>NC_057848.1:74183607-84183607 GCF_910594005.1 Cervus elaphus
AGAAAATCTTCAAGCTTTGACTGTTTTTGCAAAAGGCTAAATAAAGTTCAGTGTCTTAGCTTGGAGAATGAGGTTGATCAATATGTGTTTGTGCTTACACAGTTCAAGAACAAGAGTTTTGCTGTTTTGTGAGAGATTGGAAACTCTTCCATTTTGTTTTGTGACCCTGAATGGGACACAGTGGAAATGGAATTAGATCCGTTTCGGAAATGTGAGCTTGTGGTGGAGTGGTGGAGTCGCTCAGTCCTGTCCGACTCTTCGCGACCCCATGGACTGTGGCCAACAAGGCTCCTCAGTCCATGGGATTTTCCAGGCAAGAGTACTTGGGTGGGCTGTCATTTCTTTCTCCAGGGGATCATCATGACCCAGGGATGGAACACGGGTCTCCCAATGTAGACAGACACTTTACCGTCTGAGCCACCAGGGAAGCACTAATATTGATGCGGCAAGAATTATGCGATAAAAGTAATTGCAATGAATTCATCCATCTGTCCTTCTTGTGTGTCATTCTCAAAAACTAAATTATCTTTATTTGGGTTTGTCTGGGTTATTTAAGGAAGCAGCTGGCAATAAATCTGAGGCCCCTGTTCACTAGCTCATATATTCTGAAGACCTTTACAGAGTATCTTCTCCAGGAAAGGCGGTGTTAGGAGTGGGGACACTAGGAGAAGCAGGACACCCCCGCACCTAGAGCAAAGTTCTAGGAGCCGCAGTCACACAAGGAAGGTGGAGAGACCTCCCCTAGTGGCACTGAACAAGGCAACACGAGGTAGGGCGGTGGAGCTCCAGGAGGAGCACTCGAGTTTCAGTGCCTGAGCCAAGGTGGTTTGGGGCTTTAGGACCCTGGGTTCCTTCTGTGGGAGGTGGTCGAGGTGAGGCAGGCTGGTAGCAGCCCTCAGACTTGCAGACAGTGTTTCTTCGGGGAGATGGCAAATTCTGAAATGGATCATGGCTGTAAGGTGGCCTTTTGCATCTCGGACAAAGCCCAGACAGATCTCTTTCTGGGGCAGGAAGGAAGGGGTCCTGACTCTTGTCGCATTGCTGTTGATCACAGGGGCAAAGGAGGTGTTTTCTACCCCACATCTGCTAGGAATCCTGCAGAACTTTGGTCGCACTCCCTTGAAGTGGTGCCCAAGAAATGCATGGAACTACCCTTTCTTTCCTGGTCCCGGAGATCCAGAACCCACGGTCTTAAATAGCTTTCAATTATCTTGATTGTAATTGGCCATTGTAATCAAGGACTTGACCTTAGTTGGGGCTGCAAGAAAGGAAAGTACTGTTTTGGATGGAAGACCAGCTAGGGAAGAGGCAAAGAGTGGCTCTTGCTTCTATTTCCTGGAGCAGCTTGGGTCCTGTTGGAACACTCCTTCATACCCAAATTTAACAGGTTTTCTATGGAAATGGGGCTTGCCCAGGAGCTCAAATGATGAAGATTCCGCTTACACTGTGGGAGACATGGGATCGATTCATGGGTCAGGGAGATCACCTGAAGAAGGGCATGGCAACCCACTCCAGTATTCTTGCCTGGAGAATTCCATGGACAGAGGGGATCGGAAGACTACAGTCCATGGAGTGGCAAACAGTCCGACACGACTGAGCTACTAACATTATGGTCCACTATGGTCTAAGTAGCAAAGTTTCTTAGTTTTATTTGTGAAACATCCTATTTGGCTGATTAGGTATCCCACATCCTATTGAGGTGCACATTCTCAGACAAGCCCTGGACCACAAAGTAGCCGACCCCTTCCTACAGTGGAGAGTGGAGGACACTCTTGGGGCAACACTGTGACAGATTCCTGTCCCGACATCACAGAGGCCATGACCGCCAGGCCCTGGCAGCTGCATCCCATCCCTCAGGCGAATAGTGCAGCCCAACACGTGGGCTCCTCAAACCGGCTGGCTTCACAGGAGAAGAACTGAGGCCAAGGGGCTTTTCCAAGCGTCCACTGACTATCTGGCAGCTGCCATATATGTGACCACAATCAAATCACCTGTTCCCCCTTTTCTCTGGCACTCAGCATGGATAGCTGCCCCTTTAGCCCCCTGCACCCATCCACACCCCCACTGCAGTGACCTCACCACCTCCTTAGGCCCGGAAGTCGCTCCTGCCTTTTGCTGCCAGGCACAGCCTTAACCTGGGTCTCTGCTGCCTCCACACTTCTGAACCCACCCGAACCCAGGGATGCTGGCAGATGTTGCATCTTTACTGGCTAGTACTTATTTCTCATGCTCTTCGGATCTCAGACTCTGTCCCTCTCCCCTCTGGAAACTGTTTGGTTTTCAGGACACCTCAGAGAATTGGCAGCTTAATTAGAAATGGAATAGAAAACCACTCAGAATTGCTGTTCTGTGTTTTCCTCCTGGAGAATGTATATCAATTTCAGTGTCTGTGTGTGTTTCGGGGTGGAGAGCAGTGTCTCCAGCTGGGCACAGCTCACTCAAAGATCCCAGGATTCTAGTCACACAGCAGGTCCTGTCCACTTTTGCAGCTTCTCTTCACTCATTTCATCCAAATGAAATCTAGAGCATGCGCACAAGTGAAAATCATAAAGTCCAGATGACCAAAGAAACTGTTATTTCAATGTACTTGTTAATCAGCTTCCCAAGGCAGAGACAGGAGGGCTAGTACAGGGATTACTGGGCATATATCAAAGAGCAAGATTCACATTTCTCTAGGATTCCTAGCAGATGGTGGACAGAACACACCTATTTCATCCCTGTGGTCAACAGCTATGGGGCAAGAGCCTGGACCCCTTCCTGCCTGCCCTAGAAAGAGATCTCTCTGGGGTTTATCCAAGAAGCAAAAGGACACCTCACAGCAATGATGCGTTTCAGAGATTCCCCTCACCCCCAAGACAGACCTCATGTGACTGTGGCTCCTCGACCATTGCTGTAAGTGTGGGGGTGTCCTGCTACTCCTAGTGTCCCCACTGTTAACATGGCCTTTCACGGAGCAGAGAATCTGTACACGTCTTTGGAATAACTGAGCCAATGAGCAGGGCTCTCAGATTGTCTGCTACTTTCTTTAATAACCCAGGAAAATTCAATTAACTGAGATCATTTAGTTATTGTGAATGACAGACAAGAAGGCCATCAGCATGAATTGACTATGATTACTTTTAGTATCTAACTCTTCTCCATACAATACTATTGCTACAGAAGTTCACATTTTCAAAACATTTCTAATTTCGATTCCATTGCATTCTGTTCAGGACCACAAAACAAAATGGAAGACTTTCCCATCTCTCTTACAAAAACTCTTGTTTTTGAACTGTGTAACATCAGATACACTCGGATCAATATCATTCACAAAGCTAAGATATTGAAGTTTCTTTAGCCTACTCTGAAACCAAACTTTGAAAAGTTTCTAAAGAAAACAGAGATGAATCCCCTCGTCATCATAGAGAACAGGAACCAAAAGATGCTACAAACTGGTTCCCCCAACTAGCCCGGGCCCTCACAGTTTAGAAAGCTGACTACCCCCTCTTTAACCACAGAGAGAAGGAACAACCTGGCTGCTGCTCTGTCTCAGGCCCCCTATCCCTCTTCCCTCGCATCTTATGCAGACAGGAATGGGAAGGTCCTCAAAGCCCTTTGGTTGACCCTGCGCATAAATGCCATGACTTGCCACTTGCTGGTCTCCACATAGGCCCGGGGACCCCACAGGAACTCATAGCAAACAGGGTGGCTGTCAGGCACCTGCTGGTACCGCAGGTATCCTTCCCGCACCCACACTTGGGTCAGAAGCTCCCTGAGCTCCCCAAAGACACACTGCTCACTCCCAACATACACCCCCATCCTTCTGAGTGCTCCCCAGACCGCCTCCTCAGGGGCCGGGTCTCCAAACCGCATGATCATGCTGAGGACCAGCACCAGGAAGCCGGCCTTGGGCAGGCCCACCCCATCGCTCAGCATCTCATCGCAAGTGAGGCCCAGGATGGGGACCAAGATGTAGATGTGCTCCGCTGGGTCCACCTCTTTCACGTCCACGCCAAAGACCAGCTGCAGGCACACTGAGACTTCCCTGAAGACCACCGGGAAGTGCTCCTGGTTATCCCTGAGGACCTTATTCAGCATTTCCGCCTGGGAGGTCAGCTCCTTGGCTCGATACTTGAGGAGCAGGAACTTCATCAGTTTACCTATCATCCTATCCAGAATTTCCTGGGGCAAGGCCTCCATAGGAGCAGAGGAGGATGCTGGGTAGTAGGAGGCCAAGTGGGATGCGGACTCCCCCACCTCAGCCTCCAAGAGCGGCACCTCGATAGGGCCCTGGGCCTCGCCTGGGTCCTGAAGGTCTTCCTCGGGTTTGCTGAGCTCACTCATCTCAACCACGAGCACAATGCCTGAGGTGAAACAAGACACGGAACTGAGGCAGAGGTACAGATGGGGACCAAGGGCCTCTGGGAGAGAGGAGGTGTGAGCAACCTGGGCTAAGAAATGCATCCTGGATGGTACGACACAGGCCACTTACAGCTCTCCCCTTGAGGGGTTCTCTCCGACCTCACAGGAGAGCTCCTCCTGGGAGGCCAGTCCCCTGGCTACCCGAAGGAGGAAGGAAGGTGGCTCCCCAGGGTGTGGTCAGTACAGCCTGAGATTTCCGGGTCCAAAACAGTGTGAGGAATTGGGGCCTTCTGGGCCCCCGCTATGTTCTGGGATAGGGAGCCTCTGGTTCACTTCAGGTCACCCTCTCACCTTGACTCCTGATACTGCCTGTCTGAACTCAGGACACAGGCTTCAGACCTCTGCCTTCGCCTCCCGGTTCCTGGAGCTCCTGTGAGAGAAATGGAGGTGACATCTAAGGGCTATACTGTGGCACAGCCCTGGGCCTTCTGTGCTGCTAGGTGGGGACGCACACTCGGATTACACCCAGTTGTGTTGTGGCTACCTTGTAATGCTCACCTTTCCCCTGGCATGACCTGGACGGTCCCCTTTGGAGGAGTAGAAGGAAACTCAAAACAAGACACAAGCCTGAACAGAAAGCACTGAGGGGCCCCACATGCGGCCGCACCTGTCCAGGGCCTGGCGCGGGTCCTAGGCTGGGGAGATGCTCGGTCCTCAGCTCCTCCTCACGTCCTGCCTGGCCTCCAAGCACTCGCCACAGGGGCGGGGGTTTGCTCAGTCCAACCTTGGGGTTGGGGAGTCCAGCCTCTGCCAACCTGAAGCCTCCACCTCTGCCCGTAAAACCTCACCTCCCGAGTTCCCTAAGCCAGCGGTCAAGAAACTGCTCACCCTGCTCACCCCACTCTGGGCCCTCCAAGACCCTCTTGCAAGGGCCAAGATCCCTCCAGCTTGGCGTCGAACCGCCTCAATCCTTCCTCGCATGGAGCCTGGACTCCAGGCAGGACTCGCGTTTGTCGCCTCTGCCATTTTGACACCCCGCCGCTTTCCCAAGGCCTCCAGTCCCTCGGAGACCCGCATGTGAGGAAGTCAGACAGACCTACTGTGCTCTTCTCACCCCAAGGGCTCCCAGGGACGACTACAGGGATGGGGATCTGTGGGGTTCCATCAGTCCTCACTCAGGGTGCCCGCAGTCCTCCTTCAGGAACCTCACCTTGCCTCCGCGCACGACCTGGATTCTCGCCTCTCCGCAACTGAAGCCCCGCCCCTTATAGCAGGACCCCAGTCTCTTGAAGACCCGGATGTCAGGAAGACAGCTCATGCCTGTGGCACTCATCCTGCCCCCACGGTTGCCCTGGACTGCCAACAGAGATTCGCTTCTCTGAGGTCCCCTCTGATTACGGGTCCAGGGTCCTCTAGTCCCTCTTCAGGGTCCTCAAGGTCTTCAACCCTGCAGGACCTGGGAATCGGGCCCCCGAGGCCCCGCCCCATATGTGACGTCCCCACTCAGAGACCCGGATGTCAGGAAGTGAGACCATGCACTTCGGGCTCATCGTATCCCAGTTCGGCCAAGGACCAACAGCAGCTCCAGGCTTTTCTGAGGTCTCCTCTGATTTGGGTCCAGGGTCCACTCAGTCGTCCGTCAGTGTCCTCAAATTGAAACCCTGGAGGAGCTGGGGATCTTCCCTCTGCTCACCTGAGGCTACACCCCCTTTCCCAGGTCCCCAGTTTCTCTGAGACCCAGATGTCAGGAAATGCAGCATGTGCTCATCCACCCTCTGTGAGCCCTGAGACTTGATGTGAGGGTCCCGCCTCTGGTCAACACAAGGGGCATCCCCAGAATGCCAGGGCTCTAGATGAGATTCCTTAGGAAGGATTAAGGAACCCCACAGATTCCTGACCCTACTGTCAGCCCTGGGCCACCCTGGTGGTGGGATGAGCGCTTGGCAGCCTCTTCTGACTTCCGCATCTGTATCTCAGAAACATTAGGCAATTGTTAGAAGCGTCAGGGCGTCAGATGGGCAGTGAGAAAGATCTTCTTTCTTTTGAGAGTCAAGGTGAGGACACTGAGGAAGGACAGAGGGGACCCTGGACCCCAGAGCAGAGTGGGCTCTGGGAGGACATTGGGTGGATGAACGTATGCTGGATTTCCTGACTGGGTCTCAGAGAGACTGGGGACCTGGGATAGGGGGCTGACTTCCTAATATCCAGATTTCAGCCTGGTGTCCTAGTATAGAGAGATGACTTAGTGACATCCGCATATCAGAAAGACTGGGCTCCTGGTATGAGGTTTGGGGCGTTAGTAGGGGAAAGGAGAGAATCTGAAGTCGTACCTGGAGATAAGTTGAGGTCTCTGAGGGAAGGCTGAAGGGACCCCAAGTGAAAACTCTAGGGATCCCAAGATAAGAGGGATGGAACCCCACAGATCCCTGCCGCTGCCATCGGCCCTGGGAGCCCTCGGGGTGAGAAGAACACACTAGGTCTGTCCTGAGTTCCTGACATCCAGCTCTGTGAGGCTGGGGACTTGGTGTGAGGAGCAGGGACTATGGTGGGGAGAGGACAGAGACTAGGTCCTCCTGGAAATCAAGGTGAGGACCCTGAGGGAGGACTGAGAATAGCCAGATCTCAGAACAGAGGGAACCCTGGTAGTCCCTGGGCAGGGTAACCTCGTGCCGCATTGCCTGATAACCCTGGCAGAGAGACTGGGGACCTCTTGAAAGCAGGGGAAACTCCAAATGGCGGATGGGACACTTGCAGGTCTTGTGTGGAGTCTAGACCCCATGCAAGGCAGGACTAAGGCAGTTAGACCCCAACAGGGAGGGATCTTGGCCCTTGCAAGGGGGTCTTGGAGGGTGCAGAGTGGGGTGAGCAGTTTCTTGAATTCTGGCTTAGGGACCTCGCGAGGTGAGGTATTTCAGGAACAGCCGAAGGCTTCCGGTTGGCAGAGGCTGGACTCCTCAACCGCAGTGGAGGACTGAGCAGACCCCCGCCCCTGTGGTCAGTGCTGGGAGGGAAGGCAGGACATGAGGAGGAGCTGAGGACCGAACACCTCCCTGGCCTAGGCCCCACAGGAGACCTTGGGCAGGTGCGGCCGCATGTGGGGCCCCTCAGCGCTTTCTTTCCAGTCTCGGGTCTTGTTCTGCGTTTCCCTCCAGGCCCCCAGAGGGGAGGGACCAGGTTGTGCCAGGGGAAATGTAAGCACTAAAGGGGAGCTCTGAAGGGACCTCTCACCACACAACTGAGGGACCCTCACAGTGTGCACCCCTTGTACTGTCAGAGAATGCTAAGGGCTGTGCCACGGGATACCACTGAGGTGCCCCTCCATTTCTCACAGGAGCTGTAGGAAGCAGTAGGCGAAGGCAGACATCTGAGGCCCGTGTCCTGAGGTCAGTGAACAGAGGAGGTCCAGGCAATTCCAGGAGTCAAGGTGATGAGGGTGCCCTGAGTGGACACCAAGTGCTGCCCATCCCAGAACAGAGGGGACCCCACAAGGGCCTAATCCCCTTACCTTGTCAGTCCCAGAAATCTCGGGCTGTGCTGACCACACCCTGGGGAGACACCTCACTTCCTTCTTCAGGTAGCCAGGGGACTGGCCACTCCAGAGGCATGTCCCTGTGTGGTCTGAGAGCACTTTTCAAGAGGAGACCTGCAAGTGGCCTGTGGCCAACCAGGGTGCAGTTCTCAGGTGAGGCCATTCACAGCCCGTCTATCCACCATCCAGGCCCATGGTCCTCATCTGTCCCATTTGCCCCCATGCCTCACTCCTGCCTCACTCTGTAGTTTGATCCCAGGCATCACGCTCATGGTCAAGATGACTGAGCTGAGCAAGCTCGAGGAAGACCTTCAGGACCCAGGTGAGGCCAGGGTCCTGTGGAAGTGCAGCTCTCTGGGGCTGAGCGGGGGAGGCTGTATCACCCTCAGCCTCCTCCCCCACAGTCTCCTGCTCCACCCTTGTGGAGGCCTTGCCCCATGAAGCTCTGAATGAGATAGTGGCTAACTTGATGAAGTTCTTGCTCCTGTAGTATCTGGCCAAACATCTGACATCCCAGGCGGAAATGCTGAAGAAGGTCCTCAGGAATAACCAGGAGCATGTCCTAGTGGTCTTCAGTCAAGCTGCAGAGTGCCTACAGGTTGTCGTTGGCCTGGAGGTAAAGCAGTTGGACCCCAGGGAGCACATCTACATCATGGTCCCTACCTTGGGCCTCACCTGCAATGTGATGCTGAGCAGTGGGCAGACCCTGCCCAAGGCTGGCATCCTGGTGCTGGTCCTCAACCTGATCATGCAGAGTGAAGACCTGACCCCTGAGGAAGCAGTCTTGGGAGTACTCAGCAGGACGGGGGTGTGTGTTGGGAGTGAGCCCTGTCTCTTTGGGGAGCTCAGGGAGCTGCTGACCCAAGTGTGGCTGCGGGAGGGATACCTGGAATACCAGCAGGTGCCTGACAGCCACCCTGCTCGCTATGAGTTCCTGTGGGGCGCCCTGGCCTATGTGGAGACCAGCAAGTGGCAAGTCACGGTGTCTGTGCTCAGGGTCTAACAGAGGGCTTTGAGGGCCTCCCCACTCCTGTCTGCAGAGGCTGCGAGGAAGGAGGAATAGGGGGCCTGAGCCAGAGCAGCAGCCAGGGTAATCCTTCCCTCTGTGATTGAAGAGGGAGTAGTCACCTTCTCAGAAGTGAGGGCCCGGGCCAGTTGGGGGAACCAGTGCACAGCATCTGTGGGCTCCTGTTCTCTGCAATGACATGGAGATTCATCTGTTTTCCTTAGAAAATCTTCAAGCTTTGACTGTTTTTGCAAAAGGCTAAATAAAGTTCAGTGTCTTAGCTTGGAGAATGAGGTTGATCAATATGTGTTTGTGCTTACACAGTTCAAGAACAAGAGTTTTGCTGTTTTGTGAGAGATTGAAAACTCTTCCATTTTGTTTTGTGACCCTGAATGGGACACAGTGGAAATGGAATTAGATCCGTTTCGGAAATGTGAGCTTGTGGTGGAGTGGTGGAGTCGCTCAGTCCTGTCCGACTCTTCGCGACCCCATGGACTGTGGCCAACAAGGCTCCTCAGTCCATGGGATTTTCCAGGCAAGAGTACTTGGGTGGGCTGTCATTTCTTTCTCCAGGGGATCATCATGACCCAGGGATGGAACACGGGTCTCCCAATGTAGACAGACACTTTACCGTCTGAGCCACCAGGGAAGCACTAATATTGATGCGGCAAGAATTATGCGATAAAAGTAATTGCAATGAATTCATCCATCTGTCCTTCTTGTGTGTCATTCTCAAAAACTAAATTATCTTTATTTGGGTTTGTCTGGGTTATTTAAGGAAGCAGCTGGCAATAAATCTGAGGCCCCTGTTCACTAGCTCATATATTCTGAAGACCTTTACAGAGTATCTTCTCCAGGAAAGGCGGTGTTAGGAGTGGGGACACTAGGAGAAGCAGGACACCCCCGCACCTAGAGCAAAGTTCTAGGAGCCGCAGTCACACAAGGAAGGTGGAGAGACCTCCCCTAGTCGCACTGAACAAGGCAACACGAGGTAGGGCGGTGGAGCTCCAGGAGGAGCACTCGAGTTTCAGTGCCTGAGCCAAGGTGGTTTGGGGCTTTAGGACCCTGGGTTCCTTCTGTGGGAGGTGGTCGAGGTGAGGCAGGCTGGTAGCAGCCCTCAGACTTGCAGACAGTGTTTCTTCGGGGAGATGGCAAATTCTGAAATGGATCATGGCTGTAAGGTGGCCTTTTGCATCTCGGACAAAGCCCAGACAGATCTCTTTCTGGGGCAGGAAGGAAGGGGTCCTGACTCTTGTCGCATTGCTGTTGATCACAGGGGCAAAGGAGGTGTTTTCTACCCCACATCTGCTAGGAATCCTGCAGAACTTTGGTCGCACTCCCTTGAAGTGGTGCCCAAGAAATGCATGGAACTACCCTTTCTTTCCTGGTCCCGGAGATCCAGAACCCACGGTCTTAAATAGCTTTCAATTATCTTGATTGTAATTGGCCATTGTAATCAAGGACTTGACCTTAGTTGGGGCTGCAAGAAAGGAAAGTACTGTTTTGGATGGAAGACCAGCTAGGGAAGAGGCAAAGAGTGGCTCTTGCTTCTATTTCCTGGAGCAGCTTGGGTCCTGTTGGAACACTCCTTCATACCCAAATTTAACAGGTTTTCTATGGAAATGGGGCTTGCCCAGGAGCTCAAATGATGAAGATTCCGCTTACACTGTGGGAGACATGGGATCGATTCATGGGTCAGGGAGATCACCTGAAGAAGGGCATGGCAACCCACTCCAGTATTCTTGCCTGGAGAATTCCATGGACAGAGGGGATCGGAAGACTACAGTCCATGGAGTGGCAAACAGTCCGACACGACTGAGCTACTAACATTATGGTCCACTATGGTCTAAGTAGCAAAGTTTCTTAGTTTTATTTGTGAAACATCCTATTTGGCTGATTAGGTATCCCACATCCTATTGAGGTGCACATTCTCAGACAAGCCCTGGACCACAAAGTAGCCGACCCCTTCCTACAGTGGAGAGTGGAGGACACTCTTGGGGCAACACTGTGACAGATTCCTGTCCCGACATCACAGAGGCCATGACCGCCAGGCCCTGGCAGCTGCATCCCATCCCTCAGGCGAATAGTGCAGCCCAACACGTGGGCTCCTCAAACCGGCTGGCTTCACAGGAGAAGAACTGAGGCCAAGGGGCTTTTCCAAGCGTCCACTGACTATCTGGCAGCTGCCATATATGTGACCACAATCAAATCACCTGTTCCCCCTTTTCTCTGGCACTCAGCATGGATAGCTGCCCCTTTAGCCCCCTGCACCCATCCACACCCCCACTGCAGTGACCTCACCACCTCCTTAGGCCCGGAAGTCGCTCCTGCCTTTTGCTGCCAGGCACAGCCTTAACCTGGGTCTCTGCTGCCTCCACACTTCTGAACCCACCCGAACCCAGGGATGCTGGCAGATGTTGCATCTTTACTGGCTAGTACTTATTTCTCATGCTCTTCGGATCTCAGACTCTGTCCCTCTCCCCTCTGGAAACTGTTTGGTTTTCAGGACACCTCAGAGAATTGGCAGCTTAATTAGAAATGGAATAGAAAACCACTCAGAATTGCTGTTCTGTGTTTTCCTCCTGGAGAATGTATATCAATTTCAGTGTCTGTGTGTGTTTCGGGGTGGAGAGCAGTGTCTCCAGCTGGGCACAGCTCACTCAAAGATCCCAGGATTCTAGTCACACAGCAGGTCCTGTCCACTTTTGCAGCTTCTCTTCACTCATTTCATCCAAATGAAATCTAGAGCATGCGCACAAGTGAAAATCATAAAGTCCAGATGACCAAAGAAACTGTTATTTCAATGTACTTGTTAATCAGCTTCCCAAGGCAGAGACAGGAGGGCTAGTACAGGGATTACTGGGCATATATCAAAGAGCAAGATTCACATTTCTCTAGGATTCCTAGCAGATGGTGGACAGAACACACCTATTTCATCCCTGTGGTCAACAGCTATGGGGCAAGAGCCTGGACCCCTTCCTGCCTGCCCTAGAAAGAGATCTCTCTGGGGTTTATCCAAGAAGCAAAAGGACACCTCACAGCAATGATGCGTTTCAGAGATTCCCCTCACCCCCAAGACAGACCTCATGTGACTGTGGCTCCTCGACCATTGCTGTAAGTGTGGGGGTGTCCTGCTACTCCTAGTGTCCCCACTGTTAACATGGCCTTTCACGGAGCAGAGAATCTGTACACGTCTTTGGAATAACTGAGCCAATGAGCAGGGCTCTCAGATTGTCTGCTACTTTCTTTAATAACCCAGGAAAATTCAATTAACTGAGATCATTTAGTTATTGTGAATGACAGACAAGAAGGCCATCAGCATGAATTGACTATGATTACTTTTAGTATCTAACTCTTCTCCATACAATACTATTGCTACAGAAGTTCACATTTTCAAAACATTTCTAATTTCGATTCCATTGCATTCTGTTCAGGACCACAAAACAAAATGGAAGACTTTCCCATCTCTCTTACAAAAACTCTTGTTTTTGAACTGTGTAACATCAGATACACTCGGATCAATATCATTCACAAAGCTAAGATATTGAAGTTTCTTTAGCCTACTCTGAAACCAAACTTTGAAAAGTTTCTAAAGAAAACAGAGATGAATCCCCTCGTCATCATAGAGAACAGGAACCAAAAGATGCTACAAACTGGTTCCCCCAACTAGCCCGGGCCCTCACAGTTTAGAAAGCTGACTACCCCCTCTTTAACCACAGAGAGAAGGAACAACCTGGCTGCTGCTCTGTCTCAGGCCCCCTATCCCTCTTCCCTCGCATCTTATGCAGACAGGAATGGGAAGGTCCTCAAAGCCCTTTGGTTGACCCTGCGCATAAATGCCATGACTTGCCACTTGCTGGTCTCCACATAGGCCCGGGGACCCCACAGGAACTCATAGCAAACAGGGTGGCTGTCAGGCACCTGCTGGTACCGCAGGTATCCTTCCCGCACCCACACTTGGGTCAGAAGCTCCCTGAGCTCCCCAAAGACACACTGCTCACTCCCAACATACACCCCCATCCTTCTGAGTGCTCCCCAGACCGCCTCCTCAGGGGCCGGGTCTCCAAACCGCATGATCATGCTGAGGACCAGCACCAGGAAGCCGGCCTTGGGCAGGCCCACCCCATCGCTCAGCATCTCATCGCAAGTGAGGCCCAGGATGGGGACCAAGATGTAGATGTGCTCCGCTGGGTCCACCTCTTTCACGTCCACGCCAAAGACCAGCTGCAGGCACACTGAGACTTCCCTGAAGACCACCGGGAAGTGCTCCTGGTTATCCCTGAGGACCTTATTCAGCATTTCCGCCTGGGAGGTCAGCTCCTTGGCTCGATACTTGAGGAGCAGGAACTTCATCAGTTTACCTATCATCCTATCCAGAATTTCCTGGGGCAAGGCCTCCATAGGAGCAGAGGAGGATGCTGGGTAGTAGGAGGCCAAGTGGGATGCGGACTCCCCCACCTCAGCCTCCAAGAGCGGCACCTCGATAGGGCCCTGGGCCTCGCCTGGGTCCTGAAGGTCTTCCTCGGGTTTGCTGAGCTCACTCATCTCAACCACGAGCACAATGCCTGAGGTGAAACAAGACACGGAACTGAGGCAGAGGTACAGATGGGGACCAAGGGCCTCTGGGAGAGAGGAGGTGTGAGCAACCTGGGCTAAGAAATGCATCCTGGATGGTACGACACAGGCCACTTACAGCTCTCCCCTTGAGGGGTTCTCTCCGACCTCACAGGAGAGCTCCTCCTGGGAGGCCAGTCCCCTGGCTACCCGAAGGAGGAAGGAAGGTGGCTCCCCAGGGTGTGGTCAGTACAGCCTGAGATTTCCGGGTCCAAAACAGTGTGAGGAATTGGGGCCTTCTGGGCCCCCGCTATGTTCTGGGATAGGGAGCCTCTGGTTCACTTCAGGTCACCCTCTCACCTTGACTCCTGATACTGCCTGTCTGAACTCAGGACACAGGCTTCAGACCTCTGCCTTCGCCTCCCGGTTCCTGGAGCTCCTGTGAGAGAAATGGAGGTGACATCTAAGGGCTATACTGTGGCACAGCCCTGGGCCTTCTGTGCTGCTAGGTGGGGACGCACACTCGGATTACACCCAGTTGTGTTGTGGCTACCTTGTAATGCTCACCTTTCCCCTGGCATGACCTCGACGGTCCCCTTTGGAGGAGTAGAAGGAAACTCAAAACAAGACACAAGCCTGAACAGAAAGCACTGAGGGGCCCCACATGCGGCCGCACCTGTCCAGGGCCTGGCGCGGGTCCTAGGCTGGGGAGATGCTCGGTCCTCAGCTCCTCCTCACGTCCTGCCTGGCCTCCAAGCACTCGCCACAGGGGCGGGGGTTTGCTCAGTCCAACCTTGGGGTTGGGGAGTCCAGCCTCTGCCAACCTGAAGCCTCCACCTCTGCCCGTAAAACCTCACCTCCCGAGTTCCCTAAGCCAGCGGTCAAGAAACTGCTCACCCTGCTCACCCCACTCTGGGCCCTCCAAGACCCTCTTGCAAGGGCCAAGATCCCTCCAGCTTGGCGTCGAACCGCCTCAATCCTTCCTCGCATGGAGCCTGGACTCCAGGCAGGACTCGCGTTTGTCGCCTCTGCCATTTTGACACCCCGCCGCTTTCCCAAGGCCTCCAGTCCCTCGGAGACCCGCATGTGAGGAAGTCAGACAGACCTACTGTGCTCTTCTCACCCCAAGGGCTCCCAGGGACGACTACAGGGATGGGGATCTGTGGGGTTCCATCAGTCCTCACTCAGGGTGCCCGCAGTCCTCCTTCAGGAACCTCACCTTGCCTCCGCGCACGACCTGGATTCTCGCCTCTCCGCAACTGAAGCCCCGCCCCTTATAGCAGGACCCCAGTCTCTTGAAGACCCGGATGTCAGGAAGACAGCTCATGCCTGTGGCACTCATCCTGCCCCCACGGTTGCCCTGGACTGCCAACAGAGATTCGCTTCTCTGAGGTCCCCTCTGATTACGGGTTCAGGGTCCTCTAGTCCCTCTTCAGGGTCCTCAAGGTCTTCAACCCTGCAGGACCTGGGAATCGGGCCCCCGAGGCCCCGCCCCATATGTGACGTCCCCACTCAGAGACCCGGATGTCAGGAAGTGAGACCATGCACTTCGGGCTCATCGTATCCCAGTTCGGCCAAGGACCAACAGCAGCTCCAGGCTTTTCTGAGGTCTCCTCTGATTTGGGTCCAGGGTCCACTCAGTCGTCCGTCAGTGTCCTCAAATTGAAACCCTGGAGGAGCTGGGGATCTTCCCTCTGCTCACCTGAGGCTACACCCCCTTTCCCAGGTCCCCAGTTTCTCTGAGACCCAGATGTCAGGAAATGCAGCATGTGCTCATCCACCCTCTGTGAGCCCTGAGACTTGATGTGAGGGTCCCGCCTCTGGTCAACACAAGGGGCATCCCCAGAATGCCAGGGCTCTAGATGAGATTCCTTAGGAAGGATTAAGGAACCCCACAGATTCCTGACCCTACTGTCAGCCCTGGGCCACCCTGGTGGTGGGATGAGCGCTTGGCAGCCTCTTCTGACTTCCGCATCTGTATCTCAGAAACATTAGGCAATTGTTAGAAGCGTCAGGGCGTCAGATGGGCAGTGAGAAAGATCTTCTTTCTTTTGAGAGTCAAGGTGAGGACACTGAGGAAGGACAGAGGGGACCCTGGACCCCAGAGCAGAGTGGGCTCTGGGAGGACATTGGGTGGATGAACGTATGCTGGATTTCCTGACTGGGTCTCAGAGAGACTGGGGACCTGGGATAGGGGGCTGACTTCCTAATATCCAGATTTCAGCCTGGTGTCCTAGTATAGAGAGATGACTTAGTGACATCCGCATATCAGAAAGACTGGGCTCCTGGTATGAGGTTTGGGGCGTTAGTAGGGGAAAGGAGAGAATCTGAAGTCGTACCTGGAGATAAGTTGAGGTCTCTGAGGGAAGGCTGAAGGGACCCCAAGTGAAAACTCTAGGGATCCCAAGATAAGAGGGATGGAACCCCACAGATCCCTGCCGCTGCCATCGGCCCTGGGAGCCCTCGGGGTGAGAAGAACACACTAGGTCTGTCCTGAGTTCCTGACATCCAGCTCTGTGAGGCTGGGGACTTGGTGTGAGGAGCAGGGACTATGGTGGGGAGAGGACAGAGACTAGGTCCTCCTGGAAATCAAGGTGAGGACCCTGAGGGAGGACTGAGAATAGCCAGATCTCAGAACAGAGGGAACCCTGGTAGTCCCTGGGCAGGGTAACCTCGTGCCGCATTGCCTGATAACCCTGGCAGAGAGACTGGGGACCTCTTGAAAGCAGGGGAAACTCCAAATGGCGGATGGGACACTTGCAGGTCTTGTGTGGAGTCTAGACCCCATGCAAGGCAGGACTAAGGCAGTTAGACCCCAACAGGGAGGGATCTTGGCCCTTGCAAGGGGGTCTTGGAGGGTGCAGAGTGGGGTGAGCAGTTTCTTGAACTCTGGCTTAGGGACCTCGCGAGGTGAGGTATTTCAGGAACAGCCGAAGGCTTCCGGTTGGCAGAGGCTGGACTCCTCAACCGCAGTGGAGGACTGAGCAGACCCCCGCCCCTGTGGTCAGTGCTGGGAGGGAAGGCAGGACATGAGGAGGAGCTGAGGACCGAACACCTCCCTGGCCTAGGCCCCACAGGAGACCTTGGGCAGGTGCGGCCGCATGTGGGGCCCCTCAGCGCTTTCTTTCCAGTCTCGGGTCTTGTTCTGCGTTTCCCTCCAGGCCCCCAGAGGGGAGGGACCAGGTTGTGCCAGGGGAAATGTAAGCACTAAAGGGGAGCTCTGAAGGGACCTCTCACCACACAACTGAGGGACCCTCACAGTGTGCACCCCTTGTACTGTCAGAGAATGCTAAGGGCTGTGCCACGGGATACCACTGAGGTGCCCCTCCATTTCTCACAGGAGCTGTAGGAAGCAGTAGGCGAAGGCAGACATCTGAGGCCCGTGTCCTGAGGTCAGTGAACAGAGGAGGTCCAGGCAATTCCAGGAGTCAAGGTGATGAGGGTGCCCTGAGTGGACACCAAGTGCTGCCCATCCCAGAACAGAGGGGACCCCACAAGAGCCTAATCCCCTTACCTTGTCAGTCCCAGAAATCTCGGGCTGTGCTGACCACACCCTGGGGAGACACCTCACTTCCTTCTTCAGGTGGCCAGAGGACTGGCCACTCCAGAGGCATGTCCCTGTGTGGTCTGAGAGCACTTTTCAAGAGGAGACCTGCAAGTGGCCTGTGGCCAACCAGGGTGCGGTTCTCAGGTGAGGCCATTCACAGCCCGTCTATCCACCATCCAGGCCCATGGTCCTCATCTGTCCCATTTGCCCCCATGCCTCACTCCTGCCTCACTCTGTAGTTTGATCCCAGGCATCACGCTCATGGTCAAGATGACTGAGCTGAGCAAGCTCGAGGAAGACCTTCAGGACCCAGGTGAGGCCAGGGTCCTGTGGAAGTGCAGCTCTCTGGGGCTGAGCGGGGGAGGCTGTATCACCTTCAGCCTCCTCCCCCACAGTCTCCTGCTCCACCCTTGTGGAGGCCTTGCCCCATGAAGCTCTGAATGAGATAGTGGCTAACTTGATGAAGTTCTTGCTCCTGTAGTATCTGGCCAAACATCTGACATCCCAGGCGGAAATGCTGAAGAAGGTCCTCAGGAATAACCAGGAGCATGTCCTAGTGGTCTTCAGTCAAGCTGCAGAGTGCCTACAGGTTGTCGTTGGCCTGGAGGTAAAGCAGTTGGACCCCAGGGAGCACATCTACATCATGGTCCCTACCCTGGGCCTCACCTGCAATGTGATGCTGAGCAGTGGGCAGACCCTGCCCAAGGCTGGCATCCTGGTGCTGGTCCTCAACCTGATCATGCAGAGTGAAGACCTGACCCCTGAGGAAGCAGTCTTGGGAGTACTCAGCAGGACGGGGGTGTGTGTTGGGAGTGAGCCCTGTCTCTTTGGGGAGCTCAGGGAGCTGCTGACCCAAGTGTGGCTGCGGGAGGGATACCTGGAATACCAGCAGGTGCCTGACAGCCACCCTGCTCGCTATGAGTTCCTGTGGGGCGCCCTGGCCTATGTGGAGACCAGCAAGTGGCAAGTCACGGTGTCTGTGCTCAGGGTCTAACAGAGGGCTTTGAGGGCCTCCCCACTCCTGTCTGCAGAGGCTGCGAGGGAGGAGGAATAGGGGGCCTGAGCCAGAGCAGCAGCCAGGGTAATCCTTCCCTCTGTGATTGAAGAGGGAGTAGTCACCTTCTCAGAAGTGAGGGCCCGGGCCAGTTGGGGGAACCAGTGCACAGCATCTGTGGGCTCCCGTTCTCTGCAATGACATGGAGATTCATCTGTTTTCCTTAGAAAATCTTCAAGCTTTGACTGTTTTTGCAAAAGGCTAAATAAAGTTCAGTGTCTTAGCTTGGAGAATGAGGTTGATCAATATGTGTTTGTGCTTACACAGTTCAAGAACAAGAGTTTTGCTGTTTTGTGAGAGATTGGAAACTCTTCCATTTTGTTTTGTGACCCTGAATGGGACACAGTGGAAATGGAATTAGATCCGTTTCGGAAATGTGAGCTTGTGGTGGAGTGGTGGAGTCGCTCAGTCCTGTCTGACTCTTCGCGACCCCATGGACTGTGGCCAACAAGGCTCCTCAGTCCATGGGATTTTCCAGGCAAGAGTACTTGGGTGGGCTGTCATTTCTTTCTCCAGGGGATCATCATGACCCAGGGATGGAACACGGGTCTCCCAATGTAGACAGACACTTTACCGTCTGAGCCACCAGGGAAGCACTAATATTGATGCGGCAAGAATTATGCGATAAAAGTAATTGCAATGAATTCATCCATCTGTCCTTCTTGTGTGTCATTCTCAAAAACTAAATTATCTTTATTTGGGTTTGTCTGGGTTATTTAAGGAAGCAGCTGGCAATAAATCTGAGGGCCCTGTTCACTAGCTCATATATTCTGAAGACCTTTACAGAGTATCTTCTCCAGGAAAGGCGGTGTTAGGAGTGGGGACACTAGGAGAAGCAGGACACCCCTGCACCTAGAGCAAAGTTCTAGGAGCCGCAGTCACACAAGGAAGGTGGAGAGACCTCCCCTAGTGGCACTGAACAAGGCAACACGAGGTAGGGCGGTGGAGCTCCAGGAGGAGCACTCGAGTTTCAGTGCCTGAGCCAAGGTGGTTTGGGGCTTTAGGACCCTGGGTTCCTTCTGTAGGAGGTGGTCAAGGTGAGGCAGGCTGGTAGCAGCCCTCAGACTTGCAGACAGTGTTTCTTCTGGGAGATGGCAAATTCTGAAATGGATCATGGCTGTAAGGTGGCCTTTTGCATCTCGGACAAAGCCCAGACAGATCTCTTTCTGGGGCAGGAAGGAAGGGGTCCTGACTCTTGTCGCATTGCTGTTGATCACAGGGGCAAAGGAGGTGTTTTCTACCCCACATCTGCTAGGAATCCTGCAGAACTTTGGTCGCACTCCCTTGAAGTGGTGCCCAAGAAATGCATGGAACTACCCTTTCTTTCCTGGTCCCGGAGATCCAGAACCCACGGTCTTAAATAGCTTTCAATTATCTTGATTGTAATTGGCCATTGTAATCAAGGACTTGACCTTAGTTGGGGCTGCAAGAAAGGAAAGTACTGTTTTGGATGGAAGACCAGCTAGGGAAGAGGCAAAGAGTGGCTCTTGCTTCTATTTCCTGGAGCAGCTTGGGTCCTGTTGGAACACTCCTTCATAACCAAATTTAACAGGTTTTCTATGGAAATGGGGCTTGCCCAGGAGCTCAAATGATGAAGATTCCGCTTACACTGTGGGAGACATGGGATCGATTCATGGGTCAGGGAGATCACCTGAAGAAGGGCATGGCAACCCACTCCAGTATTCTTGCCTGGAGAATTCCATGGACAGAGGGGATCGGAAGACTACAGTCCATGGAGTGGCAAACAGTCCGACACGACTGAGCTACTAACATTATGGTCCACTATGGTCTAAGTAGCAAAGTTTCTTAGTTTTATTTGTGAAACATCCTATTTGGCTGATTAGGTATCCCACATCCTATTGAGGTGCACATTCTCAGACAAGCCCTGGACCACAAAGTAGCCGACCCCTTCCTACAGTGGAGAGTGGAGGACACTCTTGGGGCAACACTGTGACAGATTCCTGTCCCGACATCACAGAGGCCATGACCGCCAGGCCCTAGCAGCTGCATCCCATCCCTCAGGCGAATAGTGCAGCCCAACACGTGGGCTCCTCAAACCGGCTGGCTTCACATGAGAAGAACTGAGGCCACAGGGCTTTTCCAAGTGTCCACTGACTATCTGGCAGCTGCCATATATGTGACCACAATCAAATCACCTGTTCCCCTTTTTCTCTGGCACTCAGCATGGATAGCTGCCCCTTTAGCCCCCTGCACCCATCCACACCCCCACTGCAGTGACCTCACCACCTCCTTAGGCCCGGAAGTCGCTCCTGCCTTTTGCTGCCAGGCACAGCCTTAACCTGGGTCTCTGCTGCCTCCACACTTCTGAACCCACCCGAACCCAGGGATGCTGGCAGATGTTGCATCTTTACTGGCTAGTACTTATTTCTCATGCTCTTCGGATCTCAGACTCTGTCCCTCTCCCCTCTGGAAACTGTTTGGTTTTCAGGACACCTCAGAGAATTGGCAGCTTAATTAGAAATGGAATAGAAAACCACTCAGAATTGCTGTTCTGTGTTTTCCTCCTGGAGAATGTATATCAATTTCAGTGTCTGTGTGTGTTTCGGGGTGGAGAGCAGTGTCTCCAGCTGGGCACAGCTCACTCAAAGATCCCAGGATTCTAGTCACACAGCAGGTCCTGTCCACTTTTGCAGCTTCTCTTCACTCATTTCATCCAAATGAAATCTAGAGCATGCGCACAAGTGAAAATCATAAAGTCCAGATGACCAAAGAAACTTATTTCAATGTACTTGTTAATCAGCTTCCCAAGGCAGAGACAGGAGGGCTAGTACAGGGATTACTGGGCATATATCAAAGAGCAAGATTCACATTTCTCTAGGATTCCTAGCAGATGGTGGACAGAACACACTTATTTCATCCCTGTGGTCAACAGCTATGGGGCAAGAGCCTGGACCCCTTCCTGCCTGCCCTAGAAAGAGATCTCTCTGGGGTTTATCCAAGAAGCAAAAGGACACCTCACAGCAATGATGCGTTTCAGAGATTCCCCTCACCCCCAAGACAGACCTCATGTGACTGTGGCTCCTCGACCATTGCTGTAAGTGTGGGGGTGTCCTGCTACTCCTAGTGTCCCCACTGTTAACATGGCCTTTCACGGAGCAGAGAATCTGTACACGTCTTTGGAATAACTGAGCCAATGAGCAGGGCTCTCAGATTGTCTGCTACTTTCTTTAATAACCCAGGAAAATTCAATTAACTGAGATCATTTAGTTATTGTGAATGACAGACAAGAAGGCCATCAGCATGAATTGACTATGATTACTTTTATTATCTAACTCTTCTCCATACAATACTATTGCTACAGAAGTTCACATTTTCAAAACATTTCTAATTTCGATTCCATTGCATTCTGTTCAGGACCACAAAACAAAATGGAAGACTTTCCCATCTCTCTTACAAAAACTCTTGTTTTTGAACTGTGTAACATCAGATACACTCGGATCAATATCATTCACAAAGCTAAGATATTGAAGTTTCTTTAGCCTACTCTGAAACCAAACTTTGAAAAGTTTCTAAAGAAAACAGAGATGAATCCCCTCGTCATCATAGAGAACAGGAACCAAAAGATGCTACAAACTGGTTCCCCCAACTAGCCCGGGCCCTCACAGTTTAGAAAGCTGACTACCCCCTCTTTAACCACAGAGAGAAGGAACAACCTGGCTGCTGCTCTGTCTCAGGCCCCCTATCCCTCTTCCCTCGCATCTTATGCAGACAGGAATGGGAAGGTCCTCAAAGCCCTTTGGTTGACCCTGCGCATAAATGCCATGACTTGCCACTTGCTGGTCTCCACATAGGCCCGGGGACCCCACAGGAACTCATAGCAAACAGGGTGGCTGTCAGGCACCTGCTGGTACCGCAGGTATCCTTCCCGCACCCACACTTGGGTCAGAAGCTCCCTGAGCTCCCCAAAGACACACTGCTCACTCCCAACATACACCCCCATCCTTCTGAGTGCTCCCCAGACCGCCTCCTCAGGGGCCGGGTCTCCAAACCGCATGATCATGCTGAGGACCAGCACCAGGAAGCCGGCCTTGGGCAGGCCCACCCCATCGCTCAGCATCTCATCGCAAGTGAGGCCCAGGATGGGGACCAAGATGTAGATGTGCTCCGCTGGGTCCACCTCTTTCACGTCCACACCAAAGACCAGCTGCAGGCACACTGAGACTTCCCTGAAGACCACCGGGAAGTGCTCCTGGTTATCCCTGAGGACCTTATTCAGCATTTCCGCCTGGGAGGTCAGCTCCTTGGCTCGATACTTGAGGAGCAGGAACTTCATCAGTTTACCTATCATCCTATCCAGAATTTCCTGGGGCAAGGCCTCCATAGGAGCAGAGGAGGATGCTGGGTAGTAGGAGGCCAAGTGGGATGCGGACTCCCCCACCTCAGCCTCCAAGAGCGGCACCTCGATAGGGCCCTGGGCCTCGCCTGGGTCCTGAAGGTCTTCCTCGGGTTTGCTGAGCTCACTCATCTCAACCACGAGCACAATGCCTGAGGTGAAACAAGACACGGAACTGAGGCAGAGGTACAGATGGGGACCAAGGGCCTCTGGGAGAGAGGAGGTGTGAGCAACCTGGGCTAAGAAATGCATCCTGGATGGTACGACACAGGCCACTTACAGCTCTCCCCTTGAGGGGTTCTCTCCGACCTCACAGGAGAGCTCCTCCTGGGAGGCCAGTCCCCTGGCTACCCGAAGGAGGAAGGAAGGTGGCTCCCCAGGGTGTGGTCAGTACAGCCTGAGATTTCCGGGTCCAAAACAGTGTGAGGAATTGGGGCCTTCTGGGCCCCCGCTATGTTCTGGGATAGGGAGCCTCTGGTTCACTTCAGGTCACCCTCTCACCTTGACTCCTGATACTGCCTGTCTGAACTCAGGACACAGGCTTCAGACCTCTGCCTTCGCCTCCCGGTTCCTGGAGCTCCTGTGAGAGAAATGGAGGTGACATCTAAGGGCTATACTGTGGCACAGCCCTGGGCCTTCTGTGCTGCTAGGTGGGGACGCACACTCGGATTACACCCAGTTGTGTTGTGGCTACCTTGTAATGCTCACCTTTCCCCTGGCATGACCTGGACGGTCCCCTTTGGAGGAGTAGAAGGAAACTCAAAACAAGACACAAGCCTGAACAGAAAGCACTGAGGGGCCCCACATGCGGCCGCACCTGTCCAGGGCCTGGCGCGGGTCCTAGGCTGGGGAGATGCTCGGTCCTCAGCTCCTCCTCACGTCCTGCCTGGCCTCCAAGCACTCGCCACAGGGGCGGGGGTTTGCTCAGTCCAACCTTGGGGTTGGGGAGTCCAGCCTCTGCCAACCTGAAGCCTCCACCTCTGCCCGTAAAACCTCACCTCCCGAGTTCCCTAAGCCAGCGGTCAAGAAACTGCTCACCCTGCTCACCCCACTCTGGGCCCTCCAAGACCCTCTTGCAAGGGCCAAGATCCCTCCAGCTTGGCGTCGAACCGCCTCAATCCTTCCTCGCATGGAGCCTGGACTCCAGGCAGGACTCGCGTTTGTCGCCTCTGCCATTTTGACACCCCGCCGCTTTCCCAAGGCCTCCAGTCCCTCGGAGACCCGCATGTGAGGAAGTCAGACAGACCTACTGTGCTCTTCTCACCCCAAGGGCTCCCAGGGACGACTACAGGGATGGGGATCTGTGGGGTTCCATCAGTCCTCACTCAGGGTGCCCGCAGTCCTCCTTCAGGAACCTCACCTTGCCTCCGCGCACGACCTGGATTCTCGCCTCTCCGCAACTGAAGCCCCGCCCCTTATAGCAGGACCCCAGTCTCTTGAAGACCCGGATGTCAGGAAGACAGCTCATGCCTGTGGCACTCATCCTGCCCCCACGGTTGCCCTGGACTGCCAACAGAGATTCGCTTCTCTGAGGTCCCCTCTGATTACGGGTTCAGGGTCCTCTAGTCCCTCTTCAGGGTCCTCAAGGTCTTCAACCCTGCAGGACCTGGGAATCGGGCCCCCGAGGCCCCGCCCCATATGTGACGTCCCCACTCAGAGACCCGGATGTCAGGAAGTGAGACCATGCACTTCGGGCTCATCGTATCCCAGTTCGGCCAAGGACCAACAGCAGCTCCAGGCTTTTCTGAGGTCTCCTCTGATTTGGGTCCAGGGTCCACTCAGTCGTCCGTCAGTGTCCTCAAATTGAAACCCTGGAGGAGCTGGGGATCTTCCCTCTGCTCACCTGAGGCTACACCCCCTTTCCCAGGTCCCCAGTTTCTCTGAGACCCAGATGTCAGGAAATGCAGCATGTGCTCATCCACCCTCTGTGAGCCCTGAGACTTGATGTGAGGGTCCCGCCTCTGGTCAACACAAGGGGCATCCCCAGAATGCCAGGGCTCTAGATGAGATTCCTTAGGAAGGATTAAGGAACCCCACAGATTCCTGACCCTACTGTCAGCCCTGGGCCACCCTGGTGGTGGGATGAGCGCTTGGCAGCCTCTTCTGACTTCCGCATCTGTATCTCAGAAACATTAGGCAATTGTTAGAAGCGTCAGGGCGTCAGATGGGCAGTGAGAAAGATCTTCTTTCTTTTGAGAGTCAAGGTGAGGACACTGAGGAAGGACAGAGGGGACCCTGGACCCCAGAGCAGAGTGGGCTCTGGGAGGACATTGGGTGGATGAACGTATGCTGGATTTCCTGACTGGGTCTCAGAGAGACTGGGGACCTGGGATAGGGGGCTGACTTCCTAATATCCAGATTTCAGCCTGGTGTCCTAGTATAGAGAGATGACTTAGTGACATCCGCATATCAGAAAGACTGGGCTCCTGGTATGAGGTTTGGGGCGTTAGTAGGGGAAAGGAGAGAATCTGAAGTCGTACCTGGAGATAAGTTGAGGTCTCTGAGGGAAGGCTGAAGGGACCCCAAGTGAAAACTCTAGGGATCCCAAGATAAGAGGGATGGAACCCCACAGATCCCTGCCGCTGCCATCGGCCCTGGGAGCCCTCGGGGTGAGAAGAACACACTAGGTCTGTCCTGAGTTCCTGACATCCAGCTCTGTGAGGCTGGGGACTTGGTGTGAGGAGCAGGGACTATGGTGGGGAGAGGACAGAGACTAGGTCCTCCTGGAAATCAAGGTGAGGACCCTGAGGGAGGACTGAGAATAGCCAGATCTCAGAACAGAGGGAACCCTGGTAGTCCCTGGGCAGGGTAACCTCGTGCCGCATTGCCTGATAACCCTGGCAGAGAGACTGGGGACCTCTTGAAAGCAGGGGAAACTCCAAATGGCGGATGGGACACTTGCAGGTCTTGTGTGGAGTCTAGACCCCATGCAAGGCAGGACTAAGGCAGTTAGACCCCGACAGGGAGGGATCTTGGCCCTTGCAAGGGGGTCTTGGAGGGTGCAGAGTGGGGTGAGCAGTTTCTTGAACTCTGGCTTAGGGACCTCGCGAGGTGAGGTATTTCAGGAACAGCCGAAGGCTTCCGGTTGGCAGAGGCTGGACTCCTCAACCGCAATGGAGGACTGAGCAGACCCCCGCCCCTGTGGTCAGTGCTGGGAGGGAAGGCAGGACATGAGGAGGAGCTGAGGACCGAACACCTCCCTGGCCTAGGCCCCACAGGAGACCTTGGGCAGGTGCGGCCGCATGTGGGGCCCCTCAGCGCTTTCTTTCCAGTCTCGGGTCTTGTTCTGCGTTTCCCTCCAGGCCCCCAGAGGGGAGGGACCAGGTTGTGCCAGGGGAAATGTAAGCACTAAAGGGGAGCTCTGAAGGGACCTCTCACCACACAACTGAGGGACCCTCACAGTGTGCACCCCTTGTACTGTCAGAGAATGCTAAGGGCTGTGCCACGGGATACCACTGAGGTGCCCCTCCATTTCTCACAGGAGCTGTAGGAAGCAGTAGGCGAAGGCAGACATCTGAGGCCCGTGTCCTGAGGTCAGTGAACAGAGGAGGTCCAGGCAATTCCAGGAGTCAAGGTGATGAGGGTGCCCTGAGTGGACACCAAGTGCTGCCCATCCCAGAACAGAGGGGACCCCACAAGGGCCTAATCCCCTTACCTTGTCAGTCCCAGAAATCTCGGGCTGTGCTGACCACACCCTGGGGAGCCACCTCACTTCCTTCTTCAGGTAGCCAGGGGACTGGCCACTCCAGAGGCATGTCCCTGTGTGGTCTGAGAGCACTTTTCAAGAGGAGACCTGCAAGTGGCCTGTGGCCAACCAGGGTGCGGTTCTCAGGTGAGGCCATTCACAGCCCGTCTATCCACCATCCAGGCCCATGGTCCTCATCTGTCCCATTTGCCCCCATGCCTCACTCCTGCCTCACTCTGTAGTTTGATCCCAGGCATCACGCTCATGGTCAAGATGACTGAGCTGAGCAAGCTCGAGGAAGACCTTCAGGACCCAGGTGAGGCCAGGGTCCTGTGGAAGTGCAGCTCTCTGGGGCTGAGCGGGGGAGGCTGTATCACCCTCAGCCTCCTCCCCCACAGTCTCCTGCTCCACCCTTGTGGAGGCCTTGCCCCATGAAGCTCTGAATGAGATAGTGGCTAACTTGATGAAGTTCTTGCTCCTGTAGTATCTGGCCAAACATCTGACATCCCAGGCGGAAATGCTGAAGAAGGTCCTCAGGAATAACCAGGAGCATGTCCTAGTGGTCTTCAGTCAAGCTGCAGAGTGCCTACAGGTTGTCGTTGGCCTGGAGGTAAAGCAGTTGGACCCCAGGGAGCACATCTACATCATGGTCCCTACCCTGGGCCTCACCTGCAATGTGATGCTGAGCAGTGGGCAGACCCTGCCCAAGGCTGGCATCCTGGTGCTGGTCCTCAACCTGATCATGCAGAGTGAAGACCTGACCCCTGAGGAAGCAGTCTTGGGAGTACTCAGCAGGACGGGGGTGTGTGTTGGGAGTGAGCCCTGTCTCTTTGGGGAGCTCAGGGAGCTGCTGACCCAAGTGTGGCTGCGGGAGGGATACCTGGAATACCAGCAGGTGCCTGACAGCCACCCTGCTCGCTATGAGTTCCTGTGGGGCGCCCTGGCCTATGTGGAGACCAGCAAGTGGCAAGTCACGGTGTCTGTGCTCAGGGTCTAACAGAGGGCTTTGAGGGCCTCCCCACTCCTGTCTGCAGAGGCTGCGAGGGAGGAGGAATAGGGGGCCTGAGCCAGAGCAGCAGCCAGGGTAATCCTTCCCTCTGTGATTGAAGAGGGAGTAGTCACCTTCTCAGAAGTGAGGGCCCGGGCCAGTTGGGGGAACCAGTGCACAGCATCTGTGGGCTCCTGTTCTCTACAATGACATGGAGATTCATCTGTTTTCCTTAGAAAATCTTCAAGCTTTGATTGTTTTTGCAAAAGGCTAAATAAAGTTCAGTGTCTTAGCTTGGAGAATGAGGTTGATCAATATGTGTTTGTGCTTACACAGTTCAAGAACAAGAGTTTTGCTGTTTTGTGAGAGATTGGAAACTCTTCCATTTTGTTTTGTGACCCTGAATGGGACACAGTGGAAATGGAATTAGATCCGTTTCGGAAATGTGAGCTTGTGGTGGAGTGGTGGAGTCGCTCAGTCCTGTCCGACTCTTCGCGACCCCATGGACTGTGGCCAACAAGGCTCCTCAGTCCATGGGATTTTCCAGGCAAGAGTACTTGGGTGGGCTGTCATTTCTTTCTCCAGGGGATCATCATGACCCAGGGATGGAACACGGGTCTCCCAATGTAGACAGACACTTTACCGTCTGAGCCACCAGGGAAGCACTAATATTGATGCGGCAAGAATTATGCGATAAAAGTAATTGCAATGAATTCATCCATCTGTCCTTCTTGTGTGTCATTCTCAAAAACTAAATTATCTTTATTTGGGTTTGTCTGGGTTATTTAAGGAAGCAGCTGGCAATAAATCTGAGGGCCCTGTTCACTAGCTCATATATTCTGAAGACCTTTACAGAGTATCTTCTCCAGGAAAGGCGGTGTTAGGAGTGGGGACACTAGGAGAAGCAGGACACCCCCGCACCTAGAGCAAAGTTCTAGGAGCCGCAGTCACACAAGGAAGGTGGAGAGACCTCCCCTGGTGGCACTGAACAAGGCAACACGAGGTAGGGCGGTGGAGCTCCAGGAGGAGCACTCGAGTTTCAGTGTCTGAGCCAAGGTGGTTTGGGGCTTTAGGACCCTGGGTTCCTTCTGTAGGAGGTGGTCGAGGTGAGGCAGGCTGGTAGCAGCCCTCAGACTTGCAGACAGTGTTTCTTCGGGGAGATGGCAAATTCTGAAATGGATCATGGCTGTAAGGTGGCCTTTTGCATCTCGGACAAAGCCCAGACAGATCTCTTTCTGGGGCAGGAAGGAAGGGGTCCTGACTCTTGTCGCATTGCTGTTGATCACAGGGGCAAAGGAGGTGTTTTCTACCCCACATCTGCTAGGAATCCTGCAGAACTTTGGTCGCACTCCCTTGAAGTGGTGCCCAAGAAATGCATGGAACTACCCTTTCTTTCCTGGTCCCGGAGATCCAGAACCCACGGTCTTAAATAGCTTTCAATTATCTTGATTGTAATTGGCCATTGTAATCAAGGACTTGACCTTAGTTGGGGCTGCAAGAAAGGAAAGTACTGTTTTGGATGGAAGACCAGCTAGGGAAGAGGCAAAGAGTGGCTCTTGCTTCTATTTCCTGGAGCAGCTTGGGTCCTGTTGGAACACTCCTTCATACCCAAATTTAACAGGTTTTCTATGGAAATGGGGCTTGCCCAGGAGCTCAAATGATGAAGATTCCGCTTACACTGTGGGAGACATGGGATCGATTCATGGGTCAGGGAGATCACCTGAAGAAGGGCATGGCAACCCACTCCAGTATTCTTGCCTGGAGAATTCCATGGACAGAGGGGATCGGAAGACTACAGTCCATGGAGTGGCAAACAGTCCGACACGACTGAGCTACTAACATTATGGTCCACTATGGTCTAAGTAGCAAAGTTTCTTAGTTTTATTTGTGAAACATCCTATTTGGCTGATTAGGTATCCCACATCCTATTGAGGTGCACATTCTCAGACAAGCCCTGGACCACAAAGTAGCCGACCCCTTCCTACAGTGGAGAGTGGAGGACACTCTTGGGGCAACACTGTGACAGATTCCTGTCCCGACATCACAGAGGCCATGACCGCCAGGCCCTGGCAGCTGCATCCCATCCCTCAGGCGAATAGTGCAGCCCAACACGTGGGCTCCTCAAACTGGCTGGCTTCACAGGAGAAGAACTGAGGCCACGGGGCTTTTCCAAGCATCCACTGACTATCTGGCAGCTGCCATATATGTGACCAGAATCACATCACCTGTTCCCCTTTTTCTCTGGCACTCAGCATGGATAGCTGCCCCTTTAGCCCCCTGCACCCATCCACACCCCCACTGCAGTGACCTCACCACCTCCTTAGGCCCGGAAGTCGCTCCTGCCTTTTGCTGCCAGGCACAGCCTTAACCTGGGTCTCTGCTGCCTCCACACTTCTGAACCCACCCGAACCCAGGGATGCTGGCAGATGTTGCATCTTTACTGGCTAGTACCTATTTCTCATGCTCTTCGGATCTCAGACTCTGTCCCTCTCCCCTCTGGAAACTGTTTGGTTTTCAGGACACCTCAGAGAATTGGCAGCTTAATTAGAAATGGAATAGAAAACCACTCAGAATTGCTGTTCTGTGTTTTCCTCCTGGAGAATGTATATCAATTTCAGTGTCTGTGTGTGTTTCGGGGTGGAGAGCAGTGTCTCCAGCTGGGCACAGCTCACTCAAAGATCCCAGGATTCTAGTCACACAGCAGGTCCTGTCCACTTTTGCAGCTTCTCTTCACTCATTTCATCCAAATGAAATCTAGAGCATGCGCACAAGTGAAAATCATAAAGTCCAGATGACCAAAGAAACTGTTATTTCAATGTACTTGTTAATCAGCTTCCCAAGGCAGAGACAGGAGGGCTAGTACAGGGATTACTGGGCATATATCAAAGAGCAAGATTCACATTTCTCTAGGATTCCTAGCAGATGGTGGACAGAACACACCTATTTCATCCCTGTGGTCAACAGCTATGGGGCAAGAGCCTGGACCCCTTCCTGCCTGCCCTAGAAAGAGATCTCTCTGGGGTTTATCCAAGAAGCAAAAGGACACCTCACAGCAATGATGCGTTTCAGAGATTCCCCTCACCCCCAAGACAGACCTCATGTGACTGTGGCTCCTCGACCATTGCTGTAAGTGTGGGGGTGTCCTGCTACTCCTAGTGTCCCCACTGTTAACATGGCCTTTCACGGAGCAGAGAATCTGTACACGTCTTTGGAATAACTGAGCCAATGAGCAGGGCTCTCAGATTGTCTGCTACTTTCTTTAATAACCCAGGAAAATTCAATTAACTGAGATCATTTAGTTATTGTGAATGACAGACAAGAAGGCCATAAGCATGAATTGACTATGATTACTTTTAGTATCTAACTCTTCTCCATACAATACTATTGCTACAGAAGTTCACATTTTCAAAACATTTCTAATTTCGATTCCATTGCATTCTGTTCAGGACCACAAAACAAAATGGAAGACTTTCCCATCTCTCTTACAAAAACTCTTGTTTTTGAACTGTGTAACATCAGATACACTCGGATCAATATCATTCACAAAGCTAAGATATTGAAGTTTCTTTAGCCTACTCTGAAACCAAACTTTGAAAAGTTTCTAAAGAAAACAGAGATGAATCCCCTCGTCATCATAGAGAACAGGAACCAAAAGATGCTACAAACTGGTTCCCCCAACTAGCCCGGGCCCTCACAGTTTAGAAAGCTGACTACCCCCTCTTTAACCACAGAGAGAAGGAACAACCTGGCTGCTGCTCTGTCTCAGGCCCCCTATTCCTCTTCCCTCGCATCTTATGCAGACAGGAATGGGAAGGTCCTCAAAGCCCTTTGGTTGACCCTGCGCATAAATGCCATGACTTGCCACTTGCTGGTCTCCACATAGGCCCGGGGACCCCACAGGAACTCATAGCAAACAGGGTGGCTGTCAGGCACCTGCTGGTACCGCAGGTATCCTTCCCGCACCCACACTTGGGTCAGAAGCTCCCTGAGCTCCCCAAAGACACACTGCTCACTCCCAACATACACCCCCATCCTTCTGAGTGCTCCCCAGACCGCCTCCTCAGGGGCCGGGTCTCCAAACCGCATGATCATGCTGAGGACCAGCACCAGGAAGCCGGCCTTGGGCAGGCCCACCCCATCGCTCAGCATCTCATCCCAAGTGAGGCCCAGGATGGGGACCAAGATGTAGATGTGCTCCGCTGGGTCCACCTCTTTCACGTCCACGCCAAAGACCAGCTGCAGGCACACTGAGACTTCCCTGAAGACCACCGGGAAGTGCTCCTGGTTATCCCTGAGGACCTTATTCAGCATTTCCGCCTGGGAGGTCAGCTCCTTGGCTCGATACTTGAGGAGCAGGAACTTCATCAGTTTACCTACCATCCTATCCAGAATTTCCTGGGGCAAGGCCTCCATAGGAGCAGAGGAGGATGCTGGGTAGTAGGAGGCCAAGTGGGATGCGGACTCCCCCACCTCAGCCTCCAAGAGCGGCACCTCGATAGGGCCCTGGGCCTCGCCTGGGTCCTGAAGGTCTTCCTCGGGTTTGCTGAGCTCACTCATCTCAACCACGAGCACAATGCCTGAGGTGAAACAAGACACGGAAGTGAGGCAGAGGTACAGATGGGGACCAAGGGCCTCTGGGAGAGAGGAGGTGTGAGCAACCTGGGCTAAGAAATGCATCCTGGATGGTACGACACAGGCCACTTACAGCTCTCCCCTTGAGGGGTTCTCTCCGACCTCACAGGAGAGCTCCTCCTGGGAGGCCAGTCCCCTGGCTACCCGAAGGAGGAAGGAAGGTGGCTCCCCAGGGTGTGGTCAGTACAGCCTGAGATTTCCGGGTCCAAAACAGTGTGAGGAATTGGGGCCTTCTGGGCCCCCGCTATGTTCTGGGATAGGGAGCCTCTGGTTCACTTCAGGTCACCCTCTCACCTTGACTCCTGATACTGCCTGTCTGAACCCAGGACACAGGCTTCAGACCTCTGCCTTCGCCTCCCGGTTCCTGGAGCTCCTGTGAGAGAAATGGAGGTGACATCTAAGGGCTATACTGTGGCACAGCCCTGGGCCTTCTGTGCTGCTAGGTGGGGACGCACACTCGGATTACACCCAGTTGTGTTGTGGCTACCTTGTAATGCTCACCTTTCCCCTGGCATGACCTGGACGGTCCCCTTTGGAGGAGTAGAAGGAAACTCAAAACAAGACACAAGCCTGAACAGAAAGCACTGAGGGGCCCCACATGCGGCCGCACCTGTCCAGGGCCTGGCGCGGGTCCTAGGCTGGGGAGATGCTCGGTCCTCAGCTCCTCCTCACGTCCTGCCTGGCCTCCAAGCACTCGCCACAGGGGCGGGGGTTTGCTCAGTCCAACCTTGGGGTTGGGGAGTCCAGCCTCTGCCAACCTGAAGCCTCCACCTCTGCCCGTAAAACCTCACCTCCCGAGTTCCCTAAGCCAGCGGTCAAGAAACTGCTCACCCTGCTCACCCCACTCTGGGCCCTCCAAGACCCTCTTGCAAGGGCCAAGATCCCTCCAGCTTGGCGTCGAACCGCCTCAATCCTTCCTCGCATGGAGCCTGGACTCCAGGCAGGACTCGCGTTTGTCGCCTCTGCCATTTTGACACCCCGCCGCTTTCCCAAGGCCTCCAGTCCCTCGGAGACCCGCATGTGAGGAAGTCAGACAGACCTACTGTGCTCTTCTCACCCCAAGGGCTCCCAGGGACGACTACAGGGATGGGGATCTGTGGGGTTCCATCAGTCCTCACTCAGGGTGCCCGCAGTCCTCCTTCAGGAACCTCACCTTGCCTCCGCGCACGACCTGGATTCTCGCCTCTCCGCAACTGAAGCCCCGCCCCTTATAGCAGGACCCCAGTCTCTTGAAGACCCGGATGTCAGGAAGACAGCTCATGCCTGTGGCACTCATCCTGCCCCCACGGTTGCCCTGGACTGCCAACAGAGATTCGCTTCTCTGAGGTCCCCTCTGATTACGGGTTCAGGGTCCTCTAGTCCCTCTTCAGGGTCCTCAAGGTCTTCAACCCTGCAGGACCTGGGAATCGGGCCCCCGAGGCCCCGCCCCATATGTGACGTCCCCACTCAGAGACCCGGATGTCAGGAAGTGAGACCATGCACTTCGGGCTCATTGTATCCCAGTTCGGCCAAGGACCAACAGCAGCTCCAGGCTTTTCTGAGGTCTCCTCTGATTTGGGTCCAGGGTCCACTCAGTCGTCCGTCAGTGTCCTCAAATTGAAACCCTGGAGGAGCTGGGGATCTTCCCTCTGCTCACCTGAGGCTACACCCCCTTTCCCAGGTCCCCAGTTTCTCTGAGACCCAGATGTCAGGAAATGCAGCATGTGCTCATCCACCCTCTGTGAGCCCTGAGACTTGATGTGAGGGTCCCACCTCTGGTCAACACAAGGGGCATCCCCAGAATGCCAGGGCTCTAGATGAGATTCCTTAGGAAGGATTAAGGAACCCCACAGATTCCTGACCCTACTGTCAGCCCTGGGCCACCCTGGTGGTGGGATGAGCGCTTGGCAGCCTCTTCTGACTTCCGCATCTGTATCTCAGAAACATTAGGCAATTGTTAGAAGCGTCAGGGCGTCAGATGGGCAGTGAGAAAGATCTTCTTTCTTTTGAGAGTCAAGGTGAGGACACTGAGGAAGGACAGAGGGGACCCTGGACCCCAGAGCAGAGTGGGCTCTGGGAGGACATTGGGTGGATGAACGTATGCTGGATTTCCTGACTGGGTCTCAGAGAGACTGGGGACCTGGGATAGGGGGCTGACTTCCTAATATCCAGATTTCAGCCTGGTGTCCTAGTATAGAGAGATGACTTAGTGACATCCGCATATCAGAAAGACTGGGCTCCTGGTATGAGGTTTGGGGCGTTAGTAGGGGAAAGGAGAGAATCTGAAGTCGTACCTGGAGATAAGTTGAGGTCTCTGAGGGAAGGCTGAAGGGACCCCAAGTGAAAACTCTAGGGATCCCAAGATAAGAGGGATGGAACCCCACAGATCCCTGCCGCTGCCATCGGCCCTGGGAGCCCTCGGGGTGAGAAGAACACACTAGGTCTGTCCTGAGTTCCTGACATCCAGCTCTGTGAGGCTGGGGACTTGGTGTGAGGAGCAGGGACTATGGTGGGGAGAGGACAGAGACTAGGTCCTCCTGGAAATCAAGGTGAGGACCCTGAGGGAGGACTGAGAATAGCCAGATCTCAGAACAGAGGGAACCCTGGTAGTCCCTGGGCAGGGTAACCTCGTGCCGCATTGCCTGATAACCCTGGCAGAGAGACTGGGGACCTCTTGAAAGCAGGGGAAACTCCAAATGGCGGATGGGACACTTGCAGGTCTTGTGTGGAGTCTAGACCCCATGCAAGGCAGGACTAAGGCAGTTAGACCCCAACAGGGAGGGATCTTGGCCCTTGCAAGGGGGTCTTGGAGGGTGCAGAGTGGGGTGAGCAGTTTCTTGAATTCTGGCTTAGGGACCTCGCGAGGTGAGGTATTTCAGGAACAGCCGAAGGCTTCCGGTTGGCAGAGGCTGGACTCCTCAACCGCAGTGGAGGACTGAGCAGACCCCCGCCCCTGTGGTCAGTGCTGGGAGGGAAGGCAGGACATGAGGAGGAGCTGAGGACCGAACACCTCCCTGGCCTAGGCCCCACAGGAGACCTTGGGCAGGTGCGGCCGCATGTGGGGCCCCTCAGCGCTTTCTTTCCAGTCTCGGGTCTTGTTCTGCGTTTCCCTCCAGGCCCCCAGAGGGGAGGGACCAGGTTGTGCCAGGGGAAATGTAAGCACTAAAGGGGAGCTCTGAAGGGACCTCTCACCACACAACTGAGGGACCCTCACAGTGTGCACCCCTTGTACTGTCAGAGAATGCTAAGGGCTGTGCCACGGGATACCACTGAGGTGCCCCTCCATTTCTCACAGGAGCTGTAGGAAGCAGTAGGCGAAGGCAGACATCTGAGGCCCGTGTCCTGAGGTCAGTGAACAGAGGAGGTCCAGGCAATTCCAGGAGTCAAGGTGATGAGGGTGCCCTGAGTGGACACCAAGTGCTGCCCATCCCAGAACAGAGGGGACCCCACAAGAGCCTAATCCCCTTACCTTGTCAGTCCCAGAAATCTCGGGCTGTGCTGACCACACCCTGGGGAGCCACCTCACTTCCTTCTTCAGGTGGCCAGAGGACTGGCCACTCCAGAGGCATGTCCCTGTGTGGTCTGAGAGCACTTTTCAAGAGGAGAGCTGCAAGTGGCCTGTGGCCAACCAGGGTGCGGTTCTCAGGTGAGGCCATTCACAGCCCGTCTATCCACCATCCAGGCCCATGGTCCTCATCTGTCCCATTTGCCCCCATGCCTCACTCCTGCCTCACTCTGTAGTTTGATCCCAGGCATCACGCTCATGGTCAAGATGACTGAGCTGAGCAAGCTCGAGGAAGACCTTCAGGACCCAGGTGAGGCCAGGGTCCTGTGGAAGTGCAGCTCTCTGGGGCTGAGCGGGGGAGGCTGTATCACCTTCAGCCTCCTCCCCCACAGTCTCCTGCTCCACCCTTGTGGAGGCCTTGCCCCATGAAGCTCTGAATGAGATAGTGGCTAACTTGATGAAGTTCTTGCTCCTGTAGTATCTGGCCAAACATCTGACATCCCAGGCGGAAATGCTGAAGAAGGTCCTCAGGAATAACCAGGAGCATGTCCTAGTGGTCTTCAGTCAAGCTGCAGAGTGCCTACAGGTTGTCGTTGGCCTGGAGGTAAAGCAGTTGGACCCCAGGGAGCACATCTACATCATGGTCCCTACCCCGGGCCTCACCTGCAATGTGATGCTGAGCAGTGGGCAGACCCTGCCCAAGGCTGGCATCCTGGTGCTGGTCCTCAACCTGATCATGCAGAGTGAAGACCTGACCCCTGAGGAAGCAGTCTTGGGAGTACTCAGCAGGACGGGGGCGTGTGTTGGGAGTGAGCCCTGTCTCTTTGGGGAGCTCAGGGAGCTGCTGACCCAAGTGTGGCTGCGGGAGGGATACCTGGAATACCAGCAGGTGCCTGACAGCCACCCTGCTCGCTATGAGTTCCTGTGGGGCGCCCTGGCCTATGTGGAGACCAGCAAGTGGCAAGTCACGATGTCTGTGCTCAGGGTCTAACAGAGGGCTTTGAGGGCCTCCCCACTCCTGTCTGCAGAGGCTGCGAGGGAGGAGGAATAGGGGGCCTGAGCCAGAGCAGCAGCCAGGGTAATCCTTCCCTCTGTGATTGAAGAGGGAGTAGTCACCTTCTCAGAAGTGAGGGCCCGGGCCAGTTGGGGGAACCAGTGCACAGCATCTGTGGGCTCCTGTTCTCTGCAATGACATGGAGATTCATCTGTTTTCCTTAGAAAATCTTCAAGCTTTGACTGTTTTTGCAAAAGGCTAAATAAAGTTCAGTGTCTTAGCTTGGAGAATGAGGTTGATCAATATGTGTTTGTGCTTACACAGTTCAAGAACAAGAGTTTTGCTGTTTTGTGAGAGATTGGAAACTCTTCCATTTTGTTTTGTGACCCTGAATGGGACACAGTGGAAATGGAATTAGATCCGTTTCGGAAATGTGAGCTTGTGGTGGAGTGGTGGAGTCGCTCAGTCCTGTCCGACTCTTCTCGACCCCATGGACTGTGGCCAACAAGGCTCCTCAGTCCATGGGATTTTCCAGGCAAGAGTACTTGGGTGGGCTGTCATTTCTTTCTCCAGGGGATCATCATGACCCAGGGATGGAACACGGGTCTCCCAATGTAGACAGACACTTTACCGTCTGAGCCACCAGGGAAGCACTAATATTGATGCGGCAAGAATTATGCGATAAAAGTAATTGCAATGAATTCATCCATCTGTCCTTCTTGTGTGTCATTCTCAAAAACTAAATTATCTTTATTTGGGTTTGTCTGGGTTATTTAAGGAAGCAGCTGGCAATAAATCTGAGGCCCCTGTTCACTAGCTCATATATTCTGAAGACCTTTACAGAGTATCTTCTCCAGGAAAGGCGGTGTTAGGAGTGGGGACACTAGGAGAAGCAGGACACCCCCGCACCTAGAGCAAAGTTCTAGGAGCCGCAGTCACACAAGGAAGGTGGAGAGACCTCCCCTAGTCGCACTGAACAAGGCAACACGAGGCAGGGCGGTGGAGCTCCAGGAGGAGCACTCGAGTTTCAGTGCCTGAGCCAAGGTGGTTTGGGGCTTTAGGACCCTGGGTTCCTTCTGTGGGAGGTGGTCGAGGTGAGGCAGGCTGGTAGCAGCCCTCAGACTTGCAGACAGTGTTTCTTCGGGGAGATGGCAAATTCTGAAATGGATCATGGCTGTAAGGTGGCCTTTTGCATCTCGGACAAAGCCCAGACAGATCTCTTTCTGGGGCAGGAAGGAAGGGGTCCTGACTCTTGTCGCATTGCTGTTGATCACAGGGGCAAAGGAGGTGTTTTCTACCCCACATCTGCTAGGAATCCTGCAGAACTTTGGTCGCACTCCCTTGAAGTGGTGCCCAAGAAATGCATGGAACTACCCTTTCTTTCCTGGTCCCGGAGATCCAGAACCCACGGTCTTAAATAGCTTTCAATTATCTTGATTGTAATTGGCCATTGTAATCAAGGACTTGACCTTAGTTGGGGCTGCAAGAAAGGAAAGTACTGTTTTGGATGGAAGACCAGCTAGGGAAGAGGCAAAGAGTGGCTCTTGCTTCTATTTCCTGGAGCAGCTTGGGTCCTGTTGGAACACTCCTTCATACCCAAATTTAACAGGTTTTCTATGGAAATGGGGCTTGCCCAGGAGCTCAAATGATGAAGATTCCGCTTACACTGTGGGAGACATGGGATCGATTCATGGGTCAGGGAGATCACCTGAAGAAGGGCATGGCAACCCACTCCAGTATTCTTGCCTGGAGAATTCCATGGACAGAGGGGATCGGAAGACTACAGTCCATGGAGTGGCAAACAGTCCGACACGACTGAGCTACTAACATTATGGTCCACTATGGTCTAAGTAGCAAAGTTTCTTAGTTTTATTTGTGAAACATCCTATTTGGCTGATTAGGTATCCCACATCCTATTGAGGTGCACATTCTCAGACAAGCCCTGGACCACAAAGTAGCCGACCCCTTCCTACAGTGGAGAGTGGAGGACACTCTTGGGGCAACACTGTGACAGATTCCTGTCCCGACATCACAGAGGCCATGACCGCCAGGCCCTGGCAGCTGCATCCCATCCCTCAGGCGAATAGTGCAGCCCAACACGTGGGCTCCTCAAACTGGCTGGCTTCACAGGAGAAGAACTGAGGCCACGGGGCTTTTCCAAGCATCCACTGACTATCTGGCAGCTGCCATATATGTGACCAGAATCACATCACCTGTTCCCCTTTTTCTCTGGCACTCAGCATGGATAGCTGCCCCTTTAGCCCCCTGCACCCATCCACACCCCCACTGCAGTGACCTCACCACCTCCTTAGGCCCGGAAGTCGCTCCTGCCTTTTGCTGCCAGGCACAGCCTTAACCTGGGTCTCTGCTGCCTCCACACTTCTGAACCCACCCGAACCCAGGGATGCTGGCAGATGTTGCATCTTTACTGGCTAGTACCTATTTCTCATGCTCTTCGGATCTCAGACTCTGTCCCTCTCCCCTCTGGAAACTGTTTGGTTTTCAGGACACCTCAGAGAATTGGCAGCTTAATTAGAAATGGAATAGAAAACCACTCAGAATTGCTGTTCTGTGTTTTCCTCCTGGAGAATGTATATCAATTTCAGTGTCTGTGTGTGTTTCGGGGTGGAGAGCAGTGTCTCCAGCTGGGCACAGCTCACTCAAAGATCCCAGGATTCTAGTCACACAGCAGGTCCTGTCCACTTTTGCAGCTTCTCTTCACTCATTTCATCCAAATGAAATCTAGAGCATGCGCACAAGTGAAAATCATAAAGTCCAGATGACCAAAGAAACTGTTATTTCAATGTACTTGTTAATCAGCTTCCCAAGGCAGAGACAGGAGGGCTAGTACAGGGATTACTGGGCATATATCAAAGAGCAAGATTCACATTTCTCTAGGATTCCTAGCAGATGGTGGACAGAACACACCTATTTCATCCCTGTGGTCAACAGCTATGGGGCAAGAGCCTGGACCCCTTCCTGCCTGCCCTAGAAAGAGATCTCTCTGGGGTTTATCCAAGAAGCAAAAGGACACCTCACAGCAATGATGCGTTTCAGAGATTCCCCTCACCCCCAAGACAGACCTCATGTGACTGTGGCTCCTCGACCATTGCTGTAAGTGTGGGGGTGTCCTGCTACTCCTAGTGTCCCCACTGTTAACATGGCCTTTCACGGAGCAGAGAATCTGTACACGTCTTTGGAATAACTGAGCCAATGAGCAGGGCTCTCAGATTGTCTGCTACTTTCTTTAATAACCCAGGAAAATTCAATTAACTGAGATCATTTAGTTATTGTGAATGACAGACAAGAAGGCCATAAGCATGAATTGACTATGATTACTTTTAGTATCTAACTCTTCTCCATACAATACTATTGCTACAGAAGTTCACATTTTCAAAACATTTCTAATTTCGATTCCATTGCATTCTGTTCAGGACCACAAAACAAAATGGAAGACTTTCCCATCTCTCTTACAAAAACTCTTGTTTTTGAACTGTGTAACATCAGATACACTCGGATCAATATCATTCACAAAGCTAAGATATTGAAGTTTCTTTAGCCTACTCTGAAACCAAACTTTGAAAAGTTTCTAAAGAAAACAGAGATGAATCCCCTCGTCATCATAGAGAACAGGAACCAAAAGATGCTACAAACTGGTTCCCCCAACTAGCCCGGGCCCTCACAGTTTAGAAAGCTGACTACCCCCTCTTTAACCACAGAGAGAAGGAACAACCTGGCTGCTGCTCTGTCTCAGGCCCCCTATTCCTCTTCCCTCGCATCTTATGCAGACAGGAATGGGAAGGTCCTCAAAGCCCTTTGGTTGACCCTGCGCATAAATGCCATGACTTGCCACTTGCTGGTCTCCACATAGGCCCGGGGACCCCACAGGAACTCATAGCAAACAGGGTGGCTGTCAGGCACCTGCTGGTACCGCAGGTATCCTTCCCGCACCCACACTTGGGTCAGAAGCTCCCTGAGCTCCCCAAAGACACACTGCTCACTCCCAACATACACCCCCATCCTTCTGAGTGCTCCCCAGACCGCCTCCTCAGGGGCCGGGTCTCCAAACCGCATGATCATGCTGAGGACCAGCACCAGGAAGCCGGCCTTGGGCAGGCCCACCCCATCGCTCAGCATCTCATCCCAAGTGAGGCCCAGGATGGGGACCAAGATGTAGATGTGCTCCGCTGGGTCCACCTCTTTCACGTCCACGCCAAAGACCAGCTGCAGGCACACTGAGACTTCCCTGAAGACCACCGGGAAGTGCTCCTGGTTATCCCTGAGGACCTTATTCAGCATTTCCGCCTGGGAGGTCAGCTCCTTGGCTCGATACTTGAGGAGCAGGAACTTCATCAGTTTACCTACCATCCTATCCAGAATTTCCTGGGGCAAGGCCTCCATAGGAGCAGAGGAGGATGCTGGGTAGTAGGAGGCCAAGTGGGATGCGGACTCCCCCACCTCAGCCTCCAAGAGCGGCACCTCGATAGGGCCCTGGGCCTCGCCTGGGTCCTGAAGGTCTTCCTCGGGTTTGCTGAGCTCACTCATCTCAACCACGAGCACAATGCCTGAGGTGAAACAAGACACGGAAGTGAGGCAGAGGTACAGATGGGGACCAAGGGCCTCTGGGAGAGAGGAGGTGTGAGCAACCTGGGCTAAGAAATGCATCCTGGATGGTACGACACAGGCCACTTACAGCTCTCCCCTTGAGGGGTTCTCTCCGACCTCACAGGAGAGCTCCTCCTGGGAGGCCAGTCCCCTGGCTACCCGAAGGAGGAAGGAAGGTGGCTCCCCAGGGTGTGGTCAGTACAGCCTGAGATTTCCGGGTCCAAAACAGTGTGAGGAATTGGGGCCTTCTGGGCCCCCGCTATGTTCTGGGATAGGGAGCCTCTGGTTCACTTCAGGTCACCCTCTCACCTTGACTCCTGATACTGCCTGTCTGAACCCAGGACACAGGCTTCAGACCTCTGCCTTCGCCTCCCGGTTCCTGGAGCTCCTGTGAGAGAAATGGAGGTGACATCTAAGGGCTATACTGTGGCACAGCCCTGGGCCTTCTGTGCTGCTAGGTGGGGACGCACACTCGGATTACACCCAGTTGTGTTGTGGCTACCTTGTAATGCTCACCTTTCCCCTGGCATGACCTGGACGGTCCCCTTTGGAGGAGTAGAAGGAAACTCAAAACAAGACACAAGCCTGAACAGAAAGCACTGAGGGGCCCCACATGCGGCCGCACCTGTCCAGGGCCTGGCGCGGGTCCTAGGCTGGGGAGATGCTCGGTCCTCAGCTCCTCCTCACGTCCTGCCTGGCCTCCAAGCACTCGCCACAGGGGCGGGGGTTTGCTCAGTCCAACCTTGGGGTTGGGGAGTCCAGCCTCTGCCAACCTGAAGCCTCCACCTCTGCCCGTAAAACCTCACCTCCCGAGTTCCCTAAGCCAGCGGTCAAGAAACTGCTCACCCTGCTCACCCCACTCTGGGCCCTCCAAGACCCTCTTGCAAGGGCCAAGATCCCTCCAGCTTGGCGTCGAACCGCCTCAATCCTTCCTCGCATGGAGCCTGGACTCCAGGCAGGACTCGCGTTTGTCGCCTCTGCCATTTTGACACCCCGCCGCTTTCCCAAGGCCTCCAGTCCCTCGGAGACCCGCATGTGAGGAAGTCAGACAGACCTACTGTGCTCTTCTCACCCCAAGGGCTCCCAGGGACGACTACAGGGATGGGGATCTGTGGGGTTCCATCAGTCCTCACTCAGGGTGCCCGCAGTCCTCCTTCAGGAACCTCACCTTGCCTCCGCGCACGACCTGGATTCTCGCCTCTCCGCAACTGAAGCCCCGCCCCTTATAGCAGGACCCCAGTCTCTTGAAGACCCGGATGTCAGGAAGACAGCTCATGCCTGTGGCACTCATCCTGCCCCCACGGTTGCCCTGGACTGCCAACAGAGATTCGCTTCTCTGAGGTCCCCTCTGATTAAGGGTTCAGGGTCCTCTAGTCCCTCTTCAGGGTCCTCAAGGTCTTCAACCCTGCAGGACCTGGGAATCGGGCCCCCGAGGCCCCGCCCCATATGTGACGTCCCCACTCAGAGACCCGGATGTCAGGAAGTGAGACCATGCACTTCGGGCTCATCGTATCCCAGTTCGGCCAAGGACCAACAGCAGCTCCAGGCTTTTCTGAGGTCTCCTCTGATTTGGGTCCAGGGTCCACTCAGTCGTCCGTCAGTGTCCTCAAATTGAAACCCTGGAGGAGCTGGGGATCTTCCCTCTGCTCACCTGAGGCTACACCCCCTTTCCCAGGTCCCCAGTTTCTCTGAGACCCAGATGTCAGGAAATGCAGCATGTGCTCATCCACCCTCTGTGAGCCCTGAGACTTGATGTGAGGGTCCCACCTCTGGTCAACACAAGGGGCATCCCCAGAATGCCAGGGCTCTAGATGAGATTCCTTAGGAAGGATTAAGGAACCCCACAGATTCCTGACCCTACTGTCAGCCCTGGGCCACCCTGGTGGTGGGATGAGCGCTTGGCAGCCTCTTCTGACTTCCGCATCTGTATCTCAGAAACATTAGGCAATTGTTAGAAGCGTCAGGGCGTCAGATGGGCAGTGAGAAAGATCTTCTTTCTTTTGAGAGTCAAGGTGAGGACACTGAGGAAGGACAGAGGGGACCCTGGACCCCAGAGCAGAGTGGGCTCTGGGAGGACATTGGGTGGATGAACGTATGCTGGATTTCCTGACTGGGTCTCAGAGAGACTGGGGACCTGGGATAGGGGGCTGACTTCCTAATATCCAGATTTCAGCCTGGTGTCCTAGTATAGAGAGATGACTTAGTGACATCCGCATATCAGAAAGACTGGGCTCCTGGTATGAGGTTTGGGGCGTTAGTAGGGGAAAGGAGAGAATCTGAAGTCGTACCTGGAGATAAGTTGAGGTCTCTGAGGGAAGGCTGAAGGGACCCCAAGTGAAAACTCTAGGGATCCCAAGATAAGAGGGATGGAACCCCACAGATCCCTGCCGCTGCCATCGGCCCTGGGAGCCCTCGGGGTGAGAAGAACACACTAGGTCTGTCCTGAGTTCCTGACATCCAGCTCTGTGAGGCTGGGGACTTGGTGTGAGGAGCAGGGACTATGGTGGGGAGAGGACAGAGACTAGGTCCTCCTGGAAATCAAGGTGAGGACCCTGAGGGAGGACTGAGAATAGCCAGATCTCAGAACAGAGGGAACCCTGGTAGTCCCTGGGCAGGGTAACCTCGTGCCGCATTGCCTGATAACCCTGGCAGAGAGACTGGGGACCTCTTGAAAGCAGGGGAAACTCCAAATGGCGGATGGGACACTTGCAGGTCTTGTGTGGAGTCTAGACCCCATGCAAGGCAGGACTAAGGCAGTTAGACCCCAACAGGGAGGGATCTTGGCCCTTGCAAGGGGGTCTTGGAGGGTGCAGAGTGGGGTGAGCAGTTTCTTGAATTCTGGCTTAGGGACCTCGCGAGGTGAGGTATTTCAGGAACAGCCGAAGGCTTCCGGTTGGCAGAGGCTGGACTCCTCAACCGCAGTGGAGGACTGAGCAGACCCCCGCCCCTGTGGTCAGTGCTGGGAGGGAAGGCAGGACATGAGGAGGAGCTGAGGACCGAACACCTCCCTGGCCTAGGCCCCACAGGAGACCTTGGGCAGGTGCGGCCGCATGTGGGGCCCCTCAGCGCTTTCTTTCCAGTCTCGGGTCTTGTTCTGCGTTTCCCTCCAGGCCCCCAGAGGGGAGGGACCAGGTTGTGCCAGGGGAAATGTAAGCACTAAAGGGGAGCTCTGAAGGGACCTCTCACCACACAACTGAGGGACCCTCACAGTGTGCACCCCTTGTACTGTCAGAGAATGCTAAGGGCTGTGCCACGGGATACCACTGAGGTGCCCCTCCATTTCTCACAGGAGCTGTAGGAAGCAGTAGGCGAAGGCAGACATCTGAGGCCCGTGTCCTGAGGTCAGTGAACAGAGGAGGTCCAGGCAATTCCAGGAGTCAAGGTGATGAGGGTGCCCTGAGTGGACACCAAGTGCTGCCCATCCCAGAACAGAGGGGACCCCACAAGAGCCTAATCCCCTTACCTTGTCAGTCCCAGAAATCTCGGGCTGTGCTGACCACACCCTGGGGAGACACCTCACTTCCTTCTTCAGGTGGCCAGAGGACTGGCCACTCCAGAGGCATGTCCCTGTGTGGTCTGAGAGCACTTTTCAAGAGGAGACCTGCAAGTGGCCTGTGGCCAACCAGGGTGCGGTTCTCAGGTGAGGCCATTCACAGCCCGTCTATCCACCATCCAGGCCCATGGTCCTCATCTGTCCCATTTGCCCCCATGCCTCACTCCTGCCTCACTCTGTAGTTTGATCCCAGGCATCACGCTCATGGTCAAGATGACTGAGCTGAGCAAGCTCGAGGAAGACCTTCAGGACCCAGGTGAGGCCAGGGTCCTGTGGAAGTGCAGCTCTCTGGGGCTGAGCGGGGGAGGCTGTATCACCTTCAGCCTCCTCCCCCACAGTCTCCTGCTCCACCCTTGTGGAGGCCTTGCCCCATGAAGCTCTGAATGAGATAGTGGCTAACTTGATGAAGTTCTTGCTCCTGTAGTATCTGGCCAAACATCTGACATCCCAGGCGGAAATGCTGAAGAAGGTCCTCAGGAATAACCAGGAGCATGTCCTAGTGGTCTTCAGTCAAGCTGCAGAGTGCCTACAGGTTGTCGTTGGCCTGGAGGTAAAGCAGTTGGACCCCAGGGAGCACATCTACATCATGGTCCCTACCCCGGGCCTCACCTGCAATGTGATGCTGAGCAGTGGGCAGACCCTGCCCAAGGCTGGCATCCTGGTGCTGGTCCTCAACCTGATCATGCAGAGTGAAGACCTGACCCCTGAGGAAGCAGTCTTGGGAGTACTCAGCAGGACGGGGGTGTGTGTTGGGAGTGAGCCCTGTCTCTTTGGGGAGCTCAGGGAGCTGCTGACCCAAGTGTGGCTGCGGGAGGGATACCTGGAATACCAGCAGGTGCCTGACAGCCACCCTGCTCGCTATGAGTTCCTGTGGGGCGCCCTGGCCTATGTGGAGACCAGCAAGTGGCAAGTCACGATGTCTGTGCTCAGGGTCTAACAGAGGGCTTTGAGGGCCTCCCCACTCCTGTCTGCAGAGGCTGCGAGGGAGGAGGAATAGGGGGCCTGAGCCAGAGCAGCAGCCAGGGTAATCCTTCCCTCTGTGATTGAAGAGGGAGTAGTCACCTTCTCAGAAGTGAGGGCCCGGGCCAGTTGGGGGAACCAGTGCACAGCATCTGTGGGCTCCTGTTCTCTGCAATGACATGGAGATTCATCTGTTTTCCTTAGAAAATCTTCAAGCTTTGACTGTTTTTGCAAAAGGCTAAATAAAGTTCAGTGTCTTAGCTTGGAGAATGAGGTTGATCAATATGTGTTTGTGCTTACACAGTTCAAGAACAAGAGTTTTGCTGTTTTGTGAGAGATTGGAAACTCTTCCATTTTGTTTTGTGACCCTGAATGGGACACAGTGGAAATGGAATTAGATCCGTTTCGGAAATGTGAGCTTGTGGTGGAGTGGTGGAGTCGCTCAGTCCTGTCCGACTCTTCTCGACCCCATGGACTGTGGCCAACAAGGCTCCTCAGTCCATGGGATTTTCCAGGCAAGAGTACTTGGGTGGGCTGTCATTTCTTTCTCCAGGGGATCATCATGACCCAGGGATGGAACACGGGTCTCCCAATGTAGACAGACACTTTACCGTCTGAGCCACCAGGGAAGCACTAATATTGATGCGGCAAGAATTATGCGATAAAAGTAATTGCAATGAATTCATCCATCTGTCCTTCTTGTGTGTCATTCTCAAAAACTAAATTATCTTTATTTGGGTTTGTCTGGGTTATTTAAGGAAGCAGCTGGCAATAAATCTGAGGCCCCTGTTCACTAGCTCATATATTCTGAAGACCTTTACAGAGTATCTTCTCCAGGAAAGGCGGTGTTAGGAGTGGGGACACTAGGAGAAGCAGGACACCCCCGCACCTAGAGCAAAGTTCTAGGAGCCGCAGTCACACAAGGAAGGTGGAGAGACCTCCCCTAGTCGCACTGAACAAGGCAACACGAGGCAGGGCGGTGGAGCTCCAGGAGGAGCACTCGAGTTTCAGTGCCTGAGCCAAGGTGGTTTGGGGCTTTAGGACCCTGGGTTCCTTCTGTGGGAGGTGGTCGAGGTGAGGCAGGCTGGTAGCAGCCCTCAGACTTGCAGACAGTGTTTCTTCGGGGAGATGGCAAATTCTGAAATGGATCATGGCTGTAAGGTGGCCTTTTGCATCTCGGACAAAGCCCAGACAGATCTCTTTCTGGGGCAGGAAGGAAGGGGTCCTGACTCTTGTCGCATTGCTGTTGATCACAGGGGCAAAGGAGGTGTTTTCTACCCCACATCTGCTAGGAATCCTGCAGAACTTTGGTCGCACTCCCTTGAAGTGGTGCCCAAGAAATGCATGGAACTACCCTTTCTTTCCTGGTCCCGGAGATCCAGAACCCACGGTCTTAAATAGCTTTCAATTATCTTGATTGTAATTGGCCATTGTAATCAAGGACTTGACCTTAGTTGGGGCTGCAAGAAAGGAAAGTACTGTTTTGGATGGAAGACCAGCTAGGGAAGAGGCAAAGAGTGGCTCTTGCTTCTATTTCCTGGAGCAGCTTGGGTCCTGTTGGAACACTCCTTCATACCCAAATTTAACAGGTTTTCTATGGAAATGGGGCTTGCCCAGGAGCTCAAATGATGAAGATTCCGCTTACACTGTGGGAGACATGGGATCGATTCATGGGTCAGGGAGATCACCTGAAGAAGGGCATGGCAACCCACTCCAGTATTCTTGCCTGGAGAATTCCATGGACAGAGGGGATCGGAAGACTACAGTCCATGGAGTGGCAAACAGTCCGACACGACTGAGCTACTAACATTATGGTCCACTATGGTCTAAGTAGCAAAGTTTCTTAGTTTTATTTGTGAAACATCCTATTTGGCTGATTAGGTATCCCACATCCTATTGAGGTGCACATTCTCAGACAAGCCCTGGACCACAAAGTAGCCGACCCCTTCCTACAGTGGAGAGTGGAGGACACTCTTGGGGCAACACTGTGACAGATTCCTGTCCCGACATCACAGAGGCCATGACCGCCAGGCCCTGGCAGCTGCATCCCATCCCTCAGGCGAATAGTGCAGCCCAACACGTGGGCTCCTCAAACCGGCTGGCTTCACAGGAGAAGAACTGAGGCCACGGGGCTTTTCCAAGCATCCACTGACTATCTGGCAGCTGCCATATATGTGACCAGAATCACATCACCTGTTCCCCTTTTTCTCTGGCACTCAGCATGGATAGCTGCCCCTTTAGCCCCCTGCACCCATCCACACCCCCACTGCAGTGACCTCACCACCTCCTTAGGCCCGGAAGTCGCTCCTGCCTTTTGCTGCCAGGCACAGCCTTAACCTGGGTCTCTGCTGCCTCCACACTTCTGAACCCACCCGAACCCAGGGATGCTGCAGATGTTGCATCTTTACTGGCTAGTACCTATTTCTCATGCTATTCGGATCTCAGACTCTGTCCCTCTCCCCTCTGGAAACTGTTTGGTTTTCAGGACACCTCAGAGAATTGGCAGCTTAATTAGAAATGGAATAGAAAACCACTCAGAATTGCTGTTCTGTGTTTTCCTCCTGGAGAATGTATATCAATTTCAGTGTCTGTGTGTGTTTCGGGGTGGAGAGCAGTGTCTCCAGCTGGGCACAGCTCACTCAAAGATCCCAGGATTCTAGTCACACAGCAGGTCCTGTCCACTTTTGCAGCTTCTCTTCACTCATTTCATCCAAATGAAATCTAGAGCATGCGCACAAGTGAAAATCATAAAGTCCAGATGACCAAAGAAACTGTTATTTCAATGTACTTGTTAATCAGCTTCCCAAGGCAGAGACAGGAGGGCTAGTACAGGGATTACTGGGCATATATCAAAGAGCAAGATTCACATTTCTCTAGGATTCCTAGCAGATGGTGGACAGAACACACCTATTTCATCCCTGTGGTCAACAGCTATGGGGCAAGAGCCTGGACCCCTTCCTGCCTGCCCTAGAAAGAGATCTCTCTGGGGTTTATCCAAGAAGCAAAAGGACACCTCACAGCAATGATGCGTTTCAGAGATTCCCCTCACCCCCAAGACAGACCTCATGTGACTGTGGCTCCTCGACCATTGCTGTAAGTGTGGGGGTGTCCTGCTACTCCTAGTGTCCCCACTGTTAACATGGCCTTTCACGGAGCAGAGAATCTGTACACGTCTTTGGAATAACTGAGCCAATGAGCAGGGCTCTCAGATTGTCTGCTACTTTCTTTAATAACCCAGGAAAATTCAATTAACTGAGATCATTTAGTTATTGTGAATGACAGACAAGAAGGCCATCAGCATGAATTGACTATGATTACTTTTAGTATCTAACTCTTCTCCATACAATACTATTGCTACAGAAGTTCACATTTTCAAAACATTTCTAATTTCGATTCCATTGCATTCTGTTCAGGACCACAAAACAAAATGGAAGACTTTCCCATCTCTCTTACAAAAACTCTTGTTTTTGAACTGTGTAACATCAGATACACTCGGATCAATATCATTCACAAAGCTAAGATATTGAAGTTTCTTTAGCCTACTCTGAAACCAAACTTTGAAAAGTTTCTAAAGAAAACAGAGATGAATCCCCTCGTCATCATAGAGAACAGGAACCAAAAGATGCTACAAACTGGTTCCCCCAACTAGCCCGGGCCCTCACAGTTTAGAAAGCTGACTACCCCCTCTTTAACCACAGAGAGAAGGAACAACCTGGCTGCTGCTCTGTCTCAGGCCCCCTATCCCTCTTCCCTCGCATCTTATGCAGACAGGAATGGGAAGGTCCTCAAAGCCCTTTGGTTGACCCTGCGCATAAATGCCATGACTTGCCACTTGCTGGTCTCCACATAGGCCCGGGGACCCCACAGGAACTCATAGCAAACAGGGTGGCTGTCAGGCACCTGCTGGTACCGCAGGTATCCTTCCCGCACCCACACTTGGGTCAGAAGCTCCCTGAGCTCCCCAAAGACACACTGCTCACTCCCAACATACACCCCCATCCTTCTGAGTGCTCCCCAGACCGCCTCCTCAGGGGCCGGGTCTCCAAACCGCATGATCATGCTGAGGACCAGCACCAGGAAGCCAGCCTTGGGCAGGCCCACCCCATCGCTCAGCATCTCATCGCAAGTGAGGCCCAGGATGGGGACCAAGATGTAGATGTGCTCCGCTGGGTCCACCTCTTTCACGTCCACGCCAAAGACCAGCTGCAGGCACACTGAGACTTCCCTGAAGACCACCGGGAAGTGCTCCTGGTTATCCCTGAGGACCTTATTCAGCATTTCCGCCTGGGAGGTCAGCTCCTTGGCTCGATACTTGAGGAGCAGGAACTTCATCAGTTTACCTATCATCCTATCCAGAATTTCCTGGGGCAAGGCCTCCATAGGAGCAGAGGAGGATGCTGGGTAGTAGGAGGCCAAGTGGGATGCGGACTCCCCCACCTCAGCCTCCAAGAGCGGCACCTCGATAGGGCCCTGGGCCTCGCCTGGGTCCTGAAGGTCTTCCTCGGGTTTGCTGAGCTCACTCATCTCAACCACGAGCACAATGCCTGAGGTGAAACAAGACACGGAACTGAGGCAGAGGTACAGATGGGGACCAAGGGCCTCTGGGAGAGAGGAGGTGTGAGCAACCTGGGCTAAGAAATGCATCCTGGATGGTACGACACAGGCCACTTACAGCTCTCCCCTTGAGGGGTTCTCTCCGACCTCACAGGAGAGCTCCTCCTGGGAGGCCAGTCCCCTGGCTACCCGAAGGAGGAAGGAAGGTGGCTCCCCAGGGTGTGGTCAGTACAGCCTGAGATTTCCGGGTCCAAAACAGTGTGAGGAATTGGGGCCTTCTGGGCCCCCGCTATGTTCTGGGATAGGGAGCCTCTGGTTCACTTCAGGTCACCCTCTCACCTTGACTCCTGATACTGCCTGTCTGAACTCAGGACACAGGCTTCAGACCTCTGCCTTCGCCTCCCGGTTCCTGGAGCTCCTGTGAGAGAAATGGAGGTGACATCTAAGGGCTATACTGTGGCACAGCCCTGGGCCTTCTGTGCTGCTAGGTGGGGACGCACACTCGGATTACACCCAGTTGTGTTGTGGCTACCTTGTAATGCTCACCTTTCCCCTGGCATGACCTGGACGGTCCCCTTTGGAGGAGTAGAAGGAAACTCAAAACAAGACACAAGCCTGAACAGAAAGCACTGAGGGGCCCCACATGCGGCCGCACCTGTCCAGGGCCTGGCGCGGGTCCTAGGCTGGGGAGATGCTCGGTCCTCAGCTCCTCCTCACGTCCTGCCTGGCCTCCAAGCACTCGCCACAGGGGCGGGGGTTTGCTCAGTCCAACCTTGGGGTTGGGGAGTCCAGCCTCTGCCAACCTGAAGCCTCCACCTCTGCCCGTAAAACCTCACCTCCCGAGTTCCCTAAGCCAGCGGTCAAGAAACTGCTCACCCTGCTCACCCCACTCTGGGCCCTCCAAGACCCTCTTGCAAGGGCCAAGATCCCTCCAGCTTGGCGTCGAACCGCCTCAATCCTTCCTCGCATGGAGCCTGGACTCCAGGCAGGACTCGCGTTTGTCGCCTCTGCCATTTTGACACCCCGCCGCTTTCCCAAGGCCTCCAGTCCCTCGGAGACCCGCATGTGAGGAAGTCAGACAGACCTACTGTGCTCTTCTCACCCCAAGGGCTCCCAGGGACGACTACAGGGATGGGGATCTGTGGGGTTCCATCAGTCCTCACTCAGGGTGCCCGCAGTCCTCCTTCAGGAACCTCACCTTGCCTCCGCGCACGACCTGGATTCTCGCCTCTCCGCAACTGAAGCCCCGCCCCTTATAGCAGGACCCCAGTCTCTTGAAGACCCGGATGTCAGGAAGACAGCTCATGCCTGTGGCACTCATCCTGCCCCCACGGTTGCCCTGGACTGCCAACAGAGATTCGCTTCTCTGAGGTCCCCTCTGATTACGGGTCCAGGGTCCTCTAGTCCCTCTTCAGGGTCCTCAAGGTCTTCAACCCTGCAGGACCTGGGAATCGGGCCCCCGAGGCCCCGCCCCATATGTGACGTCCCCACTCAGAGACCCGGATGTCAGGAAGTGAGACCATGCACTTCGGGCTCATCGTATCCCAGTTCGGCCAAGGACCAACAGCAGCTCCAGGCTTTTCTGAGGTCTCCTCTGATTTGGGTCCAGGGTCCACTCAGTCGTCCGTCAGTGTCCTCAAATTGAAACCCTGGAGGAGCTGGGGATCTTCCCTCTGCTCACCTGAGGCTACACCCCCTTTCCCAGGTCCCCAGTTTCTCTGAGACCCAGATGTCAGGAAATGCAGCATGTGCTCATCCACCCTCTGTGAGCCCTGAGACTTGATGTGAGGGTCCCGCCTCTGGTCAACACAAGGGGCATCCCCAGAATGCCAGGGCTCTAGATGAGATTCCTTAGGAAGGATTAAGGAACCCCACAGATTCCTGACCCTACTGTCAGCCCTGGGCCACCCTGGTGGTGGGATGAGCGCTTGGCAGCCTCTTCTGACTTCCGCATCTGTATCTCAGAAACATTAGGCAATTGTTAGAAGCGTCAGGGCGTCAGATGGGCAGTGAGAAAGATCTTCTTTCTTTTGAGAGTCAAGGTGAGGACACTGAGGAAGGACAGAGGGGACCCTGGACCCCAGAGCAGAGTGGGCTCTGGGAGGACATTGGGTGGATGAACGTATGCTGGATTTCCTGACTGGGTCTCAGAGAGACTGGGGACCTGGGATAGGGGGCTGACTTCCTAATATCCAGATTTCAGCCTGGTGTCCTAGTATAGAGAGATGACTTAGTGACATCCGCATATCAGAAAGACTGGGCTCCTGGTATGAGGTTTGGGGCGTTAGTAGGGGAAAGGAGAGAATCTGAAGTCGTACCTGGAGATAAGTTGAGGTCTCTGAGGGAAGGCTGAAGGGACCCCAAGTGAAAACTCTAGGGATCCCAAGATAAGAGGGATGGAACCCCACAGATCCCTGCCGCTGCCATCGGCCCTGGGAGCCCTCGGGGTGAGAAGAACACACTAGGTCTGTCCTGAGTTCCTGACATCCAGCTCTGTGAGGCTGGGGACTTGGTGTGAGGAGCAGGGACTATGGTGGGGAGAGGACAGAGACTAGGTCCTCCTGGAAATCAAGGTGAGGACCCTGAGGGAGGACTGAGAATAGCCAGATCTCAGAACAGAGGGAACCCTGGTAGTCCCTGGGCAGGGTAACCTCGTGCCGCATTGCCTGATAACCCTGGCAGAGAGACTGGGGACCTCTTGAAAGCAGGGGAAACTCCAAATGGCGGATGGGACACTTGCAGGTCTTGTGTGGAGTCTAGACCCCATGCAAGGCAGGACTAAGGCAGTTAGACCCCAACAGGGAGGGATCTTGGCCCTTGCAAGGGGGTCTTGGAGGGTGCAGAGTGGGGTGAGCAGTTTCTTGAATTCTGGCTTAGGGACCTCGCGAGGTGAGGTATTTCAGGAACAGCCGAAGGCTTCCGGTTGGCAGAGGCTGGACTCCTCAACCGCAGTGGAGGACTGAGCAGACCCCCGCCCCTGTGGTCAGTGCTGGGAGGGAAGGCAGGACATGAGGAGGAGCTGAGGACCGAACACCTCCCTGGCCTAGGCCCCACAGGAGACCTTGGGCAGGTGCGGCCGCATGTGGGGCCCCTCAGCGCTTTCTTTCCAGTCTCGGGTCTTGTTCTGCGTTTCCCTCCAGGCCCCCAGAGGGGAGGGACCAGGTTGTGCCAGGGGAAATGTAAGCACTAAAGGGGAGCTCTGAAGGGACCTCTCACCACACAACTGAGGGACCCTCACAGTGTGCACCCCTTGTACTGTCAGAGAATGCTAAGGGCTGTGCCACGGGATACCACTGAGGTGCCCCTCCATTTCTCACAGGAGCTGTAGGAAGCAGTAGGCGAAGGCAGACATCTGAGGCCCGTGTCCTGAGGTCAGTGAACAGAGGAGGTCCAGGCAATTCCAGGAGTCAAGGTGATGAGGGTGCCCTGAGTGGACACCAAGTGCTGCCCATCCCAGAACAGAGGGGACCCCACAAGAGCCTAATCCCCTTACCTTGTCAGTCCCAGAAATCTCGGGCTGTGCTGACCACACCCTGGGGAGACACCTCACTTCCTTCTTCAGGTAGCCAGGGGACTGGCCACTCCAGAGGCATGTCCCTGTGTGGTCTGAGAGCACTTTTCAAGAGGAGACCTGCAAGTGGCCTGTGGCCAACCAGGGTGCAGTTCTCAGGTGAGGCCATTCACAGCCCGTCTATCCACCATCCAGGCCCATGGTCCTCATCTGTCCCATTTGCCCCCATGCCTCACTCCTGCCTCACTCTGTAGTTTGATCCCAGGCATCACGCTCATGGTCAAGATGACTGAGCTGAGCAAGCTCGAGGAAGACCTTCAGGACCCAGGTGAGGCCAGGGTCCTGTGGAAGTGCAGCTCTCTGGGGCTGAGCGGGGGAGGCTGTATCACCCTCAGCCTCCTCCCCCACAGTCTCCTGCTCCACCCTTGTGGAGGCCTTGCCCCATGAAGCTCTGAATGAGATAGTGGCTAACTTGATGAAGTTCTTGCTCCTGTAGTATCTGGCCAAACATCTGACATCCCAGGCGGAAATGCTGAAGAAGGTCCTCAGGAATAACCAGGAGCATGTCCTAGTGGTCTTCAGTCAAGCTGCAGAGTGCCTACAGGTTGTCGTTGGCCTGGAGGTAAAGCAGTTGGACCCCAGGGAGCACATCTACATCATGGTCCCTACCTTGGGCCTCACCTGCAATGTGATGCTGAGCAGTGGGCAGACCCTGCCCAAGGCTGGCATCCTGGTGCTGGTCCTCAACCTGATCATGCAGAGTGAAGACCTGACCCCTGAGGAAGCAGTCTTGGGAGTACTCAGCAGGACGGGGGTGTGTGTTGGGAGTGAGCCCTGTCTCTTTGGGGAGCTCAGGGAGCTGCTGACCCAAGTGTGGCTGCGGGAGGGATACCTGGAATACCAGCAGGTGCCTGACAGCCACCCTGCTCGCTATGAGTTCCTGTGGGGCGCCCTGGCCTATGTGGAGACCAGCAAGTGGCAAGTCACGGTGTCTGTGCTCAGGGTCTAACAGAGGGCTTTGAGGGCCTCCCCACTCCTGTCTGCAGAGGCTGCGAGGGAGGAGGAATAGGGGGCCTGAGCCAGAGCAGCAGCCAGGGTAATCCTTCCCTCTGTGATTGAAGAGGGAGTAGTCACCTTCTCAGAAGTGAGGGCCCGGGCCAGTTGGGGGAACCAGTGCACAGCATCTGTGGGCTCCTGTTCTCTGCAATGACATGGAGATTCATCTGTTTTCCTTAGAAAATCTTCAAGCTTTGACTGTTTTTGCAAAAGGCTAAATAAAGTTCAGTGTCTTAGCTTGGAGAATGAGGTTGATCAATATGTGTTTGTGCTTACACAGTTCAAGAACAAGAGTTTTGCTGTTTTGTGAGAGATTGGAAACTCTTCCATTTTGTTTTGTGACCCTGAATGGGACACAGTGGAAATGGAATTAGATCCGTTTCGGAAATGTGAGCTTGTGGTGGAGTGGTGGAGTCGCTCAGTCCTGTCCGACTCTTCGCGACCCCATGGACTGTGGCCAACAAGGCTCCTCAGTCCATGGGATTTTCCAGGCAAGAGTACTTGGGTGGGCTGTCATTTCTTTCTCCAGGGGATCATCATGACCCAGGGATGGAACACGGGTCTCCCAATGTAGACAGACACTTTACCGTCTGAGCCACCAGGGAAGCACTAATATTGATGCGGCAAGAATTATGCGATAAAAGTAATTGCAATGAATTCATCCATCTGTCCTTCTTGTGTGTCATTCTCAAAAACTAAATTATCTTTATTTGGGTTTGTCTGGGTTATTTAAGGAAGCAGCTGGCAATAAATCTGAGGCCCCTGTTCACTAGCTCATATATTCTGAAGACCTTTACAGAGTATCTTCTCCAGGAAAGGCGGTGTTAGGAGTGGGGACACTAGGAGAAGCAGGACACCCCCGCACCTAGAGCAAAGTTCTAGGAGCCGCAGTCACACAAGGAAGGTGGAGAGACCTCCCCTAGTCGCACTGAACAAGGCAACACGAGGTAGGGCGGTGGAGCTCCAGGAGGAGCACTCGAGTTTCAGTGCCTGAGCCAAGGTGGTTTGGGGCTTTAGGACCCTGGGTTCCTTCTGTGGGAGGTGGTCGAGGTGAGGCAGGCTGGTAGCAGCCCTCAGACTTGCAGACAGTGTTTCTTCGGGGAGATGGCAAATTCTGAAATGGATCATGGCTGTAAGGTGGCCTTTTGCATCTCGGACAAAGCCCAGACAGATCTCTTTCTGGGGCAGGAAGGAAGGGGTCCTGACTCTTGTCGCATTGCTGTTGATCACAGGGGCAAAGGAGGTGTTTTCTACCCCACATCTGCTAGGAATCCTGCAGAACTTTGGTCGCACTCCCTTGAAGTGGTGCCCAAGAAATGCATGGAACTACCCTTTCTTTCCTGGTCCCGGAGATCCAGAACCCACGGTCTTAAATAGCTTTCAATTATCTTGATTGTAATTGGCCATTGTAATCAAGGACTTGACCTTAGTTGGGGCTGCAAGAAAGGAAAGTACTGTTTTGGATGGAAGACCAGCTAGGGAAGAGGCAAAGAGTGGCTCTTGCTTCTATTTCCTGGAGCAGCTTGGGTCCTGTTGGAACACTCCTTCATACCCAAATTTAACAGGTTTTCTATGGAAATGGGGCTTGCCCAGGAGCTCAAATGATGAAGATTCCGCTTACACTGTGGGAGACATGGGATCGATTCATGGGTCAGGGAGATCACCTGAAGAAGGGCATGGCAACCCACTCCAGTATTCTTGCCTGGAGAATTCCATGGACAGAGGGGATCGGAAGACTACAGTCCATGGAGTGGCAAACAGTCCGACACGACTGAGCTACTAACATTATGGTCCACTATGGTCTAAGTAGCAAAGTTTCTTAGTTTTATTTGTGAAACATCCTATTTGGCTGATTAGGTATCCCACATCCTATTGAGGTGCACATTCTCAGACAAGCCCTGGACCACAAAGTAGCCGACCCCTTCCTACAGTGGAGAGTGGAGGACACTCTTGGGGCAACACTGTGACAGATTCCTGTCCCGACATCACAGAGGCCATGACCGCCAGGCCCTGGCAGCTGCATCCCATCCCTCAGGCGAATAGTGCAGCCCAACACGTGGGCTCCTCAAACCGGCTGGCTTCACAGGAGAAGAACTGAGGCCAAGGGGCTTTTCCAAGCGTCCACTGACTATCTGGCAGCTGCCATATATGTGACCACAATCAAATCACCTGTTCCCCCTTTTCTCTGGCACTCAGCATGGATAGCTGCCCCTTTAGCCCCCTGCACCCATCCACACCCCCACTGCAGTGACCTCACCACCTCCTTAGGCCCGGAAGTCGCTCCTGCCTTTTGCTGCCAGGCACAGCCTTAACCTGGGTCTCTGCTGCCTCCACACTTCTGAACCCACCCGAACCCAGGGATGCTGGCAGATGTTGCATCTTTACTGGCTAGTACTTATTTCTCATGCTCTTCGGATCTCAGACTCTGTCCCTCTCCCCTCTGGAAACTGTTTGGTTTTCAGGACACCTCAGAGAATTGGCAGCTTAATTAGAAATGGAATAGAAAACCACTCAGAATTGCTGTTCTGTGTTTTCCTCCTGGAGAATGTATATCAATTTCAGTGTCTGTGTGTGTTTCGGGGTGGAGAGCAGTGTCTCCAGCTGGGCACAGCTCACTCAAAGATCCCAGGATTCTAGTCACACAGCAGGTCCTGTCCACTTTTGCAGCTTCTCTTCACTCATTTCATCCAAATGAAATCTAGAGCATGCGCACAAGTGAAAATCATAAAGTCCAGATGACCAAAGAAACTGTTATTTCAATGTACTTGTTAATCAGCTTCCCAAGGCAGAGACAGGAGGGCTAGTACAGGGATTACTGGGCATATATCAAAGAGCAAGATTCACATTTCTCTAGGATTCCTAGCAGATGGTGGACAGAACACACCTATTTCATCCCTGTGGTCAACAGCTATGGGGCAAGAGCCTGGACCCCTTCCTGCCTGCCCTAGAAAGAGATCTCTCTGGGGTTTATCCAAGAAGCAAAAGGACACCTCACAGCAATGATGCGTTTCAGAGATTCCCCTCACCCCCAAGACAGACCTCATGTGACTGTGGCTCCTCGACCATTGCTGTAAGTGTGGGGGTGTCCTGCTACTCCTAGTGTCCCCACTGTTAACATGGCCTTTCACGGAGCAGAGAATCTGTACACGTCTTTGGAATAACTGAGCCAATGAGCAGGGCTCTCAGATTGTCTGCTACTTTCTTTAATAACCCAGGAAAATTCAATTAACTGAGATCATTTAGTTATTGTGAATGACAGACAAGAAGGCCATCAGCATGAATTGACTATGATTACTTTTAGTATCTAACTCTTCTCCATACAATACTATTGCTACAGAAGTTCACATTTTCAAAACATTTCTAATTTCGATTCCATTGCATTCTGTTCAGGACCACAAAACAAAATGGAAGACTTTCCCATCTCTCTTACAAAAACTCTTGTTTTTGAACTGTGTAACATCAGATACACTCGGATCAATATCATTCACAAAGCTAAGATATTGAAGTTTCTTTAGCCTACTCTGAAACCAAACTTTGAAAAGTTTCTAAAGAAAACAGAGATGAATCCCCTCGTCATCATAGAGAACAGGAACCAAAAGATGCTACAAACTGGTTCCCCCAACTAGCCCGGGCCCTCACAGTTTAGAAAGCTGACTACCCCCTCTTTAACCACAGAGAGAAGGAACAACCTGGCTGCTGCTCTGTCTCAGGCCCCCTATCCCTCTTCCCTCGCATCTTATGCAGACAGGAATGGGAAGGTCCTCAAAGCCCTTTGGTTGACCCTGCGCATAAATGCCATGACTTGCCACTTGCTGGTCTCCACATAGGCCCGGGGACCCCACAGGAACTCATAGCAAACAGGGTGGCTGTCAGGCACCTGCTGGTACCGCAGGTATCCTTCCCGCACCCACACTTGGGTCAGAAGCTCCCTGAGCTCCCCAAAGACACACTGCTCACTCCCAACATACACCCCCATCCTTCTGAGTGCTCCCCAGACCGCCTCCTCAGGGGCCGGGTCTCCAAACCGCATGATCATGCTGAGGACCAGCACCAGGAAGCCGGCCTTGGGCAGGCCCACCCCATCGCTCAGCATCTCATCGCAAGTGAGGCCCAGGATGGGGACCAAGATGTAGATGTGCTCCGCTGGGTCCACCTCTTTCACGTCCACGCCAAAGACCAGCTGCAGGCACACTGAGACTTCCCTGAAGACCACCGGGAAGTGCTCCTGGTTATCCCTGAGGACCTTATTCAGCATTTCCGCCTGGGAGGTCAGCTCCTTGGCTCGATACTTGAGGAGCAGGAACTTCATCAGTTTACCTATCATCCTATCCAGAATTTCCTGGGGCAAGGCCTCCATAGGAGCAGAGGAGGATGCTGGGTAGTAGGAGGCCAAGTGGGATGCGGACTCCCCCACCTCAGCCTCCAAGAGCGGCACCTCGATAGGGCCCTGGGCCTCGCCTGGGTCCTGAAGGTCTTCCTCGGGTTTGCTGAGCTCACTCATCTCAACCACGAGCACAATGCCTGAGGTGAAACAAGACACGGAACTGAGGCAGAGGTACAGATGGGGACCAAGGGCCTCTGGGAGAGAGGAGGTGTGAGCAACCTGGGCTAAGAAATGCATCCTGGATGGTACGACACAGGCCACTTACAGCTCTCCCCTTGAGGGGTTCTCTCCGACCTCACAGGAGAGCTCCTCCTGGGAGGCCAGTCCCCTGGCTACCCGAAGGAGGAAGGAAGGTGGCTCCCCAGGGTGTGGTCAGTACAGCCTGAGATTTCCGGGTCCAAAACAGTGTGAGGAATTGGGGCCTTCTGGGCCCCCGCTATGTTCTGGGATAGGGAGCCTCTGGTTCACTTCAGGTCACCCTCTCACCTTGACTCCTGATACTGCCTGTCTGAACTCAGGACACAGGCTTCAGACCTCTGCCTTCGCCTCCCGGTTCCTGGAGCTCCTGTGAGAGAAATGGAGGTGACATCTAAGGGCTATACTGTGGCACAGCCCTGGGCCTTCTGTGCTGCTAGGTGGGGACGCACACTCGGATTACACCCAGTTGTGTTGTGGCTACCTTGTAATGCTCACCTTTCCCCTGGCATGACCTGGACGGTCCCCTTTGGAGGAGTAGAAGGAAACTCAAAACAAGACACAAGCCTGAACAGAAAGCACTGAGGGGCCCCACATGCGGCCGCACCTGTCCAGGGCCTGGCGCGGGTCCTAGGCTGGGGAGATGCTCGGTCCTCAGCTCCTCCTCACGTCCTGCCTGGCCTCCAAGCACTCGCCACAGGGGCGGGGGTTTGCTCAGTCCAACCTTGGGGTTGGGGAGTCCAGCCTCTGCCAACCTGAAGCCTCCACCTCTGCCCGTAAAACCTCACCTCCCGAGTTCCCTAAGCCAGCGGTCAAGAAACTGCTCACCCTGCTCACCCCACTCTGGGCCCTCCAAGACCCTCTTGCAAGGGCCAAGATCCCTCCAGCTTGGCGTCGAACCGCCTCAATCCTTCCTCGCATGGAGCCTGGACTCCAGGCAGGACTCGCGTTTGTCGCCTCTGCCATTTTGACACCCCGCCGCTTTCCCAAGGCCTCCAGTCCCTCGGAGACCCGCATGTGAGGAAGTCAGACAGACCTACTGTGCTCTTCTCACCCCAAGGGCTCCCAGGGACGACTACAGGGATGGGGATCTGTGGGGTTCCATCAGTCCTCACTCAGGGTGCCCGCAGTCCTCCTTCAGGAACCTCACCTTGCCTCCGCGCACGACCTGGATTCTCGCCTCTCCGCAACTGAAGCCCCGCCCCTTATAGCAGGACCCCAGTCTCTTGAAGACCCGGATGTCAGGAAGACAGCTCATGCCTGTGGCACTCATCCTGCCCCCACGGTTGCCCTGGACTGCCAACAGAGATTCGCTTCTCTGAGGTCCCCTCTGATTACGGGTCCAGGGTCCTCTAGTCCCTCTTCAGGGTCCTCAAGGTCTTCAACCCTGCAGGACCTGGGAATCGGGCCCCCGAGGCCCCGCCCCATATGTGACGTCCCCACTCAGAGACCCGGATGTCAGGAAGTGAGACCATGCACTTCGGGCTCATCGTATCCCAGTTCGGCCAAGGACCAACAGCAGCTCCAGGCTTTTCTGAGGTCTCCTCTGATTTGGGTCCAGGGTCCACTCAGTCGTCCGTCAGTGTCCTCAAATTGAAACCCTGGAGGAGCTGGGGATCTTCCCTCTGCTCACCTGAGGCTACACCCCCTTTCCCAGGTCCCCAGTTTCTCTGAGACCCAGATGTCAGGAAATGCAGCATGTGCTCATCCACCCTCTGTGAGCCCTGAGACTTGATGTGAGGGTCCCGCCTCTGGTCAACACAAGGGGCATCCCCAGAATGCCAGGGCTCTAGATGAGATTCCTTAGGAAGGATTAAGGAACCCCACAGATTCCTGACCCTACTGTCAGCCCTGGGCCACCCTGGTGGTGGGATGAGCGCTTGGCAGCCTCTTCTGACTTCCGCATCTGTATCTCAGAAACATTAGGCAATTGTTAGAAGCGTCAGGGCGTCAGATGGGCAGTGAGAAAGATCTTCTTTCTTTTGAGAGTCAAGGTGAGGACACTGAGGAAGGACAGAGGGGACCCTGGACCCCAGAGCAGAGTGGGCTCTGGGAGGACATTGGGTGGATGAACGTATGCTGGATTTCCTGACTGGGTCTCAGAGAGACTGGGGACCTGGGATAGGGGGCTGACTTCCTAATATCCAGATTTCAGCCTGGTGTCCTAGTATAGAGAGATGACTTAGTGACATCCGCATATCAGAAAGACTGGGCTCCTGGTATGAGGTTTGGGGCGTTAGTAGGGGAAAGGAGAGAATCTGAAGTCGTACCTGGAGATAAGTTGAGGTCTCTGAGGGAAGGCTGAAGGGACCCCAAGTGAAAACTCTAGGGATCCCAAGATAAGAGGGATGGAACCCCACAGATCCCTGCCGCTGCCATCGGCCCTGGGAGCCCTCGGGGTGAGAAGAACACACTAGGTCTGTCCTGAGTTCCTGACATCCAGCTCTGTGAGGCTGGGGACTTGGTGTGAGGAGCAGGGACTATGGTGGGGAGAGGACAGAGACTAGGTCCTCCTGGAAATCAAGGTGAGGACCCTGAGGGAGGACTGAGAATAGCCAGATCTCAGAACAGAGGGAACCCTGGTAGTCCCTGGGCAGGGTAACCTCGTGCCGCATTGCCTGATAACCCTGGCAGAGAGACTGGGGACCTCTTGAAAGCAGGGGAAACTCCAAATGGCGGATGGGACACTTGCAGGTCTTGTGTGGAGTCTAGACCCCATGCAAGGCAGGACTAAGGCAGTTAGACCCCAACAGGGAGGGATCTTGGCCCTTGCAAGGGGGTCTTGGAGGGTGCAGAGTGGGGTGAGCAGTTTCTTGAATTCTGGCTTAGGGACCTCGCGAGGTGAGGTATTTCAGGAACAGCCGAAGGCTTCCGGTTGGCAGAGGCTGGACTCCTCAACCGCAGTGGAGGACTGAGCAGACCCCCGCCCCTGTGGTCAGTGCTGGGAGGGAAGGCAGGACATGAGGAGGAGCTGAGGACCGAACACCTCCCTGGCCTAGGCCCCACAGGAGACCTTGGGCAGGTGCGGCCGCATGTGGGGCCCCTCAGCGCTTTCTTTCCAGTCTCGGGTCTTGTTCTGCGTTTCCCTCCAGGCCCCCAGAGGGGAGGGACCAGGTTGTGCCAGGGGAAATGTAAGCACTAAAGGGGAGCTCTGAAGGGACCTCTCACCACACAACTGAGGGACCCTCACAGTGTGCACCCCTTGTACTGTCAGAGAATGCTAAGGGCTGTGCCACGGGATACCACTGAGGTGCCCCTCCATTTCTCACAGGAGCTGTAGGAAGCAGTAGGCGAAGGCAGACATCTGAGGCCCGTGTCCTGAGGTCAGTGAACAGAGGAGGTCCAGGCAATTCCAGGAGTCAAGGTGATGAGGGTGCCCTGAGTGGACACCAAGTGCTGCCCATCCCAGAACAGAGGGGACCCCACAAGAGCCTAATCCCCTTACCTTGTCAGTCCCAGAAATCTCGGGCTGTGCTGACCACACCCTGGGGAGACACCTCACTTCCTTCTTCAGGTAGCCAGGGGACTGGCCACTCCAGAGGCATGTCCCTGTGTGGTCTGAGAGCACTTTTCAAGAGGAGACCTGCAAGTGGCCTGTGGCCAACCAGGGTGCAGTTCTCAGGTGAGGCCATTCACAGCCCGTCTATCCACCATCCAGGCCCATGGTCCTCATCTGTCCCATTTGCCCCCATGCCTCACTCCTGCCTCACTCTGTAGTTTGATCCCAGGCATCACGCTCATGGTCAAGATGACTGAGCTGAGCAAGCTCGAGGAAGACCTTCAGGACCCAGGTGAGGCCAGGGTCCTGTGGAAGTGCAGCTCTCTGGGGCTGAGCGGGGGAGGCTGTATCACCCTCAGCCTCCTCCCCCACAGTCTCCTGCTCCACCCTTGTGGAGGCCTTGCCCCATGAAGCTCTGAATGAGATAGTGGCTAACTTGATGAAGTTCTTGCTCCTGTAGTATCTGGCCAAACATCTGACATCCCAGGCGGAAATGCTGAAGAAGGTCCTCAGGAATAACCAGGAGCATGTCCTAGTGGTCTTCAGTCAAGCTGCAGAGTGCCTACAGGTTGTCGTTGGCCTGGAGGTAAAGCAGTTGGACCCCAGGGAGCACATCTACATCATGGTCCCTACCTTGGGCCTCACCTGCAATGTGATGCTGAGCAGTGGGCAGACCCTGCCCAAGGCTGGCATCCTGGTGCTGGTCCTCAACCTGATCATGCAGAGTGAAGACCTGACCCCTGAGGAAGCAGTCTTGGGAGTACTCAGCAGGACGGGGGTGTGTGTTGGGAGTGAGCCCTGTCTCTTTGGGGAGCTCAGGGAGCTGCTGACCCAAGTGTGGCTGCGGGAGGGATACCTGGAATACCAGCAGGTGCCTGACAGCCACCCTGCTCGCTATGAGTTCCTGTGGGGCGCCCTGGCCTATGTGGAGACCAGCAAGTGGCAAGTCACGGTGTCTGTGCTCAGGGTCTAACAGAGGGCTTTGAGGGCCTCCCCACTCCTGTCTGCAGAGGCTGCGAGGAAGGAGGAATAGGGGGCCTGAGCCAGAGCAGCAGCCAGGGTAATCCTTCCCTCTGTGATTGAAGAGGGAGTAGTCACCTTCTCAGAAGTGAGGGCCCGGGCCAGTTGGGGGAACCAGTGCACAGCATCTGTGGGCTCCTGTTCTCTGCAATGACATGGAGATTCATCTGTTTTCCTTAGAAAATCTTCAAGCTTTGACTGTTTTTGCAAAAGGCTAAATAAAGTTCAGTGTCTTAGCTTGGAGAATGAGGTTGATCAATATGTGTTTGTGCTTACACAGTTCAAGAACAAGAGTTTTGCTGTTTTGTGAGAGATTGGAAACTCTTCCATTTTGTTTTGTGACCCTGAAAGGGACACAGTGGAAATGGAATTAGATCCGTTTCGGAAATGTGAGCTTGTGGTGGAGTGGTGGAGTCGCTCAGTCCTGTCCGACTCTTCGCGACCCCATGGACTGTGGCCAACAAGGCTCCTCAGTCCATGGGATTTTCCAGGCAAGAGTACTTGGGTGGGCTGTCATTTCTTTCTCCAGGGGATCATCATGACCCAGGGATGGAACACGGGTCTCCCAATGTAGACAGACACTTTACCGTCTGAGCCACCAGGGAAGCACTAATATTGATGCGGCAAGAATTATGCGATAAAAGTAATTGCAATGAATTCATCCATCTGTCCTTCTTGTGTGTCATTCTCAAAAACTAAATTATCTTTATTTGGGTTTGTCTGGGTTATTTAAGGAAGCAGCTGGCAATAAATCTGAGGGCCCTGTTCACTAGCTCATATATTCTGAAGACCTTTACAGAGTATCTTCTCCAGGAAAGGCGGTGTTAGGAGTGGGGACACTAGGAGAAGCAGGACACCCCCGCACCTAGAGCAAAGTTCTAGGAGCCGCAGTCACACAAGGAAGGTGGAGAGACCTCCCCTAGTCGCACTGAACAAGGCAACACGAGGTAGGGCGGTGGAGCTCCAGGAGGAGCACTCGAGTTTCAGTGCCTGAGCCAAGGTGGTTTGGGGCTTTAGGACCCTGGGTTCCTTCTGTGGGAGGTGGTCGAGGTGAGGCAGGCTGGTAGCAGCCCTCAGACTTGCAGACAGTGTTTCTTCGGGGAGATGGCAAATTCTGAAATGGATCATGGCTGTAAGGTGGCCTTTTGCATCTCGGACAAAGCCCAGACAGATCTCTTTCTGGGGCAGGAAGGAAGGGGTCCTGACTCTTGTCGCATTGCTGTTGATCACAGGGGCAAAGGAGGTGTTTTCTACCCCACATCTGCTAGGAATCCTGCAGAACTTTGGTCGCACTCCCTTGAAGTGGTGCCCAAGAAATGCATGGAACTACCCTTTCTTTCCTGGTCCCGGAGATCCAGAACCCACGGTCTTAAATAGCTTTCAATTATCTTGATTGTAATTGGCCATTGTAATCAAGGACTTGACCTTAGTTGGGGCTGCAAGAAAGGAAAGTACTGTTTTGGATGGAAGACCAGCTAGGGAAGAGGCAAAGAGTGGCTCTTGCTTCTATTTCCTGGAGCAGCTTGGGTCCTGTTGGAACACTCCTTCATACCCAAATTTAACAGGTTTTCTATGGAAATGGGGCTTGCCCAGGAGCTCAAATGATGAAGATTCCGCTTACACTGTGGGAGACATGGGATCGATTCATGGGTCAGGGAGATCACCTGAAGAAGGGCATGGCAACCCACTCCAGTATTCTTGCCTGGAGAATTCCATGGACAGAGGGGATCGGAAGACTACAGTCCATGGAGTGGCAAACAGTCCGACACGACTGAGCTACTAACATTATGGTCCACTATGGTCTAAGTAGCAAAGTTTCTTAGTTTTATTTGTGAAACATCCTATTTGGCTGATTAGGTATCCCACATCCTATTGAGGTGCACATTCTCAGACAAGCCCTGGACCACAAAGTAGCCGACCCCTTCCTACAGTGGAGAGTGGAGGACACTCTTGGGGCAACACTGTGACAGATTCCTGTCCCGACATCACAGAGGCCATGACCGCCAGGCCCTGGCAGCTGCATCCCATCCCTCAGGCGAATAGTGCAGCCCAACACGTGGGCTCCTCAAACCGGCTGGCTTCACAGGAGAAGAACTGAGGCCAAGGGGCTTTTCCAAGCGTCCACTGACTATCTGGCAGCTGCCATATATGTGACCACAATCAAATCACCTGTTCCCCCTTTTCTCTGGCACTCAGCATGGATAGCTGCCCCTTTAGCCCCCTGCACCCATCCACACCCCCACTGCAGTGACCTCACCACCTCCTTAGGCCCGGAAGTCGCTCCTGCCTTTTGCTGCCAGGCACAGCCTTAACCTGGGTCTCTGCTGCCTCCACACTTCTGAACCCACCCGAACCCAGGGATGCTGGCAGATGTTGCATCTTTACTGGCTAGTACTTATTTCTCATGCTCTTCGGATCTCAGACTCTGTCCCTCTCCCCTCTGGAAACTGTTTGGTTTTCAGGACACCTCAGAGAATTGGCAGCTTAATTAGAAATGGAATAGAAAACCACTCAGAATTGCTGTTCTGTGTTTTCCTCCTGGAGAATGTATATCAATTTCAGTGTCTGTGTGTGTTTCGGGGTGGAGAGCAGTGTCTCCAGCTGGGCACAGCTCACTCAAAGATCCCAGGATTCTAGTCACACAGCAGGTCCTGTCCACTTTTGCAGCTTCTCTTCACTCATTTCATCCAAATGAAATCTAGAGCATGCGCACAAGTGAAAATCATAAAGTCCAGATGACCAAAGAAACTGTTATTTCAATGTACTTGTTAATCAGCTTCCCAAGGCAGAGACAGGAGGGCTAGTACAGGGATTACTGGGCATATATCAAAGAGCAAGATTCACATTTCTCTAGGATTCCTAGCAGATGGTGGACAGAACACACCTATTTCATCCCTGTGGTCAACAGCTATGGGGCAAGAGCCTGGACCCCTTCCTGCCTGCCCTAGAAAGAGATCTCTCTGGGGTTTATCCAAGAAGCAAAAGGACACCTCACAGCAATGATGCGTTTCAGAGATTCCCCTCACCCCCAAGACAGACCTCATGTGACTGTGGCTCCTCGACCATTGCTGTAAGTGTGGGGGTGTCCTGCTACTCCTAGTGTCCCCACTGTTAACATGGCCTTTCACGGAGCAGAGAATCTGTACACGTCTTTGGAATAACTGAGCCAATGAGCAGGGCTCTCAGATTGTCTGCTACTTTCTTTAATAACCCAGGAAAATTCAATTAACTGAGATCATTTAGTTATTGTGAATGACAGACAAGAAGGCCATCAGCATGAATTGACTATGATTACTTTTAGTATCTAACTCTTCTCCATACAATACTATTGCTACAGAAGTTCACATTTTCAAAACATTTCTAATTTCGATTCCATTGCATTCTGTTCAGGACCACAAAACAAAATGGAAGACTTTCCCATCTCTCTTACAAAAACTCTTGTTTTTGAACTGTGTAACATCAGATACACTCGGATCAATATCATTCACAAAGCTAAGATATTGAAGTTTCTTTAGCCTACTCTGAAACCAAACTTTGAAAAGTTTCTAAAGAAAACAGAGATGAATCCCCTCGTCATCATAGAGAACAGGAACCAAAAGATGCTACAAACTGGTTCCCCCAACTAGCCCGGGCCCTCACAGTTTAGAAAGCTGACTACCCCCTCTTTAACCACAGAGAGAAGGAACAACCTGGCTGCTGCTCTGTCTCAGGCCCCCTATCCCTCTTCCCTCGCATCTTATGCAGACAGGAATGGGAAGGTCCTCAAAGCCCTTTGGTTGACCCTGCGCATAAATGCCATGACTTGCCACTTGCTGGTCTCCACATAGGCCCGGGGACCCCACAGGAACTCATAGCAAACAGGGTGGCTGTCAGGCACCTGCTGGTACCGCAGGTATCCTTCCCGCACCCACACTTGGGTCAGAAGCTCCCTGAGCTCCCCAAAGACACACTGCTCACTCCCAACATACACCCCCATCCTTCTGAGTGCTCCCCAGACCGCCTCCTCAGGGGCCGGGTCTCCAAACCGCATGATCATGCTGAGGACCAGCACCAGGAAGCCGGCCTTGGGCAGGCCCACCCCATCGCTCAGCATCTCATCGCAAGTGAGGCCCAGGATGGGGACCAAGATGTAGATGTGCTCCGCTGGGTCCACCTCTTTCACGTCCACGCCAAAGACCAGCTGCAGGCACACTGAGACTTCCCTGAAGACCACCGGGAAGTGCTCCTGGTTATCCCTGAGGACCTTATTCAGCATTTCCGCCTGGGAGGTCAGCTCCTTGGCTCGATACTTGAGGAGCAGGAACTTCATCAGTTTACCTATCATCCTATCCAGAATTTCCTGGGGCAAGGCCTCCATAGGAGCAGAGGAGGATGCTGGGTAGTAGGAGGCCAAGTGGGATGCGGACTCCCCCACCTCAGCCTCCAAGAGCGGCACCTCGATAGGGCCCTGGGCCTCGCCTGGGTCCTGAAGGTCTTCCTCGGGTTTGCTGAGCTCACTCATCTCAACCACGAGCACAATGCCTGAGGTGAAACAAGACACGGAACTGAGGCAGAGGTACAGATGGGGACCAAGGGCCTCTGGGAGAGAGGAGGTGTGAGCAACCTGGGCTAAGAAATGCATCCTGGATGGTACGACACAGGCCACTTACAGCTCTCCCCTTGAGGGGTTCTCTCCGACCTCACAGGAGAGCTCCTCCTGGGAGGCCAGTCCCCTGGCTACCCGAAGGAGGAAGGAAGGTGGCTCCCCAGGGTGTGGTCAGTACAGCCTGAGATTTCCGGGTCCAAAACAGTGTGAGGAATTGGGGCCTTCTGGGCCCCCGCTATGTTCTGGGATAGGGAGCCTCTGGTTCACTTCAGGTCACCCTCTCACCTTGACTCCTGATACTGCCTGTCTGAACTCAGGACACAGGCTTCAGACCTCTGCCTTCGCCTCCCGGTTCCTGGAGCTCCTGTGAGAGAAATGGAGGTGACATCTAAGGGCTATACTGTGGCACAGCCCTGGGCCTTCTGTGCTGCTAGGTGGGGACGCACACTCGGATTACACCCAGTTGTGTTGTGGCTACCTTGTAATGCTCACCTTTCCCCTGGCATGACCTGGACGGTCCCCTTTGGAGGAGTAGAAGGAAACTCAAAACAAGACACAAGCCTGAACAGAAAGCACTGAGGGGCCCCACATGCGGCCGCACCTGTCCAGGGCCTGGCGCGGGTCCTAGGCTGGGGAGATGCTCGGTCCTCAGCTCCTCCTCACGTCCTGCCTGGCCTCCAAGCACTCGCCACAGGGGCGGGGGTTTGCTCAGTCCAACCTTGGGGTTGGGGAGTCCAGCCTCTGCCAACCTGAAGCCTCCACCTCTGCCCGTAAAACCTCACCTCCCGAGTTCCCTAAGCCAGCGGTCAAGAAACTGCTCACCCTGCTCACCCCACTCTGGGCCCTCCAAGACCCTCTTGCAAGGGCCAAGATCCCTCCAGCTTGGCGTCGAACCGCCTCAATCCTTCCTCGCATGGAGCCTGGACTCCAGGCAGGACTCGCGTTTGTCGCCTCTGCCATTTTGACACCCCGCCGCTTTCCCAAGGCCTCCAGTCCCTCTGAGACCCGCATGTGAGGAAGTCAGACAGACCTACTGTGCTCTTCTCACCCCAAGGGCTCCCAGGGACGACTACAGGGATGGGGATCTGTGGGGTTCCATCAGTCCTCACTCAGGGTGCCCGCAGTCCTCCTTCAGGAACCTCACCTTGCCTCCGCGCACGACCTGGATTCTCGCCTCTCCGCAACTGAAGCCCCGCCCCTTATAGCAGGACCCCAGTCTCTTGAAGACCCGGATGTCAGGAAGACAGCTCATGCCTGTGGCACTCATCCTGCCCCCACGGTTGCCCTGGACTGCCAACAGAGATTCGCTTCTCTGAGGTCCCCTCTGATTACGGGTTCAGGGTCCTCTAGTCCCTCTTCAGGGTCCTCAAGGTCTTCAACCCTGCAGGACCTGGGAATCGGGCCCCCGAGGCCCCGCCCCATATGTGACGTCCCCACTCAGAGACCCGGATGTCAGGAAGTGAGACCATGCACTTCGGGCTCATCGTATCCCAGTTCGGCCAAGGACCAACAGCAGCTCCAGGCTTTTCTGAGGTCTCCTCTGATTTGGGTCCAGGGTCCACTCAGTCGTCCGTCAGTGTCCTCAAATTGAAACCCTGGAGGAGCTGGGGATCTTCCCTCTGCTCACCTGAGGCTACACCCCCTTTCCCAGGTCCCCAGTTTCTCTGAGACCCAGATGTCAGGAAATGCAGCATGTGCTCATCCACCCTCTGTGAGCCCTGAGACTTGATGTGAGGGTCCCGCCTCTGGTCAACACAAGGGGCATCCCCAGAATGCCAGGGCTCTAGATGAGATTCCTTAGGAAGGATTAAGGAACCCCACAGATTCCTGACCCTACTGTCAGCCCTGGGCCACCCTGGTGGTGGGATGAGCGCTTGGCAGCCTCTTCTGACTTCCGCATCTGTATCTCAGAAACATTAGGCAATTGTTAGAAGCGTCAGGGCGTCAGATGGGCAGTGAGAAAGATCTTCTTTCTTTTGAGAGTCAAGGTGAGGACACTGAGGAAGGACAGAGGGGACCCTGGACCCCAGAGCAGAGTGGGCTCTGGGAGGACATTGGGTGGATGAACGTATGCTGGATTTCCTGACTGGGTCTCAGAGAGACTGGGGACCTGGGATAGGGGGCTGACTTCCTAATATCCAGATTTCAGCCTGGTGTCCTAGTATAGAGAGATGACTTAGTGACATCCGCATATCAGAAAGACTGGGCTCCTGGTATGAGGTTTGGGGCGTTAGTAGGGGAAAGGAGAGAATCTGAAGTCGTACCTGGAGATAAGTTGAGGTCTCTGAGGGAAGGCTGAAGGGACCCCAAGTGAAAACTCTAGGGATCCCAAGATAAGAGGGATGGAACCCCACAGATCCCTGCCGCTGCCATCGGCCCTGGGAGCCCTCGGGGTGAGAAGAACACACTAGGTCTGTCCTGAGTTCCTGACATCCAGCTCTGTGAGGCTGGGGACTTGGTGTGAGGAGCAGGGACTATGGTGGGGAGAGGACAGAGACTAGGTCCTCCTGGAAATCAAGGTGAGGACCCTGAGGGAGGACTGAGAATAGCCAGATCTCAGAACAGAGGGAACCCTGGTAGTCCCTGGGCAGGGTAACCTCGTGCCGCATTGCCTGATAACCCTGGCAGAGAGACTGGGGACCTCTTGAAAGCAGGGGAAACTCCAAATGGCGGATGGGACACTTGCAGGTCTTGTGTGGAGTCTAGACCCCATGCAAGGCAGGACTAAGGCAGTTAGACCCCAACAGGGAGGGATCTTGGCCCTTGCAAGGGGGTCTTGGAGGGTGCAGAGTGGGGTGAGCAGTTTCTTGAACTCTGGCTTAGGGACCTCGCGAGGTGAGGTATTTCAGGAACAGCCGAAGGCTTCCGGTTGGCAGAGGCTGGACTCCTCAACCGCAGTGGAGGACTGAGCAGACCCCCGCCCCTGTGGTCAGTGCTGGGAGGGAAGGCAGGACATGAGGAGGAGCTGAGGACCGAACACCTCCCTGGCCTAGGCCCCACAGGAGACCTTGGGCAGGTGCGGCCGCATGTGGGGCCCCTCAGCGCTTTCTTTCCAGTCTCGGGTCTTGTTCTGCGTTTCCCTCCAGGCCCCCAGAGGGGAGGGACCAGGTTGTGCCAGGGGAAATGTAAGCACTAAAGGGGAGCTCTGAAGGGACCTCTCACCACACAACTGAGGGACCCTCACAGTGTGCACCCCTTGTACTGTCAGAGAATGCTAAGGGCTGTGCCACGGGATACCACTGAGGTGCCCCTCCATTTCTCACAGGAGCTGTAGGAAGCAGTAGGCGAAGGCAGACATCTGAGGCCCGTGTCCTGAGGTCAGTGAACAGAGGAGGTCCAGGCAATTCCAGGAGTCAAGGTGATGAGGGTGCCCTGAGTGGACACCAAGTGCTGCCCATCCCAGAACAGAGGGGACCCCACAAGAGCCTAATCCCCTTACCTTGTCAGTCCCAGAAATCTCGGGCTGTGCTGACCACACCCTGGGGAGACACCTCACTTCCTTCTTCAGGTAGCCAGGGGACTGGCCACTCCAGAGGCATGTCCCTGTGTGGTCTGAGAGCACTTTTCAAGAGGAGACCTGCAAGTGGCCTGTGGCCAACCAGGGTGCGGTTCTCAGGTGAGGCCATTCACAGCCCGTCTATCCACCATCCAGGCCCATGGTCCTCATCTGTCCCATTTGCCCCCATGCCTCACTCCTGCCTCACTCTGTAGTTTGATCCCAGGCATCACGCTCATGGTCAAGATGACTGAGCTGAGCAAGCTCGAGGAAGACCTTCAGGACCCAGGTGAGGCCAGGGTCCTGTGGAAGTGCAGCTCTCTGGGGCTGAGCGGGGGAGGCTGTATCACCCTCAGCCTCCTCCCCCACAGTCTCCTGCTCCACCCTTGTGGAGGCCTTGCCCCATGAAGCTCTGAATGAGATAGTGGCTAACTTGATGAAGTTCTTGCTCCTGTAGTATCTGGCCAAACATCTGACATCCCAGGCGGAAATGCTGAAGAAGGTCCTCAGGAATAACCAGGAGCATGTCCTAGTGGTCTTCAGTCAAGCTGCAGAGTGCCTACAGGTTGTCGTTGGCCTGGAGGTAAAGCAGTTGGACCCCAGGGAGCACATCTACATCATGGTCCCTACCCTGGGCCTCACCTGCAATGTGATGCTGAGCAGTGGGCAGACCCTGCCCAAGGCTGGCATCCTGGTGCTGGTCCTCAACCTGATCATGCAGAGTGAAGACCTGACCCCTGAGGAAGCAGTCTTGGGAGTACTCAGCAGGACGGGGGTGTGTGTTGGGAGTGAGCCCTGTCTCTTTGGGGAGCTCAGGGAGCTGCTGACCCAAGTGTGGCTGCGGGAGGGATACCTGGAATACCAGCAGGTGCCTGACAGCCACCCTGCTCGCTATGAGTTCCTGTGGGGCGCCCTGGCCTATGTGGAGACCAGCAAGTGGCAAGTCACGGTGTCTGTGCTCAGGGTCTAACAGAGGGCTTTGAGGGCCTCCCCACTCCTGTCTGCAGAGGCTGCGAGGGAGGAGGAATAGGGGGCCTGAGCCAGAGCAGCAGCCAGGGAAATCCTTCCCTCTGTGATTGAAGAGGGAGTAGTCACCTTCTCAGAAGTGAGGGCCCGGGCCAGTTGGGGGAACCAGTGCACAGCATCTGTGGGCTCCCGTTCTCTGCAATGACATGGAGATTCATCTGTTTTCCTTAGAAAATCTTCAAGCTTTGACTGTTTTTGCAAAAGGCTAAATAAAGTTCAGTGTCTTAGCTTGGAGAATGAGGTTGATCAATATGTGTTTGTGCTTACACAGTTCAAGAACAAGAGTTTTGCTGTTTTGTGAGAGATTGGAAACTCTTCCATTTTGTTTTGTGACCCTGAATGGGACACAGTGGAAATGGAATTAGATCCGTTTCGGAAATGTGAGCTTGTGGTGGAGTGGTGGAGTCGCTCAGTCCTGTCTGACTCTTCGCGACCCCATGGACTGTGGCCAACAAGGCTCCTCAGTCCATGGGATTTTCCAGGCAAGAGTACTTGGGTGGGCTGTCATTTCTTTCTCCAGGGGATCATCATGACCCAGGGATGGAACACGGGTCTCCCAATGTAGACAGACACTTTACCGTCTGAGCCACCAGGGAAGCACTAATATTGATGCGGCAAGAATTATGCGATAAAAGTAATTGCAATGAATTCATCCATCTGTCCTTCTTGTGTGTCATTCTCAAAAACTAAATTATCTTTATTTGGGTTTGTCTGGGTTATTTAAGGAAGCAGCTGGCAATAAATCTGAGGGCCCTGTTCACTAGCTCATATATTCTGAAGACCTTTACAGAGTATCTTCTCCAGGAAAGGCGGTGTTAGGAGTGGGGACACTAGGAGAAGCAGGACACCCCTGCACCTAGAGCAAAGTTCTAGGAGCCGCAGTCACACAAGGAAGGTGGAGAGACCTCCCCTAGTGGCACTGAACAAGGCAACACGAGGTAGGGCGGTGGAGCTCCAGGAGGAGCACTCGAGTTTCAGTGCCTGAGCCAAGGTGGTTTGGGGCTTTAGGACCCTGGGTTCCTTCTGTAGGAGGTGGTCAAGGTGAGGCAGGCTGGTAGCAGCCCTCAGACTTGCAGACAGTGTTTCTTCTGGGAGATGGCAAATTCTGAAATGGATCATGGCTGTAAGGTGGCCTTTTGCATCTCGGACAAAGCCCAGACAGATCTCTTTCTGGGGCAGGAAGGAAGGGGTCCTGACTCTTGTCGCATTGCTGTTGATCACAGGGGCAAAGGAGGTGTTTTCTACCCCACATCTGCTAGGAATCCTGCAGAACTTTGGTCGCACTCCCTTGAAGTGGTGCCCAAGAAATGCATGGAACTACCCTTTCTTTCCTGGTCCCGGAGATCCAGAACCCACGGTCTTAAATAGCTTTCAATTATCTTGATTGTAATTGGCCATTGTAATCAAGGACTTGACCTTAGTTGGGGCTGCAAGAAAGGAAAGTACTGTTTTGGATGGAAGACCAGCTAGGGAAGAGGCAAAGAGTGGCTCTTGCTTCTATTTCCTGGAGCAGCTTGGGTCCTGTTGGAACACTCCTTCATACCCAAATTTAACAGGTTTTCTATGGAAATGGGGCTTGCCCAGGAGCTCAAATGATGAAGATTCCGCTTACACTGTGGGAGACATGGGATCGATTCATGGGTCAGGGAGATCACCTGAAGAAGGGCATGGCAACCCACTCCAGTATTCTTGCCTGGAGAATTCCATGGACAGAGGGGATCGGAAGACTACAGTCCATGGAGTGGCAAACAGTCCGACACGACTGAGCTACTAACATTATGGTCCACTATGGTCTAAGTAGCAAAGTTTCTTAGTTTTATTTGTGAAACATCCTATTTGGCTGATTAGGTATCCCACATCCTATTGAGGTGCACATTCTCAGACAAGCCCTGGACCACAAAGTAGCCGACCCCTTCCTACAGTGGAGAGTGGAGGACACTCTTGGGGCAACACTGTGACAGATTCCTGTCCCGACATCACAGAGGCCATGACCGCCAGGCCCTAGCAGCTGCATCCCATCCCTCAGGCGAATAGTGCAGCCCAACACGTGGGCTCCTCAAACCGGCTGGCTTCACATGAGAAGAACTGAGGCCACAGGGCTTTTCCAAGTGTCCACTGACTATCTGGCAGCTGCCATATATGTGACCACAATCAAATCACCTGTTCCCCTTTTTCTCTGGCACTCAGCATGGATAGCTGCCCCTTTAGCCCCCTGCACCCATCCACACCCCCACTGCAGTGACCTCACCACCTCCTTAGGCCCGGAAGTCGCTCCTGCCTTTTGCTGCCAGGCACAGCCTTAACCTGGGTCTCTGCTGCCTCCACACTTCTGAACCCACCCGAACCCAGGGATGCTGGCAGATGTTGCATCTTTACTGGCTAGTACTTATTTCTCATGCTCTTCGGATCTCAGACTCTGTCCCTCTCCCCTCTGGAAACTGTTTGGTTTTCAGGACACCTCAGAGAATTGGCAGCTTAATTAGAAATGGAATAGAAAACCACTCAGAATTGCTGTTCTGTGTTTTCCTCCTGGAGAATGTATATCAATTTCAGTGTCTGTGTGTGTTTCGGGGTGGAGAGCAGTGTCTCCAGCTGGGCACAGCTCACTCAAAGATCCCAGGATTCTAGTCACACAGCAGGTCCTGTCCACTTTTGCAGCTTCTCTTCACTCATTTCATCCAAATGAAATCTAGAGCATGCGCACAAGTGAAAATCATAAAGTCCAGATGACCAAAGAAACTTATTTCAATGTACTTGTTAATCAGCTTCCCAAGGCAGAGACAGGAGGGCTAGTACAGGGATTACTGGGCATATATCAAAGAGCAAGATTCACATTTCTCTAGGATTCCTAGCAGATGGTGGACAGAACACACTTATTTCATCCCTGTGGTCAACAGCTATGGGGCAAGAGCCTGGACCCCTTCCTGCCTGCCCTAGAAAGAGATCTCTCTGGGGTTTATCCAAGAAGCAAAAGGACACCTCACAGCAATGATGCGTTTCAGAGATTCCCCTCACCCCCAAGACAGACCTCATGTGACTGTGGCTCCTCGACCATTGCTGTAAGTGTGGGGGTGTCCTGCTACTCCTAGTGTCCCCACTGTTAACATGGCCTTTCACGGAGCAGAGAATCTGTACACGTCTTTGGAATAACTGAGCCAATGAGCAGGGCTCTCAGATTGTCTGCTACTTTCTTTAATAACCCAGGAAAATTCAATTAACTGAGATCATTTAGTTATTGTGAATGACAGACAAGAAGGCCATCAGCATGAATTGACTATGATTACTTTTATTATCTAACTCTTCTCCATACAATACTATTGCTACAGAAGTTCACATTTTCAAAACATTTCTAATTTCGATTCCATTGCATTCTGTTCAGGACCACAAAACAAAATGGAAGACTTTCCCATCTCTCTTACAAAAACTCTTGTTTTTGAACTGTGTAACATCAGATACACTCGGATCAATATCATTCACAAAGCTAAGATATTGAAGTTTCTTTAGCCTACTCTGAAACCAAACTTTGAAAAGTTTCTAAAGAAAACAGAGATGAATCCCCTCGTCATCATAGAGAACAGGAACCAAAAGATGCTACAAACTGGTTCCCCCAACTAGCCCGGGCCCTCACAGTTTAGAAAGCTGACTACCCCCTCTTTAACCACAGAGAGAAGGAACAACCTGGCTGCTGCTCTGTCTCAGGCCCCCTATCCCTCTTCCCTCGCATCTTATGCAGACAGGAATGGGAAGGTCCTCAAAGCCCTTTGGTTGACCCTGCGCATAAATGCCATGACTTGCCACTTGCTGGTCTCCACATAGGCCCGGGGACCCCACAGGAACTCATAGCAAACAGGGTGGCTGTCAGGCACCTGCTGGTACCGCAGGTATCCTTCCCGCACCCACACTTGGGTCAGAAGCTCCCTGAGCTCCCCAAAGACACACTGCTCACTCCCAACATACACCCCCATCCTTCTGAGTGCTCCCCAGACCGCCTCCTCAGGGGCCGGGTCTCCAAACCGCATGATCATGCTGAGGACCAGCACCAGGAAGCCGGCCTTGGGCAGGCCCACCCCATCGCTCAGCATCTCATCGCAAGTGAGGCCCAGGATGGGGACCAAGATGTAGATGTGCTCCGCTGGGTCCACCTCTTTCACGTCCACACCAAAGACCAGCTGCAGGCACACTGAGACTTCCCTGAAGACCACCGGGAAGTGCTCCTGGTTATCCCTGAGGACCTTATTCAGCATTTCCGCCTGGGAGGTCAGCTCCTTGGCTCGATACTTGAGGAGCAGGAACTTCATCAGTTTACCTATCATCCTATCCAGAATTTCCTGGGGCAAGGCCTCCATAGGAGCAGAGGAGGATGCTGGGTAGTAGGAGGCCAAGTGGGATGCGGACTCCCCCACCTCAGCCTCCAAGAGCGGCACCTCGATAGGGCCCTGGGCCTCGCCTGGGTCCTGAAGGTCTTCCTCGGGTTTGCTGAGCTCACTCATCTCAACCACGAGCACAATGCCTGAGGTGAAACAAGACACGGAACTGAGGCAGAGGTACAGATGGGGACCAAGGGCCTCTGGGAGAGAGGAGGTGTGAGCAACCTGGGCTAAGAAATGCATCCTGGATGGTACGACACAGGCCACTTACAGCTCTCCCCTTGAGGGGTTCTCTCCGACCTCACAGGAGAGCTCCTCCTGGGAGGCCAGTCCCCTGGCTACCCGAAGGAGGAAGGAAGGTGGCTCCCCAGGGTGTGGTCAGTACAGCCTGAGATTTCCGGGTCCAAAACAGTGTGAGGAATTGGGGCCTTCTGGGCCCCCGCTATGTTCTGGGATAGGGAGCCTCTGGTTCACTTCAGGTCACCCTCTCACCTTGACTCCTGATACTGCCTGTCTGAACTCAGGACACAGGCTTCAGACCTCTGCCTTCGCCTCCCGGTTCCTGGAGCTCCTGTGAGAGAAATGGAGGTGACATCTAAGGGCTATACTGTGGCACAGCCCTGGGCCTTCTGTGCTGCTAGGTGGGGACGCACACTCGGATTACACCCAGTTGTGTTGTGGCTACCTTGTAATGCTCACCTTTCCCCTGGCATGACCTCGACGGTCCCCTTTGGAGGAGTAGAAGGAAACTCAAAACAAGACACAAGCCTGAACAGAAAGCACTGAGGGGCCCCACATGCGGCCGCACCTGTCCAGGGCCTGGCGCGGGTCCTAGGCTGGGGAGATGCTCGGTCCTCAGCTCCTCCTCACGTCCTGCCTGGCCTCCAAGCACTCGCCACAGGGGCGGGGGTTTGCTCAGTCCAACCTTGGGGTTGGGGAGTCCAGCCTCTGCCAACCTGAAGCCTCCACCTCTGCCCGTAAAACCTCACCTCCCGAGTTCCCTAAGCCAGCGGTCAAGAAACTGCTCACCCTGCTCACCCCACTCTGGGCCCTCCAAGACCCTCTTGCAAGGGCCAAGATCCCTCCAGCTTGGCGTCGAACCGCCTCAATCCTTCCTCGCATGGAGCCTGGACTCCAGGCAGGACTCGCGTTTGTCGCCTCTGCCATTTTGACACCCCGCCGCTTTCCCAAGGCCTCCAGTCCCTCTGAGACCCGCATGTGAGGAAGTCAGACAGACCTACTGTGCTCTTCTCACCCCAAGGGCTCCCAGGGACGACTACAGGGATGGGGATCTGTGGGGTTCCATCAGTCCTCACTCAGGGTGCCCGCAGTCCTCCTTCAGGAACCTCACCTTGCCTCCGCGCACGACCTGGATTCTCGCCTCTCCGCAACTGAAGCCCCGCCCCTTATAGCAGGACCCCAGTCTCTTGAAGACCCGGATGTCAGGAAGACAGCTCATGCCTGTGGCACTCATCCTGCCCCCACGGTTGCCCTGGACTGCCAACAGAGATTCGCTTCTCTGAGGTCCCCTCTGATTACGGGTTCAGGGTCCTCTAGTCCCTCTTCAGGGTCCTCAAGGTCTTCAACCCTGCAGGACCTGGGAATCGGGCCCCCGAGGCCCCGCCCCATATGTGACGTCCCCACTCAGAGACCCGGATGTCAGGAAGTGAGACCATGCACTTCGGGCTCATCGTATCCCAGTTCGGCCAAGGACCAACAGCAGCTCCAGGCTTTTCTGAGGTCTCCTCTGATTTGGGTCCAGGGTCCACTCAGTCGTCCGTCAGTGTCCTCAAATTGAAACCCTGGAGGAGCTGGGGATCTTCCCTCTGCTCACCTGAGGCTACACCCCCTTTCCCAGGTCCCCAGTTTCTCTGAGACCCAGATGTCAGGAAATGCAGCATGTGCTCATCCACCCTCTGTGAGCCCTGAGACTTGATGTGAGGGTCCCGCCTCTGGTCAACACAAGGGGCATCCCCAGAATGCCAGGGCTCTAGATGAGATTCCTTAGGAAGGATTAAGGAACCCCACAGATTCCTGACCCTACTGTCAGCCCTGGGCCACCCTGGTGGTGGGATGAGCGCTTGGCAGCCTCTTCTGACTTCCGCATCTGTATCTCAGAAACATTAGGCAATTGTTAGAAGCGTCAGGGCGTCAGATGGGCAGTGAGAAAGATCTTCTTTCTTTTGAGAGTCAAGGTGAGGACACTGAGGAAGGACAGAGGGGACCCTGGACCCCAGAGCAGAGTGGGCTCTGGGAGGACATTGGGTGGATGAACGTATGCTGGATTTCCTGACTGGGTCTCAGAGAGACTGGGGACCTGGGATAGGGGGCTGACTTCCTAATATCCAGATTTCAGCCTGGTGTCCTAGTATAGAGAGATGACTTAGTGACATCCGCATATCAGAAAGACTGGGCTCCTGGTATGAGGTTTGGGGCATTAGTAGGGGAAAGGAGAGAATCTGAAGTCGTACCTGGAGATAAGTTGAGGTCTCTGAGGGAAGGCTGAAGGGACCCCAAGTGAAAACTCTAGGGATCCCAAGATAAGAGGGATGGAACCCCACAGATCCCTGCCGCTGCCATCGGCCCTGGGAGCCCTCGGGGTGAGAAGAACACACTAGGTCTGTCCTGAGTTCCTGACATCCAGCTCTGTGAGGCTGGGGACTTGGTGTGAGGAGCAGGGACTATGGTGGGGAGAGGACAGAGACTAGGTCCTCCTGGAAATCAAGGTGAGGACCCTGAGGGAGGACTGAGAATAGCCAGATCTCAGAACAGAGGGAACCCTGGTAGTCCCTGGGCAGGGTAACCTCGTGCCGCATTGCCTGATAACCCTGGCAGAGAGACTGGGGACCTCTTGAAAGCAGGGGAAACTCCAAATGGCGGATGGGACACTTGCAGGTCTTGTGTGGAGTCTAGACCCCATGCAAGGCAGGACTAAGGCAGTTAGACCCCGACAGGGAGGGATCTTGGCCCTTGCAAGGGGGTCTTGGAGGGTGCAGAGTGGGGTGAGCAGTTTCTTGAACTCTGGCTTAGGGACCTCGCGAGGTGAGGTATTTCAGGAACAGCCGAAGGCTTCCGGTTGGCAGAGGCTGGACTCCTCAACCGCAATGGAGGACTGAGCAGACCCCCGCCCCTGTGGTCAGTGCTGGGAGGGAAGGCAGGACATGAGGAGGAGCTGAGGACCGAACACCTCCCTGGCCTAGGCCCCACAGGAGACCTTGGGCAGGTGCGGCCGCATGTGGGGCCCCTCAGCGCTTTCTTTCCAGTCTCGGGTCTTGTTCTGCGTTTCCCTCCAGGCCCCCAGAGGGGAGGGACCAGGTTGTGCCAGGGGAAATGTAAGCACTAAAGGGGAGCTCTGAAGGGACCTCTCACCACACAACTGAGGGACCCTCACAGTGTGCACCCCTTGTACTGTCAGAGAATGCTAAGGGCTGTGCCACGGGATACCACTGAGGTGCCCCTCCATTTCTCACAGGAGCTGTAGGAAGCAGTAGGCGAAGGCAGACATCTGAGGCCCGTGTCCTGAGGTCAGTGAACAGAGGAGGTCCAGGCAATTCCAGGAGTCAAGGTGATGAGGGTGCCCTGAGTGGACACCAAGTGCTGCCCATCCCAGAACAGAGGGGACCCCACAAGGGCCTAATCCCCTTACCTTGTCAGTCCCAGAAATCTCGGGCTGTGCTGACCAAACCCTGGGGAGCCACCTCACTTCCTTCTTCAGGTAGCCAGGGGACTGGCCACTCCAGAGGCATGTCCCTGTGTGGTCTGAGAGCACTTTTCAAGAGGAGACCTGCAAGTGGCCTGTGGCCAACCAGGGTGCGGTTCTCAGGTGAGGCCATTCACAGCCCGTCTATCCACCATCCAGGCCCATGGTCCTCATCTGTCCCATTTGCCCCCATGCCTCACTCCTGCCTCACTCTGTAGTTTGATCCCAGGCATCACGCTCATGGTCAAGATGACTGAGCTGAGCAAGCTCGAGGAAGACCTTCAGGACCCAGGTGAGGCCAGGGTCCTGTGGAAGTGCAGCTCTCTGGGGCTGAGCGGGGGAGGCTGTATCACCCTCAGCCTCCTCCCCCACAGTCTCCTGCTCCACCCTTGTGGAGGCCTTGCCCCATGAAGCTCTGAATGAGATAGTGGCTAACTTGATGAAGTTCTTGCTCCTGTAGTATCTGGCCAAACATCTGACATCCCAGGCGGAAATGCTGAAGAAGGTCCTCAGGAATAACCAGGAGCATGTCCTAGTGGTCTTCAGTCAAGCTGCAGAGTGCCTACAGGTTGTCGTTGGCCTGGAGGTAAAGCAGTTGGACCCCAGGGAGCACATCTACATCATGGTCCCTACCCTGGGCCTCACCTGCAATGTGATGCTGAGCAGTGGGCAGACCCTGCCCAAGGCTGGCATCCTGGTGCTGGTCCTCAACCTGATCATGCAGAGTGAAGACCTGACCCCTGAGGAAGCAGTCTTGGGAGTACTCAGCAGGACGGGGGTGTGTGTTGGGAGTGAGCCCTGTCTCTTTGGGGAGCTCAGGGAGCTGCTGACCCAAGTGTGGCTGCGGGAGGGATACCTGGAATACCAGCAGGTGCCTGACAGCCACCCTGCTCGCTATGAGTTCCTGTGGGGCGCCCTGGCCTATGTGGAGACCAGCAAGTGGCAAGTCACGGTGTCTGTGCTCAGGGTCTAACAGAGGGCTTTGAGGGCCTCCCCACTCCTGTCTGCAGAGGCTGCGAGGGAGGAGGAATAGGGGGCCTGAGCCAGAGCAGCAGCCAGGGTAATCCTTCCCTCTGTGATTGAAGAGGGAGTAGTCACCTTCTCAGAAGTGAGGGCCCGGGCCAGTTGGGGGAACCAGTGCACAGCATCTGTGGGCTCCTGTTCTCTACAATGACATGGAGATTCATCTGTTTTCCTTAGAAAATCTTCAAGCTTTGACTGTTTTTGCAAAAGGCTAAATAAAGTTCAGTGTCTTAGCTTGGAGAATGAGGTTGATCAATATGTGTTTGTGCTTACACAGTTCAAGAACAAGAGTTTTGCTGTTTTGTGAGAGATTGGAAACTCTTCCATTTTGTTTTGTGACCCTGAATGGGACACAGTGGAAATGGAATTAGATCCGTTTCGGAAATGTGAGCTTGTGGTGGAGTGGTGGAGTCGCTCAGTCCTGTCCGACTCTTCTCGACCCCATGGACTGTGGCCAACAAGGCTCCTCAGTCCATGGGATTTTCCAGGCAAGAGTACTTGGGTGGGCTGTCATTTCTTTCTCCAGGGGATCATCATGACCCAGGGATGGAACACGGGTCTCCCAATGTAGACAGACACTTTACCGTCTGAGCCACCAGGGAAGCACTAATATTGATGCGGCAAGAATTATGCGATAAAAGTAATTGCAATGAATTCATCCATCTGTCCTTCTTGTGTGTCATTCTCAAAAACTAAATTATCTTTATTTGGGTTTGTCTGGGTTATTTAAGGAAGCAGCTGGCAATAAATCTGAGGGCCCTGTTCACTAGCTCATATATTCTGAAGACCTTTACAGAGTATCTTCTCCAGGAAAGGCGGTGTTAGGAGTGGGGACACTAGGAGAAGCAGGACACCCCCGCACCTAGAGCAAAGTTCTAGGAGCCGCAGTCACACAAGGAAGGTGGAGAGACCTCCCCTGGTGGCACTGAACAAGGCAACACGAGGTAGGGCGGTGGAGCTCCAGGAGGAGCACTCGAGTTTCAGTGCCTGAGCCAAGGTGGTTTGGGGCTTTAGGACCCTGGGTTCCTTCTGTAGGAGGTGGTCGAGGTGAGGCAGGCTGGTAGCAGCCCTCAGACTTGCAGACAGTGTTTCTTCGGGGAGATGGCAAATTCTGAAATGGATCATGGCTGTAAGGTGGCCTTTTGCATCTCGGACAAAGCCCAGACAGATCTCTTTCTGGGGCAGGAAGGAAGGGGTCCTGACTCTTGTCGCATTGCTGTTGATCACAGGGGCAAAGGAGGTGTTTTCTACCCCACATCTGCTAGGAATCCTGCAGAACTTTGGTCGCACTCCCTTGAAGTGGTGCCCAAGAAATGCATGGAACTACCCTTTCTTTCCTGGTCCCGGAGATCCAGAACCCACGGTCTTAAATAGCTTTCAATTATCTTGATTGTAATTGGCCATTGTAATCAAGGACTTGACCTTAGTTGGGGCTGCAAGAAAGGAAAGTACTGTTTTGGATGGAAGACCAGCTAGGGAAGAGGCAAAGAGTGGCTCTTGCTTCTATTTCCTGGAGCAGCTTGGGTCCTGTTGGAACACTCCTTCATACCCAAATTTAACAGGTTTTCTATGGAAATGGGGCTTGCCCAGGAGCTCAAATGATGAAGATTCCGCTTACACTGTGGGAGACATGGGATCGATTCATGGGTCAGGGAGATCACCTGAAGAAGGGCATGGCAACCCACTCCAGTATTCTTGCCTGGAGAATTCCATGGACAGAGGGGATCGGAAGACTACAGTCCATGGAGTGGCAAACAGTCCGACACGACTGAGCTACTAACATTATGGTCCACTATGGTCTAAGTAGCAAAGTTTCTTAGTTTTATTTGTGAAACATCCTATTTGGCTGATTAGGTATCCCACATCCTATTGAGGTGCACATTCTCAGACAAGCCCTGGACCACAAAGTAGCCGACCCCTTCCTACAGTGGAGAGTGGAGGACACTCTTGGGGCAACACTGTGACAGATTCCTGTCCCGACATCACAGAGGCCATGACCGCCAGGCCCTGGCAGCTGCATCCCATCCCTCAGGCGAATAGTGCAGCCCAACACGTGGGCTCCTCAAACCGGCTGGCTTCACAGGAGAAGAACTGAGGCCACGGGGCTTTTCCGAGCGTCCACTGACTATCTGGCAGCTGCCATATATGTGACCAGAATCACATCACCTGTTCCCCTTTTTCTCTGGCACTCAGCATGGATAGCTGCCCCTTTAGCCCCCTGCACCCATCCACACCCCCACTGCAGTGACCTCACCACCTCCTTAAGCCCGGAAGTCGCTCCTGCCTTTTGCTGCCAGGCACAGCCTTAACCTGGGTCTCTGTTGCCTCCACACTTCTGAACCCACCCGAACCCAGGGATGCTGCAGATGTTGCATCTTTACTGGCTAGTACCTATTTCTCATGCTATTCGGATCTCAGACTCTGTCCCTCTCCCCTCTGGAAACTGTTTGGTTTTCAGGACACCTCAGAGAATTGGCAGCTTAATTAGAAATGGAATAGAAAACCACTCAGAATTGCTGTTCTGTGTTTTCCTCCTGGAGAATGTATATCAATTTCAGTGTCTGTGTGTGTTTCGGGGTGGAGAGCAGTGTCTCCAGCTGGGCACAGCTCACTCAAAGATCCCAGGATTCTAGTCACACAGCAGGTCCTGTCCACTTTTGCAGCTTCTCTTCACTCATTTCATCCAAATGAAATCTAGAGCATGCGCACAAGTGAAAATCATAAAGTCCAGATGACCAAAGAAACTGTTATTTCAATGTACTTGTTAATCAGCTTCCCAAGGCAGAGACAGGAGGGCTAGTACAGGGATTACTGGGCATATATCAAAGAGCAAGATTCACATTTCTCTAGGATTCCTAGCAGATGGTGGACAGAACACACCTATTTCATCCCTGTGGTCAACAGCTATGGGGCAAGAGCCTGGACCCCTTCCTGCCTGCCCTAGAAAGAGATCTCTCTGGGGTTTATCCAAGAAGCAAAAGGACACCTCACAGCAATGATGCGTTTCAGAGATTCCCCTCACCCCCAAGACAGACCTCATGTGACTGTGGCTCCTCGACCATTGCTGTAAGTGTGGGGGTGTCCTGCTACTCCTAGTGTCCCCACTGTTAACATGGCCTTTCACGGAGCAGAGAATCTGTACACGTCTTTGGAATAACTGAGCCAATGAGCAGGGCTCTCAGATTGTCTGCTACTTTCTTTAATAACCCAGGAAAATTCAATTAACTGAGATCATTTAGTTATTGTGAATGACAGACAAGAAGGCCATAAGCATGAATTGACTATGATTACTTTTAGTATCTAACTCTTCTCCATACAATACTATTGCTACAGAAGTTCACATTTTCAAAACATTTCTAATTTCGATTCCATTGCATTCTGTTCAGGACCACAAAACAAAATGGAAGACTTTCCCATCTCTCTTACAAAAACTCTTGTTTTTGAACTGTGTAACATCAGATACACTCGGATCAATATCATTCACAAAGCTAAGATATTGAAGTTTCTTTACCCTACTCTGAAACCAAACTTTGAAAAGTTTCTAAAGAAAACAGAGATGAATCCCCTCGTCATCATAGAGAACAGGAACCAAAAGATGCTACAAACTGGTTCCCCCAACTAGCCCGGGCCCTCACAGTTTAGAAAGCTGACTACCCCCTCTTTAACCACAGAGAGAAGGAACAACCTGGCTGCTGCTCTGTCTCAGGCCCCCTATCCCTCTTCCCTCGCATCTTATGCAGACAGGAATGGGAAGGTCCTCAAAGCCCTTTGGTTGACCCTGCGCATAAATGCCATGACTTGCCACTTGCTGGTCTCCACATAGGCCCGGGGACCCCACAGGAACTCATAGCAAACAGGGTGGCTGTCAGGCACCTGCTGGTACCGCAGGTATCCTTCCCGCACCCACACTTGGGTCAGAAGCTCCCTGAGCTCCCCAAAGACACACTGCTCACTCCCAACATACACCCCCATCCTTCTGAGTGCTCCCCAGACCGCCTCCTCAGGGGCCGGGTCTCCAAACCGCATGATCATGCTGAGGACCAGCACCAGGAAGCCGGCCTTGGGCAGGCCCACCCCATCGCTCAGCATCTCATCGCAAGTGAGGCCCAGGATGGGGACCAAGATGTAGATGTGCTCCGCTGGGTCCACCTCTTTCACGTCCACGCCAAAGACCAGCTGCAGGCACACTGAGACTTCCCTGAAGACCACCGGGAAGTGCTCCTGGTTATCCCTGAGGACCTTATTCAGCATTTCCGCCTGGGAGGTCAGCTCCTTGGCTCGATACTTGAGGAGCAGGAACTTCATCAGTTTACCTACCATCCTATCCAGAATTTCCTGGGGCAAGGCCTCCATAGGAGCAGAGGAGGATGCTGGGTAGTAGGAGGCCAAGTGGGATGCGGACTCCCCCACCTCAGCCTCCAAGAGCGGCACCTCGATAGGGCCCTGGGCCTCGCCTGGGTCCTGAAGGTCTTCCTCGGGTTTGCTGAGCTCACTCATCTCAACCACGAGCACAATGCCTGAGGTGAAACAAGACACGGAACTGAGGCAGAGGTACAGATGGGGACCAAGGGCCTCTGGGAGAGAGGAGGTGTGAGCAACCTGGGCTAAGAAATGCATCCTGGATGGTACGACACAGGCCACTTACAGCTCTCCCCTTGAGGGGTTCTCTCCGACCTCACAGGAGAGCTCCTCCTGGGAGGCCAGTCCCCTGGCTACCCGAAGGAGGAAGGAAGGTGGCTCCCCAGGGTGTGGTCAGTACAGCCTGAGATTTCCGGGTCCAAAACAGTGTGAGGAATTGGGGCCTTCTGGGCCCCCGCTATGTTCTGGGATAGGGAGCCTCTGGTTCACTTCAGGTCACCCTCTCACCTTGACTCCTGATACTGCCTGTCTGAACCCAGGACACAGGCTTCAGACCTCTGCCTTCGCCTCCCGGTTCCTGGAGCTCCTGTGAGAGAAATGGAGGTGACATCTAAGGGCTATACTGTGGCACAGCCCTGGGCCTTCTGTGCTGCTAGGTGGGGACGCACACTCGGATTACACCCAGTTGTGTTGTGGCTACCTTGTAATGCTCACCTTTCCCCTGGCATGACCTGGACGGTCCCCTTTGGAGGAGTAGAAGGAAACTCAAAACAAGACACAAGCCTGAACAGAAAGCACTGAGGGGCCCCACATGCGGCCGCACCTGTCCAGGGCCTGGCGCGGGTCCTAGGCTGGGGAGATGCTCGGTCCTCAGCTCCTCCTCACGTCCTGCCTGGCCTCCAAGCACTCGCCACAGGGGCGGGGGTTTGCTCAGTCCAACCTTGGGGTTGGGGAGTCCAGCCTCTGCCAACCTGAAGCCTCCACCTCTGCCCGTAAAACCTCACCTCCCGAGTTCCCTAAGCCAGCGGTCAAGAAACTGCTCACCCTGCTCACCCCACTCTGGGCCCTCCAAGACCCTCTTGCAAGGGCCAAGATCCCTCCAGCTTGGCGTCGAACCGCCTCAATCCTTCCTCGCATGGAGCCTGGACTCCAGGCAGGACTCGCGTTTGTCGCCTCTGCCATTTTGACACCCCGCCGCTTTCCCAAGGCCTCCAGTCCCTCGGAGACCCGCATGTGAGGAAGTCAGACAGACCTACTGTGCTCTTCTCACCCCAAGGGCTCCCAGGGACGACTACAGGGATGGGGATCTGTGGGGTTCCATCAGTCCTCACTCAGGGTGCCCGCAGTCCTCCTTCAGGAACCTCACCTTGCCTCCGCGCACGACCTGGATTCTCGCCTCTCCGCAACTGAAGCCCCGCCCCTTATAGCAGGACCCCAGTCTCTTGAAGACCCGGATGTCAGGAAGACAGCTCATGCCTGTGGCACTCATCCTGCCCCCACGGTTGCCCTGGACTGCCAACAGAGATTCGCTTCTCTGAGGTCCCCTCTGATTACGGGTTCAGGGTCCTCTAGTCCCTCTTCAGGGTCCTCAAGGTCTTCAACCCTGCAGGACCTGGGAATCGGGCCCCCGAGGCCCCGCCCCATATGTGACGTCCCCACTCAGAGACCCGGATGTCAGGAAGTGAGACCATGCACTTCGGGCTCATCGTATCCCAGTTCGGCCAAGGACCAACAGCAGCTCCAGGCTTTTCTGAGGTCTCCTCTGATTTGGGTCCAGGGTCCACTCAGTCGTCCGTCAGTGTCCTCAAATTGAAACCCTGGAGGAGCTGGGGATCTTCCCTCTGCTCACCTGAGGCTACACCCCCTTTCCCAGGTCCCCAGTTTCTCTGAGACCCAGATGTCAGGAAATGCAGCATGTGCTCATCCACCCTCTGTGAGCCCTGAGACTTGATGTGAGGGTCCCGCCTCTGGTCAACACAAGGGGCATCCCCAGAATGCCAGGGCTCTAGATGAGATTCCTTAGGAAGGATTAAGGAACCCCACAGATTCCTGACCCTACTGTCAGCCCTGGGCCACCCTGGTGGTGGGATGAGCGCTTGGCAGCCTCTTCTGACTTCCGCATCTGTATCTCAGAAACATTAGGCAATTGTTAGAAGCGTCAGGGCGTCAGATGGGCAGTGAGAAAGATCTTCTTTCTTTTGAGAGTCAAGGTGAGGACACTGAGGAAGGACAGAGGGGACCCTGGACCCCAGAGCAGAGTGGGCTCTGGGAGGACATTGGGTGGATGAACGTATGCTGGATTTCCTGACTGGGTCTCAGAGAGACTGGGGACCTGGGATAGGGGGCTGACTTCCTAATATCCAGATTTCAGCCTGGTGTCCTAGTATAGAGAGATGACTTAGTGACATCCGCATATCAGAAAGACTGGGCTCCTGGTATGAGGTTTGGGGCGTTAGTAGGGGAAAGGAGAGAATCTGAAGTCGTACCTGGAGATAAGTTGAGGTCTCTGAGGGAAGGCTGAAGGGACCCCAAGTGAAAACTCTAGGGATCCCAAGATAAGAGGGATGGAACCCCACAGATCCCTGCCGCTGCCATCGGCCCTGGGAGCCCTCGGGGTGAGAAGAACACACTAGGTCTGTCCTGAGTTCCTGACATCCAGCTCTGTGAGGCTGGGGACTTGGTGTGAGGAGCAGGGACTATGGTGGGGAGAGGACAGAGACTAGGTCCTCCTGGAAATCAAGGTGAGGACCCTGAGGGAGGACTGAGAATAGCCAGATCTCAGAACAGAGGGAACCCTGGTAGTCCCTGGGCAGGGTAACCTCGTGCCGCATTGCCTGATAACCCTGGCAGAGAGACTGGGGACCTCTTGAAAGCAGGGGAAACTCCAAATGGCGGATGGGACACTTGCAGGTCTTGTGTGGAGTCTAGACCCCATGCAAGGCAGGACTAAGGCAGTTAGACCCCAACAGGGAGGGATCTTGGCCCTTGCAAGGGGGTCTTGGAGGGTGCAGAGTGGGGTGAGCAGTTTCTTGAATTCTGGCTTAGGGACCTCGCGAGGTGAGGTATTTCAGGAACAGCCGAAGGCTTCCGGTTGGCAGAGGCTGGACTCCTCAACCGCAGTGGAGGACTGAGCAGACCCCCGCCCCTGTGGTCAGTGCTGGGAGGGAAGGCAGGACATGAGGAGGAGCTGAGGACCGAACACCTCCCTGGCCTAGGCCCCACAGGAGACCTTGGGCAGGTGCGGCCGCATGTGGGGCCCCTCAGCGCTTTCTTTCCAGTCTCGGGTCTTGTTCTGCGTTTCCCTCCAGGCCCCCAGAGGGGAGGGACCAGGTTGTGCCAGGGGAAATGTAAGCACTAAAGGGGAGCTCTGAAGGGACCTCTCACCACACAACTGAGGGACCCTCACAGTGTGCACCCCTTGTACTGTCAGAGAATGCTAAGGGCTGTGCCACGGGATACCACTGAGGTGCCCCTCCATTTCTCACAGGAGCTGTAGGAAGCAGTAGGCGAAGGCAGACATCTGAGGCCCGTGTCCTGAGGTCAGTGAACAGAGGAGGTCCAGGCAATTCCAGGAGTCAAGGTGATGAGGGTGCCCTGAGTGGACACCAAGTGCTGCCCATCCCAGAACAGAGGGGACCCCACAAGAGCCTAATCCCCTTACCTTGTCAGTCCCAGAAATCTCGGGCTGTGCTGACCACACCCTGGGGAGCCACCTCACTTCCTTCTTCAGGTGGCCAGAGGACTGGCCACTCCAGAGGCATGTCCCTGTGTGGTCTGAGAGCACTTTTCAAGAGGAGAGCTGCAAGTGGCCTGTGGCCAACCAGGGTGCGGTTCTCAGGTGAGGCCATTCACAGCCCGTCTATCCACCATCCAGGCCCATGGTCCTCATCTGTCCCATTTGCCCCCATGCCTCACTCCTGCCTCACTCTGTAGTTTGATCCCAGGCATCACGCTCATGGTCAAGATGACTGAGCTGAGCAAGCTCGAGGAAGACCTTCAGGACCCAGGTGAGGCCAGGGTCCTGTGGAAGTGCAGCTCTCTGGGGCTGAGCGGGGGAGGCTGTATCACCTTCAGCCTCCTCCCCCACAGTCTCCTGCTCCACCCTTGTGGAGGCCTTGCCCCATGAAGCTCTGAATGAGATAGTGGCTAACTTGATGAAGTTCTTGCTCCTGTAGTATCTGGCCAAACATCTGACATCCCAGGCGGAAATGCTGAAGAAGGTCCTCAGGAATAACCAGGAGCATGTCCTAGTGGTCTTCAGTCAAGCTGCAGAGTGCCTACAGGTTGTCGTTGGCCTGGAGGTAAAGCAGTTGGACCCCAGGGAGCACATCTACATCATGGTCCCTACCCTGGGCCTCACCTGCAATGTGATGCTGAGCAGTGGGCAGACCCTGCCCAAGGCTGGCATCCTGGTGCTGGTCCTCAACCTGATCATGCAGAGTGAAGACCTGACCCCTGAGGAAGCAGTCTTGGGAGTACTCAGCAGGACGGGGGTGTGTGTTGGGAGTGAGCCCTGTCTCTTTGGGGAGCTCAGGGAGCTGCTGACCCAAGTGTGGCTGCGGGAGGGATACCTGGAATACCAGCAGGTGCCTGACAGCCACCCTGCTCGCTATGAGTTCCTGTGGGGCGCCCTGGCCTATGTGGAGACCAGCAAGTGGCAAGTCACGATGTCTGTGCTCAGGGTCTAACAGAGGGCTTTGAGGGCCTCCCCACTCCTGTCTGCAGAGGCTGCGAGGGAGGAGGAATAGGGGGCCTGAGCCAGAGCAGCAGCCAGGGTAATCCTTCCCTCTGTGATTGAAGAGGGAGTAGTCACCTTCTCAGAAGTGAGGGCCCGGGCCAGTTGGGGGAACCAGTGCACAGCATCTGTGGGCTCCTGTTCTCTGCAATGACATGGAGATTCATCTGTTTTCCTTAGAAAATCTTCAAGCTTTGACTGTTTTTGCAAAAGGCTAAATAAAGTTCAGTGTCTTAGCTTGGAGAATGAGGTTGATCAATATGTGTTTGTGCTTACACAGTTCAAGAACAAGAGTTTTGCTGTTTTGTGAGAGATTGGAAACTCTTCCATTTTGTTTTGTGACCCTGAATGGGACACAGTGGAAATGGAATTAGATCCGTTTCGGAAATGTGAGCTTGTGGTGGAGTGGTGGAGTCGCTCAGTCCTGTCCGACTCTTCTCGACCCCATGGACTGTGGCCAACAAGGCTCCTCAGTCCATGGGATTTTCCAGGCAAGAGTACTTGGGTGGGCTGTCATTTCTTTCTCCAGGGGATCATCATGACCCAGGGATGGAACACGGGTCTCCCAATGTAGACAGACACTTTACCGTCTGAGCCACCAGGGAAGCACTAATATTGATGCGGCAAGAATTATGCGATAAAAGTAATTGCAATGAATTCATCCATCTGTCCTTCTTGTGTGTCATTCTCAAAAACTAAATTATCTTTATTTGGGTTTGTCTGGGTTATTTAAGGAAGCAGCTGGCAATAAATCTGAGGCCCCTGTTCACTAGCTCATATATTCTGAAGACCTTTACAGAGTATCTTCTCCAGGAAAGGCGGTGTTAGGAGTGGGGACACTAGGAGAAGCAGGACACCCCCGCACCTAGAGCAAAGTTCTAGGAGCCGCAGTCACACAAGGAAGGTGGAGAGACCTCCCCTAGTCGCACTGAACAAGGCAACACGAGGCAGGGCGGTGGAGCTCCAGGAGGAGCACTCGAGTTTCAGTGCCTGAGCCAAGGTGGTTTGGGGCTTTAGGACCCTGGGTTCCTTCTGTGGGAGGTGGTCGAGGTGAGGCAGGCTGGTAGCAGCCCTCAGACTTGCAGACAGTGTTTCTTCGGGGAGATGGCAAATTCTGAAATGGATCATGGCTGTAAGGTGGCCTTTTGCATCTCGGACAAAGCCCAGACAGATCTCTTTCTGGGGCAGGAAGGAAGGGGTCCTGACTCTTGTCGCATTGCTGTTGATCACAGGGGCAAAGGAGGTGTTTTCTACCCCACATCTGCTAGGAATCCTGCAGAACTTTGGTCGCACTCCCTTGAAGTGGTGCCCAAGAAATGCATGGAACTACCCTTTCTTTCCTGGTCCCGGAGATCCAGAACCCACGGTCTTAAATAGCTTTCAATTATCTTGATTGTAATTGGCCATTGTAATCAAGGACTTGACCTTAGTTGGGGCTGCAAGAAAGGAAAGTACTGTTTTGGATGGAAGACCAGCTAGGGAAGAGGCAAAGAGTGGCTCTTGCTTCTATTTCCTGGAGCAGCTTGGGTCCTGTTGGAACACTCCTTCATACCCAAATTTAACAGGTTTTCTATGGAAATGGGGCTTGCCCAGGAGCTCAAATGATGAAGATTCCGCTTACACTGTGGGAGACATGGAATCGATTCATGGGTCAGGGAGATCACCTGAAGAAGGGCATGGCAACCCACTCCAGTATTCTTGCCTGGAGAATTCCATGGACAGAGGGGATCGGAAGACTACAGTCCATGGAGGGGCAAACAGTCCGACACGACTGAGCTACTAACATTATGGTCCACTATGGTCTAAGTAGCAAAGTTTCTTAGTTTTATTTGTGAAACATCCTATTTGGCTGATTAGGTATCCCACATCCTATTGAGGTGCACATTCTCAGACAAGCCCTGGACCACAAAGTAGCCGACCCCTTCCTACAGTGGAGAGTGGAGGACACTCTTGGGGCAACACTGTGACAGATTCCTGTCCCGACATCACAGAGGCCATGACCGCCAGGCCCTGGCAGCTGCATCCCATCCCTCAGGCGAATAGTGCAGCCCAACACGTGGGCTCCTCAAACCGGCTGGCTTCACAGGAGAAGAACTGAGGCCACGGGGCTTTTCCAAGCATCCACTGACTATCTGGCAGCTGCCATATATGTGACCAGAATCACATCACCTGTTCCCCTTTTTCTCTGGCACTCAGCATGGATAGCTGCCCCTTTAGCCCCCTGCACCCATCCACACCCCCACTGCAGTGACCTCACCACCTCCTTAGGCCCGGAAGTCGCTCCTGCCTTTTGCTGCCAGGCACAGCCTTAACCTGGGTCTCTGCTGCCTCCACACTTCTGAACCCACCCGAACCCAGGGATGCTGCAGATGTTGCATCTTTACTGGCTAGTACCTATTTCTCATGCTATTCGGATCTCAGACTCTGTCCCTCTCCCCTCTGGAAACTGTTTGGTTTTCAGGACACCTCAGAGAATTGGCAGCTTAATTAGAAATGGAATAGAAAACCACTCAGAATTGCTGTTCTGTGTTTTCCTCCTGGAGAATGTATATCAATTTCAGTGTCTGTGTGTGTTTCGGGGTGGAGAGCAGTGTCTCCAGCTGGGCACAGCTCACTCAAAGATCCCAGGATTCTAGTCACACAGCAGGTCCTGTACACTTTTGCAGCTTCTCTTCACTCATTTCATCCAAATGAAATCTAGAGCATGCGCACAAGTGAAAATCATAAAGTCCAGATGACCAAAGAAACTGTTATTTCAATGTACTTGTTAATCAGCTTCCCAAGGCAGAGACAGGAGGGCTAGTACAGGGATTACTGGGCATATATCAAAGAGCAAGATTCACATTTCTCTAGGATTCCTAGCAGATGGTGGACAGAACACACCTATTTCATCCCTGTGGTCAACAGCTATGGGGCAAGAGCCTGGACCCCTTCCTGCCTGCCCTAGAAAGAGATCTCTCTGGGGTTTATCCAAGAAGCAAAAGGACACCTCACAGCAATGATGCGTTTCAGAGATTCCCCTCACCCCCAAGACAGACCTCATGTGACTGTGGCTCCTCGACCATTGCTGTAAGTGTGGGGGTGTCCTGCTACTCCTAGTGTCCCCACTGTTAACATGGCCTTTCACGGAGCAGAGAATCTGTACACGTCTTTGGAATAACTGAGCCAATGAGCAGGGCTCTCAGATTGTCTGCTACTTTCTTTAATAACCCAGGAAAATTCAATTAACTGAGATCATTTAGTTATTGTGAATGACAGACAAGAAGGCCATCAGCATGAATTGACTATGATTACTTTTATTATCTAACTCTTCTCCATACAATACTATTGCTACAGAAGTTCACATTTTCAAAACATTTCTAATTTCGATTCCATTGCATTCTGTTCAGGACCACAAAACAAAATGGAAGACTTTCCCATCTCTCTTACAAAAACTCTTGTTTTTGAACTGTGTAACATCAGATACACTCGGATCAATATCATTCACAAAGCTAAGATATTGAAGTTTCTTTAGCCTACTCTGAAACCAAACTTTGAAAAGTTTCTAAAGAAAACAGAGATGAATCCCCTCGTCATCATAGAGAACAGGAACCAAAAGATGCTACAAACTGGTTCCCCCAACTAGCCCGGGCCCTCACAGTTTAGAAAGCTGACTACCCCCTCTTTAACCACAGAGAGAAGGAACAACCTGGCTGCTGCTCTGTCTCAGGCCCCCTATCCCTCTTCCCTCGCATCTTATGCAGACAGGAATGGGAAGGTCCTCAAAGCCCTTTGGTTGACCCTGCGCATAAATGCCATGACTTGCCACTTGCTGGTCTCCACATAGGCCCGGGGACCCCACAGGAACTCATAGCAAACAGGGTGGCTGTCAGGCACCTGCTGGTACCGCAGGTATCCTTCCCGCACCCACACTTGGGTCAGAAGCTCCCTGAGCTCCCCAAAGACACACTGCTCACTCCCAACATACACCCCCATCCTTCTGAGTGCTCCCCAGACCGCCTCCTCAGGGGCCGGGTCTCCAAACCGCATGATCATGCTGAGGACCAGCACCAGGAAGCCGGCCTTGGGCAGGCCCACCCCATCGCTCAGCATCTCATCCCAAGTGAGGCCCAGGATGGGGACCAAGATGTAGATGTGCTCCGCTGGGTCCACCTCTTTCACGTCCACGCCAAAGACCAGCTGCAGGCACACTGAGACTTCCCTGAAGACCACCGGGAAGTGCTCCTGGTTATCCCTGAGGACCTTATTCAGCATTTCCGCCTGGGAGGTCAGCTCCTTGGCTCGATACTTGAGGAGCAGGAACTTCATCAGTTTACCTATCATCCTATCCAGAATTTCCTGGGGCAAGGCCTCCATAGGAGCAGAGGAGGATGCTGGGTAGTAGGAGGCCAAGTGGGATGCGGACTCCCCCACCTCAGCCTCCAAGAGCGGCACCTCGATAGGGCCCTGGGCCTCGCCTGGGTCCTGAAGGTCTTCCTCGGGTTTGCTGAGCTCACTCATCTCAACCACGAGCACAATGCCTGAGGTGAAACAAGACACGGAACTGAGGCAGAGGTACAGATGGGGACCAAGGGCCTCTGGGAGAGAGGAGGTGTGAGCAACCTGGGCTAAGAAATGCATCCTGGATGGTACGACACAGGCCACTTACAGCTCTCCCCTTGAGGGGTTCTCTCCGACCTCACAGGAGAGCTCCTCCTGGGAGGCCAGTCCCCTGGCTACCCGAAGGAGGAAGGAAGGTGGCTCCCCAGGGTGTGGTCAGTACAGCCTGAGATTTCCGGGTCCAAAACAGTGTGAGGAATTGGGGCCTTCTGGGCCCCCGCTATGTTCTGGGATAGGGAGCCTCTGGTTCACTTCAGGTCACCCTCTCACCTTGACTCCTGATACTGCCTGTCTGAACTCAGGACACAGGCTTCAGACCTCTGCCTTCGCCTCCCGGTTCCTGGAGCTCCTGTGAGAGAAATGGAGGTGACATCTAAGGGCTATACTGTGGCACAGCCCTGGGCCTTCTGTGCTGCTAGGTGGGGACGCACACTCGGATTACACCCAGTTGTGTTGTGGCTACCTTGTAATGCTCACCTTTCCCCTGGCATGACCTGGACGGTCCCCTTTGGAGGAGTAGAAGGAAACTCAAAACAAGACACAAGCCTGAACAGAAAGCACTGAGGGGCCCCACATGCGGCCGCACCTGTCCAGGGCCTGGCGCGGGTCCTAGGCTGGGGAGATGCTCGGTCCTCAGCTCCTCCTCACGTCCTGCCTGGCCTCCAAGCACTCGCCACAGGGGCGGGGGTTTGCTCAGTCCAACCTTGGGGTTGGGGAGTCCAGCCTCTGCCAACCTGAAGCCTCCACCTCTGCCCGTAAAACCTCACCTCCCGAGTTCCCTAAGCCAGCGGTCAAGAAACTGCTCACCCTGCTCACCCCACTCTGGGCCCTCCAAGACCCTCTTGCAAGGGCCAAGATCCCTCCAGCTTGGCGTCGAACCGCCTCAATCCTTCCTCGCATGGAGCCTGGACTCCAGGCAGGACTCGCGTTTGTCGCCTCTGCCATTTTGACACCCCGCCGCTTTCCCAAGGCCTCCAGTCCCTCGGAGACCCGCATGTGAGGAAGTCAGACAGACCTACTGTGCTCTTCTCACCCCAAGGGCTCCCAGGGACGACTACAGGGATGGGGATCTGTGGGGTTCCATCAGTCCTCACTCAGGGTGCCCGCAGTCCTCCTTCAGGAACCTCACCTTGCCTCCGCGCACGACCTGGATTCTCGCCTCTCCGCAACTGAAGCCCCGCCCCTTATAGCAGGACCCCAGTCTCTTGAAGACCCGGATGTCAGGAAGACAGCTCATGCCTGTGGCACTCATCCTGCCCCCACGGTTGCCCTGGACTGCCAACAGAGATTCGCTTCTCTGAGGTCCCCTCTGATTACGGGTCCAGGGTCCTCTAGTCCCTCTTCAGGGTCCTCAAGGTCTTCAACCCTGCAGGACCTGGGAATCGGGCCCCCGAGGCCCCGCCCCATATGTGACGTCCCCACTCAGAGACCCGGATGTCAGGAAGTGAGACCATGCACTTCGGGCTCATCGTATCCCAGTTCGGCCAAGGACCAACAGCAGCTCCAGGCTTTTCTGAGGTCTCCTCTGATTTGGGTCCAGGGTCCACTCAGTCGTCCGTCAGTGTCCTCAAATTGAAACCCTGGAGGAGCTGGGGATCTTCCCTCTGCTCACCTGAGGCTACACCCCCTTTCCCAGGTCCCCAGTTTCTCTGAGACCCAGATGTCAGGAAATGCAGCATGTGCTCATCCACCCTCTGTGAGCCCTGAGACTTGATGTGAGGGTCCCGCCTCTGGTCAACACAAGGGGCATCCCCAGAATGCCAGGGCTCTAGATGAGATTCCTTAGGAAGGATTAAGGAACCCCACAGATTCCTGACCCTACTGTCAGCCCTGGGCCACCCTGGTGGTGGGATGAGCGCTTGGCAGCCTCTTCTGACTTCCGCATCTGTATCTCAGAAACATTAGGCAATTGTTAGAAGCGTCAGGGCGTCAGATGGGCAGTGAGAAAGATCTTCTTTCTTTTGAGAGTCAAGGTGAGGACACTGAGGAAGGACAGAGGGGACCCTGGACCCCAGAGCAGAGTGGGCTCTGGGAGGACATTGGGTGGATGAACGTATGCTGGATTTCCTGACTGGGTCTCAGAGAGACTGGGGACCTGGGATAGGGGGCTGACTTCCTAATATCCAGATTTCAGCCTGGTGTCCTAGTATAGAGAGATGACTTAGTGACATCCGCATATCAGAAAGACTGGGCTCCTGGTATGAGGTTTGGGGCGTTAGTAGGGGAAAGGAGAGAATCTGAAGTCGTACCTGGAGATAAGTTGAGGTCTCTGAGGGAAGGCTGAAGGGACCCCAAGTGAAAACTCTAGGGATCCCAAGATAAGAGGGATGGAACCCCACAGATCCCTGCCGCTGCCATCGGCCCTGGGAGCCCTCGGGGTGAGAAGAACACACTAGGTCTGTCCTGAGTTCCTGACATCCAGCTCTGTGAGGCTGGGGACTTGGTGTGAGGAGCAGGGACTATGGTGGGGAGAGGACAGAGACTAGGTCCTCCTGGAAATCAAGGTGAGGACCCTGAGGGAGGACTGAGAATAGCCAGATCTCAGAACAGAGGGAACCCTGGTAGTCCCTGGGCAGGGTAACCTCGTGCCGCATTGCCTGATAACCCTGGCAGAGAGACTGGGGACCTCTTGAAAGCAGGGGAAACTCCAAATGGCGGATGGGACACTTGCAGGTCTTGTGTGGAGTCTAGACCCCATGCAAGGCAGGACTAAGGCAGTTAGACCCCAACAGGGAGGGATCTTGGCCCTTGCAAGGGGGTCTTGGAGGGTGCAGAGTGGGGTGAGCAGTTTCTTGAATTCTGGCTTAGGGACCTCGCGAGGTGAGGTATTTCAGGAACAGCCGAAGGCTTCCGGTTGGCAGAGGCTGGACTCCTCAACCGCAGTGGAGGACTGAGCAGACCCCCGCCCCTGTGGTCAGTGCTGGGAGGGAAGGCAGGACATGAGGAGGAGCTGAGGACCGAACACCTCCCTGGCCTAGGCCCCACAGGAGACCTTGGGCAGGTGCAGCCGCATGTGGGGCCCCTCAGCGCTTTCTTTCCAGTCGCGGGTCTTGTTCTGCGTTTCCCTCCAGGCCCCCAGAGGGGAGGGACCAGGTTGTGCCAGGGGAAATGTAAGCACTAAAGGGGAGCTCTGAAGGGACCTCTCACCACACAACTGAGGGACCCTCACAGTGTGCACCCCTTGTACTGTCAGAGAATGCTAAGGGCTGTGCCACGGGATACCACTGAGGTGCCCCTCCATTTCTCACAGGAGCTGTAGGAAGCAGTAGGCGAAGGCAGACATCTGAGGCCCGTGTCCTGAGGTCAGTGAACAGAGGAGGTCCAGGCAATTCCAGGAGTCAAGGTGATGAGGGTGCCCTGAGTGGACACCAAGTGCTGCCCATCCCAGAACAGAGGGGACCCCACAAGAGCCTAATCCCCTTACCTTGTCAGTCCCAGAAATCTCGGGCTGTGCTGACCACACCCTGGGGAGACACCTCACTTCCTTCTTCAGGTAGCCAGGGGACTGGCCACTCCAGAGGCATGTCCCTGTGTGGTCTGAGAGCACTTTTCAAGAGGAGACCTGCAAGTGGCCTGTGGCCAACCAGGGTGCGGTTCTCAGGTGAGGCCATTCACAGCCCGTCTATCCACCATCCAGGCCCATGGTCCTCATCTGTCCCATTTGCCCCCATGCCTCACTCCTGCCTCACTCTGTAGTTTGATCCCAGGCATCACGCTCATGGTCAAGATGACTGAGCTGAGCAAGCTCGAGGAAGACCTTCAGGACCCAGGTGAGGCCAGGGTCCTGTGGAAGTGCAGCTCTCTGGGGCTGAGCGGGGGAGGCTGTATCACCCTCAGCCTCCTCCCCCACAGTCTCCTGCTCCACCCTTGTGGAGGCCTTGCCCCATGAAGCTCTGAATGAGATAGTGGCTAACTTGATGAAGTTCTTGCTCCTGTAGTATCTGGCCAAACATCTGACATCCCAGGCGGAAATGCTGAAGAAGGTCCTCAGGAATAACCAGGAGCATGTCCTAGTGGTCTTCAGTCAAGCTGCAGAGTGCCTACAGGTTGTCGTTGGCCTGGAGGTAAAGCAGTTGGACCCCAGGGAGCACATCTACATCATGGTCCCTACCCTGGGCCTCACCTGCAATGTGATGCTGAGCAGTGGGCAGACCCTGCCCAAGGCTGGCATCCTGGTGCTGGTCCTCAACCTGATCATGCAGAGTGAAGACCTGACCCCTGAGGAAGCAGTCTTGGGAGTACTCAGCAGGACGGGGGTGTGTGTTGGGAGTGAGCCCTGTCTCTTTGGGGAGCTCAGGGAGCTGCTGACCCAAGTGTGGCTGCGGGAGGGATACCTGGAATACCAGCAGGTGCCTGACAGCCACCCTGCTCGCTATGAGTTCCTGTGGGGCGCCCTGGCCTATGTGGAGACCAGCAAGTGGCAAGTCACGGTGTCTGTGCTCAGGGTCTAACAGAGGGCTTTGAGGGCCTCCCCACTCCTGTCTGCAGAGGCTGCGAGGGAGGAGGAATAGGGGGCCTGAGCCAGAGCAGCAGCCAGGGAAATCCTTCCCTCTGTGATTGAAGAGGGAGTAGTCACCTTCTCAGAAGTGAGGGCCCGGGCCAGTTGGGGGAACCAGTGCACAGCATCTGTGGGCTCCCGTTCTCTGCAATGACATGGAGATTCATCTGTTTTCCTTAGAAAATCTTCAAGCTTTGACTGTTTTTGCAAAAGGCTAAATAAAGTTCAGTGTCTTAGCTTGGAGAATGAGGTTGATCAATATGTGTTTGTGCTTACACAGTTCAAGAACAAGAGTTTTGCTGTTTTGTGAGAGATTGGAAACTCTTCCATTTTGTTTTGTGACCCTGAATGGGACACAGTGGAAATGGAATTAGATCCGTTTCGGAAATGTGAGCTTGTGGTGGAGTGGTGGAGTCGCTCAGTCCTGTCTGACTCTTCGCGACCCCATGGACTGTGGCCAACAAGGCTCCTCAGTCCATGGGATTTTCCAGGCAAGAGTACTTGGGTGGGCTGTCATTTCTTTCTCCAGGGGATCATCATGACCCAGGGATGGAACACGGGTCTCCCAATGTAGACAGACACTTTACCGTCTGAGCCACCAGGGAAGCACTAATATTGATGCGGCAAGAATTATGCGATAAAAGTAATTGCAATGAATTCATCCATCTGTCCTTCTTGTGTGTCATTCTCAAAAACTAAATTATCTTTATTTGGGTTTGTCTGGGTTATTTAAGGAAGCAGCTGGCAATAAATCTGAGGGCCCTGTTCACTAGCTCATATATTCTGAAGACCTTTACAGAGTATCTTCTCCAGGAAAGGCGGTGTTAGGAGTGGGGACACTAGGAGAAGCAGGACACCCCTGCACCTAGAGCAAAGTTCTAGGAGCCGCAGTCACACAAGGAAGGTGGAGAGACCTCCCCTAGTGGCACTGAACAAGGCAACACGAGGTAGGGCGGTGGAGCTCCAGGAGGAGCACTCGAGTTTCAGTGCCTGAGCCAAGGTGGTTTGGGGCTTTAGGACCCTGGGTTCCTTCTGTAGGAGGTGGTCAAGGTGAGGCAGGCTGGTAGCAGCCCTCAGACTTGCAGACAGTGTTTCTTCTGGGAGATGGCAAATTCTGAAATGGATCATGGCTGTAAGGTGGCCTTTTGCATCTCGGACAAAGCCCAGACAGATCTCTTTCTGGGGCAGGAAGGAAGGGGTCCTGACTCTTGTCGCATTGCTGTTGATCACAGGGGCAAAGGAGGTGTTTTCTACCCCACATCTGCTAGGAATCCTGCAGAACTTTGGTCGCACTCCCTTGAAGTGGTGCCCAAGAAATGCATGGAACTACCCTTTCTTTCCTGGTCCCGGAGATCCAGAACCCACGGTCTTAAATAGCTTTCAATTATCTTGATTGTAATTGGCCATTGTAATCAAGGACTTGACCTTAGTTGGGGCTGCAAGAAAGGAAAGTACTGTTTTGGATGGAAGACCAGCTAGGGAAGAGGCAAAGAGTGGCTCTTGCTTCTATTTCCTGGAGCAGCTTGGGTCCTGTTGGAACACTCCTTCATACCCAAATTTAACAGGTTTTCTATGGAAATGGGGCTTGCCCAGGAGCTCAAATGATGAAGATTCCGCTTACACTGTGGGAGACATGGGATCGATTCATGGGTCAGGGAGATCACCTGAAGAAGGGCATGGCAACCCACTCCAGTATTCTTGCCTGGAGAATTCCATGGACAGAGGGGATCGGAAGACTACAGTCCATGGAGTGGCAAACAGTCCGACACGACTGAGCTACTAACATTATGGTCCACTATGGTCTAAGTAGCAAAGTTTCTTAGTTTTATTTGTGAAACATCCTATTTGGCTGATTAGGTATCCCACATCCTATTGAGGTGCACATTCTCAGACAAGCCCTGGACCACAAAGTAGCCGACCCCTTCCTACAGTGGAGAGTGGAGGACACTCTTGGGGCAACACTGTGACAGATTCCTGTCCCGACATCACAGAGGCCATGACCGCCAGGCCCTAGCAGCTGCATCCCATCCCTCAGGCGAATAGTGCAGCCCAACACGTGGGCTCCTCAAACCGGCTGGCTTCACATGAGAAGAACTGAGGCCACAGGGCTTTTCCAAGTGTCCACTGACTATCTGGCAGCTGCCATATATGTGACCACAATCAAATCACCTGTTCCCCTTTTTCTCTGGCACTCAGCATGGATAGCTGCCCCTTTAGCCCCCTGCACCCATCCACACCCCCACTGCAGTGACCTCACCACCTCCTTAGGCCCGGAAGTCGCTCCTGCCTTTTGCTGCCAGGCACAGCCTTAACCTGGGTCTCTGCTGCCTCCACACTTCTGAACCCACCCGAACCCAGGGATGCTGGCAGATGTTGCATCTTTACTGGCTAGTACTTATTTCTCATGCTCTTCGGATCTCAGACTCTGTCCCTCTCCCCTCTGGAAACTGTTTGGTTTTCAGGACACCTCAGAGAATTGGCAGCTTAATTAGAAATGGAATAGAAAACCACTCAGAATTGCTGTTCTGTGTTTTCCTCCTGGAGAATGTATATCAATTTCAGTGTCTGTGTGTGTTTCGGGGTGGAGAGCAGTGTCTCCAGCTGGGCACAGCTCACTCAAAGATCCCAGGATTCTAGTCACACAGCAGGTCCTGTCCACTTTTGCAGCTTCTCTTCACTCATTTCATCCAAATGAAATCTAGAGCATGCGCACAAGTGAAAATCATAAAGTCCAGATGACCAAAGAAACTTATTTCAATGTACTTGTTAATCAGCTTCCCAAGGCAGAGACAGGAGGGCTAGTACAGGGATTACTGGGCATATATCAAAGAGCAAGATTCACATTTCTCTAGGATTCCTAGCAGATGGTGGACAGAACACACTTATTTCATCCCTGTGGTCAACAGCTATGGGGCAAGAGCCTGGACCCCTTCCTGCCTGCCCTAGAAAGAGATCTCTCTGGGGTTTATCCAAGAAGCAAAAGGACACCTCACAGCAATGATGCGTTTCAGAGATTCCCCTCACCCCCAAGACAGACCTCATGTGACTGTGGCTCCTCGACCATTGCTGTAAGTGTGGGGGTGTCCTGCTACTCCTAGTGTCCCCACTGTTAACATGGCCTTTCACGGAGCAGAGAATCTGTACACGTCTTTGGAATAACTGAGCCAATGAGCAGGGCTCTCAGATTGTCTGCTACTTTCTTTAATAACCCAGGAAAATTCAATTAACTGAGATCATTTAGTTATTGTGAATGACAGACAAGAAGGCCATCAGCATGAATTGACTATGATTACTTTTATTATCTAACTCTTCTCCATACAATACTATTGCTACAGAAGTTCACATTTTCAAAACATTTCTAATTTCGATTCCATTGCATTCTGTTCAGGACCACAAAACAAAATGGAAGACTTTCCCATCTCTCTTACAAAAACTCTTGTTTTTGAACTGTGTAACATCAGATACACTCGGATCAATATCATTCACAAAGCTAAGATATTGAAGTTTCTTTAGCCTACTCTGAAACCAAACTTTGAAAAGTTTCTAAAGAAAACAGAGATGAATCCCCTCGTCATCATAGAGAACAGGAACCAAAAGATGCTACAAACTGGTTCCCCCAACTAGCCCGGGCCCTCACAGTTTAGAAAGCTGACTACCCCCTCTTTAACCACAGAGAGAAGGAACAACCTGGCTGCTGCTCTGTCTCAGGCCCCCTATCCCTCTTCCCTCGCAACTTATGCAGACAGGAATGGGAAGGTCCTCAAAGCCCTTTGGTTGACCCTGCGCATAAATGCCATGACTTGCCACTTGCTGGTCTCCACATAGGCCCGGGGACCCCACAGGAACTCATAGCAAACAGGGTGGCTGTCAGGCACCTGCTGGTACCGCAGGTATCCTTCCCGCACCCACACTTGGGTCAGAAGCTCCCTGAGCTCCCCAAAGACACACTGCTCACTCCCAACATACACCCCCATCCTTCTGAGTGCTCCCCAGACCGCCTCCTCAGGGGCCGGGTCTCCAAACCGCATGATCATGCTGAGGACCAGCACCAGGAAGCCGGCCTTGGGCAGGCCCACCCCATCGCTCAGCATCTCATCGCAAGTGAGGCCCAGGATGGGGACCAAGATGTAGATGTGCTCCGCTGGGTCCACCTCTTTCACGTCCACACCAAAGACCAGCTGCAGGCACACTGAGACTTCCCTGAAGACCACCGGGAAGTGCTCCTGGTTATCCCTGAGGACCTTATTCAGCATTTCCGCCTGGGAGGTCAGCTCCTTGGCTCGATACTTGAGGAGCAGGAACTTCATCAGTTTACCTATCATCCTATCCAGAATTTCCTGGGGCAAGGCCTCCATAGGAGCAGAGGAGGATGCTGGGTAGTAGGAGGCCAAGTGGGATGCGGACTCCCCCACCTCAGCCTCCAAGAGCGGCACCTCGATAGGGCCCTGGGCCTCGCCTGGGTCCTGAAGGTCTTCCTCGGGTTTGCTGAGCTCACTCATCTCAACCACGAGCACAATGCCTGAGGTGAAACAAGACACGGAACTGAGGCAGAGGTACAGATGGGGACCAAGGGCCTCTGGGAGAGAGGAGGTGTGAGCAACCTGGGCTAAGAAATGCATCCTGGATGGTACGACACAGGCCACTTACAGCTCTCCCCTTGAGGGGTTCTCTCCGACCTCACAGGAGAGCTCCTCCTGGGAGGCCAGTCCCCTGGCTACCCGAAGGAGGAAGGAAGGTGGCTCCCCAGGGTGTGGTCAGTACAGCCTGAGATTTCCGGGTCCAAAACAGTGTGAGGAATTGGGGCCTTCTGGGCCCCCGCTATGTTCTGGGATAGGGAGCCTCTGGTTCACTTCAGGTCACCCTCTCACCTTGACTCCTGATACTGCCTGTCTGAACTCAGGACACAGGCTTCAGACCTCTGCCTTCGCCTCCCGGTTCCTGGAGCTCCTGTGAGAGAAATGGAGGTGACATCTAAGGGCTATACTGTGGCACAGCCCTGGGCCTTCTGTGCTGCTAGGTGGGGACGCACACTCGGATTACACCCAGTTGTGTTGTGGCTACCTTGTAATGCTCACCTTTCCCCTGGCATGACCTCGACGGTCCCCTTTGGAGGAGTAGAAGGAAACTCAAAACAAGACACAAGCCTGAACAGAAAGCACTGAGGGGCCCCACATGCGGCCGCACCTGTCCAGGGCCTGGCGCGGGTCCTAGGCTGGGGAGATGCTCGGTCCTCAGCTCCTCCTCACGTCCTGCCTGGCCTCCAAGCACTCGCCACAGGGGCGGGGGTTTGCTCAGTCCAACCTTGGGGTTGGGGAGTCCAGCCTCTGCCAACCTGAAGCCTCCACCTCTGCCCGTAAAACCTCACCTCCCGAGTTCCCTAAGCCAGCGGTCAAGAAACTGCTCACCCTGCTCACCCCACTCTGGGCCCTCCAAGACCCTCTTGCAAGGGCCAAGATCCCTCCAGCTTGGCGTCGAACCGCCTCAATCCTTCCTCGCATGGAGCCTGGACTCCAGGCAGGACTCGCGTTTGTCGCCTCTGCCATTTTGACACCCCGCCGCTTTCCCAAGGCCTCCAGTCCCTCTGAGACCCGCATGTGAGGAAGTCAGACAGACCTACTGTGCTCTTCTCACCCCAAGGGCTCCCAGGGACGACTACAGGGATGGGGATCTGTGGGGTTCCATCAGTCCTCACTCAGGGTGCCCGCAGTCCTCCTTCAGGAACCTCACCTTGCCTCCGCGCACGACCTGGATTCTCGCCTCTCCGCAACTGAAGCCCCGCCCCTTATAGCAGGACCCCAGTCTCTTGAAGACCCGGATGTCAGGAAGACAGCTCATGCCTGTGGCACTCATCCTGCCCCCACGGTTGCCCTGGACTGCCAACAGAGATTCGCTTCTCTGAGGTCCCCTCTGATTACGGGTTCAGGGTCCTCTAGTCCCTCTTCAGGGTCCTCAAGGTCTTCAACCCTGCAGGACCTGGGAATCGGGCCCCCGAGGCCCCGCCCCATATGTGACGTCCCCACTCAGAGACCCGGATGTCAGGAAGTGAGACCATGCACTTCGGGCTCATCGTATCCCAGTTCGGCCAAGGACCAACAGCAGCTCCAGGCTTTTCTGAGGTCTCCTCTGATTTGGGTCCAGGGTCCACTCAGTCGTCCGTCAGTGTCCTCAAATTGAAACCCTGGAGGAGCTGGGGATCTTCCCTCTGCTCACCTGAGGCTACACCCCCTTTCCCAGGTCCCCAGTTTCTCTGAGACCCAGATGTCAGGAAATGCAGCATGTGCTCATCCACCCTCTGTGAGCCCTGAGACTTGATGTGAGGGTCCCGCCTCTGGTCAACACAAGGGGCATCCCCAGAATGCCAGGGCTCTAGATGAGATTCCTTAGGAAGGATTAAGGAACCCCACAGATTCCTGACCCTACTGTCAGCCCTGGGCCACCCTGGTGGTGGGATGAGCGCTTGGCAGCCTCTTCTGACTTCCGCATCTGTATCTCAGAAACATTAGGCAATTGTTAGAAGCGTCAGGGCGTCAGATGGGCAGTGAGAAAGATCTTCTTTCTTTTGAGAGTCAAGGTGAGGACACTGAGGAAGGACAGAGGGGACCCTGGACCCCAGAGCAGAGTGGGCTCTGGGAGGACATTGGGTGGATGAACGTATGCTGGATTTCCTGACTGGGTCTCAGAGAGACTGGGGACCTGGGATAGGGGGCTGACTTCCTAATATCCAGATTTCAGCCTGGTGTCCTAGTATAGAGAGATGACTTAGTGACATCCGCATATCAGAAAGACTGGGCTCCTGGTATGAGGTTTGGGGCATTAGTAGGGGAAAGGAGAGAATCTGAAGTCGTACCTGGAGATAAGTTGAGGTCTCTGAGGGAAGGCTGAAGGGACCCCAAGTGAAAACTCTAGGGATCCCAAGATAAGAGGGATGGAACCCCACAGATCCCTGCCGCTGCCATCGGCCCTGGGAGCCCTCGGGGTGAGAAGAACACACTAGGTCTGTCCTGAGTTCCTGACATCCAGCTCTGTGAGGCTGGGGACTTGGTGTGAGGAGCAGGGACTATGGTGGGGAGAGGACAGAGACTAGGTCCTCCTGGAAATCAAGGTGAGGACCCTGAGGGAGGACTGAGAATAGCCAGATCTCAGAACAGAGGGAACCCTGGTAGTCCCTGGGCAGGGTAACCTCGTGCCGCATTGCCTGATAACCCTGGCAGAGAGACTGGGGACCTCTTGAAAGCAGGGGAAACTCCAAATGGCGGATGGGACACTTGCAGGTCTTGTGTGGAGTCTAGACCCCATGCAAGGCAGGACTAAGGCAGTTAGACCCCGACAGGGAGGGATCTTGGCCCTTGCAAGGGGGTCTTGGAGGGTGCAGAGTGGGGTGAGCAGTTTCTTGAACTCTGGCTTAGGGACCTCGCGAGGTGAGGTATTTCAGGAACAGCCGAAGGCTTCCGGTTGGCAGAGGCTGGACTCCTCAACCGCAATGGAGGACTGAGCAGACCCCCGCCCCTGTGGTCAGTGCTGGGAGGGAAGGCAGGACATGAGGAGGAGCTGAGGACCGAACACCTCCCTGGCCTAGGCCCCACAGGAGACCTTGGGCAGGTGCGGCCGCATGTGGGGCCCCTCAGCGCTTTCTTTCCAGTCTCGGGTCTTGTTCTGCGTTTCCCTCCAGGCCCCCAGAGGGGAGGGACCAGGTTGTGCCAGGGGAAATGTAAGCACTAAAGGGGAGCTCTGAAGGGACCTCTCACCACACAACTGAGGGACCCTCACAGTGTGCACCCCTTGTACTGTCAGAGAATGCTAAGGGCTGTGCCACGGGATACCACTGAGGTGCCCCTCCATTTCTCACAGGAGCTGTAGGAAGCAGTAGGCGAAGGCAGACATCTGAGGCCCGTGTCCTGAGGTCAGTGAACAGAGGAGGTCCAGGCAATTCCAGGAGTCAAGGTGATGAGGGTGCCCTGAGTGGACACCAAGTGCTGCCCATCCCAGAACAGAGGGGACCCCACAAGGGCCTAATCCCCTTACCTTGTCAGTCCCAGAAATCTCGGGCTGTGCTGACCAAACCCTGGGGAGCCACCTCACTTCCTTCTTCAGGTAGCCAGGGGACTGGCCACTCCAGAGGCATGTCCCTGTGTGGTCTGAGAGCACTTTTCAAGAGGAGACCTGCAAGTGGCCTGTGGCCAACCAGGGTGCGGTTCTCAGGTGAGGCCATTCACAGCCCGTCTATCCACCATCCAGGCCCATGGTCCTCATCTGTCCCATTTGCCCCCATGCCTCACTCCTGCCTCACTCTGTAGTTTGATCCCAGGCATCACGCTCATGGTCAAGATGACTGAGCTGAGCAAGCTCGAGGAAGACCTTCAGGACCCAGGTGAGGCCAGGGTCCTGTGGAAGTGCAGCTCTCTGGGGCTGAGCGGGGGAGGCTGTATCACCCTCAGCCTCCTCCCCCACAGTCTCCTGCTCCACCCTTGTGGAGGCCTTGCCCCATGAAGCTCTGAATGAGATAGTGGCTAACTTGATGAAGTTCTTGCTCCTGTAGTATCTGGCCAAACATCTGACATCCCAGGCGGAAATGCTGAAGAAGGTCCTCAGGAATAACCAGGAGCATGTCCTAGTGGTCTTCAGTCAAGCTGCAGAGTGCCTACAGGTTGTCGTTGGCCTGGAGGTAAAGCAGTTGGACCCCAGGGAGCACATCTACATCATGGTCCCTACCCTGGGCCTCACCTGCAATGTGATGCTGAGCAGTGGGCAGACCCTGCCCAAGGCTGGCATCCTGGTGCTGGTCCTCAACCTGATCATGCAGAGTGAAGACCTGACCCCTGAGGAAGCAGTCTTGGGAGTACTCAGCAGGACGGGGGTGTGTGTTGGGAGTGAGCCCTGTCTCTTTGGGGAGCTCAGGGAGCTGCTGACCCAAGTGTGGCTGCGGGAGGGATACCTGGAATACCAGCAGGTGCCTGACAGCCACCCTGCTCGCTATGAGTTCCTGTGGGGCGCCCTGGCCTATGTGGAGACCAGCAAGTGGCAAGTCACGGTGTCTGTGCTCAGGGTCTAACAGAGGGCTTTGAGGGCCTCCCCACTCCTGTCTGCAGAGGCTGCGAGGGAGGAGGAATAGGGGGCCTGAGCCAGAGCAGCAGCCAGGGTAATCCTTCCCTCTGTGATTGAAGAGGGAGTAGTCACCTTCTCAGAAGTGAGGGCCCGGGCCAGTTGGGGGAACCAGTGCACAGCATCTGTGGGCTCCTGTTCTCTACAATGACATGGAGATTCATCTGTTTTCCTTAGAAAATCTTCAAGCTTTGATTGTTTTTGCAAAAGGCTAAATAAAGTTCAGTGTCTTAGCTTGGAGAATGAGGTTGATCAATATGTGTTTGTGCTTACACAGTTCAAGAACAAGAGTTTTGCTGTTTTGTGAGAGATTGGAAACTCTTCCATTTTGTTTTGTGACCCTGAATGGGACACAGTGGAAATGGAATTAGATCCGTTTCGGAAATGTGAGCTTGTGGTGGAGTGGTGGAGTCGCTCAGTCCTGTCCGACTCTTCGCGACCCCATGGACTGTGGCCAACAAGGCTCCTCAGTCCATGGGATTTTCCAGGCAAGAGTACTTGGGTGGGCTGTCATTTCTTTCTCCAGGGGATCATCATGACCCAGGGATGGAACACGGGTCTCCCAATGTAGACAGACACTTTACCGTCTGAGCCACCAGGGAAGCACTAATATTGATGCGGCAAGAATTATGCGATAAAAGTAATTGCAATGAATTCATCCATCTGTCCTTCTTGTGTGTCATTCTCAAAAACTAAATTATCTTTATTTGGGTTTGTCTGGGTTATTTAAGGAAGCAGCTGGCAATAAATCTGAGGGCCCTGTTCACTAGCTCATATATTCTGAAGACCTTTACAGAGTATCTTCTCCAGGAAAGGCGGTGTTAGGAGTGGGGACACTAGGAGAAGCAGGACACCCCCGCACCTAGAGCAAAGTTCTAGGAGCCGCAGTCACACAAGGAAGGTGGAGAGACCTCCCCTGGTGGCACTGAACAAGGCAACACGAGGTAGGGCGGTGGAGCTCCAGGAGGAGCACTCGAGTTTCAGTGCCTGAGCCAAGGTGGTTTGGGGCTTTAGGACCCTGGGTTCCTTCTGTAGGAGGTGGTCGAGGTGAGGCAGGCTGGTAGCAGCCCTCAGACTTGCAGACAGTGTTTCTTCGGGGAGATGGCAAATTCTGAAATGGATCATGGCTGTAAGGTGGCCTTTTGCATCTCGGACAAAGCCCAGACAGATCTCTTTCTGGGGCAGGAAGGAAGGGGTCCTGACTCTTGTCGCATTGCTGTTGATCACAGGGGCAAAGGAGGTGTTTTCTACCCCACATCTGCTAGGAATCCTGCAGAACTTTGGTCGCACTCCCTTGAAGTGGTGCCCAAGAAATGCATGGAACTACCCTTTCTTTCCTGGTCCCGGAGATCCAGAACCCACGGTCTTAAATAGCTTTCAATTATCTTGATTGTAATTGGCCATTGTAATCAAGGACTTGACCTTAGTTGGGGCTGCAAGAAAGGAAAGTACTGTTTTGGATGGAAGACCAGCTAGGGAAGAGGCAAAGAGTGGCTCTTGCTTCTATTTCCTGGAGCAGCTTGGGTCCTGTTGGAACACTCCTTCATACCCAAATTTAACAGGTTTTCTATGGAAATGGGGCTTGCCCAGGAGCTCAAATGATGAAGATTCCGCTTACACTGTGGGAGACATGGGATCGATTCATGGGTCAGGGAGATCACCTGAAGAAGGGCATGGCAACCCACTCCAGTATTCTTGCCTGGAGAATTCCATGGACAGAGGGGATCGGAAGACTACAGTCCATGGAGTGGCAAACAGTCCGACACGACTGAGCTACTAACATTATGGTCCACTATGGTCTAAGTAGCAAAGTTTCTTAGTTTTATTTGTGAAACATCCTATTTGGCTGATTAGGTATCCCACATCCTATTGAGGTGCACATTCTCAGACAAGCCCTGGACCACAAAGTAGCCGACCCCTTCCTACAGTGGAGAGTGGAGGACACTCTTGGGGCAACACTGTGACAGATTCCTGTCCCGACATCACAGAGGCCATGACCGCCAGGCCCTGGCAGCTGCATCCCATCCCTCAGGCGAATAGTGCAGCCCAACACGTGGGCTCCTCAAACCGGCTGGCTTCACAGGAGAAGAACTGAGGCCACGGGGCTTTTCCGAGCGTCCACTGACTATCTGGCAGCTGCCATATATGTGACCAGAATCACATCACCTGTTCCCCTTTTTCTCTGGCACTCAGCATGGATAGCTGCCCCTTTAGCCCCCTGCACCCATCCACACCCCCACTGCAGTGACCTCACCACCTCCTTAAGCCCGGAAGTCGCTCCTGCCTTTTGCTGCCAGGCACAGCCTTAACCTGGGTCTCTGTTGCCTCCACACTTCTGAACCCACCCGAACCCAGGGATGCTGCAGATGTTGCATCTTTACTGGCTAGTACCTATTTCTCATGCTATTCGGATCTCAGACTCTGTCCCTCTCCCCTCTGGAAACTGTTTGGTTTTCAGGACACCTCAGAGAATTGGCAGCTTAATTAGAAATGGAATAGAAAACCACTCAGAATTGCTGTTCTGTGTTTTCCTCCTGGAGAATGTATATCAATTTCAGTGTCTGTGTGTGTTTCGGGGTGGAGAGCAGTGTCTCCAGCTGGGCACAGCTCACTCAAAGATCCCAGGATTCTAGTCACACAGCAGGTCCTGTCCACTTTTGCAGCTTCTCTTCACTCATTTCATCCAAATGAAATCTAGAGCATGCGCACAAGTGAAAATCATAAAGTCCAGATGACCAAAGAAACTGTTATTTCAATGTACTTGTTAATCAGCTTCCCAAGGCAGAGACAGGAGGGCTAGTACAGGGATTACTGGGCATATATCAAAGAGCAAGATTCACATTTCTCTAGGATTCCTAGCAGATGGTGGACAGAACACACCTATTTCATCCCTGTGGTCAACAGCTATGGGGCAAGAGCCTGGACCCCTTCCTGCCTGCCCTAGAAAGAGATCTCTCTGGGGTTTATCCAAGAAGCAAAAGGACACCTCACAGCAATGATGCGTTTCAGAGATTCCCCTCACCCCCAAGACAGACCTCATGTGACTGTGGCTCCTCGACCATTGCTGTAAGTGTGGGGGTGTCCTGCTACTCCTAGTGTCCCCACTGTTAACATGGCCTTTCACGGAGCAGAGAATCTGTACACGTCTTTGGAATAACTGAGCCAATGAGCAGGGCTCTCAGATTGTCTGCTACTTTCTTTAATAACCCAGGAAAATTCAATTAACTGAGATCATTTAGTTATTGTGAATGACAGACAAGAAGGCCATAAGCATGAATTGACTATGATTACTTTTAGTATCTAACTCTTCTCCATACAATACTATTGCTACAGAAGTTCACATTTTCAAAACATTTCTAATTTCGATTCCATTGCATTCTGTTCAGGACCACAAAACAAAATGGAAGACTTTCCCATCTCTCTTACAAAAACTCTTGTTTTTGAACTGTGTAACATCAGATACACTCGGATCAATATCATTCACAAAGCTAAGATATTGAAGTTTCTTTACCCTACTCTGAAACCAAACTTTGAAAAGTTTCTAAAGAAAACAGAGATGAATCCCCTCGTCATCATAGAGAACAGGAACCAAAAGATGCTACAAACTGGTTCCCCCAACTAGCCCGGGCCCTCACAGTTTAGAAAGCTGACTACCCCCTCTTTAACCACAGAGAGAAGGAACAACCTGGCTGCTGCTCTGTCTCAGGCCCCCTATTCCTCTTCCCTCGCATCTTATGCAGACAGGAATGGGAAGGTCCTCAAAGCCCTTTGGTTGACCCTGCGCATAAATGCCATGACTTGCCACTTGCTGGTCTCCACATAGGCCCGGGGACCCCACAGGAACTCATAGCAAACAGGGTGGCTGTCAGGCACCTGCTGGTACCGCAGGTATCCTTCCCGCACCCACACTTGGGTCAGAAGCTCCCTGAGCTCCCCAAAGACACACTGCTCACTCCCAACATACACCCCCATCCTTCTGAGTGCTCCCCAGACCGCCTCCTCAGGGGCCGGGTCTCCAAACCGCATGATCATGCTGAGGACCAGCACCAGGAAGCCGGCCTTGGGCAGGCCCACCCCATCGCTCAGCATCTCATCCCAAGTGAGGCCCAGGATGGGGACCAAGATGTAGATGTGCTCCGCTGGGTCCACCTCTTTCACGTCCACGCCAAAGACCAGCTGCAGGCACACTGAGACTTCCCTGAAGACCACCGGGAAGTGCTCCTGGTTATCCCTGAGGACCTTATTCAGCATTTCCGCCTGGGAGGTCAGCTCCTTGGCTCGATACTTGAGGAGCAGGAACTTCATCAGTTTACCTACCATCCTATCCAGAATTTCCTGGGGCAAGGCCTCCATAGGAGCAGAGGAGGATGCTGGGTAGTAGGAGGCCAAGTGGGATGCGGACTCCCCCACCTCAGCCTCCAAGAGCGGCACCTCGATAGGGCCCTGGGCCTCGCCTGGGTCCTGAAGGTCTTCCTCGGGTTTGCTGAGCTCACTCATCTCAACCACGAGCACAATGCCTGAGGTGAAACAAGACACGGAAGTGAGGCAGAGGTACAGATGGGGACCAAGGGCCTCTGGGAGAGAGGAGGTGTGAGCAACCTGGGCTAAGAAATGCATCCTGGATGGTACGACACAGGCCACTTACAGCTCTCCCCTTGAGGGGTTCTCTCCGACCTCACAGGAGAGCTCCTCCTGGGAGGCCAGTCCCCTGGCTACCCGAAGGAGGAAGGAAGGTGGCTCCCCAGGGTGTGGTCAGTACAGCCTGAGATTTCCGGGTCCAAAACAGTGTGAGGAATTGGGGCCTTCTGGGCCCCCGCTATGTTCTGGGATAGGGAGCCTCTGGTTCACTTCAGGTCACCCTCTCACCTTGACTCCTGATACTGCCTGTCTGAACCCAGGACACAGGCTTCAGACCTCTGCCTTCGCCTCCCGGTTCCTGGAGCTCCTGTGAGAGAAATGGAGGTGACATCTAAGGGCTATACTGTGGCACAGCCCTGGGCCTTCTGTGCTGCTAGGTGGGGACGCACACTCGGATTACACCCAGTTGTGTTGTGGCTACCTTGTAATGCTCACCTTTCCCCTGGCATGACCTGGACGGTCCCCTTTGGAGGAGTAGAAGGAAACTCAAAACAAGACACAAGCCTGAACAGAAAGCACTGAGGGGCCCCACATGCGGCCGCACCTGTCCAGGGCCTGGCGCGGGTCCTAGGCTGGGGAGATGCTCGGTCCTCAGCTCCTCCTCACGTCCTGCCTGGCCTCCAAGCACTCGCCACAGGGGCGGGGGTTTGCTCAGTCCAACCTTGGGGTTGGGGAGTCCAGCCTCTGCCAACCTGAAGCCTCCACCTCTGCCCGTAAAACCTCACCTCCCGAGTTCCCTAAGCCAGCGGTCAAGAAACTGCTCACCCTGCTCACCCCACTCTGGGCCCTCCAAGACCCTCTTGCAAGGGCCAAGATCCCTCCAGCTTGGCGTCGAACCGCCTCAATCCTTCCTCGCATGGAGCCTGGACTCCAGGCAGGACTCGCGTTTGTCGCCTCTGCCATTTTGACACCCCGCCGCTTTCCCAAGGCCTCCAGTCCCTCGGAGACCCGCATGTGAGGAAGTCAGACAGACCTACTGTGCTCTTCTCACCCCAAGGGCTCCCAGGGACGACTACAGGGATGGGGATCTGTGGGGTTCCATCAGTCCTCACTCAGGGTGCCCGCAGTCCTCCTTCAGGAACCTCACCTTGCCTCCGCGCACGACCTGGATTCTCGCCTCTCCGCAACTGAAGCCCCGCCCCTTATAGCAGGACCCCAGTCTCTTGAAGACCCGGATGTCAGGAAGACAGCTCATGCCTGTGGCACTCATCCTGCCCCCACGGTTGCCCTGGACTGCCAACAGAGATTCGCTTCTCTGAGGTCCCCTCTGATTACGGGTTCAGGGTCCTCTAGTCCCTCTTCAGGGTCCTCAAGGTCTTCAACCCTGCAGGACCTGGGAATCGGGCCCCCGAGGCCCCGCCCCATATGTGACGTCCCCACTCAGAGACCCGGATGTCAGGAAGTGAGACCATGCACTTCGGGCTCATCGTATCCCAGTTCGGCCAAGGACCAACAGCAGCTCCAGGCTTTTCTGAGGTCTCCTCTGATTTGGGTCCAGGGTCCACTCAGTCGTCCGTCAGTGTCCTCAAATTGAAACCCTGGAGGAGCTGGGGATCTTCCCTCTGCTCACCTGAGGCTACACCCCCTTTCCCAGGTCCCCAGTTTCTCTGAGACCCAGATGTCAGGAAATGCAGCATGTGCTCATCCACCCTCTGTGAGCCCTGAGACTTGATGTGAGGGTCCCGCCTCTGGTCAACACAAGGGGCATCCCCAGAATGCCAGGGCTCTAGATGAGATTCCTTAGGAAGGATTAAGGAACCCCACAGATTCCTGACCCTACTGTCAGCCCTGGGCCACCCTGGTGGTGGGATGAGCGCTTGGCAGCCTCTTCTGACTTCCGCATCTGTATCTCAGAAACATTAGGCAATTGTTAGAAGCGTCAGGGCGTCAGATGGGCAGTGAGAAAGATCTTCTTTCTTTTGAGAGTCAAGGTGAGGACACTGAGGAAGGACAGAGGGGACCCTGGACCCCAGAGCAGAGTGGGCTCTGGGAGGACATTGGGTGGATGAACGTATGCTGGATTTCCTGACTGGGTCTCAGAGAGACTGGGGACCTGGGATAGGGGGCTGACTTCCTAATATCCAGATTTCAGCCTGGTGTCCTAGTATAGAGAGATGACTTAGTGACATCCGCATATCAGAAAGACTGGGCTCCTGGTATGAGGTTTGGGGCGTTAGTAGGGGAAAGGAGAGAATCTGAAGTCGTACCTGGAGATAAGTTGAGGTCTCTGAGGGAAGGCTGAAGGGACCCCAAGTGAAAACTCTAGGGATCCCAAGATAAGAGGGATGGAACCCCACAGATCCCTGCCGCTGCCATCGGCCCTGGGAGCCCTCGGGGTGAGAAGAACACACTAGGTCTGTCCTGAGTTCCTGACATCCAGCTCTGTGAGGCTGGGGACTTGGTGTGAGGAGCAGGGACTATGGTGGGGAGAGGACAGAGACTAGGTCCTCCTGGAAATCAAGGTGAGGACCCTGAGGGAGGACTGAGAATAGCCAGATCTCAGAACAGAGGGAACCCTGGTAGTCCCTGGGCAGGGTAACCTCGTGCCGCATTGCCTGATAACCCTGGCAGAGAGACTGGGGACCTCTTGAAAGCAGGGGAAACTCCAAATGGCGGATGGGACACTTGCAGGTCTTGTGTGGAGTCTAGACCCCATGCAAGGCAGGACTAAGGCAGTTAGACCCCAACAGGGAGGGATCTTGGCCCTTGCAAGGGGGTCTTGGAGGGTGCAGAGTGGGGTGAGCAGTTTCTTGAACTCTGGCTTAGGGACCTCGCGAGGTGAGGTATTTCAGGAACAGCCGAAGGCTTCCGGTTGGCAGAGGCTGGACTCCTCAACCGCAGTGGAGGACTGAGCAGACCCCCGCCCCTGTGGTCAGTGCTGGGAGGGAAGGCAGGACATGAGGAGGAGCTGAGGACCGAACACCTCCCTGGCCTAGGCCCCACAGGAGACCTTGGGCAGGTGCGGCCGCATGTGGGGCCCCTCAGCGCTTTCTTTCCAGTCTCGGGTCTTGTTCTGCGTTTCCCTCCAGGCCCCCAGAGGGGAGGGACCAGGTTGTGCCAGGGGAAATGTAAGCACTAAAGGGGAGCTCTGAAGGGACCTCTCACCACACAACTGAGGGACCCTCACAGTGTGCACCCCTTGTACTGTCAGAGAATGCTAAGGGCTGTGCCACGGGATACCACTGAGGTGCCCCTCCATTTCTCACAGGAGCTGTAGGAAGCAGTAGGCGAAGGCAGACATCTGAGGCCCGTGTCCTGAGGTCAGTGAACAGAGGAGGTCCAGGCAATTCCAGGAGTCAAGGTGATGAGGGTGCCCTGAGTGGACACCAAGTGCTGCCCATCCCAGAACAGAGGGGACCCCACAAGAGCCTAATCCCCTTACCTTGTCAGTCCCAGAAATCTCGGGCTGTGCTGACCACACCCTGGGGAGCCACCTCACTTCCTTCTTCAGGTGGCCAGAGGACTGGCCACTCCAGAGGCATGTCCCTGTGTGGTCTGAGAGCACTTTTCAAGAGGAGACCTGCAAGTGGCCTGTGGCCAACCAGGGTGCGGTTCTCAGGTGAGGCCATTCACAGCCCGTCTATCCACCATCCAGGCCCATGGTCCTCATCTGTCCCATTTGCCCCCATGCCTCACTCCTGCCTCACTCTGTAGTTTGATCCCAGGCATCACGCTCATGGTCAAGATGACTGAGCTGAGCAAGCTCGAGGAAGACCTTCAGGACCCAGGTGAGGCCAGGGTCCTGTGGAAGTGCAGCTCTCTGGGGCTGAGCGGGGGAGGCTGTATCACCTTCAGCCTCCTCCCCCACAGTCTCCTGCTCCACCCTTGTGGAGGCCTTGCCCCATGAAGCTCTGAATGAGATAGTGGCTAACTTGATGAAGTTCTTGCTCCTGTAGTATCTGGCCAAACATCTGACATCCCAGGCGGAAATGCTGAAGAAGGTCCTCAGGAATAACCAGGAGCATGTCCTAGTGGTCTTCAGTCAAGCTGCAGAGTGCCTACAGGTTGTCGTTGGCCTGGAGGTAAAGCAGTTGGACCCCAGGGAGCACATCTACATCATGGTCCCTACCCTGGGCCTCACCTGCAATGTGATGCTGAGCAGTGGGCAGACCCTGCCCAAGGCTGGCATCCTGGTGCTGGTCCTCAACCTGATCATGCAGAGTGAAGACCTGACCCCTGAGGAAGCAGTCTTGGGAGTACTCAGCAGGACGGGGGTGTGTGTTGGGAGTGAGCCCTGTCTCTTTGGGGAGCTCAGGGAGCTGCTGACCCAAGTGTGGCTGCGGGAGGGATACCTGGAATACCAGCAGGTGCCTGACAGCCACCCTGCTCGCTATGAGTTCCTGTGGGGCGCCCTGGCCTATGTGGAGACCAGCAAGTGGCAAGTCACGATGTCTGTGCTCAGGGTCTAACAGAGGGCTTTGAGGGCCTCCCCACTCCTGTCTGCAGAGGCTGCGAGGGAGGAGGAATAGGGGGCCTGAGCCAGAGCAGCAGCCAGGGTAATCCTTCCCTCTGTGATTGAAGAGGGAGTAGTCACCTTCTCAGAAGTGAGGGCCCGGGCCAGTTGGGGGAACCAGTGCACAGCATCTGTGGGCTCCTGTTCTCTACAATGACATGGAGATTCATCTGTTTTCCTTAGAAAATCTTCAAGCTTTGACTGTTTTTGCAAAAGGCTAAATAAAGTTCAGTGTCTTAGCTTGGAGAATGAGGTTGATCAATATGTGTTTGTGCTTACACAGTTCAAGAACAAGAGTTTTGCTGTTTTGTGAGAGATTGGAAACTCTTCCATTTTGTTTTGTGACCCTGAATGGGACACAGTGGAAATGGAATTAGATCCGTTTCGGAAATGTGAGCTTGTGGTGGAGTGGTGGAGTCGCTCAGTCCTGTCCGACTCTTCTCGACCCCATGGACTGTGGCCAACAAGGCTCCTCAGTCCATGGGATTTTCCAGGCAAGAGTACTTGGGTGGGCTGTCATTTCTTTCTCCAGGGGATCATCATGACCCAGGGATGGAACACGGGTCTCCCAATGTAGACAGACACTTTACCGTCTGAGCCACCAGGGAAGCACTAATATTGATGCGGCAAGAATTATGCGATAAAAGTAATTGCAATGAATTCATCCATCTGTCCTTCTTGTGTGTCATTCTCAAAAACTAAATTATCTTTATTTGGGTTTGTCTGGGTTATTTAAGGAAGCAGCTGGCAATAAATCTGAGGCCCCTGTTCACTAGCTCATATATTCTGAAGACCTTTACAGAGTATCTTCTCCAGGAAAGGCGGTGTTAGGAGTGGGGACACTAGGAGAAGCAGGACACCCCCGCACCTAGAGCAAAGTTCTAGGAGCCGCAGTCACACAAGGAAGGTGGAGAGACCTCCCCTAGTCGCACTGAACAAGGCAACACGAGGCAGGGCGGTGGAGCTCCAGGAGGAGCACTCGAGTTTCAGTGCCTGAGCCAAGGTGGTTTGGGGCTTTAGGACCCTGGGTTCCTTCTGTGGGAGGTGGTCGAGGTGAGGCAGGCTGGTAGCAGCCCTCAGACTTGCAGACAGTGTTTCTTCGGGGAGATGGCAAATTCTGAAATGGATCATGGCTGTAAGGTGGCCTTTTGCATCTCGGACAAAGCCCAGACAGATCTCTTTCTGGGGCAGGAAGGAAGGGGTCCTGACTCTTGTCGCATTGCTGTTGATCACAGGGGCAAAGGAGGTGTTTTCTACCCCACATCTGCTAGGAATCCTGCAGAACTTTGGTCGCACTCCCTTGAAGTGGTGCCCAAGAAATGCATGGAACTACCCTTTCTTTCCTGGTCCCGGAGATCCAGAACCCACGGTCTTAAATAGCTTTCAATTATCTTGATTGTAATTGGCCATTGTAATCAAGGACTTGACCTTAGTTGGGGCTGCAAGAAAGGAAAGTACTGTTTTGGATGGAAGACCAGCTAGGGAAGAGGCAAAGAGTGGCTCTTGCTTCTATTTCCTGGAGCAGCTTGGGTCCTGTTGGAACACTCCTTCATACCCAAATTTAACAGGTTTTCTATGGAAATGGGGCTTGCCCAGGAGCTCAAATGATGAAGATTCCGCTTACACTGTGGGAGACATGGAATCGATTCATGGGTCAGGGAGATCACCTGAAGAAGGGCATGGCAACCCACTCCAGTATTCTTGCCTGGAGAATTCCATGGACAGAGGGGATCGGAAGACTACAGTCCATGGAGGGGCAAACAGTCCGACACGACTGAGCTACTAACATTATGGTCCACTATGGTCTAAGTAGCAAAGTTTCTTAGTTTTATTTGTGAAACATCCTATTTGGCTGATTAGGTATCCCACATCCTATTGAGGTGCACATTCTCAGACAAGCCCTGGACCACAAAGTAGCCGACCCCTTCCTACAGTGGAGAGTGGAGGACACTCTTGGGGCAACACTGTGACAGATTCCTGTCCCGACATCACAGAGGCCATGACCGCCAGGCCCTGGCAGCTGCATCCCATCCCTCAGGCGAATAGTGCAGCCCAACACGTGGGCTCCTCAAACCGGCTGGCTTCACAGGAGAAGAACTGAGGCCACGGGGCTTTTCCAAGCATCCACTGACTATCTGGCAGCTGCCATATATGTGACCAGAATCACATCACCTGTTCCCCTTTTTCTCTGGCACTCAGCATGGATAGCTGCCCCTTTAGCCCCCTGCACCCATCCACACCCCCACTGCAGTGACCTCACCACCTCCTTAGGCCCGGAAGTCGCTCCTGCCTTTTGCTGCCAGGCACAGCCTTAACCTGGGTCTCTGCTGCCTCCACACTTCTGAACCCACCCGAACCCAGGGATGCTGCAGATGTTGCATCTTTACTGGCTAGTACCTATTTCTCATGCTATTCGGATCTCAGACTCTGTCCCTCTCCCCTCTGGAAACTGTTTGGTTTTCAGGACACCTCAGAGAATTGGCAGCTTAATTAGAAATGGAATAGAAAACCACTCAGAATTGCTGTTCTGTGTTTTCCTCCTGGAGAATGTATATCAATTTCAGTGTCTGTGTGTGTTTCGGGGTGGAGAGCAGTGTCTCCAGCTGGGCACAGCTCACTCAAAGATCCCAGGATTCTAGTCACACAGCAGGTCCTGTCCACTTTTGCAGCTTCTCTTCACTCATTTCATCCAAATGAAATCTAGAGCATGCGCACAAGTGAAAATCATAAAGTCCAGATGACCAAAGAAACTGTTATTTCAATGTACTTGTTAATCAGCTTCCCAAGGCAGAGACAGGAGGGCTAGTACAGGGATTACTGGGCATATATCAAAGAGCAAGATTCACATTTCTCTAGGATTCCTAGCAGATGGTGGACAGAACACACCTATTTCATCCCTGTGGTCAACAGCTATGGGGCAAGAGCCTGGACCCCTTCCTGCCTGCCCTAGAAAGAGATCTCTCTGGGGTTTATCCAAGAAGCAAAAGGACACCTCACAGCAATGATGCGTTTCAGAGATTCCCCTCACCCCCAAGACAGACCTCAGGTGACTGTGGCTCCTCGACCATTGCTGTAAGTGTGGGGGTGTCCTGCTACTCCTAGTGTCCCCACTGTTAACATGGCCTTTCACGGAGCAGAGAATCTGTACACGTCTTTGGAATAACTGAGCCAATGAGCAGGGCTCTCAGATTGTCTGCTACTTTCTTTAATAACCCAGGAAAATTCAATTAACTGAGATCATTTAGTTATTGTGAATGACAGACAAGAAGGCCATCAGCATGAATTGACTATGATTACTTTTATTATCTAACTCTTCTCCATACAATACTATTGCTACAGAAGTTCACATTTTCAAAACATTTCTAATTTCGATTCCATTGCATTCTGTTCAGGACCACAAAACAAAATGGAAGACTTTCCCATCTCTCTTACAAAAACTCTTGTTTTTGAACTGTGTAACATCAGATACACTCGGATCAATATCATTCACAAAGCTAAGATATTGAAGTTTCTTTAGCCTACTCTGAAACCAAACTTTGAAAAGTTTCTAAAGAAAACAGAGATGAATCCCCTCGTCATCATAGAGAACAGGAACCAAAAGATGCTACAAACTGGTTCCCCCAACTAGCCCGGGCCCTCACAGTTTAGAAAGCTGACTACCCCCTCTTTAACCACAGAGAGAAGGAACAACCTGGCTGCTGCTCTGTCTCAGGCCCCCTATCCCTCTTCCCTCGCATCTTATGCAGACAGGAATGGGAAGGTCCTCAAAGCCCTTTGGTTGACCCTGCGCATAAATGCCATGACTTGCCACTTGCTGGTCTCCACATAGGCCCGGGGACCCCACAGGAACTCATAGCAAACAGGGTGGCTGTCAGGCACCTGCTGGTACCGCAGGTATCCTTCCCGCACCCACACTTGGGTCAGAAGCTCCCTGAGCTCCCCAAAGACACACTGCTCACTCCCAACATACACCCCCATCCTTCTGAGTGCTCCCCAGACCGCCTCCTCAGGGGCCGGGTCTCCAAACCGCATGATCATGCTGAGGACCAGCACCAGGAAGCCAGCCTTGGGCAGGCCCACCCCATCGCTCAGCATCTCATCCCAAGTGAGGCCCAGGATGGGGACCAAGATGTAGATGTGCTCCGCTGGGTCCACCTCTTTCACGTCCACGCCAAAGACCAGCTGCAGGCACACTGAGACTTCCCTGAAGACCACCGGGAAGTGCTCCTGGTTATCCCTGAGGACCTTATTCAGCATTTCCGCCTGGGAGGTCAGCTCCTTGGCTCGATACTTGAGGAGCAGGAACTTCATCAGTTTACCTATCATCCTATCCAGAATTTCCTGGGGCAAGGCCTCCATAGGAGCAGAGGAGGATGCTGGGTAGTAGGAGGCCAAGTGGGATGCGGACTCCCCCACCTCAGCCTCCAAGAGCGGCACCTCGATAGGGCCCTGGGCCTCGCCTGGGTCCTGAAGGTCTTCCTCGGGTTTGCTGAGCTCACTCATCTCAACCACGAGCACAATGCCTGAGGTGAAACAAGACACGGAAGTGGGGCAGAGGTACAGATGGGGACCAAGGGCCTCTGGGAGAGAGGAGGTGTGAGCAACCTGGGCTAAGAAATGCATCCTGGATGGTACGACACAGGCCACTTACAGCTCTCCCCTTGAGGGGTTCTCTCCGACCTCACAGGAGAGCTCCTCCTGGGAGGCCAGTCCCCTGGCTACCCGAAGGAGGAAGGAAGGTGGCTCCCCAGGGTGTGGTCAGTACAGCCTGAGATTTCCGGGTCCAAAACAGTGTGAGGAATTGGGGCCTTCTGGGCCCCCGCTATGTTCTGGGATAGGGAGCCTCTGGTTCACTTCAGGTCACCCTCTCACCTTGACTCCTGATACTGCCTGTCTGAACTCAGGACACAGGCTTCAGACCTCTGCCTTCGCCTCCCGGTTCCTGGAGCTCCTGTGAGAGAAATGGAGGTGACATCTAAGGGCTATACTGTGGCACAGCCCTGGGCCTTCTGTGCTGCTAGGTGGGGACGCACACTCGGATTACACCCAGTTGTGTTGTGGCTACCTTGTAATGCTCACCTTTCCCCTGGCATGACCTGGACGGTCCCCTTTGGAGGAGTAGAAGGAAACTCAAAACAAGACACAAGCCTGAACAGAAAGCACTGAGGGGCCCCACATGCGGCCGCACCTGTCCAGGGCCTGGCGCGGGTCCTAGGCTGGGGAGATGCTCGGTCCTCAGCTCCTCCTCACGTCCTGCCTGGCCTCCAAGCACTCGCCACAGGGGCGGGGGTTTGCTCAGTCCAACCTTGGGGTTGGGGAGTCCAGCCTCTGCCAACCTGAAGCCTCCACCTCTGCCCGTAAAACCTCACCTCCCGAGTTCCCTAAGCCAGCGGTCAAGAAACTGCTCACCCTGCTCACCCCACTCTGGGCCCTCCAAGACCCTCTTGCAAGGGCCAAGATCCCTCCAGCTTGGCGTCGAACCGCCTCAATCCTTCCTCGCATGGAGCCTGGACTCCAGGCAGGACTCGCGTTTGTCGCCTCTGCCATTTTGACACCCCGCCGCTTTCCCAAGGCCTCCAGTCCCTCGGAGACCCGCATGTGAGGAAGTCAGACAGACCTACTGTGCTCTTCTCACCCCAAGGGCTCCCAGGGACGACTACAGGGATGGGGATCTGTGGGGTTCCATCAGTCCTCACTCAGGGTGCCCGCAGTCCTCCTTCAGGAACCTCACCTTGCCTCCGCGCACGACCTGGATTCTCGCCTCTCCGCAACTGAAGCCCCGCCCCTTATAGCAGGACCCCAGTCTCTTGAAGACCCGGATGTCAGGAAGACAGCTCATGCCTGTGGCACTCATCCTGCCCCCACGGTTGCCCTGGACTGCCAACAGAGATTCGCTTCTCTGAGGTCCCCTCTGATTACGGGTCCAGGGTCCTCTAGTCCCTCTTCAGGGTCCTCAAGGTCTTCAACCCTGCAGGACCTGGGAATCGGGCCCCCGAGGCCCCGCCCCATATGTGACGTCCCCACTCAGAGACCCGGATGTCAGGAAGTGAGACCATGCACTTCGGGCTCATCGTATCCCAGTTCGGCCAAGGACCAACAGCAGCTCCAGGCTTTTCTGAGGTCTCCTCTGATTTGGGTCCAGGGTCCACTCAGTCGTCCGTCAGTGTCCTCAAATTGAAACCCTGGAGGAGCTGGGGATCTTCCCTCTGCTCACCTGAGGCTACACCCCCTTTCCCAGGTCCCCAGTTTCTCTGAGACCCAGATGTCAGGAAATGCAGCATGTGCTCATCCACCCTCTGTGAGCCCTGAGACTTGATGTGAGGGTCCCGCCTCTGGTCAACACAAGGGGCATCCCCAGAATGCCAGGGCTCTAGATGAGATTCCTTAGGAAGGATTAAGGAACCCCACAGATTCCTGACCCTACTGTCAGCCCTGGGCCACCCTGGTGGTGGGATGAGCGCTTGGCAGCCTCTTCTGACTTCCGCATCTGTATCTCAGAAACATTAGGCAATTGTTAGAAGCGTCAGGGCGTCAGATGGGCAGTGAGAAAGATCTTCTTTCTTTTGAGAGTCAAGGTGAGGACACTGAGGAAGGACAGAGGGGACCCTGGACCCCAGAGCAGAGTGGGCTCTGGGAGGACATTGGGTGGATGAACGTATGCTGGATTTCCTGACTGGGTCTCAGAGAGACTGGGGACCTGGGATAGGGGGCTGACTTCCTAATATCCAGATTTCAGCCTGGTGTCCTAGTATAGAGAGATGACTTAGTGACATCCGCATATCAGAAAGACTGGGCTCCTGGTATGAGGTTTGGGGCGTTAGTAGGGGAAAGGAGAGAATCTGAAGTCGTACCTGGAGATAAGTTGAGGTCTCTGAGGGAAGGCTGAAGGGACCCCAAGTGAAAACTCTAGGGATCCCAAGATAAGAGGGATGGAACCCCACAGATCCCTGCCGCTGCCATCGGCCCTGGGAGCCCTCGGGGTGAGAAGAACACACTAGGTCTGTCCTGAGTTCCTGACATCCAGCTCTGTGAGGCTGGGGACTTGGTGTGAGGAGCAGGGACTATGGTGGGGAGAGGACAGAGACTAGGTCCTCCTGGAAATCAAGGTGAGGACCCTGAGGGAGGACTGAGAATAGCCAGATCTCAGAACAGAGGGAACCCTGGTAGTCCCTGGGCAGGGTAACCTCGTGCCACATTGCCTGATAACCCTGGCAGAGAGACTGGGGACCTCTTGAAAGCAGGGGAAACTCCAAATGGCGGATGGGACACTTGCAGGTCTTGTGTGGAGTCTAGACCCCATGCAAGGCAGGACTAAGGCAGTTAGACCCCAACAGGGAGGGATCTTGGCCCTTGCAAGGGGGTCTTGGAGGGTGCAGAGTGGGGTGAGCAGTTTCTTGAATTCTGGCTTAGGGACCTCGCGAGGTGAGGTATTTCAGGAACAGCCGAAGGCTTCCGGTTGGCAGAGGCTGGACTCCTCAACCGCAGTGGAGGACTGAGCAGACCCCCGCCCCTGTGGTCAGTGCTGGGAGGGAAGGCAGGACATGAGGAGGAGCTGAGGACCGAACACCTCCCTGGCCTAGGCCCCACAGGAGACCTTGGGCAGGTGCAGCCGCATGTGGGGCCCCTCAGCGCTTTCTTTCCAGTCGCGGGTCTTGTTCTGCGTTTCCCTCCAGGCCCCCAGAGGGGAGGGACCAGGTTGTGCCAGGGGAAATGTAAGCACTAAAGGGGAGCTCTGAAGGGACCTCTCACCACACAACTGAGGGACCCTCACAGTGTGCACCCCTTGTACTGTCAGAGAATGCTAAGGGCTGTGCCACGGGATACCACTGAGGTGCCCCTCCATTTCTCACAGGAGCTGTAGGAAGCAGTAGGCGAAGGCAGACATCTGAGGCCCGTGTCCTGAGGTCAGTGAACAGAGGAGGTCCAGGCAATTCCAGGAGTCAAGGTGATGAGGGTGCCCTGAGTGGACACCAAGTGCTGCCCATCCCAGAACAGAGGGGACCCCACAAGAGCCTAATCCCCTTACCTTGTCAGTCCCAGAAATCTCGGGCTGTGCTGACCACACCCTGGGGAGACACCTCACTTCCTTCTTCAGGTAGCCAGGGGACTGGCCACTCCAGAGGCATGTCCCTGTGTGGTCTGAGAGCACTTTTCAAGAGGAGACCTGCAAGTGGCCTGTGGCCAACCAGGGTGCGGTTCTCAGGTGAGGCCATTCACAGCCCGTCTATCCACCATCCAGGCCCATGGTCCTCATCTGTCCCATTTGCCCCCATGCCTCACTCCTGCCTCACTCTGTAGTTTGATCCCAGGCATCACGCTCATGGTCAAGATGACTGAGCTGAGCAAGCTCGAGGAAGACCTTCAGGACCCAGGTGAGGCCAGGGTCCTGTGGAAGTGCAGCTCTCTGGGGCTGAGCGGGGGAGGCTGTATCACCCTCAGCCTCCTCCCCCACAGTCTCCTGCTCCACCCTTGTGGAGGCCTTGCCTCATGAAGCTCTGAATGAGATAGTGGCTAACTTGATGAAGTTCTTGCTCCTGTAGTATCTGGCCAAACATCTGACATCCCAGGCGGAAATGCTGAAGAAGGTCCTCAGGAATAACCAGGAGCATGTCCTAGTGGTCTTCAGTCAAGCTGCAGAGTGCCTACAGGTTGTCGTTGGCCTGGAGGTAAAGCAGTTGGACCCCAGGGAGCACATCTACATCATGGTCCCTACCCTGGGCCTCACCTGCAATGTGATGCTGAGCAGTGGGCAGACCCTGCCCAAGGCTGGCATCCTGGTGCTGGTCCTCAACCTGATCATGCAGAGTGAAGACCTGACCCCTGAGGAAGCAGTCTTGGGAGTACTCAGCAGGACGGGGGTGTGTGTTGGGAGTGAGCCCTGTCTCTTTGGGGAGCTCAGGGAGCTGCTGACCCAAGTGTGGCTGCGGGAGGGATACCTGGAATACCAGCAGGTGCCTGACAGCCACCCTGCTCGCTATGAGTTCCTGTGGGGCGCCCTGGCCTATGTGGAGACCAGCAAGTGGCAAGTCACGGTGTCTGTGCTCAGGGTCTAACAGAGGGCTTTGAGGGCCTCCCCACTCCTGTCTGCAGAGGCTGCGAGGGAGGAGGAATAGGGGGCCTGAGCCAGAGCAGCAGCCAGGGTAATCCTTCCCTCTGTGATTGAAGAGGGAGTAGTCACCTTCTCAGAAGTGAGGGCCCGGGCCAGTTGGGGGAACCAGTGCACAGCATCTGTGGGCTCCTGTTCTCTACAATGACATGGAGATTCATCTGTTTTCCTTAGAAAATCTTCAAGCTTTGACTGTTTTTGCAAAAGGCTAAATAAAGTTCAGTGTCTTAGCTTGGAGAATGAGGTTGATCAATATGTGTTTGTGCTTACACAGTTCAAGAACAAGAGTTTTGCTGTTTTGTGAGAGATTGGAAACTCTTCCATTTTGTTTTGTGACCCTGAATGGGACACAGTGGAAATGGAATTAGATCCGTTTCGGAAATGTGAGCTTGTGGTGGAGTGGTGGAGTCGCTCAGTCCTGTCCGACTCTTCGCGACCCCATGGACTGTGGCCAACAAGGCTCCTCAGTCCATGGGATTTTCCAGGCAAGAGTACTTGGGTGGGCTGTCATTTCTTTCTCCAGGGGATCATCATGACCCAGGGATGGAACACGGGTCTCCCAATGTAGACAGACACTTTACCGTCTGAGCCACCAGGGAAGCACTAATATTGATGCGGCAAGAATTATGCGATAAAAGTAATTGCAATGAATTCATCCATCTGTCCTTCTTGTGTGTCATTCTCAAAAACTAAATTATCTTTATTTGGGTTTGTCTGGGTTATTTAAGGAAGCAGCTGGCAATAAATCTGAGGGCCCTGTTCACTAGCTCATATATTCTGAAGACCTTTACAGAGTATCTTCTCCAGGAAAGGCGGTGTTAGGAGTGGGGACACTAGGAGAAGCAGGACACCCCCGCACCTAGAGCAAAGTTCTAGGAGCCGCAGTCACACAAGGAAGGTGGAGAGACCTCCCCTAGTCGCACTGAACAAGGCAACACGAGGTAGGGCGGTGGAGCTCCAGGAGGAGCACTCGAGTTTCAGTGCCTGAGCCAAGGTGGTTTGGGGCTTTAGGACCCTGGGTTCCTTCTGTGGGAGGTGGTCGAGGTGAGGCAGGCTGGTAGCAGCCCTCAGACTTGCAGACAGTGTTTCTTCGGGGAGATGGCAAATTCTGAAATGGATCATGGCTGTAAGGTGGCCTTTTGCATCTCGGACAAAGCCCAGACAGATCTCTTTCTGGGGCAGGAAGGAAGGGGTCCTGACTCTTGTCGCATTGCTGTTGATCACAGGGGCAAAGGAGGTGTTTTCTACCCCACATCTGCTAGGAATCCTGCAGAACTTTGGTCGCACTCCCTTGAAGTGGTGCCCAAGAAATGCATGGAACTACCCTTTCTTTCCTGGTCCCGGAGATCCAGAACCCACGGTCTTAAATAGCTTTCAATTATCTTGATTGTAATTGGCCATTGTAATCAAGGACTTGACCTTAGTTGGGGCTGCAAGAAAGGAAAGTACTGTTTTGGATGGAAGACCAGCTAGGGAAGAGGCAAAGAGTGGCTCTTGCTTCTATTTCCTGGAGCAGCTTGGGTCCTGTTGGAACACTCCTTCATACCCAAATTTAACAGGTTTTCTATGGAAATGGGGCTTGCCCAGGAGCTCAAATGATGAAGATTCCGCTTACACTGTGGGAGACATGGGATCGATTCATGGGTCAGGGAGATCACCTGAAGAAGGGCATGGCAACCCACTCCAGTATTCTTGCCTGGAGAATTCCATGGACAGAGGGGATCGGAAGACTACAGTCCATGGAGGGGCAAACAGTCCGACACGACTGAGCTACTAACATTGTGGTCCACTATGGTCTAAGTAGCAAAGTTTCTTAGTTTTATTTGTGAAACATCCTATTTGGCTGATTAGGTATCCCACATCCTATTGAGGTGCACATTCTCAGACAAGCCCTGGACCACAAAGTAGCCGACCCCTTCCTACAGTGGAGAGTGGAGGACACTCTTGGGGCAACACTGTGACAGATTCCTGTCCCGACATCACAGAGGCCATGACCGCCAGGCCCTGGCAGCTGCATCCCATCCCTCAGGCGAATAGTGCAGCCCAACACGTGGGCTCCTCAAACCGGCTGGCTTCACAGGAGAAGAACTGAGGCCACGGGGCTTTTCCAAGCATCCACTGACTATCTGGCAGCTGCCATATATGTGACCAGAATCACATCACCTGTTCCCCTTTTTCTCTGGCACTCAGCATGGATAGCTGCCCCTTTAGCCCCCTGCACCCATCCACACCCCCACTGCAGTGACCTCACCACCTCCTTAGGCCCGGAAGTCGCTCCTGCCTTTTGCTGCCAGGCACAGCCTTAACCTGGGTCTCTGCTGCCTCCACACTTCTGAACCCACCCGAACCCAGGGATGCTGGCAGATGTTGCATCTTTACTGGCTAGTACTTATTTCTCATGCTCTTCGGATCTCAGACTCTGTCCCTCTCCCCTCTGGAAACTGTTTGGTTTTCAGGACACCTCAGAGAATTGGCAGCTTAATTAGAAATGGAATAGAAAACCACTCAGAATTGCTGTTCTGTGTTTTCCTCCTGGAGAATGTATATCAATTTCAGTGTCTGTGTGTGTTTCGGGGTGGAGAGCAGTGTCTCCAGCTGGGCACAGCTCACTCAAAGATCCCAGGATTCTAGTCACACAGCAGGTCCTGTCCACTTTTGCAGCTTCTCTTCACTCATTTCATCCAAATGAAATCTAGAGCATGCGCACAAGTGAAAATCATAAAGTCCAGATGACCAAAGAAACTGTTATTTCAATGTACTTGTTAATCAGCTTCCCAAGGCAGAGACAGGAGGGCTAGTACAGGGATTACTGGGCATATATCAAAGAGCAAGATTCACATTTCTCTAGGATTCCTAGCAGATGGTGGACAGAACACACCTATTTCATCCCTGTGGTCAACAGCTATGGGGCAAGAGCCTGGACCCCTTCCTGCCTGCCCTAGAAAGAGATCTCTCTGGGGTTTATCCAAGAAGCAAAAGGACACCTCACAGCAATGATGCGTTTCAGAGATTCCCGTCACCCCCAAGACAGACCTCAGGTGACTGTGGCTCCTCGACCATTGCTGTAAGTGTGGGGGTGTCCTGCTACTCCTAGTGTCCCCACTGTTAACATGGCCTTTCACGGAGCAGAGAATCTGTACACGTCTTTGGAATAACTGAGCCAATGAGCAGGGCTCTCAGATTGTCTGCTACTTTCTTTAATAACCCAGGAAAATTCAATTAACTGAGATCATTTAGTTATTGTGAATGACAGACAAGAAGGCCATCAGCATGAATTGACTATGATTACTTTTATTATCTAACTCTTCTCCATACAATACTATTGCTACAGAAGTTCACATTTTCAAAACATTTCTAATTTCGATTCCATTGCATTCTGTTCAGGACCACAAAACAAAATGGAAGACTTTCCCATCTCTCTTACAAAAACTCTTGTTTTTGAACTGTGTAACATCAGATACACTCGGATCAATATCATTCACAAAGCTAAGATATTGAAGTTTCTTTAGCCTACTCTGAAACCAAACTTTGAAAAGTTTCTAAAGAAAACAGAGATGAATCCCCTCGTCATCATAGAGAACAGGAACCAAAAGATGCTACAAACTGGTTCCCCCAACTAGCCCGGGCCCTCACAGTTTAGAAAGCTGACTACCCCCTCTTTAACCACAGAGAGAAGGAACAACCTGGCTGCTGCTCTGTCTCAGGCCCCCTATTCCTCTTCCCTCGCATCTTATGCAGACAGGAATGGGAAGGTCCTCAAAGCCCTTTGGTTGACCCTGCGCATAAATGCCATGACTTGCCACTTGCTGGTCTCCACATAGGCCCGGGGACCCCACAGGAACTCACAGCAAACAGGGTGGCTGTCAGGCACCTGCTGGTACCGCAGGTATCCTTCCCGCACCCACACTTGGGTCAGAAGCTCCCTGAGCTCCCCAAAGACACACTGCTCACTCCCAACATACACCCCCATCCTTCTGAGTGCTCCCCAGACCGCCTCCTCAGGGGCCGGGTCTCCAAACCGCATGATCATGCTGAGGACCAGCACCAGGAAGCCGGCCTTGGGCAGGCCCACCCCATCGCTCAGCATCTCATCGCAAGTGAGGCCCAGGATGGGGACCAAGATGTAGATGTGCTCCGCTGGGTCCACCTCTTTCACGTCCACGCCAAAGACCAGCTGCAGGCACACTGAGACTTCCCTGAAGACCACCGGGAAGTGCTCCTGGTTATCCCTGAGGACCTTATTCAGCATTTCCGCCTGGGAGGTCAGCTCCTTGGCTCGATACTTGAGGAGCAGGAACTTCATCAGTTTACCTATCATCCTATCCAGAATTTCCTGGGGCAAGGCCTCCATAGGAGCAGAGGAGGATGCTGGGTAGTAGGAGGCCAAGTGGGATGCGGACTCCCCCACCTCAGCCTCCAAGAGCGGCACCTCGATAGGGCCCTGGGCCTCGCCTGGGTCCTGAAGGTCTTCCTCGGGTTTGCTGAGCTCACTCATCTCAACCACGAGCACAATGCCTGAGGTGAAACAAGACACGGAACTGAGGCAGAGGTACAGATGGGGACCAAGGGCCTCTGGGAGAGAGGAGGTGTGAGCAACCTGGGCTAAGAAATGCATCCTGGATGGTACGACACAGGCCACTTACAGCTCTCCCCTTGAGGGGTTCTCTCCGACCTCACAGGAGAGCTCCTCCTGGGAGGCCAGTCCCCTGGCTACCCGAAGGAGGAAGGAAGGTGGCTCCCCAGGGTGTGGTCAGTACAGCCTGAGATTTCCGGGTCCAAAACAGTGTGAGGAATTGGGGCCTTCTGGGCCCCCGCTATGTTCTGGGATAGGGAGCCTCTGGTTCACTTCAGGTCACCCTCTCACCTTGACTCCTGATACTGCCTGTCTGAACTCAGGACACAGGCTTCAGACCTCTGCCTTCGCCTCCCGGTTCCTGGAGCTCCTGTGAGAGAAATGGAGGTGACATCTAAGGGCTATACTGTGGCACAGCCCTGGGCCTTCTGTGCTGCTAGGTGGGGACGCACACTCGGATTACACCCAGTTGTGTTGTGGCTACCTTGTAATGCTCACCTTTCCCCTGGCATGGCCTGGACGGTCCCCTTTGGAGGAGTAGAAGGAAACTCAAAACAAGACACAAGCCTGAACAGAAAGCACTGAGGGGCCCCACATGCGGCCGCACCTGTCCAGGGCCTGGCGCGGGTCCTAGGCTGGGGAGATGCTCGGTCCTCAGCTCCTCCTCACGTCCTGCCTGGCCTCCAAGCACTCGCCACAGGGGCGGGGGTTTGCTCAGTCCAACCTTGGGGTTGGGGAGTCCAGCCTCTGCCAACCTGAAGCCTCCACCTCTGCCCGTAAAACCTCACCTCCCGAGTTCCCTAAGCCAGCGGTCAAGAAACTGCTCACCCTGCTCACCCCACTCTGGGCCCTCCAAGACCCTCTTGCAAGGGCCAAGATCCCTCCAGCTTGGCGTCGAACCGCCTCAGTCCTTCCTCGCATGGAGCCTGGACTCCAGGCAGGACTCGCGTTTGTCGCCTCTGCCATTTTGACACCCCGCCGCTTTCCCAAGGCCTCCAGTCCCTCGGAGACCCGCATGTGAGGAAGTCAGACAGACCTACTGTGCTCTTCTCACCCCAAGGGCTCCCAGGGACGACTACAGGGATGGGGATCTGTGGGGTTCCATCAGTCCTCACTCAGGGTGCCCGCAGTCCTCCTTCAGGAACCTCACCTTGCCTCCGCGCACGACCTGGATTCTCGCCTCTCCGCAACTGAAGCCCCGCCCCTTATAGCAGGACCCCAGTCTCTTGAAGACCCGGATGTCAGGAAGACAGCTCATGCCTGTGGCACTCATCCTGCCCCCACGGTTGCCCTGGACTGCCAACAGAGATTCGCTTCTCTGAGGTCCCCTCTGATTACGGGTTCAGGGTCCTCTAGTCCCTCTTCAGGGTCCTCAAGGTCTTCAACCCTGCAGGACCTGGGAATCGGGCCCCCGAGGCCCCGCCCCATATGTGACGTCCCCACTCAGAGACCCGGATGTCAGGAAGTGAGACCATGCACTTCGGGCTCATCGTATCCCAGTTCGGCCAAGGACCAACAGCAGCTCCAGGCTTTTCTGAGGTCTCCTCTGATTTGGGTCCAGGGTCCACTCAGTCGTCCGTCAGTGTCCTCAAATTGAAACCCTGGAGGAGCTGGGGATCTTCCCTCTGCTCACCTGAGGCTACACCCCCTTTCCCAGGTCCCCAGTTTCTCTGAGACCCAGATGTCAGGAAATGCAGCATGTGCTCATCCACCCTCTGTGAGCCCTGAGACTTGATGTGAGGGTCCCGCCTCTGGTCAACACAAGGGGCATCCCCAGAATGCCAGGGCTCTAGATGAGATTCCTTAGGAAGGATTAAGGAACCCCACAGATTCCTGACCCTACTGTCAGCCCTGGGCCACCCTGGTGGTGGGATGAGCGCTTGGCAGCCTCTTCTGACTTCCGCATCTGTATCTCAGAAACATTAGGCAATTGTTAGAAGCGTCAGGGCGTCAGATGGGCAGTGAGAAAGATCTTCTTTCTTTTGAGAGTCAAGGTGAGGACACTGAGGAAGGACAGAGGGGACCCTGGACCCCAGAGCAGAGTGGGCTCTGGGAGGACATTGGGTGGATGAACGTATGCTGGATTTCCTGACTGGGTCTCAGAGAGACTGGGGACCTGGGATAGGGGGCTGACTTCCTAATATCCAGATTTCAGCCTGGTGTCCTAGTATAGAGAGATGACTTAGTGACATCCGCATATCAGAAAGACTGGGCTCCTGGTATGAGGTTTGGGGCGTTAGTAGGGGAAAGGAGAGAATCTGAAGTCGTACCTGGAGATAAGTTGAGGTCTCTGAGGGAAGGCTGAAGGGACCCCAAGTGAAAACTCTAGGGATCCCAAGATAAGAGGGATGGAACCCCACAGATCCCTGCCGCTGCCATCGGCCCTGGGAGCCCTCGGGGTGAGAAGAACACACTAGGTCTGTCCTGAGTTCCTGACATCCAGCTCTGTGAGGCTGGGGACTTGGTGTGAGGAGCAGGGACTATGGTGGGGAGAGGACAGAGACTAGGTCCTCCTGGAAATCAAGGTGAGGACCCTGAGGGAGGACTGAGAATAGCCAGATCTCAGAACAGAGGGAACCCTGGTAGTCCCTGGGCAGGGTAACCTCGTGCCGCATTGCCTGATAACCCTGGCAGAGAGACTGGGGACCTCTTGAAAGCAGGGGAAACTCCAAATGGCGGATGGGACACTTGCAGGTCTTGTGTGGAGTCTAGACCCCATGCAAGGCAGGACTAAGGCAGTTAGACCCCAACAGGGAGGGATCTTGGCCCTTGCAAGGGGGTCTTGGAGGGTGCAGAGTGGGGTGAGCAGTTTCTTGAACTCTGGCTTAGGGACCTCGCGAGGTGAGGTATTTCAGGAACAGCCGAAGGCTTCCGGTTGGCAGAGGCTGGACTCCTCAACCGCAGTGGAGGACTGAGCAGACCCCCGCCCCTGTGGTCAGTGCTGGGAGGGAAGGCAGGACATGAGGAGGAGCTGAGGACCGAACACCTCCCTGGCCTAGGCCCCACAGGAGACCTTGGGCAGGTGCGGCCGCATGTGGGGCCCCTCAACGCTTTCTTTCCAGTCTCGGGTCTTGTTCTGCGTTTCCCTCCAGGCCCCCAGAGGGGAGGGACCAGGTTGTGCCAGGGGAAATGTAAGCACTAAAGGGGAGCTCTGAAGGGACCTCTCACCACACAACTGAGGGACCCTCACAGTGTGCACCCCTTGTACTGTCAGAGAATGCTAAGGGCTGTGCCACGGGATACCACTGAGGTGCCCCTCCATTTCTCACAGGAGCTGTAGGAAGCAGTAGGCGAAGGCAGACATCTGAGGCCCGTGTCCTGAGGTCAGTGAACAGAGGAGGTCCAGGCAATTCCAGGAGTCAAGGTGATGAGGGTGCCCTGAGTGGACACCAAGTGCTGCCCATCCCAGAACAGAGGGGACCCCACAAGAGCCTAATCCCCTTACCTTGTCAGTCCCAGAAATCTCGGGCTGTGCTGACCACACCCTGGGGAGCCACCTCACTTCCTTCTTCAGGTAGCCAGGGGACTGGCCACTCCAGAGGCATGTCCCTGTGTGGTCTGAGAGCACGTTTCAAGAGGAGAGCTGCAAGTGGCCTGTGGCCAACCAGGGTGCGGTTCTCAGGTGAGGCCATTCACAGCCCGTCTATCCACCATCCAGGCTCATGGTCCTCATCTGTCCCATTTGCCCCCATGCCTCACTCCTGCCTCACTCTGTAGTTTGATCCCAGGCATCACGCTCATGGTCAAGATGACTGAGCTGAGCAAGCTCGAGGAAGACCTTCAGGACCCAGGTGAGGCCAGGGTCCTGTGGAAGTGCAGCTCTTTGGGGCTGAGCGGGGGAGGCTGTATCACCCTCAGCCTCCTCCCCCACAGTCTCCTGCTCCACCCTTGTGGAGGCCTTGCCCCATGAAGCTCTGAATGAGATAGTGGCTAACTTGATGAAGTTCTTGCTCCTGTAGTATCTGGCCAAACATCTGACATCCCAGGCGGAAATGCTGAAGAAGGTCCTCAGGAATAACCAGGAGCATGTCCTAGTGGTCTTCAGTCAAGCTGCAGAGTGCCTACAGGTTGTCGTTGGCCTGGAGGTAAAGCAGTTGGACCCCAGGGAGCACATCTACATCATGGTCCCTACCCTGGGCCTCACCTGCAATGTGATGCTGAGCAGTGGGCAGACCCTGCCCAAGGCTGGCATCCTGGTGCTGGTCCTCAACCTGATCATGCAGAGTGAAGACCTGACCCCTGAGGAAGCAGTCTTGGGAGTACTCAGCAGGACGGGGGTGTGTGTTGGGAGTGAGCCCTGTCTCTTTGGGGAGCTCAGGGAGCTGCTGACCCAAGTGTGGCTGCGGGAGGGATACCTGGAATACCAGCAGGTGCCTGACAGCCACCCTGCTCGCTATGAGTTCCTGTGGGGCGCCCTGGCCTATGTGGAGACCAGCAAGTGGCAAGTCACGGTGTCTGTGCTCAGGGTCTAACAGAGGGCTTTGAGGGCCTCCCCACTCCTGTCTGCAGAGGCTGCGAGGGAGGAGGAATAGGGGGCCTGAGCCAGAGCAGCAGCCAGGGTAATCCTTCCCTCTGTGACTGAAGAGGGAGTAGTCACCTTCTCAGAAGTGAGGGCCCGGGCCAGTTGGGGGAACCAGTGCACAGCATCTGTGGGCTCCTGTTCTCTACAATGACATGGAGATTCATCTGTTTTCCTTAGAAAATCTTCAAGCTTTGACTGTTTTTGCAAAAGGCTAAATAAAGTTCAGTGTCTTAGCTTGGAGAATGAGGTTGATCAATATGTGTTTGTGCTTACACAGTTCAAGAACAAGAGTTTTGCTGTTTTGTGAGAGATTGGAAACTCTTCCATTTTGTTTTGTGACCCTGAATGGGACACAGTGGAAATGGAATTAGATCCGTTTCGGAAATGTGAGCTTGTGGTGGAGTGGTGGAGTCGCTCAGTCCTGTCCGACTCTTCTCGACCCCATGGACTGTGGCCAACAAGGCTCCTCAGTCCATGGGATTTTCCAGGCAAGAGTACTTGGGTGGGCTGTCATTTCTTTCTCCAGGGGATCATCATGACCCAGGGATGGAACACGGGTCTCCCAATGTAGACAGACACTTTACCGTCTGAGCCACCAGGGAAGCACTAATATTGATGCGGCAAGAATTATGCGATAAAAGTAATTGCAATGAATTCATCCATCTGTCCTTCTTGTGTGTCATTCTCAAAAACTAAATTATCTTTATTTGGGTTTGTCTGGGTTATTTAAGGAAGCAGCTGGCAATAAATCTGAGGGCCCTGTTCACTAGCTCATATATTCTGAAGACCTTTACAGAGTATCTTCTCCAGGAAAGGCGGTGTTAGGAGTGGGGACACTAGGAGAAGCAGGACACCCCCGCACCTAGAGCAAAGTTCTAGGAGCCGCAGTCACACAAGGAAGGTGGAGAGACCTCCCCTAGTCGCACTGAACAAGGCAACACGAGGTAGGGCGGTGGAGCTCCAGGAGGAGCACTCGAGTTTCAGTGCCTGAGCCAAGGTGGTTTGGGGCTTTAGGACCCTGGGTTCCTTCTGTGGGAGGTGGTCGAGGTGAGGCAGGCTGGTAGCAGCCCTCAGACTTGCAGACAGTGTTTCTTCGGGGAGATGGCAAATTCTGAAATGGATCATGGCTGTAAGGTGGCCTTTTGCATCTCGGACAAAGCCCAGACAGATCTCTTTCTGGGGCAGGAAGGAAGGGGTCCTGACTCTTGTCGCATTGCTGTTGATCACAGGGGCAAAGGAGGTGTTTTCTACCCCACATCTGCTAGGAATCCTGCAGAACTTTGGTCGCACTCCCTTGAAGTGGTGCCCAAGAAATGCATGGAACTACCCTTTCTTTCCTGGTCCCGGAGATCCAGAACCCACGGTCTTAAATAGCTTTCAATTATCTTGATTGTAATTGGCCATTGTAATCAAGGACTTGACCTTAGTTGGGGCTGCAAGAAAGGAAAGTACTGTTTTGGATGGAAGACCAGCTAGGGAAGAGGCAAAGAGTGGCTCTTGCTTCTATTTCCTGGAGCAGCTTGGGTCCTGTTGGAACACTCCTTCATAACCAAATTTAACAGGTTTTCTATGGAAATGGGGCTTGCCCAGGAGCTCAAATGATGAAGATTCCGCTTACACTGTGGGAGACATGGGATCGATTCATGGGTCAGGGAGATCACCTGAAGAAGGGCATGGCAACCCACTCCAGTATTCTTGCCTGGAGAATTCCATGGACAGAGGGGATCGGAAGACTACAGTCCATGGAGTGGCAAACAGTCCGACACGACTGAGCTACTAACATTATGGTCCACTATGGTCTAAGTAGCAAAGTTTCTTAGTTTTATTTGTGAAACATCCTATTTGGCTGATTAGGTATCCCACATCCTATTGAGGTGCACATTCTCAGACAAGCCCTGGACCACAAAGTAGCCGACCCCTTCCTACAGTGGAGAGTGGAGGACACTCTTGGGGCAACACTGTGACAGATTCCTGTCCCGACATCACAGAGGCCATGACCGCCAGGCCCTAGCAGCTGCATCCCATCCCTCAGGCGAATAGTGCAGCCCAACACGTGGGCTCCTCAAACCGGCTGGCTTCACAGGAGAAGAACTGAGGCCACAGGGCTTTTCCAAGCATCCACTGACTATCTGGCAGCTGCCATATATGTGACCACAATCAAATCACCTGTTCCCCTTTTTCTCTGGCACTCAGCATGGATAGCTGCCCCTTTAGCCCCCTGCACCCATCCACACCCCCACTGCAGTGACCTCACCACCTCCTTAGGCCCGGAAGTCGCTCCTGCCTTTTGCTGCCAGGCACAGCCTTAACCTGGGTCTCTGCTGCCTCCACACTTCTGAACCCACCCGAACCCAGGGATGCTGGCAGATGTTGCATCTTTACTGGCTAGTACTTATTTCTCATGCTCTTCGGATCTCAGACTCTGTCCCTCTCCCCTCTGGAAACTGTTTGGTTTTCAGGACACCTCAGAGAATTGGCAGCTTAATTAGAAATGGAATAGAAAACCACTCAGAATTGCTGTTCTGTGTTTTCCTCCTGGAGAATGTATATCAATTTCAGTGTCTGTGTGTGTTTCGGGGTGGAGAGCAGTGTCTCCAGCTGGGCACAGCTCACTCAAAGATCCCAGGATTCTAGTCACACAGCAGGTCCTGTCCACTTTTGCAGCTTCTCTTCACTCATTTCATCCAAATGAAATCTAGAGCATGCGCACAAGTGAAAATCATAAAGTCCAGATGACCAAAGAAACTGTTATTTCAATGTACTTGTTAATCAGCTTCCCAAGGCAGAGACAGGAGGGCTAGTACAGGGATTACTGGGCATATATCAAAGAGCAAGATTCACATTTCTCTAGGATTCCTAGCAGATGGTGGACAGAACACACCTATTTCATCCCTGTGGTCAACAGCTATGGGGCAAGAGCCTGGACCCCTTCCTGCCTGCCCTAGAAAGAGATCTCTCTGGGGTTTATCCAAGAAGCAAAAGGACACCTCACAGCAATGATGCGTTTCAGAGATTCCCCTCACCCCCAAGACAGACCTCAGGTGACTGTGGCTCCTCGACCATTGCTGTAAGTGTGGGGGTGTCCTGCTACTCCTAGTGTCCCCACTGTTAACATGGCCTTTCACGGAGCAGAGAATCTGTACACGTCTTTGGAATAACTGAGCCAATGAGCAGGGCTCTCAGATTGTCTGCTACTTTCTTTAATAACCCAGGAAAATTCAATTAACTGAGATCATTTAGTTATTGTGAATGACAGACAAGAAGGCCATAAGCATGAATTGACTATGATTACTTTTATTATCTAACTCTTCTCCATACAATACTATTGCTACAGAAGTTCACATTTTCAAAACATTTCTAATTTCGATTCCATTGCATTCTGTTCAGGACCACAAAACAAAATGGAAGACTTTCCCATCTCTCTTACAAAAACTCTTGTTTTTGAACTGTGTAACATCAGATACACTCGGATCAATATCATTCACAAAGCTAAGATATTGAAGTTTCTTTAGCCTACTCTGAAACCAAACTTTGAAAAGTTTCTAAAGAAAACAGAGATGAATCCCCTCGTCATCATAGAGAACAGGAACCAAAGATGCTACAAACTGGTTCCCCCAACTAGCCCGGGCCCTCACAGTTTAGAAAGCTGACTACCCCCTCTTTAACCACAGAGAGAAGGAACAACCTGGCTGCTGCTCTGTCTCAGGCCCCCTATTCCTCTTCCCTCGCATCTTATGCAGACAGGAATGGGAAGGTCCTCAAAGCCCTTTGGTTGACCCTGCACATAAATGCCATGACTTGCCACTTGCTGGTCTCCACATAGGCCCGGGGACCCCACAGGAACTCATAGCAAACAGGGTGGCTGTCAGGCACCTGCTGGTACCGCAGGTATCCTTCCCGCACCCACACTTGGGTCAGAAGCTCCCTGAGCTCCCCAAAGACACACTGCTCACTCCCAACATACACCCCCATCCTTCTGAGTGCTCCCCAGACCGCCTCCTCAGGGGCCGGGTCTCCAAACCGCATGATCATGCTGAGGACCAGCACCAGGAAGCCGGCCTTGGGCAGGCCCACCCCATCGCTCAGCATCTCATCGCAAGTGAGGCCCAGGATGGGGACCAAGATGTAGATGTGCTCCGCTGGGTCCACCTCTTTCACGTCCACGCCAAAGACCAGCTGCAGGCACACTGAGACTTCCCTGAAGACCACCGGGAAGTGCTCCTGGTTATCCCTGAGGACCTTATTCAGCATTTCCGCCTGGGAGGTCAGCTCCTTGGCTCGATACTTGAGGAGCAGGAACTTCATCAGTTTACCTATCATCCTATCCAGAATTTCCTGGGGCAAGGCCTCCATAGGAGCAGAGGAGGATGCTGGGTAGCAGGAGGCCAAGTGGGATGCGGACTCCCCCACCTCAGCCTCCAAGAGCGGCACCTCGATAGGGCCCTGGGCCTCGCCTGGGTCCTGAAGGTCTTCCTCGGGTTTGCTGAGCTCACTCATCTCAACCACGAGCACAATGCCTGAGGTGAAACAAGACACGGAACTGAGGCAGAGGTACAGATGGGGACCAAGGGCCTCTGGGAGAGAGGAGGTGTGAGCAACCTGGGCTAAGAAATGCATCCTGGATGGTACGACACAGGCCACTTACAGCTCTCCCCTTGAGGAGTTCTCTCCGACCTCACAGGAGAGCTCCTCCTGGGAGGCCAGTCCCCTGGCTACCCGAAGGAGGAAGGAAGGTGGCTCCCCAGGGTGTGGTCAGTACAGCCTGAGATTTCCGGGTCCAAAACAGTGTGAGGAATTGGGGCCTTCTGGGCCCCCGCTATGTTCTGGGATAGGGAGCCTCTGGTTCACTTCAGGTCACCCTCTCACCTTGACTCCTGATACTGCCTGTCTGAACTCAGGACACAGGCTTCAGACCTCTGCCTTCGCCTCCCGGTTCCTGGAGCTCCTGTGAGAGAAATGGAGGTGACATCTAAGGGCTATACTGTGGCACAGCCCTGGGCCTTCTGTGCTGCTAGGTGGGGACGCACACTCGGATTACACCCAGTTGTGTTGTGGCTACCTTGTAATGCTCACCTTTCCCCTGGCATGACCTCGACGGTCCCCTTTGGAGGAGTAGAAGGAAACTCAAAACAAGACACAAGCCTGAACAGAAAGCACTGAGGGGCCCCACATGCGGCCGCACCTGTTCAGGGCCTGGCGCGGGTCCTAGGCTGGGGAGATGCTCGGTCCTCAGCTCCTCCTCACGTCCTGCCTGGCCTCCAAGCACTCGCCACAGGGGCGGGGGTTTGCTCAGTCCAACCTTGGGGTTGGGGAGTCCAGCCTCTGCCAACCTGAAGCCTCCACCTCTGCCCGTAAAACCTCACCTCCCGAGTTCCCTAAGCCAGCGGTCAAGAAACTGCTCACCCTGCTCACCCCACTCTGGGCCCTCCAAGACCCTCTTGCAAGGGCCAAGATCCCTCCAGCTTGGCGTCGAACCGCCTCAATCCTTCCTCGCATGGAGCCTGGACTCCAGGCAGGACTCGCGTTTGTCGCCTCTGCCATTTTGACACCCCGCCGCTTTCCCAAGGCCTCCAGTCCCTCGGAGACCCGCATGTGAGGAAGTCAGACAGACCTACTGTGCTCTTCTCACCCCAAGGGCTCCCAGGGACGACTACAGGGATGGGGATCTGTGGGGTTCCATCAGTCCTCACTCAGGGTGCCCGCAGTCCTCCTTCAGGAACCTCACCTTGCCTCCGCGCACGACCTGGATTCTCGCCTCTCCGCAACTGAAGCCCCGCCCCTTATAGCAGGACCCCAGTCTCTTGAAGACCCGGATGTCAGGAAGACAGCTCATGCCTGTGGCACTCATCCTGCCCCCACGGTTGCCCTGGACTGCCAACAGAGATTCGCTTCTCTGAGGTCCCCTCTGATTACGGGTTCAGGGTCCTCTAGTCCCTCTTCAGGGTCCTCAAGGTCTTCAACCCTGCAGGACCTGGGAATCGGGCCCCCGAGGCCCCGCCCCATATGTGACGTCCCCACTCAGAGACCCGGATGTCAGGAAGTGAGACCATGCACTTCGGGCTCATCGTATCCCAGTTCGGCCAAGGACCAACAGCAGCTCCAGGCTTTTCTGAGGTCTCCTCTGATTTGGGTCCAGGGTCCACTCAGTCGTCCGTCAGTGTCCTCAAATTGAAACCCTGGAGGAGCTGGGGATCTTCCCTCTGCTCACCTGAGGCTACACCCCCTTTCCCAGGTCCCCAGTTTCTCTGAGACCCAGATGTCAGGAAATGCAGCATGTGCTCATCCACCCTCTGTGAGCCCTGAGACTTGATGTGAGGGTCCCGCCTCTGGTCAACACAAGGGGCATCCCCAGAATGCCAGGGCTCTAGATGAGATTCCTTAGGAAGGATTAAGGAACCCCACAGATTCCTGACCCTACTGTCAGCCCTGGGCCACCCTGGTGGTGGGATGAGCGCTTGGCAGCCTCTTCTGACTTCCGCATCTGTATCTCAGAAACATTAGGCAATTGTTAGAAGCGTCAGGGCGTCAGATGGGCAGTGAGAAAGATCTTCTTTCTTTTGAGAGTCAAGGTGAGGACACTGAGGAAGGACAGAGGGGACCCTGGACCCCAGAGCAGAGTGGGCTCTGGGAGGACATTGGGTGGATGAACGTATGCTGGATTTCCTGACTGGGTCTCAGAGAGACTGGGGACCTGGGATAGGGGGCTGACTTCCTAATATCCAGATTTCAGCCTGGTGTCCTAGTATAGAGAGATGACTTAGTGACATCCGCATATCAGAAAGACTGGGCTCCTGGTATGAGGTTTGGGGCGTTAGTAGGGGAAAGGAGAGAATCTGAAGTCGTACCTGGAGATAAGTTGAGGTCTCTGAGGGAAGGCTGAAGGGACCCCAAGTGAAAACTCTAGGGATCCCAAGATAAGAGGGATGGAACCCCACAGATCCCTGCCGCTGCCATCGGCCCTGGGAGCCCTCGGGGTGAGAAGAACACACTAGGTCTGTCCTGAGTTCCTGACATCCAGCTCTGTGAGGCTGGGGACTTGGTGTGAGGAGCAGGGACTATGGTGGGGAGAGGACAGAGACTAGGTCCTCCTGGAAATCAAGGTGAGGACCCTGAGGGAGGACTGAGAATAGCCAGATCTCAGAACAGAGGGAACCCTGGTAGTCCCTGGGCAGGGTAACCTCGTGCCGCATTGCCTGATAACCCTGGCAGAGAGACTGGGGACCTCTTGAAAGCAGGGGAAACTCCAAATGGCGGATGGGACACTTGCAGGTCTTGTGTGGAGTCTAGACCCCATGCAAGGCAGGACTAAGGCAGTTAGACCCCAACAGGGAGGGATCTTGGCCCTTGCAAGGGGGTCTTGGAGGGTGCAGAGTGGGGTGAGCAGTTTCTTGAACTCTGGCTTAGGGACCTCGCGAGGTGAGGTATTTCAGGAACAGCCGAAGGCTTCCGGTTGGCAGAGGCTGGACTCCTCAACCGCAATGGAGGACTGAGCAGACCCCCGCCCCTGTGGTCAGTGCTGGGAGGGAAGGCAGGACATGAGGAGGAGCTGAGGACCGAACACCTCCCTGGCCTAGGCCCCACAGGAGACCTTGGGCAGGTGCGGCCGCATGTGGGGCCCCTCAGCGCTTTCTTTCCAGTCTCGGGTCTTGTTCTGCGTTTCCCTCCAGGCCCCCAGAGGGGAGGGACCAGGTTGTGCCAGGGGAAATGTAAGCACTAAAGGGGAGCTCTGAAGGGACCTCTCACCACACAACTGAGGGACCCTCACAGTGTGCACCCCTTGTACTGTCAGAGAATGCTAAGGGCTGTGCCACGGGATACCACTGAGGTGCCCCTCCATTTCTCACAGGAGCTGTAGGAAGCAGTAGGCGAAGGCAGACATCTGAGGCCCGTGTCCTGAGGTCAGTGAACAGAGGAGGTCCAGGCAATGCCAGGAGTCAAGGTGATGAGGGTGCCCTGAGTGGACACCAAGTGCTGCCCATCCCAGAACAGAGGGGACCCCACAAGGGCCTAATCCCCTTACCTTGTCAGTCCCAGAAATCTCGGGCTGTGCTGACCACACCCTGGGGAGCCACCTCACTTCCTTCTTCAGGTAGCCAGGGGACTGGCCACTCCAGAGGCATGTCCCTGTGTGGTCTGAGAGCACTTTTCAAGAGGAGACCTGCAAGTGGCCTGTGGCCAACCAGGGTGCGGTTCTCAGGTGAGGCCATTCACAGCCCGTCTATCCACCATCCAGGCCCATGGTCCTCATCTGTCCCATTTGCCCCCATGCCTCACTCCTGCCTCACTCTGTAGTTTGATCCCAGGCATCACGCTCATGGTCAAGATGACTGAGCTGAGCAAGCTCGAGGAAGACCTTCAGGACCCAGGTGTGGCCAGGGTCCTGTGGAAGTGCAGCTCTCTGGGGCTGAGCGGGGGAGGCTGTATCACCCTCAGCCTCCTCCCCCACAGTCTCCTGCTCCACCCTTGTGGAGGCCTTGCCCCATGAAGCTCTGAATGAGATAGTGGCTAACTTGATGAAGTTCTTGCTCCTGTAGTATCTGGCCAAACATCTGACATCCCAGGCGGAAATGCTGAAGAAGGTCCTCAGGAATAACCAGGAGCATGTCCTAGTGGTCTTCAGTCAAGCTGCAGAGTGCCTACAGGTTGTCGTTGGCCTGGAGGTAAAGCAGTTGGACCCCAGGGAGCACATCTACATCATGGTCCCTACCCTGGGCCTCACCTGCAATGTGATGCTGAGCAGTGGGCAGACCCTGCCCAAGGCTGGCATCCTGGTGCTGGTCCTCAACCTGATCATGCAGAGTGAAGACCTGACCCCTGAGGAAGCAGTCTTGGGAGTACTCAGCAGGACGGGGGTGTGTGTTGGGAGTGAGCCCTGTCTCTTTGGGGAGCTCAGGGAGCTGCTGACCCAAGTGTGGCTGCGGGAGGGATACCTGGAATACCAGCAGGTGCCTGACAGCCACCCTGCTCGCTATGAGTTCCTGTGGGGCGCCCTGGCCTATGTGGAGACCAGCAAGTGGCAAGTCACGGTGTCTGTGCTCAGGGTCTAACAGAGGGCTTTGAGGGCCTCCCCACTCCTGTCTGCAGAGGCTGCGAGGGAGGAGGAATAGGGGGCCTGAGCCAGAGCAGCAGCCAGGGTAATCCTTCCCTCTGTGATTGAAGAGGGAGTAGTCACCTTCTCAGAAGTGAGGGCCCGGGCCAGTTGGGGGAACCAGTGCACAGCATCTGTGGGCTCCTGTTCTCTACAATGACATGGAGATTCATCTGTTTTCCTTAGAAAATCTTCAAGCTTTGATTGTTTTTGCAAAAGGCTAAATAAAGTTCAGTGTCTTAGATTGGAGAATGAGGTTGATCAATATGTGTTTGTGCTTACACAGTTCAAGAACAAGAGTTTTGCTGTTTTGTGAGAGATTGGAAACTCTTCCATTTTGTTTTGTGACCCTGAATGGGACACAGTGGAAATGGAATTAGATCCGTTTCGGAAATGTGAGCTTGTGGTGGAGTGGTGGAGTCGCTCAGTCCTGTCCGACTCTTCGCGACCCCATGGACTGTGGCCAACAAGGCTCCTCAGTCCATGGGATTTTCCAGGCAAGAGTACTTGGGTGGGCTGTCATTTCTTTCTCCAGGGGATCATCATGACCCAGGGATGGAACACGGGTCTCCCAATGTAGACAGACACTTTACCGTCTGAGCCACCAGGGAAGCACTAATATTGATGCGGCAAGAATTATGCGATAAAAGTAATTGCAATGAATTCATCCATCTGTCCTTCTTGTGTGTCATTCTCAAAAACTAAATTATCTTTATTTGGGTTTGTCTGGGTTATTTAAGGAAGCAGCTGGCAATAAATCTGAGGCCCCTGTTCACTAGCTCATATATTCTGAAGACCTTTACAGAGTATCTTCTCCAGGAATGGCGGTGTTAGGAGTGGGGACACTAGGAGAAGCAGGACACCCCCGCACCTAGAGCAAAGTTCTAGGAGCCGCAGTCACACAAGGAAGGTGGAGAGACCTCCCATAGTGGCACTGAACAAGGCAACACGAGGTAGGGCGGTGGAGCTCCAGGAGGAGCACTCGAGTTTCAGTGCCTGAGCCAAGGTGGTTTGGGGCTTTAGGACCCTGGGTTCCTTCTGTAGGAGGTGGTCGAGGTGAGGCAGGCTGGTAGCAGCCCTCAGACTTGCAGACAGTGTTTCTTCGGGGAGATGGCAAATTCTGAAATGGATCATGGCTGTAAGGTGGCCTTTTGCATCTCGGACAAAGCCCAGACAGATCTCTTTCTGGGGCAGGAAGGAAGGGGTCCTGACTCTTGTCGCATTGCTGTTGATCACAGGGGCAAAGGAGGTGTTTTCTACCCCACATCTGCTAGGAATCCTGCAGAACTTTGGTCGCACTCCCTTGAAGTGGTGCCCAAGAAATGCATGGAACTACCCTTTCTTTCCTGGTCCCGGAGATCCAGAACCCACGGTCTTAAATAGCTTTCAATTATCTTGATTGTAATTGGCCATTGTAATCAAGGACTTGACCTTAGTTGGGGCTGCAAGAAAGGAAAGTACTGTTTTGGATGGAAGACCAGCTAGGGAAGAGGCAAAGAGTGGCTCTTGCTTCTATTTCCTGGAGCAGCTTGGGTCCTGTTGGAACACTCCTTCATACCCAAATTTAACAGGTTTTCTATGGAAATGGGGCTTGCCCAGGAGCTCAAATGATGAAGATTCCGCTTACACTGTGGGAGACATGGAATCGATTCATGGGTCAGGGAGATCACCTGAAGAAGGGCATGGCAACCCACTCCAGTATTCTTGCCTGGAGAATTCCATGGACAGAGGAGATCGGAAGACTACAGTCCATGGAGGGGCAAACAGTCCGACACGACTGAGCTACTAACATTGTGGTCCACTATGGTCTAAGTAGCAAAGTTTCTTAGTTTTATTTGTGAAACATCCTATTTGGCTGATTAGGTATCCCACATCCTATTGAGGTGCACATTCTCAGACAAGCCCTGGACCACAAAGTAGCCGACCCCTTCCTACAGTGGAGAGTGGAGGACACTCTTGGGGCAACACTGTGACAGATTCCTGTCCCGACATCACAGAGGCCATGACCGCCAGGCCCTGGCAGCTGCATCCCATCCCTCAGGCGAATAGTGCAGCCCAACACGTGGGCTCCTCAAACCGGCTGGCTTCACAGGAGAAGAACTGAGGCCACGGGGCTTTTCCGAGCGTCCACTGACTATCTGGCAGCTGCCATATATGTGACCAGAATCACATCACCTGTTCCCCTTTTTCTCTGGCACTCAGCATGGATAGCTGCCCCTTTAGCCCCCTGCACCCATCCACACCCCCACTGCAGTGACCTCACCACCTCCTTAAGCCCGGAAGTCGCTCCTGCCTTTTGCTGCCAGGCACAGCCTTAACCTGGGTCTCTGTTGCCTCCACACTTCTGAACCCACCCGAACCCAGGGATGCTGCAGATGTTGCATCTTTACTGGCTAGTACCTATTTCTCATGCTATTCGGATCTCAGACTCTGTCCCTCTCCCCTCTGGAAACTGTTTGGTTTTCAGGACACCTCAGAGAATTGGCAGCTTAATTAGAAATGGAATAGAAAACCACTCAGAATTGCTGTTCTGTGTTTTCCTCCTGGAGAATGTATATCAATTTCAGTGTCTGTGTGTGTTTCGGGGTGGAGAGCAGTGTCTCCAGCTGGGCACAGCTCACTCAAAGATCCCAGGATTCTAGTCACACAGCAGGTCCTGTCCACTTTTGCAGCTTCTCTTCACTCATTTCATCGAAATGAAATCTAGAGCATGCGCACAAGTGAAAATCATAAAGTCCAGATGACCAAAGAAACTGTTATTTCAATGTACTTGTTAATCAGCTTCCCAAGGCAGAGACAGGAGGGCTAGTACAGGGATTACTGGGCATATATCAAAGAGCAAGATTCACATTTCTCTAGGATTCCTAGCAGATGGTGGACAGAACACACCTATTTCATCCCTGTGGTCAACAGCTATGGGGCAAGAGCCTGGACCCCTTCCTGCCTGCCCTAGAAAGAGATCTCTCTGGGGTTTATCCAAGAAGCAAAAGGACACCTCACAGCAATGATGCGTTTCAGAGATTCCCCTCACCCCCAAGACAGACCTCATGTGACTGTGGCTCCTCGACCATTGCTGTAAGTGTGGGGGTGTCCTGCTACTCCTAGTGTCCCCACTGTTAACATGGCCTTTCACGGAGCAGAGAATCTGTACACGTCTTTGGAATAACTGAGCCAATGAGCAGGGCTCTCAGATTGTCTGCTACTTTCTTTAATAACCCAGGAAAATTCAATTAACTGAGATCATTTAGTTATTGTGAATGACAGACAAGAAGGCCATAAGCATGAATTGACTATGATTACTTTTAGTATCTAACTCTTCTCCATACAATACTATTGCTACAGAAGTTCACATTTTCAAAACATTTCTAATTTCGATTCCATTGCATTCTGTTCAGGACCACAAAACAAAATGGAAGACTTTCCCATCTCTCTTACAAAAACTCTTGTTTTTGAACTGTGTAACATCAGATACACTCGGATCAATATCATTCACAAAGCTAAGATATTGAAGTTTCTTTAGCCTACTCTGAAACCAAACTTTGAAAAGTTTCTAAAGAAAACAGAGATGAATCCCCTCGTCATCATAGAGAACAGGAACCAAAAGATGCTACAAACTGGTTCCCCCAACTAGCCCGGGCCCTCACAGTTTAGAAAGCTGACTACCCCCTCTTTAACCACAGAGAGAAGGAACAACCTGGCTGCTGCTCTGTCTCAGGCCCCCTATCCCTCTTCCCTCGCATCTTATGCAGACAGGAATGGGAAGGTCCTCAAAGCCCTTTGGTTGACCCTGCACATAAATGCCATGACTTGCCACTTGCTGGTCTCCACATAGGCCCGGGGACCCCACAGGAACTCATAGCAAACAGGGTGGCTGTCAGGCACCTGCTGGTACCGCAGGTATCCTTCCCGCACCCACACTTGGGTCAGAAGCTCCCTGAGCTCCCCAAAGACACACTGCTCACTCCCAACATACACCCCCATCCTTCTGAGTGCTCCCCAGACCGCCTCCTCAGGGGCCGGGTCTCCAAACCGCATGATCATGCTGAGGACCAGCACCAGGAAGCCGGCCTTGGGCAGGCCCACCCCATCGCTCAGCATCTCATCGCAAGTGAGGCCCAGGATGGGGACCAAGATGTAGATGTGCTCCGCTGGGTCCACCTCTTTCACGTCCACGCCAAAGACCAGCTGCAGGCACACTGAGACTTCCCTGAAGACCACCGGGAAGTGCTCCTGGTTATCCCTGAGGACCTTATTCAGCATTTCCGCCTGGGAGGTCAGCTCCTTGGCTCGATACTTGAGGAGCAGGAACTTCATCAGTTTACCTATCATCCTATCCAGAATTTCCTGGGGCAAGGCCTCCATAGGAGCAGAGGAGGATGCTGGGTAGTAGGAGGCCAAGTGGGATGCGGACTCCCCCACCTCAGCCTCCAAGAGCGGCACCTCGATAGGGCCCTGGGCCTCGCCTGGGTCCTGAAGGTCTTCCTCGGGTTTGCTGAGCTCACTCATCTCAACCACGAGCACAATGCCTGAGGTGAAACAAGACACGGAACTGAGGCAGAGGTACAGATGGGGACCAAGGGCCTCTGGGAGAGAGGAGGTGTGAGCAACCTGGGCTAAGAAATGCATCCTGGATGGTACGACACAGGCCACTTACAGCTCTCCCCTTGAGGGGTTCTCTCCGACCTCACAGGAGAGCTCCTCCTGGGAGGCCAGTCCCCTGGCTACCCGAAGGAGGAAGGAAGGTGGCTCCCCAGGGTGTGGTCAGTACAGCCTGAGATTTCCGGGTCCAAAACAGTGTGAGGAATTGGGGCCTTCTGGGCCCCCGCTATGTTCTGGGATAGGGAGCCTCTGGTTCACTTCAGGTCACCCTCTCACCTTGACTCCTGATACTGCCTGTCTGAACTCAGGACACAGGCTTCAGACCTCTGCCTTCGCCTCCCGGTTCCTGGAGCTCCTGTGAGAGAAATGGAGGTGACATCTAAGGGCTATACTGTGGCACAGCCCTGGGCCTTCTGTGCTGCTAGGTGGGGACGCACACTCGGATTACACCCAGTTGTGTTGTGGCTACCTTGTAATGCTCACCTTTCCCCTGGCATGACCTCGACGGTCCCCTTTGGAGGAGTAGAAGGAAACTCAAAACAAGACACAAGCCTGAACAGAAAGCACTGAGGGGCCCCACATGCGGCCGCACCTGTTCAGGGCCTGGCGCGGGTCCTAGGCTGGGGAGATGCTCGGTCCTCAGCTCCTCCTCACGTCCTGCCTGGCCTCCAAGCACTCGCCACAGGGGCGGGGGTTTGCTCAGTCCAACCTTGGGGTTGGGGAGTCCAGCCTCTGCCAACCTGAAGCCTCCACCTCTGCCCGTAAAACCTCACCTCCCGAGTTCCCTAAGCCAGCGGTCAAGAAACTGCTCACCCTGCTCACCCCACTCTGGGCCCTCCAAGACCCTCTTGCAAGGGCCAAGATCCCTCCAGCTTGGCGTCGAACCGCCTCAATCCTTCCTCGCATGGAGCCTGGACTCCAGGCAGGACTCGCGTTTGTCGCCTCTGCCATTTTGACACCCCGCCGCTTTCCCAAGGCCTCCAGTCCCTCGGAGACCCGCATGTGAGGAAGTCAGACAGACCTACTGTGCTCTTCTCACCCCAAGGGCTCCCAGGGACGACTACAGGGATGGGGATCTGTGGGGTTCCATCAGTCCTCACTCAGGGTGCCCGCAGTCCTCCTTCAGGAACCTCACCTTGCCTCCGCGCACGACCTGGATTCTCGCCTCTCCGCAACTGAAGCCCCGCCCCTTATAGCAGGACCCCAGTCTCTTGAAGACCCGGATGTCAGGAAGACAGCTCATGCCTGTGGCACTCATCCTGCCCCCACGGTTGCCCTGGACTGCCAACAGAGATTCGCTTCTCTGAGGTCCCCTCTGATTACGGGTTCAGGGTCCTCTAGTCCCTCTTCAGGGTCCTCAAGGTCTTCAACCCTGCAGGACCTGGGAATCGGGCCCCCGAGGCCCCGCCCCATATGTGACGTCCCCACTCAGAGACCCGGATGTCAGGAAGTGAGACCATGCACTTCGGGCTCATCGTATCCCAGTTCGGCCAAGGACCAACAGCAGCTCCAGGCTTTTCTGAGGTCTCCTCTGATTTGGGTCCAGGGTCCACTCAGTCGTCCGTCAGTGTCCTCAAATTGAAACCCTGGAGGAGCTGGGGATCTTCCCTCTGCTCACCTGAGGCTACACCCCCTTTCCCAGGTCCCCAGTTTCTCTGAGACCCAGATGTCAGGAAATGCAGCATGTGCTCATCCACCCTCTGTGAGCCCTGAGACTTGATGTGAGGGTCCCGCCTCTGGTCAACACAAGGGGCATCCCCAGAATGCCAGGGCTCTAGATGAGATTCCTTAGGAAGGATTAAGGAACCCCACAGATTCCTGACCCTACTGTCAGCCCTGGGCCACCCTGGTGGTGGGATGAGCGCTTGGCAGCCTCTTCTGACTTCCGCATCTGTATCTCAGAAACATTAGGCAATTGTTAGAAGCGTCAGGGCGTCAGATGGGCAGTGAGAAAGATCTTCTTTCTTTTGAGAGTCAAGGTGAGGACACTGAGGAAGGACAGAGGGGACCCTGGACCCCAGAGCAGAGTGGGCTCTGGGAGGACATTGGGTGGATGAACGTATGCTGGATTTCCTGACTGGGTCTCAGAGAGACTGGGGACCTGGGATAGGGGGCTGACTTCCTAATATCCAGATTTCAGCCTGGTGTCCTAGTATAGAGAGATGACTTAGTGACATCCGCATATCAGAAAGACTGGGCTCCTGGTATGAGGTTTGGGGCGTTAGTAGGGGAAAGGAGAGAATCTGAAGTCGTACCTGGAGATAAGTTGAGGTCTCTGAGGGAAGGCTGAAGGGACCCCAAGTGAAAACTCTAGGGATCCCAAGATAAGAGGGATGGAACCCCACAGATCCCTGCCGCTGCCATCGGCCCTGGGAGCCCTCGGGGTGAGAAGAACACACTAGGTCTGTCCTGAGTTCCTGACATCCAGCTCTGTGAGGCTGGGGACTTGGTGTGAGGAGCAGGGACTATGGTGGGGAGAGGACAGAGACTAGGTCCTCCTGGAAATCAAGGTGAGGACCCTGAGGGAGGACTGAGAATAGCCAGATCTCAGAACAGAGGGAACCCTGGTAGTCCCTGGGCAGGGTAACCTCGTGCCGCATTGCCTGATAACCCTGGCAGAGAGACTGGGGACCTCTTGAAAGCAGGGGAAACTCCAAATGGCGGATGGGACACTTGCAGGTCTTGTGTGGAGTCTAGACCCCATGCAAGGCAGGACTAAGGCAGTTAGACCCCAACAGGGAGGGATCTTGGCCCTTGCAAGGGGGTCTTGGAGGGTGCAGAGTGGGGTGAGCAGTTTCTTGAACTCTGGCTTAGGGACCTCGCGAGGTGAGGTATTTCAGGAACAGCCGAAGGCTTCCGGTTGGCAGAGGCTGGACTCCTCAACCGCAATGGAGGACTGAGCAGACCCCCGCCCCTGTGGTCAGTGCTGGGAGGGAAGGCAGGACATGAGGAGGAGCTGAGGACCGAACACCTCCCTGGCCTAGGCCCCACAGGAGACCTTGGGCAGGTGCGGCCGCATGTGGGGCCCCTCAGCGCTTTCTTTCCAGTCTCGGGTCTTGTTCTGCGTTTCCCTCCAGGCCCCCAGAGGGGAGGGACCAGGTTGTGCCAGGGGAAATGTAAGCACTAAAGGGGAGCTCTGAAGGGACCTCTCACCACACAACTGAGGGACCCTCACAGTGTGCACCCCTTGTACTGTCAGAGAATGCTAAGGGCTGTGCCACGGGATACCACTGAGGTGCCCCTCCATTTCTCACAGGAGCTGTAGGAAGCAGTAGGCGAAGGCAGACATCTGAGGCCCGTGTCCTGAGGTCAGTGAACAGAGGAGGTCCAGGCAATGCCAGGAGTCAAGGTGATGAGGGTGCCCTGAGTGGACACCAAGTGCTGCCCATCCCAGAACAGAGGGGACCCCACAAGGGCCTAATCCCCTTACCTTGTCAGTCCCAGAAATCTCGGGCTGTGCTGACCACACCCTGGGGAGCCACCTCACTTCCTTCTTCAGGTAGCCAGGGGACTGGCCACTCCAGAGGCATGTCCCTGTGTGGTCTGAGAGCACTTTTCAAGAGGAGACCTGCAAGTGGCCTGTGGCCAACCAGGGTGCGGTTCTCAGGTGAGGCCATTCACAGCCCGTCTATCCACCATCCAGGCCCATGGTCCTCATCTGTCCCATTTGCCCCCATGCCTCACTCCTGCCTCACTCTGTAGTTTGATCCCAGGCATCACGCTCATGGTCAAGATGACTGAGCTGAGCAAGCTCGAGGAAGACCTTCAGGACCCAGGTGTGGCCAGGGTCCTGTGGAAGTGCAGCTCTCTGGGGCTGAGCGGGGGAGGCTGTATCACCCTCAGCCTCCTCCCCCACAGTCTCCTGCTCCACCCTTGTGGAGGCCTTGCCTCATGAAGCTCTGAATGAGATAGTGGCTAACTTGATGAAGTTCTTGCTCCTGTAGTATCTGGCCAAACATCTGACATCCCAGGCGGAAATGCTGAAGAAGGTCCTCAGGAATAACCAGGAGCATGTCCTAGTGGTCTTCAGTCAAGCTGCAGAGTGCCTACAGGTTGTCGTTGGCCTGGAGGTAAAGCAGTTGGACCCCAGGGAGCACATCTACATCATGGTCCCTACCCTGGGCCTCACCTGCAATGTGATGCTGAGCAGTGGGCAGACCCTGCCCAAGGCTGGCATCCTGGTGCTGGTCCTCAACCTGATCATGCAGAGTGAAGACCTGACCCCTGAGGAAGCAGTCTTGGGAGTACTCAGCAGGACGGGGGTGTGTGTTGGGAGTGAGCCCTGTCTCTTTGGGGAGCTCAGGGAGCTGCTGACCCAAGTGTGGCTGCGGGAGGGATACCTGGAATACCAGCAGGTGCCTGACAGCCACCCTGCTCGCTATGAGTTCCTGTGGGGCGCCCTGGCCTATGTGGAGACCAGCAAGTGGCAAGTCACGGTGTCTGTGCTCAGGGTCTAACAGAGGGCTTTGAGGGCCTCCCCACTCCTGTCTGCAGAGGCTGCGAGGGAGGAGGAATAGGGGGCCTGAGCCAGAGCAGCAGCCAGGGTAATCCTTCCCTCTGTGATTGAAGAGGGAGTAGTCACCTTCTCAGAAGTGAGGGCCCGGGCCAGTTGGGGGAACCAGTGCACAGCATCTGTGGGCTCCTGTTCTCTACAATGACATGGAGATTCATCTGTTTTCCTTAGAAAATCTTCAAGCTTTGATTGTTTTTGCAAAAGGCTAAATAAAGTTCAGTGTCTTAGCTTGGAGAATGAGGTTGATCAATATGTGTTTGTGCTTACACAGTTCAAGAACAAGAGTTTTGCTGTTTTGTGAGCGATTGGAAACTCTTCCATTTTGTTTTGTGACCCTGAATGGGACACAGTGGAAATGGAATTAGATCCGTTTCGGAAATGTGAGCTTGTGGTGGAGTGGTGGAGTCGCTCAGTCCTGTCCGACTCTTCGCGACCCCATGGACTGTGGCCAACAAGGCTCCTCAGTCCATGGGATTTTCCAGGCAAGAGTACTTGGGTGGGCTGTCATTTCTTTCTCCAGGGGATCATCATGACCCAGGGATGGAACACGGGTCTCCCAATGTAGACAGACACTTTACCGTCTGAGCCACCAGGGAAGCACTAATATTGATGCGGCAAGAATTATGCGATAAAAGTAATTGCAATGAATTCATCCATCTGTCCTTCTTGTGTGTCATTCTCAAAAACTAAATTATCTTTATTTGGGTTTGTCTGGGTTATTTAAGGAAGCAGCTGGCAATAAATCTGAGGCCCCTGTTCACTAGCTCATATATTCTGAAGACCTTTACAGAGTATCTTCTCCAGGAATGGCGGTGTTAGGAGTGGGGACACTAGGAGAAGCAGGACACCCCCGCACCTAGAGCAAAGTTCTAGGAGCCGCAGTCACACAAGGAAGGTGGAGAGACCTCCCATAGTGGCACTGAACAAGGCAACACGAGGTAGGGCGATGGAGCTCCAGGAGGAGCACTCGAGTTTCAGTGCCTGAGCCAAGGTGGTTTGGGGCTTTAGGACCCTGGGTTCCTTCTGTAGGAGGTGGTCGAAGTGAGGCAGGCTGGTAGCAGCCCTCAGACTTGCAGACAGTGTTTCTTCGGGGAGATGGCAAATTCTGAAATGGATCATGGCTGTAAGGTGGCCTTTTGCATCTCGGACAAAGCCCAGACAGATCTCTTTCTGGGGCAGGAAGGAAGGGGTCCTGACTCTTGTCGCATTGCTGTTGATCACAGGGGCAAAGGAGGTGTTTTCTACCCCACATCTGCTAGGAATCCTGCAGAACTTTGGTCGCACTCCCTTGAAGTGGTGCCCAAGAAATGCATGGAACTACCCTTTCTTTCCTGGTCCCGGAGATCCAGAACCCACGGTCTTAAATAGCTTTCAATTATCTTGATTGTAATTGGCCATTGTAATCAAGGACTTGACCTTAGTTGGGGCTGCAAGAAAGGAAAGTACTGTTTTGGATGGAAGACCAGCTAGGGAAGAGGCAAAGAGTGGCTCTTGCTTCTATTTCCTGGAGCAGCTTGGGTCCTGTTGGAACACTCCTTCATACCCAAATTTAACAGGTTTTCTATGGAAATGGGGCTTGCCCAGGAGCTCAAATGATGAAGATTCCGCTTACACTGTGGGAGACATGGGATCGATTCATGGGTCAGGGAGATCACCTGAAGAAGGGCATGGCAACCCACTCCAGTATTCTTGCCTGGAGAATTCCATGGACAGAGGAGATCGGAAGACTACAGTCCATGGAGGGGCAAACAGTCCGACACGACTGAGCTACTAACATTGTGGTCCACTATGGTCTAAGTAGCAAAGTTTCTTAGTTTTATTTGTGAAACATCCTATTTGGCTGATTAGGTATCCCACATCCTATTGAGGTGCACATTCTCAGACAAGCCCTGGACCACAAAGTAGCCGACCCCTTCCTACAGTGGAGAGTGGAGGACACTCTTGGGGCAACACTGTGACAGATTCCTGTCCCGACATCACAGAGGCCATGACCGCCAGGCCCTGGCAGCTGCATCCCATCCCTCAGGCGAATAGTGCAGCCCAACACGTGGGCTCCTCAAACCGGCTGGCTTCACAGGAGAAGAACTGAGGCCACGGGGCTTTTCCGAGCGTCCACTGACTATCTGGCAGCTGCCATATATGTGACCAGAATCACATCACCTGTTCCCCTTTTTCTCTGGCACTCAGCATGGATAGCTGCCCCTTTAGCCCCCTGCACCCATCCACACCCCCACTGCAGTGACCTCACCACCTCCTTAAGCCCGGAAGTCGCTCCTGCCTTTTGCTGCCAGGCACAGCCTTAACCTGGGTCTCTGTTGCCTCCACACTTCTGAACCCACCCGAACCCAGGGATGCTGCAGATGTTGCATCTTTACTGGCTAGTACCTATTTCTCATGCTATTCGGATCTCAGACTCTGTCCCTCTCCCCTCTGGAAACTGTTTGGTTTTCAGGACACCTCAGAGAATTGGCAGCTTAATTAGAAATGGAATAGAAAACCACTCAGAATTGCTGTTCTGTGTTTTCCTCCTGGAGAATGTATATCAATTTCAGTGTCTGTGTGTGTTTCGGGGTGGAGAGCAGTGTCTCCAGCTGGGCACAGCTCACTCAAAGATCCCAGGATTCTAGTCACACAGCAGGTCCTGTCCACTTTTGCAGCTTCTCTTCACTCATTTCATCGAAATGAAATCTAGAGCATGCGCACAAGTGAAAATCATAAAGTCCAGATGACCAAAGAAACTGTTATTTCAATGTACTTGTTAATCAGCTTCCCAAGGCAGAGACAGGAGGGCTAGTACAGGGATTACTGGGCATATATCAAAGAGCAAGATTCACATTTCTCTAGGATTCCTAGCAGATGGTGGACAGAACACACCTATTTCATCCCTGTGGTCAACAGCTATGGGGCAAGAGCCTGGACCCCTTCCTGCCTGCCCTAGAAAGAGATCTCTCTGGGGTTTATCCAAGAAGCAAAAGGACACCTCACAGCAATGATGCGTTTCAGAGATTCCCCTCACCCCCAAGACAGACCTCAGGTGACTGTGGCTCCTCGACCATTGCTGTAAGTGTGGGGGTGTCCTGCTACTCCTAGTGTCCCCACTGTTAACATGGCCTTTCACGGAGCAGAGAATCTGTACACGTCTTTGGAATAACTGAGCCAATGAGCAGGGCTCTCAGATTGTCTGCTACTTTCTTTAATAACCCAGGAAAATTCAATTAACTGAGATCATTTAGTTATTGTGAATGACAGACAAGAAGGCCATAAGCATGAATTGACTATGATTACTTTTAGTATCTAACTCTTCTCCATACAATACTATTGCTACAGAAGTTCACATTTTCAAAACATTTCTAATTTCGATTCCATTGCATTCTGTTCAGGACCACAAAACAAAATGGAAGACTTTCCCATCTCTCTTACAAAAACTCTTGTTTTTGAACTGTGTAACATCAGATACACTCGGATCAATATCATTCACAAAGCTAAGATATTGAAGTTTCTTTAGCCTACTCTGAAACCAAACTTTGAAAAGTTTCTAAAGAAAACAGAGATGAATCCCCTCGTCATCATAGAGAACAGGAACCAAAAGATGCTACAAACTGGTTCCCCCAACTAGCCCGGGCCCTCACAGTTTAGAAAGCTGACTACCCCCTCTTTAACCACAGAGAGAAGGAACAACCTGGCTGCTGCTCTGTCTCAGGCCCCCTATCCCTCTTCCCTCGCATCTTATGCAGACAGGAATGGGAAGGTCCTCAAAGCCCTTTGGTTGACCCTGCACATAAATGCCATGACTTGCCACTTGCTGGTCTCCACATAGGCCCGGGGACCCCACAGGAACTCATAGCAAACAGGGTGGCTGTCAGGCACCTGCTGGTACCGCAGGTATCCTTCCCGCACCCACACTTGGGTCAGAAGCTCCCTGAGCTCCCCAAAGACACACTGCTCACTCCCAACATACACCCCCATCCTTCTGAGTGCTCCCCAGACCGCCTCCTCAGGGGCCGGGTCTCCAAACCGCATGATCATGCTGAGGACCAGCACCAGGAAGCCGGCCTTGGGCAGGCCCACCCCATCGCTCAGCATCTCATCGCAAGTGAGGCCCAGGATGGGGACCAAGATGTAGATGTGCTCCGCTGGGTCCACCTCTTTCACGTCCACGCCAAAGACCAGCTGCAGGCACACTGAGACTTCCCTGAAGACCACCGGGAAGTGCTCCTGGTTATCCCTGAGGACCTTATTCAGCATTTCCGCCTGGGAGGTCAGCTCCTTGGCTCGATACTTGAGGAGCAGGAACTTCATCAGTTTACCTATCATCCTATCCAGAATTTCCTGGGGCAAGGCCTCCATAGGAGCAGAGGAGGATGCTGGGTAGTAGGAGGCCAAGTGGGATGCGGACTCCCCCACCTCAGCCTCCAAGAGCGGCACCTCGATAGGGCCCTGGGCCTCGCCTGGGTCCTGAAGGTCTTCCTCGGGTTTGCTGAGCTCACTCATCTCAACCACGAGCACAATGCCTGAGGTGAAACAAGACACGGAACTGAGGCAGAGGTACAGATGGGGACCAAGGGCCTCTGGGAGAGAGGAGGTGTGAGCAACCTGGGCTAAGAAATGCATCCTGGATGGTACGACACAGGCCACTTACAGCTCTCCCCTTGAGGGGTTCTCTCCGACCTCACAGGAGAGCTCCTCCTGGGAGGCCAGTCCCCTGGCTACCCGAAGGAGGAAGGAAGGTGGCTCCCCAGGGTGTGGTCAGTACAGCCTGAGATTTCCGGGTCCAAAACAGTGTGAGGAATTGGGGCCTTCTGGGCCCCCGCTATGTTCTGGGATAGGGAGCCTCTGGTTCACTTCAGGTCACCCTCTCACCTTGACTCCTGATACTGCCTGTCTGAACTCAGGACACAGGCTTCAGACCTCTGCCTTCGCCTCCCGGTTCCTGGAGCTCCTGTGAGAGAAATGGAGGTGACATCTAAGGGCTATACTGTGGCACAGCCCTGGGCCTTCTGTGCTGCTAGGTGGGGACGCACACTCGGATTACACCCAGTTGTGTTGTGGCTACCTTGTAATGCTCACCTTTCCCCTGGCATGACCTCGACGGTCCCCTTTGGAGGAGTAGAAGGAAACTCAAAACAAGACACAAGCCTGAACAGAAAGCACTGAGGGGCCCCACATGCGGCCGCACCTGTTCAGGGCCTGGCGCGGGTCCTAGGCTGGGGAGATGCTCGGTCCTCAGCTCCTCCTCACGTCCTGCCTGGCCTCCAAGCACTCGCCACAGGGGCGGGGGTTTGCTCAGTCCAACCTTGGGGTTGGGGAGTCCAGCCTCTGCCAACCTGAAGCCTCCACCTCTGCCCGTAAAACCTCACCTCCCGAGTTCCCTAAGCCAGCGGTCAAGAAACTGCTCACCCTGCTCACCCCACTCTGGGCCCTCCAAGACCCTCTTGCAAGGGCCAAGATCCCTCCAGCTTGGCGTCGAACCGCCTCAATCCTTCCTCGCATGGAGCCTGGACTCCAGGCAGGACTCGCGTTTGTCGCCTCTGCCATTTTGACACCCCGCCGCTTTCCCAAGGCCTCCAGTCCCTCGGAGACCCGCATGTGAGGAAGTCAGACAGACCTACTGTGCTCTTCTCACCCCAAGGGCTCCCAGGGACGACTACAGGGATGGGGATCTGTGGGGTTCCATCAGTCCTCACTCAGGGTGCCCGCAGTCCTCCTTCAGGAACCTCACCTTGCCTCCGCGCACGACCTGGATTCTCGCCTCTCCGCAACTGAAGCCCCGCCCCTTATAGCAGGACCCCAGTCTCTTGAAGACCCGGATGTCAGGAAGACAGCTCATGCCTGTGGCACTCATCCTGCCCCCACGGTTGCCCTGGACTGCCAACAGAGATTCGCTTCTCTGAGGTCCCCTCTGATTACGGGTTCAGGGTCCTCTAGTCCCTCTTCAGGGTCCTCAAGGTCTTCAACCCTGCAGGACCTGGGAATCGGGCCCCCGAGGCCCCGCCCCATATGTGACGTCCCCACTCAGAGACCCGGATGTCAGGAAGTGAGACCATGCACTTCGGGCTCACCGTATCCCAGTTCAGCCAAGGACCAACAGCAGCTCCAGGCTTTTCTGAGGTCTCCTCTGATTTGGGTCCAGGGTCCACTCAGTCGTCCGTCAGTGTCCTCAAATTGAAACCCTGGAGGAGCTGGGGATCTTCCCTCTGCTCACCTGAGGCTACACCCCCTTTCCCAGGTCCCCAGTTTCTCTGAGACCCAGATGTCAGGAAATGCAGCATGTGCTCATCCACCCTCTGTGAGCCCTGAGACTTGATGTGAGGGTCCCGCCTCTGGTCAACACAAGGGGCATCCCCAGAATGCCAGGGCTCTAGATGAGATTCCTTAGGAAGGATTAAGGAACCCCACAGATTCCTGACCCTACTGTCAGCCCTGGGCCACCCTGGTGGTGGGATGAGCGCTTGGCAGCCTCTTCTGACTTCCGCATCTGTATCTCAGAAACATTAGGCAATTGTTAGAAGTGTCAGGGCGTCAGATGGGCAGTGAGAAAGATCTTCTTTCTTTTGAGAGTCAAGGTGAGGACACTTGAGGAAGGACAGAGGGGACCCTGGACCCCAGAGCAGAGTGGGCTCTGGGAGGACATTGGGTGGATGAACGTATGCTGGATTTCCTGACTGGGTCTCAGAGAGACTGGGGACCTGGGATAGGGGGCTGACTTCCTAATATCCAGATTTCAGCCTGGTGTCCTAGTATAGAGAGATGACTTAGTGACATCCGCATATCAGAAAGACTGGGCTCCTGGTATGAGGTTTGGGGCGTTAGTAGGGGAAAGGAGAGAATCTGAAGTCGTACCTGGAGATAAGTTGAGGTCTCTGAGGGAAGGCTGAAGGGACCCCAAGTGAAAACTCTAGGGATCCCAAGATAAGAGGGATGGAACCCCACAGATCCCTGCCGCTGCCATCGGCCCTGGGAGCCCTCGGGGTGAGAAGAACACACTAGGTCTGTCCTGAGTTCCTGACATCCAGCTCTGTGAGGCTGGGGACTTGGTGTGAGGAGCAGGGACTATGGTGGGGAGAGGACAGAGACTAGGTCCTCCTGGAAATCAAGGTGAGGACCCTGAGGGAGGACTGAGAATAGCCAGATCTCAGAACAGAGGGAACCCTGGTAGTCCCTGGGCAGGGTAACCTCGTGCCGCATTGCCTGATAACCCTGGCAGAGAGACTGGGGACCTCTTGAAAGCAGGGGAAACTCCAAATGGCGGATGGGACACTTGCAGGTCTTGTGTGGAGTCTAGACCCCATGCAAGGCAGGACTAAGGCAGTTAGACCCCAACAGGGAGGGATCTTGGCCCTTGCAAGGGGGTCTTGGAGGGTGCAGAGTGGGGTGAGCAGTTTCTTGAACTCTGGCTTAGGGACCTCGCGAGGTGAGGTATTTCAGGAACAGCCGAAGGCTTCCGGTTGGCAGAGGCTGGACTCCTCAACCGCAATGGAGGACTGAGCAGACCCCCGCCCCTGTGGTCAGTGCTGGGAGGGAAGGCAGGACATGAGGAGGAGCTGAGGACCGAACACCTCCCTGGCCTAGGCCCCACAGGAGACCTTGGGCAGGTGCAGCCGCATGTGGGGCCCCTCAGCGCTTTCTTTCCAGTCGCGGGTCTTGTTCTGCGTTTCCCTCCAGGCCCCCAGAGGGGAGGGACCAGGTTGTGCCAGGGGAAATGTAAGCACTAAAGGGGAGCTCTGAAGGGACCTCTCACCACACAACTGAGGGACCCTCACAGTGTGCACCCCTTGTACTGTCAGAGAATGCTAAGGGCTGTGCCACGGGATACCACTGAGGTGCCCCTCCATTTCTCACAGGAGCTGTAGGAAGCAGTAGGCGAAGGCAGACATCTGAGGCCCGTGTCCTGAGGTCAGTGAACAGAGGAGGTCCAGGCAATTCCAGGAGTCAAGGTGATGAGGGTGCCCTGAGTGGACACCAAGTGCTGCCCATCCCAGAACAGAGGGGACCCCACAAGGGCCTAATCCCCTTACCTTGTCAGTCCCAGAAATCTCGGGCTGTGCTGACCACACCCTGGGGAGCCACCTCACTTCCTTCTTCAGGTAGCCAGGGGACTGGCCACTCCAGAGGCATGTCCCTGTGTGGTCTGAGAGCACTTTTCAAGAGGAGACCTGCAAGTGGCCTGTGGCCAACCAGGGTGCGGTTCTCAGGTGAGGCCATTCACAGCCCGTCTATCCACCATCCAGGCCCATGGTCCTCATCTGTCCCATTTGCCCCCATGCCTCACTCCTGCCTCACTCTGTAGTTTGATCCCAGGCATCACGCTCATGGTCAAGATGACTGAGCTGAGCAAGCTCGAGGAAGACCTTCAGGACCCAGGTGTGGCCAGGGTCCTGTGGAAGTGCAGCTCTCTGGGGCTGAGCGGGGGAGGCTGTATCACCCTCAGCCTCCTCCCCCACAGTCTCCTGCTCCACCCTTGTGGAGGCCTTGCCTCATGAAGCTCTGAATGAGATAGTGGCTAACTTGATGAAGTTCTTGCTCCTGTAGTATCTGGCCAAACATCTGACATCCCAGGCGGAAATGCTGAAGAAGGTCCTCAGGAATAACCAGGAGCATGTCCTAGTGGTCTTCAGTCAAGCTGCAGAGTGCCTACAGGTTGTCGTTGGCCTGGAGGTAAAGCAGTTGGACCCCAGGGAGCACATCTACATCATGGTCCCTACCCTGGGCCTCATCTGCAATGTGATGCTGAGCAGTGGGCAGACCCTGCCCAAGGCTGGCATCCTGGTGCTGCTCCTCAACCTGATCATGCAGAGTGAAGACCTGACCCCTGAGGAAGCAGTCTTGGGAGTACTCAGCAGGACGGGGGTGTGTGTTGGGAGTGAGCCCTGTCTCTTTGGGGAGCTCAGGGAGCTGCTGACCCAAGTGTGGCTGCGGGAGGGATACCTGGAATACCAGCAGGTGCCTGACAGCCACCCTGCTCGCTATGAGTTCCTGTGGGGCGCCCTGGCCTATGTGGAGACCAGCAAGTGGCAAGTCACGGTGTCTGTGCTCAGGGTCTAACAGAGGGCTTTGAGGGCCTCCCCACTCCTGTCTGCAGAGGCTGCGAGGGAGGAGGAATAGGGGGCCTGAGCCAGAGCAGCAGCCAGGGTAATCCTTCCCTCTGTGATTGAAGAGGGAGTAGTCACCTTCTCAGAAGTGAGGGCCCGGGCCAGTTGGGGGAACCAGTGCACAGCATCTGTGGGCTCCTGTTCTCTACAATGACATGGAGATTCATCTGTTTTCCTTAGAAAATCTTCAAGCTTTGATTGTTTTTGCAAAAGGCTAAATAAAGTTCAGTGTCTTAGCTTGGAGAATGAGGTTGATCAATATGTGTTTGTGCTTACACAGTTCAAGAACAAGAGTTTTGCTGTTTTGTGAGCGATTGGAAACTCTTCCATTTTGTTTTGTGACCCTGAATGGGACACAGTGGAAATGGAATTAGATCCGTTTCGGAAATGTGAGCTTGTGGTGGAGTGGTGGAGTCGCTCAGTCCTGTCCGACTCTTCGCGACCCCATGGACTGTGGCCAACAAGGCTCCTCAGTCCATGGGATTTTCCAGGCAAGAGTACTTGGGTGGGCTGTCATTTCTTTCTCCAGGGGATCATCATGACCCAGGGATGGAACACGGGTCTCCCAATGTAGACAGACACTTTACCGTCTGAGCCACCAGGGAAGCACTAATATTGATGCGGCAAGAATTATGCGATAAAAGTAATTGCAATGAATTCATCCATCTGTCCTTCTTGTGTGTCATTCTCAAAAACTAAATTATCTTTATTTGGGTTTGTCTGGGTTATTTAAGGAAGCAGCTGGCAATAAATCTGAGGCCCCTGTTCACTAGCTCATATATTCTGAAGACCTTTACAGAGTATCTTCTCCAGGAATGGCGGTGTTAGGAGTGGGGACACTAGGAGAAGCAGGACACCCCCGCACCTAGAGCAAAGTTCTAGGAGCCGCAGTCACACAAGGAAGGTGGAGAGACCTCCCATAGTGGCACTGAACAAGGCAACACGAGGTAGGGCGGTGGAGCTCCAGGAGGAGCACTCGAGTTTCAGTGCCTGAGCCAAGGTGGTTTGGGGCTTTAGGACCCTGGGTTCCTTCTGTAGGAGGTGGTCGAGGTGAGGCAGGCTGGTAGCAGCCCTCAGACTTGCAGACAGTGTTTCTTCGGGGAGATGGCAAATTCTGAAATGGATCATGGCTGTAAGGTGGCCTTTTGCATCTCGGACAAAGCCCAGACAGATCTCTTTCTGGGGCAGGAAGGAAGGGGTCCTGACTCTTGTCGCATTGCTGTTGATCACAGGGGCAAAGGAGGTGTTTTCTACCCCACATCTGCTAGGAATCCTGCAGAACTTTGGTCGCACTCCCTTGAAGCGGTGCCCAAGAAATGCATGGAACTACCCTTTCTTTCCTGGTCCCGGAGATCCAGAACCCACGGTCTTAAATAGCTTTCAATTATCTTGATTGTAATTGGCCATTGTAATCAAGGACTTGACCTTAGTTGGGGCTGCAAGAAAGGAAAGTACTGTTTTGGATGGAAGACCAGCTAGGGAAGAGGCAAAGAGTGGCTCTTGCTTCTATTTCCTGGAGCAGCTTGGGTCCTGTTGGAACACTCCTTCATACCCAAATTTAACAGGTTTTCTATGGAAATGGGGCTTGCCCAGGAGCTCAAATGATGAAGATTCCGCTTACACTGTGGGAGACATGGGATCGATTCATGGGTCAGGGAGATCACCTGAAGAAGGGCATGGCAACCCACTCCAGTATTCTTGCCTGGAGAATTCCATGGACAGAGGAGATCGGAAGACTACAGTCCATGGAGGGGCAAACAGTCCGACACGACTGAGCTACTAACATTGTGGTCCACTATGGTCTAAGTAGCAAAGTTTCTTAGTTTTATTTGTGAAACATCCTATTTGGCTGATTAGGTATCCCACATCCTATTGAGGTGCACATTCTCAGACAAGCCCTGGACCACAAAGTAGCCGACCCCTTCCTACAGTGGAGAGTGGAGGACACTCTTGGGGCAACACTGTGACAGATTCCTGTCCCGACATCACAGAGGCCATGACCGCCAGGCCCTGGCAGCTGCATCCCATCCCTCAGGCGAATAGTGCAGCCCAACACGTGGGCTCCTCAAACCGGCTGGCTTCACAGGAGAAGAACTGAGGCCACGGGGCTTTTCCGAGCGTCCACTGACTATCTGGCAGCTGCCATATATGTGACCAGAATCACATCACCTGTTCCCCTTTTTCTCTGGCACTCAGCATGGATAGCTGCCCCTTTAGCCCCCTGCACCCATCCACACCCCCACTGCAGTGACCTCACCACCTCCTTAAGCCCGGAAGTCGCTCCTGCCTTTTGCTGCCAGGCACAGCCTTAACCTGGGTCTCTGTTGCCTCCACACTTCTGAACCCACCCGAACCCAGGGATGCTGCAGATGTTGCATCTTTACTGGCTAGTACCTATTTCTCATGCTATTCGGATCTCAGACTCTGTCCCTCTCCCCTCTGGAAACTGTTTGGTTTTCAGGACACCTCAGAGAATTGGCAGCTTAATTAGAAATGGAATAGAAAACCACTCAGAATTGCTGTTCTGTGTTTTCCTCCTGGAGAATGTATATCAATTTCAGTGTCTGTGTGTGTTTCGGGGTGGAGAGCAGTGTCTCCAGCTGGGCACAGCTCACTCAAAGATCCCAGGATTCTAGTCACACAGCAGGTCCTGTCCACTTTTGCAGCTTCTCTTCACTCATTTCATCGAAATGAAATCTAGAGCATGCGCACAAGTGAAAATCATAAAGTCCAGATGACCAAAGAAACTGTTATTTCAATGTACTTGTTAATCAGCTTCCCAAGGCAGAGACAGGAGGGCTAGTACAGGGATTACTGGGCATATATCAAAGAGCAAGATTCACATTTCTCTAGGATTCCTAGCAGATGGTGGACAGAACACACCTATTTCATCCCTGTGGTCAACAGCTATGGGGCAAGAGCCTGGACCCCTTCCTGCCTGCCCTAGAAAGAGATCTCTCTGGGGTTTATCCAAGAAGCAAAAGGACACCTCACAGCAATGATGCGTTTCAGAGATTCCCCTCACCCCCAAGACAGACCTCAGGTGACTGTGGCTCCTCGACCATTGCTGTAAGTGTGGGGGTGTCCTGCTACTCCTAGTGTCCCCACTGTTAACATGGCCTTTCACGGAGCAGAGAATCTGTACACGTCTTTGGAATAACTGAGCCAATGAGCAGGGCTCTCAGATTGTCTGCTACTTTCTTTAATAACCCAGGAAAATTCAATTAACTGAGATCATTTAGTTATTGTGAATGACAGACAAGAAGGCCATAAGCATGAATTGACTATGATTACTTTTATTATCTAACTCTTCTCCATACAATACTATTGCTACAGAAGTTCACATTTTCAAAACATTTCTAATTTCGATTCCATTGCATTCTGTTCAGGACCACAAAACAAAATGGAAGACTTTCCCATCTCTCTTACAAAAACTCTTGTTTTTGAACTGTGTAACATCAGATACACTCGGATCAATATCATTCACAAAGCTAAGATATTGAAGTTTCTTTAGCCTACTCTGAAACCAAACTTTGAAAAGTTTCTAAAGAAAACAGAGATGAATCCCCTCGTCATCATAGAGAACAGGAACCAAAAGATGCTACAAACTGGTTCCCCCAACTAGCCCGGGCCCTCACAGTTTAGAAAGCTGACTACCCCCTCTTTAACCACAGAGAGAAGGAACAACCTGGCTGCTGCTCTGTCTCAGGCCCCCTATTCCTCTTCCCTCGCATCTTATGCAGACAGGAATGGGAAGGTCCTCAAAGCCCTTTGGTTGACCCTGCACATAAATGCCATGACTTGCCACTTGCTGGTCTCCACATAGGCCCGGGGACCCCACAGGAACTCATAGCAAACAGGGTGGCTGTCAGGCACCTGCTGGTACCGCAGGTATCCTTCCCGCACCCACACTTGGGTCAGAAGCTCCCTGAGCTCCCCAAAGACACACTGCTCACTCCCAACATACACCCCCATCCTTCTGAGTGCTCCCCAGACCGCCTCCTCAGGGGCCGGGTCTCCAAACCGCATGATCATGCTGAGGACCAGCACCAGGAAGCCGGCCTTGGGCAGGCCCACCCCATCGCTCAGCATCTCATCCCAAGTGAGGCCCAGGATGGGGACCAAGATGTAGATGTGCTCCGCTGGGTCCACCTCTTTCACGTCCACGCCAAAGACCAGCTGCAGGCACACTGAGACTTCCCTGAAGACCACCGGGAAGTGCTCCTGGTTATCCCTGAGGACCTTATTCAGCATTTCCGCCTGGGAGGTCAGCTCCTTGGCTCGATACTTGAGGAGCAGGAACTTCATCAGTTTACCTATCATCCTATCCAGAATTTCCTGGGGCAAGGCCTCCATAGGAGCAGAGGAGGATGCTGGGTAGTAGGAGGCCAAGTGGGATGCGGACTCCCCCACCTCAGCCTCCAAGAGCGGCACCTCGATAGGGCCCTGGGCCTCGCCTGGGTCCTGAAGGTCTTCCTCGGGTTTGCTGAGCTCACTCATCTCAACCACGAGCACAATGCCTGAGGTGAAACAAGACACGGAACTGAGGCAGAGGTACAGATGGGGACCAAGGGCCTCTGGGAGAGAGGAGGTGTGAGCAACCTGGGCTAAGAAATGCATCCTGGATGGTACGACACAGGCCACTTACAGCTCTCCCCTTGAGGGGTTCTCTCCGACCTCACAGGAGAGCTCCTCCTGGGAGGCCAGTCCCCTGGCTACCCGAAGGAGGAAGGAAGGTGGCTCCCCAGGGTGTGGTCAGTACAGCCTGAGATTTCCGGGTCCAAAACAGTGTGAGGAATTGGGGCCTTCTGGGCCCCCGCTATGTTCTGGGATAGGGAGCCTCTGGTTCACTTCAGGTCACCCTCTCACCTTGACTCCTGATACTGCCTGTCTGAACTCAGGACACAGGCTTCAGACCTCTGCCTTCGCCTCCCGGTTCCTGGAGCTCCTGTGAGAGAAATGGAGGTGACATCTAAGGGCTATACTGTGGCACAGCCCTGGGCCTTCTGTGCTGCTAGGTGGGGACGCACACTCGGATTACACCCAGTTGTGTTGTGGCTACCTTGTAATGCTCACCTTTCCCCTGGCATGACCTCGACGGTCCCCTTTGGAGGAGTAGAAGGAAACTCAAAACAAGACACAAGCCTGAACAGAAAGCACTGAGGGGCCCCACATGCGGCCGCACCTGTTCAGGGCCTGGCGCGGGTCCTAGGCTGGGGAGATGCTCGGTCCTCAGCTCCTCCTCACGTCCTGCCTGGCCTCCAAGCACTCGCCACAGGGGCGGGGGTTTGCTCAGTCCAACCTTGGGGTTGGGGAGTCCAGCCTCTGCCAACCTGAAGCCTCCACCTCTGCCCGTAAAACCTCACCTCCCGAGTTCCCTAAGCCAGCGGTCAAGAAACTGCTCACCCTGCTCACCCCACTCTGGGCCCTCCAAGACCCTCTTGCAAGGGCCAAGATCCCTCCAGCTTGGCGTCGAACCGCCTCAATCCTTCCTCGCATGGAGCCTGGACTCCAGGCAGGACTCGCGTTTGTCGCCTCTGCCATTTTGACACCCCGCCGCTTTCCCAAGGCCTCCAGTCCCTCGGAGACCCGCATGTGAGGAAGTCAGACAGACCTACTGTGCTCTTCTCACCCCAAGGGCTCCCAGGGACGACTACAGGGATGGGGATCTGTGGGGTTCCATCAGTCCTCACTCAGGGTGCCCGCAGTCCTCCTTCAGGAACCTCACCTTGCCTCCGCGCACGACCTGGATTCTCGCCTCTCCGCAACTGAAGCCCCGCCCCTTATAGCAGGACCCCAGTCTCTTGAAGACCCGGATGTCAGGAAGACAGCTCATGCCTGTGGCACTCATCCTGCCCCCACGGTTGCCCTGGACTGCCAACAGAGATTCGCTTCTCTGAGGTCCCCTCTGATTACGGGTTCAGGGTCCTCTAGTCCCTCTTCAGGGTCTCAAGGTCTTCAACCCTGCAGGACCTGGGAATCGGGCCCCCGAGGCCCCGCCCCATATGTGACGTCCCCACTCAGAGACCCGGATGTCAGGAAGTGAGACCATGCACTTCGGGCTCATCGTATCCCAGTTCGGCCAAGGACCAACAGCAGCTCCAGGCTTTTCTGAGGTCTCCTCTGATTTGGGTCCAGGGTCCACTCAGTCGTCCGTCAGTGTCCTCAAATTGAAACCCTGGAGGAGCTGGGGATCTTCCCTCTGCTCACCTGAGGCTACACCCCCTTTCCCAGGTCCCCAGTTTCTCTGAGACCCAGATGTCAGGAAATGCAGCATGTGCTCATCCACCCTCTGTGAGCCCTGAGACTTGATGTGAGGGTCCCGCCTCTGGTCAACACAAGGGGCATCCCCAGAATGCCAGGGCTCTAGATGAGATTCCTTAGGAAGGATTAAGGAACCCCACAGATTCCTGACCCTACTGTCAGCCCTGGGCCACCCTGGTGGTGGGATGAGCGCTTGGCAGCCTCTTCTGACTTCCGCATCTGTATCTCAGAAACATTAGGCAATTGTTAGAAGCGTCAGGGCGTCAGATGGGCAGTGAGAAAGATCTTCTTTCTTTTGAGAGTCAAGGTGAGGACACTGAGGAAGGACAGAGGGGACCCTGGACCCCAGAGCAGAGTGGGCTCTGGGAGGACATTGGGTGGATGAACGTATGCTGGATTTCCTGACTGGGTCTCAGAGAGACTGGGGACCTGGGATAGGGGGCTGACTTCCTAATATCCAGATTTCAGCCTGGTGTCCTAGTATAGAGAGATGACTTAGTGACATCCGCATATCAGAAAGACTGGGCTCCTGGTATGAGGTTTGGGGCGTTAGTAGGGGAAAGGAGAGAATCTGAAGTCGTACCTGGAGATAAGTTGAGGTCTCTGAGGGAAGGCTGAAGGGACCCCAAGTGAAAACTCTAGGGATCCCAAGATAAGAGGGATGGAACCCCACAGATCCCTGCCGCTGCCATCGGCCCTGGGAGCCCTCGGGGTGAGAAGAACACACTAGGTCTGTCCTGAGTTCCTGACATCCAGCTCTGTGAGGCTGGGGACTTGGTGTGAGGAGCAGGGACTATGGTGGGGAGAGGACAGAGACTAGGTCCTCCTGGAAATCAAGGTGAGGACCCTGAGGGAGGACTGAGAATAGCCAGATCTCAGAACAGAGGGAACCCTGGTAGTCCCTGGGCAGGGTAACCTCGTGCCGCATTGCCTGATAACCCTGGCAGAGAGACTGGGGACCTCTTGAAAGCAGGGGAAACTCCAAATGGCGGATGGGACACTTGCAGGTCTTGTGTGGAGTCTAGACCCCATGCAAGGCAGGACTAAGGCAGTTAGACCCCGACAGGGAGGGATCTTGGCCCTTGCAAGGGGGTCTTGGAGGGTGCAGAGTGGGGTGAGCAGTTTCTTGAACTCTGGCTTAGGGACCTCGCAAGGTGAGGTATTTCAGGAACAGCCGAAGGCTTCCGGTTGGCAGAGGCTGGACTCCTCAACCGCAGTGGAGGACTGAGCAGACCCCCGCCCCTGTGGTCAGTGCTGGGAGGGAAGGCAGGACATGAGGAGGAGCTGAGGACCGAACACCTCCCTGGCCTAGGCCCCACAGGAGACCTTGGGCAGGTGCGGCCGCAGGTGGGGCCCCTCAGCGCTTTCTTTCCAGTCTCGGGTCTTGTTCTGCGTTTCCCTCCAGGCCCCCAGAGGGGAGGGACCAGGTTGTGCCAGGGGAAATGTAAGCACTAAAGGGGAGCTCTGAAGGGACCTCTCACCACACAACTGAGGGACCCTCACAGTGTGCACCCCTTGTACTGTCAGAGAATGCTAAGGGCTGTGCCACGGGATACCACTGAGGTGCCCCTCCATTTCTCACAGGAGCTGTAGGAAGCAGTAGGCGAAGGCAGACATCTGAGGCCCGTGTCCTGAGGTCAGTGAACAGAGGAGGTCCAGGCAATTCCAGGAGTCAAGGTGATGAGGGTGCCCTGAGTGGACACCAAGTGCTGCCCATCCCAGAACAGAGGGGACCCCACAAGGGCCTAATCCCCTTACCTTGTCAGTCCCAGAAATCTCGGGCTGTGCTGACCACACCCTGGCGAGCCACCTCACTTCCTTCTTCAGGTAGCCAGGGGACTGGCCACTCCAGAGGCATTTCCCTGTGTGGTCTGAGAGCACTTTTCAAGAGGAGAGCTGCAAGTGGCCTGTGGCCAACCAGGGTGCGGTTCTCAGGTGAGGCCATTCACAGCCCGTCTATCCACCATCCAGGCCCATGGTCCTCATCTGTCCCATTTGCCCCCATGCCTCACTCCTGCCTCACTCTGTAGTTTGATCCCAGGCATCACGCTCATGGTCAAGATGACTGAGCTGAGCAAGCTCGAGGAAGACCTTCAGGACCCAGGTGAGGCCAGGGTCCTGTGGAAGTGCAGCTCTCTGGGGCTGAGCGGGGGAGGCTGTATCACCCTCAGCCTCCTCCCCCACAGTCTCCTGCTCCACCCTTGTGGAGGCCTTGCCCCATGAAGCTCTGAATGAGATAGTGGCTAACTTGATGAAGTTCTTGCTCCTGTAGTATCTGGCCAAACATCTGACATCCCAGGCGGAAATGCTGAAGAAGGTCCTCAGGAATAACCAGGAGCATGTCCTAGTGGTCTTCAGTCAAGCTGCAGAGTGCCTACAGGTTGTCGTTGGCCTGGAGGTAAAGCAGTTGGACCCCGGGGAGCACATCTACATCATGGTCCCTACCCTGGGCCTCACCTGCAATGTGATGCTGAGCAGTGGGCAGACCCTGCCCAAGGCTGGCATCCTGGTACTGGTCCTCAACCTGATCATGCAGAGTGAAGACCTGACCCCTGAGGAAGCAGTCTTGGGAGTACTCAGCAGGACGGGGGTGTGTGTTGGGAGTGAGCCCTGTCTCTTTGGGGAGCTCAGGGAGCTGCTGACCCAAGTGTGGCTGCGGGAGGGATACCTGGAATACCAGCAGGTGCCTGACAGCCACCCTGCTCGCTATGAGTTCCTGTGGGGCGCCCTGGCCTATGTGGAGACCAGCAAGTGGCAAGTCACGGTGTCTGTGCTCAGGGTCTAACAGAGGGCTTTGAGGGCCTCCCCACTCCTGTCTGCAGAGGCTGCGAGGGAGGAGGAATAGGGGGCCTGAGCCAGAGCAGCAGCCAGGGTAATCCTTCCCTCTGTGATTGAAGAGGGAGTAGTCACCTTCTCAGAAGTGAGGGCCCGGGCCAGTTGGGGGAACCAGTGCACAGCATCTGTGGGCTCCTGTTCTCTGCAGTGACATGGAGATTCATCTGTTTTCCTTAGAAAATCTTCAAGCTTTGACTGTTTTTGCAAAAGGCTAAATAAAGTTCAGTGTCTTAGCTTGGAGAATGAGGTTGATCAATATGTGTTTGTGCTTACACAGTTCAAGAACAAGAGTTTTGCTGTTTTGTGAGAGATTGGAAACTCTTCCATTTTGTTTTGTGACCCTGAATGGGACACAGTGGAAATGGAATTAGATCCGTTTCGGAAATGTGAGCTTGTGGTGGAGTGGTGGAGTCGCTCAGTCCTGTCCGACTCTTCGCGACCCCATGGACTGTGGCCAACAAGGCTCCTCAGTCCATGGGATTTTCCAGGCAAGAGTACTTGGGTGGGCTGTCATTTCTTTCTCCAGGGGATCATCATGACCCAGGGATGGAACACGGGTCTCCCAATGTAGACAGACACTTTACCGTCTGAGCCACCAGGGAAGCACTAATATTGATGCGGCAAGAATTATGCGATAAAAGTAATTGCAATGAATTCATCCATCTGTCCTTCTTGTGTGTCATTCTCAAAAACTAAATTATCTTTATTTGGGTTTGTCTGGGTTATTTAAGGAAGCAGCTGGCAATAAATCTGAGGCCCCTGTTCACTAGCTCATATATTCTGAAGACCTTTACAGAGTATCTTCTCCAGGAAAGGCGGTGTTAGGAGTGGGGACACTAGGAGAAGCAGGACACCCCCGCACCTAGAGCAAAGTTCTAGGAGCCGCAGTCACACAAGGAAGGTGGAGAGACCTCCCCTAGTCGCACTGAACAAGGCAACACGAGGTAGGGCGGTGGAGCTCCAGGAGGAGCACTCGAGTTTCAGTGCCTGAGCCAAGGTGGTTTGGGGCTTTAGGACCCTGGGTTCCTTCTGTGGGAGGTGGTCGAGGTGAGGCAGGCTGGTAGCAGCCCTCAGACTTGCAGACAGTGTTTCTTCGGGGAGATGGCAAATTCTGAAATGGATCATGGCTGTAAGGTGGCCTTTTGCATCTCGGACAAAGCCCAGACAGATCTCTTTCTGGGGCAGGAAGGAAGGGGTCCTGACTCTTGTCGCATTGCTGTTGATCACAGGGGCAAAGGAGGTGTTTTCTACCCCACATCTGCTAGGAATCCTGCAGAACTTTGGTCGCACTCCCTTGAAGTGGTGCCCAAGAAATGCATGGAACTACCCTTTCTTTCCTGGTCCCGGAGATCCAGAACCCACGGTCTTAAATAGCTTTCAATTATCTTGATTGTAATTGGCCATTGTAATCAAGGACTTGACCTTAGTTGGGGCTGCAAGAAAGGAAAGTACTGTTTTGGATGGAAGACCAGCTAGGGCAGAGGCAAAGAGTGGCTCTTGCTTCTATTTCCTGGAGCAGCTTGGGTCCTGTTGCAACACTCCTTCATACCCAAATTTAACAGGTTTTCTATGGAAATGGGGCTTGCCCAGGAGCTCAAATGATGAAGATTCCGCTTACACTGTGGGAGACATGGGATCGATTCATGGGTCAGGGAGATCACCTGAAGAAGGGCATGGCAACCCACTCCAGTATTCTTGCCTGGAGAATTCCATGGACAGAGGGGATCGGAAGACTACAGTCCATGGAGTGGCAAACAGTCCGACACGACTGAGCTACTAACATTATGGTCCACTATGGTCTAAGTAGCAAAGTTTCTTAGTTTTATTTGTGAAACATCCTATTTGGCTGATTAGGTATCCCACATCCTATTGAGGTGCACATTCTCAGACAAGCCCTGGACCACAAAGTAGCCGACCCCTTCCTACAGTGGAGAGTGGAGGACACTCTTGGGGCAACACTGTGACAGATTCCTGTCCCGACATCACAGAGGCCATGACCGCCAGGCCCTGGCAGCTGCATCCCATCCCTCAGGCGAATAGTGCAGCCCAACACGTGGGCTCCTCAAACCGGCTGGCTTCACAGGAGAAGAACTGAGGCCACGGGGCTTTTCCAAGCGTCCACTGACTATCTGGCAGCTGCCATATATGTGACCACAATCAAATCACCTGTTCCCCCTTTTCTCTGGCACTCAGCATGGATAGCTGCCCCTTTAGCCCCCTGCACCCATCCACACCCCCACTGCAGTGACCTCACCACCTCCTTAGGCCCGGAAGTCGCTCCTGCCTTTTGCTGCCAGGCACAGCCTTAACCTGGGTCTCTGCTGCCTCCACACTTCTGAACCCACCCGAACCCAGGGATGCTGGCAGATGTTGCATCTTTACTGGCTAGTACCTATTTCTCATGCTATTCGGATCTCAGACTCTGTCCCTCTCCCCTCTGGAAACTGTTTGGTTTTCAGGACACCTCAGAGAATTGGCAGCTTAATTAGAAATGGAATAGAAAACCACTCAGAATTGCTGTTCTGTGTTTTCCTCCTGGAGAATGTATATCAATTTCAGTGTCTGTGTGTGTTTCGGGGTGGAGAGCAGTGTCTCCAGCTGGGCACAGCTCACTCAAAGATCCCAGGATTCTAGTCACACAGCAGGTCCTGTCCACTTTTGCAGCTTCTCTTCACTCATTTCATCCAAATGAAATCTAGAGCATGCGCACAAGTGAAAATCATAAAGTCCAGATGACCAAAGAATCTTATTTCAATGTACTTGTTAATCAGCTTCCCAAGGCAGAGACAGGAGGGCTAGTACAGGGATTACTGGGCATATATCAAAGAGCAAGATTCACATTTCTCTAGGATTCCTAGCAGATGGTGGACAGAACACACCTATTTCATCCCTGTGGTCAACAGCTATGGGGCAAGAGCCTGGACCCCTTCCTGCCTGCCCTAGAAAGAGATCTCTCTGGGGTTTATCCAAGAAGCAAAAGGACACCTCACAGCAATGATGCATTTCAGAGATTCCCCTCACCCCCAAGACAGACCTCATGTGACTGTGGCTCCTCGACCATTGCTGTAAGTGTGGGGGTGTCCTGCTACTCCTAGTGTCCCCACTGTTAACATGGCCTTTCATGGAGCAGAGAATCTGTACACGTCTTTGGAATAACTGAGCCAATGAGCAGGGCTCTCAGATTGTCTGCTACTTTCTTTAATAACCCAGGAAAATTCAATTAACTGAGATCATTTAGTTATTGTGAATGACAGACAAGAAGGCCATCAGCATGAATTGACTATGATTACTTTTATTATCTAACTCTTCTCCATACAATACTATTGCTACAGAAGTTCACATTTCCAAAACAGTTCTAATTTCGATTCCATTGCATTCTGTTCAGGACCACAAAACAAAATGGAAGACTTTCCCATCTCTCTTACAAAAACTCTTGTTTTTGAACTGTGTAACATCAGATACACTCGGATCAATATCATTCACAAAGCTAAGATATTGAAGTTTCTTTAGCCTACTCTGAAACCAAACTTTGAAAAGTTTCTAAAGAAAACAGAGATGAATCCCCTTGTCATCATAGAGAACAGGAACCAAAAGATGCTACAAACTGGTTCCCCCAACTAGCCCGGGCCCTCACAGTTTAGAAAGCTGACTACCCCCTCTTTAACCACAGAGAGAAGGAACAACCTGGCTGCTGCTCTGTCTCAGGCCCCCTATCCCTCTTCCCTCGCATTTTATGCAGACAGGAATGGGAAGGTCCTCAAAGCCCTTTGGTTGACCCTGCGCATAAATGCCATGACTTGCCACTTGCTGGTCTCCACATAGGCCCGGGGACCCCACAGGAACTCATAGCAAACAGGGTGGCTGTCAGGCACCTGCTGGTACCGCAGGTATCCTTCCCGCACCCACACTTGGGTCAGAAGCTCCCTGAGCTCCCCAAAGACACACTGCTCACTCCCAACATACACCCCCATCCTTCTGAGTGCTCCCCAGACCGCCTCCTCAGGGGCCGGGTCTCCAAACCGCATGATCATGCTGAGGACCAGCACCAGGAAGCCGGCCTTGGGCAGGCCCACCCCATCGCTCAGCATCTCATCGCAAGTGAGGCCCAGGATGGGGACCAAGATGTAGATGTGCTCCGCTGGGTCCACCTCTTTCACGTCCACGCCAAAGACCAGCTGCAGGCACACTGAGACTTCCCTGAAGACCACCGGGAAGTGCTCCTGGTTATCCCTGAGGACCTTATTCAGCATTTCCGCCTGGGAGGTCAGCTCCTTGGCTCGATACTTGAGGAGCAGGAACTTCATCAGTTTACCTATCATCCTATCCAGAATTTCCTGGGGCAAGGCCTCCATAGGAGCAGAGGAGGATGCTGGGTAGTAGGAGGCCAAGTGGGATGCGGACTCCCCCACCTCAGCCTCCAAGAGCGGCACCTCGATAGGGCCCTGGGCCTCGCCTGGGTCCTGAAGGTCTTCCTCGGGTTTGCTGAGCTCACTCATCTCAACCACGAGCACAATGCCTGAGGTGAAACAAGACACGGAACTGAGGCAGAGGTACAGATGGGGACCAAGGGCCTCTGGGAGAGAGGAGGTGTGAGCAACCTGGGCTAAGAAATGCATCCTGGATGGTACGACACAGGCCACTTACAGCTCTCCCCTTGAGGGGTTCTCTCCGACCTCACAGGAGAGCTCCTCCTGGGAGGCCAGTCCCCTGGCTACCCGAAGGAGGAAGGAAGGTGGCTCCCCAGGGTGTGGTCAGTACAGCCTGAGATTTCCGGGTCCAAAACAGTGTGAGGAATTGGGGCCTTCTGGGCCCCCGCTATGTTCTGGGATAGGGAGCCTCTGGTTCACTTCAGGTCACCCTCTCACCTTGACTCCTGATACTGCCTGTCTGAACTCAGGACACAGGCTTCAGACCTCTGCCTTCGCCTCCCGGTTCCTGGAGCTCCTGTGAGAGAAATGGAGGTGACATCTAAGGGCTATACTGTGGCACAGCCCTGGGCCTTCTGTGCTGCTAGGTGGGGACGGATTACACCCAGCTGTGTTGTGGGTACCTTGTAATGCTCACCTTTCCCCTGGCATGACCTGGACGGTCCCCTTTGGAGGAGTAGAAGGAAACTCAAAACAAGACACAAGCCTGAACAGAAAGCACTGAGGGGCCCCACATGCGGCCGCACCTGTCCAGGGCCTGGCGCGGGTCCTAGGCTGGGGAGATGCTCGGTCCTCAGCTCCTCCTCACGTCCTGCCTGGCCTCCAAGCACTCGCCACAGGGGCGGGGGTTTGCTCAGTCCAACCTTGGGGTTGGGGAGTCCAGCCTCTGCCAACCTGAAGCCTCCACCTCTGCCCGTAAAACCTCACCTCCTGAGTTCCCTAAGCCAGCGGTCAAGAAACTGCTCACCCTGCTCACCCCACTCTGGGCCCTCCAAGACCCTCTTGCAAGGGCCAAGATCCCTCCAGCTTGGCGTCGAACCGCCTCAATCCTTCCTCGCATGGAGCCTGGACTCCAGGCAGGACTCGCGTTTGTCGCCTCTGCCATTTTGACACCCCGCCGCTTTCCCAAGGCCTCCAGTCCCTCTGAGACCCGCATGTGAGGAAGTCAGACAGACCTACTGTGCTCTTCTCACCCCAAGGGCTCCCAGGGACGACTACAGGGATGGGGATCTGTGGGGTTCCATCAGTCCTCACTCAGGGTGCCCGCAGTCCTCCTTCAGGAACCTCACCTTGCCTCCACCCACGACCTGGATTCTCGCCTCTCCGCAACTGAAGCCCCGCCCCTTATAGCAGGACCCCAGTCTCTTGAAGACCCGGATGTCAGGAAGACAGCTCATGCCTGTGGCACTCATCCTGCCCCCACGGTTGCCCTGGACTACCAACAGAGATTCGCTTCTCTGAGGTCCCCTCTGATTACGGGTTCAGGGTCCTCTAGTCCCTCTTCAGGGTCCTCAAGGTCTTCAACCCTGCAGGACCTGGGAATCGGGCCCCCGAGGCCCCGCCCCATATGTGACGTCCCCACTCAGAGACCCGGATGTCAGGAAGTGAGACCATGCACTTTGGGCTCATCGTATCCCAGTTCGGCCAAGGACCAACAGCAGCTCCAGGCTTTTCTGAGGTCTCCTCTGATTTGGGTCCAGGGTCCACTCAGTCGTCCGTCAGTGTCCTCAAATTGAAACCCTGGAGGAGCTGGGGATCTTCCCTCTGCTCACCTGAGGCTACACCCCCTTTCCCAGGTCCCCAGTTTCTCTGAGACCCAGATGTCAGGAAATGCAGCATGTGCTCATCCACCCTCTGTGAGCCCTGAGACTTGATGTGAGGGTCCCGCCTCTGGTCAACACAAGGGGCATCCCCAGAATGCCAGGGCTCTAGATGAGATTCCTTAGGAAGGATTAAGGAACCCCACAGATTCCTGACCCTACTGTCAGCCCTGGGCCACCCTGGTGGTGGGATGAGCGCTTGGCAGCCTCTTCTGACTTCCGCATCTGTATCTCAGAAACATTAGGCAATTGTTAGAAGCGTCAGGGCGTCAGATGGGCAGTGAGAAAGATCTTCTTTCTTTTGAGAGTCAAGGTGAGGACACTGAGGAAGGACAGAGGGGACCCTGGACCCCAGAGCAGAGTGGGCTCTGGGAGGACATTGGGTGGATGAACGTATGCTGGATTTCCTGACTGGGTCTCAGAGAGACTGGGGACCTGGGATAGGGGGCTGACTTCCTAATATCCAGATTTCAGCCTGGTGTCCTAGTATAGAGAGATGACTTAGTGACATCCGCATATCAGAAAGACTGGGCTCCTGGTATGAGGTTTGGGGCGTTAGTAGGGGAAAGGAGAGAATCTGAAGTCGTACCTGGAGATAAGTTGAGGTCTCTGAGGGAAGGCTGAAGGGACCCCAAGTGAAAACTCTAGGGATCCCAAGATAAGAGGGATGGAACCCCACAGATCCCTGCCGCTGCCATCGGCCCTGGGAGCCCTCGGGGTGAGAAGAACACACTAGGTCTGTCCTGAGTTCCTGACATCCAGCTCTGTGAGGCTGGGGACTTGGTGTGAGGAGCAGGGACTATGGTGGGGAGAGGACAGAGACTAGGTCCTCCTGGAAATCAAGGTGAGGACCCTGAGGGAGGACTGAGAATAGCCAGATCTCAGAACAGAGGGAACCCTGGTAGTCCCTGGGCAGGGTAACCTCGTGCCGCATTGCCTGATAACCCTGGCAGAGAGACTGGGGACCTCTTGAAAGCAGGGGAAACTCCAAATGGCGGATGGGACACTTGCAGGTCTTGTGTGGAGTCTAGACCCCATGCAAGGCAGGACTAAGGCAGTTAGACCCCAACAGGGAGGGATCTTGGCCCTTGCAAGGGGGTCTTGGAGGGTGCAGAGTGGGGTGAGCAGTTTCTTGAACTCTGGCTTAGGGACCTCGCGAGGTGAGGTATTTCAGGAACAGCCGAAGGCTTCCGGTTGGCAGAGGCTGGACTCCTCAACCGCAGTGGAGGACTGAGCAGACCCCCGCCCCTGTGGTCAGTGCTGGGAGGGAAGGCAGGACATGAGGAGGAGCTGAGGACCGAACACCTCCCTGGCCTAGGCCCCACAGGAGACCTTGGGCAGGTGCGGCCGCATGTGGGGCCCCTCAGCGCTTTCTTTCCAGTCTCGGGTCTTGTTCTGCGTTTCCCTCCAGGCCCCCAGAGGGGAGGGACCAGGTTGTGCCAGGGGAAATGTAAGCACTAAAGGGGAGCTCTGAAGGGACCTCTCACCACACAACTGAGGGACCCTCACAGTGTGCACCCCTTGTACTGTCAGAGAATGCTAAGGGCTGTGCCACGGGATACCACTGAGGTGCCCCTCCATTTCTCACAGGAGCTGTAGGAAGCAGTAGGCGAAGGCAGACATCTGAGGCCCGTGTCCTGAGGTCAGTGAACAGAGGAGGTCCAGGCAATGCCAGGAGTCAAGGTGATGAGGGTGCCCTGAGTGGACACCAAGTGCTGCCCATCCCAGAACAGAGGGGACCCCACAAGAGCCTAATCCCCTTACCTTGTCAGTCCCAGAAATCTCGGGCTGTGCTGACCACACCCTGGGGAGCCACCTCACTTCCTTCTTCAGGTAGCCAGGGGACTGGCCACTCCAGAGGCATGTCCCTGTGTGGTCTGAGAGCACTTTTCAAGAGGAGACCTGCAAGTGGCCTGTGGCCAACCAGGGTGCGGTTCTCAGGTGAGGCCATTCACAGCCCGTCTATCCACCATCCAGGCTCATGGTCCTCATCTGTCCCATTTGCCCCCATGCCTCACTCCTGCCTCACTCTGTAGTTTGATCCCAGGCATCACGCTCATGGTCAAGATGACTGAGCTGAGCAAGCTCGAGGAAGACCTTCAGGACCCAGGTGAGGCCAGGGTCCTGTGGAAGTGCAGCTCTCTGGGGCTGAGCGGGGGAGGCTGTATCACCCTCAGCCTCCTCCCCCACAGTCTCCTGCTCCACCCTTGTGGAGGCCTTGCGCCATGAAGCTCTGAATGAGATAGTGGCTAACTTGATGAAGTTCTTGCTCCTGTAGTATCTGGCCAAACATCTGACATCCCAGGCGGAAATGCTGAAGAAGGTCCTCAGGAATAACCAGGAGCATGTCCTAGTGGTCTTCAGTCAAGCTGCAGAGTGCCTACAGGTTGTCGTTGGCCTGGAGGTAAAGCAGATGGACCCCAGGGAGCACATCTACATCATGGTCCCTACCCTGGGCCTCACCTGCAATGTGATGCTGAGCAGTGGGCACACCATGCCCAAGGCTGGCATCCTGGTGCTGGTCCTCAACCTGATCATGCAGAGTGAAGACCTGACCCCTGAGGAAGCAGTCTTGGGAGTACTCAGCAGGACGGGGGTGTGTGTTGGGAGTGAGCCCTGTCTCTTTGGGGAGCTCAGGGAGCTGCTGACCCAAGTGTGGCTGCGGGAGGGATACCTGGAATACCAGCAGGTGCCTGACAGCCACCCTGCTCGCTATGAGTTCCTGTGGGGCGCCCTGGCCTATGTGGAGACCAGCAAGTGGCAAGTCACGGTGTCTGTGCTCAGGGTCTAACAGAGGGCTTTGAGGGCCTCCCCACTCCTGTCTGCAGAGGCTGCGAGGGAGGAGGAATAGGGGGCCTGAGCCAGAGCAGCAGCCAGGGTAATCCTTCCCTCTGTGATTGAAGAGGGAGTAGTCACCTTCTCAGAAGTGAGGGCCCGGGCCAGTTGGGGGAACCAGTGCACAGCATCTGTGGGCTCCTGTTCTCTACAATGACATGGAGATTCATCTGTTTTCCTTAGAAAATCTTCAAGCTTTGACTGTTTTTGCAAAAGGCTAAATAAAGTTCAGTGTCTTAGCTTGGAGAATGAGGTTGATCAATATGTGTTTGTGCTTACACAGTTCAAGAACAAGAGTTTTGCTGTTTTGTGAGCGATTGGAAACTCTTCCATTTTGTTTTGTGACCCTGAATGGGACACAGTGGAAATGGAATTAGATCCGTTTCGGAAATGTGAGCTTGTGGTGGAGTGGTGGAGTCGCTCAGTCCTGTCCGACTCTTCGCGACCCCATGGACTGTGGCCAACAAGGCTCCTCAGTCCATGGGATTTTCCAGGCAAGAGTACTTGGGTGGGCTGTCATTTCTTTCTCCAGGGGATCATCATGACCCAGGGATGGAACACGGGTCTCCCAATGTAGACAGACACTTTACCGTCTGAGCCACCAGGGAAGCACTAATATTGATGCGGCAAGAATTATGTGATAAAAGTAATTGCAATGAATTCATCCATCTGTCCTTCTTGTGTGTCATTCTCAAAAACTAAATTATCTTTATTTGGGTTTGTCTGGGTTATTTAAGGAAGCAGCTGGCAATAAATCTGAGGCCCCTGTTCACTAGCTCATATATTCTGAAGACCTTTACAGAGTATCTTCTCCAGGAAAGGCGGTGTTAGGAGTGGGGACACTAGGAGAAGCAGGACACCCCCGCACCTAGAGCAAAGTTCTAGGAGCCGCAGTCACACAAGGAAGGTGGAGAGACCTCCCCTAGTCGCACTGAACAAGGCAACACGAGGTAGGGCGGTGGAGCTCCAGGAGGAGCACTCGAGTTTCAGTGCCTGAGCCAAGGTGGTTTGGGGCTTTAGGACCCTGGGTTCCTTCTGTGGGAGGTGGTCGAGGTGAGGCAGGCTGGTAGCAGCCCTCAGACTTGCAGACAGTGTTTCTTCGGGGAGATGGCAAATTCTGAAATGGATCATGGCTGTAAGGTGGCCTTTTGCATCTCGGACAAAGCCCAGACAGATCTCTTTCTGGGGCAGGAAGGAAGGGGTCCTGACTCTTGTCGCATTGCTGTTGATCACAGGGGCAAAGGAGGTGTTTTCTACCCCACATCTGCTAGGAATCCTGCAGAACTTTGGTCGCACTCCCTTGAAGTGGTGCCCAAGAAATGCATGGAACTACCCTTTCTTTCCTGGTCCCGGAGATCCAGAACCCACGGTCTTAAATAGCTTTCTATTATCTTGATTGTAATTGGCCATTGTAATCAAGGACTTGACCTTAGTTGGGGCTGCAAGAAAGGAAAGTACTGTTTTGGATGGAAGACCAGCTAGGGAAGAGGCAAAGAGTGGCTCTTGCTTCTATTTCCTGGAGCAGCTTGGGTCCTGTTGCAACACTCCTTCATACCCAAATTTAACAGGTTTTCTATGGAAATGGGGCTTGCCCAGGAGCTCAAATGATGAAGATTCCGCTTACACTGTGGGAGACATGGGATCGATTCATGGGTCAGGGAGATCACCTGAAGAAGGGCATGGCAACCCACTCCTGTATTCTTGCCTGGAGATTTCCATGGACAGAGGAGATCGGAAGACTACCGTCCATGGAGTGGCAAACAGTCCGACACGACTGAGCTACTAACATTATGGTCCACTATGGTCTAAGTAGCAAAGTTTCTTAGTTTTATTTGTGAAACATCCTATTTGGCTGATTAGGTATCCCACATCCTATTGAGGCGCACATTCTCAGACAAGCCCTGGACCACAAAGTAGCCGACCCCTTCCTACAGTGGAGAGTGGAGGACACTCTTGGGGCAACACTGTGACAGATTCCTGTCCCAACATCACAGAGGCAATGACCGCCAGGCCCTAGCAGCTGCTTCCCATCCCTCAGGCGAATAGTGCAGCCCAACACGTGGGCTCCTCAAACTGGCTGGCTTCACAGGAGAAGAACTGAGGCCACGGGGCTTGGGATCTACCCAGGCCCACTTGCTAGTGAGGGATGGTGTGAGCTCAGAGCCCTGGTCTCAATTCCTCTGGAGCCCCCGCCCTTCCCGCCCACCCCAGGCCACAGCCTGATCTTCCAACTTCTCACATCTTTTTTCTTCTCAGTGCTACACGATTCCTCTGAGGTGACAAAAAGCAGGCCCACAGAAGGAAGGTTATGAGGAGAATCAGAAGCACTCTGGGGCTGCTCTAGTGTTTGCTGAGAACTGACTCTGCCGGGGGCCGGCGTCTCTGTCCATCCCAGCGCCTCCCACGTGAGGGCGGAGCCCTGTCCCTGCTGGTGCCAAGGGGCCTATGCCAAACTGCACCTGCCAGGCTGACCAGCTACTCTCTGAGCAGGAGGGAGGGAGTGTCTGACCTTATGACCCCGATGCCCACTGGGATAAGGCCCTACAGGCGCCTCCTCCGATACAGGAGGGAAGGTAACACAACCCCCGAAGCTCCAGGTCTCCCCAGCCCCATTGAGGGCCTCTGGGCTAGGGACACCAGGGTAGGGACACCAAGCACAGGGGCAGGAGATGAGGGTGAGAAAGGCAGGCCTTGGGCGTCATGAAGACATTTGTGTGCACAACACGGGTGTCCTGCGCCAGAGCTGAAAAAACTCCTCAGTGTCATGCAAACCCACTGCCAAGGCCCATGTGGTGCCTGGAGGAGGGGGACCAGAAAAGGCAGCTCCCTCATGATCCAGGGATGAGGAGGGGCCCTGAGTAGGGTGGGGGTGGGGGCAGGACAGGCCACAATAGCCAGGCTGCCCACAGATAGCACGGTTTTCGGTCCCCTTTGGATGAGCCACCAGCGGCCCCCAATGAAGGTCACAGCCTCCAGGGTCATGTCCCAGTCAGATGAACCAACCTGAAGGAATGCTTTATCAACCTGTTTAGGACTGCAAAGGCCAGGGAGCAAGCTCAAGTCATGGCCTGTGAGCTCCATTCCGGCTGCCAGTCTTCAGCCGGAGGGCCTCTGAGAGAGCCACTTCCACACTCTCTTAGCTCTTCCCTTTCAGACACCAGGCTGCAGCCCTCACATAGGGCAAATGTCCCTGCTGAGTGGCAGACCAGGTGGACAGTGCCCTAGGGGACTCGACACACATAACTTTCCAAGGTGCCTGTCTGTCCCCTACTTGTTGATTTTGAAGAACAGTGGCCCACAAAGGTCAGAGAACATGCACCTCCAAACGCCAGCCCCATCATCCATATGCAGTGAAGGCCGGAGACTCTCACTCAGGTTTTGTCCAGTCCCACACCCGTACTCTCATGCATTTTCAAATGCAGGTAGATGGGGGCTCCCTTTGGTCACATCTAGCTCAGTAAGTCAGACATGTCCCCGAGAGTGAGTGTGTGTAAAGAAGGCCCCTTGGAAAACGCCTAACCTGTGAGCCAACAAAATCATTCGATGTTCCTGCCATCTGGGTAAGGGAGAACTGGTCCACAGTAGTGGTGGAGACAGGGGCAGGGGTGGAGAAGATCAGAGCTGGCCTCGGAGAAGACCAGTGAAGTGTGTGTTTTCAACAGAACAGGCTGTATCTTGAGGCCCCAATGAAGTCCTTGAAATGGCACGTAACCACAGATACCCAAGTTGAACATGGGAGGCCAGGACCGGGGATAGCAGAAGCCCAACCACCCCACTGTCCAAAGGAAAGAGAGCTTTCGAGGCAGCCTCCAGGGAGGCTGAATCCGAGTCTGAGACTCTGGGAAGAGGATGGGAAAAGCATACACACAAATGTTCCCAAAGTGAGGACTCTAGGGCCATGAGAGCGGGCTTTCTGGGAATGAATGGAAACTGAAGACAACAGACTGTGATCTGCAGCGGGATGCCATCTGGGAGTGGGCAGAGCTCAGGAGGCTGCAAGCTCAGCAGATCCCTTGGCTGTGCCCTACCACATGGCCTCTGGGGGAGTCTGTGTCTCAGGTGCTTGGGAAACAGTCAAGTGGAAAGTGAGGTCACTCCCACTGTGCCCGAGCATGGCCCTACACTGAAGAATGCTCGACCTGGGGCGGGCGATCGGGCCAGGAAACAGGACTATGACTTTGGAGCCATCTGAGTGGGACCTGCCAACTGGCAGCACCAGTCAGAAGAGACCAAAGCCAGAAGAGGGACAATGCCTGGGGACTGTAGGGAACCAACAACTCAGGCTAGGCCAACCAGGCCACTATGGACCCCATCTTCTGGGAGGGACCGTCACCAGGGCCCCATCTGAACCCTGGGGTCTCTCTAGGTGGTAGATGAGCCAGGACTCACCAGGGCATGCCCCTTTAGCAGAAGGCAGCCACAGGCCTGCCTGTTGGTAGGGGAGGGGTGGAGCCAGGGCATGGTTCTCAACCTGTCCAGGACTTGGACCCCTGAAACAAGGCGCATGGCAGCAGATGGGAGCCTTTGCAGGCAACCTGAAACATACTTTTCTATACTTTCAGACAGGAGACAAACTGGGGATCACATCTCTGTCCCCAGAACCCCTCTACCACATGGGGCCAGGGCTGCCTATCCACATCACCTCTGTGACATCATGAAACAAGGAAGGAAGCAGACCACTTCATTGGCTACCTGGCCCATGACCCAGATTCTAGAATCTCCAGACCATATTTATTGGGCACTACCACACTGCTCTGAGGCCCTTCTACCCTGACCATTCACTACTTGGGTAGAAAATGCTCCTGAACTACACTGGCTCCATGGGTATTCAGAGTTCCAATGAGGCACGTGCAGCCCCACTCACCCCATCCACTGATGGAGAGCCCGCAGCAGGGCACCCCCACGATGTCACCCAGATACAAATGTGGATTCAGAGGAGGCTTTGGAGAAGTGGTGGGACCAACCCAAGAGCCCAGATCCCGGCTCCCAAGACAACCCACCCCACAGGGCCCGAACCCAGCATCAGCCAATGAGGAAGGGAACAATGCCGTCCTTGGGCTGTCCTTCCCCAGGAAGCTCTGGATGATCTTGGTGGATGCAGCCTTCGCCTCTGTGCACCAGAATGACGAGGGAGACATGGTGGTAATTGAGGCAGATCTCTTCCAGATGGAGGTCCTCCAGCACAGAGGCATGGACAGGATCTTCAAGACAGCATCAAAAGTTTCATCCACAAACTGAACCTGCATGGGTTCAGTGAAATCCACCATTCGGGTAGCTCTGCAGGGAAGAAGAGGATGATGGTAATGTAGAAAGCCCTTCTGGGGAGACTGGACTAAACAAGCTGAGTGTTGGATGGATTTCAATTTCCAGGAGACCTTTTTTCTCGTGGGAGTGTGGTTTTATAGCAGGCCTTGTCGTGTTCCAGGAATCCCCTTAGACAGGATCCACAGGGTGACTCCAGACTCTGAGAGGCCACTTGATTTCAGGGAGTCCCCATAACACCTGCCAGGAATGAGAAGACCTTGTTTCCATAGTCCGGCAAAGTCGGGACAGTGGTGGGAAGGAGGGTGGTGAGGAAAAGCTATTCTCCCCCACGATGGCTAAAGTGATTCATTTCCTTTCAGATCTATCACTACTCCAAGTTCCAGAGAGACAAGCCTCTCCTCATGCAGAACATCTAGAGGAAATGCAACCCCAGAAGAACTGCTCAGCCTACCACTGGCACAACAGCGACCCCAAAGAGGGAGAAGCAAGCAGTGGTGACCAGATGCTCTCCTCGATTTCATCTCTAGTGCACCAAAGAGGCTGACAAGCAGGTCCAGAAGGGAACCTCAATGTACACGGAACCCTCAACCAGCACTCATTTGTGTTCTGTGGCCTTTGGTTTATGGGCAGTGGAGCCCGGGGGCCCAGGTCAAGCCATCTCCTCAGCGAGCAGTCCTGCCCAAATAGAGAGGGTCCATCCAGCAATGCCATGTCTGTACCCCCGGTTACTGCTGGGAGGGACGGCGCAGGGGAACTGCCCGAGAGCTCCCCAAGGTACCCAGATTATGGTTTGGCGATTACTTTGTACAACACCTATGATTCCACTGACAGGGGAGCTGTTTCAGTTGTGGCCCCAAAAGAGGACTCTGAGGCAGAGGAGGAGCAGGAGGAGTCCTCAGATTACAAGTGTGCCCTCTGTGAGGAGTTTAAAGACAAGCCCAGTCCCTGAGCTGCCAGATCCCCAGGGACACTCAAATGCACTCTTTTGTAATCAAAAATCTATTTTTGGCTCTAATAAAGTACACCAGAACTTCACAGGAGTAAATGAAGAAGCAAATGAGAACTTCTAGTCTGTGTTCTTTCTGTCTGTCCATGCTATTCACATGGCCCTGGCTGAGTCAGATGAGGCTGGAAGGCCACGCCCCTCACAGGCCTCAGTCTGGTCCCCATGATCTCTTTTCATCTGAAGCAGCAGCATTTCACACATGCTGCCAAGAATGTGGCTCCTGAGATTTGCTGAGGCCATCCCAGAATGGGCGGGCCTCTGGGCCTTTCCTGTGGCATAGCAGAAGACCCAGTCCGGCTCCTGACCATGGGGGTGTCACCGTCCATGAGTCCTGCACTCTGAAAGTGAAGGGGCTCCTCCTGGGTCCCCGATGATGCCACAAGTTGTTGAGCAGCAGCTGAGCATCACCAACTCCCAATCCAGGGGCTTCCCCAAGAGCCTCACTGGAAAGCAGGGTCACCCCAACCGCCAAGGGCCTTGCAAACATGTTGCCCCAAACCTGAAAACAAATGCAAGATTTCCACAAGGTGAACACCAGTCGGTGATGCTCTGCCTTCACAGCTTTATTTAGAATCCAGGCACCACACCCAACACACAGTCCCTGGTCCAGACATCAGCCCCTAGGAGGATGGTCCTGGTGACACAAAAGGGGGTGGTCACAGACGGCTGGGTCTTTCCATCTGCCTCCATGCTGTCCACTGACAGGAGGATGGCAACACAGAGGACCTGTCCATCACGGGCAGTCTGCAGGGAAGTCAGGAAGGAGGGCTGGACAGGTGGAGAGAGGCACATGGTGAGTTCCAAGACAAAGAGACCTGAAACCCTGGGAGCACTGAAGAGGGAGGGTGGGTCCCCCTGGCTTTGCAGCCCAGTGGCTGGGCTCTGGTCCTTCCTCAGCACAGACAGGCACAGTCCTGGGCTTGCCTTCCCCCCCCAGCCCCACCCCTCCCTTCATCTCAGGCCTCATCACTGCTGACTCTGCAGATCCCCCATGTTACCCCAGGCCTGCTGAGGGCAGATCTGTGCTAACCAATCTGGCCTTGGCCCTGGGGCTGCCCTTGCCGGCCCTGCCAGGTGTCTTCCCCCTGCATTTGGGAGCCATCTTCCTCTCAGCCCTTCCCACACCACTGCCTCCAATGTCAACAGATGCCCCGGCCCCTGCCCAGGGCCTACAGAAAGAACGAAGAAGAGCAGGGACTACTGGGTCGGGTGTTCTCCCTATCCTCACCAGGGCCTGGGATGGCACCAGGCAGGAATCACAGAATTCAAACCTCAAATAACCCGCTTGGATACTATCACAACTTTCCATGGCTGAGAAGGCACTGAGGAGGCGCCAAGGGATAGAGAGGTAGCCCATGCCTACAGGGGACCTGACCACAGGCACCTCCTTCCTCACTTCTATCCTTGTACCTGGAGAGGGGTCCCTGTTTACTGGAGGTGGGGAGAGGCAGAGGAGCAGAGCCATGGGCCTGAACCTCAGCAGGGTCTCAGCACCTCGCACAGCCTCCATTTCCACATGGCTGTGAGGATGGGGACAAGGTCCCAGAGGAACCCAGCCCAGAGCCTCCCAGGCCTTTCCTTCCCGAGCACAGCAGAGCCAGAGTTCCCACAGCCCTCATGAGAGCCAACGTCAGCCAATATCTCAACCCCGGCTTCTGGCCTCCTGAACCAACATGGTTCGTAGTCTGAGTCACCCAGTCCATGTGACCCTGATGCGACTGCCAGCAAATGAAGCCAGAGAGTCAGCCCTGTCCAGACAACCCTAACCAGGGGCAAGTGGGGAGTGGGGGGCTGTGACTTCTACACTCCCAGCACCTCGGGCACATTCCTCCACCTCTGCACAACTTCATGCTTCTGTTTACACTTCGCAGTGTCAGGGGTCCCACAAGTTACTGACTCATCCCTCCTGATGAAAGGGAAGGGAAAACTCATTCTGCCAATACAGCCACTCAAATTGACCACACACTCACTGCCTGAAGAGCCATGCAGGAGGAGGCCCGGAGCACAGGGCACACACCCAAGGTGCTAACAGACACCAGCAAACATCCTTCCACAAAGGCTCCCCCATGTCCATTCCCCCAACCACAGGCAAGGGCGCCATGTCCTCACCCACTGGCTGGCCCCAGGCATCAGCATCATCATCCCGCTGAATCTCTGTCCACCTGATGGGTGACAAAGGGTCACCCTCCTCCCTGGGTCTGGGTGAGTTGCCAGGGAGCCCGGCTGGCCCCTGGGGTGTGGCCATTGCTATGTCTTCTACTGGGGTATGTGACTGGATCCCAGGCTTGCCCAGTATCCGCCACTCAGTGTCTCAGCCAACCCAACCCCTTCCTTCTGGGTGCCACTGAAGCTCAACTGTGTGGGTGGGATGCCTGAGCAAGAAGGGGCTGCAAACACTCCTACCTCTGGAAACACAGGGTGCCTGCTTGGTGGCCAGAGAAGAAAACACTCTTCTGCCTGGTTGTTTGGGTGTCCTCACCTGCATGAGGACCAGAGGAACAGGGAGAATATCACCTGTGACAAGACAGCAATGTTGGACAACAAGCCAACATTTTTCTTCTCGGCAGGGTCCTCAGACCCCAGGGACCCAGGAGGGCCAAACGGATGTGAAACACATGTGTAGGTTTCTTCAGGGTGGGTTCTTCTCATCACAGTAGCTGGCCTGTCCTCACATGGCTGGGACAGGGACCCCACGATTCCTCAGCATGTATCCCCCAGGAATGATGGTGATTTATAGCCCAGGACAACCCACAAGGAACAAGAGAAAATGACTCCTCCCCTCACACTGCCACCCTGGAAGCATCTGGGGGCCGTCACAGTCAGTGGGCTGCCCTCCATGGACTCGTGGTTGGGCCCCACCAGGAGGGGAACCGCAGGCAAGCCACTGAGTCCCGCAGGGTCAGGGCCTGCCTGGTGGTGGCGGCTTGAAGGGATCAGGTGGGGCTCGCGTGAAGTCACAGTCTGGGGGTGGAGCGGGAGGCTAGAAGGCGGTTCGAGGACTCCTTCACATGTGTCCCAGGGCATCGCTGGGACGAACATGTGGAAGGAAAGAGGACGGCGACTGTGACCATGGAGGGGACCAGAAGTATGGTTTGGCCATCTGGCAGGCGCTCCTTGTCCCAGAGTCTGGAAAACCCCGCCCGGAGGTATGGTCAGATCACGAGGCAGGTCCCGCCTTCCTGCAAGCAGAGCTAGTCCCAGGCCCTTTGGGATGGCCGGGCAGCGGCCACTAGGCAGGGCAGTGGTCCACCACCGGGGCCTGAGACCGCAGACAGGTGACAGCGCTTTATGGGGTCACCAGTTCTTTATGGAGTCACCAGCTCTTTATGGGGTTGGGTCGGGGGTGGGCTGCTGCCACAGGCTCAAAAGTTCAGAGACGTCTAGGTAGTCCTGGTCTTCAGGGGCCTGCCTCCTGGTCTCCCGGGCTCTCTTATCAGGGATGCACGTTTTCACAAGAGGACCTCCGATGCCAGCCGGTCTGGCCTGCCTTGGTGGAACATTCAGTGTCTTTGATGTTCAGGTAGTCCTGTCGAACCCTGGACTGATGTTGGTCTACTGCCTGAAGCTTTGTCAGATACTGGGGAGACCCTGGCCCCCCTGCCCCCGATTCTCACTGTACTTCACCCTAAGCTGCTCAGGCCCCTGTGGACAGCAGAGAAAAGAAGTCACTTGCCTCTATTTCCCCCTTGTTCCACACTCCTGGATCTTCTCACTTGCCAGGGAATGCCTCTCCCCCTGCTAGCCCAGTGAAAGTTCCAGCATCTGGGCTGTGGCCTTGATCCCAGGGCTGAGTGCACCACAGACTACCCCCAGGATAGAATCTCATAACCAGTGTGGCAGGGGATGTCAACCCCGTACCAAAGCCCCATCTCGCCACCTCTCCTCGGACCACTCCAGGGCCAGCCTTCTCGGGATGGGTCTTCGTGAGGCTATTCCTGGGGGTGGGTTGGGGGGGAAGTGGTGCCGGAGGCTGGCTGGGGACTCACCAAGGGGACAGGGAGCAGGCAGGGTTTGCAGGACATCACTTCACCTGCGATGTTGACCTGACAGTTCCTGCCAGCCGGTCGGGAGGTGCAGAGCACAGACAGGCATTGGAGGTGTCCACAGTGAGCCCCGGTGGTCGGGCCCTCACAGTGCCTGAGGCCTTGTGATCGTTATTGACCAAGCACGAGAACTGACACCTGGAATTGGTGCCTGAGCGGTGGCTGTGTGTACACATAGGACGCCAAGTGCCTTTGGCTGGGTGGCACCATGCTCTGCCCTACTTGCAGCCTGGTGGGCGGGGCTCGTGGCATCTTTCACATCAGACAAGTGCTGGGTTGGGCAGGAGAACTGCTTCCAGTGTGCTGGCCACCTGGCCATAAAGCTAGACCCAGTGTAAGCACAGCCTGATGTGAGAGGGCAGGTCTGGTGCCAGACCTCAGGAGGCAAAGCACATTCAATTCCATGGGCACCCATCCTGCAAGAGGGTCCCCCACTGTGCAGGGCGTCAGGTGTCCACTCACCCCTGTCTCACTCAGGGCTGAGGGTGGGGAGGATGGACTGCATCTTCCAGGCAGATCTATAAAGTGCAGCACCTGAAACGAAGCAGAGGTTGGGGAGCATGAAGAGTAGGGAACGAAACACTGACTCACATCAAGGGACTGTGGAGGGCTTTGAGATGGGAGTGTCATCTGAGTTGCGTCTCATAGTGAAGAGGGTCTCCTTGGCTGGGAAATGGAGGAAAGGCTCCCAGAAGGGTCAGACCCATGGAGGAACTGAGCCTAGTTGTGTAGCTGGAGCAAGGTCACTGGAAAGGGCCTGGGACACTAGCCTGGGTCCAACTCAGGGGCGACTCTAAGGCATCTGGCCTTTTCCCTGCATACAGTTGATTAATGCCCTCACTTGCAGTTTTGAAGGCAAGCCATTGCCTCTCTATCCGAGAAGAATTCACTGATTCAGTCATTTGGTTAGACAATGATTTGACAAAGCTTTGTGTGCCTCGCGTACACAGGGTCAGGCAGCAGATAGACAAGAGGGGTGCACAGGTGAGTCAGGCGACCAGCATGGCTCTTTCCAGGATGAGCGGTTCTGGCAGCTGGTGCCTGTCCTCGCTGAACTGGGCATGGGCACCTTCTTCCACAGGCTGACTTCTCCTGGCTTGTGATGAGGTTTCAAATTCTTGTTCTTGAATCCAGAAAGAAGTTTAGAGATAAGACATTAGGACTTTATGTTCTGAGAGTTATTTGTCGGGAGATGGTTAGATACCATCACCAACTTGGTGGACGTGAATTTGAGCAAACTGGGAGATGGTGAAGGACAGGGAAGCCTGGCATGTTGCATTCCATGGGGTCACAAAGAGTAGGACACGACTTAGTGACCAAACACACACAGAGGTGAGGGTGTTGGTCCCAGAATCTCCTGGACCCCAGCAGGAAATTGATTTGTCCCCTGTGGCACCCAGTGTCCCCCAGGCTGAGTAGAGTGGCTGCTGCTGGTGCATTGTGCAGAGAAGGAAGAAATGGTGCAGGATTGCCCAGAGTAACTCCCCAGTGGCCTGAGCTGTGGCAGTTTCAAGTGCCAGGAGGAGTTTAGCAGTGTGGGCCCCTTGCTTACTGCCTTTGAAGGAGTAGTGCAGGCAGTGAAGACAAGATGATGTGGGAGGGTGGCCTTGGCCTGTTGTATTGCCCACCTAGTTTTCCCAAATGACACTTGGAGGAGACTAGGAAAGGGGCCAGCTTTGTGTCTGAAATGAAACTAGAGTTTGACAGTAATGTGCTGCTTCCTTGTGCCATCTGCTGGCCAGCTCTTCCAACTTCACTTTTTTTTTTTTTTTTTAAAATTGAAGTATAGTTAGGACTTCCCTCATAACTGTGTTGTAAAAGAATCCGCCTGCAATGCAAGAGACCCCAGTTCGATTCCTGGGTCAGAAAGATCCCCTGGAAAAGGGAAAGGCTAAACACTCCAGTATTCTGGCCTGGAGAATTCCATGAACTGTATTCTGTAGAGTTCATGGTGTCACAGATTTGGACACCACTGAGTGACTCTCCCTCACTTTCACATAGTTGATTAACAATGCTGTGTCCGTCGTTTCTGGTGTACATCAAGGCGATTCACTATATAAATACTTCCAGATTCTTTTCCATTATAGGTTATTGTAGATAGTATAGTTCCCTGTTCTATACAGTAGGACCTTATTTATGTATTTTATACATTGTTGTTCTGTCTCTCAGTTGTGTCCGACTTTGTGACCCCACGGACTGCAGCACACCAGGCTTCCCTGTCTTTGACTCTCTCCCAGAGTTTGCTGAAACTCATGTCCATTGAGTCGGTGATGCCATCCAATCATCTCACCCTCTAGCACTCTCTTCTCCTTCTGTCTTCAGTCTTTCCCAGCATCAGGGTCTTTTCTAGTAAGTTGGCTCTTCACATCAGGTGGCCAAAATATTGGAGCCTCAGCTTTAGCATCAGTCCTTCCAATGGATATTCAAGGTTGATTTCTTTAGGATTGACTGACTTGGTCTCCTTGCTGTCCAAGGGACTCTCAAGACTCTCCTCCAGCACCACAGTATTTTATACATAGTCGTGTGTGTTTGTTAATCCCAAACTCCTAACTTATCCCTTCCCCTGTTTTTCCCCTTTGGTAACCAGAAGTTTATTCTCTGAGTCTGTTTCTGCTTTGCAAATAATTTCATTTGTATCATCTTTTTAGATTCCACATATAATTAATATCATAGGATATTTGTCTTTCTCTTTCTGACATACTCCACTTAGTATGATAATCTCTAGGTCCATCCATGTTTCTGCAAGTGATATTACTTCATTATTTTTCATGGCTGTGTTGTATTCCTCTGTGTGTGTGTGTGTGTGTGTGTGTGTGTGTGTGTGTGTGTACCACATCTTCTTTATCCATTTATCTGTTGATGGACATTTACATTGCTTCCATATCTTGGCTACTATAAATAGTGCTGCAATGAACATTGGGATGCCTGTATCTTTTTAAACTTGGGTTGTTATCTTTTCCTGGTATAGATCCAGGAGTGGGGTTGCTAGATCATATGGTAGTTCTGTTTGTAATTGTTTAAGGAACCTCCATACTATTCTTCATTTTGAAGAATAGTACCAATTTACTTTTCAACCAACAGTGTACAAGGGTTCCCTTTTCTCTACACCCTCCCCAGCATTTATTCTTCGTAGGTTTTTTTAATAATGGGCATTCTGTTCAGTGTAAGGTGATACTTCTTTGGAGTTTTGATTTGCATGTGTCTGATAATTAAGAACATTGAGACTTTTCATGTGCCTTTTGGACATCCGTGTCTTTGGAGAAATATCTATTCAGTGCTCTGACCATTTTTGGATTGGATTGTCTTTTTTTTTTTTTGGAGCTTCAGTTTTAATTAAATGTGGTTAGCAATAAGAGCTTCCATGGCAGAAAGCCCCATGCAGTGCTTGGAGGGTGTGAATATAAAAATGAGGTGCTAAACCTAATATGTAATACATTGTAAAGTATTTCATTTCCTTTTCCTCCTCTGATCATTTCTGCCTTCTTAAACCTTCTATCTTTCCCAAGGCATGGAGATGTCAGATACATAGCAATGGATATTAAAATAGATTATTAACTCTCATTCCTACAAAGATAAAGCAACTGAATTTGCATGTTCCGTGCATTGAGCTTAGAGCAGGAGCCCAGGCATTGGCACAGAAGCCCATTATTTGTATCCCACAGGTCCATGAGTGTGGATGACTCCTTTTCTGAGTAGATGTGTGCCCATGTAGCTCATAGGCTGGGCCAATGCATAGGGCACACAGAGGGGCTGCCTATTTGTGCTCATGATGTGAATGACATGATCCAGTGTCTGGGCTTTGGGATCCAGGGTCCTTGGTTTGGACATCAGCTCTTCTCTTGCTGTGTAGCCTTGGCACTTATATCTCTGGGTGTCTCTCTCCTCTGTTGAAAACCAGGTACCCAAAATGCTGCTCATGTCACAGGGCTTTTCCAGGGCACAGCCGTGGACGTCATGTTGTCTCCCACTGGGGCTCAGGGTCTGTCTTTGCTTCTACTTCTGCAGTTGGGAGGTTATTCCAGCAACACTGCCTATGAAGATTTTTCTTGATTCCCAGACTTTGTAAATTTCAGAATCCTCTAACAATGGTCAAGGGACTCTAATGTGATCTTGGTGAAATTCCCTTATGCTATTTGGAAGTTGTCAGTTGGGCATGTAGAAAATTAGATGATTGGTCCTGAACAGTGATTCTCCAACCTATCTGTCCATTGGCTGTCTAACTGGGGTGTGGAGTGGGGTTCAGCCTCCCAAACAGATCACAGGCAGGCTGCTCAGCTAAAGCAAGGCCTGCTCCCCATCCTCCTTCTTCCTAATCTCTTCCTGACCCACTCTTCATAGAGGCCCCCAAAGTTGCCACAGAACACAGTTTGAAAACTAGATCTCAGATTTCAGTGTGCATTCAGATCCCTCGGTGATCTTGTCAAATGTGGCTTCTGATTCAGATGTTCTCCAGTGGGCCTGGGATTCTGTGCTTCTAACCAGATCCCAGTTGATGCCTAAGTGTCCGGTCCGTGGATAGCATTTTGAAAAGCAAGGGTCTGATCATAGACTGCCTTTGACATTTCACATCCTTTGATTTGGAGTTCTTACTGTTACTCTGATTGTGTCATAAAATAAAAATCTGTGTTGAATGAATGTTTCTATTAAGGGCAAAATACTCAACTATACACATCTGGAAATTGATCTGGGAAGACAGAAAGTATTTGTTTCTCAAATGCGAGTGTCTGAAACATCTGTCAAATATTTTCTGAAGAACACAATTTGGGTTAAGACGCTGTTCCACTTTGTCAGGAAGAGTTCCACTTTGGTTTGGTTTAGTCTGGATCATATCAAAAGCGTTAGTTGATGAATTGTGTTCGACTCTTTGCAACCCCATGGTCTGTAATCCACCAGGCTTCTCTGTCCATGGAATTTACCAGGCCAGAATATTGGAGTGGATAGCCATTCCTTCCTCCAGGGGATCTTTCCAACCCAGGGATTGAACCTGGGTCTTCTGCATTGCAGGCAGATTCTTTACCATCTGAACCACAAGGTAAGCTAATGCACACTTTTCTAAGGGAACTTCTGACGGAAATAAGTAACCTGCTTTCAGACCCTGGTTGAGGCCTGTCACCACATAGGGTCAGTGTGGTCACCACAGGTCTAGGTCTAAGTGAAGGTTCAGAATTGTGGACAGCTATTGGTATGTCTGGCATCCATGTGCTTTTTTGATAATCTTAATGACATGGCATCTAGAAAGATAAGCTTCATGTAAGTGGCCTCCACTCTTTCTGTCCATTGCTGAGTTGAGTGCTCCAGGTTCAGTGTTGTAGAGTGTTCTGTCTTCGGCACTCTGTTGGGACTCCTCTGGTGTGTGTCCAGAAGACGGGCTGTTTTGACAGAACATAGGGCTTTGTTTGTCAGTCTTTGTTTCAATTCAGTAACATCATGGCTAAGGCGGGGAACCTTACACACCCAGCTCCCCAGATGGATCCCAGTCACAGCTGAGAGGAAGGAGGAGGCCCAGGGTCAGTGGGCATCTCAGGGCTCCTATGGTTTGGAGAGGACTGACCACACAGGCAGAATTTTAATTAGCACAGCTTGGCGTCATTTAATACATATGAGGAAGATGATTCAGGGGTTTGGATAGAGTCTTGGTGTGTGGGCTGAATTCTGTACAAAATAGCTTTGATCGGTCTTCAACTGCAATTCAGCTGCAGTGGAAAACATGAGCATCTTACTGAACCAACAGAAGCAACAAAAAGATAAGTGTTAAAGGACCCAGTTACCTGGATAGATGCAGACTGCTTCTAGCCAGTAGCAAATATCCTTGAGTGAAGGCTGTACTTCTAATCAGACCTTGTGTCTCTATATGGATATGTTCCGACTGATGCTTTGACCAAAACTTAACAATTCTATCCAAGTTTGGTTTGGGAGCTGCCACTGCAGGCATGGAAAACCCTGCCCACCACTTCCATGCCTGTGCCCACCCACCCCCCACAGCTCTGTCTCTCTATGTTGGAGTCAAGGACAAACCAGGCAGGGCAGCCTTTGGTAAAACACCCCTGGGCCACACACAGCACCATGACTGAGGGTGGATGTCCCTTTAAATCAGGTTCTCTTCTTCCTCCTACACAACATCATCAAGAGCATCTTTAATATTTTGATGTTCACCTGTGTCCTGTTTCTGGCAACCGTGGACAGTTTCACAAATGTGGCTTAACTCCATCTCCAGGCAGTACATTGATATCTCCACCAACCTGAGGGTAGAGTGCTGCATGCTAGCCAGAGAGATCTACAAGGTAGCGCTGCTTGCGATCCTGCTTCGCTTCTGCCTGAGTCACAAAGGTTCTGAAAGCCAGGGTCCAGATCTCCACGGAGGCTCAGACAAAATCCTTCCTCTCCAGTATTTGCATAACACCTCTGCTTTTTTTTTTTTTTTTAATATATATTTCAGTCTGTTCCATGCTCAGAACGAAAATATACACACTACACACACACACACACTCTCTCTCTCTCTCTCTCTCTCTCTCACAGTCCTGGGATCTCTGCCAGAATGTTCACTCTGTCCCCTCTCATCACTGTGGTCCCCAGCTGCACTGGCTCGGTTGTGTCTCATACAGGATCATGTGCTTTAGTCTGGGAAGTTTGCCCGGAAACATCTTATAGGGAAAATTAGGAAAATACACGCCTGGAGGCTCAGACGGTAAAGAACCCACCTGCAACGCAGGAGGCCCGGGTTCAATCTTTGGGTCCAGAAGATCCACTGGAGAAGGGAATGGCAACCCACTCCAATGTCCTTGCCTGAGAAATCCCATGGACAGAAGAGCTTGACGGGCTACAGTCCATGGGGTGGCAAAGAGTTGGACATGACTGAGCGGCTAAGAGAAAACATAGCCATAGAAGGATTATAGATTATATTTGAAAAAAATAGTTCACAGCTGGAAAGGTTACTCTCACTTAGCAAAATTATCTACATATGAGAAGGGATTTCTTTTTAATTTTATTTTTTGAGATGTGGGTGACATACACCATTGTATTCATTTCAAGCTTACAACATAATAACTTCAGTATTTCTCATATTGTAAAATGAGAACCACAGTAAGTCTAGTTAACCTCCATCACCGCACTCATTATAAATTGTTTTCTTGTGAAGGCTTTGAAGATCTATTCTCTTAATAACTTTTCAATATATAATACAGTATCATTAACTCTAGACACCATTGCATCCCCATGATTTATTAATTTCACAACTGCAGGTTCATACTTTTGACCATACATTTGACCATACATTCGACCACCTTCAGCCTTTAACTAAGGGGGATTTCCTGTTCACCATGATCAGTAGCATCCAGAACCATTAATTCAGTGAGTTGACATCAATCCTCAGCTTGACTAGATTGGTTTTTCATCCTGCTCAAGGTGTGCGTGATGGTGGAGGGTTGTCCATTGAGAAGTGCCAGTTTCTACACAGGGCTGTGACAGTGTCTCCCTCTCCACAGGGCATCGTCCCGACCCGGGAGTGCATCCACATGTACTACCAGAACCACATCATGAACCTTTCCAGGGACTCAGGACTGGACACCATCGACGGCCATGCTGGCACCGCTGCAGGCGCACAGACTGCCCCCAGGACGGACAGCTTGGATTCCCATGACAGCATCTCCAGGTATGTCACGTACTCCATGGGGGTGCTGCTTTCCACAGGAATGACAGAAGTGTGAGATGATGGGAGAGGTGCAAGCTAATCAGAACCTTGGGGGTGCCAGCCGCTCTGGGCTGTCTCCATGGGCATGGCCCAGCAGAGCATTGCTGCCCCCTGCTCCGGGCAGAGAGGAGCAGCAATCAGTAATAAATTATTAGAAAGACCCAGATGGCCCATGGGACCAGGACTTGTATTTCCAAGCTGGAGTCAAGTCACATGAGCCTCCTGACATAAAACGAGTAATTGTATCAAGAACTGCATCTTCAATGCCTTTAAAATGCTGTTCCACAAAGTATCTTCTGTTCTGGAATCTTCTGCCACCTGTTGCTGTCCTCCATCATCTCCTTACAGAAATTTTACTTTATGATTCGGAATTGTAAAAATTTGAGAAGTGGTTCTGTGGGCCCCACCTTCCGAGTTGTGGGGTCACACCCCTGCTTCACACAGGCCCCTGCAATGACCCTTCCCCAGGGCTGCACTGACAATGTCTGTGGGTTTCCTCATTTCTTCCTTAACCTACCCCTTGAAATGTACTGTTATCATTCCCATTTGATAGGGACATGAACGTCTCATGAAAGTTCATGAGGCTGTAGACTGGTTCCCAAAGGGGAAAATCCCACATAATTACACATTTTTTCCCCCATAGAACTTCAGGCATTTCACAGGCTTCCTGAGTAATATGCTTGAGCCTGGCTTAAGAATAGTGGCTCCAGAACCAAACTCTGAACCAAATGAATCAAACAGAAAATTAGAAAGTGAACTGAAAATCAGTTGTTCATAAAATAAATCTACACAGTTCCTGTATTAGTAACATTCAGCTGTGTAACAACTAATAATATGGTCAGTTAAGAAAGTAACTACATATTGAAAACCACAAATTTGGGAGGGAGATTAAGAAAAAGAAAACAAAGACTGGCTAAAATAAAATCAAGTAACTGCCTTTAAATTTGATCCAAGATGACAAATCTGCACCCATAGTCAAAAACTGTGAGGTGGGAGATATTAAAATTCATTGTTTGCCTTTTAACAAAGACTGACTGTTAAAATATTCCAATATTTTTAAATGGTTAATCCATCCATAAATTTACTACTAGAAAACCAATACCTTTACAATTAATTTTAAAGGTCCTTTTACTCATTATTTGTAATGTAAAGAAAAGGGAGACACAATATAGGTCATTTACGCCCTTAGTAAGTGAGTGAACTTATTTGCCCTCTTCTTAAAGGCCAAGGAGAACTTCCATTTTTTGTTTGTTGAGGAAACTTTCAAATTTTCCAAACAATTGTGTGTCTGCAATAGAGTCCATAGGAAGCCACACTGATTTCTGAGGAGACAGTGGTCTTCTCTGGGAGGGACCCCAGTGTGGACATTTGCTGTCATCACACCTGTGCCCTGGGGCAGGTAGCACCACCCCCAAAAGGGACGCAGGGACCCACATGCTCTATGTGGCCTGGACCCTCAAGGACCCAGCCTGCAAGGAGTTGCCCCACCTGCCCCATCTCACCCAGTTTTCTCCTCAGCAGACAGTAGAGGGGATTAGGGTAGGAACCTAACAAATGTACTTATGTTCCCTTTGACTTCTTGGAACAGTCATGATTTCTTTCAAATCCAGATGTAAAAAATGGCTGTATTATGAAATCAGACATCCTCTACCTTCCCAGAAAATAAATTAAAGTTCCTTCAGGAAACATTGGTGACATCCCAAGGAACATTCCTAGATACATTCAGAGTGGTTTTTATTTGATGAGTGGCTGTGTGCCCCTGGGATGGCTCCAAGTGACCTGAGGACATCAATTAGATTTGTCACCTGTTTTTGTTAAGCTCCTGCTCTTCCCTTTCAGTTTTAAAACTGTCCTGGCTTGGACGGCAAGCTAATCCACTGCAAATGTCCCAGGAGTGTGGGGGCTGAGGGCGGGCTGCATAGTGGCAGAAATCACCCAAGAATTAACAAGGTAAAGAGGACTTTGGGGTCAGAGCATTGATTCCGCACAGAAAATCGGGCAGGTCAGGGTGCACAGCCTCTTTCTGCTGTAAACTCCACAAAGGCTATGGGATCCACCTCTGAAAATATGAAACAGTGCAGAAGCTCAGAGATCCAGTTCCCTCATCTCATAAATGATGAGATTGAGACCCGGAAGAGGGGGAAGTGATTTATCTAAAACCCGGCAAGTCGTCACTGTCCACTGTGTTTCTAGTTCATCTCACCATCATCTCCTCTTTTTGTTCAGGATAAGTTGACATCGAAAGGAATTAGTGTTGTTCTTTAAAATCCTTATTAGAGACCGTTTGGTTGCTCGCCTTGTCCCCTCTCCCATTGCTGGGTCCTGTCTTGGACATGTGGCTGTGATGTGCTGTCAGGGTGTTCTCCCCTAGAGCACATGGCGATGGGGGGTGCTATAGCTCTGAGAACCTAAAAGCTCCTTAACAGTTCCATGAGCGCCTCCAATTCTCCACCCCCAGAGGGGACCCCAAAGGTCACCCCATTGTCTTGAATGGTTTCCATTTCTGCCCCATGGTCACTGACTAAGGGCTCCACAGTAGGTCCCCTGGTGCAATCATGTGAGGCTGATGTTCATCCAGTAAATCAGCTGTCTATATCATGAAGGGTCAGCTGGGTCACTTGCACTGAGGCTGGAAGTCAGTGACCCGGGAGACTCCATGTCAAGAGCTTCAGGGGGTGTTCCTCCCTGGGGTTAAATTCTGCATGTAAACTGCAATCATGCCTCCATCTGAGCTGTTGGCTGCACCCAGTAGCATGTCAGCCCTGAATCTATATCAGTTTCCTCCCGGACTGTTGAGTGACAGGCGCTGAGGATTCAGTCAGTGGGATCTCGCTCTGCTGACACCTGCTGAGACCTAGAATGTGATCACAGAGAAAACCTCTCATTAGGCCCAATGAACAGTTAACAGACAAAATGACCCTGCCACTTCTGGACTTCCTATGTTGCTGCCTTTGTACCATTTCTTTTCTTCTCCTTTTGATGTTGGTTTGTACCCAGTTGCCTATGAAACCAGCATCTCTTCTTCAAGCCATCCAGTTTGGTTCAACTGAATATCACTCAGAAGATGGGGTGGAAAATTCAGTTTGTTGCAGCCAATCCAGAGCTTCCTTCTTTTCTTTTCTTTTTTCTTTTCCTGTTTTTTTAAATGGCAGTTTTATATAAATTCTACTTGATCAGGTATTTCTGCGTAAGAACTGAATTCAGGATTGGGGAAGGGGGGCTCTGAATAAAATATATTTCCTGTCATTGAAAAAAAAAGCCCTAGCTATACAATTGTAAAGATGAATTCTGCTCTGTGAGAGGTCAGGTCTTGTCATTATTCTAGTTCCCTGCCCCACCCAGAGAGCGACACTTCATCCTTTATCAGCAGATCTGTTCTCAGCCCAGTGCTATTCTGTCTCATCTTCCCCTCTCTGTCCTGGATCCCTGCTGCAGTAGCCACTGTCCGTGGTGCTGGAGTGGTGGGTGGTCTGCTACATGGCGGCATCTGGGTCTGACGTGTGACTCATGTTCTGGTTCTGTTTTAACACTGTGCCTCTGTAACTATTTGTGCTGCTAGCTACTACACGGAAGCAACCATGCTGTTCTCAAGGCAGTCCACCCTTGATGATTTAGATGGACCAGAAACTGTGCCTAAAATGAGTGAGCACACTCAGCCCGGGCTCCATAAAATGCTCGGCATGGATGTGTCCTAGCTGATGAGGTGCTTAGCCTCCAGGTGCTCACCCATGCATGCTTTGTCCATGGCCGTGTCAATCCCTTCCCATGTCATTGCACAGATGAGTTATTGTGACCTGTGTGTTTTCGTTCACTTTTGTCTTAAGAAGGTGCATGACTAATGATAGCATAACAAGCATCTTTCCTGGGACACAACTGGTTGTTCCCAGGACAGCATTCTATCCAACTAACTGCTCTTTGCTTTTTGTCTGTTAGGGGTTTCTTAAAACTATAGTAGTTTATAGGACTACTATAAACATAGTCCTCCATAGTGTAAATAAATCACACTTCCTATTACCAAAGGAGCAAGCATGTTTCCTCCTTGGTTGAGGGTGCCAGTAGGCAGTCCTCATGGGGAGAAATGGATCAGGAAGAGTAGGAAACTTTCTCATAATTTTGTCCAAAGATCGACAATGCTGCTGCTGCTGCTAAGTCACTTCAGTCTACACAGTAGGAGATAATCCCAAATCCTGTATGTAGTCATATTTGATCAATACAGAATGAATCTGTCCACATGCTACATGCCCAGCTGACATGAAAGTTAGAATATATTCAACCACTGTTTTTAAAATAATATTATTATGCAGTAGAATATATTACCTGGGGAGACCTTAACTTGTTTGGTTTGGGAAAGATTACTTTGGGCTTTTGCTTTCTCATTTAATCCCATGATAAAATCTATGATCATGCATAGAAATGAAATCACTTGCTTAAAATCCAAAAGCTCTTTGAAAAGTCAACAGGAGCACAGAAACACAAGCTGTGTTGTGCCTATCTTGACACCAAACAACCACCAAATAACACAATCTGAAAGTAAGGGCGGTGTTGGCAAGTCAGCCAGTGTTAGGTCCTTGTCACCAGCCGCTACATTTGTATGTACATTCAGAGCTGCAGGAGGCTGGTGCCGGATGGTTCAAGGAATGCCATGGCCATTTAAGATGTCCTCTGGTGGGCACATGCTATGTCATTCCAATTTGCTGATTTTTTAACATACCAGGGTTTACCTGAATCCCTTTGGGGCCAGACCTCATCAAAAACCATAGAAAGCATGCCTGTGATAGGTTAGGGTCCCTCTGGAAGTTAGAACCTCGTGTGGGGCTGGCTCCAATGGTCTGAAAACTGAATGACCAGTCAGTTCCATGCCATGTCTAATCAAGTGAAGTCTTAGCCAAAAACCATTGCCTTGGCATTCAGAGAGCCTAATGTTCTGTGCACATTTACATGGCCAAAGCCCTGGGGCCACTGAACACCCCCAAATTAGGATCAAGAGCTCATGCAAGTCTGGCTCTTCAGTCTCAGGGCTCATCCAGATGCATTCATTCATTCACATGTGTGCACCACTGTCCATGGCAAGGGAAATGGGTACAGTCTGCACCTTTGAGCATCACAGTGATATGACCCCAGCTGCTCACACATGCCATTCAGGGAGCAGCACCTTCTCAGATGATCACTTCTCAGCCTAACAGATGATCAGTGCACACCCTGTACACTCGGCATCTCCAGGTGACTTTCCCCCTGTCTTCGGGGCCAGGTGTGTTGAGGCACACAGCAGAGCAGGCAGGCCTTGATCTCACAGCTGTGGCTGCTACACTTTCATTTCAAGTGTTTCTTGCATGAACCTGTTAGGGAGAGTTAGGAGGAGAGGAGAGACGCAAAAGGGATAACAGGACACAGAAGTAGAGTGAAGACCAGGACAGAAGGGCTCCTGGAAAATAAAGCTGGAAGAGGAGTGGGCAGTGCAAAGCCATTGGGAGGAGAGAGTGGGAGGGCAGTTAGAGGGGAGAGTGGGTGCAGTCCCAGGAGTGACCCTGGGGCAGAGAGTGGTGGGTGGACTTCCATGTGCCAGGTGGTAGGGAGCCGGGAAAAGGATGATGGTGAGGGTCCAGTCAGGTGTCAGAGGCACCAGTGAGAAAAGGCACAGGATGGAAGTGCAGGGAGGAGCCAGCATGAAGGACAAAGCAGGCTTTATCTTGCCAATGGTCCACCATCCCGGGCCTCCTGTTAAGGGTCTGGGGTCTGTTGAGAGTAGAGTGCATCTCGGCCAAGACCTGTGGACCCAGCCAGTTGAGACGTCTCCTTTCCCTCAGCACCTTTCCTTATAATCTGTGCTCTGGGGGGTACACTGTGCTCACTGAGTCTTGACTGGAAATAAACAGTGGGCTCTGGGCCTAAGAACATCAGTGGGACTGAAAAGCTATGCACAGGAGGGTTTGGTGCCCTGGGACCCCCTGCCCAGCACCCTTCCCCTGTCTCTGCACCCAGACCTGATTATCCAGAAGGAGCAAAGCAGATGGAATGTGGGGAGTGAGAGGGTGTCCCCCCATGTGCCTGGGTGTGTGTTGGGTGCTGCAAGAGGCTGGGGGGTTCCTGAGGCTAGGTGGCTCCCTCTGTGTCTCCCTACAGCGAGCCCATGCAGTGCACAATGCTGTACTCCACCAAGGGAGCACAGAGACCATCGAGGAGGTGGAGGCTGAGCAGGATGAGGAGGCGCCCAAGTGGGCACTGGAGGCCAAGTCCCCATAGGACCCCATGGAGCATGGTGACGTGCAGGCCCCGCCATCCTACAGCAAGGCCATCAGCTTTGAGCAGTTGTGTTTTGACTCCCAGGATGACTCGGCCGGCCAAACCCCCGTGGAGGTCAGCCCAGATGACAGCCGCTGGGACTGACTGGAGGCCAGCATCCTGCCACCCTTGACTCACGAGCTGACAGCCATTGAGCTGCTGCTGAACAAGTAAGAGCTATGGCCACAGCGATGGAGCTGGGAGTGACCCTTAGTGTCCACTGGGCTACTGGATGCAAAGACCACGTGGAAAAGGCCCACCTCCCCCCAGACATTTAGAACCACATGTGTGCTCACATCTCTCTCTATAACACGATAGGAGGTTGACAGCACAGGATGCCTGGGGACCCAGGCAGCAGGGAGTGGAGGGCAGGGTCTCACCGCATGGAATCAGTGCCCAGGAGGAACTGAGGCCAGTATTCTGGCAGGATGTTCCAAGACGACGAGCTGGAGGAGTCAGAGAAGGTGTACATGGGGCAGCTGCACTTCCTGCTGCTCTTCTACGCACTGTACAACACGCTGGTTGCCCGCTCCGAGATGGTGTGCTACTTTGTCATCATCCTCGGCCACTTGGTCTCTGCCTCCATGATCAGCCTCGTGCTGCTCATCCTCATCTTCCTCTGGGCCATGCTGTCCATCCCCCGGCCCAGCAGGTGCTTCTGGATGATGACCATCATCTACAAGGAGCTAGGCTTCCCTCTGGTGGACCTGCCTGACCCTTGCTTCACATAAATAAATAGTCAGTCAGAGGGATCGTCTTAGGTCAGCATGTGATTATAACCAGCAGTTGCTGGTGCTGAGAACTCTAGTTGTCTTTTCACATCGCACACCTCACACAACATAGGAGTTAATATCATTCTGTACAACAGGAATAAGGATCAGCCTTTATGAGATTAAATAATTGGCCCAAAGTGGGCTTCCCTGGTGGCTCAGATGGTAAAGAATCTGCCTGCAATGCACGAGACCCAGGTTTGATCCCTGGCTCGGGAAGATCTCCTGGAGAAGGAAATGGCTACCTCCTCCAGTATTCTTGCCTGGAGAATCCCATGGACAGAGGAGACTGGGGGACCACAGTCCATGGGGTTGCAAAGAGTCAGACACAACTGAGCGACTAACACTTTCACTTTCACTTTACCTAGCTGGGGAGTGGTGTGGGAGGCTTTTTCAGGTCTGGTGTCTGCCCTGTGATATTGACGAGCAAGACAGTAAGAGTGAGGCAGACACATGTACAGTTCCAGGGCCAGTGTGTGGTCAGCAAGTGAACATTGGGTCAAACAATACAGTTAGCACTTGAAACACAGTTGGATACAATTAACCCTGATGATGTAGACATTGGAGGGGTGTTTCAATGTCGATCTCTACAAACATCTCCACGTTTAACCCTGAGCTGGCAAGGTTTTGTTTCATTTGCTTTTATTTCTTCTTGAGGAGAACTTCCAGTGAGCAATAAAATGCTGAGAAGAAAGAGAGCAAAATAAAGTGGAAAATGTCTATAGTGTCTGTGCAGTTTGCTCCTAAAGCCATACTTGCAGAACTAAGAACTAAAGCCATACTTGCAGAATAAAGAGATCCTCCTGTTCACATTGGTCTTAATGGCATCATTTAATAGATGAATATTTGTATAAGTATCTAATTGAATCAGCACAAACTAGCCCTTGCATGCATGCTAAGTCACTTCAGTCATGTCTGACCTTTGCAACCTCATGGACTTTAGCCCTCCAGGCTCCTCTGTCCATGGAATTCTCTAGGCAAAAACACTGAAGTGGGTTGCTAATCCCTTGTCCAGGGGACTTCTCAACCCAGGGATCAAACCCACGTCTCCTGCATTGGGAGGTGCGTTCTTTACCAGTGTTGTCACCTGGGAAGCCCAGAAACTAGCCTACTCCCTGACAATAGCAGAAGTCATTTGAGCTGATTGAGGAGTAACCTCCATGGCTCCAATGTGTCTGCAGTCACAGGCCCTGGAGATGTGGTTCTGGCCTTGTCCTGAAGTTGGTATCTGTAGAAGGAGAATTCGCTATTCCACATGCTCTGTGCATTCCCAGCACCAAAACTGAGACTTTTTCCCTTAAGTTTTGTTTCACTGTTGCTCGTCTAGAACTATTCTTAAAGGGAGTCATTTGTTCTAATTTCTCACATCTGTGCAGGTGGCCATTGTGATCAAGTACTTCTTCCCATTTGGGCTCTTCCCCTGGAATAAGAATGTGGAACTGAACAAGGACAAGCTTTACCACCTGCCCAACATCATCGGGGTGGAAAAGAAAGATGCCTACATGCTCTACAATCCCATCCAGCTGCTGACACCTTCCGCTGCTCCATCCTGAAGGTACTGCCCACCCTTCACCCCTGGCATGTTCCTGAGAACCCTGCCCTGGGATCTCGAGGGGCTGGGGGGGGGGCACGGGAGGGGTCTGTCTGTGTGCTCTTGTGTTCTTTGTTAACAGTTTTGTTCATTTCATTCGTTTTCTCAACACTATTTGCTCAATAATGGAGTTTGTGATCAATCGGGGGAAATTTCTGCCTATTTCTACTCTGGGATGCATGCATGCATACTAAGTTGCTTTAGTCATGTCTGACTCTTTTGTGACCCTATGGCCTATAACCCACCAGGCTCCTCTGTCCTTGGGATTCTCCGGGCAAGAATACTGAAGGGGTTGTCATGCCCTCCTCTGGAGGATCTTCCTGACCCAAGGATCAAACCCACACCTCTTATGTCTCCTGTATTGGCAGACAGGTTTCCTTACCCCTAGCACCACCTGCAAAAACCACCCTGATTATCCCACATTTGTGGGAATTGCCCAAAGGGTGTGTGGCTCTTACCGCTGGATTCACAAAGCCATGCCCGAGTTGAAGGCAGATCTTTGGGGAGCTAGAATGTGGGATCCCCTCTCCAGCCTGACCTAGGCCCACCCCCTTCTAGGAGCATTGCTTTTCTCATGTTTTTTTTTTTTTTTTTTTGCTCTGAAACCACTGGTTTAGTGAGAGATTGTCCAACCCATGGGCCTGGGGATCCCAGGCTGTGCTCCCAGAGAGGTCACTTCTGAGAAAGCCATGCCTGTATTACTCAGGGAAGACGAGTCTGCAGGGTAACCTTCTCGGGATCTGTGCCTCCTGTCATCTTGCTGAGCACCTGTGGGGTTTCTTGTTTCAGACACTGTGAAATATAAGCTGAACTTGTCATATACCACTTGACTCTACACGTTAGAGATTGTCACACAGCACGCCTTGGATGTATTGATGTACCTATGGTCAGAATCTCTCTTTCTCTTGTTTTAACTGTGTCTCCTTGTACTGAGATAACATATCTCACATTCATTTTTTCAAGTAGTATATTTGTTATTTCCTTTTCCTTAGCCCTTGCATGCATGCTAAGTCACTTCAGTCATGTCTGACCTTTGCAACCTCATGGACTTTAGCCCTCCAGGCTCCTCTGTCCATGGAATTCTCTAGGCAAAAACACTGAAGTGGGTTGCTAATCCCTTGTCCAGGGGACTTCTCAACCCAGGGATCAAACCCACGTCTCCTGCATTGGGAAGTCTTGCTGGACTTCAATCCTGACTCTTCCACTTCCTGGCTGAGTGATCTTGTGTAAGCTTTCGACCTCTCTGTGCCTCAGTTCCCTCATCTGTAAACCATGGATAGCAATAGTACCTAACTCATTGGGCAGTTAGGAGGACAAAACCAGGTAATATCTGTAAACACATCCAACAGCACCTGGCACATAGTATGTGCCCAGTGAGTGCTTATTTTTTTTTTTAATTTTTTTATTAGTTGGAGGCTAATTACTTCACAACATTTCAGTGGGTTTTGTCATACATTGATATGAATCAGCCATAGATTTACACTTATTCCCCATCCCGATCCCCCCTCCCACCTCCCTCTCCACCCGATTCCTCTGGGTCTTCCCAGTGTACCAGGCCCGAGCACTTGTCTCATGCATCCCACCTGGGCTGGTGATCTGTTTCACCATAGATAGTATACATGCTGTTCTTTTGAAACATCCCACCCTCACCTTCTCCCACAGAGTTCAAAAGTCTGTTCTGTATTTCTGTGTCTCTTTTTCTGTTTTGCATATAGGGTTATCGTTACCATCTTTCTAAATTCCATATATATGTGTTAGTATGCTGTAATGTTCTTTATCTTTCTGGCTTACTTCACTCTGTATAAGGGGCTCCAGTTTCATCCATCTCATTAGGACTGGTTCAAATGAATTCTTTTTGACGGCTGAGTAATATTCCATGGTGTATATGTACCACAGCTTTCTTATCCATTCATCTGCTGATGGGCATCTAGGTTGCTTCCATGTCCTGGCTATTATAAACAGTGCTGAATTCTGACCTCACCAGACACTGCTGTGTAGCCTCAGGATTCTGTCATTCAGCTCAATACACAGAACTTGGAAGTCTGTAAAACAGGGCTAAAATTTGTGCTCCCCTGAGATGTGATGAACTTGAAACACTTAGCCTCCTGTAAAGCATGGTGTATGGTTATCCTTATCCTTGACGGAGGCCTGGAAGCCCTCAGATCCCCCCATGCTCCAGAGGGTGCTATTGTACCTCTCCAAGGTTCTACATGGATGGCCTCCCTTGCCATGACTTGAGCCTCCAATAGTTAAACTGCAGGGTATACCTTGCATTTCACTCTCCCAGTCATCTCTGCTGCCATTTCAGATCACAGAGGTCATGGTAATGATTTGAAACCAGATGATTGGTATTCCCTAGCCTCTACTCATTTAGATAAATAAGTATCAGTAGATCAACATCCTGACATGTGCTGCTCATCCCCAAACACTCACTTATGCTTTTTCCACCACCCTGTCATGGGCATGTGCTTTTGTTGCCCATCACACACATCCTGCCTTTATAGCAGAGGTAATTGGGAGCCTTGGCCTGAGTGGGAAGTTCACATCAGCAGGAATACTCATTATTTGCGATCAGCTTCTAATTTGTCCCATCCTTTCTGTTCTCTTCTGAGCCCAGCTCTGGGTTTCTCATTTGTCTGTTCCCCTGGCACCTGAAGATGCATGCTGCTTTCCAGCACTGCTGGTCAGCAACCCAGGGTAGACAGAATAGCCCAGCGCCCGCAAAGACGGTTCCCTACAGGGAAGAAGTGCCAGCGACAAAAGCCAGACAGGCAGCTTCCTGCGATGCTCTCAGAAAAACAGCCATTGTAGGGACCACTTCTGTTATTGGTACCCCAAACAAGTTGCTTTATAAGGAGCTGTGAATACATTACAACTGTCATTACTTAAAATTGTCCAGTACCTCAAGAAACTTTGCAGACCTTACCTTGGGGCTTAATTCCTGAATCATGTCAAAAGAGCTGCCACACTTCAGGCACGTTGGAGGTAGCCAGTCGACAGTGACCCAATTTCTTGGGAGATGTCAGGCTGGTGGAGGAGCTGAAGGAATCAAGGGCATGCTAGTGGGTTTGTCCACATTTGTGTTTTCACTTATAACATAATGGAAACTGCTCCTTCCATTTTCCCTGCCACCTTTGCTTTTAGATGTATGTGATGCTGAACCTGGAAAGGCCCTGAGGGATTGTATATGGCAGGAAAGTCTAGGTTATTCTGGACCTCCATGACTAACTCTCTATGACTTTTCTGATCTAATCTTCAGACAGTTTGCTAGTCACTCCTGATATATGTATATCAATACCAGTGTACTAGTGTATACTGGATTCAGAGTCCCTGTTTATAGCCATGTGCTTTGCCAACTCCTTTAAACCTAAGTCTGACTTAGTATTCTCACTCAAAACCAAATATATTTGTGATTATCCATTTTTGTTGTCTATATGCCTTGGTACTTCTAGAACATAAAGAAGGAACTTTGTTATGTGGCCATTTATTGTTATTCAATTGCTAAGTCGTGTCCGACTCTTTGCAACCCCATGGACTGCAGCACACCAGGCTCCTCTGTCCTCCACTATCTCGCAGAGTTTGCTCAAATCCATGCCCATTGGTTCAGTGATGCTATCTAACCATCTCCTCCTCTGCAGCCTCCTTCTCCTTTTGCCTTCAATCTTTCCCAGCATCAGGGCACCCTTCATGGATTGCAGCCTTGTCGAGGCAAAAGGGCTTGCCTAAATCAATGAAGCTCTGAGCCACGCCGTGAAGGGACACCCAAGCCGGATGGGTCACAGTGAAGAGTCCTGACAATACGTGGTCCACTGAAGGAGGAAATGCCAACACAATCCAGTATTCTTTCCTCGAGAACCCCGTAAAGTGTGTGTGGCCAGACTGCCTATTAGATCATGAGTTGCTCAGGTCAGAGTTCACATGTCATGCTCTGTGGTCCTGGTGGCCACCATGGGCACTCAGTAGAAGATCAGAAAATGACTTACAGATCACATGATCTGGTTGGATCAACTTTATTTGGCCCCCAATACATGTCAACACGGCCATAAACACAAACAGGCACAATGATGCAAGTACATTTCTGCAAACATCTGTAGGAGAGGTGCCTGATATGTACACAGCCAACAGAGACAAACCATTTTAGCCTACGAGTAACTGTAATAAGTCCCATTTTCTAGGAAAATCAGATCAATGCTGTGAAAGAACAAGATGGTGGCAAGAGAGAGCACCTCATAGAATGACAAGCTAAGCCAGTGTCCCTGAAGTGCTGGAGGAACTCTGGTGGCATTTAGGAGGAAATGACCCATCAGGCACAATAGTAAGGCAAGTGAAGCTTGGGCCTGGGAGTGGAGTGTGCTACAGAATGGTTGCAGAAGTGTGAGATGGAACCCTTCCCTAAAATATTCCCCAGGAAGCTCAAATTTTTAACATCTAATTACTTTAAATGTACTCCGAATAAACTGATTTTCACCATTTAGACCTGCTTTCTTGGCATACCCTGAAAAACTGTACCCCAAACCTGCTGAGCATAGATAACAGTAACTGGACATAGATGAGATAACTATACCTGGAACCATAAGACTTCAGGCCACTACTGCCTTTCCCAGCTCTCTGACCCAGAGATTCCCCACTGTGCTGGAAGGTGACAACACCCTTCAATTCCCTTTCCACTGGGACTTCTCTTGCGTCTCGCCCTTCTGGGTGGTGAGCCGTTGCCATGATCTCTGCAAGATCTCTTGCTGTGAGGGACTTCCCTTCACATGCCATCCTGTCAAAGTACTGCCCATATAAAGCTTGTCACATGCCACTGCCATATCATGGTCATCATCAGCCCCCACACCTCAGACTCACAAACAATTATGTGTGAAAGTCTAGAATCAGCTTTAAAGTTCCATACACAGATTGAATATTAGATGTGGTTATTTCTGAAAATGGGACTGAATTTTGAGGAAAGTTTGTAGAGGGGAAAAATATGATGTATCTGAAGTTTTACGTTTTCTCAAGAAGCGTGCATGCACTATTATCATTGTAATTACAGTACATAAGTAACTCTAAGAACACTTTCGTTAGTTATTGTTAGTCACTCAGTCATGTCCATCTCCTTGAGACCCCATGGGGTGTAGCCCACCAGACTCCTCTGTCCATGGGTTTTCTAAGCAAGAATACTGGAGTGGGTTGCCATGCTCTTCTTCAAGGAATCTTTCCAACCCAGGGATTGAACCCGGGTCTCCTGCATTGCAGGTGTGTTCTTTACCATCCGAGCCATCAGGGAAGCCAAAACAGTTGCTATATATCAGCTAAAGTAACTGCTAGTTGACACAACAGGTAAAACCTGAAATTTGCATGGCTCAACTTGGGCTTCCCTGGTGGCTCAGACGGTAAAGAAACCGCCTGCAACGCAGGAGACAGGAGATGCAGGTTCTACGCCTAGTTCAGGAAGATCCCTTGGAGAAGAGAATGGCAACGCACTCCAGTATTCTTGCCTGGAGAATATCAGAGGAGCCTGGTGAACTTCAGTAAATGGGGCTACAAAGGGTCAGACACAACTGAGCCACTAAATCTGATCTGAGGGGGCCCCAGTTCCCATGCTGTTTCCATTCTGGGGTTCTACCACTGGATTGCCATGTTTGCTGCTGAGTGAAAGAGAAAGCACAGAAATGGCATACTGGCTCCAGACATGAGCAACAGTGCTCCTGCTTGTATCTCGATGGCAATGGCTAGTCACATGACCCTTCCTAACTACAAGTGGTCAGGCGATATAGCGTCCCCTGTGTCTGGGATGGAGGAAAGGAAGACAAGATATGGATAAGCACTTGTAGTCTCTCTCACATGGTGACCCACAGTAGGTGCTCAATTAAGAGTGGCCATTATCATTTGTTTTTTTTTTAATTAGTTGTAGGCTAATTACTTTACAATATTGTAGTGGGTTTTGCCACACATTGACATGAATCAGCCATGGATTTACATGTGTTCCCCATCCTGATCCCCCTCCCACCTCCCTCCTCATCCCTTCCCTCTGGGTCTTCCCAGTGCACCAGCCCTGATCACTTGTCTCATGCATCCAACCTGGGCTGGCGATCTGTTTCATACTTGATAATATACATGTTTCATTTGTTATGACTAGGTTCTTCATTTCTTGGAAGAGTTTCTGAGAAAGCCAGATTTGCCTTGATATCCTCCAGATACTTAAGTGCCTCCTATATGTCAGATGTTTTCAAACACAGTGTCACATTAATCTTAAGAGAGGCATGTAAATGTCAGTCAGGTGAATTTGCATGTCACCACATAGCACATTTCTATACTCCCTTTGTGATCCTGACCATAATACTGACTGTAACATCAGTCGACTGAGAGTGGTCTCTTTCCTTCTGATGCAAGGCTATCTTCTCCTGGGAGTGTCACCTGCCTCCACACAACTGGACTTGCCTGAGCACCTGCCCAGGTACCGTTAGGCACGCTGACAACCATGACCTTCCTGTGGGTCAGGTACCAGTCAAGAGGCCAAGGAAAGATGGATAATTATTTTCTTTCTTTTAAAATCTGAGCTATCAAGGAACTATTTTTTCACCTCAGAGGAGGATCACACAGTTTTCAAGTGTTCAGCCTTGAAAACCTTGGCTCTACTTCTGTGGTCCTTCCTCATCTACCACGTAGGATGGAGGCTTTGTGTTTTGACCACCTAGTAAATTCATTAATCTGGGCATGTGTTTGCTAGCCAGTTTCAAAGAAGACGCCCCATTAAAATCCAGCTGTAAATGTCAGGGGTTTTTAAAAATCCCTCTCTTTAACTTCAGGTTTATATCCAAAGAAGCAGTTGATTATGTGGCACATCAGAGTAGTCACACACCCAACGGGAAAACATTTGGAGGATGTGTTGAAGTTGCCCAGAAGGGTTACCAGGTGTCTAAAGTTACTATCCAAAGCAAAGGGACTGTAGGTGTCGGAGGGGGTCCAGAGTGAAAGCTGGGACAGCGGGAGGACTTCTGCAGGGAGTCGGAAAGCTCTGTGTAGGGAATGACAGGAGATCCTCCTGTGCAGCCTTCAGAAGGGGCAGCAGCGAGGAGCTGGTCAGCCTGGCAGGTGCAGTTGGGCAGGACACCCCATGGCAGCAGCAGGGACAGGGCACCGCCCTCACGCGGGAGGCGCTGGGATGGACAGAGACGCCGGCCCCCGGCAGAGTCAGTTCTCAGCAAACCCCAGAGCAGCCCCACAGTGCTTCTGATTCTCCTCACCCTCTTCCTCCCGCGGGCCTGCTTTCTGTCACCTCAGAGGCATCATGTAGCACTGAGAAGAGGAAGGCATGAGAAGTTGGAAGGTCAGGCCTTGGCCAGGTGTGGGTGGGAAGGACGGGGCCTCCAGGGGAATTAAGACCAGGGCTCTGAGCACACCCCGGCCCTCACTAGCAAGTGATCCTGTGAAGATGCCCAAGCCTCACGGCCTCAGTTCTTCATCTGGGAGGTGAGCGGGTGTGAGGAACCCTGTGTGTTGGGCTGCAGATGCGCCTGAGGGACAGAACAGAGCTCAAAGGGTCTGGCGGCTGTTGGCCCTGTGATGACGGGGCAGGAATCTCTCACACTGTTACCCACAGAAACTCCCCCACTCTCTCCTCCTGCATTTTATTCTATTATCCTGTTCAACACAGACTTCAGTCTCCTCCAGAAGCTTCTCACGTTTTGTTGTTTAGCTTTTGTGGTTGATATTTTGCTTCTCATTTGCTTCATTTTCCCTTCTTTAGTTTGCCAGTGTTGATTTTGGGAACAGACAGCAGCCTACACTTCACCACCATGTTGAGAGCTACAGGGAAAGCACTAAATCTATAAATAATTTAAGCAGACTTGACATCTTTATAACAGTTTCCCCTATAAATGAATATGATATACTGGTAGAGACCTTTTATTTGAGACTATTTATTTGAGACTTTTTTCCATATCTATCTACAAATTTGTGTTGTAGGCTCTATTAAGATTTTTTATATTTTTTTAGCCTTCTTAGGCAATTTTTGGATTTGTGTTTCGAATGGGGCATTTTTAAATTACATCTTCTAAATAGTTAGTGCTTTCTGTGTGTGGCAAGGCTCTTGGTTTTACTGTAGTAATCTTCCATACCAAGTATTTTCTCATCTCTTGTTGAGTATTCCATGTATCAATTTCTTTGAATTCCTTATGTGGATGACCATATTGTGACAAAATATTATCTTTTTCAATATTCATACTTCTTATTTCCTTTGATGTGCACAGTTCTAACTCTGTGTTCCAGTGAATTTTTGCATTGTCCAAGGGAGAGTTGTTCCTGTCTTGAATGGTAATGCATCAAGCATTTCACATATAAGCATGTTTGCTGTAGATATTAGGAAACGGAAGTTCCTTTCTAATATCAATTTGTTAAAAGTCATACTCATGTTGAATTGATTTCAGAGGCTATTCCCACATCCATTGACATGTTTCAATGTTTTCCCCTAATTTTTTATTGTGGAGAATTATACTTGAGCTATTTTCTAGTTTGAATCATATTTTCATTCTTTAGCCATAACCTGTCTGTTCATGTAATTAACTGCTATATTGAATATGCTATTTGTTTGCTTAGGATATTTGCTACTCTGTGGGTGAACTGTGCTCAAGTGTTCTTTGCATGGTAGGAGTGGGAGTACTCATCTGGTTTTATAGTCAAGGAGAGCTGGTCTGGGAAAATAAGTTAAATAATTCCCCAGTTTTTTTGTGTGTGCTTTAGAAGAGTTTACATAAGATGGAGATTAGTTTTCTCTGACCATCAGTAGAATTGGCCACCCAAACTGCCTGTCTTGGAACATTTGAAGGTAGTTTGGGTGTTGACTACAGTTAAAGTTTGTATTGTTTAAAGTTTCCTGTTTCGTTATGGACTGATTTGGTCTTCTTTTTTATGTAATTGTCATTTCATCCAGAATTTCAAATTTAATTGAAAAACTTTATTGTTATAACAGATACTGCAAAACACACATAGCAGTAGAGAATGGTGTAAGGGACCTAATATACTTGGCGGCCAGCATCAATCATCTGCAGTACATGGCTGGTCTGGTTCCAATGAACCCTCACCTTCCCCACATTCCTGCCAATGGACTAATGTGAAAGTAGTCCAAGACATCAGGATGTTTCATCTCTAAGTATGTGTGTCAGCATGCATTTCTAAAAGACAAGGTATCTTTTATAAAACATAAACCCAAGACAATGATCATTCCTAAAAATTTAACTGTTTTAACAAATGCAAATATCTAGTAATTTTTCACATTTACCTTATACATTATTTTTTAGTTTGTTTGAATCACAAATACCGTCTATATATTGTGATTTTTTTTTTTATGTTCCTTGAGTCTTTTTCAGTCAATAGGTTTCCCCTGCATCATCTTTTTTCTTGTAGCTTTTGTTGTGAAAAAAGCAGGTTTTGTATTTTTCAAGTTTTCCATAATATAAATTATGTTGAGTGAAATAGTTTGATGTCATTTAACACATTTGACCCCTGAACAGTTCTTTCAATTGGTAGTTACAGGTAGAAGCTTGATTAACTTGCTTAATTACAAGCCTGCTACCTAGTGGACGCCATGTACTTCCATTAAGAAGAACATAATGTTTCTTATCCTTTGTGCTGAGCAGGCAGTCATTCATGATCCTCACCTTCTTCTACCCATTGGGGGTTGCAGAAAGGTAATTTGCAAATTCTCTCATTCAATTTTAGTTTACTACCTGAAATACTTTCATATGTAGAAACTTTTCCTTGTCCACCATTTGCTTATCTTGAGGGAATCATATAATCATATTTGCTGTGCTTTTACATCATTCAAATATCTTTGTCATCTATAGTTTATACAGTTTTAACTTATATTGTTTACATGTTTTTTTTCTTTAGTATATGGTCATATTTTTTAAAGATGTTTGTTTCATAAATATTTTCAAGAAATTGGCATTTATTTTTTGGCCTTACTGATTTCTTCTTTTTTTTTTTTTGGTATTGCATTTTATTTTTATTTTTTAATTAATTTATTTATTTTAATTGGAGGTGAATTACTTTACAATATTGTAGTTGTTTTTGCCATACATTGACATGAATCAACCATGAGTGTACTTGTGTTATTTCTATACTTATCTTCATTATTTCCTACCTTCTCTTATGTAAGGTTTCATATGATGTTCATTACCTAGTTTCTTGAATTTCTTGGGTGATTTAAATAGCTCTTATTTTCTAATACTTCTATTTAAGGCTACATATTTCCCTTTGAGTACCATTTTGCCTATGTTGCACAAGCTATGCTATTTAACTCCAAGTATATTGCTTGAATTATTTTTTACAAGTTGACTAAATCACTTTATTACTTATGCTGTTGGAAGTTTTCAATATATGCCCCAAAACTAGTGAGTGTAAAAATTATTTTTGAGAAGGCTGTGAAGATGATGATGAAAGATACATTATTTGGGGAAAGTTTCAGACCCCAGGGTATTTTGTTTTATTATTATTATTATTATGAATTACAGAAGAGACAAACATATTTAACTCCTGGTGACACAGCTGGGTTTATGCCAAGAATGCAAAGGAGTTTAACACTAGAAGATCAGTCATTATAATTGCCTACACGTAAGTCAAGGATTGTCCAGGAAAATAGAAACCACTGTAAACATTTACCACAGAGGGAACTTAATGCAAGGGGCTGGTTACAAAAGTTTTAGGAAGCCAAGCAGGAGAGAATTGGGAAACCCAATAATTAGCAACACAAGGAAATCACTCATCTCTAGGATGGAAGGACAAAGAAAGGAGATAGTGTTACTGGAACCTGGGTGTTGGATTCATCAGGATCTAGAGCCATGATGAGTCAACCTCATGGTTGAATGGCTGGTGCCATGAAGAATATGGAACCATTGACAGACAAACCACCTGATGCAGAGGAAGGAAAAAATCTTTGACTGCTCTGTCTTCCAGGATTCTAATCTCTTGCTGGTGTTTCCGGTTAGCTGAACCAAAATGGCAGCCAACTGTTGGCTAGTTTGATTGCAGCCTGCCAGACTCGGCCCCTGTATAATCGAGAACACAGCAAGAAAGAATGAGGGATGGATCTGGGAATGCATAAGTCCAGGATTGCCTTATTACAATAACAGATTGAGTGAGAAAAATCAGACCTACATCAATACAGAAAAGTATCTAATAAAAATCAACATCCAAGCACCATGAAAAGAAGTGTAAGTCCCAAAGTATTCAACTGGGGTAATGAGTTTTGGGGAGGAAGACCAGAGAGACAAAGTGCCATTCTTATCACATCATATCAAGGGTACATACCATCCACATGATTTATCACCATTGATATTTAACTTTATCGCCTAGCTGAAGTAGTGTTTGTCACGTTTTCTCCTCTCTTGAGCCCAGATGCAGAAATAAGGAAGAGAGGAAGCTAGCACTTGGAAAATTTCCTAAATAACCAGCCAGAAATCACTGCTAACTGTGGCTAACTTGTCACACAGATCACAACCCAACAAAAAATATTCAGCCCTATTTCCTGCAGTGAAACAGAAGTCTTCCAACATGGGAAACAATAAATGGGATCATGGTGTAAATAGAGAATATATGGGGGTTTGTGTCCAAATTAGAGGGACCCTGAATAGCAGAGGAAGGGGTGTGGACCTTATTTTACATGCTAAGTCATTTCAGTCATGTCAGACTCTTGGAGACCCTATGGACTGTAGTCCTCCAGGCTCCTCTGTCCATGGGATGCTCCAGGCAAGAATACTGGAGTGGGTTGCCATTTCCTTCTCCAGGAGATCTTCCCAACCCAGGGATCGAACCTGCATCTCTTATGTCTCTGGCATTGGCAGGCAGGTTCATTTCCACTGGAGCCACTTGGGAACCTTTTATTTTATGGGTGGTAGAGAATTAAGCAGCAGAGTGACATGATCACACCTGGGCTCTCTCATCTCCTCAGTTCCTTTTTGGAGTGGGATTTGGATCTGTTTTCTTATATATTAGCCTTACTGTGTATGAGAAAGGCTTAAATGTTCTCAGTTTGCGATGTACTTATGAATACCTCAAAAGAAGGGCACCATTTAAACTCCCATCTAAGAATAATCCTTTGCTCATTTTGACATCAAGTTGTTTCAATAAGACACACTTTCAGTCCACCTGTGTTCTCTTTATTCTTTCAGGTCAAACTCCATCCAGTGACTGCTCAACATCATGGCCCCAAACCCAGGAAAGCATGAAGTCTTGATGAGGAGCTGAAAACACCAGCTGAGCATCATCATTGTGTCTTATGGACTCCCTAAACTATGGTCATGTGCACCATTGCATTTCCATCTGAATTTTGGTCTTAGGCCTATTTTTGTGCTTAGGTATCTATCACCCTATGTCTTGACCTCTGTTGCGAGAAGGGTGGATTTGCTAACCAAACACAGGCTCAGGTCCTTTGGACTTAAGCAAAAGTGAAGCAGAATTACTAAATATTCATTTCATAAACTCACTTTACTTTAATAATGACAGGAAGGCCAGGCCTGGAATTCACACAGTGCAAGCACTTGTTTCTTGTGTACTGACATTTAACACATACACTATCAGGGAAGGCCCAGAATGTTTATGCTGTTACAAGAGTCAAAAATCTCTGTATCTTAAATGTGCCAGAGGATATTTTAGGAAAGGACTGGGTTTTATACTTCTGGAAGTCATCAAAATATTGTACTCCTCCTAACCTAAATAGCCTTCCTATTGTGCCTGGTTGGTCATTTCCTCCTAAATGCTACTTCTGTTCTCCCAGCACTTGGAGTACATGGGCTCAGCTTGTCATTCTATAAAGAGCTCTTTCTTGCCATCATTTTGTTCTTTCACGGCAGTGATCAGATTTTCATGGAAAAAAAAAATGGGATTTTTTTTAAAGCTACCCATGGGCTCAAACAGTTCTGTCTCTGTTGGCTGTGTAAGTGTCAGGCACCTCTCCACAGATGTTTGCAGAGATGTACTTGTGTCACTGCTCCCGTTTCTGTTTTTGGTCATGTTCACTTGTTACATGTACTGGGGGCCAAAGAGAGTTGATCCAACCAGATTGCAGGAGCCATGAGTAAGACATTACTGAACACTTTCTGATCTCTCGCTGAGTGCCAAGGCCCATGATGGACATCAGGACCACAGAGCAAAACCAGTAACCCTGACCCAGAGGATCTCACAATCTTGGTAGCTTAGTTGCTGCTAACTTTTCACAATTCTTCAGAGTTCTGATAAAGATGGTTCTGACAATTTCTGCTTGAGTTTTTGGATATTTCTGAGGTTCTAAAGATTTTCTTTTTAGAACATATTAAAACGTGATATCCATTCTCTAATAGTTGTAGTACTATAACGGTTATACATTTCATCAGGAGTGAGTTGGGTAGTTTCTGGATTTTGAGGAATTTTAAAATTCCACTGAAGTTCTTGAATTTATGTACTGTACCTAGATTTGTTCTTAGTGTTGCCTTTTAATCCTTCCAACATCTTTGGTGTAGGGCTTGTAGAATTGTAGTGATAGTATTTCATTTCTAATATTAGCCATTTGTCTCCTCTTTTTTTGATTTTGTTTATCTGGCTAGAGTTTTATCAATTTTGTTGATCTTTTCAATGAACCAATTTTTTTCCCATGATTTTTTTTGTTTATTTTAGATTACAATTTTTTTTTCTCTTCTGTTTTTGGTTTGTTTATTTGCAGTTTGCTTTGGGTATAGTTTTCTCTTCTTTTTCTAAGTTAACTTGGAAGCATAGATTATTGATTGAGGTCTTTTTTCTTTCTTAATCTAAACATTAAATACTATAATTTCCCCTCTTAACACTGATTTGGATGCATCCCATAAATTCCAATACGTTGCCCTTTCATTTTCATTCATTCCAGTGCAGTTTCTATTTCCTTGAGAATCTCTCTTTTACCTGTGGATGGTTGTTTAATTTCCAAGTGTTTTGAGACTTTTCTTCTCCTTCCATATTGTTTCACTTCTAGTTTGATTCTTTTCTTGTCAGAGAGCATACTCTGCATCATTTAATTTTTTTCGATTGTTTTGAGGATATAGGATTCTATCTTGTTGAATGTTTCCCATGTGCTTGAAATAAATGTGCATTTTACTGTGGTTGATGCAGTGATATTTAGATCCACAGTATTTGTGAATCACACAGGGCCCAGCCTGCCCCTAGGGCAATGGTTCAGTTCTCCACACTTTTGATATTTTTTCTCTGGTGAGATTCCTGCATGCACAGCTCATGTTGAACTCAGGAGTTCCTACAACTTGCTGGGATCCCTTGCTCATATTTGCTCTTCCCCACTATCTGCCCTCACTCTTTGGCTACCAGGAAACTCTCCTTCTGGTCCTGTCACACAGACTGGGGGGTATTTAGTTTCCTCTGTTGTGTACTTCCCTTGAATGGATCCGCCTAGATGACCAAGTTGTTAGATAATACAATAATAGCACAACAGTGTGGGATCTTAGTTCCCTAACCAGGGATCAAATACATGCTTCCTGCATTGGAAGTGCAGAGTCTTAGCCACTGGACTGCCAGGGAAGTCCCCGTTTGTCCTTTTTAGATTCCACATGTAAATGATAACAAACCGTACTTCTCTTTTTCTGTCTCACTTATTTTATTTAGCACAATGCCTTCAAGCTTCTTCCAAGTTGATGCAAATGGCAGGATTTCCTTCTCTCACATGGCTCTATCCTGAATATGTTGCATCTTCTTTATCCATTCATCCACTGACGGACACTTAGGTTGTATGCATATTTTGATATTCTGAGCAATGATGTGATAAAAGTAGGAGTGCAGATCTCTTTTCAATATCTTATTTTCATTTCCTTTTGCATATACACTCAGAAGTGGAATTGCTGGATCATATGGTAGCTTCCTTGATTGTGTTCTTTGATGCACAGACTTTTTTTGTTTTTTTGATGAGGTCCAATTTATCTATGTTTTTCCTTTTTTTGCCTGTGTTATTGGTGTCATACCCGTGAAATCATTACCATCTAAAATATTTCTAGATATATAAATAAGCACAGGTTAAGAAGTACACATATAATTCTTTGCCCTGTCAACCAACGGGCACCCAGAAGCAATGACCCTTCAGTACCAATGAGCACACTTAGGGCACTGATCTAGTTTTGTCAATACCATTCGACAATAGAAGGAACAAGGGCTCCATGGAAAAATTGGTGATTCTAGAATTGGGACAGGAAATATGGAAAATGAGCCTGGAGCAACTTGTCCGGTGTGAAAATAAAAAAGAGAAAAAGAAGTGCTCAAAAAACTTGCAAAAAGGAAGCAACATTTCCAGGTTTATGACAAAGGTATATACAAAGGGAGATGACAGTAAGAGTTCGCAATGGCCAATCTGAGAACAATTTGAAAATAAAAATATATGTTATATTGGATTTTAACCCAAAGTGTAATAAAGATACCATGATTCCATACTGAGAAACAGAAATAATTTCTTAATTACACAAACAAGGATAGGCAAGTGTTCCACACAGAAAAATTCCAGTTTATGCAGACATTCCCACTTGTAGAAAGGGGAGCATAACTCCCCACCCCTGAGGCATGGACTGCTCATCATGACTTTGTTCGAAAGAGGACAGGATAGAAAGGGGGCGTAAAACAATCACTTTAACTCATAGACACATGACAAGCACTACCTCAGCCACATGATCAATGAGAGCATCATCAGTGAACAATTGTGTTAATAGTATATATACTTGATACAATGTGATGAGAATAGGATTTTACTTCTGTAAAATTCCAAAATTCCTCCCCCGAACTTGTAATCCCAGCCTAGTCACGAGTCAAATATCAGACAAATACCAGTCAAGGGACATGGTCAAAAAACATCTACCAAGTACTCCTCAAAACTGTCAAGACCATCCAAAGCAAAGAAATGTTAAAGCTAAAAGGAACCCAAGGAGACATCACAGGAAAATGTTAGGGTATTTTCCTTGCCAGGAACTGGGAATGGGTAAAACCTATAGAAATCTGAGTAAAGTATGGGCTTTAGTTGATAATAAATAATGCATCAATACTTCCTCATTAATTGTAACAAATATACGATATTACTGTAAGATATTAGGAGTAGGGGAGACTGGGTGAGGGGCATAAGAGATTTCTGCTATTCTCACAATTTGTTTTTTCAAATCATAAAGGGATAAAAGGGTTAAAAAGGTTACAAAGGAAAAGGTGAAAATAAAGTATATTTTCAAAATAAAAAAGGCAAGGAAACTTTGAGCACAACATGCTGAGTATGTTAAAAAAGGTAATAGAAAGGAAACCAAACACAACAACATGAAACCTGTAAGTGTGAAACAACACTTGCTAAATTAGCTTCAACTTTTCCTCTCCCTTAACCTCCAATCCCATATAATATACTAAAACCAGGCCTCTTCCAGAAACATCTCTGGATCCACTTTTTTCTCAAGTCCCACAAATACTGCCCTAATCCAACCTCATAGATGTTTTGCCTGGATATGGGAAAAGCCACCAACTGAGGCCAGGTGTCGACCTGGAACCCCATACTTGCTCAAAAACCATTTTAAGACATCTGCCAATATTATTTGCCACAGAAGTCGGTCAAGATCGAGGCAGGGGTCAATGTCTTGCCAGGGATACAAGGGTCCAGAGCAAACCTTTAGCTGTGCATACATGTGAGTGCTCAGTTGATCAGTTGTGTCTCACTCTTTGCGATACCATGGACTGTGGCACAACCTCCCCCCCACCCCATCTCCTCTGTCCGTGGGATTTCCCAGGCAAGAATAGTGGAGTGGGATGCCTTTTCCTCCTCTAGAGTACCTTCCCACCCAGGGATTGAACTTGCATCTCCCACATTGCAGGCAGATTCTTTAACACTGAGCCTCCAGGGAAGCCATGAGGAAACACAGGGACTTCTCAGAGGAGCAGAACACTCACTGAGAATTCTTAACCCAAGGGAGGTGCCTGTCCAATCTGTGATGCCCTAGGAAATATCAGCTTGGGAACAGAATGGTGTGTGTCCACACAGAGGCTGCTGCAGAAGATGCTGGATCCTGGAAATGACCTCCAGATAAGTCGGTGGGGGCGGGGTACAGTTTGGGCCTCCTTGCAATCAAAGGCCTGAGGTTCTTATGTACCCAGAACAAGAACACAACCACACCTAACAGTCATATCCCATAAGGTGCATGAGGAGAACCTGCCATGAGAACTGTCACATATACATCCTGGAGTGCCCCCTGGGGCTGTGTTCCCAGCCTTGGCCCCAGAGCACAGGTGTCCTCATGGAGGCCGGGGCGGCAGCTCACCTGCAGTGACCTCTGCCCCCCACTCCGTCTCCCGGCCAGCCCCGGGCAAGTCTGATGGGATCTCCAGGGGCTTGCTGCTTCCATGTCTCTAGGGCTGTTGACCATCTTTACAGCCCGCACCCTTGGGACCCAGATTCTTCTCCTGCCTGGCTCCTTTCTGAATCCTCACTGAAGTCTGGGACCTCTGGTGCTTGGGTGAGTGTCCTCCCAGGCAACTGCTAGAGCTTGACCTCTGCTCAAACAGCCTGACTGGGGTCACCAAAGTCCTAGCGGGTTCTGCGGGTGGCTGACAAGACACCCCTCTGCCTCTAACACTCAGGCTCAAAAGCCAGGACCTCACAGTTACATTCAAAAGACCCCGAGCTTACTCCAACACCCTCCGCAAGGATTCCACAGGGAATGAATGGTCTGATACACCTCAGGATCTTAGAGATGTGCCCCACACTTCCATGGCAATGACTACTGCTGACCCTTCACAAGACTTGCCCAGGGGCTGCATCAAGACCTGCTGGCTCCACCCAAAGCACAGTGGAAGGGGATGCTGTTATGGGATTTGCAAATAAAGTTACACACATGAGGTCATCAGGACCAGGCCCTAATCCACTCTCAGTGGGGCGTGGGGAGTGGGGGGTAAGAAGGACAAAATCCAAGGCCAGGTTCCGGGGGAGAGGTGGTGCTGTGGGCAGCAGGGGTGGGGGGCATCGGGACTAGGCCTCATGAGGAGGAAGCCCCCAAACCCAACAGGGGCCTTTGGCAGCTGGCTGCTGCCCTCCTGATGGAGACTGAGCACAGCCCAGAGGGGGCCAACAGAGAAGCTCGTGGGGGGCGGGGGCAGGCTGTGGGTCTTTTGAGGGGGTGGGTAGAATCCCTGCAGCCAATTCCCTGTGGGGCAGCCTCTCAAGGGTCAGAGGTGAGGGATTTTAGTCTCTGGAAGAGGAAGCACTCGAGTGGTCTGTGTCTGTGTGTTCTCCTGACTTGGGGATTAACCCCCAGGTGCCCGTGTCCCTTCAGAACAAATGGTCATTGACAAAAATGCTTCTGCTCAAAACTCACTGGACCCGGGTCACCATATGTCCCTTCCTAAGTGAAGAGGCCTGGCAGGGTCGTGTCCCCATGTGTGCAGGGAGAGAGGAAGACAAGAGGTGCCTGAACACCTGACATCTCTCCAATTCCACACTGCCTAGCAGATGCTTCGCAAAGAGCAGCAGTTAAAAATCTCCTTTTTTGGGGGGAGGAGAGTCTGAGCAGTTCGCATGGGTCTTGAAATTCTCCATCTTTTCCAAGCATCCACTGACTATCTGGCAGCTGCCATATATGTGACCAGAATCACATCACCTGTTCCCCTTTTTCTCTGGCACTCAGCATGGATAGATGCCCCTTTAGCCCCCTGCACCCATCCACACCCCCACTGCAGTGACCTCACCACCTCCTTAGGCCCGGAAGTCGCTCCTGCCTTTTGATGCCAGGCACAGCCTTAACCTGGGTCTCTGCTGCCTCCACACTTCTGAACCTGCCTAAACCCAGGGATGCTGGCGGATGTTGCATCTTTACCTGCTACTACATATTTCTCGTTTATTCGTATCTCAGACTCTTTCCCTCTCTCCTCTGGAAATTGTTTTGTTTTCAGGACACCTCAGAGAATTGGCAGCTTAATTAGAAATGGAATAGAAAACCACTCAGAATTGCTGTTCTGTGTTTCCCTCCCAGAGAATGTATATCAATTTCGGTGTTGGTGTGTGTTTCGGGGTGTAGAGCAGTGTCTCCAGCTGGGCACAGCTCACTCAAAGATCCCAGGATTCTAGTCACACAGCAGGTCCTGTCCACTTTTGCAGCATCTCTTCACTCAATTCATCCAAATGAAATCTAGAGCATGCGCACAAGTGAAAATCATAAAGTCCAGATGACCAAAGAAACTGTTATTTCAATGTACTTGTTAATCAGCTTCCCAAGGCAGAGACAAGAGGGCTAGTACAGGGAATACTGGGCACATATCAAAGAGCAAGATTCACATTTCTCTAGGTTTCCTAGCAGATGGTGGATAGAACACACCTATTTCATCCCTGTGGTCAACAGCTATGGGACAAGAGCCAGGACCCCTTCCTGCCTGCCCTAGAAAGAGATCTCTCTGGGGTTTATCCAAGAAGCAAAAGGACACCTCACAGCAATGATCCATTCAGAGATTCCCCTCACCCCCAAGACAAACCTCATGTGGCTGTGGCTCCTCGAGCATTGCTGTAAGTGTGGGGGTGTCCTGCTTCTCCTAGTGTCCCCACTGCTAACATGGCCTTTCACGAAGCAGAGAATCTGTACATTTCTTTGGAATAACTGAGCCAATGAGCAGGGCTCTCAGATAGTCTGCTACTTTTTTTAATAATCCAGGAAAATTCAATTAACTGAGATAATTTAGTTATTGTGAATGACAGACAAGAAGGACATAAGCATGAATTCATTATGATTCCTTTTATTATCTAATTCTTTTCCATTCAATACTAGTGCTACGTAAGTTCATGTTTTCAAAACAGTTCTAATTTCTATTCCATTGTATTCTGTTCAAGACCACAAAAGAAAATGGAAAACTTCCCAATCTTTTATGAAACAGCAAAACTCAAGTTTTTGAACTGAGTAACCACAAATACACTCGGACAATATCATTCACAAAGCCAGTGAAGCTTCTTCAGCCTTCCATGAAACCAAGCTTTGAAAAATTTCTAAAGAAAAAAGAGACGAATCCCCATGTCATCACAGAGAACAGGAACCAAAACATGCTACACACTGGTTCCCCCAACTGGCCCGGGCCCTCACTTCTGCGAAGGCTGACTACTCCCTCTTCAATCACAGAAGGAAGGATCAATAAGGCTGCTGCTCTGGCTCAGGCCCCCATTCCTCCTCCCTCGCATCCTCTGCAGACATGAATGGGAATGCCCTCAAAGGCCTTTCATTGACCCTGAGCATAAACGCCATGACTTGCCACTTGCTGGTCTCCACACAGGCCCGGGGACCCCACAGGAACTCATAGCAAACAGGGTGGCTGTCAGGCACCTGCTGGTACCTCAAGTATCCCTCCTGCACCCACACTTGGGTCAGCAGCTCCCTGGGCTCCCCAAAGACACACTGCTCCCTCCCAACATACACCCCCATCCTGCTGAGTGCTTCCCAGACCGCCTCCTCAGGGGCCGGGTCTCCACACCGCATGATTACGCTGAGGACCAGCACCAGGAAGCCGGCCTTGGGCAGGCCCTCCCCATCGCTCAGCATCTCATCACAGGTGAGGCCCAGGGTGGGGACCAAGATGTAGGTGTGCTCCGCTGGGTCCACCTCCTTCATATCCACGCCAAAGACCAGCTGCAGGCACTCTGAAACTTCGCTGAAGACCATCGGAAAGTGCTCCTGGTTATCCCTGAGGACCTTATTCAGCATTTCCGCCTGGGAGGTCGGCTCCTTGGCTCGATACTTGAGGAGCAGGAACTTCAGCAGGTTAGCCATCATTCTATCCAGAATTTCTTGGGGCAAGGCCTCCACATTAGCGGAGGAGGATCCTAGGGCATAGGAGGCCAAGTGGGATGTGGACTCCCCCACCTCAGCCTCCAAGAGCGGCACCTCGACAGGGCCCTGGGCCTCGCCTGGGTCCTGAAGGTCTTCCTCGGGTTTGCTGAGCTCACTCATCTCAACCACGAGCACAATGCCTGAGGTGAAACAAGACACGGAAGTGAGGCAGAGGTACAGATGGGGACCAAGGGCCTCTGGGAGAGAGGAGGTGTGAGCAACCTGGGCTAAGAAATGCATCCTGGATGGTACGACACAGGCCACTTACAGCTCTCCCCTTGAGGGGTTCTCTCCGACCTCACAGGAGAGCTCCTCCTGGGAGGCCAGTCCCCTGGCTACCCGAAGGAGGAAGGAAGGTGGCTCCCCAGGCTGTGGTCAACACAGCCCGAGATTTCTGGGTCCAATAAATTGGAAGGAATTGGGGTCTTCTGGGGCCCCCCTCTGTTCTGGGATAGGGAGCCTCTGGTTCACTTCAGGTCAACCCTCTCACCTTGACTCCTGACACTGCCTGGACCTCCTCTGCTGTCTGAACTCAGGACACAGGCTTCAGACCTCTGCCTTCGCTTCCTGGTTCCTGGAGCTCCTGTGGGAGAAATGCAGGTGACATCTAAGGTCAGTACTGTGGCACAGCCCTGCGCCTTCTGTGCTGGTAGGAGGGGGTAGACACTGGGAGTACAGCCAGTTGTGTGGTGGGTCCCTTGTAGTTCTCACCTTTCCCCTGGCATGGCCTGTACCGTCCCCTTTGGAGGAGTAGAAGGAAACTCAAAACAAGACACTGAGGAAACCAGATCTGAAAGAGTCACGTGAACCCCAATGTTCATCACAGCACTGTTTATAATAGCCAAGACATGGAAGCAACCTAGATGCCCATCAGCAAACGAATGGATAAGGAAGCTGTGGTACATATACACCATGGAATATTACTCAGCCGTTAAAAAGAATTCATTTGAATCGGTTCTACTGAGATGGAAGAAACCGGAGCCCATTATACAGAGTGAAGTAAGCCAGAAAGATAAAGAACATTACAGCATACTAACACATATGTATGGAATTTAGAAAGATGGTAATGATAACCCTATATGCAAAACAGAAAAAGAGACCCAGAAGTACAGAACAGACTTTTGGACTCTGTGGGAGAAGGCGAGGGTGGGATGTTTTGAGAGAACAGCATGTATATTATCTGTAGTGAGTGAGATCACCAGCCCAGGTTGGATGCATGAGACAAGTGCTCGGGCCTGGTGCACAGGGAAGTCCCAGAGGAATCTGTTGGAGAGGGAGGGGGGAGGGGGGATCGGGATGGGGAATACATGTAACTCTATGGCTGATTCATGTCAATGTATGACAAAACCCACTGCAAAGTTGTGAAGTAATTAGCCTCCAACTAATAAAAATAAATGAAAAAAAAATAAATAAAACTCAACATTCAAAAACCAAAACAAAAAAAAATAACAATAAAGTAACATGACCATTATTAAAATACATGGCCAGCATCAACAACACACACACACACAAAAAAACAAGACACAAGCCTCAACAGAAGTGCTGTGGGGCCCCACGTGCAGCTGCACCTGCCCAGGTCCTCGCGAGGATCCTAGGCTGCGGAGATGCTTGGTCCTCAGCTCCTCCTCACCTCCTGCCTGGCCTCCCAGCACTGACCACAGGGGCGGGGGTCTGCTCAGTCCAACCTTGGGGTTGGGGAGTCCAGCCTCTGCCAACCTGAAGCCTCTGCCCTCTGCTCGTAAAATGTCACCTCCCGAGATCCCTAAGCCAGCAGTCAAGAAACTGCTCACTCTGCTCACCCCACTCTGGGCCCTCCAAGACCCTCTTGCAAGGGCCAAGATCCCTCCAGCTTGGCGTCGAACCGCCTCAATCCTTCCTCGCATGGAGCCTGGACTCCAGGCAGGACTCGCGTTTGTCGCCTCTGCCATTTTGACACCCCGCCGCTTTCCCAAGGCCTCCAGTCCCTCTGAGACCGGCATGTGAGGAAGTCAGACAGACCTAGTGTGCTCTTCTCACCCCAAGGGCTCCCAGGACCGACTACAGGGAAGGGGATCTCTGGGGTTCCATCGATCCTCACACAGGGTACCCGCAGTCCTCCTTCAGGAACCTCACCTTGCCTCCGCGCAGGACCTGGATTCTCGCCTCTCCACAACTTAAGCCCCGCCTCTTATACCAGGAACTCAGTCTCTTGAAGACCCGGATGTCAGGTCAGCTCATGACTCTGGCACTCATCCTGAGCCCACGGTTGCTGTGCACTGACAACAGAGTCGGGCTTCTCTGAGGTCTCCTCTGATGAGGGGTTCAGGGTCCTCTAGTCCCTTTTCAGGGTCCTGAAGGTCTTCAACCCTGCAGGGCCTGGGAATCGGCCCCCCTGAGTCCCCGCCCCATATGCGAGGTACCCAGTCAGAGACCCAGTGTCAGGAAGTGAGCGCATGCACTTTGGGCTCATTGTATCCCAGGTCCAACCAGGACCAACAGCAGCTCCAGGCTTTTCTGAGGTCTCCTCTGATTAGGGTCCAGGGTCCCCTCAGTCGCCCCTCAGGGTCCTCAAATTGAAACCCAGGAGGAGCTGAGCTTCTTCCCTCTGCTCACCTGAGGCTACACCCCATTTCCCAGGTCCCCAGTTTCTCTGAGACCCAGATGTCAGGAAATGCAGCATGTGCTCATCCACACTCTGTGCTCCCTGAGACTTCATGTGAGGGTCCCGCCTCTGGTCAACACAAGGGACATCCCCAAATCTGCCAAGGCTCAAGATGAGGTTCCTGAGGGAGGATGTAGGAACCCCACAGATTCCTGACCCTGCTGTCAGCCCTGGGCCACCCTGGTGGTGGGATGAGCGCTTGGCAGCCTCTTCTGACTCCCGCATCTGTGTCTCAGAGACATTAGGCAATTGTTAGAAGGGGCAGGGCCTCAGATGGGCAGTGGGAAAGATCTTCTTTCTTTTGAGAGTCAAGGTGAGGACACTGAGGAAGGACTGAGGGGACCCTGGACCCCAGAGCAGAGTGGGCTATGGGGGGACATATGGTGGATGAACATATGCTGCATTTCGTGACTGGGTCTGAGAGAGACTGGGGACCTGGTATGGGGGCTGACTTCCTAATATCCAGATTTCAGCCTGGTGTCCTAGTATAGAGAGTGGAGTTACTGACATCTGCGTCTCAGAAAGCCTGGGGTCCTGGTGTGAGGGTTGGGGCATTAGTAGGGGAGAGGAGAGAATCTGAAGTCATACCTGGAGATAAGTTGAGGTCCCTGAGGGAAGGCTGGAGGGACCCCAAGTGAAAACTCTAGGGATCCCAAGATAAGAGGGATGGAACCCCACAGATCCCTGCCCCTGCCATTGGACCTGGGAGCCCTCGGGGTGAGAAGAGCACACTAGGTCTGTCCTGAGATCCTGACATCCAGCTCTGTGATACAGGGGACCTGGTGTGAGGAGCAGGGACTACAGTGGGGAGACGACAGAGCCTAGGTCCTCCTGGAAGTCAAGGTGAGGACCCTAAGGGAGGACTGAAGGTAGCCAGATCTCAGAACAGAGGGAACCATGGTAGTCCCTGGGCAGGACGACCTCATGCCGCATTGCCTGACAACTCTGGCAGAGAGACCGGGGACCTCTTGAAAGCAGGGGAAACTCCAAATGGCAGACGGGACAATGGCAGGACTTGTCTGGAGTCTAGGCTGCATGCAAGGAAAGAGTGAGGTGGTTAGACCCCAACAGGGAGGGGTCTTGGCCCTTGCAAGAGGGTCTTGGAGGGCCCAGAGTGGGGTGAGCAGTTTCTTGACCGCTGGCTTAGGGACCTCAGGAGGTGAGGTTTTTCAGGCAGAGGGTGAAGGCTTCTGGTTGGCAGAGGCTGGACTCCTCAACCCCAATGAAGGACTGAGCAGACCCCGCCCCTGTGGTCAGTGCTGGGAGGCCAGGCAGGACGTGAGGAGGAGCTGAGGACCGAACATCTCCCTAGCCTAGGCCCTGCAGTAGACCCTGGGCAGGTGCGGCCGCATGTGGGGGCCCTCAGCACTTTCTGTTCAGTCTTCGGTCTTGTTCTGAGTTTCCTTGCAGGCCCCCAGAGGAGATGGACCTGGTGGTGCCAGGGGAAAGGTAGGCACTACAAGGGAACCCTGAGGGGACCTCTCACTACACAACTGTGGGGACCTCACAGTTTACACCCCTCGTACCATCAGAGAATGCTCAGGGCTGTGCCACAGGATACCACTGAGGTGCCCCCTCCATTTCTCTCACAGGAGCTGCAGGAATCAGGAGGTGAAGGCAGATGTCTGAGGCCCGTGTCCTGAGGTCAGAGAGAAGAGGAGGTCCAGGCAATTCCAGGAGTCAAGGTGATGAGGGTGCCCTGAGTGGACAACAAGTGCTGCCCATCCCAGAACAGAGAGGACCCCAGAAGGACCTAATCCCCTTACCTTGTCAGTCCCAGAAATCTCGAGCTGTGCTGACCACACCCTGGGGAGCCACCTCACTTCCTTCTTCAGGTAGCCAAGGGACTGGCCTCTCCAGAGGCATGCCCCTGTGAGGTCTGAGAGCACTTTTCAAGAGGAGACCTGCAAGTGGCCTGTGGCCAACCAGGGTGCGGTTCTCAGGTGAGGCTGTTCACAGCCCATCTATCCACCATCCAGGCCCTTGGTCCTCATCTGTCCCATTTGCCCCCATGCCTCACTCCTTCCTCACTCTATAGTTTGATCCGAGGCATCACGCTCATGGTCAAGATGACTGAGCTGAGCAAGCTCAAGGAAGACCTTCAGGACCCAGGTGAGGCCAGGGCCCTGTGGAGGTGCAGCTCTTTGGACCTGAGGTGGGGGAGGGTGCATCCCCCTCAGCCTCCTCCCCCACAGTCTCCTGCGCCGCCCTTGTGGAGGCCTTGCCCCCGGAAGCTCTGAAGGAGATGGTGGCTAACTTGATGAAGTTCTTGCTCCTGTAGTATCTGGCCAAACATCTGACATTCCAGGCGGAAATGCTGAAGAAGGTCCTCAGGGATAACCAGAAGCACATACTGGTGGTCTTCAGTCAAGCTTCACAGTGTCTACAGGTTGTTGTTGGCCTGGAGGTAAAGCAGTTGGACCCCAGGGAGCACATCTACATCATGGTCCCTACCCTGGGCCTCACCTGCAATGTGATGCTGAGCAGTAGGCAGAGCCTGCACAAGGCTGGCTTCCTGGTGCTGGTCCTCAGCCTGATCATGCAGAGTGAAGACTTGGCCCCTGAAGAAGCATCTTGGGAGCAATCAGCAGGATGTGGGTATGTGTTGGGAGTAACCACTGTGTCTTTAGGTAGGCCAGGGAGCTGCTGACCCAAGTGTGGCTGCGGGAGGGATACCTGGAATACCAGCAGGTGCCTGACAGCCACCCTGCTCGCTATGAGTTCCTGTGGGGCGCCCTGGCCTATGTGGAGACCAGCAAGTGGCAAGTCACGGTGTCTGTGCTCAGCGTCAAACAGAGGGCTTTGAGGGCCTCCCCACTCCTGTCTGCAGAGGCTGCGAGGGAGGAGGAATAGGGGGCCTGAGCCAGAGCAGCAGCCAGGGTAATCCTTCCCTCTGTGATTGAAGAGGGAGTAGTCACCTTCTCAGAAGTGAGGGCCCGGGCCAGTTGGGGGAACCAGTGCACAGCATCTGTGGGCTCCTGTTCTCTACAATGACATGGAGATTCATCTGTTTTCCTTAGAAAATCTTCAAGCTTTGATTGTTTTCCCAAAAGGCTAAATAAAGTTCAGTGTCATAACTTGGTGAATGAGATTGATCACTATGTGTTTGTGCTTACACAGTTCAAGAACAAGAGTATTGCTTTTTTGTAAGAGATTGGAAACTCTTCCATTTAGTTTTGTGACCCTGAATGGGACATAATGGAATTAAAATTAGAACCGTTTTGAAAATGTGAGCTTCTGGTGGAGTGGTGGAGTCCTTCAGTTGTGTCCGACTCTTTGCGACCCCATGGACTGTAGCCCACAAGGCTCCTCCGTCCATGGGATTTTTCAGGCAAGAGTACTGGAGTGGGCTGCCATTTCCTTCTCCAGGGCATCACTCTGACCCAGGGATGGAACACGGGTCTCCCGACTGTAGACAGACACTTTACTGTCTGAGCCACCAGGGAAGCGGTAATATTGATGGGGGAAGAATTAGATGCTAAAGGTAATTGTAGTGAATTTATCCTTCTGTCCTTCTTGTGTGTCATTCTCAAAAACTAAATTATCTTTATTTGGATTTGCTTGGGTTATTTAAAGAAGTAGCAGTCAATTAATCGGAGGCCCCTTTTCACAGGCTCATACATTCCAAAGACCTTTACAGTGTATCTGCTCCAGGAAAGGCCGTGTTAGGAGTGGGGACACTAGGAGAAGCAGGACACCCCCACACCTACTACAAAGGTCTAGGAGCCGCAGTCACACAAGGAAGGTGGAGAGACCTCCCCTAGTCGCACTGAACAAGGCAACACGAGGTAGGGCGGTGGAGCTCCAGGAGGAGCACTCGAGTTTCAGTGCCTGAGCCAAGATGGTTTGGGGCTTTAGGACCCTGGGTTCCTTCTGTGGGAGGTGGTCGAGGTGAGGCAGACACGTGGCAGCCCTCAGACTTGCAGACAGTGTGTCTTCGGGGAGATGGCAAAGTCTGAAATGGATCACTGCTGTAAGGTGTCCATTTGCATCTTGGATAAAGCCCAAAGACATCTCTTTCTGGGACATGAAAGAAGGGGTCCTAACTCTTGTCACATTGCTGATGATCACAGGGGCGAAGGAGGTGTTTTCTACCCCACATCTGCTAGGAATCCTGCAGAACTTTGGTCACACTCCCTTGAAGTGCTGACCAAGAAATGCATGGAACGACCCTTTCTTTCCTGGCCCCCTGGATCCAGAATCCAAGGTGTTAATTAACTTTCAATTATCTTGATTGTAATTGGCCATTGTAATCAAGGACTTGACCTTAGTTGGGACTGCAATAAAGGAAAATAATATTTTGGGTGCAAGACCTGCTGGGGCAGAGGCAAAGAGTGGTTCTTGCTTCTATTTCCTGGAGCACCTTGGGTCCTGTAGGAACACTCCTTCACACCCAAATTTAACAGGTCTTCTATGGAAATCGGGCTTGCCCAGTAGCTCAAATGATGAAGATTCTGCTTGCATTGTGGGAGACCTGGGATCGATTCTTGGGTCAGGAAGATCGCCTGAAGAATGGCATGGCAACCCACTCCAGTATTCTTGCCTGGAGAATTCCATGGACAGAGGTGATTGGCAGGCTACAGTACATGGAGAACAAACAGTCAGACACAACTGAGCTCCTAACAGTAAGGTCCACTATGGTCTAAGTAGCAAAGTTTCTTAGTTTTATTTGTGAAACATCCTGTTTGGCTGATTAGGTATTCCACATGCTATTGAGGTGCACATTCTTGGACAAGCCCTGGACCACAAAGCAGCCGACCCCTTCCTACAGTGTAGAGTGGAGGACAGTCTGGTGGCAACCCACTGCCAGGGCCCACGTGATGTCTGGAGGACGGGGACAAGAAAAGGCAGCTCTTTCAGGACCCAGGGATGAGAAGGGACCCTGAGTAGTGTGGGGGTGGGGGCAGGAAAGGCCACATTAGCCAGGCTGCCCATAGATAGCATGGTTTTTAGTCCTCTTTGGAGGATCCACCAGGGTCCCCCACTGAAGATCACAGCCTCCAGAAGCATGTCCCAGTCAGATGAACCAACCTGAAGGAATGCTTTATCAACCTGTTTAGGAGTGCAAAGGCCAAGGAGCAAGCCCAAGTCAAGGCCTGTGAGCTCCATTCTGGCTGCCAGTCCTCAGGCCGAGGGCCTGTATGAGAGCCACTTCCACACTCTCTTAGCTCTCCCCTTTCAGACACCAGGCTGTGGCCCTCACACAGGGCAAACGACCCTGCTGAGTGGCAGACCAGGTAGACAGTGCCCTAGGGGACTCGACACAGCTAACTTTCCAAGGTGCCTGTCTGTACCCTACATGGTGATTTTGAAGAACAGTGGCCCACAAAGGTCAGAGAACATGCACCTCCAAACCCACTGCCCCATCATCCATATGCAGTGAAGACCGGAGACTTTCACTCAGGTTTTGTGCAGTCCCACAGCCAGAGTCTCGTGCATTTTCAAATACAGGTAGATGGAGGCTCCCTTTGGTCACATCTAGCTCAGTAAAGCAGACATGGCCCTGGGAATGAGTGTGTGTAAAGAAGGCCCCTTGGAAAATGCCTAACCTGTGAGCCAACAAAACCATTCAATGTTCATGCCATCTGGGTAAGGGAGAACTGGTCCACAGTGGTGGTGGGGACAGGGACAGGCATGGAGAAGATCAGAGCTGGCCTGGGAGAGGATCAGTGAAGTGCCTATTTCAACAGAACAAGCTGTATCTTGAGCCCCCAACCAAGTCCTTGAAATGGCAGATAACCAGAGATACCCAAGTTGGACATGGGAGGCTAGGACCAGGGGTAGCAGAGCCCAGCCACCCCACTGTCAAAAGGAAAGAGAGCATTCGAGGCAACCTCCAGGGAGGCTGAATCCGAGTCTGAGACTCTGGGAAGAGGATGGGAAAAGCATACACACAGATGTTCCCAAAGTGAGGACTCTAGGGCCACGAGAGTGGTCTTTATGGGAATGAATGGAAACTGAAGACAACAGCCTGTGATCTGCAGCGGGATGCCGTGTGGGGTTGGGCAGAGCTCAGAAGGCTGTAAGCTCAGCAGATCGCTTGGCTGTGCCCTACCACATGGCCTCCGGGGGAGTCTGTGTCTCAGGTGCTTGGGGAACAATCAAGTGGAAAGTGAGGTCACTCCCACTGTGCTCGAGCACAGCCCTACTCTGGGGAGAGCTCGACCTGGGAGGGTGGTGGGAACAGGAAACAGGACTCTGAATTTAGGGTTGTGTGAGTGGGACCTCCCAACTGGCAATACCAGTCAGAAGAGACCGAAGCCAGAAGAAGGACAATGCCTGGGGACGGGGGGGAACCACCAACTCAGGCTAGGCCAACCAGACCACTATGGAACCCATCTTCTGGGAGGGACAGTCGCCAGGGCCCCATCTGAACCCTGGGGTCTCTCTCAGTGGTAGATGAGCCAGGACTCACCAGGGCCTGCCCCTTTAGCAGAAGGCAGCCACAGGCCTGCCCGTTGGAAGGGGAGGGGTGGAGCCAGGGGCATGGTGGTCAACCGGTCCAGGGCTTGGCCCCCTGAAACAAGGCGCATGGCAGCAGATGGAAGACTTTGCAGGCAACCTGAAACACACTTTTCTATACTTTCAGACAGAAGACAAGCTGGGGATCACATCTCTGTCCCCAGACCCCCTCTCCCACATGGGGCCAAGGCTGCCCCTCCACATCACCTCTGTGACATCATGAAACAAGGAAGGAAGCAGACCACCTAATTGGCTGCCTGGCCCACCACCCAGATTCTAGAATCTCCAGACAGTATTTATTGGCCACTACCACCCTGCCCTGAGGCCTTCTGCCCTGACCATTCACAGCTTGGGTAGAAAATGCTCCTGAACTACACTGGCTCCATGGATATTCAGAGTTCCAATGAGGCACGTGCAGCCCCACTCACCCCATCCACTGATGGAGAGCCCGCAGCAGGGCAACCCCCTGATGTCACCCAGATCCAAATGTGGATTCGGAGGAGGCTTTGGAGAAGTGGCAGGACCAACCCAAGAGCCCAGATCCTGGCTCCCAAGACAACCCGCCCCACAGGACCCGAACCCATCAACAGCCAATGAGGAAGAGTACAATGCCGTCTGTGGGCTGCCCTTCCCCAGGAAGCTCTGGATGAGTTTGGAGGATGCAGCCTTCACCTCTGTGCACTGGAATGATGAGGGAGACATGGTGATAATTGAGGCAGATCTCTTCCAGATGGAGGTCCTCCAGCACAGAGGCTTGGACAGGATCTTCAAGATATCACCAAAAGTTTCATCCACGAACTGAACCTGCATGAGTTCAGTGAAATCCACCATTCATGTCGCTCTGCAGGGAAGAAGAGGATGACAGTAATGTAGAAAGCCCTTCTGGGGAGACTGGACTAGACAAGCCAAGTGCTGGATGGATTTCGATTTCCAGGAGAACTTTTTTCTCATGAGATGGTGGTTAAGGGAAGAGGAGAAAGCAGGCCTTGTCGTGTTCCAGGAATCCCCTTAGACAGGATCCACAGGGGTGACACCAGACCCTGAGAGGCCACTTGATTTCAGGGAGTCCCCATAACAACAGCCAGGAATGAGAAGACCTTGTTTCCATAGATAGGCAAGGTCGGGACAGTGGTGGGAAGAAGGGCGGTGAGGAAAAGCTATTCTCCCCCACGATGGCTAAAGTGATTCATTTCCTTTCAGATCTATCACTACTCCAAGTTCCAGAGAGACAAGCCTCTCCTCCTGCAGAACATCTAGAGGAAATGTGACCCCAGAGGAACTGCTCAGCCTGCCACTGGCACATCAGCAACCCCAAAGAGAAAGAAGCATGCAGTGGTGACCAGATGCTCTCCTCGATTCCATCACTAGTACACTGGAGAAGCTGACAAGCAGGTCCAGAAGGGACCTCAACTGTTCACGGAACCCCCAGACAGCACTCATTTGTGCTGTGGCCTTTGGTTTATGGGCAGTGGAGCTCAGGGGCCCAGGTCAAGCCATCTTCTCAGCGAGCAGGGCTGCCCCAATGGAGACGGTCCGTCCAGCAATATCATTTCTGTACCCCCGGTTACTGCTGGAAGGGATGGCGCAGGGGAACTGTCCCAGAGCTTCCCAAGGTACCCAGATTATGGTTCAGCGATGACTTTGTACACAACCTATGATTCCATCGTGAGGGGAGCCTTTTCAGTTGTGGACCCAAACGAGGCCCCTGAGGCAGAGGAGGAGCAGGAGGAGTCCTCAGATTACAAGTGTGCCCTCTGTGAGGAGTTTAAGGACAAGCCCAATACCTGAGCTGCCAGATCCCCAGGAACACTCAAAAGCACTCTTTTGTAATAAAAAATCTATTTTTGGGTCTAATAAAGTATACCAGAACTTCACAGGAGTAAATGAAGAAGCAAATGAGAACTGCTAGGCTGTGTTCTTTCTGTCTGTCCATGCTATTCACATGCCACTGGCTGAGCGAGATGAGGCTGGAAGCCCATGACCCAGGCAGGCCTCAGTCTGGTCCCCACGTCCCTTTTCACCTGAAGCAGCAGCATTTCACATGGTCTGCCAAGAATGTGGCTCCCGAGCCATTCGCTGAGGCCATCCCAGGATGGGTGGGCCCCTGGGCCTTGCCTGCCGCATAGCAGAAGACCAAGTCCGGCTCCTGACCATGGGGGTGTCACTTTCCATGAGTCCTGCACCCTGAAACAGAAGGGGCTCCTCCTGTGTCCGTGATGATGCCACAAGTTGCTGAGCAGCAGCTAAACATCACCAGCTCCCAATCCAGGGGCTTCCCCAAGAGCCTCACTGGAAAGCAGGTCACCCCAACCGCCAAGGGCCTTGCAAACACATTGCACCAAACCTGAAAACAAATGCAAGATTTCCACAAGGTGAACACCAGCTGGTGTTACTCTCCCCTCACAGCTTTATTTAGAATCCAGGCACCACACCCAACACACAGTCCCTGGTCCAGACATCAGCCCCTTAGAGGATGCTCCTGGTGACACAGAAGGGGGTGGTCACAGACAGCTGGCTCTTTCCATCTGCCTCCATGCTGTCCACTGACAGGAGGGTGGCAACACAGAGGACCCGTCCATCACGTGCAGTCTGCAGGGAAGTCAGGAAGGAGGGCTGGACAGGTGGAGGGAGGCACATGGTGAGTTCCAAGACAAAGGGCCATGAAACCCTGGGAGCACTGAGGAGGGAGGGTGGGTCCCCCTGGCTTTGCAGGCCACTGGCAGGGCTCTGCTCCTTTCTCAGCACAGACAGGCACATTCCTGTGCTTGGCTTCCCCCGTGGCTCCCACTCCTCCCTTCATCTCAGGCCCCATCACTGCTGACTCTGCAGATCCCCCATGTTACCCCAGGCCTGATGAGGGCAGATCTGTGCTAACCAATCTGGCCTTGGACCTGGGGCTGCACTTGACGGCCCTGCCAGGTGTCTTCCTCATGTGTTTGGGAGGCACCTTCCTCCCAGCCCTTCCCACTCCACTGTCAGCAGATGCCCCGGCCCCTGCCCAGGGCCTACAGAAAGAACGAAGAAGAGCAGGGACTACTGGGTCGGGTGTTCTCCCTATCCTCACCAGGGCCTGGGATGGCACCAGGCAAGGATCACAGCATTGAAAACTCAAATAACCTGCTAGGTTACTGTCACACCTCTCCACGGCTGAGGCACTGCGGAGGTGCCAAGGGATAGAGAGATAGCCCCTGACTGCAGGGGACCTGACCACAGGCACCTCCATCCTCACTTCTATCCTTGTACCTGGAGAGAGGTCCCTGGTTACAGGAGGCAGGGAGAGGCAGAGGAGCAGAGCTGTGGGCCTGAACCTCAGCAGGGTCTCAGCACCTCACAGAGCCTCCATTTCCACATGGCTGTGAGGAAGGGGACAAGGTCCCAGAGGAACCCAGCCCAGAGCCTCCCAGGCCTTTCCTTCCCGAGCACAGCAGAGCCAGAGTTCCCACAGCCCTCATGAGAGCCAACGTCAGCCAACATCTCAATCCCGGCTTCTGGCCAACTGAAACAACACAGTGCGTAGTCTGAGTCACCCAGCCCATGTGACCCTGATGCGACTGCCAGCAAATGAAGCCAGAGAGTCAGCCCTGTCCAGACAACCCTAACCAGGGGCAAGTGTGGAGTTGGGGGCTGTGACTTCTACACTCCGAGCACCTCGGGCACACTCCTCTACCTCTGCACAACTTCATGCGTCTGTTTACACCGCCCAGTGTCAGGGGTCCCACAAGTTACTGATTCGTCCCTCCTGATGGAAGGGAAGGGAAAACTCATTCTGCCAATACAGCCACTCAAATTGACCACACACTCACTGCCTGAAGAGCCATGCAGGAGGAGGCCCGTAGCACATGGCACACACCCAAGGTGCTAACAGACACCAGCAAACATCCTTCCACAAAGGCTCCCCCATGTCCATTCCCCCAACCACGGGCAAGGGCGCCATATCCTCACGCACTGGCTGGCCCCGGGCGTCAGCATCATCATCCCACTGAATCTCTGTCTACCTGATGGGTGACAAAGGGTCACCCTCCTCCCTGGGTCTGGGTGAGTTGCCAGGGAGCCCGGCTGGCCCCTGGGGTGTGGCCATTGCTATGTCTTCTTCTGGGGTATGTGACTGGATCCCAGGCTTGCCCAATATCCGCCACTCAGTGTCTCAGCCAACCCAACCCCTTCCTTCTGGGCTCCACCGAAGCTCAACAGTGTGGGTCTGATGCCTGAGCAAGAAGGGACTTCAAGCACTCTTACCTCTGGAAGCAGAGGGTGCCTGCTTGGTGGCCAGGGAAGAAAACACTCTTCTGCCTGCTTGTCTGGGCAACCTCACTTGCAGGAGGACCAGGGAAACAGGGAGAAAATCCCCTGTGACCAGAGAGCAATGTTGGACAACAAGCCAACACTTTTCTTCTCGGCAGGGTCCTCAGACCCCAGGGACCCAGGAGGGCCAAACGGATGTGAAACACATGTGCAGGTTTCTTCAGGGTGGGTTCTGCTCATCACAGCAGCTGGCCTGTCCTCAGGGCTGGGACAGGGACCGCACGATGCCTCAGCATGCATCCTCCAGGAATGATGGTGATTTATAGCCCAGGAAAACCCACAAGGAACAAGAGAAAACGACTCCTCCCCTCACACTGCCACCCTGGAAGCATCTGGGGGCCGTCACAGTCAGTGGGCTGCCCTCCATGGCCTCGTGATTGGGCCCCACCAGGAGGGGAACCGCAGACAAGCCACTGAGTCCTGCAGGGTCAGGGCCTGCCTGGTGGGGGCAGCTTGCAGGGATCAGGTGGGGCTTGCGTGAAGTCACAGTCTGGGGGTGGAGCGGGAGGCTAGAAGGTCGAGGACTCCTTGGCGTGTGTCCCAGGGCATCGCTGGGACGAACACCTGGAAGAAGTGAGCGGGGACTCTGACCATGCAAGGGACCGGAAGTGTGGCTTGGCCTTCTGGCAGGCGCTCCTTGTCCCAGAGCCTGGAAACCCCCGCCAGAGGTAAGGTCAGCACACGAGGCATGTCCCGCCTTCCTGCAAGCGGAGCTAGTCCCAGGTGCTTTGGGATGGCCGGGCTGTATTCACTAGGCAGGACAGTGTTCTGCCACCGGGACTGGAGACTGCTGACAGGTGACAGCGCCGACTGGCCTTAGTCCCGTCGCGTCCACAAACACTGAAGCCCCTGATTTCCGGTGTGTATGGCTTCCTATACTCACATAGGCACAAAGGCACGCAGTTACGTAGGCACTCATGTTGGCACAAGCACACATTCTCCTGCCAGCCCTGTCCCTCAGGAGACAAAATAGGATCGGCCACGCTCTGAGGCGCCTGGATGTAGGGCTGGGAGGAGCCTCCAGACCGGCTGGCTTAGAGCGGGACCTGCAAGAGGACCAGAAAGTGAGCAGTCAGGCGGAAGAGAGGGGAGGAGGTGGAAGAAGCAGGGCCAGAAATCTGTGGCTGAAGTGTGGGAAACACCTGGGTGTGTAAGAGCTTCTGGAGAAGGAGGCAGGGCTGGGGGCAGGGCTGGGGGCAGGGATGGGGTGGGGCCGGGCAGGGTTGGGCTGACAGGGATGGATCTGTGGGTACTAGGAATGCACGGAGGCTAGGCCTGCCCCACTCAATGGTGTAGGCCAGACTGTGCCCTTTTGAGTTTGCCATAGGGGTCCAATCCGAGAAAGTCGGCGAGAGTCAAAGTGACAGCGACTGCATCTGAGCTTCAGCGTGGAACCCAGGGGCCAGGGAAGCGGGGAGAGGCGGGGCCTCTGGGCAGAATTCCGCATCTCTCGGCTGAAAGCCCAGGCCAACTCCCTTCCAAGCCACACTGGGGCTGCTGCCTACTGCTGACCAACAGACTTTATCTGGATTTTTTTTTTTAGATGAGAAGGAAAATCCTCACTGTGTTTCCTGCTGCCGCTGGGACCTGAGATGTCCCAGAGAAAGGCAGCTTCACCTTCAAAACTGTTTCCTGTCCTCTTCCTCTGGTCTGGGGGCTCTGCCCACCCAGGGCAGCCACCTGACTCTGCTCCTGACTGCTGCCCTCCCTGCTGTGTCCCTGCCTCCCAAGTGCCTGATCAGAGGAAATGCTCCTCTTCCTGCCTCCAATGCTACTATCTGAGCTCAGACTGCATGGCCTGGGGCCAGTGCTGTCAGCCTAGCACCCCCCCCCCACTGGCCTGAACCCCCTCCTGTCTCTCCTCCTCCCACCGGTGTTTCACATACCATGGTTCTGTGTCACACCGCAAGCACATCTGTCCTCGTCAAGCCCGAATGGAAAGCACAGCCGAGCCCTCTCCTGTTTCAGCCCCAACGTGTCCATGGTGCCCTGCGGGGTTTCCTGTGGTCCTAGGTCTCCTTCCTCGTCGCCCAGCACTCTGGGTGGCTGTGCTGGCCGTGAACTCTGCACAGAGCTCATCCAGGACCCAACACTTTCTCATGCAGTTCTGCCCTGGACGACTGGCTCCTCTTGACCTGACCAGCTACTGTCCTCCTTCCAGGCAGGACCGTAACATCCCTTTCTCCATCCGCCTGAGTGTCATGTGCTCTCAGAGATCTGGGAGTTCTGGGGCACCCTGTGTCTTCCTGCAGCCTGCCTTTACCCCCCTCTTCCTCCCAGGCTGTGGCTGCTGTAGACAAGACTGGACACTCCCAAGCTTAGCCGAGTCCCAGGAAGGCAAGGTCAGTGTCTCACTGATTCCAGTTACACAGGCACCAACACAACTGCTGCCGTGGGAATGTTGAGTCGGTGGAGCAGTGCTTTAGCTTCCCGCGTGCAGCCTGCTCTCTCCTTGCAGAAGCCTTCCAGCCACAAGTTGAGGGGCAGAGGCTGCCTCCTGGATTTGAGGCCTCAGCATTGCCAGGACCTGAGCGGTCGCCAGATACAACTCCCTCATGCTGGCATCCTGCTCCTCACCCCCAAGAGTGGTTCCCAGCAGCCTCCAGACACCCCAGAATCTCCTGGTAGTGGTTTCAGATCATGAGGGAGGGTCCTGTGAATGGTCGGTGGGCTACCGCTGTTTGTCCCAAATCTTGGTTTTGAAGTAGACCTTGCCCAGTGAACTGGAGACCTTTGACATGTGGCCACTGATGGGGCAGCTGTGAGGACCTGCTCCGTGACATTTCCCCGCACTTGTCCCTTCCCTGCTGCTGGCCGCAGCTCTCCTCACGTGCCCAGGTGTGAGGACCGAGCCACAAGGACTGCTGCCTCCTACTCCACCTGGGTCTCTGAGGCTTGGTGAGGGTTCCACTTTGCTCCTGCTGTCCGTTTGCAGGCAGCACTGACCTGGGGCGGGCTCAACCCAGATTCTCGGGTTCCGTCGTGTCCTCCTTGGCCGATGTGCTTTCCTCTCTGAAACGCGTGTTGCCCATCTTTATGCTGAGCTGTGTGTCCTTTCGGTTCCGAGTTGTGGGCACTTCTTTCAGGGTCTGGGTGCTCATCCTGCCCTGGACTTTTTGTGTTTCAGATTTGCCCTCTTCTGTTTGCAGCCTAGCGACAGGCTCAGTATTCGCCTGGTGTCTCAGAGCCATAAGTGTCCCAGAGGTCAGTGCATGTCCCTCAGGCCCTCCCGCTCGGGGATGCAGTCCATCCCCAGGCTTGGCAACAGGGGTGAGCAGTCCCTGAGGGGATGCTGCCCTGGCATCTAGCACTCTGCCTGTGAGAGAGGGCTCCTTCATGTCTGTGTCAGTCCTTGGCCCCAATGTAGCTTCAGTTCCAGGCCTTGGATTCCCACAGGACAAGCCCAGGAGCAGCCGTGTAGCTCTGTGACATCAGCCAGCCTTGCCCTCTGTCCCCAAGGCAGCTCCTGTTGGCTCTGCTCCTCTCCATATGGCCCAGATCGAGGGTCCAGCCTGAGAACCAGACGTGTTTCTGATTTCATCTCAGTTTCACTGCAGTTCCTTGAGAGGACACAGGTGTCCACTTTGCTGCCACTTCTCGGGGTGCTGCCTGCCCAGGGGAAGGGTCACTGCCCAGGGGGACGTTAGGAGCTTCTGTGAACCTCTGGCTCTGCCCTGCTCACATTCACATCACAGGCCTTTTTATTGCATCTGACCTGGGAGCAGGACATGCTGGTTTGCGTGTCTCCATCACTCCTGAACTCTGGGGTCTACTGCTCTTCACTGTCCTCCATCTGGGCAAGTTGGCCATGACATGGGCACCAGGCCCCCAGCACTGGAGGGGGCTTCTGGACAGCAGGCTGCAGCCCACTGAATGGGTCCAGCTGTTTGTTTCTGAGATCGAGGAGCAGGGACGGCGGTCTGGAGTGCACATTGCCATCCCATACCCATGGTGAGAAGATTTCAGTGTGTGGACCCTTGTGCTCTGGGTGGGAGCCCCATCTGGCTACCCTTTGAGTACTTGCATGCTCACCATGGTGACTTGGCCGAGCACAGAGAGTGTGTGAGGAGTAAAGAGCAGAAAGTGCCCATGAGGCACCACCAGAGGTGAGAAGGTTCTCCAGTTCATGAGTGGGATGTGTATCCCCCCCTCTTTTTCTATGCATTTCTCTTTTACTCACTGGAGTTTATGCAGGATTTCCGTTCGGCCTTACCATCTTTCACTCACATCATATGTTCTCCCAGATCTCACTAAGCCCTGCACTGGCTCTGGGGCATACTGCATTCGAGGCTCTCCCAGCTCAAGACCGACTGATCATTCCTCGGGAATGGCCCTGTGTCCCTTGCCCCTTGACCCCCTCTGCTCAGAAAGCCCAGCCCAGGGGGTCCTGCCCAAGTGACTGCAGAGTCAGATGTAACCAGGTGTGTCATATCGATGTTAAGTTGACCCTGTATCTAGCAACATCCACCCCTCTGAAGGTCCCACCTCCCTATGTGGGGTCACTGACCAAGAGCCTGAGGTCCCTTTGGGAGGGGCTGGAGTCATTCCCTTGTCTGTTTGCTGTGGTGTTGCAGCATCCTTCCCCCCATCCCTGTTCCTCGGTTCCAGATCTGAGAATGGCTTGGGGGCTGAACCTGGACGAGGGATCTTGACCTGTTTACTGGGGTGGCTGCCCTTGGCCTCCGTGTCATTTTGGAGTGCACCTGAATCCGTTGCCCATCCATTGAGCCCCCGGGAGGCTGTGTTGTACTAACCACCTGCCCCGCCCTGTGGGTCCGGTCTTCTGGGCAGTGGCAGCCCTAGTCATGGCCTTTGGCTCCTGGCCACTCAGTGCGACCCTGCAAACTCTGCTGCAGTGCCTTGGAAGTGGGGATGGGGAGTGGGGGCTGTCGTCCTTCCCTTCCATCATGAGACCTGGCAAGCTCTGCCTGTGTTGTGTGGTGACTTCGCTCTGCTTGGTGGCTGGGCAGTGGGTGACCAGCTCTCCCCACAGTTCCTGGGCTCTCCTGCTGGTAGTGCTGTGGGTCCTCCTGCAGCTCAGTGCAGCCAGCTCCCCTTCTTCCTGGGACAGAGGGCACCTGTGAGGGGGGACTCTGGCCTCGTTTGCTCTCTTGGCAGTTGGGATAGGGAGTCACAAGCTCTTTATGGGGTATGGGGGGTGGGCTGCTGCTACAGGCTCAGAAGTTCAGAGACGTCTGAGTAGTCCTGGTTTTCAGGGGCCTGCCGCCCAGTCTCCCTGGCCGTCGTATCAGGGATTCACGTTTGCCCAAGAGGACTTCCGATGACAGCAGGTCTGGCCTGCCTTGGTGGAACATTTGTGCCTTTGAGGTTCAGCAAATTCTATTGAATCCTAGACTGATGTTTGTCCACTGCCTGAAGCTTTATCAGATACCGGGGAGACCCTGGCCCTCTGCCCCTGGTTCTCACTGTACTTCACCCTAAGCTGCTCAGTCCCCTGTGGACAGCAGAGTGAAGAAGTCACTTCCCTCTATTCCCTCCTTGTCCCACACGCCTGGGTCTTCTCACTTGCCAGGGAATTCCTCTCTCCCTGCCAGCCCAGTGAAAGTTCCAGCAGCTAGGCTGTGGCCTTGAGCCCAGGGCTGAGTGCACCACAGACTACCCCCAGGATGGAATCTCATAGCCACTGGGGCAAGGGATGTCAACCCCGTAGCAAGGCCCCATCTCACCATCTCACCTCGGACCACTCCAGGGCCAGCCTTCCCGGGATGGGTCCTTCATGAGACTATTCCCCAGGGTGGGGGGGAAGTTGGTGCAGGAGGCTGTCTGGGGACTCACCACCAAGGGGACAGGGAGCAGGCAGGGTTGGGTAGGGCATCCCTTCACCTGTGATGTTGACCGGACAGTTCTTGCCAGCCCGTCGGGAGGTGCAGAGCACAGACAGGCATTGGAGGTGTCCACAGTGGGCCCTGGTGGTCGGGCCCTCACAGTGTCTGAGGCCTCGTGATCGCTATTGATGAAGCAGGAGAACTGACACCAGGAATGGGTGTCTGAGCAGTGGCTGTGTGTACAAACATGATGCCAAGTGCCTTTGGCCTGGTGGCACCATGCTCTGCCCTGCTTGCAGCCTGGTGGGAGGGGCTCTTGTCATCTTTCGCATCAGACAACAGCTGGGTTGGGCAGGAGAACTGCTTCCAGTGTGCTGGCCACCTGGCTATCAGCTAGACCCAGTGTAAGCACAGCCTGATGTGAGAGGTCCGGTCTGGGTGCCAGACCTCAGGAGGCAAAGCATATTCAATTCCAAGGACACCCATCCTGCAAGAGGGTCCCCCACTGTGCAGGGCATCAGGTGTTCACTAACCCCTGTCTCACTCAGGGCTGGGGGTGGAGAGGATGGACTGCATCTTCCAGGCAGATCTATAAAGTGCAGAGCCTGAAATGAGGCAGAGATTGGGAAGCATGAAATGTGGGGAACCAAACACTGACTCACATCAAGGGACTGTGGAGGGCTTTGAGATGGGAGTGTCGTCTGAGTTGCGTCTCATAGTGAAGAGGGTTTTTTTGGCTGGGAAATGGGGGAAGGGCCCCCAGAAGGGTCAGACCCATGGAGGAACTGAGCCTAGTTGTGTAGCTGGAGCAAGGTCACGGGAAAGGGCCTGGGATTCTAGCCTGGGTCCAACTCAGGGGCGACTCTAAGGCATCTGGCCATAGCCCTGCGTACAGTTGATTAATGCTCTCATTTTGGTTTTGAAGGCAAGCCATTGCCTCTCTGTCTGAGAAGAATTCACTGATTCAGTCATTTGGTTAGACAGTGATTTGACAAAGCTTTGTGTGCCTCGCGTACACAGGGTCAGGCAGCAGATAGACAAGAGGGGTGCACAGGTGAGTCAGGCGACTAGCATAGCTCTTTCCAGGATGAGCGGTTCTGGCAGCTGGTGCCTGTCCTCGCTGAACTGGGCATGGGCACCTTCTTCCACAGGCTGACTTCTCCTGGCTTGTGATGAGGTTTCTAATTATTCTTCTTGAATCCAGAAAGAAGTTTAGAAATATGACATTAGGTCTTTATGTTCTGAGAGTTATTGTCGGGAGATGGTTAGATACCATCACCAACCCAGTGGACGTGAATTTGAGCAAACTGGGAGATGGTGAAGGACAGGGAAGCCTGGCATGCTGCCTTCCATGGGGTCACAAAGAGTAAGACATGACTTAGCGACTGAACACACATAGAGGAGAGGGAATTGGTCCCAGATTCTCCTGGACCCCAGCAGGAAGTTGATTTGTCCCCTGTGGCACCCAGTGTTCCCCAGGCTGAGCAGAGTGGCTGCTGCTGGTGCATTGTGCAGAGAAGGAAGAAATGGTGCAGGTTTGCCCAGAGTAACTCCCCAGTGGCCTGAGCTGTGGCAGCTTCAAGTACCAGGAGGAGTTTAGTAGTGTGGGCCCCTCGCTTACTGCCTTTGAAGGAGTAGTGCAGGCAGTGAAGACAAGATGATGTGGGGATGGTGGCCTTGGCCTGTTGTATTGCCCACCTAGTGTTCCCAAATGACACTTGGAGGAGACTAGGAAAGGGACCAGCTTTGCGTCTGAAATGAAACTAGAGTTTGACAGTAATGTGCTGCTTGCTTGTGCCATCTGCTGGCTGGCTCTTCCAACTTCACTTTTTTTTTTTTTTAATTGAAGTATATTTAGAAGTTCCCTCATAACTCAGTTGGTAAAGAATCCACCTGCAATGCAAGAGACCCCAGTTTGTTTCCTGGCTCGGAAAGATCCCCTGGAAAAGGGAAAGGCTACCCACTCCAGCATTCTGGCCTGGAGAATTCCTTGAACTGTATACTGTAGAGTTCATGGCGTCCCAGGGTCGGACACCACTGAGTGACTCTCCCTCACTTTCACATGGTTGATTAACAACGCTGTGTCTGTCGTTTCTGGTGTGCATCAAGGTGATTCACTATATAAATACTTCCAGATTCTTTTCCATTATAGGTTATTGTAGATAGTGAGTATAGTTCCCTGTTCTATACAGTAGGACCTCATTTATGTATTTTATACACTGTTGTTCAGTCACTCAGTCGTGTCCGACTTTGTGACCCCACGGACTGCAGCACACCAGGCTTCCCTGTCTTTGACTCTCTCCCAGAGTTTGCTGAAACTCATGTCCATTGAGTCGGTGATGCCATCCAATCATCTCACCCTCTAGCACTCTCTTCTCCTTCTGTCTTCAGTCTTTCCCAGCATCAGGGTCTTTTCCAGTAAGTTGGCTCTTCACATCAGGTGGCCAAAATATTGGAGCTTCAGCTTTAGCATCAGTCCTTCCAATGGATATTCAAAGTTGATTTCTTTAGAATTGACTGACTTGGTCTCCTTGCTGTCCACGGGACTCTCAAGACTCTTCCCCAGCACCACAGTACTACTATTTTATACATAGTCGTGTGTACCTGTTAATCCCAAACTCCTAACTTATCCCTTCCCCTGTTTTTCCCCTTTGGTAAACAGAAGTTTATTCTCTGAGTCTGTTTCTGCTTTGCAAATAATTTCATTTGTATCATCTTTTTAGATTCCACATATAATTAACATCATAAGACTTTTGTCTTTCTCTTTCTGACATACTCCACTTAGTATGATAATCTCTATGTCCATCCATGTTTCTGCAAATGGTATTACTTCATTATTTTTCATGGCTGAGTAGGATTTCTCTGTGTGTGTGTTTGCATGTCTGTATACCACATCTTCTTTATCCATTTATCTGTTGATGGACATTTACATTGCTTCCATATCTTGGCTACTATAAATAGTGCTGCAATGAACATTGGGATGCCTGTATCTTTTCAAACTGGGTTTGTTGTGTTTTCCTGGTATATATCCAGGAGTGGGATGGCTAGATCATATGGTAGTTTTGTTTGCAACTGTTTAAGGAACCTCCATACTGTTCTTCATGTTGAATGTACCAATTTACTTTTCAACCACCAGTGTACAAGGGTTCCCCCTTCTCTAAACCCTCCCCAGCATTTATTGTTTGTAGGATTTTTTTTAATGATGGCCATTCTGTCCAGTGTAAGGTGATACTTCTTTGGAGTTTTGATTTGCCTTTGTCTGATAATTAAGAATATTGAGACTCTTTTCATGTGCCTTTTGTCCATCTGTGTCTTCTTTGGAGAAATGTATATTCAGTGCTCTGACCATTTTTGGATTGGATTGTCTTTTTCTTTTTGCAGCTTCAGTTTTAATTAAAGGTGGTTAGCAATAAGAGCTTCCATGGCAGAAAGCTCCATGCAGTGCTTGGAGGGTGTGAATATAAAAATGAGGTGCTAAACCTAATATGTAATACATTATAAAGTATTTAATTTTCTTTTCCTCCTCTGATCATTTCTGCCTTCTTAATCCTTCTATCTTTCTCAAGGCATGGAGATGTCAGATACATAGCAATGGATATTAAAATGGATTATTAACTCTCATTCCCACAAAGATATAGCAACTGAATTTGCATGTTCCATGCATTGAGCTTAGAGCAGGAGCCCAGGCATTGGCACAGAAGCCCACTATTTGTATCCCACAGGTCCATGAGGGTGGATGACTCCTTTTCTGGGTGGATGTGTGCCCATGTAGCTCATAGGCTGGGCCAATGCACAGGGCACACAGAGGGGCTGCCTATTTGTGCTCATGATGTGAATGACATGATCCAGAGTCTGGGCTTTGGGATCCAGGGACCTGGGTTTGGACATCAGCTCTTCTCTTGCTGTGTAGATTTGGCACTTAATATCTCTGGGTGTCTCTCTCCTCTGTTGAAAACCAGGTACCCAAAATTCTGCTCATGTCACAGGGCTTTTCCAGGGCACAGCCTTGGACGTCATGTTGTCTCCCACTGGGGCACAGGGTCTGTCTTTGCTTCCACTTCTGCAGTTGGGAGGTTATTTCAGCAACACTGCCTATGAAGATTTTTCTTGATTCCCAGACTTTGTAAATTTCAGAATCCTCTAACAATGGTCAAGGGACTGTAATATGATCTTGGTGAAATTCCCTTATGCTATTTGGAAGTTGTCAGTTGTGCTGTAGAAAATTAGATGATTGGTCCTGAACAGTGATTCTCCAACCTTTGTGTCCATAGGCTATCTAACTGGGGGGTGGAGTGGGGTTCAGCCTCCTAAACAGATCAGAGGCAGGCTGCTCAGCTGAAGCGAGGCCTGCTCCTCATCCCCCTTCTTCCTAATCTCTTCCTGACCCACTCTTCATAGAGGCCCCCAAAGTGTGCCACAGAACACAGTTTGAAAACTAGATCTCAGATTTCAGTGTGCATTCAGATCCCTCAAGATGTCCAATGTGATCTTGTCAAATGTGATCTTGTCAAATGTGGCTTCTGATTCAGATGTTCTGAGGTGGACCTGGGATTCTGTGCTTCTAACCAGATCCCAGTTGATGCATAAGTGTCTGGTCCATGGATAGCATTTTGAAAAGCAAGGGTCTGATCATAGACTGCCTTTGATGTTTCACATCCTTTGATTTGGAGTTCTTACTGTTACTCTGATTGTGTCATAAAATAAAAATCTGTGTTGAATGAATGTTTCTATTAAGGGCAAAATACTCAACTATACACATCTGGAAACTGACCTGGGATATGAAGGAGACAGAAAGTATTTGTTTCTCAACTGCAAGTGTCTGAAACATCTGTCAAATATTTTCTGAAGAACACAATTTGGGTTAAGATGTTGTTTCACTTTGTCAAGAAGAGTTCCACTTTGGTTTGGTTGTAGTCTGGATCATAGCGAAAGTGTTAGTGGATGAGTTGTGTCTGACTCTTTGCAACACCATGGACTGTAATGCACCAGGCTTCTCTGTCCATGGAATTTACCAGGCCAGAATATTGGAGTGGATAGCCATTCCTTTCTCCAAGGGATCTTTCCAACCCGGGGATCGAACCAGGGTCGTCTGCATTGCTGGCAGATTCTTTACCATCTGAGCCACAAGGTAAGCTAATGCACACTTTTCTAAGGGAACTTCTGATGGAAACAAGTAACCTGCTTTCAGACCCTGGCTGAGGCCTGTCTCCACACTCTAGGTCTAAGTGAAGGTTCAGAATTGTGGACACCTGTTGGTGTGTCTGGCATCCAAGTGCTTTTTTTATAATTTTAATGGCATGGCATCTAGAAAGATAACCTTCATGTAAGTGGCCTCCATCCTTTCTGCCCATTGCTGAGTTGAGTGCTCCAGGTTCAGTGTTGTAGAATGTTCTGTCTTCTGCACTCTGTTGGGACTCCTCTGGTGTGTGTCCAGAAGACCAGCTGCTTTGACAGACCGTAGGTCTTTGCTTGTCAGTCTTTGTTTCAATTCATTAACATCATGGCTAAGGCAGGGAACCTTACACACGTAGCTCCCCAGATGGATCCCAGTCACAGCTGAGAGGAAGGAGGTGGCCCAGGGTCAGTGGGCATCTCAGGGCTCTTATGGTTTGGAAAGGACTGAGCACACAGGTAGAATTTTATAATTAGCAGAGCTTGGCATCATTAAATACATATGAGGAAGATGATTCAGGGGTTTGGATAGAGTCTTAGTGTGTGGACTGAATTCTGTACAAAATACCTTTGATAGGTCTTCAACTGCAATTCAGCTGCAGTGGGAAACATGAGTGTCTTGCTGAACCAACAGAACCAACAAAAAGCTAAGCGTTAAGGGACCCAGTTACCTGGATAGATGTAGACTGTTTCTGGCCAGTAGCAAATATCCCTGAGTGCAGGATGTGCTTCTAATCAGACCTCGAGTCTCTATATGGATATGTTCCCACTGATCCTTCGACCAAAACTTAACAATTCTATCCAAGTTTGGTTTGGGAGCTGCCACTGCAGGCATGGAAAACCCTGCCCACCACTTCCATGCCTGTGCCCACCCACCCCCCACAGCTCTGTCTCTCTATGTTGGGGTCAAGGAGAAAACCAGGCAGGGCTGCCTTTGGTAAAACACCACTGGTCCACACACAGCGCCATGAATGAGCGCACAATGTCCCTTTAAATCAGGTTCTCTTCTTCGTCCTGGACAACATCATCAAGAGGATCTTTAATATTCTGATATTCGCCTGGGTTCTGTTTCTGGTAACCGTGGACAGTTTCATGTGCCTCAACTGCATCTCCACGCAGTACATTGACATCTCCACCAACCTGAGGATAGAGTGCTGCATGCTAACCAGGGAGATCAAGAAGGTAGCCCTGCTTGCAACCCTGCTTCACTTCTGCCTGAGTCACAAAGGTTCTGACAGCCAGGGTCCAGATCTCCACGGAGGCTCAGACAAAATCCTCCCTCTCCAGTATTCGCATAACACCTCTGCTTTATTTTAAATATATATTTCAGTCTGTTCCATACTCAGAATGAAAATATACACACTACACACACACACACACACACACACACACACACACACACACACGCACACACACAGTCCTGGGATCTCGGCCAGGAGTTTCACTCTGTCCCCTCTCGTCACCGTGGTCCCCAGCTGCACTGACTCTGCTGTGTCTCATACAGGATCATGTGCTTTAGTCTGGGATGTTTGACCAGAAATGTCTTATAGGGAAACTTAGGAAAATACACGCCTAGAGGCTCAGATGGTAAAGAAAGCAACTGCAATGCAGGAGACCCGGGTTCAATCTTTGGGTCCCGAAGATCCCATGGAGAAGTGAATGGCAACCCACTCCAATGTCCTTCCCTCAGAAATCCCATGGACGGAAGATCTTGACGGGCTACAGTCCATGGGGTGGCAAAGAGTTGGACATGACTGAGCAGCTATGACAAAACATAGCCATAGAAAGTTTATAGATTACATTTGAAAAAAATAGTCACAGCTGGAAAGGTTACTCTCACTTAGCAAAATTATCTACATATGAGAAGGAATTTCTTCTTAATTTTATTTTTTGAGATGTGGGTGACATACACCATTGTATTCATTTCAAGTTTACAACATGATAACTTCAGTATTTGTGTATATTGTAAAATGATAACCACAGTAAGTCTAGTTAACCTCCATCACTGCACCTGTTATAAATTCTTTCTTGTGAAGGCTTTGAAGATATATTCTCTTAATAACTTTTCAATACATAATACAGTATCGTTAACTCTAGTCACCATTGCATCCCCATGATTTATTAATTTCACAACTGCAGGTTCATACTTTTGACCATGCATTTGACCATACAATTGACCACCCTTAAACTAAGGGGGATTTCCTGTTCATCATGACCCAGTAGCATCTGGCACCATTAATTCAGTGAGTTGACATCAATCCTCAGCTTGACTAGATTGGTTTTTCATCCAGCTCAACATGTGCGTGATGGTGGAGTGTTGTCCATACTGAGAAGCACCAGTGTCTACACAGGGCTGTGACAGTGTCTCCCTCTCCACAGGGCATCGTCCCGACCCGGGAGTGCATCCACATGTACTACCAGAACCACATCATGAACCTTTCCAGGGACTCAGGACTGGACACCATCGATGGCCATGCTGGCACCGCTGCAGGCGCACAGACTGCCCCCAGGACGGACAGCTTGGATTCCCATGACAGCATCTCCAGGTATGTCACGTACTCCATCGTAGTGCTGCTTTCCACAGGAATGACAGAGGTGCAAGATGATGGGAGAGGTGCAAGGTAATCAGAACCTTGGGGGTGCCAGCCGCTCTGGGCTGTCTCCATGGGCATGGCCCAGCAGAGCATTGCTGCCCCTGCTCAGGGCAGAGAGGAGCAGCAATCAGTAATAAATTATTAGAAAGACCCAGATGGCCCACGAGACCAGGACATGTATTTCCAAGCTGGAGTCAAGTTACACGAGCCTCCTGACATAAAATGAATAATTGTATCAAGAACTGCATCTTCAATGCCTTTAAAATGCTGTTCCACAAAGTATCTTCTGTTCTGGAATCTTCTGCCACCTGTTGCTGTCCTCCATCTTCTCCTTTCAGAAATTTTACTTTATGATACAGAATCGTAAAAATTTGAGAAGTGGTTCTGTGGGCCCCACCTTCCGAGTTGTGGGGTCACAACCCTGCTTCGCACAGGCCCCTGCAATGACCCTTCCCCAGGGCTGCACTGACAGTGTGTGTGGGTTTCCTCATTTCTTCCTTAACTGACCCCTTGAAATGTACTGTTATCATTCCCATTTGATAGGGACATGAATTTCTCATGAAAGTTTATGAGGCTGTAGACTGGTTCCCAAAGGGGGAAACCCCACATAATTACACATTTTTTTCCCATAGAACTTCAGGCATTTCACAGGCTTCCTGAGTAATATGATTGAGCCGGGCTTAAGATTAGTGGCTCCAGAACCAAACTCTGAACCAAATGAATCAAACAGAAAATTAGAAAGTGAACTGAAAATCAGTTGTTCATAAAACAAATATACACAGTTCCTGTATTCGTAACTTTCAGCTGTGTAACAACTAATAATATGGTCAGTTAAGAAAGTAACTACACATTGTAAACCACAAATTTGGGAGGGAGATTAAGAAAAAGAAAACAAAGACTGGCTAAAATAAAATCAAGTAACTGCCTTTAAATCTGATCCGAGATGACAAATCTGAACCCATAGTCAAAACCTGTGAGGTGGGAGATATTAAAATTCATTGTTTTCCTTTTAACAAAGACTGCCTGTCAAAATATTCCAACATTTTTAAATGGTCAATCCATCCATAAATTTACTACTAGAAAACCAATACCTTTAAAATTATTTTTAAGGTCCTTTTACTCATTATTTGTAACATAAAGTAAAGGGAGACACACTATAGGTCATTTATGCCCTTAGTAAGTGAGTGAACTTATTTGCCCTCTTCTTAAAGGCCAAGGAAAACACTATTTTGTTTGTTTGTTTGTTTAGGAAACTTTCAAACTTTCCAAACAATTGTGTGTCTGCAATAGAGTCCATAGGAAGCCACACTGATTTCTGAGGAGACAGTGGTCTTCTCTGGGAGGGACCCCAGTGTGGACATTTGTTGTCACCACACCTGTGCCCTGGGGCAGGTAGCATCACCCCCAAAAGGGATGCAGGGACCCACATGCTCTATGTGGCCTGGACCCTCAAGGACCCAGCCTGCAAGGAGTTGCTCCACCTGCCCCATCTCATCCACTTTTCCCTTCAGCAGACAGTAGAGGGGATTAGGGTAGGAACCTAACAAACGTGCTTATGTTCCCTTTGACTTCTTGGAACAGTCATGATTTCTTTCAAATCCAGATGTAAAAAAATGGCTGTTTTATGAAATCAGACATCCTCTACCTTCCCAGAAAATAAACTAAAGTTCCTTCAGGAAACATTGGTGACATCCCAAGGAACATTCCTAGATACATTCAGAGTGGTTATTATTTGAGCCTCCATGACAAGAGCTTAAGGGGGTGTTCCTCTCTGGGGTTAAACTCTGCATGTGAACTGCAATCATGCCTCCATCTGAGCTGTAGCAGCTCAGTTCTGAATCTACCTTGATTTTCTCCCTGACTGTTGAGTGACAGGCGCTGAGGATTCAGTCAGTAGGATCTCACTCTGCTGACACCCAATGAGACCTAGAATATGATCACTGAGAAAACCTCTCATTAGGCCCAATGAACAGTTTACAGACAAAATGACCCTGCCACTTCTGGACTTCCTATGTTGCTGCCTTCGTACCATTACTTTTCTTTTCCTTTTGATGTTGGTTTATATCCAGTTGCCTATGAAACCAGCATCTCTTCTTCAAGCCATCCAGTTTGGTTCAACTGAATATCACTCAGAAGATGGGGTGGAAAATTCAGTTTGTTGCAGTCAATCCTGAGCTTCCTTCTTTTCTTTTGGAAACTGTTTTCTTAAATGGCAGTTTTATATAAATTTTACTTGAGCAGTTATTTCTGCATAAGAACTGAACTCAGGATTGAAGAAGGGGGGCTCTGAATAAAATATATTTCTTGTATTGAAAAAAAAAAATAACCCTCAGCTATACAATTGTAAAGATGAATTCTGCTCTGTGAGAGGTCAGGACTTGTCATTATTCTAGTTCCCTGCCGCACCCAAAGAGCGACACTTCATCCTTTATCAGCAGTTCTGTTCTCAGCCCAGTGCTATCCTGTCTTCATCCCCTCTGTCCTGGAGCCCCGGTGCCGTGGCCACTGTCCGTGGTGCTGAAGTGGTGTGTGGTCTGATACATGGCGGCATCTGGGTCTGAGGTGTGTGACTCATGTTCCGGTTCTGTTTTAACACTGTGCCTCTGTAACTGTGCTGCTAGCTGCTACACGGAAGCAACCATGTTGTTCCCAAGGCAGTCCACCCTTGATGATTTAGATGGACCAGAAACTGTGCCTAAACTGAGTGAGCACACTTGGCCCAGGCTCCATAAAATGCTCAGCATGGATGTTTCCTAGCTGATGAGGTGCTTAGCCTCCAGGTGCTCACCCTTGCATGCTTTGTCCATGACCGTGTGAAACCCTTCCCATGTCATTGCACAGATGAGTTATTGTGACCTGTGTGTTTTTGTTCACTTTTGTCTTAAGAAGGTGCATGACTAATGATAGCATAAGAAGCATCCTTCCAGGGACACAACTGGTCGTTCCCAGGACAGCATTCTATTCAACTAACTGCCCTTTGCTTTTTGTCTGTTAGGAGTTTCTTAAAATTCCTACTATAAACATAGTCCTCCATTTTGGAAATATGTCACACTTCCTATTACCAAAGGAGCAAGCATGTTTCCTCCTTGGTTGAGGGTGCCAGTAGGCAGTCCTCATGGGGAGAAATGGGTCAGGAAGAGTAGGAAACTTTCGCATAATTTTGTCCAAAAATCCACACTGCTGCTGCTGCTAAGTCGCTTCAGTCTACACAGTAGGAGACAATTCCCAATCCTGTATGTAGTCATATTTGGTCAATACAGAATGAATCTCTCCACATGCTATGTGCCCAACTGACATGAAAGTTAGAATATATTCAACCACTGTTTTTTTTTTTTTTAAATATGGAACGCTTCACGAATTTGCGTGTCATCCTTGCGCAGGTGCCATGCTAATCTTTTCTGTATCGTTCCAATTTTAGTATATGTGCTGCCGAAGCGAGCACTCAACCACTGCTTTTAAAATAATATTATTATGCAGTAGAATGTATTACCTTGTGAGAACTTAACTTGTTTGGTTTGGGAAAGATTACTTTGGGCTTTTGCTTTCTCATTTAATCCCATGATAAAAACTATGATCATGCATAGAAATGAAATCACTTGCTTAAAATCCAAAACCTCTTCTTTGAAAAGTCAACGGGAACACAGAAACACGAGCTGTATTGTGCTTATTATGACACCAAACAACCACCCAAATAACCCAATCCGAAACTAAGGGCAGTGTTGGCAAGTCAGCCAGAGAATTTTCAGCATTACTTTACTAGTGTTTGAGATGAGTGCAATCGTGGAGTAGTGTGAGCATTCTTTGGCATTGCCTTTCTTTGGGATTGGAAAGAAAACTGACTTTTTCCAGTCCTGTGGCCACTTCTAAGTTACCCAAATTTGCTTGCATGTTGAGTGCAGCACTTTCACAGCATCATCTTTTAGGATTTGAAATAGCTCAACTGGATTCCATCACCTCCACTAGCATTGTTCATAGTGATGCTTCTTAAGGCCCACTTGTTTTCACATTCCAGGATGTCTGGCTCTAGGTGAGTGAACACTCAATCGTGATTATCTGAGTCATAAAGATCTTCTTAATATAGTTCTTCTGTGTATTCTTGCCATGTCTTCTTAGTATCTTCTGCTTCTGTTAGGTCCACAAGTCCTTGATTAATGGCCAATTACAAAAGAAGATATTTTAAAGCTCATTAACACCTTGGGTTCTATATCCCCAGTACCAGGAAAGAGAGGGTAGTTCCATGGATTTCTTGGGCATCACTTCAAAGGAGTGTGTCCAAATTTCTGCAGGATTCCTAGAAGATATGGTGTGGAAAACACCTCCTTTGCCCCTGTGGTCAACAGCAATGTGACAAGAGCCAGAACCCCTTTCCTTCCTGCCCCATAAACACATCTTTTTGGGATTTATCCAAGATGCAAAAGGACACCTCACAGCAGTGTTCCCTTTCAGACATCCCCATCACCCCTAAGTCACAATGCAATACTGAGGGGTGCCCCCATGCAGCCTCATCACAATCACCTCTCACAGAAGGAACCCAGCTTCCCAATGCCCCAAAGAGCCCTGGTTCATACACCAACCCCAGGGTGCTCCTCCTGGAGCCGCGCCCTGTGTTGCCTTGTTCTGTGGGACTAGGGAACCTACTCCACATTCCTTGTGTGACTCTTGCTCCTAGAACATTGCTCTCGGTGTGGGGGTGTCCTGATTCTCCTTGTGTCTTCACTGCTCACACCGCCTTTCAGGGAGCAGAGGCTCTGTAAAGGTCTTCAGAATAAATGAGCCAGTGGGCGAGGGCTCAGATTAATAGTCTTCTATTTCCATAAATAACCCAGACAAATCCAAATAAACAGATAACTTAGCTTTTGAGAGTGATACCCCAAAAGGACAGAAACATGAATTCACTATGATCACCTTTATTATTATCTAAATCTTCCCCCATCAGTATTGCTGCTAGGTAAGCTCAGGTTTCCAGAACAGTTCTAAATCCAATTCCAATGTATCCATTTCAGGGTCACAAAACAAAATGGAAGACTTCCCCATCTCTTTTACAAAAGAGCAAAACTCTTGTACTTGAACTCGGTAACTACAAACACATTTTGATCCTCATCATTCACAAACTAAGACATTAAATGTTATTTAGCCTTCTATTAAACTATCAAAGTTTGAAATTTTTCTAAGGAAAGCAGAGATGAATCTCCATGTCATCATAGAAAAGAGGAACCCAAAGATGCTACACAGCAGTTCCCCAAACTTGCCCAGGCCCTCACTTCCGAGAAGGCTGACAACTCCCTCTTCAATGACAGAGGGAAGGATCACCTGACTCCTGCTCTGGCTCAGGCCCCCTCTTCCGCCTCCCTTGCAGCCTCTGCAGACAGGGGTGGGAAGACCCTCAAAGCCCTTTGTTTGACCCTGAGCACAAATGCCATGACTTGCCACTTGCTGGTCTCCAGATAGGCCCGGGGACCCAACAGGAACTCATAGTGAGCAGAGTGGCTTCCCTCCCCGGGGGCGGAGGAGGCCAAGCAGGATGCAGCCTCCCCGACCTCAGCCCCCAAGAGCTGAACCTCCACCATGCCCTGGGCTTCGCCTGTGTCCTGAAGGTTTTCCCCGTGCCTGCTTGGCTTGCTCAGCTCACTCATCTCGACCAAGAGTGCATTGCCTGGGATGAAACCACAGACAGGGGTGAGGAAGGGGACAGATGGGGACCACAGGCCTCAACTGAAAACTCGCACCCGGGATGGTCTGACACAGGCCACTTAAAAATCTCTTGAGGGGTCACCTCAGTCCTCCCCCAGGGTCCTCAGTCCTCCCTCAGGGTCCTCACCTAAACTCCTTCAGAACCTAAGAATCTCCTCTCCAATCTCTGAGGCCCCGCCCCTTATATCACGTCTCCAGTGTCCCTAGACCCTGTGCCCATGCAGCCAGCAGAGTCGCCTCGGGCAGAAAGCAGGTTCCAGGACCTGTGGGGTTGCCTGCGTCCTCCCTCAAGGTCCTCATTTCGAGCCCTGGCAGGTCTAGGGATGCCCCTTGTGTTGACCAGAGACAGGGCCCTCACACCAGGCCATCACTGACCTGAGACTCCCAGGGGGAGTCTGCGGATATGACATCAGGGCTCCAAGCCCAGGGCTTCCCAGAGCTGAGATGTTGCCCTGATATTCCTCAACCCTCCTCCTGCTCTTCACTTTGAATCTCAGCAGATCTGGGTACCACCCACTCACTCTGACCTTGCTCCCCTTAGAACTAGTCCCTCCCCAGCCGGGACCCCTGAGAGGCAAGCAGGAGTAGGGGGCTCATTAACTGAACCATGCCGGGGTCTCCCAGGTCTGAGAGCATTGACGACCTGGATGTCCTGGGGTCCCAGGGCCCCCCTCAGGGTTCTACTTTGACTCCTAGCACAGCTGGGCTCCTTCACTCTGCTGACCTGAACACGGGCACCTGACCCAGGCCCTCACTTCTCCCCTCCCATCGGGATCAGTGAGGTCACATCTGGACATCACGACGCATGGTCCCCCAGGGCTGTCAGGAGGGTGGCACATGCATCCCCTGGGGACCCTCAGTCTCCTCTGGTCCTCACCTCGAATCTGGGCAGGACGTGTGCACCTCCCTCTGCCCCCCTGTGACTGTGCCCCAAAGACCAAGGCTCTGAATCCCTGAGTTCTCTGAGGAAGTAAGGGGGCTTGGGGTCTCAGCCTGACAGCCCAGACGGGGCCCCCAGGAGGCCCAGTAGGGATGGAGTTGTGTTCTATGGGGCCCTCTGTTCCAGGGTGCCTGGACCCCTCGTCCTCTCTCAGGAGGGTGCCTCCTTAACACTTGAGAGAAGGCTGCAGTCCCAGCAAAGATGCTGGATGGGGGGCTGCTGTACCCATGACAGTCAGGGAGCACAGGTAACCAATCACCTTCCCATGGGGGCCTCTCAGCGGTCACCAGACTTGTAAAGTTTTGTATTAAAGATGTTGTTTTAGCCAAAGAGGGTGAGGAGTGGCAGAAGAGTTAGCAAGAATTCAGCAACCTGGAGATGGCCTTGGCCGCACATAGCGACTTCACACTCCTCCTCTCTGGGGTACCCTAGGGCGTCTCCTGGTGGCTCTCTTCCACTGGTCTGCATGGATGCCCCCCCACCACGGGCCCTTCTTGTGCAGAGTGGCCAGAGGGGCTCTTGGAGGCCAAGAACTCCTTTGTTTTGGGTTCCAAGTTACCACTGGCTGAGTGACCTTAGTCTCTTCTACCAGGAAGGAGAGACATTCAGGAGGAGGGTGGGTGGCTGAACTGCCCTGCCCCTGGGGCCCCTGAGGGCCAAGGACTCAGCCTCACTGCAGTCCAGCCCAGCTCCCATGAAGGCCTGGCTGCCCCCAGCCCCCCTAAAACCCCCCAGAGCACTGCACAGAGGTCAGAGGTGCTGCCTGAGTGAGACTTGGGCATCCCCAGGTTTGCTGAGGGCGGGGGCGTGCAGAGCTCATCGTCTGGATGGTTTGCATGGGGCCTCAGGAGGCCCCTGGCTGGGACCTCAGATGCTGGAGATGGGGACCTTCCCTCCCTTTCCAGAGGCTCAACAGATGGCTGAGCACCTTGCTGCCCATTCACAGGCCTTGTCTGTGGGGCTGGGCATGGACAAAACCCAGGCCATGGTGTCTCATCAGCCTCCCCTGCCAGTTTGTAACTCGATTCATCCCAGGGCCCTTCCTCATGACAGTTCCCACGGAGTCCCAGGTGATTCCTCCTGCAGAGAGCTGGCACTCCAGACCACCGCCAAGTTTGCTCGTCACAGGTTAATCCTTGTTTCTGTCATCCAGAAATCAGACTCTTCCAGCCCCCCTGCCACCTCATTCCTGTTTGGCCATGGCACCTCCCTTTGTGAAACGACAGAACAAGGGAGCCCAGGGGACGAAACAGCCACTGAGGACCCAAGATGAGCACTGCGCCGAGGGAGGCTCGGGCAGAGCTGGTGGGAAGTGAGTTGGCCACGGATCACTGGCTCCCCGGGGTCTGCCTTATTGGGCCCCCAGGGTCACCCTTACCTAGTTGGGGCACTTGTGAGGCAGGACCCTTCTCTGAGACACCCTGTCTGGTTGAATTGCATTTCCACTCTCCTAGACACTGTTGCCTGGGCGGCTTCGGGAACAGAACTAAACCCATGCCTCTAGAGCTACCTGACCTCTCCTCTGGTGACCCGGGCATGCCTGGGGCTCGAGATAGCTTGACTGTCCAGGGCCAGCCCATAAGGGCCATGCTCCCTCCCTCCACTCCTGTGTGACCTTAGGCTGCCGCCTCTGCCCGGCCCAGCAAGACCCATGCTTAGCCACTTCACTCTGCAGACATCAGTCAAGAACTACCAAGCACTGAGGGGGGGGAGTGATGTACCAATGGGCCTTTTGATGTCAGGCAGCCTTGACTTTGTGAATAAAAGTTGCCTTTTGTGACAAGCAGATGATTTGATATTGCAATCAGCACATCTCCACTTTATGGGTTTACAGGTAAGCAGGTGCCACACATGCTGAGGTTTCTGGGAATGTGTTTTATAAATAGCAGCATCTGTGTGTGATTCAGGTCAGAAGGCATATGGAAGTCAAGACAAAAAACCGAATAAAACCTTCTGAAATTTAAGGCGTTCCCCAGGCAGCGACCTTCGTAAGGGGCTGTGTTTTGACTTGGAAGTGAGCAGCCTTATCAGGCGTCACAGCAGCTCAGTGCTGGGGCTGACACAGGCCTGGCCTGCACCGCCCCGTGTCCTTTCTCGGGGGCCTCTGCTGCCTGCACCAGACTGCCAACAAGGAGACCCAGTCTTCTGGTTCTGGTGGACTAGTGTGTGCGCTCTCCCCTCTCCTGACCTCGGAGCCCTTGTCTCTGCAGCACGACCCTGGAGGGCTCTTTGCTATGCTCCGCAGGACAAACACTCTTTTAAGAGAAAGCGTGTTATAAAATGGACACCCCAGCAAGCAAAGGGTGCTGAGGTGTGACACCCTTGGAGTGCTCAGCTGAAAAGGGAAAAGAAAAGAGAAACGAGAAAATATTACCAGATGGAGGCCCTGCAATGAAGCCAAAGCTCGGGCCTGCTGTCCAGACACCAGCGAGTCCCCAAACTGAACACCCGCAGGCCTCGGACAGGGACCACAAGCTCCAGCCCTGTGCATTGCAGGACAGGAAGGGATCTTTGGGGGCCCCCGACAAGGGGAGGCTTAATTTCTCCTCATATGTCAAGTGAGGAGCCTGCTGGACAGTGTCCCTGTTTCCATGAAGACACTCCACCAGGCTCTTGTCAAGCCCTTGATGGGTCTTTTCAATGAGTGGGTGCAGAGCATCTGAGGGGCTTCCCTGAGTGTGTACAAGGTACCCACATTGTGCTGCAGGTGGGCAGGCATATGTCTTGCCTTCCGAGCAAGCAGCTGCCTGAGGGGACTCAAATGCTCAGCCAGGCCCAGGATGGAGGCGCTGAAGACCTGTGCTGGGTGGGAAATCCCTTGTGTTTTCAGGCTCCTTATTCCATGCAGTGTTCTGACCCCAGGACTGCCTCTATCTATCTGAATAGGGTGCATATTTGGGGTCCTCTAGGGGTGTATCTGAAGGCTGTGGGGATTATGGGAAAGAATGGCTGGAGATTATGGGAAAGAGGGCCTGCCTGAACAGCAATAGAAGGGGTTCTGGGACTGAACCATGATGGGCATCCTGATGGCGCACAGAGGTACCAGCATGGCCACTGGGAGCTGCCCAGGGAGCAGGCTGAAAATCTGGGTGGGCACAGTGGTCAGGCCCACCACCACCACGGGAGGAGTCATCTGGTCAGGAGGCCAGGTGAAGCAGAGCCACGGGCCCTCGATGGGCAGGACCACCTCCATCAGGACTGGGATTAGAGAAACTGGAGCTTGTGTGCCCTTGGGCTGGCATCAGGACGCATCAAGGGGTTCGGGAATTCTGTTCTGGACCAGCAGCAGGGGTGGCATAGGTCCCGGCCAGGGGTGGCAGGGGCGAGTTCCAGGTGGCCCATGGTTGCCTGGGCACCCTCAGGGCAGGGTTACAGGCCGTTCTGTGGCTTCATGGTGCTGGGCACAGGAGGGACACCCAGGGCTACCGGCCTGCCCTCCACCTGCTGAGACACAGACTTAATGCCCCTTCTACTCTTGATCTTCCCAAGGAGGTGTGGGCTGTCTCTCTTAAAAAGGGGACTGGAGCAGAACTGTAATGGGGTTCACCAAGAGAGAGACCGAATAGCAAAATCTGAGTCTCAAAAGGCTTACTGATACCAGCACCCTCCCAGCTAGGCCCCTGGGTGCCCTCACCCAGCCATCCCCAGACCTCATGGAGAAAGCGGGACCCTGTCCCACAGGAGTCAGTGTCCCAGCTTGCCCATCCTCAAGGCTCAGTAACTTGTCACCTCTCGACCTTGGAAAATGACAGAGTGGCCCAAGAGTATTCGCACAAGGCCCAGAGAGGGGACAGGGCATTTGCAGTGGGCAGACTGCACAAGCTTCTCTGCTTTCTATGCAGGTGTCGACCCATGGCCTGCACTTCCTAGGCTGACCAAGACACTTCCCAGCAAAGGACCTGTGCTCCCCTGCACTAAACTTCTTCTCCACAGCTATGGGAGTCATGTGCTTAGTCACTCAGTCGTGTGCGACTCTTTAGGACCCCATGGACAGTAGCCCACCAGGCTCCTCTGTCCATGGGGATTGTCTCGGAAAGAATACTGGACTGGGTTGCTATGCCCTCCTCCAGGAGATCTTCCCAACCCAGGGATTGACTCCAGGTCTCCCGCCTTGCAGGCCGGTTCTTTCAGGTCTGAGCCCTGAGGGAGTCATGGGGGCACACAAACCCCTCCCCCCACCTGCCTCCACCCTGGGCCCATTTGTGCCCTGGCTGGAGGACAGGAAGGTCCAGCATGTGAGCAGTGTCATCTCTTTCCCCGGTGTGACTGCAATCTAAGGGCTCACGGGTCAGCAGTACAGAGTGATACCTGGCCCCCAGGTATCCTGACTTGATCCCTACTGGGCATTCAGCTCACCTCCGTCATGTCACCCAGACATCCCCATGGGAGAAAGAGAGGAGGAGCAGTGACTTCTTTGTGCTGAGAACGCTTAGGATCTCCCGCTCACAACTCCCCAACGCAGCACGCAGCACTGGCAGCTCCAGCAGTCATGCAGGTCCCCAGTCCTGTCTTTACACACAGCTTTCCGGGCAGGCCGGCCCCCTGCCCCCAGGGCCCAGCAGGTACTCCCGTGCCTTTACCTTGCTCAGGACACAGACAGGTGGCTCCTCCATGAGCAGGGTGGTCAAGCAGAGGGAGGTGAGCACATCCTGGCACGCTTTGCTGAATCCATACAAGCTAAGCTGACAGAAAAAGCTCTTCAGGCAGTTTGTCTCAAATACCTTGTCTGAGCCCACCCTCTCCAATATGTTCTCAAAGAGCTCCTCACTGATGCCTATGCAAGTGGCAACTTCCTCACACCAGATGGACACAAAGCAGTGACTGTTGACAATGGTCCACTGCTTGCTGGGAAAGGGGAGGGAGAGGAGGCTGCCCTCTCCCCCAGGCAGGGCAGCACACTCGGTGTGCAGCCTCTTCAACAAAGGCTCTTAGCTCAAAGCCTGGAAAGTGCTCTCTTCCAGCATCAGCCTGAAGCTGCAGTGGCCTGTGGGCACGAGCTGGGCCAGGGAGACTGAAAGGTCCACAGGGTGGGGCACAGCACCCTGAGCCAAGGACCAGAGGCCCTGTGTTTGGAAGAAAGGGAGCACCCGGGAAGCCGGGCACCCCATCCATCATGGCACCCTCCTTGTCCACAGCCACACGGAGGGTGGTGCATCCCTCCTTCCTGGAAATGGGACAGTGCAATGGCCAGGAGCAGTCCAGGCTCACAAGGGTGCTCCGCCCCTCACCAAAGGCCTCTGCTTCCTCAGGGCTGACATCACAAGGCAGTCATTATGTGACCTAATAAAGGGCCGGTTTCACCCAGGCTGGTCAGCATGTCAGCCTCCTGGTCCACGCTTGTCCTGGAAGTGGGCACCATGACACTCGCGCATGGGCGTGAAGTCTCAGGCTGAGCAATCGTGCAAACCGGGCATGGCCTTTTTGTCCTGGAGCCCCAGGGCTGGGCAGATGTGCCCTGACAGACGTGTGACCCTCAAAGTCAGCCCCTCCTCTGTGTTCACAGGTGCCTTGAGGGTTTGACATGGCACCCTTGCGCTCAAGCACAGCCATGTCCAGGGTGGGTGTTCACAGTCAAGGGTACAGCCACCTGGCCCTCTGTGCAGTGTCCCCGGCTGGGTAGCCAGTCCCCAACACAGACCCTCTCCAGGCCCTGCCGTCAGTCTGCAGGAGCCCCAGGGTGTGGGCTGTGCAGGCAATGGGTAAGATCCTGGGGACACAGAAGGACAGGCTTCTATCCTGTGGGCTCAGCAGCCTGCCTATGTCCACCCCAGGCTGGCCTTGTTCTGCATACCGTGGTCCCAGGCACACGGGAAGAGGTGGTCACCCTGGGCCTTCATGCACAGTGTGGCTCCCTTTTTTGTGACTGACGTCCACGGGACCTCCGTCCAGCTCTGCATCCAGGCCATGAGAGCTGCCATCCTGCTCTTGGGCCTGGTGCTCTAGCATCAAAGAGGTGGCCATACAGGGTGGCCCTCATGGGCAACCCACCCTACTAACGCCCCCCACCCCAACACTGTTCCTGGTGTTGAGGATCTTCCTGAGACTTCCAGAATCAGAAATGCCTCTGACCTTATGGCATCAGCCATCTGGGACCCAGGTACTCAGCCCAGTGGGTGAGAGAGAAGGCTCGGGTGAGGAGATGCCACAGCGGGTACCACAGCCCTGCTGATCCCCAGCTGCCTGGCTCACCCAATCTGAGACTCTGCTTCCCCACATGGATAATTCTAGGGGCACCTGCCACACGGGGTCCTGAGGACTAGGAGGAGGTACAGGAGGTGGCAAGGGTCCTCACATTTAAGACTGCCACGTGGTTATCTAAGGCCCCTAAGCACTGATCTCCCGGTGGACCTAGGTTCCATGCTGGAAGCCTCCCATCACGACTGAGGGGTGGGCTTCCTTGTCGATTCTTGCAAACTGAAGACGGGCTGAAACACCGTCTGAATTAAATGTTTCTAGACACAGCTCAGGTGAGCTAGATAGAATTGCCCAGTGTTTCCCGTAGACAGAAGCCCTACTCAGTTCACTCCCGTGTGACCCGGGGATGCCTCATACCCCTGAAAAGGCGAGTTCCATTTTAGACTGTCTGGGACCCCGCAAACACTCTCGGCTGCCTCCTTAGCTATCAGGATTGTGGCAGGGCACTCCCGGCCAATGGCTGAACCCCCGGGCCCTCCTTTTCCTCTATGTATGTTCTGGTTGCCCCTACATATTCCTGAGAGATGCTCACCCACCCCTGCTCCCCTTGGCTACCCATGGCAACTTGAAGTTCCCTTTTGTTCTGGCCGAGAGACCTCCCAGGGTCATGGTCCAGAAAACTACTAGAGCTCTTCGATGAATTCAGTGAAGTTGCAGTATACAAAATTAATATATAAAAAATTATTTGCATTTCTGTACACTAATAGCATGTAGCAGAAAGAGAACTTCAGGGTATTACCCATTTACCATTAAATAGTCCCATTTAACTGCATCAAAAAGAATGAACTACCTAGAACTAAACCTAGCTAAGGAGGCAAAAGACCTGTACTTGGAAAACTGTAAGATATTGATGAGTGAAATTGAAGACAGCACAAGATGGAAAGCTTTACCATGTTCTTAGATTGGAAGAATCAATTTTGTAAGATGACTATACTACACAAGGCAATCTATAGATTCAAATTACCAATGATATTTTACATAGAACTAGAAATTTTGATGACACATAAGACCCCAAATAGCCAAGACCATCTTGGGAAAAAAGAACAGAGTTGGAGGGACTTCAGTGGTGGTCCAGTGGCTAAGACTCCATTCTCTCAATGTAGGGGGCCCAGGTTTGATCCCTGATCAGAGAACTAGATCCCACATGCAGCAACTAAGAGTTAGCATGCTGCAACAGAGATTCACATGCCACAACATAGAGTTCACATGCTGCGGCTGCAGCTAAAGACCCTGCATGCCACATCTAAAAAGATCCCAGGTGTTGAAACTGAGGATTCTGAATGCTGTGCCTGAGCATCCCACATGCCTCAATGAATATCAGAGATCCCATGTGCTGCAACAAAGCCCAGACACTGTCAAATAAAAAAAAGAACGGAGTTGGAGGAACCAAGCTACTTGACCTTAGACTATACTATGAAGCTATAGTAATCAAACAGTATGGTACTGGAACAAAAACAGACATACAGATCAATGAAATAAGATAGAAATCATAGGAACAAGCCTATGCACCTATGGTCAACTAATCTACATCAAAGGAGGTCAGAGTACAGTACACAGTTGAAAAAAGACAGTCTCTCCAGTAAGTGGTGCTGGGAAAACTGGACAGTTGCATGTAAAAGAAAGAAATTAGAACATGATCTAATACTATATAGAAAAACATACTCAAAATGGATTTGAGACCTATGTTTAAGATTGAATATGGAGAACTTCTGGATGAAAACTTGGGCAGAACACTTTTTGACAGAAATCACAACAGCCTTGTTTTTGGATCCATCTCCTAAAGTAAAGGAAATGAAAGCAAAAATAAACAAATGGGCTACCCAGGTGGCACTACTGGTAAAGAACTTGCCTGCCAAGGCAGAAGACATAAGAGATGAGGGCTCAATCCCTGAGGTGGGAAGACACCCTGGAGAAGGGCATGACAACCCACTCTAGTATTCTTGCATGGGAAATCCCATGAACAGAAGAGCTTGGCGAACTGCGGTCCATGGGGTCACAAAGAGTCGGACACAACTGAGCGACTGAGCACGTAGGATCTCACTCAAATTGGAAGTGGCCTCATTCCTTTCAACAGCAATGCTCTCCTGACAGTGGCTGGTAAACGGCACGTTGGCAGCTGGGGGAGTGAAAGGTGATCTGGCCTGTGCAGCCAGTGCTTGCAAGTCTGACAGTCACGTTTTCTGACAACCCCATGGGCAAAGCGCTACTTCCCCCTCCCACTAGAACAGGCTAGACTGCAGGGTTGATGTGCAGAGCACAGAAATCAGTGTTGATTGCCTGTCTCCACCTGAGAAACCACCTGGAGAGTAGGGAAAATGCCAAGAACAGAGATTTGGAGCTGGGGTGGAGGCTGGGAAGAAAAGACCTAACTTCTGTTTTCCTTTAAACCACTAAGGTCATTTTTTTTCTCCGTGGTCCTTGCTGTTCAGTCATGAAAAAATTTCTTCTCCAGAATGAATGAAATCACGCTCCTAAAGAATTGAGAACAACTCTTGCTAGGTGAGTAACTAACTGGAGCTTCTAGAAAGTCTCCACTGAAGAAATCAGGCTCGATTACTTCTGACTATGCGTGTGTGCTAAGTCATTCATGGACTGTAGCCCACCAGGCTCCTCTGTCCATGGAATTTCCCAGGCAGGTTGCTGGAGTGGATTGCCATTTCCTCCCCCAAGGAATTTTCTCTTCCCAGGGGTTGAACCAGATCTCCTGCAGCTCCTGCACTGCCAGGGAATTATTTACCACTGGGTGGCGGTAGGAATTAAAGAACCCACTGCCAGTGCAGGAAAAGACTGAAGAGACTTAACAGGCAGACAGGAGCAACTGGGGAAGCCATTTCTGACTATGGATGACGCGATGACCCCGCATTCACAGATATACAAGGCAGAGGACCACAGCACCAGGCACAGTGAACACGTGGTGACTTGCCCCCTCCCCCTCCTGAAAGTGAAAGTGTGAGTCTCTCAGCAGTGTCAGATTCTTTGCGACCTCTTGGAAGCCACCAGTCTCCTCTGTCCATGAAATTCTGGGGTTGCCATTCCCTTCCCCAGGGCATCTTCCTGACCCAGGGATTGAACCAGGGTCTCTCGCACTGCAGGCAGATCATCTGAGCCACCAGGGAAGTCCCTCCTCCTCCTGGAGATCTCGTTAATATGCAGATCTTCCCTGTTGTTGGGTAGAGCCTGAGATCCCCTGTCTATTCTCTGCACACAGGTGATGGGGTGCTGCTGGTCCCGAATCACTGCAGAGGAGAGCAGCAGTCGGGGTGGGGGTGGGGAGGGTGGGTTGCAATGGAGACAAAGCAGCCAGAGTGGGGCTTGGCTCACCCCAGGCACAGATGGATGCACCCTAGTGGTCTTCGAGAAGGCTCGGGATTTGTTCAAGCAGCCATGGCCCATCGTGGCTACTTTTGGCTTCTCGCTTGTTAGAGATCAGAGATCACCTGGTGTCTCAGAATCACGGGAAAAAACGTGCCTGCAGTGCAGGAGACACAGGTTCAATTTTGGGGGTCAGGAAAATCCCCTGCAGAAGGGAATGGCAATCCATTCCAGTGTTGCCTCAAGATTTCCATGGATGGAGGAGACCAGCAGAGAATTGGACACAACTGAGCGACTTTCACTTTTCCTTAAAGATCCAGCAAAGGATGGTGAGGGCCCCGGAATCAGTCACAGTGTGCAGGAAACTGTCAGTGCGTAATGCTGGGCATGGGATGGGATGGGATGGGAATAGAGTATGACTTCCCCAATCTCTTTTTTCCCAATGTGCCAGAGAGATGAGTGGGATCATCATTTAGGGATGCCCTGGGGAACATAGGGGAGACGCCCACACTTCTCCCCAGTCTCTCTCCTCGAGGAGACCCTGGATCCACTCTGGAGGTGCTCAGCAGCACCTGACAGTTCTCCCTCAGCCTTAAACTTCTTTGATTCCCACCGGCCAAGGGCAGAGCCTCCTGGCTGCACCACGGTGAAGGAGTCGTGGGCTGGGGTCCAGGGGACCTGGTGTCTCTACCAGACCAGGCACACCCTTGGCCCGAAGCGAGCAGGTGCCCCAGGGATGCTGGTCCACAGAAGTGTCCTCCATTCAAGGCATCTCTCCACGGGTGCAGGTGGCAGCCTGCACCACTCTCGTCGCTGTCCCTCCTTCAGGACCTTGCCGCGCCCCCTCGGCGGGACCATGCAGGCCCTGTTCACCCCAGGGACCAAGGCCATCTTCATGGCTCTGTTCCTCTTCGCTATCCTGCTCATCCTCTGCGTGATTCTGTGGTGCATTTGCCGGAACCTGGACAATGACTCCATCTGAAGCAGTTAAAGCACTGCCTCAGCCCTCTGAGGCCCCAGACCCACGACTCCGAGTTTGCCCCAGAATCCGCATCTCTTCCTAGGACCCCGGGCTCTTCCTATGGATTCTGTATTGCTCGCTGGGACCCCAAGCCCTCTCCCAGTCCCACATCCTTCCCCGGATTCTGGGTTCTCCTATCTCTGAACCCGTGCCTCTTCCCCAGACCACTTGCCCTTCCCTTGGACTCGGAATTTCTTCCCTGGACCCGGTACCCCTCGCCAGATTCCTTGCCAATGACCCAATTCCAAGCCATACCTCTCACCCCGCGCGCTCCTCCCCTGGACCCAGCACCCCTTCCCAGGATCCTAGCGCCCTCTCTTAAGCTTGGCATCCCTTCCCTGCACCCCGTTGCCCTCCCCAGACCCCCGGAGTCCTCTGGGAAATCCCAGAGACTCCACGTTCTTCCCAAAACCCTGTCATTCCATCCTCATCTGTGATCCTGAGCCCTCTCCCTGGACCCACCTACTGTTCCTTGGAGCACTCTCCCCTATCCCAAGCTCTGAGGCCCTCTCCCCATCTCTGAAATCTGCTTATTGCCCCTACTCCCCACCACAGCCCCACATCTTTTTCTGACCCCACACTCTGCAGCTTTCTCCAGACCCTGGAGAAACCAAGTGTCTTCTTCAGAAACCCATAGCCCATCAGCCAGCACCCCTCATCCCTCCCCAGGCCCAGAGCCCCCCTCTCTTATGACCTTCCCAGGACACCTGGGCCTTCTCCTAAGCTTGTGCCCTTCCCAGGGTCCTTTGCCCTTCTCTGGATTCTGCCCCCACCCACCCCTGTCCCCACCCCCATTCCCTGCTCCCCTTTCCAGCTCCTGCCAGGTGCGCGGGCTCACTTCACTGCCCCCTCCCACTCTGCTGTTGGGTTTTGTGTCTGAGCAGCAGGTGACTGAAGGCCAGTGGGGGAACTTCTGGTGGCCAGGGGCCTCCTGTCCCCAACCCCCCCCCCCACCTGGTAGGCTGGGGTGGCCCACTTCTTGACTGCCCACTTCCCCCGGGAGTGGCAGCCAACTCCATGCCTTGTTTTGCCCCTTAGGCCACGGGGTGGAGCCCCAGAGTGGCTGTCCAATGCTGTTGATGTGGACTGTTTTGAACTGGAGACTTCCTCCCCTTACCTACAGAAAGCCCAGAGCCTTTCTCAGTGGTCCTGTCAGTGCTTCTAGATAGTTCCTCATCAGCAGTGTGGAGCACAGATTTGAGGTCCTGGGAGTAGAGAGCAGTTAGAAGACCAGAAAGAATGAGGACCTGAATTCAGCCCATGGCCATGGGAGAAAGCGGGGTCGAGACATCTTTGACTTAGAACTGGTGGACCTTGGTGGCTGGATGAGTGTGCAGCCTCAGGTACTGGTGTGGGTGGGAAAAGGAAAGGAGACACAAAGCTGATCCATTTCTGGCCGCGTAAGAAGCCAGTGACGTCATTCACATGTCAGTGGCTCTGAGGAAAGGAGGTTCCCTAGGACTGTGCTCCTGGCTCCTGATGACATTGCCTCCTGGATTTTCCTTCCTCTCATCCTACTGCCCAATGTGTCTAACCAAGGACCTGGCTCAGAGAAAGAGCTCAGAGAGCAGTAGCCTAGATATATCTCTCGAGGCTTCACTTGTAGCTTCGGTTTCTGCACAGGCCACTGGCTTTGGTCTCACTTGGTGAAGTTATTTGTGCCCATAGATGGGGTCTATGGAAAGCCTGTGGCATATTGACCAGAATATGTGTGAAAGTCAGCTTGCACACACAAACAGGTCCCTGCCTGACTGTGCAAACCAGAGCCTCCCCAGCTCCTAACTCAGCTTAAAGAACAGCCTCTGAACCAACTACAACTGTGTGTTCAAACCTTGGGGTGTGACATGGATTATGGAGTTTTCCTTTCTTCCAGTTCCTCCTCAAGAATCAACTTGTGTCATGCAGCATCGAACAGGGGATTTGAATCCCTGAAGCAGGTCAGTGAGCTTAGAACTTCAACTCCCCCAACTCCAAAACCCCACACAGATGCTATCACCCAACAGTACTGATCCAATCCTGGCCTCCCCTACAGTCTGCTGGTGCTTGTTCAGGGAAGTTAACAAACACAATGGGTGCTAGGTAACCACACGTTTGCGGTGCCGATATTACTCTTGACTCTGCAGCTGAAAACCAATCAGCAGATGCCTCACAAAGGCCTTTGGAATACCTGACTTTTTGCTACGTCCCTTCATCATTAACAGCAAGATCCCTGGGGATTCTGCTGCCCTGTCAAGGATTGCAGGCTGTAGGTGAGTTGCAGCTATTATCAGAGACAAGCAAATGACTAAAGCTGTGGGTTGCACTTTCTTCATATCCTTCCAAAAGTTGTCCTTTTAAAATGTTATATCCTCCTCTGGGTGTTTTATCAGTAAGTTCAACCAAAGAGAACCTTTCACGTGTGTATGAGTGTAATATACATCTACTCCGAAGCCCTCCCCAACATCTGAATCCCCCTGTAGAAAATCACTAGCTAGAAATTACCCATCACATCCTTCCTTAGAAAGTAAAGCCATTCTCTGGAACCTACCCCCATTCAAATAGTTAAAGGTTGGTTCAGGTTGGAAAAAGTATCAGTACATCCTTCTTTCTTTCCCCTTAAGTCTTTAGTTCAATCCTTTTGAATGGTTAAATAATATGTCATTGGCCAACTGAGCTATCAGGGAAACCCTGCATAGATACACATTCTGTCTATTCATCAATTATTGTACATTTGAGTGTACAATTAGTGTACATTTGATATATTGTATATCAGTATAAATTGGTACACTGGTATGTACCAATACATTGGTATACACTAGTACACTGGTATTGATATACATATATCAGGAGAGACCAGCAAACTATATGAAGTTTAGATCAGAAAAGTCATAGGGAGTCAGTCATGGAGGACCAGAATAACCTAGACTTTCCTGCCATACACAATCCCTCAGGGCCTTTCCAGGTTCAACATCACATACATCTAAAAGCAAAGGTGGCAGGGAAAATGGAAGGAGCAGTTTCCATTATGTTATAAGTGAAAACACAAATGTGGACAAACCCACTAGCATGCCCTTGATTCCTTCAGCTCCTCCACCAGCCTGACATCTCCCAGGAAATAGGGTCACTGTCGACTGGCTACCTCCAACGTGCCTGAAGTGTGGCAGCTCTTTTGACATGATTCAGGAATTAAGCCCCAAGGTGAGGTCTGCAAAGTTTCTTGTGGTACTGGGCAATTTTAAGTAATGGCAGTTGCAATGTATTCACAGCTCCTTATAAAGCAACTTGTTTGGGGTACCAATAACAGAAGTGGTCCCTACAACGGCTGTTTTTCTGAGAGCATCGCAGGAAGCTGCCTGTCTGGCTTTTGTCGCTGGCACTCCTTCCCTGTAGGGAACCGTCTTTGCGGGCGCTGGGCTATTCTGTCTACCCTGGGCTACTGACTGCCAGTGCTGGAAAGCCACATGCATCTTCAAGTGCCAGGGGAACAGACGAATGAAAAACCCAGAGATGGGCTCAGAAGAGCACAGAAATGATGGGACTAATTAGAAGCTGATCGCAAATAATGAGTATTCCTGTTGATGTGAATTTCCCACTCAGGCCAAGGCTCCCAGCTACCTCTGCTATTATGGCAGGATGTGTGTGATGGGCAACAAAAGCACATGCCCATGACAGGGTGGTGGAAAAAGCATAAATGAGTGTTTGGGGATGAGCAGCACATGTCAGGATGTTGATCTACTGATACTTATTTATCTAAATGAGAAGAGGCTAGGGAATACCAATCATCTGGTTTCAAATCATTACCATGACCTCTGTGATCTGAAATGGCAGCAGAGATGACTGGGAGAGTAAAATGCAAGGTATACCCTGCAGTTTAACTATTGGAGGCTTAAGTCATGGCAAGGGAGGCCATCCATGTAGAACCTTCGAGAGGTAAAACAGCACCCTCTGGAGCATGGGAGGATCTGAGGGTTTCCAGGCCTCAGGAGGCTAAGTGTTTCATGTTCATCACATCTCTTGGAGCACAAATTTTAGCCCTGTTTTACAGACTTCCAAGTTCTGTTTATTGAGCTGAATGACAGAATCCTGAGGCTACACAGCAGTGTCTGGTGAGGTCAGAATTTGCTGATTTAATAAGCACTCACTGGGCACTTACTATGTGCCAGGTGCTGTTGGATGTGTTTACAGATATTACCTGGTTTTGTCCTCCTAACTGCCCAATGAGTTAGGTACTATTGATATCCATGGTTTACAGATGAGGGGACTGAGGCACAGAGAGGTCGAAAGCTTACACAAGATCACTCAGCCAGGAAGTAGAAGAGTCAGGACTGAAGTCCAGGCTGGCTGGATTCAGAGTCCCTGTTTATAGCCATGTGCTTTGCCAACTCCTTTAAACCTAAGTCTGACTTAGTATTCTCACTCAAAACCAAATATATTTGTGATTATCCATTTTTGTTGTCTATATGCCTTGGTACTTCTAGAACATAAAGAAGGAACTTTGTTATGTGGCCATTTATTGTTAATCAATTGCTAAGTCGTGTCTGACTCTTTGCAACCCCATGGACTGCAGCACACCAGGCTCCTCTGTCCTCCACTATCTCGCAGAGTTTGCTCAAATCCATGCCCATTGGTTCAGTGATGCTATCTAACCATCTCCTCCTCTGCAGCCTCCTTCTCCTTTTGCCTTCAATCTTTCCCAGCATCAGGGCACCCTTCATGGATTGCAGCCTTGTCGAGGCAAAAGGGCTTGCCTAAATCAATGAAGCTCTGAGCCACGCCGTGAAGGGACACCCAAGCTGGATGGGTCACAGTGAAGAGTCCTGACAATACGTGGTCCACTGAAGGAGGAAATGCCAACACAATCCAGTATTCTTTCCTCGAGAACCCCGTAAAGTGTGTGTGGCCAGACTGCCTATTAGATCATGAGTTGCTCAGGTCAGAGTTCACATGTCATGCTCTGTGGTCCTGGTGGCCACCATGGGCACTCAGTAGAAGATCAGAAAATGACTTACAGATCACATGATCTGGTTGGATCAACTTTATTTGGCCCCCAATACATGTCAACACGGCCATAAACACAAACAGGCACAATGATGCAAGTACATTTCTGCAAACATCTGTAGGAGAGGTGCCTGATATGTACACAGCCAACAGAGACAAACCATTTTAGCCCATGAGTAACTGTAAAAAGTCCCATTTTCTAGGAAAATCAGATCAATGCTGTGAAAGAACAAGATGGTGGCAAGAGAGAGCACCTCATAGAATGACAAGCTAAGCCAGTGTCCCTGAAGTGCTGGAGGAACTCTGGTGGCATTTAGGAGGAAATGACCCATCAGGCACAATAGGAAGGCAAGTGAAGCTTGGGCCTGGGAGTGGAGTGTGCTACAGAATGGTTGCAGAAGTGTGAGATGGAGCCCTTCCCTAAAATACTCCCCAGGAAGCTCAAATTTTTAACATCTAATTACTTTAAATGTACTCCGAATAAACTGATTTTCACCATTTAGAACCTGCTTTCTTGGCATACCCTGAAAAACTGTACCCCAAACCTGCTGGGCGTAGATAACAGTAACTTGGCATAGATGAGATAACTATACCTGGAACCATAAGACTTCAGGCCACTGCTGCCTTTCCCAGCTCTCTGACCCAGAGATTCCCCACTGTGCTGGAGTAAGATCTCTTGCTGTGAGGGACTTCCCTTCACATGCCATCCTGTCAAAGTACTGCCCATATAAAGCTTGTCACATGCCACTGCCATATCATGGTCATCATCAGCCCCCACACCTCAGACTCACAAACAATTATGTGTGAAAGTCTAGAATCACCTTTACAATTACATACACCAGATTGTTAGATGTGGTTATTTCTGAAGACAGGGCTGAATTTTGAGGAAACTTTGTAGAGGGGGAAAAATATGATGTGTCTGAAGTTTTAAAAGTTTTCTCAAGAAGAGTGCATGAACTATTATCATTGTAATTACAGTACATAAGTAACTATAACAACACATTTTTTAGTTATTGTTAATCACTCAGTCATGTCCATCTCCTTGAGACCCCATGGGGTGTAGCCCACCAGAATCCTCTATCCATGGGGTTCTCCAAGCAAGAATACTGGAATGGGTTGCCATGCTCTTCTCCAAGGAATCTTTCCAACCCAGGGATTGAACCCGGGTCTCCTGCACTGCAGGTGTGTTCTTTACCATCTGAACCATCCGGGAAGCCAAAACAGTTGCTATATATCAGCTAAAGTAACTGCTAGTTGACACAACAGGTAAAACCTGAAATTTGCATGGCTCAACTTGGGCTTCCCTAGTGGCTCAGACGGTAAAGAAACCGCCTGCAACGCAGGAGACAGGAGATGCAGGTTCTACCCCTAGTTCAGGAAGATCCCCTGGAGAAGAGAATGGCAACGCACTCCAGTATTTTTGCCTGGAGAATATCAGAGGAGCCTGGTGAACTTCAGTAAATGGGGCTACAGAGGGTCAGACACGACTGAGCCACTAAATCTGATCTGAGGGGGCCCCAGTTCCCATGCTGTTTCCATTCTGGGGTTCTACCACTGGATTGCCATGTTTGCTGCTGAGTGAAAGAGAAAGCACAGAAATGGCATACTGGCTCCAGACATGAGCAACAGTGCTCCTGCTTGTATCTCGATGGCAATGGCTAGTCACATGACCCTTCCTAACTACAAGTGGTCAGGCGATATAGCGTCCCCTGTGTCTGGGATGGAGGAAAGGAAGACAAAATATGGATGAGCACTTGTAGTCTCTCTCACATGGTGACCCACAGTAGGTGCTCAATTAAGAGTGGCCATTATCATTTGTTTTTTTTTTAATTAGTTGTAGGCTAATTACTTTACAATATTGTAGTGGGTTTTGCCACACATTGACATGAATCAGCCATGGATTTACATGTGTTCCCCATCCTGATCCCCCCTCCCACCTCCCTCCCCATCCCTTCCCTCTGGGTCTTCCCAGTGCACCAGCCCTGATCACTTGTCTCATGCATCCAACCTGGGCTGGCGATCTGTTTCATACTTGATAATATACATGTTTCATTTGTTATGACTAGGTTCTTCATTTCTTGGAAGAGTTTCTGAGAAAGCCAGATTTGCCTTGATATCCTCCAGATACTTAAGTGCCTCCTATATGTCAGATGTTTTCAAACACAGTGTCACAATAATCTTAAGAGAAGCATGTAAAAGTCAGTCAGGTGGATTTGCATGTCACCACATAGCACATTTCTGTACTCCCTTTGTGATCCTGACCATAATACTGACTGTAACATCAGTCGACTGAGAGTGGTCTCTTTCCTTTTGATGCAAGGCTATCTTCTCCTGGGAGTGTCACCTGCCTCCACACAACTGGACTTGCCTGAGCACCTGCCCAGGTACCGTTAGGCACGCTGACAACCATGACCTTCCTGTGGGTCAGGTACCAGTCAAGAGGCCAAGGAAAGATGGATAATTATTTTCTTTCTTTTAAAATCTGAGCTATCAAGGAACTATTTTTTCACCTCAGAGGAGGATCACACAGTTTTCAAGTGTTCAGCCTTGAAAACCTTCACTCTACTTCTGTGGTCCTTCCTCATCTACCACTTAGGATGGAGGCTTTGGGTTTTGACCACCTAGTAAGTTCATTCATCTGGGCGTGTGTTCGGTGGCCAGTTTCAAAGAAGAAACCTCATTAAAATCCGGCTGCAAATGTCAGGTATTTTTAAAAATCCCTCTCTTTAACTTCAGGTTTTTATCCAAAGACCCAGTTGATTATGTGGCACATCAGAGTACTCACACACCCAAGGGGAAATCATTTGGAGAATGTGTTGAAGTTTCCCAGAAGGATTACCAGGTTCTAACGGTCACTATCCAAAGCAAAGGGACTGTAGGTGTCGGAGGGGGTCCAGAGTGAAAGCTGGGACAGCGGGAGGACTTCTGCAGGGAGTCGGAAAGCTCTGTGTAGGGAATGACAGGAGATCCTCCTGTGCAGCCTTCAGAAGGGGCAGCAGCGAGGAGCTGGTCAGCCTGGCAGGTGCAGTTGGGCAGGACACCCCATGGCAGCAGCAGGGACAGGGCACCGCCCTCACGCGGGAGGCGCTGGGATGGACAGAGACGCCGGCCCCCGGCAGAGTCAGTTCTCAGCAGCAAAAAAGCTGCCCCACAGTGCTTCTGATTCTCCTCACCCTCTTCCTCCCGTGGGCCTGCTTTCTGTCACCTCAGAGGCATCATGTAGCACTGAGAAGAGGAAGGCATGAGAAGTTGGAAGGTCAGGCCTTGGCCAGGTGTGGGTGGGAAGGACGGGGCCTCCAGGGGAATTAAGACCAGGGCTCTGAGCACACCCCGGCCCTCACTAGCAAGTGATCCTGTGAAGATGCCCAAGCCTCACGGCCTCAGTTCTTCATCTGGGAGGTGAGCGGGTGTGAGGAACCCTGTGTGTTGGGCTGCAGATGCGCCTGAGGGACAGAACAGAGCTCAAAGGGTCTGGCGGCTGTTGGCCCTGTGATGACGGGGCAGGAATCTCTCACACTGTTACCCACAGAAACTCCCCTACTCTCTCCTCCTGCATTTTATTTTATTATCCTGTTCAAACAGACTTCAGTCTCCTCCAGAGGCTTCTCGTGTTTTGTTGTTTAGCTTTTGTGGTTGATATTTTGCTTCTCATTTGCTTCATTTTCCCTTCTTTAGTTTGCCACTCTAGATTTTGGGAACAAAGACAGCAGCCTACACTTCACCACCATGTTGAGAGCTACAGGTAAAGCACTAAATCTATAAATAATTTAAGCAGACTTGACATCTTTATAACAGTTTCCCCCCATAAATGAATATGGTATACTGCTAGAGACTTTTTATTTGAGACTATTTATTTGAGACTGTCTTTCCATATCTATCTACAAATTTGTGTTGTACCCTCTATTAAGATTTTATATATTTTGTTAGCCTTCTTAGGTAATTTCTGGATTTGTGTTTCGAATGGGACATTTTTAAATTACATCTTCTAAATAGTTAGTGCTTTGTGTATGTGGCAAGGCTCTTGGTTTTACTGTAGTAATCTTCCATACCAAGTTTTTTCTCATCTCTTATTGAGTATTCCATGTATCCATTTCTTCGAATTCCCTATGTGGATGACCATATTGTCACAAAACATTATCTTTTTCGTTATTCACACTTCTTATTTCCTTTGATGTGCACAGTTCTAACTGTGTGTTCCAGTGAATTTTTGCATTGTCCAAGGGAGAGCATACATCTTTGAGTTGTTCCTGTCTTGAATGAAAATGCATCAAGCATTTCACATATAAGCATGTTTGCTGTAGATATTAGGAAATGGAAGTTCCTTTCTAATATCAATTTGTTAAAAGTCGTACTCATGTTGAGTTGATTTCAGAGGGTATTTCCACATCCATTGACATGCTTCAATGTTCTCCCCTAATTTGTTATTGTGGAGAATTATACTTGAGCTATTTTCCAGTTTGAATCATATTTTCATTCTTTAGCCATAACCTGTCTGTTCATGTAATTAACTGCTATATTGAATATGCTATTTGTTTGCTTAGGATATTTGCTACTCTGTGGGTGAACTGTGCTCAAGTGTTCTTTGCATGGTAGGAGTGGGAGTACTCATCTGGTTTTATAGTTACAGAGAGCTGGTCTGGGAAAATAAGTTAAATAATTCCCCAGTTTTTTTGTGTGTGCTTTAGAAGAGTTTACATAAGATGGAGATTAGTTTTCTCTGACCATCAGTAGAATTGGCCACCCAAACTGCCTGTCTTGGAACATTTGAAGGTAGTTTGGGTGTTGACTACAGTTAAAGTTTGTATTGTTTAAAGTTTCCTGTTTCGTTATGGACTGATTTGGTCTTCTTTTTTATGTAATTGTCATTTCACCCAGAATTTCAAATTTAATTGCATGATATTTATAATAAAACTTTATTGTTATAACAGATACTGCAAAACACACATAGCAGTAGAGAATGGTGTAAGGGACCTAATATACTTGGCGGCCAGCATCAATCATCTGCAGTACATGGCTGGTCTGGTTCCAATGAACCCTCACCTTCCCCACATTCCTGCCAATGGACTAATGTGAAAGTAGTCCAAGACATCAGGATGTTTCATCTCTAAGTATGTCAGCATGCATTTCTAAAAGACAAGGAGTCTTTTATAAAGCATAAACCCAAGACAATGATCATTCCTAAAATTTAAATGTTTTAACAAGTGCAAATATCTAGTAATTTTTCACATTTACCTTATACATTTTTTTAGTTTGTTTGAATCACAAATATTGTCTATATATTGTGATTTTTTTAATGTTCCTTGAGTCTTTTTTAATCAGTAGGTTTCCCCTGAATCATTTTTTTTCTTGTAGCTTTTGTTGTGAAAAAAGCAAGTTTTGTATTTTTCAAGTTTTCCATAGTATAAATTATGTTGAATGAAATAGTTTGATGTCATTTAACACGTTTGGCCCCTCAACAGTTCTTTCAATTGGTAGTTACAGGTAGAAGCTTGATTAACTTGTTTATTTACAGTCCTGCTACCTAGGTGATGCCATGTACTTCCATTAAGAAGAACAGAGTGTTTCTTGTCCTTTGTGCTCAGTTGGCAGTCATTGATGATCCTCACCTTCTTCTACCCATTGGGGGTTGCAGAGGGGTAATTTGCAAATTCTCTCATTAAGTTTTAGTTTATTACCTGAAATACTTTCATAAGTAGAAACTTTTCCTTGTCCACCATTTCCTGATCTTGAGGGAATCATATAATCATATTTGCTGTGCTTTTACATCATTCAAATATCTTTGTCATCTATAGTTTATACAGTTTTAACTTATATTGTTTACATGTTTTCTTTTCTTTAGTATCTGATCATATTTTTTTTTAAAGTCTGTTTCATAAATATTTTCAAACAATTGGCTTTTGTTTTTTGGCTTTACTGCTTTCTTATTTTTTTCGGTATTGCATTTTATTTTTATTTTTTAATTAAATTATTTTAATTGGAGGCTAATTACTTTACAATATTGTAGTTGTTTTTGCCATACATTGACATGAATCAACCATGGGTGTACATGTGTTATTTATATACTTATCTTCATTATTTCCTACCTTCTCTTATTTAAGGTTTCATATGATGTTCATTACCTAGCTTCTTGAAGTTCTTGGGTGATTAAATAGCTCTTATTTTCTAATACTTCTATTTAAGGCTATATATTTCCCTTCGAGTACCATTTTGCCTCTGTTGCACAAGTCATGCTATTTAACTCCATGTATATTGCTTGATTATTTTTTACAAGTTGACTAAATCACTTTATTACTTATGCTGTTGGAAGTTTTCAATATATGCCCCAAAACTAGTAAGTGTAAAAATTATTTTTGAGAAGGCTGTGAAGATGATGATGAAAGATACATTATTTGGGGAAAGTTTCAGACCCCAGGGTATTTTGTTTTATTATTATTATTATTATGAATTACAGAAGAGACAAACATATTTAACTTCTGGTGACAGAGCTGGGTTTATGCCAGGAATGCAAAGGAGTTTAACACTAGAAGATCAGTCATTATAATTGGCTACATGTAACAGTCAAGGATTGTCCAGGAAAATAGAAACCACTGTAAATATTTACCACGGGGGGAACTTAATGCAAGGGGCTGGTTACAAAAGTTTTAGGAAGCCAAGCAGGAGAGAATTGGGAAACCCAATAATTAGCAACACAAGGAAATCACTCATTTCTAGGATGGAAGGACAAAGAAAGGAGATAGTGTTACTGGAACCTGGGTGTTGGATTCATCAGGATCCAGAGCCATGATGGGTCATCCTCATGGTTGAATGGCTGGAGCCATGAAGAATATGGAACCATTGAGGGACAAACCACCTGATGCAGAGGAAGGAAAAAAAAAATCTTTGACTGCTCTGTCTTCCAGGATTCTAATCTCTTGCTGGTGTTTCCGGTTAGCTGAACCAAAATGGCAGCCAACTGTTAGTTAGTTTGATTGCAGCCTGCCAGACTCGGCCCCTGTATAATCTAGAACAGAGCAAGGAAGAATGAGGGATGGATCTGGGAATGCATAAGCCCAGGATTGCCTTATTACAATAACAGATTGAGTGAGAAAACTCAGACCTACATCGATACAGAAAAGTATCTAATAAAAATCAACATCCAGGCATCACAAAAAGAAGAGTTAGTCCAAAGTATTCAACTGGGATAATGAGTTTTGGGGAGGAAGACCAGAGAGACAAAGTGCCATTCTTATCACATTATATCAAGGGTACATACTATCCACATGATTTATCACCATTGATATTTACCTTGCTTACCTAGCTGAAGTAGTGTTTGTCACGTTTTCTCCTCTCTTGAGCCCAGATGCAGAAATAAGGAAGAGAGGAAGTTAGCACTTGGAAAATGTCCTAAATAACCAGCCAGAAATCACTGCTAACTGTGGCTAACTTGTCACACAGATCACAACCGAACAAAAAAATATTCAGCCCTATTTCCTGCAGTGAAACAGAAGTCTTCCAACATGGGAAATAATAAATGGGACCATGGTGTAAATAGAGAATATATGGGGGTTTGTGTCCAAATTAGAGGGACCCTGAATAACGGAGGAAGGGGTGTGGACCTTATTTTACATGCTAAGTCATTTCAGTCATGTCAGACTCTTGGAGACCCTATGGACTGTAGTCCTCCAGGCTCCTCTGTCCATGGGATGCTCCAGGCAAGAATACTGGAGTGGGTTGCCATTTCCTTCTCCAGGAGATCTTCCCAACCCAGGGATCGAACCTGCATCTCTTATGTCTCTGGCATTGGCAGGCAGGTTCATTTCCACTGGAGCCACTTGGGAACCTTTTATTTTATGGGTAGTAGAAAATTAAGCAGCAGAGTGACATAATCACACCTGGGCTCTCTCATCCTCCTCAGTTCCTTTTCAGAGTGGGATTTGGATCTGTTTTCTTATATACTAGCCTCACTGGATATGAGAAAGGCTTAAATGTTCTGTTTGTGATGTACTTATGAATAGCTCAAAAGAAGGGCACCATTTAAACTCCCATCTAAGAACAATCCTTTGCTCATTTTGACATCAAGTTGTTTCAATAAGACACACTTTCAGTTCACCTGTGTTCTCTTTATTCTTTCAGATCAAACTCCATTCAGTGACTGCTCGACATCATGGCGCCAACCCCAGGAAAGCACGAAGACTTGATGAGGAGCTGAAAACACCAGCTGAGCATCCTCATTGTGTATAGTGGACTCTCTAACCTATGGTCATGTGCACCATTGCATTTCCATCTGAATTTTGGTCTTAGGCCTATTTTTGTGCTTAGGTATCTATCAGCTTACTGACTTGACCTCTCTGTTGCTAGAAGGGTGGATTTGCTGACCAAACACAGTCTCAGGTCCTTTCAACTTAAGCAAAAGTGAAGCAGAATTACTAAGTACTCATCTCATAAACTCACTTTTCTTTAATAATGACAGGAAGGCCAGGCCTGGAATTCAGACTGTGTGGGCACTTCTTTCTTGTGTACTGACATTTAACACATACACTATCAGGGAAAGACCAGAATGTTTATACTGTTAGAAGAGTCAAAGGTCTCTGTATCTTGAATGTGCCAGAGGATATTTTAGGAAAGGACTGGGTTTTATACTTCTGGAAGTCATCAGAATACTGTACTCCTCCAAACCTAAATAGTCTTCCTATTGTGCCTGGTTGGTCATTTCCTCCTAAATGCCACTTCGGTTCTCCCAGCACTTGGAGGACACGGGCTCAGTTAGTCATTCTATGAGAAGCTCTTTCTTGCCATCATTTTGTTCCTTCAGAACAGTGATCAGATTGTCATGAAAAAAAAATTGGATGTTTTAAAGCTACCCATGGGCTCAAACAGTTCTGTCTCTGTTGGCTGTGTAAGTGTCAGGCACCTCTCCACAGATGTTTGCAGAAATGTACTTGTGTCACTGCTCCCATTTGTGTTTATGGTTATGTTGGCCTGTTACATGTATTGGGGGCCAAATAGAGTTGATCCAACCAGATTGCAGGAGCCGTGACTAAGACATTATTTAGCGAACACTTTCTGATCTCCCACTGAGTGCCAAGGCCCATGGTGGACACCAGGACCACAGTTCATGACCAGTAACCCTGACCCAGAGGAGCTCACAGTCTTGATGCTTAGCTGCTGCAAACTTTTGACAATTCTTCAGAGTTCTGATAAAGTTGGTTCTGAATATTTGAGTTTTTTGATATTTCTTAGGTTCTAAAGATTTTCTTTTTAGAAAATTTTAAAATGTGATATCCATAGTTGGTATCTAATATCCATGTGATATCTAATAGTTGTAGTACCATAAAGGTTATACATTTCATCAGGGGTGAGTTGGGTAGTTTCTGGATTTTGAGGAATTTTAAAAATTCCACTTAAGTTCTTGAATTTATGTACTGTACATAGATTTGTTCTTAGTGTTTCCTTTTTATCCTTCCAACATCTTTAGTGTGGGGCTTGTAGAATTGTAGTGATAATATTTCATTTCTGATATTAGGCATTTGTCTTCTCTTTTTTAATTTTGTTTATCTGGCTAGAGTTTTATCAATTTTGTTGATCTTTTCAATGAACCAGTTTTTTTCCCATGATTTTTTTTTCTTTATTTTTTATTTCAATTTTTTTTTCTCTTCTCTTTTTGGTTTGTTTGTTTGCAGATTGCTTTGGGTATAGTTTTCTTTTCTTTTTCTAAGGTAACGTGAAAGCATAGATTATTGATTGAGGTATTTCTTCTTTCTTAATCTAAACATTAAATGCTATAACTTTCCCTCTTAACACTGATTTAGATGCATCCCATAAATTCCAACACATTGCCCTTTCATTTTCATTCATTCCAGTGCAGTTTCTATTCCCTTGAGAATCTCTCTTTTCCCTGTGGATGGTTGTTTAATTTCCAAGTGTTTTGAGACTTTTCTTCTCCTTCCATATTGTTTCACTTCTAGTTTGATTCTTTTCTTGTCAGAGAACATACTCTGCATCATTTAAATTTTTTTAGTTTGTTTAGAGGATATAGGATTCTATCTTGATGAATGTTTCCCACGTGCTTGAAATAAACCTGCATTTTGCTGTGGTTGATGCAGTGATATTTAGATCCACAGCATTTGTGAATCACGCAGGGCCCAGCCTGCCCCTAGGGCAATGGTTCAGTTCTCCAAGCTTTTGATATTCTGCCTCTGGTGAGATTCCTGCATGCACAGCTCAGGTTTAACTCAGGAGTTCATACAACTTGCTGGGATCCCTTGCTCATATTTGCTCTTCCCCACTATCTGCCCTCACTCTTTGACTACCAGGAAACTCTCCTTCTGGTCCTGTCACACAGACTGGGGGGTATTCAGTTTTCTCTGTTGTGTACTTCCCTTGAATGGATCCGCCTAGATGACCAAGTAGTTAGATAATACAATAATAGCACAACAGTGTGGGATCTTAGTTCCCTAACCAGGGATCAAATCCATGCTCCCTGCATTAGAAGTGCAGAGTCTTAGCCACTGGACTGCCAGGGAAGTCCCCGTTTGTCCTTTTTAGATTCCACATGTAAATGATAACAAACCTTACTTAATTTCTGTCTCACTTATTTTACTTAGCATAATGCCTTCAAGCTTCTTCCAAGTTGTTGCAAATGGCAGGATTTCCTTCTCTCACATGGCTGTATCCTGAATATGTTGCATCTTCTTTATCCATTCATCCACTAACGGACGCTTAGGTTGTATCCACATTTTGGCTATTGTGAACAATGCTGTGATAAATGTAGGAGTGAAGACATCTTTTTGATATCATTTTTTCATTTCCTTTTGAATATACACTCAGACGTGGAATTGCTGGATCATATGGTAGCTTCCTTGATTGTGTTCTTTGATGCACAGACTTTTTTTGGTTTTTTTGATGAGATCCAATTTATCTATGTTTTTCCTTTTTTTGCCTGTGTTTTTGGTGTCATACCCATGAAATCATTACCATCTAAAATATTTCTAGATATATAAATAAGCACAGGTTAAGAAGTACACATGTAATTCTTTGCCTTGTCAGCCAACGGGTGCCCAGAAGCAATGACCCTTCAATACCAATGAGCACACTTAGGGCACTGATCTAGTTTTGTCAATACCATTTGACAATAAAAGGAACAAGGGCTCCATGGGAAAAATGATGATTCTAGAACTGGGACAGCAAATATGGAAAATGAGCCTGGAGCATCTTGTACGGTGTGAAAATTTAAAAAACAAAGAAAAAGAAATGCTCAAAAAACTTTCAAAAGAGGAAACAACATTTCCAGGGGGTTGACAAAAGTATATACAAAGGGAGATGACAGTAAGAGTTCCCAATGGCCAATCCGAAAACAATTTGAAAATAAAAATATATAAAGTTCTATTGGATTTTAACCCAATGTGTAATAAAGATACCATGATTCCATACTGAGAAACAGAAATAATTTCTTAATTACACAAACAAGGATAGGCAAGTGTTCCACACAGAAAAATTCCAGTTTATGCAGACATTCCCACTTGTAGAAAGGGGAGCATAACTCCCCACCCCTGAGGCATGGACTGCACATCGTGACTTTCTTCCAAAGAGGACAGGATAGAAAGGGGGCATAAAACAATCACTTTATCACATAGACGCGTGAAAAGCACTACCTCAGCCACATGATCAATGAGAACATCATCAGTGATCAATTATGCTAATAGTATAAACACCTGATACAATGTGATGAGAATAGGATTTTACATCTGTAAAATTCCTCCCCCAAACTTGTAATCCCAGGCTAGTCACGAGTGAAATATCAAATACCAGTCAAGGGACATGGTGAGAAACATCTACCGAGTACTCCTCAAAACTGTCAAGACCATCCAAAACAAAGAAATGTTAAAGCTAAGAGGAACCCAAGGAGACATTACAAGTAAATGTTAGGGTATTTTCCTTGCCAGGATCCGGGAATGGGTAAAACCTATAGAAATCTGAGTAAAGCATGGGCTTTAGCTGATAACAAATAATGCATCAATATTTCCTCATTAATTGGAATAAATATATCATATTACTGTAAGATATTAGGAATAGGGGAGACTGGGTGATATCCATAAGAGATTTCTGCTATTCTCACAATTTTTTTTTCAAGTCATAATGGGTTACAAGGGTTAAAAGGGTTACAAAGGAAAAGGTGAAAATAAAGACTATTTTCAAAATAAAAAAGGCAAGGAAACTTTGAGCACAACATGCTGAGTATGTTAAAAAAGGACATAGAAAGGAAACCAAACACAAGCACACGGAACCTGTAAGTGTGAAACAACACTTGCTAAATTAGCTTCAACTTTTCCTCTCCCTTAACCTCCAATCCCATATAATATACTAACCGGCCTCTTTCAGAAACATCTCTGGATCCACTTTTTTCTCAAGTCGCACAAACACTGCCCTAATCCAACCTCATAGATGTTTTGCCTGGATATGGCAAAAGCCACCAACCGAGACCAGGTGTAGACCTGGAACCCATTACTTGCTCAAAAACCACTTTAAGATGTCTGCCAGTATGATTTGCCACAGAAGTCTGTCAAGATCCAGGCAGGGGTCAATGTCTTGCCTTGGATACAAGGGTCCAGAGCAAACCTTTAGCTGTGCATACATGTGAGTGCTCGTGTCTGACTCTTTGTGACACCATGGACTGTGGCACACACCCCCCCAACCCCATCTCCTCTGTCCATGGGATTTCCCAGGCAAGAATAGTGGAGTGGGATACCTTTTCCTCCTCTAGAGTACTTTCCCACCCAGGGATTGAACTTGCATCTCCCACATTGCAGGCAGATTCTTTAACACTGAGCCTCCAGGGAAGCCATGAGGAAACACAGGGACTTCTCAGAGGAGCAGAACACTCACTGAGAATCCTTAACCCAAGGGAGGTGCCTGTCCAATCTGTGATGCCCTGGGCAAGATCAGCTTGGGAACAGAATGGTGTGTGTCCACACAGAGGCTGCCAAAGAAGGTGCTGGATCCTGGAAATGACCTCCAGATAAGTGGTGGGGGTGAGGGGCAGTTTGGGCCTCCTCGCAATCAAAGGCCTGAGGTTCTTATGTACCCAGAGCAAGAACCCAACCACACCTAACAGTCATATCCCATAAGGTGCATGAGGAGTACCTGCCATGAGAGCTGCCACATATACATCCTGGAGTGCCCCTGGGGCTGTGTTCCCAGCCTTGGGCCCAGAGCACGGACGTCCTCATGGAGGCCAGGGCGGCAGCTCACTTGCAGTGGCACCTGCTCCCCCCTCCCTCTTCCGGCCAGCCCCAGACAAGTCTGATGGGATCTCCAGGGGCTTTCTGCTTCCATGTCTTTGGGGTTGTTGACCCTCTATGCAGCCTGCACCCGTGGGCCCCAGATTCCTCTCCTACCTGGCTCCTTTCTGAATCCTCATTGGAGTCTGGAGCCTCTGGCGCCTGAGGTAGCATCCTCCCAGGAATCTGCTAGAGCTTTTCCTCTGCTCAAACAGCCCTAATGGGGACACCAAAGTCCTAGCTGGCTCTGCAGGTGGCTGACCAGACACCCCTCTGCCTCTAACACTCAGGCTCAAAAGCCAGGACCTCACAGTCACATTCACAAGACCCTGACTTTCCTCCAACACGCTCCACAGGGATTCCACAGGGAATGAATGGTCTGATACACCTCAGAATCTTAGAGATGTGCCCCGCACTTCCATGGCAATGACCACTACTGACCCCCCACGAGGAGACGTGCCCAGGGGCTGCATCAAGTCCTGCTGGCTCCACCTGAAGCACAGTGGAAGGGGATGCTGCTCTGGGATTTCCAAATAAAGTTACACACATGAGGTCATCAGGGCCAGGGCCTAATCCACTCTCAGTGGGGGGTGGGGAATGGGGGGCAAACAGGACAAAACCCAAGGCAAGGTTCCGGGGGAGAGGGGGCACTGTGGGCAGCAGGGGTGGGGGGCCTCGGGGCTGGGCCCCACGAGGAGGATGCCCCCAACCCCAGCAGGGGCCTTTGGCAGCTGGCTGCTGCCCTCCTGATGGAGACTGAAAACAGCCCAGAGGGGGCTGACAGTGCAGCTCGTGGGGGGCGGGGGCTGGCTGTGGGTCTTTCTTGGGGGTGGGTGGAATTCCTGAAGCCAGTTCCCTGTGGGGCGGCCTCTCTCAAGGGTCAGAGGTGAGGGATTTTAGTCTCTGGAAGAGGAACCACACTCAGAGTGGTCTATGTCTGTGTGTTTTCCTGACTTGAGGATTAACCCCCAGGTGCCCGAGTCACTTCAGAACATATGGTTGTTGACAAAATGCTTCTGCTCAAAATTCACTGGCCCCGGGTCATCATATGACCCTTCCTAAGTGAAGAGGCCTGGCAGGGTCGTGTCCCCATGTGTGCAGGGAGAGAGGAAGACAAGAGGTGCCTGAACACCTGACATCTCTCCAATTCCACACTGCCTAGCAGATGCTCCGCAAGAGCAGCAGTTAAAGCTCTCCTTTGTTTTGGGGAGGAGAGTCTGAGCAGGTCACATGGGTCTTGAAATTCTCCACCTTTTCCAAGTGTCCACTGACTATGTGGCTGCTGCCATATATGTGGCCAGAATCACATTACTTGTTCCCGTTTTTCTCTGGCACTCAGCATGGAGAGCTGCCCCTTCAGGCCCCTGCACCCATCCACACCCCCACTGCAGTGACCTCACCACCTCCTTAGGCCCAGAAGTCGCTCCTGCCTTTTGATGCCAGGCACAGCCTTAACCTGGGTCTCTCCTGCCTCCACACTTCTGAACCTGCCTGAACCCAGGGACGATGCTGGATGTTGCATCTTTACTGGCTACTACTTATTTCTCGTGTTACTCCCATCTCAGACTCTGTCTGTCTCTCTTCTGGAAATTGTTTTGTTTTCAGGACACCTCAGAGAATTGGCAGCTTAATTAGAAATGGAATAGAAAACCACTCAGAATTGCTGTTCTGTGTTTTCCTCCTAAAGAATATATATCAATTTCGCTGTTTGTGTGTGTTTTGGGGTGGAGAGCAGTGTCTCCAGCTGGGCACAGCTCACTCAAAGATCCCAGGATTCTAGTCACACAGCAGGTCCTGTCCACTTTTGCAGCATCTCTTCACTCATTTCGTCCAAATGAAATCTAGACCATGCTCACAAGTGAAAATAAAAAATTCCAGATGACCAAAGAAACTGTTATTTCAATGTACTTGTTAATCAGCTTCCCAAGGCAGAGACAATAGGGCTACCACAGGGAATACTGGCCATATATCAAAGAGCAAGATTCACATTTCTCTAGGATTCCTAGCAGATGGTGGATAGAACACACCTATTTCATCCCTGTGGTCAACAGCTATGGGGCAAGAGCCTGGACCCCTTCCTGCCTTCCTAGAAAGAGAACTCTCTGGGGTTTATCCACAAACCAAAAGGACACCTCACAGCAATGATCCGTTTCAGAGATTCCCCTCACCCCCAAGACAGACCTCATGTGACTGTGGCTCCTCGACCATTGCTGTAAGTGTGGGGGTGTCCTGCTACTCCTATGTGTCCCCACTGTTAACATGGCCTTTCACGGAGCAGAGAATCTGTACACGTCTTTGGAATAACTGAACCTGTGAGCAGGGCTCTCAGATTGTCTGCTACTTTCTTTAATAACCCAGGAAAATTCAATTAACTGAGATCATTTAGTTATTGTGAATGACAGACAAGAAGGCCATAAGCATGAATTGACTATGATTACTTTTAGTATCTAACTCTTCTCCATACAATACTATTGCTACAGAAGTTCACATTTCCAAAACAGTTCTAATTTCGATTCCATTGCATTCTGTTTAGGACCACAAAACAAAATGGAAGACTTTCCCATCTCTCTTACAAAAACTCTTGTTTTTGAACTGTGTAACATCAGATACACTCGGATCAATATCATTCACAAAGCTAAGATATTGAAGTTTCTTTAGCCTACTCTGAAACCAAACTTTGAAAAGTTTCTAAAGAAAACATTCTAAAGATGAATCCCCATGTCATCATAGAGAACAGGAACCAAAAGATGCTACAAACTGGTTCCCCCAACTAGCCCGGGCCCTCACAGTTTAGAAAGCTGACTACCCCCTCTTTAACCACAGAGAGAAGGAACAACCTGGCTGCTGCTCTGTCTCAGGCCCCCTATTCCTCCTCCCTCGCATCTTATGCAGACAGGAATGGGAAGGTCCTCAAAGCCCTTTGGTTGACCCTGCGCATAAATGCCATGACTTGCCACTTGCTGGTCTCCACATAGGCCCGGGGACCCCACAGGAACTCATAGCAAACAGGGTGGCTGTCAGGCACCTGCTGGTACCGCAGGTATCCTTCCCGCACCCACACTTGGGTCAGAAGCTCCCTGAGCTCCCCAAAGACACACTGCCCACTCCCAACATACACCCCCATCCTGCTGAGTGCTCCCCAGACCGCCTCCTCAGGGGCCGGGTCTCCAAACCGCATGATCATGCTGAGGACCAGCACCAGGAAGCCGGCCTTGGGCAGGCCCACCCCATCGCTCAGCATCTCATCGCAAGTGAGGCCCAGGATGGGGACCAAGATGTAGATGTGCTCCGCTGGGTCCACCTCTTTCACGTCCACGCCAAAGACCAGCTGCAGGCACACTGAGACGTCCCTGAAGACCACCGGGAAGTGCTCCTGGTTATCCCTGAGGACCTTATTCAGCATTTCCGCCTGGGAGGTCAGCTCCTTGGCTCGATACTTGAGGAGCAGGAACTTCATCAGTTTACCTATCATGCTATCCAGAATTTCCTGGGGCAAGGCCTCCATAGGAGCAGAGGAGGATGCTGGGTGGTAGGAGGCCAAGTGGGATGCGGACTCCCCCACCTCAGCCTCCAAGAGCGGCACCTCGATAGGGCCCTGGGCCTCGCCTGGGTCCTGAAGGTCTTCCTCGGGTTTGCTGAGCTCACTCATCTCAACCACGAGCACAATGCCTGAGGTGAAACAAGACACGGAAGTGAGGCAGAGGTACAGATGGGGACCAAGGGCCTCTGGGAGAGAGGAGGTGTGAGCAACCTGGGCTAAGAAATGCATCCTGGATGGTACGACACAGGCCACTTACAGCTCTCCCCTTGAGGGGTTCTCTCAGACCTCACAGGAGAGCTCCTCCTGGGAGGCCAGTCCCCTGGCTACCCGAAGGAGGAAGGAAGGTGGCTCCCCAGGGTGTGGTCAGTACAGCCCGAGATTTCCGGGTTCAAAACAGTGTGAGGAATTGGGGCCTTCTGGGCCCCCCCTATGTTCTGGGATAGGGAGCCTCTGGTTCACTTCAGGTCACCCTCTCACCTTGACTCCTGATACTGCCTGTCTGAACTCAGGACACAGGCTTCAGACCTCTGCCTTCGCCTCCCGGTTCCTGGAGCTCCTGTGAGAGAAATGGAGGTGACATCTAAGGGCTATACTGTGGCACAGCCCTGGGCCTTCTGTGCTGCTGGTGGGGACAGACACTCGGATTACACCCAGTTGTGTTGTGGGTACCTTGTAATGCTCACCTTTCCCCTGGCATGACCTGGACGGTCCCCTTTGGAGGAGTAGAAGGAAACTCGAAACAAGACACAAGCCTGAACAGAAAGCACTGAGGGGCCCCACATGCGGCCGCACCTGTCCAGGGCCTGGCGCGGGTCCTAGGCTGGGGAGGTGCTTGGTCCTCAGCTCCTCCTCACGTCCTGCCTGGCCTCCAAGCACTCGCCACAGGGGCAGGGGTTTGCTCAGTCCAACCTTGGGGTTGGGGAGTCCAGCCTCTGCCAACCTGAAGCCTCCAACTCTGCCCGTAAAACCTCACCTCCTGGGTTCCCTAAGCCAGCGGTCAAGAAACTGCTCACCCCACTCTGGGCCCTCCAAGACCCTCTTGCAAGGGCCAATTCCCTCCCTGTTGGGGTCTAACTGCCTCAGTCCTTCCTTGCATGGAGCCTAGACTCCAGACAAGACCTGCAATTGTCCCGTCCGCCATTTGGAGGTTCCGCTGCTTTCAACAGGTCTCCAGTCTCTCTGCCAGGGTTGTCAGGCAATGCGGCACGAGGTCATCTTGCCCAGGGACTACCAGGGTTCCCTCTGTTCTGAGATCTGGCTACTCTCAGTCCTCCCTCAGGGTCCTCACCTTGATTTCCAGGAGGACCTAGGCTCTCTCTTCTCCCCACCATAGTCCCTGCTCCTCACACCAGGTCCCCAGTCTCACAGAGCTGGATGTCAGGAACTCAGGACAGACCTAGTGTGCTCTTCTCACCTCGAGGGCTCCCAGGGCCGATGGCAGGGGCAGGGATCTGTGGGGTTCCATCACTCTTACCTTGGGATCCCTAGAGTTTTCACTTGGGGTCCCTTCAGCCTTCCCTCAGAGACCTCAACTTATCTCCAGGGACGACTTCAGATTCTCTCCTCTCCCCTACTAACGCCCCAAACCTCATACCAGGAGCCCAGTCTTTCTGATATGTGGATGTCAGTAAGTCATCTCTCTATACTAGGACACCAGGCTGAAATCTGGATATTAGGAAGTCAGCCCCCTATCCCAGGTCCCCAGTCTCTCTGAGACCCAGTCAGGAAATCCAGCATACGTTCATCCACCCAATGTCCTCCCAGAGCCCACTCTGCTCTGGGGTCCAGGGTCCCCATAATCCTTCCTCAGTGTCCTCACCTTGACTCTCAAAAGAAAGAAGACCTTTCCCACTGCCCATCTGAGGCCCTGAACCTTCTAACAATTGCCTAATATTTCTGAGACACAGATGTGGAAGTCAGAAGAGGCTGCCAAGTGCTCATCCCACCACCAGGGTGGCCCAGGGCTGACAGCAGGGTCAGGGATCTGTGGGGTTCCTTTTATCCTCCCTCAGGAACCTCATCTTGAATCCCAGCATATCTGGGGATGGCCCTTGTGTTGACCAGAGGCGGCACCCTCACATCAAGTCTCAGGGAGCAGAGAGGGTGGATGAGCACATGCTGCATTTCCTGACATCTGGGTCTCATTGAAACTGGGGATCTGGGAAAGGGGGCGTAGCCTCAAGTAAGCAGAGGGAAGAAGCCCAGCTCCTCGAGGGTTTCAATTTGAGGCAATTTGAGGACACGGAGTGACGATTGAGGGGACCCTGGACCCTAATCAGAGGAGACCTCAGAAAAGCCTGGAGCTGCTGTTGGTCCTGGTTGGACCTGGGATACAATGAGCCCAAAGTGCATGGTCTCACTTCCTGATATCCGGGTCTCTGAGTGGGGACCTCGCATATGGGGTGGGACCTCATGGGGGCCGATTCCCAGGTCCTGCAGGGTTGAAGACCTTGAGGACCCTGAAGAGGAACTAGAGGACCCTGAACCCCTAATCAGAGGAGACCTCAGAGAAGCCCGACTCTGTTGGCAGTCCAGGGCAACCGTGGGGGCAGGATGAGTGCCACAGGCATGAGCTGACTTCCTGACACCCGGGTCTTCAAGAGACTGGGTCCTGCTATAAGGGGCGGGGCTTCAGTTGCGGAGAGGTGAGAATCCAGGTCCTGCGCAGAGGCAAGGTGAGGTTCCTGAAGGAGGACTGCGGGCACCCTGAGTGAGGACTGATGGAACCCCACAGATCCCCATCCCTGTAGTCGTCCCTGGGAGCCCTTGGGGTGAGAAGAGCACAGTAGGTCTGTCTGACTTCCTCACATGCGGGTCTCAGAGGGACTGGAGGGCTTGTGAAAGCAGCGGGGTCTCAAAATGGCAGTCGGGACAATCACGTGTCCTGCCTGGAGTCCAGGCTCCATGCGAGGAAGGATTGAGGCGGTTCGACGCCAAGCTGGAGGGATCTTGGCCCTTGCAAGAGGGTCTTGGAGGGCCCAAGCGGGGTGAGCAGAGTGAGCAGTTTCTTGACCGCTGGGTTAGGGACCTCTGGAGGTGAGGTTTTACAGGCGGAGGTCGGAGGATTCAGGTTGGCAGAGGCTGGACTCCCCAACCCCAAGGTTGGACTGAGCAGACCCCCGCCCCTCTGGTTAGTGCTTGGAGGCCAGACAGGACGTGAGGAAGAGCTGAGGACCAAGCACCTCCCCAGCCTAGGACCCGCGCGAGGCCCTGGGCAGGTGCGGCCGCATGTGGGGCCCCTCAGTGCTTTCTGTTCAGGCTTGTGTCTTGTTTTGAGTTTCCTTCTACTCCTCCAAAAGGGACCGTCCAGGTCATGCCAGGGGAAAGGTGAGCATTACAAGGTACCCACCACACAACTGGGTGTAGTCAGAGTGTCTGTCCCCAACTACAAACACAGAAGGCCCAGGGCTGTGCCACAGGACAGCCCTTAGATGTCACCTCCATTTTTCTCACAGGAGCTCCAGGAACCAGGAGACAAAGGCAGAGGTCTGAAGCCTGTGTCCTGAGTTCAGAGAGCAGAGGAGGTCCAGGCAGTATCAGGAGTCAAGGTGAGTGGGTGACCTGAAGTGAACAAGAGGCTCCCAATCCCAGAACAGAGGAGGTCCCCAGGACGCCCCAATACCTGCCACTTTGTTGGACCCGGAATCTCGGGCTGTGCTGACCACACCCTGAGGAGCCAACTCACTTCCTCCTTTGGGTAGCCAGGGGAATGGATTCCCAGGAAGAGCACTCCTGTGAGGTCTGAGAGCACCCCTCAAGGGGAGAGCTGTAAGTGGCTTGTGTCGTACCATCCAGGATGCATTTCTTAGCCCAGGTTGCTCACACCTCCTCTCTCCCAGAGGCCCTTGGTCCCCATCGGTACCTCTGCCTCACTTCCGTGTCTTGTTTCACCTCAGGCATTGTGCTCGTGGTTGAGATGAGTGAGCTCAGCAAACCCGAGGAAGACCTTCAGGACCCAGGCGAGGCCCAGGGCCCTATCGAGGTGCCGCTCTTGGAGGCTGAGGTGGGGGAGTCCGCATCCCACTTGGCCTCCTACCACCCAGCATCCTCCTCTGCTCCTATGGAGGCCTTGCCCCAGGAAATTCTGGATAGCATGATAGGTAAACTGATGAAGTTCCTGCTCCTCAAGTATCGAGCCAAGGAGCTGACCTCCCAGGCGGAAATGCTGAATAAGGTCCTCAGGGATAACCAGGAGCACTTCCCGGTGGTCTTCAGGGACGTCTCAGTGTGCCTGCAGCTGGTCTTTGGCGTGGACGTGAAAGAGGTGGACCCAGCGGAGCACATCTACATCTTGGTCCCCATCCTGGGCCTCACTTGCGATGAGATGCTGAGCGATGGGGTGGGCCTGCCCAAGGCCGGCTTCCTGGTGCTGGTCCTCAGCATGATCATGCGGTTTGGAGACCCGGCCCCTGAGGAGGCGGTCTGGGGAGCACTCAGCAGGATGGGGGTGTATGTTGGGAGTGGGCAGTGTGTCTTTGGGGAGCTCAGGGAGCTTCTGACCCAAGTGTGGGTGCGGGAAGGATACCTGCGGTACCAGCAGGTGCCTGACAGCCACCCTGTTTGCTATGAGTTCCTGTGGGGTCCCCGGGCCTATGTGGAGACCAGCAAGTGGCAAGTCATGGCATTTATGCGCAGGGTCAACCAAAGGGCTTTGAGGACCTTCCCATTCCTGTCTGCATAAGATGCGAGGGAAGAGGAATAGGGGGCCTGAGACAGAGCAGCAGCCAGGTTGTTCCTTCTCTCTGTGGTTAAAGAGGGGGTAGTCAGCTTTCTAAACTGTGAGGGCCCGGGCTAGTTGGGGGAACCAGTTTGTAGCATCTTTTGGTTCCTGTTCTCTATGATGACGAGGGGATTCATCTCTGTTTTCTTTAGAAACTTTTCAAAGTTTGGTTTCAGAGTAGGCTAAAGAAACTTCAATATCTTAGCTTTGTGAATGATATTGATCCGAGTGTATCTGATGTTACACAGTTCAAAAACAAGAGTTTTTGTAAGAGAGATGGGAAAGTCTTCCATTTTGTTTTGTGGTCCTGAACAGAATGCAATGGAATCGAAATTAGAAATGTTTTGAAAATGTGAACTTCTGTAGCAATAGTATTGTATGGAGAAGAGTTAGATAATAAAAGTAATCATAGTCAATTCATGCTTATGGCCTTCTTGTCTGTCATTCACAATAACTAAATGATCTCAGTTAATTGAATTTTCCTGGGTTATTAAAGAAAGTAGCAGACAATCTGAGAGCCCTGCTCATTGGCTCAGTTATTCCAAAGACGTGTACAGATTCTTGACCACTGGATTAGGGATCAGCAGGTGAGGTTTTTCAGGCAGAGGGTGAAGGCTTCAGGTCGGCAGTGGCTGGACTCCTCAACCCCAATGGAGGACTGAGCAGACCCCCACCCCTGTGGTCAGTGCTGGGAGGCCAGGCAGGAAATGAGGAGGAGCTGAGGACCGAGCATCTCCCCAGCCTCGGACCTGCAGGACCCCCTTGGCATGTGTGGCCGCATGTGTGGCCCCGTAGCGCTTTCTGTTCAGTCTCGGGTCTTGTTCTGAGTTTCTCTGCAGGCCCCCAGAGGGGAGGGACCAGGTTGTGCCAGGGGAAAGGTAAGCAGTACAAGGGAGCTCTGAGGGGACCTCTCACCACACAACTGTGGGGACCTCAGAGTGTCCACCCCTCGTACCGTCAGAGAATCCTCAGGGCTGTGCCACAGGATACCACCAAGGTGCCCCCTCCATTTCTCTCACAGGAGCTGCAGGAACTAGGACGTGAAGGCAGACGTCTGAGGCCCATGTCCTGAGGTCAGAGAGCAGAGGAGGTCCAGGCCGTGCCAGGAGTCAAGGTGACGAGGGTGCCCTGAGTGGACACCAAGTGCTGCCCATCCCAGAACAGAGGGGACCCCACAAGGGCCTAATCCCTTTTCCTTGTCAGTGCCAGAAATCTCGGGCTTTGCTGACCACACCCTGGGGAGACACCTCACTTCCTCCTTCAGGTAGTCAGGGAACTGGCCACTCCAGAGGCATGTCCCTGTGAGGTCTGAGAGCACTTTTCAAGAGGAGACCTGCAAGTGGCCTGTGGCCAACCAGGGTGCGGTTCTCAGGTGAGGCCATTCACAGCCCGTCTATCCACCATCCAGGCCCATGGTCCTCATCTGTCCCATTTGCCCCCATGCCTCACTCCTGCCTCACTCTGTAGTTTGATCCCAGGCATCATGCTCGTGGTCGAGATGACTGAGCTGAGCAAGCTCAAGGAAGACCTTCAGGACCCAGGTGAGGCCAGGGCCCTGTGGAGGTGCACCTCTCTGGGGCTGAGGCAGGGGAGGCTGCATCCCCTTCAGCCTCCTTGCCCATAGTCTCCTGCTCCACCCTTGTGGAGGCCTTGCCCCAGGAATCTCTGAATGAGATAGTGGCTAACTTGATGAAGTTCTTGCTCCTGTAGTATCTGGCCAAACAGCTGAAATCCCAGGTGGAAATGCTGAAGAATGTCCTCAGGGATAACCAGGAGCACCTCCTGGTGGTCTTCAGTCAAGCCTAAGAGTGCCTACAGATGGTTGTTGGTGTGGAGGTAAAGCAGTTGGACCCCGGGGAGCACATCTACATCATGGACCCCACGCTGGGCCTCACCTGCGATGTGATGCTGAGCAATGAGCAGAGACATCCCAAGGCTGGCCTCCTGGTGCTGGTCCTCAACCTGATCATGCAGAATGAAGTCCTGCCCCCTGAGGAAGCATCTTGGGAGCACTCAACAGCATGGGGCGGGGGGTGTGTTGGGAGTGAGCCCTGTCTCTTTGGGGAGCTCAGGGAGCTGCTGACTCAAGTGTGGGTGCAGGAGGGATACCTGGAGTACCAGCAGGTGCCTGACAGCCACCCTGTTTGCTGAGTTCCTGTGGGGTCACTGGCCTATGTGGAGACCAGCAAGTGGCAAGTCATGGTGTCTGTGCTCAGCATCAAACAGAGGGCTTTGAGGGCCTCCCCACTCCTGTCTGCAGAGGCTGCAAGGGAGAAGGAGTAGGAGACCTGAGCCAGAGCAGCAGCCAGGGTAATCCTTCCCTCTGTGATTGAAGAGGGAGTAGTCAGCCTTCTCAGAAGTGAGGGCCCGGGCCAGTTGGGGGAACCAGTGCACAACATCTTTGGGCTCCTGTTCTCTACAATGACATAGAGATTCATCTGTTTTCCTTAGAAAATCTTCAAGCTTTGATTGTTTTCCCAAAAGGCTAAAGTTCAGTGTCTTAGCTTGGAGAATGAGGTTGATCACTACGTGTTTCTGCTTACACAGTTCAAGAACAAGAGTTTTGCTGTTTTGTAAGAGATAGAAAACTCTTCCACTTTGTTTTGTGACCCTCAATGGGACACAGTGGAATTGGAATTAGAACCGTTTCGGAAATGTGAGCTTGTGGTGAAGTGGTGGAGTCGCTCAGTCGTGTTCGACTCTTTGCGACCCCATGGACTGTAGCCCCCAAGGCTCCTCAGTCCATGGGATTTTTCAGGCAAGAGTATTGGAGTGGGCTGCCATTTCCTTCTCCAGGGGATCTTCCTGATCCAGGGATGGAACACGGGTCTCCCAATTGTAGACTGACACTTTACCATCTGAGCCACCAGGGAAGCACTAATATTGATGGGGCAAGTATTAGATGATAAAAATAATTGCAATGAATTCATCCATCTGTCCTTCTTGTGTGTCATTCTCAAAAACTAAATTATCTTTATTTGGGTTTGCCTGGGTTATTTAAGGAATTAGCAGACAATTAATCTGAGGGCCCTGTTCACTAGCTCATATATTCCAAAGACCTTTACAGAGTATCTACTCCAGGAAAGGCCATGACAGGAGTGGGGACACTAGGAGAAGCAGGACACCTCCACACCTAGAGCAAAGGTAGGAGCCGCAGTCACACAAGGAAGGTGGAGAGACCTCCCCTAGTCGCACTGAACAAGGCAACACGAGATAGGGTGGTGGGGCTCCAGGAGGAGCACTTGAGTTTCAGTGCCTGAGCCAAGGTGATTTGGGGCTTCTGTACACTGGGTTCCTTCTGTGGGAGGTGATCATCATGAGGCAGGCAGATGGCAGCCTTCAGACTTGCACACAATGTGTCTTCGGGGTGATGGCAAAGTCTGAAATGGATCATGGCTGTAAGGTGTCCTTTTGCATCTTGGATAAAGCCCAGAGAGATCTCTTTCTGGGGCAGGAAGGAAGGGGTCCTAACTCTTATCACATTGCTGTTGATCACAGGGGCAAAGGAGGTGTTTTCTACCCCACATCTGCTAGGAATCCTGCAGAACTTTGGCCGCACTCCCTTGAAGTGGTGCCCAAGAAATGCATGGAACTATCCTTTCTTTCCTGGCCCCGGAGATCCAGAACCCGCGGTGTAATTTAGCTTTCAATTATCTTGATTTTAATTGGCCATTGTAATCAAGGACTTAACCTTAGTTGGGGCTGCAAGAAAGGAAAGTACTGTTTTGGATGGAAGACCAGCTAGGGCAGAGGCAAAGAGTGGCTCTTGCTTCTATTTCCTGGAGCACCTTGGGTCCTGTTGGAACACTCCTTCACACCCAAATTTAACAGGTCTTCTATGGAAATGGGGCTTGCCCAGTAAATCAAATGATGAAGATTCGGCTTGCATTGTGGGAGACCGGGGATCGATTGCTGGGTCAGGAAGATCACCTGAAGAAGGGCATGGCAACCCACTCCAGTATTCTTGCCTGGAGAATTCCATGGACAGAGGAGATTGGAAGACTACAGTCCATGGAGTAGCAAACAGTCAGACATGACTGAGCTACTAACATTATGGTCCACTATGGTCTAAGTAGCAAAGTTTCTTAGTTTTATTTGTGAAACATCCTATTTGGCTGATTAGGTATTCCACATCCTATTGAGGTGCACATTCTCGTACAAGCCCTGGACCACAAAGCAGCCAACCCCTTCCCAACGTGGAGAGTGGAAGACAGTCTGGGGGCAACGTTGTGACAGATTCCTGCCCCGACATCACAGAGGCAATGGAGGCCAGGCCCTGGCAGCTGCATCCGGTCCTTCAGGCGCATCCTACAGCCCAACACATGGGCTCCTCAAACCGGCTGGCTTCACAGGAGAAGAACTGAGGCCACGGGGCTTGGGATCTTCCCAGGCCCACGTGCTACTGAGGGATGGGGTGTGCACAGAGCCCTGACCTCAATTCCTCTGGAGCCCCCACCCTTCCCACCCACCCCAGGTCACAGCCTGACCTTCCGACTTCTAACACCTTCCTCTTCTCAGTGCTACATGATGCCTATGAGGTGACAAAAAGCAGGCCCGCAGAAGAAAGGGGACGAGGAGAATCAGAAGCACTGTGGGGCTGCTCTGGGTTTGTTGAGAACTGATTCTGCCGGGGGCCAGCGTCTCTGTCCATTCCCAGCACCTCCCGCCTGAGTGTGGAGCCCTATCCCTGCTGCTGCCATGGGGCTTCCTGCCCAACTGCACCTGCCAGGTTGACAAGCTCCTCACCGAGCAGGAGGGAGGGAGGGTCTTACCTTATGGCCCCGATGCCCACTGGGATAAGGCCTCTACAGGCGCCTCCTCTGATACGGGAGGGAAGGTAACACGACCCCCGAAGCTCCAGGTCTCCCCAGCCCCAGCGAGGGACGGGAGCAGCTGGAGGGTCTCTAGGCTGGGGACACCAGGACAGGGACGCCAAGCACAGGGGCAGGAGAGTGAGGCTGAGAAAGGCAGGCCTTGGACATCATGAAGGCTTGTGTGTGCACAACACGGGTGTCCTGAGCCAGAGCTGAAAAATCTCCTCAGTGACATGCAAACCCACTGCCTGGGCCCATGTGGTGCCTGGAGGAGGGGGACCAGAAAAGGCAGCTCCCTCAGGACCCAGGGATGAGGAGGGGCCCTGAGTAGGGTGGGGGTGTGAGCAGGAAAGCCGACAATAGCCAGGCTGCCCACAGATAGCACGGTTTTCAGTCCCCTTTGGAGAAGCCATCAGGGGCCCCCAATGAGGATCACAGCCTCCAGGGTCATGTCCCAGCCAGATGAACCACCCTGATGAATCCTTTATCAACCTGTTTATGAGCTCAAAGGCCAGGGAGCAAGCCCAAGTCATGGCCTGTGAGCTCCATTCCGGCTGCCAGTCCTCAGGCCAAGGGCCTATGGGAGAGCCTCTTCCACACCTTCTTAGCTCTCGCCTTTCAGACACCAGGCTGTGGCCCTCACACAGGGCAAATGACCCTGATGAGTGGCAGAACTAGGTGGACAATGCCCTAGGGTACTCGACACACGTACCTTTCCAAGGTGCTTGTCTGTCCCTACATGGTGAGTTTGAAGAACAGTGGCCCACAAAGGTCAGAGAACATGCACCTCCAAACCCACTGCCCCATCATCCATATGCAGTGAAGACCGGTGACTCTCACTCAGGTTTTGTCCAGTCCACCCCCGTACTCTCATGCATTTTCAAATACAGGTAGATGGGGGCTCCCTTTGGTCACTTCTAGCTCAGTAAGACAGACATGTCCCTGGGAGTGAGTGTGTGTAAAGAAGGCCCCTTGCAAAATGCCTAACCTGTGAGCCAACAAAATCATTCGATGTTCCTGCCATCTGGGTAAGGAGAACTGGTCCACAGTGGTGGTGGGGACAGGGGCATTGGCGGAGAAGATCAGAGCTGGCCTCGGAGAGGATCAGTGAGGTTCCTGCTTTCAACAGAACAGGCTGTATCTTGAGCCCCCAACCAAGTCCTTGAAATGGCAGGTAACCAGATATACCCAAGTTGGACATGGAAGGCCAGGACCGGGGATAGCAGAAGCCCAACCACCCAACTGTCCAAAGGAAAGAGAGCTTTCGAGGCAGCCTCCAGGGAGGCTGAATCTGAGTCTGAGACTCTGGGAAGATGATGGGAAAAGCATACACACAAATGTTCCCAAAGTGAGGACGCTAGGGCCAGGAGAGTGGTCTTTATGGGAATGAATGGAAACTGAAGACAACAGCCTGTGATCTGCAGCGGGATGCCATCTGGGGATGGGCAGAGCTCAGGAGGCTGCAAGTTGAGCAGATCGCTTCGCTGTGCCCTACCACACAGTGTCCTGGGGAGTCTGTCTCAGGTGCATGGGGAACAGTCAAGTGGAAAGTGTGGTCACTCCCACTGTGCCCGAGCACAGCCCTATACTGAGGAAAGCTCGACCTGGGGGGCAATCTGGGCAGGAAACAGGACTCTGACTTTGGGGCCGTCTGAGTGGGACCTGCCAACTGGCAGTACCAGTCACAAGAGACCAAAGCCAGAAGAGGGACAATGCCTGGGGATGGGTGGGGGGACCACCAACACAGGCTAGGCCAACCAGCCCACTATGGACCCCATCTTCTGGGAGGGACAGTCGCCAGGTCCCCATCTGATCCCTGGGGTCTGTCTTGCTGGTAGTTGAGCCACGACTCACCAGGGCCTGCCCCTTTAGCAGAAGGTAGCCACAGGCCTGCCCGTTTGTAGGGGAGGGGTGGAGCCAGGGGCATGGTGGTCAACCCATCCAGGGCTTGGCCCCCTGAAACAAGGCGCATGGCAGCAGATGGGAGCCTTTGCAGGCAACCTGAAACACACTTTTCTATACTTTCAAACAAGAGACAAGCTGGGGATCACATCTCTGTCTCCAGACCCCCTCTACCACACGGGGCCAGGGCTGCCTCTCCACATCACCTCTGTGACATCATGAAACAAGTAAGGAAGTGGACCACTTAATTGGCTGCCTGGCCCACCACCCAGATTCTAGAATCTCCAGACAGTATTTATTGGCCACTACCACCCTGCCCTGAGGCCCTTCTGCCCTGACCATTCACTGCTTGGGTAGAAAATGCTCCTGAACTACACTGGCTCCATGGATAGAGTTCCAACGAGGCATGTGCAGCCCCATTCGCCCCATCCATTGATGGAGAGCCCACAGCAGGGCACCACCCTGATGTCACTCAGAACCAAATGTGGATTCAGAGGAGGCTTTGGAAAAGTGGTGGGACCAACCCAAGAACCCAGATCCCGGCTCCCAAGACAACCCACCCCACAGGGCCTGAACCCAGCATCAGCCAATGAGGAAGGGAACAATGCCATCCTTGGGCTGTCCTTCCCCAGGAAGCTCTGGATGAGCTTGGAGGATGTAGCCTTCACCTCTGTGCACCAGAATGACGAGGGAGACATGGTGGTAATTGAGGCAGATCTCTTCCAGATGGAGGTCCTCCAGCACAGAGGCATGGACAGGATCTTCAAGACAGCATCAAAAGTTTCATCCACAAACTGAACCTGCATGGGTTCAGTGAAATCCACCATTCGGGTAGCACTGCAAGGAAGAAGAGGATGATGGTAATGTAGAAAGCCCTTCTGGGGAGACTGGACTAGACAAGCTGAGTGCTGGATGGATTTCAATTTCCAGGAGAACTTTCTTCTCCTGAGAGTGTGGTTAAGGAAAAAGGAGAAAGCAGGCCTTGTCGTGTTCCAGGAATCCCCTTAGACAGGATCCACAGGGTGACTCCAGACTCTGAGAGGCCACTTGATTTCAGTGAGTGCCTATAACAACTGCCAGGAATGAGAAGACCTTGTTTCCATAGTTCTGCAAAGTCGGGACAGCGGTGGGAAGGAGGGTGGTGAGGAAAAGCTATTCTCCCCCACGATGGCTAAAGTGATTCATTTCCTTTCAGATCTATCACTACTCCAAGTTCCAGAGAGACAAGCCTCTCCTCCCGCAGAACATCTAGAGGAAATGCGACTCCAGAAGAACTGCTCAGCCTGCCCCCGGGACAACAGCAACCCCAAAGAGAAAGTAGCAAGCAGTGGTGACCAGATGCTCTCCTTGATTCCACCACTAGTGCACTGAAGAGGCTGACAAGTGGGTCCAGAAGGGAACCTCAACTGTTCCCGGAACCCTCGGCCAGCACTCATTTGTGTTCTGTGGCCTTTGGTTTATGGGCAGGAGGCCCAGGGGGCCCAGGTCAAGCCATCTCCTCAGCGAGCAGGGCTGCACCAGTAGAGAGGGTCCATCCAGCAATGCCATGTCTGTACCCCTGGTTACTGCTGGGAGGGACGACACAGGGGAACTGCCAGAGAACTCCCCAAGGTACCCAGATTATGGTTCGGCGATGATTTTGTACAACACCTATGATTCCATCGTGAGGGGAGCCATTTCAGTTGTAGCCCCAAACTAGGCCGCTGAGGCAGAGGAAGAGCAGGAGGAGTCCTCAGATTACAAGTGTGCCCTCTGTGAGGAGTTTAAAGACAAGCCCAGTCCCTGATCTGCCAGATCCCCAGGGACACTCAAATGCATTCTTTTGTAATCAAAAATCTATTTTTGGCTCTATTAAGTACACCAAATCTTCACGGGAATAAATAAAGAAGCAAATGAGAACTGTTAGTCTGTGTTCTTTCTGTCTGTCTATGCTATTCACAGGGCCCTGGCTGAGCCAGATGAGGCTGGAAGGCCACGCCCCACACAGGCCTCCGTCTGGTCCCCATGATCCCTTTTCATCTGAAGCAGCAGCATTTCACAGGTGCTGCCAAGAATGTGGCTCCTGAGCCATTCACTGAGGCCATCTCAGAATGGGCGGGTCCCTGGGACTTGCCTGTCGCACAGCAGAAGACCCAGTCCAGCTCCTGACATAAGGGTGTCACATTCCATGAGTCCTGCACCCTGAAACAGAAGGGGCTTCCTCCTGGGTCCCCCAGTGGTGCCACGAGTGACTGAGCAGCAGCTGAGCATTGCCAGCTCCCAATCCAGGGGCTTCCCCAAGAGCCTCACTGGAAAGCAGGGTCACCCCAACCGCCAAGGGCCTCGCAAACTCGTGACCCCAAACCTGAAAACAAATGCAAGATTTCCACAAGGTGAACACCAGCCGGTGTTGTTCTGCCCTCACAGCTTTATTTAGAATCCAGGCACCACATCCAACACACAGTCCCTGGGCCAGACATCAGCCTCTTAGAGGATGCTCCTGGTGACACAGAAGGGGGTGGTCACAGACAGCTGGCTCTTTCCATCTGCCTCCATGCTGTCCACTGATAGGAGGGTGGCAACCCAGAGGACCCATCCATCACTTGCAGTCTGCAGGGAAGTCAGGAAGGAGGGCTGGTCAGGTGGAGAGAGGCACATGGTGAGTTCCAAGCCATGAAACCCTGGGAGCACTGAGGAGGGAGGGCGGGTCCCCCTAGCTTTGAAGCCCACTGGCCGGGCTCTGGTCCTTCCTCAGCACAGACAGGCACAGTCCTGGGCTTGGCTTTCCCCCCAGCCCGCACCCCACCCCTCATCTCAGGCCCCATCACTGCTGACTCTGCAGATCCCCCATGTTACCCAAGGCCTGCTGAGGGTAGATCTGTGCTAACCAATCTGGCCTTGGCCCTGGGGCTGCCCTTGACGGCCCTGCCAGGTGTCTTCCCCGTGCATTTGGGAGCCACCTTCCTCCCAGCCCTTCACACAGCACTGCCTCCACTGTCAGCAGATGCCACGGCCCGTGCCCAGGGCCTACAGAAAGAATGGAGGAGAGCAGGAACTACTGGGTCGGGTGTTCCCCCTATCCTCACCAGGGCCTGGGACGGCACCAGGCAGGGATCACAGAATTCAAACCTCAAATAACCCGCTTGGATGCTGTCACAACTTTCCACGGCTGAGAAGGCACTGAGGAGGTGCCGAGGGATAGAGAGGTAGCCCATGACTGCATGGGACCTGACCACAGGCACCTCCATCCTCACTTCTATCCTTGTACCTGGAGAGGGGTCCCTGGTTACTGGAGGCGGGGAGAGACAGAGGAGCAGAGCCATGGGCCTGAACCTCAGCAGGGTCTCAGCACCTCACAGAGCCTCCATTTCCACATGGCTGTGAGGAAGGGGACAAGGTCCCAGAGGAACCCAGCCCAGAGCCTCCCAGGCCTTTCCTTCCCGAGCACAGCAGAGCCAGAGTTCCCACAGCCCTCATGAGAGCCAACGTCAGCCAACATCTCAACCCCGGCTTCTGGCCTCCTGAACCAACACAGTGCGTAGTCTGAGTCACCCAGCCCATGTGACCCTGATGCGACTGCCAGCAAATGAAGCCAGAGAGTCAGCCCTGTCCAGACAACCCTAACCAGGTGCAAGTGGGGAGTGGGGGGCTGTGACTTCTACACTCCCAGCACCTCGGGCACATTCCTCCACCTCTGCACAACTTCATGTGTCTGTTTACACCTCCCAGTGTCAGGCCCACAAGTTACTGATTCGTCCCTCCTGATGGAAGGGAAGGGAAAACTCATTCTGCCAATACAGCCACTCAAATTGACCACACACTCACTGCCTGAAGAGCCATGCAGGAGGAGGCCCGTAGCACATGGCACACACCCAAGGTGCTAACAGACACCAGCAAACATCCTTCCACAAAGGCTCCCCCATGTCCATTTCCCCAACCACAGGCAAGAGCGCCATGTCCTCACCCACTGGCTGGCCCAGAGCATCAGCATCATCATCCCACTGAATCTCTGTCCACCTGATGGGTGACAAAGGGTCACCCTCCTCCCTGGGTCTGGGTGAGTTACCAGCGAGCCCGGCTGGCCCCTGGGGTGTGGCCATTGCTATGTCTTCTTCTGGGGTATGTGACTGGATCCCAGGCTTGCCCAGTTTCCGCCACTCAGTGTCTCAGCCAACCCAACCCCTTCCTTCTGGGCGCCACTGAAGCTCAACTGTGTGGGTGGGATGTCTGAGCAAGAAGGGGCTGCAAGCACTCCTACCTCTGGAAGCAGAGGGTGCTTGCTTGGTGGCCAGGGAAGAAAACACTCTTCTGCCTGGTTGTTTGGGTGTCCTCACCTGCATGAGCACCAGAGGAACAGGGAGAATATCACCTGTGACAAGACAGCAATGTTGGACAACAAGCCACCACTTTTCTTCTCGGCAGGAGCCTTAGACCCCAGGGACCCAGGAGCACCCAAGGGGTGTGAAAAACACGTGCAGGTTTCCTCAGGGTGGGTTCGACTCCTCACAGCAGCTGGTCTGTCCTCACACGGCTGGGACAGGGACCCCACAATGCCTCAGCATGCATCCCCCAGGAATCATGGTGATTTATAGCCCAGGACACCCCACAAGGAACAAGAGAAAACGACTCCTCCCCTCACACTGCCAAGCTGGAAGCATCTGTGGGCTGTCACAGTCAGTGGGCTGCCCTCCATGGACTCGTGGTTGGGCCCCACCAGGAGGAGAACCGCAGACAAGCCATTGAGTCCCGCAGGGTCAGGGCCTGCCTGGTGGGGGCGGCTTGCAGGGATCAGGTGGAGCTCGCATGAAGTCACATCTGGGGGCAGAGCGGGAGGCTAGAAGGAGGTCGAGGACTCCTTCGCATGTGTCCCAGGGCATCGCTGGGACGAACACGTGGAAGGAAAGTGGGTGGGGACTGTGACCAAAGAGGGGACCGGAAGTGCGGCTTGGCCTTCTGGCAGGTGCTCCTTGTCCCAGAGCCTGGAAACCCCCACCAGGAGGTATGGTCAGCACACGACGCAGGTCCTGATTCCTGAAAGCAGAGCTAGTCCCAGGCGCTTTGGGATGGCCAGGCTGCAGCCACTAGGCAGGACAGTGGTCCGCCACCGCGACCCGAGACCGCTGACAGGTGACAGCGCCGACTGGCCTTAGTCCTGTCGCATCCACAAACACTGAAGCCCCTGATTTCCGGTGTGTATGGCTTCCTGTCCTCACGTAGGCACACAGGCACTCAGTTACGTAGACACACACATAGGGACAAACGCGAATTCTCCTGCCAGCCCTGTCCCTCAGGAGACAAAATAGGGTGGTCTGGAGTGCACATTGCCATCCCATACCCATGGTGAGAAGACTTCAATGGGTGGACTCTTGTGCTCTGGGCAGGAGCCCCATCTGGCTACCCTTTGAGTACTTGCAGGCTCACCGTGGTGACTTGGCCGAGCACAGAGAGCCTGTGAGGAGTAAAGAGCAGAGAATGCCCATGAGGCACCACCAGAGGTGAGAAGGTTCTCCAGTTCATCAGTGGGATGTGTATCCCCGCCTCTTTTTCTATGCATTTCTCTTTTACTCACTGGAGTTTATGCAGGATTTCCGTTCGGCCTTACCATCTTTCACTCACATCACATGTTCTCCCAGGTCTCACTAAGCCCTGCACTGGCTCTGGGGGATGCTGCATTCGAGGCTCTCCCAGCTCAAGACCGACTGATGATTCCTCAGGACTGGCCATGTTTCCCCTGCCCCTTGACCCCCTCTAACAACATTCACCCCTCTGAAGGTCACACCTCCCTATGTGGGGTCACTGACCAAGAGCCTGAGGTCCCTTTGGGAGGGGCTGGGGTCATTCCCTTGTCTGTTTGCTGTGGTGCTGCAGCCTTCTTCCCCCCATCCCTGTTCCTCGGTTCCAGATCTGAGAATTGGCTTGGGGGCCAAACCTGGATGAGGGATCATGACCAGTTTACTGGGATGGCTGCCCTTGGCCACCGTGTCATTTTGGAGTGCACCTGAATCCGTTGCCCATCCATTGAGCCCCTGGTAGTCCGTGTTGTACTGACCACCTGCCCCGCCCTGTGGGTCTGGTCTTCTGGGCGGTGGCAGCCCTCGTCACGGCCTTTGACTCCTGGCCACTCAGTGAGACCCTGCAAACTCTGCTGCAGTGCCTTGGAAGTGGGGACGGGGAGTGGGGGCTGTCGTCCTTCCCCTCCATCATGAGACCCGGCGAGCCCGGCCTGTGTTGTGTGGTGACTTCGCTCTGCTTGGTGGCTGGGCAGTGGGTGACCAGCTCTCCCCACGGTTCCGGGGCTCTCCTTCTGGTAGTGCTGTGGGTCCTCCTGCAGCTCGGTGCAGCCAGCTCCCCTTCTTCTGGGACAGAGGGCACCTGTGAGGGAGGACTCTGGTCCCGTTTGCTCTCTTGGCAGTTGGGATAGGGAGTCACCAGCTCTTTATAGGGTAGGGAGGGTGGGTTGATGCTGCAGGCTCAGAAGTTCAGAGATGTCTGAGTAGTCCTGGTTTTCAGGGGCCTGCCGCCCGGTCTCCCTGGCCCTCGTATCAGGGATGCAGGTTTTCCCAAGAGGACCTCCGATGACAGCAGGTCTGGCCTGCCTTGGTGGAACATTCATGTCTTTGAGGTTCAGCTAGTCCTGTGGAATCCTGGACTGATATTTGTCCACTGCATTAAGCTTTATCAGATACCAGGGAGACACTGGACCCCTGCCCCCAGTTCTCACTGTACTTCACCCTAAGCTGCTCAGTCCCCTGTGGACAGCAGAGCAAAGAAGTCGCTTGCCTCTATTCCCTACTTGTCCCACACGCCTGGGTCTTCTCACTTGCCAGGGAATTCCTCTCCCCCTGCCAGCCCAGTGAAAGTTCCAGCAGCTAGGCTGTGGCCTTGAGCCCAGGGCTGAGTGCACCACAGACTACCCCCAGGATGGAATCTCATAGCCAGTGGGGCAGGGTATGTCAACCCCGTAGCAAGGGCTCATCTTGCCACTTCTCCTCGGACCACTTCAGGGTCAGCCTTCTTGGGATGGGTCCTTTGTGAGGCTATTCCCAGGGGTGGGGTGGGGGGGAGTTGGTGCTGGAGGCTGGCTGGGGACTCACCACCAAGGGGATGGGGAGCAGGCAGGGTTGGGGAGGGCACCCCTTCTCCTGCGATGTTGACCTGACAGTTCCTGCCAGCCCATCGGGAGGTGCAGAGCACAGACAGGCATTGGAGGTGTCCACAGTGGGCCCCAGTGGTCGGGCCCTCACATTGCCTGAGGCTTTGTGATCGCTATTGGCCTAGAAGGAGAACTGATGCCAGGAATGGGTGCCTGAGCGGTGGCTGTGTGTACACATAGGACGCCAAGTGCCTTTGGCTGGGTGGCACCACGCTCTGCCCTGCTTGCAGCCTGGGGGAGGGGCTCTTGGCATCTTTCGCATCAGACAACAGCTGGGTTGGGCAGGAGAACTGCTTCCAGTGTGCTGGCCACCTGGCCATCAGCTAGACCCAGTGTAAGCACAGCCTGATGTGAGAGGTCCGGTCTGGGTGCCAGACCTCAGGAGGCAAAGTACATTCAATTCCAAGCGCACCCATCCTGCAAGAGGGTCCCCCACTGTGCAGGGCATCAGGTGTTCACTCACCCCTGTCTCACTCAAGGCTGGAGGTGGGGAGGATGGACTGCATTTTCCAGGCAGATCTATAAAGTGCAGAGCCTGAAATGAGGCAGAGATTGGGGAGCATGAAGAGTGGGGAACCAAACACTGACTCACATCAAGGGACCGTGGAGGGCTTTGAGATGGGAGTGTCGTCTGGGCTGGGTCTCATGGTGAAGAGGGTCTCCTTGGCTGGGAAATGGGGGAAGGGCCCCCAGACGGGTCAGACCCATGGAGAAACTGAGCCTAGTTGTGTAGCTGGAGCAAGGTCACGGGAAAGGGCCTGGGATTCGAGCCTGGGTCCAACTCAGGGGCGACTCTAAGGCATCTGGCCATAGCCCTGCGTACAGTTGATTAATGCCCTCACTTGCAGTTTGGAAGGCAAGCCACTGCCTCTCTGCCTGAAAAGAATTCATTGATTCAGTCATTTGGTTAGACAGTGATTTGACAAAGCTTTGTGTGCCTCGCGTACACAGGGTCAGGCAGCAGATAGACAAGAGGGGTGCACAGGTGAGTCAGGCGACCAGCATGGCTCTTTCCAGGATGAGCGGCTCTTGCAGCTGGTGCGTGTCCTCGCTGAACTGGGCATGGGCACCTTCTTCCACAGGCTGACTTCTCCTGGCTTGTGATGAGGTTTCCAATTCTTGTTCTTGAATCCAGAAAGAAGTTTAGAGATAAGACATTAGGTCTTTATGTTCTGAGAGTTATTTGTCGGGAGATGGTTAGATACCATCACCAACCCAGTGGACGTGAATTTGAGCAAACTGGGAGATGGTGAAGGACAGGGAAGCCTGGCATGCTGCCTTCCATGGGGTCACAAAGAGTAGGACATGACTTAGCGACTGAACACACACAGAGGAGAGGGCATTGGTCCCAGATTCTTCTGGCCCCCAGCAGGAAGTTGATTTGTCCCCTGTGGCACCCAGTGTCCCCCAGGCTGAGCAGAGTGGCCGCTGCTGGTGCATTGTGCAGAGAAGGAAGAAATGGTGCAGGATTGCCCAGACCAACTCCCCAGTGGCCTGAGCTGTGGCAGCTTCAAGTGCCAGGAGGAGTTTAGCAGTGTGGGCCCCTCGCTTACTGCCTTTGGAGTAGTGCAGGCAGTGAAGACAAGATGATGTGGGGAGGGTGGCCTTGGCCTGTTGTATTGCCCACCTAGTGTTCCCAAATGACACCTGGAGGAGACTTTAAGAAAGGGACCAGCTTTGTGTCTGAAATGAAACTAGAGTTTGACAGTAATGTGCTGCTTGCTTGTGCCATCTGCTGGCCGGCTCTTCCAACTTCACTTTTTTTTTTTTTTTTTTAATTGAAGTATAGTTAGGACTTCCCACATAACTCAGTTGGTAAAGAATCCACCTGCAACGCAAGAGACTCCAGTTCGATTCCTGGTTTGGAAAGATCCCCTGGAGAAGGGAAAGGCTAAATACTCCAGTATTCTGGCCTGGAGAATTCCATGAAGTGTATACTGTAGAGTTCATGGCGTCACAGAATCAGACACCACTGAGTGACTCTCCCTCACTTTCACATAGTTGATTAACAATGCTGTGTCCGTCGTTTCTGGTGTACACCAAGGTGATTCACTATATAAATACTTCCAGATTCTTTTCCATTATAGGTTATTGTAGATAGTGAGTATAGTTCCCTGTTCTATACAGTAGGACCTTAATTATGTATTTTATACACTGTTGTTCAGTCAGTTAGTCGTGTCCGACTTTGTGACCCCACGGACTGCAGCACACCAGGCTTCCCTGTCTTTGACTCTCTCCCAGAGTTTGCTGAAACCCATGTCCATTGAGTCGGTGATGCCATCCAATCATCTCACCCTCTAGCACTCTCTTCTCCTTCTGTCTTCAGTCTTTCCCAGCATCAGGGTCTTTTCCAGTAAGTTGGCTCTTCACATCAGGTGGCCAAAATATTGGAGCTTCAGCTTTAGCATCAGTCCTTCCAATGGATATTCAAAGTTGATTTCTTTAGAATTGACTGACTTGGTCTCCTTGCTGTCCAAGGGACTCTCAAGACTCTCCTCCAGCACCACAGTATTTTATACATAGTCGTGTGTGTCTGTTAATCCCAAACTCCTAACTTATCCCTTCCCCTGCTTTTCCCCTTTGGTAACCAGAAGTTTATTCTCCAAGTCTGTTTCTGCTTTGCAAATAATTTCATCTGTATCATCTTTTTAGATTCCAAATATAAGCGATATCATAGGACATTTGTCTTTCTCTTTCTGACACACTCCACTTAGCATGATAATCTCTAGGTCCACCCATGTTTCTGCAAATGGTATTACTCAATTATTTTTCATGGGTGCATACTAATCCTGTGTGTGTGTGTGTGTGTGTGTGTGTGTGTGTGTACCACATCTTCTTTATCCATTTATCTGTTGATGGACATTTACATTGCTTCCAGATATTGGCTATTATAAATAGTGCTGCAATGAACATTGGGATATCTGTATCTTTTCAAACTAGGGTTGTTGTCTTTTCCTGGTATATATCCAGGAGTGGGATGGCTAGATCATATGGTAGTTCTGTTTGCAATTGTTTAAGGAACCTCCATACTGTTCTTCATGTTGACTGTACCAATTTACTTTTCAACCAACAGTGTACAAGGGTTCCCTTTTCTCTACACCCTCCCCAGCATTTATTCTTCTTAGTTTTTTTAATTATGGCCATTCTGTCCAGTGTAAGGTGATACTTCTTTGGAGTTTTGATTTGCGTTTGTCTCAATTTGTCTGAATTAAGAATATTGAGCCTCTTTTCATGTGCCTTTTGTCCATCTGTGTCTTCTTTGGAGAAATGTCTATTCGGTGCTCTGACCATTTTTTGATTGGATTGTCTTTTTTGGTTTTTGTTGTTTGCAGCTTCAGTTTTAATTAAAGGTGGTTAGCAATAAAAGCTTCCATGGCAGAAAGCTCCATGCAGTGCTTGGAGGGTGTGAATATAAAAATGAAGCACTAAACCTAATATGCAATACATTGTAAAGTATTTCATTTCCTTTTCCTCCTTGACCATTTCTGCCTTCTTAATCCTTCTATCTTTCCCAAGACATGGAGATATCAGATACATAGCAATGGATATTAAAATGGATTATTAACTCTCATTCCCACAAAGATATAGCAACTGAATTTGCATGTTCCATGCATTGAGCTTAGAGCAGGAACCCAGGCATTGGCACAGAAGCCCATTATTTGTATCCCACGGGTCCGCGAGGGTGGATGGCTCCTTTTCTGAGTGGATGTGTGTCCATGTAGCTCATAGGCTGGGCCAATGCATAGGGCACACAGAGGGGCTGCCTATTTGCGCTCATGATGTGAATGACATGATCCAGAGTCTGGGCTTTGGGATCCAGGGACCTGGGTTTGGACATCAGCTCTTCTCTTGCTGTGTAGCCTTGGCACTTATTATCTCTGGGTGTCTCTCTCCTCTGTTGAAAACCAGGTACCCAAAATTCTGCTCATGTCACAGGGCGTTTCCAGGGCACAGCTTTGGACGTCATGTTGCCTCCCACTGGGGCTCGGGGTCTGTCTTTGCTTCTACTTCTGCAGTTGGGAGGTTATTCCAGCAACACTGCCTATGAAGATTTTTCTTGATTCCCAGACTTTGTAAATTTCAGAATCCTCTAGCAATGTTCAAGAGAATATAATGCGATCTTGGTTAATTTCTCTTATGCTATTTGGAAGTTGTCAGTTGTGCATGTAGAATATTAGATGATTGGTCCTGAACAGTGATTCTCCAACCTTTGTGTCCATGGGCTATCTAACTGAGGGGTAGAGTGGGGTTCAGCCTCCCAAACGGATCAGAGGCAGGCTGCTCAGCTGAAGCGAGGCCTGCTCCCCATCCACCTTCTTTCTAATCTCTTCCTGACCCACTCTTCATAGAGGCCCCCAAAGTGTGCCACAGAACACAGTTTGAAAACTAGATCTCAGATTTCAGTTTGCATTCAGATCCCTCAGTGACATTGTCAAATGTGGCTTCTGATTCAGATGTTCTGAGGTGGACCTGGGATTCTGTGCTTCTAACCAGATCCCAGTTGATGCATAAGTGTCTGGTCCATGGATAGCATTTTGAAAAACAAGGGTCTGATCATAGACTGCCTTTGACATTTCACATCCTTTGATTTGGAGTTCTTACTGTTACTCTGATTGTGTCATAAAATAAAAATCTGTGTTGAATGAATGTTTCTATTAAGGGCAAAATACTCAACTATACACATCTGGAGACTGACCTGGGATATGAAGGAGAGAGAAGGTATTTGTTTCTCAACTGCTCGTTTCTGAAACATCCGTCAAATATTTTCTGAATAACACAATTTGGGTTAAGAAGCTGTTCCAGTTTGTCAAGAAGAGTTCCACTTTGGTTTGGTTGTAGTCTGGATCATAGCGAAAGTGTTAGTGGATGAATTGTGTCTGACTCTTTGCAACCCCATGGACTGTAATGCACCAGGCTTCTCTGTCCATGGAATTTGCCAGGCCAGAATACTGGAGTGGATAGCCATTCCATGCTCCAGGGGATCTTTCCAACCCAGGGATCAAACCTGGGTCTTCTGCATTGCAGGCAAATTCTTTACCATCTGAGCCACAAGGTAAGCTAATGGACACTTTTCTAAGGGAACTTCTGACGGAAACAAGCAACCTGCTTTCAGACCCTGGCTGAGGCCTGTGTCCACACTCTAGGTCTAAGTGAAGGTTCAGAATTGAGGACAGCTGTTGGTGTGTCTGGCATCCATGTGCTTTTTTGATAATCTTAATAACATGGCATCTAGAAAGACGACCTTCATGTAAGTGGCCTCCACCCTTTCTGTCCATTGCTGAGTTGAGTGCTCCAGGTTCAGTGTTGTAGAGTGTTCTGTCTTCTGCACTCTGTTGGGACTCCTGTGGTGTGTGTCCAGAAGACCGGCGGCTTTGACAAACTGTAGGGCTTTGCTTGTCAGTCTTTGTCTGTTTTGGTTCAGTAACATCATGGCTAAGGTGGGGAACCCACTTTAGCAAGGAGACAAAAGCCCAGTTGCTAGATTAGCCAGTGTGTTGAAATGTCATGTAACCTTTCTGGAATATGGCAGGAGAACACTGTGTGCTCTGTGGCATTGGGGGTGGAGGTGGCATATGCAGCATCTGAGGAAGCGAGGTGAGACTGTACACCAGGGATGCTGGATTCAAACACAGGGGTGTTCCTTTCATGGTCAGTTGGAGGGGAGAACAGTCTAGTGGATGTGTGTTTCCAGGACTTGTCAATGGGCTTCTTTAGCATCAGGCACATGGGAAGCCCAGACGGAGTGTGCCCAACCACCCCCTCCTCCAGACACTAACAGTCTGGTGACACTGGCCCATCAATAGCTCTGTAAATGGTCACCAGTCACCTTTCTTCCTTCTGTGATCTCCTCACTGTCTGGTGTGTGAGCACCTCCTTGGTGCCTGGCATTGGGTCTACAAAGGTGGAGAAGATGGGGAACTTGCTGACAAGTCCCAGACAGGCGGACAGAAAGGCGCAGCTCCTAGAATCTGAAATCTCTGAAGAGGGATGCCAGGGATGGTTGCCAGGGGCCATGGAGCTCAGTGTGTGTCAGGGATACCGATCCAGATTGCATTGCCTTCCCGTCACCTCCCCAGAGCGTTTGGGTCACCGCAGGTACATGTGGATGGCCTGTGCTTGAGCTTCCTTGCACACCTTTGATGAAGCATGAGAGTCTTTTTTCCCAGCCACCCCTCTCCCACTCTATCCCCCTGGCATAAAATCAGCAGTTAGGAGTAGAGGAGTCTCAGATAGAATCCTTAAGAAGAAGTTTCTGGAAGAATATCCTGTCTGTCCAGTGCTTCCTGAGCTCTCTTAACCTGGGTCTTTTGCTGACATGATACAGGCAGTTTACTAATCCTTCTCCAGCCCCTCCCACCCAGGTCACCCTAGTAGCATAACCAGGAGTCCTAAAACACAGCTTTCCCCGAGGCAACCCCTGACTCCCACAACTTGGTGTTCAAGTGCTGGCAGCTCTCTGGCCTCATCTTGCCTGTCTGTCAAATGAGGTCAATGAAAATATTTCTGGGTCCAGGCTCAGTCGTTGTTTTCCATGCTTCTCAGGGCTCTGACACAGGCCTTCCTCCATTCCTCGAAGCAGCACCTCCCCCTGTCTCCTCGAAGGTCATGGACTTGCCTCCACTCCCACGGCCTGACTCCCCACGTGCCCAGCCCTCCACACTGCTGCTCACAGCAGATCCCTCCCTCCTCACTACCTGTGTCCTTCTGAAGCTTCGGAGGCTGACTTCAGGACTGTTCCTTCCTCCCCACAACTTCCAGAACCCTCTCTTTTCGTGAAAGGATACCTTGGGCGGATTCTGTGTGTGTGTGTGTGTGTGTGTGTGTGTGTGTGTGTGCATGTGTATGCAACCTTCCAGAACCCTCTCTATAGTACTCTTTTTGTGCAAGGTTACCTTGGGTGGTTTCCATTTCTGTTTCTGTGTGTGTGCGTGTGCACATGTGCATGCATGCACTGTTACCCCAGCTATACTGCAATCCCTCTGAGGCTAAAGACCCCGCCCAGTTTACCTTAGTACTGTCCCCAGAGATGCTTCTGCCAGAGGAGACACTGACTAGGTGCTGACTGTTGGCTTTGAGTCACTTCAGTTCAGTTCAGTCGCTCAGCCGTGTCTGACTCTTTGCGACCCCATGAACCGCAGCATGCCAGGCCTCCCTGTCCATCACCAACTCCCAGAGTCCACCCAAACCCATGTCCATTGAGTCAGTGATGCCATCCAACCATCTCATCCTCTGTCGTCCCCTTCTCCTCCTGCCCTCAATCTTTCCCAGCATCAGGGTCTTTTCCAATGAGTTAGCTTTTTGCATCAGGTGGCCAAAGTATTGGTGTTTCAGCTTCAACAACATCAGTCCTTCCAATGAACACCCGGGACTGATCTCCTCTAGGATGGACTGGTTGGATCTCCTTGCAGTCCAAGGGACTCTCAAGGGTCTTCTCCAACACCACAGTTCAAAAGCATCAATTCTTCTACACTCAGCTTTCTTTATTTTCGAGTCATTTAGCACTCATCAACTCTGGTGTACCACTCTGGACTTGGTAGGTGATGAGATAGGCCCTGCCCAGGTATCAGTGTGTGCAAGGCAGGTAAGCAAGACAAGCATGTCAGTAATCTCCTTGGACACAGGACCACTCACTGTAGAAACATCTGAAGTGCTAGGATGTCTTTCCCTGCGAGAAGAGGGAGGTGGGCTCTGAGTGGTACACTGCAGAGTGGGTGGGGTGTGGATGGTAGCGAGACAGGAGTCCACCCCCAAGGGGCCAGTCCTGACTCCTGCACTAGTGACCTGCTCCCTGTCCCCATAGAGGGTGGGGCATGGAACATGGGACCTAGAAGGTCCTTTCAAGCTCAGCACATATTGGATGCTATAACTGTACCATCCAGGAATTCAGTGTTGACAGACTCAGAGGGTTGTCTTTTACAGCTGTCTTTTTGGTTTCTGTGTTACTTGACTAGATTCTGTGCTGGCCCAGCAAGGTTCTTCTCTGGTTCTGGTTCAAGAAGCCCGCCTCTCCTGAACTGCTTCCTCCTCCTACCACTCAGTGTCTACCCAACGTCATGCCAGGTTTCTCACCTCAGTGGAGGAAAGACAGCTCTGTAGTTTGGGTCCTTGTGTGGTGTCCCAGCTCAGGCTGTCGTTTCATTCCTTAGGTCACATGCTAGTCACTCACTCCCAGGTACTTTTTATTTATTTTTTTTTATTTTTTGAGCCCTCAGTAAATGTAGATGTCTTTTTAATTTTTATTTATTTATTTTGGCCTTGCTCTGAGGCATGTGGAATCATAGTTCCCTGACCAGGGATCGAACCCATTCCCCTACAGTGGAAGCAAAGATTCTTAACCACTGGACCACCAGGGAAGTCCCACTCCCAGGTATTTTTGCATTCTGGTTATCTGGAATTCATCCTGATTGCCTTATCCATGCTTCTGTTTAGATACCCTCCTCCCTTCTGCCTTGTTATCTTAGTCCCAAGCCTTTTCTTGGTGTTTGGTTTCCCTTCTGTAACTCCCTGGACCAGACAGAAATGAACAGCAAAGCTAATGAAGTTTAAGATTAAACGTCAGAGTCATTGGCATTTCCAGGCCTGGAAGGAGCCCTAGCATTATGGTATACACCAGTTGTCTGGTTTGTAAAATCAACGAAAGGTGGTTTAGCCACATTTGGTTCAGGGCATCTCTGTGTCCATTCTGCTGTCTCCATCACTCTTGCTCTTCTATTGGGTGGCTATACAGTGACCACTGGCACATTGGGAATCTGGCAAAGGGGAGATTAAATCAGGAGAAAGTAGTTTGGATTTGGATAAACATATTTTAGGGGCTCCCAACCAATTCTGTACACATTCAAGCTATTCCTGCTGCTGCTGCTGCTGCTAAGTCGCTTCAGTCATGTCTGACTCTGTGCGACCCCATAGACGGCAGTCCACCAGGCTCCGCCGTCCCTGGGATTCTCCAGGCAAGAACACTGGAGTGGGTTGCCATTTCCTTCTCCAATGCATGGAAGTGAAAAGTGAAAGTGAAGTCACTCAGTTGTGTCTGATTTGTAGCAACCCCATGGACTGCAACCTACCAGGCTCCTCCATCCATGGGATTTTCCAAGCAAGAGTACTGGAGTGGGGTGCCATTGCCTTCTCTGCAAGTTAATTCTGGCTGTCCTGTATTGAAATAGCTTCCTGGAATACTCAAACTTACTGTGCCTGTGTGCAGTATCAGGACAAGAGGTCTGAGGCTGGAGGGAACATTGTGATGTTACTGTGCTTTATAGCACTAGGTACCAGAAGTATGCTGACAGTGAAGGAGCATCACAGGTCACACTATATGGAGCTAGAAGCTAGTCTATGGGAAAGTCTTCCAGTCATGAATCAGATGTTTAAAGCCAGTGAACATAAGTTCTGTCCTGTCAGTAATATACTCAGTGTGCAGTGTATGCAATTATAAACACAAGATATATTTATATTCCCATTTGGATGGGGCTTGTGTGAAATGATATTCTTCAGAATTCCTGACATTGTGGGAACAGACATGAAACAAGACCCCAGACATTGAGGGGTGTGTGTGCAGAAGAGTTAATGTAGCAGGCCTGAGACTGCTGTTCTTAGAAAGGGCTGCTTATAAGGGTGACCTTCTGCTGGCATCTAGCATTGTGGCTCTTGGAATGTCCCCAGTTAACAGAAAACTGTGCTTAGACCATTTATATAGTGTGCTGTATGCCAAACTCCATTTTCTTTCTGGGAGTCTGAGATTCTGGTGCACAGTAGGCAGATGCTGTCTATGTGACCAGCCCTAAAGAAAAGCTGTGGGTTCTGAATCTGGGCTGCCCTGGGCAGAAGCATTGCACACCTGTCAGTGCATTTTCCTTGCTGAGGGAAGGGTATCCTCTCTGTGGCCCCACGTGGGAGCGAGAGAGCATAAGGAAGTCTGAACATAGATTCTTCCAGGCTCTGCCTGTCTTTCTCCCTGTGATCCACCTTTGCACCCTTACTGCATTACTGTACTTACATCTTAGCTGTGAGTGTAACTGTATGCTGAGCCCTCTGAGTCTCCAAAATCACTGCAGATGGTGATTATAGCCATGAAATTAAAAGACGCTTACTCCTTAGAAGGAAAGTTATGACCAACCTAGACAGTATATTAAAAAGCAGAGACATTACTTTGTCAACAAAGGTCCATCTAGTCAAGGCTATGGTTTTTCCAGTAGTCATGTATGGATGTGAGAGTTGGACTATAAAGAAAGATGAGTGCTGAAAAATTCATGCTTTTGAACTGTGGTGTTGGAGAAGACTCTTGAGAGTCCCTTGGAGTGCAAGAAGATCCAACCAGTCCATCCTAAAGGAGATCAGTCCTGAGTGTTCATTGGAGGGACTGATGTTGAAGCTGAAATTCCATTACTTTGGCCACCTGATGCAAAGAGCCAGCTCATTTGAAAAGACCCTGATGCTAGGGAAGACTGAAGGTGGGAGGAGAAGGGGACGACAGAGGATGAGATGGTTGGATGGCATCACTGACTCAATGGACATGAGTTTGGGTAAACTCTGGGAGTTGGTGATGGACAGTGAGGCCTGGCAAGCTGCGATTCATGGGGTCACAGAGTCGGACACGGCTGAGTGACTGAACTGAACTGAACTGAACTGAGTCTCCAACTATAACAGAAAAGTGGCACTATTACAGAGGTGTGTTTGGTATTTACGCTTTTATTTATTATGTCATTTTTCCTGAATTTTGAGATATGCCTAGCATTTGTCGACTTTTTTCAAATGTATGCTCTATTATATTTCTTCTCTCATTTTGAATATTCACTTTTGTTCCTAATTTTGTATTGGTAATTTATCCTTAAGGAGGGCCTCAAGTATTATAAAGCTTCAGGTCCCACACAACCTGGATCTGCCTCTGTCATGGATCCAAAACTTGCTACCTCTTGTTGATTTTGTATTGTCACCCTGTATTTCACAGGTGAAGATGTTAAAACCCAAAGGGGAAGATAAGCTTACTTGGCAAAACCGGGATAGGATCCAGATCTTTCAACTCCCAATTTAATGCTCTTTTCCCTCCCTTCCTTAAAGAGTTTTGATGATCTGTCTGTAAATGCTGGTCATGACACAGGTTGGACATCCACTGGATGATACTGAGGAGACTGAAGCTCTAGTCCCTTTTCTTTCAGTAGATGGATAATCTTGAATGATCCCTTTCTCTTTTGGAGCACATTTTCCTCTTTTGTAAACTAAAGAGGCTGGACTAGATGCTCTTTAGAGGCCTTTCTCCTCTCTGATGTTCCCAAAGATTGTCATTCTAGAAATGCTGAATCACAGATCATAGTTGAAACCACTCACCTTCTTGTCCTTGGGTCTTCCCCACCTCTAAAAATGGAAATACAGTTCCTACCTCCACTGTTTGTTGTGTAGCCTCTGGCATCATTCATGATCAAGCAAGCAGTCAAAAGCTGCTTCCATCCTTCTATCCAATCAGGAACAAAAGTTTTCAATATGATTCTTGTTCCTCTCTTCTGGAATCAAAGAATCTTTGATCAGCAAACTTAAATTTTAAAAAGGAAAGAAAAAGAAATATACATACTCTGCTTTTAAAACTTTTAAAATGGAAGTATACTTTGCAAACAGGAAAAATGCACAAATATTAAGTAAACAGATTAATGGTTGTTCACAAAGCTGACCCACTGATAACCAGCACGTATGTAAAGTAATAGAACATTGCTAGAATCCCTGTGATCCTTCCCAAGTCTCTACTTCTGCCTAAATGTGAAAGTGAACGTCTCTCAGTCGTCTCCAACTCTTTGAGACCCCACTGTTCTGACTTGTAACACCTTTGATTATGTAAATGTAATCCTACATTACATACTCATTGCTTGTGAGACTCATGGAGGGTGTCATGTGAGCAGTATTTCCCTTATTTTCAATGCCATACAGTATTCCATTTATGACTACACTGTGGTTGATTATCCATTCCACTGTTCGTGGATATTGGTATAGTGTCCAGGTTTTTGCTAATACAAATAAAGCTGCTAAGAATAGCCTGGTATTTAATTTCATTGGTAAATATATGCTTCTGTTGCATATATGTCTAGAGGCGGAATTGATGATTTGTAGGATGTACATATGTTTCCTTAGCAGATATTGCCAAGTAGCTTTCCATAGTGCCTGTAACAGTTTATATGACCACCAGCAGTGTGTGAGTTCCAGTTACTCTCCATCCTTGGTAGCACATACTGTCACTTAGGGTGGTGTGCAGGGGGATCTTATTTTGGTTTGTTTATCTATTTACTTACATAGAGCACACTTCTATGCTATACAATTTCATGAGTTTGGACTGAAGCACAGAGCTATGGATCCATCACCACAATCTAGATACAGAAGGGTTCCCTCATCCCCCCAGATTTCCTGGTCTGCTTCTTTGTATTTCACACCTCCCCCATTCCTGAGCCTTGGTAGCCACTGGTCTGATCTCTACCCCTATAGTTTTACCTTTTCCAGATTGTCAAGTAAATAGAAACACATGGTATGTAGTGTTTTGGTTCTGACTCCTCTCACTTAACTAAATGTATTTGAGATTCATCCATATGGTTATATATACCAACAGGTCACTCCTTTTTATTGCTGGGTGTAGATGTACCACATTTTCTTTTTCCGTTCACCAATTGAGAGACATTTGGTTTCTTTCTAGTTTTTATCTCTTATGAATAAAATTGTTACATGTATATATTTATTAGAAGTTGTTTTATTTTTATTTCTCTTGAGTAAATATCTTTTCCTGTGCTTATTTATAATTATTGAATATGTTTTTGTTCAAAGTGATGATTTTTTAAAATGTGAAACTACTCATCAGATTACTGTACCTTTTACAACAGAAGTAAAGTGCACTATGTTTTTTCTTTTAAGAAACTATCTGCCAAAGTGTTTTCCAAAGTAGCTGTACTAGTTTATACTGACACCAGCAATAGCGCCTTAATTTTTTTTAAAGATATTTTCTGGGTATAGACTTCTGAGTTGCATAGTTTCTGATGAGAAATTTGATGTAATTCTTATTTTTTCTTTCCATGTAAAGTTTCTTTTTTCTCTGGTTGCTTTCAAGGTTTTTCTCTTATCTTTCATTTTCACTAGTTTGAATGTGATATGCCAAGGGGAGGTTTACTGGGGGCTCTTAACCTCTGTATTTGTGGTTTGTTGTCTGTCATTTAATTTGGGTGAATTTTCACCCATTATGTTGTCATAAAATAAAAAAATTAAAAAATTAATCTCTTATCCCTCTGTCTTCTTGGATTCCAATTACATTCATGCTAAACTCTTATATTATCTTGGATGTTCTTCTAAATTTTCTTCATGTTTCAGTTTGGATTGGCTTCCCTTGTGGCTCAGCTGGTAAAGAATCCGCCTGTAGTGCGGGAGACCTAGGTTCAATCCCTGGGTTGGGAAGATCCCCTGGATAAGGGAAAGGCTACCCACTCCAGTATTCTGGCCTAGAGAATTCCATGGACTGTATAGTCCATGGGGTCACAAAGAGTCAGGCATGACTGAGAGACTTTCACTTCACTTTCAGTTTGGGTAATTTTTGTTGATGGATCTTTAAGTTCACTGATTCCTTCTTTGGCTGTGCTGAGATTAGTGATGAGCCCATTGAAGGTATTCTTTATTTCTTCTACTGTGCTTTTTACTTCTAGCCTTTCTGTTTTGTTCTTTCTTATTTGTTTTTCTACTGTAGCTACCTGCTTATCTTGCATAATGTCTACCATTTTCATTTTTTAAAAGATTTTTTGATGTGGACCATATTTAAGTCTTTATTGAATTTGTTACAATATTGCTTCTTTTATGTTTTGGGTCTTTGGCCATGCAGCACATGGGATGTTAGCTCAAAAACAAGGGATTGAACTCACAACTCCTCCCGTACTGGAAGATGAAGTCCCAACCACTGGACCACCAGGGAAATCCTTCACCATTTCCACTTGAGCCTTTAAAATGTTAACCATAATTATTTAAAATTCCTTGTCTGATAGCTCCAATATCTGTGTTGTATCAGATTCCAGTTCTGGTGATCACTTTGTTTCTTGGGAGAGTGATTTTTCTTGCCTTTTTGTGTGTTTTTTCTTTGTTTGAAGCCAAACATGTTGTGTAGGACAGTGGAGACTGAGGTAAGAAAATGTGCGCACATTTCCTTTTGCTGTGTCTTTAGGGTTTTGAGTGAACCTGGTTTGGAGTTGGGTTGGGTTTGAGTTTGTTGTTGTTCTGTCCACCCTCAGTGTGTGGCAGGCTTCAGATTCCTGTAGTGATTCCTTGTCTTAACATGAGAGTTAGTTTTTCAGAACAATAACTTTTCGACACTGAGCATTGTCTTCCCCTTACACTGTGCCTCAGATAGTCTCTTTGCATACTCTTGTCTCTCCTCTCTCCCTTTCCCAGTACTATTCTGCTGTTGCTAGTTACTTGGATTTGTTTGGTTAGTGATATAGGGAATTGAGAGGGTGACATTTTCTGTTATTCTGCTTAAGTCTCGGTCTTTGGTGCCAAATCTGAGATATTGCCTCAGGGTTATGGCCTTCTCAAGTCTTTTGCCTCTTGTGTGGTTCTGTGCCCAACAGATTTCTGCCTTCCCTCAGGAGTTTCCTTCTCCCAGCTACAATGAATTTCCATCATTGCCCTAGAGTGTATTGTCCTTTTCCCACAGTGAAAGGCATCTTTTCCTCTAGGGGAGAAAGGGGAACTGCATGGGGTAGATTCTTATCCCTCCTTCAGGGCTAATATTCCTCTCTCCAAGATCTGCCTCTCAATTGTCCATTCTTAGGGCTCATTCTGAGCTTTTCTGAAAGCCCCCAGTAGGGTCCATGGAAAAAGAGCTTGCAATAAAGTGCTGATTCCCCCAGTCTCTGAGACCCTCAGAGGCTTCTTACTACCCTGCCAGTCCATAATCTGCCTTCACCAATTCATCAGTGTTTCTAATGGAACTCTTCTTACTGGTTTATGGTAAGCGTAACCCAGGTAAGAGTGCTCACATCTCTCCTCTAGTAAGGACTGTATCTCCTTAGATTTTGGGCAAGTATGCAGCTCTGCAAACAACTCTCCAATGCAATAGAAAAATTCATGAATTTGGTTAATTTGGCTCATTTTTTATCTTAACTCTGGAAATGATGTTTCTTCCACCTTATTTCATCCCAGAGCGGAAGATGAAGTTTTAGATTTCCTTAAGACCAAACTGCTCAGCCCCTTAAACCCCTTAGAGTTACTCATCCATTGGACTGTGCAGAACTCCTCCTTCTTGTGACTTTTGTTCCTAAAATGTTCTGCTGTGCTTGACCATTATGGGCTGTTCCTATTTTCAGTATTTCAGATGCCTTTAAAAATCCCTTCTGCTTTCTCTCAGCAGATGTTAATACTATACTATTGTAGCTATTAGAGGATTATTTCTACCTGGTTATATTTTGGGTTTCATTGGGGTACATTCTACCTAGCTTTGTTGTAGATATTGTTTATGGGTTTTGTTCTATTATTCTCACACTTTATCTGTTTTACGTGGGATATTCAAATTTAGGGAGACTCAAAACTATGATGCCATTGCTGCTTAAAATCTTGCCTTCCTTTTTTACCATCAGGCCTCTAGGGTTCAAATCCTGGCTCAACCACTTTTTAAGTATAATTTTTGGGCAAGTCACTTTCCCTCTTTGCACTCCTTTCTCTGTAAAGTGGGGCACATATTTATGAAAAAAAATCTTGCCTTCCTTTTTTGAAAAATGCTTTTGCTAGATGTAAAATTCTAGTTTGACGGTCATTTTTTGTTTGTTTGTTTTTGTTTTTTGTTTAATGCAGTTTCAGAGTTCAGTAAATATATGGAAAGGAAAACCTGGCAGAATAGTGGGCTCAGTTCCCCCTCTTTCTTTCTACCCAGTGCTCTGCTGGGTTCCCTCCTCTTACCAGAGAGCCCTTAGTCCTTGTTCTTACTCATATCAACACTCACTTATCTCATGCCCAGAATCAGCACACATTCTGAGGGAAAAATGGTTACAGAGTGTCATTGCCTCTCTTTCCCGAAGCCCTAGTTGCCTCATCATGCTCTGGTGCCTTCAAACAGACATTTTTAAATTTTATCTGGAATTCTTAGTTATTTTTGTTGGGAGTATTAGTGTACTACAAGCTAGTCCATCACATTTGTAATCAGAAGTCCACCTGTTCCCTAAGTATTTTCAAATGAAACTTTTTCATGAACTGCAGTAATTGCTGAAGGGAGACATTTTGAGAGATTTCTTTTCACATAGATTCATCACTGCTTTTCAAGAAGAAACCCTCTAAAAGACAAATAAATATGACTGAGATTCAGGGAAACTGTTACATGATTACATCATTTCCCCGACCTCTGTTTTTGGGTGGCAAAGGTAAGGAGTTATTTAAGTTAGTACCAGACTAATTAGGTTAGAAACTAGTTGTTTACAGATAGTGCAAAGACAAATATCAATCCTAACTTCTGTAATTTGGGCTCTGAATGAGTGAGGCGTTACTGCTTTCTGGTCTTTAGAAGCCTACTATAGAGCTGTTACTCAAAATCCTTTCCCCTTGGTATATTCATTCTTCTAGTAAGACATAAATAATCCTCGGTGTTCTTCTCAAGGACTCAGACATAGACACTCGCAATAAATCACAGGCACCATGTCCTTCTTTAGAGATAGAGGGCTTTATGCTGAGGAATCTACCAGGGAAGAGGAACCCCCTCGAGAATAATTTCCTCTGCTAATTATCATGCTTTCTGCCCCAGTGCCACAGACACCCTTGTGTGTATCTTGCACAGCTGTGCAGAATGCTTCAAGAGAAAATTAAATTGTGTCTTCTGCAAGGTCTCCACTCTAGAGATTCTCCAGAAAGGGTGACAGGGCCTCAGAAAAACAAAAGACTATCTTCTGTTCCCAGGCCTTGTGTTTTCATAAAAGATGTGTTTGGATCTTAGCTCTATGATTCACCAGCCACATGACCTTGGGCCACCGAGTCACCTCTGCATAAATTTCCTCATCTCTACACTCATCCTAACAACATTGGCTTCATAAGGCTGTTGTGAAGATCAACTCTAATAGTGGGAGAGAAAGTCATTTGCAAATTTCAAAAATGCAGCGTACCAGAAACGGGGGTGAGCCCTATTTTTTCACCCCACTTTAGTCTCAAGTCCCAGGCCTGGAAGAGATCTAATCCCACATTTCATCTAATACAGTAGTCTTTTCAGTGTCCCAGACAGATGGCCTTTGAGCTTCTGCATTCAGAGTTCTTTCAGAGATGGGATAGCTTTCGCTTATGCTTGTCTGCCAGCCCATACACAGAGCCCCATGATACCTGGAACTTCTGCTCTCCTATTACCAAAGAGGGAAGAGCAATGAAGTCTTCAGAAACCCAGAGCTCTGTTGTGCATTTAGTTCTGTCCTGCTTCCAGTCTGGGAAATGTGCAACTTCCTGTTTGGATGTCCAGTAAGCTCTGAAGATGAGCTTAGTTTAAACTAGACCCCTTCTCTAAACACATGGGGATTCCTAAGGGAAACCAAGTGCTTATCCACCCCTCAGGGCTTCTTTGGGTCTTTGGGATGCTTCTTCCCCTGAAAGGTCAAAATCACTTGTGATTCTGAGAAGAGCTGGAAGCATCTAGTCACCTAAGCACTTGCTGTATGGGATGGGAAAGCAGAAGGAGGAACTGTTTGGCGCTATCGGATGAGCTGACTAATTTATGCTGACCATTTTTATATGTAAAAAATATTAATAAAATCTTTAAAAGTTATTTAATCTTATGGAGATTATACACATGTATTATTTATTTCACATTAGTTATTTTCATCTGAGGCTACCAAGTAATTTCTTCTTAACATTTGGCCTACATAAAATTAGCAGAGACATCTGCTATCTGCAAAAAGGCTACAGGAAATGATCTCTGAAGTTCTTTCTTGGCTTTAAAATAGGTCTACAGTCTTTGGATTCCTTCCTGTAACCCTTTTAGAGTGACTTGGACTCTTTTCCAGTGTACTTGGGGCAGGCTTCTTGTATAGCCTGAAGGCAGGACAGTAGTTTGCATGATCTGTCACCTTCCCTTGGTCTGAGATTCACTGGTGACTTGTAGGGCTCTTATAGCCACAGTTATAGTCTAATATTGGAATTCTCCACAGTCTGCTACTTGCAGAAGTTCAACCTCTTTGAGACAGTTGCAGTAAAAGAATTATATCAAAAAGAATTTGCTGAATTATGACTACAAACAAAACTAGCTTTGTGGGGACAAAATGTGCTCCTGTCAAGGGAAACTTATGTTTGTTTTCCAGCCTCTCCTCCCAGGGTTTCACTTCTAATCTCTCTGCAGAAAGAAACATTTCAACAGGGAAACAAGCTGAAACTGAGACAAGTCATTTTAAGTTCCTGAACTCCCATCCCTACCTCAGAAAGAACTCCTCTGTTCACAAGCTAAAGCTATCCATAAAGCTAAAGCCTGCTTCCTTCCCAGAACAATTCTGTTTGGATGTTGGATGCACACCTTCCCAAGCACTGTGGGCTACAAATTCAGTAAGTTCAGTAACGTGAATGTTACAGTTGGAAAGTATTTTATACTTTTGTGTTATCAAATAATGGGATAGTGTCTCATATTTTATTGATAATATTTAGAATGCTTACTATCATAAGGGAATTTGGAAGTTATAGTTAAATTGTTTTATCTGGATAATATATGACTCCACTCTGCGAAAACAAAGTTCTTTATATACAGTATACATTCTCATAATTTCCAGGCTGAGAGACTTGAGAAAGAGTAGGAATATCGTTAGTTCTCATTCTATAGATGGAAATAATACAATATGGAGAGGCAAACATATTTGCCAAGACAGTGATTCTCCACTCCATTTTAGGGGTGTTCCGGAGTGTATCATGGGATCTCCCAAAATTGCTCTAAAATTCTCAAAACCAAATCCAACTTAATTGGCTTTAATTTTTTTTTTTAATCCCAGCATTTTAGGGTTAGGGTCAGTGAGTTTTACAAAACAATTTTCTTTTTTAAGTAGGACCAATGAAACATCATAACTCAGTTGATAAAGAATCCACCTGCAATGTAGGATACCCCAGTTCGATTCTGGAAGATCCACTGGAGAAGGGATAGGCCACCCACTCCAGTATTCTTGGGCTTCCCTTGTGGCTCGGCTAGTAAAGAATCCACCTGCAATGCAGGAGACCTGGGTTCAATTCCTGGGTTGAGAAGATGATCCCCTGGAGAAGGAAAAAGGCTACCCATTCCAGTATTCTGGCCTGGAGAATTCCATGGACTGTATAGTCCATGGGGTCACAAAGAGTCATACATGACTGAGTGACTTTCACTTTCAATGAAACATCAAAAGTACAAAAGCTCTAGAAGTTTGGAAGAAGTGAGTACCAAAAGAAGCATGAAAATAATCCAGGTCAGGTACTAAGATGTATAAACTCAGGACTCTTTATTTCTGAAGGCAATGCATTATGTGACGTCACATCTGAAGATGCTTCTCTTCCGGGCATGCTTTTCACAGCACTTGGGAATTATCCTAATGGCCTTTTATGGTGACCTGATTTTTTTTCTCTGTTAGAGAAGTGAGAAAATATATGTACACTTGAACAGTGAACATTTTAATTTGGCTGGAGCACAGACTCATTATGGGGTAATTATGTCAAATACACTTGGGAAGTTAGGTTGGGGCCACATTTTGAAGGATCTTGAATACATACTGAGGTGCTCCCACATTTTCAACAGGAAATTTGGCAGCACTGGAAGTTTTTGAACAGCAGCTGGAGAAGAAATGGCCATTTAAAATGGCCAGAGTTAAATTCTGCGACTATTAATATGGCTAGAATGTGTAGGTTTGGCCAGATTGAAACAAAGAAAGACTGAGAGATCAATCAGCAGCTTGCAACGATCTGGATGAAAGTTGTTATGGAGGTTGTCCACCTTTACTGTGGGCTTTGTCATTGCACTGATGTTTAAAAGCAGGTGATGAGACTTCCCTGGAGATCTAGTGATTGACTCAGCACTTTCAGTGTTGTGGCCTGGGTTCAATCCCTGTTCAGAGAACTAAGATCCTTTAAACCACATGGTGCAAACTAAATAAACAATAATAATAATAAAAACATATGAGGTGTTGCCTCTTCAATTCCACAGATTTTTCTTGCTCTTCTGGCTAAGATTTTGCCTGGCTCAATTTAAAAAATGTTTTGCCTCACCTTTCAGAGGTTCAAGGGCACTTGCTCAGAATGTGCTTCTCAAGCTGTGTATAGTACTTTTGGCATCATGAAGTCTATGAAGTTCCATGTCCAGTTTGGCCATCTTCAGTTTATTGCCTTGAAAGAGAGGGCATCACTTCACACAGGCCAGCTCTGAGCAGTTTTCCCCATGCATGCTCTTAGATGTGCTATGTGTGAGCTTGAGCAGTGAGGCCTCAGTCCATTCTGATGTGGGGGGAAATGGAGGATTTTTCTGTGATGTTTGACAACCATGATTTGACTTATATTTGAAGAGGAAAATATAAAGGCTGTGCAATTCTAACCTCAGGTTTTCTGCCCCTAGAAATTTTTTACTAAGAATACAGTGGCTTGGGATACCCAGAAAATATTTTGATTTGTTTCATTGAAAAAATTATTGTTTGCATATCTTTTGTTATATGAACTTTTGGCCAAGGAGATTTCTCCCTTTATATACTTCTTATGATAGACTAATTCCATCATCTCCTCACTAAGAGAAACAATGCTGAAAATGGTAGAATAGCCCTAAAGTTATGGAAGTAACATAGCATCCATAGAAACCTTGAGCAAGTACCATGAACCTTGACCGTTATGGTTAATTTATAAGCCCTTGGAAGTGAGATGGGATGTGTTCCTTCACTGTGAATCAAAGGAAACCTATCGTGTCACAGGTAAGTTTATGTATCGATGCCATATTGACTTTGTTGCTACCCTGTCCTTACACAGACATCTGGTCCCCACTGCTCTAGTTATTATGATGAGTTGTGTATTTTTATTTCAGAGACCTGTTTGAATCATTTAATTTCTATTTTGACCTCACTTTATCGCTGTCCATGTCTGCCTCATTCCACTAGGTGGCACACTTACCCGTGAAATTGCTGTAGCCATACCATCACCAGTAGAGGGCTGCATTGTGCTTTTTCTGTGAGGAGGAAAGACTTCTGGGGTGCGGTGTGGGTACCCTTGTCCCTCTACTCCCAAACTGGGCACCAAGATGCTGTTTCATACCTGCCTGCCCTTCAAAGTCTCATAAATGTTAATTGGTGCCATGGCAGGCAAGGGCAAGATTTGAGTTAAGCCACAGTCCCGGCCCTCCCAGAGTTTGCAGTCAATGGTACCAGGGCCAGGACAGGGGGCAGATTGCAGAAGAGCTAGAGAAGGGGGCCATGGCAGGGAAGGAAATGCTTCTGACTGGAAGCTCTGCGTGACTAGAGGTTCTAAAGGCCTGGAGGTCTGAGACTGATTTGTGTGGCTGTTGGCATAGGGTGAGGGGATCCCTGGCAGACAATGTAATGGAGAGGCTAGCATCACTGCATTATTTCACCAGCAGTGCCCCTTGGTTCAGCCCCACAGACTTGGAAAGAAAGCAATGGTCACAGATGCTTCCTCCTGTCCCAGAACTGACTGGGCTCTCCCACAGTCTCAGTAACAGGAGATCAGATGAGTCCCCACTGTTCCTGAACCAGCGAATCCAAATATCTGTAGCTCTATCATTTGGTTTTATCTTATGTTTTATTTTTGGAAAATAAAAAAAAAATAGAAAATCATACCCACAGAAGAAACCACCTATGTTCATACCAACAGAAATTAACTATTCTTCGTGTGTTGATATTGGGGCTTCCCTGATGGCTCAGCAGGTAAAGAACCTGCCTGCGATGCAAGAGACACAGGAGATGTGGGTTTGATCCCTGGGTTTGGAATATTCCCTGGAGGAGGCAATGGCAACCCACTCCAGTATTGTTGCCTGAGAAATCCCATGGACAGATGAGTCTGGCAGGCTACAGTTCATAGGGTCGCAAAGCTGTACACTACTGAGCAATGTGTTTATATATTGGTTTCTGAAGTTTTCTATGTTTATACTTTTAAAAAATTATGCAAACCCCTCCATCAGGACAAGGCTGTGATTCATGAAGGGTTATATGTAAATTTTCTAAATTTTTTTCTAAAAATTACATAGATATTACATTAATATATTACCCCTTTTCTAATTTATTTTAATCTATATCCTTCCCACTCATAACAGGACCAGTTCTTGGATTCAGTTATGGAATACCAACATGCTTAGACTTAAATGCCTCACAGCATGATGGCAACAGAGAGAATAGTTATGTTGTTTTACATTTTCTCTCTCCTTGCTACTTAAATTCAAACTTAAATTATTTTCTGGAGTTTAAAATTATATTTTAGGGAATTCCCTGGTGGTCCAGTGGCTAGGACTCCATGCTCCCAATGCAGGGAGCCCAGGTTCAATCCCTGGTCAGGGAACTAGATCCCACATGCAGCAACTAAGAGTTCGAATGCTACAACTAAAGATCTCTCACACTACAATGAAGATCGAAGATCCCACAAGCCACAACTAAGACCCAGAACAGCCAAATAAATAAGCATTTAAAAAATAAAAAATAAAATTACATTGTCGAAAAAGTACAAAATGCAGAAAGATGAAAATAAACAAATCACCTGTGGTCCTATCACTTGGAGAGAACCAGAATTGATGTTCATTTTGGGTATATTTCTTTCCAATCTTTTTTCTACATAGTTTTTAAACAAATTTGCTTCATATTGTACTTAATGTTTTATAATCAGCCTTTTTCACTGAAGGTTTTATGATTTAAATATTCTTCTACCTCATGATTTGTAATAGGTGCCCAGTATTTTATCCTATAACTATAACTAGAGTTATGTCATACTTAAAATTACTATTGCTAGACATTTGATTTGTCTCCTTTACTTCTTTGGTTATTATCATAATGTATGTTCTTATACATGAATCTTTCAGTGACAGTATCAATATCAGAATAAATTTCTAGAAGTAGAACTTCTCAGTTAAATAGTATGAACATTAAGCAATTCTTTTATTGAATTTTTCTTTATCAAAGTAATATATGTTTTTTATAGACCATGTAGAAATCACAGGTACATAAAAAGGAGAATGAAAAAGGACATAAATGTCACCCATACTTTTACCTCTCAGAGGTAATCATTATTAACATTTTATTAAAATCCTTCAGTCTTTTCTCTGTACTCTACATTTTCGTTAATAAAGCTTTTTACTTAATATATTCTGAACTTTCTTTAAAGTTTATTATTCTACACCTTCAGTGGTTACATAGCATTTCATTGTATGAAACTACAATTTATTTGACCAACTCGCTATTGTTAGACATTTAGATTATTTTTGCCTAATATAAGCAATGTAGAGATGAGCATTCTGTGGCAAAATCTTTGCAAAAACCCCTGATTGCTTCTTTTGAATAAATACCTAAATGTGCAATTGTTCCAAACGTAGGCACATTTTTCAAGCTTTTGATGAATATAGCTAAATTGCTCTAGAATAATTCTCATATTAGAGGCAGAGTATGCCCTTTTTATCTGAATTCTTGATATCACTGAATTTTTTCCCAGTTTGACTGCAAAGATTTAATATCCTATTTTAAAATGTACATTTATTTGGGTGCTATTGAAATTGAACTTTTTTCTATTCTTTACTCTTGTCCACACCATCGTGGTTATCTCAGTCATGAAGATCTTTGTCCAGATAATCATGATGGTGTGATCACTCACACTCACCTAGAGTCAGACATCCTGGAATGTGAAGTCAAGTGGGCTTTAGAAAGCATCACTACGAACAAAGCTAGTTGAGGTGATGGAATCCCAGTCGAACTAATTCAAATCCTAAAAGATGATGCTGTGAAAGTGCTACACTCAATATGCCAGCAAATTTGGAAAACTCAGCAGTGGCCACAGGACTGGAAAAGGTCACTTTTCATTCCAATCCCAAAGAAAGGCAATGCCAAAGAATGCTCAAACTACCACACAATTGCACTCATCTCCCACACTAGTAAAGTAAAGCTCAAAATTCTCCAAGCCAGGCTTTAGCAATACTTGAACCGTGAACTTCCAGATGTTAAGCTGGTTTTAGAAAATGCGGAGGAACCAGAGATCAAATTGCCAACATCCTCTGGGTCATCGAAAAAGCAAGAGAGTTCCAGAAAAACATCTATTTCTGCTTTACTGACTATGCCAAAGCCTTCGACTGTGTGGATCACAATAAACTGTGGAAAATTCTTCAAGAGATGAGAATACCAGACCACCTGACCTGCCTCTTGAGAAAGCTATATGCAGGTCAGGAAGCAACAGTTAGAACTGGACATGGAACAACAGACTGGTTCCAAATAGGAAAAGGAATATGTCAAGGCTGTTTATTTAACTTATATGCAGAGTTTATTTATTTAATTAAATTTATTTAATTTATAAGCAGTCACCCTGCTTATTTAATTTATATGCAGAGTACATCATGAGAAACGCTGGGCTGTAGGAAGCACGAGCTGGAATCAAGATTGCCAGGAGAAATATCAATAACCTCAGATATGCAGATGACACCACCCTTATGGCAAAAAGTGAAGAAGAACTAAAGAGCCTCTTGATGAAAGTGAAAGAGGAGAGTGAAAAAGTGGGCTTAAAGCTCAACATTCAGAAAACTAAGATCATGGCATCCGGTCCCATCACTTCATGGCAAATAGATGGGGAAACAGTGGGAACAGTGGCTGACTTTATTTTGGGGGGCTCCAAAATCACTGCAGATGGTGATTGCAGCCATGAAATTGAAAGATGCTTACACCTTGGAAGGAAAGTTATGACCAACCTAGACAGTATATTAAAAAGCAGAGACATTACTTTGTCAACAAAGTTCCATCTAGTCAAGGCTCTGGTTTTTCCAGTAGTCATGTATGGATGTGAGAGTTGGACTATAAACAAAGCTGAGCACTGAAGCATTGATGCTTTTGAACTGTGGTGTTGGAGAAGACTCTTGAGAGTCCCTTGGACTCCAAGGAGATCCAACCAGTCCATCCTAAAGGAGATCAGTCCTGGGTATTAATTGGAAGGACTGATGTTGATGCTGAAACTCCAATACTTTGGCCACCTGATGCGAAGAGCTGACTCATTTGAAAAGACCCTGATGCTGGGAAAGATTGAGGGCAGGAGGAGAAGGGGACGACGGAGGATGAGATGGTTGGATAGCAACACCGACTCAGTGGACATGGGTTTAGGTAGACTCTGGGAGTTGGTGATGGACAGGGAGGCCTGGCGTGCTGCGATTCATGGGGTTGCAGAGTCGGACACTACTGAGTGACTGAACTGAACTGAACTCTTGTCCAATTTTCTGTTCTGATACAGATTTTTTTAATTTCTTTAAGAAATTTAAGAAATTTTAAATATTCTTTGTCATACATGGAAGTTTTCTCTTTTGGCTAATTGTTGGGCTATATTATATATCTATATGTTCTAATATTAAATTGCACTCCTAAAATAATAATCCTTTGCTTATGTTGTAGTATTATTTTTGTCTTGCTGAATTTGATCTGCTGGTATTTTATTTAGGATTTTTGCCTCTATGTTCTTAACTGACATTAAAATTAAGTTTTCTCTGTGTTTTGTACATGTATTAATTATATTTTGTGGGCAGGATAACTTTAGCTTTATAAAATGAATAGTGCTTAGTTTCTTCTTTTCCTCTATGCTGGAAACTACTTTTAGAGGATGGAAATTATCTGTCCCTTGTAAATTATAAAGGAGTTGTTCATGAAGCTACCTGGACACAATGAAATCATTGGAGGAAATGTTTTTAAACAGCACATTCCCACCCCCCCATGTTTTCTACATCTTTGCGATTCTAATTTGCTAAGTTTCTTAGGAAATAATCCATTTTATTGAGATTTTCAAATTCATTAACAATATCAAGATTTCTTGAAATTTAGTACATATACTATACAATTCATCCATTTAACATGGTTTTAGTATGTTCACGGAGCTGTATATTCACAGCCATCACCAGAATCATCACCAAAAAGTTTAGGACAATTTCAAAATTCCCAAACGAAACTCCATAGCAATTAGCAGTCACTCTCCATGTCCCCTTTATTCCCCCTAGTTCCTAGGCAACTACTAATCTGCTTTTTGTCACCATAGATTTGCCTACTCTGGACTTTTCTTATATTAATAAATGGAATCATATGATATGTAGTCTTTTGTGACTGGATTCTCACAGTTAAGGTAATGTTTACAAGACTCACTCTGTTTTAATATGGACTAGTACATCAGTCTTTCTTTAACTTTTGTAAAATTAGTAGACTTTTATTTTTAGAGCAGTTTTACTTTTACAGAAAGTGAGCAGATAGTACAGAGTTCCCATATACTCCTCTCTTCTTACTCCTCTGACCATAGTTTTCTCCACTAACATCTTGAATTGGTGTGGTTCATTTGTTAACTAAAGTTCATAGTGTACATGAAGGTTCACTCTGTGTGTTGTGCAGTTAGTTCTGTGGGTTTTCACAAATGCATAAAGCAAAGTCGCTCAGTCGTGTCGGACTCTTTGTGACCTCATGGACTGTAGCCTACCAGACTCCTCCAACCATGGAATTTTTCAGGCAAGAGTACTGGAATGGGTTGCCATTTCCTTCTCCAGGGGATCTTCCCAACCCAGGGATCGAACCCAGTTCTTCAGCATTGCAGGCAGACATTTTACCATCTGAGCCACTACTGTATCCACAATTATAGTATCATATGGAAGTTTTGATGAGTAGTTGGAGCACAGAGGATTTTTGGTACAGTGCTTCTCTCCCCCAGAACCCCTGGCAACCACTTTTTTTTTTTTTTACTGTTTCCATGGTTTTATCTTTTCCACAATGTCATGTAGTTGGAATCACACAGTATGCAGTCTTTTCAGATTGTTTTTTCTTACTTAGTAATATGCATTTAAGTTTCCTCCATGTATTTTCATGCCTTTGATAGCTCATTTCTCTTTTAGGACTAAATAGTAAAAGATGCTTGCTCCTTGGAAAAAACGCTATGAAAAACCTAGTCAACATACTAAAAAGCAGAGACATTACTTTGCCAACAAAGGTCCATCTAGTCAAAGCTATGGTTTTTTCAGTTGTCATGTATGGATGTGAGAGTTGGACCATAAAGAAAGCTGAGCACTGAAGAATTGAGCTTTTGAACTGTGCTTTTTGAGAAGACTTGAGAGTCTCTTGGACTGCAAGGAGATCCAACCAGTCCATCCTAAAGGAGATCAATCCTGGGTGTTCACTGGAAGAACTGATGTTGAACCTGAAGCTCTCATAACTTTGGTCACTTGATGCGAAGAATTGATTCATTGGAAAAGACCCTGTTGTTGGGAAAGATTGAAGGCAGGAGAAGAAGGGGATGACAGAGGATGAGATGTATGGATGGCATCACCGACTTGATAGACATGAGTTTGAGTAAATTCCAGGAATTTGTGATGGACAGGGAAGCCTGGTATGCTGCGGTCCATGGGATTGCAAAGAATCAGACACAACTGAGTGACTGAACTGAATATTCATTTGTCTGGATAGACCACAGTTTATTTATCCACACACTAACTGAAGGACATCTTGTTTCCAAGTTTTGGCAATTATGAATAAAGCTGCTGTAAACATCTGTGTGGAGGTTTTTGTGTGGACATGTTTTCAACAGGTTTGGGTAAATACCAAGGAGCATAATTGCTGGATCATATAGTAAGTATATGCTTGCTTTTATAAGAAAATGCCAAATTCTCCTCCAAATTGGCTGTTCCATATTGTATTCCCACCAGTGATGAATGGGAGTTCAAGTTGCTCTACATACTTCCTGACATTTGCTGTTCTCAGTTGTTTAAGTTTTAGCCATCCTAATAGTGCATAGTCAAAGCTATGGTTTTTCCAGTCGTCGTGTATGCATGTGAGAGTTGGACCATGAAGAAGGCTGAGTGCTGAAGAATTGATCCTTTTGAACTGTGGTGCTGGAGAAGACTCTTGAGAGTCCCTTGGAATGCAAGGAGATCCAACCAGTCAATCCTAAAGGAAATCAACCCCGAATATTCATTGGAAGGACTGATGCTGAAGCTGAAGCTCCAATACTTTGGCCACTTGATGCAAAGAACCAACTCATTGTAAAGACCCTGATGCTGGGAAGTATGGAGGGCAGTAGGAGAAGGGGATGACAGAGGATGAGATGGTTGGATGGCATCACTGACTAAGCAAATATGAGTTTGAGCAAACTCTGGGAGATAGTGGAGGACAGAGGAGCCAGGCATGCTGTAGTCCATGGAGTCACAAAGAGTCAGGCACGAATTAGTGAATAACAACAACAGATAGTGCATAGTAATATTTCATTATTGTTTTAATATGTAATTCCTTAATTATACATGATATGGAGCATCTTTTCATATACTTATTTGCCATCTATATGTCTTTTTTTGGTAAAGTGTTCAGATTCTTTGCCCATCCTTAAGTTGGATTCTTTTCTTTTTGTGGAGTTCTAAGTAATCTGTATATTTAAGGTACAAGTCTTTTAACCAAGCTATATTGCAAATATTCCTCCTAGTCTGTGATTTCTCTTTTCATTCTTCTGACAATGTCCTTCACAAAATAATTTTTAAGAATAAAGTATATTTTTGCAGCTAAATAATATTTCATTGAATGGCTATTCCAGATTTTCTTTATTCATTCACTAGTTGGTAGACACTTGAGCTGTCCCCTTTTGGCTATTATAAATAGTGCTACTATGAATATTTGTGTAAAAAATTTTGTTGGACATGCATTTTCATTTCTCTTGGATAGATAGCTAGGAGTGGAATTGCTGGATCATATGGCTACTCTATATTTAACTTTTTGAGGAACTGCCAAATTGTTTTCCATAGAAACTGCCTGGCTTCTCCAAAGCAACTGTACGATTTTACATTCCCACTGGCAATGTGGGGGTGGGGGTGGGGGTTCCATTTTGTCCCATATCCTCACTGACACTTGCTATTGTCAGTCTTTTTGAATGTAGCCATTGTAGTGGATATGAAGCAGTATCTCTTTGTGTTTTGATTTGCATTTCCCCAATGACTCTATGTTGAACATATTTTCATATGCTTATTGACCACTTGCATACCTTCTTTTCCTCCTCACTTTTGCATACCTTCTTTTCCTCCTCACTTTTTATATTCTCTTCCATGAGAATTTCACTGATTTCACTAACACTTTCATATAGATAATTTTCGAATATTAACTTCCATATCTGACCTTTCTTCTGAGATTTTCTCAGAGATTGGTGTCCTGATTGCATTTCAGAATTAGTATATCCCAACTGAAACTCATCTGCTTTCTTCCCAAGCTATATTCTTTCTGTGTTCCTAATTCTGTTAATTATACTATTATTTTTCTAATCGCCTGAACTTGAAACAGGGCATCATATCTGAATGTAAGAGAAATGGGATAGGAAAGAGTCAATTCATTACCAAGTTCTTCTGTTACTTTTGTAATATTTTGCATCTCTTTTATCTTTTTCTCTCCTTCTTGATCTCTAACCTCTTTTGAACTTTCTCAGTCTCTTATTCTCCTGGTTCTCTTATCTTTTATTATTTTATCTCAGGTTATTCTTTTACCTTAAGTGACCATTTAATTTCTATCTTAAATGTTATTTTTACCTTAAATGAACTGCCCCTTTCTTGACTATCTTCTGTGATCATCGTAAATCTGTCTTGGTTATTTTTATGTAATTCCAAAGTGTGACCTGTAATGTACACACATAATTCCCAAATATATGTTCCTAGTTCTGAAATATCCTGAGAACTTCAGATGCATATATCCAACTATATGTATGACATCTCTATTTCATGGACTTCTCAAACTTAGTACAGTCATCATTTGGTATCTGTAGGGAATTGGCTCCAGGACCCCTGCAGATACCAAAATGTGAGGATGCTGAAGTCCCTTATATCAAATGACATAGTATTTGCACATCTTCCTGTGTACTTTAAATAAGCTCTAGATTAGTTACAATATCTAATACAGTGTAAATGCTATGGAAATGCTTGTAAGTATAATGTAAATTCTATGTAAATAGTTATCAAAGCATGGAAAATTCAAGTTTTGCTTTGTGGAAGTTTCTGATTTTTTTTTTTGAAATATTGTTAATCTGCACTTGGTTAAATCTGCAGATGTGGAACCTGTGGATATGGAGGGCTGACTGTGTGGTTAGACTGAACTAGTCTCCTCCCAGCTGATCCCAAACTTGCTACACCTTCAGTCAATAGCAACACCACTCAGCTGGGGCTCATGGAACAGAATCCTGGCCATCATTCCTTTTCTTTCCCTCTCTGCAAGAACCAAACATTCACCAAATCTATTCTATCATGTGCTTTGCTAAGTCACTTCCACTGTGTCCGACTCTTCATGACGCTATGAACCATAGCCCACCAGGCTCCTCTGTCCATGGGATTCTCCAGACAAGAATACTAGAGTGGGTTGCTGTGCCCTGCTCTAGGGCATCTTCCCGACTCGGGGATTGAACCTGCATCTTTTAGGTCTCCTGCATTGGCAGACGAGCTCCTTACCACTAGTGCCACCTGGGAATCATAAAATTCCCCTGAACCTGCTGTTTGCATCCACAGGCTACTTCTTCATTTGAGTTTTTATCACCTCTCATTTAGATGATTTCAGTGACTTTAAATCTTGTCTTCCTGTCTCTGATCTCTCACCGGGGCCCCACAACCCTCTCTACACAGTTCACCAACACAAAGTTCTTTCCAAACTGAAAATTTAGTCATGGCCATTTCATTACCATGGGAGCTTCCCTGGTACTTCAATTGGTAAAGAATCTGCCTGCAATGCAGGAGACCCCAGTGTTCAGTTACTTGGTCAGGAAGATCCCCTGGAGAAGGGACAGGCTACCCACTCCAATATTCTTGGGCTTCCCTGGTGGCTCAGCTGGTAAAGAATCTGCCTGCAATACAGGAGACCTGAGTTTGATCCCTGGATTGGGAAGATCCCCTGGAGAAGGGAAAGGCTACCCACTCTAGTATTCTGGCTTGGAGAATTCCATGGACTGTATAGTCCATGGGATAGCAAAGAAATGGATATGACTAAGCCACTTTCACTTTTCACTTTCATTTCATTACAGAAAACAAACAAAAACAAGAACACCAATACTAACAACAAAATTAAAACATGAAAATATTTAGAGTCTCCCTGGTAGCCTGTCACTTTTCTAAAGCATGTAGTTCAAGGTCTTCAACCTAGCATGTGCTTCCTGCCTACTTCTTTAAGTGTCATTTGTCAATGCATCCTGTCCCCATCTTACCTCAGGCTCCAGCAAGATTCTTCTGGGACGTTAAACAAGTTACCATGGCTCAGATTATTCTTCCTGCCTTGTCTCCTTTCATCCTTCAAAATCCTTGTCCTGGTGTCCCCTCTTCTGGAGAGCATTTTCTAAGGCTTCCAACTCTGGAATTCTTCTGTACTTCACACAATGTCATGTTGCAACTCCTTTGTTTATACGTCTGTCTTCCCTATTAGACTGTTCAGTTCAGTTCAGTCACTCAGTTGTCTCCAATTCTTTGCGACTCCCATGGACTGCAGCACTCCAGGCTTCCCTGTCCATCACTAATTCCCGAAGCATGCTCAAACTGTCAATCAAGTCAGTGATGCCATACAACCATCTCATCCTTCATCGTCCCCTTCTACTGCTGCCTTCAATCTCTATCATCATCAGGGTCTTTTCAAATGAGTTAGTTCTCCCAATCTTCAGTACTCATTTTTACTTGAGAGTGAGATTACTGGCTTGATTGCTCTCTCCCTCTTTTGACTCTCCTTTTTCTCCACCAGATAACCTCTATCTCCTCCCTCCCCCTTCTCTTCTCTACCCAACTCTGTGAATCTCTTTGTGTATTCCGGCTGTGGAGAACACTTAGGGAACTGATTACTGGCTAGATCTGTCTCTCTCTTTTTGATTCCCCCTTTTATCCTCCTGGCCTCCTCTGTCTCCTTCCTCCCTCTTCTCTTCTCTGTGTAACTCCTTGAACATCTCTGAGGGATCCAGACTGTGGAGAGCACATAGGGAAGTGATTACTGGCTAGCTTGTTCTCTCCCCTTTTGATTCCCCCTCTTCTCCTCCTGGTCACCACTATCTCCCTCCTCCCTCTTCTCTTCTCCATGTAATTCTGTGTACCTCTCTGGGTGACCCTCACTGTGGAGAAACTTTTCATCATTAACTAGATGTTTTATCATCAGTGCTGTATAGATGGAGAAGCCTTGAGGCTACTATAAGAATAAGACTGAAAACCAGAGGCAGGAGGCTTAACTCCAAATCCTGAGAACACCAGAGAACTTCTGGCTCCAGGGAACATTAATTGATAGGAGCTCATCAAAAGCCTCCATATCTACACTGAAACTAAGCACCACCCAAGGGCCAATGAGTTCCAGAGCAAGACATACCATGCAAACTCTCCAGCAACACAGGAACATAGCCCTGAGCTTCAATACACAGACTGACCAAAGTCACACCAAACCCACTGACATCTCAAAACTCACTACTGGACACTTCATTGCACTTCAGAGAGACGAAATCCAGCTCCACCCACCAGAACACTGACACAAGCTTCCCTAACTAGGAAACCTTGACAAGCCACCTGTCCAACCCCACCCACAGCAACGAACCTCCACAATAAAGAGGAATCACAAACTGCCAGAATACAGAAAGGCCACCCCAAACACAGCAACATAAACAAGATGAAAAGGCAGAGAAATACCCAGCAAGTAAAGGAACAGGATACATGCCCACCAAACCAAACAAAAGAGGAGGAGATAGGGAATCTACCCGATAAAAAATTTGGAATAATGATAGTGAAAATGATCCAAAATCTTGAAAACAAAATGAAGTTACAGATAAATAGCCTGGAGACAAGGATTCAGAAGATGCAAGAAAGGTTTAACAAGGACCTAGAAGAAATAAAAAAGAGTCAATATATGATAAATAATGCAATAAATGAGGTCAAAAACACTCTGGAGAGAACCAACAGTAGAAAAATGGAGGCAGAAGATAGGATAAGTGAGGTAGAAGATAGAATGTTAGAAATAAATGAAGCAAAGAGGAAAAAAGAAAAAATAATTAAAAGAATTGAGGGCAACCTCAGAGACCTCTGGAACAATGTTAAATGCCCCAACATTTGAATCATAGGAGTCCCAGAAGAAGAAGACAAAAAGAAAGACCATGAGAAAATACTTGAGGAGTTAACAGTTGAAAACTTCCCTAACATGGGGAAGGAAATAGTCACCCAAGTCTAAGAAACCCAGAGAGTCCCAAACAGGATAAATCCAAGACAAAACACCCCAAGACACATATCAATCAAATTAACAAAGACCAAACACAAAGAATAAATATTAAAAACAGCAAGGGAAAAAACAACGTATAACACACAAGGGGATTCCCATAAGGATAACAGCTGATCTTTCAATAGAAACTCTTCAGGCCAGAAGGGAATGGCAGTGATGAAAGAGAAAAACCTACAGCCCAGATTGCTGTACCCAGCAAGGATCTCATTCAGATATGAAGGAGAAATCAAAAGCTTTACAGACAAGCAAAAGCTGAGAGAATTCACCACCACCAAACCAGCTCTCCAACAAATGCTGAGGGATCTTCTCTAGACAGGAAACAGAGAAAGGGTGAATAAACTTGAACCCAGAAAAACAAAGTAAATGGCAATGGGATCATACTTATCAAAAATTACCTTAAATGCAAATGGGTTGAATGCCCCAACCAAAAGACAAACACTGGCTGAATGGATACAAAAACAGGACCCCTATATATGTTGTCTACAAGAGACCCACCTCAAAAAAAGGGACACACACAGACTGAAAGTGAAGGGCTGGAAAAAGATATTCCATGCAAATAGAGACCAAAAGAAAGCAGGAGAAGCAATACTCATATCAGATAAAATAGACTTTAAAATAAAGCCTGTGAAAAGAGACAAAGAAGGACACTACATAATGATCAAAGGATCAATCCAAGAAGAAGATATAACAATTATAAATATATATGCACCCAACAAAGGAGCACCGCAATATGTAAGGCAAATGCTAACAAGCATGAAAGGGGAAATTAACAATAACACAATAGTAGTAGGAGACTTTAATACCCAACTCATACCTATGGATAAATCAACTAAACATAAAATTAACAAAGAAACAAACTTTAAATGATACAATAGACCCGTTAGACCTAATTGACATTTCACCCCAAAACAATGAATTTCACCTTTTTCTCAATCACCTTTTTCTCAAGTGCACACGGAACCTTTTCCAGGATAGATCACATCCTGGGCCATAAATCTAGTCTTGGTAAATTCAAAAAATTGAAATCATTCCAAGCATCTTTTCTGACCACAATGCAGTAAGATTAGATGTCAATTACAGGAGAAAACGGAGAAGGCAATGGCAAGCTACTCCAGTACTCTTGCCTAAAAAAATCCCACGGATGGAGGAGCCTGGTAGGCTGCAGTCCGTGGGGTGGCTACGAGTCAGACCTGACTGAGCAACTTCACTTTCACTTTCACGCATTGGAGAAGGAAATTGCATCGCACTCCAGTTTCTTGCCTGGAGAATTCCAGGGACGGGGGAGCCTGGTGGGCTGCCGTCTATGGGGTTGCACAGAGTCAGACGCGACTGAAGCGACTTAGCAGCAGCAGCAGCACAGGAGAAAAACTATTGAAAATTCCAACATACGGAGGCTGAACAACATGCTGCTGAATAATCAATAAATCACAGAAGAAATAAAAAAACAAATAAAAATATGCATAGAAACAAATGAAAATGAAAACACAACAACCCAAAACCTATGGGACACTGTAAAAACAGTGCTAAGGGGAAGGTTCATAGCAATACGGGCTTATCTCAAGAAACAAGAAAAACGTCAAATAAATAACCTAACTCTACACCTAAAGCAACTAGAAAAGGAAGAAATGAAGAACCCCAGGGTTAGAAGAAGGAAAGAAATCTTAAAATTTAGGACATAAATAAATGCAAAAGAAATAAAAGAGACCATAGCAAACATCAACAAAGCCAAAAGCTGGTTCTTTGAGAAGATAAATAAAATTGACAAACCATTAGCCAGACTCATCAAGAAACAAAGGGAGAAGAATCAAATCAACAAAATTAGAAATGAAAATGGAGAGATCACAACAGACAACACTGAAATACAAAGGATCATAAGAGACTACTACCAACAATTATCTGCCAATAAAATGGACAACTTAGAAGAAATGGACAAATTCTTAGAAAGTACAACTTTCCAAAACTGAACCAGGAAGAAATAGAAAATCTTAACAGACCCATCACAAGCATGGAAATTGAAACAGTAATCAGAAATCTTCCAGCAAACAAAAGCCCAGGACCAGATGGCCTTACAGCTGAATTCTACCAAAAATTTAGAGAAGAGCTAACACCTATCCTACTCAAACTCTTCCAGAAAGTTGCAGAGGAAGGTAAACTTCCAAACTCATTCTATGAGGTCACCATCACCCTAATACCAAAACCAGACAAAGATGCCACAAAAAAAGAATACTACAGTCCATCTTACAGTTAAGATGCAAGCATCCTTAACAGAATTCTAGCAAACAGAATCCAACAGCATATTAAAAAGATCATACATCATGACCAAGTGGGCTTTATCCCAGGGATGCAAGGATTCTTCAATATCTGCAAATCAATCAATGTAATACACCACATTAACAAATTGAAAGATAAAATCCACGATTATCTTAATAGATGCAGAAAAAGCCTTTGACAAAATTCAACATCCATTTATGATAAAATACCTCCAGAAAGAAGGAATAGAAGGAACATACCTCAACATAATAAAAGCTATATATGACAAACCCACAGCAAACATTATCCTCAATACATGAAAAACTGAAAGCATTTCCCCTAAAAGTCAGGAACAAGACAAGGGTGACCACTCTCTCCACTACTATTCAACATAGTTTTGGAAGTTTTGGCCACAGCAATCAAAGCAGAAAAGGAAATAAAAGGAATCCGGATTGGAAAAGGAGAAATAAAACTCTCACTGTTTGCAGATGACATGATCCTCTACACTGAAAACCCTAAAGACTCCACCAGAAAATTACTAGGGCTAATCAGTGAATATAGTAAAGTTGCAGGATATAAAATTAACACACAGAAATCCCTTGCATTCCTATACACTAACAATGAGAAAACAGAAAGAGAAATTAAGGAAACAATTCCATTCACTATTGCAATGAAAAGAATAAAATACTTAGGAATATGTCTACCTAAACAAACAAAAGACCTATATATAGAAAACTATAAAACACTGGTGAACGAAATCACAGAGGACACAAATAGATGAAGAAATATACCATGTTCAGGGATTGGAAGACTCAATATAGTGAAAATGAGTATACTACCCAAAGCAATCTGTAGATTCAATGCAATCCCTATCAAGCTACCAACGGTATTTTTCACAGAACTAGAACAAATAATTACACAATTTGTATGGAAGTACAAAATACCTTGAATAGCCAAAGCAATCTTGAAAAAGAAGAATGGAATGGAGGAATCAACCTGCCTGACTTCAGGCTCTACTACAAAGCTACAGTCATCAAGACAGTATGGTACTGGCACAAAGACAGCAATATAGATCAATGGAACAAAATAGAAAGCGCAGAGATAAACCCACACACCTATGGACATCTTATCTTTGACAAAGGAAGCAAGAATATACAATGGAGAAAAGACAATCCCTTTAACAGGTGGTGCTGGGAAAGCTGGTCAACCACTTGTAAAAGAATGACACTAGAACACTTTCTAACACCATACACAAAAATAAACTCAAAATGGATTAAAGATGTAAACGTAAGACAAGATACTATGAAACGCCTAGAGGGAAACATAGGCAAAACACTCTCAAACATAAATCACAGCAGGAACTTCTATGACCCACCTCCCAGAGTATTAGAAATAAAAGCAAAACTAAACAAGTGGGACCTAATTAAACTTAAAAGCTTTTGCACAACAAAGGAAACTATAAGCAAAGTGAAAAGACAACCTCCAGAATGGGAGAAAATAATAGCAAACAAAGCAACTGACAAAGAATTAATCTCAAAATTACACAAGCAACTCCTTCAGCTCAACTCCAGAAAAATAAATGACCAAATAAAAAAATGGGCCAAAGAACTAAACAGACATTTCTCCAAAGAAGACATACAGATGGCTAGCAAACACATGAAAAGATGCTCAACATCACTCATTAACAGAGAAATGCAAATAAAACCACAATGAGGTACCATTTTATGCCAGTCAGAATGGCTGCTATCCAAAAGTCTACAAGCAATAAATGCTGGAGAGGGTGTGGAGAAAAGGGAACTCTCTTACACTGTTGGTGGGAATGCAAAGTAGTACAGCCACTATGGAGAACAGTGTGGAGATTCCTTTAAAAACTGGAAATAGAACTGCCACATGACCCAGCAATCCCAGTCCTGGGCATACACACCAAGGAAACCATAATTGAAAGAGACACATGTACACCAATGTTCATCCCCGCACTGTTTATAATAGCCAGGACATGGAAGCAACCTAGATGTCCATTAACAGATGAATGGATAAGAAAGCCTTGGTACATATACACAATGGAATATTACTCAGTCATTAAAAAAAAATACATTTGAATCAGTTCTAATGAGGTGGATGAAACTGGAGCCTATTATACAGAGTGAAGTAAGCCAGAAAGAAAAACACCAATACAGTATACCAATACATATATATGGGATTTAGAAAAATGGTAATGATAACCCTATATTCAAGACAACAAAAGAGACACAGATGTATAGAAGTCTTTTGGACTCTGTGGGAGAGGCGAGGGTGGGATGATCTGGGAGAATGGTATTGAAACATGTTTATTATCATATGTGAAATGAATCACCAGTCCAGTTTCGATGCATAAGACAGGGTGCTCAGGGCTGGTGCACTGGGATGATCCAGAGGGATGGGATGGGGAAGGAGGTGGGAAGGGCATTTAGGATGGGGAACACATGTACACCCGTGGCAGATTCATGTCAATGTATGGCAAAATCACTACAATATTGTAAAGTAACTAGCCTTCAATTAAAATAAATAAATTTATATTAAAAAATAGAAAAAACAAGAAGACAAATGAGTTAGTTCTTCACATCTGGTGGCCAAAGTATTGGAGTTTCAGCTTTAACATCAGTCCTTCCAATGAATACTCAGGCCTGATTTCTTTTAGGATTGACTGGTCAGATCTCCTTACAGTCCAATGGGCTGTCAAGACTCTTCTCATACACCACAGTTCAAAAGCATCAGTTTCTCAGCACTCAGCTTTCTTTATAGTCCAACTCTTACATCCATACATGCTAACTGGAAAAACCATAGCTTTGACTAGTTGGATGTTTACTGACAAAGTAATGTCTCTGCTTTTTAATATGCTGTCTAGCTTAGTCATTGCTTTTCTTCCAAGGAGCAAGCATCATTTAATTTCATGGCTACAGTCACCACCTGCAATGATTTTGGAGCCCACAAAAATAAAGTTTGTCACTGTTTCTTTTGTTTCTACATCTTTTTGCCATGGAATGATGAGACCGAATGCCATGATCTTTGTTTTTTGAATGTTGAATTTTAAGCCAGCTTTTCCACTCTCTTCTTTCACATTCATCAAGAAGCTCTTCAGTTCTTCTTCACTTTCTGCCATAAGGGTGGTGTCATCTGCATATCTGAGATTATTGATATTTCTCCCAGCAATCTTGATTCCAGCTTGTGTTTCATCCAGCCAGGCATTTTCCATGATGTACTCTGTACATAATTTAAATAAGCAGGGTGACAATATACAGCTTCGATGTACTCCGTTCCCGATTTGGAACCAGTCTGTTGTTCCATGTCCAGTTCTAACTGTTGTTTCCTGACCTGCATACAGATTTATCAGGAGGCAAGTAAGGTGCTCTGGTATCCTCATCTCTTGCAAAAATTTCCACAGTTTACGGTGATCGACACAGTCAAAGCCTTTGGTGTAATCAGTAAAGCAGAAGTAATTGTTTTTTTGGAACTCTCTTGCTTTTTCTATGATCCAATGAATGTTGGCAATCTGATATCTGGTTCCTATGCCTTATGTGAATCCTGCCTGAACATTTGGAAGTTCTCAGTTCACATACTGTTGAAGCCTGGCTTGGAGAATTTTGAGCATCACTTTGCTAGTGTGTGAGATGAGTGCTATTGTGTGGTAGTGTGAACATTCTTTGGCTTTGCCTTTCTTTAGGATTCGAATGAAAACTGACCCTTTCCATTCCTATGGCCACTGCTGAGTTTTCCAGGTTTGCTGGCATCTTGACTGCCACACTTCAACAGCATCATCTTTTAGGATATGAAATAGCTCAAGTGGTATTCCGCTGCCTCCACTAGCTTTGTTGTACTGATGTTTCTAAGGCCCACTTCAATTCACATTCCAGAATGTCTGGCTCTAGGTCAGTGATCACACCACTGTGATTATCTGGGTCATGAATATATTTTTTTTGTACAGTTCTTCTGTGTATTCTTGCCACCTTTTAAAAATATCTTCTGCTTCTGTTAAGTCCATACCATTTCTGTCCTTTATTGTGCCCAACTTTGCATGAAATATTCCCTTTGTATCTCTAATTTTCTTAAGAGATCTCTAGTCTTTCCCATTCTATTGTTTTCCTCTGTTTTGTTGCATTGATAATGAGGAAGGCTTTCTTATCTTTCCTTGCTATTCTTTGGAACTCTGCATTCAAATAGGTATACCTTTCCTTTTTCCCTCTGCCTTTAGCTCCTCTTCTTTCCTCAGGTGTTTGTAAAATATCCTCAGACAACCATTTTGCCTTTTTGCTTTTCTTTGTCTTGGAGATGGTCTTGATCACTGCCTCCTGTACAATGTCACGAACCTCCATCCATAGCTCTTCAGGCACTCTGTCTATCAGATCTAATCCTTTGAATCTATTTGTCACTTCCACTCTGTAATCGTAAAGGATTTGATTTAGGTCATACCGGAATGGTCTAATGGTTTTCCCTACTTTCTTCAATTTCAGTCTGAGTTTTATAATAAGGAATTCATGGTCTGAGCCACAGTTTGCTCCTGTTCTTGTTTTTATTGACTCTATAGAGCTTCTCTATCTTTGGCTGCAAAGAAAATAGTGAATCTGATTTTGGTATTGACCATCTGGTGATGTCCATGTGTAGAGTTGTCTCTTGTGTTGTTTGAAGAGGGTGTTTGCTATGACCAGTGTGTTCTCTTGGCAATCTGTTAGCCTTTGCCCTGCTTCATTTTGCACTCCAAGGCCAAACTTTCCAATTATTACAGGTGTCTCTTGACTTCCTACTTTCACATTCCAGTCCCCTATGATGTAAAAGACATTTGGGTGGGTGGGGGGTGTCGGTTCTAGAAGATCTTGTAGGTCATCATAGAACTGTTCAGCTTCAACTTCTTCAACATTAGTGGTTGGAGCATAGACTTGCATTACCGTGAAATTGAACGGTTTGCCTTATAGACAAACAGAGATCATTCTGTCATTTTTGAGATTACACCCAAATATTGCATTTTGGACTCCTTTGTTGACTATGAGGGTTACCTCATTTCTTCTAAGGGATTCTTGCCCACAGTAGTATAACAGTCACCTGAATTAAATTTGCCCATTCCAGTGAACATCAGCATGTTAGGAATCAGTGAACTACTAGACTGTGAGATCTCCAAAGACCGATTTTGGCTGATTTTCCAGCTATGAAGTAGACGCTCAGTAAATATTTATTGAATGAATGATTGAGATGGTTCATGGGCTTCACGTGAGCCTGAAAGTCTAACTCCATGTGTCATCAAGTGTGCAATAACAGAGATAACACAAGTTTCATCTTTTATTCTCTTCCTTTGTCCAAGAGCTAAATTTTTTTTTTAATTTCTTGGAGGTAGGCAAGATCACCTGGCTGGTATCCAAAGGGAATGCTTAGTAAGAACCTGCTTCAGTGAAAGAGGACTTAAATGCTTTCTGGGGCTCTGTTCATAATGGAAATACTTCTGTCTCCTCTTTGCCTGGCTCTTGGCATAACTTCTGAGAGCTCTGCCATGCTAGGAGTTACTTCTGAGCCATTGAGATATTAGATCTCATTAAAGGAATGGACATTGTATCACATGCTGTCATTGCTAGATGCCTGCAGAGCTGTGAGTTCTAAGAAGCAACTGTTGACAGGAATTTCCCCCCTTGAGGATGAACAAATTATATGGGAGAGGGTGAGAGATTAGAACAGGTCCAAGAATCTTTAGTCCAAGGACTTGAGTGAGTTTGTGTTCCCCTCTGGGCCTGCAGGATACAAGCCTTTAAGAACAGGGGTGTAACTTGGTGGAGAAAAGCCCAGGGATGCTCTAGCATCAAATTCTTCAGGTCCAGCAAATCAATTTGGTTTCCCTGGGCTTTGTGAGACTGAACTTTGAGACTATTGTTCCTAGGAGTGACATTGCCAAGAACAACTCAGGGGACCCAGCATTAATTTGAATGGACAAGCTTCAGGAAGTCCTAGATGATCCTCAGGAAGCCAGGTGATTGAGCCCAGTGTAACCTGTGGGGTCAGGCTCCACACCCTTTCCCATGGAACCCTGAGCAAGTGTGAAATTGAACTCTGCAGGGAGAAAGACTGGGGCTCAGTGACCTTTCTTCAGGGGTGCTCAGCTGTGAGTACCCTGTCTCTGGGGGGTTAACATTGTCCCTGCCACAGCAGCTTCTCTATATGTTGTGCTTTTCCAGGGTGCACCTCCACCCCCAGTTAGGCCAGTGCCTTCCCTTTGGGCCGAGTGACTTTACCCTGATGCCTTGGTGAAACTAATGGAAACTAAAGCTTAGTAGACTTTTGTTTCATTGAAGGAAATTGTTATTTCTGGTCCAGAGAGACTAAGCAGAAGTTAAAATTTCAGAAATACTTTTGGAATGTTGTGTAACAGTTTACAAAACCCAACTGATTGGTTCACTCTTCATATAACCCAGTACCTGGCACTTAGTGTATATCCCCATGTTTGGCATATAAATGAACCTGGGATTTGTTATCCTAACTTACTGATGTGGGAATTGAGGCCCAAGCAAGTGAACTGAATTTCCTAAAACCCAAATGTCTTGCTAGTCACTGTGGAGGCTTGGCTTGAAATCAGGCTCAATGCAGATTGACATTTACTGAGCACCTATCATGTGAGACATTTGCCAGTGATAGATAAACACAGTCCTTGGTTTTGAGGAGCTTATGGGCTTTCCAGGGAGTCAGACACATAAAGAAATTGATTCAGAACAAAGTCCTAAGCGCTATGATAGAGAACTCTGTGCGATGTGATGGGGAGGGGTGGCTAATTCCGTCTGATGAGGTCACAGAAGACTTCTTGAAGAACTGGCATCTCGGTTAAGTTTTGAAGGTTCGGTAGAGGTAGGCCAAGAGTAGAAAAGCATTATAGGCTGAGAGATCAATTTCAATAGGGGCACAGAGGTGTGAGCTGGCATGCTATGTATTCTCTGGAATGGTCTTTGCTGAGGGGAAAGAGGCAGTAATGATGATTAGAGAGAAATCAGATCATTGAAGGTAACAACTTGGCCTTGCATGCATTACTTTCCAACTTTTCTGACTCATTCAAATCACTTGGGGAAGTTAAAAAATATAAAGATATCCCATCTATGTCCCAGTGAATTTCTTGATCAGCTGTCTTTGACAGTGCCTTCTGGAGTATTCTTGTGCTTACCTTGTGGCTCAGCTGATAAAGAATCCACCTACAATGCAGGACACCTGGGTTGGGAAGAGCCCCTGGAGAAGGAAAGGCTACCCACTCCAGTATTCTGGCTTGGAGAATTCCATGGACTATACAGTCCATGGGGTAGCAAAGAGTTGGACACGACTGAGCAACTTTCACTTTCACTTTCTGGAGGCAAACAGGAAGCCACTTACAGGTGGTAGCAGGGGAGGGACATGGGATGTCATGCTGGACCCTGTTGGCAGTGGTCCACATGGAGGCAGGTGGGTGTGAGAAGGCTGCTTCTGGAGGCACAGAGACCATTTAGGAGGCTGCTGAATTTGGCTAAGTGAAATTCCATGGTGAATGAAATAGGGCTGTAGCAGTAGGGATGGAGGGGAGAGGCAGATCAAAAGTGATTTCAAAGTTATGGAATCCATATGATGTTTGGGGGTGGTGGCAAGGGATAGAGAAGTGTCTAGCATAATTCTCCAGGTTTCTGGCATTGCTGCCTGGGCAGAGTGTGCTATTTCTGACCAACATCAGGAGTGGAAGGTGGAGGGAGATTGAGGAGCAAGTGATCTGTTCAGCTTGGAATCTGCTGAATTTGAGATCATGTGGGACATCCAGATGGGAAGTCAGCTAGTGTGTTCTGAACTCATGGCTGGGCCCCGGTTCCAGACAGAACCGGGCCCCTCTGTCTGAAGTATTTAAAGCCATGTGGGTAGCAGAGATCTCTCTGGGACACTGGTGGAAAATGTACTTTCAATTATTCTACCCCTTTCTATCTTCAAGGTTTGTTCTCCTGAGGAAGCAGAGACTTTTTTTTTTAATGTTTCAACAAGACAGAGTAATGAAAATGACATAAAAGGTGGATTTAAGGAAGCTGAGTTGAAGCCCTGCCTCTGTCACTTCACCACCCTGCACAGAACTGAGTATGTCTCAGCCTCTATGTCTTCACTGATAAAACAAGAGTCATAGAACCTCTGTCTCACAGAGTTATTGAGAAGGTCCGCTGAGAACACGGATGTGAAAAATGACATGTAGAGAACCATAAAAAACATTAGTTCCCCCCACCCCCCAGATACTTGAACCAATGTGTAGGAATTACAAGGAGGCAGATGTAAGGAAACTTGACCCCATGTAAGGAAACTGTCCAATGCCTTGAGCTGTTGGATGATGGGAGGAGCTTTGGGAGACCAGAAGCTCTGAGGCTCTGGAAGTCTTTAAGCAGAGACTGGATTCCTAGGGCTTCTGTTGAGAGTTTTGTTGTCAGAGTGGAGTTGCCTTGGATGATCTCTGTGCTCTCTTTCCTGACTCAAATAGTGTTTGAGTTACTAGGACACCTCTTCACCTTTCCTTTGAAAACTTTTACACTACTTAGATTTTGTTCTAACTGTAAAAATAACACAGACACATGGTTATTTCTTTTTCTTTAAAGTCTCTTAAATTCCTGGGTGTTTTGGTTCCTAAGTGGAGTCTTGGTTAATACACTCAACAACCAGGTAAACAGCTTCAGGTCTTATTGCATGGGGGCATTTTTCAATATTTTTATTCTAATGCTCTTTAATGAGGATTTGGTGGATGCTGAAATGTATCTGTGTAGTATAGTTAGGCCTCTCTAAAACAGACTTGGTGCAGTGGGGCATTCTGATGTCTTGACAATTCCAAATTATACCTTCTTTTAAAATGACTTATCTTTATTACTTGCAAACAGAAATGATATTAGAAACAACAAACAAAATATTGCCTAGTAGAGCTCTTGATATAGTATGCTCCAACGAGTAGGTAAAGATCATTTGAATCAGCACACTAATTATTTATGTACAAATGTATGTTGTCAGAGAGCTTGGAAACAGGCTGTTTTCTGAACTGGTAAAACATCCCCTAAGAGCTCTTAAAATTTACTCAGAAACCCATTGTTGCTGTTTTCTTAAATAGATAAAGGAAAGGTAAAATATGCCAACCCATGATTAAATTATCACAAATCTAGCAATGGTTTGAATGGAATTATATCTACTACTGTAGGCAAGAATCCCTTAGAAGAAATGGAGCAGCCCTCATAGTCAACAAAAAAGCCCGAAATGCAGTACTTGGGTGCAATCTCAAAAACAACAGAATGATCTCTGTTTGTCTACAAGGCAAACCATTCAATTTCACAGTAATCCAAGCCTATGCCCCAACCAGTAATTCTGAAGAAGCTGAAGTTGAATGGTTCTATGAAGACCTACAAATCATCTAGAACTAACACCCCCCAAAAATGTCCTTTTCATCATAGGGGACTGGAATGCAAAAGTAGGAAGTCAAGAGATATCTGGAATAACAGGTAAGTTTGGCCTTGGAATACAAAATTAAGCAGGGCAAAAGCTAACTGATTGCCAAAAAAAAAAAATGCACTGGTCATAGAAAACACCCTCTTCAAATAACACAAGAGACAACTCTACACATGGACATCACCAGATGGTCAATACCAAAATCAGATTGATTATATTCTTTGCAGCCAAAGATGGAGAAGCTCTATACAGTCAGTAAAAACAAGAACAGGAGCAAACTGTGGCTCAGACCATGAACTCCTTATTATAAAACTCAGACTTAAATGAAAGAAAGTAGGGAAAACCATTAGACCATTCAGGTATGACCTAAATCAAATCCCTTACAATTACCCAGTGGAAGTGACAAATAGATTCAAAGGATTAGATCTGATAGACAGAGTGCCTGAAGAACTATGGATGGAGGTTCGTGACATTGTACAGGAGGCAGTGATCAAGACCATTTCCAAGGAAAAGAAATGCAAAAAGGCAAAATGGTTATCTGAGGATGCCTTACAAACACCTGAGGAAAGAAGAGAAGCTAAAGGCAGAGGGAAAAAGGAAAGATATACCTATTTGAATGCAGAGTTCCAAATAGCAAAGAGAGATAAGAAGCCTTCCTCAGTTATCAGTGCAAACAAATAGAGGAAAACAATAGAATGGGAAAGACAGAGATCTCCTCAAGAAAACTAGAGATATCAAGGGAACATTTCGTGCAAAGATGGGCACAATAAAGGACAGAAATGATATGGACTTAACAGAAGCAGAATATATTAAGAAGATGTGGCAAAAGTACACAAAAGAGCTTTATAAAAAAAGATATTCAAGACCCAGATAGCCATGATGGTGTGATCACTGACCTAGAGCCAGACATCCTGGAATGTGAAGTCAGGTGGGCCTTAGGAAGCATCACTATGAACAAAACTAGTGGAGGTAATGGAATTCCAGTTGAACTATTTCAAATCCTAAAAGATGATGCTGTGAAAGTGCTGCACTCAACATGCCAGCAAATTTGGAAAACTCAGCAGTGGCCACAGGACTGGAAAAGGTCAGTTTTCATTCAAATTCCAAAGAAAGGCAATGCCAAAGAATGTCCAAACTACTGCACAATTGCACTCATCTCACATGCTAGCAAAGTAATGCTCAAAATTCTCCAAGCCAGGCTTCAACAATACATGAACTGTGAAATTTCAAATGTTCAAGCAGGATTTAGAAAGGGCAGAGGGGCCGGAGATCAAATCGCCAACATCCATTGGATCACAGAAAAAGCAAGAGAGTTCCAGAAAAGCATCTTCTTCTGCTTTACTGATTATGTGAAAGCATTTGACTGTGTGGATAAAAATAAACTTTGGAAAATTCTGAAAGAGATGGGAATACCAGACCACATTACCTGCCTCCTGAGAAATCTGTATTCAGGTCAGGAAACAACAGTTAGAACTGGACATGGAACAACAGGCTGGTTCCAAATCAGGAAAGGAGTACATCAAGGCTATATATTGTCATACTGCTTATTTAACTTATATGCAGAGTACATCATGAGAAATGCTGGGCTGGATGAAGCATAAGCTGGAATCAAGATTGCTGGGAGAAATATCAATAATCTTAGATATACAGATGACACCACCCCTATATGGCACAAAGCGAAGAACTGAAGAGCCTCTTAATGAAAGTGAAAGAGGAGAGTGAAAATGTTGGCTTAAAACCCCACATTCGGAAAACTAAGATCATGGCATCTGGTCCCATCACTTCATGGCAAATAGATAGGGAAACAATGGAAACAGTGAAAAACTTTATTTTCTTGGGCTCTAAAATCACTGCAGATGGTGACCGCAGCCATGAAACTAAAAGACGCTTGCTCCTTGGATGAAAATCTATGACCAACCTAGACAGCATATTAAAAAGCAAAGACATTACTTTACCAACAAAGCTCCATCTAGTCAAAGCTATGGTGTTTCCAGTAGTCATGTATGGATGTGGGAGTTGGACTATAAAGAAAGCTGAGCACCAAAGAATTGATGCTTTTGAACTGTGGTGTTGGAGAAGAGTCTTGACAGTCCCTTGGACTGTGAGGAGATCCAACCAGTCCATCCTAAAGGAAATCAGTCCTGACTATTCATTGGAAGGACTGATGCTGAAGCTTAAACTCCAATAATTTGGCCACCTGATTCGAAGAACTAACTCATTTGAAAAGACCCTGATGCTGGAAAAGATTGAAGGCAGCAGGAGAAGGGGACGACAGAGGATGACATGGTTGGATGGCATCACTGAGTCAATGGACATGAGTTTGAGCAAGCTCTGGGAGTTGGTGATGGACAGGGAAGCCTGGCATACTGTAGTCCATAAGGTCACAAAGGGTCAGACACAACTGAGTGACTGAACTAGGCTGAACTGAACCAAATTGAATTATATTTTTATGTATTTATTTTTTTGCCAATCACTAGTGTAACACACATATGTTGAATGAGGCCAAATTTTCTGTCTAACTTTCTCTACACAGAGATTCTCTAAATGAAAATCTCCACTTATGCTGTTTGATGAGGAATCATCTTTCTGATAGTTTAAGTGATTTCCTGGCTCTTTTAAAAACATCAGCAAAACAGTTTTCCCAAATAAAAGTAATTTCATACCTAGCAAATATTCTAGCTAGGTAAAAAGTAGATAAACAATTTTGAAAAGCCAATAATATAAGAAAATGCATTCAGTCCTAATTGTGAGTAGACCCGAATCTCATCTTTTTTTTTTTTTTTTGGCAGGATCTTCATGAACTTTGTAAGGTCCTCCCTGGGTCAGCTTTTAATTATTCTTTTTTGTTGCACTGTAGCTATGCCAAAGGGTGGTGGAGAGAAGCTTCTAGTTGATCTTTTTAAAAAGTGTCTGTTTAAATACCCTTACCTCCCCCACCTCACTCCCTGCCCCAGGTCCTCATCCAGAGGGACCATTGGGCCAACAGAGAGTGAGGACTCTGTCTGGGGTGGCCTGAACCTCAGATCCTGAGGTGAGAGGGCCAGGTGGGGCAGCAGTAGGGGTGGAAGATTCAAGAACAGGGAATATGGTGTAGTGGAAGTTAGGAGGAAGGGAAAAGGAGAGAAAATCTATTAACAAATCAAAGTGGGAGCCAAGGAGTATTAGGTCACAAGCCAAATTACAGAAGATGGATCAGAGTTAGGAGTAACAGATACAGGGAATGATGGAATATAGTTCAAGTCTAAGCCAGTCAAATCCTGCTTGGGCCATGGTGACTCAGCAAGTTGTTAAGCTTTGGTCTGACTATAGATGCACGCTGATCAGCTCACTAACCAGACTGTTCTGCAAGGGCCTTGGGGTTTATATTCACTTGCACCTCATAGATACCTCTATATCAATAAGTCACTCCACATGACACTTTGCCTTACATTTTCTAGCAGGCTGGCTTTGGGGGTGATGGAGTATGTGGAAAGAGCCCTGCCAGGAGGGGACTAAACTCCACTGGTAACTGTCCAGGAAACCTTCGGTGAGTCATCGAATCTTTCAGAGCCTCCATTTCCTTGTATATTAATATAAAGTGAGGCTCATGGAGGGAGGGTCTTCCTGGTGGCTCAGACGGTAAAGCATCTGCCTATAATGCAGGAGACCTGGGTTGGATCCCTGGGTCAGGAAGATCCCCTGGAGAAGGAAATGGCAACCCACTCCAGTACTCTTGCCTGGAAGATTCCATGAATCGAGGAACCTGGTAGGCTATACAGTCCATGGGGTTGCAAAGAGTCAGACACAACTGAGCGACTTCACTGGTACGTAGAGGTAGAGACCTACAGTTTATCCATCAGTTGTGAGTTCTAAATCATAGGAAAGAATTCTGTGGCCTTTGCCATTTGGCTTGTTTGAGCTGAGAAAAAGAAATGAACTCTCAGCACTACCAAAGTAAAATCAAACGCTAGATAGTCAAATCCTTTCCCCAACTTGCTTGCCAGAGCCAGGGCTGTTGAAGAAAGTCTATGTTCTGCTGGGCTGTTTAGCATTTGTGGAAATAAACATAGCAAGGTGCACAGAGTTCTGCACATGCAAAAGCTTACATGCCGTGTTACAGCCGAGAGCCACCGTGTTCCAGGGACTCCCTGGGGCTGACAGCTCTTAGTGACGTAAACACCCCCACCCCCACCCTGGCAAGCGGGAGACCTTTAGTCCTTTGCCAGAATCACACATGCTCCTTTGCTCAGGGCTGAGGTAAGACTGAGGACCTTTTCTGAATGCCATCCCTGCATGGGTCCCACCCATGGGAGACAAAAGACATAAGGGCTGCTGCTGAACTTTAAAATGTTAATTTAAAAATAGCCCTTAATTACAAAAAAAAAAAAAATAGCCTTAGTTATAGCTTACCACAGGCAGACCACACATTTCTGAATAGTTTTGCAAATGAAGAAATAAGTGAGTGGTTGATAAGTGAGGCCCAGTTCCTCTTTTGCATGCTGTCCTGCACCTAAATTGTAATACAGCAACACCACAATTTTCAGCCCAATCACAAGTAAAACACATGAACACAGTTTGTTCGTTTCCCTTTTAATTGCACTACAAAGAAGAGTCTTTCTGTCCTTTGCCTTTTTTGACATCTCATCTTAAAAGCAGAAAGACTTTAATCTAGCTAAATCTATGTCTATACCCAATAAAGCTTGTTTTCATTTTCTTACCCAGCCAGCTAAGATTTATGCATTAATTATTCAACTGATGCATCTTAAACATCCTAGTTAAAACACACACTGTAGGCCAGGAACTCTTCACCCTCCCCATCACCCAGCACATTTTTGTTTGCCTGCAGGCATAAATACTTAGAACTGTAAACACGTAAACTCAGACTTTCCATGTGGCAAGGTCAACAGAGCTCATGGTGAACATACAAAGGATAGAAAAGTAATTATTATTGAGACTCAGGTAAGTGATTTCTTAGGCATTTTAGCTATCATGCTGTGGAATAATTGTAAACCCACCAGGAAGGAACTGCAAAACACAACCTTCCCCCAGTGGCTACATCAATTTTTTTTTTTTTTTACATTCTGTATTTTGTGCCAACCCTCTATTTAATCATTAAAAGGAATGTTATTTTAAGTATTGCTTCCTCAATAACAGTATTTGACTGAAATTGTACAGAATGGTGACTTTGCCCAGAGTGCGACTTCATATGCTGGCGTGATTTGAGGCAATCAGAGCTGTTAGTAATGGAATACAGAGCTCTGTGGCAATTTTATTTAAAGTTTTGTTTAAGGTAATATTGCATCTGACTAATGTAACCATCTGTATCCAGCCAGTCCCATCAATGACAACTTAAAATCATTAACCATGTCACATGCATCAAGTGCTTCAGCTTTGGTATAATTTTATGAGCATGCCTTATTATATTATGTTATTACTATTGTTGAGAGATCAGTAACAGCAGCAAATATTCCAGGCATACCACAGAACCCAAGGTGGTGGGTGTCCTAGCTTTTTGACTAAATTCAAGACCTAGCTTCTAGGTCTTGGCAGGTGCTCTTACCTTGTCCAGGAATGTCCTTCAAGTATTGGTTAAAAGCCCTTTTCGAGAGGTACCCCTCTTCCCTCTGGTATTCTTGATCACTGCACCCATTTGTTTCCTTCATAATATTTATCACAATGTAAAATGATAACTATTTTTTCTTATTTATTCTCTCTCCTGCAAAACAAGGTACTACAAGAGACTACAAAGATAGATGAAGGCAGAGACCAAGTCTATTTTTATTCACCCATCTATCCCCTTGCCCAAGTAAGTAAGGACTTTGAATATTTGGGGAGGGGACTCTAAACATTTTAATGAGTAAGCTAGGTAATGTGGCAACATTATATAGGGGCAGGGATCTCCTATGCTGAGGACTTCCAGAACAACCTCGTGGTTCGATCCTGTGGAGACCTGTGGGACTATACAGCAGACTAATCATGGGCATACTGGACATCTCCACCTGATGATCCACAGGCATCTCCAGTCAACATTCCAACCTTTTGACTCATCTGCTTGCCCCTCAAATCTCTCTTTCCTACTCAGAGTGGTAGCTTGGATAGTAGTACTGTCATGTATGTCATCATCCAAGAAAAACACCTGGTGTTCACTCTTCCCCTCTCTTCTCAACCCCAGCACCCAGTCCTGTCCTTTCCACTTCCACTGACATGACTGATTCAGGTCCCCACTATCACTTATTTGAAAAATGAAATGAAAGTGTCACTCAGTTGTGTCCAACTCTGCAACCCCATGGACTTTAGCCCACCAGGCTACTCTGTCCATGAAATTCTCCAAGCAAGAATACTGGAGTGGGTAGCCATTCCCTTCTCCAGGGAATCTTCCAAACCTAGGGACCAAACCTGGGTCTCCTGTATTGCAGACAGATTCGTCACCATCACAGGCTCAGACGGTAAAAAATCGCTTATTTAGGCTCCCGCAAATGCTTCCTATTGGGCACACTGCCTCTCTGGTCTTGTAGCCTGAAGACTACCTCTCTCCCTGAAAAGAGTCAAACACTATCTTCCCTCCCTGTTAAAAGTCAAGAAGGGCTGACAGTGTACAGAAGTAGCTGGAACCTAACTAACAGATAGTCTAAGATTGTAGATCTATGATTTCTTCAAGATTAATTTCATTTTGTTTTTCTGCTATGGTTCCAAGAGAATAAGCTATTAAAATGATTTGAGCTTCTTAATGAAAGCACAGAACTGTGCCAACAGAACACCATAAAGGTTTCCTTTCTTTATTTTCCACTAGCATCTATCTGTGATGGATGATATGATCATGAATCTTCACTTAAATATGGAATACTGAAATAATCATAAAATCCCAGAGTGTCAGAGCTGGACAAAGGCCATCTGTGTCCTACGTCTGAAGCCCAGGGAAGGGAAGGGCATTATTTAAGGTCTTCTTTCTTTTTCTTCTCTTATGCCTGAGTGCTAATTAGTGAGATTAGAAAGAAAGTCTAATCTTAATAAAGTGACTTATGCTTCATTGGTGATTGCCATGGTGGGGGGCGGCATTTGTGAGTGGTAAAGCTTTCTCGAAGCTGCCCTGGGTGACTCTGTATATATCAGTCAATGGGGTCCCAAGTAAACAGGACTCTGGGATGCCCATCCCTATATGAAGTTGTGTTTTCATCTGTTTTATACGGACTACCACTACCATGGATTTGAAATAACTTCATGTTAAGAAAGTTTTGAAAACTGTGCCTCAGGAACCCACTGGTGGTTTGCTCCCTCTTTTGAATATTCCAGCTAAACTATTTCTGTGGTTTTGTGTTTATTTTTGTTTTTATCTATCTCTTTCCAATGATAAAGGACAGGGAAAACTTCAGTCTTGCTCCTGTGGGTGTGGTAGGTAATATGAACATAGATTGTAACTTGTTGGTGGACCAGTGCCCAATGCTGGGGTTTTATGATTTCTTGGCTGTGTGTTAGTGTGGATGGGTCAGGGCAACCTAAAGGGTCCTGCCCTCCTCTCAGGCCAGGAAGGCCTTGGCTCCTCCTGGTGGAAGGTGTATTGACTTTAAGAATCTAGTGTCTTTTCTCCAGCTTACTTGAATTCCACATCTCTAGTCTTTGATACTGACCAGTGGTAAGTGGCCAGTGGTAAGCGACCAGTGGTAGCTTCCCTGGTAGCTCAACTGATAAAGAATCCACCTGCAATGCAGGAGACCCCAGTTCTATTGCTGGGTTGGGAAGATCCCCTGGAGAAGGGATAGACTACCCACTCCAGTATTCTTGGACTTCCCTGGTAGCTCAAAGAGTAAAGAATCTGCCTGCAAGGCAGGAGACTTGGGTTCAATCCCTGGGTTGGGAAGATGCCCTGGAGAAGGGAACGGCTACCCATGCCAGTATTCTGGCCTACAGAATTCCATGGACAGAGTATCCTGGCAAGCTACAGTCCATGGGGTCATGAAGAGTTGGATACAACTGAGTCACTTTCACTTTCTTTCAGTGGTAAGCGAGGTAGAATGGGTAGCTTCTGAGAGCCACATATTATGGGGGCATAGTAAAACACTGAGTGACTGTCCACAGAAGTGGGTGACTGATATTGCAAACTGATGATGTGCGTCATTGTGATGGGTCCCAGGAAGTGACCTTCCAGCTTCCGGCATGGAAGGTGATGGTGGGAGGGACATGGTGACGGTGATGATGAATAGGGGCTTTGGAGGAGGAACAAATGGTATGTATGTCTCTCTTGATTGTTTTCCTTTGGTGCTCAGTTCAGTTCAGTTCAATCAATCAGTTGTGTCCAACTCTGTGACCCCATGGACTGCAGCATGCCAGGCCTCCCTGTCCACTGCCAACTCCCAGAGTTGGACATGTTCAAATTCATGTCCATTGAATCGGTGATGCCATTCAACCATCTCATCCTCTGTTGTCCCCTTCTCCTCCTGCCTTCAATCTTTCCCACCATCAAGGTCTTTTCCAATGAGTCTTTTCTTCACATCCGGTAGCCAAAGTATTGGAGTTTCAGCTTCAGCATCAGTCCTTCCAGTGAACACCCAGGACTGATCTCCTTTAGGATGGACTGGTTGGATCTCCTTTGCAGTCCGAGGGACTCCCAAGAGTCTTATCTAACACCACAGTTCAAAAGCATCAATTCTTTGGCGATCAGATTTCTTTATAGTCCAGCTCTCACATCCATACATGACTACTGGAAAAACCATAGCTTTGACTAGACGGAGCTTTGTTGGCAAAGTAATGTCTCTGCTTTTTAGTATGCTGTCTAAGTTGGTCATAGCTTTTCATCCAAGGAGCAAGCGTCTTTTAATTTCATGGCTGCAGTCACCATCTGCAGTGATTTTGGAGCCCCCCAAAATAAAGCCTGTCACTGTTTCCACTGTTTCCCCACCTATTTGCCATGAAATGATGGGACCGGATGCCATGATCTTAGTTTTCTGAATGTTGAGCTTTAAGTCAACTTTTTCACTCTCCTCTTTGACTTTCATCATGAGGCTCTTTAGTTCTTCTTCACTTTCTGCCATAAGAGTGGTGTCATCTGCATATCTGAGGTTATTGATATTTCTCCCTGCAATCTTGATTCCAGCTTGTGCTTCATCCAGCCCAGAGTTTCTCATGATGTACTCTGCATATAAATTAAATAAGCAGGTTGACAATATACAGCCTTGACATACTCCTTTCCCAATTTGGAACCAGTCTATTGTTCCATGTCCAGTTCTAACTGTTGCTTCCTGACCTGCATATAGATTTCTCAAGAGGCAGGTCAGGTGGTCTGGTATTCCCATCTCTTTCAGAATTTTCCAGAATTTGTTGTGATCCATGCAGTCAAAGGCTTTGGCATAGTCAATAAAGCAGAAGTACATGTTTTTCTGGAACTCTCTTGCTTTTTCCATGATCCAACAGATGTTGGCAATTTGAGCTCAGACACGTTGATGTACTCTTGATACTTCTTGACATGATAAAAGGCAAGGCCACCCCTAACTTTGGTGAGCCTGGGCAAGGGCACAAAATACAGGCTCACTGCAAACTCTCTCTTCTCTCCAACCTCTTGGCTCTGTCCCTTACCCTGATGGGCCCTCTACACAGGCCTATAGACACCAGCCTTGCTCCTCAAAGTGTGGACCCCCCAGTCCAGAGCATTAGCATTACCCAAGAACTTGTTAGAACTACCAACTCTCAGAGCCTACTCTAGGCCTCCTTAACCAAAGTCTGGACTTGAATAAGATCCCAAGTGATTCACAATCACATTAAAGTTTGAAAAGTACTGTCGGAGCCCACAAGGTCAAGTTTCATCATCACCAGGTGGAAGGGTGACCACTGCTCAGTGCCCATACCCTCCTCTTTCACCACTCATGCCTAGGGTTGTGTCTCTGTGGTTTTCTCCATTCTTAGGAGGGCAAAACTAGGGAAGAGGATTTCCAGGCCATGAACACGGAGTTGGGGCACCTGGGCAGGAAATTTCAAGGTCTTGGTTAGGCTAAGAGTGGCATAGAGGAGGGAAGCATAGTCTTTGGGTGGGCAGGTCCCTTAGACCCATAGATTCCTTGCTCTATGGGCAGTGACCTTGTTGTCTCAGTGTAAGAGTGATGCTGTTTTCTAAATATCCATGTGAATGGGGTAGGGTGGGAGTGCTTCATAAGTTTTTGAGGTACTAAGTGGCTGTCAGTTCCTTGGTGGCTCTCTGTGGTGTGGGGGAGTAGTAGTGGTGGGGGCCATTACTGTTTGAAGAGGGAATCAGAGCACACTGTTCCAAACACACTTTTCAGTAGTCGGGGAGACACAGCTGTTGACTTCTCTATAGAAGATGGATGGTGGAGGTGCCACCTCTAGTGCGTAATGACAATTCAACCAAACCAGCTGTCAGTCTCCACTGGGAGACTCGGATGTGGGTGTAAAGGGCTTTGAACACCTGCCTCCACACCTAGGATACAACCAGTTTCCTCCGTGAATAAGCAGCAGTAACTGGCATGGTTGGGGTGAGGTGGCCAGTGAAGAGATGAGCATGCCATTTTGCATCCACACCACCTGCATGGTACCATGGTTGTGGGACAGAAGCAGGTCTGAGGTGAAGTCCATTAAATTGCCATCATGCTTCAACTTCATCTGTCTAATGGAGCTAACAGTTCTTGCCTGCTTGCTGTTGCAGCAGTGTTGGATGGCTCTAGTGAGATAATGATGCGAAAGTGATCGTTCATCTGTCAAGTGGAACATGCATAGCTGAGCATCCTGCCATTTGCTGTCTTTCCTCTGTGAGTGTGTGTTCCATGGCATCTGAATTTAGATGTAAGCTGCCCTCCCCTCAGCAATGCACAAGGCTCTGTGCAAAGCCATCTCTGCCCAGGGCCTTCCAGCCGCTGCCAGCAGTGAGAAAGTGCTGCTGTGGTTCTCAGTTTTTTAGTTTCACAGGAGGGAGCAGGGGGTTTTGCATTGGCAAACATTTTTGAAAAGACAAATAATTGCCTCTGGAAAGAGCCTTCTTTTCCTTTCCAAATACTCATGTTTACTGGTTTAAATTTATGTGGCTTTATTTTTTGGCCAGCGCTGAATGGTATTCCACTGAGCAGTAATTATTCCTTTGCTGTTGTCAGAGTTTACCGAGAGAAGGGAACTAAATCTAAAAGAGTGAATCCATCTGGTACATATGTTGACGCTCTCTCTGAGGCCACTGACACTGAAATGTTAATGCTAGATTTTTATCTGCTGGTGTCATTTTCGATATTGATATAATGGGAGCTAATGCTCTGAGCTGCTGAATCAGAGGCTGAATTTCATCCCCTTCCATGGCACTGGAAGCCCTGCACAGTGGATTGATGACCTTGGCAGAGCACAGCAGTAAAAGAGACCTTGTGTTCCAGGCCTGCCATCTGATTGTGAGACTCGAGTTGCCCCAGTCCCAATCATGGGTGGGGACTAGTGATCAGCAGCCAGGAGACTCCGTACCTTCCAGACCTGCAGCATGAAGAACTGAGCAGATAGGAGAAGTCCACCCACCCCCACCACTGCCCAATAGATAACATCTGCAATTAGTCTGACATCCTGAGTACGAAGTTGCCCTGCTCCTTGGAAGGAAAGTTATGACAAACCTAGACAATGTATTGAAAAGCAGAGACCTCACTTTGCCGACAAAGGTCCATATACTCAAAGGTATGGTTTTTCCAGTAGTCATGTACGAATGTGAGAGTTGGACTATAAAGAAGCCTGAGCCCCGAAGAACTGATGCTTTTGAACTGTGGTGCCGGAGAAAACTATTGAGAGTCCCTTGGAGAGCAAGGAGATCAAATCAGTCAATCCTAAAGGAAATCAGTCCTGAATATTCATTGGAAGGACTGATGCTGAAGCTGAAACTCCAATACTTTGGCAACCTGATGCAAAAAGCTGACTCATTTGAAAAGACCCTGATGCTAGGAGAGATTGAAGGTGGGAGAAGGGGACAACAGAGGATGAGATGGTTGTAAGGCATCACTGGCTCAATGGACATGAGTTTGAGCAAATTCTGAGGTATTAAAGGTCAGGGAAGCCAGGTGTGCTATAGTCCATGGGGTCACAAAGAGTAAGACATAGCGACTGAACAACAAAGTTCCCCTGGGAACAGCCCCTGAGGCCCATGAGCACTAACAACTCTGCACTTGTCCTTTTGACATTCACTCCAGTTCAGTTCAGTCACTCAGTCATGTCTGACTCTTTGCTAACCCATGGACTGCAGCACGCCAGGACTCCCTGTCCATCACCAACTCCCAGAGTTTACTCAAATTCATGTCCATTGACTCAGTGATGCCATCCAACCATCTCATCCTCTGTTGTCCCTTTCTCCTCCCGACTTCAATCTTTCCCAGCATCTGTGTCTTTTCAAGTGAGTCAGCTCTTCACATCAGCTGGCCAAAGTATTGGAGTTTCAGCTTCAGCATCAGTCCTTCCAATGAATATTCAGGACTGATTTCCTTTAGGATGGACTGGTTGGATCTCCTTGCTGTCCAAGGGACTCTCAAGACTCTTCTCCAACACCACAATTCAAAAGCGTCAATTCTTTGATGCTCAGCCTTCTTTATAGTCCAGCTCTCACATCCATACATGACTACTGGAAAAACCATAGCTTTGACTAGATGGAGCTTTGTTGGTAAAGTAATGTCTCTGCTTTTTAATATGCTGTCTAAGTTGGTCATAGCGTTTCTTCCAAGGAGCAAGTGTCTTTTAGTTTCATGGCTGCGGTCACCATCTGCAGTGATTTTAGAGCCCAAGAAAATAAAGTTTTTCACTGTTTCCATTGTTTCCCCATCTATTTGCCATGAAGTGATGGGACCGGATGCCATGATCTTAGTTTTCTGAATGTTGAGCTTTAAGCCAACATTTTCACTCTCCTCTTTCACTTCCATCAAGAGGCTCCTCAGTTCTTCTGTGCTTTGTGCCATATAAGGGTGGTGTCATCTGTATATCTGAGATTATTGATATTTCTCCCAGCAATCTTGATTCCAGCTTATGCTTCATCCAGCCCAGCATTTCTCATGATGTACTTTGCATATAAGTTAAATAAGCAGGTTGACAATATACAGCCTTGACATACTCCTTTCCCGATTTGGAACCAGCCTGTTGTTCTATGTCCAGTTCTAACTGTTGTTTCCTGACCTGCATACAGATTTCTCAAGAGCCAGGTAAGGCATTCTGGCATTCCCATCTCTTGAGGAATTATCCAGTTTGTTGTGGTCTGCACAGTCAAATGCTTTCACGTAATCAATAAAGCAGACATAGATGTTTTTCTGGAACTCTCTTGCTTTTTCTATGATCCAATGGATGTTGGCAATTTGATCTCTGGTTCCTCTGCCTTTTCTAAAGCCAGCTTGTACATTTGGAAGTTCTCGTTTCACATACTGTTGAAGCCTGGCTTGGAGAATTTTGAGCATTACTTTGCTGGTGTGTGGGATGAGTGCAATTGTGCAGCAGTTCCAGCATTCTTTGGCATTGCCTTTCTTTGGGATTGGAATGAAAAGTGACCTTTTCCAGTCCTGTGGCCACTGCTGTGTTTTCCAAATTTGCTGGCATGTTGAGTGCAGCACTTTCACAGCATCATCTTTCAGGATTTGAAATAGCTCAACTGGAATTCCATCACCTGCACTAGCTTTGTCCGTAGTAGTGCTTCCTAAGGCCCACTTGGCTTTGCAATCCAGGATATCTGACTCTAGGTGAATGATCACACCATTGTGATTATCTGGATCATGAAGATCTTTTTTGTACAGTTCTTCTGTGTATTCTTGCCACCTCTTCTTAATATCTTCTGCTTCTGTTAGGTCCATACCATGTCTGTCCTTTATTGTGCCCATCTTTGCATGAACTGTTCCCTTGGTATCTCTAATATTCTTGAAGAGATCTCTAGTCTTTCCCATTCTATTCTTTTCCTCTATTTCTTTGCACTGATCACTGAGGAAGGCTTTCTTATCTCTCCTTGCTATTTTTTAGAACTCAGCATTCAAATGGGTATATCCTTCCTTTTCTCCTTGCCTTTCATGTCTCTTTTATTCACAGCTATTTGTAAGGCCTCCTCAGACAACCATTTTGACAACCTTTTGACATGAGGGTGTGGCTGAGGCCAGCACATGCTCCAGAAACCCACCGAAGCCTATCCTGCTTAGTTGAGGCTCTGACATCCATCCTAGGCTTGGCTAGGCCTTTCCCTGGGATACTCAGCTCTGTCACTCTACCTGGCTGCCAGCTAGGATCCAATTCAAATACAATCTTATGGGAACACAACACTTCAACCTGCCTGATGACTAGTATTGCTACTGCTGCCTGATCTCTCCTAACCAGGTTGCTATCGAAATACCCAACTTATGTTTATCATAGTTTTCTGATCTTTGTAACATGGGGGGCTGCTCAGCCCCTTGGGGACAACTCTGTGCTTCTCCAAGTTCTGCCTCCATTTGACCTGTGCCCACTCACCTTCTCCTGCTCTCCTGACACTGAAGTCTTTGGAGTCCCCATTATCACTAGAAAAGTTTTGCTGTAAAATATGGGAAATACCCTACGTTATCCTGTAATGCAGTTATACATTCATGGGACACTCTGCACCTCTCACAGTTCACTTGGAACTGAACCCACCCACAGTTCCTGCCTTCTCTCTCCAGGAGGTATTAACCAAAGAGGCCGCAAGAGGATTTGCCAGCCTCCCATGAAATAAAATACTATGCAATACCAAACATCATACTGTCCAGATTTATTAGCAAAATCTGGCTGCCCTAGCTTTTTGACAATTTTCTCTTTCCTCTGTGTCCAGGATGACATAGACTCTCCAGGGTGAATTCTCATTGGGGGGAATTTGAAGGTGTCGTATGTCACTTGTGTGTGGTTGAAGAGAAGCCAACAAAAGGATTATCACCATTTCCCCCAAAAAACTGTGAAAGAAAGTTATTGATTATTTTCCAAATACCTTCCACCTTCATCATAGGATATTATGATCATTAAAGAGGTACTGTCATATAGCTTTTTAAAAAAGTTTTCTTATTTTTGTTTTCATAACAGTCACTGTGCCCAAGTCCCTCTTGACAGCCCAAAGGTGATGGTTCTTTCTTTACCCATAGAATTTGTCCTTGCCCTTCTGACAAATGGACTCAAACTGCTACTTCTTCTGTCAGCTGGTGCCTGGGTGTACGTCAAGGTCTTTAGGAAGGCCAGACAGATTCAGTTGCACAAATCATTGTTGACTGCTGGCAATGTGCTACCCCTCTCTCTACACTTCTTTTCCTACCCCTGACTCCCATTGCTTTCCAGTTAGAGCTGGAGCTGTCATTTTTCTTTCAGAACCCCAGGTTTGGGGTTAAAAAATATGTCTAAAAGCACATGTCAGCAAACTTTTTGGTGAACATCTAAAGTTGAAGGGCATTTGGTCTATACAGTAACCAGCTCTCCATTTTATGTAGATTACCCACACACATAATTTAAAAGTCCTTAATTACAAAGGCTAACAGTTTTGCCAAGAGAACACACTGGTCATAGCAAACACCCTCTTCCCAAAACACAAGAGAAGACTACACATGGACATCACCAGATGATCAACACTGAAATCAGATTGATTATATTCTTTGCAGCCAAAGATTGAGAAGCTCTATACAGTCAGCAAAAACAAGACTGGGAGCTGACTGTGGCTCAGATCATGAAATCCTTATTGCCAAATTCAGGCTTAAATTGAAAAAAGTAGGGAAAACCACTAGACCATTCAGGTATAACCTAAATCAAATCCCTTATGATTATACAGTAGAAGTGAGAAATAGATTTAAGGGACTAGATCTGATAGACAGAGTTCCTGATGAACTATGGACAGAGGTTTGTGATATTGTACAGGAGACAGGGATCAAGACCACCCCCATGGAAAAGAAATGCAAAAAAGCAAAATGGCTGTCTAAGGCGGCCTTACAAATAGCTGTGAAAAGAAAAGTGAAAAGCAAAGGAGAAAAGGAAAGATATTCCCATAATGCCTAGTTCCAAAGAATAGCAAGGAGGGATAAGAAAGCCTTCCTCAGTGATCAGTGCAAAGAAATAGAGGAAAACAACAGATGGGAAAGACTAGAGATCTCGTCAAGAATATTAGAGATACCAAGGGAACAGTTCATGCAAAGATGGGCACAATAAAGGACAGAAATGGTATAGACCTACCAGAAGCAGAAGATATTAAGAAGAGGTGGCAAGAATACACAGAAGAACTGTACAAAAAAGATCTTCATGATCCAGATAATCACAATGGTGTGATCATTCACCTAGAGCCAGACATCCTGGAATGTGAAGTCAAGTGGGCTTTAGAAAGCATGAACAAAGCTAGTGCAGGTGATGGAATTCCAGTTGAGCTATTTCAAATCCTGAAAGATGATGCTGTGAAAGTGCTGCACTCAACATGCCAGCAAATTTGGAAAACTCAGCAGTGGCCACAGGACTGGAAAAGGTCACTTTTCATTCCAATCCCAAAGAAAGGCAATGCCAAAGAATGCTCAAACTACCACACAATTGCACTCATCTCACATGCTAGTAAAGTAATGCTCAAAATTCTCCAAACCAGGTTTCAGCAATACGTGAACAGTGAGCTTCCAGATGTTCAAGCTGGTTTTAGAAAAAACAGAGGAACCAGAGATCAAATTTCCAACACCTGCTGGATCATCGAGAAAGCAAGAGAGTTCCAGAAAAAACATCTATTTCTGCTTTATTGACTATGTCAAAGCTTTTGACTGTGTGGATCACAATAAACTGTTGAAAATTCTTCAAGAGATGGGATTACCAGACCACCTTACCTGGCTCTTGAGAAACCTATATGCAGGTCAGGAAACAACAGTTAGAACTGGACATGGAACAACAGACTGGTTCCAAATAGGAAAAGGAGTACGTCAAGACTGTATATTGTCACCCTGCTTATTTAACTTATATGCAGAGTACATCATGAGAAACGCTGGGCTGGAAGAAGCACAAGCTGGAATCAGGATTGCTGGGAGAAAAGCAATAATCTCAGATATACAAATGACACCACCCTTATGGCAGAAAATGAAGAAGAACTAAAGATCCTCTTGATGAAAGTGAAAGAGGAGAGTGAAAAAGTGGGCTTAAAGCTCAACATTCAGAAAACTAAGATCATGGCATCCGGTCCCATCACTTCATGGCAAATAGATGGGGAAACAGTGGGAACAGTGGCTGACTTTATTTCTGGGGGGGCTCCAAAATCACTGCAGATGGTGATTGCAGCCATGAAATTAAAAGATGCTTACTCCTTGGAAGGAAAGCTATGACCAACCTAGACAGCATATTAAAAAGCAGAGACATTACTTTGCCAACAGAGGTCCATCTTGTCAAGTGTATGGTTTTTCCAGTGGTCATGTATGGATGTGAGAGTTGGACTGTGAAGAAAGCTGAGTGCCAAAGAATTGATGCTTTTGAACTGTGGTGTTGGAGAAGACTCTTGAGAGTCCCTTGGACAGCAAGGATATCCAACCAGTCCATCCTAAAGGAGATCAGTCCTGGGTGTTCATTGGAAGGACTGATGCTGAAGCTGAAACTCCAATACTTTGGCCACCTCATGCGAATAGTTGACTCATTGGAAAAGACCCTGATGCTGGGAGGGATTGGGGGCAGGAGGAGAAGGGGACAGCAGAGGATGAGATGGCTGGACGGCATCGCCGACTCAATGGACATGAGTTTGGGTAAACTCCAGGAGTTGGTGATGGAGAGGGAGGCCTGGCATGCTGTGATTCATGGAGTCACAAATAGTCAGACATGACTGAGTGACTGAACTGAACTGAACTGAATCGTACATGAAGGGAAACATGTGTTGTTCACGGAGTTACAAGTAATGTACCATAGTGGAGTGTGGTGTGGTTATTGGCAAGAAACTACTGGAAAACAGACTGGAAGGTAGATTTGGGTCAGATTTTAAGTGTTGAGATTTTTGGCCTTCAGAACATGTTAGTATCCTTTGAACTCAAGATGTTGGATCAAAGTAATGATTCTATTGACATTCTTAGAACTTTTGCTTAGTTTAGCAAGAGGTGAAAGAGAAAGCCATTAAAGCTGAAAAAGTGATCCTAAGCTCTAGGGACCATGTGAATCAGAGGTTAGAGCATCCCGTATGGCTTGGAGCTATAACTCTGCATCAGTCGGAGATGTATGTACTGTATTTTTTGGGAATGGAGAGAAGAGTTGGTCTTGGAAGAAGGATTGTGAAGGAACGACAGTAGAGCTGGGTACTTTTGCACCTATCTCCAGTCAGAAACGTATAGTTTGATTTCATTATTATCTTGAAATATTGTCATGCCCCAGAATATGCAGAAGAAGTCTATATTTAAAAGTGAGCATGAAAACTTCAATCCACTTCAGATATAAAGGACAAATTTCTTTCATTTATATGATTCCACTTTACAAGCAGCCATGATCAAATGAAGCCATGATCAAATGACTGGGCTTGCCAGAACAACCAACAAAAGAGCCATTTAGGAATGCAGTGGGCTTTGGGGTTAGGGGATAGGAGCTGTTGTTCACAGTACACCTAGATCCAAGCATGCGTAGCTAACCCTCTGATCCAAAGCTACAAGCACTATCCCTATTCCGAACACACCATCTTCCAAATGGGCATCATGTTATAACAGGCGGTATGGCTGATTGATGTGGCAGCATACATGGAAACACAGCTTTTACTAGAGGTTTCTCTCTCCTGATGTTTGGATGAGTTGAACGTTTTGGATGTGTCTCCTGTCTCTTCTAGATGATGACATGGGCATCACCATGAGCCTTCATTTGTTTTGCTTCATGTCTATGTTACTTTGCTGTGGGATGCACAGGTCTTTCCTAGCCTGCTCTGCCTCATTTATTATTGGGGTATAGGAGGTATTACTTCTTTACGGAAGTGCAGTACAAATTCCTCCAAACATGAACAAAGAAATTCTCTGAGGAAGAAAAGTCCCTAGAAGAAGGTACCAAGGTTCACTCGGGCTGGTGTCCTATTGTGACAGAGATACTCCTAACTAGAGCCCTTTGCTCCTCAGCCCTTGGAGAAATATACACTTGCATGATGGTCTTAAAATATAATCTCCTAGTCCTTCTGAACTTTGTTCTAAGTGTGCCTGATTAGTTAGAATCAAAACTCTTCATTTATCCATATCTACTGTTTTTTTTTTTAAAGGATTTTTATACTATATTAAAAAAAACACAAAATAAAAAAGGGATCAGTCAACATATCTTAGAAGTCCTCACAGAGTCTCTGCACCCACAGCCAGGAAAGGCCCCCCTGATGCCTTGTTCTCCTCCGCTCACTCTGCAGCTTGCCGAAGGGTCGCTGGAGATGACTCAGGCTCTAGTTTTTAAAATCAAACTTGTTCTGCCAAATCCAGGACCCTGAATTTATCCAAATTGTAGAAACATGCTTTGACCACCCGTCCACCAAAATACCTCCCGTTCAGATCAACAACAGCTTTAATTGCTGACTCAACCCTCTCGAATTCTAAAAATATTCGTACTGCTTCATCATCAGGGGCACCAGGAATTTCAAATATCACACATTTTCCAACTTTGCCATATTTTTCACACTCTTCCTTGGTTTCTACTTCCAAGTCTTCATCCACCTCTCCTGCACCAACCATGTTCCTGAGTAGGACCACTTTGGTAGGACACTTAAGTATTTCAGTTAATGGACTCGAATCCGACTTCTTGGCTGCGTCTTTCTCGGTGGCGTCGCCCACGATGATCTTGCCGCCCCGCTTGCTGGTCTTCCCCACCGACAGCGCTGTGCTCAGGCCCTGCTCATGCTTCCCGAGACCCTGGCCTTCCCGGAAGCCGTACTTCTGCATGATTTTATGTGCTACAGTGCCCCCCATGTTGGCGAGGAAGGAGTTGCCAGGGCCGGTCGGGGATCGGGGTCTGTCTTGTTCCTCATACACTGGGGGAGGGATAGCAGCTTTGGAAGACTGTGAGCGAGGTCGTGAATCCTCTTCATAAGGGAAGTCTCGGGGTAACTCTTTGTCCTTCTCCACAAGAGATGTGGGAGGTGCAATGGCAGCTCCGCCCATACTTCTTTTCCTCCTCTCTCGCTCATAATCTTCATCTTCATCAGAGTCTGGATCGGGTCGCCTGGAAAACCCACTAGCTTCATGTCTGTCTTTACGCCTCTTTTTTCTCTCTTCTATTTCCTTCTGTCTTTCCAGCTCCCGCTGCCTCTGTCGCTCCTCTCTTTGGCGCTTCACTACTTTCTCATAATCGTTAGGAAACATGGGATCATATTCATCAGCTAAGGGGATCAAAACTTCTCCTGCAGAAAACCCGCTGAGAACAGGGTCCTTGAGGCCTGCGGCCATGTGCGGCGGAGTGTCCACGATCTGCCGCTCATCTGAAGAGCCGCCTCGCTTTAGGTCGATTACTGGAGCAAGGACTGTACTTTGTTTTGTCCTCTGGCTCTTGGCCTGAGTGAGAGCTGCCTTCTTCACCTGGAACTGAGACTGCAGGAGTTTGAAGTTTTTGGACCAGCCTTCTGTCTTTGAGTCGCTGGTCTCCACTCCCAGGTCATCGTACAGGGACATCTTCTCAGTTCAGTGCCAGCGCGCCCGGCCGACACCAACGCGCCGCCGACACCGCGGGCTGGGCGCTCGGCGTCAGCCCCCGACAGCAACACCGCTCCTACTGTTTTTTATAATTGCTTATTTTGGAATTATGATCCTGGAGGTAAAAGTCCTACAGAATATGTAGAGTTAGTGTTTAATCTAGAGGAACATGTCTTAAAGGTCACATGGTAACTGAGTTTCTCTATTAAAAATAATATAGACTAGACCCTATTTTCTTCATTGGGAATTCGAAGCTCTGGAGAGGAAATTCACATACAACCCTGCTACTACCAGTATCTTTTTTCTTATACTGGATCCCCACTAGAGTATACATACATAGAATGGTTTAAAATTATTTTATCAATGTACTAGTACAATTTTTCATTTTTAAATCAGGCTTGTAACAACACAGACAACAAAAACAATCAGGCCACCACTGCTCCCTCTTCAGCCTGCTCCTCTGGAACAGTCACTTTTCAACTGTTTTAGTTATTGCCTTTGACATTGACTTTCATATTTTACATTTTTTACTGCTATTACTTGATTCATTATTTTCAATGTTGTTTGTGGACTTCTTGTAATGATAGATGACAATCCAGCTGTCTCAAAGTCATGCTTGGCTAGTTTATGCTGTCAACAAACCATTCCTAATTACCAGTGGATTTGTACAACAAAAGTTTATTTCTTGCTCCTGCTACATGTTCACCCTACGTAGTTAGGGAACCTCTGGATTATGTTGCTCCTCAAGGCGGATGGAGGTGCCATCACAACACCTGATTCCATGATCTCTGCAATAGGGGCAAGTAACAGGGTGATGATACACTGATTCTCAAAGCTTCTGCCCAGTCATATCACATTCTGCCCAGTCATTCCCTTTTGTTTTATTGACTGAAGGAAATCATAGGGCCATGGTGAATTTTAAAGAAGGCCACAAAATGCAGTCTTAACATGTGCCTGGAAGGAAGTGCCCTGGAATGTTTGTGACCGGCCCTCATGTCTGCCCCTGAATCCCTCAATTTTCCCATCCCTATTACTCTAATAAAAGTAAATCATATTTTTTTTTCAAAATTGGTATTCAATATTTATATTATTATAGCTTTGTAAATATTGTTCACTGGCAAGCCAATGCAATTAAACATACATGTCCTTTTTAAAATTGTGTTTTCCTCAGGGTTAATAATTGCCTAATTTTTATTTGTCAAGTTTTCCTTTAGTCTGCCTCCAGATATTTTGGGATGGGGGATATGCTGACGCATTCCTGCCATTCCATATTATAGACTTGCACTTAATCCCTCCATTTTCTGTCATGTGCCTCTACTATACCCAGTGTCTCTAGTGCCCTGAGTGTGTCTCATGCTGTGTCTCTAGAGACCATGTCTTTTGTTTCCTGGATGCAAAAGGGGTGAATGGAACAGTGGCCTGGTAAGCAGCATGGAATGAAGGAAATGTGGGAATCTGCTCTTCCATGTTCATACCTTCAATCCCTGTTTCCCTGTATCTTACCCTTAATTCTAGGGTACCTGGTATTTTTTAAGTCCTAAGCCTTCTTAGAACTCTCTCAGGGTAATTGGCTCACTTTCCTTTTTCATTTCCTTCACTCTTCTAAACTGATACACATTCCTCCATTGACTTCCTATCTTCAAAAAATGTGTTGACATTTCTCATCCACTAAGGTCTCTTTTCCCATTTCTTAGTTTGTATGTACTTTTACACCTTTCTCTTTTCTCTCTCTCTCTTATTGTTTTAACTAATTTACTGTTGTTTTGATAAGGCTTCAGGGGAGAGATAGAGAGAATCACACATGGCCAATCTGCCGAGTTTAACCAGAGGTCAAGCTGTGCTACAATGTGGTTTTCTTTAACTTGTGTTGAACCAAACATAGCCTTAAAATGTGATTTTCTTTAACTCATGCTGAACTAGACATAACCTTAAAATATACCTGAGATCTTCTAAATAAAAATAGCATTATACTTGGATAGGTGACATACTTTCACTAACAAATTTCAAGGACAGTCTTGAATTTGGATGGAAATTGAATTGTATTTAGCATTTTCTGAGTTTGAACATGGTAAATAAGTAAATGAATGATTCAATGAACAAAAAGGAGATATGCTATAATGTATAGTCTCAGTTTAACACTTGAGATCCTCTTTTTACCCTTACCTCCCCTGCTCTGGACCCCTGGTAATGGACTTCTATGGACTGTTATCTCCCAGGTTCCCTTGTCCTCTGGCTTCCAGGGGGTTTGGCCAATGGGAGGTATCCATTGCAGGCGGTGGGGGGGGGGGGGGGGGAGGAGGATCAGACAGTCAGGAGGAGAGAGAGAGAGCTCTGGGTATTTATTTCTCCAGCTTCTTCTCCGTCAGGTCACATTTGGCAATGATGATGTTCCTGTATTGTGTGCCGCACCTGTTGGGTTGCCCTGTTCTGAGAGCCTAGGTTTTGACCAGATTCTGTTCCGCTTCCCACTTTAGGACTAGGATGGTAGCAGCTTCTCCCTGCTGCTGGTTCAGGCCTGCTGCACAGCCCTTGGTCCCCTTTACCCTGCCCAGACCTTCAGCTGTACTTTTCAAACTTGTCCTCTGATTCCTGCCTGGAGCCTGGCTGACACAGATGCTAGAGTAGAGCTATCTCATTGTCATCCAGGTACTGTTGGACAAAGTACTTCACGGTTTCTGTACCTGAAAAAGTGCTCAGGTGGTGAAGGTGGTCTGATCTCCTGCCCAAGAGTCCCTTCCAGTGCTGATATCTGCACTTATACCTGATGCAGTGGTGGCTGGTCCATAGTCAGCTCCAGCTCTGGTTCTCTCTTCTGACTTTGTGGCCCACTGTGGATAATCCTGAGTGGTGGATGATCGTGAAACATTTTCTTTCTTCCTTTGTGAGACAGTTTGCTGGAGTAAAAACAGTACAGACTTTGGAGTCAAACCACGGTCCAAATTCGGGCTCTGTTACTTTCTTATTGGATGACCTTGAGTGGCTTCCCTGGTGGTTCCCTGATAGTAAAGAATCTGCCTGCAATGCAGGAGACCCGGGTTCGATCCCTGGGTCAGGAAGATCCCCTGGGGGAGGATATGTCAACCCACTCCAGTATTCTTGCCTGGGAAATCCCATGGACAGAGGAGCCTGGACTGTGGACAGCCCATGGTGTCGCAAAGAGTTGGACATGACTGAGCAACTAACACTTTCGCTTTCGCTAGAGTGCATTTACTAAACCTCTCTGAGTCTCAGGTTCTTCATCTTAAGATGAGGGTATATGATGAATACTATTAGTTACCTGTCCAATAACCATCCTGTTCTTCTGTTATAAGAATGCTGATTTCCATAAGGTATGGAGAGAAAATTTTACCTGGGTGTTTTGATACTTGCGGGATTCCCTGATGGCTCAGATGGTAAAGCGTCTGCCCGCAATGTGGGAGACCTGGGTTCGATCCCCGGGTCGGGAGGATCCCCTGGAGAAGAAGATGGCAACCCACTCCAGTACTCTTGCTTAGAAAATTCCACAGATGGAGGAGCCTGGTGGGCTACAGTCCATGGGGTCGCAAAGAGTCAGACATGACTGAGCGACTTTTCACTTTCACTTCACTTTGATACTTGCAGCTTGTGGTGGTTACTACTGTTTACTAACATCTGTTTATCCACTTCTGGGAATGCAAAAAAACTAACTTCTAAGCCCTCTTGTGGTGAGGCAGGCCTGTGTGATTAGGTCTGGTCAAGGAGCTGTGAGGGAAAATGACCCGTGTCACTTCTGGGCTGAAGCAGAGAGGAACACATGTGCCACCTCCTTGTGCTCTCCACACTTGTTGTGGCAGCAGGCAGCACTCCTCATGGTAAAACTTTTATAAGTCAGGGTCCCCAGGAGACCATGCAGAGCACAGAGCCTCATCAAAGTACAGTGAACATGTAGCATTAGCGAGAAGTGAACTGTTATCACGTGAAGCCAATGGAGTTTTGAGGTTCATTTGTCAATTAATTGACAGCTAGAACATCATCTTCTGTGAAAGGTTGTATGGATTAGACTTTCTGGATTTGGTTTCTAGCTCTGTTATTTATTAGAGATTCCCTGGTGGCTCAGACGGGAAAGAATTTGCCCACAATGCAAGAGACCTAGGTTCAATCCTTGGGTCAGGAAGATCCCTAGGAGAAGGGAATGACAACCCACTCCAGTATTCTTGCCTGGAGAATTCCTTGTAGAGAGGAGCCTGGCAGGCTACAGTCCAAGGGGTCACAAAGAGTTGGGGATGACTGAGCGACTGACACTTTTGCTTTCTGTTATATATTAACTTCTATGACTTTGGGCAAGTTACTTATACTTTCTGTACCTTGGTTTCCTCATCTGTAGCCCAGGGTTAGTAATATTTCTTCCCTTGTGGAGTTAGTGCGAGTATTAAAGAAATTAATATACATGGAGCACTTAGAATAGGGCCTGGCAGGCAGTATGTGCTATGCAGTATTTGCTGTCACAGAGAATATATTTCAGAGTGTCCAGCACAGCGTGTAACTCTCATTACCAACTGTAGCTGGTACCTTTATTGCTATCGTAAGGACTAGAATGACCCATGGAAAGTCTTGGCATTTTAATATGCGGCCCCTCTTACTTGGTGATTGTGCTTTTGTGCTTACATTTGAATATATACTCCTCATCTATTAGTTCTTTTGGAGTGAGAAGAATTGCTCTCTAAGACTTCCTCTACAACATAGGAGTCCTTAAGTGTGTGGATTTTGAAGGACATTTATGAATACAAAGTAAAGATCTCCTGAATTGGCAGGCAGGTTATTTTTTAAATTAATTAATTAATTTTAATTGGAGGCTAATTACTTTACAATATTGTAGTGGTTTGTGCCATACATTGACATGAATCTGCCATGGGTGTACATGTGTCCCCCATCCTGAACCCCCCTCCCACCTCCCTCCCCATCCCTCAGGGTCATCCCAGTGCACTGGCCCTGAGCACCTTGTTTCATGCAGTGAACCTGGACTGGTGATCTATTTCACATATGATAATAAACATGTTTCAATGCTATTCTCTCAAATTATCCCACCCTCACCTTCTCCCACAGAGTCCAAAAGTCTGTGTCCAAAATATCTGTGTTTCTGTTGCAGTCTCGCATATAGGGTCATCACTACCATCTTTCTAAAGTCCATATATATTCATTAATATACTGTATTGGTGTTTTTCTTTCTGACTTCAATCTGTATAAAAGGCTCCAGTTTCATCCATCTCATTAGAACCGATTCAAATGCATTCTTTTTAATAGCTGTATAATATTCCATTGTGTATATGTACCACAGGTTTCTTATCCATTTGTCTGCCAATGGACATCTAAGTTGCTTCCATGTCCTAGCTATTGTAAACAGTGGCAGGCAGGTTCTTTACCACTAGCATCACCTGGGAATTCCATTGACCTGGCAGCAAAGCCTTAATTAAGTAGGGAAGGTACTCCTCAGAAATGGCACTGTCCATAGGTGGAAGGCAAAGCAACCCACAGAGAACCTGTAGTCAGGAGAATCTGCTCCTGGGTAATGAGCCTTTGACTGTCTTTGTCATTTCCGGTCCTTAAACACTGTTTGTCTGTGCTGTCTGTTTTGCAGATGAGGGCCCTTAAGCACAGAGAGGGGAAGGGGCCGGTCTGGAATAATAGAATCAGTCCACAGCCTTGGCAGGACTAGAGCCCAAGATTCTTGACTCCAAGTTCACTGCTAGGTAGAAAAAGCCAGGCTTGGTCATTGAACACATGTGCCATTTGGAAATAAAGCCTTAAGATAAGGCTGCTTTGTTTTCTCCTCTGCCCTGTGTGCAGCTCCTCATGAGTTTTGTTGCTGCTGGAGGGCTCGTGCCTTGACGACATCAGAAGTAGCTTAGCATTCTCTCTCCTCTGTGATGTATTCATTGGCTGGAAGAGCATGCTGTCCATTCCAGCTTTTGGATGGGCTGCCCAGAATCACCACAGACTTTGCTTCTTAGCCAATGAGAGGAAGGCAGATATGAAAGCACTTGGCAAGTGTGCTGCCTTTGTGTGCCACTCCTTGGACACAAACATAGGAGGGGCTTTCTGTGGATCAGCTCAGTTCAGTTCAGTTCAATTGCTCAGTTGTGTCCGACTCTTTGCCACCCCATGGACTTCAGCATGTCAGGCTTCCCTGTCCATCACCAACTCCCAGAGTTTACTCAAATTCATGTCCTTTGACTCAGTGATGCAATCCAACCATCTTATCCTCTGCTATCCCCTTCTCCTCCCGCCTTCAACCGTTTCCAGCATTAGGGTCTTTTCCAATGAGTCAGTTCTATGCAACAAGTGGCCAAAGTATTGGAGTTTCAGCTTCAGCATCAGTCCTTCCAATGAATATTGAGGACCGATTTCCTTTAGGATGGACTGGTTTGATCTCCAAGGGACTCTCAAGAGTCTTCTCCAAAACCACAGTTCAAAAGCATCAATTCTTTGATGCTCAGCTTTCTTTATGGCTCAACTCTCACATCCATACATGCCAACTGGAAAAACCATAGCTTTGACTAGACGGAACTTTGTTGGTAAAGTAATGTCTCTGCTTTTTAATATGCTGTCTAGGTTGGTCATAGCTTTTCTTCCAAGGAGCAAGCCTCTTTTAATTTCATGGCTGCAGCCACCATCTGCAGTGATTCTGGAGCCCAGGAAAATAAAGTTTGTCACTGTTTCCATTGTTTCCATCTATTTGCCATGAAGTGATGGGACCGGATGCCATGATCTTTGTTTTTTGAATGTTGAGTTTTAAGCCAGCTTTTTCATTTTCCTTTTTCACCTTCATCAAAAGGCTCCTTAGTTCCTCTTCACATTCTAAAATAAGGGTGGTGTCATCTGTATATATGAGATTATTGATATTTCTCCCAGCAATCTTGATTCCTGCTTGTACTTCATCCTGTCTGGCATTTCACAAGATGTACCCTGCGTATAAGTTAAACAGGGTGACAATATACAGCCTTGACATACTCCTTTCCCAATGTGGAACCAGTCCATTGTTCCATGTCCAGTTCTAACTGTTGCTTCTTGACCAGCATACAGGTTTCTCAGGAGGCAGGTCGGGTGGTCTGGTATTACCATCTCTTGAAGAATTTTCCACAGTTTGTTGTGATCCACACAGTCAAAGGCTTTGGTGTAGCCAATAAAGCAGAAGTAGATATTTTTCTGGAATTCTTTCACTTTTTCAATGATCTGGCGCATGTTGGCAATTTGATCTCTGGTTCCTCTGCCTTTTCTAAATCCAGCTTGAACATCTGGAAGTTCTCGGTTCACATACTATTGAAGCCTGGCTTGGGGAATTTTCAGCATTACTTTGCTAGCATGTGAGATGAGTGCAATTGTGTGGTAGTTTGAACATTCTTTGGTATTGCTTTTCTTTGGGATTGGAATGAAAACTGACCTTTTCCAGACCTGTGGCCACTGCTGAGTTTTCCAAAGTTGCTGGCATATTGAGTGTAGCACTTTCACAGCATCATCTTTTAGGATTTGAAATAGCTCAGCTGTAATTCTATTACCTCCACTAGCTTTGTTCATAGTGATACTTCTGAAGGCCCACTTGACTCCACACTACAAAATGTCTGGCTCTAGGTGAGTGATCGCAACATCATGATTATCTGGGTTATTAAGATCTTTTTTTGTATAGTTCTTCTGTGTATTCTTGCCACCTCTTTGTAATATCTTCTGCTTCTGTTAGGTCCATACCATTTCTATCCTTTATTGTGCCCATCTTTGCATGAAATGTTCCCTTGGTATCTCTAATTTTCTTGAAGAGATCTCTAGTCTTTCTCATTCAGTTAGTGTTCCCCATTTTGTATTTTGCTGAAGCAGATAGTCAAACTCTCTGAGGAAGTCTAGGTTTTCTCTGTCTCAGGAAATTACTGATAATATCAGAGCCAGAAGGAGGTGATTAAAATGGGCAAGAAGATTCATAAAAGTCAAGCCAAGATTCTGATTTCTAACCCCACCCAGTTCTCCCCCAGCAGTCCTTTCAGCTGTGACTTGATTCCCAGGAAGCAGAAAGCAATAGTCTCCTGGTTGGATTTCAGGCTAAATTTTAGGCAATTAAAAGTAAGGGAGGTCAAACCTACTTACATTTAGAATCAAAGTCCACATCTCTCCATTAGGAGGCAGAGTCTGTGTGTATACTTTGCAAGGTGGGTCTAGTTCTGAATCCAAACATGGAAGTGGTTCATGTTGGTAATTAATCTCTTGCTCCAAGTTTCTAGCTTGTCTTTTTGGAGTTAATCACTTCCAGGAAAGGGCAAAGTTCTTAAAGTGAAGAAATGGAAAAGCATATTAATTGTAACTGGACTAGGGCCATATCATGAGAGCTCGAAAAATCAGTGATCTTGGATAAAGGGAAGGCCATTGGACAGCTGGACTTTATGGTAGAGAACATGGTTAGACTCCACTGTTACTTTCTGATCACCACCTGCTGCTACTCCAGGATGGTTAGTAATAACGGTCAATTCTGCTTAGCTTTCCAGGGTAGGTACTGTCATATTTTGAAAAGTATACTCATTTATCTGAAGTTCTCTAAACGTGTAACAACTGCCTCTTATAAGTCATGTTTATCTTATTCTGGTAGTGCTTTCTCTTATTCATCTCTCCATCCCTCATTCCTTTGGTAACGAATATGTACTAGAGGTGGTAAAGAACCTGCCTGCCACTACAGGAGACCTGAGAGATGTGGGTTCGATCCCTGGGTCAAGGAGATCCCCTGGAGGAGGAAATGGCAACCCACCCCAGTATTCTTGGACTCTATGGACAAAGGAGCCTGGCAGGTCACAGTCCATGGGGTCGCCCAGAGCCAGACATGGCTGAAGCAACTGAGCACCTGCAGTAAAAATAGTGACATTACTGTTCCAACCACTGGGATAGTTCCCTTCTTTATTTTGCTAACTTCTGCTTAGTCTTTTGAATTCAGTGTGAGGAACCCCTCCTTCCTGGAAAACTTTTCTTGACCATCCTTATCCCAGTTGGATTTAGATGCCTTCCTCTGAATTCCCTTAGCCACCTCTCCCCCTGGCTTATCTCCATCCTTGTGACACATTGTATTTTACTGTACTCTTTGATTTGGTTGACAGACTTTCCAACCTCCTCTCCACTCCCAGATGGTCTCTCCCTACATACACGGCTCTCCCAGGTGAAGGCAACTGTTGAAAGAATCATTACAAATGCACTGAGTGTTCCAAAAATACCCAACTCTGAGCCACACATGTGGCGACAGGGACAGTGCCAAAGCCCCTGTTGCTGGCACAATGCTAAGTATATATACTAGCACCTCCATAAATGTTTATTAACTACATAAATGAATGATGGTGGTGTATTAAATATGTGGATAAACTTATGTTACCAGAATGTCATTTTGCTTATTTTGAGTCTTCCCTCAGTTTCTACCAAGCTGGGCCATGATCTTGTTCCTTAAGGAACAATGGGGGCAGAGCCAACATCTAGGTCCAGTCCAACCCCTTTCTTGCCAGCCAGATTATGTTTGCCTCTGCTCATCCCTGGGTTAGTCTGATGTCTGCAGCTGCAAGGAGACACCTCTCACATCAGGGTTTGGTCTTCTCCCTTGTTAACCTTTGACTTCAGCTATCATGACCCTATTGATGAATGAACCTCAGTGTTCTGCTACCCATGTCCTGTCCTTTTGAATTATTTTTGGCAGCCCTTAACTAGGGACCATGTAACCTAGTCCTGTCCTGGGCAGACACACCTGGCCCTCTACCATCTTCTGGTGGACATAGCTGACAGCACTATCGATCCTTTCTGTTAGATTCTCCATCTAGCATTGACTTTTCCTGCACAGAATATAATTTCTAGATCTAGGTTCTCAGAACAAAAAAGGCGTAGTCTTTGGAATCAGAAATAAATGGCTTTGAAGGGAGTCTTCTATTATACTTGCTAGTTTTACCCCTCTGAGTCTAATTTTCTCAGCTATAAAGATGGGAATAATAGTCACAACTTGGTAGAGTTGTTTTAAGCATAGTGCCTGCCATGTAATTGCTGAGAAAAAGGCAGTTCCCTCCCATGTTCCATAATGGTGTGTTGACTTTTGTATTCAAAGCAGACACTTAGGCCTTTCCTTTCAACACATCATTTTTTAGGGTATTTCTGTAGATGGTGATGGTGATTTGCTTCTAGGGCAGGCCTGGCCACACCATCACCAGGGCTTCTGGCCTCTGGTCACATGGCATGTATTGTATCTGTCACTAAGATGGGATTCAGTCAACACATAGGGCATAAGTAACCATCACTGTTTAAGCCAGCATTGTCACAATAATAATTTTTCAGAAAATTTTATCAGACCCTTTGCAAGAGCATATGCAAGAACATAATGTACACCAAGGAAGCCAATTATCAAACCATTCTGTAGTATGGTTCTTCAGAGAAATAGAACCAATAGGAGGAGTCCCATGATCTGCTGCATTCAAGTCAGAGACATGCATAAAGCTGGAGGTGTAGTTTGAAGGCCTGAGAACCAGAACATCAGTGGTGTAGATTTCAGTTCAAGTCTGAAGTCTTGAGCTCCAGGGACACTGAAGGCAGGAGGAGATTGAGGCCCCAGTTCAATCAGTCAAGCAAAGATTGAATTCAATGCTCCTCTACCTTTTTGTTCTAGTCAGGCCTTCGTTGGCTCAGTCGATGCCCACCCACATTGGGGAGGGCCATCTTCTTTACTCAGTCTACCCATTCAGATGCTAATCTCTTCCCAATACATCCTCAACAGATACACCCAGCCAAGAAATCATGTTTAACCAGATATCATCTGATGGCCCAGTCAATTTGACACATCAAATTAACTATCACACTGCCAAGAAATGCTATTTTCTCCCTGCTTCACATTCTGCCTAGCCTGGTATTTTCAGCTTGACCTGTAGGCACCTAGATCAGGCTTGCTTGGGATTAATTTGCAACAAGGTTGGAAGGGACAGAGGAGCCTGGTGGGCTACAGTCCATGGGGTCACAAAAGAGTCAGATAGGACTGAGCAACTAAACAACAACAACAAGGAAGGGAATAAACACAGGTATGTATTTAGGATCAGGGTCAAGGGCAAGGATCTTGACTTGTTCTCTGACTGCCTTGTTTGCTTAGCTAGGACACCTTGCTGATTGTCTGGCCTGTGAGTATCTTGCACTTTTCCTTCAACATTTTCACTATTCATAGTTGTTGACTTGTATCACTATTATAGCTTCCCAGGTGGCACTAGTGGTAAAGAACCTGCCTGCCAGTGAAGGAGACATAGCGATTCTGGTTCAATCCCTGGGTCAGGAAGGTCCCTTGGAAGAGGGCATGGCAACCCACTCCAGTATTCTTGCTTGGAGGAGCCTGGTTGGCTACTGTTCATGGGGTCACAAAGAGTAGGATGCAACTTAGCACACATGATACTTATTATGTGCTTTTTTGTTGTAAAAGAAAACACATGATAAAAATGCAAATAAAATAAGCATATTCAGTGAGATGTAAGTCCCCTTCTTCTAGTGATCCTATGTCACCCAGGTCCCTCCTCCAGAGGCAAGTGCTACAACCACCTTCTTGGGGTTCCCTCCAGAGTGAGTCTGTACATGCATAAACATAAATGTAGATATCTGAATATATTTGGGGCTTATCTTCTGACTCTGCTCGCCAGTTGTGTCCTTTTGCTTTCTCTTCTTTTCTCTGGAAACAGCTCTTCTACCCTGTTGTGGCTTCATCATTCCCTACTTCTTATCTGCTCTCAACCTGCTGCCCAGAACTGGTAAGACCATGATCTGGAACAGGAAGAAGTAGGAGTCATCATTTAGAAAGAAAGAAAAAGAAAAGCATTTCTAGTTTCTGCTTCCATTGTGTGTTGTCTAACCCTGCAAAATTAAATTACATCTGTTCACCTACTACTGACTCACTGTATTCCATGAGCAAACCATTTGCATTTTTCTTCACAACAACATCTTTCTCCTCAGGATGCTCTGGCAACTAATGTTTTAAAATTCTCAGAAAAAGTCATAATATTAAAGCTTTTCCATCCTAAGCATCCAGAAATTGAATTGAAACCAAAGCATAGAGAAGTATTATGGAAGAAACTAAATAGTTTACAAATTGAGCAATGGCATGTTGAATATTAAATCTAGTTGACTGGGAATTCATTTAGGGCCCATCCAAATTCTGTGTTCCTACCCATGACCACATACACAGTCCACCAAATGCATCTTCACAGAGTACGATGTCTTGAGGTATTTAGAAAATGATAGCATCATACAGATAAAGGAACAACTAATTCTATCTGGGGAGGTGATCAATTCCAACAGAACTTCGGGCTAGACTGTGATGATTGGGAGTTTGATTGGGAGTTTCTCAGATGGACAAGAGGGTGAAAGGCATTTGAAGCAGAGGGAAAATATCAGAAGAGTGCAGAATTGCAGAACTGCCCTGGCATTTTCTGAAAAGGTAAAGAGTCCATTTTGACTAAGGCATGAAGTATGTGGCTGGAACTATAGCCGAAAGACAAGCTTTGAAAAACATATTCTATGCTAAGAAATTTGGATTATTTTTCCTGTAAAATAACAGGTGGGCCCTGGAGAGCTTTAAGTATAGAAGTGATGTTGCCAATTTTTAAAATTTTGTTAACTTATCATAGACTTGTTTTGGCTGCCCCATGTGGGGCAGACATGTGGGATCTTAGTTCTCCATCCAGGGATTGAACCCATGCCCCCTGCAGTGGAAGCATGGAGTCTTAACCACTGGACCACCAGGGAAGTCCCAGTTTTCAAATTTTTACATAATTTGTAGAAGCGGCAGTGTGGACATTTGATAGAGGGAGACCAGTAAAGTGGGAGACCAGTGCAAAGTGGGAGACCAGTTACCAGCTGTTGCTTTTGTCAGTCCCAAGTGAGAAAGGATGGGAACTTGAGCCTGGGCAGGGACAGTGCAGGCAGAGAGGAGGGGGGCATTTAGAAGGCCTGTCTGACGGGTGACTACTTGGGGTAGGTGGGGATGGTAAGCGGAGGAAATGAGAGGATGGATGATGGAGGAAGGGGAGTAAGGGGCGGGGGGATGAGGCCACAGATTTTCAGAGCTGGAAGACACCACCGAGATTATCCCCAGCTAACTGAGTACCTTCAGTTTCATCCCTACAGGTGATGGTCTGGCTCTTCCCTGAACACCTCCAGTGAGAGGGCACCAGTTAGAGCTCAAGGCAGCTTACTTCATCCGCAGGTTGCTCTATGAGAAAGTTCTTTAGGCCCCACCAAAATCATCAATTAGTATCTTCTACTACTTGATCCTAGATTAAACTCCTTGGGGCCGCATGGGCCAAGGCCAATCCTGTGCCAATGTGAAAGCTCTTTACATACTTCCAAACAGTTTTCATTTCACAACTGCTATATCTTCTCTTGTCTAGAGTAAAATTTCCTTCTGCTGGTCATCAAATGACACTGTTTTCTATTCACTTATTATCTGTGAGGGCACAAAAGGCTACTTGTGGAGTAAAATGTGTCCATTTCTTCCCTCGTGAGTTTTTACAGGTCCAGATAAGCTAAACGAAAGGAATCTCATATTAAAAGCAACTTGGAAAGGAATAATATGAAAGTATTTGAGGAAGAGATAGTGAGGACCAGTCTGGTAATACAATTTCAGAAGCTTAAGCCTTGAACCACTTAAGGGTGGTAGTGATACCATTAATATAGGCTATCAGAAAACTAGAGATCACTCTCATCATGACAGGTGGAATGAAGACATTAGGAAACCACAGACTCTGGGGTAGGAAAGACCATTAGAGATGAGCTATTCCAAGTCCATTGTTTTACAGGTGGAAAGAATGAGGTTTGAAGAGGCGAGAGACATGCCCAGTGTTCCACAGTGGGTCACTAACAGAGCAAAGACTAACTCCAGACTTCCAGTTTCTAATTCAGTGCTTTTCTACTGTACTACATGTTCCCTTAACTTGGGACACAAGCAAGGGCCAGCTAATAAAGGATGCTCTTTTATGACCTTCTTGCTAACCACTGTCAACAAATTTTATTTCACTCTGAAATATATTCAAATGGTATAGAATTATATGAGAAAGTTTTGAAGATTCTTATATTGCTTTCCAAAGCATTCCTGCCACATTCGCCAAAGACTCAGCAGTTCACATCACTTTTAGTTTTGAATTGATGTGAATATCAGTGAGGATAAGTCCCCATTACGGCAAGAATTTGTACACTGAATGTTTTAATAACATGGGAGTGTCGATAAGACATTTAAAGTAGGAATGGAAATATTGGCCAATAATGCATATTATTGTGTGATGAAACTGATTAATTAATTAATTAATTACTGATGTAATCATACTATCACAGTATCAGTATAAATAGTAATTCAAAATGGTTAAATTCCTCCTGACATGTGAGCAGGGTACCTGAATTTTCGAGTGTTCAAAATTGGGAGCTATTGCGAAAAGCCTAGGCTATTGGAGATGTGGCACACTCTGAAAGCATTCTGTGGATTTTTTTTTAAAGTTAAAGGATGCCAATCTCCAGATTTCATACTTATGTAGTACCCCAGAGGCCACAGGGGCAGACCTCCCATGAAACTAGGTCCCTATCAAGCTGAGGGGCTTCCTGGTGGAAACTACAGTAACTGAGAGAAGCCACCTGCCTTGTGTCAAGAGATCCAGCCCCTGGCTCTGGCTCTGTGATGGACTTCAGAGCCATTTAGCAGCCTGAAGACTAAGTGAGGACTTAGCAGCATGAGAACTAAGTGAGGACTTAGCAGCGTGACCAAAGTCTTTAATCTTAAAGGCAGAGTTACTTATCATAGTTCTGTCTGCCAGCCCAGAAGGAATGAATGCAGCACAGAAACTCTATCATTTTACCAGAAAGCAGTGCATGTTGGTTCATCAAGAGGGCATCCCTCTCAAAGAAGGAGAATGGAGGGACCATTTTGAGGACATAGATATAGATTCTATTTTCCAGAAAAACATGTACTCATGAAACATACCTAATTTTAAGATAAAATTAACATTTGAGAGAAAAGATTATTTTTTTAAATCCTGTTAAATGCCTTTTAAAAAAAATGGGCCTACCTTTTTGTTCCAATCTGAAAGGAGAGCATACCCTTACCAACCAATCCATACCATAAATTATAAGATACTGATTTGATTGTCACACTTTGAAAATAGTCTCTCATGTATGTTTATCATGGCCTGTAAATGTTCAGAATAACATTTGGAGACCAAATCGCTATTCAGAGTAAGGGAAATAAAGGTCTACATAGAGAGGTTAGCACCCATTAATGGGCCCAGTGTTTGGACCTAAGAAACCTTTGTAAGACAACTCTCTTGTAAAGCAAGCAAAACAAGCACTCAAATAATAGTTCAAAATGAAAATTCAAAAATGGCAGGCTGTGTAGCTCAAAGTGATGACTCTATTTAAAAATCCCACTTGTCCTGTCAGTCTCTTTAGGCATTTCTGACTCTTTGCAATCCCATGGAATGTAGCCCACCAGGCTCCTCCCTCCGTGGGATTTCCCAGACAATAATACTGGAGTGGGTTGCCGTACCCTCCTCCAGGGGATCTTCCTAACCCAGGAATCGAACCCTTGTCTCTTATGTCTCCTGCATTGCATGTGCGTTCTTTACCGCTGGGGAAACCCAGTGTCCTCAAATGGTACGTGTTTGTAAAAGTCCAGCCACAGTCAGCATTCCGTACCTGTTGAGGCTGTGGATCCCATGGAGGCAAGTGGCCAATTGTACTTTGCCATTTTACATAACAGACCTGAGCATCTCTGAATTTGGGTGTCTACAGGTGGGGGTGGTAGTCCTGGAACCAACCCACTTAGATACTGGGGGACAATTGTATACTTAGCCATAAAAATTATCTGGTTGAGCAGAGTACAGCTTTGGCATATTAGCCCAGTAACTCCCAGCTATAGACCTGAAGCTGCCTGCATCCCTAAGTCAGTACATTGGGACTCACTGGCTCCAGTTGTATTGGTACTACTTGGGGAGTCAACATGTTGTTTAACCCAGAGAAGCCAAGGTACTTTGCTCCTGAGAAGGGATAAGGAGAGAAAGTGACTGTTTTGCTCCCATTTTCCTCATAGTACATTAGAAACAAAGCACAAAGTTGGCTGGGATCGGGGTTTTTATCGCCCACAGCACCTCAACTTTGATTTAACCAGATGCCATAACTATAGCAACAGGGAAATATTGGAATTTTGAGATTAACATGCTATTGAAATTTACTGAATGTAGCACACTTTGTGGGGAGTTGCATATTGTAGGTATTTCCTTTATTTTTTTTCCGTTTATTTTTATTAGTTGGAGGCTAATTACTTTACAGTATTGTAGTGGTTTTTGTCATACGTTGACATGAATCAGCCATGGATTTACATGTATTTTTTAAATGGCAATGTAAGTTAGGCTATAGAGAGAAAGTTTATTGTATATAATGGCTGCTACTCCCTTGATCTACATCTATAAATGTGTGTTATGAAACCAAATGAGATAAATCATCTAGAATGTCAACCGAATGGATGGAAATTGGGCTATCATAATTCTATCTTCAAATTTGCACAGCTGTTGGAATATCGAGCTGAATTAGGAGACCAGAGTCGCAGCCTCGGTTATTAAATCACGATGCGATCTTAGTCAGGTCTTGAAAGGGATTCTGGGTCTCAGATTCTGCATATTTTTAGTGCTGGAGGCTGAACTGTTCCACCTTTCCCATTCTAGGCTTCTAGGATATTTAGGGTTAAGTTTATCCCCACTTTGGCTCTGGAGGGTACTTACGAGGTCCTGTGGAATGAGAGAGAGTCACACTGTGGGATCCCTGGATCAATGAGGTGGTGGCATGTACGACTAGGGGTCTCCTTACAGGCTCTCTTCTGGTCAGGGAACTGCTGTCACTGCACTGAGTAAGGCCCTGAGCCCTATCCTGTCTGTATTCAAGGGAGATGTAAAGGGTCTTGGGTTACTGAGGCAGTGTAGCTGTAAGTTCTTCTCAGACCCTGTGCCTTAGTCGCAATAAACAGATTCTTGGTGTCTTCCTTTGACTAACCCCTTGCCTTCTTCTCCACACCCAAGAGCTCATTCCTTGTCTGTTATCCACCCTTCTTTTATCAGAGAGCTGAGGTCTCTGTCTTAGCTTCATAATTGGTGTCCTTTTCCTTTGATGACTAGAATTCTGTTGTTCTTTTCAATCTTCAGGTCTGAGCTTGGCCACTGCCAGAACTCTCTGGATTTGATATCCGCCTGCAGAGATCTTCACCTATAGCTCACGCCTCCTTGCTACTGTTCACACAGCCCCTGGTTGCCTGCTACTGGCCCTCACTGAGGCTGCTACCTGCCTTGACTGGTCCTCTGACTACTACTTATTACAAGACCCTCATAAGGTGTCTCCATTTGCTTTGTGGGGACATCACCCTGTTACTCACCCACTTCTGGACCTTTCTGATACTATTAGCCTCTACTTCTCATTTGTCATTGGAGACCCTACCCTCAGAGCCTTCCTGGGCCCATCTGGTCTCTAGGTCTTGGATCTCCCCACACTGGTCTATCCCAACCTCAGTTGATGTCCAGTTAGAACCTATAAAGTCTGTGTGGGCATTTCTTGGGCCAGGTTTTCCTACCTGGGCTCATCCCTCAGGATGGAAACTCTTGTGTCCAGATTCACCCAGTATGTGCCAGTTAACAAACAGCCTTATAAAACTTTTCAGTCAATGACTTGGTTGGATAAATTGAAGTTAAAATTATGAGATGGACAATGGGGGAGAATTTCCAAATCTCTATAGCCTATGGTAGGGAGAAGAGATACTATTGGGAATTTTTGAGCCAGGAAGAGATAATTAGGTGAAAAGTGGAAAATGTCCTTGTGATCTGTCGAGAAGCAAAGTTGCACGTGAATTTAAGGTGAGGCTGTTATTGTTAGTAGTAGTCAGCCTAGTAGTATTGAACTCCTTGCAAAGATGCAGCTGGCTTAATGAAATAGCCCAGAATCCCAGCCACCATAGCAGGCACATGCGTACTGGCTAGCTACATGCCCTTTGGCTGAGGACTTATTCTTTCTGAACCTCAATTTCGTCATCTGCCAAATGAGGCTTTGTGGAGATCACATTAATATCTTTGCACATTCATAAGCTCTCAGGGTGGCATTAAGAATACCAGTTAGTGGACAGTGGATGTGAAAGTGTTTTAAGAACCAATGATGCATCTTACAGATTTTTGGTCCTCCTTCCTAGATGGGTGGGGGCCATAGACAAGGAACCTCCTGCCCAGCATTGGCGGGCAGCAAAGATTGAGATCAGTGTTCTGAGGGAAGAGCAGGTCAGAAATAAGGCAAATTGCCTGACCTGGAGCCAGAGGAGATGAGGGAGACAATACAGAGCTGAGGGCTTTGAGGAGCCATCTGAGCTGATTCACGGGGAAGTTTGAAGGAGAGGAGTTTCCTGAGCTAGAGTACAGGGCCAATGGCCTGCTTTTTGTTTAACACTTGCTGTTGCTCGTCTAGCAGCTCAGACTGAAGCTATTTTGTAAGCAGTTGATTGGGTAGAAGAGCAGACCAAAAGTGAGAGATTATTCTTCTAAGGTTTGGCAGGATTTAGGGACCAGGGAAAGGGTACAAGGTCAGTGTCAGCTAGCCCAAGGTAAACCAATTTAGAGGAGAATGGTAAGTGTCCTAGGTGAACAACAAAGGTGGGCTGCATTTGGACACTGTGATGATTAACTTTATGTGTCAACTTGGTGCCCAGTTGTTTGGTCAAATACTACTCTGGTCGTTGCTGTGAAAGTATTTTTTATATGTGATTTAAATTTGAATCAACTGACTTTATCGCTTCTCGGCCTTTTGGCTAAGATCAAGTGAATCGATTGACTTTGAGTAAAGCAAATTGCCCTCCATAATGTGGGTGGGCCTCATCCAATTAGCTGAAGGCCTTAAGATGAAAGAAAGGTTTCCCAAAGAAAAAAAAATTCAGCTTCAAGACTGTAATATAGAAACCTTTCCTGAGTTTCTAACATGCCTGGCCTGCCCTGCAGATTTTGAACTCAGGACCACAGCACCAGTTCTTACCTAAATTTCTAACCTGTTGACCTGCACTATGAGTTAGAGGTTTGTTAGCCCCTGCAATTACAGGGACCAATTCCTTAAAATCATCCCCCTATGTACATACATATGTACACACACACATATACATAAAAACAAATACATGTATATGTATATGTGTATATATATATATGTGTTTCCATGTGTATATTTATTTACTATAGAAAATAATTAATAGATACATGTATATACACATCAATATCTACCTACCCTATTGGTTTGTTTCTCTGGAGAATCCTGACTGAAACAGACACATAAAGATGGCAGAGCAGCTTACAGCAGAGCAGTTGCAGGATCATTGAGAGCCTTAAGTGAGTTGCAATTGTGAGTTCTTTTACCAAATTTGTCAGTGAGTCACAAAGTATTGAGTCTCTGCTGTGTCTGCTGAGTGAATATCTATTGTGCCTTGGAAGTTGGCCAGCACCACCCTGTTTCTAACATGTTTCTGTTAGATCAACTCACATTCCTGACAGGTCAAACCAGAGCTTGACTGAAAGGCTCTCATGTTTGCACCCGAGAAGTTTTACTCCCCTGAGGAGAACACTGAAGGCCAGGCATCCTCGACCAGGGGTTAGGGATCTGACTAGAGGGGGCTTCCAGCTGTTTCGGGCTGATAATGGAGTCAGGACTTCTGAGGGTCCTCTCACTCAAACTTACTAGAGTCAATGCCATCAACAGTTACCACTCATTTGGTTTATCTTGTCATGGTACAGATGAGCCCTGGAAAGGAGAAGCCCTTCTCCAGGCCACACAGCAAGCTGGTGGTGCAGTCAGGCTGAGCATTCAGATTGTCACACAATAAGTAAGGAAGAAGGAGAAGGAAAGAGAAGCCCAGATTCCCCTTGTGCTTTTTCTATGGGTCATTTGTTCAGTCATTGTCCCAGCGTTAGGAAATGTTTTTCCCAGCTGGATAAGAAGGAAGGATAAGAGAAGAGTCTGAGTGGTAAAATAAAAGAAAATAAAATAGAAAAACACATTTATAAGAGTCCTCACTGCTCAATCACAAAGGTGAAGACAATCAGTGTAAATGAGTTTGATTAAAGAGTGAATTAACTTTTCTAGGGGCTTCCCTAATGGCAAGAAAACCATGGCCCTGTCCAACCACCTCACCATCTTGACCCGAGTATTTGTCATTGTTAAAATAAAGGCACACTTGGATCACGGTTCAGCAGATCTCCCTGTTTTGCTGAGGAATTTAGTTGTCTCCCATGAGTATACTAAATTGAATTGATCAATGAAAATGGCATATGTGTTCATTTGTTTTAACTTGACTGATAGCTCCATCCGTTATACAATGAAGCTGTAATTCCTTGAAAAAAATATTAATGAAAAAAACATGCCTGCAATTCAGGATGAGTCAGTAAAGATAACTGTCTTTCCTTTGCATTCAGGATTTCTGCTTTGTGCTTGTGTTTTCCATTTGGGATTTGTTAAGTGTAAATCCTCCTTACACATCACTGAAAGCATTAAGATTTATATGGCAGAATATAGTATGCTTTAGGCCTTTAGGAGAGAGCAGATGACCCAATAGGGTTTTCTTTTTCTTTTTAAAATTTTATTTATTTATTTTTTTGGCTGTGCTGGATCTTTGTTGCTGCGTGGGGCTTTTCTCTAGCTTCAGCGAGTGGGAGCTATGCTATAGTTGCGGTTCACAGGCTTCTCATTGCAGTGGCTTCTCTTGTTGCAGAGCATGGATTCTAGGGCACGTGGGCTCAGTACCTGTGGCTCCCAGACTCTAGGGTGCAGGCTCAATAGTTGTGATGCATGGGCTTAGTTGCTCCACGGCATGTGGGATCTTCCCAGATCATGGATCAAACCCGTGCATTGGCAGATGGATTCTTAATCACTGGACCACAAGGGAAGCCCCTAGTAGGGTTTTCTACCTTTAATTTGTACTATTATTTGCCGGATGGCATTTAAAAATAAAACCTCATATTTTGGAATGTAGTGTTCTGCAAACAGCATATATTAATATTACCAGTATGGGATGTTTTAATGCACTTTCCACAGAGTCCCTGGGCTCCTTATTGAGATGCATCCTCATGGCAAAGCATCTTTCATGGCTACGAGAAGGGCTTTAACCTCTGATCTGCTCCTTCCCTGTTTGGAACACAGCTTAGCTTTGATCAGCTCCTTAAAGAGCCAACTCCTTAAACAGTTTACATCCTTGCATATATCTGTGGACAGTATTTGCCAAGTACACTGGAATCTTGGCCAACAGGTGCCCCTAGGGTAGGGCAGGTACTTGTCAACTCTTTCCTTTGGTAGCTTTCCTTCTAGTTTTCCTCTTTTGCTCCAGGCTGCTTCTGTGATCTCTATATTCTCCCCTTTTATTCCTTTTCTTTTTAGATCATTTTCTCTCTTCTCATCTACCAACTGATGGAACAATTGAGTGACTTTCATCCATTCATTCAAACATTTACTATGTTCTACTTCATGCAAAGCACCATGCAATTGTCTGAGTTTTTAGTTAGTCTTTTCTGGTCTTGTTCTTTCTTAAATTAGGAATGTAATACGTATTCATGGTAAAAATGCAAACAGTACAAAAGGTTGTGAAATGAAGAGCCCCTTCAAGCCACTAGTCTCACTCCTTAAGCATACTCATCAGTAACAATTTCTTGTGTATCCTTCAAGAACTTTTCTATGCATATAAAAGTGTATGTAGGCATACATTTATGCATCTATATACATAGAGGTTCATATATACCATATATGCTTTTTCAGGAAACACTGACTGGAGCTAAAAACAGTTTTGTCAGTTCGCTTCTATGTATATCTTGGTGTGCCTGCCATGTCAGCACATGCAGTCCTGCTGATTCCCTTTGAGGCTGCATGGTGAGTTTTCTACAGAGGGCACTAAAGATGGCCACTAAAGTTTTAAAGTATAAATTCAGTTTTCATTCACTGTCCTCAGGTTTCTTTTACCTTTTCTTTATATTGAGGGTGTTACGCAGTTATGCATTCTGATACTTAAAGGATTCCAGTGGCCTGAAAATGCTTCAGGGAAATCAAAATTAGCTTGATCAGTTTCCCTGCCCACACACCATTTATCTGCTCTGGCCTAGGAACTGCCAAACCAGTCTCCAGGACTTGTCCCAACACTTGATGACAGTTTCTTTCCTCCTTTTCATGAGAGTTTCTTCTTCAGCTTCAGCCTGTGTTTTCTGGTCTGGCCTCATCGACTATAAAGTTCTTGCTTATTTGGACATATTCTATCCTTACTAGTTTTCATTTGCTCATGTGCAACTTGAGTACTCAATCAAAGAACTTCTAATTCTAGCTCACCCTTATTTAAACATGTACATCAGACTTATATGTCTCATTTCCTTTAATCCTCATAACAAACTCTTGAGCGATGTGCAATAATTATTCCCAAATGACAGATGAGGCGCAGAAAGGTTAAGGACATGGTCCAAGGTCACACAGCTAGTAGGTGGAAGAGCTGGTGTTTGAACCCAGGTTTATCTGACCCTAGAAGCTGTGCTTTTAACCAGCACATGTAATGTCTCCCTTAAGTCAGCAAGTACTTCTTGGCTAGCCAGTCATTGCAGAGCATCCCTAGTTTATCTGTGAGCCTGTGATTCTTTCAGGACAGGCCACAGCAGACACTTCCTAAATATGTGCATGCCAGGCTATGTGCAAGAGGGTGACGCTGAATTCTCTCATGTTGGAATAACATATTCTTAAGAGCTAAACCATGGGAGGGATCTTGGATGGGAGGAAGAACTTCCTGCTTACAATTCAAGCTGAAAAGGGGTTATGAAGCCCCACAGTTCTTCCTGTGTAATACTGTTAGCAATTATTCTGGAATTGTGGGACTTTCTCAATAATAACTGTCTAGATGATGCGTTTATTCCAGTTCCAATCCAAGTTTATTCAACAGATACTTGTTGAATACTTGTGAAAAAGATAAAGAATGACTAAGTCATGGCTTTCAACCTCTAGGAGCTCACAGTCTAACAGGGAAATCAACATGTACACTATTAATTCTCATACAAGGAAGGCAATGATAAAGGTATATACAGAGGTTTAAACAAGGTGCTATGGGAGTATTGGAGGAGTGAAAATTAAATTTAATTAGGGAATCTGGAAATATTATGTTTCAAAGAAACTTGGTCTTAAAGGGTTGATGAGGCTGTTACAGGAAGATATTTTAATGGCACTTTAAAAAGATAGCTTAGGCTGAGGATCCACACACCCTTTGGGGTGTGAAAACCTAGGGGAATGGCAATTGGTCTCGAGATACAACTGGAGAGATGAGTCTGATGATTTATGAAGAGCCTTGATACTGGGCTAAGGTCTTGAATTTGCTCTGTAGACTAAAGAATTTTTGAATTACTACCTTCCCCTAAACAAAGAGGAATCTCTTCCCTATCATCATAGTCTCTGTGTTTCTCAGTGGCCTCTTTGTTCAGACAGATACCTTCCAGTTACAGTCATATTCATTTGATGAAGATTCCCTATATGGGAAGTACTTGACTTTATAAAACATACCACATGTAATTGATTTAAACAGCTCCACTATATCAATAATGCATTTAATTTATTTCTCTCCCCGATCGTGTATGTAGCTACATGTACTTTGATTATATTGACTAAGATTACAATTCACGTTGATATAACCCAAGAGTGGTTGTTCATGATCTGGGCGGTATTGCGTTTAAAATTTATCCTTCTCTGTCATTGGCTCCATTCACTTTAAGTTTACCCTAAACCAGTTCTAGCTGTTCCATCAAATTTCTCTTTTACTAGCTCTATTTATTGTCTTTCTCTGGTGTTCCTATAAGAATGTCAGATTAAATTATATCAGATGCTTCTAAGATATGTTAACTTTGCTCCATCTTCTTTCCCCACTCAGCTTGTCATCCTATCATGAACAGGAACTAGCTTTGTTTGGTATGATTTGTATTTGAAGAATCCATATTGACTACTGTTTATCACTTGGGTTTCCCCTAGATACTCATAAATGACTGCCTTAATAATTGTCCCTACAGCTTACCAGATATTGAAATTAAATTTATGAGTTTAATTCCCTAGTTCCCTGGGGATTTTGTTTTTTTAAGAAAAATGTAACAAGGCAGTTTCATGACTCACAGCAACTCTTTCATAATAAACCGGTGTGACAAAGAAAAAACATTTTGCAGGAAAACAAATTTTAGTTTTAGCCTTCCAAATGATTATTATAAAACTAACAAATATGATTTTTTGAAATACTAAAAGGCATCCTGTGTCCTTTGAAACTATTTATTTACTGTGCTCACACATATTTTTATGGGCCATAACAGATGCCTATAAAATGTTAATCCACTAGTTTATAGACCTTACTTTGTGCTGACAATTGGAAATTTGGTCTTTTAATATTCAAATTGTTGTACACTTGAAAAATAGCCCAATAGTGGCACTTTTAAAAAGGTTATTTTGTAAGTGCTATTGGTCAGACATATGTTAAACTACTATTTCAGGTTGCTGAGACAACCTGTTTGCCACAATTGTGGTTAACTATTTACAACTTAACAATAATGCATTGACCTGAAACCTGAATCTTACCTTCACTGAATGTAGTGCAGGTACACTGTAGGTAAGCTGTAGGTAGACCATGCATGCTTAGTCGCTCAGTTATGCCCGACTCTTTGTAACACCATGGACTGTAAGCCCACCAGACTCCTCTGTCCATGGGATTCTCCAGGCAAGAATACTGGAGTGGTTGCCACTTCCTCTCCGGGGTATCTTACTGACCCGGGGATCGAACCCACAGATCCTATGTCTCCTGAATTGCTGGCATATTCTTTACCATTGAGCCATGGAGGAAGCCTATCTGTAAATCTCAGTAAATGACTAACAAGGGATTGATGCACATGTGGTAGCAAACAGTAGGATCCCTTGAGAGGGATGGATGTGTAGAACATTGAGCAGCACTGAAAGTTTTGGTAGACTTTAGATGTCTATACTTCCCTAGCCAAGACTCAGTTAACTGAAGCTAGAAATATGGAAAACAGCTAGTTCACATCAGTCATGGTAGACAAGTAATCAATTTTCTCTAACTGAAGGAGTTCGGACCCAGCAAACATGCTGAACATGCTGATGCTATAGTGCCTTTTCTTAATGTTCCATTGAAAAGTAGTAAGGCACATTTCTTTCTGAGCCAGTACCAGTCCCTTTCCAATGGCTTGGTCTACAGGCAAATGATGTTTAGGAGCACTTTGGTGTGTAATCCACAGGTATGACAGGTATTCTGAAATCTGTATCATAGTGCCTTATACTTTGGTGCCTCTTAGAACTGTAACGATTTTTTTTTCTTTTTGCTTGTTTGTGTGAATATTTTTAATTTAAAGACTGCCATCCTCAGAATCGTGCAGCAACTAAGCAATGAGAAAATACCCCATTAAGCAATTTTGGTGTGGGATAATCTTTAAGGGGCGAGAACATGCATAATTTACCAATTTGACAGAAATGGTTTCAAAACTGGCACATGGTGGCCTCAGTCCTCATCGGTGTATTCCTGGAAGGATGAGCCCATGGTGAGCTCCTTAGAGCTTGTGAATGGGAGGAAAGCCTTGGGTCTGGGGAGAAAGTGTTTGGATAACATTTTTTGTTTGTTTGTTTGTTTCTACTGTTTTTTCAGGAGTATAATTTTTATTTTATTTTTTTTATTAGTTGGAGGCTAATTACTTCACAACATTTCAGTGGGTTTTGTCATACATTAATATGAATCAGCCATAGAACATTTTAAGAAGGCTTTCCATTTTCAGTGGAGTAAAAGAGTCTGCCTATGAGTCTGTGCTATGGTCTTTTCTCTGGAGGAGTACTAAAACTACCTCTCTCACATTTTTCTGATATTTATTCTGCAAGTCAGCTGCATGAGCCCCTGAATAAGCTCCCAGGCATTACCTCCATGCTGTGTTCCTATGGAGGGATGGTAGTAATCTCTGCTAAGATAAACTGGAGCTTCTATGGATGCAGCGTAAATGCAGTGAAGTGTGTGTGTGTGTGTGGTTGTAAGATTTAATGCCTCTACAGGTAATTTTTTGGAGGGGGAATCTGGCATTTAATCAAATCCAGTGTCATTATGTAAATTTAATCTTACCTTGCAACACACTAGTAATTTTATTATCTCCTTTTCATTTGACAGTGCTTAGATGCACATTGAGCTTGGAATTCCAGAGGTAGAGTATTGCTGATTGGAGGCATATTAAGGAAAATGTACTGTGGAAATGAGATAAAACCTTTGTTCTTGTTATTGGCTGTCGCCTTTGTATGTGTACACGTATCCAGCAAAGGGATTTTAGAATAAAGTGTGCCTGTTTAAAGTTTTTCCCCTTTATTAAAGCCCCCAGTGAATTGCAATGAGACTGTTTTGAATGGACTATGTTAAATCTACTTCTGTCAAATGGAAAACCTTCACACAAATGAGATGTGATTCAAACTCTCCCTAATACAGGGCTCGCTTTTATACTTGAGTAGCCCATTTGGCTTGGCCTCTGCTTACTAGAATGATGTCTAGTGGTAGATTATTTATGCCATAATGTCTATTTAAAATTGAAGACCGTACTTCCATTCATCAACACTAGCTCTGATAGGTGTTTAAAAGTTGCAATGGGGGTCGATGATCTTGGAAAAGACTAATTATCCATCACCACATTAGTGTTCATATTATGAGAGTGCGGAACAAAAAACCTGGTCAAGTTGTATTTCCCAATAGGCACTTGGGTTTTTGATCCTATGATTAACATTAATGATTGTGTCTAATGAAAGTAATGAAGCTAAATACTTTGTGATTTAAAGAATGAAAATAGAAAGGAGGCAAGAGGGAAGGCATGAGAACCTGTTGAACTGACCTTGCTAAGGCAGAATAAATGGCATTTTAGATATGTTTTCTTTCTTGGACTTCTCTGTTTTTACTTTCCTCATTCTCTTTCATCTCTTAATCTGAAACAAACTTAAGAAGATCTCTTCTCCTGAGATATCCCATGACATCCTTTATGTGTGGAATCTAAAATGAAATTATACAAATGAACTCATTTAGAAAACAGAAACAGACTTAGAGAATTTGAAAAATGAGCTTATGGTTGCCAGCAGAGAAAGGATGAGGGAAAGGGATAGTTAGAGAGTTTGGGATGGACGTGTCCACACTGCTCTATTTAAAATGGATAATCAGTCATTCTTTCAACACTTCAAATTTTTCACTTCACTCTCTTCTTGTCTGCATGGTTTCTGACAAGAAGTCTGATATAATTCTTATGCTTGCTCCTTTGTAAGGTGTTCCCCTCACTCTGTCTTCCTTAAAGATGTTGTCTTTGTATTTGGTTTTCTAAAGTTGGCGAGAGGGAGGCTGGAGTGAGAAAAATGCCCTTCCCCAGTTGGGATAAGATTCCAGCAAACTCTTTTTCCTTGTAGAGTTGTGGAGAAGACTCTAGGCATATTTCACAATGATTCTTCTTTTCCTCCCCCTGCCAGATTCACAGGAGGATCTTACTCAGATCTTTGCTGTGAGAATTTGGTGAATTTCTTGAAATTGGGGTGGGGGGTAGCCCTGTGCCTTCAGTCCTCAGAAGTTTCCACTCTCCCAGTAGTCCACACTCATCCTCCAGCAATTTGTCAAAAGTACCACTTTTGGTGTTCCTACCAGTTTATGATTCCAGAGTCTTCTCCAGGTAAATAAATTTACATCTGTACCTCTCTGGATGTTCCTAAAGTTTCAGATTTTGGGGTGGTGGTTTGCGCTACAACATCAGTTCTCTGATAGATCCAAGAAAAGTCATTGATTTTTTTTTTTGACAAAACTGGCCTGTCCAGTTTTCTTGAAAGGATGGGAGTGATCACTTCCAAGTTCTTATAAGAGCTAAAATCAGAAAACTATTTCAAAATGTATATGAAAAGGCACAAGTTGTGGAATAGCTAAACAATTTTGAAAAAGAAGAAGGAAGAGGAAGGAATCAGTCTACCTGGTTTCAAGACATTATCAGTTCAGTTCAGTCGTTCAGTTGTGTCCAACTCTTTGTAACCCCATGGACTGCAGCACCCCAGACTTCCTTGTCCATCACCAACTCCTGGAGCTTGCTCAAACTCATGTCCATCGAGTCAATGATGCCATCCAACCGTCTCATCTTCTGTTGTCCCCTTCTCCTCCTGCTTTCAATCTTTCCCAGCATCAGGGTCTTTTCCAATGAGTCAGTTCTTCACATCAGGTGACCAAAGTATTGGAGCTTCAGGTTCAGCATCAGTCCTTCCAATGAATATTCAGGACTGATTTCCTTTAGAATGGACTGGTTGGATTTCCTTGTAGTCCAAGGGGCTCTCTGAAGACATTATATGGTTACATTAATCAAGACAGTAGGGTTTGGCAGAGGATAAACACACAAATCAATGGAACAGAATAGATAACCCAGAAATAAACCCACACAAATACGTTTAACTGATTTTTGCCAAAGTTGCAAAAACAAGTCAGTGGAGGAAGGATAGCCTTTTAAACAAATGATATGGGAGCAACTGAGCATCCACAGGGAAAAAAAAAAGAACTGAAACCTCACACCTTATGCAGACACTATCCAAAAATGGACTATGTAAGTTTGCAAAATGTAGACTACAAATCTTTCAGAAAACAGACATAGGAGAAAATCTTTTGGATCTAGGGCCAGGCAAAGAGTTCTTAGACTTGACACTGAAAGCATGATCCATATAAAGAAAAAAATGCATAAATTAGAACTCACCAAAGTTAAACACTTTTGCCTTGTGAAAGACCCTGTTAAAGAGGAAGGAAATACAAGCTGTAGACTGGGATGAGATATTTGTAAGCCACATATCCAACAGAGAATAAAGAACTCTTAAAACCAAACAGAATAAAAAACAATCCATTTAGAAAATAAGTGGAAAATAGCAATGTATATTTCACTGAAAAGGATATGTAGATGACAGGCACATGAGAAGATGTTTAACAGCCCTAGCCATAAAGAAATGCAAATTAATACCATGATTTGATATCACTATTTTACTGACTCAATGGACATGAGTTTGAGCAAACTCTGAGAGATAGTGAAGGACAGGGAAGCCTGGCCTGCTGCAGTCCATGGGGTCACAGAGAGTCGGACATGACTGAGCAACTGAACAACAACAACAATACCTATATTCAAACAGCTAGAATTAAAATAGTGATAATACCAAATGCTGGTGAAGATATGAAGAAACTAGATCTCTCATACATTGCTAGTGGAAAAGTAAAAATAATACAGCCATTCTGGAAAATAGTTTAGTGGTTTATTACAAGATTAAGCATAACTTGCCATACCACTCAGCAATTACACTCCTGGGCATGTATCCCAGAGAAATGAAAACTTTCATCTATACAAAAACATGAACATGAAGCTTATAGCAGAGCCATTTGCAGTAATGAAAAAAGTGGTAACAACCCAAATGTCTCTCAATATGTGACTGGTTAAACAAACCATGGTACGTCCATTCCATGGGATACTATCCAGCAATAAAAAGAGTAAACTTCAGAAACACACAACAACTTGGATGGGTATCATGGACATTATGCTGAGTAGAAAAAGTCAGTCTCAAGAGGTCACATACTGATTGATTACATTTACATAATATTCTCTAAAATGATAAAATTTAAAAGCTGGAGAACCAACTGGTGGTGTCCAGGGGTTAGGTATGTTGGGAGGAGGGTTGCAACTATAAAGCAATAGCATGAGGAAAATCTTTATGGTAGTAGACTTGTTCTGTTTCTGTTCTGATTGTAGTGGTATTTACAAGAATATACACACGTACCACTGGGGGAAACTGGGTAAAGACTACACGGCACTTCTCTGTATCACCTTTGAAACTTCATGTGAATCTACAATTATATCAATATAATAGCTTTAAAAAATATTAATAGTAGCTTTACAGTGGAGAAACCTGGAAGAAATCTCCTTAAGCAAGTCATCAAGGCTGACATCACCAGTATGTCATATTGATATTATGTACCTCCTAATACTATGTGATGAGAAAGTCAGTTCACCTCTGTGCTCTACTTCCCCCAAATACATAATCCCAATTTAATTGTGAGAAAACATCAGACAAACCTGAATTGGGGGACATTTGACAAAGTACATGACAAGCTTTAATTTCAATGGTCAAGGTCATGAAAAAAAATCACTGAGAAATTGCCATAAATTGGAGGCACCTAGGAAGATAGGATGACTAAATGCAGCATAGTATTTTGGATTCAATCCTGGAACAGTAAAAGGACATTAGTGGGAAAATTTGTGAGGCATATTATACAAAATAACTGTTCAGCGCTCTTCAAAGTGTCAAGATCATGAAAGACGTGAAACGACTGATAAACTGTCATATATTGGAGGAAACTAAAGAGATATGACAACTTAATGCAACATGGTATTGAGAGTTTGATCCTGGAACTGAAATTGGACATTAGTGGAAAAACTAGTTAAATCCAAATAAAATCTATAGTTCAGTTAATAGTATTATACCTAAGTTGATTTCTTAGTTTTTTAAATCTTTATTTGACTGCACTGAGTCTTAGTGGCAGCAGGCAGAATCTTTAGTTGTGGCATGTGGGATCTAGTTCCCTGACCAGGGGTTGAACCTGGGCCCCTGGCATTGGAGTGTGGAGTCAGCCACTGGATCATCAGGGAAGCCCCCACTTCTTAGTTTTGATAAATTCACTCTGGTTATGTAAAATTTTGACATGAGAAGTGCTGAATGAAGTGTGGGTGGCAACTGTCTGTGCTGTTTTTACAAATTTTCTGTAATTTCAAAATTATTTCAAGATAAAAACTAACCCCAGCTCCCATGCCTGGAGATTTTAATGTGTAGCCAGGGGTGAGAACCACTGCTATCTCATCCATTTGGTCCCAATTTAATTGTGAGTTTCCACTCTCCTCCATCACAATTACCCTGCTCTGGAAGGATTTGTTCTTAACTGACTCTGGCCTAGATAGAATGAGGGAAAAATATTTCTACCACTATCCCAGTGGGAAACTCATTTCAAAGCTACTAGTATGGGTAGTATCCTATCTGCTCTAGCCAGGTGCCATTATATAATACGAATTTCCACCTCAGAGATTCATGCCTTTTTGTAGAGCATCATTACATCATTATTTTTCAAGCAGCACTTATGGTTGTTAGAACATGAATTCAATAAGAATTATGAATCATGAAATTTGGTATACCAGGGCATTTTCTACAATACCACAAAACTGCCATGGAGGAGAGAGCTAAATTTGTCTAGAGTTCCCCATAATCCATTTCAACTCTCTTTCTAAACAGAAAAGGCCAGTCCTTGATTGGAGGCAGGGGATAGGTGCTGGGGATGGTTAGAGCCAGGTGATTCAAGACAGCATTGCAAGAAACAAGGGTGGCCTCAGAGCATGATTCTCAGGTCTAAGAGAACTGCCTCAGGTAGAGATGGTCAACATCTTGGACAGCAAACTCCTGTTGCTTTGACAGCTTCCAGGAGCACACTTGTCTCTTCAGAGCCTGGGCCTTATTCACTTGGCTCTGCCCTCTCCTGGGGTGCTCTGTTTATTAAAAGGGCCCTGCCCTTTATTTCGCTAGGATTAGCATTATGGGTTGCTAAACTGCCCCCATCCCCTCCTCCAACCCAACTTTTCATCTGCACCCTAGAAGGGAGGGCTTGTGTCTTTGGGCCTGCTGAGAGTCCTTCAAGAGAGCTGATCTGAGAGAAAATTAAGAACAGCTGGGGGTAGACACAATGACATCATATGCCTCTAGCATAAAAAGCAGCTCACAAACTCTGATTCAAGAAGGAAACAAAAATAATGGGATGTGGAGAAAGGGGCTGAGACGTGGGAACTATGCAAAGACTGATTACTGGGAAGACAAGAGAGATCAAGCCGGGAGCACAGGAGCTAGTTGAGCTATTGGAAGTCTTAGGAAAGACCTATTAATCTAGTATTTAACATGGAGTCTATAGATTTAGCAGCTACAAATAAATGAGGACAGATTGGTGAAAGCTGTGAAGGTGCCCTGAGGCAGCTTATAGCTAGGAGTAAGAGTGACAAAGGAAATGGTTAGACTATACAGTCCATGGAATTCTCCAGGCCAGAATACTGGAGTGGGTAGCCTTTCATTCTCCAGGGGATCTTCCCAACCCAGGGACTGAATCCAGGTCTCCCACATTGCAGGCGGATTCTTTACCAGCTGAACCACAAGGGAAGCCCAAGAATGCTGGAGTGGGTAGCCTATCCCTTCTCCAGGGGATCTTCCCAACCCAGGAATCAAACCGGGGTCTCCTGCATTGCAGATGGATTCTTTACCAACTGAACTATCAGGGAAAATTCAAATGGTTAGAAACTGAGCTTTATTGCAGAGTAAGTTGCAAATTGAACCCTTTGCATATAGACTTTCTTCTTTTCTCAATTATTCTATGGGAAATGCATGGTTTACACATAAAAGCAAATTCATTTGGGTGCCCGTATGTTTTCAAATTGGTGGGTTTTTTTCGGATATATACCCAGGAGTGGAATTTCTGGGTCATGTGGTAACTCTATTTTTAATTTTTTGAGAAACTTACATACTGTTTTCCATGGTGGCTGCACCAATTTACATTCCGGACAACAGTGTAGGAGGGTTTCCTTTTCTCCACACCCCCTCTAACATTTGTTATTTGTGTTCTTTTTGATGCTAGCCATTCTAATAGGTGTGAGGTGGTATCTCATCATGGTTCTGATTTACATTTCTCTGATGATTCGCGATGTTGACCATGTTTTCATATGCCTGTTGGCCATTTGCCTATAGCAGCATTATATACACTTGCCAAGGTGTGGAAGCTATCTAAGTGTCAATCAACAGATGAATATATAACAAAGATGTGGTACATATATACAATGGAGAATTACTCTGTCATAAAAAGAACACAATAATGCTATTTGCAGCAATATCAATGGACTTGGAGGGTATTATGCTGAGTGAAATGTCAGACAAAGACAAACACTATATGATATCAATCATATGTGGAATCTAAAAATACAACAAACTAGTGAATATAACAAAAAAGAAGCAGACTTACAGATATAGAGAACAAACTATTGGTTACCAGTGAGGGGAGGGGAGGAGCAACAGAAGGGTAGGGGATTAACAGGTACAAACCACTGGATTAAGATAGGCTACAAGGATGTATTGTTCAGCACAGGGAATATAGCCAATATTTTGTATTAACTATAAATGGAAAGGAACCTTTAAAAATTGTTTAAAAAGCAGAAAATTTTTTAAAATACCTCATACCTTCACAACTGATTATTATAGTAATTCTGATTCTCATATTTATGTGATTCAAAAATTTTCAAGCAAAGATTTAAGGACACAACGGGGGTGGGGAGTGTTCAATGAATAGATTGAAATAAAAGACCTGTTTATTGGTTGTATTTTTAAAAAAGTAAATTTATTTAATTTTTTGTTTGTTTCTAAAGCATCCTCTACATAAAATAATGATGTTCTTTTTCCTTTGGAATGGTGTATTTGTGTGAAACTGAATGATAGACTTGTACAGCTTAAAGAAACCTTAGAGATGATGTAGTTCAACCCTAACTTTACGAATGAAGGAACTGAAGCCTACAGAGTTAGATGAAGTGTCCAAGATCACACAGCTCTTACATGACAGACTTGTGGTTGGAGCTTAGGACTACCATTCCTCAGAAAAGTGCTGTTTTCACCCCACCTTCTTTATTTAGTGTAGCCATGCTCAAAGAGAGTCCAAACTTCTATCCCTATATTATCCCTAGTGACTGTCAGTGGTTACCCCCTTGGATGAATCAAACTGCCTCTGAAGAATTTTCTCAGAAACCTTAACATATTAAGCATGATATGGAAAATTGCAATGAAAAGCAAAATACCAAGATATACTTTGGAATTTATTTTATCATATCTTTTTTCTCTATGTGCCATCCTTAAATATTCTGGTGTTGTTCTGTTTAAAAGTTCTTAAAACACTGTTATTTTCAAGTTTAAAGAACAATATCTTGCAATACATAGTTCTGTTGTCTGTTTTAAGCAACCACACACAAAACTGATATTTAAACTTCAAGCTGTGCAAACGGCAGTCACTACCATTTGGTGATATCTTGTCTTAATAGAAAGTTTGTCTCTTTGGATGGATATGAATAAACCTCTGGAAAGATGAATGCATAACCGAAACATAATAGAATGAGAGTGGAGTTGCTAACATTAATCTGAGAAATCTGATTGAAAGTTGTAACCAAGGTGATCTGCTCAATCAAAAAAAAATTGCTGTGGTAATCTTATGAGTTATTGAGCATTGATCGTCCTAAATAGCATAACTTTTGAGGAGTGCAACTATTCCAAAAGAAGGACAGTAAACTTAACAGACCTTACCAAACAAAGCAAACTTCATAAACTACTCAAAACAATAATTGAAAACAAACTAGAGAATCATTGGAGAGATAAGGGAGCATATTGGTAACATGAAGCAAGAATAAAGTTATAAAGAGGAATTATTTAGAAATATCAGCTATGTATCAGAAAATGTATCAAAAAATAACAGAAAAGGATATGGACAGACAGAACATGACAACAGCAGGCCCCCGAAATACATATTACACATGCACATCTTGGAGGTTAACTTTGCCTTTAACAGCAAATGTCAGCATAGTTCCTCCACCATCTTCTGCTCTGTGCTTTCTTACCCTCAGTTTAGTTTTTGGTACTGTTGAGTTGCAGTTGTTAGCAGAGTATTGGCTCCTGGAATTAACTGAGTTATAGCTCAGGTATTTGGAATTCTTACTAAAAATTCTAGAAAGTAGTTTGGGCATTCAGTTTAGCTCAGTTCAGTTCAGTCACTCAGTTGTGTCTGACTCTTTGCGACCCCATGAACTGCAGCATGCCAGGCTTCCCTGTCCATCACCAACTCCCCGAGTTTACTCAAACTCATGTTCATTGAGCCGGTGATGCCATCCAACCATCTCATCCTCTGTCGTCCCCTTCTCCTCCTGCCTTCAATCTTTTCCAGCATCAGGGTCTTTTCCAAGGAGTCAGTTCTTCACATCAGGTGGCCAAAGTATTGGAGTTTCAGCTTCAGCATCAGTCCTTCCAATGAATATTCAAGACCGATTTCCTTTAGGATGGACTGGTTGGATCTCCTTGCAGTCCAAGGGACTGTCAAGAGTCTTTTCCAACACCGCATTCAAAAGCATCAATTCTTCAGAGCTCAGCTTTCTTTATAGTCCAACTCTCACTTGTATACACTAGTGGAAAAACTGTAGCTTTGACCAGATGGACCTTTGATGGCAAAGTAATGTCTCTGCTTTAATATGCTGTGTAGGTTGGTCATAACTTTTCTTCCAAGGAGCGTCTTTTAATTTCATGGCTGCAGTTACCATCTGCAATGATTTTGAAGCCCAAGAAAAGAAAATCTGTCACTGTTTTCACTGTCCCCCCACCTATTTGCCATGAAGTGATGGGACCAGATGCCATGATCATTGTTTTCTGAATGTTGAGTTTTAAGCCAACTTTTTCACTCTCCTCTTTCACTTTCATCAAGAGGCTCTTTAGTTTTCACTTTCTGCCATAAGGGTGGTGTCATCTGCATATCTGAGGTTATTGATATTTCTCCCTGCAATAGTGATTCTGCTTGTGCTTCATCCAGTCCAGTATTTCTCATTATGTGCTCTGCATACAAGTTAAATAAGCAGGATGACAATATACAGCCTTGACATACTCCTTTCCCAATTTGGAACCAGTCTGTTGTTCCATGTCCAGTTCTAACTGTTGCTTCCTGACCTGCATACAGATTTCTCAGGAGGCAGGTCAGGTGGTCTGCTATTCCCATCTCTTTCAGAATTTTCCACAGTTTGTGGTGATTCACACAGTCAAAGGCTTTGGCATAGTCAATAAAGCAGAAGTAAATGTTTTTCTGGAACTCTCTTGCTTTTTTGATGATCCAATGGATGTTGGCAATTTGATCTCTGGTTCCTCTGCATTTTCTAAATCCAGCTTGAACATCTGGAATATCACAGTTCAAGTATTGTTGCAGCCTGGCTTGGAGAATTTTGAGCATTACTTTGCTAGCATGTGAGATGAGTGCAATTGTGTGGTAGTTTGAGCATTCTTTGGCATTGCATTTCTTTGGAATTTAAATGAAAACTGACCTTTCCAGTCCTGTGGCCACTGCTGAGTTTTCCAAATTTGCTGGTATCTTGAGTGTAGCACTTTCACAGCATCATCTTTCAGGATTTGAAATAGCTCAACTGAATTTCCATCACCTTGACTAGCTTTATTCATAGTAATGCTTCCTAAGGCCCACTTGACTTTTCATTCCAGGATGTCTGTCTCTAGGTGAATGATCACACCATCATGATTATCTGGGTTGTTAAGATCTTTCTTGTTCAGTTTTTGTGTGTATTCTTGCCACCTCTTCTTAATATCTTCTGCTTCTGTTAGGTCCATACCATGTCTGTCCTTTATTGTGCCCATCTTTGTGGGAAATGTTCCCTTGGTATCTCTAATTTTCTTGAAGAGATCTCTGGACTTTTCCATTCTATTGTTTTCCTCTATTTCTTTGCACTGATCACTGAGGAAGGCTTTCTTATCTCTCCTTGCTATTCTTTGGAATGCTGCATGGGTATATCTTTCCTTTTCTCCTTTGCCTTTTGTTTCTCTTCTCTTGGTAGCTATTTGTAAGGCCTCCTCAGATAACCATTTTACCTTTTTAGGATTTCTTTTCCTTGGGGATGGTCTTGATCACTGCCTCCTGTACAATGTCGCGAACTTCCGTCCATAGTTCTTCAGGCATTCTGTCTGTAATTCAGTAAGTAGTCATGGTGCACCTGCTCAGTTCAGCCTCAGGCTTGGGCAGTGCCTGTGTACACTTATCAAGTGAAGGTGGTGCCAGGGTGGTGGTGCAAACGAACTAGACATTCAAAGCAGGGTAGAATATGTCCTGGTGGAACAAAAGGGAAGACTTCCTGAAAAGGTGGCCTTGGGGGCTGGCCTTAAACAGCAGATAGGATTTCTACCGGGAGAAGTGTTCCAGGAGGCAAGAACAGCTTAAGTAAAGTAACAAGGTGAGGAATTAATTATAGGATCCATTTAGGGCTAGTAGTACTCTCTATGTATTGCATCATTTTTAATTGCCCTTGGACTACAAGGAGATCAAACCAGTCAATCCTAAAGGAAATCAACCCTAAATATTCACTGGAAGGACTGATGCTGAAGCTGAAGCTCCAATACTTTGGCCACCTGATGCAAAAATCCGGCTCACTGGAAAAGATCCTGATGCTGGGAAAGATTGAGGGCAGGAGGTGAAGGGGGCAGCAGAGAATGAGATGGTTGGATGGCATCACCAACTCAATGGACATGAATTTGAGCAAACTCTGGGAGATAGTGAAGACAAGGAAGCCTGGCATGCTACAGCCCATGGGGTTGCAAAGAGTTGGACATCACTTAGCAATAGAACAACAACAACAGTTGCCACTCACAGTAGTCACCTTAGTTATAGGCAGTATCACCCCTACTGTACAAATCCAGAGACTTAGGCTCACAGCAATTAAGTAACTTGGTCACTAGCTAAGAGATAGCAGAACAGAAATTCAGACCAGAGCTGTTGGGCTCCCAAGCCTAAGTTCTTTTTCTGCTTCCTTCATTTTTCCAGTTTTATTGAGATATAACTGGTGTATAACATTGCATTAATTTAAGGTGTACAACATGGTGATTTTATCTATGTATATATTGCAAATAATTACCAGAATAAGTTCAGTTGACATCCATCACTTCACCACTAAACTTTGTGCCTCAGAAATAAACATGTGACTGGAGAGAAAGGTTAGGACTATGCTGTGGAGAGCTTTAGATGTTAAGTGAAGGAGCCTGACCTTAAGGTGTCAGATTGTAAAGTTAAAGAGAAAGGGGGTTTTCTGTAACAAGAAGTGAATGGTCAGTAAAGGATCAGCAGCTTAGAGACCAATGAATATCTCCAAAATCTCATTTCTTTCCTCATGTGTTCTTTCCCTTCCTGGGAGGAGAATGGGCTAAGTAGGTAAGAAACTTTTCTGTTCCTCTTAAGGTGCTTGCATAGAATTTCCTTTTTCTCAATTTTTATTTTTGACCTCCTTCTGCCCAAATTTTTGCCACAGCACAGTCTTACCTCTGAGAATAGAATGTCAGAACTTTGTCTAACTGGAATATTGGATTGCTTAAATTTCAGTTCCTATTGTGTTTTCTTGGATAAGTTTCTTGGAAGTCCCCCATGTTTTTTCCTATTATTTCTTAAGATTAGTTTGGGTATTTTATGTAATTTATCCTCAGTCATTAAAACAGAATTCATTAAATATAATCTTCCTTTTCAGTCTCATCTAGAAACTAGAAGGGCCTCCAGCCCTCACTTTGTAATTAGTTGCCTCTTTTACCACCCTTGGTTTGAGATCCTAAAGGCAAAGATCTTGGGGTCTTTAGACCTTCCAACTGCAGTCCAATTTTTGACCTTCCACATGAACAATAACCTGAAGAACCCTTAATGATTTGGGTGCTGGTTCAGACAGGAACTCAAAAAAAATTTATTTGAAATAATTTTAGACTTCTAAAAACTTACAAAAATAGTACATAGAGTTCACTTCATCCAGTTTCACCGAAAGTTAACATCTTATATAATCATAGTAAAACTTCAAAGCCAGGAAGTTGGCATTAATAAAATATTATTAACTAATTTACGGACCTTATTCAAATTTCATCAGTTGTCCTACTACTCTCCTTTTTCTGTTTGGAGATCTAATTCATGGTCCCACTCTAATCTGGGAGGAGGTCCTCAGTCTTTCTTTGCTCTCATGCCTTTGACACTTTTGAAAAGTGCTCATCAGTTCTTTTGTCCTTCAATTTGGATTTGTCTGCTGTTGTCTTATGATTCTATTAAGTTTATGCTTTTTGTAGTCAGAATACCACAGAAGTCTGTGTGCCCTTCTCAGGACATCATATCTAGGTGTTCATGATATCTATGTATCTCATTATTGGTGATATTAACTTTGATCATTTGGTTAATGGAGTGTCGGCCAGGTTTCTCCATCTTAAAGTTACTATTTTCCCCTTTGTAACTAATAAGAATTTTGTGGAGAGAGACTTTAAGACTAGGCAAATATTCTATTTATCATTTTGCTTCTGCCCACTAATTTTTGCATTGCTCCGTCTGTCTTAAAAACCATGAGTTCACGCTAAGTTCTCTAAATCCAGCCTAACAGCACAGGGCTCATCCTAAACTCCTTTCTTCCCTTAACCTTAATATATAGTGTTCTCACCTCCCTTCTTTTCACCGTATTCCTGCCCACCCCCTGTAGGACAGTAAGCTCATCCACTTCCAGTTTATCATTTCTGTATTCCTTTTTGTGCAAATGAGCAGATATGTGTAAATTTTCTTATATCTTATACTTTCTTTCATGAAGGGTAACATGCTACAGAAACTCTTTTATGATTAGCTTTTTCTCACTTATCCTGGAAATCACTCCATTTCAATTCATAGGAATCCTTATTCTTTTATTACAGCAGCATTAGAACTTTTGTGTGGATACAGCATAGCTTATTCAAACATTCTTCTAGGTATGGGCATTGGGGTCTTTTTCAACATTCTAAAATAACAAACAATGCTGCGGTAAAAAAAAAAATCTGGCACGTATGTGTTTTTGTATTGATAGAAACGTATCTTCATAGTCAATTCTTTTTTAAAATTTATTTATTTTAATTGAGGCTAATTACTTTACAATATTGTACTGTTTTTTGCCATACATTGACATGAATCAGCCATGGGTTTACATATGTTCCCCATCCTGAACCCCCCTCCCACCTTCCTTCCCATCCCATCCTTCTGGGTCATCCCAGTGTACCAGCACTGAGCACCCTGTCTCATGCATCCAACCTGGACTGGTGATCTATTTCACATATGATAATAAACATGTTTAAATGCTATTCTCTCAGATCATCCCACCCTCACCTTCTTCCACAGAATCCAACAGGCTGTTCTATGTATCTGTGTCTCTTTTGCTGTCTTGCATATAGGGTTATCATTACCATTTTTCTAAAGTCCATATTTATGCATTAGTATACTGTATTGGTGCTTTTCTTTCTGGCTTACTTCACTCTGTATAATAGGTTCCAGTTTCATCACCTCATTAGAACGGATTCAAATGTATTCTTTTAACAGCGGAGTAATATTCCATTGTGCATATGTACCACTGCTTTCTTATCCATTCATCTGCTGATGGACACCTAAGTTGCTTCCATGTCCTGGCTATTATAAACAGTGCTGTGATGAACATTGGGGTACACGTGTCTCTTTCAATTCTGGTTTCCTCGGTGTGTATGCCCAGTAGTGGGATTGCTGGGTCATATGGCATTTCTATTTCCAGTTTTTTAAGGAATCTCCACACTGTTCTCCATAGTGGCTGTACTAGTTTGCATTCCCACCAACAGTGTAAGAGGGTTCCCTTTTCTCCACACCCTCTCCAGCATTTATTGTTTGTAGATTTTTGGATAGCAGCCATTCTGACCGGTGTGAGATGGTACTTCATTGTGGTTTTGATTTGCATTTCTCTGATAATGAGTGATGTTGAGCATCTTTTCATGTGTTTGTTAGCCATCTGTATGTCTTCTTTGGAGAAATGTCTGTTTAGTTCTTTGGCCCATTTTTTGATTGGGTCATTTATTTTTTTGGAATTGAGCTGCAGGAGTTGCTTGTATATTTTTGAGATTAATTCTTTGTCAGTTGCTTCGTTTGCTATTATTTTCTCCCATTCTGAAGGCTGTCTTTTCACATTGCTTATAGTATCTTTCATTCTGAAAAAGCTTTTAAGTTGAATTAGATCCCATTTGTTTATTTTTGCTTTTATTTCCATTACTCTTGGAGGTGGGTCATAGAGGATCCTGCTGTGATTTATGTCAGAGAGTGTTTTACCTATGTTTTCTTCTAGGAGTTTTATAGTTTCTGGTCTTACATTTAGATCTTTAATCCATTTTGAGTTTATTTTTGTGTATGGTGTTAGAAAGTGTTCTAGTTTCATTCTTTTACAAGTGGTTGACCAGTTTTCCCAGCACCACTTGTTAAAGGGATTGTCTTTTCTCCATTGTATATTCTTGCCTCCTTTGTCAAAGATAAGGTGTCCATAGGTGCGTGGATTTATCTCTGTGCTTTCTATTTTGTTCCATCGATCTATATTGCTGTCTTTGTGCCAGTACCATACTGTCTTGGTGACTGCAGCTTTGTAATAGAGCGTGAAGTCAAGCAGGTTGATTCCTCCATTCCATTCTTCTTTTTCAAGATTGCTTTGGCTCTTCGAGGCTTTTTGTATTTCCATACAAATTGTGTAATTATTTGTTCTAGTTCTGTGAAAAATACCATTGGTAGCTTGAAAGGGATTGCATTGAATCTACAGATTGCTTTGGGTAGTATACTCATTTTCACTATATTGAGTCTTTCAATCCATGAACATGGTATATTTCTCCATCTATTTGTGTTCTGTTTGATTTCTTTCACCAGTGTTTTATAGTTTTCTGTATATAGGTCTTTTGTTTGTTTAGGTAGATATATTCCTAAGTATTTTATTCTTTTCATTGCAATGGTGAATGGAATTGTTTCCTTAATTTCTCTTTCTGTTTTCTCATTGATAATGTATAGGAATGCAAGGGATTTCTGTGTGTTAATTTGATATCCTGCAACTTTACTATATTCACTGATTAGCTCTAGTAATTTTCTGGTAGAATCTTTAGGGTTTTCTCTGTAGAGGATCATGTCATCTGCAAACAGTGAGAGTTTTATTTCTTCTTTTATGATCTGGATTCCTTTTATTTATTTTCCTTCTCTGATTGCTGTGGCTAAGACTTCCAAAACTATGTTGAATAGTAGTGGTGAGAGTGGGCACCCTTGACTTGTTCCTGACTTAGGGGAAATGCTTTCAATTTTTCACCATTGATGATAATGTTTGCTGTGGGTTTGTCATATATAGCTTTTATTATGTTTAGGTATGTTCCTTCTATTCCTTCTTTCTGGAGGGATTTTATCATAAATGGATGTTGAATTTTGTCAAAGGCTTTCTCTGCACTGAGATAATCATATGGTTTTTATCTTTCAATTTGTTAATGTGGTGTATTACATTGATTGATTTGCGGATATTGAAGAATCCTTGCATCCCTGGGATAAAGCCCACTTGGTCATGATGTATGATCTTTTTAATATGTTGTTGGATTCTGTTTGCTAGAATTTTTTAAGGATGTTCACATCTATGTTCATCAGTGATATTGGACTGTAGTTTTCTTTTTTTGTGGCATCTTTGTCTGGTTTTGGTATCAAGGTGATGGTGGCCTCATAGAATGAGTTTGGAAGTTTACCTTCCTCTGCAATTTTCTGGAAGAGTTTGAGTAGGATAGGTGTTAGCTCTTCTCTAAATTTTTGGTAGAATTCAGCTGTGAAGCCGTCGGGTCTTGGGCTATTGTTTGCTGGAAGATTTCTGATTACTGCTTCAATTTCCATGCTTGTGATGGGTCTGTTAAGATTTTCTATTTCTTCTTGGTTCAGTCTTGGAAAGTTGTACTTTTCTAAGAATTTGTCCATTTCTTCCAAGTTGTCCATTTTATTGGCATATAATTGTTGATAGTAGTCTCTTATGATCCTTTGTATTTCAGTGTTGTCTGTTGTGATCTCTCCATTTTCATTTCTAATTTTGTTGATTTGATTCTTCTCCCTTTGTTTCTTGATGAGTCTGGCTAATGGCTTGTCAATTTTATTTATCTTCTCAAAGAACCAGCTTTTGGCTTTGTTGATGTTTGCTATGGTCTCTTTTGTTTCTTTTGCATTTATTTCTGCCCTAAGTTTTAAGATTTCTATCCTTCTACTAACCCTGGGGTTCTTCATTCCTTCCTTTTCTAGTTGCTTTAGATGTAGAGTTAAGTTTTTTATTTGACTTTTTTCTAGTTTCTTGAGGTAAGCCTGTAATGTTATGAACCTTCCCCTTAGCATTGTTTTTACAGTGTCCCATAGGTTTTGGGTTGTTGTGTTTTCATTTTCATTTGTTTCTATGCATATTTTTATTTGTTTTTTTAATTTCTTCTATGATTTGTTGGTTATTCAGCAACGTGTTGTTTACCCTCCATATGTTGGAATTTTTAATAGTTTCTTTCCTGTAATTGAGATCTAATCTTACTGCATTGTGGTCAGAAAAGATGATTGGAATGATTTCATTTTTTAAAATTTACCATGGCAGATTTATGGCCCAGGATGTGATCTATCCTGGAGAAGGTTCCGTGTGCACTTGAGAAAAAGGTGAAATTCATTGTTTCGGGGTGAAATGTCCTATAGATATCAATTAGGTCTATCTGGTCCATTGTGTCATTTAAAGTTTGTGTTTTCTTGTTAATTTTCTGTTTAGTTGATCTATCCATGGGTGTGAATGGGGTATTAAATGCTCCCACTATTATTGCATTATTGTTAATTTCCCCTTTCATACTTGTTAGCATTTGCCTTACATATTGTGGTGCTCCTATGTTGGGTGCATATATATTTATAATTGTTATATCTTCTTCTTGGATTGATCCTTTGATCATTATGTAGTGTCCTTCTTTGTCTCTTTTCACAGGCTTTATTTTAAAGTCTATTTTATCTGATATGAGTATTGCTACTCCTGCCTTTTTTTTTGGTCTCCATTTGGGTGAAATATTTCTTTCTAGCCCTTCACTTTCAGTCTGTATGTGTCCCTTGTTTTGAGGTGGGTCTCTTGTAGACAGCATATATAGAGGTCTTGTTTTTGTATCCATTCAGCCAGTCTTTGTTTTTTGGTTGGGGCATTCAACCCATTTACATTTAAGGTAATTATTGATAAGTATGATCCAATTGCCATTTACCTTGTTGTTTTGGGTTCAAGTTTATACACCCTTTCTGTGTTTCCTGTCTAGAGAAGATCCTTTAGCATTTGTTGGAGAGCTGCTTTGGTGGTGGTGAATTCTCTCAGCTTTTGCTTGTCTGTAAAGCTTTTGATTTCTCCTTCATATCTGAATGAGATCTTTGCTGGGTATAGCAATCTGGGCTGTAGGTTTTTCTCTTTCATTACTGCCATTCCCTTCTGGCCTGAAGAGTTTCTATTGAAAGATCAGCTGTTATCCTTATGGGAATCCCCTTGTGTGTTATACGTTGTTTTTCCCTTGCTGTTTTTAATATTTATTCTTTGTGTTTGGTCTTTGTTAATTTGATTAATATGTGTCTTGGGGTGTTTTGCCTTGGGTTTATCCTATTTGGGACTCTGGGTTTCTTGGACTTGGGTGACTATTTCCTTCCCCATTTTCGGGAAGTTTTCAACTATCATCTCCTCGAGTATTTTCTCATGGCCTTTCTTTTTGTTTTCTTCTGGGACTCCTATGATTCGAATGTTGGGGCATTTCACATTGTCCCAGAGGTCTCTGAGGTTGTCTTCATTTCTTTTAATTCTTTTTTCTTTTTTCCTCTTTGCTTCATTTATTTCTACCATTCTATCTTCTACCTCACTTATCCTATCTTCTGCCTCCATTATTCTACTGCTGGATCCCTCCAGAGTGTTTTTTATCTCATTTATTGCATTATTCATTATTGATTGACTCTTTTTTATTTCTTCTAGGTCCTTGTTAAACCTTTCTTGCATCTTCTCAATCCTTGTATCCAGGCTATTTATGTGTAACTCCGTTTTGTTTTCAAGGTATTGGATCATTTTTACTATCATTATTCTGAGTTCTTTTTCAGGTAGACTCCCTATCTCCTCCTCTTTTGTTTGGTTTGGTGAGCATTTATCATGTTCCTTTACCTGATGAGTATTTCTCTGCCTTTTCATCTTGTTTAGATTGCTGTGTTTGGTGGGGTGGGGGTGTCTTTCTGTATTCTGGCAGTTTGTGGTTCCTCTTTATTGTGGAGGTTCCTCCCTGTGGGTGGGGTTGAATGAGTGGCTTGTAAAGGTTTCCTGGTTAGGAAAGCTTGCATCAGAGTTCTGGTGGGCTTGATTTCTTCTCTCTGGAGTGCAATGAAGTGATCAGTAGTGAGTTTTGAGATGTCTATGGGCTTGATGTGACTTTAGGCAGCCTGTATATTGAAGCTCAGGGCTATATTCCTGTGTTGCTGGAGAATTTGCATGGTATGTCTTGCTCTGGAACTTATTGGCCCTTGGGTGGTGCTTGGTTTCAGTGTAGGTATGGAGGCTTTTGGATGATCTCTTATCAATTAATGTTCCCTGGAGTCAGGAGTTCTCTGGTGTTCTCAGGTTTTGGGCTTAAGCCTCCTGTCTCTGGTTTTCAGTCTTATTCTTACAGTAGCCTCAAGACTTCTCCATCCATACAGCACTGATGATAAAACTTCTAGGTTAATGGTGAAAAGATTCTCCACAGTGAGGGACACCCAGAGAGGTTCACAGAGTTACATGGAGAAGAGAAGAGGGAGGAGGGAGATAGAGGTGACCAGGAGAAGAGGGGGAATCAAAAGGGGAGAGAGCAGTCTATCCAGTAAGCAATTCCCTATGTGCTCTTCACAGTCTGGAACCCTCAGAGAGGTTCACAGAGTTACATAGAGAGGAGAAGAGGGAGGAAGGGGATAGAAGTTTGTAGGAGGAGAAAAGGGGGACTCAAAAGGCGTGAGATAGATCTAGGCAGTACTCTGTTCGCTGTGTTCTCCACAGTCCGTAACACCCACAGGGATTCAGAGTTGGGTTGAGAAAAGAAGGGGGAGATAGGAGATAGAGGTGACTGGGGGGAGAAAAAGGAGAGTCAAAAGAGAGAGAGAGTAATCAAGCCAGTAATCACACTCCTAAGTAAAAATGGGTACTGAAGATTGGATTCTTAAATGTACAAAATTGATAACAAATATCATAAAGCAAAGATTAAAAATCTAGACTAGAGGTTAGACTCCCAAAAATACAATATTTTTTTAAAAATCACAAAATATATAAGAAATATACATGAAGTTTGCTTTAAAAATAGGGTATTTTTTTTGCAAGGTAATAGTAGGTTATAAAATGAAAATTAAAGGAGTAATAGAGGACTTAAAGAAAAGAATTTTTTTTATTTAAAAAATGATAATAGTAAAAATATATCTAAGACTTTCTCTGGAGCTGTTGCAGGCAGTGTGGGGTCAGTTCAGTTTCAGATAGTTCCTTGTTCCAGCTTATACTTCTCAAGATCTATAGGCCCCTTCCAATGTAGTCGGTGTTAACTACAGGGATTTTAATATGTTGCACGTGTTACTTCCAAAGCGGTTCCCTCTGTTTATTTTGCTTCTTCTGTTTGCAGGCCTCTTCAGTGTCTAATTTCCGCCCTGACACAAGGGGGTGATGGTGGTCACTTTTTTAGGCTCACTTGTTCAGTCGTGCTGTGGGGAGGAACACTGCAAACAAATCTCACTGGCGTGTGTGGGGAGTGCTCGCAGTGATTCAGCTGCACTGGGCTTGCCCCTGCTCACAGCCTGTGTGCTTTCCCAGGCTACACTGCTCAGCCTTCAGGTTGCTCTGCAGGGAGCGGGCCTTAGGTTGCGTGCACTTCCCAGGTCTAAGCCACTCAGGTTCAGGTTCTTGGGTACTCCACAAAGGCGCAGACTCAGTTGGGCCTGCGTTTTGTGCCCTTCCCAGGTCCCAGCAGCTCAGGCGACCAGGTGCTTGGCAAGTGCACTCTCCTCAGGTGAAATGCATCTTATCACCTCCCCAGTCCCAGCCGCTAGGTTTCCCAGGCGTGCCCGCCTCCGGTGTGTCATTTGTCTCTTCTGGGGAGCTGATCTCTGGCTGCGATCCTCCCAGCGGATGTCAACCATCCAGAATCTCAGGAAGTCTTTGGTTAGAAACTGGAAGCCTGTTCACAGTTTGGTAGGGGATGCCCTCTCTGGGGCCGAGTTTTTCCCTTTCTGGCTCTTGCTGGCACCCGCCTGCCCCCTGCGTCTGGTGGGGAATGGGCCTGTCCACAGATGGCTAGCTCTTCTCTGGTATTCACTCAGTCCTTTGTTCTGTGAGCAGGCCGGCAGTGCCTTAGGTTAGGGCTTTTCACGAGATAGTTCTCCCTCTCTCTCTCTCTTTTCCTCTCTCTCTCTCTGGCTATCCCACAGTTTAGGTTGCTATCTCACATTAGCTCCCTCAGATTGCCCTTAGGGCATTCAGGCCCGGTCCTTACCCTAAGCAATGTAGCCCACTCCTCTCCATTAAGCTACCACTTGCTGGTGGCGGATGCGAGCGTCTGGGGCACTTCTCTGCTGGGAGTTGCCCTTAGGCACGTAATCTGTGGGTTTTATTTATTTATTTTTCCTCCCGGTTATGTTGCCCTCCAAGATTCGAAAACTTCCCCCAGACCCACCGGTGAGAGGGTTTCCTGGTGTTTGGAAACTTCTCCTCTATTAAGACTCCTTTCCCAGGGCGGATCTCCATCCCTAACTCTTTGTCTCTCTTTTTGTCTTCTATATTTTGTCCTACTTCCTTTTGAAGACAATGGGCTGCTTTTCTGGGTGGCTGATGTCCTCTGCCAGCATTCAGAAGTTGTTTTGTGGAGTTTGCTCAGCGTTCAAATGTTCTTTCAATGAATTTGTGGGGGAGAAAGTGGTCTCCCCATCCTATTTCTCCACCCCATAGTTAATTCTTAGAAGTAGGATTGCTGGGTCATAAGGTAGATGCATGTTAGTTTTGTTTAGTTAGCTATTGGCAAATTCTCCTGCATGAGAAATGTAGCAATGTGCATTCCCATCAGCAATGTTTGATGTTTCTCTGCAGTCACACAAATGTGTTCTCACAGTTTTGAATTATCCTCTGATAGGTGAGAAATGGTACCTTGGTGTTGTTTTAATTTACATTTCTCTAATTTTGAATGAGTTGAAACATCTTTTCATATGTTAAGGGATATATATGTATATTTGTGAATTATCTGTTCATGCCATACCCCCTTTAACTGCCAGGTTTTTGTCCTTTGTCCCTCAATTGTCCTTATTTTAGGAAACTAGCCTTTGTGATACATGCTACAAATATCTTCTCCCAGTTTATGGCACAGTGATAATCTGCCTGCCAGTGAAGGAGATATGCAGTATGGGAGTTTGATCCCTGTGTTGAGAAGATTCCCTGGGGTAGGAAATGGCAACCCACTCCAGTATTCTTGCCTGAAAAATTCCATGGACAGAGAAGCCTGGCAGGCTACAGTCTGTGTGGTTGCAAAGAGTCAGACATGACTATGCATGCATGTAATACAGTTTATCAATTTTAATTTATTTTTAGTGTTTTCTGTTATGCAAAGATTATTTGCTTTTATGTAGTGCAATGGGTTGTCTTGTTTTCACTGCATTTTTAGTCACAGTTATAAAGTCTTTTTCTGCATCATAGATAAACAGAAATGTATATATGTTTTCTTCTAGTACTTGTATTGTTTCACTTTTTTTTTGCATTTAGATCCCCCATTTTTAGTTTATCCTCATGTATGGTGTGAGGTATGGATCTTATTTTATAGTTTTCCACTTGTCCCTACACTGTTTGTTTAAAAAGTGACATGAAATGCCATCCTCATCATTGAGATTGATGATTTGAAATGCCAGTTTTATGCTAAATTTCCATATATGCTTTAGTCCATTTCTCAGTATCTCTTAAATAAGATGATTTTTATACCCAGCCTTTCTCCAGGAGGAATTGCAGGGTGTTCGTCCAAGACCCAGGTCAGATTGTGGTCAATATAGGGACCATATATAGACCAAAAGGTCACTGAAGTGTCATGTGGTGGAGTTGATCTCCTATACCTTTAGTGTTTCTTGTAGTTGAGGTTTGCTGGCAAATTTTTTTTTACTTTTGTTTTATCTGAAAATGTCTTTGTTTTGGCTTTATTCTTGAAGAATGTATTTGCTGAGTATAGAATTCTGTTGTTTTTTTTTTTTCCCATCACTTAAAAGATGTTGCTCTTCTTTCTTTTGGCCTTCATTGTTTCAGATGTCAACCATATTTGAAACTTTTCCCCCTCTGTATATAAAGGATTGTTTTTCTCTGACAGCTTTTATGATTTTCTAGTTACATTTAGTTTTCAGTGGTTTGACTGTGATACTCCCAGAGTTTTGTATTCTGCCCTGTTGGGGTTTGCTGAGCTTCCTGAATCTTTAAATATATGTCTTTCTTTAAAATTGATGGAAACTTAAGCTGTTGCTGCTGCTGCTGCTAAGTCGCTTCAGTCGTGTCCGACTCTGTGAGACCCCATAGACGGCAGCCCACCAGGCTCCACCGTCCCTGGGATTCTCCACGCAAGAACGCTGGAGTGGGTTGCCATTCCCTTCTCCAATGCATTAAAGTGAAAAGTGAAGGTGAAGTCGCTCAGTCGTGTCCAACTCTTCACGACCCCATGGACTGCAGCCTACCAGGCTCCTCCGCCCATGGGATTTTTCCAGGCAGGAGTACTGGAGTGGGTTGCCACTGCCTTCTCTGTCAGGTATGATAGGCTTTGGGGTATTGTTCCATATGTGCTAGAAGCTCTGTTCATGTTTTTGTAGCCTAAAATATTTTTCTCTCTGTTCTTAAGATTGGAAATTTCCATTGTTCTGTTTTAAGATTACTGGAACTTTGTCTCTTTTATTTCCATTCTGCTGCTGAGTCCATCTGCGTAATTTTTTTTTTTTTTAGATATATGTTTCCAATTTTGAAAATTTATTTGGTTTTCTTTAAAAAATGTTTCCTATTTCTCTGTGATTTTTATCTTTTCATTCATTGTGAACATATTTTCTCTTACTCCCTTGAGCATAGTTATAATAATTACTCTATTAATTCCAGCATCTGGGTCATCCCAGGTTTGCTTTCTGTTGATTGCTTTATCACTCTCAAATGGATCAAAGTTTTCTGGTTCTTTATATGTTGAATAACTTTGGAATGTATCCTAGACATTTTGAACATTATTTTATGGATGCTCTGGATTCTGATTTATTCTTTCAAAAAATATTGATTTTATTGTTTTGGTGGACAGACAATTGTGGTTAAGTTTAAATTCTAAACTTAATTCAGGGCTTTAGGGGAAGAATTTAGTTCTTCCCCATGTATGTATGGTTCAGGAGTCAGCTGAATTTGGGAGAGTCTGTAGACAGAAATTGGGGCTCTCTCTGTCTGGCTCTCTTTCTTACAGGATTTGCCCTTTCCTTTCCAATGGTTGTGGTCTTGAGCTCTTTCCTGTGGTTCCTCATATCAGCAATATTGTGAGTTTACTATTGGTGTCTTAGCCACTGGCAGTTTTAGTTTGCCCTCAGTTTAAAAGCTGTAAAAATGGGTAACTCATGTTGTGTAAACTCCCTTTCAGAATATGCTTGCTTCTGTTCACCCTCCAGTCTCTTCATAATTTGGTTTCTTTATGTTTTTTCCCAGAGTATATAGTTGCTGCCTACAGGAGGATCAGGATCAAGAGGAGTTTACTCGGCTGCATCAGGAGAAGAAAACTATAATCTTCAATTTTTCTTTCACTCTCACCAGTTTGTCCTTAAAGTGGGATTCTGTCCCAGAAGGGAACCTTGACAGGTCAGCTTTGAGAATGCATAGGGACTAGGTTTTTTCAGCCCCTTCAGTCCTTTTTGCCACAGGCTCCTTGAACTCACTTGGTATCAGAGAATATACAACCCCTCCCAGTTTCAGCTGCTATTCTCAATTGTTCCACCATACTTTCCAGTGAATACCCATTGGCTGTTTTTCCTAGTGAGATTCTATTCTAGTAGTGTTATTGGCTATCTTAGGTTGTGATATGTAACTGTGGGGAGAAATTAAACCTTAAGGCTTGGATGGTGCCCCTCAATAAGTCTGATAGGGAGGATATGCCTGTGGGAGAAAACCTCCAGTGTTACAAGTGATAACTGGCCTCAGCATTCCTTTCTTTCTAGAGTTGAAGTCCTTGAGCTTTCAGGGTACTGTTGTGTGGGTGCAGGTAGGGAAAAACTCTTAAAGGATAGCCAATCTATATGCACCTGTTATCCAGGACCCATAATTCTAGCCAGCCCTGAGTTCCACCCCAAAGTTACCCTGCCTGCCATGGTGGGCACTCGTCTATGGCTTATATGCTTTCTGGTCACAAAGGGGCAAAAAATGGTCTTCTTGAGGCAATGAAAAGGAGAAAAAAAGGAGCACATTAAAAAGTTTCCCACTTTAACCTCTGTCCATTTTTCCTTGTCCTACTCCACTCAGCTCCCTGACCCATCCACCTTTTGTTTTCCTAGAGATTTTCTCACTGTTTTTATGCTACTTTGATACATCCATTTATCTTTGGATCCTGTGATGTGTCCGTAGTTGGGTTCTGGGAAGAGGCCCAGGTTTTTTTTTTTTTTTTTCCCCTCTTTATTTTTATTACTTGGAGGCTAGTTACTTTACAATATTGTAGTGGTTTTTGCCATACATTGATGTGAATCAGCCATGGATTTACATGTGTTCCCCATCCTGAACCCCCTCCCACCTCCCTCTCTATCCCATCCCTCTGGGTCATCCCAGTGCACCAGCCCCAAGCACTTGTCTCATGCATCCAACCTGGACTGGTGATCTGTTTCATACTTGATAATATACATGTTTCAATGCTGTTCTCTCAGATCATCCCACCCTCACCTTCTCCCATTGAGTCCAAAAGTCTGTTCTATACATCTGTGTCTCTTTTTCTGTCTTGCATATATGGTTATCGTTACCATCTTTCTAAATTCCATATATATGCATTAGTATACTGTATTGGTGTTTATCTTTCTGGCTTACTTCACTCTGTATAATGGGCTCCTAGTTTTTAATTTTACAAGTTTAATAATACTTTGACCACCTCATGTGAAGAGTTGACTCATTGGAAAAGACCCTGATGCTGGGAGGGATTGGGGGCAGGAGGAGAAGGGGATGACAGAGGATGAGATGGCTGGATGGCATCACCGACTCGATGGACATGAATTTGAGTAAACTCCGGGAATTGGTGATGGACAGGGAGACCTGGAGTGCTGCGATTCATGGGGTTGCAAAGAGTCGGACACAATTGAGCGACTGAACTGAACTGAACTGAATAAGGACTGTGATAACTAGCTCTTTTTATCTAAAAAAATTAAAAAGTCTAAAATTCTTTAGGTATATGTTTCATGACATTGGAACTTAATAATAAGAGATTCCTTCTGAACCCTAGAAGACCTTTGAGAATTTCAAACAATGAAGAATAATTGATCATTAGCTTTGGGTGCTTCCCCAGTTAATGGCATAGACATATTAGCAGCTAGGGTATAGATGTAAAATGTACCTTTACAGAGGTATGTTATAACAGTATAGGAGACTATTTTTATTTTCATAAAATGTCTCATCAATAGCTAGAAAGTGATGAATAACTTTTCCAGTGGTATTATTGACCAGAAAACGGACTTTGGTTGCAATATTTATTACCTAATAAAACTAACAATATCTGATTAATTATTTTTCCTTTGCTTATGGGCCTTGTTTATAAGGGTAAGCTATAATTTATAGCTTCTAAATAGATGAAGATGATAAAAAGTTTGAGTAAAAAACAAGCCATATCAAATTCCTCTAGCTCTTAATTTTGTCTGAACTATTAAAACCCAGTTAGATGAGACCAAATTCCTGTTTATTATAAGCTTCGGAAATCTTATAAATGAATATTAACATAGTTACGGAAGTGCATTGTTTTCTACTCCATGCAATCTTTTGCAAAAAGGCACTGTGTCATTTTAATAACAAGTGTGTGTTCCATGAATATACTCATTCACATTGAGAAGACAGCCCCAACCATTGAGAAGCCAATGATTCCAACTGTTTAAGCAAATGAGTGCATGAGTCATTAGCCAGCTTCTTTCCTTCTTACATCTTCTCTCTTTGGTACTCGATCCCCACCCCTACCCCTGTCAAAGCTCTGTTTATATCATACAGGACCACCTCAAAAACTATTGAGCCCAGTTCCTCCTCCATAAGACACAATTGGTTGTTTCCTCCTTCATTCTCCTCTTGTTCTCTAACACCTAGCCCAGAACCTAGCCTGCAGTAACTGGTAGGTGAATGCAGGAAGAGTAAAATCAGCTGTGAAATTTTATCATTTTTAGAGATTGTCCACAAAGATGGTGCTATCAAAAGGCCTTTCTCCTTTAATGGCAGTCAGTCGGTCAGGCCTCCCTGTCCATTACCAACTCCCGGAGTTTACTCAAACTCATCTCCATTGAGTCAGTGATGCCATCCAACCATCTCATCCTCTGTCATCCCCTTCTCCTCCTACCCTCCATACTTCCCAGCATCAGGGTTTTGTCAAATGAGTCAGTTCTTCGCATCAGGTGGCCAAAGTATTGGAGTTTCAGCTTCAGCATCAGCCCTTTCAATGAGTATTCAGGACTGATTCCCTTTAGGATGGACTGGGTGGATCTCCTTGCATTCTAAGGGACTCTCAAGAGTCTTCTCCAACACGATAGTTCAAAAGTATCAATTCATCAGTGCTCAGCTTTCTTTATAGTCCAACTCTCACATCCATGCATGACTACTGGAAAAACCATTGCTTTGACTAGACTTTGTTGGCAAAGTAATGTCTCTGCTTTTTAATATGCTGTCTGGGTTGGTCATAGTTTTTCTTCCAAGGAGCAAGCGTCTTTTAATTTCATGGCTGCAGTCACTATCTGCAGTGATTTTGGAGCCCAGAAAAATAGTTTGTCACTGTTTCCATTGTTTCCCCATCTATTTGCTATTTGCTATGAAGGGATGGGACTGCATGCCATGATCTTCATTTTTTGAATGTTGAGTTTTAAGCCAGCTTTTTCACTCTCCTCTTTCACTTTCATCAAGAGGCTCTTTAGTTCCTCTTCCCTTTCTGCCATAAGTGTGGTATCATCTGCCTATCTGAGATTATTGATATTTTTCCTGGCATTCTTGATTCCAGCTTGTGCTTTATCCAGCCTGGCATTTCACATGATGTACTACTCTGCATATAACTTAAATAAGCAGGGTGAAAATATCCTTGATGTACTCCTTTCCCAATTTGGAACCAATCAGTTGTTCCATGTCCAGTTCTAACTGTTACTTCTTGACCTGCATACAGATTTCTCAGGATGCGGGTCAGGTGGTCTGATATTCCCATCTCTTGAAGAATTTCCAGTTTGGTGTGATCCACATAGTCAAAGGCTTTGGCATAATCAATAAAGCAGAAGTAAATGTTTTTCTGGAACTGTCTTGCTTTTTCAGTGATCCAAAGGATGTTGGCAATTTGATCTCTGGTTCCTCTGCCTTTTCTAAAACCAGCTTGAACATCTGGAAATTCTTGGTTCACATACTGTTGCAGCCTAGCTTGGAGAATTTTCAGCATTACTTTACTAGCATGTGAGATAAGGGCAATTATGCCATAGTTTGAACATTCTTTGGCATTGCCTTTCTTTGGGATTTGAATGAAAATTGACCTTTTCCAGTCCTGTGGCTGCTGCTGAGTTTTCCAAATTTGTTGGCATATTGAGTGCAACACTTTCACAGCATCATCTTTTAGGAGTTGAGATAGCTCAACTGGGATTCCTTCACCTCCACTAGCTTTGTTCATAGTGATGCTTCCTAAGGCCCACTTGACTTTGTATTCCAGGATGTCTGGCTCTAGGTGAGTGATCACACTATCATGGTTATCTGGGTCATGAATGTCTTTTTTGTATAGTTCTTCTGTGTATTCTTGCCACCTCTTCTTAATATCTTCTGCTTCTGTTAGGTCCATAACATGTCTGTCCTTTATTGTGCCCATCTTTGCATGAAATGTTCCCTTGATATCTCTAATTTTCTTGAAGAGATCTCTAGTCTTTCCCATTCTATTGGTTTCCTGTATTTCTTAGCACTGATCACTGAGGAAGGCTTTCTAATCTCTCCTTGCTATTCTTTGGAACTCTGCATTCAAATGGGTATATATTTCCTTCTCTCCTTTGCCTTTAGCTTCTCCTCTTTTCTCAGCTATTTGTAAGGCCTCCTCAGACAACCATTTTGCCCTTTTGGATTTCTTTTTCTTGGGGATGGTCTTGATCACTGCCTTCTGTACAATGTCACGAACCTCCATCCATAGTTCTTCAGGCACTCTCTCTATCAGATTTGTAATTTACTATGGCCATTTATGTTGGAAGCAGAGGGAACTAAGGATCATGGCATTGACTGAGCCTGCAGATGCCAGTATTAGCTTGCTGGTGCTTGAGGATGTAAAGCAAGGTACTCATGATTTGCGTTCTTGGCAGGGATACACTGTAAGCATGGAGCCAGGCCTCTTCCATCAATCACAGTCTTCTGCAGTCACTGTGACCCAACAGGGAAAGTGTGAAAGTGTTAGTTGCTCAGTAGTGTCCAACTCTTTGAGACCCCATGGACTGTAGCCCACCAGGCTCCTCTGTCCATAGGATTCTCCAGGCAAGAAGACTGGAGTGGATGGCCATTCCCTTCTCCAGGGGCTCTTCCCGACACAGGGATCAAACCCAGGTCTCTCGCATTGCAGGCAGATTCTTTACCATCTGAGCCACCAGGGAGGCCCTAACAACAGGGACATGGATAACAAATCCATTTGATGGTATTTTGTTGAGTTTCTTCTATAGAAAACATCCCCTCACATTTCCGGAGAAGGCAATGGCACCCCACTCCAATACTCTTGCCTGGAAAATCCCATGGACGGAGGAGCCTGCTAGGCTGCAGTCCATGGGGTCACACAGAGTCGGACAAGACTGAAGTGATTTAGCAGCAGCAGTAGCCTCACTTTTCAGCAGAAACTTTGAATTTTGAAACATTTTAAAGAGTAGTGGCTATCCCATTTTTGTGACATTGATGAATGAGTCGTTTACCTCTGCCCTCTCCTCATGTGTTCTTCATTTGAGGCAAACATGTTGCTCATTTGACTTTTGCATTCTCAGATTAACTCCAAATGGAACAACCTAATACTTTTCCCCGGGGTTGGAGCTTAAATTCTGAGGACACCATTTGTTTTTTTTTTGTTTTGTTTTGTTTTCTTTTTTCAAATGAACCTGACTTCAAGAAAGAACAGCAAACCAAGAAGCATTACTGGCCTTCTCTATTTTGCAAAGCATCTTTTGCAAGAAAAGAGCTTGTGGAATTTGGCTCCATTTCCCACAGCCTTGGGATAAGGGTCCCATGTAAACAAAAATATCCTGTGCTACTTGGGCCTCATTTAACTGTCTTTGTTGCTTTAGAAAGACCTGCCAAGTAGAGTGTTTCTCAGAGCTCATGCTTGACATTCCAGAAATACTGTAGGCTCCACTTCAAAGATGGTACTCCACATCACCAGGCTTGTACTGTTGGTGCACTCTTGATCCCCATTGAGCTTTGCGTTGACACATTTTTTTTTTTTTTCAAATCACATGGGAAGTGCACCCTCCATGAAGAATGAATCTGGTACTCTGAGGGTGGGCCTGTCACTGCAGGAGGCCTCTGCACTTATCACTTGGGTGTTTCTTTAGAAAGCTGTGGTAGCTTGGAGCCTATAGGATGACCATGTTTGCTGAACTAGAAACAATGTGGTGAGTTTTGCAAGGTAAGCAGTTGTGTTGTGGATAGATCAGTATGCTGGGAATCAGCAGACCTGTCTCTACTCCCCAGCTGACTACCTTGACCATCTCTTTGGTCTTGTAAAATGTCCACAGTTTTCACATTTTTGGATGATGGGATTACGTTCAGTTCAGTTCAGTCGCTCAGTCATGTCCAACTCTTTGTGACCCCATGGACTGCAGCACGCCAGGCCTCCCTGTCCATCACCAGCTCCTGAAGTTTACTCCAACTCATGTCAACTGAGTCAGTGATGGCATCCAACCATCTCATCCTCTGTCATCCCCTTATCCTCCTGCCCTCCATACTTCCCAGCATCAGGGTCTTTTCCAATGAGTCAGCTCTTCCCATCAGGTGGCCAAAGTATTGGAGTTTCAGCTTCAATATCAGTCCTTCCAATGAATATTCAGGACTGATTTCCTTTAGGATGGACTGGTTGGATCTCCTCGCAGTCCAAGGGACTCTCAAGAGTCTTCTCCAACACGATAGTTCAAAGGCATCAATTCTTCAGTGCTCAGCTTTCTTTATAGTCCAACTCTCACATCCATATATGACTACTGGAAAAACCATAGCCTTGACTAGATGGATGTTTGTTGGCAAAGTAACATCTCTGCTTTTTAATATGCTGTCTAGGTTGGTCATAGCTTTTCTTCCAAGGAGTAAGCGTCTTTTAATTTCATGGCTGCAGTCACTATCTGCAGTGATTTTGGAGCCCAAGAAAATAAAGTCTGCCACTATTTCCACTGTTTCTCCATCTATTTGCCATGAAGTGGTGGGACCAGATGCCATGATCTTTGTTTTCTGAATGTTGACCTTTAATCAAGCTTTTTCACTCTCTTTCACTTTCATCAAGAGGCTCTTTAGTTCTTCACTTTCTGCCATAAGGGTGATATCATCTGCATATCTGAGGTTATTGATATTTCTCCCAGCAATCTTGATTCCAGCTTGTGTTTCATCGAGCCTGGCATTTCACATGATGCAGTCTGCATTTAAGTTAAATAAGCAGGGTGACAATATACAGCCTTGACATACTCCTTTTCCTATTTGGAACTAATCTGTTGTTCCATGTCCAGTTCGAACTGTTGCTTCTTGACCTGCATACACATCTCTCAAAAGGCAGCTCAGGTGGTCTGGTATTCCCATCTCTTTCAGAATTTTCCACAGTTCAATGTGATCCACACAGTCAAAGGCTCTGGCATAGTCAATAAAGCAGAAATAGATGTTTTTCTGGAACTCTCTTGCTTTTTCGATGATCCAGCTGATATTGGCAACTTGATCTCTTGTTCCTCTGCCTTTTCTAAATCCAGCTTGGACATCTGGAAGTTCACGGTTCACATATTGCTGAAGCCTGACTTGGAGAATTTTGAGCATTACTTTACTAGCGTGTGAGATGAGTGAGATTGTGAGGTAGTTTGAGCATTCTTTGGCATTGCCTTTCTTAGGCATTCAAATGAAACTGACCTTTTCCAGTCCTGTGGCCACTGCTGAGTTTTCCAAATTTGCTGGCATATTGAGTGTAGCACTTTCACAGCATCATCTTTTAGGATTTAAATAGCTCAACTGGAATTCCATCTCCCCTACTAGCTTTGTTGGTAGTGATGCTTTCTAGGGATTATGCTAGGTCATCTCTAAGCTCCTTCCTGGCCCTTAATTGGATCAGTTCAGTTCAGTCAGTTCAGTCGCTCAATCATGTCTAACTCTTTTTGACCCCATGGACTGCAGCATGCCAGGCTTCCTTGTCTATCACCAAATTGGATCAAGTTACATAAAATAGTAAACAGAATATTGGGAGTCAGAAGACAGAAGTTTCTTGTCCAGGCCCTCCCACTCACTGACCCTGACTTGGAACAAGTCACTCAGTCACCCAGACTCTGCTCTCCATCTCTGGGGAAGCCAGGGTCTCCTCTGCCTTCCTGACCTGCTGGCTGGACTGATCAAGTCAGAAATGTCTTTTCCACTCAGGAATTATTGAGCAATTGCCCTGGGACACTAGCTTGATAGATGGTGAAGATGTAAATGTTGTTGTGTCATCTGCAACCATGTCTAATGTTAGTTAGAATTCAGTGGCTCCTCCTATTGCCAGGCACTTATGTACAATATCCCATGGAGTCTCCTTTTTAGGGATGAAAAAAATAAGTGAAAGTCTAGAAGTTATGTCTGACTCTTTGCGACCCCATGAACTATACAGTGATGGAATTCTCCAGACCAGAATACTGGAGTTGGTAGCCTTTCCCGGGGGATCTTCCTAACCCAGGGATCGAATCCAGGTCTCCTGCATTGCAGGTGGATTCTTTACCAGCTGAGCCACAAGGAAAGCCCAGCATACTGGACTGGGTAGCCTATCCCTTCTCCAGCAGATCTTCCCAACCCAGGAATCCAACTGGGATCTCCTGCAATTCAGGTGGATTCTTTACCATCTGTGCTATCAGAGAAGCCCAGGGATGAGGAAACTGACATTCAAAGAGGTTGAATAACTTGCTCAGGATCACTTAGCTAGGCAGAGCTGAAGCTGAGATTCCTACAAGGATTCTGTTCTTCATTTTAAAAGTTTAAAAACTCTCACCTGTTGCCAAGAAGCTTGGGTTGCTAGTATTATTTGTTTTCTGGACCGTGCTTGAATCCCATGGCCTGGAATCAGTGTGCGTGTTGGGAGGAGGCAAAGAAGGGACCAGCCTGATTGATGTGAAGATAAGCTGAAGGAGAGGTTCCCTGTACAGACACTGCCTGGAGCAGAACAGTCCCTGAAAAGACCTGAGGGGCAGCCCAAGTCCATAAGATAGGGGAAGTCCAAGGGCTCCACTCTTCTGATCTTCACATCCACCCTGTGAGGGAACTGAGACACAGACAGGTTCAGCACCCTGTTCAAAATCACACAACTAAAGAGTGGGTGTGTGAGCATTGCTTGGATCTTTGGCCAATCATTATCTAGAAGACCTCTCTCCTTAAAGGCCAGACCCCTCACTATGCCAAGGTGCTAGTTCCAGAGAGAAGGGTGTACAAGACCCAGGCAGGGTGAAAGGGCTTATCCACCCAGAAGACATGTGTTGAGGACTGTCCTCTGCACTACATGTTCGGGGAGGAGACAGGGAAGATATTCTCATCCATCAGGGTGCTAGTTGTAAGGGGGCTGAGATAGTTGATAGGACAACATGTGGGACTTAGGAGTGGGAATTGAAGCAGCAGGCTAGTTGTTAAGCCTGAGTCAGTATAAGAGGTGGGCTTGGGAAGAGTTCTGATCTGGGGGCATCATGGACTCTCAGGTGGCATTTTGGGGGACCCAGACCCAGGAAAGCAGCCTGGCCCTAATCCACCAGCCTCCAGGCTGAGCCAGGCATTGGCCCCCATGCCTGTGGAAGGATTGGTCTGGGAACTGAGTTGGGCTTGAGCCTCTAGGTGTGAGGATAAGTGGCCTTATGTGAAGATAGGTCTAGCTTGGCAATCTGAATAGAGTAGGGGAATTGAAGTGGGGGCTAATGGGCCAGAACCCAAGAGTGACACCTCAGTTCCTGTGGAGCCTGTTTCCCCTCTACTATTCCCATGGAAGCATTGGCCCCAGCTGGGGTAGAAAGTGAAATGAATTGGACACTGGGAGATGTGGGCTCCTTATGTTAATAGAAACTATGATGACTGAACATCCTTGTTGGGATAGCTGAAATTCTTAATAGAAATTCCAGGAAGACCCGAGATGTCTGGGAAATATATATGGATTGAAGCAGAGAGGAATACTCAGTCTTCTGGGGGACATTTCCAGGATCAAGAACCAGCTTTTTTTCATCCTTATTTAACTGTTTTCTCCAAAGTGACCTGTTGAGTGATGTATGTGAAAGGCTTTGTAAACTGCAAGGCAGTATCCCAAGGCAAGGCCTTGTCTTCATTGTTACAGATCAAGGGATTGGTGACCTCAGGAGTTCCCAGGAGCTGGAAACATTTTTGCCTCCCACCCCAGGACCTTCCCTCTGCAACCTGCAGAAGAATCTGTAGCAGACTCTTCATTCAGCTGTGTTGATTAGTCTAAGGTACATCACCAGCCAGGGCCACTGCTACCTGCAGGCAGGACTGTCGGAGCTCAAATCCTGGCCTTGCCACATCAAGGAAGTTACTTTATGTCTTTTTATGTCTCATCTATAAACTGGAGGGTTAAATGTTAGTTTCTGCCTCATGGGATGATTGGGAGGGTTCCCTGACAGCCTGTAAAGCACACAGCCCAGTACCTGGCCTGCCGTCAGCATTGGGTAAACATTAGCTTCCACTGGGTCTTCCCAGGTGGTGCTAGTGGTAAAGAACCTGTTTGCCAATGCAGGAAACATAAGAGACATGGGTTCGATCCCTGGGTTGGGAAGATCTCTTGGAGAAGGAAATAGCAACGCACTCCAGTATTCTTGCCTGGGAAATCCCATGCACACAGGAGCCTGGTTGGCTACAGTCTGTGGGCTCACAAAGAGTTGGACACCACTGAGTGACTTAGCATGAATGCCTAGCCACCATCTTCTCCTTTCCCCCTTCTCTCCCCTCCTCATCTTCATTCTTCTTCTCCTCCTTTAATTTTCCCTCTTCTTCCTCTTCCTTCATCTTCAGAGGGCTTTCTAGAGCCTCAGGCAGGTGGCTTGGCGAACCTTGGACCAGGTCAGCTTGGCCAGTGTCGCTGCTCTGTGCTGTTGGCCTGGTTTGGGGTCCTGAGCCCTTTGCATTCAGAGCATGAGCCCTCCAGGGCTGTGACTGCACCTGGCCCTTGCCACCACCCCTCAGTCCCTGTGATGGAGATCCTGCTCCCTGGGTTCAGAGGTCCCTGATCCCAATCACTTGTTATCCAGACACACCTGCCTACTCTTTTTGGTAAGAGTGGCCTGCCCAGCAGAGAGCCTCTGGGTGTGGGGTTCTTATGTCCTCACCTGCCATCCTACATCGCGACTCTATGCAGTGACCTCTAATGAGCCTAGTACTTATCTTAGTGAACCTTTCCAACAGACCTGTGAAGTCACATAGCTCACTTATTCATTCAGCAAACATTGAGCACCTGCTCTGTGCCCCTGGAGTGATAACCCAGGGTGGCACAGTGGAAGGAGAATGGTAGTCTTGGAAGAGGCATTCAGGCAGGGTGACAGAGTAACCTGGCTTTGCCACTCACAGTGGTCACCCTGCCTGCCTGTAACTCAGTTTTCTTGCATGTGAAATGGGCATATGAATAGTCCCTGTTTCACAGACTTCCTTACAAGCTGCAGTTCCTGATCTGTGCTCTCTTATAATTTGCACATTCCTTGTATTTCTAGTCCTTATTGCATTCTAATTTTGTCTGCCTTCCCAGCTGTTTTTCTGAGCCCTGGGGCACAGGAACCTCCTGTTTGTGTTTGTATATCTAGTGCCTCCCTAGTGCCTGGCCCAGAATACATGTTCAACAAGTTGATGCTGAAATGTTAACACTACGTTGTCATTCTTTCCAGGTTTGTCTTCCTCATTAAGCTGGAGGGCAGATATTGTGTTTGTTTCAGTATCTACAGAAGGTAGCAAGGGTTTGGCTTAGAGCAGGGACTCCGTAATGCTGATTAAATGAGGGTCTGGACAAGTAGGTGAGTGAGGGAAGGAATGAATGAAGGAACAGATGGAGGCTGATGATTTAGACAGTTTCTTCCAGGCTCACTATTATTAGCGAGGTCATTGTCATCTTGAAATTAATTTGGATATAGAGTAGGAATGTGTGGTAAGAGATAGCCCACTTTCTGTGGCTTGATCCTCTTCAGTCTTGTTCAAGGACTTAACACTGTTGACCACCCTTTCCCTGAAATTCTTTCCTTCTTTAGGCTTCATGAGATTGAACTATTTGGGGTTTTCTTACTTTTCTGACCCCTTCCTTGTTTCATTTCATTGGTGTTGAGTCTTCCTTTTCCTCTTTTTCTCTCACCATCACCTCTTCTGCACCCACTACCAACACCTCACCATAAGGTAAATATTCTAGAAGGTTTGGACCAGGCCCTTTCTTCTCCTTTCCCAGTGAAATTAATAGAATCCTAAGATTTTACTCCTTAGAGGCATCTGTATGAACGACTCCCAAATCTCTCTTCAGCTCTGAAATTTCTTCTGAGCTTCAAGTGTGCATTTTTAAGCTCCTGCTGCACATTTATACCTGTTCTTTGGCTGTCTTCCTGAACTTCATGTTTAAAATTCTCATCCCTTTTCCCCTAAAATAACCTCTTTCCTCCATCTTCTCTTTTCTCATTAGCAGTAATGCTTTCCTTTTTTTTTTTCGCCCATATGTGTACATAAATATATGTGTGTGTGTCATGGTAGTTATAATACATCATCGTATGTATTATATATAGTTACAGTACATTACATAGGTTATATGCAATATGATAACTGCTATTCTAACATCTAACAAAATTAACAATTCATTAATATAATTTAATACCCCATCCATATTCAAATTTCCCTGGTTTTCCCAAGAATATAATTTCATAGTTAATTTTGTTGGAATTAGAATCCAAACAAAGCCCACATGTTACACTTGGTTATGCCTCCTATGCCTTTCATTGCTTTTGAGTTGTTGGGGAAGCCAGGTCATTTGCCCTGAACAATGTCTCTGTCTCAATTTACTTGGTTGCTTTTCTCATATTGTCCTTGAACTTGTTTCTCTATCCCTTGTAAACTGGTAGTTCTGTCCAGAGGCTTTGATTAGATTCAGGTTGAAATTTTGGGTAAAAGATATTTCACAGTCAGTGCTGTGTAACTTCTATCACATTATTTCATGAGGCAAATAATGCCTGATTGCCCCACTTTTAGCAATACTAAGATTGATCAGCCGATTCAAGTAATATCTGCTAATGGCTTTAACAGTCATTGATGATTACTGTTTAGGTCCATCATTTTATTAAGAGTTGCAAAATGGCATTTTTCTAATTGTTATTCCTTCTACGTTTATTAGTTGAGGGTTTTTCTATAAAGAAGAATTTTATTTACCAGCCATTTAGTTACCTTGAATTACAGTGTAAACAAAAAAAAAAAAAAAAAGGAAAGGCAGGATAAATGTTTGGTACCTTCCTTTTAAAAACATCGTTTTTCAGAATGAGTTGGTATCCTAGCAACCTCCAATGGTCTTTTAAATATTGTTATGAACTAATGGATTTTTATATATTTAATGTGTTTCAATCTATTTTAATCATTCATTTGGTTGCTAAAACTGTCTCATCTTAGGCCAGTGGGGGTCTTTTCAAGTTGGCTTCTGTTTCCTTTTGTGATGATAGATTTCTTGGTTTTTGGTTTGACAAGATGTTTCAGGCTCATCTTGTACAATTACAAGCCCGGTCCTGGAGTCAGCCATTTCACCAGGGAACTCTAGTTCCTCTTGATGAAAAATGGTATTAAGAGAGCACAGTCTGAAGGCTGGGTTTCCTCACTGATATTAGGTTGTCAGGTCTTTTCTTTTTTAGTGGAAAGAGTTTAGAAAAATGAATATATTTTTTAAAAAAGAAAATGAGTTCCTATTGATAGTTCAAAGTTGAATTTAAGAGTATAGGCTTTTATTTAACATCTTTGATTTTGTAACTGTCTCTTGTCTCCCACTCTGAAAGTCTTGATCCCTAATGATATTAGCATAATTACTTGCATTCCCCTATAGTATATCTGGAAAATTTTCCAAAGAAGAATTCTAGTATTACTAGCAAAACTTCTGAATGCAATTTAAGATTTCTTTGCTCTTCCTTTTGCCCTTAAAATAAATCCTACTAGGGAGGTAGTCAAAGTATTGTGTTTAAAAGTCACCTGAAGTAATTTTTCTCTGTGTGATTATGCTACCAAGTTGATACACAGTTTGATTCAATTAACTCATTTTTTTCTGGATTTTAGGGTTTTTCTTTTAAATTTATTTTATATAAAACATTCACAGAGTTCGAAAGTCAAAACCATATAACAGGAGATATTCTAAAAGTCTCGTGTCCATCCTGCTCCATTCTTTCTCCTTCTCTCTATAGCAATCATGTTTATTAGGGTTTCATTTATGCATCTGTTATATGTTTGAATATTAAACAAATGAGAAGCAGTTGTTTTCCACCTTCTCTTTCTTTAAAAAAGAGTCAATATTTTAAAATGTTATCATTTATTCATTTATTTTTGGCTGCACTGCATCTTTGTTGCTGCATGTGGGCTTTCTCTAGTTGTAGCACACAAACTTCTCATTGAGGTGGCTTCTCTTGTGGAGCATAGGATCTAGGACATGTGGGCTTCAGCAGTTGTTGTACATGGATTTAGTTGCCCCATGGCATGTGGAATCTCCCTGGATCAGGAACCAAACACCAGTCCCCTGCATTGGCCGGTGGATTCTTAACCACTGGACTACCAGGGAAGCCCCACCCCCTATTTCTTACACAAATGTAGCATGTACTACAAACATTGCTCTGCTCCCCATTTTTCCACTTAATGTTTTGGAGATTGTTCTGTCACTGTATGGGGATCTTCCTTGTTCCTCTTTTTCTAACTGTATAGCATGCCATCCCAAAGAGGAACCAGAGTTTGTTTAACCAGTCAGTCCATATTGACAGCTATTTGGGTTGGCTCTAGTCTTTCATTATCACAAAGGATGCCACCACAGTGGTAGAGGTGTCTGTCTTGTGGTTCTCCTAGCTGCAAGCCTCAATGGCATTCTCAACTCTCCCCTCTGCTTCCTTTTGTACACCTAATCACTTCTGAGCCCTGGTGGTTCTTCCTTTGTACTCTTCTTGTTTCTGCCTTTCTGTCTCTGTTGCTTTCTCCCAATTTCGAACATTATTTGTCTTTGCCTGGATTATAGCAATAGCAGTAAAATCTCTACTTATCTTCTTCCCCAATCCAGTCTGTGCTGCACACTATAGCCAGTTTCCTCTCTGGAAGTAATTCTCCCATGATGATCTCTTCTCACCCTGCTCAAAAATCTTCAATAACTGCATCAAACCAGTTTCTTGGTTCGGCATTCAAGGGCCTCATGAACTGACCCAGATCTCCTTCCCTGATATTCATTCCCTCTGCTTTAGTCTGTAGATACATTTTTCTGAATATGTGACTTACCAAATATTAGGTTTATTATTACCTTTGTACCTTATCTCTTTTTCTGAGCTCCATTTAAATTTCAGATCTTCAGAAACTCTACTGGAACTTCACCTATGCTCTCTCTCTCCCTTAAGCTCCTATTCTTTATGATATCTGTTTGAAACTGAGCATAGATTCAGCCCCTAGCCAAATGGAAAGATCCTACTGAGACCATCTGGTCACTACTGTGAGATCTAAGGAATTCATTGATACATTCATGAAGCATTAACTGAATATCAGAATAGTAGCTGAAGGTGAGGAAACTGAACTTTTAGATTGGCTAGGGTTCATTCATGTATTCACCAAAAGACATATACAAGAATATCCATTAAAGCATTATTTAGTACTAGCCAAATAAATAATGGAAATACCCCAAATGTCCATCAACAGTGAATATATAAATAGTAGTGCATATATACAATGGAATACGGTACAAATTAGAGTACATGCTATACCCAGGAACATGGAAAACTCTTGCAAACATCATGTTGATCAAAACTAATCAGACCCGGACTTCCCAGGCAGTGCATTGGTTAAGACTCCTCGCTTCTAGTGCAGGGGGTGTGGGTTCTATCCCTGATCAGGGAACTAAGATCCCACATGCTGTGTGGTCAATAAATTAATAAATAAAATAAGTCAGACTCTAAAGGACGCACATTGTCTGATTCAATTTCTATAAAATTCAGAAAGAGACAAAATTACACTATTGTATTAGAAATTAATATAGTAGTTAACTTTCAGGAGGAAAACGATGGGCCCAATGGGGCTTCTGGAGACTAGTAATGTTCTATTTGGGGGCCTGGGTGGTGGTTACTTGGGTGTGTTCACTTTATGCTCATTCATTGTGCAGGTATGAATGATGCATTTTTTATATGTAGGTTATACTTCAGCAAAAGTTTGAAATATTAATACATGCACATGATATTTCAAGCTATATAGAAGAGTGTAGAGTGCAAAGGAAGTAACCCTCTCAGCCTAAACTCCCTTCCCCTTTCATCAGAGTCTATCACTGTTGTTAATTACTTATGTGTTCTCCTTGAAATGTCCTACAATAAAAGCACCATGGTGGTGTGAATGTATCCATATGTATATCTTTATTTCTTTTGTTTTTTTACAAAAATGGAAGCACACCATATACACTGTCTCTCCATGTGCTTCTTTCATGTAGCAGTACGTCTCAGACATCTTTTCTTATCCATGGATGGGAAATATCTACCTTCTTCTCTGTAAAAAGCTCCATAAAATATTCCTTTGTGGGGATGCACCATGTTTAAACAATCCACATTGGATTAGTGAACATTTAGGATTTCTCCAGTTTTTAAAATATTACAATGATGCATTAAATATTAAAAATATATTACATATACTGTTGCACACATATGTAGGGTACAGTGGATTTTTGCATCTTTTGTTAGATTATTTAACTACCACATATGGTGAAAATCCCATATAATCAAAAACACCCTTAAAATTCCCTTAGGAAGGCTAACATACCCTATCTTCATCATTCCAGCAGGGTCTGTTTGCCCTCTGGTATTGAAGTAGACCTTTGAGTCTGGCTCAACACCTGATGAGGAGATGAGCTTGTGGTTATGAGCCATGTTGAATGACATGTATGCATCTTTAAACACCAGAATCACAATGAGATGCTCACTCTGTGAGAGGCACATGGGGATTGAGACTTGCTGAGGGAGTAACAGAACCACAGCGTCCACCTTACATTCTCTCTAGGGCAGAGCAGAGTCATTGAGAAGAATTGTAGGCCCAACTTGCTGCATCATTTCAACTGTTGTCTCTCTGAACTGTTTCTCCTCTGTCTTTATGTGTCTGTCTCTGTCTCTTTTTCTGTCCCTCTCACACCTTTCTCCCCTGTCCCTCTCTGTATGCTGAGTGCTTACTTTTGAATTTGTATGACTCACATATGTGATTCCACTGTATACCCATAGGATCAATTCCAAGAGGTGGGATTTTGGCACATATATATGTACGCATGTATCTTCAAATCATATATATATACATATATATGTGTGTGTGTGTGTGTGTGTGTGTTATATCATTTAACTACACAAAAAGATACACAAAAGCAGATATAATTATATAAGGGTACCCTTAATTCCATCACCAAACCTCAAAAATGATCACTCCATGGCCGTTCTTTCATCTATACCACACATTCACTTTCCTTCGTTCTGTAGTACCTTAAAGCAAATTGCAGACCTCATAAACATTTCATCTGTGAATAGTTCAGTGTTTATTTCTAAAGTGTTAGGACTCTAAAAAACATATCCACAGTGCAATTATCACAGCTCAGAATGAATAAAACTTCATTAGAATCAATGGATATCCAGCCAGTGTTCCAGTTTCCAATCGTCTTACAATTGGGGTAAATGGATATTTGTTTGTTTGAAGAAAGCTCTAAATATGAACTAGATGCTGTAATTGATTGATATGGCCTTTTAGTCTCTCTTAACCTACAGGTTCCCCCTCGATCTTTTTTATCTTGCAATGTAGCTTTTGAAGAAGATGGAATATTTTCCTTGTAGCATATATATATACATATATATATATATATAGAGAGAGAGAATGAACTTAGCATAGATCTTGTCATACTCTGGATTTTGCTGATTGCATTCCCATTGTTACGTTTAATAAACACACCGAGAATCCTCAGAATTCTGTGTTTTCTCTAAATTAGTAGTTGATTTTAGAGGCTTAATCAGATTCAGGTTTAAGCTTTCTACTTTTTGTTTTGTTTTTGGTGAGACTACTTCATACATGGTTTTGCGCTCTCCATTAAATGATATTATCTGGTTGTCTCTTTTTATGTCAGCCACTGATGATCAAATCTAGATTCATTCATTCATGAAGGATCACAAAACTGTTATATTCTTATTTTATTTTTCCCTTCTGTATTTGTTAGATGGAGTACGTCTGTATATCTATGACTTGATTATCTAAGAGCACAGCTTATATAAGAGTATAAGATAAATGCCTGGTTCAAAACACTGAGCTGATTCACCAGCATTTGCAACTAAAGTCAATGAGGGATTACTTCTTAAAGTATGATGATGAATTCATGAATTTAAACATATTTGATGTGTTTTAATCCATTGTTCTTATTCATAGTGAGGCTTGCATTGGGAGTTTCTTTAAAATGACTCCTTAAGCCTTCTTTACATGACTTTAGTAGTCTTTGAAAGCTTTTTTGCTAGATAATCCAGGACCATCATGGACATTTCCTGCTTCATATCTAAAGAACCATATTTTTAGATATTAACAAGGTATAGTTAAAAGAGCATAGTCTTTGGAGTCAGATAGACTAGGGTTGAATCCTGCTTGTATCTCATACTGCTTATGTGGCCATGGGTAACCTACTTAATATCTACCCACTTCAACTTTCTTCATTATTGAAAGGAATTAATGGCACCTATCTTCTATGGTTCTTAAGAAAATTAAGTTATAGATATGTAACTGCATACACACACACACACACACATATATATATATATATATATATATATATATATACAAAAATCACTGCAGATGGTGATGGCAGCCAAGAAATTAAAAGATGATTGCTCCTTGGAAGAAAAGCTATGACCAATCCAGACAGCATATTAAAAAGCAGAGACGTTACTTTGCCAACAAAGGTCCATTTAGTCAAAGCGGTGTTTTTTAAAGTAGTCATGTATGGATGTGAGAGTTGGACCATAAAGAAAGCTGAGTGCTAAAGAATTTATGCTTTTGAACTGTGGTGTTGGAGAAAACTCTTGAGAGTCCCTTGGACTACAAAGAGATCCAACCAGTCCTTCCTAAAGGAAACCAGTCCGGAATATTCATTGGAAGGACTGATGCTGAAACTGAAACTTCAATACTTTGGCCATGTGATACGAAGAACTGGCTCATTGAAAAAGACTCTGAGGCTGGAAAGTTTGAAGGCGGGAAGAGAAGGGGATGACAGAGGATGAGATGGTTGTATGACATCACCAACTCAATGGACATGAGTTTGAGCAAGCTCTGGGAGTTAATGATGGACAGGCAGGCCTAGTGTGCTGCAGTCCATGGGGTTGCAAAGAGTTGGACATGACTGAGTGACTGAACTGACTGATTAGAGAGAGAGAGAGAGAGAGTGAACTTAGCATACAGCTAATATAATACATATATATATATATATATATATATAGAGAGAGAGAGAGAGAGAGAGAGAGAGAGAACTTAGCATAGAGCTTGTCACATAATAGATACACAGAAATTCAAGTTTCCTCTCCATTTCCTGTTCTTTTCTTACTCAAGTGACAGCATCACATTTATGATCACTTAGGCTCCTATGTTTAAAGTGTGGAATGTTCTTTTCATGTAGGGCAATTACTCAATGCACACTTACAAACTGACTTTAAGGACAGATGAGGTCAATGCATGTTAAACGTTGTGAAAGTAGGCATTGTCTCAATGCAACTGTTTTTTTAAAAAGCATTTCCTTTATTTTTTTAGAGTACCCCCTCACAGATATTAATAAAAATCCCTTCTAACCATCTCTACCCCACTCCTCAGAATGAGGTATGATGGTGATGCCAGCCTTCAATTATGTTAAAGAAAGAAGAGAAGTATGAATAATTGAAAAGGGTAATTCCCAGGCAGCGAGCCACTCCAAAGTCACTCATTTCAGTTTGAAAGACATTATTTAATATATGTATAGCATATCCCCCTTCTTAAATTAGTGGTACTTACACTACTACTCAAATGGCTTTTCCTCAAGGTCACAGCAGCTAAAGAGGGTCAAAAATCCAAAATGGATGGAACAAGCCACGGAAGTCAACTCGAGATGAAACAGTTACCCTGCATATTCTGCCACGCCTGTGTTGCTCTGGCACTGTCCTTGACTTAGGATCAGAATTAAGAAATTGTCAGGCAGCCTCGGCAGCCCAGCCCCAGCAACCACAGGAGCAGCAGGTACTGAAAAGAGCACCACCATTTGACAATTAACTGAAAGATACTGGATAAAGGTGGAAAGAATGGTGAGGAAAAGAGTCACCCTGGTGAAGCAGTATCCTGCAGTGGCCCCACTTAGCATCTATTCCAGGGTGCATTGGGATTTTGAGAGAGCTTGCTGGACAATTCTTTTGCCCGGTGACTGCTTCCCCCAAAGTACCCATAGGGTCATCACATGGCCTTATGCACTCAGAAGATGTTGACTTTCAAGTAGGGAAAGCTGTGTGGCCACCCACCCGTGGGGCCCATTCTCCAAGCTGTTTCCTGTGGTGGGATGGACGCAGCTGCCTGAAATGCCTAGAAAGCCCATTTGCCATTTGGGATCCCTGAGAGCTGACCTCTGGGGCTATTTCCTGTTGAGCAGATCCAGGATCCCTTTTCCCATAAGCCTCAGGGTAGACTCTTAATAAACACAAGATTTTCCTCTTGACCAGAGTTTTTAGGGGCTCTTTCCATGCGTTCTGACACTGACTCCTCATATTCAGTATGGCAGGGTGGGTATGAGAGGCACGTTTGATAGATGAGGAATTGAAGGTTCACAGAGACTCAATGCCATGTCACGTATGCTTGTCTTCTCCTACTTTGCCCTGGCTACTCTTACCCTGGGGCTTTCTAAGTGGTGCTAGTGGTAAAGAACCTGCCTGCCAAAGCATGAGACATAAGAGATGCAGATTCGATCCCTGTGTTGAGAAGATCCCCTGGAGGAGGAAACGGCAACCCACTCCAGTATTCTTGCCTGGAGAATCCCATGGACAGAGGACCCTGGCAGGCTGCAGTCCATGGGGTGGCAAAGAGTAGAACACGACTGAAGCAACTTAGCATGCACTCAGGCTCCGCTTCCTAGCTGAATTTTCTTTCATTTTAGGGACTTCACTGCCACTCAGCCCCTACTAGGAAGTAGGCAGGGGAAAGCAAGGATAACAAATAAGGGAAGGTGATTGAGGTTCTGGAAGCCTCACACAGTTGTCCTCCCATTTACTCCCCTCCCCCAATCCCATCTCTTCTGGCTGGATCTTAAATTTCTAGCCATGACATTAAAATTCTAGACCATAATCTAAGAACAAATATTTTTAGAGCTTAGCCAATGAAGCCAACTATTGCAAGTGTTCCTGTCCTGGGAAACCTGATATTCTTGGTTAACAGAGCTTTGAGTCCTCACTGACTCCTTTCCCACTCTGGTCCAGTGGCCTCCCAGAAATGGTGAGGGGACCACGGGACTCATAGGTGATGGGCTGCTAGCTGGGCCGTGGACAGATCGCATCTGCAGTTCACATGGCTCTAACCAATTGAGCCACAGGATTTCAGAACTGATGCCAGAACAAAAAGCTGTGTCTCCATGTAAGGCTGTGGTCAAATAGAGAAGGAGGCAAACTTTCGGTATGAAATATTTAATCTGAGCTAAACAGACCCATGGAAGCATTATGTTGGTGCCAAGTAACTGTCAGAAGTAGAAATTATTTGAACAAGCACTCAGTATATTTAGCATTTTACTTGTTTTACTTTGTGATTAAGGATTGCAGATAAGTGAGAAAAAATGAGAAGGAGAGATTCTACTGAGGTTTTTACCACATCTCAAAAGATTATTTTCATCACAGGGCAGTTTTATATTAAGTGGTGGTGGTTTAGTTACAAAGTCGTGTCCGACTCTCGTGACCCCATGGACTGTAGCCTGCCAGGTTCCTCGGTCCATGGGATTCTGCAGGCAAGAATACTGGAGTGGGTTGCCATGTCCTTCTCCAGGGAATCTTCCCAACCCAGGAATCGAACCTGGGTCTCAGACATTGAAGGCAGATTCCTTACTGACTGAGCTACAAAGGAAGGTGCTTATAATTTGGTCATAACCATTATTAAATAGAACCAATTTTCTTTGACAAGAGAGTTCAGTTAAGAAACATTTTCTTTGGGAATAACATTAGACATTGTATCTCTTAAATTGAAGGATAGTTGATTTACAAGCCTGTGTTAATTTCAAGTGTACAGCAAAGTGATTCAGTTTTATATACGGTAAGTCCCCTACGTATGAACCTTCAAGTTGCAAACTTTCAAACATGCGAATGTGTATTCACCACCTGGGAAGCCCACAATGGACTGTTACTCAGCCATTAAAAAAAAAAAGGAATAATGCCATTTACAGCAACATGGATGAACCTAGAGATTATCACCCTAAGTCAGTCAGACAAAGACAAATAAGTACCATGTGATATCATTTAAACACGGAATCTAAAATGTGACACAAATGAACTTATCTATGAAACAGAAACAGACTCACACATATAGAGAACAGATTTGTGGTTGTCAAGGGGGAGGAGGGTGAAGGAAGGAAGGACTTGGATTTGGGGGTTAGCAAATGCAAACTATTATATATAGAATAGATAAACAAGAAAGCCCTACTGTATAGCACAGGGAACTATATTCAATATCCTGTGATAAACCATCATGGAAAAAATATGAAAAAGAATATATTATGTAAAGCTGAGTCATTTTGCTGGACAGGAGAAATTAAACACAACATTGTAAATCAACTATGCGTCAATAAAATTTTAAAGAGTTATTTATTTATTTAGATACAAGTACCTTATCAGGTGTATGATTTGCAAATGTTTTCTCCCATTCTGTGGGTCATCTTCTCACTTTCTTGATTAGTTCAATATGCAGATATTAAACAACACATTTCTTTTTTTTTTCTTTTTAGTTTTTTGAGGTGGGAGGGGGGATTGGGAAGGGGAACACATGCAAATCCATGGCTGATTCATGTCAATGTATGGCAAAAACCACTACAATATTGTAAAGTAAACAACACATTTCTAAATAACACATTTCAAGGTAAATTAGAAAATGTTTTAAACTAAATGGAAATGACGACACGTTACAAAATCTGTGGGGTACAGCTAAAACGGTGCTTAGAGAGAAATGTTTAGTAGTCAGTATTTAATTTAAAAAAGAGCAATGGTCTAAGGTCTAAGCTCCACTTTAAGCAATGGTTTAAGCAGCTGTCTATGAGGCATTATGAGAGGGGTCTCCAAAGCACTTATGCCAAGTTTAAGCTTCCAGCAACAGGGTGTGTTCCCATCATCAACAACATTCCTGATATTTTGTTAGACTTTAACATTTTTCCTAATAGGTGGGTTTGAAATGAGTCTTCTTGCTTTAGTTTGTATTTCCCTGACTACCAGGGATTTGACTAACTTTTCATATCTTGAATGGTCTTTTTGGTCTCATCCTTTATGTAGTTCATGTTTTCTTTTCCACTTTAGTTGGGTTGTTTGGCTTTTATTTTTTGATCTGAGGAAGTTTTAAGATGTTATAAATGCAAATATTTGCCAGTTATATCTGTTGGAAATATCTTCTCCCAGTCTGTAGGTATCTTTGAACTTCATGTTGTCTTTGTTGTATAAATGTTTTAATGAAAAAAGTCTAATTTGTTAAAATTTTATGGCTGGCTTGTGTTTTCCTCTTAAGGGATCCTACCTGTCTTTTCTTTTAGTGTTTTAATGTTTTATTTTTACATATTGCTTTATAATTCACCTGGAACTTATTTTTGTATAGATATTTCCTTTTTTTCACATGGCTATCCAATTCTCTAAACACCATTCGTTAAACAGTCTATCCTTTCCCTGTCTTTCTACTGTACTACCTTTGTCATATACCAAGTTTCCCTACCTTTCAGCTTTCTGTTCTGTTTCACCAGTCTGCTTTACTTTGCTCCTATGCTCACACCACATAGTTTTATTACTGTAGGTTCATAATAAGCATTGCTTCCTGATAGCAAGTTCCCTGCTTATTATTATTTTCTTCTTCTTCTTCGTGTTTTTACTATCCCTGCCCCTTTGTTTGTCCATGTAAATTTTATTGTCAGCTTGTCGAGGTTGATGAAAAAAAATCTGTTTGGATTTTTATTGAAATTGAAATGAATTTATGGGTTAATTTTCAAAGAACTGTGGTCTCTGTAATTCCAAGTCTTCTCTCTTGTGAAAAGAATGTGTTTTAGAGGGATCTCTTGAACCCTCTGAAAGTGGTTAGATCCACCTCCAGGGATCTAACACAACAAAAGCCAGCTAATGATGCTTATGCTGAAGTACCTTGAACTGTGTGTAGAATTTAGTCTAAGTGCTATGTTCCATAATGGTCAATTGTGCATAGAAGATCAACCCAGTGGTGTTTGTCAGCTGTGTTCTTTTATGTTTTTATTGCCACATCTGTTTGTTTTGTTTCTTCCAGGTCCTAGGCACTCAAGGACTTAGCACAAAAACCCAAGCTGGAGAAGAACAAGAAGTGTCTAAAGAGTTCCACTTCTTGGTCTACACCCCCTTCCTCTCCCTCCAGTGGGAAAATCATAGGATGTCACGTAGTTAGTATAGATTGAAAGGGAACATTTTGTAGTGTTTTTATACGTAGAATGATAGCTGTTCTCTGAGTTTCTGGTTTGTTTTGATTTTTCTGTTTTCATATGTTCTAGGGCTGTTGTTTAGATATATACATGGTTCAGACAGTAAAGAATCTGCCTACAATGTGGGAGACCCAGGTACTGGGTTTGATCCCTGAGTCTGGAAGATCCCCTGGAGGAGGGCACAACAACCCACTCCAGTATTCTTGCTTGGAGAATTCCATGGACAGAGGAGCCTGGTGGGCTACAGTCCAAGGGGTCACAAAGAGTCAGACACTTTCACTGAGTGACTAACACTTCTTTCAGATACATATCACCAAAGACCATGACTACATAATGCCCATAGAAAGATATTCCTAAGTATTCAGATACAGGATGAAATTGTCCAGTGTTTATTTGCGTGTGTTGGTGCCGACTTTTAGCCAAGGTTTCTTGCCTTTCTGTCTGGTATGGAATAGAAGCTTTCCAGACCTGTACTGCTTCTTTCCATATCTGAGCACTTAGGCCTATTTATTTTCTTTAACTTGTAGACTTTTGAGGGAGCAGTTTTAGGTTTACATAGAAATGGAGAGGAAAATACAGAGAGTTCCCATATACTCCCTCAGTTTCCCCTATTATCAACATCTTGCATTGGTGTGGTACATTTGTTACAGTTAATGAACCAATGTTTATATTGTATTATTAACTCAAGTCCATAGTGTACACTCGGGCCACCCTTTGTATTGTACAATTTTATGGTTTTCTGGGCAAATGCATAATGTTATACACCCACCATACATCCCCTGTGCTCCACTCCCATCACTCCCCGCTTCCTCTCAAACTCCTGGCAACCATGGATCTTTTTTGTTGTTGTTGTCTTCATAGTTTTACCTTTTCCAGAATGTCATATATGTTGAACCATACAATATGTAGTCTTTTCAGACTGTGACTTTCATTCTTTTCACAGCTAAATGACTCCTTTCACCTAGCAATATGCATTTAAGTTTCCTTCATGTCTTCCCATGGCTTGATAGCTCATAACTTTTTATTGCTGAATAGTATTCCACTGTCTGGATGGATCACATAGGCCTATTCTTAATCTGTTGCTCTTTAATGTACCATTAACTATAACAGACAACCCTGAATTCTAAATTACAAAGTCCTCTATGCCCAGCTGTAGTCAAGGGCCTGTTTGAACAGCCAGTGTATTTTTTTTTAATTTAAAACATTTATTTATTTATTTGGCTCTGTCAGGTCTTGGTTGGGGCATGTGGGATCTTCTGTCTTCATTGTGCATGTGGGATCCAGTTCCCTGACCAGGGATCAAACCCAGGTCCCCTGCATGGGGAGCACAGTCTCATCCACTGCACTACCAGGGAAGTCCCAAGTCCATTTAAATTCATTTCCTAGCCAATGCAAACAACTGATCACTGGGGTCTGAAAAGAAATTAGCCAAATTAATGGTCACTGACTTGAGCAGACAATTCTATAAAGATGATTGGACTGGTGGAAATTGTGGGTTTAGTTTGAGAGGTAGGCAGGGTGGTACAGTCTGAGGAGCCAAGAGCTCAGGGCTGTCAAGAGCTCTGGGCTGTACTTACAAGTCTACTATCAATATGTGCCAACCACTCCATCTGTGGACTCCAGGCTTTGAAGGCCTTGTCTCCTTTTCTGAGGACAAATTCCAGAAGAGTTGCAAGTCCTATCTTACTGCTCAGCCCTCTGACCCATGACATGGTGTGTCATTTGCATGTCCGAGTACATATACCTGGGCAGCAGGACCAAGGACTCACACCCTTTGTCCTTGCAGAGATTTAGTTTCTGACCCTCAGTGGACATGAGTTTGAGCACACTCCAGGAGACAGTGAAGGACAGGGAAGCCCGGCATTCTGCAGTCCATGGGGTTGCAAAGAGTCTGACATGATCGAGCAACTGAACAACAACTTCTGACCAGGAGTGCAGCTCCTGCTGCCTGGCCCTGAAGGCTTGGAAGAACTTTTGCAGGAAGGGGCTCATGGTACATACTCAGCCTGGGGCCTGTTGGCGATAAGCCAAGGGTGACACTCTGAAAGTTGCATTTTCCTTGGCCTGGTAAATGCCTTTTCTTCCTGTGTTGTTAGACCAAAACAGATGCAAACCCACTGATGATTCATGCTGCTAGATGGAGCTGGTTCACTGTGGATTCAGAATCTCCTTGTCTTCTGCGTGTTTGTGGAGATCACAGTGAGCTATCGCCCTTCTGAAGTGCTGCTTTTCACAATGAGGTCTCTCCACTTTTCATTCCCTGCCTCTTTGGGGAGGGAGAAGCTCTTTATACAGGGTTAAAACAGAAATTTAGCATTCATTCTTTCTTCTGCAAGTTAATTTGGTCCACAGGCCTTACCCGAGAGATTCTTTTCTTATTTTTTCCCGAGAGACTGTTAACTCTATGCTGGGCTTTTGGCTCGAGCTTGGCAGTGGGCACTGTGGAAAGAATGGAAGTGCATCTGATCTTGGGGAGCACACAGGGCCAGACAGTTTCAGGTCATGGCCAGGAAGCCCACTGTAGCCCCAGCTGCCTTACTCCCTCAGCCACTACTAACCACTCAGCTTCTGGGCTTCAGACTACTTACATCTTACCCAGGTGCTGGCAAAGCCCACTCTCTTGTCTCCGCAGCCAAGGCCTAGTGTTCAGAGTCCTCCTCACCCCAGCATTCTACTTTCTTCTTAACTTTCTGAGATCTTGACCACCCCTTCCTTTCCCCAAATCATCATGTTCCAGTCATTACATACTTGCTCAGGAGCCAGAGCCCAGTTGTCAAAGCCCTCACCCCAAGCCATCTGGTGAAAAGAGTATTTCCCTGGGCCACCTGGAGTCTGCAGGAAAGTGGGCTACCAGGTTCCTTGCTGCAGCTGCACCCACCCCCTTTCAAGGTGAAGGAGGTCCTCTGACTGCAGATGATCTAGGGAGGGAGGGCCCTGGATGCAGGCCCCCCAGACCTGTCCTGAGAGAAATGGGGAGCTGGCCTCCCAGGTTGATATCCATCTGACCCACATGGGGCAACATTGCCATCAGCAACTCTTGACTGGCCGTTCACTGGGCACCGGACACTGGGTACCAGGCTGTGCTGGGTTCCTGCCCTCAGGGAGCTCATGGTACTGTAGGGAAGACAGATCTATGTAAATTGGTGCATTCATTTGCTAGGATTGCTGTAATAAAGTACTATAGTGCAGGTGGCTTGAACAACAGAAATTGATTGTCTCCTCCTTCTGGAGGCTGGAAGTCCAAGATCAAGGTGTTTGCAGAGTGGCTTCCTTCTAGGGGTTGTCAGGAAAGGATCTGTTCCAGGCCTCTCTCCTTCATTTGTAAATGGCCCACATTGTCACAGTATCTTTCCTCTGCATGTCTGTGTCTCAATCTCTTCTTTTCATTAGGATACCAGTCATATTGGAGTAGGGCCCACTCTAATGACTTCATTTTTTTAAATTTTACTAGAGTATAGTTGCTTTACAATGTTGTAAAGCATAAATCTACTGTACAGCACAGTGAATCAGCTATACATATACCTATAATGACTTCATTTTGACCTCATTGCCCTTTTAAAGACCCTATCTCCAAATCCAGTCACATTCTAAGGTATTGGACTTCAACTTATGAACGCTGGGGGACAAGTGTGTGTGTGCTCAGTCATATCTGACCCTTTGCAACCCCATGGACCATAGCCCACCAGGGTCTCCTGTCCATGGAGTTTCCCAGGCAAGAATACTGAATTGGGTTGCCATGTCCTTCTCTAGGAGATCTTTCTGACCCCGGGATCCATCTTGCATCTCCTGCAAAGTGGGTAAATCAGGTTCCTTACCCACTGAGCCACCTGGGAAGCCCTTTGGGAGACACAGTTCAGCCCATAACCATGGCTAGTGGAAGTTTAGGATAGTAAGGGCCATGAGTGGATGCACTTCTATGCAGAATGCTATTGGGACACAGAGCAGCGGTGCTCATTCTGGCCCAAGTTCTCTTGCCCACACTGCACGTTGGCAGTCAGGACTACAGCTACCAGGCCTCCTTTGAATATAGCAGACTACTCGTAAGAGGCAGTCACGGATTTAAATACACAGCCATCTGCCTCCATGTGGTTCCTTGTCAACTCAACCTCAGAGTCTTCCAGTTGAGAAACCCAGGCCCCTTGTTTCCTCTAGTCTGGCCCAGATCCTGTTTGGAAGAAGAAGAGATCATCATAAACCTCTTCCTATTGCTCCCCTTTCCTGTCCACCCCCATGGAGAGTCAAAGAATATAAGCTTAGGGCAGAGAGAAACCTGAATTCAAAATCACAGCTGGGCTACGTATGGCCTTGTGAGTATGGACACTCATATCACATCCCTCCAACAGCCTCAGCTCCTTCTTCCATAAAACGGGGTGATAACCCTCACCAGGCATGATTATGGCACTAAAAGGAGACTATCCAGGGGAAATCTGTGGAGCCAGCTGAGCCAGGAATGTGAGTGAGAGTTGGTGAACTTTGAAGAGAGGATATCTGAGAAGGAAGGTCCAGTCGTGGGGAAGGACTGGTTGGGAGGTAGCCTTTCTCCCATCTCTTCTATTGCAAACAGGGCCTAGATCTCTTCATAGCTCCTCTTTGCTGGAGATATTGTCATCTATGCCATCACTTTCTTCCCCCTAAGCCCCCCACAGGACAAGCAGCAAGAGAGAAAGAAGGTAGCGATCCACTCCTGAACTCTGTGGCCCGGTGTTGGAGTCAGCCTGGAGTGTGAGGAGAAGTGCCATGAACCCAGGTCTGGTAGCCTGAGTGCTGGCCCCAATTTTGCTTTGGTTTTGCCTGAGTTCCCCACCCCCCTTCTCTGGCCTTAGATTGAGGACATTGACACATCCCATCTCTGAACTCCCTTCTCATCCAAAACCTTCCTGCATCCAGACCTGTATTCAAGCTCTGGGATCAGTGAGCTGACAAGTTTTCCAGTCAGGATAGGAAGCATCCTACCAGCCTTATCTACAGTCATACTACCCCAATACACCCCATCTCGTCTCCTGCTGGCTTGGTTGAGGGTTTCGTGCGAGTCTTGCATGCCCCTGCCTCATGCCTACTGTTTCATAAGTCCTAAGCAGATACCTGTCCACTGTCCTTAGAGATAAACTCTAGGTAGGAAAAGTATTGTGCTTCTAAGCAGCCACGCAGCAACTGGGCACCAACCTATTTTTTCACAGAGTGTCCACCTCTTGGCCCATCTGCTTTGAGTAGCCTGAAGCAGGGGTCCCCAAGCTCCAGGATCTAATGCCTGATGATCTGAGGTGAAGCTGGTGTAATAACAGAAATAAAGTGCACAATCCATGTAATGTGCTTGAATCATCCCCAAACCATCCCTGCCCACCCCCCTCCCCCACTCTCAGTCCGTGGAAAAAATGTCTTCCATGAAACCGGTCCCTGCTGCCAAAAAGGTTAGGGACCCCTGGTCTGAAGCCCAACAAAGATGGTCTGTGTCCCAGCTGTGGATTTGGGACTAAGCCTGCCTTAACAATCTGCCTTGCGCCTACATTTCCCCTCCAGCGATCCTTCAGTCCTGAATGACCCCAACTCCTTCCCACAGATACTTGGCCCAATGAGAGCAAATATTTCAACAGTTAACTCTCTCCATCCGGTCTTTCTCTCCTCATGCTAAATCCCAGTTTAGGAAGGAAAAAATACTTATCACATTCTTGCGTGGCCATTCTACATCAGATTTGCATGGGTGACGGGCAGGAAAACTGGAAAGGAAATGCCTGGAATGTTTAGTGACTGTGCTCATCGTGTTTGATTTGGCTGCATCTTTCCCAAGGCAAATATAATGTCCCACTTTATTTGCATGTGAGTCTTCTGCCACAGAGGGAGGGGTGAAAGAGCTGGCGCAGGTCCCCAGGTGATCCTGGAGCAGGGCAAGGCCTTAGCTGGGACTTATAGCAGTTGTGCTGGGTCCTGGGTTACTGGTGTGTGGTTTCTAGGGGCTGCTGAGGGGACAAGGTCACAGGCGAGTCTCGACGGAGTGCAGCTTGGGAAAGACTACAGCTCTGTTTTGCAGAAACTACTTCACTGGTACTGTTATGGAAAAGGCCGTGGAGTGAGGAGAGCACTGAGCTTGGAGTAGAATTACTCCATTCAAGTTGCAGTTCCACCACTTGACTTGGGTGAATTTCTTAGCTCCTTGGAGCCTCAGTTTTCCCCTTGGTATAAGTGGGCTTAAAAATCCCTGCTCTGCCAACCCTTCACATGGGATTGTTGTGATGGACCCAGGGGGAGAAGCATATGCAAGCTATGGTCCATTGTTATAGGAACATGATGTATTACTCTTACTATTATTCTTACTGTTATTAGATGAGGAAGCCAAAGAGGGTGGAAAAAGCAAAATCAGGCAGCAGTTCTGTTTTGAGGTGACTTGGACTCAAAGCAACTCATCCAAAAGAAGTCTTTTGGAAGATATTGAATTGTTCTGAAGGACTTGTGAGCCCTGGCCTTTAAGCCAGAGAGCATCCTGAACACAGTCTATAGCCTAGGGCAGCCTGCTGCACTCCTGATTCTCTCACTTTGCCCCATCTGTACCCTTTTAGTGTGAGGCAGCCCGCTATCTGGTGCACACTGATCACACTTTCAGGACGTTTCACATTGCATGAGGCCTTCACCAGTAAGAACTTCCACATTGCTGCAGGCCCAGCCTTTTGACCAGAAAGCCTGTCTGTAGCTCTGGTCTATTTGAGCCAAGTATTGGCTAGAGAACAGGCCAGTGTTGTGATCGAATAGCATGAGACCTGGAGGGACAGCCGCAGGGTCTTAGACAACAGTGCTCAAGGCCTCAGCCTTCATAAGCACAAAGAAATGGCATAATGGAGGCCTTCGTCTAGACTATTCAATGGGCAGTTTCTCCAGCCCAACCAGCTCCAGGATCAAGTAGAAAGAAAGCCACAGACTCAAGACAGTTTCTCAAAGAAACTGCCACTCAGAAGGATCAAGGTATTTAGATGGAAATTGGCATATTTCCAATGGGCCTGATTTAAATACACAGGAAACTCATTGTTGACCATTGCCAATCATTTATCAATGGCTTATGCAACTTCACATTGGAACGCCTATTAGCCATACTTCAGGGTTTGGCTTCCTAGAAGGTTCCTCCCACCCTCCTGGTCCTCATAAAACATAGGATCTGTGATGCTGCCTAAGTTAAAGCCATTTTGATAGAGAAGTCAGAATAGCTGCCACTCAGAGTCTTCCCATTCTCAGATTTCATGCCTTCAGCCTACTGCTCTGCTTTGCATCACGTCCCAGGAGCAGGACCTTACTGGGCTGGTGGTATTTGTCCTACCGCCACAAAAAGAACCTATGCAACATAGGTGGCATTTTCTTGGGTTCCATTCAGGGTAACTTGTATTCTGAAGTGCCAAAAGACAGCTTCACAATGAAGCCTTGCTGTCTCTACTACCCTGAGAGAGAGTAGTTAAGATAAGCCCCAGTGACTGGACACAGTGGCTCTTACTAAGGTTGTGTTGACGTGAAGTCAGTTTGTGATGATGTCACTTAGTGCTCTGGTGAAAGCTGGCCATTGGGATCTCACTGGCGTGTAAGGAAAAGTTCATCTCTTCCAGGAAGAGCTGCTTTTGACCAATATGATTGGGTGGTGATGGGAGGCAATGAAGAGGGTTTTGTGATGGGGCCCTGTTGCATGTAGCATAGGGATGAACTCAACAGAGCTCCCATTTAAAGCTTAATGCTTTGTCTTCTGTGGGTCTGGGGGACCAATTGCTGGTCCATGGACAGAAACCTGGATGGGCTCAGTGGTGGGCTGGGCCGTGTCCTTAGCAGGTTAGGCTGCTTGAGATAAGGAGGCAGTTGGGGCCATAGAGACAGGTCCCTTCAAAAGCCACTGAGAGGGCCTAGGTCTTGTCAGAGTGGTGAGGAAATGTGGGTGTGGCTTCGCAGGTGTTGACATCTGAGGCAGGGCTCATCTTGAGGGTCAGCGTGTCAATGGGAGCCTGGTGACTCTGAAAGTCTGGGCCAGGAGGTGTTTTGCCAGATGCTGAAAACTCTGCAGCAAAAGTCGGCCAGCAGCTGGTGGGGAGAGAGGCTGTCTGTTGCCTCCGTGGAGGGTCTGGACAGAAGCTGGGCAGGGATCCCAGCACCCTGGGGCTCAGCAGAGAACCTGAGGCAGAAAGTCATCTCTGTGGACCTGGCCAATGTGGCTGGGGCGGGGACAGGCCGGGGCAGTGGGGGAGGCCCAGACACCAGCTGTGAGTGCCACGTGCCAACAAAGACTGAATGGTTGGCTGACCCTGCTCCCTCTTCACTCTGTTTATTTTCACTTGGACACCCTTTTAAATGTTACTTGGCTACATTTTTCCTCATTCATTCAACCAATATTTACTTACTGGGCACCTGCTCCCGGGAGGCCCTCTCCTGGGCTCTGAGCAGACTAGTGACCCTTAGCCATGGCTCTCTCCTCACAGACCTCCCTCTGTCTACTGTGGTTGGCAGATAAGTGGACAGAGAGAGCACAGTGTGGCCAGGATGATGAGAGCTTGCAGAAGGCAACCCTGGAGTCCTGAAGGGGTTGACCACTTGGGGGAGGCAGCTCCCTGGAGGCCTGAGATGGCTCACTAGCAGGCTGCTGCCACCATGCAATAGCAAAATTGTTCCCTACCTCGTCTCTCCACCTCCTTCAATAGGCACAGACTTCTCAAACACAGAGTGTAGGAAATTGTAGACACCTCACCAGGCCTGGTTTGATTTCATTCTCACAGCTGAGACCAGAGCCTTGGGGAAAAGAAAGCAGAAATAGGCGACTTCTTTGGTTGTAATTTTCTCCAAGTTAGCAGCAAAGTCTCATGGGAAAATGAAACCCTCAGGGAGGCTTAAGCAGCTTTTCCCTCTGGGAAGGGGGGTGGGCAGGCAGTTTCCTGCAGAGAAGGCTATGCAAAGACCCTAGATCTTCCTGGGACCAACGATTTCCCTTCTAATGATCCATGGGCTGAGATTTTATTTTGCAACAGGATCAAGAATGGCAAGCATAGCTTGCCGGACACTGAGAACCTGGAGCCCCTGGAAATTCAGGACAGGACAGTAACGCCCTGAGGCTCGGGCCCCGGTGAAGGAAGAGCATCACGGGAGGATGCTTCCAGCACAGGAAATTCACCAAAGGCAATAATAGAAGTCACTAGTGGGAATGGCTGTTTTGTTTTTAAAAATGGTTTGACAGGTATCAGTAGGAAAATTATACTGCACCAGAACTAAAGAAGAGGCAGCTCTCAGTGGGCTCTCTGGCCTCTTTCCATCCTAAAATGTCCTATTTTTCTATATAGAATAAGAAAATGCACTTGTGTCCCCCTGCCTCCCACCCTCTCATTTTGTTCCGGTTTTATAAGCCATTGTGAAGAGCAACCTTGCTCCAGCCTCAGGAATCACATGCCCACCTCTACAGCCACCTGCTCTTAGCATCTTCTGCTAATGACCCACCCAAGCCAATTTACTTGGTTGGCAGGACTCCAAGTGCCAAGGAGTGCCACCACACTCCTGGGCACTGCTGTTATTTGTAGGATGGTGCAAAGGTAACCTTGTGTATCCCCACTGGAGAACACTTCTAATTGCTAATCCCAGGGAAGATTAAATTAACAAAATCCCTCTGAAGCCAGCATTCTCTCTTCTGTTATCACTATGCCTATTTTACACGTGAACAGAGGGATGTCTAGGACCATAAACACAAGGATGTCTTAAAGGCTGGTGGCACCAGACTGCACTGGCATCTAAATATGTGCACACATGGTTGTTGATTCGAAGCAAAGTGCCAGGCTCAGCCAGCAGCATTAATGTGACTCATCTGTGTTCATCCTGGAGTGACAGGAAGATTGATGAATTTGGAGGCAGAAAGTCTAGGTTCAACTCTGCCCTTTGCCACAGACTAGCTGTGTGGCCTTAGGAAGCTGATCATACTCTCTGGTCCACCATTATACCATTAGTAAAGGGATGCTAAAACATCTAGCTTGTTCAGGATAGAATGAAGTAAAAAGGAGGTGGCAGTCCTGGAAAGTGGCAGCAGGCTCGCCTTCATCAAAACCCCCATTACTAGCTGGAAGTGGGTGCAACGTGTACATAACATCTGTGGGACTTGTCTTGAGGGTCTGCCTTTGGATCTGACCAGCCATTCCTAGAACAGCTCTTTATCATTGGAGGGTGGGTTTAATTGTCAGTAACCCAAAAGATTTTCTGAGAGAATATGGAGAAGATGGATGGTTAAACAAGGAAAGGCTGCACTGGGCTACAAAGGGTGGTATAATTCACAAACTGTCTCCAAGGGCCACATCTACAGCCCTACAGGGTTTGAGCAACAGCAGCTGTGAGAAAACGTGTAGAGCCTCTCAAGGGACAACTCTGAAGGGAGACATTTCCTTGATGGTATAAATTCTGGCTCCTTTGCTTTAAAAAAAAGTCTTGTTATCATGATTTCTGGTATAAAATAGTATCCATGTAAATGTCTAGTCAATTGCATCCTGTGAGCCTCCATTTGTCAATTGACCATGGCTACTAGGGAGTTGATAGTCGGTAGAATTGCTTCCAGTTCTGATGTGTTCCAGTTATGACCCTGCTTCTGGGGACATGGTAAGATGACAGGAATTTGCCTCAGTAGCAATCACCACAGGATGCTGGGAATAATAGCAAACACTTATAGAGCCTTACTTTTCCCACGAGGTAGGAGGCACTGTCATCATCCCTATTTTGCAGATGAGTAAGCCAAGAAACAGAGAGGAGAAGTGATTTGCCTAGGGTCACACAGCACCTAGAAAGTGGTAGATCCAGGATGCAAACGCAGGGAGACTGGCTCCAGAGTTCCTGCTTTACTCTATTGGAAAGGGTCTTGTGAGCTGAAGCTTCCAGAATACTCATCCAACAGAAATGATGTGAGCATGCATTGCCTAGGTCAGAATCTCTCTTTGTCTGAGGGCTGCCGCCTCTCTTTGTCTGTGTTGGCTCCCCCAAAACACAACAGCTCTGAGGAGCATAGAGTGCTTTGAGTTGTGTCCCCCCACCAAAGATACATCTACCCAGAAGCTGTAAGTGTGATCGCATTTGGGAAAAGTGCCTTTGCAGATGGAATTTATTTAAGGATCTCAGCATGCAATCATCCTGGATTTGGGATGGGGCCCACAACCAATGACAGGTGTCCTTATGAGACAGAAGAGGAGAGACACAAGGAGTAGACAGCCATGTGAAAACAAAGGCAGAAATTGCAGGGATACGGCTACAAGCCAAGGAACACCAAGGACTGCTAACAATTGTCCAAAGTGAGGAGAACGTCTGGGACACATTCTATCCCAGAGCCTCACGAAGGAGTGTGGTCCCACTGACACTTTTTTTTTTAAAGTTTATTTATTTTGTTATTATTTTTGGCTGTGCGGGGTCTTTGTTGCTGTGCAGGCTACTCTCTAGTTGCAGGGTGCAGGTGGCTTCTTTTATTGCAGAGCGTGGGCTCCAGGCCCTCGGTCTTCAGTAGTTGTGGTTCCTGGGCTCTAGAGTACAGGTTCAATAGTTGTGGCGCAAGGACTTAGTTGCTCTGGAGTGGCATGTGGGATCCTCCCAGACTTGAATTTGTGCCTCCTGCATTTGCAGGCGGATCTTCCACCACTAGACCACCAGTGAAGCCCTGCCTTAACCCTGCTGACGCCTTTATTTTGGACTTTTGGCCTCCACAATGTGAATGAATACATTTCTGTCACTTTAAGGCACTTCAATTGTCAAGTTGTGTCCGACTCTTCGCAACCCCATGGACTGCAGCACGCCAGGCCTACATGTCCCTCACCATTGCCCAGAGTTTGCCCAAGTTCATGTCCATTGAATCAGTGACCAAGTTTGTCACCATTCGTATGGCAACCCTAGGAAGTGAATACAGGGAGCAAGCCCCCACGAGGAGTCTTAATGCTCCTCAGTTCGATTTGAGGGTCAAAGTCAGTATGAGCCTGGGTAGCGATACCACCAACCCTTCGGAAGTATCCAAGAGCGTGAAATTGGTTCCTTCCTGGTCCACAGCCCTGTCTGCTGAGAGGCTTCCAGCCCAGTGCTCAGAGGCCATTATGAGTGGCAGAACCATCTGCCTGCTGAGCTGCTCAAGAAGGGCCTTGGTTCCCAGCGGTATCCAGGAAACCCCAAGAGTGGCAGTCATAATGGCCCTCAAGAGGGTTCCTGCATTTGGCTTAATTTACCTCTCAGCTCGCTTGAGCTGTATTTCATCCCTTCTGGCATATTTTGTTTTGTACCTGGTAAAGGGAGGGAAGGGAGGGAAGTCAGAAGAGGAGTATGTTTGTTTCTTTCCTGGACATTTTGACATTCTTGGCATTGGCATTGCTCTTGCCTGGGGATGTTTTGGGAACAAGGGTCTTCCATTAATGTTCTCAAGATTTGAGGGTGACAGAGTAAGAAGTGTGGTCACCTACTAAGTTCAGCCGTGCTTCCTGGCTTCCCTGGTTCCCACTGAAAGACTGAGCTGTGGGTGCTTGGAAACAACAAAAGGATGGCGGAAGCCCAGACATCTAGGACTCAGCTCAAACTCCACACCCTGGATGCATCCTTGGGTTTCAGGAAATCCGAAGCTCTTAGGTCACACTTGGGAAGACTGTCCCAGGGGTCAGTAGGGACTCACCCCTATGCTGTCTGCCAAGCTGGCACTGGGGAAGCAGGCTCTTTCCAACCTGGGTTGCCAGGCAAGCTTAGACCCTCTTCCTGGTCATCATAGAATCCAGGCCTGGGGCAGACCTCCTGAGTTATTTTTCTTGCAGCTGCAAGTACTCTGTCTCTCCCCAGATCCTCCAGCCTAGCACCGTGCTGTCCCCAGGGCACTGTGACCACATTGCACTTAATTATGTAAGTCCCTGACTTGTCTCCTCTGCTCGACTGCAAGGCTCAAGGTCAGGTCTTAAGCCTGCCATGTGTCTGTTTTCTCCCTGCTCCTTCGAGGGCCCATGCAGGGCTTGTTGTGGAATAGGAGCTCAGCACATGTTTATTGAATGAATCAATGAAATGGATGTGATAACAGTAAAGTCTTTTGTACTAAACTACATATTAAGAGTGAATTACAATGAATTCATTTTTATATTAAATTGCATTAGAATTGCATTAACATTTCAGACTTTAGCAGAGAAGAAATTACAGGCAAATTCATGCACCTTCATTCCTCAGTGATGGCTGACCTCTCAAGATTTAAAGGAGAAACAGTTACAAGTGTCACTCTGTCTTTCTTTCCCTCTCCTTTGCTTGACAGAGCTGTGATACTATGCATACTTTGAAATGCATTTTCCATTATTTCAAATCCCGTACAGCAAATCCATAAAATTAACTGCTAACCGTCTTCTTTCTGCCTTGCTCTGGCATCATGTGGTTAATGCACCCTTTTACCATATTTGAAAAGCCAAGTTCGCTCAATGGCATGAGCCCATATGGGGCTCCCTAGCTGGCTTCATGGGCTCATGTGCTTAGCCAGCTCTCCTGCATGCAGGGTGAGCAGGGCCTGGGGTGGACCTGGGCTTGGGCCTGGCAGCCCTGGGTGTGGCAGGCCAGATATGGGAGGCCTTCAGTATGGCCTCAAAGCAGGAAGAGGTGGTGACTGTGGGGGGTGGCTTGCCTCATGAAAAGGCCTCTCTCTGGTAGGCCAAGCAGGAGGGAGGTTCCCATCCAGAAAGGTGAGGCAGGGCTGGTGAGGACCATGTACAGGGACTCATTCCTGGGTTTTTGCATGGCCATGGTCTTCAGTAAAGCAGGTTCAAGCCAAGCCTGCCATTCAAGAGGCAGTCGAGGGGAGCAATGCAGCAGGAGAAATTAGGACCTTAGGCTCTGGGATCCCCCATTTCTTAGCTAAGATGTCTTGGGCAAGTTACTCCATGTCTCTGAGTCCAGTTCCCTCCTCTGTAGATTGGTTGCAATAGCACCCTGCCACATAGGAACCTAATATCTGTGTGTCCTTGGCATACACCTTAGCCCATGAGATGGTAAAGAATCTGCTTGCAATGCAGGGGACCTAGGTGCCATCCCTGGGCCGGGAAGATCCCCTGGAGAAGGGAATGGCAACCCATTCCAGTAGTCTTGCCTGGAGAATTCCATGGGCAGAGGAGCCTGGGGGTTACAGTCCATGGGGTTGCAAAGAGTCAGACACAACTGAGCGACGAACACTTCCACTTTTTCTTTCGCTGGCCCATAAGAGTCACCCTACATGTGAGTCCTAGGGGACAGGCAGTGGTAGAAGGTGGGTGTATCATCATGGTGTGGTGACAACAGCTACTTGTGGAGTACTTTCTAGGTGGTGGGCAGGATGACTGCCCTCTTCTCTCCTTAAAATGCACTGTGAGAGGTGATTGGCCTTGCCGAGGGTCCAGTGAAGTGACAGAGGCCCCTTCTCTTCCGGCCTGCTGTTCAGCTGGTCTTGATTCTCACCGGGGTTCAAGGGCAGGTTTCCCTAAAAAGAGGGAGCTCGGTAGGCTGTCAGTGAACTATGTGGACTGTCAGCCAGCAAGATGTCATGGCTGGGACTGTAAATTGTGTTTGCTTGAAGAACGGGAAAAAGGAAAGGAAAAAAACAAATTTATCCCTTGCAGACCTTCAATGTCAGATTCACTTAAACCAACCATGCAGCTGGCTTATCACAGTCTTCAGCTGAGGAAGGGAGTTTGGAAGCATTTTCTAGGTGAGAAGATATCAGGAGAGAGTCTAGAGAGGAGAAGGGAGGCAGGTAGCCCTCCAGGCAAGAGGCCTTGGGGTTTTGTGACTCCCAAATCTCAATGAGGTCACACATGCATCTTCTAGGAGCACGCTGGGCTTTGTCTGGTATTTCAGGTAGGGTTCTCTGAAGGAGATAAATCAAGCAGGTGGAAAGTGGGGGATGAAAAGGCCTCACAGGAGGAAGGCCATGTTGCCAGCTGGGTGAGAGAGACTGAGCCTTGCACACAGATGGACGGGAAGGGATGGCTCCTCTCAGGCCCCACCTCTCTCTGGAGGCATGATGCTGTGGGCTCTTTAAGGAGCCACGACACCATCTGAGCAGACTAGTCTCCCCTTCCTGACTCCGGTATTTTCTCCCACTTGCCTGGCTCAGTTTCCTCATCTGCCCAGGTGTCCAAACCAAGTGTCTGTGTCTCTTAGTGAGGTGTGGGAACACAAGGAAGGCCCTGGCCTCAGGATGACCCTCTTGGCCCAAATATGTTGAAATGAGAGGAAAGCTGGCCCTGGGCTAGTATCTGGCTTGTCCAGTGGGCACACAAACCTTCAAGTTCCTTGGTCCTCCATCCTTGCTGCAGAGAAGCCCCCCCGGCCCTGATGCTTGCCTGCCCTCCCAGAATGCAGTGCTGCAAAAGTGAATGCATATGTCACAGTGTCACAGCCTATAAGGCATATCTGTTAACTTTTGCTTTTTTTAAAACATTTTTTTTAAATATGCACTATTTTAAAGTCTTTATTGAATTTGTTGCAACACTGCTTCTATTTGATGTTTTGATTTTTTTGGCTGTGAGGCATGTGGGATCTTAGCTCCCTGACCAGGGATCAAACCTGCAACGCTTGCAGGTGAAACCTCAAGCACTGGACCACCAGGGAAGTCCCTGTTGACCTTTGTTTTTAATTCCCATGAGTGCTGAGGAATTGTTTGGGGGTGAGACCCATGGATACCCTTCAGGCTTTGTGGGTTCTGTATTTTCCCTCCTTTCCTTGGCAGCCTGCTCCTGGTTCATCCAGTCCCAGTTGTGTAGAAAGTTTCCCTTTGAGTTGAAACTTCTCTCTGAGGCATCTATCCACCTGTCCTGGCCTGTCCACAGTGTGAACTCGCCCGTAGCATCTCTGGCCATAGCTGAAGTTGGCAGCCGTGGATCCTTCATCTTCTTTTCTCTGAACTTATCTTTCATTGCTCTTACGTCATGATTCTAAGAGCCTTTATCAGCCTGTTCTCCATCTGTTCGCTTCTAGTTTCTCTCCACACAGCTATTTCTATAACCTATCTGGAATAAATTGGATTGTTCAAGGAGAGGTAAAGATTTAAGTGGATTTCCCCTTGTATTCGCATCCGAGATCCCCTAGAGCACTTGCTAAATAAACTTTGATTTCCCCTAGGTTCTCTTTCACCTGGTTCTTTGCTCTTTCTAAAGTAGATTTCATACATGGCTTTCCTTTCCCTTTTTTTCCCCCTCAGATCCTGCCTCACTCTCTTATTGCAAGTGTAAGTAAGTACCACACTTAGTGGCTTATAACAATATACTTTTATAATCTTACAGTTTCCGAGGCCAGAAGTCCAAAATGAGTCTCACTTGGTTAAAATCAAGGCTGCATTGCTCCAGAAGGTTCTAAGGGAGAGTTGGCCTCCTGGGCCTTTCCTGTTTCTGGAGACTTCCCCATTCCTTGCCTCATGGCCCCTTCCTCCATCTTCAAGACCAGTAACAGAGCATCTTCAAATTTCAGTCTCTCCCACCCCCCTCTCCCTGACTGTACTTTCATTATGGCCTCTTACTAAGAGTCTTGGTGATTACATTGAACCCACCGAGATAGTCCCCCAAAATATCTCATCCCAAGATCTTTAATTTAATCACATCTGCAAAGTACAGTTTTCCATTGAAGGAAACATATTTGCAGGTTCTATGGATCAGGATGAGATGGTTGGATGGCATCACTGACTCAATGGACATGAGTTTGAGCAAACTCTGGGAGAGAGTGAAGGATAGGGAAGCCTGGCATGCTGAGTTCATGAGGTGGCAGAGTCAGACACGAGTGAGCAACTGAACAACAACAACAACAACAAAGGATCAGGACGTGGACAACTTTGGGGGGTCATTTTCTGCTACCACAGACTCCTGACTGCAAAGTCAAGGTATTGGCAGTTATCAGGATGAGCTCTGTTGAGTATGGATAGATTCATCTGGGGCTTCCATGCCCTTGTGCCCACCCAGGCCCCAGCCTCCCCTCACACAGGGACACTGTGAAGCTCTACAGCCAAGAACAGTCCCACATGTGGTATTCGAAGCATCTAGCTCCCAGGAACTCTTCTTTCAGGTCCTTTATGGGCCTGACATGGATAAGAATTCAGTGAGTGCTAACTGATCTGCTGTTCTACCCAGCTCATTCACAGGACCTTCACATGGCGGCTGTCTCTTCAGAAACAGTGGTGCCCCAAGTGTACAGATCCCACCCCAGACTCCTCAGCCCAGTGTATGTGACCCCAGCTTACAGGTGTCTCACCAGACATCCATGAGCCCTGCCCTCTGTCCCCACTAGACTGATAGGAATAATAGCAACCAGCACAGACAGGGTTTTTGCCAAGTTCCAGGCCCCATTCTGAGGGCTCTTCCTATATCAACTCATTCAGTCCTCACAGCAACCCTATAAGCAAGCACTATGATTGTCTCCATTTTATGAAGTAAGAAACAGGAGTAGAGAAGGGCAGTAACTAAACCTGGTCCAGGGTGAGTTACCTGCAAGTGAGCCCAGATTCCAACTTGGGCACTGAGTTTCAGAGCCCATGATTTTTGCCACTGGGTTACACTGCCTTTCAAAACACCCTATGCTGCTCTGTCCTAAGTCCTCTGGGCCATAGTCTTTGCTCTGACCTTCAGGAGCTGGTTTCTCTTTCAAGGTGCAGTCAGCTATGCTGGAACTGTCTCCTGCCCTCACCACCTCCTGCCCACCCCGACTCTTCTCACCTCTTGTCTCCACAGTCAGTGCACCTTTGTGTGGGTCTGGACTGCAGTGTGGGCTGCTCCCATGTCGAGATCTCTGGGGCTCAGCTCAGGGGTCCCGTGAATATTGGGGTTCTTACATCTCAGACCCCATGACCTGTTGGATTGGCTCTGTGCCGGTCCCACATGAGAGGGGGTGGCTGATTCTTGACTAAGCTCCACACCCTCTCTGCCCAAGAAGGAACCCTTGAGATCAGAGGTTCTTAAAATTTTGTGTGTCATGGAACCTCTTTGAGGCTCCAATAGAGCCATGGGAGCTTCTCCCGAGAAAATGCTCATGAATACACACATGTGTCATATATGGGGTCCTGGAGTCCATCTAGGGCCCCTGGTTAAGAAGCCTTCCCCATGGGAGGAAAGCCGGCATCACAGAACCCCTTGTGGGTACCAGTCATATTGCCAGGAACTTTCAAATCCGTTGTCTCATTGGATTCTCCCAGTCCCCTGCGAATAGGCCTTTCACTGCCTACCCTAAGTCACACCACTGGGAAGGGGGTATGGGCACCGTCACCCTACTAACCCCCACGTCAGTCTCTAGAATGCTTGGTTCCCCAGCCTTTGCTTAGGAGCTGACAAGCCATTCACACAGGCCCTGAGGATAAGGAACTGGCCACAACAGGGCAGTTGACCCTGGCTATCTCCTTGGAACTCGGAGAAGGAATCTGGGAAGTCACTCTGGTTGCTGGGCAGACCCTGGGGACCCAGTGCCTAAGCTTTGGTCCCAGAGTAGCACAGCTTGGGGAGGAGCTGGGGGCAAGTCTGTCAGAGAAGAGGGGCCTGGATCCCAGGAAGAAGCAGATAGTGGCCAGAATGGGATTTCTTGAGGTGCCATTGAGGGCAGGGAGAGGTCCTGGGCCTTGCCAGGTAGCAGTTCCCAGCACACAACTGCCGGGGGGTGGCGCTGCAGTACCATCTACCAGGGCCTCACGTGCTCTGGAGTTACTGGATTCAGCTTGGCTGGATCAGAGGAGGTCAAGGACTGCAAAGGGTGCAGGGTAACCTAAGGTCAAGAGGTGTGAGCTGTGGGGCCGGCTCTGTCCCTAGCCTGTTGGTGACTTGGGGATGTCCCTTCCTGGCACTGACTGCAGGCCTCTATTTGTCTGATAGCTGGGCCATCTCCTAGGGCCCCTCCATAGCTGTGGCTAGGAAACTCTAGGATCTCTGTCCTCACGTCTGTCAGGGATATGTCACCATCCTAACTTTCTTGAGCCTCCAAGGCAGTCATCTGTGACCGAGCAAGGGTACGTCATTATCAACTGAACATACATCTACTGAGGCGGTCTGCATACTGCACTGGGCAGGGTACTGAGGCTCTGGCAAGAAGGTCAACCCTGCCTCGGTCTTGGAGGCTCCCAGTTGGGCGGGGACAACTGGCCTGTAAAACAAGCATGGAGCCTGTGCACCTTGCTCATCTCTATAGAGCTCCCTCTCACGTGACTATCACTCCTGTTGGAGATTCTTGTGCTGCGAGGCTGGAGCGAGAAGCACTGTTGAAACTACGTACACTGCAAAGCTCTCATGGGGCTGGAAGGAGAATTTCTTTACATGCCCAGGGGCTAGCCAAACCCAATGTTCCACAAATGATAGCTCTTATATCCCCACTTTACCGGCAGGACAACAGAGGCCTAGTGTGGTTTACAGTTACTTGTCAAAGATCACAAAGGCACTTACTGGCAGAACTCGGATTCTCATCCAGGCTGGACTGGCTTCCAACCCATGCATATTTCCTCATGCCACTTGGCTCTGCATTACTTTGGGCTGGTTCTGAAATCAAGTCTCTCATTCAAATCAAAGGCTTGCCAGTATTTGTCACAAACATATGTGAGTTGTGAGAAGTTCCTCAAGAGAAGCTTGTTTTAGCCAACCCTTACCTCTGAGAGCCCTTGGTCCATGCCCAGCTTGAAGCTGGTGCCAAGCTTCTGGGTAGGGTGGACTTTCCATGCATGTATACATGTGTATGTGCGTGCGCTCACACACACACATGTCACCCTGCTCCCCGCCTTCTCTCCTTGGCAGAGAGTAAAACAATGCTTGTTAGCTGCAATGCCCTGCCCACAGCCAATGTAGTCTGCTTGACATGGATGCACCAATATCCTTCTGACTCCTTTCTTTCTGTTCTTGGTGACACTCCAGGCCCATGGTCTCCCTCATTTCCTAGGAACATCACTGAGGATCCTAACCCCAGCCACTGCATGTGTCAGGCAGCCCCAGGTGAGCACTGGGAGAAGCCTCTGCAGGTCATGGAGGGGAGGGCTAAGGGCCCAGCCCCAAGTCCCAGCTCTGTTCCCAACACCTGGCCTGACATTGGGCAAGGCTTTTCTCTATTCTGGGCCTTGGATTGTGTTAACCAAGTGGCTTGGACATGTTCTCTGGCATTCCCAGGATGGTACCTTGGGGGAACAAGAGGCCAAGGATATGCTTCTGCAAAGAAGACTCTTCTTTAGAAGATTGAAAACCATTGGACTGAATGACCTCCAAGGGTGTCTCTATCCCCGACATCTGGTGATTGTGTGTGTGTGTGTGTGTGTGTGTGTGTGTGTGTGTGAGAGAGGGAAAGCTTGTGACTTGTTCTGGCACATGTTTGTACTGAGAGATTACCCGTGTGCTGTGGTTGTGCCGGTGTGTTGATGTGTCTTCTCCCTTGAACCTCATGACCAGGACTGCCAACCCCCAACCCCACCCCACCACAGTCACCAGCATATAACCCGGATCATATCCTCATAACATTTATTATGAAATTATCATTCATAATGTTTATTATTAAATCACTGTGTATTCATTGACTTCTTTTTCTCTCTTCCCCATCTAGAATGTCTGTTCTCAGAGAGCAGGGCCTGTGGCTGTCTTGGCTGCCAATTTGTCCTAAGTGCCCAGCAAGCTGGCTCCTTCGTAGTTGGTGTTGACTGAATGCATGTATGTGTCAGGTGTGCCTCTCTGACTTTGGGAGCGATAGAGGGATGCTGAGTGAAAGGGTAGTCAAGGGACTGCTTTCAACATAGTAAGTGTGACCTTGGCGTCAGTCTGAATCCTGAGCCAGTCCCTAGTCCAGTTGCTGCCTGGTCCCTCAGGGGAAGGTTCCATTACCTGAGAGAACAGCAGGCAGGGGAGAAACCAGGAAGGCAGAGGAGGGAGGTAAAGGGGTGAAACTTTGCCCACTCACACCCTGCCATTATTGAGTTAGGGGTCCCACAATAGGCTTTTCTTCTGTGCTCTGCGTTAGCCAGTCTCCAAAGCTATGATGAGTTTGAGGGTCCTGTGGCTTCAGCTTGTAGGGAGTGGGGTGGGGTTTATAATAAAGAAAAGAGTCCTTCAATGTGCTGTTACTTTGGTTCCCCCACCTCACACCCAGCATGTCTGGACACCAGCTCTCAGGCCATTGTCCCCAGCAGGTGGCTTTAGAAGTGCCTTCATGGTGCTGCCCAGCTGGCTGTCTGAGGCCCACACTGCTGAGCCAAAATTCTGTTAACAAACACAACATGGGCTTGAGACTTGCTGCCCTTTTCCATTCAGACTAACATGGCCTCCACAAATAACTAATCAGACTGCTAGACATGTGCGGGGGCCCAGGGAAGGTCTCAGACAAGCATCTTTTCCCTACTTCCTGCTGGTGGCCCTGGAAAGGGCAGGAGGACTCTGTGCTTCCAGTGTTTTCTCTAAAGATGGTGTCACTGAGTGAGTGGGTAGCATTAGAGCCCTTTTGGTCACAAGCTGTGAGGCCAAGTTTGCTTTCCCCAGTGTGCATTCCTATAGGCTACCCCATGTAGGAGAAGGCAAGCCAGCTCCAAGCTCCAGAGAGAGACCAGGATGGGAATGCAAGTTCAGCTCTGTGAATTTGGGCCACTCCCCTCACCTCTCCAAGCCTGTATTTCCTCATTTTATAAATAAGAATAATAAGGCCTGCCTCTTGGGGCTGTGTTTGATGATTGACTCATACATATGAGATTTATGTAACCCAGTGCAGTCCTGGACAAGGCTGGAGTTGACATGTTGGGCCAGTCTGATTATGGCAGCAGATCTCACACTCAGAGTTGGCACTAGTATAACTGTGCCAACTGTTGTTACGATCAGGAGTAATGAGTGTCACAAACACAAGGAATTGTCTTCAAGGCTCCCAACCCTGATCAGAGAACAGAATTCCACAATTTGGGGAGCTCATCGGCCAACTGGTGGGGTGATAGAGGCTCCTTCATAACATAGTCATGAGCTTTGTGTATATCAAGTCACTCATATATGTGTATATCAAGCCCTTGTAGAATAACCCATCAATAAAACCATCTGAGGACTTTTAGCTTACCGATTCCCCATTACTTAAAATTTTCACTCTGTATACATGACAGTGCATCATTACCTGGGAGTGGGAGGAGCTGGTAATAGCTTTTTGGTAATGATATAATTTTCATTGTTAAGAAAGCAAAGTGAGTGATTTTAGTTTTGATCATCACAATGGCATCTCTAAGTAGGTGGCTTTCCCTTTTAGAAGCCACTGGAAGCTAAATCAGAGGATTTGCTCCAAGGGCAGTGGTGCTACAGAGGGTGTTAAATCTTGAGCTTGAATCCCAGTTCTGTCATTGGCTGCTTTTCTTCATCGTATTTTACTGTTGCCTGGCTATAACCTGAGCGTTGATCCCAGTGAAAGCATGAGGGTCAGATCTCTTGGTGGTAGAGCTGAAATGTGGCCAATTCTTGGGCACCCACCTAGGATAGCAGTTGGAAAAAAATATTTTGTTTGAAATATAGTTGATGTTATGTTAGTTTCAGGTGTATGATATAATGACTTGACATTTGCACGCATTATGAAATGATCATCACCATGATAGGCTAGTAATCATCTGCCCCCATATGAAGTTATTACAATATTATTGACCATGTTCCCTGTTCTATACTTTACATCCCTGTAAATTGAAAGTGTTAGTCATTCAGTCGTGTCTGACTCTCTGCTACCTCATGGACTGAAGCCCACCAGGCTCCTCTGTCTGTGGAATTCTCCAGGCAAGAATACTGTAGTGGGTTGCCATTTCCACCTCCAGGGGCATCTTCCAGACCCAGGGATTGAACCTGGGTCTCCCGCATTGCAGGCAGATTCTTTACTGTCTGAGCCACCAATGAAGCCTTTGAGATTTATTTTGTAACTGGGAGTTTGTACCTCTTAGTCCCCTTCACCTATTTTACTCATCCACCCCCACCCCCTCCCCTCTGGCAACTACTGTTTGTCCTCTGTGAGTCTTGTTTCATTTTGTTTTGTTTTTCTGTTTGTTTTTAATTTTAGATTCCACGTGTAAGTAAGATCATGTTGTATTTGTGTTTCTCTGTCTGACTTAAGTCAGTTAGCAATAATGCCCTCTAGGTTCATCCATATTGTCACAAATGGCAAAATTTCCATCCTTATGGCTGAGTAATACTCCATTCATTATCTATATGTACCAGATTTTCTTTATCCATTCATCTCTTGATGGACACTTAGGTTTCTTTCATGCCTTGGTTATTGTAAATAGTACTGCAATGAACATGGGGGTACATATATCTTTTTGAATTATGTTTTTCTCTAGATGTATGCCCAGAAGTGAGATTGCTGGATCATATGGCAACTCTATTTTTAGTTTTTTAAGGAACATCCATAGTGTTTTCCACAGTGGCTGTACCAATTTACATTCCCACCAACAGTGTAGGAGGGTTTCCTTTTTTCCACACCCTCTCCAGCTTTTACTGTTTGTAGACTTTTTGATGATGGCCATTTTCACTTTCACTTTCATTCTAAGGTGGTACCTCATTGTAGCCTCGATTTGCATTTCTCTAATAATTAGTGATGTTGACCATTTTCCCATGTGCCTCTTGGGTTTTCTTGGCTGTGCAAAAGCTTTTAAAGTTTAATTAGGTCCCATTCATTTAGTTTTGTTTTTATTTCCATTATTTAGGAGGGGGGTCATAAAGGATCCTGCTGTGACTTATATCAGAGTGTTCTGCCTCTGTATTACTCTAAGAGTTTTTATAGTGTCCAGCCTCACATTCAGGTTTTTAATCCATTTTGAGTTTATTTTTGCGTATGGTGTTAGGAGGTGTTCTAATTTCATTCTTTTACATGTAGCTGTCCAGTTTTTCCAGCACCACTTATTGAAGAGACTGTCTTTTCTCCATTTTATATTCTTGCCTCCTTTGTCGAAGATAAGGTGCCCATAGGTGTGTAGGTTTATTTCTGGGCTTTCTATTCTGTTCCATTGATTTCTGTTTTTGTGCCAAGAGGTGTTAGAGAATTGGTGAATTCATTATTGTCTAGAAATGCCACAATATTTGGTGTCAGATAAAACACACACTTGACTCCTTGAAGTCTGTGCCACACATGCGTGATTTGAGGTCAGCAGAGAGTTGGGTGTAGTTTAGACATAAGATTGGAGTCTCTTTCTTTCTGGCTCTTATTTGGGGGGGACTTGCTCCTTACTGTTCAGGTGCTGTGGTTGCTCTGAATGCTATACTCCAGTTCTTCAATCTCAAAAGGCCGCAAGTTTTCCAGTAGAGTTTTAGTTGCCCTGCCTGGTGCCTAGTGGGTCATGTCTTCAAAGCTCAATGTCATACAACATACTGAGAGTGACCCAGTGGCATCTTCTTTCCAGTGTTTGCTCCCCTCTAGTATCTGCCTGCTTTCAGTCTCTCCTTACGGTCTTCAGGTAATGTATTTTTGTTCATTTGTTTGTACATTCATTTTGTTTTGTTCATTTGTTTGCATATTCTCCAGGTTTTTAGTTTTAACTGCAATAGTATTGGTTCAATAAGAATTTGCCTGTCCATTGGTGGAAGTAGACTCTATAGTGTTTTTTTTAACTTTTTAAATCATTTTTGGTGAACTGTGAGTCCTTTAAATCCACTCAGCACCTTGTATTTCTCTTCTGGCAGCATTCTTTGCCTGGAGGAGGTGTGATTTCAGGGGAATCTCAAAGGGTAGAAGGAGGTTTTGAGACAGCCCTCTTGATGATGCTACAAGCTGAACTAGTGTGACCCTGCCACAGCCTCTGGGGTGAGCTCAGGCAAGCCCTTTTCTTCTCTGGGCCTGAAAAAGAGGGGCTTGGACTCCAAGGGGCTTGGACTAGCATGTGTCATCTGGCTATGAATCTCCTGCAGGGCTTTTTCCAAGTGGGTCTAGAGTCTGATATGCTTGGGCGATGCTGTGCTGTCTCTGGAAAAGTCACCGTGCCCTTGGACCGTCACAGGCCCTGGGAAGCCGGGCAGTCAACAAAGCTTGGTGTCTTTCCTCCACTCAGCTTTACTCAAACTTTTGTCACCACACCCCCTTCTGGAGCTGAGCATCGATTAGAATGTCATGGCACCCCTATGTGTGGTGCCTACTTTGGGAGATACTGGAGTGGATGTTTACTCAGGGCCAAGGACTTCCCTGTAGCTCAGACAGCAAAGAATCTGCCTGCAATGCAGGAAACCTAGGTTCAATCCCTGGGTCAGGAAGATCCTCTGGAGAAGGAAATGGCAACCCACTCCAGTACTCTTGCCTGGAGAATCCCACGGAGAGAGGTCACTGGCAGGCTACAGTCCTTGGGATTGCAAAGAGTTGGACATGACTGAGTGACTAACACTACTACTGCACCACTCGGTTCAGTGGGAATTCCGCTGAAGTGTTTGAGGGGAGATGATGATGTCTGCCCCAGACTGCATCTGCTACAGGAGGTGCTCAGATGATGGGCATTCAAGACCAGATGTAATGAGAAATGGGTAGATTGGATGCAAAGAGAAGCTACTTTGGATGCAGACGATAGCTTCCCAGCCACAAGAGGAAAGCAGGTTTTTCCCAGGAAGAAGTGAATACAAGCCTTGGTGGGGACTTACATGCCTGCACAGCCAGCCGTGTCAGTTCAAGGCCATTCTCAACTGACAGTTCCTCTGGGAAAGTTTACTCTGGGATCGGGGACTGGTGGGAAGAGCAGTCACCCCACTCATGTTCCCGTCATTGCATAGAAGACACCGCTGGCACTGGTAAATGTCGACTCTAAGTAGCTCTGCTATGAAATCAGCTTTTATGTCTCTGGCCTGTGTCCTGGACAAGCCGAAAGGCTGCGTGGCACTGGGCACCGGGCCTGGCCGGTTGTATTTCTCAGCTGGGCCTTGCATTAGCTCTAATGGCTGGCAAGGCTGTCCGCCCAGGGCTGTGTTTTTCTAATCAAGTGGCCCGTTAGGCACTCGGGAGAGACTAGTCAGCCGGGCCACATTACTTTCCCTTCCTGGTAGAAATCACAAAGGCAGAGACTGTGTGGAAGCTTCTATGACTGGCTTTTCAGGCAGCCCCCCATCACTGCAAGCCTGTCCTTTCCCACCACCGCAGGGCTCCTCACCCGCAGGCCTTCCTGTCCTGGGGCTGGTGGAAGAGGCCAGCATTTCTGACCTGCTGGTGTCTCCCAGCATCTCTCAGTGCCAGGAACAGAGGAGGGCAAAAAACATTTCCTGATCCCCAAGCAGGAAGACTGAGGTTTTGTCTACTCTATCAGAATCACTCTTTGGAAATATTTCACTTTCTACCTGGTTTTAGTAACGCAATGCCACTACGCATAGCTGGGATCTATTGACCACTGATTTGACTCCAAGGCAGGCACTGTTCTGTAGGCTTTCCCTGTCCTGACTTACCAACTTCTCATAACAACTCAACAGGTCTCAGTACTGATATTACTCCTATCTTGTAGACAGAGTAACCAAGGCCCAGAAAGATATGTAAATTAACCTGCTCAAGGCATACAACAACCGGAAGTCCAAGAGGGCTCCCAACCCAAGTCCACCTGGTTTGCAATGCACCCGCTCATGACTGCCACACCAGAGGTGGCAGGCTCTTTGAGGGAAAGGACCACATCCGGTGCATGGCCAGACCTGGCACGGGAGGTGCTGAGAGGAAGAGTGGTCAGTGCAAGGCTGCCTGTGTCAGAGCCTGTGGTCCCCTCATCAGAGTGTGGGGAATGTTCTCAGCCATGTAGGCTCAGAGAAACAAGCGCATCTGCTCCATGCTTCCCAAGGCTGCCATCCCCTAAAGATAATTATTGTGGACTCTCAGCTGTTGGAGCTCAGAGTATATTCCACATTGGTTCAGTCTGTTTCCCAAAACAAGTTTGCATTGTTTTGAAACCATGGTGCAGGGCACCCAGAGAGCAAATAGAAGTTGATCCCCACACAACAGGCAGTTACTAAGGCACCAAGAGTGCGTGGGACAGCTTTGGGGAGGCCGAAGGGGAAGGCTGGCCAGTGTGGAGGCCACATACATTGCAGAGCAGGGCCTGGCCCAGGGGAAGGCAACCCAGGCCACTGAAGCAGGAGCCCTGGAGCTGCTCCTACCATTTCACCCGATTATTCTCCCTCCTGAGAGTTTATTCCTCAGGAAGCATTTCAACAGAATTGAGAAGATACATGCACGAAGATGTTCATGACGAGATTGGCTGTAGCAATATAACACTTGGGAATAAATGAATCGCCCAACAATACAGGGTGGTTAATTAAATTATAGCATATCCATTCCATTGCATATTATGAGGTCATTTAATATGCCCACTCTGAAACCTGCAGCAGGCTGAGGGATATGTGGAACAGAAGATTTTGTAAAAGAGAAGGTACCATTATATTTACATTGTGATCTTGCAACTTACAAACACTTTCTGCATAGCAAATGCTCAAATATAAAGAGCTCTGTTAGGATGATGGGATTCCTGTGATTTCTTTTTTAAAAAATGTCTTGATCATAGTTATACTGTTTTCACACTTATAAATGGAATAGTGTGTGTGTGTGTTTGGGGAAATCAGCAAATAATTTCTCCCCAAAGCTAAATCTATTTGCAGTGGATTCTTACATCTATTTGAGAATAACTGTATATATATATGGAATAGGGACAAGAAGAAGACAGGTGCTGGCACCATTTGATGCCTAATCAGGACCATGACATGTTATTAAAAAGAAGTCTGGATCCTTCCTCGGTACAGCTGGCTATTCATGAACCTTTGAAATGGATAAGGCAGGAGCATCTGGCCCATTGTTGCCATTCCTACATCACCAGCCATCCTTCATCTTAAGGCTTTAATTTGCAAAAGCTTCCTGCCTATTAGTGAGCAGGGGTGAATCCAGATCCTTCTTCTCAGATGAACCAAGGAAGTGGGCATTATCCCCCTGACAGGATAAGGAAGTTTGTCCCAAGTTCCCTGATTGAATGTCTTGTCAGGGCACCTGTAGGCAGAGAGCTCCCTAACCCGCACTATCAGCCAGGGTCCCCTTGAGCCCAGAGGTAGCAAAGGATGTGACAGAGCAGTTGTTGGAGGCAACAGTGGTGATCCCCATCTCAGGCACCCTCCTTTGGTGCCGATGCTTTGCTTGGCCTGGAAAATATCAGCCTTGTGCCACTTCCCCCACCTTTAAGCCTGACATGGCTAATTATCCCCGGGGACAGTGTGCAGTGAACTTAGCAAAGGTTCAGGGCATTTGGCTTCCATAACTCCCCACTTTCCTGTTCCTGCTACCTGCTTCATAAGTGACACCTTTTCGGATATTTAGCTTGGAATAGCTGGCAGGCAGTCCCTCACATCACCATGCTAACTCACACCCAGAGGCATTTAATAAAACCCAGGGGTGATCAGATGTGGAGGACCAATTGATTGCCTGAAATTGAGACCTTTGGTGTCCCTATCTCAAGATTTTACTGCATGGGCCATTCCTAAAGGCTGGATTTAGATGTAGAATGATATAGATTTATAGATATATGCATTCTGTCTTTCACTGCCCCTCTTAGCCAGGGCTAGTAATAAGAAGACTAATACTAAGAGGTGAAATGACCTGTCCAAGGTCATGTAGCTAGACATGACATCGCTGGTGCCTTAATCCAGGTCCCTAGCCTTCCAGTCTGATGCTTTTTGGTAGGTGATCCCTGGGGAATATGCTCTGACAGGCATGTCTCAATGGCACATGCTAATGCCATCAATGAATGCACGAGCCTTAGATGAGTATGCTGCATCCCTGTCCCCGTGCTGGGTATGCGATGGGGAGCACTTAAGAAGATGCACTGTCCATCTACCACCAGCAAGCTCAAGGATTTCCCTCAATATACTTCATAGGCCCAGTGCCACAGTCCCCGCTGCCTGTTCTGTTCAGCTCTCAACCCTCCTGACCTCATCCTCTGCATCAGCCTCAGCTTGTCATTCAGTGAGCTTTATTGCTCTTCTTCTAATGTCTTTAGTTGTAAAATACAATGGACAGACAAAAAGGTACATACTCAAAACAATACAGATTAACAAATCACTCTAAACACTTGTGTAACTAACATCCAACATCCAGATCAGAAAGAGAATATTGCTAGTATCCCAGACACTGTGCACATGTCCCTTCAATTCCTACCATAGGAAACCTTTAGCCTGGCTTTCCCCACAATCACTTCCTTGCTCATCCTCTTAGTTTTGTTAACTGGTAACTTAAGCAGGGATCCCTAAGCATTATACTTGAGCTTTGCCTATTTTTTTTAACTTAATGAAATCATGCAATATGTATTCTTTTGTGCATGGCTTCCTTCTGTTGTTTGCAAGATTGATGCCTATTGTTGGTATAGAACATTTCTGTTACCTCAAAAAGCTCCCTGGTACCCTTTTGTCAGTTGAACCCCTCCTGCCCCAGCCCCAGTCAAGAACTCATCTGCTTAGTCTTGCCTTTTGTAGAATTTCACATAAATGGAAAAATACAGTATGTGCTTTTTTGTCCCATGCTCCTTTTGCTTATCATATTTTTTTCTGAGCTCATCATGCTGTCGTGTCTATTGTATTTTTTTTTTCCCAATGCTGTGTAGTATTCTATATTGTACATATATTGATACTACAGTTTGTTTATCCATTCACCTCTTGATAGCATTTGGTTTGTTTCCAGTTTTTAGCTATTTGAAATGAAATTGCTATGAACATTTTTATACAAATATCTGTGTTAAAATATTTATACAAATATTTATACAAATATCTGTGTTTCCATTTCTCTTGGCTAATATTTACTAATGGAATTTCCAAGCTGTGCGATTAGTATATGCTAACTTTTACAAGAAACTAGAAAAGGATTTTTCAAAGCAATTGTACCATTTTGCATTTACAAAATGCAAAGCTTAACAGATCTAGCTGTTCCATGTCCTTGCCAACACTTGTTATTATCCAACTTTTACATTTTTGCCATTCAAGTGACTGTGAAGTGATCTCTTTTTGTGTTTTAATTTGTATTTCCTTGATAACAAATGCTGGTGGATATATTCTCATGTGTTTTGTTTTTGTTTTTTTGGCTATTCATATGTCTTCTTTTGTGAAGTCTCTAAATGATTTGTCATTTTAAAATTTGGTTCCTTGTCTCATTTTTAAACTGTAAGTGTAATTTGTATATTCTGAATATAAGTTCTTTTTCAGATATGTGGTTGGCTAATTTATCATGTAATTTTCTTAGTGACTCTTTCACAGAGCAAAATTTGATAAGACCCAATGAATCATTTTTTAATATGGTAAATTCTTTTTGTGTCCCATCAAGAAAATGTTTGCCTATCCCAAATTTGCACATACTTTTCTAATTTTCTTCTAAATGTTTAAATAGATTCAGCTTTTATGTTTTGATTTATGATCCATTAAAAGTTAATTTTTATATATGGTATATGATAAGGACTCAGATTCATTTTTCCCCATATAAATATATAGCTGTAATTGCACCATTTTTTTGAAGTCTGTATTATTATCCATTGAATTTCCTTGGCACATTTTTTGAAAGTCAATTGTCTAAATGTGTGTGAGGTTATTTCTGGACTTTTTATTCTTTTCCATTGATTTTTTTTTGGTCTGTTTTTATACCAATACCACACTTTTATGATTATTCAGTGTTTATAGTGAGTCTTTAAAAGTCTGTCAATGTAACTAACTCATACAATTTTGTTCTTTATTTTAAAATTTTTATTTGTAAATTAACTTTATATATATATGTATACATATATATATAAATATATATATATATATATATATATATGCATTTCTGTGAATTTTACAAGATATAGGTCGCTGTAGTTACCAATACAATAAATACACAGAACAACGCAACCTAAGGGCAGCCTAGGGGAAGATCCAAAGAAATTGGATCACTCATATGTTGTTGGTGAGAACATAAAATGGTACAGACATTCTGGAAAATAGTTTGGCAGTTTCCTTAAAAACTAAACATGCAACTACCATGCAGACTAGCAAATGCACTCTTGGCATTTATCCCAGAGAAATAAGAACTTATGTCCACAAAATCTGTACACAAATGTTACAACAACGTTCTTCATAATAGCCTAAAATTGAAATGATCCAGATATCCTTTAATGAGTAGATAGTTAAACAAGCTGTGATACATCTATACCATGAAATACTATTCAGCAATAAAATGAAGAACCATCAGTGCATGCAACAACCTGAATGAATGTCCAGAGTGTTACGCTAAATGAAACCTGACAATCCCATTTATGATTAGCTTTCTTATATGTATGATTCCATTTATATAACTTTCTTGAAATGACAAAATTATGGAAATAGAGAATAGATTGCTGGTTAACAGGGTGAAGGATGGGGAGGGGAAGGTAAGGCTATAAAAGGGCAACATGAGGGATCCATGTGATGATTTCTTTTGGCTTATGGCTATCCAATTTCTCCAGCACAGTGTGTATCATTGCTCCCTTGTATGTAATGTATTCTTTTTTCTCCTGACTTCTTTCGAGCCTTTCTCTTACCTTTCATTTCCAGTGGCTTGACTATGATGTGGTTAGGCATGGTTTTCTTTGTATCTATTCTGCTTGAGGTTCACTGAGTTCCTTAGTTCTATAAGTCATAATTTTCCTCAAATGTTGGGCAAATTTGTCCATTATTTTTAACATATTTTTCTCCTTCGTTCTCACTCCCTTCTCTTTCTGAGACTACAATATGCATGCATATTATACTATTTGATTTCTCAAGGTCCCTGAGGTTCTATTTTTTTTTCATGTTGTCCCTGCTCTTCACATTGGATGAATTCTGTTCATTTGTTTTCAAAGTTACTGAGTCTGTATTCTGTCTTTTTCAAACTACTATTCATCCTACCCAGTGAATTATTCCTTTCCATTATTGTTCTTTTTCAGCTCTCGAGTTTCATTTGGTTATTCTGGATAGTTCATTCATCCATACTGTATTTGCCTTTTATTCTTAGGACATACTTTTTTCATGGTTGCTTTATTATCTTTGCTAAACCCAACATCTGGACCGTCTCAAGGTTGATTTCTATTAATTACTCTTTTCACAATTCCACGGTTCCTTGTATGTTTAGTAAATTTGTATTGTATGTATTTGTGTGTGTGTGTGCAGTCAGTCGTGTCCAACTCTTTATGATCCCATGGACTGTAGCCCACCAGGCTCCTCTGTCCATGGAGTTTTCCAGGCAAGAATACTGGAACAGGTTGTCATTTTTTACTCCTTTTATTATATACTTAACATCAGAGATGATATCTTGCCCTGCATATTTATAGCCCAGAATCAGCCAAAGACTTTCAGGGGATCCCACGTGAACTCTTTCTTATATGTTGAACTGTGTTCCTTCCAAGTTTGTATGTTGAAGTCTAAACCACCAGTACCTCTGTGTGTCACCATATTTAGAGATAGGATCTTTACAGAAGTGATCATATTTAAGTGAGGTCATGAAGGTGGACCCTCATCCAATACAACTGGTGTCCTTACAAGAGGAGGAAATTGGGATGCAGAAATATCTGTTGATGGAAGGTGATGTGAAGAGACATAAGGATAAGATGTCCATCTACAAGCCCAGGAGAGAGGCCTGGAACAGATCCTGCACTCATAGTTCTCAGAAAGGACCAACTCTGCCTACCCCTTCATTGTAGATTTCTCACCCCAAGAACTGTGAAACATTCTATTTGTTTAAGCCAGCCAGTCTGTGGTAGTTTACTCTGACATCTCTATCAAACTGATAAATGGGCTTTCTGTGTTTCCTCCTACTTGTCGCTCTCTCCTCTCCAGGATCCTATCCCAAAGATCACAAGCATTTTAGCTTCCCTTAACTCTGATCTTTGCTTCCTCCCCTTAGTAGGACCACCATTCTCTGCTGGGATTCCAGTTTGCTTCTCTGAAGTTTGGGGATTTTCCCCACAAAGAGAACTGGAGTGGTTGTGTAACTCATCCTTTGCCCTCAGGGATTGAAGTCTTCTGCTGTTGTCTAAGGTCTAATGTTAAATCCATAATGCCTGAAAGCAATTGCCTTCTATATTTCATCCAATTTACAGTTGTTTACTGTGAAGAGGGCTCCTTTGCTACCTAATTGGTTGCACTTCTAGAAGTGAAAGTTCCCCAGATATTTTCATCTATAACTGTGGCCACTTCCAGTACTATTACATCATTTCAAAGTAAATCCCAAACATCATATAATTTAATTCTGACTGTGTTTGATATTTTCTGTTTGTCTTTTATTTCAGCAGTTTTGCTGAGATATGCCTCAGTATACCATCTTTGTTTATGTCTGTAGGCCTCTTGAATCTGTGATTTGGTGCCTTTTATAAGTTTTGGAAATTCTTTAACTACTAACTCTTCAGCTATTTCTTCTGTTCCTGTTTTCTGTTTTTCCTTTTTCTTCCTTAGACACCAGTTACATATACGTGAGTTCTTCTCATTCTGTCCTCTGTGTCACTTTTAGTTCAATTGTTTCTCTGTGCATATTCTATTTTCTTAACTTATTTTCCAGTTCATTCATTCTTTCTTCAAAAAATCATCCAGATTTAGTTTCTGTTGCTTATAGGTAAGAGCCCTGAATGATAGAGTACCATAAATCCTTGTTGAGGACTTGAATGGATATATATCCTTTCCTATTCTCTCCACAACCTAGTCATCCTTTGAAGTCCAACACAAATCTCTCTTCTAAGAACCACAGTCTAAGTACTCCATTCATCCTAACCACATTTCTCACATATTTGTTTTGAGCCAGGCACTGTGCTAAGTGCTGAGAATGTAGAAATAAATTGGACCTTGTTCATTTGCTCAGAGAGTTCCTATTATAAAGATAAATGGACTATCAAAAAGAAATGTGATAAGGGCTATATTAGAGACTTGCTGAATCCCAGGCTGCCTGACCTTGATGGGAAAATCAGAGATGAAACGTTGAGGCTTCCACTTTTGAGAGTGGAGGATTTCTCCCACTAAAGAGAAATAAAAATCCTAGTTAAAAGTTTAAAGAACGATTTCTCTAAAATATTAAAGATCTAATAATAATTATTATAATTATAAGTGTAAGATAATAATTATTTTATTATCTAATAAGATAATAGGGATTATTGGGGTAAGATCTGAAAGAACACAGAATCAGAAGAATGAGTGGAACATTGAAAGAACACAGAATCAGAAGAATGAGTGGAACATGTGGGGCCTTTAGATAAAGGAGTTTATAGGAAGGATATTGAGTAGCTCACAGAATTGCTGGGGGGATTAGAGAACCCAGCTTGCTGGCCATGTGGCTAGATCCACAGAAAATATCATGGTACAGAATTAGTCTAATTAGGACACCTCTGTGGGCACCACTGAGCAGCAGACCTTGTAGCTTGTCTACTAGCATCAGTTGCTCCAGGAATTGGGATGTTATGGCAGATCCTTTGCTGGCCCTGCTTCTCTTCAACATCAGCACTGACCCCAAATCTAATGGCCTAAGCCTAAGTCATACATCTGCTCTAGCTTCAACAGGAAGCTAGGAGAGTAATTGGTGCTTTCAGCTTCCTCAGACCTGGGAATGGAGTTAAGATGCTTGGCAGCCAAAAAGAGCTAGATAACTCCCATAGGCCCACACCAGGATTGTGTGGTCTTGGTGTACCTGGCCCATTTATGCCTATCTGGCAGGAAGGCCAAAGGTGGGCATAGGCATGGACGGGGGCAGCTACTTATGCCTATGTCCTCCCACGCCATCCAGGAGGACATGTTCTCCCATGTCTGGGCCTCATATGAAGAGGCTGTCCTCATTAGTCCCCATGGCCCCACCATGTGTCCTGCCATATCTGAATATCAGCTTGCCTCTTGGGGTTAGGAAGCCAACTTGCCTCAAGACTTAAATAGAGAGTTCCTTGCCCCTAGTATGAATCCCAGCTCACGTCCTTGCTGGTGTGCCTTTAGTGCTGGCAGTGCTTTCCTAGGGTTTCTCCCCAGTGTCTAGAGCTGAAACCAGGAGCTTCTCATGTAGAACAGCAAGTCCCAGAGCAGTTGTTTTGTGAAGGCTTGGAGGGCTGCAGGACAGGGCAGACACTCAAAATCCTCTGTTCCTTCCACAGCAAATGATCACAGCCAACTCTGGGGCTTTGGTGTTTACGTGATGTTTATGTCATTATTTGATTTCTTGGCATTCAGAATCCTCATTAATATACATTTGTGTCTCCCCGTGGAAATAAAGAAGTGTGTTTGTGTATGTCCTCACATTTCTTTATTTAGCCTGGCACCTGCCTTCCTCCCCAGCATGTTAGTTTAGCATCCGTGCTGTTCCCTTGCAAATCTCCAGAGCTTACAATGCTTAGAGGAAATGATTTGTTTCTCTCTAGGAAGATCTCCCTCTGTCCCCTTAACTATCCTCTAGGGCAGGAGTCCCCAAATTCCAGTATCTAACGCCTAATGATCTGAGGGGAACTAATGTTATAATAATAGAAATGAAGTGCACAATTAGTGTGTTGTCTAAAACCATCACCATCCCACCCCCCGCCGCCACCTCTGGTCCGTGGAAAAATTGTCTTCCACGAAACTGGTCCCTGGTGCCAAAAAGGTTGGCAACCCCTGGTCTGAGGCTGAGTTCTTACAGGTTGGTGAGCTATGCCAACGGCTCCAGCAGGTGGGGCCACTGAGCACCCCTCCCCTGGGCAGTGGGAGTGCCCCAGGCCAGAAAGACTGCTGCTTCCATAGACTCTCTTTTGTCAAGCCCAGAAAGTTTCCAAGGCTGACTCATTGCCAGGATTCCGGTCACCTGCAATGGACCATCCGGGCTCCAGGCCAGCTCTAGGCAAGAAGGAAGGTGTCACCGAAGCATTCCCGGGTGGTTGTTGTTCACCAGCCCCCAAGAGAGCTGACCCTCAGGTTTCAGGAGGAAATGAAACTGCCTCTAAATAACTTCTGGGAGCTAGGCCCCGAGCCAGGGGACTTCCTGCATGGATTACTGGCCCACCAACTGGGTGCTGGGCATTTGGGGTCATTCCTTACAAGCATCTCCTAGGGGCTGAGGGCAAGTTGTCAACCTGGCCACTTGTTCCGGTCATCATCTCTGGAGGTCACCCAGACGGGACAGCATTGAGGGGTTGTGTCCAGCAAGGTCACAGAGTTAGCCAGACCTGCAGCTGTTCCCAGCTTCCGCACCATCTCTCAGGCCAGTGTCCTCATCTAGAGAAGGGCAGGGCTCCAGGAGGGCATCCACCAAGCCCCACGCTAGGCTGCCGCTCATTCCACAGGCACACAGCACCCACCTTTCACCGTCTGCACCTGCTCAAGTTTGATAGGGGCTTAAGCAATGTTGTGAATACAGAAGTGCCCATGCGTCTAGAGAGCAGTGTGGAAAGGTGGGGTGTGTTTTCATTATGCATCTGCATCCACGTCGGATAGAAATAGGAAGCTGATTTAAACCCGCTAATGTTTTGCACACACAGGTCTGGCTGGGCCCTGCTTCTCTGGGAAATGTGTGTCTGTGTTTCAGGCCTGGTGAAGGGGAAAGTGAAAGTGTTGGTCACTCAGTCATGTCCGACTGTTTGTGACCCCATGGACTGTAGCCTGCCTGGCTCCTCTGTCCTTGGGATTCTCAAGGCAAGAATTCTGGAGTGGGTTGCTGTGCCCTCCCCCAGAGGATCTTCCTGACCAGAGATGGAACCTGGGTCTCCTGCACTGCAGGCAGATTCTTTACTGTCTATGTCACCTAAAGGGGGTTTGTTGTTGTTGTTTAATTAATTTACTTTTAATTTGAGAATATTTGCTTTGCAATATTGTGATGGTTTCCTATAGGGCAGAGGTGATGTGTGTGTGTGTGTGTGTGCGCGCACGCGCATGCATATAGGTATTAGTTTACTGGGACTATTGTAATATGAACTGGGAAGTTTAAATCACAGAAATTTATTCTCTCCTGGTTCTGGAAGCTCGAAGTCTGAGTTCAAGGTGTGGGCAGGGTTGGTCATTTTAAAGGCTGAGAGGCAGAACGTGTCCCAGGCCTCTCTCCCAGCTTCCGGTGGTTTACTGGCCACCTTGTGTGTTTCTTGGCTTGTAGAAGCATCACCCCATCTGTCTTCATCTTCCCATGTGGTTCTCTCTCTCTCTCTCTCTCTCTCTGTATGTGTCCACATTTCCCCTTTGTATAAGGACACCAGTCAAGGTGGATGAGGGACCATCCTGCTCCAGTATGATGTCTCATGTTCACTTGTTACATCTGTGTGACCCTATTTCCAAAGATGGTTCCATTCTGAGGTCCTGGCGGTCAGGACTCCACTATATGAATTTTAGGGGAATACCATTCAACCCAAAACAGCATACATGTATTTTTTGATGAAGCACTGTCTTTAAAGAATACCTGAGTTCCAAGCCATTGTGGCCTGTCTACTCTTCCAGCACTTTGGTGTTTCCTCATCTGCTGTGACCCAGCCATGGCACAGGTGGGAGGAAGCCTGGGCTCCATCCAGGGGCTAGGTGGCTGAGGCTGGTGAAGGGCAGAGACCTACCGAGCCTTGTAGCCCGGCTCGCCTGCCTGCCGACAACAGGGCGGGGCTTCCAACACTCTTGAAACTAAGTTCATTGTCTTCCCTGCAAGGCCAGCAGCCTCCTTCTCTGTGCTGCTGCTGCCTGGCCATCTCCTGAAGCAGGGCTTTTCAGCTCCTTGACCTCTGCAGCCCTGCTGGAACTGGCCTGTCACAGGTCTGCACTAAAAGTGTTCCTGCCGGAGACAGCAAGTGGCATCAAGCTGCTTCAGAGGTCTGCAGCATGGGCGGCCCCAGGGCAGGCCTGGATTTGCACGCCCATGGCATCTCTGATGCGGAGCCTTTGGGCATGCACCGGCCTTCCTTTCCTTTGTGTGGCCCCACCTTGGGGCAGGCTTAGTGGTGATGCAATACAGCCTTCCAAACCCCTGCCGTCCCTGGTCAGTTCTGACTCCAGAAAATTTCATATTGACAATACTGGTCAGAATGTGGCCCCATGGTTCCTGTGTTCCAGATGCCAGGAAGCTAAGAGCCAAGCATATTTTGATCTCAATGATCTCGAACCCAGGGCTCAGTGAAACGACTTCTTTCTCTGAATGTTTCTGACTGCTTTCTCAATGGCTTAGTCCCACTGCCCTCTTTAATCTGTGTCTTCATTGTAAGCCACCTCAGATCTTCACAGAAATATTAAAAATAATAGTGTTTTTCTTACTGCAATGTCAGTGGAAAAAAGGTGTTTCCTTGACTTATAAGTTAGGTGGATGAGCAGGCTGGAGAATCGTCACAGGACATGGCCAGAATGACGGAAAGGATCCCAAGTATCGAGTCTAAAGATCTAGGTTTGATTCCTGGCTTGACCATTGACTAGCTATGTAAAATCAAGTAAATCGCTGTATCACCCCAAACCTCAATTTTGTGATCTGTCAAATGGAATAATAATCTTGCTCTTCCCACTTCAAGAAGCTTTTGTGGATCCAGATAAGATTTTTTTTAAAGAAATAGCTAATGCTTTTATAGCCCATAGTGTGAGGCAGACACTGTTCTAAACATGGTATATGTATTATTTCCTTGAACCCTGACAACACACCTAAGGAAATAGGTTCTATTAACATCCCCATGAGGCTCAGAGATTAAAAGACTTGCCCAAGCTCACACGATGAGTAAGTTTCCAGCTCCAGGGGTCTGGCTCCCAATTACTGGCTCTTATCCACTGTACAGCCTGCCTCTCATGGTGGATTGAAAATTCAAGAGATGGTGAAAAGTTTTCTAAATCTTGAGGCACAACCCAAATTCAAAGGATGCTGCCTGTATTCATTTGTTCTGGCACTCAGCTTGCCCATCACAAAAGGGCAGAGTTTGGCCTTAAGGCCCCTTAGCATCTCTGACAAGCTTTCATCTTCATATGTCTCACGGAATATGCAAAAACCAGATACACAAATGTGTTCTTTATCCTACTTCTTAAATGATCATATTTGTTACCAGGGTAAAGTGATACTCATGTTAGAAGTTGGAACGCTGTGTGTATTTTTGGCTGCATGATTTGATCATGAGACAAAAATCAAAAAATAACTTGGCATCAACCAGAACATTCTAGATGTGTGTGAGGCCCATTCCCCAGTGACCTATCAAAGTCTTGGCTCTCTCAGCCCATAAAAGCATGTGTTGCTACCAGAGAATAAGAGCTCATGCCATCTCAGGGTCGTGCCAAGCCTCTTGTGGATACCAGCTCCTGGGCTTGCTGGGGGTCAGGGGAGTGCAGTGCTGCCCATGAATGACCTCCCTGCAGGCAGGAGTGTAAAGGAGATGACACTTGGTTCTCCATAAGGGCCTGTCAATTTCTCAATGGGAGTACCTGGGAGGAGTGCTCGTTTAAAAAAAAACTTGCCTTTTTCAGAACCGGAATGGGGTTAAAGGCCCTTAGGGTTCATCCGCAGTATCTTCTAGACCCTCGAGCCCTGCCAGGCTCCCAGACACCCCAGCCTCCCCATCACTTAAGCTGAGGCCTCTTCAGCTCCACCTACAGGCTGCTCTCCGTACACGTGCCCAGGCTCTCAAACCCTCTCCCCTGTCACTTGCACCAGGGACTGACAGGTGGCCAGATGGGGCTCCCAGTCACAAGGCCCTGGGGCCGACCAGCAACCTGCCGCTCAGGAAGTCAGCACCCAGGAGGCAGAGGTTTGGGTGCTCAGCAATGGCAGAGAGCCTCGGATGGGAGACAGGGCAGGAGAGGGAGGCAAACACTTAGCCTAGGACCCAGTTCTTGAGCTTTCTCCTTGCCCCTGCTTCCCTGACTGCCAAGACACTCGGTTCCTGCTGTCGGACCCTCAAGTCTCCCTGCAGGGCCTGGTCTCCCGGGACCCCGCCTCTGACCCTGCCTGTACCTGTGCCTCCAAGGAGCCCTACCCTAGTGTTATCTCCTCTTGAGGCAAATTCCCTGGAATGTCCACAGGAGCCAGGGCTACAGGGTGCATTCGGTTTGCCCCTGGAGCAGCAGCCCAGCTCAGGCACAGGAACCAGATGCCCTTGGTCCCCCTTGGTGTGAGGTTGGCCTTAAATGTCACAAGAGGAACCCTGCTGTCTGAGAACTCAGGTCTTTCCTTCAGTAAGCGGAAGTTGCAGGCAGCAGTGACCTAGGGGCTCCCCAGGGTCACTTTCCTGCCAACAGTGGCTCGGCTGTGACAGGGTCCTCCTGAGGTGTCCAGGCAGCCACCAAGGCAGGCTCCACTTGGCTCTTCTCCCCTGGGAGTTTCGCAGGGCTCTCAATTCCCAGGGCTTCTCCTCCGGCGGCCCCATAGAATGAGCCACTCAAACCTCTTCCTGATTTTCTGCTATCTGTATTGTTCAGCCCAGCTCACCCTGTGTTACTCTCTCACTCAGATGGTTCCACAGCCCCTGCACCCCAGAGGCTGGAGTCCAGATGCACCTTCCAAGGTCCTCTGATCTGTGTTCAGTCTGCGTGTCCAGCCTGCCCTCTCTTGAGGTTATCTGCTCCCCTGCCTACTTGAGACTCCTTAGTCACACCTCTGAACCACCGTGGCCAATCTATGCTTCTCTTCCCAGGTCTGACTCAGCCTATGCTTCTCTTATGCTCAAAAGCTCTGCTTTGTAGCAAAGCCCTCATTGATCCAGGTGTGAACTAGGTGCTTTATATGTAACTTTTTCTCTGACCAGTTCCCCGAGTCAGCCCTAAAACATGAAGACAGTTCAGTTCAGTTCAGTCGCTCAGTCGTGTCTAACTCTTTGCGACCCCATGGATTGCAGCACACCAGGCTTCCCTGTCCATCACCAACTCCCGGAACTTGCTCAAACTCATGTCCATTGAGTCAGTGATGCCATCCAACCATCTCATCCTCTGTCATCCCCTTCTCGTCCCGTCCTACCTTCAGTTTTTCCCAGCGTCTTGTTTTCTGAGCAAACTGAGGCCCAGAAAGCTTAGCTGCACACCCACAGCTAACACTGAGATTCATATTAAGATCCATCTCACCCACATCCCCTCTTCTTTCTATTTTTCACCACTTTCGGGTGCTAGGCCCACCTCCCACCCTCCCTCTGGGATCAGTGTTCCCCCTTCTTTTCTCCCTTCTCACCCACTGCCCTGGGTCAAAGTCCTTGGATGCCCGCATTCCTGCTTGGCCAGGCTGGGCTATGCCTTTTGCTCAACTTATGTGAAGGGAGCTGTGTTTAGGGCCTGACCAAATCCTCAGCAAGAAAAAGCAAAGTATACAGAAAGGAAGCACCCATTGTCGGGACTGGGGAGGCACAGGCTGCGGCAGGGCTGGGAAAGTTCCAGAGCTCTATTCGGGTCCGTGGAGACTGGACATCTGCTCTCTCACATGATAGTAGCTGCTATGGGTAGTGTGCCCAATTTAACTTTAAATAGAATTAAAAATCCAGTTCCTCAGTTGCACCAGCCTCACACTGAGTGCTACAGAGGCACAAGTGGCTAGTGACTACTGGGGGGATAGCTCAGATCTAGAACATTTCAATTATCGCAGAATGCTTCCCTGGACAGTGCCATTCAGGCCCTTGGAGGCTAGGAGGAGTAAACAGAGCTTGGCTCCCACCCTAGATACCCATGCCCATGCTCCCTTTTCTGCCCAGGTTCCTCTGTACTCAGACACCACCTGTGAGGCTCATTTACACCAACCAAGTGGGACTCATTAGAAGCCCTTTGGGGGGCTTTCTCCTGATGGTAGTTATAAAAAGTCGGGTGGAGATGACTGCCCATGACTCTGAAAAGCTAACTGAAATCGTGTCAATCCTCCAGAGGTTATCAAAGGGACTCTGGCCACCCTAAGAAAGAGGGCCACAGATTAGTTGTTGCTATTGTTGTTGTTTCTTGTTTTTGTAGCCAAAAATATTTAAGTTCTATTGTCTGGCAAGATGAACTAGAATCACTTACTGATGTTTAGAAATTTGGGGAGAAATAAAGATGAGACTTGACCATGGAGGCCTGACAGTCAAGAGCTGGTCTTCCTGATAAATGACAGGCAGTGGAAATCGCAGGTGTCTGTGGGGAGTTGGACAGAAGCAAGGTTCCCACGGAAAGCTAGTGATACCTGAGGCCCATGTTTCAGCCGGGTGGACCCCTCTGGCTGCTGGGGCAAATGGCTACCTGCTTGGGGGTTCTGGGGTAGTCTCTGATGCAGGATGATGCTGAGAGATCTAGCGGCCTCCTGTTCTTCAAATGCCAGGCAGTGGGCACAGGAGCAGAGGTGGCTTAGGAGTAAGGCCCAGGAGGAACAAAATGGGTCAAAGGGCAACATGGGCTATTCAGAATTCCCTTTCTCCATAGCCTTGGATGCTCCAAAAAGCTGCAGTTTCAGCTCTGGATCAAGCATATCAGACCTTCTTGTTCCCATTTCCCCTGTACTAGCACACATACATACCCCACCTCCAGACTCACTTTCAAAAATGAGATTGGAAAAAAAAATGAGACTGGTCTCCCTGGGGGTCAAGGGTACACACCATCTCTCTGTGTTGTTTCTTACAACAGCATGTGAATCTACTATTAAGTGAAAATTAAAAGTTTCATTTTAAAAAAAGAGAGAGATGAGAAGAAGTCAGTTCTTGCCTGGGGACACCTCAGGCCAATCCTGTCCTCTGGACCTCAGTTTCCTTCTCTGTAAAATGGTACTGACAGAGTAGCCAGTCTTTGAGGGCACCTCCAGGTCTGCTGGGGCCAGAAAGTCAGTCAACAAGAAACGAGGAGGGCCCAGGGTGACAGGTCTTCTGGGGGCGGCCACAGGGTGGTCTAACCAGGACCTCCATCTCCATTTGACAGTAGGGAAGGAGAGGCTGGAAAACTCATCACAATTGCCCTGGGGTCATCCACCTGTTGGCACAGGGGCTGAGTCTGCAAGTCAGGCTCCGCTGCTCCGGGTCCAGGCTCCTGGCTCTCATGTGACCTCCCATCCAACAGCCTGGTTGGGGAGGTGTCATGTCACAGGGGTTTTCTCCTGAGGCTTCTCTCCTGCCTCATCCTTGGAGATGAAGGGCAGATGAAGCCCAGAAAGTTGGGAGGTGAGCAAGACAAACATGCTGAAAGGCAGGATAGCATTATTCAGCAGCAGGGTTGTCCCTGGGGTATCAGAAACCTGCCACATGGGGCCCAGGGCTTCAGCTCAGGGACTACCTCCCTGATCCCACTCAGTGCTGGCTCCTGGCAGTCCTGGGGCCACGGGCTCCTTTCCTGCATCTCCCTCAAAGGTTCTTTCATCTGCTGCCTCCCGTTCACCTCATGGGGGATGGCTGCCTGGGATTGATTTATCTGGGAGGAGGTGAAGCCAGCCAGGTCTAGGGAAGTGCATTTTAAGTGCAGGTGCATTTTAAGCCCCTTGTGGAGGGAGGAAAGCAGAGCAGCCTCACATTCCCTATCACAACCAAGTCTTTTAACACAGAGGCCTCACCGTGTGCCTATGATTTTGCCGAGCAGCTGGAGCATCGTTTGGCGATGCTCTCTGAGATGGTCCTGGCCTGCCTGTCTCTGCAGCAGGCGGGCTCAGAGATGCATTTGTGAAGATGTTTGAACATCAAGCTGCTCAGAAGGCCCCAAGGAAAGCATAGTTCCCTCTGTCCCGAGACGAGATAAATGGGAGGCCCAATGAAGATCCCCTGGAGAAGGAAATGGCAACCCATTCCAGTGTTGCCTGGGAAATCCCATGGACAGAGGAGTCTAGTGGGCTATGGCCTCTGGGGTCTCAAAGAGTTGGACATAACTGAGCAACTGCGCACAGTGGGTCTGAGGGGGAAGGGCCATGGCTCAGTGCTTGGGAAGCAAAGGCTACTCTACTGCCCTCACAAGCCCCTGGACTGGGGCAGCTGGCAGGGGACCTGGTGCTTGTTCTTTGCCAGTGGGGCCTGCAGCCTCTGGGACCTGGGCAGGTGGGAAGATGCAGGCTGGCCTTTCACCAAGGAACCTTTCCTCTGCATAGATAATAATATAACTCACCTCCCCAGCCCCCACAGAAAGCAGCTGATTTCACAGAGGCTAGCATGATGTAATCCCTCCCTAGGGGGCCTCCACGCATTCGGGCTATTTTTGTCATCGACAGTAAAAAAGCCCCTGCATGAGTCACGCCATACATAGAAATCTGTCTTATTTCACTCCTGAATTGTTGCCTATGAATGCGACAAATGGAAGGTGGCCCTGGAGAGTACTTCTGAATTGGACTGCTGCAGTGGCCAGGGCTCCACCCTCCCACAGCCCCCACCCCCACTCACCGGCTCCCTCATCTCATCCATCATCCCATGTCCCCTGGTCTGTGCCAGGAGCTGGGGGCAGAGGCCTGGGGTCTGTCCTCCAGGAACCCACCACCCATGGCGGGCCAGTCTTCAAGTAATCTTCATCCAGCGCACTGAGGGCCGGGGCGCGGCAGGGCTGCTCACTCGGCCTGAGGCAGGTGAGTTGGAGGGTTCCTGGGAGGAAAGACCACATGTGCCTGTGTTTGGAAGGGTGCGGCAGGGGTGAGTGAAGCCGAGATGTGCCTGCGGAGGTGGAACAGGAACTTTAGAGGGCCCAGAACTGAGGCCTGGTGAGGTGACAGTGCAGGACCAGCTCAGGCGAGGCCTCGTCAGCCCCACTTGGGACCTGGGCCCAGCCCTCCTCTGGGCACTCCTGTCTCAGTCTGTGTCATCTCTAGGATGGCAGAAACGCCATCTTGAATGAAAGGAATGGGGAAGACTGTGCTTTCTAACCCCTGCTCTCCCACCCCCTGGCCAACAAGACTCAGGCTTCTGAACATCTTCTGGTCCACAGAGTTCTCTCTAGATTGGGAGACACAAGTCTAGACTGAGGCAGTCTGTTCCTAGTTTAAGGGCCCTGAACCCACAATAGGACTTTTAAAAGCAAAGAATCTTGGTTAAAGAGCAAACATTCCTCCAGGTCCTGGGAGCTGCATGATAAACTGCTTATGTTAAGAAAGAAAAGGCCAGTAAGAGTCTGTTGATGATGAACATTCAAAGAAACCTTCAGGATTATCTCCAGCCCAGATGTAGCCTGCAAGGGCCGAGTGGCTGGGAGCCAGGGCTGCACTGCCCCACAAGGGTGATGGCTGTCCTTACCACAGGCTGGCCGAATTGGATAGCTCCCAGCAAGGCTCCCCCAGAACAAGATCCCCCATGAGTACCCATCACTCTTCACCTGGGCTGTGTTTGATACCAACTGGTTCAATTCCAACCCACACCTGGCAAGGATATCATCCAGTAGCATACCCCTTTTTCCTTGTTTATTTGGTATTTTTGATGGGTTCACCAAGGAAGAAAGTGCTTCCTCTGTAATGTTTCTGAAGGCAGCCTGTCACCTAATATCAATGGTAGGCACTAGTCACAACTGAACTGTTATTCTTTCTATTAATACAAAGAACTTAACTACAGCTCTGACAACATCCCTAAGGACTGTGATTTTAAAGTTTTGAAAATAATGTTTTAATTGACATAAATACATATACTCGAATTGGACATTATTTTAGAGAAGCAGTTAAAAGCAGTACAGACAGTTCACATCGCTTTGCTCAGCTGCCCTAATGGTAACATCTTATGTTACTTTGGTACAGTTATCAAAATCAGGTAATCAATGTTGGTGCAATACTATTAACTAAACTATATATCTGAAAATTGTGATTTTTTTTGCCATTTTACAGATGAGGAAACTGAGGCTCAGAGGAGTGAAGTGACTGTACCCAAGGTCCCAATTCCAGGAAGCAGAGGAATTGGGATTTGAACCCAGGATTGCTTGCCTACCCTGTCCACTCTAGCATATTTCTTCTACCAGTGACAGCTGTTGGTTGGTGTTTAAACACCATTAGCCACCGTATCCATTTCCTATTGCCACTGTAGCAAATTGCCTCATATTTAGTGGCTTAAAAACAACATACCTTTATTATCTTATAGTCTCAGAGGTCAGAAGTCCAAAATTAGTTGCACTGGGCAAAAATCAAGGTGTGGGCAAGACAGTGTTCCTGCCAGTGGCCCTGGAGGAATATCATTTCCTGGCCCTTTCCAGCTTTCAGAAGCCACAGCAATCATTGGCTTGTGGCCCCTTCTTCCATCTTCAAAGCCAGGCAAGGCATCATTCTGATCTCTGCATCCATCATTACATCTCCTTCTCTGACAAATACACCTTTTAAGGACCCCTGTGTTAGCATTGAGCCCACTCAGATAATCCTGAGTCATGCTCCATCTTTTATGATCCTTAACTTAATCACATATAAGGTAACCTATTCACAGGTTCTAGGGATTACGATGGGGGCATCTTTAAGAGGTCATTATTCAACCTACCTGAGCTATACAAGAGCTCAAAGTCAAGAAGGAGGATGTCAGAGAAACAAGGCATCTCACAACTGGCCCAGGCTCTCCGCTGAGGCCTTTTGGAATCCTTGATGGCACAAGCTGACAAGAGAGGAAGAAAGAAGGAATTTATCTTGTGGCTGCTAATGGCATATGTTCTTTGTGAAGAGAATACTGAATCTAAAATGTGTTACCTGAAAAGAAAGTGAGAAAGCAAGCAAAAAAGTCGAATTGCACCATGGCAGACTTACTTTACTTACAGAACAATTTAAAAAAAAATTTTTGATAGTGCTACATGCATGTGAGATCTTAGTTCCCCAACCAGAGATCAAACCTGTGCCCACTGCAGTGGAGGGGTGGATTCTTAACCACTGATACTACCAGGGAAGTCCCAGACTTATGTCATTTAGTGTGATAATCTCTAGGTGAATCCATGTTGTCATCAGCATGTCCCCAGTGGGCAGAGGCTCCAGACCAATCTGACAACTGCAAGGCCTCCACTGTCGCTAGGAATCCCAAGGCTGCCTTAGGCTTGCAGAGTCCTTCGGAGCCTGTTCTGGTTCTTATTACACATCATAAGGTCAGCCTAGACTGTTTTCCCCAGGGGCCTGGCATAGGGCCTGCCAACCCTTTCTCTGGAATGGATCTGGTAGGGCCACCAAGCCCACAGACGGCCCTGGAACAAGATGACTTGCAGAAACCCATGGAAACCAAGCCTCACTGCAGGGGGCAGCAGAGCCCCAAAATGACAATCCGCCAGGATCTGAGCAGTGCCAGCTTCCCAGAAAGGGTGGCCCCATAGCATTTGGCTTTGGCCTTTTACCTCTGGGAGGCATTCCCTGGCACACAGTGGTTTAATCCTTGTTTGAACCCTCCCCTACAATGAGATATTCTCTTCTCTGTGAGATGTGTGATTAGAAAGAGGCCTCCACGGCTGCAGCTTCTATCAGCCAGCGAGGGACCCCTAAAATCACTCAGATGCAATCAACGCCCTCTGCCTTCACGTGAAAGGCCTTTGGCTGCTCCAAGCCAGCTTTGATGCCTGTCCCCACCTGTCTCCACCCTGCCGAGTACACACACATTTTCTGAGCTGAAGCAGAGAGGCAAATATGGAGGGGGCCCATCCAGAGAAGGCCTGCAAGGGCCCAGGGCGGGCAGATTGTAGGCACTGCCCTGACTGGCATCCAGTGGAACGATGAGCTTCTTTCTCCTGCTTCCTCTCTCTTCTGTGCCCCCTTCCTTTTTGAGATGTTCACATATGATTAGAATCCACTGGCTGCAGTAGAATTGACAATGAAGGAAGAATTGCTAACCCTAGCTTGAGAGTCATCTTCTCCAACACTTTGCAACAAGAGAGGTATCAGACCCCACAACATGGCTTGACATGCCTCAGAGTGAGAGCAAGCAAGGTCGCCAGGCTGCTGGCCAGAGGGGTACAGTCTGGTCTCTGCCTGCCTGGTACAGTTTGCCAAATTTGTGGCAAATCTGATGTTGAAAGCTAAAGTGAAAGTGATAGTCACTCAGTTGTGTCTGACTCTTTGTGACCCCACAGACTATAGCCCACCAGGTTCCTCTGTCCATGGGATTCTTTAGGCAAGAATACTGGAGTGGGTAGCCATTCCCTTCTCCAGAGGATTTTCCCTATCCAGGGATCAAACTTGGGTCTCCTACACTGCAGGCAGATTCTTTGCCAACTGAGCCACCAGGAAAGCCACCAGGAACCTGATGTTAGCTGTGGCCTTTGTCCGTGGCACTCTCAGCCTTAACTTTTCAAAAGTTCTGCTTTGACCAAGTGTAAGCCTTGGATGGTCCAGAGCAAATGGTCTGGAGACATAACTCCCATCAGCTTCATGGATATGATTATCAGGTATGGGAGGTCAAATATAGCAACTTGACCCTGGGGCAAGTCCTATAGGCTTGGGATGCTCACACCAGGTCTGCTTGCAGAAAGTTCAGGGTAGATGTTATTACTTGACTTGTCAGGAATGTGTAAGGGGCTGGTATAGTGATGCCTTCATGTTTCTTTTGAAAAAGGAGCACTTAGTTGGGACTGTCAGTCTCTGAAGAGAGTCAGAAAATGTGTGTTGAACTGACCTAATTCTCTCAGCCTCAGCAGGTGTGTTTGTAAAACAGGCATTGAGGGAACGTTTGGGTTTGATGGTTTCTAAAGTTTTGATGGTTTACGGTTAGAGCCATGTTTCCAAAGGGCATGCCCTTACCTGAGAGTATCATTTTTTAATTGAAGTATAGCTGATTTACAATGTTGTGTTAATTTCTGGTGTATAGCAAAGTGATTCAGTTATACACACATATGGACATTCTTTTTTTTAATATCCTTTCCCATTGTGGTTTATTCCAGTATATTGAATATAGTTCCCTGTGCTATACAGTAGTACCTCATTGGTTATCCATTGTCTATATAATAGTTTGTATCTGCTAACCCCAAATTCCAACTATATTCCTCCCCCTACTCCACCCTTTGGCAACCACAATTCTGTCCTCTATGTCTGTGAGTCTGTTTCTATTTCATAGATAGGTTCGTTTGTCATATTTAGATTCCACGCATAAGTGATAACATATGGTATTTGTCTTTTTCTTTCTGACTTACCTCACTTAGTATGATAATCTCTAGGTCCATTCATGTTGCTGCAAGTGGTGTTATTTCATTCTTTTCTATGGCTGAGTAGTATTCCATTGTGTATATCATGTTTTCTTTATCCATTCCTCTGTCGATGGACATTTAGGTTGCTTCAATGTCTTGGTTATTGTGAATAGTGCTGGTGTAAACATTGGGGTGTGTGTATCTTTTTGAATTGGAATTTTCTGAATATATGCCCAGAAGTAGATTGCTGGATCATATGGCAACAGTATTTTTAATTTTTTGAGGAAGCTCCATACTGTTTTCCATAGTGGCTGTACCAACTTGCATTCCCACCAGCCGATGTGGGAGGATTCTACCTGCAGGTATTTTTTGACTGGTCAGGTGAGTAGCATCCCAGATGCCAGGCCCAAGGCCTCATGGCCCTGGCCTTGCAGTCACCATTGACTAAGGAGCCAGGCCTCCTGTCCCTTGCTCTGCTCCCTCCCTTGCATTCAGTTTTCACAACCATGCAGCTAACACTATATTAGAAGGATTTCCTCAATTTAGAAAGAGAGTGAGAACTCTGCATCCAAATGCTTGAGCAGTCTATTTTTATGACAGTGAAGATTTCTGTGGAAAGTCACAGGGGAGCTTTGTGGGCCTCATAACCCCCAAAAGAGGAATGGACAGGTGATTGGAAGACCCAGCATTCTGTGCAGGATTAGGCATTTGGCTTAAGTGTGTGTGTGTGTGTCCCATCCCCAGCCAGGCACAGGATCGCCACACCTGTAGGGTGCAGAGGCTCAGATGTGCAGCGTGTGTGAAGTTATGTCGAGATTAGGTTTTCCTGTGGGAATTAGATACTAACTGGGAGGACAGGCCTCCTCAGCCCTCGAGGAAAGGACACCCATTCAGGGTGACACTTGCAGTGGGTACCGTGAGGTACAGACTGTTGGCAAGTTGCCTCTGTCCTCAAGCTTTAGTTTCCCCAACCATAAACTAAGGGAGCCCAAGTAATGTTCATTGACCCACAGCCAGGCCCATCTGGGAGCCCATCTTTAGGGCTTGGTGATTAGTTATCTCTCCTCTGCGTCCTGACGCTGTCCAGGAAGGTGACCAAATGAGGCCACACAATTCTGTTTCCAGAAATACCTGGCCAGGTCTAAGGCTTTCTCTAGTGGAGAGTCCTAGCATGTGGCCTCTGGGTTCAGAGCAAATCAGGAGCCTGGACCAAAGGTTCGGCTTCCCAGGCTTGCCCACCTTAGCCCAGGGAGGCCTTCAGTACATAGTTCCTTGTGCCTGGCCTGCCTGCCGTTCTCCAGTAAGGAGGCCTCTTATGTATCTACCTGTCCAGACATCACTGAAGGGGAGGGTGGTCCTGGGGTGTAGGTCTGCCTTTTCACTAAAGGAGGCAGAGGCAGTGCTCCCCATGCTGCCTGCTTGCAGAATGAACCCACGGGCGGGGGGGGGGGGGGGGAGCTGTCTTTGCTACAAGAAGGTTCAGCTAGACATTTCGTGCTGATGACTCACTTTCTCAAATTCAGTTTCTTTATTTCTTCCCAAGTAAAAGCTTCCCTCCTTTTTAATGACTTAACGACCTCCAAGCTCCAGCAGAAGGACTCAGCCCCTCAGGACGCAGTGTGTGGGCTCGCCCAAGGCCCAGCAGGCAGTTCAGTCAGCAGATACACTTGTCCCTTTTCTCCCTTTTTGACTCCCCAGGATCGAGAGCGACAAAGGCCCAGAGACAGAAATCTCCCCGCTGGGAGGGCTTGCCCCTTAGCCAAGCTGACAGGCCTCAGAAAACACCTGGGGCTTGCTGAGGCATTTCTGCAAATGGAGTTGTATTTGACCTCATTTGGCCACTTTTTCTGGAGGGCATTTACCCTTCTCTGAACTCCTGTTGGCAAGTCTGTAGCTTCTTAGAAGAATCTACAAGATGCTGCCACAGCACTCACCACTGCTGTGGGCTGGGACAATCACCTCTGTGCCCTAGGGAGGCTGACCCATCCCCTATGACACAGCAGACGCTTCTCCTGCATCACTTTTGTCAAGCCTCACAGCACAGTGAAGGAGGGAAGAGAATTGTCTCCATCCTTCATGGGAGAAACTGAGGCAGCTCTTAGGAGGCAGAGCCAGGGTTCGAGTTCCCACATAGGAAGGCTGCTCCCACACCTCTTGACTAGCCTGGGGAGCTGTCCCAGAAGCCTGGATAGCTTCTTCCTAGGCCTTGTTCCAATATTCCCAAGCTTGCCGAGGCTTTGGTCCTCACAGACAACATCCTTCTGGGCTCCCCCTCACTTGGGATGGAGTGGGGGCTGAACAGCATCTGAAGAGTGTGATCTGGCAGCTCTGCTGACCCTTCTGTCCTGAGGCGCGGGGGCTGGGAGTTTGGCCAGCCTCCAGCAGCACAGGCTCAGGGCTCAGAAAGGCAGCAGCCAGTGGTGTGATGGTGAAGGGATGGGAGGAGGGAGCCATCCGTGAAGAATGGCAATAGGGAGGGAGAAGGTGGGGCTCAGATGACATACTCTAAGGAAGCAGACTGTGGAGCTCGGAAAAAAACTGGCTATATAAGCAAAGTAAATGGGATATATGAGATGACCCTGAGATGACTCATAGGTTTCTGACTCAGACCTTGGGGTGCTGGTGGTGCCATTTTGTAAGAAAGTGAACCCAGAAGGAGCAGTAATGGGAGGTGAAGATGGAGATGATACATTCAGTTTTGGAAAGTTTGTAAAGTTCAAGGTGCCAGTAGGGCACCCAGATGGAGGAGCCCATTAGACAGTTGGGTGTTCAAGATGGGGGCTGCAGGCAGAGGGGAGGTCTAGGCAGGAGATGTCTATTTGGAAGTCACTGACTTCTAGACATGTTCTGTCCAATATAGTGGCTACTAGCCACATGGACATGTAAACAAATTTTAATGGTCAAAAGCTGAGCACAGACCTCCTGTGTGGGATGATGAAAAAGCTTTTGGAATAGATAGTGGCGATGGTTGCACAACGCTGGGAATGTAATTAATACTGAAATGTACACAAACAGTGGCTAAAATGCCAAATTATTTATATATATATATATATATATATATATATATACACCACAACTCTAAAATAGAAAAGAGAATATATTCATTATGATTTAAAATTCAGATCCTCGCTCACATGAGCCATGGATCCAGTAGCTCAGTAGCCACATGTGACTCAAGGTACCGTCTTGGAAAACACAGATATGGCTCATTCCCATTGTCACAGAAAGTTCTATTGAGCAAATGACTGCAAGCCTGGGGGTTGCCAAGACTGCTGGGGAGTATGGAAGGAGAGGAAAAGGGAAGCAGGTGGGACAGCCCTGGGAGGAGCTCGACCTTTGAGGGTCAAGCAGGAGATGGTGATGGGGACTTGGACAAGTGCTGATGGAGAGCTCTACAGAGTGCTAAGGGAGCCTAAAAGACAACAGTGAACCACATGCCAGAAAATATGACTGACTTGCTCTTTCCTCTAATAGTCCATGCCTTCCTACCCCCGGGCCTTTCTCCATGAAATCCCTTCAGCTGAGAACACTTATTGCCACCCCCACCCCTGTCCAAATGTTGATGGCCCCACATTGCTTTTTTTTTTTTTTTTTTCAGATTGGGACCTGCAGAAAGATTTTCATGAGGAAGTCAGTCTGCACATTGGTATGTAGTGTAGCACTGTGTTCCAATCCGGGGGTGCCAGCCTCTGGAACCCAGCAGAGAAGACCTGCATAGTGGCCTTGGAGATGCTTAGAGAGAATAAAAGAGAGAGGGTTAGGCGATGAAAGGTCCCGGGGAGAGTCCTGCAGGCAGTGGTAGAGACACGAACACTGACTGGGAGGGCAGCACCCAGCCCAAGAAGGCTGCTGCCAGCTGCCTACCCCTGGGGGTCGGAGGGGCCAGGACAAGGACGCCCAGCTGCACTGTGTGTAGGTACATCCTGGCCTGTGCTTGGGGCTCAGCTCTGGGGAAGTCTGGCCAGCGGCCCTGCCCAGGCAGCCCTGATCCAGGTGGGGTTTCTTCGCAGAGCTGTGCTGAGCACAGAGGTGGGCTGGTCCTGCGGGTTGCCCTTGCTACTCTAAGATGCAGCCTGTACTCTCCAGGAGAGGCCTCACTGAGCCAGTAGGCATTCAGCTACTTGCCGAGTGGGCTCAGTGTAGACCTGGACTAAGCCTCCAGCTGGTGCCCTGGTTCAAGTGGAATCAGCCAGCGCCCCCTGGCAGCACCTCCTCTGCTCTGCCAACCCAGGCTGTACATCCAGGAGAGGGGCACCTATGGGTCCACTGGATGCCGCCAGCATCTCTGCTTCCCTCATTTTTAAACTGCAGTCCCTCAAGGAGCGCCAAGCTGTGTGGCCGAGTGTCCACAAAGATCCCTGGTTGAGTTCAGGGCAACCAATTTTCCCTTGCACTGGCTAGTTCTGGGTCAATTCAAGTAGAGACAGGCCATGCTTGTCAGGAAGAGCCCGGGTTCCCCGATAACCATTAGCCAGGCCTTGCTCCCTGCTGATCCAGCTTGGAGCTGTGCGTTCTCCATGTAGACACAGGCTGCAGGTCCTCCAGCAGCCCTGGACCAGCCATGCACTGGATGCAAAATGCAGAGCTGGGTGAAGCACAAGCTCTGGGTGGAGACACGGCTGGGTCTACACAGAACCAGACCTTGCCATCCAGGTAAAGGTGAGGCAGCTCCAGAGGAGATGGTCTCCTCAGATGAAGTTGTATCTGTCCTGAACATGGTTATATCCGCAGAGATCAAGACTGTCTACCCAGAAGGAGGCTGCGTCTGCAGAGAACTAGTCATCTAGGAGAGAACATTTCCTAGAATTTTTACTGGTATTGAACTGAATCTATAACTCAATTTGGAGAGAATTGACAGAATTTTGAGAGAATTAAACCTTCTGCCCTATAAGCATGGCATACCTCTCTGTTTATTTTGATCCTTTTATTTTCTCTTAATAGTGACTGCACCCATGAAATCAGATGACGATTGCTTCTCAGCAGGAAATCAATGACAAACCTAGACAGTGTGTTGAAAAGCAGAAACATTATTCTGCCAACAAAGGTTCGTATAGTCAAGGTTATGATCTTCCCAGTGGTCACATGTGGTTGTGAGAGTTAGACCTCAAAGAAGGCAGAGCACCAAAGAATTGATACCTTTGAACTGTGGTGCCAGAGAAGACTCCTAAAAGTCTCTTGGACTGTAAGGAAATCAAACCAGTCAATCTTAAGGGAGATCGATCCTGAATATTCACTGGAAAGACTGATGCTGAAGCTGAAACTCAGCTTATCTTGCTGACTACTTATCTTGCATCAGTTATCTGATGCAAACAGATAACTCATTGGAAAAGTCCCTGATGTTGGAAAAGATTGAGGGTAGAAGGAGAAGAGGTCATCAGAGAATGAGATAGCTGGATGGCATCACCGATGCAATGAACATGAACTTAGGCAAACTCCGGGAGATGGTGTGGGACAGGGAGGCCTGTCATGCTGCAGTCCGTGGGATCACAAAGAGTCGGAAGTGACTGGACGACTGAACAACAGCAAGTAGCATTTCATACTTTTTACTGTGGAAGTCTCTCACATGTTTTCACAGGCTTGCCCCATTTTGTGCCATTTTTTAAAGTGATTTTTAATTTTATTTTCAGATTGTTCTTTGGTAATAAATAGGAATAAAACTGATTTTTATATATTGACCTTTTATCTTATAACTTTGCTAAACTCACATATTAGTTTCAGTAGCTTTTTTGTAGATTCCATCAGATTTTCTACATAGACAATTTATTGGTTGTGAATAGACAGTCATATTGGTTGTGATCATAGACAGTTTTGCTTCTTCTTGTCCAGTCTCTATTGCCTTCTCTCTCTTCCTCCTTTCTCTCTCTTCTTTCCTTGCTTTCTTTTTTTAAATCTTTTTTATTGCCTTAACTATAACCCTTTTTAAAAATCCTAGGCCTTTTCTTAAGATAGACTTGAAATTTAAAACTTCATCTATTTTTTTTTTTTTTTATGTGGCCTGCATGGTATGGAAAGAGTTCAAAGAGGCGTAAAACCAGGGCTCTGGCCCTACTTCAGCTGCTGACTCACACAGGGATCCTCTTCCTTCTCTGCCTCAGTCACTGCCTTAGTTTCTTCATCTCTAAAATGGGGATCATATTTTTAACAGTCAGGAAATGACTTTGAAAACATCTTAAGTGCTGTGAAAAGGGTTGCCCAATTCCGAGCAGCACTATGGTCCCAATATCAGCACCCTCATGTTTGCCCTTCTGTAGCAGTAGTGGCTTATCCATTTGTTTGTTCAGACCCTGAGGTGGTGAATGGGCAATGAGAAGATGTGGCGAGGCAGGAGGGAAGATAGTAAGAGCTTGCTTTGTCTAAAGATCTCTAAGAAGCTCTTCAAAGGATAGAGTGTGATGTTAAGTTGCTTCAGTGATGTCCAATTCTTTGTGACCCCCATGGACTGTAGCCTGCCAGGCTCCTCTGTCCATGGGATTCTCCAGGCAAGAATACTGGAGTGGGTTACCATTTCCTTCTCCAGGGGATCTTCCTGACTCAGGGATTAAACTTGAGTCTCTTACATCTCCTGCATTGGCAGGTGGGTTCTTTACCACTAGCACCACCTGGGAAGCCCCAAAGGGTAGAGAACAGAGCATTATTCCCAGCTCTTCCCAGTACTGTTGGATGCTGAGCTTGGGGACTTCTTTCTTCCTGGGTCTACTGAGGAGTGAGCTACCACTTTGGGCTTTCTGCCTACAGCCTCAAGAAACTTAGAAGTTGGATAAAGGGGACTAGAGGCAGAGTGAGGAAGGATTGGCCACTTCTGTCTACTATCATAAACACCACAGCTGTATAACTGACTCACTCTGCGTCCCATGAAGCTAAGAACTAGTGCTTATTAGCAATCCCTCAGCAGGAACACAAGACATGTTTGTTTCTTATGCTACTGTGTCTGAAAAGTGTGGGAAACTACAAGCATTTTCTGATGCTGAATAAATGGATGAGCAGAAGGCTAATAGGCAGACTAACAACAGTTAAGATGATGGCCTAGGAAGCCCTCCACCCTCCTTCCCCTCACAAACACACCAATTCAGCAACTGTTCAGGGGCAAATTCCCTTTGTAAGAAATCCAGAAACCAATTAAAATGCTTCTGCACCCCAGGTGAATATAATACAAGACTCACCAAGAAAGACATATATGCTGAGAACTATAAAATATTGATAAAGGAAACTGAAAATCATTCAAAGAATGGAAATAGATCCCATGCTTTGGGATTGGAAGAATATTGTTTGCATGGCCATGCTACTCAAAGCAATCTATAGCTTTAATGTAATCCCTGTCAAATTACCCGTGACATTTTTCACAGTACTAGAACAAATAATCCTAAAATTTATATGGAACCACAAAAGACCCATGATTACCACAGCAATCGTGAGTAAAAAGAACAAACCTGGAGGCATAACCCTCCCAGACTTCAGGCAGTACTACAAAGCTACAGTAATCAAAACTGGGTGGTATTGGCACAAAAACAGACATACGGATCAATGGAACAGAATAGTGAACCCAGAAATACACTCACGTACCTATGAAGAAATAATCTTTGACAAAGGAGACAAGAATATACAATGGGAAAAAGACAGTCTCTTCAGCAAATGGTGTTGAGAAAGCTGGACAACTGCATGTATAAATAAATAATAGTGCATAATTATTAATAATATATAATAATCAATACTTTAATAAAATCAAAAAATCAGTGAAGTTAGAGCACTCCCTCTCACCATACACAAAAACAAACTCAGAATGGCTCAAACAGTTAAACATAAGACATGACACCATAAAACTCCTAGAAGAGAACATATGCAAAACATTCTCTGACATGAATCATATCAATGTTTTCTTTAAGTGAGTCTCCAAAAGCCATTGAAATAAAAGCGAAGATAAACAAATGGAGCCCAATCAAACTTACTAGCTTTTGCACAGCAAAGGAAGCCATAAACAAAATGGAAAGACAACTTACAGACTGAGGAACAAACACAAAATTGTAAATCAGCTATATTTCAGTTAAAAAACAGACTCAGCAAGACCAGTAGGGAGATTTTGGACACTCTTGCCAGAGTCCTTGCCCCCACTGCAGTGCACTGATCAGAAAGCATCTGGGGGGAAAGCACTGAGTAAGGCAGGAAGATGGAGCAGCTGGAAAAGCCCAAATTGTGGGCTGGCCTCAGGCACATGGCTCTGACATTTCCAGGCCTCCAGTGGCACAAATGGGTACTTGGGTCCAACTTAAAGTCTGAATCCTGCAGATTTGTAAGATTAGGGTGTACACAGTACAGAGACACTTTAGTTATTCCAAGGTCATTTTGCTGGTGACCTCATAGAATCAGAAAGTCATCAGCCTCAGAAAGGCCTCTAAAGAGCCAGCATTGTCCTGTCTCCTGCCCTTCCTTCACCAGAGAGCTCGGCAAGTTTTGCACATGGTCTGTGGCTCTTACATTCACATGTCTAACAAGCTCTGCTGCCAAGTCCCTCATCCTGTAGCACGTAGAAGCAGCAAACAGGACCAGAGCTACTAGAAATGAGACTGACAGACATCAGAAATGGCATCTGACAGTGAGGGAGGAGGCAGCAGTATTGTACAAAGCAGATTCCAAAGAAGAGGTTCAAGCCACTTGGGATCACTTATCATAGGAACAAAGGGTATGATGATGCTAGATAAATGAGGTGTTACTGGACTTCCTTTGCCAATTGTGATTTTCCAAGTTACCTCTTGAAACAACTAAGCTTATATTTCTGGACCTAAGCACTTTGTTCAAGACGAGTATTAGGGTTTAAGGAGCAGAAATCATTTGCCATCATATATATAAGGAGATTATGCTACTGATCTAATATTAGAAGGACTATGAATGCCAGTGTTTTGACTGAAGTGAGGTTGGGTGAATGCTTCACATTCTTTAATCCAGTCCCACTTTTGAATTACAGAGTTTAATGGGGGAGCCAAATGGCCTCAGCTAGAGCTGGGAATCAGAAGGTGAGACATGTATTTCCTTGCCTCAATCAGGAGCACACCTTGCCACTAGGCCCATAGCCTAGTGCACTCAGTTGAGTACTGTCCCCCCGCCCTCTCCAGTGCCGCAAAATACATGCCTATCCCAAACTGGTGAATGTTGCCTTATTTGGAAGTGGAGTCTTTGTAAATGTAATTATTTAAATTAAGATGAGGTCATACCAGACTAGAGTAGGCCCTACTCCAATAACTAGCATCCATCTAAGAAGGAAATGCGAAATGCCAAGCTGGATGAAGCACAAGCTGGAATCAAGATTGCTGGGAGAAATATCAATAACCCTCAGATATGCAGATGGCACCACCCTTATGGCAGAAAGTGAAGAAGAACTAAAGAGCCTCTTGATGAAAGTGAAAGAGGAGAGTGAAAAAGTTGACATAAAACTCAACATTGAGAAAACTAAGATCATGGCATCTGGTCCCATCATTTCATGGCAAATAGATGGGGAAACAATGGAAACAGTGAGAGAATTTATTTTGGGGGGGCTCCAAAATCACTGCAGATGGTGACTGTAATCATGAAATTAAAAGACGCTTGCTCCTTGGAAGAAAACTATGACCAACCTAGACAGCATAGTAAAAAGCAGAGACATTACTTTGTAAATAAAAGTCTGTCTAGTCAAAGGTATGGTTTTTCCAGTAGTCATGTATGGATGTCAGAGGTGGACTATAAAGAAAACTGAGCACTGAAAAATTGATGGTTTTGAACTGTGGTGTTGGAGAAGACTCTTGAGAGTCCCTTGGACTGCAAGGAGATCCAACCAGTTCATCCTAAAGGAGATCAGTCCTGGGTGTTCATTGGAAGGACTGATGTTGAAGCTAAAACTCCAATACTTTGTCTATGTGATGTGAAGAACTGACTCCTTGGAAAAGATTCTGATGCTGGTAAAGATTGAAGGTGGGTGCTCACTTCGGCAGCACATATGCTAAGCCAGGACATGGAAGCAACCTAGATGCCCATCAGCAGACAAATGGATAAGAAAGCTGTGGTACATATACACAATGGAATATTACTCAGCCATTAAAAAGAATACATTTGAATCAGTTCTAATGAGGTGGATAAAACTGGAGCCCATTATACAGAGTGAAGTAAGCCAGAAAGATAAACACTAATACAGTATACTGATGCATATAAATTCCATATATGCAAGTAACCTTATATGCAAGACAGAAAAAGAGACACAGATGTATAGAACAGACTTTTGGACTCTATGGGAGAAGGTGAGGGTGAAATGACCTGAGAGAACAGCATCGAAACATGTATATTATCAAGTGTGAAACAGACCGCCAGTCCAGGTTGGATGCATGAGAGAAGTGATTGCAGCTGGTGCACTGGGATGACCCAGAGGGATGGGATGGGGAGGGAGGTGGGAGGGGGGGTTCAGGATGGGGAACACATGTAAATCCATCACTGATTCCTGTCAATGTATGGCAAAAACCACTACAATATTGTAAAGTAATTAGCCTCCAACTAATAAAAATAAATGGAAAAAAAAAGATTGAAGGTGGGAGAAGAAGGGGATGACAGAGGATGAGATGGTTGGATGGCATCACCGACTTGATGGACATGAGTTTGAGCAAGCTCTGGGAGTTGGTGATGGACAGGGAAGCTTGATGTGCTGCTGTCCATGGGGTCACAAAGAGTCAGACATGACTGAGCAACTGAACTGAACTGAACTGAAGAAAGAAAAACAGAGACACAGACAGAGGGAGAATGCCACGTGAAGATGGAGGCAGAAATTGGAACATCAAGGAATGCCAGGAAACAGGAAAAGGTAGGAGGAAGAAAAGGCCCTTCTCTAGAGCCTTCAAAGAGAGCATGCCAGTGAACACCTTGATTTCAGACTTCTGGTCTCCAGAAATGTGAGAGAAGAAATGTCTGTTGTTTTAAACCACCTCACTTGTGGCATTATGCTATGGCAGCCATAGGCAGCTACTACAGTCTGCATTTTAAAAAATCAGTGCAAGGTTCAAACAACACTACTGAAGGACTCCTGAGACCTAAACCAACCTGGACCACTAGCTAACATGGGTTTTAAGTTTACATTTTGAGACATTACTACCAAAACATGGCAATACTATAAAGAGACAATTTAAAAGGCATAGCAGTGCTAAAAAATAAACTGCTTATCTCAGTGGAACAAAAATGGAGCATAAACACACCTGCTAAGTAGGGATAAAGCCACAGGCCAGCTGAGGTCTATGTCTAGAAGCAGACAGAGACAACCAGGTGTTCTGCGTCTATGGGGTAATGAGAAGAGTCTGGAATTTACTGCTTGAAATCAGATCCTAGTGTGGCACTTCTCCATTCATGAAAGCATTTATAAATACTATGGCCATCCCGCTAACTGGGGCTATAGTTCACATCAAGCTGCAAACCTAGTGATGCAGGGTGAACCAAACACAAGCTTGCAGCCAAGACCTGGCTCAGGATGTCTGTAAACCTAGTCAGTCAGTCAGTTCAGTCAGTTCAGTCGCTCAGTCGTGTCCCACTCTTTGCAGCATTCCCCAAATCACAGAGGGATGGAGGCCTTGAGCAACCAACTTACAACATGATTCTTGACTGGGGACTCTAGGATGCTAGGTGGAGACATTAGCAAGACTGCTAAACAGGAGGGGATGTGGGCAGAAAAAAGATGAAAATTCACTACTACATGAGATGAACCAAAATTTCAAAACACATCACAAGGGACTTCCCTGGCAGTCCAGTGGTTAACATATTGCAGGGAGTGCAAGTTCGATCCCTAGTCAGGGAACTAAGATCCCACATGGGGCATGGCATGGTCAAAAAAATAAAAACACATCATGAACACTAATGCTAGGTGTGTCAGTTTAAACAAGTCAACACTAATGAGATGAATTTTCTACCAATAAAATGAAAATAATACTGAAATCTGAAAATGACTTAATAAAATATACGTTTAGGATCTTCAAAGAAATAACATCTATTTAAAAAAAAAAACTAAGAAATTCTGGACCAAACTAGACATAAATAAAACAAGAACAAGTAGACATGAAAAAGAACCAATTAGATATTATGAAAATTTCTTCTTATATTTACTCCTCTCCACATTATCAGATCTCTAAGATGCTTGACCTAGTTCATCTAATCCAACAACCCTATATCATTTTCTTGGTAGTGTTTATCTTTTGCTTACCTAGACCCACTTCTGCTCTGGCAGCCTCCTTAATTTGTGGCTAGAACTGGTTTAAGGATCAGGTAAGCAAGCAACTAATCTATAAGAGTTGGCCAAACATCACTGGATACACTGTATGTTGACACACACTCTCTCTCTGTCCCTCTCTCTCTTTAGTCGCTAAGTTGTGTCCAACTCTTGTGACCCTATGGACTGTATCCTGCCAGGCTCCTCTGTCCATAGGATTCTCCAGGCAAGAATACTGGAGTGGGTTGCCATTTCCTTCTCCAGGGGATCTTCCCAACCCAGGAATCAAACCCGGGTCTCTTGCATTGCAGGCAGATTCTTTACTGACTGAGCTATGAGGGAAGATTGTCAGTTTATTCACACACAAGCAGATCCTCAGTGTCATATCCCTTACCCTGCCCTTCCTTCTCTACTCATTCTCCCTCAACTCCCTGTCCTGTGTGCAGTCCTCAAAATCCCATTCTTTACCACACGAGCACCTCCCACTTTCAGCATCTATGTGTAGTCCCTGCTGACTAACAGGGGTTCTACAGTTCCTATGGTACAGTGACTAATTCCACAAGTTCCCTTTTGTGTACTCATTCATACGCATTCGAAAGACCAGTAGTTCTCAAAGTCCATTGGGTCACAAAGAGTCGGACACGACAGAGTGACTGAACTGAACCGAGCTGACCAGCAGCATCACCATCATCTAGACACTTGTTAGAAATGCAAAATTTTGCCCTCCACCTTAGACTTACTGAGTGGGGTGGCACCCAGAAGTTTGTATTGTAACAAGCCCTTGGATATTCTGATGCATGTTCACATTTGAGAACTGCCCTCACAGACATTTGTGTAAGAAGTGCTTACATGTCAGGTACCACACTCAATGCTGGGCATACTCTCTTGGTGTTATAGCTGTTTTTTGAAAGCCTCTGTGGGACCATGTAGGAGATTCAGGGATTCCCAGAGTGGTGATCAGTACGGCATGGACTAAGCAAAGGAAACTGAATTTAACTGAACTGAAGCAAAGGAAAAGAAAGAGCAACATATATGTGACTGATAGGGCTGAAGCAAAGAGTCAGTCAGTCAGTTCAGTTGCTCAGTCATGTCCAGCTCTTTGCTACCCCATGGATGGCAGCACGACAGGCTTCCCTGTTCATCTCCAACTCCCAGATCTTGCTCAAATTCATGTCCATCTAGTCAGTAATACCATCCAACCATCTCATCCTCTGTTGTCCCCGCTTCTCCTGCCTTCAGTCTTTCCCAGCGTCAGGGTCTTTCCCAATGAGTCAGTTCTTCACATCAGGGGGCCAAAGTATTGGAGTTTCAGCCTCAGCATCAGTCCTTCCGATGAATAGTCAGGACTTATTTCCTTTAGCATGGACTAGTTGGATCTCCTTGCAGTCCAAGGGACTCTCAAGAGTCTTCTCCAGCACCACAGTTCAAAAGCATTGATTCTTCGGCACTCAACTTTCTATATAGTCTAACTCTCACATCCATACATGACTACTGGAAAAAACATAGCTTTGGCTAGACGGACCTTTGTTGGCAAAGTAATGTCTCTGATTTTTAATATGCTGTCTAGGTTGGTCATAGCTTTTCTTCCAAGGAGCAAGTGTCTTTTAATTTCATGGCTGCAGTCACCATCTGCACTGATTTTGGAACCCAAAAGAATAAAGTCTGTCACTGAAGCAAAGAGGATAAAAGAGGAAAGAGAAGGACTATTAATGGTACTTGTCCAGAGCTGGGTAACAGATGTAATGATTGTAGAATGTCTAAGATCAATAAACAGAGTCCTACAGGGGCTGGAAATCTTCTCAGATAAATACTTTAGCCCCTGAAGCCTGGTGCTGGAGAGGTAAGGGAAGAGGCAGAGAGGATGTTATACATTTGCTGATACCAAGTGAAGTTGAATCATGTCAGGACTATATCCATGCTGAGTAATTCCTCTTGACAAACACTAGGTCAGCAATGGACCAAAGCAGAAGGCATTTGCTGAGCTTCTCTCTGAGGATGCAAAAATGAAGTGTGTCCATGGTCCCTTCCCACCAACAGCTCCTGGTTACATGGGGGCAGACACAGAACCAGTGCCTATGGTGCAATCCAGACACACACTCCAAGAGAGAGTCGTGGGGGCCAAAGTGAAGGCTTTTGAGATATTTGAAGGGTGGTTGAGAATCACCAGGCAGAAAAGACTTTGCCAAGCAGAGGGGACAGCTTGTTTGACAATATATATAGGAGCTGGGTGAAAGGAAAGAGCAAAAGGTTTGGGACGGCTGGTGTGTGAAAGTAGATATCAGTGAACATCAAGAGAAAAGGCAGGAGGCAGATGAGATTGTAATGGGTTGTGGCACTAGGTTTCATCCTGTAGGTGGTGGGGCAATGTGGCAGACTTAATGGGTTACCGAGATCATGTTGAGGACTGCCAAGACAGTGGCCCTGAGATTGGAGGCAGTGAGGCCAGGAAGCTCATGGGGAGGATGTTTCAACAGTCCTGAAGAAAGCTGATATGGATCCGAGCAGGGTCATTGGCCCCAACACAGAATGAAAAGAATGGATTGGAGAGCTCCTGTCAGGACCAGGTTCTGTGCAGGGCTATGGGGTCACATCAGGTGAAGCAAACACATCCCCTCCCCCTTCCTTCAAGAGCTTAGCATGCAGGAGGAAGCCTAAGACAAGGGACATCATGCAAGAGAAATTGACTTCTTCTTGTGTAATGTACTACTTTTCTGTAACAAATCATCACCAACTTAGTGGCTTAAAACAACATGAATGTATTATCTTACAGTTCTGGAGGGCAGAAGCCTGAAATGAGTTGGTGGTGCTGTCTTCCATATGGAGGTTCTAAGAGAGAATCCAATTATTTGCCTTTTCCAGTTTCTAGAGGCCCCACAACATGGGACTTGGCTCATGGCCCCACATCATTGTTACCTCCGCTTCTTTCGTCACAGTACTTTGACTCTGACCCTCCTGCATCCCACTTATAAGGACCCTTGGATGATTAGGGTCAATCCAGAAAATCCAGGATGATCTCCCCATCTTAAGATTCTTAAGTCAATCACACTTGCAAAGTCCCTTTTCCATCCCAGGTAATGTATTCACAGGTCCTGAAGATTAGGACATGGACATCAGTGGGAGGCCATTATTTAACCAACCACATGTGAGAAGGGTTCTTATATTTTCATGAATAAATAATGAAAAGACAATGGTCTGCTCTGTTTGGGGGCTTGCTATCTGCGGTCCATTTTCACATTTCATTCTCACAGGGACTCTAAGAGGGTGTGTTCCATTCTTATCCTTCCATTTGCCAAAACAACCCAACTAGCACGTGGCAGGCCTTGAGGGAGTTCCTATTCTTGGGGCTCTACCTTCCGTCTCCATCAGTTCAGTTCAGTCACTCAGTCGTGTCTAACTCTGCGATCCAATGAACTGCAGCACGCCAGGCCTCCCTGTCCATCACCAACTCCCGGAATTTACCCAAACTTGTGTCCATTGAGTCAGTGATGCCATCCAACCATCTCATCCTCTGTCGTCCCCTTCTCCTCCTGCCCTCAATCTTAGCCAGCATCAGGGTCTTTTGAAATGAGTCAGCTCTTCGCATCAGGTGGCCAAAGTATTGGAGTTTCAGCTTCAACATCAGTCCTTCCAATGAACACTCAGGACTGACCTCCTTCTTCTTCTTCTTTTTTTTTTTTAATACAATAAGTTTAATACACTTTATTCAAGGGAAAACAATTAATGAATTGTGTGGGGGGGAGTGTATCTTGCCCCAAAAGCAGTGGAACATTCTTCCGAAGGAAATTTGGGCAAGAGTGAATTTTTTAGAATGTTGCAGAAGGCAACAGAAACTACACATGATTGGCTAGAAGGTCCAGCATTTCTTATAAGGCCAGCATCTTCTTCAGGATGGACTGGTTGGATCTCCTTGCAGTCCAAGGGACTCTCAAGAGTCTTCTCCAACACCACAGTTCAAATGCATCAATTCTTTGGCGCTCAGCTTTCTTTGTAGCCCAACTCTCACATCAATACATGACTACTGGAAAAACCATAGCCTTGACTAGACAGACCTTTGTTGACAAAGTAATGTCTCTGCCTTTTAATATGCTGTCTAGGTTGGTCATAACTTTCCTTCCAAGGAGCAAGTGTCTTTTAATTTCATGGCTGCAATCACCATCTGCAGTGATTTTGGAGCCCCCAAAAGTAAAATCAGTCACTGTTTCCACTGTTTCCCCATCTATTTGTCATGAAGTGATGGGACCAGATGCCATGATCTTAGTTTTCTGAATGTTGAGTTTTAAGCCAATTTTTTCACTCTCCTCTTTCACTTTCATCAAGAGGCTCTTTAGTTCTTCTTCACTTTCTGCCATAAGGGTGGTGTCATCTGCATATCTGAGGTTATTGATATTTCTCCCAGCAATCTTGATTCCAGCTTTTGTTTCATCCAGCCCAGTGTTTCTCTTGATGTACTCTGCATATAAGTTAAATAAGCAGGATGACAATATACAGCCTTGACATACTCCTTTACCAATTTGGAACCAGTCTATTGTTCCATGTCCAGTTCTAACTGTTGCTTCCTGACCTGCATACAGGTTTCTCACAAGGCAGGTCAGATGGTCTGGTATACCCATCTCTTTCACAATTTTCCACAGTTTATTGTGATCCACACAGTCAAAGGCTTTGGCATAGTCAATAAAGCAGAAATAGATGTTTTTCTGGAACTCTCTTGCTTTTTCAATGATCCAGCAGATGTTGCCAATTTTCCTTTTCTAAAACCAGCTTGAACATCTGGAAGTTCACAGTTCAAATATTGCTGAAGCCTGACTTGGAGAAATTTGAGCATTACTTTACTAGTGAGTGAGATGAGTGCAATTGTGCAGTAGTTCGAGCATTCTTTGGGATTGGCTTTCTTTGTGATTGGAACAAAAAGTGACCTTTTCCAGTCCTGTGGCCACGGCTGAGTTTTCCAAATTTGCTGGCATATTGAGTGCAGCACTTTCACAGCATCACCTTTTAGGATTTGAAATAGCTCAACTGGAATTCCATCACCTCCACTAGTTTTGTTAGTAGTGATGCTTCCTAAGGCCCACTTGACTTCACATTCCAGGATGTCTGGCTCTAGGTGAGTGATCACACCATCGTGATTATCTGGATCATGAAGATCTTTTTTGTACAGTTCTTCTGTGTATTCTTGCCACCTCTTCTTAATATCTTCTGCTTCTGTTAGGTCCATACCATTTCTGTCCTTTGTTCAGCCCATCTCTGCCTGAAATGTTCCCTTGGTATCTCTAATTTTCTTGAAGAGATCTCTAGTCTTTCCCATTCTATTGTTTTCCTCTATTTCTTTGCATTGATCGCTGAGGAAGGCTTTCTTATCTCTCTTTGCTATTCTTTGGAACTCTACATTCAAATGGGTATATCTTTCCTTTTCTCCTTTGCTTTTCCCTTCTCTTCTTTTCATAGCTATTTGTAAGGCCTCCTCAGGCAATCATTTTGCTTTTTTGCATTTCTTTTTCTTGGGGATGGTCTTGATCCCTGTCTCCTGTACAATGCCTCCATATCTGGTCCTAAACAACCAACCACTGTGGTTACAAAGCTCTGTGCTAATGTTTCATCTTCTACTTTTCTATTTTTGAAAATAGCTTTATCTTTTTTGCAGAAAAAAAGATACATGCCATTTAAAAACAGCAAACAATACTGAAAGTACAGAGAAAATAAAAATCACACCCAGATCTCATTTTCCAAGGACAGCTATTCTTAACATTTGGTGTGCATACTCCAGACTGCTGTCTATGCATCATAGATATTGTTCTAGAAAGCACTTTATCTCCATTCTACATCATGAGTATCTTCCTATATCAATACTTGTAAAGTCCTCAAAATGGGCTTGTTGGGTGAAAGGCCATGCACATGATACTGCTGATACACATTGCCCAATAGCCCTCAAAAATACATGAATTTATACTACCAGAAGTGCAAGAAATTCACCAGTTTATTCAAGACTTTAAACTTTTGGCAACTTGATAGGTGAAAAATAAGATATTTTCTTGGCATTGCTTTGATTATTGGTGATAGTATCTTTCCACATATTTATTGACCATCTGTACTTATTCTCTTGGGGAATGGTGTTTTCTGGGCCTTTGCCTGTTTTTCTTTGGGATGTTTGTTCTCTTCCTTATGGATTTCTAAGAGCTCATTGTAGAAAGGGCTTTAAATCCTGTGTCATATCTATTAGAAATATTTTTGTCACATTGAGATATGACATATGTATTTAATACATTAATACATGTAATAGTCTACATAGCATATAGCATAAAGATATATACTTAAAATACAAATGCATTACATGTAATATATTACATATGTATATAATATTTATATTTCATATAACATATCCCATTTATAATAAATATGATAAATGATAAATATTACATATTGTTTATGGCATTTTTCCCTTAAAATGTTTTTATTTATATGTAGTCAAATTGGTAACCTTTTTCTGTATGACTTTAAGGTATTTTTTTAAGCTTTTTATTTTGTATTGGAGTATCAGTTCAGATCAGCTCAGTCACTCAGTCATGTCTGACTCTTTGTGACCCCCATGGACTGCAACACACCAGGCTTCCCTGTCCATCATCAACTCCTGGAGCCTAATCAAACTCATGTCCATCGCATCAGTGATGCCATCCAACCATCTTACCCTCTGTTGTCCCCTTCTCCTCCCACCTTCAATCTTTCCCAGCATCAGAGTCTTTTCCAATGAGTCAGTTCTTCAATCAGGTGGCCAAAGTATTGGAGTTTCAGCTTCAGCATCAGTCCTTCCAATGAATCTTCAGGGTTGATTTCCTTTAGGATGGACTGGTTGGATCTCCTTGCAATCCAAGAGATTCTAAAGAGTCTTCTCCAACACCACAGTTCAAAAGCATCAATTCTTCAGCGGTCAGCTTTCTTTATAGTCCAATTTTCACTATTGGAATATAGCCAATTAACAATGTTATGAAAGTTTCAGGTGGACGGCAGAGAGACTCAGCCATACATACACATGTATTCTTTCTCCCCCATACTCCCCTCCCAACCCAGCTGCCACATAACATTGAACAGAGTTCCCTGTGCTGAATTCTGCTATACAGTAGGACCTTGTTGGTTACCCATTTTAAGTATAGCAGTGTGTACATGTCCATCCCAAATTCCCTAACTATCCTTTCCCCCATTCTTCCCCCCTGTGACATCAAGTCTTTATGTCATCTTTGGAAAAGCCTTCCCAAACCCCAAAATATAACTTATATAATGAGAAGAGTTAATATAACTTATATAATGAAAACCTGGGGCTTCCCTCATAGCTCAGTCAGTAAAGAACCTGCCTGCAGTACATGAGACCTGGGTTCAATTCCTGGGTCAGGAAGATTCCCTAGAGAAGGAAATGGCAAACCACCCCATTATTCTTTCCTCAAGAATCCCATGGACAGAGGAACCTGGCAGGCTATAGGCTACGTGGTCACAACAGTCAGACATGACTTAGCAACTAAACCACCACCAATGAGAAAAACCTCCATGATGTGATGTGACTTATAATTTTCTACGTGAAGTGAAAGTCACTGAGTCGTGTCTGACTCTTCACCACCACTATACAGTCCATGGAATCCTCCAGGCCAGAATACTGGAGTGAGTAGCCTTTCCCTTCTCCAGGGGATCTTCCCAGCCCAGGGATTGAACCCAGGTCTCCCGCATTGCAGGCGGATTCCTTACTAGCTGAGCTATAAGGGAAGCCCAACAATACTGGAGTAGGTAGCCTATCCCTTCTCCAGAGGATCTTCCTAAACCAGGAATCGAACCAGGATCTCCTGCATTGCAGGCAGATTCTTTACCAACTGAGCTATCAAGGAAGCCCTATTTTCTATGTAGCCATTTTGAAATAGCCATCACCACTTATGGAATAATGTGGCCTTTCAATACTGATTTGAAGTATCAACTTCATCATATACTAAATTTGCATATATATTTGGGGACATTATGCTTTAATCAATTGATCTGTTGGGGGTTTTTTCCTGTGTAAGAACTTTACAATATGCTTCTCTATCCAGCAGGGAGAGTTTGTCCTCATTGCCTTTCTTTCTGAATATTCTTGCCATGTACTTTTTCTTCTAGATGATCTTTTGAATAATTTTATCCAGTTTCAAGAATGCGTCTAGAAATTTTGAGATTTTATTGAATGTATAGATCAATTTTTAACAATTGATGTATTTTCAATATTGAATCTTCATATCTAAGAACAAAGTATGTTTCTCTATATACCAGGCCTCTCTTTATGCCCCCTAATGGAGCTTTGTATTTCCTATTGTTGTTGTTGGGAAAGATTGAAGGCTAAAAGAGAAGAGGGTGGCAGAGGATGAGATGGTTAGATAGCATCACCAACTCAATGGACATGAAATTGAGCAAACTCCAGGAGATAGTGAAGTTCAGGCGAGCCTGGCATGCTGCAGTCCATGGAGTCACAAAGAGTTGGACATGACTTAGCAATTGAACAACAGCAACAAGTTTCCCGAGGTCCCTAAGACTACCCAATAAACTGCCACAGGCCCTTGACTGAGGTGTATTCCTAGGTGCCCACCCCATGCTCATGTGCTGTCATCCGCCATCAGCAGATACACCAAACTGCCTTTGATTCACTGCCCCCATGGGTGCTCTGAAAGTGAAGTAAAGTCGCTCAGTCGTGTGTGACTCTTTGCAACCCCATAGACTGCACCCTACCATAGACTGTAGCCTACCATAGACTGTAGCTTACAGCCTTCACCGTCCATGGGATTTTCTAGGCAAGAGTACCGGAGTGGGTTGCCATTTCCTTCTCCAAGGGATCTTCCCAACCCAGGGATTGAACCCGGGTCTCCTGCATTTCAGGCAGACACTTTACCCTCTGAGCCACCAGGGAAGCTCCAATGGGTGCTCTATCTGTGTGCAAAGCACACATTTGACCATCTCACTCTGTGAAAAGTGATAGCTTCTGTTTCCCACCCGGTGGAGAACTGTCCCTTGCATCTTTCATTCACATCCTCAGGACCAGACCAAGCCTCTCCAGGGCAAAGTGAATCAAGCAGCAAGCCCTCAAGGGCTCAGGACAGTGACTATTCCATGGTCATTGGTTCATGACTAAAATCCAAGAAGCTGGAGCTAGTCCAACCTCATCATTCTTCAGGTGGGGAAACTGAGGCCCAGGAAGTTCATATTTCCAATCCCAGCAAGGTTGAATTTAAGTCTTTTGATCCCCTGCACCCTCCACTCCACCAGCCTTCCCCAGCATCCCCCTCTCAAAATCGCCTTGACAAAAACTCAGGTTGCGACTAACAGCCCCATTAGTAGTACAAACGTGGCAGTGAAGAGGGGCTGACAGGAAGGCATCAGCTTATTACAGTGGGGCTCAGAGCCAATGGGTATAGGCCTCAGAGGCCTGGATGCCCACACCAATGGTAGTGGAGGCAGACTTCCCCCGGGAGTCCTGCACCATCAGAAGGGACTCCAGTAGGAGAGTATGTTTCTACCCTTTGAGAAGAGAAGGGGCTGTGTGGGCCTGGCCATGGGGAGCTACCATGTTGAAAAGTGCCTCTCAAGTCTGTGCCCCTGAGGCCCTTCCACAACTGGAGGACAGAAGTGTTCTGGGTCTGGAGCTAAAACATGGCTCTAGCAGGAAAGCTTAGTGCGAACTTCCTTGCTCTTCTAAAGCCCTGTGCACAGGGACCTGCGCTAAGATGAAGGCCCCTCAGGCCCCAAGCAACCTGTGCACAGGGACCTGCGCTAAGATGAAGGCCCCTCAGGCCCCAAGCAGACTGTGTGGCCATGATCTTGCCAAATCCTGATATTAGGGGTCCCTTGCTCCCATGGTCCCAAGGCCTGACCAAGCCACAGTGGTGGCTCTTGAGCTGCACAGAGAGTGTGAGAGCCGAGAGGACAGTGTCAGCATTTTCCCTTTTCCATCAACGTCATAAACCACACCCTCCCCGCAAATGCCTGTCTGCCATCCAGTGCCTGCTATGGGCTGAGAAAGTTGTAAGCACTCACTGTCACGTTGATTCTCATAACTACACTGCAAAATGGGTATTCTATTAGTTCCACTGTACAGATAAGGAAAGCAATGTTCAGAGTGGTGAAGCTACTCACTGAAGTCTTGGGGCTTGTAAGCAAGAATGATAGCTGGCTCTTATTCTGGAAACATAGCCCATCACATCTAGAAGTGGAGTGGACAGAAATGAAATCCATGCTCCCTTCTGGGAGTTGATAGGAACTCCCATGTATTGAATGTCTACTACATTCCAGGAACTTTACATGTCTTTTCCCCTTAAATCCTCACAACAGCCCCATGAAGATGGTACTATGATCATCTCCATTTTAGGGGTCAGAAAAAGAGGCTTCTAGAAATTAACCAACCCGCTCCAGTGTTCTTGCCTGGAGAATCCCAGGGACAGGGGAGCCTGGTGGGCTGCCATCTATGGGGTCCCACAAAGTCGGCCACAACTGAAGCGCCTTAGCAGCAGCAGCAAGAATTAACCAACTTGACCAAGGTATCACAGCTAATAAAAGCAGAGCTGAGATTTGAAAGACTGAAGCTAGTGGTTCTGAAATGGTCTGAAATTGGTCTCAGACCCATTTGTACTCTTAAAACTTACTGAGAGTAAATCTGCTGAGACAGAAAGTGGATTAGTGATTGCCAGGGGCCGGTAGGAGGATGAAAAGGCAAGTGACTGCCTAATGGGTACAGATTTCCTTTCGGGGTGAGGAAAATGTTCTGGACCCAGACAGAGGTGTGGTTACACAGTCCTGTCAATGTACAAAACACCAATGAATTGTATGCCTTAAATAATATTATGTCACATGAATGTCACCTTTAAAAAAAAACACAACAGTGTAACAATGATTTAAATGTTGATTTACAGTGAGGTAAATGAGGGCTTCCCTGATAGTTCAGTTGGTAAAGAATCTGCCTGCAATGCAGGAGATCCCAGTTTGATTCCTGGGTCAGGAAGATCCTCTGGAGAAGGGATAGGCTACCTACTCCAGTATTGTTGGGCTTCCATTATGGCTCTTCTGATAAAGAATCCACCCGCGGGAGATCTGGGTTCAATCCCTGGGTTGGGAAGATCCCCTGGAGAAGGGAAAGGCTACCCACTTCATTCTGGCCTGGAGAGTTCCATGGACTATATAGCCCATGGGGTCGCAAAGAGTCAGACACAACTCAGTGCCTTTCACTTCACGTACAGTGAAGTAAATCAACAAAGTTTGTTGAGGACTCCAAAGAGCTTTCGTTTATGTGACTTTTAGCTCGTCATGTTAACCATACTCAAAATAAGATTGTTAAAGTATTTATTTATTAATAGGATATTAAAATAATAAAGTTATTTCATGTATAAATATAAATAATGGAATGAAAATAAGTGTAGTTTTCTAAACAAAAAGTTGTATTCAAGAAATTTTCATTCTTTACATTTTTTTAAATTTATCTAGTATCTAGCTTGATACAAGACAACTAGAGTCTCCCATGTCCTTTTCTATTCAGTTATTATGGTTGTTTCAGTTGAAATATATGAAGGAAATATGTCCTCATAAAAATATGCAACTAGAAAAAGGAGGATTAGGGACTTCCCTGACTTCCAGTGGTTAAGACTCCATGCTCCCAATGCAGGGGTCCCAGGTTCCATCCCGGGTCCAGGATCCCACATAGCATGTGGTGTGGCCAAAAAGAAAAAAGGAATATTTCAGTCAACATTTCATGTACTTGCGGACATTCTTCTTTGATATGAGACAAAAACTCAGCCAGTGGTTGTTTCTTCCAAGTTAAGTGCAGTGTGGAGTGTGAAACCCATATTAATGAAACTTCCACTGTTGACCCCACCGAGCCACATCTCTTATCCTCTGAATGGATCTTTTACCATCATTCAGGAGCATCACGCACTGGTCACTGAAAAGTGGTAGTGCCTTGTCTTGGACAGACCTTCCGTGTGTTGACACATTTCATTCTGCATCAGAACATCACATTTGTTACTTTCACCACCCATCTCATTGGAAAAAGTCATTAAGTATTGGAAAGCTCTCAAGTTCAAAGTAGTGCCTTTTCAAAATTCTTAATGTTGCTTGAAATCTTAAATGTGAGCATTGGCAAAAATACTGTCAGTTGTTTTCCTTGAAGTGATGAGCTCACTTCGTTCATTTACAAGAAAATGTCTGCCAGATCTCCAAAACGGAATAACATTAGTTAGTCATTCTTTCAAGTAAATATGATGTTCTCTGAAAAATCAGCCAGTTCAGCTCACAACACAGAATTGTCGCCAGAGTGCTCTGCCTTGACTCAAACTTGCACTTGAGTTTCTAGCAGAAAGTTTCTAAGTATATTTCCAATTTTGTCACAAAGGAATTTTAAAATATGGGTACTCAAAGGTCAATATTTATAAAGTTAATTATTACTGCTTTTCTAACAACCTTTTTATGTGAGGCCAACTTTTTGTTTCTTCACTGCAAGCTCGCGCTGATGAAGGATCCATCAATGGCTAGGGAGATCTAATGCCACCACTGTTATTTGTGCTCAGACCCCTTCTGTCTCACCCACCACTGCTTTTGCACCATCGGTGCTAATGTCAACCCAGTATAAAAGTCCAAGAACATTTTAGTGGTGCTGTGGAAAGAGTTTTGATGTCATGCATCTCTTAAAAGGGTGTTAGGGGCCTCCATGGTTCCTCAGGTCTCACTCTGAGAACAGCTGCACAATGCTCTGCATATATCTGCTCATGCCACCTCCATTAATCATGACCTTGTATGGCTTCCGATTGTCTGCAGAATGAGGCCTGACCTTGACTCAGGATTACTGACCAGGACACAGTGTTCCAGCCAAGTGGGTCACTCGCCATTTTCCCAGATTGTCCTTCCATGCCCTGGCAAATGCTCTCCCCTCAAAGAGACTACCTTCCGTGCCAACTCTGACCATTGCCATACTCTTTATTTCCCAAGGTCCAGATCAACTACTGCCTCTTCCAGGAAGACCATCAAGGTTTTTAAGTACAAACCATCCTGTTTTCCTCTGAGCTTCCTGAGCCCACTCTCAGAACATCCTCTTTAGCACTTAGCCAGCTGAGCGTTGTACAAGGAAGTGTTTCCTTGTCTGTGAGCTCCCCAAAGGCAGGCGCCAAGTCTTTCCATTTCCCCACAATGTAGCCATGTTCAACCCCGGGGTGGGGCATGTTTGCTGAATTGCACTGGATCATGCAGCCAGCACCCACAATCTCCAACTGGAAAATGCTGGGTGGCTACAGCTGTGCCTGCTCAAAGCTAACGGAGCATATTCTGATATTTGTGAGTCTCCATGGAATGCTTCCATTGGTACAGATATTTGTCCATGCTTCTTAAAAATGATCTTATTTCAGGGATAAGAAAATTGGGCAACACTTCCAAACCACTGCAACTCCAGGAATCGCCACTTGGTGGGATAGGAAAAATTCTTAAGCAAGAAAAAGCCCCCCAGCTTCAGGCTTCACTAAAAGTGCTATGTCTCTTGCCCCTCATTTTTCAGATGCCCCTGGGGAGGTTGTGTGCTGTGCCATAGGGAGGCCCCCCCTCCCTATTTCCTCCCCTCCCGGTTTCCATCAATGACTTGCAATCCAAACTGGTTCCTGCTAATGGCATCCATAGATCAGCCAATCCTCTGCACCCATGTGCCCAGTCCAAACCGGGCTGAAGGACTTTATCTCATTTAAGGGCTCATTTTAGAAGCTTGCAAGATCATAGTTGATGCCTGTGGAGATGCACTTGTTTGTTTCAAAGGCCGATTTAATTTTGATGCCTTTGGCCTTGATAGTTGTTTCCTGATTTCCAGGAATTGTTCTCAATTTAGTGGTTGCCAGCTCATGGCTCTGTGCCCCAACGCCTTGCTCGCCTGCTGTGCGCTAACTTTACTCAGTAATCGTGTTGACCTGCAGAGGCTGAAGCAGGGCTCAGTAGGAAGAGGGGACCTAGGCAGTGGAAACCAGGGAGCTCTGAACTAGGGCCCAGAGAACACAGGGAAAGACATGGAGATGGGCAAGAGTCAACTGCTCAGCATGAGTTGGTATCACAAAGGAGGAGCCAGATAGGCAATCAGGGCCCTGGGCCGTATCAACAGAGGCAAAGTATTCAGGGCAAGGGAGGGGAGTGTGCTGCTCCTCTCTGCAATTCAGTAAGGCGTGGGCTCTAGAACAATGTGGTCTGATTAGACTTTTGACTCTACTGCTTATTATCTTTGTGACTTTTGGGAAATGACTTAACCCCTCTGAGACACAGATGGCCTTTTTCATCTTTTCAATGATTGTGTGCATGCTCAGTTGCTTCAGTCATGTCCGACGCTATGGACTTCAGTCTGCCAGGCACCTCTGTCCATGGAATTCTGCAGGCAAAAAATACTAGAGTGGGTTGAGAAGCCCTCCAGGGCATCTTCCCAACCTAGACATCAAACCCATTTCTATTATGTCTCCTGCATTGGCAGGTGGGTTCTTGACCACTAGCTCCACCTGGAAAGCCTAGGCCTAGCAGGATTCAGTGAGATACTAGGTGTCAAATGTTTGGCAGTATCTGATGTCTACAGCTTGCCTCAACTCTGCTCTGCCCTCACACCAACCAGATATTCTGGCTATTTCTGGGACCCATACTCAGAAGGACCCTGACAAAGTGGAGCATATCTGGAGGAGGGAAGGCTGGGTGCCCACTGGGAGACAGGGCATCTCCTGATGTGGCTGGTAGCTTCCTTAAGGACAGGGATGGAGGTACCAGAAGAGACTGAGATGCAGCTTCCGGTGCCATGGAGGGACTAAGACATCTCCAAAAGTCAGTCATACTAGTACTGGTTGCTTCAGGAGGAAGGAAGGTAGGTTTCTGCTGGTGGAGGCCTACCAGACGGTGAGGCAGCCACAGGACAGACGTGTTAGAGGATAGCAGGGTGTGGAGCAGCACCCAAGCCCAGGCCTCTGGGCTGTATGGAGCTCAACTCAGTTCTGTCCATACCCTGGCTGCCACTCTGAAAGCTTTCTGCTCTGGTTTGGCTCACTGTGAGAGGAACATTCATTCCTATGGACACTCAAGTCCCAGGCCAGCCAAGGGCATCCCTGTTGGAATTGCGAAGGGGATGCTGCCAGTGTATTTGCTCTTGACAACCTGAATCCTCTGGATCCTGGAGCTGCCCTCCACCCAGCTGATTGCAGCCCTCCCAGAAGCAATGGTCCCCATGGTCTCCTGAGCAGCCAAGGCCTTTAGAGCCTGGAGAAGCCCCTGAGATCTTTCTCTAGCCCTCTCCTGTCCAGCTGAGGGAACAAGGTTTCCCAATGCCACACCAAGCCATAGAAGTAGAGTCACCTTGTGCCAGGGAGCCCTTAGGCTTGTGCCCCTTGCAGATGTCCATGCTGTGTGAAAGAGCTGGTCCTTGCCCTGAGGGCAGCAGGCTTATCCAGGCCATAGGAGCCTAGGACACAGGGTGGCAAGTCCCTGCTCTGCCCCTCACTTACCAGGGGACCTGAGGCCTCAGCCACTTCATTTCTAAAAGGAGAAGGTGGCAGCTGGTCTCATCAATGGCCCCTCTGCTCTGACAACCAGACCCCTAGGAAATCAGTGAGCTGTGATCCATTGGTGGGGGTGGATGCAGTGGGGTGAATGGTTGCCCACAAAGAGATCTAGTCAAGCCCTAATGTCCAGATCCTGTGAACATGACCTTACTTGGAAAAAGATCTTTTCAGATGTGGTGAAATTCATGATCTCGAGATAGGGTCATCCTGGATTATCCTGAAGGACCAGAAATTCAACCACGAGTGTCCTCACAAGAGACAGGAAGAGAAGACACAGAGCAGAAAAGAAGCCATGTGAATAAGGAGGAAAGGATTTAAGTGATGCGGCCACCAGCCAAGGAATTTCACTGATGCCAGAAACTACCAAAAGCTAGGAAAACAAGGATAGATCTCTGTCTGGAAAGTTCAGAGAGAGAACGGTGCTGCCAACACCTGTATTTCCAATCTCTGGCCACCAGAACTATGAGACAATAAATTTCTGTTCTTTTAAGTCCAAGCGTTTGTGGTAAAGTGTTACAATGACAGTCCCAGGAAATTCATCAGTGGGTTATGCTGCTCCAGAAACACTGAACCCATTGACCATCCAAGGCCTGTGTGCTCTCGACCTTTTACTTGATTACTTTAAGGTGAGGTCAGTATATGAAACCTGTGACTAGATAATAATTCAATTAATAAAAACAAAGCTGCCCAGCACGAGTGCCCTCAGAGAAAAGCACATCGGGTGTGGTGCTCTCAGCTCTGCCTGATGCCTCTGCCCCCTGTTGCTGGACCAGGGCCTTGGGCTAATGTGTGTTTGAGGAAAGGAAATTCACCAGGGTTACTATTAGTAATTTACCTTCATCTCCACTCTCCCTGGTTGACACAGGTTGAATGTTTGCATTCCCCCAAATCACAAGTTGAAACTCTATCCCCAATTTTGATGTTATTTGGGGGTGGGACCTTTGGGAAGTAATGAGGGTTAGATGAGGTCATGATGGTGGGGTCCCCATGATGGGATCAGTGTCCTTATAAGAAGAGATATCAGAGCAGTGGCTTCTATCTCCATGCACATGCACCCAGGAAACACCAAGAGAGGACACAGCAGGGAGGTGGCTGTTACCTGGCAGGAAGTTGCCCTCACCTGGAACCAGATCTGCAGGCACCTTGATCTTGGACTTCCGCCTCCAGAACTGTGAGAAATAAATGTCTGTTATTTAAGCCAGCAGGGTAGCCCCAGTGGATAAAGACACTGGCCCAGAGGTTGCTGCAAGACAGCTAACTGAGCTCAAAAAGCAGGTACTGCCATCACTGTGTAGCTATCAGGGTTCCCAGGAGCAGAAAGCAAGCTGGCCTGGGACCAGGCATCACTGGGGATCCTCAACTTTGAATTTCCTGCAGGCCTGGGCTATGGGTAGGGGTATGTAGCATTGACAAGGCTGTGGTCTTGGGTTCTCCAAGTGGCCCTCCTATCCTAGCCTCAGCCTCCTCCTCTTCAGATGGGATATTAACCCTTCTCCAGACTGCTTGGAGTTCAGACACACACATTGGGCCAGCATTCTGTAAGCCCGAACACTCCAGACAAGGCAGGGCTCTGGGCCTGAAGGGAGTGGTGCCAAGGAGGAAGAGACAGAAGAAAGATGGTCCCCATCTTGGGTCTTTGGGAACAAAGTAATTCTCTCCTGAGAGAGGAAATTCCAGCAGTCCAGAGAATTTTGATTAGGATGCAGAGTCCCTGGATGTCAGGCACCACAGCACTCATTGACAATGGCTGGCAGCCACCATGCTCCCAGCACCGACCTGCACCTCTGCCTCCTGGCTTCTGTGTTGCCATGATGCCAGCCCAAGGTGTAGTGATACAGACATTATCCAGGGACCCTTGCCTGGCCCCACTTGTGTCCTCTGTCCAAGGCCACCTACCCAGTGTGTAGCAGGGAGTATCCAGCAGGTGAGCCAGGCCCTGGCTGAGACAGTGACACCCACCACTGTGTGTCCGTGAGCCACTGATTTCTCAGTGTTCCCTGTAAGGGGGAAGAAAGCCAGAGAGGGTCAGACCACAGGCAGCAGGTGGCAAGCCAGAGCTGCCAAAGAGCTCATGGGACAGCTTCAGACCAGCTGGGCTCAGAAAATGACAGCTCTGACCCCTGGTGGCCCAGGCACACTGGTGCCTGGAATTCCATCTGAGAGCCTACCAATAACAAAAATCACTGGCATTTGGTTCTGCACCTAGGTGGTCAGGGGAGGAAAAACCACAGAGGTCTCCCTTGGCCCTCAGAGTAAGGTCTTACCACCTCTTCTCATGTAGTCTTGAAATCCTGATTATATTATTGACAGCTTTTCTTTCGCTTTTTATTTCTGAGCCTTCAGAGTCTCCTACAGAGGCAGAAGTGGCAGAAAGATGCATGCGGGGAGGTCATTACTTGTGCTAGAGGAATAATATCCAGCATAGGGTCACCTTGAGTGGGGCCCAGGTGAAACTCATTGTGACTAACTTCCCCAGTTCCTTTTGTGTGGTCTAGGCACGTTCTGAGAAATGTCCTCTCAAGGGTGGAGGGAAAAGGAGGCCACGCTTCTGACCCCTCAGGCCAGGTGCCTCCAGCCTCAGGGGTCTCAGGACTGACATGTGCGGATCCCTGGGAGGGCTGACAGGAGAATGAACAGTGTCAAGCTCCCGGACAGACTGGGTCCCCAGGGATGGGAAGCCATCTTGTAAAGCTGCTGGAAATCGGGGCTCCTGGCCTTTGAGGGCCCATCAGGCGGCAACTGGAGTACAGCCTGAGACCGGGGACACATTTCCTAGGCCACTCACTGAAGAGCAGAGCCTGAGTGTGAGGACAGGGAGGCAGGCTCCAGCTGCTGCTTCCCCCAGGAGACAAGGCTGCCTTTTCCTGCCTTCTGTGTGATTGCTCTTGTCTCTAGCCTCTAAATATCTTTGTCACATAACGAGACCCTGGGGTTCAAAGGGAGCTCTGAAAGGAGCTTTTGTCTGCTAGTTTTAGACTTTTATGAGTCACAAGCAGTAATGAGCTTCCCTCCACCAACCCAGAGGCACATGGAGCCAGGCAAGGCTCCTGGGGAGCGGGCTTCCCCCCCGAAACCATGGTGAGTACAGCCTGCAGGTGTCCAGTAGGCAGGGGTGGCCTGACTCAGGGGGTCAAGGTCCAAAGCTAAGGCAGGAGTGAGGCGAAGGAGCAGGGGCGCAGCTCCCTCCACTCCACAGAAGCCAAGGAAGCCCTATTTGGACAGCTTGACAAGTTGACCTACTGTATACAATTCCCTTCGGCCCTAAGCAATCTGCTGCTGTAAAACATTTACAAGCAGCTACTTTCATCCAGCTCTGCTGTTGAGCAATGGGGACACTGAGGCCTGGGGCGGGGGGGAAGGACCTTGCTCAGGGTCAGCATCCAGCCCTCCTCACTGGAGGCCACTGGCCTCTGCAGAGCACACTTGTATGGCCTGCTCCAGCCGGGGGCGGAACAGGTTTGAGTCCATGGAGGGGGATGGAAGTGGGCAGGGACCAGATGCAGGCTGGGAGCATGGTACACAGCTGTGGGTTCCCCAAGGGTGCTCACATTTCCCACGCGTGGCAACGGCTGCCACATGCCTGTCCAGACAAACCTCTTCCCTCACTTTCCACTGTATGTGGCAGGAAGAGGCAGAGACAGACACAGAGAGGGACAGAGAGAGATTGATTTTTAAGGAGGTGGTTCATGCTATTCTAGGGACTATTAGGTTCAAACTGTGCAGGGCAGGCCAGTGGAATGCAGGTTCCGGCAGTTGTTTACATTGCTCTCTTAAGTCTGATGGCTGGAAACTCAAGCAGGGCTTCTACACCGCAGTCTGGGGTCAGAATTCCTCCTTTGGGGAACCTCAGTCTTTGCTGGTAAGGCCTTCAACTGATTGGATGAGGCCCACCCACCTTATGGAGGCTGATCTGCTTTGCTCAAAGTCAACTGATAATAAATGCTCATCACATCTAAAAAATACTTTTACAGCCACATCTAGAGTGATATTTGACCAAACAACTGGATAGTCATGACTTGGCCAAATTGACACATATAACTCAGCACCATGTCCACTGTTCCTTCTGCACCAGCTCAGGTTGGCTTTGGCCAGCAGATTGTGAGGCCAAAGATGCAGGTAGAGGGTGGCAATGCCAGGAGGTCTGAGAAGCAGAAGCTCAGCTGATGGGGGCTGCAACCTGGTGGACTGGGAGGCTCAGCAAGAGGGCAGACCCCATGGGGGTGTGTTCAGGGAACAGGGCACCTTGGCAGTGGATCTAGCCAATTCTCAGCAGTGAGCCATCGGGGAGGGGTCCTAAAGCCTGAAATGTAGGGGTGCCCAAGGAACCAAGACTCTTCCCAGAGCCAGGAGAGGGGATCCTGACAGCAGATGACTTGCTCCACACTTAGTTTGGAGGGATTCGCTGGATGACCTCCAGGGGCCCTGCAGACCAGGGCCGGGAGCCACCAAAGGTCCCGGGTGTAGGTCATAAATCAGAGATAGAGAAAAACAGAAGGTGCCACTGGGTGGTTGCCTGCCGGTGTGGGGAGGGGAGATGGCCTTGACGGGTCTGGGCAGCTTGAGGCGCTCTGGAAGCTGCTTCCCCATCTCCCCACCTTCCACAACTGCCCTTGGCCTCACACAATGGCCTCCTCCCAGGGCTCAGCATCCCAGGAGGCAGGCTAGGTATCGGCAATGTTGCCTCAGAATCCAGGCTTGGCTCAGGGCTTGGCCTAACTCTGTCTTCTCCCCTGGAGATCCTGGTCCTTGCATCTCAGCCCCGCCTCCACCCAGTCAGTAGTGGCCACACTTGGATTCTAGCCCACAGCCTGACCTTTCATGAAGAGGAGGGAGCTGGCCAAGGTCAGGCAAGCGTGGTTACTCAGGAGGGGGGACACCAGATTTGTGCAAATGCTCCCCCATCCCAGCTAGCCCCCGGGGATCCACCCTCTTCTTGCTATCTCCAGCAGTGAAGCTCTCTCCACATGCCCTGGTCTTCTATGTACCCCCTTGGCACCAGCTGAGATGGATTCTCAGCAAGCTGCTTCTTCTTCCTACTCACTGCTCCTGCCCCCTCATGCCTGTGCCTGGGAGTGTGTTCTCTCCAGCCTTCCTCTCAGCTCTTTTTGGTGGAGTTCTCTTCCCAGGGACCTGACCTCAGGCCAGCAGGTCTAGTGGGGTTTCTCTTCTGTCATGAAGGACAAGGCCAGAAGGAGGGCTACAGAGTCTCCCCGGGTGAGGCCTGGAGCTGGGCTCTCTCTGCAGCCTCCCGTTTAAGATCATAGAAATCCTAAGGCAGGTGACAATCATATCCCCATTTCACAGATGAGCAGACTGAGTCTTCAGGAGGGTGAGCAACTTGCCCGGAGTGGTGCAGAGGGGAGAGATGGGCTGAGAATTCAGAGCCTTGCGGTAGCCCCCTTGGGGTGGAGTCAGCCAGTCCCTCTCCGGGCACACAGCCTCAGTGGAGTAGGCATCTTCCCTGCTTTGAACAAAAGCCCCAGCTCAGGCCTCAAGCCCCTGAGACCATCCCAGATGGGGAGGCGGTGTCTTTGGGTGCAGACTGATGAATGGGGGCAACCCGAGGAGGAGGGACTCAGAGGGACCTCAGACCCTCCCCAGTGCTGCTGCCTTGGGCTCCTAGAGCTCTGCTCCCAGTAGCCCATGCTCCTGGGCCCATCCTGGCTCCCCAGGGACAATAAGGTTAGGGCAGGCTCCTGAGCTACTCAAACACCATCCCCCACCCCCACCCCTAAATCCCCCTCCAGTTCTTGAGGTCCTCCTGAATATGGCCATGACCCCCTCATATTCAAGAACTTTCCTTTTCCTTCCACAGTGCAATTCCCACCAGGCTTCTCATGCTCGCCTGCACCCTTAGCTCCTGCCCTTCCCAACGCAGGGCCATAAGCTGCCTTCTCCCTAGTGACTTTCCTAGTGTATTGCTCTAAGTCCAGCAGTGCCCCCACCTCGGCTTCTACCGTGTGCCTATCTGGAGGGGTTTTTTCCATGTCCCCCTGCCTGCCAAACACCCTGGGTTTGCACTTGGGGGGTTCCAGTCCTTGTCGCAGTGTGTGTGACTTAGAGGGAAAGTGTCCCAGGTGACAGAGGGTCTTGGGCAGCGTCCCCTCCACTTCTGGGTACCCCCTAGGGGCCTAGCCCAGATGAGGTGCTCAAGGAAAAGAAAGTGAGTTGGCCCTTCCTCCCAGAAACTTCTTGGAACTTGTGGTGGAAAGACATTCTAGAAGCCTAGAACTGAAAGCCTGGGGCAATGGACAGGCCCCCAAAGCAGCTCTGGTGGGGCCTCCAAGCCAGAATGGGCACCCTGGGCATGGGGGCTGCAGATGAGAATGCAGGTTCCCGGGCCCTGTGCCAGAGCTCTTAAATCAGCATCTCCCTGTGGGTAGTAGAGAGGGCGATAGCCAGCTGCATTTTTAAGGGTTCTGCAGGTGGTTCTAACTGGTTCTACAGACTGGGGAGTCCAGAGCCTGGCTCACATGGCGAGTCATCACAGACTAGAATCGGAACTGTGGCTCCCACCTCCCACCCCAGGGCTCTCTCCCCTGTGTCATCAGGCCCAGCCAGCTGCCAAGGCTGAGGAGCTGCATCTGTGATTCACTGGCAGACAACAGCCATCCTGCCTGACGGCATGAGTCATAACAGGCCATGCTGACGATGGGCAACTCCAAAGATGTCAACGAGAGAAATCCAGGACTGCCTGTCTATTCTGCTGCCCTGGTACTGGGGCTTGGAGTGACAACAGTCTGTGGGGGGGGGGGGGGCACACTGTCTGTGTCCCTTGGACAGGAGTGCCTGTCTGTTGGCAAGAAGCCTGCATGTCCTTCAGCCCTTCAGTCCAGCCTTCATTCCACTGCTTCAGACCCAGATGTACTTTTTGTCCAGGACTCAGCTGGACGCTGGAGATGTGGTGGTGAACACGTCATCAGGACACTGCAAGAAGCAGGAAGCCCATCACCTGGGTAAGGTGAGATGTAAGTCTGTGCCTGGGTTCCACAGAAGTCCCAGAGCAGCCCTGGGTGCTCCTGCAGTACAATGACTCATATGGATGGACACTCTGCCCTGTCCCAAGGCTCTGTCCCACTTGTCTCTTTCCCAATTCTGATCATGCAACCAGTCCTGAATGTAGCCAGGATGCTAAATTTTGTCCCATTTTCCACACCAAAGGGCCAAAGTTTGGAAATAAGAAGTGAATTAGCTGATGTCACACAGTCCTAAACTTCCTGCTGCCTCTCACTGCTATTTCAGGGTCCTTTCCTACAAGGGGAACCTCAGGCAGAGGTTCCCCTAAGACTTCTAAGGTGAAAGCCCCCTCTACCGGCCCCCAAGCCTTACCTGGCAGCTTCCCAAGCTACCTCCTGGCCCCCAGGAAGAGAGCTGCCAGGTTGGAGCAGCACAGGTAAGTGTTAACCACTGATTCAAGCCAGAACCATGGGGGCCAAAACTTCATAAAGCTGTGAAAAATGTAATCAAGGGTTATTATCAGTGCCTTAGGAATGCCCACAGAGTAATCTCCTGGCTCAGTCAGGGTTCTCCAGAGAAATAGACCAATAGGAGATGAGATAGATGAATTGATAGATAGATAGATAATGATAAACTCATCAATATGTAGATAATAGATAATGACAGATAGATGACAGATGGATAGAGATAGGTGAATAGGTGGATAGATAGATAGTACATGGATGGATAGATTGAGCAATTGATTGTTAAGGAACTGGCTAGCTCAACTGTGGGCTCTGGCAAGTCCAAAATCTATAGGGCAGGCCTGCAGACTAGAAACAGGCAGGGATTATACTGCAGTCTGGAGGCAGAATTTCTTCTTCTTTGGGAAACCTCAATCTTTCCTCTTATGACCTTTAACTGAGTGGATGAAACCCATCCACATTATCAAGTGCTAGTAGTCGTCTTTATTTAGATTCAACTGATTATAGATGTCAAGTAACCACAACTACAAAAAACCTTCAGAGCAACATTCACACGAATGTTTTGTTTTAATAATTTTATTTATTTATTTACTTTTGGCTGCGCTGAGTCTTTATTGCCGTGCACAGGCTTTTCTCTAGTTGCAGCGAGCAGGGGCTACTCTCTAGTTGTGGGGCACGGGCTTCTCATTGCAGTGGCTTCTTTCGTTGCAGAGCATGGGCTCTAGGGCACAGGGGCTTCAGTAGTTGCAGGGCTCATTAGCTGAGGTTTCCAGGCTCTAGAGCGTAGGATCAGTAGTGGTGGCTCATGGGCTCTGTTGCTTTGCAGCATGTGGTACCTTCTCTGACCAGGGATCGAACCCATGTCTTCTGCACTGGCAGGTGGATTCTTAACCACTGAGCCACCAGGGAAGCCCTCAGATGGATGTTTTATTGAATAACTGGGGACTATAGCCTGGGGCACAATGGCCAAGGTCAGACCTTGGCCACTTGAATCCTCTACAATTACCCTTCTGCTTCCCTAACCAGGAAGGCCTAAATCAGGTTCTCAGTGAAGAAGGACCTTGAGCCCCAGAGCTCAGTATCTGACTCTTTAGCTGGGTCATAGTGAAAAAGAGGGAGAAAAAACAGCCCCCTCAGAGAGGAAGCCACTTTGAAGCAGGGTACCAGCACAAACCCCTAAAACCTCCACAGTGTCCTGGAGCTTAAGGACTGGCTGAATGCCCTGGAAGCATCTAGAACTGTTTAAACTGCAACTTGTTACCCATATGTGGTTGTCCTAAAATTGAGTTAGCAAGTCTCAACAGAGACTTGAGTTAGCAAGTCTCTGCATATATTTGGAAACATGAAACAGAATAAAAAGGAAATAATACAAAACATCCAAGTACACTGTCTTTCTTGTAATAGAAATACCATAGATTGAGTGGCTTAAACAGCAACATCTCAGTTCTGTAAGCTAGGAAATCCAAGATCAAGGCACCAACAGTTTGGTGTCTAGTGAAGTTCACAGATGTCTTCCTGGTGGATAGATGGCCATGTTCTACATGTGACTTCATCTGGCAGAAATGTTGAGGGAGTTCTGTGGGGTTTCTTGATAAGGGCACTAATCCCTTTCATGAGGCCTCTACCCTCATGACCCCATCACTTCTCAAAGGCCTCACTCCTAATACCATCACATTGGGGATTAGATTTCAACATATGAATCTTGGGGGAGGGAACACATTTAGTCTATAGAACTCTATCCTTGGACCCTCAAAATTCATATCCCTCTCATATACAAAGTACATTTCATTCCATTCAATATCCCCCAAAGTCTTAAACTGTTCCAGCATTAACTCTAAACTCTTAGTCCAAAGTCTCATCTCAGTTCAGTCTCTTAGTCGTGTCTGAGTCTTTGCGATCCCATGGACTGCAGCACACCAGGCTTCCCTGTCCCTCACCAACTCCCAGAGTTTACTCAAACTCATGTCCATCATGTCAGTGATGCCATCCAACCATCTCATCCTCTGTCACCCCCTTCTCCTCCCACCTTCAATCTTTCCCAACATTAGGATTTTTTCCAATGAGTCAATTCTTTGCATCAGGTGGCCAAGGTATTGGAGTTTCAGCTTCAGCATCAGTCCTTCCAATGAATATTCAGGACTGATTTCCTTTAGGATGGATTGGTTGGATCTCCTTACAGTCCAAGGGACTCTCAAGAGTCTTCTCCAACATCACAGTTCAAAAGCATCAAAAGTTCAGGTCTCATCTAAATATCATCTAAATCTAAATCAAATATGGGTGAGACTTGAGGTACAGTTCATCTGGAGGCAAAATTCTCCAGCTATAAACTGTAAAACAGTTATATGCTTCCAAAATCCAGTGGTGGGGCAGACATGGCATAGACATTCCCAATCCAAAAAGGAGAAATCAGAAAGAAGCAAGGGTTAGATAGGTGCCAAGTAAGTACAAAACCTAACAGAGCAAACAACATTAAATCTTAAGGCTCAAGAATACAGAAAGTCCCATACATATGAACCTTCAAAGATTCAAGCGTGCAAACTTTCAAAGATGCAAACGTGCATCTGGTTCCAGCAAGGAACCTGAACCTGTGCCATCCATGTCAGGCGTGAGTGAAATTGCAGCTTGCCCTCCGTCTCCTACTGCTGACGACCCCTCAGCTCTACCATCTCCCACCTCCTCCCTTCTTCAGTCAGTAACTCTTCTTGCCTGTTCACGCTATGCCAGCCCCTGTATGTCAGCTGTTGTACCATACTACTGTACTTTTCAAGCACTGTACTGTAAGATTTAAAATGTTTTCTTTATTTTTTGCATTTTTAACATATTATTTTTGTGAAAAGTATTAAAACCTATTACAGTACAGTACTATATAGCCGATTGTGTTCGTTTGGTACCTAGGCTAACTTTGTTGGACTTCCAAATGCACTCTCAGAATGGAACTCATGCTTATGAAGGGGACTTACTGTAATTCTCTTTGGCGCCATGCTCTGCCTTTCAGACCCATTGGGATGCCGCTCTTCCGGGCCTTGCTCCATGACAGCTCTTTGCTGGTGCCCTGAAGCTCTCCTGGGCTGGAGTCTCAAGCTCACAGCTCTGCTTGGTCACTCTGTCCTTTGGAACCTAGGTGGAGGCAGCCATGCCCACAGGCCAGTACACTCTGAGCCTGGAATAGAAGTAGCAGCCCTAATAAACTTTCCATCTCCTCTGGGGTCCTTCTTCACTTGTTTTGAAGAATAATGTATGTTCACAGCTGAATAGCTCTATGATCCAGTCCTGTAAGGTTAAAGAAGTCAGCATTCTTCCTTTATTTTGCCCTATTTTCTCTGTTTCCTTTAGTCCCAGCTGGCAGTGTTTCGGCTGGCATAATCCAATCTCTAGTCCTAGATTTTGTAGAGAAAGTTGATATCTCTGGAGTTTACATCTAGACTAATTTCCCTATGAAACAGGCATCTGGCCACATCATTGGTATTCTCACTTTTTTGCAATATAAAGAGGCTGAGAATTTTCCAAATCTTTAAGTTCTGCTTCCTTTTTGCTTCGCAATTCCATCTGTAAGTTATTTCTCTCTTCTCACATTTTACTATAAGCAGTCAGGAGAAGCCGAGCCATACCTTCAACACTGCTTAGAAATTGCTTCATCCAATTTCATCACTTGCAAGTTTTTCCTTCCATAAACGACTAGAACTTGGACCCAACTTAGTCAGCTTCTTTTCTACTTTTAACAAGGATCACTTTTCCTCAAGTTTCCAATGACATGTTCCTCTTTCCCATCTGAGATCCCAAAGCATCATTCTGTTCATGAATATTAGTATTCTCTAAGAAGATCGAGGTTCTCTTTGAGCTCTCACCAGAATCCTCTTTAAAGATCTGTTCAAGGCAGTGTAGGTTTTTTCCTAGTCTGCATCTCAAAAGTCATCCACCCCTCTACCTGTTACCCAAATCCACTTCCACACCCTGACTTCACAGTAACAATCTCTTAGTCTATCCAGGTTGCTGTAATAGAATACCATGGATCAGGTGGCTTACACAGCAAACATTTATTTCTCACAGTTCTGGAGGCTGGGAACTTCAAGATCAAGGCACCAGCTGTTTCACTCTCTGCTGAAGGCTGACTTCCTTGTTCACAGAAGGTTATCTTTTTGCTGTGACCTCACATGCAGAAGAGACAAATAACTCTCTGGGGGTCTCTTTTACAACGGCACTAATCTCATTCATAAGGGTTCCACCCTCGTGACCTAATCACTTCCTAAAGTCCAAATACTATCACAGTGAGGATTAGGTTTTAACATACAAGTTTCAGAAGAATACAGACATTCATTCTGTAGAAGCATCTTATGTGGTAATGGTAAGTATTGGTTATTGAAACTTTCATTGTCCTGTATATTGATTTGTATAGATATTTGTATTGAGTCCTGATACAAAATATATTTCTTACTATAAATATATTTGAAAGTCACCAATGTATCCAAACAAGACTTTGTGCAGATGAGGAGACTGGGCCTTAAATTAGGGATGGTACATGTGTAAGGTGTTGTAATGAGAAAGGAGAGACAAGGATGCAAGTTCAAGTTGTCTCCTGACTGGAGCCCATGGGCTCCACCTCAGCTGCTGGGCAGTGGCAGTAGCCACCCAGGGCTCCAGGACTTGACACTACCAGGGAAGTTCATATCCCCAAACAAGCCTAAATACATGTTAGAGAAGCAAACAAAAATGGCTGCTTTTTATTGTGAGTTGGGCTCTTTCAAGTGCATTCAACTATACAACAGGGTACTGGGGAACATTTTACAATATATACACGTGTCAAAACAGCAAGCTGTGGATCTCAAGAACATACAATTTTTATTTATCAATTAAACCTCAATAAACCTGAAGACAAAATGTCATAAAAGAAAGAAGTGCATTCACCTTTGAGTTGCAGTTGTATTAAATACATGCCAAGTGATTTTACTCCTTAGAGGATGCTAGCTTTTGGTATGTTTCTGCCTCCTCATCATCCACTCCCCTGGTTTCTAACTTTTCTTTCTTTTGATGTGTCTCTGCACCATCCAGTGTTCAGTTAGAGAATCTAAGCAGTCAAGGTGAGGAAGAACACAAGGATTATCATGGGAATGGGACCCACTTCCTACGGGGACTGGAAGGGTCTGCACATTAGGTATTGAGCCTGAAATTGCCCAAACCAACTATCAGCAGGGAAATGGGCCAAGGGCAAGTGCAAGAACAAACCAGCAGCCCATCTGTCTCTGGCCACCTCCAACCACAATACCATGAGTGACCGGCAAAAGAACTGGTCTCCATCACCAAGAGCTGCACACACACTTGACCCAGCTGGAGGAGGATATCTGGTGAGAATTGGGGGAGTGGCAGGGCCAGGGCTGCCCCACAACAACAAAAGGAATTGGCGGATCAGGGACACTACCCGAGCTGCCATGGCACTGGCTTCTTGCTTTTCTTCTGTCTTCCAAAGTCATCTGATTCTCATGTGGCTCCCACTAGCCCAGAACCAAACAGGGAAGGGAATTCCAGGCACTGAAGCTCTAGTTTCACTCCAAAGCTATGATTTTTAGCCATTTTTAGCTCTCTGAATAAATATAGTGCCTAAGTGAAGAAGCAGCAGGGGCTAAAAATCTCGAATATCCCCAAATCTTGAGACTGGTGAGTGATCTTCAGTACATGGCCTGATGGGAGCAAGGCATGGCAGTGGCTTTGTACCCTGACACTTCCTCTGCCTAGAATTCACAACACCCTGTCATCTGCAGGTTCAGGGCCTCACCTGCCTTTAGATACAGGATTCCCAGAACACTAACAAGCCCCTATTATGCGTTGAGTGTTTGTGCCTCCCCCAAAGCCCTGACTCCCAATGGGATGGTATTTGGAGGTAAGGCCTTTTAGGAGGTAATTTGGTTTTTTTGGTAATTTGGTCATGAGTTGAGCCCCTGTGATGGGATTAGTGCCCTCATAAGAACAGGAAGGGACCAAAGTTTTGTCTCTATCACATGAGGACATAGCAAGATGGCAGCTATCTGTCAACCAGGAAGGGGTTCTCCCCAGGAACTGAATTGCCAAAGAAATGTGTATTGTTTAAGCCACTCAGTCTGTAATATTTTGTTATAGCAGCTCCCATTGACTCATACAAGTATTTCTAGGAATCCCCAGAGAAGCTCTTGTTAGTGTTCACCATCATATCTGTCTACTTCTTTCTTTCTTCATCTTCAGAATCCATGACCATTTGCTGACATCTGTTGTCCAGGAAGCCCCTGACAGAAACCATGCTGCTAGTTGGTCAAAGGCCTTGCCAAGGGTCCCAAACTGCCCAAGCTTTCTTTTGACATAGAAGTGGTGGGGGGGGGGGCGGGCTCTAGTGGGAAAAGGAAGAACAACCTTGACTCTCTATCTTGGGCATGTTTTGTGCTCTGAGAAGCAAGACACTTTGGACCCAGAGGCTGTGGGTTTCTCAACAGAGCTTTAATTCAGGCTTCTTTGGATGAAGTGAGTGCTCTGGGATTCCCAGTCCCAGCCACCTAACTTCTGGGATGCCTCTGGGCATGTCTGGAAAGTTCTGCGGGCTGTTTGCAAGTCCTCAGGTGGAGCCCTTTGGCACTTCACCTGGAGTTTGAGTATTAGCCTAGCCCCTTATCCTCCTTTCCTGATCTCAACTCCCAGTAGGAAAAAATGTCTCTCTGTTCCATCCTCGAAAGTAAACTACCTGGTCCTGATTTCTGCCCGCCACTGGATGGGGCTCAGTCCGGGCACTCAGGAGGACAGCCTGCTCCCAACACTGTTCATTCTTTACCAGATTAGGGAACATAGAGATTCCAGCTAGCTCTTTACATTTCAACCATGTGCCCGGGTATCCTTACAACTTTCTGAAAACTTCCATTTAAAAGAGGAAAAAATCTGCTAGGATCATGTGGAATGGTGTCCATAACTTGGTCCCATGTGAGCATTCCATATAGTGTGATAACGGACATAGGGATTGTCATAGTTAAAATGAGTGTCATGCAGCTTAGTGTGGGGCCCTGGTCTCCGGACCTCGTGAGAGATCACCAGTAGGGGAGGGAGTGGAGCAGTTCACAAAATAGCAGCCCTTCTTGGAACAGCATTTCCTTGGAAACAGCATTTAAGGAAACAGGGATGCCTCTTTCCATCACAAGCAAACATTATTGAGATACATACCTATCAATGCAGCCCATCTCTTGTGCTATCTGCATCCCAGTCCACATTGCCATTGGCTGTCATGGTCATCCCTTTTAAACTTGACGTCAGTTCAGAAAGGAGAACGAGCTGTTCCAAGCAGAACATCTGTTAGTACACAGGTCAGCAGCACTCACTTACACGAAACTGTGGATCCAAGTGAGTTCAGGGCCCCACTCTTGACTTTTGGTCATGATGTGCACTTAGATGCGTGCTGGGAAAGGAAGCCAGCCTCCTAGGTTCCCACTGAGCAGATATCTCCAGTGAGGAATCTGGCTGCTGAGAATATGAGAATCCTGAACGTCTTGCAGGGACTCAAGGAACCTGCCTCCTTTGGGGACTGGAGGAAATTGCTCCTTCCTTGGCCAGCTCCCGCTGTATGGAACACTCATGTGGCAGAAGGGGACTGCTGGGACAGGCGCTCACCTCTCAGGGCTCTGGACTGACAGTGACCTCCAAGGCAGTGGCCACCTCTCCTTGAAGAGTGCCAGCCCCCAACCTGGTGCTCTGTGACAACCTAGAGGAGTGGGATGGAGGGGGAGGTGGGAGGGATGTTCAAGAGGGAAGGGACATATGTATACCTATGGCCGATTTGTGCTGACTTATGGCAGAAACCGACACAATATTGTAAAGCAATTATCCTCCAGTTGAAAATAAATGTTTAAAAAGGAGTGCCAGCTTCAGGTAGCATCCTGAGCAGCCTCAAAAGGGTGGGGGTTTGTGGGAGATCCTTACCTGAATGAGTTCTGACTGCACAGCTAAAGGTGTTCCTAGGACCTGGTTTCATGTCCTCACTAGAAATTTCAGCAAGACCTCCCCACCACCCATCCTCTTTCCCAGATGCTCTCTCAGGCCCCTCTGGCCCAGGAGGCTGAGTCCTGGGAACAGTAATGGTGATCATTGTCACAGTAGCCCAAGTTGCTTACATAAATGGGTGTGGTGTTTCATAGTCCAAGGAAGGCTTTCACCACCTCATTCCATGGTGGCCCTCCCAGACGTACAAGCTCTTCCTCTAACCTCCTCTAACCTGCCCTTCTGTCTGTTGTTGTCATTGTGTTGTTCAGTCTCTTAGTCGTGTCTGACTCTTTGTGACCCCATGGACTGCAGCATGCCAAGCGTCCCTGTCTGTCACTGTCTCCCAGAGTTTGGTCAAATTCATGACCATTGAGTCGGTGATGCCAACCAACCATCTCATCCTCTGTTGTCCTCTTCTCCTGCCTTCAATCTTTCCCAGAATCAGGGCCTTTTCCAATGAGTCAGCTCTTCACATCAGGTGGCCAAAGTATTGGAGCCTCAGCCTCAGCATCAGTCCTTCCAATGAATATTCAGGGTTGGTTTTCTTTAGGATTGACTGATTTGATCTCCTTGCAATCCAAGGGACTCTCAAGAGTCTTCTCCAACACCACAGTTCAAAAGCATCAATTCTTTGGTGCTCAGCCTTCTTTATGGTCCATCTCTCACATCCATACCTGACTACTGGAAAAACGATAGCTTGGACTATGGACCTTTGTTCGCAAAGTAATGTCTCTGCTTTTTAATACTTTGTCTAAGTTTGTCATACTTTTCCTTCCAAAGAGCAAGCATCTTTTAATTTCATGGCTACAGTCACTGTCCACAGTGATTTTGGAGCCCAAGAAAAGAAAATCTGTCACTGTTTCCACTTTTCCCCCTTCTGTTTGCCATGAAGTGATGGGACCGAATGTCATTTTCTTAGTTTTTTTAATGTTGAGTTTTAAGCCAGCCTTTTCACTCTTCTCTTTCACTCTCATCAAGAGACTCTTTAGTTCCTTTTCACTTTCTGCCATTAGGGTGGCATTATCTGCATATCTGAGGTTGTTGATGTCTACTTCACCAATTAATGGAGAAGTCTACAGGTGACCACATGGGTAGTCCATCAATGGTGCCAGGGTAGGCTGTGATCATGGCCTGCAGCCCCAGCTTGTTCTCTCCTGGAGGACTCAGCAGTGGAAGGAGTGGTACTATTAGCACACATATGAAATTATCCAGGGCCACTGTGCCACACAGCTCAAGCAGGTGATACCCACATTGTGTTCTAGGCATAACTGTGGGGGGCCTTGGCCCTGCGGTCAACCAGGGCCAAGCTGTACTCCCAGTAGGCTTCCCAGAGGTACTATCTAAGGCTTGGGAGCTACATAACTGCCCCAGGTTACAAATAAGAGCCCCTAAAACTTGGGTTGGATGACACAATGGCTCCAGAACCAACAGTCCTTCTTTTCATGCTCTGCTGGCTTTGCCCTCTAGGGCAACACTTCTTGAGAGAGTACCTCTAATTCCAGCAGCCAGACCTCCCCAGAGTGCCTGCTCTGAGATGGGCCCTGTGCTGGGGCTTTTTTTCCCAGTTTTATTGGGGTATAATAGACAAATAAAATTATAATGTAAAGTATACAATTGTAAAGTATATATATATATATATATGCATTGTGAAAGGATTCCCACAACTGAGTTAATTAACACATTCATCACCTCACATATTTACTTTTCTTTGAGAGCGCAATTTCTACTCCTCTAACAAATTTTCGGTTATACCTTACAGTGTTATCAAATATAGTCACCATGCTTAGATTAGATCCTCAGAACTTATTCACCTTGTAACTGAAAGTTTGTAATTTTTTACCAACTTCTTCCTATTTCCCCTACTCCTCAACCCCTGGCAACCACTTTTCTACTCGTTTCAATGAGTCCGACTTTTTTTTCAGATTCCGCATGTAAGTGAGATTATGCAGTATTTGTCTTTCTCTGTCTGACTTCTTCCACTTAGCATAATGCACTCAAGTTTCATTTATGTTGTCTCAAATGGCAGGATTTCTTTCCTTTTTAAGGCTTTATAATCCTGTGTGTGAGTGTGTGAAGGGATTTTCTTCATCCCTTCATCCCTCAGCTGACACTTAGGTTGTTTCCATATGTTGACCATTGTGAATAATGCAGTGATAAACATACCAGTACAGATATCTCTTTAAGATCCTGATTACATTTATTTTGGATATATGTATATCCAAAAGTGAGATTGCTGGATCATATGGTAGTTCTATTTTTATTTTCTTAAGGAATCTCTATACTGCTTTCCATAGTAGCTACACCAATTTACATTCCCACCAACAGTGCACAAGGGTTTCCTTTTCTCCACATCCTCTCCAGCATTTGTTATCACTTGTCTTGTTGATGATAGCCACATCTTAACAGGTGTGAAGTAATCTCTCATTGTGGTTTTGATTTGCATTTCCCTGATGACTACTGATGTTGACCATTTTTTCATCTATCTTGGCCATCTGTATAGCTTATTAGAAAACATGTTTATTCAGAGCCTTTACTTATTTTTTTAATCAGGCTTGGTTGGGTTTTTTGTTTCTTTTTTTTTTTTTTACATTGAGTTATATGTGCTCCTTTTATATTTGGATATTAACCCCTCATTGGATATGTGATTTGCAAGTATTTTCTCCCACTCCATAGGTAGGTTGCATTTTCATTTTGTTAATGGTTTTCTTGGCGTGCAGAAACTTTTTAGTTTTATGTCACTCCACTTCCTTATTTTTGCTTTTGCTGCCTTTGCTCTTGGTGTCAAATCCAAAAACTTCTTACCACGACCAATGTCAAATCCCCATATTTTCTCCCGGAATTCTTCTGGTTTCAGGTCTTACATTCAAGCCTAATTCATTTTGAGTTGATTTTTGCATACAAGATGGGGTCAGTCTCATAGTTTTCCATGTGGATATCCCGGTTTTCCCAGTACCGTTTATTGAGGAGACTATCTTTCCTTTAATGAGAATACTTTTAACTGTTCAAAATGACCCCTTAGAGGTCCTCACATAGATGGCTGTAATTAAATCTTTTTTATTGTGTAATACAGCACACACAGAAAAGTAATTCACACATAAATGTCCAGCTTAACAAATTGTTGTCAACTCTTGTGTAACCATCACCCAGATGAAAACATATACCTTTTCCAGTCCCCCAGAAGCCCCCCATATGCTCTTCCAGTCACAATCACAACTTTCATTCACACCTTTGACTTCTGTAATGATCATTTCCTTGCTATTCATTGTACATTACTCTGCAAGGATGCATCGTGGAACACCATGGATTACTTTTTTGAAGTTTATAAAAATGGAATAATACCACACACACTTTTTAATTCATATTTTAAAACTTCTTGTTTTAAAATCATTATAAATTCACAGTAGGTAGCAAAAAGAGTACAAGGAGGTCCTATGCACACTTCATCTAGTTTCTCCCATTGGTATTATCACTCAGGACATTGACATTGGTACAATCCACTGACCTTAGAGTTCACTGCTCATTTGTGTATATACATGTATTCTTCTGTGTCTCATCCACATTCTTTCTTATCTGAACTCTTTCACTTAACATTGTACTCTTGAGTTTCCACAATATTTATTTTCATAGTATACTTTTCCTCTGAGTACACCACACTCTATTTACCAATTCTACTGCAATGGACTATTCAGTGGTTCCAGGGCTTGGACACTGTGAACACGGTCATCCGTGTCTCCTGATACACATGTGTACTCATTTCCCTTCTGTGTATAACTAGGAGTGGAATTACTGGGGCATTGGCTGTGGCTTTACATAACATAAACTTTAGATAACATAAACTTTTTCCAAAGTGCCTATCCCATTGTACACTCCCCTTAGTGGTGCATGACTGTTCCAGGGCTCTACATCCTCACTGACACTTGTTAATTGTAGCCTTTCAGGTAGGTAAGCAGTGAATCTCATTGTGGGTTTCATTTGCACTTCTCTTGTTACTAGGAAATCAAGCAGCATTTCACACATGTATTGGCCATTTGGATTTCCTGGTTTGTAAATGACTTGTTAAGTCTTTTGCCAATTTTTCTATTGGGTCAGCTGTCTTTTTGTTTGTAATTTGTAGAACTTGTAAAAAACATTGTAGCTTCAAGCCTTATGTTGGTTTTATATGTTCCAGATATCTTTTCCCAATTTGTGGGTTTTTTTTTTTTCCACTCTGTTCATCAGTCTATTTATCTAGGCTTATACCAAAACCTCAGCAGGCAGACATCTCTCAACAACTACTGGCTCAGGCTGTGCTCATTAGGGATTAGAAGGCTAAAAGTTAGGTATAGCCAGATTAGTAAGGATCTTGAAAATCAATGGAAAGCCTTGGACTTGACCCAGGGAGCAAAGGAGTTCCCCAGCATGTCAGGGAACATGAGAGAGAGATTCTGAATAAGCGTCTTAGAAAGATAAATCCTGGAGTCAAGTTTCAGCACAAGAGTATGGAGCCAAGAAAAGAATGTGGAGATTATTGAAGTGGTTCAAGGCTGAGATCCCAGGGGCTCAGAGGAAGGAGGTGGCAATGGAAACAGAAAGGAAGAGATGCATCCAACAGACATTTAGAAGAGAAAGTTGGAATGATGGCACTTTGTTATGAGTCAGTGGAAGAGTGGGGGAGCTGCAGACTGAAAAAATGATGCCAAGCTTTTCAGCCCGGAAACTGAGGGCTGCTTCTGCTTTGATGAAAGACACTCATAAAGTAGTCGGGGGAATGTGTTTTCCACCACTGAATCCTGAAAGTTCAATTCACGTTCCAGAGAATTAATCAGAGGAGTCCTGACTGTACACAGATTTGCTCAGCCTGGCTATTGAGCAGTCACCCTTGGCTTCAGAATTTGGGGAGTTGAAGCGAGACTTAGAGCTCTGTTCAGGCCCCCTTGGGCATTGCTGATTGAATCTGCCTTGCAGTCTGAGCTCATTTGGATCATAAGAACATTCTCAAGCACGCCACCTGATAATTCTGATGGCAAAGGTCACTCAGACTAAAACCACAGCAGAAGTGAAAATAGAGATAAAAACCCAATGGAAAACTAACTTAAAAAAAAAAAGCAACAGGTACTCTAGACTAACCCATGGTAGACTATAAAACATGTGTAGAAGATACATTGAATACTTGTGAATACTTGTAAATGTGCTCTTTTCTGTTGACCTGGTATGTTTAAATGTATGAAGCAAACTCCCTTTCAATCTCCTTCCCCTATCGATATGTGCCAAAGCATTCAGGTCTAATATTATTACTGAAAAGCCAAAAGCATATTTACAGAGACTGAATGTGTCTAAAGAGCAGATAAATCAAACCTCTTGAGAAAATAAAGTCCCGTAGCAGATTATGTTATGAAAAGACGAAAATAGTGCTCGCGACTTGATAATGCCACCAACTGGGTTTTTAAAAAGAGGTCGTTCACATGTTAGGTCATAAAATCATTCCCTTAATCCCTGAAACATCAAATAAAATTAAGATTTAAGATAAATTCACTTGATGAGAATTGATATGAAAATCTTCAGCAAATAATTAAAAGGGATTTGGTAACATAATAACCAGCTAATTCCAGCACATATTTAATAAAGAATGGATTATGGGAGGAGTTGGTGTTTACTTTTTTGGGTTTTTTTTTTTTTTTTTTGGCTATCAGAAAATGCAAAAGTATTTGTAGTACTACTACTGTTTGCAGAGGAAAGCAAAGGTGCTCTGAGAGCATGATGCCCTGGGTGCGAGGCACCAAGTCAGGAATGCTAGATCCCTGTAGGTGCCTTCCCCTGAAAGACAGCCAGGATGAGGCGGAAGTGTGGTCTGGGCCATGAAGTTAATCTCTGGAAACTCTGCAGCCACTGCTCATTCATTCTGTGGTGTGAAAGCCAGTGCTGACTCTTCTCCTGACTCTCTGAAATCCTATGCTCAAGCCTGTCAACTTTAAAATGTAGAAGCCTTGTTTCAGAAAAGCCAAATACACATGTGTTCTGAGCCTATGTACTCACCTTGTCACTCACTCATCCATCCACTCACTAAGTCACTCACGCACTCACCCATCCACTCAGTCAGTCTCACTCAATTCATAAGCATTTCTTGAGTGTTTGCTATATGCCTGGTGCTGAGAGGGGTGCTGCAGAACAGGCCAAGCCTTGGTCCTAAATCTCAAGGAGCTCACCTAGTGAGAGAGAGAAGTACAAAGTAACCACATGCGTGCTAAGTCACTTCAGTCATGTTCAGCTCTTTGCGACCCGATGGACTGTAACCTGCCAGGCTCCTCTGTCCATGGTATTCTCCAGGCAATAATACTGAAGTGGGTTGTCATGCCCTCTTCCAGGGGATCTTCCCGACCCAGGGATCAAACCCATGTTTTTGTATGTCTCCTGCATTGGCAGACTGGTTCATTACCACTAGCACCACCTGGAAAGCCCCACAAAGTAACCAGAGCACAGGGCAAAGGAAAATAAGGGCAGCATGGAGGAATGAAGATGCATGGAGTGCAGGAGAAGTTCCACTGCTCAATTCTACATGGTTTACTTGTTGTTTTTTTGTCTCTCTCCCCCACTAGACTATGAGCTCCATGAGGGCAGAGATTTATATCTGTCTCGTTCACTCCTGCATCCTCTGTGCCTAGAACAGTGCCTGGCACATGGGGGCGCCCACTAAGAAATCTGTTGAATAAATAAGTGACTCGTGGGAGAAGAGAGTGAGTTGATGGAGCTGTCTTTGGAAAGGCTTCACAGAGGAAAGAATCCTGGAGACAGGCTTTACCAAAAGCGAAGACTCTCAGAGCACAGCCAGAATTAAACAGCATCTTGCTTGCAGGGAACAGCTGGAGCAATAGCCTAGGGGTGGGAAATTGCCTGGTGTGTTCAAGGAACAGATGTGATCGGCAGAAATGAACAGAGGACACCAGGTGAGAATGATGCCAGAGAAGATTGGGACCAGATCACTGAGAGCATTGAAAGCCAGGTGGAGGGGCTCTGTGTTCTCCCGCAAGTGTTGGGAGTCTCTAGAGAAAGAAATTTCACAGGAATGCCTGACAGCCTGGCTTGCAACCCAGAAGATGACAGAAGAGCTCTGGTCCTTTTATCCAGGACCTAGGGAGCACCCACTGGGTCTGTGAGAAAAGGCTAACACTGTAGAAGGAATGAGCAGCAGAAGGTGGAGCACGAAGGGCCCTGGCAAGGAAGGAAGGGGAGGGGTGGGCTTCAAGCTGGGCCTTCCATGCTGGCTGTCAGTCCTGTGATGGGGATGAGCCAGCTGATCCCAAGGGCCCCTGCAGCCCTGACATTCTGGCACTCTAATTATAGAACTGAAAGCTTCATTCCAGATAGCTGGGGAAATCCTTTGGTACCATGTCACCTCCCAGCACTGGGAGTTGAGCTGGCACTGAGGCAGTTAAAAAGGAGTGGAATGGACATGTGGAGAGCCTGTGTGAGCCTTGTGATCGTTCAGTAAACTTTTAACTTCTAGGTGTCAGCAGCTCTTTCAGGAATGCACAACAGCAGCCTCTGCACAGGCAAGGGTCTACAAGTTGGGCTGGTTTCTGATCTTTTCTTTCTGCTTTAGGAAGAGGATGGGTCCCCTGGGCCAAGAAGAAACCAAAGACCAGGTTCCTTCCAAACTTGGCTTTCAAAAAAGCCAGTAAGAGAGGTGGCACTGTACTCCAAAGGACCAGAGGGACACTCTTGCCATAAACAAGTCTCAGTTTTCACAGAAGTCCATCCCCCAGGCAGCTGGGAGGAAAGCCCCCAGTCCAAAAGACTCAGCTGGACTGCCCTGCCTGGGTCTGCACAGATGGGGCCCGTGGCAAGCCAGAGGTGTTGGGCATCATTCCTAACACAGAAGCTGGGCCTGCACAGAGCAACCAGTTTAGGGAAAAGTGCTATGACCTGTCAAACAACTGGTTATTACACAATCACCAGAACCAGTCACTGAAAAGCAAAATAAATATACACCTCAAATAAATTCTAATTGGTCGTTTCTCTGGTGTGACTGAATTCCGCTGTCTGGGAAGTGTGAGTAGAACATGGTCTGAGCTGAACCCCAACACCAGGGAGGCCCAGCAAAGCCACCCACAGTGTATTTAAGGTTGACAAGGAAAGGCCGCCCAGGAACACAGAGGGAGAGGATGTGGGCATGTGGGGATGCCAAGATCCAAGAGGGGTTCAGTCTTGGCCCCTGGCACCAGTGGCATCATCGATAGATGGGGAGTTGCTCTGCGGTCCAGGTGGGAAAAGAAAGGTCCAGCTGGAGCCCAGTAAGATCCAGGAGCTCATGGACCACCCCTGGGGAGGGGCAGGAAAAGAGGTAGGAGTTCAGGTGGACACTGGGGAGCTGCCTTCCACCAAGAGGCCTCTGTGTGGACAGCACACACTGAAGTTCAAGTTTGGCCACAGCCAACTAGATAAGCTTCAGCCATCTGCAGGGGGATATGTCCAGAAAGCTTTTGGATACACAACCCTGGCACCAAGGGGAGAGGGATGGTCGGGGAGGCCATGCTGGGAGCCCAAGGGAGTGACGGCCCCTCTCCCAGCCTCACCCTCTCCTTAGTCACTGTGGCCACCAGGTCCCCACAGCCATTTCTGGTTTAGTCAGACCCCTCTGGATCCCTGGCCCTTAGGGTCCCTCACTGCCCTGGGTGGGGCTTCTCTGGGGGCCCCGCTGCCTGCCCTGGAGGGGGCATCCCAGCGCTGGCCTCTTTCGCCCTCCTGCCTTCATCCTCAGGCCCGTCCTGTGGGCGTCTCACACGCCCACAACTGTCCTCTGCCCCGGGGCTGCTGCACCCCCCTGGTCCTCCGTGATGGCCAGGTGGGAGCCCGTGGGGAGGAGAGGTGGGCACTGCTGGCTGTGTCACTGTGTCCTATTCCACCTTGTGGGGACCAAGCCATCCCGGTGGTGTGGAGGGGGGGTGCCCCTTGGGAAGCTGGTCAACCACACAGGGACCCATGTGGGGCCATGACGGCTGCTTCTGAGATGCATCCTGATCTTTTAGGGACTGCAACCTCAGCAGATGCCACCTTCAGTAGGTGACCAGAGTTGCCCAGACTGGGCCCAGAGTCTCCGAGGAAAAAACCTCCCACCGGGCCCCAGCTTTAGACCAGCCCCTCCTGGTGATCGTGTATGAAGCTGCCAAAGCTTCCACAGCCCACGGGCACATGGGGAAGCCCTGCCAAGGCCCTGGCCCAGGACACAGGGACCCCGTGGTGCCCTGACTTGCAAGTGACCTTGGGCACAGCCCTGCCCCTGTGGGCCTGGTCTCCCCACCTGTCAGTAGGTTGGGTGGCGTGGGGGGAGGGGTGCTGGCTGACCTGAAGGGCCCTGCCTATCCCTCCCATAGGCCCCTGGGGACTGGGACCAACCTGCTCAGGGCTCCAGGTGTGCCAGGACCTGCCCCCTGGGCCAACCCGGTTGGTTCTGACTGCCTGCTGCCCTGGAACAGGAGGCCATGCCAGCCTTGGGCCCCTCTGTTTCCCCCTTCAGTCCCACCACAGTTCTAAGGACAGGGTGCTCCTTCCCATCATAAGGGTGATCAAGAATGCTATCCCCAGTTTCTCCCCTCACCCAAACAAGTGACAGCAGTGTGGGCACACCTCAGAGAGCCCAGGGAGACCAAGGCCCCTCCCAGGCTAGCCCAGGTGGGCTCCTGGGGCTGAGGGTTGGTCCTTGGGCAGACGGTGTCCTTCGCTTGGGTGGCGGCTGCTTGTTTTCTGCCTCCTGTTTATTTTATTTTTAGCCCACTACGCCAGCCTCTCTCGGCCTTGGCAGAAGGGGAGCGTGCCCAGGGAAAGTGGTGGGCACATTAGCGAGGCAGGCAGCCAGACTGGTCCACCGAGAGACTGGGAGGCCAGCTGAGAAATTGTTTGCTTAGTTTCATCTACTTATTAGTGCGCTTAAAAACTGCTATTTATATTTTAACCCTCTGGGGACAACTGTGGTTCTCTAGATTAAAAAAAAAAATGTTTGTGTATTTTCAGCCCCAAAAGGAAGAAATAATCAGTAGTCACAGACCTCACCAAGACTGCCAGGGTCGGAGGCTGTTGCCGTGAGATGCTCGGGGAATAGTTGCCTGGGACTGCAGGCATCAGCCATCACCCTCAGCTTGTGAGTTCTGCATTCTCAGATGTGAATTAGGGCTGTTGGCAATGAGGATCAATATAAGCAAAAGACATAAAAAGCCTGGGGAAAATGTGGCAGGCAGTCGTGAAAAGGTTTCACACCTGCGGAAAGGGAAACTCCTCGGGACCTCTACCCCGCAGCTACAGATGTAGGAGCAGAGTAGAGGCTGGAAGAGCTGGGGCCCAAGGTTACTTCCCTCTATTCAGGAAGGTGGCATTCAAAGAGGTTGGTGAGCCCCCTTTTTTGTCCCAGGCCCTGTAAGCATCTGCTCTGAGCAGGTGCTGACCACCCCGGCCCAGCTCCCTCTGTGCAGCTGCCAGGCCCAGGCTGGCTGGGTCTCTGAGCCTCAGAGGTCCCTGTGGCATTGGTGTGGGAAGTGGGGATGAAAGGGCCTTTCTTTGAGGGAGGGCCATCCCAGCTCAGATCCACCCTGATTCTGCCATTGCCTCCCAGAGGGGCTTGACAGGTGGGAGTGAGTCCCCAGGGATCAGGCTAGGGGCGGATGGTAGGTTTGGGGACCAGGAATGCCTACTCCTGCCAATAGCCCAGCCCTGGCTGGGGGCTGTCATCAAATATCTGAACCTAATTCTTCGCAAGCAAACGGAGAAACTTCCTAATACTAAGCTGTTTCCACTGTGAGCTGTCAGTGTCTCAGATGCCCTTGTATTTAGTCTGTTATAAAGGGGCCACTTATTGATAAGCACTTTAACAAATCACCATGCCTCCTTGTGGTTTTTGGAGCAAGGACTGCCATTTTCTGCAACTACCTAACGAGACACAGTTTAAGGATGGGTGTAGATAGAACTGAGTTCTTCCAGAGCAAGGTTAGCTTGTAGACACCTTACAACTTCGCCTGAGAATAGTCCTCCAGGTCTAGTGCTCCACCCAGGAGGTCTCTTTGCTTTGCTATGGAACCAACAAGGTGAATTTCAATTCCTGGCGGAGTAGGGGCAGAGTGTGGGTTTCTGTGGAGTCTGATGGTTCTGACAGGGGCATTTGCCATGCATATGGCATCCCTCCTACTCGGCCTAGTCCAAGAGAACCCTGAGAGGTGACAGAAGTTCCCAACTTCTGCTCCAGCCCCCTGGCTGACCCAGCCTGATCAGATCAGTTAGCTCTCAGCTTAGCTCAATTAACATCACAAACCCACAGTTTAGGGCTAAATCTACATACATCATTATATAAAAGCAAACATTTGCCTTTAATAGCTCTAATGTATGCATAGAATTAGTTTACTGTTCAGGAAAACGCAACCCAATCCACGCCTCTTGCCTGAGAAATCTCACGGACAGAGGAGCCTGGAGTGCTACAGTCCCCGGGGACACCAAGAGTCGGACACAACTTAGTGACTAAGCAGAACACGTCTAAATTACTATTTTTTTTAATTGTCTCAAGGCAGAAACTGAGTTTTATATCACATTCTACAACTTATTTTTTGTTTGTCTTTTTTTCAATGTAAAACAATTGGAAACTTTATGTTTAAACCTTTCATGCTCAGAAAACAAGTTGAATGAAAAATGTGGCTAATTTGTATAGAATGGGGTCCCCCCCCTTTTTTTTTTTTGGTCTGGTTACATACATTAGCAAATAAATGGTGAGAGCAGGAAGAACACCAGACAAAAAAGTGAATTCAATTCCAATCTGTAAAATATTCAAGGAGCTTTAACACCCTAGGAAATGGTTCATATTCCAAGAAAAAAGTTCAGTTAACACAATGCCAAATTGGAGCATCTTTCTTCCTGCAGCCTTAATTTCAGTAAGTATTCACTTGAGGGGGCCCCTTTGGCCTAACACAGTTGGGTGAGGGCCTTGCAGCCAAGGAACCTCGGTCCCAGGTCACCGGTGCTATGGAACCAGTGCCCCCCTGCCCCAAGCCTCCCTTCTCCTCGCTAACCTCCTGCTAACCGCCTAGTGAGGCTGCCTTTCTCCTCAGCACCCTTGCCTTGACCGACCACTGAGACAAGACAGGGCTTGTCTGCTGCCTTCAGTTGGCCTCTGAAGAAGCCAGGAGACAATCTGAGAGGTGCCTGACTCCAGATCCTTGACTTCTGGCTTCTGTGACCCAAGGAAAAGACCCTCAGATCTCAGTCTTTTTTTTTTTTCAGCCTTGAGCATCAAAATCCTTGAGACATCTCAGAGAAGGTTCTGGAGGCAGAGGAAGGCAGCTTCCGGTCCAGGCACAATTTGGTAAACTTTGCCGCCCTCCGCTGTCTCCTGAGCCCCAGCCCTATGAGTCTCCACTCCCAGTCTGGGCCAGGGATCCAAATCCCAAGAAACAAAGAAGTCACTGGGGTGCAAATATCCCTAATGAATAAAGAAAGGAGAGTCACTGGTCTAAGCCATTTCTCCTCGACCAGCACAGCAGCCCATGGGCCTGCAGTGGATGCCCAGGGGATGCACTTGCTCAAAAGTCTGTCTTCAGAATCCCCCATGGAACAAGTATCTGTAAGGAGGAATAGACTAGCAAATTACAAATTATTACCCTGTGTGCTAAGTTGCTTCAGTCATGCCCAATTCTTTGTGACTCCAAGGACTGTAGCCCACCAGGCTCCTTGGTCCATGGAATTCTCCAGGCAAGAATACTGGAGTGGATTGCCATTTCCTCCTCCAGGAGATCTTCCTGACCCAGGAATGAAACCCAGGTCTCCTGCATTGTGAGCAGATTCTTTACCATCTAAACCACCAGGGAAGCCCTAGGAGCAGCTGGTCAGGGTCCAGGTTGACTAGAAGCTGCCCTGGGCTTGAAGTCTTGGTACTCCTCTAGTCTGGCTTAGAAAAAGGCTGTGATGGGCTTCAATTCCTCATCTGACATTCTTACCTCTTCTCCAGAATTAAAGTGTTTTGCAGAGTCCACATGACAGCAGCTAGCAATATTTTATCATCTCTCCATCAAGGAACACAAAAGGATAAATAGTCATAGAGATGTGGAAGGCACATTTGTCTATAGACAGACCCTGGTGTACACTTGCATCTGTGAACTCTCAGCGATCATGCCTTCACTTACTCACTCAGCCGACATTGACTGAGTACTCAGGCATGGTCTTCAAGAAAGTCAGTGTCACTGGGTTGAAATGTAAGTGTCGCCAGTGTCGTGCTCCCTCTCTCTGCAGGCTCTACGGGAGGAGCCTCCTTTGTCTCCTCCAGCTTCTGGTGGCTCCAGGTGTCCCTTAACTCTTGGCTCCTTCCATCTGATCTCTGCCTCTGTCTTCATGTGATCTTCTCTACATTTCTCTTCTGAGGACACTTGTCACTGAATTTAGAGGCCACCCAGATGAATCAGGATGATCTGAACTTGAAATCTTTAATTTGATGACATCTGCAAAGACCTTTGTCCCACAAGGTTACATTCACAGGTTCCAGGGGGATATATCTTTAGGGGCCACCATTCAGCACCCTACAGTATGAACACTGGGAATTCTGGGTGAGTGAATGAATGAATGTTGGAAATACGGTCTTCAAGACAGTTTCCAGTGGCCTAAGTCTTCCAGGGAGCAAAGAGGTCCCTTGGACTGCAAGGAGATCAAACCAGTCAATCCTAAGGGAAATCAATCCTGAATGTTCATTGGAATGACTAATGCTGAATCTGAAACTTCAATCCTTTGGCTACCTGATGCAATGAACAGACTCATTGGAAAAGACGCTGATGCTGGGAAAGATTGAGGGCAGGGGAAGAAGGGGAAGACAGAGGACAAGATGGTTGGATGGCATCACTGACTCAGTGGATATGAGTTTGAGAAAAACGGGAGATAGTGAAGGATAGGGAAGCCTGGCATGCTGCAGTCCATGAGGTTGCAAAGAGTCGGACATAACTGAGCAACTGAACAAAAACAACAGCTCTTCCCAGAGCTTGCCCTCACTGCTATGGTGTTCCATCAGGCCCTTCTGTTTCAGGCCTGATAGGTAACTGGCAATCTGTATGTCACCTGAATTCTAGTGTATTAGATTCTGGAAACTGCATTTCCTCCACATTGGTTATTTCTCTCAAGCACAAAACTTCCCTAGGGGTGGGGGGAGTAAAAGAGAGAAAAAGAAAAGAAAAATGTCCTGTGCCATCAGAGTTGTTTTCCCCAAGGCCAGCTTGTCTGCAGCCTTGCTCAAAAGCCTTTGATGTTTCCCTGGCACCTGTGAGATGCGATGTGAGCTGCTTCATCTGGCCCTCAATGTTCTCTACCTGGACTCCCATCTCCTAACTCTGCAGCTGGTCTCTCGCCACCCCCTATCATCCTCACACACATCCCTAAACCAGCTTGGCCCCTTTCCCCAGAATCCCCTTCCCTCTTCTGCTTCCACGTCTGCCCACTGCTTTCATCATGCCAGGCTAGCTCCAACTCCACCACTTCCTAGAAGTCTTCCCAGCCTCACAGAGCTGAGAATGACTCTGTCCCTCTGCTCTGGTCCCTTCCCAATGGTCTGTATCAAGATTGTGATTGGCCTTTTAGCTCACTCACCCAATCCTTTCTCCCTCTGGGGATGGAGCTGAACTCGCCCTTGGGTCCCTGGTGCCTCACAGTAAGCTATGTGTGCATCGTATGGCTTCCTCTGGTGCTTAGTTGGCAAGGAAATGAACCAGTTTCAAAAGAGGGGGAAAGATAGGAAAACTAGCTGAGAAAGATAGGATCTAGAGATATCCAGGGTAGCAGATGGTGCCCATGAAGCCTGAGTCCTGCCTCGGCCTCTCCTGCCGCCCCTGGCCCAGACTCTCTCAGGTGCCCCCCTCACCCACTCTTTGAAGGCCCGCAGGTGTCTTGGCCCAGGTGTTAGGGGAAACACTGACTGAAACTGCTCACCGCGGCCAGGTACTATAGTAACCATTTGCTTGAGTTATTTTACAACAGGAGGTCCTAGTAAGGAGCACAGAACTAACAAGCCACCACAAACTGGAAGGGTCTTGTTGTGTTAGTAGTTCAATCGTGTCTGACTCTTTGCGACCCCATGGACTATAACCCACCAGGTTCCTCTGTCCGAGGAATTCTCCAGGCAAGGACACTGAAGTGGGTAGCCATTCCCTTCTTCAGGGGATCTTCCCAACCCAGATATTGAACCCAGGTCTCCCACATTGCAGGCAGATTCTTTACCAGCTGAGCCAGAAGGGAAGCCCAAGAATACTGCAGTGGGTAGCCTATCCCTTCTCCAGGCATCTTCCCAACCCAGGGATCGAACCCAGGTCTCACGCATTGCAGGCAGATTTTTTACCGTTGGAAAAAGTCAAAAGGAGTCACCACATGTCCTACCAACCTCCAAGAATCCTTCTTGCTGGCATCCATTTTGGCAGTTATGCCATCAGAAAGGACCCTGAGTCAGAATGATTGGCCAGAGACAACCGGGAAACTAATCCCATCACCATAAAACCCAAGACTGTGAGCCATGTGCCAGAGTGGTTCTCCTGGGTTCCCTTACTCTCCTGCTCTCTGCCTTCCCAATAAAGTCTCTTGCTTTGTCAGGACGTGTGTCTCCTCGGACAATTCATTTCCAAGTGTTAGACAAGAGCCCCCTTCTCAAGCCCTGGAAGGGGTCCTCCTTCCTGCAACATAGGGATTTGGGGTTCATTCTGTCAACACCTCAGATGAGCACAGATGTTTCTTAGATTGCCTCAACGTCTGCCAATGTCCCAAAAGTCCTCCTCCGGTGTCCTCCTTGCTTTAAGCCAAGGTTAGACCTCTTCCTATCAGCAACTCCAGTTTGGGGGAGAGCAAGATTCCCAAGCTTATGGCTAGATGTCCCCCCAAATCCCAACTGAAGAGCACCCCTGGAGTCTGTGCCCTGAACCTCCCTAACTTCACTAGTCCTCCCCTCTCAGGATGTGCAGCCCCAGGGTAGCCATCCTGGGGCTGCCCCCACTCATGCCCACCAGCTCCAGGCCCTGCTACCTGTGTCAATAGCTTCTTGTCAGCCCCCTAGGTTCTCCCTTGGGAACATCAGCTCAAAGACTCCATCCTGCCATCACTAACGTGTGGGGAGGAGACGGACCATGAAGTCTGACATCAGCATTGGGTTTGCATCCCAGGTCTGCACTTCCCAGTTTGTGACCTGCTCTGACGTCAGTTCCCAGGAACTCATTCATCCACCTACCCAGTAAAACAACAACAACAGCAACGTTTTCAGAACACCTACTGGGTGTCAGGTCTACTAGGTACTAACCATTGGGATGCAACAGTGAAAAGGACAAAATCTCTGCCCTCAAGGAACTCACCATCCTGGTCTCAGGAGACACTAGCCATGAGAATAATTGTAATAGAAGGTGACCAAGGTTACGATGTTGGGGTCCCCTTTGTTCTGTGATTACTGAGCTCCTAATAATGTCCAGCTCTCAGGTATTATATTAAAAAACACAGCAAAGAGAGAGGGTAGAGATTTATGGACTTGTAATAAAAACCCATTTTTCCTGCAAGAATTTCAACCAGAAAGATGTTTTTTAAATTGCTGTGGGTGTATTTGGCTATCGCAAGCTAAGATAATCAGCTGCTCCAAATGGACAAAACAGACGTGAACACCACGGAGCCCATTCTAAACAGCACAGAAGCCAAAGTCGAGTTTCTCGAACACCCAGATATGAGGTGTTCTCAGTTTTAAGATGATGTGATTGATGAAATACAAACAATCGCATAATAGTTTTGCAGGAAGAAATAAAGAAGACACAAAACTGCATTAAGTTGCCCATGGATAGTGATGAGCACTGCAGCATTAACATGTGGAAAAGCAGAAAGCTTGAAGTTCCAGAAATTCAGTCAGCAGCCCACTCATGGCCACCCGAGGCCTGTGGTGCAGCCAGCCACACGCCAGCACAGCGCACTCCACCCCTCGGTCACAGGTGACACTTCCTCCCCTCCTCTCAGAGCCCCAGCTCCCACCTCTGATCCTGCCGTCACCAAGAGCCAGTTGCAGGTGCTAATGACACTGTTCTGTCCCATAGGAGTCCTAGCACGAGGAGTCCTAGACCTGGACTGCAGCAATAGGTGACACATGGCTTAGAAGAAGCGATGGTAGAGAAATATGTAGGCAGTGAGTAGACAGGATTGGTTGCTGAAAGTCTGTGGAGAGAAAAGGGGCCAGGAGAGTCAGGGGAGGGCCCAGGTTTCTTGCCAATGACTGAGACATGGGCCCCAGAAAAGAAAAACGGGTGTCAGGTGGGCAGGCCATCCCCAAGGGCTGGATCCACTGGTTGTTGTTCAGTTGCTCAGTCATATCCGACTCTTTGTGATCCCATGGAATGTTGCCCACCAGGCTCCTCTGTCCATGAGATTCTCCAGGCAAGAAGACTAGAGTGGGTTGCCATTCCCTTCTCCAGGGGATCGTCCCGAACTAGGGATCGAACCCATGTCTCCTCTGTCTCCTGCATTAGCAGGCGGGTTCTTTATCACTGAGCCACCAGGGAAGCCCAGATCCACCTGCTTTCCACTTTCCTGTGAGGCCAGCTCTGCAGTGTTTGGAGACAGGACCAGGGAAGCTCACAGGAGCTGGGTTAAGCTGGCCACATCCCATCCCTCAAAGGTCAGCTCCAGGGTAGCTTTTCCAGGTCAGAGATGGGTTCTTTCTCAGGACTTGCTTATCAGTTCCATGGTTAAGACTCCACCTTCCACTGCAGGGGGACGCAGGTTCAGTCCTTAGTTGGGGAGCTAAGGTCCCACAAGCCCCGGGGTGTGGCCAAAAATTAAAGAGGAAAAAGAAACACATGCTGTCTCTCCTGAATGCCCAGTTCACGATCTGTAGTGGGCAGTTCACACAGGTGGCTGGCTGGGCCCTCAGCAGCCTGGCAAGTGGTGCCCCCCTACACCCCCTTCATCTGGGCAGGCCTGTAGTCCCACAGTTGGGGAGCACACCCGGTTCCCCTCTGCCTGTGCACTGGGGTCAAGGGAATTGCCTGCTTCGTAAGGTTGTGGTAGTGATAAGATCCTGTTCCTTGCATGCGAGTTTCGCTGCTGCTGGTGGCTCTGCCTGCCTCCTCCTTGGTCTCCCTGATATTGTTGCTATGGTCTGTCTGTTGGTTTCCTGTGGGTACTCTAACAAAATCATCACAAACTCGGTGGCTTTAAACAACAGAAATGTATTCATTTAGACAGAAATGTATGTATGTATGTATATATGTATGTATCTCTCCTCTCACAGTTCTGGAGGCCAGGGTCTGGAGTACCCAAGTCAGCAGCTCTGAAGACTCCAGCAGCTGCCAGCACACCCAGCTTCCAGGGCACCCAGGTGTGCCTTAGATTGTGGCTTTGTGACGCTCCTCTTTGCTTCTGTCCTCACAGAGCCTGCTTCCCTGTGTGTCCCAAATCTTCCTTTGCCTCTCCAAGAACCCTTGTTATTGGATATAGGCCCACTTGGATAATCCAGAATAGCTCTTCTCCAGATTCTTAACTTCATTACATCTGCAAAGACCGGTTTTTGAATCATGCCACATTCACAGGTTCCAAGAGGATCCATCTTTTTTTTTTTTTTTAAGGTTCCATCTTTTGAGAGGCCTACCGTTCAACACACTATAGTCTGAATGTTCAGATTTACAATCAACCCCAAGATCACACACCCACCTTTTCCCCAGGCTGGGTGCCCAGAGCCACTCACAGAGCCACAGGAGGCAAGATCACAGTTTGTATCAGCTCTCCAGAACTCAAGGGGAAAGTGGCCCTGGAGATCAGGTCCCCAAGCTGTCATCAGCCTGGCAGGGAGAAGGGAGGCTGTTCCCCAAAGACCCTTCCATGTTAAATAAAGCTCCAGATGTGTCCCAGACTTTGCTCAAGGGATGCTAACAGGCCCTCCCATCATTCTGAGCACCACAGAGACAAGCCAGCTGGAGGCACTGGGCCCTGACACCAAAGTCCTGTGTTCCAGCCTTAACCACCACATCTGTCACTTCAGGCCACTTCAAAGAGGTAAAATGGTAGCAGTGAGCCTGATTTGAAGCCAACACGGTAAAAGAAGTAAAAGTGTTTAGCAAGCTGCAAAGGGCGCCGCAGGGGCCTTCGTAGAGACACCAGCCGAGCTCGCCCTGTGTGGCCTGGAGCCTGCGGGCCGACCTGACTGCCACACTAGATGTGACAGGCTGATGCCCCCACACTGGGAAAGGCAGGAACTGGCGAGGAAAGGAGGGCGGGGCGGGGGGGGGCTGCTCTTTCAGAGCTCAGTCCCCTTCGCACACTTCCAAGGACACAGTGATGGAACAGAACTGGAGAAAGACCATGGCTTTCCCCAAAGGGGGGAAGGGACAACCCAGCGATCAATTTCGGTTATTAGCGGCAAGAAGAGGACCCTTTATTCCAGGCGTGTGTGTGCCTTTTAATTTCCTCTTGTGGGCTCCTGAGGGGGCCCAGTAACAGTGCAATTGGTATTCCTGGCCAGCCTCGGCGGAGGCAGGCACTAAGTCGGAGAAGGCTCCAGGTGGCGTGGTGTGCCACCTGCCCTGCTGGTTTCCCGATTAACTGAGCCCACACAACCCGCCTTGGGCGGGGTGTGTGAAGGCTGCAGCCGAGACACTGAGCCCACCCCAGGGTCCAGGCGGGTCTCCCCCAGCCTTTCAGAGGTGGCAGGTCCGAATTGACCTCGAGCCTTTCCAGCTTTATGCAAAAGGAAAAAAAAAAAAAAAAAAAGCCTTACTATGGGTGGCAAATGAACTTGGCTCCCTCAGGCAATTGAAGGCACAAAGGTGACCAAGCAGCTTATTAAGGGGTGATGATTTGCATCACAAGACCGTTGGCTTCCTAAACAGAGTTCTCCTGAGGCTGCTAGAGAGGCTGCCCCCCGGGGGGTTGACGATTCAATATACAAAACAGTGATCCTTCCTGACATCCTGACTTGTGCACAGCAGACTCCGTTGTGTAGAACCAGCATCTGGGCAGACTCTGGATCAGCTCCCAGCCCCAAGACATGTGGTATCACTACACCCTGGCAATTTCTCAGATACAGATGTGGTTCCTTCCCAACCTGGCACCTGGCTTGGGAAGTGAATGCTGGAGCCAGGTGCTTGGGGCCAGGAAGGGAGGGCTCTTGGGGGACAGGGGTGTGTGAGACCCAAGTCTGTTTCGCTGGGCCCCCAGCAAGTTGTAGGGCCTGTTCCCTCTTTGGGGCCTTAGTGTCCAAGTGCATACAGCAAGGGAGGCTTGATGCACTTCCTGTTTCTTCATTCCAGGAGCACCACCCTTGGGCTGGCAGAGTGACCCTGGAGATGCCCTTGACCTACCTATAAAATGGGATACAGACATTGCCCTGAATCGTGCCAAGAATAATGGCAATGGTAAAATTTCAATATGTCTGTGAGGGTACTTTAGAAATTGTGCCATTCACAGAGCAGCAGTGGCTTGAATCCTTGTACAAAGAGCATTTTCAAAGTCAGCAGCTTCCTCATCTGAGGCCCAGGTGGTCTGAAGCCTGCTCAGTGGGTGCATGTGCTCCAGGGGTGGAGTTATTCCAGGGAACAGCTTAGCAAGTTCTGCAACATCCCATTCTGAATGAACACACAAGTGAACTCTTTACCCTACAGTGGGACATTTCGAGGAAAGGAGATTCCCAAAATGCTATGTTTGCATTTCACACAGCTCAACTGGCCTCAAGCTTGGAATCCAGTGCGAGTTTATGTAAATGACTAGGAACTGCCCACTAGAAAAAGAGTTTTGAAATAGAATGAATTTTTCAAACTTGCCCAGGGTCTTCGAGGGGAGGGCGTGAGGGCAGGGTGCAAGTAGTCCTTGTGTAACTTGGTGCAAGCCGTGCTCTTTGCCCCATCCCATCCCCACCCTAGCCATTGCTCACGTTGAGAAGTTTGCACACATAGTAAGGATTCGAAATGGTTTAAATGTTCTGAAATTCAAGTTCCAACCAGAGAATTGTTCTCAGAGCTAGGAAGTTTGAGGGACTTGGAACAGGACAGGAGGCAGCAGAGGAAGGAACCAGAAAGACAGGAAGAGACAGGCTGAAAGGAAAGGAGGTGGGAGGGAAGAGAAGGGAATGAACAAATGCCAACATTTCCCGGTGTGTTTAATTTTCACATCCCAAAGCACCAGGCAGCAGGCGACCATTATACTACCTACTGGGATCCCAGGCAGAGACCTCTGGGTGGGGAGGATGTGGAACTCATTCTTTCCCACTCCAGCCAGACCTGCTTGCTGCTGTTCGGATACAAAAGATGATAGAAGAGCCTCTGAAAAGTGTCAAGGGTTTGTGCTTGGCAGCTCTTCATTACCTCTCACTCTTTTAGACTCAGAGGTGAACTCTGCCCCCAACTCCCCTCCTGGATTGTTACATACCTCAGTGCCAGGAGCCTGGAGTTAGACAGAGGCTGCCTTGAGTCCTCCAGGGCACTGAGGTCTCAGGGAAGGAGGCAATGAAAGAATCCAAATGTCACTACTCCAGTCTTGGTCAGCAGGTCCCTCATCTGGTCAGTGATGGGCTAACTGTCCTGGCCTTTCTGGCCAAGGACAAGCTGCAGCCTCCATGTTCCCAGGCCCTTCCTTGAAGCCGTTGGGTAAGTTACCTGATGATGAACCTCAACTAAGGGACTTTGTACCCTGGCCTCCCAGCAGCTTCCTGCTCCCAAAGCATAAATTTTCTTTTCCTGAAGTCTTCCCATCCTCCAGCTGCACCCCCACCCCACCCCCCGCCCATGCAGGCTCTGAAGAGACTTCTGCTTCTGTCTGGGTGGCGTGAAGACTGGCTTCTGCCCCAGTTTTGCCACTTAGTCACCTGCATTATTTTCCCGTTGCTGTTGTAACAAATCACCACAACTCTCACAGTTAAATATCTCAATTTACTGTAACACTTTTGGAAGGCACAGGTGCAAAGTCACTTTCATTTGGGTAAAGTCAAGGTAACAGCTGGGCTGGTTGCTTTTACAAACTCTGAGAGAAGAATCCCTGGTGGCTCAGACAGTAAAGAATCTGCCTGCAGTGTGGGAGACCTGGCTTCGATCCCTGGGTTAGTAAGATCCCCTGGAGAAGGAAATGGCAATCCACTCCAGTATTCCTGCCTGGAGAATCCCAAGGACAGAGGAGCCTGGTGGGCTACAGTCCATGGGGTCACAAAGAGTCAGACACAACTGAGATGACTTAGCACACATGCATGAGAGAAGAATCTCTTCCCTGGCCCTTTCCAGCTGCTGGTGGATGCCTGCATTCCTTGGCTCGTGACCTCTTCCTCCATCCTCAAAAGGCATCCATCCAGTCTCTGCTTCCAACATCACATTGCCTCCTCCTCTTCTGTCCATATCAACTCTTCCTCTGCTTCTCTTTTTCTTATAAGAACATTTGTGTTTGTATTTAGGGCCCATTCAGAAGATCCAAGATAATCTCTCCTTCTTGAGATCCCTAATTTAATCACATTTGCAAGATCCCTTTTCATAGGTTCCAGTGACTAACACATGAACATCTTGGGGCCAAGATTCAGCCTCCCACGTCAGGTATGGGTCTTTGAGCAACTAAGTCACCTCCCTTCTCTGAAGCTTAATTTCCTTCTTTGTACCGAAGACATGAGATTCCTCCTCCTCACCGCTGGGGCTTAATAGGAGGTTCCAGGGAGAAAGTAGATGTCATGGCATTTTGTAAACTGTCTTGAAGCTTGTTCTTGCTGCCCTACCCGTGAAGCTGAGGTCCCCTCAGTTTAGTCACCCACAGCCTGGGAACTCTGCCTCCAGAACCCTCTCCCGGCATGTCTTGAGAAACACTCTGGAAGTTGAAATTGTTCCTAAACCGTCTGACTCTGGCCATCCTGTCCCAGTGAATGACAGTGGAGAATGGAAGGTGCTTGGGTGGGTGGCAGCCATGGTGGCATTGATGCCACATTCCAATTGGCTAAAATTTCCCTTCCCAGCTTGCTTTGTTCCAGTTCCAATGAGGTCCCCGGATGTAGAAATAGGCTCCTGAGCACACTGCTGGGCACAGAGGAAGTGGCACACGGCCATTTTTCTCCACATAGCAGCTACAGCAACCTGTTCTTGTCAGCTTTTCATTGCCTCTGGAAGCATCCTCTCCTTCCTCCTCTGCGACATGCCATCAGGTCACAGGCAGCAGCAGGAGCACGCACCCCACGGTGCTGGTGCCATCCCCGCCCTCTACCAGTGGCTATCCACACTCAGTGTAGGGGACCAGGGCCTGTTCACAGCCTCAGCTGACCAGGCTGCCTAAGGACGGGTCACAGTTTGCCCAGCAGCTGATAGGAAGTAGGCAAGGGACAGCAAAGACTCTGAATGGAAAGACTGGCAAAACCTCCTGTGTGCACAGCCACAGCTGGCTCTGGGCCTGGCCGAGAGCATGGGGATTACCTGCAAGCTTTCAGGGGGCAACAGGTGTTTCTTTACCCTAAACCCAGGAAAATCACAACCACAACCGCTACACCTGGGCGGGTGTATGGGGCGGGGCAGTGGTGCTGCTAAGCCCGTGAGAAACCGAGAACAGAAAGACCCTTTCTGAATATGGCCACCTCCTCTCCCCCAGTATTGCCAGTGTGGAGACGGGATCCACCAGGAACAGTGATGGGTTAGGTGGAAACTGCTGGGGGGAACTTGGCCGTTATTCCCCAATACAGCCAGGCTGGCAGCTTTCATTCTGGGTGCTGCCTTTCCCAGTCTGGGCCAATGGCCTCTTCCCAGGGGCCCAGACAGCTTTGGAGTGCATCACTGTTTCCGGGGGGCTTTCTGCAAACATCTCTGCTTGCTGGGATGCCCTACGGCCTCAAAAAGGTGCAAGGCACTGACATCTTACAGGCCGAGAGACAGAGCCAGGGGAGACTGACTCGCCCGGATCACACACACGTGGACCTGGCAGCAGACTCCCAGCCTTTGTATGATAATCCAGTGCGTGATGAAATCCTCTACTGTCTGTCTGAACGCAAGAGCTGCCCAGCAGCGCAGGCTGAAGCACATCAACTTGTTCTGCTTGTGCATTCTGAGTGCCAGTCCACAGCGTCCTCATTCCACTTGAGGCATCAATGTGCCAGACGACCTTGATGTATGAATCAGTCGTGGTGGTTCTCTTACAGGAAATTGAAGATACTTTTGCGAACTGGTTTGCCAGTTTCTATTGCTTTTTGGCTTCTTTGGGATTTTGTGTGAACTGTATAAGGCAACTTTGCACCAGTTACTGACCCCAGGTTGATGGGTGGAGACAGGTAAGGATTCTGGGAACAAAAGAACTCGTTTCTCTCAGGAATTGGGGGGGTGGGGATGTTGCCACCTCCTGACAAAAGCTGTAGCATCAGTGTGTGGACACCTTATGCAGAACAGGACACCTAGTCCTGCACTTGATCTGGAGTATGTCTGGGGGATATTGCTTCATACAGAGGGGCCCAGGGGCTCCTGAGACCCTTTCTAGGGCCCACAATATCAAAACCTCTTTCACAATAATGTCAACAATAAGCTCAAGGACTTCCCTGTGGTCCAGGGGCTAAGATTCCAGTGCAGAGGCCCAGATTCAATCCCTGGTCAGGAAACTAGATCCCACATGCCACAACTAAGAGTTCTCAGGCCGCAACTAAAGATTCCACATGCTGCACCTAAGACCTGGGGCAGCCAAATAAATAAATATTTAAAGCAAAATAAAAAGAAGCAAAAACAATAAGATCAAGATGAGTTTGCCTTTGCTCTCCTCTCACAGTTGAATGTTGAATTTTTCTGGAGACGACGGGACACGTGATATCACAACAGCTTGAACTCAGAAGCAGATACCAGAATCCAGCTGTCTTCTATTAAGCTTGACATTAAAATTGCTTGCAAAACTGTAAAACAATGTCACTCTTCTCACTAATCACTTTTGTTCTGGAAGATATAGTTATTTAATAGGTTTATTAGTGTTATTTTTTAATAAATTAATGGTTGAAAGCTTTCTCAGTTTAAATTCCTGAAACTGTACATTTCAGTAGACAGAGTATGTCTATAGAACCAAGAGCTCTTTTGGGCTCCTTGATAATTTGCTAAGAGTGTAAAGGGACTGCAAGACCAGAAACATGAGAATGGCTGTCCTAGAAGTCGGGAGACCCTCTGATTGGACATTTGGGGACACTGTGAGGCAGGAAATAGCCCAAGGTCACTCAGAGATTTCTTGGCAGAAACAGGTCTTCTGAGAGCCAAAGCCTTGATTTCTAGGGACTTTTTGTCAAAAGCTTCAGTGACTGGACTCTGGGGCACAGGGTGAAATGAATCCATGGTGCCACACTTCCCCCAGCTACCAAATCCTGGCACCTCCAGAGCCTCTCAGCTCTTTACCCACCAGGGGATTTTACCTACCTCCCACCTTGAAGAATTACTATAATGAAAAGAAACTCACACAGATCAGGCAATGAGCAAGTGACCCAGCAGAACCAGGATCTGGGCTTCCAAACTCCCTGTCAGCTGCTGTTGTTGTACAGGCCAGGAGAAAAACCCTCCGTGGGCCAATAAAGAGTATTGAAACTGGCCAGGCCTTGTCATTAAACTCTGCAGACTTTTGAAAAAGCTTATTTCCCCTCCAACAGCCCTGTCCCCAACTCTGTCCACAAGAGACTCCCATCCCACCTCACTGTTCTGAACCCCTGCTGCATCCTTGGGGTGGGAGTTTTATCAAAGGCCTGCACCAACACAGATGATCTCACAGTGCTGAGAGTGTCTGAAATCTGTAGACATCAGGCAGTTCCCTTAAATGCCTCTGCTTTTTCATCAGTTTTCAAGCCACCGCCATGTAACCTGTATGTACAGGTTGTTCAAAAGTGCTGTATCTGTGCTCTGGGGACCCTTGCATCAAACCCCATTTAATTTTAATAGCACCAGTGCCCTTCTGTTATTCCAGACATCAGACTATCTGAGCTGCAGAATTGACATGCATTTTCTCTATGAGTTGTTCGCGAAAGATGAGAGGGGAGGGACTGTGAGTTGGGTACCACTGACCGTCCCTGTTAGTAATGAGACCCCAGCCGTGTACTCATTAAACACTGTGGCTTTTAAACAAGTTTGACATTGGTGCATCCTTGCTGGCCCTCTTCCAGCCCATTTGCAAGTTGCAAAAAGAGCTGTTGAATCTTGTTTTTCGATAGACTTCTGTGGCCTCCCAGCCTGGAGTTTTCAATTGCCCAGTCTTGGGTCAGGAGGAGCTTAGCATTGCTCTGGGGAGGGGAAGTGGTATGCAGGAGGGGAAAGGGAGAGCACATTCTGGAGGAGGAAGGACCCAACAGCTCTACTCCCCCTGACATGTATCATTAGCTATTAGTCGAGAATCATTCTTTTTGTAGATTTGTCACAATTGCCTTCTACAACTGGCTTCCTCAATGCTGTGCTAATTATCCATATGTTCTCAGAGGCAATTTGTGAATGCCAATCATTTATTTCCAGTTTACATAATCACAGAGGGCTGTTGATAACACAGAAATGCTTTAGAGTCAATGCATTAGCATTTGCCTTCAGATCATTTTCTGCTCTGACTTGACAAGTCCATTTCTATCATAAATAAAAACCTTTTGCAACCCTGGAACAAGCAGGGAAACTGGCTGCACCTCTGCAAGGGTTATCTATCTCATGTGATAGCTCTAGTTAGGTGCTCTCTTGTGCTTAGAGGTTTCTTTTTCTTCTATTTAAAAGCCAAAATAGATACAGCTTCCAAAGCTGACAGAAAAAGAAACAGAAATTTTGAGTAGTCCAATATCTGTCAAAGAAATTGATTAGTTCAAAATAACCCCATGAAGAATCCCCAGGCCTACATTGATTCACTTGTGAATCCTTACAAACCTTTAAGGAAGAAGTAACATTGAGCTTATATAAGTTCTTGCAGAGTAGAAAAAGTGGGAACACTTCTGCTTTTGATGAGGCCACTATAACCTTCATTCCCAAACCTAACAAGGATATTGCTAGAAAGGAGCACTATAGACCAATTTCTCTCATGAACATAGGTACATAGGTTCACAAAACAGAAAATGAAGCCAGTCACATCCTATATATATACACATATAATATTTATTGATGCGTGTGTATGTTCAGTCATGTCCAATTCTTTGCAACCCCATGAACTGTAGCCCACTAGGCTCCTCTGTCCATGAGATTTTCCAAGCAAGAATACTGGAGTGGGTTGCCATTTCCTTCTTCAAGGGATCTTCCCAAGCCAGACATTGAAATTACTCAACCATAAAACAAAAAAATGAAATTTTGCCATTTGCAGCAACATGGAGGATATTATACTAAGTGAAGTAAGTCAGACAGAGAAAGACAAATACCACATAATGTCACTTATATGTGGAATCTAAAAAATAATCCTGGCCCAGGGATCAAACCCATGTCTCCTGCATCTCCTGCGTTTACAGGTGGATTCTTTACCACTGCACCACCTGGCAAGTCTCTAATATTTATTGATATATTTATTTACATAGGTATTATATATAAATATATATATATATGTATATATATATATATATACACACAGACGTATTCCTGTTCAAATTCCATTCATATATATGTCCATTCACATACCACACAAATATATGTGTGTGTGTGTGTGTGTGTGTGTGTGTGTATGTTTAGAAAGAGAGGGGGGAAAAGCACTTCATCTCCAAATTTCCTCTGGTGTCTTCAGGAATCATCTCCTTGTATTTCAGTTCTTGAGCAAGTATCTGCTTTAGGGGAAAGGACATAATTCAACAACTAACAGAGGTTTATTCCAGGCATGCAGTTTGTTTAATATTCAAAAATTAATTAATATGATTAATTATATGGCAAATAGATGGGGAAACAGTGGAAACAGGGGCAGACTTTATTTCTCTGGGCTCCAAAATCACTGCAGATGGTGATTGCAGCCATGAAATTAAAAGACACTCCTTGGAAGAAAAGTTATGACCAACCTAAACAGCATATTAAAAAGCAGAGACATTACTTTGCTGTCTAGGCCCGTCTAGTCAAGGCTATGGTTTTTCCAGTGGCCATGTATGGATGTGAGAGTTGGACTATAAAGAAAGCTGAACACCAAAGAACTGATGCTTTTCAACTGTGGTGTTGGAGAAAACTCTTGAGAGTCCCTTGGACTGCAAGGAGATCCAACCAGGTCCATCCTAAAGGAGATCAGTCCTGGGTGTTCATTTGAAGGACTGATGCTGAAGCTGAAACTCCAATACTTTTGCCACCTGATGCGAAGAGCTGACTCATTTGAAAAGATGCTGATGCTGGGAAAGATTGAAGGCAAGAGGAGAAGGGGACGACAGAGGATGAGATGGTTGGATGGCATCACCGACTCGATAAACATGGGTTTGGGTGGACTCTGGGAGTTGGTAATGGACAGGGAGGCCTGGTGTGCTGCGATTCATGGGGTCACAAAGAGTCAGACACGACTGAGCAACTGAACTGAACTGATATCAACAGGAAAAAAGGAGAAAATGATACAATTATTTAAATAGACATAGAAAAGCATTTGACAACATTCAACAGCTACCTATGATAAAACAAACAAGAATCTATTAGTACACTAGGAATGGAAGGTAACTTTCTGCTCCAATAAAGGAAAGCTACAAAAAACAATAGCAACCATCACAATCAATAGTAAAACATTAGAATCTTTCCCCATAGATTAGGAATGAAAACAAGTTGCCCATTATTACCACTTTTGTTCCACCTTGTACCAAAGGTCCAACCTAGTTCAGTAGAAAATAAATCCAATATTCACAAACTGCATGATTGGATACATGATAAATCCAATAGAACCTACAAACTATAAGGATTAATAAAGTTGCAGGATCAGTTCAGTTCAGTCGCTCAACCGTGTCCAACTCTTTGCAACCCCATGGACTGCAGCAGGCCGGGCTTCCCTGTCCATCATCAACTCCCAGAGCTTGCTCAAACTTATGTCCATCGAGTCAGTGATGTTATCCAACCATCTCATCCTCTGTTGTCCCCTTCTCCTCCTGCCTTCAATCTTTCCCAGCATCAGGGTCTTTTTCAATGAGTCCGTTCTTTGCATCAGGTGGCCAAAGTATCAGAGCCTCAGCTTCAGCATCAGTCTTTCCAATGAATATTAAGGGTTGATTTCCTTTAGGATTGACTGGTTTGATCTCCTTGCAGTCCAATGGATGCTCAAGTGTCTTCTCCAACACCACAGTTCAAAAGCATCAGTTCTTCGGTGCTCAGCCTTCTTTATGGTCCAACTCTCATATCTATACATGACTACTGGAAAAACCATAGCTTTGACTAGACGGACCTTTGTTGACAAAGTAATGTCTGCTTTTTGATATGCTATCTAGGTTGGTCATAGCTTTTCTTCCAAGGAGTAAGCGTCTTTTAATTTCATGGCTGCAGTCACCATCCACAGTGATTTTGGAGCCCAAGAAAATAAAGTCTGTCACTGTTTCCATTGTTTCCCCATCTATTTGCCATGAAGTGATAGGACCACATGCCATGATCTTTGTTTTTTGAATGTTGAGTTTAAGCCAGCTTTTTCACTCTCCTCTTTCACTTTCATCAAAAGACTCTTTAGTTCCTCTTCACTTTCTGCCACAAGGGTGGTGTCATCTGCATAGGTTATTGATATTTCTCCTGGCAATCTTGATTCCAGCTTGTGCTTCATCCAGCCTGGCATTTTGCATGATATATTCTGCATATAATTTAAATAATCAGGGTGACAATATACAGCCTTGATGTACTCCTTTCCCAATTTGGAAACAGTCCGTTGTTCCATGTCCGGTTCTAACTGTTGCTTCTTGACCTGCATGCAGATTTCTCAGGAGGCAGGTAAGGTGGTCTGGTATTTCCATCTCTTTAAGAATTTTCCAGTTTGTCGTGATTCACACAGCCAAAGGCTTTGGTGCAGTCAATGAAGCAGAAGTTGATGTTTTTCTAGAACTCTCTTGCTTTTTCTATGATCAGGATACCAAGTCTATATATAAGAACCAGCTACATTTTTATATATCAGCAACAATTAAATAGAAATGAAAGTTAGAAAATAAACCATTTATAATATCAAAAACATCAAATACCTAGAAATAAATGAAAAATGTGTAAAACTTCTACACTGAAGACAAGAAAACATTGAGAAAAATTAAGATTAAATTAAAAAGAAGGATATGCCATTATTCATGAATTTGGTAGGCCAAATACCATAAATATGCTCATCTTCCTTATATTAGCACATAGATTCACCACAATCCCAGTGAAAATCCAAGCAGGCTTTAAAAAACTTTTTTCCACTGCTAGATAGCTGGATATCAAGAATATTGTAATAAATCAGACAGTATAATTGATACTGATGCAAGGGCAGTAAAAATCAACTTGAAAATGTAATAGTATCATAAGGCTAGAAACAAAGCCACATATATATCATTATGTGATTTATTAAAAAGATTGCCTCTTCAATAAATTAGTAAGGGTAAATTGAATATCATGGAAAAACTACACTGAGACTCTCACTTCATGTCATAGGTCAAGTTGAAAAAGGTATATATATATATATATATATATATATATATAAGGAGAATATCTTTATGTCTTTAGGGAAAGATAGCTTAAATGAGACACTAAGTGCACTAACCACATTAAAAATATAATTAGACTACATTAAAATAAGCAACTTTATTTTTAAAAAACCAATAAAAGTGTAAAAAGGCCAGCCTCAGAGATTAGAGAAGATATTTGCTATATACATCTACTCAGCCCATGTGCCACATTTTCTATTGATATATCTGTCTTTTCCTATTGATTTGTAGAAATTCTTTATATGGTATATATTCTGGATAGTTTTTTGAGATATATGTCCAAAATACAAATCCAAAGAACTATCTTGAATATATGAAGAATTCTTACAATCAACAAGAAAAAGACAGTAGAAAATTTGGCAGAGGACCTGAATAAACACTTCACCAAAGATGCTATCCAAATGCCAAAGGATGTTCAACCTCAGGTGTCATCAGAAAAATGCAAATGACAACTATCATACAGTATCACTACTGTAGTGTTCTCTGTAGTGTGTTTCCCAGATCTCCCCTTCAGAACTGAAGCATCCAACTCTCTGCTTGCTGAGGGTGCTGACAGCCCTCAGCTGAGTTCCCCCTCCTGCTGATTGTCCTTAACTGGAAAGAGCCACCTACCCTGAAGCCACCTCCTCTCCCTGGCAAAGCCTGCATCTAATGACTGGTTGAAAGGAGGTACAAAATCTCAGTACCCATCCCTAATTTGGAACAATTCAGGATCATTCCAGCTCCAAGTTCTCTACAGGATTAGCTGAGGTCTTTGGTATGACTGCATCTCAATCTAACCTTTCCCCCTGCCTAATCCTGTTTCCTCCACTCCCTCATAGATACTGCTCCTGAAAGAGCACCTCAATAAACTTCCTGCACACTAACATGTATATTAGAGTCTATTTCCAGAGAAATGAAACCTAGGACAACTACCCACACAGCAGAATGGTTGAAATGGAAAAGACAGATAATACAGTGTGATGAGAATGTGGACTGACCACAACTCTTTTTAAAGCAATTTTTAAAGTAATTTTAATTAATTAATTAATATATTGGTCACCCTGTGCAGTATGTGGGATCTTAGTTCCGTGACCAGGGATCAAACCTGCATGCACCCCCTGCAGTGAAAGAGTGGAGTTATAACCACTGGACCACCAGGGAAGTCCCCAACCACAACTCTTATAGACAGATGTAGACCAATCAAACTGCACATGTACTGCTGGTGACATATAAATTCTGCAGCCACATTGGAGAATGGCAGTCTGGTAGCATCTATTACAGTGAAACACATACATGACGCAACTATTCCACTACCAAGTATTCTAAACTGCAGAAATACATGTATATGTTCACAAGCAGACGTGAACAAATATGGGCATAAAGGCATTGTTCATATTGTGCAAACTGGAAACAACCCAATTATTCATCAAGTGTACAGTGGGTAAATTAATTGTGCCATGTGCGTACTTGCATGCTAAGTCACTTCTGTCATGTCCAACTCTTTGCAACCCTATGGACAGTAGCCCATAGCTCCTCTGTCCATGGAATTCTCCAGGCAAGAATACTGGAGTGGGTTGCCATGCCATCCTCCAGGAATTATGCCATGTTCATATACCAAACTTACAAACATAATGTTGATTAAAAGAGAAAAACTAGATGTGAAAAAAGCAAGTTCTCTATGAGTCCATTAAAATAAATTACACATACAAGAAAACACTAGTAGAACTCACGACACTGGTTACCATTGGTTGGGAGATTAGCAACTGACCATTGGAGGCAATATGGTGATTTGGGGGAAGCCCTAATGTCCTGTTTCCTGACTTGCATTCTGGTTACAAAAGTGCATTCACATTGTAAAATGAACCTAGCTGTACACACATGATCTGGGTGCTTTTCTGTATGTAATACTTCAACAAAACAACCTAGAAAAACTGAAAGGACATGCGTGAACAGATGCATCCAGAAACTAGTGAATGTTCAGGCTCCCTGCTCTAAGTACCCTGATTCCTGAGGTTTGGGCTGGGCTTTGCAAGCAGGATAGTCTGACTGGTTGGGGGGTGGAAGAAGCACTGGATCCTAATCAGAGATTTCATAGTCACCTGCCTTGGCCTATTGATGGGCAATGAGGGGGCGGGCATGGTTTTGTCATCACTGTGCGGGTGGCAGCTTGGAAGGGGTGATGATTCTCCCTGATGAGTCAAAGGAGATGCTGTACAAGCAGGGCATTTGGTGCTGATGAAAATAAAAAGCCTTCTTCCCTGTCTGTTGCAAAGGTTCAGCAGGTACACTCTTTGATAAATGGTCACAGTAATGAAATTTACACTCTTTAATCACAAGGGCTATAACTTAATTAAAAACACATTGAGGATTGATTTGGGTTGGAGAGCTTTCCCGTTTCCTGGGCTTTATTAAATTTTGTGTTTCTTTGCTCAGCCTCATCTGACAGGCTGAAGTGTGCAAGTCGGTGGCTGAGGAGTTGTCACCATCCTGATGGGATGAATCCAGTTTGGGGCTCTGGGCAGACCAGAGTGAAGGGGATGGAGCCAGGGGCCCCAGAAAAGGGGATCCAGGCCTGCAACCTCTCACTGCCTTTGCCTGCAGCGCTTTCCAGGCAACCTAGAAGTCAGAGTCTGCGCGATTCTGAGTTGGAGGCAGGATTCCCTTTGAGCCCACTAACTGGGGTCCCTCAAGAGAGATCTGATGTCAGGGAAGCTGATTTAATGTTCAAAGCCAACTTGTGAGATAGGAACTGCCGCTGTTACCATTTTCTATTTGTAGAAACAGAAGAAGAAAGAAGGTTAGTGACTTGTCCAGTGCCCACGCAGCCAGCATCCTTACAGCCCTCTGAAACAAACACAGTCCCTACACACACACACATGAACTGCCTTCACATCTTCACCTGAGCAAATAGAGTTAGATACAGATACACATCCACACGCCCATCTCCACTCTCAACATACACATACACAAACGCATATGTGCGTGTACACACACACACACACACCCCTGTGCAGATACACTCAGATATAGACACACATCTACACACTCAACTGTACTCCCAACACACATGCGTGCATTCACACATATTGATATACATACAGTTCAGTTCAGTTCAGTCGCTCAGTCATGTCCGACTCTTTGCGACCCCATGGACTACAGCACACCAGGCCTCCCTGTCCATCGCCAACTCCCAGAGTTTACCCAAACTCATGTCCATTGAGCCAGTGATGCCATCCAACCATCTCATCCTCTGTCATCCCCTTCTTCTCCCACCTTCAATCTTTCCCAGCATCAGGGTCTTTTCAGTCAGCTCTTCACATCTACACACAAATATGCACACACACCCACGATAAACATACATGTGCAGATACACCTGGATTTGGAGACACACCTATACACTGCACTACACTCCCAACACACATGCACACATGCATGAACAGAAAAAATATACATTTCTTTGTACACCTAGTCAGATACATCCACATACCAGTAGTCATAGACCTGGATACAAGCACATAGTCACACACTCATACATATGCCCACTCTCACACACAGCCCCATGTACACCCCACAGCCACGCTTGTGCAGATACACCAAGTCATAGATACACATCTACACACCCATCCACATTCATATCCCCTACACACAAAGGACAGAAACATCAACACCCGTGTGGATACACTCAACTCTATAAATACACATACAGACACATACATATCTACATCCAACACACACATATACATGATACATGATCTGCATTCAACATACTCCATACCCACATCCAGGAAGACATCCTTGATATAGACACACATTCATATACCCATACACACCCACACATGCATCCACAAAGACATGAACACACACACATACATAAAGACACATGTATATTCACACACACACATACATGACAATGCACTCAAAGATAAACATACACTCACATACCCGGACACACATGAATAGTGAACACTACATACTCATGGATGTGAGAGTTGGACCATAAAGAAAGCTGAGCACCAAAGAATTGATGCTTTTGAACTGTGGTGTTGGAGAAGACTCTTGAGAATCCCTTGGACTGCAAGGAGATCAAACCAGTTCATCCTAAAGGAAATCAGTCTTGATATTCATTGGAAGGACTGATGCTGAAGCTGAAATGCCAATACTTTGGCCACCTGATGCAAAGAACTGACTCACTGGAAAAGACCCTGATGCTGGGAAAGATTGAAGGCAGGAGGAGAAGGCGACGACAGAGGATGAAATGGTTGGATGGCATCAATGACTCAGTGGACATGAGTTTGAGTAAACTCTGGGAGTTGGTGATGGATAGGGAGGCCAGACGTGCTGCAGTCCATGGGGTCGCAAACAGTCAGACACGACTGAGCAAATGAACTAAACTGAACATTTTCATGAGCAGTGTAAACACCCATTCACTCCCATGGGTCATCTGTTAATGCCAAGTACACCAAGAACTCTCTAGAATCTGGGGCTGAAAAACAATGCTGAGAAACTGGATTTAAGCAGCATGATCCATGCTCCCCACCCACCTCAACCCTGGACACCCTGAGGCTGGCCTACCAGGGCTTCCGCCTCCTCCCTGAGAAATCAGTGGTGTCAGCAGCCCCCTGGGCTCCCCAGGCCCCCACCACATCAGCACACCTTCTGCTTTCTCAGAAGAACCCAGGTCACCATGATCCAGGGCCCCAAGATCACTCATAGATCAACAATGGCAGTGAGAAGAATGGAAAAGGACGCCTTGGGAGAGCATGACAGGGCTGCAGGCAGAGCGCTCTGCGGCCTGGTCAGGGAGCCAGCCCTCTGGCTGGGCTGTTGGAAGTAAGCAAAGGACATGGAGGATCCCACTGGTGCCGCATAGAGCGAGGTAGAAGGTGTGCAGTTTGGCAGCGGTGTGGGCAGAGTGGAAGTTGGCACAGCCATCCAGGTAGGGGCAGGGGTGCTGAGGCCAGAGTTGGGGGAGAGGCCATGGAGCCCTGCAGGCTGAAGGAGGGTCTGGCCACAACCGGTCATGGGTTGGATAGAGGTATGAGGGAGAGGGAGGGGTGACATCCAGATTCCTGGGGTGGGGGATAGCTGTAGAGGTGGGCAGGGGCTGGCCAGGCAGGCCCCACTGGCGTGGGAGGGGGCTGGAGTGGGGGCTTTGTCTGGGGGCCATGAGGAGCCACTGAAGAGTTGGCCGCTGAAGAAGGACTTGGTTGCACATGTGAGCATCAGACCACATGGACCACATGGATGATACAGAAAGCCAGGCTGGGCTCCCAGGAACAATGTGTACCGGCTTGAGGGTGGAACTGGGCTATCACACCAGAGCTCCCTGCCTAGCACCTCTACTGGGAGGCCAGAAGTCCGAAATCAAAACGTCAGTAGGGCCCACTCTAAACACCTCAGCTTAACTTGTCCCCTCTGGAAAGACCTTACTTCCAAATGAGGTCACATTTGGGCAATTAGGACTTTGACATCTTTGCATGCATGCTCAGTTGCTTCAGTCGTATCTGACTCTTTGGGACCCCATGGACTGTACCCTGCCAGGCTCCTCTATCCATGGGATTCTCCAGGCTAGAATACTGGAATGGGTTGCCATTTCCTCCTCCAGGGGATCTTCCTGACACAGGGATCAAACCCACGTCTCCTGCATCTCCTACATTGTGGGTGAATTCTTTACCCATTGAGCCTCAGGGGAAACCCCTGGCATCTTTAGCAGGGGGAGAGGAGCAACACAATTCAAACCATAATACTTGTCTAGGCTCCGCTGTGAACAGCAGCTTGCGGGACCCCTCCTGGGTTAGGGCAACGGGAGAGGAAGGGAATCAAGCTGCTGGATCCAGACTGGGCCTGGTAAAGAGGGGTGCCCAGGTTCAGGGAGCAGTGGGCCGCCTGGAACAGACTTCAACATGAAGCCTGGGCCCCGTGGAGGGGAAGGCCTCCCATAGGAGAGAGTTGCTGGAGAGCAGAGGCTGCAGGGGGCCTGGGGAGAAGCCCGCAGGGGTTGGCTTCATGGGGACATGACCCAAGAGCAGGAAGGGTTGATGAGTGGCAGCAAGGGGTTTGTGAGGAGCAGAAGAGACTAAGCCTTTCCAGCTCCCAGCTCCGGGGCCTGCGTGATACGCTGACACCCTCGTCCTGGGTCTTTCCAGAAGGGGATCAGGGCACTTGTGCTAGGAATGGGCATTTCTAGGCCAGGGCCCTAGGGGCTGCAGAAGAGAGAGGCCTAGGTTGTAAGAGAACAGAGGCTGGCTTGACAGAGTGTGCACATGGATCTGTGTATGGGTGTGTGTGTGTGTGTGTGTGTGTGTGTGTGTGTGTGTGAAAGGGGCATCTGGATTCCCGGGTCTGTACGTCACGACATATAGAACCTTGTGTGACTGTGAGTGTGTCTGTGCCCACATGCGTGTGGAGTGGTGGTGAGGCCACAGGGGCTCAGGGAAGGTCCATCAGCTGAGCTGGTACCCGAGCTGCAGCTAAGCTTGGCTTTAAACCCCTCATCAAATATCAGGTAGCCTCCTGCATCGTCCATCAGCCACCTTAATCCCTCTGCACCTGTCCCAGGTCCCTGCTCTTGCCCCCCCAGGTGTATCAGCACTTCATGGTCCCCTGACCACCTGCGGGAACAGTTGCTAAGACTTCACAGGCCACATTTCACTTGGACACATGCTAAGAGCTTATTTGTTGCCTGTCTTCTCACAATCCAGAAAGAGTCTGGCTGTTCAACTGTACGTTCTTGTCGGGCAAAGAGATTACCTGGGTCCAGCACACCTGGGGTCCAGGTGAGAAGTGGCCAGTGGTGAGGGACAGCCAGAGGAGGCTCCAGGGCACCCTCAGTCCTCTGGCAGTGGGGAGGCTGGCTGTCTCAGTGAAGTGAAGATCCAGACCTGGGTGCAGACAGACAGCAGGAGTCCAAGAAACAGACCCTAGGCCTCCATCTTCTGCTCACCCCTACCCCGGCATAGGAGGGGAGATGGGCTCCACCCTCTGGTAAAAGTCCTGTAAGTGTAGTGGTGAGGGCACGAGTGTCACAGGGGCTAAGAGGGGGCAGGCTGGGGTAAGTGTCTTCTCAGGGGCTTCCCTCCAATCTTGGGACCTGGCTGTGTCTCTTTTCCATCCACAGATGGGGATGTGAAGAGGAGCCGGGCCATCAAGCCTGGTGGTTGTTGGGAAACCAGATGCCTTGAAGGCTGGAGAGCACTTTTGGAGAGCTCTTGGCCAACCCAGAGCTCCGTGCAGCTTGGAGGGGTTTGTACTGGTTGTAAAGGAGACAGCCATGCTGGGAAAGTAAGCATGAAGCCCAAAGTAGCAAATATTCCCACACCTACATATGCCTAGGCACGCGGCCCCTTCTGCCTCTTTCATCTTCCAGGTAGATGAATGCCCAGGTACCATCAGCATGTCTTAATCTCCTAAATTAAGGAGTCCCAATGTCAGTTCCCATCTCCAGAATCTTTACATCTCAGTGGCATCTCCCTTTGTCCAGTGACACTAGAAAGCCCCTTGAGGTGCTCAGAAGGCCAGAGGGAGGCAGTTATTTTGGATCCTTGCGTTTTTGCCCACATTGCATTTGGTACAATCATTTACCAGTGAGCTGACAAACTCGTGACTCCCCCATTGCACCTCTGTAAAAGATCACATTGCTATCTCCATTTAAAACATTTTATACACTTTCAAACTGTGTACATGCTTGATCAAAATGCTTCATGTGATTCTGGGTTCTGCCTCTGTGTGTATAGGTGTGTATCTGTGTGTGTGTGCCTCTGTGTGTGTGTGTGTGTGTGTGTATACATATATATATAGAGAGAGAAAGAAAGAGAGAGAGTTGAAGAGATTGTTTAGTAGAAATAATCACGATACATTAGCAATTAGAGCTCCTTTGGGCCGAGTATCTTGGGAGTGTCTTTTAGGGGTCCTTAGGAATCCATGCTTCCCCCACTAACACCTCTTTTTCCTCCTCATATCCTGCCATTGGAAGTGTTAGCACAGAACTATCTGCTTATAAAGAATCAGGCTTTGTCTTTAGCGGTGAGATTGATGGCAAAGAAGCAAAGTTTACATTTAATAGGTCATAATTAAAACTGAGACCATTTAAAAATACTTATCATTTCATTAACAATTATTTTTAAATCTATGTGTTAATTCCTTGAGTGCCCACACATTTGGTCAAACATTATTCTGAGTGTTTCTGCAAGGGTAATTTTGGATGAGAAGGACATTTAAATTGATAGATTGAGTAAAGCATATTACTTCCTCCAATGTGGGTGGGCCTCATCCACTCAGCTCAAGGCCTGAAAAGAACAAAGGCTGCCCCTCACCCAAGTAAGAGAATTTCTCCTGCTCAGTGCCTTCCACCGGACAGAGGCATTTTCCTACCTTCAAACTTGACCTGAATCATTGGCAACCACTAGTAACAAGATAGAGAGATATAACCACCAATTGACAAGGATGGAGGAGAGAGAGAGAAAGGAGTAATTAAAAACAATTCGTCTAAAAGAAGGTAAGAAGAGGACTTGTAAGACACAAGAAGTCTTCTAGAAGTATTTTAGATATGAATCCCTTATCAGACAAAGGATTTGCAAATATCTTCTCCCAGTTTGTGACTTGTCTTAGCTTCTTTTAGCAGTGTCTTTTGAAAAGTAGAACTTTTAATTTTGGGCCTACTGGACCCACACTATCATTTGTCCTAGTTCTCGAGCCTTCAGACTCAAACTAGAACTACACTTGGATCTTGAGCTTGCCAGCTTCCCCTGCAGATTTAGGGACTTGTCCGCCTCTGTAATCATATGATTGTGTGAGCCAATTCCTTATAATAAATATCTCTCTCTCAATATATTTATATCTATCTCTATATATACATATATATATATCCTATGTAAATGTTGGTTTCTTTCTCTCTGGAGAACCCTGGATAATACTCTATTACATGTCAACACAAATGTTATGAAAAATAACTATATTTTTCTAAACAAAAAAAATAATGAGAAGAGTGATATTGCTTTACATTTTTGCAAAACTCTTTAATGTCTAGCTGTTGTGGATTGGTTTGATATGATTTCAAATCCACTTGTTTATGACCTAAGTGAAGTTTTGTTTTTTATTGAAGAGTAGCTGATTTACAATATTATGTTCATTTCAGGTGTACAGCATAGCGATTCTCATTTTTGCAGATTATACTCTATTATAGGTTATTACAAGATAGTGGGTATAATTTCCCGTGCTATACAGTACACCCTTGTTGCTTACCTGGTTTATATATAGTAGTTTATATCTGTTAATTCCATGCCCCTAATTCTCTCTCCCCTTTCCCTCCCCGCTTTGCTAACAGCAAGTTTGTTTTCTATGTCTGTGAGTCTGTTTCTGTTTTGCACATATATTTCTGAGCATTGTTTCTTAGATTCCACATATAAGTGACAATATGCAGTATTTGTCTTTCTCTCTCTGACTTATTTTACCTAGTATAATGCCCTCCAAGCTCATCCATGTTGCTGCCAACAGCAAAATTTCATTTTTTGCTTTATGGTTGAGTAATTTCAATCCCTGGGTCGGGAAGATCCCCTGGAGAAGGAATTGGCAACCCACTCCAGTATTTGGACTGGAGAATGCCATGGACAGAGGAGCCTGGCAGGCTACAATCCATGAGGTCACAAAAGAGTTGGACATAATTTAGCAACTAAACAACAACAATATTACGCTGTATTTATATATCCCATCTTAATCCATTTCTCTGTTGATGGGAACTTGAGTTGCTTCCATGTCTGTGTCTTGGCTACTGTATGGCCAACAGGTACATGAAAGTAATTCTCATCTTCGCTAATTATTAGAGAAACGCAAATCAAAACCACAATGAAGTATTACTTCACACTCGTCAGAATGACCATCATCCAAAAAGTGTGCAAATAGCAAATATTAGTGAGGATGTAGAGAAAAGGGAACTCTTACATTGTTGGTGGGTGTGTAAGTTGGTGCAGTCACTATGGAAAACATTATGGAGGTTTTTCGAAAAACTAAAAATAGAACTACCATGTGATCTAGCAATCCCACTCCTGGGTATATACCTGAAAAACACAAAAACTTTAATTTGAAAAGACACGTGCACCTCCAAATGTTCATATCAGCACTGTTTACAATAACTAAAACTTGGAAGCAACCTAAGTGAAGTTGTTTTCGTTCAGTTGTTTATTACAATAGGGTTTCCCTGATGGCTCAGAATGTAAAGAATCTGCTTGTAATACAAGAGATCCAGGTTGGATCCCTGGGTTGGGAAGATCCCCTAGAGAAAGGAATGGATGCCCTCTCCAGTATTCTTGCCTGGAGCATTCCGTGGACAGAGATGCCAATCCATGGGGTTGCAAAGAGTCAGATACAACTGAGTGGCTAATACTGAAGACATGGAAGCAATCTAAGTGAAGTTGTTTTCTGTCACTTGTTTATAACAATAGACTCCCCCCAAAAAGTTATTTTGAAGTAGAATTGTTTTGATATCAGGAGGAAATAAGCTGTGTCAGGATGTCATCATATCATCTGTTGCCTTTGATAAGCGCTCAGGAGTTCAGATGGAGAAGGCAATGGCACCCCACTCCAGTACTCTTGCCTGGAAAATCCCATGGAAATCCCATGGATGGAGGAGCCTGGTAGGCTGCGGTCCATGGGGTCGCTAAGAGTTGGACACAACTGAGTGACTTCACTTTCACTTCTCACTTTCACACATTGGAGAAGGAAATGGCAACCCACTCCAGTGTTCTTGCCTGGAGAATCCCAGGGACTGGGGAGCCTGGTGGGCTGCCGTCTATGGGATCACACAGAGTTGGACACGACTGAAGTGACTTAGCAGCAGCAGCAGGAGTTCAGATGCTGAGGGGCCCCGCCAGGGGCTTATCCATAATAACAGATGAAGAGGCAACTATGGCCAAGGGGCATTTAAACTATAAATACAGAGAGTTTGTGAGGACAAGCCAGAGTTTCAGTTTGGGAAATGCTACCTTTTGCTATTCTAGCTCCCCAAAGACTTTGGGACATTAGTTCCTGCCCTGGTAAAGGCAACTTCTTTCCTGAAGTGGTTACAAATCAAGCAGCACCCCTGGAAAGAGATCTGCCGACTGGTCAACACCACGATGTTGTTCCCTAGCAACAAGGGACTCTTATTTTTGTGCTGGCAGCTGGATGTCAGCTCTGTTGACAGAACCATCTCTCCATCTTTGGTTTGAGAAACCAAAACTCGTAGAAAAGGTACACCACAACTGAATTTCCACTTTCTTCCCTTCACCTCTCCTTGCCTGGAACAATGGTGTGATTAATCTATCGTTGGCTTATTAGGAGATATTATCCTGAATGCTACTGGCTTCTGAAATTACAATTCCTGCAGTGAATCTGTGTTAAATGAACTATTGGCAAAGACAAGCTCAGTCCCAAGGTGTAATATGCTGTCCCTAAAACAAAACATGGGCTTGATGTTAACAGTAGGAGCTAGATTCTCCTATCTGCTCCTGCAATCAAACTGTTGTGATCTCCCACATCACATTGTTGTTGTTCAGTAGCTAAATAGTGTCTGACTCTTTGCAACCCCGTGGACTGTAGCACACCAGGCTTCCCTGTCCTTCACCATCTCCCAGAGCTTGCACAAGCTCACGTCCATCGAATCGATGATGCCATCCAACCATCTCATCCTCTGTCGCCCACTTCATCTCTTACCCTCAGTCTTTTCCAGCATCAGGGTCTTCTCCAATGAGTTGGCTCTTTGTATCAGGTGGCCAAAGTATTGGAGCTTCAGCATCAGTCCTTGCAATGAATATTCAAGCTTGATTTTCCTTTAGGACTGACTAGCCTCTGGAAAACTCAACTGTACAGGTGTGACAGGAGAGTTGAAAAGGCAACTAATATCTTAGTATCATTATGAAAATAGTTTCAATCTTTCAGACCCACTGGAAGTTTCTTGGAGACTACGAGGGTTCTCAGACTACATTTTGAAAACCATTGCCCTAGAGATTATAACACTCATCCTTGACTTCTGAAAGCCTAATGTTCATTTGTACCTTTATTCTCTTCCCAGAGAATGCACAAGGACCTTAAAGTGCTTTAATTCTACTTCCTCTCTTCTAATTCCTATGCTTTTGTACTAGTGTACTTTAATCTGTATATACTCTAAAGCCCAATGATATTGATATCATTCTTATTGTTTTACACAGCCTGCGTTCATTTACACTTACTCATAAATTTACCCTTTTGCCCAGCTTTTCTAGTTGTTCTCATTGAGAAGAATGATTGAAATGACCTCATCTACCATGATCAGAAATAGAAACCAGAAAAGCTTTTGGTTGGAGAAGGAATTGGCAACCCACTCCAATATTCTTGCCTGGAGAATCTCATGGACAGAGGAGCCTGGCAGGCTATAGTCCATGGGGTTGCATGGGACACTACTTAGCAACTAAACCACCACCAAAGCTTTTGGTAAGCTGTACCTTACACCTGGAATGGTACTTCCTCCATTGACAATGTAGCAAAGTCAGAGACTTCCACCTCCTTTGATTCATTCCACATTCAGAAGAGATCCATTCAGTGCCTCCTCTGCTCCAGGCATGATTCTAAAACCTCCGTAACTTGGCCAGTACAACTGAGGGTCTAAATTCTTTGTTGTTGCTATTCAGTCACTCAGTTGTGTCCGACTCTTTGTGACCCCATGTACTGTAGCACACCAGGCTTCCCTGTCCTTCACCATCTCCTGGAGTTTGCTCAAATTGGTGCCCATTGAGTTGGTGATGCCACCCAAGCATCTCATCCTCTGTCATCCCCTTCTCCTCCTGCCTTCAATCTTTCCCAGCATCAGGGCCTTTTCCAGTGAGTCAGCTCTTTACATCAGATGGCCAAAGTACCAGAGCCTCAGCTTCAGCATCAGTCCTTCCAATGAATAATAAGGGTTGATTTCCTTTAGGATTGACTGATTTGATCTCCTTGCAGTCCAAGGGATGCTCAAGAGTCTTCTCCAACACCACAATTCGTAAGCATCAATTCTTTGGTGCTCAGACTTCGTTATGGTCCAACTCTCACATGTGTACATGACTACTGGAAAAACCACAGCTTTGACTAGATGGACCTTTGTCAACAAAGTAATGTCTCTGCTTTTTAATATGCTGTCTAGGTTTGTCATGGCTTTTCTTCCAAGAAGCAAGTATCTTTTAATTTCATGGCTGCAGGCACCATCCGTGATTTTGGAGCCCAAGAAAATAGTCTGTCACTGTCTCCATCTATTTGCCATGAAGTGATGGGACCACATGCCATGATCTTTGTTTTTTGAATGGTGAGTTTTAAGCCAGCTTTTCAGCTCTTCTCTTTCACCTTCATCAAGAGGCTCTTTTGTTCCTCTTCACTTTCTGCCGTAAGGGTGGTGTTATCTGCATATCTGAAGTTATTGATATTTCTCCCAGCAATCTTGATTCCAGCCTGTGCTTCACACAGCCTGGCATTTCACATGATGGACTCTGCATATAAGTTAAACAAGCATGGTGACAATATACAGCCTTGACGTACTCTTTCCCAATTTGAAGTAGTCTATTGTTCCATGTCTAGTTCTAACTGTTGCTTCTTGACATGCCTGCAGGTTTCTCAGGAGGCAAGTAAGGTGGTCTGGTATTTCCATCTCTTTAAGAATTTTCCAGATTTTGTTGTGATTCACAAAGTCAAAGGCTTTAGCGTAGTCAATGAAGCAAAAGTAGAATTTTTTTTTTTTGAATTCTCTTGCTTTTTCTATGATCCAATGGATGTTGGCAATTTTACCTCTAGTTCCTCTGCCTTTTCTAAATACAGCTTGAACATCTGAAAGTTCTCGGTTCATGTACTATTGAAGCCTGGCTTGGAGGATTTTGAATATTACTTTGCTAGCATGTGAAATAAGTGCAATTGTTCAGTTGTTTGAACAATCTTTGGCATTGCCCTTCTTTGGGACTGGAAGAAAACTGACTTTTTCCAGTCCTGTGGCCACTGTTGAGTTTTCCAAATTTGCTGGCATATTGAGTGCAGGGCTTTAGGATCATCATCCTTTTGGATTTGAAGTGGCTCAGCTGGAAAGCCATCACCTCCACCTTTGCTTTGTTTGCAGTGATGCTTCCTAAGGCCCACTCGACTTCGCACTCCAAGATATCTGGCTCTAGGTGATTGATCACACCATCATGGTTATCTGGGTCATTAAGATATTTTTTGTATAGCTCTTCTGTGTATTCTTGCCACTGCTTCTTAATAGCTTCTGCTTCTGTTAGGTCCATACTGTTTCTGTCCTTTATTGTGCCCATCTTTGCATGAAATGTTCCCTTGGTATCTCTCATTTTCTTGAAGAGATCTCTAGTCTTTCCCATTTTATTGTTCACTTGGGAAGGCTTTCTTATCTCTCCTTGCTATTCTTTGGAACTCTGAATTCAGATGGGTATATCTTTTCTTTTCTCCTTTGCTTTTTTCTTCTCTTCTTTTCTCAGCTATTTGTACGGCCTCCTTAGATAGCCATTTTGCCTTTTTGCATTTCTTTTTCTTGGGGATGGTATTGATCACCACCTCCTATACAATGTCTTGAACCTCCGTCCATAGTTCTTCAGGCACTCTGTCTATCAGATCTAATCCCTTGAATCTATTTGTCATTTCCACTGTATAATCATAAGGGATTTTAATTTTGTTTAAGTTGGATGAATTTAGATCCAGTAGCTACTGGGTTGGGCAGCACAGTTTCAGATACTAGAGAGTGAAAATGAGCACACTGGCAAATGCCTGATGTCCTAGGGCTTATATTTTTATGGAGGAAGGCCAGCACAAAGATGTCCTAGTCGAAGATTGCACCTCCAGACACTGGCCTGAACAGCAGTGACTCAGGAAATGTGGTTTGACTTGAAGGTGTTAAATGGGTGCAGACTCCAGAGGGGGTTTGATGGAAGGTTCTGAATTATCCACCCAGGAGCACTGGGTCAAGTAGTGGGAAGAGCACGAGCTTTTGGAGTTAAACAGTCTGCATTAGAATCTGCCCGATGGCTATTTACTAGCTCTGTGATTTGGGGCAAGTTGCTTAACCCCACTGAGCTTCAAAAATCCCATTCAGGAGGAGCAATTAACGATGCCTGCCTCCTCGAATGGGTGTGAGAATTGAATGCGGCGCTGGGCACTGCAAAATGGCTTGAATGTCCACAGGCCTTCCCCTCCCCCAAGCCTATTCTATTAGTAGTGGCGACCAAGGCCCTAAACCTGCTGGCCATTTACACCCCCATGGAAACACGCATTAGCTGCATGAAAGGCACAGACCTAAGTCAAAGAGGAGATGAAGCCAGTCCAAGACAAAGGCTGCAAATGACAATGAGAGGAATGTGACTGTTTTCCGGCCTGAACTCTTGCCCTGGGCACTGGCCCCCAGAGCCAGTCCTCTAGTGCAATGTGGAAACCACAGCCCACTAGTCAGGAGACAGCTGAGGGGGCAGCCCAGCACCTTCCTGGGTCATGTCTTCATGTTGGTTTAGAGGGGGAGTGGATGAGACAGACCTTGGAGAGGACACTCCTTTCCTCACAGCTACAAAGTTGCATTTCTGGGGAAAGAAAATTGTCAGCCTTTCTTGTGGCTGCAGCTGTGGGTCCCAGAACTTTCCTGTGATCTGTGGGTGCAGCTCCAGGTTAGTCCCCCAGACTGTGGGGGCTGCCCCTGCTTCTCCCTGAAGCCTTCCTCTGACTTGGGGGCTTGCGGACCAGACTGGAGATAGTCTGGTCAGGCCCGGGGGAAGGCAGTCAGCCAGACATTCCCAAGCTGCTGGAGGGGGAGCAGCTGCAAACATGCTGGGAAGGGGATCAGCTAGGTGCTGGTATAAACACTCCCGCAAAAAAAAAAAAAAAAAAGGAAAGCTGACTTCAGAATCTGTGAGTGCAAAGAATGAGAATAATTTGCATTTTGTATGGGCCTGTGGCACTGACCTCTGCCTGCCTCCAGGTTCCCTTGCCTCTCTGTGAAGCTCAGAAGACCTGTATCCCTCACCCTGGCCTCCAGTGTCCCCCCACGCCCCATGCCTCTCTGGCAATGGGTTGGTGCTGCTGCTGGCAGGCCCTCTGTTATGCCTCTACTTCTGTCTGCTCCAAACCTGTCCTACTAGTTTGCCCTCCAGGTGCGGACCAGGTGTGGGCACTTGCTGAGTTTTTCACCTCTGGTGACCAGTTCTAACATTGCCAAGAGCTCGCCTTCAAGGGCATCTAGTATGTTCTGCATCTCTACTTGGCAGTAGGTACCACTTCCTTCCAATCCCACAGGGCAGAGAGACCTGGGAAGACCACACAAATGCCAAGCAATAGGCAAAGAGCTTGGCAATGCCTAGGGAGAGGGTACAGTGAGATAGGTGGAGACATTTGAGGGGGCCTGGCACCCACTCCTTCTTCCTGCTAATCAGAGTTAGCTTTCTAATTGCCTCCTCAATTAACAACTAACCCCAAGTCTCTCCTCTCCCAGTGAATAATTAGGCTATGTGACTCCCTTGTTCATGTTGCTCACTCGCTCATTCATGTCTGGCTCTTTGTGACCCCATGGGCTGCAGCACGCCAGGCTTCCCTGTCCTTCACCATCTCCTGGACCCTGCTCAAACTCATGTTCATTGAGTCGATGATGCCATCCAACCGTCTTGTCCTCTGTTGTCCCCTTCTCCTCCTGCCTTCAATCTTTCCCAGCATCAGGGCCTTTTCCAGTGAGTCAGCTCTTTGCATCAGGTGGCCAAAGTATCAGAGCCTCAGCTTCAGCATCAGTCCTTCCAATGAATATTAAGGGTTGATTTCCTTTAGGATTGACTGGTTTGATCTCCTTGCAGTCCAAGGGATGCTCAAGAATCTTCTCCAACACCACAGTTCAAAAGCATCAATTCTTTGGTGCTCAGCCTTTTTTATGGTCCAACTCTCACATTTGTACATGACTACTGGAAAAACCACAGCTTTGACTAGATGGACCTTTGTCGGCAAAGTAAAGCCTTTGCTTTTTAATATGTTGTCTAGGTTTGTTATAGCTTTTCTTCTAAGGAGCAAGCATCTTTTAATTTCATGGCTGCAGTCACCATCTGCAATGATTTTGGAGCCCCCAAAAATAAAGTCTGTCACTGTTTCCATTGCTTCCCCATCTATTTGTCATTAAGTGATAGTACTGGATGCCATAATCTTAGTTTTTTGAATGGTGAGTTTTAAGCCAGTTTTTCCACTCTCCTCTTTCACCTTCATCAAGAGGCCTAAGTCCCTCTTCACTTTCTGTCATAAGAGTGGTGTCATCTGCATATCTGAGGTTATTGATATTTCTCCCAGCAATCTTGATTCTGGCTTGTGCTTCACACAGCCCAGCATTTTGCATGATGGACTCTGCATATAAGTTAAATAAGCAGGTTGACAATATACAGCATTAAGGTAAGGCTATAAACTTTCCAGATTGTAAACTTTCCCAATTTTGAACCAGTCCATTGTTCCATGTGACTCCCTAGACTGCATTTTACAAGTCCAGGTCTAACTTGGAGCCAAGTGTCACAGGGTCACATACAATGCAGGGAGGACGAAATCCTTAGGAGACAGAAAGCTGGGACATCATTCTGGCTCTTCCTCCTCCTCTTCCTTGCACTGTGAACTTGAGCAAGTTGCTCTGAACTTCTGATATTCCTAGTCCTAGCTTTGTCCATAACTCTGCTCCATTGGGAATGATGGATTCCTTGATGAGTTCTTGAAAAGCAGAAGCTAGATCCTGCTTTCCACTATGCCGCTGAGAGGGCCAAGTATTAATAGCTGTGGGTGGTGCCCTCTGCCAGCTTGTTTGAGTGCCACTGTGACTTGGATGCCCACATCTAGAGACAAACTAGCCCACTCACCATGCTCAAACCCACCGTTGCCCACTGGCTCTGTGGTGAAGGCCAGGCTGGCTCTGGGTATCTGAGGTAGGGTACCCTGGCAGGGCTGGTCCAGGTGACCAACATGCCCAGGACAAAGGTGCTCTTGATGGCAGACCTCCCTATGGACAGAGTGTCTTTCCCTCCCCAGTGATGCCCAGTGTGCCAGGCATTCAACGGGAACAGAATTTGCTGCCCCCAAATGTGCCTCTGTTAGGGAAAACCCACTGATTGAAACCGCCCACTCTGACCATGCACCATAGTAACTATTTGCATGAGTTATTTTATGACAGGAGGTCCTAGGGAGGAACACAGAACTATTAAGCCATCAACAACCAGAAGAATTCAGGAGAAGTCAAAAGGAGATGCCATGTGTACGACCACCTCCCAGAATCCCTCTCATTAGCATCCATCTTGGCTGAGTGATGTCAGAGCCAAGTGACACCAGGAAGCACCCTGAGTCAGAGTTATTGGTCAAAGACAACCTGGAAACTTATCCCATCATCATAAAACCAATGACTGTGAGCCACATGGCAGAGCAGTTCTCCTAAGTTTCCTCACCCTCCTGCTCTCCAGGAATTCGTCAAACTGAGGGGACCACTTCAACTGCCTCGTGGCTCATCACAGAAGGTCTACAGTGTGGACCAATGGAGATTTCTCAAAATAGGGTAATCCTCTTCTTTGCCACCCTTGACTTTAATCAGTGAAGGGGAAACTACTGTAAAGTGGTGAAAGTTAGTTTACCTATGTGCATTGATTTCATGATCAGAGTCTCCTGCTTCCTTATTTGGGGTTGCTGCAAATAAGGGGTTAACTCTACAGGTCAGATGGGTTTGTTTGCAATTCAGCGGTGCCTGGTGATAATCTAGACTGTGCTTCCCCCATCTGTGATTTGCACACATTGCCTTTGAGGTCTCCATAGTGTGGACATGTAGCTGACCAGCCCAGAAGCTGTGAGGCTCAAGTTCATCTCATCAGTTTATGAGCTGATGAGATGTCAAATACTTTACACTTTTTGAAGGTTAGTGAAGTCCCCTATACAAAACACAATCGTTACCTCTTTTGCTTGTCCCCAAGTTGCTTCATATAGCAAACTAGTGATCTTTGGCCTGGGATAAATGGTGACTGCGGGTGTCTTGGGAATTCCCTCTCATGGTGTGCTGGGTGGGGAGGCAAAGTAGGATGGTGGCTCATGGATCTTCCTGAATTTAACCCCAAATTGGACCTCAACCAGAGCTTCCCATGGGGTGTCTATGAGTGTCCAGGCAAGGTAAGAAGGCTCAGGGGTGCTCTTTTTTTTAGGGGTGCTCTTGGCTGTGGGATTTCCAGGAAGATAGAGGCAGAGACAGGATGGAACCAAAACCAGACCCAGTTGGAGCAGGCAGCAGACTGTCAGTGCCCAGTACACACACCCAGATGCCAAGGTCAACCAGGAGACCCGAGATGGGCCTTCAATACCACAGGGAAAGCCAAGAGGTGCAGCCCAACAACCGTGGGTGCCAGGGGTGTTGGGAGTGTTGGAAGAAAGAGAGAAATGGCTGCTCCGGAAGGGGTCTAAGGTGAAGAGGTCAAGTGGAGTCAGAAACTAAAGCACTTTGCTCTGTCTGGGACTCCATGCTCTCCTTTGGATGTTTGACCCCAAGATCCCCCAAGATTTCTCACGTTACTTTGGCAGAAGTTGTGACGCTGATGGCATGGGGACCGCATGGCTGGGAGCCAGTGACACTACCTCAGGAGCCACCATATTTCTGGGCATCCAAATGGTGTGTTCTGTTTGGGGGATGAGGGGCCACATGCCTATGAGTAGTGCTAGAGTTTTCTGAAGGAAATAAGAATGCTTTTCGCACTATGAGTGCACCTGGTTCTGAAATCCATTTTCTCCACTTTCAATATAAACTTTGACAGAAAGATGGTCTACGCTTTCACAGGACTCCGTTTCACTGAATTCCACCTGTCAAAGTGACTTTTTCAGCACAATAGAGTTTGCTGTATTTTTGACACCCCTTCTGTGGGGGGCCTGTCATATATAAATTGCTGAAAAAGCCAGTTAATAAAACAAACATGAGCATTGCTGTCCTTCAGCTGGTAGTTGGCCTTGTGGGCAGAGGGTTTCTTGTGGGGGCTGGAGGCTAGATTCTCCCTACTCCTTCTGCAGCCAGTCCCCCCACTAGCTCTTGTCTCTTCCACTGCTCCAACTTCCTGGCTGGTCTCCACAGGTCCAGACTGGTACTCAGCCAGCAAAGCCCCTTGAGTCTGCATCTGCCAGTGATGCCACCCTTCTATTGCATCCCACTGTTCGGAGTAAAGGCTGAACCTACCACAAAGGGTCTTCCTTGACCCAGTCTGACCACATCTCCCTGCTTCCCTATCTTAATGGTGGTAGAGGTGGGTCTTGTAGGTACCCTGGTCACAGTCACTCACAGGGCTGGCCCACTGAGCACCACCTGTCACCAGGTACTCCACAGGGGCATTGGGACAATGACCATTCCTTCATCCCACCCTCCAGGAAGGGAACCTGGGGTCAGAGGCAAAGTTCTTTCCAGGAGGACAGCCCCTCTATTTGCTATTGCAATTTTGTTTCAAAGTGTGTGCTGGTCCCAAAGCAATGAGTACAGAAATAAAGAACTGAAGTGTAGAAGTCAGAAATCCTCGGTTCCAGTCCATGCTCAGCAAGTAACTCCCAGCAGGTCAGGGTAGGAAAGTAAGGGGTCAGGTTAATTCCCTTCTCGAGGCCTCTGTGTCATCATCTGTGAAACTGGAATATGGTGACAGTACATACCTATTAGGGGAGTTGTCCTCTCCTCTTCCAGGTCCAGTTAGGTGAATAAGCTCTGAGACTCAGTGATTTCCTGTTTGCATTCACTTTATACTCCATGTTTATTAATTCACCTTCTGCCTGTGCACATAGTCCCACCTTCTCTTTTCATTGCAAATCCTTTTAATTCATCACACACTGCACAGGACCCTACAGCATCACTGGCAGGAGAACTGGCTGTCTCTCATGACTCAGCAACCCCTGGGCCACTATGGAAGGTCCATTCTCCAGGATGTATCTGATGGCCTGCTCCGTGGTGGGGGGTAGTGGTGGCTGCGGGGTCAGGTGTCCTGGGACAATCTGGGCACACATATGTAAATGGCTTGTTCCCTCCCCTCCCTAAGCCCTCTGACACCATTGGCAGGGACTTGTCTAGAAGACACAGAACTCAGTTGGTGAGACAGACCCAGCCTGCTTGGGGAGCCTTCCAAAGCCAGGCTCAAGGTGAATTGCTGCTGGGTCGTGGACTCTGGGTCAGGTTCATGCGTGTTCCTGTCTTGAATCCTGCTTCCTTGCTGCCCACCTGCCCTGCCCTCCTCAGGGGCACTCCACTGCCTGCTAGAACCTCTATGTTCCAGGTCAGGTGGAAACTGAAGCATTGGAAAGAGGAAACTGGGGAGTGCTGGGAAGCTTTCACTGGTGGAATATATATGCCAACACACACAGACATACACATACCTGCACATACTACACTCAAACATGCATGCACTCTTACACGTTTATATGTGCACACCATCACACCCATGCACTTTCACACATGCACACATGTACATGTGCACACAGACCCACACATGCTCACGCACATAGCCAGCCTTGTCCTTGCATCTCTGGTTCTCGCAGGCTGGCAGCGGCAGCCCTACCACCTCCAGGCCACCACCCTCTGCTGCAGCCCTCCAATCTGCAGGCGAGATGGCTGTGACAGCTTCCTCTGCCTCTTGGCAAAAGATCCTGACCTTGGAATGGACTCTTCTCTGCTTTCTCTTTGATAATTTATATTGTTCTACTTCCGCCATTGTGTGAGCCCCACTGGGCAAGATGCAGTGCCTACTTAGATGGTTTAATATCATCCCATGGCCTCACTGGCTACTAGACCCTGTCAGTCCATCACTTCCAGTCCCCTGGAGCCTGGGCCCTGGTGGTGGCCACAGAGAAGCCTCAGGTCACACCCCCAGACAAATGGCTGGACATGGCGGCTGCTTTCCCTCACTGCTGGCCACCCAGGGAAGCCACAAAGAGGCACAACTCAGCCATTCTGAAGGCATTGTGTCACTCTTGGAAACTAATAAATGTGCCCATTTGAAGCCCCCAACTCTTGGACTTTTCCTTTTCGTAGCTTGGAAAAACATTTCCGTTTCCAAGTCAAGCATTTCTCTCACAGCCATCTTTGAGAAGCATACATGGTGTCAGGTTTGGGGGGCTTGTTTTAATTACTTTGTTCTAGCCTGTTTTCCAACTTCACAGCAACCTCCCCCACTTTTCTGGAACTCTGGGGGCAATGTCTCTGGGGCCTGAGTATGATGAGGAGGACTGAGTTTGGGTTTGGACTCTGCCAGTGGTGTGTGCTGTTAGGCAAGCTAACAACCAGACAGTGGACATGCACAAGTTGCCTGGAGGGCTGGGCCACACAGTCCAGGCACACAGAAGCTGCAAACTGTAAGTCACGCCTTGGTTTTGGTTATTGTCCTTGCACATCATAAGGTTCATATGTCTGGGGTTTGGACTGCTGGGATCCATCATGAGAAGCCTTCCGCTATCCCCAGGCAGGGGGCTTCCCTGGTAGCTCAGGCAACAACGAATCTGCCTGCAATGCAGGAGACCCAGGTTTGATCCCTGGATCGGAAAGATTCCCTGGAGAAGGAAATGGCAACCCACTCCAGTATTCTTGCCTGGAGAATAACATGGACAGAGAGCCTAGTGGACTACAGTCCACAGGGTCACAAAGAGTTGGACACAACTGAGTGACCAGCACTTTTTCATCCTCATGCAGACAGGTCATGTTTTGGGTCAGGGAGGCAACTTGTCCTGGGCTATTGGTGGATTTGAGCAGGTTGTCCAGGCATCCTGACTTAGCTCAAGTAAACACCCTGACTTCCCAGACTTGATACCATTTTTGCAGGGTGCAGTGAGCAGGTGAGCCCCACTCACATACCGAGGATCCTCATAGGGCTTTCAGGGGGGATCTGGGATGCCCATCACAAAGCCCTAAGCCAACCCCAGCAGCCATCTGAGAATACTGACTGCCTTACCCAGAGTGGCTCCGACTCTGGTGGCTGAGCCCCCATCATGAGGTTTTGTTTTATTCTCAGGTTCCTATGCTAGTTGCCCTTAATCATCAGCCCCATCTGTTCAGGGCCAGCGTGGGTCTCACCAGGAGTGCTGATATCAGAGGGGCTGTCTTCATCCCCTGCCTGCCTCAGCCCTCAGTCCAGCTCACCAGGTACCCTGATATACACAGCTCTCATTTTTCTTTCTTTTTTTTTTTAAAGCAGCAGACGGTATCAGATGTCTTTACTTTTTTTTATTTTTTTAGATATTTATTTATTAAATGGCAATCATGAATTTATTACACATTAATGTAAATAGCATCTTACTGTGACATGTAGCAAAAAGAGAGTATAGGAGGAGATGCTTTCAAACTGTGGTGCTAGAGAAGACTCTTCAGACACCCTTGTACTGCAAGGAGATCCAACCAGTCAATCCTAAAGGAAATAAGTCCTGAATATTCATTGGCAGGACTGATGCTGAAGCTGAATCTCCAATACTTTGGCCACCTGATGCGAAGAGCCAACTGACTGGAAAAGACCCTGATGCTGGGAAAGATTGAAGGCAGGAGGAGAAGGGGGTGACAGAGGATGAGATGGTTGGATGGCATGACCGACTCAATGGACATGACTTTGAGCAAGCTCTGGGAGATGGTGAAGGACATGGAAGCCTGGTGTACTGCAGTCCAAACAACAACAACAACACGGCCTAAGAGGAGGCTTGGGAGGTAGCACGGAAGGAGATCCCAGAAATCCTACAAGGGGTTTATGCCTCGGATGGCAGAGGCATGCATCATGTCTCGGATGCCTCTGTTTCTTCTTGGGGACCCGGGAGTGTCTCTGAGTGAGGACAAAGGGCAAGAACTCTGTGGGTAGTAGAAGTCTGTGGGTAGCACAAGAGGGGACTTGGGACCAAGAGAAAGATGGAGGATCTTAGTTCAAACATGGAAATTGTGGAAAATCAAAACTGGGGACACCACTGTTTTTCACCATTGACTTTCCCAAAATGAGACTACAAAGCAAGTTTCAATGTGATCCCTTCAGACGGAGACGCTGTGCACACACAGCAGTGAAAGCCCTGAGCAGCTTGTTGACCTTCCGCGCTTGGTGACCATGGTGGATGGATGTGGCTTGAGTGAGAAATAGCCGAGCTGAGAGAGCTGCTCTGTGCAGTATCTGCCTGATGAGAAGTCCTCAGGAGGGTTCTCACTGTTCCACTGTGAGCACACTCAGTCTCCAGCCTGTTGGAGGAAGAAGAGTTGTCCAGGGCCTCTGAAAGTTCCAGAGAAACCAGGAAACCCATGATCTCCACCATGCACCTAGGCACAGTGAGCCTCAGTCCTCAGAGAAAATGGCTTCTTTCAGGGATTTGAGCTCTTTTGAGTTAAGTGTGTAGTGTTGCTGAGTCCTTTGTCCATATGCTAGGATGCAAACCCCAGAGGTAGCAAGAGTGAAGTGGGTTTTTTGTTTACTGCAAATAAATTTGAAAATAAATTGAAAATGGTTCTTCCAAACCTTTTCACAGTGGCTGGGATGCTGGTGCTTTGTTTTTTTCCCTTCACCAATAACAACACAGAGGTCTCCTCCTTGGTGAGAATTTGATCTCTGTTCAGAAGAGCATCAGCCTCAGTAATGGCTTAGCTCTCACTTTCCTGTGTCTCGTGTTCTGGGTGCTTCTCGCTCTGGGAGGCAAGCTCATGAGAAACTCTTCTCAGCCTCTCGGGGGTGGGGCTGGACTGGCTCTGTCCTGCCCACTGCTGACCAATTCCGGCCATTTGGTCCAGCACTGGATGCATGTGGCCCCTCCAACAAGCTTTCAAACTAGACCAGTGAGTGTAACCTCAAGGTGGCAAAGGGAGGGCTCTAGAAGGAGGACTGATGGGGCATCTTGGGTGCCATACCAGCTGTGGTGTGTGTTCACACCTGTCTAAGATGCCATGGCCCGGCAACATCTTCAGACCACAAACATCCACTTGGGCACATTCCTGGGGTGGACCCAGGTCCCAGCAGGGTCTGTGGCGGCAGAAGGCACAAGTCCCTGACTGATGTGAACGTTGACTTCGGAATCTTCTCCAGAGCCAGGGAACTCTGGCTGAAGGCAAGTCTGGGCAAGAAGCAGCTGTGACCAAGGTGGACAGGGATCTATCTCCCAGGTACAGATTGCAGCACAAGACTGAGAGAGACATGCTCATTTTCCCAATATCTAGTACTGTTTGCTAGTTAACCTTGATACTGACCAGGGGCTTCCCAGGTGGTGCTAGTGGTAAAGAACACACGTGCCAATGCATGAGATGCAAGAGACACAGGTTCGATCCGTGGGTGGGGAAGATCCCCTGGAGAAGGACATGGCAACCCACTCCAGTATTCTTGCCTGGAGAATCCCATGGACAGAGGAGCCCGGAGGGCTACAGTCCATGGGGCCACACACAGTTGGACATGACTGAGTGCACATGCATTCACATTGACCAGAGTCTGGGCTTTGAGCAGAGCCAGATGGAATCTTCTTGTCTTTAGGGTACCATAGTGGGTTCTCATCACAGGAGCTGGTTTGGTGACTCATTTTCAATGCAGGTGCTTCTATTTTCCAGCAGGCTCCATCACAGCCTGGCTGTTTTTCTAACAATCTACCAAGTCCCCCTGCCCAGAGCCACACACAGGCAGGATACAACTCCCTAACACTGGGCCTATTTGAATGATCTCCGGGTAGACTCCTGCCCAGCTGGAGCCGACCCTGTTTAAAAGGACTTAGCTTATTTGTTAGGAGAAGGCAATGGCGCCCTACTCCAGTACTCTTGTCTGGAAAATCCCATGGATGGAGGAGCCTGGTAGGCTGCAGTCCAAGGGGTCGCTAAGAGTCAGACACGACTGAGCGACTTCACTTTCACTTTTCACTTTCATGCATTGGAGAAGGAAATGGCAACCCACTCCAGTATTCTTGCCTGGAGAATCCCATGGATGGAGGAGCCTGGTAGGCTGCAGTCCATGGGGTCGCTAAGAGTCGGACTCGACTGAGCGACTTCACTTTCACTTTTCACTTTCATGCGTTGGAGAAGGAAATGGCAACCCACTCCAGTATTCTTGCCTGGAGAATCCCAGGGACAGCAGAGCTTGGTGGGCTGCTGTCTGTGGGGTCACACAGAGTCGGACACGACTGAAGCGACTTAGCAGCAGCAGCAGCAGCAGCTTATTTGTTGGGGCTTGGCTCTGATTGAACACATGTGTTTTGCATGAGATTTTATTTAAATTTAAATCTCATTTGTAATGTCTCAGAGGTAAGGCTTTCCCAGCTAAGGAGATAAACAAGGTGGTTCTTACCCCGAGTAAGGAATGGAATTGAGGCTTTGAGTGTTGCCGACTTGGGTAGGTTGTTTGTTTACGGTGGCTGTCTGTGGATGGTTCATTTGTTTTGTTTTAATCTATTTTCCTTAGCAGACTGGGGAGAGGTTACTCTTTTTTATTTTACATTTTTTTTTAAAGAACAAATTACTTTGGCCATCATTCTGTGCCCTGTTTCCACTTGGTTGCCATGACAGCAGCTGGGATTCTTGAAGGGCCATTCAGGAACAGGGGGATCCAGAGACCAAGTGATCCCAAAGAATCCTTCCAGCTCTGATGTTTCTGGACTGTATGAAGCAAAAGTCAGTAAGTGGGAGAAACTGTTTGTAAATCATTTATTTGATAGGGACTTATATCTAAAATATATTTTAAAAATCAACAATAAAAAGCTAAATGAGCCAATTAAAAACAGGCAAAAAAGATCTGAATAGACATCTCTCCAAACACAATACACACGTGGCCAATGAGCACATGAAAACATGTTCCACACCGTTAGTCATTACGAAAATGCAACTGCAGATCGAAATCACAATAAGAGAATACTTCACATCTACCAGGAAGGCTATAATTTTTTTTAAAGGAAAACACAAATAAGTGGTATGAGAATGTGGAGAACTGGACCCCCCCCCACACACACACACCACTGGTGGGAATGTGAAATGGTGCAGCCGCTGTGGAAAAGAGTTTAGCAGTTCCTCTAAAAGTTAAACATATAGCTACCATATGACACAGAAATTCCACTGCTAGGTGCATACCCTAAGTAACTGCAAACCCATGGAACCAAGGGGGCCTGACTATATCTGTGAATTATTTCTTAGGGTGACAGATACGCTGAAATCAGAGTAGTGATGACTGCACAACCTTGAGAATACATGGAAAACTGTACAATTTAAAAGGGTGAATTTTATCATATGTGAATCATATCCATTTTTTGAATTGCAATAAACAAAGTAAAACAAATCAGGAGTGTGCACTATCAGAAACGCGGGTTTGGTATTAACTTTGGTGAGATCTGGAATCGGTACCATTTGGCATCTGTCCATTTCCAGCTTCTAAAGCTGCCTAACTTCATGGTTAAGAATACATGTTCTGGAGCTAAACAGTCTGCAGTTGGAATTTCAGTGTCCCAATTTATGGCTGTGTGATTTGGGCATGTCACTTAACCTCTCTGAGCCACCATCACCTCTTGCGTAAAATCAGGGTAATCCCAGCACCTACCACCCTGGTGTTGTTGTAAGGAATAAATATATATAAAAACCCAGGGCCTGCTGCATAATTAACACTTGAGAAATGGTCACCTCCAGATCACTGGGTTCTGGGGGTGGGGTACCACAGCAGGCAGTAAACCAGAGCCCTTCATTTAGGGGGTTCCGGTCCTTTCTCTGTCACTTGCTTTGACCTTAGGCAATCACCTCTCTTCACTGAAGATCCTCAGTTTCTTCATTTGTAAAAATAGATTAACTCCTCTCACTTTCCTACCTATGACCAGCCTGCCTCTGGAGCCTTTTGAATGAGGAAAAAGTGTCTGTCTGCTTTGGGGTGAGGGAGTTGCTGTTTCCACTTGCCTCAGACCGGCACCTCCTAGGCCAACAACTGCCCTCTGTTGTAGCTCCACTCTGGTCCAGTGGAGCCTGGCAGGGCCCACGTGCCCCAGAGAGGCCGCTGCCCCATGGTGTAGACCAGGGTTCCTGTCCCGACTCCGCCATGGACCCGTGCAGCCAGAAAGGAACCTGGGCTGCCCACTGTCTGGTGCTCTTCCAGCTTAGCCTTCAGGAGCCCACTTCTGGCACTGCCCCCATATCTGCCACCTCCCCAGCCTTGGATTTCTGCTGGCCAGTCTTGTTGTTTGTTTTGATCCCCAGTCTGTGCTGTTGAGCCCACTTGTCCAGCTCTCATGTGCAGCTCTTACCATTTCACCCGGCTCCCGACAAGCATTGAAACCTCTACGCCACCACCAAAGAGTGCTTTCTGGCCAGAATCAAAGTGCTTTCAGAAAACAGTGGTCCCTGGCTGAAGCGAGTGTGAATGCGTGGGTTGACCTAAATGTCACTGAATTTGCCAGTCCTTCCTTCTTTCCTACAAGCTGATCCAAGTGGGGATCTTGCTTTAAAATTGTTTATTGTGGTAAAATTATGTAACATAACATTTAGCATTTTAATCATTGTCCAGCCATTACCACCATCCATGTCCAGAACTCTTTTCATCTTGCACAACAAAATTGTCCCCATGAAATGTTAACTCCCCTTCCTCCCTCCCCTAGTCCCTGGCAATCACCATGCTAGTTTCTGTCTCTATGATTTTGGCTAATCTGGCTTAGCTGGTAAAGAATCCACCTGCAATTCAGGAGACCTGGGTTCAATCCCTGGGTTGGGAAGAAGGGAAAGGCTACCCACTCCAGTATTCTGGCCTAGAGAATTTCATGGGCTGTATAGTCCATGCAGTCGCAAAGAGTCGGACACAACTGAGCAAATTTTCACTTTCAGGGACCTCCTAAAAGTGAAATTATACAGTCTTTGTCCTTTCATGACTGGCTGATTTCACTTAACCAAATGTCTTTAAGGTTCATCCATGTTATAACAAGTGTCAGAATTTCTTTTTAAGGCTGAATAATATTCCACTGTATGGACAGAGCAGATTTTGTTTATCCATTCATATGTCAACAGATATTTTTCCCAGGAGGGGCTCTTTTATATGAGGAGTCCAACAGTGTGAGGCCAGAGGGGTAGGCATAGTCAAGGGAAATGGCAGGAAATAGGGTGTCAGCCTACCCCAGACCTTATCCTGTTTCCCTGCTTCTTGGTCCCCTGGCTTTGGCTGAGGAGGATGGGATGCAAAGGAACCCTTGGGAGAGAAGGATACTGTGCTGAGAAGCAAGAGGTCTCTCCCATCTCTGCCCAGCCAGGCAGCAATAACTGATGTGAGCATCCTTCTAGGATCCTTACTGTAAGAAGGCTGCTATCATCCTCCCTGTTCTGGAAGTGATCCCACCAACACCAGTCCTTCAACCCTTGATCTGGAATCTTACAGGAGAGTGGCCTGCCTGCCAATCAGAAAGCAACTTGGTAGGATAGGAAGGCTTCTGTCTGTATCTGTCTACAAAAGTCTTTAATGCTTAACATCTGCTGGGCTGATGCTGAGGCTAAAAAATGAGAACAATGGTCCCCAGGTTGGTGCATGTTAAATACATCATAGACACTACACCATCTGAAATGGACTTTGAAATGACCCCACTGGCCAAATCTGAAATACCCAGTTGAAGCCAGGATCTTGACTATACACATATTTGTGGAATCACAAAACATCACCTCTCTTCTTATATCCCTGTCCTTCTCTAGCACAAGAACCTGGACCCCATGTCTACATTCACAATTGATTTAACTTATATGCTTTTTAACTTATATGCAGAGTACATAATGCGAAATGACAGGCTGGATGAAGCACAAGCTGGAATCAAGATTGCCAGGAGAAATATCAACAGCCTCAGATATGCAGATGACACCACCCTTACGGCAGAAAGCAAAGAAGAACCAAAGAGTCTCTTGATGAAAGTGAAAGAAGAGAATGAAAAAGTTGGCTTAAACTCAACATTCAGAAAACTAAGATCATGGCATGTGGTCCCATCACCTCATGGCAAATAGATGGGGAAACAATGGAAACAGTGACAGACTTTATTTTCTTGGGTTCCAAAATCACTGCAGATGGTGACTGTAGCCATGAAGTTAAAAGACATTTGCTCCTTGGCAGAAAAACTATGACCAACCTAGACAGCAAATTAAAAAGCAGACATTACTTTGCTGACAAAGGTCCATCTAATCAAAGCTATGGTTTTTCCAGTAGTCATGTATGGATGTGAAAGTTGGACTATGAAGAAAGCTGAATGCCAAAGAATTGATGCTTTTGAACTATGGTGTTAGAGAAGACTCTTGAGCATCCCTTGGACTGCAAGGAGGTCAGACCTGTCAATGCTAAAGGAAATCAGTCCTGAATATTCATTGGAAGGACTGATGCTGAAGCTGAAGCTCCGATACTTTGGCCACCTGATGCGAAGAACTGACTCATTTGAAAAGACCCCGATGCTGGGAAAGATTGAAGGCAGGAGGAGAAGGGGACGGCAGAGGATGAGCTGATTGGATGGCATCACCAACTTGATGGACATGAGTTTGAGTAAACTCCAGGACTTGGTGATGGACAGGGAAGCCTGGCGTGCTGCAGTCCATGGGGTTGCAAAGAGTCGAACACAACTGATCGACTAAACTGAACTGAACTGAACTGAAGCACTGGCTGATTACTCTCCAACTAAAGGAGGATGCTGTAAGGGCATCTGTCCCCTGTCCTAGGGCCCCCTTCCCCGGATTCCAGACAGATGGGGAAGTGATGGCCCAAAGGTCCCAGAGGTACCACCCATGTTTCACATTATGCTCCCTTGGGGAATTTCAGTTGGTCTGGGAAGCCTTTCCATCATGGAACATGAAAGGCATGAGCATTCTGCTTGATGGGCCCAACTCTAGACACAAGCTGCTGACTTTCTGAGGAAACTGTCCATGCATAGAGCTCGCTCAGCTCTCAGAGCCCCCACCCGTGGTTCTTCAAGTAAATCACACTTGGAGAAGAGGGTTTAAGACACAAACTTGACCAGTTGAGACTGGGCCGGGCCTCTGGGTAAAAAAAAACCAAATGCTGCTCTTCTTCAGAGATAAGGTTTGAAGGACATGCTCATCCGCGGCTCCCACGGCTCACCGTCCAGAGGGCTCAGGCTCCTCCAAAGAAGGACTAGAAGGATGTGGGGCCAGGACTCAGAATGTGCTGCACAAGGAGTGGCCAATGGAATTGTGGGAGGCAAGTTCACTGTGATGACTTGGGTGGAGATTGGGAAATAGACTGGGGGGGATGAGGAGGGAGGCCAGTACCCAGGGATATAACTGGCCAGAGACTCTGAAGAGGGCCCCAACCAACCCAAAGAAGGGGTCAGGAGGCCAGGAGATTTGATTCCTCTGAGGCCAGCCTCATTTATTTCTCCTGGCCTGGTGCCAGCCCAGGGACAGGGAGGGGTGGCGTGACGGTGGCCTCACCTCTTCTCTTCCCACCTCTTGTCTAGGATCCTTTCTTTTGCAGCCTGAGAGGGGAAGGCATTCGACAGCAAGCCTGCCATGTGGCATCCCCTGACCACTCTCCAGGGAGGTTGTGGGGTGAGGGAAGAGGAAACACAATTTTAATGGCCCCACAGAGTCTTTTAAGAATTTTTTTTTAACTTTTGAGAAGTGCTTCCCCAGTGGCTCAGCAGGTAAAAATCCACCTGCAATGCAGGAGACACAGGAGACTCGAGTTTGATCCCTGGGTAGGGAAGATCCCCTGGAGTAGGAAATGCAACCCGCTCTAGTATCCCATGGACAGACAAACCTAGCAGGTTGCAGACCATGGGGTCACAAAGAGTCAGACACAACTGAGCACAGCATTAACATTAGCTTTGAGAAATGCTGGGGAAGGAGCTAGTGGTTCAATGGGCCAGGCAGGTAAACGTGTGTGTGTGTGTTATCATTCAGTCATGTCCGACTCTGAGACCCTATGGACTGTAGCCCACCAGGCTTCCCCGTCCATGGAATTCTCCAGGGAAGAATACTGGAGTGGGCAGCCATTTCCTTCTTCAGGGGATCTTCCTGATGCAGGGATCAAACCTGGGTCCCTGCATTGCAGGCATATCCTTTACCATCTGAGCCACCAGGAAGGCTTAGGCAGGTAAGGAGGTCCCTAAAAGGAGTTAAAACCACCCTGTTAGGTGAAAATGTAAATACAAGCTTCTGCCTGAATAAAGCACTCAATGAAATGAATAATTTAGTCTAGCCGTGCCTTTTGTTTTGCTCCTAAGTGGGAAGACCCTGTCAGCTCTTCACCAGTGACCCCCGGTGACTTCCTCTGAGGCCAGGACATGCCCCAAATGGTGCACTCAGCCCCTACCCGAGCTTACTACATTCCCAATTAACACTTTTCAACATGAAATTTAGGCTGCCTTTTTCCCCCCTTCTTCCTAATGAGGTTTCTTCTTCCTGACTGCCTTGCTACAACGCTTGATGCCATCTGAGTGTGTTCATATGGTGCTCGAGTGCGTTATCTGACCTTGATTGGTGTTTGGGGAGCCGGTTAAATAGATTACATGGGGGTTACCTTGGCAACTGTCTTCGCTGATTTAGCAATGCGGTTCATTCTTGGACACAGGACTCTCGGCAACTCTGTGATCCCACCGCTGTGCGTTAATCATTAACACCAAGTTGGACATCGCCTCTGCCAAGCAGCAGCCGGGAGGAGGCTGGGGAAGGGCTGGACAGTCTTTTTAGCTATGACTGAGATGGTCACCCTTGGGAGCCCAAAATATGATGCCACAGGGTGGCCAGGAACCGTCCTGGGATCTGTGTGTCCCTTGGCCCACAGTCCTCAAGGGGGTTGAGAAAGAGCACATGGTTTGGTCCATTGGGCCATAGATAGGCTTGTTAATGGAGATGCTGCCCACACAAACTTTCTCGTGAAGCTGTCAGGGCAGCTGTGCTGGTGGCAACCTGTGGGCAGTTGGCCCCTCCACTGGGCCCAGGGGACAGCAGGGACACAGAAACTGAGGCTTTGTGGTATGCAGGCTCTGGTCCCAATCTGCCACCTCATTCATCGTGTGACTTTGGGCAAGTCTCATTGCCTCCCTCCTAGCACCGGTGAGGACACAGAGAACGCCTGGCATGCAACCAATGCTAGTAATGATTATTACCTGGCTCCATGGCTAGCAGAGTGGGTGCCTAGTCATTGTATGTTAAAATCATTTTAATTATTTAAACTGAAGCCAAAACTCACTGTGTGCCAAAATAATTCTTATCTATTTGATGGGTGTGGCTGAGGTCTGAGTGGCTAACTGGTCCAGGCCGCACAGCAGGTAAGAGACAGAGCAAAGATCAGAACTCAGTACAGACTGATCGCCATCTTGGGCTCTGGACTGGTGTCTGCCTGAGAGCAGACAGGTGGCAGGGCCAGAGGTACCCACTGGTCCCCTGTCGTGTGGGTCAGGGAAGTGGCCTCTCCCCGAGCTGGTGGTTTGAGGCTGGGGCAGAAAGCAACCAGAGAATTAGCCCACCAGGCCCATAGTCTGTTTGAGTTGATAAATGTCAGATGACAATGGACCATACCACAAAGCCAGTTCACTGGCTCTAAGGGACCACTGCTTGTCTACTAAGTGGAGACAGGAAAGCAAGAGGATTCTGTCTAAAAAACTAAGAAATTCACACACCTATGAAGCACTTCCTGATTTGCAAAGCATGTTCATGTCCACCTTTTCCCTAGCTGATGCAACAACCTGGGGCGGAAATGGAGCAGAGAATCGTTTTTCTATTTCATTGCTGAAGAAGCCAAGGGCAAGAGAAGTTACCTCCTCGACTCTGGACTTCCTGTGCATGCACTCATGTTTCATTCTGAAGAGCTGATGCTTCTGTATTTTGTGGAGCTGAAAACAGGCCTCAAGGAGGACAAAGAGCCAGATGAGTGGTCCTTCAAGTTTTGGAGTTTGTGACTATCCAAGCTGGGATCATCCTTGGAGCTCACATCTAAGCCCCCAAGTTCTCTTCCTTGTTTACCGGTTTTCCAATCCATGTGGAACAGGAAAAGAGCATGAGTTATATTTTTATTTATTTATTTGGGGGTCAGCACTCATGTGTGAACCTTGGGTTTGTGTGTTAGCCACTCAGTCGTGTCCAACTCTGCAACCCCATGAACTATTAGACTGTAGTCTGTCAGGCTCCTCTGTCTGTGGGATTCTCCAGGCAAGAATACTGGAGTGGGTGTCCCAAGGATATCCAACTAGTTATGTTGATTTACTGCTGAGATCAAAGAATCCAAAGAGAATTTCCACTCCCATCACTTGTGATACCAAGTCTTAAAGTATGAGTTGGAGCAAAGCAGGGCAGTGTGACAAGGGATGTCATTTTACCTCCACAGTATTCTTTTGCATATTGTAGAAACATCTGTCTTGGTGTTTTAACCTGGCTTAGATCATCGTGGAAAAGGAGAAACATTCCAACACCAGTCCCAAGGAGGAAGATTCAAGGATGTAACAATTTCAAGCAGCAAAAGGCATCATTTAAGGAGACAGAGATCCACTAAAATAGGTAGCTTATTCACCATATATCATCTCATTTGGATCAAAAAGTAAAATGAATTGGGGGAGTTGAAGGCTTTGGGAGTTAAAGGAGTTACAGAGGAGACAGTTTCTGCTGTTCACCCTTAAATAAATAGCTGCTGTTCTTACTTGTTAAAATGTAAAATTTCCAGATCTAAATGTCAGAGAATTCTAGGAAAAATTGCAAAACCATTACTTCATAAACATGTAATTGTGCTATTACTGCTAAATGTGATGACATTCTATAAATATCACAGTTCAGGCCTCATAGTCTATAAATAGACCCAGTTAATCACTGGAAATACATTTTATTTTTTGAATTATAATAGAGTCAATTACAGCCTCCATTTTCCAATGGCAGAGTCCACTCCCAGTTTTGGCGGTATCTTTCCCTCTGCTTGGGCTCCTCTGTGAGATATAATACTCTCCAGTGACTATTAGGACAAGGATGGTGGGAGGAAGGGCTCAGTTCCAAGGACCAGAGCCCCAACCTAAGAACCCCGAGAAGTGTTTAGACTATGCCGCTGAGGCCTGTCACCCAGCACTGGGATAGGCGGGTGTTGGCATGGCTGAGTGCCCTACTCAGGGTGCCATTGTTAGCTGTGTGTGGACAGCTGATTAGATAAGCATGGGATGCTGTGGACTCAGAAGTAGATGGAAAGGCAATCTGGAATGCCTTCTATTCAGTGCCACGCAGGCTGGAGGGCTGACTCAGGCAGTGGCTCCCAAGCCATTGAAACTGACGGTCCTCCATGTGTGGTTGATGCTATCCCAGAATTCCCTGCTATAAACACCTCACTAGGCTATTTTGTAGCTTCAACCATGTCCCTACTTACACAGCGAAGACCAGCACATGGCTCACCAGAGAAGAGCATGGATTCTCTCCTTCTTCCTTTGAAATACACACATCAACACACACGCATGTGCCTTAATGCAGGCAGATCAAGATGTTGGGCACCTATGGGGATCTCAGGAATTCTGTGGCCAAGGAAAGTTATCAGCCACTTGTTTTCTGAGCCTCAGTTTTCCCATTTGTAAAACTGGAGGGCAGTAGGTCTGCAGCGAGACAAAGGAGTAACTGAGACAGGAGATTTTCATTCCTTGGGCCATGACCTTGGGCAAGTTTTATTGTCTCTTGGGCTCAGTTTCCCCAACCAGGTTGGAGAAAGGAAGATGGAGGATTAAGGGGAGATTGGGCAATGTACTGTATTGATAAACTACAAATACTGAGAAAAAGTAAAGAATTAGAAGGAAAGGAAGAAGGCAACCTGATCATTCCAAGAGGTAACATAATTTGAGGACTAAACATAAAATTATGTCAGGAGTTTACTGGCAGCCAGAGTGAAAAAAGAAAACACAAAGAGAATTCCAAAACTTTCATTATCAGAAAAAAAGAAAGCATATTTTTTTTCTCTTCAATAGCCCCAAGGTCAGAAGAAAAAATAATTTTTTTAAAACCTGGTATTTAGAGTAAAGATACTGAATGGAATGCTAGTCAATTGTTTCATTACAAATTCAGATGACATTCAGGATGCTGCTTCAAAGACTTAGATTTTGCCCAGCTGAAGGCTCAGGATTCAAGCATAGCTTCATGGGTATAGTCCCAGTGGTGGTGGAGCTGGAGGACCCTCCCAGGCTTTTTGATGTGGGGTCAAATGTGTTGAGATATGACTGTCTTTGCAAGGTGCACTGAAGTAGGGTCATTATTTCCCTTTGACAAATGAATCCCCTTTCCTTTGGGTTGGTGATTTGAAGTGATTTGTTTCAATGGCTGGAGCCAGTTTACATTCAAAGGGGGCAGCACCCAGCTAAGTCCTATGTGCTGAGAGGGGAAGGAGACATGGAGTCACGTAGGGGAGAGAGAAGACTTCTCCCATGGAGCTGCCATGTGGTTTCTCAGTGTCACCAGCTCCTCACTACCCAATGCGGACCAAAGTCAGAGGGAAGAAGAAAGGCTACCAAGGTGTCAACAGTTCTCAGGACTCCACCCACATGAGGGTGAGTAAGGACTCAGCAGAAGTTCCCACCTCAGTGTGAACAGCAACTGGGTGTCCACATGGCTTCACTTGTGCACCTTTGGGGCTGGCTCCATCCTGCGGGCCATGAGAGTCAGTCTCTTCCACAGGACACTCACAGGGCCTGAGAAGTGCAGCCTTCAGGGATCTGAATTTCATGTGTATCAGTGCAGTCCCTAGCTCATTGGGTTGGGAGGTGGTGGGAACATCAGGCCATCAGTTTTCAGTCGAATGGGGTAGACAACCATGGGAGTGGATCATCCCAACAAGGTAGTAGGCAACAGAGAAGAATCTTAAAGCAAAAGACTGGAAATCCAATGACAAGCAAGGCTTAGTGGCCCATGAGGGCCAGTTTGGTGCAGAGCCAGATCATGCAAGGCCTTGCAGGCCATTCTAAGGGACTTGAAATTTACCTTGAGGACAATGGAAACCCAAGGAAAGATTTGGAGCAGAGAAAGGCCAGAGAGAGTTCAAAGCTGAGGTCAAGGAACCCACCAAAATCACACAGCTAGTCAGGACAGGGAAAGGGATGGTGGGGCCAGGGCTCACCTCCATGTAATCAGATGCTCCATCTGGGTCTCCAGGCCACTTTGCCCTGACACTCAGTGTCAGCCCCTTCCTCACTGGGTATGCCAGTGCCAGAGAACTCAGAAACATTGGGCAGAAATTATTCAGAAGCTATTTAGAAAATAAACAGTCTTAAACGCAAGGAGTGAGGCACACCTATTACTGACAATGGCCTCCCTCCTGGTCCCCCACTCCCTGACTCCCCACCCCCAGTCTGCCCACTCCTCCGTGCCTCACTCATGGAGGGCGATGCTGAGGCTGAGGGTCTGTTTACTCTCATCAGACCTGATGCGCTTTTCAGTCAGAAAATATGAGTGTCCCCGGAGGCCCAGCTGGCTCTTTGTTCTCTTTGTTTGGAAATTAGTTTAGAGATATCAGCTAGCAGATTAAAAAGCGCATATCAGATCTGCTAAAATCTCTTCTCTTCCAGATTTCATTTCTGCTCCTTCAGGAAATTTCGGCCATTCTTTTAGAATGATGGATTTTCTTCCTGTTCAACTCTGGGAAGAAGATGGTTCTTCTTACAGATGCATCTGGTGAGACTCTGTGCTGGGGGGTGCTGAGAGGCTGTGGCAGGACTCACCTTGCCTTCCAGGTCTGGGCCCCACCAGGCCTTATCTCTGAGGGGCCACAGCCCCTCCCAGCCCCCACCTCCCTTCTCAATTTGCTCTGCTTCTCTGTCACCTCCCATCCTCCCAAGCAGTACTTACCCCTACCAGTCCTCCAAGTCTCAGTGTTTTACCCTGGAGGAGCTGGGAGGAATCTGTCCAGATTTCCAGATTCTGCTGGGCTCACCATTCACAGTGCCTGAAGTGGGAAAGGATGGGCAGGAAGCAGGCTGCTTATTGATGCCTTTGAGCAACCTTAGTTCATGGTGGCCCTGGCACACACTGGAGTGTCCCCCCGGGCTGATTTTCTGGGGATGGTGGTAGAACAAGGCCTTGCTGACCACAGCTGTTTCTCCCATTAGCCTCTCTTGCTACCAAGGACCTTTGCTGAGGTACGGAGTTCATAGTGGAAGGATGCCAATGCCTTAGATTTTGCATTCCTTTGTGAGAACCACAGGCAAAGGACACAATGATTGACCAAGTAAGATGCTGAGCTGTGATTCACACCGAGATCTGTCTGGTACCCCAAAACAGGACCTGTTCCATAACTGGGCACCTGTGACCACTGCCCGGGTGCCAGGGTCTGTCTGCAGACTGGGTTTGCCTTCTGAACACTCAGCGGTGAGGAGCATCCTTGTGCTGAGGAACAGAAACGAGCTGCAGGCAAGGTTCCCTCAAGGACCAAAGGCAGGAAGCACCCAGGAGACCAGCAAGTATGGCGTCGAACAGCTCAGGGGGCAGTGGGGAGAACGGGTGCCCAAGGTGGTAAGTGCACCAAGGAGGGCACTACTGGGCACTGGTTGTCTCTTCCAAGGAGAGTTGGAGGTGAGAAGAGCAGAAGCTGGGAATCTTGAGGGCCAGTGAGGTGAGGCGCCCAGTGGAGAGCCAGTCAGAGATGGGTGGGAAATCCTGATGGGTGGGCATGGAAGACCCGAGTAAGGGGCTCAGTTGCACCCAGTCCCCTCCTTCCTTCCCACTGAGCAGCTTAGCTTCCTCATCTGTGGAGTAGGGCTGGAAGCCCTGCCTGGCAGACTGTGGGGAGGACTTAAATTCCAGAGAAATATGCTGTCCAGGCAGGGGGCAATGCACAATGCCAGTCTGAAGGCCAATTAGCCAATCTAGTCACTCAGCGAGTCTATTTTGAGCCCCTGCTACATACACTAGGCGGAGCTTTCGGCAGACTGAATCCATCCAGCCTCACGCCCTGCATTCTCTGCCCATGGTCAGGGAGGGAGAAGATTCTAGGCACAACTGAGAGCAGCTCATTCATTCTTTCTGGATTGAAAAGAAGCCTTTGTCTGGGACAGGGACTTTGGGGGCTTTGGAGGCTATTTCTTCCTCTCCCTTGGAGGAACAGCATGTAATGGATTGGGGTTGAAGTGGCACAGAGGCCAGGCCTGCTTGTGGGTGGGCTCTGAGTTGAGTAACCTCCCAGCTGGCTCCTCTCTAGGGAACTGTACCTTTCCCTATGTTTGGACCTGCTCTTTCATTAGTCTGAAATTGTCAGATCTAGTCAGAACTTTAATATTATGTATTCAGGAACTACATTCTTCAGCCTAAACAAAATTGTACTTCTCTGAAGCCACAGGCAAAAAGAGAGGTATGCGGCTGCACACAGGACCATCTTGACCTTGCATCTGACCAGAACACGTTGTCCTTGCTTCCCATTGTCCAGCTGCACTCAGCCCAAGCACCTATGCCTGGCTCTCAAGGCCCTCTGTGACTTGACCCCACCCACTTCTCCAGCTACCCCTCTCCATCTTTCCACGGCCCCAAGGTGGTCTCCATTCGGCAAGCTCTCCCTGTGCTTTCCAGCGTCTCTGATTTGGCTCATACTGTTCCATCTAACTATAATTTCTTTCACTTCTTTTTCTGCTGATGGGAATCCCACTTATCTCTTAAGGAGTAGTGTCAACTCCTCTGAGAAGCCTTCCTTGAAGCCATAATATGTAAATGACTGATACAATGCTTGAGTAAGAGTAGATGCTCAAGAAATGTGTGTGCTCATTCACTTTGCAGACTGCTGCCCTTTCCCCTGGAATTACTCATCTCACTTTCTTCTCTATCCCTGCTGCAATTTGTTTGTTCTTAGATCTAAGAAACCTTTCATCATGGAGGTTTATGATGGAGCTCAGGAGTCAGATAGCTCTGGGGCAACTACTAGCTATGTGACCTTAAGTCATTTCAACCCTGAGACTCAGTTTTCTCATCTGTCAAATAGGAATGCCAATACTTGCTTCACAGCCTTGTTGGATGGATGGAAAGAGATGACATACAGAAAGCTTTTAGAAGACAGAATACCTGACCTGTAGCAAGCATTTAATATGGATTTGTTGCTCTTCTGATTGTAGTTACTTTAATAAAATACAGGGACTTCTAGGTCTGGCCAAGATGGAATAACTTCATTCCTCCCAGGTTCTCTCTGCTTGGGCTGCAATAACAAAAGACCATAGACTGGGTGGTATAAACAACACAGATTTATTTCTCAGTTCTGAAGGCTGGGAAGTCTGAGATCAGGGTGCCAGCATGGTTGGGTTCTGGTGCAAACCCTCTTTCTAGTTTGTAGATGGATGTCTTCCTGCTATGATCTTACATGGTGAAGAGAGAGATGATCTCTCTTGTGTCTCTTCTTAGAAGGTTACTGATCCCATTCATGAAGGTGCCACCCTCATGATCTAATAAACTCCCAATGGCCCTGCATCCAAATAACATCACATTGGGGATTAGGATTTCAACATATGAATTTGGGGTGGAGTACACAAATATTCAGTCCATTGCAAGGCACAATGATCTGAATGACAGTGTATTTCTCTTCAGAAATCACAGAGGTAAGAATGAGGTGGCATAACATTTTTCAAATGCTCAAAGAAAAAAACTGTCAACCTAGAATTACATACTCTGGGAAAATAACCTTAAAGAATAAAGGTGAAATAAGCAAATAAAACAGATAAAAACAAAACAAACAAACAAAAAAACAGACTAAGGAAAACTAACAGAATATATCTTTCACCAGCACACTTACCCTATAAAAATGGCTAAAGAAAGTTCTCAAAACAAGAAGTAAATGACAAAATAAGAAAGTTTGGAACATTAAGAATGAAGAACAATAGAAAGAATAACAATATAAGTATTAATAATAATCTAATCTCTTCTTACATTTTCTAAATCATGTTAGACGATTGAGTCAAAAGTTATGACATTGTCTGTTGGGATTCTAAACAAATATAAATAAAATATCTAAGACAATTACACTGCAAAGTGAGGGAAGGCAAAGGGATAGAAAAAGGGGTAGGATTTCTACATTTTTCTAAGTTGGTAAAGTGTTGACACCCTTTCCTGATAGATACTCCCAAAAACACTATAGAAAAATCAAAACAGACTTATAAAAAGAGAGATACTGACAAACTGAATTGAAACTAATGACCCAACTATATGATGTTTATAAGAAACTCATTTCAATGTAACAATAAAAGCAGGTTAAAAATAAAAGGATGGAAAAACAATATCATAGGAAAGGAAAGAAGTGACTGTGTTATTATCAGATAAAGTAGACTTCAGAGCAAAGAAATTTACCAAAGACAGAGAGGAAGATTATATAATAATAAATGGGTCAATCCACCAAAAAGACACTGCAATCTTAAATGTTTACACATCAAATAACAGCACTGCAAAATATGTGAAGCAAAAACTGATAAAACTGAGAAGAAAAATAGATACAGCCACAATTATAGTTGGAAACATCAACAGCCCTTTCTCAATAATTGATAGATCAACAAGACAGAACATCAGCAAGAATGTAGAAGAACTCAGCAACACCATCATCCAACAGGATCTAATTGATGGTTACAGAACACTTCACCCAACAACAGCAGAATTCTTTCCAAGTGCCTACAGAATATTCACCAAGATAGACTATATTCTGGGCCATAAAACAAACCTAAATAAATTTAAAAGAATTGAAAATATACATAATGCATATCAAAGTAGAAATCAAAATACAACATATCAAAATTTGTGAGACACAGCCAAAGCAGTGCACAGAAGGAAATTTATTGCACTAAATGCATATATTAGAGAAAAGGGAGAGTCTCAAATAAGCAGCCTAAGATCCTACTTTAAGAATCTAAAAAATAAGAACAAAATAAGCCCAAATAGTAGAAATCAATGAAACTGGAAACAGAAAACAAGACATAAATCAATGAACCAAAAGCTAGTTTTCTAAAAATATCATTAAGGTTAACAAACATCTAGCAATATTGATAAAAAGACAAAATACAATATACCAATATAATAAATGAAACAGAAGCTATCACTACAGAATCCATGGTTGTCAAAAGAATAACAAGGGAATACTATGAATAAGCTATATGCATAAATTGGACAACTTCGATGTAAAGGATCAAGTCTTTGGAAAGCACAAATATCCAAAAGTTACCCTTTATGAAAAAATAATATAATAGTCATGTGTGTGTTAGTTCTCAGGTGTGTTCGACTCTTTGTGACGCCATGGACGGACCATGGGGTTTCCCTGGCAAGAATACTGGAGTGGGTAGCCATCCCCTCCTTCAGGGAATATTCCCCACCCAGGGATCGAACCCAGGTCTCCTGCATTGCAGGCAGATTCTTTACTGTCTGAGCCGCCATGACCATTAAAGAAATGGAATCCATAGTTTAAAAAAAGACCCCTGAGAAATTTCCAGACGCAGCTAGTTTAATTAGTATATTCTACCAAACAACAACAAACAACAACCAAAGGTTTAAAGAAGAATTAATACCAACTTTATAGTGTCTTCTAGAAAGTAGAAGAGGAAAGAGAATCTAAACTCATTTTATGAGGCCAGTTTTACCTTGATACTAAAGCTAGACAAAAGCAGTACAAAAATAGGAAACTTTATACCACTATCCTTATAAATATAGAAAAAACACTTTGAAAATATGTTAGCAATAGAATTTATCACTGTATGAACATATTTATAAACCATGACTAAGTGGGGTTCATTCCAGGCGTGCAAAGCTAGTTCAATCTATATAATCCATTATATCAACAAGCTAAAGAAGAAAAATCACATTGATCAATGCAGAAAAGCATGTATCAAAATCCAACAGTCGTTCCTGCTTTTTAAAAAACTCAGTAATTTAAGAGTAGAGAGTGTTAAGGACTGAAATATGTCTCCCTAAAATTTATACATTGAAGCCCTAACCTGCAATGTGACAGACTGTATTTAAAGTTCAGGCCTTTAAGGAGATAATGAAGGTTTAATGAGGTCATAAGGGTGGAACCCCAATTCAATAGGACTGGTATCCTTATAAAAAGAGAGACATCAGGAATCGACCTCTCTCTCTCTCCCTGTCTCTGTCTCCCCTGCATACACACAGAAGAAAGTCTATGTGAGGATACAAAAAGAAAGTGATATGTACAACCCAGGAGAGACCATTCTTACTAGGCACCAACCCTGCTGGCATCTTGATCTTGGACTTCTAGTCTCCAGAACTGTGAGAAATAAATGTTTGTTGTTAAAACCACCAAGTCTGTGGTGTCTTCAGCCCAAGCAAATTAAGACAGAGGGGAGCTTCCTCAACTTTATAAAGAACATCTACAAAAAACTTACAGCTAATATTATAGTAGTAGTAGTGTTAGTCGTTCTGTGGTGTCTGACTTTGCGAACCCGTGAACTTAGCCTGTCAAGTTCCTCTTGGATTTCCCAAGCAAGAATACTGGAGTGGGTTTCTATTTCCTTCTCCAGGGGATCTTTTACTGACTCCAGGGATGGAACCTGCATCTCCTACATTGCAGGCAGATTCTTTACCATTTGAGCCACCAGGAAAGCCCAGCTAATATGATACTTAATGGTAAAACAATGAATATTTTCCCTCTAAGATCAGGAACAAGTCAAACCTCATTTGACATAGGCCTGAAGTTCTAGCCAGCTTAATGAGGCAAGGAACGAAGATACCAGGAATACAGACTGGAAAGGAAACAATAAAACTGTCTCTATTTGCAGATGGCATGATTGCTCATGTAAAAAAAATTCAAAGACATCTACAAAATGAGTAATGAGTGAGTTCAGCAATGTTGCAGGATACAAGACCAACAAATAAAAATTAATCCTATTTTTATACACTAGCAACAAGCATGTGGAAACCATAATTAAACACACCCACAAAACAAAAACACAATAACCTTTACAATCACTCCAAAAAAAGAAAGAAATACTTAGCTATAAATATAACAGCACAAGTACAGTACTTTTATGCTGAACACTACATTATGCTGATGACAGAAATCAAAGAAGAACTAAATAAATGAAGAAACATACCCTTTTCAGAGATTAAAAGACCCTACATAGTGAAGATGTCAATTCTTCCCAAATACATTCACAGATTAAAAGCAATTCTTATCAAAATCCCAGAAGTAAGTTTTTGGTAAATGTAGACAGTATTATCCTTACATTTATATGAAAACAAAGGAACTAGGATAATTAAAACAATTTTGGAAAAGAAAAAAAATAAAGTAGGAGTAATTACTCTGCTCAATATTAAGGCCTGCTGTACAACCACAATAACTGGGAGAGTGTGGCTTGAACAGAGGAATAGACACATAGATCAAAGGAAAAGAACAGGGAACCCAGAAGTAGACCCACACAAATACATCCAACAGATTTTTGACAAAGCTGCAAGAGCAGTTCAATGGAGAAAGGATTATATTTTCAAGAAGTTGTGTAGGAACAACCATAGGCAAAAAGAAAAGGAAAGAAATCTAGACCTAATCTCCAGGCCTTATACAAAAAGGAACTCTAATAGACTTCAGTGTAAAACATATAACTAAAAACTTTCTGTCCAATATGCTACTGGGGAAAAAGCAGAGGGCAATTACTAATAGCTCCAGAAATAATGAAGCAGCTGGGCCAAAGCAAATGACACTCAGCTTTGAATATGTGGTGGTGAAAGTAAAGTCTGATGCTGTAAAGAACAATATTGCATTAGGAACCTGGTCCATGAGTCAAGGTAAATTGGAAGTGGTCAAGCAGGAGATGGCAAGAGTGAACATCAACATGTTAGGAATCAGTGAACTAAAATGGACAGGAATGGGTCAGTTTAACCCTTATGACCATTAAAGCTACTACTGTGGGCAAGGATCCTTTAGAGGAAATGGAGTTGCCCTCATAGTCAATAAAAGAGTACAAAATGCAGTACTTGGGTGCAATCTCAAAAATGACAGAATGATCTCGGTTCATTTCCAAGGCAAACCATTCAACATGACAGTGACCCAAATCTATGCCCTAATCACGAATGCTGAAGAAACTGAAGTTAAACGGTTCTATGAAGATCTGTAAGACCTTCTAGAACTAATACCAAAAAATATTTCCTTTTCCTCATAGGGAACTGGAATGCAAAAGCAGGAAATCAAGAGATACCTGTAGTATCAGGCAAGTTTGGCCTTGGAGTACAAAATGAATCAGGGCAAAGGCTAACAGAGTTTTGTCAAGAGAACACACTGGTCATATGAAATATCCTCTTCCTACAACACAAGAGATGACTCTACATATGGACATCACCAGATGGTCAGTACTGAAATCAGATTGATTTTGTTCTTTGCAGCCAAAGATGGAGAAGTTCTATAGAGTCAGCAAAAACAAGACCTGGAGCTGACTGTGGCTCAGATCATGAGTTACTTATTGCAAAATTCAGGCTTAAATTGAAGAAAGTAGGGGAAACCACTAGGCCTTATGACCTAAATCAAACACCTTATGATCATACAGTGAAGGTGATGAATAGATTCAAGGGATTAGATCTGGTAGACAGAGAGCCTGAAGAATTATGGATGGAGGTTCATACATTGTACAGGAGGCGGTGACCAAAACCATTGCCAAGAAAAAGAAATGCAAGAAGGCAAAGTAGTTGCCTGAGGAGGTCTTACAAATAGCTGAGAAAAGAAGAGAAGCAAAAGGCAAAGGAGAAAAGGAAAGATATACCGAACTGAATGCAGAGTTCCAAAGAATAGCAAGGAGAGACAAGAAGACCTCCTTAAATGAACAACGCAAAGAAATAGAGGAAAACAATAGAATGGGAAAGACTAGAGATCTCTTCAAGAAAATTGGAGGTATCAAGGGAACATTTCATGCAAAGATGGATACAATAAAGGACAGAGATGGCAAGGACCTAACAGAAGCAGAAGATATTAAGAAGAGGTGACAAGTATACACAGAACAACTATACAAAAAACTTCTTAATGACCCAGATACCACAATGGTGTGGTCACTCACCTAGAGCCAGACATCCTGGAGTGTGAAGTCAAGTGGGCCTTAAGAAATATCACTACCAACAAAGCTAGTGGAGATGATGGAATTCCAGCTGAGATGTTTCAAATCCTAAAAGATGGTGCTGTGAAAGTGCTGCACTCAATATGCCAGCAAATTTGGAACACTCAGCAGTGGCCACAGGACTGGAAAAAGTCAGTTTTCATTCAAATTCCAAAGAAAGGCAATGCCAAAGAATGTTCAAACTACTGCACAGTTGCACTCATCTCACACACTAGGAAAGTAGTGCTCAAAATTCTTCACGCTAGGCTTCAATAGTACATAAACTGAGAACTTCCAGATGTTCAAGCTGGGTTTAGAAAAGGCAGAGGAATCAGAGATCAAATTGCCAACATTCGTTGGATCATAGAAAAAGCAAGGGAATTCCAGTAAAACATCTACTTCTGCTTCATTGACTATGCTAAAGCATAGTTTCACAACAAACTGTGGAAAATTCTTAACGAGATTGGAATACCAGACCACCTTACCGGTCTCCCAAAAATCCTGTATGCAAGTCAAGAAGCAACAATTAGAACCAGACATGAAACAATGGTCTGGTTCAAAATTGAGAAGTATGTCTAGGCTGTATATTGTCACCCTGCTTAACTTATATGCAGTGTACATCGTGTGAAATGCCATATTGGATGACTCACAACCTGGAATCAAAATTGCCAGGAAAAACATCAACTACCTCAGATATGTAGATGATATCACTCTTAAGGGTAGAAAGTGAAGAAGAACTGAAGAGTCTCTTGATGAGGATGAAAGAAGAGAGTAAAAAAGCTGGCTTGAGACACAACATTAAAAAAACTAAGATCATGGCATCAGGTCCCATCACTTCATAGCAAATTGAAGGGGAAAAAGTGGAAGCAGTGACAGATTTTCTTTTCTTGGGCTCCAAAATCACTATGGATAGTGACTGAAGCCATGAAATTAAAAGATGCTTGCCCCTTGGAAGGAAAGCTATGACAAACCTAAACAGCATATTAAAAAGCAGAGACATCACTTTGCCTACAAAGGTCCATTTGGTTAAAGCTATGGTTTTTCCAGTAGTCATGCATGGATGTGGGAATTGGATCATAAAGAAGTCTGAGCACCAAAGAACTGATCCTTTCAAATTGTGGTGCTGGAGAAGACTCTTGAGAACCCCTTGGACTGCAAGGAGATCAAACCAGTCAATCCTAATGGAAATCAACCCTGAATATTCATTGGAAGGACCAATGCTAAAGTTGAAGCTCCAATCCTTTGGCCACCTGATGCAAAGAACCAACTCATTGGAAAAGACCCTGATCATGGGAAAGATTGAAGGCAGACACAGGGTCAGCAGAGTCTGAGATGGTTAGATAGCATCACCAACTCAATGGATATGAATTCACACAAACTCCAAGAGATAGTGAAGGACAGGGGAGCCTGGTGTGCTACAGTCCATGGGGTCACAAAGAGTCAGGCATGAGTTAGCATCTGAACAACAACAAAAAACTTTCAGAAGAAAACATAGGAGAAAATCTTCAGGACCTAGGGCTTGATGAAGAAGTCTTAGTCTTGATACCCAAAGCACAATCAATAAAGAAAAAAATGATTAATTGAATTGCATCAAACCTAAGTAATTTGTTTATGAAAGATCCAACTAAGAGGATGAAAAGACAAGTTACAGACTGGAAAAAAATATTTACAAACCACATGTCTAACAGTGGGCATGTATCCAAAATATGTAAAGAGCTCTCAAATACAATACAATACAATGGAGGAAACCACTTCCATTAGAAAATAACAAAGATATGAAAAGACATTTCATAGAAAATAATCCAAATAGGGTAAATGAAAAGATGCTTGGTATCGTTACTCATCAGGGAGTACAAATTAAAGCAAAATAAGATATCATTGCAAACTATTAGAATGGTTAAAATAAAAACAGTGAAAATTACAAATGCTGGAGTGGATATTGAGAAACTGGATCACTCAGACATTATTGGTGGGAGTGTAAAATTGTATAGCCCCTTTGGAAAACAGTTTGACAGTTTCTTATAAAGTTAAACATGCAGTGACAACATAACCCAGAAGTTGCTCTTTGAGGCATTTATCCCAGAGAAATGAAGCTTTATTGTTCACACACACACACAAAACCCTGTACACAAATATTCACAGCAGATTTATTTGTATTAATTCAAAACTGGAAACAACCCATATATCCTTCAACGGGTGAACAGATAAACAAACTGTGGTCCTCCCACATCACAGAAAACTTCTCAGTGATAACCAGAAATGAACTCATGATACATGCAAAAACTTGGATGGATCTCAAGGGCATTACTCTTAGTGGGGAAAAAGTCATTTACATAGTATTTTCAAAATGAAACAATTATGGAGATGGAGAAGAGATGAATTGTTGCCAGGGGTTAGGGGTGGTGGGAGGGTGGGAAAGAGGGAGAAAAGGAGTGGAAGAAAGAGAGACAGAGGGAGAAAATATAGCAGAAGGAAGATTTTTGTAAGGTGAAATAGTTCTGCATTTACACTGTCGTGGTAGTTACCAGAGTCTATAGATGTGATACAATGACACAGGACTATACACAAGTAGTACTGATATCGATTTTCTGATTCTGTAATTGTACTGTCCTTACATGAAATGGAACAATGGGGGGAAACTGGATGAAGGCTACACAGGATCTCTGTGTAGTATCTTTGAAACTTCCTGTGAGTCTATGATAATCTCAAAATTCTAAGTTAAAAAGAGAAGAATAGGCTCCAAGATGTACTATTGTGGAGAGATCATGGGCTTTGAAGTCAGCCAGTCCTGAGTCTGAGGCCCATGTCAACTTCTTCCTAGTTGGGTGTGAACTTGAGCAAACGACTTCATTTTTCAGAGCCTTGGCTTCTTGGTTTGGAAAATGGGACTAGTAATAAGACCCACTCCACAGGATTTGGGAGGAGATCACAAAAGTGCTTGGCTCAGGGTCTGGCCCATAATGAACTCTCAGTGAGATGAGCTACCTAACGGTAGCCTGATTTATTGTGACTTGTCACCTGTGTCATTTGTCCTGGTGTGAAAGAGATTGACAGCAAGGAGATCCAACCAGTCCATCCTAAAGGAAATCAATCCTGAATATTCATTGGAAGGACTGATGCTGAAGCTGAAACTCCAATACTTTGGCCACCTGATGCCAAGAACTGACTCATTTGAAATGACCCTGATGCTGGAAAAGATTGAAGGTAGGAGAAGGGGACAGCAGAGGATGAGATGGTTGGATGGCATCACCAACTCAATGAACATGAGTTTGAGTAAGCTCTGGGAGTTGGTGATGGACAGCGAAGCCTGGCATGCTGCCGTCCATGGGGTCATAAAGAGTTGGACATGACTGAGTGACTGGGCTGAACTGAACTGAAAGAGATTGGATGGCTGAGCCACCTCTCACCACCAAATGAGAAACACCTTAGATGTTGAGCGTGCACCATTTGGTTTTGTGCACTGCCCCCAGGCCATAGCCCACGGCCTGGCCTGTGGCCTATCCAACAGGTGTCTGGGCAGCAGGCACTGCCTGGGATAGCACCCCCTGCAAGTGGGCCCTGTTCCAGGGGCCTGGTGCTCATGCCAATGGGCGAGGAGCTCTGGAGCCGGAGTCTAGGCATGGTCTGAGATCTGGGCACAACCCAGCACGACAGGACTGCTGTCATAAGCTCTCTTGGAATCTGCACCCCACAACTCAGTTGGGCCCATTAATCATGGCAGGGTTTCAAATCGCTTGTCTGGAAATGCACACTGATAACAGATGTTATCGAAGTGTTGCCATGAAGGATGACTGGGAGTGGAAAGTAATCCCACTGTTTGATGACTCTGGTGATGTCGCACTCCCCACTCTGCTTTTGCTTAAAAATGCCACTTTTCCTTCAAGAGCCCTTCCCGTAGCCTTGCAGGTGTTCACTGAGGCTCCAGCCTTACTCCCTCCTTCTGCCACCAGTTCCCTACTCTCTATTCCGAACAACCGCTCCTCTTCCCACAGTGGAGCCTTCCTGGCCTTGGCCCGAGCTGTTCCCAGGGCCCCAGTAGGCTTTCCCCACTCCTGTCATACTCTGCGGGTCCTTCTCAACCCTCCACAGCCAGCTCACCTTCCCTCCCCCAGCATATGGCTGGGCTCTATCCCTCCCCAAGTCATACTAATGGATCCCCAAGCCTCCCTCAGCCCCACACCCTGTGCTGGTGAGCTCCTGGGCACCTAGTGGCTCCTCAATAAATGTTTGTGGAATGAGAGCCCAATGCCCGCAGCTCGCATACAATGAAGAGTGGCCTGAGCCCTGCCAACGGGCAACTGTGCTTGCAGTGTCCCCGCTGACGCCGTGGAAGATGGAGACTTTCCAGTCAACGTGAAGGGGGAGCGAAGGCCAGAGAGTGTGAACTCTGTCATTGGCTTGGCAGTTACCCAGCATGCCCCTGGCCAGGAGGTGGCTGGGCAACCCTGGGCTCACAGACGGCCATTGAGCAAGCCTCATAAAGGGGGTCTGTGTCTCTAGGCCTGACACATCTGGGCTGGGTGCGTGCAAAGCCAGTTGATATGCTGCATGGCACAGGCAGTTTCCTGTGAGCTGTTGTGGCCAAAGATCTCTCCCTGCCCCCACCCCTCAAAGCTTCAGGCCAGCTCACAGATATTCTATCGGGCTGCTGTGGTGTGAGGGGCAGCAGATGGGGAAAGAGCACTAGATGGGGAGTCCAAAGCCCTAAATTCAGTATGCAACTCTAACTGCTAAAGACATTTGAGAAAAGCATCCGTACGGAGTTCACATATGCAAGTGCCCTACAACTGCACGATTGCACACTGGGGCATTAATCCCAGAAGAATAATATGTATTTTAATGAAGGCTCGAGCAACCTTCTTGGAAATAGCCCCATACTAGAGTATCATCCTATGGGAATGGTTAAACACGCTGTGGTACATCCATCCACAGTATAGTATACAACTCGGCAATAAGAAGCAAACTTTTGATACAATAATTTGGATGCATCTTCAGAAAATTATGGTGAGTGGAAAGATTCACCTGTAAAGGCAACCTATGTACAATTCCACTTATTTAACATTTTTGAAATGACAAAATTTGAAAATGGAGTATAGATATGTGGTCACCAGAGACTTGAGGATGGGTGTGGGTGGGGGAAGTGGGAGTACTTAGGTGAGGAGTCCTTGTGATGCAAGAATTGTTCATCGTGTTTGCTGTGGTGGTGGCCATACCAACCAGACAAGGGATATATTTGTATCCTATAGAAATAAATACACATATGTACTCACAGATGAATACAGCTGACACTGAAGAACTGGGAATACAATTTGTGGGTTGCATCATGGAAATACTTGACTTCTCCCATTCCTCCTTGCATTTATCAACTGGACTCCTTCCATAAAAAAAAACTTCCCCTCATCAGCTATTTGGTTATCCTGATGAACAGTTTACATAGGAAAAGCCAGAGAAATGTTTCCTTTTCTCTTTATTTACCAGTTTTTCAAATCAGGAGTTGGTTCCATACCGTCTTCCAAAGATGAGGACCAAGGAAAGCAAGGTCTTTTAAAAAACTTTCTGGTATCATGAGGCTCTCATAGACTTCAACATGGTTAATGTGTTCCTTGTTGATGTGCAGTGTCCTACCTTTGGCCAGTAGGAGACTATAAGGATTGGTTCCTGGGTCCTTTTGCCATAACCCCTGCAGTCCTTGAGAGTCTCCTTGCTTTCTGGTGTGACAAGATGTTTTGCGACTGTCTGCTACATTTCCTGTCCCAGATCTGGTATCAGTTATTTCCCCAAGAAGTTCTGGCTCCTTTTAGTGACAAATGGTATTTAGAAATTAAGATCTGGATGATTGAGGTAATATTGCCAGTGGGTTTGCTATTTGTATCTAGGGCATTTCAGAAACAGTAAGGGCATATTTTGGGGAGAAAATAAGTGTAAATCCATATTGATATTTCCAATTCAGACTCAGGACTGCATGGTTTTTCATTTAACTTCATCCCTCCAATAAAACCAGAATACTTGGTTGATTTATCCCACAAAACATGCAACAACAATCTCAGAATAACAAAACTAACACTACATCCACCCAGAAAACACTTTAAGATTTTTCTGTTGTTCTTTTTTCCCTTAGGTTAAATCCAATTAGGATGCTTAGTCAAATAACTGTGTTTTAAAGTCACTTGGAATCATTCTTCTACCCAGTTTTAATTTTTTGTTTTTCATTTTACTGCTGATATTTAGGGACTGGTTTTTTTTTTTTTTAATGTATTTAAACTATTTTTTTTCAAATGATGGGAAAGATTTACTTGGCTCCAAAGTCAGTCTTTAGAGTTTGGCCTGTTTGTAGTAATGGTCACTGCCCTATCATGAAGTCTGGTTCTTTGAGTTTTTTTTTTTTTTCTTTTTTTTTTTAATTTATTTATTTATTTTTTTCAGTGGGTTTTGTCATACATTGACATGAATCAGCAATAGATTTACACGTATTCCCCATCCTGATCCCCCCTCCCCCCCTCCCCCCTCCCTCTCCACCCGATTCCTCTGGGTCTTCCCAGTGCACCAGGTTCGAGCACTTGTCTCATGCATCCCACCTGGGCTGGTGACCTGTTTCACCATAGATAATATACATGCTGTTCTTTCGCAACATCCCACCCTCACCTTCTCCCACAGAGTTCAAAAGTCTGTTCTGTACTTCTGTGTCTCTTTTTCTGTTTTGCATATAGGGTTGTCGTTACCATCTTTCTAAATTCCATATATATGTGTTAGTATGCTGTAATGTTCTTTATCTTTCTGGCTTACTTCACTCTGTATAATAGGCTCCAGTTTCATCCATCTCATTAGAACTGGTTCAAATGAATTCTTTTTGACGGCTGAGTAATATTCCATGGTGTATATGTACCACAGCTTCCTTATCCATTCATCTGCTGATGGGCATCTAGGTTGCTTCCATGTCCTGGCTATTATAAACAGTGCTGCGATGACCATTGGGGTGCATGTGTCTCTTTCAGATCTGGTTTCCTCAGTGTGTATGCCCAGGAGTGGTATTGCTGGGTCATATGGTTTTATAATTTCTTGCTCACTCATTATTCTCTCTCCTATTTTTGTACCCCAGCACCTGACATACAGCCTGGCATGTGGAGCAGTGCTCTCTGAAGAAACTTGGAGTGAATGTCCCCACTTTTGGAGGAGAGATCGCCTCAGTGATACCACCTCCGATGTCCTTACCAGCACCCCAGAAAAGGCATGTGACCCTCAGCCCTCTCATCACTAAGGGAGCATTTCAGTCCACACTGCCTAATCTTCCCAACCTCCAGCCAGGTTCTCAAAGCTCTTAAATGCCAGTGTAACAGGAACCCAAATGTCAGTCTTGCTGCTTCTCCCAGGAGACCTAGAGTCCCCTATGGACATGACTCTAGGTGGTAAATCTGACATCCCAGAATCTTCAGGGTGGACACATGCGTGATGCTATTCACAGTGAATGTGTAGGTAAAACATAATCACTTCCCCGTCCCTCATTTTCTGGTTGTTTCTACAGAGAACATGATCTAGAGATGGCAAAACTGTGCCCCACATGTTTTCCATGTTGATACACAGTGTTACAATGGAATATGGAATTGAGACTGTCTTGATTTTCCAGTTGTGTGGATTTTAGATTTATTTTGTTTCACGTACAGGGTAAGAAGCCATGAATAGATCTCCTGGAGCGGGAGCATGGAGCCAAGGTTCTGGTTCTATTCCCAGGAGAAAAGCAGCCTAGTCCAGTTTCATGAGAAGATGGAAGTATTAGTAGCTAGGAGCCCCGGGTTGCAAGCCTACCTCTGGCTCACTGGTCCCATCTGTGCCCCACAGAGGGAGAACGAGGTGGCTTCCAGGGCCTTCCTGTCCTTCCAGATCTGGTCAGCTGAAGCCTGTGATGACTTGCTTATCATTGGAAACTCCATGAGTGGGATAAGTTGAAGACTACCTGGGAACCTAGCAGCAAGTTTCTCCATGCATTAGCCAGGCATGGCATGGGCAGCCTGTCTTGGGGATAAGCCTGTCTTGGGGAGAATCTCTAAGTTTCTCAAGATCTACATGCTATCACCAAAGCCTATACTTACAAAATTCAACTGTTATCAACCCCACCCCCAAAGACATTATTTATCCTGAAAGTATTCTCTCCTTCCCATAGGGACTGCCCATGAGGTGTGGAGCGTAGTCAGGGAAATTAAAACATGCAAATGAAAATGCAAATGCTAAAAGCTAGGCATTGTTCGCCATGGTGTTCCCAGGGTTTTTTTTGAATAGCAACAAATTAAAGAAATGCTATGTAATCAAAGTTTGTATCAAGCCTTAAGAAAGAAAAACTCCATTATCTCTAAATATAGTGATACGTTTTGATGTGTGCCTTTGCCGACTTGAAATTGTGCATGCCTGGCTGAGTCAGTGCACACATAGAGCATCGGGTTTCCTCGGAATGTAAGGGTGGGGAACCTCACCCTTTTCTACCTCTTTCTCGAAAGTAATTAACAGATTACAATTAGCAGAGAAATGCAATTTGCACTACAAACCCTTTTGCCCCAGATTTGGTCCCAGTTTTTCTCCTGTGCAACTTGGTTTACCAATTCCCAGTTAAAGTTCCAGTCTTAAGTTCCAGCCCCAGAAGGAGAAGCTGGGGCTAGAGTGGGAAGGAGGGGTCTCCACAAACTACCCCCCTACGCGATCCTTGCTTGGCAAAAGTGGATTTAAATGCCACCCTCCCGAGACCACCTAGGCTGCATGGACCTACCTGGGATTCGCACATCGTCACGTTGGGTTTGGAATCAGCAGGAGTTTCACTGAACAAGTCTTGCAGTTCATCTCACACAATGTCAAGTTAGCCAAGATCTTCACCTCCAGTACCTTGATAAGAGATGGAGAACTTATTAGAAACTTGGGCCCCAAAGGCTGAGAAGCAGCATAGCTCAGGAATGAGTTCAACAGCTTCCCTTGGGGTAAGCATTTGCTTTGGGCATTTGGTAACTCCTGACATAAACAAGGTTGATGTATTGACCAGGCGTCATGATGCTAGTGGTATAGCAAAGGAATCTCAATGCCATTATGATAGGGAGAGCTTTGGACATGGAGATGGAGACGGAGAGTGACCCTGTGCTTAGGAGGCAGAAAAAGAGCTGGCAATAATATCCCCACTTCTAAACAAAGAAAGACTGAAAAACAGCAAGTTTAAAAATGTCTTTACATTTACCCTAAGTAGATAACACAACCTCTCTAAAAGGGTTTATATAGCTTTCTGATTTTCAGACCAAATTCAGATGATCTGTCTTCTGATCAGGAAAGCTACTTCTACAAATTTTGCTACTTCTACAAATCCAAGGTAGACTCTTCCACCCATACATCTGGATTTTACTTGACCAACATTTATGTAGCATTTAGTGCATATACAGTACCACTCTAAGACCTTTCCAAATATTGACTCATTTATTCCTCATAATGATCCTAGGAGGTAAGTGCAATTACTAACTAGATCTACAGAGGAGAAAACTGAAGTACTAGGGGACTAAGAGGTTCCTGCAGCTGGTCACTGGTGAATGGACACAATTGCGGTACATCCATTCCATAGAATGCTACTCAGTAATTAAAAGGGAACAGACTTTTGACACTCATGACTCATGGATTTCCAGAAAATTATACTGAGTGAAAAAGTCAATCCTTATCTGTTACCTGCTGTATGATTCCATTTGTGCAATACTCTTGTCATGGAAAAATTATAGAAGTGAATAACACACTAGTGGTTACCAGGGCTTAAGCATAGAGTGAGATGGCCAGGGGAATAAGTGGGGCTATGTTAGGGCAACAAGAGGATCCTTGTGGTGATGGGACTGTTGTGTGTCTTGACTGTATCAGCATTGATTCACTGGTGGTGATACAGCATTCTAGTTTTGTGAGATGTTACCATCACAGCAAACTGGATAAAGAGACTGTGGGGTCTCTCTTACAATTGCATGTGAACCTATGATTATCTCAAAATTTAAAATTTAATTGCAAAAATTCATCTCATGTGTTGTTTCTTCCACAAATCTTATCCATGAATGCTTTCCCCATCTCCACACTATATTTAACCTTCACTCAACCCCTCTGTGCCTCCGTGGCCATATCCACAAAATGAGGATCCACCTCTGAGGAATAGCTGTGGAGCCTGTGTGGGATATGGCTTCTGTGGTCACAAGGAGGTTGGGTTGGGGGCAAAAGCTAGAAAGGCAGCTGAGCAGACTCCATCCTGGCCTTGCCATACCAGTAATGGGATCATATCAAGCCCTTCCTCTCTCTAGGCCACAGATTCTTTCCCTGTAACAGGTACACAAGGGGATCGGGTGACTCAATACTACAGAAAATAAATTGCTTTGTACAGAGCCAAAGCCTGTCCAGTATTCACACAAGTTACTTTGCTACTCTGTCATCTTGCCAGAAGCCTGCCCCTGACATTCAAGCATCAGTTAAGTCTCTGCACTTGAATTGCTCACCTGGCTCAAGCGACTCTTGTCAAGATTTATTTTTCTCAAAGCAGTACTTGTAAATAGTATTTATTTACAAGTCAAATAGACTTGTATAAAAAGTCAAATAGATCATATGTGTGCTGTGTGTTCTCAGTCTTGTCCGACTCTTTGTGACCCCATGGACTGTAGCCCACCAGACTACTCTGTCCATGATTTTTCAGGCAAAAATACTGGAGTGGGTTGTCTTTTTCTCCTCCAGTGGATCTTCTTGACTCAGGGATCAAACCCATCTCTCCTGTGTCTCCTGCATTGCAGGCAGATTCTTTGCCACTGAGTCATCAGGGAAGCTAAACAGATCACCAGACATGTATTAAAAAAAAATTATATCTGTTGCCCCCACCCAATCCCCAATGCCTACTCATAGAGGCAGCCACTTTCAACTCTTGTAGCTCTTAATATTCTAGAATGTACTTTCATATTTCTACATAACATGTTTTGACTGTTGTTTCTTGATTTCACAATTTCAGAAAATTTATTTCCTACCACAAAAAATAAGCCTTTGTCTCTTGGATCATCCCGATTCTACCCCAAACTCCCAGTAAAACCATAGCACCATGTAAGTCAGGTCTCACTGTTTCCATTATTGGGGTGGCCAATTCCCCTACAGAGGTGTCCTCCCATCTTTTGCCTGGAAGAGTATAAAGCTGGCTGTTGGCATTCTGGAGGCCAAGCAGAGAAGGCCAAGGGTCTTCTCACCATCAGTTATGAGGCTTCCAAGTAACCTCTGTTTTCAGTCAGCTCTTCTCCATGGGCTCACCTGGGTACCTGTCCAGCCAGTCAACATCCTGTCTTCTATTAGGGTGGTGGTGCCCTGGTTCAGGGAGGAGATTCAGTTCAGTTCAGTCGCTCAGTCCTGTCTGACTCTTTGTGACCCCATGGACTGCAGCACGCCAGGCCTCCCTGTCCATCACCAACTCCTGGAGTTGACTCAAATTCAAATTCATGTCCATTGAGTCGGTGGCACCATCCAACCATCTCATCCTCTGTCGTCCCCTTCAATCTAATCACATGGACCACAGCCTTATCTAACTCAAAGAAACTATGAGCCATGCTGTGTAGGGCAACCCAAGACAGACGGGTCATGGTGGAGAGTTCTGACAAAATGTGATCCACTGGAGAAGGGAATGGCAAACCACTTCAGTATTCTTTCATAGAGAACCTCATGAACAGTATGAAAATGGAGGAGATTAGAGGGCAGCTACTCTGGACACACATTCTGAATCATTGCTCTTGTACTCAGCCATATCTCACCCCCACTTTCCAGACCCAGGTGCCTCCACTCCCTGTGTCTGCCTGGTTGCTGTCTCCTAGTCTTCTGGGTTTCTTTCATTAAATTTTCAGAAGCATCTCTTGCTTGTAGTTGCCTCTTTTCCCATTTATCCCCTTTTTTGTGAGTATCAGTTCAGTTCAGTTCAGTCACTCAGTCGTGTCCGGCTCTTTGCGACCCCATGAACTGCAGCATGCCAGGCCTCCCTGTCCATCACCAACTCCTGGAGCTTACTCAAACTCATGTTCATCGAGTCAGTGATACCATCCAGTAATTTCATCTTTTGTCGTTCCCTTCTCCTCTTGCCTTCAATCTTTCCCAGCATCAGGGAATTTTCAAATGAGTCAGTTCTTTGTATCAGGTAGCCAAAGTATTGGAGCTTCAGCTTCAACATCAGTCCTTCCAATGAACACCCAGGACTGATTTCCTTTAGGATGGACTGGGTGGATCTCCGTGCAGTCCAAGGAACTCTCAAGAGTCTTCTCCAACACCACAGCTCAAAGGCATCAATTCTTCAGTGCTCAGCTTTCCTTATAGTCCAACTCTCACATCTGTACATGATTATCGGAAAAACCATAGCCTTACCTAGACGGACCTTTGTTGGCAAAGTAATGTTTCTGCTCTTTAATATGCTGTCTAGGTTGGTCACAACTTTTCTTCCAAGGAGTAGGCATCTTTTAATTTCATGACTGCAGTCACCATCTGCAGTGATTTTGGAGCCCAAAAAAAATAAAGTCTGCCACTGTTTTCACTGTTTCCCCATCTATTTGCCATGAAGTGATGGGACTGGATGCCTTGATCTTAGTTTTCTGAATGTTGAGCTTTAAGCCAACTTTTTCACTCACTACTTTCATCAAGAGGCTCTTTAGTTCTTCTTCACTTTCTGCCATAAGGGTGGGGTCATCTGCGTATCTGAGGTTATTGATATTTCTCCTGGCAATCTTAATTCCAGCTTGTGCTTCATCCAACCCAGTGTTTCTCATGATGTACTCTGCATATAAGTTAAATAAACAGGGTGACAATATACAGCCTTGATGTACTCCTTTTCCTATTTGGAACCAGTCTTTTGTTCCATGTCCAGTTCTAACTGTTGCTTCCTGACTTGCATACAGATTTCTCAAGAGGCAGATCAGGTGGTCTGGTATTCCCATCTCTTGAAGAATTTTCCAGAGTTTGTGGTGATCCACAGAGTCAGAGGCTTTGGCATAGTCAATAAAGCAGAAATAGATGCTTTTCTGGAACTCTCTTGCTTTTTTGATGATCCAGTGGATGTTGCCAATATGATCTCTGGTTCCTCTGCCTTTTCTAAAACCAGCTTGAACATCTAGAAGTTCATGGTTCATGTATCGCTGAAGCCTGGCTTGGAGAATTTTGAGCATGACTTTACTAGCGTGTGAGATGAGTGCAATTGTGTGGTAGTTTGAGCATTCTTTGGCATTGCCTTTCTTTGGGATTGGAATGAAAACTGACCTTTTCCAGTTCTGTGGCCACTGCTGCGTTTTCCAAATTTGCTGGCATATTGAGTGCAGCACTTTCACAGCATCATCTTTTAGGATTTGAAATAGCTCAACTGGAATTCCGTCATCTCCACTAGCTTTGTTTGTAGTGATGTTTCCTAAGGCCCACTTGACTTCACACCCACTTCACATTTTGTGGATATAGGCTTTTCTTTACCATCATGTGAGTTTGGAGAGGGAGCAGAGAGAAACTTGGGTATTCAATCCTCTGTGTTTACCCACAATCCTCATGCGTCTCTTGAGGCCAGGAGTTTGTCTAAAAGGGGAAAAAAATGTACTTTTTAGTCTCAACGACTGGGGCAGACCCAAAAAGCACCTCTTCCAGGTCAGCACCCTCTCTTGGTTGAATGCCACACATCAGGCCAGGTTGGTCAATGAAAGGTGGGCAGGGTCTTTGGGACCTTCTCAGACACCAGTCTGACTGATCACAGCAGAATCACCAGGTCTGGAGAATCACTGGCAGTGGCAGCCACTGAGAAGCTTTTGATTAGAAAAAACAATGGCTTTTCTCAAGGGATATTGATTCTCTTTCAATTCTAAGAAATAACTTTGACCTCAGTTGCTATGGAAGAGAGAGGCCACAGGGGGATACGGGAAGAGGCATCACATGGTGGTAACTCAGTTTTCTTCCCCACAGAAAAATGCCAGCCCTATTGTCTGGTGTCACTGCACCTTTGGGGCCCAGAGCTGCCGCTACCATAGCAATGAAAATGCGGACCCATCTGGCATTTTTGGAAACAAGGGGATTGCCGGTCAACACCTGTCTCCCTCTTGCCTCCACCACAGAATGAATATGACTTAGGAAGTGGCACCAGAGGCCAAGGTGACCTGGCCTTAGAAAATTTTGACATGCTCTGCACATTCCTGGGAGCCTCCCTGACCAAGGATGGCCAGAGCTCTAAACACTTGCCATCAGCCCCTTCCCACTGGCCGGGCAAGCCTGGCATCACTAATCAATCACGGTGTTTATCCCACTGAGCCTGGACACAGCCACTTCAGGTCTGTTCATGTTGGAGCCTAAGGAGAGACCCAGTCCCCTCCTTCTCCTGGAGGTTAAAGGTCTTAGTTGTTGAGAGAACCCTCTCCTGTCAGCAAGCGAAAGTGCCTCCAGGGTGTGTATGGGTTACAGGTGTCTGCCACGTGGTCTGTGTGCCACACACTCTTTGAAGGGTGAGACACAGCAGAGCCAGACTGCTGCCAAGATCAATGGGAGTGGAATCGTCTCCCACCTCAGCCTCCTGGGCATCATGGCCCCTGAACCCTCACGTCTGGGTGAGGTGGAGTGACAGAGCACACTCTCCAAGATCCAAGTGGGAATCGGACCTGCTCTGTGCCCTCAAGAAGCTGAGAGAGAAATGGTGGCTACACACCATGTCCAGAAACCTCGGCCTCCCTCCCAGATGAAAAGACACAGCTTCCAGATGTCTTCAAGACGCCCCACCCCCATTAGTCCTGACAGAGTGATGGGGCCACCTGTCACCTGGCCAAGCCTGTCAATCTCTGGATGCTATGCCTTGCCAAGAATATGGGCAAGACTGTTCCTTGTCACTCTGTGGCCCCAAGAGGGTCACCAGCAATGGCCCAGGCTGGTGGGGAAAACCTCTGCCCCAGAGCCCCAGGTGGCATTTCTGCCTGGCTGGGCATTTGTTGCTTCTCTTCTGACAGACGAGCAAGGGCCTACCTGCCTGGCATAGAGAGGGCTCCCAGCTGGGGCACTGGGGCTCGAAACCGGAGAGAAGAACTGGTATCTCTTTCTTGCATTCTCCAGTGTCTCACCTCTCTGCTTCCCAGACCATCCTGAAGGCACATGCCGGGTACTACCTGCCAGTGGATGAAAGAGGCGGAGACCCTGGGGACCAGGCAGCCTGGCCTGTGTCACAGCCGCAGGCACAAGGCCAGAAGCAGAAAACTGCAAACCAATGAGCCGGCCCGTGCCCAGGGGCAGAAGCCTGCTGACCAGCCAGGGGCCCCAAGTGCCCGCCTGCCTCGGGAGCCAGGGATGCAGTCAACGAGTGCACAGGGCCAGTAAATGGGGCTCCAGAGGCCAGACAGGGCCCACAGGCTGCCCAGAGGCTTCATGGGAGGGCAGCTTCCCTGCAGAGTGCCTGCTGGATTCTGGTCCCCAGCTCCTCACAAGCACCCACTCCCTACCTGGGGGCCCACGTGAGAAGAGAGCCCTAGTGGGTCTGCAGCCCTGGCCCACATGGGAGCCCGTACTCCATCCAGGAGAAGCCCCGCTGTCCTCCAGGTTCCTTGCCTCTGCCACTCGGGGCTCTGTGCCCTCAGGGATCCTGTCAGTTCAGCCTATTTCAGACCAACTGGAGTCAGGTTCAGAGAGGAAAGAAATTGTCAGCTGGTCAGGCAGGACTCTGGCTTGGGGAAAGCAAAGCGGGCAGAGGGTTCCAATCTCTTTTCCATTTCCTGTCTATTTTGTACCGCTTTCAATGTGTTAATTCATGACCTCACCCATGCTTATTTCCCTGGACAAATTGGTCTTTACACAGAAGCAATTACCTGGGCCTGTTCCATCCTAGTCAGCAGAGCGGGCAGGAGCCTCTTTGGGGCCACACAAGATTATATTATCTAAAAAGACTGCGATTTAAAATGAGGGCAATTATTTCAGCCTTGTAACCTTTTTTGTTTGCCTAAAAATATCTGGCACCAGTGCAGTTCCTATAAGACAGGACGAATAGTTGCCTCAGTTTACCTGAAGGCCTGGGCTCAAGAGGCCATGTGGGCAAATAGCAGAGCGGGTGGGGGGGTGGGTGGGGAGAGGGATGGAAGAGGCAGAAATACAGCAGAGTGAAGGGTTGGGGTTAGTTCACGCTCTGCCACCTGTAGGCTGTGTGGCCTTGGACAACCTACTTACCCTCTCTGAGCCTCAGCTAACCAATCCAGGATAAGTTGCTAAGATTCTCTGCCTTGCCTCCCTTAAAAGGAGAGAGCAGGAGGCTCCAGGTCTGATGGAGGAACCCTTGGAAACAGTGTGGAAGCCACTTTCTTGGCCTAGGTCCTTGGCTTGTCAGCAAAATAGGATGTGGGAGTTGGTGGCTGGGTCCTGGGGCAGAGGAAGGCTAGGGTCACAGGCATGCCTGGAAGACTTCCCTGCATCAGTTGGGAAGAGCTTGGGGCAAAGCTGCGGCAGGTGCTGGGCAGGACACAAGGTAAGCCACTGTCTCAGGAGGAATGGCTAGGTCTGGCCAGTGCCTGCAGCCAGGACAGACATGAGGTTGCGTGTTAGCTTCCTACAGTAGCTGTAATGAATGTCCACAACACGAGTGGCTTAAAGTGATGCAAATTTGTTCGCTTACAGTTCTGGAGGTCAGAAGTCTAAAATCAAGCTATCAGCAGGGCCAATTTCTCCTGGTGGCTCTAGGCAGAGTATCTGTTTCTTTGCCTTTTTCAGGTTCTAGAGGCACCCACATTCCTTGGCTCATGGCCCCTTCCTTCACCTTCAAAACCAGCAGCAGAGTGTCTTCAAATCTTTCTTTCTTTTCTGTCTCCTTCAGTGTATAAGGGCCCTTGTGACTATATTGAGCCCACTCAGTTAATTTAGGGTAATCTTCCCCTGTCAGGATCCTTAATCACATCTGCAAAGTCCCTTTTGCCATATCAGGTAGAATTCACAGATTTTGGGGATTAGAACATGGACGTGGTTAGGGGAAAGAGGCATTGCTCAGTCTATCGTAGGCTGTGATGGGCTCCTGTCTTAGTCTTATTGAGCTACTGTGGCAAAACACCATAGACTGAGTGGTTTCAATAACAGAACTTCATTTCTCACAGTTCTGGAGAATGGAAGTCTGAGATCAAGGTGCCAGTATGGCCGGGTTCTGGTGAGAGCCTTGTTCCTGTGACCTCACAGGCATAGACAAAGAGGAAGCTTTCAGTCCTCTCCTTATAAAAGCACTACAGTAAATCCCCTACATATGAATGAGTTCCATTCTGAGAGTGCATTAATACGTCCAATTCATTTGTAAGTCCAGCAAAGTTAGCCTAGGTACCCAACTAACACAGTCGGCTATATAGTACTGTACTATGTAATAGGTTTGGGCTTTCCTGATTGCTTAACTGGTAAAGAATCCACCTGCAATGAAGAAGATGCAGGCAGACGCAGTTTCAATCCCTGGGAAATCCCCTGAAGGAGGAAAATCCCCTGAAGGAGGAAATGGCAACCCACTCCAGTATTCTTGCCTGAAGAATACCATGAACTGAACACAAATGATACATATACCAACACAAAAACTAAAGAAAACATTTTCAATCTTACAGTACAGCACCTTGAAAAGCACAGTAGTATAGTACAACTGCTGGCCTGTAGGGGTGCGTTCACATCTTTGAAAGTTCATAACTTCAAGGTTCGTGTGTAGGAGACTTACCGTAATCCTATCATGAGGGCCCCACCACCATGACCTCATCCTCCTCTAATTACCTCCTAAAGGCCTCATTTTCAAATACCATCTCATTGAGAGTTAGGGCTTCAACATATTAATTTTAAAGGCATAATTCAGTCCATAGCAACTCCCAAGCAAGGCAGAAGCAGCCCTAGGGAGGACCATTAGAGTAGGAGCCAAAGCTGAGCCCATTGCAACAAGCAGGTAAACTGAGGCCAGCAGTGGCTCATAAGCAGGCCACACGCCAGTATCTGGAGATCAGTCAGCAGGGACCAGTGCCCCAATGCCTAGGCTGAGATGGAATGAACTGGGCTGGGTTTTAAGGATGGCTCCAAGTCCCATGGAGGCTCTCGGGTTAGTGGGACTAAGCCTATAGACTGGGGGCAAGCTGCCCCAGAAGTAGGGAGAAGAGGGAAGCAGGGACTGGGAACCAGGCAGAGCCTGACCCCAAGCCTCGTCCTCATTCCAAGAGAGCTGCAGCTGTGTCTAATTCGGGCATGATTAGATTTGAGAAAGGTCACTCTCTCCCTCAGTCAAGTCCATTTTGCCATCATTTATTGAATACCTGCTGCCTTCCAGGCCCTGAGCTGGCTGGAGGGGCCTGGAGTGAAGAGCGAGACTTGGTCTCTGCCTTTCAGGTTTGTTGGAGAATCAACACAAACACACACACACACACACACACAATAACTAAATAACCATGGAAGGGGCAAAATGAATTAAAACAGGTTCCAAAGCAATCAGGAAAGGCTTCCTGGACAGGGCAGCTCCCAGAAAGACTGGGGAAAGATCTGACTTGGCAGAACAGAAGGTTATCTGTGTGATAGGACAAGACGCATGAAGGCACAGGGCGAGGGTGTATGTGGAGTCATTGAAAAGACTTCAAAGTGCCAGTCTGGCCAGTGTGGAAGATTGAGGTATCAATGAATCAAGGAAAGGCAGACTTACTAGCTGAAGCTGGCAGGGCATGCAATCCCCCATGAGGATTCCGGACTTCATTCTTCACTCAGCGCCTCCCCATCAGGTCCCCTGAATGGCTACAGGCAGAGCTGGTGGCCAACTGGTCCACTCACATGGCCTTGCCAGCTGGCGCCCAGTCTGATGGCTGGGTCAGGCCACTCCTCCCAGTTTGAGAAGCCTCATCTGCTGGACAGCTGTGATCACTTTCAAGGGGATCCACAACACATAAGAGGATGGAGAGGACCACTTTTCACAGCAAAGAAATAGGCTACATTTTCTTTAGTCTGCTGACCATGAAGAGGGAGAAGGAAACCTGACAGAAGGGTCTTCTACTGATCCAGGCAGAGGCAGATGAGTGAAGGTTCAGAGTAGCTGGCTTGGGAGGGGAGGGAAAGACAAGACCAGGGTCTTCTTTCCTTGTCTTCCCAATGGGGGAGTCCAACAGGAAGCAACCAGGAGTAGACCAAGCTCAAGGCTACCTCTATCTGAATAGTTGCATAACTTATGTGCTGTATGGACTATTATTATGGACCCCAGTTCTGGGTTTGACACTTTGGGGGTAGCACATAGAATCATTGTCTGTTCTGCTACTGTACCACTTTTCAGCCCCCTGGGGCATTTTCAGGGTTTACAGGTCCATTAAGAAACCCATGTTGTCTTCCAGCCCTAGGTCTGTTGTCACTTAAAGATGAACAGCCGCTAATACTCACCCTTCCTCAGACAAGCATCCTCCCCTTGACTACATGAACCTACAACCCATCTCCTTCTCGCCCACCCACCTGGCAGCCTGGCAGATGCTCACCCACTTGTAGCAATGTCATGCTACAGCCTCAGTTTGCATATCAGATGGGGAACTATCAACACGGGAAGTGGAATCAGGGCCTTCCCAGCATAGTGGTCAGAATCTGGGGTTACCAGGGGATCCTGGAGGTTTGTAGTGGGTTGAATGGTGGCCCCCAAATATGTGCATGTACTAGTCTCCAGAACCTGTAAATACTGTCTTCTATGGCAAAAGATGTTATTGACTTAAGGATTTTGAGATGAAGAGATTATCATGGGTTATCTGGATGGGTCCTAAATGTCATCATTTGTATCAAAGAGACACATAAGGGAAGATAGCCATGTGGAGACAGAGGCAGAGAGTGGAAGGATGTGGTCACTAGCCAGGGAATGCTGGAGGCCACCAGAAGCTGGCAGAGGCCAGGAAGTAATCCCCACTAAGGCCTCCAGAAGGAACGGAGCCATGCCAACACCTTGATTTCAGATCTCTGGCTTTCAGAGAAGACATTTCTGCTATTCCAAGCTACTCAGTTTATGGTACTTTCCTTCAGGAGCCACAGGAGAATAATAAAACATAGGAAGTTCATGCCAAGGGGACACGACTCTGGCACTGGTCCCAGTGTAAGATCCCCTGGGACAAGACCCCACCTTAACCCAATCCTGACCAAAAGGCTTTTAGCTCAGACAACTAGAAAGCATCTTTCCTCCTATAGAAGAGCCTACTGGCAATCCATAAGAGAGTCAACACTGTTCCACAGAGACATGCTTGGGAGGCTCCTTTGCTGGAATTGATCTCTTTCTCGTAGATGGTGGGGGTCACAGCATCCCCTCTGAGTTCTTACCTGGCAGGTATGCTTGTAGGGTTTGGAGCTCCCATAATTGTTTAGAGGAGGTGAACCTGACCCCAGAAGGTGAGAGAGGAAATATAAGCATCAAATGTGGGTGATGCCGAGGTGAAAGGGGCAACCAAGTATACAACTCCAGCCTCAGGGCCCCTCAGGGGGACTGGGCCAAACAAAACATAGTCAGAGGGAGAAATAGGACATCCTGAAGTGAGAGGCCCCAGAGCAGGTGCCCCAGAACATGGCGATAGACGTGGGCCTTGGCAGCAGGGAATCCTGGCATCCAGACAAGCTGTGGTGTGTGTTCATAGAGATGGAGCCCCAGAACGAAGGAGGTGAGAGTCCTGCTCCCTGGCTGTTTGTCCCTTGATGTCTCAGCTCACTCTGGATTCCAGGTTCTAAGAGGCCTGGTGACAGACAGTAGTGTTCTAGGGGAATAGGCCCCCAACAGGAAGAGGACGCAGGCCCACAGTCTCCAAGGCAGGCATGGGAGACTGTGAATGAGGTCCTCAGCTCTCTAGGGGGCTGGCCTGGGACTGAGAGCAAGGTGATACCCCAAGGTCTCTCTTGTGGAAGCATCCAGAAGCAGGTGAGCATTCCCCACAAAGAAGCCCTGGATGGCAGCAGAGCTACCCAAAGGTAAAAGTTTCTGCCATTGCATGAGTCATTTTCAAGGCCAAGTTGAGCATGAGGCTAATCATGATTTGATGTTTTAAGAGGTAGAAAGCAACAGCTCAGGAAACCAACATCACATCTCTAGAGCAGTGAGTGGGTCCCCCTGACATCTGCTCTGTCACCCGAAGAGGCCTCTTCCAAGAGGCTGGGTGTTGGGCCTCAGTGTGTGTTTTGAACATTCAGGAGCCTCATCTGCAGATTTCCAAGTGGGTTCGTGAGCATCAATTTTTGCATAAGGACAAGTTGAAGGTCATCATCATAATTCAGAGTCTGGGCTTTGTTTTCCTAGGGATTTACAAATAAAATTGTGATCCTTGAAGAAAAATAAGATAAAATCCAGAGAGCCAGGAAACCCATCCTGAACAGGACAGTTGGTATCTTCCTTAGGAAATGGCATTTATTTTTAAGTGAGCAGTGGTACTTTTTCCATCTCTCCCTGGGGATAAATATAGCAGGGCGGGCTGACATGGTCCCAGGGAGGCAGTGGCCACAGGGGCAGTGCTCAGGACCAGACAGCCAGACCGTGGTGCCTGTGAAGCAGGGTGCTGGCAGGGTGTGGCCCGGGATGATCAGGGGCCCCTGTCGCCTGAGGACCCACCAAGTGGTATGTTGCATGCCAGGTAGCTAGGCTGCCACTCAGTGAGAGGTCAGAGGGAGTGCCAGCCTGCCTGCCAGCCTGCTCTCTCAGCATCTGGATTGGGCAATCCTAGAAAGGCTGCAGCCTACAAAACAGGGGGCTGGCCCTCACAGTGGCCAGCTAAGGAGAACACACCGCTTGAGGCTGCAGACAAGGAGCAACTTTGTACATTTGGTGTTAACATCGATGTTGTTTAAGTGTGTCCTGGTGCCAGGTGAGAGACTGCCTTCAGGCAGCACAGTCAGCTAGAAGACAGCTTGTCCATGGCCAGGGAGTGCTGGCCAGGGGAGCTGAACCTGGGGCTCAGGCAAAAGTCTGGAGTCTGAGTGAGGGAGTAGGCCCTGCCCATGAGAAGCTGGAGGCCCAGGTGAGAGGACAGGAGAGCTGTAAAGAGATCAATGGTGGGGAAGCCATAGGCAGATGGAGATTCCCTGGAGAGCAAACAAGAACAAATGGGCAGGCGACACCCCTGCCAAGCCTGGGAGGTGGGACACTGGAGTTGGTCTCTGCTAGCCACTGCCTCCCTCTCTGAGATCCTTTCTCTCTCTGGGCCTCAGTTTCCCCATCATTGAGTTCCAGACCATTCTGGCATGGCCAATTCATGATCGTCCCTCCAGAGAAGGGCACTCACATCAGCCCACCAGTGTTAGAGTCATAGGGCTATCAACTGGGGAGCTAAAAACAACAGAAACTTATTCTCTCATGGTTCTAGAGACCAGAAGTCCAAAATCAGTGTCACTGAGCTGAAATCAAGGTATTGTCAAGGTCACGTCTTCTCCTGAGGCTCCAGAGTCAACTTGGGGCCTTGCCTCTTCCTGTCTCTGGTAGCTGTTAAGGTTCCTTGGCTTGTGGCCACATCCTTCTGGTCTCTACCACCATCCTCACTCGGCCTTCTCCTCAGCATGTCTGTGGCAGATCCCTCTGTTCTAAGGAAGTTTGTGACTGCATTTAGGGCCCACTCAGATCATTCAAGTGTCTTCCCTAGTGGCTTAGCAGTAAAGAATCTGCCTGCAATGCAGAATATGCTGGAGACCCAAGTTTGATCCCTGGGTTGGGAAGATCCCCTGGAAAAGGAAATGACAACCCACTCCATTATTCTCACCTGAAGAATCCCATGGACAGAGGAATCTGGCTGGCTACACTCCATGGGTCACAAAGAATCAGACACGACTGAAGTGACTTAGCATGCACAAAAGATCACTTCTCGGTCTTTTGGCTAAGATCAAGTGTAGCATACACAAAAGGTGATGTCACAATCTCACTTCTGAAGAGCAGCACCTAGGCTCCTGGGAATGGCTTCTCTTATCAGAGAGCTGGCCCCAACCAAGGGCTGAGGGCAGCTGGGCATATTGTCAAGTGGCCAAACTCAGGATGCACATGCTGGCTGCTTACATGCAACGGCATGGCCAGGTCACAGTGCCCAGGTGTTTGGTCCAACACCAGACTGGATGTTGCTGTGAAGGTATTTCTTAGATGTGATTAACATTGAAATCAGTTGACTTTGAGCAAAGCAGATTATCCTCCATAATGTGGCTGGGCCTCATCCAATCAGTTGACAGCCTGAAGAGAAAAGACTGAGCTATCCTGAAGAGAAAAGAATTCAGCCTCCAGAGAGCAGCACAGAAACCCTGCCTGAGGGTCCAGCCTTCAGCCCCAAGACTGAAACAACAACTCTCACAACAGTGTCTGGCCTCCTGGCCTGTCCTACAAATTCAGACTTGCCAGCCCCCAGAAATCATATGAGTCAATTTCTTAAGACGATAGATAGATAGAGAGATAATCTCCTTTGGGGTCTGTTTCTTGGGAGAATCCTGACTAAGGCAAGACCTGTGTGGTCTCGAAGGGCTTCTGAGCTCTGAGGGGGAGTGAGTAGGCCCTGGACACAGCCCACACCTCAGCACCCTCCTCCCTTTCAGCCTTCGGAGCAGCTCGTCTGCTCCCAGACCCAGCCCCGCCCTGTGAACACATCTGTGCTTCCTTCCAAGGCTCCCTCCCTGTGCAGGCTCACATCCACATTAGGACTGGTCCTCCACAGCTAGTTCCCCACTCTCCCTGGTGGGCCCAAACTTGGAGAGCTCAGTTTGAAGAGCTGGGGTTCAAAGTCTAGCCATGCCCCTTCACATCTCACACAGGAGAACAAAGGAGGTCCCTGTATTCCCTGATGGTCATTAACCCATTCAGTTCCCACAATAACCCTAGAAGGTAGGGACCACTGCACCATCACTTTCAGATGAAGAATATAGGGGCTCAGAAAGGTTCCGTGGCTGGCTTGATGTCACACAGGTGTCAGAGAGGTAGTTGAGAGCCAAGGGTCTATCTGTGACTCAAGAGCTTCATTCTTTCTATTATATCCACCACACACAATCACTCATCTCTGTAGAACCAGCTTAAAAATAAGGCTCAGACTCACAGAGGGGCGGCTTCAGAAATGTGCTCTGCCTTCCAAAGGCACTCACGGTTCAGGCTCAGGCTTAGACACAAGCGTTGCAACTGATCAGAGTGGTTACCTCTGTGTGATCGAACGTTGTGGCTGTCAGGAGCTTGAGGCTTTCAAAATTTAGAAATCACTTGGGAAGTGGATTCTGCTAAGCACAGTGACAAAGTCCCAGACTCATTTGACCAAGTTGGGGAGGAGTCTAAAGAGAATGGGACATCTGGGAAAGAGAGAGAGACTTTCTTCCAATGACAGTGTTGTCATTGAGCTTGAATTTCAATAGAGGTGGTGAGGGCTCCATGGAGACTGGGACATGCTCTCTGGGGGAAGAAAAGCCTGAATTCAGCTCCAGCCAGGAGAGCAGCCACGCAAGAGGGGAATTCAAGAGAGATGCAGAGAGGCCTCTCTGCCAGGACTCCAGCCTTCCCATGAAACTGGTCCTGGAGCAGAGAGAGGTGCACATCCACCCACGTGGCATCTGATCTCCATCCTCGCTGGGCTGGGGAGCATCACCCAAGAGACTGTTGATTGTACTTCCAAAGGCATTTCAGCTCTGAATCAGAAGCAATGAGCAGAGCAAATGAGGAACATTGGATACCAGGGAAGAGGGACCTTGGCTGGGGGAAAACACTCTCGGGAGACATGCAGCCATCCTGATGACGGGAAAATGCCGACAGATAGGATGAGGGGTTCAGGATCTGTTGGTGGGTCCAACTGTCCCACACTGTCCATGTATCCACACTTCTTTGGTCTACCCACCCTTTCCATCCATCCATCCATCCTCCATCCGATGCCTCCCTCCTAGCCTATCTGAGCCTTGATTCTGGGTCTGGCTCTGGGCTGAGCTCTTTGGTGGGAGGTAGGGAGAAGAACCTGACGTGGACCCACTGTCTTTCTGCACCTTTGTCCTGACCTGGCAAGTGTTCACAACTCCATCATGCTTCTGCCAGGGGGCCATTCCCGACCTCATCTCCCTGAAGAACTGGCAATAAACGTCCCTGTGTGACAGGTGGGAAAGCATTGCCCAAAGATACAAGGCTCGAATCCCCAGAATCTGGGGTCATTTCTTTACATGGCCCAAACCCAAGATTAATTTTTAGGATCTTGAGATGGAAAAATGCTCCTGAATTATCCAGATGAACCGTGAGTAGAATCCCAAATGTACTCCTAAGAGGGAGATTTGACACACACAGAAGATGAGGTGAGGCGTCCACGGAGGTGGAGGCAGGGGTGAGGGGTGGATACTTCCCCCCAGATCTCCCAGAGGGACTGTGACCCCGCTGACACCTTGATAAGTCAAACGATCTGGAGTTTGGACTTCTGGACTCCAGGCCATGAAAGAACCCTTTCTGTTGTTTGAAGCCACCCTGGCTGGGGGGTGGTCAAGAGTCAGGAAGAACCTATGTCAATATGCAGGCTCTGGCACGCGCTCAGCGAATGGTGACTCAGGTGAGCATCCACAGGAAGTACCAGGCCAAGGGGTATGGAGAGTTCAGTCAAGAATTTCAGGGACTTCCCTGGTGGTCCAGTGGTTAAGACTCTGCACTTCTAATGTGGGGAGAGGGAGCAGGTTCAATCCCTGGTCAGGGGGATCCTGTATGCTATGCTGCAAGGCCAAAATATTTAAAAATGATTTTGTAAACAGAATTGCAAATACTGCAGGCTCCACAGTCCTGGTTAAATGAAAATCCTCACTGATCTCTGAGGAGAAATAAGAAACATTAAGTTGATTTGATTCATCAGTAGAAGGCTTCCTTCTTTCTAAGTAGACCTTTGTCACACCAAAGCCACTGTGAGCTCCATCGCCCCACAGTTACCCTCCAATGCTGCAAATAGCTCCCCTCCTGCCTGAGGGAGAAAAACAACAGCAGAGAATTGCTGCTGGTGTGTGTGTGTGTGTGTGTGTGTGTGTGTGTGTGTGTGTGTGTGTGTGTGTGTGCACATGTGTGTGTGTGTGTGTGAGTGTGTGTGTGTGTGTGGCCATGAGCAACAAATTGTTGGGCTTATTAGATGCTACCAAGAGCCTCATTGTGGAGGAGCCAGACGAATCCTCTTCCCTTGGTCTCCTGAGCTACTCCCCGCTCTGAGCAAGCAGCAGTTTATTATGAATCTTATCCGATAGCAATATTTCCATTTAGCAGCACATATATAAGCTCAGCTTAGTCCAAAAAGATGTAATATGAGATATGTCTGTCTTAGCCACTGTCTGGTCTCTGTAATTGAAGGCTTATAATTAGTGTGAAGTCACCGGTTTGGTCCCACTAGAAGGGCCTTGGATGGGGTGTGGAGGAGAGGTTGCAAAAGGCCCACCCACAAGAAACATTTCCTAAACACTGGTTAAAGAGCCCCTCGTTGCCTGGGGACCCCACTGTGCCCCTTTGGGCTAATACCAAGCCATGGGTCATCCATTCCCTTGGTCTCTCTGCAGTAGGAGGTCATGTGTCAACAAGCCCCAATGTCAGATGGCCTGGGATTTTAGCCCCTCATTTTTGCCCTCCACCCACACTTAGTCCTGGCTTTTTGCACATGAGTGAGAGTTGGTATAGTGGGTGCCAGCCCCTGCCTGGACCCCATCTACAACTGAGCTAGGGTAGGAGGAAAACAGAAAATTCTCCCTCAGTACTGTGACAGGTACTGAATTAGATGCTGATGACTCGTCTGGATTAGGTAGAGAAGTCCACACCCAAGGGTCTTCTCAATCATGGGGTGGTGGCAGGGGCAGAGGGGGGCAGGTAGCTGCACAAGTATTTAAAAGCTGCAGAACTTTTAGCAAGTCACCTCATCTCTCTGGCCTCAGTATCCTCATCCAACAAGAGTAACAGAAGATGAGTTTCTAATGAGGTAAGGCATAGGCTTGGCATATACGCACTACCATGTGTAAAATAGACAGCTAGTGGGAACCTGCGATATAGCACAGGGAGCTCAGCTTGGTGTTCTGTGATGACCTAGAGGGGTGGGATGAGCGGAATAGGAGAAAGGTCCAAGAGGAAGTGGGGGGGATATATGTATACATATAGCTGATTCACTTCATTGTACAGCAAAAACTCACACAACATTGTAAAGCAATTATACACCAATCAAAGAAAAAACACGTAGGCAAGTGCTTCTGGGAACATAAAGGGGCAGTGGCCATCATAGGTGAGCCCTACTCATTCCCCCACCACACCCACTAATGCCCAAAGAGCAAGAGAAGGGTCCAGGAATGTTGCCGCACATCTGATGCTTAGAAATCCCTGTCAGACTTTGGCTTGGTTCTCAACATGATGTTTCCATGGCCTTCCCAGCCCTGTCCCCGTTTGTGAACCTGGATATCCTCTGCTGAGAAATATGGAGTTACACTGTCCATGAATGAGGGCAGGGGAGAGGTTCCCATTCCTTACCCCGAGAAGGCATGGAAAGTAGAGCCATTGCCTACTCCAAACTGGCCCTGGAAACCACCATGTCTGGGACAAACCTCCTCTGATTTGAAACTCTACACCTACTGCCCACCCTGGGCCCTGTCTCTGATACCAAGTCCTCGAGTTACCTGCTGACAAGCTGAACTCCTCTTGCTATGCCCTACCTGAGTGCAATTGGGCATCAAGAAAAAACAGAATTTAAGGAGATGTGCCTCGTGTCACAGGACACATTCTGCACCAGGAGTTAAGAGCCCTGGGTTCTAGCCTGGCTCTAGTACTTGGTATTTGGGTGAGCTCCTTGAACCTCAGTTGTCTCATCCACAAAATGGGCATAACATTAATACCTGCCTTACAAGATTGTTATAAGGGTCAAAAGAGATCAATTCCAGTTGGGATAAAATGGACACTTCTTCCTATCCTTCTCACTAAAAACTGCAAAAACCAGTGAACATTTTGTGTGTGTATATATATATGTATATGTATATGTATATGTGTGTGTGTATAAAATAAATATAAGAAGACTCTGAAAGATGGAGAGAAGAAGTAAACCAGCTAGGAACTGGGGGACAACACTCTACTGTGTCCCCTAGGTTTGGGGGGTGTTTTTTTCTGTCTCATATTGTCCCAAACTTGAAGAAGCCAGCAACCAGAAACTTCAATATGAGCAGATTTTTTTAAAGCCCCAACAAAAGTCTGCTCTCTCTGGCCAAAGGACCAGGAAAGGAAGAGAATAAAAAAGCAACAAACTTTTAGGAAATAGCTGCTCTAATTCAACCACACATCATGGAAAACCTGTGACCCTCACCCACCCCACACCCTGTGATCCACAGAATCTGAGTGGAAAGCCTATACTTCCACCCTCGAGGGTGGGGTCTTATTCCCCTCCAGCACTAAAGCAATCTCCTCTCATTGTGTCATGGAGGCCACAAGGGGAGCAGTAAGGAGGTGTCCCTTGCCCTTCAACCAAGAAGGAATCTCCAGAGGCCTATTAGAGAACCTGAGTTCCCACTCACCCATTGTCACTGTCACCCAGCAGTGACAAGGTGTCCATTCTCACCCATTCACCCTCTGGGGGTCAAAGAAAATTGAATGGAAAGCCTGACGTTTCAAACTCCTCCCCAAGCAATAACAAGGCCGCACTCCTTTTTGCCCAGTGAGCAGTGTCAGAAAAGAGAAGGTCTAAATAAAACCCAGAGCCTCACAACACAATGCCTCAAATGTTTAGGATAGAATCAAAATCGCTTGCCACACCAAGAACTAAGAAAATCAAAACTTCAATGAGAAAAAACAATCAACAGACATCAACACTGAGAAAAGCAGATATTGGAATTATCTGACTAGAATGTGAAAGCAGCTGTCATGAAAAGGCTTCAGCAATCAGTGACAAACATGCTTGAAACAAATAAAAATATAAAAAACTTAGCCAAGAACTAGAAGATATAAAAAAGAGATGCAAACTAGATGCAATTTTCGATCTGAAAAAATGTGATAAGTGAAATGAACATCTCTCTGGATGGACTCAATAGTAGATTTGAGATGACAGAGGATTTTTAGTGAACTTGAAGATAGGACAATAGAATTTACTCCATCCGAACAACCGAGAAAATTGACTGGGAGAAAATGAACAGAGCCTTTGGGGGCTGGTGGGACTATAGAGAAAGACTGTTAAAGATTCATGTTATTGAAGTCCCAGAAGGAGAAGAAAAAGAATGTGGGTTGGAAAAGTATTCAGAAAATAATGACTGGAAATTTTTCAAATTTGTCCAAAGACACAAACCAACAGATCCAAGAAGCTGAGTGAACCCCAAACAAGATAAACTCAAAGAAATATATGCCAAGACACATCAAGTCCTGAAAAATAAAGACAAAGGACAATTCTGGAAAGGAGTGAAGGAAACTAATACCTTCCTTACTGGGGAAAAACAATTTGAATTACAGCTGATTTTTCATCAGAAACCATGAAGACCAGAATGAAGTGACACAGCATTTTTCAAGAACTGTCACTCTAGAAATCTAAATCCAGAATACACATCTTACTGTGGGGAAACTAATAAAATTTGTCACCAGTAGACATACCTTAAAAGAATGGCTAGATAAAGGTCTCTAAATAGAAGTGATAAAAAGAATCTTGGGGCATTAGGAGGAAAAAAGTACAACAGAAAAAGTAAAGCCTTGAGTAAAAACATTAGATTTTCCTCCTCTTGTTGTTCAGTCGCTCAGTCATGTCCAACTCTTTGTGACCCTATGAACTGCAGCACACCAGGCATCCCTGTCGTTCACCATCTCCCAGAGTTTGCTCAAACTCACGTCCATTGAGTTGGTGATGCCATCCAACCATCTCACCCTCTGTCGTTTCCTTCTCCGCCAGCCTTCAATCTTTCCCAGCTTCAGGGTCTTTTCCAATGAGTCAGTTCTTTGCATCAGGTGGCCAAAGTGTTGGAGCTTCAGCTTCAGCATCAGTCCTTCCAATGAATATTCAGGATTGATTTCCTTTAGGATTGACTGGCTTGATTTCTTTGCAGTCCAAGGTATTCTCAAGAGTCTTCTCCAGCACCACAATTCAAAAGCACCCTCCTTTTGAGTTTTCGGAATTATGTTGATGGCTACAGCAGAAATTATAACATGAATAGTCCTCTGCTTCAGGACACAAATGTGTATATACAGCAAAGAAACTATGTATGGAAATAAAACTAGAAAAAAATATGGCAAAATCTTAACAGTAGTTGTTTCTAGGAAAGGAAATTATGGGTGGTTTTCTCCTTTAGTTTTTTTGTTGACACTTTTTTGTTTTTGCCTGATTGTCTCTATAAGCATGCTTGCATAATTAGAAAACAGGAAGCACACTGCAGAACAAAGAAGAGTTAAATGAGAAAAAAGCAAATTGCTCCTGGAGAAGAGAGATCGAAGCAATTCATAACCCTCAGGGGAATTTAGGAGGACTTCATGGAAGAGATGGCATTTGATTTACTACCTAGAAGAGTGGATGGGGTGGAGAGGGTCAGGAGAGAAATTTTAAGTTGGAAAAATGACAAAGATGAGAAAGTAGAGGACACTTCAGCAAGGATGTGAGGCTAACCTGGAGGAGTTATGAGGGACACACAGGAGGGACACTGAAATTACTGGAAGGGTCCCAAAAGAGCCTTCTGTACTTGGCAGGCACCAGAGTAAAAGGCAAATCATGTGTGAATTTTTTTTCCATTTATTTTTATTAGTTGGAAGCTAATTACTTTACAATATTGTAGTGGTTTTTGCCATACATTGACAAAATCATGTGTGAATTTGTGGACTGAGAGACCTTAGGACCTTGGCCCTTCTGGTAAATATGACACCTCCTGCTTGGGCCCAAGCTTGAAGCAGACAGATGGTAATGAAAAGCACATTCATCCAGCCGCCTTCTTTCATAAAGGAAACCCGGGTGCCTAGTCCCAGCTTGGGCTCGTTCTTGCCCTTGCCTTCCTGGACTTTCTCCTTCCTCCTTTCCTCTTGTGCTGACAGTGTAGCTTCTCTCCATCGTTCTTCCCATCAGCTCTCCCCATGCATGTGTGCTAAGTTACTTCAGGGGTGTCCAATTCTTTTGCAACCCCATGGACTGTAGCCTGCCAGGTTCCTCTGTCCATGGGAGTCTCCAGGCAAGCATATTTGAGTGGGTTGCCATGACCTTCTCCAGGGGATCTTCCCGACCCAGGGATCGAACCCGGGTCTCCTGCAGCTCCTGTATTGCAAGAGGATTCTTTACCACTGAGCCACCGGGGAAGGCTGCTGCTCTCCCCACTGAAACCAAATGCCACTTTCCCTCCTCTCCCCCAGCTCTCTCTGTCATCATATTCTTCTTCACACTAAGACCTGTTCTTACCAGCCTGCCCCTCACACAGGCTCAGTCTGTCTCTGAAAATCTCTCTCACTCCCATACTGTGTCTCTGTCCATGTAAGTGTGTGTGTCTGTCTCTCTCTCTTTTTTTATTTGGTTTTCTTTTTTTTTTCATTTATTTTTATTAGTTGGAGGCTAATTACTTTTCAATATTGTAGTGGTTTTTGCCATACATTGACATGAATCAGCCATGGATTTATATGTGTCTCTCTCTCTCTTACCCTCTTTCTCAGCACTCTGGAGATGGCCTGGAGGAGGCAGTTACCAGTGTGAGCCTAAAGATGCGAAAAGGAGTGAGACTGTAGAAAAAGCTTTAGAGGTGCCCATCCAGCCAGAAGAAGGTGAGTGTTGGGACTTTGGGACCAGAAGCAAAGTGAAGGCGGCAGTCTGTCCTTGCCCTTGGAAGCAAGAGGGGAAGTATCCTTGCTGGAGGTTTGCTTTGTGAAGGCACATGAAAAAGAGAGGTTTCTGTAGAGCTGGGCTAGTTCACATCTTGCCAAAGGCTGTTCTGTGCTGCCCTGAAACAGAGGACAGAGCCCCAGATGAGCCAGCCAGAGGAGCTGGGCTCACAGGGGATCAACCACAGAGAGGCAGTGAGCAGGCTGGGAGCTGAGTTTTCAGTCAGCCTGGGAGGTGAGCAGTGACACCAGAGACGGGAAAGCTGGAGGACACTTCGGAAAGTGTGTGGCAGCCATGAGAATGCACTTCACAGGCCTCCATCTTCATTTTAGCATTACGGCCACTGAGGCTCAGCGAGAGCTAGTGATGAGCCCGAAGTCACTGAGCTAACAAGTGGTAGAACAGGGACTGGCGCCAGGCTGCTGAGGTCAATCTGGTGTCCTTTCCTGGGTACTAAGCTGCCCTATGTGTGGTCAGAGTTGGCTTCATGCTCTCTTAATAGCCAGAAATGCTCTGAGAAGATTTTATCCTTGCCACTCCCTGAACAGTTTTTTTTTCTTTATTTTTTTTTTCTTTCAGTACAACAGTGCTCTCTCATGCTCTCTGTGTGTGTGTGGTGTGTGTCAGTTCTTAGATCAACAACTGAATCTGATTCAGGGCTGCACAGCATAAGGAATGCCATTTTTCTTTAGGCGCTGAGGTTTCCATTGTCGTCACCCCTTACTTGCCCTTCAACTACAAGCAGGATCATGGCCCAGAAGCCAGGTTGAGGCTGTCCATGGTGGTGATATTGGGGTGAGGCTCCTTGGAGACTGGAAGTGGGGGGCAGCCTGAAGCCCAGCCCTCTTCCAGGGCACCTCTGGAGCTGGCCCCTTCAATAAACCTCAGGAAAACCAGCTTCCCTGGCCATCCGTCTTCCCAAATTTGGGACTTCCATGGTCATCTAGGGGATCTAGGCAGGGCTTCCTGTTTCCAGCCATCGTCAGGGGCACACGAGGCTGGACAAAAGGGGAGCTGGCTTCCCTTGTCTCCCAATTTCAGGCTCCTTAGCCTAGAAGTGTCTATGGCTGCTGCCAGGCACCCAGTTCCTGAGGAGCTGGGGGGTGGGGCTGTCGCCCCAGCCAATCCTCCCACACCCTCCTCCACCCCGTTATCAACCTGGCAGTTTGTATATTTAATAGTATGACTAAGTGACAATTACATAACTCTTCTGCCCGAAGTTGTGCTAGAAAATGTTGTGGCTGAGAGATTTTTGTTTCTTACTTTCCAAGCTTGCCAGGACAGCTGCGTGTAAGTTCTCTCACTCGGCTTCGTGAATCAAACAGGATACTCTGCCAGATTCAGAGCACATCTTCTCTCATGTACTTGGAGGTCAGGAGGACTTGCCCATCCTTTCCCCGATCCCCTGAAATCAGTGGCACACCAGCCCTGACCCAGGGGGAGCAGGAAGACCCTGCACTAAATGACTGGCTTCAGGGCTCCTGAATTCCCCTGAAGTGAGGGCAGAAAACACACTTCCTCTATGACAGGCAACCTGAATGCTGATAACAGGGCCTTCCTGCCCACTTGGCTTGCAGCTGTCTTCTTGGTCGCTGAGCAGGCAGTGGAGCCCAGACTTCTGGGTGTGGCCTTCAGCCTCCAGCTGGCTCAACCCCCTCTCCTGCCAACCAAGGATGCCAAGTCAGAGGCTCCTCTGCCCACTGACAAGCAATGTTTCTAAGAGCTTTGGGGAGCTCTGCCACGAGTTAGTTGTGTGGCTTTAGACAAGAGCCCTCACCCCTCTTGTTCCTGTCTGCTGTCTGTTAAAGGGAGGAGACAGCAAGTTCACAGGCTCTGATAGAATGACAAGATCCAGTGGCCACGTGGACCCAATCCGCATCTGCTGGCTCCAAGATATAACCTCCAGAGTGAGTTCCATCTCCTGTAAACGCAGAGCTGTGGTGTGAGTATACTTGTTCGCTGAGGTCAGCCATGGGACTCCAGAGTACCTGGTCCCAGGCCTGACTGCAGCTTCCTTGTTCTGTGACCTCCGGGCAAGCCCTTTGTCTTCTCTGGGCCTCAGCATCCTCTCTGAGAAATGAGAGATGAGCTGGCTGGGCCCTAATCTGTGGTTCCTCTGATCTTCCTGGGGGTCCTGCACTGGCAAGGACCTGTGCTGACCTGGTGGCTGGAGGGCCTTGGCTCAGGACAAGCTCCACTCCACATGCACTACCAGACAGGGACCATGGCTCTCTCGACCTCTAACTTCCCAAGTGCTTCTGGGGCTGTGGTTTGAAGGGGGAGCTTTGCCTGGTTCCCGCTGATTCCATGGAGGTGCAGAGTTTCCAGCCTTCAGCCCAAGACTATAGCATCAACTCTCACCCGAGTGTCTGGCTTGCAGGCCTGTCCTGCAAATTCAGACTTTCCAGCTCCCAGAAATCATGTGAGCCAATTTCTTAAGAAGATTTATTGATAGATTAGATAGATAGAATGTGACCTTACTTGGAAATAGGGTCATTGCAGATGTAATTAGTTAAGATGACGTCATCCTGAAGCGGTCTGGGTCCCTCATCCACCATGACAGTTGTTCTTATATAGAGGGGAAATTTGGAGACATCATACATACAGAAGAATGTCACGTGAGCATGAAGGCAGGCATTGGAGTGATATTTCTACAAGCCAAGGAACGCCAAAGATTGTGAGCAAACCCTAAGAAGCTAGGAGAAAAGCATGAAACAGATTCTCCGTCATAGGCTTCAGAAAGAATCAGCAGTGCCAAATCTTCATGTCAGACTTCCAGCTTCTAGAAGTGTGAGGCAATACATTTCTGCCGTTTAAGCCATTCAGCCCCTGGTACATTTTTCTGGCAGCCACGGGAAACTAAGACTCCTGGGTTCCCACCCCCTGCCTCTGACTTGACCCTGTCATATATGCTCAGTGGATGGTGTGAGAACTGTGTCCAGGCCATACTTCCTACACCTTCAGGCCAGGAGAGCTTCCTAAGAGGCTTTCTATCAGTCAAGTGAAGCTGGCTCAACCAGCCGAAAGCTGACTTGTTTTTTAGACAGTGAAGGATTGAGAGCCTACACAACGCTCAACATTTTGACCCACGAATTCTCTCTCGGATTCTGTCCTGGGAAATTGACTTGTATACAGGAAAGCTTCACACCCAGAAAGATTCACTTTGGTATAAAACCAAGAAAAACTGGGAACCAGCCAAGTGCCTACGACTGAGAGTGGGTCAGACAGCAAAGCTCTACCCACTTGATTGGAAGAATATTATCAAGGCATGTAGTCCCCTCAGAAGGAGAGTCTGACACAAGTTTCTTTAGAGAAGTGGTCCCAGGTATGGGAAAGAATGAAGGGAGGTATGTTATTGCATTGGTCACTGCTGTGGGCAACTGAGTCTCTGACTATCTGGGGACATTCCAAAGACCCAATAGTATGTGTCTAATTGTCTGCCCAAGACATGGAAGAAAAGACTATCTGTTTATCAAAAAATGCCCTAATGAGTATTGACTCACATGTCCAGATTTGCACACCTGCTGAAAGTGGTTAATCAGACTGCTATGGTAAAATAGCTCTGGGACAGAAAGTAGGGGTTGTCTGGTGCAGCTGAGGTGAATTCAGAACACCACAACAGAGCAAAAAGTTGGGGGGAGAGGACACGAGAATAAAAGATGGCCAACACAGGTACATAGCCATTATAAATGACATTTACAGCAAAGAGGTGATGACACAGAAAATGCTTCCAATAGCATGTTAGTGAAGAGAAAAGGGTATGTTCAGTGGGATCACATGTGCATATAAAAATCCAAAATCTGTGCTTTAAAAAAAAAAAAACAGGAAGGAAATATTATGCAAAGTTAACAGTTGATTGTCTCTGGGATATGAGATCATCTTCGGTTCTGCTAAATTTTCTTCTTTGTACCTTTCTGTATTTTCTAAATTTTCCTTAACTCGTAAGTATTACTTTTCAAATGAAAAAAATCTCAACAGAAGTAGTCCTCACTCGTGAGCGAGCATCAGATGACTTGAAAGTCTTGGGAAAACACCATGGGCTGAAGGCAGGTTCATGGGCATGTGATCTCTGCTTGGTTGAATGCTCTGCTGACACTTTCCTGAAATTCTTACAATTTTTGAAGAAGGGATCTGGCATTTACATTTCACACTGATGTTTTCCTGGTGGCCCAGATGGTGAAGAATCCACATGCAATGTGGGAGACCGGGGTTCAATCCCTGGGTCAGGAAGATCCTCCTGGAGAACAGAATGGCAACCTACTCCAGTATTCTTGCCTGGAGAATTTCATAGACAGAGGAGCCTGGTGGGCTACAGTCCATAGGGTTGAAGAGTCAGACACGACTCAGTGACTAAGCATACACCACCAGTGATGTAGCCAGTCCTGGCTGGGCCCTAATCATAGAATCTCTGCTTCAATCTATTTGGGGCTGGAGTAAGGCCTGAGAACTTGCATTTCTAAGGAGTTCTAGGTACTACTATTACCACTGGTTTGTCAACCGCACTTTGAGAAGCACTGTATTGGAATAATAAAAAAAAGATTGCACTGACTAAATAGTCGCCAGGTACATTTAAGAATGTGTTTACAAACCATTAACCACTTTGAAATCAGGAAAATATATTGAAGATCAATCAGAAATGAAGATATGGCAGTGCCCAAATGAGGATGCATGTCAATGAGAAACCCCGACCTGAGGTGCAGGGGACAAGGGTCCCCTTGCAGGCCTGTCCAGCACATGGCTTACCATTGGTCCAGCTCCTCTTGGTGGGGTCCCATCCCTGGTCAGCCCTACTCTGGCAACAGTCTAACTTTCATCCTTCGTGAAATGGGATAAGATCCATTTCACACACTTGGGGGTGATTGTTGAAAGCCTTGAGACCCTCACTCATGATTCTCGGGGATGTGTGCCCTGGGGGGACCTCAGCTCCCTGTTTCTCCTCCACTAGTTTCTGCATTTTCCCTGGGAGCAGGACGTCAGCTCTGACAGTCTGAGATCCACTGACCTGGGGTTGCCCCTGAAGATGGAACTAGGAGTGGGGGACTGAGGGTACAGACCTACTTTCTGCAGCACCAGTTAGAAACTGCAGGAGAGCCTGCGGGGTCCCCAGTGAGTTGGCACCCGCATCCATCTTTCTGTTTTCCTGACACAGCTGGTGCTATCTGTCTGTCTCTGGCATTGCCCCAAAGGAGGGTCCTGGCAGCCAGAGGAAAGTGCAGGACCCCCATGTGGGAGGGTTTCTCCCTGGCCTGCTTCTTCTCCCCCATCCCCCCAGATTCGAGTCTGGTAAGATGGAAGCTTGTGCAGCCCTCCGCTGTTCTGGCTGTTCTCCCCATGGGGGTGTCATGCAAAGGAGAAGGTAACACATTCCGTAAAGTGAGCAAGCCAGACAGTCATCACTGCTAATCCAAGCAGCTAGGAAGCGAGCCTCCCAGATCAATGCTAACACCTTCTTGCATTATTCAAACAGCTCTCATAAGGGCCAGAGAAGAAATTCACTTTGCCTTGCTGGCTACCACACTAACAGGCTAACTGGGTGTCGCTTGGGCCTACTATTGAATTGGGCCTCTTTGACCCATAAATCACTGCCAATGATCTCAGCCAACAAGTGTGAGCAGCTGGCAGTCAGGAGCCTCAGGCTGTGCGGTGATCTGACACTGACCCAATTGGGTGAACTTTGGCAAAGGCCCTTTCCCTCTCTGAGGCTCAGTGTTTGATCTGCCAGGCCTGAGCAAAGGCGTTCAAGAATCCCTTTGGTCGAGACAGAATGAGGCTGCCTGGCCATGGCGGTGGCTGCCTCACAGTTTCCTGAGACGTTCTGACCGAAGCTTGAGGTCAACACCCAGATATGGTGCTAGGTAAAGCGTCGCTGCCCGGGCAGGGGGCTGCCGGTGGTCCCTGATTCCCGGCCAGCCCCAGGCATTTGGAGGAGTTGGTGACAGAAGTTGAGTCCCACCAGATCCAGAGCAGCGCCTTCCTGCCCCAGCACTGGATGACCCGGGAATCTACCCTCTGGCCTTGGTGGTCCCTTTCCCCTACAGCTCAGAGAGCAGAGGGCCCAGGCCCAGCAGGCCCAGATCAGGCCCTGTGTTGCCACATCTTTGCTGGGTGAACATGGGCAAGCTGCTTTCCCATGATCCCCCTCTGTCACATAGGTATTGGAGTGGGAAGCCCATGGGGACCGTTCTGCAAGTCAAATGAGAGAATTGCTGTGAACTCCTGTGTGCAGGGCCTGGCTCAAAGTTAGGCCTAAAGAGCCCACTCCTTGTATGAATTCCCTGTGGCTGCTGGAACAAGTTGCTACCAGCTTGGTGGCTTAAAGCAGCACACATTTATGCTCTTACTGTTCTGGAGGTCAGGAGGCTGAAATGGGTGTCATCAGGCTAAAATCAGTGTCAGCAAGCTCTGTTCCTATTGGAGGCTCGAGGGGTGTCTGTTTCCTGCCTCTTCCAGCCTCTAGAGATAGCCACATCACCTGGCCCTTCCTTATGTCCTTCCACAACTCCTGGCCCTTCCTCATGTCACTCCAACCTCTTGCTTCCCTTGTCACATGTCCTACTTCTCACTCGGGCCCTCTTCTAAGGACCCTTATGATTACCTCTGGGGCCCACCCAGATAAGCCGGGAAATCTCCCCATTTCAAGATCCTTGATTTCATCCCATCTGCAAAGTCCCTCTTGTCACGGAAGGTGACATACTCCCCAGTTCTGGGAATTAGAATGCTGACATCTTTAGGGGAGGCCATGGTTCTGCCAACAATGTCCTCCAGCCCCTCTAATGGATTTTGAGGTCCCAGAACCAGTTCATCAGTCCCCCAGAGGTGCTTACATTTGCCTGAACTGGAGGGCAGGTTTTGCTGACTCAGTGTTTTCAAGGGTGCCCAGCAAGGGCTGCTGCCTACAGTTCACACGCACTCTCACATGTGTGTACATTTACACACACACAGACACATAATCATATACACTCACACTCACATGCTAGTGTGCATGTGTACACAGATTCTGACACACACACATGCACATGCACACACACACACGCCCATAGGCTAGAGTCAATCCTGCCTGCCCTCCCCTCACCCCAGAGTTCCAGTTGCTGTTCCTCTGACCCTGCCCAGTGCCCCTATCTGGGCACTCCAGGCCAGTGGCATTGGGAGTGGGGTGGTGTAAGTGAAGATGAAAGCATGGACTTCAGTGCCCTCCCTTTGGGAGTATTGTCCCATCCAGGAGACCTAGGACAGGATTTTCCATATCTTTCTGAAAAGGCCACTCAGGGTCTCAGCCTGCGGGATGAATGGGACACTGCAGGTCTGCTTGGACTTGCTTCCATTCCCAGAGTGGAGTCTTTTGACTGGAAGCCCAGGAGCAGAGAGGTCTGGGATACCCAAGTCGGAAGGTGGGGGTCGATGTACATGTGCTGTGTGCATGCATCTTGTGGTTGCAGGCATACGAATGTGGGCGTGCTTCTGGATGTGGATGGGTCTGCAGGTGGACACGTGAATGCTTCTCTGATGTGTACATGTGCACATATGCACCTGTAGGTTTCATGCAGTGTGTGTGTGCACGTGTGTGCGTGTGTGTGTATACCATAGATGGTGGCTTAAACAACAGACATTTTCCAAGATCAAAGTGTTGGCAGATTTGGTTCCTGGTTGTCACCTCTCTTCCCGGCTTATAGATAGACGCCTTCCTGCTGTGTCCTCACATGGTGGGGAGCGCGCTGATTTCTCTTTTCTTATAGGGACACTCATCCTGTCAGGGAAGTTGCACCTTCACAACCTCCTCTAAATCTAATCACCTCCCAAAGGCCCCACAGCACCTGACTGGAGCCTGATTCATGCCCCAAGGAAGGCCATCCCACAAACCCTGTCCTGCTGCCAGGGAGCCAAGGCTCTGGGCACTGACTTTCCTGCCAGACACGTGGGCAGCCAACACACAGGGCAGCCAGATCTGAGGTTCTGGAAATGCCACTGCAGCTTAGGACACCACGGCCACCAAGGAGATGAGCTTACGGGGCTGCCCTGGTCATGAACACTGGTTTCTCCAAAGGGAATCTTAATGAATGAGCCATATGCCATATTGCTCATGCCAGCCACTAGCCTCCCCACCCACCCCCGGCCCTGTGAACTTGGTGAGCCTTCCAACTGCTCATTCAGTGGACACTGGGACTTCTAAATCCCCACCACTGGACAGGGAACCGAGACAGAGTCTGACCAGAAATGGGGAGGCAAGGGAAGGAGTCTTTGGAGGTTTTATTACTTTTTACTTTGTGATGACTGGCTCTGAGCCCACACACTTCTTTTTTTTTTTTTTTTTTCCTTGTTTTTTTTTTAATTTTTTTTATTTTTTTATTAGTTGGAGGCTAATTACTTCACAACATTTCAGTGGGTTTTGTCATACATTGATATGAATCAGCCATAGATTTACACGTATTCCCCATCCCGATCCCCCCTCCCACCTCCCTCTCCACCCGATTCCTCTGGGTCTTCCCAGTGCACCAGGCCCGAGCACTTGTCTCATGCATCCCACCTGGGCTGGTGATCTGTTTCACCATAGATAGTATACATGCTGTTCTTTTGAAATATCCCACCCTCACATTCTCCCACAGAGTTCAAAAGTCTGTTCTGTATTTCTGTGTCTCTTCTTCTGTTAATCTTGAGAAAGAAGAATGGAACTGGAGGAATCAACCTGCCTGACTTCAGACTCTACTACAAAGCCACAGTCATCAAGACAGTATGGTACTGGCACAAAGACAGAAATATAGATCAATGGAACAGAATAGAAAGCCCAGAGATAAATCCACGAACCTATGGACACCTATCTTTGACAAAGGAGGCAAGGATATACAATGGAAAAAAGACAACCTCTTTAACAAGTGGTGCTGGGAAAACTGGTCAACCACTTGTAAAAGAATGAAACTAGAACACTTTCTAACACCATACACAAAAATAAACTCAAAATGGATTAAAGATCTGAATGTAAGACCAGAAACTATAAAACTCCTAGAGGAGAACATAGGCAAAACACTCTCCGACATAAATCACAGCAAGATCCTCTATGACCCACCTCCCACACACTTCTTGAATACATAATAGGGAGCTGGGCAAGACCGCAGAAATAAATTGCATTAACAAACAATCACTGCAGTCCCAGACAGGGCCTTCTTTCACCAGGTCAGGTCAATTAGCAGAATAATGCCAGGCAGGTTTTTGTTTTAAAAGGTTTAATTAAAGTTGGGGTACAATGACGATGCAAGCCACCAATCTGTCTTTCAAGGCATGTATTATCTGCAAATGGATTGTAACTTATGCTTATCTCTAGAAGTGAAATCCCTCACAAGACATTGAAGATACCCCCCTCACTCCTCCCTACCAGCTCTGCCCTGCCCCCAAAATTTAGTCATTGGGGCCTTGTGGTTTGATGGGTTCTGGGGTTCCCTTGGGATCTAATGTGCACTTGGACAGGTGCTGGGAGCCCACCTGGCCTTCTTCCTTTCCTCAGAGAGCCGGAAGCCTCTGAGCCTGTTCTCACCGCCCTTGAACCAGCCCCTGCTGCCTGGGAAGGCAAAAGAAGCCCCTTTGCAAAAACAGGCTGCCCCACCACAGACCCCATGGGTCAGGACAGGCCTGGACAGCGCAGTGCTCCCAGTCTAGAGGGCTGATGGCTTCTGTAGCCAGGAGATCCATCCAGATGTCCGCTGTGTGCCTGGCACAGCACTATGCACTGAGTGGGCCAGGCATTCAGATAGGGTCTCAGTTCCCAGAGGTCTCAGAGCACAGCAAGAAGGCAGCAGTTTAAAACTGGGGTCAAGCAAACCTGGGTTGGAATACTGGCTTCCAGTGCCACCCTCACTGGGCACTGTTTGGCCATGGGTAACTGTTTTCTTATCTTCACAGTGGCAACAGCAAGAAACTGCCTCCCAGGGTTGCAGTAGGGACTCTAGAGGGTGGTGGCCTGGGAGGTGGGGGCGTTATTCATCCCCAGCCTGAGGGAGGCTGACCAGCTTTTGTTCTGCTGCACCCTTTGTACCTGTGGCTTCTGATCACCACCCCTGCAGAACGCAGGGTATCCCCGGGTGCGCCCTAGGACCCACATGGTCCACAATGTGGATGGTGGCTCCTGTAGATGTGGTGGGACTGAAGGGGGAAACAGAGGGGCCCAAGGCTGGCATGGCCTCCTGTTCCAGGGCAGCAGGCAGTCAGAACCAACCGGGTTGGCCCAGGGGGCAGGTCCTGGCACACCTGGAGCCCTGAGCAAGTTGGTCCCAGTCCTCAGGGGCCTATGGGAGGGATAGGCAGGGCCCTTCAGGTCAGCCAGCACCCCTCCCCCCACGCCACCCAACCTACTGACAGGTGGGGAGACCAGGCCCACAGGGGCAGGGCTGTGCCCAAGGTTACAAGTCAGGGCACCACGGGGTCCCTGTGTCCTGGGCCAGGGCCTTGGCAGGGCTTCCCCATGTGCCCGTGGGCTGTGGAAGCTTTGGCAGCTTCATACACGATCACCAGGAGGGGCTGGCCTAACGCTGGGGCCCGGTGGGAGGTTTTCTCCTCAGAGACTCTGGGCCCAGTCTGGGCAACTCTGGTCACCTACTGAAGGTGGCATCTGCTGAGGTTGCAGTCCCTAAAAGATCAGGATGCATCTCAGAAGCAGCCGTCATGGCCCCACATGGGTCTCTGTGTGGCTGACCAGCTTCTCAAGGGGCGCCCCCCCCTCCACACCACCGGGATGGCTTGGTCCCCACAAGGTGGAATAGGACACAGTGACACAGCCAGCAGTGCCCACCTCTCCTCCCCACGGGCTCCCACCTGGCCATCACGGAGGACCAGGGGTGTACAGCAGCCCCGGGGCAGAGGACAGTTGTGGGCGTGTGAGACGCCCACAGGACTGGCCTGAGGATGAAGGCAGGAGGGCGAAAGAGGCCAGCGCTGGGATGCCCCCTCCAGGGCAGGCAGCGGGGCCCCCAGAGAAGCCCCACCCAGGGCAGTGAGGGACCCTAAGGGCCAGGGATCCAGAGGGGTCTGACTAAACCAGAAATGGCTGTGGGGACCTGGTGGCCACAGTGACTAAGGAGAGGGTGAGGCTGGGAGAGGGGCCATCACTCCCTTGGGCTCCCAGCATGGGCTCCCCAGCCATCCTTCTCTCGTTGATGCCAAGGTTGGGGCTGAGGATACAGCTTCGTACTTCCCACCCCTTCTTTACTCAACCCCAAAATAAAAAAGGTAGAATCTGAGAGCCTTAAAGCATTCCTTGGATTCCTCCTGTGACATATTTATCCCTGGAATGGATGGGACTCCTCATGATGGAGATACTGAGATTGTCTGGGTAGTGACAACAGGCCATCATGTCTGGGTGTGGCTGGCTTTCTAGCCTGAAACCATAGGATTTAGCACAGCAAAGGTAGGCCTGAGTGCCAGGGTCTGGGGCCTGCCTGCTAGCCCCACCCCGACGGGGGAGGAAGGCTGATGGGTCTAGTCATAGGGCTGGAGACAGGACTCCCTGCTCCTGGTGAACCTTGTCAGTAGGGCAAGCTGCTGGGGGAGTGAAATTAGTGCAGCAGCAAAGGGAACAGTACTTTAGTGGGAGGGGTCTGTCCCAGAGTTCCAGACTTTTCTGGGAATTTCTGGGAAAACTGACTCAGTGGGCGTGAGCCAAGCCCCCACTCTGTAGAAAGTCACAGGCACAGACTGACACCTCTGTAACGGGGCAGAGAGGCACAAGGAGGTGGCTGCAGAGACACAGCCTCACCCTCCTGCCCCTTTTTGACACTTTGATGCATTATGAACTCCCTTATGCTAGGACAGTCAACACCAGGTCCTCTTCCCTTCAAAACCCTCTGAAGCAGTATGGCACAGTGCAGATAAAATAGACTATGGGGCCCAATGAAGTGGGGTCATCTCCCAGCTTGGTCATTATTAGCCAAGTGACACTGGGCTAGTCACATGCCTACCCATTCTAAGTCTTGGCTTCCTTACTTGTAACATGCAAGTTTCTTGTACACAGGAGGGACCCAGTATGGTTGCTTCCCTTTACAGGCTAAACACATGCACATCCATGATACCCCCTACTGAGGCAGGTCACTCTATCCCCAGCCCCAGTCCAACAGGGCCCCTTCAAGTCTCTGTAACCCTGTCCCACTCCCAAGTGTCAGGAGTCCCAGGGCTGATCCTGGCCCTGCCAGCCAGCATGGAAGCCAAGTGAAGGTTGGTAAGTGGTCTTGATTACCCATGGCTTGGCCTTCTTGTGACCTCGCCAAGGTCTCAGCTTCATCAGCTGGTTTAAGAGGAAGCCAGTGCAGGACCTTGTCATTGGTCGAGGTCAGTGGATGAATGAGGCAGGACACGAGGGATCCAATGCTCTAGCTTGCCTTGTTCTAACCACACGGTGTTGACCATGGTGCTTTCCAACTCCTTTAAGGACTGCTGTAGACCTTTGTAGCCTTTGAAACATGTACCCCTCTTGGAATTCTTTGTTCCTCATCTGTTTCCCCTGCAGGATGGAAAGCATCAGGAGGGTCGTGATGAGGTGGGTCTTGTCATCACTTCACTTCTGATGCCCAGCACACAACCAGGTCTTCATAAATACGTGGTGAATGTTAAGAATCAACGGATGAATGGATGAATGGAATGGGCTAGAACATGTCTGGCAACCTGTCAGGAACTATGCACACTTGAGGGATTCCTCTTATGGAAGTCCCGGAGGCCAAGGCAGGAACAAGAACTAAGGCTTCCAGGCTCTTCTTCTTGCAGAGGATGCCTCCCTGGAGCACCTTGGCTGGGCCAGCTCTTCCTTCTATATTTGGCATGGGTCAGGGCTGCCTGCCAGGGTGTCTCTTGCAGTCCCTATGATCAGAGTCAGGGATCAGCCACCCTGGGGCCCAGAAGGAAAGAGTGAGTGAACACGGCTTTGAGGGCAAGCTGCTTCCATGGCTCTGGGGCTCCAAGGTCAACACGCATTTGCACTGCTTCCTGGCATCCTGGCATTTTTCTTTCAGCATAATGGGGGAGGGTGTGTTCCGTGTGAGGGGTGACATGGCAATAATGCTGCTGTTAGCCCCCTCCCCAGACAATCCAAGAGGACATGCCTTGTGTCCTTGTTCAGCTGTTCGAGTTGACCTGTGCCTGGGGAGGAGGGAGGGAGGCCAGGATGGAGGAATCTTAGAGGCTGGGTCTCCTGAGGGTCTTGATTCCTCCCCAGTCTTATCTGTCTCAGCACTGCCACCCCTCGTGCCCAGAATGACGTGCCTGACCTTGTGGGTTTGTTTGTTTTATACAAGTGTACAAACAAGCCGTGCTTAGCCACCAGCCATCTACAGTCAGTTCCTGAGACCCAACTCCAGAAAGAGTCCTCCATAGAACTCTCTGGAATACCTCTCTCCATACCTGGGAAAGAGAAGGCTTCAAATTCTGCTGTTAAAACCAGTTTTAAGATGGAGAGCACCCTGATGATCATTCTTGTCTTCCCATCTCATCATACAGATGGGATGGCTGAGGCCAGAGAGGGGGCTGGTCTCTTCTGAGGTTGCTGGGACAGGCCCAATCCAGGGGACACCCCCTCCTCTGCCCCCCTAAGCCCACCAGCCTGCACAGAGGGCACTTTGGGGCAGTTCCCGGAAACGTGTCCATTTGGGATCTGTGGAACCCACAGTTCTGGCTTGAGATTCAGGCTTCAGGTCTTTGGAACGGCTCATGCAAGGGGTATTGACACTCTGCAGCCCAGCCAGGCAGGAGGTCTGCATGCCCCTGCCCACAGGCCTGAGTACACACGCCCGGAAAACACCACCCAGAGACACTTCCAAACAAACACTCAGGCAAATAAAACCCTGGGGGCTGGGCCCAGACTGTTGCCAAGTCTCTGCTGCTTTTGTAGGAGCATCTCCTGTTGGTGGAAAAATCTTGGGGAGGGGTGCATAACAGCCCCCTTGGACTGAGACCATGGCTGGGCCTTGAGCTTCAGCCCCAAAGCCTGACTTGAGAGTCAGAGGGCTGCTGCCCTGAGACACGTGACTCTCGGTCAACAGGATGCTTCAAGCGGTAGCTGCACCCTGTGGAGCTGGCTGTCCCGCCTCTGTCACTGCCTGCCCTAATCAGTTGAAACCCTGCCTTGAGACTACATTGTCAACTCTGCCCACCTTTGCAGCCAGGTGGCCTGTCCTGCAAATTGGGGGCTTACCAGCCCCCAGAATCTCATGAGCCAATCCCTTGATAAAGCCCTGAGCCCTGCTGGCTACCGTAGATAACTATCAAGTGCTTGGGGTGGCATCTGGGACAGAAGTCCTCCCTACACTAGGGGTGGTGGGATAAACACCCCCATTTGCCCCCACCCTCTACACATCTCCAAGGAAGCTCACATGGCCAGCAGAGTTCTCCAATTAAATAGGGAGTGAATGGATCTCCCCAAATTTCAGGAAATGGTTTCTGACACAAACCTGGTCAACGGAATTCTGCTATTCTGCCAGATACTCTGCAAATGCATCTCACAGCACTTTACAGTTGAGCAACACTCTACCTCCCTCCTGCAATTCACAGCTTCCATTATCTGATGACGACTCTGAGAAGTCCTACTGGAAAGAGTGCCATTCGACGTTGTTTAAAGCAGAATCTCCTGCACTTTTTTGATCTCAGAAGCCTTTTCTCTTAGAACAGCCATTCTATTAACAACTGGTACAACTTGTGTTCCAGAGGGCACATTGCTAATAATATTGGACTTGGTGGCCTTTAAATGGCCTTCTCCAACTCCAAAAGGTTAGTATTTTTAAAATTTCTATTAGATTCATAAACCTGGTTGGGTCTCTATTAGTTGTCATCCATTCATGGGGATATTTGGGAATGTTATGAGGGGCTTCTGGCTGAGTGCAAATATCTGTGGCCACGATACCCTTAGCAGTGGCCCAGGGACTTGGGAGCAGCAACCGTTTGACTGTCTGGATTCAACACTGTAACAGCCTATGAGTTGTGTAGTGGGATGCAGGCCCCCCGCAGGCTATGTCCTCCAGGAAAAGTTTACAGCAGTGATTCTGGGCTGTTTGGGAGTGACAGACATTTTTGAACAGCTGAAAAAAGTGGTGGGACTCCTCCCCCCCGGCAGAAAAGACACAGAAGCACACACATGCACTCATATGTACACATAATATCCTGCATCCAAATCCAAGGGTCTCAGGAATGACCTGAAACCCCTATTGGACATTCTAGGGCTGTCTGGACTTGGCTTAAGAACCCCTGGAACAGTCTTGTCCTCTTGGATCAGGCTCACCTCTGAAAATCTTTGACTCCTCAAGGAAGTCTGGAGACTTCTTTCCTGTGTAGTTGGAAGGTGGGGGGGGGGCAAGAGATTTGCCCCTGCCCTTCAGAGTCGACACTAACAGGAGCTCAGAGCTGGGCCCTGGCTAAATTCAAAGAGCAGCCGGAATTACGGGAGTGCATGGGACGCGAGGCTTCTGCTCAGAGGTTTGAGAATGGTCAGTATTAATCACAGAGATAGCTTCTTAGAGGTGGGGCTCTACACTGCAATTTGAAGAATGTGTACTGTGGCTTGGTGTGGGGGGGATCTGAGACCAGTTGTTGCTTACATGAGGGACAACTCAGGCAAAGGCCAAGGGGTTGGGGAAGGGGGGCTTTTGAGAGAGCGGAAGGGGTGGTAGAAAGAGAATGCAATGGGATCAAGAGGAGGGAAAGGTGAACTCAGAGCAACTCAGGGTGCAGAGGGCGAGCCCTCTTTGTTCAGCAGAGTTACAAGGCCTTCCTCTAGGGGCAGGACAGCTCCTTCCATCTATTTGATCCCCTGGAATCCTCCACAACAGCTGCCCAGAGCCCACCACCAGCCTCCTCTGGCCCCAGCCCCACCCAGACTCCGCCAGCAGCAGGCTCAGCTTTGGCTTCACCGAGAGCAGGACAACTCAACTTGGACTTCGCAGAGAAGGGCCGAGTCGGTCAACTTGAGGCTTTCAGGTCCTTGCCACTTCTAAGTCAGCATACCCACCCTCCACAGTCTGCCCTCCATCTTTCTCTTCAACCTCAGAGGGAAAAGGGCTGATGCTTCCCTTGTGGATAGAGACCCATCCCCATGGGTCCTGAACCCCATCGTGCCTCATCTTCTGCAGGGCCTCACTTCTTCTAGAAAGAATTCACAGCTCAAGCTGCCCCCACTCCCCACAGCCAGCTCTGCTTCTAAGACTGAAACATCCAACAGTCTTGGACACACACCCACTCCCTCAGCCCTGAAAAAACACTCCCCGCAAGAGCAACGGCCCATACTCCTTTCTCCTGACGAGACGTGTGTCACAATTTAGGGAAGCCCTCCTAGGCCTTCTTTCCCTAGATGACTGAAGGCTGCTGTGATCTCCCGCATTCCCACCGTATTGAATGAGAGACATTACACCAGCTACATAATGTCCTGTTTCCTCTCCTGCCAGTCTGGAAGCACCGTGAGGGCTGGCCTGTGCTTACTCCCTCAGCCTGCACTCCCGGGAAAGTCAAAACTAAGACAAAGCCTTATGTATGAGGATGTGGCGGGGAGAATGACCTGAAGGAACAGAAGTGAGGGGCCTTCCATCATGTCCCCTCCCACGCGACCATATGGTGCCTTCATTTCTGAGAAAATGCTTTCAATTCTTCTTCAAGACATTTGAGGTCCAAGACCACTCTATCTACCCAGAGGCCCCTTCAGGGTGCTGACCAGCTGCAACCTCTGCAGAGACTTTAATGCAAGAGGGTTCGTGGAAAAGTGACAGTTCCCGGTGCAACAGCTGATGCGGGGGCCATCACTGCTAGTCCTTGCGCTCTCCTCCACCCTCTATTCCTCCGGCTGCTCTGTATTTTTTGCCTGGGAAGGCGACTCACACCTGTACCCTTGAGGAGTTTAAGCCTGTGGCTGCCTTGCCCTGAGCCACGGTTCCTGCAATTGCCTGTGCGCGTTTATTACTGGACACGGAAGCACCAAGAAAATGCCCCCATGGAATTTACTGGGCTCTAAACATACTCGTCCCCACCACTGCTATAAAGAGCCCTAACCCCTCGTTTCTTTTCCTGCTGGCTTGCAGGCATGAGAAACACAAACTGACCAGATGGTCACTGCAGCTTTAAGTTCAATGGAATTGCTACTGTGACCCTTGGGGCAAAAAATCCATCCCATCAAACTAGAACTTCTAATCTGCCTGAAGGCCAGGAAGCTTCCTGCTTCAGGGCCAGGAAGCACGGATTTCACAAAGGGGTCACCAGAAGTGATGGTGAGAAGGCCCACTCCTCTGTAGGTCCAGCCCTTGGTTTCCAGACCTGTGCGTCCTAGCTATTGGAGACCATATATCAGCCATCGGGTCTATGTCCTTACTGTGTCCTAGAGGACAGCCCCTCGAGCCAAATGTGTTATTCCCAAACTAGCATCTTTGATAGCCTTTAATGGGCTATTCTATCAGGCCCAGTGCTACAAGTGATGCTTGGCCTCATGGTCATCCTGGTGAATCCCATGCCCATTCCTGCATCTTCTTGGCCATGAACATGATTTTCCAAGTATGTTCCCTCTGGGCCCCTAGCCAACTAGTGTGTTAATTTGCCAGGACTGTCATAACAAAGTGGCTTAAAAGGCAGACGTGTATTGTCTCCACATTCTGGAGATTTAAAGTTCAAAATCAAGGAGTGAGCAGGGTTGGTTCTTCCTGAGAGCTCTGAAAAAAAGGATCAGTCCCAGGCCTCTTTCCTTGGTTTATAGATGGCCACGTCTTCCCGCATCTCTTCACTATGTGTGTCTCTGTGTCCAGACATCCCCTTCTTATACAGACACCAGTCACATTGGATTAGGGCCCACCCTACTCCAGTATGACCTCATCTTAACTAATTACATCTGCATTGACTCTATTTCCAAGTAAATTCATAATCTGAGGTACCAGGCTTAGGACTTCAACACATGAATTTGGAAGGTGGGCAAATTCAACACATGACCATAGGCTATGGCAATCACTCCCATTCAGTGGTCTATAGGCCACTTCTCGCGCCACATCAGGTTGATAACCAACTCTGTCACTTGCAACTCAACCCACAAGGAGTATTTCCCTTTATCACCCTTCTTTGTTATCACTGAATAGAGTTGGAATGGAGCTGCAGTCTACTTGTTTTTGAACTTTTACCAATACATTGTGTCAAGCCAGTTGAGAGCCAGGCCCAAATCATTTTAACCTCCATCAGTGGGTCACTGGGAAACTCCACGAAGCTGTAGGAATGAGCTGATGGAATGGTGTGGTCAGCACAACAGATGTAGATGACACAAGAGTCTGGACCATCTGTTTGTGTCATTTACTTGAATCTCTGGACCTTCTTGGATCCAAAGTCCAATTATACTGTTTTCACCATACAAAGGATGTACTTACCTGACCTTATGATTTATTGGATTTAATAATACCTAGTTCATGATGGGCAACTGCAGACTTATGGTTACTTGGGGTTCCACGGTCAAACACTAAGTCTCTACCAAAGCACAGTAGCACTCCAAGAGCTATTTTATAAAGGGAGGAAAACCTCTGTCACAGAAGGTATGACCTTGCCTCCAGACCTTAGGAGTCTGCACTTAGGTGTCTCTGCTATTAGAGCTTGCCAAAGACACCACCCAGCATTTCCTCCAGGGGAAAATGGGGGCAGAGTGGGTCTTGAGATCAGTCGGAGCCATGGAAAAAAAATCATCAGAGCCACCACTTAAAGCCCTATCTGCTCCCATCTGTAGCTGGGACTTTGGAGGAAAAGAGATGGAGGACTCTTGAGAAGACAGTGAGTGGAAGGAAATGAAGATGCAGGAAGATACCCTTTTGGCCATGGTTGAGCTGCTCATGTCCGAGCCCACAGACTCAAGTGAATGGATGGAGATGCCTTCTATTTGCTCCATCCCACAGTCCCAGGAAACCACAGTTGAAAATCAATAATCACTAATAAAATCAGTAATGTTACACAGGCAAAATGGCCATTTCATTATCAGGAACAAGCAGACAGCAAGAGGGGTTGGCATGGTGTTGGCTCCGAGAGTGGGCAGGAAATGTTTGGCTTGCTGGTCATCCCACTGCACAGAAACTCGGTCCCTCATGGCCACCCTACAAAACTTATACTCCATAGCTTTCTTGAGCCTTCCGCTCTGATTCCACCAGCTTCACTGAGCATGGTGGAGTGGCATCCATGATGTGGTACACTGCCACGTTTGGTCTTTAGGAATGAGGAGCCAAATAGGGCCAGGACTCAGGGGTGGACGATGACACATCTTAGGAAGGATGGCTTCTGTGGAACAGGGCTGGGGACAGGGCAGGATGGGAAGGAAGCTGAGCCCTGCTTGAGGCTCAGCATGGTACCACGTCTGGCTTGCTGACCACCCCAAAACTCTAAAGCGACCACTATGGTCCTCCTGAGCCAGCCAGGCATCTGCCACCACATCCAGAGGACTTGATTACTAAAGCTGTTTGTTTTGCTGCTGAGGCAATGTGACACCAGCCTGTGTGATCTGGCTCTGGGCATCACGTTGCCAGCACACAACAACAAGATGGAAATTTGGCTGCTGCAAAAGGCACCAATTTTGCCTTCTTCTCTGAATCTCCTTTCTCTGAACAGCAGGGACATTTCAGTCCCATGTAAAGTACACACTCTCTTCCTCCTGGCAAGAGCCCAGTACCGTAATTCCCCATATAGTGCCACCTTGGAAGAGCCTTGGGCAACAAGGCAGGGGCAAGAAGACTGCACCGAATCTTAGGTTCCGAGGCTCTAGGGCAGAGATGAGGTGCCCAGAGAGAATGCATTGGGTAGCAAAGCATCTTCTTGGCCTCTCCTGCCCCTGTGCTCAGGAGAAAGGACTGGGGAGACGAGTGTCCCAGCTCAAGGGGTAGATCGGCAAGGCACTGCCTCGCCCTTTGGTTTCATTACTTGAGTTGCACCAGGTGACATCTAGACTCATTCCTCAAGGCAGTAGCGCTTCCCTGCTGGCAGATACACTGGGTGACTGGGAGGCAGGATGGTGGAGGCATATCTCCAGCTCCAATGCAATCGGTGGCCTCCTGCAACCCAGGACGGGTCTCTCAACTATCAAGGCAAGTAGGGGGCCTTTCTGGAAAATGCAGCAGATGGGAGTTCTGTGCCTGTGGAGAGCAGGAAGTAAAGCCCAGGGAGAGAAGGGAGCTTGCTCCACGTCCTACACTGAGTCAGGCACAGGCCTGAGCTGGGAACCCAGGGTCTTGCCTCCCAAGCTAGGCCTCTTATCATTTGATGGAGCTGCCACCAACAAACATGCAGTATCACCATCCCCCTCCCCACATCCACACATTTCTTTGTCCATGTTGCCTGTTGGTGCACTCTGGTCATCTCATGCATGGGGCAGATGCCCTGTGAGAGCCGGAGGGGCCCTTGAGATTCGCCTTTCCCAGCCCTGACCCTGGGCGGATGAGCATGCTTAGCCCTTGGCAAGCATTTTGCAGCAGCAGAAGCAGCGGCTCAAAACTGGCTGTAGCTGAGTGACAGCTGACACCTGAAAGATATGAAGTCACTGACTGCAAGCCAGTCCTGTGAGGTAGGTACCCCACAAGCCCCATTTTATAGAAGAGGAAACAGAGGTACAGAGAGGGGAAAGTCACACAGCTATGAAGTGGCAAGGCCTGGATTGAAAGTCGACTGGCTGTAATGTTCTTTATCTTTCTGGCTTACTTCACTCTGTATAAGGGGCTCCAGTTTCATCCATCTCATTAGGACTGATTCAAATGAATTCTTTTTAACGGCTGAGTAGTATTCCATGGTGTATATATACCACAATGAGAAAGATGGTAACGATAACCCTATATGCAAAACGGAAAAAGAGACACAGAAATACAGAACAGACTTTTGAACTCTGTGGGAGAATGTGAGGGTGGGATATTTCAAAAGAACAGCATGTATACTATCTATGGTGAAACAGATCATCAGCCCAGGTGGGATGCATGAGACAAGTGCTCGGGCCTGATGCACTGGGAAGACCCAGAGGAATCGGGTGGAGAGGGAGGTGGGAGGGGGGATCGGGACGGGGAATACGTGTAAATCTATGGCTGATTCATATCAATGTATGACCAAAAAAATAAATAAATAAATAAAAAAGAAAGAAAGTCGACTGGCTTCTGGTTGCTTGCCTTTACACTGTCGTGTAATCTCTGGATCCCATGAGTTACTACGTGCCAGGTGTCAGCGCCTGCAGCCAAGGGCCCTGCGGCTCTGCAAAGCAGTACTTCTGTTGGCTCTAATGATGAGTGTGAGATGGTCCGTTCTTGTTCTCCCAAGCACGCTCAGCCCAAGTTCAACACTCCGCACAGGAAGTGCTCAACAAAAGCATTTATGTATGGCACAACAGCTCTGCACCTGGCCCTGGGCTAAGACTTGATACACAGCAAGTTGAACTTCTGGGGACCCCAGTCTAGTGTGGGGGAGGGGTGGGCATATCCGCAGTTACAGGGCAGAGTGGTGAGGACCCCACTTTCCTCCACCTCCACCCTCCATCCCATCCCCTCATCCCTCACTGGTTCCCCCCACCCCACCCCCACCCCTCCACCTCCATCAAGGAGCAGCTCACTAGCCAAGGTGCTTTTTGTAAACTGGCAGCTCCTTCTCCTGGCCTCTGGGCAGGGGTGGGGGGTGGGGGTCCATGAAGGCCACACAGATGAGAACAAAAGCTTTGGCTGAAGCCTGATGGCTGAGAGGAGTGGCCCAAGTGAGCTGGGAAAGGAGGGCCCTCTGCAGCCCTTGGGGAACACAGAGTGCACAGCACGGAGGTGTGAAACAACAATGTGTTTTGGAACAGCCAGTTGTTGCCTATGTCCACTACCTGAGTTGTTTTTGTGGGGGCTAAGGGACAAACCTGGAGGGCAAACCACTGAACCAGAGGATTATTCACAAACCTAAAATCAGATGGAATTTGCCCTGCTAAGTTTCAGACTTTCCTGGGACCCAGTGGTCCCTATTTTCCTGCCAATCTCTCCCTTGTGGAATGGAAATGGCTATACTCTGCCTGTCCCGCGGTATTAGGGTTCTCCAGAGAAATACAGTCAGTAGGAGATGACAGATTATAGATGGATGAAAGAAGAGGAGATTTATGATAGAAATTGGCTCACATGGTAGGGATGCCAAGAAGTCCCACGATCTGCCATCTGCAAGCTGGAGACCTAGGGAAGCCCACAGTACAATTCAGTCCAAATCCAGAGAACCAAGGGAGCCACTGGACTAAGTCCCAGAGTCTGAAGGTGGGAAAACAAGGCACTCTGAAGTTCTAGGGCAGGAAAAGATGGCCATCTGAGCTTAAGAGAAGAGTGGGATCTGCCTTTCCTTCACCTGATTCATCTGGGCCCTTCATGGGTTGCACAATGCCCACCCTCATTCGTGAGGGTCAGTCTCTCTACTTAGTCTACTGATTCAAATGCAAACGTCCTCCACAAATGCCTCAGAGACACACTCAGCTCTCCGGGCCTACCTTAACCCAGTCAAGTCAACACATAAACATAACCATCACGTCCATCTTGAAAGCAGATAACTTGTTGCTTGGTTTCACAAGTTCACAAATGAGAGGAAATTTGGCCCAGGATGAATGATACCTTGAGTCTCACCCATACCTGATTTAGATGATATGTGGATGAGATTTTAGACTGAGAGTTGATGCTAAATTGGGATAAGACTTTTGGAGATTTTGAATGCATTTTTCATGTGAGAAAACGCATGAACTTTTGAGGGACCAGAGGGTGGATGGTGATGGGTTGAATTGTGTCCCACAAAAATTCATGTGTTGATATTCTGTCAGTACTTCAGAATGTGCCCTTACTGGGACTAGGATTATTGCAGATGTGATTAGTTGAGGCGAGATGCTACTAGTGTAGGGTGGGACCCTAATTCAGTACTGCCATGTCCTTATAAAAAGGGGAAAATTTTGGACACAGAGTGTGCAATGAAAGAAGAAAATGTCAAGAGACACAGGAAGATGATGGCCGTCTACAAGCCAAGGAAAAAACCTGGAACAGATCCTTCCCTCACAGACTTCAGAAGGAACCAAGCCTGCTCACTCCTTGATCTCAGACACCTACTCTCTAGAACTGGGGGACAATGTGTTTCTGGTGTTTCAGCCCCTGGTCCAGGGTACTTTGTTCTGGCAGCCCAAACAGACTAAGAGATCTTGATATTTTAGAGCAGCAACTTTTCCCTGAGGGTAATAGGGAGCCATTGAAATATTTTGAGTAAGGCAGGAACAAGGCAGAGATCTGTATTCTAGAAACTTACCCTCGCATCTGTGAGGAGGATGCACTGGAGGGTACAAGACCAGAGGCAGGGAGAATATTTTTAGGACATGCTGCTGTACTCTAGATGAAGTAATAATAAAAATAATAGTAATTATTAGTAGTTGGAGTATACCTATTTTTACAAACAGTAGCCCATCACTTCTACTGTGGGAGGTGCTTTACATGGATTTATTTTTATTTGAATCCTTGCAACCAGCCAATGAGACAGGCACTGTGATTATCTTCCTTTGGCAGACTAAGGTCTCCATTTGCCCCAGGCCATATGGCAAGTGGAGATCCAAGGATTTGAACCAGGCAGTCTGGCTCTAATGTCTGTATGCAATGGAATGTTTCTCAATGTTTACAACCAGCCTGGACTTGTGCCCATTTCTGGGAGTGTAGCTACTACCACCATGGTCAATTACAAGCTACTAAGACCTATCAACAAGTTCACAAAATTGTTGAAAATGTCACAGTCCTTTTTCATGAGGCAGTGCAAGCCAGACAATTAGCAAAGCTACAGGCACAGAGCCGGTAACATGTGAAGTGCATGTTATTTCCCATCTCCCTACTGAGTTTTGTCTTCATGGAATTTTTTGGAGGCCGCTGTAGCAGACCGCCTAGGACATTCAAATCTTCGTTTCACCAGTGAGCAGCTGCGTGATCTCAAGACAAGTTGCTGAACGTCTCTGAGCCTCAATCTGCACCACTCTGAAATTAGCTCTTATGAGGCTTCATGAGCTCATGACGTGAAGCACAGGCCCTAGTGCAGAGTAGGTGTGCCAACAGTTTGGGCTGCTTTTATTGTTAAGATGATTGTGTTTTCCAAACCAAGAATAGCAGGAGTACGTTGTCCATTTGTGTTTTTGTTTTTTCCCAATGTCTGCCTGGACAGCATGCCTGCTTGATGCTGGGCTCTGGCTGGTCCCCTGGCATTAGGTCATATTAACCTTCTGAACCGTTGTAGCGATGGTGCGGCAGTAGCCTAGCTGGTTGCTAGGACAGCCACCGGCCTGGATTTTGGTGGGTGTGTGTATTTCTAATCACAAAATTGCAAATGGTCTGAAGGGTCCTAGAATAGTGGATGGAGCCTCTTCCCATGTGGGGCCTGAGTCGTGCCTGTACTGTTGGAAAAAAAAATGTCATTGCATAGAGAGTAATAATTAGCAAGCCATCTGCATACTTTTTTCTATAAAAGCTTTGACAGTGTCTTTCAGTTGTATGTATGGTGCAAGAGGAAAACTGGCAGTCATCTGGATTTATGTTAATTCCCTAAATTATTTATCTATCTGTTTCCAAAACCATTTCCCATCCTTATCTACCCTTTGATACTACCTATGGCATTCTGAGAAAGTGGAATTTGTGGTAAGCAAGGAGCTTCAGGGGAAAAATTGACGTGTAGCCACAGCTTTCTGGTTTCATGGTGAAATCGATGGAAGCCATTCTCCAGCCCTTTAATTAACTGCTCGCTTGCTAATGAGGGTTTTTTTCTTAAAGGTTCCTATTTTTTAAATCAGGGGAGTCGCCAGGAAATTACAATCAATATTTTAACAATTTCCCATTTGTTTCCATTGTGAATCTTAAAAGTGCTTACCACCACCAACATCCCAGAGAAAATTAAAACTAAGAACACGGTGAAGAGAACTAATTCAACTCAAAATGATACTTCAACTCAAAATGATTTCCCAATGGTTCTCGTCCACCCCACCAGGGCAAAATGCCACATGTCCTCATCAAGTGCCCCAGCCTGACTCCTCACCTGGCACACAATCACCTTTTCCCAGACACAGCAAAACACTCACCATTTGCCTAAATCATTTGCACATGGCTTTGGACCCATGTGCAGAACTGAGTTTTCATCCTAATATATTTCACCTTACATTCAATAACTGCCTTCTGTCTTTGGGGATGTTTGGAATACATAACAGTAGCCTCTTCTCTGAGGACAAACAACTGTTATATCCAGAGGGGCTGCAACCCTGACTACACCCCAGTAAGGAGATGCTGGAGCAGCCACACCTGGATCTACAACAGGAGACAGTCACCACCCTGGGCTTCCGCACGGACATTTGTCTATCCTGGTTCCTGTTAGTTGTGGCCGCCAGTCTGCTGTGGGCAGAAAATGTAGGTCATCATGGTTAGGATTCTATGCAGAGGGCGCATTATCAATAACAAGCCCTGAAAGAATGTTCAGGGAGCCTAGCACTCAGAGCCCTGGGCAGTGGGGTGTGGTCTCTGCACGGGGTGGGGGGCATAACTGCAGGGGTCCAGGAACAGGGGAGAGGCTAGGAAAGTGTAGGTAGGGGGTGACTTCCAGGCATAGCCAACAGCCCCTAAGCATGTGCAGCAGCTGGGGGCAAGGGGGGCAATGTCAGACCCTGTGCTGAGCTCTGCCACTGTGCATCACCCCATTTCTTCCCTCTGGGTCTGGATTCTTCTATTTGGAGGACCCTGTGAACCCCTCTTTGCCCCAGCCACGAGTCAGCCATGAGTTCATCAGGGAGGCTTTCGGAGGACCCCAAACGTCTCTGGTAAAATAGTGTAACAGGAAGAGCTGAGGGCAAAGGCGTGCAGATCAGAGAGACAGACAGGCTCACAGCTGGCAGAGGGAGGGAGAGAAGGCACCGGTGCTGTGCTGTGCTGCAATTTGAGCCAGGCTTCATGGAGGATGAGCCTTTTGAGAGGAGCCCTGAAAGTCAGGTGGAATTTTGACGGGACAGCCAGCATCCTAGGCAGAAATGCATTAGCAAAGTGTAGAGGTCGGAAGAACCAGGGTTGTTTGGGGTCCAATCAACGGTCCAACTGGGCAGAAGTCCCAGGAGCATGTGTGAAAACACCAGATGAAGAATCTGGATGAAGGCTGAGGCCCGCCTGTGGGACACCAGGCTGAGGAGCTGGGACTTAGTGCTATCGGCAGTAGAGAGCCACAGGAGGCTTTGGAGCAAGGGTGTACAGATGAACAAAGCAACTGCTATACTTGCAGTCAGCATGCCTGCTCTCCAAGGGCCCCCACCTATGCAGGCGATACACAGAGTTCCAGAAGCTGCCCAGTTAAAGCTCCACACCTGTCACATACATGTGAAAAAACTTCTTGTATGTTCCCAGGACTCTGCCCATGAATGAGAGGTGTCTGCTGACTGTTTTCTTATCTCTCAAGCTCCAGGTTTGGGTCAGACCAAAGGCAGAGCCCACATTGGCCTTGCCCTGGTGCCCCTGAACTCCCATAGCCCAAGTCCGACCCTTTGCTTGACAGCTTCTCAAGAAACAGGGCCAGAAGATCCCTGGGGAAGGGCAGCCCCTGGAGAGGCTGTAGGATTCCTTTCCTTGCCTGGACCCACAGTCCAGGGCTGCTCCTGCTAAATGTGAGCAGTCACTTGACAGGTGGAAGCAGCCCAAGTTTTAAGGCCCAACTGCTTACTGCTCGGCCACTCTCTAGCCACGTGACCCCAGACATGCCCCCCGCCCCCCGAGCCTCTCATTTCCTCATCGAGAACACAGATGACAACAGCTTAGCATCTACTGGGTAAATGGACTCATGCAGGTAAAGCACACGGTATACCTTGATGCATAGAGAGCTGTTAGCTCCAGACCTGGTCCACATTTGGGGCAAAAAAATGGTCTCATTGCCAGTCTATTCAATGAGTACGAAGTCCTCTTCCTCACTGTCTCCTATTTCTCCATTAGCCTTGGAGTACTCAAGGCGAAAACTACAAGGGAACCTCTGTTTCCAACAGGAACTGAAAGAACCACAACACATCTGGGCCACAATGCCTCTTGGTGACATGATCTGAGACTGGTCTCACAAACCTCCTTAAAATATAACGACAGCTATGGGTCCCTTTCCCCATGTGTGTGTACAATCCTGTGGCCCCCAGAGTTTCCTGAAATGTTCCAGGAAAACAGATTCCTACTAACATTCAGCGAGCAGATATTCTGTGCCAGGTACCATGCCAGGAGCTACAAATTTGACGGTGAGCAAAACAGGCACTGGCGGCAGCTCTCTTGGGATCTTACCTATAGACAGGTCAGTTAGTTAAGCTAGTTAAGTACTAGAGAGAAAACAAAGGGAAGCGGAGGGGAGTGCCAGAGATGGCTATTGGGCTTTGAACTGTTGCATAGGTTGGCCAGGTGACTTCTGCCAAGGTTGGTCAAGATGAAAGGAAAGGAGGGAGCGGACCCAATGGCTATCTGGGAAAGTGCATTTCAACACAGAGAAGGGTCAGTGCAAAGACCCTTAGGACAGATGTGCCTTGTGTGTTGAGGAAGAGTCAGGAGGCCTGGAGCAGAGCAAGTGAGGGCAAGAAGGAAGATGGTGTCATCCAGGTTGGGAGAAGTGGGGAGCCGCTGCAGAAGACCTTCCTGGGGCAGGGGAGAGGAGGACGAGGGAGGTAGGAAATGGCAACCTTTCAGGTGGCACTGCAATAATCCAGCGGGAGATGCTAGTGGCCAGGCACAGAGGGTAGCAGTGGCAGAAGGGCTAGGAGCGTCGGACCATTTTGAAGATGGAGACAAGAGAGCTGTCTACCTCTCTGGATGTGGGGTGTGAGTGAAAGAAAAGAATCCAGGAAAACTGTAGGAAATTTGCAGGACGCAGCTGCGGTGAACTAAGGCGACAGACTGTGGTAGGAGTGTGTTTCAGGGACGGTCAGGAGCTCGGCTCAGGCCACGTGGAGCTGGAGATGTCTAACGGCCATTCAGGCCGTTGTGCCAAGCGGGCGGTGGATCCTCTGGCACGAGTGCGCCTGGGATCTCCCTGACTCCCAGGCCTCGCGGGGAAGCGAGGACCACCTGGTCCACTGAGGAAGTGGAGAAGTGACATAAGGGTGGAGGGAAGGCTCCTGGGAACGGATCCCTGTTTTCCACCCCCAGGATCAGTGCACTTGGAGGTGGGCGGGAAGCAAATTTTAAAACCACTCGCAACGCTCGGTAATAGACAACAGTTATGCCTGCTTCCGTTTTGTTTAATCCAATTTCCTTCAAGACGCAAATCTGCTCTCACTTTACGCGGACGCGGTGGGTCTAGGATGATCCCAGTTCCCGCATGACCCCGACCCGTCAGTGCCCCGGGTCTCCAACTGCGGCCTAGTGGGGACCGAAGGTAAGGAACTGCGATCCGTTTCGATCACCAGAGCGCAATACGTTCTCCTGGCCGCTGGCCCTCTCCAGGGCAGCCCCAGCGGGGCCCGGCCAAGGTGGATTCTTTCCCAACAGCCCAGCAGGGCCATGCACCCTCGACGCCCCCATTGGGCCGCGCTCGCCCCGGGACTGGGACGGAGGAGCAGGAGTCCGACACCTGTGCCCGCGGCGGGGCGCGGGCGTGGCTCCTCCGTCAGGAAACTTTGGGAAACGCTCCGAGGTAGCGCTCTGCTCGGGCGCACCTACGCAGCCCACGACAGGAGTTCGTTCGCTTCTGGGAGGGGGCTCGGCGCTTTCCTCGGGCCGAGGGAGTGGGCGTGGAGGGAAGGAGGGGCCGAAAGGGCGGCGGGCCCTCCCCTTTATTCCCGGCCCGCAGCTCGGCCGAGTCGTGACCAAATGTGCTTCTAACAGGTCACTCCTCTGAGGTGCAGGCAGGAGCCCGCAGGCCACTCGGGGGCTGCACTCGGCGTTGCTGCTGTCGGACCAGACGCGGCGTCCGAAGGCTGGGCTCGGGCCCCGCCGCCGCTCGGTAAGTTCAGGTTAGGAGACGCAGCCCAGATGGGGACCCCGGATGGGGGGCGCGGGCCAGACCCCGGGGGAGACGGGGAGGGCAGCCACGGGCCTTGGTGCCCGGGGGGTAGGGGGTGGGTAGAGGGCGGACGGCACGCTCCCGCTCGCCGCCGGGCAGTTCAGGAGGAAGCCGTGTTGCTGCAGAAGCCGCAGGTGTCTGCCCCGGGATAACCCCGCGCGGCGCGAGGCCAGACCAGCCCAGATCCCGCGGGGGCTCCGCCGGCCCGGGGCCAGAGAGGCGGGAGACTGGCTGGCGCGCCCGGGCTCCTCGCCGAGCACGCCTGCAGGAGGCCAAGACAGGGTCCGCACGCGGGTGGGAGCTGGGGGGGGGGGGGGCGGGGCCCCGGGGGGAGGGGCGCCTCTAGGCCACGAGCCGGGGCGGGTGCAGTTCGGCAGTCCCGCCACCTGAGAGCCCGGGTCTCCACGGCTGTCACCACGGGACACCTTGGCCGTTTGGGCGGGAGCCAGCGGGCCGACGCGGCGGCCGTGAGACCTGCGCTCCTTGCCCGGCAGCGGCCCGCGGAAGGTGAGCGCCCTCCCGGGGCGAGGGAGAGGAGGCCGGGGCCGCGGCTGGGGGTCGGTCTCTGCGGGGGAGGGAAAGGGGGACGGGCGTGGAACTGGCTACCTGAAGCTGTTACTCTGTCCCGGGTGACAATGGGGGGTCCTCTGGGGAGCTGCCAGCTCTTATTCTCTCTCCCCCCCGCCCCCTACTGTGTATCTCCCCCCCGCCCCCCACTGTGTATCTCCCTTCCCCCCCACGACCCCACTGTTTCTCGTTCCCCCACCCCACACTGTGTCTCTGTTACCCCCGTCCCCCACTGTCTCTCCGCCCCCACCCCCCACTGTGTTTCTCCTCCCCGCCCCCCACTGTGTCTCCCCCCCCCCGCCCCCCACTGTCTCTCCCCCCCGCCCCCCACTGTCTCTCCCCCCTTGCCCCCCACTGTGTCTCTCCCCACCTTGCCCCCCACTGTGTCTCTCCCCCCCTTGCCCCCCACTGTGTCTCTCCCCCGCGCCCCACTGTCTCTCTCAGCCTCCACCCCCCACTGTGTCTCTTGCCCCTTTGCCCTCCACCGAGTCTCTTCCCCCCCCGCCCCCCACTGTCTGTCTCTGCCTCCACCCCCACTGTGTCTTTCTTTCCCCCGCCCCCCTCCCCGCGTCTCTCTCGCCCCTCCGCCCCGCACTGTGTCTCTTTTTCCCCCGCCGCCCCCCTCTCCACCAGTGCCTCTCTGGGATTCGATCTCGTGCTCTCTCTGGCCTCCCGCGGTTTCAGTTGGTTTGGCACGAGCTCCCCGCCCTGTCGCTCGTGAGTGCTGGTTCTCCCGCTCTCCCAGCTCGCTCTGCGTCCCACCAGGGCGCACACGGACGGCTCGCTCGGCCCAGAAGCGGGAAGTCTACCTGCCGCGCGCGCGGGGCCCCGCTTGCTGCCCTCTGGCCAGCTCCATCCGCTCGTGCCCGGGGACGCTCGGTCACCCCGCTGTCGCCTCTGGCCAGCGGCGCACCGTCTAGGCAGGCCACCTGCCGCCTAGGGCACCGACCATCTCCCGCAGCGTGCGGAGCCACCGAGGTGAGTGTCCCCGTGCCCCTTCCTTGCCTCCCGTTGCTGCCCGGCCGCCCAGGCTGGAGTTGACTGGAGAAGCGAGGCGACCACAGGGAGGCAAACCTGCGGCCGCTTTCCTTTTCAAAGAGTGGCCAGACGGCCCGGTAGGCCCCTCTGGCTGTCGCCGCGCTTCCGCTGCCCCCCGCCCCGTGCGGGCCCGGAACTCAGCGTTTCGGGACTCCGGGTCCAGCGGGGTCGCGGGCGGGGCAGCGCGGCTTCCCCTTTAAGGCCGGAGCCGCTCGTCGCCTTGAGTGTGAGGGTGTGTGAGTGTGCGGCGTGCGTGTCTCCTCCTCCCCGAGTGACACAGCAGTGAGAAATGCCTATCAGTAACTTAAACCCCCGAAACTCCACCTTCCGGGCGCGCGGCGCGGAGCCGGGCGGTGGGAATGGAGCGAGCAGACTGAGGCCGCCGCTGCAGCGCCGCCGGCATGAACTTGGCCGCGAGCTGAAGCGGCCGGCGGCGGGCGGGCTCGGGGGGCACCGGCCGCTAGCCGGGGGAGATCTGCGACCCAGCCGGTCCGCTCGGCGGGCGCCGGAGGCCAGGCTGCCCCTTGGGCACTGCCCCCGCCGCCGCCGCCGCCGCCGCCGCGGGAGCTCCGCAGCACGGTAAGGCTGAGGGCGGGCGCGGGAGGTCCGAATGTTCTGGGGGTGCCGAGCTGCACTTGTGGCCCCCACTTGTGACCTGCGTCGCGGAGGAGCGCAGGCCCCGGGTTACTGAGGGCCGGGGGACCCCGAAGTTTGCTCCGAGCACACGGCCCACCTGGCGCTGCGCGTGGTCGCCCGCTTCTTTAACTGGTCGGGCCGAGCGGAGCGCAGCTCGCATCGCCCGGGACCGTGGCCTGTGCCTGCACCCCGGCACCCGCCGGGTGTCTGGAATCGGGCAGGGGCAGTCAAGCACTGAGGAGGGAAGGCAGAGGGGCGCGGGCCACGAGGGCTTCCCCGGCCGCGCTGGGCCACCAGGAGGCTCCCGCTTGGTCCCGGCGCACCCGGAGCCGCTCGCTGCCCGAATGCCACTGGCGATGCTGCCTTCGCATCCCGGCTCCCAGAGCCTGGGCCAGTCGGCAGTGGGCGCCGGGCGCAGGATTCACCCCCCACCCCCACCCGTAGCCAGTTTGCCGCCACCGAACGGGAGTGTGGAGTGTGTGCGCGCTGAGCCCGCCGCCTCTCGCTTCCTTCCCTGCCAAATTCTCCTCTGGAGAGCAGCCCCGAGCAGAGCTGGCGGCCGGAGGCAGCCCCGACTGGGCTCCTGCCCGGAGCTCCCGGCGCCCCCGCGACCCGAGCTCCCAGGCCTCGGAGCAGCGGCACAACCCAGCGCCAACAAGGGCGGGCGGGAAGCCCCCCGGAGCGCCGCCAAATACTTTTCACGGCCAGTTGGCTCAGCCAAGCTCCGTCCCGAGGCAGCATGTCGGAAGCCTCTTGGAAAGCTGGCCGTACGTCTGATTTTGATCCGTGATTAAATGAGGACTGAGCAGACACTAATAGGACTAGATTGCCGAAAACTGCCCTCAAGTCGTCGGAACCTGAGCAAACAGACGCACTTAGGGCCAGGGTTTCACTCCGTCGTGCCCCTACAGCCGGGTGCGGCCGTTTGGGGCACCCCAAATGTAGGTGTGGGTGTGTACGCGGGCGGGAGCACAGGATGGCTCAGGGACGTGGAGAGAAGCGACTTCACTTGCTGGGGTGGCTTGTCGTTATTCGGCAGCAGAAGGAATTCCCCCAGGGCGCCGTGCCCACGGCGAACGTGCCATTTGCAGGTAGCCGACCAAGGCCAGCTCCGGGACTTTGTGAGGGCGAGCGAGCCGGGTGTACCAGAGGCTGCCTCGCTGGAACAAAGACGTAAACTCTCCCCAAGCCTGAGTAATTTCGAAAGAGTTAGCTGGGAAGAGGAGAGGGCCCGGGTCTCCCAGGGGAGAACCCGCGGGGATCGCGCCGCCCATCCCGGGTCCCGCGGCCGGGGCGATCCGGTTCCCAGGCTTCGGCGAGCCTGCAAGCAGCATCTCAACGGGGCAGCCCAGCCTTCCGCGGGCGCGGGCCCCCACCCGAGTGATCACGGACCAGGGGGTCGGCCGCGCTCCCGCCGGGGCTTCCTGGCCGCCACGGCCGCTTGGGGCTCCCGGAGGCCGTTCAGCTTCATCCCTCACCCCGCCTCTTCTTGTCTTTATAGATTCCCTCCCTCCCTCCCATCCCCATCGCCGCCAATTCGCTTTATAAAAAGCCCCTTTGTTTCCCTGGAGGCTCGAGAGAGGGAAGGGGAAAGGGACGCAGAGGCAAGGGGCGGGGGAGGCTGCCTCCCAGTGGCTTCGAGCTGCTTGGGACAGGAGGGCAAGTGTAGGCGGTGGGGGAGGGCGCTGGGTCTCAAAGCCACTCGACAGGAATCTCGGAAGGTGTGGGGAGCCCCCGGCTCCTGGCGCCGGCAGTGCGCCGGGCAGTCCGGCCGCGGACACCCGTGGCCCCCCGCCCGGACGGCTGGGCGGGCGGCTAGGCTAGCGGGTTGGCGCGGGGGCCAGAGGCGGCGCACGCTCCGCGGAATGGGCGGACGCCGCTCGCCGCTCGCGGCTCGCCGCTGCACTCATCGGTCCCGGGCATAGGGGGCGCCCTTGCCTCGGTTTCGCTTTGCCACCCGCGCCCCTCGCCGTTAGGACTCAGGGTGTCTATCGCACCTGCTGACGGCTGAGACGACGGCTGAGACGATGGCGGCGACTCTGAGGCATTCGCCACCCCACGACTGCACCCCTCTCTCCTCCCGCGCCCTCCAGCCGCCCGCAGCCCCCTACACAGGGGTTCGAACGCTCCGCGGGGCCCCTTTGCATGGAGGGAGGGAGTCGGGACTGCCACCTCCCCTCCGAGGTTCGTCAGTGGGGACGAGGGCGCACTTCTCGACTGTGACGAGCCGGCCGCCTGAGTAGGGGTCCAAGGCCGGGCACTTGGGGGTGTTAAGAACCCACGGGTTCCCGGCATTAGTTGGAGTGAGGATTCAACCGGCCCCTGTCCCTGACACCTGCCCTGCTCCGCCCCCACCCCCCAAACTTTCGGGAAGTCGGTTTTGGGCTGAGGAATGTTAAACAGACTGTTTGCGGTAACCTTTAGCCAGCCTGTCGGCCTGACTGGCCCCGCCCCCGCCCCCCCTGACGGCTCCGCGGGTCTCCTTGTGAAGTTTGTTCAGAAAGGGAATACTGGCCATAAGAAAAACTGACAAATCAGGAGAAGCAGGCGGGGCCCGAACTCGACTGGTAGGTCTCCTGAGCAGATTCCTCCAGATCTCTTTTGCCGGTCTCCACCCCATCTTCTCGTTTAACCTCCTGGCCACGTAGTATGCGTGCCTTTTCACGTGTCCTCCTACTGCACTCTCCTCCGATCTCTGGAGGGTATTCGTAACTGTTGATCCGACATTTGTTCTCTGGTCTTTGGAATAGAAGGAGAAGCGTTAACTATCCCCACCCTCGAAACATACACGTCCCCATTGCATCTAAAAACCACAGGAAAGTACTCAAAGGGTAAACACGGGGTCTACCTTCTCCTCCCCCTTTGTGCTTCCCTTCTGGAACAAGATCATTGGAAAATAAAGCTGCTGATGTGCGAGATGGAACATATGGTGCCTCCATAAGAGAGAAGCTGAAATGGCCTTGAACCTGCCGGACAGACCAGCTGTTTGCTGCCAGCCCGAGCAGCTAATCAGCGACTTCCCCTTAAAGTAACAGCCCTCTTTTCTCTCTGCGACCAATGTGCATATTAAACAGGATATTCTCCAGAGGAGAAGCGTCCTGGGCGCGCCTATATTGGTTTGTGCTTCGTTAGTTCTGCAAAGATTGTCCCTAGTCCTGAGGGCCTTTGGCCTGGTCCCACGCGTGCCCTCCACTGCTTGAGCGTGTTACTTTCAGCACTGATGTATGAGTGTTGCTCAAAGTGGAACTTGGGAAGGAGGTGGGAGAAGGGAAAGAGCCAAGCTGAGAGATTCCAAGATGCCCAGAAGGAAATCTCTGTTTTGTTGGTACTGGCTTTAGAAAAACTAGCAATTCTCTCCCCACCTCTTAAAAATATCACAAAGAGCTGCAGCTTTTCCTTGTAAGATCTCCTTAGAAAGCATAGTCTTCTGCCTGGGACCATTTTCAGTTTTCCTTCAGTACAGTGTGTTTGGGAAAGGGGGGGGGGGGAGAAAACAGTTTGGCATTGGAAAAAGAAAAACTTGAGGAGATACGAGGAAATTCCATGTTAGGAAATCATTAGCAAAGGGTGACTTCGTCTGTTTTCCTGCCACTGACGCTGACAGTGACACAGATATGTGGGTTGAAATAGGAACGTCACTGAATTTTTAAACTCAACTAGGAAATAGCCTGTTGCTGGGGTGGGGGCGGGGGCCATACACTCACTGCATCTTAAGGTAAGAGATTTACCGTGGTTGATTCTTTGCACTAAGGAAAGGGATTTTGTCGAGGTTGGCCAGCACATTTAATATCATTTTTTTTCCTTTTAAGCGGATCACCTAAAGGCTTAAAATATGCCTGTTAATAGATTGTCCCTAGGAAACTCAACTGCTGTTTAGGTTTTTGAAATGGGTAGAAAATGATCTTGGGCAAGTGGTTCTTCTGACAGCAGAACCACTCGCCTTCTTTAAAGGGGCTTCCTATCTGCCGTAAACTTTTTCTAAGAGTCTCTTTTTTTTTTTTTTCTGCAGTGATACATTTGAGAGATCATTAGCCTGGGAGCTGGGAAACTTGTGTTCTAGAGCAATTTTCCCACTAACTGGCACAGTGATCTTGGGCAAGTCCATCCTCCCTCCTTGCCCCCCTCCCCCCACCATGACCTTGGAGTCCAAGTGCCTTCCAGCTCTAACATTCTATGATTTGTGAATGCAAGTCATCTTCTGGGGAACTGAAATAATATTGGGGTGGGGTTGGAGGCTAGATAGGTAAAGAAATGGAGCTGACATTTTGAGGGGCAGCAAGAAGAGGGAGGAAGAAAAAAGGACAGAAGGTCAATCCAAACAACACAGAAGTGGAAAGTGTTCCCTCTCTGTGTCTTTCACCCATGTGAACTTCTAACCCAGAGCATGAATGCTGGAGGCTGGAAAGCAACCTGCAGGGCTTCCTGTCTGGTACCCCTAATCTGGTGGTCTGAGGACCTGCTGACGGCCGGCCACCTCATCACTGGGTTGGTTTCCAGATAACGGGACTCAAGCTCTTTGAAATTAGACTGGCATGTCTCCAAAGGACTCATCTAGTATAGAACAGATTGGGTGCTTTGCAGTTACTCAGTCAAGGTTTCAAGGACAAAAAGGCCTTCCCCTCCACACATGTGCCCCACTGGAGCATGGGCTCTGAACTCACTGCATCCTAGTCCAGCTGGATGTTTTTTAAAAGTCACATTTCCAACTTGGAGGACACAGCAGCCATGTAAGAATCTGCCACTGTCCTGCTTGATGTTTTTTTGTTTTTTTTTCTTTTTTTTTTTTTTTTTAACCGATCACATTATGAGGGAGGACCTTTTGTCCTCTGAGCTCTCTGGCAATTATTTTGCTGCCATAAATGTTGATACACATATAATGGATGTAACTAAAAAATCTCCTTATCCAAGCAGAAAAGGCTGAGTGTTTGTTGGAGCAGATAGAATGCTGAGAGCGTGAATAGACCAACCCAGATGTGGTTGGGGAGGGAGATAAATGATCGGGGAACAGGAGTCACTTACTATGGATCAGCACAATAAACTAATTCCCATCATACACCTCTCAGAACGCCAGCCACTGGGGTAACCTAGGCAGCAGCAGTCAACTGTACGACAGGAAAGCAGCGTCACCAAGCTCAGTGGGAACAGTCTGATTTTGCAGACACAGTCCTGAACTGTCTTCCGGACTTTGAGGCAAGAAACTTCATTAATCTGTACGAACCTGACTGGGTTTTATGGCAGTGCTTATTACTTGTTTCTGTCATCACTGTGTCATAATTTCATCTGCAAGTGGAGCAGAGGAAGAACATCGGGCTCTGGGGAGCCCTCGGGCAGTTAGTGGGGAGGGGATCCCTGAGGAGATGAGGGGCTTGGCTTGTGTTACACTATTTACCTGCCAGGATTTCAGTGCATAGTCCCATGGGGTCCTGCTTGCAAGAGACCAGCCTGGCAGCTGCAGCACCAGGAGCATTTTCTTCAAGGGGAGGGGATGGAAAAAAAAAAAAACAGTTGGATTCCCTCCGTCTCCCACTCCATTGCTTTCTTCTTTCTCCCCATTCACAGAAGCTCCCCAGTTTCATCTGACCTCTTCATAATTCCCAAAGTGATCAGATTTGTCACTGTGGGGTGAGGCAAAGTGGGGGGCTTTGCTGACTGCGGGCTCCCCAGAGTGAAGCCTTCCAGGGACAGGGCTTAAATCCTGCCCAGCTTCGACAGAGCATCCCAACCACCTTCCCCTCCCAGGGTGCCCTGCTGCTTGCTCTGCCCAGTAAGTAACCCGTTAAGTGGGAAATGCTGCTTTCCTAAGACTGAGAATTGTTCCACAAGGCCCAGAGGAGGATGAGCTGAGCGTGAGCTTCCACCCTGTGCTTCTTCCTCTCGTCGGCCTGTGGGAGGATCTGGACTTGGTTTCTGCTGCTTCTAGAAGAGGCCCCTGAAGGCTGCAGGGTCTGAGCTGTTGAATGACATCTGCCTTGGAAGGACCCGGTGACCCCAGCTTGTGCCTTCTTCCATCTCTGGAGGAAGTGTGGGCCTTTTGGATCTAAAGGCCTGATGAAAGCTCTAAGCTATCCAGAATGCTTCAGACAATCTCAAGTCCTCTGTCCAGCTGTCCCTAGCCCTCTTCCCCATCCTTAACAGTGCTTTTCCACTTTGCCAATATTTGAACCTGAACCCCCCACGTCACACGAACGGCACAGGGGACAAGATCCAGCCTTGCCTTCCTTTTTGGAGACCCCCTGGCCAGGTGACCCCAGTTCCTACAGAGAATTGGCACTGGTGAACTAATGCACCTGCACATGCAGATGTTTACAGAATGTTCAAGCTGGAAGAGGAAAGTCCCATGGGTGCTAAGCAGGCGTTCCAAACTTGGTACTTACCTGAGAGTGGGAGACTGGACTTCTCTTTCCTTAGGGCTCCCCTCACTGTGCCGCCTCAGGGAAGTCGGGCCTCCTCTCTGGGCCCCACTTCCTCTTCTGTAAAGTCACAGGGCTTTTCTCTTCCAGCTGAAATCGGAGGTTGTAAGTGAAGGATCAGAGAGGGCTGAGGCTGTGGTGCCTCCAAAAGGCGTGTGTCATATCTTGTTTTCAAGTTGCTGATGGAGTGTGGGGCCACCAGTCCCTCGGAGGGCTTGGCTGGGTGGGCTTTGTTGGCAGTGGCAGGGGTTGTTTGCGTTTTGTTCTTAATGAGATCTCAGTGTGTAAGATCTGCCCCTGGAGGTTGCAACGCTGACTTTGGAATTTTAAGTGGGACAGTAGTTTCAGTGCGGTTGCCAACGTCACATGCTTTGCGTGTCTAATTCTGAAAGACTGATGTGCTTTATGCTGGGTTTGGGGAGGAGGGCGTTTCTAAGCCACTTGTCTGTCAAAGATTAATTTAACCTCTAATTACTACATTTTCTTCGCAGTTTGCCACATGATCATGTTGTAACAAAAGCTCAAAGAAGTATGCCATTTCATTTTGCCACTGCTCTCACATCCATGTGGAGGGATATGGAGTCAGATCGGACACACTTGGTGTTAAAATAATGGTGCTGACATTCGAATGAAAGTGAACAGTCTGGTTGTTTCTAGCGATCTGCCAGCTATGGGATACAGAGCATTATGGTTATATGTTATGATATTATAGTGGTTCTCGCAGCCACAGCCCTCAAAATGAGCCCTGAAAATATGGAGAGTGTCACTGCACTAATCCCAGCGGGGCAGCCAGTGCTCCGACTTATGGCCTGTGTGTTGCCTTTGGCGCATGACTAATGCCCTGCATAGGAGGGCAGCCTGGGAGCCCATCCTGTCTGCTAATAGGGCAGGTGGCGAGGTCTGGTTCCTCAGCAAAGGTGAGGCCATTATCAAATTGGAGCCTCCCAAGGGCCTGCTCCCGAGGCAGAACCCGTTCAGAGTGCAGTGGCAGTGAAATTGCAGGATTAAGCTACAGGGATGCTCCAAGCAGGCGGCTCTCCTTCCCCCTCCATTTGCCCCTCCCACCAGAGCAGCAGCCCCCTGGCAGCCCTGCAGGTCTCTTTATCCCCAAACAGCAGCAGTGGCTAATAGTCAGAGACCCCTTCCCCACCCCAAGGTGGCTGGGAAGTCTAGCTTCTCAGACAGGAGTCCTTCACATCTGGACACATGAGCTGGTTGTGGGGCCTCGCCTCCCTGCCCGCCCCGGGGAAGTCATGCAGAGCTGAACTTGTACACACACACACACGCATGCACACACAAACACACACGTTTCAGGAGCTGAGAAGCATGATAGCATGATCCCGGCTCATACACACACACACAGTCTCAGGAGCTGAGAAGCATGATCCCGGTTCATTTCACACACACACACACACACACACACACACACACACACACACACACACACACACACAGTCTCAGGAGCTGAGAAGCATGATCCCGGTTCATTTCACACACACACACACACACACAGTCTCAGGAGCTGAGAAACATGATCCCGGTTCATTTCACACACACACACACACACACACGTCTCAGGAGCTGAGAAGCATGATCCGGTTCATTTCCTCCCCAAAACATGATCCCGGTTCATTTCACACACACACACACACACACACACACACACACACACGTCTCAGGAGCTGAGAAGCATGATCCGGTTCATTTCCTCCCCAAAACATGATCCCGGTTCATTTCACACACACACACACACACACACGTCTCAGGAGCTGAGAAGCATGATCCGGTTCATTTCCTCCCCAAAACATGATCCCGGTTCATTACACACACACACACACACACACACACACACACACACACACACACACACACACACACACACACACACACACACGTCTCAGGAGCTGAGAAGCATGATCCGGTTCATTTCCTCCCCAACACACACACACACACACACACACACACACACACACACACACACACACGTCTCAGGAGCTGAGAAGCATGATCCGGTTCATTTCCTCCCCAACACACACACACACACACACACACACACACACACACACACACACACACACACACACACACACACACACACACACACACACACACGTCTCAGGAGCTGAGAAGCATGATCCGGTTCATTTCCTCCCCAAAAGGGGAGGCCCTTTGCCTTTTAGAACATGCTTTGACCCAGAAGTCAAGAACTAGAAGCTGGCATTGCCTCTCTTAATATCCTCATTCCGTCCTCTCTGGACGGCAGGACCCAGACAGACAGGGCTAGGTCTGAAACCCTTGCTCCACCAGTGGCTGAGGACAGCTTGCCTGGCCTTTTCAGCCATGTCTTTGGGTTGGCCCTTTGCAAAATTCTAAGCACACTAGTTTTGGTTCAGTCCCCCAATATTTCCCTTCCTGCATCCTAGATCTGCCCACTCGCCCTTACCTGGAAAGGCACCGTCCTTACCCTCTGCGCCTTCATTTTATTCCCTTGTGCATGTGCTAAATCGCTTCAGTCATGTTCAGTTCTTTGCAACTCTACGGACTATAGCACACCAGGCTCCTCTGTCCGCAAGAATACTGGAGTGGGTTGCCATTTCCTGCTCCAGGGGATCTTCCCGAGTCAGGGATCAAACCCATGTTTTCTGCGGCTCTTGCATTGCAGGTGATTTCTTGACCACTGAGCCCTGTGATTTCCTTACTAGGGAGAATCTGGAACCTCTTACTGGAATTATGGGATGTAAGGGTTTTCATTCCTTGGCGAGCATGTGCTCTTCAGGGTGCAGGTAGGAGGGGTTCAACAGTTAGAAAGCTGCTTTGGGAACCCCTCCCCAGCCCCATGGCATCCTGCCCACATTAAGCTGGTTCTGTCCTTGAGATTGGAACACGGCCAGGACCACCTGGCTACCAAGACTCTTCTGAACTTGATTTCATGGAAGCCAACCCTGGCTGGTCTCTTGAGCCCAAGTTCAGTTCAGTTCAGTCACTCAGTTGTGTCTGACTCTTTGCGACTCCATGGACTGCAGCATGCCAGGCCTCCCTGTCTATCACCAGCTCCCAGAGTTTACCCAAACTCATGTCCATTGAGTCGGTGATGCCATCCAACTATCTCATCCTCTGTCGTCCCCTTCTCCTCCTGCCCTCAATCTTTCCCAGCATCAGGGTCTTTTCAAATGAGTCAGCTCTTTGCATCAGGTGGCAAAAGTATTGGGAGTGTCAGCTTCAACATCAATCCTTCCAATTAACACCCAGGACTGATCTCCTTTAGAATGGACTGGTTGGATCCCCTTGCAGTCCAAGGGACTCTCAAGAGTCTTCTCTAACACCACAGTTCAAAAGCATCAATGCTTCGGTGCTCAGCCCTGTTTAGAATCCGACTCACATCCATACATGACTACTGGAAAAACCATAGCCTTGACTAGACGGAACTTTGTTAGCAAAGTAATATCTCTGCTTTTTAATATGCTGTCTAGGTTGGTCATAACTTTCCTTCCAAGGAGTAAGTGTCTTAATTTCAGGGCTGCAGTCAACATCTGCAGTGATTTTGGAACCCCAAAAAATAAAGTCTGCCAGCGTTTCCACTGTTTCCGCATCTATTTGCCATGAAGTGATGGGACTGGATGCCATGACCTTAGTTTTCTGAATGTTGAGCTTTAAGCCAACTTTTTCACTCTCCTCTTTCACTTTCATTAAGAGGCTCTTTAGTTCTTCACTTTATGCCATAAGGGTGGTGTCATCTGAATATCTGAGGTTATTGATATTTCTCCCAGCAATCTTGATTCCAGATTCAAGATTGTGTTTCATCCAGCCCCGTGTTTCTCATGATGTACTCTGCATATAAGTTAAATAAGCAGGGTGACAATATTCAGCCTTGACATGCTCCTTTACTGATTTGGAACCAGTCTGTTGTTCCATGTCCAGTTCTAACTGTTGCTTCCTGACCTGCATACAGATTTCTCAAGAGGCAGATCAGGTGGTCTGGTATTCTCATCTCTTGAAGAATTTTCCACAGTTTATTGTGATCCACACAGAGGCTTTGGCATAGTCAATAAAGCAGAAATAGATGCTCTTCTGGAACTCTTTTGCTTTTTCAGTGATCCAGCGGATGTTGCCAATATAATCTCTGGTTCCTCTGCCTTTTCTAAAACCAGCTTGAACATCTGGAAGTTCATGGTTCATGTATTCTTGAAACCTGACTTGGAGAATTTTGAGCATGACTTTACTAGCATGTGAGATGAATGCAATTGTGCGGTAGTTTGAGCATTCTTTGGCATTGCCTTTCTTAGGGACTGGAATGAAAACTGACCTTTTCCAGTCCTGTGGCCGCTGCTGCGTTTTCCAAATTTGCTGGCATATTGAGTTCAGCACTTTCACAGCATCATCTTTTAGGATTTGAAATAGCTCAACTGGAATTCCATCACCTCCACTAGCTTTGTTTGTAGTGATGCTTCCTAAGGCCCACTTGACTTCACATTCCAGGATGTCTGGCTCTAGGTGAGTGATCCCACCATTGTGATTATCTGTGTCGTGAAGATCTTTTTTGTACAGTTCTTCTGTATATTCTTGATCCCCAGATCATACCTAAAACGATTCCTGTATCTCTCGAGCTGGGTCAGCTCTTTGCCTTGTGTGGCTCACAGACTTCTTTGAGAATTATATGCAATGCTGTGTCTAATTTCAGGGGCTCATAGACCTTTCTGGAAGCCCATTTATGGCTCCCTCAGGAGTCCTTTGAGATGGGTGAAGAATGCTTCAGCGTGGCACCTTGGGCTGTGCCACATTGTGGCGTCATTGCTGGTTACCATTTGGACAGAAATGCTGCGCTGTGGTGGGAAGAACAGTGAATTTTGCCATTGGTACAAGGTGTTGACCACCTGTGGGATTTGTTCAGGTTCATGAAGCTGCCCTCAGTGTCTTCATTTGTCAGATGGGTGTATGAGAAGGCCGGCTCTACCTAGCTTAATGGTATCATGGCAGATTCCAGCAAGATGGTGTTGGTAAGATGGTCTTACAAACAGCAGGTGTGGGCACACTCTCGGGTTGCTGATTGGTTACTCTTCATTTTGCCTTCCCATTTGGCCCAAGAAATTAAAGTAAAGCAGGTCTGTTTTGACATGAGTAGTCCTTTTGTCCTTTCCTTTGAGATCGGGTAATTTACACACAGGCAAGTTAGCATAAGAGTCTGGCTTGGGAGGGATAGGGCACGTGTGTCTTGGGATTTAGACAGTTCCCAAGGCCATGCCTGGTTAAGGGTCCTGCTTGCCCTGCCCTCTTTCACTCTGGAGTGGGTCCAGGGGGTGTGTCGCTGGCCCAGCGCTGTGGAGGAGGCTCCGCGTCTGCCTGCCATGGAAGTTAGCAGATGGGATCTGCGAAGGAGCTTGGGCTTTCCCTGTCCTTTATAAAGAGCAGTGCTGGTTGGCTTTGGACTGGATTGCAGATAGACTGAGGTGTACCCACACCCTTTCTTTCTTTAATTGAACCAGCCGATTCCCCAGGCTGGCTCAGTGGAGAGGATGATGAACATGGGTGCTCAATACTGGCTCATCATGTGGTGTGGTAACCATACCCCATCCTTTGCTGGAACGTCTCGGCCTTAGCTTCATTGTTTATCTGGAGGGTAGGAATCATACAGGCCCCTGGAAAGCAGATAGCTGAACGTTGAAAGATACTGAAAGTGTTAGTTGTTCAGTCATGTCTCTTTGGGACCCTATGGACTATAGCCCACCAGGTTCCTCTGTCCATAGGATTTTCCATGTAAGAATACTGGAGTGGGTTGCCATTCCCTTCTCCAGGGGATCTTCCTGACCCAGGGATTGAACCCAGGTCTCCTGCATTACAGGCGGATTCTTTACCAACTGAGCCACCAGAGAAGCAGATGCCACCTGGTAATTTCAGACACCATCACATCATCAACTGAAACAGCAGTGCTTCTTCAGTCAGAAAGTATGGCAGTTTGTGTTTGCCCTTTGGCAGATTCCCTGTTTGCAACCAAATTTCTGAGTCTGAGAGCATCCCTATTTCCACAGTGGGAAGAACATTCACCTAGGAGTTGGCCAACTTGTGCTCCAAGTCCAGTAGGAGCCTCAGTTTCCCCATCTGCACAGTGAAGGGATTGATGAGGGGAATCTGAACACTCTGCCCCCATCTGCCATTTCATGCTTCTCTGAGTTTCCAGGCTTCCCTGGTGCCTCAGTAATAAAGAATCTGCCTGCAGTGCAGGAGACCCAAGTTCGATCCTTAGGTCAGAAAATCCCCTGGAGAAGGGAATGGCTACCCACTCTAGTATTCTTGCCTAGAGAATCCCCACAGACAGAGGAGCCTGGTGAGCTATAGTTCATGGGGATCACAAAAAGTCAGACATGACTGAGCAACTAACACTTTAATTATAATATTTGAAAAGCAGAAATCATAATTTGTTTTTGAAACGACCTGAGGCTTAAAAGAGTGGGGGTTTCATTTTAGTTTGGTAGGTGGAGACGGTGACTGTTAAAGAGAAGAGAAGACTTGCAGAAGTTTGGGTAAAAACAAAAAGTGGATATGGATTTATGTAGGGCCAAAGAATGGGCTTCCCTTGTGGCTCAGCTGGTAAAGAAACCGCCTGCAATATGGGAGAACTGGGTTTGATCCCTAAGTTGGGAAGATCCCCTGGAGAAGGGAAAGACTACCCTCTCCAGTATTCTGGCCTGGAGAATTCCATGGACTGTATAGTCCATGGGGTGGCAAAGAGTGGGACACGACTGAGAGACTTTCACTTCCAAAGAATGGGGAAAGCATGAATTCCCTTAAAGACCTCTGCTTTTACACATGAGGATGCTGGGGCTGGATCCCCCAGCAAGCCACCAGGAGCTGAGCTGACCCTGGACTCAGGCATTCCTGCTCTCAGCCCACTTGGGGGCTCTTTGCCCCACCCCATAGGTCATAGATCCTTACAGAAGAAGCACCCAGGCTTCCAGCTGGGCTGGGCCTGTAGTCAGTAGAATAGAAGATTGAGAGATTTTCATTTCTAGCCATCAAATAGTAGCTTATCAAAAAGGGATTTTTGTCCCCATCTCTGTCCCCAGCACCTGAGTTGTTCGCAGCTAAATACTTTTGATGGCCTAGTTTTAAATGATTTTAATTTAAACAGGTAAGATGCTTTGGGTTTGACTTCATATTTGCTAATTTTCATTATGAGAGAAATAAAAGAACAAAGCCCGCAGCCCCACCCCACCCCCGATTTTTGCAGTGACTAACAGTTTGTCTTGTCTAAGAGAAGCTTTTGCACCACTGTTTGCACCACTGTTTGCACCCATAGTACTCACCAGGTTTGCTTGTTTGTTAGTATTCTAACCATATAAATGTATTGGCCACCTGTACTTCATGGGGTTCCTACGAACTGTACCCAGCTTGTCCCCACAGGGTCAGCAGCTCTAGGACTGTTTCTCTTGGATCCGGCCCAACCAGCCACCTCTTCTCTGGGCCTGGCCACCACCTCCTCTGGCCTGGGACAGGACTACTGTGGGGATGTAGAGTTGGAGAGATCCTGGTCTGAGAGGGAGGCAGCCTGGATGCCAGGCTCAGCTCTGCTGCCTCACTGTGTGGCCTTGGATAAGTCCCTTTCCGTCTCTGGGCCCTGTAGGTCCCTTGACTACAGTGAGGGGCTGGCCTAGAGGGATGGTGGGCTCCCTGAGATTTTTCTTTTTATTGGTTTGGATTGTTCTATTTGGAGAATGTGATTTGACCAGTGGATTATATGACCTTTAAATCTTTTCTAGTGGTTAATTTCAGTAATTGTCTGAAAGAGGAAGGGAGACATCAAGTCCAAAAAAAAAAAAAGATGAAAATCGCTCTAGCACTTTTAAGTATATGTGCTTCTCTGCCCACATAGTTCCTGAAGGCTGTCTGCCTTTTGGAAAAATGTATCTATTCCCTCCCCCTCACATAGATTTAAGAGCATTGGCCTTGAAATCAAAGCAGAAAGGGAGGTGGGAAAAGAGGGCAGTGCCTAAGACCCTTCTCTCTCCTGTGGACCCTGTCGGGGTTGAAGACGGGGATATCGGGCTGCCTCTCCTTTCCCCCTTGAACAGCAGGAAAGGTGGGGTCAGGATGAAACTGGAACTTGGATGCTGGTCAGTTCAGGAACTGTTCAGAAATCATTTTGAAAAGCTGATTCAGCAAAGATTTTGTGTGTATGTGTCTATTTTGTGCCAGGCACTGTTAGAAAATGAATGTATGGGGATGAATGAATGGGTGGACAGATGGATGGAAGGTAGAATAAGCAGATACATGAGAGTTAAGACGTAAAAGGCTACTAAATGCCCACGGTGAAAGAACTTATGCCAATTAATGATGTGTCAGGGATATAAGAGTGACCAAAACAGAAAAACCCTCATGGACGATAGTCTTGTGGGGGAGACAAATAACAGCAAGATTAATATGTAAAAACTATAATATGTTTGAAGTGATGTATCTTGAAGAAAAATGAATCGGGGAAGCAAGTTGGGGGATGTTGGGCAAGGGTGCACTTTTGTTTTCTCTTTAGTAGGTACTTTATTTTTATTAAGTTTCAGTTGATTTACAATGTTGTGTTAGTTTCTGGTGTATAGCAGCTGTTCTTTTCAGATTCTTTTCCATTGTATTTTATTACATGATACTGAATATAGTTCCCTGTGCTATACAGTAGGACCTTATTGTTTATCTATTCTGTATAGATTTCTTTGTATCTGCTAATCCCATACTCCTACTAATTTATCCCTCTCAGACCCACTGCTCCACAGTGGTTGCATCAATTTACATTCCCACCAACTGTGTAGGAGGGTTCCCTTTTCTCCACACCCTCTCCAGCATTTATTATTTGTAAGCTTTCGATGATGACCATTCTAGGCAGTGTGAGGTGATACCTATTGTAGTTTGGATTTGCATTTATCTAATAATTAGTGATACTGAGCATCTTTTCATGTGCTTGTTTGCCACTGGTATGTCTTCTTTGGAGAAATGTCTTCTGCCCATTTTTTATTGATTTTTTTTTATATTGAGCTGTATGAGCTGTTTAACTTTGGGCAGCCTGTATGTTGATGCTCAGGTCTATGTTCCTGTGTTGCTGGAGAGTTTTCATGGTATATCTTGCTCTGGAGCTTATTGGCTCTTGGGTGGTGGTTGGTTTGAATATTTTGGACATTAATCCCTTTTTGGTCACATTGCTTGCAAATAATTCTCTGATTCCAATTTTGTTTGTAGTTTCCTTTGCCATGCAAAAGCTTTTAATTAGGTCCCATTTGTATTTTTGCTTTTATTTCCATTACTGTAGGAGACAGATCCAAAAAAATATTGCTGTGATTTATGTCAAAGAGTATTCTGCCTATGTTCCCTTCTAAGAGTTTTATGGTGTCATGTCATTTTGAGTTTGTTTCTGTGTGTGGTATGAGGGTATGTTCTAACTTCATTAGTTTACATGTGGCTGTCCTGCTTTTCCAACACCACTTGCTGAAGAGACTGTCTTTTCTCCATTGTATATTCTTGTTTCCTTTTTCAAGATTAATTGACCATAGGTGTGTGGGTTTATTTCTGGGCTCCAGTCTGTTCCATTGATGTTTGTTTTTGTGCCAATACCACACTGTTTTGATTATTGTAGCTTTGTAGTATTGTCTGAAGTCTGGGAGGTTTATGCCTCCAGTTCTGTTCTTTAAGATTTCTTTGGCAATTCTGGGTCTTTTTCAGTTTTAGGATTATTTGTTCCAGTGAGAAAGCTCATGGTTATTTTGGTAGGGATTGTATTAACTCTGTAGACTGCTTTCAATAGTATGGCCAGTTTAACAATATTAATTATTCCAGTCCAAGAGCATGGGATATATTTCCATTTCTTTGAATCATTTTCAGTTTCATTTATCAATGTTCTATAGTTCTCAGTGTATAAGTTTTTTACGTCAAGGGTACACTTTTAAATATGGTGGGCAGGAAGGACCTTGCTGAGAAGGTAAGATTTGAACAAAAACTTGCAAAACTATTTATCAACTAGGCCAGTTCTGCCTACAAGAAATATAATGCAAGTCATAATCACGAGCCACACATGCAGATTAACATTTTTCTAGTGGCCACATTAAAAAAGTAAAAAAGAAACAGATGAAACTAATTTGAAAAATATATTTTATTTAACCTAATCTATCTAAACTTATGGGGTTTCCTGTGTGACTCAGTGGTAAAGGATTCACCTGCAATATGGGAGACAGAGGTTTGATCCCTGATTTGGGAAGATCCCCTTGAGAAGGAAATGGCAACCCACTCCAGAATTCTTGCCTGGAGAATCCCGTGGACAGAGGAGCCTGGCGGGCTACAGTCCATGGGGTCACAAAGAATCAGACACGACTGAGTGACTAAACATATACACATACCTTCTTTGGAGAAATGTTTGTTCAGATCCTTTGCTCATTTTATTATTTTTAAAGATTTTTTAAAAATGTGGACCATTTTTAAAGTCTTTTATTGACTTTGTTATGGTATTGCTTCTGTTTTCTCTTTTTTAACCTTTTGATTTTTTGGCCATGAGGCATTTGGGATCCTAGCTCCCTGACCAGTGATAGAACCCACATCCCCTGCATTGGAAGGTGAAGTCTGAACCACTGGACCAGTAAGGAAGTCCCTGCTCACTTTAAAATGGGATTGTCTTTCTATTGTTGAATTTTAAGAATTCTTTATATATCCCTAATACTTAGTCCCTCATGGGTGGTGGTGGATTTGTTTCTAAGTCATGTCCAGCTCTTGCATAGCCCTCCAGGCTCCTCTGTCCATGGGATTCTCTAGGCAAGAATAGTGGAGTGGATTCCATTTCCTTCGCCACTAGACCCTCATACATTATATGAATTGCAAATGTTCTCTTCCATTCAATGAGTCATTTTTCCACTTTTATGATGGTTATTATTTGTAGCACAGAAGTTTTCATTTTGATGAAGTCTGATTTATGTATTTTTTCTTTTTATCACTTGTGCTTTTGATAGCATGTCCAAAAAAGCCATTGCCTAATTCAAGATCACAAAGATTTATTCCTGTGTTTCTTCTGTGAGTCTGATAGTTTTAGTTCTTACATTTAGGTCTGTCTTCCATTTTGAGTTAATTTTTGTGTGTAGTGAAAAAAGAGTCTAACATCATTCTTTTGCATGTGGATATTGAATTGTCACAACATCTTTTACTGAAAAGACTTATTTGTCTTGACGCTCTTGACAAAAATCAGTTGAGCACAATTGTAAGATTTATTTCTTGACCCTCATTTCTTTTAAAATTTAACTATAGTTTATTTACAGTATCATGATACTTCAGGTTACAGGTTATTACAAGATAATGAATATAGTTCCCTGTGCTATACAGTAAATCATGGTTGTTTATCTGTTTTATATACAGTAATGTGTATCTGTTAATCCCATACTCTTAATTTACCTCTTCCTCTCCCTGTTCCACTTGATAACCATAAATTTGTTTTCTTTGTCTGTGAGTCTGTTTTGTAAGTAAGTTCATTTGTGTCATTTTTTAGATGATATATATAAGTGATATCATAGAATATTTGTCTTTCTCTGCCTGATTTAACTTAGTATGATAATCTTTAGGTCGATCTAGGTTGCTGCAAATGGGAATATTTCATTCTTTTTATGACTGAGTAATATTCTGTTGTTTATATATTTAACATCTTCTTTATCAATTCATCTGTTGATAGACATTTAGGTTTGCTTCCGTGTCTTGGCTATTGTGAATAGTGCTTCTATGAACATTGGGGGTGCATGTATCTTTTTGAGTTAGAGTTTTCTCTGGGTATATGCCCAGGAGTGGGATTGCTGGGCTGTATGGTTACTCTATTTTTAGTTTTTAAACCGTCATACTGTTTTCCATAGTGGCTGCACCAATTTACATTTTTACTAACAGTGTAGGAGGGTTCCCTTTTCTCCACACCCTCTCCAGCATATATTATTTGTAGACTTTTTGATGATGGCCAGTCTGACAGGCATGAGGTGATACTTCATTGTAATTTTGATTTTCATTTCTATAATAACTAGTGATGTGCATCTTTTCATGTGCCTCTTGGTCATCTGTATATCTTTGGAGAAATGTCTACTAAGGTGTTCTGCCTATTTTTTGGTTGCATTTTTTTTTTTTTGGTATTGAGTTGTATTAGATGCTTGTATATTTTTTGAAAATTAACCCCTTGTTGGTTGCATCATTTGCAATATTTTGTCCCAGGCTGTAGATTATCTTTTCATTTTGTTTATGGTTTCCTTTGACTGCAAGGAAATTCAACCAGTCCATCCTAAAGGAAGTCAATCCTGAATATTCATTGGAAGGACTCATGCTGAAGCTGAAAGTCCAATATTTTGGCCACCTGATGCGAAGAACTGTCTCATTTGAAAAGACCCTGATGCTGGGAAAGACTGAAGGCAGGAGAAAGAAACAACAGAGGATGAGATGGTTGGATGGCATCACCGACTCAATGGACATGGGTTTGAGTAAACTCCAGGAGTTGGTGATGGACAGGGAGGCCTGGTGTGCTGCAGTCCATGGGGTCGCAAAGGGTTGGACATGACTAAGCAACTGAACTGAACTGAACTTGTGCAAAAGCTTACAAATTTGATTATGTCTTGGCCCTCATTTCTGTGTCGTTGATCTATCTATATGCATCTATCCTTACGCCAGTAGAGGGCTTCCCTGATAGCTCAGTTGGTAAAAAATACACCTGCAGTGCAGGAGAGCCCGGGTCAATTCCTGGGTCAGGAAGATCCACTGGAGAAGGGATAGGCTACCCATTCCAGTATTCTTGGGCTTCCCTTGTGGCTCAACTGGTAAAGAATCCGCCCACAATGTGGGAGACCTGGGTTGTAGACCTGGTGGCTCAGATGATAAAGCGTCTACCTGCTATGTGGGAAACCTGGGTTTGATCCCTGGGTTGGGAAGATCCTCTGGAGAAGTAAATGGCAACCCACTCCAGTACTCTTGCTTAGAAAATTCCATGAATGGAGGAGACTGGTAGGCTCTAGTCCATGGGGTTGCAAAGAGTCAGACATGACTGAGCAATCACTTTGAGTTGCAGAGTATTGTGTTTTTAATTTCAGAAATTTTACTTGGAATTGAACATTACCAAATTCATTGTTGGTATATAAAAATATGATTGGTTTTTGTTTGTGGATATTATATCCTCCAACCTTGCTGAACTTGCTGAACTACTATTAAGTAAGAGTTCTACAAATTCTTTTGTCAAGTCTTTGGACTCTTCCATGTAGACAGTCATGTTGTCTGCAGATAGGGACAGGCATTGTTTATCCTTTCTGGTTTGTATGGCTTTTGCTTCATTCTCATACCTATTACAGTAGCTAAAATTACAATTATTTTGTTGAGTAGCAGTGGTGAGAGCAAACATCCTTGCCTGGTTTTCTTCCGATCTTAGGGAGAAATCATCCAGTCTCTCTCCGTTAAGTATAATCTTAGCTTATGGACTTTGTAGATGCTTTATATCAAGATAAGGAAAGTTGTCCTTTTTTTATTCTTTTATGAGAGTTCTTTTTTTTAATCAAGCACAATACAATCCTGTGATTTTTCTTATTTAGCCTGTTGATATTGTGTATAACATGAATTAATTTTTTCTTACTTTGTTCTTTTTCTAAATTATAGTTGATTTACAATATTTTGTTAGTTTCAAGTATACACCAAAGTGATTTGGTATGTGTGTATATATGTATATATATTCTTTTCTTCAATTAGTTTCCATTATAGGTTATTATAAGATGTTGAATATAGTTGCTTGCTATACAGTAAACCCTTGTTGTTTATCTAATTTATATATAGCAGTGTGTATCTGTTAATCTCATACTCCTAATTTATCCCCTCCCTTTTCCCTGTTTAACCATGTTTGTTTTCTATGTCTGTGATTCTGTTTCTGTGTTTTAAATAAGTTTATTTATACTATATTTTTAGATTCCACATACAAGTGATATGATATTTGTCCTTCTCTTAATTTTTAGAAAGTGAAACAGCCTTGCAATCCTGGGATAAACCTCAGTTAGTCATTGTGTTATTCCTTTTAGATATTCCTGGATTTGATTTGCCAATTTTTTAAAAAATTCAGGTCTTTTAAATTGGCTTGTAATTTTCTTTTTCTGTACTGTGCCTGACTGGTTTTGATATCAGAGTCATAAAATGACATGGGGAGTTTTCCTGCCTTTTCTGTTTTCTGAAAGAGATTGTATGAAAGCAGTACTGATTCTTTAAACATCTGGTAAAATTCTTTCATGAAACTGCCTAGGTTTAGAGATTTCCTTTATGAGAGTTTATAAACTACAAATTAATCTTTTAAATCGGTATAGGGTAACTTGGGTTCTATAATTCATATTGTGTGAGTTGTGGTCATTTGCTAATAATTTCTTGAGAATTTTTGCATCTGTGTTCATAATGGGTTTTGGTCTCTAGTTTTTTGTTCTGTCTTTATCTGTTTTTTATATCAGGGTAATACTAACCTAATAAAATGAATTGGAAAATCTTCTCTCTAGTTTCTATAAGATAATGTATAGAATTGGTATTAATTAATCTTTAATGTTTGGTAGAATTCTTCAGTGAAACCACGTGGTTCTGGTGTTTTGGGGGGAGATTTTTAAACTATGAATCCATTTTCCTCAAGAGTGATAGGGCTATTCAAATAATCTATTTTGGTAGTTTGTGGTTTGCAAGGAACTGGTCCATTTCATTTGAGTTGTCAAATTTATATGTGTAGAGTTTTTCATAATATTTCCTTATTATTTTTTTGCTGTCTGCCAGGTCTTGTAAGTGTTATCACATGCTTCATTTCTGATATTGGTCATTTTTTGTCTTCTTTATTTTCAGCCTTGATAGAGGTCAGTTTTACTGATCTTTTCAAAGAACTGGCTTTATGTACATGGATTTTTCTGTTTTCAGTTTAATTGATTTTTATTTAATCTTATCTGTATTTCTCACCTTCTGCTGCTTTGGATTTATTTTTCCGTGACTCTTGAGGTGTAAGCTTAGATTATTGATTTAGCTTAGATGCTGATTTGGGACTGTTCCTCTTTTCTAATATATGCATTTAGCACCATATATTTCCCTCTTAACACTGCTTTAGCTATGTTCCACGTGTTTTTATGACTTACATTTTCATTCTCATTCAGTTCAGTGCATTTTTATTTCCTTTGAGATGTCCTCTTTGACCCATGGGTTACTTAGAAGTGTATTGCTTTATTTTCAAGTGTTTTGAGATTTTCCTGATTTCTTTCTGTTGTTGATTTCTAGTATGAGTTTGTTTTGATTAAATAATATACTCTCTGTGGTTGCAGTACTTTTAAATTTGTTGAGGTATGTTTTAAGACCCAAAATGTGTTCTGTCTTGCCATATGCTCTATCGTATATTGAGACAAATGTATAATCTACTATTTTGGGGTGAAGTGTTTTATAAATTAGATATTCTTGAGTTCAACTATTGCTGAGAGTGGAGCATTGAAATCCTCAACTGTAATATGAATTTCTGTGTCCTGTTAGCTCTCTCAGTTTCTGCTTCATGTGTCTTGAGACTGTTGTGTGGTACATTATGTCTTACTAGTGGATTCTTTTATCATCATATAATGTCTGTCAGTTTCCAATAGTTTACTTTGCTCTGAAGTCTTTTTCTGATATTAATATAGCCACTACTGGTCCTTTAAAACTTACTTTTGCTTGGTATATTTTTTCCATCCTTTAGTTTCAACCTACCTGAGCTGTTGTATTTGCAGTATCTTGTAGATGGAATATAGTAAGGTCATTTTTAAAAAAATCTACTTTGCCAGTGTCTGTGTTGTATTTGGTATGTTTATACCGTATAAATGTAAGGTAGTCATTGATATGCTCCAGCTTAAGGGTGCTATTTTATTATTTGTCTTTTTACTTTCTCTGGTTCTTGTTTTTCTGATTCTCTTTTTTTACATTCTTGTGTGTTACTTAGAAATATTTTAGGAATCTATCTTGATTTTTGTTTAGTGTTTTTGAGTATATCACATTGCATAGTTTTCTTTGTGGTTACTCTAGTAAGCACTTAGTGTTACTCCAATAACAGTGAACGTAAGTAATTTATCACAGAACCCTAGGTCGGAAAGATCCCTTGGAGGAGGGCGTGGCAACCCACTCCAGTACTCCTCTTGCCTGGAGAATCCCATGGACAGAAGAACCTGGTGGACTACGGTCAGTGGGATCACAAAGAGTCGGACATGACTGAAGCAACTTGGCATGGCCCAGCACAGTCTACATATTAATCACTTTAAGTATAGAAATATTAATTTCATCTAAATCCCTTTAACTTCCCCACTTTTTAAGTGTAATTGTGTTAACCATTTCTTTTGTATACATTGAGTATCAGATGAAATGGTGTTATAATTTTTCCTTCACCCATCAAATGCGGTTTTAAAAACTCACGAGAATAGCTTCTTATGCTTATCACTGTTTTTACCTGTTCTGAATTTCTTCTTTCCTTTATGAAGTTTGAAGTCATTTCCTTTCTGGTTAGAGAACTTCCTTTAGCCATCCTTTAATAGTGGGATTATTAGCAACAACAACTCTCAGTTTTCCTTCATCTGAAAATGTCTTGATTTCCCCTTCATTCCTGAAGGATATTTTTTGCCAGATATATAATTTGGAGTTGACAGTTCTTTTATTTCAGCACTTGAAAAATGTTATGCTACTTCCTTCTGCACCCCATGGTTCCTGAAAAGAAATCCCCTGTCATTTGAATTGATAGCTCTCTATGTGTCAGTATTGGCTGGTTGTTCTCAAGATGTTTCTCAAAGAATGTCTTTTAGTTTTCAGAAGTTTGATTATGGAGTGTTTTGGCATGAATTTCTTCGGATTTTTCCTATTTAGGATTATCTTGGATTCAGGAGTCTGTGGGTTTATGGTTTTGCCAAATTTTGAAATTTTTCAGCCATTATTTCTTTGACTATTCAATTGTTCTCTTCTTCTAGGCCTCCAGTGATGTAAATGTTGGAACTTTTGTTGTTGTCCCAGATCCCTGAGGGCCACCTCTTCCTCCTCCTCTTCCTTTTTTATTTTCTTTCTGTTTTTCAGATTGGGTGAATTCTATTGATATGTCCCTCAAGTTCACCAGTTCTATCTTCTCTCATCTCCACTCTACTTATTAGCCCATTCAGTGGGTTGTTTTATTTTTTATTGTATTTTTTAAGTTTTATAATTTACACTTGGTTCTTTTTTATAAGTTTTATTTGGTGAGATTTCCTGTTTTTTAATTTGATCCAAGAGTATTTGTAATTGCTTGTTGAGCATTTTTATGATAACTGCCTCAAAATTCTTGCTGAATAATTCCAATATTTGAATAATGTTGGTGTTGGCATTTGTTGATCATTATTAGTCATTCACATAGTGATTTTTCTGGTTCTTGTTATAATGAGTGATTTAAAAAAATCATATCCTAGACATTTTGCATATTATATTATGAGACCTTGGGTGGTATTCCATCTCACTTTCTAACAAGCAATCCCCCTGCTGAGGCATAATGTGAGGGCTTGCTGGGTATGTATGTGTTCAGTTTCTTACTGGTCCCCACTGACCCCAAACTGGCAAAAGTCGAGAGCTGAACTGATACAGCCTTATTGCTGATGGCTGAAGTGGATGTTTAGCTACCCCCTGGGCTGTGCTGACACCTTCCTTGGCAAAGTGGTGCATGGACTTTGCCTTGCCTTGCCTTTGAGTGGGGTATAAGCTAAGCTTCCCCATTAAGTTCTGCTGGGGTGGGGGGAAGTGGGTGGCTGACCCACGCTGTCATTTTGCTGCCATGTGAGAAGAGGAATCTCAGATTCCTTCTGGGTCCAGCTGACCCCAGGTGATGAGAGGGGGGAAAGAAGAATGCAGTGTCAACCTGCTGCACTCTGCTTCATTCAGTCTTATTGTTGCAGATGAGGGTATGGATGTTCAGTTCCTCACTAGCCCTTTTTAACTCATGCCAGTGATCAGATGGAGATGGGAACCTTGAGAGGCCCTGACTTGCAAGACCTTGTTCAATTTTGTTGACACTGGGTGGAGTGGACATTAAGCTTCCCATTCGATCCCCCTGATACCTGGGGAGAGAAGGGCTTGGTCAGGTCTACTGCTCACGAACCCCAACTCACAGCAGCTATAAGTCTGGCACGTGGGTATGGAGGCTCAGCTCCCCTCTGGACTTTGCCGACACTACCTGAGTGAGGGAGGCATTGTGAGTCTGCTTGGACCCCTGACACCTCTGGGCAGAGGAATCCGAGTGCAGATATGTGCTCACATGGGGCTGGGGCTGGGCTGACGTGGAACCCACTTTGCCTGGCTGAAACCACAGGGCAGGCATGGCTTTTTTGTTGGTTTTGGTTAGAGTAGAGTGAGGATGTCCAAGAAACTTTTCTGTCATACGCTACGTTCTTCACCATCCTCTGGGGGGAAAGTCTTTTATTAGAGGGTGCTTGTGTGTGTGCGCATGCGTGTGCGTGCATGCGCACCTGTGGTTCCCTGCTGGAAATTCGGCACCATTTTGTTCAGGATATCTGAGAGTCAATGGGGCAACCCAGAAAACTCAAACCTATAGAGTTGACCACCTTTTCTTTCTACCTTCTAGAGTCCTCCTATGCTTGTTTGTTGAATTATGTCCAGGTTTTGCTTGTCTCTGCAGTTTACTTTTGAAAACATTTCTAATTGTGGTAAAATACACAGCATGTGGGGCTTCCCTGGTGGTTTGATGGTAAAGAATCTAGCTGCAATGCTGGCGACCTGGGTTTGGTCCCTGTGTCAGGAAGATCCCCTGGAAAAGGGAATAGCTACCACTGTAGTATTCTTGCCTAGAGAATTCCATGGACAGAGGAGCCTGGAAGTGATACAGTCCGTGGGGTCACAAAGAGTCGTACACGACTGAACAACTGACATTCTTTCACACACATAGCATGTGAAATTTATCCTCTTACCCATCTGTAAGTGTACAGTTCAATATCATTAAGTATATTCACATTTTGGGGCAATGTGCAAGGTTTTTTAATTATATGAGGGAGAACCTGGGAGGAGTGGAGCTACTCCATCTTGGTGGGAACCAGAAGAGTCCTATATGTTTTACTGGCTACTTTTGTGTTTACTTTTTTCATATAATTTAGTGTTAACTTGTCTAGCAGCATTAGAAAGCTTGTTGGTATTTTCATTTGGATTACATCTGATATTTATAAACTAAGTAAGCGAGAACTGACATCTTTATGACGTTGAGTCACCGTATTCAAAAGAATAAGTGTCTTTCCATTTGTTCATGTCTCCTTTCAAGTCGTTCCGGAGTGTTTTAGCATTTCCTTCATAGAGGTTTTGTACATACTGTTTTGTTTCTTCCTAAGGATGTCATTTTCTTCGTCGTTTTCTGTAAATGAGGTTTTCTTTCCTATTGTGTGTGTCTCCTCCTTGCTCAGTTGTTATAGGAAGTACACCTGTGACTCAAATCTGGGTCTCCAGCCTGTCACGTGAGCTCAAAACCCAGATTTGTCTCAGTCCGTTCCACCTGCTTACCTGTAGCTCTCTTATCCCCTCAGCTCACTGTGTGCAAGGATTAACTTCCCTTCCTCCCTGCCCACCAGCACCCTCACTCCAATAATAGTAACACTCACCAGAAACTGGGGCGTTATTTCCAACTTGTGGTGTTACACCCCCTCACTAGCTAATTGGTCATGCAGTCCTGATTCTCTAGCATTTTAGAAGCTGTGATCATGAATTCCCTGTGTTAGACAGAATCATAAAGTTTCCTAGCCTCACCAGACTTACGATGCCTAAATTCTCCATTCAGTGGTTTTCCTGGCATGTGCTTAAACATACATTTCCGGGGCAGGAAACCCCCACTCCCTTGTGTGGCAGTCCATTTTGTTTCTGGCCATGTCTGACTCGATGTACATATGTGTTTCAGACACATGACTTTCTTTTAAAATCACCTCCCTGTGCTTGTTCAGCACCCTCCCCATGCCCATGCCCTTGCAAGTTAGTGCTGCCCCCTCATTCAATTGTTCTTTCCCATCTCTGTACGCTTCTGATGTCTCCTACAACACGGTTCTGACCTCAGCTCTGCCAGCACCCAGGACACACAGACTGAAGGCTAAATTTCTTTGGCTAATATCCAGAGCATTTTCTGAGGTGACCCCAACCATCCTCCATCCTCTCCCACAGCATCTCCAGTGGCTCTGAGGTTGGGGGAAGGGAGAGGAAGAGGAAAAGAAGAAGGAGGAAAAAGAGGATGAGGAGGGGAAGAAAGAGGAGAAAGCAGAGGGTGAGGAGTAAGGATTGAGAAAACACTAACTTCCCAAAAACCTTTATCCACACTGCTTGTGAATGGATATTCCTTCTTGCTCCAAAGACAGGCTTCATGGATGTTTCACCTGGGCAGAGATGCGGGCTAGAATCTGTGATAGAACTACTGTTGTAAACAACTCAGACATTTGAATGGTGTCCCTCAAAAGATATGCTCTAAAGTCCTGACCCCCGCAGCCTAGGTATGTGACTTTCTTGGGAAATAAGGTCTTTGCAGGTGTGATCAAGTCAACATCCGGTCATTAGAGTGGGCCTTACACCAATATAACTGGTGTCCTTATAAGAAGAGGGAAAGTTGGACACAGACCCACAGAGAGAAGAAAACCAACTCTGTGGACATGCTGATTTCAGACTTCTGGCTTCTCAAACTGGGAAAGAATCAAATTTTGTTGTTTAAAGCCCCCCAGTTTATGGTGATTTGTTATGGTAGCCACAGAAAACTAATATGAGTGGTATGAAAGAACAATTGAATGGGTTCTCAGGGACTCTTGAGGGGGATGTGGAGGAGATATTCATGGTATAAAAATCTGGCAGTGGCTGTATTGGTGGCTTAAGAAGAGATTATATTTCTGACCCAGCTAGCCTTGTTGCTCTCTAAAGAGTTGCTCATTAGAACAAAAAAGTACTAGGTGTTGGTTAGAGGGTTTCGCCAGTGGCTCAGCGGTAAAGAATCTGCCTGCAATGCAGGAGTCACAGGTTCAATCTCTGGGTTGGGAAGATCCCCTGGAGGAGGGCATGGCAACCCACTCCAGAAATCTTGCCTGCAGAATCCCACAGACAGAGGAGCCAGGCAGGCTATGGTCCCTAAGTTTGCAAAGAGTTGGACACGACTGAAGCGACTTAGCATGTACGTTGGCCAGAAGTTGTCACATGCTATTGTCAGAGAAACTAGATGGTAGCCTAAGAGATCTACAGATTCCTTCTGCCCTGTGACTTAAGTGGTATGTCTTGGACGCAGACTGGAAGTTCTTTGAGAAGGTTAGTCATTGCATTACACTACATTGGAATATTACTCAGCCAAGAAAATGACTGAGATACTGAGCCATGCAACAACATGGATGGACGTCCACAAGGACAAGAAGCCAGATGCAGATGATTATGTACTCTGTGATCCCATTTATAGGAAATGTCCAAAACAGGTAATCCCACAGAGCCAGAAAGCAAATTAATGGCTGCCACAAGTTACAGTGGGGCATGGGGGATGGGGAGTGGCAGCTCATGGGTACAAGGCTTATTTTGGAGTCAGGAAGATATCTGGGGACTAGGCAGAGAGGTGGTTGTGCAGCCTTGTGAATATACCAGCGAATTGTACACCCTAAAATGGCTAACTTGGTTACATGATTTTTACCCCAATGAACAGTCATTGTGGGCTTGAAACTATATTTATTACTTGATTTCTGAAAATTTGGAGATCTGCAATCCTGTCTGTGACCCTGTGGAGGGCCAGGCAGCCCAGAAGGCCTGAGTGAGTGGAGACGAGCTCTCATTTGTTCATGTGTAATGAAGGGCCAGGTTGCCCAGCTCTCCCAGACTTCACTCCTGGGTGGATCAAGTGCCCCCTGTGGTGGACAGGGGCAAAATGGCGCTGGAAAGAGGCCAGGCCCACTGCATTCACATGATGGCTTCCTGGGAGCCTTCCAGAAAGTCCAAGTGAAATTGTACCAGGCACTATCACCCAGGAAGCTGGGCAAGCACAGGCCCATCAGAATGCCAAGCAAAGTGCATCGACACATGCTATGAAAGTCCAAACATCGCCCATACTCCAGCTGAGCTGCTAGTGGGATGGTTTCATTGCTTTGTTGAGGTGTAATTGAGACCTTAACAGACAATTGACAGACAGTAAACTATACGTATTTGAAGCACCATTGGATTAGCACCATTGGTTTTATCACATGTATATACCACCACACTCAAGATCACAAAGATGCCCATCACCTCCCCAAGTTTCCTTATGCCCAATGGTGACCCCTCCCTCTTGCCTTTCTCCACCACCTCCAGGAACCACTGATCTGTTCTCTGTCAATCCTGAATAGGTGCCTTTTCTAGAGTTTTGTATTAATGGAACCACAGAATAGGGATTCTTTTGGGGGGTCTGGTTTCTTTCATTCAGCTTAATGACTGAGTGCCAACTCATGTGTGTATCCATCATTCACTCTTTTTTTTTTGTTAAGTCACTGAGGATTATTCTGTTGTATGGATTATGTCACAGTTTATTTATCCATTCACCTGTTGATGGATATTTGGGTTATCTCCAGTTTGGGGCAACTATCAGTACAGTGGCGGTCAACATAAGTGTGGACATTTACTCTTCCATTTCTCTTAAGTAAGTACCCAGCAGTAGGATGCTTGGGTCCTAAGGTATATTTCTTAACTTTTGAAAAAAATTCCCAAACTGGTTTTTTTAAAGTAGTTGTGTAATATCACATTCCGTGCTGGTGTGATTTTTTTTTTTTAAATCCATGGCTTTCTGTGGGGTTGGCCAAGGTCCAGGGCTTTTCACACATTCTGCAGCAAAGTAGACATTGGGCTTAATCCAGAAATCAGCTTTGCTCTATATTATGAAACAAGATGGGAAGTGGGGGCAAGTGGTGAAGGGAAAACTAAATGAGGGGGATCAGAGATTTGGGAATAAGGAACGTCAATGTGGCTCAAAGTGGCCCCTTTGAAGGGGAGGCTGAGAGCTGCGGGGGCCAAGGGGAGGGAGGGGACCACCAAGTGCTCAGAGCCTGGCTCTGGCAGCCTGCTGAAGAAGCAGAAACTCTGCAGAGAATGAGTGGGCAGTTTTCTGGGCCCTGGAGCCCACCTATGAAGCCATGTTACTGGGTGGCATACAGCTGGCCTCTAACTTGGAATGAGTCAGAAAGAGAGGGTCATTGTGCCCTGTTTGCTTGGAGCACTGACTGTTTTGTAAGCACTTCTTTTTCTTGTTATCTCTCTAAAGGCTGATCAGAGAGAGGCAAGGTGGGAAGAAGGCTTGCATGACACCATGCCTTCTCATAGAAGTCCCTTGCCGGCAGGACAGAGGCCTTATGTGCCAGGCATTGCTCTGTGACTCTCAGGGGTTGTGTTCAGAAAGCTCCTGGGGACTGGTGGCCCTGGAGGCTGGAGACCTCTGCTCCAGGGCTGGTGCTGTCAGGCCACTCCCCTCTTTGGGCCTCAGTTTCCTCTTCAGTACTTGACTCCAGGGACTAGAACTTGAGCCCAGCTCTGAGGCCTCATCCTACTTGATTTGGAGAAGGGAGTGTGTTACAGACATTTAGCAAAGTTCTTATCTCTGAAATTTACAAGACCAGCACTTACTGGAGGCTTTCCTGCCCTGGCGCAGTGCTGTCTCTTCTCGCCACACTTGGGTTGAAAGTGATGGGATGAAGAGGAAGAGAAAAGTCTGAAGACCTGTATTGGGCCTGCACTCTTAGCCAGGCCTGAGTGCCGGTGCTACACAGCGGTGACAGCAGATGGTCCTTGGCACTTTATGCATGTGCCTTAAAAAGCACCTGATGGGTGGATTCCATGATGATTGCCTTCTACAAAGCAGGGCACCAAGGCACAGCAAGGGTAAAGTCTGATCCATGTCACATAGCCAGAGACTGGTAGGGCTGTTCAGAAGAAAAAGAATTCGTGCAAGGACCTCCTTTTCCAGCACAATGAAGTCTAAACACGCAAGTCAGGAAGGAAAGGCACACTGCCCTCGGACCTCCATCACCGCGCAGAGCCTGGGGAGAAATGAGCAAAAACAAGCGCCGCCCAAACTGAACTGCTTCAAAAATCCCCAACTGCAGCTTGGCTTCCTTAGTCTATTAAAATACAAGTGCCCGGGATCCTGCAGGCCATCTGTGGGATCTCTCAATGCTCAGCTAAGAGGAGGTGGGTCCCCTGTTGCCTGATGACCCACCCTGTGCTTATTTTTCCACTAAAATAGTAACACACTCGTTCTAGACTTTCTCTGTGGCAGATACTGGCCAGGTTTGAGGCCCCACTGAGGGGATGCAGGCAGAGGAGCTGAGCCGCCCCGGGGTGATTCCGCCCCGAGAGGGCAGGACAGAACCCCCTTTTCATGGAACAACACTTTCAGGAGAGCCTAGGTGAGTGGTTAGGGGTGTGACTCAGCCCCTCCCTCTGTCACCCTCTCCACTCCAGCTTTCATCTCTGAAAGTTGCTTCTTAGCCATTTCCCAGGAAGGACTGAGTCACGAGACCAAACTGTCTCACCCAGGAAAAATGCTGGAGTGCCTGTCGATGAGCCCAGGCCATGTTTCTGGGAACCAGACATGGAGCTCTCAGGAGAACCTTTTTAACAAGCCATCAAAAGACTCATTATATCTGGGCATAGTGCCACTAGTGGTAAAGAACCCGCTGGCCAGTGCAGAAGACACTAGAGCTGCGAGTTTGATGCCTAGGTCAGGAAGATCCCCTGGAGGAGGAAATGGCCCCCTGGAAAATTACGTGGGTAGAGAAGCCTGGCGGGCTACAGTCCTTGAGGTCTCAAAGAGTCGGTCACAACTGAGCGACTGAGCACACGCACACATGGGGCAAAGGGGCTATAGGTCATAGGATCCTTACAGCAATTGTGATGAGTAGTTTCTGAGCTTACTGGGGCCATGCTGGTTCTCAAACATGGGAGGGAAGATGCTTAGTGCTGGATACTGTTTAAATTCCTCTCCAAGCCTGGAATTGTTAAGCCTTTTTGTGCTATGAATGCCCTTGGCTTTCTGGTGAAACTTAGGGACCTTTGTAAAAAAAATAATAAATGGTTTTAAAATGCACAAAAGAAAACAATGGTATCACAAAAGATACCAGTCAGATCAAAATAGTCTCAAAATGATTACCTTACTAAGAAAACAAATTTGTTAGCACATTAAATAAGATCTAGCAGTATGTCTCGTAACTACTGTAACTTCAAAGTGGTGATATTTGGAGATTCCTGCTATGACTGCAATGTGAAACAAAAATATCTCTGATTTCTCTTGGCGACACAGCCACAGGTTATGTAAATATTACTGTGGTTTGTTGCCAACATTCATAATTGAAGGAAATGCTAAATTTCTGTTAGAGGTTAGTGAAAATAGAAATGTAATTTTTTTCCCCACTTGAGTTTACAGACTCACTGGATTGTGTTCATGAGTCCTAGGTTAAGAGTCCCCTGCTAAGGCAACACTGAAACGTATTTAATTAGGAGGCATTTTTTTCCCCTGACTCCTCAGCTGAGTCAAATTGTCGACCTTGCAGCTTTTTCTTGTACTGCACTTTCCCCTTACTGCAAAGCACAAGCAAGTAACTTAGATTCCAGTGCTGCTCCCCTACTTAGGAGCTGTGTGACTTTGGGTGAATTGCTGAACCTCCCTGAACATCAGTTTTCTCCTCTGAAACAGGGATGAAAACAGGACCTACCTCCCAGTGTTAACGTGACAATTAAATGAGAGAATATTTGTCAAACATCCTGGCACTATGTTGGTCCTTCATAAAGGTTCATTATAATAATTATTTTCAAAAGGCAGCACGTGTGGACCATTATGAGTGCTAAGTTACTTTAGTCGTGTCTTGAGTCTGTGTGACCCTATGGACTGTAGCCTGCCACACTCTTCTGTCCCTGGAATTCTCCAGGCCAGAATATTGGAGTGGGTTGCCATTCCTCCTCCAGGGGATCTTCCCAACCCAGGGGTCAAACCCTGGTCTCCTGCATTGGCAGGCGGATTCTTTACCATTAGTGCTACCTGGGAAGTCTGTGGACCATTGTAGCAACCTGCTTTATTCTTTGATGATTTCTCTTTGCCATCTCCATGATCCCAGAGTAGAAGGCGCAGAGGACACACACAGCGGAGGGGACAGTGGTGTGCTGGAACTCCTACTGGCTCCCTGAAGCTAGTTGTTTTCAGGAAATTTACCAGCTGGTTGACATCATTTTGGTAGCTCAAAATCAGCCACAGTGAGAACATTTTCAGCAGAAATCCATCAAGTGCTGTGACAGAACCTTGAATTAGAGCTTTTTCCCCCCAGGAAAGCTGCTTGTTAAACACTTAGCAGCACACTTCTAGGGTGGGGGTGGCCACTGTTACTGTAGTGATGGTGGGACAACCTATATACTGTATCTGGGGAAAATGTCAAACATCAGGGTTTGGGGGGAGAAAACTAAGTGTTCCTTGTAGTCCAAGTTAATTTCATTTTCAGTCTATTGGTTCTTCCAGCTACCCAGTTTTAGATCAAGGAAAGAACAGATTTTTCTTGATGAATGTTCTCAGTTCTTGATAATTACTTACATTTCAGCAATTCTGTAGAAGAATGTGTTCTCAGATAAGAAAGAAAAATCTCTGTTCTCTTTATCTGCAGAGTGCAATATTTTTTAACTGAAAATCCAGGACTTCTATGTACTGGTAGCTTACTTCCACATCAACCTTTTTTCTGTAAGATTCCAGTGCATCCTTCCCAGAGAATTTTATAAAGGCACACAGCAGAAAAGTGAGTTGCCTGATTATGTAGTCCTGTTAATGTTCCTTGAGTCCACATGTTGACTTAGATGGTGTTTTTGGAACTCATAAGTGGATGTTTATGTCTGTGAATGGAAGTGCTGAGTAGCTTGACTTGCAAGGCCAATGGGGGGAGCAGTGGGGGGGGAGTCAGTCCTGGGATGGTGGTTTACTCAAACATTTGGATTTGATTGTATGAGCTGTTTTCAGATGTTTCTCTGCTAGCTTGCCACAGTCTATAAGCCACTTGTATATGCCGCTCTCCACCTGTGAATTGTGCTAACACATGGTGGAGAAAGGAAGCACAATGCAGGTGGCCAGCCAGAGAACTTAAAACATGGAGATGCGCAATCTGGCAGAGGAGGAGGGCTACAGAAATTGTGAACTCCCTCCAGTTTTGGCAAGGACCAGACAGCCTGTCTTGTGAGGATGTTGTGGGGTGATCCAGAAGAGAAAGTGTGCGGCAAGCACCTTCTCAACTAGAGGAGCTCTGCAGAGACTGTGGGTGGCCTGTTGTGCTTTCCCCACCGGGGTGAAGCTTCTGTGGAATCGAAACCATTCTTATGGATTGTGGGTACCATCAGTTTGATGCTCCTGGGCACACCACTCCTTCCCTTGCCAGGTAGTCAGCCTTACGTAGTCCCTACGCCAGTGCAAGGTCTGACTTTTCCTCTTGATAAAACTCCATCCATTGGGACCATTCCTCTGACTGCCCACTTGGCAGCATGGAGTAAGCCAGGCCCAGCATCCACACTGGCCATTCCTGTTGTGATTATCCAAAGATGACAAATACAGAAGGGGGTCGTAGCTGCCAAGATCTGGTCTCTGGAAGCATTAGTGGTCAAGTTAACAACCTAAAAGAATTCGAGCCCTCTTCTCCAGGATGGCTTGGTCCATGCACTTCACATCAAGTGCAGGCTGAGCGGCCTCTCCACAGACTCTGGGGCTGTCACAAGCAAACTAAACAACTGTGTCTATACTTGTGTTTATACCTGTGACGATTTCAAATTGTTCTTGTCAAAATGCACCTGTTTCCCAAAACGTCTTCTTTAAATGTAAGTTCAGAATTGGGGGAAGGGAAGTGAACATTTTATAAAGGAAGCCCAAGAAATTGGCTCCCAGAGTTGATGTAGAAATGGTGTTTAGATATGGCTATCAGAAATTGAGCCTGACCTTGAATTTGACAGGAGTGAGCCCAAGCCTTGGAACTGGGTGTGTCCCTTCCTATATTGTTCGGCTAGTGCCCTGTGTGTTCTGGGCCCTGATGGGAAAGGAGCTTCCTGGACGGCACAGAGCAGGGCCCACCTTACATTGTTTGTCATCCAGAGAGGATACTGAGGCCAAGGCCCAGGGACGGCCAGGCCCTGCAGCAAGGGAGCAGGCCCCCGACTCCTAGGCCACCTCATGGTTCTGACCCAGTAGAATGTCTGAAGCCTGCTTCAGTGTCTTTTGCTGTCACCCCAAAGTCTTTGCAGCCAAGCGAGTAAGTTTGAGTGTTGACACCTGTTTCCGGGTCATCCACCACAAGGGGGAATTCCACAGCTGCTCACCCACTGGTTGGTGTGTGCCCGCCCTGCAGTGGGCTCTCTTCTAGGGACTGGCAGATAGCATGGGCTCGTGTTCTAGTGTGGAGAGACTGGACAGAAAGAGTGTCAGCATGGCTCTCTGTGCTCTGACGTTTTACTCCACCCAGTGGCTAGGGCCACTGTGGCCTGCTTCCCCTCTGCCTGGACCTGGAGGAGGACCTAGAGGGGGCCCAGGGGAAGACCTGCCAGTAGTGAATGTTGGGTAGGGCTGAGCACACAAAGCACATGATGGATACTGTGTTTTTGATCTTCATCACAACCCTGTGAGGCAGATGCTATTATTATCATCTCTTTTATAGATAAGGAAATAGACACACAGAGAGGCTGAGTAACTTCACCAAAGCCACACAGCTCTTAAGTGGCAGAGCTAGGATTCAGACTCAGGCCATTGGGCACCAGAGTCCATGCTTTAACTGCTCAGCTACTGCACTGCCTCTTGTGTGTCTCTGTGTGTGTGTGTGTGTCTGTGTCTGTGCTCAGTTGCGTCTGACTCTTTGTGACCCCATGGACTATAGTGTGTATGTGTGTGTGTCTGTGCTCAGTTGCGTCTGACTCTTTGTGACCCCATGGACTATAGTCCTCCAGGCTCCTCTGTCTATGGGATTCTCCAGGCCAGAACACTGGAGTGGGTCGCCATTTCCCTCCTCCACGGGATCTTCCCTACCCAACCTCTCATGATGGGGCAGAATCTGAAGCCTGGCTCCCACCACCTTCAAGGAATACCCAGGCCTGGATCCAGCCCTAGGTCCTCTCTCTAAGGGTGTGTGGACTTCACCATGGAGGGGACACCGAGGCAGCCATGTGCTCGCTGGTGTCACCAGGCCTGATCAGTGCCCCGTTCCCCTTCCTCCACCCAAATGCCCTCCTCAGGGAAGGAACCCCAGCTCTGTCTGCTTTACAGAGTGAAAGCTCCAAGGCACCAACTCTGATCACACCAGCTTGCCTCTCCCCACCCAGAAGTATATTAGCACCAACTCCCCACCTCCACCCCCACTCTGGGTTCCAAGCTAGGACACCAGGTTTGCAGAGAAGGGGAGATCATTATCATGCTGGGTCAACTGATTGCCCCCACTGCCTGTGCCAAGGCGCAGTCTGCCAGCTGCAAGGCCATTTCAGCCTTTGGTGCACCCAGCGCCTCTAGGGTTTGGCCTCCAAGCCAGGTGGGGAAGTGCTTGCCAAGGCCGAACAGTGGCGTCATCTGCAACAAGTTGGAGGCTGCCTAGAGGCCATCTGTCACTGCGTCTGGGAGGCTGTCACCATATCCCACACTGCACCTATCTCAAGATTGCCCTAAAGACCTGGGCAGTGGAGCCCTTTGCTGCCAGGGTGGCTTTCTCTGGCCTGGTTCCTCCTTTCCTGGGTCACAGCAAGTCAGCTGGTGGGAGCTGTCAGAGCCCCAGGAGCAGAAACTGCACTTCCTGATGGAGAAGCAGGCAGGCCACTGGGGAACTGAAGCCACTTTATTTAATGGACCCGTTTGCCAGAGGCACAACACAGGGAAGATGAGAAGAAACCCTTTTCCATGAACTGGAACCGACCAGACGTAAGCTCAAAGACTCCAGACCATCTGGAGAGGCAACACAGCATCAGACCAAAGCAGCCAAGATGCATCCGAGTCAGAGGTGAAGCACTGGGGGGATGTGACTGAAGGGAGAGAAGAAGGTAAGGAGACGCCACACTCAGGGAGTCCTGGGCTGGCGAAGAGACTCATCCACAGGAGGAGAAGCCAGGCTCTTGGGAGAAAAACTTCAGGCTTCTTTGTAGAAGAGAATGCCCTTCAACCCGGGAGTCATAGATCGGTTGGTGATATGGTTTAGCTCGACAGGAAGATGGTGACAGATGAAGGGGATGCATAGCGTTCCCATTCCTTGAAAACTGGGATGAATGACAGTCCCAGGGCACAGAGCACGGAAGAGCATTCTGGATCTTGCATAACTGCCAAAAAGAACCATAAAGCACCAGGTGGGCCAGCTACTTGCAAATTTCCAGAAAAGAAACTCCTTAAACTGGATATCTTACATGATTCTAATTAGCTTGATGTGGCTTCCTGGAAAAATTGTAGAACATGCTCTTGGAGCAGTTGCAAGGATGGGGGTGCTTAGAGAAGGAAGCCAGCCCAGAGCAGGTCTGAAACAAAAGCGAAGGAGTGGCGCTCCCCCATAGTCCCCACAGGCTCATGGGAGAGTGTGTTGGGTAGAATATTCTTTTCTGTTGGATGAGCTCCCTAGGCAGGTAGGGCAGAGAAAACCAGGCCAGTGGTTTTGGACCTCAGCAAAGCATTTGGCAGCAGGGCTTGTGAAATCCTTGTTTATAGCACAGTTATGTGATTGTGTAACCAGTGAAATGACCAAATCCAAAGGCTGTGGAGTCATGTCCACCTTGGAGAAGGAAGTCTCAAGGCAAGTTCCTCTTGGCCTGCTTTGCTTTTTTTCTTAATGATCTGGATGAGACGAGAGAATCACTCTTACCACATCCAACCCTGACATAGTCCCAGATGATGGATTCTCTGTAGTGTGAAAGTATTGTAGGATCCAAAGAGACCTTGATGAACCAAGATTGTCATGGGAGGTTCAACAGGGACAAAAGGCAAGGTCCTATATTTGGGTCTTTAATTCATCTGCCCAAGAATGGGATGGGAGGACTGTGGCTTGAGGAGAAAAAACTGGGAGCTTCTAGTTGACCTCAGTGATGGTGATTCAGTACTGAGCTGGGCCTGCTGTCAGGGTGACCATGCCTTAGGCTGCAGTGTCTGCCCTGGCGCACCCCAGCTCCCATCCAGCAATATAGACAAGTGGGGTCGTCAGGTTGGAGAAAGACAGGGTGATGAGCACGCTCCAGATACAGAGAGTGTATCCCATGACCTCCCCAAGCTGGGACTTGAACCCAGGGCTCGTGATTCCAACTTCAGAAGTTATAATGAGTGCCTGTGTGCAACCCTGCAGGCAACATGTAGACTGCCATGTACTAGATACGAAGCCTTGGGCTCATTTCATTCTGATTCTTCTGAGTACATTGACAAGTGCTTTGACAGTTGGAAAACATTTTCATAGAAACCAGAGACCCTATCAGCCTTTAAAGGTGTGAGGGCTTCCTCCTCTAACTTCCAGTGCCCAAGAGAAACTCAGCAGAGATCCTCTCTCATAAAAAGCAATTTCATATATGAATATGAAATGAATTTCATTAACCAACAGAGGCTTCTTACCATTAAAAAAATAAGCATTATTAAAATGGTACCTTCTGGATGCATCAAGGTTATAGAAGTAACAGGACTTTACCAAACCTTAACTGCAATACAAAATGAAAAGTTTGTCTCTTTTCTTACACCTTCTCCACAACTCTCTCATACTTGCTTAATATAAGGAGAAAGAGAAAGGACAGCTCAGTGTAACACAGGCAGCTTGATTGCATGAATACACAGATGGCTGATGGGATGAATGAACTGCAGAGTCTTGGCACAGAAGTGTTTATCTGGTGAATTTCTAAATTCCTTATCTCCTTCCCTGGTGGCTCAGCTGGTAAAGAATCTGTCTGCAATGTGGGAGACCTGGGTTCAATCCTTGGGTTGGGAAGATCCCCTGGAGAAAGGGAAAGGCTACCTGCTCCAGTATTCTTGGGCTTCCCTGGTGGCTCAGCTGGTAAAGAATCTGTCTGGAATGCGGGAGACCTGGGTTCAATCCCTGGTTTGGGAAGATCCCCTGGAGAAGTGAACAGGTACCCATTTCAGTATTCTAGCCTGGAGAATTCCATGGATTGTATAGTCCATGGAGTCGCAAAGAGTTGGACACGACTGAGCGGCTTTCCCTTTTTGTGCACAGTTGAGGTTCGGTAACGGTTGATACTCCTCTGAAGCATCTCGAGTTCTGTGGGTTTGTAATGTATCTTGGTAATGTGGCTTTTAAGCTTTAGCTGTTTGAATTAAGCACAGAAATATACATTTGTATTTGACCCACAATGGAGTTAGATGTTCATCCTTGAAAGAATTAGAGCAGGAAGGACTGCTGAGTTTATGGAGGTGGTCCTGATTTGGATTTTGAAGACATTAGTCTAGAAGAAATACAATGGATAAAACCAAGGAGAAAAGTAATACAACATTGAACAGAAACTATACTCCAATAAAAACGTAGAAAATAAAACCAAGGAGAAACCAGAACCCTGGGATTCCTGGCTGCCTTGGTGCACAGAGCTGCCTGGGCCCCTTGAGCACCATAGGGTAAGCCTGAAGCAGGACACAGGTCTTTTCCAAGAACCTTCTTCCTCCTTGTAGACTAGCACCCTGCGCTTCTAACCCCCAGTTTTAAGCTCCAAAATGGCATCGTTTTTTTCTGATTCAGGGAAAACACTTTCAATCAAGTGAAAATGTCTTATTCACCCTGGTATTGTTTAGCATTTAGGCTTATGGGTTGGAGTAGTTTTTGCTTGATAAATAGGCTAACTTAGCATGGGGCCAGCCATAGAACTTGTGTAGTTTGAACTGTAGAAATCCACTCTCACTATCAACCCAAGTAGCCTCCTAAAGGTATTTGTTTCCATGTTCCCTTCCTACTCTTCTAGAGGCCAGGCTCATTTGTACCACATTGCTCTTGCCTGTTTATCATGCCGTGCATCTGAATGGCTGCCTGTGAAATTGCATTCGTCTTTAAATGCCTGCTTCTGTGCATTTTTGTTGACTGTGTTCTCAAAGGGAAGTGTCTGGGGACCATTTCTGAAATGCACAGGCATTCTCCCACTGTTTTTAGTAACCAGAGCCATTGCTGCCAACTTGCAATAGATAAATATCTGGAAAATTAGATTGTTTCCTCCAAAGCTGATGGTAGCAACCTTGACTGTTCATTTGTGAAATAATATCTAAAATACTTGCAGAGAGGCACTTCCAAGAATGGGGAGAATTTATTACATCATAGTAAGTAGTGAAAGCACATTTCCTCCCATCAAATGGGATTTCATATGAAGTCTTTAAGTGCAACCCTAGTGCTTTTCTTATTATCCAATATCCATCTGGAGAGTGGAATGTATTCAGGAAGACTATTTTTTAAAAAGTTTATTTATTTATTTGGCTGTGCCAGGTCCTAGTTGTGGCACACAGAATCTTTAGTTGCAGCATGTGGGATCTAGTTCTCTGACCAGGGATCAAACCCAGGCCCCCTGCCTTGGAGCACAGAGTTTTAACCACTGGAACACCAGGGAAGTCCCAGGAAGACAGTTTAAACATGTTGTTGTTCAGTTGCTCAATCATGTCCGACTCTTTGCAACCCCGTGGACTGCAGCACGCCAGGCTTCCCTGTCCGTCACCAACTCCCGGAGCTTGCTTAAACTCATATCCATCAACTCGGTGATGCCATCCAACCACCTCATCCTCTGTCATCTGCTTCTCCTCCCGCCTTCAATCTTTCCCAGCATCAGAATCTTTTCCAATGAGTCAGTTCTTCTCATCAGGTGGCCAAAATATTGGAGTTTCAGCTTCAACATCAGTCCTTCCAATGAACATTCAGGGTTGATTTCCTTTAGGATTGACTGGTTGGATCTCCTTGCAATCCAAGGGACTTTCAAGAGTCTTCTCCAGCACAGAATTCAAAGGCATCAATTGTTTGGTACTCAGCTGAACTCTTCACAAATCTTTTCTAGCCTAGTTTAATCACTCTCTTCTTCTTTTAACTCACTGCTCCTCTATGCCACATGTTACACACCCTCCCCTCCCGTGACACACCCTATTAAGTCATTTTCTCAGTTGAACCCACCACAGTGTAGATGGATACAGAAGGCTGGACTGGGGTGCAGACCTCAGAGGATGCCTCCTTGCAATGCCTGGTGACAAGTGCCTCATTTCTTACCTGTCACCTTCCTTGTTTCCTCTTTCTTTTTAGAGTGTTCTGGACTCTGAGGTTGGTGAATTCTCCAGTCTGTCCTAATTCATTGTCCAGGGCTCTGATCCCCAGATGGCCTTGTTTAGAATCTGGAGTGGGGACCCCAAACCCTGCCCAGCCCCACCAGGAATCTGCAGGCAGCCACTGAAGGAAGTCTGCATTGTGGCTTCGGAGTCCTAGGCTGTGAATGGCCATCGAGGCAGTGCCAGTTGGCAAGGCTTGTAGGGTCCTCCAGGCCAAACTCTTTGGTCTATTGAAAGAAAGTGAATACTGGAGAGGTGAAGTGGCGCACTAACCAGCCTTGGCAGGGAAAGACTGCACCCTTAGTGCTGTTGGTGGTTTGAAGCGAGGTCAGGTCACTGTATGGCCTGGGAGCCAGCCTCAGGGGTATGTTAGGCTTCTTGGCTCATTCCTTTTGGAATGTGGACCCAAGGGCACGTTAGATGGGGTATCTGTCTCCAGCCCAGCTCACCTTAATTGGGCCCTGACTCCAGAGTCAGTGAGCCTGACAAGTAGCATTAGCTTTCCCTGCCCAACATTCCATGCCATCCTGGACCAGTCTCTGCCTTCGTTTTTCCTTTCTGTTCAAGAAGAAGGTCGCTTTCTCATCTCTAGTTTTCTTCTCCACACTAACATTGTAGGACTCTAACCAAGTGTGAGTCTATAGAAGCTGGGGACAAAAGTGACAGCTTCTGTTCAGTTTCGTTGCTCAGAAATGCAGAAAGGGGCTGGCTCCCCCCAATCCTCTTTCCCAGGGACTTTCAGGTTCTGATTCTTATTTGGCCTTCACACAGTACACGTGAAAGGCAAAGAGCAAAGGGCATCAGCCGCACTTTGCAGATGAATCTGAGGGTTATAGAGAGTCTGTGATTTGTTTGAGATAGAAGTGGACCCCAGGTCTCCTGACTGCAATGTTCCACCCAGGATGTCTTTTGGGTCACCAACTCCAGTCACTTTGCAAATATTCACTTGCCTGCTCGTTGATAAGCTTGAAGCTATTGCCTGCTGAAATTGCCACAAAACCAAACCACTTCCTCTGTACCCCAGCATCTCCAGTGATTCTTGTATGTTAAGTCTAGGGGAAAGGAATCTTGCCTGCATGTCTGCCTTTAGGGCCAGGGCCAAGGGGTGAGCAGGGGAGGGAGGCGGGTGAAGCTATGTTTCTCTTCCCTGTCCTGGTGGTGCTGGAGCTGCCTGAGGGCTTCTGAACAGAAGCCCGTCTGAATGGCAAGATGGAGGGGCCAGGTGCCCTGGGACTGGAACTGATGGGGACATCCTCCACTGAGAAGGGGAGTCTTCCCCCTGGGCCTCTAGTGCTTGGGTACTTTCTGGGACAGGGAGAGAGAGAGAGCAAGAGAGTCTCTCTGTGTGTCTCTGAATGTGTGTGTCTGTGTATGCCTTTGTATGTCTGTGTGCACGTCTGTGTCTGTCTTCGTGTGTCTGTGTGCACCTGTACATTTGATGTCTATTTGTATGTGCATTTATGTGTACATGTGTGACTGTGGATACCTGTGTCTGTGTATGTTTCTCTGAGCATGTGTGACTGTGAGCATCTGTGTCTGTATGTGTACCAACATATGAGTGGCAGGTTTGGCCCTGTAGAGGATGCTGGAACAATTTCCAGACAACCCCCCACCTCCAGCACAACGCCCACCTTGGTCATCTGCTGTGGGAAAGCTTGGGGGAACTCATGGGCATTCAGCACCCAGGAATGCCGGCACCTAGAGGGCCTGTCTGGACGCCCACTTTAAATTCCAGGGCACCTTCAATTTTCAAAACGCATGATGTCTAAAACAGAAAAAAGATGATGGTGGACAAGTCCAGTAAGAAATGAGGTCTTGACAAAACTTGGCCTCGCATCACCTTGCAGGCTGTTTCTGCCACAGTCGATCATGTGATAAGATCAGCATTGTTATCCCTGCTCTAAGACTGTCTTGGTCTGCCCTCATTTCTGGATGTCCCCAAGTTGCAGAAAACTCTGTTCTGATTGATGTCACGGATGGACACTCTGTGCTGCTCGGTCTTGAAGTCAAATCTGTTTCCAGGTGGGGCCAGCTGAAGACACAGTGATCCCAGTTGACTTGTTGGTTTGTACAAGTTTCACCTCCTTTTGAAGCAGAAGTCTGCTCTCTGGACCCACTGCGTAGGACCGTGAGACATTTGTATTTGCCGGAAGCCCCCGGCCTCAAGCTGATCCATCACCAAGCAGTGCAGGACGCTCAGGGGTCTGTGTGGCGGCCAGTCATTTATAACCTCAGTGGCAGCATCCCAAATGCAAAAGGAGGCAGATTGCGGTGGTTCCCTGAAGCAGAATTCGCAGCAACCAGATCTTGAGGTATTATTTCCAAACCAAGTCTGTAAGTTCTTTATTGATGATGTGGGAAAGGTCCCAGCACCTCTGTGTCATTTAGGGGCTAGTCCTGCTCAGAGTACAGGATAGAAACTTTTTCCTTCTCCCCAAACTTATAACATGTTGCTTCATCTTTTTTCTAAAAGGAACAACTTTCTAAAACCCCAAGTCAGAAAATGATAATAACTTGGTCTTTATCATAAAAGCTTAGTTAATATATAATTTACATACCATATGATTCACTCTTTGAAAGCATATGATTTGATGTGTTTTTACTGTTTTGACTTGTCTATCCTGGACATTTCATATAAATGGAATCATACTCTGTGTGGTCTTTTGTGCCTGGCATCTTTCACTTGGCATAATGTTGTCAGGGTTCATCCATGTTGTAGCATGTACCAGTACTTCATGCCTTTTGATGGTCGAGTAATACTCCATTGTATGGAGAGCCCATGTTTGGCTTATCCAGTTACCAGTTGGTGGACATCTGAGTTGTTTCCACCTCTTCACTGTCAGAAGTAGTGCTGCTATGAACATTCTTGTACAAGCTTTGGTAGAGGCCTGTTTTCATTTCTCCTGGCTGTATTATACCCAAGAACGGAATTATAAGGTCATATTTGGGGCTTCCCTGCTGGCTCAGACAATAAAGAATCTGCCAGCAATGCAGGAGACCCAGGTTTGATCCCTGGGTCAGGAAGATCCCTTGGAGAAGGAAATGGCAACCCACTCTAGTAGTCCTGCCTAGAGAATCCCGTGGACAGAGGAGCCTAGCAGGCTACAGTCCATAGGGTCACAAAGAGTCGGACATGACTGAGTGACTAACACTTTCACACTTCCGTGGCTATTCTGTGCTTAACTTATCCTGGAACTGCCGAACTCTTTTCCAGAATGGCTGCACCATTTTACATTCCCACCCTCAATATGTGAGGGTTCCAATAGCTCCACATCACTTTGGGCTTTTTGAAGTCAACTTTGAAAAAATGGAAAGCAGTGTTTTAGAATACTGAGGTATTTATTAACCTGTAATTACATGCCTTGTGGCTCTTAGATACTCTCAACGCACTCCTTTCAAAGGCACAGAAATCTTGAACAACATGTTATGCATGCCTAGGGACATATGGACTCCAGCCCAACAAGTCACCAAGGCTCTATACTGATAGACTCCTTCAGATGGTTCTAGGCCACCCAAGTTTGAATCCATAAACACTCAGTGGTAGCTGTTAGATTTCTGTGTAGAACTTTGCACTTTACACGTGAAGAAACTGAGTCTTCAAGGTTAAAGAGTCATGACTGAGAAGCCAGCCTTCCTGTTTCAGGGCTTGTTCTTGGGCTTCGAAGCCCTGACTCTCCTAACATCTAGAAGGCCAGTCTTCTTCACCCTTGACCCACCTGACTCCCGCCTGAACTCTGTCTGTTTCACCCAGGACAAGCTCCTCTGGACTAGGGCATCTCACTTGACTCCTTACACCTTCACACCAACATATCTCATGGCAAATTGGAATTCACAGCAGCCAGTTCCTTTTAGAGCAGGGTCATCTGCTACGATTAGAGCCCACTGTGGCTGTGATTGATGGCAGTGGGTTGATGGATCTGTTCCCACCAGACGTTCTTTGCTGGTGGTCTGGAGAGTAGCAGTGGCCTTGGCCTCCTGGCATGTATTCAGCCCACCCTGTGATTCTCCACTGGAGATGCCTCCTTCCTGTTGCTTTCTCTTACCTTCCACACAGCCCTGCACCCCAGCCAGTTTTGTCTACACAAGTTTGTGATGCTCTCGCCATGAGCAGAGCTCTAGGCTGGATGCTCCAGCTCTCAGCTGCCCAGGTCCCTGTCTTCAGGTGGTGGGACAGGCCAAATAATAAGAGTCCAGAACTGCGTGTTCTTTAAGTGCCGAGAGTCACAGATGGCCCTGGGCTCAGAACGCTCCAGCTTAGTCATCCAAACAAGAGGATCCTTTACCTCCGAAGAGTAAACAAGCCCTGAAGCTCCCCGAGGGAGCCCCCTTGGCTGTGGACACAGGCCAGCCTCACTGGCACCTGTACCTTCCCTTTAGCATTTTTCTCCTTGGTATATGAGTTTGCTAGCGCTGCTATAACAAGGCTCCACAAACTTAAACCAAAGACAAGAATTTTCTCACATTTGCAGAAAGCATAAGTCTGAAATCAAGGTATCAGGAGGGCCACCCTCCTGTGTCCAAATGTCCCCCTTTCATAAGGACACCAGCCCTATTAAATTAAGGGCCCACCCTACTCCAATCACATCTGTAACTGCCCTATTTCCAAATAAGGTCACACCCTAAGGTACTGAGGGTCAGGATGTCAACATGAATGGGATGGCCACGATTCAATGTTAACACCAATGTACATGTCTGAAGACAGACTTGGATTATTTTGCCATCCTGTTACCTCCACCTGACTGGCTGGGTTCCATTCCTCTATAAGCCCATTTGAAGTCCAGAGGCCGTTTGACTTTTTCTTTCATTTGGAAGCTAAATTTCACCCTTGAAAAAAATGAGAACTCTAATATCCCAGTGTCTCCTATCCTCACTCAAAATACACCCAACAAACCAGAGACCTGGAATTGGATCTCATGGTCTCAGAGATTCCTATGGGAATGGCTGAGCAGGACCCTTCTCCTCACCCAATCCAGGGACCGTAGGGGAAGAAGCAGCTAGGATGAGAGATGTGGGGTCAACTTGGCCTTCCTGTGTAGCTCGCCTTTGTACCTTTCAGTCTGAAGCCCAAAGCTTTCTGCTCCTTAGTTCCTTGGGGGACGGGCCTTGGACTCTGTTGCTTGGAAAAATTTCAGTCCTTCAGGGTTGCTCCATCCTCATGCTCCCCTTGCCTCCTTGCCAAGTCCCTCTGATTTGGTTTGTTTCCTTCCTTTGTCATGCCCGGAGATCTGACCCCGACTGGCACATTGAGATGGACATCAGACATCTGGCCGAGTCCACAGTCCACAGCAAGACGTCCGGCACTAGAGCCCTTGGCTAAGGCAGGGAGCAGTGAGCTGGTGATCCCTGGGGTCCCTGGGGTCCCTCAGGTGCCTTTAGAGCCTGGGCAGAAGGCAAGAGAAACTGCCTGCAAGCCTCTGCTCTGAACCTGAGCTGGGAGGACACCCCTCACCCCACCCCATTCCCTATATCAACAGGCTACTGAACCCCAGAGCCAAGCCTCTCCCTGGAGCATTGACTTACTTGATGATGCAGGCAGGGGGGTGGCATTTTCTCTCTGTATTAAAGCCAATGTGAATAGAGAAAGCTGAATTCACATGGATTTCTGAGGCTGAAATCCAAAGTGTGTGTAGCAATGATTTGGGAGTTCATCCACAACCTTGGATTGTGCTTGGAAACATTGCTGGGATTGGGTTTCTGTTAATGGGAGGCATTAGGCTTCCTGTCTAGCTGTTCATGGATATTGCCAGGGCAGAAGGAGCACGAGCTGGCGTCGTGTGTGCTAAGGTAGCACACTGCTTCTATGGCAGAAAGGTTTGCCTGAGGGCTGGTTCCCGGGCCTGGATTCCTCTAGAAGCAAAGAGGAAACGAGGTCACGGCTGGAGAGGCTGGGGTGCTGGTTGCGGGACACCCTTTCTGACTTGGACCAAATCAGTTTCCAGGCAGGGAACTCTCACCTGGGTTTCCTGTTGGCCATGCTCCCCTGGCCCAGCTGGTCCCCAAGCATAGTGATGCAATGCTGAGTCAGGAGGTTGCCTTCATCCACACAGCTCCAACTGCTGCCGTCACCTATCCTCTCTATACTGGGCTGCTCGGAACCGCAAAGAAGGCAGGGCAACAGATTGGTAGAGTGGAGTCTTTAAGAGCCAAAGCAGCATTATTTTTTTCAACTTTGTCTTTTTTCCCTTAGAGCTAAATGGGTAGCTTGTTTGATAATAGTAGGTTTTGTGTGGACATAAATTTTCATTTCTTTGGAATAAAGGCCCTAGAGTGCAAGTGCTGTGTCATCCTATAGCTGCGTGGCTAGTTTTACATTTCCAACTGGCAGTGAGTGGTCCAAATGATCCACATGCTCACCAGCTCTTGGTGTTGCCACTGCTTTTTATTTTAGCCATTCTGATAGGTGGGGCTTCCCTCATACTTCAGTTGGTAAAGAATCTGCCTGCAATGCAGGAGACCCGGATTCGATTCCTGGGTCAGGAAGATCCCCTGGAGAAGGAAATGGCAACCCACTCCAGTCTTCTTGCCTGGAGAATTCCATGGACAGAGGAGCCTGCAGGCTACAGTCCATGGGGTCGCAAGAGAGTTGGACACGACCTAGTGACTAGAGAGAGAGAGATAGGTAGGTAGTGGAATCTCATTGTGATTCTAATTTACAACTCTTTAATGATGTTGAACATCTGTGTATGTGCTGATTTGCCTTCCATAGAAACTCTTCAGTGGAATGTCTTTTCATGTCTTTCCCATTTTCTAATTGGGTGGTTTGTTTTTCCTACTGTTGAGTTTTTGAGATTCTTTTTATGTTCTGGATACTAGTCCTTTATCAGGTAGGAGGTTGGCAATGTTTTCATCCTATTCACAGGGTCTTTCACAGAGCAAATATTTTACGTTCGATAAGGTCTAATTTATCAATATTCCCTTTTATGAGTCATGCTTTTGCTGTCAAGTCTAAGAAAGAATTTTTTGCCTAGCTCTGCATCCCAAAGATTTTCTCCTACCTTTTTCTAAAATTTGTGTACTGTTACATCTTACAATTAACTCTTTGGTCCATTTTTAGTTAATTTTTGTGTAAGGTATGAGATTGAGTGTGAAGTTTATTTTTTGCCTATAGATGTTCCATTGTTCCAGATCATGTGTTAAAAATGCTGCCATTCCTGCACTAAATTGCTTTTGCATTTTTGTCAAGACTCAGTTGGGCATATTTATGTGGATCTATTTCCTAAATCTGTTCTGTTCCAGTAATCAATGTGTCTGTCCCTCTGCCAATACCACACTATCTTGTTTAATGCAGTCTTGAAACCAGGTAAGTTGATTCCTTCCACTTGATTCTTCTTTGTCAGAATTGTTTCACCTCTTCTACTTCCCTTACATTTCCATAGAAATTTTAGAATAATTTTATCTATATCTACCAAAAATTATGCTGGGATTTTGATAGGAATTTGGTAAAGCTGTGTATCAATTTGAGAAAAATTGGTATCTGTACAATGTTGAGTCTTTCATTCTGTAAACACAGAATATCCCTCTATTCATTTATAGCATCCTTGATCTTTCATTAGTGTTTCATAGTTCTTAGCATACAAGTCCTGGATGTGATTTGCTTGATTTCACTACTACAGCAATAGTAAACTGTACCGTATTTTTAATCCCAGTGCCCATGCATTCTTTGCTGGCATTTATAAGTGCAATTGATTTTTATATGTTGATCTTGTATCCTGAGACCTTCCTGAACTTGCTTATTAGTTCTAGGATATACTTTGTAAATTTTTTAAGATTTCCATGTAGAAAATCATATCACCTACAAATAGAGATAGTTATACTTCTAATATGTATGCCTTTTATTTCATTCTCTTGCCTTAATGAACTAGCTAAGACCTCCAGTACTGTTTGTTTTATTGTTTTTTGTTTTCTTGGGGATATATTTGATACACAACATGGTGTAAGTTTAAGACGTTCAACATATTGATTTGATACGAGCAGTGGTGAAAGTAGTTATCCTTGCCTTGTCACCAAACTTGGAGGGAAAGCTTTCATCTTTAATTATTAAATGTGATGTTAACTGTAGAAATATTGCAGATGCTTTTTGCCAAGTTGAGGAAGTTCCTCTCTAGTCCTGGTTTTCTGAGAGTTTTCATCATGAATGGGTGTTGAATTTCATGATGTGCTTCTTCTGCATCAAATAATATGATCATATGACTGTAACTGAATTTGTGGTTTTGAGACAATTGTAGATTTACATGCAGGTGTAAGAAATAATGCAAAGAGATCCCTTGTGCCCTCTTAACTGACTTTGCCTAATGATAGAATCTTGAAAAGCTATATTACAACTGGGATGCCAACATGGGTATAGTCAAGGTACAGAACATGTCCATCTCCACATGAATCCCTCATTTCACCCATTGATGGACACATCCACTTCCCTTCCACACCAACCCCTTCCTTACTCCTTGGCAACATCTAATTAGCCCGTTTCTATAGTTTTTTATAGTCATTTTAAGAATGTTATATAAATGGAATCACACAGTGGCTAAGTTTGGGGGATTGCCTTTTTTTCATTCAGCATAATTCTCTACAGACTCATCCAGGTCATTATCAACAGTCATGTCTTTTTATTGCTGAGTGGTATACCATGGTATGTAGGTACCAGTTTGTTTAATCGCTCATCCATTGAAAGATTTCTGGGTTGTTTCTGGTTTGAGGCTATCTTGAATAAAGCCACTATAAATGCTTGTTTGCCAAGTTTTGTATGAATACAAGTCTTCATTCCCCTGGGATAAATACCTAGGAGTGCAATTGCTGGGCCATGTAATAATTACATGTTCAGTTTTTTAAGAAACTGCCAAAACAGTTTTCCAGAGTAGCTTTGCCATTTTTTCATTCTCTCCAACAATGCATAACTAATCCAGTTTCTGTCATTTTTGCCAGCATTTGGTGGGTTTTCCAAACAAATAAAGGTGAAGTTCAAATGACAATTAGTGGAATTCGTCCATTCACAATGTACTATACCATCTCCTCTATCTAGATCCTGAACATTTACATTACCCAAAGTAAAGCCTCATCTCTAGTAAGCAGTTAGTCCCCCCTTCTCCCCTGCCCTCAGTCCCTGTCAACCACCAATCTGCTTTCTGTCTCCATGAATTCAGCTATTCTGGATATTTTGTATAAATGGCATCATATAATATGTGACCTTTGGTGACTTGACTTGTTTCACTTAGCAGGTTTTATCTATATACCAATAATTCATTCCTTTGTATGGCTGAATAGGTCAGTGGTAAGGACAAGGCAAATTTTGTTTATCTGTTTACACATTGATGGCCATTTGGGTTGTTTCCACCTTTTGATTATCATGAATAATGCTACTGTGAACATTTGTGTGGAAATATTTGAATACCAATCTTCATTTCTTTTGGGTATATATGTAGGAATGGAATTGTAGGGTCTGATGGTAATTCCATGTTGTTAGTTTTTGTGGAAGAACTGCCAAACTGCTTTCCCCAGCAGCTGTAATGTTTCAGTTCCCACCAGCAATGTATGAGTGTTCCAATTTCTCCACATTCTTGTCAACACTTGTTATTTCCCCTTTTTTATTATGCCATCCTACTGTGTAGGAAGTGGTATGTCATAGTTTCAATTTGCATTTCTCTAACATCTCTTCATACTGAGCATCTTTGCATGTGCTTGTTGGCTGTTTTTAATATCATTTCAATATTAATTTTAATATCTATTTTTTATGTTCCCTTCTTTGTTTGCTTTGGGTTTATTCTCCTTTTTCTTGGTTCCTTGGGTGGAAACTTATAGATCTTAGACTTTCCCTCTATATATTTCTGTTATATATATTTCCCTCTATATATTTCTGTTATAACTGTAGATATCTGTCTCAGCACAGCTTTACTTGTGTCCCACAAATTTTGATGTAATATATTTTCATTTTCATTTAGTTCAGTTTATTTTAAAAATTTCTCTTGAGACCTCCTCTTTGACTCCTGAGTTTTTTTTTTTTTTAAAGTTTGTTGCTTAGTTTCCAAGTGTTTGGAGATTTTCCTGTTGTCATTTCTGTTTTTGTTTCCTAATTTGATTCCACTGTAGCCAGAGAAAATACCATACTTAGGAGTATATCTACCTAAAGAAACAAAAGACCTATACATAGAAAACTATAAAACACTGATGAAAGAAATCAAAGAGGACACAAACAGATGGAGAAACATACCGTGTTCATGGATTGGAAGAATCAATATTGTCAAAATGGCTATTCTACCCAAAGCAATCTATAGATTCAATGCAATCCCTATCAAGCTACCAACGGTATTTTTCACAGAACTCTTTTAAATTTTTGTGGATTGTTTTATAGTCCAAATGGTGTCTGTATTGGTATATATTTCTTGGATGCTTGAAAAGAATGTAAATTTTACCGTTTTCTTGATGGGGTGTTCAAAATATCAATTAGATCTTATTAGATGGCCGTGGTGTTGAGCTCTTTTATATCTTGCTGATTTTCTAATTGTTCTATCAGTTATTGAGAGAGGACATTGAAGTCTCCATTATGAATGTCAAGTTTTCTATTTCTTCTTTCAGTTAATGTTAATTTTGACCCATATATCATGTAGCTGTCTTGTTTGGTGCATACACATTTAGAATTACTTTGTCTTCTTGGTAGACTGATCCTTTGCCCGTCTCTGTGCCTGGTCATTTTCTTTGTTCTGAAGTTATTTGATGTTACTAGAGCCACCCCTGCTCGTTTTTAAAAGTTTTTTCATCCTTTTACTTTCTACATACCCATATCATTATATTTGAGGTGAGCATCTTGCAGACAGCATATAGTTGTGTTATGTTTGTGTTTTTTTTTTATTGACTCTGTCAACGTCTCTTCTTAATTGCTGTATTTAGATCATTTTCACTTAATATACTTATTGATGTTAGTGCTTAATTCTGCCAGTTTATTTTTAATTTCTGTTTGCTCTCTGTTTTTGTCCCTACTTTCTTTTTCCTGTATTCCTGTGGGTGACTTGAAAATTTTTTAGAATTTCATTTGCTGATTCGTGTATGGTGTTTCTGCATGTATCTTTCTGTATGCCATTTTTTGGTGTTTCTTGGTACTACATCATATATACATAACTTGTAAGGGTCTACTGATGTCAGCATTTTACCAGTTTGAGTGAAGTATAGAAACCTTACCTCTCTTTCCACCCCTTTACCACTCTCCTCTGTTTATAATGTAATTGTGTTAAATATTTCTTCCACATACATTTAGAACCACAGCATGCAATGTTATGTTTCTTCAGCTGCCAAATATAATTTAGAAAACTTTAAGGAAAAGGAAAGTCTATTCTATTTACCCATATTTTGTCTCTTTCCATGATTCCTTTTTCCTCAGTGATGTCCAAAATGTCTTCTTTTATCATTTCCTTTCTGTTTAGAGAGCTCCCTTTAGCCATTCTCTCAGAAGTCTGTTGTTACTGAATTCTTTCCGTTTTCATTCATCTGAGAATGTTTGGATTCCCCTTCCATACCTGAAGTGTGATTCTCAGCACTCATTTAGATCTTCTGTTTAGCTGGCTTTCTCTGACAATGCTCTGGCAGGGAAAGGGGTGCGCTGTCTCATTTCTGCCAGGTAGCTGTGGAAATCCAGATTCTCCACTTAGCCTTCATTGACACCAAGGAGGTTGGAGCTTCTCGTTACTGCTGGGTAGTGATGATCATTCCAGCTCCCCACTGGGCTTCTGCTAATACCACCCTGGGTGGGGTGGGTAAGAGTGCTTCATTAGTGTTCCCCATGTGACCTCCACTGACATTAAAAGGGATGGGATGTGGACTCATGACCCTGTGGAGGGGCAAAGGTCTTGACTCTGTGCGGCCTCCTCTAACACCACCCTGGCAGGAGCAGGGGAGATGACTCATTTCTGTTCGGGGCGGGGTGGAGTCTAGGCCCCCAACTGGCCTTTGCTGATGGGACTGGGTGGGACCACCCTTTTGTCTGTGGTGTTTAGCTGAAGAAGACTGGCTCTTGCATAAAAGTTTTCAGTCTTGGGAGACTGCCCCTTTTCTGGCCCTCTGAGTAAAGAGAGGAGACTTTTGCAGGAGCTGTTTTGGCTGTGTTCATTGGTACTTCGGGTTGTCTGCTTCTTCAGTTCCAGTCTGGGATCTATGAGGCAAAAAGAAAACCCAGGGAGCTTGCCACTGCGTCGTTCCCTATGTCCCAAGGTCTTTATCTGGTTTGCTTTCTTCTCCTCACCTTTCAGGGTCTTCTGGTGCTTGTTTTATATGTAAGGCCCAGACGTTTCAGTTGTCCGCAGTGGGGGAATGGGGAAAGTACTTCTCCACTTTCCCAGAGCCAGATATGTGGACATGGAAATTTTAGACCTGTGTTTGTCCTGCCAAGGAGATCTAGGGAAGGAGAGCTTCCCTCATACATGAATCTCTTGGCAGAGCTCTAATTCCATGTCTACATCCTGAGAAACAAAAAGAAATAAAACACATCTGCTATCCCTGGGTTTGCACATCTGCTGGTCTGTCATAGAGGGCATCAGCTGGGACAGCCGTGATCGTGATCGCAGCCAGTTCGGTTACCTTTTTGTAAACCAGTGCACCGGAATTTCGTGAGCCCCTTCCAACAGCCATTGCTTCCTTCCAGTGATTGTCGGGTCATGACCTATTAGTCCACTCACTTGGTTGGGTGCTCACAGGGGCACAGTTGGCAGGTGCCCCTTTTGTGGACTGAAGGCTTCAATAGAGCTGAAAGGGCAGTTAAGCCATCACCTGATTCAACCACCTTGGTTTTCATATTAAAAAAAAAAAAAAATTCTGTGTTAGAGAACGGAAGATCTCATGGTGTCCCGCCGAAAAGCCTTCCCTGCCTTGAAGCCCGATGTCATTTAGTCACATCGGGCTGTTCCTCCACCCATCCCTCAGCTCTCCAGAGACTGCCATCTCATCCCAGCCAACTGCCTACCAGAAGTGCCCCTCATCCCTGGAGGTGGGAAGGGCTCAATGAGGGTGGTGGGGTGGAAAGAGAGATAAGAAAAATGCACGTAGCCAGCTCCACCCAAACCTGTCCTCGGAATGCAAGTCTGTGATTCACGGGGTCAATGGTCTCATCTTTGTGTCTGAAAGACAGTGTACTTTTTGTCTCCCTAAGCCCTGTGTCTAGGTCGTTTGGGAAGCGCCTGGGAGAGTCAAGAATAAAATTGCAGGTCAAACAATGGATGACTGGAAAAGTCGACTTGTAGTCAAGAGCATGCTTCCCCATTTCGCCGTGGTGGGAAATCGTCAGGAGCCCAGAAAGCTCCAGGAATCGGTCAGATAATGGGCTATGGGGGGAGGGGGGCTGTGAATGTTTCTAACTGTAAACTTGAACGTAAGATGTGTTGTTGAAATTCTCTGTGCAAACTTCGTGGCAAGGTACCAACCCCAAATGTAAAGAAACTGAAATGTGACCTAGAAAAGATCCAGGAGATGTGCTGACCCTGCCCCTTGTGAGTTTCAGGAAGAGCAGGAGAGTCCAAGCCTCCGTCTAGATTTCCAGTCCAGCTCTCTCTGCATACACCCCTTCAACTAAGAAGAGATGAAGGGTGAAAAGGGAAAAAAGTGTACTCTTTCTCTTAATGGAAGCCAGGAATTTGGGGATGACAGGCACTGGATGTATTATATTAGCTTCCTAGTACCACTGAGAACAGGAAGCCAGTGAGTAGGGTGCTGAAAGATACTCCCATTCGACTCTCTGGCCCTGATGTCCTTTTAAAAACTCACCTGACAAATTTCTGCTTGCCTCCCTCGGAACTCAGACATCATCCATGAGTGCGAAACTCAAGAGTTAGGGATTCCAGAAGTAGTTTGGGGAGCCAGGATTCTAGAAAGGGACATGGGAGCCATTGGTTGGTTGACTGACAATAAAAGCCTGCAACCTCACTAGTCTACCAAGTTAGCTTAGTTACTAGGAGGTACTGCAAGCACAATGACTGTTATCTCAGTGCATTAGGTCCACAAAGGAGTGGCTTGCTTAATCTTGGCAATTAATAGAGCAGAGAGGAAATGGCTTTTCTAGACCCCTGGGTCTGCTTCCTTCCTGTTCAGAGAAATGGGAGCTGGGGGCTTTGAGGTAATGTCATTTCACATAACTAGAGGGCCCAGCTTCTCCAATTCCAAGGGCAGTCTACTTTGAATAAGTCAGTTTTCTATTTAGGTGAGAATTCTGATCTTTGCACAGCTGTCAGGGAGTGAGGACATGGCTGAAATCTTTTTTCTCTTTTTTGACCTCGTTGTCTGCCACTAACAATATATTGAGAAGGCGGTATCTAGTTGAAACATTTACAAAACTTTGTTTACTGGAGTTCCAGCTCAAAAAGGATACCAATCAGATGGGATTGCAGAGAGGGAGCAGTTACTTACCTATATCCTGTCCTCCAAATTGCCAGCCCTCCCATCAGGCATCTTTCCAAGTCAGTCTCCACCCTCCATCCCCATTACCCTTTCTAGCTCTTGCTTCTCTTTTATGGTCAAGAGTTAAGTCTGTGAAGGAAAACCTCTTGGTGATACATCCAGAGACCATGCTCAGTTTCGGTGGGTCTTGCAATTTCTCCTTTGTTCCATACTTGTTTCCATCCCAAGGAGAAAAGATTGTGGTGGGGGTTGAAGGTGCAGGATCCTCTTCCTCTTACCCCATGAGCCCCACCACCCCTGTGTAAAGTGTGACTAGTTAAGTAACCTGTTTGCTTTTGACTGGTGTAGATCTGGATGCGGGATGGGTTCCTCCTAGAACATGTCCTCTGAGCGGCCACCCGCGCCCTCACTCTGAAGAAGCAGCCCTGGCTCACACCATTTCTGGGCTTGGCTTCTCTTGGCAGGTGGCCTTTAGAGTCCTTTGTAAGCCTGGCCAAAAATGCACATGCATTGCTTTAGCATCACACCTTGGACCTGATCAAAAGCAGCCCTTCTCCCTCCTCCGCAACACCTCTTGTTCTGTGGCTCTGAGTGAGCTGGTTCCAAAAGTCCAAGCCATCCTGGAAGACCAAGGACCTGCCTCAGTTGAGCATATCCAAAAAAATAAGCCTCAGGCTCCAAAAGCAAGTCTCTTGGATAAGTCCTCTTGGCAATAAAAGCCATGTTCATCTTCCTAGAAGATACCTGTGGCCTCTGAAGGGTCTGACACTCAGGGAACCCACTCTCTTGGCTGTGCCTGATGGGTAAATGTGGAGCCTGGCCGAGCCAGGCACTGCTGATGTGGCCACCAGTAGCCGGGGCAACTCTTGGTTTGAGCCCAACTGACTTCTCTTGGCTGGTCAACCCCGGCAGCTTCAGTAAGGTAACTGGTACCCACATGGAGCTCTGCCCTACACGCCCCACATGCTGAGTAGCTCAGCAACCCCTTGATTGTGGACAGAGACAGACAGATTCAAAGCATAATGGCCAGTCAGTTCACCATGAAACCTGCTGTCCAGACAAGTACAGGACCCAGACTGGTAGCAGCAAGAGGCTGTCCTTGGCGGGAGCAGGGCTGGTGCTTCTCAGGTGTGGCCTGGACTGGGGTCTTGGCTGTTTCCTGTGCTTGCTTTCCCTCGGATGCTTTCTATGTGTCCAGGGATGATACCCCGCAGCCCCATCCTGAGAAACTCTGTGCTTCTGGAAGCACGTCCCTAACACCACCCTGTCCCTTCCTGCCAGCATCCTCAGTGGAGAAGGTCTGACACAGACATCAGCTTACCTGGTTTTCTTGTCCTTTTCCAAGAAACGGACTAACAAAAAAACTACTTTCAAGTCAAGATCTGTTCATAAAATTATATCAGTCCCAAAGGAGAGTTCTTTTAAACAGCCCTGGGTTCTCCATGTGAATCACTGTGAGTTCCCATGCAGGAAAACATGCATCCGATGTGATGATTGCTCTTGGCTTAAGACCAGGGCTCTGGACACCTGATTCCAATCTTGCTTCTGCTCCTAACTAGCTATGGGGCTTTGGCCATCCTTTGCCCACCCTGAGGACAAAGATCAAATTAACCAGGAGTAAGAATAGCCACTTTTATTTGAGAATTGACTAGGTGCCAGGCACTTGCTAAGCATTCAGGGTGCCTTATCTCCTGTAATCCTGAGAATAACCCTGAGATAAAGAGGCTATCTCCAGGAAACTGAGACTCAGGTTAAGGAACTTGACAAAGTCACAGAACCAAGACACAGCAGAGCTCAGAGCCTGCTTTCTTCGCTGATGGCCTCTGCTGCCTCTTGGCTCTGAATCATGTTGAAAACCACAAAACCCTGAGTACATGTCAGGCGGGAGTAGTTATCATAAGAAAGCACAGCACCCTCTCAGCATTTGTTCATTCATTCAGCTGCCTGATTGCCTAATGACTCTTGTGTGATCTGGAGTTTTACCTTTTGAACATTTGGGCATCAACTCAAGCTTAATAAGGCATCCAGTCCTGGCAGTGAGTGTATGGAGTTTTAACAGAAGGCAAAACATTTGGCCTCTCTTTTTGAAGTTAAGATCTCCATCCATTCCTCCCCCAGCATGGTGATTGGGTTGATGATAGCACACAAATCTCTCAAATACTAGCATGCCAGGTGGGTGTGCTTTGGAGCTCGGGTGGAATTGGAACTCAGTTGTCTCTGTCTCAGTCTACACCCCACCCAAAGTTGTAAAGATTCCCCAGCTCTGAACAGCCATCTATTCCCTTCATAAGGCAGCTCCAGATGAAATGGAAGCTTTAAGGTATTAGACATACAGTCAGAAAAGGTAAGGCATGGCATGCTCCTGGTGTGTCCTCTGTCCTCTGCATGTCCTCTTTCACCATCCCCCAGAGTTTGCTCAAGCTCATGTCCATTGAGTTGGTGATGTCATCCAACCATCTCATCCTCTGTCATCCCCTTCTCCTTTTGCTTTCAATCTTTTCCAGCATCAGGGTCTTTTCCAACGAGTCAGTTCTTCACATCAGGTGGCCAAAGTATTGGAGCTTCAGCTTCAGCATCAGTCCTTCCAATGAACATTCAGAGTGGATTTCCTTTAGGATTGACTCATTTGGTCTCCTTGCTGTCCAAGGGACTCTCAAGAGTCTTCTCCAGCACCACAGTTTGAAGCCATCAATTCTTCGGTGCTCAGCCTTTTTTATTGTCCAGCTCTAACATCTGTACATGACTACTGGAAAAACCATAGCTTCTTTCCCCCACAGCCAGTCCCTCTCATCAAGAAGCTTGCACAAGCCTCTTGTCCTCATCCATCAGAGGGCAGACAGAATGAAAACCACAATCAAAGAAAACTAACCAAACTGATCACATGAACCACAGCCTTGCCTAACTCAATGAAACTACGAGCCATGCCGTGTAGGGCCACCCAAGATGGATGGGTCATGGTGGAGAGTTCTGACAAAACGTGGTTCACTGGAGGAGGGAATGGCAAACCACTTCAGTATTCTTGCCTTGAGAACCCCATGAATAATATGAAAAGGGGAGCTATATCAGGGGTCCCCATTGGGTCGTCCCAAGTGCAGCCTGCTTTGCACCGTGGTATGACCTAAACCAACCGCTCACTCCTTCTTCTTCTTGTCACCTTGAAATGCAAATGGAGCTGAGGAAAGGGGAGAGAGGAGCCTTGTCTGTCTGTCTGCTTCAGATAAAGGAGGAGGGCCATTCACTTGCTGCCATGCTAAGTTTGGGACTTTGTGCCCATCAGCCCCAGAAGCACACCCTTTTGTTTGCAAAAAGAGTAGGGGGAACTCAGTGAGGAGACCTCGCATTTCATCCCCAGGCTCTGCCTGGCACTTTGTGTGAGTAAGTCCTTTTCCTCCTGAGGTCAGAGGGCCCATGCTGCCAATTTTCTGGGGTCCTTCCTGTGCACCCAGCCCTGTGCTAGACACTGGGCTACAGCAGCTCCCAGTCAAGGGCAGATTTCTCAGACTTCCTCCACTGGGAACAGACCTGTCCTCAGAAGCTGGGAGGAGAAGGGCATGCTCCTTCATAGACAGTAGTTTGTCTACTCCTGTGACATGCGGACCAAGATCTCCATTTCACCAGGGAGGGGACCAAGGGTCTTTCCCAGTATTATATGGGCAGTAGGTTGGAAACTCAGATCTCAAACCCAGGTGCCCTGACTCCAAAGCTCCTCTTCCTTGCCTGCTTCCCATTTCCCAGTTGGGAGTTCAGACAGACAGTCTTCCCCAGTCAGGCACAACTTGGGGTTCAGGCTATAGCAGTGGACAGAACAGAGCCCTAGATTGCCTGGACAGTCCACTCCAGTGGCAGACGGCTCATAAACAGAGATAGAGTGGAGAGGCATCATGACTTCATACTCGTGGCTCTCTGTAACCTTCTGACTGGCATCACCAGCTGCCCAGCCTGGGAGCTGAGAGCCAGTATAATTAAAAACCCACAGAGAGGTAGGGACAGCCACCCAAATCCTGTGCTAAGTGGTCAAAACAGCTGTCTTAGAAATCTGGAGAGGCAGCCTGGTGTCCCCTGCTTCACGCAGGCTTCAAGCGTGGTGCCTGTGCAGCTCTGGCCCCAGGAGAGGGGAGCTTTCTGGACCCGGGGGTCGGAGGGTCCAGGCATCAGCTCCTCGGGGAGATGGCTGTCCCCGAGAGTTACTGGGATCCTGCATGGGACTCTGCCCTCTGTCCACATCAGATGACTGTGAACAAGGTATGGGTCTGAACTCAGTGTAAATCACACAGGTTATTACACTGTTAGCACTTTGAAAACAAATGATCAGTGATGGGCCTTGACTTAGAAGGGTGATAGGAGACAAGTGTCCTTGGAGCTCAAGGTGGTACCACTCTGAACGTTCTGGGTCACAGCCTGCAGTGTGTGTGTGTGCGCCTTTCTATTTGGGGATTCCCCCCACAGAGCATGCAGCTGTTCCCTTCCTTTCCTCCTGCCCCCTCCTCCTGCAGGGAGGGCTGGACCCTGTTCCAGACACTGCCAGGCAGAGGCCTTGCCTTCAGCCTGGCCCCTCCATGAGGGCAGCGCACTGCTGGCCTGGCAGGACACCACTGGGATCTGCATCCGGCTCCTGCCTGGGTAGCCCCATCCAGCACAGCGGTGACCTGAAAATCCACTGTGGTCCATGCTCAGGGGAGGCTGCTGGAAGGGGCAGGTCTACTTGGCAGCTGGCACCCACTGGCACTGCCTATTTCTGAACTTCCAGGAGCCCACACTTGCCATGGCTGCATTCCTGTCCAGCCCCTGGCCCCAACTTCCTTGACGTCAGGCCTGAGGTGACAGGTGTCTGGAGCTTGAGCTCCCTGGGGTGGGGGCAGGATGGACAGTGTTGGACCCCAGGTCAGGGAGACAGGAGAGCCTGTTGGGGTGTGTACAGGCTGGTGTGGGGCAGCCCTGGTTTACAGGCCCCAGGCACATCAAACTCTGGGGTTGGCCTGTGCAGGATGAAGCCTCTTACTTTCATTGAAAATCCCTAGCTGGAGAACTCGGCGTGGCTCCGATTGTGGAGATGTGTGTCATAAGCTGCCCCTGGGGTGCCCAGTTCTAGACCTGGGGACAGGAAGCATGAACTGCTAAGGCTTGACCTACAGATTTTAATGTCTGCAGTCGACATACAGTAATTTGTCAAAACCCTGCCTTCTGCCCCTTGGCCTTTCCTTTCTCCTCATCATCTCCCTCCTCCCCACATCACCAGATCACCAAACCCCAAAGCAACAAAATTAGAAAGTCATGCAGGATCCCAGGATGGGTTTGACCACCAAGGACCCAGACCCAAGACCCACATGTGGCTGGTGCCACCCCTCCCTCCCTCCTGCCCCAATCCCTCTGCACCAACCTGCCTTTGTCTGCATCCTTCTGGGGCTGTGGGGCACAGTCCCTCTCCTGCTCCCCACCCAGAGCTCTTCTCCAGGTCCATTGCTCCCCTAGGCAGTCAGCTGGCAGGTGCTCTCATGATGCTGAGACCTGACTCCATCCCTGACATACAGTGAATGCCCAGTGAGCAGTGGCTGCCTTCCCTTTTGGCTAGAAGAGCCCTCAAAAAGTCTCCAAATCACCCTCTTTGTCGAACACAAGAGGCTCTGGACACACAAAAGGCAAAGGGGTGTCCTTCATGGGGCCAGTTAGTGAGTTTGTCACAATTTCTGGAAAGTGCTTGCCTCTTGGCCTTGTGCTGGGAATAGAAGCGATCAGGGTCATTTGCAGGAAATCTTTTGCTCCGTGGCTTAATTCACATCTGCAGATGCCAGCTGAGCCTTGTCATGAGACTAGGCAGTCTGGGGGTACAGAGATGAGGAGGAAGCCCCAACTTTCCTTTCATGGAACCCGCAGAGCACCTGCCAACAGATGGGCAGTAATAACAACTGTCATTAGTGAAGGTTAAACATGGCATTTGAGACTACTGTATGCCTTACCCCATTCAGAAATGGTCACCTAGCTTGTATAATGGTTGAAATCTTGAAACTTTTCAGCTCTGAAAATGTTGCCTGCTGCTGTCTTGTGAATGGTAGGCCTACGTGTGCCCCTGCAGTGTGAGGAAGGCAATTTGGAAATAACCTCTGTGCCTTGGGGTAGATGCCTGTGTGGTAGGTCCAGAGCTAGGCAAACTCCCACCCATGGACTAAATGCGGCCCGCAGCCTGTTTTTCTAAATAAAGTTTTATTGGCACAAGTCACACCCAGTCATTAACATGTTGTCCACTCTAGAGTTTCAACAGGGAGTACATGGCCTGCAAAGTCTAAGATAGTTAATCTTCGAGCCTTAAAGAAATTTTTACAGCCCCTGATCTCAGTCACTGGGCTTTGGATCATTTTTCCCAAGGCTGTCATTTCCTCTCCTAAGTGGGTACTCTACTCTGTACCATTTGAGGGACTGTCACAGATTCTGGCACCTCTCCAGGAGTTCTGCTTCCTCTCCTGGGCCACAGCTCTCCCATCACCATCCAGGCAGACCTTTTCCAAATAGACAGAGCTGGCCATTCATTGGTGCAACCACCCCCGACAGTGGTTTCCCACTGCAGACATCTTCCCATCCACCCCCTTCCCAGGGTGGCAAAGCTTTCTGTGAGCCACAGGTGTCCCCCTGGCTCGCTATGCACCAAGCATCCTGGCCACCTGCCTGTCCCCAGAACATGCTGTTAGCTTCCCCCCAGGGCCTCTGTCCTCCTGCCTGGAGCATTCTTCACCCGTCCTCCTGAACACTCTGTCACATCCCTCCCCTTCGGTCCTCTGAAGGCTCCTGCTCACACTCTGTTCTTGTTCTTGCTCTTTGTGTACCGTCTGTCCCACTTGAATTCCAACTCCTTCGCTGTCTGCTTCCCCACTCCTTTACCCAGTGTGTGCTTATTCTGAGAGGGTCTCTGTTCTGGGTCCCCTAAACAGCCCTGCTCTGTACAGTTAGAAGCCTCCCTCTCTGCAGTGAACAGATGCTCTGTGCCTCTCTCTTTTTCTGGAATAAGCTTGAGGCACTAAAGTTGTCCAGTGTTAGGGCTGCCTGCATGACACTGTCAGAAAATCTCAGCACTGTCTTCCCTCTTTTTCTTTCTCCTTTAAGTCAAGCCTTTGGACTTTAGAACAATGAACTTGGCCAATATAAAATATCTCCAGGAAGCCAGCCCCCAGACACCAACATCCAACGTCTGCTTTCTGAATATATGGCTTCAAAGAGCTAAGAGTACAGTAGCCGAGTGCTGTCCATCCTATGTTTTTAAGCCACATGACAGCTAAGGAACTTAAGAATGCCTTGCCCTTTCCTATACTTAAATCTGACAAAATTACTTTATTGGCAGCATTTTTTTTTGTAATCCAGATAATATTTTATTTTTTTCCATTTATTTTTATTAGTTGGAGGCTAATTACTTTACAGTATTTTAACAAACAAAAATCTCTTGTGTTTTTGCCAATAATTCAGCTTCAGTTTTCCAAGTGAGAAAAAGGTAATTATGAATGATGACAAGGAGACAGTTTTGAGGTTTCTGTTAATAACACATTCAGAATTGTTAACACTTGCAGTCTTCCCCTGGCCGAGGCAGTGCAGCTTCTTACAGTGAGGTGGACCAGGAAGGAAGCAGTCTGTAGGAGTGGTGCCTCAACCATCAGCACCCTGGCCACTACCTATCACAGCACCACCACCACCATTAGCACCTCCACCAACAACCACCACCACCACCACCACCACCTCCACCAAACACCACCACCACCACCATCTCCACCAAATACCAACACCACCTCCACCTCCAAACACCAACACCACCTCCTCCACCAAACAGCAACACCACCACCACCATCTCCACCAAATACCAACACCACCTCCTCCACCAAACAGCAACACCACCACCACCATCTCCACCAAATACCAACACCACCTCCACCTCCAAACACCAACACCACCTCCTCCACCAAACAGCAACACCACCACCACCATCTCCACCAAATACCAACACCACCTCCTCCACCAAACAGCAACACCACCACCACCATCTCCACCAAACACCAACACCACCTCCACCTCCAAACACCAACACCACCTCCTCCACCTCATTTACCAGCACCAATACCACCTCCATCACCAACACCATCACATTCACACACACACACACACACACACACACACACACACACACACACACACACACACACACACACACACACACACACACACACACACACACACAGAGGCAGGGGAAATTTTTCAGGCTGTCTGACATATTCTCTGGTGCCTTAACAGACACTTTCCACACACAGTGAAAGAAAAGAATAGTTTCAGGTTGTCATTATTCTCAGTATGTAAAACTGCTCTTGTTGCTGTGTGCCTTGGAACTCTGGAACATCACCACGTGTCTGTGGCTGAAAGTCAGTAAAGGTGCATTAGGAGAAAGGCTAATATAGCTCTGAGTGCTACACCTTTAAGAAAGATAAGTTTGGATAAGAGATCTTCCACTTCATAAAAGCCTTTACTGGGGATTTCCTTCCAATGGCAAACTCTTGTTGCATTGATGATCTGGTTGACAAAAGTTAGCCTTGCACACAGCTGTTCAGGAATGCCGCCAATGAGTAAAGGCAGATCTGCCTTGAATGGCAAATGCTGCTGAGTAACTGTGTTACAGACTATTTTAGGACCACCAAGAAAGTGTGTTTTCAAGAGTGGAAAGAGAGAGACTTATGTATTTGAGATGAGCACCATGCCAGACCCTACACTCACGTTCCATCTCTAAGCTCACGTGATTCTGATAACAGATTTGTAAGCAGCTTCACTCTCCCCATCTGGGTTGCAGAGCACTGCCAACATACCAGAGGCCACAGACTTGTACACTCAAAAAAGCTTAATTTTATGCTCTATGAATTTTGCCTCATTTTGAGAAAAAGAGGACCTAAATCATTTCACAGTGTATACTTATAGTAAATCATCACATTGTGTACTTTTAAAAAATTCAAATTGTACAACCTCAAGAATTAGAATTTTATTGTTGAGCATACCTCAATAAATCTGAAAAAAGAGAGGACCTAAAGCACGTGGAGGGTCTGTGCACTGACCCAAAGCTCATCATCCCATGTTCCCTCCCAGCCTCTGCTTTTATGACATCAGAGCTGAAACAGCCTGACTCGAAGATCTCTTCATTGGACTGCATACATCTGCAGGCAGTTCGTGTATTTTAGAGCCAGGAGTTGGTGCCCAGCCACTAAAATGTGCTTATTTAGTAAGCATGTGACCTCCAGAATACACCAGATGAGTCAGGTGTCTCTGGATTCTTCCCGCGACTACACAGCTGTTGAGTTTCCCATGCAGAAAGATTCTTTCCTGAGATGGTCTAAAGCCTGTCGCCATCTTATTTAGCCCATTGTTGGGGCAGAGGCAGAAGTGAAGTCCCCTTCTACTTAAGCTTCAAGATCTGCCTTCAAACCTTACAAAGCCAGGTTCTTTGAACCTTCTCTTCCTGTAAAAGCTTCCATTCCCACAGAATCAGAGGTCTGCACCTGAGTGCAGGGCAGGAGGTTACTGTTCAATCCCCAATGGGTTTTCCGTTCCCTCATTTAAACTACTGTTTCCTCAGACGTGGTGCGAGAGCTGGCAGCCTTCCTGGTAACTGGTGACTGGTAGGACTGTAATAGAATGTGTAAGTAAGCGCAGGTCATTTGACTGAGATTGCAACTAATGCAGACCTGCTACTCTCAGTATCAACACGACTAGTCCACATACACACACGCACACTGTGTTCCAGTCATTCCTTGTTGAGAAGGCATGGAGAGATATTTGGGACAGAACCATAATGTGACCCCAGATGAGCTAGGGCCAGTTGTGCTTTCTTGAAGAGGGTCTGGAATTGGAAGTGTTGTACTGGTCCTGCTCATGGCAAGGACACTTATGCGCCATCAGACTTTCCTTGGCCTATCTGTACCCCAGGGGGAAAGGACCTCTTAGGTGGGGGAGAAGAGAATTTATCTTTTCTCTGCAGGAGCAGTCCAGGTAGAAAGTCATAACATCTACTTACTAAAGCTGGGACCCATTCACTTTGTGGATGGGAAACCTGAGGCTCAGAGTTGGGTAGGGATCTAGGAGAGTTCGCACCACATAGTACTGAGAAACAGAGCCCAGGGAGAAGTGAGAAAACTGGGCTTAAGTGAACTCTGAGGGCTCTTCTGCCCTCCTCACATACAGAAACGCATGTCTGCCCAGTGGCCCTGATGGCCTCCAACCTCAGCTCTGCCTTCCCTTTCCCCCTTCCCTGCATGTTTCTGGGCACACCAGCCTAATTCAGGTGAAACGCAGATGCACTTGTTAACCTGAGTCCTTCACAGGCAGAATCATCCGGGCTGGGACAGAGCCCTTGCCTCTGACCTTCAGCTTCTAGTCTGGCTCCACAGGCAGTACCTGCTCAATCTCTAGACCAGCCTTGTCAAATCCATCCTGGTACTCGAAAGCGACTCCATCTTTCTCTTCTCGCCCAAGTAGTCATCTTTATCCCCCTGATGATGCTATTTAGGGAGGTATTTGGAGGAATCCAGGGCAGGGTTTCTTCCAGTGGAAAGAGGCCAACCTGGGAGTCAGAGAAACTGAACTGGTCCATGGTCACATCTCTTCCTGGCTCTGCACCTCATGAACCCTCATGTGAAAGGGAGGGGTTGGCCAGGCATTAGGGCCCAGCAGTCCTGACAGCGTAGGAGTGCTGGCTCTGACTCAAGAAACACTTGGTCAATGATGGACCATTTGGAGGCTGCTTAGGGGGTGGTACAGGATGAATTATGAGCCCCTTAAATCCATTTGCCTCTGTGAGTTTGAGGCCAGTCTTAGAACTACCAGTTTTTCCACCTGGTATGCCTACACTACAGAAAGGGAGAACACAGTTCTAGAAAGCCCCCATCTATGGGGGCTGCTGTTCAGATCACTCAGGCTGGGCTGGTGGAGGGTTGCTGAAAGGGTGCTGGAGCCCAGAGTGGCGGGTAGTGGCAGGCAGCACCCCTGGCTGAGGTCAGTGTCATCAGTGCCAGGCTGCTCATCTCCTCCCACTCTCAGCCCCATGTCTGGATCCTAGATGATGTGACTTAATTTGCCAGAGAGCAAGCCAAGGCCCACACTGGAGGGCACTGTGGCAGCCTGGGGACCAAGGCCTGAGGAGTGACATCAGCGACAGTGACTGCTTCTGACGTGTACTCCTCAAAGATACTGTGAGGCACCCAGGGCAAGCAAACTGTGTACTCATTCTGGAGAAGAAATCGAGGCTCAGAGAGGAGGAGTGACTTGCCCATAGTCACACAGCAGATGGAGGTGGTAGGACTTCCATCAGGTCTGCTGGTGCCACTCCAGGGCTCCCTCCTCCACCCCAGCCTGCCTCTGCCAAGCATGAAGCCTGCCAGCTCAGGGCAAGCCCGGGTGAGATTCTGGCTCCAAACCACCTCTTAGCAGAGATTCATTTCTGAGACAAACTGACTCCTCTAGAAGCCAATCAGCATTCAGGATTCCCTGCCATTCCCATCCACCCCGGGATTCTCCACAGCCTCAGGTCTTTACAGTTCTGGAAAGTCTTTCTGCTGAAAGTCCTGTTTGTGCTACAGAAATGTCAGTTTTAGTTTGTGGGGATTTAGTTCGCTTCCTCTCTCTTCCTGCAAACCCTGTCCTGGTCCTGCCGCATCGTCCGTTATTCTATTTTGGGGCTGCCTCGTCCAGGCCCCACCATGTCATCTGTTCTGACCAAGTCTACTGGGGAACACTCTTGTCTCAGGGGCCTTGAAATCCAAGCTCGCTGACCAGTGTGAGGTTCCTGGCAACTCACTGGAAGCATATGTAACAGCAGGCGGAAGGTGTTGACGGTGCGTGGGTAGTCTTGTGAGAGAGCAAGCCTGAGAGAAGCAAAAGCAGACCGGCCCGGCTGAGCCGCAGGGGGCGCTAGTGAGGGAGGCAGGGGAGACTGCACCGCCACAGGCGATCTCCAGCTTCGTGATGCTTTTGCTCAGGGCCTCTGGAGGGAAAAAATGGTCTCTCTTGGACACGTACACCCTCCTACATTCTTAGACAAAACGGATAGTGTATATTTTTGCTGGCCTTTTGTAGGTGTTCTTGTTAAACCACCAGCTAGAGTGTCCAAAATTAAGTGTTTATAGCAGCCTGCCAGACTTCCTTGGAATGAGTTATATATATATATATATATATAGGTTTTATTTATACACATATGTATATGAAATAGTAATATATACATATATATATGAAATATTCTTTCTTCTATTTATGCCTGTTTTCTGAGCCCAGACTGTACTCTTACAACCTAGACCTTTTTCCAAGATTTTATTGCCTTTTTTTTTTTGCCATTCCAGACTAAAGTGTAGAAAGGGAAGAATTGCCATATGTCATTGTTCAGACAGAACCAGAAATAATGTTGACTTCAGAGCTGAAGTTGGCCCCTATCAGAAGGGTTGCCTTTGTTTTCTCATTATTTAGGGGGCGGGGAAGGCATCACATGCTTTGAAATGCATTTTAATGAATGTTTATCAGGTCGTGAGGATCACATTGGTGGCTTTGTCTGCCCGATTATGAAATGGTACTCTGCTGGTCCTGGTGGATGGAGATAAAGTCATTCCTTTCTAAAAGACGCCAGGGCACCATCCTTCACTTGCCCTCCCCGCTCCACACCACAGGCCTCCTGGGGTCTAGTGCTAGTGTTAGCCCCTAGCTAGCTGTGGACGATGAGCAGATCCTAACCCATTCTGTTTCGTGTAAACAGGGAAGGTTGAGATGTGGTCTCTGGCCGTCCTGCAGGTGGCTACTGATTCCCTTATTGTTAAAAAATATAAAGCCCTCCCAGTGAAAGGGCGGGGTCACGGGTAGTACAAGGCCCACCTGGAGGAAGTAGGGGCTGCCTGGGAACTGCACCCACAGCTTGCTGTACGGAGTCCACAAAGACTGGAAAATGGCCATAGGTAAAGATGTTTAGAAGGGTCTGGAAGTTTGGTGGGAATCTGCTGCCCCCAACATGACGCTGAGAAGGGAAGTCATTCCAGGGTAGCAAGCTCTCTGTGACACTTGATCAGAAGGGTGGCCCCCCATTTCAGTCAAGCACCCTAGACCAGACAGGCAGCAGCACCCAGGTGCCCAGGTGACCCAGCCATGATGTCAGTGTGGCACCAGCAGCAGGGAAAGCCAGGCCGATTTCTCGCAATAGAGATGAGTAAGCAGTCATGGGATCCTGATGGAGGAGACACTGAACTTGCAATAGATCACCACGCCTCCTGGAGGCCTGGTGAGAGCAGATGCTAGTGCAGCCTGGCTGAGCATGTCTGTCCACACAGCCAACTTCCTTCAGCTTATTTAGGCTTGGCTGGGGATCTGGCCGTCCAGCCAGGGTGCTTTAGGCCAACCGTTGAAAGCTCTCCCCATAAAATCCGAAAATGCAAAGCTGCAGCCACTGGCAAAGTGGAGCTGAGTGGGGAATAGTGGCTTGGCAGCGCTCAGTGAGTGCCTGAAAAGTTGGGGGCACATACTCTCATTTCAGAGAGCTGGAGGCCCCTTTCCTTGCCAGTGGTTCCCACTATTAACTTTCTCATCTGGTGGTCGTGGCCTACCTTCCCTACGTCTTGCTCCTTTAGTCCCAAAAGGAGAACAGCCAACCCACAGTTAAATGAAAGACCTTGAAACCTACAGAGTGAGCCAGGGAGTCCAGGCCCTTGCAACTCACAGCCCCTGCCCTCCCTACTTTCCTTCCCATCCCCCCAACCCCATCCTCCCCCAACCTGGTCCTATGCTCACTTCCCTAGCATTCAGCTTCTGTTGATTCCAGGACATTAAGAACACCTTGTTGGGCATAGCTATTGCCAGCTCGGACTCCCAGCAAGGGATCCTATGTAAAGCCCACACTGAGTCATTCCTTACTGATCCATTTTAGACATTTCTATTTTCGATATATTGGATTTCTTTTTAAGTCTTCGGGCAAAAATAAAAGAGACCAAATTTCAGTCTGAAACACAGTAGCTTGTCTGTGGCCCTTAACTGATTGAACGGCCAGGAAGACACGAAACAGAGCTCGCTGGGTTCTGGGTCATTTGCGTTCATCGGTCCATGCATTCATTCAGCTGCTGTTTACTGAGCACCTGCCGTGGGCCATGTCCATAGTAAGCACTCCTGGGTAGGAGGGGGGCCGCTGAGTGGAGGGCTTCTCGTGTGCCTCCTGCAGCCCACCCCAGCCCCTTCCCGCCCACCCCTGCTAGTCAGGCCTCAGTAATCTGGTGGCAGAGCTGCCCCTGAAAGCTTCTTTGTTGGGGTTGCAGACTTCATAAGAAGAAAGGCAGAGAAGTAGGCAAGTACCCTCGCTCAGAGAGGGGGAGCCCGCCCTGCAGGGATGGGGTGGTCGGCGTCCTGCTGTGGGGGAATGAAGGCTGTGGGTCCAGAGGCAGCTGAGTGGTGGAGGCAGGCCCTGCATCTGCGGGCACCCCCGGGACCCTCTGGCCATGCTGCCCATCCCTGGGTCTCAGGGCCCCCATCTTCAAAGGACAGGGTTGGATTCCCAGAGCACTTCCATATCTGCCCTCTATAATGCCAGCCAGCAATTAATGAGGGCCCACTAGATGTCAGAGATTGTGTCCCATTTTCCATAATAGTCTGAGCAGCATCATGAGATGAGAACTAAAAGGACACTGATTATATAAACAAACTCAGGACTCAGAGATTCTGTGTTGAGGCCAATGCATAGTCATGTCTGCCTCGAGACCAGGGCTCTAGGCCATCCTGCCCCACCCATGCTCTAGGCCAGTGGTTATCAACTTGGCGGTCCACTGAGAATCAGCCAGGGAGCTGTGACAGAGCTTGGGGGCCTGGGCCCCAGCCCGGAGGAGACAGTGGTGGTAGAGCCGGGAAACTGGGGGTTTCGAGGTGAATCTGATGGGCAGCAAGGCCCTGGATGTGCAGCCCCAGGGGACCTCTTTTGACGTCCACTCTGCCGTGAGAGTAATAACCACTGTCACGCTAGCAGGTGGCCCACACACACACACTCCTTGGCCCTCCAGCAAGCCAAATGTGAGGGCATGTCGCAGGACCATGACTGGATGTCCCAGTGAGCCTGCCAAGTTGGAAAGAGGTTTCTTCATGGGAAAGGGCTTCAGGGGAAATGGAGCTGCGAGAGCATTGGTGTTTATGTGGTTCCTACAGAATCCTTTGCTCCGCCCCCTTCACTTTCACATGCAGGTCATGGTCACTTACAGGTCAGCTGTGGATGACTGTATGAGCCTTGCTTGAATGAGTAGGAAATACTGCATTACTAAGTGCTTTTCTGTGTTCCCAGAGGCTAGACTTTTATAAATGGCAGGCAGCTCCCCCAAGAGCACATCACAGACTAGGGCCATTCCCTGTTGCTTCCTTTTGCCCCAACCTGATGTTGCATCTGCACACAAGCATTTCTTATTTAGATAGCTGTATATTTGGGGGGTGATTACAGTGAAAGTGTTAGTCGCTCAGTCGTGTCCAACTCTTTGTGACTCCATGGACTGCAGCCCGCCAGGCTTCTCTGTCCATGGGATTCCCCAGGAGAATATTGGAGTGGGTAGCCATTTCCTTCTCCAGGGGATCTTCCCAACCCAGGGATCGAACCCACATCTCCCGCATTGCAGGTAGATTCTTTACCATCTGAGCCACCTGGGAAGCTTTATACATTTGAGGAGGGGATTACAAGTCATTCCCATTAAAAACGATCAATATTTTTAAAAATACAGAGACTAGACTAAATGGAGTTTCCAGTCACCCTGGAGAGATGAGCACTCCACAGAGTTGCATGCACGTTCTTCCAGTGTGTGTCCTTGGAAGTGTTTGTGTATGCATGTGTACAGATGCATGGAGCCTTTCTACAGTGACTGTTTTGCACGTTGTTATTCTCCAAAGAGTGTCTCTCAGACAGCCACCCAAAAGAACATGCCAGGTCTACTTCACTCCTCCAAAGCCTGTGCTGTAGCCAGTTTTCTCACTGGAACCTGATGCATGTAACCCAAGACAGGGAAGCAACCTAAAAAAGTTCAGTATGTTCAATGTGTACCTCACGGTTTGATTTTTAAAAATCAGGCTGCCGGTACACAGGTGTGAATTGCAACTTTCTTAGCAATTTCTTTGACCACCAACGTCTGCCTGAAAATCCTGTGCATGACTTTCTGTACTGTTTGGTGCAGACAGCATAATGCTTCATTTGAAATCTAACAAGACAGGCTAAATGAAACAGCAACAAAAAAGCATCATGGTTCTAAAAATAGACTATATTATATAGTTTGCACAACTTTTTCTAAAATTGTTACGGAGAGCATAATGCTTCATCTGAAATCCAGCAAGACAGGCTAAATGAAATAGCAACAAAAAAGCATCATGGTTCTAAAAATAGACTATATTGTATAGTTTTCCCAACTGTAAGCCTTGAAACTGACACATCTGTTTTATTTTGTAAGTTTTCTGTCCAATAGCATTCATGTGCCAAGCCTTTATAAACGCGCTCTCTCTCTCTCTCTTCCTCTTTCTCTTCTCTTCCCTCGGTCTCCTCTTTTCTCTTCCAGGCACAGGGAACCACTAAGCGGAGACAGGAAGAAGATTTCCAGCTTTCAGGCATGGGTGACGAGGGTTACCCTAATAAAATCAAGAGACCATGCCTTGAGGATGTCACCCTTTCGATGGGCCCGGGTGCCCATCCCAGCACAGCCTGTGCACAGCTGCAAGTTCCTGCGTTACCTGTGAACCCTAGCTCTGCAGCGATGGCAGCCCCTGGCCATCCGTTACTACTGGACAATAGCCCCAGGAATGGCAGCGTCATGGGCCCACCATTTGCAGAGCCACCGACAGCAGAAATGGGAGTGAAAGGCTCCTCTATTCCTTACTATGACAAAACCAACGACGCACCGGCTGTGGATCAGGAACTTCAAGATCTGCTGGAGGAGCTCACAGAAATTCAAGAATCTTCTCAGAGTGAGCTCGATCTTGAGAAAATCCTGGGGAGCAAGCCAGAAGAACCACTGGTCTTACACCACCACCCACCGGCAACCTTAGGTGCGACTGCCAAGCCCACAGTTCAGATGCCACGCTTGGAGAGCCTCAGTTCCAGCAAGGACTTTGCTTCAAGTTGCAGCCAGGTCACTGGGGTGTCGCTTCAGATCCCGCCTTCCTCTGCGGGGCTCAGCTATGCAGTTACGCCTGCCAGTAAGCAGATGGCCTCCCCAAGTTCCTCGACCGTGAAGGCCAAGAATCAGGCCCAGGCGACACTCTCAGCCACCCTGCCGCCACTCCCAGTGTCTCAGTGGCATCATGCCCACCAGCTGAAAGCTCTGGCAGCCAGCAAGCAGGGCTCCAGTAAGAAGCAGCTGGGCCCCACCACCAGTTGGTCTGCCCTGCCTCCTCCCGGCCTCTCCCCGCCTTACCAGCCGGGGCCCGTGGTCTCACCACAGCCGCTGCCACCCTTCAGCCCTCAGGGGCTCATGGTGTCCTGTATGTCATCGAGCAGCCTGCCGGGGAGCACTCTCCAGGGCTCTCCCAACGCCTCACTGTCCAGTCTGGCGCCCAGCAGCAGCACCGTCCTCGGGCCAGCCAGGCCCTACGCGCCAGAGAAGTTCCCTAGCTCCACGCTCCAGCAGCCACCACCATTGAGTGCGCAGACCTCCATCCTTGCCAACCTGGTGTCCTCTACCATCAAACACCCTCAGGGGCACGAGATGTCTGCTCTGCCCACCAGCAACACGGGGCCCTTAACCCCCTATCGTCCAGAGACGCTGTCCAGCCCAGGCCTGCCCCAGCAGTCCTTCACTGCACAGTGCCCCCTGGTCCAGGGCGTCACCACCTCCACTCATCCGCTCTGCCAGCCGCAGCCACCAGCCAGTGCCATCTACAAGCCCCAAACCCCGAGCATGATCATGCAGCAGGGCCTGACCAGCCCCAGCCCGGGAGCCTCAGAGCCCTTTCCTTTTGGCCACACCAAGCCTTTGTCACATTTCATCTCTGAGCCAGGCCCCCAGAGGATGCCGTCAGTGCCCACCACATCTCGGCAGCCTGCCTTGCTCCACTACCTGCAGCAGCCCACGCCACCACCGGCCTCTTCTGCCACGGCCTCATCCACAGCCACGGCCACCTTGCAGCTGCAGCAGCAGCCGGATCTTTCTTCGTTCCTCCTGCAGCATGTGACGCAGCAACCGCAGCGCTTTCAGCGGTCTCTGGCCTCGGATTCCATGCCTTCTCTGCCCAGACAGGTAAGCTGATCTCATCTCTGGTTTTGTCCCTTGGTTTTGGAAATAAGAACTGTGTTTCATGCTATTGAGAGCTGGCTTTGGAGGCAAATTCAGACTCTAGCTCTTTAGAGACTGGGCTTGACTCTGGAAAAGTCTATTTAAGTTGGCTTATTCTGCACAGTCAAAGCACAATATTAAAGAGGCCAAGGTTATGGTCTCACTTTCTGTGCAGGTCACTTAGCTTCTCTGGGAGAAAACTGCACCCAGAGGTGCTGCCAGGGGAAGGAACCAGGGCAGACAGGTTAGAATTGCACAGACCCACTTCCCCTACACTGGGCCATGAGGCACGTTCCCTCACCCAGGACCAGTGAAGGCATCATAGGATGCAAGGAAATTGCTCTAAGCACTTAAATCTTGTCCCTGCTGGCATAAGGCTGCAAACCGGGCGTTCTAGAAGTGCCACAGCAAATATCTGCTGGGCAGTGTGCTGTTTGTTGACCCCTGCACCAGATGCTGAGGCAGGTCCTAAATGATAAGGTCGGAGATGTGTCAAGTAGTTATTCTTATGTCTCCATTTTACAGACGAAGAAACTGAGGCTCAGAGCATTGAAACGACTCGCCCAGAGTCACACAGTTAGCAAGGGGCCGAGCAGGAACTTGAAGGCAGGCAGTCTTGCCCCAGAGCCCGTGCTTTTCTCAATACTCCTGTGACTTCCCTTTCTTCTCCTGCAGTCTTTTCAATCACTCACTTCACCTACTTCTCGCCAGGTGATATCTATCACAGTTTCCATTTTTCATGCTGTGATCCTTGTCTGTGTTAGTTATCTATGGCCACATAACAAATTGGCCTGAAACAACCACTTTTAGGCAGCACACATGTACTATTTAATACTTCACAGTTTCTGTGGGCTGGGGATCCTGGCACGGCTTAGCAGGCCTTCTGGCCCCATGTCTCTCACAAGGCTGCAGTCATCTCAGGGCTCAACTGGGGAGGACTAGCTTCAAAACTCACTGTGTGGTTGTTGGCAGGAAACAGTTCCTTATGGGTTGTTGGACTGAGGCCTCTGTTCTTCATGAGCTGTTGGCCCGAGGCCTCCCTTGGTTCCTTGCCACATGGGCCTCTTCACAGAGCTTCTCCTAACGTGATAGCCAGCTTCATCAGAGTAAGCAAGAGAGAATATGCCAGCTAGAGAGGTTGAGGGGAGGTTGCCAGTGAGTCAAAAGTCCCAGTCTGTATAACCTAGTCTGGAAAGTGACATTGCATCATGTGTGCAGCATTCTGTTCATTAGACTTGAGCATTAAGTGGTGAATACTAGTGGGGGATCACAGGGTAGTGAGGGTACCAAGAAGCAGGGATTGATCAGTGGGAGCCACATCAGGTGTCTCCCTGCCCTGGCTCCTGTCTTCATGCTTCCTCTTTACCATTGCTCTCTTGATCTTTGTTCAAACTCATACAGTTTTCCCAATAAACCATCTTAAACTGGTTGCCCTGATAAACCATCCATTTCTCTAAGCATAACCTTGCTATAAGACAGACCTGATCATGTTCACACTTGCTCAGAAAATTTTGGAGGCCCATCAACTGGCTCCATCTATCTCCTTAGACTGGTGTCCTTCAGATCTTGAAGTGCTTACAACTCCTGGCCCACTCTGCGTTCTTGGCCTTGACTCCCACCATTGCCTGTGTCTATCCTTCCCTGCCCACCTTTCCTTTCCTGCCCACCTTTCCTTTCCTGCCCCACTCTTACAGCTCCTGAGGCTCAGGCACCATTCCCCTTCCAGAAAGCTTTCCGCAAGTTTTCGCCCAGGACTTTGGTCTCCCACCCTGCCTGTTTCTTCTGTAGAAAAGCTGAGGAGGTGGCCATAAAGTTCTAGGCTTGGGTAGCCCGAGGGATACTCCTGGGGGAAACTGACCTCTTTTCTGAGGGCTCTGGGTGACCGTGGCCACGACAGTACCAGGAGGAGAGAGACCGTGTCTTTTTCATCCAGGTCTCATGAAGCCTCACGAGCCACGCACTCCACACCAGGGGTCAGTCTTTCGATGGGTGCACTCGTGGGGGTGGCCAGGGTGAGCGGCCAGCCCTTGTCCACAGTTCAGGAGCACTTAGGTTTGATTTTGTTATAGGCATGTTGCCAACTGTTCTCGTGGACTTCCGTGGCTGGCTCGATGGAGCGCCAGCTGAATCAGCACTGGAACCCTTACCCTATCAGGCAGGATCCTCAGCCTGGAGCCGTGTCACCATCTAAGATTGTGAGCTTTTTTGGTTTCTTTTGTTTTCAGTGGGGAGTGTTTGTAGTCTGACTGTGTTGTCTCAGAGCCGGAGCAGCTGGCTCAGAGAGAGAATCTTTAATGTTCAGGGTCTTGAAAATCCACCCCCACCCCACCCACAGCTGATTCCCTAGGTGGGGCTGGGGAAAGGCTTGGGAGAAGGAGCACATGGCTGAGCTTCCCGAGGCTAGGAGGGACACCCATGACCTCTGCCAAGCCCAAGGGGCTACAACCACTGCCAGGGGCCGCCTTCTGGGCCCCTGCTTCCTGGGGCTGAGCGTGTTACCCAGTTCTTCCCTCCTGTTTCTCCTCATGGTCCTCAGAGGTAGAGGCTGTTAGCATTTCCTTTAAAGCTGAGAAAACTGAGGCACAGAGAAGTCCCCAGAGTTGCCCGCAGTCACACAGCCAGTCAGGGTGAGAGCAGGGAGTGGGGCTGCAGAGGCCACTCTCGTAACCCTGGCGGGGCCTGGTCTCTCCTGCCTGACCTTCCTCACTTCTGCCTTGTCCACCAAGCAGGTGTGATGATAGGTTGTTAGAGGAGTAAACGTGTTCATTCAGTGCACCTCAAGTACTGCCAACAGATGCTTGCTGTCACTATGACCGTCTCCTAGGCCTGAGTCTCCAGATCTGGTTCTCTTTGTGAGGCTATGTTCCTTCTCATGGCCTTTCACATTGAATTAGAGTCCTAAGAATTCAGTGCTGGTCCTGTGAGCAGGAGAAGCTGGGAGAAAGGAAGAGGTGAGTGTTTAGCATGGTCACCTGCAGGACGGACAAGAAGTCCATGCTTCTTGCTCACACCATGGTGAACTTGGCCATGCTTTACTACCACCCAAGCCAACCCTCAGAAAACACTCCTGTCCTCCTCTTTGGTGTTGACTAGCTCATCACACCTCTGTGGGTGGTAGCAGGAAGACTGGGCATTCATTTTTATCCAGACCATAGTTGCCTTAAAGAGTAGTTTCTTAATGGAATGTGAGAAAGCAACTCTCGAGTCAGCAGAAATGCCAAATCCAGTTGTTGATAGGAGAGCATTCTTATTTGCAGACTAGTCTCACTCAATTTGGGGGATTCCACTTTACCAGCTAAGTTAGTGATCCAATTTCAATGGACTGCTTGCTTGCACTGGGGGTAAAAGGTAAATGCCATCTGGTGTCAGGGCAGTGGATAAGCATGGCAGAGGCACTGGAGACAGTCGGACTGGGTTTCCAGTCCAGACACCATCACTGTGTGGACAGTGTGCCAGGAGCAGTGTCACTTAAGCCCTCTGAGCCTCAGCTGTACCTGGCCAAAGGGCTGGGCTTCATTTTGATGACCTTGGAAGATAGGAGATGCTGAACCAAGCATGCTCAAGGTGCAGCCTGGCCCACACTCTGCAGCTTGACAGGGCCAGCCCAGGCTCCCAGACTTGGGTCTCGGAGCCCTGGAATCAGATGCATTTCTAAAATCAGAAATTTAGGGACTTAAGAAAGGCAATATGCTGCGTATGCCAAATATCACACAACCCTCTGGTGGAATCTGGGGCAGCATTTTATTATTTTTGCAAAGAAATAAGAATATTTAACCAAGCCTAGGTCAAGTTTTGCTCCCAAATAAATTTTGGCACCAAATTTACAAAAACAGAATAAGCTTTCAGAGCTTTTAGCCTTGAAATTACAGATAAGGGATGTGGACCTACGATTTCTAAGGGAAGGGACTTTGGAGTCAAGACACATAGCCCTGGTTTGTTGAATTTCAATGGCCCTAAATCTCCTCACTGCATTCCCCACCCTACTCCCAAGGCTGGGTGATTTCTCTGTTTTTAACCAAAGTGAAGCAAAATGAAATTTGTTTCCATAATTGTATGCCCCTTCTCACTGAAAACTATTGAAGATGCCTTAAGGCACTGTGAAAATCGGAGTTAGGACTTCAGTTTTAGCATCAAGCCACTGGAGGATGGCACTAACATTTACTCAAAGACAAAACAGTTCTGTCCAGGAGATGGGAGTTGTGCTCTGGAAGACTCAGAGTGGCAAGAGGCAGCAGGAGCACCCTGGGTGCACATGGGCTTGCAGAGCTGGATGGGTAGCATCTCAGGGAGGAGGGATGTAGATCATGGCCAGTTGGAATAAGAACAAAATGCCTGAAATCTGATCTTGAGGCAGGCTGAGGCAACCGAGGGGAAGGGGACAGCTGCAGAGAAATAGACCACAGAGGCCCGTGATATGGTTTGTACAGATTTTGAGAGGGGACCCAAGCCTGCCTTGGTGAAGGCTAGACAAGCCCTTGCCTGGGTCTGTTATGCTTTCTGCCTTTAACTCCAAGCTGCACATCTCTGGTGCTCAGGCAGTGGTGAGCCCCCAGAAGTGGTAGAGGCCATGGGCTCATGAGAAGAACTGCCATCCGCCCTCCTAGAGGGGCTAGGCCTGGGTTGGGGCTCGCACCTCTGTCTGAAATGGGACCTAGAGGAAGCTCTCTTGCTACCCTCACTTGTGGGTCCCTCTTGTCCTTGGAATGAGACAGTTCAGAGCCAGGAACATCATGTCCTTGACCCTTGGGTCTTGGCAGGAGGTGAACCAGGGGCTGGGCTTGAGGCCTGAATGACTGGGATCCAAATCCTGGCTCTGCCACTTCTTTGTTTGGCCTGCTCTGTCCCTTTTCTGGGCCTCAGTCTCCCCATCTGTGAAATGGAGATGCTAGTATACCTATCGAATGGGGTTTCTGGGAGTGTTCAATGCAATGAGGTCAGCATGCTCGGCACGGGCCTGGCACACGATCATGGTCTGCCGACGTTAGCTCTGCTGTTGAAAGTTCTGGAAACTCAGAATACCTCTCTGGCTTCAGGGGTGGGTACTGGCTTGCAGAGGAGGGGTGGGGAGTGCCCTCCCAGTGTGGGTGTCAGAGAGGACATTTACCAGGTGGCTGCGGAGCAGCCAAGGGGTGGACACAGACTGGTGACCCCACAAAGGAGCAGAGCAGCTTCCTGAACACCCTGGCCAGTGGGGAGGGGACAGTGCTGGCCCTTCTACCTCCAAGCAGAGATGGCAGGAATGCTGGGAGCCATGCAGGGGTGACACCATCCCCACGTGGGTGCTGAGTAACAAAGGGACCACAGGATGACTTTAGGTGGGCAGAGGAGGAGTCAGAAGTGCCCGTTTCTGCCTGCACCAGCTGGGCCCCAACCCTGCCGTCTGTCGCGGCCCAGGGGCCACCTGCAGCATCTAGACGCTGAGGGCCCACTGCTGATAGGCTGACAGAATGGATGGGAAGGTGAGTAAGGGCCAGCATTGCACTGCAAACGACAATCTTTCCCTTCACCCTGTGACTGCCCACTGAAAACCAAAATTATAAAACCAGGTTAGTTAGACCAAGAGAATTCCCTACTCTTGTCAAAGTGACAGCAACTCTATATTCCACTGGAGGCAGGCGGTCAGAGAGATGGCAGCGAGTGAGTCTGCTCCTAGTCTGTATGTCGTTCATGACCCTCTAAAAGCACGTGACCACTACCTTGCCAAAATACCTGACCCCCTTGGAATCAGATGTACCAAACATTGTCGAGGAAGGGCCTATGACCTTGAGCTTGAAGTCTTTTTTTTTTCACCTTTTTCCCTTAATTCTGCCGTTTTGAGGCTAAGAGGCAGGGCAACACCCCCCGTGTTAGGAGAAAAGTTTCTCTGCATTTGTCTCTTACTAATTCTGGTGAAAAGCATCACAGATTTTGTTTCAAGGGTTAATCCTGCTGGAAAGCAAGAGGGAGGCCTCTGGGGGAAGCTTTGGGCTGCAGTGAGCAAGGAGCTGGGCATGCAAGTCAGATTTCAAAGAGCCCCTGGGTCGGAGCCGGGCCTCACCTTGCACGCACCTTCTCTACCAGAGATAAGAACATGTGACTGAATAAGCATCTTTATTTTGTATTTAAGCACGATTGTATGTACAAGCTTAGTGTTTCCTTCCTTTTTAAAAATTGGACAGCAAAGAACTGTTTAGTTTGGGTAAATGCTTTTTAACTGCTTTTGGAGGAAATAAAATTAGACACAGTGTAATATAGATTTTGATAATTTAGGGACTGACATCTCCATGTTGAACAAATTTTGTTTTAACCACTCTAGATTGCCAGGAAATGAAAGTCCATTTTGGAAAACACTCAGAATTTGGTACTACTGTTATCACAAATTGCAGTGTTTTTTCAGTTTCTTTTTTGATTTCTAAATACCATTAATGGTCTTCCACCTCAAAGCACACCTCACAGGTCCTTTTATTTTAAAATTAATTAATTTATTTTAATTGGAGGCTAATTACTTTACCAATATCGTAGTGGTTTTTGCCATATTTTTGACATGAATCAGCCATGGGTGTACATGTGTTCTCCATTCTGAACCCCCCTCCCACCTCTCACACCACCCCATCCCTCAGGGTTGTCACAGGGCACTGACTTTGAGTGCCCTGTTTCATGCATTGAACTTGGACTGGTGATCTATTTCACATATGATAATACACATGTTTCAATGCTAGTCTCTCAAATCATCCTGCCCTCGCCTTCTCCCACAGAGTCCAAAAGTCTGTTCTTTATATCTGTGTCTCTTTTGCTGTCTCACATATAGGGTCATCGTTAACCATCTTTCTAAATTCCATGTATATGCATTAATATACTGTATTGGTGTTTTACTTTTTGACTTACTTCTCTCTGAATAATAGGCTCCAGTTTCATCCACTTCATTAGAACTGATTCAAATGTGTTCTTTTTAATAGCTGAGTAATATTCCATTGTGTATGTGTACCACTGCTTTCTTATCCATTCATCTGCTGATGGACATCTAGGTTGCTTCCACATCCTGGCTATTGTAAACAGTGCTGCGATGAACATTGGGGTCCATGTGTCTCTTTGAATTCTGGTTTCCTCGGCATGTATGCCCAGCAGTGGGATTGCTGGGTCATATGGCAGTTCTATTTCCAGTTTTTTAAGGAATCTCCACACTGTTCTCCATAGTGGCTGTACTAGTGTGCATTCCTACCAACAGTGTAAGAGGGTTCCCTTTTCTCCACACCCTCTCCAGCATTTATTTATAGACTTTTTGATGGCAGCCATTCTGACCAGAGTGAGATGGTACCTCATTGTGGTTTTGATTTGCATTTCTCTGATAATGAGTGATGTTGAGCATCTTTTCATGTGTTTGTTAGCCATCTGTATGTCTTCTTTGGAGAAATGTCTGTTTAGTTCTTTGGCCCATTTTTTGATTGGGTCATATATTTTTCTGGAATTGAGCTGCATGAGCTGCTTGTATATTTTTGAGATTATTTCTTTGTCAGTTGCTTCATTTGCTATTATCTTCTCCCATTCTGAAGGCTCTTTTCACCTTGCTTATAGTTTCTTTTGTTGTGCAAAAGCTTTTCAGTTTAATTAGGTCCCATTTGTTTATTTTTGCTTTTATTTCCATTACTCTGGGAGGTGCGTCATAGAGGATCCTGCTGTGATTTATGTCAGAGAGTGTTTTACCTATGTTTTCCTCTAGGAGTTTTATAGTTTCTGGTCTTACATTTAGATCTTTAATCCATTTTGAGTTTATTTTTGTGTATGGTGTTAGAAAGTGTTCTAGTTTCATTCTTTTACAAGTGGTTGACCAGTTTTCCCAGCACCACTTGTTAAAGAGATTGCCTTTTCTCCATTGTATATTCTTGCCTCCTTTGTCAAAGATAAGGCATCCATAGGTGTGTGGATTTATCTCTGGGCTTTCTATTTTGTTCCATTGATCTATATTTCTGTCTTTGTGCCAGTACCATACTGTCTTGATGACTGTGGCTTTGTAGGAGAGCCTGAAGTCAGGCAAGTTGATTCCTCCAGTCCCATTCTTCTTTCTCAAGATTGCTTTGGCTATTTGAGGTTTTTTGTATTTCCATACAAATTGTGAAATTATTTCTTCTATTTCTCTGAAAAATACCATTGGTAGCTTGATAGGGAGTGCATTGAATCTATAGATTGCTTTGGATAGTATACTCATTTTCACTAATTGATTCATCCAATCCATGAACAGGGTATATTTCTCTATCTATTTGTGTAATCTTTGATTTCTTTCATCAGTGTTTTATAGTTTTCTGTATATATATGTCTTTTGTTTCTTCAGGTAGATTTATTCCTAAGTATTTTATTCTCTTCATTGCAATGGTGAATGGAATTGTTTCCTTAATTTCTCTTTCTGTTTTCTCAGTGTTAGTGTATAGGAATGCAAGGGATTTCTGTGTGTTAATTTTATATGCTGCAACTTTACTGTATTCATTGGATTAGCTCTAGTAATTTTCTGGTGGTGTCTTTAGGGTTTGTTGTGTAGAGGATCATGTCATCTGCAAACAGTGAGAGTTTTACTTCTTGTTTTCCAATCTGGATTCCTTCTATTTCTTTTTCTTCTCTGATTGCTGTGGCAAAAACTTCCAAAACTATGTTGAATAGTAGTGGTGAGAGTGCTCACCCTTGTCTTATTCCTGACTTTAGGGGAAATGCTTTCAATTTTTCACCATCGAGGACAATGTTTGCTGTGGGTTTATCATATATGGCTTTTATTGTGTTGAGGTATATTCCTTCTATGCCTGCTTTCTGGAGGGTTATCATAAATGGATGTTGAATTTTGTCAAAGCTTTCTCTGCATCTATTGAGATAATCATGGTTTTTATCTTTCAATTTGTTAATGTGATGTCTATCACATTGATTGACTTGTGAATATTGAAAAATCCTTGCATCCCTGGGATAAAGTCCACTTGGTCATGATGTATGATCTTTTTAATATGTTGTTGGATTCTGTTTGCTAGAATATTGTTGAGGATTTTTGCATCTATGTTCATCAGTGATATTGGCCTGTAGTTTTCTTTTTTTGTGGCATCTTTGTCTGGTTTTGGTATTAGGGTCATGGTGGCCTCATGGAATGAATTTGGCAGTTTATCTTACCCTGCAATTTTCTGGAAGAGTTTGAGTAAGATAGGTATTAACTCTTCTCTAAATTTTTGGTAGAATTCACCTGTGAAGCCATCTGGTCCTGGGCTTTTTGTTTGCTGAAAGATTTCTGATTACAGTTTCGATTTCCGTGCTTGTGATGGGTCTGTTAAGATTTTTTATTTCTTCCTGATTCAGTTTTGGAAAGTTATACTTTTCTAAGAATTTGTCCATTTCTTACAAGTTGTCCATTTTATTGGCATATAGTTGCTGATAGTAGTCTTTTATGATCCTTTATATTTTTGTGTTGTCTGTTGTGATTTCTCCCCATTTTCATTTCTAATTTTGTTGATTTGATTCTTCTCCCTTTTTATCTTGATGAGTCTGGCTACTGGTTTGTCTATTTTATTTATCTTCCCAAAGTACTAGCTTTTAGTTTTGTTGATTTTTGCTATAGTCTATTTTGTTTCTTTTTCATTTATTTCTGCCCTAATTTTTATGATTTCTTTTCCTTCTGCTAATCCTGGGGTTCTTCATTTCTTCTTTTTCTAGTTGCTTTAGGTATAAAATTCAGTTATTTATTTGATTTTTCTCTTGTTTCTTGAGGTAAGCTTGTATTGCTATGAACCTTCCCCTTAGCACTGCTTTTACTGAATCCCATAGGTTTAGGTTGTTGTGTTTTCATTAGTTTCTATGCATATTTTGATTTCCTTTTTGATTTCTTCTGTGATTTGTTGGTTATTCAGCAGCATGTTGTTTAGCCTCCATATGTTTGTATTTTTAGTAGTTTTTTTTCCCTGTAGTTGACATCTAATCTTACTGCATTTTGATCAGAAAAGATGCTTGGAATGATTTCAATTTTTTTGAATTTACCAAGGCTAGATTATATGGCCCAGGATGTGATCCGTCCTGGAGAAGGTTCCATGTGCACTTGAGAAAAAGGTGAAATTCTTTGTTTTGGAGCGAAATGCCCTATAGATATCAATTAGGTATAACTGGTCCATTGTATCATTTAAAGTTTGTGTTTCCTTGCTAATTTTCTGTTTAGTTGATCTATCCATAGGTGTGAGTGGGGTATTAAAGTCTCCCACTATTATTGTGTTACTGGTAATTTCCCCTTTCATACTTGTTAGCATTTACCTTACATATGGCAGTGCTCCTATGTTGGGTGCATATATATTATAACTGTTATATCTTCTTGGATTGATCATTATGTAGTGTCCTTCTTTGTCTCTTTTCATGGCCTTTATTTCAAAGTCTATTTTAGGTGATATGAGTATTGCTACTCCTGCTTTCTTTTGGTCTCCATTTGCATGAAATATCTTTTAAGTCTGTATGTGTCCCTCGGTTTGAGGTGGGTCTCTTGTAGACAGCATATATAGGGGTCTTGTTTTTTTATCCATTCAGCCAGTCTTTGTCTTTTGGTTAGGGTATTCAACCCATTTACGTTTAAGGTAATTATTGATAAGTATGATCCCATTGCCAAAAGCAGAAGTTTTAAATGTGTTGCCTATCAAGTGCTAACCTTTTAAACATCAAGCTTCTTTTCTCTGGGAACCTGGAGAATGAGTGAGACGTCACGTTGCAATGAGGCATCATTACATTTTGCCCCTGGAGTAATCATTACTCAGTGAGGTCAACACCAGAATTTACAGGAATGCAAACTGCACCCCCCTTCCAGTTCTGATGCCTCTTTAATGGCGCTCATTAGCCTTAGTTTTTAATTGCTTAACAGTTGACTCATGAAAGCTAGAAAGGCAACAATATTCAGAAACCTCCTGTGATGTTGCTGTTTGGCTTTTTGTTTGTTCATTTTCTCTTAACATACCTGAAAAGAAGTGAACTCAACTGAAGTCAGAGTCCCCCAAATGAGGTGTTTTAAAAGTGAAGTATATAATTTTTTAATACTAAGTTTCATTGAAATACCTGTGTATTTGTCACTGTAGAGCAAGGAAAGGAATCTGATTTCAGTTTTAAAAGAGTCATAAAGAGGACAGAAAGAAATCATTGGGTTGTCTTCTTTTAAACTGTAACTCCTTATGAATTCTATTAATACAAACCCAAAATATAGACCACCTCACAGAAAGGCCGTCCACTTCCACACCTAAAACGGATTTGAAAGTGAAGTGGTCAGCTACTGTTATGACCAAAAATGAAAAGTTTGCAAAATAGAAAAACTATCTAGGGCAGATGGCGAGTCACAGTGGATTGGCCCCCCTCAGCTGTTGCTGAGGGCAGGATGGCACCAGAGGAGCATTGTGGGTCAGAGGTGTGACCCAGCGGGTGAGCAAAGGATGTGCCTAAGGGGCTCTGCTGCATCACTGTCCCTCCTTCCTGTGCCCTCCCCAGCTTCCCTCTCTCAAATCCATTAATGGCCCCATAGCCATTAATAGCTGTTTCCATCGCCCCAGCTTTATGGAAACCTCTCCTGAGTCTGTTTGTACTTTGAGCCTCTTCTGTCCTTTGAGAGTTGTCAAATCCCACAACCTGGGCCCACGGGGCAAAGAGATGTTGTGTGTATGCTCCAGCCTGGAAGCTTTGAGTGTGAAGGGCACCAGATGGCAGAACACTGCCTGCAGTGAACCCAGCCTGCCCCTGCCCCACCCCACCCCCAGAGAAAGAGTTTCTGCTGTTCCAAAGGAGTCAGTCAGAAAAGTTTAGGTTTTGATTTGATCTTAAGAATTATGCCCACAATGACAAGCACTGCTTTGTTGTTGGATGTGGGCTTCTCTTGTTAGCCCCTCCCTTCCAAAGCAGTGAGGTTATTGAAAGCTAAAAGCAATATAAAGGTCCAAAGATATCACATCTCCACCCCAGGCCCACACGCATGGCAGTCCTGGGCACCCATGCAGTGCCCTGAGCAGTCTTCCTTAGTTCCTGACTCCCAATGGAATAATAGCTTCTAAGACTGAGGGTGGCATATCTCCATTTCTTCCATCCTTTGGTCCTCTCCCAATGTTAACTGAGTTTTGTGTTAGATTAGAAATTGGACCATGGCTCACACACAGCTGATAGACCTTGACTCAGTGATGGAATGCTAGATGCACAGGAAAAAAGGAAGTGGGCTGTCCAAGAGATGCTCACAAAGGCCTGAGAGATGCATAACCATACATCAGAAATTACTCCAACACTTGCTTTGCTTTGGAGCTTTGGAGTTGAAGCTAAACATGCAGGTTCTGTCTGACCTTTTCCTCCTGTTGCATGCTACCATATTTGACCAGTTTTGAGCAGAGTTGTGGAGACCCAGAGTTCTCTACAGGTTCATATCTGGGTAGCATGTGAAGACTATTTGCCAAGCTAGCCAATTCAGAAGGCCAGTAGATGAATGGCAAATACTCCTTATTTGCCATTTTGAGTAATGATCATTTATTTCCATGTGACAAGGCTTTGGAAAGTTTGGGAGGTCCCCAACCTTCCTTGAGTGGGAATAAGTAGGGGCAACTCCATGACATTTCCCTCTACCAGGCAACACTTTCAAAGCTGAGTGCTCAAAAATGCTAACAGGCAAAGCTCTCAAATAGCGCTTTCTGGTTTCATGTTGTCAAAAACAAAATCTTGACACCCATTAGGGTGGCTATTATATCCTTTGTGGAAATGATCTTAGTGGGTTTTCGTTTTGATTTCTTTTTGTCATTTGACAGCTATATTGTTAGCTTCTTTTATTTTCTTGATTCACTTTTTATTTATAAGTGTCTTCCTTAGTAGAATAATTACATCACAGAAATTCCTTCCTGTCACCCTCCAGAAAGATTTCCTGATCCCCACTCTTGCTGTATTTAGCTGTTAGAGTTTGGGATTGGTACAGATCAGAGAAGCAGAACCAGGTGGAAAAGGGCAGCCTCTGGCAATGGCCTTGACCCTGTCGATTCCCTCAAAACTCATAGAGATCCAGCATCTTACAGATCTGCTCTGCCTGGCTCTTTCTTCTGCCACCAATGGTCAGTATCACTCTTTCGAGCTCTGTAGTTACCCCACCAATCATATTGGACCAGGGACTAAGAAAGAGAATGAACCCTCCTCCTAGAGCCATCAGCATCCAAGTCAACAACACCTCTTACAGGCTTTTAATTTTTTGTGTATGGCTATTACCTCTGAAATCAAAGTTCGACTTTCTGGTATGTTCTTGGACTTTTTAAGGGATTTAAAAATTTAGTAGTTCAGTGCCAATAATTGCTTTTAGGATGTAGCACTGCTTATTTACTATAGATGAATTCCAGTTTAGATTGTCAATTATTTTCATCACAGAAACCCACAATGTACAATACATATTCGAGTTTGCATCAGAATTGATTTTGATCCAGGAATTCTTAATGTTGTTAAGATAGATTATTGCTACTAAAATGTAGGTCACATGCAACTAATGCAAAATAAAGTATTTAAAAGCTTGAGTACCACACTTGAGATGTGAGTGAAGCACCCAAGACTGCAATTTTGGGATCTGCATTCAGTGTGTTTGCTGGATCATGTTGTACAGACAGCTGAGGGATGCTGGAATTTTCTTTAGATGAACTGGTCTGTGGATAAAGAAAGATGACACAAGGCTGAGTCGGGTTCCACAGGCTTCGTTGTTAGAGATGAGCTGTCCCCCAGGGCATAATGCAGACCTTGTGAAGGGCAGAGGGGCCAAGCTAGTGCTTAGAATATACTGAGTCGCAAGTCACAGGAAATGATAAAGGGACCTGACTGAGTCCTATAAGTGCAAGTCCAGCACTTGGGCAGACTTCAGTAGTGTCCCCAGAGATGCTGTTTCCTGCCTGCTGCCTCTCTGGCCTTCTGGAGCATTGGCTTCGTCCTGAGGCCAGCTCCCCCTTGTGGGCACACAGGTAGCCCTCAGCAAGTCCAGGAGCTACAAGCTCCCTCCTGCCCTCTTCCCGGGGAGCATAAGAGAGAGTTGCTTCTAGAAGCCTTGTCAGAAGAGCACAGAAGCATCTTTCCCAGAAAGTCCCTGGTATGTCAGGAACAGTGGCCTGTATTGGTCCCATATCCACTATGCTGCTTCTTCGTGTAAGTGGCTCTCAATGGCTCTCCAACCCTGGATGGAGCCATATTCCCAAAGCCCTCGTTCAGTGTAGGGCAAGTGAGGCTGCCTGAAGGGATACTGCAGAGAATAGGAGGACTAGGTGCTGGCCAAGTCACTGTATTTATACCCCACCTCCTTCCCTTACATGTGCCTCCTGAAATGCTCCGTCCTCCTGAAAACCTATGTTCTTCCTCCCCAAAGGGATTCAGTTTGGTCAGAGTGTAGCTTCTCGTGTTCCTGGGAACCCTGGCCATAACACTCACTTTGGCAAAGAAAGAGCAGAGGTATAGGAAAGGGGAAAAAAAAAAAACACAGTTCCCGTGTGGAAAGGGGGAGTTGGAAAGCAGCACATGGGAGTCACTGGCCCAGCATCCACATCACATCACACTGGATAGAGTTAGCAAGGCTGGACCTCGGCTCAAGGGATTCTTGTTTCTCTGGCCCTCAGTCTCCTCTTCTGTATACTGAGAGGGTTGGATTGAAGCAGTAGTTCTTTCTTGAGTGTCCTGGAGGGTTTGTGATAGTACGAAGTCCTGGGCTCTGATTCGTTAGGTCTGAGTGGGACCCAGAAGTATACATTTCTATCAGGTTGCCAGAGGCTGCTATTGCTGCTACTGCCCCAAGGACCCCCCACTTTGAGAACCTTTGGTGTAGATGAGTCCCACAGGCCCTTCTCATTCTGACATGAAACAAACACACTGATAGAGAGGCCTCAGCATCCCTAGCAACTGCAGCCAAAGCTTTCACACTCCTCCTGCCTGCACTCTAGGAAACCTGGTACCTGGGAACTAGCTATCTCCTTCCCAGGCACCCTGGGCCTCCTTTCTCCTGACAGCAGCCCACCTCCCCTTTTTCCCATGCCCAGAGTTTGGAGATAAGCATTTGGGGGAAGGTGGTGGAAACCCCTGCAGCTCACAGCATGCCCCACCCAGCAGGGCCTAGAGAGCCAGTCTGAGTGAAGCCCCACATTTTCCCTCTGCTGTGGTGTGTAAATCTAGTGAGACCTTGGGATGCCTGGCCCCAAGGAATACCTTAGTCTTTTGACTCCTAGCTCAGACTCTGGGCTCATGAACTCTGTATCGTGAAGCAAGCAGGTGGCTCCAAATCAGGGAATGAAATGAGAACTTCATATATTCTTTATCCCCAATGTTTTAATTCTCTATTATTGAATATAAATTTATAATGAAATTAAACCAAACCCACAATTTCTTTATTTAGAGAAGGCAGATTATTTATTACAGATGAAGTGTACAAACTTGACTAGAAATACACCCTGCAGATGTTGACTTTGAAGACTGTGCTTATATTTGATGTCACTGATGAATCCATTCTCCTCCTATGAGCACACATGAAAAAGGATATCTGGGGACTTCCCTGGTGGTCCAGTGGTTAAGAATTCACCTTGAGATACAGGAGATGCAGATTCCATCCCTGGTCAGGAAACTAGGATCCGACATATCTTGGTGCAACTAAGCCCTCGTGTCATAACTGGAGAGCCCACACACAGCAATGAAGACCCAGGGCAGCTCCCCAAAAAGGGTATCTGTCTGTCCAGGCATAGTAATAGATTATGCTTGTGGTTACCTTTTTGATTCCCAGAGGTAGCTGCAAAGAGACAGAATAGGTCAGAAGAAAACAGAAGGTGAGGCCTTCAGTTAAAGGAAAGCAGAGAAGGATGCCCCCTCCCCAGGCCAGTAGGAAAGGAAGAAAACCCGATAGGTTGCTGTGCAATAGGGACAGCAGGAAGGCTGACTTGTCATTTGAATACCTACTTGTGTATCTATATGGTCAAAATCTTGGGGGAAAGAAGGCAGAGACCAAATCATGAACCCTGGAATGGTTGGCATTCCTGGCAAGAATTCACCAGGCTACCCCCAAAGTGTGCTGAACTGGGTCCTCATGGTATTGACCCTGTCCTCTTCAATGGTGACTAGAACATCTCTGGAAAGATCTGGGGTTGGCAGCAGAAAAAAAAGACCTAAATTCCAAAGCAACTTTTTTAACCTCTAAATGTTGATACCTTTACACGAACTTGAGTTGTTTCCTTGACATAACACCATATTTTTTATTTACATGAGTCCTGGGGGTTTTTTGTTGCTTGATTTAAAATCTATACGATACATACAAATCTTTGATGGGAGCTTTGCCTTTTTTCAATATGTTTTAAGATCTTTTGATTACAAGAATAATATATTCTCTTTGTAGTAAACTTGGAAAATGCAGAAAAGTGCAGCAACAACACAAACCCCATGAGATAGCAAAATATATAAAGGGACTTCCCTGTAGCTCAGATGGTAAAGAATCTGCCTGTAATGCAGGACACCCAGGTTCGATCCCTGAGTCAGGAAGATCCCCTGGAGAAGGAAATGGCAGCCTACTCCAGTATTCTTGCCTGGAGAATCCCATGGACAGAGGAGCCTGGCGGGCTACAGTCTATGGGGTCGCAAAGAGTCGGACACAACTAAGTGACTAACACATACACCATAAATATAAAAGATATAAATAAGCCAGGGATAACCATTGCTAGCATGCTAAAATACAGTAGCTCATTATTTTTTTTCTATGCCAAAATATATATATTTCACCTGACTGACATCAAGCTGCATATGTAACTTTTTCCTTTTATTGTGAAACATGGCATAGATACAGAAAAGTATGCAAGGCCTAGATGAACAGTTGAAAGAAAAAGTGTGGTCAAAGCTAGGTTTTTCCAGTAGTTATGTACATACATGAGAGTTGGACCACAAAGAAGTCTGAGCGCCAAAGAATTGATGCTTTCAAACTGTGGCACTGGAGAAGACTCTTGAGAGTCTCTTGGACGGTAAGGACATCAAACCAGTCATTCCTAAAGGAAATCAACCCTGAGTATTCATTGGAAAGACTGATGCTGAAGCTGAAGCCCCAGTCCTTTGGCCACCTGATGCTAAGAGCCAACTCACTGGAAGAGGCTCTGATGCTGGGAAAGATTGAGGGCAGGAGGAGAAGGGAATGACAAAGGTTGAGATGGTTAGATAGCATCACCAACTCAATAGACAGGAATTTGAGCAAGCTCCGGGAGATAGTGAAGGACAGGGAAGCCTGGCATGCTGCAGTCCACGGGGCTACCATGAATCTGACACTACTTAGTGACTGAAGAGCAACAATAAAGTGAAAACTTGTGTCACCACTGGTTAGGCCGAGGAATGGAACTTTGTCAACCCCCTAGTAGACCCCATGTGTGCCCCTTCACTATCGTGCTTCCAATGTTCTCTTGCTTTTCTATTTGTTTCACTATGTATTACTTAATTCTTCAACAAGCAGTCAGGTTTTTTTGAAGAACCAAGTGGCAAGCACAGTCTAGGTGCACAGGCAGCAAAGGGTCCTAGTGTCACTATTCAACAGAGGCTTCCAGAAAAGCAGCTGCTCCTCTCTTAGGGAAGTCAGTGACTGAAGGCACAATGGATCTGAGTGTGGGTAGAGCCCACCGCCATCAGGACCCCTGATAGGCAGAAGAAATATAGCCTGAGGGGTTGGGGTGCTGTCTTGCTTTGCTTTGCTTGCCACAGCCTACCTCCAGGCACTGTAGTTTCCAGGTGGAGGTCAATACAATGCCTCTCTGGGGTGAAGTGACAGTCCTTAGCTAATCCAAGTAGCAGGATATGGAAGGCAGAGCAAGGAATTCAGCAACAAATGGTCAAGCCAGACCTCCACCAGTGTGGAGGAGAGGCAGATACCCAGGGATGTGGAGGCGGGGCGGTCATCCAGGCATCTACCCTACTATATGGGCCACACGTGTCCACTTCATCTGCCAGTGCTGGAGACCACCTGGGGCTGCTGTTCCGAGCCTGCTGAACATCCTGCTGTTTAGACCAAGCTGCTTTTTCACTTTCCCTCTGCCAGCCTGTGATTCAGCTTCCCTGGGGCTGTGGAGTTAGTGAACCCTGGTCTAGCTACTTTAGAGCTTGGGAAAGGCTGCTGCTGCTATGTCTCCTGAAGCATTCACCTTATTCTTGCAGGCTTGTATCTTTAAAAACCACACCAAACCAAACTCTCATGGCACTTTTAGTGGGGCTTCGTAAGGGAGTGAATTTAGATGCATGCATTAGATCTGCTGTCTCAATCCGGAAGGCTCCAGAGGATATCCTGCCGCTCCCTTCCTCAGTTGCCTGAATATGGTGGTTAGTTGGAGGGCTTCTTTGGAACCCCATGGCCTGGCAACACTCCTTACTATAGCCAATGGGGAGACACTGGGGGGCAGGGGGGCAGGGGGGCAGGATTCAGTGTGCATAAGCATAAGGGTTATGCTTTGGACATTGCATTCTTTACTATTTGTAATTAAGAGTTCTTATTTTGGAGCAGGTCAGACCCAGATTCAGCTTTCAGCTCTGACTTGGACTTTGAGCAAGTTACTTTGCTCCCTGAACCTTCTTTTCCTCAACTAGAAGATGAACATAATAATGGTACCCATCGTCCAGGGTTGCCATGGGGATTAAGTGAGAGAAAAACTGTACAGGGTTTCACTCAGTGCCTGGTGCATTGCCTGTATTCATATGTGGTAGCTGTTAACCATCATCACCCTCATCATCATGAGACAATAGGAACCTTCCAGAAGCTGTCAGAGCCTGGCTTGCAGAGGCTCTGCCCTCTGGAGAGTTTTGGTACCCTTTGACCCAGTCCCTGATGTTTCTCATAGCAGTGCTCTTGACCTCACTTTGCTCCTAGGGTGACTCCCATTGGCCCACATAGCCTGACCAAACAAACACAGTATTCCTCCTCCATTACCCATTGTTACTACCGACAGGCACGGTTCTGGTCATCTCTTAGAACTGCCCCCATAGAAAACAGCGAGCCTAAGTGTCAGAGTGTATTGTAGACCTGCTCTGTGTCTGGCACTGTGGGAGACACAGAGGAGTACCCACTTTCTACCCCAGGGAGTTAAGAGGTCACAGGCTTATTTATTGAAATTAATGTTGTGTGTATTAGGGGAGGTGTAGAGATGCTTATGGAAAATCCCATGGATGGAGGAGCCTGGTAGGCTGTGGTCCATGGGGTCACTAAGAGTCAGACACGACTGAGCGACTTCACTTTCACTTTTCACTTTCACACATTGGAGAAGGAAATGGCAACCCACTCCAGTGTTCTTCCCTGGAGAATCCCAGGGACGGGGGAGCCTGGTGGGCTGCCGTCTATGGGATCACAAAGAGTCGGACACGACTAAAGTGACTTAGCAGCAGCAGCAGCAGAGATGCTTATTCCTTCATTCCTTGATTGATTTAAACATTATTGACTTTACCTTTTCCTCTTCTTGAGTTATTTCTCTTTCTTAGGCAAAATAGTGGGCTTCCTGGGTAGCTAAAATGGTAAAGAAAGTGAAAGTCGCTCAGTCGCATCCAACTCTTTGCGACCCCATGGACTGAATTCCCCAGGCCAGAACACTGGAGTGGGTAGCCTTTCCCTTCTCCAGGAGATCTTCCCAACCCAGGAATGGAGCTGGGGTCTCCTGCATTGCAGGCAGATTCTTTACCAACTGAGCTATCAGGGAAACCCTAAATGGTCAAGAATCTGCCTGCAATGTGGGAGACCTGGGTCCAGTCCTGGGTCAGTAAGATCCCCTGGAAAAGGTTGTGGCAACCCACTCCACTATTCTTGCCTGGAAAATTCCATGGACAGAGGAGCCTGGCAGGCTACAGTTCATGGGATCACAGAGTCGGACACAACTGAGCAACTAACACACAGGCAAAATAGCAGTTTACCAGTTGAACTTACTGGTTAATTTCCCAAGTCTGAATACTTGATTGACTAAGGAAGGGAACTTGATTTTGAACCCCATCCATTTTAGCCAATCCTAGATCCAGCAAATAGATAGGATTGGTGCTACCCTAGAGTTTTTTGCAGAATCTCTCAAGTGAACTTCACACTCCCTGTACCACATGTATCAAAGCAGAAATCTCTCAACCTGGAGTTCTCATTTCTTGGTACAGTTATTATAAAAAGAAAAGAACACCAACACAGCAGCCTACCCAGTGGCCCTTGCACAGCTATGGAACCGTAGCAGCCCTCCAGAATCTTCTTCCTGCGGGTCTACTTATATATCGAATTAGGAAAAGTTCCAGTTGGGCAATTTGAGCAAGCAAAACTCAGGGTCTGTCCTCTGTAGTGTGACATGGTCTGAGTTCTAGGCCACACCGTGGCACTTACTAACGAGTGACCTCAATTGAGCTAGTTGATTAACCTCTTTGTGCCTCAGTTTCCTCATCTTTACCATGGGATCATAAGAGTGCCTCCCCCTTCAGATTGTTCTAAGAATTAATTTATTGAAATGACTCCAAGAAAGGGCTGAACCCAGTTCCTTAGATTCAGTGCTCAACAAATCTTTCTAATATTATCATCATTGAAATTTATTATTGTTGTTAGTCTATTTTACCAAAAGATAGGAAAAGTGACAGCTCTGCTGAGCTATTGATCAGACCTAGAGCTTGTTCGGTTCTAGGAGGAGTGGATCAAGATGGTGGAATAGAAGGACCTGGAGCTCACCTCCTCCCACACATCCAGGCTAGCCCATGTAAAACTCGTAGGACAGTGCCTGGAATATTGTAAAAGTGCTTGATACATGGCGGAAGTGTTATTGTTAATTAAGATCATCACTAACTAACCTTCAGAGAATATAACATGCAGACACTGCACGTGTGTTAACTCCATGAAGTCTCATAACCCCCACCACTCTATGAATGATGCATGTCTATGACTTCCCCTTTACAGATAAGAATATGAAGGCACAGAAAGGTTAAGCAGCCTCCCCACAATTACATAGCTAAGAAGTGTTCCATCTGTGAGTCAAGCCCAGGCCAGACCCTCTTTCTCCAGAACCTGCACTCTTAGCCAGTACACCAAAGAGCTATACTCTCCATAGTGTTGTCAGCATTCACATGTGGCTCTTTAAATTTTGATTATTTAAAAGTAAATTTAATTAAGAATTCAGTTCTTCATTTGGACCTGACACACTTGAAGCGCTCTTGTACATGTGGCCAGTGGATACCATATGGAAGAGCACATTCTCTTCCTTCTGGGAGGCTGAGAACCATCTCAGCATTCTGTGGGACATGCTGCTTGTTGAACTTCTGGGATTCTATTCCTTACAGAATCTCAGGCTAGAGTTCTAAAACTTCTTGTAGTGTTATCAATAGATACATTCTTGTAATACAGTGAAATCCCATTTGCATTTGGCCAAGTAGTGTAATGGCAAGTAAGAAGCCAAGAAGTCTGACTCACATTACCCTTTTCCTGGTTTCCCAAAGCATTGCTTCATATTTACAAAGTTGTCTTCTGTCACTTCTCTTTGACATGTAGGGACAGTCACCAGTTTGCTCAAAGATCCAGCTTCTTCCACAGGTTTGCCTTGCCCTCTTTGGGCTGTCTGGATGGCATTTAGTACCCTAGCATATTCATCTCACTGTTGACTTAACTGGCATCTTGACCTCTGAGAGTCTCTAGCACATGCACAAAGTCTCCAGTTCCTCCTGAGCTCTTCTCTGTTCGCCTGTTACATGGTCAGTAAAGAAATGGAGGAGTTCAGGATTTGTTGCCCAAACTTTCAGAATGAGTAAGTCTAAAAATCTACAAGCTCCTAGAAGCCACTGGAATTACAGTAAACAACTATAACCTTGCGAATGCACATGCACATGCACCTCTTTCAGACCTCCATGGCAAAGACTGGGGCCAATATCTAATCTAGTTAGTAATAAAGCCAGAGCAGTCATCTGCTTCTTGCAGAGCATCCTGAGTATCTATGGGGGTTAGTCATAATCTGAGCTCCTCATACCAAGGCCTATTTGCACTATGGTGAGGTCACAGAATAGCCAACAACATGGAGTTACTCCAGTGTGGATGAAAGACACCCAGCTGCTTCTCTCCATGTGCAGAGAAGGAGCGCTGTTCTCCCAAACACAGCAGATGCTTGGGTTTTAGTCACTCTGTAAATCAAATCCAGGTCTGTACCCACCTTGTCATTGTGTGTCCTGGGTAAACCTATCTCCACTTCCTTGTCTTTTAAACTAAGGACAGGCTCAAATACATGTGTATGTGCACAGTTAGTCCAATAAATATGTTAACAGATGTAATTTCCACAATGTGATTATGTTTTCTGTTCTGCTGATGGGTTTTATTTAACCCAACAGCATTGAAAAGGGATGAGTTGATGTGCTTAAAATGAGAGTCAAGGCTCAGTTTATCATTAATGATCATCCCAAAAAGAAGCTAGCACAGCCTTCACCAGATTATCATTTCCCAAGTGCCTGGGACATCATGCCAAACTCATAAGAGAGTCAAGTTGGTTGGATTTTCCAAATATTTGTTGAACCCTTTGCCTATGTCAGGCACTGTCTGGGCACCAGAGGGATTTAATTTTGATTAAGACTTGGCACAACAAGGATGTTCAGTCAGTCAGAGGTGTTCAGCCATAGGCGCTGGACCAAAAAGTGTTAGTTGCTCAGTCCTGTTTGACATCGTGCGACCCCATGAACTGTAGCCCACCAGGCTCCTTGTCCATGGGGATTCTCCAGGCAAGATTACCAGAGTGGGTTGCCATTTCCTTCTCCAAAGGAGAGGCAGAATTCTCAGAGTGGCTCTCCAAAGACATGCAGGACCCCTAAGGACCATGAGCACAGAGGGCTGAACGCACGTGGCAGCCTGTCTGGGGAGCTCCGAGGAGATGGGTATGACTGGAGGTTAGAGTACAGGACACAATGGGGTGGGAGACCTGGCTGCCAAGAAGATGGGAGGCCCAGGGACAAAGAACCCTAATAACAGAGCTTACAGGATGTGCTTGGGGCTGTAAGTATCTGCAAGCCATTGGACAGACCTAGAGACAACCTTTTTCCAGCAGGTTCTCTATCATGTTCTGTAGCATGGGAGTGGGTGTGAGCTCTGTGAAATTGGGCACCAGCATCAGACTCTATTCATCCCAGGGTCTGACTCTCTGAAATTTGGAATCACATGGAACCAGCCAATCCAAGAGGTAGTAATCATTGTCCACCAGTTATGGACTGACCTGCTTTCTGAGATTTTCAGTGATTCCTAAGAGAGAGATGGGTTTACCTTATATGTGGAAATCTCTAGGAGTTGAAACATCCCTACCACCTTTTCTTTGGAACCTGGGCCCCCTGCTAACAGGGTGTGGGACAGAGGTTTCTTTGCCAAAGTAAATAAATCAGAGAAGATGCATGAACATCAGCTACAAAGCTCCTTGTCAGAGTCTTGACTGAATCTCATCTAGTTTATATCTTTCTTTTTTTAACCAAGGATCCCATTGGCCTGCCAAGTGCCTGCTCCCATTCTGCTCCATGTGAATGGGTGGCTGCTGGCCCATTCCAAACTGCTGTTGAAACAGAACTGCCCACACTGCTGGGGCATCTTCTGCTGATGGTAATTTCCATGTGCCATTGGCAGGTTTTTTTCTGCCTGATGAACTACCAAGGCGCTGGGAGCGTATGTACCAGCTGATGAGGGGTCTTGCTTCTTGACCCGTCACTAATATCCTACCAGTCACATGAAGCTACCGGGGACTCCTGAGCAAAAGCTTACAATGCTTCAGTTCCCTACAAATAAACCCCGCTCATTGCTTTCCAACTGTGTCATCATCTGGTGGGCAAGGAATGAGACCTCTAGGAATAGTTGCATATCAGGATTGCAAAAACCCCTCCATGGCTATAAAACAGTGTTTTAAATTACCAAGGTGCTCAGTATGCAGGCACAAAGAATAGTCCATTGTAGAGAGTGATGTTTCTGTTCATGTCCCAGATGACCTTGGTTCAAGGACAAATTGGAGCTTGACTTAGCAAAGTTGCAGGTGGTCAGTGAGGTTGGCTCTGCACTGATGCACCCACCCAAGCGGAGGGGTGCCGGGCCCTTCGTGGTGGGTATATCGTCAGAATGGCAAAGGCATTTTCTCTCCCACATGTACTGAGTTCAGTTGCTAAGCATGTTCCATGTGGTTTTTTGGTTTTGTATTTCTTTGGGGAGAGGAGTGTCATCTCTAAAACTCTCAAAATAGTTCAGTTTTCTTCCTCATCCCATCTTTGTGTGTGTGCTTAGTCACTCAGTCATTTCTGACTCTTTGTGACCCCATGGACTGTAGCCCACCAGTCTCCTCTGCCATGGGGATTCTCCAGGCAAGAATATTGGAGTGAGTTGCCATGCCTTCCTCCAGGAGATCTTCCCAACCCAGGGATCAAACCCAGGTCTCCCACATTGCAGGTGGATTCTTTACCATCTGAGCCTAATTTACAGGGCCCCCTTGTAAAACCTGGCCTGTACTTCTCTTAATGGCACATTTGAACAGTGTCTACTTTTCAGACTTGTTTTCCATATGACAAGCTAATCACACACACACACACACACACGCACGCACCATGCCAAACTCCATGTAGACTTGAGAACCAGGCAAACCTTTATTTGCATCCTCCTCTGCTACTTACTAGCTGTGTGACTTTGGGCAACTTCGTTAACCTTTCTGGGCCTCTGTATCCTCATTGTAAAATAAGGACAGTAATCGTTCCTGCCTCACATACAGCTGTTTCAAGGGTTGAGTGAGACTGAGGATCAAAAGCACTTGGCTTAGTGCCTGGTACATAGCAAATGCTTGATCAGTTCAGTGGTGGCAGTTTTTACCATTAATTCAGTTCAGATGAGGCATCCAAACATCTCGTGTCTTGTCATCCATCACAGAGAATTACCCACTGTAGGTGCTTAGTCATGTTTACTGAGTTGACTCCATCTCTTTAGCTGAGGATCGGGAGATAAATATTTCCCTGTCTACTGGGATGTTTGATAAGACACAGGTGATCAGTCGAAGCTCAGATATGAAAAGCATGCAAATGAAGAGGCTGCTTCACATACAAAGAGCTTCTCCTCAGGGTGGGCTCCCCCTGGTCGTCGGGCACCCCGTGGCCAGGTGCTCAGCAGGAGGTCAGGGTTCCCTCAGCACCTCCGTGGAGTCTTGAGGCTTCCTCTGACATGGATATCAAGTGTGAGGGTTTTAATGGCCTTTGGCTGAAAGAATGGGGTCAGATGTCCAATTCAGATGAAATCCCCGTCTTCTAAAACATTATGAGGTGCCACCCACATGAAAGTCCCTAATCCTCGGGGCCCCGGCAGGGTGAAGTGCCTCAGGGCTGCAGCTCAGGACTGCTGGGAGATTCCTGCCTGGGTGTACACATTACTCAACACATGTACACACATGTACCTACAGACCAGTGTAGAATGGTGTGCTCTGTTTGGGGGGAGAGCACGGGGACGGATTGGGATTAGGCATTGTTGATGAACCAGCTATCTGACCTAGCCTGATGCCCATTTCCAACCAGACAGTGAGTGATGGAGGCAGTCTCCTTAACTGAGACCCATGGATGGGTAGTAAGTGGTCCAGAAAACCCCTGAAATTATATGTAAAATGTTGGTGGGCTGGGAAGGGAGAGACACCAGCATAAGTGCTTTTTCTGTGGAGAGAGACTGTAGCTTTTAAGAGACTTCTGAGAGGAGTCTGTGACCCAAGACAATTAAGAGCGCAGAGCTGCTGGGTTTGGTTGACCCAGGCTAGTTGGTGTGTCTAATCAAAGCCCCAGATGACCCCCTTCTAGGCGGTCAGGGCAGTGACAGGAGTAGTCAGAGGCAAGTCGTGGCCACGCCGCTGATAGACTCTTCAATGGTTGTTGTAGACTCATGTAGACAGAGCCTGCAAGCTTGGGGAAGCCAGGCCCCCCCAGGTCAGCCTCGGGCGACAGCCCCCATCCTGCCAGGCCCTGGGGAGTGAGTCCTTCCTGCCCAGCAGCTCCTTTGCTCATGAGCTGGCCCGAGTCACCTCCTCGTACAGTACCTCAGAGGCAGCGCCCTGGGGCGGCTGGGATCCGAAGGCCTGGAGGCAGGTGCCCGCTTCACTACTGCCTAGCTGCGACGCTGTCGGTAAGTCTCTCCCCTCAGCCTCGCTTCCCTCATCTGTCAACTGGGCACAGTCCCCTGCTCAGCCTGCCCGCCTGCCGCACGGTGCTGTTGGAGGGACAGAGGAGGTGACAGCCTAGCCCGTAAAGCTCTGTGCACCTAGGAGAGATGTCCAGAGCTTTCTCTGCTGCATCCCAGTCAGTCTTTGGCAGAGAGACCACCCAAGTCAGCAGAGGGGAACTAAGTGGGTACCGCCCCAGGGACAGTTACTCCCTCCCTGCTGTTGGCCATCCAGCACCCCGGTTCCTTCCCTGCCTGTCTGTCCCTGTGACCAGACTGTGAACTGGAGGGGGACAGGGCCTGCACATTTGGACCTACAAATCTCCCCCCTCCAACCTTGTGCCTGCCTACTCCGTAGCTGCCAGGCACTTGGGAGCTGCCTCTCCAGCCGTCTGCTGTGGGCGCCACACCCCGAGGTGTTCTTTGACCCCAACTGGGATTTGTGTGCACCTCACGAAGTGGGAAGTCAGATGGCCCCACTCAAGGAGGGCAGGCAGAAGAAAGCCAAGCCAGGCCTGGCCAAGAGGCCTGTGAGTTTGCGTCGTCCTCCAGATTCTGGAAAAAATGGCTTGACTCATCCTAAGGAGTTGCATTAGTGGTCATGACAGCAAGATGGTGTCCAAGAAGACATTGCAGAGACTTGTTTGGCTCATGAGCTTGTTGTTCTGGTGCATAACGTATCAGTGTGTGCAGGACGTCAGCCCTCTCTGCAGAGCAAAATAGAGAAAAGAGCATTTGCTGAGAGAGAGTGATCAGAGGATGCTCATCTAGCTGAAATGACCTCTGGGATTCTGGCCTCTAATGGAAATGCTGCTTCTATCCGCATTGCCCTGTTCTCCCGTCGCACAGGCCTCGGCCTGCCGGAACAAGCAGTGCTTTCCATTCAAGGGCTATAGATTTCTCTCTCTCTTTTTTAACCCTTCTCCTATGTAATGTCAGAGTCACAGTGCTCTTCGGCTTGTCCAGCACAAGACTGCCAAGGAAAGAGAATTAGCAAAAAACAAATGGGACATCGTCCACTTAGGATGTCTCTGAGTTCCACCCTGGTGTTCCATGTCCCCAGAAGGCAAAGAACAACAGATCCAAGTGAGCTGATGTTGAGAACTCTTTTCCCCAGCATGTTATCTCTCTGCAAAACCAACCCTTCCACTCAGCAGTGGAGGGCGGGACAGAATCTTGGCCCTCAGATCCTCACTATTAAGCTATGGAAGTTGGGCCTGCCTTGGGGGGGGGCAGGTGGGGAAGGCATGGAGGCACAGGACCTACAGCTCAGCCCAGACTCAGGAAGGCCAGACTTTCTGTGACACAGAGGACGCAGGCCCCCGCCTCCGTGGGAGAAGAGAGGCAAGCTGCAAAGACATTTGTTTCCTCTGCCACCAGATCACTCACAGCATGGAAGCCTGGCCCTTCCGGGAGAGATGCCTGGAGTCAGAAGTCAACTGCAAAGGCAGAAAGTAGAGAGAAGTAAGGCAACCTCCAGCTCTCTGGCGGTCATTTTCAACAGCAGTGATTTTTGTGAAGTTACCAATGGCAGCTTCAGATTGGACCCAACCCAAGGACAGTGCCATCACCGAGGGGAGGTCCCTGACTCCTGCTCCAGGGGCCCCCAGGGGCAAAGAAAGACCCTCAGCTTTCTCCTGTCTTAGCACCCGCATGTTCCCATGGACCCTCGGGCCCAAACCCTGAGCCCAGGTTTCTGCTGTGCCTCCCCTCCCCATCCCTTCAGTCGGTTGTGATTTCCTTTGATTGGTTTACTTGTTGGTTTCTCCCTCCATGGTGAGCTTCCTGAGAGTAGAAACACACAGTACCACCCCAGGGCTGGGACAGAGCTCTGCCCATGGTAGACCCACTGGGTCCCGTGGTAGACCCACAAGATGTGTTTGTCAACTGACTGGCACGGGGGCTCAGTGGGCTGCCAGGTAAACCCTCTTTACCCACCCGGGATCCAGCAGTTTGTTTTGGGGACCACAGAGTCAGTGAGGCTGCCCTCCCCATCCCCCCACCGGGCAGGGAAGGACACGGAGCCGAGGCCTTCAGAAACGGCAGGTATGCCCTGCCTTGGCCTTGGCTTCTGAGGTTCCCTCAGCACTCACATCTGAAGGCACTCCAGAGAAACTGAGTCACAGGCTCCAAGAGTTAGGAGGGAGAGTTAGGACATCGTGAAGCTGGCCTGCATTCACTGTGGGCATCCCGTGTTGTGTCTGAAGGACACCTGAGGACAGTGTCAGCCTGAGAGCATTCATGCCCTTCAAACGGGGCTTTGGGTGGAAGCATCTTCATGGCCCACAGGTCTGAGAAGTGCCCCTCCAGGGGAGTTGTGGGAGCCCCTAGAACTCAGGTTTCCGTGCAGAATGATGTCTTCTTGACATTCCAAAGGAAAAGTCACAAGTGTTGGTGAGCCCTTTCCAAATTTGGCTTCCAAAAGCTACCAAAGAAGGTACTTTTCGTAGTGGAGTATTGAACAAAGCAGCCCACACGCTGGAGCTCCTTAACCTTTGAGCCTCTAACACAGAGCTGCGTGTCTTCTGCTACCTGCAGGCTGCTCTGTGCGTGGTGCTCAGGGGCACATCTGCTGGGGAAGAGGCAGGAGAGCCCCAATGCTGGAAAAAGAAACCCCCCCCACACACAGCCCTTTTTTTTCCTCCTCCACCCCTCCTTCACCAGCCCCCACTTTGTCCCTTCCCTTCCTCCCTCTCCCTTTCTCTCCCTTCCCCACTTCCCTCCCTAGACTCCATCCCTCATCTGTCAGAGCTATTTGTTTGGAAGCCCTTCCCAGTCAGAACACACTCCTCCTGGGGATCATGGGCCAAGTAATTTCAGGCTGAATCTGCCTGAAGCCCAGGAAGCCAGTGTGGGCATCCGTGTGGGAGTCTTGCCAACCCTCTGCCTCTGTCCCATCCCCATCCAATTAATGTGTCTGTGGGCCTTATGAAGGGGTTGAATCTGTCATGAAACCATTCATGGGCTGCAGTGGAGAGAGGGTCCATCAGGTGCTTGCTCGGGGCTCACAAGAGACCCCCACTCGCGGTGGCTGAAGGCTGAGGCCCGCAGGGCGGCCTGGCCTCCTGGGTAGCTATGTGTTGGGTTCTGCTGTGTTGGGAGGCAGTGGGGGGTTCGGGCCAGCCTTGCGCCTGTCTCCCCCACCTATGCCTAGCAGACTCGGATGGAGCGCTACGCCTCAAGTGAGCCCCAGAGCTTCATTGGCCTTAGCATGAAGCCTTGAAAAGCAGTTCCAGGACTTCCTGAATCACCATTCTGGCTGAGGCCTCTCTGAGGGTGGCCCCTTGGCCGGATGGAAGGAGGAGCCCGGGCCCACGTTCTTTGGGAGACTTCCTTCCTTCCAGGGACAACATGGGGAAGCACACCTAGGCTCCCAGAGGGCCCACCTGCCACTGCCCCCTTGTTGTCACCTATACAGCAATCCCGAGTGCCATGACAACCACCCACAGTCCTAGGAAAAGCAGTGCTTGGCTGAGCTCCTCTGTAACCATCCTTCAGAGTGTCCGTCACTAAGCAGCCACTTTCAGCCATCACTTCCTCCGGGTCACTGAAAACATTTGTCATTTCCTGTTTTCTCCATGTTCCAATGATCCTAATTGTCAGTGTCAAAAGGCAACAACTGTTTTCTTGGGGCTTATCTTCGGAGCGCACTGGCTGAGAACAAAGGATGGGGCCTCTGTCTGCAAACAAAGGAAGCCGCCTCCTGGGGGCCTGGAGAGAAGCTCTGGCTGCTCTGCCCAGGGGTGGGGGCCGGGCCGGGAGCAGCGGGCTGGCGGTGTCCCCCCATGCCCCAGTGGCATGAAGAGCTTTCTGCCTGACAGCAACACCCCAGGATGGCCAGCATCAGCCCTTCTGTCTGGACTTGGAGTTTCTGTGGCCCCCACCAGACTTTGCCTTCAATTCTGGATGTTCTGGATTGTTCTGCTTCCTTGGATGAACGCTGGCCAACATCCTGCTGTCCCTATAACCCTGGACCCTTCAAGAAGCATTTTCTGTCATCTGGCAGACACTGCCCACTTCCTCCACTCTGACCCCTGCCCCAGCCTCGCCTTCACTCTGGTTTCCCAGGCCCTGGGGGTGTCTTCCTCTCTATCTCCTTCCCTTTGGACTCTTGGGTCCATCGTCATCATTCCCTGCTTTTTCTTGCGTTGCCCTCTGTAGCCACCATCTGCCCCTCTCCCACCCTGTACAACTGTGTCATTTGGTGAACCTAATGGAGCATTCAGTGGGGATGGAGTTAGAGTTGGTGTAGACAGAATTAGAGCTGGTGTAGACAGAGGGCCCAGGAGCCGGTCCTGGAAGCAACAGGCTAGAGAGATGGAAGCACTGGACCTGCAGTTAGGAGACACTGCACTTAGCCAGCCATATTGCCTGGAGCATGTCACTGACCCTCTGTAAGCCTCAGCTGTCACATCAGTAAGCTGGGGCCATAGATCTTCTGCCCAGGTCTCCTGGCGCAGTAGGAGGGTGACTGGGCAGACCAGAGGTGAGAGCTGCCTTCAGAAATGCCTGCCTACCCTAAGCATCTCAGGCAGAGCCCAGCACCCCCCACCCCCCATCTCCCCCACTTCCCAGAGGCATGGCCTTGGCGTTCTTACGACCCCTATGATCCTCGGGTCCTGCCCGCCCCCAACAGCATGCTTTAGCAGGAAGAGGGCCGCCCCAGGGGAAGGGAGGCAAGAGCTTGGACAGGAAGCAAGCTAAGGGCAGGATGCTGAAATCACTCACCGTGTAGTCCGCCCACTACCACATGTTTGTGTTCGTTCTCTGGCTTGGCAGGAACTGAGGCCGGGAACTGCCGCCAGACCTGGGAGCCAGGCACTCTCCCAAGCGCCGGCCCTCTGCCTCAATCCCTTCCCACGCCAGCCATCCAAGAGTGGAGAAGCAGGCCACTCAGGCAGCCTGTGTTGTCCGGTCAAGTCTTCTGGCGTCTGCTGGGGTGTGGTGGACACAGTTCCGAAGTAAACTCAGGGAGATGTGCTCCCTGATGGGGCTGCCTCGAATGTTGGCACATGGAGGATCAGAAAAGGGGAGAGAAATAGCAGCGGGTGAGCAATGGACTGCAAGTCATACCCAGGGCCCAGCCACAGCTTGGCACCAAAGGGCTGAGGGTCTTGGGGCAAGTTATGCCTTCTGCAGGCCCTCAGCTGGCTCTTTGGTGGCAGGCCTCTCTAGGAGCTTCCATACTTGGGGCTGGGACTGCAGCCCTGAAGCTTGGCTCCTCTCTGTGCCCACCCAGCTTGGAGATGGAGATCGGAAGCCCGTTCCCATCACCCATGTTGCAGCCCATCAGGAAAGCGAAGGGAAGCTGGGAATGAGTGACTACTCCGGGTGTTGATCAATGCATCCATCTGACCAAGTGATCACCCCTGCTCTTCATGCCGGGACCACCCAGAACGAGCCTTGGCCCTTTTCCCCATGACAGCCCAGGCACCCACCACCACATAGCCCAGAGGCTGCTCTGCCCCACCCCTGACATCCCCAGTTGGTTCAGCCATTCTTTGCCCACGTGCTTGGGAGCCCAAGCCCCATTGCTTAGTATCCTCTGGGTGCGGCCAGTTTGGGTCTCCCTGAGAGTGGCTTGCCCAAACTCTTGTCAGCACTGCAGACATGGTCTGGCCAAGGCAGAGGAGTGTAGGACTGTCACCTCCCTCCTTCTACATACTCTGCTTCTGTTAATGCAGCCTAATGTCACATTTGCTCCTTTGGTGACTGCATCTCACTGCTGCCCCATCCCGAGCAGAAGGACATCGAGAATGCCTAAACCTTTTCTCTCCGTGCTCTTGCTGTTTAGCTCTGTGTCTCTGCCACATCCTATGCTGCCGCAATTGGTTTTTAACTCAGGTGCCGAATCCTACTTGTATCCATACCCGTGGAGTTTTGCTTGGGAGGGTGGGGCATGCATGCGAGTGTGTGTTGGTGTGTTCACTCATGCTTTCTGCTACACCAAAGCCACGTCCTGAGTCCCCACACAGTGACACCAAGGCTAGAACAATTTGGTAGCCCGAATCTAACACTTCTTTTTTCATCTTCTACTTAGCGAGAGAAGCAGAGATCAGGTCTTATGGCAATGACCCCTGAACAGCGCAGTTCACGTATCACCCAACGGATGAGTCAATTTCAAGGTAAACAGTTAAAAGTCCATGTTCTCAAAGGGGTGAGCGGTGGAGACTGTGTGAGGTTGGGGGAGAATTCCCTCCAGCATAAACCGTTACTGAGATGATTCTGGAAAGCACTGATCAAAAGAGAGTAGGTCTGTGAGGCACTTCCATGGCACCCTGGTTGGATCTGTCACGTGGAAAGCGTAAGTAGAGTCCCAATTGAAGGCTCAGTCTTAATGACTCAACCATGTAATCAACATTGATTGGCTGAAGATACAGATGTTAGCCAAACACTACAAGTGATCTCTGCCAAACTAGCCCAGGAGACGTGTTAAGCACTCGTCCCCAGCCAGTAGTGACATTGGGCCAGGACAGGTATTCTTACCCAGGGCTCGGAGGAGGCTGCTTGCCTTCCAACGGGTGTTCAGCATCTTCATTGTAGCCTGGCGGCACCATAGCACCATCACTCCTCCATTCTCTTGCAAAACCCCCTTTTCCTTCGGGCCTGATACCAGCTGAATGCCCCCACCTGTTCAGGCTGGAGTGGCATGTCAGGTGTGCCTTAGCTGCAGGGACCAGGCAGACAAGTTCTAGGCCAGTGTCAAGAGGTGAACATCCTTCAGGGGGTGGGTGGTACCAGGCCTGTGTATGGATTGTATGGGGTTTATAAAAGCAGGCCCAGACCCCATTCTTGGAGCTTAAAATCTATGGGCATTTTCAGTCCAACGTGATCTACTCTTGGGTGGAGGGGAGCTATGAGCACAGACCCGGGGGGGTCTAGGAGGACTTCCCCCAAGAACTGCAATCCAGGCTGAGGGTGGAGGAACAAGGGGAGAGGAGGATGCTCAGTAGGAGCCAAGGGCAGGAGGTGAGAGGTCAGTGCTGGGCCAGTGGCTGCCCGCTGGCCACTGCAGCCCAAGTGGAAGACACCTTTGGAACTGACCCCCACTTCTCTCTTTCGGTAGCCATCCAAGGTCAAGTCATCTCCAAGTGTAGCCGGACCAAGGCAAGCTCCCTACCCAGCCAGCGCATGACACCACCCAGAGCTGGGCTCCTTCATAGCAGTCTGAGTTCAGGAATGGCCTCACCCATCAGGCAGCAGAGCCAGGAGACCATGCGCATGTTCTCACCAACCCCCCGCGGGCAGCAGGGGATTTTCAGCTTCAGCCCCCAGTTTCCCACACCTTCACAATTGGGCCACAACCCTCCGGGCAGCCTTGGCTCCATCTACCAGCACATGGGGATGCCCAGTGCTGCTCCTGCAGGAGTGCCCCTGCCTAGATTCTGTCCCAGCCCCCAGGGCAGCCAGGCCCTGGGTCCTCACCAGCTCAGACAGCCCCATATATCAGGAATGTCCACCGTGCTCCACAGCACTGCCTGGGTGGTGACAGCAACATCTCTGCACACCCCAGTCTTGAGGGAGCCACCCCCGAGCCAAGCAGCTCATGGCATGCAGCAGCATTATGATACCCGCGCCATCTTTACCAAGACCCTTGTGACAACCTCCCTGGAAGCCCCAGTGTTTCCCTTGCAGCAGGCAGTTGTGTCCCCTAGTCAGGTGGCCCCAGAAGGCAGACCTAGCCAGCAGGCAGGTGCTGCCCCCGCCAAGCCCAGCTCCAGCCAGCTGGGCAAACAGAGTGTCAGAAAGAGCCCAGTGCAGGGCCCCGTGCCCACACCACATGCCACCAAGTCCCTCCAGCAGGGTATGGTCAGCTTCGGGCCTGAGAGTCCCATCCAGGCCATTGAGCCACCAAGCTCTGTGGCTGCTGCTGCTGCCACCTCCATTGTGGCTGCCGGCCAGTCCCAGGCCAGTCCCTGTGACAGAACAGGGAACCCCTCTGAGTCGTCGTCCCAGTCCCTACTGGACGATCTTATTTCACTCCCTGAATGTTCTGGAGTGGATTTCATCGACGCTTTCATGGATTCCACCGAGAGCCCTGATGAAGACTGGATGGGCAACCTGAGGCTGATCAGTGGCACTGTAGAAGACCAGGCTGCTGACGAGGGTGCTGAGGCCCAGAGTGCAGGTGATGTCCCCAAGAATGCTGACAAGCTTTAAATACCCTAGAAACCTCCATGTGGCCATCACCCTGGGGAGTGGTGTGAGTCCATAGCAAATTTACCACTGGCCCCACACAGCCACATGCTTATTGCCTCATTGCAATTTGAGGGGCGGAAGCCCACACCCATCCCTCTCTCTACCTGTGACAAAATGGAAATCTGGTGATTTTTTTCAAGCTACCTGTACATATCTGAAAATTTTGTACATGGTTTTCCTAAACGTTCATGACAGAAGTGTTTATACCGTGTTTTGTGAGTTTGTAATTAAGACAACGGCTTTCGTTTCAGCAGAGTTGTGTTTATTATGTCATTGTCCGTGTGTATTCTACATTGTTCAAATACGCAGACTGTGTTGTTCACTCCAGCCATACCTTATCAAACCAGGTGGCTGAGTTGCTTACGCTTTTGATGTAGTGGTGGATGTGACCAAGAGGTGTTGTGCAAACTGACAAATGCCAAATAGAAACTCACTTGGCCATCTATTTCTATTTCCACTAAAACTTCTATTGCCCAGTGTGATTCTTAATGTCTTTTGCAAACCTTGCAGCGTCTTCTAGCTCTTTCCTGATGAGCCTGTTACAGCACAAGCCGTTTTATCATTAAGTAGCCTGCAGAGGAATTATTTGCCAGGAGGTAGAGAGTTCTGGAGATTTGAGAGAAGCAAAGAGAGAGTTTGTGAGCTGGGCATCTCTGAGGGTTCTACCCGTTATCACTCAGACAGTTTGCACTACTCTTGACGGGCACCTTGCAGGGTGGAGGCAAGATGCTCCTGATTTAAGCCCTTTCAGTATTTGTTCTGATGTAAGGCTCTGTGGTCTGGGGGGAAAATGAGTCTGTAAACATGAGTAGTTGATTTGGGTTTTGTCACTGATGTTTTCTACTTGCAGTTATCATCATGTATGTTTAAGTGTCTGTTACAGGAAACCCACACCCACTGTCCTGTAAACTTTTGTCAGTGTCCAGACTCTGTGTAATGACATTTTAATTGCCACCTGGTATTTTGCCTCTGCATTTGAAATCTGGCATCTGTTTCAAGCAAGTGTGTTTTTTTCCTTCGTTCTGTAATAAACAAGAGAAAAGTACCTCTGTGTTTTCATTTTCCCAGGGAGCATTCAGAGTCTACAAACCCGTGTCAGTTAAGCCTGCTGGTGTCTTTGGTTCTTTCTGATGGTGCTCCCTGTCTTGGGATGCTTGGGATGCACTGAGAGGTGCAAGAAGTTTGTGTAGCCTGCACTGTGATCCTTTCACATCACAGCACAGAAGCACATCGTTTATGGTGTAGGCCTCTTAAGATGACTGACTGCACTGGGGGCTGGGGGCAGGGGGCAGGGGGAGGCTTGTGTTGAGAAGCTAGTTCTCCACCACCATCCTCTTTCCACTGAGACGGTGACAGCCAATTAAAGATCCAATGTCTCTCACAGTAAGGGGTGCCAACATAGGGCGGCTGGAGGTTGCGGGGACCTGGAGACTGAAATGCCATCACTTCACACAGAGGTCCAGGAAGACCCTGGTGAAGGCGTGGTCCCGGGAGAAAATGGCCTTCCTACCCTTCCCCTCCCTGTCCCTTGCCCTTCCTCAAGGTCTAAACTAAGGGCAACCCTCATATTCCTGAGCACTACAGAGGGTAGAGCCTGGTGGTCCGGGATGCTGGGCCATAGGGCATAGGAGGTGTGTCGCCATCTTGCCCCCTTCAAGCTCGGGGCCCATCTCTGGGGCCCCCTTCTGCCGACCCATCAATCCTGATCTGCTGCCCAATCCCTGCTTGGCCGCCTCCTCTCCCCGCCCTCCCCACCAGCAGTTGCCAGCAGCATCTTGGCTGCAGGCTGTTTCCAGCTTAAACTGCATGAAGACAAGGGCTCTTGTCACCTCACACTGTAAGGCAAGCCCCTCACCCCATTTTGAAGCAGATACTAAAGAGATGGGACCTGTGCCTCTCCCACGAGGTGCCAGGACTTGGTGCATAAGTGGCAGAGGTTGCATATGGAACCACATCTCCCCAAAGGCAGTGAGGAAGCTAGTTGGGGACCCTTTTGCACACACTATGTGCTGTAAAAGTGCAGCTGAAGCACCAGCTGGGATCACATATAACCAAAATTGAATACACACATTTAGCCCCATAACTGGTGGGGAGAAGACCTACTCATCGTCAAGGTATAGGATGTTCCAACAGAATGACTTTGGGGGCTGAGGGATGCAGCTACAATGCGGCAGGCCTGTCCTGTCCTGTCCAGTGGAGCCTAAAATGCTCTTAAGAAGCATCTAGGGAGATGCCCCCACCCGCCACTCTCAGTGGCTGTTCAGTCAGTTCAGTTCAGTCGTTCCGTCGTGTCCAATTCTGCGACCCCATGAACTGCAGCACACCAGGCCTCCCTCTCCATCACCAACTCCCGGAGTCCACCCAAACCCATGTCCATTGTGTCAGTGATGCCATCCAACCATCTCATCCTCTGTCGTCCCCTTCTCCTCCTGCCCCCCATAGGGGTGGAGGCAGACCTCCCTAGTCTGTGGGCCAGAGGGATGGTAGAAGCAGTCAGGGCCCCAAAGCCCCAGTGGTTGGCCCACCTGCTCACACAGCCCCTCCTGCTTCCTGCAGAGCCCTCCTTGTAGATCTGGGGAATGGGGATGTCCTGTGAGTGTCCCGCAGCTCCAATCACGACTCCATGTCAGAGGCTTGGCCTCTGTTCCCCCTGTGTTAACTCAAGTGCCCCAGTGGTGCCAGGCCCCAGGCAGGCCCCAGCTGCCCCTCAGAGCTTGACTGGGACACTTGGGCCCACCTCTCTTGTCCCCTATCCCCAGTGGGCCCAGGGGTAGCAGGACCCACCTACCCAGACTGTTGCTCACAGCCAACCAGTTGGGGTGCTGAAGGCCAGTCAGTGCAGCAGAGCCTCCTCAGTTCTGCCAGCCTTCAGAGTCCTGAAATAAAAGCTGAGCTTGGACTGCTGAGCTGGGTTAACTTCCCATCCCAATCACGTATTGACCTCAAGGCTGAGCCAGTGTGGACAGCACCTCCCCAGCACTTCCTGCCACCTGACCCTGCTTGGCCTCACTGGCCCCAGCAGGCCCTTCCAGTCTGTTCCTCCTAGCGGTGGGTGTCCCAGGCTACTCCTGCCCAGAGATGGCAGCTCCCACCATTGTGCCATCGCTCAGCTGCCCTCTCTCCTGCACCCCTGCACTGTCAGCCTCTTCTCTGCTGGATTCTTCCCAAGGGGGTTGAACTGGGCCATGTGCAAAGGTCTTCACCCACCTCAGCCCATCCAGTTGCAGTTCTGACACCCTGCCGCTCCTCCCCTGACTCTCGTCAGCCCAGAGCCATCTGACTCCTGTCCTGCTCCTTCCCAAGTATGCTCGCTGGCCAAAGGGCCAACTCCCTCTCGGCCATAAACCCAATGGAAGCTTCTCGATCCTTCCAGAACAGCACTGCCCCTTGGCTCCTGGGAGTGCCCTGGGATGCTTCTTTCCCTCTGACGTCCATTTTCTCTGTTGCTTCCTCTCACCTGCAAGGCCTTCTTCCCTTGCTCTCTTTCCTCCAGTTTCTTCCCTGGGAGACAAACAGGTTCCTGAGCCTGCACCCAGCCTCTAAGCATCTCAACATATTGACAGCCCAGCCACAAAGAGTGGTGTGTCTGGGCAAGAAAGAATGAAAGCATTCGGATGCTGCTCGATGACCCCCACAAGGAGGGTTTGCCCTGAACCTGCTTCAGACAGCAGCTTTGGTTGGAGGCCCCTGGCCTGTGCAGGTCCTTCACTGGGAGGGCTGGGAGGACCTTGCAGGTGGGGCCTAAGGTCCCCCCACAGGGGTGCACGAAGACCTGCAATCACCAGTGGGGAGGTGCTCTCTATACACCCTGTCCCATCACCCTGCTCCCCAGCTCTGAGGCCGGGGGAAATGCTGGAGGTTGCCAGAGAGGTATGTGAGACCCCAAGGCCTCCATCCTCCCTTAAAGCAGGCTCCAGCCCCTGAAGATCCATTTCTCATCGGTCCCCCTTCAGTCTGGAAAGTCAGGGGATCTGGCAGTGGACACGGGCTTTGGGAGAAGCACAAGCCATTGGCCATTCCATGATTCAACAAGCATGCTTGTGCCAGGCACCAATGGGTAGACAGACATGGTTCCCAGCCTAATGGAGTAAACCAGGGAGTGCATCTGTCAAGGTCATGCACAGGAATAATACCAGGAGATTACAAGTGTGTGTGTGTGTGTGTGTGTTCTCCAAAGAAACAAAACCAATAAGGAGATTGATTTACCATAAAGAATCAGCCTACACACTTAGGGAGGTTGAGAAGTCTCATGATCTCTGGTCTGGGGCCCCAGGAAAGCCTATGGTGTCATTCCCAAGACTGGAGAACCAAGGGAGCCAATGGTGTAAATCCCAGTCTGAGGTCTGAAGTCCACAGGACAAGCTATCAGGGTGTCCAGCTATCAGGCTGCAAACTCGGGCAGGAGCTGGCACTGCAATCCATAGACTGAATTTTCTCTTCCTCAGGACAACCTCAGCTTTGTCCTTAAGGCCTTTCAGTGTGGCTGAGGCCACACTATTCAGGATATTCTCTTTTACTTCACATCAGCTGACAGTAGATGTTCACCACATTTCCACAGTGCTTTCACAGCAGCACATGAGTATTTGATTAAATAACTGGCCCATGTAGCCTAGCCGGGTTGACAGGGGGACAGATGATTGACACATTAGCAAAGACAATCACAACAAGTTGCATTAACATCCACAAAGGAAACACAAAAGGGGCAGAGAGTGAGAGACCCCAGTGTGGTAGGGCTGGTGGGGACACTCAGGTAAGAGTGATTTCACTCTCAGGGAGTGAAATCTGAGCTGAGATGAAAGGATGAGAGGGAACAAGGATGAGAGGGAAAGAGTTTGGGCAAGGATGTTCCTGGCAGAGGAAAGAGCACATACCAATTTGGGGAGAAAGGGGAAAAAAGTCAGTGGTTAGGGCCCAGTGAGCTAGGCGGGGAGGGAAGAGTTGGGGTACTGAGGTGGACAGGACCCTGGAGTCTGTCTTGATTCCACAAGGGAAGCCTTGGGTCACTCCAGCGCCTCCACTCTGGCTGGAGGATGGACTCCAAAAAGAATGGGGGTGGCTGGTGTTGAGGGCCTGCTTCTCCCTAAGGACTTCCCCTGGACATCTCCAATTCTGAAGGTCTAAGGTGAACTCCTCAGGATCCCCACAAGCTTGGGAAGCCTTCTGCTCAGTGGAAGTTGGTCATCACACCCTGCTAAGGGCCTCAAATCCCCTTGGTATTCAAGTCCAGACCTGGGAGTCATCCACGATGTTTGTATTTTTCTTGTCCTTTCTGTATCCTGGAGAGATGGGATTTCTTCCCCACATCCATCTGCAAAATCTCTGTGATCACAATAAAAACCCCAGCAGGATTCCTTTCTGGAACATGACACAGTGATTCAAGGTGACTCATCTAGTAGGTCAACAAGACAAGAATTGCCAGGAAACTTCTTAATAAGAAGACTCCAGAAAGGGTTCCAGCACTATCAGATATTAAAATGTATCATGAAGCTACTTTATTTTAAACAATGTGGCTCTGGCACAGGAGAAGACAGATGAGTCAGTGGAAAGAAAATAGATAAAAGTATATATGGGAATTTAGACAATAGCAAAGTGGCATTTCAGATCAGCAAGGGAGACTCAACACACAGTGCTGGAAAAACTGACTGGCCATCTGCACAGTAAATCTGGATCTTCTACCTCCCTCCTGACATCAAGATAAATTCAGATGATTCAAAGATTAAAATAGAGAAAAGAACCCATAAAAGTACTATAAGAAAACAAGGGTGGGTATTTTCATAATATCAATGTAGATCAAGCTCCTCCTATTATGACATGAAATCCAGACGCCATAAAGGAAAAATTGATAAAATTGTCCACACAGAATTTTGAAACTTGCATACAGAAGAAGCACCATGAAAGTCAGAAGATAAATGACAAATTCAGGAAAATAAAAGTTTTGGAACACCTGACAGACAAAAGGTGATTTACTTAATACTTAACAAATAGAAGTAGTAGACTGTCTCCGACAAGAATTTCATAACAGTATCATTCACAGCAGCCAAAAACTGCAAGCAACCCGGGTGTCTATCAATAGAAGAAGGGATAAAAGCAACTCCACTGTATCCATGCAATGCAATACCAGCATCAACACAGAGGGATACTCCTTGGACACTTGTCAAATGCATTATGCTGCCAGAAAGAAGCCAGACTCAAAAACACAGGTACTATATAATTCCATTTATACAAAGTTTTAAAATAGATAAAAGTCATCAGAAGTGAAGAAAATCAGAACAATGGGACCCTCACAGCAAGTAGGGGATTTACTGAAAAGGGGGACAAAGAGACTTTCTGGAGTGATGGTCAATTTTCTATCCTGCTAAGGATGTGGGTAACACATGTGTATGCATTGCCAAAACTCAGAGAATGGTTTGCTGAAGATCAGGACAACTTGCTGTTAAAAACATTGCCTAAAATAGAAAAATCTTAAACAAATATTGAACTCTAGTTAATGATCTGCTGGAGTGCTTAGAGGTGAAGCTTACTCATGTCTGCAACTAACTTTGAAAGACATTTTAAAAAGATGCTTGATGGGTGGATAAAGGGATGGGTAGAGAGATAGAGAGATGTGACCAGGCAAGTAGAAAAATGTGTTAATTGTAGACTCTAGGAGGTGGGTCTGTAGGGATTCGATATATATTTCTTCAAACTTTTCTGATGACTTAACATTTTTCAAAATCAAATATTGGGGGGAAAACAGTTTTTAAAAGTAAAGGGATGCTTTTTAAATAAATGTCTAGCAATTTGAGGTGGGAGGAAAAAGTCATAGAGACCAGTTTTTTATTTGGAAAAAAGACAGGGGAATGTTTGATTTTCCTACAGCTTCTTTTCTGGAAGCCAGTGTAGCTGAGCACAAAACTACAGGCACCTCAACAGCCACTCACTACATGAGACAACTAGACAAATTGGTTTTGTCTCACCCCTTCTGACACCATTTTGCAAAAACTGATCACTCAGACCATTGTTTACCTGTTTTGCTCACCTGAACTGTCTCCATAGTCTCAATATTCTTTTATCAAAATATTGGTTTTATTTTTCTAATTTTTATTGAAATATACTTGATTTACAATGTTGTGTTAGTTTCAGGTATATAGCAAAGTGATTCAGTTATGTTATAAAACATAACTGAATCACTTTGCTATATACATATTATTAGATTCTTGTCCATTATAGGTTATTACAAGGTATTGAGTAGCGTTCCCTGTGCTATACAGTTGATCCTTGTAGGTTATCTATTTTATATGTAGTAATGTGTATCTGGGGCTTCCCAGGTGGCACTAGTGATAAAGAGCCTGCCTGCCAATGTAGGAGACATAAGAGACACAGGTTCAATCCCTGGGTCAGGAAGATCCCCTGGAGGAGGGCATGGCAACCCACTCCAGTATTCTTGCCTGGAGAATCCCCATGGACAGTGGAGCCTGGCAGGCTATAGTCCATAGGGTCACACAAAGTTGGACATGACTCAAGGGACTACACACACATGCAAATGTGCATCTGTTAATCCCAAACTCCTAGTTTATCCCTCTTCCCACCTTTCCCCTTTGGTAACCATAAGTTTGATTTCTATGTCTGTCAATGTATTTTAATTGTTCTTTTTAAATGTTTCTATTTTCACCTTCTTAGTTAAAGTACCTTGATAAACATTTATTATTTTGTATGTACTACATAAAAATTCAAATAGAGCTCTTTCAAATCACTAAGAAAAAGACTAACTGCCCCAGCAGGAGGAAATGAGCAAAGGATATGAGTAGTCAGTTAATAAAAGAGACAGAAATTGTCAGTGAACACAGAGAGGATGCTAAACCTCCCCTGTAATGAAAGGAAGGCCAATAGCACCAACGATGGTCTGTCAAGACCTTTCTATCAATCTGGTCTCAAACATAACAATATACAATAGCCAGTGAAGCTGGGGCCTGGGCACACATGTGTTCTCTCTCCTCCACTCCTCTATGGAGGACAAATGCATATAACTTTTGTGGGCACAGCTTAACAATTACTGGGAGAATTTTAACCTTGTTCATGCGTCAGAACTGACCATGGAACTTTTGAAAAATACACCTGCCTGTGCCCTAACCTCAAAGAATATCATTCCGAGGGGCTAGGGTGGGACCCACAGATCTGTATTTAAAACTGCAAGATTGAGGATGACTGGCTTGGCTTTGGACATGATAGGAGTTTGTTTCAGAGAAACTCACATAGGTATTCAAAGATATGTGGACAAAATTGTCGATTACAGCATTGTCAGACTTAGCCCTATATTGGAAACAATTCAAGTGTCCAAAATAAGGGCCAATTAAAGCCATTCAATGGAGTAGTATAAAGCTGTTAAAAGCATGCAGGACTTCTCATTTGGTGGAAGCCTGGGTTCCACTGTCCAAACTAGAATGGAATCCATCCAAAGCCAAATTCTACCAATCTGAGAGCCTCAAACATTCCTTTCTTGTTCAGATCCTCTCATCTTTCCTCCTCCAGAAAGCCAGTCAAAGGGCTCAGTAACTGACCATCAGTCCTATCTACTAGGAGAAATATTTCAACAGAAAGCCAAAGAATAAAAGATCCAACCAGAAATGGGATGTGGCATTTCTCCGTGAAAGAAAAACTCTGAGGCACCTGCAATTTATGTGTAAAGACTCATAGGATGGAGATCGGATTGGATATAGGTGTGAACGTGCATGTTGCCTTGCAAAGATGCTTTCTAGGAATTGAAAGCTTTGAGGAATGGACAAGTAGCAGCAAGATGCAGCATTTGCCAAAGAATCTTAGCAGCAGATTTGATTCAATTTCAGGGCCAATATCCAAACTTTGCACTAGTAATCTTAGGATCACGATGGGGAAAGCTGGTAGGTTTCTGCGATGGCAGGTGTCTTTTTTTCCTTCTCAGGTCTGCCCTTCTCCCTCCAGGTTATCTGCAACCTAAAGTTACCTACATTGTGGGACTGACTTTCAGATTTCAGTGCGCTTAGTCCCATTGTATTGATTCTCCCTTCTCTGGCACATCATATGTGTGTCTTCAGATTCTAAAGTGCATGATAAGAGTAGACCCAGTATCAAGGGTAGAAAGCAAAAGACTGGTGGGACAAAGAGAGCTGGAAATAGACATTGGTGATTTGACATTGTATGGTTTATGTAAACATGATCGCATTAAGGTAAATATTTTTCTGCTCCATACCAATTGTCTTTCCATTTTCAGTGCCAGATACATGTGTTTAAAGGAACATACCATTAAAACTCAATTTGCCTTAAAAAAGAAAGTGTGTGGCAGGAGCCGCCCCCACCCCCACCTTACATACATACCTGAGACCTACCACAGTGCTTCCCTGGCTTCCCTGATGGTTCAGACAGTAAAGCAGCTGCCTGCAATGTGGGAGCCCTGGGTTCGATCCCGGGGTCGGGAAGATCTTCCTGGAGAAGGAAATGGCAGCCCACTCCAGTTCTCTTGCCTGGAAAATTCCATGGATGGAGGAGCCTGGTAGTCTTCAGTCCATGGGGTCTCAAAGAGTCAGACACGACTGAGCGACTTCACTGGTTCACCACAGTGCAGGCTCTGCTTCTCCCTGCCCTCTTTGCCCTGTTCACCCATTACCCCGTGTCATCACTTCAACCTGCTTTTCAAATGATTCAAAGGGAAGTGGGCTTCAAGTCACTACTGCCACCTCTAACCTCCCCTGAGGCAAGTATGCCAGGAGAAGCCAGGCCAGGCTCCCCACTTGACACTGATGTAGGGGGCTGGCAAGGAGAGCGCGCGTGTGCATGCGTGCGCACGCACACACACACACACACACACAGAGTGATATTTTCATAAGTGTTCTTGCTATCTACAGTAACCTGGTCTGCCCATCAGGAAGAAGGTCCCCAGAGCTGTTCCCCAAGGGTATCCCTGGGGCGGGAACAAGGCAGAGGCCTGCTGTTGACTTTTGTGTTTTCTAAAACACCGGATAGCCACAGCTGCAAAGCTCCTCTGGGGACAAGGCTTGGCATGCTGACCACTCTGACCCACAAGCAGAAGTGGGAGGGCTTGGTAAGCGTAGACTTCAGCCAAAGGCAAAGCTGCCCAGGGCCTCATGGGACTTGGACAGAGTCTGAGCCAAGGGGCAGCACAAGGCAGCCATGAAGCCTGGAACACTGGAGCCAGAGCCCCTGGGTTCAAATTCCATGGGTCCATCTCCTGTTCCCTGTTCCTCAGTTTTTCCATCTGCCAAATGAGATAATAATAGTAATATTCACCTCAGAGAGCTGTTGTGAGGAGGAAATGAGCCAGTACCTTGCTCAAATGACTAAACGTAGAGTTATACCATTTGACACTCCTGGGAAATAGCCAAGAGAAATAAAAACAAGTGTCCATAAAAAAGTCATTCACAAATGTTCACAGCAGCACTACTCATGGTAGCTGAAAAGTGGAAACCACTCAAATATTCATTGATGAGTCAGTAAGCAAAATGTGGTCTCGCCATAGAGTGGAATAGTTTTCCGCCTTAAAAAGGAATTAAATTCTGACTCATGCTACAATTTGGATGAAAGTTAACGTGATGGTATGTGAAGACGATGGTCATACAAGGTCACATATAATATATATAATTTAATTCATTGAAAGTCCAGAATAGGCAAACCCAAGTAGACAGAAAGTAGATTAGTGGTCGCCAGGGGCTGGGTGCCATGGAGAGGTAGGAGAGTGACAGCTAAAAGTTAGAAGATTTCTTTTTGTGGCGATGAAAATGTTCTCAACTTGGCTGTGGTGATAGCTGAGTGTATCTGTGAATCAACTCAAAACGATTGACTTGTACACTTTAAATGGGTAAACAGCATGTTATGTGAATTCTTTGTCAACAAAACTGGTTTAAAAACAAAAATCTTATATTACTTAAGATAAACTGTTAATCCAAAAACCTGTCCTTTCCCATCAAATTAAATTCTAATAAATAAGAACCAGTATGTGAGAAGCCTGGTGACCAGTGCTGGACACCAGCCACTCCCCTCTCCTGGAAGCTCCACCACCGCCCCAGGCAGGGATTTGAAGGCAGAACCCTAGGACCTGATTCCTCACCCCTGGGCACAACCTGGCCCTGGCTGGGCCATGATGACCAAGGCAACAGGCTGGGACCCTGCCTGGGAGGGGCCTCTGGTTCGAGGGGCAGAGGCCCTTGAGAGAGGAGAGGGTCGTGTGGGGCCAGGGAGCCTCAACCCAGCATCAGGTGGCAAATTTACTTGACACAGATGACCACCTTGACCTCTTTCCATCCTGAGTCCTTTTCAAGTCTTCTGGGAGCATAGCACCATGAACAGGGGTCAGCTTGGGGCTGGATACAGAAGTCCCTCAGGGCAGCTGGGGGCTGCCACCCTGCCCTGTCTCAGGTGGCTGTTCCCACATGGTGACGTTACCTGGACCCTTTGCAGAATGAGATTGTCCTTTGAATGAGAAATAAATAAGGAAGTGACTTGCTCTTCTGCCTCTAGCAGCTGCTCATATTAAATCTGCCTCCTTAAGCAACAGGCCCATCTCCTTTGCGGTCACCAAGTACCAACCCCAAGGGCTCAAACCACACCCCTTGCTCCACCCTTAGCATCTTTCATGCCCTTATCTCTTTCTCAGCTTTGGCTCTCTTGGCACTTTTCCAGCAGTCTATGCCCATCATGCCCAGGGACAACCCTACCACCCACCCTGGGGACAATCTCCACCATCTACCCTTGTACATGGGAGCTCTCTGGTTTTCTTAGTTGCTTCTTTTTATCCTTCAAGGAGATGATTTGTAATCTTAAAGAAAAACATCATTCCTTGGGCAAAATGTCAAGCTAAACATTTATTAATGTGTTGTTCTCTTTCACATTTCTTTGTGGGAAGTATTCTACCCATAATATTCTGGTCATAGGAAGAAGATAACAAGAAAGATAAAGCCAACTTATGGTACCCCAGATAGGATTCCTGTGTTCATGACAATGATGTGGAAAACCAGACTTTATCTAGAGAGAAAAGATTTTTCTTCTAAATTCCTTTGACTCCTGTGGTGGTCAGCTTTACCTGTTACCTTGGCTAGGACATACTGCCCAGTTGTATAATCAAACACTCATGTAGGAGTTGCCGTGAAGGTATTTGGTAGATGTGTTTAACATCTATAATCAGTTGACTTTTTAAAACTTATTTATTTATTTGGCTGCCCTGGGTCTTAGTTGTAGCACACAGAATCTTTAGTTGCAGCATGCCAACTCTTACTTGTGGCATGTGAGATCTAGCTCCCTGGCCAGGTCTCCTGCATTGGGAGCATGGAGTCTTAGACACTGGACCACCAGGAAAGTCCCTCATCAGTAGATTTTAAGTAAAGGAGATTACCCTCCACCATCTAAGTGGGCTTCATCCAGTTGAAAAGTTGTAAAAGCAGACTTAAGATTTCCCTGAAAAGGAGGGAAATTTTGCCTCAAGGCTGCAGAATCACTTCCTGCTGAGTTTCCAGCCTACAGATTTGCCCTGCAAATGTAGAATTGTGTAAGCCAGCCCCCAGCATCACAATTCCTTATAATACATGCACATTCTCTCTCCTGCTGGTTCTGTTTCTCTGGTAGAACCCTGACTGATGCAGTGCTCACTGTCATCATATCAAGAACTAAGCCCATCTTCTTATGTGCTACATGTGCAGAAAAGATGAATAAGAGGCAGTAAGGACTCCCATCCCCCAGGCTCTCACTCCACTTCAGGCCAAAGGGATGGTGGGGAAAGGAAAGGAAGAGCTAGAAGTGCACATGCAGGTCTCACCTTCCCCCATGGGACTAGAGTACCGTGCGGGCTATGTGGAGGCTGGGGCCACACGGGAAGGTGGTCCAGGGAAGCTGAAAGCTAAGAGGCCTCCCCACTCCCCGTGTGAGGGCCTGAGAGGAGCAACGGTGGGGGGACAGCGAGGGGAGGAGCTCGTGGGCCTGCCTGGATGCCACCTTGGAAAGTGGTGGAGTGAAGGGGCACCTTTACCTCCAGGTGTGACTTGATCCAGAGATCAAATTGTCAACACCCGTTGGATCATTGAAAAAGTGAGAGAGTTCCAGAAAAACATCTACTTCTGCTTTATTGACTATGCCAAAGCCTTTGACTGTGTGGGCCACCACAAACTTGAAAATTCTTCAAGAGATGGAAATACCAGACCACCTGACCTGCCTCTTGAGAAATCTGTATGCAGGTCAAGAAGCAATAGTTAGAACTGGACGTGGAACAACAGACTGGTTCCAAATAGGGAAAGGAGTACATCAAGACTGTATAATGTCACCTTGCTTATTTAACTTATATGCATAATACATTATGAGAAATGCTGGACTGGATGAAGCACAAGCTGGAATCAAGATTTCCGGGAGAAATGTCAATAATCTCAGATATGCAGATGACACCACCCTTATGGCAGAAAGCGAAGAAGAACTAAAGAGCCTCTTGATGAAAGTGAAAGAGGAGAGTGAAAAGTTGGCTTAAAACTCAACATTCAGAAAACTAAGATCATGGCATCTAGTCCCATCACTTCATGGCAAATATATGAAACAGTGGACACAGTGATAGACTTTATTTTTTGGGGCTCCAAAATCACTGCAGATGGTGACTGCAGTCATGAAAAGACGCTTGCTCCTTGGAAGAAAAGTTATGACCAACCTAGACAGCATGTTAAAGAGCAAAGACATTACTTTGCCAACAAAGGTCCGTCTAGTCAAAGCTATGGTTTTTCCAGTAGTCATGTATGGATGTGAGAGTTGGACTATAAAGAAAGCTGAGTGCCAAAGAATTGATGCTTTTGAACTGTGGTGTTGAAGAAGATTCTTGAGAGTCCTTTGGACAGCAAGGAGATCCAACCAGTCCATCCTAAAGGAAATCAGTCCTGAATATTCATTGGAAGGAGTGATGCTGAAGCTGAAACACCAGTACTTTGGCCACCTGATGGAAAGAGCTGACTCATTGGAAAAGACCCTGATGCTGGGAAAGATTGAGGTGGAAGGAGAAGGGGATGACAGAGGATGAGATGGTTGGATGGCATCACCAACTCAATTGACATGAGTTTGAGTAAGCTCAAGGAGTTGGTGAGGGACAGGGAGGCCCAGCATGCTGCAGTTCCTGGGGTCGCAGAGTCAGATACAACTGAGCGACTGAACTGAACTGATGACTTTAAAAGGTATGACCTCCAACCTGACAAGACCATCCTCCTCAGTGGAGGCCCATGAGGTCCCTGACAAAGACCCCTTTGTCTTAGCACTTGTGAAGAGTTGCACAACTGTACATTTCCAGCCCAGACACCAAGCTCTGCATCGTCACTGCTCATACCAACACTCAGGAGCTGGGCTGGGAGGCCCTTCTACACAAGAGGAAGCTATGCTCACAGAGGTAGAGCAACTTACCTGAGGTCATGCAGGTGATGAAAGAGGAGTCAAAAAAAACCTGCAAGTGCCCCCTTATCCCTCTGTGCTTAGCCACCAGGCAGCAGCACCACGCAACAGCCAAAGACACCCTCCAGAGGCACTGCTGGGCCCAGCAACAGGCCTGAGCAGCTACCAGCTGCTCTCTCCTCCTCAGATGTTCACCTCCAAGTGTGGCTCTAGAGGCAGAAGAGTCACAGGAAGAATGACAACCTCCATACCTTCATTTCACAGTAAAGAAGCCACAGAATGAAAATGCAGGGCCTCAACTGAGGCCAGGGAGTTGCCTTTACTTTTGGGGGTCTACTGCCCCAACTTACCATGGGCAGATGGCCTCGAAGAAAGTGAAACCCCTGTGCCAGGATCTGCTCAGTCCCTGCATGGGGAGTGAGCAGAGAACTCACCAAGGTGTCCAGCAAGCTTGCCATGGTACATACAGTCAGCCCAAGACTGGGCCAGTCTCTGCCTTGTGCCACCTGAGATGAATGGGTGGCATCACCAAACCTGGAACTTCGGAGTATTTCCAACATGGGAATCACTAAAATGGGGTCACCAGCCCAGCCCAAGGCAAGCTATGAGGAAGGCCCTTATCTTAGTCAGCTGGAGTTGCCATAACAAAATACCATGGACTGGGTAACTTAAACTACAGACACTTATATTCTCTTTGTTCTGGCATTTGGGAAGCCCAAGATCAAGATGGCCACAGATTTGGTTCATCGTCAGACCCCACTTGCTAGATTGCAGATAGCCACCATCTTGCTGTATCCTCACAGGGTGGAAAGAAAGAGCTCTGATGTCTCTTCCTCACTTGTAATGGAACGGTCTCTATTGGATTAGGGACCCACCCTTATGACTTCATTTAACCATTATCACCTCCTCGGAGGCTCTATCTCCATCTATAGTCACATTAGGGATTAGCAATTCAACATATAAATTTGGGGGGAGGGACAGAAACATCCAACTCATAATAGCCCCTCTGTAACTTCTACATACCATTGGGATAGTCAGGTTGTCGTTCCAGTTGGAGGCTGCCCAGGTAGAACAGAAAGCGTGGGGGGATTTGCCAAAGGCCAGTGAGCAACCTGCCTGATTTTGTTAAATGTCCTTGCTGAAGGGCGTCCCAGATGGACAGAAGTGAAGCCCATATGCATGGCCAGTGTCAAAAGTTCTTAGATTCCTATTTTAACTCTAGCAGGCAAACACGACAGTGCCTGGCATGTACCCACACAGTCACAGTGAGGTGTTGGGGACATGCTCATAAAAGTCAGCAGAACACAATTCTGTCATCAAAATGGCCTGCTACAAACCCAAAACGTCAGGGAGCATGAGAGCATAAAAAAGATGCTAAATAGTCTCCAAAAATGTTTCTCGAAGAGGCAGAGCTTCAGTTCACCCATAAAGTCAAACAGCCCCCTCTGGGATTGTTCTGGGTACCATGGATACCTTAGAGACACAGGGCCCATATTCTCCAATCCAGAACTCATGTTCTGCTGGGATGTAGCCAGGACAAGGACAGGAGCCTGGGGCACTCAATGTCACAGTTCTGATTTGAGTTCATTGACAACATTTTAAAAATGGAAGATTCCCCCACACACCAAATTCTGCTAGATTTTGTGTTTGGCTTAGAATATCTTTGCCTCTAAAGTTCTTTTCCATACCAATTTTAGTGTTTGCTGTGTTTCCTCTGTGAACGCCCAGCACTGGGCCAAGTGTTTTTCATGGGTGCCTGGTAAAGTGGAACCTTGCCCCTTTGCCAGTCCCTTCAAGATCCCCGGAACAGTATTTTTGCTTGTTTGGGGGGGGTTGTTTTGGTTATTTTTATCATGAGAGAGTCCTGGGCCTCACCCCTCACAGTTCTGGGAAAATGAGGAAGCCTGACAAAGGCTGTCTCTCTTCAAAGCTCTTGATACACAGAGTTGAGCTGGGCTGGGCTGGGCTCCAGGCCCCAAGAGGGAGGCTCAGAGATGCCAGGGACAAGCTGCTCAAGGGTTGGGGAGCCTGGGAACCTGGCAGGGGCAGGCTGGGGAGCATTCCTGACCCTGTCAAACCCAGGCTGGAAGAACCAGACATGAACGTGAGGCAAAGGGTGGGGCAGCCAAAGTCACATGTTTCCAAATAATCTCTTTTAACAGCAGAAGCATATTGGCTATTTCTTGGTGTTTGACATTTTCTCTAGTGAAGAGAGGCCAGGGGGCCCAGGGGGAAGACTGCACACAGGGTCTGGGTTTGAGTTACAGCTCAGTCCCTCTGTGGCGGTGTGATTCTGGGCAACTCAAGAGCCTCCATCAGGGTTCCCCAGCCAGAAAGGGCCAATCCAAGAAGCAGATGTTCAAAGCCAGTGCTCTTAACCATGATACCACACTGCTCAGCAGCGATGCCAGGAAATGGTATTATCTAAGTCTTCTCAGTGGTGCTGTGTGCTTCTGTGGTGCTGGAGAAGACTTTGAGACTCCCTCCAACAGCAAGGAAATGTCAATCCTAAAGGAAATCAACCCTGAACATTCACTGGAAGGACTGATGCTTTTGAACTGTGGTGTTGGAGAAGACTCTTGAGAGTCCCTTGACTGCAAGGAAATCAAATCAGTCAATCCTGAAGGAAGTGAGTCCTGAATATTCATTGGAAGGACTGATGTTGAAGCTGAAGCTCCAATACTGTGGCCACCTGATGCAAAGAACTGACTCATTTGAAAAGACCCTGATGCTGGGAAAGACTGAAGGCAGGAGAAGAAGGGGATGACAAGAGGATGCAACGGTTGGATAGCATCACCGACTCGATGGACATGAGTTTGAGTAAGCTCCGGGAGCTGGTGAAGGACAGGGAAGCCTGGCATGCTGCAGTCCATGGGGTCACAGAGTTGGACACAACAGAGCAACTGAACAACAACAGTCTTCTTAGTTATAATAATAACAATCCCCAGCATAGGAACATTCCACATTGTCCAGTATCCAAGGACACCCATGAAGTCTATGTATTTTTCTACTTCTCTACACAGCTATTTCACATTTTCACCTCCCTCCACCCAAAAGTAGAAACAATCAGACCATAACTGGCACATACGTACCACGGACTCACACCTGTACCTGCTCACCCTGCCTCTCCTGCTGTTACCACAGAGACCCGTCCCCATGCCCCTCCCCAGAATCCTGGATCCCAGTCACATCAGCTTCAAAAGAGCTTTGTTCCTGCAGTTATCCCAGTTATCTTCTTTCACTGCTATGTACTCAATCCCTCCCTCCTCTGGATGGTTCTCCCTCTATCTCTCTCCTTATCTCCCTCAAGCTAACTGCCTCACTTCTCTGCTTCCACTCACAGCATAAATTCTTCGAAGACTCTGCTCTACAGCCTACTGTCATGTTTTCATTCCCACTGTCTCACCAGGTCACTCTAATCGGGTTCCCAGCACCATCACGCCAGCACAACAGTTCTTATCAAAGTCACCAGCTGAGGTTCTGCAGACGAGAAACTCGGCAGATCCTACATGGTCCCTGCACTCTCCCAGCATGAAGACGTCAGGGGGTTTCCTTGGGTACCTAGTTCAGGCTTCCCAAGATTTGAGGAGAGGGTCCAGGGTCTGTTGTCCTTCAGACAGATCCCCGGATGGCTAAGAACTCCTCCAATGGGAATCAAGAGCTCAGGCTCTGGTAGCAATGACACATAAGAGGACTTGGGGGGAAAAGCAAGGTTTGCCCACGTCAGGAAGGGGACAGCTGGTCCCCTGCTGCTGGTGGAAGGCCACCACTTGCCAGGGCCAGCCAGAAGCTGGCCTCTGCTGCAGCCCACATGACTCCCCTGTCCCTCTGCTCTGCTGCTGCCATTGCCCACCCCCTCTGGCAGCCATACCACTGCCAGGTGTCCTTGAAGGGACAGCAATGGGTAGACCTCCCCAAAGGGCTAGGCTTCCCCACTAAATCCACCACCAGTGCCCATCAGCTCACTTTCCACCCTCCATGGGGACTTGTTACATCACACATGCCCTGTGAACTTGGGCAGGCTCCTCTCCCTCCCCAGGCATCAATTTCCTCACCAAGACGAAGGGGTTCAGTCAAAGTCTCAAGTTCTTTCTAGCACCAACAGTCAGCTCGGCAGAGTGATTCTTATTCTGGGGCCACAGAGCCAGATGGCCTGGGTTTGAATCTGGCCACTGCCACTTCCTAACTACATTATCACAAAGTTACTTCCCTTCTCTAAGCCTCAGTCTGCTCGTTAGTAAAATGGGCATCATTATGAGACCTGCCCTGGAGAACGTTTGCAAAGATCGAGTGAGACTCTTCCCATAGAGCAAGCAGCTGGCCCAGTTCTCCAGGAGTGTGAGCAACTCGCCTCTTGTTATCTATCACACACTCCTGATTGTCCTCAAATGCACCTGCCACCACTGGGATTGTGGGAAAATGCTGACAAACTTCCAACCTGCAGCTGCTATGCAGGAGGGGCCACCTGCCTCCGTAAATCCTTTGGGAAGGATCCAATCAAAATAGACTTCCTTCCGCATGGTGGCAGGACCTGGAGACTGGGGAGCCCACCGTGCACAGCTCCCCTGAGGTCTGGGGGAGGCGACTGGAAAAAGAGGTCTGTTTTCTCAGCATCTGGGTGCTTGGCTGGATTCTGCGTTCCCAGGGAGGCTGTTTCTTGATCCAGAATTGATTGTTCTAATCAAGGCACTCCAGTGCTCAAACTGTTAGACAGAAATAGGGTAGAGTGGTATAACAGTGTGACTGAAAGGAATTAAATCAGAGCGTGCTTTCCTGAGAGGTGTCTCAAATAAATGTGCAAGGTTCACATGCAGCAAAGGCAATCATGGAAACCTTAGGCTCTGATGGACACAGACTGGGAGAATGAGGAGGCACGTTTTCAGGGAAAGGCTTCACGTGCTCCTCCCCCACCTGGCTGTTGTTCTTCAAGATGCAATCTGGAAGCTTCCAACAAACTCAGAAGCCTTGGCCAGAACGACGTTGCTCTCAGTCTAGGGAAAGGCAGAGATGGGCGGGGTGATGAGATGCAGGAAGGGTGTCACTAGGAATGCTCTGGGGAGAAGACCAATGGGAATCCTCTCTGCATGGAGGCTCCCAGGCTTCCCTTCCTGAAGAAGCACTGGGATATCAACATTAGGACTCTAGAAAAAATGGGGTAGTTGAAAGTTACCCTGGACTTGGCCTGGGGTGAGGGTGGGATGGGAAAAGGGAGACCAAGGCATGTGAAGCAGCAGGAGGTGGCCCTGAACAAAGGCACGTTTGGAGTGTGGTCCTAGAGTGGACACTCAAGCTCCTCCAGTGGACACCCAGGGAGTGCAGGTCCTGCTCTTCAGTTGTTAGGGAGACTCAGTGACAAAATTTGAGAAGCAGCAGCATACTGGCATAAAAGGTGGCATTTGGCATCAGATGAACTTGAGTTTCCACTTCACTTCTGTTATGGGTTGCATTGCATATCTCCCTCCCCTCAAAGTCCATATGTTAAAGTCCTAGCCCCCAGGACCTCGGAACATGAACTTACTTGGAAATAGGGTCGCTGTGGATGTAATTAAATAAGATGATGTCCCCATGGAGTAGGCGGGTGCCTCACCCAATACAACTGGGGTCCTTAAAAGAATGGCAAACATGGACACAGAGAAGCACAGAGGGAGAAGATGGCCAAGTGAAGATGAAGGCAGAGATTGGGGTGATGCTTCTACAAGACCAGGAACATCAAAGATGGCCAGCAAAGTTCCAGATGCTGGGAGAGAGGCCTGGAATGCATTCTCCCTCTCAGCCCATGGAAGGAACCAACCCTGCCCACACCTTGATTTCCATCTTCCAGTCTCCAGAACTGAGAGACAACCCATTTCTGTTGTTAACAGTTTGTGGGGCTTTGTTATGATAGCCCCAGAAAACAAATACAACCCTCCTCCATGGCTAGACTTCACCCTTGAGAAGATCGTGGGGGGCGGTGCTTGAGCAGGTGATATTAATACTCAGGAATGATGACACCTGCGTGAGGACAGGAGACTAAGGGTGGACATCAGGCCCTGACAGAGTCAGTGTGGCCAAGTGAGCAGAGGGGGGCCATCAGGCTGAGTCAGTCTTGCTTGAGGTCATGTAGAGTCCAGATCAGAGAAGGCTGACCCAGAAGCTGGGGTGGCCAGGGAGGAGGGAGTGAGGGTGCTTCCAAGGGTGGGGGCAGCCCATCAGTAATCAGTGTCCAAACTAGAACCTTCCCAGGCCCTCAAGCCCTGGCCCCCCTCCTTCTTCAAAACCCCAGAGGCCCGAGAACTTTGCTTAGAGCTGGGAGGAAGATGGCAGAGAATCGTGGGGGTAATAGCTCAGCCTGGTGCCTGGCACCGCAAACACCCCAGAAGCACAGGAACATGCACAGCCCTCACCAGACAACAAGCAGGCACTTCCGGTGGGGGTGCCCCGTGGCGGGGGTGGGGGTGAGGGGGTGGGGGGAGGTGGTTGGGTTCCTAGCCCCAGGGGAGTTGGTGCAGGGCCCCCTGTCTTTCCTTAGTTTCTCATCCTGGCCCATCTCAAAGGTAGGCATCGCTCCCAAGTATTGGAATTGCCCGCTCACTGCCCTTCCCTGTCTTTGTGCCACCAGTGGCCCAGGTCCCTCCATTCCGAGTGAAAACGCAGAGCGTGCCAGTACCGTCCTTGGTCTTCCCCTCATCCCTCTTGATGTAGGTGTTCCCTCACCCCTCCTGTCCATCTCATTGTCATCAGGGGAGGGTAGCAGGCACCATGCAGTCCTGAGGCAGTCCTGAGTGACTCCGTGATCAGCTTTTTGTTACTTGTTTTTCGAACTGTCCTTCCAAACTAGCAAGTGTTTGGAAATTAGTGGGAAAATTAAATTCTCACCAACAGTTTCTGTTACAGTTGAATCGATAAAGATTTTAAGTATATAAAAAAAGAAGGAATTGCCTGCTCAATTATATATATATATATATATGTGTGTGTGTGTGTGCATAAAACTAAATCATTTTGCTGTATACCCGAGACTAACACAACAACACTGTAAATCAACTATACTCCATTAAAAAATAAAAATTAAAGTAAAAATATAATTGCCTACTGGAGGTCTGAGCGATTTGATCAATGGGGAGGTCAAGCTATGGGAAGAAGGAACATGGAAATTCAATCCCCGCCTCCAGCATGCCAGTGCCCCTCGTGTTTTTCAGCTGTGTCCCTCTAACAACTGAACAGAATGAGATGCAGCCCTGGAGGATGATCTGGGGGCATAGCCCAAAGCTGGCATTTTGATACCTAATATGTTATAGCTCAAAAATCCAGATGATTGGAGAAGTAGTGGGAGGGAGGTCCAAGAGGGAGGGGATATATGTATACGTACGGCTGATTCACTTCCTTGTACAGCAGAAACTAACACAACATTATAAAGCATAAAGTATAAAGTATATTTATTATAAAGTATAATTATAAAGCAATTATACTCCACTAAAATTAAAAAAAAATAAAACTACTGTAAACCTACAACAAAAAATCCGTATGGAGTTTGCATTCAAAAGCATACTACATCCATGTCTGTTTAAATAGAAAAAACTAATCTTTATATTACTGACTAGTTACATTAACTATTTCCCCCCAGTTTTGGAGTAAAATTTACCCTCCAGGAAGATAGGTCATAGTCTGTAGGGATCAAAGCTGAAGAAAGCTGGTGTGGCTCCAGGCTGTCTTTTGGTACTGACAAGCACTCACGACTTCCCCCTTCCCCTGGAGCATAAAACACCTCCTCACACACTGCCCTCAGGCTGCAGGCCGGGGTGGGGGAGTCCTGGCTCTCCCCAGCTCTTCTGGCCTTGCTCACTCCCACTCCTAGCTCTGGCACCTGTTGCTCCTGGCAGCCCCATGCTGTCCCTGGTGGGGGAGGGTGCTCCCAACCCCTGTGGAGGCTCAAGACCTTGCATACCTCAGCCAGGCAGCAACCCAAGGCCCCTATATGCCCTCGGGCGGCCTGGCCATGGGCCCTGCCTCCCACCACTTGAGTGGCCAGGGCTGTGCTTGAGTGGTCAGAGGCATTTGGTGGGGTCTGTATGGCTGTCTCTCCTTCCCTTGAAAACAGTGCAATGCTCATTCATTCATGCTTGGGATCATGTACTGTATGCTAAGTCCTTGGCGTGGAGCTAGGTATAAATGACAACAGGAAGTGATCACAGGGTCATGGTGGGAAAAGGTGTGATAGTACAGGATGGTGCACTTCCCTGGTAGCTCAGCTGGTAAAGAATCTGCCTGCCATGCAGGAGACCCCAGTTAAATTCCTGGTTTGGGAAGATCCCCTGGAGAAGGGATAAGCTACCCACTCCAGTATTCTTGGGCTTCCCTGGTGGCTCAGATGGTAAAGAATCTGCCTGCAATGCAGGAAACCTGGGTTCGATCCCTGGGTTGGGAAAACCCCCTGAAGACAGGGACGGCTACCCACTCCCGTATTTTTGCCTGGAGAATTCCATTGACAGAGGAGCTTGGCAGGCTATAGTCCATGGGGTTGCAAAGAGTCAGACATGACTGAGCAAATTTCACTACAGGATGGTAGGTGGTCTAGGCCAAGGCAAGCTCAGGGAGTTGTGAAAGCACAAGGGAGAAGGTCACACTTGGCTAGGGTGGGGGTACAGGGGGATGGCTCATTCCTGGAGGGAGTGATGTATACAAAGAGACAGGAAGGACCTCAAAGAATCTGCTTAAGGAAGAGTGTTCTAGAAGCCAATGACATATGCTGCCAGTGTGCTGACCTTGCGATAATCAGAAAGCCAACAACCCTTTTCAGCTAAGACTCTTCAAGCACCTCCATGTGTGCTATGCACCCCAGGCTGGCGGGCCTAGCTGGCATCCTAGGATTAGTATCTGTGAGCACACAAGAAGTTCATGTGTGTACCTGGCATCTCAGCATGCCACAGTAGGGTCCCATTGGCCCAGGTTCAGGGATCTGTGGGGAGAAGAGATGGTGTCTCACTGGAGGGGCATGCCCCTAACTCACCACACCTATGCCTGCGGCAGGGGAAAGGGCCTGCTCTGGACTGTATGTTTGTGTCCTTCCATAATTTGTATGTTGAAGCCCTTCCCTCCAATGTGATGGTGTTTGGAGGTGAAGCCTTTGGAAAGTAATGAAGACTAGATGACGTCATCAAAGTGGAACCTCATGAATGGGACCCTTATAAGAGTCATGAGGGGCTTCCCTGGTGGCTCAGCAGTAAGGAATCTGCCTGCCAATGCAAGAGACCTGGGTTCCATCCATGGGTCAGGAAGATCCCCTGGAGGAGGAAATGGCAACCCACTCTAGTATTGTGCCTGGCAAATCCCATGGAGAGAGGAGTCTGGCCAAGGTAGGGGTCAAGAGGCTAACTTAGCATCATTTGCCTTCTCCCAGCGGCATCAGGACACACCCCAGAGCCTCCCCTGCAGCAAGCACAGAGGCCATGGGGAGAGGTAAATGGACCCATGGCACTGGTGGGAGGTGGGAGAAGGAGGCTCTCCTAGTCCAGCTCTCCTGACACTGAATGATCCTAAGTGTGCCATGAAGGTCTCCATGCCCAGCTCAATGCCTCTATGATAGTGGGTGCCCGACAGAGATGTGTCACATGAGTAAGAGGATGGGGGGATGCAGAGCTGGGGAGGGAACACAGGTGATACGAAGCAGGCTGGGCGAGGGTAGGGGGACCTACAGGAAAAGTGGGCTTTCACTCTGAAGGGGTCCTCAGAATGCAGGGAGCAGTGCCAGGCAGCCTCCCCGAGCACACCAAGCTCGCAATGCTCACAAAAATCCCCGGAGGCAAAGGCTCTCCCTGCTCTGTCCTTCCCATCTAGTTACAGATGGTCCATCAGAGGCTTAGGAAGCCAAGGCCATTTTCTCAGGGCACCAAATGACTAAGTGGCAGAGATGAGATTCGAGCACAGGCTGAGAGCCTCAGGGTCCATGGAGCACGAGATGGGGAGCTGAGAAGGCAGGGCTCCTGTCCCCAACTCCCAGCTACAGCAAGTCCACTGTCATTCATTTTTCTACAGGGACGCACCTAAGATTCCCCTGGAAGGAGGGCCCCACAGCTTCAGCACAGCGCTGAACCCTGACTTGGGCCTCAGAGTTGCCACCCCTCAGGCAGCAGCCCCTTTGTCTGCAACCCCAACCCACCACTCGGGAATCCGGGTGATGACTCTTATATCACTGCACTTCTGGGAAGAGATGCAGGGCCTGGCACAGGCCCGTTTAACATGACCCTGGAGTATTATTCATAACCAGAGGGCGCCAGTGCATGTCAAATCCAGAGGGTGATACAAGGACAGGCTGGAGAAGGAGGGATGAGGTCAGTGGCCAGGAAAGGCCAGTCTGAGGGAGCGGGGAGTGGGTCAGACCTGGTGCGGGCCCAGCTACTTAAAGGAGCCACACCAACCCGACCTCTGGTCACCCAGGGCTCCCTGTGGCTGCAGCTCAGGACTTCCAGATGGGAGGATAGTGCTGGGGACTTTAAGCTGCTGCAAGCGCTCACACACAGGCACATTCCGCTTCAACTCTGGCCTCTGCACAACCCCACTCCTTCCTAGCCCCAGCATTCTACCCACCCAGCCACTCACTTATCCTCTCCTTCATTCAGCAAATAATACAAAGCAGCTCTTCTGGGGCAGTCCCTAGGGCCCCAGAGCATTGGAGAAAGCCCCCACCCCTGGGTCTCATCTTCCCAGAGCGAAGGTGAGAAAAAAACCTCCATGAACAGACAGTGGCAGCAGTGCTATGATAAGGTAGCCCAGTGGCTGGGGGAGCCCCGAGAAGAGAAGGCCTGACTCAGCCCAGGGCTGGGTAGGGGCCTGGCCACATCTGCAGTTGGGAAGTTCAGGTGAAAATTGGGAACCTAGATTTAAGCCAAATGGCACATGGCATTTCCTTCCAAAACAGTCACTGATTCAGGTATGAGCCTGTGAACTAAGCAGGCCCATCAGAACCTTTATTGGCTCTTTAATCCATGGATGCAAACAAGACATCACAGAGCCAGAGCTGCTATCTGCTGCCATATGAGGGACCCTGGGGGAGTCAAACTTTGGATGAGTGCTATGACTGACAGCGAAGAAGGGCAGAAAAATCTGAATGCTTGTGGGGCTTGCCCTATGTTTGGACTTCCTGTATGAGTTAATAACTTTCCTTATTGTTTACGTTTTTTCAAGTGGGTGTAATGACATTTTAAGTTTAGGTGGTGGACAAAGGCCAGGAAGCCATGGTCAAGGATGCTCCATGGACCTGAGCTGTTAGTAGGGTGACAGGGCCTGGGTGGGCTCTTATGCCAAAGCCTAGTGATTCCTGGCATGAAGCTGGCTACCATTTTCATACCTTTGCCTGAAACTGAACCCTGATGAGGACTTGCCATCCTGAGGACAAAGGGGCATTGGGTAGAGAAGACTGCTTTTTTAAAAATTCATGACATAAAATCCACCTTTTAAAACAAATCAGTGGCTGTATTGGTCTTTATCTTTCTGGCTTACTTCACTCTGTGTAATGGGCTCCAGTTTCATCCATCTCATTAAAACTGATTCAAATGAATTCTTTTTAATGGCTGAGTAATATTCCATGGTGTATATGTACCACAGCTTCCTTATCGATTCGTCTACTGATGGGCATATAGGTTGCTGCCATGTCCTGGCTATTATAAACAGTGCTGCGATGAACATTGGGGTACACGTGTCTCTTTCAGATCTGGTTTCCTTGGAGTGTACACATATATATGGAATTTTAAAAGATGGTAATGATAACCCTATATGCAAAACAGAAAAAGAGACACAGATGTACAGAACAGACTTTTAGACTCTGTGGGAGAAAGCGAGGGTGGGATGATCTGAGAGAATAGCACTGAAACAAGTATACTATCAAGGGTGAAACAGATCACCAGCCCAGGCTGGATGCATGAGACAAGTGCTCAGGGCTGGTGCGCTGGGAAGACCCAGAGGGCTGGGATGGAGAGGGAGGCGGGAGGGGGGATTGGGATGGGGAACACGTGTAAATCCATGGCTGATTCATATCAATGTATGGCAAAAACCACTACAATATTGTAAAGTAATTAGCCTCCAACTAATAAAAGTAAATGGGAAAAAAAATAAAACAAATTAGTAGCATGTAGTATATTCACCATGTTATTCAACTAACATCTCTACCTATTTTCAAAACATTTCCATCATCCCAAAAGGAAACCCTGTGCCTATCAAACCATTAGTCCACATCCCACTCCCCACCCTTGGCAGCCAATAATCTACTTTCTGTCTCTGTTTAATTGCCTGTTTTGAATATTTCACTTAAAGGGAATTATAGAATACGTGGCCTTTTATATCTGATTTCTTTCACATAGCATAATGCTTTTAAGGTTCATCCATGGTGAACCTTGAAATAAAGTAATTCTTTATTGTGTGTGTGTGCTTAGTTGGTCAGTCGTGTCCAATTCTTTGTGATCCCGTGGACTGTAGCCTGCCATGTTCCTCTGTCCATGGAGTGGGTGGCCATTCCCTTCTCCAGGTTATCTTCCCGACCCAGGGATTTAACTTAGTTCTCCTGCATTGCAGGCAGATTCTTTACTGTCTGAGCCACCACAGAAGCCTGATACTTTACTACTTTTTTAAAATTTAGATATAATTGACATATAACATTATATTGGTTTCAAGTGTACAACATACTGTTGTATGTATAAAAGAATTCAGTCTTCCTCTATATTAAAAAGAGAGGGAGTAGGGTTGGTTGGTGCAGACTTCTCAGTGTCAGAATCCATTGCTCTTGCAGCTGTCCAGGTAGGTCAGGCCACGATGTTCCTATAAGCCTCCAGCAAATATTATTCTCTGTTCCACAACTTTTTATCTCTGTATGAATGGGTAAGTGTTATACTCTTAAAGGTAAGAGCCTTGAGGATGGGCCATTCTGTATATTTCAAGCTATAGACAACATTCTTAACTTGTAGCAAAAGCAACAGAATACAAAGGCTAAAGTAAAAGAAGCGGATCCAATATGGAGTCACATTTGTTCTTCCCTATTACACCTCCCCCACCAGACAGTGAGAGGAGCTCCCCATCTCTGTGGTTGCAACTGAGAGATAATTACCAGAAGCTCCAGCTAAAGAGGTGCAGTCTCCCCAGGTTGTTAGTCCAGAGTCTGGTCTCCAAATCCCAAAGGGCAACATGAGATGGGGAGGCCAGGCCAGAAGTAACATTCCAAAGGGCTGCTACAGGCGGAGTTATGAAGAGGGACTTCAGCTTGTGGACCAGTGTTTCTGGGGGTGCTGCAGCCTTGTTTATTTTTGTTTACCTCCCTGTTACTTGGAACAGGGATCTTTGTCATGGACTGAGCCCCTACTCCAGTCCCCGCCTTGTTACTCCAGGTCCCATGGGGGCAGGACCACCACTCTGAGCCCCAATCCACAAGGCTGGGATCCTTCCCTTTGGGTGGTCCTCGAAAGCCCCTTCTCCCAGGGGCCAAACCACATCAGGGCCCTGCGTCAGGACAAACAACACACAGCCACTGCTGGCTTTCTCTATGCCAGGCCCTGTGAGTGGAGGATTCAGCAAGAACAATTTTACTCATGCAATGACTTGACCTCTGGGTGCTGAGAACCTTCCTTGTGCCAGGGCCAGGAGCTGGGTATAGCAAAATACAGGCCAGATGTGACCCTTGGCCTTGTGAATCTCACATTCGGGAGGGAAGCACAAGAAGAAATTTAAAAATACCACAATGACCTACTACTTCACACCCACAGGACGGCTATAATCAAAAAGACAAATACTAACAATTGTTGGCAAGGATGTAGAGAAATTGCAAACCCTGTGCATTTCTGCTGGGAATGTAAATGGGTGCAGCCACTTGGGAAAACAATTTGGCAGTTGTTCAAAACATTAAACATTGAGTCATGGTTTGACCCAGCCACTCCACTCCTTGTTAAAGACCTAAAATAATTTAAAACAGATGTTTACACAAAAACCTGTGCACTAATGTTCATAACAGCAAATTTCACAATAGCCAAAAGGTGAAAACAACCTAAAAGTCCATCTGCTTGTGACTGGGAAAAACAAAATGTGTTAGATACATGTAATGGAATATAATACAGCCATGAAAAGGAATGGAGTACTGACACCTGCTATAATATGCCAGAATCTTGAAAACACTGTGCCAAGTGAAAGGAGCCAGACATAAAAGGTCACACAATATATGATGCCGTTTATGTGTATTGTCCAGAAGAGGCTAATCCTTAGAGACAGACAGCAGATAGTGGTTGCCAGGGGCCGGGGACAGGGTAATGGAGGGTGAATGCTAATGGGAATGGGGTTTCCTTTTGGGGTGATGAGGATATTTTGGAACTAGATATTTGGAACTGGTAGAGTGATGATTGCATAGCATTGTAAATATACCAACTGTCACTCAACTGTCCAGGTTAAGATGGTTATGTGAATTTCTCCTCCATGAAAACAAACACATGCCTTGATTTCAGTAGTGACTAGTAGTATGTAGACATTGAAAGAGAACAACCAGGGTGGGGTGGGCATTAGCCAGGGAGGTCAATAAAGGCTTCTTGGAGGAGGTGATATTTATGCCAAGACTTGAAGGAACACAAGTTCCTGTGCCCGGTGCACGGTGAGGCCAAACAAATCAAAATGCTGGAGTTTGAAAGAGAGAAAGGTCAAGCAAGGAGATGGGTGACTCGTGCCCTCAAAACTCTGACGTTCTCAAAGGGTTTCAGCAAAGCATTGTTAAAGGCCAGAGGAGGGATGAGCGAGTTTGGTTGTTGCAAACTTCTTGGTGTCTGAATCAGGTCAGGATGTTCCTATAAACTTCCAACAAGAATAATAAATGTTCTTCTCTGTACTGCAACTTTTTGTCTCTATAGGCATGGACTGTTAAAGGTCAGAGTCCTGAGAATGGACTATCTTATATATTTCAGGATATGGGCAACATTCTTTTATGAAAGGTGCTATAGGGGATGGGGAGTTACTGGCTAAGTTTTGCAATATGAATGTTTGTCAGTCTTTTTGCTCTAAGACTGTTACAGAAATTAAATAAGTTGTCTCATTTAGGATTCAGAGACAATGCAGAGCAGGCCTCTGACCTTGTTTCTAACCTGCTTGCTGTGAATGCAAGACTTGCAGCACCTTAGATAAGATGGGGGAAGAATCTTGAGATTGTTGAGCCCCTGAAGGGGAGCTGACCAACCAAGCCCCAGGCTTAACAACATTCCAAGTTTTACAAGCTTCCCATGTGGCTCAGCTGGTAAAGAAACCACCTGTAATGTGGGAGACCTGGGTTCGATCCCTGGGTTGGGAAGATCCCCTGGAGAAGGAAAAGGAAAAGTCTACCCACTCCAGTATTCTGGCCTGGAGAATTCCATGGACTATACAGTCCATGGGGTTGCAAAGAGTCAGGCATGACTGAGCCACTTTCACTTTCACTTTCATGCTTTACCAGACAAAACAAACAGCATTAACAGGAAACCAGGCTTGCATTTTGGTCACAAATTGATGATGATATCAGTTTGCATCCATCCTGGGATTATAAGTGGGAACCCGAACTGCAATCTTTGAAGTCTCACCCATGGAGAGGACGAGCTGCCTGGGACCCTCTACCCAATTGGGACTCCAGATGTGCTGTGACACAGGACTTGCTAGCACTGATTAAGTCTGGATGTTGGTCAAAACCCAATTTGGTGATGTATCTTCTCTCTTTGTATTTCTCTTTTCTTTTAATGTTAGTATGTTGAAAGTAAGCTAGATAATTCTCTAATAAATAACTGTATTATTTATTTGTATATAATGAGTGGCTTATTTTGTTAACAAATCCTTTGAAACTGAGGCAAAAGTGAAAACTTTCGGCAAAACAAAGACAAAGGACAACAACCTCAGAAGTCTTTTCCAGCAACTTTTGTTGTTCAGTCACTAAATCATGCCCCATCTTTGCAACCTCATAGACTGTCAGACTCCTCTGTCCTCCAATATCTCCCAATATTTGATCTGACTCATGTCCATTGAGTCAGTGATGCTATCTAACCATCTCATCTTTTGCTGCCCCCTTCTCCTTTTACCTTCAATCTTTTCCATCATCAGAGTCTTTATCAATGACTCAGCTCTTAGCATCAGGTAGCCAAAGTATAAGAACTTCAGCTTCAGCATTTCTCCTTCCAATGACTATTCAGGGTTGATTTCCTTTAGGATTGACTTATTTGATCTCCTTGCAGTCCAAGGGACTTTCAAGAATCTTCTCCAGCACCACAATTCAAAAGCATCACTTTTTTGGCACTCAGCCTCTTTATCATCCAGCTCTCACATTCATACATGACTACTAGAAAAAAAAATAGCTTTGACAATATGCACCTTGGTTGGCAAAGTGATGCCTCTGCTTTTTAATATGCTATCTAGGTTTGTCATAGCTTTCATTCCAAGGAGCAGGTGTCTTTTAATTTCATGGCTGTAGTCACCATCTTCTGTGGTTTTGGAGCCCAAGAAAAGAAAATATGCCACTGCTTCCACTTTTTCCCCTTCTATTTGCCACGATGTGATAGAACCAGATGCCATGATCTTAGTTTTTTTAATGTTGAGTTTTAAGCCAAGCAAGTAGCAAATGCATGAAAATGGTAAGCGAAAAGACAATCTTTGCAAAGACCTCAAGAATCATTTCATCTGTCCCCCCTCATTTACCAAATAAGGAAACCAAGGCCTGGAGCATGGATTCAGCAAGCTGGTGGGCACAAGGGTCACAGAGCAAGGGGATGGATGGGGAAGAGTTTAGGTGCTGGATTCAGAGAGAACAAAGTCTGAACCACAGCCATACCTCTCACTTCCTATATGACCCCACACAAGGCTTTTTTCTTAAGGGGCCTCAGTTTCCCCATCTGTCAAATGGCAATGATAGCATGGCCTCTCAGAGTTGTGAAGATTAGAACTTGTATGACATAAAAAGGCTTGATGCTTCAGAGGTGCTCAGGAAATTGAACTACCCTTCTTTGTTTTATAATATCTGTTCCTGAGCCTGCCAATCAGGCCACTTGACCAAGTGGTCTTGTACTTGGAGCATCCGAATAGCTCAGCAGAACAGGGACCTCTGGAGAGGCAAAGGGCCACTGCACATCCCATCCCGAGCATGTTCCAAACGGGCCATGGGGTTGGTGGGCACCAACCCTAAGAAGGCGAGGTGCAGAGAAAGATGAAAGAGCCACTTGTCTAAGAGTCAATATCCCTTTCAGAGTCTAGGCATGTTCTGGGTCAACATCAGTCGAGCAAGGCAGAGCTGCAATCCACCGCTCTGTTTTCTTTTGAGTGACATGGAATGCTCCTTTTCTATGCAAAGAAAAACAGAACAACCCCTGCCATTGTTCTGACATCAATTCAAAGTGCCTTGGGTGGGGGCCGTCCGCTCCCTCTCCACCGCCCCCCCCCCACCCCAAGACTGAATCCCTTCCAGTCCCCAGCATCTGGACAAGCTCCAGCTAGGTTTGCCAGGGAAAATGCAGGGAGTCCAGTTACATGGGATTTGCAGAGAAACAATAAATAATGCCGTAGTGTAAGTATGTCCCAAAGATGGCATGGACCATACTTACCCTACAAAACTATTCATTGTTTATCTGACATTTAAATTGAACTGGCATCCTGTATTTTTATTTGCTAAAGCTGGAAACCCTGGATCTAGCCAAACCAGGCAGGAGTGAGACCGGCACCTGGCCACAAATCTGGGTCACTAGGCAAATTGCAGGAGGGTTTCAAGGCTGCCTGAGCTGCAGCCCCATCTGCCCAGCCCTCCAGAAGCAGCCATCTTGTGGATGCCACTGAACTAGGGGGATGGCCAAGCACGCTGATTCCTGTTTGTGGATTCAGCACCCAGGAAGGGAGTTCTCCACACCCAGCTCTAAAAAAGACCCAAACTGGGCTCGGTGGTGGGGAATTTTGGAAATATTACCCCATACTGGTGAGCCTTCCTCCTTCCCCCAGCCCCAGCCCCAGCCTGCAAGCTCAGCCCTACCCAGTTTGGGAACCGCGGCTGGCCAGGCAAGGCAGAACTGCCACAGCTTGCTCAACACTTTTCCAGGGAATGCCCATGAGGACTTGCAGCACCACAGGGCGGTGAGTGAAAAAAGCCAGCCCCTGCCCTCCAGCAGCCCCCAGACTGCCATTTGCCGAGGCCCATTCTGTACCAGACATTTTGTAGGAGTCACTGCGTTCAGACCTCATCATGATCCTAGTGCTATTATGAACATCCCATCTTACAGGTGCAGGTGCATCTGTGCCCAGTCGCTCCAGGCATGTCTGACTCTGTGTGATCCCATGGACTGTAGCCCGCCAAGCTCTTCTGTCCATGGGATTCTCCAGGCAAGGATACTGGAGCAGGTTGTTATGCATCTCCTCCAGGGGATCTGACAGACTCAGGGATGGAACCTGCGTCTCTTAGATTTCTCGCATTGACAGGTGGGTTTTTTACCGGTAGCACCACCTGGGCCCACAGGTGCAGATGAAGAGGCTCAAAAACAGAAGCTAGGAAGCGGGGATGCCAGGATGTCAACCCAGGTTTCTCAGATTCTAGGTGATGGGACATACCTAGGGTGTGGCACCAAGACATAAAGTGCAGAAGGTCCAGGTCTCGCTTCTGGTGGAAGGAGGAGGCTCCCGCAGCTGATTTGCTGAACTGGAGGACCCCTAAAGTGTGGCTCTGTGGACCCCATGAGTGTCCCTGCCTCAGAACAGTGGTGCTGGAAGAAGCAGACATTAGGACAAAAAGGAGAGGTATCATCATCACATTGTTCAGACTTGCAATGTCCCCCCAGAGTTGGCACTGTGGCTATTTGGCTTGAGGTCATCCCTTTAGGGAACAAGAGAATGGCAGCTTCCTCTCCCTGCAGAATGCTCACAGCCCCTCAGACCCAGACACCCGTGATGACCCACAGCATCCCCCCAAGAGGCCAGCCCTCAGCCTCTGCAACAACTGCCAGGCCTCATTCATTCAATCAACCTGTGTTTCTTCAGCAACACACACTTGGGTCCACACACACCTACTAGGCGCTAGGTATGAGGTGTGGGCAAAGTGATCCAGCTCACCCTGCCCACAGGGAAAGGTCAGGGGTGTCCCCTCAAGAACCATCGGGTACCTCTCTTCCATTCTTTCAGGCTCCGGGTATGTGAGACAGGTAGAAAGGGACCCTCAGAAGCTGTCCCCCAGCACAGCAGACGGGGGTCCCGGCAAGCCAGCTCCTGAGAGGCCGCCTCCCCTTCCTGGTTGGGCCGCCCTGGGAGTCGCGTTCCGGGCGGACTCCGCTCGACCCGTAGTCCCAGCCCGATTCAGGGCAGCCCCTCCCCTGCCCACCCTCTCCTCCCCGCGGCGCTGCGGCCGAAAGCCCAGCCCTCCCAAGCCTCGCCGCCCCCACGCTCCGTGGCCTTGACCGCGGATCTCCTCGCCTCCCTATTGGCCGGCGGGTCACGTGCCCAGGCCCAGCGGGCTACCGAGCGGTCGCAGAGCCGGGGTTCTCCGAGTCCCAGGCGTGCTACCGCCCCTTTCCTGCCTTTCGGGGGCCCCAGCCTCGCTCCGCGGCCTGCTCGCGCCCGCGCCCCCCGACCCCTCCCCCCCTCGCCACGTGCGCCCCTCGGCCTTCCTCCCGCTGCCCTCCAGCCCGCGGACTCACAGCGGATCACTGTCAACTCATTCCCCCCAGGGGCGATGGAGACCAGGCAGCTCTGATATGTTAGCGGAGGTGGGTAGGAGACCCGGTGGGCCAAGTGTGTCTACGGAGCACTTGCTAGGTGTTGGACACCTGCTGGGGGGCAGAGATAGGGTAGGGTTGGAGACAGGTGAGAATCCTGCCCTTAGGGACCTGCCATTCTTGTGGATAAAATGGGACCACGGACCCTTTCATTTCAGCCCTTTGTATTGAGATGCCATCAGAGGGTTTTTTATCTCTGTGGGTGTTCTTTTGAGCTGTTCCCAGCCTGGGTTCTGAATTCTGCCGGGCACTTTATAGGGGGCTGGCTGGAGAGAGTGAGGGGATGGAGTCAAGATGAATCAGTCCCAGCCCTCAAGAAGCTCTGAAAACCCAGTGAAGACTAAGAGGAGAAAACCCCTAATTATACTGGAAGCCAGTCCAAACGCAGTGTGAGTGGGCCTGGGCTTTCTGCGGAGAGTGAAACAGAGTTGTTTACTGAGAACTCTGGGGAACTCCAACTCCATCACTAACACCAGTCATTTCAGGCTCCAGCATGAGCTACCAGCCAAAATTGCTGCCCTGTGCAAACCCCAGCGAGGGGTATGAGTCATTGGGCTGCCAGGCTCAATGTGTCCAGTTAAAAACAGGACGCCCAGGTACATTTGAGATACAGATAAACAAACAGGGGAGGAGGGATCACTCTGGCATAAGTAAATCCCCAATATTTTATGGGATGTACTTATTCTAAAAATAGTCATGGTTTACATGAAATTCAAATGTAAATGGGGTATCTCTTGATTTTCTAAATCTGGGAACTTTAGGGGGGTGGGGATGTGGGAATGGCCCAAAGAGACACTGTCTGGGAAGAGCAGGGGGTGAGGCATTGACTAGAGTCCCCAGTCTGGAACTCCCCCTAGAATGAAACTGTGTCAGGAGCAAATTGGAGTGAGTGGTGATTGGTACCCAGTAGTTCCCTGGGCCCTGTGTGATAAGCAGGGACAGCCTCAAGTGGGGGAAAGGGGAGAAAAGCATTGGATGAGTCCCACCCGAGGAATAAAGGCCTGAAGGCTAGAGGCTTCCTGGAGATGATTTCTAGAAAGCTGTGGAATTCGTCATTTCCCCCTGCAGGGCTTGGGGTCGAGTAGGGGAAGGGATCCCAGGGTGCAGGGGTGGCCCCCAAGAACTGCAGGAGCTCTCTAAACCCAGAGAAGCACTGAACATGGAGAAAAGGAGAATCCAGACCCATCAGTCGGCATTGATGTTGTCTGGATGTGGGTTATACAAGGCCTGGAACACACAAAGTGAACAGAGCCCACAGAAAACCAGAACTTATTGTGGCCTAGAATGAAGACGCAAACAGGAAGAAGTTGCAAACTAGCAATGATTTTGTTTGCTTTTGCACACGTTAGAAATATTGTAGAGGCGGATGGTATTTTAAAGGTCTAGATCACTCCTGAAACAGGCACAACCCCCCCCCCCGAGGAAGGTAGGGGCAGTGCCTTTTTTCTAGCTCCCATAAATTTATTATAGGAATTGGAGGCCTTGGGAAGTAGTGCATCCATCTTAGAAGGGACTGTTAAACCACAATGAACACACAAATGAGGCAGCCGCCCAGGGCAGGTTGGGGTGCCAAGCTTGCCCTGTCCACAACAGGATGGAGGGTACACACGTGGGCTCTAGATGGGGTCATCATGGCTACAAATCACTCTGTGTGCCACTTAAGAGCCACATGACTTTAAGATGGTCCCCGAACCTCTCTGAACCTCTGTTTTCTCATCTCTAAAATGGGTCTAGTAATCATCCAGACCTTGCAGGGTGGTTGTGAGGGTTTCCTAAGGTACTATATGGGAAGCTATGTTCGGGGCTCAAGAAATGGACCTTCGGAGTCAGAGCAAATAAATGGCCTTCAGACAGGAAGCTGTGGGCCGTGGGCTGGGGACTCTGCACATCTCACTGAGACGGATTTCTCAAAAGGTGTTTCCCAATAGCGCCTCCCTCAGTTAGAGCACCCCGACCCACCTGGCATGGGCCTGACTGCCCCCCTCCTTCCTGTCAGCCTCCTGGATGCTGTGAGGAGGAGAGTGCAGGAAGGATGGGTTGGTGGGGGGAGAGAGGGGTGGGGCTGTGCTGGTTAGTGTTTATCCACCAAGGTTGCTCTGGCCACCCTGGGTTGGTTAGGCCAGGGTATGCAGAGGGCACCGTGAGCAAGATGTGTTTGCCCTGAGGAGGGAGGTGGGGGAGTGGAAGTGATCCAGACTTCCCTCCCTCGCCCTCACGTAGACTTCTCCCCATGGCCTTCTGGAGCCCAGGGGCCCCCAGCACTCTGGCCATGCATGGTACATGGGATCAGCTGTGGTCTGTCCCTCCATTTTTGAGAGAAGTCTAAATAAGGGGTCTGCAGACACCTGCTGGAAGGCCTTTCTAGAGCTGCCGATGTGAAGTATGCAAACTGCCTGGCTGAAAATAACAGAAATGCATTGTCTCGGTTCTAGAGGCTCAAGAGTTCAAAAGCTAGGTGACAGCCAGGGTCATGCGGTCTCTGAAGGGTCTAGAGAATGACCCTTCCTGTCTCTTCCAGCTTCCGGTGGCCTTGGATATTCCTTAGCTCGTGGTCACATCCCTCCAGTCTCTGCCTCCGTCTCCACGTGGCCTTCTTTCCTGTGTCTCTGTGTCCTCTCCTCTCATAAGAACAGTAGCCATTGGATGTAGGGCTCACACAAAATCCAGGAGGATTTCATCTCAAGATCCTAACTAGTTGCATCTGCAAAGACCCTATTTAAAATAAGGTCACATTCTGAGGTTCTGGGTGGACATGAATGCAGGGGTGGGGGGATACTATTCAACCCACCGCACACTTCTCTCTGAAGTTTGTGCCAAAGTGAGCATTTCAGAGTTAATCTTTATTAGCTATTATTAATAGTTATGAGAATATTTTTAATTGACAAAGGTGTGCTTCAAAGTGGCTTCCATTATCACCAAATTGCCCTCTTAACAGCATTACCTAGAAACACACCCTGACCACTGCTGCATGCTACTCCCCAGAACAGTATCAGGTATATAGTTCAGTTCACTTCAGTCGCTCAGTCATGTCCAATTCTTTGTGACTCCATGGACTGCAGCATGCCAGGCTTCCCTGTCCATCACCAACTCCCGGAGTTTACTCAAACTCATGTCCATTGAGTTGGTGATGCCATCCAACCATCTCATCCTCTGTCTTCCCCTTCTTCTCCCGCCTTCAATGTTTCCTAGCATCAAGGTCTTTTCCAATGACTCAGTTCTTCACATCAGGTGGCCAAAGTACTGGAGTTTCAGCTTCAGCATCTGATGAATATTCAGGACTGATTTCCTTTAGGATTGACTAAAGGTATACAGTAGGTGATCAATAAACATTTGCCAGATGAATAAATTTAATAAAATCCATTTAATAGCCCAAAGGACTTGCCCTTCAGCTGAGAGAAGCCAGTCATGGGCACAAAGTCCCAAGTTTGCCCAGTTTCTAGCAAAAGAGTACAAGGAATTTTTTTCAGACAAATCTGATAAGTGTAAAAGGGTCCAAGATGAGCCCTCCCTGGGCACCAGGAGCCATGTGGAAACCCTGGTCATGGGACTTCCCTGGTGGTCCAGTGGCTAAGACTCCACACTCCCAGTACAGGAGGCCTGGGTTCCATCCATGGTCAGGGAACTAGATCCCACATGGCACAACTAAAAGATTCTGCATGACACAATGAGGAGCAAAGATCCCAAGTGCAGCCAAATAAATAAATAAATAAATAAAGATGAAACAACCCCGGCCTAAGTTAGGAATCAAAGGCAGATGAGATTTTTCGGTGCTAGTTACTACATCACACACAGCACCAAGGCATTGACAACCATCCCTAAAATTCACACTGTAAAATGACACAGGTTTTTATTCTACAATCCCTGCCCCCACTAGCATTCACAAAGAGTTGGCCTACACGTGTACTTTAACAGAGGGGGCAATTGTTATTTTGCAAGGCAGGTGGTGAAGATGTTTGCTGAGTGAGGAACTACCCTTTTTTTTAAGATTTTTTTTTTCATGTGGACCCTTTTTAAAGTCTTTATTGAATTTGTTACAATGCTGCTTCTCTTTTATGTTTTGGTTTTTTTGGTTTCGAGGCATGGGGGATCTTAGCTCCCCCACCAGGGATCAAACTCAGATACCTTGCATTGGAAGGCGAAGTCTTAACCACTGGACCACCAGGAAAGCCCCAGGAATTACCCTTTCTATTAAAGCGATCCTGTTTTTTTCAGGATGCGTTTTTTGCTTTCTTTGATTTCCCAAAGGGAAGTGTAATATGACAAAAAGGTATTTTTGTGGATTTGAGGATAATAATGGGGAAAAAAAGCCTCAAACGCATTGTCCATCTCTAATTGGACTAAATTGAAGGGCTGGGCTACCAGGGTGACTGTTCTGAAATGGACCGTGCTACATGCCAGCTTACCAACTGGTAGTAATTCCCTATGACCTTCAGGATGGCCTAGACTCTTTAGTGTGGCATTCTTTCATAGCTGTTGCCATCTTCTGCCTCACTGTTAACGACTTAATTGTGTTTTTCCCCCAAAGATGTTGCAATCCTGATCCCTAGTGCCTGGAATGTGACCTCATTTGGATCTTCACAGAGGTAACAAGATGAGGTCTTTAGAAAGCAGGTCCTCACCCAATGACTGGTGTCCTCATAATAAAAGGGACATTTGAACACAGAGACAGACACACATAGGTAGAATGCCATGTGAAGGTCTGAGTGATGCTGCCACAAACAAGCCAAGGGACCCCCAGAATCTGGGAGAAAGACCTGGAACAGACCCTTCCATGGCACCTGCAGAGGGAGCACAGCCCCACCAACAGCTTGATCTCAGACGTCTGGCCTCCAGGGCTGAGATGATACATTTCCGTTGTTTAAGCCACTCAGTTTGTTGTATTAATATTTGGACCCAAAGCCTTAACCAGCTAATGTGCTTGCCTTCCCCGGATCCACCTCTCACCCCCAAGCCCACACTCTGATTCAGGGGTCCCCAGCCTCTGGACAGCAGACCAGTGCTGCTGTCAGATCAATGCTGGTATTAGGTTAGAAATCAAGTGAACAATAAATATAGTGTGCTTGAAAACATCTGCCCCACCCTTGGTCCGTGGAAAAATTGTCTTCCATGAAACCAGTTCCTGGTGCCATAAATGTTGGGGACTGCTGCTTTAACGGCTATATTGCCTACACACTTGGGAGCACCCTCACCTTCGCCACTGCCATCGTGTGCTTTGGCTTGGAGGAATCACGTATCTGGGTTTCTGGGGACAGTTCCAGCTTATACCCATCATGGCAGCATAATAGTGAACACTGCCCCCTTTCAAAGGCATCCATATTTGGACCCTGTATCTGTGGTCACGCTAGCATTCCTCTGTGCTCACTCCAGCCTCCTGTCATTCTCTACCTGGTAAACGTCTCCTGGTTGGTAGAAGCCCACCTCCAACATCACTGCTTCTGTGAAACATACCCAACCTCAGTCAAGTTCCCATCAGTCTGTCCTCTGGGTCCCCAGGGCAGTTTGTACATTTTCAGTGCACAATACTTGTCACTATGTCATGTCAGCTCAAATAAGCTCTTCTCAGGGGTGCCCCCCTGATGTCCTGACTGGCCCTGGCCATTGCTTTCATGGCCCCACGGCTCCTCTCCCTTCATGGTCTGTACTCTGTGCTGTAATGAGATATGTAGCTAGGTATTGTCATGATGGTGATTCAGTACTCACTCCTACCCAGTGGTGGCAGGGACCAGGTCTGTGTCCTGCACACAATTTGAATGAAGAAACATCACAAGTGATTCCGTTCTTGTCCTGCCTGTAAAACTGTCATCTCTTGCTGATCTTGGCTGTGTCTTCATCCTCTCTCTCCCCTTTAGCACCTGCTACTGTGTCTAGAACATCTGAGGGCTCAGTGCCTGCTCATTGAAATCATGTTTAATTTAAGAACATAACTCAGTGGCTGAACAATACTAGGAGTCAAAAAAGGATATTGTATGTTCTTCTTTCCCTGAAGGAATACCATGTGATGCTGGGGGCTTCCTGAACAATAAACGCAACTGGAACAATCATAGGTCTCAGATTATCTGTTCTACTGGGATGAACAAGTGAAGTAGTGACAGTAGCCTGCTGTCCAGCAATAGCTGCAGTGAGGGGGAAGGTTCAGGAAGTGGCCCATTTTGATCCCTGATCCAGATGATTTCAGGCAACAGGCATTGTAGAAACACAAGACTAGTGACTCCCCATGTGTATTTTAGTCCTTGAGAGTTTATAAAATGTTTTCACTTAAATGAGCTATATTGAATATCCCACCTGTATAAATGATCCAGAATAGTCAAAGGAGCTGGGGAAGCTGCCTTTATTTCGAAGGGTCAAATAGCATGTCTTTAAAGTCTCACCATTTAAAGAGAGCCGGGCTGTCCAGGAGACAGCTTGAGTTTAGAGTCGAAAACTGGGTTGTGGTCCCAGCTCTGCCATCTATCTGCACAGTTATCTTGAGCTACCTATAGCCTCTCTGAGCCTTGGTTTCTTCATTTGTAAAAGAGGGATAATCACCTAATTTATTTGTCTTTGTGTGCTGTTGTGTAGACCAGAGAAGAGGGTTTGAGAGGGCCTGGGGAAATTGAAAGCACTGGGTATATTAGATGCCATCCAAGGCGGCCTTCCCAATGATCCCAGAAAGAAAAGAGAAAGAAAGAAGTACGGTACTGGCATTAGGCTAGACATGCAGATCAATGGACTAGAATTAAGTGTCCAGAAAGAAACACATACTCAAGAAATCAAATGTCATTGATTTTTAACAAGGGTGCCAAGACCATTCAGTGGGAAAGAATAGTCTTTTCAACAAATGGTGGTGAAGCCACTGGATATACACAAGCAAAAGTATGAAGTTGGATCCCTACCTCACATCAAACACAAAAGTTAATTCAGAGTGCCTCATAGAGCTATATGTGAGAACTAAAACCCTTCTAAGAAACCATAATGGTAAATCCTCATAACTTTGGATGTGACAATGATTTCTTAGATACAGAATGAAAAGCATAAGTGACAAAAGAAAAAATAGACAGATTAGACTTCACCAAAATGAAAAACATTTGTGTTTCAACAGAAGCCTGGCAGAAAGTGAAAATACAACTCATTGAATGGGAGAAAAATTTTGCAAATCATGTATCTGATAATGGACCTATACCCAGAATATATAAGAATTCTTGCAACTCACCAATAGAAAAGTAAATAACTCCATTTTTAAAAAATGGGCAGAAGATCTAAATAGACATTGCTCGATAAATGATGTGCAAATGGCCAGTGAGCTAATGAAAATATGGTAAATATAATTAGTTACCAGGGAGTGTAAATCAAAACCACCATGAGGTACCATTTCACACCCACTAAGATGCTTACTCCTTGGAAGGAAAGTTATGACCAACCTAGATAGCATATTAAAAAACAGAGACATTACTTTGCCAACAAAGGTCCATCTAGTCAAGGCTATGGTTTTTCCATTGGTCATGTATGGATGTGAGAGTTGGACGGTGAAGAAAGCTTAGTGCCAAAGAATTGGTGCTTTTGAACTGTGGTGTTGGAGAAGACTTTTGAGAGCTTGGACTGCAAGGAGATCCAACCAGTCCATCCTAAAGGAGATCAGTTCTGGGTGTTCATTGGAAGGACTGATGCTGAAGCTGAAGCTCCAATACTTTGGCCACCTCATGCGAAGCGTTGACTCATTGGAAAAGACCCTGATGCTGGGAGGGATTGGGGGAAGGAGGAGAAGGGGATGACAGAGGATAAGATGGCTGGATGGCATCACCGACTCAATGGGCATGAGTTTGAGTAAACTCCGGGAGTTGGTGATGGACAGGGAGGCCTGGCGTGCTGCGATTCATGGGGTTGCAAAGAGTCGGACACGACTGAGCGACTGAACTGAACTGAAATTGAACTGAGGAGGTCTAGAACAAAAAAGAGGACAATGACAAGTGTTGGAGGGGATAAGGAGACACTGGAATGCTGATGCATTGCTGGTGGGGATGGAAAATGGTCCAGCCACTTAGGGAGACTGTGAGTCCCTCTACATGCTTCACCTGAGAGTTATCATATGATCCAGCAATTCCAATCCTAAGTGTGTATATCCAAGATAAATGAAAATGTAGGTTCACACAAAAAACTGTGCACAAGTATTCACAGTAGTGCTATTCATAAGAACTAAAATATGGAAACAACCCAAATATCCACTGATGGATGAATGAACAAGCAAAATATAGAAGGTATATATATGTATATATATACAGTGGAATATATTTAGCCATGATAAGAAATCATGTACACACCTGAAACTAATATAATATTCTAAATCAACTGTTTTGTTAAAAAAGTACTGATTTATATTGCAACATGGATGAAACTTATAGTAGGTCAAAGAAGCCAGATACAAAGGGTCACACACTGTATGATTTCATTTCTATGAAGTGTCCAGAACAGGCAAATCTATATAGAGAGAAAATTGATTGGTGGTTTCCCTGTGATGGTGGGGACGGAGAAATGGGGAGTGAATGCTCACGGGTATGGGGATTCTTTTGGAGATGATGAAATATTCTGTACTTAGTGGTGATGACTGGACAGCTTTGTGACTATCCTAAAAACCATTTGATTGTACCTTTTATGTGGCGCTTCCCTGATAGCTCAGTTGGTAAAGAATCTGCCTGCAATGCAGGAGACCCTGGTTCGATTCCTGGGTCAGGAAGATCCCCTGGAGAAAGGATAGGCTACCCACTCCTTCTTGGGCTTCCCCTTGTGGCTCAGCTAGTAGAGAATCTGCCTGGAATGTGGGAGACCTGGGTTCAATCCCTGGGTTGGGAAGATCCCCTGGAGAATGGAAAGGCTACCCACTCCAGTATTCTGGTCTGGAGAATTCCATGGACTATCCATGGGGTCACAAAGAGTCGAGCACGGCTGAGCGACTTTCACTTCACTTTACGTGGGTGAATTTTATCATGTATAAATTATATCTCTGCTTATATCTTAAGCTGTTACTAGGCAGAGAGCCTGTTCCGTGTTCTGTGTTGGGGGCAGGGGTGAGGGTTGGGAGGGGGCGCTTAGCCCAAGCAGGTTCCCACGCGCAGCCCTGAAGCCAGGGCTTTCCTGGTGCTCCCTTAGCAGTCTGAAAAGTTGCCAGCCCTCTCATTCCCCAGCATGTCGGCCTAGTTCCCAGCCCCATGGTGTGAGGAAGGGCAGGTGGGTGGTCTGCAGCTGTCACTAGAAACACGCCGTGTTTTACTCCCTCGAGGCCCCATGGGGGCAGCTGTAGGACTGAGATGGCAGGGGCTCCATCCTGCTCACAAACATCTAACCCCAGAGGCCGTGGCTTGAAGACTCAGGGCTAACAGTCTCCTTTGAGGGGATGCACATTCCCTGCCACCACCACCCTTGACTGATGACGTCTTAGAAGTGATCCCTGGAAGCTCTAACTGGAAATGGAGTGCCTCCCTCAGACTCTCAGTGGCACTGTCCCAAAGAACTCCCCCAGCTCCCCACCCGTGATGGGTGTGATCCTTAGGAAGCCGCTCTAGGGCCATTCCATTGTATCCTGCCCACCCCAGCCTTCTCCCTGGTGTTTTTCCTCCGGAGTGGAGAAGAAGGGTCCAGAAGACACTCTGGGAAAGGATCTCCCTCTACAACTCCCACGAGTTTTTGGCAGTGACACAAAGAAGAGGTGGTAGTATTTATTTTGGAAAGGACCTGTGTGCTTGCTTCCCTCATCCTTCCAGTCGCCTGCGACTGGGGCTCTTGGTTAATTCTGGCTCCCTGTGGGAGGCTTTGTTTCTGAAGCAGGACATGGGACCTCCGGTCCTGGGTGGAAGCTGACCTTGGAAGTGTACAATCCCATCTGAGATGGACCACAGAGGACCTTGTCAACGAGTCTAGGTTTCTGGTCCCCTTAGCTCAGGCTACTCTGGAGGTTTAATTAATCTTTAAATAAATTGTGTCATAATACTCATGAACATCAAATTTACCATCTCAACCATTTTTAAGTGTACAGTTCAGTAATGTTAAGTACATGCACATTGTTGTGCAACCAATCTCCAGAATACTTCATCTTGAAAAACTGAAACTGTACTCATTAAGCAATAACTCTTCATCCCCCTCCCCCCAGCTCCTGGTAATCACCATTTCAACTTTGTCTCTGTGAATTGGATTACTCTACGTAGGTACCTCACATAACTGGAATCATGCAATACTTGTCCTTTTGTGTCTGACTTATTTTCCTTAGTATAATGTTCTCAAGGTTCATCCATGCTGTAACAGATGTCAGAATTTCCCTTCTTTTTAAGACTGAATAATACTCCATGGGTATAGACCATATTTTGCTTGTCCATTCATCCATGGATGGGCACTTGAGTTGCTTCTATCTCTGGCTATTGTGGGCTTCCCTGATAGCTCAGTTGGTAAAGAGTCTGCCTGCAATGCAGGAGATCTGTGAGATCTGGGCTCGATACCTGGGTTGGGAAGATCCCCTGGAGAAGGGAAAGGCTACCCACTCCAGTATTCTGGCCTGGAGAATTCCATGGACTGTATAGTCCATGGGGTCACAAAGAGTTGGACACGACTTTCACTTTCACTTTTCACTGGCTATTGTGAAAAATGTTACTATGGGCACTGGTATACAAAAATCTCTTTGTATTTCTGCTTTCAATTCTTTTGGGTATCTACCCTGAGAGGTAGAATTGCTGCATCATATAACAATTCTGTGTTTAACTTTTTGAGGAGTCACCATACACTTATATACTTTTCCACAGTAGCTATACCACTTTACATTCCTACTGACAGTGCCCAAGGGTTCCGTTTCTCCATATCCTCACCAACACTGGTTATTTTCTGGGGGGTTGTTTGTCTGTTTTTTTTTTTTGATAGTAGCCTAATGGGTGTGATGTGGGATCTCACTGTGATTTTGATTTGCATTTCCCTGATGATTAGCGATGTTGAGCATCTTTTCCTTTGCTTATTGGCCTTTTGTATGTCTCCTTGGGAGAAATGTCAATTCAAGTCCTTTGCCCACTTTTTAAGTGGGTTGACTTTTTTCTTGTTGAGTTGTAGGGTTCCTTTGTACATTCAGCATATTACTCCTTCACCAGATATGCTATTTGTAAATACTTCCTCCCTTACCATAGGTTACCTGTTCACTCTGTTGATTGTGTCCTTTGATGCACAGAAGTTTTAAATTTTGATGTAGTCTAATTTACCTGTTTTAACTTTTTTTCCCATTTATTTTTATTAGTTAGAGGCTAATTACTTTACAATATTGTAGTGGTTTTTGCCACACATTGACATGAATCAGCCATGGATTTACATGTATTCCCCATTCTGATCCCCCCTCCCACCTCCCTCCCCACCCCATCCCTCTGGGTCTTTTTTACTTTTGTTGCCTGTGATCTTGTTGTCATATCTAAGAAATCATTACTAACTCCATTGTCAAGATTTCCCTCTGTTGTCTTCTAAGAGTTTTATGGTGTTAACTCTAGCATTTAGGCCTTTAATCCATTTTGAGTTAATTTTTGTTGTGTGGTATAAGATAAGGGTCCAACTTCATTATTTTGCATGTGGATATCCAGTTTTCCCTGCACCATTTATTGAAAAGATTGATCTTTCCCCATTGAATGATCTTTGTACCCTTGTTAATAATCATTTGACCTTATATGTAAGGATTTGTTTCTGGGTTTTCTATTCTATCCCTTGGTCTATATGTCTCTCTTTATGTCAGTACTACACTGTTCTGATTACTGTTTTAAAATCAGGAAGTGTGAGTCTTCCAACTTCATTCTACTTTTTCAAGATTGTTTTGGCTATTTGGGGGTCCCTTGAACTTCCATATGAATTTTAGGATGGATTTTTCTATTTCTCCAAAAAGAATGCCATTGGGATTTCGATAGAGATTGCGTTAAATCTGTATATTGCTTTGGGTACTATTGATATCTTAATATTAAATCTTCAAATCCATGAACACAGATGTCTTTGCATTTATTTGTATCTTTAATTTTTTCAGCAATGTTCTGTGGTTTTCACTGTATAAGTCTCTCATCTCCTTGGTTAAATTTATTCATAAGTTTTAAAAATTCTTTTTGATTAATTAATCTTCATTAACAAAATTTTATTCAGGTTCAGTGGCTAATTGCTGAGATTCATGTTTTCGTCTGTCATTTCTCCCTCTCATATATTCTCACTCAATTTTGATCTTGGATCTCTAAATTTCTCAGTGTTTGGAAAGTAGCATGCTATTTTCCTCAACATAAATCAGCCCAGCCCCTTTAAATAAAAAGATAAAACTCTTTTTAAACATCTGTTTTGAATAAAACACACTTGAATGTATCATGAAATAGCTCCTCATGGGGCTTACTTCCTCAAAAAATTTTTAGTGTACGAAACTGAGATTTGTAAATAAAATTCATAATTGGGGGCAGAGGGAGGGTATCTTGTGAGTTGACCTTTCTTCTGAATGGCTTTGTTTGGCTGTCTGATCTCACTGGGGCCTGGGGCAATTTTCTCACCAGGCTGCTCATGGACTAACCTCAAAGCCATTCCTGAACACCCTCTATTTGCCTAGTGATGATGAGGGAGACAAACAGGGCTGGCCCATGGAAACATTGTGATGTCATAATCCCTGCATGTCTGGTCCCTGTGTCCAAAACGCCCTGGGGAAAAAAAGTCTGAGTTTCTCTCTGTGTGTAAGTGTTTTCCTGTTCCATTCCTTGGCTCAGACTCCACCCAGCACCTGGGAAAATAGACACTGTGGACCAGCGGGGCTTCTCTAAGGAGGCCCCGACTCAGCACTGAGTTAGGCGGGAAACTGGAAGGGAAACAGCAGCACTAGCACTCTGGTCTACAGATGAACACAGGGTCCAGGGGGACCCCACGGTACCCTGGAGTCCTTCTATGTGCACCCCAGCTCACTGGTAAATTCTCACTGGTAAGAGAGAAGGCGCTGAAAACTTCCTGTCCATGAGCGCGCGAATATCATGTTCTATTTCTCCAGGCTCAGCTCTCCGGCCTCCTCCATCCAGGTAAGCACTCCCCATCCCATCCCTGCAGAGCTGGGCCATTGTCCCCTCCTGGTTCCCTAGCCCCACCCAAGCTTTTGCCTTACAGCTCACCCTTGGTATGTGTAGGGCAAGTTTCACCACCCTTTCCCCTTCAAGGCCCTGGGCTTTTTAAAAACAACTAGCCAACCAACCAAACAAAAACAGATGAACAGTTGTGGAAAGCCTCAAGAAACTTAACTGAGGCTACTTCCTCCCGCTCTTTAAACTTCAACTTTACTGAAGTATAATTTCTCTACAATGAAATTCACCTATTTCATGTTTAGAGTTTAATGAGTTTGGGGAAATTGTATACGATCATGTAATCACTGTCTAGTTCAAAGCATAAAACATGTCCACCACCCCCAAGACTCCCTTCTTTGGCCTTTCACAGTCAATGCCCTTCCCATATCTCTGGCCCCACAAATCTGCTTTCTGTTAGTATAGTTTTGCCTTTCCCTAAATGTAAGGTACATGGAATCATACAGTATATAACATTTTGTGTATCATTTATTCTACTTAGCATAACATTTTTGAGATTCGTTTCTATCGTAGCATGTTTCAGTGGTTCTTCCTTTTTGTTGCTGAGTAGTATTGCATTGTGTGTACCTATCTTTGTTTAGTCATTCACCAGTTGATGGGAATCTGAGATGTTTACCTCTGGACTATTATTTTTAAAGACTACTATGAATATCTGAATATAAGTCTTTTTAGGAACATAAGATTCCGTGTGTCTTAGATAAATACCTAGGAGTGACACTGCTTGGTTGTGCGTACATTTAACTTTATAAATCACTGCCAATCTTTTCCAAAGTGCCTGGACCATTCTCCTGAGGCTACTTTTTAAATAAAGGGCAGGGGTGGGGAGGAGGAGACAGAAGGGCCTCGTGGTTCTTTTAGAACCAGAAGTTAGTCCTAGGCACTCATGTGTTTATACTGCTCAATAAGCTTATGAAGTAGACATTAATATCCCCATTTCACAGATGAGGAAATCCAGGTTTAGAGAGATGTGCTTGCCCAAAGTCACACACTCAACAAATGGAAGAGCTAGAATGAGCCCAGGGGCCTTCATGCCAACGCCCAGGGGCCTGCCTCCTCCCTCTCCTGCCACTTCCCACCAGCCACCTGGCAGCCTGGGCATGCTGCTGCCTCAAAACTGTACAGCACCCTCACCTCTGTCTTTGATGAACTAGAACACAGCAATCCTGGGAAATGGCCTTCAACTCCCTTTTTCAGAGGAAGCAGCTAACAGTCAGAGAGGTGAGGTGACATTGCCAAGGCTAACAGCTTGTCTATAAAATTTCTGGGACTGGGATCCAAATTTCCAGCCTCCAGGCACTCTCTGCCAGAGCCCAGGGCCCTGCAGCTACATTGAAAAGTTTTCATTTCTAACCACTTCCATCTTGAGCTTTCTCTTTTATAAGGATGTCTTTCCCTTTCCTCCACCTTCCACCACTTCAGGCCCAATATAGGGAACCTGGCAGAATAAGGTGGTCACAGTGCCCAGGCTGCATCAGGCCAAGGCAGGGTGGGGACTTGGAGGGGGTCAGAGCACCAGCACCAGGGACCTTGGGATGAGTGTGCTGAGGGAAAGAGGTAGGAAACAGGCCATTTCCTCTCTCAGGACTGCTTCTCCCCAGGAGGCTGGAGGTAGGGAGAGGCACACCTGGTCAGGCCAAGGATGTGGGCCCCTCCTGGTCCTGCCTGCTTTACTTCTCCCAACTTGGGAGAACAGGATGGAGCCCCAGGGCATAGGCAGCTCTGTGTCTTAGCAAAATAAGGCAGCCTTTGGTAAGGATGGATGTGGGATGTTATGCTCCACCCAGAAAGGTTCTGATGGAGCAGCCTCTGTCAAGTCTATGGCTGCCCCTCCCTCTCCACAGGGCCCTGGATTAGAGGTGTGTGCCCCTGTGAAACAGGAGGAAGCCTGAAAAACCCCCAACACACACACACACACACACACACACACGCGCGCGCGCGTGCGCGCGCGCCTGTTTGTACTGATCAAAAAGTTAATTCCAGTTTCCCATACCAGAGTACAGAAGAACCCAAACAAACTTTTTGGCCATCCCAATACTTTGGACTGTGAGTTGCCACCCCAACCTGAGGCAGGGCATGTCTTGGTCAAGAATACCGCCAGCTCACCAAGGGCATGATGGGAACTCCTCTGCAGGGCTCCAACTTGGCAATTTTCAAAGTGCTTTCACCTCTCTCCCCTAGTGATCCTGCACCAAGGCCATGAGGCAGGAAGGCAGGAAGGAGTCCCCGCCTCCATTTCCCAGGCCAGAGACTGGTCTTCTCTACCGGGCTGCCTCTTTCTCCAGCTGAGACTGGGTCAGGGCTGGCCGCAGGCTGGAGGTGGTGGCGAAATCTTCAGTCACCACCTCCTTAGGACAAGGAGTGTCTTTGCTCTGTGCCCTGAACCCTCCTTCCCATCACCCCATCCCCAGTGAGCAAAGGGCTTCAGCCTCATCCTAGGATGCAGTACTTATAATAGGCAAGGCCTCCCACCCAGCTGCTGCCCTCACTCCACCCAACCACAGGGTCCTTCTCCCTCTGCTCCAAGACTCACAGATTTGGGAATCTCGTTACCTGGTGGCCTGCCAGGGAGCCTGTGCAGCATGCAATGCATGCAGTCAAGAAGCTTTTACTGAGCTTCCTATGATATCTGGTACAAAAGTGAATGTGCTTCAAAGAAGTTTACAGTCTGGGGAGGGGAGTTGACGGGACAGACTGGTAAGCAAATGGTAACATCAGTGCTATGAGAAGGGCCCTGGGAGGAGCTTCTAATTCTGCCTGTCTTGGAGCAAGTGCTATTCTGCTGCCTTTCTAGGAGTATGGCCAATCCAGGAGAAAGGAACGACAAGTGGAAGGGGCTAGAGGGAGGAAAGAACAGCGGTGCATTCAGAGAAGAGAAAGAAGTTGGCTGTGATTAGACCAGAAGTTGGAGTGGAGAGGGAAGAGACACACTGGGAAAAGTGGCTGATGAGTAGGTGGGGTTCGAGTTTGAAGGGCCTTGTTATTCAGATGAGAAGTCTTGAATCTTAATATGTATGTGTATATATATTGATATAATGATAGATGCTTATTTACACACACACACACACACACACACAGTGGTATCATGTTTTTGATGCTGGAGTAGTAAGAAAGAGGCAAAAAGTTCGTGTTAAAGTAATCCTATTTACCGTCACTTACCTGAGCTGCTTAGTATAATTATAATTTAACCCAAGGACTAGTGCAGTAATAATTACTCTTTTACTATTTTTTTTGTTACACACTGAATTCTCTTCCTGAAGTTATCTTTTTTCTTTTCCTTTCTTTTTACTGAATTAATGATCACCTGTCCTGAACCTCAAAAAAGTAGAGGGAACTTTGTCCTGAAATGTTTCCTTTCACTATGTCTCTAGAGAGTTCTTGGAAAGGTGCTGGCGTGGCATGAAGGACACCAGAGTCAGTGAAATTTTTTTTCCTTTATAGGATCTCAGCTTCACACAGCCAACCCTGAGTCCCCAAAAAGCTCAGTTTAGCGACGCCCGCTGAAGTTTTATCTAGAGATGTTTTCCCTCTGAATTCCCCCTTTACTGGGGAAAAACAGCGAGACGCAGAGAAGAATTCTGGGACTACACTACCCAACAGCCTCCGCTCGGAGTCTAGTTCAACTTCTTTTAACAGGGTGGCCCCTAGCATCTTGGTCCCGCCCATTCCCGGTACTGTATTTAGAACTACAACTCCCAGCAGCTTCCACGCACCGGGCCCCCTCAAAGAGGGTTTCCCAGCAGCCTCCTGGGCGAACGGGAGCTGCTCCCCGGGCTTCGCCGGCTACCTCTACCGGCCCCGCCCCTGGCACGTGACACACCCCCACCAACCCGCTCGCGGAGGAGGGCGGCGGGTGGTGGCCAAGGGCGGGGAGGCCGCAGGGGGCAGGGCCTGGAGGGGGCGGAGCAGGGCCCGGGAGCCGAGCAGCCTGGCAACGGCGGTGGCGCCTGGACCCCGAGGTGGGTGCGCCCTCGCGGCTAGCCTGGCTCGGAGCCGGGTACTGCGGGAAGCCGTGGTGGTGGGGCAGGGAGGACGAAGTTGTGACTCTCGGGGCCGGCAGGTCCCACGGGGCCTTGAAGCACCCTTAGGAGTGGGCGGGGGGGGGGGGGCGGTTAGCCCGAGTGTCTTCGCTGTCCCGGCCAGCCAGGGCTGGGGCCGGGGAGCAGCAGGCAGGTGCCTCAGGCTTCTCCCATTCTCCCTGCCCGAGGTCCCCGGCCGGCAGCGGGCGAAGGTCGGGGCAGGAATCGGGCGAGCGGGCCGGGAGGGTGGGGGAGTGGGGGCGTCGCGGCCGCTGCCCGGACTTTGCTTCCCCGTCCCGGGGCGGCAAACGGGCTGGGCAGACGCCCTGCCTCCCCCGCGCCGCGCCGCGGCTGGTCCTCGCCCTGACCCTCCGGGCGGGGCGGATGCCTGCCTGCCTCATCCCCCGTGGGTCCGGCGGAGGGGCCGCCGGCCGGCACTGTCCGCAAAGCCTTGATCGGCGCTCGCGACTGGTGTTTCTGTGTCACACACGGGAGCTTTATCTGCTTTTGCAACAGTTGACGGGAGATTTGAGGAGCAAACGGTTAGTTCCCTGATACGCAGTCGGAAGTATATACAGGCACGATTGCAAGCGCCTTTTGCCGAGTGGCCTCCCTTAACTGTCTTGCTGCGCTCAGGAAGTGAAAACTAATTTTAGTTTTTGCCTAAGCAAATATGAAATCAGTTTGCTGCAAAAACTAAATCACGGGCTTTATAGACACATGCAAAATATGAAGCGAAATGGATTGGGACTGGTTTTTAAACAGACATAGTAGACCTGCACAAGAATGGAATCAGGGTATATTAGAATTAACTAGGGCCTTTAAGTGTATATACTTCACTTGTTTGCTGGATAGGGAAGCTAAAGCCCAGAGAGGTTAACTAACATGGCAAAATTAATGGCAAAGTTTTTATCACAAGTCAGGTTTCTGGAGGCATCATAGCATCCCTCTAGCCTGGGTGGCTTTTATCACAGCTCAGTTTTGTTCCTTGTAAAGTATCCACTCTAGAGTCTATGGAGACTGAGCCAGCGACTTTGTTGTAGTTCAAACGATTTTTTTGAATTGCCTTCAAAACCAGTTTACCAGACTCTTAAAGCTTCTTTTATAGACACATTTTCCTTTCACCCAACATATATATTGGGCATGATCACTTGTTCACTAGATTTGACTCTGAATGACTTTTTGACTGTTTCACAAAACCCAGTGTAGCATCAAGAGATTCCACAGCATGGAGTAAGTTCAAACCAGAGGTCCTGCCAGTGTGTAACAGTCTCTCAAGGTACTTGAAAGCGGAGAGCATTCGAAGAGGTTTTTAGAGTCTAGTATGGTCAAGTCTGGGGCTTCCCAGGTGGTGCTAGTGGTATAGAACCCGCTGCCAATGCAGCAGACATGAGATGCAAGTTCAATCCCTGTGTCAGGAAGATCCCCTGGAAGAGGGCATGGCAACCCACTCCAATATTCTTGTCTGGAGAACTCCATGGACAGAGGAGTCCATGAGGTTGCAAAGAGTTGGACACGACTGAGATGACTTAGCTGACCATGCATGCATGGTCAAGTCTAGTCTGACTTACTAGAGTCTAGTAAGTTCAGTAACTATTGGTCTCCTTACCTTAAAGTTCTAAGTTGTATTGATTGTCAAGTTGTCATTGGTTTCATTCATTAAACCCAGAATGCCCATGCAGTGCCTGTAGAGTCCTGAGTGCTAGGAAGATAACAGACAGAGCCACTGATGAGGTCCCTGCCTTCCAGAGCTTCTTTGTGGGGAAGCAGACAATAAAAAAATAAACAATAATATATTTTCCACCGGAGATGAGCACTGTGAGGAAGAACAGAGCTCTGAAACTCTGAGATGACCATCTAGCAGGCCAGCATGCTTGTGAGGGGGTTGGGTATTACTTAGCATCGCTAGTGTTAGATGGTCAGCTGCTGCTCCATTAAAGCAAATCACCATATCCAAAAGTAAATCTGTCTGAATCCAGGAGATCCTTTGGGGGGGGTCATCATTTCTCCAGCAATTGCCTCTCGGATGGTAAGTTTGTCACAGCCTCATTTTTACTTGCATTCCCTCCGCCCCACCCCATGCAAATAGTAAGTGGTTTCAAACACCCAGGGAAGTGAGCTTCTAATCCCTCATTGTCTCAGTAGCTGCCCCACTCCTGCTACGAAAGGCCCTGCTGACTGAGCTAAGGGTTGGTTGTTAACCCTATGCCAGTGTCTGCTGGTTGGGAGCTATCTGACACAGCTATCTCTTCCTGCATGCTGGTTTGTACTGGGAACCTACCTTGGGAAGGAAACCTCAATCCTTGTGTTGTGCTTAGTAAAGAAACTAGTTCATTTTGAAATTAGCTCTAGAGTCAAGAGGCACCCAACTTCCTCAGAAGAAGAGTGCCAATAAAATGGTAACTTAACAAAGTTCATCTGCTTAGTACCCTCTCAGTTCTTTCCTTTTCTGTATGTTCAGTGGCGTCAAAGTAAATGTTTTCATTTTTACAGGTTCCAAAAAATCATTAAAGTTACCAAAAAATATGCCAATATTCTTTGTTCCTAAATGAAAGGATTAACAAAATGTAGTTACTTTAAAAACCACTGAAAGAACATGGGGTTCTCGCTCTTATTGAGGACTGCAAAATAAGGAGAAAGCAGAGCCTCTTCAAGGCTTCTGCAGCAATCTGAAGTGGTGGCCAAGGATTTCAAAAGGCCAGAGTTTCTCGTTATTTCTAAAGTTTTTTCAACTTTATAAAAGAATAAGAGGTTGTTTTCATTACTTGCTAGTAATTGCCCTTCCCTGTTTCTGACCTCTTTGAAGTTCTGCTTTCTTTATTTTCTAGTTTCTCGGTTCATTATTCCTTTTTGGCAGATAGGGGACAGCCCCTGTTGTTCGTCTTTAAGGTGTTGACTCAGGATTTGGATCCTGGCTGTACCATTGGCTTTGTAACTTCGGGTGAGCTCCTTACCTCTGTACCTCGGCTTCCTTATCTATAAAATGAAGATAGTAACAGTAGTCCCTTCCTCCCAGGGTTGTTGGCAGGCCTCCAGGATAAGGTATATGAGATGCTTATAATAGCATCTTACACGTAGTAGGCACTCAAGAAATGTTAACTGTTACTGGCTTGAGCTACGTGGGACTCCTTTCGTTTAAAGAAGAAAAATACTAGCCATGTCTCATTAAATGTTTGGAAATCCGATGAACATGATTTCCTAGACATTTTTCTGCATTTCATTGTTGACCCCAGCATTGAGTTTCAGGTGACATTGTCAGCAGCGCACACAGTTCTTGCCCACCTAAGTTCTGTTTACAATTTGGACTCAGAAATTACTTGAGCCCGTATTTTGTTTGTTGCTATAGACAAGAATAGAATAAGAGAGGTTTTCTTTCCACTCCTCTGCTTTGAAAGCCAGAGAGGACCAGGAGACCCAGTTGGCATTAGTCAGGTGAGATCCAGTTGCCATCCTGTAGTCAGAGGATGGTTTCTCATATTAAAAGTTTACAGTGAATTTATCCACAGGACCACCAGGAGGGTGGCATCCTTTTCTTTTTAAGAATGTGGCAGGCGTCTCTTTAGAAAATTGGCATCATGCACTAGTGCTTTCTATTTCTACCCAAGGAGCAAGGAAGAGTAAAGGAGCCTTGTGTCTGTGGGAGATGGCAGAAAGCCCCTTCTTAGCCCTGTGATACTGGACAAGTCTTTTCTCCTCGCTGCAGGTGGCTCAATCTTTGTAAGATAGAGCTAAGGCAGCCTGCACCACCAAGATCCCAGAGCTCTTCAGGGGAGTCAATGTGCATCAGCATCCTTTGCTGACTGTAGGGCATTATTATTATTATGGCATCCATGTGTTATGTAAGCCATTGCTATTTGGAGAACTGATGTGAGAGGGCAGCATCCTTCTGCTACTTGGCGCATCCTCGCTGGGGGTGTGATGGCTTTGCCCAAGCCCACTTCTGTCAGCACTGAAACATGCACATGTTTTGTTGACTCTCTCAGATGGACCTGAAGCCACTGGTACACTGTGTGAGTTTCCATTTTGTTGATTCCTAAAATGATAGTGCTGTGTCACCAACAATCCCAGGGCAATAGTGAGGTCATCTCTGCACCAGAGAATATTGCCTGCCTCTTCTGTCTCAGAATGGAAGGCTTTCATTTTTCAGATCAACATCTTACCTCAGCTTCTCAATGCAGCTTGATGCCGTGCCGAGTTCCTCCACTCCTGGGGCTCAGGTTGGAAGCAGTCCAGGGACTCATTGCTCTCCAGGTCCACCGCACCTTCCCTTCCAAGAGGATGGGGGCCAAGTGCTCTTTGAATGTTTCTCAGTATCTTGAGATGACTATAAGCTGAGGTTGGAGACAGTTTTCTGGGCAAGAGAACCCTAACATGCTCCATGCACGCAGGAGATGTTTAGTGAACATTCTTTGACTTGAGCTGGACAAGGGCGCATAGCTTAGAATTGTTGGGGTGTGTTCATTTCAACAAATTATGGTTGGTCTAAAGATCCTGTTCCCTGGTACTAGATGAAAGGGAGCTCCTGCTTAGTCTTTCTTTCCATGATCAATTAGCCAGTGAATAAGAAAGCTCTGAGTCCTGTTGGGGGAGAGATCCCATGGGTTGTTTGCCCACCCATTTCTTTGGGGACTATTGTCACTGGAAGTTTGAGTTTAGGTTCGTTTTTTTGCTTTGCTCGTTGATGTGTTGGGGGCGGGTGGGGGCGGGTAGGAAGGAGTAAGGAAGTTGAAGGGTAATAATTGAAAGTAAAAATAAAAGTAACTCATTTAGCTCTCCTGCCCTGCCTTCAGACCTTGGCTGCACAGGATGCCTTTCTTCAGCTTGTGATAACTGTTACATGTTGCTATCTTGTCCTTGGGCGTTTTGTGAGAAGGAGGCCACTGTGTGCTTCCCAGAGCCTCTCCCAGCGCAATGGGCTAACCCCCCGGGCTGTCCTGCTTTCACCTTCAGGGGGTGGGGTGGGTCATAAAGGGGATTCTTAGCATCAGGTAGAGGGGATTGATATGCCCTTGTATGACCCTCAAGTTCCTTTGTGGCCCTGGGGTGACTTAGGTGGGGACAGAGCTGTCAGGGTTCATTCCAGCGGGCCTGGAATCAGCCGAGCTGTTTGACTGGAAATGTCCCTACTGTGCAGCAGTGCCCCTGACCGAGATGGGTCAGTACCATCCATGCATCACCATGAGAAGAAAGAAGAAAGATTTGCACTTGGTTTCAGAGCACCCAGGAGGGTGCAGTCCTTGTCACTGTGGCAGGAAGGATAGAAGAGCCCCCAGTCGGAGTTCCATTTTGAGCTTCCTGGTCCTGAGTTGCCTCGAGCGAGGCAGTGCTGCTGGGTCTGTCGGAGCGAGTGGGAGTCCCAGATGGAGGGCAGTCGGAGCTGGCCCTCACCTCTCTGTAGCCCTTGCTGTGAGGCCTAACAACTGATTTTTTCAAGTTGAGGCTGAGTATGACCCTGCTGGCCATTTCCTTTCTTCGCTATTATCAACTCTGAAGTGACGCAATCCTTTCTCCAGAGCCTCCCGTCAGGTCTGCTCCACAAAACAGTTTTTCCTTGTTAATAAAATTGTTCTGATGCCCCTGTCCCTGGGAACTTAGGAGACGTGCAAACTCTTAGGCCCCCGCAGACCTGCACAACCAGAATCTGCAGGTGAAGAAGACCCCCAGCTGATCTGTATGTAAATTACATTTCGAGAAGTGTGATCTGAGTAACAGTTCACAGCCCCACTTGCTTCCTGATCCTTTGGGACCGACCACGCTGTTCATTTGAAAAATAACTCAAGCCACATGTGTCATCCGTCTTCCTAGTAGCCACATCAAAAAAAGACAGATGAAGTCAATTTTATAATGTATGTTATTCAGCCCAATATGTCCAAAATATTAATTCAACATGTAATCAGTAGGACAGTGAGATGCTCCCCTCGTCTTATTTGCATGAAGTTGTCGAAATCCAGCATGTATTTTACATCTGCAGCAGGCCTCAGTGTGGACTAGCCATGTTTCAAGTTCCGCTTGCCAGTGGCTCCAGCTTTGGACAGCGCAGCTTTGAGAGATACATTTTGGCCTTGATTTGCTGATGATGTCATCAGATTTGCTGTTGAGGCCGGAAGAGCAGTTGGAGCCTCCGCCGCCTGGGCAGTAAGTTGCTTGGACGGTCGCTGTACATGGTGCGGAGCCCTCTGCCTGTTGTGCCCTTCTGTACATCTCATTTGGATCCTCACAACATCCCCATTTCTTTACCGAGACTTCCTCTCTGGGCCTCAGCTTGGCAAGCTACACTGAGAAGTCGTAGTCGGCAGAGGTGAGGAATGCAAGCTTCTTTCTTGGGGGCATCTTCAAAGGACTCAAGGGACGCCTCTCCTTTGGCTCAGCAGAGCCCCCAGATGGCTGCTCCCTTTTGCTGTGGGCCTGCCACCCCATGGTTTGTCCCCCTGGCTGCTCATTAGAATCACCTGGGGAGCCTTAAGGACCCGATGCCTTGGCCCCACCCAGACATTCAGATTTATTTGATGGTGGTGGCGGCGAGGGGTGGTAGAGATCAGACCTCCTCATTTTGAAAAAGTGTTCTGGGAGATTCTGGCGGGCCACCCAGCTCCAGAGCAGCTGTCCCCAGCTTCTCTAGCGCCGAAAACCTGCGGCCTTGGGGCTGAAGTGCAGATTCTGACTCCAGGGGACAGGGACAGGCTTCCTCTTGCAGGCAGGTGACAAGGATGCTGGCAGCCGCGCTGGGACTCTGAGGAGCCTGTGCTCCAGAATCACCGGAGGGTGGTTCCCAAACTCCACATTCCCTGGCAGCTAACCTGGAGATTCTGATTCAATAGGTTTGAGGTGGGGCCCAGGATCTGTAGTAGAGAAGGCATGATGTTCTCTGAATTTCACCACAAAGTGTTATGTTGACTTTAGGGTTTGCATAGGCACATTTCTAGTGCCCTTTTTTTCGGGGGTGGGGGTGTTTGGTCTAAATGGATATTGAATCTTATCAACCCCCATCTCTGCCATTATGGAGATTTGTCCCCGACCCTTTAAACCGGTTGATGCGATGGGCTATCTTAAGGGATTTTCTCATATAACTTGGTAGCATTAACCAGGTTTGCATGGCTGGCATAGACGTTATTTCTTACTGCTGGGTTGGTTTGGTAATGTTTTCTTCAGAATTTTTACATCTGTATTTGTGAGTGAGATTGTGCTTTAATTTTGCTTTACTTACTGTCTTTGCCTAGTTTAGTACCTTTTTGCTAGCCTTATAAAGTGAATGAGAGCATTCCCTTTTTCTGGTCTCTGGAAAACTGTATAAAATTGGAGTTGTTTGTTCCTTGAATATTTAGTAGAACTTGCCCCAGAGCCAGCCGTGCCTGGTGCTTTGGTGTAGAAATGCTTCAAACTACCACTTACTAGCTACCATGTCTGTAGTTACATCTGTCTTTTCATTCTTAAATCTTCATTTTGTTTACTTGTGCCTTCTCCTTTTCTTCTTGATGAGTCTTACCAAAGGTTTGTCGGTTGTGGTTATGCAGTATGAGGTTTGTCACTGTGTAGAAAAGAATGAGCATAATTATATTCTCAAGCTTCTTTCTGATTAATATTAATGAAACTGCATAATCTGAAAGTCAAATTAATATCAAGGTATATTCTGAAAAGCTTTCCTTTCACTCATATCTCCTGCCAGGCATGCTCTTTCTCCTAGCCACTCTAATCAATGTTATTAGTTTTCTGTTCATTCTTCTATTTTCTTTTGCAAATTTGAGCTGGTGTGCATGCGTACACATACACACACTCATTGCATTTCCTCCCTTTTCTTACACCAAAAAAGCATACTACATACACTCTTCAGGCTCTTGCTTTCTTCACTTAAAATATACCCTGGAAATCTCTCTCTTCTACATTTTCTCCTTTCTTCTTTCTTATTTTGCTGCTTGGATGTTTCAAAACATAGTCTTTTTACTATTATTTAGTTCTAATGTATTCTGATTTCCATTGTGATTATTTCATTCACCTGTGAGTTGTTTAGAAGTTTGGTTTAAATTTACAAATACGATTTCTAAGTAAATGTTTAACAGTGATTTCTAAGTTAGCTGCATGATGGTCAGAGAACGTGGTCTGAACACTGGTAGTTCTTGTGTGTCGAGGGTGGGTTTAGATAGATTGCACTGTGTGGTTGGCTTCTTTCATTTAGTGTAAAGCTTTTAATATTCATCCATGTTTTGTCATTCATCATATATCAGCAGTTATGACTTTCTTTTGCCAAGTACTATTCCATAGTATGGCTATAACAATATGTCTGTTCACTAGTTCATGAACGTGTGAGTTAATTCAGTGTTTTTGGCAATTATGAATGTAAAACTGCCTTGAGCATTTTCTTACAAGTCTTTGGGTGGATTCATGTTTTCATTTGTCTTGTGCAAACACTTAAATGTGGCATTGCTGGGCCATATGCTTAGGGTACTTTCTTGTACTTTACAGGAAACTGTCACCCTGTTCTCCAAAGTGTCTGCACCATTTTGCATTCCCATCCCAGTGGCAGAGTCAAGTATGAGAGTTCTGCTTGGATCACATTTTCACCAACATTTGTTATTGTCTGTCCTGTTAAATTGCAGCCATTCCAGTGGGTGTGTCATAGTAGCTCATTGAGGTTTTATTTTGCATATTCCTAATGACTAATGATGGTGAATATGTCTTCATGTGCTTTTTGACCATTCGTATCTTCTTTGATGAAGTGTCTGTTCAGATCTTTTGCCTGTTTCTTATTGGATTGTCCGTTAGTTCTTTATGTATTTTGGATACAAGGCCTTAGGTAGGTAATTTGCAAGTATTTTCTCCTGGACTGTGGTTTACTGTTCCATTTTCTTAGCTGTGCCTTTGAAAGAGCAAAGATTTTTAATTTTGATGAAGTCCAGTTATTGGGTTTTTTCTTTTATGGTTTACGCTTTTTGTGTTCTCTAAAAAACTTTTGCCTAATGTAAGTTCACAAAGATTTCCCCATGTGTCTCCCTCTAGACTTTTGCAGTTTTAGCTCTTTGTTTAGACCTGTTTTGGTAGGTTGACCCAAAGGTGGTCCCCCGATTGCTGCCCCACCATGTTTATACCCTGTGTAATTGCTTCCCTTGAGTATGCAGCCTTCTGAGACTTTGAGCAGAGGATGAAGTTAAGACATGCCTGAACTTCTGACCCACCACCCATACAAACCGTGAGAAAATTAACGTGTTGTTTACAGCTACTAAGTTTGTATGCAGCAGTATAAAACTAATACTTATGTGCTTCATTTCAAGTTAATTTTGTATGTTGTGTCAAGTAAGGGTCAAGATTCACTTATTTCCATATGAATGTCAAATTGTTCCAGCATCATTTGTGTAAAAGACTAGACCATTGACCATTCCTAAGACCTCCAAAAGATGGACCTAATTCTGGACTCATTTTGTTCTGTTGATCTCTATGTCTAATATTAGGCCAGAACTACACAGTCTTGATTACTGAAGTATTGCAAGTCTGGAAATTGGGTAATGGAAGTACTCCAACTTAGTTCTTTTTTATTTCCCATCCCTCAAGATTATTTTGGCCATTCTTGGTCCTTTGCTTTTTCATATAAATTTCAGAATCATCTTGTCAGTTCCTATGACAAAGCCTATTGGGAATTGATAGAGATTGTGTTGAATCTATGGATCAGTATTGATGACATAACAATACTGAGTCTTCCCATCTGTGAGCATGATATGTTTGTCCATGTATTTAGGCCTTTAATTTCTCTCAGCAGTGCTTTATAGTTTTCAGTGTATGGATCTCGTGTACATTTTGTTAAATATATCCCTAAATATTTCACTTTTATATATGCAGATGATATTTTTATACTTCAGTGTTCATTTGTTCATTGCTAATGATATAAATGGGGCTTCCTTGGTGGCTCAGATGAAAAAGAGTCTGTCTGCAGTGCAGAGACCTGGGTTCAATCCCTGGATTGGGAAGATGCCCCGGAGAAGGGAATGGCTACTCACTCCAGTATTCTTGCCTGGAGAATTCCATGGACAGAGGAGCCTGGTGGGCTACAGTCCATGGAGTCGCAAAGAGTTGGACATGACTGAGTGACTAACACTGTCACTTTTCATTGATACAAATATAATTTTTAATTTGATAATGTATATCATGCAGACTTATATCATGCAGACTTACTTTACTTACTAGTAAATTTACTAGTTCTAGTAGTTTTTCTGTAGTGTTCTTAGGATTTTTTATATGAATGATCATGTTGTCTGCAAATGCAATTTCAATTCTTCCTTCTAGTGTTTTATATATTTTATTTCTTTCTCTTGTCTTATTAAAGTTGCTAGGATCTCTAAAATATATTGAATGCAAGCAATAAGAGCAACTAACCTTGCCTTGTTCCCACACTTAGTGGGAAAACATTGCATCTTTCACCATTAAGTAGAGTTAGTTATAGATTTTCCATAGGTTACCTTATCTATTCCTAGATTGCTGAGATTTTTTAAAAAATCATTATTAAATGTTCAATTATGTTTGTAGAAGCTATGTCTCAGATATAACCTTCAGGAAGATAGTATACCTCAAGAATAGCCCTGTTGACTATATATCATCACATTCATACTTTTATCAACCACCAGTACCCAGCTTTTTCTCCTTGTGTTGATAGTAGAATTTCCAACTGGAGCTTGGGAATTCTTTTTTTTTTTTTTCCCTCTACAGCAGCACATGCAATCATTCCTCAGTATTCACAGGGGTTTGTTTGCAGGACCCGTTGTGAATGTCAGAATCCGTGGATGCTCAAGTCGCATAATCAGCCCTCCATATCTGTGGGTTATGCATCCACAGGTATGGAGGGCCGACTGTTTTGCTCCTTCAAAAGCCATGGCAATTCTGTGTCAGATTCATACGTGTCATTTTTAGGGTACTGGAATTTCTTTACCTTCTTTCTTTGCCATTCTCTTGACACTGCTTTTGGTTCCTCTTCATCTCCTTGCCTTATTTCTGCCTTTTTTCTTAGATTATTTCTTCTATATCTATCAAAGCTTCCTACCTGCTAATAGTGCCAAGTTCTTGATGAGGGTGTGTGTGTGTGTATGTGTGTGTGTAGAGCAGGGATGGATAGCCATTTGTATTTGTGGCTGGAATAATAGGTAACTGCCCCTAGTAGGAAGATACCATTGTCCATGCTCTGAGTCACTGCAGGTCTCTCTCTCTCTCTTTTTTTTATTTATTTTAATTGGAGGCTAATTACAGTATTGTAGTGGTTTTGCCATACATTCACATGAATCAGCCATGGGTGTACATGTGTTCCCCATCCTGAGTCCCCCTTCCACCTCCCTCCTCATCCCATCTCTCTGGGTCATCCCAGTGCACCAGCCCTGAGCACCCTGTCTCATGCATTGGATCTGGACTGGCGATCTGTTACACATATGATAATATACAACCGCAGGTCTCTCTTTCTGAAATTCCAAGGCTTTTTAATGAAGCCAGTCTTTGTAGATTCCCTTTAGACACTCCTTCAACTACTATGGCAAAGGACCTGTTGCCCAGGCTACTAGTCCTGCTGCTGAGCTCTGTTAACTTTCAAGGTCAACCTGCCCTTGTATTGATAAATTAGGACTAATTAAGGAGCATGAAGCCCAGCATTTTTAACAATTGGGAGACCCTAGGCAACATTGGACGGAGAAGGCAATGGCACCCCACTCCAGTACTCTCGCCTGGAAACTGCCATGGACAGAGGAGCCTGGTAAGCTGCAGTCCATGGGGTCGCTAAGAGTTGGACACAACTGAGCCCTTCACTTTCACTTTCCACTTTCACGCATTGGAGAAGGAAATGGCAACCCACTCCAGTGTTCTTGCCTGGAGAATCCCAGGGATGGGGGAGCCTGGTGGGCTGCCATCTATGGGGTCGCACAGAGTCGGACATGACTGAAGCGACTTAGCAGCAGCAGCAGCAGCAGGCAACATTGGAAAACCCCACTTGCTGCTTTTTCTTCTAGCCCTTGTAGAGAAGGGACAGGTAGCTCCAAATCAAAATTATCCAACCCATTTTTGGAACTGTTCTTTGGAATTGCCTTCAGAGACCATGACAACTTTTACAGAATATCCTGTGAGTAGGGACTTGGCATTTGGCTTCAGGATAAAATCATTTTGCGCCTCCTCTATTAAAGATAATGGGCACTCATGCTGTGGGAAGCATTGTTTTTTGTTTAAAAATTGAGATATGGTAAAAATTCATGAGATGGTGTCTTATGTAGCTTTAAGCTCAAAAAGCAATTTCAAAAGAATTGGAAGAATATTTTTCATAGTGACTGTGTTGCTGGAATAAGTGCATACCATCCAAAGGGACAGCTTTGTAGAATAACTCATCTAGCTACATGTGCTCTAATAGACGTTTGAACCCTCATTAAACTTTATCCTTCTTTTTAAATATAGTTTGAAAAGACTCTTTCATGATACAGAGTACTATGGCAGTTAAACAAGGGGAATATACTGCCTCAGGGTCTCACAGACATGGATTTGTGGCGGGGGGGCGGGGGTAGTCACTGTTTGGTTAATTATGCTTAAAATGAAGGCTAATGTTCTTTTTTTGTGACCATCAATTTTTATTACATAGAAATGGAATTCCAAAAAAAAATTTTATTCAGCTGTGTAAGCAGGAGGCATAACATTTTCATTTTTTAATTTGATCATCAATTAGAGAATTTAGAGCAACAGACATCTGTTAGTGGGTATAGTGGTGACAAGGACCAGGCTGCCTGGGTTTGATTTCCAACTGCAAACGTTTTTAGTGGACACATTTAACCTTCCTTTTTTCTCAGGGTTGTGTGTTTTCATATGAAGGAGTATTAGTAGTTGGCTTATGAGGTTGTTGACAGTATTGAAGGAGTTCATCTGTGCTTAGAGCAGTGCCTGGCACATAGCAGATAATCAGTAAATGGAAACCAGTTTGCTTTGTGTATTTAACTTATACCTATTCATTGTCTTTATTGCTGTTTAACTTGTCTTATACTTATTCATCTTCCCACCTCAGCTGCTAGCTCCTTGAAGACTTATCTATATTTTTTTAGAATTTCTCACCATGCTCTGGAGTTGTTTTTGGTGTTGTCATTCAGTTGCTCAGTCATGTCCAACTCTTTGTGACCCCATGGACTGCAACACACCAGGCTTTCCTGTCCTTCACTATCTCCTGGAGTTCACTCAAACTCATGTCTGTTGAGTCAATGATGCCATCCAACCATCTCATCCTCTGTCACCCCCTTCTCCTCGTGCCCTCAATCTTTACCAGCATGAAGGTCTTTCCAAAGAGTCAGCTCTTCACATCAAGTAGCCAGAGTATTGGAGCTTCAGTTTTAGCATCAGTCCTTCCAATGAATATTCAGGGTTGATTTCGTTTAGGATTGACTGGTTTGATCTCATAGTCCAAGGGATTCTCAAGAGTCTTATCTAGCACCACAGTTCAAAAGCATCAATTCTTCAGTGCTCAGCCTTCTTAATGGTCCAACTCTCACATCTGTACATGACTACTGGAAAAACTGTAGTTTTGACTAGACGGACCTTTGTTGGCAAAGTGATATCTCTGCTTTTTAATACTCTGTCTAGGTTTATCATAGCTTTCTTTCCAAGGAGCAAACATCTTTTAATTTCATGGTTGCAGTCACCATCCACAGTGATTTTGGAGCCCAAGAAAATCAATCTGTCACTGTTTCCATTGTTTCCCCATATATTTGACATGAAGTGATGGAACCAGATGCCATGATCTTAGTTTTTTGAATGTTGAGTTTAGGCCAGCTTTTTCACTGTCTTCTTTCCCTCTCATCAAGAAGCTCTTTAGTTCCTCTTCGCTTTCTACCATTAGAGTGGTATCATCTGTATATCTGGGGTTGTTGATATTTTTCCTGGCAATCTTGATTACATAAAACAATTCTCCAGATTACCAGCAACCAGCAGAAGTTAGAGGGGACAAAGAAAGTTCCTCTCTGCCCTAGAGCCTTCCAGGGGTGAGATGGGGTGGGGGGCATGCTCCTGCCAATGTCCTGATTGCAGACTTGTAGCCTCCAGAACCGTGCAGGAAGAAATTTCTGTTTTAAGCATCCAGTTTGTGGTTCTTTGTTTCAGCAGCCCCAGACACCCATCCATTATTTTGTCTTTTCCCCCCTTGCTGCTTGAATTAGAGTGTTGACAACCCTGTGATTTCATTTCATCTCAAATGGTAGCATTGCCTCCATTTTCATCCATTATCCACCTTCTCCACATATTTTGAAGCTCTGATTTACCAGAGAGATGCAAAATGTCATCAGATAGGTAATTACAGTACAGCACAAGAAGTGAAATGTTAGGAATTTATGCAGCATACAGAGAAATGAAGCATGTGTGTGTTGTGGGTGTACGTGTGTACATGGGCAGACCCGTCCTCTGTCATGAAGCAGGTACCTAAAGACCCAGTGCTAACACAGCTCTTACTTCTCCTCCCAGTGAACATGCTTGAAAGGAATTGAGCCCAATGGCAGGTTGTCATCTCCAACCTTCTCTCCTTTCTTTGTTTTTCTAGAAATTGCACATTGGCTCTTCAGTTTCTTTCTGATCCTTCCCCTCTAGTGCTAATTCCTGTTGGATTCTTTGTCAGTGATGCCCTGTCTGGGAAGGTCCGTGGGAAGTTCAGTGTTCTGAACTGGCACCTTCATCACTGATATAGCTGTGGCTCTTCATATGGGTTTTACCTTCAACAATTGCCATTTTAACTTTTGCGTAAGAAGGTCCTTTTCAATTATAAATTGAAAATATACTTTTGGGGAATAGTTTCTCCCAGGGGAAAATAGTTCAACCAAATACAGTTCTGTCATGGAGCAGATGGATCAGCTGGGTTCCTGCATGAGTTTGGGAATTGGCAGGTGGATGGGGAACTTGATCTTGTTCCTATTTTAAAACTTTGTTTACTGGCAGGTATTTGGTGGTTACAAAATCCATTGGTGAATTTAATGATTTGTTTAAATATATGTATGTTTTACTAGGTTGCCTTTTTATGTTTAAAAAAAAAAAAGTTAACCTGATGGTAGTTGGCTTTCCTAATAGTTGCTTCAGCATACCAATTTCAAGTTATGAAGTGTTTCTAAAGTTACTCTGTTCCATGGCCACTGCACATGCCACTGGAGCCAGTCAGCTGTCTTGAAGATGTGCCATTTGTCATGAGGGGACCAAGAAGTAGGCTGAATGGATCAGCACAGATCTATCACTAACCACTGGAAAAATGATTCAAAATGGATTCTTCACTGATTCTGAATTATGTATTTTTTTTGCCAAAAGGTCTTTGAAACATTTAAAGAAGTGGAAGTATTGTGATCTTTAAAATGAATAGTAAATATCAAAATGACACAAAGAGTGAGTTTCTAAATGAAATATGATTTAACATTTTGTAATTTCCAAAGAAGAGTCGTGAAAACAATGTCCCTTGAGTCCTGAGACAAATTGAGAGGCTCTAACACATGTATTGCAGGTGTCTATTTGGACAATAAGCCACTTACAATTGATGGGGGTACTCTTTTGGAATAACTATAGTTGGACCTACTCTGATACCTCTAGTGTATTTTTATATCCTTGAGTCAGAATAGAAGGTAAACAGGCAAGATCTCCACGTAGGGATCCCTGGGCTAGGAGTCAAGAGTTTTCTTTTTTTAATGGAAGTAGGCATGCTTTGAGAGTAACCTGATTTAAAGCTGTCCAGGGCTTTGTCAAGATTATATGGATTATCTAAGAAAGAAAATGTGTGTACAGAATGGTTAGGCAGTGTTAGATAGCATATGTTTTATGGAAAATCCAGCCTAGTGTCTTAGCGCCACTTTGAGTAATGGGTTCAAAGCATCTCTTTCTAAGAGGAAGGGACCTGGTTTTTGAGTGCCTCTGCTTTACAATCTACTATTCCAGCATTTTACACATTTCTTATCGCAACTCCATGAAGGTAGGTAGTATCATGCCCCACATACAGAGAACTGCAGTCTGTCCACGATTGAATGACTGTTATTAATCAAGTGACAAAATTGGGATTTGAAAGCCAAACTGGTCTGAACACAGAATCCCTTCCTCTTTTCAACTGTGTCACACAAAGTTTGCAGCTGGTCATAGTATGTTTTTGCAAGGCATAAGCTGTGAATGGTGGGGTTAGTGGCTTATATGTTAGTTTAAAAGGGCATGATTATTATTTACTTTGGCTGAAGAAAGTTCATTTGGAAATACTTTAATAGTTGAAGACAGAGTGGCACCCCATTTTTGTAAATAAAATCATGCTGGAATACAGCCACACCCCTGTATTTCCGTATTGCCTGTGGCTGCCACAAAGCCTAAAATAGTTTCTGGCCCTTCACAGAAAAAAGTTTGCAACCCTTGTTCCAAGAAAAATGTATAAAGGGACTTCCCTAGCAGTCCAGTGGTTAAGACTTCGCCTCCCAGTGCAGGGACTGTGGGTTTGATCCCTGGTCGGGGGGCTAAGATCCCACATGCCTCATGGCCAAAAAAGCATAACGTGAAAACAACAGAAACGATATTGTAAAGATATTCAATAAAGACTTTAAAAATTGTCCACATCAAAAGAAATCTGTAAAAAATGTATATGATGAAATAAACTCCTACTTTTGCAGATCATCCTTTGTTTTCATGTGGGATGAACAAGTATAGAGATTGAATTGATTGTACCTGGTCTCTAAATGGCTGGGGTGTAAACAATTCTCTTTGGTTCAGGGTGGTTTGTTTGAGGGCATCTCAACACATCTTTTTCATTTCTTGCTCCGAGGTGGCCTACAGTCAGAGCAACTTTAATGCAAAAGTCAGCATAACTTAGTTTTGTAAATCCTGTCCTGCATTCAGGTGCAGAACAGAAGTCTGCTAGTGGTTCTCACTGGGGGCGAAACTCCCCCTAGAGGCCAAATTGGAAACGAGGGGGCAGTGTTTTTGTTTCTAGTGTAATTTGTATTGAAAAGTAAGTTATTATCACTGTCATTTTCTTTCTCCTTTATCCTGGAGGTCAGACATTATATTGATGATTTTTTAAATTGTGGATTTTTTAAAAATTATGGCTGGGTTGATAATATTCATGACTTTCATTACAGGCTAGCCAAAGGGGCTATACAGAAATTGGAGCATTGGGTCTGGGAGTACTGAGCAGCTCGGCCCTAAGTATTTGGTGTTTTTTTTTTCAAAATGGACTTCCAAGTAAAGAAAGCTCCCTTCGAAAAACCTGGAATTCTGGGCTCAGTAGCTGCTCACACATGACTTCTTGCTCGCTGGCAGCCTTTTGAAGTTGGTTTGCAGACTAGGTAGGTTTCCAAAGCTTTCAAGCGAGCCTCCAGAGAGAGATCATCCTTAAACTTTATTTAAACAGCAATACAGAATAAGAAAGCACAGCGAATAAAATCCAAAGTTGATGGCCTGTGTGCCTTTCCTCATGGTTTGTACATGGCAAGTGCAGGAAAACCCCTAATCGAGGGCCATTGATGGCAAATTGGTGACCATGGCAACTGAGCTCCTCTTGGAGTTTAGATTTTGCTTACAGAAGCCCAATGAGGTGAAGGTCAAATTTATTTTCCAATTCTACTGCTTTGAGATGTTTCCAGTAAGGGTAAAACTGGCCCTTATTTATTTGAGAGTGTTTATAGTTACGTCTGCTACAGGTATTTTGTGAAATCCTATTTTTCATAGGCAACAGAGAGGAGGGCAGTTTCTTAGTCTGGAAGAAGGACATGGGGGAAGAGGTCTTTGTATCTTAATTTGAAATACTGGGTTGGCCCAAAAGTGTGTTCAGGTTTTTTGATACCAGCTTATGGAAAATCCCAAACGAACTTTTTGGCCAACCCAATATCTCTTCCAGCACAAAGTCTGTAGTGCAGAATGTTAGTTCTTTTTGGTGCAAGTTCTTTATGGTGTTTCAGAGTGTGAGAAGTCAGTGCTGCCCTTCTGATGAGCAGAGCCATGGAGCCTTGAGCATCTTGGTTAACTGAGGGTTGGCTCTACCCCTTTTTTAAGCTTGCATACATTTCTGACTTAAAGAAAATATTACACAAACAACAGTTCATTCATTCTTGTAACGAATACCTATTGAGTACCTACTGGCTGCCAGGCACTGTACCAGGTGCTGTTACTGCTTTGTTGTTTAGTTGCTCAGTCGTGTCTGATTCTTTGTGACCCTATGGACTGTGGCCTGCCAGGCTCCTCCATCCATGGGATTCTCCAGGCACGAATATCGGAATGGGTTGCCGTTTCTTTCTCCAGGGGATCTTCCTGACGCAGGGATCGAACCCGTGTCTCTTGCATCTCCTGCATTGCAGGCAGATTCTTTACCTCTGAGCCACCTGGGTTGGAACTGCAGCATTAAATAAGACAGACCATAATCCTTCTCTTCTGGGGGCTTGTGTTCTGGTATGCCAGAGGTAGAGAGTAATAACAGATTATCTGAAAGGGGGTAAGTGGTAGGGAAGGGAGACGGGTGTGGGGGGTGGTAGAAAGAGCAGAGAGACAGAGAGACAGGGGGAAGAGAGGTGAAGGGACACAGAGGGAGGGACAGAGGGAGATACCATGAGACCATTGAGGTTAGTTGTCTTAAATTTAGAGAGACACAACTGAGGCCATGTTGTGACTTTTAGGCTTCTCTGATAGGTCAGTTGGTAAAGAATCTGCCTGCAATGTAGGAGACCCTGGTTCGATTCCTGGGTCAGGAAGATCCACTGGAGAAGGGATAGGCTACCTACTCCAGTATTTGTATTCTTGGGCTTCCCTTGTGGCTCAGCTGGTAAAGAACCTGCCTGCAATGCGGGAGACCTGTGGTTCAATCCCTGGGTTGGAAAGATCCCCTGGAGAAGGGAAAGGCTACCCACTCTGGTATCCTGGCTTAGAGAATTCCATGGACTGCCGTCCATGGGGTTGCAAAGAGTCGGACACGACTGAGTGACTTTTTCACTTTGTGACTTTCAAAGATTTTTAAATGATACCGCCTTTATGTAGCTTTATTTGAAGGGGTTGGGGGCGGGTCCCAAAGATTGCTTGCCTAGATGAGTTTTCTTAACTGTTTCTTAGTCTAAAACTCCTTCTCTCCTGAGATTGGGACCAGTCTCATCAACCTGCTTTCTTTAGAAATAGAAATCACGTGCTCGCTTCGGCAGCACATATACTAAAATTGGAACGATACAGAGAAGATTAGCATGGCCCCTGCGCAAGGATGACACGCAAATTTGTGAAGCGTTCCATATTTTTGTTGGTGGGAATGCAAACTAGTACAGCCACTATGGAAAACAGTGTGGAGATTTCTTAAAAAACTGGAAATAGAACTGCCATATGACCCAGCAATACCACTTCTGGGCATACACACTGAGGAAACCAGAGCTGAAAGAGACATGTGCACCCCAATGTTCATCACAGCACTGTTTATAATAGCCAGGACATGGAAGCAACCTAGATGCCCATCAGCAGACGAATGGATAAGGAAGCTTTGGTACATATACACCATGGAATATTACTCAGCTGTTAAAAAGAATTCATTTGAACCAGTTCTAATGAGATGGATGAAACTGGAGCCCATTATACAGAGTGAAGTAAGCCAGAAAGATAAAGAGCATTACAGCATACTAACACATATATATGGAATTTAGAAAGATGGTAATGATAACCCTATATGCAAAACAGAAAAATAGACACAGATGTACAGAACAGACTTTTGGACTCTGTGGGAGAAGGCAAGGGTGGGATGTTTCGAGAGAACAGCATGTATATTATCTATAGTGAAACAGATCACCAGCCCAGGTGGGATGCATGAGACAAGTGCTCGTGCCTGGTGCACCGGGAAGACCCAGAGGAATCGGGTAGAGAGCGAGGTGGGAGGGGGGATCGGGATGGGGAATACATGTAACTCCATGGCTGATTCATATCAATGTATGACAAAACCCACTGCAATGTTGTGAAGTAATTAGCCTCCAACTAATAAAAATAATTGGAAAAAAAAAGAAATAGAAATCACTTGGACGCACTTGTCTATGGGTGGAAAGGATACTGCCATGTTAGGAGACCTGTCTGGAGCTGGTCCTGCCTCAGACTCACGCTAGAGCCTTGTTGCACCCCTTCTAGGCTTTCCTGTCATCTTCTCTGTAATGGGAGAGATGCTTAGTTGATCTGTTGTGTTCGACTTTTTATGACCTCATGGACTCTAGCCCACTAGGCTCCTCTATCCATGGGGATTCTCCAGGCAAGACTATGGGAGTGTGTTGCCATGACCTCCTCCAGGAGATCTTCCCAACCCACAGATCAAACCCAGTCTCCTGCATTGCAGGTAGATTCTTTACCATCTGAGCCACCAGGGAAGCCCAAGAATACTGGAATGGGTAGCCTATCCCTTCTTCAGGGGATTTTCTCAACCTTGGAATTGAACCGGGATCTCCTGCATTGCAGAAGGATTCTTTACCAGTTGAGATACCAGGGAAGCCCAATGGGAGAGGACTGGCCTTAAATCATCAGAAGTTTTTTTCAGGATCAAAAAAGATAGACGTCTACCTTTGGTTAGATTCCTGAAATTAGCATATATATAGGGAATTAAGTGTCAATTTTCACTTTAAAGCCGGGGTAGCCCAGATTCAATGTTTTTTAAAATAAAAAGGATTAAAGCTGATCTTTAGGGGTTTGGGGCAAAATACACTATAACCAAAAGGGTACCTGACCTATGTAAACTTTACTGTAGCTTTTAATTATTATTGAATTCCATTTAGAGCAACAGATATTTTACAGATGAAGATATGGATGCTTGATAAGTTAGATCCATCCCAGGGCCTGTGCTCATCTGTCTAGCACATTTTCCATAGCGCTGCTCTGCTTCCCAGGCTCCTAATGAGACAGTATTTTCATGTACTTTTTCAAGAGAAGCTTTATAGCTAGGTTACCACCAGCCATAGCACTATCCCTGTAGTAGTGAGCTTTCTTCCTAGTATTTCTGGGATCAAGACTAATGTGTAGAAGAATTGCTTATGGCATCAGTATTCAGTTATTATCCTCTCATTATTTAAAAGGATGCTAATAATTTGTTAACAAATATACCAGGCACTGTTTTAAGCCCTTCGGTATATTGCTTCATTTTGCCCAACTGTGCTGTAATAAGATAGAGGTAATAGCAACCAAAGCCCAGAGAAGTGAAATAATCTGCTCAAGGTCAAATATATGACTTGCAACGTTGGGATTTGAACGGAGTCAGCTCAATACCCATGCTGTCCAGCATCACACTGCTCCAGCTTGTGTACATTTCAGGGGTCCATTGGAACCCTTCAACAAAGAAAGGTTCACTGATGAGATCTGAAAGCAGATCTCATCATGGAACTAACCCATGTTACCCAGACCCTTGGATTTCTCAGTTCTGCACTCAGTTCAGCTTTTAATAGTAGCAGTTTCTAGGATAACTCTACATCTGCAGGCTTTAGACATTAAGACAGCACATTATTTGATTCTGTTTATATGAAATGTCCAGAATGGGCAAACCTGTAGAGATAGAAAGCAAATTTGTGATCAAGGCTGGGGGAATGGGGAGTGACAGTGACTATTAATGGGTATGGGGTTTTGGGTGGTGGTGGTGAAAATGTTCTAAAACTGATTGTGATGATGGTTGTGCAGTCCCATTAAGTTGTTCACTTGAAACGGGTGTGTTGTATAGTATGTGAGTTATAGCTCAATTAGGTAGTAAAAAATAAGGAAAAAAGGAAGACTTTCCTCTGTTATATTTAGTTCATTTTAAATTGAGTTTTTTTTCTTAATGAGGATTGAAGAAAACAGGAAGATTTATCTTTCTTTTACGGTTTAGAAGCAGACTGGTGAAGACTGAGTCGATTATATAGCCCAACGTTTGAAATGTCTTACATTTACTTGACAGTAATAATTTATTATTTTTTTTCATTTATTTTTATTAGTTGGAGGCTAATTACTTTACGATATTGTAGTGGTTTTTGTCATACATTGATATGAATCAGCCATGGATTTACATGTATTCCCCATCCCGATCCCCCCTCCCACCTCCCTCTCTATCCGATCCCTCTGGGTCTTCTCAGTACACCAGGCCCAAGCACTTGTCTCATGCATCCAACCTGGGCTGGTGATCTTTGACAGTAATAATTAACATGTGTTTGAAGATGTTGACTTATAAAAATGTTAGAGCATATGATTACTAAAAGTAATTTTATATCTTAATTAAAAAATCCCCAAAATATGTAATATTGTTTAGTTGATAGAATAATTTCAGGGCAGAAACATCTGACCTTATCTATCCTCTCCATCTCATCCACTCTGCTGTCTCAGAGAATAATGGGTTATTTTGATTGGGTTTGGATTTATGGTTAGAGTGGTTTTTCAAGGCTATTTTGTCTGAATTTAATTCATTCTAGAGATATTCATTAATCTTTTTTAAAAAGTTATTTCTAATTTTACATTGTGCTACCTCTTAATAGTATCAGGTTTTTTAAGTTTAGTATTCCTTTGTATAAAGACATATTTTATTTTCCCCTAATTGTTCATGTTTCAGCCTCAGCAGTTTCCTAGTTCCAGTGTTCTGGGATTTGGTGAACCAAATATACAAGGTGACAGTGTAGTGATGTTTCACAGTAGCATGTATTTTGCACATAATCAGTCATTTTCATTCACCAAATAGTTATGAATGTCATTGTGTGCCAGGAGATAGCCATGACCCAAATGGACCCCCACCCTTGCCCTTGGAAAGCTGAGCTCTGGTGGCGGAAGCCCAGAGTCTCTAATCTTGTAAGATTGTTCTCACCTGGCTGTCTCGCTGCATCTTTGTCCTGATGGGTACCTTCATCTGCATCTTTTGTCACCTTTCTCAGGCATTTCTTTAGGACACTGACCAGCAGCACACAGCTATCAAATTCCAAGTTTTGTGCCAAGTGGTAGTAGTGTTCTCCATGCCAGATTTTGTTAGTTGGTCTTTTAATAAGCCCAGCAAAAAAAAAAAAAATTCTATAAATATTCACAATTGTCTTGATAAACTGAATATGGTTTAACCACCAGTGACTTCATATGTATCTCTCTGTCATTAACTTTGATAAATAAAATAGCCAAAGCATTGCTTAGTTTCCTGTTGTTGCTATAATCTTCAAAAGTCTAAGTAAACCCCTGGGTTAACAAGGTAATTGTATGTGTTCTGCATATGATGGCTTCATTTATGTCTGAAAGAAAGAAAGTGAAGTCGCCCAGTTGTGTCCGACTCTTTGCAACCCCATGGACTGTAGCCCACCAGGCTCCTCTGTCCATGGGATTTCCCAGGCAAGAATACAGGAGTGGGTTGCCATTTCCTTCTCCAGGGGATCTTCCCAACCCAGGGATCGAACCTAGGTCTCCAGCATTGTAGGCAGATGCTTTACTGTCTGAGTCACCAGGGAAGTCATTTATGTCTGAACTGGGATGAATATGCCTTATTTAATGAAATATATACATTCCCTAGAAGGTGCTGATCAATAAAATCCTACTAGTTTGATTTCCATCAAATCCATGCCACTTTAACTTGCCTTAATTGAGAGAAGACAGAACTATTAAAGAGGAAAGAAGTGTAAGTTCAATGGTCTGTCCTTTTTCTCTCTCTGCTTGGCTGTCTCTTAATTGTCTTTACAAATTAAGAAGTATGGACGTTTGAAGCCTGTTGTGTAATTAATAAACATTAAGTTTTCTCTGATGACAGGAACACGTGTGGTGTCTTCTGCTGAACTCCCCTTTCTCTGTTTCTTCATGGTTCCCTGCGCCTTCATTGGAGCTCTTTCCCATGAGTTGTGCTGTGGTTGGTCCTTCACGTGTCTCATTCCTATGAGGGAAACAGGGCCTGTCAAGTGTCCTCCTGTTTGTACTCAATTGCAGTATGTTTGAAATTGCATACAATTTTGTTGATTTCTTGAATTCATTGTCTTTCTTGGTAGAGTTTCCAGTATGGCCTCAGCACCAACTTCCAAATATAATTCACACTCCTTGGAGAATGAGTCTATTAAGAGGGTAAGTTGTGTTTTCAGATTTATTTATTCCTCTTTCTCTGCATTTCTCTTTTCATATTTGAATATTAGCTGCTCATTCTGGGTTTCTTGAATTATTCATTTCATTATTCATTCACATAATGCAAATTCTTTGATACACATAGTTTTATTTGTTAACCCATCTCGTTCCATAAAAGACGGACCATAGGTGTGTTCAGTGAGCTTTGTTTGTAAATCCTTTCATATAACTTCATTTTTGAGAATCTCTGACTTGTGAACCACTGCCAGACATTACATTTAAGATACTAGGCAATCTCTTGCCCCTGAAAGCTTTCTGAAGAAGAGTTCGGAAGACCAGGGCCCACCAAGCAGGATATTAACACCTTCCTCAACATTGAAGGAGGCATTCCTGGCTGAGAACAATCTGCCTTGCCCTGCTAGGTATAAAATGCTCAGCTTGCAAGCACTAAAGCATATTAAAAATTAGCTAGGAATTTTTATTTTGTACCTGAACAAAAAGGGATAAAACCACTAAAAATCCAACAAAGCCCCCCTCTTTGACAGCTTATCCCTCACCTAAATACACAAGCTGCACTTCCCCTGTTTCATACTACTTTACATTTGCATGCATGCATGCTGCTGCTGCTAAGTCACTTCAGTCGTGTCTGACTCTGTGCGACCCCATAGACAGCAGCCCACCAGGCTCCCCCATCCCTGGGATTCTCCAGGCAAGAATACTGGAGTGGGTTGCCATTTCCTTCTCCAGTGCATGAAAGTGAAAAATGAAAGTGAAGTCGCTCAGTCGTGTCCGACTCTTAGTGACCCCACGGACTGCAGCCTACCAGGCTCCTCCGTCCATGGAATTTTCCAGGCAAGAGTATTGGAGTTGGGTGTCATTGCCTTCTCCATTGCATTTGCATAGCCCCTGATAATTCCCAGAAGTGTGCTTGTGCAGTTTCTTTCACTTAATATTCACAAAACTCCTTTGAGGCAAGGATTACTAGCTTTACACATGAAATGATTGCAGCATGACTTTGGAAAACAACTAGAAAAAAATGAATGAAAAATAGCAGTTTAAAAAACCCTTTTCCCAAACAGATGTTAGTGATGTGTCTGGCACGTCCTAGAGTGGACACAGGCAGCACATCATTGGCACTTATCCACTGGGGCAGCTGAATAGATTGAAAGACTCCTTTCCCAGGCATCCAAGTCACATGGCAAATTAGCCTCGCAGAACTCACCTTGGCTTTAGTGGTTTGTACTGCCTGGTTGGCACAGTGGCTGCTGTTACTGAATGAGGATACCTCTAAAGGCAGAAGGCCTAGAGATGTAGTAGCGTCACATGAAGAATTTGTGTGTAGATGGTTTCCAAGGCCCTGGTTGGCTCAAAAGTTCAATGCTAGGCCCCCTCATCCTCTTATCTAGTTACTTACATGAGAAAAGATGTTAGTAAAATAGGAAACCCAGTGTGTAGTAACTGTTATTTTCTGACGTGTGAGAAGATGCTGTAATTACTGTTGCTCAGTTAAGGCCCCATTAAAATGAAGTTTTCATTCCTTCTCTCAACAAAATAGAACTAAATAGTATGGAAAAAAACTGCCACAGTATATGTTTATCTATAGAATATACTCAGTGAATTCTGTCTCTTAGTGGGAGATGGTGAAGGACAGGGAAGCCTGGTGTGCTGCAGTCCATGGGGTCGCAAAAAGTCAGACACAACTTAGTGACTAAACAACAACATAGAATACACTTAATATTTACTTTTTATCACTTTCCTGAACACTTAACTGTAAAGCACTTGGAAGGGGTGTTTAATTAATACCACTGAAAAGTGTGCTAATGTTATTTACAGACTAAAAGTTAACACAGCTAATGAATGTTGAATGCTAAGTTGTATTTTTTAGTTGTTTTGATTTTCTGTGCCAATTTTCTATAATGGTCACTATGTCTCTAATTTTTTAATTTGCAAACAGTATTTCTGGTTAGTTGCTTAACATCCTGTGCAAATGTCATGTCCTTACTTCTGATGACACCGTTTTGTTTCCAGACTTCTAGGGATGGAATTAATCGGGATGTGGGAGAGACTCTTCCTAGACTTCCAGGAGAGATTCGCATTACTGGTAAGGCCTGTGAGGTTAGGATTTTCATAGATTGATGAGAGTTCTAGGAGGGCCAGGTGGCTCCAATCCCTTTGACTCTTTCAAAGTCACATTTAGACAGATAGGCTAGATTTGTTTAAAAGTGTTAATATAGTGAGAACTCTCTGCATTTGTTTCTTGATCAAAGAGTTCTCTCAAGCTTCATGCTCTCCATGACAGTGATATTTTTTTTTCCTCTGTACCAAGTCAGAATTATTTTGGAAAAAAAATGTGGATTATATCTTTCAAGGCTCTCACTGGAGCTATAAGCTCTTATGGTTTGAGGTTATAAGAATAAAATGGTATTAAGATTTTCCAGCCTATCATGTATGCTTTAAAACGATCAACTTTGAGGCTTAAAGTCCAAGTACTCTCTTCTTTGAAATATAAGGAGAAATATTGGTTTAAAATAGCTTTTATTTGACAGATAGCTAAAATTAGAAATGTTGATATAACATTCTGATTTTTGTCTTACTTTATTCATTGTAAGTTTGTATTAAGAGGAAGGTATCTACTTTGGAAAGACTAGATCATTCTGGCTTAATCCAGAAGCACCTGACAGCTTCTAAGCAAAGTGCTAAGATTGTGAGCATTAACATTTTTTTTTTTAGAGTTGACATCCCTATTTCAGATTCCCATTTGGTGATGATAGGGTTACCATTGCTTCAGAGAACCTTTTGGTTTATTTACTAAGATCTGGGTTGTTTAGCTTAAATGACTGAGACCATGGTGCTAATCAGATTAAGGTCATAGATATGATACCTGTATGAATGAGTTAGCCATGCACAGTGAGAAACTACTCCATGTCCACAGGCTTGCACATATAATCCTAGTCTTGAAAAGGAAACGGGTGGCATGTTTCCATCCTAATTTGTGGATAAGAACAAAGAGAATATCTTACTTTTGATCATCTTCACATGTGAAGTTTTAGTTCTGTGTCAGTGTTAACACCTTCACAGAGGTAATAACTGATTGAATTATCATGAAGTAGACTTACTGGATATTTTTCATTTAGCACCTGAGGAGAAAGGGGTTTCAAAGATTATTGTAAATAAACAAACAAATGCCATTAACACATTCAAGGACATCCTTGAAAAATAAGACAAAGATACATTTTATTGTAATAACTCTCCTGATTTAGTTTCTCCTTATGTTTGATTCTACCAAAGATATACTAATTTCTTGGCCATCTGTTTCATATCACTTAAAGGTGTGACATGAATCTAGCTCCACGCTTCTCTGGACTATTAAAACGGAAAGAATAGACTATAGAAACATTTCTGCTGCTGACAGTCATTTATTAAAAACATCGCAATGTTTTGTGTGATTAGAGGTTGGCAAACCTCAAACCCAATCTGGGGGAGAGTCCGTGAGACTGTCCTTTGTGAATTGCCATCCTCTGGTTGAAGCCTGCAGTTCAGTAGTTACCTTGACAACCACTGGAAGGTAGCAGCACCAGTACCCTTATTCACTTCTGCTCTCCAGCTGTTAGGGTCTTGTCCCTAGGTAGTGGCAGCATGGTGGGTAAGCTCAGGTGATATGTGCCCCACCTCGTTCTCCCTCAGCTCCACTCTACCTAGCATGGTAATGTAGAAACATTGCCAGTGCTTGCTTTAGACCTTTTCAGTGATTTTTTAAATTGTAGTTATTCTTAGCCAAATAGTTTATATTAAAGTAGTGCCATTTGTTGTGTATCTTGGTATATATTTCCATTATTTTAGGGTACTTTTTTTATCTTAATAGACAAAGAAGTTATTTACATATGCCCTTTCAATGGCCCCATTAAGGGAAGAGTTTACATCACAAATTATCGTCTTTATTTAAGAAGTTTGGAAACGGTAAGTAAAATCTAAGACCATAAAGATGACCCTAACTGTTAAAGATAATGCTAAACTGTTTCTCTTCTACCTTGCAAGATTGACTGTGGATCAGATTAACATGGGGGATATATTTGCTTCTCAACTCTTAATTTTTGGCTTACGCAAAGCTCATTTAACACTAACACCTGTAAATGTAGGACTAGAGTGAATTAAAATAAGTTTTGTCCTTCATAATATGGGGAGGGGGATTTGGTAACTGTACCTGTTTGCTCGTTTGGAGAGATTCCTTAGGTGGAGAACAGTGGTTCTTTACCAGAAGCACCATTAAGAAACACTTGTGGCACTTAGCAGCCATTACAGATGCTGTGAGATACTGTATCCAAATGTCCAGGTCTGTGGTCCAGGCACAGTGGTCATTTTTTTTAAAAAACATCACAGACAAGGATGCTGATGTGAGTCCCTTGTGTAGGCCCACTGCTCTAGAATTTTCCAAGTGTTCATTTACAGAACACCAGGTAATGGTTTAGAATTAGGATGTCTGTGGTGTGGCTGAGTGCCACGCTACCTTTTATTCCATGGCATTTCAAGGAATGTTCCACTGGTGGAACAATGAGTTGGACATGAGATGCTCCAGAAGGGAAAGAGTGAATGAACAGCTGCTATGGCTGTCCCAGAAGGGCCTATGGTGGATGTGGTGGGTTCCCATTACCCAGGCCAGCCTGAAGGGGCAGTTATATTTTGATGAGGTGGACCAAGCAGGATGAATAGGTCTGGGGCACGTGAAAGAGGAGCCGAACATCAGCTTATAAATAGGAGATGTTGAGACTGTTGGGTGGAATCTAGTTTTTGTCTTACTGCTTTTACCGCACAACTTCTTTTGAACAGTTCTAATCTAGATTAGTTTGCATCTTTTGATTAAAAAATTTTTTTTTTCATTTTTGTGTCCAAATTCTGAAAAATGCTGTTTATTTACTCTTATTGCCTTCGCTATGGGAGCCCACTTCTGTCATGTTTCTAGGTCCACATGGTCCTGAGATTTGGTCTTTTATTTTTGTGAATCTATTCAGGCCTCTAAGTAAGAGTGGAGCTGAGCACATGTTCTAGTTTTCCAGAATGTGAAAGATTCTGAAACTTAACAGAGCAGTAACCCTCCCTTCTCCAAGGGATCTTCCCAACCCAGGGATTGAACCCAGGTGTTCCGCATTGCAGGCGCATTCTTTACCCTCTGAGCCACCAGGGATGCCCTTAACCCTTGGCAGCAGTTGTATTACAGAATTAATCATTTGAACAGGTGATTAAGTACCCAGGAAAGAAAGAAACCCATTGGGAGTACTATTGGGAGTACCATTGACACATTGTCTTGGTTGAATCAAAGCATATGCCTGACCCTGACAAAGAAACATGGTGGCAGTGCACTTCGGTGGAGTTATAGACTGTGTAACTGGCATCAGGCCTTTGCCTCAGAAGGTGGTTAAAGGGAAGGGAGAGGGGTTTGAAGTAGTTTTAATCTAAGATATTAAAATTTAGTGTAGCTAACATTTAGTTCATAAAAACCAGTAGTATCAGTGAAGGATGGAAGAGGTCTGTCTTTACAGGGGCTCAAACTTGTCTGAACCAGAAATTAGGTGGGATGGATTAAAAAGTTAACAGACATATAGGCTGAACTAACTATAATACAGTATAATTCTGTATTATACTACACAATATAATACAACCAGCCAAAGTGAGACTCATTCTGTACAGCTCCCAAGTGTCAACTTGGGACACACTGAGAGATTTTATGCTAATGTATGCGATAATCATCAAAAATGAAATTAGAGCAGGTTGTTGACCAGCCAGACAGGCCCAGTTCCATTTCGTGCTGTCACTGTTGATGAACTGGGGAAATTATTTAAACTGCAGTGCCGTGACAAGATTGTGTCTGTTCTGTGATCTCAAGTGTGGAAAGCAAACAAAAACTGTACGTCAAAAAGAGAGCAGAAAGAAATACACCAAGAGTGTTAATACTGGGGATATTTGGACATGCTTGTTTCCCTCCTCCCACTTGGGGGGAGCAGGCATTACTTTTGTAATTGGGTGAGCTCTTAGCTGGCATTATTTATTTTGTCTTTATATGGCACTCCAGAGGCCAGGGATTAGCACTCAGTGGGTGAAGAAAAGACCCACTTGACACCAACTGCTAATCTTTGTCTTCTTCCACCAAGTTTTACATAAATATCTTGACCAGTTGGCCACAGCATTTAGTCCAAGTATAAAAGCAAGCAGCTAATGGCAGAAAACATAGTATAAAGTAAGCCATTTGGGAGATTATGCAGAGGCCTCAAAACATAGTCATCATAGTGTCTCTTAAAGTCCTAAATACGAACATTAATTGTGTATTCTGCTGCAAAATGTGAATGTTTTGTGTGTATTTGACAAAGAGCCGTCATGTCCCTGGCCTTTGGAAGCAGACACCTGTGTGGTTCAGGTATGTAAACACTGCAGTGGGAGCACGGCCAGACTCGGGAGTCAGGTGTCCTGTTTCATCAGGTGATGTCCTGGGCTGGTGGACACAGTGGTCTTTGGGCTGCCACTCGGCCTTCTTCCCCTGGGCCTCCTCTGGGGTCTCCCTACTCTACTCTGACTGGATTACTGGAAATACTTGTTGGATCTCTGTTGCCCACAGAATAAAATCCACTCTCCTTCGTGGGACAGAAAAATCCTTCTGAGTTCTCTTGCCTCATCTCACAGCGCTTCTCCCTGTGCTATTGTCTCTTCCCTGCCTGTGAGGTCCTTCTGGGCTGTTCTTGCTGTGCCTGGATGCCCTCTCGTCCCTCAGAACCCACTCAAAAATCACGTCCTCCCTGGAGCCTTCACCAGTTTCCATCATAGCCCTCACTCCCTCTCTGTGTGCCTGTTCCCATGTTAAGACTTACTACTGGGCACCTCCCCTGCCCACTCTGAACATCTAACATCTCCCCCTCCTCCTCTCCCCCTTTCATGTTTATTCGTTCCTTCACTGTCTCCTACCTTATATATTTTACTGCTTTGCCTCATTCCAGTCCGTCTGAGGCCAGGGATGCCTTATGATTTTTCACTGCTGTGCTCTGAGACCTAGGACAGAGCATGGCGCCTGGCAGTGAAGGATTTCAGCCATATCTATGTGCCAGTGTCTCCGTGGCCATCAGTAATGGGGGGTCCTCCTGGTCCTCCATGTAGACAAGAGGTACTCAGTAGCATTGTGCTCTAAGTGATGGGGAGGCAGCAGGCAGCGTGGACCACACTCAGTCATGGCATCCTGAACACCACCATTGCTTTTGAGTTGAGAAATCCCATTGCCTCCTTTTGACCTTGAGGGTGCTCCGAGGTTGGGCTTGGCTTCGATCTCATGACTCCAGTAGGGCTGGTTCGGCCTGTAATACTCTTGTCATCTGCAGACTCCCAGGGCAGCACCACTTCCGGTTTCCCTCCCAGGAATACTTCAGCTCAGGTGCTCAGGTGCATGAACAAGACAGATTAACCCTTTGTTCATTCAGGCGGCTGTATCCTCATTCCAGAGACACTCAGCACCAGGGTGAATCTGCCATGGTGCTGGATGCATAACACAGAGATGAGTAGGTGTGTTGTCAGGTGGCAAAGCCTGCAATGGGTGCATCATGCTGTTAGATTACAGGACAGAAGCAGGGTAACTGTGCGCTGAGTCATGGAATGCCTTCTAGAGGAGGTGATGTGGGAACCAAGTCTTGGTGAATAGGGACCATTACCTGGACAGGAGGGAGAGAGAGAGGAGCCTCCACAGGGTGCGTGTACAGTGCTATGGAGGAGCCCAGTGTCTGGTGACAGTGGCTGAGGGCTTTGCTAGGGCAGGAGCATGGATGGGGAGGGGAGAGATGAAGCTGGAAGCATTGCCAGCCTTGAGCAGCTCGTAAATCACCAGTGTCTGTGTCACGTGGGGAACAGCACAGCCCATGTGTGTTTCAGGAAGGGAAGTCAGGTCTCAGCGTGTGTGACAGATCAGGGGAGGGAAGACTGGAGGCGGAGAGACCATCCAGGAAGTTATCTTTGTTTTCTAGGCAAGCTGGTCCTAATTGAGTCTGGGTTGCAGTAGAAAGGAGGGAACTGCCATGAGCGAGGCAGGAGGATCTGGGTGGCATTTGGAGCTGGGAGCTGAAGGGAAGAGTAGATTTAAGGATGATCCCTGTAGTCTTGGACTTGAGTGGTTGGAGCTGCTCCCGTCCGTGGAAATAGACATCAGAGGAGAAGGAGGGGCTTGAAGCCTCAGCTGTGGGAGACACGTGTGTGTGTGTGTGTGTGTGTGTGTGTGTGTGTGTGTGTGTGTGTGTGTGTGTGTGTGTGTGTGTGTGTGTGTGTGTGCGCGCGCGCGCGCAGACTGGCAGCTGCGCGAGTGCAAGCTGTAAATAAGTGGCTCAGGAGCCTTGAAAACAGGAGTCTGAGGCTGCGGAAGTCCAAGCACACGGGGATCACAGTAGCAGCGGGTGCACATACAGGATTTCCTGGGGGGCCATGAGACCAGCGGAGATGCAGCTGTGGGGAGAGCCTGAGGGCAGGGACCGTGTCTGTGGGGAGTGGGGTAGGCAAGAGCAGAAGCCACAGTCAGAACAGAGGACCGGCTCAGACAGGGGGTGGGCGCTTGGGAGAAGAGAGAAATATCTAGAAGGAAGGGAGTGGACCACAGAGTGAAATGTTGCAAGGTTCGGTGAGATAAAAAAGGGACAGGGGTTCCGGGGAGGTTTGGGGGAGGTTGCTGGCAGCCCAGGGGAGAACACAGGCCTTGGACATGGGAGCATCATTGGCCTCTCACTTGGTCCTCCTTCCACCAGCCCCCAGGCCTTGGCACCCTTCTCTCTATTCATTCTCCGAGAGGCTTCCTCCACTCCCTAGCTGCACTCAGTTCTCCCCAGATAACATTGTTTGTCCGCGAAGCTCCTCGCAGCCTGCCGAACCCTGGCCCACACGCTCAGCCCATCTAACGGCAGCTGCCCGGCCCCTTCCCTCATGCCCTGGTCCTGGTTTTCTAGCGCTGACCTTTCTTCTGCCCCCAGCTTCTCATTTCTCACCACCTGCTAGAGACCCCAGGCGCCTGGCTGGGCCAAGACTCTCCTGCTCATTCTACTTGCCAGTTCCTTCTTCGGGTGTGTTTGCCTCTCTCGATGGTTCTTTTCTTCTAGGCACCCTCCAGTCACCTCCTCCCCTTCCTCCCTTCTCGTCTGCAATCTTCATTGCTGCCTTCCCGCCCGCATCCTCTTCGTATCCCTGTTCTTAGCTCCTGCAGATATTCTCCTGCTTGGCAACTCTCAGTGGCTCCTTCCCCCCCATCATTTCAGACTCCTTAGTGTTCATGGTCCCCTGCAGCTCAGCTCTGAGTCTCCTCTGCAGCTCTCTCCTGTGTGTCCCCCAGCACTCTGGCTCAGCTGTCTGACTCACCATTCCCTAACCCAGCCCTTCGCCACCTCTGCCATGGACTTTCCTCAGGCAGTTTTGTCCTGTAGAACACATCCATGTTCATTCCTACCCAGTCCTGCCATGCACACTCCCACTTGAATAAATATTATCATTATTTTATCCTTAGTATTATTTTTTGGCTGCACTGTGAGACTTGTGGGATCTTAAATCCCCAACCAGGGATCAAACCCATGCCTGCTGCAGTAGACGCATGGAGTCCTAACCACTGGACCACCAGGGCAGTCCCTAAAATTATTTTGAAATAGTTAAGATAGAAAGTTTGTAAGGAGTAATGTAAACATTTGTGGATCTACCACACAATTGAAGAAATTTAGTGACCCCTCCACATCAGGGTTAGTCACCATCTGAAAGTTGCCAATTCTTACCCTGAGTCATTCCATACACCCTTCTTTACAAATAGGAAGGAGTTCTGGAGATGCACGGGAACACGAAGGAAGGGAGGCTTTGAAGCCTCCCATTGAAGCAGGTAACCCTTAGGACTGTTGAAGGTGTGAGCAGTGTGTTGTATGTACACAGACCATTTTCTGACAGTGGGAAACAGTACGTTCTTCCTGGATTAAATTCAAGGAGACATTTGTTGTTAGGGTTTCCTCTAAAAGATAGGACCGCAGTGATTTTATTGTTTAGGCAGAGTATTAGCTACAGATTCATGAATACCATCCAAGAGCCTCTTTAAGGACAGAACACATGTTAACTTTTACTGGGTAAAGGTACTTCTGGGAGACTACCAAGACGGAGTCTGTTGACTTTGCTTTTTGATGGTTTACCAGTATGCACACAGGACTTGGTGGGATCAAGGTGGATGGGCAGTGCTCATGTCCATCAGACTCAGCCTCTCAAATATCTGGTTCTGAAATGAGCGTTGGCCAGGTGTGAGGTATTTTGCCACCGAGGATCTGGATATCTGGCAAGGGTGGCAGCAAGTAGGTTCCACAGCCTCTATAATTGGCTGCAATTGGAGCTGTAAATGTTGGGCGCCACCTGGAAGGGAGGCAAAGTTTACCTTCCATTGTGCACATTTCAAAGCCAGGCGTGTATTATCTTGAAGAGAGAAGGCATAGCCACTTCATTACAAGCATGGACAAAAGGGTTCCTGTAGTATTTTTCTTTAAAAAAAAAAAGTTGGAAACTTTTCAAGATTGTCCTTTTTCTGTTCCTTCTGTCTAATGGATTTGACACCTTTTTTCATTTTAAAAGAGATGAAATAATGCTAAGAAAACTATGATAATAAAACGTTCTAGTGTGTTTGTATACAGTAGGAACGTCAATGGGAACATAGGATCCGAACTATAGTTGTTCTCTTAAACTTCAGTCTTAAATCATCTCTTTATTTTGCTGCTGCAAAAGGAATGAGGTTTTCAGGTTAAAACAGTCCCTGCTGATACCCCAAGTCCCCCTGTCCCTTGTTGCCATCCATTCTCAGTTCGCTAGTCCTCAAGCTGGAGAGGCTGTATACTACTGCACCATCCTGTTGCAAGTCACTCAGTGGATTTAAGGAATGAACTCCACTATGAGTTTGCACTTTCACACCCTAGAAAGGGGCTTGTGGCTGCTTTGGCAGTTCTCTCCATCTCAGATCGACATATCACACCCCCCACCACCTCAGTGATGGACCCCTCTGAGCTCCTTTGCTGACCCCATCTCGTGCTCTGTTGCAAAGTTAAAAGCTGTCTTCCCTAGCTCCCATAAATCTCCCTCATCACCTGTCATCAGCTCTCACCTGTCCTTTGCACCTCCTCCCCATCTCCGAGGAAGGAACAGGAGGTCTTGTTTTACAAAGTGAGCCTTCCTCCTTCTAGTCTCTCTGGCGCTGTGGTGCCCCACTGTTCGGTGTCTTACATGCGTGGTTTTCATTGGCTCCCCAACCCACAGACCTGCTCAAGTCTCTGCTTTAAAGCAACTTGCCTCCCTGCTACCCCAATAGTATGATCCTCTTTCTGCCGCTTCCTTGCTAGACTTTTTAAAGAATGAGTCCCTATGTGCTGCTTCTGCTTCAATATTAGGAACTCCTTCACCTCTTGGTCTGGCCCATGCTTCGTGTTGAAGCTCTTCTTTTCTTGCTCAGATCTGCAGACCCTGGTGGACTCTTCGCTCTTCACCTCTGCAGTGAGAAGTCTGTAGTGTGTTGGTTAATTCCACCTTCTTTGTCCTTTTCTGCATGCGTCCTTGACTCCTCTCTCGCTTCTGCCTTTTGCCTTTATTGCAGTTCATTTCTCCTTCCTACCCCCTAACTGTATTTCCCAAGTTCTGTCCTCATCGTCTTCTTTCTCACTTGTCAGTTGCTTTCCAACTCGATAGTGCCAGAGCCGATCTTTCATTCTTTATTCACTACTTGAGAGCCTGCTGTATGACAGACTTGAGAAGGATTGAAGAAGTCAACATGGAGATTGGATTAAGGCTAATGGAGAAGGAGATGTGAAGGATGACCGGTAGGTTTCCAGCTTTCATCACCGGGTGGATGGAGTGCCAGCCATTGACAGAGGAAGGTGTAGTTTGGAGAGAGAAACATTGTGTGCTTTAGTTCTGGGCATTTGGAGTTTGAGGGGCCTTTGGGATTTTCCACTTATGCATTTCTGGCTGCCTCCTGGATATCTGTACTTGATTATCAGTCAAACTCCCTGTGTTTAGATGCTTAAACCCAGTGTGCCTAAAATTGACAGTGTTGATCTTTCAGCCCCACCCCTGTGCCCTTCCCATCTCTTGGTGAGACCACCATTGTCCCAGACATGCGGGCCTGCTCTGTGATCCGTCCCTCTCACTCGTCTCTTCCTCTTGCTTTCCAGCTCGGTTGCTCTTTGCTCTCAGATCCTCACGGCGATCATGTCACTTGCACAGCATTAGCCAGTGGCAGCATTGGCAGCATTACCTTCCAAGATTGCAGGGCACGGGCATCCCCACCCTTGGCTTGTGCAGGGCTCTCAGGGCTGCTGGGTGCATCTGCATGCAGCAACATTCTGTCATTGCAGGCTGCTTCCCAGGACACATTTCCTGGATTCCAGTCACCCTGATCCAAGCTCCGGGATACTCCACAGGGGATTCCCCTGCCGCCCGATCTTAAGCCCAGCCCACTTGTTTTTGTTTTTTGTAAACATACTCCTAAGTATTTTATTCTTTTTGTTGCAATGGTGAATGGTATTGTTTCCTTAATTTCTCTCTGTTTTCTCATTGTTAATGTATAGGAATGCAAGGGATTTCTGTGTGTTAATTTTATATCCTGCAACTTTACTATATTCATTCATTAGCTCTAGTAATTTTCTGGTAGAGTCTTTAGGGTTTTCTATGTAGAGGATCATGTCATCTGCAAACAGTGAGAGTTTTACTTCTTTTCCTATCTGGACTCCTTTTATTTCTTTTTCTGCTCTGATTGCTGTGGCCAACACTTCCAAAACTATGTTGAATAGTAGTGGTGAGAGTGGGCACCCTTGTCTAGTTCCTGACTTTAAGGGAAATGCTTTCAATTTTTCACCATTGAGGATAATGTTTGCTGTGGGTTTGTCATATATACCTTTTATTATGTTGAGGTATGTTCCTTCTATTCCTGCTTTCTGGAGAGTTTTTATCATAAATGGATGTTGAATTTTGTCAAAGGCTTTTTCTTCATCGAGATAATCATATGGTTTTTATCTTTCAATTTGTTAATGTGGTGTATTACATTGATTGATTTGCAGATATTAAAGAATCCTTGCATTCCTGGAATAAAGCCCACTTGGCCAAAGTTCTCACGCTTTCCCACATGCATGGCCACTGTCACCATGACCTGTTTTTGGAAGGCCGACCTTCACCTGCTTTTATTCCACCCTTTAAGGATTGTCTATAACTTTGCCATCACAGCAGGACCTTGCGGTGACCCAATCAGGAAGAAGTCGTCCTGCCATCTTGGACCTCTCATCCCACTTCATCTGGATTTTTAAAATGCCTCTTGGCACTTTATTGTTGTTCAGTTGCTCAGTCATGTCCAGCTTTTTGTGACCCCATGGACTGCAGCATGCCAGCCTCCTCTGTCCTTTACTATTTCTCGGAGCTAGCTCAAACCCATGTCCATTGAGTCAGTGATGCCATCCAACCATCTCATCCTCTGTTGCCCCCTTCTCCTGCCTTCATTCTTTCTCAGCATCAGAGTTTTTTCCAACAAGTCAGTTCTTTGCATCAGGTGGCCAAAGTATTGGAGTTTCAGCTTTAGCGTCAGTCCTTCTAATGAACACTCAGGACTGATTTCCTTTGATTTCCTTGAGGATTGACTGGTTTGATCTCCTTGTAGTCCAAGGGACTCTCAAGAGTCTTCTCCAACACCACAGCTCAAAAGCATCAATTCTTCAGCACTCAGCTTTCTTTATTGGTCCAAGTCTCACATCCATACATGACTACTGGAAAAATCATAGCTTTGACTAGATGGACCTTTGTAGGCAAAGTAATGTCTCTGCTTTTTAATACAGTGTCTAGGTTTGTTGGCACTTAAAACCTGGCATTTTGGCTGTTTGGATGCATGTGTCTCATTTCCCAGACTGGGCCCTGAGCTTTGTGAGGATGACACGTACATCTTCTTTCTCTCCATGGTCCCAAGCATCCAGTACAGTTTCTGTTAGTCAGTATGCACTTGAGAGAGAAGGCAAATAATTGCATCTTTTTAGACTGTTTGTTATGTGTACTTCTCAATTAGTTTAGATACTTACAGGTAGAGAGGAATAGAATTTAGAGTTAGAATGGACCTTTGAGAATCGTTAAATATTTCATGATATTCGGATAGTGGTGACTCAGGTTTCTAGAGACTTAAGCTGATTTTCCTATTCCTAGATCTTCCAGTTGGGCCCGCTGGGTTATCTGATCTTGAACCTGTTATTCGGGGAGACCATGGTAGGTAGCCTGATTAGACTGTGGGTGTCTTTGGTCAGGAGCTGGCTGGTTCTCCTCGGTGTTCAATTTTCTGCTTTGTGTTGGGTCAGGGTAATCAGAAGTGTAGAATTTTCTTGATACAGTGGCAAAGAACAGTAAGGTCTCACTCACTTCTAATGCTTCTGTCTTTTAAATTTGCATTCTTGCTTCCATCTTGATATTAGAATATCAGACTTTTATTTAGTATCTGTCTGTGTTTTTTTGTAGGTACAAATTGGATATTTAGGAATGCAGTTGAATAGACTGTATAAATTACATAACTCATAAATTTCAATATAATCTAAGTGTAGTAACAGTGCTTGATAGTTTAATAACTACATGATATTGAGAAGAAAAAACATTATCATATGCAGTTACATATGTACATGGTTACTGAGAAGTGTCTTTTTTCTGTAAGCATTTAGAATTCAGTTATGGAGAGAGGGGTCTCACCCCATGGCAGCAGCTGAAAAAATGCCTCCTTTCCAAGAGGAAAGCCCTGTAGCAAGCCCTGTAGCTGCTTGCTAGAGCACTGATTCACTGTTTTTGCATAGCACAGTTATGTCTTTCATATACTAGGATATTCTTTATAATAATAATGATGATAATAATAATAACTTCTTTTGTTATCTAGCTACCATGTGCCAGGCACCATGCCAGGTACTTTTAAGTCCATTATCTCTAATCATGTCTATTTTACAGGTAAATGTAGCTGAGAGATACAGTAACTTGCCAGAGTCATCCAGCTAATAAATGTTAAAAACTCAGATTTGACACTTCTTTTTGTCCAACTTTGGAGTTTGTGCTCTTTTCTCTACACCACACTAGCCATACCGTCACACTTTTTAAACTTTATTTTGAAATACAACCTCTCAAGAACTTGGAAGAAGAGTCCCTGAGAGGTCCTAGGTACCCATCACTCAGCTTCTCCAGTAGCTGTACTGCTTTATCCAACCCAGAACATACGGGGCATGATAACATTAACTAAGACTCTGACTGTGCTTGAATTTCATCGGGTTTTGCACACACTCATTTTTGCCATGTTTTTGCATAGAGTTTGATGACATTTGATGCCATGTGTCAGTTCATGTTCCCACCACCAACAGTCAAAATATGCAGCTCCTCTGTGGATGCAGAACTCCTGTTATAGCCACGCCCTACTTCCCCTCAGCCTCAGTGGCCACTTCTCTGTTCTCTAGCTCAGCAACTTTGTTGTGTCAAGAAAGATATGAATGGAACCATAGAGCACATGAGCTTTTGAGAGTGGTTTTATCCAGTCAGCATGATGCCCTCAAGATTCTTCTAGGTGGTTGCATGTATCCGTAGTTCATTCATTTTTGTAGCTGAGCAGTATTCCATGGCAAGAACACACCACACTCTTCGACTTTTTAAATTTCTAGAATACCCATGAGTGGTATTTATATTTTGTGAAGAAATGATTACTTTCTTGTATTTTGTTTTAAAGAGATTTGCGGTAAAAAGCAAAAATTCCCTTTATTTGTATTCCCCCGCAAAGGACATCTTTTAAAGAACAAAGACTCAATAGGCAGCTTTTAAAATTTTTGTTATCAAAGTCATCTAACACAACATTAAAGAAAATGTTGGATTATTGAAAATTTCTGTAGCCCTTTCTTTCTATCTTTGTCCATATGAATATATATTTTACATTTTTGGAGTCACAGTGTATTTTGTTTGCTGCTTTTTTCTACTTCAGCTTATTTTTCCATGTACCATAATTATTTTAGTGGCTTGTGCTCTTCCATCAAGTTGACTATAATGTTCTTTGTCCTGATGGTCACCTTTGGCTCCATCTTCACACATGTAGCTTTTCCTCCTGTTGCTCCATAGCTGTAAGATAATGTCAGAGGAGTGTCATTGTGGGCTCAAAGAGTAGGACCATTTTTATGGTTCTTTTGATGTATGTTCCAAGACCTTGCCTTGAATCTCAACCTTTCCCTGTAGTTAGCCAAAGTGTTTTAAAGCCTTGGTGATGACATCAGGCAATGGGAATACTTCACCTGTGTCCAGAGTTGTTGTCAGGACAATGCAGTCAAAGGCCCTGTTGTGGTTCCTGGTCCAGATGACATATTCTGAACATGGCAGCTGCTGTTCTCTTGGTGTGATAATCTTTGCGTGGCTTTACTGACATTATTCCATCTTTCATGCCAGCAGTCCTCTGGACCCCTTGTGTCCAGTATTGGGTAAGGAATGATGGAAAAGCATGGTATACACTCAGGCCCTTTTTTGGGAAAAACACCTGTGCCTAAGATACACACTGTTTCTGGATGCCTGGCTTCTAGTGAGGGAATACAGACGTGGAAGTTCATGGTGACGAGACTAGAAGCAAGTGGTGTAATAACATCCAAACTGAGTGCTGTAGAACCAAAGAGAAGGCAGTGGTCAACTCTGTGATCAGATGGGAAGCAGGGCATTGTTTGAGGTGATGCTGGCTGAGCCAGGTCTGAAGCCAGGAGAGAGTGTTGGTAGTTGTGAAAGCCAGATCAGGTGAGGCAAAGAGCCCCTAGGCCTGACTGTACACAAAATATTTGGAGAACTGTGAAGGCATCTACTTACTTGCAGTGTAGAACGCTGTGGGACAGCAGCCCACAAAAACAGGCTGGGAGCCACATCCTGGGGCCCCCGAGTTGTGTACCTGTGAGTTTAGTCTTTATTCTGCAGGCAGTGCACAATGGCACATGTTTAGTGTAAGTCACTCATTCGTGTCCAACTCTTTGTGACCCCATGGACCGTAGCCCACCAGGCTCCTCTGTCCATGGAATGCTCCAGGCAAGAATACTGGAGTGGGTTGCCATTCTATTCTCCAGGGGATCTTCCCAACCCAGGGATTGAACCCACATCTCCTGCACTGCAGGCAGATTCTTTACCATATGAGCCACTATGGAAGCCCATATACGGGATGCATTTTGGTTGCATAACTGACTATTCTAATGCTTGCTTTTTCCTGTGTGATCACTATCATATTTTTATTCATAAAAGGTGGTAAAAGGACCAAGGTAAAAATGCCCTGAAAGCACGTGGGTTTTTTAAAAGTATGTTTTTGATTGTTTAATTGTACTGACAGAAATATTGACTTGTGTCTTTTTGTCCATTACAGGATTCTGCTCTAATACTTGATGTTCCTCTGGGTGTGATCTCAAGAATTGAAAAAATGGGAGGCGCCACAAGTAGAGGAGAGAACTCCTATGGGCTAGATATTACTTGTAAAGTAAGAGATTCAGTACTTTTCTTATGGGAAAAAAAGTCATGTTAGTGTTGAATGATAAGTAAAAAGTGAATGTATGTTTAAAAGAAAACTCAAAAACCCTTGTTCATCCAAGGCCCTGGAGTGGTTCTCCCTTCATGATCAAGCATTCCAGAATCTTCTAGGGAAAGAGTTCCTATGAAAGAAACCTGCTGTTGTCACCAAGCATGAGGACCTGAGCCAGTCAGTTTTTGACCAGGTCTGCTCCTGGTATCCCTTTGTGTGATGTGTCTCCAGCCGGACACCTTCACACCATGTCAGGCATGGGGAATGGCAGAGATTTAATGATAATAACATTCAGTCAGCTATAATAGTAACTATTGAGCATCTCTGCCATTCTAAACACATGCTAGGGCCTTTGGAGTAAAGCCTCAGGGCAGCCTTCTGAGATGAACAGTGATCTCCCCACTTTATAGATGGGGAACCTGAGGCTAAGAAGAGTTTGGTGACTTAGCTAAGATGACCCAACTGATGGCAGAGTTGGGATCCAAATCCAGTGAGATAATAATTTTGAAAACGACAGAATAAACCTTCTTGCCAGAAATCTTCCTTCTTGGGTATTCCATGTTAGAAGACTATAGTACCCAGTCCTAGAAAGATCTCGAAGGGGTTTAGAGGTCATCTGTCCAAGTGGTTCCCACAGATAGATATGCATGAGGGGCACCTGGGAAGCCCTCTTTGGGTTGACAAAGGCAAAGCTTTGGGTTCTACCTCAGATCCTACTGTGAGATATTTGGTGAAGGCTGTGTCCCAGAGGCTGGGACTCTTTCAAGTGTCTCTGACCATCAGTCTAGTACAGGGATCAGTAAAGGGCCAGAAAACACATAGTTTAGGCTTTGTGGACCAGTAAGATCTCTGTCATACATTCGTCATTGTATTTTATTTTTTTCAACACAATACAATGTCTTTTATTTTTATTTTTAAAATATAAAAAACAATCTTAGCTTGAAGACCACACCAAGACTGACCTGGGGTGAAGTGTGCTGACCCCTGGCCAGTCTGAGTCCTTCATTCTGTGGATGAGAAAGGAGGTGTTTGCTCAATGGGCTTCCCTGCCTACAGGTGCCTGAAGGAGCTGATGGAGGAGCCACAGTCCTGGCCCATGTCTCCTTTTCCTGGTCTTGTGCACTGTGGTTCTTAAAGCCAATCTCCTGTACCTTGTTTTGGATTTTGAAGATAATACATTTTTGTCTCCAGTTTGTAAAAGAGCAAGACTAGTACACTGTATCAGAAAGTGAAGGATTGTGTCATAATGAGACTTGAACTGAAATGCTCCCTCAATCCCCACCTTGGCAGCCTTTTGTTTATTTTGGTAGAATTCACCCTCCTTTAATACCTCATCTATAATCCTAGCTACTGTCTGCCCTTTGGGGCCTAGAAATTGGGGGTTTACTTTTGAGGAAGGTTTTTCTCTTTTGCATAGAAGAATCTGTGGGGGGACAGTTGTTATATTACAGCACTTCATGGAAAATGAGGTTGCTCTTCCTATGATTTCAAAGTGACTCTCATTCTAATCGAATTGAAAAAATCCTATATGTTGCCTTGTCAGTGGGAAAAACTTGTATTTAAATATGAATCACCCAAATTAACAAGACAGAGCACACTCTTACCCTCTGACTGTGTATTGTAAGAACATGGGGCTGTGGAACAGGTCGGCAGGCATAATTCTCAAATGTTCCATATGTATATTTCATGGAATTAGTGTCAAGCCCAAAGACAGTGGCCTAGAACCATGTTGTAGCACAGCCTTTTAATTCTATTATCTCCCTGGAAACACAGGACATTGTGAGAGTCGAATTCCGTTTTCTCAGGAACAGATCTGAGGGTGACAGAAAGAGAATCTGTTCCAGTGGTACAGGGCTCGCCCCGTCTCTTGCAGGTCCCCTTTCATCTGCAGTCACTAACCACAGTCCCACCGTGCTGCTTTCTCAAAATGAGAACGTGGAACCCCTACAGATTGTCTCCACCAGGGCCGCACCTGGGGATTTCTGCTTACCAGTGGCAGCTTGCTCACGCTGGACAGAAGTCCCAGTGGTTGTCATCTACAAACAAAAGAGATGGCAGCTCCAAAAATAGGAATTCTTACCCCCCAAGCCCATGCCAGCCCCTGCTAACAACTCGGAGCTTAAAAAACTAAAAAAACAGAGCCAGACCATCTCACCAGGGCTGTTGCAGCGGGCTGTGTTTACTCTGTTATCTCGAGGCTTGGCACAGCACCATGTGTCCCAGTTGCTGAACACCAAGTGTCTGATGGCCAGTCTTTTCTGCCACGTGGCTCTTCCACAGATGTCCTTCCCATCTGGGTCAGGCTCTAGGAGACCAGGTTGAAGTTACCCCTCAGTATATGCCCATAGTCCTGTTACAGATTTGGTGATCAGCCCCCTGTGATTCACTTGCCTTTTCCACTTCAGTTTTCTCGTTGGCAAGACAGGGTAGTGATTCTCCCTGTCCTTGAATTCCATCTGAATCAGATGGCCACACCAAGGCACTTAAATAAATCACTTGTGCTTTGGCACATTGAAAGTAGTGGTTTGAATCACCGATGGACCAGAATAAAGATTTACTTAGAAATGGTCTAGTTTCTGGTTGAGAGGTTAAGGGCATCATGTTATCATTGGAACCAAGGCTGATGGGAAGAAGATCCTTCATGCATCTGTGAGCCCTGGGGATCCTCAGCTAGCCACTGCTGCACTTCAGGCTCCTTCTAAACCCCTTAAAAGCACATCATCTTATTGAAGTGATTTTGTTTTCCTTTTACTTGACTAGTGCTTTGCATCATGAGACAACAACTGGTGTCTCAATGTTCTTGGAAGAGGTGAATCAGTTTTGGGATGTTATAAAGTTTGTTGTTGTTGTTCAGTCACTAAGTTGTGTCCGACTCTTTGTGACCCCATGGACTGCAGCATGCCAGGCTCCTCTGTCTTCCACTATTAAGTTATGTGCTTTTAAAAACGAAAGCATGGACTCCTGGAGCTGGCGAGGCCCAGTAGATGCCATCCGTATAGAGAGATGGGTGTGGGGTCGTTGAAAGGTCTGAGAGCCTGGTTCCTTACATTCCCTTCACTGCCCCTTGCATTTGGGGATGTGTATAGCAAGGCTTTTGTCTCCTGCATGTCGAAGACTTAGGAAGCTTCAAGAGTGCTCTTGAGATAACAAGTGAAAAAGCACTTAGGAAAATATGAAGATGGTGATATCTGAGAGGGCAGAGGCTGGATCTGTCTCACTCCTGAAGTATTGAAAGGGCGATGCAGAAGGTGATGGCCATCACTCAGCCACAGAACCATGAGCAATTTAAGAGACAACCTCAAAAACTGCCAGCTTCAAAAATGTGATAGAACGTTATATCTTTTGCTGTGTAATACAAACTGATTTTTAAGGGAGGTTATTTTACTTTACTTACTTTACTGAATTCAGTTTGAAAGAAGGTTTCCCTGCTTATTGATGAGATATGTATTGGAAACTATCTCTAAAATCTGGTTTTGAGCATTAGTTCTTAGTTCCTCGAAGCATGGTCATTCCTATTATGGTAGATCTTAAGGTGGTCTTTATAGAAGTCTGTGAAAGTAAAATTCTGCTTGTATAGTCCTAAAGAAACTAGCTCTTTGTTTTCAGCCTTGTTCCTATTTGCTGATAGCAGATATTTTAGATCTTATACTTTTTATCTAAGTTATACCACATTGTTCCAATGAAATGTGATTTTCTTTAAACAAAAAAGTAAAATTATATAACAAAAAATATTACGTTACTTATATGCGAGCTTAAAATGCCAGTCATTTCCTAATTTTTAAAAAGGAGACCTTAAAGTTAAAAGCATGAGGGGAGAGGGAGAGAGCTTCTGTATTTTAATGACATGTTAGACAATTTTGAAATGATATTTTTGGCAGATACACATTTGATAAAAGTCCTATGAATAAAATTTTTATAGTTAAAATACCTCAGAAAGCAGTTAGATAGACACTGGAGTGATACACTAGGCAAGGTTTGGTTTTTCTTTTTAACAAATGAACTTTAACTCTGTCTTCTCTTTAACATGAGTTGTCTTTACAATCATAACGATGATGGGAATATTTTCAGGGGTTCTTAAAACCAGATATTTCAAGATATGGTACAAAACAAAGTAATATTCTTAGTGGTCTAGCTTTGTTGCCTCTTCAGGTAAGTCGATCTTCTACCAGAATAGAAGGTTTTTTGCTAATGAACGTGACTCAGTTTGCAGACTGAATTGGCACGTTTGTCCTTTGCCCCCAGGACTTGAGAAATCTGAGGTTTGCACTGAAACAGGAGGGTCACAGCAGAAGAGACATGTTTGAGATCCTCACAAGATACGCCTTCCCACTGGCCCACAGTTTGGTAAGTTCCCCGGTTCTCCTCCTTTGCTTCCTCTGCTGCATTCCCCGGTGGGGGGTGTGTGCAAGGCTGTTTACCACAGAAACTTGACCTGTTCCCAGAGGGCACAAGCCTCTCCTCTGCCAGTCTATATGGGGTGGCTCAGTGCAAGTGACTCCTGCCACCCCCGAGCCTGCCCTCTATCTGGGCCAGCCCTCTTCCAAAGGCCAAAGGTGGCAAGGTGACCACAGGCATGTCCGTGAAGTGCTGTGACATCACATCCCAGAGCTCATCGCCCTCAGCTTGGGAACTGAGAGTGAGGCGGGTCAGTCTTCTGTGGTTCCAGTTATACGTGGAAACAAGTGCTCTGAGCCCAAGGGCCATTGTACTTCTCAAATCCGGATTTGTGGTTTAGGCGCAGATTCTTTATTTTTAAGGACTGACACTTTAAATGTCATTTCATGCGGTTTACTATATATTTGCAGGACAGACTTATTATGCATTTGTTGCTTACAACCTGTGACTTAGTGCATAACAAGTTTTGGGCCATGTACATCTAGAACTTTTCCTTCCTATTTAGCAGACTTAGTAACCTCACCTTGTTTTACCACGGAACTGAAATAAGCTTTCCACGCATCTTGCTCTTCAAACCATCTTTCTTTGTATTCTGCCTTGATCTTGCCTTCTTTTTTTCTTTTTTCCTGGCTTGTGTCCTCTTAACGCTTCCTTCATCTCTGCTGCTTGAGGTTTTTGTTGTTGTTGTTTTATTTGAAACTTAAATTTCAAAAGATTTATTGATTTTATTTTTGATAGTGTTCTCAGCATTTTCTCTAAATATCTTTTTAAAAAATTTTCTTGAAGTTTAGTTGATTTAATAGTGTTGTGTTAATTTCTGCTGTAGAGCAAAGTGATTCAATTATATATATGTATATACACTTTTTCGTATTCTTTTCCATTTTGGTTTATCACAGGATCCTCTGCTTGACTTTAAACAAACTTGAAGGCAAACATCTATCAAGGGGAGAGCAGGGGAATAATTCTTTAAATAAATATATGCCTTTATTTTAAGTATAGAATAAATAGTGCTCCAGCTAGACTGAAGGTGATGAAAGAGATCATTAAATAGAAGAACTGCTTTGTGATGGTACTCTTCTTCCTATGCCTGTCTTTTATTTATTTGTTTTGGGGCAATGGGGACCTGAATTTTTTTTCTAGCAAGACATGGCTTCTTTCTTCCTGAATTTCATCAGCAGTTTTTCTGTCAAAGGAAATTCATGACTGATGGAAAGGGCAATTATACAAAGACTGGTGGTCTAGAGGGATCTGGAGTACACATTGTGAGTCATGTGTTGATTGGAGATTCAAATGTGATGCTTACAACAAATGTAATGATATCAAAGAGTTGAATCCACATTAAGCCTTTTCTCAGTTTTTGGTTAAATATGTGATTTAAAAGATATTTCAATATTAATATTTTTAAATGACTAGAATAAAATGTTTAATGGGAATACATCTTTGGAATTACTGTGAAAGTGAGAATGTACATCTAATCCAGGAAAACTAATTGAGGGGATGGGTTCTGTCCTGGGTTTTGCATATCTGGCCTTACATAATCAGGGATGTAAAGATGGTTCACACAGCAGGTGTGAAGGAGCTGAGGCCCCAGTTCATCTCCTATGTGATCTTGCTTGATCAGTCATCTCCTTTCTCTGGGATTTTCTGTCTCGTTTTGGTTTTACTAGATGGTAAAGAATCCACCTGCAATGCGGGAGACCTGGGTTTGATCCCTGGGTTAGGAAGCTACCCTGGAGAAGGGAACGGCTACCCACTCCAGTATTCTGGCCTGGAGAACTCCATGGACTGTTTCGTCCATGGGGTCGCAAAGAGTCTGACATGGCTGAGCAACTTTCACTTCGCTTCATTTCACCCTAAAAACAGGTTAAAGTGTTGAACCAGCTTTCCCCAAACTACTATCCCATTTCTCACTTCAGTCTGAACTTCTGGAAAGAACATTCTAGTCTCTCCACATCTCTGGTTCATTCATTCCCCCAGACCATTCTAGTATCCAGTTTTATTGAAGGTACCTTATTGGAACTGAGACCTCTCTCTGGCTGAATCTAGTGACTCACTTCAGTCTTCATTGTGTTTGATCTCCCCCAAGCATTCAATAATTTGGACCACTCTCTTTTTGTGAGTCTTGGTTTCTGTGTTGCTATACCATCCTGACTGTTCCTTCCTAGTGTCCACTGCCTCTGTTTTTTCCTCAAGTGTAGACATCTTGGTGGTGGTTCCCTATCAACCCTCTTCTCTTGTTACTCACTTTGTCTTGATGATTTTGTTTAATCCATAGCTTAAGCTGTCATCGCTATATGGGTAATTTCTAAATCGAGTCTTGACATTGGCCTTGAGCGAATCTAAATGAACCTCTCAAACACCTTCCTCTGGAAGTCTGTGAAAATCACAAGCTCACCATCTCCCTAACCTGTTTGCAGTTCACTAGACCTATTCTTCAGCCTACATATCCCTCAATTTGGATGATCCTCAGTTTCCAGGTTCAAGAACTTGAAGTCAACTGCCCTGCCCCAATAAGGCATAAAACTTATTTATTGTATTGAAGTATAGTTGATTTACAATGTTATATTTGTTTTAGGTATAAAATATAGTGACTTAGTATTTTTACTGATTATACTCCATTTTATTATTATAAATATTGGTTATATTCCCTATGCTGTACCTTACATCCTTGTATTTTATTTATGAAGTCAGCTTTCTCATTCCCCTGCCTTGCCTCCCTAGCTGCATCAATTCCAAATCCTGTAGGTTCTGCTTATTGTGTTAGTCGCTTAGTTGTGTCCGACTCTTTGAGACTCCATGAACTGTAGCCTGCCAGGCTCTTCTGTCCATGGAATTCTCCAGACAAGAATACTGGAGTGGGTAGCCATTCCTTTCTCCAGGGGATCTTCCTGACCCAGAGATTGAAGCTGTGTCTCCTGCCTTGCAGGCAGGTTCTTTACCATCTGAGCCACGAGGGAAGAAGCCCAGGTTCTGCCTATTAGTAACTCTCGAATATTTCTTCCCATCTACCTGTGCTTCCCAACTTACTTCCCTTCCAACTTATCCTCCACAGTGCTGCTGTCTTTTTTTTAAGTACTGTATGATCATGTCATTCTATGTCCCGCTTTTCACACAAAAAATGTTCAGTGACTTCCCATGGTTTATACCCTAGACTCCAAACACATAGGATGGCCTTGTGCCCCTCTGGTATATATAGAACTTTCTCAGCTCGGTCTTTGGTTTCCCCATCCCCTCTGCCTGAGGTCTCCTCTGCCTGAGGTCCCCTCATCTCTCTAGAGCCCATCCCTCACCATTTTGCTCAGTCCTAGATCCTTTCCCACACCATGAGCAATCCCTGGTGGGAGTTCATCACAACTGTCACTTGTTTGGACTTTGTAGGTCCTGCTACTGGGGCACTTACCTCCCTCAGTCTGTCTTCTGTCATAATTATGTAGTAATTGCCCATCCCCCTCCTATTCTGTGAGCTTATTAAGGCAGGATCAGCCTTTATCTATCTCTCTGCTGCTGCTGCTGCTGCTAAGTCACTTCAGTCGTGTTCAACTCTGTGAGACCCTGTAGACGGCAGCCCACCAGGCTTCCCCGTCCCTGGGATTCTCCAGGCAAGAACACTGGAGTGGGTTGCCATTTCCTTCTCCAATGCGTGAAAGTGAAAAGCAAACTACCAGGCTCCTCTATCCATGGGATTTTCCAGGCAAGAGTACTGGAGTGGGGTGCCATTGCCTTCTCTGATCTCTCTCTCTAACCTCAGCATAATCACTTCTGCATGGGAGATATACAATGACAGCTTTTTTAGTGAATACAGGTTTAGAGGAAAGTGAAGGAAAATTTCGTTCTATGGAGACACTTGAGCTGGATTTCTGGATATTGTGGGATATATCAGAGGATATAGGGGATATATCAGAGGATATAGGATTCTGGGTTGCTGTCATTGGAGTGGTCCACAGAGGGGTGCTTTGCCTAATTTTTTGTGTCTGTGCTAGGCATCCCTACTTTTTTTTGTTTAGGAAGACAATAAAGTGAAAAACTGGAGGAAAAAATGGGAACTGAATGGCTCATACAAAGTTGTGGAAAATTACATTCTCTTAAGTTTTAACCACTCAAAGTCATCTTAAAAAAGAAAAACTATTCACCAAAACAATACAAAATACAGATAAAAACAGGTCAGCTATTGACATAGCTTTTGGAATATTAGCCCCTGCTATTCCATTCAATGTGTGCAGGTATTTCATCAGTCAAATTCATTTCAGGGTAGTGTGTTGGGTGGTGTGGGGGGAGCCATGAAGGTGGATGACAAGAAGTTGTAGTAGGATGAATGAGACCTGGTTACATTTGGGGATGTGACAGAAGTGATGTGACAAATGCATATGGCTCTGATACAGGTTGGTTGATAGCCAGTGCCATGAGAGGCCAGGGAAGCCAGCTGAGGATTCCCAGGAAGAAGGGAACAGGTCCAGCTGGAAAAGCCTGCATGAAATTGATAGTTATTTGGGTTGGGCCTTGAGGATGGTTGTCATTTCCTGTGGACGAGGATGGTGGAGGAGGTGGTTTTTTAGGCAGAGGTAAGATCCTGACCCTCAGCACTAGGGAGGGTAAGTTGGCAACATGGAGAGTGTGTATTAGGGTCACCAGAAAGCATGGGATGTGAGGAGGGGGCACGAGCTGGGCGCATCAGGTGGAGGGATCTGCTGACTCAGGAGCTTGTACCTTGGGAAGTAGCGGAGACTTAGTGAAGGTTTTGAAATAAATGAAGCCGGGAGTGGGGTCGGAGGGAGGACCAAGCGAGACGCTGGTGGTGCAGGTGGAGACCACATGCTTGGGCGATAGTTTGATCTCGGAGAACGGGGAGGAAGGCTGAGTCATCCTTCCTTCTGAGGTCTGCGGCCTGAGGGATAGCAGGGCAGGGAAGTAAAAAACGGATTTCATTTGAGGAAGGAGGGATGGGGAATTCTGTTTTGCTCGCAGGGCCAGTTAGCACCTTTTGACAAGAGTTTCCAGTAGCAATTGCAGGCCCACCTCTCAGAAGACAGTCCAGAGGTATAGACCTGGAATCATGGTGCTCCATCAGTTTGGAGTCATGGATTCCTTTGGGAACATGGTGCAAGTTAGGGTTTCTCCTCCACTGACAGACACACTTAGGTACAAAACTGGATGTAAAATTTTAGGGGACTTGGAGCCCCTGGGAAGCTCACCTGTAGGTCCTGGGTTGAGGAGCTCTGGTGTGTACCAGAGAAGCCAGCAAGGTGAATGAGGAGGTGATGAGGAGAGCCTGCAGGTTGGGGTCTGTGGAAGCCAAAGGCAGAGCGAGCTCTGAGAAGGTGATGATGAGTGTGTGAAGTTGTGGGGGTGGGGAGGACGCTCAGGAAGAGGTCCTTGGGGACTGGACCCCCTAACTGTGGACTGCTTGAGCCTGGGACACTCTTTCTTCATCCTGCCTCCCCAGTGTCCAGTATAGGCATACACTGGTTGAACTTTTTTGAATTGCAGGAGGTGGTCTGAGTGGTGGGGATGGGAGCCAGTTGATGGAGGTTTAAAGAGAGAGCAAGGGGTGTTTCAAAACACAAAGTAGTGGTAGCAGTCAGCTGGAGGGAAGATGTGTTTCCCTGAGAATCCCAAATAAGTGAATGAAGATGGTGGGCAGGGGAAGCAAGAGAGAAGAAGGTTCCTTTCCTGAGCAGGAAATGGGGTGGGGTGGGGGCATGGGATGAAGCCCATTTTGCAGGGCAGGTTGGGAAAGGAGAAGGGACAATTATTCCTCTGAGACTGGAGGGGAAGAAAAGTTTCCAAACTGCCACAGTGGGGAATGCGAGAGTGTGCCAGAAAGGGATTTCCTGGAAGCGTAATCTAAGCCTGATTGCATGGAACAATACAAAGGCCCCTGCTTGAAAAATAGCACTTTGTTAATATTACTGAAACTGTTAAAGCAGCTGCAGATTATCTCAGTGATTGTTATTGGCACTGGATGCCAGAAGTAACGTTGCAGTTGTGTCGGTGAAATGGTGTCTGGAGGCCAAGAGAGCTGGGTTCCAAATCGAGCCATGAGGCAAGCGGCATGTGAGTGAGATTTTTTCTTTCACACCGGCCCTGGCTCTCTTGCGTCCTTCCCCATTAGTATTTTCACCACTCAGTGTGTTCAGTTGGGACTGAAACTTTGAATTGACCTTGGAGCCGTTTAGCCACACACAGTGGATCCCAAACCATTACCTTGAATGGTTCTATATTAGGTCAATCCATTAAGACTTGAAAATTGTTTAGATTGCACTTTCTATTTGAACTGGAACATTTATTTTCTTGTTTTATTTTTGCTTTGCTTTTCAAACAGTAGAAATTGTACCATTTTCTCAAACAACATGGCAAGTCAATACTAGTTCTAAGGAAATGATACATTTTTATGATAAGAAATGTGACAATGCCTCTGATATCATGGTTGTTTTCTAAAGGCCGGTGTACATATGAGCAGAGCCTGATACTGCTACAGAAAAGTAGTTTAATTGTTGGAATGGTATGTTCAATGCCTAAGATCCTCTTTCATTGATATCCTTTATTGTTTGCTCATTTTTTTACTCAGATGGAATCATCAGAGATAATACAAATTTTAGATTTAGATGGTAGTTTTTCTTTTTTAAACTCTGAATCCCAATCTGTTATTGAGTCATGAAAATATTAAGAGCATCTCTTATCTGTTATTTGTGTGTGTCTGGGTCATGGTATAAAGTCTTTGGCTTTCTGTTAATCATAGTCTAGGATGTTTGATAATGATAGCATATGTAGAATAAAGTGCATTTTAAGTTCATTTATGCACTAATACAGTTGCTTAAATGTATCTTTAGGTCTGTGTGGATTTTCTTGACATTTGTTTAAATGAAAGGCTTGAGTGTATGATTAAACTCATGGTCTGTAGATTCACATGAGGGAAATGTAGAGCTAGAAGAAATGGAGCCTGAGACCCAGCTGCCAGGCTCCCAGTGGCCTGGATTGGGGAGGCTCAGTGGCAGGAGTCATTTGCAGGTCCCTTCTGCAAGGTGGTTGCCAGCATGGGGCCCAGGCATCCAGAGGTCTGTGTCTGAATCCAATTCAGTCCCTTACCTGCTTCGCAACTTTGAAAATCATGTAATATTTCTGTGCTTCAGTATTTTCATCTCCAATAGGGATAATAACAGTCTCCACCCCACAGGGGTTTTGTGAGGATTAAATGAAAAGTACTTACAAGAGCTCCTGGCACGAGTAAATGCCCAATAAATGTCAGTGCTTCTGTTCTTAGCGCCCCATGTTTCCCAGCAGGTGGAGAGAATAAGGATGATAACTCTGACCCACTCTTCTCAAGAATATGAGAAAAGTCATTATGATCATATGTGGGACACTTTAAGCCCTTTAAAAAAAGATGCTCCACAGGTAACAGTTAGTAGTCTCATTAACCAATTGAGGCTTGTACCTTGCCAAAGGATTAGTTGAAAGTCTTCTATTTGAGAGTGTGAAAGCCAAAAAGCATCTTAAGTAGAAGTGGGAATTTATGGGCAGCGGTGCCAGGTAATACACAGAGCTCTTCAGAAGTTGTTTTCTGTTCTTTCCACCTGTGACCCTGCTTGTGGAGTAACATGGCTCACTCAGGTTTGTGTCTCTGCACTTGCCCCTTTTCTGGATTCGGCTCTATGGTATCGCCATATTTCCTACTTTTTGTTCTTCTGTGAGCTGATTGTCAGTCAGAGACTTGCAAAGTCTTCTGGTGTTTGCTTTAGTAAATTTGACCATCTTCTGGGCCCAGGGGAGAAGATCCACTGGCTCTGACCCCAGGAGAGATGCTGCGGGTTCCAAGGCCTTTTCTGTGGAGAGCAGCGAGCAGGGTGCTTGTCTTTCTTCCTGGCTTCACTGAACCCCAGCCTGCCCTTCCATGTGGTCCTGAGCAGTGCCATTTCCCCTTGTGTTCTCATGGCACTTCTCATGGTGCTTGCCTACCAAAATAATTCCATAAAGGATACGACACAGGGCTGGGAGGATACACCTCTTTTTTGACCCTCCGAACTGAGAATGAATGACCTGGGGTACTTTTTCTGTGCTTTGAGGTTGTAAACCAGACTGAAATGGAGCAGACTCTTCCTTTCTAGGCTGATTACAGATTTAATAGCCAACAACCAGAAGCTCATTTTCACCCGGGAATTGAATGAGAAGCTACACATGTGCACTCACCTCTCAGCCTGGATGCTGCCTGACACCAAAGGGTGGCTTAGTTCTCCATCTCTTTTTCTGATCAGGACATTTTTTTTTTCTTAAATAAACAGTAAACTTGGCTCATAGAGGGTCTAATCATGCTTTTAAAGCTCCTCCCTTCCTGCCTCCTGCAAGACTTGGCCCTCTGTCTTTTTTCTGTCTCTCTCCACTGCCCTCTCCCCTGGTCTTGAGACATGCCCAGCCATCCTCCCTGTGCCCATCTCTGGGGACTGTGGTCCAAGCTGGACTGTCCCCCCCTTCCCCATGCCGCCCTCCATGTCCAGAAGCACAGCGCTCACCACTGGTCCTCACATCCTCCCTTCAACTCCCTGCCTTGCAACTTGGGGGAACTGTTGGGTTTTTTTGGGGAGGGAGGGTTGTTTTCATTTAATTAATTTATTTTTAATTGGAGGATAATTGCTTTAAATGCCATGTTGAGACAGTATGGTACTGGCACAAAGACAGAAACATAGATCAATGGAACAAAATAGAAAGCCCAGAGATAAATCCATGCACCTATGGACACCCTATCTTTGACAGAGGAGGCAAGAATATACAATGGAGAAAAGACAATCTTTTTAAAAAGTGGTGCTGGGAAAACTGGTCAACCACTTGTAAAAGAAGGAAACTAGAACACTTTCTAATTCCATACACAAAAATAAACTCAAAATGGTTTAAAGATATAAATGTAAAACCAGAAACTATAAAACTCCTAGAGGAAAGCATAGGCAAAACACTCTCTGACATAAATCATAGCAGGATCGTCTACGACCCACCTCCTAGAATAATGGAAATAAAAGCAAAAATAAACAAATGGGACCTAATTAAACTTAAAAGCTTTTTCACAATGAAGGAAACTATAAGCAAGGTGAAAAGACAGCCTTCAGAATGGGAGAAAATAATAGCAAACGAAGCAACTGACAAAGAATTAATCTCAAAAATATACAAGCAACTCCTGCAGCTCAATTCCAGGAAAATAAGTGACCCAATCAAAAAATGGGCCAAAGAACTAAATAGACAGTTCTCCAAAGAAGACATACAGATGGCTAACAAACACATGACAAGATGCTCAACATTGCTCATTATCAGAGAAATGCAAGTCAAAACCACAGTGAGGTTCCATCTCACGCCGGTCAGAATGGCTACTATCAAAAAGTCTACAAACAATAAGTGCTGGAGAGGGTGCAGAGAAAAGGGAACCCTGTTACACTGTTGGTGGGAATGCAAACTAGTACAGCCGCTATGGAGAACAGTGTGGAGATTCCTTAAAAAACTGGAAATAGAACTACCATAAGACCAAGCAATCCCACCACTGGGCATACACACCGAGGAAATCAGAATTGAAAGAGACACATGTACACTGATGTTCATCGCAGCACTGTTTACAATAGCCAGGACATGGAAGCAACCTAGATGTCCATCAGCAGACGAATGGATAAGAAAACAGTGGTACATATACACAATGGAATATTACTCAGCTATTAAAAAGAATGCATTTGAATCAATTCTAATGAGGTGGATGAAACTGGAGCCTATTATACAGAGTGAAGTAAGCCAGGAAAAAAAACACCAATACAGTATATTAACACATATATATGGAATTTAGAAAGATGGTAACGATGACCCTATATACGAGACAGCAAAAGAGACACAGATGTAAAGAACAGTCTGTTGGACTCTGTGGGAGAAGGTGAGGGTGGGATAATTTGAGAGAATAGCATTGAAACATGTATATTATCATATGTGAAATAGATTGCCAGTCCAGGTTCGATGCATGAGACAGGGTGCTCAGGGCTGGTGTACTGGTATGACCCTGAGGGATGGGATGGGGAGGGAGGTGGGAGGGAGGGTCAGGATGGGGAACACATGTATACCCATGGCTGATTCATGTGAATGTATGGCAAAAACCACCACAATATTGTAATTAGCCTCCAATTTAAAAAAATGTAAAAAAAAATGCCGTGTTGGTTTCCAGCATACGTCAACATGAGTCAGCCATAGGTATACATATATCCCCTCCGTCTTGAACCTCCCTCCCACCTCCTACCACATCCCACCCCTCTAGGTTGTCACAGAGCCCTGGTTTGAGTTCCCTGAGCCATACAGTGAATTCCCACTGGCTATCTATCTTACATTTGGTAATGTATATGTTTTGATGCTACTCTCTCCAGTTGTCCCTCCCTCTTCTTTCCCCACTGTGCCCACAAGTTCTCTATGTCTGCATCTCCATTGCTGCCCTATAAATAAGTTCATCAAAACTGTTGTTTTGAAAGTGATTCCAGGCCCTACAAATTCTCCTAATTGATAGTCTGTAAGACCTTGGCCTCTTCCACTGCACCATCATTCAAAGTTTTTGTGTTTTTTTTTAATTGAATAGCTGCAATAGATGTTTATAAAATATCCACCAGATGTCCCAAGTTAGAATTGACAGAGCATCCTTTTGTGTTGGGGCTGCTGGGTCTTCCACTTCATTCACCACCTCTCTCTTCAGCCAGGCCTGGTCTCCTGGCTTGTGGGGCCTACTTTCTTGGGCTGTTGGTGATGATTGCCTGTGGACTCATTCCTTGGGCCTTTATTTGTGGGAAGACTCCAGGGCCAGGACTGAAGGCAGTTTTACGTTTTCTTCTGCCAGGCATTTGGGGGACACTCCCAGCCTGGGGCACTCACAGATTAAATTCTCTGCAGGATGTTTTTGGGACCATGCAAGTTGTATGAGTTTTGGCAGCCCTGTGCTGTAGGCTCTCTTGCTCAGCACAGCTCACCTAGACAGGTAAGTTCCCTCTGAGTCTCAAGCACTTGTTTCCTGTTTGTCCTTGCCCTAAGGGTACAGTGTTATTGAAGGAAGTTTCCAGTTTGACACCCATCTTGGCCAGCCCAGGGCATTACATCTTATCTCCTGGAGCCTGAGAGGCCACGGAAACCAGTTCTGCCTACTCTTCTTGTTCTCTGCATTCCATTCACAGTTTGGCTTGGGCTTCTGAGAGTTTCTTCTTCCCTTGTAGGCTCATGAGTGCATTTTAAAAAAGGGTTTCTGTTTTATCTAGCAGTTTTAGATGTTGTCAGCAGAAATATCAATTAGAGCATCTAGATCATCATGCTGGCAGACACCTCTCCTGTGGCTTCTGAGGTCTCAATCATCTGGCCCTCCTTTTCTAGTTCCTCGGCTTGCTTCTGGCATCTAAATATGGGTTTTCTAGAATAATCCATCCTTGCTCTGTGCTATCCCTGGTCTTTTTTGTTCTTGTGTTGATCAGCATTGCCTTCATGGCTTCGTGTTTCCCATTAATTGCTCTGACTTCAGCTGATGCCTAAACCTTTGTTTAAAATTAACCTCTCATTTCCCCCTCAAGCTTCCTTTGAGCTGCCAGTTTCTCTATTGCTGTCATTTCCTTCTCCCCGTCTTCCTCCTGCTCCAAAATCAAGGTCAGTGGGAGGTTTCCCTTTTCTGTAACATTTACTAAATCCATGTGTTCTTCGTCCCCAGCCCGACTTAGTTCAGGTTTCCATCTCTTCTGAGCTGTGGGGATGGTGCTTTTGCTGATTTTTGTACTTCTGTTTCTGATCCAGCCCACTCTACACATGCTGTCTGTCAGGTTGCTGCCCCTAGGAGGCAGCTCAGACTATCTCACCCCTTCACCTCTGAAACTTCAGCCACTTATCCCTCCCTGTCAGTGTAAATGCAAACCTCTGTTCTGTCCACCATGCAGCCACATCTCTCCATGGTCTCCTGTTTTTCTATCCACCTGTGGGCTGGCTGCCAAACCGAGGTGTTTGCTGATGGCCTCGTGTTTTCTTCCATTTGTGACTTTTTTGTGGTCCTCAAGGTTACCATGTCCAAAGTCGTCTTACCCTTCCAGTTGATCTGCCATGCCACTAGCACCCCTCCAGGCCTGCCTGTCCAGAAGTAACCCTGGCATTCCCTGGCATCCCATGGCACTTTATCTGTACCTTTCAGGGCACTTAACCTGCTCCTCTTTATGTGAGCAGTAGCTGCTCCCTCCTCATCTCTCTCCTTCAGAGGATTTCTAACTCTTTAAAGACAGTAGTGGTGTCTAACTCTCCTTTTTATCTACTTAATACCTTGTTCATAAGAGATGGTGGTGGCGGTGGTTTAGTCGCTAAATCGTGTCCAACTCTTGCGATCCCATGGACTGTAGCCTGTCAGGCTCTTCTGTCCATGGGATTCTCCAGGCAATAATACTGGAGTGGGTTGCCATTTCCTTCTCCAGGGGATCTTCCCGACCCAGGAATCGAAACCAGGTCTCCTGCATTGCAGGCAAATGACTTACCAACTGAGCTATGAGGGAAGCCCCTCATAAGAGATAGTGTCTGCTAAGTAAATGTTTCTTAAATGTATCTAATAATGGCAGTGGAATGAATGAACAGGAGCTAGCAGCCACCAAGTGACCTATAAGAATATTCTGTTTAGAAAGGGCTTTGATGTGGCAAGCCTTTACGTTGAATTTTTTTAAATGACTAATGTACGCATGGTTGAAAAGTAAGGAAAGATTAAAGGACTGATTGTTTGTGTCCCCCCAGATTTTCTGTTGAAGCTCTAACCCTCAGGGCAATAGGAGGTGATTAGCTTTTGATGCAGTCATGGGGGTGGTGTCCCATGATAGGATTAGTGCCCTTTTAAAAAGAGGTCAGACTTCACATCTCCACTGTGTGCAGTATAGCAAGAAGGCCATTCTCTATAAACCAGGAGGTGGACCTCAACAGAATTAGACCATGCTGGCTCCTTGACCTCAGACTTCTCAGCCTCCAGAACTGTGAGAGATAGTTTGTTCTTCTAAGCCAGGCAGTCTGTGGTATCTTGTTATAGTAGATAGAGTGAACTAACTGCAGCAGTAAAAATTGTAAAAATAGCTCCCTCCCAGCACCCTTTAGCCAGCATTCTCAGTGTACTGCTATCCACCTAGTGATAGTAAACAATGCAGGCAGTTCATTATTTATATACCTTCCTCCTTTGACCCTAATGGAGCATGCTACATATGCACCTCCGTAGCTTGCTTTCTAAATTTACCAATACATACTGCTTACCAAGTGGGCTTTGTCACTTCATTAATATTCTGTTTACTGTCTCATACTTTATTTAATCCTCTGTTGATGGATATTGACATCATTTCTAATCGTTTGCCTCTCGGTGTGTGATAATGAGTCCTTAAAATGGGACAGTGGAGAGGGACAGTGGAGAACAGATTTGAGAAAGATCAAGAAGATCAGATCAGTAGAATTTGTTGATTGACCAGTTATGGTTATGAGGGGAGATGGGATGATAGGGATGAATCCAACCTGGGTAAACAGGTTGATGGTGGGGCCAGTGGTCAAGATGGGCAACATAGGAACAGAATGAAGAAGAGAAGACAAGTTCATTTTGGCTGTGCTAAGTCCCAAGTTCTAGGGGACAACCAGGTGTGGGTATGTGGGAGGCCAGTGGCTACATAGATCTGAAGCTTTGGCCTGGGGAGAGATTTATTTGGTAGACCTGAATTTGATCATTGGCATTTTCATTGACGTGGCCAAAATTATCAGGAGAGAGAATTACAGTGAAAAGTGGTGTCACATATGAACCCTGAGAAATGTCAGCCTTAAATGATTATGATTTTGACAAATAGTAAAGAATGTTCTTTTTCTAAAATGATTTGAAATGACATTTCAAGTGCACTTTTATAGTCCTTTCCTGAATAAGTGAATATGTACATTTATAAATGAAGATAAGGGTGACTCAAGAATATTAAAGCCATTTTCCCCAGGGAAAAGGATAGTGGTAGAACTAGGAGAATTCTTTATGCAAACATAAGTAGCAATGGTAATTCATGCACAGGTTGCTTTTTGACCTATGAGACTTTTGTCAGACTTTTGTATGAAATTACTTTTGATGCAGTTGTATAAATTCTTACTATGTCAAGTCATAGTAAAAGGCTGAAAGCTGTATCAAGCATGAAGCTGTTGCTTAGAAGTATAAACTTTGCCAAGTTTCAGCACCTCCTATCGTTCTTCCTTAAAATTTTAGACTTTTCCTCCTAACTTGAATGATAGCATTATTGTTCTTATGTGAAGCGGTCTTGTTTCTTGAGATAATTTTACATTGCTGCACCCTTCAGTGGTAGATGGAAACTGAAAAAGGCTAATGTCTTCAATTTTGAAATCAAATTAGGAAAAAACACCTCAGATTCTTGTTCAAACATTGCAAAATTCTATCCCGAAAGAGTTAGTGACTGCTTCCCTGAATTTTTAAAGCTAGGTCTCAGAGATGCAGTGAATCGTGTCCACTGATGACCATGCTTTGTGTGGTGACAGCATCATTTGAAAGCACTATTATATCTTACAGAGCTTATCAATTTACTTCCTTGAATACTGTGAAAATTGTTTTCTTCTGTAACTGTCTCCCTCTTGAGTGGTATTTAATTTTTATAAATCTGACACTCAAACATCCAGTTCTGAGAGAGAGCACGACAAGGCTTTGGCTGTCTCTGAGTGCCCTTCGTGAGATCTAGGAATCCTAACTCATTGATACCATTCTCCCTCCTCAAAGAAGGAAGCTCATGAATCACTCAGTATTTATAGAACCTACTCAATAACAATGAATCCAATCTAAATGTTTAAAGTGATTCGGTGCATCTTTATATAAATGCCATTTAAAAATGATGGCTAATTAAGTGAAAGCTAAAATCTGCTGTCATTTCAGATTTTTGCTCCCACAAGACACAACAGTGATAAACGGAGCTAAATTAAAAAGACAAGTTACATTCTCTTTGTCAGAGTTGTCTTCCCTAGTGTGAAATTGGAGGTTTTCATCTCAACTTTGTCCTTTAACATTTTTCAAATGTTACATTGTGCTATTTTTAATCCTGGAAAAATGTATAAGATTGCTTTTTTTTTTTAAGTCTCCATGCCTGGTATTTCTTGACTAGTAGGAATCTGAATTGGTGAAATGCCCAAATATTCATACAGAGCCGAATAAAGGAAGACATGCTCATGTGAAGCCAGGGGTGAGCACTTGAGAGTGTCTGTTTTCTGATGTCAGTTGCCCAGCTTTGATACTGGGCTCTGGTTATACAAGATGCTCACGTGTGGAAGGCTGGGTAAAGGGAACATGGTCCTTCCCTATACCTTTCTCTGCAACTTCTTGTCAATCTATAATTATTTCAAAAATCATGTAAAAAAAGAAAAAAGTCAAGCAGCCCCTCAAACAGGCTGAGCACACAGAGCCCTCAGGAAGATTCCTAGTGTTCTGGTGTATCCAGGGCCCTTCAGGATCAGGGCATCACCACCCTCCCCTGGAGGGTCTTGATTCAGCAGGGTGAGCTGGGGCCCAGGCAGTGCCTCACACATTGGGGAAACCCCAACCCCATCTCTGAACCCCTTGCCCACTCCCTGAGCTGGGATTGAATCCTTCTTGGGAAGCAAGATGGGTGTGGGGACATGGTCACTGAGGGCACATCATCACCACTCCTTGAACCTGACTCCCTGTGCGCTCCCATGAGGGACAGTCTCTAGAAGCTGTTCCTTCCATGGGACTTGTGTTTCCCAAACAGTGTCCCCACCTGACGCAGGGCTAATAGGTAGGAATCACTGTGGAAAATGGCAACCTGCAAATCAAATTCTCAAAGACTCAAAGCCTTAAAAACTACATGTCTATAAGTGAAAATAAATGACAGGTAAAATCCTCAAGAAACGTAAGCTGCTAACTTTAGGTTTTAGCGTTTTCATGCAGGAGCTGTAATTAGCCTTGTAACAAGTAATCACTTGTAGGGAATTCTGTACTTTTAATAATGAGGTAAAGATGAATGGGTGATGTTGTCCTTGCTTTAGTAGTAGTAGTCTTAATGCTTAGTAGTCTTAATTTTTTGGTAATAATCCACCTTTATGTTACTCTCTTGAGAGCTTGTGTTTTTAAATTCTTGCTTTGTTCTCTTATCTTAAAGGGGGGAAAGGGTAGAAATTAAAATATCTGGGAAGTAATTCCTATACATTCAACTTTAGAAAATGTCAGCATTGCTTCTTACAGAATGCTTACTTCAGTAGAGCCAGAGTTAGTGACAACTCAGTGTTCACATCGTATTTTCCTATTTAAACTAGCAAATAATACTTTAAAAAAGTATTTTCTTGTAATTGTAAGCTAATTTATTTGGATAGTTAAAATATTGGCTTGAACATCTGTTCTTTTCCACCTTAAGCTCCAGTTCAGTGTTAGATGTGTTGCTTTGTATTTCATGGCAAGAAATATCTGGCTGTTATTTGATTCATAAACGTGCCTGAAATGTTTGAGGTCCAAGTGTGGCTCTTAGCATCAAGTGTCTGCCTTCACGGAGCCTGTGGTCTAGAGGACAGTAGGGGTCCAACAGTAACAAACAAGTAAATACATGTCAAATGGTCACAAGTGATGGAAATAAAATGGGAAGGAGGATGAGGGGTGCTGTTGGGTGGGGGTTGTGTGTGTTGTTTTTCTGTAGGGTGTTAGAGAAAGGCTCATTGATTAAGGTTACATTTGAGCAGAGATGTGAAAGAAGTAAGGGAGGAAACCATGAGGGCAAGGATTCCAGACAACTGGAACAGCAGGCGCCAAGGCCCTGAGATTGGTGCGTGCTTGTTGCTCGTGGGGAGCAGCACTCAAAGCCAGCACGGCTGGAGCAGACTGAGGAAGTGGAAGAGCAGAGACATTGTGGGAGACGTGGCCAGATGGTGAAGGCCGTGGGGGCCATTGCAAGTACTTCCACTTTTACCCAAAGTGAGATGAAAAGCTCCCACAGGAGGATTTGGGGGCAGGGGAAGGATTTGAGCTGACTTAGGTTGTGCCACTACTACTCTGACTTTAGGTGTAAAGATAAAAGCAGAGGACTTGTTAGGAGGTGTTGTTATAATAATCCAAGTGGAAGTGGCAGAACCTTAAACCAGGGTGCTAGCAGTGAAGTGATAAGGATAAGCCAAGGTGCAAAGGATGGGGCTGGCATCTGCTGAAATGGGGAGACTGGGAGGAGCAGGATCGGGTGGGAGTTGTGAATGTCCCAGTTCTCTAGCTGTGGTGTGGTCACTTGTGTGGCCAAGTCTGAAGATCACAGTAGGGTTGCAGAGTGATAGATATTTAGGAATCACCAGGATATGGATGGTATTTGAAGCCATGAAATTCCTTAATGTCACCTTGAAAATGAGTATAGAGAAGAGATGAGAGGGCTGAGGCCTGTCGTTTCAGAGATCAGGGCGTTGATTCAGAACTCACAGAGAAGTTAATTAAGAATTTTCCTAATGTTCTGTCTCTTTCTTTTAAGAATTTTCCTAATGTTCTGTCTCTTTTTAAATAGATTAATGCATCACTGGTCCCTTTAGAGACAGTGGCACTGTTTACTAATCATTGCTGGGTTTTCTTTTTCTTTTTTTTTTTTAAGTGTGTTTTACCTGATTGATTGCTAATACTGCTTAAAATTGATGGACGTTTTTGGGTCTGGAAGTCTGATTTTTGTGCAACAGCACTTTAAAAAAAACCACCAAAAGTCATGTTTATTGTAAAGTAATTAGCCTCCAATTAAAATAAATAATTTACAAAAAAAACTAAAAAATGAAAAAGTCATGTTTGTAGTCATAGAAAACTGTGGTCTCACAAGTAATGGTTAATCAAGATAGAGGGTAGCATAAGTCTAGTCTGAATTTGCCACTGTTATTTCTGGCTTAATGGGCAATTCATATTGATGTATGGCAAAAACCACCACAATATTGTAAAGTAATTATCCTCCAGTTAAAATAAATAAATAAATATTTTTTAAAAAAACTAAGAAGAAAAAGTATTAGATTGTTATTTAATCATAGGCAAATCTGGTAAAAAATAAAATAAAAATCTAAGGTTGTGGTGTTAGTAGAATATTAGTTCCTTTACACTGAAGTTGACATTCTGTTGCTTTTTTTTTTTCCTTTTCTAGCCAATATTTGCATTTTTGAATGAAGAAAAGTTTAACGTGGATGGATGGACTGTTTATAATCCAGTTGAAGAATACAGAAGGCAGGTAAGTCAGTAGATACTGGGCCACACGAAGAATCTCAAATGTGCCTGCTGAGGATATATGCCTGTGGTCATGCTCTTTGAGAATCAGTAACACCCTTGCTAAATACTTTTTTCCCTAGCAGTAGTATAACATGGCTTATTCTGTCTGTCTAGTACTGTGAAGCCTACAAGCTCTTACAGGGCCATGTTCAAGCTGCATTGAAGGTTACATGGCTAAGTTCGTTTTCTTCCTACCACATGAAGAACATCCATTATATGTTGTCCATGAAATGAATCAAATACTCAGAGTCTAGAACAGCCAAACTTCTATATCTTACTACTCAGGAATTGATGTCACAATGTATTTATGTGTTTGGGAGCTTAACTATTACTGGCAGTTAGATTTCAGTTATATTCATCTTGGCTTAGAGATTCAAATAAATTAGAACTATAATGTTGACTTTTCCAGGCAAGCTTTGATGAGTGTATATGAGAATTGCCTTTATTGCTCTCTTAGTAAACTTTACCCACGTGCATGTTGATTTGCAACAATAAAGTAGGAGGCTTTGAGTATTGTTGCTGTTCAGAGGTGAAGGTCTCCTGGCATTTAAAGAAGATTCCCGTGCCTCTTATGGAACAAGAGCTGCACTTTGACCTCTGCTATAACCAAATCATGGTACAGCTAGGAGTTTTGTGATGAGATTTTTCCTCAATCTCATTCTATAAAGCTTGTAAAATAATTGGGAAGTTTTGTCAAATTGCAAAACACTAGACTTGAAAACCTTTAAGCCACCACTTCCACTACCAGGCCTCTTGGCTGAGTTCCCTGTTTAGTTTTGATCAGAAATTCAGGTGTGGGAATTTATCTCTGGAGCACATATATGAAGTAGTATGCCCTGTTGCTAGCTTTAGACTATTTCATTTTCAAAGGCTGTGTGTACCTCTCATTAATAACCTGTCTTATGGGTTATATATGGAGGCAGAAGAAGGACCATTGAAACATCTTGCATGTTTTGGAGACCTCTGTAGTGTTATGTATTAAACTATTTGCACGTTAATGTTGGAGTATTATTGATAGTATTAAGACTTATTTTGTAGGTCAAAGCTTCTAGCTTGAAACAAAACAGTTCCTGTTTTTAAGCTTGCATGCATATATGAACTATTGAAGGTATTTTGTTCTAGACTGCCATTATATTCCATCTTTTTTTCTTATACCTTTCTGATGGGACTTGTAACTCTCTAATTGGACTTGACATCAGACTCATCTGCTTGGTCTGGACTCTATGGAGCCAGACCTAAAGACAAGGTACAATGCCTGTTCCCAAAACAAGCACCCACATGGCTCACTTTTGTGTGTGTACTTCTGTATTTGTGAGTGTGGGGAGGGAGTTATTCCAGCACCTCTGGACCTTGTCCCCACTAGATCCAATTTTGTGAGTAGGCGGTAGGATGGAAGATGTCTTCCGTGTGTCCCTGTCACACTAGCAGGCTGCCTCAAATACAGATGACTCTATTTGTCACACAAGCCATAGGGCAATCACCCATCCCAAACCACTTGATTGAAAAAACTCTTAGGAGGTGGCAAAATGAGCCTCCCCAGAGGGGCTTTCCTTACTTCCCTTCTGTGAATTTCTTTTTTTAATTAATTAATTTATTTTAATTGGAGGCTAATTACTTTACAACATTGTAGTTGTTTCTGCCATACATTGACAATGACAAACATTTTGAATTTCTTTACAAGCTTAGCTTCTTTCTACTTTGGAGCAGGTTGAAGTAGTCCCCCTATTTTGAGTAGGGGGTAGAAGTTGCCTGATAGCTTTTCTACCCTCAATTAGACACACGTGATTACACCGTGTACTTTTCTTTAACGTGCGTGAGTAGGGGGGGACCTTGAGTTTCTCCGTACAAGTAGTAGAGAAGAGTTTGGCATGAAATGAAGGAAGATCTCAAGTTGAACAGAATTTGCATTTATCAATGACAGTTTAGAATTTTGGAGCCCACCTGTGTTTTGTCTTGTGTTCTGTTGTCTGGATTACCGATCTGGTTCCCTTACTGGGAATCAGTAGAGTGTTACCACTCTGCCATCAGACGCACGTTTGCCTTCTGCTCAAAAGGAGAAAGGAGACCCAGCGATGGCCAGACCCAGAGAGGAGTCCTCCGTGTTGACACGAAATTCCTTTTCTCCTGTAGGGCTTGCCCAATCACCATTGGAGAATCACTTTTATTAATAAGTGCTACAAACTGTGTGACACTTATCCAGCTCTCTTGGTGGTTCCGTATCGTGCCTCTGATGAAGATCTCAGGAGAGTTGCAACTTTTCGATCCCGAAACCGAATTCCAGTGAGTACTGCAATTCATGTCTTTTGTAAAGGGTGCCATGAGAATGGTAGTCAAGTAATTCAGAGAAACGCTCTTTTGGAATTTCAGTCCCACAGGTTATTATGAAATGTCTTCTGAGTGCAAAGCAGCAGGCCAAATGGGGAAAGAAGTAAGACGTCACCTGCCCCTCCCCTCCCCGAAGCTTGCAGTCAAGGACACAGCATGAACTCAAGTAGTTTTATATAGGAGAGGGAACAGGTAACACCATGTGAAAAGGAAGAAGGGAGGACAGGGTCTCTGTGGCTTCTCTCTTTGTAGCACAGTGATTAACAAATGTGAGGCTCTTGGTCAGTGTCAGCTGACATGTTAGAAACAACACTAGAAATACCCTATGTTATGGAGCCTGTAAGTACAGGCTTTTACTTAACACCTTTATTAGGATTCGTCTCTCTGCATGACGTTTGTAAGCTGCATTCAAACCATTAGCAATCTTGAGACAAGTGCGGATTATCCCAAACAGTATATTACAGTATCACTGGACCTAGTTCATATAGTAGTATTTTGGTTCTTAAATATTTATGGATGAGTTGCACTATAAATCTTATTGACTAAAGTGTCCCTAAATCATATTGACTAAAAGTTTAGAGAATTTTCCCCCTCTGTTAGTTTTCAGGACATCTCATAATAAGTATATTATTTTGTTTTGGTTTTGATTTTGAAAAGCAAAGGTTGAGGAAATTAAAATTTAATGTTATGTCACCTTTGACTTCCAAGTCTAGACATTTTTGTCCTTAAAAGAATATTTGTGTGAAACTTTTGTGTAGTATCAACATAATATGAATTGTAACTTAAAATGCACTTGGTTCGCTAAGGGTGAGTGTCTGTTCATATCTTCATGAGGTATATAGTATACTTGGAAGTATGGTCTTTAGCTCATTTTGCTAGAATGCTGCGCTAATAAAGCAGAGTTACCAGTGTGCTCCTCTTCTGCTCTGCTGAAACGTACTTTTCTGTGCTGTAGCCACAGACTCCACCCCTCTCCTGGCCAGCTGTGTTGCTAAGACATGCCTTGCCCACAGGAGAAAGGGTTAGGATAGTGTGGGTTCATTTTGTTCACTCCTTCATTCGATGAGTATTTATTGAACATCTACTGTGTCAAAAGTGTGTGTGAGTGCACATGTACATGTGTGTGGATTTCATGCGATTAGGGGCAGGAGAGGAAGTGAAACACCTGAGCCAAGTCCACTGTGCTCAGGCTGCCATGTTTATCCCGCGGGTCCCACAGTTAGGAGTGAATGAAAACCCACCGTAGAGCAAATAGAATGCTTAGCTTTTTACTTAGCCATTTTATTGATCCTCCTTACCTTGTGATGGGCCCTGATTTGCATTTATTTTTCCTAAAAAACCTTACGGCTAAACTGTCCATCCCCTCTCTATAGATTACAATGCTTAATAATATCTAATAAGAGATAATGTACTCTTTCTGATACAACTCCTAACCACCAGATTCTTGACTGTAACCCAGGAAATGTATTTCCTTTTAATAATAAATCATTAATATCTGATATTCAGTTCTTTCAAAAAACTCATAAAGATACAAAAAGAATTGATGAGAAAGCAGTCTTATTATGTTATCCATAAATAAGATGTATAGTGTTATAAAATATCACTGAATAATAAAATAATCTACATGCATTAATGTTCCCATTAGATGGGTACATATTCCTTTGTTCTCCAACAGGTTGGTCTTAATGTTATTGAATTCTTTAACATATAAGTAACATATATTTATTTATTTTAGACATTTAAAAAAATACTGTTAAACATCAAGGAGACTGCCACCTAGTGAGGACCACACTTAACATTTTGATATATGTCATTCCAGACTTCCTTCTATGCATACATATTTTTTTCCATTTATTTTTATTAGTTGGAGGCTAATTACTTTACAATATTGTAGTGGTTTTTGCCATACATTGACATGAATCAGCCATGGATTTACATGTGTCCCCCATCCCTATCCCCCCTCCCACCTCGCTCTCCATCCCATCCCTCTGGGTCTTCCCAGTGCGCCAGCCCTGAGCACTTGTCTCATGCATCCAGCCCGGGCTGGTGATCTGTTTCACCCTGGATAGTATATTTGTTTCAATGCTATTCTCTCAGAACATCCCACCCTTGCTTTCTCCCACAGAGTTCAAAAGTCTGTTCTGTACATCTGTGTCTCTTTTTCTGTTTTGCATATAGGGTTATTGTTACCATCTTTCTAAATTCCATATATATGTGTTAGTATACTGTATTGGTCTTTATCTTTCCGGCTTACTTCACTCTGTATAATGGGCTCCAGTTTCGTCCATCTCATTAGAACTGATTCAAATGAATTCTTTTTAATGGCTGAGTAATATTCCATAGTGTATATGTACCATAGCTACATATTTTTATTTGAAAAAAAAATGAAATTATTCTGTGGTTTGTGTCTCAATATGCTTTTCCTACCTAGCGTTTATCTTGGAAAGAACCTTCCACACTGTTGACTCTCTGGTCATGTTCCAGTATATGGAGTCAATCAGTTTTCTATTGTGAGACATTTAGCTTCTTTCTCACCTTTTGCTATTATAAACAGTGTTTTGGTGACTAAATCTTTGTGTACATCATTAAATATTTATGACTTCTACATATTAACTTCAATAAGAATGACCTAATATAATAGCATATGCTTTTAAAGCACTCATGGTATTTGATGTTGTGAAGTTTACATTATTTGTACCTGGTCCGGCTATATAGCAAGCATCCTTTTTATAAAGGTAGAAAAGAAGAAGAAAAAGCAAGGAAGAGGTGAAACAACTCATAAGAATTGCACTTCTTAACATGGCCTGCTGATTCCAGTCTTAATCTCCCAAGCAGAGAGAAGTGGGGAAGAAGAGCAGAGAGCACTGGGGAATGAGGGTCTTTATCAAATAATAAATGTCTTGTATATGCAGCAGTTTGCTCTTTTAAAAGTGATCTTCTTTGGGGAATTCCCTAGTGGTGCAGTGGTTAGGACTCTGCATCTCCACTGCTGAGGGCCCAGGTTTGATCCCTGGTTGAAGAACTAGGATCTCTCAAGCCATCTAGTGTGGCCAGAAAAAAACAAAAGTGATCTTATATCAAATCAACATATTGTACACCTTAAATTTACCTAGTGTTGTAAGTCAAGTGTATCTCAGTAAACCTGAAAAAAAAATTTAAAAATATATAGATACATAAAAGTGATCTCACATCTTTTCTCTCTTGGAGACCAAGCCATGGGAGGTGGGCGGGCAGGTCTCACCTCCACACTGTAGATGAGAAAATGGAGCTTGTACCCAGGCTCGCCATTCTGAGCCTTTGGACTCTTAGTCAAGGTCACAGTGGTATTTTGACTGGGCCCTGGCAGGTGCAGAGACTCAGCTGCATGAGTATTCATTGATATTATCATATAATCTCTTCTCACTAACCTGTTATATTATTATACATTGCACATTTTATGGACATCAATGCTTGTACTTTGCCAGAGTGGGGAGGTGACTTCAAAGATGACAGCGTACTTGGCTTTGTATTAAGTCAGCTCGAACACTTCTGCTTCTGCAGTTCTTGTGCCTGATTTTCATGGGTTTTCATACCCTGTGCTGGGTCCATGCATTCTCCATTTGTCCTCCCAACAGTGCCACACCATCACCTGGCTCCATATTTGATGAAAGAGGGAAAGGAAGTGACAAGAGGCCGTGAGCTCAGTACCCAGGTCAGAGCCACCGCAAGAGGTGTGCCTGTCCCAGAGCTCATGCTGTCACCCACCATGCTTACCTCCCAGCTCCTGTTTTCTTTTTTCTTTTAACAGCTTTATTGAGATAGAGTTCACCTGCCAAACTATTCAGTCATTGAAAGTGGACAGTTCTGTAGCTTTGGCTATGTTACATTGTTAGCTTCCTTTTACAGATCTTGTTTCTTAGGTGCTATGAGCTGAGAGACCAGGTAGCAAAGTGTGCTGGGCTTGTGTGTAAAATTAGAGAAGGCTGATTCTGAGAAAAAGCTCCAAGAGCTCTCCCAGGAGGCAGGTGTCCAAACTTCCTTATGGAGACCCTGACAGCTCTATGGCTGTCCTGAGGTTCTGTTTGCTTCCTTTGGGTTTTCTGTGTTAGATTCTAGAATCGAGACTTTTGGGAAAATGACTTGCAGGCATGAGTTGTGATTATAGAGACAGAACCAGGGCTGGCTTCCTTTACCTCTCACCTTTTACCGAAGCTGTTTCTGGGTAATGACAAATCCGGTGCAAGCTGCAAGACTAAAATAAAATGTCTGAAGCTTTCTATTTCAAGTAGTGTAACTATTTTTAGGTTAGCATTTAACATTTTTAGATGTGGTGCAAATTGAGAAAAAACTAGTCAAGCAATTAGTTGTTCTCATTGGCTCTGAATCATCCTAACGGTTAAACATGTGTTTCTGGGCACACAGGGAAGTCAGAGGTGAACAAACATCCTATTTTGGCAAAATCAGTTTCACTTCATCATGATTGTTAGGGCTCTCTTTTTTTATGGTTTTAATTGAGATTTAGTTGTTTTCCCGATAGCTTAAAATTTCTGAACCAACCCTAGGTGCTGTCGTGGATCCATCCCGAAAACAAGACCGTCATCGTGCGTTGCAGTCAGCCTCTTGTCGGTATGGGTGGTAAACGAAATAAAGAGGATGAGAGATATCTCGACGTCATCAGGGAGACAAACAGACAAGTTAACAAACTCACGATCTATGATGCAAGACCCAATGTCAATGCAGTGGCCAACAAGGTGAGTGTATTTCATGACATGGTTCTACCTTATATACAGAGTGCAATGTTTCACATGAATGTTGTTGTCATGACCTGTCAACATGTGGATTTAAATTCATTAAACTTTGCTTAAATCAGGAAATGAGTTCACTAAGGTAAAAAGTAGTTTCAATCATAAAACATATCTGAAAAGTTGATTTCCTTAAAATCAAATGAAGGGGGCTTCCCTGGTGGTCCAGTGGTTGAGACTTCGCCTTCCAACGCAGAGGGTGTGGATTTGATCCCTAGTTGGGGAACTGGGATCTCATATGCCTCATGGCCAAAAACCAAAACATAAAATAGAAACAATACTGTAACGAATTTTTAAAAGACCTTAAAAATGGTACACATAAAGAAAAATCCTTAAAAAAATCAAATGAAAGTCAACTTTTGATAAACTAGGCAAGTCTAGAGCTGTAATGAACTTGGGTTTTGGCCAAGATCTCAGGCATGTGTTAGAATCTCTTGGAGCCCTATAGGCTATTGACGGTCATCCTCAATGTCAACACTATGTCATTCTCAATGTATACACTAGGGAGGCATCTGTGGGGATTGTGAGAAGCTGTAATTGTTAAAATCCTAAATTTGTAGCTTTATCGAAGCAGTCTTGTCTCTATACTCAGAAATATGTGTTCTCATTTATATGAGATAGTCCAAGAAATGAGTAGCTCCATGTATATGAATTTTACAGTTATTTGTGCATGCGTGCCAAGTCACTTCAGTCGTGTCCAACTCTTTGTGACTGTATGGACTCTAGCTTGCCAGGCTCCTCTGTCCATGGGATTCTCCAGGCAAGATTACTGAAGTGGGTTGCTGTGCCTTCCTCCAAGGGATCTTCCCAACCCAGGGATGGAACCCGAGTCTTTTATGTCTTCTGCATTGGCAGGCGGATTCTTTACCACTAGTGCCACCTGGGAAGCCTGGTGTCAATGTTTTCAGAGAACTCTTTCTCCGGGGTTTCCTTGGCCTTCTTGAGCAGAGTATGCTGAGTGCACCTACAGTAAAGTGATAAGGCAGTGTTGCCTGCCGGTGTCCCTCGGCAGCTGCTGCAAAGGCCGTTTGCCCCTGCACGACATGGTCCCAGACTCAGAAATACCTTTGACATTCAGTTTCAACTTTTGGGTTTTTTTTTTTTTTTTCCTTTTCTCATTGCCAGTTGTCACTTATACATGTTCACAGTGGGCCTGCCCCATCCCAACTTTCAGATTTATTGCTGCTGGTCAGATGTAGGCTTACATTTCATCATCTTGGATATTTTGCTTATCCCGAAGTCATTTACCTGGCATCTTGGATTATTAAAAGCACAAGGCAAGAGCCTGAAAGCAAAACAAGTCCTGAAGCAGCTCACCTAGATGTGGTGGTTTCCTAAACAGACCCTGTAATGTCTCTCTACATGGGCGTGTGTGTGGAGCTCCATTCACAATTATTTGCTCACAGATCATGCACCTGACACCTTTACTCCTGGGGAGCCCCCTGCCCCTTGTGTATTCTTGGACCAGCTATTTGTTACTGCAGTTGATTTGGGTTTAGATAATGAAAATGATTTTGAAATTATCCAAAAAGCAATCATGAAGTGAAATCAATCAATAGATTAGGAATTAGAAGAAAATGTTTAGTAAATTTAGCCCACATATTAATTTCTTGTTGTATTATCCTTACCTTTATATTTCTGCTATCCTTCATGTATAATTCAGAGTTGAATAAATGCATAAAATGAAGTATTTCCATGTATACATTTAGCCTGAAACAGATATGATATAATATTAAAATGAGGTATTTATTTATTTTTTTTTGATAGGGCCAAGTCTGTCTTTTTTTTTTTTTTTTCAATTTCTCCTTTATTTATTTATTTCAGTGGGTTTTGTCATACATTGATATGAATCAGCCATAGATTTACACGTATTCCCCATCCCGATCCCCCCTCCCACCTCCCTCTCCACCCGATTCCTCTGGGTCTTCCCAGTGCACCAGGCCCGAGCACTTGTCTCATGCATCCCACCTGGGCTGGTGATCTGTTTCACCGTAGATAATATACATGCTGTTCTTTCGAAACATCCCACCCTCACCTTCTCCCACAGAGTTCTCCACATATATGTGTTAGTATGCTGTAATGTTCTTTATCTTTCTGGCTTACTTCACTCTGTATAATGGGCTCCAGTTTCATCCATCTCATTAGAACTGATTCAAATGAATTCTTTTTAACGGCTGAGTAATATTCCATGGTGTATATGTACCACAGCTTCCTTATCCATTCATCTGCTGATGGGCATCTAGGTTGCTTCCATGTCCTGGCTATTGTAAACAGTGCTGCGATGAACATTGGGGTGTACGTGTCTCTTTCAGATCTGGTTTCCTCAGTGTGTATGCCCAGAAGTGGGATTGCTGGGTCATATGGCAGTTCTATTTCCAGTTAAAATGAGGTATTTAGAAAGGATATTTTAAGATATATATAAGAATGCATAAAATGAATACCTTTATCATATTAACTCTAAAGCTCATTTTTGTAGCAGTAGAATTATTGAATGCCTTTTTAAGACTCAGGAAATTTGCCTGTGTATCTAGTCTATTTAGGAATGAAAGGAAGGAAAATATTATGGGGGGGGGGAAACCTGGGCTTGAAAAACCTGTGCATCATTCTTTAAAAACCACATTCAGGGTCCCCTCCTCCCTCAGCTGTGTCTTCCTAGCCATCTGTATCCACGGCAACAGTCTGTATTATGTTGTACTAGGTAACTTGGGTTGTTCTTTTTTGTTGAAGAGAACTGAAAAGAAAACTTTAAAACTAATCCAAGTTGGAGATTTTGAACTTCTGGGAACTCAATCTGTGCTTGACTAATAGATTTTTACCCTTCTGACTTCTCTTTGAACCTAATTGTTCTGCCCTTATGGCTATTTAGAAATTTACAATCCCAGATGTAACAAGGATTTTAAATTAAACAAACAAACAAAACCCAGAGGCAGACAAGATCCAGCACCCTGTGATGAATTAAAGTGGGGCTGTATTAATGTCTGTTTTGGCAGAAACTTTAGCAATGAATTATTACTTTTTCTGTGTATCATCTTCAGTTATTTAAAAAAGAAACTCCAGCATTTGGAATGTCTTTGAAAAATCAGTAACTGTTCACAAACCACATGTCACGTGTCCATGGGAGGGTGATGTGTGTCGTTGTGTGAGAGGCTTGCAGAGCTAGATCACAGTGGAACAGGCACACTCCTGTTGTGACCTCTGATTGCAGCTGCAAGGTGTTATTCCCTGAAATGTGACCCATGTGCGTGTATATTCGTTAGCTGATAGCTATTTAAAAACAATAAAGTGAATGTTTCTTGTCTACTACTGATGCTATTTGTAGCAAGCTTTAAAAACACATTACTGTTTAAATAAAAAACAATTTCTCACCTGGAGTCTGTGGAGATCAAGGCCTCTGGCTTGTCTGGAGACATAGGTCTCCAGGTTTGAAGTTCAAGTGGTAGCCTTCTACTGCAGGAAACCTTCTCTGTGACTAACTCTGGAAAAAAACCATAGGATGTATTGGCCCTTCTGTCCCAACCTATAAAAAGAGAAGAGGTTTTCTGTGGCAGTGGCAGGCATGTGGTTTGTCTGTCCTCGACTTTGACTGTTTACTTACCTTTACTTGTGAGTTTACATATTCATATGTTTTTATGATGTTAATTAGCATCCTTCCATTTCTGCTTGCTTTCTTCACAGGTTCCTGAATGATTTAACCTTTTCTTAAAAGGCCAGAGGCCATGTGTTCCATGGCATTTTCAAACATTAAGCAGAAATCAGCCCAGTTCCTAAACAAAATTGTAGCATTTTTTTGTCTTCATGGAAAACAGGCATCTTCACGACCCTGTGAAGGGGAAGTGATGCCCACCCTGGCAGGTTGATGCTGGCAGGCACCATGGCAGGTGGCAGCCATCTCATCTCCTCTTGAAACCTTTTGTCCTTCGAGGGCCAACCACATGCAGCACTGTCCCTGGCGTTTTTGCGTAGCACACGGACAGTCACAGGGCACTAGAAAAGGTTCAGGCTTTGAAATCAGATGACTTAAATTCTATTGCTTACCTCTGACTTTGGGGGTAGTTAAATAGCATCTCTTCTTATTTGCAAAATGGAGATAGTAATAGCTGTCTTGTAGCATTGTTGTAAGAATTAGATACAATGATGTAAAGCAAGAATCGCCGTATCCGGGATGTCAGAGAGGCTCATTAAATGGTGGCTGGTGTTAGCTGTTATAGAGCCCAGCTCCTTTTAATCTTAGGAGACCTCAATAGTATTATCTCCTGTTCTTCAAGAGACAACATTGAGGCTCAGAGAGGTTAAGTGCTTTGCCACAGGTTGCACAGCAAAGAGGGACTGAAGCTGAGCTATCGACCTGGGTCTGTCTCCAAAGCCTGTCTTTTTCCTCTAGCTTATCGTGTCCCATGTGAGCCTGCCCTTGGAGTACTGTTAAAATCGGATAGAAGATGAGAACCATTCAGAACCAGCTCTTGCCTTTCCAGATCCAGAAGAAGAGCTAGTAATTAGAGAACATTTTGAAAATGATTTTTTTCTTGCAAATACAGATTCCCAGGAAATTGCCAGCTCCCCATCATTTTTTTCCAGCTCAGAGTGTGACTAATAAATATTGTTGAGGCCTAGTGTCAGATGGGAAGTCGAGTCACATCAATTATTAAATCAAAGTTGCAAGGTTTTTGGTTAAGATTTGAAGGACTAATAACCTTTGAAATATTTGTGTAAGTAATGGAAGAAATAGAAAACCCAGCTTACTGTTTTGTGTGTCTTGTTTCTTAGGCAACAGGAGGAGGATATGAAAGTGATGATGTGTATCATAACGCCGAACTTTTCTTCTTAGACATTCATAACATTCATGTTATGCGGGAATCTTTGAAAAAAGTCAAAGACATTGTTTATCCTAATGTGGAAGAATCTCATTGGTTGTCCAGTTTGGAATCTACTCATTGGCTGGAACATATCAAGGCAAGTATATGTTTTGAAAAAAGATGTATATATATAAAAAGAAAATAATTGTTCAGTGAAACAGGAAATTGTTTTAATTCCTTAAATTGAAAAAAAAAATTGAACGGTGAGAGAAACAATATTTGTTGTATAGGGCCGGCAGTTTGTGTTTCTTTACAATTTGCTTACCTGGAGTAAAGATATTCTTGAGAGTTTGTGGAGATGTCACTTTCCAACTCATCAATAGCGAGTAGTTGAGCCTTTCCCCCAGGTTTATGTAACCATTACTGCATATGACCTTCAAGAACCTGGAGCAATTGTTTTTGTTGAAACTAATCTCAGTGGACTTAAAGAATGAGTTTCGTGTTTTTATTATAGTCAATCCTTTGTCTTGATAGAGGCATCTAAAAGCTCCATTCTTTTAAAAGTACTTGAAACTATGTGAGGAAACTAACAACTTTAGAAGCTGCAATTTATTTCTGTAAACAAACAAGGGACTTCCCTCATGGTCCAGTGGTCAGGGGGTCTGTGCTTCCACTGCAGAGGGTGCAGGTTTGATCCCTGGTTGGGGAGCTTATGTATGTATTTATATTCTCCCAAAGTTTATATGTTGATACCCTGACCCCCAGTGCCTTAGGGTGTGACCTTATTTGGAAAGAGGGTCATTGTAGATGTGATTGATTACAACAGGTTCATACTGGGGTAGCATGGACCCTTAATTCGATAAGGCTGGTGTCCTTATGAAAAGGGAAGATTCGGACACAGAGACATGCTCAGAAAGATACCATCTGAAGATTGGAATTATGCTGCCAGAAGGCAGGAACTACCAGAAGCTTCGAGACAGGCCTGGAACAGGTCCTTCCCTGGAGCCTTCAGAGGGATCATGACCCTGCCCACACCTTGATCTCGGACTTCTAGCCTCCAGACTTAAGAGATGATATATTTCTGTCGTTTAAGCCCCTAGTCTGTGTGACACTATTACGATAGCCCTAGTGAACTCATATAATCACATATGTGAAAGAAGGTTTGACATGTAGTTTGGCTTTGTGTCTGTTTGTCTTGTTTTTTAATACCTACTTACCTCAGCTTCCCTGTTGGTAAAGAATATGCCTGTAGTGTGGGAGACGTGGATTTGATCCCAGGGTCAGGAATATTCCCTGAAGAAGGGAATGGCAACCCATTCCAGTAGTCTTGCCTGGAGAATTCATGGACAGAGCAGCCTGGCGGGCTATAGGCCATGGGGTTGCAAAGAGTTGAATGAGTGACTAACACTTTTCACTTTCCCTTTGTCTTTGAAAGCAGTTTCTGCAGAGGAAAAACAACAAACCTTATAGTTCCTGGCCTTCCGTTTTTAGAACCTTTTCCGTTCTAGATGTTAAGAGTATTTTAAAGCAGGACTTTTTACTAGGGTTAAAGGCTTTATGTTCAAATTTAAGCAGTCCCTTCCAGCTGGCCATTTACTCGCATGAATTTCTTTGCCAGCTTGTTTTGACGGGAGCCATCCAGGTCGCAGACAGGGTTTCTTCGGGGAAGAGCTCGGTGGTGGTGCACTGCAGTGATGGTTGGGACAGGACGGCCCAGCTGACGTCCCTGGCCATGCTGATGTTGGACAGCTTCTACCGGAGCATCGAGGGCTTCGAAATATTGGTCCAAAAAGAATGGATCAGTTTTGGACATAAATTTGCATCTGTAAGTAAACAAAACTGATTTTTAAATTATCTGATTACCACCTGGGATTAAAAAAAAGCTAGTTTGTGAAACCACTGATTTTCTTTTAAAAAGAAAATCTGAGTAGTATTATAAAAAAACACTCTGCAGGTTTGAAAATGCGTGGCGCCTTGGGTTTAGCCAGTCTTTTCAGGAGACATGTTCATCCATCTGTGCCATATACAGTTTCACTTGAAAGTGATATGGAAAGTGTTTCAGTTGTAATTGTACAAAAGAAGGAAGATGCTCCTTTCTCAACTAATATTATAACTACTAGAGCCAAATATTTGTAGATATGCTAGACTTTTGTTGAGACTTTTGCTATCTTCTGATAGATATTTTGAAGACCAAGAGAACCTATTAAAATGTCTGTTTGCAGGTCTGGTTTCCAGACACCCTTTGAATAAGCATTTTGAACAAGTTCCACGGATGGTTCTGCTGAAGTGAACCCATAGACCGTTTTAGAAACACTGCTGTGTGGCCTTGTAGCCTGCATCTAAATTTCATAAGTACTATGAACAGCATTGTCAGGTAGAAAGAATCATTGTTGATGGTGAAGTTTTTGACTTGTTTTCGAGAAAGAACTTTTTTACAAATAATTTTTTAATTATAATAATCACACCCTTTTGGATATGGTTTCAAGATATGAAACTTTCAGATTGGTCCCTTAGCAACTGGTAATAAATAGTCTGCGGGGTGATCTGCTCCAGTCTACCTGCAGCTGCACAAAACTCTGATCGGATAGAATAGTTGTAGTGCTCACATAGGATCATGAAGCTTTATAAGCTTAATTTCCATTGTTTTGAAACCTTACATTATTTTCTTTATTGCCATGGGGAAAAATACTATTCACTCTCTGAGAAACTGGGTGTTTGGAAGGCAGATTGCTGAGTTGTAACTGTCACATTTTGTGGGTTATACCTTTCTCAGTTTTAAAACAAATCATCAATTCCTTTCAGAGAATAGGTCATGGTGATAAAAACCATGCCGACGCTGACCGATCTCCTATTTTTCTCCAGTTTATTGATTGTGTATGGCAGATGTCAAAGCAGGTAAGAGATATATTGGATGAAAATACATTTGATTTAATCTTTAAATATCTTGATACAATATCTGGGATTTGTGTCAGACTAACACTAACACAGGGTAGAGTTAGAGATACAACAAGTTTGGCCATGTGCAAATAATTCTGGACACCAGGTGATGGGTACATGGGGTTCACTTTTTTAATCCTCACTACTATTTATATTGACTGGAATTTTTCATAATGAAGTTTTTAAAATTTAATATTTAACTATACTCTCTCTGCTAATGGAGGAGCAATGCAATTGACACCACCAGTCATCTTTTCCAATTTATCCTACGCTGGTGTTTGTGTATGGGCATGTCTGCTCCCTTAGACGGCTGTAAATAATTAAATCACCTCAAATTTCCTGTATGCTCAGGAGAACCCAGAAAATGGGCTTGTTTTCCCATTTTGACTCTTTATTCCTTTACTTGATGCTCATTTATGCTCTCCAGCCCTGGGCAGAGCACCAACAGATGAGCCGTAGGGCGCTGCAGACTTCAGCCTCAGCTGTCCCCCCAGAACAATTATGCACCTCTTCTTAGCTCTATGAGATCAGCCTCAGGTTTTCATGTGTTCCTTACCTGTTTGTTTCTGTCTAGTTCCCTACAGCTTTCGAATTCAATGAACGGTTTTTGATTACAATTTTGGATCATCTATATAGCTGCCGCTTTGGTACATTCTTATACAACTGTGAATCTGCTCGAGAAAAACAGGTGAGTGAAAAATGCTCATCTTTTTAGTTGAAGGGTCACCAAAATGTGTCTAGTCTGCCATGATATACAAAGAATTTGATAGCTTGGCTTGTGATGAATGTAGAGTGTCTCATTTTGTACCCCACACTTGGGCGTTTTCACTTCAACCAAAGGTTATTGAGTTTGTGGTGTGGCCTTCATGAGTAAGACGTTGACTTTTCCCTTAGAGCATAAGAATGATTTTTTTGTTGAGGTATAGATGATTTACAATACTATGTAAGTTTCAGTATATAACACAGTGATTCAATAGTTTCATAGATTATACTCCATTTAAAGTTCAGTTCAGTTCAGTCGCTCAGTCGTATCTGACTCTTTGTGACCCCGTGGACTGCAGCACGCCAGGCTTCCCTGTCTATCACCAATTCCCAGAGCTTACTCAAACTCATGTCCCTTGAGTTGGTGATGCCATCCAACCATCTCATCCTCAGTTGTCCCCTTTTCCTCCCACCTTCAGTCTTTCCCAGCAGTAGGGTCTTTTCAAATGAGTCAGCTCTTTGCATCAGGTGGCCAAAGTATTGGTGTTTCAGCTTCAGCACATTAAAGTTATTATGAAATAATGGTTATGTTTCCCAATGCTGTATATCCTTGTAGCTTATTTAGTTTATACCTAATAGTTTGTACCTGTTATTCCCCTACACCTATACTTCCCCTCCCATCTTCCCTCTCCCCACTAGTAATCACTAGTATGTTCTCTATATTGGTGAGTCTGTTTCTGTTTTACTATATTTCTTCACTTGTTTTATAGACTCTTCATATAAGTGAAAGCATACAGTATTTCTCTTTCTCTGACTTATTTCACTGAACATAATCATCCCCTCAAGGTTCAGCCATGTTGCTGCAATTGGCAGCACTTAATTCTTTATGGCTGAGTAGTAATCCATTGTATATACATGGCACATCTTATTTGCCCATTCACCTGTTGATAGACAGTTACGTTGCTTACATATCTTGGCTATTGGAGTAAGCATGGCTATTAAAGGCATGCAAGGTCACCCTCCCAAAACGCCATAAAAATGTCAGTAAGGGAAAATTTTTAAAAGGCATTAACCCACAAGAACAGGGGGAAATAAGAAAGGAGAGTCAGCAACAAACTTGGAACCTGGAAAGATAGTAGGTAAGTGGAAAATAACTTCACTTGAGAATCTCATACCAGCAGTAGGGAGGGCAAGAACCAGTCCACTTTGCATCGCAGGAACCCCAGATGACTCAGGGCTTCTGGGACAAAGGGGGAGGGATAAGACACCCTGAAGGTGTGTTTAGAATACGCAGGCAGCTTTCCTGGATTACCCCCACCCATCTCTGGAGTTGAGGGCAGAGGTTTCTTCTCGAGAAAGAGTGAGAGTAGGTCTCCAGGCTGGAGACCCGAGTATCATCAGGGGTTGAATAAATGGAACAGCTGGCTTGCAAGGGCCTCGACCCATATCCCCTGCTGACTCCTCACATCCTGGCAGCAGGTCCCTATCTTTCAGGTAGGAGCCTTCTCTGTTGGCAAGGAAGGAGAGAGAAGAGAACCCTTGGATATTGCTGATGGGGGTGTAAAATATCATGGGAGCCAGCATTTCTACTCCCGAGTATGTACCCAAGAGGGAGGAAAACAGGGGTAAGGCAAAAACTTAGTGCAGGGCAGCCCTACTCATAATGGCTAAAAGGCCTCAACAACCCCATCATCCGTCAGCTGATGAACAGACAAACTAAATGTGGTCTGTCCATTCAATGGAATATTATCCAGCCATCAGAAGGAATGGAGTTCTCACCCACAATACAAATGGATGACCCTTGAAAACATGTGTACTGAAAGGAGTCAGACATAAAAAGGCACATATGATATGATTACATTTATCTGAAATGACTAGAAAATCAAGTCCATAGAAACAGATAGCAGACTAGTGGTTGACAGGGGGCTGAGGGAGGGGAGAATGGGGAGTTCCTTCTTAGTGTATACGGGCCTTCCTTTGGGGATGATGAAAATGTCTTAGCGCTTGACAGAGGTGGTGGTTGCACACCACGGAGAAAGTACTAAAAGCATTTTAGTACTAAAAGTTCACCATTGTAGACTAAAATGATGAATTTTATGGTATGTGAACTACACTGAACTTTATAAAACAGAAAGAATCATCTCTGGAGAAACTGACTAGCCCAAGAAGGACCTCAGCATTTGCTGAGTCATAGCAATCTAAACCCTAAACATGGATCTCATCAAAGCTATGCTATATATTGGGGGTTCCCAGGCAGGACAGAGGGTGTGAGCACAGCAGCAGGGGTGGGAACCATTCTCCCTGTGACAGTGTCAAGAGTTAATGCCTATAAATGTGTAGTCAAAAAGTAGCAAGAGGATGGTGTTTCTCCAAGATGTGGAGGTAAGTACCAAATAACCTGATACACTTAAAAAGTCAAACACAGTTTTTGTTTGGGGGAGAAAGGTGAGAGACTGCTTCTTCCATAACAAACCTTGTCTAGCTGTTTGACTTTAAGTCAACTGTGTGCATGTGTAAAAATAAAAACAAGCATGCAAATAAAGACAAGGCAGTGTAGATTGTGGTGGAGAAGGCAATAGCAACCCACTCCAGTACTCTTGCCTGGAAAATCCCATGGACAGAGGAGCCTGGTAGGCTGCAGTCCATGGGGTCGCTAAGAGTTGGACACGACTGAGCAACTTCACTTTCACTTTGCACTTTCATGCATTGGAAAAGAAAATGGCAACCCACTCCGGTGTTCTTGCCTGGAGAACCCCAGGGATGCGGGAGTCTGGTGGGCTGCTGTTTATAGGGTCGCACAGAGTCGGACATGACTGAAGTGACTTAGCAGCAGCAGTGTAGATTGTGGCATCCAAAAGGGTCAAAAGAAGTTTTAGGTGGATCCCAAGAAGGCAAAATTTATGCTGCTGTTATTACTATTCACATTCACAAAATCTGTATGTTCAAGGGATTTCTTCACTCACTTATTTCAAGCTGTTCTTTCCAGCTTCCACTTTTATCTTATTGGTCCTTTCTTCTTGATTTTTTAAATTTACATATATTTTAATTGAAGGATAATTGCTTTATAGAATTTTGTTGTTCTCTGTCAAACATCAACATGAATCAGCCATAGGTGTACATATGTCCCCTCCCTCTTGAACCTCTCATCACCAGAAAGAGTTTCCAGTTCTGCCTTCAATAATTTTAATACTTGCCCTTTCATTTCCCAAGTTTTGATTTTCCTCTATTTATGATCAGAACTGGTAAAAAAAAAAAAAGAAAACTATAATTGAAAATCAATGAGGATATGAACATCTGTATGAAATGATGGGCACCAGACGGAAAAAGTGAAGCTTCACTGAAGTCGGGTATCCAGGTGTTTCAAATATCTGGATATTGGCATGATGCATTAAACCTCTGGATGTTTCATTAACCTAACTATCTAGATGCAAACTGTCAAGTAGACCCAGGTTAAGATTTTGTAGTTTGAACAAACACAAAAATGGAAAAAGTCAGTGAGATCTTGTGATAATTTTTCCTTGCTGCTGAATTCAAAAGAGCATGGTGTCCATCTGTTCGTGAATGTTTTCCCAGCCAGGAATAGTTTTCTTAGGTCAGTGAATTGCATTTAATGTTATAGCATCCTGCCCCTCTCTCTTCCGGCAAAAACAGAGGCTCTCAAGCCATTATGTATGCAAATATCAGGAAGTGGTGCTCAGCACTCCGGGCACAGGAGGCTTTTTGAGCTATTATGGGGATAATGTACATGTGTGATTCGAGTTGACACTCAGCTGTATCGCCGCAGCCTGAAAAATGGTTTGTGTACTGGGGTGTATTTTTACTTAGACTTTCCACTTTCTCTTTCCTCTAGAAAGTTACAGAAAGAACCGTTTCTTTATGGTCACTGATCAACAGTAATAAAGACAAATTCAAAAATCCCTTCTACACTAAGGAAATCAATCGAGTGTTATATCCAGTTGCCAGTATGCGTCACTTGGAACTTTGGGTGAATTACTATATTAGATGGAACCCCAGAATCAAGCAACAAGTAAGTGAAGTAGCATTGTAAATTCAGTGATGTCAAATGAGTACTAGCTCAGGACTTTGATAATGTTATGTAGTAGTTACTTAAAAATATTATGAAAGGAAAAATAGCAGAGTAAAAAAATGACACTTGCTTTTAATCCCAACTTCAGTTAAAAACTGTTTTTAATGCCTAAACCATTTATTTTGATTGCTGTTGAACTAATATTTTCCTGCCAACATGAGTAATGCAGTTTTTTAAAACTAAAATCTAAGCTAATTTTTTTATTGGAGTATAGTTGCTTTACAATGTTGTGTTAGTTTCTCTGTACAGCAAAGTGATTCAGCTATGTGTATACATGTGCTGTGCTTAGATGCTCAGTCATGTGTGACTCTTTGCAACCCCATGGACTGCAGTCCACCAGGCTCCTCTGTCCATGGGGATTCTCTAGGCAAGAATACTAGAGGGTTGCCATGCCCTCCTCCAGGGGATCTTCCCGACCCAGGGATCAAACCCAGGTCTCCCACATTGCAGTCAGCTTCTTTACTGTCTGAGCCACCAGGGAAGACCAAGAATACTGGAGTGGGTAGCCTGTCCCTTCTCTAGGGGATCTTCCTGACTCAGGAATCGAACTGGGGTCTCCTGCATTGCAGGAGCTACCTGCATTACCACCTGAGCTACCAGGAAGCCCATGTGGATACATATATCTCCTATTTTTTGGATTTCCTTCCCATTCAGGTCACCACAGAGCATTGAGTAGAGTTCCCTGTGCTCTACAGTCAATTCTCATTAGTTATCTATTTTGTACATAGTAGTATATACACATCAGTCCCAATCTCACAATCCATTACACCCCTCTCCCCCACCTTGGTATCCATAAGTTTGTTCTCTACATCTGTGTCTCTATTTCTGCTTTGCGTATAAGTTCATCTATGCCATAAGATGTAAACGAATTTAAATCTCTGGAAAATTTCTGAGTGTTTATAAAGTCAAGGATTTCCTTTAATGACTAAAAGTTGTTACACCTCATAAGAAGGTTCCTTCCAGAAACTAGACTGAGATAATCCTTCAAGGAAAAGAAACATTTTCTATTATCTATTCACATCTATGTACTTGTCAACTAATATGAGTGCTTTTTACCGAAAGTCTTTACTTCTAAAATAAAGATAATTGATCTGTCAAAGGACAGTACAGTCAATTGGCCATTTATCAGTCAAACATGGAAACGGTGATTTTTGAAGCAAAAGACTCCACATTTTATTAAAGGCACAGTCAGGCTTTCTCCCACTCCTATTGCATCCAAGATCAGAAGGAAAGTCCAGCCTATTTGTGAGGGCTCAGCAGTACATCCATTGAGCGACTTGTTCTAAGCACTGTAAGTATTAAGTATTTGCAATCACTCTTTGTAAAGGTTTGCACATTTCCTGTGGTTATGATGGTTGAATACCTGTTCTCCCAGGCCAGTCTTACGTAAGTGTCAGCTTTAATCCCACTACACATAGTCAGGCAATAGAAGGGTCCGGTGCCCAGTCTGACTCTGGATTGTTTATTCCACTCAGGCAGCTGGCTACATGCCAGTGTGTGTACCCTCTTGCCACCAGGGAGATGCACGTTTAAGCTGGCCCTCTTGTTTCAAGGTCTCTGCTTGCTTGCCTGAAAGCCTTTTGCAGTTTCATGATGGTTGAAGTGTATGATCTTTTGGAAAGTGACAGATCCCAGGGCTTGAGAACATTCACTTGTTTAGTTTAGAATTTGAGAAGTACACAGAGGGAGTGTATTTAGCTGTAGTTCGAGCATTTGGAACATCAAATAAAGAGGAAATAGGAATTTTCCCAAGATTCTAAGCACTGTTGCACAGGACATGTTTCTTTACTGGTTAAAAAATACTGTATAGATGAGCCCTGTTTCTCCTATAAATTTTACCTTTTCTGTATTTATCATGGCTTAAAAAAGATAACTGTTGGTGATTAGAAAATGTTGATAGTTTCTGTAGATTCTGTAGTCTCTTCTCCTCATCCATCTGTACTTGGAGAAGCTCTTGAAATTCCATGCACTTAGAGCAATTCACTTATCACATACAAAGGTAATGAGAATTGTGTGACAAGTCAGGTTTTCAGTGACATCACTGGAAGAACTTACTATGACGTGTCTCTCCCCCTTATTCTCCCAGAACTGAGCCAAATGGAACTGAGCCAGGTAGGAGTGAAAATTTCTTTGATTGAGGTTTTTATTTTGAGCCAGCGATTGGTCTGTATTATGATCTGTGAGATTTACTCCAAGAAAATAACTCACCTTTCCTATATAGATTTTCTGAATGTCAAGAGTCCTTTATACATCTGTGTGTCGTTTGGCATCTTGCATTTTCATCTGCCAAATAGCATGCATCAGGCACTGGGGGGACCCAGAGATTAACAAGAGCTGGTTTCTGTCCACAAGGAGCTCCCAGACTGCAGGGGCACCCAGGAACAGAAGTTGATGATCAAGCTCGAGGAGAAATGTGAACTAAGTGCATCAAATTTCCCAGAAGATCTTATGCAGAACATTATTTCATACAGAAATAGATTACAATCCAATCACACAGGACTTTTCAAATTCTATAATGTACACCTAAAAGAATATACTTAACCACTGAAATTGTTCTTCAGTTGTGTGGCCTGGTTGATATACAGGTAGTTGTTGAATGCCACGGGCATTCACAGCACTATGGTAAACTATCGGTGTTGAAAGATGTAGAAACATATCCAGCCTCTCCCCATGGTGAGCTATTCCCCGAGAAGAAGGCAGGGTTAGGCTAATGTGCTTTTTTAAAAGCTGAATCCACTGGCCCTTGCTACAACCTCAAAACTGAGAGTTGATGGCAAGACCAATTCTTATATTTGACAAACTGTGAAGAAGCAAACTTGGTACTTTTATTTAATATGAGGAAGTTGCTCAGGCCAAAAGCCAATGGAGAATTTAGTCCCGTAAACCTAAGTGAGACCTTCAGCTGCTGGTGTGTTGCATATTGTCTTTGGGGACATCTGCACTCCACATGGCTCTGAACCAGGGTTGCCGCAGGCAGATCCTGTTTTACTTAGGATGACAACAAGGACAGATCTTCACAGGCTTATCTGGGTGGGGTTTAAGTCATTTCTGATAGAAAAGTTAGAAAGGAATATGGATATGAAAATAAGTTGAAGCCTAAAATACCTGTGTAGCCACTGACTGCCTGTTCCTGGCATGCTCCTTACTTCATACTTCTTTCCCCTAGGGACACATCGAGGTGTGGGATTTACAGTCACTTGACTATGAATTTCATTTCTTGCTGTTCTGTCCTGTGATATGCAGTCACAAATGGACTCTTTCCTTCTATTATATCCCTAAATTGGTTCTCTTTGTCTCTAGGCTAATGACTGCTAGACATCTTTTGTACCCACTACCAGACTGAATGATCTTTTTATTTCTAATAGTTTTCTAACTCTATAGCCTTGTCCATCATTGGCAAAAATGATTGTTTTACCTCTCATTTCTTTTTTCTTGTCTTGCTGGTACAATAACAAATAGATTCTACTAGTCATATGGAAAAGAGAAGTTTTAAAAATAGCCAAGAGCATTTTGGAGGAAAGTGTTGAGGAAACCCTTGCCCTGACACATTAGGACTTATCTGAAGCAGAACAGAACCCAGAAACAGAGATTGGAGATGCAGAGGCTGGGGAGGGGGAAGAATGGACCATCGATGGTAAATGTGTAGTGGTCCATGGTCCTGGCACAGCAAACGGAGCCAGTGCACATGGAGTCCTCTTCCCCAAACCTGCTACTCCCACTGGCTTCCGCATCTCAGTGCTTGGCAGCTCCATCCTACATGCCCTGGCCAGAAACCTGAATGGCATCCTTTTCCCCCACTTTAAAAACCAGCCTTATTGAGGTATAATTGATACATAATAATCTGCACATGTCCAAAGTGTGCAGTGCGGTAGGTGTTCATATGTGTCTGTACATGTGAGACTCTGACCACATTAGAGGTCATACACACACCCATTGCCAGCAAGCACTCCCGTCCCTGTAGGTGAGCTTCCATTTAGCACACAGTCATCCTTGCCTTCCCTGCTCTCTCGCCACTTGTCCCAGGCTGTCAGGAGAGCTTGCAGGGCTCCCAGCCTCCTCACTGATGCCTCTTTCTCGCACACCCTGCTTTGGCCACGCTGGGCTCCTTGCTCAGCCTCGAGACCCTCAGCCGTCTGCCTGGCCACCTCCCTCCCCTCCCCGCAGCCCTCCCCTAAGAGTCACCTTCTCAAGGTGACTCACCCCCACCACCCCGTTGAGAGTGTCACTCACCCACGGTGTGTCCCTGTCCCTCCCACCATGCTCTACTTTTCTGTAGTCCTTATCACCTTCCACGTCCTGTGGACCTCCCAGGGTCATCATTGTCTTTGCTGTTTGTCTGTCTCCCCCTGCTGGAAGAGAAACACCACAGAAGTGGGAGTTTGGGCCTCCTTTAGGTGGCACTAGTGGTAAAGAACCCACCTGCGAATGCAGGAGACATGAGACCTGGGTTCCATCTCTGAGTCAGGAAGATCTCCTGGAGGAGGGCATGGCAACCCACTCCAGTATTCTTGCCTGGAGAATCCCATGGACAGAGGAGCCTGATGAGCTACAGTCCCTGGGATCACAAAGAGTCAGACGACTGAGCACGTGCATTCACTGCTGAATCCTGAGCCCCTGGAGCAGTGTCTAGCTCTCAGGGGAGCATATACAGAGAAAAACAGGCAAAGGGTATCAAGGGGCAGTGCACAGCACTTACTGGGCATCAGTCGCTCTACACGCATTCCTGTTCGCATGTCAGTATGCGTGAAAACCTCACATTCTACAGAGCCATACAGTAAAAAGAACAGGGGCTCACAGGAAGGATGGGGCTAGGAGAGAGACGGAGACTTCTCCAAACCCTGCCCCTTTGTAAGCAGAGCGCTGAGGAGAGCACCAGTCAGGCCTTGGCAGGCTGTAGCAGGTTAAATGGGGGTCCCCAAAACACACATCCACTTGGAACCTGTGAATGTGACCTTACTTGGAAAAAGGGTCCTTACAGATGTGCTTGAGTTCAGAATATCAAGACAAGATCCTCCTATATTTAGTTAGGCCCTAAATCCGAGGACAGGTGTCCTCATAAAAGAAAAGAGGAAGATTTGAAAGCCAGACACATACACGAGATGAGGCTGTGTAAAAACAGAATGATTGCAGTGCTGCGGCCACAAGCCAAGGAAGCCTGGAGCTGCCAGAAGCTGGTAGAGGCAATGGAGTCTCCTCCCCTAGAGTCTGGCAGCCACAGGAAATGAATACAGTCTTAGCTCCTGCCATCTTCTCTGATGCAAGTCCCAAAGAGCATTACAAGTCAGATCTAGGGTGTAGCCTTCTTCATCAGTGTAGCGTCTTCATGGCTTCCTCATTGGTACTTGCAGCTTCAGCACGCAGCTTGAAGTGAAAGTGAAAGTCACTCACTTATGTCCAGCTCTTTGTGACCCCATGGACTATACAGTCCATGGAATTCTCCAGGCCAGAATACTGGAGTGGGTAGCCTTTCCCTTCTCCAGGGTGTCTTCCCACCCCAGGGATCGAACCCAGGCCTCCCACATTGCAGGTGGATTCTTTATCAGCTGAGCCACCAGGGAAGCCCAAGAGTACTGGAGTGGGTAGCCTATCCCTTCTGGATCTTCCCGACCCAGGAATCGAACTGGGGTCTCCTGCATTGCAGGTAGATTCTTTACCAACTGAGCTGTAATGCAGTGGAAAGCAGGACAGTTCTAGAAGCCACTAGCCGTAAAGGAAGGCACTTCAGTAGACTTTTGGCAGGCTGGAGATTCACACTAGGCTGTCCGTTGGGGCCAGTGTTCTCTGTCATACATTAATACAGACAGTAGAATGTTAAAAGTTGTGTTAAGGCACAGTGATACAAACTAAACCTACCATGAGATACCAAGTTATACTCATCAAATTGGCAAAGACTATTTCTCTCACATTGCCAAGCACTGGTGACTGGGAACCACCAGGCACCACTAGTGAGACGGTAAGATCATCTCCCCACCTCAGAACAGTCGGACTGCATGTGGTCAAGTGGAACTGATCACACCGTCCTCTTCAGCAGTTCCTTCCCCACACACCAGAACAATTCCTTCAGGTAGCATTCATATACTTGCCTGAGTAGACACGTCCAAAGATAGCCCAGCATCACCTGTAATACTGGTTACCATTCCCCTGTGGGGGATAGATAGAGTAGCCGTGGTTTATGTATTCCATGGAACTCAACTGAGATCCAGTTCAGAAATATACTGGCAGATCAAAATGTGGATTGAGAACTAGAGAAAACCACCATTGAGGTCCAGTTTTACCAAGTAGAGAAGAATGGTGTATTTTGTTTCTGGATATTCACTTAGAGAAAAAGGGTCAAAAGTCTGCACAGGAAGGAAGCCTGCACCCCAGCCTGAGAAGGGTTGTTGCCTCTCGGAGCGCAGCAGGGACAGGTGACACAGCAGCCCGGACCTATGCCTGGATAGATGCATTTTAAAAAGATGGCGACACATGTGTGTGGACCTGTGTGTGTGTGAGTTATTTCTTGGTGGCAGATAGCTGAATATCTTTTTATTATCATGAATCTTTGTACTTTTCTGTATTTGCAAATTGTGCAATATTGAAGGAAATGATGTCTATTAATGCCCAATGACAGGGTTTGTTCAGAAGGCAGCAGCCGCAGCAGATGGGGGCACAGGTGCGTCTTGGCAGAAAGCACTCACATCTTCCCTTCTGTCCAGCAGCCAAACCCAGTGGAGCAGCGTTACATGGAACTCTTGGCCCTACGCGATGAGTACATCAAGCGCCTTGACGAATTGCAGTTTGCCAACTCTGCCAAGCTTTCCGATCCCTCGGCCTCACCTTCTAGCCCTTCACAAATGATGCCCCATGTGCAGACTCACTTCTAATAAAGAAAAAAGTGGACTTTTCATTCGGGGCCTCTGTACAAAGTAGGTTAAACTATTTGCCTCCATTTAGAACTTGAACTAACATAATCTTAAACTCTTGAATATGTGCCTTCTAGAATACATATTGCAAGAAAACTACAGTGTCTACACGGCAATCGGAAGAAAGGAGCCCAGATGGGGTTTTGGAAAATCCTGATACCTTCCAAAAGTGGTTTTTGAAAGATAATATTTAAATCATATTTACCTCTTCAATCTCTTCAGAAATATTACGTGTACAATATGTACTTTGTGGGCCTCATTAGAACAACGACATTTTTAACTAAAGGGGGAAAATGTATGTTTATGAGATGGATTTTCCTCAGACTGCTTATAATAGTTGCTTTGGGTGATCTAAAATGAACCTAAATGTGAAAGATGGGTGTTCCTGCCAAAACCAAACTGAGCTCAGCTTCCGAGGCATGATCCCAAAACAAGGTGTTTAAATAATTGCCAAATTTCACACCATCATCTGTGTGATGACTTGAGAAATAGCTGTGTAGATGAGTTTTCCATTATTTTGAAATTTTGGAATATGAAGTATTTTCCCCTAATTTCCAAGAGAAGCATATTTTTATATTAAAAAAATGATAGGGCCCAGTTAAATATGATTTGATTATTTTTAACATTGCTATTTCTGTTTCCTAAGTTCTTTCATGAGCTTGCCTAGAATTCTGACCTGTTTTCAGGTGGTGGAAAGCCCTTCTCTAGCACTGTTTGAAGATGTTGGATGCATTATGCTGCTTACGTGAATGTTTTCGCAAATGTTGCTCTAGTCAAACTAGCTTATCTGCCAAAGTGTCGGGTTGACCATCTTGGATGTGTGAGCTGTTGCTAGAGCAGCAGCCTCTGAAATAAAAGCCGCAGATGTACATTTGTTGAGCGTATTCTTGAAAGTATGGTGTTTATGAATTTCAATTTCAGTGGTGTTTGACACCCTTTCCCACCCAGGAGTGCATAAAAACTGGTTCTACAAATTTTTACTTGAAGTACCCAGCGGTTTGCTTTTTCAGGTTGTTTTCTTTTTTTGTAGTATTAAATGCAATTTCAAATGCAGTTCTATTTGATATCTGAACTAATTCATTTAGTCAGTATATTTGTAAAAGTTAAAGCTAGAGTTAAAAAGCAATTAATGTGTTTTACAATGATTTATAAAGGTCTATTTATAGCTAATATGGTTTTGTTTTCAATGAATTAAGAGAGATTAAATATATCTTTGTAAATTATTTTATGTCATAGCTTAATGGTTTACCAAATAAGACATCTCAAATGCAGTAGTATAAATGTATAAATTTTGTATGTATAAGAAATTTTATTAGACAGTCTCTTGCTTTTTGTAAACGCTGTAAATATTTCATAAATTAACAAAGTGTCACTCCATAAAAAGAAAAAAAAGCTAATACTAATAGCTGAAAGGATTTTGTGAAATTTCATGACAACTGTTTCATGGCAATAATGACTAAAGACCTGCTGTAATAAATATATTAACTAAACATCACACTCTATTCCCAGGGCTGTAACTTTGTAGTGTATGTGTCTTAAATGTGCATGTTGCCCATCTTATTTGCTTTTCCTGGATCTACTTCACATGCTCTTTATCTTACTAGCAACCTTGTATAGGGCTCTCCCCAAATCCCAACAATATTGGAAATTTAAGTACATTGACAATGCAGATTTTAAGCCACAACTGCCTTTATTTTGGGCTTCCCTGGTGGCTCAGACAGTAAAGAATCTACCTGCAGTGCAGGAGACCCGGGTTCAATCCCTGGGTTGGGAAGATCCCCTGGAGGAGAGCATGGCAACCCACTCCAGTATTCTTTCCTGGTGAATGCCCATGGACAGAGGAGCCTGACAGGCTATAGTCCACGGGGTCACAAAGAGTTGGACACAACTGAGCGACTAAATACAGCACAGCACAATGACCTGTGTTTTTTTAAATTTATTTTGTTAAGTATATTTGATTTACAATGTTGTATTAATTTCTGCTGTATGGCAAAGTGATTCAGTTATACATATATATTTTTCCTATTCTTTTGCATAATGGTGTATCATGGATATTGAATATAGTTTCCTGTGCTATACAATAGGACCTTGTTGTTTATCCCTTCTAAATATAGCAGTTTGCATCTGCAAATCCCAAACTCCCACTCCCATCTCTCCCCCACTCCCCTGCCCCTTGGGCACCACAAGTCTGCTCTCTATGTCAGTCAGACCACAGCTGTCTTTATTAATGGAAGGATAGCTTTCACAAAAGTGCTGGGTTGCAGAGACATGAGACTTTAGACTCTGGATGGAGAATGTAGCAGTTGATATTAAGGGAGATTGAGAGACTGAAATAAGTCATACTCAAAGTCTCTTTAGGTAAGAAATATGAAAATTCTTCAGATGCTGTCAACTGGGAGTTGTTTATCTATGCATGTGCTAAGAATACCAAATAGTTATAATAGTTCACTTACCATTTAAAAAATCTGAATAGGACCCTTAAAAGAGTAAGTATCTCATTTAAAACTATGAGTAGGTTTACTCATAGAACTCTGCAGGTTCTTCTTCAGGCACAGCTGTGTTTCACCCTCACTGCACCCTCATGGCCACGCAGTGTTCTCTTGTCCTTGTTGTTCAACCGAGGAGAGCACCGTGGATGCAGGGCTTCACCCACGTGCCCAAAGTTCCAGAGCATTGAAACAGATGTATGCAGGCACCAAACTGAATGCTACCTGTCTTGGATTCCCACTGAATAGCTTTAGCTCTGCCTTCTGGAATGAAATAGAATAAACTCTTCCTGGGGCAGCCCTTCAAGTAATTGGAATCATACATATTTTTGGTAATATAACAGGGTTTCTCTAACTATAGTCATGGTATTTCTGATCTATTTGTGATAAGACAGCAAAGCTCCTCCTTATGCTTTTGGGGAAGAATGATACTCAAAAGTTGGAAAATCCATTGACCAATATCTCCTTACTTGCAGTCCTCTCTACAGAAGGCAGCTGTCAGTCCTGTGCACAGCTCATGTGGCTTTTGGGAGCTTTAGGCAAAGGTGTGTGTGTGTACTAAATCACTTCAGTTGTGTCTGATTCTGTGTGACCCCATGGACTGTAGCTCACCAGGCTCCTCTGTCCATGGAATTCTCCAGGCAAGAATACTGGAGTGGGTAGCCATTTCCTTCTCCAGGGGAATCTTCCTGACCCAGGGATCGAACCCATGTCTCTTACATCTGCTGCATTGGCAGGTGGGTTCTTTACCACTAGGGCCACCTGGCAGGACTATTATAAAGGGAATGTTCTTAAAATACAGGGATTTATTACAGAGTATATACACCTAGGACTAGAGGATGTAGTTACCGATGGCTATTAAAGTAAATTCTGGGGACACTCAAAGGAAAGAATGTATGCAGCAAATAAGAACATGAGGATTAGTACATTCAAGGGAAAACCTAAAGGTTGAAATAGACTGCAGTTGAATTCTTTTAGATTCACAGAATCTCTAAAGCATACTGCTGGACAGAATACCAATTTTTTAAATAAGAGCCTGATACTCTGACATTTATTGGTAGATTTATAACTTAGTTAAAGAATTATTAATAAAGTCTTTTGTATTCAGCGAATCTGGAAGATGAAAGATCAGCAAAACAAAGTATTTTCATTTTCTTATGAGGCTTAGATTCATATATAGATTATTCCTTATTTGCAGTAATTTGTCCTTTAAAAGCAAAGGTGATAATGTTTTAAACCACATAGGGTAGCTAAAATGTTTAGTATTTAAGCTGTGTAGGGTAGCCAAAATGTTTAGACATGACCATTAAGACGTAGCAGTTTGTTTTCCTAGTAGCTGCAGACAACATGGCTTATTCCTTTACAATGGTTATTATGTATGTGCTTTCGAAATGGACTGTTCCACAGTGCAGCCCACATAAATGACAAAAGAAGGTTGTTCATCTCATTTCGGGTGCTTTATGTCACAAACATGTATTAGAAAGAACCCAGGTTGGGCCGTGTGGGGATCTGGGTTTCCGTCTGGGCTGTGGACCTGCTTCTTGGATAGAAGATGTGAGGTCCTACCTACCAGCTCCCAGATGCCATGGATCCGGAGGCCTGCGAGGAGGCCTTAGCATCCATCTGCTCAGTGAGGGTAGGGACTGCTCATGCTAGAAGAGTCCTTACAAGTCACATAGCCCTTTTCAGAAATACACTTTCATCACCTAGCACATACAATATTTATGGCACAGGAGGGCATTGGCCCCATGTATTAGTTTCCCGTTTCCACTGTGAGAAATCACCACAAAGTTAGTGGTGATTTATTATCTTCCACACATATTTCTTCTCTCACAGGTCTGGAGGTCAGAGGGCTGAAGTTAGCCTCCCTGGCCTAAAGTCAAGATGTCAGCAGGGCTGCATTCCTCTGGCCGCTCTAGGGGAGAGTCCTTGCCTTGCCTCTTCCAGCCTCTAGTGGCCACCTTCCTCTGGCGACTAATGCCCAGTGCCTTCAAATCTCTCAACTCTGACTCTTCCGCCTTGCTTGTTGACATGTAAAGGACCCCGGTGGTTTTATTAGGCCCCTCTGGATGACCTAGGCCGCTCTCCCCGCCTCAGAGTCAGAGAATCAGCAATCTTCATGCCCCCTTGCTGCATAAAGGAACATGAACAAGGTTCTGGGTATAGGAAGCTGTGGTGCTGCTACACAGCCCAGTCCCTGGTGGCAGGTGGCAAGTGGGTCTGCAAGCCTTAAAAGGTCAGGCACACTCTCCTGTTACTAGCTCCATAGTGATTCACAATTGGGTAAATGCATAGCTCAATTCATTTAGTTACATTGCAGGTGAAATTTAGACTTTGAGTTGCCTCTGACTTTATTCCCTGTTTCTATCCTCGCATCTCTCCAACTCCCTTGGCCCCCGAATGGAAGAAAGGGAGCTAAGTATCAGGGGCATATGTGCCAAACTTGGTACTATCTAGCCTCCCCACAACATAAAATTGATAGGGTTGCTTTTTAAGGGTTTTTTAAAAATCATTTTAGAGATGTGACAGAGAACCAGAAGTGTTTATTTTTTTAAGACAATATTTTATTTTTTTGGCTGCACCACACAGCATGCAGGACCTTAGTTCCCCAACCAGGGATTGAACCCATGGCCCTTGCAGTGGAAGTGTGGAGTCTTAGCCATTGGACCACCAGGAAAGTTCAAGACAATATTTTAGATAGTATTTATCAACAAATACTGTCTCCTATGACCCAGACCTGTGTCAGCTGACCTTTGTTGGGAAACAAAAATGAATAAAACAGTGGCCTCCTTCCAGGAATGTCTGGCCTAGTGGAAAGACAGTCCAGTTAACTGGTAATTCCAATGCAGGGTGCAACCTGCTTTAATAGAGGCAGATGGCAGCGGCGGGGCGGGGGGGGGGGGGGGTGGGGCCAAGATAGGGGGTCAAGGCGGAATTTCTTGGGAATACAGTCAAGAACTGAGTCTCCTTAGTTAAGTAGGAGCTTGGTCATATCTCATCAGGGAAAGGTACATTCAAACCAGTGATACCACCCCACACCCACGTGTTAGCAAATCTTTGAAAAGTCTGGCAATCCCAAGCATTGACCAGGTGGGCCAATAGGAACTCTCATAGACTGCTTTGGAGATGATTGGCATTATCTGGTAAATATTAATATTAATCTAGTAACACACTTTTGTCCTAGGCTTCTTTAGGAACTCTCACAAGTAACTTTAAAAATAAAATGAACACACAGTTTAAAAAAAAAGCAAAGATAGAAAGTCCTCAGTGGGAACCAACAGAAACAACAGACACCAGGAGAGGACCTGTCAGGCTGCAGATCGCTCAGGTCGTCAGGTACAAGCAATGGTGGGCTGAATGGATTCCTCTTTGGCCTAATTCTCCTTGAAGAGTATGGGACTTAGGATACGTTTAAAATGTCACCATTTTCTTCCTGACAAAGCTCAGAGCAGATAGGATGCCCGTGCCTCCTTTTAACAAAGTACTGGACTGAAAGTGGGTGTCTTAACTCAGGCTGCCATAACAAAATACCAGAGACTGAGTGCCTTAAAAAATGAGCATTTATTTTCTTACAGTTCTGGAGCCTGGGAAGTCCCAAGATCAAGATTCTGGCAAGGTTGAGATAATTGGGAGAGCCTTTTTCCTGGCTTGCAGAGAGCTGCCTTCATGCTATATTCTCAAATGGCCTTTCCTCAGTGCCTCCTTACAGGGAGAGTCAAGCTCTCTGGCATCTTTCCTTAGAAAGGCACAGTCCAAACATTTCAGGGCCCCAGCCTTACGACCTAATCACCTCCCAAAGGCCTCATCTCCAAATACCTCAATACCAATTTGATGGTTACGGCTTCAATATATAAATGGTGGAGGTAGGGGGAGAGACACAAACAATTCCATCTGTAATACTGGGTTAAACATTTGATTTAATAATTTTGGAAAACCAGAAGCCTGCAAGAGGTGGGTCTTCAGTATATCTGGAAATCTGCCCTTCCTTCCTCCTAACTCTTCTCACCCTGCCAACCTTTCACCCCAGGCTCATCCCCTCTTGGGTGTTAGGGTTTCAAGCATCACATTCTCACAGTTCAGTTGGAAGTTATCAACGTGAGAGGGCAGGATGGGTTTGGTATGAGAACTAATAACTCCCTGTCTACAGGTCTGCCTTCTATCAGAATGCAAACTATTGCCTTTATATTTCACTGGCCAGATTTTGGTCACAGGTCATACTCAGGGCAATCACAGGCAAACGGCAGTAGCCATCATTCCCACCCCCAACTAAATCAGGGGTGGGTAACAGGTGGTGAGCCCGTTGGTATGCAAACCCTAATAGAATGGTCAGGAAAATAAATATAAAGCCGGAATCAAATATCCTAAATGCCTTTATCATCAGATAAAGGCATGGACTTGATTTCCACAAGCAGTGATTTAGCCGACAGAAGTTACACGTTGCTGATAATATAAACTGAGGGCGGATGTTCCAAGGGCGGCATCAGAACACTTGGTTACCCTACAGATGGCGGGGAGGTGGCTTTGTGGGGGCGTGGGAGGGCGGCTAAGAACGGAGTGAGGGGAGGTTGCTAGAATGTATGGCATTGCTCGGGGGTTGGAGATGTCAAGGCCAGGGAGGCCCACGGGCATTGGGGCTTCTCCCACCGCAAAACTTTTCTAAGGAAGGAAAACGGATGGAAAACAAATCGTACTGAATACTTGAATTGCTCTAAACTTTTTATTCTTCTTTAACCCTGCATCGCTATAGCCCATCTAGGAGTTTCCCGAGCAAAGCACGTTCTGCCTAAGTCGTGGGTCGATCTCGACCCCAAGTGGCTTGGGACGTGTCCAGGTCGCCCGGGCCTCACCCCGCCGGCTGGCGGGCCAGTGGCCCAGGTGGGGCTCCGGCGGGGCTGAGGGGAGCGGGCTGGGGACCCGGCTCCGGGTCGCGCACCGCCCTCCCCGCCCCCCACCCCCACGCGCGCGGCCTTGTGGGTAACGCGGGGCGCCAGGTGACAGCTAATGGCGGCGGCCGTCTGAGCCGGGCGGGCGGCAGATCGGGGCCGCCGGAGGCGAGCGGCCGGACCTTCCGGGGCGCCGCTCCCCTCCTGATTGCGGCTTCCCCGCGGCGGCGGACTCGACGCGCCATGGACAGGCCGGCGGCAGCGGCGGCGGCGGCGGCGGCGGCTGGCTGCGAGAGCGGCGGGGGCCTGGGCCCGGGACCGGCGGGCGGCAGGAGGCCCCCTCGGGTCGCGGGGGGCCCCGCCGTCGGCTCCCGGCAGCCAAGCGTGGAGACTCTGGACAGGTAAGCGGGGCCCGGCCGCCCCCACCCCGCGCCCCGACCCCCGAGGGCCCCGAGCGAGGCCCGGCCGTCCCTTCCCCGCGCGCCGGCCTGAGGCCGAGCCGGGGCGTCCGCCTCCCGTCTCCCCTCCCCGTCCCCTCCGGAGCCCCGCGAACCCCTGGCTGGTCGCTGGTCCCGCACCTGGTTCGTTGTCGCCGCTCGCCGGAGCTTCCCCGCACCCCGAGGGGCTTCGCAGCTGTCAAACCGCATCCCAGGCCGCCTCCTACTGCACCTGGGAGCCGCCTCGGCGGCCGGTACCCCGGCCACAAATCGTTGGGAGGCAGTTTCATCACGGTGCCCCTTTTTTCGCATGACCTTGCCTCGAGTGATCTCAAGATCCAAATCCCGCCGCCGCTGCTTGGGGGCTTTGATGTGGGGATTGGGAGGGGGTACTGGGGGGCGGAACCCCGCGGGTGTCGGAGCTGGCACAGATGGAGGCAAAGATACCCTCATTTCGATGGAAAACTTCCAAACTGCTCCTGATGCAAGAACACATCAGCGTTTACTTTCAGTTCCTCACACTTTGAAGGGACCAGTTCATTGTTCTCACAAACGCGTAAGCCCACTGCTTCTTAGGCAGCCAGAGAACTAAGATCAAGCAGTTAGAAGCATAAACCGACCAGATCTAAGTGGGAGGGCCACCCTGACCCTCTGAGGACAAGAGTTGAGTGATCCCCTCTCCTGGAGTATGTAGCTTTCCCTCATCTTGGGCATTTCGCTGACAATAGGGTGCAGTTGGGCATCCCGGTCCTAAAGGCCCTAGGACAGTTTTAGATGTTGGTTCCTGCCTTAGTCACTCCAGTGAGCTAAACTTTTGGGAGTTTCCAAAGGCATAGGAACAACAAGAAACACTCCTTTTGTGTAATTACAATACATTTTAATAAAGTCATTACCCAAGTGGTCAGCTTCTCTGAAAACTAATCACAGCTAAGATAGTGTGCGGAATGGTCAGGGTTGCACTATCTGTAGATATTCTATGATGTATGAGTGCTTGGAGAATCAGAGAATAATGGCAGACAGCTTTTGCACTCTGGCTTAACATCTAGTGGAGAATACAAATAAAACAGCCATTGAAACCAAATGTGGTAAGTGCCAGGATGGAGGTGTGCTTGGAATTGCGCTGGATGCCGGGTGCATGGGAATCATCCGAGAAGCTATTTAAGACCTCCAGGTGGCCAGACCCCGCTTCTGAGGCTTCTCATTCAGGAGGTTTGGGTGAGGCCTAGGTGTTAGAATTTTTCAAAAAGGCTCTACCACTTCAGTTGTGATCTACTGCACTATGGTACCCAGAGGTGGGGTATTCACTTCGTTTTTAGTGGTAGAGACAGACAGGGTGCATTGTTTGGCCACTGGAGTGGGACGTGTGTCGTCCTGGCTGGATGCTGGATGTGGGGAACGGGTAGTTAAGGCCTGTGGGAAGGCAGGGGCTGGATCCTGGTGGGGCCTGTGTGCCTTCCAAGGGGACATGCCTTTGTCTTCCAGGTCGTGCTTCTCCAACAGCTCTGTAGAGTCCGAGTCAGAATCACCTCTAGTGCTTGATTCAAATGCAGACTCTTAGGTCCCACCCTAAATCTGATCCGCCACCTCCTGGGTAGAGCCTGAAATTCTGCATTTTTTAATAACCACCCTAGCTACAAGTAGGGTGGACTGTGTGATCTCTTTGGCCCCAGATGGTACAGGGTACTGGTTGGGCCAGTGAGATTATCAGTAGTGTCCTTCTGCAACTCACACTGGTGTCCTGGTTTGGAAAAAGGAATTATATGGTCACCTTAGTTACGGGGGTCACAAGAGGAGTTCCATCAGGGAAGCTACAGGATGGCCTCTGCATTTGAGAACAAGTGCCATGCAGTAGTGTTGTGAAGGGACTGGAGGCAGGGTGGTCTCAATGAATTAGGTTAAGTAGGTTCTGGAAATGCTCCTCTCTCAGTCATTTATGCTGTGAATACGAGAGCCTGCTCTGTGTCTGGCACTGTGCTAGGCCTGAGGATACAGCTAGGAGCACACACAGACAAATCCCTGCCCTCGTGGGTCATCTTTAGTGGGAGAGAGAAACCAAAGACCAAGTCACATGTGTTCCGTGTTAGATGGTGATAGGTGCGGGGGGACAAGAATCATCCGGGAGGGATAGGAAGTGGCTGGGGTGTGCACTCTGGGCAGTGCTGGGAGTGTTGTGTAGGGTGGTCAGGGAAAGCCTTTCGGAGAGAAGTGGCATTTCAGTAGCACCCCTGAAGAGGGGTCTAGTCATGCGTGTAGCCGGGCGACAGCACTCTCGGCTGAGGCCTGTGTTCAAGGGTCAACTTGGAGAGCCGTGTCACCAGCACAGAGGGCGCTGGGGGGACGCAGCAGAGGACAAAGTCAGATCACAGGGGCCACAGACGGTGGAGTGGGTGGCGTGAAGCAGAGGAGGGACGACACCTGGTGTAGATTTCAGTAAGCTCTCCATGGCTGCTGTGCGGATGACAGACCGGAAGGGGAAGGAGTTGAATCAGAGAGTCTAGCAGGTGGGAGGCTGTTGCAGTCAGAATGAGAGAGGATGGTGGCCGCGAGTGGAGCCGCAGGCTGGAGGAAGGGAGAAGCGGTCAGGCTTAAGATATCATCTGAAGGACATCTGCAGGGTAGAGCCAGCAGGGTTTGCTGCAGGTTTGCAGTTGGCTAGGAAAGGGGGAGAATTGAGAACGGTTCCAGTGTCTTCAGCTTGTGGAAGACAGTGTGGACGAGATGGAGAAGCCTCTAAGTGGAACAGGGTTAGGAAGTTAGCAGGCACTCACTCTGGATAGAACAGCAATGAGATGTCAGTTGGATGTCCCAGAGCAGATGTCAAAGAGGCAGTTGGTTTGTTTAGGCCTGGAGTTCAGGGGTGGTGTCTTGGTTGGAGACCTGAATTTGGGAGTCACTGGCTTAGAGGTGGAGCTTAAATTCATGAGGCAGGGGAACCCAGACAAATGATGGGTGTCTGTCTGGAAAAGGGAGTTGGAATAGGAGTGGGCAAGATGCCTTCTCATGATACTTAGCAGGTCAGAGTGACAAGACTTGAGCATTCAGATGTGAGAGCAAAAAGGTGTATGGGCCCCAAGGTAAATGTCAGCTTTGGAGTCTGAGGTCCCTGGGTGAGGTTCTGCTTTTCCCTGACTTAGGAAACATGAGGGTGGAGGAACAGGTTGCAGGCTGGGTGACTGAGGCTGGTTTAGACACATGGAGCCGGCAGGGTTTCTGGGACTGACTAGTGAAGCTGTCCCATGGGATCCTGGGCCTCTGGATTGAGAGCATCCAGGCTGGAGAAACAAAGCTGGGGACCCCCAGGCTGCAGGTGGCTGTTGTCACCAGGAGTGTGCAGGGAGATTGCGCTGAGCAAAGAGCAGAGACAGGAGAGGAAACGTGGCCTCTCAGTCCTGTCCTCGTACCCAGAGTAGACCCTGGCTCTGCAGGTGTGGCTCAGCTGTGGACTGTGGGCCCTCCTCTCTCTTCTGAATACTGTACTTCTCTAAATGCTGACAAAGCTGTGGGCCTGCAAGAGGATGTGGCTTGCTCAAGCTGGTGACAGAAACAGGACCCGGGTCCAGGCTTCCTGTCTACTTGTCCACCATACCACACTGTTCATAACTCTGTTAGCCAGGATGCTTCTGGTTGCAGGTACAAAAACCACAAATCATTCTAGCTCCAGCCGGGAAGGAAATGCCTTGGCTCCATCACTGCTGCAGACAGGGGGAAAGGTGGCCACGGGCATGTTTACAGCCAGAGTTGCAAGCACTGTGGTTGGGGCTCCCCATCTCTGTTTTGTTTTTTTGTTTTTTTTTTTCTTGTGTTACTCTTTATCTCTATGGGTTCCTCAAGGTGGTGGGGTGGGAATGGCCTCCAGCAGCACTGGGGCTGGGAACACCTCTGATCCAATGGGAAAGCTTGGGATTGGCCTGGCGACCTGGGTTACTCCCCTCCAAGTGGGGGTGGGAAGGAGGATGTTCCCTTCCTCCTCCTGCTGATGAAATGGGGAGGGACAATTTCCTACAGTTCTCAGAGGCATCCTTATCAGAAGGAAGGGGAGAGGATGCTTGGCAGAGGGTAACAACAGCCCTCCCACCCCCGTGGTGGGTGAACAGGCAGGTTCCTACTGTTAGATTTGCTATCAGGGGTGGGTGCTGACGGAAAAAAGTGCAGCATGCCAAGAGAAGTGTGATAGGACCAGGCAATAAAGGTGACTTAGCCTTTAAAAGGAAACCAATCTCTCTCCCTTTCCCCTCCTCCTTCCTCTTAAGTTATTAATTGTGGTAAATAGGCTCCTAGAGTATGATAGGAATGTCTGCCCATTCAGTGAATATTCTGACTTATATTTCCAGCCCCACAGACAACCACTGGGCTGTCTTGGTCAGAGAATGTAATTTAGATCACTGGTAGAGCATGTCAAGTGTCTTTATTTTACTATTTAGGTTATTTTACACACTGCCTAGGGATTCCAAGTTTTTCTGTCCTTCCAGTACACGAGTGTGGATTTCATTAGTGATGAGATTTTCAAAGGGTCTGAAACATTATTCACAGTGAAAGCTACCTGCGAGGTAAACTCTCATAAGTATCTTATGCCCTTTAACTTGATTTCTTCAGTGCTTTCGTGAGTTGAGAAAGGAGACTGCCTTCTGGGGGCCATTTTTAATTCCCTCTGTGCCTAGATTGCTGACATGGTCCTTTAAGTCAGGTGAGAAGAGCCTGACCACTTACCAACCACGGGACCTTGGTCAAACACTAGAGCCTTAGTTTTCTCCTCTGTAAGGCAGGTCACTATGAGGCTTGGGTGAGGCCATGTGCAGAAATGTGTTGAACACTTGAGAGCAGCACGCAAGTAGGAGATGCCATTTTCTCTGCATTGTTGTATTCTCGTATAAGGCAGTGGTGAGCATCCGTGGCACTGGCCTGGGTTTTTGCCCTCTGGCTCCATGAGTTGGTCATTACTGGTGGTGCTGCATCGTGGAAGGACAGCCCCAGTGGAGCTGGAGGCAGGCCTACCACTTTCTGATGGGCCTTGTCACTTCTGCACCTCAATTTTCTCATCTCAGAAACCTGTCGTTTAGTCCCTGCTCTGCCTTCTTATCACTTGTGGTTGTCAGGCTCTGATATAATAATGGACTGGTAGAGCCTTTTGTAAGTTATCAAAGCACTTACAGAAATGTAAGGTTGCATTATTACTACACATAGGACATAACTTCTCTAGTCTGTTCTTTTTAAAATCCTACAATCAGCTTTGCTCCATTAAGAGTCACTTTGATTCACTTGAAATTACATCATTTTATAGATTTAAAGCTACCAACATGAAATTGATTGCATTTTTGAAGAGCATATGCTGTAAGATAAATATTTCACTTTAGAATTAATTTTCTACTTACACTGAGAATATTCACTCTGTATAGTTGTAACTGAGTAATATTTCATTAAAGGCTAGAAAATAACATGCTTAGCTGTCTGAGGTCTAGAATCTTAACCTTAAAATAAATTAGTTGGTTTATTTCAAATCACCCTGGAACCTATTCTTACTTCTTGGTTGTCAGTCAGTATTTCAGTTCTTATAGTAAATGTAAAGGTAAGCAAATAGCCTAATTGAAGTTTGTTTTCTAAAAAGGAAGTGTACATATATCCCTAGTCTGTGCTCATTTTTCTCACTCAGAGCCTATGTCTTAAAATATTTTAATTGCACTATTTCTTTTAGTCCTACAGGATCACATGTTGAATGGTGTAAACAGCTTATAGCTGCTACAATTTCTAGTCAGATTTCAGGTTCAGTGACATCAGAAAATGTATCCAGAGATTACAAGGTAAGCAGAATTGAGTCCTTAATTCATTTTCAATATACCGAGTAGCCAAGAAGCTTTGCAAATTTAATTCAGATAAGACTTTGGCCCCCTGATGCTCACTGGCCATTTGCTTGGGAACAAGGGTGAAATGTCCTCTGTTGTTAAATCTGAACTTTAGAAGAGACATTTTTACCAGGATCAGGTATATGTGATCATAGTTTTATAACCAAGAGGAAAAGTTGACTTTTGATTATGATCATTCTTTTGAAAATCCAGTTCCATTTTATTATCTTATTATGTATTTTATTATGTATTATATTTTTAGATTTGATTATAATAAATGCCTATAATATTCTTTATTAGTATTCTGAATTTCAGAAAACATCTGATAGGATTTCTCTAACTTCACAGTTTGTTTCTGTATTTATGTACTACCTGTGGGTTTTCAGCATTAATATGTGATACTGGAATGCAAAAAAAAACTTGTAAAATCTCAAGAATATTGTATGGGCAGCCTCATTTTTTAGTCCTTATTGAATTGAGAAATCTCTTCTTGTTTATTTTAAAAGTTGGATTCCCTGCTTATTCTAAAGTTAAGAGTGATAAGCTCCTTGTCAGCAGAAACTGGGGCTCTTTTTCTCACCACTGCTCCCCCAGCACGATCCTGGAACATAACAGGTGCTCAATAAAATTTTGTTGAATCAATTAACAAATAAAATGCTTGCGTGCTCCATCTTTATTAAGGCTAAAGACTAACTTTGTTTTAATGTCAAGAAACTATTAACAGGTACATTCAGTGAAACCATGTTTAATTTCAGTGGTAGAGTTTGCTTGAATTGAGGTTTCAGTTTATTATAGTCATTTTTGCCCACTGGTAAGAGAGAATGGATTTTCACAAGTATGGACGAATTACATTTTAGTACCCTGGGTCAACAGCTCTCAAAATCATGGCCCTTGCCAGGCATCAAATCTTACAAGGAGTTCAGGAGCTGTGATAACGATCTTAAGTCATTCTTAATAGCTGTCCTTGTTGAAGGGCTCTCACCTCACTTCCTCTTCAGCTTGCCCTGTAACAAGTGCAGAAACTGACTCCAGGGGGTGTGTAATTGAGATTTGGCTATGGTGTTGAACTTGCTTCATCCAAGCCACTGGATACTATCTATTACGCCTCCCAGAGGAAGGCATGGCTGTGGCTGAATAGAGATTGGATAATATGCCCAGCCAAAAGAGTGGCAGTATAGTTCTGGATAGGTTTCCCTGCTGTCTGGTTTTTGTGTTTGCCCACGTAGGAGCAGCTGGGGCTCCTGTTCCACAAGAGCTGGTGGGCAGATATGCTGTTTCCAGGTGGGAGAAGTGTTTGCTGCGTCACCTATGCCTGAGTGGCTGGGCACTGGCCAGCTGCTGACCCACCGGTCCCAGGTGCCCTCCTGCCCCCACCATAGCTGAGACACTGCCCCACTGAGGGAGAGGCTCCAGGACCCAGATAAGCAGAGAATGGCTCTCGGACCGTGGACTGATTTTTCTTTACAGACAGTTATGAGTTACCTGTAATGTTTTCATTTATTGTTGAATAGTTGTTAGTGCTATGTGGGTTCTAGAAAAGAATGGTGACCATGTGATAACTATCTAACCTCTACATGAATAGATAAGACTGAATCTATACTTTAACATGAAGCAACTAAAGTTTTTTTTTTTTTTAATTTTAGTCTATTTATGAATTTTGTATAGCAGAATTAGCTCATGTTGGAATGGTTTAACAGATGGTATACAGAGAAAAAGAATGCTTTTCCATGTTTTGAAAATTGAATTTTAAGTACCTACATCAGATCATAGCTAAAATTTTAGATGAATTATTGTGAGAGCTGGAGAAGGAAATGGCAACCCACTCCAGTATTCTTGCCTAGAGAATCCCGTGGACAGAGGAGCCTGGTGGGCTGCTGTCCATAGGGTCGCACTGAGTCAAACATGACTGAAGTGACTTAGCATGCATGCATGCATTGGAGAAGAAAATAGTAACCCACTCCAGTATTCTTGCCTGGAGAATCCCAGGGACAGAGGAGCCTGGTGGGCTGCCATCTATGGGGTCGCACAGAGTCAGATATGACTGAAGAGACTTAGCAGCAGCAGCATTGTGAGACCATTTTTTTTTTTAATCACTGTCTTTGTTAGATTAGTCCTGTAGCCAAGTCTGCAAATTTGGTGTTAAATTAATAATTCAAGAGTTGTGTTTTCTTTAAGAAGAGAGTTCTTTTAAATAATAAAAGCATAAAATGTTTCTAAACCACAGATAATTTTACATGCTGTATATAAAGTAGTTCTTAAAATCAGGGTATCCCAAACAGGCCTTTGGGACACCTCTGGCACGGGAGCTGTGCCTGGCATTGGCCCTGAAGGCCTAGATACAATTCCTTGAGGATTTAGCATGCAGTCATCAGTCAATAATACTTGAGATTATGTATTGTGCAAATATCTTATTTGAAACAGGCACTCAATTTGGGGGTTAGTTTATTATAGGTTAGACTCAATGTCGGTAGTGAAATGGGAGCAGATGTTTTTCTGGAGCAGGCCCCTTGCATCTTGATTTGGAATGCTGATTGTGTTCTCAGTTGTAGCTGCTGAGAGTAGTTCAGCATCCTCACCCTCGTAAGCCTTCTAGCCTGTGTAGGGCTCTGGTTTTGTCTTACTTTTTTGATATATTATCCATTTAATTCTTAAGACAACCCAGTGAGATGGCATTTATTATAATCATCGCTTAACAGGTGAGGAAAGCAAGGCTTAGAAAGATTAAGTGACTCAGTTCCATGGTGGCTCAGATGGTAAAGAATCTGCCTTCAGTGCAGGAGACTGGGTTTAATCCCTGGGTCTGGAATATCCCCTGGAGAAGGAAATGGCACCCTACTCCAGTATTCTTGCCTGGAAAATCCCCTGGACAGAGGAGCCCAGTGCAAAAAGTCAGACATGACTAAGAAATAACACTAGTATATGACTAAGAAATAACACTAGTATCATGCAGTTAGACTTGGGATTTGAACCAAGTCATCCTATTGAAACGCTAGAGTGATTTTAAGAATTTTGTCCTGCCTTCCTGTTCACTGTTTTTCAAAATGTGGCCCTTGGGTGTTCCCTGGGATGCCTGCAGAAATGCAGTTTCCATGATCTGCATCCCACTCAGTGAATCAGAATCTCTGAGGGTGGGGAAGAGTGGATCTTATGTATTTCTTGTGTACAATAAATTGTGAAAAGTTTGGCTTCCCTAGGTTTGTATCTGTTGAAATTGATGATGATACCATACATTTCTGGTATATTCCTACAAACCTGAATAATTATCACTCATGTTAGATTTTAAAGTACAGTTGCTTTATTATTTTCCCATATCATAAATTGACAGCTTAGGGTCAGATCACCCAAGGTGATCAGATCACCCAAGAATAACACTGGCGTCACATGAAAAGAGTTAAGATGGTATGCCCATGAACATATTTTAACAGTTATATAATTATTTTAATGTGCAGTAGAAAAACTGGCACATCAGACTTGTGATTTAATAGATGGATATTATTGCTTAAAGCCAGGCAAAATATGAAAAAAGAGTGGATTTAAAGTCAATATAAATACTAATATTAGTATTACAGGTGACATGCAGGTATAGCAAGCCAGACTTGCACAGGTGGTATATAAGATGCCAGAAGTTTGGAGAACATTGTCCCTGTTGAAAGAGTAGAAAGCTATTATGTGAATTACAGATTAACTAAATTAATAAATGTATGCCTTAATACCAAGTCATCTTGAAGATTTACCTGATAATTAAGGCTACTAGAAGAAATGTAATAAAATGTGTTCTTTGCCCACCCTACTACTAACTCAGTTGCTTCCATTTTTAACAGGCTAAGAAAGAGTACAAATCTCTCCCTTGAATTTGTCAAAACATTTAAGAACAAGATCTGAATGTAATGTTCCAAAGATTAGATGAAAAAAATACAGTCATAAATTGTAATGAAACATTTTTAGGAACTGTTAGCACAAGTGACAAAGTTGATGAGCTTCCATTGTTTGCAAAGCAGAACTAGGTCAAGAAGAGGGAACATGGTGGAGCCATACAGACTGTACTGGTTAGCTTTGTAACCTTGTATAACCTCTGAGTATCACTTTCCTTTTGTGTAAGGATAAGAGTTGATTAGATTTAAAGTCTCTAAATTCCTTTCTTTCTAGAACATTCTTCAATTGTGTTTTGTCCAAAAGGATTTGATTCTGGCCAGCCTTCAGGAAATTAGGACACCATAGTTTTAATGTGACCATTCTCTTTCCTCTGGCTCCAACATCACCATCACGAACACCACCATCATCATCACCCCTCTGTCCCTCCTGTTTCTGCTACTCTCATCACCACACACACAGTAGCTAGATCTCTTCTTTAAATATTCTGAAGAAAAAGGAGAAAATGGAGAGGGTCTTGTACTAAATTTAATCATTTAGTAAGTTAGTACAGTGACTAAATTCTGGATCCTAAACAAAAATTTCCAGAAGGGCTTTGGAGGGACGTGGGATGCAGTGTGTAGAGAAGGCTTCATTATGCTTGAGCTTGGTCTTAGTTAATACTTCTTAAACTGAGTATAAGTCTAGAAAGAGCGAAGTTTGAGCATGATCATTTTTAATCCATGGGCATAATCCACTTTTGATAGCTTGGCCTCATGATCTGTTTATTAAATCAGAGTTTGCAAACACAGATGTCTACAGGGGAGAGCTAACAAGCTAAACAGACATGGGAGAGAGCTGTGGAGAACTGGAGACTGCAGTGTGTCCCCTTAGAAACAATTTAATTATAAAAACAAACATGCTCCTGCCTGTTTGAGCAACAGGCCTCCAGTTTGTAATCACTGTAATGGCAGAGTACTGTCCTATCTCTAGGGATTATTTGTGGGTAGAATTATTTCTTAAAAATATCAAGGTTTGGGCTTCTGCTTCTGGAAAGATGGAGCAGATGTACTTTTTCTTATTTTGCACTCTCAGTATAAATAAATACCCTGGACATGATCTATAAGATAAACAAAAGAGCTCCCTGAAAGGTAGAAAGAAGGAGGCAGACTGGTTAGGGACCTCAGGACCCAGGGAACAATGGGGTGGTAATGTCCCTGTTTTCTTTTTTTAACCACATGTGTCTCAGACTTGTTGCTGAAGAAGCCAGCAACCCAGAAATGCCAATGGGTGCAGACAACAAAAGCCTAGTCTCTCTTTCCGAAGGACAGGAAGGGGACAGCTGAGTAGAAAGAAAACTTTTAGACACTAACCACTGTGCTCCAGCCAAACACCATAGAAAAAGCTGCAGCCCCACACCCACCAGCAAGGCCAAGTGGGGAGCCTAGGTTCCACCCTCACCAGGCTGCAACGAGGCACACCAAGCATGGCAGCTGTGGTGTTGGGAGGCCTGGTGGACAGTCAGGACTTTTAGCACCACCCAGCAGCTGGGAAGCCACACCCCCACTGTGGTATCGGTGCTATCAGTCACGTGTGCTCCTGCAACTCCCAGCAGGGCAAGTATCAGCGGAAGCCTAACTGGACCCTGGAACTCTCACCCCCACCCAGAAATAACTAGGAGACCCCTGGCCTTTGATGTCAGTGGGGCCCGAGAGGGGAAACTGAACTTGTACCCCAACCCACCTGTAATGAGGCACTGCTCCGCACCCACCTCCTGCTTGAGCAGTGGCAGAGAAACAGCTATAACAGAAGGGTTAGGTAAGACCCACACTCTTATGATGCTCAAAATGGCCAGGTTTCCATTGAAAATCACTCATAATACCAAGAGCCAGAAAGATCTCAAACTGAATGAAGAGAATCAGTAGATGCCAAAACCGAGATGACAGATTTTAGAATTCTGTGAAAAAGATTTTAAAGAAGCCATCATAAAATTGCTTCAATAAACAATTACGGATATGTTTGAAACAATAAAAACATAGAAAGTGAGAGACAAAAAATAGGAGTTTCAGCAAGGAATATGAGATAAGAACCAAATGGAAAATTTAAAACTGAAAAATACAATAATGAAAAAACAACCCCCCAAAAAACACACAAAAAAGAAAGAAAAACACTAAACCCTCAGTGGATTGTTTCAACAGCAGAATAGAGAGGGCAGAGAAAACAATTGAATGAATCTTGAGGGGATTACACAGAGTAAAAATGCCACTCCCAAAAGGTCACATGCTGTATAATTTCATTTGTGTAGTGAAAGTGTGTGAGCCGCTCAGTCATGTCCAACTCTGCGACCCCATGGACTGTAGCCCGCCAGGCTCCTTTGTTCATAGAATTCTCCAGGCAAGAATACTGGATTGGGTTTCCATTCCCTTCTCCAGGGGATCTTCCCGACTCAGGGATCAAACCTGGCTCTCCTGCATTGCAGGTGGATTCTTTACCATCCGAGATTTCAGGGAAGCCCTTCATTTGTGTAACAGTCTTCAAATGACAAAATTATAGAAATGGAGAACAGATTAGTGGTTGCCGGGGCCTGAGAAGGGAAAGGGCTGGGAGGGAAGTGGATGTGGCCATAAAAGAGCAACGTTAGGTGATGAGGAAATTGTTCTGCATCTTGGCTGTGTCAGTGTCAGGGCCCTGGTTCTGGTATTGTTCTGTAGTTTTATAATATACAACTAAAATTTGGTGACATGGTACATGGAATCTCTCTTAATCTTACAAATGCTTATGAATCAACAGTTATCTCAAAGTTAGAAATTAAATTTTTAAAAGATCAAGATTTTTTAGACTGCTGAATGACTCTATATTGCATGTAGAATAAATTTTGATTAATATTTCCAACAATTCATGATATATCAGAAGTATTATTTAAATGAAGCATATAGTTATGCAAATAAAGATGTTAGAATGTTTTTACTCCACTATTACAGTCTTTTTGTGGAAAGAAACTCTTAGAGGCATAGGCTCAAAGATAACACATTTATTAAAAAACTGCTATTTGACTTAGGATCATATGGTTTATCAGAAAGGTCATAAAATTTGGAGTCGGGGCACTTTGCCTTGAGTCCCACCCTGTACCTGACTAGCTGCTCAACAAGTTACTTTATCTTGCTGAGCCTCAAGTGTTCTCATCTGTAAAGTGGATATTATAGCGGAGGTTTAATGTATTAAAAAGGGCAGCGTATGTGTGAAATGCATGTAGTGCTCATTTATGGTATGCTATTACTCTATGAAAATGTATATGATATGTAAAAATGAGTACAACAGGAGTGTATTATAATTGCTGAACACAGGTCCACTTCCAAAAATGTGATGTGAGTACCTAATGTGCACAGGGGCTGGGCTGCATGGAATTCATAATAGAGGAAAGAGACTCAAAAAAATACAGTACAAGTTGAACTGTGGTGAGTGTTGCAACAGACAAGGACACAAGGTGTGGTGGGAGGAGCCAGACAGGCAGAACAGGGCATTCTGGGCATGAAGCCTTGAGGCCCTTGGTCAGCCAACTCAGAAAGGGAACAGGTTTAGGTGGGGCCGTGTAGAGATGAAGAGCATGGCACTGACACCAGTCAGCTTAGGTCGGAATCCCCACCCGCTTAGAACACTTGTGACACCAGATGTGTGGGTTTGTTCCCACACTGGCAAATTCTCCCACACCAGATGAGTGTTCTACAATTCAATTTGGTTGTGATACTCACCGGAGTTAGTGCAGACCCCACAGGTTAAGGGCTCAGCCCACAAAACTTCTCACTTCAGTTGTCCAGTTTCAGGTAGTGGGTTCCCAGGTTACCTGGAACTTCTGCTTGGCTTGGCTACAAATTGGGGGGTGCCCACAGCTCCCTCCCTGAGTTCGTTCATTTGCTATAACAACTGACAGAACTCAGGTAAACAGGTTTACCAGTTCCTTATAGGATAAATGATGTAAAAAAGTGATACAGCCTGTGCAGCTGCCTGAGGTCTTGAGGGCCATCAGCGCTGATTGCAGGATTTGACTCCTGAGTTGTGCTTTAACCACTGTGCTGATTGCTGCCCCCCACCCCTACACCGAGTTTTCCGAACTCTTCCAAGGAAGCCTAAGTGGCCGCTAGGGTTTGGGGACTGGTCAGGACTTCACAGCCATTCGTAGATTCCTCTCCTTTTGTACGTGTAGAAACTGAGGCTGGGTGCGGGCATGCAGAGAGAGACTGCAGGCCTCCTGCTTCAAACCTCTGCTCTCTACCTTTGATCAGAATCATGTTCACATGTAAGGCCCAGGGATGCTGCTTGTAGTGCTATTTTTTAGTTGTCAATTGTTGTTATCTCTTTATAGACAAAACATTACAAAATTAATTGCAGTTTCAGAGCAAATGTGAAAATAAACATGCTGGAGTGGAGGTCTGAAGGGAGCAAGGAGAAGTGAGGGAAGAGGTCATACTGTTGCTTTCTTTACCCACCCTCGAGAGAGTTAAGAGGGAGTGGAGGTACATTGGATGGCTTTAGTTCCTGTGCATTAATTACAGTGGCACCACACTGAGGTGGTGCAGCAGACTATCTGGGTATAAGTACTTGCTCTACACCTTGAACTTGGCCAGACTACTTAACTGTGCCATGGGTTTCTCATCAGAAAATGGGCCCATGATAGTTTTTATCTCACAAGGTTGTTCCAAGAATAAAATGAGTTAGTACATACAAGGTTCCTAGAAGAATGGCTGTCACCGAAAACTCATTTCATGAGTTTTTTTTTAATGATGCAGCTACTGCAGAAGGACAATAAAAGGACTAGAAATTACAATTTCAATCAGCAGATTGGGAAGAGGGAGGGAGTAGTGTGAGAAAGCATGTTCCGTCATCTAGCTAGGTCACTAGCTACTGTTTGAAACTGACAAGTCAAGAAGTAGTGGTATCATTCACACATTATACAATGAAACTTTCCAAACTCTTCCACGATTTTATAATTTATGTTCAGTTTTTGTCATCATTTAAAAATTCTGGTAATATAATTTATGTTATAGTTGAATAATATACAAATGTATATAGATCTTAAGTTGCATGCCAACTCTCTACCTAAAAAATGTTCTTACCTTAAAGGAAATTTTTATGATTTATATAGCAAAGCAAATTTGGAACTTAACTTACACACACACACACGTGAAACTATTACCTTTTATGGATTTTCACCTTATATAATGATTTTTATAAAAAATTCATATATGTTCTAGGAATGTGCTAGTCACAATGCTCACTATATCTCGTAAGTCATGATACTCCCTATCCCTATATCTCATTGAAATAAATAATACCTCAATCTTTTAGACATTTGTGCCTCATCACTGAACTCTTCTGTTGTTTCTAATTATAAATACTAAAACTTTAAGTGTAAGTAATAACATCATTTTCATGGTATGCTGTGTATGTATGTGTGAAATGTACTGCTGGAATTTAACGCAATTTTAGTTATGCCTCTGAAATAGATGAATAAATATTAACTAAGTGAAAAAAAAGTAGTGATGTAACCATATTTATGGTTATGGAGGCATAATTTAAAATATTCTCATTAAATGTGGTTATCACTGACAAATGAAGCTGGGGAGGGGAGCCTTTCTATTTTGACTTTTCATTACCATGGATGTCCCATTTTGAGTTTTTTCAAAATTAACATAAACATGTATATTATGTATTTTGTACTAACTCTTCTGTTGTAATTAACAAATGATAAATGTCACATATTTAAAGTATACAGATTGATGAGTTGTTGATAGGTGCCCCCTTGTGGCACTATCACCACAATTAAGATAAACATTTTCATCACCACCACCTCCTCAAAAAAGGGGCAGATTTAAGCTTCTTAGCCTAAACAGTCTATATTTAGGAACTTCTGGGCTTTAATTCCCTTTGAGCTATAGCATGCCTTGGTTCAGACACTTTTTTTACTTCAAAGAGTATTTTCTCTTAATAGCGATACAACGATGTTTTTTGAAGTGTGTCCTCATATTCACGTGATCCTCTTATCTATCCTGAGTAAAACCTATGAAGCTAATAAGAACCTCCAGTGATTTTTTATTTAAATGATGTTTTCCGTAGAACCTCCAGCATTCTATCATATGTAATGATCATCGGATTTCAGAGTCGAGAGTGGGGAACAGATGATTCAAGCCTTCCTCAGACTGTTCGCTTTTCAGAAGTTCCATTGGTTCTCTGGGCCATTTCCCAAATGCTCCATGTGCAGCAGTCGGGGCTGGGCTAACGTGAGGGAGGTAACTTCTCCCTCTGGGGCGGCCACATCAGGGGGTTTAATTCTGGAGTCCCAAGTGCAAATTGGAAATAGAATTCCTATAGAAACCAGATTAAGATTGTGCTTAACTAGGCTTTGTGATCCCATTAACACCGTGGCTGAGCTGTGCTCCGCACCAGCTGTGGACGCTTTTGTGGTTTCTTAGTTCAGTTTTGTTTTGCTTCTGTGGGCTGGTTTGGGAGCAGAACCACCTTTTTATATCGTTGTTTCTATGGGGAAAATGTGTTCAGTATTCCAAACAGACACACAAATGAACTTTTCAAACACAGCCTGTTCACACTGTCTTGTAATAGCCCTTGACAGAAGGGGTTTGTGTTTAAAATAATGTAGTTTGTCTTAGGCTAAGGGCGATAAGTTTCTCCAAATCATAGACTTGCCTGCAAATTACAGGACAAATGTGTTAGGATTGATTGGATATTGAATGAAACTTAGAGGGCAAACATGTTAGGATTGACCTGCTGCGTTTTATTTGGAGTATTATGATGTTTCTTAGAGCATGGGCTGGCGAACTTAACAGCATCTTTCACAGGTCAATAGTGATGTGTCCATGATGATGATGTTCTGTGTTTTAACTGACAGGTTTTCAGGAGGCCTGATATAAGGGTAAGGATATTTGGTTTTCAGCACATGGGCCTCCGCCTTGTGTGTCTCTGTGCTTTATCAGACACTTAGTCTATTTAGTATTCTTTGCCTTCTCACTGGTTTTATTATTCACTCAGATCAATTTGCTCTGCTGTGTCATAGCTTTCAGTGTTCACTAGAAATGCTTTATTTGTTATGATGTTTTCATATGCGAAAAAGCCAATGTGTGTGAGGGCAGGATGCTAAAATTGTTTCCAGTGTGCAATACTGACTTTTGTTGTGTTACAGGAATTCTGACCAAGTGGGTATTCATGGCATGGGGTTGATAAGTCTAGGCCTACAGAGTCCTGTTCATTTAACCTTGTTCATCACATAATTCATGCTAGAGTATTTATTAACAAGAAAAACAACAAAGTGGTCAGTTGTCCATCCTGAGTAGGCAATCTAAGATTTCAAGTCTTGATTACAAGATCAAGTAAGATTGCATGTTTGCATGCTGAATCCCAAAAGCAGAAGTGCTAATCTTGAAGATGAATTTAGCAAAATCAGCCCCATTTAGTATTTCTTAAAATACAGACATAGCTGTTATAGCTAGTGGATTATAGTTTATATTTTCCTCATGATTTTCCTTCCCTTTATTTCAGAATATTCATAAAGCAAGACAAAGATTGGTAATGTGCATGCATTTAAACCTGAGTATCAGATGTTGAAAATTAACCTTGTTCCATTAAATGAAAACAATGTGGATTTTGACAGAATCATTTAGTGACTTCGGTTTTAAACTTTTAAAAATAAGCAGGTTAAATCAAATTCTTGGATTCTAGTTGGTTTATCTTTGTTTAATTTTGTTTTCACCATGTTTTCTTTTGCTCATGGGAATCATTTTCTTTCATTGATTCACATTGTTACCTATTAGTGTTTGGCTTTACACTTGCATGGACTTTGAAATGCTATGTGGGGGTTTTTTTTGTTGTTGTTGTTGTTGTTGTTTGGTCATTCATTCTTTTGTTTTTAAAATTTTTTATCAAAGAATGATTCCATTTTCTTTGTATTAAAAAAATGGAAATTTAAAAAAACTGGCTGTGTTTAACAATTTGTCCTGCTCTGAAGGGTAGCAGTACCGACTATGTACTAAGGTCAACCTGATGATAAAGTATAAAAATATTTTAAGTAGTTATTTTATTTTACTGACAAAAATGAAAGGCGGGGAAGAGTAAATTCTTTTATAAAGCTTTGCTACTTATTCACTGATTGCCTTTTAAAGAAATATAGTCCTTGGGATCAAAGTTTCTTGAAGGAAAAATATATTGATGCTAAATTTTAATATTTTCAGCCTCAGAGACTTGATATAACTTTTAAAAGGGGTTATAAGTTTGTCATCTTCAATATTCGTGCTCATTATACCACAGGCTAAACTAAAAGTCCAAGTTTTTAGGGTTTCAAAAACTCATTCTAAAAAGAAATTAAGAATAGTAATACATGTAAAGGGATTGGAAAATTTAGATAAAGATATGTGATATTTTAGCTATTTCTTTGAAGCACATTGATACTGTAATTAGAAAGATTTAATATGATTTTGAGTCATAAATCACAGTATTTAATTAGCAATAAGCAATAAGTAACAGAGCATTTGTATGTATCTGCATATGTATGACCCCAACATGTGATATGCACATGTGCATGTGTGGAAATGTTGTTAATTCCAGTGGCATTGACCTCTGGGCAACATAATAGTTCCTTTTAAAAACACATGTCTATGAACCGCCTTTGGATTTTGTCTGGATTTTGGTCGCTGCCCGGTCTCTGTGGTCCGTTTTCTTTTCTATGAGCATGTTATGCATCTGTGATTTTGATTCTTTGCTGTACGCTGCAGTATTGCTTGATTTTAAGAAGACAGTACATTCTGTGTAACCCATGATGTTTGTTTGCTTTTCATTTTACACCCCAACACAAACATAGAGTAGGTACTCCATTTTAGGCTGAGGATGCTATAGATGGCCCCCACGTTCTTTCCTTAACTCCAAGGGGGAAAATGTTGGGATTTGCAAAACCATGAAAGGTGTGTTACATGCTTACTGTCTCTTTAAGAAAGAACTTCTGTCCTTTCACCTGTCTGTTTGCACGTGTTTCTTTTTCCCCCCTTTGCCTTTTCTTGTCCATGCACCTGGTGCTGTGCAGGAGATTCAGGAAGAACACAATGGCTACCCTTCTGAAGCTGAAGCTGATCAGGTGGCAAGTTGTACATGTTCATCTGTTTGTAGTTACAGACCGTGCATTTAGAAGCCATTTCATACTAGATTTCTAGGCAACCAGCAAATGCTTTTTCCACTACAGTAGCACTCTCCTGTCCAAGTTTGGTAGATTCCATTATGACATTATTTGCAAAAATTGGTTTATCCAACATTTTGTCAACCAGAAATTTGTTCATCTCTGCCTCTCAGTTTTCCCAAGTAGATTTACTGATGGGAATAATGAGCCTCAGTCACAACACGATTCTGAAGCGCCTTCACGAACACTTAGAGGGGCAGATGCACACACTCAGGGTGCTCCTCAAGGGTACAGACTTTGCTTTATTCAAATTTGCAGGGTCTGTACCCAGCACAGCACCTGGCATGCTGTAGGTGTTTATGGAATGAGCCCATGTATTTTGTAGAAGAAAAAAAAATCATTCATCGAGGTTTCTTCAGTACTTACTCTTTGCTCAGTACCTCTGGACTCTGGAGAGATTTAATGCAGCAGAGCTTTCCCCAAAGCTTATGTAGAAACTGAGTATATGAAACCTCTAGAGGAGCCGCTCCAGGGAAGCATGGCAAACTCCCAGTGCTCAGCTATCCCTTAGCCCAGCCCACCCTCCTTTGGTGACCCTGGAAGTACTTGCAGAGGTCCATTTGAAAACCACTGCTTTCGGCAGGCCACTGTTACAGAAACTATCCACCCAGCAGCCTGGGTTCAGGAGAAGGAGAAAGCAGTGGAGAGCCAGCAAGTTGGTGACCTTCTGGGTCACCAGCAGAGGGCTGGGCTGAGATCATCAGAGAGAATTCCTCAACCGGGCAACACTTGGAGCAGAGGCCCTAAGAGGGCTGGGTGTATTCACGAGACATATTTTATCCATAAGATAATTCCTCTTTGATGATGTACATGGGTTGGATAAATCAAGGGTCAAATCATGTCCTGTGCAACTTGGAAGTTGCAGTCAAAGCTTAATATAGCACAAGTGTGCGTCCTATCTAACACCGGCTTTTTAGAGGGAATCTACTGTCCTTGCAAAACAATGAGGCTTTAATAAAGATCCATTCTCCTCTCGAATTCCTATGCTAAAGCTGAATGTCTTTCCTGTACACAGTGAACCTTTTATAGGGAGATCTGAAGCAGTGGGATCAATGATTTGTTTTATTCTGATAGTTGCTTTTTCATCATGTACAAAGCGTGTCCCAGATTTAACTATTTTTAGTGAGAGGTTTGTCTCTATCCCATCAACACGTTTCATGCCTCATATAAATGCACGAATATTTCACACCAGATTTAACGTGACTGTTAGAAGAGAAGAGGAACCTTTGATCCCTAGCCTCTATCTTGAGAGTCTTGTACATTCTCAAAATGGTCCAGTCACTGCTGCCTCCCATCAACGGCATCTGATTAGTTAGTCCTGGGTTGAGGACTTGAAAGTGTGTGAAGTGACTTTTTATAAAGTGAATCAGACTTTCCTCCACCTCTTCCAAATTCAGTTGATTAGAACAGCTTGCTTTAGTAAATATATTTAAAAATAACCTATTCCCATTTATTTTTGAATATCAGTTAATGATTTTAAGTCTATATGATAATATTTAGCCATTAAAATAGGCTTTAAAAGTGTAACATTTGAAGTTATTGAAAACTTGAATATGATTAAAATAGCTTTCTCACTTTGTAACTATTTTATAAAATCAGTCACTAGCTCAGGCAATAAATTAAAGAAAGCAGACTTTCAAAATAAGGCTTCTGTGAAGATTGGTGATTTTTAGTGTTTCTAAAACTGGACATTGAAAAGTATAAATATTGGTTTATGCTTTATTGTGTCAAAGATATATTTCCAAAACAGGTATAAGTATAAATCCATCCACAAACACTTCTCTGTGTCCCCTTTAACAGTTTTCTGCATCCCTAAAAATGTTGATTGAGAAATGTCTTAAAAACCAATCTGGACTAAAAGTTTAAACTGAGTAAAATTGCTTGGAGGTGACGATGAACACTAATCTGTAGGAGGAGGTTGGACTGTGTCATTTTGTGCCCTCTCCAAACAAATATCATTTGACCAACATTTAGCATCGAATTTACTCTTTATATTTTGACATTTTCCCTTCTTATTTTATAAAATTGGATGAACCTACTATATATAGTGTTTTTAAGTGGACCTTTAAGACCCTTTATAAAATATATTGAAGTATTCTTATAACTGTGAAAAATAATTATTTTGAATTTTCAATAATTTTGACTAGAATTATAAAAGATACCAGTTTTAGTATTTTGCTTCATAAAATTATGTTGAAAACTTAGGACTATCTACTCTGTTTTCTGCCGAACACTAGTGGCCTCCTGATGTTAACAGGTATTTTTTGGAGAAAGCAGCCCCTGATGGACGAGGTAGGGGAAATGCAGCGTACTCTAGCGCCTTCTGGCGGATTTAGCCTGCATTAACATGCTAAAGATTTGTCTCACTAAAAAAAAAAAAAAAAAGAACCCAGCTAAACTTGTCTCCTTTAACCCAGCATTTCCCAAACTTTTCTAAATAAGTCCTATTCGCATCTCTTGGGAATTTAGTACTCTATGAAACACAGCTTGGGAATTGCTGGAGTTTTGAACACCTTACTGTTATTCATGACACATTATGTCAGAGATGCCTGGAAAAAGTGACCAGTTTCCTTGGCAGCATCTCACAGGGTGGCAGTACCTTGGAATAGGCACGAACTTCAGGCTGTGGTCCCTAGATTTGTAGTTCAAGAACACCATTTTCTCAGATCCCCCAAGTTATTTGGTGCTATCCAACCAGGCTTGCCAGAGACTGGCTCTACTGGTCCATAGTGCCGATCTGGACATTTAGAAATGTGGGCATGTATCCTTCCAGCCATCCAAGACATCCTTTTCCTGGTGATATTGTAACAGGAACCCTGAGACCTCTTTAGGAATTTGCTCGGTAAGCGTGGAATCAGCAGTGTGAACTGACTGGGGAGAAAAGCCTGATGAACAACACACCCTGCTCCACAGGAGTGGATAAAATACTCTTGTCTGCCAGATGAGGGCACATTCTCATGGCCTGTATACACACTGACAAGCACACTCGCCTGTCCTCCCTCCTACACTTTGTGTAGCTGCAGGTAGCTGGGTTGGAGTAGGGAAGCTTTCTTATTTTATAAAATAAGGCTTTATAAAGTAGGGCTTTCCTTAGTAAGAGACCCTCCCTGCTTTCTTAGATTAGACTTTGGGGTTTCCCACACACTGTCATAGCTGGGCCATTTCTACAGCTGCTTAAGCATCTGCATCTAATATTGATTTTATTTGTACTAGTTTCACGCTCAGAAGGTAACCTTTTTTGACCTTATTTCCAAATTCTGGAGGCACCTTGTAATAGCTGTCTGTGTAGTGATTACAGTATCTATTTGTCATGTCAAACCATCTCTGTATTAATGCTTTCTAACTGTGAACTTTAAGTATGTGTAACAATTTGCTAGACTATGCAGCATGGTGTCCTGTGATGCGGAGCTTTGAAATTGTCTTGTAAGGGGAGGGGGGCATACATTTTGCACGCTTCTGTAGCCTCGTAGCAAGAGCACAGAGCACTACCATTCTTCCCAGGTCTACAGATGGAAAGGGAGGTTTACTCGTGTTTGGTTTCTTGCCAGGCTCTAAGGGATGGAAATAAGCTGGCACAGATGGAAGAAGCACCACTTTTCCCAGGAGAATCAATCAAGGCCATTGGTAAGTTTAACGAGTACATTTTGCTCATGGAGATCCATAAAATGGCATGGCACATTACTCGTAAGCACAGGTGATGTATGTGCTGGAGATCAGCCAGATCCATTTAATTTGGGGACAAATGGATGAGACCTTGCCCTTCTTCATGTCATCATGACCTTAAGAGACAAGGGACTATAGAAGATCCCTTGAAGCTCCGAGCGAGTCTCGGGTGGCAGTACCAACAGAAGAGGGGCCCAACTTTGCCCCATGAGCTGAGGCAGGTGAGACTCTCATGGTGATGTCACTTCAATGATTTGTTGGAAGCCTTCACTAGAAGGAAAAGGTCCTGAGGGATGATCCACATCCTACTTTCAATGGCAATCTTGAGAACTTGGCAAAGAAATTTTAGTAGCTTTTACAAGTCCAGAAAGTACAATTTTAGTGCAGGAAAAGGGCATGTGTGCCCACCCTGGATTATAAGGGCAGAGGCCTGCAGTGGATGGCTAGGCATTTCAGCAGGCAGTCCACTGTGCCGGGCTGGGTGGGAGGGCAGCCAGCTGGGACCACTTCACCTCACAACTGCCAGGGTTAGGGTTGACAACCTCGTTTGCGAGGCTCACTGTTGCCTTCTTCCCTCCTGGCTCCCTCCCAAAGGTGCGTGCCTGGTCCCAGAGCACGGTCATGTTGTGTTTGAGTAGCTGGGCTCTCCTGCCAGGACCTTCACACACATCCTTCCTCTGTGATAGCCTACTCTGTGGCTCTGGGCTCTGTTCATCCCAACCTGAGTTTTGAAACAGTTTCTCTCTTGGGCTTCGGGAACTTCATCCACTCCTGGTGCTCCACCGGCCTTTCTGGCCTTTCCTCCTCTAGGAGTGTTTCTAGCCCTGCCTCTGTGTTGTTTTGGGAATGATGGGACTAAAATGCAGAGCTAATTCTGTTATGCCTCTCCTTCTACTCCAGACAGACAGACTACACAGATTTAAAGTGAATGTGAAGAGTTTTGACACATTTATACACCTGGGAAACCACCATCACAGTCAAGATAATGAACATACTTATCACCTCCCAGAAGTTTCCTTAGGCCCCTTTATAATCCCTCTCACCCATGCCTTCTGCCCCTTTCCCAAGCTTTAGAGGGTTGTTGATATTTCCTAGAGTTTTATAGAAATGGAATCATTGAGTATGTCCTTATGTCTGCTTATCCCATTGTGCTTAATTATTGTGATATTTACCCATATTGTGAGTGCTATGGTCAGCAGTCATTCCTTTTCATTGCTGAGTCATATTCCATTGTGTGGATACATCACAGTGTGCTGATCCATTCACCTATTGACAGACACTTGGGTTGTTCCTGTTGTTTGGCTAGTACAAATAAACTGCCATGAACTCTGATGAACAAGTCATCTCTGGCCTTGTGTCCCTTTGTCCTCATGCACCCTTGGACCCAGCCACACTAACCTCTGGCAACTTGCTGACCTCTCTTCCCTTCCCCTTCCCCAGCGTCCCTGCTAAATTAAGTCATTCCTTTTCTGAGCTCTTATCACATCAAGTCCACATGGTTCTGATAGCATTTATCAGGCTCTGTGGTGATTTTCTGTGTAGTATCCCTCAGGGGTTACCTGGTGAGTAGGAAGGAATCTTGTCATTTATACCTAGAACCCCAACAATAGGAGCCACTCAGTACATAATGAGTTTTATAAAAGTTTAATGTAAGTGTTTTGAGAATTTGGCTGAATGACAGCTTTAGTGCTGTTATTTATCTCCTCGGACTCATCAGTAGCTGTGTCCATTCTTGAGCTTTCAGTGGAATGGCACTTTTAATGGAATAGCACTTTGGGAAGATTGGGAAGATGTGGTATCTTTGTGACTGGTGTGAGCTTCCCAATATTCATAGGAGTTATAAGTGTTGTTGATTTTGATATTAAGGATGTTGATATTGATATAAACATTAAGAAATATGGAAACTGATGAAGAATTTGAAGCAAAGAAGTCTTTCCCTACTTCATTGACGTGGTTTTGGTTTTTGCCATCTGTAAAGCAGCTTTTTGGAGGTGCTTTGGGGGACAGTGTTTAGCTTTAGTTGGTTTTCATTAGTAGTGATTTATGAAATGTAGCCCAAGATCTTCAGAGTTTAATTAATATGTTTTTGAATGTGATTAATTTATCACTCAGGGAAAATGTGAACTATTTGGAAGGAAATGACAAAATGTAACTATTATGAGGCTCTTTACTTAAAACCTCATTAAGTAGCAAATCAGACTTTTGTTTTAAAAATGGAATTTTATTAGAAGACTATCAATCTATGCCTCTATTTAAAGTAATGAAAAAAATTAAATTCCTAGAAAACTAGAATCACGCATTTGTGGAAACTCATGTTAAGATTTATTGAAACACAAGCCAATGGCACTAGATGCTATTTTGGGTTTTTTCTTTCAGTGAAAGATGTTATGTACATCTGCCCATTTGTGGGAGCAGTGACTGGCACCCTGACAGTGACGGACTTTAAGATGTACTTCAAGAATGTAGAGAGAGTGAGTATTTAAGTGGGTTTTATTTTTAAAAATGCTGCAGAAGAAAGCAAATAATAAAGAAGATAGTAAAAAGTATCCTGAAATCCTACCACTCTGAGAGAGACTGAGAGTCAGTTTTAAAATGTGCCCATTTTAAGATGTGCAAGCAGATTTTGTACGTTGAAAAAAAAAGGCCATTAAAGGAACACTTTCATGGGGGTGGGGGGTGGGGTTTAATTATAGTCTCAACATCTACATCACCAAGCAGGTGATAAATCAGACCTTGGTGTCTTAGCCAGAACCAAGAGGAAAATCAAAGTAACAAGCAAACATGTTTTTAGCCAGCGAAGACTTGAATTGGAAAACTCTGTTGACTAACACTGATTGGCATTCATGTTCATCTGTGAACCCAGGACCCACATTTTGTCCTTGACGTCCCCCTGGGAGTGATCAGCAGAGTTGAGAAGATTGGAGCACAAAGCCATGGAGACAACTCTTGTGGCATAGAGATTGTGTGCAAGGTACGGTGCAGAGAGAAACTGAGATGGGGCAGCCAGTTGGAACATCCTTGGGCCTTTGGATAGTAAGAATAATTTGGACATTAGTCACTCAGATGTCTTCGGGACACAAACCTCTCCAACCCTTCATCAACCAATTAAGACCATTACATAAGCTGTTGAAGTAAACTGCTTCTTTTCTGTTGAAGTGTTCTAATTAACATGGACCTGTAACCTAGGCGGTGACATGATTTGTTACATTTCAGAGAAATCAAGTGGAAAGCATAGATCAGTATTTTTTTTGCAGTTTGTCATTAGTCAGAGACTTCCTAAAGGGACAATGGGCATGTGTGTGCTCAGTTGCTCAGTTGTGTCCAACTCTTTGCGACCCCATGGACTGTATCCCGCCAGACTCCTCTGTCCGTGGGATTTTCCAGGCAAGAATACTGGAATGGGTTGCCACTTCCTCCTCCAGGGGATCTTCCTGACCCAGGGAACAAACCCCGCATCTCCTGTGTCTCCTTCATTGGCAGGTGGATTCTTTACTACTGAGCTACCCAGGAATCCCTAAAGGGACAACAATATTCATAAATTCTGTGATTAAAAACACAGTTGAGTTTCTTGTTGGAATTTGCACCTGAGCCATGCTTAATTTGATTTTGTCCCTTTCTTCCAATGGATTAAGTAAAATCTGTGTGACAGCTTTGATGAGGACTAATCATTAAAGATGAATATGAGCCAACTCTGGGCGATGGAGGACGGAGGAGCCTGGCATGCTGCAGTCCATGGGTTTGCAAAGAGTAGGACACAACTGAGCAACTGAACAACAACAAAGTCATTTAAGAAACACCTTAACTGATGCTTTATTCCAATGGCTTTGCCTTGTGAAATACAGTTCACTAACAACCTCACCTAAAATACCAGGCAAGAGATCCTGCCTGCAGCACCATCCAGGTCCCTTCCCAGTTTGGGGTTTGGATTAGATTCCTACCAGTCTGTCTGCCTCCATCATATCTCTGAGTGAAGCTCTTGCTGGTTGGCCCTAGACTGCAGTTGAACCCATGTTTTCAAATAAGCCTTTACTGTGCTGGGTCGGAAATCTGCTGGCTTCCTAGCATCCCTTGAGCAACACATGGCTGTCCTCCCCTCGGGTCCATGGCGGCAGTCCTGATTCTCCAGGATTCTCCTCAGGCAGAGCAGTGGGAATCCTTTGCAGAACTTAAAGCCAAGGGTGGGGTGGGTAGGTCAATTCTGTAATTGTGGAACAGGTCATTTCCCTACTCAGAACTCTTCAGTAGCTGCCCGTTACCCTTGGGCTATAGGGAAAACACGGAGACCCCATGGTGTGAGTGGGCTTGCTTTCCTTGGCAGCTCCCACTCCAGCCCGCCTCCCCTCATTCTTGCCATCCCCATTCCCATAGTTGCTCCCACCCGCCTTGGACCCCTCCAACCCTTGCCACACTCAGACTCCTGGGGCTTCACATATGCTCTGTCTTTGCTGGCAATGCCGTTGCCTCTGAGCTGCTGCTGCTGCTGCTGTTGCTAAGTCGCTTCAGTTGTGTCCGACTCTGTGCGACCCCATAGACAGCAGCCCACCAGGCTCCGCCATCCCTGGGATTCTCCAGGCAAGAACACCGGAGTGGGTTGCCATTTCCTTCTCCAGTGCATGAAAGTGAAAAGTGAAAGTGAAGTTGCTCAGTCATGTCCGACTTTTCACGACCCGGTGGACTGCAGCCTACCAGGCTCCTCCGTCCATGGAATTTTCCAGGCAAGAGTACTGGAGTGGGTTGCCATTGCCTTCTCCCTCTGAGCTGAGCAATCCTAAATAGCAAGTCAGCTCAGTCAGCAACCGGAGAGCATGTGTGTAGCCAGAGTATCTTGGCAGGAGGGCACAGCAGGAAGTTATGTCACTTAGGCAGGTGTCCTGTAGCTGTTTTCCTACGATATTTTTTCTGTGTGTGTGGCCAAGGTGGGCCTTTGTGAAAAGCAGTTTTAAAATGTTCTTCAGTATAGAATTACCAGGGCCATGCTTAAACAGGTGATATGAAATTCAAAAAGTACAAAACTGTGTGTAGCAAAAAGTAAGTTTCTTTCCAGCCACCCTGATTGACTCTGTGCAGGCACCCACTGGCACCAGTTTCCATAGTTGGCCTCTGCATACAAGCCCATATCTGAAAATGTGAATGGTCGTGTGTTACATTGATTGTTCTGCACCTTTCTTTCCCCACTCAACCATTATCTTGGAATTCCTTGCTAGCAGTACCTAACAAGAGCCACTTCTTGTTTTCATCAGCTCTGTAGTATGCCATCAGTGGTACTGTAGTTTATTGAGCCAGCCCCTATTTATTGATGGGCATTTAGGTTATTTCTATTCTTTCACTGTTCTAAATAATACCACAGCAATACCTTTCTCACTTCCTCAATTGCTTTTGCTTTAATTTGTTTGTGGTCATATTTATTTTCAAATTCTGTGTAAGATTAAAGAATAAGATTCTTGTGTTTTAACAAAGAGCATAGGCTTAGAAAAGTCAGGGGGTAGTGCTCAAACCAGTCCTGGGAAGACATTGCACCCTTTGAGTCACCTTGTCGGCCTTGCTCCTGACAACTTCCATTTGGGCTTCAGGCTGACAGCTTGTGTGGCAGGGGGCTTTCAGATACTCATCTTGAGAAGCAATATTGTAATTTCTGGAAGGAAGTCACTGAGAGCCACCGTCTCTACGTGACACAGAATCCTTGCTCCGAGTTCAGAGGAGAAACCTCTGTTGCATTTCTATTTGATGGATGGTGCAAATTCCATAATTGACTCTTTGAGCAGCGTAAAGCCAGAACTGATCCTACAGCACACCTTTAGCACAGAAGGGCATACCACTTGATGGCCCGTCTCTTATGTACTAACCTTACTCCTGGTTCCACCTGATGAGTTTTCCCCCCTAACACCTCCCCTTTGTTCCATTTTCCTCAATTTATTATCTTGTTGGAGGTGTTTTGTAAATTGCCTTTTGTTAGTTGGAGTAAAATGGAGTCCAGTCACCGCTCAGTGTCCACCGGGGACTAGTTACAGGACACCCCCTCACCAGCAAATACCAACATCTGGAGATATGAATGCCCGAATATAAAATGGCATCATATTTGTATACAGTCTCTGCACATCCTCCTGTGTACTTTAGATCATCTCTACATCATTTTAAATACCTAGTGCTATGTCAGTGCTATGTAAATAGTTGCTTGACAAGTTGTGTGTTTTGGAACTTTTTTCCCCAATGTTTTTGATCCACGCTTGGGTGAATTTGCGGGTATGGAGCCTGCAGATATGGAGGGCCAACTATGTTTTGTGAGAAATGAATAAAAATATTTTGTCTCTTCATGCCATGGGGTCTACCTCATAGATACTCAATACATGTTGAATAAATGAGTTTTGCTAATTGTTTAACAGGATATGAGGAACTTGCGACTTGCTTATAAACAGGAAGAACAGAGTAAACTAGGGATATTTGAAAACCTCAACAAACATGCATTTCCTCTTTCCAATGGGCAGGTAAGTACATGGAAATAACCTTCTTTTTGTGTGGGTCTGGATGCCTTCGTGGCAGTCTAAAAATGTCATGGTTAGTTATTCTTTCTTCCAGAGATTTCCTTTATTTCTTTTCTCACTGTTGATAACTAACACTGACTACTTAAAATGTGTCAGTTCTGTGTAATGATGAAGAAAACTTCAAGTTGGTTGTTTTACAAAATTTTGTAGATTAAAGTAGGACTCAATACATTCAGCTCATAACTGAATGAAAAGCTTTAGTAGTTTGCATGTGACATTGCAAAGATGCTGACATGTCTATTTTGTGCTTTTGTATCCAGACACTCTTTGCCTTCAACTATAAAGAAAAATTTCCAGTGAATGGATGGAAAGTTTATGATCCAGTATCTGAATATAAAAGACAGGTAAAGTGTGCTGCTTATCAATTGGAAAATAATAGGTTGAGCATCTTTTTCCTAAAAGGGTAGAAATGTAGTGGAGAAGAAACCTTTTGCAACAAGTTGTCCATGGGTGTAACTCACCTTGCCTGTTGGTTCTTCAGCTCTAGATGCCCATTCTCCTTGCACCACACCTTCAGCTGTGCCACTGTTTGTTCTTCCTTTGTTCAGAGGGCAAATGGAGTACCAGGATGAGGGGGAGGGGTTACAAAAGAAACCAGCCAGATGGTTTTTATTAGATATTCTGATAGTAAGTTGATTAGTAAGGATAAAGCAATGGCTTAAGTTAGATTATGAGTATAAGACATGGCTATGTCAGTCTGATGGCATTTCTCTACCTAAAAGTTCTTTAGTGCATTGTTAGTTTGAAGATATTCCAATGAGAATGACAAGTTGTGTGTTTTGACAAGTTTGACAGATGTTTGACAAAACATCTGACAATGTTATTTTCATGACTTACTCTTGGTCCGCACCTTATATTTGGTATGGTGATTTATATTCCTTTAGACATTTTAAAGAAGTTTCTGTTTGTCTAAAGGACTTACGTGGGTATTTTAAAAGAACAACATTATGCTCACTTGTTATAAAAAAACATGACAAGAAATATATAGGACTGGAATTCAAGTATATAATTTGCATGTTTTAGTATGTTTGGAAATTATGCTTCATTAGATTTTTTTTAAAATGAATTAGGTAAGCAATGGCTTATATAAAATAAACGTATATTTAATCTTTTAAGCAGTAATGAATAATGAATTACAAATGGATTTTACTAGAAAATAATTGGATGTAGTTCATGCTTAGTACTTTTTGAAAGTATAAAAGTATGCTCCCCACACGCACCACCAACTTTCCTCTGACACCTTGCAGGGCTTGCCAAATGAAAGTTGGAAAATATCTAAAGTAAACAGTAATTATGAGCTCTGTGACACCTACCCTGCCATCATTGTTGTGCCAACTAGTGTAAAAGATGATGATCTTTCAAAAGTAGCAGCATTTCGAGCAAAAGGTAGAATCCCGGTAAGTAATAAACAATGCTGTTTAGATATGAACATATACTGCATTTGTTCTAATATGGGGAAAAGCAAGTTAGAAAAAATCTCGTGAAGAAAATGGAAAGTAGAAAAAGAAGTCTATAAACCTGAACATATCTTTGATTCTCAAGAACTATCTAATTATATAAGCATTTTGTCTGCCTGCTATGACCCCACCTTCCATAAGTTCATGTTCCTAAGTACCAGGGTAACTTCAGTCATGCTTTCAAAACATGGCATAGATAGCAGAGGGCTTAGCTTGCTAGTGCGCTGACAGTTTGTGTCGCTGATGTCACTGAATCATCCTGGAGAAAATACATTCTTTCTTAGATACTGAGGGGAAGGCTATACCTGTACTAGGAGGGCCACCATTGCAGAAAGAAATAGTAGCCAACAGGGGGTGAAGTATTTTAAAAGATTTGTTGGTATACAAAAAACTCTGCACATGTTTAGTGGATCCAGTTTGGTGAGTTTAGATATATGTGTATACTGGGATTACATATGATCACCACAGTTAGGGAGGGAGTGCATGTCTTGAGCCCTGCATGTGCCTTCTGGTTGACCCCAAGTGTTTTGGTCACTGGAGGAAAATGGTAGGTTTGGGGACATAGCTTTAGATTTTACAAGAGACTGTTTACTTTGTCCTCATCTGGCAACGTACGCCATTGTTGAGATCCAAGTGTTAATTTCCCAATCATGTCTGATTCTTTGTGACCCCATGGACTATAGCTCACCAGGCCCCTCTGTCCATTGGATTCTCCAGGCAAGAATACTGGAGTGGGTTACCATGCCCTTCTCCAGGGTATCTTCCCAACTCAGGGATCAAAGCCGGGTCTCTTGCATTGTAGGCAGATTGTTTATCGTCTGAGTTACAGTTGAGATTCAAAGGTGTTTTTAAATGAGGAGACAAAATCAGTCGATCAAATAGAAATGGTCTTGGTGTTAGTCATGGTTTGACTTAGTTTTTGTTTTTCTTAGAATCCTAGAATTTTAAAGGCAGAGGAGATTTTTTAGAGCTCACTTAGTCAGACTCCTTTCAGCCTGACCCAAACATTGAGTCTCATGGCTACTTTCACACTGTCTTCAGGCTGAACCTTCCTTTTTGACAAAAATACAAAAAAAAAAGCAGGTGTGCTTAAGAACTTGGTGGCTTAGTGCTAAAGAATCTGCCTGCCAATGCAGGAGTGCAGGAGACCTGGGTTTGATCTCTGGGTTGGGAAGATCCCCTAGAGAAGAAAATGGCAACTCACTCTAATATTCTTGCCTGGAGAACTCCATGGACAGAGGAGCCTGGAGGGCTACAGTTCATGGGGTCGCAAAGAGTCAGACATGACTGAGCAACTGAGCATACACACATGTACATTAGAGCACATATTGGTTTAGGACTGTACTAATACTTGTTGCTTTCAAACACTAGGTGTTGTCATGGATTCATCCAGAAAGTCAGGCAACAATTACCCGTTGCAGCCAGCCGCTTGTGGGTCCCAATGATAAGCGCTGCAAGGAAGATGAGAAGTACTTACAAACAATAATGGATGCTAATGCACAGGCTCACAAACTCATCATCTTTGATGCCCGGCAAAACAGCGTTGCTGACACAAACAAGGTACTGCAGAAGCTCTTCCTGTGAACTGTTTGTAAAGCATCATGCTGTTCAGATAGCCTCGTGAAGGTGGACTCCTGCGGAGCAGCCCACAGTGGGCCTCCTAGATCTCCAGCCCTCACGAACCTGGTCTTTTCATTGCCCCTCCACAATCCTGTCTGCTGACTCAGAAAGTAAACACCCAGAAAGAGAATGATCACCTAGAGAATCTAGTAAGCATTTTAGTGAAAGGATCATGAGGCCCATCAAAGTAACCTTTGATTACGTGACCAATTCATATCTGGCCTGAAGCTCTGTACAAATGGAGTCAGCTGTGTGAAACAAGGTACCCAGCTCCGTCTGAACCACCAGCTGACAGGGCGGGGCTGTGCGGCCCAGCCTCCGATGCCCTCTTTCCAATGGAAAGGCTCTGAGTGGAGTCCTTTCTGTTTCCCACAGATGACTTGCTGACAGTGCAGTCCTGATGGCAGGCCTGTGGCAGTCAGAGTCCTGGCCCTTCCATGAGGAATTTCAGGTATTGGGATGGTGGGGACAGCCCTTACCATCTCATGTTGTTGTCATTCAGCTACTCAGTCGTGTCCGATTCTTTGCGACCCCATGGACTGCAGCATGCCAGACTTCCCTGTGCTTCACCATCTCCCGGAGCTTGCTCAAACTCATGTCCCCTGAGATGGTGATGCCATCCAACCATCTCATCCTGTTTTGTCCCCTTCTCCTCTTGCCCTCAATCTTTCCCAGCATTAACTCATGCCTACCTGTAAAATGATACTCGGATAACAAACATGTAATGAGCATGTACTAGGGAGCAGGTGCTGGGGAAACTCCAGGGTAGATGAGGTGAGGTGCTCCCTGTAAGCAGAGTTCACCGTTCTGGTGGAGCTTGTGCCACTGGGCCAGGCTTCACAGAGGAGGTAGCATCTGAGGTGGTTTTGGATGATCTGTGGAAAGACACATTTGACATGGCTGAGCATGTCATTTATGAAAAGGGCAAGAAGGGGAGTGCCTGAGGGCTCCCCTGTCATGCTCCCCTCAGCAGTGGTTGGAGGTATTTGTTTCTCTTGGCAGCTTGTGCCCCTGCTTTCTTCAGTGATTGTTCCATTGTTGCCCACCTCCTCCCAAAAGCCAACCTCCTGCCTCCCCATCTCACTGTCGGGAGGAGCCCTCCCTAAGACTTCAAAGAGCAAACAAGCCATCAGGTGTGCCCTTAACACGTGTGCTGCTGTGGGCCATACACACAAACTGCCAAGCAGCCCCCATCATGGGCCTTGGGGAGGGGGACGTCTAGCTCACATTGAGGGAGCATAGTGGTCATGTGGTTGTTTGTACATGACTGTGAGCAGTCACTGCATCTCTTTAGACCACAGTCACCTCCTCTGAATTGGGAGTAACAGCATACCTCCTCCCTAGACTGCATGTGAAGGTTGTGTGGGGGCCTGTCCCTGAGAACTCATTCAGGTTAACTTCACTACTGAACTTTCAGGTCGTTTTCACTACTGACCCAGAGTGGATGGCTCCATGCTCTTGGCTCTCATGACATCTCTTGCCCCAGGACCTCTCTCTGCAGCCTGGCCAGCTCAGCCTCCTTCCCTGCTTCCTCTCCTTTGCCCAATCTCTCTGGGCCATCTCCTCCATTGCCCTGACTCTCAATACTGCCTCTGTGTTGAGTTTGCCCTCCAAGTTTCTCTCCCACCCTGATCCCTACTAAGGTCCAGATGGGATTTCCATCCCATCATCTGGTTGGTATCCCTTCTTGGTTGTCTCCCAGGCAACGAAACCTAAGCACATCCAGACCAGCCTAAGAGGCAGGGTAGTGACAACCCTTGGCTTTGCGTTCAGTTACACCTGGAGTTTCCTCCCGGCTCTGCCACCTGGTGCTTGGTAGAACCCTGAGTAAGTTACCTAACCACTCCAGAAGCCTCTTCTGTAATGGGGGGTGGAGTGGGGTGGGTGGGGGGTGATGGTATCTCATGTAGAGGGCTGCATCAGGATGGAAATGGGGTGAGAGGAATGAACAGTGGTATCAGCTACTGAGGCGGGGAAGCTGGGAGAGGACCAGGACAAGGAGGAAGATGGACAGCACCTGAGTTCCCTGAGGTGCTGAACCAATGACCACAAAGTTGGTGGCTTAAAACAGCACACCTTTATCCTCATACCCTTCTGGGATCTGGCTGCGGTGCCCTCCTGAGGCTTTCCGGGGAGATCCGTTCCCTGCCTCTTCAGGCTTCTGGCAGCTCCTCTGTGCATGCGGCAATAGCACTCCAGTGCCTGCCCCTGTCTTCACAGAGCCTCCCCCTCCCCGTGTCTCTGTGTCTTCTCCTCTTTTCTCTTCCAAGGATGCTTGGAATGGCAGTTAGGGCCCACCCAAGATAACCCAGGATTCTCTCTTCACCTCAAGAACCTCAATCATACCTATAAAAAGGGGCACATTTACAGTTGCTGGGGATTTGGTGTGTATATCTTTGTGGGGTGGGGGGAGGCATTTTTCAGCCTACTACAAAAAGTCATCCTCAATCAGTCAGCTCCCCTGGCTCCCCACAGCTGGTGAACCCAGTGACCCCTGTCGGTCTTTCTGCGTGCTTCCTGTCACCACTGTAGTACTGTCCCCAGGAAATTGTAAAAAACACGATAAAAGCTATATTCATGGAGGCAATCTCTAAACATCCAACAGAGCTAGGGCAGTCCATTATGTTTTATCCCACAGAGAGGGGACAGGAGTTGGACACCAAATTGCATGTCTAGAATGATTTCAACTCTAGTGGTGTATGTGTCTAGGAACCAGACAAGGATATTTATCTGTCCAAGGCCCCATTAGCTTGTCTATATATATCATGTCTGCAAGTAGAGATAGTTTTTCTTCTTACTTTCCAATCTCGATGTGTTTTATTTCTTCTTGCCTAATTGCCTGGCAAGAACCTCAAGTACCATGTTTTGCTTTTTAGTTTTATTTTTTGGAACATCCAGTTGTCTTTATTAGGTGATTCATAAATCTAACAGAATCCCATCTAGCAGCCAGAAGGGTACTTACTCTCTAGGACCCTGTTAAATAGAAGTGGTGAAAGCAGGAATCTTTGTCATGTTCCTAATCTTAAAGGGAAAGCTTTCAGTCTTTCACACTGGCTATACTAGCTGTGGTTTTTCATACATGCCCTTTTCAGGTTAAGGAAATTCCCCTCAGTTCTTAGGTTTTTGTTGAATGGTTTTATCATGAAAAACCATGAAAGGATATTGGATTTTCAGAAGCCCTTTCTGTATCAATAGATCTGATCATGTACTTTCCCCCTTCATTCTGTGTCATGTGGTGTATTATCGATACATTGGCTGATTTTTGTATGTTGACTGATGTAGTGGTATGAATAGCATGTCCCCCAAATTCATGATCCTCTGGGACCTCAGAATGGGACCTTATTTTGAAATTGTGTCTTTGTAGATATAATTAGTTAATATGGGGTCAGACTGGATTAGGGTAGGCCTAAAATCCAATGATGTGTGTCCTGATAAAAAGGTCGTGTAGAGACAGTGACCCAGGGGAGATGGCCACGTGACAATGAAGGCAGAGATTGGAGCCATGCAGCTACATGTCAAGTGGCCCCCAGAGTTGCCACAGTCCCTGCAAGCCAGAGCCTCTGGAAGGAACTAACCCTGCCAATAACTCAGTCTTGGTCTTCCAGCCTCCAGAGCTGTGAGGGGATCAGTGTGTCATTTTAGGGCACCTGCTTTGTGGTGCTTTGTTACTGCCACCTAGTACTGTTACTCATACAAGCCCTCACATTTCTAGGATAGGTCACACTTGGTCATAATGAATAATTTTCTTACTATGCTGCTGGATTCAGTTTGCTGGTACTCTGTAGAGGTTCCCTTCCACCCTTTTTCCATATCCTGGCCAGAGGGATTTTCTAGAGGTCCAGCTCTGGGCACCCCTAGTGCCTTGAGGCAGTGACAACCAATTTCTGAACAAGGCCTCTGAAACCTTCCAAGCTGAAGACCCTTTCCTTCCAGCCTTGCCACACCTTTGAGGCCCACATCCCAGCTGTGGCAGGCACCTTTCAGTTCCTTCAGCATACCCCAGTGCCATCTCCCAGTCTCCACACACGTACCTAACCACTGCCCCATCCGTCCGACCACAGTGGGAACATCGCTTCCCCAGGGCAGTCTCCCCAGGTGAGGGGCGTTCTCCCATGCCAGGGTGCTCTGCTGTTTCTCTCTGTAGTCCTCAGCGCACTGCCAATTCCTCACTCAGTGTGTGACTTGCCCCTCCGCAGCAGGGACTGGAGGGTACGGAGCACACCTGGAGCCCCAGACCTGGGCCGTCACACAACAGCTGCTCCCCAGCTGGGACACAGAGCTGTTGGCGGGTGGGCGGGCCCATCTTTCCATGGGGGACCTGCTGGGGAGTGGCACTGGATGTTAATTTGGAAGTCCCGACTTCATTATGGGGGTCAGCTTTAAGTTAGCTTTCTTCTTGAGAAAGTGAAAGGGAAGGGAAGGAATTTCATTTTAAGCTGTTACAAGTTGAGGAGCCTGTGTGGGGAGGATACAGTTCTGGAATTCAGAAAAAGGTCAGGTTGGTGTTTGAGACCGGGGCCCGGTAGCCTGTCAGGTGGAGATGGCAGCCTTGGATGGGAGGGGATGAAGTTACTGAAGGAGTGTAGGTCACGGGTGCAGGGGCCTGGCACAAGGGCCCCTGAAATGCTGCCTGGGGTGGGTAATACAGGAACCCAGTGAAGGGAAGGGAGGGGTCCCAGATGCCAACAGATGAGTGTCAGGGGAGATTAGAGGAAGGGGTGTCTTAGTCAGCTTGGGCAGTTATAACTAAATATCATAGGCTGGGTAGCTATAAACACTACCACATATTTCTCAAAGCTCTGGAAGCTGGAAGTCTAAAATCAGGGTGCCAAAAAATAAAATAAAATAAAATCAGAGTGCCAGCAGAGTTAGTAAGTGGTGAGAGCCCATGTCCTGACTTGTAGAGAGCCATGTTCTTGCTGTATCCTCACACCACCAGGGAAGAAAGGGGCGAACTCTGTCATGTCTCTTCCTAGAAGGGCGCTGTCCCTATTGTCAGAGCTCCACCTTCCTCATCTTCTAATGCAGTCCCACTGGGGATTCAGTTTGACATGGAGATTTTGGGAGGGATACAAACACTCAGTCTGCAGCAGTGGGGAGCTGTGTGGCCTTTGGTGTCTGAGTATGTGGAAATCTTGTCCTGCCAGTCTCTTTGGGAGTTGGCCGCCCTCTGTGAAACTTTTGATGTTCTCACATGAGAATCCTCCCCACTGCCTAGGGTCTGCATCTGGTGGTTGAAGAGCCTTCATTAGGCACTGAGCAGCTGGCCTGTAATCATGAAACCTGAGCCATTCTTCAGCCGCCTCCTTCCCAAGGGCTGTGACTCTTGTTTTTCCCTGAGGGTTGAGGATGGCCCTGCCACCACTGCTGTGAGCTGACTCTTGGAGACTTGGAGACCAGTGGGGACCAGTGTCCCAACATAGCTGGCTTCTCTCTGGAACCTTGCTTTGCCCCCATAGAGGGAGGGCTGGCCAGCAGGATCACATCTTCCAGAAGTTTGAGCCTCTCCCCCCATTCCTGCTGGGGTATACGTGGGGCCCTGTCTCGCTGTATCAGCCTGCCAGTTGTGTCACTGTTCATATTGTTTGCTGAACCCAGGGTAGGCAAGGTGTGAGTGGGGGAGCTGGAAGAAAACTCAAGGAGCTGTAGGAACTGCAGACATATTTATTCTCTAATGGTGGCTGTGGTGGCCGTAGCACCAGACATGCTATATTCTTTCATGGTTGACCCAACAGATGCAGCCATAACATAGCTACAAGGGCTTTTCAGGTGGAGCTTATATATATTTACAGAGCAAGAGTGGCCCATGGCCAAATGGGTACATCATGACACACATGCAGAGTGCTCTAAGTTATCTCAGCTGTTACATAACCATGTACTTACAAAACATGGGCTGAGAGCAAGAGTCTGTGGGGTGACATTGCCTGACCACCGCCATCTTAGCTCATTTGCTCTTTACCTACAGTTCCATTCTCACTCTCCTTACCCTCCTCTGTCTCCAGATCTCCAGGTGCCTGCTCTCTGTCCTGGCACAGAGTAGGCACTCATGCTCTACTTCTCCCATGATCCCATTTTCTGATTGGTATTTGTCTTATTTGGAGCTTTAGTAATCAGTTTTCAGGCAACCAATTGGCTTTAACTAAGTTCTGGTTAACACCAGCCCTAAGTAGGTGTCCTCTGCACTCATGCACTTACTGGGTAAGGGGTCTCTGCCCCAGCCTCCAGGCTCCCTTGGTAGGACCAGGTCCGAGTCATTGCCCATCTCAAGGCTCTGCATGGTAGGTGCTGAGGGAGGTTATAATACAAAGGTGCCAAGTAGTCGGTAAGGGGTGCTGAGCCTTGCACAGATTAGCTTTCATTAGATAGTTTATTTAGTTAGTATTTAATCCCCATAGTGAGCCTCTGCAGTATTTCAGGTAAGAAATCTGAGGCGCAGAGAGAAGGTGAGCTACTGGGGGAGGGGCAGGGCTGGGATGATAAATCCCATGCTCCTGCCACCAAGGCCTGTGCCTTGAATCCCTCAACCAGCAGCATCTTCAGTGGGTGCAAAGGGTATTGTTATGAAAAACGTCACCGTGCCCCACAGGCAGGACTAGGCTCTAGGCTGCATTGTCCGCAGTGGGTGTTCAGAGAGTCTTCCATCATTCCGTGCTGTTGTTTCCCCACCAGTTGTGTTTGCAGCTCCTATTCTGCACTCTCGGGTGGAGGCATGCTCCCCTGCCCCTTGCTGCCCGCCTGCCCCAGGGCCATGCCAGGACTGCTGAGCAGAACCCCAGGCTCAGGGCTGGGCTCCCCACCTCCTCCCCAGGGGCCAGGTCAGCCTGGCCCCGCGCCTTTCCTCCCTGACCGCTGGCTGTGCTTGCTTCTGCACAGAACACACCAGCTCTTGGACAGGAACTGCCCCCACCTGCCCACATCCCACTGTATCCCACGGCCTGGAAATGAGGGCCCCCTGTGTCCTCCCCTGACTGCTGCCGGCTCTGCCCGGCCTGCTCCTATGCCAACTGGCTCCCAGGAAGTCTGTCCATCTGTGTAGATAAGCCCTCCCCAGTCCCTGTCCCCTTCCCCTTGGAGCTGGCTCTGCCATTCCTGTTCCTGGACTGTTTACAGTAAGGCCACCAAGTGCCTTCTTGTCAGTCTCACGAGCTTTTGATGCAGTTGAGTACCCTCTCGTTTTCGAAAGACTCTTCCCTTTTCTCTTTATCCTCCAGTCTCCAGCTGCTATCCTCAGTCTTGTTTGCTCTGCATTCCCTGAATGTTGGCCTTCCTCTGACCTTGACTGCTCTCCTGGCCACGCACACTGGCCCTGAGCCCTGGACCCACACCCCGAGCCACCACCCAGCCCCCTCATTCATGCTGAAGAGCTGTGCATCCTGCTCCCTGAGACAGCTGCATCACCCAAAGCCCAACGCTGTGTTCCTCCTCCAGAAACCATCACAAATTTCACAATTCAGTGCCTTCCAGTCTTTTGACAGTGTTGTGCAGCAGTCACCACTATCTCATTCCAGAATGCTTCCACAGCCTTAGCTGGAAACCCTGTGCCCACTGGCAGTTGCTCCCCATCCTCCCCTCTCCCCAACCCATGTCAACTGCTAACTTTCCATGTGGATTGCCTTCTTCTGGACACTTCATATAAATGGATTCATACTGTGTGTGGTCTTAGGTGCCTGTCTGCTTTCACTTGGCATGATGTTTTTATGGTTCCTCTGTTGTAGCACGAATCAGTACTTCATTCCTTTGTGTAGCTGAGAAATAACCCATTGTAAGCATACAGCACACTTTGTTTCTCCACTCATTCATTGATGGACATTTGGGTTGCTTTCAGCAGTTATTGTGGATATTGCGGCTATGGTTTGTTGCGTACAAGTTTTCATGTGAATACCTATTTTTAGTTCTGTGGGAGCTAGAATTTCTGGGTCATATGGTAGTTCTATGTTTAACTTTTTGAGGAACTGGCAAATCTTTTTCCAAAGAGACTGCGTAATTTTAACTTTTACCAGCAATGTATTGGGGTTTCAGTTTCTCTATGCCCTGGAGAAGGGCATGGCAACCCCCTCCAGTATTCATGCATACAGAATTCATGGACAGAGGGAGCCTGGTGGGCCACAGTCCATCGGGTCACAAAGAGTTGGACGCGACTGAGTGACTAACATTTTTACTTTCACTTATTCTTATAACAGATGTGTTTTGGATGTTGACCTCTACAAAGTATAAGCTAATTATGGACCAGATTTTGTTATCAGATTACCAAAGAGTGAGCCATATTGTCTTTTTTATATTTGCATTTTATTTTACTTAAATTACTTAAATAAATCTCACTGAGATTTACAAATTATTATGTACAGAAGTTTTTCAGTAGTACAACTTTTTTATTTAGATAGATGGCAGAAGGTTTTAAAACCCAGTTCACCTTGTATAAGATCCAATTAATCATTTTAAAACTGCTGACAGGTGATAGAAGATTGTTGTGGGTCGAATTATGTTTCCACATAAAAACTATGTGTTAAAGTCCCAACTCCTGGCACCTGTGGCTACAGCCCAGCTTTGAAATAGGGTCTTGGCAAATTAAGTAATTGGGTAATCAGGTTAAAAGAGGAGGTCATCAAACCCGGGTCTCCTGCATTGCGGGCAGATTCTTTACCATCTGAGCCACCAGGGAAGCCCCCCATATTGAATGAGGGTGCGTACTAATCCTTATAAGAAGCGACACTGACCCAAGGAGAGGACCATGTGAAGATGGGCCAGAGGTTAGTGTATCTATAAACCAGGGACATCTTGGGCCACCAGAAGCTGAAGGAGGCAAAGAAGGATCATCTCCAAGAGGGTTCTGAGTGAGCACGGGCCTGCCAGTACCTTGATTTTGGAGTTCCAGCCTTCAGAACTGAAAGAGAAGACATTCCTGTCACTTTAAGCCACTCAGCTGGTGGTACTTTCTTTCAGCAACCATGGGAAACTCATACGAGGATGTAGGAGGCTTATGATACACAGATGAGTCTGAGGCTTTATGAGTGGCCTCTATCTGGCAGCACTAGGAAGAACAGTAAAAATTCACTGAGATGAAGTGACATCTGTCTTTTGTTTTCACAGGCAAAGGGTGGGGGCTATGAAAGTGAAAGTGCCTACCCAAACGCTGAACTCATGTTCCTGGAGATTCACAACATTCACGTCATGAGAGAGTCGCTGCGAAAACTGAAGGAGATTGCATACCCGGCCATCGATGAGGCACGCTGGCTGTCCAACGTGGACGGGACCCACTGGCTAGAGTACATTCGGGTACGGGGAGGGCCCGAGGGCCCGCCTTTCCCCACCCTCTGCTTAAGCCTTCTCTGCGGATGGCCATTGAGCTATCTGTGTCTCTCTTCAGGTGGCTTCCCAGCATTGCAAATGAGTGCATCTTTGCTGTGTGCTTGGGCTTTCATAGTTTGCATGGGCAGCGTCCAAACTGTGGTCTTTGTTGAGGTACTCCTGTGACATAATAGAAAGGGATGATACTTTCCTCACATCAGGTTTTTAAAGTACTTTGTGGCCCTTTGGTAAAGAACCCTATTTACTAGTGTAGTTTTTCCTTAGCGTAAGTTTCCACCCCCCACCTCCACCAGGATACTAATGTTTCCTGCTGCTAAGTCACTTCAGTCGTGTCCGCCTCTATGCGACCCCATAGACGGCAGCCCACCAGGCTCCCCCGTCCCTGGGATTCTCCAGGCAAGAACAATGGAGTGGGTTGCCATTTCCTTCTCTAATGCATGAAAATGAAAAGTGAAAGTGAAGTCGTTCAGTCGTGTCCGACTCTTCGCAAACCCATGGACTGCAGCCCACCAGGCTCCTCCATCCATGGGATTTTCCAGACAGGAATACTGGAGTGGGGTGCCATTGCCTTCTCCGACTAATGTTTCCTAGAGATTCTTAAATTGATTCCATTGTTTGTTTATTGACTTGACCTTCCAGTGTTCTCCACAGAATTATTTTTGCTGTGTTGTTCTTATTGTTGTTCTTTAGTCACTAAGTCTTGTCCAACTCTTTGCAACCCCATGGACTATAGCCCACCAGGCTACTCTGTCCATGGGATTCTCCAGGCAAGAATACTGGAGTGGGTTGCCATGCCCTTCTCCAGGGGATCTTCCCAACTCAGAGATCGAACCCAGGTCTCCTGCATTGGCAGGCGGATTCTTTACCACTAAGCCACCAGGGAACTTTTTGCTGCAATAGAAATTAAATGTTGCCTGATTTAATGTGCCTTCTTTTTTGAAGATGCTTCTTGCTGGGGCAGTAAGAATTGCTGATAAAGTAGAATCCGGGAAGACCTCAGTCGTGGTGCACTGCAGTGATGGCTGGGACCGAACAGCCCAGCTGACGTCTCTGGCCATGCTGATGTTGGACAGTTATTACCGCACCATTAAAGGATTCGAGGCTCTCATAGAAAAGGAGTGGATAAGCTTTGGACATAGGTTTGCACTGGTGAGTTGAGACGGTGAGGTGCACGTTTCACTGTTTGTTGTTCCATCATATGCACATGCATATCACATATCTCATATACACACACACAGATACACATACACAAGGGCTTTGTGCTCTGAGAACTGAATTGCCATAAGAGAATACTGTAGACATCATCATTGTATTAATATGTCTCTGGTAGTGCAGTCTTTGTTTTCCATGTCAGTATGCCTTTTTTTTTTAATTTTAAAAATTGAGGTAAAATTCATATAGCATAGAATCAACCATCTTAAAATATGTAGTTCAGTGGCGTTTAGTGCTTTCACAGTGTTGTGCAACCACCATCTCTCTGTAGTTCCAAAACATTTTCATCACCCCCAAAAGGAAACTCTATACACATTAAGCAGTCATTCCTCATTTCCCTCTCCCTGCCTTTGACACCCACTAATCTGCTTTCCATCTCCCTGAATTTGCCTACTCTAGATTCCTGACATAAGTGGAGTCATACATTATTTGTCTCTCTACGACTGGCTTATATCACTAAGCACAGTGTTTTCAAGGTTTATCCATGTTATAGCATCTATCAAATTTTAACTCCTTTTTGTGGCTGAATTCCATTGTGTGGCTATACTGCATTTTATTTATTTACCTGTTGATGGACATTTGGGTTGTTTCTACCTTTTGGTGAATGATGCTGCTGTGAACACTGGTGTATAAGATTTTACCAGACAAAGTACCACAAGACTGGGTGGCTTAACAGGAATTTATTGTCATCATTCTGGAGGCTGGAAGGCCAAGATCAAGGTTCTGTCAGGATTGGTGGTTCCTGATAGCTCTCTCTCCTTGGCTTGTAGATGGCTGCCTTCTTGCCATGTCTTCACGCTGCCTTTCCTCTGTGCATACACATACCTAGTGTTTCTGTGCCCAGATTTCCTCCGCTTGTCTCAACCATGCCCCTCTACTTATGGCATCCTCACTCTCCCTCCACCCCCTCGCCACTTCTTCTAATAGAATCTACCCCTGGCCAGTCGGAAGCTTGTCTTTCAAGCTTTATCTCAAAAGAGACTTCCTCCAGGACTGTGACTCATGACTTTCCCGCCTAGCTCCCTCTCATAGCCCATCCTGGGATGCTCACTTATTCTATGGACCCACCATACCCATTTCAGACTAGGAAGTTCCAGGCACACTTTTTTTCCTTGTTATTTACAGGTCTTCTCCTGTGACTAGACCACAAGTGAATTATTGATTTATCACAGATGTTGTGTCCCATGTGTCTTGGTACCCCAGGTACCTCTACTGGATACCATCAAACTGCCTGAAATCCTGAGGGCTGGGAGGAGGGATGCCTTGCATGCACTGTAAGAGTTCAGTGCTTGTCTATTAAGGGAAAGAACAAATCTTAAATTGTGAACTGTCAGTGCAAAACTTCCCCATGTGCCTTAAATACAGGGGCAGTTTCCACAAATTATAGAGAAGTACAGAAATAAGGCAATGCATGCAGCTACTCTGGAAAACAGTATGGCAGTGCCTCAAAAATTAAAAATAGAGTTGCCATATGATCCAGCAATTCTGCTTCTGAGTATATACCCCAAGGAAGTGAAAACAAACTCAAACACTTATTTGCACACCCATGTTCATAGCAGCACAATTCACTAATAGCCCAAAGGTGGAAGCAACCCAGTATCCATTGACAAATGAAGGGGTAAACAGAGTGTGGTCTATCCACACAGTGGAATGTTATTTAGCTTTCATAGGGAATGAAATTCTGACACCAGCTACAATGTGAATGAATTATGAGGACATTATGTTAAAGGAAAGAAGCCAGTGCAAAAGGACAAATAGCATGATTCTGTGCATACGAAGTATCTAGAGCAGTCAAATCTGTAGACAAAGGAAGATGAGGGGAGCCAAGGACTGGGGGAGGGGAATAGGGAGTCAGTCAATCATTTGCAAGTGTAGTAACTTTCTTAAATGTCCATAATTGTGAATTATACTAGCTGTTAAGAAAAATCCAGTAAACAAAATAAAACTAACTTCTGGTTATTACTCTAAAAGATCATATGGCTATTAAGAGAATAAAAATGCTTAAATATCAACACTTCAATTCTGTAATGTCCTTCATGTATTAATCCAGACAACTCACTAAAATATTATTTCCTTCTTATAACTCCCTTGTTGAGGTGAGCCTACTCCCAGTAGCTGGGAGTCAGCCAGCTAGTTTTTATTTTGGAACTCCTGGAGACAGATGCTGGTGATATTTGTACAACAGTGTGAATGTACTTAACACCACTAAACTATACACTTAAGATGGTTACAAAGGTAAATTTCACATGCATATTTCACTTACAATTAAAATGTCTTTTTAAAAAAAGAAGGCAGTACACTTCCTCTGAGATGTTCATTGTTGACTTGGTCATTTGTTTTTCTGTCTTTCCTAGTAGTGGTTTCATAGGCCCAGTATTTGTCACTCTTCCTGTGTGGTGATTGCCTTGTATCTTCATAACTTTCTCATCCTTTTGCTTAGTCACCAAGTTACTTGAAGTTTCTGTTAGAATGCTCACTCCTGGGTGGTCTTTTCAGTTGACATTTCCAGTGTTGTTTCAGTCCTGTTTAATGTGTTTGAAATTATCTTTTACCTTTTAACATGAATCTATTAACATCTTCAAAAATATGTAAAAGTATGACATACAATGCTGGATGTCAGTTATATCTTAAAACTGGAAGAATAAAAATTGAGAGATACTACCCTGGCCTGCTGTGAGGACCCCCATTCGCATTTCAAGAGTGAGATTTTGAGGTTGTCTGAGTCATGCAGCATTGGCTTAAGCTTGTAGATTGTTAATTGTTATTTTGATTCTCAGACTTTCTGACATTTGTGAAAAATGGGGGAGAAAAACTACACTTGTGGAGAAAATGACCATCATAATGTGCTGTGTGAGCTGCTAATTGCCATCCTAGGCTGACAAGGAGCACTCAGTGTGGTGGCTGGGGTTGACCCCGTCACTTGGAGTGTAAAGTTGACTGGCCATTTGCTTATAACTTGTTGATCTCAACTATATTAAAGCAAAATTATAAAACAATCAACATGTAAACTGAAATTTTGTTTCCTAAAAGTAATGGAAGTCAATTCAGTGCAATGAACATTTCTGAGAGCCTTTTATGTGCCAGGAATTCTGTTGGGCCTTGGGACATATAAAAGAGACATGCTCCTTGCCATTAGGCAATTTAAAGTGACTTCTGAGAGGACCATGACATACATTAAATTGTTTAACCTCTTGATTCTCTTCAGCGAGTGGGCCATGGCAATGACAACCATGCAGATGCTGACCGATCCCCTATATTCCTTCAGTTTATTGACTGTGTCTGGCAAATGACGAGACAGGTGAGAGGTTTCAAGTCCATATCTGACCTTTATATCCTGATCCAAACATAATCTTAAAGTTGAAGACAAACTTTAATTTCATGTTCAAAGTGAAGATTGTGTGTGTATTAAATATGACCCCTTTTGTTATTTAACTCAGTTTGATTCTAATGACTTAGAAATATAACTATAAAATTGGAAACAACCTACTTTATACCAAAAGGTGCTTTTGTTGTGCATATGGTTTTTTGTCGGTCATACTGTCCAGCAGCTGCCCCTGCCCTCCATCCTACTCTTTCTTTCACCTGCCCCCTCTGTCAGGGTGAGCAGATGCTGGAAGATTCCCAGGTGTTGGAAATAGGGATGTGACTGAACAAAGGGGCGGAGACCAGGGAATCCAGGGCCCTCCATACCCAGCCCCAGGCCACAACCCCTCCCACCCCTCAGTGTGGAGGGAAGGGAGTGTCCCAGGACCAGGGGCAGATGGGAGGCTGCCAAGTGTCCTGTCATTCATTACCTATGCAGGGGCCCCCTTCCCCAAGCTACTCGGCCAGAAGACCTGTGCTGTTTCTTCCCTCATCTCCAACATCAGAACCTGAGCTTAGGATCTGATCCTCATAGGATGTGGTGCCAGAGCAATGAACCTGGAATCAGAGTCAGAGAGCGAGGCCAGTGCACCAAAGAGAGAGAAAGGAGGGAAACAGAAATAGAGGCAGAGATGTGGTGAGAGGGACTGAGGGGAGGGAGAGAGTAAGCAAAAGACAGAGCCCTCCCAAGTACCTGCTTGGATGGGATCATGGGGAAGGGAGGATGGTAAAGCATGGCCTGGGCTCTCGCCTTCCTGTTGAGCTGGAGGTCTGGCCTTGGCTGCTTTAGGCATGTGGGGAGGACTGTCTCCTAGCAAAGATGCGCTTGCTTGAGCCCCAGCCCTGGAGACCCTTCTTTGGGGTGTGTGTGCTGCTTAAAAGTCCCCCAGGTGCTTCTGAGAGGACCAGTAACCCCGACAAGTGATTCCCGGTGCAGTCCTGAGGCCAGTAGCCTCAGCCTCCCGGGTACTGAGAGATGCAGGTTTTCAGGCCCTGCCCCAGACCTGTGACACTGGGTGGCAGGCAGCACTCTGTTTCAGAAGCCCTCCAGGGATTCTGCTCAACTTTCATGGTGCACACAGATCCCCTGGAAGTCTTACCAAAACACAGTTCTAATTCGTGGGTCCAAGGAAGAGCCTGAGACTCTGCATTTCCAACAAGCTCCCAGGCTGTGCTGCTAGAGTAGCAGGGATGACGAGAGAATGGCAATTCGAGAAAAACTGCAGTGGGGTGGTGTTCTAAGCAGCCAAAGTAGATTTCACAGAGTCCTCGGGCCCTCCCTTAGAACAGCATACTGAGGTTGATTGTTTTAAAACTAGCTTCCCCAAGCTGACTGGGCTCTTGCCTTATCTATGTGCCAGTTCCCAGCTGATTCAAAGCACCCAATTAGCTAGAGGGCTGGGGCATGGAAAGAGGGCTTGTCTCAGAGGTAGGCACCCGATGGTATGAGTAACAAGTAACGACAAACACATACTCAAAAGGCATGGAGGCTGGCCTGAAGTCTGACTGTTTTGTAGTGCCATGTACTTGCTGTTTGTATTGATGCCAAGTCAGCAACAAAAGTAGATGATGGTTACATTCAGGTTGAGACTAGAAGGTATGAACTACATTTAGAAAAAGTACATAAAATGGTTGAACACAGAAGATAATTCTGATGTTTCTGAAGAGATCAACCCAAATTTTGTAAATGTGAAGTAGCTTATTCCTCCCAAAAGCCTAGACAAAGAGTGTGTGAGAGACATCTTCAAACTGACTTCCATTATTCATATTGCTTAGTACCTATTTTCATGTCTAATCTATATAATTTTTGTAATGTTTACTGGATTTTTAAGAAAATGAGGGGTTTGGGTTAGAAGATTTCAGATGCCTCTTAAGATTCCGTCCATGAAATTTGTATAATTAATTTCTTTTAAAATAACATTGTTAGAATGAGACACACCAATGATCAGTCTAAAGTCACAAGTGATCTAAAGTGATCTAAAGTCACAAGTGAATGAGGTATGCAGCTTGTTAGAAAAGTTGCATTAATGTGACAAGATTAACTTATTTTTAGGTTTCCTACTGCTAAATCAGCTATGTCAGTGTAATGTTTTTAGACACCTCAGAATAAAATGAGCTAGTCTGTGTGCACAAACTGATATGAAAGGAATTGAGGGAAAAAGTAATTGAAGGACTGTAGACAGCAGTCTCGGAGAAGGCAATGGCACCCCACTCCAGTACTCTTACCTGGAAAATCCCATGGACGGAGGAGCCTGGTAGGCTGCAGTCCATGGGGTCGCTAGGAGTCAGACACAACCGAGCAATTTCACTTTCACTTTTTACTTTCATGCATTGGAGAAGGAAATGGCAACCCACTCCAATGTTCTTGCCTGGAGAATCCCAGAGACAGGGGAGCCTGGTGGGCTGCCGTCTATGGGGTCACACAGAGTCAGACACGACTTAAGCGACTTAGCAGCAGCAGCAGACAACAGTCTCAAAGACATTCTGCAATAACCCCAGTTGAACAGACTTTTTTACCCTTTTGGACCAGTTTAATCATTGTTGATGTTTTTGTCCTTCAAGAGGTGCAGAGACCACACTTTTTAAAGTATATGGTATAGCTTCCAGAAGAGGCCAAAACAACTGTGAATCCCAGAGGCTTACTCTTTTGTTTGTTATCACTCTAGAGGTTGGTACTTCCACTGATGAAATGTTTCCCACCACTGTGCCCTTTGGAAATGAAGAGCACTCCTGAGCTAACCTGAGTAGATGTGGGTGCTGAAGGGCATGGGCTGAGCCCACCCACCCTGACCTCCCACACCTGCTCCCCACCCACTTGACCAGAGTAAGGCTTGTGGTTGGTGGCGACAGAACACCCTGAACCAAGTTCCCAGATCCAGATTGCGGGCTCAGGGTTAGGAATAAAGACTCATATGACTTCAAAAATATGTCAGTAGAAGCTCTGCTGTGCTATTGGTAAATGTATATTTTTAAATGTTTGAAAATGAAATACAGGCCTTCCATTTTTATCCTTTATTTAATAAAGCTTCAGAATATACATAACTTATATTTTGCTTAAAATTCATAAATTTCTTGGTGCCAATAACTTAATAGAATGTAACCAAGCTTCATGGAAAAATATTAGGAAGAATTGACAAAATGTACTTGGCCTTTTAAAAGATAGCCATTTGGAATGTGAGGCCATTTATAGAGTTGCAAGGAGCAACCTTAAAGACTGAGACAGGATTAACCAGGAGCTATATTTAACATTTTGGCCTGATTTATTTGATTTAGTTCATCATTGATTTAGTTCCTCTAAGAACATAGAACAATATCCATAGCTAGTTTCCAGAGGTTTCTAAAGAAGTGATATTTTGATGGGGCTCTCTAGAAGAGAGTTGTGTGTTTCTCTGAGAGCAGTCCTTAATGTAGAAAGAGGCAAGTCTTAATATAGGGCAGCTGAGCAGAACTTCTGCTTGCCTAGTGAGGAAGATAACAAATTTTGATGGAGTCTGGGCAGTCCTGTGTTGACCATTGTTTCTAATTGAGAAGCTTGTCTCTGGCCTAGTAAAGTACTAAAGATAAGCTTCAAAAATAAACTTTCCATCGGTGACCCTGGTTGTCACTCTACAGATGACATAATTAGTTGCGATAGTGTGCAAACATCTCTGATTAGGGAATAGATCTTTAAAGTACACTTGACACACAAAAATATGCTGGGTAGTTCTATTTGGTTTTGTTCTAACTGGCCTTGTTTCATTGAATAGGTGATGAATATTTCAGTATGTTTTTAAATTAGAATTCTGGTACAAGGTCAGCTCCCAGTACATACCTATTGCTAGGACTATTGTTACCATTTGCAGAGCATCTCCATCATGGCTCCTAAGTGTCAGCTACTGGCTAGAACCTCTTGGCAATGGTCATTCTTTGCTGGAATTGTGCTAAGCCCCATGAAGAATAAGCTAAGATGGCAACTGAGAGGATCATGTGGTTTTCTTCTGTGTTCTGTTAGTATAGTGAAAGTGAAAGTCGCTCAGTTGTGTCCGACTCTTTGCGACCCCATGGACTTATTAGTCCATGGAATTCTCCAGGCCAGAATACTGCAGTCCGTAGCCTTTCCCTTCTCCAGGGAATCTTCCCAACCCAGGGATTGAACCCAGGTCTCCCACTTTGCAGGTGGATTCTTTACCAGCTGAGCCACAATATAGTAAATTACTATAATAGATTTTTTTTTTAGTAACTTTGATCTTCAAATCTTAAACCAGCCTTGCATTCCTGAGACAAACCCCACTTGGTCATGTGGTGTTACCCCTTTTACATTATATACTGCCAAGACATTGTATTTCTTCTTGAATCGCTTCCCTGGGACTCCCCCCCCCCACTTTCTTCACTCAGAATGTGCCCCCAAAAGGGAAGCTAGGACAACAGTAGGACTTATCTCACTGGTTTCCATTCTGGGCTGGGGAGTCATCACAGTCCCATGGCCCTGCCAAGTGTCCCGCTCTCTAGTTGTTTCTGGCAGAAGGGTGAATGCAGGCTCTTCTATCATCATGGCAAGAAATGGAAGCCCCATAAGCTTTCTTAGGCACTGAAAAAGCACACCAGTTTTTGTTGCTTCAGGTTGTTTCTCTGCCAGACCTATAAGTTTGAACTGGAAACTATAGCTAATTAAGTTCTACATGGGCCAGTTGTCCTTTTCATCCTTGACTATATTCCAAGTTGTGGCTTAGCAGCCTTTGACCAGTTTGTTCTAGAATTTGAACTTCAAAACTAAACCTTATTTCTCTCTCCATTTAAGTTTCCTTCAGCATTCGAGTTTAATGAACTCTTCTTGATTACAATTTTGGATCACCTTTATAGTTGTCTCTTTGGGACTTTCTTGTGCAACTGTGAACAGCAACGACTCAAAGAGGTAAGTGTATTATATCCCCTGGCTTTCCTGACTGCTGGAGGGCCTTGTCCCTTACATGCCACTGTAGAAGGGGGGCTGAATGGAGAGAACACTGGGTCTCACCCTCTGTTGTCTGTAAATGGAGGGCTGGCACTAAATGCCCTCCCAGGGTTCACCAGCCCCAGTGCCTGTGTCTAATCTTCTAACCCCTTCTCTTAAGGTAGCAAGCTTAACTTGCTTCCCTTCAAGCTTCTCCATTAGATTTACCTCTTCCTTTTCTCCTCACTTAGGGGTAAAAGACAGAGATGATCAAAAGTGAGGAAGCATTGGGAGAAGGCAGTTTCAAGAGTGTCCTCTGGTTCAGAGAAAAGAACTTCTGCCTGGTGGAATATTCGAGAACTTAGGAGAAAAGAGCAGGTCCCTGGTGCCCACCTACCCCTCTCTTAGCAGCCTCCCAACAGCTGACGACTCCCTCACCCCACACCCTCTGTGGTTCTCCCCTACCTTGCTGGCCTTCCCCATCCAGTCTTTTCTCTTTTAATCCATTTCTAAACTTGGAGTCACCTGGACAGGCCCTGGTCCTCCTCTTGTTCTCTCTCTAGGTGATTTCCTCCATCTCAGGGATCTAAATGCTGTTTTCCTGTTTCTCTCTCTTTTGCATCCCACTCAGTACCACCTCTGCCCATCCACCCCAGCTGCCACATTCAGTCCCTCAGTGAGTGCTGGCAGCCCTGTCCCCAGGATGGATTTGTAATCTGGCCACTTCTCACTGCTCCAAGCGTGTTGAAGCCCCCCCTACCCCTAGTCTTGCATCTGGACTGAGGCAGCTACCCAGAAATGAGCTTGGCTCCGTGCATTTCTGACCTCCACACTCAGTCTAAATACAGCGACCAGATGGGCTTTCCCCAACTCCAGTCCCATCACGTTCCTGGCCTCTGCCTGAAACCTCCCTGTGGCTTCCCACTGACGTCAGGATCAAATCCACATTCCTACAGGCCTAAAGGAATTTAAAAAGACTGAATTCAATGGCATGTGACTTATCTCAATAAAGCTGTTTTTAAAGAAAAAAATCAACAGAAGAATATAATTCATATGTCGAATTTAAACTCTTTTGGTCTTTTTTTTTTTTTTTAAATCAAAATGTACTCTCTAAAAAAATCACCTCTCGAGATATAATTTACATACCATACAATTAATCCCTTTATTTTTTTTCAATTAATCCCTTTAAAGTGGACCATTCAGTGGGTTTTAGTATATTCAGTGTGTAATCATCACCACCATCTAATTTCATAAAATTCTCATTCCCCCCCAAAAAGAAATCTCATACCCATTAGCAGACACTCCCCAGTCCCCCTCCCCCAAGCCCCAGCCACCGCTAATCTACTTTCTGTCTCTGCGGATTCACCTCTTCTGGATATTTCATATAAATTGAATCATACGGTATTTGTCTTCCTGTGTCTGGCTTATTTCACTAAGCATACTGTTCTCAAAGATCATGGATAATTAGCATATACCAGTGTCTCATCCCCTTTTTATGAGTGAATAATATTCCACTGTATGGAGAGACCATTTGTTTATCCAGTCATTAGCAGATAGACATTTGGGTTGTTTCTACTTTGGGTTCTTACAAATACTGCTGCTATGAATGTTTATGTTCAGGGTTCTGTGAAGACATATGCTTTTACTTCTGTTGGGTAGACACCCAGGAGCTCTACACTTTACCCTTTGAGGAACCACCAGACTGTTTTTCCAAAGTAGTTGCCACATTTTACATTTACCCTAAGCAATGTCTTAGGGTCCTGTTTTCACATCTCTTCACAAGTGTAGACACTTGTTACTGTTTTGTCTTTTTGATTCTAGCCATCCCAGTGGGTGTGAAGGAGTATTTTTTTTTTTGGACCCTACCCTGGAGATGACCCAGATGTTTGTCCTAGGAGTATTTCATCATGATTTTCATGTGTGTTTCTCTGATGATTAATGATACTAAGCATCTTTTCATGTGCTTACTGGCCATCTATATATGTCTGTGCACAAATGTTTCTTCAGATCCTTTGTCCATTTTTGAGTTTTCTGTGAGGAGGGCGTAGCAACCCACTCCAGTATTCTTGCCTGGAGAATCCCTTCAACAGAGGAGCCTGGAGGGCTACAGTCCATGGGGTCACAACGACTCAGACACGACTGAAGCAACTCAGCATGCACACATGTCTTTTTATTATTGAGTGAGAAGAGTTTCTTATGTGTCCTTTATATGTACAAGTCCCTTATCAGATACAGTTTGCAAATATTTTGTTCTATTCTGTGCAGTGTCATTTCACATTTTTGGTAGTGTCATTTGAAACACACAAGTTTTTTATTTTGATGAAGTCTAACTTATCAAAGGTTTCATTGCCTAACCCCAGGTCATGAAAATTTAAGCCTGTGTTTTCTTCCAAGCATTTTATAGTTGTAGCTTTTATGTTTAGGTATATAATTGATTTTGAGTTACTTTTTGTATGTGGCAGGAGGTAAGGGTTCATTTTTTTGCATGTGGTTATCCAGTTTGTTTGTTTGAATTGGAGGCTAATTACTTTACAATATTGTGGTGGTTTTTGCCATACATCCACATGAATCAATGAGTGTACATGTGTTCCCCATCCTGAACCCCCCCTCCCTCCTCCCTCCCCATCCCACCCCTCAGGGTCATCCCAGTGCACCCTCCCTGAGCACCCTGTCTCATGCATCAAACCTTTATCCAGTTTTCTTAGCACTGTTTGTTGAAACAGTCTCCCATTGAATTTTCTTGGAATCCTGTTGAAAATCAGTTGACCATAAATGTGATGGTTTATCTCTGTACTCTCTATTCTATTTCATTGATGTCTATCCATCCTGTGCCAATACCACCTGTATTGATTACTGCAGCTTTGCAGTAAGTTTGGAAATTGGGAAGTGTGAGGTTTCCACATTTGTTCTTTTCTTCCAAGATTGTTTTGGCTATTTGGGGTTCCTTGAAATATTGCTGCTGTTTCTTATAAATAGAAAATATAAAATATGAAACAGTCCTAATTGAATCGCCTCTGTGTAGATAATGGGGAATAGTCAGCAGATTGGTGGAAAGCACTCCTGGCCTCACCATTTTCTCATTTTGACAATGTACTGTAAAATTGGGAGGTGGGGATCTATAATTTAATGATACATTCTCTGTATAAGGCTTTACCCCCAGATAGGCATGACTTTCCAGTGAAAGGAATATTATCTGTAAATTCTACCTAGGGTCCTTAATATTAAGGGTCACAAGAGCAAGCTGCAAAAAAGAATAAAAAAATGTATTGTTAAATAGGGGCACCATTATCCTGCAATTGGTAGAAAGTTCTCGTTCTGCCTTCACATAGTCACAGTCACCAGACGTCATCTCACTCAGCAGTATGTTTTTGAGACAGCCCCACCACTGGGTCATGCACACAGAGGGGTGGAGCTTAATAAATGTTCCCGATTTTTATCATTTGAACTCACTTCATTATTCAAGTCCTTTTCTCTACGTGATAACAAGCTCTAGAGGATATGAAGGAAAGTTGAATTTTTTTTTCACTGTATTCCTTGTTTGGTTTTCAGGATGTATCTACAAAGACTATATCTTTATGGTCATATATCAATAGCCAGCTGGATGAATTTTCTAATCCCTTCTTTGTGAATTATGAGAACCACGTCCTCTATCCTGTTGCTAGTCTGAGTCATTTGGAATTATGGGTAAACTATTACGTGCGATGGAATCCACGAATGAGGCCTCAGGTATGTTTTTCTCATTTCGAAAAAAGCGTATCTTTCTGCCCAAGGAAAGATGATGGTATAGAATTATATGAAAGCACAGAGCTGATGAAGTGTTGTTAAGTTACCGCTTCCTGCTCACTCGTTGGCTCCCCACTCGCCTCCTCTTTCCTCAAGACGCTTTCCCTGCCCTTGGCCTCATCATGCCGGCAGGCAATGCCCTGAGAACCTTTTCTGCCTTTCCCCTGCACCCCCTCTGAGGGCCCAGCTTCTGTCACCATGCATGAGGCAAACGTCTAACATAGACATAGGGCTACTAGCTGCTTCCCGTGCCTGGGTGATGAGGGCAGCCGGCATGTCCACACTGGTGCAGACACCCTGAGCACCACTGGGGCTGAAGCACATTTCTACCTACCAAACACCCAGCTCCTGGGTTGAATGTATGTTTTGAGTAGCAAACACACCAACTTTTATTAAGAGTTGTAAAATGCCCTTTTATTAAGAATATCTGAAACCAGGGAGATAGTCTCAGCCCTTTTCCCACGAAACCTAACAGTATAGTTAGACAATGTCAGTGGTCAGTATTCTAAATACAGGTTTTCAATTTCATGGCCAGCAAGCCATCAGTCTTATGCTCATGCCTGTATAAAGAAGCACCCCTCTTACTAGTTCCACAGCATGTGGACACTTAACAGTTGGCCGTGGCCTTCAAAAGACTGCCTCAGAAGCATGGTTCCCAAACCTGGCCCCTTCCTTCTGTGGGTGATACCCACACCTCATGCAACTCCCAACTCACGCAGCCAAAGTCAGCACTGTGACAGTCCTGTAGTGGAGGGCCTCCAGGCTGGGCCCAGAGCAGGCTGGGGAGTGGGCCAGGCCTTGGTGATGTTGGAGGCCAGAGAGGTACGCAGGTCCAGGCCTTTGGACTTGATCCTGGGGGCTGCAGGAGCCACCCTGGGGGTTGCAGGAAGCTCCCTCTAGCAGCACAGTTCAGGAACAAGGAGGGTGGCCGTGGAGACCGGCACAGGGATCAGCAGGAAGGCTGGTGTCCAGTGAGGGGGTGGGGAGCCGGGCCAGACAGAGGGGAAGCAGCGGGGACAAGCCTCTTTGCTCTGAGGAGGAGGGCCCTGCAGACAGCTTGTGTGTTATCTCCATTGGAACCCTTTTGGCTTTCATCTCACACATGGCAGCACTGGGTGACTGGCTCCTAGATGGGCATTTTCTCTGCTTTATTGTAAATGAACACAATTTACAAAAAAGTGGATGAGAAAACAGAACGAAAGGCTGCATGGAGATATAAGATGAGTGTGTCAGCCTGGGCAGGTGTGAAGCTGTGTGCTCACCCACATGGTCTCCTCTCTCTGACCCCGATGGTGGGCGGTTAGTAATGGCCGCTTGATTGCAAAGCAAGTGGAATCAAGTCCCCCACAGCAGGGACATACCAAGTAGGCCCAAGGCCAAGAGAGGAGCTTTGCCCACCCCCCAGCGCCCTCTGGAATTGCAACTAAGGCAACTTTCCTTGTTTGGGGGGTCTCTGTCATCAGACTCCCACATTACCACCCCCACCCTCCTTCCAGGGGCCAAAGTCAGGAGTTAGCTCTGAGCGTCTTCTGGGCTGCTTCCCAAGCACCCTACTGTGTTGGAGACACCTGGGTGCCTCCCCCACCACACCTAGCCAAATCGCCTGTCCTTGTTGTCCTGTCCCTCTGTCTCGAATCTCTCTCATGAACTCATGTCTCTGGTCACCCACTCTCAGTCTAATGTCTTTCTCATCTGTCCCCTGCTTGCCCTCTTCCTGCACCGGGGTGATCACTCCTCACATCCCTGATGGGACAGCGCCCAGACTCTCTGGGGAGGGCACGATGAAACCCGCAGGCCCAGCAGGCATGGGGTCTCCGAGAGGACCCCCTCCCAGGGCAAGTGCTCTTCCAGCCAGTCCCTACAGGATGAAGCCCAGCGTGTGAGTGAAAAGGGTCAGAGGAGAGAGGGCTCCAGGCAGAAGGGCCAGCGAATGCAAGGCATCTGCCAAAACCTGGGTGGTCTGAGAATGGAGGAGGGGAGTAGGGGCAGGGCCCAGTGAGAGGTGAGCAGGGGAGGCAGGCTAGGGTCAGACTACACAAGGTCTTACCTTCAGGGCAGCAGGAAGAAGCCCCTGGAAGGTGTTCATGGCGTCTCAGGGCCTGGCTGAGCTCAGGACCCAGGCTGGTGGCTTCTGTGGAGATCGTGGACAGGAACCAAGGGGGAGCTACCCAGACTCCCACCCTGTGCCCCCTCAGCTGGTGACTCTGCCCGCCCCGGTCTACTGAGATTCATAAGGGCTGTGGCAGGTGATGATGAGAGCTTGTGAGCTGAGTGCAGGAGAGTGTGGGGGGCATGACCCCAAGCTTCAGGTTGGTGGACCTCCACCCCGGGAAGGCCCCTCTCATCCCTCTCTGGTCCAGGAGGGTGAGGCGGGGCGGAGATGCTGGCGAGACTGCCAGAGCTTCTGTGAATACGGACGTGGGGGGGGGGCTTCTCCCAGCACCGCCCTCTCCAGGGCCTTCTGCCCGTGCCTGTTCTCGCTCATGAAGCCGAACACAGCTTCACGGTGGAGGGAGGCTTTTCAGTCAGCAGCGTGAGGTCCGTGCTGCCAAGTGGCAGCTGAGGCCCAGAAGGGATCACCCGGCCCTGGGCCCCTCCAGGGGTCTGGCTCCCCTGGGAGGGAGAACGGAGTCCCCACACCTCAGCCAGTCCCCTGGGCCCCTGGGCAGAGGTAGGGAGTGAGGGTCAGGAGGCCGGGGCTGGGCTGACCTGCATCTCCGCCTGCAGACGCCCACCCACCAGAACCTCAAGGAGCTGCTGGCCGTCCGCGCAGAGCTGCAGAAGCGGGTGGAGGACCTGCAGCGGGAAGTGGCGGCGCGCGCCTCAGCCTCGTCAGAGCGGGGCTCCTCGCCATCGCACTCGGTGACACCCGTGCACACGTCAGTCTGACACCGCTGTCCCTGTGGCCCAGGCGGGGCTCCTGTGACGTTCCTCATGAAGCCCTGTGCCCGCCTCGTCTGGGTGGCGCTTCCCACCAGTGACGGATCTGTGCTAGGGGACGGCCCCCACTCTCATCAGTGCTGTTGTGTCATCAACACATCTTTCCCTCCTGCCAGCACTTGCCCAGGGCCGCATGGGGGACCCTTGGGCAAGTAGAATGCAGGGTTCAGGCTCAAGGTGGGACATCCTTGTGAAAAACCAACCCACCCCATTTTAAAGGCTGTGTTGCCAGCCCCAGGGCCTCTTTCAGCTCTTGGCTCCAAGCCCTGGGGCCTGACAGTTAACTCTTGGCTGGGGAAGACAGACCATCACCATCTCCCCATGCCAGTGGTCCTGCTGCACCAGTTACCAGTGTGTACATATAAGGTATTTTTTAAAAAGAGAAACATACCTTTATTTTCCTATGTCCTTTTTTTTTTTAATGTTTAGTCACCCAAGGAGACACCTGCTTGACTGAACTGGGTGAGCAATAGTCAAGCTGAGCTCATGTGAACTCTGACGTGGTACATTTGAATGTGGTCACCTCAGACCATGTGTTCTGTCCTCCCGTGACTGTGGGACCTGCCTCCCGAGTCAGCCCAGTCGCCTGTCCCCTGCCCCTTGCTACTGCTGACAGCTGACTGTCAAAGCGGGTCTTCTCTCACCTGTTAACCTGCTGTCTGAAGTAATAGTTGTCATTTCATCAAGATCCCTTCAAACTCAGTTTATTCTTGTCACTGCATTTTGGTACTTTAAAGCCACCACGGCACTGTGACTTTGGATGCCAAAAGCAGAGCGCTCACCTCCCTCGGTTTCCTGGTCTCAGAGCCTCTTGGGCCTTTTCCTGCCCGTCTCACAGCTTCTGTCTCTGGGCTCCAGGACTCCATGAGTCTGGGCAGGCATTCATTGACCATCAGCTGCTCCATCCACTAGCACTAGAGCTCTGAACTGCTCTGGGTGGCGAGTCAGAGTCTTGCACATTTGCACTCTTCCCTCCTCCTCCTTATGCTCAGCACTGCGCCCATGCTTGCCAGACCCCAAGACCCCATCCTCCTGGAGGAATTAAGCTTGCCTTTGAGTGGAGGAGAGCTCACCTGGTGAGACCTGAGTGCAACTTCATGGTAGTATCTGGTTGGTTTCAAATTACTGGATGCTACCCAAAGCCCTCCATATTGACCTTAGTTTTGAAAACATTCTTAAAAGTTTTTTTACACTTAAATACTTAAGAGAATAGATGTTTTTCAACTTGGAACCTTCTGATTCTTATAGAAAATTATCTGGTATCTGTAAGGTATCATATTTATTCTAGATAATTTGATAACCTAAAAAAAATTCTCCATTTTTACCATCTGGGGGATTTGTTTCTAAACTGCATTTTAATTGATGTAACTTTTGAATCCTGCTTCCAGAATAGCTAAAAGCTTATTTATGAATGGGTAAGCTGGATTATTCATTGATATGTGGATTTCTTAAAAACGGGGACCCATTTTTTTCCTTGGAAATATCTATACATAATCCCCCTGCTGCACTAAGACCACTAACCTTGTTGTGGACTGGATGATGTTTTTGAGAACCAGAGAAGTCAAGGTCAGCTAGTCTGCCGCGGGGATTGCACCTGCAGGGAGGTGCCCCACTCCACCCCTCCCCCTTCCACGTGCTGGGCCCTAGGAGGACCCCTAGATGCTCCCATTTGGTTTCAAAGCAACACAATAGATCATTTCCTTTGTGTCTTCCTAGCACAGAACTGTTTCTAAAACAACTTGAAGTATAGTTTTGTTACGTAAGCAATTCTTGCTCAGTTTTATTTAAGTGTATTAGAATGTAAAACCTTTATGGTTCAGATTTTTAAAGACTGGTACAGTATGATATTTGCCTCATCTGATGCACTGTATTTCAATCTGTAATTAAAATAATGTTTGCTCCGTGGTCTCATTTTTTGGTTGTCTTTAAGTATTTTTGGTAATTTTCCCCTTGTGGAAAATTAGTAAACATTCGTGTCCAAGTCTTTGCGACCCCATGGACTGTAGCCCACCAGGCTCCAATGTCCATGGGGATTCTCCAGGCAAGAACATGGGAGGGAGTTGCCATTCCCTTCTTCATTGGATCTTCCCAACCCAGAGATCAAACCTGGGTCTCCTGCATTGGCAGGCAGATTCTTTACCATCTGAGCCACCAGGAAAGCCCACTTTACTTACACAAAAATTTATTATGTGTCAAACACAGTCAATACATGTAATGTACTCTTACATGATTTAATTCATTTTCTAAGTGGTAAATGCAATTCATACTAAGACTTGAGTGGGTTGGCTGAAATGGGTAACTACTCTAAAATCGGCAATGCCTTAAGAAAACACTAAAGATGTGAGGACAGGGCTGGAGCCCCCTGAGAGGCAGGTGTGGCCCTGAGGCAGCCAGGCCAGCTTTCCAGGCCATGAGTCCTAGAGCTTAAATGGGACAGACTTCTGAGGAGCCACAGGGTCCCCACCCAGAGTCTCCAGAGAGAGTGCTGGCCTTTATGGGAGCTATAAAGGCCTGGATGAAACCATGCTGGCCCCTGCATATAAGGCCCTTCTTCTAAGGCCTGATGTCCCTGTCCTTCTCCATGCAGGTGTGGGGGCCCCAGCAGCGACATCGAGCAGCAAGGCTGGGAGAGCTACAACTTCTGCACGGGAGAGTCACATGGGGGTTTGGGTTAGAGGACTTGGTGCTATTTTACTACAAGGTTGGTATGGCACAAAAATGCCATCACACTGTGAGACCCTCCCAGCGGCCCCCACATCTTCCTCATGGAGTGACAAGGGCAGCTCCACCTCCAGCAGAGCACTCTGCCTGCACACCCTGGCCCTGTTCCACTTTCTATGGCTCAATCACATGTCACCTGAGTGGACCCTGGCTACTTGCTTTCTTTGAAGAAGACAAAGCTGTGGGCGCAGGAGTCGTGAGTCACAGGCCCGCCTCTGTGCCTCCCTACCCCCATGACATCTCCAGGCCTCAGCTCCCCGTCATGCAGGGGACCACCCCAGGAAAGCTGACACTACGCTGCTCAGCACGAGGGGAAGTGCCAGAACCCTGACCCTCTCAAGAAAGGCCTTTGGCTCCATAATAATGAAGTAGGAAAACCAGCATCACTTAACAAAGGGAGTGCCTTCACACCGGCAGAACCAGGGATTGGTTAGGTTCCACTTTGTTTAATGCAAACACGAGAGAGCTTACAATTCATACTCAAACACAAGCACAGAGAAAGTATAGGGGATCCTGCCATTGGTCTCCACCGCTTCTTTCTCAGAGAACTGGGACTAACCCCCAAGCAGCCAAGGCAGTGGGCCAGGTGCCACTCTCTGGGTGACACTTAGGGTGCCCTGCCTCCCATCCTTCAGGAGCTCAGAGTTGTTATAAACACTGTTATAACACTCGCCCCCAGTTAAGCTGATAGCAATTAGATATAGTCAGCTGGCCATTCTAGCATACTTGCCACCTCCATTACCACCTGGGATGGGCCCGAACCAGTCAATACAGCTTCCAGGTGGACACAGCTATGAGAGCCCCCAAGAATCAGCAAGCATCAGTGCCCTGTCCCGGGCCCCAGGATGGGAGCTCTGCAAATGGGTGGCTGAGTAACTTTCAATGCCCCAGTCACCAGCACAGAGCTGGGTGCTGGGCTCCAGGCTCAATGCAGAGGGCACTGAGACAGACAAAGAAGGGCACGATGGGTCTCTCTCAGCCCAAGCCAGTGGTACTGAGCAAACAGATCCACAGAGAGCGCTGACTCTGTTATCACTGACAGGATTTCAGGATCTTGACCAGATGTGCCTTGCTGCAGAGCCAAGGTGGCCCACTGGGAGCGCTGCGCCCGGCAACACCTAGGATGCCACAGGCCACATGGCTCCCTTCCTAGTCACCACTGTGACTGTGACTTCTCTATAAATGTCCAAACTTCCCGGTGGCAGGGAGAGCCTCTTACCACGCACAAGTGCTGCCTTGTGTCTTTCTCTGAAATGCCTGCAAACGGTGGTGAGCAGCCCTCCTAACTTGATGAGTGCTGCCCTGATCCCTCCCGGCTCCAGGGCCCTGATGTCACCCTCTTTAGGTGACAGCAGGCTACCAATGCAAAAGTCCTTCAGAGTGGCCTCTGGCCCAGCACCAGTCAGGGCTGGGGACACCAGTCCATGAGGGCAGGCCAGGGAGGTGATGGAAACAGGCTGAGCTCACCAGTACTGCTTCCGCGGCTCACTTCCTGCTGTCTTCTCAATGCTCCTCGCCCCTGGCTACATGCAATCTGGCCAGCCTGGCATGAGCCTCCAGACAGGGGTGATGCGGGGCCCATGACACGCTCTCCATAACACGAGCACACGAGGGAGGCACACGCGGTCTGACCTGCAGGGTCTGTTCAGATGTCAACTGTCTCCCTAAGAAGTCAGAGTTGCCTTGTCCCAACCTGGTGGATGTGAAAGAGCTGACATACGGCCGTCCTGTAGCATGTGAAGCAGACTCACATGAGGCTTCCAGAAGTGCTTTCTGACACTGCAAACTCACCCATAGATGGGGGTGCTCTAGACTCTAGCTCAGCCCCTGACAGCAGTGTCCAGGGGGGATCAGGATCACACATGGCCCAGACAAAAGTTCCAGGGAGACAGCCTGGCTCCAGCCCACTGCAGACAGCACCCTCCAATCTGGGTGCCCCCAGGCCCCAAAGCAATCTCCATCACAGGTGGGCCAGCAGATGACCAGAGTGTGCCCAGGTCACATGAATGCCCACACCAAGACCACGCCCCTTCCCCTCCTCCCACAGACATCTTCAGGTAGACAATGGGCATGTTTCAGGCTCTGACACTCATTCTGCCATGTGTAGCTCCTGCTACCAAAATAAGAACACACATGGGAGCAGAGTGGGGAACCCTCAGAGGCCCCAGTATAAAACTCAATGCCACAGCATAAGTGATTTCTGAAACTAATCATGTCAGACTGGAGACCACGTCCATGCCCTGGCATCATAGGGGAACTGGGCCTGAGAGCCACAGCTTCCTACACATACATCCAGGAGATTCCTACACATCCAGGCGGGGATACTGTGACATGCAAGTTTGCACTTAAGTAAATGAAAAGTCAGAGAGCCCAGCAGCATAAGGGATGGAAATAAAAACACCCCTGGGTGTGGTGTGTGTGTGCCCGCAGTTTCCTGGCGCTTACCAGTGCACTCCTCGCGGCTGGGCCCCCGCCCACAGCCTTTCCAGAGACCCACCCGGTGAGTCGGTGCAGCGTGGAGGGGACCACAGGGCCCGGGTTCACATTCCTGCCCATCGTCTGGCCCTCCCTCTGCTCAGTCTCCCCCTCCCCAGCTTGATAAGGCCTGGGGGAGCAGGGTGACCCAGGGAGGCATCGACCCTGGGCACCCGAGGCTGACCCTGGCTTTCAGCGGGGCCAGCCTCAGATTTGGGCAGCAAGCCTCTTGGGGGGCCCGGTGGCTGGGTGGGCACACGAGCCAGACTCACAAACACCCAGAGCTACGTCTGGGAAACTGAGGACGACAAGAAGCCAATGACATCGAAGGAGCGGTGTGGCAGCCGTGGGTCCAGATGAAACAATGAGCTGGGTCTCCGGCGGCGGCCCCGTGTGCCCACGGCCTGCCCAGCAGAGCGGGGCCTTGCATCCTCGGCTCCTCAGATCCGGGGTGGCTCGGGGGGCGGCGGCTCCGCGGACTGCGTCTGCAGGGCCGAGTATTTCACTGGGGACACGAGATGCCCGTCAGGAGGGAGTCACATGAAGACAGAGAGAGACACAACCACATCCTTCCCTGGGCACAGAAACCCGGCTCTCTGCCTGCCTGTCCTGGACGATTGGCCTCTGGCAGCTGCTGTGCCCCCAGAGAGAAGGAAGGAGCAGAGGGACCCTGCGACCACCTGGGCCTCCATTTCCTCACCTGTAAACTGGGAATATGCAGGAGACCTGGGTTCGATTCCTGGGTCGGGAAGATCCCCTGGAGAAGGGAATGGCTACCCACTTCAGTATTGTTGCCTGGAGAAACCCATGGACAGAGGAGCCTGGCAGGCTATATAGTCCATGGGGCCACAAGAGTCAGACACGACTTAGTGACTAAACCACCACCCACCCAAACTGGGAATGGTTCTACTCGAGCAGCTGGGACAAGTTTCTTGCTTTTTTTTTTTTTTTTGCAGGATCTTAGTTCCCTAACCAGGGATTGAATTTGGGCCCTCAGCAGTGAAAGCACAGAGTCCTAACCACTGGACAGCTGGGGAACTCCAAAGGGAGGAATCTTTTAAAGAACTTTTTTTGATGTTCTTTACTGAATCTATTCCAATATTGCTTCTGTTTTATATTCTTTTTATTGTCCTCGAGGCACAAGGGATCTTAGTTCCCTGACCAGGAATCGAACCTGCACCCCTTCCATTGGAAGTACAGAGTCTCAACCACTGGACCCCCAGGGAAGTCCCTGGGAGGAGTATTTTAAATAAAGCATGTAACACCGCACCTGGTACATGGCGATACTCACACGATGGTGGCCAAGAGTTTAAAAGAACGACTACAGTGACTGCTACTGTGGAGTCCATCTTCCCGTGTTTGAAATTCTGGGCTATTACATCCAGACAGTGCAGCGCTGCCACAGACCATTCGAAGCCGCCACATGGAGCCCTGCCCATCACATCCCCGGGGGCGCCCCTCCCCCCGCCAAGCAGCCACCTTGGCACCCATCCCAGGACAGGCACACCCCAGCTCCTGTCTTTCACGCCCACCCTGGCCTGCAAGCCCCCAGGCCTTGGGTGATGGAAAGCGGCCTGCCCCCTTCTCCACAAAGCCTTTCCTGACCACCTTGCTGGCATTCTGGGGCCATGGGTTGCATCTGCCTTGAGTGGTTGGCCACCCTGGGCCAGAAGCCTGATGCCACACAGCTTGTCATGGCTGGCGTTCCCGTACCCAGGAAGTGCTTGATGAACACAGAACAGGGTGGGGAGGGCAGGGGCTCCCATTATGGGGGTCTGTGTTTTTTTTTACAAGTTCTTTCTTGCCTTTGGCAGTTTTCAAATGGAAAGGGCCTGGGACTCCATCTAGAGATTCCCCACAAGCTTCTGTGGGCATTTGGCTGCGACTGTGTGTGTTTTCACTCACAGCATGCCCCTTGGTGTGCAGACGGCCCTGACTGCGGTCCCGGCGTGCCCAGAGTCAGGAGGCTGGAGTCTGGCTGGGGAGAGCAGAGTGCTCGGCCCCTGACTTCTGCAGCCCATCTTTCTGGCTGGAAGTTTTAGGAATGGAGACCTCTGAGCCCCTGCTTTCCCAGCACAGCTCTGTTCGTTGCTGGCTCAGCCATTAAGAGGCCTTCAGCAACAGAAAGTGAATAGGAAGTCCTCACCTTGGGGCTCCTCACATACGACGGCCTCCAGGTTCTCCCCCTTCACGTAGTCCGCGTTGAGACCCTCTGCAAAAGGCCAAGGGTGGAGTTTGTGATTGACACAGAAGCAAAGGGTCCCTGGCTATGATGGACAACTCCTGACCAAGCCCTCCATTATGGTGAAAAAGCCCAAATCACTTAATGAACTCAGACTCCCGAACCTTGGGCCACCCAAACATGCTGCCCTGCCCAGGGGTTCTCAGATGGATGGGCTCCTGCAGACAGTGGGAAGAAGTCTGTCCCTGCTGCAGTGTGGAGGGCCAGGACCCACTGACAGCTGCTCTGGTCTAGTCACTTTGGGGGCTTTCTCCTTACTTACATCCAAACACAGTTTGGGGACTCTATGAAGCTGAGTACACCCCATGTCTTCTGCTGCTGCTGCTGCTTGGGGAGACTCAAGAGTCCATGTCTTATCCCCAGAAACCTCATCAGAGCCCTGGGCCTGTGGGAAAATCAGGCCGTGGTTCTCACGAACCCACTGAGCAGGCGCCAGTGCGAGTCACTCGGCTATCCTGGGCTGCACTCAGGTTCCTGCCTGCCCTGGGCTCAAGATGGATACTGGGCGGGCCCAGGAAAGATGGACATGTGGCTAGTTAGCAGGTGTGGTCAGCACTCACTTGGGCTGGCAAGGCTGATGGATGAGCAGGCACATGGAGGGGCACCCTGGGCCTCCCAATCGGGTGCTCAGATGCCAAGCTGGCACGTGCCACACTGTCTTCTGCCCATGGGCAGCCCTCTGTTACTCCTCAGGGATGACCGCCGGTGGGCATCTGAGTCCTGAAGAGGGCCTCCACCCCCACCCCAGCACTTCTGAGACACAGCCACGCCCAAATGCCCACGTGCATCAGGGAAGAGTAAAGATGGTTGTGAGTGTCAGGGAATGGGATGGGGTAGAGCGAGGCAACGAGACAAGAGCAGCATGGAGGGGAGGGAGGAGGGGAGGTGGGTGATGAAGGGCAGACGCCAAAGCAGAAGGGAACAATGAGTAAGTCAGAGCACGTCATTACCTTGACCTTCTGCTGCATCTGAAGGCAAGACACAAAACTTAGGACCCTGGAGCAAAAACTCAGCCCCTGGCAACAAGCCAGCTGGGCTTTCCACACAACACACTGACCCTTGGCGCTGGAGGGCAGAGACAGGGGAAGCAGAGGGTCCCCAAGGCCAGGACCTGTTTGGTGGCAGGAGAGACTGCAAGGCCCCAAGCACCATGGCAGGGTCAGGCCCTCCTAGCAGTCGTGTGCTGTCCCCCGGGGCATCCCCGTGCGCTGGGTGCAGAGTGGTTTCTGCTTGGCCTTCCCCAACTTACTTCCCTGTGTGAGTGGCTGAGGCTTAACAGAAAGGATGGGGATGGGATATGCTGAGTCCTGGCTTCTCAGGGGATTGACCCCCCCACACATCCACAGGGCTCCTCCTGATGCTACCCCAACACAGAGGCCAGGGACACTTCGGTGGGTGAAACACACACACAGGCACCCACAGATGTGGACAGTTCAGAGTGATGGGATGGGGTGGTGGTGACACAGAAACCAGCAAGCCCCCATCCCACGCCATGGGCTGCACAGTGGGTCAGCAGAGGGCGCTGCGGCAGCAGGCAAGACAGACATCCTCCCACAGGCTGGAGGGCAGGAAGGCAGCCTGGGAGGGTGTCCCAGGCCCAAAGAATGAAAGCTGCTAGGGGAGGAGAGGGCACGTCAGACAGGGTGCTGGAGAGAGCAGCGCATCCTCAGGGAGTCAGTGCGGCTGTGCAGAAAGGCTTCTGGGGACACGGACCACAGGCGGGGAGCAGAAGGGACATGGATGGAACCAAACCATGAAGGGTTTTGAACGTCAAGCTCAGGGGCTGGGTCAGAGGTACACAGGAGGTCCAGGGGGAGCAGTTCCTGCACACTTGAAACAGGGCCCGCGGGCTGTTCAGAGCAGAGAGAAGTGGCGGGGAGCCTGGGGTGCTGATGGAACTGACCAGATGTAGGACAAGGAGATTTGGCAATGGAGCAGAGCACAAGCCCCAGGAACGGGGACCCCTCTGATGTCACTTCGAGGGGACGAAAGGACCCAGGAGGGCCAGAGAGATTCATAAGGGGAGGCCATGGACACAGGAGCAGATGCAACTTCCAGCTTTGGAAGAAGATGTTGCTAGCACAGGGGACAGACACAAAAGCAAGAGGGGGCCTTTTTCAGATGTGGGGGATGCTCTGAACTCGGTTTCCTTCGAAGGAAACCGGGGCTGATGATGGCACTCACAGGACAGTGTGGGTTCAGCAACGACAATGACATCACTGACAGACTGAAGGGAAAGGACTGGGGGGGCCGGTCCTCAGATGGAGTTGGGGGCTGGGAGAGGCCCACGGGTTCCGTGAGCTTCCTGGGTACCCCTGTCAGCCCTCCGAGCATGCTGTCCTCTCTGGGCCAGGCCCCCCAGCACGTGGCCCAGCAACACCTTAACCCCTAGAGCCCCCCCCCCCACTCCGAGAGAGGTCACATCCACGTCCTGCCACCTCAGTATCATAGGTTTATTGTCCCCCAAATGCTGTACAATTCACTGAATTCTGTGTACCAAAGCCTTCATATTCTCAAATTTTATTGGGCTTTGACTGCTAATTCAACTGGCGAAACTTGCACCTCTTTGTTTTAGGAAACAAGTGGGAAAATAATGTATTTTCACCTGAGTGCCTCTGCAGAGACAGACACAATCCAGACATCTATTCGGTTTGGAAATCAACCTCTCTCATCCTCCCTGTTCCTACCTACCAGCACTCTTTCCTTCTGGATTTATCCCTTCCCATGTGCACTGAGTTCCTTCAACAGTCCCCTCAGCCGCTATCTCATCTATAAACTGAAGGTACCCTCCATGATGCCCCGTCAGGAGGTGGTGGTGCTTGAGGCAGTGATCTGGGCCAAGCAGGGTCGGGCACTTGGAGAGTGTGGGAAGCCATTCTTACTCTGACTGCAGGCCCAGCTTTTACTTCTTCTCTTATCCAACATGCAATTTCAAGTCTCCAAGCCACCCCGTGGCCCCTGAGCCATCTGGCCCAATTCTGCTGTGGGCATGTCTTTTATTAACCATGGGTTGTGCTCATCTCACTGTTATAGTTACAATGCTGAACTGGGGTGAATGGTGGACCCCAAGGCCTCTGTCCATGTCCTCATCCCTGGAACCTGTGGATGTGACCTTATTTGGGAAAAGGGTCTTTGCAGATGTGACTAAGTTAAGGATCTCAAGATGAGATCACCCTGAATTTAGGGTGGGGCCCACAGCCAATGATGAGTACCCTTTTAAGAGACAGAAGATGACACAGTCACAGAGATTGGAGTGATACGACCATAAGCCAAGGGACACTTGGGGTTAGCAAAAGCTGGAAGAAGAAGAAAGGATCCTCCCCTACAGCCGTCAGACGGAACCAGTGCTGCTGCCACCTTGATCTTGAACTTCTGACCTCCAGACCATGAGACAATAGGTTTCTTGTTTTAAGCTGCTTGTTTGCTTTTGAGCTGGGACAAGTGATAGCTCTAAGGCCAACCCCACCTGCAGTTCTGTACGCCTTCTGACTGTTCACACCACTCTGCACAACCAAGCTCTGGAGCTATAGCAGGGCAGCCATGAACAGCTGTGCAGGTTGTGCACTGAGACACGTGCTGTCCCTGGGGTACTCCTGTGCACAGCCTGTGGAGCTGTATGCTATGGCCCCCGTCACGTACATTGTATAAGAGTAGAAGCACCAAACGTCATGGCCAGAAGGAAAATCAGGCTGGAGACATCTGCAATAGCTACACGCAAAGCATTTTAGGACCTAAGTCCATTTCCTGGGAAGCTCGGCTCCAGGCTAGAATTAAGGGCAGAGGCCCAGAGCAAGGGCGGGGGAAACCTCACGGGAGATGGTCCTAAGCCGCAGAAAAGAGGAAAACTACGGCTGAGTCAGGTTCCCTTACTTGAACTAAAGATTTCCCATCTTCAACCAGAGACACGCTCTGCACACAGCAATACATCAACGCTGTGCTTGTAAAACAACTGAGTGTGGTCTGGTTTGCCTTCAATGGCATCCCTGTGTACAGGGTGCCTGTAGGTGGGCTTCTGACACAGATTCCATCTGTAACTATCCCATTCACACACCATGGACAGACTCACCACTACAACCTAGAATGACAGCCACCAATATGACAAAACTCTTCCTCTTGCATTCCTGTTCCCGTCAAACAATTCAGGATTCCATGTATTTTAAGATTCTGGGGCTCACGGGGGAGGAGCAGGGGCACCCAGGCAGCAGCCAGCAGCTCCTTGGGATCCGAGAGGGAGAGAAGGGTCGCCAGGGTTAGGAGTGGGCTGGCCGGCCCAACAGTGCTACCTACTGGGACTCAGAGGTCTGGGGGACACCTGCCTTCTGTCGCCAAAGGCCCCACATCCCCTTGGGTGAGATCCAAAGCCACATGGAAATCCAGACACTCTTTCCTGTTCTACGAGAAGCCCGGTGGTCACCCTTGGAAGACCGAGGTCATTAGGCCCACCCCAATCCTCTCTTCCAGGCTGGTTTATACTTCAGTTGGGCCTAGGTCTGTCCCCAAGGGCTTTAAAAAGTGTAGCCCCACCTCCCCCTCACCCCAGGGAAGTCTGCTGAATCTCAGCTTGCTCAGAGTTCTGCCCTCTCCTCCTCCAAAGCCCCGGTCCTCTGTTCATCTTCTGCTGTGGGCGGGCATGGCCGCAGGTGGGTCCACTTACGCTGTATGCTGAAGCAGAACTTCTTCTGCTGGTAGGAGATGTAACTGGACACAGCACCGATCAGCGCCATGGCCAGAGCACTGGCCACGCCGGCGATTGTGCCAGTCTCTGTTGACATTCCTGGGCAGAGGGTGGGGGGGGGGGGAAGGCACGGAGAGAGGTGGACGTCAAAGGAAGGTCGAGAAGGCCAGCCCTGAGACCCAAGCAGCCAGCAGTGTCCCCGTGTGGTTTCCACTGAAACCTCAGGACTCCCAACTCACCAGAGTCAGAGTTGTCCCCGCCACCATACTGGCCACCACCTGCATAAAAGACAAAAGCAGTCAGTGTCTGCTGTGACCACCAGCTCAGGGTCAGGAGTGACAGCCCCTTCCTGACTCGCTGAGACTCCTCTTCATCTCTGCCCCAGGGGGCTTCGCCCTGACTACAGCAAGACCTGCTTCCTTATGCCTGCCACCTGCCCAAGCCGAGAGGGAACTTTTTATTTTTGAAACGACAGTGACCGTGCACTGAGAACATATAGTATCCTGGCTCTCTACACGCAGCACTGCCATACACCGGGGCAAGTGCCCCCTGCAACCATCCGCAACACCCCACGGAGTGAAGGTGCGCAGGTGAGGGACCTGCCAGCAGGTGGCAGAGCTGAGCTCACGCCGGGCAAGCCTGACTCTAAATGCCAACACTGTGGGTCCTGTGCACCTCCTGCCTCCTGTAACATCTTACTGTTTATCTAATTACAGAACCACGGTTATGTAAAAGTTTGTTTTAAAAAAGGATGAAAGACTAGTATAAAAACAATTCATCATCCTACTATTCAAAGAGATTTATGGTTAATATTTCAATTTCCTTTCCTCTTGTGCTTAGCCCTTTTACATGCTTTTCTTCAAATTCAGATGCTTCTACTCCGGTAACTTAGGTACACAGGATTACGTGATAATCAAGAGCTTTTTAAGGCCATCTACTTCTAGCTTGGCATATAGTGTGAGTTGTTTGTGGAACACAAAGCAATGCAAGCTGACAATCCCTTATCTAGGATTTTGAAATTCAAAAAGCTCTGAAATATCACAGAGATGGAGAACAGATTAGTGGTTGACAGGGGTTAGGGAGGGTGAAGAGGGAGGCAGTTGGCTGTGATTAAAAAGGGAAAACAGGAAGGATCTTTGCAGTGACGGCACTGTTCTCTTGATTGCAGTGGTGGTCACACAAACTTAAACGTGGTTGAATTTCAGAGAACATACACACACACCAGCACACATACAGCCCAGACAGCAGCTCCCTGACAAGCAAGGGATACCATTTTAGGACATTTAATTAGCCCTGAGCGCTCTTTCCTGGGTGCTCTCCTCATCTCAGGACACAAGCTCATTAATGAAGGGAGACTATACTCCCAGAGCCCAGGGTTCTTGGGGGAAACCACTCTCGGATGCTGGAGGTAATGACCTTTGACATTTCCTTCACCAATCAAAGACTCTGGATGGGGGGCTGTAGGTTCATGAATTGTAACAAATGTACCCCCTGTTCCAGATGTTGCTAATGGAGAGACTGTGGGCGTATGGGGGGTATGGGAACTCTGTACAATGTGTTCAGTTTTGCTGTGAAACTGCTCTAAAAAATGAAGTCTATTTTAAAAATAAGAGTCTTGAGGGAGAAAGTGAGATTTGCTATGTTCCCACCTGGGGCTGAATCCTTGAGTTAAATGTGTTTTATAGACATCCCTGATTGGATATGAATGAGTATTTACAAAATAAGGAGCACTAGCATTTTCAAAAACACTATCACTGCTGTTGGAGAAAGCAGACCAAAGAGCAGGACATGAGTCACCCTGTATGTTAACAATCAGCAATGAGGTCGCCTGTGAGGGCTTGGAGTTTGGCTGCACTGGCCCATCACTGCTCCCTCCTGCTGTGCCCGAGGTGGCCATCATCAAGGGTAGTGGTGAGCTCCCACACGGGTGTCCTCTGCTGACGTGTTCACATCACTAGATTTCCAGGTGAAAAGTGAAAGTGAAATCGCTCAGTCGTGTCCAACTCTTTGCAACCCAGTGGACTGTAGCCTACCAGACTCCTCCATCCGTGGGATTCTCCAGGCAAGAATACTGGAGTGGGTTGCCATTTCCTTCTCCAGGGGATCTTCCCGGCCCAGGGATCAAACCCAGGTCTCCTGCATTGCAGGCAGACGCTTTACTCTCTGAGCCATCAGGGAAGCCCAGGAATAAGCGATTCTACCCACTCTTTCTTTCACCTTGAACTGGAATGAAGCTGAGTGTTCCCCAGTCTCTCTTTCCTTATTAATTCTTGATCGTAAGAATCCACAATAACTTGAACCTCATGATCTGTATGGCCATGAGCTATGAGGGTGTTACCTGAAAAGAAAACTGGAGGCAGCTGCCGAACCTGGCTAGAGGGACATGCAGAGGGAATATGGGGCTTCCCTTGGCTGTCAAAGAGATGCAAATGCTCAATTCTGTGGCTGTCAAAGAGATGCAAATGCTCAATTCTGTAGTCTAGGAATTCCTATCTAACCACCAGTTATTGGACAAAAGCGTTCATCTAAGAAGATGACAAACAAATGGTATTCCCTTCTCGAAAAAAAACACATGTGGTCATGTGATCGCACCCTGTGGGTGACCCATTGCTCAGATGGGCACATGGGCTGAGATACTGTGAGGGTAAAGAACAACTGGAAAACAAAACTGCAGTCATTCTAGATCCTTCCACCACTTACAGTTCCATGAATCTGAAGTGAAGTTGGTCACAAAGGTTTGCCATTGAAATTAGCCAAGCCAATGTCATGGTTTTGATTCCTGTTTGACTACTGAGCTCTGTTTACTTCCTCTGAGCACAGGCTGAATCCACTTCCTTTACAAAAGGCATACCATGCAAAAAATGCTATTGGGACAACTGATGACCCACTGGTATAACAGATTTATCCAAACCAATACCACCCATGGAAATAAGTTTCCAGTAAATATAAAATAGATGAAGCAATAAAAGCACTAGAAGAAAATGTGCAACAACGTTTATATTGTCTCGGGGTGGGGAATGACTTTCTAAACCTGGCCCTCAAACTAGGAGCCTGAAACAGAAAAGATCATACCAAAAGTAAAAACTTTATTATTAAAAGCACAAGAAACAAAAGGGAGAATTGGCTAAACTTCAAAATCAACAACCTTTGCGCTTCATAACATATCATCAAGAAAGGGAAAGACAATCCACGGAATGGAAGAAAACAATGGCAAATTCTATATCTGATAAGGGATGAATATTGAGAATAAAGAAATTCTACAACTCAGTAAAAAGGCAAAGAATTCTGTTTTAAAATGGACAAAGAATATGAAGACATTTCTCTAGAGAGATATTCAAATGGACAAAAACACAAGAAAAGATTCTCAGCACCATTAGCTACCAGGGAAATGCAATCAAACCCACAGTGAGATACCACTTCACACACATTAGGATGGCTAGAATCTAAAAAAGGAAATAAGTGTCAGTAAGGATGTAAAGAAGATGGATCTTTCATATAGTGCTGATGGGAATGTAATATGGTACAGCTGCTGTGGAAAACAGGTTGGTGGTTCCTCCCAAAGGTAAACACAAAGAGTTACCATGAGGCTGGACAATTCCACTTCTAGATGTGTATACCCAAGAGAATTGAAAACATATGACCACACAAAAACTGGTATGCTGATTTCATCATAGCATTAGTTGTAAAAGTAAAAAAGTAGAAACAATATAAAGGTTCATCAATTGATGAATGGGTAAATAACATGTTTTCAGAAGGTATAAAAAGGGATTAATAATCCCTAACATTAAAGAAACCCATACACATAGATGAGTAGAAAATGGGGCAACAGGCATGAACAGGCAATTCACACAGTAAGAGTGTCTAATAAGACAGGTGAAATGTTTCATGTCTTGGATTCAAAGAAATGGAAAATCTAAACAGGACAGAATTTTGTACAGGACTTCCTTGGTGGCTCAGACTGTAAAGTGTCTGCCTACAATGTGGGAGATCAGGGTTCAATCCCTATGTCAGGAAGATCTCCTGGAGAAGGAAATGGCAACCCACTCTAGTATTCTTGCCTGGAAAATCCCATGGATGGAGGAGCCTGGTAGGCTACAGTCCATGGGGTTGCAAAGAGTCAGACACGATTCAGCTATTTCACTTCACTAATCTGCAAAGATGACAAAATTAACATATCCAATAAGTATATGAGCAAACAGGAAACTGTTTACTTCCTAGTGGTGGAAATGGCACCTGGTATAATTGTCATGGAAAACCATTTTGCAGTACACTCAAAAAGCTGCATGTTTAAAAATTTACACCTCCTGTGACCCAGCAGTTCAAGTTCTAGGAATTTATCTAACACACAATTATGGTTGTGTGCTTTTGGTGATGAGGATGTTCATCACATCACTGTGTATACTAGTAAAAAGCTGCAGGAAAAACCCCTTCTGCACAAATATAGGTCCTCATTAAAAAAAGTCACAGCCTTGATAGTATACTTGTTTCAATGCTGTTCTCTCTGAACATCCCACCCTCGCCTTCTCCCAAAGAGTCTAAAAGTTTGTTCTGTACACCTGTGTCTCTTTTTCTGTTTTGCATATAGGGTTATTGTTACCATCTTTTTAAATTCCATATATATGCATTAGTATACTGTACTGGTCTTTATCTTTCTGGCTTACTTCACTCTGTATACTATCAAGGGTGAAACAGATCACCAGCCCAGGTTGGATGCATGAGACAAGTGCTCAGGGCTGGTGCACTGGGAAGACCCAGAGGGATGGGATGGGGAGGGAGGTGGGAGGGGGGGTTCAGGATGGGGAACACATGTAAATCCATGGCTGATTCATGTCAATGTATGGCAAAAACCACTACAATATTGTAAAGTAATGAGCCTCCAATGAATAAAAATAAATGGAAAAAAATAAAAATAAATTTTAAAAAAGTCACAGCAAAACATATTATGCAGTGGTTGACATGATATTTTACAGGACTCCTTAATGACAGAAAAACATATTCAGGGTACTGCTGCTGCTGCTGCTAAGTCGCTTCAGTCATGTCCGACTCTGTGCGACCTCATAGATGGCAGCCCACCAGGCTCCCCCGTCCCTGGGATTCTCCAGGCAAGAACACTGGAGTGGGTTGCCATTTCCTTCTCTAGTGTGTGAAAGTGAAAAGTGAAAGTGAAGTTGCTCAGTCATGTCCGACTCTTCACGACCCCATGGACTGCAGTCTACCAGGCTCCTCCGTCCATGGGATTCTCCAGGCAAGAGTGCCGGAGTGGGTTGCCATTGCCTTCTCTGATTCAGGGTATTACTGAATTTTTTTAAAAAGCTAGTTTTAAAAAGGTTAACGTGATATCATTTTTTAAAAATAAACATAGCCAGGACATGGAAGCAACCTAGATGCCCATCAGCAGACGAATGGATAAGGAAGCTGTGGTACATATACACCATGGAATATTACTCAGTCATTAAAAAGAATTCATTTGAATCAGTTCTAACGAGATGAATGAAACTGGAGCTCATTATACAGAGTGAAGTAAGTCAGAAAGATAAAGACCAATACAGTATACTAACACATATATATGGAATTTAGAAAGATGGTAACGATAACCCTATATGCAAAATAGAAAAGGAGACACAGATGTACAGAACAGAATTTTGGACTCTGTGGGAGAAGGCGAGGGTGGGATGTTTCGAGAGAACAGCATTGAAACATATATATTATCTAGGGTGAAACAGATCACCAGCCCAGGCTGGATGCATGAGACAAGTGCTCGGGCCTGGTGCACTGGGAAGACCCAGAGGAATCGAGTGGAGAGGGAGGTGGGAGGGGGGATCGAGACGGGGAATACATGTAAATCCATGGCTGATTCATGTCAATGTATGACAAAAACCACTACAATATTGTAAAGTAATTATCCTCCAACTAATAAAAATAAATGGGGAAAAAACAAATAAAGTACTGAAAACAAACAAACAAAAAATAAACATTTACAAATGTATACTTTACGCATAGAAAAAGCCCTGTGGACTTCCCTAGTGGTCCAGTGGTTAAGAATCCACCTGTCAATTCGGGGGACACAGATTCAACCCCTGGTCTGGGAAGATTCCACATGCCACGTGGCAACTAAGCCTGTGCACTGCAACTACTGAAGCCTGTGCACCACATGAGAAGCCATTGCACTGAAGCCTGCACACCACAACTACAGAGTAGCCCCTGCTGGCTGCAACTAGAGAAAGGCTGAATGCAGCAGTGAGGACCCAGCACAGCCAAAAATAAATGAATAAATTTTAAAAAAGAAAGTACTGTGAACACATACTCCTAAGTATTATTAGTGATTCTCCACAGATGGGGAAATAATAAATAAGTATTTTTCATATGATTTCTTAAAACATGTTTAAAAACATACAAGCCTCATGCAAATCCATCCACCTCTACTTGCCTACAACTGGAGGAACCGTTCAAAGAGGCCATTTCACAGGTCACTAATAGGATCTTCATTTTCACGGACAGTATGTTTTGCATCCTTACCTGCCTTCTGAGGTCACAATTTTATATCATAACTACATACCAAAGAGTCTAGAGTTGCCTTCTGTTGTACTAGAAAATCCCTGGTACAACATATTTCAGACTGCAATTTACTCTGACTATGGACAATTCATCCCACCACCCCACTTTCCCCTCTTGATATCCATACATTTTTCTCTATGTCTCTATCTCTGTTTTGCAAGTAGGATCATCTATACCATTTCCCTACATTCCACATATATGCATTAATATACAATGTTTGTGTTTCTCTTTCTGACTTACTTTAATCTGTATAAGTCTCTAGGTCCATCCATGTCTCTACAAATGACCCAGTTTTGTTCCCTTTTATGGCTGTTGTTCAGTCACTAAATCGTATCTGACTCTTTGTGACTCCATGGACTACAGCATGCCAGGCTTTCTTGTTCTCCACTGTCTCCCTGAGTTTGTTCAAACTCATGTGCATTGAGTCACTCATGCAATCTAACTGTCTCATCCTCTGCCACCTTCTGCTGCTGCCCTCAATCTTTTCCAGACGAAGGAAAGCATCAGCAGGGTCTTTTCCAATGAGTCGGCTCTTCACATCAAGTTGCCAAAGTATTGGAGCTTCAGCATCAGTCCTTCCAATGAATATTCAGGATTGATTTCCTTTGGGACTGATGGGTTTGATCTCAGGAGTCTTCTCCAGCACAATAATTCGAAAGCATCAATTCTTTGGCGCTCAGCCTTCTTTATGGTCCAACTCTGACATCTGTACATGACTACTGTAAAGTGCATAGCTGTGACTATATGGACCTTTGTTGGCAAAGTGATGTCTATGCTTTTTATGGCTTAATAACATTAAATTGTATATATGTACCACATCTTTGGGACTTCCCAGGTGGCACTAATGGTAAAGAATCCACTTGTCAATGTAAGAGACATGGGTTCAATCCCTGGGTCAGGATGATCCCTTGGAGGAGGGCATAGTAACCCACTCCAGTATTCTTGCCTGGAGAATCCCATGGACAGAGGAGCCTGGCAGACTACAGTCCATAGGACTGCAAACAGTTGGACACAACAGAAGTGACTTAGCCAGCATGCACACACACATCTTTAGCCACTCATTTGTTGATGGACATTTAGGTTGCTTCCACGTCTTGGCTATGGTAAACAGTGCTGCAACAAACATTGGGGTGAATATGTGTTTCTGAATTATGGCTTTCTCTGGGTATATGTGGTATAGTCACTTTAGAAGACAGCCTGGTGTCTCAGATGGTAAATAATCTGCCTGCAATGCGGGAGACCTGGGTTTAATCCCAGGGTTGGGAAGATCCAATGAAGGAGGGCATGGCAACCCACTCCAGTATTTTTGCCCGGAAAATCCCCATGGACAGAGAAGTCTGGCAGGCTACAGTCCATGGGGTCACAAAGAGTCAGATATGACTGAGCGACTAAGCACAGGGAAGTTTGTTGTAAGGCGAGATTTACCATGTGACCAAGAAATTATATACCTAGGTATTTAGCTAAGTGGACTGAAAACTTATGTCTTTACAAAAACCTGTATATAAATATTTACTGCAGCTTTATTTATAGTCACCAGAAACTAAATGCAACCAAGATGTCCTTCAACAGGTGAATGGGCAAACTGTGGTACATCTAGACAATGGAATATTATTATAAAGAAATGAGTTATCAACCCATGAAAAAACATACAGGATCTTCAATGCACATTGCTAAGTGAAATAAGCCAGTCTGTAAAGGTTATATACTGTATGATTCCAGTTATATGACATTCTGAAAAAAGGCAAAGCTCTTGAGATGATAAACAGATTTATGGTTGCGCTAAGAGAGAATGGATTATGGTTAAGGAAAGACAGTGGCTGAGTACCAAAGGGGTGTACAGGAGAACTTTCATGGTGATAGAACTGTTCTGTATGCTACTTGGGCGGTAGACACATGACTATATGCATTTGTAAAAATCCATATGAATACATATCACAAAGAATAACTTTTAATGTATACAAGCAAAAGAACAAAGCAAAATATCAACCAGGTTAGTGGGAGATGCCAGGATGGAATGTAGACTGTGACAAATGAATGTCTCTACATTATAAATGTGTGTAAAAACTGCACTGAATGGAGGGGTAATAAAGGAGTTATGTGAGTAACTTTTAACAAATGGTATTTTGACAGACACTATAAGGTAAAGCCAAAAGAAGAAAAACAAACACTGGATTGTAATTGGTAAAGTTGTTTCTCAAGGAGTAAGGATTAACAATTCTGGTTGTTGTGCTATATACATGTATAGTACCAGAACTGAGCAAGTAAGCAAATAGTTGATGGACGGTAGGTTTCTCATTGTCAGAGACAGAAGTTAAAGATCAATAAGAAAAGAATACTATGCCTCCAGCTGTGATCTACTGCCAAAAGGCTTAAGTATGCACTCATGTTTAGGTTAATATAGACGCTGATGAATAGATACAGAAATAATTATAGATACATACGTGTATATGGTTTAAAGTACAGCCATATACTTCCTATTTCGTAGGTCTGCCCAGTTTAAGGGTTTAGAAGTAGCATCATCCCACTAAAGAATATACTCAACATCCAGATCTTGGTTTCTAATTCTCTTCCCCAGTGGGAAGAGAATGATATACTGAACTGGAAGCCAAGGAAACAGACCCAGCAGGCAGCAGTATTTAGGAAGAAGAAGTGAATGAGACCAAGAAAGTGGGAGAGAGCCAGGAAGGACCCAGAGATAAAGAATGTGGAGAATGAGGTGGTTAGCAAAGTATGCTACAGAGATCACATGGGGCAGAGGGCTGTGACCACCAAGAAGAAGTCACTGGAGATGAAAGAGCAGCTCTGGGGAAACGGGAGTAGACGCTTGCATACGCTGAGGAACAGACCACAGAGGGGAGAACAAAGAGATGCAGTCAGTGAAAATACTAGGAGGAGGCTGATGACACCAGGGTTGATGGGACCTGTTGATGAGAGATTCTCTGTGTTTTCCCTACAGGGCCATTAAAAATGTTTTCTTGAGAAAAAATATATAACAGATAACATACTACTTCAGAAATACACTCCAAAATGATGGTTGAGTCTAAGTGCTAAAACTCAAGGTTAGAAAATTCATTAGGATTGTTTTATATTGAAGATCAACATTTATTTAAATGTAATGTTTTATCTTCATACATGGCATTAGCATGTTTGCATAGAGGAGGGTGTATGAGAATTTCATCACGTTCTTATCATAACCTATGTTTCAGTTTCACACTCATATTTTTTTGCCCAGACTCTCTATTTTCTTTTGTCTGACACCATAATGACAGAAGGTATAACTTACGCTAACAATTGATTATTCTTTACAAGAGAAGTTCAAATATGAGCCTAATTAAAGAATTTCCTAACATTTCTTCCTTGCTAATAAGGAAATCCCCTGACATGTCACTCAGACTTTCATTTGTGTGCATGCTTACACACTCTGCTACCGCTCTCTTCTCACCATCTGGAAATACCATTTGTCACTGGGAGTAATTGGCTAATTTGCTGGGTTTGCCCTTTAAATGTTCCATGTTCTCCTGACACCGATGAGTTTCATTTAGAGGTTTTCAGAGCTTTTTATTCAAAATGGAACTGTTTGGAAAGGTGTTCTGAAGGACTGATTTGACTACAGTATCCCTTAATCAGAAGACAACACTGTTCCCACATGAAAGGCACACAGCCTGAACTATGGGGAATGTAGCAGGCTGACACTAGATATACTCATGACATGTTACACTCAGAATTTGTTATACTCACAACCACAGTCTCAACTACAACAGGGAATCACCACAAAATGCTACAGCTACAACTTAGCATCACAACATGTTACCATCACAATTACAACTGTAAAAATTTCCATCATTAATGATGAGTTATAACATATCACCAGAACAGGTTACAACCACAAGTAATTTTGCCACATCAAGTCTGGCTAACACTGTCTCCATACTAGGATCAGATCTTGACAACATATTAAGATTAAAGGTTTAAATCTTTGCATGACTTGGAGGGAATGAAAAGTATCTGGCCTTGGAGGAGGGTGTCACTATGAAGGGCTGACAGGAGGTGATTTCTCTGTGGTGATAGAACAGTTCTGTGTCCTGACTGTAGTTACAGTCACTCAAATCTACACGTGATAAAATGTCATCGACCCACAAGTGCATGTGTACACACACACACAACACACACACACACAAGTATATAATCAAAATCTGATGAAATCTGAGTAAGGTCTATATATGACTTAATAATAGCAATGTACCAGTGTCGGCTTCCTGGTTTTGACAACATAACTATAGTTTTGTTAAGATATCAGGAGAAGCTGGGTGAAGGGTACACAGGAATTTTCCTGAACAATTTATTTATTTAGTTAGTTTTACAACTTCTTGTGAGCCTTAAACTATTTCAAAATCAAAAGATATTTTAAAAGATATTTGACTTGCTATGGGTGTCTTAAAAATAATTCTTCTTGTGATGAGATTCGCTCCTCCCATTCCAAGAGTGACAGGCTCCCCAGGTTGGGAAGGCTGTGCCCAACAAGTCCCCTGACCTCAGGTACAATAACTGGTGCCAACTGGCAAATGGCATCTGCTAGTAATGGACACATTATCCTGTGCAGTGCCGTGGCTTAAGGCACATCAGGGGAAATATGTGGCTTTTCCAAAGAGTCTTGTAAATCCCCACCCACCCACCGAGCTGCACAGCCTACATCATTCCAAGTGAAGCCCCAGAGGCTGGGTGAGAACCACTCTCCCAACCTTGCTGCTGTGTAATCCTGTCTTTAGTGAGAATAAGGCATGTGGACAAATCAATGCTCCTACCTTTACCCTTGTCAGGTTTGTAGTCACCACCCCCTACTAGGTCTTCAAGATCCTTGTCTGAAAAACCTGGAGAAAACGAAACACACATCTCAGTGCCCAAAAACATTTCTCAGTGACAAGAAATCTGTTACTTAATGTTGTCTAACATCTCCAGAAAGTGATTGACACTGAACAGGGTCTGAGATGAATGCAGTAGGCAAGACTCTCAAGGGGCCCACAGAATCCCTCCCCCACAGTGTATACACCCCAGCATCCCCTGACTTTGAGTGCAGGGGGACCGTGGATGGGATGGCTTCACCCCATGATTAGCTAATATTATATGCCGTGGTGAAGGGACTCTGCAGTAACCAGATCAGTTTGACTTCACATTAATCAAAAGGGAGACTTTTCTGGGGGCCTTGAACTTAATCAAGTGAGGCCTTCAAAACACAGCTGACCCCTTCCTAAGGTCATGCACTAGAAGCAATAGACTCAGTCTTCCTCTCCCCCACCTCCACCCCTGCCCCGTTTCCCTTCTCTCCCTGTCTCATCTCTGTTTTCCCCCTGGTGGCTTTAAAGAAGCAAGCAACCATTCATTCCAGAACTGCAAGGATAATGGTTCTCTCCCAACAAGCACACGAGCTTGGATGACAACCCAAACTCAGCCAAGACCCCAGACCCAGATGACACTATGACTGCAGCTGCCTGAGGCCCTGAAGAGAAAACTCAGCTTAGCTGTTGCTGAACTTCTCACCAAAGGAAACCATTTGTGATAATCTGTCATGTGACAATAGAAAACTAATACAAGGAAACCAAAAAAGGTATTTTATTATAGCTCAACCATTGAGTACACATCTTTTAACATTCTGTGTGATGAAATGGGAAGCATGCTTAAAGCATTTCTGTTCCACTCCAAAGTCCTATAGTTGTCTCAAAAATGCACATGTGTGACTGTTTCAATTTTGCCTTGTATTAGCTGCTTTCTGTCATAGAAGATCACTTTTACTAGAAAGAAAGAACAATGTGCTAACTATGGTTATGGCGACTTGAGTATTTGGCAGATGCTTTCTTGAAAATGAATAAAATGGGGCTGTCCCTTTAAAGAACACCACTGGAAATATTTGTTGCCAGTGATAAAATTTCAAACAAAAAAGAGAATTTTGAAAAATCTATATCTACCACTGTGAGTTTAACAGCTTTCCAATATGTAAAGACTTTTTCTAATTAGATGGGTGGTGATATTAACAAATGTGAATTTTGGGCACTGCATAATGAAATAAGGCTTTATTTGAAATTCAAAAGACCTCAGAACATCAATATTTTCCAAATAACCAAAGTGTAATGCACAAAACCACAAATGGGTAAAAGTTCCATTAAAAAGTATTAGAGAGCCCCTGTGGAATTTAATAAAATTGAGTATGGAAAATTCATTGCTATATGGTTTCATATTATACACTGCACTTAACCTATAAGAAACAACCAGTGGCCAAGTTTGGGTGTCTTATCAAAAAAATGATACTAATCAGTGATCTGAAAAGTCTATCAAAATATTCTTCCCCTTACAACAGCATATCTATTATGAGGCCAGATCTCCTTCAGATACACAACCATAACAACATATCACAAATGAGTCCATCAGGAAATGTGAGAGTCTAGCTCTTCTACTAAGATACACATTATAGAAATTTGCAAAAGTGTACAATGATGCCACTTTTCCTCACTAAGTTGTCTTTTTATCTTGCCATAGTTATTTCTCATAAAATGTGCTATTCATGTTAACATGTGTGTTTATTGTTGTTCATGTTTAATTAATTTTTCTGGTTTTAGGTTTAATATAAGATGATAATATCAATAGATGTGACCCACATCTCAATAGAGATCCTCAATAACTTGGTGAGTCCTGAGACCAAAATGTTTGTCAGCCACTGCTGTCAGGTCCTGCTGGGTCTTGAAGTACCCCCAGCCCTGCCAGGCCAGGAGGAGTAGCTCTGTGGGTTATTGTACTTAAGGAGCTACACCCTGACCAGGGAGCTACAGTGCTGGCCTGAGCCAACTTGGACTTACCTCCTCCTCCCACACTTGGCTTTTTGCGGTCATGATCACGATCATTTTGATCATCCAAGGCATCAGCCAAGTTAAAATCATCTTCTGCAGGGGGCCCTACGACATAAACAAGAAAGTCAGTTGGTTAAATCATAGGTCACTCATTTGGACACCACCCTACAACGAGCTCCACAGAATCTGTCTTTTGTGCCCTCCTGAGAACAGCCGTGTTACCTGCAGGCTTTGCTGGAGCTCTGGTCGCTCCGGGTCTCCTGGTTGTGGTGGTGACACGGTCCCATCTCTCTAAAAGGGAAAAGGGAGACAGTAAGAGGAGCACATTTAGCAACAACACACAGCAGCCATGGCATGGTCAGGAAGTCACAGGGTGAGCTCAGCACTCCTGGTCCTTAAGTCCCCTCCAAGGATGACCAGGAGATGTAGCAAGGTTCAGATGAAACGAATTCTGTGTCGCTTTTCTTCAGAGGATGGGTGGTGAGATAGACGTGATCCCACATCTGATTAATCTGCTGATTAATGGAGCTGGGACTTGAGCCCACATCTACAGGAGATGACCACATGCTTCAGGGGGTTCCAGAGCTTGAGCACAACCCCTGAGAGCTCCAAGCCTTGGTTTCCACCACTCTTAACCTGATACCGTAGTCACAGATAACACCACCCAGGGGTGAAGTGACATTATGTTCCCAGTTGAGTATGGGAGTGTCTCATAAACTGAAAGTGGTTCTAACACCAACAAAATATTTTATATAAGTGTGGTTACTGCTGTAATACTAGGTCTTTCAGCTCAACCATATTCCTTTAAAATTGTGGACTTCTTTTCACATCAATTAGAAGACATGCCATGCATAATTTTACAATACTTTCTTTCCTTAAGCAACAAGACTATGCTGTTTAAAAATAGAATAAAAAGAAAAAGCCAGTCCAGGTTGGATGCATGAGACAAGTGCTCAGGGCTGGTGCTCTGGGATGACCCAGAGGGATGGGATGGGGAGGGAGGTGGGAGGGGGGTTCAGGATGGGGAACACATGTAAATCCATGGCTGATTCATGTCAATGTATGGCAAAAAACACTACAATATTGTAAAGTAATTAGCCTCCAACTAATAAAAATAAATGAAAAAAAATAGAATAAAATTAAAATAATGAAACCAAAAAGGAGACTATGCTGTAACTGTTCCTATAACTGAAGGTAATGGAGAGAAACGAAATTTAAGTAATGGGAGAGGCAGAGATGAAACAGGTTTAGCTTTATACACAGGAATCACTCAATCATTAATCAACTACTCAGAAAAAAAACAGCAATAATAGAACTAGTTGAAAGTAAAAGGATTGATAAAGATACACTATGCAAATAGCAACCTTAAGAGAGCTGTAAGAGTGATACCATTATCAAATAAAATAATCTTTAAGACAAAAATTGTTACAAGAGTCAAAGAGTAACATTTTATAATGATGAAAGGATAAACACAGCAGTAAGACATAAAATTTTAAACATATGTGTACCTTACAATAGAGTCCCCAAAATATACAAAGCAAAACATGACAAAATTGAAGGGAACATAAGACAGTTCAACAATAATAGTTGGAGATCTCAATATAATCCTTTCAATCATAGATAGAACAAAAAGGAAATACAAGATTTGAGCAATACTATAAATCAACCAGATCTACCAGGCATCTATAGAACACATCCCCTCAAGCAGGAAATACATTCTACTCAATTGCACATGGGACATTCTCCAAGACAGACCACATGCTAGGCTTCAAAACACATCTCAATATATTTTAAGTCTGAAATCATACAAATTGTGTTCTCCAGCCACAATGGAATGAAAACAAAAATCATTAGCAGAAGGCCATTTGAAAAATTTCCAGTTATATGGAAATTACACAGTACACTTCTAATAACAATGGGTCAAAGAAGAACTCACAAAGGAAATCATAAAATACACTGAGATGAATGAAAATAAAAACATAACATACTAAAACTTACATCATATGAAAGTAAACCATTGACAAAATGAAAAGACAACCTACTGAGAGAAAATATTCATAGCTGATTTGATCAAGAAGGGATTAACATACAAATATATAAACAGCTCACACAGCTCAACAACAGAACAACAAACAACCTGATTTAAAAATAGGCAGAAAAACTGAACAGACATTTTTTTTTCCAAAAGAGGAATGTAGATGGCCAATAGACACATGAAAAGAGACACATCACTAATCATCAGGCAAATGCCAATCAAAACCACAATGATTACCCTCACATCTGTCAGAATGACTATCATCAAAAAGACCACAAAAAATTGTTGGCAAGAATGTGAAGAAAAGGGAACCCGTATGCACTGCTGCTGGAATGTAAATTGGGGCAGCCGCTATGGAAAATAGCATGGAGGCTTCTCAAAAATCTAAAAATAGAACTACTATATGATCCAGCAATTTCACTCCTGTGTATATTTCAAAAAGAAAAACCCAAAACACTAATCCAAAAAAAATACATGCACAGCAATGTTCATAGCTGCATTATTTACAATAGCTAAAGATATGGAAACCATAAAAAAGAATGAAATTTTGCCATTTGTAACAACACAGAAGGACTTAGATGGTATTATGCTAAGTGTAGTAATTCAGATAGACAAATACTATATCACTTATATGTGGAATCTAAAAAATAGAACTAGTGAATATTTAAAAAAAAAAAAAAAAAGAAACAGACTCACAGAGAACAAACTAGTAGTTACCAGGGGGAGAGGGAAGGGGGAGGAACAAGATAGGGGTAGGGTAGAGGGACAAACTGCTATGTATAAAATAAGCTACAAGGACATATTGTACAACACATGGAATATAGCCAATATTATATAACTATAAATGGAGTATAACCTTTAAAAATTGTGAACCACTAAATTGTACACCTGTAACTTACATAATATTGTACATCAACTATACTTCAATTTAAAAAGGGGCAAAGGACTTAAGACATTTCTCCAAAGAAAACATACAAATGGCCATCGAGTACATGAAAAGATCCCCACATCACTAATTATCAGGGAAATGCAAATCAAAACCACAATGAGACATCATCTCATATCTGTTGGGAAGACAACTATCGAAAAAAAAGATAAATGTGTTGATGAGGATGTGGAGAAAAAGGAACTCCTTGTACACTGTCAGTGGGAATGCAAAAGGTGCAACCACTATGTAAAACAGTATGGAGATTTCTCAAAAAAATTAAAATTAGCCCTATCAAAAGATAAACAACCCAACAAAAAAGGGTAGAAGATCTAAATAGATGTTTCTACTTCTGGATATATATCCAAAAGAACGGAAATCAGGATCTCAAAGAGGTTCTCCCTTGGGAAGGCGTTGGGTACACTTCAATGTGAAGTGTAATGCCTACTTAAATGTGAAGGCCAAATTAGTAGATGGATTTTTATGGTAAGGGAACCACAAGTGATACATGCTGTCATTGTGTATTTAAAAAAAAAAAACAAAAAACTCTACATCATCAGTTTAGAGATAGTTTTATATCTATAATTTCCATTTGACTTTGTACCTGTAAAATGAAGAAGTATAAAATAGATAACCAACAAGGACCTACCGTATAGCACAGGGAACTCAATATTCTATAGTAACGTAAATGGGAAAATAATTTGAAAAATAATGGATATTTATATGGGTATAAGTGAATCACTTTACTGTACACCTATAACTAACATCATTATTAATCAACTATCCTCCAATATGAAATACAAATTTTTAAAAATGAAGAAGTACAGCTTACCTGTCTAAATGAGGCTCCTTATGTATATCTTGTATTATGGTGATATGTATAGTTAGGAATACAGCTTCCCAGGTGGTGCTAGTGGTAAAGAACCCACCTGCCAATGCAGGAGACATAACAGAGGCAGGTTTGATCCCAGGGTCAGGAAGATCCCCTGGAGTAGGGAAATGGCAACCTACTCCAGGATTATTTCCATGACAGAGGAGCCCAGCAGGCTACAGTTCATAAGGTTGCAAAGAGTCAGACACCACTGAAGCCAACTTAGCACACACATAGTTAGGAAAGAGAAATGACATTACTGAAACCACTATTTGTGCAATATTCAGAAAAGCAATTGTGACTTAAGTATTATTAGCTTAAAATCCATATGATTCATACAGTTATTGTGTAAAAAATATTTCTTCCAGCTTGAAAAAAACATAGATGTTAAGGGTTTATTTGGGACTCTAATTTCTGCTCAATTGATCTACATGTCTATCCTTAAGCTGTGCCATAGTGTTGTGATCATGATGGCTTTGTGGAACTCTACCCTACTACTCCCAGTTTCTGGAGGAGCCTGGTTTCTCTAAAGAACTACAGGTGCTAGTTCAAGAGTATGTGTTCCTTGTATGTCTAGGGAACCAGCTGCTCTGTCAGAGCCTGAGCCTGTGGTGATGCAGAGCATGATGTTGGATTTGTGTACTTTTCAAGCCACCATTAACTTCAGATTTTCTTGTCATGAGCTTTTAAATGGGATTTATTCTCATCAACAATTGAGATGAGCGAAGTCTAGCTACTTATCAAGGAATTAGAAGAGTAAGCCAAGGTCATCAAAGCAGTGAGCTCCTAAAATAAAGTCAGCTATTTCTGTGAAGCCTCGCTCAAAATGACAAACTTAACAAGGATTCTCTGAGGCTTAGTGAATGTGGCCAGCAACAGTGCACTCCTGCTGGGAGCGCTTCTTTGTAAGGTGTGCCACAACCAAACAGTCAATCAGCTGGGCCACTTCCCCTGGGTGTGGCTCCATGACAGTGCCAATGGCATTCAGAGAAAATCAGGGCACTCATAAGAAGCTTGATTTGGCAAAAGAAAAAGTGGGTCCCCCTGTGAGACGATTGCACACAGAGTGAAAAAGGGAGAGATGAGGGAAGAGGGTGTGAAGGCAGGGGAGAGGAAGGGACAACATTCTGAAACCAAAATGGTGAACCCTGAAAGTGTTACTCCAAGTGAAAGAAGCCAAATGTAAGTCTACACATTATATGACTCCACTGACATGTCCCAGTACAAGGAAATTCAGGGAGATAGGAAGGAGATTGGTGGTTGCCAGGAGCTCTAGGGGAGGGGAAGAATCAAGGAATCAGGGGGCACTAAGGGAAGGGAACAAGGTTTCTTCTAAGGTGATAGAAATGCTCTAAAACTGACTATAGTGATGGATGCACAACTGTGTGAATACACCAGAAAACACCAAATTGTATGTTTTAAATAGGTGAGTTGTATGATATGGGAATTATCTCTAAATAAAGCTTTAAAAAATATGCCAGGAGCTTCCCCTTGTACTTATAATAAAGTGGTCACCATACCTGCTAACACCCTAAATGATCCAGCCCCTGCCAACTGTTCCTCCTTTTCTCCAACATTGTCCATACTCTAGCCACACAGGCCACCTTCTAGGCCCCAGACTCTTGAGGTTCTTTGCTGCCTCGCAGCTCGCAGACCTGATCCCTTGGCCTTGAAGGCTCTTCCCTTGCTCCTGCATATCACCTTTCTTGCGAGAGGCCTCTACTGCTTAATCTAAAGTCATCACCCCGATTTTGGGCCCTCCCTGTCCCATCACCCTATTGCATCTGCTCCAGCGCACTCCATAACATCTGAACTTGTTCTATGTACTGTGTCCTTCTGGAGAAAAGAGCTCTCTGGGGGCAACGACCTAGTCCACGTGGCATGTCCAGCTCCTGGGGAAGTGCCTGGCAACAAGCAAGCACCCGGTAAACATTGTTCAATATGGATGAATGGATGTCATATATAAATACCCTGACCGAGGTGTCAGGGACTCTTTCAATAAGAAATATACAATGGAAAAAGGAGAAATGTTTTCCAACTGGAAAAACAGCTAAGCCAAGGAGAGATGGATGGGCCTATCTCTCTGAAACCTCAGTCGCATGAGAAGCAAGCTAAGATAGAAAAAAAGGATGGCAGAGTGACCTGGTTTTGAAGGATGCCATTCCACCAAAGATACATGTTTTTGTGGTCCTATGGGTCCCCGACACACTGGCTAATGGGTGCTGATGAAGATCAGATGGGCTGGCACACAACTGAGAAAGGGACAGAAATATTTAAAAGCCCTCCATCAGGAAATTAACAAACTTATGAATTGGGGGTGTGTTTACATGTACTATGCTTGTTTTGTTGTTTGGTCATGTTTGGTTTTGGAGATGTTAAATGATTTCATTAAAACCATCACTGTTATTAACTATATTGATTTTCCTGGGAAACTAAAAGTCCACCTGCATGTATAAGACTATGGAAGTGCTCAGGAAAGGCCTGAGAATGCTCAAGGCTCTCACCTCACACCATACACAAAACTATAAATCTCTTAGAAGTTCATTTTTAGGTATATGGCCCATTTTGAGTTAATTTTTGTTTAAGGTGTGAGGCAGGGGTCCAAATTCACTTTTTGTATGTGGATATCTAATTGTCCCAACACCATTTATTGAAGAGACCATTACTTCCCCCACTGAACAGTCTCAGCACCTTGGTCAAAATTCAACTGGCTACAGATATAATAGTTCATCTCTAGACTCTCAATTCTATTCCATTGAGTAATGTCTACCTTTGTGATAAATACCACACTATCTTGATTACTGCAGCTTTGTAGTAAGCTCTAAAATTTGGAAGTGTGAGTCTGCCAACATCTTTTTCAAGACAGTTTTGACTACCCTGGGTTTCTTGAATTTGCATATGAATTTTAGGATCAGCCTATTTCTGCAAAAATTCTATCTGGAGGTTAGACGGGAATTATGCTGACTTTGTTGATCAGTTTAAGTAGGTGTACATTCATCATATATGCTTGACTCTTACACGAGAGGCCCAGCCACAGTAAGTCCATCCAATGAAATCAAATAATAATAATAATAATGGCTGACACGGAGCACTCACCCTTGTATCAAGCCCTTGGCTAAACACTTCACAGGGGCCATCTCATTGAACTCTTACAATTATTACTAATTTATTATTATTATTAACCTCATGCAACAGATGAGGAAATAGAGGTGCAAGAAAGTCAGATAACTCACTCAAGGTACATGCAGTCTAATTCCTGAGCCCCTGCCTTTCTCAATCCTGAATATACAAAGAGACCTTTCATACTCATTAGGAAAAAAAAGACAAGCAACCTGGCAGAAAAATGGGGGAAGGATATGAACAGAAAATTCAAAGAGGAAAATGCAAATGGCAAAAAAATAGGATCTCTGTTGTCCATCATACTGGTAAAAATGTTTTTAATTGGTAAAATCTGGTGATGATGAAGGTCTGGGGAAGAAGGTACTCATAACAGTATCAGTAGGAGTACGTGATGGCACAATCTTTTTGGAAACAATTTGTCAGCATCTATTAAAGTATAAAATACATATACCCTTTGGCCTTGTAGTTTCATTATACCTGAGAACAAAGGAAACAGACAAGAATACTCACTGAAGTCCCATGTGTAACTGTGCAAAATAGAAACAAACCACATGTCTACCAGTAAGAAGTAGCATCATTGGCCATGGCCGAAGCCATACCACTGGAATGTCAGCTTCATGAAGCAAACGTTTGTGTATGAGATTTAAAATGTAGTATGCTGAATGGTGGCCCTCAAAATATATAGCCAAGTACTAATCTTATGAATGTGACCTTACTTGGATAAAAGGGTCTTTGCAGATGTAATTAAGTAAAGATCTTAGGATGAGATCATTCAAGATTATCCAGGTAGATTCTAAATTCAACAAAAAGTGTCCTTATAAAAGACTGAGGGAAAGACACACACGTGAAGGAGAAGGGAAAGTGAAGATGGAGACAGAGATAGGAGCCATGCAACTGCAAGCTGAAGACCACCTGGAGCCACCAGAAGCTAGGTTAGGCAAGGAAGCATTCTTCGCCTGGAGCCTTCAAGGAGGAGTATGCTCTGCCAACACTGTGATTTTGGATTTCTGGCCTCCAGAACTGGGAGTGAACAAATTTCTGGGTTTTAAATCACCCAGTCTGTGGTACTTTGTTACAACAGCCTGTAGCAAAGGAAACTACCATCAGTTCAGTTCAGTTCAGTTGCTCAGTTGTGTCCAACTCTTCACGACTGCATGAATCACAGCACGCCAGGCCTCCCTGTCCATCACCAACTCCCGGAGTTTACACAAACTCATGTCCACGGAGTCGGTGATGCCATCCAGCCATCTCATTCTCTGTCGTCCCCTTCTCCTCCTGCCCCCAATCCCTCCCAGCATCAGGGTCTTTTCCAATGAGTCAACTCTTCGAATGAGGTGGCCAAAGTATTGGAGTTTCAGCTTCAGCATCACCCAGGACTGATCTCCTTTAGGATGGGCTGGTTGGATCTCCTTGCAGTCCAAGGGACTCTCAAGAGTTTTCTCCAACACCACAGTTCAGAAGCATCAATTCTTTGGCACTCAGCCTTCTTCACAGTCCAACTCTCACATCCATACATGACCAATGGAAAAACCATAGCCTTGACTAGATGGACCTCTGTTGGCAAAGTAATGTCTCTGCTTTTTAATATGCTATCTAGGTTGGTCATAATGTTCCTTCCAAGGAGTAAGCGTCTTTTAATTTCATGGCTGTAGTCACCATCTGCAGTGATTTTGGAGCCCAAAAAAATAAAGTCTGACACTGTTTCCCCATCTATTTGCCATGAAGTGATGGGACCGGATTCTATGATCTTAGTTTTCTGAATGTTGAGCTTTAAGCCAACTTTTTCACTCTCCTCTTTCACTTTCATCAAGAGGCTTTTTAGTTCTTCTTCACTTTCTGCCATCAGGGTGGTGTCATCTGCATATCTGAGGTTATTGATATTTCTCCTGGCTATCTTGATTCCAGCTTGTGCTTCTTCCAGCCCAGCATTTCTCATGATGTACTCTGCATATAAGTTAAATAAGCAGGGTGACAATATACAGTCTTGACATACTCCTTTTCCTATTTGGAACCAGTCTGTTGTTCCATGTCCAGTTCTAACTGTTGCTTCCTGATCTGCATATAGGTTCCTCAAGAGGCAGGTCAGGTGGTCTGGTATTCCCATCTCTTGAAGAATTTTCCACAGTTGATTGTGATCCACACAGTCAAAGGCTTTGGCATAGTCAATAAAGCAGAAATAGATGTTTTTCTGCAACTCTCTTGCTTTTTCAATGATCCAGCAGAAGTTGGCAATTTGATCTCTGGTTCCTCTGCCTTTTCTAAAACCAGATTGAACATCTGGAACTTCATGGTTCACATATTGCTGAAGCCTGGCTTGGAGAATTTTGAGCATTACTTTACTAGCATGTGAGATGAGTGCAATTGTGTGGTAGTTTGAACATTCTTTGGGATTGCCTTTCTTTGAGATTGGAATGAAAACTGACCTTTTCCAGTCCTGTGACCACTGCTGAGTTTTCCAAATTTGCTGGCATATTGAGTGTAGCACTTTCACAGCATCATCTTTCAGGATTTGAAATAATTCAACTGGAATTCCATCACCTCCACTATAGAGAGCTATATTTACTCAGGTCTTCAATACATACTAATTTTTTTTAAGTTGTGAAATATATACATATAACTGAAATGAAGAAGCCCTACACATGTTATGTAAAACATAAAATACTGAACAACCTATGTGTATAGATGTTCATAACAGCAGAGAAAACTAGCTGGGACCAGCATATCCCAAATTGTCTTAGGCAGTTCCCTCTGGGGAATGGAAGCAGGTGTTACAGGATGAGGAGGGACCAAAGGCAATATCAACTTTATTTTCTAAGTATTCATGCATGTTTAAAAGAATGGTTTATAGAATTGAAAGAGATATGTGTACCCCAATGTTCATCACAGCACTGTTTACAATAGCCCAGACATGGAAACAACCTAGATGTCCATCGGCAGACGAATGGATAAGAAAGCTGTGGTACATATACACAATGGAATATTACTCAGCTATTAAAAAGAATGCGTTTGAATCAGTTCTAATGAGGTGGATGAAACTAGAGCCTATTATACAGAGCGAAGTAAGTCAGAAAGAAAAATACCAATACAGTATATTAATACATATATATGGAATTTAGAAAGATGGTAACAGTGATCCTATATGTGAGACAGCAAGAGAGAGACAGATGTAAAGAATAGACTTCTGAACTCTGGGAGAAGGCAAGGGTGGGATGATTTGAGAGAGCAGCATTGAAACATGTATATTATCATATGTGAAATAGATCGCCAGTCCAGGTTCGATGCATGAGGCAGGGTACTCAGGGCTGGTGTACTGGGATGACCCTGAGGGATGGGATGGGGAGGGAGGTCAGAGGGAGGGTCAGGATGGGGAACACTTGTATACCCATGGCTGATTCATGTGAATGTATGGCAAAAACTACCAAAATACTGTAAAGTAATTAGCCTCCAATTAAAATAAATTAAAAAAAAGAAAAGTAAAAAAAATAATGGTTTAACCTTGAAAGAAAAATTTAAAGAGAAATTGATGATAAAGCTTAGCATTTGAGAGGTTACATGTAGACACCACATAAAGAATAGTCATTATAAAAAGATCTAAAAGGAGAAACAAATCCCTTATTCACTTCAAGGTATCTTTTTCTGAGCTAGAAAAAGCTAGTCCTTGGAGGTCACTGCTGGGATGTCACACCAGCAAGGGCTATGACTTGAGTCAGAGAAAATCCTGGATCAGTTATTACACATTTTTGGTATTCTCCACAAAGGAAACAAAGGATTTTAAATATCCAGATTTTCTTTTAAATAATTCAAATTATAATAACCATGTTATATTTGATTAAGTAAAACAGGCCACCTACTGTTTTCCTTGAATGTGTATTCTAAATGGGTAGTGCATAGTAAGCACTGTTATTGCATTTAATAGTCTGATTTACTACTCACGCTTTACTGTAGTTCCTTCCACTGCATCCTCCAGACGGAAACCACCAGTGTCCCCAGATCCTGAAAATTAAAAAGAAAAAGAAGATTTTAAAATGTAACTCTCTTGGAAAGAAACAAAATAATACTAATATACTCTTGTAACTGTCATTTCCCTTTAGACAGTGTTATGAAGACAATGCCACAAAAGGAAATCAGTTGAAGCCACCCAAAGATACACTGAATTGATATCCCTCAGCAAGCAATCTATTGATTCCAAAACAACAGCAAAAACAAAACAAACCCCCCCCCAAAAAAACAGTCCTCTGTCCACTAGAAGACTGAAGGTTCAAGTGAATGAAAAATGAAGTATTTAATATAACCTTATAGAAAAAACTTCTTCATAGTATGACTTTTGATAACGAGCCAAGTTCTTTCACCCCATCCCAACTCTCATACAAAGGCTGCTCTGCATTTTGGCAACCTAAGACACACTCCCCCCCACACCAACTCCAGCACCTACACCTAGGCTACTATCTGACACATAACAAAAAAGGCCGTGCAGAAGAGTTTTTCACAAGACAATTTGTCCTCAGAAGTGGACCCATCTGCCCAACCCTGATTGCTACTGAACTTGACAGCTTTCCTTCCCTCTAGGTAGGCATGTAGTTTCCCACAGGGTATATACATTAAGTCTCAAGCAAACCACTTTGCACGTATACTGGAACTAAACAAGTAAGTAAATGGACAGTAGATTACAGAAGCCAGGTTTCTCACTGCTGGAGAGGGAGGTTACAGACGAGAGAATTAGAAAGAGATCCATGTGACAGTCGACTAGAATTGGAGACATCAGTATGAATAATGTTTGGCTATATATATATGTGGTTATATATAGAAATATTCATAAACACGTGCATATACATGGGGTTAGTATTCAGATATACATCCCCTTGCTCTGTCAGATGAAAAGGCCTAGAAGCAACAACACCCAAGTAGCAATGAACACACCTGGCACCCAGATTTTGGTTTCTAAACACAATTCTCCAATAAAAGGAACCAGACCTCCTTGGAGACATAGCTGATTCTAGAATTGGGACAGGAAATATCTAGATAAGATCTGAGATTCTTCAGTGCTAGGAAGTACTTTTAAAAATATTTGATATTGGTGGGTATATGTCAAAGGGGCACAGAACTGACAGAAAAGAGTTCTCAATGGCTAAAGTTGGAAAAATTTAAAGCAGCAAAATAAAGTGGTACTGAATTATGACCCTATGTATAAAATAAATATCCATGACTCAATGCTGATATAAATGACTGAGCAAAAACATAAAAACAGAAGAATTCAAATTAATTTATGTAGACATTTCTCCTCTCCATAAGTGCTGACTCCCTTCCAAGATTATAGTATAAGGGGTGGGGAAGAGAAAAGTAACCTTACAGTGGAGAAACTGACATATACTACATCAGCCAGGCAATCAAGATTAAGATTAACAGTGATGACTTATACTGATATTCTCTGCTTTTTTTTCTTTTTTTTTTTTTGGTCTTGCTGCACAGCATGTGGAGTCTTAGTTCCCTGAAAAGGGATGGAACCCATATCCCCTGCAGTGGAATTACAAAGTCTTAACCACTGGACCACCAGAAGGCCCAATACTATATTCCCTTGATACAATGAGAAGGGCACTAAACCTCTGTGGTCTTCCTTTCAAGGAAGGATAACTCTATAACCACAGTATAATCACAAGGAAAAGAGCAGAAAACTCCAATTGAGGTGCGTCCTACAAAATACTTGACTAATCAAGCGAAATGCTGGGCTGGATGAAGCACAAGCTGGAATCAAGATTGCCAGGAGAAATATCAATAACCTCAAATATGCAGATGACACCACCCTCATGGCAGAAAGAGAAGAGGAACTAAAGAGCCTCTTGATAATAGTGAAAGAAGAGAGTGAAAAAGCTGGCTTAAAACGCAACATTCAAAAAACCAAGATCATGGCATCCAGTCCCATCACTTCATGGCAAATAGATGGGGAAACAATGGAAACACTGACAGTTTCATTTTCTTGGGCTCTAAAATCACTGCAGATAGTGACTGCAGCCATGAAATTAAAAGATGCTTGTTCCTTGGAAGAGAAGTTATGACCAACCTAGATGGCATATTAAATAGCAGAGACATGACTTTGCTGACAAACGTCCTTTTAGTCAAAGGAAAAACTATGGTTTTTCCAGTAGTCATATATGGATGTGAGAGCTGGACCAAAAAGCTGAGTGGTGAAGAACTGATGCTTTTGAACATCAGTGTTGGAGAAGTGTTGAACAAGCAGTGTTGGAGAAGACTCTTGAGAGTCCATTGGACTGCAAGGAGATCAAATCAGCCAATCCTAAAGGAAATCAGTTCAGAATATGTTCATTGGAAGGACTGATGCTGAAAGTGAAGCTCTAATACTCTGGCCATGTGATGAGAAGAACTGACTCATTGGAAAAGACCCTGATGCTGGAAAAAATTGAAGGCGGGAGGAGAAGGGGACGACAGAGGATGAGATGGTTGGATGGCATCACCAACTCAATGGACATGAGTGTGAGCAAGCTTTGGGAGTTGGTGATGGACAGGAAAGCCTGGTGTGCTGCAGTTCATGGGGTCACAAAGAGTCGGACATGACTGAGCAACTGAACTGAACTGAATACTCCTCAAAACTTTCAAGGCTGTCAAAAACTAAATATGAGAAACTGGCACAGCTTGAAGAGCCAAAGGAGATGTAATGATGGAAATTCACGTGGTACCCTGGATCAGCTCCTAGGACAGAAAAAGGACTTTAAGTAAAAAAACTAAGAAAATCTGAATAGAGTATGGACTTTAATAACAGTGTATCAGTGTTGATTCATTAATTGTGATACATGTACTGTACTAATATAAAATATTAATAAGAAGGGAAGCTACCTAGGTGTAGAGCACATGGGAATTCTTTGTATCAGCTTTGCACTGTAAATCTAAAACTGTTCTAAAAAAAGTTTATTTTTGAATATCTATTTCCTATAGCAAAAAAAATTAAGGTAACCACTAAAAAAGAGATATAGGATGTATAACCTCTAACTCATTCAAGAATGAAAAGAAAGGTCAATACCAACAACTAAAATTCAACAAAAGTCACCAACAGGAAAAAACAAAAATATGTTAAATACAAAACATGGACTTCCTGTATTGTCTAACACAAGAATATGTATAACTATGCTAATAAAAAGTGAGTGTAAATAGAGCAAATTTCCTATTGAAAGGTTGTTGCCATGAGCCATGAACGACACTGGGATTCTTGGCCTCTGGAGGAGAGGAATTTGATCTGGGGTCAGTGATGAGGCTTGATCCCTCAGGGCTTTTGTGTAGTAAACTTTCATTAAAGTATGAAAGAAATAGAGAAAGCTTCTGACATAGACATCAGAAGGGGGCAGAAAGATTGCCCCCTTACTAGTTTTTAGCAAGGAGCTATATACCTATTAGCAAATTATCTGCAGGCCACTGTTGACCCACACCTCCACTGGAGACGCCTAGACACTCACAGGCAAGTCTGGCTCCATCTCTTGTGGGGATACTGTTCCTTTCTCCTGGCTCCTGGTGACACAAGGTCTTGTTTGTGCCCTCCAAGAGCCTGCTTTCCCAGTCCTGTGGATGTTCTGTTATCAAACCACACTGGACTCCAAAGTCAAATTCCCAGGGGTTCACAGTCCCTTTGCTGGATCCCCAGTGGAATGGCAAACCACTTCAGTATTCTTGCCTTGAGAACCCCATGAACAGTATGAAAACGCAAAAAGATAGGACACTGAAAGATGAACTCCCCAGGTTGGTAGGTGCCCAATATGGTACTGGAGAAGAGTGGAGAAATAAGTCCAGAAAGAATAAACAGACAGAGCCAAAGTGAAAACAACACCCAGTTGAGGATGTGACTGGTAATGGAAGTAAAGTCTGATGCTGTAAAGAACAATATTGCATAGGAACCTGGAATGTTAGCTCCATGAATCAAGGCAAATTGGAAGTGGTCAGACAGGAGATGGCAAGAGTAAACATCGACAGTCTAGGAATCAGCAAACTAAAATGGACCGGAATGGGTGACTTTAACTCAGATAATCATTATACCTACTACTGTGGGCAAGAATCCCTTAGAAGAAACGGCATAGCCCTCATAGTGAACAAGAGTCCAAAATGCAGTACTTGGGGGCAATCTCAAAAATGACAGAATGATCTCTGTTTATTTCCAAGGCAAACCATTCAATATCACAGTAATCCAAGTCTATGCCCCAACCAGTAATGCTGAAGAAGCTGATGCTGAACGGTTCTATGATGTCCTACAAGACCTTCTAGAACTAACACTAAAAAAAGATGTCCTTTCCATCATAGGAGACTGTAATGCAAAAGTAGGAAGTCAAGAAATACCTGGAGTAATAGGCAAGTTTGGCCTTGGAGTACAAAATGAAGCAGGGCAAAGGCTAACAGAGTTTTGCCAACAGAATGCACTGTTCATAGCAAACACCCTCTTCCAACAACACAGTAGATGACTATACACATAGACATCATCAGATGGTCAATACCGAAATCAGATTGATTATATTCTTTGCAGTCAAAGATGGAAAAGCTCTATACAGTCAGCAAAAACAAGACTGGGAGCTGACTGTGGCTCAGATCATGAACTCCTTATTGCCAAATTCAGACCTAAATTGAAGAAAGAAGGGAAAAACACTAGACCATTCAGGTATGACCTAAATCAAATCCCTTACGATTATACAGTGGAAATGACAAATAGATTCAAGGGATTAGATCTGATAGACAGAGTGCCTGAAGAACTATGGACAGAGGTTGGTGACATTGTACAGAAGGCAGTGATCAAGATCATCCCTAAGAAAAAGAAATCCAAAAGGGCAAAATGGTTGTCTGAGGAGGCCTTACAAATAGCTGAGAAAAGAAGAGAAGCAAAAGGCAAAGGAGAAAAGGAAAGATATACCCATCTGAATGCAGAGTTCTAAAGAATAGCAAGGAGAGATAAGAAAGCCTTCCTCAGTGATCAATGCCAAGAAATAGAGGAAAACAGTAGAATGGGAAAGACTAGAGATCTGTTCAAGAAAATCAGAGATACCAAGAGAACATTTCATGCAAAGATGGGCTCAATAAAGGACAGAAATAGTTGGGAACTAACAGAAGCAGAAGATATTAAGAAGAGGTGGCAAGAATACACAGAAGAACTGTACAAAAAAGATCTTCATGACCCAGATAACCACAATGGTATCTGAGCCAGACATCCTGGAGTCTGAAGTCAAGTGGGCCTTAGGAAGTATCACTAAGAACAAAGCTAGTGGAGGTGATAGAATTCCAGCTGAGCTATCCCAAATCCTAAAAGATGATGCTGTGAAAGTGCTACACTCAATATGCCAGCAAATTTGGAAAACTCAGCAGTGGCCATAGGACTAGAAAAGGTCAGTTTTCATTCCAATCCCAAAGAAAGGCAATGCCAAAGAATGCTCAAACTACTGCACAATTGCACTCATCTCACATGCTAACAAATACTCAAAATTCTCCAAGCAAGACTTCAACAGTATATGGAGAATTTCCAGATGTTCAAGCTGGATTTAGAAAAGGCAGAAGAACAAGAGATCAAATTTCCAACATCCGTTGGATCATTGAAAAAGCAAGAGAGTTCCAGAAAAACATCTACTTCTGCTTTATTGACTATGCCAAAGCCTTTGACTGTGTGGATCACAATCAACTGTGGAAAATTCTTCAAGAGATGGGAATACCAGATCACTTTTCCTGCCTCCTGAGAAATGTGTATGCAGGTTAAGAAGCAATAGTTAGAACTGGACATGGAACAATGGACTGGTTCCAAATCGGGAAAGGAGTACGTCAAGGCTGTATATTGTCACCCTGCTTATTTAACTTATATGCAGAGCACATCATGTGAAGTGCTGCACTGGATGAAGTACAAGCTGGAATCAAGATTGCCAGGAGAAATATCAATAACCTCAGATATGCAGATGACAACACCTTCGTGGCAGAAAGAGAAGAGGAACTAAAGAGCCTCTTGATAATAGTGAAAGAGGAGAGTGAAAAAGCTGGCTTAAAATGCAACATTCAAAAAACCAAGATCATGGCATCCGGTCCCATCACTTCATGGCAAATAGATGGGGAAACAATGGAAACACTGACAGACTTTATTTTCTTGGGCTCCAAAGTCACTGCAGATGGTGACTGCAGCCATGAAATTAAAAGACACTTGTTCCTTGGAAGAGAAGCTATTACCAACCTAGAGAGCATATTAAAAAGTAGAGACTTTACTTTGCTGACAAAGGTCCTTTTCTTCAAAGCTATGGTTTTTCCAGTAGTCATGTATGGATGTGAGTGTTGGACCATAAAGAAAGCTGAGCACTGAAGAATTGATGCTTTTGAACTGTAGTATTGGAGAAGACTCTTGAGAGTCCATTGGACTACAAGGAGATCAAACCAATCAACCCTAAAGGAAATCAGTTCAGAATATATTCATTGGAAGGACTGATGCTGAAGTTCAAATATTCTGGCCATTTGATGAGAAGAACTGACTCATTGGAAAAGACCCTGATGCTGGGAAAGATTGAAGGTAGGAAGAGAAGGGGATGACAAAGGATGAGATGGTTGGATGGCATCACCGACTCGATGGACATGAGTTTGAGCAAGCTCTGGGAGTTGGTGATGGGTAGGAAAGCCTGGCATGCTGCAGTCCATGGGGTCGCAAAGAGTTGGACATGACTGAGTGACTGAACTGAACTGATATAACAAGTAAGTGCTAACAGGAAGGAAAAAAATATTGATATAAGGCAAGATAAAATTTAAGAGCTAAACCTCTAAAGAGGAAAAGTGACATATTTTATGGGTTTACATCATATAATCCACCAATAAAAGTCATGCACTTAATAACTCAACTTCTAATATTCTAAAGTAGACACTCAATTCTTCCTTTGATGAAATAATCGGTATCAGATTAGCCTTCCATAAATAACCATAAAATGAACAAAGCATGAAGCAACAGTTTTCAGCATTGAACAAGTATTGAGAGACTACAGTCCCTGAGATCAGGGAAATCATGACAGCTAAATTCAACAGGTATTCCTCGACTGGATCCTGTACCTATAAAGATAATCAGTGGGACAATGAGTGAAATTTGAATGAGGTCTGTGGACCAGATGGTAATACTGGCTCACTGTCAATTTCCTGATCTTGATGGATGTACTACAGTCATAGAGGAGGGTTGTCCACATTTTTAGGAAATGCATACTGAAATATCAAGAGATAATGAGTATCATATTTGGGACTGATTCTGAAATTTTTTCAGAAGAAAAGTATTTGAAGATAAATACACACACCAGAGCTAATGTGCTATAACTGGGAAATCTAGGTGAATAGTAAATGGGAATTCCTTGTATTAGATAATATTGGAACAACTGGTAAAACTTGAATGGAGTCCGAGAATTAGGTAGTATTAATGGATCTGCATTCATTTTCCAATTCAGATGGTTACATTGTTGATATGCAAAAGGATGTTTGTAGGAAATGCACTCTGAAGTATGTTGTGAGAGGAAGGATCATAGGGTATGGCAACATCTTCTCAACTTATTAGGGGGAAAAAAGAAGGTCCCTGCACTGTACTTGCAAGTTTCCTGCAGGTCTGTAATTCGTCAAACATTTAGACAATTAAAATAATTTAAATATGCATATCCGGAGAAGGCAATGACAACCCACTCCAGTACTCTTGCTTGGAAAATCCCATGGTAGGAGGAGCCTGGTAGGCCGCAGTCCATGGGGTCACGAAGAGTCAGACACGACTGAGCGACATCACTTTCACTTTTCACTTTCATGCATGGAGAAGGAAATGGCAACCCACTCCAGTGTTCTTGCCTGGAGAATCCCAGGGACGGGGGAGCCTGATGGCTGCCGTCTATGGGATCGCACAGAATTGGACACGACTGAAGCGACTTAGCAGCAGCAGCAAGTATGCATATTTCTCAACTCAACAATTGTACTTTTAGGTACATGTTACAGAAAAATACTTGCACATGTGCCCAAAGAGTTATGTACAGGATGTTTATAGCAGTACTGCTTACAAGAGCAAAAAGAAATGGAAACAGACCTAGTGTTCACTGAAGAATAGTTGAAGTAAATATGGTTCTTCAATACAATGAAGTGTTCTGCAGCTGTTTAAAAGAATGGGATACTCTCAGTAAACTAGGGCTACAAGGGAATTTCCTCAACTTGATAAAAAATATCTACAAAAAACCTACAGCTAACATGATCAGGAACAAGGCAATGATGTCCCTTGTCAGCACTGCTTTTCAACATCATACTACCAGTCCCAGCTACTTAAATAAGACAAGAAAAGGAAAAAAGGTATAAAGACTGGGAAGGAAGAAATAAAACTCTTTTTGCAGAAGACATGATTATCGAAAAAAATCCACCCCAAAACTCAAAACTCCTAGAACTAATAAGTAACTATAGCAAGGTTGCAAGGTATATGGTTAATATAAGTAGATTTCCTATGTACCAGCAATGAACAAATGGAATTTGAAATATTAATAAAAAGCACAACACTGTTTACATTAGCAGCACCTCCCCCAAATAAACACCTTATAGAAATCTAACAAAATATGCACAAGATCTATATAAAGAAAACTACAAAACTCTAATGAAAGAAATCAAAAGAGAAGAGATATTTCATGTTCATGGATAGGAAGATTCAATACTTTCATAATGTCACTTCTTCCCAATTTGATTATAGATTCAGTGCAATCACAATTGAAATGTCAGCAAATGATTTTGTGATTGACAAACTGATTTTTAAGTTTATACTGACAAAATGATCAAGTTTATACTGAGAGGAAGAAAACCCAGAATAGCCAATACAATATTGAATGAAAAGAACAAAGTCAGAGGACTGACACTACCCATCTCAAGACTTACTATAAAGTTAAGATACTGTGGTATTAGCAAGAGACAAAGAGATCAATGGAACAGAACAGAGAGCCCAGAAACAGACTGACATAAACATAGTCAACTGATCTTTGACAAAGGAGCAAAGGCAGGATGATGGACAGTCTTTTCAACAAATGGTGCTACAACACCTGGACAGCCACATGGAACAACAACAACAACAAAAAAAACCCTAGACACAGACCTTAGACTTTTCACATTAACTCAAAATGAATCATAGTTCATTGGTTTCTGTTTTGTTGATAGTTTCCTTTGCTGTGCAAAAGCTTTTAAGTTAAATTATGTTCCATTTGTTTATTTTTGCTTTTATTTCCTTTACTTTAGTAAACAGATCAAAAATTAATTCCTGCGATTTATGTCAAAGAGCGTTCTGCCTATGTTTTCCTCTAGGAATTTTATAGTCTTCAGTCTTACATTTAGAACTTTAATCCATTTTGAGTTTATTTTTGCATGTAGCATTAGAGAATGTTCTAATTTCATTCTTTTACACGTAAAAGATGTCCAGTCTTCCCAGAACCATTTATTGAAGAGACACTGTCTTTTCTTCAATGTGTGTTTGTGTCACTCACGTGGAACTAAACAGACATTTTTCCAAAGAAGATATACAAATGGCCAACAGGTATATGAAAAGATGCTAAACAATATCCATCATCAGGGAAATGCAAATCAAAACCAGAATGAGGTATCACCTCACACCTGTTAGAATGGCTAGAGCCAAAAAACATGCTAAGTTTTGGTGAGGGTGTGGAGAAAAAGGAATCGTTATGCACTGCTGGTGGGAAGTAAATTGGTTCAGCCACTCTGGAAGATAATATGGAGGGTCTTCAAAAATTGAAAAACAGAATTATAATCCATCAAATCCTACTTGTGGGCATATTGCCAAAACAAAGGAAATCATTATCTCAAAGATATCTGCACCACCACCCCCCCCCCCAGCTATGTTCCTTGCAGCCTTACTCCCAACAGCCAAGATATGGAAACTAATTGTCCACAGATTGATGAATGGATAAAGCAAATGTGGTATATACATACCACAGAATCTTATTTGCCATTTAAAAGGAGATTCTGCCTTTTCAACAATATGGATATATCTAGAAGGTATTATGCTAAGTGAGAAAAGTCAGAGGAAGACAAATAACTGTGTGACTTCACCTGCACATAGAGTCTAAAACAACCTAACTCATAGAAACAGAGTAGAATGGTGGCTGGCGACCAGGGACTGCAGGGGTGGGGAAATGGGGAGATGTTGGTCATTGTTGGTCATGGGGTATAAACTTCCATTTACAAGATGAATAAGTTCTAGGGATCTAATAAGTGTGTGGTATAGTGTGGTACCGATAATTAGCAATTTTCAAGAATATGATACACTCTCGTTAAGAGGGTAGATCTTAAATGTTCTCACCAGACACACACACACAAAAATGGCAATTATGTGTTAACTAATCTTATTGTAGCAATCACTTCACAATATATACATGTAGCAAATCATCACATTGTCAATTATAGATCAAGAATGCTGAGGGGGAAAAAGATAAAGAAAAAAAAAGATATGAACTGTGTGAGTCAGAGTTGGTGTATGCCTTGTCAGGAGGTTGCTAAAGCTATACACATAAACAAAAGCACACCAAGTGAAAACAATGGGCTAAAGACTTTAACTGACACATTAAAGAAGACAGATAGATGGCAAATACACATAGGAAAGCATGTTGCACATCATATGTCAATAGGGAAGTCAAATTAAAACACTGCGATAGCAGTATACACCTATGAGAATGGCCAAAATCCAGAACGTGGACAACACCAAGAGCTGATAAGGCTGTGGAATGAAAAGGAAATCATATTACTGCTGGGAGTACAAAATGGTACAGTCGCTTTGGAAGACAGTTTGCTGTTTTCTAAGAACACATACATACCATATGATCCACCAATTGTGCTCCTTCGTGTTTACCCAAAGGAGTTAAAAACTTATGTCCAAACAAAAACCTGCACACAGATGTTTATAATTTCTTAATTCATAATTATGAAAGCTTGGAAACAGCCAAGATATCCTTCAGAAAGTGAGTGTTAGTCACTCAGTCATATCTAACTCTTTGCAACCCCATGGACTGTAGTCCACCAGGCTTCTTTGTCCCTCAGGAAGTAAGCAGATAAATAAACTGTGTTACATTCAAGACAATAGAATATTATTCAGCACTAAAAATAAATAAGCTATCAAGGCATGAAAAAACACAGAGGAACCTCCAATGCCCATGCTAAGAGAAAGAAGCCAATTGTAAAAGTAACATAGTATATGATTCCGACTATCTGACATTCTAGAAAGACAAATATGAAGACAGTAAGAACGATCAGCGGTTGCCAGGGGCTGTGTGGGGCAGAATGACTAGGTGGAGCACAGAGAATTTTTAGAGCAGTGAGACTATTCTGTATGATACTCTGATGGTGGATTTATGCCATTATTTATTTGTCTGAACCCAAAGAACGCACAACACCAAGTGTGTGCATGCTCAGCCATGTCCGACTCTTTGGGACTCCATGGACTATAGCCTGCCAGGCTCTTCTGACCATGGGATTTCCCAGACAAGAATACACCACCACCAAGAGTGAAACACAATTCAAACTATGGACTTTGGGTGATGATAATACTGTCAATATAAGTTAATCAATGGTAATGAAGACAACCTCCTTGTAAGGGGGGTGTGTTGGTAATGAGAGAGGCTGTGTATGTGTGGGGTCAGGAGGTATACGAGAAAACTACATACCTTCTGCTCAATATTGCTCTGAGCCTAAAATTGATATAAAAAATTAATTCTATTAAAAAGAAGAAAGGCATAAGCCTATGTGCTGACATGGGAGAGAGCTCCAAGACACAGTATTAAATAAATAAAGGTGCAGAGAAGTTTTTTTTCCATAAATATCTACATTTAAAACCATAAAAATCTTCTGGATGGAAGCTTACACACAGCCTGGTAACAGTGGTTATGTTTACAGAATGAGAAAAGGGGTCAGGGAGAAAGAGAACTTTTACTATTAATTTGAACCCTTCTTTTTTTAATTTTAATCACATATATAAAGTGATGTATCTTGTAATAATAAATAATTTTTAAAGTTCTCTATCATAAGCCAATCATCCTACTGGATGTTTCTTCAAAACTCTCTCTCTCTCTCTCTAATATAAACACATATAATGGAATATTTGTCAGTCATAAAAAAGAATGAAATAACATCATTTAAAACAACATGGATAGACTTAGAGGACATTATTCTAAGTGAAATAAGTCAGCCAGAGAAAGACAAGTACTGTATGATATCACTTATATGTGGAATCTAAAAAACACAACAAGTGAACCAATGTAACAAAAATGACTCACTGATATAGAGAACAAACCAGTGGTTACCAGCAAAGAGAAGAAACAGGGGAGGGGCCAGATAGGGGTAGGGGATTAAAAGGTATAAACTATTAGGTATAAAATAAATAAGCTACAAGGATGTATTGTACAACACAGAGAATATAGGCAATATTTCCTAATACCTATAAATGAAATTATTCATAAAAATTATGAATATGTTGTATGCCTGAAACTTATATGACATTGTACATCAACTGTACCTGAATAAAAAAAGCAATAATACAATGTTGCAGATTTATGAACCCCTCACTGACCCTAAATTCAATGGACCCAAATGAGCTGTGGACAAAACCATTCAAAATTTCAATCTACATCCAGAGCTATTAAGACTTCAGAGCCTACAACCAAACACAGCTGCTAAAATCAAGATGGAAACAAACATTCTCATGAGAGATACCATACCTCAAATGGTCCTAAATACAGCTGCATTGTGGTGATCATTCTGTAATGTATAGAAGAATATAGAATTGCTATGCTGTGCCCCTGGAACTAAGAGTTGTAGATCAGTTTTACTTCAATAAAAAGATAAAACTATGAGGGAGATAAAGCTCCATATCAGAAAAAAAAAAAAAGAAGACGTATAGGCTATATCCTATAACTCTTCTATGTGACCTATACTAAATGACTCAGTTTGGGTGGAGGGCAGACAGGAATCCTCTGTGCCAAGGACACTGATTTGCCCTCTGGTGCCAGGCACGCAGTAGAAACCAGCTGACTCATCACCGGCTCAATTTACAAGCCCCAAATCTCTATGCCTGGGAGGCTGGTGCTCCAGCATTGGGCAGAAAAGTTACTTCCAACACAGAGGGCCACAAATTTCTTTTAATGGAGAAAGCATATAGTGAGCTGGTTACACCCGCCGGAAAACATCCTTTCACATAAGACAGAACTTTGGAAATGTGTATGTCCTTGAGAAAAAATATGTAATAAGGAAAGTGCCAGTTCTACCCACTGGCACCCCGGCAGCCCAGGTCTGTCCTGAAGTGGACTGTCCCTCTTCCGGAGGGAACACAAACTTAACCTCATACTGCAACCTGACCCACCGTGCCTGGGTCACTGGTGTCTAAAGCTAAGGGCGCATTTAATGAGGGCTATAAAAATAGGCACAGCCTCCAACTAATAAAAATAAATGAAAAAAAAAGTTAATTATACAATTAAAAAAATAAAAAAATAAATAAAAATAAAAATAGGCACAGTAGGCCCTTGTTAGAGGCTTCTGCCATGAAGTGGCTGAGATCCGGCACTTGCCAAAGCCTTGATGGAAACATCTAATCCAGGAGAGAGCCAATGCAGCTGATGCACCCCTTGAGTATCTTTCATGTGGATTTCACCACTCCCTGTTGCTTGCCCCCCCCCACCCACCCCCACCCCCACCCCACGCACTGTTGTCCTCTTGCTCTTCCACTGAGTTCAGGCCGAAAGCATACCCACTCTGGTCAGGTGTTTATATTCATTCTCTCCAGACCTGCCCTGTCCAACACGGTAGCTCCTGGCCACATGCTGCAATTCACATTAATTAAAATTCAATAAAAAATTTAAAAACGAGTGCCTTACTCACACTAGCCACCTTCCAGGTGCTCGACAGCCATGATTGACTGGGGACGACTGGGTTGGAGGGGCTCACAGAGAATCAGCCATCATCACTGCTCTAGACAGTGAGCTGCTGGAAGCAGGCATGGGGCCTGGCAGGAAGGAGGCACTCCCTGAAGGGTATGTTCATTGGGACCATCCAAACTGTCCCCAAGCTGTGAGAGTGCTACCAGTAGATTGTACCTGATACTGCTGCAGCTGCTGCTAAGTCGCTTCAGTCGTATCCGACTGTGCGACCCCATAGACGGCAGCCCACCAATCTCTGCCATCCCTGGGATTCTCCAGGCAAGAACACTGGAGTGGATTGCCATTTCCTTCTCCAATGCATGAAAGTGAAAAGTGAAAGTGAAGTCACTCAGTCGTGTCCAACTCTTCAAGACCTCATGGACTGCAGCCTACCAGGCTCCTCCGTCCATGGGATTTTCTAGGCAAGAGTACTGGAGTGGGGTGCCATTGCCTTCTCCATACCTGACACTACTTTCTAACAAATCCATTTGGGTTCCATGCCAAGAGCAAACTCCTCCCTGTAAAGCAATGTGTCTGTTCCCTACTGCTGGATGAAGAACTGCAGGGGGCAGCCAGGATCTCTGCTTACTGGAGATGTCAGAGGCGAAGTCGCAACTCAGTCAGGGAGACAGGTGCCTCTCAAATGCCCGCTCACCTCCATCGCCCTGCTCTCTAAGGATGGTTTCCCTTCCACCCGTTTCCTCTGTTCATATAAGGCGCTTTCAATTTTTTTTTTGCAAGGGTCCAGTACAAATCCTAAATGAATAAATACTCACCTAAACTGCTTTGGTTCTCAAATGTTCAAATCTTGTCCTTTTTTGGTGAATAAGAACCCAAGGGACATCTGAGACTGGTAAGTTGTGGCTGCCTAATCTTAGGATTTCACTTGTCTGAGTGAAGCTTCCATAAATACTCCAACTATATTTAAGTTTGTCCAAGAAAGCTCAGACAACAGCCACCTGCCTGACACTGGGGCTAATGCCTGCATCGACACCACAACTGCAAAGGAATGGAGTTATTTATACTAGAGGAAACTAATTTGATCACTGGCGTGGCCGTTAACAAGTACAGGGAAGATCCACACTAGAAGATGGGCCAGAATGAAATTCAAATCATAACCCAGTAAATATAACTGTGGCACAAGCCCCTTGATCATCTGGGTTCAGGGAATAAAACTAAAATCAGCCCCGGAAGATTGAACCTACAGAGGGTGGGGGCATAGGGTGATTGAACCCGAAATGAGCCATGGAATAAGGACGTTCCACTTTAATGTGATAAAGACCTCAACTGATGCAGCTGCTTGTAAAGCCCTGTGTTTCCCTGGCCCTCTGGCAGGGGACCATTGGGCCGCTAAGTAATAAAAGGGAAACCTGCAGGTCAGAAAAACAACTTCCCACCCTGCTGCAGCAGGGGTTCCCTGCCAACCATGGGCATGTTCCTGAGAACTGCTTATGGGAAATTGCCACCACAAAGTCACAGGCGTGCATGGTCAATTTTACAAACGTCTCTGAACACACTTCCTCTGTCTCCTGCCTTGTGCTGGAGAGGGTGGGAGCAAACAGAAAATACTAAATTATGCTCGTCCAGATTTCCCCGAATTTCTGCCCCATTTTAAATCTTGTTGCCTCAATCTAGATTCAAACGCATGTGTCTTGATAAATTTACGCTTTTACACCTCCAAGCATGCTGAGTAATTAATATCCTCTGGGTTGGCAAGGCGCTGCAGCCTTGTGAGGGAACATGAAAATGGCTTTCCTCTGATTCTGATTACTAAACGGATTTAGCTATTGCCACCTGAGTTCCCACCAGTTTCATGAATAAATTTAAAGCACTCCCAGAGAAGACAAGAACGACGTGAAGGCAACAGTTCACCAGAAAGCAGGGATCAGCATTTCAGTCCCAAACAGTCACTGCCATCAACACATCTGCAGTGTCCACCCCATATTCACAGGGTGCACCTCATACCAGGCACAGTCCAGGGAAGGATGGAGATGCAGGTGACATGGCTAAGTCTTTTTAGGTATTTTCAGGAAGCATCTAAGTGTCCTGCATACATGGCAAATAGCTTGATTTTCAGTGCTGGGAGAGGAATTTTGCTTTACAAATTGTTTAAGTCACTTTGCTGATTGAAAGGACAGTTTCAGAAAAAGGATTAAGAAATAGGACAGTTTCTTTATTTCCATACAGAAAGGTACATGCTGCCCATGATGGCTGTTCAGAGGAAATTTCAAAGGTGCTTGGAAAGCCTGCAAGGATAACCTTTTCCACAGAAGTTGAAGCTGGCAGCTAGGAGAGTCCTCAGCCAAAAATAAATAAATAAATAAATAACTGGACTGGGCACCAGGAGCCCAGGAAATGAGGACTGACAGCTAATAAGTGTGTGGTGTCTCTCTGGGGTGATGAGAATATTCTACAGGTAGATAGTAGTGATGCTTGCACAACCTAGGGAATATACTATAAACCAGATTAAGCTGGTGAATTTTATTTTATGCAACTTACATCTCAATTTAAAAATGTACTAGTTGTCACCAGGTACTGCCCCCAGCATTCAGCTCTGCAACTGGGGTATCCAGGGCCTCAGAGATCAGACACCTGATCGGGTGGGAAGCTGAGGGCCACAGCAGTTAATCATTTGGCAGTGGAACCAGAAACAGTCCTGGAGCCAACAGATCCGATGTCTCGTCACAGCTCGGCCACTCACTGACTGGGGGTCCTGCAGCGTTCACTTGACCTCATAGGAGGTCCTCATATGGAAACTGAAAGTATATCTGGTTGCTCGACCCTCAAAGCAATAAGGCGGATGGCATGATGGAAACAAAGGCACCGTGAACAAATAAACTGTCAGGGTGATGTGCCTGGAGGTGTGGGGTCTTGGGACAGCCCTATAACAAGAGGCTCTTGGGGCCACAGTCTCTAAGAAGCAACACAAGATTCTAAGTGCCCTGCTGATGTCAAATCAAAAATTGGAGCTTCATGGGGTGGGAAAGGGAAGGTGGGATGAATTGAGAGTGGCACTAACATATATACACTGTCAGGTGTAAACCAGGTAGCCAGTGGGAAGCTGCAGTATAGCACAGGGGGCTCGGCTCAGTGCTCTGTGACAACCCAGAGGGGTGGGATGGGGCTTGGGGTGTGAGGGAGTCCAAGGGGAAGAGGGGGTCTGGATATGTAGAGCTGATTCATGCTGTTGGACAGCAGAAACGAACACACAACACTGTAAAGCAATTATGGTGCATTAGCCACTCAGTCGGGTCCGACTCTGTGACCCCAGGGACTGTAACCCACCAGGCTCCTCTGCACATGGAGTTCTCCAGGCGAGAATACTGGAGTGGGTTGCCATAAAGCAATTATACTCCAACTTAAAATTAAAAAAAAAAATTGAAGCCTAAGGCTTCCCAACTCTGGTCCAAGGTCATTTCAAGACAACACGTGAGGATCTCAGTGCTGATGCAGCTTTGGAGTTTAAAGAGCTGGGTTCAGGTCCCCTTCTGCCACTCACCAGCAGAAACACGTTGGACAAGAGCCTTGACACCTCTGTGCCTCGGTTTTCTCATCTGTAGAATGGAGATAACAAAAGACTACTGCAGTGGGTTGATGCGAGGATTAAATTGATCATTATGTATAAAGTGATTACCTGTCTGAAACACAGGAATCTCTCAATTATCAGCTATTATTATGTTTGGTATTAAGTAAAGTAGAATTGAATGGCAAATATACAAGTAGAAGGCCCTCAATAAACATGTATGAATAAATAGCTTAAGGTGAGAGTTAAAATGTCCAAAAGCTTAATAGATGCAGAGAGAACAAAGCCACATTCTGATCTACACTTACATAGTATCTGATGGACTTCAGGTCCTACTAATGTGATATTAAGCCTGGGACATCAAGGCACAAGACTGTCACAAGGCCATCCCCAAACACTGTTAAGCCACAGGCTCGTGACTAATGATAAACAGTGCACATGCCATTTCCTTCCCCTTTAGCCAATGAACATAAACACAAGTGGAGATTGGGGTATACTTAATTTTTTTTTTTTTTTCAGAAAAACCTGTGTAATTCCTTAAATGAGGAAGCTGTCTCTGGTTGATGTTGCATAGATGGAAGTCTTCAAATCAGAGCCAGGAAGGGCTGAACAAGACCTCAGAGATCATCAAGTCCAACCCACTCATTTCTCAGATAAAGAGAATCCATCAAAATGTTGATATATTTGGGGGGGAGGGGTGTTTCAAGTCTGTTCAACAAAGGAGAATCTCTTTGTAATACATACAGTTCATTATGCAGTTCACATGTTTTCACAAAGGCCAGGATGCATCATGGGCCCTGCAAGAGCCCACCTGGACAGAGCACCTGACCTGCTCAAGTCAACTTCAAAGGCAATGCAAGTATGTCGTGAGGTATGGCACTGGCAAGGGGTTTCCGCATCCACATTACCGAGTAGGATTGGCAGTGGAGTCCGAGTCTACACTTGACAGGCCCATGGAGATTTTGGCCTTACCACCTGGCCAGGCCAATGTGAAGAGAGAAAGGCACTGTCAGCCCCAGGTGGCCATCCCAGCCCAGACCGTTCTCCCCAAATCCAACTGTACAGTAGGTCATGCTACCTGACCTGGAAGGGGAGATTTCCACAGCTGCAGAGAAACATGCTCAAACTGGCTGCTGTGTTCCCTCATCTTCCCAACTTGGCTTCCTCTCTTTACACAGAAGAGCTCCAGTGAGTGCATCACCACCGACCTAGGCACTGAGACAGGAGCATGGCCATTATTCTTTATTTATTTTATTTTTGGCTGCACTGGGCCTTTGTTGCTGCACTCAGGCTTTCTCTAGTTGTGATGCATACACTTCTCATTGCAGTGGCTTCTCTTGTTGCAGAGTGTGGGCTCCAGGGTATGCGGGTTTAGTTGCTCCATGGCATGTGGGATCTTCCCAGGCCAGGGATACAACCAGAACCCTGCTGTGTTGGCAGGAGAATTCTAAACCACTGGACCTCCAGGAAAGTCCAGCATGGCCATTATTCTTGACTCATCCTTCCTCGTTGATGAATCATCCATGACCAAACTGTGCCTATTTTACCACCAAAATATTTCTGTATTCATTCCATCACTTGCACTTCTGTAGTCACTCCTTTAATGTCTCATCTCAATGAACACAACAGCCCTTTAAATGCCCTCCTTAGCTTGAGTCTTCTATTCTGCTGCCAGAAAAATATCTTGCTACGTCTAAACACCTAGTTGGGTCACCCTTCGTTACTCAAAAATTCCCAATTTCTCTTCATTCTTGCTTACAGAATCAAGTCCAGACTCCTTGGATATCATTCTAAACCCAACCATTCTCTGCTACTTCCACACCCACTGCTGTCTTTACCAAAATCCCCATCTATTCCTATAGAGGCCTTCAGCATCCTCAGAAATGCTTGCTCCATGGAGCTCCTCGATGCCCTCCCCCTTTGCCAAGTAAAACCTATCACATGGGTCATCCATCTTTCACTCTAACTGCATCAGATACATCTGGGCCTGTAACTCTCACATATGCCTAGAAACTTTGAAGATGGGAGCATAGCACCAGGCCTTGTCATATAATAGCACTCAGTTCACTGCCCCAAATTAACTCCTACTCTTCTAGCAGATGCTTAGACTGGAAACCCAAGACCATCTACATTCAGGGAACCAACACTTAGAACATATTCTTTAACTAGTAAATAGACAGATGTTCTGTCAAGGAAACCTATACTCTTTCTCCTATAAGCACTGAAGTTTTCATAAAAAAACTTTATAACAAGTTGGTGTTTGCATCTTAGGAAGACAATGAACTTAATAGACCTCAAAACTCAAATTCTTTTTTTTGTTTCTTTAAATGTTATCTACCCCTTCTTGGTTGCCAAAAAACATTCTTCATTATTAAAGTTCAACAATTTAAAAATTTAATTCAGATTTCTTGTTTTAAATGATAAAATTCGACAGCACCCTAGGAACATTTTTGAACTTCAGGCCTGGCTTATTTTTTGTCAAACCTCCTTTCTGAAGTGCTTCCTTACTCATCCATTTGTTCCTGGTCATAAGGCTGACTGTCTTTGGATCAAGTGGCAACCTTTTGGATCAGTCAGAAGACAGAAGTCACGTTCAGGGAAAATAGTCCCCTGATGAGTGTCTGAGAAGATGTGAAAACTCTTCTTACCAAAGAGTCCTCTTGCCATAGGGCAAGTGAGAAGAAAAGAGGAAAAGGTCCATGCAGAGAAATGTCTAGATTATTTGGTCATTTTTCAATTGGGTTGTATTTGTTTGTTGACTTCTGAGAGTTCTTTATATAATCTGGACACAAGTCTCTTATCAAATGCATGAATTGCCAAAGTTCTCTCCCGTTGTGGTGTTTGTCTTTTCACTTTTTGGATGGTTTCTATTTTTTTTTTTAATTAGTTGGAGGCTAATTACTTCACAACATTTCAGTGGATTTTGTCATACATTGATATGAATCAGCCAAGGAGTTACATGTATTCCCCATCCTGATACCCCCTCCCACCTCCCTCTCCACCCGATTCCTCTGGGTCTTCCCAGTGCACCAGGCCCGAGCACTTGTCTCATGCATCCCACCTGGGCTGGGTACTGGATGGTTTCTATTGAAGCACAAACATTTTTTTTATTTTGAAGTCCAATTAATTTTTCTTTTTATCACATGTGCCCTATCTAAAAAGCCCTTGCCTAACCAAGGTCATGAACATTTATTCTTATATTTTCTTCTGAGAGTCTTATCGTTTTAGTTGTTACATTTAGACCTATGATCCATTTTGAGTTACTGTGAATTGTGTGAGATACAGGTTCAACTTCAATATTTTTTGCATATGGGAATCTAGTTGTCCCTGAACCATTTATTGAAAAGATTCTCTCCCCCACTGAATTGTTTTGGCACCACTGTCAAAGTTCTACTGATCATAAATTTGAGGGTTTACATTCCAAGTCTCAATTCTATTCCATTGATCTTTGTGGTTATCCTTGTGCCAGTACCACCTAGTCCTGAATTCTGCTGTGTTGTATTAATAATAAGTTTTGAAATCAGTAAATGTGAATCCACCTAACCTCATTCTTGCTTTTCAAGGCTGTTTGGCTCTTTTGAGTCCCTTGAATTTCCATACGAATTTTAGGATCTGTTTGTCAATTTCTGCAAAAGAGGCAGCTGGGATTTTAACTGGGATTGCTTTGAATCTGTAAGTCAGCTTGGGAAGTATTAGCCTATCTATCTTAAACATGCTCAAATCTCTCTTTTGACTGTACATCCCCATCCCGATACTGCCTTCTCTCTCCTCCTGTTCATACCAAACTTATAAACAGGGTGTTCATGTTTGATGCTTCCAACTCCCTCCCCTCTTAATCAGCCCTCGATGTCTCACAGCCACCTCATGCCCAGCACATGCAAAACCAAATGCCTGCACTTGCCCCTCCAATCTAGACCCCTTGGCTGCGTTCATCTGTTTCACTGGGTGACATAGTCCCTTCTCCACCATCTACGCCAGAAACCTGCATGTCATCCTGGACAGCTACCTCCGCGACCCCACAAGCCATGCCATCAAGAGCTCGCAGTCCTACCACATGCCCTGTGCTGTCCTCAACCACGTCTCCACATCTCTACCAACAGCCATCATATTCTGCCTGGACAACCACAAGTGTCATCTGCTTGGTCCTTCCAGGTCTGCTCCCCATCCCAACCCATTCTCCACACAGCAGCCAGGAAGACAAACAACAAATAGCACAAAACATCATTTCTTTGTTCAAAATTCGCCAAGACCTTCTCACCACAGGGAATATACACTCCACATGCCTAACTATGACCTGCAAGGCCCAACGCACCTGGCCCCTGCCTAGCTCTTTGTACTATACCTCTCACTGTTATGTAATTTTTGTTGTTTGTTTTCAAGTGAGGGATGTCCATTGTAGAAATCTTAGAAAATGTAGAAGACAGACAAAATATAAATCAGCAAGGGATGACAACATAGACGAATCTTGAGGGCATTATGCTAAGTGAAAGAAACCAATCACAAAAGGATAAACACGGTGTAATTCCATGTACATGAGTTACTTTAGAACTGTCAGATTCATTCAGAAAGTGAAATGAGGCTTGCCAGGGGCTGGAGTGGGGGATGGGGAGTGGTTTAATGCGAAGTTTTATAAGATGACCAAGTTCTGGAGATGTGGTTGCATAACAACGTGAACATGCTTAACAGGACTGAACTATACCATCAGAAATGATTAAGAGAGTAACTTTAGGTTAGGTGGGTTTTTAAAAAAAAAACACAATTAGAAAGAAATAGCAGCAAGTGCTGGTTTCTTGAAAAGAAACCCCGCAGACAGACAGCCATCTCAGGGCATGTTAACTGTAGGCAGAATCTGAAATCTTATCTCATCAATCATCCCTTAAAATACAGCAATCTCATTTCCACATATAACTCAGAGGTTCCCAGCCAAGAGGGACAGGCTGACTGAGAATAGAAACCTCTTCCCTCTCAGAATCACCTGGGTTGGGGTACCAGGCAGGTGTTATTGAAGGTCATTCATTAGAAGAGTCAGGTTGTTGGAAAATTTCTTGTGTTTACGCCAAAACTGGCCCTGAAGCTCGGGTTATAAAAGATTATAAAATAATTATAAAATTATAAAAGAATTGTATTATAAAAGATTATAAAAGAATAAGCCCATCCCATTGCCCATGACACTCCTTCAGACATCTGAGTCCTGCTGTATTTCCCACTTCTTCCCCAATACCTTCCTTCCACTTATACAACTTTCCTCCATGAACCTGTCTGTGTGTATCATATTTGCAAGCAACAGCTTGCTTTAATTCTTTCCCTGATATACCCAATGGCAGACTGTGGCTTCTATCAACAACCATGCTCAAATTCAGTGCCTGTGTACACAATCAGGGACCACAGCCCTTGGCGCTTGTGTGGTGCTCCGTAAACACTGACTAAGCAATCTGAGGAACAGTGTCAAAACACAGAATGAACCAGCCTGTGGGTATAAATACATCCTGCTCCATCACTCCTTCTGGGGCTAGCTTATCACTGAAGCAGGCAATCAATCTGGCTCATCCTTCAACACAAATCCTCAGAAGCAATGAGGGCCCCCTGCCCCCACTGCCGCTGTTTTTCACATCTGTAGAAAAAGGGAGATTGCTGGCCTGGGTTATATGGCAATTTCAAAGAACTTATCCAAGCCTGTGTCTGCTTGATTTGGTCAACTAAATCCCTAAATCAGCCAGTTCTATGGGGGGAATATAAATCAAATAAGTGAATTAATACGATGCAAAATAAAATCACAGCTGTTCAGCTGACCCTTCCCCCTTTTTTTTTTTTACCACTCTGTGCTTATGCCTCTGCAGATACATTGGTGGTGGGTGCTGGGGATTTAGATGAGTGCCACAAAGCAGAATCCCACTTACCTACTTTCTAAGCTTCTTTCCAGCCCAAATGTACCTCTTGAAACATGATCCAAGCCAGGCTCAGCAGTAGGCATGCTCATCTTTAAGTACCTCAGCAACTTTAGACAATGTTTATCCCCCAATTGCACCTAACATGGATCCCCCAGTCAGAAACATATTTTGCATCCCCAACCAGTACACGCAAGCAACAGGCAGATGTCAGACATCTATGTCACAACCCATGTCGCAACACAGTGCTACTCATTCAATTGTCTCGGTGCCTTTGTCAAATAAAGGAACAGATTCAGCAAGTTGAATTCTAACTTGGTTCATGGTCATGTTCTCCACAGATAGGGGGTCTGAGAGGTCTAAGGTAAGGCAGGGTGTGGCATGGGTCCAGTGGGCATTCAGCACATTTTTCACTCAAGGTCACCTAGCCTGTCTTTTTTTTTAAACACCAAACTTCAGAAAGGAGACTTGCCTCATTTGAGGGAGGAAAAGAAATGAATGACTGATATACACACCAACATGGGTAAATCTCAGGATAATTATGTTGAGTGACAGAAGTCAGACCGAAAAAAGAGAGTAAATGTTGTATGACCCCATTTCTATAAAATGCTAAGAAATGGAAAACTGTGGTGATAGCAAGCAAATCAGTTGCCTGCAGATGGGGATAAGGGGAGAGAAGGATTACTAAGGGGACAGAGAAACTTCTGGAGCTGTTGCAGACAGTCATGATCTTGATTGTGGTGATGGCATCACAGCTGTATCCAAATGCCAGAACTGATCAAACTGTACCCTTAAATGTGTGCAGTTTACAGTATGTCCATTATACCTCAATGAAGCTGTTAAAAACAATAAGATATACACCCTGTGTGGGGAAAAAAGTATATGCTTAAATCCTTGCAATAAGCCTTTGCAGGCCTAAAGGATCTCTCCCCAACCCCCACTGCCCCCATCACCCCACCTCATGAACCTCTTTTTTTTTTTCATTTCTTGTTTTCATAAAGTCTGGAATAATATATACCAAAATGTTAGCTGTAGTTATCCACAGATGATGCCTCTTTCCTGAAAAGCTATTAATTCTATAGTTAAAAACACAACTATTTTTCAAAAACAATGTAACATAATGAAAAATTTAATGTTATAACAACCAATACTCCTTGTGGTAGGCAGGATCTCCCAAGCATGTCCACATCCTCACCCTGGGAACCTGTGACTATGTAACCTTTTATGGAAAAGGGATTTAGCAGATGTGATGAAGGCTGCTGAGATAAGGAGATTATCCTGGAGTATCTGGATAGACCCAAGGTTCAGTTCAGTTCAGTTCAGTTCAGTTGCTCAGTCGTGTCCGACTCTTTGCAACCCCATGAATCGCAGCATGCCAGGCCTCCCTGTCCATCACAAACTCCCGGAGTTTACTCAAACTCATGTCCATCGAGTCAGTGATACCATCCAGCCATCTCACCCTCTGTCATCCCCTTCTCCTCCTGTCCCCAGTCCCTCCCAGCACCAGGGTCTTTTCCAATGAGTCAACTCTTCACATGAGGTGGCCAAAGTATTGGAGTTTCAGCTTCAGCATCAGTCCTTCCAATGAACACCCAGGATTGATCTCCTTTAGGATGGACTGGTTGGATCTCCTTGCAGTCCGAGGGACTCTCAAGAGTCTTCTCCAACACCATAGTCCAAAAGCATCAATTTTTCAGCACTCAACTTTCTTCACAGTCCAACTCTCACATCCATACATGACCACTGGAAAAACCATAGCTTTGACTAGATGGACATCACACAGTAAAAAGAGGGATTAGGGAGGGTCAAGGTCAATGTGATGGAAGGAAGGAGGCCATGAGACAGGGTGACCTCCAGATGCTGGAAAAGCCAAAGAGATTCTACCCTAGAGCCTCCAGGAAGAACATAGCCTTGTCATTTGAGCACTATGAGAACCATGTCAGTCTTCCAACCACCAGAATGTAAGAGAATATATTTGTGTTCCTTTAACTTTCCAAGTCAGTGGTAAGTTGTTACAGCAGCTACAGGAGACTGATACTCCATTCCTTTCTTCTATGTACACGTTGATCTATTCTGCCCACATACCTTTGCTGAGCTTCTACTTGGTGTCAGACCTTATCCAAAGCCTGGAGAATATCAAGAACAGTACATTACCTGTCCAGAGAACTAACCAGAACAGCCCACATCTGCTCAAAAGAGGCCAAGTGTCCACCTTTGTTCTTAACAGGCATGAAGTATTCACTTGGAAATCTTTCCAGATCTCATTCTGCTAACCCTGTAATGTCGTATTTCAAGAAGCAATTATTCTTTAAAAAAAAAGAGAGAGAGCTACTTACAATTACATATATTCTAATTGGGTAATATGACTGACAAAGGCCTTAATTATGGTCCATAATTCACACTTACTATATTACTAGACCTTCACTACAGCTTGGCATTTGTGAATATTACACCATTGTTCTGTCACTTGTGCAGCCTTCTCCAATTACTATACTTGCCAGGCATTAGTGCAATGCGAGGCTAAAAACAATGAACAGCGGTCTAACTACCAGAGCCTTTCATTTACCTGAGAAAAGCAGCTTTTGGTCACACTAAGCCAAAACACACAGAGGAACTTCCAGTGGGGACCAACTATCCACAAGGAATTTGGTTTGCTAATCTTGTGAATTATCAAACTACTCATGTAAAGGTAAGCTGACTGTATTCCTATTCTCAAGTGAGAAGACCAAAGCACAAACCAGCCAAAGGCAGCAAGTAAAGTAAGAATGCAATGGGTACCCATCTGACAGTTCCATGTGCACCTTGCAGTACTGGTTCGAGAGGAGCAGCCATGTGGACTTCCAAGCTGTCTCTCCATCAGGACATGAGCAGTCTTCTTTTGGTGCTTTTTATGTACAGTTGACCCTTGAACAATGTGACTTTGAACCATGTGCGTCCACTTATATGTGAATATTTACCAATAAAAAACATTACAAGACTACATGATCCACGGGTGTAGAGGAATCACAGGTACATGGCCACCACAGAAACCAAGAGCTGATATTCAACTGTGAGGGAGGTCGGGACCCTGAACCCCTGTGTTGTTCAAGGGTCAACTGTACTTCTATTTGCTGTAATGAAGTCTACCTATAACACTGTACTGGGTTGAATTGTGTCCCCCCAAAATTCATGTGAATGTGACCTGGTTTGGAAACAGGGTCTCTGCAGATGTGATCAAGTTAAAATGATTGGTATTCTTATAAGAAGAGAGAAATTTGGATGGACACAGGAGGAACTCCATATGAAGATGGAGGCAAAGACTGGAATGGTACAGCTGTAAGCCAAGGATTGACAGCCACCAACAGAAGTGAGGAAGAGTCTGGATTCCACTCAGAGTCTCAGAAAGAGCAAAGGAGCATGGCCTTGCCAACACCTTAATTCAGACCTCCAGAATCATGAGAAAATAAACGGTTGGCATTTTAATTCCTCCAGTTTGTGGCACTGTAACAAAACACCACAAAGTCTTTTGTTACAGTAGCCTGAGGAAAGCAATACAAGCACACAGTACCTAAGCATTCTAGGATAATTCAGAGTCAGGAGTAGAGAAGGTAGGGCTAATCTGGAAGACTCCCTGGAAGCTGTAACCTTAAGAGAAGCTTCTAAAAGTAGGAAGAGCACAAAGAGGGAAGGAGAAGGACAGGGGATACAGGGCCCTTGACCAGAATACAGAATCCCTCCCCAGTCAGGAGATAGCAAGGCACCTGCACATGCATGCAGGAAGCACTATGGGTAGCGCCAAGGAGGTGAGACCTTTATCAAAGCTGCTCAGCACAATGATACCACTTTACACTATAGTGAAGGCAAAAGTGAAAGAGATGAATCAAGCTAGGATTTGGAAAGAATGTGGGAACACACGAACTGACAGGTCCTGCTGGTAGGCATATGAACCAGTATAGCCATTGTAGAAGCAAGTGGGCAGCGCTTGGATGAATCCACATATGTGCACCCCTGACCCACAGCCCCACTCCTGGGCAGGTATCCCAGAGAGGGTCTCATGCATACGACCCACAGACACACAGAGGGGCATGCTTGCTGCAGTGCCAAATGCAAGGTGGGAAACCGGACACAACTTGGGTGGGGGTCCATGACTGGCAGAGCATTGAGGTACAACGTGGTGATGCTTACAAAGACATATTCACACCCTAGGGCTGATGGAAGCAACAAACCCAATGTAGCAAGATGAAGAGATCCAGGAAACACAGTATTGAATGCAAACAAGAAACAGAAGGGCAGAGTCCAATTTATGCAAATCAAACACACTCCACACATTTCACAGGGACATGTGTGTGTTTAATGACATATGAAGAACAAGTGCTTCCTGAGGGGAGGGGAAAGGAAATGAGAATGGGAGATGAAGGGACACAGAAACTATGAAAAGGAAAGAGGGGCCTCACAAGGCCCCCATAGTGACAGTGGGCTAGGACTCTGGAGTGAGTTGAACTCCATTCTCCTCACTAGAGAGCTGAGAAAGACTAACGAGGAAGAGGACCTGGGTTCATCCCAGGGACTGGTGCACAGGAGGTACTCTGGAAATGGCAACTCTGCCCTCCCCAGCAGTAATGCACTTGCCCACAGGCATACCTGGAAGCAGAAACACTGAGTAACCTTGAACTCCATCAGCTCTAACAGCAACAAGAAAAAGAAGAGGAATCCTACACTGAAGTTTGGCTAGTGGTGTTCTTAAAAACCCAAGTTAGGAAACCTTCAACCACTCAGGCTATGGAGGACCCAAAGACACTGGGAACTGCAGTCTTGGGATTCTTGACTCTTCAGCTCAGTATTTCTCAGAGGCAAAATGCCAGGGAGGGGATTAGATCCTGGAATAAGACAGACATTAATGAAAAACAAAGGAAAGCTGAATAAAAGCTTGGACTTTAATAATAACATGTCAATATTGGCTCACTGTGCCAAACGTAGCATACTAATATACTAATATGTCAATAAGAGAAGAAATTGGGTTAGCCTTGGTTGTGGTGACCAGCAGCTCTGATTTCGCCTGGAGAAAGAGACCCTGCCCTGGCCTCATAAGTTAAATCAAAATAGGAGAAACACGCAGGGGAAAAATAAATCCTAACTAAGAGTAGTTACTGAAAACATCAACTCCAAGAGAGACACTGTCTTCGCAGTGCTGAGCACACTGCTGCCCGAGGGAGGGGGCACAATGTGGCAGTCTGTATTCAAATCTCCCACCCAAACCTTTCTCAGGGTCAGCTGTATGGTACATGAATTATACCTCAAAGAAAAACAACAGATGCATGGGTGAACTTTAGCAATGAAACTGGGAAGGTGGAGGAGGCGGGAGATTTCCAAGGTACTGCAGTGAGCGGCCGAGAGGAGATACCCACGTCCAAGGTCAGAGAAACCCCAGTAAGATGGAGGGGCGAATTCACATTTATAATCAAACCCCATTCCCACCAGAGATGCTAAGAGGGCTCAAACAAATCATGTGTGCAGCAGGACCCAGGGACCCCACAGAGACTGGGACAGAACTGTGTTTGAGCATCTCCTGTGGAGGTACAGGTCAGCAGTGGACTGCTGCAGGGACAGGGGCTCTGGGTGCAGCAGACTTGGGTATGGCATAAGCCCTCTTGGAGGAGGTCACCATTAACACTACCATAGAGCTGCCAGAACTTACACAGGACTGGGAAATAGTCCCTTGGAGGGCACAACAGAACCTTGTGCACCAGGACCCAGGAGAAAGGAGCAGTGACCCCACAAGAGACTGACCCAGACTTGCCAGTGAGTGTCCAGGAGTCTCCAGCAGAGGCGTGGGTTGGGGGTACTGCTGCAGGGTTGGGGTCACTGAGTGTGGCAGTGCATGCATGGGACAATTTGAAGGAGGTAACCATTATCTTCTTTACCTCCACCATAGTTTGGCCTCAGGTACATAGCAGGGAGGGAACATAGCTCCACGCATCAACAGGAAATTGGATTAAAGATTTACCTGCCCATCAGAACAGGAACCAGTTCCCCCTCAGTCAGTCTCTCCCATTAGGAAGCTCCCATAAGCCTCTTATCCTTCTCCATCAGAGGGCAGACAGAATGAAAATCACAATCACAGAAAACTGACCAATCTAATCACATGGACCATAGTCTTGTCTAACTCTATGAAACTATGAGCCATGCCATGTAGGGCCACCCAAGACGGATGGGTCATGGTGGAGAGTTCTGACAAAACGTGATCCACTGGAGAAGGGAATGGCAAACCACTTCAGTATTCTTGCCTTGAGAACCCCATGAACAGTATGAAAAGGCAAAAAGATACGACGCTGAAAGATGAACTCCCCAGGTCAGTAGGTGCCCAATATGCTACTGGAGATCAGTGGAGAAATAACTCCAGCAAGAATGAAGAGACAGAGCCAAAGCAAAAACAACACCCAGCTGTGGATATGACTGGTGATGGAATCAAGGTCTGATGCTGTAAAGAGCAATATTGCATACAAACCTGGAATGTTAGGTCTATGAATTAAGGCAAACAGAAAGTGTTCAAACAGGAGATGGCAAGAGTGAATGTTGACACTTTAGGAATCAGTGAACTAAAATGGACTGGAATGGGTGAATTTAACTCAGATGACCATTATATCTACTACTGTGGGCAAGAATCCCTTAAAAGAAATTGAGTAGCCATCACAGTCAACAGAAAGTCCAAAATGCAGTACTTGGATGCAATTTCAAAAAGAACAGAATGATTTCTGTTCGTTTCCAAGGCAAACCATTCAATATCATGGTAATCCAAGTCTATGCCCCGACCAGTATTCCTGAAGAAGCTGAAGTTGAATGGTTCAATGAAGACCTACAAGACCTCCTAGAACTAACACCAAAAAATATGTCCTTTTCATTGTAAGGGACTGGAATGCAAAACTAGGAAGTCAAGAAATACCTGGAGTAACAGGCAAATTTGGCCTTGGAGTACAGAATGAAGTAGGGCAAAGGGTAATAGAGTTTTTCCAAGAGAATGCACTGGTCATAGCAAACACCCTCTTCCAACAACACAAGAAAAGACTCTACACGTGGACATCACCAAATGGTCAACACTGGAATCAGATTGATTATATTCTTTGCAGCCAAAGATGGAGAAGCTCTATACAGTCAGCAAGAACAAGACTGGGAGCTGACTGTGGCTCAGATCATGAACTCCTTATTGCCAAATTCAGACTTAAATTGAAGAAAGTAGGGAAAACCACTAGACCATTCAGGTATGACCTAAATAAAATCGCTTACAATTATACATACAGTAAAAGTGAGAAATAGATTTAAGGGACTAGATCTGATCAACAGAGTGCCTGATGAACTATGGACGGAGGTTCATGACATTGTACAGGAGATAGAGATCAAGACCATCCCCAAGAAAAAGAAATGCAAAAGAACAAAATGGCTGTCTGAGGAGGCCTTACAAACAGCTGTGAAAAGAAAAGAAGTGAAAAGCAAAGGAGAAAAGGAACGGTATACCCATTTGAGTGCAGAGTTCTAAAGAATAGCAAGGAGAGATAAAGACTTTCTCAGTGATCAATGCCAAGAAATAGAGGAAAACAGTAGAATGGGAAAGACTAGAGATCTCTTCAAGAAAATTAGATACCAAGGGAACATTTCATGCAAAGATGGGCTCAATAAAGGACAGAAATGGTATGGACCTGACAGAAGCAGAAGATATGAAGAAGAGGTGGCAAGAATACACAGAAGAACTGTACAAAAAAGATCTTCATGACCCAGATAATCACGATGGTGTGATCACTCACCTATAGCCAGACATCCTGGAATGTGAACTCAAGTGGGCCTCAGGAAGCATCACTATGAACAAAGCTAGCAGGGGTGATCAATTCCAGTTGAGCTATTTAAAATCCTAAAAGATGATGCTGTGAAAGTGGTGCACTCAATATGCCAGCAAATTTGGAAAACTCAGCAGTGGCCATAGGACTGGAAAAGGTCAGTTTTCATTCCAATCTCAAAGAAAGGCAATGCCAAAGAATGCTCAAACTACTGCACGATTGCATTCATCTCACACACCACTGAAGTAATGCTCAAAATTCTCCAAGCCAGGCTTAAACAATACATGAACCATGAACTTCCAGATGTTCAAGCTGGTTTTTTTTTTTTTCCTTTTTTTTTCATTTATTTTTATTAGTTGGAGGCTAATTACTTTACAATATTGAGTGTTTTTTGCCATACATTGACATGAATCAGCCATGGATTTACATGTATTCCCCATCCCGATCCCCCCTCCCGCCTCCCTCCCCATCACATCCCTCTGGGTCTTCCCAGTGCACCAGCCCTGAGCACTTGTCTCATGCATCCAACCTGGGCTGGTGGTCTGTTTCACCCTTGATAGTATACTTGCTATTCTCTCAGAACATCCCACCCTCGCCTTCTCCCACAGAGTCCAAAAGTCTGTTCTGTACTTCTGTGTCTCTTTTTCTGTTTTGCATATTGGGTTATCATTACCATCTTTTTAAATTCCATATATATGCATTAGTATACTGTATTGGTCTTTATCTTTCTGGCTTACTTCACTCTGTATAATGGGCTCCAGTTTCATCCATCTCATTAGAACTGATTCAAATGAATTCTTTTTAATGGCTGAGTAATATTCCATTGTGTATATGTACCATAGCTTCCTTATCCATTCGTCTGCTGATGGGCATCTAGGTTGCTTCCATGTCCTGGCAATTATAAACAGTGCTGCAATGAACATTGGGGTGAACGTGTCTCTTCCAGATCTAGTTTCCTTGGTGTGTATGCCCAGGAGTGGTATTGCTGGGTCATATGGCAGTTCTATTTCCAGTTTTTTAAGGAATCTCCACACTGTTCTCCATAGTGGCTGTACTAGTTTGCATTCCCACCAACAGTGTAAGAGGGTTCCCTTTTCTCCACACCCTCTCCAGCATTTATTGTCAAGCTGGTTTTAGAAAAAGCAGAGGAACCAGAGATCAAATTGCCAACATCCACTGGATCATCGAAAAAGCAAGAGAGTTTCAGAAAAACATCTATTTCTGCTTTATTGACTATGCCAAAGCCTTTGACTGTGTGGATCACAATAAACTGTGGAAAATTCTGAAAGAAATGGGAATACCAGACCACCTGATCTGCCTCTTGAGAAATCTGTATGCAGGTCGGGGAGCAACAGTTAGAACTGGACGTGGAACAACAGACTGGTTCCAAATAGGAAAAGGAGTATGTCAAGGATGTATATTGTCACCCTGCTTATTTAACTTATATGCAGAGTATATCATGAGAAACGCTGGGCTGGATGAAGCACAAGTTGGAATCAAAATTGCTGGGAGAAATATCAATAACTTCAGATATGCAGATGACACCACCCTTATGGTAAAAAGTGAAGAAGAACTAAAGAGCCTCTTGATGAAAGTGAAAGAGTGAAAAAGTTGGCTTAAAGCTCGACACTCAGAAAACTAAGATCATGGCATCCAGTCCCATCACTTCATGGCAAATAGATGGGGAAAGAGTGGAAACAGTGGCAGACTTTATTTTTGGGGGCTCCAAAATCACTGCAAATGGTGACTGCAGCCATGAAATTTAGAGACACTTATTCCTTGGAAGAGAAGTTATGACCAACCTAGACAGCATATTAAAAAGCAGAGACATTACTTTGCCAACAAAGGTCTGTCTAGTCAAAGCTATGGTTTTTCCAGTAGTCATGTATGGATGTGAGAGCTGGACTATAAAGAAAGTTGAGTGCAGAAGAATTGATGCTTTTGAACTGTGGTGTTGGAGAAGATGCTTGAGAGTCCCTTGGACTGCAAGAAGATCAAACCTGTCCACCCTAAAGGAAATCAGTCCTGAGTGTTCATTGGAGGGACTGATGTTGAAGCTGAAATTCCATCACTTTGGCCACCTGATGTGAAGAGCTGGCTCATTTGAAAAGACCCTGATGCTGGGGAAGGCTGAAGGTGGGAGGAGAAGGGAACGACAGAGAATGAGATGGTTGAATGGCATCACCGACTCAATGGACATGAGTTTGGGTAAACTGTGGGAGTTGGTGATGGATAGGGAGGCCTGGCATGCTTCAGTCCATGGGGTCACAAAGTGTCGGACATGACTGAGCGACTGAACTGAACTGATCAACAGGATGACAGTGACAAGTGTTATCTGGGGACAAGGATGAGAGAGTGAAAACACAGGGAGATAGGACTGGCTGTGGAGCTTTCCAGCTCACTTGCAGAGCTCCCTTGTGGATATGAGTAGCAGCAGGGAAGGGTTTCCCCGTGTACATCAGGTCATTACCAGTAGGTCTGACCTGAACCTCATGGCTAGTTTACGGGGCTTTGGTTGGGGTGACCAGCAGAAGAGGCACAAGGACCTGCTAGGCTGGGGACCCACTTGTGGAGCTGAATTGTCTTTGACACACAGGTCCCCCCAAGCAGCCAGGGAGCCACCAGTCCCTGCCAGCAGTGATCACCCAGTCCCCGAGCTCAACCTTGCGGTTCCCTCATCTTTGTAACTAACATGGATGAAAGAGGGACAGCCAATCCCACGGCTGCCACACCCTCTAGATCAGGAGGGACAGGAGTGTATCCAACACCACATTTCTGTCTGCAGGAGAGACAGACTAGGGGCCCAGGCCAAGGCAAAGGTTTTGGGCCAAGTGGATCCAAACCTAGCTCTGCTGTTCTGGGACTCTGGATGGGTTTCATCTTCCAGAACCCCTGTGTCCTCCTTTAGGAGGCTCATCGCTGTCCTTCCCTGAGGCTACTGGGAAGACAAAACGAGAGGGTGGACATGGATGTGAGTGCGCCTGGCATGCAGGGGCACCTTGTCCGGTGATGGTTCCCTCCCCCAACCTCCAGCTCCTTCTCTGAAGCCAGTAAAATGCTCACGTGCCCCAGCTCCTCCTGCCCCTTGTGGGTGGGAACACCAGGGACTCCTTCGCACTCCATCCACCCACTGCAGGCTGGCTTCGCCCACCACTCCTGAAAACCGCTCTCAGGAATGGAAGCTGGAAGACAGATATGGCTTCTTTTTCTTCTGATTTTCTTTCCACGTCTCTGGCCATCCCTGCCCTGGCTCCCAACTGGCAGCTCTGCTTTGGCCTTTATGTGTGCTGGCACCCTTTCCACCCTTCCTTCCTTCTCAACTCCCTCCCTGGGTGACATGGTCCAGGCCCATGACTCGGTTGGCACCTCGTGTTGAGACCTCCCGACTTCTGTCTGCAGCCCTAGCCCAGGCCACCATCACCTCACCATGAGCACGCTCACCCCTAAGCCTCAGTCTCCTCATCAGTGGACGGGAAATGGGGGTCCCGGAGCTGCTTCTGAGCCTGCCACACGGGAGGTGCTGACTCCAAAGCTCTGACCTACGTGCCCTGTGACCCTCTGCAAACCTCCAACTTCCTCCTCCCTCGAGTTGGACATATTTCAAGGACATGGTACCCAGGACAGTAGCCCGAGGTATAACACTCAGAAAGTAAAAGGGCTCTGAAACACAAAACATCTCAGAGGTTATTGCTCTGTCAATCCAGGCAGGTCATTCACTGGCTGAATGCTTTCTGGGCCTCCTTGCCAAATTCAACTCTTAACCACTCTGCTAATGGGGAAGATCACAGGCTATCTTCCCTGTGGGGGTTCTTACCGCAGACAGCAGGCCCTGGAAGAGCCTTCTCATGGGTGTTGGAGGGCCTCCTCCCTCTCACACACCATGCGAGGTGTTATTCATCTTCCATCACACCCCAAGACACTCCCATAGCTGGGGTCTACTCCTAGCCCTTACTGGCGAGTGACAGTGCTCAGCATGGCCCAGTCACAGCCCTGGGGTGAAAGGGCACAGCCTGGCAGCACTCCAGAGTCTCTCATTGGTTCCCCAGGCTGCCTCCATGCAGGGTCAACGGCAAGCATTCTCCTTTCCTTCCCCAGACCAGGCTCCCTGAATGGGTACCAATGGAGCAACTGGAACCACCAGTTCCTACTGCTCCAGTTGGAAAGGAGAGTGTTATGCTACCCGACTCCTCTCTCCCCCTCACCACCCACATCCAACCCATCAGTGAGGTCACTCATTCCACCTGAAAACAAATCTCTCTGGAGTCCAGCCATTTCTTTCATGCACACTGTCACTACCACGGTCCTTTAACTAAGCACAGTGTAGATACGTTGCCCTGGAATTCATTCCATTTTGTGTTTGTCTTGCCTGTATGTGATTCTAACGCCTTGCGCATAAGGGCAGCCATGTTTCTTCCACATCTTCCCAAGGTGCTCAATGAGCCACCAGCAGACACTCCGCAGATTGCCTGAATCTCTTCCAGGTCACACAGAGCCCGCCACAAGACAGCACGTGCTCTTGTCACTGTTACCAGCTGGGACCTCTGCTTGGGCCCTCTCTCTGCCTCCCTCAATAAAGAGCTCTTTTATAACCTTTGCACTAAGCACAGAGGCCAATAATCAAACTCCCCCTTTGAGAAATTTTCTTTACAAATGACCAGCCATGTAAGCAAATTCGTTTAGAAGAGAACACCTTTCAAACAGGTTTGCATCTCTGGCCTCTGGGAAAAGGGGTGGGAAGGAAGAGAAGGGCCAGCAGACTGGGAAGGGTGTTCTCTCCCCACCGCTGGCGAGGCATTTGATTTCAGGAGTATTAATCAAAATCACTCTTGATTATAGCAAAAACAACCTTTGCTATAATTTTAATGCAATTAACTGGAATATATGGTAATTCTGAGCAATCTTGCTCTTGAGATTAAAGAACAGCCTGCCAGGAAACATATGAATAAAGCTTTAAGATCAAAATTTGCATAATTAGGTTTCTTTGCTGCTCTCCCCACCCTACCCGCAGCCTCAAAGTTCTGTTGAAGGGAGGGGTGTAGAGTTGGCAGGCCAACAACCTGGACTGGCACCCCGCACTTCCCCCCTAGGCTGGGATACTCCTTTCCAAGAGCATGTTTGTATTTCTCCAACATGTTCCTGAGGGGCTGAGAGACAGCGAGAGACAGGTGGACAAATGACAGTGCAGAGATTCTGAGCTGTACTTTCAAAGGCAGGGGCAAAAATGTAGCAATACCTTCCAGCTTATGGAACTACTTCCTGGCAGTTTAGTGCCGCAGAAACTTGTTCATTGTCCTCTGAAGATGTATCATGCTCTATTCCTGACACCATGACAACCTCAGCAATACTGTAAGCCCCAAACTTATTTGGTGATGACATGTTTTAATGCCTGGTCACAGACTCCCACTGGCCCAGGCATTGCTACCACAAGGAAGGACACCTCCTACCACTGTCTTACAGGGTCTGTGATAGCCACAGCCACTGCCTCACCCCACTGTGCCCCCTCCTCACCAGCCCCCTCCTCACTGCACCCTCTGGAGAGAGCCTGTATTACCCCAGGAGAGAAGGAAAAGCATCAGTTATCTTCATGAAGATGTGACAAGGGGGACCATGTACCAGCTACTCCTAAGAAGGAAAAGAAAAGCCAGGAAGGAGATGGGGCCAACCACTCACCTGACAGCAGGCTGCAGGCTAGGTATTCCCCGAACCTAGAGAAACAATTCCTACCCCTCACCTTCAACCTGCATCTCAGAGATTCTGCATTCAATCCTACCCATGAAAAGATTTCTAACATTTAAAATTTCATAAAATATCAGCAATCCAATTTCCTCTTAAGCAAGTTATTCTTGGACCTGCACTAAAGTTAGGCTGAAAGTTTAATACTTCTTTATCAGAAGGCTTTGAGGAAACAAGAATAATCATTTTTTTTTTTGTTCTTTGCTGCTTTGAAAACAAATGCAGAAAAAAGGAAAAATACAAAATGGGAGAACAGTTGGTCCTTTCTCACAGAGACCTTCAAGACATGATGCCACACTAGAGACTGCTGGGATAACGAAAAATCTGCCCAGGTTTTCTGTTCCAGATGGTAGACACCAAGCACATTTATATTCCCATCTCTCAAAACCACTGGGGAATGTCAGGAAAGGCACACACAAGTGAGTACATTCAGACAAGCACTAGGAACGCAGGGGTGGGGGGAAATGGGCAATCCCAAGACGAACTTCTAGAAGAGCAAAGGTGGATAACATCAGAACACAGATCAAAGTAAGAGGAACTGAACAGCACCAAATAAATACTGAAAATGTGGGGGGACCAGAACAATTACACGCTGGTGGTGGAAGTGGAAAATGGTACAACCAGTTTGGAAAAAGCTACCACTTTCTTTAAAAGTTAAGCTCAGTCATACCCCATGAGTCAGCAATTTCACTCCCAGGTCTCCATCCAAGAGTAACAGTGCAAAATGGAAGCAACCCAAAAGTCTGAACAGGGGAATGGATAGACCGTGATGCAGCCACAGAATAGAAATCTGCTCAGAAAGAAAAGGAACAGCTTACATGTATTATAACATTATAATATATTATAATAAAAAATTATACTGTATCAGAAAAGCCTGTCACAAAAGGGTAAATATGGTATGGTTTATTTCTATGAAATTCTAGAAGAGACAAAACTAACCTACAGTATAAAACTCAGATCAGTGGTTGCTTGGGTGAGGGATGCTATGTGATGTGAGGGAAGTTTCTGGGGTGATGAAAAAGTTCTCTCTGGACATGCATTCATGAAAACTGAATGTAAGGATCTTAATACCCTCGCATTTCACTATGTGTAAATCATACCTCAAAAAAAATACTTAAGAACCTTACTAGAACCAAGTGCACAAAAAATTTTAAAACACTACTGTGCAACATTATTGAAAATGTTAGTATCTGAGCATTTGATTGTATGTAAGTGAAAGTCACTCAGTCATGTCTGACTCTTTGCAACCCCATGGACTATACAGTCCATGGAATTCTCCAGGCCAGAATACTGGAGTGGGTAGCCTATCCCTTCTCCAGGGGACCTTCCCAATCCAGGGATTGAACCTAGGTCTCCCCATTGCAGGAAGATTCTTTACCACCTGAGCCACATGGGGAAAAAAAATTTTTTTATGTATCTTTGTGTGTATGTAAAGCCCTTTGTATGCACTGTATGTAAATAATACCTCAATTTCAAAAGATACTTAGAACTATACTAGAACTAAGTGAAGAAAAAAAATGAAAACAGTATGGTTGATTCTCACGCAACACGCAATCCACATACAACTTATATAGTCAGCCCTCTGCATTCACTAATTTGACCAGTCACAGACCGGTTCTAGCATTCACTACTGAAAAATATCGGTGTATAACTGGATCTGCACAGTTCAAACCCACATCATTCAAGGGTCAAATGTACTGAAGAACACAAAAGAGGACTTGAACAAATGAAAAGACTAGGTTGTGGAATGTGATATCATACAAGTGCCAATTCACCCAAATCCCTAAGTATGACATGATTCCAATAAAAACGGTATTCATAATGACAACAAATGTGGGAAGGAGCTAAGTTTAGGAGCACGTCCTCTGTCCAGAAGGAAGTGTGGAAGCTGCAGTGAAGGCCCCTCTTCCCCTCCTCAAGTCAGTGTGAGGGAGGAAGATGGCAGGAGAGGAGCGAGGAGGGATCTAAGGAACCGAGCTCAGACCTGCTTCCCTGGCTTCCATGAAGCCCCTCACCACAGAGAAGCTGGACATCTTCCCTCCAAAGAAACTGAGCAAACCGGTGAGGAGGAGCTGGGGGCCCAGATGGGCCTGGGGCCTGGAAGAGGAGCCTTTTCAGGTTGGCCCCAGCCAGCCCACTGGTCGCCTCCCCACCCACAGCCCCAACAGCCGCAGCCTTTCCCTCTCTTACACGGCAAGCTCCCATCCACCGGGTGATAGCCGCCTACCCTCCAAGCCCAGAAAGGGAAGACCCTACTGGGGCCTCCACTGAGAAATACAAGCAGACAACCCAGAATCACTGCCCAGGAAACTCCATTCATTCATCTGATAACTAGTCCCTCAGCTCTCACCTCAGCCCTGGGAAACGCCCACTAACAAGGCAGCTTGTAGTGGTGGTCTCACAGAGAGGAGAAAATGATCTATCCACACATGGAATGTTACTCAGTGATAAAAAGGAAAAGGAGGACTGAGCCAGGCCACAACCTGCATGAGCCTTGAAAACCGTATACGAAGTGAAAGAAGCCAGACATATATGATCATACACTGCATGATTCCATTTACGTAAAATATCCGGAATAGGTAAATCCACAGACACAGGGAGCTGATTAGAGGTGGCCAGGAGCTTTTGAACTGTGGTGTTGGAGAAGACTCTTGAGAGTCCCTTGGACTGCAAGGAGATCCAACCAGTCCATCCTAAAGATCAGTCCTGAATATTCATTGGAAGGACTGATGCTGAAGCTAAAACTCCAATACTTTGGCCACCTGATGCGAAGAATCGACTCATTGGAAAAGACCTTGGTGCTGGGAAAGACTGAAGGCGTGAGGAGAAGGGGACCACAGAGGATGAGATGGTTGGATGGCATCACTGACATGATGGACTGAGTTTGAGTAAACTCCAGGAGTTGGTGATAGACAGGGAAGCCTGGCTTGCTGCAGTCCATGGGGTTGCAAAGAGTTGGACATGACTGAGCGGCTGAACTGAGGAGCAGGGGGAGGGGAGCATGTAGACTGACTGCATAATGATACAGGTTTCACCTTTGGGTGATGAAAATGTTGTGGAACTAGAGAGAGGTGGCAGTTATATAGCTCTGTCAGTGTCCTACATGCTGCTGACTTGTATATTTTAAAGGGGTGAATTTCTTGGTACATGAATTAGACATCAATTTTTAAGCCATTAAATAAAAGGAAACCTGAATTTCAGGATGAGAGTCACAGGGAAGCCAGTGGGAAGATAACTAGAGTCAGAGACTGCAGGGGACCGGGCTGGAGACCGGCCCACAAAGGGAGTGGGGGCAGGGAGGGGTGGGCGGATGTCTTGCTCTCTATAAATACACCTGGCTCCTAACCAGGCTCTGAGCCTGACTGCCCAAAGGCGAAACAGGGCGTACTTCCAGGGCCTGGGAGGGTTTGCTTGGACACAACAGAAGTTCTGAGCCTGCTGCTTGTAATTCAGATTTCTTCAAATCCAATCAGATTGTCAGTGACCTAAGAGTTTTCATTAAAGGTAATCCTTCAGTGAATGCTTTTCATAGGATTTTAGAGCCGACCAGTTAGGGCAGGACTATTTAGCCACCAAACACTGAAGACATACCAGGGATTGGAAGAGAGAGAAAGATGAGAAAAGCAGACTTCTTGACCTCAGGCCCGGGGTGGAGTTATGGAAACAAATGGGGTTACAACACCAGGTGTGTGCCTGGTGACCCAATATCACAGCGGCCATCACCAGCTCCACCTGCCAGGCTGCAGTGAGTTGGGGGCAGCTGAGCTCAGATCGGAAAGCGGAGCAGAGGAGAGGGCCCTGGGGCAGAGGAAACCTTCTAAGTCAAGCCTTGGGGGTGCAGGGGCTGGCTGTTTGCAGAGAGCACAGGGCAGTCAGGAGGGGAGGATGTGGCTGGAAGTGGACAAAGAAAGAGGAGGCTGCAGATGAGGAAGGCCAGGCTAGGGAGGGGCAGTGAGGAGAGTTAAGAGGGGCTTCAGGGGTGAGAGAAGTGTAAGGAGAGCACATGGCCGAGAATGGCGACACCTGGAGGGCAGGCACATGGCCGACCTGAGGGCTCCTCCTCCTGACCCTCCACCACCTTTGACACCACTGAGCAACCTTTCCTGAGACACTGTTCTGAAACCACAGGCCACGCTCCTCCTCTGGGCCTTATCTTCTCTTGTAGCTACTCTGTCCACACCTTCAATGCTGGGGCTGCCCAGAGAGTCACCACTCAGGTTCACCCACTCTCTCAACTAGATCCCACCTCCTCCTGTGATGTCAGCTTTTATTGCCCCCAACCCCAAACTGAAATACCCACATTCAAAGTGGTTCTGAGCTCTGGGCCCAGAGTTTCCTGCCAGACACCTTTCCCTACCCAATCAATCAGCTGGAGATCTGCTGGAAGGCAGCCGTGCCCACTGCCAATTCTGCCCTCCCTCGAATCCCCTGCTCAGAATCATTACTTTGAATCACCTCTTGCTTAGTGGTTTTGTGTTATTAAGTAGATGTGCCCAAGAGGGTTCCTGAGTGACATATAGCCTTCAAAGCGTTCCATTTTTTCACTGAAAATCTTATTGAGATAACTAGATTCCCACACAATTATAAGAAACAATACAGGGGAAAGGGATAAACTGGGAGTTTGGGATTAAAATATACACTACCATATATAAAAGTAGATAATCAATAAAGACCTGCTGCATAGCACAGAGAATTCTATTTAATACTCTGTTGTAAACTACAAGGGAAAAGAATCTGAAAAAGAATAGCTATGTATGTATGTAAAACTGAATCACTTCGCTATACATCTGAAACTAAACACTGTAAATCAACTAAAATTCAATTTTAAAAATTTAAACAGCCAAAGAATAAAAAGTGTTATCCATATCTATTCACCTAACTCTATGTTCTTATATTAATAAATATTGTATATTTAACTATAAAATGTTAAGAAATAAAATGAAGATATCCCTTGTATACTTTGCCTAGTTCCCCCAAAGGTCATATTATGCAAAATACTACATTATCACAATCAGTATACTGACATTGATATAAGCCACCCATCTTACTCAGATTTTTCCAGTTTTACTTGCATTCATTTGTATTTATTAAGTACTGTACAGTTTTATCGCAAGTGTAGATTCATGTGACCACCACAGTCAAGATAAAGAATAGCTCCATTGGCACAAGTATCCCTTATGCTGCCTTTTTGTAACCATACCCACCTCTCTGCCACCTTTCCTCTTCCCATCCCCTACCTGTGACTGCTAACTACCACTAATCTGTTCTCTCTTTAATGATGTAATTTCAAGAATGTCATAGAAATGGAGTAATGCAGTATGTCTTCTTTTAAGACTGGCTTCTTTTCACACAGCATACTACATCTGAGATTCATCCGGGTTGTTGTGCATATCAAGTTTGTTCCTTTTCCATTGCTTAGTAGTATTCCACAGGGTAGATGTACCACACTTTATCCATTTACCCATCAAAAGGCATTTGGGCTGATTCAAGTGTTTGACATTTACAAATAAAGCTATCAACATGTGGGTTCAGGAAGCATTCCATTATTCCAAATGCCTTTATATCACCTCTCCATGAGAATGACAGCCTGACCTAAACTTTTTGCCTCAAAATTATGTCAAGGTATTGCTATGACACCTTCTGGCATCAAATACTGTCACGAAGCAGGGTCAGGTAAACTTCACTTACTTTTTTCCCTCTAATAGATGACTTGCTCCCTACTGCCTACATTTCCTTAAAAATCACCAGCAAGGAAGTGCATGCAAAGCACCAGCTGAGAGCAGAGAGGAGTACCTGACCAGCAGAAAAGTACAGAACCACACAAAACTCAGTAGGACAAAGGAACTAGGGGGGAAAACAGGACTGTTACTAGGACTGGACCTGCCCTCAGTGGGTGGGGGAACTGAAGCAGGGGTCCGATCCCCACACCGGGGCAATTATCTGAGCCATAGGAGAAACATTTAAGGCTGAGAGTGAAACATCTGATCTGTGGCAGCCTAAATGGAATGAGCATCAGACAGTCCATGCCACAGCCAGACACACCCCGGACAAGGATGCAGGTCCCCTGGAAGGCACAGCAGCTGGGAGCTGGAGCTTAGGGATTGTGGAGCAAGCCCAGAGCGAGGGCTGCTGTTGACTGTGGAGAGACAGACTGAGGGGACATGAGGGAGGAGACTGTGGTTGGAAATGCCTGTGGAGGAAAACCAGGCAGCCATGGAAGCAAGGCAATACTACTAAGTCACACATAGGGGCTGGAGCCATCACCATAGCCCATCTAACCTCACAGTCCAGCATCAGCAACTGAACAGCAGACAGGCTGGCCAACAAGCGCCTGACTCACCCAACTAGAGCAGGATCCCACAAATGGTGCCCCTTTAACTGCCTGACAGGCCCATCTAGGGGTAGGTCCCCAACAAGGGTGGCCCTTTAAGACCCTGACACGCACATCTACAGAGTAAGACCTCAAACAGAGTGCCCCTTTGAGTGCCTGACACACCCATCTACAGAGAAAGACGCCACCCAGGGTGACCCTGTAAGAGCCTGAAGAGCCCATCTACAGAGCAGGACCCCACCCAGGATGCACCTTTAACTGCCTGATACACCCATCAAAGGAGTAGGCCCCACCCAGGGTGCTCCTTTAAGAGCCTGACCCGCCCATCTACAAAGAAGGACTCCACAAAGTGTGCACATTTAAGTGTCTGACGCACCCAACTACAGCGTAGTATCCCACTCACGGTGCCTCTTTAAGAGCATTATGAGCACATATACAGAGTAGGACCCCAACCAGGGTGCCCCTTTAAGAGTCTGATGCTCCAATCTACACAGCAGGATGCCACCCAGGGTGCCCTTTATGAGCCTGAAACACCTACCTTCAGAGCAGGACCCCACAGAGAATGTCCCTTTAAGTGCCTGACGCGCCAATCTAATAGGAGGACCCTACCCAGGGTGCCCCACTCAGAGCCTGACATGCCCATCTACAGAGAAGGACCCCACCCAGGGTGCCCCTTTCAGAGCCTGACATGCCCATCTACAGAGAAGGACCCCTCCTAGGGTGCCCCTTTAGTGCCTGACCCGCCAATCGACAAAGAAGGACCGCAGCCAGGGTGCCCCTTTAGTGCCTGACCCGCCCATCCACAGAGAAGGACCCCACCCAGGGTGCCCCTTTAAGTGCCTGACGCGCCCATCAAAGGAGTAGATCCCTACCCAGGGTGGCTCCTTAAGAGGCTAAAGTGCGCATCTACAGAGAAGACCCCACACAGGGTGCCCCTTTAAGTGCCTGACACGACATATAAGGAGTAGGTCCCCAACCAGGGAGAACCTTTCACAGCCTGACGCACCCAACTAGAGAAGGACCCCACCCAAGGTGCCCCTCTAAGTGCCTGATGGGCCCATCTAAGGAGTAGGTCCAGAGGTAGGGTGCCCCTTCAAGTGACTGACATGCCCGATCTACAGAGTAGGACCCCATTCAGGGTGCCCTTTTAAGTGCTTGACGCGCCTATCTACTGGTAGGACCAGACACAGGGTGTGCTGTTAAGTGCCTGACGCCCCCATCTAAGGCGTAGGTCCACACTCAGGGTGCCCCTTTAAGTGTCTGACATGCCAATCTAAAGAGAAGGACCCCACCCAGGGTGCACAAGAGCCTGACGAGCCTATGTACTGAGAGGACAACGCCTCAGTGACACTTTAAGTGCCTGACACACCCATCTACAGAGAAGGACGCCACCCAGGGTGCCCCTGTAAGAGCCTGAAGAGCCCATCTACAGAGCAGGACCCCACCCAGGATGAACCTTTAACTGCCTGATACACCCATCGAAGGAGCAGGTCCCCACCCAGGGTGCTCCTTTAAGAGCCTGACCTGCCCATCTACAGAGAAGGACCCCACAAAGTGTGAACATTTAAGTGTCTGTTGCACCCAACTACAGCGTAGTATCCCACTCACGGTGCCTCTTTAAGAGTATTATGAGCACATCTACAGAGTAGGACCCAAACCAGGGTGCCCCTTTAAGAGTCTGATGCTCCAATCTACACAGCAGGATGCCACCCAGGGTGACCCTTTATGAGCCTGACACACCTATCTACAGAGCAGGACCCCACAGAGGATGTCCCTTTCAGAGCCTGACATGCCCATCTACAAGAGTTAAGACTTCACGCAGAGTGCGCCTTTGAGTGCGTGACATAACCATCTAAGGAGTAGGTCCCCATTCAGGGTGGTCCTTTAAGAACCAGACATTACAATCTACAGAGAAGGACCCCAGCCAAGGTGTCCCTTAAGTGCCTGATCCGCCCATCTACAGAGAAGGACCCCAACCAGAGGGCCCCTTTAGTGCCTGACTCGCCCATCTAGAGAAGGACCCCACCCAGGGTGCCCCTTTCAGAGCATGACATGCCCATCTACAAGAGTAAGACCTCCCCCTGAGTGCCCCTTTGAGTGCCTGACATAACCATCTAAGGAGTAGGGCCCCATTCAGGGTGGTCCTTTAAGAACCGGACATTCCAATCTACAGAGAAGGCCCCCACCCAGGGTGCCCCTTTCAGAGCCTGACATACCCATCTACAAGAGTAAGACCTCCCCCAGATTGCCCCTTTGAATGCCTGACATAACCATCTAAGGAGTAGGTCCCCATTCACGGTGGTTCTTTAAGAACCAGACATTACAATCTACAGAGAAGGCTCCCACCCAGGGTGCCCCTTTCGTAGCCTGACATGCCCATCTACAGAGAAGGACCCCACCCAGGGTGCCCCTTTACTGCCTGACCCGCCCATCGACAGAGAAGTACACCAGCCAGGGTGCCCCTTTCAGAGCCTGACATGCCCATCTACAGAGAAGGATCCGACCCAGGGGGCCCCTTTCAGAGCCTGACATGCCCATATACAAGAGTAAGACCTCACCCAGAGTGCCCGTTTGACTGCCTGACATAGCCATCTAAGTAGTAGGTCCCTATTCAGGGTGGTACTTTAAGAACCAGACATTCCAATCTACAGAGTAGACCCCACCCAGGGTGCCCGTTTCAGAGCCTGACATGCCCATGTACAAGAGTAAGACCTCCCCCAGAGTGCCCCTTTGAGTGCCTGACATAACCATCTAAGGAGTAGGGCCCCATTCAGGGTGGTCCTTTAAGGACCAGACATTCCAATCTACAGAGAAGGACCCCAGCCATGGTGCCCCTTTAGTGCGTGATCTGAACATCGGCAGAGAAGGACCCCACCCAGAGTGCCACTTTAGTGCCTGACCCGCCCATGGACAGAGATGGACCCCACCCCGGGTGCCACTTTCAGAGCCTGACATGCCCATTTAAGGAGTATGTCCCCACCCAGGGAGGACGTTTCAGAGCCTGACACACTCAACTAGACAAGGACCCCACCCAGGGTGCCCCTCGAAGTGCCTGATAGGCCCATCAAAGGAGTAGGTCCAGAGGTAGGGTGCCCCTTTCAGAGCCTGACATGCCAATCTACAAGAGTTAAGACCTCATGCAGAGTGCGCCTTTGAGTGCGTGACATAACCATCTAAGGAGTAGGTCCCCATTCAGGGTGGTCCTTTAAGAAGCAGACATTCCAATCTACAGAGAAGGACCCCAGCCAAGGTGTCCCTTAAGTGCCTGATCCGCCCATCTACAGAGAAGGACCCCACCCAGAGTGCCGCTTTAGAGCCTCACCCGCCCATCTACAGAGAAGGACCCCACCCAGGGTGCCCCTTTCAGAGCCTGACATGCCCATCTACAAGAGTAAGACCTCCCCCAGATTGCCCCTTTGAGTGCCTGACATAGCCATGTAAGGAGTAGGGCCGCATTAAGGGTGGTCCTTTAAGAAACAGACATTTCAATCTACAGTGAAGGACCCCAGCCACGGTGCCCCTTTACTGCCTGACCCGCCCATCTACAGAGTAGGACCCCACTCAGGGTGCCATTTTAAGAGCCTGACCCGCCGATATACAGACTAGGACCTTACCCAGGGTGGCCTTTTTTTTTTTTTTTCATATCCCATTGTTGTTTCATTTTATTGTTTTTTTCCCAACTGTTTTTATTAGTGGAGGCTAATTATTTTACAGTATTGTAGTGTTTTTTGCCGTACATTGACATGAATCAACCATGGATTTACATGTGTTCCCCATCCTGAACCCCCTTCCCACCAGGGTGGCATTTTAAGTACCAGACACTCCAATCTATACAGAACACCCAAACAAAGGGTGCCACTTTAAGTGCCTGATGCACCCATCTAAAGAGTAGATCCCTACCCAGGGTGGCCCCTTAAGAGGCTAAAGGGCCCATCTACAGAGAAGACCCCATACAGGGTGCCCCTTTAATTGCCTGACACGCCCATCTAAGCAGTAGGTCCCCATCCAGGGAGGAACTTTCAGAGCCTGACGCACCCTACTAGAGAGGGACCCCACCCAGGGTGCACCTCTAAGTGCCTGATGGGACCATCTAAGGAGTAGGTCCAGAGGTATGGTGCCTCTTCAAGTGCCTGACATGCCCGATCTACAGAGTAGGACCCCATTCAGGGTGCCCTTTTAAGTGCTTGACGCGCCTATCTACTGGTAGGACCCCACACAGGGTGTGCTGTTAAGTGCCTGACGCCCCCATCTAAGGTGTAGGTCTCTACCCAGGGTGCCCCTTTAAGTGTCTAACATGCCAATCTAAAGAGCAGGACCCCACCCAGGATGAACCTTTAACTGCCTCATACACCCATCGAAGGAGTAGGTCCCCACCAAGGGTGCTCCTTTAAGAGCCTGACCCGCCCATCTACAGAAAAGGACCCCACAAAGTGTGCACATTTAAGTGTCTGACGCACCCAAATACAGCGTAGTATCCCACTCACGGTGCCTCGTTAAGAGCATTATGAGCACATATACAGAGTAGGACCCCAACCAGGGTGCCCCTTTATGACTCTGATGCTCCAATCTACACAGCAGGATGCCACCCAGCGTGCCCGTTTATGAGCGTGACACACCTATCTACAGAGCAGGACCACACAGAGGATGTCCGTTTAAGTGCCTGACGCGCCAATCTAATAGGAGGATCCTACCCAGGGTGCCACTTTCAGGGCCTGACATGCCCATTTACAGAGAAGGACCCCACCCAGGGTGCCCCTTTCAGAGCCTGTCATACCCATCTACAGAGAAGGACCCCACCCAGGGTGCCCCTGTAGTGCCTGCCCCGCCCATCGAGATAGAAGGACCCCAGCCAGGGTGTCCATATAGTGCCTGACCCTCCCATCCACAGAGAAGGACCCCAGCCAGGGTGCCCCTTTAGTGCCTGACCCTCCCATCCACAGAGAAGGACCCAACCCAGGGTGCCCCTATAGTGCCTGACCCGCCCATCGACAGAGCAGGACCCCAGCCAGGGTGCCCCTTTCAGAGGCTGATGTGCCCAACTACAGAGAAGGATCTGACCCAGGGTGCCCCGTTCAGAGCCTGACATGCCCATCTACAAGAGTTAAGACCTCACCCAGAGTGCCCCTTTGAGTGCCTGACATAACCATCTAAGGAGTAGTTCCCCATTCAGGCTGGTCCTTTAAGAAGCAGACCTTCCAATCTACAGAGAAGGACCCCAGCCAAGGTGTCCCTTTAGTGCCTGATCCGCCCATCGACAGAGAAGGACCCCACCCAGAGTGCCCCTTTAGTGCGTGACCCGCCCATCTAGAGAAGGACCCCACCCAGGGTGCCCCTTTCAGAGCCTGACATGCCCATCTACAAGAGTAAGACCTCCCCATGAGTGCCTTTTTGAGTGCCTGACATAAACATCTAAGGAGTAGGGCTCCATTCAGGGTGGTCCTTTAAGAACCAGACATTCCAATTCACAGAGAAGGACCCCAGCCAGGGTGTCCCTTTAGTGCCTGATCTGCCCACTGTCAGAGAAGGACCCCACCCAGGGTGCCCCTTTCAGAGCCTCACATGCCCATATACAGAGAAGGACCCGGCACAGGGTGCCCTTTTCAGACCCTGACCTGCCCATTTACAGAGAAGGACCCGGCACTGGGTGCCCTTTTCAGAGCCTGACCTGCCCATCTACAGAGAAGGACCGTACCCAGGGTGACCCTTTCAGAGCCTGACATGCCCATCTACAGAGAAGGACCCGGCACAGGGTGCCCTTTTCAGACCCTGACCTGCCCATCTACAAGAGTAAGACCTCCCCGAGAGTGCCCCTTTGAGTGCCTGACATAACCATCTACGGAGTAGGTCCCCATTCATGGTGGTGCTTTAAGAACCAGACATTCCAATCTACAGAGAAGGCCCCCACCCAGGGTGCCCCTTTCAGAGCCTGACATGCACATCTACAAGAGTAAGACCTCACCCAGAGTGCCCGTTTGAGTGCCTGACATAACCATCTAAGGAGTAGGGCCCCATTCAGTGTGGTCCTTTAAGAAGCAGACATTCCAATCTACAGAGAAGGACCGCACCCAGGGTGTCCCTTTAGTGTCTGACCCGCCCACCGACAGAAGGACCACAGCCAGGGTGCCCTTTAATGCCTTATCCACCCATCCACAGAGAAGGACCCCACCCAGAGTGCCCCTTTAGTGCCTGACCCGTCCATCTACAGAGAAGGACCCCATCCAGGGTGCCCCGTTCAGAGCCTGACATGCCCATGTACAAGAGTAAGACCTCCCCCAGAGTGCCCGTTGAGTGCCTGACATAACCATCTAAGCAGTAGGGCCCCATTCAGGGTGGTCCTTTAAGAACCAGACATTCCAGTCTACAGAGAAGGACCCCAGCCATGGTGCCCCTTTAGTGCTTGATCCGAACATCGACAGAGAAGGACCCCACCCAGAGTGCCACTTTAGTGCCTGACCCGCCCATGGACAGAGATGGACCCCACCCCGGGTGCCACTTTCAGAGCCTGGCATGCCCATTTAAGGAGTATGTCCCCACCCAGGGAGGACCTTTCAGAGCCTGACACACCCATCTAGACAAGGATCCTGTTCTGCCCGCAGTCCGAGTCCCCGGTCGGGAAAGAAGACTCCTGGAAACAGTGCAACTCGCAATAGGGGAATTTATTACTGACTCGAGCCAGGGCCTCCCGCCCTCACCAGGTGTGTGAGGACGAAAGGCCCCGAGCCCCAGTTCTCGCGGGTATTTATTAGGTCAAAATAAGCAGCAGGTAGTTGGCGCAATCGGATTGGTTACACAGTGGGTAGTTGGCGCAAGCTGATAGGTTACACAGTTGCAAGGTAATTTTTGTTGGCCCAACGTGGGGCTTTCAGCTTTCCCCTGATAGGTTCCCTTTTCTCTGGCTAGGCATATGTTGATTGGCTGGCTCTAGGAGGCCTGATTATTATGTTACCCTGGGAAACCAGGCTACTCCCTAATCTAGGCTGCCTGCCATGGCGTTAGCCGTGACAGCCTCACATTTCCCCCCTGTCTGTTGTTCAAGTAGAGGAATCTTCCTCTTTACTCTGTGAAATTGACTGATATTGCTGTCTCAATACCATAATTTGGATGGTATTTAGGCGCTCCCTAATAAATGAGACCAGACAGTTTAAAATGCATGGACCAAAGGTCATTAACAATATTAATACTATGAGTGGACCCAGGAGGATGGAAATCAAAGTGGTCAACCAGGGGAGCGCTGAAACCAAGATTTAAACCAGCCTTCTTGGGCTTTTCGTTCTCTCTTCTACTGGGCTAGTCCCTCTCTTACTTTTTAGAGAGATTTTTGTACCACCCCTGAATGGTCGATATAGAAACAACATTCTTTTCTCAGTGCTGCACATAATCTTCCTTGTTGCAGAAACAGCAAATCTAAACCTCTCCTATTCTGTAACATTACTTCAGCCAAGGAGCTCAAGGATTCTTGGAGGTGCGAGATGGACTGTTCCCTTGGTTTCGCAACCCCAAGCGGCGCAATAAAAAGAGTCAATTTCCCCACATTTTTCACTTTGGTTCTGATCCCTTCTTTCCCCCAGGGCAGACATAGACAGGCACCTGTTTATAGTACTGTGGGCCTTTTCGCTCACAGTTATGGGTGAACAGACCGAAAGAGCTGTGGCCAAAGAACTTGGTCAGTTGGTGGGGACCAAACCCATTACCGTCAGCCACCAGCACGCACAAATCAAAGGTCAGTATTGGCCACCATGTCCCTTTGGGGCCACGTTGGAGCTCGAATTAAGCACTTCTCCAGTCTCAGGGTTGTAGATCACCCAAGTCAGGTTAGCTGGCTGATGGGGGTTGTGGCTGGTTCCTCCTGGGCCAATGAAAACTGTTATCAGCAGGAGAGTTAAGAGGGCTCCCATCGTACGAGTTTCAGTTTCAAAAGATTTGACGGGTGAGGTCTTGCCTCCCATTCTGCTTGCATCTTTTCCTGTTCTTCTGGGGTGGCTTGCCGCACGTGATTGCAGTGAACCTAGGGCCTGATCCCGTCGACCTTAACAGCAGTAGGAGTGGTAAGGAGAACAACATAAGGGCCTTTCCATCTAGGTTCTAATGCTTTAGATTGGTGTCATTTTACCCAAACCCAATCACCCGGGCCAATATTATGTGAGGGGATGGTCCCCTTGCTTTTTCTCTCATGTATCTCTCGAATTAATTTCCAAACGTGGCTATGCACCTTGCTTAATGCCATCAGTGATTGCTGGAATTGTCCCAAGGTAGGGGGTGGTAGGCATTTTCCCTCGAATATAGGACACACAGGAGGGGGTCTTCCATACAGAATCTCAAAAGGGGTAAGATTCAGCTTATAAGGGGTGTTACGCGCTCGAAAGAGCGCGAAGGGAAGGAGGGTCACCCAGTCCCCGCCAGTCTCTATTGCCAACTTTGTCAGAGTTTTTTTTAGGGTCCGATTTATTTTTTCAACCTGTCCTGAGCTCTGGGGATTATATTCACAATGTAACTTCCATTTTGTCCCCAGAGCTTGGGCCAGCCCTTGTACAATCTGGCTCACAAAGGCAGGTCTGTTATCTGAACCCATAGTCACTAGCAGCCCATACCTAGGCACTATCTCCTCTAAGATCTTTTTAGCAACCACTGTTGCTGTCTCTCCCTTAGCGGGGAAGGCTTTTACCCACCCCGAGAAGGTATCTACCAGAACCAACAGATAGCGATACCCGTACTTGCCTGGTCTTACCTCAGTGAAATCTATCTCCCAGTGTTGCCCTGGCTCTTCCCCTCAGTACCTTGTTCCAGTGTGCTGCCTTTTCTCTGTCTTCATCAGCTGGCACGCTTTGTAAGCCTGGATTATTTCTCGTACAGTTGCATTTTGTCGAGGGAACCTCAGGCAGGCTGTCTGGAGAAGAGTCAAGGTCTTTTTTTCTCCCAAGTGTGTAGTTGTGTGCAGGTGTTCACATAGGTGACGACCCAGGATGGCAGGCAATATCAGGTTGTTGTTTTGATCTCGGTACCATCCATCTTTGTCATCCTTCTGGAGGGTGGTATCCTCGTTGATCCAAATGAGGTCAGGGAGGGAATAGTCGGGGACTGGAGGCAGAGTCCCCATACCAGGAGGTGGAAGTCTCATGGCTAATATGGGGGCGGCGTAGTCCCGGCTGGCCGCTTTTAGTAGGGCCCGTCTGAGTGTCTGGAAAGCCTGTTTCATTGGCTCAGTCCAAGTCCAGTTTGGGGTCTCTTTACTTTCCTCATATAAGGGCTGGGCCTTCTCAGCAAACCCCATGATCCATAGTCTACAATATCTAACAGTCTCTAAAAACTCTCTCACTTGGCGGGGGGTCTTGGGCTCTGGTACCTGCAATATTGTTTCTTTCATGGCCTGAGTTAGCCACCTTTGCCCCTGCCTGATCTTATACCCCAAATAGGTGACCTCTTGCCGGGATATTTGCGCCTTTTTTGTGCTAGCACGATATCCCAAGGTGCCTAGAGTCTGTAAGAGGTCACCGGTGGCACGGCTGCATGCCTCCTCTGTGGTTCCAGCCAACATAAGGTCATCCACATATTGCAGCAGGATGACCTCTGGGTGGCGAGTCCGATATTCTAGAGGTCCTCACTCAAAGCCTCATTAAACAAGGTAGGGGAGTTTTTGAGCCCTTGTGGGAGGCGGGTCCAAGTTAGCTGCACTACAGGTTGGCCTTCCCCCTCAGTCCACTCAAAGGCAAATATCTCCTGGCTCTGGGCCGCCAGGGGTAGGCTGAAAAAAGCATCTTTCAAGTCCAACACAGTGTATCAAGTGTACTCAGGCAGCAGACTGCTCAGGAGGGTATATGGGTTGGGGACAGTAGGGTGTATGTCACTCACCCGCTTGTTGACTTCTCGTAGGTCCTGGACAGGTCTGTAATCCGTACTCCCCAGCTTCTTCACCAGTAGTAAGGGGTGTTCCAAGGGGATTGGCACAGCTTGAGAATTCCGGCATCCATGAGCCATCGAATGTGGGGAGTGATCCCCCGCCGAGCCTCCTGGCTCATAGGATATTGCTTCACCCTCACAGGAGTCGCCTCGGCTTTTAATTCGATGACGACCGGATGTCTCTGTTTAGCCAGTCCCATTCCTGCTGTTTCTGCCCATGCCAACGGATATTTGTGGACCCATGGTTGTATATCTGGTGCTATAACCTCTGAGGGCTTAGGCACAAAAAGTCTGTATTCATCTCTTAAAGCTAGAGACAAGACATGTATCGGCTGTCCAAGTCCTTCCGTGACTGACATTCCCCCAGGGTCAAAATGGATCTGAGCATTAACTTTAGTCAACAAGTCCCATCCAAGTAGAGGGGCTGGGCATTCTGGTATCACCAAAAACGAATGGGACACCTGATGGGTCCCCAAATTTACTTTCCGTTCTGTGATCCAACAATATTTTTTGTCCCCGTGGCTCCCTGCACGTTTTCTTAGACATTGGTCCCAGTTTTTTTTTTAAAAACATAGTGTTGGGCGCCAGTGTCCACCATGAAGCCAACGGGTTTCCCCTCTACATGTATGGTTACCCAGGACTCGGGGAGGGGTGTCGAGTCTTGACTCCCCTAGTCACTGTCTTCCCCCGCATATAGAACTCGAGTTCCAGGGGAAATTCTCTCTCTGGGTTGTTCTTTTCTTCGGGTCCCTCTTAGGGCACTCATTTTTCCAGTGCCCCCTTCTTTGCAGTAAGCGCACTGATCTTTCTTTAGGGCCTGCCTTTTTGGTCTCTCTGTTTCTCCCGTCTGGGGGTCTCGAGGCTCCCTCAATTCTGTTCCGGCCTTCATCCCCGCAAAAAGAATCTTGGTTAACTCTCTCTTGTTCTTCCGGTTTTCTTTTGCCCTATGTTCCCTATCTTCTTTCCTGATCTTCTCAGCTAGTTCCCTTTTCTCCCGACGAAGTTGTTCCTCTCTTTCTTCTGGGGTCTCCCTATTATTAAACACCTTTTCAGCTGCTTTCAGTAAGTCTTGTATTGTCTGCTCTCCTAACCCCTCTATCTTTTGTAATTTCCTCTTAATATCTGGGGCTGCCTGATTCACAAACACTAGTAGAACTGCAGCGCGTGATTCCTCAGCCTGGGGGTCCATGGGTGTATATTGCCTAAAGGCTTCCATTAGCCTCTCTAGGAAGGCTGACGGGCTCTCAGTGGGCTCTTGCCTTACTAAATTTACCTTTGCCAAATTTGTCGGCTTCCTAGCTGCGGCCCACAGGCCAGCCATTAGAGTCTGGCAGTACACTCGGAGACGCTCCCTACCTTCTACTCGCTCAAAATCCCAGTTAGGCCGCAACAGAGGAAACCCCTCGTCCACGAGATGAGGCTGGGCGGTTGGTCTCCCGTCGACCCCCGGGACCCGTTTCTGCGCCTCTGCCAGGATTCGCTCCCGTTCTTCTGTGTCGAAGAGCACCTGCAACAGCTGCTGGCAATCATCCCAGGTGGGGTTATGAGTAAACAAAATGGGAAAAGGGCCAGTATTGATAGGTTCATTCTCCGTCTGGGTTAGCTGGTCCCACCCGGATGGGGAGTGCCTGTACAGTAGATGAAGGTTCTCCATGATCCTGCTCACCCCTATTTCCTCTATTCTTTCTCCGGGGTTGGGATTCCCTTGTCCCTTCTGATTCATTGGGGGGGCTCTTCCCCCCAGGGGAACCTGCAACGGAGGAGGGGCATATGGCAGGGGCCTAATTTCTGTCTCCAAGTCAATCAGGTTCCGGTCCGAGGATTCCTGCAAGACCGGTTTTGGGCCCTTATTCTTCTTGGCTTCCTCTGGGGCAGTGGGAGTTTTCATAACCAGGGCCTGTACATTAGGAGAATCAGGGAGTTTGTGAACAAAAGGTTTTAACCATTCGGGCGGATCTTTTACTAGATCTTGCCAGACCATAACATATGGGACTTGGCTCGGGTGGCCCCAGGGATCAGGAGCCATAACTTATTCTTTTTCACTGCCTGAATAATAGAAGGTTGAAAAGTTTCTTCTGAAGGCCATCCAACCTGGAAGGCGGGCCACTCTGCAGAGCAAAAGGTTATTAATTTACTCTTTGTAACCAGTAGCGACAGATCATATGCTCTAGCCCTGACATCCGAGAAATGATCAGTCATGAGAGAGAGTGAGGTAGATTTTCTTGCCCCATAGTGAGAGTCAGAAGAAAGTCACCGAGAATTACCACCAATAAATCCTATCGGGAGTGGTGGCGGCCAGGAGGTTGGGCTTGTGGTATGCTTCATGGAACTATTTGAGTGCCTTAGTCGTTGCACGGAAGTTTTCTTGCTGGGGGCGGGCACCCTAAGGGTTTCTAGCCCGTTCCGTGACCCCCTTATCCTTTCACGGGAGTCTTCCAGTGGCAGGTGCCCTATCGGCTCTTAAGTGCCTGTCCCGTGCCCACACAGACGGGTTTTTATTTGGCCAGATTCTCGGTTTAGAATACGAGAAAAAAGAAAGGAGTTTTACCCTCTAGGGCTCCCGTTACTGGGGCTGACTTGTTGGGAGGCCTTCAGAATCCGCCAGGGAGTAGCCCTGGCCGGGACTCGTCAGTTGCCCCGACAACTGTCTGCCTGTTCACTGAAACTCCCAGAAACAGAAATGAGGCTCCAAGGCTTTATAGGAACTAGACAACGACACACCAGAGAACAACGAGACAGGAGACAATGCCGGCAGTTACACAGAAAAACACACAGACAGACATACATCAGCCGATGACACAGATCCTCTGGAACAAGGGTCACCTTACCGTATGGCGTCCACTTTCCCCAGATTCGGGCTTAGGAGAGGAGGTCTCCTTCCCACAGAGCTGGCTGCCTCCCAGCACGCTCGCTGGCCGCGGCCTCACGCCAGCCGGAACGGCCAGGCCATTCCCTCATGGAAAGCTTTCCCTAACGCCAGACACCTTCCCGCTTCACAGCAGGGCCCCGGATTTACTCTGGTCTTTTTCTGCGCCAGACACCTTCCCGCTTCACAGCGGGGCCTCGGCTTTACTCTGGTCTTTTTCTGCGCCAGACACCTTCCCGCTTCACAGCGGGGCCTCGGCTTTACTCTGGTCTTTTTCTGCGCCAGACACCTTCCCGCTTCACAGCAGGGCCCTGGATTTACTCTGGTCTTTTTCTGCGCCAGACACCTTCCCGCTTCACAGCGGGGCCTCGGCTTTACTCTGGTCTTTTTCTAAACCTGCCTGAGCACCGGTGCTATTCCCTATCTTTTTTTTCCCCTTTGTTCCAAAGAGCGTTCTTCCCCGGTCAAGGGATCCCGGACGAGCCCCCAAATGTTCTGCCCGTAGTCCGAGTCCCCGGTCAAGAAAGAAGACTCCTCGAAACAATGCAACTCGCAATAGGGGAATTTATTACTGACTCGAGCCAGGGCCTCCCGCCCTCACCAGGTGTGTGAGGACGAAAGGCCCCGAGCCCCAGTTCTCGCGGGTATTTATTAGGTCAAAATAAGCAGCAGGTAGTTGGCGCAATCGGATTGGTTACACAGTGGGTAGTTGGCGCAAGCTGATAGGTTACACAGTTGCAAGGTAATTTTTGTTGGGCCAACGTGGGGCTTTCAGCTTTCCCCTGATAGGTTCCCTTTTCTCTGGCTAGGCATATGTTGATTGGCTGGCTCTAGGAGGCCTGATTATTCTGTTACCCTGGGAAACCAGGCTACTCCCTAATCTAGGCTGCCTGCCATGGAGTTAGCCGTGACAGCCTCACAGATCCCACCCAGGGTGCCCCTCGAAGTGCCTGATAGGCCCATCTAAGGAGTAGGTCCAGAGGTAGGGTGACCCTTTCAGAGCCTGACATGCCCATCTACAGAGAAGGACCGCACCCAGGGTGCCCCTTTCAGATCCGGACATGCCCATCTGCAAAGAAGGCCCCCACCCACGTTGCCCCATTCAGAGCCTGACATGGCCCATCTACAAGAGTAAGACCTCACCCAGATTGCCCGCTTGAGTGCCTGACATAAGCATCTAAGGAGTAGTTCCCCATTCAGGGTGGTCCTTGAAGAACCAGACATTCCAATCTACAAGGAAGGACCCCAGTGACGGTGCCACTTTAGTGCCTGACCCACCCATCGACAGAGAGGACCCCAGCCAAGGTGCTCCTTGAGTGTCTGACCCACCCATCGACAGAGAGGACCCCAGCCAGAGTGCCCCTTTAGTGCCGGACCCGCCCATTCACAGAGAAGGACCCCACCTAGGTTGGCCCGTTCAGAGCCTGACATGCCCATCTACAGAGAAGGATCCGACCCAGGGTGCCCCATTCAGGACCTGACATGCCCATCTACAAGAGTAAGACCTCACCCAGAGTGCCCGTTTGACTGCCTGACATAGCCATCTAAGGAGTAGGGCCCCATTCAGGGTGGTCCCTTTAAGAACCAGACATTCCAATCTACAGCGAGGACCCCACCCAGGGTGCCAATTTCAGAGCCTGACATGCCCATCTACAAGAGTTAAGACCTCACCCAGAGTGCCCCTTTGAGTGCCTGACATAACCATCTAAGGAGTAGTTCCCCATTCAGGCTGGTCCTTGAAGAACCAGACATTCCAATCTACATAGGAGGACCCCAGCCAAGGAGTCCCTTTAGTGCCTGATCCGCCCATCGACAGAGAAGGACCCCACCCAGAGTGCCCCTTTAGTGCGTGACCAGCCCATCTAGAGAAGGACCCCACCCAGGGTCCCCCTTTCAGAGCCTGACATGCCCATCTACAAGAGTAAGACCTCCCCATGAGTGCCTTTTTGAGTGCCTGACATAAACATCTAAGGAGTAGGGCTCCATTCAGGGTGGTTTTAAGAACCAGACATTCCAATCCACAGAGAAGGACCCCAGCCAGGGTGTCCCTTTAGTGCCTGATCCGCCCACTGTCAGAGAAGGACCCAACCCAGTGTGCCCCTTTCAGAGCCTCACATGCCCATCTACAGAGAAGGACCCGGCACAGGGTGCCCGTTTCAGACCCTGACCTGCCCATCTACAGAGAACGACCGTACCCAGGGTGACCCTTTCAGAGCCTGACATGCCCATCTACAGAGAAGGACCCGGCACAGTGTGCCCGTTTCAGACCCTGACCTGCCCATCCACAAGAGTAAGACCTCCCCGAGAGTGCCCCTTTGAGTGCCTGACATAACCATCTACGGAGTAGGTCCCCATTCATGGTGGTCCTTGAAGAACCAGACATTCCAATCTACAGAGAAGGCCGCCACCCAGGGTGCCCCTTTCAGAACCTGACTTGCACATCTACAAGAGTAAGACCTCACCCAGAGTGCCCGTTTGAGTGCCTGACATAACCATCTAAGGAGTAGGGCCCCATTCAGTGTGGTCCTTTAAGAAGCAGACATTCCAATCTACAGAAAAGGACCGCACCCAGGGTGTCCCTTTAGTGTCTGACCCGCTCACCGACAGAGAAGGACCCCAACCAGGGTGCCCTTTAATGCCTGATCTGCCCATCCACAGAGAAGGACCCCACCCAGAGTGTCCCTTTAGTGCCTGACCCGTCCATCTACAGAGAAGGACCCCATCCAGGGTGCCCCGTTCAGAGCCTGACATGCCCATGTACAAGAGTAAGACCTCCCCCAGAGTGCCCCTTTGAGTGCCTGGCATAACCATCTAAGCAGTAGGGCCCCATTCAGGGTGGTCCTTTAAGAACCAGACATTCCAGTCTACAGAGAAGGACCCCAGCCATGGTGCCCCTTTAGTGCTTGATCCGAACATCGACAGAGAAGGACCCCACCCAGAGTGCCACTTTCGTGCCTGACCCGCCCATGGACAGAGATGGACCCCAACCCGAGTGCCACTTTCAGAGCCTGGCATGCCCATTTAAGGAGTGTGTCCCCACACAGGGAGGACCTTTCAGAGCCTGACACACCCAACTAGACAAGGACCCCACCCAGGGTGCCCCTTTCAGATCCGGACATGCCCATCTGCAAAGAAGGCCCCCACCCACGTTGCCCCTTTCAGAGCCTGACATGGCCCATCTACAAGAGTAAGACCTCACCCAGATTGCCCGCTTGAGTCCCTGACATAACCATCTAAGGAATAGTCCCCATTCAGGGTGGTCCTTGAAGAACCAGACATTCCAATCTACAGAGAAGGACCCCAACCAGGGTGCCCCTTTCAGAGCCGGACATGCCCATCAACAAGAGTAAGACCTCACCCAGAGTGCCCGCTTGAGTGCCTGACAACCATCTAAGCACTAGTTCCCTATTCAGGGTGGTCCTTGAAGAACCAGACATTCCAATCTACAGAGAAGGACCCCAGCCAAGGTGTCCCTTTAGTGCCTGATCCGCCCATCGACAGAGAAGGACCCCACCCAGAGTGCCCCTTTAGTGCGTGACCAGCCCATCTAGAGAAGGACCCCACCCAGGGTGCCCCTTTCAGAGCCTGACATGCCCATCTACAAGAGTAAGACATCCCCATGAGTGCCTTTTTGAGTGCCTGACATAAACATCTAAGGAGTAGGGCTCCATTCAGGGTGGTCCTTTAAGAACCAGACATTCCAATTCACAGAGAAGGACCCAGCCAGGGTGTCCGTTTAGTGCCTGATCCGCCCACTGTCAGAGAAGGACCCCACCCAGGGTGCCCCTTTCAGAGCCTCACATGCCCATGTACAGAGAAGGACCCGGCACGGGGTGCCCATTTCAGACCCTGACCTGCCCATCTACAGAGAACGACCGTACCCAGGGTGACAGTTTCAGAGCCTGACATGCCCTTCTACAGGGAAGGACCCGGCACAGGGTGCCCTTTTGAGACCCTGACCAGCCCATCTACAAGAGTAAGACCTCCCCCAGAGTGCCCCTTTGAGTGCCTGACATAACCATCTAAGGAGTAGGGCCCCATTCAGTGTGGTCCTTTAAGAAGCAGACATTCCAATCTACAGAGAAGGACCGCACCCAGGGTGTCCCTTTAGTGTCTGACCCGCTCACCGACAGAGAAGGACCACAGCCAGGGTGCCCTTTAATGCCTGATCCGCCCATCCACAGAGAAGGACCCCACCCAGAGTGCCCCTTTAGTGCCTGACATGCCCATGTACAAGAGTAAGACCTCCCCCAGAGTGCCCCTTTGAGTGCCTGGCATAACCATCTAAGCAGTAGGGCCCCATTCAGGGTGGTCCTTTAAGAACCAGACATTCCTTCCAGTCTACAGAGAATAACCCCAGCCATGGTGCCCCTTTAGTGCTTGATCCGAACATCGACAGAGAAGGACCCCACCCAGAGTGCCACTTTAGTGCCTGACCCGCCCATTGACAGAGATGGACCCCAGCCCGGGTGCCACTTTCAGAGCCTGACATGACCATTTAAGGAGTATGTCCCCACCCAGGGAGGACCTTTCAGAGCCTGACACACCCAACTAGACAAGGACCCCACCCAGGGTGCCCCTTTCAGATTCGGACATGCCCATCTGCAAAGAAGGCCCCCACCCACGTTGCCCCTTTCAGAGCCTGACATGGCCCATCTACAAGAGTAAGACCTCACCAAGATTGCCCGCTTGAGTGTCTGACATAACCATCTAAGGAGTAGTTCCCCATTCAGGGTGGTCCCTTTAAGAACCAGACATTCCAATCTACAGAGAAGGACCCCAGCCAAGGTGTCCCTTAAGTGCCTGATCCGCCCATTGACAGAGAAGGACCCCACCCAGAGTGCCCCTTTAGTGCATGACCTGCCCATCTAGAGAAGGACCCCACCCAGGGTGCCCCTTTCAGAGCCTGACATGCCCATCTACAAGAGTAAGACCTCCCCATGAGTGCCCCTTTGAGTGCCTGACATAACCATCTAAGGACTAGGGCTCCATTCAGTGTGGTCCTTTAAGAACCAGACATTCCAATTCACAGAGAAGGACCCCAGCCAGGGTGTCCCTTTAGTGCCTGATCCGCCCATCTACAGAGGAGGACCCCACCCAGGGTGCCCCTTTCAGAGCCTGACATGCCCATCTACAGAGAAGGAACCCACCCAGGGTGCCCCTTTGAGTGCCTGACATGCCCATCTACAAGAGTTAAGACCTCACCCAGAGAGCCCCTTTGAGTGCCTGACATAACCATCTAAGGAGTAGGGCCCCATTCAGGGTGGTCCTTTAAGAACCAGACATTCCAATCTACAGAGAAGGACCCCAGCCAGGGTGCCCCTTTAGAGCCTCACCCGCCCATCTACAGAGAAGGCCCCCACCCAGGGTGCTCCTTTCAGAGCATGACATGCCCGATCTACAGAGTAGGACCCCATTCAGGGTGCCCTTTTAAGTGCTTGACGCGCCTATCTACTGGTAGGACCCCACACAGAGTGTGCTGTTAACTGCCTGAAGCCCCCATCTAAGGCGTAGGTCCCCACCCAGGGTGCCACTTTCAGATCCTGACATGCCCAGATACAGAGAAGGACACCACACAGGGTGCCCCTTTAGTGCCTGACCCGAACATTGACAGAGAAGGACCCCACCCAGGGTGCCCCTTTCAGAGCCTGACATGCCCATCTACAAGAGTAAGACCTCCCCATGAGTGCCCCTTTGAGTGCCTGACATAACCATCTAAGGAGTAGGGCCCCATTCAGGGTGGTCCTTTAAGAACCAGACATTCCAACCTAAAGAGAAGGACCCCACCCAGGGTGCACAAGAGCCTGACGAGCCCATGTACTGAGAGGACACCACCCCAGTGACCCTTTAAGTGCCTGACACACCCACCTACAGAGAAGGACGCCACCCATGGTGACCCTGTAAGAGCCTGAAGAGCCCATCTACAGAGCAGGACCCCACCCAGGATGCACCTTTAACTGCCTCATACACCCATCGAAGGAGTAGGTCCCTACCCAGCGTGCTCCTTTAAGAGCCTGACCCGCCCATCTACAGAGAAGGACCCCACAAAGTGTGCACATTTAAGTGTCTGACGCACCCAACTACAGCGTAGTATCCCACTCGCGGTCCTCTTTAAGAGCATTATGAGCACATCTACAGAGTAGGACCCAAACCAGGGTGCGCCTTTATGACTCTGATGCTCCAATCTACACAGCAGGATGCCACTCAGGGTGCCCCTTTATGAGCCTGACACACCTATCTACAGAGCAGGACCCCACCCAGGGTGCCCTTTTCAGAGCCTACATGCCAATTTACAGAGAAGGACCATACCCAGGGTGCCCCTTTCAGAGCCTGACATGCCCATCTACGAGAAGGACCCCACCCAAGGTGCCCCTTTCAGAGCCTGACATGCCCATCTACAGAGAAGGACCCCACGCAGGGTGCCCCTTTAGTGCTTGACACGCCCATCCACAGAGAAGGACCCAACCCAGGTGCCCATTTCAGAGCCTGACATGCCCATCTACAGAGAAGGACACCATCCAGGGTGCCCCTGTAGTGCCTGACCCGAACATTGACAGAGAAGGACCCCAGCCAGGGTTCCCTTTCAGAGCTTGACATGCCCATCTACAACAGTAAGACCTCCCCTAGAGTGCTCCTTTCAGTGCCTGACATAACCATCTAAGGAGTAGGGCCCCATTCAGGGTGGTCTTTTAAGAATCAGACATTCCAATCTGCAGAGAAGGACCCCAGCCAAGGTGTCCCTTTAGTGCCTGATCCGCCCATGGACAGAGAAGGACCCAACCCAGAGTGCCCCTTTAGTGCGTGACCCGCCCATCTAGAGAAGGACCCCACCCAGGGTGCCCCTTTCAGAGCCTGACATGCCCATCTACAAGAGTAAGACCTCCCCATGGGTGCCTTTTTGAGTGCCTGACATAAACATCTAAGAAGTAGGGCTCCATTCAGGGTGGTCCTTTAAGAACCAGACATTCCAATTCACAGAGAAGGACCCCAGCCAGGGTGTCCCTTTCAGAGCCTCACATGCCCATATACAGAGAAGGACCCGGCACAGGGTGCTCATTTCAGACCCTGACCTGCCCATTTACAGAGAAGGACCCGGCACAGGGTGCCCTTTTCAGAGCCTGACCTGCCCATCTAAAGAGAAGGACCGTACCCAGGGTGACCCTTTCAGAGCCTGACATGCCCATCTACAGAGAAGGACCCGGCACAGGGTGCCCTTTTCAGACCCTGACCAGCCCATCTACAAGAGTAAGACCTCCTCGAGAGTGCCCCTTTGAGTGCCTGACATAACCATCTACGGAGAAGGTCCCCATTCATGGTGGTGCTTTAAGAACCAGACATTCCAATCTACAGAGAAGGCCCCCACCCAGAGTGCCCCTTTCAGAGCCTGACATGAACATCTACAAGAGTAAGACCTCACCCAGAGTGCCCGTTTGAGTGCCTGACATAACCATCTAAGGAGTAGGGCCCCATTCAGTGTGGTCCTTTAAGAAGCAGACATTCCAATCTACAGAGAAGGACCGCACCCAGGGTGTCCCTTTAGTGTCTGACCCGCCCACCGACAGAAGGACCACAGCCAGGGTGCCCTTTAATGCCTTATCCGCCCATCCACAGAGAAGGACCCCACCCAGAGTGCCCCTTTAGTGCCTGACCCGTTCATCTACAGAGAAGGACCCCATCCAGGGTGCCCAGTTCAAAGCCTGACATGCCTGTGTACAAGAGTTAGACCTCCCCCAGAGTGCCCCTTTGAGTGCCTGGCATAACCATCTAAGCAGTAGGGCCCCATTCAGGGTGGTCCTTTAAGAACCAGACATTCCAGTCTACAGAGAAGGACCCCAGCCATGGTGCCCCTTTAGTGCTTGATCCGAACATCGACAGAGAAGGACCCCACCCAGAGTGCCACTTTAGTGCCTGACCCGCCCATGGACAGAGATGGACCCCACCCCGGGTGCCACTTTCAGATCCGGACATGCCCATTTGCAAAGAAGGCCCCCACCCACGTTGCCCCTTTCAGAGCCTGACAGGGCCCATCTACAAGAGTAAAACCTCACCCAGATTGCCCGCTTGAGTGCCTGACATAACCATCTAAGGACTAGTTCCCAATTCAGGGTGGTCCTTGAAGAACCAGACATTCCAATCTACAGAGAAGGACCCCAGCCAGGGTGTCCCTTTCACAGCCGGACATGCCCATCGACAACAGTAAGACCTCACCCAGAGTGCCCGCTTGAGTGCCTGACAACCATCTAAGGACTAGTTCCCTATTCAGGGTGGTCCTTGAAGAACCAGACATTCCAATCTACAGAGAAGGACACCACCCAGGGTGCCCCGTTCAGAGCCTGACATGCCCATCTACAAGAGTTAAGACCTCACCCAGAGTACCCCTTTGAGTGCCTGACATAACCATCTAAGGAGTAGTTCCCCATTCAGGGTGGTCCTTTACGAAGCAGACATTCAAATCTACAGAGAAGGACCCCAGCCAAGGTGTCCCTTAAGTGCCTGATCCGGCCATCGACAGAGAAGGACCCCACCCAGAGTGCCCCTTTAGTGCGTGACCTGCCCATCTAGAGAAGGACCCCAACCAGCGTGCCCCTTTCAGAGCCTGACATGCCCATCAACAAGAGTAAGACCTCCCCATGAGTGCCCCTTTGAGTGCCTGACATAACCATCTAAGGAGTAGGGCCCCATTCAGGGTGGTCCTTTAAGAACCAGACATTCCAATCTACAGAGAAGGACCCCACCCAGGGTGCCACTTTCAGAGCCTGACATATCCATCTACAAGACTAAGACCTCCCTTAGAGTGCCCCTTTGAGTGCCTGACATAACCATCTAAGGAGTAGGGCCCCATTCAGGGTGGTCCTTTAAGAACCAGACATTCCAATCCACAGAGAAGGACCCCAGTCAGTGTGTCCCTTTAGTGCCTGATCCGCCCACTGCCAGAGAAGGAACCCACCTAGAGTGCCCCTTTCAGAGCCTGACATGCCCATCTACAGAGAAGGAACCCACCCAGGGTGCCCCTTTGAGTGCCTGACATAACCATCTAAGGAGTAGGGCCCCATTCAGGGTGGTCCTTTAAGAACTAGACATTCCAATCTACAGAGAAGGACCCCAGCCAGGGTGCCCCTTTAGTGCCTCATCCGTCCATCGACAGAGACGGACCCCACCCAGAGTGCCCCTTTAGAGCCTCACCCGCCCATCTACAGAGAAGGCCCCCACCCAGGGTGCTCCTTTCAGAGCATGACATGCCCGATCTACAGAGTAGGACCCCATTCAGGGTGCCCTTTTAAGTGCTTGACGCGCCTATCTACAGGTAGGACCCCACACAGAGTGTGCTGTTAACTGCCTGAAGCCCCCATCTAGGGCATTGGTCACCACCCAGGGTGCCACTTTCAGAGCCTGACATGCCCAGATACAGAGAAGGACACCACACAGGGTGCCCCTGTAGTGCCTGACCCGAACATTGACAGAGAAGGACCCCAACCAGGGTGCCACTTTAGTGCCTGACCCGCCCATCTACAGAGAAGGACCCGGCACAGGGTGCCCCTTTCAGAGCCTGACATGACCATCTCCAAGAGTAAGATCTCCCCCAGTGTGCCCCTTTGAATGCCTGACATAACCATCTAAGGAGTAGGGCCCCATTCAGGGTGGTCCTTTAAGAACCAGACATTCCAATCTACAGAGAAGGACCCCAGCCAGGGTGCCCCTTTAGTGCCTGATCCACCAATCCACAGAGAAGTTCCCCACACAGGGTGTCCCTTTCAGAGCCTGACATGCCCATCTACAAGAGTAAGACCTCCCCTAGAGTGCCCTTTTCAGTGCCTGACATAACCATCTAAGGAGTAGGGCCCCATTCAGGGTGCCCCTTTCAGATCCGGACATTCCAATCTACAGAGAAGGCCCCCACCCAGGGTGCCCCGTTCAGAGCCTGACATGCCCATCTACAAGAGTTAAGACCTCACCCAGAGTGCCCCTTTGAGTGCCTGGCATAACCATCTAAGGAGTAGTTCCCCATTCAGGGTGGTCCTTTAAGAAGCAGACCTTCCAATCTACAGAGAAGGACCCCAGCCAAGGTGTCCCTTTAGTGCCTGATCCGCCCATCGACAGAGAAGGACCCCACCCAGAGTGCCCTTTAGTGCGTGACCCGCCCATCTAGAGAAGGACCCCACCCAGGGTGCCCCTTTCAGAGCCTGACATGCCCATCTACAAGAGTAAGACCTCCCCATGAGTGCCTTTTTGAGTGCCTGACATAAACATCTAAGGAGTAGGGCTCCATTCAGGGTGGTCCTTTAAGAACCAGACATTCCAATTCACAGAGAAGGACCCCAGCCAGGGTGTCCCTTTAGTGCCTGATCCGCCCACTGTCAGAGAAGGACCCCACCCAGGGTGCCCCTTTCAGAGCCTCACATGCCCATCTACAGAGAAGGACCCGGCACAGGGTGCCCGTTTCAGACCCTGACCTGCCCATTTACAGAGAAGGACCCGGCACAGGGTGCCCTTTTCAGAGCCTGACCTGCCCATCTACAAGAGTAAGACCTCCCCGAGAGTGCCCCTTTGAGTGCCTGACATAACCATCTACGGAGTAGGTCCCCATTCATGGTGGTGCTTTAAGAACCAGACATTCCAATCTACAGAGAAGGCCCCCACCCAGGGTGCCCCTTTCAGAGCCTGACATGCACATCTACAAGAGTAAGACCTCACCCAGAGTGCCCGTTTGAGTGCCTGACATAACCATCTAAGGTGTAGGGCCCCATTCAGTGTGGTCCTTTAAGAAGCAGACATTCCAATCTACAGAGAAGGACGGCACCCAGGGTGTCCCTTTAGTGTCTGATCCACCAATCCACAGAGAAGTTCCCCACCCAGGGTCCCTTTCAGAGCCTGACATGCCCATCCACAGAGTAGGACCCCACCGAGGGTGCCCCTTTAGTGCCTGACCCGCCCATCCACTGAAAACGACCCCAGGCAGGGTGCCACTGTAGTGCATGACCCGCCCTTAGACAGAGAAGGACCCACCCAGGATCTCCTTTCAGAGCTTGACATGCCCATCTCCAGAGAAGGACCCCACCCAGGGTGCTCCTCTAAGTGCCTGATGGGACCATCTAAGGAGTAGGTCCAGAGGTATGGTGCCCCTTCAAGTGCTTGACATGCCCGATCTACAGAGTAGGACCCCATTTAGGGTGCCCTTTTAAGTGCTTGACGCGCCTATCTACTGGTAGCACCCCACACAGGGTGTGCTGTTAAGTGCCTGATGCCCCCATCTAAGGCGTAGGTCCCCACCCAGGGTGCCACTTTAAGTGTCTGACATGCCAATATAAAGAGAAGGACCCCACCCAGGGTGCACAAGAGCCTGACGAGCCCATGTACTGAGAGGACACCACCCCAGTGACCCTTTAAGTGCCTGACACACCCACCTACAGAGAAGGACGCCACCCATGGTGACCCTGTAAGAGCCTGAAGAGCCCATCTACAGAGCAGGACCCCACCCAGGATGCACCTTTAACTGCCTCATACACCCATCGAAGGAGTAGGTCCCTACCCAGCGTGCTCCTTTAAGAGCCTGACCCGCCCATCTACAGAGAAGGACCCCACAAAGTGTGCACATTTAAGTGTCTGACGCACCCAACTACAGTGTAGTATCCCACTCACGGTGCCTCTTTAAGAGCATTATGAGCACATCTACAGAGTAGGACCCCAACCAGCGTGCCCCTTTAAGAGTGTGATGCTCCAATCTATACAGCAAAATGCCACTCAGGGTGCCCCTTTATGAGCCTGACACACCTATCTAAAGAGCAGGACCCCAACCAGGGTGCCCTTTTCAGTGCCTGACATGCCCATTTACAGAGAAGGACCATACCCAGGGTGCCCCTTTCAGAGCCTGACATGCCCATCTACAGAGAAGGACCCCACGCAGGGTGCCCCTTTAGTGCCTGACACGCCCATCCACAGAGAAGGACCCAACCCAGGGTGCCCATTTCAGAGCATGACATGCCCATCTACAGAGAAGGACACCATCCAGGGTGCCCCTGTAGTGCCTGACCAGAACATTGACAGAGAAGGACCCCAGCCAGTGTTCCCTTTCAGAGCTTGACATGCCCATCTACAAGAGTAAGACCTTCCCTAGAGTGCCCCTTTCAGTGCCTGACATAACCATCTAAGGAGTAGGGCCCCATTCAGGGTGGTCCTTTAAGAACCAGACATTCCAATCTACAGAGAAGGACCCCAACCAGGGTGCCCCTTTAGTGCCTGACCCGCCAATCCACAGAGAAGTTCCCCACCCAGAGTGCCACATTTAGAGCTGACATGCCCATCTACAAGAGTAAGACCTCATACAGAGTGCCCCGGTAAGAGCCTGAAGAGCCAATTTACAGAGCAGGACCCCACCCAGGATGCACCTTTCAGCGCCTGACATGCCCATCTACAGAGAAGGACCCCACCCAGGGTGCCCCGGTAAGAGCCTGAAGAGCCCATCTACAGAGCAGGACCCCACCCAGGATGCACCTTTAACTGCCTGATACACCCATCGAAGGAGTAGGTCCCCACCCAGGGAGGACCTTTCAGAGCCTGACGCACCCAACTAGAGAAGGACCCCACCCAGGGTGCCCCTCTAAGTGCCTGATGGGCCCATCTAAGGAGTAGGTCCAGAGGTATGGTGCCCCTTCAAGTGCTTGACATGCCCGATCTACAGAGTAGGACCCCATTCAGGGTGCCCTTTTAAGTGCTTGACGCGTCTATCTACTGCTAGGACCCCACACAGGCTGTGCTGTTAAGTGCCTGATGCCCCCATCTAAGGCGTAGGTCTCCACCCAGGGTGCCCCTTTAAGTGTCTGACATGCCAATATAAAGAGAAGGACCCCACCCAGGGTGTACAACAGCCTGACGAGCCCATGTACTGAGAGGACACCATCCCAGTGACCCTTTAAGTGCCTCACACACCCATCTACAGAGAAGGACGCCACCCATGGTGACCCTGTAAGAGCCTGAAGAGCCCATCTACAGAGCAGGACCCCACCCAGGATGCACCTTTAAGAGCCTGACCCGCCCATCTACAGAGAAGGACCCCACAAAGTGTGCACATTAAAGTGTCTGACACACCGAACTACAGCGTAGTATCCCACTCACGGTGCCTGGTTAAGAGCATTATGAGCACATCTACAGAGTAGGACCCCAACCAGGGTGCCCATTTAAGACTCTGATGCTCCAATCTCCACAGCAGGATGCCACCCAGGGTGCCCCTTTATGAGCCTGAGACACCTATCTACAGAGCAGGACCCAACAGAGGATGTCCCTTTAAGTGCCTGACGCGCAAATCTAATAGGAGGATCCTACCCAGGGTGCCCCTTTCAGAGCCTGACATGCCCATTTACAGAGAAGGACCCCACCCAGGGTGCCCCTTTCAGAGCCTGACATGCCCATCTACAGAGAAGGACCCCACCCAGGGTGCCCCTTTCAGAGCCTGACCTGCCCATCTACACAGAAGGACCCCACCCAGGGTGCCCCTTTAGCGCCTGTCCCGCCCATCCACAGAGAAGGACCAAACCCAGGGTGCCCCTTTCAGAGCCTGACATGCCCATCTACAAGAGTAAGACCTCACCCAGAGTGTCCCTTTGAGTGCCTGACATCACCATCTAAGGAGTAGGTCCTCAATCAGTGTGCTCCCTTAAGAACCAGACATTGCAGTCTACAGAGAAGACCCCCACTCAGGGTGCCCCTTTCAGAGCCCGACATGCCCATCTACAAGAGTAAGACCTCACCCAGAGTGCCCCATTGAGTGCCTGACATAACCATCTAAGGAGTAGGGCCCCATTCAGTGTGGTCCTTTAAGAACCAGACTTTCCAAACTACAGAGAAGGACCCCACCCAGGGTGCCCCTTTCAGAGCCTGACATGCCCATCTACAGAGAAGGACCCCACCAAGGGTGCCCCTTTCAGAGCCTGACATGCCCATCTACAAGAGTAAGACCTCATCCAGAGTGCCCCTTTGAGTGCCTGACATAACCATCTAAGGAGTAGGGCCCCATTCAGTGTGCCCCTTTCAGAGCCTGACATGCCCAACTACAGAGAAGGACCCCACCAAGGGTGCCCCTTTCAGAGCCTGACATGCCCATCGACAGAGAAGGACCCCATCCAGAGTGCCACTTTAGTGCCTGACCCACCCATCGACAGAGAAGGACCCCCCCCAGGGTGCCCCTTTCAGAGCCTGACATGCCCATGTACAAGAGTAAGACCTCCCCCACAGTGCCCCTTTGAGTGCCTGACAAAACCATCTAAGGAGTAGGGCCCCATTCAGGGTGGTCCTTTAAGAACCAGACATTCCAATCTACAGAGAAAGACTCCAGCCAGGGTGCCCCTTTAGTCCCTGACCCACCCATCAACAGAGAAGGACCCCAGCCATGGTGCCCCTTTCAGAGCCTGATACGCCCATCTAAGATTTATGGCCCCAGACAGGGTGGCCCTTTAAGAGCCTGACACACCTATCTACAAAGCAGGACCCCACAGAGGATGTTCCTTTAAGTGCCTGATGCGCCAATCTAATTGGAGGATCCTATCCAGGGTGACCCTTTCAGGGCCTGACATGCCCATCTACAGAGAAGGACCCCACAAAGTGTGCACATTTAAGTGTCTGACGCACCCAACCACAGCGTAGTATCCCACTCACGGTGCCTCGTTAAGAGCATTATGAGCACATCTACAGAGTAGGACCCCAACCAGGGTGCCCCTTTAAGAGTCTGATGCTCCAATCTACACAGCAGGATGCCACCCAGGGTGCCCCTTTATGAGCCTGACACACCTATCTACAGAGCAGGACCCCACAGAGGATGTCCCTTTAAGTGCCTGACGCGCCAATCTAATAGGAGGATCCTACCCAGGGTGCCCCTTTCAGAGCCTGACATGCCCATTTACAGAGAAGGACCCCACCCAGGGTGCCCCTTTCAGAGCCTGACATGCCCATCTACAAGAGTAAGACCTCACCCAGAGTGCCCCTTTGAGTGCCTGACATAACCATCTAACGGGTAGGTCCCCATTCAGGGTGGTCCTTTAAGAACCAGACATTCCAATCTACAGAGAAGGCCCCCACCCAGGTTGCCCCTTTCAGAGCCTGACATGCCCATCTACAAGAGTAAGACCTCACCCAGAGTGCCCCTTTGAGTGCCTTACATAACCATCTAAGGAGTAGGGCCCCATTCAGTGTGCTCCGTTAAGAACCAGACATTGCAGTCTACAGAGAAGGCCCCCACCCAGGGTACCCCTTTCAGAGCTTGACATGCCCATCTATAAGTGTAAGACCTCATCCAGAGTGCCCCTTTGAGTGCCTGACATAACCATCTAAGGAGTAGGGCCCCATTCAGTGTGCCCCTTTCAGAGCCTGACATGCCCAACTACAGAGAAGGACCCCACCAAGGGTGCCCCTTTCAGAGCCTGACATGCCCATCGACAGAGAAGGACCCCATCCAGAGTGCCACTTTGTGCCTGACCCACCCATCGACAGAGAAGGACCCCACCCAGGGTGCCCCTTTAGTGCCTGACCCGCCCATCGACCGAGAAGGACCCCCCCAGGGTGCCCCTTTCAGAGCCTGACATGCCCATGTACAAGAGTAAGACCTCCCCCACAGTGCCCCTTTGAGTGCCTGACAAAACCATCTAAGGAGTAGGGCCCCATTCAGGGTGGTCCTTTAAGAACCAGACATTCCAATCTACAGAGAAAGACTCCAGCCAGGGTGCCCCTTTAGTCCCTGACCCACCCATTAACAGAGAAGGACCCCAGCCATGGTGCCCCTTTCAGAGCCTGATACGCCCATCTAAGATTTATGGCCCCAGACAGGGTGGCCCTTTAAGAGCCTGACACACCTATCTACAAAGCAGGACCCCACAGAGGATGTCCCTTTAAGTGCCTGATGCGCCAATCTAATTGGAGGATCCTATCCAGGGTGACCCTTTCAGGGCCTGACATGCCCATCTACAGAGAAGGACCCCACAAAGTGTGCACATTTAAGTGTCTGACGCACCCAACTACAGCGTAGTATCCCACTCATGGTGCCTCGTTAAGAGCATTATGAGCACATCTACAGAGTAGGACCCCAACCAGGGTGCCCCTTTAAGAGTCTGATGCTCCAATCTACACAGCAGGATGCCACCCAGGGTGCCCCTTTATGAGCCTGACACACCTATCTACAGAGCAGGACCCCACAGAGGATGTCCCTTTAAGTGCCTGATGTGCCAATCTAATAGGAGGATCCTATCCAGGGTGCCCCTTTCAGAGCCTGACATGCCCATTTACAGAGCAGGACCCCACCCAGGGTGCCCCTTTCAGAGCCTGACATGCCCATCTATAGAGAAGGACCCCACACAGGGTGCCACTTTTGGAGCCTGATACGCCCATCTAAGGAGTATGTCCCCAGACAGGGTGGCCCTTTAAGAGCCTGACTCACCTATCTACAAAGCAGGACCCCACAGAGGATGTCCCTTTAAGTGCCTGACGCGCCAATCTAATAGGAGGATCCTACCCAGGGTGCCCCTTTCAGAGCCTGACATGCCCATTTACAGAGAAGGACCCCACCCAGGGTGCCCCCATTAAGAGCCTGACCCGCCTATCTACAGAGTTGGACCCCTCCCAGGGTACCCCGTTCAGAGCCTGACTCTCCAATCTACAAAGCAGGAACCCATCCAGGTTGCCATTTAAGAGCCTGACGTGTGGATCTACAGAGAAGGACCCCACCCAGGGTGCCCCTTTAAGAGCCACACACGCAGATCCAAGGAGAAGATTCCCCACCCAGGGTGGACCTTTCAGAGCCTGATGCACCCATCTACAGAGAAGAACCGCACTAAGGATGCCCCCTTAACAGCCAGACCTGGTGACCTACAGAGTAGGACCCCACACAGTATGACCATTTAAGTGCCTGATATGCCCAGCTAAGAAGTAGGTCCCCACCTAGGGTGCCCCTTTAAGTGTCTCACATGTCCATCGAGGGAGTAGGTCCCCACCCAGGGTGCCCCTTTAAGTGTCTGACATGAGCATCCACAGAGAAGGATCCCTCGCAGAGTGCCCCTTTTCGAGCCTGATGAGCCCATGTATACTGTAGGACCCCACACAGGGTGGCCCTTTAAGAGCATTATGCGCACATCTACAGAGTAGGACGCTTACCCAGGGTGCCCCTTTAAGAGCCTGCAGCTCCAACCTACAAACCAGGAACCCATCCAGGGTGCGATTTAAGAGCCTGACGCGCTGATCTACAGAGAAGGATCCAGGGTGCCCCTATAAGAGCCAGACCCGCCGACCTACAGAGTAGTACTCTACCCAGGGTGCCCCTTTAAGTGTCTGACATGTCCATCCACAGAGAAGGACCGCTTGCAGGGTGCCCCTTTTAGAGCCTGAAGTACTCATGTATAGAGTAGGACCCCACACAGGGTGGCCTTTTAAGAGCATTACGTGCACATCTACAGAGTAAAAGACCCCACCCAGGGGGACCCTTTAAGTGCCTGACACGCCCATCTAAGAAGTATGTCCCCAGACAGGGTGGCCCTTTAAAAGCCTAAAGAGCCCATCTACAAAGAAGAACTCCACCCACGGTCCCCATGTAAGAGCCTGACATTCTAATCTACAGAGCAGGACTCCACCCAGCATGCCCCTTTAAGAGCATGACCCTCCAATCTACAGAGTAGGACCCCTCCCAGGGTGCCTCTTGAAGTGCCTGACAGCCCATCTACAGAGAAGGACCCTACCCAGGGTGTCCCTTTAAGAGCCAGACCTGGCGACCTACAGAGTAGGACCCCACCCAGGGTGAACATTTAAGTCTCTGACATGTCCATCCACAGAGAAGGACCCCTCGCAGGGTGCCCCTTTTAGAGCCTGACGAGCCCATGTACAGAGTAGGACCCTACCCATCGTGCCCCTTTAAGAGCATTACGGAAACATCTACAGAGTAGGACCTCACCCAGGGTGCCCTTTAAGAGGCTGACACAACAATCTACAAAGCTGGAACCCATCCAGGGTGCCATTTACGAGCCAGACACACCGATTTACAGAGTATGACACCAAACAAGGTGCCTCTTTAAGTGCCACACTCGCCGATCTAAGGAGTAGATCCCCACCGAGGGTGGCCCTTTCAGAGCCTGATGCGCCCATTTACAGAGAACGACAGCACTAAGAGCGTCCCTGTAAGAGCCAGACCTGGCGTCCTCCAGAGTAGGACCCCACCCAGGGTGACCATTTAAGTGCCTGATACACCCAGCTAAGGAGTAGGTGCCCACCCAGGGTGCCCCTTTTAAGTGTCTGACATGAGCATCCACAGAGAAGGACCCCTAGCAGGGTGCCCCTTTTAGAGCCTGAGGAACCCATGTATAGAGTGGGACCCCACACAGGGTGGCCCTTTAAGAGCATTACGCCCACATCTACAGAGTAAGACCCCACCCAGGGGGACCCTTTAAGTGCCTGACACGCCCATCTTAGGAGAATGTACCCAGACAGGATGGCCCTTCAAAAGCCTAAAGCGTCCATCTGCAGAGAAGGACCCCACCCAGGGTGCCCCTTTAAGTGCCTGACACGCCCGTCTAAGGAGTATGTCCCCAGACAGGGTGGCCCTTTAAACGCCTAAAGAGCCCATCTACAAAGAAGCACACCACCCAAGTGCCCCTTTAAGAGCCTGATACTCCAATCTACAGAGCAGGACTCCACCCAAGGTACCCCTTTAAGAGCCTGACACCCCCCCTCCCCCCGATCTACAGAGTAAGACCCCACTCACGGTGACCCTTTAAGTACCTGACATGCCCATCTAAGGAGTATGTCACCAGAGTGGCCCTTTAAAAGACTAACGCATCCATCTACAGAGAAGGACCCCACTCATGGTGCCTGTTTAAATGCCCACGCACCCATCTACAGAGAATAACCCGACCAAGGGTGCCCCTTGAAGTACCTCAGGAGCCTATCTACAGAGTAGGACCCTTCCCAAAGTGTCTCTGTAAGTCCCTGACGCGCCTGTCAACAGAGGACCACACTAAGAGTGCCCCATTTAGAGCCAGACCTGGAGACCTACAGAGTAGGACTCCACCCAGGGTGCCCCTTTAAGAGTCAGACACACCGATCTACAGAGTACAACACCACACAGGGTGCCCCTTTAAGTGCCACACACCCTGATCTAAGGAGTAGATCCCCACCCAGGTGGCCCTATTCAGAGCCTGATGTGCCCATCTACAGAGAAGGACCGCACTGAGGGTGCCCCTTTAAGAGCCAGACCTGGCAACCTACAGAGTAGGACTCCACTCAGAGTGACCATTTAAGTGCCTGATACTCCCAGACAAGGAGTAGGTCCCCACCCACGGTGCCACTTTAAGTGTCTGACATGTCCATCGACAGAGAAGGACCGCTCGCAGGGTGCCCCTTTTAGAGCCTGACGAGCCCATGTATAGAGTATGACCCCACACAGGGTGCCCCTTTAAGAGCATTATGCACACATCTACAGAGTAAGACCCCACCCACTGGGACCCTTTAAGTGCCTGACACACCCATTTAAGGAGTATGTCCCCAGACAGGGTGGCCCTTCAAAAGCCTAAAGCATCCATCTACAGAGAAGGACCCCACCCAGGGTGCCTCTTTAAGTGCCTGTATGTCCCCAGACAGAGTGGCCGTTAAGAGCCTCAAGCGTCCATCTACAAAGAAGCACACCACCCAAGTGCCCCTTTAAGAGTCTGACCTGCCGATCCACAGAGTTGGACCCCTCACAAGGGACCCCGTTAAGAGCCTGATGAGCCCATGTACAAAGTAGGACCCTACCCAGATGCCCCTTTAAGAGCATTACGGAAACATCTATAGAGTAGAACCTCATCCAGGGTGCCCTTTAAGAGCCTGACACAACAATCTACAAAGCTGGAACCCATGCAGGGTGCCAGTTACCAGCCAGACACACCGATTTACAGAGTACGACACCACACAGGGTGCCCCTTTAAGTGCCACACTCGCCAATCTAAGGAGTAGGTCCCCACCCTGGGTGGCCCTTTCAGAGCCTGACATGCACATCTACAGAGAAGGACAGCACTAAGAGTGTCCCTGTAAGAGCCAGACCTGGCGTCCTCCAGAGTAGGACCCCACCCAGGGTGACCATTTAAGTGCTTGATACACCCAGCTAAGGAGTAGGTGCCCACCCAGGGTGCCCCTTTTAAGTGTCTGACATGAGCATCCACAGAGAAGGACCCTCCCAGGGTGCCTCTTTAAGTGCCTGACACATCCATCTACAGAGTAGGACCCTCCCAGGGTGCCTCTTTATGTGCGGACGCACCCATCTACAGAGACCAAGGGTGCCCCTTTAAGTACCTCAGGAGCCTAATCACAGGGCAGGATCGCACCCAGGGTGCCCCTTTAAGAGCCTATCCCGCAGATCTACAGAGTAAGACCCGTCCCAGGGTGCCCCTTTAAGTGCTTGACAGGGCCATCTACAGAGAAGGACCCCACCCAGGGTGCCCCTTTAAGAGGCTGCCGCTCCAATCTACAAAGCAGGAACCCACCAGGGATCCTTTTAAGAGCCTGAAGTGCAGATCTACAGAGAAGGACTCTGCCCTGGGTGCCCCTTTAAGAGCCAGACACACCGATCTACAGAGTACACACCACACTGGGTGCCCCATTCACGAATATAAAGAGTAGGTCCCCACCCTAGGTGGCCCTTTAAGTGTCTGACAAGACCATCGAAGGAGTAGGCCCCAACCAGGGTGCTCCTTTAAGAGCCTGACCCACCGATCTACAGAGTAGGACTCCAACCAGGATGCCTCTTTAACAGCCTGACCCGCCAATCTACAGAGTTGGACCCCTCCCATGGTACGCCGTTAAGAACCTGATGAGCCTATGTACAGAGTAGGACCCTACCCAGGGAGCCCCTTTAAGAGCAATATGCACACATCTACAGAGTAGTACTTCACCCAGGGTGCCCCTTTAAGAGCCTGACGATCCAATCTACAAAGGAGGAACCCATCCAGGGTGCCATTTAAGAGTCTGACTTGCCGGTCTACAGAGAAGGACCCCACCCAGGGTCCCCTTTAAGAGCCAGACACACCGAACTACAGAGTACGACAGCACACACAGTACCCCTTTAAGTGCCACACATGCTGATCTAAGGAGTAGATCCCCACCCAGGGTGGCCCTATTCAGAGCCTGATGCGCCCATCTACAGAGAAGGACCGCACTAAGGATGCCCCCTTAAGAGCCAGACCTGGCGACCTACAGAGTAGAACCCCCAGGGTTACCATTTAAGTGCCTTATATGCCCAGCTAAGGAGTAGGTCCCTACCCAGGATGTCCCTTTAAGTGTCTGACATGTCCATTGACAGAGAAGGACCGCTCGCAGGGTGCCCCTTTTAGAGCCTGACGAGCCCATGTACAGAGTAATGACCCCACACAGGGTGCCCCTTTAAGAGCATTATGCGCACATCTACAGAGTAAGACCCCACCCAGGGTGACCCTTTAAGTGCCTGACACGCCCATCTAAGGAGTAGGTACCCATGCAGGATGGCCCTTTTAGAGCCTGACGTGCCCATCTACAGAGAAGCACCCCACCCAGGGTGCCTCTGTAAGAGCCTGACCTACTGATCTAGAGAGTAGGATGCCACCCAGGGTGCCCCTTTAGGAGCCTGACACACCCATCTAAGGAGGAGGTCCCCACCCAGGGTGGCCGTTTCAGAGCCTGACTGTGCCCATCTTCAGAGAAGGACCCCACATAGGATGCCCCTTTAAGAGCCTGAGGTTCCAATCTACAGAGAAGGAACCCACCCAGGGTGCTGCTTTAAGAGCTTGACCTGCCGATCTACAGAGTAGGACCCTACCCAGGGTACCCCTTTAAGAGCCTGACCGGGCCATGTACAGAGAAGCACCCCACCCAGGGCACCCGTTTCAGTGTCTGACACACCAACATACAGAGCAGGACGCCTCACAGGGTGCCCCTTGAAGTGCCTGAAACGCCCATGTACAGAGAAGGACACCCCCTCCCCCCACCCAGGTGGCCCCTTTAAGAGTCAGACCCACTGATCTACAGAGTAGGACCCCACCCGTGGTGCCCCTTTATGTCCCTGATGTGCAGGTCTACAGAGTAGGTCCCCATACAGAGTGTCCCTTTAAAATCCTACACGCCCACCTACAGAGAAGGACCCGACCCAGGATGCCCCTTTAAGTTCCTGAATGGGCAGAGCTATGGAGAAATACTAGCCAAAGAGGCTCAAATAAAGACTCTGATAGGGCCATAACTCCAGTGGCTGAGGCAGGCTGTGTCCCTTTTCACTTGGAGCTGCCAGGGTCCCCGCAATCTAAGCAGCCGTGCCACCTTCACACTCAACCCTCACTGTGGCAGAGCTGCCACAGTTCTCCATGCAAGAATACTGGAGTGTATTGGCCAATACAGGTTGCCATACCCTCCTAGAGCACTATATTTCCTTCTTCCCTAGCGGCCAACTCCCCTGAGTACCTGGTGCTGCTAGAACCCCTGCGACCCAAGTAGCTGCACCACCTCCACACTTGGCCCTCACTGGGGCAGACCCAAGTGCACCAGGAAAGCCTCCAGAGCAAACCCCAGTGGACAACCCACATACAGAGGTGGAAATAAAACCACAATTGAAATCCAGGGACAGTGCAGCTAAGGAAGACCCCAAACCTTCCCACCAGCTGTACAAGCTGCAGATTAAATCCACAAGATCAACTAGGCAGACTGCGTCTACAGAATATATAAAAGGCCACTGAGAGCTCCCACAAAAGAAAATGCACTAGTTCTGATAGCTGTGGACATTGGAGGCAAGAACACACAGGAGTAGGAGATTATAATCTGGGCTGCCCCCACAGTAGGTCCAGAGACCAGCAGTGTTGGAGGGCATTCTAGGGAGGTGAGATGGACTGTGACTCAGTAAGGGAAAGGATCCTGACAGCAGTTACTCAAGAAAAACATTTATCATTATTATGTTTTGACTTGCTCTGAAGTTTCTTTTGGATTTTTTTCTTTTTCATTTTCCTTGTCCACCCCCCCCCACCACCACCGCTGTAGTTGTCGATTTTATTGGCACTACAAAACCTAAGTTTTTGAGGGTTTTTTTTCAATCAAATTTTTAATTGTTGTTATAAACCTCTGCCTCTACATAGGGGTTTTGCAGTTCTGTGGAGCTTTTTGTTTTCCCTTTCCTCCTCCTTTTATCTTTTCTTTAATTTTTAATTAAAAATATTTTAAACCTATTATTTTTTTCTACACTTATTCCTTTGTTTGCTTTTCCTACTGTTCTTTTCCCCTTGCAGTTCATCTATAATGTATATAAATCTTCTTTATCTACCTCTATTTAGCTTTGCATATCTATTCTTTCTTTTCTTTCTTTCCCTTCCTCTCAACATATTTGTTAGTTTTGTTTTCATTGCTTTATTCCTCAATTGGCACCTTGCTTTAGTTTTATTTTCCAGTTTGTGCTTTAGTTTTGTTTTTAACTGGTAGATATAATTTTTGGTTTCCTTTGTTCACTGGGTCAATCCATTGTACTTTATTTTTGTTGGACTGTTTTGATTTTGCTTATGGATATATATATATGTATATGTGTATATCCCATTATTTTAATTGTTATTTGCCTGATTTTGTAACTGCCATTACTCTGGGATTCATCTTTGGTTTCTCATTTTTGGGTATGTGTTTCAATCTCACTTAATACCATAACAAACTTGGTTCCTGACCAGAGATCAAGCCCTGAGCCTTTGGCATGAGAGCACTGACTCCCAGACCCTAGACTGCCAGAAAACTAACCCTAGGGAGTATCAAATAGTAAGAATTCCCACAAAGGAAACCACTTGAATATAAGACCTGGCATCACCCAACCACCAGTAGCACCCTGTGCAGGATGCCTCATCCAAACAACAAACAAAACAAAAATACAAACCCAATCTTCAATAGACAGGATTATCACCTCACTCAGCCTTGCCCATCAGAGGAAAAGAACTTAGCATAAATTTCACCCTATATGAAGCTTACACAAACCACTGCACCAAACTTAGGGGGACAGAAAGCAAAAGGAAGAAAGAATTCAACCTTGAAGGCTGGAAAAAGGAGACCTCAAACACAATAAGTTTTTTAAAAAATAAAAGGCAGAGAAATACTGCACAAATGAAGGAACAAACTAGAAACACAAAAGTCCAAATAAATGAAGAGGAAATAGGCAAACTGCCTGAAAAAGAATTCAGAATAATGATAGTAAAGATGACCAAAAATCTTGAAAACAGAATGGAGAAAATGCAAAAATCAATTAACAAAGACCTAGAAGAATTAAAGAATAAACATACAGAGACAAAAAACACAATTACTGCAATTAAAAATACTCTAGAAGGAATCAATAGCAGAATATCTGAAGTAGAAGAATGAATCAGTGAGCTGGAAGATAAAATGGTGGAAATAACTTCTGAAGAGCAGAATAAAGTAAAAATAATGAAAAGAACTGAGGATAGTCTCAGAGATCTCTGGGACAATGTCAAACACACCAACATTCAAATTGTAGGGGTCCCAGGAGAAGAGAAAAAGAAAGGGTAAGAGAAAAATTTTGAAGAATTATAGTTGAAAATTTCCCCAACATGGAAAAGGAAATAGTCAATCAAGTCCAAGAGGCACAAAGAGTCCCATACAGGGTAAACTCAAGGAGAAACACACCAAGACATATACTAATCAAACTAACAAAGGTTAAACACAAAAAAATAATATTAAAAGCATCAAGGGAAAAGCAACAATTAACATACAAGGGAAACCCCATATGTTTAACAGCTGATCTTTCAGCAGAAACTCTGCAGACCAGAAGGGAATGGCAGGATATATATATAAAGCACTGAAAGGGAAAAATCCACAACCAAGATTACTGTACCCGGCAAGGATCTCATTCAAAATTGATGGAGAAATCAAAAGCTTTTCAGACAAGCAAAAGTTAAAGAGAATTCAGTACCACCAAACCAGCTTTACAAGAAATGCTAAAGGGACTTATATAGTCAAGAAATACAAGAGAAGAAAAAGAGCTACAAAAGCAAACCCCAAACAATTAAGAAAATGGCAATAGGAACATAAATGTTAATAACTACTTTAAATGTAAATAGATTAAATGCTCCAACCAAAAGACAGATTGGTTGAATGGATACAAAAACAAGACCCTTGTATATGCTGTCTACAAGAAACCCACTTCAGACCTCAAGACACATACAGACTGAAAGTGAGAGGATAGAAAAATATATTCCATGCAAATGGAAAGCAAAGAAAGCTGGAGTAGCAATCCTCATATCAGACAAGATAGACCTTAAAATAATATTACAAGAGATAAGGAAGGACACTACATGATGATCAAGGAATCAACCCAAGAAGACGGCATAATAATTGTAAATATCTATGCACCCAACACAGCCCACTCCAGTATTCTTGCCTGGATAACCCCAGGGATGGGGGAGCCTGGTGGGCTGTGGTCTATGGGGTCGCACAGAGTCGGACACGACTGAAGTGACTTAGCAGCAGTAGCAGCATGTACCCAACACAGGAGCACCTCAATACATATGATAAACACTAACAGACATAAAAGGAGAAATTGACAATAACACAATAATAGTAGGAGACTTTGAAACCCCACTCACACCAATCGAGAGATCATCAAAACAGAAAATTAATAAGGAAGCACAAGTCTTAAATGGTACACTAGATGAAATGGATCTCACTGATATCTTCAGGACATTCCATCCAAATGCAGAATACACCTTCTTCTCAAATGCACATGGAACATTCTCCAGGATAGACCACATCTTGGGTCACAAATCAAACCTCAGTAAATGTAATAAAACTGAAATCATACCAAGCATCTTTTCCAACCACAATGCTATGAGACTAGATATCAATTACAAGAAAAAAAAAAACTGTAAAAAACACAAACACATGGAGATTAAACAATACATTTCTAAATAACAGGTTACAGAAGAAACCAAAAGGGAAATCAAAAAATTTCTAGAAATAAATGACAATGAAAACATGACAACTCAAAACCTATGGGAAGCAGCAAAAGCAGTTTTAAGAGGGAAGTTTATAGCAATACAATCCTACCTCAAGAAACAATAAAAACAGGGAATAGACAACCTAACCTTACATCTAAAACAAGTGGAAAAAGAAGAACAAAAAAACTCCAAAGTTAGCAGAAGGAAATAAATCATAAGGATCAGACCAGAAATAAATGAAAAAGAAAGGAAAGAAAGAGTAGTAATGATTAATAAAACTAAAAGCTGGTTCTTTGAGACGATAAACAAAATTGACAAACCTTTAGCCAGACTCATCAAGAAAAAAGAGAGAAGAATCAAATCAACAAAATTAGAAATGAAAAAGGAGAGGTTACAACAATGCAGAAATATAAAGGATTATAAGAGACTATTATGAACAACTATATGGGAATAAAATGGATAACCTGGAAGAAATGGACAGATTCTTAGAAAAGTTCAATCTTCCAAGACTGCACCAGGAAGAAATAGAAATTATGAACAACCCAATTACAAGCACTGAAATTGAAGCTGTGATCAAAGATCTCCCAAAAAACAAAAGCCCAGGACCAGATGGCTTCACAGGAGAATTTTATCAAACATTTAGAGAAGAGCTAATGCCTATCCTTCTAAAACTCTTTCAAAAAATTGCAGAGGAAGGAACACATCAAACACATTCTACGAGGCCACCATCACCCTGATACCAATACCAGACAAAGACAACACACAACACTACAAGCCAATATCACTGATGAACATAGATGCAAAAATCCTCAACAAAATTTTAGCAAACAATATTCAACAACACATTAAAAAGCTCATACACCATGATCAAGTTGGGTTTACTCCAGGGATGCAAGGATTCTTCAATATAAGCAAATCAATCAATGTGATACACCATATTAACAAACTGAAAGATAAAAACCATATGATCTCAATAGATGCAGAAAAAGCCTTTGACAAAATTCAACACCCATTTATGATTAAAACTCTTCTAAAAATGGGCATAGAAGGAACCTACCTCAACACAGTAAAGACCATATATGATAAGCCTACAGCAAACATTATTCTTAATGGTGAAACACTGAAAGCATTTCCCCTAAGACTGGGAACAAGACAAGGGTGTCCACTTTCACCACTATTGTTCAACATAGGTTTGGAAGTCCTAGCTACAGCGATCATAGAAGAATAAGAAATAAAAGGAATCAAGATCAGAAAAGAAGTAAAGCTCTCACTGTTTGCAGATGACATGATAATGTACATAGAAAACCCTAAAGATAGTATCAGAAAATTACTAGAGCTAATCAGTGAATTTAGCAAAGTTGCAGGATACAAAATCAATACACAGAAATAACTTGCATTTCTATATACTAACAATGAAAAATCAGAAAGAGCAATTAAGGAATCAATCCCATTCACCATTGCAACAAAAAGAATAAACTATCTAGGAATAAACTTACCTAAGGAGACAAAAGAACTGTACACAGAAGACTATAAGACACTGATGAAAGAAATCAAAGATGACATAAACAGATGGAGATATATTCCATGTTCCTAGGTAGGAAGAATCAATATTGTGAAAATGACTATATTACCAAATGCAATCTACAGATTCAATGCAATCCCTATCAAATTACCAATGGCACTTTTCACAGAACTAGAACAAAAAATTTCACAATTCATATGGAAACATAAAAGACCCCGAATAGCCAAAGCAGTCTTGAGAAAGAAGAATGGAACTGGAGGGATCAACCTTCCTGACTTCAGATTATACTACTAAGCTACAGTCATCAAGACAGTATGGTACTGGCACAAAAACAGAAATATAGACCAATGGAACAAGATAGAAAGCTCAGAAATAAACCCCTGCACCTATGGGTACATTATTTTTGACAAAGGAGGCAAGAATATACAATGGGGAAAAGACAGTCTCTTCAACAAATGGTGCTGGGAAAACTGGACAGCTATATGTAAAAGGATGATATTAGAACACTTCCTAACACCATACACAAAGATAAACTCAAAAAGGATTAAAGACCTAAATATAAGACCAGAAACTATAAAACTCTTAGAGGAAAACATGGGCAGAACACTTGATGACATAAATCAAAGCAAGATCCTCTATGACCCACCTCCTAGAGTAATGGAAATAAAAACAAAAGTAAACAAGTGGGATCTGATTAAACTCAAAAGCTTTCACACAGCAAAGGAAACTATAAGCAAGGTGAAAAGACAACCCTCAGAATGGGAGAAAATAATAGCAAATGAAACAACTGACAAAGGATTAATTTCCAAAATATACAAGCAGCTCATACAACTCAATTCCAGAAAAACAAACAACCCAATCAAAAACTGGGAAAAAGACCTAAACAGACATTTCTCCAAAGATATACAGATGGCTAACAAACACGTGAAAAGATGCTCAACATCGCTCATTTTGAGAGAAATGCAAATCAAAACCACATGACATACCAACTCACACTGGTCAGAATGGCCATCATCAAAAAGTCTACAAACAATAAATGCTGGCGAAGGTGTGGAGAAAAGGGAATGCTCTTGCATTGTTGGTGGGAATGTAAATTGATACAGCCACTATGAAAGATGGTATGATGATTTCTTAAAAAACTAGGAATAAAAGCACCATATGACCCAGCAATCCCACTCCCAGGCATATACCCAGAAGAAACCAAAATTGAAAAAGACACATGCATCCCATTGTTCATTGCAGCACTATTTACAATAGCTAGAACATGGAAGCAACCTAGATGTCCATCGACAGATAAATGGATAAAGAAGCTGTGGTACATATACACAATGGAATATTACTCAGCCATAAAAAGGAACACATTTGAGTCAGTTCTAATGAGGTAGATGAACCTAGAGCCTATTATACAGAGTGGAGTAAGTCAGAAAGAGAAAGATAAATATCATATACTAACACATATATACAGAATCTAGAAAAATGGTACTGAAGAATTTGTTTGCAGGGCAGCAATGGAGAAACATATTGAATAGATTTATGGACATGGGGAGAAGGGAGGAGAGGGTGAGATGTATGAAGAGAGTAACATGTAAACTTACATTACCATATGTAAAACAGATAGCCAATGGGAATTTGCTGTATGTCTCAGGAAATCCAAACAGGGGCTCTGTATCAACCTAGAGGGGTAGGATGGGGAGGGAGATGGGAGGGAGGTTCAAAACGGAGGAGATGTATGTATATCTATGGCTGATTCATGTTGAGGTTGGACAGAAAGAATAAAATTCTGTAAAGCAGTTATCCTTCAATTAAAAAATAAATTAAAAAAAAATCATCAGCAAAAGAGCTAAGTCACTCATTAACCTAGTCATTAAAAAAAGAGAAAAAGAAATGATACCCAAATTAGGAATGAGAAAAAATACAAAAGGAAATCAAAAGACTACAAATATTTATAAATACCTACTATGTGCCCTACCTTGTTCTAGGTCCTAAGGATACACCAGTGAGCACAACAGACAAAAAAATATTCTGCCTTTATGGAGTTTATATTGAACTGGATTAAATGGATATCATTCTAGAACTACATAAATTTTCAAAAATTAGCCAAGAAGAAAGAAAACCTAACATATAGAATATTATATATACATATACATATATGTATATGTATATATAAGAGAAAACCTAAATAGAACACCATGAGGAAAAAAATCAGAAAGTTATGTATGACTACTGCTCTACAAGAACCAACCAGGCTCAATCCACAGAAGAATTACTGTAATCCTCAAAAGATAGATGATTTCTCAACTGTTCGAATTTTCTAGAGCAGAGAAATTATAAAAATGTCCCATCTTTTAATGGCACTTGGAAAAGGCAGCATAGAAAAGAACACTACAGACCAATGTCACTTTTGAATACTGACATAAAAATACTGTGTGCACAAATAGCACCCAAGCATGCACTCAAAAAGAACACATCCAAAGCACAGTGGGATCACTGGAACACTCACCAGGATGGGGTCTAGGGATAGGGTTTACTATATTATTGGGTTAAAAGTGAACAAACAGATCTTGAGATACTAAACCAACACTGGATACAATTCAGTGTCTAAATCTGATTTTTCAAAAATCCCAATCATTTGTAAAGCAGGAATGAGGATTTTTCCTTAGTAAGACAAAGCAACATATCACAAACCAAAGTCACAAACAAGCAAGGAGGTCCCTTAGCACCACTATTATTTAACACAGTCCTGGGTGTGCTAGCCAGGAGAAGCAGGTGAGAGATTACTAAGGGGGAAAATTACTGGAGAAGAGGCCAAGTCAGTGCTGCTTGCAGATGATATGATCATATACCTGGAAATACCAAGATGCCAAGAGAATCAAGTGAAAAACTAGGAGAAATAAAGATTGTTTAGTAAGGTGATTAGCAATAAAAAATGTGTGTGTGTGTGTGTGTGTGTGTGTGTGTGTGTGTGTGTGTGTGTGTGTATTTATCAGTAGCTTTCTCAAATGCCAACAATCATTACTTAAAATTTTAACTGGGGGAAAAAATCACATTTATAACAAGAATATAAAGAACTTGGGAATAAGACTAACAAGAAATGTTAGCTAGAACATGAAGAAAGATATACGATGCAAAAGAACACAGAACTCAGTAGAGAAACCACTGTTTGGGTGGGAAAATGTAATGCTTTTTTAAAGTCAGCTTTCCTAAAAATCAACCTAGTCAATGCAATTTCAATTAAAATCCCAATGGACTTTTTTAACTTGAAAATTTGACCCATAGTATGCATAGGGAAACAGGAAATTTTAGAAAGAATAGTTTAATAAAGGCTTGTCCCATCAGATTCTAAAATGTCTGCATTTTGTTTAATCAAAACATCTAAATGTCATTCTAACAATCTAAATGCATTTTAACTCCAGTACATGAATAACCCAGCTGTACCACTTATTGTGTTTACAGACAACAATGACCCCAATGTCAATTCAAAGGCCTCAGGGGCCCACTATTTGAATATCTCTAATCTAGACACTTCCTGCCACCAGTTCGACACTCCTACTTCCACTGCCTCCTCTCTAGTAAACTAAATTATTAATCAATTCCATCATTTCCCATCTGTGTTTCAGTCATCACCCTCTTTCCTTGGCTCTTTTCACTCACCTAGGAACATGCTTATGTTTTCCTTCAGATCCCCACTCCCTGCCTTTCCTCTTCATCTCCCTTTATTTTCTCAACCAAACTGGAGTGTAGCTTCTGTCATTTGCCCCATTGGTCTACTCTAAGGTTTCACTAAGGCCATCAGGGCAAATGCATTTCTAGAGTAGATACTGAAATAGCAGGCGCCAAATTATTGATACTGGTGACCTCACTGGGGTGTGGAATTGGAAGGAAGGGAGTGATTCTCTCTTGTTACTGTAGGGCTATTTGGGTAGATGCATGCAGGAAGCTTCTTAATTTACTTTATATATATATATACATGTAGATATAGATATCTCAGTAGCTTTCTTAAATGCCAACAATCATTACTTAAAATTTTAACTGGGGAAATCACATTTATAACAAGAATATAAAGTACTTGGGAATAAGTCTAAGAGGAACAACATACCATAAAGGACCTGGGAATCTATCAAATCTAACAAGCCATGTGAAGTGCCCGCTTTGGACCAGATCATAGCTATGGTTAGCTCAAGACCTCCTGGTTCCCACTTTAGTACTCTGCATTGGACAGACTTTCACTCAAGAATATGACCCAATGAGCACAGGAAACAACATTCAACTTCATTAGTCATCAGGGAAATACAAAACCACAATGAGATACTACTGCACAGTCATTAGGATGTTTTTCTCAAAACAACAGAAAATAAGCACTGGTGAGAATGGGGAGAAACTGGAACCCTCACACACTGTTGGTGAGATGATAAACTCACCTGACAATTCCTTAAGAGGTAAAACACAGTATTATCATATGATCTAGCAATTCTACCCAAGATAACTGAAAACATTGTTTTTGTTCAGTTGCTAATTTGTATCTGATTCTTTGTGACTCCAGGGAACAGCAGCAAGCCAGGCTTCCCTGTCCTGCACCATCTCCTGGGGCTTGCTCAAATTCATGTCCATTGAGTCGATGATGCCATCCAACCATCTCATCCTCTGTCACCCCCTTCTCCTCCTACCCTCAATCTTTCCCAGCATCAGGGTCTCTTCCAATGAGTCAACTCTTCACATCAGGTGGCCAAAGTACTGGAGCTTCAGCTTCAGCACCAGTCCTTCCAAGGAATATTCAGGGTTGATTTCCTTTAGGATTGACTGGTTTGATCTCCTTGCTGTCCAAAGGACTCTCCAGAGTCTTCTTAAAAGCATATGTCCACACAAAAATCTGTACATAAATGTTTACCACAGTATTCACAGTAGCCAAAGAGTAGAAATAATCCGTGTCCATCATCTGATGAATGGATAAATAAAGTCTTGTACCAATACAATGAAAAACTATTGAGCTATAAAAAGGCATGAGATACTGATGCATGTTCACCTGGCTAGAGGAAACTCCATCTCCATTCTACATGATGAACTGCACCACCTTGCATATCCCACTCTCTGGCTTGGGCCCTGTCCTGGCAATCCTGCCCAGACCTACTGCCACAGCAAACCTGCAGAGCCTGCTAGGCAGCCCTGTGCCAGCCCCTCCTGCTCTCCATGGGGCCAGAGGACTGACTCCTTTTCCTTTCCCAACTGGCACCATCCCAGCACGGTCATGGCAGACATCCAAGCCAGCATCAGCCATCCCTGTCACAACTTCTCCTCTCACCCTGCCAATCCGCAACTTCGAGAGGAGAACCCACCACACTAGGAGCTTCTGAAAGCAAGGCCAATGCTAGAGTCATCTGCGTTGAGTCAGCACACAGCAGGGTGCCTGGGGGAACTGAATCAACACACCTTGTGGAGGAGCCTGGCTGCATTCTGGGGTGGCATCTTGGTGCAGTAGCAGGTCTCACATCCCTGCGCTGACTGGCATTGGCTCAGCTGCCAGGTCAGGGTTTGTGACTCAAGCCAGGCCCCTGGGGGTTACATTCCTTAACCAGCTCCCTTTGTCACCTGGCATGATTCCTTTCAACCCCTAACTGGCTGGCTGGTTCCTCACAGCCCAGCACAAGACTGTCTCCTCCTCCACAGGCTCCTGGGCCACCTCATGTGTGTACATGATAAGAACAGGAACAACAGCTGACATGAATGGAGCACTGACTAAGGTTCATACCGTCTCTCTACCGGCCTCTCAGCCATCCTGTCATTATCCTCAGTCAAATATGATGCACAAATGTTTACTGAAACGTAATGTATAATAGCAAAGACCCGGAGTCCGCCTTAACATCCATCAGAAGTCATGTACTGAAAACTACTTTAATTGCATAAGAAAATACAATATAAGATTACACACATAAACAAGATAAAGATATATCAATCTGTGTTTCTAGTAAGAGCAGGATAGATTATTTGGAGCTGCCTTCCAATTAAGAACAGATGACACCACCCTTATGGCAGAAAGTGAAGAAGAACTAAAGGGCCTCTTGATGAAAGTGAAAGAGGAGAGTGAAAAAGTTAGCTTAAAGCTCAACATTCAGAAAACTAAGATCATGGCATCCGGTCCCATCACTTCATGGCAAATAGATGGGGAAACAGTGGAAACAGTGGCTGACTTTATTTTTCTGGGCTTCGAAATCACTGCGGATGGTGATTGCAGCCATGAAATTAGAAGACACTCCTTGGAAGGAAAGTTATGACCAACCTAGATGGCATATTGAAAAGCAGAGACATTACTTTGCCAACAAAGGTCTGTATAGTCAAGGCTACGGTTTTCCAGTGGTCATGTATGGATGTGAGAGTTGGACTATAAAGAAAGCTGAGCGCCAAAGAATTGATGCTTTTGAACTATGGTGTTGGAGATGACTTGAGAGTCCCTTGGACTGCAAGGAGATCCAACCAGTCCATCTTAAAGGAGATCAGTCCCGGGTGTTCACTGGAGGGACTGATGTTGAAGCTGAAACTCCAATACTTTGGCCACCTGAGGCAGAGAGCTGACTCATATGAAAAGACCCTGATGCTGGGAAAGATTGAGGGCAGGAGGAGAAAAGGACGACAGAGGATGAGATGGTTGGATGGCATCATCGACACGATGGACATGGGTTTGGGTGAACTCTGGGAGTCGGTGATGAACAGGGAGGCCTGGCATGCTGCAGTCCATGGGGTCGCAAAGAGTCGGACATGACTGAGTCACTGAACTGAACTGAAAATGGGCGATTTTAAAACACATACCCTTAATGGCCCTGAAGAACTCACAAAATGGTTAAACAACAACAAGCATGGATGGCAAAACCTAAGAGACAGCAGGAAACCCAGAGATATAGGAACCCATGCTGGACAAATTTTGCCCTTGATTTTGGCAACCTTCGAAGACAGGAAAGGGGACTGTAGTTTAGGACCATGGCTACCTAAATTGAGGAAACTATTTAGTAGAAAATTCTTTTCACATCAAACTGGGACACCAGAGGACCACATCCTTGGGGTTAAAAGTGACTCTGAAACTTGCCCCTCCCAATTCAACCTCCACAGGACTGCAAGGAAACTGCCTTGGTGCTATGGAAACAAAGGGAAATAATTAGACATTTGTTTTAAGTGGTCCCAGGCTAATAAATGTCCTAAGGCAGCTGACAAAGTCAAATAGAAATCTTCTCTGGAAGAAGGTACATTTATCCTAGACTTAGCCTTCAAAGAATCCCCACATAAATATTTCAAGGGCAATACACAGCCAAAAATAACCAAGCAAATGAGTAAATAAAGCTTCCCTGGTGGGTCAGTGGTAAAGAATCTGCCTGCAATGCAGGAGACTGGGGTTCAATGCCTGGGTTGGGAAGATCTCCTGGAGAAGGGAATGGAACCCCAATCCAGTGTTCTTGCCTGGAGAATTCCATAGACAGAGGAGCCTGGAGGGCTACAGTCCATGGGGTCACCAAGAGTCAGACACAACTTAGCAACTAAATAGCAACAGAGTGAGAACTATAGAAAAAGAATATATAAACAAGTCAAGACTTGACTAGATAATTAGTAAAGAAGTCAAATTGGACAATAAACATATGAAAAGATGCCCAACTTTATTAGTAACCAGAATGATGCAAATAAAACCATAAAAATATAAAATCACACACCCACTAGTAACTAAAATCATACTGAAGTCTGACAGTACCAAGTGTTGGTGAGGGGTGTGGTTCAACATAAACACATCTATGTTGTCAATAGGAATATAAAATGGTACAACCATTTTGGATGGGGGCTTCCCTGATAGCTCAGTTGGTAAAGAATCTGCCTGCAATGAGGAGACCCCGGTTCCATTTCTGGGTCAGGAAGATCTGCTGAAGAAGGGATAGGTTACCCACTCCAGTATTCTTGGGCTTCCCTTGTGGCTCAGCTGGTAAATAATCTGCCTGCAATGTGGGAGACCTGGGTTCGATCCCTGGGTTGGGAAGATCCCTCGGAGAAGGGAAAGGCTACCCACTCCAGTATTCTGGCCTGGAGAATTCTATGGACTGTATAGTCCAGAGGGTCGCAAAGAGTCAGACACAACTGAGTGACTTTCACTTCCACTTCATTCCGGAAGATGGTGTGCCATCACCTGATAAGACTGAAGGTACAAACATTGACTACTTCACCCAGAAACACCACTCTTAAGTAGAACCCAAGGACAGCAATGCTCAAACACTCAAAAATTGAGAATCTCAAAAAGCTTTTGTTTATGTGGTTTATATCCATTGATACTTATCATTTAGAAATTAAAACTGTCTAAACCACAAGAAGACAAAAGCACATGTTCCATTAGCCACCAGTGTACTGTTAATTACACATCATATCCCTGGTGGCTTAGAGGGTAAAGAGTCTCCCTGCAATGCGGGAGACCCGGGTTCAATCCCTGGGTCGGGAAGATCCCCTGGAGAAGGAAATGGCAACCCACTCCAGTACTCTTGCCTGGAAAATCCCATGGATGGAGGAGCCTGGTCGGCTATAGTCCATGGGGTCACAAAGAGTCGGACACGACTGAGCGACGACACACAGTACACGCACTAGAAAACAATGTGTTTAATATCTTAGTGTTATTATGAAAATAGCTAGATCCTGTGGACTTCTGAAAAGGCCTTGGGGGTCCTCCAAGGGTCCCCAGACCACAGATTAAGAACCAGTACCCTAGACGCATATATACAATGGAATACTAATCAGCCATAAGAAAGAATGAAATGTCATTTGCAGCAACATGGATGGGCCTACAGTTTATCATACTATGTGAAGTCAGAAAAAGAAAGACAAATACTATATGATATCAGTTATATGTGGAATCTGAAACATGGGACAAATAAACCTATCTATGATATAGAAACAGACTCACAGAGAACAGACTTGGGGTTGCCAAGGAGGAGATGCAGGAGGGATGCAGTAGGAGTTTGGGACTGGCAGATGCAAACTGGTGTATATAGAATGGGTAAACAACAAGGTCCTACTGTATTGCATAGGGAGCTACATTCAAAATCCTATGATAAACCACAACGAAAAAAAAACATATATATGTATAACTGAGCCACTTTGCTCTACAGAAGAAATTAACACAACATTCTAAATCAGCTATACTTCAGTAAATTAAAAAAGAACCAGTACCCCAGAGGAACTTGTAGATATCTGCATAAGAATAGTTATGCCAAAAGAAAAAAGAAAAAAAAAAAAGAATAGTTATGCCAGAACTGCTTGAAACATTCAAAACCTGGAAACAACCCAAAAGCCCATCAATAAGATAATGAATTTTTTTTACTTGCAGTATATTCAAACAGTGGAATAACGTGTAGCAATGAAAATGAATGAGCCACAAATACACACAAGAGATCATTAGTAATGCTGAGGGAAAAGAGGCAAAACTCAAAAGCCTATACAGAGTGTAATTCCATTTCTACAAGGCTTGAGGACAGGCCAAACTAGACTGTATTATTTGGGGCCACATGATACATGGTAGAATAAAGCAAAAAAAAAAAAAATGACTACAGAAAAGGCAGGCTAGTGTCAGCTCTGAGGGGAGGATGGGGCTGTGACCAGTAGGGCACACAGAGGTCCACCGGATACCGTCAACATTCTATTTCTTGGCCTGACTGGTGATGACACAGATCTTCACTTTATACTTACTTGTTAAAGGCCTTACACACTTTTCTATATGCTATATTTCACAATAAGGGGAAAAGCTATACACAGTTCAATACTAATAATGTGGAATACATATTTCTACAGAGAAAAAAATGCTTTGGAAATACTGTGTATTCTAGGGAATTCCCTGGCAGTCCAGTGGTTAGGACTCAGCACTGTCACTTCCAGGGCCCCGATTTAGTCCCTGATTGGGGAACTAAGATCCTGCAAGCCACACAGTGCAGCCAAAAAAAAAAAAAAAAAGACTGTATTCCAATATGTTAAGAGTGGTTAACCTTGGGTTTTCTACATTTTCCAAGTTTACTACAAAGAGCACATATTGCTCTTGTAACCATGTAAACACCTGGTATTGTCAGACTTCATTATAATTTTTAGCTTACTGGAGGGCATGTAATTTTATCTTATTACAGTTTAATTTGCAACTCACCAATTACTAATGAGGTTGAACATCTTTTCATGTTTCTTGTCCAATTTGATTTCTTCTTCTTTGAATTGCCTGGTCAAGTCTTTGCCTCACTTTTCTGTTTATTCTTTTTCAACAGTTCTCAGAAAATTGGAAAACATATTTAAAAAGACAAGGTCGTCAGCTAAAATTGAAACTAATAAGGATGAACACAAAATAGATGAGCCACCTGTGGGAATCTATGCAGAAAATAGCTACCTAAGGAGATTGGTGATGTGCCTGATCAAACTAGGATGAGCTCAAAGCTCACCAAGGAGCTGACCGTGTTTTCCTAGTCAGCTGGTGCTGCTACCACTCCACAAAGGTTAGCTGTGATCTGCTTTTCTCTAACGTGTATCCTGGGGCAATGTGACGATGACAGAACTTCAGTGACTCATGAGGAATACTGAAAATGAAGAGTGAAGTCACAAGTAATCTCTATAGCAGCTGGTCTCAGCCTTGGTGGTTCTGCCCCCTGGGGGCACTGGGCAATGTCTGGATTCATTTGGGGTTGGCAGACTTGGTGGGGGGCGCTCCTGGCATCTAGTAGGGAGAAGCCAAGAATGCTAAGTATCTTATGATGCACAGGAGAGGCCACTGCAGATGACTTCTCCCACCCTAAGTGTCAACAGTGCCATGATTGAGAAACCCTGATCAATAGCCTCTATGGTTTTTCCAGTAGTCATATATGAATGTAAGAGTTGGACCATAAAGAAAGCTGAGCACCAATGAATTGATGCTTTTGAACTGTGGTGTTGGAGAAGACTCTTGAGAGTCTCTTGGAAAGCAAGGAGATCAAACCAGTCCACCCTAAGGGAAATCAGTCCTGAATATTCATTGGAAGGACTGATGCTGAAGTTGAAGCTCCAATACTTTTGCCACCTGATGCGAGGAACTGACTCAGTGGAAAAAGACTCTGATGCTGTGAAAGACTGAAGCAGGAGGAGAAGGGAATGACAGGGGATAAGATGGTTGGATGGCATCAACAGGCATGAGTTTGAGCAAGCTCTGGGAGTTAGTGATTGACAGGGAAGCCTGGTGTGCTGCAGTCCATGGGGTCGCAAAGAGTCTGACACGACTGAGTGACTGAAATGAACTGGGGTTAAAAAGTACTCAACCTTCCGTGACCCTTCTCCACGTGGAAACAGTGACTGGTGGAGAAAGGCAAATCCCCACGCTGTCCCCCCTCGACAGGGGTGCTCTAAAAGTCCTTGAGACCCACCATGCAACTACCTGGGGGAGGAACTTCTAGCCAGGGGGGAGGACAAACATGAAGATCCCAGAGCGATGGAGTGCTTAGCATATTGGAGGACCAGCAAGCCAGCCCCAGGCAGGGGTGGGAACCAAGGTCAGAGAATGGGTAGTCCCCATTCTTTGGGGACTTGTAGGTCACAGTAGGGATTTAGATTTATTGTCATTACAACTGGAAGCTGCTGGAGGGTTCTGCTGCTGTGTGGAGGCTGGAGTGTAGGGGGCAGGAGTGGACTCTGAGACACTTGTGGGAAAGTCACTGTCAGGGCTCCAATGAGAGGGTACGGTGGCCCAGCCAAGGGAGGCAGCCAGAGAGGAAGTCAAAAGAGGTGGAAGTCTGGATGAGTTGAGGGTGGTCACAGGTGCGGTCTTCTGACAGTTCAGATGTGGGCTATGAGGAAAACAGCCATGGAAGAGTGGCCAAAGCCCCTAGCAGGATGGATTGCCAGTTACACAGGTGGGAGGAGCAGGTCTGGAGGCAGCCAGCAGCAGCTTAGGCTTGCACTGGGTCTTCTGTGATGCCAATGAGCAGGGATCATGTTAAAATAAGTTAACATGGCTGCACAGGGCAGGGGCCGTTTGGTTGCTGGATTGTGAGGAGGTCTGGAAATCCTGAGGAAATGGTGAGGACTCGGTGGGAGAGAAGAGCTGAACTGGAAGGATTTCAGCAAGGCATCAGATGACCATGTGGGGAGGGTGAATGCAGGAGCCTGAAGGTCAAGAGAGATCAGGACTGGGGATAGAAACTGAAGAGTCAAAAGCATGCAGATGGGATTTCAGTTCAAGCCATAAGGCTGCTGAAAGCACCTGGGAAGCAAGCACAGGTAAGCCAGAACTATGTCCAAGACCTGGACTATGTCCAAGACACGCCCGGAAGCGCTGAGGTCAGAGAGGAGGAGAATGAAATGGCAAGGAATGGCCACTGTGGCTTCCAGAAGCCATGAGGAGAAAGTGCTTCCAGGGGAGGGTGTGATCAGAGGTGTCAGATGACCCTGGGCTTTAGCCACACTGAAGTCATCATTGACCTTGGCCAGGAGCAGCTGTGGGAGAGGGCTGAGGCCAAATGTTAGGAAGAAATTAATGGGAGTCCCAAACTACTACAAGTCCACATGGTATAGAGTATTTTACCAACAAAAGATTAAAACAGTTTTTGTTTCTTTCTTTTTAGGCATTACTACTTTGGATTTTTGCTCCCCTCCACCTGACCTTTTTTTTTTTTTTTTAAAGCTAAATGATAGAACCAAATGAATGAATGGTGAGAAAGTAAGAAAAGATAGCCTAGAACTCTGCAAGAGGCCAAGGGGATATGAAGAGCAACAAAATTAGAATTGCTCTTGGGACAGTTCTTCCTCTGAGCTCACTGGGACTCAACCCAGCTCACTCATTCAGCGGGCACTTCGGCTCTGGTCAATAAAAGCTTTTGTAAGTGGAAGCCCTGAATGCTCGTTAGAAACCAGGCTAGCAAGCAAAGAAAGTGGCCCTTGGGCAGGTGGCCTCTTTCCCATTCTCCTCCCCTCCCGGGAGCCTAACTTCGCTAATATCTTGACAACACAGCCTGCCTGTTTGCAGTAGCAGTTAATTGGCTACTCCAACAATTCTGTGAGGCCAACACAGCAGAGAGGTCAGCAGCCTCTTGGTGCAGATAAGGCAACTGTCGCCAGCAAACAGTGGGGCCACACTGGAATGCAGGCCCCGTGTTCATTCCGTCATCCCAGGCTAGCTGAAGCAGCAATAAACATGAAAAGGAGGTCAGAACAAGCCGCCTGTGGCCTTGGCACTGTTTGGGGGGGTCATGAATTCTGCACTGCAATGATGCTTCCTGCTGAGGGTACCGCCTCTCATTTGGAAAATAATCCCACACAGAACCACCTTGTGATGCCAGCCAGATGTTGTCTGGCCGCTCCTTTAAATAGATGTTCACTGGACAGGGCACTCCTCTCTGAGGGCTTCCACTACAGTTTTCAAAGTGTTTTTGTTTCAAAGCTGCAGAACCCTCGGGCATCGGATGAGCAGACCCAGGTAGGAAATGAGCAAAAACAGAGCTGAAAACCACCTGAAGGTGCAGTGGCCGTCCAGGCCCACCCAGTTCTGCTTTGGTCCTTTCCCCCAACCCGCCTGGGGACAGAGGGCAGCCTGCAGCACACCCCGCCTCCTCAGCAAAGGGGCAGGCACCACCCGGACAAAGAAGAAGGCCTGGCTGCTGGCCACAGACTGCACCTGCTTTCAGTGCAGCTGTTAGGACGGGAGGGGGGGCAAGGTCTTTGGGGGACACAGCTGGGGACTCCGCATACAGGTGGCCCCCCACACAGGGCACAGTCTGCAATCTCCTTGTGAAGCAGTTTAAAATCACAGCCAGGCAAAAGACCACCGACCGCCTTTTGGAGCCCTCATAGATGCTTTAAAGTGTTCACTGCCGCACCAACAACGTGCTCAGGCACTCAGTCATGTCCGACTCTTTGTGACCCCATGAACCATAGCCTGCCAGGCTCCTCTTGTCCATGGGATTTCCCAGGCAAGGAGACTGGAGTGGGTTGCCACTTCCTTCTCCCCGACTCAGGATTGAACCCGTGCCTCCTCCATTGGCAGGCGGATTCTTTACCACTGAGCCACCTGGAAAGCCCTAACCACAATCCAATTTTCTGCACATTTAAAATCCTGAACTCTGAGCAGATTGGGGATTGATTTAAAATGGCAAAATAGGGTCTTGCCTGGTGGTCCAGTAGCTAAGACAACAGAGGAGGCTTGGGTTCCACCCCCCCCCAACGGTCAGGGAACAACATCCCACATGCCGCAATGAAGACCTGGTGCAGCCAAATAAGTTAATTAAATGGCAAATGAAAACAATATAAAGGAACATCACAAGCTATGTTTTTTAAAGAATGAAGAGGACTATAAGATCTACCCTTAGCTTCTCCTAGCTTCCTCTTGCTGCTGTAACAAATGATGCCAAATGTAGTGCCCTAAAATAACACATGCTTTTGTCTTACAGTTTGGGAGGTCAGAAGTCCGTAGTCTCACTGGGCTAAATTAAGGTGTCATCAGGGCTTCATTTCTTCTGGAAGCTCTAGGGTAGAGTCTGTGTGTGTGTTCCTCAGCTCCTTCCATCTTCAGAGCTGACCCCGGCAACCTGAACCTTTCTCTCAGGACATGACACTGACCGTGACTCCTCCATATTTAAAGGAATCTTGTCCTTTCATTGGCCCGCATAACCCAGGAGAATCTTATTTGAAGCTCAGCTGATCAGCAACCTAATTTCATCTGCTACCTTAATTCCCCTTTACTATTGAGGGAGGAGATAGATAGGCTCTGGGTGAACCTGCTGCAACCAGTTTCATGCTGATCCTTTGACATAAACTACCAATAGGGATTAGGCACCGTGATTGGATAAAAGACAAAGCAGCCTCCTCATTTTTGTGGTCGACAGTTCCCAGCCTGACACACGCACAGAAAGGGTCCCAAGTCATCCTCTAGTAACCTTGGACACATGGTAATATTATAAGATCAGCATTGTGGCATCCTCTCCTCCCAGTGGGTTTTGTTCAGGTGCTCACTGGAAAAGATCCAAAATTGTGCCTGGTGGAAGCCCAAATAAGGAACTGCAGATGACATGATCATAGGGGACACAAAAGGAGGGTCACCTTCACCTAAACCCCAGAAGACTAGCCCCATATTAGCTACCTAAGCTACCCCTAGAGCCAAGACATAGCTACCCTACTCCACAAGTCGGCCTGTGTGCTTCACATGTCCTGTGCTTCTAACAAACTCTGTATCTGCTTTGCAATCTTGGTCTCTGTGTTGAATTCTCTCTTCAAAGAAGACAAGGACTGATGTCTCCTTGATGGCCAAAATCACTATGTAAACTCACAGAGTCATAGGTCCCAGAGACATCTTTGGGAGCCATCATCATTCTGCCTCCTATAGCTTCCTGGGCGTGCTCGGCGTGCTAAAGCCTCTTCAGTCATGTCTGACTCTTTGTGACCCCACGGACTGTAGCCCGCCAGTCTCCTCTGTCCATGGGATTTCCCAGGCAAGAATACTGGAGTGGGTTCCTATTTCCTTCTCTGGGGGATCTTTCCAACCTAGGGACTGAACCCACGTCCCTTATGTCTCCTGCAATGGCAGGCGGATTCTTTACCACTAGCGCCACCTGGGAAGCCCCCATAGCTTCCTAGCTGCCAACATTTGGAATGCCGACGTGCATGAAAGGTTTTCTCACCCATTTCTATTACCTGTTTAGGATGGCTCTCGGCTGTTACATGCAAACCAAGCCTGGCCAGTCAGTGAACCTGTGAGGCAGCCTCAGGGAGGGCCAAGCCTGGGTTGGTGAACAGAAAGCCCCACAGCTCGCCCCCTACCCCTACACACACAGAGCAGAAGAGGAATAAGACTGAGTGCAAAGGGTAGGAGCAGGCACATGGCAGGAAAAGCACCAACACCAGGTTGGGGAAGAACCCAGAACAGGAAAGTTAGCTCACCTGGAAAGGATCTTTCCTGAACTCACAAAACCGAAAATCAGCTGCTTCCCACACTCCCCTGCTCAGCCAAACAGCCTTGTCATCCTCATCAGAGTCCTCTCCGCTGAACGCAGCTTGAGGCCCTTCCTCGGTGCCTGGTGACACCAACTCCTGGCTGATTTCCATGTGTGTGTGTTTAACAAACACACACATTTTTGTTACCTGGTATCCAAAGTGATGGAGGGGTTGGGGATGGGACCTTTGCCAGTGAGGAAGGGGTTGAAAACCGATCAAAACGGGGCAGACTAAAAGGCAGAGTCCCTGGAGCCTGTTAGTCCAGTGCAATGACTGGGGTGCCTAAGGGCAACCCTGAGCCATGCAGGACAGGGACGGGTCCCCCCTGCCTAGGATGCACCTTTGCAGGGACCATTCCTGCACTCAGGAAAGCAGGGTGAAGCAGGCTCAAGGCACATTGCAGGTACCCTTGCAGCCTGTCCGGCTCAAACTCAACAGCCCAAGTCAGCCCACAGGGCTTCTGCCTGGATTCCAGCACCACCAGCACTCAGGGCCAACCTGTGCACACGTGCACTCCCTTGCCCAACCAAGTTCAACAGCCCGGAAGACCAACCCCAACCCAGGGGTCACATGCTGCCACCTCCTTCATCTCTTCTGCTTGGACTAGAGTGAATTTGTTTTAAGCAGAAATATACCTAGATGCCCATCAGCAGACGAACGGATAAGGAAGCTGTGGTACATATATAGTATGGAATATTACTCAGCCATTTAAAAAAATTCATTTGAATCAGTTCTAATGAGATGGCTGAAACTGGAGACCATTATACAGAGTGAAGGAAGCCAGAAAGATAAAGACCAATACAGTATACTAATGCATATATATGGAATTTAAAAAGATGGTAACAACAACCCTATATGCAAAACAGAAAAAGAGACACAGATGTGCAGAACAGACTTTTAGACTCTGTGGGAGAAGGCGAGGGTGGGATGTTCTGAGAGAATAGCATTGAAACAAGTATACTATCAAGGGTGAAACAGATCACCAGCCCAGGCTGGATGCATGAGACAAGTGCTCAGGGCTGGTGCACTGGGAAGACCCAGAGGGATGGGATGGAGAGGGAGGCAGGAGGGGGAATCGGGATGGGGAATACATGTAAATCCATGGCTGATTCATGTCAATGTATGGCAAAAACCACTACAATATAAAAAAAAAACTAAAATATTAAAAAAAATTAAATGCTTTAAAAAAATCTAAAAAACAACAACCAGAAATATAATCCACATATTGGTCGGCAGTGGCTCAGATGTTAAAGAATCTGCCTCCAATGCAGGAGACCCAGGTTCAATCCCTGGGTCAGGTAGATCCCCTGGAGAAGGGAATGGCAACCCACTCCAGTATTCTTGCCTGGAGAATACCATGGACAGAGGAGCCTGGGGGGCTACAGTCCATGGGGTCACAAGAGTCTGACATGACTGAGCGACTAAACAACACAATAATCCACCCTTTTAAAGTATACAATTTAGTGTTCCTGGTACATTCACAAGGTTCTACACCCACCACCTCTATCCACTTCCCGAACATTTCCATCACCCTGAAAGGAAACCCTGTACCTATTCAGCAGTCACTTTTCATTCTCCTCAGACCTCGGCAACCACTAATCTACTTTTTGTCTCTATGGATTTGCCAACTCTGGACATTACATCTAAATGGAATCATGCCATATGTGTAAGCTTTGGTGTCTGGCTTCCTTCATTTAGTATAATATTTTCAAAGTTTGCACTACATAATTTTTGCAATAATAGTTACTGACACAGAGCTCACTTGGAGCCAGGTGTTGTGCTAAGTGCTTCATCCATTTCTCCTCGTTTAATTGTAATAACAATCCCATGAGGCAGATGGTGATATTATCCCCATTTTCTAGATGAGGAAACTGAGGCACCAAGAAGTTAAGTGACTTGCCCTGCATCACGGTAGTTCTGGCTGGGCAGGATGGCTCTGCAGCCCTCTTGGCTGGGCTACTTCTTTAAAAAAAAAAAAACAACACAGGCTTTTTTGGGGGGGCTGAGGTATGTGGCACCTTAGCTCCCCAAGCAGGGACTGAACCTGTGTCCCGGACATTGGGCTCAGAGCCTTAACCACTGGACAACTAGGGAAGTCCCTGGGCTACCTCTCTTTAAGGTAGCAGGCACTTGGCTATTTGCCAACACGCTCATCACAAATTCTTCACCACGTCTCACATTTCTGGGACCTGCTCCATCCCTGGGTATATCTGCATTTACAATCCCTCCTTTGCTTACACAGATAAACCTGAGTTCAAGTCCAAAACCTTACTTGACCACATGTTTTTCATCCGAGCTATGGGTTACCACTCAGTTACTTTGCAAGGCTGTATGCAAACAGCCACTGTGGGGTAGTTAGGAAGTGTAAATGTGTGAGGCACTAAGGGCCTGGCACGTGGAAGACACGGGGGGAGTGGAGCCTTTGTGCGACTGTCACCCACCTGTACCACTGAGATCCTTCTCCCGGAAAGTCAAAAGCACAGCTTCCCATTTCTGTTGGTACAGACAGGTGACATACCTGTCCTCAATTTCTCAAAACTAGTAAAATACACAGTAGACTAAAAACCCATCAGTAAAAAAAAAAAAAAAAATCAGTAATTAAAACAGGAATGCCTTGTTAACCACCTTCTCAACTCCGGGGGCCTAAAGTCTGTCTTGACATGCCAGAGCCTGGAAGGATTTCACACATTGTTTCGAGGTTCTGAGCATTTTATGAGTCCTGCTGGGCTCTCTAAGTCACACTTCATTACTGAGGACCAGGACCAAGAAGAAAATGGCTCTTGGGCAGGTCCACCTGATCCACCACTTTGGGGCTTCCGGAGAGTCAGTGGGGACCTGAGACCAGCTCTGAAAGTACTTGGATCCCCCGAGGGGACCACCAATGCAAAACCCAGATTTGTCACCTTGTTCTGCACAAAAGAACCAGGAAAGTGAGTCCTTACCTTGAAACAAAAGATTGTTCTGGTTCAGCATTAATTAAAATGTAAAAAGATCACTAGGAGGCCATCCTAAATGGGTGGGATCCTGGGTCTCCAGGGGCCTCTCATCTGGTAAGCAGGGATAATACCTAAGAAGCCAAACTCCTGGGGCAGTTAAATATATATATATATATATATATATATATATATATATATATATGTATGTATGTATGTATTTATGAAGTGTATATATATACACATATACATATGAAGTGGTACACAGCAAACACTCAGGAGATGGGAGCTGATGAAAGCAGGGCTGCAAATTTGAGGTGACACATGCCTGGTTCGCTCAAGATACCTTCCTGAGTTGTTAGGCATTATACTGATGAGCAAATTGGATGAGCAAACCAAGTCACGTTCTGGCTTCCCCAAGGGCACTTGGCCAGTAAGGCTTAGGAGGGCCGCCTCCAGGTATAAAGGCATTATGCCTAGTGATTAAAAGCAAGAACTGGAATTAGACAAGCCTGGAATCAAATTTCAGCTCTGCCACCTGAGGCAAGTTACTTCACCTGTGTGCCTCTGCTTCTTCCTCTGTAAGCAGGTTGCACCCCTTCACAATTTCCTCCACCACTCTATAAATCACCCAGTGTAACCCATAATGGTGAAAACCTGAGGCCCGATCATTTAAATTCCTCATCTTCTCAATGTGCCTACCATGTTGAAGACTTGCAGAAGACAGCCTTGAAGGCAGTATCCTTTTTCTAACTTTTTTGGGCTTCCACTTCCAGCTGTTCCATATCATTAGATGCATGTCAATCAAGTGATCAAACTTTTTTGCCACAAATGGATCATAAGCAAAAATAAAAACTGTAACTCCAAAGGAAAAAATGAAACAAAAGTCAACAACCCTGTAATCTGCTTTGTTTTGCCTCACTGTGCTGACAACATAATATATAGACTATGATCAGTCTGTGCTCATTTTCATGTCAGCTCCACAAGGACAGAGCTTGAAGTTCGTCCACTGCTGCAGCATTTGTGTCTAGAATGGCACCTTTGTAGAATGCTGAATGGTTCTTCTTGTCTAGACTCCAGGAGGGTTAACCACATGAGAAACATTTCTGTATCTTTTGCAAAACTGCCTTGGACTGTCTACTGTTTTCCAGTGTTCCTTATAAGTAAAATAACCCACACTAGAATGCAGTTGTAGGACACAATTTTGTTTTTGCTGAGCTCATGTGTTTTTCACTAGCTAAATCTGCCTTTGTGTCAGGAGAGCTCAGAGCACAATTCTGCGCTCAACTCCAATGTTTTCCTCAACCTCTTTTTCTGAAGTGGAAATGAGATAAGCAAGCGTAAGAACATTCTGCTGGGACTCCTTGGCGACCATTTTTAACCACAGGCGGCATTTATTTTAAGATGCTTATCAAACTTGAATGTGCCTGTGACCCGGGGATGTAGTAAAAGCAGAATCTGACTCAGTAGGTCAGGGGCGGGGCCTGGGATGCGGCATCCCTCACTGGTCCCAGGTGATGCTGCTGCGGGTCTTGGACCATGTGATGAGTCGCGAGGGTCTAAGAAACTTGCTTTCTTGATCTGGTAGACTTACTCTCTCCTTCTCCTGGACAAAACATCACCAATGGCTCAAAAACTGGAACGGGTACCAGAAGTAGCTGCAGGGGCTCGTCAGACTTCCACACCGCTGTTCCCTGTCCACCCACCCCCCATCCCCGCCAAGATCCTGACAAAGTACGAGCAAGCACCGGAGGCTCCTCGGGTGCTTCTGATGAAGGTGGCCAAGAAACACCTTTGAAGAAGCCTTGCTCAAGGGAACGAGTGCTCTCTTCGTTTTCCCAACGGCAATCTCCCGGTGACAGCTGTTGTCACTGGTGGACACCCTGTTCAAGATTTTAAGGAGGGACTCTCCCGCTCTTTGTAGCCCGGCACCAGGAGGGGTCCGGGTCTCTCCCCACCCACCACAGGGGTCACGGCAGGGTCGGCCCTCTGCTCGCACCCCTACCCCAACGTCCCGCACAGCCCCGCCTGCCCGCCTGCGGCCTCCCCAGCAGGCCCTCGGGCGGGGGCCGCGCCGCTCATGCGCACCACCGGGCCCTCGGGGCGCCTGCCCCCAGCCCCGCCGGCCTACAGGGCGGGGACCCCGCGTGCCCCCTGCCCGCCTTACCTCTCTGGACAAGAGTGGCCAAGGAGAAAGCGAGGCAGATGAGGCACGCCCAGCGCCAGGCCACCATGGCTGGAAGCCGGCGGACGGGGCCCAGAGGAGCACAGTGAGCGAGAGAGAGCCCGAGGGGGAAGGTCGGGGAGGAGTGGGGAAGGAGGAGGAGGAGCAAAAGGGGGAGGAGCCCTGCCCTCACTGCAGGGTCCCGCCCAAAAGTGGCGCGCGCGCGCGGCGCGGCCCTGGCAGGGCGGATGGGGGCGCGCACGAGCTCTGGCGCCGGGGCGTGCCGGACCGGGTGAGGTGGGGCGGGACAGCGACTGTGGCGCGAGGGGCGGGGCGAGCCTGCAGCCTCGGGGGCGGGGCGGCTGCTCGGGGGGCGGGGCCGCAGCCTGCGGGCGGTGCTGGCGCTTGAGGGGCGTGGTCCGCGGGCACCCGGCAGGTCGCGTGGTCTGGGTCATGGCCAGCGCCGGCGCGCGACCTGCTGGCCCCGTCACACCCCGCCCTCGAGAAGGAAGTCTTCGAGGTGGGCCCTGCGGCCCTGGAGCTGTGAGTCAAAAGTCCAATTAAAATAAATTAATTAATTAAAAAAAATTTTTTAAGTGACTGGGGAGCCAGAGGCGCCGGCGGTGAATGTGTGCAGTGATTTCCACCCGGCGCGCTGGACACCTCCAGGGCCAGGAGCTGGACCCGAGGCGGCGCACAAGCCTGGTGCGTTCTGCCTGGTGACCTTGGACAGGGCTCTTCCCCTTGTGGCCTTGGTGTCCTCCCGGTCAAGAGCTGTTCCCTAGGGGTCCCTCCAGCTGCGGCGCCAGGACCGGGCACCCGCGCTCCTGCCCCTGTCACCTTGGCCGAACTTGCTTGTCAGAACCGTGGCTGCAGCCCGACTTAGCTGATCCTTCAGTAGAGCCCTGCCCAGAGATGAAAAAAAAAGAACCGTTTTGATGGCTGGCCGCGGTTGGCAAGCAGCGGCATGTCTTGAGGAAACGAGCCTGAGGCTGGGGGCCGCGGGTTCAGGCTAGAGGGAAGTTGGGGGGCGACCTGCAGCCAGCGCGCCGCGAGCCCTGGGGACGAAGGAGGGCCAGGGTCAGCTCCCCGAGGCTTTGATGAATGCGTTGAACGCGCCAGTTCACATCTGCAGAGGCGATCTGTAAATGTGCTCAGTGATCGACACACGCGCCGCATTCCTTTCCCATGAACCCCTCAAACAGAGTCCATCTCCAGGACCTGGCGAAATCAGATTCCTACACTGACTGTCACAGCAAAATGCCAGATGCAGCCTTTGACAAGAGCGCTCTCAAGAAAGGCTTTGGCTGCAGCCAGCTTTCAAAGACAAAGAGAAAGCGCCGCTGCTCCCAGAGTCGTCTAGCTTGTCCCTGCTGTTATTCAGCACAAGCTGTCCCGGACCACATCCTGCTGGGGGTCGGCTACTGCCATTGCCCTCCAGTGTCCCCTTGGTAGGCTTCCTGTGTCCCCCACCAGGCCACACCTCCTTGCCCTCCCCCCAGAGTCTTCTCCCACCCTCTGAGCCATAGTGCTTGGGTGGGGGTCTCCCTGACATGGAAGCAAGATCTTTCCTTCTGTGACTTCTATCCATCGGTCTGAATTCTTGGGCCTGCAAAAACAAAACATGTAAAACTAACACATTCTGACTTTCAAGGCATTTTGTACTCTATGACACTGGCAGGAGAATTAACAGAAATAGGTAGTGCTTATTATAACACACACAGTATACATGGCATATTCCAGGCATTTTATTCTTTTTAAAAAATGAATTTAGTTGGCGTGTCGTTGCTTTACAGTGTTGTGTCAGTTTCTGCTGTATAGCAAAGTGCATCAGCTATGTGTGTACATATATCCCTCTTTTTTGGGTTTCCTTCCCATTTAGATCACAACAGAGCACTGAGGACAGTTCCCTGTGCTGTAACAGTAGGTTCTCACTAGTTACCTATGTTATACATACTATTGATGGTGTATATATGTCCATCCCAGGCTCCCAATTCCTTCCATCCCCCTTCCGCTTCTGTACCCATACATTTGTTCTCTACATCTGTGTCTCCTGCTTTGCAAATTAGATCATCTATACTGTTTTTCTAGATTCCACATATATGAATTAATATATGATTTTTGTTTTTGTCTTTCTGACTCGCTTCACTCTGTATAACAGTCTAGGTCCATCCACGTCTCTAGAAATGACTCCGTTTTGTTCCTTTTTGTGGCCGAGTAGTGTTCCATTGTGTGTATATATATATATCACATCTTCTTTATCCATTCCTCTGTTGATGAACATTTTGTTATTTTTTATTCCTACAACAACTTCATGTATCACCTCAATAATTAATGAGGGAAAAGGAGCAAAATGGAGGTTCCTTGAGGTTGGAGAGTTAAGCAGCTCCAGACCCTTAGTGTCAAAGGGATCAAGGGAATCCCCAGGGCCCCAGCAGGTGAATGGCTGAGCACATGTGCTTGAGAGCCATGTGCAATCCTGGCTGGACACAAGGACATAAGGTTGTGCTAAGGATTAAATCAGATTGGAAAGCAGGCAGCCTGGGACACACTGAGCCAATATGCTACTTGTTACTCTTGTAATAGCTAAAGAAATACTGGCTACCATGAGGTTGGGTACTTGCTCTGTATTCCAGGATGCGAATATGGCCCCAACTTTCCCACTAACTCTGGGTGCCTTGAGCCATTCCCTTGCCCTCAGTCTTCAGGGATCCTGCCTATATGGAAGACACTGGACGTCATGGTCTTTTGGAGCCCTCCAGGCTCTGATGGGTGAACCTCAGTACCTACACAGTTATCTACACTGAGGATACTTGAGGAGGTGAGGAAAATGCAGCCTCTAGGTGAGGCATATGAATCAAACGCAGCTGGGGCTCTAACTGGTCTAACTGGTCTAACTGGGCTCTAACCTCAACCCCAGCAGCAAGTCACTGGCCACAGTGAATGGGCAAGAGGACTGTCTTCTGGCTCAGAGGTGCTTGGCACACTGGCCTGTGGGTCAAATACAGACCACCATCCTGTTTGTATGACCTGCAAACTAGGAATGGTTTCAGTTCAGTTCAGTTCAGTCACTCAGTCATGTCTAACTCTTTGTGATCCCATGGACTGCACCATGCCAGGCTTCCCTGTCTATCACCAACTCCCAGAGCTTGCTCAAATTCATGTCCATCGAGTCAATGATGGTCATTCTAACATCTCATTCTCTGTCATCCTTCTCCTCCTGCCTTCAATCTTTCCTAGCATCAGGGGCTTTTCCAATGAGTCACTTCTTTGTGTCAGGTGGCCAAAGTATTGGAGCTTCAACTTCAACATCACTCCTTCCAATGAACAATGTCTGACTAGACAGACCTTTGTTGGCAAAGTAATGTCTCTGCTTTCTAATATGCTGTCTAGGTTGGTCATAGCTTTTCTTCTAAGGAACAAGTGTCTTTTAATTTCATGGCTGCAGTCATCATCTGCAGTGATTTTGGAGCCCAAGAAAATAAAGTCTGTCACTTTCCATTGTTTCCCCATCTAATTGCCAGGAAATGATGGGACTGGATGCCATGGTCTTAGTTTTTTGAATGTTGAGTTTTAAGCCAGCTTTTAAGCCAGGAATGGTTTGGGCACCTTTGAGTGGTTGAAAAAATCAAAAGAAGGTTATTCCATGACAGGGGAAATTTACACAAAATTCACATGTCAGGATCCATGAGATTGGTGGGAACACAGGTGGGAATTCACTTATGTACTGTCTACAGCGGTTTTTGTGCTACCACAGCAGAATTGAGTAGTTGTAACAGAGACCATGGAGCCCACACAGCGTAAAATACTACTTCTCCCTTTACATAAAAAGTGTGTCACCTCCATTCTAGCAGGTTGAACTATGCCAAGGATGAATAGGTGATGATGCAGAGCCTAAAGATTGTGCTCCTGTAGAGCAGGAGATGAGCACAGGAGCTGACACAGAAACAAGAACCAACAGAAAAGGATTGTGTTTATCATGTGCAAAAAGACACCCACTCAAAAACAAAACAAAACAAAATAAAGAGGTCTTTAGTCAAAATACTGCAAATGTCCAAGGTTAGTTATCCTGCCAGATAACTTTCCCTATGTAAAATGACTCATCTGAGGCCTGGTTTGTCTCTCAGTCTCTTATAAGTTAGGTTAGTGTAAGTCTGAGAGAGCCAGGGACATCAGGTCCTGATCCTGCTGCGCTGAGGTCCTCCCTGGAACTTGGAGAGCCTCTTAAGTAGCTGCTACCCTATAGAATTGCAACTGATTGTGGACTTGGTTTACATCCAGGAAATTCTAAATTTAGAAACCATGAGCTGTGGCCCCCCATACACAGGCACACACACACTCCCCACTGCCACTGCACATGGGTGCTGGGACCAGTTCCTGGCCAACTTCTTGTATCCTGCAAATTGTCACCAGTTGTAAAACCATTTGGGCTGACAAGCTCCTCTCCTAAAAAGCCCACCTTTCCTCAGCACTGACCCAGGCAGAGAAATGTGACATGAACAAATGGCCACCAGGCTCGTCTGGGAGTACAGGAGAGGCACAGAGAAAGCTGGGAGGGTGTACATTAATCTGAGATAAGTAGGGTTCTAAGGGCAGCCTGGTCCTCCATCATGGCTCACCCTTCTGTCCCCACCCTCATTACACACTATATCTTTAGGGAGATGTGTTCCAAACTCCAAAATAGCTGTTCTCTTACTATTATTAGTGCAGAGCTCCTGTTCTTACTTCCAAGTGCCACAAACTCCTCCTTGCAAAATTCCCTGAGGGGGCCTCCATCACCCATGGCCAAAATTAGACCCACCTGGTGACATCTGCCCACCAGGGCTCTGGAATGGCCTTGCCATCAGCTCCATCCCTGTTGAAGGTGCTCGTCTCGAAAGCACCACTGTCTACATCAACAATACCAATTCCTGATCCTTGGGGCACCAGACTGGACAGGGAGTCCACATGAGGGGCAGGGACAAATGCCTTGCCCCAACCCAGGGTCACCCTTTGGCCCCAGGACCCAGTGCAGCTCAGCCTGTGCTCAGGACTTCAATAGCCCTTCTGTCTGCTTCCTCTCCTCCCACAGCCTGGGTCCTAGTCCCTTTAACCAAAGTAGTTTGAGGGCCCCAACTGGGCTCCAGAGTAGGTGGGAAAGAGACAAGCACTCTCCCCACCAACCCCGCTCCCCACGCTCCCCACGTGTGGGCCAGTCCAGAGACAAAAATCCCCCATGCAAAGTTCTGGGAAGGCAGACAGCTGGCTTCTGGGATCAGGTGCACCGGGGGCTGCAACAGTTCCCCCAATGCCTGATAGCAGGGGCAAGTCTTCACCAGTCTCTGGTGAAAGAAGAAAATGACGTTGTTGTTGCAAATGTTCCCCACATAATGTGAGAGTACTGACCTTTATTCTGAAATCTGAAATCGTGGACTTCTTCGGGTATACAAAAGTCCTTTGTTTCATGAAAAGACGGTAGGTTTTAAAGTGCTTACTTTGCAAAATAATAAGTTGGCAAGCCTGCCCATCCCCAAACTTAAAATAAATCCAGTCACCAGTGAAATTCACAAGTCTGCAAAGCCATGGCTAGACCAGCAGTATTTAGCCCACCCAGGGCCCTGATATCTGGGGATTTGGGGGACACACCCCATATGTAAACAGAAGCGGTGAAAATGGATTCTTAAACAATGTTCCCTCTCATATTTTCTGAGTTGTAAGCAAATTATCCCTCCATCGCCTCCTCCTCTGCACAGTATGTTTGTATTCTCTCCTCTCTTGGATTCTCTAGTAAAGCAAGGTCAGGCAGAGCCTTGAATGCCATGCTAATGAGCAGAGCTTTGATCCTGAGAACCAAGAGAAGCCACTGGAGGGTTGTAACCATTGAGCAGCAGAAAGACAGGGAAAGAGAGAGGCCGGACAAGGGGCCCACAGGAGTGGTTACTGGTATCCTCTCAGCAGAGAAGCTGGGAGCCTGGGGCTGATGAGTAGGGTTTGGATTCAGGGGGTGTATGTGGCAGAGGCCACAGTGGCCACAGGAAGGAGGGGATGGCTGTGTGGGGCTGGCCCTGTTCTCAGGGAGAAAGGATGTCTCAGGTTCCCTGTGGGGAAGAGGCAGATGACAAGCAGTCAGGTGATAGAGCAGTTAGAGAGGGGAGCACAGGACACTGTGGGAGCACCAAAGAGTGGTTGTAGGGTCAGGAGAGCTGACTTAAAGGAAAAGCAACAGTTCACGGTGCAGATGGCGGGGCAGGAGTGTATGGATCCCAAGATACCCGCTGAAGCAAAGGCCCAGAAACGAGCCTTTGAATTTGAATTGCCTGGAACCTGGTCCTGCAGGGTTCCTAGAGCAGGTGAAGCTTGGACTGTATTCAAACGCATCTGGGAACCCCAAAGAGTTTGAAGTGGGGCTGGGGTGAGGCTGCATGGTGGTGAGTTCAGATTGGTATTTCAAGGTTCCATTTGTTTCAGGAGACTCAGGACTCTGTTGTACAGAACCCAGCATCTGCCTGAGAAAATACCATGTATGGCAAAAACCACCACAATATTGTAATTAGCCTCCAATTAAGATAAATTTAAAAATAAAAAATAATTTAAATAAATAAATAAAAAGAAAATACTGCTCTGAGAGCCAGAGCCATTGAAGATTGACAAACTGGGGCAGGTGGGGAGGAGATTGGGCAGGGGTGTGGAGGCAGGGGGGAGGGTGAGAGCCGGGCTTAGGAAGGGGATTCGCTAGGATTCAGTTCTCCAGCTCCTTCACTCGGAGACAACACAGTGTGGCTGGTCAGGAGCCCCAGCGTCACAGACTGGGCAGACAGAGTTGCTCACCCCCAGAAAGGACCCTTTGACCGAGCACTTTGTAATCCCATGCAACAAATTCCCAGGAGACCCAAATCATCTCATGCTTTTTGTCCCTGTTAGAATTCCCATTGGGGGTTTGAAGTGATTTCTTAACACACCAAGGACCATACAGCAACATGACGATCATGGTGATGATGGCCACGGTCACAGCAATCTAGAAGGAAAAAAAGACAGGTGCAAAATGCCAGTGGGTCACCACTTAGTTTCAAGTCTCCTTATGAAAAGGAGTCCTCTGCTCTTGAAATCTAAATGCAGAACACCCACTGTCTTCTGGAAACCTGCGTGCCAAATGAAGCAGGACAAAACCTTCTACTTGCATATTTTCCCAATGTAAGAGACAAATAACTGATGTCCCTGTAATATTTGCAAGGCAGCATTTTCCATTCTGAATCCTGACCTCTGCAGAAATAGGACTTAACACTTGCCTCCCCAAATGTGGGCCTTATTTAACGTACCCAGTGAAGTCTCTCTGAAGTACTTGGGAGACTCAAACCACAAACACCAGCATTTGGCCTCTTTATTTCTTTGCATGTCATCTAAGCTGTCCAAGAAACCTCCCAGAAAAAGGTATAGAATATAAATGCGGAAACTGCATCCAATTAATAGTAATAACATTGTGTTCAAAAATATCTCTTGTCGGTTTTCAATAGGCATCACCTCCCTTTTGGGGCACCTATACATCAAACAACCCTGTGCACACACACAGAGACATACACACGCACACACACAGACACACAGGGTACTAGTGGATGTGATTTCAGATGCTATGGAGGCCCAGTCCCAGTCCACCCAGCAGATTAGTGATTCCCTTAACTCCTATGCGAGCATCAAAGCTCTGTGTGACCGCAGACTTTTATCACCTGGCCTGGGTAAACTAAGGCAACAATGAGAGCAGCCCAGATCTCCCTTGTGCAGGCTGCATGAATTTGAACAAAGAATGATGACCATGTATCCACTGAGATCTTCAAGACTTCTCAGAGCTCTGCCTCCTCTCCATTCCCACTAAGATCACCAAGGAAATGGGGCATCTTCATTGGGGTCCTTCCTTCTCCTTCTCCTGCTCTCCCAGCCAGAAAGAGTGGATCACAACCCTCTCCACAGTGCCTTCTTCCCATTGTCCTGGTGATGAGTCTAAGTTCTTGAGCTCGGCATTCAAGGCCCTGCAGGACCTGGCCCCAGATGACCTCTCCAAGTGGCCTTCCTCCCACCACTCCTGACCCCAGGTTCCAGCTTTGCCAGAGCACCCCCTGCTCCCCAAAGCTGGGCATTCCTTCTTGCCTCTGTGCTTCTGCTCACACTGTCTCTTCTACCAGGCCCCCTCTTCCTCTCACTCTGTCCTTGATTCCTGGGCCGTCTCATCTATAGGCAGGTCACACCCACCTACTCCTCCTGGGAACCCAGACACCTCCATTCAAAACCTTATCTTGCATTGTCTAATGGCTTTTAAGAAGCACTGTGATGTCCAAAACAGGACTGTCCAGCCTTGTCCCCAAACTTACCCTGCCACTCTCCCACATGGTCCCCATCTCAGGAAATGGCACTGCCAATCTCCCAGTTGCTAGGACCCCAAACCTATGAAGCAGCTTTGAACCCTGTCCTACTCTCACCCACTCCATGATCGAATCCTGGAAGCTCTGCCTTCCAAACAGTCTTGGACGTGTTAGGAATAACTGCATGGCTGCCTCCAGCCCATTCTCCACCCAGCAGCCAGAGGGAGCCTCTTAAAAGATGAATCTAATCATGTTTTTCCTTTGCTTCAGGTGTGTCAATCTCATGTTAAAGGCCCTCCATCTCAGTCAGAGCAAATCTAAGATGGTGTTTTCCTGCCCTTCTCCACCAGGCTGGCTCCCCTCTAGCCCTCGGGCCTGATTGAAATGTACTGTCCCTTCCAGGCCAGGAAGCATTAGGGGCCCATCCTTTCTACTCCTAAGGCATCTCCACTGGACTCTATATCAGTTCCCGGCCTACTGCTTTGAAATTCGCTGTCTCCTTCCACTAGTCACCTAGTTCTCAGCCCTGGTGACATGAAACAAGCATCAGGGAAAACTTTATTTTAAAAAATGGAGGTAAAATGTACCCTTTTAAGTATACAATGCAGTTGCACTGAGCACACTCACAGCATTGCCTGACAATCACCTCTATTTACTTCCAGAATCTTTCCATTGCCCCCAAAGGAAACCCCAAACCCATTAGCAGTCACTCCCTATTACCCCTTCCACAACCCCTAGCAATATGCCAGCACATTTGGAAAACTCAGCAGTGGCCACAGGACTGGAAAAAGTCAGTTTTCATTCCAATCTCTAAGAAAGGCAATGCCAAAGAATGCTCAAACTACCGCACAATTGCGCTCATCTCACACTCTAGTAAAGTGATGCTCAAAATTCTCCAGGCCAGGCTTCAACAGTACATGAACTGTGAACTTCCAGATGTTCAAGCTGGGTTTAGAAAAGGCAGCGGAACCAGAGATCACATTGCCAACATCCATTGGATCATCGAAAAAGCAAGAGAATTCCAGAAAAACGTCTACTTCTGCTTTATTGATTATACCAAAGCCTTTGACTGTGTGGGCCACAAGAAACTCTGGAAAATTCTTAAAGATATGGGAATACCAGACCACCTGACCTGCCTCTTGAGAAACCTGTATGCAGGTCAGGAAGCAGCAGTCAGAACTGGACATGGAACAACAGACTGGTTCCATATAGGGACAGGAGTACGTCAAGGCTGTATATTGTCACCCTGCTTATTTAAGTTATATGCAGAGTACATCATGAGAAATGCTGGGCTGGAAGAAGCACAAGCTGGAATCAAGATTTCCAGGAGAAATATCAATAACCTCAGATATTCAGATGACACCACCCTTATGGCAGAAAGTGAAAAACTAAAGAGCCTCTTGATGAAAGTGAAAGAGGAGAGTGAAAAAGTTGGCTTAAAACTCAACATTCAGAAAACTAAGATCACGGCATCTGGTCCCATCACTTCATGGCAAATAGATGGGGAAACAGTGGAAACAGTGGCAGACTTCATTTTTTTTTGGGGGGGGGGCTCCAAAATCACTGCAGATGGTGATTGCAGCCATGAAATTAAAAGATGCTTGCTCCTTGGAAGAAAAGTTATGACCATCCTAGATAGCATATTTAAAAGCAGAAACATTACTTTGCCGACAAACGTCCATCTAGTCAAAGCTATGGCTTTTCCAGTAGTCATGTATGGATGTGAGAGTTGGACTAGAAAGAAGGCTGAGTGCAGAAGAATTGATGCTTTTGAACTGTGGTGTTGGAGAAGACTCTTGAGAGTCCCTTGGACTGCAAGGAGATCCAGCAAGTCAATCCTAAAGGAAATCAGTCCTGATTATTCATTGGAAGGACTGATGCTGAAGCTGAAAGTCCAATACTTTGGTCACCTGATGCAAAGAACTGACTCATTTGAAAAGACCCTGATGCTAGGAAAGATTGAAGGCAGGAGGAGAAGGGGACGACAGAGGATGGGATGGTTGGATGGCATCACCAACTCAATGGGCATGAGTTTGAGTGATCTCCAGGAGTTGGTGATGGACAGGGAGGCCTGGCGTGCTGCAGTCCATGGGGTCGCAAGGAGTCAGACACAACTGAGCAACTGAACTGAACTGAACTGAACCCCTAGTAACCACAAATCTCCTTTCTGTCTCAATGGATTTGCCTATTCTGGACAATGGATGCAAATAAATCGTACGATATTTGACTTTTACGTTTGGCTCCTTTCATACACCATGTTTTCTCAGTTCATCTATGTTGCAGTGTGTATTAGAACCTCATTTTTAATGGCTGAATAATATTCCATTGTGTGGCTATACCACATTTTGTTTATCCAGTCATCAGTAGATAGATATTGGGTTCTTTCCAGTTAAGGGCTATTGTAAGTGATGCTGCCATGAACATGTATGTAAAAGTTTTTGTGTGGGTGTAGGTTTTCATTTCTCTGGAGTCTGTACCTGAATTGCCAGTTATCAGGGAAGCTTTCAAAATTACCCCCTGCCAGGCTTCCCTTTGTGAGATTTTGATGTACTTGGCTGGGGTGGGGTAAGGCACTCCTGGTTTTCTAGAGCCTCCCCTGGTAATTCTAATACACAGTGAAGGCTGAGAATCACTGAGACCATGGCTGGCCATTAGGGCCTGTGGGCTAAGAGTCACCTACTGCCTATGTTCACATGGCCTGCCAGCTAAGAATTCTTGAGAAAAATAAAAAGAACATTATTTTCTGACACATGTAATGATGTGACATTCAGCATCCCATGTCTATAAATAAAGTTGTATTGGCACATTCACCTACTATCTATAACTGTGCCACCAGGACAGAGCTGAGTAGTTGTGATAGAGACCGTATGGCCCACCAAGCTGAAAATATTTACTATCCAATCTTTTACAGAAAAGGTTTGCTTTCATCCATTCAGAGTCCTCTCATCTTTGTTCTTTCAGCAGCGTTGGCACAGTTGATCACTACCGTCTGGAATACTTTCTTCCCCTAAGAGCTGGAAATCTGCTCTTTTCTGGAGCTGCCTGTCTGGAACTAAGGGCCATCCCATGTGGGTGGACCTGGGTGCCCAGTTTTCGGGAGCTGGGCCACTTCTACCCCTCATATGGGTGCTGGGTACGTGGAAGGGGGGAGGGGAAGGTGTTCGGTGATCCCTCTGAGGCTTTGGGCAGCTCTCTCACCTTCTGGGTTGGACAAGACTCTCTGAGGTCACTTGCAGTTCTGGTTCTGGTATTCAGGTCTCTAGTAGTCATAGCGCCAAGCACTGTCACCTGCATCACCCTGTCAGTGTCAATGGACACTGATAAGCACGGATGTAATCTGTTCTCATAATGAAACACTGCTGCTGCTACTGCTAAGTCACTTCAGTCGTGTCCGACTCTGTGCGACCCCATCCCTGGGATTCTCCAGGCAAGAACACTGGAGTGGGTTGCCATTTCCTTCTCCAATGCATAAAAGTGAAAAGTGAAAGTGAAGTCGCTCAGTCATGTCTGACTCTTCGCGACCCCATGGACTGCAGCCTACCAGGCTCCTCTGTCCATGGGATTTTCCAGGCAAGAGTACTGGAGTGGGGTGCCATTGCCTTCTCTGAATGAAACACTACTCAGCCATATAAAGGAACAAAATTTCTACATCTGAAACTAGCACAACTTTGTAAATCAACTACACTTCAATTTTAAAAAAAGGAAAATGAGTTTGATAGATGCTACAACATAGATGGACCTTGGAAATTTATGCTTAGTTTAATAAGCCAGAAACAGAAAGACAAATATTGCATGATTCCACTTACAGGAAATATCCAGCTAGAATAGGCTAATTTATAGAGACAGAACGCAGGATAGAGGTTACTGTGAGTTGGGGGTTGGGGAAAAGGTAACTGTTATTTAATGGGTAGAGTTTATGTCAGAAATGATGAAAAGTTTGGGGTGTAAATAGTGGTGGTAATTAATGTAATTAATGCCACTGAATTGTGCATTTACAGATGGCTAAAATGATAAATATTATGTACTATATTTTACCACAATTTTTTTAAAGGCTGTTTAAAGAGAAAACAAATCATGTGAGCTTCAAGGAAAGCACTTTGGAAGAGAAAACAGAAGGCTCCTGGACACAGGACAGCCAGCTGGGCACAATTCCCGCCACCTCACCTCCCGTCAATGTTCCCCAAAGCTGCTTTCTTCCCCAGGCTTTCACCCTTTATTTCCTGCTTAGGCAGAGTCCCAAGAGGAAGAGGTTTTCATGTACCCATATCTCCTTTTATTATTCTCATCATTCTTTATCTCCCTCTATATCCAGCCCATTTGTAATCACAGATCCCCACTTCTGCTTCCTGTCACTCTCTTTGGCCCGTGCCCCAGTCTGCCAGGCCCTGGGAGTGACATTTGCCATGTGGCTCCTTCACACACACTGGCTGCTGGCTGAGTTGTTGCTTGTCTCTGAGAGTGTCCACCACGCCAGTCATCTTCTCATTTGAATGTAATGTTCCACTGCCTCTCCTGCATCAGGCCATGGGTCTGGGCATTCAATTCACAGCCTGCCTGGTCTTAGTATATGAGGCTCAACAGGTGACCTCACTGTCCCCTGAACAGGTTTCATGCCTACCTGCCTCCTCGCCTTTGTTTATAAGCTTTCTGTTGTCCATCACATCTTCCCTTAGCCCCTCTACCCTGCTTGTTGTTGTTCAGTTGCTAAGTTGCATCCGACTCTTTGAGACCCCATGGACACTGGCTTCCCTATCCTTCACTATCTCCTGGAGTTTGCTCAAATTTGAAAGGGCATTAATCCTATCTTAGGGGCTCAACCCTCATGACTTTCTCTAAATCTTATTACCCCAAAAAGGTCCCAACTCTTAATACCATCACATTGGGGATTAAGATTTCAACATAAGAATTTACCAGTGATTCAAACATTCAGTCTATAACACTGTCTCATAGGATTTTAATGAGAAAATACTTGCTCAGTATTGAGTACAGGGTAACTGTTCAATATGCACACACTAAGTAGTTTATTTTTTGATAGCTTTTTTGAGACATAATGCATATACTATACAATTCCCTCCTTCAAAGTGTACAGTTCAGTGGTTCTTATTATATTCACAAAGTTATGCAACCATCACCACTATCTAGTGCCACAAGATTTTCATCACACCAAAAAGAAACCCTACCCCTCCTTACTATCACCTCCCACTTCCCCCTCCCCAGCTCCTGACAACCACTAATCTCCATTTGATCTCTGTTGATTTGCCTAGCCTGGACATTTCATATATATGGAATCATATAATACATGGTCTATTTTGTATGGCTTTTTTCACTTAGCATTCTATTTTCAAGGCTTATCCATATTATAGAATGTATCCATACTTCATTCCTCTTTATTGCATAATGGTATTCTATTGCATGACTACACTACATTTCATTTGTTTATGCGTCAATTGATGGACATTTGTCACTTTTGCTATTATGAATAATGTTGCTATGAGGACTCATGTACAAGTTTTATATGGGCACATGTTTTAATTTTTCTTGGGTATATACCTAGGAGTGGAATATACTGACTCCTATAGTAACTCTGGCCTCCCCTGGTGGCTCAGATGGTTAAGAATCTGCCTGCAATGCTATCTTTAACTTCACGGGGATCTCCCAAAGTGTTTTCCATAATGGCAGCAACCTTTTACATTTGCTGTAGACTGAATGTGTCCTCCCCACATTCATATCCTGAAATCCTAATTAATCCCCAGTGAGATGGTATTGAAGGTGGGGCCTTTGGAGGTGATTAGATCAGAAATGTGAAGCCCTTATTAATGAGATTAGTGCCCTTATAGAAGAGACCCCCCTGCCCCTTATAGAGAGAGCTCCCTTGTCCCTTCTGCCATGTGAGGTCACAGTGAGAAGACAGTGTGAACTAGACTCTCATCAGACATCAGATCTGGTGGTGCCTTGATCTTGAACTCCTGAGCCTTCAAAACTGTGAAAATTAAATGTATGTTTTTATAAGCCAGCCAGTGTATGGTATTGTTATAGCAGTTTAAACTAAGACAGTGTTCCCAGCTGCGGTGTAGCATGGTTCCAATTTCTCCATACCCTCAACGATTCTTGTCATTATCTACCTTTTCATTATAGTGTCCTAGTGGGTATGAAGTGGGATCTCATTGTGGTCTAATCGCTTTCCTCAGAGATTATTATTGGTTTCATACTGTGGCAAAACCCCAAGATGGGAGGAGAGCTGAGGAAATAGAGTTTAGAGAGGAGGTGAACCTTAGAGAATTTGTCTCAGACAGTCAGACATTCTGGGAGGCGAGATTTGCTTGAAATTAGCCTGAGAGGCATTGAATTATCCATTTCATTTTAGAAATAAACAAATTGTGCCATAAGTGAAGCATGAGAGTCATAGGAGTTATGACACGGGCTGCAACATGGGGGTCAGAGAGATGGTCAGGGTACCTGGAACCCCAGTCTCAGGATCTTGGTATTTTCTTGAAGCTAAATTGCCATTTGTGAACTGGGGAGTAAAAGGCAGAAATCTGTTTTAGGACATCCACCTTGACTGGTGCTTGTGGAGCATGGACTTATGGGGGCAGCACTGGAGACAGAGGGACCAAGGTGCAGCTGGTCCAATAATTCTGATGCAAAATGGTGACAGCTAGGACCATGGCAGACACAGCAGCGGCAGTGAGGAGACAGCAGTCCCAGAAGACACGATGAGACCTCTGAGTGGGGTGCTCAGTTCTTTCACTTTTCCAAGATAGTCTTGGAAAAATCCAAAGATCAGAGTTTCTAAAGTAAAATTCCCACCAATGACAGAGGGAGGGTTGCTGACCTATGTGTGTTCTGAGCCCAGGTCCCAACTCCCTGCTGGAGTCTGATAGAAAGTGTGAAGGTGCACAGGAAGGAGGGACCAATGTGCCCAGAGCACCAAATATATAGATATACCCTCCTCTTCACCAAGGCATCGTGGATGATGCTCATTTCATGTCAGTCACATGCAGGGCTTCCAGAGAGAAATATGAAATAAGATGTGTCCTTGGCTTCCACAAGCTTTCTCACTAGATAAAATTGACATCAGGGTATAGCTGAAGATAACAAAAGCTGGAAATGTTCACCCAAGGCAGTAACAAATGATTCCTTCTTAAACAGGTAATATTTGACTTCATGGAAGTAAAGTCTGATGCTATAAAGAGCAATATTGCATAGGAACCTGGAATGTTAGGTCAATGAATCAAGGCAAATTGGAAGTGGTCAAACAGGAAATGGCAAGAGTGAACATAGACATTCTAGGAATCAGTGAACTAAAATGGACTGGAATGGATGAATTTAACTCAGATTACCATTATATCTACTACTGTGGGCAAGAATCCCTTAGAAGAAATGGAGTAGCCCTCATAGTCCACAAAAGAATCCAAAATGCAGTATTTGGATGCAATTTGGATGCAATCTCAAAAATGACAGAATGATCTCTGTTCGTTTCCAAGGCAAACCATTCAATATTACAGTAATCCAAGTCTATGCTCTGACAAGTATTGCTGAAGAAGCTGAAGTTGAACGGTTCTATGAAGACCTACAAGACCTTCTAGAACTAACACCCCAAAAAAAAGATGTCCTTTTCATTATAGTGGACTGGAGTGCAAAAGTAGGATGTCAAGAAACACCTGGAGTAACAGGCAAATTTGGCCTTGGAGTACAAAATGAACCAGGTCAAAGGCTAACAGAGTTTTGCCAAGAGAACGCACTGGTCATAGCAAACACCCTCTTCCAACAACACAAGAGAAGACTCTACACATGGACATCACCAGATGATAAATACCAAAATCAGATTGATTATATTCTTTGCAGCCAAAGATGGAGAAGCTCCATACAGTCCACAAAAATAAGACTGGGAGCTGACTGTGACTCAGATCATGAACTCTTTATTGCCAAATTCAGACTGAAATTGAAGAAAGTGGAGAAAACCACTAGACCATTCAGGTATGACCTAAATCAAATCCCTTACGATTATACAGTGAAAGTGCCAAATAGATTCAAGTGATTAGATCCGATAGAGTGCCTAAAGAACTATGGACAGAGGTTCATGACATTGTATAGGAGACAGGGATCAAGATCATTCCCAAGAAAAAGAAATGCAAAAAGGCAAAATGGTTGTCTGAGGAGGCCTTACAAATAGCTGAGAAAAGAAGAGAAGTGAAAGGCAAAGGAGAAAAGGAAAGAAATACCCATCTGAATGCAGAGTTCCAAAGAACAGCAAGGAGAGATAAGAAAACCTTCCTCAGCGATCAATGTAAAGAAATAGAGGAAAACAATAGAATGGGAAAGACCAGAGATCTCTTCAAGATAATCAGAGATACCAAGAGAATATTTCATGCAAAGATGGGCACAATAAAGGATAAAAATGGCATGGACCTAACAGAAGCAGAAGATATTAAGAAGAGATGGCAAGAATACACAAAAGAACTATACAAAGAAGATCTCCATGACCCAGACAACCATGATGGTATGATCACTCACCTAGAGCCAGACATCCTGGAATGTGAAGTCAAGTGGGCCTTAGGAAGCATCACTATGAACAAAGCTAGTGGAAGTGATGGAATTCCAGTTGACCTAGTTCAAATCCTAAAAGATGATGCTGTGAAAGTGCTGCACTCAATATGCCAGCAAATTTGGAAAACTCATCAGTGGCCACAGGACTGGAAAAGGTCAGTTTTCATTCCAGTCCCAAAGAAAGGCAATGCCAAAGAATGTTCAAACTACTGCACAATTGCACTCATCTCACACGCTAGCAAAGTCATGCTCAAAATTCTCCAAGCCAGGCTTCAACAATACATCGACCATGAACTTCCAGATGTTCAATGTGGATTTAGAAAAGGCAGGGGAACCAGAGATCACATTGCCAACATCCACTGGATCATCAATAAAGCAAGAGAGTTCCAGAAAAATATCTACTTCTGCTTTATTGATTAAGCCAAAGCCTTTAACTGTGTGGATCATAACAAACTGTGGAAAATTCTTAAAGAGATGGGAATACCAGACTATCTGACCTGCCTCCTGTGAAATCTGTATGCCGCTCAAGAAGCAAGTTATAACTGTACATGGAACAACATACTGGTTCCAAATCAGGAAAGGAGTACATCAAGGCTGTATATTATCACCCTGCTTATTTAACTTATATGCAGAGTACATCATGCAAAAATGCCAGGCTGAATGAAGCACAAGCTGTAATCAAGATTGCCGGGAGAAACAGCAATAACCTCAGATATGCAGATGACACCACCCTTATGGCAGAAAGCAAAGAAGAACTAAAGAGCCTCTTGATGAACGTGAAAGAGGAGAGTGAAAAAGTTGGCTTCAAACTCAACATTCAGAAAGCTAACATCATGGCATCCAGTCCCATCACTTCATGGCAAATAGATGGGGAAACAATAGAAACAGTGAGAGACTTTATTTTGGGGGGCTCCAAAATCACTGCAGATGGTGACTGCAGCCCTGAAATTAAAGGACGCTTGCTCCTTGGAAGAAAAACTATGACCAACTTAGATAGCATATTAAAAAGCAGAGACATTACTTTGCCAGAAAAAGTCCATCTAGTCAAAGCTATGGTTTTTCCAGTAGTCATGTATGGACGTGAGAGTTGGACTATAAAGAAAGCTGAGCACTGAAGACTGATGCTTTTAAACTATGGTGTTGGAGAAGACTCTTGAGCATCCCTCGGACTGCAAAGAGATCAAACCAGTCAATCCTAAAGGAAATCAGTCCTGAATATTCATTGGAAGGACTGATGCTGAAGCTGAAGTTCCAATACTTTGGACACGTGATGTGAAGAACTGACTCATTGGAAAAGACCCTGATGCTGGAAAAAGATTGAAGGTAAAAAGAGAAGGATTTGGCAGAGGATGAGATGGTTAGGTAGCATCACTGACCCACTTACATGAATCTGAGCAAACTCTGGGAGATAGTGGAGGACAGAGGAGCCTGGCATGCTGCAGTCCATTGGGTTGCAAAGAGTTGGACACGACTTAGTAACTGAATAGCAACAACAGATTGTTTAGTCTAAGCCTGAATTTGAGACACACGTTTGAGGCTCTGCCACATGCTGCCTGTGGCCAAGCTGAACATCTGCTGGTTTTTCTGCCCCACCCCTCTTCCACTCTTGTGCTGTGAGCCCAAGCTGAGGGAGTGAGGCTGCGAGAGAGCGTCTTCCAGGAGCTTTTAGTTGTCATTTTGTCTTTAGAAACAGGACCAGTGGGTGAATGTGGAGATAATTCCTAGGATTCTGTCTCGATCAACGCCAGTGTCTAGCTGCTAGGTCAGCCTATCCTTTCCAGAGAACTCCATTCTAAAGTGCATTCCTCGATGCGTCCCTTCATATCTTGAAAATGAAATTTTGGCATTTAAATGTGATCCATTTAAATGTCTTTTACAAAATTTTTCATTCAGTTCAGCATTGAAAGCTACATGGAGCACTTTCTAAATGCAGCCTCACAGCACAGAGGGTGCCTTCTTTCCTTCAGGGTTATCTGTTTCATGTGGACTGTTGGGAACTGCAAATGATACTACCCTCTATCAGAAGATTTTCACCTATTTTATATTTGACTTGTTCATCTGCTCAGAGAGAGACAGAACTACGGAGAGTGTGTTGAGTCTAATTCTGCTGTGCCCTGGGATGAGTCTATCAAGTGCAGTGTTCTACTTGTGCTCCATGAGTCAGGTGCTCTTCATGGTCACTGAACAGAACGAACCAACCCAAACCATTTAGCTTGCTAGACATTCTCTATACCCCATGACCAGCTTTCCATGCCCAAGCCCAAGGTCTGTTTCATAGCAGCATTATTCATAATAGCCAAAGTGGAAACAAACCAAATGCCCATCAATTGATTGAATAGATAAAGGAAATGTGGTCTCTCCAGAGAATGGAGTATTATTCAGCCATAAAAAAGAATAAAGTATTGATACATGCTGCAACATGAATGAACTTGGAAAACATTATGCCAAGTGAAATAAGCCAAACACGAAAGGTCACATATTGTGTGGTACAATTTATATGAAATGTCCAAAATGGGCAAACCCATTGAGACAGAAAATAGGGTGAAGGGGAGGGATGAGGAAGGACTGCATAGTAAGGGTTGGATGTATTTTTGGAGTGATGAGAATGTTCTAAAATTGATTACAATGCTGATTTCACAACTCTGTAAATGTACTGAAAACCAGTGATATAGTACGCTCGGAATTGGTAACAGTAGTAAATTTTGTCTTAAAATTTTTTGTTTTATTATGGCAAAATACACATAACATAAAATGTAGCCATTTTAAGTGTACAATTCAATGGCATTAAGTACATTCACACTGGTATGCATCCTTCACCAGTATTCACCTCCAGAACCTATTTGTCATTGAAAACTGAAACTGTATACCCATCATATAATAATTCTCAGTGATCTCTTCCCTTTAGCCCCTGGTCATCTCCATTCTATTTTTTGTCTCTATGGGTTTCACTGTTTTAGATCCCTCATAGAAATGAAATCACAGGCTATTTTTCCTTTTGTGTCTGGCCTCTTTCACTGAGCATAAGCTTTCAAGGTTCATCCATGTTGCAGCATGTGTCAAAAGTTCTAAACTGATACATTTTACCTTATGTGAATTCTATCTCAATAAAAAAGACCTTGCATCCTGATGGGAAACAAAAGTAGCCCAAGGAGGCAAGTGTAAAGGCTGCAGGTAGTAAAGAGAGGTGTTGGTAGACATGGGGCTGACCCATCTACAGGGCTTGATCATGGAATGCCCTGATGCCAAGTGAGGACCATTGAATTTGGTCTTGTTTTCAACAGTGGGGTGCCACTGAAGGACTTATCAATTCACCCTGGGGCAATGAGGGGGCAGAGTGTTCATCAGAGAGACCAGTTGGCAGTCTGGCATGCCATCATGCCCTTGCAAGAAGTTTAGGTGTTAAAGAGTGGGGCTTTCCTCGTGGGGATAGATGTGCTCAGCTCTGCTGTGTCTGTAACAGGCTCAGGTATGTATATAAAGCCTGGAAAGCACAATGATACATCAACAGGAAAAGCAGGTGGCCTTCTGATGAGAAGCATCAGCCTACAAACAAGGCCCAGGGGAAGTGGGCTGACTCACTGATCAGGAATCCACAGCGGGGACTGGTGCCCGCTGTTGGCCCCAGCACTGGAGCAGATTCATAGTCAACTCGTCACCCCAGCTGGCTACTCCCTCTGCACCCAGGAGCATGGGAACTTGTGTCATTGTAACTCAGACCAGAAGAAAGGGAACCTCTTGAGTGATCCTGGAGTCTCTCCCATTACCATTTAGCAGGGAAGATTTGGGTTGGTCAATGTAGATTCTAAACCCATAGGCAGACATTTTCACCTCCATTCCCGTGGGAGGCTGAATATAGGCCCACAAAAATATCTGAATCTTAATTCTGAGAACCCGTGAATGTTATCTTATATAGCAAGAGAAAGTTGGCAGATGTGATTTAGTTAAGGACCCTGAGATGGGGAGATTATTCTGGATTCTCCAGCTTGGCTCTAAACAGGATCACAAGTGGGCTCATAAGAGAGGCAGAGAGACATTACCCACAGAGGCATCATCACTGCTGAAGCAAGATGCTCTGTTGCTGGCTTTGAAGATGGAGGCTGGGCCCATGCACCAAGGAATACAAGGAGGTGCCGGAGAAGGCAAGCAAACAGATTCTCCCCGAAAGCCTGCAGAAGGGGTGGCCCAGCTGACATGTTGGTTTTGGCCCAGTGAAACTGATTCTGGTCTTCTGACTTACAGAAATGTAAGAAAATCAATGTATGTTGTTTGAAGCCACTGAGGTGGTGGTTACAGCAACCAAAGGAAATGAAAACAATGCCCATGACATGATATGCTTTGAGAATGAAGTACTAATACAGGCTACAACATTAATGAACCTTGATAACGTTTTGCTAAGTGAGAGAAGTCAGACACCAAAGGCCAGAGCAAGAATACTGCTGTGGTCAGAAAAGTTTAGGTTCAGGAGTAGGATGTTTGGTGTCTGTTTGCCGCTTGCCAAGAACAGTTTACACTGGCCTGACTTCGTTCCTTTGTGTACAGTGCCCCAGCTACTGTGGGACTTCCTGAAATAACCCATGGAATAATGGGAGGCATGGTAAAGAACCATACCCTTCGGTCCTAGCAGATCAGCTTCCTAATGTACAGAATCCTGCTCCCTTAGACTGCGGTTGTAAGTGGAGCCTGTCCTGCCCTGCTGACGGACTCTTGCTTTGTTCTCCAAGCCTCTTGATCAGCTTCTAGCAGAACTGAGCACTGATTGAACATCACCTTCAGAAATTCAGAATGAAACAACAGCCATAGCGAGTAAGACTTTGAGCCAGACAGAACGTAAATTAAGCCAGCCATCCTTGTCATCAACTCAAAAATGGGTCAAAGGCTTAAACATGAGAACTACAGATATTAAACTATAAAATTCTTAAAACATAGAGGCAAATTGTCACAACCTTGGCAATGGTTTCCTAGATACAACACTGAAAGCACAAGCTACTGAAAAAAAAAAAAAAAGATTCAGACTTTTTCCAAAGTAAAACCTTTTTTGTTTCAAGGATACATCCTGGCAAGGATACACCTTGATGAGGGTACTTCCTTGCCATTATATTGTCTTGATAGCCCTGAGTTAAAAATTGCATAAGTGTGATACTGGCATAAGAATGAACATGGAGGGACTTCCCTGGTGGTCCAATGGCTAAGACTCCATTCTCCCAATGCAGGGGACCTGGGTTCAATCTCTGCTGAGGGAACTAGACCCCATATACCACAACTAAGAGTTCACATTCCACAGCTAAATATCCTGCATGCTGTAACTAAGACCTGGCACAGCAAAGCAAGTATATATATATGCGTGCATGTGTGCTAAGTTGCTTCAGTAGTGTCAGACTCTTTGCGACCCCATGGACTGTAGCCCAACAGGCTCCTCTGTCCGTGGGATTCTCCAGGCAAGAATACTGGAGTGGTTGCCATTCCCTCCACCAGGGGATCTTCCCATTTTCCCAACCCAGGGACTGAACCCTCGACTCTTATGTCTCTTGCATTGGCAGGCGAGTTCTTTACCAATAGTGCCACCTGGGAAGCTATATATATCAATGGAATAGAATTGAGATTCCAGAAATAAACTCACATTTATGACAAATTGATTTTCTACAATTGTGCCACAATAATTCAATGGGAAAGGAATCGTCTTTTCGACACACGGTGCAGGGAAAGCAGGATATTCACATGCAAAATAGTGAATTTGGATCCTGTGCTTGTCCCCATGTATGAAATTAACTCAAAGTGGATCAAAGACTCAAATATAAGAGCTAAAACTATAAAACTCTTAGAGGCAAACACAAGTGTCAATCTGTATGACCTTGGATTAGGCAGTGCTTTCTTAAGGTATGATACCCAAAGCAGAAGTGACCAAAGAAAAAGTAGATAGATTGGACTTCATCAAAACTTAAAACTTTTGTACTTCAAAGGACACAATCTAGAAAGTGAAAGATTGGAACCCTCCTTGATTGCTGGTAGGAACATAAAATAATGCAATCGTGGTGGAAAACAAATTGGCAGTTTCTCAAAAAATTAGAGGTAGAATATATGGCCCAGAAGTTCTACTTCTAAGTATATATCTAAGAGGATTGCAAAAAGGTGTTCAAACAAATATTTTGTACACAAAATGTTCATTGCAGCACTATTCACAAGAGTCAAAAGGTGGAAACAGCATAAATATCCATCAATAGATGACTGGATAAACCAACCATAGTATATTTATTCAATGGAATATTATTCAGTCATGAAAAGGAAGGAAGTTCTAATACATGCTACAACATGAATGAACCTTGAGAACATTTTGCTAATTGAAAGAAGCCAGACACAAAAGGCCACATACTGTGTGATTCTATTCATACACAATGTCCAAAATAGGCAAATCCGTTAGAGACAATAATTGTGATGGCCAGCACCTGGGGTAGGGGGAGATGGGGAATGACTGCTTAAAGTGTATGAGGGTTCATTTGGGTGTGGTAAAAATGTCCTGGAATTATACAGCGGTAAAGGCTGCTCAACCCCATGAACACACTAAAAACCATTGAATTGTCCACTTTAAAAGGTGAATGTCATGGTATGTGAGTTCTAGCTTGATCAAAAACAAAAGCTGCAAGGTCCATACTGAGGGCATACGTTGGATGCAGGGGTCAAGAACATGGGCTTCAGTCAGAGGGACCCGGATGCAAACCTCAACTCCCTCTCTTTCTAGTCTGTGCCCTTGAACTGCTTGTCAAACATCTCTGTGCCTCCATTTCCTTATTGGTAAAATGCTTCTGATAATACTCCAGGGCTGTTATGAGGATGGTGTGGCAGTGCTGTTTTAATTACAGTTGTGGTGGTGGTTGTTTTTCTCATCCTGGACAAGAGAAGACTCAAGGGGAAATGATATCTGTCTTCAGATCTCTTGAGGGCTATCCAGGAGAGGAGGAGTTAGGTTAGGAGACCCCTGAGGCCTGACTCGGAGAGGGCAATGGCACCCCACTCCAGTACTCTTGCCCGGAAAATCCCATGGACGGAGGAGCCTGGTGGGCTACAGTCCACGGGGTCGCGAAGAGTCGGACACGACTGAGCGACTTCACTTTCACTTTTCACTGTCATACATTGGAGAAGGAAATGGCAACCCACTCCAGTGTTCTTGCCTGGAGAATCCCAGGGACGGTGGAGCCTGGTGGGCTGCCGTCTATGGGGTCGCACAGAGTCGGACACAACTGAAGCGACTTAGCAGCAGCAGCAGCAGCAGCAGCAGAGCCCTGACTGGGAAAACGGGGAAACTTCATTGAAGATGCTGGGGAGAGTTTTCCCAGGAGGCAATGGGCTGCCCTGAGAGGCAGTGACAATTGGGTCCCTGGAGGTGTGCAAGCAGAACCTGCATGGGCCCTAGGCTGGTCTGAGCCTGACAACCTCTAAGCCTCCAATCTCGGGCAGCTCAGTGTTAGCGATTCTGCAGTGAGTCAGGGGATGGTGCTCTGGTGAACTGGAAAGAAAGAAAGTGAAGTCGCTCAGTTGTGTCTGACTCTTTGTGACCCCATGGACTGTAGCCTACCAGGCTCCTCTGTCTATGGAATTTTCCAGGCAAAAGTACTGGAGTGGGTTGCCATTTCCTTCTCCAGGGATCAAACCTGGGTCTCCCACATTGCAGGCAGACACTTTACCATCTGAGCCACCAGGGAAGCCTGGTGAACTAGAGGAAGGCCAATTCTCTCTGGCCAGGAGGCGAAGGGAGGAGCCCCCGTCAGGAAACAGACTCCATAAGGAGGTGGCTGCCTGCATGTGCGCCTCTCTTCCTGGGGTGCAAATAAAACCAGGCTCCCTCCTGCCTCCTCCGGAGAATTAAAAAGGTATCCCCCCTACTCTTCCTCTCCTCTTGGGATGGTAGCCCCAGGGAAGGCCAGGTGGGGGGTGAGGGATGGAAACACAAGGAAGGGTGGGTCTCTATGGGGACAGGGCCGGGGTGGGGAGAGGCTGGGGCTGAGTAGGGCTGGTCCACCGGTCACTGGAGTAAAGAAGGGTGACTTTCACACCCCACCTTTGAGATCTCCTCCTGATGGGGTTTTGTTCTCCTGTCCATATGGAGGAACCCTGTCCCCTAGACCCCAAATCCTGCTCCTCAGTCCTTGGGCGAATTTTCCCTCTGAAAACTTGACTATTAAAGTTCACATAGCAGATTCATGTGAAAGTGAACTAGGAGTCTAGTAGAGACTAGTAGAGGCAGAAAGTAGGCGAGTGGCTGCCAGGGGCTGGCAGGTGCAGAGGTAGAGGGGACAATACCTCGAGGGTATGAGGTGTCTTTCGGGGGTTTCAGAAATGTTCCAAAATTGACTCTGGTTGATGGTTACATGTATCTGTGAATTTACTAAAAATCATTGAGCTGTATACCTTGAATGTGTAAATTGTATGGTCTGTGTGCATGCTCAGTTCAGTAGTGTCCAACTCTTTGGGTCCTATGGACTCTAGCCTGCCTGGCTCCTCTGTCAGTGGGATTTTCCAGGCAAGAATACTGGAGTGGGTTGCCACTTCCCTCTCCAGGGGATCTTGCTGACCCAGGGATCAAACCCGGGTCTCCTGCACTGGCAGGCGGGTTCTTTACCACTGACCCACCTGGGAAGCCCATGGTATGTGGTATATAAACAAACAGCTCTCTGGACATACCATGGTATATGTCCATAAAGCTTTTTTTTTTTTTAAGGAAGACTTTTTCACAGTCAGTCCTTCCTTAGCTAACCTACCTCTCTTGAAATTTCCAAGAACTCTCAGAGGAATGCATGCTGTGGGTCTGTTTGCGCCTGGCCTGCACAGGCATCATTCTCAGACCCATTGTCAATGGCGCTGGGCTGCATCGCGGGGCTGGGCGCCTCACTGTGGTTGCAGATGGCTGGCCAAGCACGCCGTGTGGATGCAGCAATGAGAACTCGCTGGAAGGCATTTAATATAGTGACTCACAGGGTCATGCTTGGAAAATGAATTCAAATTGGCTTGGCATCAGGCCAAGAAAAACTGTCTGAAGAGGCTGTAAACAGAAGGTAATGGATTGAGTTAAAGGAGGGCTAGAGGGAAGGCCTTGGTGGTGGGGCAGGGCGGTGGGGGTTGGGGGGAGACCAAGTTGCACAGCCCCCAAGGCAGCTACCATTGGGGGGGGGCTGATGTGATGGCTGGCTCACTCTGTGCAGACATATCTCCCTGCCCACTGTGTGCTCCTGGAGGGCAGACAAATGCTCGTTGTGTCTGTTCTGGGAAGGCTCTGGGGGGCTGCCGGGGGCCCCATTTTTTAAACCCCCCCCACCCACACACTAGACAAAAATATTAATGCAAGCCTGTACTTTCAGGCATCTGTGCTGGGAAAAATAATATAGGTTTCTTGATGGGTTTTCCAAAAAGATGTTCTAATGCCTTTGTTTCTCTCCCAGATGCATTGAGGTTTAATGTCAGTGCCGTAAATCTAGGTGTACAATTCAGTGATTTTTAGGAAATTAGTATACTGTGCAGCCCCTGCTGCAATCCCTTTTGAGAACATGTCCATCACTGAAAATGCCGCCAGATTCTGATACACCCAGAGGTGCCACGTGTCCCATTTCCTCCCCTTCCCAGCGCTCACAAGTGAACACGCAGTGACCCCTGGGGAGTGGGGGCAGCCACCGGGGGCCTCCCCCCCAGCTCCGCCACTGAGCGGCTGTGGGCCCATGCGTAAGCAAGCTGTTCCCCTCTCCATGGGTGGTTTTCCCTCCTGGCAAGTGGCGAAGATGGCACTGAAGAGGGGACACAGCTGTCCCTTGGAGGGCCTCCCAGCTCGGGCCCAGTGTGAGGATGTGTGCCCTGGCATAAGGGTGCTCCCGGGCTCTGCAGGTCTAGAGCCTGTCACCTGGGCCAGGTGACACCTGCACAGGTCAGAGCCAGGCATGGCAGGTTCCAGAGGCTTCCTGAGCAGAGTGCTTAGGTGTGGGACTCCTCCTCAAACAGGAAAATGACGCCCCCACCCTCTGCACAGGTACACTTTCCACTCCTGCAGCCGGACGTGTGAGCAAGCATCCCATCCTGGTTCCTTCCGAGGGGCCCCTGGGAGGCCTCACACGTTTGCCGTGCCCCTGTGGCCCACACTGCCTCCCTGGCTGAGTGAATTCCAATAAATGTTTCTGAACACCTGCTCGGGGCCAGGGCTCAGGTAGGGAAGCCCCAGAAGGGATGTAAATGTCAGCAAGACAGTCAGACCCTGGAGAGCCCCAGGTTCCACGCAACAGAGGCTGTAACCAATTGTCACAATCTGGTGGCTTAAGACAGCTCATATTTATGACCTTGCAGCTCTGGAGGGCAGAAGTCTGAAATGGGTCTCCCTGGAGTAACGAACGGCAAGGTGCTGGCAGGGCCGTGTTCCTTCTCTCGGGAAGAGAGAGTCCTCCTCTCTAAGGAGAGTCGAATTCCCTGCCTTTTTCAGCTTTGAGAGGCTGCCCACATTTTTTGGCTTGGGACCACATTGCTCCATCTCTGCCTCTGTCGCCATATCTTCTTCTCTGACTCTGACCTTCCTGCCTCCCTCTTATAAGGACATTGTGCTGTGCCAAGTCGCTCTGTTGTTCTGACTCTTCGCGACCGCATGGACTGTAGCCCACCAGGCCCTTCTGTCCATGGAGTTCTCCAGGCAAGAATACTGGAGTGGTTTGCCATTTACTTCTCTAGGGAATGTTCCTGACCCAGGCATTGAACCCACATCTTGTCTCTTGCGTCTCTTCCATTGTCTCTTGCGTCTCTTCCATTGGCATGTGGGTTCTTTACCACTAGCACCACCTGGGAAGCCATTGGGCTTATGGAAACAATCCCAGGAGAATTAGCCTATTGGGAGGTACTTAAGTTAATCATTGCTGCTAGGTTTCTTTTGTCATGTAAGGTATGGTATCCAAGCATTCCAGAATTAGTACAGGGACACCCTTGAGAGGCATTCCTCTGTCCACCCTACAAGGCCTCAGTTAAGAAGTCCCTCTGGGTGCCACCCAAGGAGGCCAGCTGAGAACACTCCAGACAGGGAGACTGGACCTTGTATGTGTGGGCATGTGTTCTCATACACACTCACACTCATTTTTTTTTTCCCAAACCATTGGAAAGTAAGTGACTGACCTGGTGCTCCATTACTCCTAAACACTTCAATGTGTCTTTTCTAAAATCCACGATACTCTCCTATGTAATAACAGTACACACATCTGAAGCAGGAAATTAACATTTAATGCTACTACCATCTGTAGACCCCCATTCAGATTTCTCTGATTATCTAGTAAGTATTATTTTTGTAGCAAAAGAAAAGGGGAACAAATAAAACCACTTTTGCCACCACTAATACAATCCCAGACCAAAAATAAATAAATAACCTTTCTTTTTTCAGCTTTCCTTTAGGTCCAAGATCAAGTCCTCCCCCTATGTTGCATTTAGTTGTCATGTCTCTTTAGTCTTCTTCAGGATGAAATACTTCCTCAGTCTTTCTTTGTTTTTTATGACACTTTTGAAGAGCGCAACCCAGTTATTTTGTAGATTGTCTCTCCTTTCGGGTTTGGTGCTGTCTCCTTAGGAATGTCTGAGGACTAATGTGTCCTTAGGATATCATCTTAGCAGGTGTAGGGTCCTGGCTCATCCCAGTACTGAAAACATGAACTCTGATCACTTGATAAAAGTGTTATTTGTCAGGTTTTTCTAGTGTAAGCTGAATTAGCCACGATTTTCTATTTATTCATTTTAAAGTAATTAGTAAGTATTGGGGATGAGATACTTTGAGATTATATAAATATCTGTTCCTCATTAAACTTTCACCCACTGGTTTTAGCATCACTTCATAATTCTTGCCTCAATCAATTCTTATTCTCATGGTTACCAAGTGATGATTTCCTAATTCCATCATTCTTTCTACATTTATTACTTGGCATGCTAGTATAGCAAAGGCTTTCCATCTTCTCTCACTTATTTGTTTATATCAGTATGGGCTTGTGAATTCCTATTTTATTCAATGGATAATATATCATTCATTGCTATCATTTTTCTTTTGATACTCATATTGTCCCAGATTTGATCTGTGGGAGCCCCTTCAAATTGGTTTCTGCATGCTTTTTACGTGCCCTGTCATTGTTTGAGTCCATCCTTACACTCGTGGCAAAATACAAGATGTTCTAGGGTCATTTGGAAACCATACTGCCCCAAGGGAGTCAAAAACTTCTCTAACTCTGGTTCATTTAAAAGCCAAGATCTGGGGACTAGGTGTGGTCATTGTTATTGGGATTTCATGGTTGTGTAGACCTCAACAGGCAGAGCAAGGAAATATGTGTCTATAATCACATACATGTACGGACACACACACACACCTACAACCATATGTCTATATCTCAAACCAGGAGTACACACGAATTCCAGAGCTTATTCTCGCCCTCCACTATTCCATGTTTGCACATCTCTTTTCCAATAATGAGAAACCTGGTCCTTATTATCCTCAGCGTATTAATGTATTTACTCAATTCCTCCATATGACACTAATCTCCTGGTCACAATGGCTGTCTCAGCTGTGGCTCCACTGGGCCTGCCCGCTGGATCTGCTGAGGTACTGGGCAGGGCAAGGTACTGCTTGTCCTGAAACCAACCTGCTGTGAAACCTCAGCCTCCTCTCTGCTCCCTTGTCTCACCCAGGCAACGGGAGTGGCAGGTAGAAATCTGCACCTCTTCCAAGCTAGAGCTTAAAGGAAGGCTGAGGCATGAGAGATGTGAGTCAGTGCATCTCAAATTGGGGCTCACAGAATCCCACAGGGGAGTGAGTGGCTCTGTGGCCTAAGGTGGAGCATGAAAAAGTGTGAGCAGCCGGAGGGAGCAACTCAAACGTGCATTTCCTTCAGAGGCTCTGGTAGTCCTGTGAGAGCCTGAGGGGATGGGGGAGGGAGGAATAAGACAGGAGGCAGATGCCAGATAAAAGTTTGCTGCAGGCAGAGGGAACCAGAAGTATCCTGTCAGTGCGCTATGGAAAACCCAAATGAACTTTTTGGCCAACGCGGTAGCAACTAAGGCTTCCCTGATAGCTCAGCTGGTAAAGAATCTGCCTGCAATGCAGGAGACCTGGGTTCGATCCCTGGGTTGGGAAGATCCCCTGAAGAAGGGAAAGGCTACCCACTCCAGCATTCTGGCCTGGAGAATTCCATGGATTGTATAGCCCATGGGGTCACAAAGAGTCGGACTCAACTGAGCGACATCCAAAATGGGCTTCCCTGGCTCAGCTGGTAAAGAATCCGCCTGCAATGCGGGAGACCTGGGTTGGGAAGATCCCCTGGAGGAGGGCATGGCAACCCACTCCAGTATTCTTGCCTGGAGAATCCCCATGGACAGAAGAACCTGGCGGGCTACAGTCCATACCATCGCAAAGAGTCGGACATGACTGAGTGACTAAGCACAACAGAAACTCAGGCAGAGGAGCAAACAACAGGGATGGCCAACTTCAGGGAAAGCCTTGCCTTTCTGTGGCACTTAGAGGCCAACCTGAACACTGAGGCCTCAGTCAGAGACTGGAAGGTTGGCAGGGAGAGCTGCAGGGGAAGGGAAGGGCAGAAGAAGGTGAAAGGAAGGACTCTTTTGGTTTGGAGGTGACAGTGGGACTTCAAAGTAAAGCCTCTGCACCAAACAGATGACGCCAGAAGAGGTGCTCTTCTGGGGATGGGCACGGCTCATCAAGGCCCTGAGAAGGGGTGTGCTCATGGGATGGGGAGGGCCAGAGACTATGGGGCCCAAGGTCAAGGCCTGCATTTGGGGCAGGTGGGCCGACAAAGAAGAGCCAGGGGTGGGAAGGAGCAGGACAGGAGAGAGTGTGATACTTCCTGAACAGCGAGAGACTCACCCAGGCTGAGCCAGGCCCCCAGAGAGACTCACCCAGGCTGAGCTAGGCCCCCAGTCGGAGCCCTGACCCAGCATCCCTGAGGTCGAAGCCTGTTTGAGCCCTCCTGGGCCTCTGGAGTGCCTCTTGTCCTTTAACTCTAGAGAACATTCCAATCCCCTGATGTGATCATCCAGCACAAAGGTCCGCACTCTTTCCCATCTAAAGAGAGACTCATCCATATGGGCCTCATTCAGCCCTGTGGATTCTGCAGGCTAAGTGCCCTCTCCTCCATGCACATGGCCACAATTTGCAGGAGGCTCTGAGGATTCACATGCTCCCAGAATGTGTGTGGGCATGCTCAGTTGCTTCACTTGTGTCCAACTCTTCGCAAACCCATGGACTGTATAGCCCACCAGGCCCCTCTGTCCATGGGATTTTCCAGGCAAGAATACTGGAGTGGGTTACCATTTCCTTCTCCAGGGGATCTTCCCAACCCAGGGATCAAACCCGGGTCTCCTGCATTGCAGGGAGACTCTACCACTGTACCACCAGGGAAGCCGCATGTTCTTGGAGAGTCACGTGTCAGACCGTCTTTCCCCCATGCTGTTTCAGAGGGGTTGTCCTGCTTCAGCATCACTCGCTTGGCCCCAGTGGGGCTCAATGCCTTCGCTGTCCATCTCTCTATCTCTGGTCTCTTTGTTGGGGACTAAGTGGTACCAGGACTACTCTTCCCACCCACTCCTTGCCCTGTGTAAAGCCAAGAGCCCACCTCTAGTTCCTCCGCTGCCTCCACCCTCCTGGGAAGGTCCAGAACTCTCTTAGAGGTCACATTTCCTGGGGTGCACGACAGCAGGGCCCGGGTCTCCTGCTGCTGCGTGTGCAGAGCTGCCCCCACGGCTGTCAGGGGCTGAGTATGTGATGCTGCAAGCTGGTGCTGGGCCTTCCCTGTTGGCAAGGGAGCCCCTCCACATTGCTCACAAGCCGGCTTGCCGGTGGCTTCCCATAAACCCCGAGCTGCTACTTAGGCTGTGTTGGATGCAGCCAGTTTCTCCACAAGTGTGTGCTTTATAGACTGTCAGCAGCCAGTGATTATTTGTTGCTGACTTCCAAAGCCGTGTCATATCCCACTTAGCGACTTGGGGCGGTCGATTCATTGATCAGCAGCAGGCTCTCGGAATCAGGGGGATTGCAGACCTGGGGAGGGGAGCAGGGAAGGGCCTGGCAGGTGGCCAAGCCAGCTCACTGCAACTGCCCCAGAGCTGGTGGTAATTAACATGCCTTCAATTCCAGCCAGGTTTCTTCAGCCCCCATGACAGGCCCGGGGTAGGTGCTGCAAGAATCCAAGGTGAGGCACCAGCTCCAGTGCCGACCTGCTCTGCATTGCTCAGCTTGGGGCCAGGGGGCATGCCACCTGGGGGCCCAAAGCCCACAGGCCCGCTGGGCCCGGGGAGCACTGCCTGGGGCAAGGGGCTCTCTCCCTCCCTCCCTCCCACCCCTTCCTACCTCCTCCCACACTCCCACCCAGACACTCACACTACACATGGCCAACACAAGCGGTCCCACAACGATGCTCACACAGGGATCATTCACGGGGCTTCCCCTGGTGGCTCAGTGGTAAAGAACCCACCTGCAATGCAGAAGCCACAGGAGACCCTGCGTCCAGAAAATTCCCTGGAGGAAGAAATGGCAACCCGCCCCAGTATTCTTGCCTGGAGAATCTCATGGACAGAGGAGCCTGGCGGGCTACAGTCCATGGGGTTGCAAAGTCTGACACGACTGAGTGATTCAGCACACATGCACGCACACACACACACACACACTCACACACTCATACACATCTGCCCTGTCACCCCCTCCCCACATCCACACAGGTTGCCAGTCACATATTCACACAGGCTCACACAAGCTCTCACTAACATACATGTCTGTACTTACACACAAACCCACACACCTGCACACATACACACCCATATCCCCTCACACAGTCACCCTCTCAGGCTCACACACTTGCACACAACCACACATGCTCACACATACTCTCTCATTCCCATACATGTGTCTTCACACATGCACACAACTCACAGGCACTCATATGCACGCAGTCACACCCCCCCATCAGCCCTCACACACTCTCACACCTTCTACACACACTTCCACCCTCCCACTCCTTTCCAGCTCTCTTTCAATCTCTGCACCGTCGTTTGTGGCTGTGTACAATGTAGTACATGGCAGACAATACAGTACATGCAGCAGAAACAGACACTGCTTTTCCCAAGCCTCGAGACCTCCCTGCCAGGTGACAGGAAACACAGGGTCTAGACATGTGTCTCCAGCACATCGCTACATGCATTCAATCTGTCCATCAGATACTCCTGAACATTGAGCACCTACTGAGTACCCAGATGTCAAGAATACATACAGCCGGGAAGAAGCCACATCAGTTGGCTGGCAGAACTCACAATCTAGTGGAAAGACATGCAAGCCAGAGGATGGCAGTGGGGCCCAAGGGCTGCTGGGACAGCTGCTTTGTAGGCACATGGAGTAGAGGTCCCTGTCCGACCAGGGGGACTATGTCACAGGAGTCCTTGCTTGCTCTATGGGGGGGCAGGGGGATGCGACATGAAAATCAATAAGCTCTGCGGTTGGCAAACTAGAGGGCATATCAGCATCCTCTGGGGGCCTTGTTACAACAGATTCCTGGGCTGCAGCCTAGAGTTTCTGTGTCGGTAAGTCTGGAGTGGGGCCCAAGCACATGCATTTCTTCCACGTTCTCCAGCAATGCTGATGCCGCTGGTCTAGGGATCACACTGGAGAACCACTGTACCAGCTCAGGCCCTGGCATGGATGTCTGTGTGGGGAGGGGGAGGGGAGCAATGGGCTCTGCATGAAAGGCTCATACTTGTACAAAGACAACTGTCTTCATCTCCTAGTGCTCCTGGAACAAATTTCTACAGACTGAGTGGCTTTGAATAAAACAGATATATCATTTTATCATTCTGGATGTTGGATGGCTGACAAGGGTCTCCTGGGCTGACATTAAGAAGTCAGTAGAGCTATGTTCCTTCTGGAGCCTCTAGGGGAGAATCCATTCCTCCCTCTTTCCAACTTGTAGATGCCACTGACTTCCTTTGGCCATGACCTCATCTCCTCAATGTTGGCTTGGATCATCGCCTCTTCTCTCTTCCTTATGTAGGACCCTTGTGATTAGATTGGACCCACTTGGATAATCCAGGACCATCTCCCCATTTCAAGATCCTTGACATATTGACGGGACCAGGACAAGAGGGATGTTATTTAGCTGGTTACAGCAATGGAGGTTAGAACCGAAGAGTAATGGCAGCTAATTCTAAGAGAGTATCTACTACACGGCAGGTACTGTCCTAATGGTTTCACATCTGCCATCTTGATTTTCACTGCAGTGCATAAAGTAGATCCATTGGAACCCCAGTTTTGTGGCTAAGAGAGGTGAGGTGATCTTGAAATCCAAGTGGGCAATGTGGGGGGATGGCCAGGAAGCTGTTACAGGAAATCCAGATGTCAACCTGGGGCTGAGCAAGGAGAAATGCTCAACTCTAAGTTTATTATCTGTTAAAAATGGATGGTAATCCCCCAGAATCCCTCTGGTCCTAGGACAACATCCTAAAATGGTGGGAGAGATGTCTGCATCTGGGCACTTATCCCTCTGTTGCAGAATTCATCAGTTTAACCCTCCAGGTGTGCCTCTAGGGCAGAGGTTAGGCCTCGTCCTTACAGCTGTCATAACAAATTATCACAAAGTTAGTGGCTTAAGATTACAGAAACTGAGTCTGTCTCAATTTTGGAGGCCAGAAGTCCAAAATGGGTCTCACTGAACTGAAATTAAGCTGTTGCAGAGTCAGACTCCCTCTGGAGGTTCTATGGAAAAATCTGTTTCTCACCCTCCTCCAGCTTCTGGTAGCTGCCAGAATTCCTTGGCTTGTGGCCACATCACTCCAGCCTGCCTTTGTCTTCAAACAGACTCTTCTTCTTCTGCACGTATGTCGTAAAAATCTCCCTCTTACAAAGCTGCATATGATGGCATTTAGAGACCACCTGAATAACAGGAACAGACCAAGTTCCCCATGTCTAGGTACTCAACCTAATCACATATGCAAAATCCCATCTGCCATATAAAGTAGCAAGAAGCAGGTTCCACAGATTAGGACCTGGGTGTCTTTGGACGATCTCCCACAAAGCTCAAGTCCCTAGCCTAGAACGCAGCTTATAGGAGGTATTCAGAAAAATGTCTGTGGGCTGGCTGAATGATTGTAGTTTGAACTCTAAACTCTAAACCCAGTGGCTCTGATGTGGATTCTGGTCCCCCAAGCAAGGGTTTATTTTGGAATTGTTTACTTGTCCTTGTACTACAGGAAGAAGCTATTACAGTTAGTCATGGGCTATAGGTAAGAGACAGATGAATCCAAGGTGACGAGTACTAGGCTAGCTGGGCTCCTTAGAGTAAGTTGATCACCCTCTCTGGGCCTTGGTTTCTGCAGTGATAAATTCAGATTCACAGTTCTTGTCCTGCCCTGCCTGCTTTCAGGCATCAGTGCAATGACTATGTGAGGTAGGAATGTCATGTGTTATATGAATTTCAAGCTTGTTAGAAATATTGTTGTAGACTTTAAAGTGGGGAAGAGGGCAACATTTCACTCAAAGGATTGCATCTCTAATGATGGAATTTAGGTCTGTAGGGGGCCTGTAGAAGACTTCCACACCCTGTGGCCTCCTCTAGCTACCATTAAAATGACCCCAGTGCTTCAACCACAGCCTCTTGGCCCCATTCTGCTGCCCTGCGTACAGGGGCTGATGTGGAAGGCTGCCCTGAGCTCTGGTCAGTTGCTGGCCTTCTCTCTGCTTCCCCCAATATGTGAGCCGAAGCCCAGAAAGTCATGCCACCCCTCATGGCCCAGAAATAGAGAAGGGCTGCCCCCTGAGCCCAGGAAATGCACTCCCAGACCAGGGTGCCTTCCTCGGGGGCTGAGGACACCTGAGTGGACCAGGCCCTGGAGAAGAACAAATTCAGCAGTGAAGTTAAGTCAGTTTCCCTCTTGGGGCCTCTCCGTGAGCCCCAATATCCGGCCTACCTTTCTATCCTTCTGCAAACCAGGATAGAAGCACACAGGAGAAGCAATTGAGTCTGTAAGAGCCACCCTCAGGCTTCCTCTCCCACCTGGGCACAGTGGGTTTTCCTGGCCAGGAAGCTCTGATTCAGGCATGGCTTGTCTATCATGCTGCCAGAGGCCACTCATCAGCAGCTTTGGGGTCTTGCAGGGGTTGTGAGGGGGCACACCAATTCTAGAGTCTCAGGGCTACAAAGGTTCCAGAGGCCCCCTGATTCAAGTCCCTAGGAGCAGCCAGGGATGAGAAATAGGGACCAGTGAGGGCAGAAGGGCCAGAAAAGATGCTGAGAAGGCAGGGTGTAGGACAGAAGAGGCACCCACCGAAGGGGCTGGAGCCAAGGTCTGTAACCTCCTCTCTGGCACTGATGGGCCTGGGACCCTGGACAAATCACCCTGGGACCCCGGACAAACTACCCTGGGACCCTGGACAAATCACTTCTGCTTGCTGGCCATCACTTTCCCATCAGTAAACAAGAGAATGGGGCTGGATTCAGTGGTGCATTTATTGGTTGGCCAAGTATGCCTTGAGCCCCTACTGTATTCCAGGTACTGGGAGAAGAGGATGTTGGGCAAGCAGAGGAAAGATTACTGTCATAGTGGGGGCAGAGGCAAGGTTTCACTAGGTCCCTGAGCTGCATGCTGCAGGCAGAGTAAGGGTGTGGAGTGAGGAAAAAGGGCCAAGGACAGAAAAAAACGGATGCCAACATGTTTTGTTTTTTTTTTAAGAGGCAAAATAAACATAATGTACAAAGCATCATTTTAACATGTGCAATTCAGGGACATTTCATTCATTCGGTGTTGTGCAACCACCATCTCTGTCAAATTTCAGATCTTTTTTATCATGCCAAAAAGAAACCCTCCTCCCCGTTAAGGAGTCCTTCTCATGCCGCCCTCCCCTCTAGCCCCTGGGAAACACTCATCTGCTTTCTGTCTCTATGGATTCGCCTACTCTGGACACTTTCTATAAATGGAATCATACAATATGCAGTCTTTTGTGTTTGCCTCCTTTCACTCAGTGTAATGTTTTCAGGGTTCATCCGTGTTGTAGCCATGTCAGTACTTCATTCCGTGTGGCTGAAAATTTTCCATTGTATGGAGAGACCACAGCTTGTTTAGCATTCATCGTTGATGGACATTTGAGTTATTCCCACTTTGGAGATGTGATGAACAATGCTGCCCCGAATTCACGTCTAATCCCTGTTTGGGTGGACAATCCTTGTCTCTGCTTTAGTTCTTTGGAGTCTATAACTAGGAATGGAATTTCTGGGTCATATAAGAGCTCTCTGTTTCACTGGTTGCAGAACCAATAGCCTGATTCTAAAGTGGCTGCAGCATCTTTTACGATCGCACCAGCAGGGGCAAGTGGTCGGATTTCTCCACATCTTCACCAACACTTGTTACGGGGATGCTGACTTGTAAGGGAGAGGTTAAGGAGGAGGGATCTGGAAGAGGCCAGTGGGGAGCAGCTGGGAAGGGAGGAAGATAAAGCTGGGGAAGGCACTTGAGGTGTGGTAGATGAGGCGGGGGAGTGTGCAGTACCCACGGGGGTGGGGGGTGCTGGGCTGGGCATGCAGTGAGTGGGGTGGATGCAGGACAGAGTAAGTGAGGTTCAAGGGAGCCCCTTTGTCAGGGCTGCGGGACTTGCCAGCTGTCATTAGATCTAGCTCCTGCTCTGGTAGTGGCCCCCATCATTGCATGTGCTGAAGCCCAGAGGCCCGACTGGCTTGACAGCTTGTTGGAAGAGATGCTGCCCTGACGCAGCAGCCAGGAAATCTGGCTGAAGCAGGGCTGCAGGCTGGCGGTGGGGGGGCGGGTGTCAGAAAAGACAGGACTGGGGGCACCTCTGGAAAGCAGGAGCAGTGCTGGAGTCATCCCCACCACTGAAATGACAAGCCCCTCTCTCCACGGGGAGAAGGCAAGCTCAGTGCCCAGGAAATGGTGGAACTCAACACATGTGTTTGGATGAATGAGGCGAGAGAGGTGGGCTTCCAGGAGTCCATTGGCATGAGATCCTGTAAAGTTCCTGGGGTGGCCCGTAGGGCTGGGGCAGGTGATGGTGGCAGCTGCTGGGGCTGTGGGAGCCCTGGGGACTCAGGAGACAAGAGGCTGGCAGGCCGGTTGGTCCAAGGGTCACCCCAGGCCATGTCCTCCTGTCCTCTTTTCCTTGGCCTGCTCCCCATCAGTCGATGGAAGGGCACCCAGCCCTAAAGCCAGTTGGCAGGGCCCACACCTGACCTCACTGAGTGGGGCCTGCTGCAGGTGGGCACCCAGTGTGCCGAGTGAGTGGTGGCGGATTGGACTGGCACAGTGGGAGAATTCAGGGCACTGGGCTCTCTGAATAGCCTGCCCATCTCCCAGCCTGGTCCACTTTTAATGGAACCTGGGAAGGCTGGACTTCCAGAACTGAAACTAAGACCTGGAATGCAAAACGGGGAGGGATGCAAGGATTGGTGGGGGAGGGGGATGGCAAGGGTGCAAGGACCATCCAGTTGTGCTGCTTCTTTTTCAGAAAGCAGGTCACCCTTTCCCAAGCCTTTCCCCTACTCAACAGGCTGAGGCAGCCTCCTAGTGGCCATCATCTTGATGAGGACGCCAGAGGCCCTTGCCCCATCCTGCAGTCTCCCTACAGGCATCCTGGGGGCGTCCCACTGGTATTACCAACCTCTGGGCTGGTCCCTCCCTTGACAAGGCTACTCCTTTTTCCCTCCCCTTCACCCTCCCCCCTCCCATTTCCTCCTCCCTCCTTTGCCCTCCCGTTTCCTTCCCCACCTCTGTTCTCCTCCCTCCCCTTGTTTCTCTCCCTAACCTCCCTTCTCTTTTGTTCTCCTTTCCCACAGTCTCTCTCTCTCCTCTAGCCCCCTTTCCTTCCCTCCCCCGCTTTTTCTCCCACCCTCCCCACCTCCTCTGGGAATGGGGCCGGGTTGCTTCACCTGTCTTCAACCTTTCCTGCTCTCCTTCCAGTCTTTGCCACCAGCCCAGGGAACATGCCAAGTGGAGCAGGAGGCTGGGCCCAGTTTCTATGCCTCCCTTGGAGGGGGCAGGGGAGGCAGGAGAGGGGGAATGGGGATGGGTGGGGCAGGGAGGAACCTAGTGAGGTGGCCCCAGTGCTGCTCCAGAGTGCCTGGGAAAGGAAGGGACGGCTGAAGGCAGGGTCTCAGTGTCCACTGGGTGCACGTGTGCTTCCTAAGAGAGTCCTTTGGAGGTTTGTATGTAGAAAGAAAGAGAGCACTGAGCTGGCCGTCTGGACTTGGCTGCCAGCGTGACTGTGGGCCAGTCAATGACCCTTTGGGTCTCATTTTCCTCCCATGTGAACTCCTTGGCTGGGTAGCCCCTGGGGTCCTTTGAGCACCGGCCTTCAGCTGATAAGCTGCTGTCACATCCCCTCCAGGCTGTGTAGTTGTGAGCTGGTATGGCCTCTAACCCCACAGGCTGGCCTTCCCTGCCTACTTTGGAGCGGCTCTCCAAGTGTGCTCCCTGGGCCAGCAGCAGCATCCCCCAAAACCAAGAGAGAACCTGCGCCTTTCTGCAGACTCACTGATTCAGCAACTCTGAGGCTGGGCCCAGGAATCTGGGTTTCAGCAAGCCCTTGGGATCATTCTAACGTACACCCAAGTCTGAGAACCACAGTGCCGAACTGTTTATCTTCGCAGAAGGAGCAGGGGAGTAGTTCATTCCAAATGGTGGGGGATGCACTGAGCTCTGGGTGTTGACATTCAGAGATGCTTACTCATGCATGGCCCGTGCTATATCTGTCTCTGTGTGTGCATGCACACACACACACACACATGCACTTACTCTGTTTGCACAAAAGTCCCTGACCAGTCCCCCTGGTCTGTTGACAGCCTTGCTTTAGATAGATTTCATTACAGCAAAATTCAGGATTTCTTTCCATGAAGGACACCACAGATAGTTAACAGACAGACAACAGATGGGGAGAAGATATTTGCTGTTTAAAGCTGACAAGGGATTAATGGATAAAATATACAAGAAAATTCTGCAAACCAACAAGAAAAAGACCCAACAGGAAAATGAGCAAAGCATATGAATAGGCAATTCCCAGAAGGAGAAACCCAAAAGGCTAGCAAGTGAATATGTGAAGAGATGTTCAAATTCATTAGTAATGAGAGAAATGCAAATTAAAACAATGAGATAAGATACACACATGTCAGATTGGCAAAAAGCAGAGTTAGGATGCCAAGCATTGGCTAGGGTAAGGAGAAAGGGGAACCATTGTGCACTGTTGGTGCGGGTCCAGCTACTTGGAACAGCTGCTTTGGAAAGCCACCTGGCAATATCTCCTCAGGTCAAGGGTACATGTCCACACTGACCCATAAACTGAGTGGCTTGAAACAATAGAAATGTGTGGTTCTGAAGGCCAGAAATCCAAAATCATCATCACTGGGCAGAAATCAAGCTGTCAACAGATCACACTCCCTCCAAATGCTCTATGAGAGGAGGCTTCCTGGCCTCTTCCAGTTTCTGGTGGCTTCAGGCGTTCCTTGGCTTGTGGCCACATCACTTCTATCTTCAAGGCCAGCATCTTCACATCTCTGTCTCTTCAGTCTTCACATGGCTTCCTCGTGTGTGTGTGTGTATGTGTGTGTGTGACATCTACCTGGCCCCTCTTTTAAAAGAATGCACATGTACCACTAAAATAGTGTCTCCCAAAAGTTCATGTTCCCCCAGGACCTCAGAAAGGGACCCTTTAGGAAAATGGGTTTTGTAGCTGGAATTAAGCTGAGGTCATACTGGATTAGAAGGGACCCTTATCCAATGGCTGTTATCCTTATAAGAGGAGGAAATGACACATGAAGACATAAGGAAGGCCATGTGAAGATGGAGACAGAAATGTAAGGGATGCAGCTGCAAGCTCAGGAATGAGCACCTGGGGCGAGTGAAAGCTGGACAAGGCGGGAGGAATCCTGCCCTAGAGCCTTTGGAGGCAGTTTGTCCTGCATGATTTTGGATTTCTGACCTCTGGAACCATAGAAGAGTAAATGTCTGTTGTTTTTAAGCCCCCTGGTTTCTGTGATTGCACTTCAGGCCCACCCTGATTCGTAGATCACCTCTCCAGCCCCTGTGTCTTGATTTAATCACATCTCTTTTTCTATCTAAGGTCACATAACACATTCCAGGGATTAGGACCTGATATCTTTGGAGGCTTCTATGCAGCCTGCAGCCCACGGAGACCCTCACACAGAAGGAATTCATTGTGCATTGTTTGTGGTAACAGAGGATCAGTGGCAACCTAGGTATTTATTACTGGGGAAAGGAATAAGGGAGTATGTACAAGCAATCGACCAAAACACACAGCGGCATGGAACGGTAACACACAGGGTTGAGTGGAAAAGGAACCCAGGAAGAAACAAGACAGTATCACTTGTGTTTACTGAAAACACATGGACACACTACCCCACACACTTGCCAGAGCACACACTTAAGTGTTTGCTCTGAGGGAAGGGAATTGGAGTGGCAAACAGGAATTACAGGGTCTGGATGTGTGGATGGATTGATCCAGGCAGAGAGGGGCCTCAAACACCAATGATGGTGATGCCACGAACTGCGGACTGTACTTAAATGAAGGCCAAAATAAACCAGGAAAAAAGAAGTTCCAGATGAGTCATTTTGTGAAGGCTGCCCCACTCTGGAAGTGCCTTGGCTTGTTTTGCATAAAGATATCTTTATGCCAGTTGAGCTTCATCCTTCTTTTCCTTTAGGGAAGGGAGGAACCATGTGGCCTCCAGAGCGGAGGGAGCACACCCTCTTTAGCGATTCCAATGAACAAAGGAAGCCAGACGAATGCCACTTGCCATCGTCTGACAGTTGTTTTCCATCTGCTGTGCTAAGCGTTCCCTCCCAGTGGCCTTGAGCGGGCGACTGACGTCGTCACTGGCTCACCCATTGCTCTTGGTTCAGACCTCCCAGGGTTTTGTTCATTCTCAGAATACGCAGAATACACCCTGCCTCCCTTTTTCCAGATACAATACTTTTCCCAATGCCATTTGATCAAGTAGCAGGAGTGCAAAATAGAACAAGGCCAGTAGTCCTGGAAACAGTCATAATAATCATCAGGGATTCCGAATCAGTTTGGTAAATGATCAGCTATTTTAACCTGTGGGGAGAGGGTGGTGGATGTTGTCTGCTTCTTTCACATTGGGTTCCTGTTAATTCCCTGTAAAGTTCCCTTTGAAAATGCCGTCCTTCTTGGCTATGCTTGGGGAGAAAAGAGAACCCGACTTTTAATGTTTTGTCTGTTAGTCCCAAGGCCAGAGGGAAAAGGGGGAGTCATATTTTACTGTAACCTTTACTTTATCCCCCACAAAGGCCTTTTAGCAGAACTGACCTTCAGTATTTTTGAATCTAGCAACAAGAAAAAATTCTCATTGTGACATTCAGCAGCGTTCTTGTCTGGGCTCTCTTTGATTCACTTAAGAATTCATATTTTCGGGTGTACTAACAGCTGCTTAATTCTGCTATTCATTCCCATCCACCCCCTCTCTCCTGTTATAGGCATACCTGGGAGACTAAATTTCCAAACACAGGTGAGGAATCAAGGGGTGGTTTTTCATCTCTGAAGATGCTTTAACAGCCTCTCAAGGTCTGTGCTCTTTGTGAACAAATATTTCATTTGAGCCTTGCCATATTTGACACAATTGGCAGTCCTTGTTCAGAACAGAAACTCATCTAGAGATGCCAATGTATTCTTAGTTATTTGCCTGGGAGACAGGGGTTTAGTCCAACAGCAAAAGGAAGATGAAAGAGCAGGTAAAGGTAGCTTATCTTGCTTACTCCTCATAAGTATGCCTTGCTTGCCTACCAAGAGAGGCCTTCAGCCAATCACTTAGCCCCCCAGAGTCTCAGCCACCCATCTGTACAATGAGGTGCTTGGAACTAGTATGTGTTTTTTATACTCTGTTGGTGGAAGGTTCTGGAAGGTGCCACCATGAAGAAAGGAGAAGACCAAGCAGGTCGGGACCTTGCCCGCCCCCACCCCTTTGAACCATTGCCCCTCTACTTTCATCTCAAAATGCTGTGGCATATGATTTCATCCCCAAAGTCTTTGATTTTACTGCTTAAAAAGGTATGGAAACCACTGGGCTAGATGAACTCTAGGGGCCCTGTACTAGTTTCCTGTGACCGCCGAAACAAATTATCATAAATTCAGTGACTTGCTAAAACAGAAATTTACTCTGTTCTGGTTCTGAAGTTCAAAATCAGTATTGTAGGACTGAAGTTAAGGTGCTCCAGGGAAAATTCATTCCTTATCTCTTCCAACCTCAGCTGGCTGCTGGCATTCCTTGGCTTGTGGCTGAATCTATCCAACCTGTGTCTTCAAATGCTTATCTTCACTGTCTTTACATGTTCTCCTCTGTGTGTCTATTTTCCCTCAGCCTCTTCTTATAAGGCTGCATGTGATGGCATTAGGGTCCATCCAGGTAATCCAGGATAATCTCCCCATCTCAGTAGCCTCAAATTCATCACATCCACATCTGCATAAGCTTTTTTTCCATATAAGTTAATATTTTAGAGATCCTGATGATTATTTAGTTCAGTTGCTCAGCCGTGTCCAACTCTTTGCGACCCCATGAACGACAGCATGTCAGGCCTCCCTGTCCATCACCAAGTCCCAGAGTCTATTCAAACCCGTGTCCATTGAGTCAGTGATGCTATCCAACTATCTCATCCTCTGTCGTTCCCTTCTCCTCCTGCCCTCAATCTTTCCCAGCATCAGGGTCTTCTCCAATGAGTCAACTCTTCACATCAGGTGGCCAAAGTATTGGAGTTTCAGCTTCAACATCAGCCCTTCCAATGAACACCCAGGCCTGATCTCCTTAAGGATGGACTTGTTGGATCTCCTGGCAGTCCAAGGGACTCTCAAGAGTCTTTTCCAACACCACAGTTCAAAAGCATCAATTCTTTGGCGCTCAGCTTTCTGTGAGAGTCCAACTCTCACATCCATATATGACTACTGGAGAAACCATAGCCTTGACTAGATGGACCTTTGTTGGCAAAGTAATGTCTCTGCTTTTCAATATGCTGTCTAAGTTGGTCATAACTTTCCTTCCAAGGAGTAAGCGTCTTTTAATTTCATGGCTGCAGTCACCATCTGCAGTGATTTTGGAGCCCCCAAAAATAAAGTCTGCCACTGTTTCCACTGTTTCCCCCATCTATTTGCCATGAAGTGATGGGACCAGATGCCATGATCTTAGTTTTCTGAATGTTGAACTTTAAGCCAACTTTTTCACTCTCCTCTTTCACTTTCCTCAAGAGGCTCTTTAGTTCTTCACTTTCTGCCATAAGGGTGGTGTCATCTGCATATCTGAGGTTATTGATATTTCTTTCTCCCGGCAATCTTGATCCAGCTTGTGCTTCTTCCAGCCCAGCATTTCTCATGATGTACTCTGCATATAAGTTAAACAGGGTGACAATTTGCAGCCTTGATGTACTTCTCTTCCTATTTGGAACCAGTCTGTTTTTCCATGTCCAGTTCTAACTGTTGCTTCCTGACCTGCATACAAGTTTCTCAAGAGGCAGGTCTGCGATGGCGCAGGAGCGGTGGCTGCGATGGCACAGGAGCAGCCGAGAAGAGCTACCCCAAGTCCAAGGTAAGAGAAACCCAAGTAAGACGGTAGGTGCTGAGAGAGGGCATCAGAGGGCAGACAGACTGAAACCACAATCACAGACAACTAGCCAATCTGATCACACAGACCACAGCCTTGTCAAACTCAATGAAACTAAGCCATGTGGTGTGGGGCCACCCAAGACAGACGGGTCATGGTGAAGAGGTCTGACAGAATGTGGTCCACTGGAGAAGGGAATGGCAAACCACTTCAGTATTCCTGCCTTGAGAACTCCATGAACCGTATGAAAAGGCAAAAAGATAGGACGCTGAAAGATGAACTCCCCAGGTCTGTAGGTTCCCAGTATGCTACTAGAGATCAGTGGAGAAATAACTCCAGAAAGAATGAAGGGATTGAGCCAAAGCAAAAACAACACCCAGTTGCAGATGGGAATGGTGATAGAAGCGAGGTCTGATGCTGTAAAGAGCAATATTGCATAGGAACCTGGAATGTTAGGTCCATGAATTAAGGCAAATTGGAAGTGGTCAAACAGGAGATGGCAAGAGTGAACATCGAAATTCTAGGAATCAGCAAACTAAAATGGACTGGAATGGGTGAATTTAACTCAGTTGACCATTATATCTACTACTGTGGGCAGGAATCCCTTAGAAGAAATGGAGTAGCCCTTATAGTCAACAAAGCAGTCCGAAATGCAGTACTTGGATGCAATCTCAAAAACGATAGAATGATCTCTGTTCGTTTCCAAGGCAAACCATTCAATATCACAGTAATCCAAGTCTATGCCCCGACCAGTAATGCTGAAGAAGCTGAAGTTGAACTGTTCTATGAAGACCTACAGGACCTTCTAGAACTAACATCCCAAAAAGATGTTCTTTTCATTATATGGGACTGGAATGCGAAAGTAGGAAGTCAAGAAACACCTGGAGTAACAGGGAAATTTGGCCTTGGAGTACAGAATGAAGCAGGGCAAAGGCTAATAGAGTTCTGCCAAGAGAACGCACTGGTCATAGCAAACACCTTCTTCCAACAACACAAGAGAAGACTCTACACATGGACATCACCAGATGATAAATACCAAAATCAGATTGATTATATTCTTTGCAGCCAAAGATGGAGAAGCTCTATATTGTCAGCAAAAACAAGACTGGGAGCTGCCTGTGGCTCTGATCATGAACTCATTATCAAATTCAGACATAAATTGAAGAAAGTGGGGGGAAACCACTAGACCATTCAGGCATGACCTAAATCAAATTCCTTATGACTATACAGTGGAAATGAGAAATAGATTTAAGGGACCAGATCTGATAGCCAAAGTGCCTGATGAACTATGGACAGAGGTTCATGACATTGTACAGGAGACAGGAATCAACACCATCCCCAAGAAAAAGAAATGCAAAAAAGCAAAATAGCTGTTTGAGGAGGCCTTACAAATAGCTGTGAAAAGAAGAGAAGTGAAAAGCAAAGGAGAAAAGGAAAGAAATACCCATTTGAATGCAGAGTTCCAAAGAATAGCAAGGAGAGATAAGAAAGCCTTCCTCAGCCATCAATGCAAAGAAATAGAGGAAAACAACAGAATGGGAAAGACTAGAGATCTCTTCAAGATAATTAGAGATACCAAGGGAACATTTCATGCAAAGATGGGCTCAATAAAGGACAGAAATGGCATGGACCTAACAGAAGCAGAAGATATTAAGAAGAGGTGGCACAAATACACAGAACTGTACAAAAAAGATATTCACGACCCAGATAAGCTTGATGATGTGATCACTCATACTCACCTAGAGCCAGACATCCTGGAATGTGAAGTCAAGTGGGCCTCAGGAAGCATCACTATGAACAAAGCTAGTGGAGGTGATGGAATTCCAGTTGAGCTATTTCAGATCCTAAAAGATGATGGTGTGAAAGTGCTGCACTCAATATGTCAGCAAATTTGGAAAACTCATCAGTGGCCACAGGACTGGAAAAGGTCAGTTTTCATTCCAATCCCTAAGAAAGGCAATGCCAAAGAATGCTCAAACTACCATACAATTGCACTCATCTCACACGCTAGTAAAGTAATGCTCAAAATTCTCCAAGCCAGGCTTCAGTAATACGTGAACTGTGAACTTCCAGATGTTCAAGCTGGTATTAGAAAAGGCAGAGGAACCAGAGATCAAATTGTCAACATCTACTGGATCATCACAAAAAAGCAAGAGAGTTCCAGAAAAACATCTATTTCTGCTTTACTGACTATGCCAAAATCTTTGACTGTGTGGGTCACAATAAACTGTGGAAAATTCTTAAAACAGATGGGAATACCAGACCACCTGACCTGCCTCTGGAGACCTGCCTGATGACTGTGGCATAGATATTTCTTGGAGGACCACATTGCAACTGATCACAGGCCTTTTCACCCATAAGATTTTAGAATTCACTCTTTCCCCAAAATTCCCATGTTAGTGGTTGTGTTGTTATTTAGTTGCCCAGTCATGTCTGAGTTTTTATGACCCCATGGACTGTAGCCCACCAGGCTCCTGTGTCCATGGAATTCTCCAGGCAAGAATACTAGATTGGGTTGTCATTCCCTTCTCCAGGGGATCTTCCCCACCCAGAGATTGAACCTGTGTCTGCTGCATTGGCAGACAGATTCTTTACCACTGAGCCAGCAGGGAAGTCCACCTTCTCTCTGTTCCCATGCCTTAAAGAACCTAAGAATACAGCATTATGTTTTCACTCAACTCAGAAATAAGAAATGCAAACTTCATTCCTTCATCATGAATGCATGTAGATTTGAATGCCCCATCTGATCTGGGTGCTTTTATTTCTGTAAAAAGTCTAGGAATTATGAGTTGGTTTTACCCTGGTCAGCCACCAGGCAGCATGAAGGGAAGCACCAGTGCTGGTCCCAGAGCATGGAACCACAGTCCCGGCACCTGTCCCCCAGCTTGCCTCTCTCCTCTGCCCTGTGACATGGCAGCATCTGTCTGCCCTCTGGCAGTAGAGAGAATACCTATAAGACCTTGTGGCAGTACCTTCTAGAATCTGTTTGAAAAAAAAATTATTGCAAGGATAGTGTTCTTCCCCTTATCTTCTATTGTTTTTTCTGGTCATAAAATTATTCTTGCTTAGAGTCAAAAAGTGTAAAGAAATAGGATAAAAGATGATTCACAATCTCATGTTTACCAAGCAAACACACATACTGAATGGTCCCTATGTGCCCAGACACAGGCTAAGTGTACTCCATCCTTTATCCTCTGTCATCCTCACAGCTACCCTGTGAGGTGGATCTTACTAGACCCCTTTTACCTATGAAACTGAGGCACAGGGAAATTTAGCAACCAGCCCATGAGCATCAGGAAAGGATGGAGTTGAGAATTGAACCCAGGCGCTCCTGATTCCAAAGCTTGTGCTCTCCATGCACATTGAGTACAACTTTGCATTTAGAGCTTCCCAAACAACCTGACAGTAAGAATGCATGCTTGCCAGGGCATAAGCCCACCAGGATACGTCCTCACTAGGGCGCATTCTTGCAAGACCGTATCCTCACTGGAGTTGACTTTTACTCTGTCCTGCTCAAAGCTTTGTTTTGTGAAGTGGTTGTACCACTCTGGGTTTCTGGAGGGGAAGTTCAGATGGGGTACTCATCTGGCTGAAAGTTGATCCAGAGGCTGGAAGTGCATGTGACCTCCTCTGTGCACCCGCCCCACACAGTTCCCCATCTCAGAAAGGAAAAGTTCCCACTAGATGCAAATGGCCCTTGCACCTGTAAAGTTCTAGGATTTATCGAGTGTCAACACTTTGGACTGATGCTGAAGCTGAAACTCCAATATTTTGGCCACCTGATGCAAAGAACTGACTCATTTGAAAAGACCCTGATACTGGTAAAGATTGAAGTCAGGAGGAGAAGGGGATGACAGAGGATGAGATGGTTGGATGGCATCACCAACTCAATGGACATGAGTTTGAGTAAACTCCGGGAGTTGGTGATGGACAGGGAGGCCTGGCGTGCTGTAGTCCATGAGGTTGCAAAGAGCTGGACACGACTGAGCAGCTGAACTGGACTCAACACTCTGGCATGCTAAGAGGGGATTCGAAAACGCATCATAAATATTTAAATGAGCTAGTTGACCTCATGACAGAATCATGAGCCCATCGTGGAGCAGGATCTGGAAGACAGTGGGTGACACCCCATGTGACACTCTCTTGGCTTTAGGTCCCCCAGTCAAGTGTTCCAGAAGCTGGCTTTCCATGTGGTCCCTGGCTGATTATCGTCATTAGCATCATCCAGTTCTTAAGACCAAAGGCAGGAAGCAGAAGCGAGTGGAGACATTTCTTAGAGGCCACAGTGGTGGCGGTGGCAGCAGCAGCAGCAGCAAGACTACCGAGGGTTTCTCTCTTCACCCATGTTTTTTTTTTTCCTTCAGAGCGTTTTTACCATATGCTGGTCCTCCTCTCTCCATGCCGCAAGCCATTGACACTTTGCTCACATTGTACTCCGAGATCCTAGTAGGGGCCAGACCTTCCATGGGGCCATGGGTTGTTCTAACAGGGCGCTACAGGTCTGGTAGGGTAGCCAGGCAGGTACAGAAACAACTGGAACACCCAGGGTTTTCAGGCCCTTAGGAAAAGTGTGACCAGTGAGGGGGGAATAACAGGATCTCTGTGTTTGATCGGGGCTGGGGGCAGAGTGGTGGTAGGAACCTGGCAGGAACCAGACCCTGAGGAAAGACCCCTCTGTGGCTTCATCTCAAAGTTCTAGAGTCACAAAAGGGTTTGAAACTGAACAGTAACAAGATAGGAAATTACATTTATAAAAGTCCCTTGGGTTGCTGGCATGGAGACTGGATAATCCATGAGGCTGCACGGGGAAACCAGCTGGGGTGGTCATGGCCATCCAGGGGAGAGATGATCACAGCTCAGTACTGGGATGGGGAGACGCCACTAGATTTAGGAGAGTGAATGGACAGGGTTTGGGAAGGCGCAGATATGGTAAAATGGGAGCCAGGCAGGAGGCCAGGAGTGGGGGAGGGGTGGGAGAGGGGTGCATATTGGGGAAGGGCTGAGCTTGGGGAGTCAGTTTGGGACACGCTGGGGTGAGGTTCTGGGAGGTCACTCTTCTGATGACTATAGCAGTTGCCCTCAGGCCCTTTGGTCTTTGCTGCCCTTCTCTCTGGGACTGTCCCAGGCAGAGGATCCTGAATAGTCATTGTTTGCCCACTGAAAACAATCTGACAGTGAAGTCTGTTAAAAAGACAGGCAAGCAAGAAACACTGATTGACTCCCTATTCTACTCCTGAAGGTCTGGTACCCTTGGGCAAAACACTTGCTTTCTCTGGGCTTCAATTTTTTTTTTTCAAAATATGCCACATATCTCACAGGACCTTTGTGGGGTGCAGGTCAGATGGCAGATAAGCAAGCACCTTGTAAACTGTTAAGGGACAAAATACAAGGTAGCATTAGATGATCATCATTATCATTATCATGTTCTCTGATCAGACTTGGACCATTTGTAGTTTATGTTTACAGTTCCTTACTGCTATCATTTTATCTGACTGTCCATTTGCAAGTCAGGTATGAACATATCCAAAAGTAAGTGGAAAGTTAAGATGATAATCTATATAAATCATGTTAAAAGACAAGGCAAAAAATCTTGACGCAGGCTGATCTGGGTCACATCATGTTGAAAAAGCTGTTTAGAATCATTTGCAAAGATCCCTAAACAAAGGAGCTCCCTTTATGAATATAAAGACACTTTTCCACCTCATTGCCAGACCATAGAATTCGAGCATCTCCACCCATTCATTCATTCAACAAATATTCACTGGCATTTCCAGTGTGCTTTCTTCTAGGCATTTGAGAATGGAGGTAGGGGATGTGGCTGCCTTCGAGGGATGCTCCATCACCCTGGAGATCATCTAGTATCTAGCTCGATTCACTGACTGTCCAGAAGGGGAAACTGAGAATCAGTGAGGCTCAGGAACTTGTCTAAGGATTTTCCAAGGTCCCTTGAAGCTGTGGAGGAGCAGAGGGCAGCTCTTAGGATTATAGCAGATCCCTACCTGTGATCCTAAGATGCTAGTCCTTCTAAGATATCTCTGTGGGTTTGGGTTTGGAAATGCAGAGCTGTATGCTTAATACTTTATCAAGAGATATCACTTATCCCCTCAGAATGCAGCAATGAGGGTTGGCCTTTGTCAGTTACTCAGGATGTCCCTTTCACCAAGTGTCCACCCTTGGACAAAATTCTCCCTCAGAGCAAACACTGGCTGGCTGAGCCTAGACTCTGTGCCAGGCTGGGGAGGTGGGGCCATTGGGAGATGAATGGAGCTCAATCCTTACTCTGAACCTGGCAATCACAGTACTGTGTCCTACATGCCCCCTTGCCAGGGCTCTGGCCCTTCCCCACTCCCCACTCCGATGCCAGGAACCCAGAACCAGAAACTCCCCAGGTATAAAGATATTCATTGTGTAGGACTGGTGTGGGCATGGGGAGGCTGTGGGGCAGGCATTCAGATGCACCAGTCCAGCTTGTCTTGATCCTATCATTTAGGTTGCAGGCAGCCCAGAGAGAGCTGATTTGCTAGGAAAGATGCAGTTCCCAGCATAGGTGGCTTGGCTGCTGACAAATATGCTTCAGGCTTGTGCCACCTGTGTTGGGATTGCCCTCTGAATGCTGATCCTCTGCTTTGTCTGAAAAACTCAGAGTGAGGTCAAAAGTGACGACTAGAGGGACTTCCCTATCAGCCCAGTGGTTAAGGCTCTGGGCTTCCAATGCAGGGAGTGAGGTTCAATCCCTGGTTGGGGAACTAACATCCAACATGTGTGTCTGCTCAGTCCCTCAGTCGTGGTCTGAGTCTTTGCGACCTCAGGGACTGTAGCCCGTCAGGCTCCAGAGTCCGTGAGATTTTCCAGGCAAGAATACTGGAGTGGGTTGCCATTTCCTCCTCCAGGGGATCTTCCTGACCCAGGGATCAAATCTAAGTCTCCTTCGTCTCCTGCATTGCAGGCAGATTCTTTACCACTTAGCCCCTGCTACGTGTGGTGCAGCCAGAAAATGAAAAGGTGACCATTAGAACAATCAACCCACATTGCACTGAATGTTTTACAGGATCCATGCAACAACTTATGACCTAGACCCTGAGAGACGGGACACTGAAGTTGCTTGCCCAAGTCACATGGCTGACCTCCAACTTAAATGCCCCTTGGTGCTATTTGGATTTGGGAGCTCCCTTGGCAAGCTGAGTCAGAGCCCTAGGGAGCACTGAAAATCCACTGTAGGACTCCAGGGCTGAGAAATAAAGACTGGGCATCCAGACCCCTGTTGCAGTGCCCTACGTGTCCCTGGGCTGTCTTCTAGGAGAGGCATAGATTCATGGCAGCTCCCCTGGTTGGCTGAGTGAAGTCCTTGGTGGAATTGGCACAGGTTCTCTAGTTTTCTCATCACCTCTCCCCTAGTCAGAGATGGCTGCTGTCTTCTTCTGGGGGTGGGCTGGGGGAGGAGAGATGCCTTGCACACCAGCATCTGATAACACAGACATACCTTCGCTCATTCATCTCGTATCCCCCTAAGTGTTTCTTAGGTCCCAAGTCCTGTGCTTGTTGGGCAGAAGCCCAATTGAGACAGACATTCGGCAAGCAATCGCCTAAAGGGGCCCAAATGCCATTTGTGAGACGTGCCACAAAGGAGACCAGAGGGAGAAAGTCAATTGCGGGCAGGGGAGTGTCCCCTCACTGACTGGGGATTGGGCTGAGGTCTCAAGGGTGACAGCACTTGCTAAGAGCCGAAGGGGGAATGGCAGGTAAACACACACACTTCCAGGGATGGGAGAGGGGACACTCTGGGAGGGAACTGCCATTAAGAATGAAGGGGGGAGCGGGGAGAAGAATCTGCAGAAGCAGAAGTGGGGAGGAGAGGCCCTGGAGGGCTGACATGAGAGCCAGGTTTACAACTTGATCAACGGGCTCTGGCTGGGAGGTGGGCGGCACAGAAATCCAGGTGTTTTTCCCACCCTCACTGCCAAGGTCTGGACTCCAGGCCCACACCAGCGCTCTGCCTCTGGCCTGTCCTCCCATAGCAACACAGGAGCACTTTCTCAGACAGAGCTCTGCTTGGGTCACTACCTGCAAAAAGCTGCAGGTGATAGTGTCCACCCAGACAACTGCCCTGTCTCTGGAGAGGCTCTTCCCCTCACCTCTCCAGCCTTGAAATCTGCCTTTGAATGAGTTCAGTGCACACTTTCGCACCTCCATTCAGGGGTCCTGCTTTCCCCCAGTTCAGTTCAGTTCAGTCATTCAGTCGTGTCCGACTCTTTGCTTTCCCCTGGCCTGCGGTAATTTGCTCCTTCTCAGCCCGTGGAACCCTCACTAACCCTGGATGCCAAGCTCAAAGTGGCTACCTGTCCTCAGACCTGACCCACCACAGTCAGAACTGAAGCTCTCCCCTGGCCTTCACTTCTATTTTGCTGGCATTTATTTTATCCTTGGAAGGACTGATGGCTGAAGCTGAAGCTCCAGTACTGTGGCCACCTGATGCGAAGAGCTGACTCACTGGAAAAGACCCTGATTCTGGGAAAGATTGAAGGCAGGAGGAGAAGGGGGTGACAGGATGAGATGGTTGGATGGCATCACCAACTCAATAGACGTGAGTATGAGCAAGCTCCGGGAGATAGTGAAGGACAGGAAAGCCTGGCATGCTGCAGTTCATGGGGTTGCAAAGAGTTGGACACCACTGAGCGACTGAACAACATTTTATCCTTGACCCGTTTATTGATGTTGGTGTGTCTGCTCTCTAGATGGCAAGTTGACTGAGGCTGGGGATTCTGCCTTAAGAGAACTGCCATATGACCCAGCAATACCACTTCTGGGCATACACACTGGGGAAACCAGATCTGAAAGAGACACATGCACCCCAATGTTCATCACAGCACTGTTTATAATAGCCAGGACATGGAAGCAACCTAGATGCCCATCAGCAGACGAATGGATAAGGAAGCTGTGGTACATATACACCATGGAATATTACTCAGCCATTAAAAAGAATTCATTTGAATCAGTTCTAATGAGATGGATGAAACTGGAACCCATTATACAGAGTGAAGTAAGCCAGAAAGATAAAGAACATTATAGCATACTAACACATATATATGGAATTTAGAAAGATGGTAACGATAACCCTATATGCAAAACAGAAAAAGAGACACAGAAGTACAGAACAGACTTTTGAACTCTGTGGGAGAAGGTGAGGGTGGGATGTTTCGAAAGAACAACATGTATATTATCTATAGTGAAACAGATCACCAGCCCAGGTGGGATGCATGAGACAAGGGCTCGGGCCTGGTGCACTGGGAAGACCCAGAGGAATCGGGTGGAGAGGGAGGTGGGAGGGGGGATCGGGATGGGGAATACGTGTAACTCCATGGCTGATTCATGTCAATGTATGACAAAACCCACTGAAATGTTGTGAAGTAATTAGCCTCCAACTAATAAAAAAATAAGAAAAAAATAAGAAAAAAAATAAATAAAAGACAAAAAAAAAAAAAAAAAAAAGAAAAGACCTCTGAAGAGAGAAAAAAAAAACAAAACAATGTAAGTAGTAAGCCATCAGGATCAATGGAGAACTCACTGTTAACAAATCTGAATGGAGTCCCTGCTCTAAGCTACACTTTGGGGAGATGGCAGAGAACAGAGCAGTCAATCTCCTGGGGAGACTGACAATCAGAAAGATAAATGTAAAAGTATAGTGAGTGAGCTCACGAGCTGGTGTTGAGTGTGTGTGCATAAACAGAGCAGGAGAAGGAAGGCAGGTGATGTGTAATTGTGGCTTTCAGTTTTCCATTGATAGTCAGGGAATGTGACACTGGAGCAAAGACCTCAAGGAAGTGAGGGCTAGAGCCTTGCTGATTTAGGGAGCAGATCTTCCCAGACTGAGGGAGGAGCATGTGCCAAGGGCCTGGGGTGGCTATTGCTGAGTACGGGCAGGGTGAGGAGAAACTTGAGAGCTGGAATCTGAAGTGAGCGTGGTGATGAGGGGTGACTTGTAAAGTCCCCTGAGGACCATTGGAGAGATGGGCTGTACCCTGGAGGGACAGGGTAAAGGTCTGAGTGTCCTTAGTGGACGAAGGGCAGGTTCAGACTTACCAGGATGCCCCCAATTGCTGGGCAGACACAGATTGAAGCTAGTGGGGGAGATGGTATGTATGGTGATCATAAGTGCCATCCTCGTCAGAGTCAGATTCTAACACCATCCACTGGGCTCGTTTCTAAAGCCCTCTTCCCAGAGGGACTGGGCACATGGAGGGCCTTTGCTAGGCCACATTTCAGGTTTGTTTTGTTTTGTTTTTGGGGGGGGGTAGGTGAAGAAGGAAATGGCAACCCACTCCAGTATTCTTGCCTGGAGAATCCGAGGGACAGAGGGGCCTGGTGGGCTGCCGTCTATGGGGTCGCACAGAGTCGGACACGACTAAAGCCACTTAGCAGCAGCAGCAGCAGCAGTAGGTAGGTGAAGATAGGAGAACCATTCTCTTTGTGAAGCCCCACCAGCCATCCTAAGAACGGTGATATCTCAAGAGATGCTGGGGACCAGTCACTGCTTCCCCTTTTCATGATGCTAAACTTAGGCCCAGAAAGAGGGCATCGGGTGAATTTTAAATGCAGCAACACCGGTCCCATTTTCAAGAGTGGCAATCTTTCATTCCCCCCTCTCCCCACCACAGGAATCCCCCTGGTTCAGGTGAGGAGAAATAGTTTGTAACTTTTCCCAAAGAGGGGGACACTGGTCCATTAGCTGCTCAATGAGTCACAGCCAGGTCTTTGTATTGCTCAGGAGGGTACCTAATGTGGTATTAGGAGAGGTGGGGGAGATTCTGAGAACCTGCTGCTGCGCTGTAGGTGGGAGGGGGTCCAGGGAGAGGTAGTGTAGACCGGGTTGCCCAGTAGTGGAGAATGTCTTCAAGGCCTGACAGGGCAGGGCTTTTCCTGAAACAGGCTGGGTCAGCAGAGCTGACCCCACTGAGTGTCCCCTTCCCTCCCCTCCCTGCCCCGCAATGCCCCCTCCGCCCTAGAGCCTTCCCAGGACTGGGTGCCTGGGGGGCTGGTAGGGCAGGGAGCTCTCACTTCATCTTCATCTTTCCCAGGAACCCTGGTCTACCTGGCACATCCTGGACTCTGCGTTGGCTCGTGTGGTTAGGATTGTGTGCCCACAAAGCAGTGGTGTGGACAGTAAATGTGGAGGAAGTCTTTTGGTTATTGACCTACTTCCTCTTTCAGTCATCCACTGAAAGGCAAGCCAGTGGGCCTGGTGGGGCTGGTGTGGCCTTGTGTGTGTGTGCGTGCATGCTAAGTCCCTTCAGTCATTTCCGACTCTTTGCGACCCTATGAGCTGTAATCTCTTCTGTCCATGGGATTCTTAGGCAAGAATACTGGAGTGGGTTGCCAGTTCCTTCTCCAGGGGATCTTCCCAACCCAGGAATCGAACCCACATCTCCTGTGTCTCCTGCATTGGCAAGCGGGTTCTTTAACCACGACTGCCACCTGAGAAGCTGGTGTGGCCGTGTCACACTAAACAGCACCAGCTTCTGGGCTCCCTTCTCTGGTGGCCTGACCCACGGCCCTGGGAGCAGAAGAGGTGGGATAGGCTAGCCCCAGTTGCCTGTCTGTTCCCAACCTGCAACCTGTCTTCTTCTTGAGGGTGCTGACTGCCCCTGCCACCTTGCCAATGGCCATGGAGCTGAGCTATTTAGAGTAAGACAAGCGTGACACTAAGGGTCAACAAGAGACCCAGTTTCCAGCCCCTGCTCAGCCACCAACTCCTGAGGGGCCCTCTGCATCCAGTCCATCAGAAGAGTGTCAGAAACCCTCTCTGGGAAAGCACTTTTCCTCTCTTCGGAATGAGTACAGTTGGAAGGTAATTCCCACCCACAAGCTGAGGGGGAGAGGAGACGGGAGGCCCCAGCTCCCCTGGGAGTGAGCAGAGGTGGGCAGGGGCCCTGGGAAAGCCTAGAAGCTTGCAGTTAAAGACTCCCTACCTGCAAAGATGGAAATTTACAAAGGCTCCTAGATCCCTCATAGCTCAGTGGGTAAAGAATCTACCTGCAATGCAAGAGATCTGGGTTCAATTCCTGGGTCAGGAAGATCCCCTGGAGAAGGAAATGGCAACCCACTTGAGTATTCTTGCCTGGAGAATCCCATGGACAAAGGAGCCTGGCAGGCTCTAGTCCATGGGGTTGCAAGAGTTGGATACAACTTAGTGATTAAACCACCAGCACCACCACCACCACCACCACCAGATCCCTTGTGAAAGACTGCTCATTTGGGGATCTTTACAGCCAGTGAAGGTTGGGCCTCAGGGATGTTACTTTCAGCCCTGGGTGCTCAGATGGAGACCTAGGGTAGGGGTAGGGTAGGGTGAGGTCTAAGGGACTGGGGTTTCATTTGTGTTGAATGATGAGGATTACTCCTAATTTGGGGGCAGGGGGAGAGGGTCTTGAACTGACAGGAACTGAATGGAAACCTCTTTACCACACTTTGTCATATTCCCTATCTCCGTTGAATGTTCTCCTGACATCTCCAGGCAGTGGAGTGGCTTATGGAATTCTGGTTTGAGGTTCCCTTGCATGGACAGCCCTGGCCTCCTAGGGAACTAATGTTGTTAAAGTACTCCAGGGAGGCCCAGGCAGGGGCTCAGCACACTCCAGTACCTTGAGCTACCCCCAAGCCAAGCCACCGAGTGCCGAATTTTGCTGCAGATAGAAAAAGCAACGTGCCTTGGAACCCCTGAGTCTGGGCCATGTCTGCTCACCCCTGACTTTGTCACTTTTGATACCCTTCCAGGCTGATTCTTAGCCTCCCCTGGGTGGCCTTTTATACGTGGCCACCAGATCACTCTCACACCTACCCTTCCTCACCCGCGGACTGGACAATGGCCGGTGTGGAGAAGGTAGGTCGTACCACCTTTGACACGTGACTCTGGGACTGGGGGAACTGAGGTGACATGGCAGAAGGCCCACCACAACGTCAGAAACAGAGCCCAAAGCTACTGCCTCTCCCCTGCCCTCCAGCCCCAGACACCCCTTCATCCCATCTCCTTTCTGTTACTTATGAGTAGACATTCAAGATATGTACATGGGATTGAGTTATGAGAGAGTTTTTGTGCTCAGGCTGCTGTTACGGACAGTCTGGGCTGAGGAGAAACTCAAACTGTGAGGAGTCTCCTGACTGAGACTCAGTGTGGAAGGAATGGAGAAATTGGGGAGACTGGGCCTGAGGGAGACATGGGGACTTGGGCCATAGGTGTGTTTGTGGGGGGCAGGGCAGGGAACCATGGCAACCATCTGCAGACCTCTGACACGGCTCGGTGATGTCATAGTCACTTTCTGTTGGTTCTGCTCACAGTGACCACAGGTCGCAGCTTCAGGCCAAGTGCCTCAACTGGTTAAGAGAAGGCGCTGCTCAGGAGCAGACATGGAAAGTCTTCCTTCGACGAGTAAGAAGACAAATTTTGTCATTCGAGGTATGTACACAGAAATCAGAGACCAATGGGCAGGGCTCTAGCAGTGGGTGGGAAGAGGGGATCTTGACAGTGTTGTCTGGGCACGACTTACTCTAAGCTCTCTTCCAGCAGGGAGATACTCTTACTTCTCTGGCTTGGCTTTCAAGCTGCTGCATCTGTGAATGCCCTAGGTGTGCCCAGGTGTATGTGTGAGTCTGTATACATGTGCTGCTTGTGACTTCCCTGTGCTTATGAGTGTGACCCTCACCAGCCACTCAGGGGTCCGTTAAGAAGTACCCACAGGCTCTGAGTCTGACCATTCAGGTGTTCCCAGTTTGGTGCTTCCAACTGGTAAGGGCAGCTTCCCATTGTGACCAGGACACCAGGCAGTGGCCAGACCAGAAGGAGGCCCCTGTCCCACCTCACATCTCTGGCCTAGAAAGGCCTGACAACACTGAGAGGCCAGGGCACTCTGGAGAGTGGTCACACTATAACTGGAGGCCCTGCTTCCTTCTGGGAAGGGTAGAAACAGAAGACGGGGGAGTGGCTTGAGAGTAGCAGACTCTGAGAACCTGTAGTGGAAGAAGTTGGAGCCGTCAGACTGGAGAAGAGACTTGGCCTGCTGTGCCATCTCTGAAGGATAAGGGATTAGACTGTGTGTAGGATGGTGACCCCAGGGCTCAGAGATAGGCCCAGATGGAAGACCACCCAGAAAGGAGGTGGTAAGTTCACTGTGAGTGGAGGTATGCAAGGAGAAGGTAGGTGAGCACTCAGCTAACTCTTAACAGGGCAGGGGATTAGATGAAAGAGCCTTAAGATGTCTGCATTCCGAGGAGTCTGTAAACTGGGGACCTAAGAAACTGACTTTGATACCTGTGGCTCTTGCAAAAGGGCACTATCTTTGCCTTCATTAGATTCCAAGTGGATCCCTAACGTTCGAAGCCCAGCAATGCCAGCTATAGGGCCACAGCCTAAGTCATGACACTGAGGAGCTGGCAAGAGCTGGGTGGGGGTGGGGAGGTAGGTTCATTCTGAGGTCATTTCCCTTGTACAGCTCAGACTCAGCCACAGTTGCTGGAAACAGTGTTTCAAAAACTCATCTTCAGGTGGCTCTCATTTATAAATATGGAAATTATTAATAGGTGAGTATCCTGGGCTTTCAAAAGTGCTTTAGAAAGGGAATATCTGTAGAATAACTCATGATACCTCTGCCACTATTTTCTCCAAATTTCAACCCTTGAACTGTGCTCCTTTTCTCAGCTTTCCTTTTTTCCCCTCCATTCTTTCCAGGAGGCTCATGGTATCTTCAAGAGGAAGGGGACCCTCAGACAGTTTTCAGCAGGGCTGACACTAGCATTTGGAATGGGACATTGCTCCCTCCTAAGCGACTCTCCTGTACAATGCAGGACATTTGGCATCTCTGGCCATCCTCGCCTATTAAATTCCAGCAGCAACATTTCCCAACATCCGTTAGAGGTGACACTGCCCTCTCCCTCTTTGAAAATCATTGCCTGAATCCCCCCCCAAAGAACTGACTTCCTCAAAGCCATACCACCCAGTGACAAAGCCAAGGCCAGGTCAAATCCCATTCATTCATTCCAATAACTTTTATTCTTCAGTAGGGTGTGTGTCAGAAGAGCAAAGGGAACGCGGGCCTAAACTGAGGTGGTGAATAGGGGACTGACTCCCTGCCCATAAAGTTACTATTACTCCCGATTTCTCTCCTTATGCCAAACTCCGTTTTCGTCCTCTAGCCCACCTAGCTCGCTGGTTCCGCAATTGCAGCACAGATTGACTTTCTGGGAATTAGTGGAAAGAGCCTAGACGAGCGCGATCCTCGGGAGCACAATCAGGTTCTTTTAAGGCGGGGTGCGAGTCCCGAAACCCTGAGATCTCACAGCAGCTTTCCTACTCGAGCGAGCAGCCGCTTTCCGCCGGGCTTATAAGAGCTAGGTGCCTGCCGCAAGGCCCCTGCAGCAGAGTCGCGGAGGAACTCGGTGGAGGTGAAGGACAGTCGACCCTCACGGTCGATCTCGGAGTTGTCCTGGGGCGGGTGGCTAGGGTGAGGGGTGGTGGGTGGGGGCTGCTTAGGGAACAGGGGACCCGGGACGCAGAGGCCGCGGCTCAAAAGGAGCAGAGGGCAGCGCAACCCGGCTCGACCTTGCCCTCCAAACACCGGAGGCCGAGGCCGCAGGGAATGGCGGAGCCACCTCTCCAAAGTCCTTTGAGATGCCACCTCGGTGCGAAAAGGGCGGGGGGCGCGAGGAGTGGGCAAGCGAGATTATTATTATTCCTCGGTTTTGCCGCGGCAGCTAGCGCCGGCGGGTTGTTCTGTTTGAATGAATGAGCCCAGCGGCCGCGCCCAATGGGCTCCCGCGCCTGTTTAATATTCATGAGGCCCGCAGCCAATGGCCGGGCGAGGAGGTTGTTTTAAACGGCGGAGCCCGCTGGCCAATCAGGCGGCTCTCGTGGAGGCAGCTAGCGCGAGGCTGTGGAGCGCTGAGCCGCGCGTCGTGCCCTGCGCTGCCCAGACTAGCGAACAATACAGGTACGTTTCGCACCGCCCGCCGCCGCCGCCACCGCCGCCGCCGCCGCCGCAGAAGCAGCGCCCGCACAACTTTCCTCCGGCCCGCGCCGCCGCGAGCGCGCTCCGCCGCCGCCCCCTGCCTCTCCTCCGCGCGCCCTTCCCGCCCCCTTCGCCTCCCCTCTTTGCTATAGGTGCGGGAAGGAAAAAGCGATTCAGGTGTTTCAACTTTTCCATGCATCAACCTGAGCTCCCCACTGTTGGGGCTGCGTTCCCTCCGCGGAACCCGTCCCGGCCGACGCCCCCCGGGGCAGCGGCCCAGGGACCTTGGCCCCCTCTGAAGCCAGATGTTCGGGCAGCTGCGGCGGCGCGAGCCAAGGGGCGACTGCGGGTTCGGGCGGCGCGCGTCCCGGCGCCGGGCGGCGGACCGGGGCAGGGGGCCGGTGCTTCTCCGCCTGGGACGGACTCCGGGGAGGCCGGGCGACCGCTGCCCGCCGGGGACTACGGCACAGGCAAACTTCGCTCACCATCTCGGCTGGGCGCCGCGCGGCCCCGGGGGGCTGCACTGCTGCTTCTGCATTAACATGGCCGTCGCGGGAGCGCCCGGCGGCCCGGGGAGGGGGGGCGCGGGCCGGCCTCCCCCTGCTCATCTCCTGCCCGCAGGGCACCGCCGCCGCCGCCGCCGCCGTGAACATGGCTGGCGCGGCGCGGCGCGGCGCTGGGCTCAGGCGAGCGGCGGGCGGACGGGCGGCGGGGACACCCGGGCGGGCTCCGGCCTCGGCCCCAGCGCCCGCGGCCTGGGGCGGGCGGCGTGGAGGGCCGGGGGCGCTGCCGCGGGCCCCTGCACGGCCGAGCGTCATGGCCGCACGGGCGCCTTTGTTATCCTGAGGAGTGCGCTCCCCGCCGCCGCCGGGGGCGGGGGGTCCGGCCCGCGGCCCCCGCAGCCCCGGGCGGGGCGGGGCGGGGTGGGGGCTGGCGAGCGGGCGGCGGCGGTGGCGGGGCCCGGACCGCTTTGTTCGCCGCCGCCGCCGCCGCCCGCGCCGGCCGCGCGCGGATCAGCCATTTTAGCGAGCGGAGCTTGGAGGCGCGGCGGGCGCCGCGATCACCGCCGCTGCCCGCTCGGCTCCGCGCCCCCGGCGCGCTGCCGCCGCCGCCGCCCCCCGCTCCGTGCGTCCCCCGGGGGTGGCAGTGGCGGATTTCAGGGGCACTTTCTTTCATCAGGAAGCTTTTGACAAAATGGAAGGTGAATTCTGCGTGTCCGAGTGACCCAGCGCGGGGCCGAGCCCGGCCGTCCGTGGCCGGCCCCGGGCTCCCCAGCGACCCGCGCCGCCGCACCCGCGCCGCCACCGCGGGGCCCAGATTCAGCCCCTCGGTCGCTCCCAGGGAAGGGGAGCGCTTGAATTTAGCGTGATGACCTTGGGTGTGGGAAAAGGAAAAGATGGCGGGAAGCAGGGGGGGTGGGACAGGGACGATGACACGCCACAGCTGCATTTTGATTTGGAAACTTTGCAGAAAGTGTTCCTGGCTGGACATGCTTGCCTTTTTACCGATGGGCAAGACTAGCCCTTTCGGTCTCCCCTCCCCCTTTAGGTAATGATGAAGATACAGATTGGAACTAAATAGTACAAGGGAGATCTGCTCACTTGCTAGATTACTCTTCTTGTAAAAGCCATTTTTATAAGCCAGCACGCATCAAAAATAGTGAAATTTCAAGTGTTCCCTATTTACAGTTCTCCTGGTTTGGTCTTGTAATCCTCAGTGGCAACAGTATTGTTGTCTCTAACATAGTAAAACAGATGACCCGCTAGCCTGAAGTGGTTGGTTGCAAGCTTCTGCCACCCGCCTGCACCCTTTACCAACGTGTCCTCCGTGTGCCCTTCCCACTTTTGAATTGTAGTTTGCAAAACGTAGTAGTTCTGAGTCGCAATATAGCTCAGAACCACACAACTTGGGTTGGTTCCATTTGGAGAACTTGATCACTCCTGGAGAAGTAACTCACAAACCAGCGCACTTCATGCTGGTCAAAAGTTAAATGACAAGCGACAGTGAAACTGATTTCCTCCCTACTCTGCCTTCAGCTGCTAGAGTGGCTGCAGGATTGGGGTGAGGGTTCTTCCAAAACGGCCACCTTTGGTATGTCTTGCATATGTTCATTGTGTTTGTTTCTCTTTGTCTCTCTTCCCTTCACCAGTCAAGATGGCTAAAGGTGATCCCAAAAAACCAAAGGGCAAGATGTCTGCTTATGCCTTCTTTGTGCAGACGTGCAGAGAGGAACATAAGAAGAAAAACCCAGAGGTCCCTGTCAATTTTGCTGAATTTTCCAAGAAATGCTCTGAGAGGTGGAAGGTATTTTTTCTTTTGTATCTTTCCAGCCACTCTTAGTTGGATTTCACACTTTCTGGTTACTGACCTTCAATGTAGCTCCGGGTGGCTGTTTTCTTCCTCTTTACTTAGACTCATCTTGTCTCTTCTTAGAATTTTGTTTTGTTTTTGAAGATTGTACAAGGGTTTAAGGCTGTCATCCCCTTTTGCAAGTGATTCTTGCAGCTGCCACCGTAATTACAGGACAGCTGAACAGGTATGTGCTCACTGCATTGAGGAATTTAACAGGTCCTGTGTTTGCAGACCATGTCCGGGAAAGAGAAGTCGAAATTCGATGAGATGGCAAAGGCGGATAAAGTGCGCTATGATCGGGAAATGAAGGATTATGGACCAGCTAAGGGAGGCAAGAAGAAGAAGGACCCTAATGCCCCCAAGAGACCACCGTAAGTGGCTATAGGATTCAGGATAGCAGTTAAGAGCTTTCCTTCTGCATTTTTAAAAAAGACAACTTTACCTAAAAAGATGTTGCGATACCACAGCAAAACAATGTATACTTTGAGCTGTACAGTGCAGGGCCAGGGAAATTCCTGGTTGTGGCTGTCTTTGTGAGCTGTACGCATGCATGGTGGTTGGCTGTTGGCATTTCCACTGGGAAGGGGTCAGACAGCCCAGTTCTGGGTGTCAGTGTCCATTGGCGTTTTCTCTATCCTTTTCCCAATAACTGACAAAGCACCTATTTCTGAAGTCTCTTAAGTATTCTAGTGCCTGCAACTTTGTAATATTGTGCATGGCATCACGCATTTCTTCACTTGAGGGAAGAGTCATAGTGGTAGGAATTTGTGCATTCAGCAACATGGGATCTTGACTTCAGTTCCCGTTTTGGTGGGTTCTCCTCTGATGTATACAATTCTCTCCCCACAAGGTCTGGATTTTTCCTATTTTGCTCTGAATTCCGTCCCAAGATCAAGTCTACAAACCCTGGCATCTCTATTGGAGATGTGGCAAAGAAACTGGGCGAGATGTGGAATAACTTAAGTGACAGTGAGAAGCAGCCATACATCAACAAGGCAGCAAAGCTGAAGGAGAAGTATGAGAAGGTAAGGGACCAGAGTATACCCTGCACAGGCTGGGGCCTCCGGGAGCCTGGAAAGGTGGACGGTCAGCTGCCATGGCTGGGCTGGGGGTGGAAGGCTGCAGGACTCGTCTCCATGCCAGATCCGCCTGGTATACTGGTGGTCCGGCTTCTGACAGATGGTTGTGTCTGAGACAGCTTTTCAGGCAGGCTTCAGAATGTGATCATATGGGGGTGCCCCCAGCAGAGGGTCAGATAGTGCTTATTCACTGGACTTCGAGAGCACGTGAACACCCATGCACTCTGCAATTGGAATGGCTGTGAACCCAGTTTGAATCTGGAAAGAAATACTTCAAAGAGCAGCCCTGTCTTCCTCCCGTGCATTCTCCTTCTGGGGTGGGGATGGCTTGCTTCTACCCTTGACTCATTTGCAATGTGTGTCTGTCCCTTCCAGGATGTCGCAGACTATAAGTCTAAAGGGAAGTTTGATGGCGCCAAGGGTCCTGCTAAAGTTGCCCGGAAAAAGGTGGAAGAGGAAGATGAAGAGGAGGAGGAGGAGGAGGAGGAGGAGGAGGAGGAGGAAGAGGATGAATAAAAAAAAAAAAACTGTTGATCTGTCTCCTTGTGAATACCTTAGAGTAGGGAGCGCCTTGATTGACACACCTCTCACCCAAGACGTGTCTGTTGCCCTCATTAGGTTTAATTACCCGATTGGCTCATGATCATATCTTAGTCTCTCAAAGTGCTCTAGCAGTTGTAAGTGGTTTACATTAAGTGGCCATGGGTGTCCGGAGCACCTGGAAACTGTATCAAAGTTGTACATATTTCCAAACATTTTTAAAATGAAAAGGCTCTCGTGTTCTCCTCACTCTGTGCACTTTGCTGTTGGTGTGACAAGGCATTTAAAGATGTTTCTGGCATTTTTTTTTTTAATTTGTAAGGTGGTGTGTTAATTCTATGGTCATTGGCTAGAAATCCCGAGTTCTCAACTGTACATATCTATAGTTTGTAAAAAGAACAAAGCAACCGAGACACACTCTTGATGCTCCTTGCTTGGTGTGGAGGCTGTGGGGGCAATGCCTTCCAGAGGGGCCGTAGCTCAGGGCGTGCACTGCGGGGCTGGACCTGTGGACACTGCAGTGGGCATCCATTTAGCTTCAGGTTGTCTTGTTTTTGTATATAGCGACATAGCATCCCGCTGCCATTCTTAGCTGTGGAAAGGGGAGGGGGGTCAGCAGGCATGAGAAGTGTTTTGGATCCTTTTTAGTTGAAGTGCGGTAGTTTTAAACTGTTGTTTTTTTTTTTTTAAACAAACTGTAGAACTGTTCATTGTCAGCAAAGCCAAGAGCCACTGCACCAGTGAAAGTTCAAGAACCTTCTGTACTAAACACAATCTGCAATGTTCTGTTATTTTTTTTGTATGTTTAGAATGTTGAAATGTTTTTGAAGTTAAATAAACAGTATTACATTTTTAAAATTGTGCTCTATGATGACAGTCTAAATGTCTGACTCACAGCAGTCTTAGCAGGAGGACAACCCACTCCATGGCATCTGGTAACTAGCCTCCTGGTGAATCTGGTAAATAACTTCTCTTTAGCTTACTGTGGCCAACCTACTGAGGACAGAGATAAAGAAGGCTACTTGAAGCTACTGCATGATTTTGTTTGTGTCTGAAAGGCATTAAGGTGAAGTCTAAGCTGCTGAATGTAGGTGCTAAGGTCACAGACAAGATTTAGCAGTCCTCAGAGGTTTAGGAAGGTGGGTGGTTAAGATTGAGGCTGACTACTACTGGGGTTTGTTTTTGGTTTAGGTTTCTTTTTTTTAAATCTCCCACTCTACCCCCCACCCTCCCCCCCACACACACTGGGGAGGTGGTCAAATTCATTGCTAAACAGCAAAAAAACACATTCTTTCAGGCTTTTTTTTTTTTCTTTCACCCATGCCCCCCCCCCCATGCCCCAGTACTCATAGTAGAACATTATTTTGCTCAATGATCAAGGTGTTCTTGAGCTTGGCATCCTCTCTTAGACCCCAGTGAGGGCTGCATGGAGGAGGGTGCAGTGTCCTCTTCCCTCCAAATTCAAGAAACCAAACACCTCAAGGAAGATGGCTGGGCGCCATCAAGGGGCACCTGCAGGGCAAGCTGATGGCATCAACTGCTTCTAAGTAGATGTCATCAGAAAAAAAAGACTGGTCTACCCATGGTTTGAGGTTGTTTATTTGGAATATAGATTGTTGTTAAAATGTTCTTACGCTTGAAGAGGCTTGTTATATGTTTCAGTGTTTATTTCCTTTTGGAAGGTGTAGCATTTTGTCCAGGTTGGGCTGAGGGGTGATGGCCATCGTGGCAGATGGTGACCTTAAATATTTTGAGTGCTGCTGTGTATGTGCATTGAATTGTTGGCAGTAATGAAGGGGACCGTGTTGGGGGTGAGTGTTGATACCTGTCCGGCATTAATCCGCAAATGTACGTGTTGGAGGCTGTGAAGCACTCAAGGGTGTTTTAATGACACTAAGAAGAAAGTGCTTTTCTTAAAATTCACTATTGAGAAGCTTGGCTGTCTGCAGGTAGTATCTTCCCCACTCTGTCAGGGTCGTGGTCATGGTCACTGGCTGGGTCTCTAATCTGTATTCATAGCCATTCCTTCTCACATCACAACTGTTTGTCCTAAATGTGTTTTTCTAGTTCTAGAAAATGACCACTAATTTAAAAAACCTTGGTCCTGAGGTTTGCCTGGAGGAATCTGTTCCCAGGTGGCCCCTGCCTGCTTTAGCTGTGCCCAGTCACTTCCCTCCAGCCTTTGGCATTTTCAACCGAAGCCTCTGCTGCCTGACACGCAACCTACCAGGCTAAGACACGGGAGCTGTGACCAACCTAGTCAAGTGTGGGAGGGAAGCTCAACCTGTAGTCACAAAGGAGCGATTTCATGCTTCGAAGTCCTCCTCTGTCTGGTGGAAGCTAGAGAAGCCAACTATGGAAGGGCAAAGTCTAAAAGGGATGACTTTTTTTGTGCTCCTGTAGTAGTTAAACCTAAGTGGGGGACTTGTTAAGTGGTCTTTGATTAAGGAGATATTTAGTTCTAAAGAGACTCAGGCAGCTTGGCCCATACGCTGCTTTCAGTGAGAGGACTGCCTACTGTAGGATTCTCACCCATTACCATTGCTCCTCTTAATAGAATGATGCCTTGTAGCTTCTCTGAGATGCTACAAGTGGTATGGTGTCACCACCTTAGGCTTCAGCTTAGCTTGATTTCTGGGCCCGCAGTATGTGTTCCTGCAACACCAACCTGTTTGTTATTTTTTTAATCAAAAGGCCAGTAGCTGCTTTCTCTAACCACCTCTGTCTTCTAACATCCTCACCCCGTTCTTGAATGATGCTTTATAATTTGGAAAGAACAAGGCTGTGATGTAGCAACTGTTGTCTATGTCTTCTGTGTGTCTCTTGTCACAAATGGATTTGGGGACTTTAGATGCATTCATTTCCTGTAATAAAGTTTCTTAATCAGTCTTCCCAAAAAGTAATCAGTGGGCTGTCTGCAATCTGTCTGAGATACTGAACCTCTGTATTTTGGGCTGATTATAATCAAGACTTTAAAAGGACACTTCACCGTAACGATAGATCTCAACTAACATTTAATAGAAAGATACTATCAAAAAGAGCAAGCATTAAGGACTCCAAATCCCCTACCTAGATCAACCCTTCAGCCAGAGGGGTAGCAGGGAGTTAGCTCTGGAGCCCTGTGTCAGGGTGAATATGCAGTTTGCAGGAGCTGCTGTTGATAAAGTGGCTGGGTACTTGTAATCAGCCAGCCTGGCCAGCCAGCACTCCCTAAGGCCAAGGGTTAGGGCTCAGTTGGCTGGCAGAGCCAACCCCAACAAGGAGTCTTGGATGAGAGCGGCTGGGGCCACTTGCTGTACTTGGCCTCTGGCTTAGTTTCATGTGGAGCCCAAAGCTATTTGGGAGGGAGTGATCGCTCTGTCAACTCTGTAGCCCCAGGCTTCCTTTCCTGCTTCAAACAGACCAAATTCCACCTTGTTTTGTATCTTGAGCATTCTCCTAAGTGCGTGCCTGGTTGCTCAGTCATGTCCGACTCTTTTGAGACCCCATGGACTACAGCCTGACAGGCTTCTCTGTCCATGAGATTTTTCAGGCAAGAATACTGGAGTGGGTTGACATCTCCTCCAGGGGATCTTCCCAACCCAGGGATCAAACCTGTGTCTCCTGCATTGGCAGATGATTCTTCACCACTGGGAAGCTCCATCCTCCTAAGATGTTAAAAAAGAATCTGGGACAGCATATTGACAAAATAATGAAAGCATCATCTCAGTAGATATATTAAAAGTGTTTGATAAAATACAGCACTCCTGGGGAGTAGGGGACACACAAAAAAAATACAACACCCCTCTGCGATTAAAAAAAAAAAAACCACTCAGAAAACTGGAAATAGAATGGAACTTCCTCAACATGTAGAGAACAATTAGGAAAACCCGTAACTAATATACTCAATTAAAGACTGAAAGCTTTCCTGCTTTCCCCCTAGGTTTAGGAACAATAGAAGGACATCTACTTCTGCCACTTCTATTCATCATTGTGCTAGAAGTTCTAGCCAGGGCAATTAAGCAAGAAAAAGAAAAAGCATCCAGACTGGAAATGAAGGAATAAAGCTATGTGCACTTGCAGGTGAGGTCATCTTGTACATAGACAATCCTAAGGAGTTTCCAAATAAAACTGTCAGAACAGATGAGTTCAGCAAAATTGCAGGACACAAGATGAATGTATAAAAATTACTTTTCTATATATTAGCAATGAACAATTTGAAAAATGAAACTAAACAATTCCATTTATAATAGCATCAAAAAGAAATACTTATTGATAGATTGGGGGAGGGGTAGATAGGCAGCATGGGTTTGACATGTACACAATGTTAACTTAAAATGGATAGCTGACAAGGATCTTCTATGTAGCAAGGGAACTTGTCTCAATACTATGTAACAACCTAAATGGGAAAAGAATTTGAAAAAGAATAGATACATTTATATGTATCACTGAATTACTTTGCTTTACACCTGAAAGTAACAAAACATTGTTAATCAACTATAATATGGGATAAAAAGCTAAAAAAAACACACCTAGTAACAACAAAATAAGTGTAAAATGTCTATGAAGAGAACTACAAAACATTGAAAGATGTTACTTAAAGAAATGGAAAGACCTGCCATGTTTATGGGTAGGCAGAAAAGATGGCAGTGCTCCTGAAACTGATCTATATATTCAATGAACTCCCTATCAGAATCCCAGCTGACTTCTTTGTAGAAATGGACTAAGTGATACTGAATTTCATATGGAAATGCAAGGGATCCAGGATAGCCAGACCAATCTTGAAAAAGAGCAAAGTTGGAGGACTAGGATTTCCCAATTTCAAAACTTACCACAAAGCTGCAGTAATCAAGACAGTGTGGTAATTGCATAAGGACAGACATATATACCAATGGGTGAAAACTGAGAGTCCAAAAATATAACCATATATGTATAGCCAATAGACTTTCAACAAGGATATCAATACTATTTTATGGGGAAGATGATAGTCTTTTAAGTAAATGGTGTTGAGACTACTGGGTATTCACATGCAAAGAAATAAATTTTAACCCATAGCAACGCCACATACAAAAAAATTCAAAATGGATCAAATGTAAGAGCAAAACCATAAAACTCTTACTAGGAGACATACGTGTAAATCTTTGGCAATAGTTTCTTAGGACAATGAAAGCACAAAGCAACTAAAGAAAATGGATAAATTGAACATCAAAATTACAGAAAAAAACTTTAATGCTTCAAACAATATAATCAGGAAAGTGAAAAGACAAGCTATGGAATAGGAGAAAATATTTACAAATCATATATCTGGTAAGAATCTAATATCCAAAATATATGGGCTTTCCAGGTGGCCCAGTGGTAAAGAATCTGCCTGAAATGCAGGAGACATGGGTTCGATCCCTTGGTTGGGAAGATCCCCTGGAGCAGGAAATGGCAAGCCACTCCAGTGTTTTTGCCTAGAAAATCCCATGGACAGAAGAGCCTGGCAGACTATAGTCTATGGGATTGCAAAAAAGAGTCAAATATAACTTAGTGACTAAACAACTAATCCAAAATATATAAAGGACCATTATAAGTCAGTAATAAAAGGACAACCAAATAAAATATGGGCAAAAGATCTAAATAGACATTTCTCTAAATAAAATGTACAAATGACAATATGCCCATGAAAAGATGCTCAGCATCATTAGTCATCAGGAAAATGCACATCAAAATCATAATAAGGTATCACTTCACTCCTTCTAGCATACATTTAATAATAATATAAAAAGGAAAATAACTAGTATTGATGAAGACATGGAGAAACTGGAATCCTTGTACATTGCTGGTAAGAATGTAAAATGGTGTGGAAAACAATTTGGCCTCTGAAGCAGAGTTATACATAGAATATGAATATAGACTTTGACCCAGCAATTCCATTCCTAGGTATACACCCAATGAATTGAAAACAGATATTCAAACAAATGGGCTTCCCTGGTGGCTCAGATGGTAAAATAAATAAATCCGCCTGCTATGTAGGAGACCTAAGTTCAATCCCTGTGTCAGCAAGATCCCCTGGGGAAGGGAATGGCTATCCACTGTAGTATTCTTGTCTGGAGAATTCCATGGACAGAAGAGCTTGGTGGGCTACAGTCCATGGGGTCACAAAGAGTCTGACACTACTGAGTGAGTAACACTTATTCAAACAAATAGTTGTACATGAATATTCATAGCAACATTATTCATAACAGGTAAAAACTGAGGGACTTTCCCAGAGGGCCAGTGCTTAAGAATCTGTGCTTTCCTTGCAGTGGGCATTGGTTCCAACCCTGGATCCCTGATCCCTGAACTAAGATCCCACATGCCACACGGTGTAGCCAATAAACAAAAGCAACCAACCAAACAAGCAAAAACAAAAACAAACAAAAAAACCAGAAAAAAAGTAACCTCAAAATAGTTAAAAAAATGAAAGCAATCCAGATGTCCATCAAGTAATGACTGGATAAGCAATATGTGGTCTATCCATTTAATGCAATATTGTTGAGCCATAAAAAGGAATGAAGTCCTGACTACAGATGCCACATAGATGGACCTTGGAAACATTGTGTGAAGGGGAAGCAACCAATCACAGAGGGCCACATATTGTATAATTCCATTTATATGAAATGCCCAGTAAAAGGAAAATCCATAAAGACAGAAAGTTGATTAGTGGTTGCCAGGGGCTAGGGGTTGCTGGCGGGAAATGAGGAATGACTGAGGATTCTTTGGGGGAAAACAAAAATGTTCTAAAATTAGATAGCAGTGATAGTTGCACAACTCTGTGAATATAGTAAAAAAGTGTACATTCTAAATATGAGACACAGCAGTGGAAAGATGATTTTGCACTTGACACCGTGGGGAACTGGGTGGTCCTTATGGACAGCTGGTTCAGGAGACCCGACTCTACAGTGGAGACAGAGTTGGGCCCATCAGGTGATGAGTACCCACAGGCACTTGGAACTCCATGTGTCCAAAACTAAGCTCATCTTTTCCCAAATCTGTTCTTCATCCCAGCCTGCAATCTGGAACTCCATCCTGGCTTGTATTTACAAATAACTGTTTGCTTAAAGACAAATTTCAATTAATAATCATAATGGGAATTTAGTTATTGAATACAACCACTAATCTAATGTCACCAATGAAATCTAAGCAGTTATCCTGGCTTAGAAGAAGCTTAGGCTTCTTTCCCTAACCCTCAGTAGCCAATCAGTTCTTGAATCCTGGCAATTGTATCCTCCTCAAGCATCTCGGATCCACCCTTCCTCTTATTCATGCTTTCAGTGTAGGTAAATGTCTTGTCTCCAAATTCTCCCATTAGAGCTAGCCTAGAACTTACATTTTCAGGCTTTTGCTCATTAGTTTTGCTCCAGGGAAATCTGCAACTCTGACGCCCTGGTGTAGCACCCAGAGCTGGAGACAGGTTGAGGTTCAGGTCCTCACTATCTTTTGTCTGGATGAGTGTAACAGCTCCCCAAATGATCTCCCTGTGTTCCCTCTCCCCCAGACCTAGTAGAGCCACTGATGCATACTTGGTGCTAAGCACATATTCATTGCCTAAACAAATGAGTAAGAGAAACAGATGGGGGAAAATTCATCAGAGCTAGACTTCATGTGCCATCTTAAGAATTTGAGCTTTCCTAAGGTCAAGGGTAAGCAATGAAGAATTTTAAACATCTGTTGGTGTTTGGGGTGTGGTGGCTGGTGACATGATCAGATAGGTATTGTAGTTAAATTACAATGGCATCTGTGAGGAGAATGGATTAGAAGGTATGGGAGAGGGCAAGAGTGAAAGCAGTCAACTCTTGGTGACTTAAGCACAATGGGAGGATTATATCTCACTGATGTTACAAGGGAATTCCTTGCATTTGGTGGTGGCACCATCTTCAATCCATGACCTCCATGTCACTGCAGAATAGACTTTACTTATTTTTTTAATTTAACTTTTACTTACATTGGCATATAGTTGATTTATAGTATTGTGTTAGTTTTAGGTATACAGCAAAGTGATTCAATTTGACCTATATATATAGGTTATTAAAGAATGTTGAATGGAGTTCCCTGTACTATACAGTAGGTCCTTGTTGATTTTCTGTTTTATATGCAGTAATGTGTATATGTTAATCCCAAACTTCTAATGTATCCCTCTCCCTCATCCCATGGGGGAACCGTGGTAACCATAAATTTGTTTTTGAAGTCTGTAGTCTGTTTTTATTTTGTAAATAAGTTCATTTGTATTATTTTTTTAGGTTCTGCATAGAAGTGATATTATATGACATTTGTCTTTGTCTGGCTTACTTCACTTACTATGATAATCTCTAGGTCCATCCATGCTGCAGCAAAGGCATTATTTCATTATTTTTTATGGCTGAGTAATATTCCTATATATGAAAGTGAAAGTCACTCAGTCATGTCCAACTCTTTGTGACCCCATGGACTATACAGTTCATGGAATTCTCCAGGCCAGAATACTGGAGTGGTTAGCCTTTCCCTTCTCCAGGGGATCTTCCTAACCCAGGGATTGAACCCAGGTCTCCCGCATTGCAGGCAGATTCTTTACCAGCTGAACCACAAAGCCCATTCCTCTCTCTCTATATATATATATATTTATATAGGCCCATAATATACCACATCTTCTTTATCCATTCAACTATTGATGGACGTTTAGGTTGCTTCCATATCTTGGCTATTGTAAACAATGCTGCAATAAACACTGGGGTGCATATATCCTTTTGGACCATGTTTTTCTCTGGACCTATGCCCAGGAGTGGTATTGCTGGATCATATGACACCTCTATTTTTAGTCTTTTAACAAACCTCCATACTGTTCTCCATAGTGGCTACACCAATTTACATTCCCACCAACAGCGTAGGAGGTTTCCCTTTTCTCCACACCCTCTCCAGAATTTATAACTTGTAGATCTTTTCATGTTGGCCATTCTGACCATTGTGAGGTGATACATCATTTCAGTTTTGATTTGCATTTCTCTAATAATTAATGATGTTGAACATCTTTTTATGTGCCTCTTGACTATTTGAATGTCAGGAGGAATGTTTGGAGGAATGTCTATTTAGGTCTTCCACTCATTTTTTTTTTTTTTCCACTCATTTTTTGATTGGGTTGTTTGGGTTTTTTTGACATTGCTCTGCATGAGCTGTTTTTATATTTTGGAGATTAATCCCTCGTTGATTGCTTCTTTTACAAATATTTTCTCCCATTCTGAGGGTTATCTTTTCATTTTGTTTATGCTTTCCTTTGCTGTACAAAAGCTTTTAAGTTTAAGTAGGTCCCATTTGTTTATTTTTGTTTTTATTTTCATTACTCTAGGAAGTGGACAGAATAGACCATAGAATGAGGCCCGGAAGTGACATTACTTTACTTTCACCCACACTCCATGACTCAGAACTGAACCTGCAAGGGCAGTTGGGAGACATGATCATTCCGTGTGCCCATGGAAGATGTGAAATGGATTCATGAATATGCAGCATTTTCTGTTCTGCTCAAGGAGGTGAAATGGGGTGATTGTGGGAGTTCATCTAGACGAGGGCTGCTGGGGCCATGTACACAGCGGTGCTGCTGGGGTAGAAAGGAGTCGCTGGATTCGAGGGATACTTAGGATTGGTAGGGGTTGGATGTGGTGGATGGGGAAGAAGGAGGTATTGAGAAGGATCCTGTTTTTCTCACTTGGGGCACTGAAAGAGTGGCAGAGTATCTCAACAAGATAAAGTCCCTGAGGAGAAGCTGCTTTGAGAATCATCTCCAGACTTAGCAGTGTTCAAAAGGGTAACAGGTCCAAGCTCAGGTTTCCCCAGGAGGGAAAATCTGGAACTTGGAATCACAGACCATTCATGCTGTCAGCCTCACTCTTTCCCCTGGAAGTTGCATTTTTCAGGCTTTCTTTTTTTTTCCATCAGTTTCCCCCTAGGGAAATCTCTAGCTCTGCCACCCTGGTAGAAACTGTCTGCTCTGGTAGGATCTTACCAAGTGTCAGACCTGGAGATGTCCCTGGAGGGAAATGAAATCCCTCGGGCTAGAAGAGGGCTTCCCGCTCTCCATATTCACACTCTGTAACCTGTTTCTAAACTGGAGTATTTGAGGAAAAGCTCAAAGAACCGTCATGCTGTTAGCCTCAAGCCACAGTTGGTTTTTTCAGTTCACGTAGGAAATATGAGATGCACATTTTCCTAGGCTGTGTATTTTGTTCTGGGCCTAGGCCTGCAGTGGGTTTGTGGATGCATGTCAGTGCTGATACTGTGGCACTGTTGACTGTGACATTTGACAGTTCCCACTGCAAGATGTGTAGAACATATGATGCTTCTGTCCTCTGTCCAAACCCTCAGTCATTTACATGAAAAGAGGCTCCTATTTCAGGGATGAAACATTCACAGAAGGCTGAAATATGTCACTTAAAAATATTGGATTAGCTGTGACTTTTTTCATCCTCTTGGGTTGGAGTTGCTTTTAACTTCTCTATCAAGAGACTCTCTTCTGCATATATTTAATTGATCAAATGAAAGCAGCTGATTGAGGAGCATAATCGCCAAAGTTTCTACCTTGATTTAGATGTGGAAGATCATCCTAAGGCTAAGAGGCCACACAGGATTGTAGAGATAACATCAAAGATCTAGCTTGGTGTCTGGAATGCAGTAAGAGTACAAATATGAATTCCCCTCCCTGATTCGGCTCACCTCTCTTCCCACTCTGGGAAGGAGGAGGTCTGGGTTCTAGAGAGTCTAAGTCACTCATCCTAGGTTACACAGATAGTTGGTAGCAGAACCAGAATTTAGATTGATGTCCATGGACTCTGTGCCAAGTATCCCACTAAAAGCAGGGGATACAGACATCATGGCACTAGAGCACAATCCTGGCTGCAGAGTTAAGTAAACAAATAATTAAAATACTGTAACTATGCTAATAGAAGTCAGCAGGGGGTTCCTAGGGAATAAGGAGGAGGGCTCATTTAGTCAGTGCTCAATTAGGGAAGTCTGCCTGGTGGAGGAGATGCCTGGGCTATTTGTTAAAGAAGAGGAGTTAACTAAATGAAGAGGGATGGGGGAGGGGGTAGCACAGACAAAAGCCTAGAGAGGAGAAGAGGCATGATGAGTACTAGGAATTTGCGAGCAGTTTCCTTTAGTGAGAACTGTCTTAGTTATTTATTGCTGCAGAACAAGTCACCCTAAATTCTAGTGGCTTAAAATATAACATTTATTAGCTCACAGCTCTTTAGGTCAGGAATCCAGACCACTTAGCTGGGTCCTGTGGTTCAGGGTTACAGTCATCTCCAGTCTTGTCTGGAGGAGGCTTGCTTCCAAGCTCACTCACATGGTTCTAGGGAGTGTTTAGTTTCTCTTTGGGGGTTGGAAGCTGACCTCAGTTTCTTGTCACATGGCCCCCCCCCCCCATAGGGCAGCTCAAACATGGTGGCTTGATTCATTCAGGGAGAGCAAGTGACAAGAGTCAGAGAGAGTGTGGAAACAAGAGGGAAGTCGCAGTTCCTTTGTGACCTAATCTCGGAAGTGAAATTGCATCACCTTTGCCATATTCTGTCTGTTAGAAACAAGGGACTAAGGCTCAGTCTCCACTCAAGGGTAGCAAATTACATGAGGGCATAGATGCTAGGAGGTAGGGACCATTGGAAACCAAGTCAGAAAATTTCAGTTGTATTTAACTTTACAAAGAGATACCATTCTTTTTTTTTTTTTTAATTTGGTTGCCTCAGGTCTTAACTGAGGCACATGGGGTCTTCGTCGTGACCTGTGGGGTCTTTTGTTAGGGCTCACTGACTCTCCAGCTGTGGTGCATGGGGTCAGTCATTGTGGAGAGCAGCCTTAGTTGTTGTGGTGTGTGGACTTGGTTGTCCCACTGCATGTGGGATCTTAGTTCCCGATCACAGATTGAACCTGAGTCCCCTGCATTGCAAGGCAGATTCTTTTTTTTTTTTGCAAGGCAGATTCTTAACCACTGGACCATCAGGGAAGTCCCCCAAACGTACCATGGTATATGCACTCTTTTAAGGCTTGTTTTCTATGTAAAATTACATCACAAGGATTCATGCATATTGTTTTGTTGCTTTAGTTCATTCTTTTCAGCTGCTGTACTCCATTGTATATAAATAAAACAAAAATAATATCATTCATATATATATATAACAGATTATTTGTTTTCTCCCATGGATGGGCATTTGAGTTGCCTGGGACTGAGAAAGGGGAGTTGGGGAGAAATGGGGAGTTACTGCTAAGGATTTTTTTGGGGGGATAATTAAAATGTTCTACATGGCAGTGATGATTGCAAACTTTGCATACTAAAACCCATCAAACTGTGCATTTAAAATGGGTGAATTACATGGCATGTGCACTATATCCCCAACCCAGGAATTGAACCCAGGTCTCCCACATTGCAGGTGGATTCTTTATGAGCTGAGCCACAAGGGAAGCCCAACAATACTGGAGCGGGTAGCCTATCCCTTCTCCAGTGGATCTTCCTGACCCAGGAATTGAACCGGGGTCTCCTGCATTGCAGGTAGATTCTTTACCGACAGAGCTATCAGGGAAACCCTTTAAATGGGTGAATTACATGGCATGTGCACTATATCTCAATAAAGTTGCTATAAAAACTCTAAGGCAATGAATTTGAAAATGCAGAGGAAAAAATGGATGATTTCTTAGCAGAACATAAAATACCAACATTAACCCAAGAAAAACTAGAAATCTTAAAGATATAAATAATCCTTAACAGATTATGAAAGAAATTAAAGGTCTACCATAAAAAAAACAACCCAAGTGGCCAATTAGTGAATGAAAAGATGCTCATCAGTTAATCAGGAAACACAAGCTAAAACTACACTGAGAAATCTAAAATATGACACAAATGTACTTATCTATGCAACAGAAACAGACTCACAGACATAGAGGACAGACTTGCGGTTGCTAAGGGGGAGAGGGGATGGATTGAGAGTTTGGGATTAGCAGATGCAAACTATTATACAGAGAATGGATAAACAGCAAAAAAGATCCTACTGCAGAGCACAGAAAATTATAGTCAATATCCTGTGATAGACCATAATGGAAAAAAAAAAACTACAATGAGATACTACTGCACACCCACTAGAATGGCTAAAAATAAAAAAATAAGATACCACCAAATGCTGGTGAAGATGTAGAGCAAATGGCCTTCTCCTACACTGCTGGTGAGAATACTGATTGGTAGTAGATCCATTTTGAAAGACAACTTGCTAGTATTTATGAGAATCGAACGTTTGCTGTATTTGCAAGTTGTTAAGAGACTAGATCTAAGAGTTCTCATCACAAGGAAAATACCTTTTCCCTCTTTTTTGTATCTATATGAGATGATAGATGTTAGCTGCACTTTGTGTAGTAATCATTTCACAACGTATGTAAGTCATTATGCTGCACACTTGAAACTTATACAGTACTTTTTGTCAATTATATCCCAATAAAACTGGAAAAAATATTAATAGCAAAAAACCCCACCCCTACACATTTGCATATCCTACAAAGCAGAAATTCCACTTCTAGGTGTGTATAGCAATAGAATGGCTCCATACTCACAAGCCATGAAGACGATGTTCAGTATGGCACTATTTGTAGTAGCCAAACTAGAAACAACACAGATACTCATCAATAGTAGGAAGGAAACATCAACTGTGCAACACTCATGTGATGGAATGCTATACAACAATATAAGGTAATGAAATGCAGGTATAAGCAATTACATGGGTGAATCTTGCAGACACAATGTTGAAGGGAAAAAGAGTACATATTGAATAACACAAAACAAGCAAAAATAATGGATGGCAATAGTAGATATTCCAGAGAGCAGGGTACTGACTGGGAAAAGGAATGAGGAAATCTTCTGGGGTGTTGGAAACACTCTGTGTCTTGGAATGATGGATCTATGGGTGTATACATATATATGAATGCATCTGGATGTACAGTTAAGATTAGTAGATTTTATACACTCTATTGTATATTCAGTTCAGTTCAGTTCAGTCACTTAGTCATGTCCAACTCTTCGCGACCCCATGAACTGCAGCACGCCAGGCCTCCCTGTCCATCACCAACTCCCAGAGTTCACCCAAACCCTTGTCCATTGAGTAAGTGATGCCATCCAACCATCTCATCCTCTGTCGTTCCCTTCTCCTGCCCTCAATCTTCCCCAGCATCAGGGTCTTTTCCAATGAGTCAACTCTTCGCATCAGGTGGCCAAAGTATTGGAGTTTCAGCTTCAGCATCAGTCCTTCCAATGAATATTCAGTACTGATTTCCTTTAGGATGGACTGGTTGGATCTCCTGGCAGTTCCAAGGGGCTCTCAAGAGTCTTTTCCAACACCACAGTTCAAAAGTATCAATTCTTTGGTGCTCAGCTTTCTTTATAATCCAACTCTCACATCCATACATGACCACTGGAAAAACCATAGCCTTGACATCCATAGATGGACGTTTGTTGACAAAGTAATGTCTCTGCTTTTCAATATGCTGCCTAGGTTGGTCATAACTTTCCTTTCAAGGAGTAAGCGTCTTTTAATTTCATGGCTGCAATCACCATCTGCAGTGATTTCGGAGCCCAGGAAAATAAAGTCAGCCACTGTTCCCACTGTTTCCCCATCTATTTGCCATGAAGTGATGGGACCAGATGCCATGATCTTAGTTTTCTGAATGGTGAGCTTTAAGCCAACTTTTTCACTCTCCTCTTTCACTTTCATCAAGAGGCTCTTTAGTTCTTTTTCACTTTCTGCCATAAGGGTGGTGTCATCTGCATATCTGAGGTTATTGATATTTCCCCTGGCAATCTTGATTCCAGCTTGTGCTTCCTCCAGCCCAGCGTTTCTCATGATGTACTCTACATATAAGTTAAATAAGCAGGGTGACAATATACAGCCTTGATGTACTCCTTTTCCTATTTGGAACCAGTCTGTTCCATGTCCAGTTCTAACTGTTGCTTCCTAACCTGCATACAGGTTTCTCAAGAGGCAGGTCAGGTGTTCTGGTATTCCCACCTCTTTCAGAATTTTCCACAGTTTATTGTGATCCACACAGTCAAAGGCTTTGTCATATTGTATATTCATTATCCCTTAATTTAAAAACCTATGCTCATATATTTTTATTTAAAGAAAAACAAATGTACATGTTCTGGATTTTCATTTCTAGTCATGGAAGGCTAGATAATTGGAACCAACCCTCCTGTTGAAAAAACTGGACAAAACCTTTAAAAACATCACTTTTAAAAGCATCACTGAGCTGACTAGAAAGTTAAAAAAATAACTGAGCCAAGATCCAGGAGACCAGGGACTCGAGAGGTGAGCATGGTACTTAGAATTGCTTTTGCCCTGAGACATTTGGGGAGTGTTGACTTAGAGGAAACAGCTGGGGGCTTAGGACAAAGAGTCACAGTCCAGACTCCACCAAGAGCATATATGGACACTTGATCTGTGACAAATGTGTCACTGTGTTAGAACAAATGTGTGACAGTGCTAAGGCAATGAGAGAGATCCATATGAGAAGATGAAATTAAAGCTCTGCTTGGCACCACACACAGAAACAAATCCTGGGTAGATTGTAGACCTAAGTCTAAAAGGTAAAATAGCAACACTTTTTGAAGATAATATTGGAGAATGTCTTCATAAAATTGGGTAGGGAAAGACTTTATAATCAACACTCACAAAACAAGCATTAAGCATAGAAGACCGATCAACTGTATTACAATAAAATCCAGAACTTCTGTTCATCAAAATACATCGACATCAAAAGGCATGACTAGGCCAGCCACAGAGAAGGAGAGGATATTTGTAGTGTGTGTAACTGCAAAGGGGGGGCTTCCCAGGTGGCTCAGCGTCTAAAGAATCTGCCTGCAATGCAGGGGGCACATGAGACGTGGGTTTGATCCCTGAGTCGGGAAGATCCCCTGGAGAAGGAAATGGCAACCTACTCCAGTATTCTTGCCTAAAAAAACCCATGGACAGAGGAGCCAGGCAGGCTACAGTTCAGGGGACTGCAAAGCGTCAGACATGACTGAGCATGCACACTAAGGGACTTGACTCCAGAATCTATAAAGAACACTTACAAATCAATATGAAGAAGTCAGACAACCCCGTAGAAAAGTGGGCCAAAGATTTGAACAGTTACTTCACAAAAGGGGCTATTCAACAGCCAATAAACCTACGAAAAAGTGCTCAGTCTTGATAGTAATAACAAAAATGAAATGTTTGTATGACAATGAGATATCATCACTTACTCATGAGATTGACTAAAATGAACAAGTCTGACAATTCTAATTGTTGAGGAAGATGTGGAGCAAAGGGAACTCTTGTACCACTCATGGCAATTTATGTTGGTACCACCACTTTGAACATGGTTTAGCTTCATCTGACAAACTAGGTGTGTACTTGACAGAAGGCCAGGCATGTAAGGGCCAGGAGACATATTGACAGCAGCACAGCCTGTAATGGGCAAGAAGTGGAAACAACACAAACATCCAACTACAGTGGGCTAGATCAATAATCTGTGGTATATTCCCACAGTGGAAATGAATGAGCTTCAGATACCCTTGGCAACATGGATGAATCTCATAGGCACTGTGATGAGGGAAAGAAGCTGGATGATTCAATTTGTACAAAATTCATAAATAGGCAAAACTAAACCCCATTGTTTAGAGATGTAAACACAGGTGGCTCAGTTATAAAGAAAAGCAAATAAGTAGTGGATAATCTAAAAGTCATAATGGTGTTTACTCCAAGTGGCGGATGAAGACGATAGTTACCAGTAAAGGTGTATGGGTTGAGTGGTGTCCCTCAAGATCACATGTTGAGTCATTAGCCCCAGTACCCCAGAATGTGAGCATCTTTGGAATGAGGGTCTTTAGAAGGTGATTAAGTTAAATGAGGTCATTAAGATGAGTGCTAACCCAGTATGACTGGTGTCTTTATGAGAAGAAGAGATTAGGACACAGAGGTGTACAGAAGAAAGACCACGTGAGGACATTGAGAGGGCCATCTCTAAGCCAAGACAGAATTCTGAGAAGAAACCAACCCTGCTGACACCTTGATCTTTTACTTCCAGCCTCCAGAACTGGGAGGAAATGCATTTCTGTTGTTGAAGCCCCCAGCCTGATATTTTACAGACTACGATAATGTCCTTCTGTGTCTGGCTTCTCGCACTGAGCATCATGTGTTCAAGGTCCATCCACATTGTGGTGAGTGTCAGTGCTTTACTATAGATTGCTAGGTTGTATATTTGACCTTTATTTACTTTTCTGTATGTGTATTATATTTCACAATAAAAGAGTAAACCAAAAAAGAATGATCTGGCTTGGGTAGGGAAAAAAGATTTTGCTCTCATTGAATCTTCACACCAATCCTATCAAAAAGACTTGGAAAAGACTCTTTTTAGTAAACAGTTTTGTTGAAATATAATTCACATACCATACAACTCATTAATTAAAGTTGAAGAATTCAATGGTTTTTGGTATATGTATCAGCAGCCATCACCTTAATCAATTATAGAACATTTGCATCAACTCAAACATAAACTCTGTACCTTTTAGCTGTCATTCTGCATCCATACCAACCCCTGGCAACCACTAATCAACATTTGGTGTCTATAGGCCTACTCTGAAGATTTCATATAAATTAAATCCTGTAGTATGGGGTCTTTCTGTCTTCTTTCATTTAGTATGTTTCCAGGGTTCCTACATGTTGTAATGTGTATCAGTACTTCATTCCTTTTTATGATTGTATAGATAGATCACATCATTTTATCCACTCATCAGTTGGTGGACATTTGGGCTGTTTTCATTTTTGGGCTGTGGTCAAGAATGCTACTATGAACATTTGTATACAAGGTTTTGTGGAGCCATGTTTTCAGGTCTTTGGGGTATACACCTAGGAGTGAATTTCTAGATCATACGGTGATTCTATATTTAACTTGCTGAAGAACCACCAAACTGTTTTCCATGGTGGCTGCATCATTTTTACATTCTCATCAGCAGTGTATGAGGGTTCCAATTTCTCCACGTCCTTGCCAACGCTTGTTATTCTTTGCCTTTTTTTTTATTATAGTCATCCTAGTAGGTGGGAAGTGGCATCTCTTTCTGGTTTTGATTTGCATTTCCCTAATGACTAATGATGTGGAACTTCTTTTCATGTGCTTATTGGCAAGGATTGTTAACTCCATTTTCCTTGATGAGGAAATCGAGCCTCAGTGAGGTCAGATGAAGCACCCCACATCATTCAGTCCAAGGCTCCTTTTTCCTTCCAGCATACTCCTGTGTGTCCATGGAAGGTAGGATCTCTCAGCAGGTCAGCCCTGGTGCTTCTTAGGAGCATGCCCTAAAAGCATGCTGAGGCCTTTGATTTGTGTGGGTCACTTTCTGTTGTTGCCACCAGCCCCCTGAAATCTTACTGGGTCCTCTGGCATCATCTGACAGCACTTGCCTTCTGCCTGCTCCATCTGAAACCATCCTTTTGTTGCCCAGGACTTTCCTGACCAGTTACTCAAACATCCCAGCTTAGCAAACAGAGAATCCCAGGATGCCAGGGCTGGTAGGACCTGTGTGGGCCTCCAGTTCAAACCCTTGTCATCCAGAGGGGGCAACTGAAGTGCTCAGAAGGTGGGGAAGTGTCTGAGGTCTCACAGGATGCTGCTGGTGGAGCTGTGGACGGGGCAGAACTCTTCCTGGCATAGGCGTGGTGGAAAAACTAGGAGGATTTTCTTCCCTTTACCCTCTTGTCACGCAAGGGAGCATGCAGCAAGGCTGTCCGGAGGGGGAAGGGCAAACACCTGCTGGTTGGGTCTCAGCATAGGAAAGAAGCCAGAGCTTGGTGTTGATGGACAAACGGGCAGCCGCTGAAAGCTGGATTTGACCTGCACTAGCGGGCGCCCTGATCTGGTAGAGCAAGGTCTTCTGCCCTGGTGACAGGTTAACCACAGTCACTTGAGGAAAATAAAGATAAATGGTTTCTCCTCCAAACCCTCTGACCTCTGCAAACCAGGTGCAAAGTATGCTTAGCCCCAGCGGAGCTTAACCTCTGGGGGAGGGAGGGAATAACAGGTCTTTTCTTTTTCAATTTTACAAGCTTTGACCTTTAGCCAGTTCATTAGTTTCCTCAAACCCTCAATCTTGTTGTGGCCAGTGGGAGTGCAAAACCTTGTGCCTGCTGGGACCTGTGTCCCCACTCCCCCTGGGATGTTGTTCATGATCTCCTTACAGGAATGGGCTGCTGGGGCTAAGATTCAACCTTCAGGTCAAAGGCTCATGAAGGTCATCTCCTCTAGAAGTCCATGGTCTTGAGGAAGTGCCCTGGGCTGGAAGATAGAAGCCTGGATTCCACCTTCAGCTTCTTTTCTGAGCCTCAGTTTCCTCATCTATACAATGGAGTTAAGAATAACCCTATCGAACCCTCCTATATTGTTGGTGGGAATGTAAATTGGTCCAGCACTATGGAGAACAGTATGGAGCTTCCTTTAAAAACTAAAAATAGAGCTACCATATGACCCTGCAATCCCATTCCTGGGCATGAAAGTGAAAGTAAAGTCACTCAGTTGTGTCTGACTCTTTGCGACCCCATGGACTGTAGCCTACCAAGCTCCTCCATCCATGGGATTTTCCAGGCAAGAGTACTGGAGTGGGTTGCCATTTCCTTCATATGTCCAGAGAAAAACATGATCTGAAAAGATACATGCACCCCAATGTTCATTGCAGCACCGTTTACAATAGCCATGACATGGAAGCAAACTAAATGTCCATCAACAGACAAATGGATAAAGATGTGGTACATACATACAATGGAATATTACTCAGCCATTAAAAAGCAAGAAATAATGCCACTTGCAGCAACATGGATGGAGTTAGAGAGTGTCATACTGAGTGAAATAAGTCAGAGAAGGAGAAATATAGTATAATATTCCTTATATGTGGAATCTAAAAAGAAATGATACAAATGAACTTACTTACAAAACAGAGACACACAGACTTAGAGAATGAGCATATGGTTGCCCGGGGTGGGGGAAAGGGTGTGGGGAAGAGGTAGTTAGCGAGTTTGGGATGGACATGTCCATACCGATATATTTAAAATAGATAACCAACAAGGACCTACTATATAGCACATGGAACTCTGCTTAATATTATGTAGCATCCTGGATGGGAGGGAATCTGGGGGAGAATGGATACGTATATATGTATGGCTGAGTCCCTTCACTGTCCACCTGAAATTATCACAACATTGTTTGTTAATCAGCTATACCCCAATACAAAATAAAAAGTTTAAAGAAAGAAAGCAAAAAGAATCTTGTTTGGGGGAAAAAAATAAAGAATAATCCTATCATATGTTCCTCATCAGAGCCTTATGAAAAGAAAATCAGACCATGCATGTTGACATACTTTGTAAGTTCTGAATGGACAGATAATCAGTTAATACCTTTTATCTAAAAAGAGCCACTGATAGCCATAGAAAAAAGAGAAATCTCACATTTAACACTGGAAAAAAGTTATGAAAAGAATGTAGCAACCTGTGGAACGTTTTTGAAAAGTGCACATTCTTTACTCTTGGGATGTACTCTAAAAGCAACTGAGATACATAAAAAATGTAAGTACATACCATCATATTATTCTTTTAAATGTTTTAAATAACTCAGATTTTTATTAAAAGCAAACTTCTGCAGTGCTTTAAAAATATAGCCCATTCAAAAGATACTTATATTAAGCTAAACAACATTTTTATTCTAATTTCTCTTCCAACTACTTATCCAAGTTAAAAAATTCAGAACATTAATAGATTTTTCCATTTGTATTGCTTCATCATAGAATCCCCAAATTCCCACATGATATATTAAATATATTTAAGTAACAGACATAAAAGCTACAATTGCAAAGGAAAAGTCTTAAACATAGGTTTAAGAGTACACATCCTTAAACCTGGTACACCTACTGCTTTTTGTGTTATTTTCATGTTTTGATATGTAGGGAATATTTCACAGCACATCTTAAAAAGAAAATGCATTATAAATGAAACTTCAAATAAGGTTGATTACCATGGCCTTGCTTATAATGGTAAAAAAAATACAGAAGAATTTTTGCTAGTATGTGGTTACAATAATGCCCTTGATGAAGTCCACCTCCCCATGTCCATCCTCCTTTGCAGTGTTGCCCCACTGCTCCTTCCATCAAGAGGAAAAATGGACTTTCTCACCCTTTTGACTCTGGGCTAGACTTGTAACTTGCTCCTACCAATACAATGCATAAGAAGTGATCACTATCAAGAGTGAAACAGATCACCAGCCCAGGTTGGATGCATGAGACAAGTGCTCAGGGCTGGTGCACTGGGAAGACCCAGAGGGATGGGATGGGGAGAGAGGCCGGAGGGGGGGATCAGGATGGGGAACACATGTAAATCCATGGCTGATTCATGACAATGTATGGCAAAAACCACTACAATATTGTAAAGTAATTAGCCTCCAACTAATAAAAATAAATGGAAAAAAAAGAAGAAGTGATCCTGTGTGACTTCTAACTTCAGCCTTAAGAAGCCTTGCAGTTTCCATTTGCACCCTCTTGGTTCTCAGACCACCATGGTATTCTGCAGTCCAGGAGGATTAGAGGTGTGCAGTAACGGGGGACCCCGCAGGCTCTGGGTGCTCAGTGCTCAGAATCTGCATCTCCAGAAAGGGCTAGCCGTCCCCTAGCTCCTGGCTCCCAGTCCTTGACCTCTCCTGCCTGTGAGTATTTAGGTATGCCTTCGGCTTTGGCCTGCTGTATCAGTTTGCCCTCTGGGAAACTGGGGTCTGGGTGCCAAGGCCAGTCATACTGGTGCCGCAATGAAGACCTGGGACACGAAGACTCGGTGAGCTTGCCTGGTTGGCAACACATTGCATGTGTTGTCACTCATCATTGCTGGAATAACTCAGCATGTCCCCATGAGATTCCACTGGGAGGAGATGCTTGGAAGCTTGTGGCTGGTTTCTGCTGGACTTTGTCCCACTTGCCTTTTCCCTTTGCCCATTTCGGTCAGTTTCCTCTCACTGTTATAAAGTATAACTGTAACAACTTCTCTGAGTCCTGTGAGTCTTTCTAGGGAGCCAGCAAGGCTGAGGGTGGTCTTGGGGGCCCCTTGTCACAGAGGCTAGGTGGAGAACTGAGGAGCTCTGGTCTACAGCCAACACTAACCAGCAGACATCTGACTGAGAACATCTGGGGTCTTGGAGCCCCCATCAAGTTGTTGGGTGTCTGTAACTGCACAAGTGATCCCAGGAGAGCCCAGCAAAAGGACTGTCAGCCTACCGGCCAAATCATGGCAATGAACACATCACTGTTATTTTAATCCACTGAGGTTTGCAGTGATTCATTAGTGCCTATAGGTAGCTGACATGGTAAATGATGGAAAACAGGCAAATGATTAAAGATATAATGATATATTTATATCTCAAAATACTAAGATGTCTTAAAACTGCTGATATAGATTCCATATTAACATGGAACTGTGTGCACTATATATTTCAAGTAATGAAATGCTATAAATAACTATGTATAATAAAATCCCACTTTGAAATATATATATATATGTATGTATGTATTTATAGCTAAATGTGTAATCAGGATGAGCCATATGCATTTGCTGATATTCAACCATTGTTGACCTACCCAAACAATGCTTTCCCATGATCAACTGATACACATAGACAGAATCAAGGCTGGAAGGCCCTGAAGCAAAGTGTTACCTGTGGCTGTGTTTGGGTGGTGAGTAATGGGCACCAGTTTCTTTTTGTTCATCTGCATTTTTTTTTTTTTTTGAGTCTGGTACATTGCACATAGATTTCTTATGGCAATGTTAAGAAAAAAACAAAAGGGAATTCTTTTTATAAAGTGCTAAATAGGCACTTGAACAACGAGGACTGGATGAGGACAGCAAGCTGAGAAGACGAAAGGGCTGAGCTGGGGCCCGAGATTCGGGTCTGCGCTGTGGCTGAGAGAGCAAGTTCACACAGGCTTGGGGTAAGGCGAAAGGAGGTTGAGGCCAAGGGCGGAGGCTTCTCTGTGCAGTGACTGGCTGGAGCTGGGCTTATGCTTTGGGTCAGCTTGCCCTGAGCCTCGTTAATCATTGCCTTTTGTTCCCCACAGCACCGTGGGCCTCAGCCCTCCCCAGGCAGAGGGTGGAGGCGGGGAGGGCCAGCCAGCCCCTTGGTGGCTTGAGCCAGTGTGGGAAGAGAAGGCTGCTACCCAGATGGTGGGGCTGGGGGCCAGGTGGGGGGATGTCTGAGCTCTGCAGGGAGCCTTGGGGATCATCTGGGGCCTTCAGGGTGGGATGTGGGACTCTCCCGGCCGGAGCTCCCTCCTCACTCTGCCAAGGTCACCACCCTCTCTGCCTGTCAGACCACAGCCCTCCGCTGCTCTCAGAAGCATCTAGCCTAGGGAGCCGTGCCCAGAGAAAATCCATCCTCATTGGAGTGAGGTTTGAGAAACGGATTCTTTCCTGCCATATCAGTAAACAAGGGATGTCACAGTTCATCAGCCATTGCAGCCACAGCCCGTGGGGAGTCAGAGAGCCCTGAGGGAATGAACTCAGGAAGCAAAGAAGACCTGCCATCTAGCAGCCCTCAAAAGGCAACCACTCTAGGAAGCAGCAGATATAAACCAACAGGATACCGGCCCCAGATAGCTGAGGTGCACATCAAAGGAATGATTTCAGTAAGCCCAGAGTCTTGCACCTTTCCATACACAGAAAAGCGCTAAATTCCTTGACATACCTGGTTTTCTTTAATTCACAATGATCTTTTGATGTTCAGACTACCTGCTCTTTGTCTCGAGAAATTCCTGCATATCCTGGCTGCCCCCTCACCTCCTCCGAGCAGTTCTCTCAGGATTCCTTGAGATGCTGCCTCCTGGGCTTGAAGTCCTAAAAATTCCTGCCACATAAAATATAACTCTCAACTTTTAGGTTGTGAATAATTTTTTAATCAACACGGGGACTCCCAAGTCGGCTCAAACTTTTCCCCACCAAAATCCTCTCTCTTTACTTGTTCCCTCTAAGGCAGGGGTCCCCAACCTCTGGGATCCAATGCCTGATGATCTGAAGTGGAGCTGATGTAATAATAATAGAAATAAAGTGTACGATAAATGTAATATGCTTGAATCATCTAAAAATCATCTCCCCCTCCACCCACCCCCACCCCTTCTGTGGAAAAATTGTCTGCCATGAAACCAGTCCCTGGTGCCAAAAAGGTTGGGGACCACTGCTCCAAGTAAAATACCCATCTCTAAGAAAGTGCAAATCTTTATTGACCATGTGGTACGTTCCAGGCTTGGGGCTTGAGGTCGTGACGTATATATGTTCTTTCCTTTAATTATCCAAATGACCCTGTGAAAGAGATATTACCATCTACATTTTACGGATGGAGGAATTGAGGCCTAGTGGGGGACCATGAGTGCCCAAAATGTCATACTCTGAAGTGGCAAAGCTGGAGTTTGACCCTGGTCTATCCATTTGAACTGCTGTAGTGTACAGCTGCCTCCATTTCATTGATTGACATCTGACTTCATTCGATAATGAATTTGAGATAGCTTATAATATTCACAGTTTAATAAAATAGAAATAGAGATGCAAGCCTAGAGGAAACACAAAAAGCAGTAGAAAATCAAAACAAGGTAAAGAAATGCATGAATATGTAGCACACCTGGGCTACAGTTGCCAGGAAGGGTTACCATGGGCTGTCAGGCTGCCCAACTGAAAAGAGAAAGCCAATTATCTTTATAATTCTCATCACCAGCAAGAAGTTCTTTAGAGAAAATGTAGCAAGCAAAGAATTCTAAAAGCCATTTATGAATACCATCTATGATATTGTCAACTGTTGGCATTGGGCACCTGCCCAGAGACCACTGGGCACCTTTGGGTCCTGATGTCAGTGAAGGGGCAGAAGTATAATACATCTAGACCTCATCTGTGTCTCTATCCATACCTGCATTGATGTCACTACCTGGATCTGTGCCTTTACCTGTCCGTGGGTCTGTATCCGTGTCTCTGTTTATACCTCTATCTGTGTGGCTTTAAGTATCTGTATCTATGTTTTTATTTGTACCTGTATTTGTATCTCTAGAAATATTTTCTTCTCTGTCTCAGCCTATTTCTGTAACTGCGTTTCTCTCTGTGCCTGTATCTTTCTTTTTATTTATACTTGTATCTACTTCACTATCTGTATCTTTATTGGAGTTTCTGTAACAATTTGTATCTGCATCTCTATTTGTATCTCTTTGTGAGTCTCTCTGTAACTGTCAGCATCTCTATCTCTATGGATCCCTCTATCTGGGTCTAAGTCTCTGTGTGCAATCGGATCTGTGTCTCTATCTGTTCCTCCAACTGTGTCTCTCTCCCTAACTGTGCCTGGTCTCTACCTGCATATGTATTGACGTCTCTCCCTGTATCTGGGTTGCTACCCGTAGATCCATGTGTGTCTCTATCTGTACGTATGTTTCTGGATCATGCCCATATCTGGTTCTCTGTTTGTACCTGTATGGTGTCGTCTACCTGTAACTGTCTCTGTCTCTGCGTCTCTAACTGTACTTGTGTCTGCGTCTCTGTGCCTGTATCAGTACCTGTATTTTTGTCATTACATGTATCAGTACTTGCATCTGCATCTATAATGGTATCTGTAACTATGTCCCTATCGGTGCTTGTATCTGTGTGTCTGGTTATAATTCAATCTTTGTCTCTGTCTGTACTTGTACCTGTTTATCTATCCGTACCTGTTTCTCTCTATAAGCACCTATCACTATGTCTTTATCTGTACCAGTATGAGTGTCTCCACAAGCAACTCTATCTGATTCTCAGTAAGTACTTGTAGCAATGTATCTGTATCTGCATACTGGCCTTTATCTATACGTGTATCTGGTTGTCCACCTGTATGTTTATCTGTGTTTCTTTAAGAGCCAATATCTATGTCTCTATTTGTGACTGTAAATTTGTCTCTTTCTGTATAGTACCTGGGTCAACATCTTTATCTGTTCCTAACTTGGCCCTCTATCTGCACCTATATCCGTGTTTCTGTCTGTTACAATATCTGGGTCTCTATAGGTACCTATCAGTGTCTCTACTTAGATCTATCCATGGATCAATATCTTTCCCTATATCTGGGTCTCTAGCAGCCTGTTCCAGCATCTTTAGCTGTCCCTCTATCTGGGTCTCTATCTGAAAATTTATCTGTGTACTGTAGCCTTTCATGCTTTCTTGGTCTGTATCCAAGTTTCTGTCTGTGTCTATACCTTGGACTCTCCCTGAAGCTTTATCTGGTTTTCTATAAGTATCTCTATGTTTGTCTCTATATCTACCCATATCTGGGTCTCTATCTGTATTATTTATCTGTCTTTACCTCTATTAGGCCTATATTAGTTTCTGTATCTGTCCAGCTATTTGCACTTCTTTTCTGTGTCTCTACATCTATCCTTTTTTCAATCTGACTTATATATTTACCTGTGTCTTTCTCTCAGTGTATTCCCATGTCCGGGTGTGTCTGTCTATGTACTTCTCCCTGTGTGTGTGTGTGTGTACCTGTATCTACATCTCGGTGTGTACTCAAATCTCTTTGTCGATCTTTACACGTATCCGTGTCTTTATCTGTCCCTGTGTCTAGGTCTGTACCATACCTATATGTGTCGAGGGAACTTGGAGATGCTCTGAGACTTTCAGGAAGGGTTACAAAACTTGCCTTGTTAGCTCTGCTGCTAGTTCTGCCATTGCTTCTCATTATGTCAGTTTCCTGAGACTACTGTAGGAAATGACCACAAACTGGATGGCTTAAAAAAGTGACATTTATTGCCTTAATGTTCTGATGGCTAAAAATCTGAGGTCAATGTTTTGGCTGGGATCGTTCCTTCTGAGGGCTGTGATGGAGAATCTGTTCCAGGCCTCCCTTCTAACTTCTAGCTGTTTGTTGGAAAGCATTGTCATTTCTTTGCTTGTAGAATCATTACTGATGTCTGTCTTCATCTTCATGTGGTGTTCTCCCTGTGAAAGTGACTCTGTGTCCAAATTTCTCTTCTTTGCAAGGACATCAGTCATATTAGAATCTATCCTAATGACCTCATCTTTCCCAATGACATCTCCATTGACCCTGTTTCCAAATAAGATCACATTTTGGAGTCTGGTGGCTAGGACTTCATATGAATTTGGGGGGATACAAATCAACACATAATACTCATTTTGCTCCTTCATGTCACTGCCAAGCTCTTACCTCAACAAGCTCCTGACTCCATCCTTCAGACTGGCTTTGCTCTGGGCTCTCCTTTGGGTCTGGGACAGCTAATTGAGAAGGACACTGGCGTTATTTGGGGAAGATTGCTCCAGGGCAACCCAGGACACAGTCCTGTGGGGCAGAGGTATGTGGAAGGGTGGATTCTCAGACCTAGAACTGGAACTTGGGAGGAGAGTCAGTCAGGTTGGGTTAGGTGATGCTGCAGTGACAACCAACCACAAGATCTCAGTGCTTAAGGAGCATATCCTATGGTATACTGACATATATATATATGTTTCTGCCCAGAAGGGAGATGCCACACTTGTATTCATACTCCATTGGCCAGAGCAGCTCACATGTTCACATCTAATCTCAAGGCACCAGGGATACAGGACTACCATGTGCCTAGAAAATGAACTGGAAATATTTGGAGAACAACAGGCCTTAGGAAGCCTGGGAGAGGCTTCTGTTTCTTTCTTTCCCTGGCGTTGCTCTTTGGGAGGGCTAACATGTGTCCTGGTTGGCCAAAGTGATTTATACAATAGTGCTTTCTTTCAGTCTTAAAAGAGTCTGTCTTTGGCCACAGATTCCATGCCCTCCACTTCTCTATTGTGGCAGGAGATAAAGGCCGTCTGCATGCAGGGAAGCAGATGCTGTTAGAAAGGAGACACCCTGGTGGACCACCTGCTGAAGTGATAAAGCCACTTCTGGTTACACGTTATTCTCTGTGTTTAACTTTTTCTTACCCTTCAGCCCTCAGGTGAATCTTCTTTAGATACCTAGCCTCCTCTCAGTTGTGTCCTAGGGCTGAGGGAAAGGAGAACAGAAAAACAGCAGTGTCCTCCAGAGACTGGCAATGCTGATAAGCAAGAAGCATACGGGGGAAGGCCAATGATCACGGTGAGTGTCCAGGGCCCATGTTGCCTCTCTCACCCAAGAGTTTTCAGGATTTCCTTTTTAAGGAAGGTGGCACTTTCTCAAAGATACCTCCACAAGTAACACTCCATTTGACCTTTCCAGCCTAGCGAGGAAGCTGCTTCTGTCTCAGAGCTGGCATCCCAGTACAGCAGGCAGAGTTGGCAGGGAGCCCAGTACCATCTTGTGCCAGGAAGGGCAGGGGTGCCAGCATAACCTTCTGGTCACTAGAGGGTTGCATCATCCTTTTTCTCCTCACACCTTCATGCCTCAGGGCCTTTGTACCTACTTTTCCTTCTACCTGAAATGTCCTTCCACTATTATTTTTATGTCAGGCTTCTCATCCTTAGAGACATAGCCTGTGAGTACCCTCTCTCCTTAAATAACCCTTTCCGTCCATCCTCTGTCATGGCCTCCCATTCATTTCTTTAGTGACATCTGTCATGGGTTTTGGGTAATTATTTCTATGTTAATTTCTGGTTTCCTGCCTAGACTATAAGCTCCATTATTATGTCCCACAGCCTAGCACAGCACTTGGCATGTTTGCTGAATGAACAAATGAATGCTTAAACAGATGAGTGAAGGTATGCACTTGAACTCAGTTTCTGAATATTTGCTGACCCTGGACCACAAGGTGGGAAAGTGAGGGACACCCTGAAAAACCAAAATTGAATTTGAGTTCAAAAGGCCATTCCTAGCAGGTCAAACACACAAAACTGAAAAAGATCTCAATGTCAGAGTGGAACTCGATGCATATACAGAAGCATCACATTGGAATGTATCCAAGAGCAGTGTCTGTCTGAGAAGGGCAGCCGGCCTTTTGGAATATTGATTGATTTTATCAGTAATACCATTCACCCTTGCTGGCATGTTCTGTGGCCTTGAAGGTGGTGCCAACACAGGGGTGACATGTGTGAGGCCGACCAGAGACGGGGCTATAGAGAAGGAAGGGTACCTGTCCGTGGGACTATGATAGTTCAGTGGAGAGACAGGAAGTGCTGGGAACTGGTCTCAGCTGGATAGAGATACCATCTGTATGACTCCATTCGCTGTGCACACGTGCGTGCTCACATCCTAGCATGCAGAGATGAGGCTATTTTCAGGTGGCTTTGTGGCAAACAGTCATCCTTCCTGCAAGCAGAAAATATTCGGAGGCACTCAGTGCAGGGATTACTAGCCCCACTTTACAGAATAGGAAAGTGTGGCTTACAGATGTTACCCTTGCCTAAGGTCCTCTCGTGAGTGTGTGGAGAGCAGGCAGACTGATCTTTGCCACCCTCCTGCACAGTGTTGGACTCTCAGCCAGGGACGGGTGGAGACTGGAGCCCAGAGCTTGTGCCTTGTAGATACTAGTGTTGGTGATGCAGATATAAATATGCCTTGTGGTCCATCATGCAAGGGTCTGAATCTCTGGCTGTGATGAGTGAGGGTGTGTGCTCAATTGCTCAGTCGTGTTCAACTCTTTGCAATCCCATGGACTATAGCCCACCAGGCTCCTCTGTCCATGGGATTCTCCAGGAAAGATTACCCAGAGTGGTTTGTCATGCCCTCCTCCAGGGGATCTTGTGACCCAGGGACCAAACCTGTGTCTCCAGTGTCTCCTGCATTGGTAGGCAGGTTCTTTACCACTAGTGCCACCTGGGAAGCCCTAGTGAGGGTATTCACATTGAAAAGAGAGGTTGCCAGATAATTTGGAGACCATCCTCCTCCTAGGAGGGCTTCTCCCACTTCCCCTCACCCTCTGAGAACTGTTGTACTGGGAGATATATGGGCAACAAGTTCTTAAGGAACTGGCTTTCATTTCATGAGTTCGTTATAAGGGACATGGCACACGTTCCCAACTAAATGTCAGGCACACCCACATTCCTCAAACTCACAAGATGACTGTGAGGCTTGCAAGATGCTTGTACTGACCAGAACATACCATCCTGTTTCCCAGGCCACGGCAGAGATTTTATTGAAAATATGTTCACTATCTTTCCCAGACCTTTCTCACACAGAGGTAACTCAGATAGGACACTATGCTTGAATTCTACCCGTCACACAAAGGCCTTGCGGGCTGTGAAGAAGGCTGCCTCAAAAAATGTCCAAGACAAAGATTTCTGTTTACTGTAAAACCTGTTTAGAGAATGCTTTTTCCATATACGTGTGGGCCAAGGAACCAGGCCCCAGGGCCCCCCCTGCCTCCACCCACATTCCCCAGGTGCTCACACTTGTAAAAAAAAAAAATGAGAAAAATGTTTTTTTTTTTTTTTGGTGGGGCTGTAAAATAAACTAAATGGAAAAACCTAGCCTTAAAATAGTCAGAAATCTAAGATGGAAAACTCACAAGTTAAATGCTTGTGCATTGCTTCCTGGAGACACTTCAGAAAAACAATGCCCTAAGGTCATGATTAGCTTTCACACTCAGCTTAGCTGAAACTTCCTTCAGGAACTCTTTCAGCACCCCCACCCCTGTTTGCCCTCATTCCCCTATGGGTTGATTAATCATTCATCCATCCTTTCATTCAATAAGTATTTCCTGAGAACACTGTATGTCAGGCATGAATCAAGGTGCTGGGTAAACAGAGAGACAAAAACAGACAAAGCTCCCTGACTTTGTGGAGCTGATGTTCTTGTTGGGGGATACTGACAACACACAAGATGAAGAATTGTATTCCATAGTGCATTAGAAGGTGGCAGGTGCTGTGGATAAAAATCAAGCATGGGAGGTCAGCTTGATTGGCCTTGAAATGGTAAAGCTGATGCTGTCATTTTGGACTTGAAGGAGGGGAGGGAGTATGCCACATGACCGAGAGAAGTATGTTCCAGGCACGGTGAACAGCATGTGCAAAGACCCTGAGGAGAAGTGTTCTTGGTGTGTATAAGGAACACAAGGAGGCCTGTGGGTCTGGAGTGGAAGTGGAGCTAGAGGGAAAGAGATCACACAGGGGCTCCCCTCACTGAGCCATGGGAATGTTCCTCTTGCAGTGGGACCACTATAAGTGTCCTTATTGGCTTTCCTGTTAGTTGGGTTCCCTGGGACACAGGCTTTGGGTTGCAGCTTAGCATGCTCTCAGGATAGATACTTGGGCAAGGGAAGGGCAGGAAGCAGTGGGAAGAGAGAACAAGAACTCCGCTAACCTGATGGGGAGCTTTGGAGCTGGGATGACCTGTTAGCATCATTCTACATTATGGAGGCCATTATTAATGCCCAGGCCATTATTCCCCTCTCTGTATATCCACCAGTCACTGGATGGGGCTGCCCTTCACAGAGCATGTGATCTGAGGCCATTTCTGCAGGAGTGGACTCTCAGGAAAACTGACACCTGAGAATCTACATGCCCAGCAGCTGGGGAAAGAAGTGCTTTAGCCCTGAAGGGAGATTTGAGTGATGCACCATGGCATCCACTATGTTGCCTAGCTCTGAGGACTCATGTTAACTCAGGTACCCTGCTAAGCAGTTTATAAGAATGGTCTGATTTAGTCCTCACACAAAACCTGTTAGTTAAGTATTATATTTAGTTTCACTTTTTAGAAGAGACCCAAAGAGACTGAGGGGGCTTCCCAGGTAGCTCCAGTGGTAAAGAATCCTCCTGCCTAAAAATAAATGGGAAAAAAAAGAATCCTCCTGCCAGTAAAGGAGATGTGGGCTTCAATCTCTGGGTCCAGATGATCCCCTGGAGAAGGAAATGGCAACCCATTCCAGTATTCTTGCCTGGAGAATCCCATGGACAGAGGAGCCTGGCAGGCTACAGTTCATGGGGTTGCAAAGAGTTGGACATGACTGAGCCACTGAGTATGCACACAGAGATCTGACTACTAGACAGCTAAGTGGGGTTCCAATGCAGATGTATCTTACTCTAAGGAGGGAGCTCCTAACCACTGGATTCACCTCCCTTGTTCTGAACTCCTTGCCTCTGTTGATACAGCCCAAGGGCAGGGCCTCCACTTGACTATACTGACTCAAATCGAGCAGTCAACTACTCCCCCCATCTTCCTGGCCCACCTCTCTGTCCTGCCCTGGTTCTGTGGGGTTTATGGGCCCTGATACAGGGTCCCTAGTCCTTTCTGCTCAGATTCCCTCCTAAGAGTCAGCCTCTATGCCAGCAATACAGGCATCCTTTGGAAATTTGCCCAAACTTAGACCTCTGATGAGAGGGTTTACGGCCTGGAGGATACCAAGGTTGCATAGAGCCTTAGAGACCTGGGCCAGCTGTCTTCATAGCGGGCACAGTTGAGGTCTTGGACCTGCCTGAGGCTGACAGCCAGGAGGGGCGGGATGGAATCAGACTGAGCTGTATCCCTCAAAAATGATATGTTGAAGTCTTAACACCTGGTATGTCAAAATGTGACTATATTTGGAGATAAGGTCTTAAAAGACGTAATGAAGATAAAATGAGGCTGTTAGAGTGGGCTCTCGTCCCATCTGACTAGCATCCTTTTAAGAAGAGAAGATTAGGACATAGACATATACAAAGGGAAGATCACATGACCTTAGTGTTGGGCTTCAAACCTCCAGAATCATGAGAAAATAAGTGTCCGTTGTTGAAGCCAGCTAGTCTGTTGTATGTTGTTATGGTGGCCCAAGCAGACCTAGACGCCAGGCTTGTGCTCCTCCTTCAGGCTCAATCACTGTGACTCCATGGAACCTAGCTTGGTGTAGGGCCAAGAGCACTAGTCTTGGAGTCTGACAATCTGAGGACTTTCTCCTTCTCTGTCCATTCTGTGTGAACTTGATGAAGTCCCTTCACCTCCCTGAGCTTCTATTTCCCCATCTGGGAGTTGGGAGGAATGAAGGAATACTTCCTCCTTAAGGGCTGATTCAATGTGCAGGCAACTTCAAGGGCCTGATGGAAATGCTGGAGGATCTGAGGACAGACAGCCTTTTGTCATCATAATCCCAAACACTTGACTAGAGCATTACATTACATGAAAAAAGCCTGGCCTGTAATGGATGCTACCACATGCTTAAATCACTTCCAGGGAAAAGAGTAAAGCACACATGAGTGGGTCCATTAGGGGCCTGGATGACTGCCCTGGGCAACTGGCACCTGCTGAAGGTCACAACTTGCAGGTGCCAGGGGCAGTTATGCCAGAGGGGTGCAGAGGAGCCTGAGGTGAATGGGCCTTGTGCTAGGTGGTGGTGTCTGGAATGGCCTGACTCACCCCCTGCTGCCGTCATACCAGGGCACCTCCACCTCCTGCAGTGAAGAGAGAGCAGCAAGACCGTGAACAAGAAGGAGGGGAAGGGGGAGGAGGAGGAGAGGAGAGCAAGCTGTCCCTACTTCTGAGGGGAGGGGTACTGCCCCAGGGCTCAACAGGAGTGGGGATCATCCACCCTTTGAAACTACATGGAATGAGCAGAAGTGCCATAGAGTAATCATGACACTAATAATATCAGTTATTACAGGGGAGATAGTCCATCCCCCAAACCCGTGATTTCTTGCCTTCAGATTTGCAGAAGCAAAATATGTCTCTGGTCAGTTCAAGCTAAACTTGGAGGTTCAGAGTTGGAGTGAGGAGAGACAGCCACTCACTGTATGTAAATTCTCAAGTGATAGGTGGTTCATCTCTCTGCGGAAGAGAGCTGTGCAGTGATGGGAGCCTGCTGGTCAGGGAGTCTCTGTCTCACTCTCAGGGCACTTGGAAAAGTGAGCTAGTTAGTACAGATTTCTCAGGAACCAAGGGAGCTGGTCGATCTTGAAGGATATTTTGCCTCTGGCTCATCTTGACACATCTTGATAAATTATCCCAGTTCCATAACAGAGTTTGAAAATTGACCTTACTGGGAGTTGAAGCCCTGGGTCCTCATACTCAAAGCTCCAGCAGAATTCACATTAACACAGTTTGACTGACCATAGTGAATACATGCCTTTGTGTTGGTCCTACAGCCCCTCCTCTTCAATCTACCACCTACTCGGTGCATAGCCTTAGGCAAGTTACTTAACCTCTCTGTGTTTCGCTTTCCCCATCTTAAAAGTGAGGCTAGTAATAATACCTCCCCCATAGGATTTCTCAAGAAATAATACATTACTCAAATAATACAACACACACACCGAATGTATTAAAGTGTTTAGAAGAGTGCTTGAAGCATGCCAAGCATTTGGTAGGTGGTATTATTATTAGAAGTGTCACGACTGGTATATTATAGTATCCCCATCTGTTATGTGTGATTCAGAGGGCTGAATGGTCCCCAAGCCCTTCAACCTTAGGAGTGATATTGCATGACTCAGTTCTGGTCCATAAGAGTACTCTATCTCAGTGAACGGGGAAGTCAAAGTGAAAGAGTTGGGATCATAATGTTATTCTTAGAGAAGGTTGAATCAAGAAACAAAGGAAGGTATTAGAGCCATGGTGATCTAATAGTTCTGAAAAACCATGAACCAAATAATAGAATATCAAAGTTCACATAGAAAATGCAAGGAGAAACAGAAACCCATTTGTAGTAAAGACATTTATCTCTCTCAGCACATAAGCAAACAAGTGGACAAAAGATAAGCAAATATATAGAAGATCCAAAGATATGATAAAGTCTATCTACACTTATCATCTTTTAGTAGATTATCCTGTGGTAAGAAACAACTTCCAAGGTTCAGTGGTTTGCTGAATAGCAAATGTTCATTTCTTGATCACATTACGTGTTGGTGGGGGTAGCCTTTGACTCGCCTCCATTGTTTTTCTTTATTCTGAAATCCAAACTGAAAGAGAAGCCCTTTTCCAGGACATATCAGCATTGAGGCAGAGGCAAAAGAGCAATGGCACAGCCAGTGATGGCTCAAAGCTTCTGCTCCTTGTGGCTCAGATCATTTCTATTCATATTCCCCTGGCCAGACTAAGCCACATGGCCAAGCCTGATGTCATTGAGATGAGGAATTATACTCCATCCACAGGATGGCACTGCAAGCCATGTGGCAGCGAGCAGGAATCGTGTAGTCTTCTTACATAGATGGCAGCAAATAGTTGGTAATGATAATACAGTCACAATATCTTATTGATATATATCATATTCTGTACTATGCAATGCAGTTTGCAAGTACCACTGCACATTCACAAAATTGAACATATATTGGCCCGCAAATAAATTGTCCATACATTTTAAAATGTAGAAATAAATTTTTGCTTTCAGAAACAGCAGACTAGGTTATTTCAGCTCAATTCCTCAGCTGAGAACAACTAGAAAAAACTAGAAAAGTATTAAGATAATCTGCCTGAGAGCATCAATTCTCACTAGAGAGATGGATCACCTTCATTGGCTAGTCTGAGCTATAGTTAACAGCCCCCTCCTTCTCAGTTCAGTTCAGTTCAGTCACTCAGTCCTGTCTGACTCTTTGTGACCCCATGAATCGCAGCACGCCAGGCCTCCCTGTCCATCACAAACTCCTGGAGTTTACTCAAACTCATGTCCATTGGGTCGGTGATGCCATCCAGCCATCTCATCCTCTGTCGTCCCCTTCTCCTCCTGCCTCCAATCCCTCCCAGCATCAGGGTCTTTTCCAATGAGTCAACTCTTCGCATGAGGTGGCCAAAGTATTGGAGTTTCAGCTTCAGCATCAGTCCTTCCAATGAACACCCAGGACTTATCTCCTTCAGGATGGACTGGTTGGATCTCCTTGCAGTCCAAGGGACTCTCAAGAGTCTTCTCCAACACCACAGTTCAAAAGCATCAATTTTTCGGCACTCAGCTTTCTTCACAGTCCAACTCTAACATCCATACATGACCACTGGAAAAACCATAGCTTTGACCAGATGGACTTCTTCGGCAAAGTGATGTCTCTGCTTTTTAATATGCTATCTAGGTTGGTCATAACTTTCCTTCCAAGGAGTAAGCGGCTTTTAATTTCATGGCTGTAGTCACCATCTGCAGTGATTTTGGAGCCCCAAAAAATAAAGTATGACACTGTTTCCACTGTCTCCCCATCTATTTCCCATGAGATGATGGGACCAGATGCAATGATCTTAGTTTTCTGAATGTTGAGCTTTAATCCAACTTTTTCACTCTCCTCTTTCACTTTCATCAAGAGGCTTTTTAGTTCCTCTTCACTTTCTGCCATAAGGGTGGTGTCATCTGCATATCTGAGGTTATTGATATTTCTCCTGGCTATCTTGATTCCAGCTTGTGCTTCTTCCAGCCCAGCATTTCTCATGATGTACTCTGCATATAAGTTAAATAAGCAGGGTGACAATATACAGCCTTGATGTACTCCTTTTCCTATTTGGAACCAGTCTGTTGTTCCATGTCCAATTCTAACTGTTGCTTCCTGACCTGCATACAGGTTTCTCAAGAGGCAGGTCAGGTGGTCTGGTATTCCCATCTCCTTCAGAATTTTCCACAGTTTATTGTGATCCACACAGTCGAAGGCTTTGTCATAGTCAATAAAGCAGAAATATATGTTTTTCTGGAACTCTCTTGCTTTTTCGATGATCCAGTGGATATTGGCAATTTGATCTCTGGTTCCTCTGCCTTTTCTAAAACCAGCTTGAACATCTGGAAGTTCTTGGTTCACGAATTGCTGAAGCCTGGCTTGGAGAATTTTGAGCATTACTTTACTAGCGTGTGAGATGAGTGCAATTGTGTGGTAGTTTGAGCACTCTTTGGGATTGCCTTTCTTAGGGATTAGAATGAAAACAGACCTTTTCCAGTCCTGTGGCCACTGCTGAGTTTTCCAAATTTGCTGGCATATTGAGTGCAGCACTTTCACAGCATCATCTTTCAGGATTTTAAATAGCTCAACTGGAATTCCATCACATCCACTAGCTTTTAATTGAGGAGGTTCAGTTCAGTTCAGTTGCTTAGTCATGTCTGACTCTTTGCAACCCCAAGGACTGCAGCATGCCAGTCCTCCCTGTCCATCACCAACTCCCGCAGCTTACTCAAACTCATGCCCATCGAGTCAGTGATGCCATCAAACCATCTCATCCACTGTCATCTGCTTCTCCTCCCATCTTCAATCTTTCCCGGCATCAGGGTCTTTTCAAATGAGTCAGTTCTTCTCATCAGGTGCCAAAGTATTGGACTTTCAGCTTCAGCATCAGTCCTTCTGATGAATATTCAGGACTGATTTCCTTTAGGATTGACTGGTTGGATCTCCTTGCAGTCCAAGGGACTCTTGTAGTTCCTTAAAGGAAAAACCCAGTATTCTTAGAGGACATAGGAAGGGTTATGGGCTGACTAAAGCAGACGTGTCCACTCCATGGAGTTCTTCTCCCCCGATCTGAGGACATTGGAAGGCATCTCTTCCTGGGAACCAGAGGGATCTCCCAAGAATAAGAGCTGCCTGTCTCCTTTGGGTTTGTTTCTCTTGGTGTTTCAGGTAGTCCTGTGTGCTGTGCTAAGGGGAAACAGCAAATAGATTTGAGTCTGTACCAGCAGAAGGGGACTTGGTGATCTTCCTGGCAGCGTTGTGTTTGAGGAAGCAGAATCCTGTGTTAGGCTATGGAATGGGCCCCAGCAAGAGCAACCTGTGAGTGGTGGAGGTGCTGAGTGGATATGAGAGGGGTGCTGAGAGACTGAAGGATGGAGAGTTCCCAGTTGCCATGTGATGGGATAGCAACACTGGGGCCTGGAGAGGCCCAGAGTGATACGCCACCATGGGCATCTCTGGCTTTCTGAGTGCCCTTCTCTCCAAATCCTATAGTCATAATGCTCTTTGGGCTATCTTAAATCTTTTTTTGTAATGGCAAAGTATACAAATGAAGAAATAATTAATGTGAGATTGACAATTTATACTCACCATATCCAAATAGGCAAAGAAGTTCAGCCTTCTTAAGTTCACTTCAGTTCAGTTCAGTTCAGTCACTCAGTCATGTCTGACTCTTTGCGACCCCATGAATCGCAGCACGCCAGGCCTCCCTGTCCATCACAAACTCCTGGAGTTTACTCAAACTCATGTCCATCGAGTCGGTGATGCCATCCAGCCATCTCATCCTCTGTCGTCCCCTTCTCCTCCTGCCCCCAATCCCTCCCAGCATCAGGGTCTTTTCCAATGAGTCAACTCTTCGCATGAGGTGGCCAAAGTATTGGAGTTTCAGCTTCAACATCAGTCCTTCCAATGAACACCCAGGACTGATCTCCTTTAGGATGGACTGGTTGGATCTCCTTGCAGTCCAAGGGACTCTCAAGAGTCTTCTCCAACACCACAGTTCAAAAGCATCAATTTTTCGGCACTCAGCTTTCTTCACAGTCCAACTCTAACATCCATACATGACTACTGGAAAAACCATAGCCTTGACTAGACGGACCTTTGTTGGCAAAGTAATGTCTCTGCTTTTTAATATGCTATTCTATTCAGCCTTCCTAACTTCCTATAATTCTTATTATCCCACCTTGAAACTCCTCTTCTTATTGATGCTGATTAAAGCCAATTTTTTTAGATACTTCAGTCTAACCAAACGATCAGTCTTTTCTATTTTCTTCTCCAAACACTTCTGCTATCCAAGATGGCATCTGGCATGGGGAGATTCTTATGTATCCTTAGGGAGAGAAGATCCCATATCCACATGGGGGTCTCTGTGCTGCCCTCTGGGTTCTCAATGACTGATGTGGCCATGCCCTTTATCCTACCAGGTCACTGATGTCACTGGCATCTTCTCCTGAAAGGGGCATTAATGAAACTCAGGAGGTGGGCTACCAAGCCCTGATCATGCCACCACCACCACACTCAGCCCCATCTTGGGTCCTACTGGTGCCAAAGATCTTCCCCAGTCCCTAATGTGTGCAAAGTGCCATGGCATCACAATTTCAAGAGAATGGATAATATAACAGTTTAACACTCTGTATCATCGAATTTAAGAAGCACCATTATTTTGCGTACCCCTAACACAGTGAACACATTGCCAGCTAAACCAGGAAATACCATTGCTCATAAGATGCATCTCAGTTTCAGAGATGAAAAAAGTACATCTCAGAATCACTAAAATATGGTATTTTGTAATTTGTGTAATGGTTTAGAGCTCTGATATGAGAGCCAGGTTGCATGGGTTTGAATCCCAGCTCCACCATGTCCAAGTGTTGGGGTCTTCGGCCAGTCACTCACTATCACTGTGCCTTCATTTCTATGACGATATAACAGGGATAGATCAATGTCCTGGTGTTGTGAGGATTGAATATATGTGTAAAGCATTTCAAATAGTGCCTGGCACATAGTAAGCATTATATGTATTTGCTGTTTCTTTTTTAAAAAAATATGATCTCCATCACATCTACAAATAAGGCCTTTGCCACCACCCTGGTCACCTTGTCGCCACTCCTCTCTCTAGGTAAGCGGGACTCTTGCCAGCCCTCCACAAACCTCTTGGCAGCCCTTGCCAAGAGCAGATTCCTTGCTGCCTCATCGCCATTTGGGATTGTCAGGTGCAAGTGGGATCGTAAGCCAACCTGGGCGTGTCCGAGGCTAATCATTTCCAACCAGATCTCTCTTGGTAGTCCTCAGACACTTCAGGAGAGACAAGCCCCTCCCCCACCCAGTGTCCCCATCCCAGTGGCTATGACCATTCTGGCTTCTCCCAGGGTTTGCCCTTCCCCATCAAGCTCTTTCCAAGGACTTCCATTCCTCTGCAAACAAATGCCACTCCAGTCTCAATCTCTTCCCAGAAGGCTTTCTTCACTGTCTTGCAGCCTTCACTGGAGAAGCCCCCTCACCCCTGTTAGGGTGCAGTCTCCTCTTACCACATCCCATCTCAGGGAGAGAGGAGGCAGGTTCTTCTGGATCATTTAGGCTGGGTCTAGACGAGAGCATGATTCTTCTACTGTCAAAGCTGACCCTTCCATGAGCCTTAGACTATCAAGCTGAACATTTTGTCTTAAAAAACAAAGGAGTTTTAAGTTATGCAATTAATACATGATAAATCCTCCTTTTAAAAATGTCATCCAAAAAAAAATGTCATCCTTCCCAGATAAAGGCAGCCCTTGGCCCCATCCTTAGTTGCTCTTGGGTGAATCTCATTTATCTGGTTGGTGCATCTCTCGCCTGACCTTGTCCTCTGCAATAATCCATATACAGAAATGTAGAGTTTTGCATACTCACAGGCTTAGAGAACAAACTTATGGTTGGGGAAGGATGGGGTGGAGGGATAGTTACAGAGTGTGGAATGGACATGCACACACTGCTATATTTAAAATGGATAACCAACAAGGATCTAGTCTATAGCACAGCAAACTCCCATCAATGTTACATGGCAGCCTGGATGGAAGGGGAGTTTAGAGGAGAATGGCTACATGTGTATGTATGGCTGAGTCCCTCTGCTGTCCACCTGAAACTATCACAACAATGTTAATCTTCTATACTCCACTACAAAATAAAAAGTAAAAAAAAAAAAAAAAAGCAATGTGGAGCTTTGGTGTGTGTTAAAAAAAGAAAAACAACCCCAAACTTCAAATGACATCTTACTAAAAAAATCATTCTGTAACTTGGTCTTTTTCACTTATCTGTCCTGGTAATCTTTCCAAGGACAATTCTTTTTAATTTCTTAAAGTTGGTGCATTGTACCCCTTTTTGTGAGTATCACATGTTTTTAAGTCATTCCTCCATTTATGTTGTTTTTGTTATTCCCTGTTATAAAAAACAGTAATAAACAGCTTTCTATGTGTTGGCTTGCACACAGGAGAATGCCTCTTCACTCTTACTAGTTTTAAAAGAATAATCAATTTGTTGTTTTTATAAAGTAGGTAATGCATATTACAATTCTGAAGCAATTTAAGAATTACAATGAATCACCAACGGTTTCATTATCCAGAAAATAAAGAAATATGGTTACTATTTGGGGAATAGCTTCCCAATCATCTCTCTGTTTTTAAAAAAAATTAATTTAATTTTTTATATTTATTATTGTCTGTGCTGGGTCTTCATTGCTGCGTGGGTTTTTCTTTGGTTGCAGTGAGCAGGGGCTACTATCTAGAGGCGGTGCATGAGTTTCTCAATCCAGTAACTTCTTTTGTTGCAGAGCACTGGTTCTAGGGCATGGGGGCTTCAGTAGTTGCGGCATGTGGGCTCAATAGTTGTGGTTCCCAATCTCTAGAACACAGGCTCAATTGTTGCGATGCACAGGTTTATTTGCTCCATTGCATCTGGGATCTTCCCAGATCAGGGATCAAACCTGTGTCTCCTACATTGGCAGGCGGATTCTTCATCACTGAGCCATCAGGGAAGCCCCACCCCCCCCACCCCCCGCAACTATCTCTTTATACATATGTCCAGTAGAAGATGGCAGGCTATCCGGAAAGAATTTTGCAATACTAGGATCATACCAGTCATGTTATTTTTAATAACAAGTGTGAAATTTGATTTTGTGTGTGTGCTTAGCCACTCAGTCATGTCTGACTCGTTGAGACCCCATGGACTGTAGCCCACCAGGCTCCTCTGTCCATGGGGACTCTCCAGGCAAGAATACTGGAGTGGGTTGCCATGCCCTACTCCAGGGGATCTTCTTGACCCAGGGATTGAACTCTTAAGTCTCTTGCATTGGCAGGTGGGTTCTTTGTAAATGTTTCTTCCCCCAATGGTTTATTAGCTCCAGAGAGGCTCCTCTGGGGGTCAAAAAGATTTTCAAGAGGGTTAAGTGATTGGAAACATTCTTTTCTTTTCCTCTTCTCCCCTCTTCTTTCCTTCTTCTCTGCCCCTCCCCTTCCCTATCTTTTGAAGTTTACATAGCTCCTATCAATTGACTCTCCACAATGGAAATGAGGCTTGGTCTCATCTTTCCCATCTCATTTTCTTGTTCTCTCACTTTCCAATTTTCATTGGTTATATTGGCTTCACTTTGTTAATGGTTATAATGCACTTCATTCTGCAAGGGAGTGACCCCTCTGGTCACTTAGTGGAGATTCTATAGTTAGTTTCATATTTTAATGGATTCAATGCTCATAGCTATCTATTTCTGAATTCTGGTCTACCCCTTGGTTGGCAAGATTTTTTTCACTGGGTATGTTTTTCAAGAAGGACTAATGAACGCTCAATTCCCTGAGTCTTTCCTGACTGTGAAAAGCGTTTAGCCTTGAATAATGAATTGGCTGGGTGTAAGATTCTTGAGTCATACATTCTTTCCCTCAGAACTTTGTAGAACATAACCCCACTGTCTTCTGGCACAGAAAGTTTGTATGGAGAAGTACAGGGAAGCCTGGTTTTTATTCCCTTTGGTGATTTGCTTTTTCTGCTTGAATATGTGAAGAACTCTGTCTTTCTACTTCAAGTTAAATAATTTAATCAGAACATGCTTCCAAGTAAATGATTCTGTATCCATTTTTTTTCATATGTGATATGGTTTTATGACCTGATGATTCAGTTCTTGCTTTATTTTGAGAAAATTTATTCACGATAGACCTGTGAAGATTTTCTCCCATTTTATTTATTAAGTTCTCTTTGGGCTCTTGTTTTATTATATCCATTTATCCACTCAGTCAACAAATATTTATTAAGAGTTTACCAAGTGCCAGGCATTGTGCCAGATAAAAATCTCTGCCTTACTGTAGCTGGCATTTTAGTGGGATGAAGATAACAGGAAATAAACTAAATAAACACATATAGTAGAATAGTGTATTAGATGGTGATAAGTGCTATATAAATCAGTGAATATATGGGGCTAAAAACTTAAATAGGGTGGCCAGGAAAGGCTTCCTGCAGAAGGTGACATTTGAGAAAGGCTTCAGCTTCTCTTGATTTGCATTTCCATGATCAATAATGGGGCTTCCCTGGTGGCTCAGTCAGTAAAGAATCTGCCTGCAATGCAGAAGCTTGTTAGCTGTTTGATCCCTGGGTCTGAATGAGGTGGACCCCCCTCTCTCTCCTCCCTCCACAGTGTGTGTGTGTGTGTGTGTGTGTGTGTGTGTGTGCAGAGAGAGACAGAGACAGGCAGACAGAGACACAGAGACTATATATATTTCCTTTCCTGTGAAATACCTACTCATGTCCTCTGCCTGTTTGCATTGCAAAGCTTATCCACTTTTAAATGATTTCTAGTTCTTTGCCCTGGATATATTTTGTTCTTATATATGCTGCAAAAATCTCCCAATCTCAGACTTATTGTTTCATTTTGATTATGATGTCTTTTGAGGAAGAGAATTTCCTACTTACTGATGTTTTCTTAGTGCATTTTGAATCTTGGTTAAGAAATTCTTCCCCACCCCAAAGTCAGAAAGCTATGGTCCACAAAAAGGTTTTAAGTTTTACTTTTGAGATTTAAGCATTTTATCCATCTGGAGTTGATTTTTGTGTGTGGTGTGAGATGGGACAAAACATCTGGAAGACTATATACTCAGCAGTTAACAGCGGTGACCTCTGGGCGTGCAGAACTTTCAGTTTGTTTGTTTTTTTTAATCTTTTATCAAAGTAATATACAAATGTAATTAAAAAATCATAGCACTATGTATAAGTGTTCTAATCTTGAAAAACACCAGTCCCCACCCTCCTCTCCATTTCTGTGCATCACCCTACAGAGATAGCACGTTCAAATCATATCTTTTTAAACTGATATTAACCCCCTATATTCAAAATAACATTCTTGTACTAATATTCCTTGATGTTTCTTTTTACACATGATTTAAAAAGGCCTAACTCTTCAGGCAGAGAAGGCACTGGCAACCCACTCCAGTACTCTTGCCTGGAGGATCCCATGGACGGAGGAGCCTGATGGCTACCATCTCTGGGGTCACACATGACTGAAGCGACTTAGCAGCAGCAGCAGCAGCAACTCTTTAAGATGAGGTGTGATCTCTGTTATATTAGTATGCCTGCTCTATTCTTTCTTCCCCCTGCTCTCAATGTAGTTTTGTCAAAGTCTTTGGTGGAATAAATGTTCAGTGTTTACATTATCACAACTGTGTAGATATTGGGCTCAGCTGAACAATATCTTTCTATCCCGCTATAACACATCTTTTAATTTTTTTCTGGAGCCAATACTTGCTGCCTTTAGTTGATTTGCTTTCACTTTCTCTGTACCTATGATTAAGTTTTTTTCCAGATTTTCTAAACAGAGATGTAAAATTCCTCATAATACAGTCACACACATCAGATCTGCTTCCTTGTTTTTTACACTTGGAGATCTCCTTCCTACAATGGTGTCTTCGTTCTTTAGACAGAATGCCTAGCTCTTATTCTGAAGGTTCTTGTTTCCTCCCTCTTCTTCCCTCATTTCTTAGATCCCACATTACTTCTCTTTTATGGTTTAATTCTTCATTGTGGGGGAGGAGGTGCACATCTTCCCGTAGCTTCCTGAGAAAGTGTGTATGGGAATTATATATTTGGGAGGATTGTATATGTTGGAAAATAGTGTTTCCCAGGTGGCACTAGTGGTAAAGAACCCGCCTGCCAATGCAGGAGATGTAAGAGACGTGGGTTCAATCCCTGCGTCCGGAAGATCCTCTGGAGGAGGGCATGGAAACGTACTCTAGCATTCCCGTGGACAGAAGAGTCTGGTGGGCATAGGGTTGCAAAGAGTCAGGCATGACTTAGCAACTGAGCACATACATAGTACATTTTATTTTTAAAGTTACCAATAATTTTCCTTTTCTTCTTTCTTTTCCCGTAGCCTCTCCTCCTTCTTTAATTATTGCAACATCTTGCCATACCTCCCTTAATATTAATGTTTGTTTGAAATGTGCCTTCTCTGCTTCTACTGGAATCTGTAAAGTGTATGTGTGTTGGGTGTGGGGAAGCTAGCTGCTCACACGGTGGTCTTAGCTTTCAGAGTTCTGGGAGCTGGAGGAGCGGGAGACTTCACTAGGCATGTAGGTTTGCTAATCCTTCTGTTTGCCCTCCCATCCTTCCCAGAGAATGAACCTCCTGTCTCCTGACTGGAGGCATGGTACCTGACAGGCTGGGATAGAAATGGGGACCTGTCCCTTATAATATTTTGAATAAACCCCTGTATTTTCAACCCCATGCATTACCCTACCTTCCTTGGTACCTGGCATGTCCAATTCTGAAGACTCTCTGGATTCTCTGGAAATCAGCTTGCTTCTCCCCTCGATGGCTTCCTCTGGCTGGGTAAGTCAGTCACTGTTCCTCCAACCCATGTTCCAGCTTCTCCAAATTGCCATTTCTCCTGCAGGTCTTTTCCTTTGCTCTTTTTACTATTGTGAATTGATAATATTTTTTATTGGAGGAAAATTGCTTTGCAATGTTGTGTTGCTTTCTGCTGTACAACAAATCAAATCAGCCATAATTATACACATATCACCTCCCTCTTGAGTCTTTGTCCCCTCCTCCCGTCCCACCCCTCTAGGTCATCAGAGAGTGCCAGTCTGGGCTCCCTGTGTTATATAGCAATTTCTCACCAGCTCTCCAGTTTACACATGGCAGTGTACACATGTTGATGCTACTTGCTCCACTCTCCGCACCCTTTCCTTCCCCCACTGTGTCCACAAGTCTGTCCTCTATCTGCATCTCCATTCCTTTCCTGCAAATACATTCATCAATGCTATTTTTCTAGATTCCATATATATGTGATAATATATGTTATTTTTCTCTTTCTGACTTCACTTTGTATAACAGGCTCTAGTTTCATCCACATCACTGTAACTGACTCAAATTTGTTCTTTTTTGTCGCTGAATAATAGTCCATTGTATATATGTACCATATCTTCTTTATCCATTCATCTGACCATGGACATCTAGGTTGTTTCCATGTCCTAGCTACTGTTAAATAGTGCTGCTATGAACACGGAGGCATTCCCCTCCCCTCCTCAGTTATGGCTTTCTCAGGGTATATGCCCAGTAGTGGGATTTCTGGGTCATATGGTAGTCTTATTTCTAGTTTTTTAAGAATCTCCTATTTTAAGGATCTACTATTCTCCATAGTGGCTGTATCAATTCCCACTAACAGTGCAGGAGAGTTCCCTTCTTTCCACGCCCTCTCCAGCAGTTATTGTTTATAGATTTTTTGATGATGGCCATTGTGACTGGTGTGAGGTGATACCTCATTGTAGTTTTGATTTGCATTTCTCTGATAATTAGTGGTGTTGAGCATCTTTTCATGTGTTTATTGGCTATCTGTATGTCTTTGGAGAAATGTCTGTTTAGGTCTTCTGCCCATTTTTTTTTATTGGGCTATTTGTTTTTCTGATATTGAACTGTATGAGCTGCTTATATCTTTTGGAGATTAATCCTTTGTCAGAACCTCCTAGAGTAAAGGAAAGAAACAAAAAATAAACAAACGGGACCTAATTAAAGTTAAAAGCTTTTGAACAGCAAAGGAAACAATAAACAAGATTAAAAGACAACCCTCAGAATGGGAGAAAATAATTGCAAGTGAGTTTATAATATTTTAAACAATCACTCTAGACTCACTTTGAGTGAGGTTTCTAGAGTGAGCAGAATAAGTTCGTCTGTTCAATCTGCTGTGCTTAACCAGAATTGCTAACTGATTCTTTTTCTTTTCTTTAGAACCTTTTTGAGAAGAATTGGATTAATCATAACCCTTGGTTTACAATGCATGATCACTGCTTGTTTTTTTCATGGCCTTAATATATTCATTTTAATTGTTTGGTTAATATAAAGACTGCCTATGTTCCTTATATTCAACCTGAGAACTAAGATATTACCTATATCTGACATCTGACTTTATGTTCATCTTTCATCCTATTCCCTGTCTCTCCCATAATTAAGAGGTAATCACTAGCCTGAATTTTTGTACTTATAATTGAAATGCATATATATAATTTTATCATATAAATGTAATAGACTGTCATTTTGCTTCTTTTTGAAATTTATAAAAACAAGATCATATCATATATGCAATCTTGGCTTGCTTCTGTCACTCAACATTGTTACTAACATTTTCTGTGTTATTATTTAAGATTTTAGTTCATTCATTTTCACCACTGAATAATATACCATAATTTGTTTATTGATTCTCCTATTGTCATTTGGGTTGTTCTTGTTTTGTGCTATGGTGGGCCGTACTGCTGTGAACATTCTTATATAGGCCTTTTCATGTACTTAGAAGTGATTGCTACCTTGTAGGGGATACAAACATCCTACTTCACAATATTAGGCCAAATCGTTTTGGCTAAGTGGTGGTACCAATTTTTACTCTCATCAGAAAAGCATAAGATATTCTGATGTCCCTCATCCTCTCCAACACTTGCCAGACTTTAAAAATTTTGCCAGTTCAATCAGTCTAAAATGACATCTCACTGTAGTTTAGGTTTTCATTTCCCTGATTGCTAATGAGGTTGAGCATCTGCTCATATGGATATGGGGCATATGTGTTTCCTCTTTATGAAATGTCTGTTCATGTCTTTTGCCTATTTACCTGTTGAGTTATTTGGAGTTTTTTTTCCTTATTATTGATTTGTAGTCCTTTATGTAACAATCTTTTGTCAATCATATGTGTTACCAAGTATCTTCTCCCAATTCGTAGCTTGTCTTTTCATTTTCTTTAAGGAGACTTCTAATGAGCCAGAGTTCTGTATTTTAATGTTGTAAATTTGTCTTCTTTTAGTTAATGCTTTTTGTGACTAATTTAAGAAACCTGTGCTGGCCATTCGCCTGTTTGCTCTCAGATTCACTCTCTGCCTTCTCCTTGCTCTGGTTTGAATCACCAGGAGCTGGCGTTCTTCAGGCTCGTATGCCTGTTGACTGCCAGTGAAACTTTCGCCAAAGGGAGAAACTGACCTGACGTCTAAAAGCAAGAGAAGGGAGAAGCCAGAGTATTTTCTCCCTTCTCTCTTTGCTTTGGGTGGTATCTCTGGCAGCATCTCCATGTCTCCTTCAAATTAGATAATCCAGAAGAAATGGATAAATTTTTAGAAACATACAACCTATCAAGACAGAATCATGTGGAAATAAACAAATTGAGCAGACCGATAATGAGCAAGGAAATGGAATCAGTAGTCAAAACTGTCAAACAAGGAAAATTCCAGTATAAGATTGTTTCCCTGGTAAATTTTACCAAATATTTAAAGGAGAATTAATGTCAGTTCTTATCAAACTCTTAAAAAAACTGAAGAGGAGGGGACACTCCCAAACTCATTTCACAAAGCCAGCATTACCATGACACCAAAACACTAAAAGAAAAGAAAACTATAGGCCAATATCACTCATAAATACAAATGCTAAAATTGTCAATGAAATACTACTAAATTCAACAGTGTATTAAAAGGATTATACATCATGATCAAGTGGGGTTTATCCCTGGGATGCAAGGGTGTTTCAACATATGCAAATCAATAAATGTGATATACTACATTAATAAAATGAAGGCTAATAATTACATAGTAATCTCAATAGATGCAAGAAAAACATTTCACAAAGTTTAACATTTGTTTATTATAAAAACTCTCAGCAAATTGGGAATAGAAGGAATGTACCTCAACATAATCAAGTCCATATGTGATGAGCACACAGGTAACATCATACTCAGTGGTGAAGGTTTGAAAACTTTCCTCTAAAGTAAGGAACCACACAAGAGTGCTCACTGTCACCACTCCTATTCAACAGAACTGGAAATCCTAGCTAGAGAAATTAGACAAGCAAAAGAAATAAAAAGCATCAAAATTGGAAAGGAAGATGTAAAACTGTCTTTGCATATGATATGATCTTATCTGTAGAAAACCCTAAACACTCTATCAGAAAACTGTTAGAACTAATAAACAAATTCAGTTAAATTGCAGCATTTAAAATCAACATATAAAAATCAGCTGTATTTCTATACAATAACAATGAACTATCTTAAAAATAAAGAAAACAGTCCTTTTTAAAATAGAATCAAATCCAATAAAATGTTTGAGAATAAATTTAAACAAGGAGATGAAAGATCTGTACACTTAAAACTGTAAGAAATGGGAAAAGACACAAAAAAGTAAAGATATCCCATATTGATAGATCAGAGGAACTAATGGTGTTAAAATATCCATACTACCCAAATTCATCTATAGATTCAATGCAATCCACACCAAAACTCCAATGGCATATTTCATAGAAAAAGAAATCCTAAAATTCATATGGAACTACAATAGTCCTCCAGTAGCTCAGACTTGGATAAGAGTTTCCACTCTTGCTCTTCTCCAACCCAGTTCCCACCCACCAGTCAGAGAGAACCTTTTTCACACTTAAATCAGACCCCCTCCCCCATACTCTCCAAAGGCTTCCAGCCATGCAGATCATTTTGTCATTCCTCAAACCATTCCCAGTATATTCTTGTCTTTTGCATGGACATTCTATATTTATTTATTGACTCTCCCACTAGAATGAGAGCAGAGAGTTGGTTTGTCTTATTTTCTTTTGTGTTGTTCCACCCCTGGTGCATAGAACAGTGCCTGGCACATTAATATTTTCTCACATGGAATGAATCCATGAATGTAGGGGTGCTTCATTGTTAGACAGTATCACTGTTAACATTAATCACATCAACCAATAGTTCAAAGGTGACTGAACACATGATAATTTCAATAGATGCTAAAGAGATATGTGATAAAACTGAACAAATAATCTAGTAAAGATTTGGTAAAATCCTTGATATAAAAAACCAATTCCAAATGAATAGCTCAAATTATAGCTAATTGTACAACCCTAGAGATTACTGGCAGTAATGTAACACCAACTTATTTTTTCTTCTTGTGCTTAATTTGAATTAATTTTTATTGGAGTAGGCAGCCAGAGTGCCTGAAGAACTATGGATAGAGGTTTGCAACAGTGTACAGGAGACAGTGAAAAAACATTCAAAAGAAAAAGAAATGCAAGAAGGCAAAGTGGTTGTCTGGGGAGGCTTTACAAATAACTGAGGAAAGAAGAGAAGAAAAAGGCAAGTGAGAAAAGGAAAGATATACCCAACTGAATGCAGTGCAAAGAAATAGAGGAAAACAATAGAATGGGAAAGACTAGAGACCTCTTCAAGAAAATTGGGGCTATCAAGGGAATATTTCATACAAGGATGGACACGATAAAGGACAAAAATGGTAAGGACCTAACAGATGCAGAAGAGATTAAGAAGAGGTGGCAAGAATACACAGAACTATATAAAAAAGTCTTAATGACCTGGATAATGAACTTCCGGATGTTCAAGCTGGTTTTAGAAAAGGCAGAGGAACCAGAGATCAAATTGCCAACATCCGCTGGATCATCAAAAAAGCAAAAGAGTTCCAGAAAAGCATCTATTTCTGTTTTATTGACTATGCCAAAGCCTTCGACTGTGTGGATCACAATAAACTGTGGAAAATTCTGAAAGAGATGGGAATACCAGACCACCTGACCCGCCTCCTAAGAAATCTGTATGTAGGTCAGCAAGCAACAGTTCGAACTGGACATGGAACAACAGACTGGTTCCAAATAGGAAAAGGAGTACATCAAGGCTGTATATTGTACCCTACTTATTTAACTTATATGTAGAGTACATCATGAGAAACACTGGGCTGGAGGAAGCACAAGCTGGAATCAAGATTGCTGGGAGAAATATCAATAACCTCAGATATGCAGATGACACCACCCTTATGGCAGAAAGTGAAGAGGAACTAAAGAGCCTCTTGATGAAAGTGAAAGAGGAGAGTGAAAAAGTTGGCTTAAAGCTCAACATTCAGAAAACTAAGATCATGGCATCCGGTCCCATCACTTCATGGCAAATAGATGGGGAAAGAGTGGAAACAGTGGCTGACTTTATTTTTCTGGGCTCTAAAATCACTGCAGATGGTGATTGCAGCCATGAAATTAAAAGACACTTACTCCTTGGAAGGAAAGTTATGACCAACTTAGACAGCATATTAAAAAGCAGAAACATTACTTTGCCAACAAAGGCCTGTCTAGTCAAGGCTATGGTTTTTCCAGTGGTCATGTATGGATGTGAGAGTTGGACTATAAAGAAAGCTGAGTGCAGAAGAATTGATGTTTTTGAACTGTGGTGTTGGAGAAGACTCTTGAGAGTCCCTTGGACTGCAAGGAGATCCAACAAGTCCATCCTAAAGGAGATCAGCCTGGAGTGTTCATTGGAAGGACTGATGTTGAAGCTAAAACTCCAATACTTTGGCCACCTGTTATGAAGAGTTGACTCATTGGAAAAGACCCTGATGCTGGGAAAGATTGAGGGCAGGAGAATAAGGGGACGACAGAGGATGAGATGGTTGCATGGCATCACCCCCTCAGTGGACATGGGTTTGGGTGGACTCCAGGAGTTTGGTGATGGACAGGGAGGCCTGGCGAGCTGTGGTTCATGGGTCTGCAAAGAGTCAGACATGACTGAGTGACTGAACTGAACTGAACTGACCTGGATAACAATAATGTGGTCACTCACCTAGAGCCAGACATCCTGGAGTGTCAATTCAAGTGGGCCTTAGGAAGCATTACTATGAGCAAAGGTGTGTGTTAGTTGCTCAGCAGTGTCTGACTCTTTTGTGACCACATGGCCTGTAGCCCACCAGGCTCCTTTGTCCATGTGATTCTCCAGACAAGAATACTGGAATGGGTTGCCATTTCTTTCTCCAGATGAACTAAGCTAGTGGAGGTGATGGAATTCCAGTTGAGCTATTTCAAATCCTGAAAGATGATGCTATTAAGGTGATGCATTCAATATATCAGAAATTTTGGAAACTCAGCAGTGGTTTCAGGACTGGAAAAGGTCAGTTTTCATTCCAATCCCAAAGAAGGACAATGCCAAAGAATGTTCAAATTACTGTATAGTTGTGCTCATTTCACATGCTATCAAAGTTATGCTCAAAATCCCTCAAGCTAGGCTTCAGCAATACGTGAACCAAGAACTTCCAGATGTGCAAGATGAATTCTGAAGGGACAGAGGAACCACAAATCAAATTGCCAACCTTCATTCGATCATGGAGAAAACAATGAAGTTCCAGAAAAACATCTACTTCTGCTTTACTGACTATGCTAAAGCCTTTGACTATATGGATCACAACAAACTGTGGAAAATTCTTCAAGAGATGGGAATACCATACCACCTGACCTGTCTCCTGAGAAACCTGTATGTGGGTCAAGAAACAACAGTTAGAACCAGACATGAAACAATGGACTGGTTCCAAATTGGGAAAGGAATATGTCAAGGCTGTATATTTAACTTACGTGCAGAGTGATGGTGTTGTTCAGTTGCTGAATCATGTCTGACTCTCTGTGACCCTATGGACTGTAGCATGCCAGGTTTCCCTGTTCCTCACCATCTCCTGGAGTTTTTCCAAAGTATGCAGAGTACATCATTCGAAATGCCAGGCTGGATGAATCCCAAGCTGGAATCAAGATTGCTGGGAGAAATATCAACAACCTCAAATGTGCAGATGATACCACCCTAATGGCAGAAATTGAAGAGGAACTAAAGAGCTTCTTGATGAAAGTGAAAGAAGAGAGTGAAAAAGTTGGCTTGAAACTCAATATTCAAAAAACTAAGATCAAGGCATCAGGTCCCATCACTTCATGGCAAATAGAAGGGGATGAAAGTACAAGTAGTGACATTCTTTGTTTTCTTGAGCTCCAAAATCAGTGTGGACCATGACTGCAGCCATAAAATTAAAAGACACTTGCTCCTTGGAAGGAAAGCTGTTACAAACCTAGACAGCATATTAAAAAGCAGACACATCACTTTGCAAAAAACATCCATCTAGTCAAAACTTTTTTTAGTAGTCATGTATGGATGTGAAAGCTGGACCATAAAGAAGGCAGAGCATTGAAGAATTGATGCTTTTGAACTGTGGTGTTGGAGAAGACACTTGAGAGTCCCTTGGACTGCAAGGAAATCAAACCAGTCAAACCTAAAGGGAATCAGTCCTGAATATTCATTGGAAGGACTGATGCCGAAGCTGAAGCTCTAATACTTTGGCCACCTGATGGGAAGAGCTGACTCATTTGAAATGACACTGATGCTGGGAAAGATTGAAGGCAAAAAAAGAAGGTGAAGGCAGTGGATGAGATGGTTAGATAGCATCACCAACTCAATGGACATGAATCTGAGCAAACTCTGGGAGATGGCGGAGGACAGAGGAGCCTGGCTTGCTGCAGTCCACTGGGTTGCAAAGAGTTGGACACGACTTAGCAATTGAACAACAATAACAACAACAATAGTTGCTTTACAATGTTGTGTTAGTTCCTACTGTACAGCAAAGTGAATCAGCTATATGTATACATATATCCCTTCTTTTTTGGATTTCCTTCCCATTTAGGTCAGCACAGAGCACTGAATAGAATTCCCTGAGCTATATGGTAGGTTCTCAGTCATCTATTTCACACACAGTATCAAAATGTCTTCTTGTACTTTTACTAGGACTTACTAAACACTGGGTAGTATGATAAACACCTAACACATGCCATGCCAATCCTATGAGGTCTGAGGCATCTTCTATTTACAGTCAATGACATAGTGGCTTGACAAAGGTAACCCCTGTCCCAAAGTCATTCATCAAGTTTGGGAGGCAACTAGGGCACAAAGGAGGGCTGGTGAGGGTGGGAGGCAGTAAAGATTGGGCTCAATTGTGCCCCAGAATAATAATGACTGTCAAAACAATAAACTTCAATGGATCCACAAATGTGAAAAAATAGTTCCTCCTCTCTAATAAACAGAGAAGTGTAATGTTATTGTTGTTGTTTAGTTGCTAAAGCATGTCTGACCCTTTGTGACCCCATGGACTATAGCCCACCAGGCTCCTCTGTCCATGGGAATTCCCAGGCAAGAATACTGGAGTGGGTTGCCATTCCTTTCTCCAGGGGATCTTCTGACCCAAGGATCGAACCCGTGTTTCCTGCCTTGATAGGCAGGTTGTTTACCACTGAGTCACCAGGGAAGTCCAAAGGAAAGCAATAATGCCTATCAAAAGAGCAGGTTATTTTTAAGAAGGTGGAATGGCTAATGTCAGCACAAGTATGAGACAGCGGGTGCTGTCTTTTAGCATAGGGAGTGCAAATGGTTTGGTCTTCCTGGAAGGCAATTGTCAGCCCATAGCTCAAGCCGTGTGACTGTTCATTTGCTTTGACCCAGCAATTCTGTGTCTAGTAATTTATCCTTAGGGAATAATTCTGGATGTGGGCAAAGATTGAGCTACAAGGATATTCAGTGCAGAGCAATCTTACAACATAGCTTGTAAAGCATGAATTCCATTTTTTGAGGTGTTTGTATACATGTATCTCTATAAATATGTATCCCTATCTAGATCACCTACCTACCTATCTATTCATCTATAGAGGGGATGAGAGAGAGAGAGAAGAAACATATCAAGATATTAATAATAACAGTGACTTTTTCCAGGAAAACCAAATTACACATGTTTTGTTTTGTGCTGAACAAGTCACTCTATTTTCTAAAGGTTTGTAATGATTATATATTGCCCTTGTAATCAGAGAACACAATAAAATTATTTTCCTCCTGGAAATAAGGTGAATGCTTTCATTTCTCTTACCTGACATTTCAGGTGGGGTTACCTGAGTTTGTCTATCCAACAATTAAGCTTCTGCCGGGGGTGGGGATATAGCAGTGAACAACAGGGTCTGAGCCCTCTTGCGTGGAGCTAACATCCTAGCGGAGTGTGACATTAAACAAAAAGTGAAAGTGAAAGTCACTCAGTCGTGTCTGACTCTTTGCGACCCCATGGACTATACAGTTCATGGAATTCTCTAGGCCAGAATAGTGGAGTGGGTAGCCTTTCCCCTCTCTAGGGGATCTTCCCAACCCAGGGATCGAACCCAGGTCTCCCACATTGCAGGCAGATTCTTTACCAGCTGAGTCATAAGGGAAGCCCAAGAATACTGGAGTGGGTAGCCTATTCCTTTTCCAGCGGATCTTCCTGACCCAGGAACAAACCAGAGTCCCCTGCATTGCAGGCGGATTCTTTACCAATTGAGCTACCAGGGAAAAAACAAACAACATGCAAATATATAGGAACCATGTCTGCAAGGGGTAAACCACAATCAAGGCAGAGCAAGGGGTAAAGGATGCTGTTTGAGTCAATGGTCAAGGACGGTCTGTCTGCAGAGGTGTTGTGAAGCAGGCTGAGGAGCTATTCCCCAGATATCTAGGGCAGAGGGAACAGCATTTGCAAAGGCCCTGAGGCAGGACTGTGCTTAAAAATGTTGGTGGTGCAACAAGGAGGCTGGTGTCCTGAGAGCAGAGGGAGTGAGGAGGGATGGAAGGAGGTGACTTCAAACAGGTTATGGACATCAGATCAGGTGAGGCCTTGTTGGCCCAGGGGGTGATGTGGCTTCTGGAAGCCTCTGCAGGAAGAGAGTGGTTTCTGGGGCTCCTGAGCGAGAGCAACCGCATGCCCAGCCCCAGGACTGCTTGTTTGTGCAGCCCGATCTTTCCCAGGTCCCATCTCCAGGCATAGACAGAATCTTGGTGCTGTCTGATGGATCTGAAGCTTCCACCAGAGGCTTCACGCATATGAAAACATGGTGGGTTACAAGGATATTTATTTTCTTCTTCTTTTTTTGTACATGTTTCTTCACTTTTCTGAAAAGCACATGCACTCCTTGCATTACCAGAAAAAGTTATTTTAATAAAATGAAAATGGCAAAAACTGTGGCAACATGGAATTATTAATGATGCAGTTTGAAGGGAGAAAAAGCAGCAGGTAATATCTTTTGTATCTGATGGTAATAACAATACATTGTATGGTTGCTCGTGGGGAGGTCTAAAGGGGAGAAAATGAAAGCTCTGTTCGAATAGGGGGTGATGGATACTTTTCTTTCATTTCAAAATTGTCTTAATATTGTATTGTTTTCTAGAGACAAGGAAGGAACTGACCCATGTTCCTGACTCCCTGGGCTGCTTATAGGAAGTATCTCAAGTGCCACCTGGGCCTGGTGAGGTAAGAGTCCCCAAAGTGCACATTCCGTGCTCGCTCTGTAACTGATGGGTGGTTTATTTTTTAATTTCTCTTTCAAATTCTTTTTCCATTTAGGTGATAAATGGAATATTTCCTGCCATACCAGTAAATGAAGGCTGTCACAGTCATCAGCGATTGCAGCCACCACAGAGGGTGAGCTCGTGAGCCCTGGGGAAACTCAGGGAAGAAAAACACAGAACATTGGCTCCAGATAGCTGAGATGCATATCAGAGGAATGATTTAAGTGAGCCCAGATTCCGGCATCTTCCCATACATAAGAAAGTGCTGAATTCCTTAACCTGGGATATCTGATTTTCTTTAGTTTACAAAATGACTTTTGACATTCAGACTACCTGCCCTTTGTTCCAAAACTTCTATATAGCCTGGTTCCTCCTCCCCCACCTCCTCAGAGTAGTCCTCTAAGGGTTACTTGAGATGCTGCCTGCTGGGCTTAAGTCCTAAAAATTCCAGCCGAATAATACATAACTCTCAACTTTTAGGTTGTGAATACTTTTTGGGTCCACATAGGTTATTACATAATATTGTGCTATACAGTAGGTCCTTGTTGGTCATCCATTTTAAGTATAGCAGTGTATACATGTGAGTCTGATGTGTGCTTTAGAATGAAGATTAAGGAAACTGATCATTTCTCCAGCTTCTGTGTCCAGAGTAGTTCCTTGTAAGTAGAGAGCCATCACTCCATCAAAACACACAGGCAAAAAAAAAAAAAAAAAAAAAAACAAAAAAAACACACAGGCAATTCGGGTGCATTCTTAAGCTCATTCCAGCAGAGGTTGGGAGGCCACGCAGAGATCCTTTGGTGTGAACTAGTCTAGCTGTAGTCAGGACCCTGTGTACTGAACAAGATGGCTCTTGATCCCTGCTGGCCATCCCTACACCCAAGTACTTGGTCTGTGCTATAGTGTGACCCTTGCTAGCTCTGGACCCCACTCAAAAACCCTTAGCATAGTTTGCAGGATTTCTGATGGTTCCAAATCGGACACAGCTGGGTTCTGATTATACAAATGATGTCACCTAATGGGTAGAGGGTTTGCATTCTTTCCATTTTACTTCTGAGGACAGAGGTCAAGAGAAGCAGTCATTTACTCAGGCTCACATAGGCTAGAAGGGGAGACAGGACTCACAGCCAGCTTTCCTGATGTTCCTGCCCTGGTACCCTTCTAGCTGTGGCCTGGCCATGCCTTGTCCTGCAGCCCTGCACCTCTATGTTGTCACCTGTCCAACTGTCATGGCCGTGACCAACATCTCCCAGCTTGGGTCAGCGATGGTGTGCCATTAGTTTTCTAGACTTGAAGATGATAATAATTTCCAGTTCAATTTCAATGAAAGGTTATTTCATTAAAATTATGTAAACATTTTCCCGTTTAAATCTAGAATAGTTTGAAAGCATCTCAATGAGTATTAAGTGAACATGTGTGGGGTTTAGAATAGAAATGACTAATGTACTTAGTCGCTCAGTCGTGTCCAACTCTTTGCAACCCCATGGACTATATAGCCTGCCAGACTCCTCTGTCCATGGGGATTCTCCAAACAAGAATATTGGCATGGGTTGCCATGTCCTCCTCCAGGGAATCCTCCCAACCCAGGGATCGAACCCAGGTCTCCCACATTGCAGGTGGATTCTTTACTGGCTGAGCCACCAGGGAAGCCCAGAAATGACTAACATCAGTTTATAATTCAGCTAAATACCACTATCCCCATGGTCACTTTGACTCATTATACACTTGTAAGTTGGTTGTATTCTTATGTAAATAAATTATTGGTTATCTGTAAAGGGCCATGGCTTTAGGCATAAGAAATACCAGATATTCAAATTCAAGTTAATTAGGAGGATCAAAATGATAACAATTTTGCAAATTTACCCCAGAATGTTTTGCAGATAAGTAAATTGTATTTATGTCACCAAAATCCCCATAAAACACACCTGGAAGTTTCTCTTCCTTAAAAAAGCAATGTTAAGAAAAGAAAACATAATGGCAATTATAGCCAATTAGGCTTCCCTGATGGCTCAGTGGTAAAGAACCCGTCTGCCAATGCAGGAGACAACAGTTCATTTGCTGGGTCAGGAAGACCCCCTGGAGGGGCAAATGGCAACCCACTCCAGTATTCTTGCCTAGAGAATCCCACGGACAAAGGAGCCTGGCGGGCTACAGTCCATAGCGTTGCAAAGAGTCAGACACAACTGAGAGACTAAGGAACAATAGCCAATCCAACTTTTCATTTATTTGAAACAAAGGCTAGCAAATTATTTTGGAGGTAAGTCTTTATAATTAGCAGCTTTAACTGTCATTTCTTAGCTAATCATTTATACACAAGATCTGTAAATGAAAAACAATATTTAAAATTAGAGAATCTCAAACATTGGCTCACAAAAGCAGGTTTTGCATCTACTTGCTCCTGTAACACATGGTTGGATGTAATCTACATCTTAATATACATTGGATCTTCAAGCTCATCATGCTCAATGTCATTTAAAAGGGATTGTTGACAAATCATGCTTTATTCTTCATAACAAATACACATGAAAAGGAAGAACATATGTCACTTTTAAAATGCAAAATGTCTGAATTTATTTCTTAGAAATGTTTTATTATTAGTATTATTGTTACGAAAAGAGATTGTAAGCCAGAAAAGATTGAGAAGTGTGAGCTTAGCTCTTTCTCCAACTCTTTCCCACTCTCCCCTCCCATCTAGTTTCCATCCCACAAAAGAGCACAGAGGAACCAGTGCCAAGGAAATAATGTTGCCTAAGGCAACATCCCAGAGAAGGCAATGGCACCCCACTCCAGTACTCTTGCCTGGAAAATCCCATGGATGGAGGAGCCTGGTAGGCTGCGGTCCATGGAGTCGCTAAGAGTTGGACACGACTGAGTGACTTCATTTTCACTTTTCACTTTAACGCATTGGAGAAGGAAATGGCAACCCACTCGTGTTCTTGCCTGTAGAATCCCAGGGACGGGGGAGCCTGGTGGGCTGTCGTCTATGGGGTCACACAGAGTCAGAAACCTGAAGTGACTTAGCAGCAGCAGCAGAAGGCAACATCCATTCTGGGGAGTGGACATATGTGAACACATGTGTATGAATTTGAGAGTGTCAGTGCAACTGTGGGTATGGGTGTGTGTGTTTGTGTCTATGAATGATTTGGTGTCTGTCTGTATGAGTACATGGGTGTGTTTGTGAATGAATGCATGAGTAGATATAGATGCAAGTAACCAGGTGCAGGCATGTATAAATTCATATGTGTGTGACTGTGTGAGCAAGTGTGTGTGTGTTTCTATGAGTGAGCATGTATGTGAATGTGTCTGTGTGCATGAAGCCACCCAAGCCCTGAGGAAGAGAATCTGGGTTGACATGACTGGGGAACAGGGAATTCGAAAACATACAAGCGTATTAAATAAAACTGATTCCTGGTATCCTGAGTGGAGCTGAGAAGAGGGATGGCATGTCTTTCTCTTCTCACATGGTGGTTAGTCATGGAGCAGAATGGGGCTATGTTTGCTTCGGTAGAAGCAGATGCTGTGTGTGTGTTGAAGGGGGAGTGATGAACACTTCACAAAGTGGACCAGCCCATCAGTCCAGGATGAGGGCAGCTGTCAGTAGCAGCAGCCAGAACCCACACCACCAGTGCAGCGTGGAAATCTCCCAAGCTCTTTAGTCTGGCCCTCGCTCCCTCCCTCTTCCTCCCTCTCGCCCATCCCCCCAGGACACAGACACCAAAGTGGTCTCCTGCCTCTGTCTTTAATAAGCTCAGAAGACAGTAAATCATGGTAATGAGAAAAACAAGGCGCACATCTGCTCCCGATGAAGCATTGCACACGGGCTGATCAATTGCTCTAGAAATTGTCCTTTGGACATTACTCAGAATGAAGTTGTCCTGCTAGAGTGCAGTTTCCCATATGTAATTGGACGATGTGTCCCTCTAGTGGGACCATTGTCACGTTTCAGTTTAGGCCTGAGGAATTTGGGGTTGTGTTTCCAAAGTGCTTTTCAGTCTATTTTTTCTTAAACCTCAGAGCCTATTTCACACAAAAACAATTTTAGCAAGTGAATTTCCAGGATTATCTGGCAAAAAGACATGCTTTGAACCCTGAAATGTTTTTGGAGTCTCCTGTCAATGTTAACTCCCCTACCCCCGCTGCAACTCCCCCAGAATGTACATTTATTTATCTGTGGCAAGGATGACAGGCAGCTTGCGATTGAAAGCATCCATGGACCTGGCTATGAGTCCCTTGGGAGTGGGCTCCTCTCTCAACCAGCTCTGATTCTTCCAGGCCACATCCAGAGTCACAGGTACGGGCGTTAGAAGTATAGAACCTGTTAGAGCTTCTAAGGACTACTCCCATCGGAATGTTTGTCTCCATTCATTAATTCATTCTTTCATTCATTCAACACTGGTTTAGACAATTGGGATACATCAGTGAAGCAAACTAGGATGCCTGCCCTCCTGAGGTTGACTGCATAGCAGGTAGAGATATAAAGGAAGCATCATAAATGAGGAAACAATATGGTATGTTAGCAAGTGTTACGGCAAAAAGAAGAGCAGGATGGGGAGGGTCATGAGTATTAAACAGAGTGGTCAGGGCAAAACTATAATTAGAAAAGATACACGCACCACTGTGTTCATAGCAGCACTGTTCACAATACCCAAAACATGGAAAAAACCTAAATGTCCATTGACAGATGAATAGGTAAAGAAGACATGGTAAACATACATAATGGAATACTACTCAGCCATACAAAAAGAATGAAACGATGCCATTTGTCATAATGTGGATGAACCTGGTGGCTGTCACAGAGACTGAAGTAAGTCAGACAAAGAAAGACGAATATCATACGATACCATTTCTATGTGAAATCTAAAATATGACACAAATGAACCTATCTATGAAACGGAAACAGACCCACAGACCTAGACAACAGATTTGTGGGTGCCAAGGGGGAAGGGGGTGGGGGAGGGTTGGACTGGGAGTTTGGGATTAGCAGATACAAACTAGTATAATAGGATGGATAAACAACAAGGTCCTACTGTATAGTCCAGGGAACTATATTCAATATTCTATGATAAATCAGAAAAGAGAATAATATGAAAAAGAACATATATGTTTATCTGAATCACTTTGCTGTAGAACAGAAATTAACACAATGTTGTAAATCAGCTATACTTCAATTAAAACACATACACACAGAACAGCAGACTGATCACCAGAGAAGGCCACTGATAAAGGACTGGAAAAATGAAGTTGGTATCAGGGAAGTACATTCCAGCAGAGGGGACAGTCAGAGCAAAGACCCCAGGGCAGGAATATGCCTTGCTTGTTTGCAGAGGCCCTAAGAAGCCTGTGTGGCTGATTTAGAGAGCAAGGTGAGGGGATAAGGCGAAGAGATGAGAGTAGTGGTCAGGGCCAGAAGACAGAAGGGGCCTGGTAGGCTGTGGGAAGGACTTGGGCTCTCATTCTGGGTGAGATGGGAGCTGGTGCCGGGTTTTGAGCAGAGGAGGGATGGGACCTGACTTGTATTTTCATAGTCTGTCTGGCTGTTGTGTTGGAAACAGCTTGTCTGAACTGGGAACCCTGTCTCTGGGATAAGGGCAGGGATTGAGCAGGGTAGATTTTCAAGGCTGGAAATTAACATTTCTTTTGCAGGTTGGGGTTCAACTATGCTTGCCACCATGTCTGGAGCTGGCCATATATGTTCCACTCTAAAAAAGAGACAGACAGATCTAGTCCTTCAGGATTTTCTTAGAAAGGCACTCCCTAAGGCAAGGCTGCTGTTTGCAGATTGAGAGGATAAATATGAGGATTGAGAGGATAAATATGAAAACCCTTCAGGGGTCAGGATCCAAGGTACTGGCAGGGGGTGGGGGTGGGGGGTGGGAATGGATGTGGGAGCTGGTATAAGACTCCAGGCCTTGAAGGCAAGTAGGAAGGCTGATTGCTCTTTAATTGGGGAGCTGCCTGTTTCCCCTCTCAGTGCCCACTTCCTTCCGAAGGAGACGGAGGGAGAATGAAGTCCTCTCATCTCCCCCATCAAATGACTCCAGTGGACCTTTCCGGGGTGCCCTGAGCAGAAACCTGGGAAGACGCACTCCCATCCCTCCAACCCCCGCCCCCCGTTGGCTGTGCCCCCGAGTCATTTAGGGCAGGGATCAGCTGGTATGCCTGGACTGGGGTCTATTTTTGGAGGTGGGGGGGGGGGGGAGGACGCATTATACCTTGGGAGCTTCGGGTGGGAGTGGAAGCAAGACATCAGGGTAATGGCTAGATGAGGAACATTTCCAGGGGGATCTCGAGTTTCCTGCACGGACCGGGGACGTCTAGAATTTTGCAAAGGGTCCAGGACGGTTCGGGATTCCTGGATACCGTGCTTCCAGTCCTGGGTGCCCTGGCACAGAATTTGGGGATGGCCCCGTCCCCTGTGGATGCCTCCCCCAAAGTAGAGAGTGGGCCCAGATGACCTCCAAGGCCTTCCAGCTCTAACCCCAGGGCTTAGCCAGAGGCCGGCTTCTTCCGCTGCGCTGAGCCAGCTCCGCAGAGGGCGAGGCGTGCCCGGAGTCTGGGCTTTAATAATTCACGCGGCGACTACTCGCGCTCAGAATACAAACTCTGCGGCGAAGTGCCGGCGGGCGGGGCGGCAGCGCCCGGGCCCCACCGCTGGACGAGCCCGCCACCCTGCGGTCAGTCTGTGTACTGCCGGCTGCGCTACCCTTGACTCGGATTATCCGGCGGTGCATTCTAGTCCACGCAGGTCCTTCTTGACCATCTCTGGGGGATCCTTCCCTACACAGAGTCGCAGAACACTTTCCCTTTCCGAGTCTCAGCTTTGGGGACCCCTCCTCTTGAGCCCTGTATCTCAGACATGGCAGTGCCTTCCCGGAAAGAAAGAATGAAAGAAAGTGAAGTCCCTCAGTCGTGTCCGACTCTTTGCGGCCCCATGGACTGTAGCCTACCAGGCTTCTCTGTTCATAGGATTTTCCAGGCAAGAGTACCGGGGTTGGTTGCCATTTCCTTCTCCAGGGGATCTTCCCGACCCAGGGATCGAACCCAGGTCTCTGGCATTGCAGGCAGACGCTTTACCCGCTGAGCCACCAGGGAAGCCTTCCCTGGAGGAAGCCCTAAACCAGTTCCAGGGAGCCCCATGCCCAGACTCAGATCTTCATGGGTCTTGGTTCTGTTTCACTCCTTTCTAGGGTCTTGGATCGTCTCCTCTGATCCCACCCACAGGGGTCAATGAAATGTCCCCAGAAGCTCCAGGATTCCTGCCTATGGAACCGTCCCAAGGCCCCAGGATGGGGCGCTTGGTTCTAGGGTTTCTGTCTGGAAAGACTATCACTTCTGCTGGCTAGCAAGGAGCCAGAGAGAGTGGGCCTCAAGACTGGCGCCGGCTTGCTGATTTCAGTGACTCAAATCATCCATGTAGACAGGAGCACCCGTATATCCTAGCGGTGCCCTGCCCTGCAGCAAACAAACATTTGAAGGACGACTGCCTGTCTTGTTTATTACCAAGGAAACAGTTAAGCGTCAACTCCCTCCTTTCACAAACCTTGAGTGCCTCTGCTGTGCCAGGGACATGGCTGGGTGCTTGATACTGGGCCAGGGATCCAGACTCAAAGAGGTCCTCGTCTTCTGGGACTTCTCAACAGCTCTGGCCTGTTGCCCCTCTTCTGAGAGGGTTTCTCCCACTGGTTTCCAGGTTTAGAGCTTGAGTAACGGAAGGAGAGCCTGCAAAGGAGCAGTAGGAGGTAAAGCATGAGAGTCCTGTGCACTGGAAGTCAAGGAGAGGAGGGTTCCAGAAGGATGGTGTGTGGGTCAAGTATGATAAAGATCAAAAATTGACCACGCGATTTGGTGACCAACGAAGGCCAGGACAGAAATTGTGACATGATGGAGAAGGAAACCAGGTTGGAGTGTGTTGAGGAGTGAGTGGGGCCCTAGGGGATCCTGGTTTTTCTCACTACAAGCCCTTTGCAGACATTGCTCCCTTTGTTGGAAATCTTTCTCTCTCATCCTTGCCTAGTTTACTTACTTACTTTCTTTTTTTCTTTCCTTTTTACCACCCCTTGCGAGATCTTCCCCAACCAGGGATCGAACCTGGGCGCCTTGCTGTGGAAGTGTGGAGTCCTAACCACTGGGCCACCAGGGAAGTCCCTGGTTAACTTCTGGCATGGTGTCTCCTGCAACCATCACCGCCTGAGGGAAGCCTTTCCCGATCTCCCCAATTCAGACCAGCTCACTAGGCTACTCTTTCACTGCACCATGTATTTACCTCTTCTTCAGAGTGTTGATCTCTGTTGCAGTTCTTCATTTATTTGTGGGACTCTCGGATCTTGTGTATGATGTTGTACAATAGCTTTGCAAAAAATTCAGGGAAACTGGATAAATGGCATTGCTGTGTTATTTCTTACAACTGCATGAGAATCTACAATTATCTCAAAAGAAAAAAAGCTTACTTAAAAAAAAAAGAGAGCCGAAACCCACCCTGACCAGACTGCAAGTTCATGAGAGCAGCTTCTGGTCTGCCTTTGTTCACCAGGGTGTCCCAGCATCTAACACAGTGTTGACATACAGTGGGGGTTCAATGAATGCTTAGTGAATGAACAACAAGGGAGTGGTTAGTGACCTCAATGGGACGGCGCCAACCAGGGGGGAGGAGGTTGGTAGAATCTCATGGGTGGAGTGAGTAGCTGAGGCGGAGGAGAATGGCATGAGAGGAGCACCATGGAATAAGAAGGATGCTTACCCCTCTCCTACCTGCCGAGAATCAGGGCTCAGGAGCTTGATTTTATAGACTGGGAGAGGCTGAATAGTGCAGCGGTGAAACGCTTGGCCACTAACGTGCTGTGTGACCTCGGGAAAGGTTTGCCCTCTCTGCTGCAGTTTCCCTACCTGTTCCATACAATTCCAGTGGAACCTTCTTCATGGGGCTGTTGAGGAAATTAAATGACTTAATACCTGCAAAGGGCTAAGAACAATACTTCCTTCGAGCAGTGCTTGACAAATAATACCTGCTGGCTAAAGTCTTTTTAATTTTAAATTTCATTTGGTCCTCATCAACATTTTGAGGGGTGAATAAGGTAGGAATTGGACTTCCCTGGTGTCTCAGTGGTTACAAAATCTGCCCACAATGCAGGAGACGAGAGTTCCATCCCTGGGTCAGGAAGAGCCGCTGGAGAAGGACATGACAACCCTCTCCAGTGTTCTTGCCTGGAGAAGCCCCATGGACAGAGGAGCCTGTTTATGGTGGCTCAGACTGTCCACCCCATGGACAGTCCATGGGGTGGCAAGAGAGTCGGGCTCGACTTGGTGACTAAACGACAGCAACAGGGTAGGGATGGTTAGCCCAGGTTGAGACATGTGATCCCCAAGGAGGTCAAGGAGCTTACCAAGACACACAGTGAGTGAAGAACAAGGCAGGGACAAGACTCCGTCTCCCAATCTGCAGTTCAGTGCCCTCTCTGCCATAGCTCAGTGTGTGAAGGGGTTCTGAGAATTGGGGAGTGAACAGGTCAGATGAGAAGCAGTGTTCCATCTGCTGGGAAATTCTCCTTCTCATCGAATCACATCTTCACAGAGCCCCCAATTCCAGCAACCCCACCTAACAGTCGCCCAGACCACTCCTCATCAGCCCCTTCAGACCAGAGACCCATGTGTTCATTGTCTGCTTCCAGGTCCCTCCGCTGGTTGGTCCCGAGAGCTAGCTGGCAGAAGATTTAATCTGCCCTGGGTCTGACCCAGTGCATCCCAGCGAGTTCCTGCTGAGCGTCATGTTCAGACAAAAGAGTGATCCGATTAGCTGGGCGCCTCCTGCTCTGGTCAGCCCCCTGCGGCGCTAATCAAGGGGGAGGGAGATTATATTAGCAAAGATGCTGAGAAGGGAGAGCTGCTGAAATGCATTTACAAATGGATTTTTAATATAAAAAAAATAAGGGCAATTGGCATTGGCAATTAGGATACAGGGAAGGCCTTTGTAGCTGGAGCCACCGCTAAGAAGGTAAGACATTGAAGAAAGAAACTCCCAAACCAACAGACTCTGAGAACAAGTATCTGGAGATATTCATACATCCAGTAATGGTGAACTTCCCTTCATCATTTCTTGTGGTAACCAACTAGTGGAACAGATAAGTAGAAAGCAGGAATTCCCCCATATCACTCGGGGACAAGGCAGAATGGGGTCTTTTATAGCAAGTTAGAGCAGGGTGGTGAGGAATTAGCAAACCAAGGGGTAGAGGCATCAGGGGAAAGGACCTGGCTCACAGGCCTGGTTCTCAAAGGCTGGGAAGAAGAGAAGGGTTCAGCGAGGGGACGAGAGCATGGTGACGACAGACATTCCATGGAAACCAACCTATAGCCAGTCTGATCAATTAATCATAGTGGGGCTCAGGAAGCTGAATTATCACCTGGCTGCAATTCTGACTGCATTTTTATTTTATTTTATTTTATTTTTTTTCCAGTGGGTTTTGTCATACATTGATATGAATCAGCCATGGATTTACATGTATTCCCAATCCCGATCCCCCCTCCCACCTCCCTCTCCACCCGATTCCTCTGGGTCTTCCCAGTGCACCAGGCCGGAGCACTTGTCTCATGCATCCCACCTGGGCTGGTGATCTGTTTCACCATAGATAGTATACATGCTGTTCTTTTGAAATATCCCACCCTCACATTCTCCCACAAAGTTCAAAAGTCTGTTCTGTATTTCTGTGTCTCTTTTTCTGTTTTGCATATAGGGTTATCATTATCACCTTTCTAAATTCCATATATATGTGTTAGTATGCTGTAATGTTCTTTATCTTTCTGGCTTACTTCACTCTGTATAATGGGCTCCAGCTTCATCCATCTCATTAGGACTGGTTCAAATGAATTCTTTTTAATGGCTGAATAATATTCCATGGTGTATATGTACCACAGCTTCCTTATCCATTCATCTGCTGATGGGCATCTAGGTTGCTTCCATGTCCTGGCTATTATAAACAGTGCTGCTATGAACATTGGGGTGCACGTGTCTCTTTCAGATCTGGTTTCCTCAGTGTGTATGCCCAGAAGTGGGATTGCTGGGTCATATGGCAGTTCTATTTCCAGTTTTTTAAGAAATCTCCACACTGTTTTCCATAGCGGCTGTACTAGTTTGCATTCCCACCAACAGTGTAAGAGGGTTCCCTTTTCTCCACACCCTCTCCAGCATTTATTGCTTGTAGACTTTTGGATAGCAGCCATCCTGACTGGCGTGTAATGGTACCTCATTGTGGTTTTGATTTGCATTTCTCTAATAATGAGTGATGTTGAGCATCTTTTCATGTGTTTGTTAGCCATCTGTATGTCTTCTTTGGAGAAATGTCTGTTTAGTTCTTTGGCCCATTTTTTGATTGGGTCATTTATTTTTCTGGAATTGAGCTGCAGGAGTTGCTTGTATATTTTTGACATTAATCCTTTGTCTGTTGCTTCATTTGCTATTATTTTCTCCCAATCTGAGGGCTGTCTTTTCACCTTGCTTATAGTTTCCTTTGTAGTGCAAAAGCTTTTAAGTTTCATTAGGTCCCATTTGTTTAGTTTTGCTTTTATTTCCAATATTCTGGGAGGTGGGTCATAGAGGATCTTGCTGTGATTTATGTCAGAGAGTGTTTTGCCTATGTTCTCCTCTAGGAGTTTTATAGTTTCTGGTCTTACATTTAGATCTTTAATCCATTTTGAGTTTATTTTTGTGTATGGTGTTAGAAAGTGTTCTAGTTTCATTCTTTTACAAGTGGTTGACCAGTTTTCCCAGCACCACTTGTTAAAGAGGTTGTCTTTTTTCCATTGTATATCCTTGCCTCCTTTGTCAAAGATAAGGTGTCCATAGGTTCGTGGATTTATCTCTGGGCTTTCTATTCTGTTCCATTGATCTATATTTCTGTCTTTGTGCCAGTACCATACTGTCTTGATGACTGTGGCTTTGTAGTAGAGTCTGAAGTCAGGCAGGTTGATTCCTCCAGTTCCATTCTTCTTTCTCAAGATTATTTTGGCTATTCGAGGTTTTTTGTATTTCCATACAAATTGTGAAATTCTTTGGTCTAGTTCTGTGAAAAATACCGTTGGTAGCTTGATAGGGATTGCATTGAATCTATAGACTGCTTTGGGTAGAATAGCCATTTTGACAATATTGATTCTTCCAATCCATGAACACAGTATGTTTCTCCATCTGTTTGTGTCCTCTTTGATTTCTTTCATCAGTGTTTTATAGTTTTCTATGTATAGGTCCTTTGTTTCTTTAGGTAGATATACTCCTAAGTATTTTATTCTTTTTGTTGCAATGGTGAATGGTATTGTTTCCTTAATTTCTCTTTCTGTTTTTTCATTGTTAGTATATAGGAATGCAAGGGATTTCTGTGTGTTAATTTTATATCCTGCAACTTTACTATATTCATTGATTAGCTCTAGTAATTTTCTGGTAGAGTCTTTAGGGTTTTCTATATAGAGGATCATGTCATCTGCAAACAGTGAGAGTTTTACTTCTTCTTTTCCTATCTGGATTCCTTTTACTTCTTTTTCTGCTCTGATTGCTGTGGCCAGAACTTCCAACACTATGTTGAATAGTAGTGGTGAGAGTGGGCACCCTTGTCTTGTTCCTGATTTCAGGGGAAATGCCTTCAATTTTTCACCATTGAGGGTGATGCTTGCTGTGGGTTTGTCATATATAGCTTTTATTATGTTGAGGTATGTTCCTTCTATTCCTGCTTTTTGGAGAGTTTCAATCATAAATGAGTGTTGAATTTTGTCAAAGGCTTTCTCTGCATCTATTGAGATAATCATATGGTTTTTATCTTTCAATTTGTTAATGTGGTGTATTACATTGATTGATTTGCGGATATTAAAGAATCCTTGCATTCCTGGGATAAAGCCCACTTGGTCATGGTGTATGATTTTTTTAATATGTTGTTGGATTCTGTTTGCTAGAATTTTGTTAAGGATTTTTGCATCTATGTTCATCAGTGATATTGGCCTGTAGTTTTCTTTTTTTGTGGCATCTTTGTCTGGTTTTGGAATTAGGGTGATGGTGGCCTCATAGAATGAGTTTGGAAGCTTACCTTCATCTGCAATTTTCTGGAAGAGTTTGAGTAAGATAGGTGTTAGCTCCTCTCTAAATTTTTGGTAGAATTCAGCTGTGAAGCCATCTGGTCCTGGGCTTTTGTTTGCTGGAAGATTTTTGATGACAGTTTCAATTTCCTTGCTTGTGATGGGTCTGTTAAGATCTTCTATTTCTTCCTGGTTCAGTTTTGGAAAGTTATACTTTTCTAAGAATTTGTCCATTTCATCCAAGTTGTCCATTTTATTGGCATAGAGCTGCTGGTAGTAGTCTCTTATGATCCTTTGTATTTCAGTGTTGTCTGTTGTGATCTCTCCATTTTCATTTCTAATTTTGTTAATTTGGTTTTTCTCTCTTTGTTTCTTAATGAGTCTTGCTAATGGTTTGTCAATTTTGTTTATTTTTTCAAAAAACCAGCTTTTAGCTTTGTTGATTTTTGCTATGGTCTCTTTAGTTTCTTTTGCATTTATTTCTGCCCTGATTTTTAAGATTTCTTTCCTTCTGCTAACTCTGGGGTTCTTCATTTCTTCCTTCTCTAATTGCTTTAGGTGTAGAGTTAGGTTATTTATTTGGTTTTTTTCTTGTTTCTTGATGTAAGCCTGTAATGCTATGAACCTTCCCCTTAGCACTGCTTTTACAGTGTCCCATAGGTTTTGGGTTGTTGTGTTTTCATTTTCATTCATTTCTATACATATTTTGATTTCTTTTTTGATTTCTTCTATGATTTGTTGGTTATTCAGAAGCGTGTTATTTAGCCTCCATATGTTTGAAGTTTTAACATTTTTTTTCCTGTAATTGAGATCTAATCTTACTGCACTGTGGTCAGAAAAGATGACTGGAATGATTTCAATTTTTTTGAATTTTCCAAGACCAGATTTATGGCCCAGGATGTGATCTATTCTGGAGAAGGTTCCGTGTGCACTTGAGAAAAAGGTGAAGTTGATTGTTTTGGGGTGAAATGTCCTATAGATATCAATTAGGTCTAGCTGGTCCATTGTGTCATTTAAGGTTTGTGTTTCCTTGTTAATTTTCTGTTTAGTTGATCTATCCATAGTTGTGAGTGGGGTATTAAAGTCTCCCACTATTATTGTGTTACTATTAATTTCCTCTTTCATACTCGTTAGTGTTTGCCGTCCATATTGCGGTGCTCCTATGTTGGGTGCATATATATTTATAATTGTTATATCTTCTTCTTTGATTGATCCTTTGATCATTATGTAGTGTCCTTCTTTGTCTCTTTTCACATCCTTTATTTGAAAGTCTATTTTATCTGATATGAGTATTGCGACTCCTGCTTTCTTTTGGTCTCCGTTTGCATGAAATATTTTTTTCCAGCCCTTCACTTTTAGTCTGTATGTGTCTCTTGTTTTGAGGTGGGTCTCTTGTAGACAGCATATATAGGGGTCTTGTTTTTGTATCCATTCAGCCAATCTTTGTCTTTTGGTTGGGGCATTCAATCCATTTACATTTAGGGTAATTATTGATAGGTGTGGTCCCGTTGCCATTTACTTTGTTGTTTTGGGTTCACGTTTATACAACCTTTCTGTATTTCCTGTCTAGAGAAGATCCTTTAGCATTTGTTGAAGAGCTGGTTTGGTGGTGCTGAATTCTCTCAGCTTTTGCTTATCTGTAAAGCTTTTGAATTCTCCTTCATATCTGAATGAGATCCTTGCTGGGTACAGTAATCTAGGTTGTAGGTTATTCTCTTTCATTACTTTCAGTACGTCCTGCCATTCCCTTCTGGCCTGGAGGGTTTCTATTGATAGATCAGCTGTTATCCTTATGGGAATCCCTTTGTGTGTTATTCGTTGTTTTTCCCTTGCTGCTTTTAATATTTGTTCTTTGTGTTTGATCTTTGTTAATTTGATTAATATGTGTCTTGGGGTGTTTCGCCTTGGGTTTATCCTGTTTGGGACTCTCTGGGTTTCTTGGATTTGGGTGGCTATTTCCTTCCCCATTTTAGGGAAGTTTTCAGCTATTATCTCCTCGAGTATTTTCTCATGGCCTTTCTTTTTGTCTTCTTCTTCTGGAACTCCTATGATTCGAATGTTGGGGCGTTTCACAGTGTCCCAGAGGTCCCTGAGGTTGTCCTCATTTCTTTTGATCCTTTTTTCTTTTTTCCTCTCTGCTTCATTTATTTCCACCATTTTATCTTCTACCTCACTTATCCTATCTTCTGCCTCCGTTATTCTACTCTTGGTTCCCTCCAAAGTGTTTTTGATCTCATTCATTGCATTATTCATTTTTAATTGACTCTTTTTTATTTCTTCTAGGTCTTTATTAAACAGTTCTTGAATCTTTTCAATCTTTGTCTCCAGGCTATTTATCTGTAACTCCATTTTGTTTTCAAGATTTTGGATCATTTTTATTATCATTATTCTAAATTCTTTTTCAGGTAGATTCCCTATCTCCTCCTCTTTTGTTTGACTTGGTGGGCATTTTTCATGTTCCTTTACCTGTTGGGTATTTCTTTGCCTTTTCATCTTGTTTAGATTGCTGTATCTGGAGTGGGCTTTCTGTATTCTGGAGGTCTGTGGTTCCTTTTTATTGTGGAGGATTAACCCAGTGGGTGGGGTTAGACGATTGGCTTGTCAAGATTTCCTGGTTAGGGGAGCTTGTGTCAGTGTTCTGGTGTGTGGAACTTGATTTCTTCTCTTTGGAGAGCAATGGAGTGCCCAGTAATGAGTTTTGAGATGGGTCTATGTGTTAGGTGTGTCCTTGGGCAGCCTGTATGTTGATGTTCAGGGCTATGTTCCTGCGTTGCTGGAGATTTTGCGTGGTATGCCTTGCTCTAAAACTTATTGGCTCTTGGGTGGTGGTTGGTTTCAGTGTAGGTATGGAGGCTTTTGGACGGTCACTTATTACTTAAAGTTCCATGTAGTCAGGAGTTTTCTGGTGTTCTCAGGTTTTGGGCTTAAGTCTCCTGCCTCTGGATTTCAGTTTTATTCTTCCTGTAGTCTCAGGACTTCTCCAACTATACAGCCCTGATAAGAAAACTTCTAGGTTAATGGCTAAAAGATTCTCCCCCGTTAGGGACACCCAGAGAGGTTCACAGAGTTACATGAAGAAGAGGAGAGGGAGGAGGGAGATAGAGATGAACAGGAGGAGAAAAAGGGGGACTCAAGAGGAGAGAGACAGATCTACGCAGCTGTCTGTTCCCAGAGTGTTCTCCGTAGCCCAGTCACCTACAAGGATTCACAGAATTGGATTGGGAAGAGAAGGGGAAAGGAGGAAATAGAGGTGTTCTGAGGTAGAAAACAGAGAGTCAAGATTGGGAGAGAATAATCTTCGGTTTAAAAATAGGGCTTCTCTTCTTTTTTTTTTTTTTTTGTAAGGTTATAGTGTATTGAAAATGAAAGTTAAGGAGTAGTAGAGGAGTACTAGAGGACTTTAAAAGAAATAAGAGAAAAAGAAAAATAGAAAATAGAAGAGAAAAAGGAAAGAAAAAAAAGAAAAAAAAAGAAAGAAAAAGTAAAGAAAGAAAAAAGAAAAAAAAAAATTTTTTTTTTCCCCCTAATTAAAAAATCGTAAAAGTCTGTGGAAATGAAAGTTAAGGAGTAATGGGGGAGTAATAGGGGATTTTAAAGGAAAACAAAAGAGAAGAAAGAAAAAAGAAAAAAAAGAAAAAAATAAAAAAAAAATTAAAAAAAAAAAAGAGAAAAAAGTAAAATTATATCTAGGAGTTTCTCTGGAGCTGTTGCGGTCAGTGTGGGTTCGGCTCAGTTTCAGATAGCTCCTCGTTCCAGCTTACGCTTCTCGATATCTACAGGCCCCTCCGGTGTAGTCAGCGTTTCCTAGAGGGATTTTAATCTGTTGCACCAATCCCTTCTGAAGCGGTTCCCTTTGTTTATTTGGCTTCTGTTTGCCGGTCTCTTCAGAGCCTCATTTCCGCCCTGACACAGGCGGGCGGAGGTGGACTGTTACTCAGGTAGCTAGTTCCGTCGCTCTGCGGGGCAGGGAGGGCCTTGTGCTGTGGGGACAGGCTTGCGCCGCGGGGATGGGCTGGGGCTGCCGGGAGGGGCTGACGCTGCTTTCTCCGTCTGTGCTGCTCAGGCTCCCGGCCGGTCTATATGGAGCGCGCCCCGCGCTGCGCGAGGTTCCAGCCCTCGGGTGTTCCACAAAAGCGTGGAAGGAAAAGCTGCGCCTGCTCTCTGTGCCTTCCCCGTCAGAGCGGTCCAGGCAGCCAGGGGCTTGGTGGGCGCACTCTACCCAGGTGTGGCACGCCCCCTCCCTTCCGTGGACCCAGACTCAGTTTCCGCAGGCGCCAGTCGGGCGTGTGCGCCTTCCGCCCTCCGCGTCCCCAGCCCCAGTCCCCGCCCGCGCCGGTCAGGTGCCTGCGGCCTGTGTCTCGCCGCGACCTTCCCCTCCCCCCTGCCTCCGGCGGGGCTGGGCCGGTCCGCAGCCTGCGAGCTCCTCTCTGGACCCTCTCGGTCTCTTTGTTCTGCGAACGGCCGGCAGTGTGTTCGGGCCGGTTAATTTACTCTCTCTCTTTTGGTCTCCCACAGTTCAAGTTGGAAACTCACAGAAGTTCCCTCCGATTGTCCTCAGGGCACTCGGGCCGGACTCTACCCCAAGCAATGCCGCCTAAGAGCTCCCGGGACGGATCTCCGTCCTTAGCTCTTTTGTCTCACTTTTTATCTTTTATATTTTGTCCTACCTCCTTTCGAAGACAATGGGCTGCTTTTCTGGGCGCCTGATGACCTCAGCTAGCGATCCGAAGTTGTTTTGCGAAGTTTGCTCTGCGTTCAGTTATTCTTTTGATGAATTTGTAGGAGAGAAAGTGGTCTCCCTGTCCTACTCCTCCGCCATCTTGGCTCCTCCCTGACTGCATTTTTAAATAACAGTTTTTGAGGTACAATTCACATACCATAAAGTTCACTCTTAAAGTATACAACCCAGTATACTCTATTTTATTTTACTTTATTTATCCATTTGGCTGTGCCGGGTCCTAGGTGCAGCACGTGGGATCTGTAGCTGTGGCATGTGGGATTTAGTTCCTTGACCAGGGATTGAACCTGGGACCCCTGCATTGGAAGCAGCATGGGCCCCCTGCATGGAGTCCTAGGCACTGGACCACCAGGGAAGTCCTAACCCAGGACACTCTTATTTTTTAAGTATATTCAGTTGTCCTGCTGAGCCCTGAAGAATTGATGCTTTGGAACTATGGCTGGAGAAGACTCTTGAGAGTCCCTTGGACTGCAAGGAGATCAAACCAGTCAATCATAAAGGAAATCAATCATGAATATTAATTAGAAGGACTGATGCTGAAGCTGAAGCGCCAATACTTTGGCCACCTGATGTGAAGAGCTGACTCATTGGAAAAGACCCTGATGCTGGGAAAGATTGAGGGCAGGAGGAAAAGGGGATGACAGAGGATGAGATGGTTGGGTGGCATCATCAACTCTATGGACATGAGTTTGAGCAAGCTCTGGGAGACAGTGAAGGACAGGGAAGCCTGGTGTGCTAGTGTTCATGGGGTCACAAGGAGTTGACACGACTGAATGACTGAACGACAACAAGTTATACAGCTGTCACTGCAATCAGTCTTAGAACATTTAATTACCTCCAAAAGATACTCTGTTCCCTTTGGCAGCCACCCACCCTCATTCCTCCTGAACCCAATCCCCTGGCAACCACTAATCTGCTTTCTGTCTCTATGTATTTTCTTATTCTGGATATTTCATGTAAATGGAATCATAAAATATCTGGCTTTTTGTGTCTGGTTTCTTTAATTGGTATATTGTCAAGGTTCTTCCACGTTGTAGCATGTGTTAGTACTTCATTCCTTTTAATGGCTGAATAATATTCCATTGTAGGCGAGACCACATTTTGTTTGTCCATTTGTCCACTAATGGACATCAGGATTGTTTTCACTTGGGGGATATTATAAATAATGATCCTATGAACATTTGTGTACAAGTTTTTGCATGGGCATATGTTTTCATTTCTCATGGGCATACATCTAGAAGTTGAATTGCTGAGTTATATGGCAACAACTTATGTTTAACTTCTTAAGGAGCTTCCAAACTCTTTTCTGCAGTGGCTAAACCATTTCACTTTCCTACCAGAAATATATGAGTTCCAATTTCTCCACATCTTTATCAGCATGTTTTTTTCTGTTTAAAAATTGTAGCAATATGGAGAAGGAAATGGCAACCCACTCCAGTATTCTTGCTTGGAAAAGTCCATGGACAGAGGAGCCTGGCGGGCTGCAGTCCATGGGGTTACATGACTGAACATGTGTGCATGAGAGTGGAGGGAGATGGGTTGGTAGCAATAAACTGGTAGAACAATTGTAACCATCATAGTGGGTGTGAAATATGATCTCATAGTGGCTTTAATTTGCATTTTCTTGATGACCAGTGATGTTGAGCATGTTTTCATATGTTTTTTGGCCATTTGGGTATCTTCTTTGGAGAAATGTCTATTCAGATCTATTGCCCTATTTATTTATTTATTATATAAAAAATTTTGGTTTCTTTGGGTCTTTGTTGCTATGTGCAGGCTTTCTCTAGTTGCGGCAAACAGGGGCTACTCTCAAGTTGTGGTGTGTGGGCTTCTCATTCAGGTGGCTTCTCTTGTTGCAGAACACCAGTTCTGGGGCACACGGGGTTCAGTAATTGTGCCACAGGGGTTCAGTTGTTGTGGCACGGGCTTAGTTGCTCCATGGCATGTGGGATCTTCCCAGAACAAGGATCAAAACCATGTTACTTGCATTGGCAGTGGATTCTTATCCACTGTATCACCAGGGAAGTCCATTGCCCAATTTTTTATTGGGCTATTTATCTTATTTATGGTTGAGTTGTAAGAGGTTTTTTTTTTGTTTGTTTGTTTGTTTGTTTTTTTAATATTCTGGATAGTAGACTTGTATCAGATGTATGATTTGCAATTCTTTTCTCCCAGTCTGTGGGATGTCTTTCCACTTTCTTGATAGTGTCCTTTGATATACAAAAGTTGTCATTTTGATGAAGTCCAACTTATTTCTTTTTTGCTGCTCATGCTTTTGATATCATCTCACTGCTTCTTTAGGCAGTAGTTCTTGATATTTCTTTATCCTCTGACTACCCCAGCCCTATCCTCAGTCATTCTCTTGAAGGTCCTTGATCTCAAGCAAACAAACTAAAAATTTGCTTTTTCTGAGAACACACTTCAAGTTCTCTCAGGTATTCTGTTACGATATGGGAAGTTATGAGGCCAGACCTAATTACAATGAGTGTAGGGAGGCTATAGCTAATTGTATTTCCATAAGTCTGCAACACAAACACACTCAAATATTTATGTTAGGTTCATTCATTTATTATAGGTTGTATTCATTGTAGGTTGTAATGACACCATAGAATAAATGTGACCTTCACAGCAGTGATGGAACAATACAAAGATGGGGGATTTTCCAATGTTATGTGGCAGTCTGGATGGGAGAATGGATCCATGTATATGTATGGCTGAGTCGCTTTGCTGTGCACATGAAGCCATCACAATATTGTTAATCAGCTATACTCCAATATAAGATAAAAAGTTTAAAAAATAAAATAAAATGTGTATCATCAAAAAAAAAAAAAAAAAGACGAGGCATTTCCAAATGACTCAAGTATTAATGGCAGGGTATATGATTGTTCTGATTAAAGCTCTGAGAGTAAAAATAATTTTTGTAATGACAACAATTGATATGAGAACTCTCATTCCCATCAAGATCAGTCCTAGATTGAGAAGCCATTCTCTGTATTCCTCTATGTTTCTGCTCTGTATCTTTAAGACTGTTTCTTACTTCATCTTTACATGCTCAAATTCTCCCCAGCCTTTAAAGGCCAGCTCACCTCTATGAAGCTTTCCCTGACTTCCCCCATTGTTAGGCCCCAGACATAGCCTGAGGTGAGGGGCACTAGTCAACTGCAGATGGAGTCATGACTTGGGGGAAAGCCAGTGCTCGGGATGAAGTGGAGAGCCTCAGGTTGAGATAGCCAGGCTGAAGAATTTGCTTCTCTAGAATTTGCTTCTCTAGATGAGGAGTGGCCAAATAGTGTAACAGTGAAATGCTTAGCCACTATCATGTTGGCTGACCTTGGGAAAACTGCCTTCTCTTTCAGTTTCCCCCTATCTGTTCAACAAGATTATGACAGTACCTACTTCATAGGACTGTTAAGGAAATTACATGAGTTAATACCTACCTGCAAAGGACTAAGAACAGTAGTCCCTTAGAACAGTACTTGACAAGTAAAACACACTTACTAAATGTTTTGTTTATTTCTAAATTTTGTTTGGTTAAAATCTCAGGATCTTGACATAAGAAACTCAGGGACATGTCTCACAAGCCCCTGGTTACACCCAAAAAGGTCTTCTCATAAATGCTATGATTTGCACAGAGGAGATTGGAATATGGTAGGTAGCAGAGACTCATGGACCAATGAGGTATCTCTAGTAATATTTTAATTTAAAACCTGGAGCAGGCATAATTTTCAAATTCTACTTATAAACTATTAGAATTAATGACCAAAGTCATTCTGTATACTAGCAACAAACAAAAGCAATTTTAATGATACCATTTACAGTAGCAACAAAAATCTCCTCAATTATGTGGGATTTGATATGACATGAAATGTGCAATATTTCTACACTGACTATGACAGAACATTGCTGATGAATTAAAAACAATCTAGAGAAATGGAGATATATATCATGTTCATGAAATAGAAGGATCAATATTATTAAGATGTTAATTCTCTGCAAGTTGATCTACAGACACAATGTAATTCCAATAAAAAGTCACAGTTGGACGTGTGTGTATGCGTGCATGTGTGTGCATTGTCAATCTGATTATCAAATTTATATGAAAATACAAAGAACTTAGAATAGCTAAGATAATTCTGAAGAAGAACACAGCCAAGGGCACTTATATCATTATTTTTCAAGACTTGTAAAACCATAGTAATTATGTTGATGTATTCTTGGCACACAGGATATGAAGAAAACCCTGAACAATGGTATAGAATAGAGAGTCTAGAAACTGACCCAACACATGTCACTTGATTTATGTCAAAGATGATACTGTAGTTCATTGGAGAAAGGATGGCCTTTTTGGAAGATGGCCATCTGGATTTCCACATGGGAAAAAAATGGATTTGGATCCCACCTCACACCATATGCAAAAATTGATTGCAGCTGTATTGATAACTGAATGTGAAAGATAAATCAATACATCTTATAGGAGATAAATTAAGATAGTATCTGCAGGACTTTAGAGCAGGTAAAGACTGCTTAAGGACACAAGAGACACTAACTACAATGGAAAAAAATCAATAAAATGGACTGCATTAAAATCAATAATTTCTATAATTAAAATACATTATAAAGAGAAAACACAAATGAAAAAGGCCAAGTGGGTCCAATCTACTCTCATGAACTCTTAAAAGCAGAGAACTTCCTCTGTCTGGAGTTAGAAGAGATGTGGCAGAAGAAGCCACAGAGGCTCAAAACCTGAGAGGGACTGTGTGGGCCATTGCTGTCTGAGATGTAGAGACCATGTTCAAGATAAAGGTGCCAGCCAATGCTACTATACTCATCATATTGCATTGTATACATATGTCAAACCAACACACTGTACACCTTTAACTTATACAATGTTATATGTTAATTATGGGGCTTCCCTGGTGGCTCAGACAGTAAATGATCTGCCTGCCCTTCAGGAGACCTGGGTTCGATCCCTGGTTTGGGAAGATCCTCTGGAGAAGGGAATGGCTACCCACTCCAGTATTCTTGCCTGGAAAATCCCATGGACAGAGGAATCTGGTGGGATACAGTCCATGGGGTCATAAAGAGTCAGACACGACTGAGTGACTAACACATCAGTTTGCAGAGTGGTAAAGAATCTGCTTGCCAATGCAGGAGACACAGGTTTGATCCCTGGGTTGGGAAGATCCCTTGGAGAAGGAAATGGCAACCCACTCCAGTATTCTGGCCTGGGAAATCCCATGGACAGAGGAGCCTGGCGGGCTGCAGCCCTTGGGGTCACAAAGAGTCGGACGTGACAGAGCATGCACACACTAATTATGTCTAATTATGTCTCCAAAACAGAGAAGGCAATGGCAACCCACTCCAGTACTCTTGCCTGGAAAATCCCATGGATGGAGAAGCCTGGTAGGCTGCAGTCCATGGGGTCTCGAAGAGTCAGACATGACTGAGTGACTTCACTTTCACACATTGGAGAAGGAAATGGCAACCCACTCCAGTGTTCTTGCCTGGAGAAACCCAGGGACGGTGGAGCCTGGTGGGCTGCCGTCTATGGGGTTGCGCAGAGTCGGACACGACTGAAGCGACTTAGCAGCAGCAGCAGCAGCAGCAGCATAGCTCCAAAAAAAGAAAAATCCTCCCAAACAAACAGAAAGCAAAAAGAACAGAGAGGTGTCTAGGAGCTAAGGGCAGCCCCCAGCTGTGGCCAGCAGGAAAGGGACACCTAAGTACCACAATGGTCAGGAACTGGATTGGCTCTGACTTGAAGAAGTCTGGAGACAGATTCTTCCCAGAGCCTCCTGATACATGCCCGGCTGGCTGTCACAGAGCGGTCTTAATCAGGGCAGCAGCATGATTTGATTATGTCTGCAAAGCTCACCATGGCAGCTGTGGGGAGGGCTCTTCCTGAGACCTGGAATTCCCTACTCAAGAATCCTCAGACTGCCTGATCATGCTGAGGAATACATTTTTCTGTGGCCAGAAAGCCTCTACCAGGCAGAGTCATAGAGGGTAATGACAGCCTTCCCCATTGCCTGGGCAGGGCAGGTGGGTGGTAGCTCCCCATTCCTGGGACACACAAGGGATGCAGGTCTACCCTCCAGACAGAGAGCTCCATAGGCTCTGGGACTTCTTGAGGTTGCCATGTGGCCCCTGCGTGCTAAGGTGCATGTACTGGTTTGAAGGTCAGAGGAAGACTTTCTGGATCCAGCTGTTCCAGGAATGTCCATGATCCCGAGATGATAAGTGAGGGTTCTTCTCCTGGAGTGGGAAACCCTGGGCCAGACAAGGAGGCCCAGCAGTTCCTGGGATGCCTCAACACATGATGGGGGTGGCTGGGGAGGAGTAATCGAGGTAGTGTAGTCTGCCCTCCTCTCTATCATTTTCATGGCCCTGGCTGGTCCTTGAGCGCACAGGCTGGGAGTGGGCACAGAGCCATGGAAGGCAATGGTCCCATGTCTGTTGTTTGCAACTTCTTCCTGCTTGAAGTCAGCACTAAGGAAGGGCACACTTGCATCCCTTCTCAGACCTTCTGTGGTCCACCAACCAGGCACAGGTCTCACCCAGATTACCTCTCAGGGTAGGGGTAAGACACAAGTCAAAGCACCACCCAGTTCCCAGGACTCCTGCTAGTCTTTAGTCTAGAGGCAAAGGACCTCCACAGACAGAATCCACTTCCTATGGCTCTCGAGGTCAGTTCTGAATCTCCTGTCATCAACCATTCCATCTGCTACCTCTCTTTGTGGCAGCCATCTACATGCTTCTGGATCCTTCTTCTTTATTCCTTGGAAATTGTAGTTCCTGGCTCACTGTCATTCCAACTCCATTCCTTCCACAAGTCTTAGTGATTCTAATATTCCATACTTGATTCTTCCAAGACTATGATTTCTCCTTATCTTGAACTTCTCTGATCAAATGATCTTGTATCAGCAAGGATCTATTCAGGAGACAAAAGCATGCCTGGTATTTGAACAGAGAATTGTGATTTAGCATACAGGTGTTAACTGGGTAACTGAAAGGGTAAAAAGAGAGCATCAAGGCTTTCTGAAAACAATGACAGGAAGCAGCTCCAACCCCCGGGCTAAGGGGACAGAAGAGAGTGTGGCAACTCGGAAACTTACAAGAGGGTCCCTGTGAACCCGGACCAGGGCTTTCCAGGATGTGGTGTACATGGCTGGAGCTGATGTCTCTGAGCTTGGAAGGGAGTCCATGAGGTGGGGATATAGACCTTGGTGGTGGGTGCTGGCCCGTTCTGGTGGTCTTCCCTGGTAGCTTAGCTGGTAGAGAATCAACCTGCAATGCACAAGACCCCGGTTCAATTCTTGGGTCAGGAAGATCTACCAGAGAAGGGACAGGCTACCCACTCCAGTATTCTTGGGCTTCCCTGGTGGCTCAGACTATGAAGAACCTGTGTTCAATCCCTGGGTTGGGAAGATCCCCTGGAGAAGGGAACAGCTACCCACTCCAGTATTCTGGCCTGGAGAATTCCATGGACTGTATAGTCCATAGGGTTGCAAAGAGTCGGACACGACTGAGCACTTATTCTGCTAGGCACCTCTGTCCATGGGCTAGCCAGCCTGGGCTTCACTCATCTGGTCCTGGGAGTTCATAAGGCCATGTTCTCTGAGTCCCAAGGTTGATTTCTGGCCCCCTTGGCACTACCTAGGGATGGACAGACAAAAACCTCAACAGTGGTGCCCCCTGATGGTCAGTATACCGTTGGTCTGCCCCAGACCCCAGTAGGGACAGGCTGAAGGAATCATTAGGGCACAAAAACTCTGCTTCTGCCTATGGGCTTGCACACAGCCTCTCAGCCTTTGAGCTTGCCGCCTGAGGCTGCTATAAGAAAGTACCACACAGGGAGAGGCTTAAAACAATAGTGGTTTCTTCTCTTCCAGTTCTGGAGTCTGGACATCTGAAATCAAGGTGTAGGCAGAGCTGGTTCCTGGAGGCTTTCAGGTGGGATTTGCTTCTGGTGCTTTGGTGCTAACTCTTGGCATTCCTTGACTTACAGATGCATCATTACTCTGATCTCTGTCACCATCTTTACATTACCTTCTTCCCTCCTCTTCTAAAGGAATGTGTTATTGGATTCAGGGCTGTCCCTTAACCAGGATAATCTTACCTTGAGATCCTTAATTAACAAAGATCCCTTTTCTAAATTGGAGAAGGAAATGGCAACCCACTCAATATTCTTGCCTGGAGAATCCCATGGGCAGAGGAGCCTGGCTAGCTACAGTCCATGGGGTCGCAAGAGTCGGACAAAACTTAGTGACTAAACCACCATTTCTAAATAAGGGCACATCTTTAGTCAATCCACTAAAGGCTTCATACTAGGAGGGCCTCCAGAGCCTACTTCTATATCCTGAACCCCTCTAGCCCTGTGGGACCCAAAGGAGATCAAGGTACAGAGGGGCACACCTCTAGTGACCGCTCACACCAACACAGAGGAGCTGTTTGGCTCAGAGACACCGGGGAACTTGATGCCAGTAGAGTGGATGTGTCACCAGGTTAGGCTGCCACTGCTGTGGTGTCCATCATTTCATCCGGGGTCACCCAGCTCACAGGGCCCTGTCTCTGCTACGAGGACCCACCTGGCCCATCTGGCCAGAAGTGTTGGGTAGGGCAGGGGTGTGGATATATTCAAATCATCTTTGCTGTGCCTCTCATTAACCAGAGCAAGTTCCTCAACTGCCTTGTGCCTCATCTATAAAATGGAGATGTCTTCTAGTCCCTGCTGTCATGATCTCTGCAGAACTATTTGAGGTAGAGTCCAGCCCCAGTGATGGTTCTCCAGAAGGCTCCAAGTTCCAGACCCAGATGCTCTCTGAACCAACCAAAGAAGTCCTATAGAGAGAAATTGAGGACAAGTACAGGCATATTTCATTTTATCACACTTTGCTTTATTGCACTTTGAAGGAATTGCATTTTTTTTTTTTTTTTTTTTTTTTACAAATTGAAGGTTTGCGGCAACCTTGTGTGCTCAGATGATGGCTAGCATTTTTTAGCAATAAATTATTTTAAACAGAGGCAAGCACATTGTTTTCTAGACATAATGCTATTGCACACTTAATGGACTGCAGCATAGTGTAACCATGAATTGTATGTGCACTGGGAAACCAAAAAATTCACATGTCAGTTTATCTTGATCTTCTCTGTTGTGGTGATTGGAACTGAACCTGCAATATCTCCGAGGTCTGCCTGTTCTGTGTTTGGCAGAATAACGCCCTCCAAAGGTGTCTGTGTCCTAATCCCCAAGCCTTGTGGATATATGGTACAATGCAAAAGGGAGTTTGCAGACGTGATTAAGGTTCTTGAGACAGGTAGACTGTCTCAGACTATCCTGGTGGGCCCAATGTAGTTACAAGGCAGGAAGGTCGGATCCAGATAAGGAGAGAGAGGGGGGGAACAAGACGGAGAGATTTGAAGATGGAACACTGTTGTCTCTGAAGATGAAAGGCCTTGAGTCAAGGAATGCAGGCAGCTTCTAAAAACTAGAAAAGGCAAAGAAATGGATTTTCCCCTAGAGCCTTCAGAAGGAACGGAGCCTTGCTGACCCAGTTTACACTTCTGACCTCTAGAACTGTAAGAGAATAAATGTGTTGATTTAAACCAGTACTTTATGGTAATTTCTTAGAGCAGCCATAGAAAATGAATATATTAATAAGTATCCATGGCTGTGGGTACCAGGGTGCCTCTCCATTGCCCATTATGGTGCTGTCAACTTTGCCTCCTTGCTCCTTAACCATTTCTGACAAGAGTCCATGATTCACATCCCTTCTCAATACTTCTGCCCATGTTTCAGGGAAACACACCCCTCACTGACCACCCACCAGAAGGCATTTGTAGTTACGAGGGCAGAGCCGTAGTCACGGCTAGGACATCATGACTCTGGAGCTGAGAGCTCACCACTGACCTGCTCTGTGGGGCCTGTGTACCTAGCATGGGTGCTCCCTCTCAGAGCTCCAGCCCTAGACCCTGCCAACCCAAGCATTCATGCCACACAAGACCCACCTCCTTTACACATTCTCCAGAAAGAAGCCATACACATCAAAAGTATTAGTGAATGAGGTCAGTTTTTACCAAAGATCTCACTGGGGATATGAGATCACACATCCTAGAGTGTTCTAGGATGTATGTTCTTTACATCACACATCCTAGAGTGTTCTCTCTGCTTTATTAACACCCAGTCTTCTCTCCCAACCTCTCCATACTGATTATTTCAGGTGCTGTAGCCACTCTTCTTGGAGGGCAAGTAGCACTTCTAAATAACCAATTGAACTCTACTTCAATAAAAAATAACCAATGGATACTTTTATCTTGCTACACATAAAACCTCCAAGGCATGGCAGGGGCTCATCAAGTTCTCCACCACTATATCAAGGTCAGTGCTCTTTATGAAAAAACACGTGGAACTCCCCTGGGCCAGGACTCCTGGAGAAGGGGCCTGAATGGAGACATTGGTCTGGAGCCTCCTCACTCCCACTGATCCTGAATGTCCTGGAAAAGCTCTTCAGCTTGGCAGTCTTGATGAAGCAGCATGTCAGGGAGCCTCATCATCATCCCAGTCAGTTGGCATATAGTGCCAATCATGACACGGATGGCTGCCTTGCACAGAGTACTTACTATGTGTGAGGCACTGGGCACAAAGATAAACATAGTTTGTCACAGATTAACACACACTGTCTCATTTCATCTTGACAATCCCATGAGATAGATACTGAAACCATCCCTGCTTGATAGAGTGAGGGAACTGATATACAGAAGGGCTGGACCAGATAGTGAGTGGCAGAGTTGGAATTTGAACCCAGGTAGTGGAGTTCCAGAGCCCTCACTCTCAGCCATCACATTCTACTGCCTTCCTAGCTGTGCCAATGATCAGTGTATTTCCTCTCAGACCCAGATTCCACCTTCATTTCCTGCGTGGGATCCTGGACTATTTCCCCCTTGCCAGCTGGCATAATCTTAAGTTTTTCCAGTTCAGGGCATTTGAGGGACCCTGGAGGATGAAAAGGCTTCTTTTCCTGATTGTGGTGCACTTTGCTTCTTCCTGCTCCCAGGCACTTGACTGGTGACTTTCAGCAGCAACCCTTCCTCTCCTCATCCCCTCTTCCTTCCCAGAGGCAAGTTCTGAAACACCTGGCCCCACTCAATGTGTGGATTCCCTGTGAGTTTTGTGGAAGATTCACCCACTTTCCAGGACAATTCAGCAGCCCTGGCCAAAGGGCAGTTTCTTGGCAAGTTCTGAAGATGCCCTAGCTGGCTTTCAGACATGATCACCACATCTTCCCGGGCAGCTTTCCAGAGAATTTATTGGAAATCCAGGAGATGATTTCCTGAATGCCAGCCTCAGTTTGATGGCACAGCAGTGGAAAGCTTCCAGCCCAGTGGCCTTCTTCATCATTTAGTGGGCTGAAACTGCACCCTCTTCAACCAGGTCTGACTTCCAACCTTGGGAAAGTCCCTGCCCTCTTCCAAGTGTGTTCCCTCTTTCGGTATTCTCCGGTACTCCTAGGATATTCTTTCTTAAAGTTGTAATTAGCTTTATTTTTTGAAATTTTTATTGGAGTATAGCTGATTTACAATGTTGTGTTAGTGTCAGGTCTACGGTAAAATGATTCAGATATTCAGATACACACACACACACACACACACACATTTGTTGTTTAGTCACTAAGTCATACCTGATTCTTTTCAGCCCCATTGACTGTAGCTCCCAGGCTCTTCTGGCCATGGGATTCTCCAGGCAAGAATACTGGAGTGGGTTGCCATTCTCTCATCCAGGGGATCTTCTAGACCTAGAGATTGAACTCAGGTCTGCATTGCAGGTGGATTCTTTACCATTGTGCCAGCAGGGAAGATACATACACACATACATACATACATATATATATATATGTATATGTTGTTGTTGATGATTAGGCACTGAGTTGTGTCTATTTGTGACCCTGTGGACTGTTCTTTACCACTGTGCCCCCAGGGAATATATATATATATATATATATGTGTGTGTGTGTGTGTGTGTGTATACATATTCTTTCCCATTATAGATTATTACAAGATACTGAGTATAATGGGCTTCCCAGTTGGTGCTAGGCCCATCCATGTTGGGGAGTGTGATCTGCTTTACTCAGCCCAGCATTCAAATGGTCATCTCTTCTAGACATTTTTTCTCAGACAGACTCAAAAATCTCATGTAACCAGTTCTCTGGGTATCCCTGTTTCCCACTCAGGTTGATACAGAACATCCACCATCACACTCATTTTACAGAAGTGACACTGAAGTTGTTGGTTCCGGGCAATACCTGAGATGTCTTCTGTGTTTAGAACACATACCATCCTTCTCAATTTCTTGATCTGTTTTATATCTGGAAGGCGTTCTGATTTATGCTGTAGCCTGACTTTTGGACCCATAGTTTCTGAACTTCTGAATTGCCTTCAGCAGTTCCACCTGTTGAGAATCCAGGAAATTCATCTTTGAAAGCCTGGAGGTGAAAGGCCAGGCAACAATCTTTAATTTTCAGGAATCTCAGTGTTCATTTCCAGGCTCCGTTGGTTCTAATAACTAATCTGCACCAAGGGAGCTGAGCTACTTACTCTTCCTCAGTGGTTGACATCACTGCTCCCTGGATGGAGAAAGAAGCTGAACTCAGACACAGAGCTAACACCCTAGCCTGCTTAGGTTACCTATCACTGGAGCTCTTGAAAGATCCTCAGATGTGGCCATAGGACCCCTGGGACTGGTGAGCTGGCCCCACATATGACACGACACCCTCAGTCCCCTGTGCTCTTATTCAAAGATGCAAGGGTCAAGAGCCAGCCTGCATGACTTGGGGCAACACTACTTGAATTTGTAATTCATATACACCTAAGAGATTATGCCTCTCAGGGCTTCATCCTAGACCATTGAACCCCCTCCCCAGTCCCCACTACTCTGCTGCACAGAAATGTATCCTTACAGTGCTAGATATTCCAGCCACAGTTGCATTGCTCAGCCATGAACTCTCTACCTCCGCACACTGCCTTGCCTGGATTACTGACCTGACTCCTATTTTGTGTCCTGTCTCGGGAAATATACTATCTAGGTCCCTTTTCATTCACTTGATCACCTTCTGTGGAGTAATGTTAGTAAATTTCAGTCTTCTATGCTTTTCAATCACTCCACCAACAAATATTTATTAACTGCCTACTGCGTGCCAGAGGGTGATTGAAGTTACAATTGTGAAGTGTATATTTTTCATTTTGGAGTAGAGCCCAGCATCTAAAGCTCTTGACACACTTGGGGAATTCCTTGCCTCATGACTCGTAATGTAAGAGGCAGAGCCCACCTCCTACTATATGACAATATCACACATCCCACTATTGCAGTTATGGTGTGGCACGTGACCTAGGCTCAGCCAATCAGAGGTCCCTTGTAGAGTCTTTGAACCTGGAATTAGGAATCTAAAGAATTTTGGCAGCAAGGAATTCTCCTCTGATGGTGGTGATTGCAGTAAGAATCAAGTCCCTCAAGGGCAGCAGTCGTGGGAATGTTAGTGGCAGTGCCAACAGTTAGTGACCCTAAGGTTTAGTGGTGACGTCACTAAAGTCATCACCTGAAGCTCTGCGGTATGATTCGATTCATTGTTTCTGGCCTCATAGCTTGAGTCTTGTTCTTCAATGCCCCTAGTGACTTGATTTACCAAATACCCTTTTGCTAAATGACTTTTTGTTTTCTATATTAAAGAAGAGCCAGCTTCCAGGGCTTTCCCATGAGGATTCTGATAATGCAGAATGTAGCTTCGGAAGTGGAATCTGCCAAGGAACAGAGCTAAGATGGAGAGTTGGCTGAGAGAAGGATGTGAGGGGCAGGGCATTGAGGACCACATGACTGCAGGCAGGGAAGATGGCCACTGCTGTGATATAATGCAAAACATTTGGTGAAACGGTTACCGGTAGCATCTCTGGACACACACCATTTACACACAAGGCTCTGTGATTAGATGAAATGGTAAGAAACATTCTTTACAACATTAAGGGAAAAAAGCCTTTATTCTGGGGATATCTCAGGTCTATTACAAGGTGTGATCACTCTGAACTTTCCACCTAATGCTCTAGACCAGCGGTCTCCAACATTTTTGGCACCGGAGACTGGTTTCCAGGGACTGGGGTGTGGGTGGGGCGGGGAGAGGATGGTTTGGGGATGATTCGAGTGCATTACGTTTATGGTGCACTTTATTTGTATTACTATTACATCAGCTTCACCTCAGATCATCAGGCAGTAGATCCCAGAGGTTGGCGGTGATCATCTAGATGATCCACTCTTTTTGGCCAGTGTTGTGTGAACTGTGGGGATAGTTCTGCTGATAACTTCCAGGTTGTTCTTTGCTCAGCCCAGTACTCATAAAGACTCAAGGAAAGCCTTTCTCAGATAGCTGGATCTCTTCCTTCCTGCAGTTTCTCATCCCTGGAGTTCTGCCCCACACCTTCTAGCTGCCTCACCCTCCTGAACTGTGATCTCCAACTCTTTTACTCACGGAAACTTCTTTTCTCTACTTGGGTCCCTCCTCCATGTTTTGGGCTCATCTCATCTATTTCCTGTCCTGTAACATCACAGACGTGCACTGTCTCTTGTCTACTGTCAAAAATTAATGTTTTCATATAGATTTGTTTATGGTGGATGACTAATTCCAAATTCTTTTCCTCCTTCATGATCAGAAGTTTTACTTTTCTTTATTTTCCAAACTTTCAGAAATAACTATAAATCAATTTCCCCAAATACGGATATGATAAAAATTTAATAGATTATGGAGAAAATGGCATGCAGGTGTGTGTATGTGGGTATGTATACCCAGCCACATATGCACACCTACACACCTTGAGGAATGGTGGTATTTCTAGGTCATAGGTTTGGCTGATGATGTCTATGTTGCTGGTCCCACATCTTCTGGCTTCAGATCTTTGCCAAGAATTCATGAAAATCCACAAACCCACCCTATGATCAGCTGTATTGTTTTACTTTCAAGTATTTGTGCTTGTGAGGGGTCTGAGGTTGTTTGCTTCCCAAGAGCTCCAAATTCTTCAATGCTGTCAATATCCCTTCTGGACACTAGAAGGCGCTCCTGCACCAAGAATGATCAGCTCTTCCCCACTGCTTGGGTCATTTCTCAGGAGCTTTCTGCCCGGGCTTGATCCTAGTTCTTTGCGGGCAGCTAGGGATTGTGCTGCGTCATGGCCCTAGGTAGCCTGTTCTCCATCTCCATGGTAGCAGATATATCACTTTCAAAGGCTAGCTCTCTTTCCTCTCGTATCCCAACTCTCAGAATGACTCAGCTTGTCCTCCCAGTGTACCTCCTAGCACCCAGCTAAGCTGGTGGTCGTCTGGGGGAAGGAGGTCTGGTCCTTGGGTATTCCTCTTCATGCCCATTTGTACAGATTTTAAAACAGAGAAATGGATTGCCCGTCAATTTCATGGGCTGCAAACCTTCTCTGGAAGCAACCATGAATTCGGAGAAGTTGCTCTGTGTGAGAAGTTAGCCCTGAATTGAACCTCTCCTCTCTGAAAAGGAGACATTTAGAAGAGGGTAAGGATAAAAATAGACTCTGTAAATTCAGCATGAACATGACGATAGTAAACAGGGTCTTGGGTACCTGGTTCCTGGCATATAGCAGGGACCCAATAAATATTTATTAAATAAAGGAAAAAAAAATAAGGGAATTAGTGAATGGATGTCAGAATAAGAAAACTAAGGGGCATCCGGTAAGGCTTCCCCCACTCTCCCATCTCCTTTCCATTTTTTAAAAGACTGTTTTGATGTGTGCCATTTTAAAGTCTTTACTGAACTTGTTACAACATTTCTTCTGTTTTATGTTTTGGTTTTTTGGCCAAGAGGTATGTGGGACTTTAATTCCACGACTAAGGACCGAACCTGCACCTTCTACCTTGGAAGGCAAAGTCTTAACCATTAGATCACTGGGAAAGTCCCTCCTCACCTTTATTAAAAAAAAAAAAAAACTTAATTGAGGTATAATTGATATACAAAGAACTGCTTATATCTAATATGTATGATTTGAGAATTTGGATATGCACAAGCACCATCATCACAGTCAAGGTAACAGACATACCTAATGCCTCCCAGAGCTTCCTTGTGACCTTTGTTTTTTGCTTTCTGTGGTAAGAACACAACATGAGATTTACCCTAGAAATCATTCATCTTGCCGAACTGAAAACTTCCCTGTTAGGACAAATAAAGGCGCTAAGAGGGTAAGTGCCTTGCTCAGAGCTCACAGAGCTAGCTAGCAGCAGCAACAGGATGTGAGTCCCAGAGTTCTGCCTCTGATCTAGTGTTCCCCTGACTCCAATACGCAGCAGCAAGGCCTCAGAAATTTGTGTCTCTGGGAAGCTGGTAGCAGGCAGGCATAATTGGTTTCCTCGTGATGAATCACTGCTGGTGCTGGCTGGGTACCAGTACTTTTCCTGGGTGCCAGCATCAGGAACCATCCATCCTGATTTCTTGCTAAAGAATTGCTCCTTGCCACCCATGCTGTACACTGGGGGTGCTGTTGTTTAACTAGTGGGCTTATTTGTTCAGTTATTTTCCATTTGTATCTCTGGGGTGCCTAGATGTCAGTTGGGGCTGTTCAGGTATGACTAAGTTTGATTTCTAATGCCTGACCCCTGCCACCTTTCTCCCAGATGAAGAACCCATGCTTTCCTCTAAAAGCTGATATTTTCCTCTAGAACATGTGAATGTAGTAATCCATGTTAGGAATCCCTGATACAGAAGGATGACTGCATTTGGGGGGACCAAGAACAGTTTGCCTGAGGAGTGGGATAAGCTCGGGGGTGGGGAGTAGAGAACTTTTAAATGCGTCAGAGAAAGTCTTGACCCAACCGTCCCCTCCGTCCTCTGGGGAGAGCGCTGGCAGCACAAGGCTCAGCCAGTCGTGACTGTGTCATTATATTCTCGTCCACACAGATGAGTCAGTCAATGTAGAAGTCACCACAACCGCATTTGAGTTAACTTGCAAATCAGCTCATTCCCAAGTCAGAAAAATGTCTCAAAATGTCTGCTGTCCGCCCCCACAGGGCACGGATGGGTCCAGGAGCCTCACCTGTTAAGATGATGTGGCTTCTTTGCAAGCCTTTTTCTGAGAGCAAAAGGGACCATCTCCCCCTCTTCCCACTCTGTAATCAAAGGGGAGGGGGCAACATGGGCTTCTCATTCTTATTCAGCGAGCATCTGTTATCCAAACAGCCCTGGGGAATGCCTCAGATGTCATATTCTCACCACAAATGAATGAAATATTTTCTTTTAGAACCTCTCATTGCTGCACCTTTGCTGTAAGGCTCCATCTGATAAGTACACAGAAAAACAAACTCACCTGTTTCCATTTTGAAATCCTTCAAGTTTGGTGCATGTGTACAAGTAAGCAGACTTGATCTATAAATGTGTGTGCGTCTTAGAGGACGCAGAGTTTGGAGGGTTCATGCCATTAGTGCAGCTTCACAGATTTTATCTAACCACGTAGATTCTTAAATATTTGGCTACTCTATCGTTTTGAGAAATGCAATATCCGCGTCACTCTGTGTTTCTTTTCTTTTTTTAAAAAACTTCATCACACTTAGAATCCCCACAATACCTGGGGAAGGGAGGTGAGGTACTGGACCTTTAGTTACAAGACAAATTCATTCTGCCAAATTTGAGTGGGAACATTCCAGCTTCTGGATGGTTCCCACTTTCCCTGGTGCATTAAATGGAACCAGCCTTCCTGCATATCTGTTGCTCTGGTTTTTATGTCAGTACATGTGTCCCAAGCCTCTGTGGTGCTCCAGACCCTGTGTTGGGGGCTAGAAACCCAGCGAAGATTCAAGCAAGGCCCTTGGCCCAGAGGGCTTTTCTTGAGGTTGGGCAGATGAAGGAGGCATGGAGAGAAGAGGGATTCTGGGATTGGGACAAGAATTGGGAATAGAAAGGGCCATGGAAGGGTGGTTAAGTGAACACCAAACATGAAGTGTTGTTTTTTAGAAGAGAGTTTATTCATTCTATGACTGTTTTATGTTTTTCTACATTTATTTACTTAGTATTCACATTTTCTTCCCTGAAGTACACAGGAATGGGAACAACAGCCCCCAACAAACCCAACCACCACTCCCCTTCCCCCTTCCTAACAAGCATCTTATCTCCATTTTAGAAAGGTTGTCTTTCCTATCTTATCAAGGGTCATCTGTTCACGAGTTTTAAAAATGACAAACGGCTCGCTGGGTTGCTCATGTTTTATGCTGCTGGAACTGAATGCCCGAATGAAATAATATAGGAAGGCAGGAAGTTACTCCCTACAGCATGAACCTTGGGCTTTTTCTGACGTCTTGACTGACCTGCAGGAAGTCACCCCATGTGCATATGACCCCCACTGCAAATTAAACAAGAGTTCAGACAGTAGGGTGCGTGTGAAAGTAGAATGAGCTCCATTAGTTTAATACCAAGCATGACAGGCTGTGAATAACGTCTTCCTGCCTGAAGGGAATGCAGGTATTTTCCATCCCAACAGGTATTGAGCCAGGGCTGGCTGCCAGCAGAACGCTCCGGGCTCACACACATCCCTGGTACCAGCTGTGGCCAGATACTTTCATGATGCCCTTTGAACCACTGCTACATGGCTTGTGAAAACCAATCACGAAACAGGGAACTCTGAGACCGTTGTGACCTTCTCATTTCTAAACAACCATGGAATTCATTTATAAACCACTAATGGCAGATCTGCCTACCAGATCATAATATACACAAAAATATTTAAAGTATTACTGATCAAAATATTTCTAAAGTGCTTTTAAAAATTAATATTTATTGGGATATAGTTGATTTACAATGTTAGTTTCTGCTGTACAACAAAGCAAATTAGCTATATATGTATATACACTCTTTTTTAGATTTTATTCCTATATAGGTCACTACAGAGTATTAAGTAGAATACCCTGTCCTATTATAGCAGGTTCTTATTAGTTATCTATATGAAATAGTGTTTTAAAATTTTTTATATTATACTGGAATATAGTTGATTTACAATGTTGTATTAGTTTCAGGTGTATAGCAAAGTTGTTTGGTTATACATAGCCATATACCTATTCATTTTCAGATTCTTATCCCACTGAGGTTATTACAGAATAATGACTAGAGTTCCCTGTGCTATACAGTAGGTCCTTGTTGGTTATCTGTTTTAAATATAGTAGTGTGTATACGTCAATCCCAAATTCCCAATTTATCCCTCCTCCCTCTTTCCCCTTTGGTAACCATAAGTCTGTGAGTGCGTTTCTGATTTGTAAGTAAAATCAAAATGTTAAAACATTTTAACATTTTGCTGTAGGAACTTGGAGTTGGAGTGGAGGTAGGGAGACAGTCTCAACCATATACTGCTTGTGGCAGAGAAAACTGGCACAACCAACTGGACCCCCGGGTGAATGTATCCTCTAGATACTCACACAAGGGGGCATACACAAAGATGTTCATTGAAGTGATGTGTGTACTAGGGAAAAGCTAGAAGCAGTGTCAAAGTCCATCTAGATATTACTATAAATGCTGATGCATTCATATATGAGCACACTGTAAATATTATCACAAAAATGAGGTCTCTAGCAGTGACCCTGTCCCAGACACCATTCCAAGTGATTTGTGTATATCAACTCATTTAATCCTCATAGCAATTTATGAGTCAGTCCACTTTTCAGATGAGAAAACTGAGAGGACAGAGGTTCAGTCACTTGCTCGGAATCACTCAGCTAGCAAATAGTAGGGGCAGAATTTGAACCCACACAGTATAGCTCCACAGTCTGTCCTTGAAGATGCCCCCTAAGGAACACTGTCTTGGGGCAGCCTTCTCCTAGACAGGGCTTCCCTTGTGGCTCAGCTTGTAAAGAATCTGCCTGCAATTCGGGAGACCTGGGTTCGATCTCTGGGCTGGGAAGATCCCCTGAAGAAGGGAAAGGCTACCCACTCCAGTGTTCTGGCCTGGAGAACTCCATGGACTGTATAGTCCATTTGTGTCACAAAGAGTCGGACTCGACTGAGTGACTTTCACTTTCACTTTTCTTTCTCCTAGACAGCCGAAGGGAAATTATTAGGCAACAAGAGACAAGTTACTTAGTAGTGTATAGTAGGATTTCAGTGAGTAACAAAACCTGTGCCTGCATGGTATCTAGGAGGACACCCACAGAAGGTTGACCCAGGTCCCTTCTGGGAAGGGGTGACATGACTGCAGGACTGGTGAGAAAGAAGGTTTTAGAGTTTCACCTTCTGGACTGTTCAAATTGCTTCCATGAGATTTTTTAAAACTTAGATTTAATTCTAAAAATTCTTCATATAGCTTCTGAATTCAGAAATGGAGATCAGTTTTAGTGGAGGAAGCTCTCCCCTCTGGATTAGATTCCTGTGGATGCTGTAACAAAAGACCACCAGCTGGGGGGCTTAGACCAACAGGAATTTATTCATGCACAGGTCTGGAGGCCAGAATTCTGAGATGAAAGTGGAAGCAGGGCCACGCCCTCTCTGAGCACCGTGGGAAAGATGCCGTCTTTGCCTCTTCCTGGTTTGTGGTGGTTGCGAGTGATTTCTGGCATTCCTTGGATGGCAGCTCATCAGTGTCTTCATATGGTGTTGCCCTGTGTCTCTCTGTGTCTTCACATGAACTGTTTCTTAGGATCCTAGGCACTGGATATAGGGCCCAACCCAATGTAATATGACTGCATTTTAACATAATTAATTGCATATGCAAACAACTTGATTACAAATCAGGTTACATTTTGAGGTTTCAAGTGGACATTAATTTGGAGGGAACATTGTTTTTATTAGTCAGCTTGAGCTGTCACAATACCAGACTGGGCAACTTAAACAACAAAACTGCATTGTCTCCCAGTTCTGGATGCTGAAAGTCTAAGATCAAGGTGTCAGCAGGGTTGGTTTCTGGGAGAGCTTTCTTCCTCCTTTGCAGATGTCCATCTTCTGGCTGTGTTTTTACGTTGTCTTTCCTCTGTGCACAAGCATGCGCAAACACACACACACAGATCTGGTCTCCCTTCCTCTTCTTCTGAGAGCCCCACCCTGATGACCTCATTTAACCTTAATTATCCCCCTAAGGGCCATCTCTCCAAATACAGTCAGAGCTGCAGTGGAGATTAGGGCTTCAATGTATGAATTTGGGTGTATCGGGAGGGGAGGGACACAACTTAGTCCACATCACTGTTCAACCAGTACTAGCTGGGTGGTCCTGGGTTGATGACTTAACCTACCTGCCCAGGTGGGGCCCCAAGCACAAACTTCTCATTTAGCACAGGGAGGTCACTTGTAAGACCCTGGCTCCAGTCCTTCCAAGTGTTCTTGTTTTTCCAATCCCTCGGTTGGATCAATCCCCCTTGATGCCACCACCCACCCTCCTGGCAGCTTCCTCATCTCCCTCTGTTGCCCAGCGCTGCCCAGATCATACTCATTACACATCCAGCCTACAGAGCCTTGACCAGGTCCTCACAGCTTCTCGATAATCCTTGTCTTCATTGCCTGTTTCTGCTCTTAGAAACACCTTGCCCACAGCTTCCTTTCCACATCTTCTCTCCCTTCAGGGAGAAAAACCACCTTTTTTCTTCTTTATTCCATTACATATCTTTCAACAGAGTCATTTCCTGTTTAGACCATGCTCAAATTCTCCAGGACTGCAGAGGTCCCTGCCTGAACTGCCTATAACTTGCTTCTGGGGGTATCTTCCCTAAGGGTAGACTGAATTAGCAATATGTGTAACTCCAGCCCCAAGAGGAGGTCAAGAGGCAGCTGTTTGAGGGGAGTGTGAACAAAGTGTGCACATACATGTCCAGGTGTCCCCAAGCTGTGTGTATGAAGCTCCTTGCAGTGCTGGATGGAGTGGCAGTGTGAAGAGAAGGGGAACAATCTCAAGCCAGGAGATGGAGGCTGACTCTCCCCACACCATCAAGTTCAAGTGTAGATTCTGAGGGGTCTAAGAAACTTCAATGTGAACCTACCCTTCTGGTCTCTAGGAAGGCATTGTTGTCAAACCACAAGGATAGAGCATATTTTTATTTAACATCTTGTTAGTTTCACTGAGCATGTGTTGTCTGTCCTGAGCTCTGAAAATATTTGGGGTGGGTCTGGACTCAGGAATCCCCTCTTGTTTTGCCACAAGCCTGTCCTGTCATTCTGACTTCCTTATTTCCCCCATATTAATTGGAGGATGTTTTCCTGGGCCATTTTTTGAGGAGGTGGTAGTGGGGCCCAAAGGAGAGGCACAGTCTTTGAAATCAAGAGGGCTCCTGGTGAGGATCAGCTTCACTCTCACGTACAACTTGATCCCAAGATTGTACAGACAGAGAAACTAAAACCTGTTTTCTAGCACTGTGCACTACACTGCCAGAGCCAGCAGCCACATGCAGTGATTTGGGTCTAAATCTAAATTAACTAAGAATTAAAGAAAATGAAAATATAACTTCCCCAGTCACATTGGCCACATTGCAAGTGTTCAGTAGTCACATAGGGCTGAGAAAATTTCCATCATTGCAGAAAGTTCTATCAGATGGTGCTGTTATAAATTAGTAAGAATCCACCTGCAATGCAGGAGCTGCAGGAGAAGTGGGTTTAATCCATGGGTCAGAAAGATGCCTTGGAAAAGGAAATGGCAACTCACTCCAGAATTCTTGCCTGGAGAATCCCATGGACAGAGGAGCCTGGTGGGCTATGGGCCATAGGGTCACACAGAGTTGGACACGACTGGAGTGACTTAGCACGCATGCAAACCATCCAAGGATGCTAAAGATATGTTATCTTTCAATAGTTTTCTCAACAAGTATTACCAGAGATGAATTAGGTATCCTTTTCTCCCATTACAGCATTTGCTTAATATTTAGTCTTCGCACACAATCATATCATATAAGAAAATTCAGCTAGTGAAAAATGCCAACAATATTGAAGAACTTTAGATACTTAATCACAAAAATTAAAAACTGGAAAAAAAAACTTCTCCCTTACCATCAAAGTTTCATAGTGATTTTCTTTGGGATCACATACAAGTCAAACTTATAAAAGCAAAGATCCCATCATTCTTTCAGAGAACTGAAGACATACCATTGATTTGATGTGGATTGATTTTTCAAGGATGACCTTCTAAAAATATCCGTCTCAAACAGGGTGTCCTACCATGATTCAAGGAGGGGACTGACGCTCTGATTCTTTTGCTAATCCTCTTTTTGACACAGCCCCAAGTAAGGTTATTACATATTTCTGTTTAAACCCAGAGTCCCACACAGGATGGGGTTCTAGGAAAAAAAAATTGGTGACACACCATACACAGTTAAATGACAGCTACAGAACATGGAAAGGCATTTGTTCCTCTAAGTGAGTTCCTCTTCCAGAATGTGCCATTAAATATTGTTGGCTAGAACTGGTGTGGTCCTACTCACTTTTCATAGACGTTGCTTACTATCATTTCCACCTGAAAAGATATTCAAATATATGTAACTATAAAAATTTAGAACTGTAGGATACAGAAGGATAGAGGAGTCTGGCATGCTACAGTTCATGGGTGGCAGAGTCAGACATGACTTAGCAACTGAACAACAAAGAACTGTAAGTGCTGCTAGAAATCAAACATTGAAGTTCAGGGAGTGGAAGTCATTTGTTTAGACTGAATAGAGTCAGAAAAAGGAATCAGACCCTTTGAGCCTGGGTTCGATACCCATTTATGTGCCATTTAGAGGAGAAAAAACTGGCAAACAAAGCCCAGAGAGGCAAGTAGAGAATTAAGAGAGTGTGCTGTCATGTAAAGAGAGAGAAGAGAGTGTTTCAAGGAGGGTGTAGTCAACTGTATCAAATACAACTGTATCAAATCAAGGAAGCTAAGAGATGGAAAACACCCATTGAACTTAGTGGCATGGAGGTTGTTGTTGGGTGACTTTGCCAAAGGCAGCTCCAGGATATTGGAGATTGGCAGAGGCAGCATGCAGGTTACTGTGGGCTGAAGAGTGAAAGAGATTCCCTTTTAGAGATGATAGACTGAGTACTTAGTTTATCTTCAAACCCTAGTGAAACTCCACTACAAAAAGTAAAATGCAAAGAAGGATAAATCGACAATGACAAAGAGAACATGACATGGTCTCATAACACAGATATTCCAGTGACTATCACCAGGGCATCCTGCAGATGAGAGAGGGGTACCTGACAAGCCGGGTGAATCAAACTGCCTCCTGAAGTATATGAAGACGGGGATGTTGCTAAAGAGAGGAAAGCCAAGAATCCTTTAGGAGATGCCAGAGGACAAGAGGGAAATGCGAGATTGACAAAATGGAGCAGGGGATTGCCGGAAAGCCTGTATGTACAGTAGCTGGACCACTGCACACCAGAATACAGGTATTGATTTCTGGGAACTCTCGTTACAGAAAATGAGAGAGTTTGAGGCCTTCCCATTCCAGGGATATGCAGGCTAGGTTAATTGGGACATTTCATCTGTTGAAAAAAACTAGAGAATTAGGTAAAATATATTATTTTTTAAAATCTTAAAAGCATGCAAGTGATGACAACGGAGCAAAGAATTACCAGCCTAGTATACCTATGGTTGATTCATGTTGATGTATGGCAGAAACCAACATGACATTGTAAAGCAATTATCCTTCTTAAGAAGAAATAAATTAAAAAAGAAAACAAAAGGGAAAAACAGAATTACCAGCCTAAAATCTAATGAAACATGATAATGCAGAAAAGTTAACAGGATAAAACCTTTGCTTTGAGGGTATTTGCTGAGTTTAGCAAACTTGAACTTAGGGTTTGACAGCCTCTTGAGGAAAGGGAGACAGAAGTCAAAGACCAAGAGTGGGCCACGGTGAGAAGTCTTATAGGAAATGTTCTTCCCAATAAACTGAGACCCCCAGAGGACTATAACTTCAAGGTAAGGATAAAGCAGAATTAAACCTGCCCCTTTTCTAGGTGACTGTAAGGAAAGTTACCTTGGCATTGAGCAGAGCAGGGGAAAAACCCTGAAGGGGTTTGTGATCACAAGATGGTCCTGCTGTAGATTTGCAAACCAAATTTGCAACAGCTAAGTAGTCTGCAAAACTCCAAAGCTGAATTTAGCTTAAAGTCCTCCCAGATTGTGACTTTAGTCTCCGGCAGAAATGAAGTCAAATTCTCCCTACAAGAAGGCATTTTTATTCTGGGCTTCAGGGAATCCCCTCAAATAATTTTCCATGGACACAGGAAAAAAGGCACATAGGAATCAAAATACTGTGAGTGAGAACTAGCAGAAGCAAGAGATGGGAGAGACCTAGATACAGAAAGACTTCAAATAATTAAATTATTAGATAGGTATAAGAAAATATATATTCATTATTTTAAAAAATTAATTTATTTTAATTGGAGGCTAATTACTTTACAATGTTGTAGTGGTTTTTGCTGGAGAAGGCAATGGCAACCCACTCCAGTTCCCTTGCCTGGAAAATCCCATGGATGGAGGTGCCTGGTAGGCTGCAGTCCATGGGGTTGCTAAGAGTCAGACATGACTGAGCGGCTTCACTTTCACTTTTCACTTTCATGCATTGGAGAAGGAAATGGCAACCCACTCCAATGATCTTGCCTGGAGAATCCCAGGGACGGGGGAACCTGGTGGGCTGCCGTCTCTGGGGTCGCACAGAGTCAGACACGACTGAAGTGACTTAGCAGCAGCAGTAGCAGTGGTTTTTGCTATACATTGACATGAATCAGCCATGGGTGTACATGTGCTCCTCACATCCTGAGTCCCCCCTCCCACCTCCCTCCCCACCCCATCCCTCTGAGTTGTCCCAGAGCACTGGCTTTGAATGCCCTGCTTCATGCATCTAACATGCACTGGTCATCTATTTCACATATGGTAACATACATGTTTCAATGCTATTCTCTCAAATCATCCCAACTGAAGCTTAAACATTTCTTCTTGGTACAGGTATCCAAAAGAAGTAACCAAGGAGATTTTAAAAACAAAATAATATGACTTCTAGAAATTAAAAATAGATGAACAAGTCAAACAGAGCCAAAGATAGAATTAGGGCTTCCCAGGTGGCACAGTGGGAAAGAACTTTGATTCTTGGGTCAGGAAGATCCTCTGGAGAAGGAAATGGCAACCCACTCCAGTATTCTTGCCTGGAGAATCCCATGGATGGGGGGAGCCTGGTGGGCTAAAATCCATGGGGCCTCAGAGTCAGACATGCCTGAGGGACTGAGCACATACACAAAGAATTAGTAAGTATCCAGAATGCAGAACAGGAAGACAAAGGGATGGAAAATACGTAAACATGGCCAAGTGGTATTTATAACAGAGGGAGAAAGTCTACCATATGTTTACTTGAGTTCTAGAAGGAGAGTGAGAGGAAATTGGCAACATTTGAAGACGAATTTTCCAGAAATACTAAAAGATGGCAACCTATACATTCAAGAAGGCTGGTCAAGTCCAAGAAAAATGAATGAAAATAAATCTAACTTTTACATATTGTGGTGAATTTGCAATACTGAAAATTGCAACACAAAAAAAATTTAAAGCAATCAAAGAAGAAAAAAAGTTATTATAAACAGTGCCAGTTATATTGATAGCTGATTTCTCAAAAGCAAATTAAAATCACAAAAGGTAGTGAAATGTTATCCTTAATGTGTTCAGAATAAACAACTGTCCACTCAACAAAATTATATCTTAGGAATCAGAGGAAAAAGACAAAAACTAAGAGAATGTACTTCAGTCAGAAGGATAGAAATCTGAGAATGAAAATCCAACTTGTTAGAAAGAATGAAGAACAAGAAAGTTTAAAATTTGTGGATAAAACTAAATGAACATTTACCAACTGAAATTATAATAATGTCTTCTGAGGTTTGAGATAAAAGTTCAAATTAAAACAGTTGAAAATAGTCATCTTTAATTTGGGAGGGATTAAAGTGAGTTAAAGTGTTCTCAGATCATTACATCATCTGGGAAGAGAGTGAAGGTACTGATTAAATCCAAACTTCATAAATAAGTCATGATGTTGTAAATCTGGGTTAGAATCAGAGATGATAACTTTCAAACTGGCAGAAGGATTAAAATGGGATGGTTGTAAAAGGTACTCAATGAATCTAGTTAATGTTAACAGCTGTACTATTTTGGGCATTCACTAACTGAACTAAGCACTCCAGTTAAAAGACCACAGATATCAGTCTGGAGAAACACAATCCAAAACCAAATGCTATTTATAAGAGACTCATCTAGAAAATAAATACAAAAGATTGAAATTTTAAGAGGATAGAAAAAGAAATACTATGATGTTACTAACTAAAAGGAAGCTGGTTTGGGTGTCTTAATATCAGACAAAACAGACTTTAAGGCAAAAAGCATAATTAAGTATAGAATTATTTTGTAATGACAGAAACTTCAATAATGATTGGAAATGTATGTGGAAGTAATAACACAAAGTTAAAATATATAAAGTAATAATTTCCAGAACTATTAAATGGAAATTGATTAATTCACAATCACAGTGATAGATTGTAATACACTGCTTAGAAATTGATGAAGCAAAAAAGACAAAAAGTCAATAGTGATACAAAAGATTAAAATAACATGGTTATAACTTGTCCTGACATACATATACAGAAGACTGCATTCAGGAGTTGCAGAATACATACTATTTTTAAGCACACAGTCATAAACATTGACCATATTTGGGGCCAGGAAGCAAGGCTTGACAAATTTAAAAGGCTTAAATCATATACAACATGTTTTTGACTATGATAGAAGTAAAGTCAACAGCAAAAGAATTCCTAGTATGCCTGTATATGTTTGGAAATTAAGAAACATAATTTTAAATAACCTGTGAGTCACAAAAGGTATTTTAAGGGAAAAAAGATAACTAGATCTTAATAATAATGGAAATGTTGTATATTAAAAATTGTGGAATGCAACTAACAAACAGCTTAGAGTGAAATTTATAACCTTAAATGGGTATATTAGAAAAAGAAAAAAAGAGTAAAATTAATATCTAGGCATCCATCTAAAAAATGAGTAAAGAAGAGCAGATTAATCTCCTCAAAAGGAGAAATGATAAAATAATGAAGATAAAAAGAGAAGTGAATGAACTAGAAATCAAGCACACAATGGAGAGGTCAAAGAGGACAAAAGCTTTGAAAGAAATCAGAAAATCAAACTTTTGAAGAAATTGATGAAAGAATAAAAGAAAGTGCACTGATAACAAAGATTTAGAGTGAATAAAATTATATCACTACATTTGCACAGAAATTAAAAAGATAAAAAGGGTTATAAACAACTTTGTCTCAATATATTTGATAATGTAGGTGAAATGGATAAATTCCCAGAAAATTGACACTAAGAACATGGCCATCCAGGAAGCTCCAGGTTCTCATATTCCAACAGAAATACAAAGAAACAACTAGAAACTGACTAAAATAACTTTATAGTTCTGTAAATCAATCAAAGGTCTATAGCAACCAAGCCAATGCCCAATCAAGAAAAAAAACAGCTTTTAAAACAGTAGGGAATTTCATGGCATTTTTACTAATGCTTGCCCTTTTGCTGTGGTTTAGGGGAGTTGCAGTCCAGCCCAAGTGCTGTTCCACGAAACAGAGAGAGCCTAGTGAACTGAAATAGCAACTCTCTAAACTGTTTGCCAGCTCCTCGAGAGACTGGTTTCTATCTGTCATATCAGTGAATTCAGCCATTTTAAAGAAGAATTAAACTCTCCCCTGAGAGATGTCAGAACACTTAACAAATTCATTCTATAAGGCCATCATCAACCTGATACTAAACCAAAGACAAAATTAAAAAAGAAATTGATGCAGATAATGTTAAAAAATTACTAGCAAACCAAATCTGACAGCATATTAAAACAATTTTACACCATGACCAAGAGGGATTTATTCCTAGGATGTAAGAAATAGAAACTTGAACAATACTATAGTCATCAAAGAAGTTTAATCAGTAATTAATCATTATCTTCCATAAAGAAAACTATAGACCAGATGCATTTCACAAAAAGCAGCCCAAAAGTAGCTCTTGGTAACTGAGCCTGGAAGGAGAGAACTTATCTTGGCAACAAGAAACAGCCCAACATACTCCTAGTTACATATTACTAACCAAAGGCACGGTCAAAGGAGAGCTTGAAAGAATGTTCCAGGTTCCCATACCCATGTCTCCACATGGGAGTCATGAAGCACAGCTTGCAGCAGAGGAAGGCATTTCATGCCAAACCAGTGTCTTGGTTTAGCGCTTGTGGTCCAGTGGTAGAGCCTGGCCCTGAGCATTTCGCACTGGAGTGGCTGCAACAGAGAAAACTAGGTGGAACTAAGATGGCCTTCCAGGGCCTGTGTGAGGCCTAGGATCTCAGGGTTCTATCACCAAGCAGGCGGAGGCAAAGTGTTTAACTAGTCAGTTCCAACCCAGGGTAAACTCTTCCTAGCATGCATGTGAGTGTGCTCAGTTGTGTCCGACTCTTTGCCACCCCATGGACTATAGCCTGCCAGGCTCTTCTGTCCATGGAATTCTCCAGGCAAGAATATTGGAGTGGATTGCCATTTCCTTCTCCAGGGGATCTTCCCAACCCAGGGATCAAACCCATGTCTCCTGTGTCTCCTGCATTGGCAGGTGGATTCTTTACCATTGAGCCACTTGGGAAGCCCCCAAAACTCTCCCTATCACAGACACATCCAGTGCCAGTCCGCACCCCCACCACGAGAGACTGGGTCTATCCTGGCTGGGGGCATGAAGAGGAAGAGTGAAGAAGTGAAAGGAAGGAGAGAATGTACCTGAAGGGAGAAAGCCCCCGTCCCATCTAAGCTTCTGTTCCCTCATAATATTGCCATCCTTCTGGTCTGTGGTGAGGAAGAAATGAGAAGAGGCCCCATGCCTGATACTTGGAGGCCATTGATAAGGAGGGACTGTTGCCATTATCACTGGGCATGGAGGGTGGACTGCTGTGTTCCGGTCTGTCTGGTGAAGGGCTAGGTAGGTGCAGAAGTCTTCCTTCTCCAAGACTGCAGAATATGGCGACTAGGGCCACAGGGTGAAGGAAAGGGCATGGTGATCACTTCAAAACTCTCTCCAGTCAAATCACTTGAGTTTTTCATTAAACCCAAAGGGAATGCCAAGAGGAGGGAAAGTCACAAAAAAGCTTTTTTTGTGTGCTATTTTGTGAAAATGAATGTGCCTCAGGGAGAACAGGAAACACAATGGGAAAACAAGGCTGGAAAGTAAGATAAGTTTGATTAGAAAATGAAACTTAAATACGAGATATCTGTTTAAGAGGGTTCAGAAGTGCCAGAACTCCTAGCATATTGTCAGGAGGCGTTCTGAAGATGTAGGGCAGGCAGGAAGCTTCTTTTTTAAAAAGTTATTTGATTTATTTATTGGCTTCACTGATCAGCATATGGAATCTTAGTTCCCTGACCGGGGATTGAACCCTTAGCCCCTGCACTGGAATCGTGAAGTTTCAACCACTGGACTGCTAGGGAAATCCCAGGGGCTTCTTTTTGACACTTAGTCTATCAGGTGCCCCCTCAGATCAGAGTCTTGCAGGTAAGGCAGAAGGAAGAGGCTCCAAAATGCCTATGGTTTCTCTTCCAGATGTGAACTCAGTGCATCCAAGTGTCCCTGGAACACAGTAATCGCCTTGATCTAATTACCTGGGGCCTTGGGTCCTGCCAATTGATGTCAGCCTCAGCAATGAACAAACAGAAGTACCTGTGAGGGCTTGGCGCTTTTTTGACTTGGGCTAGTGTAGGATTGTTTCCTCATTTGTCTCCCTTTACAGAAAGTTCCAAAGATTTCCTTTAGTGACTCTACAAGCAAATGGTTGTCTCATTGCAGTTTGTCCTTCATCTTCTTTAATATTCTAGACAGTCATGTCTCCTTGGTTGGCCCTCCACATGCCCTCCTCTCCAGGCACAAGTTCCCACCTTTCACTCATGTACCCCCTTCTGCCTGAGATGTACACAGAAGGAACATTAGACAGTCCTGACCTGATCCGGTGGCTAAGGTGATCAAATTATATAAGTGAAAGTAAAATTTTTTCCTGACTGCTTGACAGTTATTGTTGTTCATTCACTCAGTTGTGTCTCACTCTTTGTGACCCCATGGACTGCAGCACACCAGGTTTCCCTGCCCATCACCATCTCCCGGAGCTTGCTCAAACTCATGTTTCATCAAGTCAGTGATACCATCTAACCATCTCATCCTCTGTCGTTCCCTTCTCCTGACCTCAGCGTTTCCCAGCATCAGGATCTTTTCCAATAACATTGTGTAAAAATAGCTAGATGGAAGTTCACCAAATTTAGAGGCAGCCCTGAGATGACCTGACTATAGGTGAAATGGGTTATACAAAATTTTCTGGGAGGAGTCTTGCAAAGAATCCTCCAAACCTACATCTTCCAGGGCATCTAAAACTGAGGTTCTGAGAGATACTTACTATACCTTTAAGATGTCATCTATAGCAAAAAGGCAATGGTATCAAATATTAGCTGAAACCAAAACATGGAAATGTCAATACCTTAAAGTACAGTCTACTTGTAGCCAAGCTGCTATTTAGAGGGACAGCCCCATAGTGCTGTGTATCTCAGGTAAATGAGAGGCAAGGACTTCTTTTAGGATGGCTCAGGAATCTCCTGTGTGGATGGAGGATGCTGGATAAAGCAATTGGGAAACATACACAGTCAGTGTCCACCGGAGGCAAGATGGCCAGATGATAGCCACAGGGCAAACGGGGCTCCTCTGGCTTGAATCAATAGTCTGCTGCTCAGAACTGACCAAGCCCCTTTCTGAGGGCAAGTGTGAGAGGAAGGAAGGCTCTTTAGCAGCCAATGCCAAGTCCTCATATTTGACTTATTTAGGATCAGTCATGGGGTTGCTAGATAAAATATAGGACGCCCAGTTACATTTAAATTTCCAATAAACAATGGATATTTTGTAGTATAAGAATGCCCAAATATGGCACAGAACATACTCATAATAGTAAGATTTTGTTAGTATTTATTAGAAATTCAATTTCAACTGGACATCCTATATTTTCATCTGCTAACATAGGCAACTCCCCTCAGCAGGCCACCAGGGGACAGCAGGAAGGGAGTGTGGTCAGGCCTCTGGCAGCAAGGTGGCCCTGTTACCAGGGAGCTGAACAGGTTATCCTCAGGCATTGGGCCAGGAGTTTATGAACTAGAACAGGTATATAGTCGTAAAGATCCTGACTAACAATGCAGGAGACGTAAGAGACATGGATTCGATCCCTGGGTCAAGAAGATCCCCTGGAGGAGGTCATGGCAAGCCACTCCAGTATTCTTGCCTGGAGAACCCCCATGGACAGAGGAGCCTGGAGGACTACAGTCCAAAGGGTCACAAAGACTCAGACACAACTGAAGCAACTTAGCGTGCACACATACACTCACGCAAAGTCCCAGCAAGATCTCAGTCTCAGGAGCAGCCTGGGCTCTGAGTCACTGACTGCCAGGTCTAGACTTCCTTCAGTTGCCAGGAGCTAGGGGCAAACCTGGGTGGTAAGAGCAGGGTTTTTCTAAGAGGGGTCCTTGAGAATTACTGGGGGCACTTGGGAAACATGCAGATTCCGGGGCTCCACCCCAGACCTACCAATGAGAAGCAGGACCAAAGAGCCAAGAACAAGGCCTGCAATCAGTGAGGTATCTTGGGGGAAGCCACAGACTCTGGAGTCAGACCACCCAAGTTAGACTTACTGGGCAACCTGGAACAAGTGGCATAACCTTTCTGGCCTCAGCTTCTTTATCTGTGAAACAGGGATAGTCATTGTGCCTGTCTCATAGGGCTATTGTCAGGACTGAATGTGAATATGTGAACACAGCCTTCAGAACCATGGCTGGCTGCTCAGAAGGACACCCACGCGTGAGCCAGCATTAGGGGCTGAGTGGACCCACTGGGGAGAAGAAGATGGGCTTGGGCCCTGATAGGTACCCATGTCCTATGCTTTGCAATAGAGGGAGCTAAAGCAGAGCCCCTGGGACAAGCTGCTTATTGCACCAGAAGTCATAAGGTTGATTAATAAGGGGGACAGTCTTTAAACGCACGGGTGATCATGCTTGGCTAGAATGAGCAGCTAGGAAAATGGATATTGTTCATTAAGCTCTAATTATCAGGTAAATTGAATAAGGGGACAGGAGTCCATGTGTTACTATAAGTAATTAATGTGCTGCTCCTCTCCCTGGTAAGTCTTTGATTTGCACCACCTAACCTGGAGTATTTATCAGGCACTGGGATTCTGGAAATACTGGCTGCTAATTGTTTTGGTGAGTCCCTGATTGCGCTAAAGAAAATGGATGAGTCCTTCTCCCTCTAATGACTCAACCAGGGGGGAAGATAAAGTGGTCCTAGCCATGATGAATTAAGCCTAGAGGATTTGGAGAGGACAATCATTCTCTTGTTCATTTAACAAATCTGAAGAGTGTCTCCAAGTTGGTAATGTAAATGTGACCAGACATAGTCTGTTTAGGAAAACAAATCTCCTGCCCCAAACTGCTCCTGAGTTGGTGGATGTCATGACCTGGCTGGCTCCCCTTTCCAGTGGCTTGATTCCTGCCTAAATCCTTTGAGACTCCAGTCTTGCCCCTGGAGTCCTGCCACCCACCCTTGATCTGGAACTAGACCTTCCTCAGGCTGGGCTGGTCCTATGCTCTGTCAAAACCCAGCTTCCTCAGCCCGCTGTGGACTTCAGATCTGACCTGCCTCTGGACCAACCATCTTCCATGGAGTATGTCAAGAAATCCAGAAACAAACATTGTATATTAATGCATATATATGGAATCTACAAAATGGTATAGATGATCTTATTTGCAAAACAGAAATGGACAGATGTAGAGAACCAACATATGGACATCAAGAGGGGAAGCAGGGTGGGAGGAATTGGGAGATTGGGATTGACGTGTATACACTAGAGATGCTATGTATAAAATAGATAACTAATGAGAATCTCTCCTGGAGAAAGAAATGGCAATCCATTCCAAATGGCAATCCAGTATTCTTGCCTGGAGAATCCCATGGACAGAAGAGCCCGGTATGTTCCCAGTCCATGGGATGGCAAGAGTCGGAAATGACTTAGCAACTAAACCACCACCAATGAGAATCTACTGTGTAGCTTAGGGAACTCTACTCAGTGCTCTGTGCTGAGCTAGATGAGAAGGAAATCCAAAAAAGGGGGGATATATGTGGGATACTTGGGTTCGAGCCCTGGGTTGGAAAGATCCCCTGCAGAATGTAATGGCTACCTACTTCAGTATTCTTGACTGGAGAATTCCGTGGATAGAAGAGCCTGGCAGGCTACAGTCCATGGGGTTGCAAAGAGGAGGACACAACTGAATGACTTTCACTTGGAACTTGGTGGCCAATTGACTTTGTTATACACTGGAAACACAATATTGTAAAGCAACAATACTCCAATAAAATTAATAAAAAAGAAATCTGATTCTTCCTTCTAATGGAAAATACACAAACCCTATCAGTGATGCATCTCAGGTACCAGTGAAAAGACGAGTCACTCTGTATGTCCCTTTCCATCTAACATATTGCCACATGTCATGGTGGACTGGGATGATGGTAAGTGCCCATTGGGTGGCTTCTGCTAGGAATTAGAGCCTAGAGGCAAGAGCCAGCTGAGGGCAGAGTCTCTGATGTCTCAAAGAGCCTCTGTCCTCTATGGAAGTGTAACCAAATAGAGCTTATAGAGTATTAGAAATGTTCAGAATAAGGAGAATAACAACTAGTGGTTATTGAATGCTTACTCCATTCTTGAGAGTGTTCTAAGTGCTTGCATATATTGTCTCATTTAACTCTCCCATCCATTCTAGGATGAGTTATGAGGCACTATTATTATTTTCATTTTATAGCTGAGGAAATGAGACAGAGAGGCTAAGTCACATGTGCAAGCTCATGCAGCTGACCAGTGGCAAAGCTGGGTCCTAGCTTGTTTTCATATTCAAGAATTGGGTCAATACCCTCCATGCTTTTGGGCATCTGCTTGGTGCTGGGGTAGGAGTGGTGGGGGTAGTAGGGACTAGATGTACTGAGCACCTTCCAGACTGCTGTGTACCATCCCAAAGGTAAGACACCCCCAAAAGGTTCAAGAACAAATGGACTATGTTTTGCTTGTACTCAAACTGAAAGACATTTTCACTCTTACTGGGTTTGCCCCAAATTCTCATTTTGCCACGTTTCATACATTAAATCGATGATCAATGCTCTCATGTGGCTTCAGCACAAGATCTAGTAAGGACAGAGGAGTTTGGAGGCTCCCAGTCCTTGGCTGTGCTACCCTCCCAGGGTGAGAGAGGAGGTGTGAACTGGCACTCAGAAGCCCTCTGTCTTTCTTGGGCCAGTGGCTGCTTGGGGGCTGAAAGTAAACTCAAAATGTTCATAGCAACATTACTCATAATAGCCAAAAAGTAGAAATAGTAGAAATAGGCTTCCCTATGGCTCAGCTAGTAAGGAATCCGCCTGCAATGTGGGAGACCTGGGTTTGATCCCTGGGTTGGGAAGACCCCCTGGAGAAGGGAAAGGCTACCCACTCTAGTATTCTGGCCTGGAGAATTCCATGGACTGTATAGTCCATGGGATCACAAGAGTTGGACATGACTGAGCGACTTTCACTTCACTTTAGAAATAGTCCAAAGATCCATTGATGGATGATTAGATAAACAAAATGTGGTCTCTCCATCTGTGGAATACTATATGGCCATAGGCAGGGATGAAGCACTAATACATGCTGCAACATGGATGAACCTGGAAGACACTATGCTGAGGGAAAGTAACCAGACGCAAAAGGCCACGTTTTGTACGATTCTATGTATATGAGACACGAATCAGATTAGTGATTGCTGGGAGCTGGGGGGTTGGAGGCGGGACTGCTGATGGATACAGAATTTGTTATTGGGTGGACGAAAATGTTCTGAAACTTAATATTGATAGTAATGATGGTCACACACCTTAGGGACTGTACAGAAAACACACTCAACTGTACACTTGAAAAAGGTGAATATGGTATGTGAATGTATCTCAATAAAAATAATCAAACCAAAAATAGAACAATAACAAATAGGAGAACACAGAACCCACCCTATCAAGTCTCAGAGCAAAACACTATCTTATGAAGTTGGGTTGTGGGAGAAAGGCCCTGGGCTGAGAGGATATTGGGCCTGTGTTTAAGCCTGAGCTCCTCCATTAACGTTGGCATGGCTTTGGGGAAGTCCTTTCTCCTCTTGGTGCCTCAGTTTCCCCACCTGTTAAGTGGCATTGCTGTGAGAATATATTCCTGATGGGATTTTGAAAAGTATAAAGTACTTATTTTAATTTACAAGGCACTAATTACAAGTGAGGTATCATTATAGTACTGGAGGGTGAACAGAGAGCCTAGAAGTATGATGAAAGGTAACCTTCTGCCATTGCCTCCATAATAAGAGATCTGAAGATGTGGCACTATCCTTGTGTGTGCAGAAAAAAAAATCATTCGCTTGCTTTCACTCACTTTTTAAAGAGAATGCCAAGTTGCCAGCTGCCACCCTGATTGCCAGTCCCACCCTGATCTTCAGTTTTAAAAAGATGAGAAATTTGGGAGAGGGGAGATAAATTATGAGTTTGGGACTAATATATACACACTACTATCTATAAAATAGATAAACAACAAGGACCTACTGTATAGCACAGGAAACTATACTCAATATCCTGTAATGACCTTTAGTAGAAAACAATCTAAAAAAGAACACTTATGAATCACTGAATCACTTTGCTGTACACTGGGAACTAACACAATCTTGTAAATTAAGTGTACTTCAATAAAATACCTTAAACAAGATGAGAAATGTGGAGGCTGAGATGAAAGGTTTCTGTATCAACAAGAAGAGGGGGGAAATCTTTTAATATCTACCTTCCATACAGAATGCCCCTTGGCACCACCTCTGATTCGGATGTCTGAGCTTTCAGTGCTGGGGGTCCTTTGGGTGACTATGTAGTCTCCCTAATCTCATAATAAGTGACCTAAGGGAAAGGATCACCTTGGGACGCCGCTGGGTTCCAGGACTGCAAACTCTCCATACAATTCTCTGTCTGCTATCTGTTGCGTTTTCTCGAAGCTTCCCAACCTCCATATGGGTTTGCAAGGTTTTCCTGGGATCCCCAGGGAGTGTCCAAGTTCTGCTCTGTTTTGAATCTATATCTTAATAGCTTGCAAATCCCCAGTAAATTGTTTCTCTCCATCTTCAGTTATTAGCACTTCCTAGCAGGTCTTTTAGAAAGACACAATTCAAAATCCTTTGGAAGCTTAAATAAACCATATACATTGCCCTCTACCCAGTAAAAATCTCCCCCCTTAACTGTTTCAGTATAATTGCACATGGAGCTTGTCCTACCCTTTCAGAGCCTGACTGGCTTTGTTCTTCATAGGTACCCACATAATGGATTTGATATCCATCTGTTTTTCTTAGGATGGGGACTATTTTCAGAAGTTTTTGTTAAGATAATTCATAAAAATAAGAAAATTAACCAGATGCAGAATTCTCTTTCCCCCATTATTAAAATCGTTGCCTCCTCCACTTGTCTGGTATTGAAACATCCAAGCCCCATGAGGTCATGATCAAGCCGTGTTAGAACAGGGGCAGGGGCCAGGGATCAGGTGACCCTCTGTTCTGCTCATTCAGGAAGTCTAGGCCACAGTCCATCTAGAATCCCCAGTGTTCTGGGCCTCCACTAGCTCTGGGGCCATCTGATCTCAGAAGGACAGTGCACTGGATAACAGTTTGCCAGCTCTCTTTACAAGTTTTTTTTTTTTTTTTGAGGGGTGCAGTGGGTATGGTAGGGAACACTCCAATGCCTTAAGTCATTAGAATGTTGGTTTCTTTCTTCATTCAATTTTTTATTTACTTGAATTAAAAACCGTTCTTTGCTACAAGTAAAAAGATCTAAACCCTTGGGGAACCTGCATCAGCAGCCGGATGTGAACGAACGACTTCACCGTGCGGACGAGCTTTCAGCTTTGGCCTCTTTTTAGGAGCTTACGGTTGCCTAGGGGAGACATCGGAGCCTGTTGGGGGACTGCGGTTATCTCGAATCCTGGCTAAGTTTGGCCCTGACTGCGCGCGGCCCGGGCTCCAGGCGACGCGGAGCAGTGAGATTCTGAATGAGAAGACTCCAGGCGGAAGATTGTTCTTCTTGCAGATTCCCTTCTAAGGGTGCGCAGGATGCAGGTGAGGGGTTCATGTTCAGACACACAAGGGGACACATTACTAGTTTCGACCTTTCAGCTAGAGAAGGTGCATGCGATCTTGATTTTTTCAGTCGCGTCTGTCTTTCCCTTAAATGTCCCTGAATGTTGAAGTCATCCGCGGAAACCTTCCCCAAGCCCTTCTCCCCCTCCCCCCGCCCCCCACCATCCAGGTGGTGGCGCTCCGGGACAGTGCAACCCCCTCTAACCACTGCAGCCAAGTTGGGACAAGTTTCAAAGTGCTTGCTGAAATTGTTTGGGAGACTTTTCAATCAAAGTCGTAACTTTGAGCAGCTGGCACGAAATCTACCCCCAAGACCAAGGTCGTTGAGGGACCGATTATCCGAATCTCGCCCCTATATAGAGCCCGAACCTCTCAGATTTCACGTGGCCTGTGCGCTCCGAGAGCCTGGGCGCGCCGCAGGGAACTGTGACTCCGGGGGAGGGAGACCCGCGGGGCCAGGGGTCGGCCCGACCCAGTTGAGGTCGAAATGAGACCCCTGCAAGGAAAAAGGACCAAGAGGAGTTATGCCTGGGGGGGTGGCGCTGGTCTGCAGGGGGCTTCTGGGTTGCACAGCCCGGCATCTCCGCGCCTGTCCCGCCGCTCCGGCATAGCTCTCGGAGCTCATCAAGCACCCTGCGCCACTTGGTTAAGCGTGTGGGGCACCTAGAGAGGAAAGGGGAGTCGGAGCCGCTCGCCTTGGGTTTCTTTTTGAGCAGCGGCAGTCCAAGAGAAGGGCTCCCCGCCCCCCCCCCCCCCGGGTTAACTTTCTCCCAGAGCAGCCTCCAGGGTACCAGGCAGCGGGGAAAGGATGCGCTCACACTCTCACTTGTCCCAGAGTTGGGGGCAAGCGACTCCCATCGACCTCCCCTCACTCCCAGAGTACAAACTCTGCTCCCAGAGCCTGGCGTAGGGACCATCTTCTTAAGGAGAACACAAGTCTGGGACTGGACTGAGTGGCCACCCGCCACTGCCACTAAGGGAGTCAACCAGCTCCTGCCAGGCACCGGAGTGGGGATAAGTTCTCTAGAGAATGGGGTGCAGATTGGGGATGGAAGACGCCGGCAGCAGCTGTCCTCTGCTTCCCACACAGTACAGAACGCTTTGAACAGGCAAAAGTAATAGGATGGGATGAGCCTCTCAAGGACACTGCAGGGGTGAATATCTATGATTCAAGGGGCTACTGGCTGCCCCCCACACTCTGTTAGGGGCTTCAGACTGGTTTAGGTTGGCCCTGGACCCCAAGAGGGACTCTATTGCCCTGCTCTGAAATCTACAGGGCTGTGCCAGGGTGTTTGCGTATGAAGAGGGAGGGAGAACTTGCTAGAAACGGATGCGCAGTGGCTGATGCGGGGAGGGGAGGTGGATTCCGAGCCGGTCACGATGCAGGGTACCTGGGGACCGTGGTGGGAGGGGGAGCGGCTAGAGGCAAAGCGTAAACAAGGCAGTCGGAAGCAAGACGACACCTCGCGTTGGATTTGTCCAAAACCAGTTAGAGATCAAAGAGGGGGCGGTCAGGGAGCTCTGATTGGTCGGGGGGAGGGGTTTGGGGTGGAGCTAGCCGCCTCTTGAGGCTTTAAAAGCTCATCGGAGAGGGGCGGGAATGCTGTCATTTGCTCTCCGACTCTCGCAGGGGTGACAGCTTTCCCGAAGCCGTTCCCAGCAACAGAGCAGGTGTTCGCTGTCCGGACCTGGCTGGGAGGACCTAACGATCCTCAGCAGCAACATGGGACGCACCCTGGCGGTCCCTACCCCATATGGCTGTATCGGCTGCAAACTCCCACAGCCGGACTACCCACCGGCTCTAATCGTCTTTATGTTCTGTGCAATGGTCATCACCATCGTCGTAGACCTGATCGGCAACTCCATGGTCATTTTGGCTGTGTCGAAGAACAAGAAGCTCCGAAATTCTGGTAAGACCCCCTTCCTTCTCCCTACCCACGGTGCAGCCACTTGCAACCCCTAGGGTGTTAGTTTGGGTGCCTGGAATAGGGAACGTGTGGACGGCCCTGCTTCCCATGTCCCGGCGAATCGCGGTGGTGATATTCTGCCATGGGGGAGGTCTCATCAACTTAGAGCTTCTCCAGGCTGCGGACGTTCGGAGAAGCTCTGGGCGTCCAAGTGCAAATCTCAGGTCCCCGCGGTGCGCGGCAGACCGCCAAGCCCTGTCCCGTCGGGGACCTGATGCAGAGAGAGCCAGCACCCGAGCGGAGAGTCCAGCGGCCGCCCGGGGACAGCACGCCGAGCGGGACGCCGCAGAGGTGGCCGCGCCGAGGCAGCGCGGGAGGAATTGACGCGGAGGGAGCAGCGGGGTTGCGACCCGCTCCGGTAAAGTTAAGTTTTCTTCGCGGCCGAGGCGGCGCTTGCCGGAGCGCGGCGCGGCGGCGGTGGAGCCCAAGCCCGGCCGAGCCCCCGCTCGCCGCAGCCCTGTGGCTCTAGGGCGGCTCCTGGGCGGCGGAGCGCAGACCCCTCGAGCCTGAGCGTGGATCAGGGAGGTCTGAGCCCGCCGGAGCCGAGCTCTGTCCACCCGTCCCAGGGCGCACGGCAGAGAGAGGCGAGCGGGCGGCTGGGTGCAGCAGGCGGTGGCAGCGGCTGCGGTGGAGATCCCGAAGTCTGCAAGCGGGATGTCGGGGGTCGCAGGACGAGGCGGCGGAAAGGTTTGGGAACTCGGGGTCTCGGGGGCACAGAAGACAGCAGAACCGATGAGGATCGCCGGAAGGCTGAGCGAGAGCTCAGACGGCATAGTGGGGGACCGCAGGGAGACTGCAAAGTGCGGGGATCTGGGATGGGGCGGAGCGCAGATCGAGACTCCCTTCGTGCTTCACCAGTGCCGAGGGGAGGGGACCGGCTGCGAGCGGGCCCGGGAAACCGTACAGGAGGCTGCTGGGCGCTGTGTGAGCGGGGCGGGGGCGGCGGACACTGCGGGGCCGAGAGCAACATTTGCAGGTTGGGCCGGAGAGGACTTTTGGGAGGGGGAGGCGGAGGAGGGGCGAAGGGGCCCAAAAACCCTGCTCCGGCTCCCGGAGGGAGGGGGCGGCGCCCAGGGTCTCCGCCGCTTAGATCCTGACTGGCTGGGGCCCGAGGGCAGGGGGGAGCAAGGGGATGGGATCTGAAGCGGATGGGCACCGACGGTCCCTAGGCCAGAGGGGTGCCAGGGATAGGAGGGCGCCAATCTCTGCAAGATTACTTTGCTTGGACGAGGAATGAGAAATACCATACAAGTTTCTAGAGGCACAGAGCGGCACAGTCACGAGAAGTTTTCTTTTAAACTCTGATCGGTGGGTGTGTCTGATTTCTCCGCTGTCCCCCAGAGGCGCGGGGCCGCCCACTGGCATCTCACTTGTACCCCAGCAGTGCGGTCCGAAGGTGCCCAAAGCTGGAGCGCCCGAGGGGGGAACGCACCTACAAAGTCCGTTTTCTCTTCTTTCTTTCTTCTCCTTCCTTTCTCTCTATAATTGAAATAAAGGTGTTTTGGTTGTCGTGGTTTTGTTTTTAAGTCTTTGTTTCTCTTCTTCTCCGAATTGATGACTTTGAGGGAAAACCCTAGAAAGAACGTCTTGTGTAGAAACACAGAGGCCCCGCCTTAGCAGCGTGGGCGGAAGCGGGCAGAAGGAGCCATTCCTTTGCCTTTTTAAAAGTGCTCATTTTCTCCCAGTACAAGATGAAGTGCAGTATTTTGCCAAATCAATTCTCATTAGCAACGAGGTGTTCCCAGAAAAAGGGATCGGCGCCTGCACTTTGACCTTACAGGTTTTACAAACAACGTTCCTATCGCCGCCCTACGAAACAGGAGTGGGGGCATGTCTCCCCTTCCCCCATTTCATGTTTAGCTCCAGTAAAGTCTGGGGCCGGGCGCCCGGAGCCAGTGTGCAGGGGAGCGAACGTGCTGATGCCCGGGCTCTGCACGGGGCCCCGCGAGGAGCAGGCTCTTCTGCTGATACTTGCAGAGATTTTTCTGATTTTTTCCCCCTCCTTGCTCACTATTTCTCAAGACAAAATTTTATATGGCCTTTCTACTGCACGCGCCTCAGTTTTTACTCTTAGGTTACCTGGGAAATGGTAAGTATTTACAAGGTTAGGTCTGAGATTCTTGTCCGATCCCGCTGGGAAAGACAGCTTAAGACAAGGACGGCCCCTAATGCCCTTTCTCAGGCAGTTCTCTTTAGGCGCGTTTGCTGTTGTAAATGCAGTGATTTAGGTTAGAGAAGGCAGGGGGCAAATTTATGTTTTCGGGGTAGGCGAGGTTGAGACTTCCTGACAGTCTTCCAAACTCTCCCTCGCACGCCTCCATCCCCACCTTCCAGCCTGTTTCCAATGGACAGCTCCATCTAGCACTCAGTGCTCCGTTCCTAACCCCCTTGCCAAAAGCTTACATTTTGTTTTTGTTTAAAATAGTGTCCGCGGGTCTGTCCATGTGTGGGGGAGTGTGAAGGTCCTCCCAACAGGCTCATTCTGTGGTAACTTCACTTCTTTCCCAAAGCAGCCATGACATTGTCTGAAGGGAAGGAATAAAACAAAAAACTTGGTGAAAGGACAGGAGCTTGAACCTGCTTGTGCATCAAAACCACGTGGGACATGCTTGTAACTAAAAATAAAAACAGGACTGCATTTCTTTGAAAGAATTCTAGAGTTCTAAATTGTCACTTACTCCAGCTGACCTTTCCCTCCAGCTTAGATTTGTAGATTTCTGAAACTTAACCATTTATTCCTCTCTGTCTTTCCCCCTCCCCCCCACCCATATATGTTTTTCAGGCAACGTCTTCGTGGTTAGCCTCTCTGTGGCTGATATGCTGGTGGCCGTCTACCCCTATCCTCTGATGCTACATGCCATGGCCATCGGCGGCTGGGATCTCAGCAAGTTACAGTGCCAGATGGTGGGGTTCATCACAGGCCTGAGCGTGGTCGGTTCTATCTTCAACATCATGGCCATAGCCATCAACCGTTACTGCTACATCTGCCACAGCCTCCAGTATGAGCGCATCTTTAGTGTGCGCAATACCTGCATTTATCTGGCTGTCACCTGGATCATGACCGTCCTGGCTGTCCTACCCAACATGTACATTGGCACCATTGAGTATGATCCTCGCACCTACACCTGCATCTTTAACTATGTGAACAACCCCGCCTTTGCTGTGACCATCGTCTGCATCCACTTTGTCCTTCCTCTGCTCATAGTGGGTTTCTGCTACGTGAAGATCTGGACCAAAGTGCTGGCGGCCCGTGACCCGGCTGGACAGAACCCGGACAACCAGCTTGCTGAGGTTCGAAATTTTCTAACCATGTTTGTGATCTTCCTCCTCTTTGCAGTGTGCTGGTGCCCTATCAACGCACTCACTGTTCTCGTGGCTGTCAGTCCGAAGGAGACGGCAGGCAAGATCCCCAATTGGGTTTATCTTGCAGCCTACTTTATAGCCTACTTCAACAGCTGTCTCAACGCGGTGATCTATGGTGTCCTCAATGAGAATTTCCGAAGAGAATACTGGACCATCTTCCACGCGATGCGGCATCCTGTCCTGTTCCTCTCTGGCCTCCTCACTGATGTCCGTGAGATGCAGGAGGCCCAAGCCCACGCCCGTGCCCGCACCCGTGCCCGCACACAAGCCCGTGAACAAGACCGTGCCCGTGCCTGTCTTGCTGTGGAGGAAATACCGATGAGCGTCCGGAATGTTCCCCTACCTGGTCATGGTGCAGCTGGCCAACCTGAGCATGTCTCTGGCCACCCCAAGCCAGCCTCTGGCCATTCCAGGTCTGCCTCTGCCCACCGCAAATCTGCCTCTGCTCACCCTAAGTCTGCCTCAGGCCAGTCCAAGTCTGCCACTGTCTATCCCAAACCTGCCTCTGTCCATTTCAAGCCTTCCTCTGTCTATTTCAAGGCCGACTCTGTCTATTTCAAGCCTTCCTCCAGCCACCCCCAGCCTGTCACCGGTCCCTCCGAGATTGCCATCGGCCCTGCCACCAGCTTCCCTAAACCCACCACTGGCCACACCCAGCATGCTACCATTCACTCTGAGCCCACCACTCCTGACTATCTTGAGCCCATCGCCACCAGCCACCCTAAGCCTGTCATCGCCAGCCATTCTGAGCTTGCAGCCTCCTGCCACCTAGAGTGTGACATCTTTGACCTCTCTGACCCTACCTCCAGCCCCGCCAGTGACTCCTCCAACTCTGCTGCCAGCTTGCTGGACCCTACCGCTGCTGCTGCTGCCACTGCTGACCCCACTGTGGTCACCACTGATTACCATGAGGTTGTGCTTATTGATGCTGATGCTGATTCTGATGAAATGGCTGTGTAAAAACTGCTCTTGGGGTGGCTAGGCAATGGTCCACTTTTAAGTTTGCCTAGCATATGTAATGCACACTGAGATAGCTTAGTGAATCTGCACACAGACAGACACACATGGGCATGGACTCACAGACACGGTAGACCCTTCACCCACCTTTTCAGGCATACTCCTCCTTTACATTATGTACTCGGAAAAAGTGTGAGTGTGTGCGCTTGCTATTAGAGATACCAAATTTCCCTCACATTTGACTTCTGTTGTTTTGAGCTTCCCTTTCCTCCTGGGATGGACTGTGAGCCCACAGTGATCCTTGAACTTGTAGACTTTGATTTTTCCCCATGCCTGTGTAACCCATTCTCCCCTCTCATTTCCTCCTCCTTGTTTCTGCTTTCTTCTCCCATTCCTTGAGGGGTGGGGGAGCAGTGCATGCTCAGTGGTAAAGGTGCGCTATGGTAAAGCCTTCCTTCAAGCTTTATGTGTTTAAGTGTGTAACTCTTTACTGTACTTTTAACGGCAGTCCGAAAGGCAGTTGCGATAAAGTACAAGTACTTGAAAAAGTTTTTCTAAATTCCAGCAACAAACTATGACCCTTATCTGAAGAACACACTTAATAAGATCTTACTAAAATAAATATTCATGCCTATGAGATCAAATGGCAAAAGGAAGGATATGGCTGCACCAAATCATTTCTATTTTGTGAAAATTCAAATGTTGGTGCTGATTTTTATAGTCAAACAGGAATGTAAATGATGAGATGTTTTTACATTATTTATTTGTGGTTGCTTACCTTTTTTCAATATTTGCCAGGATTTTCTTTCACTTAGTTCCAGAAAAACAAATCCATCCATAAGCTAGTTTTTGCCCAAATCCAAATTTATGGCTGCTAAGATCATTTATGTTATGCTTTTAGTATTATAATTCACAACTACTCTTTATCTTAGAGATTTTTTTTAATACAGCTTGATGTTTTTATGTAGTCAGTTTTACACCTTTCTTTTTCTTTCAAAAGGGAATTTGAGGTAATAACGGGTAGCCAGAAGTGAATGGAGTACTGCCTGAACTTGTAAACGAGTGCCTCTCTAAAAGCCTTTCTCTCCTGCCCTGTCCCTCTGAGCCTCTTCACTGTGGTGGGGAGTGTGGAGGGACGTGGGGAGGAATACTTGCCAACATCAGCCAAGCCCACCACCTTGGTGGAGGTTCTGTGATCCACAGCATTAAGTTGTTCGCAGCCCAGGGAATGATTTTTTTTTCTCTAGAATTTAAGAAAACATTGTTTAATGAAAATCTCAATTATTGATTCAAATCAGCACTTAAAGCAAAGTTTATTGTACAGATGTTTGTAAGGATAATGGAAATGTATTATACTGCCTTAATTCAATTCTGTATTTGTGCTAGCAATTAAATAAAAGCATTTTTGTGTCCTTGGTGTGTGATTTGTGGATAAATTTGCTTCTGCCACCAGAGTTATTTATGGAGAGGGCTAAGAGGTGGGTGGAAAAGCGTCCCCCTTGGGGGACCAAGAGACTTGGATGCAAGCAGTCTCTCTGCTATACCCCAGGGTGAATCACATGACCCCTCTCTCCACAGCTGTGTGGCTTAATGAGCTGGTGCGGGTGTGGTGGGGGCAGAGGAAGGCTCCCTGGGTGTGGTGTGTTCTTCTCACTGATGTGGTGACAATGGACGATATGACCTACCTGCTCTGGGACTCCTGGACCTTGCCTGTCAAGGCTTCTGAAAATAGGTCCTCTTTTACCCCCATGGAAGGAGTCGAGTGGGGCCTCAATTATGTCACAACTCCACAGGCTGCTGGGACTAAATAACAGAGGCCACGATCCAGTGGGGGCAGGCACAGGGGTGTGGGACAGAAGGATGGCTGGAAGTTAGGTGACAAGACCCCAGCCACTGGGCAAGCCTCCTTGGCCTCAGGAACATAGCCTCAAAAGAATCTCTAATGACAAGGTAATGGCCCAAACACATGACTCTATAAAAATAAAAGTGGATTCAAAGTAATACATGGTAGGATATCAATTTTGGTTAAGAACATGTACATTAAAACATGCACATATACATAGAGAGTTATGCATACCTATGTAGTTGTTCCATCCAGGTTTAACCAGACTGCAAGTATAAATTGAGGTCATCTTCATGTTTGATGCCCAAATTACAGGGGTTCAAGCCCCAACAGAGTGACTGCTGCTGTACCTCAGGCCAATTCTGTATCAACATTCCTGCCAAGTATCCCCGGATATGCAAAAAGGATGCTTACTTGAGTGCTCACAAATTGCTCTGCAGTCTCTCACCATGTCCCTCCCACCCCGCCCCATGTTTTCCTCATTCTCCCTGTCTGCTGTAACTCAAGGAGCTTGCTTTGGGTAATATTGCAAGTGCTCAAACCGAGGGTGCTGGGTCATGATGTTCCCTACTGGGTGCAGGGTTCTGAGAGGTGACAGGAGAGGTGGAAAAAAAAAAACTACTAGCATTTTTTGCAACCTTGTTTCACACTCTACTCTGAGGTGCCTGGCAACACTACTTATGCCCAGAGTCTCACAAAGTCTCATGAAAGCAGCCACTTCAGCCACTCTGCTAACCAGCAAGATGTGTTCATCATTCCTGCCTCCCCACCCCCACCCCCATAATCTACTCCCATGGGAACAAGCATCAGTTGAAGCACGGTGCCTCCAGTTTATACATAGCCAAGAAACATTTTTCTCTGCCCCTCTTTCCCTTATTCTGTTCCTCTCCACTCCCAAAGTCAAGAAGCCTTGTAAACATATCTCTAACTAGCCATGCCCACCATGAGTGGCCAAGGCAAGACACTGAATCTCTGCAGTCAGGTTTAAGTATTTTGTAACTGTCCCCAGGACAATGCAAAGCTTCTGGTTTTACACAAGTGGTAATGAAAGGGCCAATCTTACTAACTTCCCCAAAGAGAGAATCTGCCTCCAGGTGAGCCTGTCTCCAGGAACAAGGGATAAAGAAATGGAAGCAAATTTTAAATGACTGTTTTCCCCAGTTTCTACTCCTCTTGACTTTCTTTTCGAATGAAAATATAATGCATATACTGTAAAGTGAAAATTTGACAATGCTTTTACACAGGTATACATACATGTAATGACCACTCTGACCCTCCAGAAGGCTTCCTTTTACATCCTTCTAGTCATTACTTTAACCAAAGGCAAACAGCATCCTGACCTCTATCACCAAACATTAATTTTTCCTGTTCTAGAGCTTCATTGGAGAAGGCAGTGGCACACCACTCCAGTACTCTTGCCTGGAAAATCCCATGGATGGAGGAGCCTGGTAGGCTGAAGTCCATGGGGTCGCGAAGAGTCAGACATGACTGAGAGACTTCACTGTCACTTTTCATTTTCATGCATTGGAGAAGGAAATGGCAACCCACTCCAGTGTTCTTGCCTGGAGAATCCCAGGGATGGGGGAGCCTGGTGGGCTGCCGTCTCTGGGGTCGCACAGAGTCGGCCACGACTGAAGCGACTTAGCCACAGCAGCAGCAGAGCTTCATATAAATGGAAACATGCACCATATATTTTTGTCCAGTTTCTTTTTATAAATAGTGATAAAATATATACAACATAAAGTTTGGGAGGGAGCATCAAAAGGGAGGGGATATATGTATACCTAGGCAAATTCTTGTTGGGGGTTGAGAGAAAACAACAAAATTATGTAAAGCAATTATCCTTCAACAAAAATATAAATTTAAAAAGATTTACCATTTCAGCCATTTTTAAGTGTGCAGTTCAGTGGCATTAAATACATTCCCGGTGTTGTGCAATCATCACAACTGTTCATTTACAGAACTTCTTCATCACCCCAAACATAAACTCTGTAGCCGTTAAGTTGCTGTTGTTGTTCAGTTGCTAAGCCGTGTCCGACTCTTTGTGACCCCATGGAATGGCAGCACACCAGGCTTCGCTGTCCTTCACTATCTTGGAGTGTACTCAAACTCATGACCATTAATTAAGTCAGGGATGCCATTCAACCTTCTCATCCTTTGTCCACCTCCTCCTCCTGCCCTCAATCTTTCCCAGAATCAGGGTCTTTTACAGTGAGTTTGTTTGTTTGCATCAGGTGGCCAAAGTATTGGAGCTTCAGCATCAGTCCTTCCAATGAATATTCAGGACTGATCTCCTTTAGGATGGACTGGTTTGATCTCCTTGCAGTCCAAGGGACTCTCAAGAGTCTTCTCCAGCACCACAGTCTGAAAGCACCAGTTCTCTGGCACTCAGCTTTCTATATGGGCCAGCTCTCACATCTGTACATGACTACTAGAAAGACCATAGCCTTGACTATATAGACCTTTGTTGGCAAAATGATGTCTCTGCTTTTTAATACGTTGGCTAGGTTGGTCAGCTTTTCTTCCAAGGAGCAAGCATCTTAATTTCATGATTGCAGTCACTGTCTGCAGTGATTTTGCAGCCCAAGAAAATAAAATCCACTGTTAATTCTTTTTGTCTCTATGGATTTGCCTATTCTAGGTAACTGATATTAATATAAATGGAATCATATATTATTAATATTTCTCTTTTTGTGTCTTATTTCTTTCACTGAACATAATGTTTTCAGGGTTCATCTATGTTGTAGCAGGTGTTAGTACATCATTGTTTTTATGACTGAATACATCATATTATGTTAGTCTATTCATTCACTGATGGACATTTGGGCTATTTCCAGTTTTTTGGCTGTTATGAACATTGATTTACAAGTATTTGAGCATCTGATTTTAATTCTTTTGGAAATATATTGACTAGTGGAAATGTTAAATAATTTGTTAGTCTGGCTTCTTTTGGTCAATTAATTATGTCTTTGAGATTCATTCATGTTTTTGTATCAGTAGTTTGGGGTGGTTTTCCATATTTATGTAGTGCTCTAAGACTCTTGAGAGCCCCTTGGACTGCTTGGAGATCAAACCAGTCAATCCTAAAAGAAATCAATCTTGAATATTCATTGGAAGGACTGATGCTAAAGCTGAAGCTCCGATACTTTGGCCACCTGATGCAAAGAACTGACTCATTAGAAAATACCCTGATGCTGGGAAAGATTGAAGGCAGCAGGAGAAGGGGACGAAAGAGGATGAGATAGTTGGATGGCAACACCAACTCGATGGACATGAGTTTGAACAAGCTCCAAGAGTTGGTGATGGACAGGGAAGTCTGGTGTGCTGCAGTCCATGAGTCAGACACATCTGAGTGACTGAACTGAACTGAACAGTATGAATATACCATAATTATTGATGGACTTTTGGGTTGTTTATGATTTGGGACTACTATGAAAAATGCTTCTATATAGATTTTTGTGCATGTCAATTTAATTTTATGTAAAATTATAATGTTACCTACCGTGAAGTACATAAATCTTCAGTGTAAAGTTCAATGAATTTTTACATATGTTCACACCTATGTAACCACCACACACATCAAGATATAAAACATCTCCAGCACTTAGAAGGTTCCCTTATGCCAGCTTAATTTTGCTTGTTCTTATATTTTATTTCAATGGAGGTATATGGAATATACTCTCTTGTATCTAGCTTCTTTTGCTTAGCATTTTGTCTGTGAAGTTTATTCTTATCACTTTGGGTAGAAGCAGTCCATCCATTGTATCACTGTGTAGAATTCCATTATATTGAGTATAATAACTTCTTATCAATTCTACTATAGATGGACATTTGGAGTGTATTCTAGTTTATAGCTATTATGAAGAAAGTTGTTAATGAACATATTGTAGTACATGCATTTTAGTACATATATGAACTCATTGCTCTTGGAAATATACCTAGGATTGAAATAACTGAGTTGTGAGTATATATGTATTTAGTTTTAGTGAAAAGTGAAAAGAAAGTGAAGTCGCTCAGTCATGTCTAACTCTTTGTGACCCCATGGACTGCAGCCTACCAGGCTCCTCCGTCCATGGGATTTTCCAGGCAATAGTACTGGAGTGGGTTGCCATTGCCTTCTCCATTAGTTTTAGTAAGCACTGTCAAATAGTTTTCCAACGTGGTTGAAACAACTTGTATTCTCACTAGCAATGCATTAAGTTCAATATGCTCTGCATTCTTGCCAACATTCAGCATTTTCAGACCTGTATTTTTTTACTTTTTATTTTGTATTAGGGTATAGTGTTAGCTGCTTAGTCATGCCTGACTCTTTGAGACCCCATGGAATGAAGCTTGCCAGGCTCTTACGTCCATAGAATGTTCCAGGCAGGGGTACTGAAGTGGGTGGACATTCCCTTCTCCAGGGGATCTTCCTGACCCAGGATTCGAACTCAGGTCTCTTGCACTGCAGGCAGATTCTTTACTGTCTGAGCCACTAGGGAATCCCGTATTGGGGTAAAGCCGATTAACAACATTGTGAGTTTCAGGTGAACAGCAAAGAGACTCAGTCATAAATATACATGTATTCATTCTCCCCCAAACTCCCCTCACATCCAGGCAACCATTTTAATTTTAGCTATTCTACTGGGTGCCTACTGCTATTTCATTGTATTTGCAGTTTTCAGTTCTTTAATGAATAATGTTGTTGATCATATTCTCACATGATCATTGACCATTTGGATATTCTAAAAGTGAACAGTTTGATCAAATATTTTGACTGGTCTAAACTTGAAGTTATTGTTTTCTTTTTGGAAGTAGAAATTCTTTATCTTATATATTCTGGATATGAATAAGTATATTTCAAGAATATCTTCTCCATCTGTGGTTTGCCTTCTCTCTCTCTTGTATCTTTTGATGAGCAAAAGTCCTTAATAATATGAAGTGCAATTTATTAGTTTTTTCTTTTATGACTATGCTTTCTGTTTAAGAAATTTCTGATTATTCTAATATAATAAGTGTATTCTCCTAGTTTTCTTTTAGAAACTTTATTATTTTACCTTTAACATTTGAGTCTGTGCTTAATCTCAAGTTAATTTTCTGCATTTGGTGTGAAGTAGGGGGTCAAACTGTTTTTTTAATATAGTGAAGGTTCATATTTTCATTTAATCACCATTTATTGAAAAGACTGTCCTTTGCCCAACTGAACTGTAGTGAAGACTGTTTTGAAATAGTTAATCACACAAAAATAAAAATTATCTATCTATCTATCATCAAGTTGTTTGTGAACTATCTGGTCTGTTCCATAGACTGCCTAGTCTTGTACCAGTGTTTTTTATTTTTAATTGAACTATAGTTTATACACGATAATATGCACACATGTTAAGTGTAAAGATAAGTGGATTTTACTTATATGCATGTTTTTATTTTACCGTCTTCTGGATGAAGATATAGAACACTTCTAGTACTGCAAAAGGCCCTTTAACTTGATCAGTAACTCTGCAAAAATTGACCACTAGTCTAACCATTAATATTACAGATTAGTTTTGCACATTTTTAATTTCATTAAGAAGAATAGAATAACACGTATGCTTTTGAATCTGATTAGTTTTGGTAAACATTATGCTTTTGAGAGGCATCTGTGTTGTTGGACGTATTAGCAATCTTTAAAATTCGTCATAGAAACATTTAATGACGTGGAACATGTTCAATCCATATTAAGCCGAAAAAGCAGATAATAAAAATAATACGCAATTTTGCTAACAAAATAAAAATGCAAATATGAAAAGACACATTTTAAACATCTTTTATAGTATATATATACACACATATATTCTTGTTGAGATATAATTCATTTACTATAAATTTCATCATTTTAAAGTGTTCAATGCTATTTTTTTAAATTGAGGTATAGTTTATGTACAATATTAAATTATGTTTCAAGTGTAATTTCAAAAGCTATATTCCATTTATAGTTATTATACAGTATTGCTATATTTCAATATATACTTTTAGCTTATTTATTTTATACATATTTTGTACATCTTAATCCTCTACCCCTATATTGCACCACCCCCCCCACTCCCTGCCGCTGACTGGTAACCACTAGTTTGTTCTATATATTTGAGTCTGTTTCTTTTCTGTTATATTAAATATTTTGTTTTATTTTTTTAGATTCTATAATATAAATAATATCATACAGTATTTGTCTTTCTCTTTTGACTCATTTCACTAAACATAATACGCTTCAAGTCCATCCATGTTGTTGCAAATGACAAAATTTTCATTCTTTTTATGACTGAGTAGTATTCCATCACACACACACACACACACATATATATATATATATATATACAGTATGTGTATATAGTACATATATGGGGCTTTCCCAGTGGCTCAGCAGTAAAAAAAATCTACCTGCAATGCAGGAGACATGGGTTCAGTCCCTGGGTTGGGAAGATCCCCTGGAGGTGGGCATAGCAGCCCACTCCAGTATTCTTGCCTGGAGAATCCAATGGATAGAGGAGCCTGGTTGGCTACAGTCCATAGAGTCATGAAGAGTGACTGAGAACAAGCACATAGTACATATATAGAGTGTGAATGGATATATATATGTATATTTATATACACATACATACATATATGTGTGTGTATATATATATATATATTAGTTCCATTTTTAGTTTTTTAAGGAACCTGCAGTTTTTTCCACAGTGGCTGCACTATTTTACATCCCCACCAACAGTGCGATAAATCCTTTATCTCCATACTCTCTTCAACATTTATTATTAGCAATCTTTTTGATGATAGACATTCTGACAGGGATAAGGATAAGGTGATAAATCCACATTGTGGATTTGATTTGCATTTCTCTGATGATTAGTGATGTTGAGCATCTTTTCATGTGCCTGCTGGTCATCTGCATTTCCTATTTGGAAAATGTCTACTCAGGTCTTCTACCCATGTTTCAATCAGGTTTTTGTTTGCCTTTTGATGTTGAGTTGTATGAGCTGTTTATATAGTTTGGATATTAATCCCTAATGGGTCATATCATTTGTGAATTTTTTTCCATTCAGTAGGTTGTCTTTTTGCTTTTTCAGTGGTATCCTTTGCTATGCAAAAGCTTTTAAGTTAAATTAGGTCCCGTTGTTTATTTTTGCTCATTTCCCTTCCCTTAGGAAACAGACCCCCAAAAATATTGCTACAGTTTAAGTCACAGTGTTTTGCCTGTGTGTTTTTCTAGAAGTATTATGGTTTCCAGTCTTACATATAGGTCTTTAGCTCATTTTGAGTTTATTTTTGTATATGATGTTTAAAAATGTTCTAAATTTGTTCTTTAACATGTAGCTGTTTAGTTTTCCCAGCACCACTTATTGAGGGGACTGTCTTTCATCCATTGTATATTCTTGCCTCTTTTGTCATAGATTAATTGACAGCATGTCCATGGGTGTATTTTGGGGATCTCTGTTCTGCTACATTGAGCTATGTGTCTGTTTTTGTACCAGTATCATGCTATTTTGATGATGGTAGTTTTGTAATATAGTCTAAAGCCAGGGAGCAGAATTCCTCCAGTTTTGTTCTTCTTTTTCAAAATTATTTTGGCTATTCAGGGTCTTTTGTGTTTCCATACACATTTTTAAATTACTTGTTCTATTTCTGTGAAAAATGCCGTTGGTATTTTGATAAAGATTGCATTGACTCTATAGATTGAATTGGGTAGTATGGTCATTGTAACAATGTTAATTCTTCCAGTCTATGAACATGAAATATCTTTCTACATGCTTGTGTTTTCTTCAATTTTTTTTATCAGTATCTTAAACAGTTTTATGAATATAGGTTTTCAACATCCTTAGGTAGGTTTATTCTTAGGTATTTGATTCTTTTGATGTTACTGTAAATGAAACTGTTCCTTAATTTATTTCTAATGGTTTGTTGCTAGTATATAGCAATGCAATAGATTTCTGTACTTCAATTTTGTATGTTGCTTTGACTCCCCCATCGAGTTGGCTGCCAGGCCCTGCTTTGTATGGAGCCTGCTAGCCACTGTTTGTTTGGTGGGGCCAGGTCACAAGGCAGCTGACTGAAGAATCCTAGGGGGGCCCGGGACTAGTGCTGGTTCACTGGTGGATGGAGTTAGGGGCCAGGTCACCCTGGGGATGGTATCCATTCACTGGTGGTTGAAACCAGGTCCTGTGGCTAGTGCTGGCTCACTTGGCAGGCAGAATTGGGTCCTGGGTTCTGACTGCAGGGTCCTGGGAATCTCAGAGCTGGTATTGGTCCACTGGTGGGTGGCGTTGGCTCCTAAAATAGGCAGTTGCAGCATCTAGGCTGTTGCAAAGCTTGTGTTGGCCTGCTAATGGGCAGAGCTGATTCCCAGGGCTGGTACTGGCTTGTTGGTAGGTGGGTTGGGTCCATAGACTGAGGGGCTATGTTTGTCCTGTGGCTAGTGTCTGCCTGCTGATAGGCAAGGCTGTTCCTGAGGCTAGAGCAGGCTCACTGGTGGGTGGAGCCAGGGATTCTGGGGGTGGTTCCTGCCCACTGGTGGGTGGAGCTGGGTCCCAAGGTCTCTGACTGTAGGGTGGTAGGGGTCTCAGGTCTAGTATTGGTGCAGTGATGTGTGGGGCCAGATTCTGGGCCTTCTGATGGGCAGGTTCATGTTCAGTGGTGGCTGTGGGCTCATAAAGTCTTAAAGGAGCCTGCTTGCTAATTTGTGGGGCCTGGCTGGTTGCTTGGCATGAAGCATCCTAGTATGGGTGTCTACAGTTTGGTGAGCAGGGACAGGGCTGGGTCCTGAGGCTAATAAACTAGAGGGAGGATTCTAAAATGACACTTGCCAGCACCAATGAATATGTCCCAAGGGTGAGCGGCAGTTGCCTCCTGCCTCTCTGGGAGGTTCTCCAAGATCAGCAGGTAGGTCTGACCCAGGCTCTTTTCAAAGTCCTGCTTTTGCCCTGGATTCCAGAACATGTGAGAGTTTGTGTGCTCCTTGTAAAAGGGATGTCTCTATTTCCCTCAGCTCTCTGGGGCTCCCCAAAGTAAGTCCCACTGGCCTTCAAAGCCAAACACTCTGAGGCTCATATTCTCAGGGAAAGATCCCCAGTGTGAGGAGCCTGATGTGGAGTTCAGACACCTAGCTCCTTAGGGAGAACCTCTGCAGATATAATAATCCTCCTATTTGTGGGTTTCCCACTTGGGTTTATGGGTCTTTACCAAATCATGAGTTTGCCCCTCCTACCTGACTATTTGTTGTTCCTTCTTCATACCTTTAGTTGTACAAGTTCTTTTCTGATAAGTTCTGCTCTTTTTCAATCAATGCTTGGTCTGTAAATAGTTGTAATTATGATGTGTTTGTGAGAGGAAGTGAACTCAGCATCCTTCTCCTCTGCCATCTGTAATGCTGTTTATTAAAAAATATTTTCACTAAGGTATGTCACCATTGCCATAATCTAAGTCTTGAATTCCTTTTTATCACGTCAAAAGAAACCCTATACCCATTACATTCATTATCCATTACCTTCCTTCCATAAAACAACCACTAATCTACCTTTCTTTTAAAACTAATCTACTTTGGTTGTGGATTTATCCATTTCAGTAACAGTATCAGTTCAGTCGCTCAGTCGTGTCCGACTCTTTGCTACCCCATGGACTGCAGCATGCCAGGCTTCCCTGTCCATCACCAACTTGCAGAGCTTGCTCAAACTCATGTCTATCGAGTCAGTGATGCCAACCAACCATCTCATCCTTTGTTGTCCCATTCTTCTCCTGCCTTCAATCTTTCCCAGCATCAGGGTCTTTTCCAATGAGTCACTTCTTCACATCAGGTGGCCAAAGTATTAGAGTTACAGCTTCAGCATCAGTCCTTTCATACATTTAGTACCTTTCATATAAATGGCATCATGCAATATTTCTTTTACTTAGCATAGTTTTCAAAGTATATCCATGTTGCATCATAGATCAGAATTTAATTTATTTTAAAGGCTGAATCCTATTCTTTCATACATACATACCACATGTTGTTTATCCATTTGTCTATCAATGAAAATTTGGATTGTTTTCACCTTGTGATTCAGTTCAGTTCAGTCACTCAGTCATGTCTGACTCTTTGCAACCCCATGGACTGCAGCACACCAGGCTTCCCTGTCCATCATCAACTCTCAGAGCTTGCTCAAACTCGTGTCCATCAAGTCAGTGATGTCATCCAACCATCTCATCATTTGTCTTCTCCTTCTCCTCCTGCCTTCAACCTTTCCCAGCATCAGGGTTTTTTTCTAATGAATCAGTTCTTCACATTAGGTGGCCAAAGTATTGGAGCTTCAGCTTCAGCATCAGTCTTTCCAATGAATATTCAGGACTGATTTCCTTTAGGATTGACTGGTTTGGTCTCCTTGCTGTCCAAGGGACTCTCAAGAGTCTTCTCCATCACCACAGTTCAAAAGCATCAATTCTTCAGGGCTCAGCTTTATTTATGGTCCAACTGTTACATCCAGACATGACTACTGGAAAAATGATAGCTTTGACTAGATAGGCCTTTGTTGGCAATGTACTGTGACTAATACTGCTATGAAGATTGGTATATAAATATGTATTTGTGAATGTGAGATACTAGAGATAGAAGTATAATATGAGTCTAGAACAAATGAAGGGAAAGAAACAATAAAGATAAGATCAGAAGTCAATAACATTGAAAACAGAAAATTGATAGATTAAAATTAATGAAGTGAAAAACTACTTCTTGGAAGAGATGAACAAAATTGGTAAATCTCTAGCAAAGGCTAATTACAAAATAAAGAGAGAGAATACAAATCGCTAATATCAGGAATGAAAAACCAGTCATCACTACTGATTCCATGGGCATTAAGAGGATAATAAAGGAATATTATGAACACTTCTAAGGCTTCCCAGGTGGCTCAGTGGTGAAGAATCTGCCTACCAGTGTAGGAGATGTGAGTTTGATCCCTGGATCCGGAAGATCCCCTGGAGTAGGACATGGCAACCAGCTTCTGTATTCTTGCTTGAAAAATTCCATGGACAGAGGAGCCTGGCGGGCTACAGTCCATGGGGTCACAAAGAGTTAAGACAGGACTGAGCATGTGCATGCACATACACACACACACACACACACACACACACACACACACACACACACACGAATGCTTCTATGCTCATAACTTTGTTAAGTAGATGAAATGGACCAATTCCTTGAAAGACACAACCCACTAAAACCCATGCAAAGAATTCTGTGTTACTCCAAACCTCTTAGCCAGTGGCCACTAGGCTTCTGGTTTTCAGAACTATTTTAGTTGTGCAGGTATTGCCTTTCAAACCTACTGAAGACCTAAGGGAGGAGAATGGAGTTAGGGTTAGTTAAAGCACCACCAAACTTACCAAGATTCAGTCATTTTTCTTAAATTCTCCTTGGGTTGTTGCAAGACTTACATAAATTTCCAGCGTTCTGAAAAAGTTGATTTTGACAGTTTTTGCAGCATTTTCCTTGCTTTTATGGAGAAACACATTCTTGGAACCCCTTTTCCTTGCCCTCCTGCACTTTGATTTTCTTCTCTTGGGCAGTATGTTGTGGAAAACACTCCATATCAGTTCTTCATTCTTTTTTTTTTATGGTTGTATAAGACTCCATTGTGCCAATGTTGCACAATTTATTCAAACATTCTCCTATCTATGGGCATTTCAGTTGTTGCCAGTATTTTGCAATTGCAAACTATGCTGCAATGAACATCTTTGTACATGTATATTTTTGGATTGTTGGAAGTTCATCCTCAAATATAAATTCTTAGAATCAGAGTTTCTAGGTTGAAAGGTTATGTTAGGTATAGCCAATTTCCCTCTGGAAACGTTGCAGTGATCAGTATTCTCAGCAGCAATGTACAAGAGTGACTGTTACACCACTAGCTCATCAATAGATTCTGTCATCACACTTTAAAAATTTTTGCCCCTCTGATAGGTAAGAAATGGTATCTCAGTTTTAATCAGCAGTTTTCAAATTATGTACCAAGTTTGAACATTTTTCATGTATTGAAGGGACACTTTTATATCTGATTTTTTCATTGAATTGCCTTCTAATATATATATATATATATATATCTCCTCACTTTTCTACTGAGTTTTGGTCCCTTGCACTCAATTAAAAAAATCAAATTGTTCTTTACTTTTATAGAATTGTTAATCACAAGTCATGTCTGAGATTTGACATTTTTTCTTGTCCAAATATTTTAGATTAAATTAAATGGCCTTTTCAGTGGCTGTGGTTCACTTTGATTAAATTCAAGCTATCTGACCATGTCATTAATTGACTGTTCTTAATTCTGGTGGAAGTTCTGGAGATCACCCACAGTTTCAGAAAAAGTTCAGCAGTCTGAGTAATTTCCATCAGAGCCAAGCCACACAGGGACTGAGATTCCACTGTTGAACCAAATTCCTGTGTGGAGTTGGGAGTGGAGATTGGAGGAGTTTTCAACAAGTTTTATAACAAAGAATCAGACATTAGGAAGCATGGGTCATCATTTGTCTGTGTGTGAGAGAGACATATTAAGTAAAAAATAAATTTTTTTGAGCAAGGAGAATGGGTTATAAGCATAAAAAGAATACTTTTAAAATGAAGGTTCCCCTACATGGGTCACAGCTTTGTCATGGCAAAGGTGCTTGTGTAACTCAATGAAGCTATGAGTCATGCTGTGAAGGGTTACCCAAGACAGATGGGTCATAGTGGAGTTCTGACAAATCATGGTCCACTGGAGGAAGTAAGAGCAAACCACTCCAGTATTCTTGCCAGAAGAACCCCACAAGCAGTATGAAAAGGTAAAAAGATATGACACTGGAAGAAGAGCCTCCCAGGTCAGAAGGTGTCCAATATACTACTTCAAACTTCTGCTTCTGCTTCACTGACTACACTAAAGCCTTGGACTGTGTGAATTGCAACAAACTGTGGAAAATTCTTAAAGAGATGGGAATACCAGACCACCTTATCTGTCTCCTGAGAAACCTGTATGTGGATCAAGAAGCAAGTTAGAACCTTACATGGAACAACAGACTGGTTCCAAACTGGGAAAAGAATACAACAAGGCTGTAAATTGTCACCCTGCTTATTTAACTTATATGCAGAGTACATCATGCAAAATGCCAGGCTGGATGAAACACAAGCTGGAATCAAGACTGCTGGGAGAAATATCAACAACTTCAGATATATAGATGATACCACTCTAATGGCAGAAAGTGAAGAGGAACTTAAGACCTTCTTGATGAGGGTAAAAGAGGAGAGTGAAAAAGCTAGCTTAAAACTCAACATTAAAAAAACTAAGATTATGGCATCCAGTCCCATTACTTCATTGCAAATAGATGGGGAAACAATGGAAACAGTAAGAGACTTTATTTTCTTTGGCTTCAAAATCACTGTGGATAGTGACTGCAGTCATGAAATGAAATTAAAAGACATTAGCTCCTTGGAAGGAAAACAGTCACAAACCTAGACGGCATATTAAAAAGCAGAGACATCACTTTGCTGACTAAAGTCCATTATAGTCAAAGCTGTGTTTTTTCCAGTAGTCATGTGCAGATGTGAGAGTTCAATGATAAAGAAGGCTGAATGCTGAGGAACTGATGCTTTTGAATTGTGGTGCTGGAAAAGACTCTTGAGAGCCCTTGGACTGAAAGGAGATCAAACCAATCAATCTTAAAGGAAATCAACCCTGAATATTTATTGGAAGGAGGAGATCCAACCAGTCTATCCTAAAGGAGATCAGTCCTGGGAGTTCATTGAAAGGACTGATGTTGAAGCTGAAACTCCAATACTTTGGCCACCTGATGCGAAGAGCTGACTCATTTGAAAAGACCCTGATGCTGGGAAAGATTGAGGGCAAGAGGAGAAGGGGACGACAGAGGATGAGATGGTTGTATGGCATCACCGACTCAATGGACATGAGTTTGGGTGAACTCCGGAAGTTGGTGATGGACAGGGAGGCCTGGCGTGCTGCAGTTCGTGGGGTTGCAAAGAGTTGGACACGACTGAGCTACTGAACTGAACTGATGCTGAAGCTGAAGTTCCAATACTTTGGCCACCTGATGCAAAGAGCCAACTCATTGGAAAGAAGATCCTTTCCGTGATGCTGGGAAAAATTGAAGGCAAAAGGAGCAGGGGGAAGCAGAGGATGAGATGGTGAGATAACATCACCGACTCAATGGTCATGAATCTGAGCAAACTCTGGGAGATACTGGAGGACAGAGGAGCCTGGCATGCTATAGTCCCTGGGGTCACAGAGTTGGAGATGACTTAACGACTGAACAACAACAAGAAAATAAAGGATAGCAGCTTTGGGCAGATTAGCTGGGAAAAAACCCAATGGTTCAGCCAAAGAAACAACCATCATAGATTGGAGAAATAATTTTACTGAGTATCTATTAAGTATAAGACCCTTTTCTAGGGCAAGTAGTCTATGAGAAATACAAAGATAAACAAGGGCAAATCTGACCTAATTTAGAGGCATGAAACTAATGATGTTGCCTTTTGTTTAAGCTATAATTTAACAAGTTCTCAGTATGTGGTAGGGATCACTCAGAACACTTCTCTTATCTCTAGTTCTCATAAAAATGTTACCAGGTCCATATTATTACTCTTTTTTTTTTTTTTTCTGAGAAGAAGAGATTGAGGCAAAGAAAGGTTAAGAAACGTGTCTAGAGTCACAAAGCTAGGAAGTTGTGCAACTGAATTCAGATATGTCAATACTCATTATGAATAGTACTTTATAGTCAATGTAGGGCTTCCCTGGTGGTTCAGAGGTAGAGAATATGCCTGTAATGTGGGAGAACTGGGTTCGATCCCTGGGTTGGAAGATCCCCTGGAGAAGGGAATGGCTACCCATTCCAGTATTCTTCCCTGGAAAATTCCATGGACAGAGGATCCTGGAGAGTTACAGTCCATGAGGTCATAAAGGTCACCATATTTTTAATCCTGAGACAGAATTTCAAGGTTTGCATTCCTTACATTCTCTGTGACACTGCCACCTACCTCACGGCCTACGTTGAAATCTCAGATTTCTCCCACGACTTCCAACTCACCCACATCAATTTAGTTTATAAATTCCAGTAAATTCTGCCTCTTCAACAGCTCTTAATTCATCTTTCCTTCTTAATCCTCATAGTCACTTTCTTAGTTTGAACCACCATTTTGTCTTAGATGGATTACTTAAAAATGCTTCTGAACCCCTCTCCCTGCCTTTCTAATCCACTTGCATCAAGCCAACTTAGTGTTATTCCCAAATTGCAGACCTAAATATGTCTCTCCTCCAGGCTCCTCCTAACTTTAACTTGATAGTAATTCTCCCTTGACCCACTCTATGTCATATATTAAGTTTATTAATCCTTCATCTGTGGTATATGTTGCAAAAGTTTACCCATTTTCCAGTTGTCTTTTGACTTCGTTTATGGTACATTTGCCATGCAAATTTTGAAGAAGTGATCAGATTTATTAAATTAGTTTATTAATTGCCTCTGTAATATGAGTCATAGCTAGAAAGCCTTTTCTTACACCAACGTTAAAGAGAAATTCCCCATGTTTCCTTGTAGTATACTTGCATGGTTTCATTTTTTACATTCAGCTCTCTAAGCCATTTGGAATCTATTTTTTTGACTGTGAAGTGAGATATGGATGTAATTTTACCTTTTCCCCCTTGAAATCATCTGGTCTGTTTTGTGTGTGTGTGTGTGTTTGTGTGTGTGTGTGCATGGAGTTGTCTGTTAGTAACTTCCTGTTATATATTCCTTCTATAGAAATTGGTCTGTTTCAACTTTATAACTCTAACAGAGTCAATTTTTGTACCTTGGATTTCCTTAGGAAATTATTCATTTCCTCTAGGTTTTTAAATTTAGTTTCATATTTATTAACATAGAGTCTCACATGATTCTTAAGATTTCTTTTGTTTCAGGGGTGATTTTCCTCTTTTCTTTTCTTATTTTGCATATTTGTGTGTCCTTTCTCCATTTTTAATTTTTCAGACCCACTGTTTTTCTAATCTCTTCTTCATTAATTTCTGTTTTTATCTTTATTATGCCCCTTTTGCTTTCTTTTGGTTCACTTTAAAAAATTATTTTTCTAGTTTTATGAGCTGGTGTCTTAAGTCAATGTTTTTTTTTTTTTAAATTTTCTGGATAAAATTGTTTAATGCAAACATTTCCTCTCCCCCTGGATCACTTCTTTAAATGTATTTCATAGATTCTTATATGTCATGGTTTATTGTCATTATTTTTTAATTCTGTAATTGCAGTTTGTAGTTCTCATTTCGCATGGAAGTTGTTTAATAAGAGACCTCTAAATTTTCAAGTGAAAGGAGCTTTCTATTTTTGTTTTTGTTAACATTTTCTAGTTGTGATTGAATTTCAAATCAGAATGTTGCTTGTGATAGTCACATTTTATGGAACTTACTGAGATATTGTTTGTGATCTGATAAATGATTAGTGTTTGTGATTGTGTCATGGACACTGTTATCATGGTGTAGACTTCAACATATGTTCAAAATACCTGTCTTATCAGTTTGTTTCCTAATCAATATGTACATTCTATCTCCATCCATACTATTTTCCACTTGATTTGTATTACACTGAAATGGTTTATTAAAATCTCCTATTATTAGTGAATGTCTATCTATGACTCCTTGAATTCTTTTAGTTCTTGCTTCAAAAATGTGGCTGCTGTGTCATTTGGTACACAATTGTCCTTCTTTGCCATGTTTAATACTTTGAGGATTGAATTCTACTTTGTGTGATATCAAGATCACTACACTTTCTTTTGCCTTCTGTTTGTCTGGTGAACTTTTGTCTATCCCTTTATTTTTTGTCTTTCTGAATGATTTTGTCATAGGAGTGTATCTTGCATACAGAAAAATTGTCATTTAACCAGCTTTATTGAGGTATAATTTACCAAACAGAATTTGCCTGTTTTAAGCGTACAAGCCAATGATTTTTAGTAAATTCATATAGAGTTTTGCAAACATCAATCAAAATCCAATTTTCGAACTATTAAATAATATCTTATTGTATGGGTAGACCACATTTTGTTTATTCATTCATTGGTTGATGGACATTTGGAGTTTCCACTTCTTGATTGTTATGAACAATGCTGTTATAAGTTTTTGTGTACAAGTTTTCAGTTCTCTTGAGTATATATCCTTAGGAGTGGAATTGATAAGTGATATACTAACTCTGTGTTTAAATTTTTGAAACTATGATGGTTTCAGTTTCTCTCTAGTCTCACTAATAGTTGTAATCTTTCTTTTTTTATTATAATCATTCTAATGGTTATGTAATAATATTGAAGTTTCAATTTGCATTTTCCTAAAGATCAATGTTTTCTCAGGTGGCACAGTGGTAAAGGATCTACCTGCCAATGCAGGAGATGTGGGTTCAATCTCTGGGCTAGGGAAGATCCTCTGGAATAGGAAATAGCACCCACTTCAGTATTCTTGCCTGGAGAATAGTCCATGGGGTCACAGAGTCACACATGACTGAGTGACTGAGTACACAGAAAGACCAATGAGGTTAAACATCTTTTGGGAGACTTCTCTGATGGTCCAGTGGTTAAGAATCTGCCTGCCAATACATGGGACATGGGTTTGATTCCTGGTCTGGGAACTAAGATCTCACATGCCACAGGGCAACTAAGCCCACCTGCCACAACTAGATAGCCTGTGTGTCATAATGAAAGATCCCGCATGCCACAACTAAGACTCACTGCAGCCAAATAATAAACAAACAACAACAACAAAACCATCTTTTCATGTACTTATTTATCTTTCCTATATCTTTGGTGAAGTATCTATTCATATCTTTTGCCCATTTTGAGAGTGGGTTACTGATCTTTTTCTTTTCGACATGGGAGAGTTTTTAAAATATTCTATAGAAAGCTCTTATAAGACAAATAAATGCAACTAATTCTCCCATTCTATGAGTTGTCTTTTCTCTTTGTTGGTATGTATTATCATGCTTTTAAATTTTATGTATTTTTGATGTTTTGACATCTTGGGGGCCTTGCTGACTCTAGAAGGTTTGCTCATCCTGGGGCTAGCCAATTCCTGGAGATAGTAAATGATTTCCTGAAAGCATGCCTTTTTTATACATACTCCAGAGCCCACACCCTCAGCCAGCTCTTGTATGTGGTTCTTATGCTCCAAGCTGCACTATTCTTCTGTTTTATCACCCTAGGGCCAGGTGTCAGATAACTAGGCACAACCCCTATGCCCCAGAGCCTTCTTACACTGCTATACCCATTCCTTCCCATGGCAACTACAGTCAAGGCTTTTGGCCATATATTCTCTTGCTTTTCCATATGGCCCCCTGCATGGCATGTCATGCCTCCTATTTCTAGGGATCTGTGAGTATAGACTTCTTCCTTCATGACAGTCCTTGAAGTGTCCACGTGTCTTACCACATCTGATTGAAACAAATCCCAGGTTCCCTTAAAACGATGGTATCCTTTAAAGTACACAATTTTCAATTTTGATGAAGTCTAATTTATATAATATTTTCTTCTGTCACTTTAGGTTTTGGCACCATATCTAAGAAGGCTTTGCCTAAACCCAGGTCACACAAAGGTTTATGTTTATATTTTTCTCCCAAGATTTTCAGTTTTAACGTGCATTTAGGTCTGTGACCCATTTAAAGTTAATTTTTATGTATTTTATGAGGTAAAAGTCTGGTTCCATCCTTTTGCATGTGGATGTAAAATCATTCCATCATCATTTATTGAAAAGATTTTTCAGTCAGTTCAGTTCAGTTCAGTCGCTCAGTTGTCTCCAACTCTTTCTACCCCATGGACTTCAGCACGCCAGGCTTCCCTGTCCATCACCAACTCCCGAAGTTCACTCAAACTCAAGTTCATCGAGTCGGTGATGCCATCCAGCCATCTCATCCTCTGTCGTCCCCTTCTCCTCCTGCCCTCAATCTGTCCCAGCATCAGGGTCTTTTCAAATGACTCAGCTCTTAGCATCAGGTGGCCAAAGTATTGGAGTTTCAGCTTCAACATCAGTCCTTCCAATGAACACCCAGGGCTGATCTCTTTTAGGATGGACTGGTTGGATCTCTTCCAGTCCCAGGGACTCTCAAGAGTCTTCTCCAATACCACAGTTTAAAAGCATCTATTCTTTGGTGCTCAGCTTTCTTTATAGTCCAACTCTCACATCCATACATGACCACTGGAAAAACTATAGCCTTGACTAGACGGGCCTTTGTTGACAAAGTAATGTCTCTGCTTTTTAATATGCTGTCTAGGTTGGTCATCTTTGCATGAAATGTTCCCTTGGTATCTCTAATTATCTTGAAGAGATCTCTAGTCTTTCCCATTCTATTGTTTTCCTCTATTTCTTTGCATTGATCACTGAGGAAGGCTTTCTTATCTCTCCTTGATATTCTTTGGAACTTTGCATTCAAATGGGTATATCTTTCCTTTTCTACTTTGCTTTTCACTTCCCTTCTTTTCACAGCTCTTTGTAAGGCCTCCTCAGACAGCCATTTTGCTTTTTTGCATTTCTTTTTCTTGGGGATGGTGTTGATTCCTGTCTCCTGTACAGTGTCATGAACCTCTGTCCATAGTTCATCAGGCTCTCTGTCAGTCAGATCTAGTCCCTTAAATCTATTTCTCACTTCCACTGTATAGTCATAAGGGATTTGATTTAGGTCATACATGAATAGTGTAGTGGTTTTCCCTACTTTTTTCAATTTCAGTCTGAATTTGGCAATAAGGAGTTCATGATCTGAGCCACAGTCAGCTCCCAGTCTTGTTTTTGCTGACTGTATAGAGCTTCTCCATCTTTGGCTGCAAAGAATATAATCAATCTGATTTCAGTGTTGACCATCTGGTGATGTCCATGTGTAGAGTCTTCTCTTGTGTTGTTGGAGGAGGGTGTTTGCTATGACCAGTGTGTTCTCTTGGCAGAACTCTATTAGCCTTTGTACTGCTTCATTCTGTACTCCAAGGCCAAATTTGCCTGTTACTCCAGGTGTTTCTTGACTTCCTACTTTTGCATTTCAGTCCCCTATAATGAAAAGGACATCTTTTTTGGGTGTTAGTTCTAGAAGGTCTTGTAGGTCTTCATAGAATTGTTCAACTTCAGCTTCTTCAGCATTACTGGTCAGGGCATAGACTTGGATTACCGTGATATTGAATGGTTTGCCTTGGAAACGAACAGAGATCATTCTGTCATTTTTGAGACTGCATCCAAATACTACATTCTGGACTCTTGTTGACCATGATGGCTACCCCATTTCTTCTAAGGGACTCCTGCAGTAGTAGATATAATGGTCATCTGAGTTAAATTCACCCATTCCAGTCCATCTTAGTTCGCTGATTCCTAGAATGTCGATGTTCACTCTTGCCGTCTCCTGTTTGACCACTTCCAATTTGCCTTGATTCATAGACCTAACATTCCAGGTTCCTATGCAATATTGCTCTTTTTTTTTTCATTTATTTTTATTAGTTGGAGGCTAATTACTTTACAATATTGTAGTGGTTTTTGCCATACATTAACATGAGTCAGCCATGTATTTACATGTGTTCCCTATCCCGAACCCCCCTCCCACCTCCCTCCACATCCCATCCCTCTGGGTCATCCCAGTGCACCAACCCTGAGCACTTGTCTCATGCGTACAACCTGGACTGGTGATCTGTTTCACACTTGATAATATACATGTTTCGATGCTGTTCTCTCAGATCATCCCACCCTCGCCTTCTCCCATAGAGTCCAAAAGTCTGTTCTGTACATCTGTGTTTCTTTTTCTGTCTTGCATATAGGGTTATCGTTACCATCTTTCTAAATTCCGTATATATGTGTTAGTATACTGTATTGGTCTTTATCTTTCTGTCGTACTTCACTCTGTATAATGGGCTCCAATTTTATCCATCTCATTGGAACTGATTCAAATGAATTCTTTTTAATGGCTGAGTAATATTCCATTGTGTATATGTACCACAGCTTTCTTATCCATTTGTCTGCTGATGGGCATCTAGGTTGTTTCCATGTCCTGGCTATTATAAACAGTGCTGCGATGAACACTGGGGTGCATGTGTCTCTTTCAGATCTGGTTTCCTTGGTGTGTATGCCCAGGAGTGGGATTGCTGGGTCATATGGCAGTTCTATTTCCAGTTTTTAAAGGAATCTCCACACTGTTCTCCATAGTGGCTGTACTAGTTTGCATTCCCACCAACAGTGTAAGAGGGTTCCCTTTTCTCTACAACCTCTCCAGCATTTATTGCTTGTAGACTTTTGGATAGCAGCCATTCTGATTAGCGTGTAATGGTACCTCATTGAGGTTTTGATTTGTATTTCTCTGATGAGTGATGTTGAGCATCTTTTCATGTGTTTGTTAGCCATCTGTATGATTCTTTGGAGAAATATCTGTTTAGATCTTTGGCCCATGTTTTGATTGGGTCATTTATTTTTCTGGAATTGAGCTGCAGGTGTTGCTTGTATATTTTTGAGACTAATCCTTTGTCTGTTTCTTCAATTGCTATTATTTTCTCCCATTCTGAAGGCTGTCTTTTCACCTTGCTTATAGTTTCCTTTGTTGTGCAAGAGCTTTTAAGTTTCATTAGGTCCCATTTGTTCATTTTTGCTTTTATTTCCAATATTCTGGGAGGTGGGTCATAGAGGATCTTGCTGTGGTTTATGTCGGAGAGTGTTTTGCCTATGTTCTCCTCTAAGAGTTTTAGTTTCTGGTCTTACATTGAGATCTTTAATCCATTTTGAGTTTATTTTTGTGTGTGGTGTTAGAGAGTGTTCTAGTTTCATTCTTTTACAAGTGGTTGACCAGTTTTCCCAGCACCACTTGTTAAAGAGGTTGTTTTTTTTTTCCCATTGTATATTCTTGCCTCCTTTGTCAAAGATAAGGTGTCCATAGGTACGTGGATTTATCTCTGGACTTTCTATTTTGTTCCATTGATTATTTCTGCCTTTGTGCCAGTACCATAGTGTCTTGATGACTATGACTTTGTAGTAGAGTCTGAAGTCAGGCAGGTTGATTCTTCCAGTTCCATTCTTCTTTCTCAAGATTACTTTGGCTATTCGAGGTTTTTTGTATTTCCATGCTCTTTACAGCATTGAACCTTGCTTCTATCACCAGTCCCATGGGCTCAATAAAGGACAGAAATGGTAGGGACCTAACAGAAGCAGAAAATATTAAGAAGAGGTTGCAAGAATACACAGAAGAACTGTACAAAAAAGATCTTCATGACCTAGATAATCATGATGGTCTGATCACCCACCTAGAGCCAGACATCCTGGAATGTGAAGTCAAGTGGTCCTTAAGAAGCATCACTACGAACAAAGCTAGTGTAGGTGATGGAATTCCAGTTGAGCTATTTCAAATCCTGGAAGATGATGTTATGAAAGTGCTGTACTCAATATATCAGCAAATTTGGAAAACTCAGCAGTGGCCACCGGACTGGAAAAGGTCAGTTTTCATTCCAATCCCAAAGAAACGCAATGCCAAAGAATGCTCAAACTATTGCACAATTGCACTCATCTCACATGCTAGTAAAATAATGTTCAAAATTTTCGAAGCCAGGCTTCAGCAATATGTGAACCATGAACTTCCAGATGTTCAAGCTGGTTTTAGAAAAGGCAGAGGAACCAGAGATCAAATTGCCAACATCCACTGGATCATTGAAAAAGCAAGAGAGTTCCAGAAAAACATCTATTTCTGCTTTATTGGCTATGCTAAAGCCTTTGACTGTGTGGATCACAATAAACTGTGGAAAATTCTGAAAGAGATGGGAATACCAGACCACCTGACCTGCCTCTTGAGAAACCTGTATGCAGGTCAGGAAGCAACAGTTAGAACTGGACATGGAACAACAGACTGGTTCCAAATAGGAAAAGGAGTACATCAAGGCTGTATACTGTCACCCTGCTTATTTAACTTATATGCAGAGTACATCATGAGAAACACTGGGCTGGAGGAAGCACAAGCTGGAATCAAGATTGCTGGGAGAAATATCAGTAACCTCAGATATGCAGATGACACCACCCTTATGGCAGCAATTGAAGAAGAACTAAAGAGTCTCTTGATGAAAGTGAAAGAGGAGACTGAAAAAGTTGACTTAAAGTTCAACATTCAGAAAACTAAGATCATGGCATCTGGTCCTATCACTTCAATGCAAATAGGTGAGGAAACAGTGGCTGACTTTATTTTTCTGGGCTCCAAAATCACTGCAGATGGTGATTGCAGGCATTAAATTAAAAGACGCTTACTCCTTGGAAGGAAAGTTATGACCAACCTATACAGCATATTAAAAAGCAGAGACATTACTTTGTCAACAAAAGTCTGTCTAGCTAAGGCTATGGTTTTTCCAGTGGTCATATATGGATATGAGAGTTGGGCTATAAAGAAAGCTGAGCACTGAGGAATGGATGCTTTTGAACTGTGGTGTTGGAGAAGACTCTCGAGAGTCCCTTGGACTGCAAGGAGATCCAACCAGTCCATCCTAAAGGAGATCAGTCCTAGGTGTTCATTGGAAGTACTGAGGTTGAAGCTGAAAGTCCAATACTTTGGCCACCTGATGAGAAGAGCTGACTCATTTGAAAAGACCCTCATGCTGGGAAAGATTGAGGGCAGGAGGAGAAGGGGACGACAGAGGATGAGATGGTTGGATGGCATCACCGACTCAATGGATATGGGTTTGGGTGGGCTCCAGGTGTTGGTGATGGGCAGGGAGGCCTGGCATGCTGCGGTTCATGGGTTCGCAGAGAGTTGGACATGACTGAGCGACTAAACTGAACCGAGTTTGGTCATAACTTTTCTTCCAAGGAGCAAGTGTCTTTTAATTTCATGGCTGCAGTCCGCATCTGCAGTGATTTTGGAGCCCCCCAAAATAAAGTCTGTCACTGTTCCCATTGTTTCCCCATCTATTTGTCATGAAGTGATGGGACTGGATCTTAGCCATGATCTTAGTTTTCTGAATGTTGAGTTTTAAGCCAACTTTTTCACTCACCAGATTTTTACTCTATTGAATTTCCTTGGTATCCTTGTTAAAAATCATCAAAAGGGTTTATTTCTAGGCTCTATCTGTTGCTTTGATATCTATATTATGCTAGTAACACAGGGATTTGAATACTGAATATTGGAGCTTATTTTCCTACTTTGCATTATTGAAATTATCCCTACTCGGTGATAATATATTATCCTTTTTTTATGTATTGCTGGATTCCATTTACTAGTTACTTCTCTAGGGTTTTCTGGCAAATATTCCATGACTGATACTGGTCTGTAAGTTTTTCTTGTAATGTCCTTTTCACATTTTGTTAAGTTTGCACTTAATACTGAGTTCATATGTCTTTTTCCATCCATTTACTTTTAATCTATGTATATCATTATATTTGAAGCGAGTTTTCTTTTTGGAGTATGCATGCTGCTGCTAAGTCATTTCAGTTGTGCCCGACTCTGTGCGACCCCATAGACAGCAGCCCACCAGGCTCCCCTGTCCCTGGGATTCTCCAGGCAAGAATACTGGAGTGGGTTGCCATTTCCTTCTCCATTGGAGTATGTATAATTGGGTGATATTTTTTCATCCATTCTGACAACCTTTGTCTTTTAATTAATGTGTTTAGATCATTTAAATTCAATGCAATTATTGATAGAATTGGATTTAAATCTACTATTTATTTGCTCTCTTTTTGTTCCCTTTGTTTTTTATTGTAGTATTTTGTATTGTTAAATTTTGTTTTTTTAAAAACATTTTTAGTATTCATTTTATTTTATCCATTCTGGTTTTGACTATATATCTTTGTGTATGTTTCTTACTGTGGTTTATTTAAGATATATATACATCCCTAATATATAAAATATAATATATATCAAGCATATAGATTTGTTTCCCTTTTTCTTTTACTACTGTAATTGTCTCATGTATCACATTTATATGCTTTAAAAATCCCATAAATAAATGTTCTCATTTTTTTCAACCATTAGATATATTGTAAAGAACTCAAATGACAAAAAATCTATTATATTTATCCTATTTTTAACATTTCTGTTACTTTCCTGTCATTTCTGACATTCCGTATTTCCTTCTGATTTTATTTCTTTTTTATCTGATTAAAGTCACTTTCCAATTTCTTTAGAGCAGATCTGCTGGCATCATATTCTCTTAGTTTTTCTTCTTTTGAGATGATCTTTATTTAACCTCTGAATAATATTTTCACTGGATATAGAGTTCTGGATTAAGAGTTCTTTTCTTTTAGCACGTGAAAAAGACTGAGCCATGTTTTTTCTGGCTTCTGTGATTTCTGATGAGAGACAAATGCTACATGATTCAAATGATTATTCCTCTCTAAATAATGGATAGTTTTTCTCTGGCTCCTATTAATATTTTGAGCAACTTGATGATGATTTCCCAGAGCATGAGTTTCTTTGGGTTTACCCTGTTTGAAGTTCCCTGAATTTTTTGATTATGTAGGTTTATATCTTGGGCCAAATTTGGGAAGTTTTCAGTCAGTATGTCTTGAAATATTTGTTCTGTACCACAGAAGTCCTCTCCTTCTGGGACTCTAGTGACAGAAAAGTCATAACTTTTGGTTTTGTCCCATATGTCATTGAACCTCTGTTTGTTTTTTTTAATCCTTTTATTCTATCATTCATATTGAATAATTTCCATTGATCTATCTTCATTGATCCCATCCTGTGAGGGCTTTTAGTTGGATTTTTTGTTATTTTATTTTTAAGTTTTATACTTTCCATTTGGTTTTTCTTTATAACTCTTATTTCTTTTCTTTTAATCTCTCCTATTTGCAGATTGTTTGCCTTTAATAATAGCTACTTTAAATGCTTTGACAGATAACTCTCACATCTATTTCATCTTGATTCATTTTCCCAGAAGTGTTGATACTTCTCTGGTTCTTCATATTCTTTCTTTTCCATATTCTTCATTTCCAGTGGTCATTCTTATTGTTTAAATCCAGATTTTATCTGGAAATAGAGGAGGAGGTCTGTGCCTTTCATGCAGTGGTGGGTCTGCTTGTGTTATTTTTTAAAAATTGATTGTAAGTCATGATTTCTACCTTTTCTTATTTCTAGTACATAAGAGAACCATGTAGTCATTCCTGCTTTCTCCCTTACACTGATAGAGTGAGGTTCTGACCTCAGGGTTTGGGACCGGTTTGAAATTTTAATTAGAAATTTTAATTAGTTAAGAAGATAAGGATTTGGGGTGCAGCAATTTTCAACTGGATTCTGGTTCATCCCTTTTCCTTGCTCATGCCATCTTGTGCTTTTTATTGAGTGCACAGAGTAGGTCTCTGTTTTCTCAGCCTTAAAAGACTTAGGGATGGTAATGTCAGAAGAGTGAAGCAGTAATATAAACTCTCACACAGATAACAATGACAGAAATGTGATTGAAAGCAATTACTTAAAGGCACTGAAAAGCCTCTAAGAGCATCCGGAATACAGATGACAATTTACTCTAAAGCTTGCAGCTGTAAAATTTTGATTTTGTTGCTTTCTGGCCTGAGAATGTTCCTAAAGCTCTACAGCTATGGCTACTAAAGTAATACTTGAAAATGACAGGTTCACTAGTTCAAGGTGCCAGAGCTCAGAATTCAATGATGTAAAAACAAGTCAGAATGTAAAGGGGAAATTTTGAAAGCACGATTGAAAATTTAAGATGACAATACTGTTATCAAGATAACAGTAGAAGAAATGTGACCCACATTTTGAATGTAATTTCTACCCAAGTTCCTAAATATTAACAAAAAGCAGCTTGACACCAAAGAGAATTTTTTTTTGTGGACCATTTTATTTTTTCACTTATTTTTATTAGTTGGAGGCTGATTACTTTACAATATTGTAGTGTTTTTTGCCATACATTGACATGAATCAGCCATGGATTTACATGTGTTCAAGTTTCTATTGAATTTGTTACAGTATCGCTTCTGTTTTAAGTTTTGGTTTTTTGGTCACTGAAGCATGTGGGATGTCAGCTCCCTGATCAGGGATTGAACCCACATCCCCTGCATTGGAAGGCGAGGTCTTAACCACTGGACCACCAGCAAGTCCCCAGAAATCTACTCTTAAGAGATAGAAGAAGATAGCGATTTGGGGTGCAACAATTTCCACAGAGCCTTAGAGCTCTAGAGGAAACAACTAGTTATTTCAAGGATCTGCAAAAACAAAAGGTTCTTATGGGGGAGTAGAAGGAATAATGTTGGAGAGATTTTAGAATTAAGACTAAAGAATGGGGGGATTCTCCCCACTTCTTGCCTCTTCCTTTGCAGACAGACTCTGATTTGGTGATATACCAAAGACAAATAAGTCCTTCCATTGGAAAAATGAGTATTATTATAGCCATTGGCCTATTGTGGATGATGTTTTATGAAAATGGTGTTTTCCAAACATATTAAAATGAGGTGGCTCATATTCAGACATTTTTTAATGAGTGGTCAAGATTTTATTAACCTGAGAGGGAAAGTGACATTCCAAGGAGAAGGAATCATATGGCGAAAGGCTGAGAGGAGGGAACACGTGTGGTAGGCTGGGAGATTCTGAGTTGTGCACTGGGATAAGGCATAATGAGGATAGAGCAGTAGAAAAAGAGAGACATGTGTACCCCAATGGTTATGGCAGCACTGTTTACAATAGCTAGGACATGGAAGCAACCTAGATGTCCGTCAGCAGATGAATGGATAAGGAAGTTGTGGTACATATCCACAAAGGAATATTACTCAGCTATAAAAAGGAACACATTTGAGTCAGTCCTAATGAGGTGGATGAACCTGGAGCCTATTATACAGAGTGAAGTAAGTCAGAAAGAGAAACACCAATACAATATATTAATGCATATATAGGGAATTTAGAAAGACAGCAATGACAACACTATACACAAGACAGCAAAAGAGACAAAGATGTAAAGAATAGACCTTTGGACTCTGTGGGAGAAGGCGAGGGTGAGATGATTTGCGAGAATAGCATTGAAACATGTATATTACCATATGTAAAATAGATGGCCAGTGCAAGTTTGATGCATGAAGTGGGGCACTCAAAGCTGCTGCTCTGGGACAACCCAGAGGGATGGGGTGGAGACGGAGGTGGGAGGGGGGTTCAGAATGGGGGGACATGTGTTCACCCATGGCTGATTCATGTCAATGTATGGCAAAACCCACCACAATATTGTAAAATAATTAGCCTCCAATTAAAATCAATAAATTAATTTAAAAAACAAGCAAACAAACAGAAAGAAAGAAAGAAAAAGAGGACTGCATTTTGGAGCTGATCAGTCCACTCCTCCCAACCACAGTCTGTTCAGAACTGCTGACACAGGGGCAGCCTAGATAGGAATTTTATCACTTATATAATTCAGCTGTAAAATCATATTCATTCTTTGGCTCATCATAGAAAAGCAATTGTAAAAGTCCCAGCCAATAGTTTTGGAAACCTTTTATGTTGGGATAGACTGAAATTGATCTACTTCATTTAATTATTATGTCTTTTAGGATTCGCCAACCTTCCCTCAGACTCAATTACCTTAAAACTAGGGAAGCTTTCTCCCGCCCCTGACAGCATTCTTTGACGAGACCTTTTATTCGGCATGTGATACATAGACTCATAAATTTTAGAGTTGGAAAAAACTTTAAAGGTTTCTAATTGAGCTTAATACTCAGTATAGGAATTTCTTGCTTCAGATACTTATTTACCTCTGATTGAGCACTCCTAGTGATGGGAAACTCTCTCTTGCTCAAGGCTCTTCTGCAGTTGAATAGTTAAATATTTTCTTGTAGCACATGGAGGACAATCTGAGCAAGAGACTAGGAAGGAGCCGTTAGACAAATAGAATGAAAATGAGGAGGCAGTGGTGTGCTGGAAATGAGGGCAAAAGAGAGTTTAAAGAATGAAGAGGTCATTTTTGCTATGGTCAGTAAGATGAGAATTCATATATATGTCCAGTGAGTTTGGCCTTAACACTTTTGGGGGAAGAGTGAAGATGATACTCAGAATTGCAATGGAGGTAAGGCAAATAAGGTGGTGACTAGGAGCTACCTTGTTTCTTTTGTTTTTAAGAAATTTTATTAAGGAGGGGAAGGCAGTATGACATTGAAGCTAGAGCAAGGTACAGAGTTCAGAGATGGGTTCTTTGAAGTGGGGCATGTAGATTGGTGATCATGCTTGTGTTCTGAGAAGAGAAAGCCAGACAAGAGACCATAACCCTGACAGGTGGTGGTCCTGAGGAAATGACTAGAAACGAATGGGATGAATCATTAGTGTGAGTATCTGCATGAGTTGGTGACTTTCTAGAAGCACTCCATGGTGCTGTTGTGGGAGTGAGAAAGCAGTGGAACAAAGCCACTTGTGGGTGCTTCAGGGATGGGACAAATCCAACTATGGACAGTGAGGCAAGGTGGTAAAGGATGTTGGCAAGAAATTACTGAAGAGTTGGACCTCACTCCACCATCTCTTAGTTGTGTGACATTGAATAAGTCACTTCCTCTCTTTGGGGCTTTGGCTGCTCATCTCTGAAATGGAGATACCACCCACTGACAAGATTATTGAAATTCCAAACATAATGGTATATGCAAACAACATTATCAACTGTGGAGCTGAGCATGAGTATGTTGCTTATTGCTTTCTTCTGAAAGCAAGTAAGACAAGGCCATGGGTAAGAACATTGGATACTATAGCTGGTATTTGGTTACAAACCAGATACAATCTTGAGTAGGATCTATCTTTTTATAATTCTTACCTGCCCTATTTTTCACAACAGAAGTGCAGAGTGGGAACCGAGGTTAGACAAATAAAGACCAGCTAAGGAAGGCCTAGAAAACCCAGCTAAGGAATCAAGAATCGATCCTGAGGACAATGGCAAGCACTGGACTTTTTGAGCTGAAAAATGATAGGAATGTAATGTCTGAAGAAGGTTCATTAAACATGGGTATACAGGCTGTGCTGGAAAGAAAGGCAAACTGGAGGCAGGATGAGTAGTTGGGAAGAAATGACAATGATTACTTTCTAGGATGAAGAGCTAGGGAATGGAAAGGAAGAAACAAATCAGAGAGAGATTTTGAATGGCTGGACATGTGGAGTGAAAGAAAGTGAAAGAGAGAAAGGAAAAGGTGAGGGGGGCAGGGCATGATAACTATGTTTCTAATTGAGGAGCCTGGGAGATCACTAAGAGAAACAGAACCAAGAAAGGGCTTGGCTTAGGGGGTGTGTGTGTGTGTGTGTGTTTGCACGCGTGCACATGCGTGGACAGGTAGAGAATGGGCAGATATGGGTCCACTAATAAGCCATATTGGGCACATTAACCACCACTGGAGTCTACCCCTGTGCAAGCTACATTAGCTGTCAGCTACTTACAGGCAGGCCAAACTACCCCACCCACATCACTCCACCATCTCAGAGGTATTTTGCTGATGGATATCATAATATATGTAGTCATTTCCTTACTGACGATAATTGGATGAATTTTAATTTTCACTATTATAAATAATGCAGCTGAATATTAAAAAGTCTGATGTGGATCAACTCATAATCTCAAGGGCCATGCCTACTCCAAAATCTATCTCCCACAACCCTCATGGAAACTGGGCAAATTTACCTGATTTTTCTGCCTGGAGTCTCCAGGAAACAGACAAAATGCTTTTGCAGAAGGGCATGATGATATAGGCACCTTCCCCTCAAAAGTATGGCTTTTTGAACCCACTCCCACAATAGCAACTTGACTTGGTCTATTGTGGTTTCACTGAGTGCTCTTCTAGTTCTCCATCCAGGAATTCTGGAGGTTGGATGTATTCTGACAGTTGCAATGCTAAAGGAACTTTATCTTTTGATTTGCCAACATTCAACACTTTTAAGAATCGATTGGCTTTAGTTTAAATAATTTAGCTCCTGTGTTTTCAGTCTGTTTATCCTCCCAAGGAAGAAAATGCTCTTCCTGCCCCTTCCTGCCTCCTGATTCTTCATCCTCCTCTTCCACGCTTTTGTCCCTGGTGTCTCCTAATGTAGGAGTGGGCAGTTAACAGATGTGGAATCTCTGTGTACTGTGGGTCTTGGAGAAACTTTTGTCCTACAATGCCATTTTACAAATGGAGACCAAGGCTACAGAGGTTCTGGGTTACCAAGACTACACAACTAATCCTTGAGGAACCAAGAAGAGCTATTAGGTCCATTTCTCCTTCTTGAAAACCCCAGTGTCTCCCAATCCTATGCTCATTTACTCTGTTAGATTATGCTTCATGTATTTTAATCCTATTCTCCCATTTTACAGATAAGGAAACTGTATCTCAGAGAGTGAAGCAAGACAGCCACCCAGCTAGTAAGAAGCAGCAAGAAGCCAGTACCAGATGCCGAGTTCATCAAGGGCATGGATTGAACTCACATTGAGTGAGGGATTAAAGGTGCATTGAAAAAGTGCTGCTTCAGGAACAGCAAATGGCATTGCCACAACGCTTATGGTCCATTCTTGCCAGCATTTTGACTTTGACCTGGCAAGAAAACAAAGCAGCAAGAGAGTTGAAGGTACCCAAAGTCAATGCAAGAACTTCTCCCTACTTACTTTTCTGTGCTGGCACCTTCAGTAGGTTTTCTATGAGATTCTACTGAAGTGAAAGAGAATATAATCTTTTGTAAAAATTAGAGACAGGACTGTCCAATTGAATTGCTCTTTAGGGGAAGATCTAAGTGAAATGTTTCCCAGAGGATACTGTATTATCAAGGAAAACCTTTATTCAGCTACCAAACATTTGAAGGAAGCCTTGGCCTAAAGAAATGAAGATTTTGGTAAACAGAAGGGAGCATTTGACTCCTGAGTCAAGAGAACCCAAGAATATATTCCTGGCTTCCAGTTTAGTTCAGTCACTCAGTCATGTTTGACTCTTTGCGACCCCATGGACTGCAGCACACCAAGCTTTCTTGTCCATCACCAACTCCTGGAGCTTGTTCTAACTCATATCCATCGAGTCGGTGATGCCATCCAACCATCTCATCCTCTGTCATCCCCTTCTCCTCCTGCCTTTAATCTTGCCCAGCATCAGGGTCTTTTCCAATGAATCAGAATGGTGGCCAAAGTATTGGAGCTTCAGCTTTAGCATCAATCCTCCCAATGAATATTCAGGACTGATTTCTTTTAGGATTGACTGATTTGATCTCCTTGTAGTCCAAGGGACTCTCAAGAGTCTTCTCCAACACCACAGATTAAAAGCATCAATTCTTCAGTGCTCAGCTTTCTTTATGATCCAACTCTCACATCCATACATGACTACTGGAAAAACCATGGCTTTGACTACTATATATGGACCATTGTCGGCAAAATGATGTTTCTGCTCTTTAATATGCTGTCTAGGTTTGCCATAGCTTTTCTTCCAAGGAGCAAGCATCTTTTAATTTCATGGCTGCAGTCACCATCTGCAGTGATTTTGGAGCCCCCAAAAATAAAGTCTGCCACTGTTTCCATCGTTTTCCCATCTATTTGCCATGAAGTGATGGGACTGGGTGCCATGATCTTAGTTTTCTGAATGTTGAGCTTTAAGCCATCTTTTTCACTCTCCTCTTTCACCCTCATCAAGAGGCTCTTTAGTTCCTCTTCACTTTCTGCCATAAGGGTGGTGTTATCTGCATATCTGAGGTTATTGATATTTCTCCCAACAATCTTGATTCCAGCTTGTGCTTCATCCAGCCTGGCATTTTGCATGATGTATTCCTGGTTTTGCTACTCACTAATTAGCATCCGAGACACAATTTCTTTTTTTTTTTCATTTATTTTTATTAGTTGAAGGTTAATTACTTTACAATATTGTAGTGGTTTTTGCCATACATTGACATGAATCAGCCATGGATTTACATGTGTTCCCCATCCCGATCCCCCCTCCCGCCTCCCTCCCTATCCCATCCCTCTGGGTGTTCCCAGTGCACCAGCCCTGAGCACTTGTGAGACACAATTTCTAAGAAGTTTCCATTTCCCCATCTATAAATGAGGCTCAGAAATTCTCCCTATCCACCTCAAGAGGCTATTGAAAGCATCAAAGTGAGATGGTAGATATTAGAGTATTTTGGAACCTCTAAAGCAATGGGTGCCATGATGGGTTAGCTGGGGTCTCTGACAGCAAAATGCTTGACTTATTCCCATCTCAGAGTAGGTTACTACACCATGAGCTCCTTGATAGAGGGCTAGTATCTCATCTCATGTTTATCCTTTATCCTGTGAACATGTAGAACAGTGTCTGGCATGTAGTTTGTGTTTACTATATCTCCATTCAATGAATTAATTATCCAGAAAGTGAAGTGAAAGTCACTCAGTAGTATCTGCTCTTTGCGACCCCATGGACTATACAGTCCATGTAATTCTCTAGGCCAGAATACTGGAGTGGGTAGACTCTCCCTTCTCCAGGGCATCTTCCTAACCCAGGGATCGAACCCAGATCTCTCACATTGCAGGCAAATTATTTACTAGCTGAGCCACAAGCGAAGCCCAGGAAAACTGGAGTGGGTAGCCTATCCCTTCTCCAGGGGATCTTCCCTACCTGGGAATCGAACCTGGGTCTCCTGAATTGCAGGCGGATTCTTTCCCAACTGAGCTATCAGGGAAGCCCAAATTATCCAGAAACTAATATTCATTTGTCCAAGGATTTGCCTCCATGAAGATGAAATCAGATATATTAGAGGATCTCTGTTTCCATCAAACAAATTGTGGACAAAATATCATACGCAAATATATTTTTTGTAAAGGGTTAGAAGAAGTAATTTATTTGTCTGATTTTGTCATTAAGATCTATCTGCACTCACCACACAAACATGCCTGAATGCATGTTCACATGCTTATTCCTCTTGCCATTAGCTAATTGACAAATTTCCTGGTTTTCCATTTCAGCTTGGAAAAAGCACTTTTCACTGCAAATTAACCAAATTGGAAAGAGAGATTCTGTCAGAATGACTTCTGGGCAACTCACTGAAAAAATAGTAATGCCAGAGATTTTTCTTTTAATTCAATTTAAGTAAAGTCAGCAAAAGAGAAAAAATGAAACTTTGAGATGATCTAGTCCAAAACCATCAATTTTCACATGAAAACTGAGGGCCATAGAGAGGAAGGGACTTGCTCAGGGTCATATCTGTGGATTTTAATGGTCTGAGAGCAGAGAGAATAATTGGGCAGAATATGTCTTATTCCAGAGTCACAGAATTAGTTGTATGTTCTGATTTTGCGACTGTGTGAATTTGGCAAGGGACTTATTTTACTAAGCTTATTTTTGACCTGAAATTGGGTATAGGTCACACAAACAGTAATTCTAGCTTCATAGGGAATTGTGAGCACCAAATGGGCTAACATAACACCTTCTCCAATATCTGGGACAGAGTAGGTGCTCAGTGAGTGTGAATTTCTTCTTCTTCTCTTCCCCTTGTTTTCCTTTTTGATTAGCCTGGTGGCTAGTACATAATAGGGACTTTCACAATATTTGGTGATTGGCTGTCACCTTGATGTGATGCAATGCTTTAAGGACAACTCAAGGAAACTTGGATTTGATCCCTAGGTAGGTACGATCCAGTGGAGGAAGAAATGGCAACCCATTCCAGTATTCTTGCCTGGAAAATTCCATGGACAGAAGAGCCTGATGGGCCAAAGTCCATGGAGTCATAAGGAGTTGGACACGAATGAACAACTAAGCACGCTTACTCACACACAGGCACAAGTGTCTGAACACTGGCATATCTGCTCCTTGGCACTCTCACTTGCCATGAGACCATGGCAGAGTGGAGGAAGCTGGGGGCAGTGGGGATGAAAACAAAAACTGCCAGAAGATATGTATCTTGATAAAGCTATAATTCAAAAAGATACATACACCCTTATGTTCATAGCAGCATTATTTATAATAACTAAGACATGGAAGCTACCTAAATGTCTATCTACAGATAAATGGATAAAGAAGATGTGGTATATATACACAATGAAACATTACTCAGCCATAAAAAATGAAATGATGCCATTTGCAGCAACATAGATGGACTTAGAGATTATCATACCACGTGAAGCAAGTCAGAGAAAGACAAATATCATATGATATCACTTATATATGGAATATAAAAAAAGATACGAACTTATTTACAAAACAGAAAGAGATTCACAAACATAGAAAACAAACTTATGGTTATCAAAGGGGATAGGTGGGGAGGGGGAGGGATAAATTAGAAGTTTGGGATGAACAGAAACACACTATTGTGTATAAAATAGATTACCAACAGGGACCTACTATATAGCACAGGAAACTATATTCAGTATTTTGTAATAGCTTATAATGGAAAAGAATGTGAAAAAGAATATATATATATATAGTTTTTTATATATAAATATATTTATATGTATAAATATTTATATATATACCCACAGATATATATGTTTCTAAATCACTTTGCTGTATACCAGAAAATAACACAACATTGTAAATCAACTATATTTCAATAAAATTAAAAAAAAACTGTCAGAAGAACAACTTCTTCCTCCAAGCCCCTGTCCACACAAGGATAATTTCTCTTATTTTGACACTTCCCACTTCATCTCATAATGGTTAAAACTGGCCTATTTGAAGCCCAGCTCAAGTGCCATCTCTTGTGAGACCCCACAGTATTTCATACAACTCTGGTTTACAAATAAAGAAGTGAAAGCTCAGAAAGGTTAAGTAACTTGCCCAAAGCCGTGGACCTAGTAAACAGCACAGCTGAGGGATGAGAGAATGACTAACACTGAGCACTTACTCTGTAACATTGCTACTGTTACCATCTCTCCCAGTTTACAGATGCTGCAAATTGGCATACAGATCTGCAGTTACCCTGCTAGTAAGTGAAAAGATAAGATTCACAGTCAGATTTGCTGACTCATCCCACCAGGATAGGGTTTGTCAATTTCAGCACTATTAACATTCTGGGCTGGATGCTTGTGTGTGTGATGGAGGGCTGCCCTGTGAGTTGGGGGATGCTTAGTAGCATCTCTGGCCTCTACCCACTAGATGCTAGTAGCACACCTACCAAGTCTCCAAACATTGCCGGAAGTCTTCTGGGGGACAAAATTGCCCCCTCCACCTTCACGTGACAGCCACTGCTATTGGACCTCTGGTCATCAGCCCTTACAGGGAACTCCTGCTTGGTTCCAAACCTGATGCACTGGAACCATTGATGCATTTGGAACAAAAGAGATAATCTTGCTTTCTAGGAAATTCTCTCAAGGATGTTCTCAAACTCATGTGTGACTTAGAGTTTTTAGTTTTGCCTGATTCCCTGGTGGCTCAGAGGTTAAAGCATCTGCCTGCAATGCAGGAGACCTGGGTTCAATCCCTGGGTCGGGAAGATCTCCTGGAGAAGGAAATGGCAACCCACTCCACTATTCTTGCCTGGAGACGCCCATGGACGGAGGAGCCTCATGGGCTACAGTCCACGGGGTCGCAAAGAATCGGACATGACTGAGCGACTTCACTTTCACTTTCAAATGTTCTATGAACACCTGTTAGGATAACTGGAAAAAGTCTATTTAGTTAGTACAAAGGCATATTCAGAAAAAAGTGAAATAAATCAAAGATAGAATTATAGATATGTTTTCTTACTTTCCATTTCTGTTCTTGACTCAAACCCAAGATGAGCTGTACTTTTTGGGTTTGTTATTCAAACTCCATTTATCCTGGGCTTCTGGACCTCTCAAAATTATGATCTGGCCAGGATGTTCATTTAATCCTGAATCTGAGACAATATATTGTAGCTATTATGATGGCTGAAGATATCTTGGGAAGGGATGATGAAGAGGGATGTCATCTTGATCCTTGAAAACCTTAGTCTCTCACCATGCAGACTGTGTGCCAAGTCTTCTGTGTCCTGAGCCTTTTTTTACTCCATTTAGAGAGAAATTCTCTAGGGGAAGCAGATATGTATTTGGCCTTGGCGTCATAGAAAAATCTTTTCCTGCTCAGATCCTCAGTTTCCTTCCTGAGCAACATGAGAGACTCACAACAACTGACTATGAATGCTACTAAGTCTCTATGGCTAATAAACCTAGGACCATCGTTAGCCCTTAATACTAGTCACTTGCATTTGTAAAGCATTTATTAGATATAAAGGAGATATACTATTTCATAGACTCAAAGACACTCAAAAGTCTCTTTTTCATGTTTTTTTAACATCTCTGAGATTGAAATGCATCCTAAAATTGATGACATCTTAGGTTAGATGAAATTATTTTTCAAAAAATTGGGAAAACAATACAGAGTGGGAAATATTTTATTCTCAAAATAGGGACATCTGAAACAACTACCATCTTACATAATTTCATTTAGAAATAGAAACGTCTTTTATCATAATGTAGGATAATCTTCCCCAAGAAAGAAAACTTTCCACTTTACATTGATGTAGTATCTAAAATAAAATTAGGATTAAAAACATTAATGTCTATTTGGCATGACTTACCACATTACCACAATCCAGCATCATCTGAGAACAACTGGTCTCTCTCCAAATATCTTCATATCCATTATTTATCTGGATCCTCAAACACACTATGAAGTGAGGGCAGTAGTTAATATCACCATTTTACAAATGAGTTAGCTGAGGTTCAGGGGAAATAAACTTCATTTTTTAAGATGGTATTACTAGAAACTCAAAGCATGTAGTTTAAAAGTTCTTGCTGGGGAATTTCATGTTAGATGCATGGTGCAGTGTAGAAAGACTTGAAAACTGTGGGGCTGTGTCCTAGGGGCAAATATTTCAAGTATAGTGAAGATAATCTTTCTAAAGTCACAAGACTATTGGGTGAAATCTGACCTGCTGAGCTCACTGAAAACAGAGTTGTTCTTGTCATATCACACATGATTTTACTGGCTTACATAGCCCACACAGACTACCTTGTTACATTTGATTTTTATTATTTTCCATTAATGTAGTAATGTAGCCTGGTCAACTTGAGGTTTAGTATGAAAGGAGTTTGATTAATAAAACAGTGATAAACTTCGGTAATGCTGGTCATTATATTTGTACATATGGATCCATCCCAGGCATAGGTGAAAAAGGACAGACAACAGTCTCTGTTGTCTGGGCTGCGTTTCTGCTGGGGCAGACCCTGGACCAAACACTTCAAAAAAGCAATTGACCATTCCATTCATGTACAAGTTTTCGTGTGGATGTATGTTTTTATTTCTCTTAAGTATATACCTTGGAGTTAAAATTGCTTGGTCATGTTCTAACTCTGTGTTTAAACTTTTGAGAAACTGCCAGATTGTTTTCAAAGGTGACTGCACTATTTCACATTTTCACTAGCAGTCAATGAAGCCTCCAGTTTCTCTGCATCCTTGTCACAACAGTCTTTTTGCTCATAGCCATTCTAGTGAGTATAAAGTGTTCAATTTGCATTTCCCTCATGACTTTTTCATGTGCTTACTGAGTATCTGTATATCTTATTTGGAGAAATAGTTATTTAATAGCTTTGACCACTTAAATATCCATCAACCAATAAGTGGATAAACAAAATGTAGTACATCCATATAGTGGAATATTATTTTCAGGCATAAAAAGAATGAGTTATTAATACATGCTACAACATGGATGAAGCTTGAAAACATTATACTAAGTGAAACAAACCAGACACAAAATGTTACGTATTGTGTGATTCTATTTATGTGAAATGTCCAGAATAGGCAAATTCATAGAGACAGAAAGTAGGCTAATGGTAACAAGGGACTGAGATGGTAGGGAATGTGGAATCACTACCAATGAGTACAGTTTCTTTTTGAAATGATAAAAATGCTCAGGAATTAGCGATGATGAATGCACAATCTAATGAATATGCTAAAGCTACTGAATTGTGAGCTTTAAAAGAGACACAGAAGTACAGAACAGACTTTTGAACTCTGTGGGAGAAGGTGAGGGTGGGATGTTTCGAAAGAACAGCATGTATATTATCTATGGTGAAACAGATCACCAGCTCAGGTGGGATGCATGAGACAAGTGCTCGGGCCTGGTGCACTGGGAAGACCCAGAGGAATCCGGTGGAGAGGGAGGTGGGAGGGGGGATCAGGATGGGGAATACGTGTAACTCTATGGCTGATTCATATCAGTGTATGACAAAACCCTCTGAAATGTTGTGAGGTAATTAGCCTCCAACTAATAAAAAAAATTAAATTAAATTAAATTTAAAAAAAGAAAAAAAAATAAAATAAAATAATGAATTTTATAGTATGTGAATTGTATCTCAGTTTTAAAAATCAAGTGATCATAGATGTTTTCATGTATTTCTGAACTCTCCATTTTGTTGCATAGATCTATATTTCTATCTGTCCTTCAATACTATGCTGTTTTTTTAAATTTTTGTTTCTTTAAAAAATTTTTATTCTAATGAGCATAGTTGATTAGCAATGTCATGTTAGTTGCAGGTATACCATGCTGTCTTGATAATATATACATCTATATTGCCTAAAAATTAAGTAGTGTGAATCCTTCAACTTTGTGCTTGTTAAAGATGATTTCATAAATTTTGTCAATTTCTACAGAAAATCCTGTTGAGATTTTTTTTTCACTTATTTTTATTAGTTGGAGGCTAATTACTTTACAATATTGTAGTGGGTTTTGTCATACATTGACATGAATCAGCCATGGAGTTACCTGTTGAGATTTTAATTGGGAATTTGTTAGATTTATCTAACAACAGACCTGAATTCACCTTGCTCTGAGATACACTCTTACTAGTGGTAGAGTGATCCTTCTCCAAAGGATGCTAAGTAAAGATTAATATGGACAAATGGGGAAACTTAGGTTTTGAGAGATTAGTTAACTCATACAAGGTTACAGCTAACATTGCAGATGTGACTGAAACCTGGATCTGATTCACAAGCCTCTGTGCTTTCTCTGATGCCAGACTACCAATTTTAGGATTTTCAGTGAAAATTCAGTGTGATTCCAGTGTGCTGTGGCTGCTAAAAGATGATCCTAATTGGTTTGCTGTTTAGAAAGAGGGTGAAAGTCGCTCAGTCGTGTCCGACTCTTTGCGACCCCATGGACTATGCAGTTCATGGAATTCTCTAGGCCACAATACTGGAGTGGATAGCCTTTCTGTTTTCAGGGGATCTTCCCAACCCAGGGATCGAACCCAGGTCTCCCACCTGCAAGGAGATCCAACCAGTCAATTCTAAAGGAAATCGTTACTGAATATTCATTGGAAAGACTAATGCTGAAGCTGAAACTCCAATCCTTTGGCCACCTGATAAGAACTGACTCATTGGAAAAGACCTTAATGCTGGGAAAGATTGAAGGCAGGAGGAGAAGGGGATGACAGAGGATGAGATGGTTGGATGGCATCACCGACATGATGGACATGAGTTTGAGTAGGTTCCAGGAGTTGGTGATGGACAGGGAAGCCTGGCATGCTGCAGTCCATGGGGTCACAAAGAGTCGGACACAACTGAGCGACTGAACTGAACTGAACTTAAAAAGAGGGAGATGGGAATTCTGCCCTCCTCTGGCCTATCAGAACTGTTCTCAGGTATTGTGTCCAGTTCTGGGAAATATGCTCTTAGAGGGCTTGGGAATAGACTTTACCATCGTGTTCAGCAGAGAACTAATGCTGGTATAGAAGCATCCTAGAGTTTTGTGCAATGTGGAAGAGCTTCAGTTTAGCCTAGGAAGGGAGAAACCAGGGGAGAAAAAACAAATAGCCTCAGAGATCAGAAAGGCTGTCTTGGAAAGCTTCTAGTGGCAGAACTTGTGAAAAAGTATCTACGGTTTGGCTTGTTGAGCTCAGGGACATTTTCAGCTCTCATAGCCCATGAATTCGTGGTCATTGGAAGTTGTGGTCTGTGCCTTATCAAAGTGTGTTCTCCTGTTCTAGTACTTTGCACAGGACCTGAGCATAGTACTAACTCATTAATTGTTTCTTGAGTCGAACAGAACCCTTGCTATAAATATAATGGAATCATTAGAAAATTGAACCTCAACTATATTGGAGTTTAACTTGACAATGGAATTATTACCGAATTTTTCAACCCCTGAAACAAAAATTCTTTGTTAAGTGATACAATATTTATGTGAATTAGCACCAACCTTTGGGATGGCATTAAACATTCCCCATTAATAACGGCTTCTGAGTGATAGTGTATACTTGGCAAGGAATGGGAGCATTTATGGGTTTTCTCTCCCACTATTCACAGCCTTTCAATGAAAGCGGTGGCTCACTTGAGGTGAGGGAATAAAGAACAAGGGAGCACTTGGATTCTTCCCTGTGCTCTTCACATTGGGACTGGTGAACAAGGCTGACTTCATTCCACAGCTGGATTGATATGCAAATTTACCCCCACTAATTGGCTTCCCCAGCTGTCTCCAGAGGGCGGATGTATTCTTTTATAAAATGCTGTCTAGGGCGGCATTGAGAACATTAGAACTACTTAATTGAATATCAATGAATCTTTATAAACTAATAATGATGAAGAGCCTGGGAAGCTTGATGTAGGTTTGGTGTATTGGGAAGAGTAGAGCCCTGAATTGAATTTGTGGGAAGTGAACATTTCTCTGGGTTTTATAAAATTCAGTTTAGGCTGCTTTGACCCGAAGTCCTTGAAAGTCCCACAGGTGCCTTCTTCAACACGTGAGGTGGTGCGGGTTGACCATGAGCAAATGCATGGGTCTATGTCCACTCCCCATAGATAGACAGACACATGCACACCTTCCCCCAATACAGGAAATCTTCCCCTAATACAGAAAAGCAAGAAGAGTCACTACTTTCCCCAAATCAGCTTCAGAACCTAGGGCACTGCCACCAAACTGAGAATACCTGCTCTCACTGCACAGTGCAGTGGGGGTATGTCTCCTCTGTCCTGGCAGAGCTGACATTTGGACACTGATTTATGCCTTCAAGTCCTACCAGGAAGTCCACTGAACGGACCAAAAGAGCAAGTCAAACTAAAAGAACAAACAAATCCCGTGCAGTTAAAAGCAGCTGGGCTGGTATTGCTGGATCTGGGATGTTTAGAAGTTCACTGAATTGTACCTAAGAGGAGGATTTCATTTTCCTCCTTTTCTCTCCCTCCCTCTAAAACCTGTGTTTCTAGACCTTCAAAAGCATTATACAAAAAAGATACAACAAAACTGCAATTACACTAAAAGAAATAGACATAGATTGATGGAACAAAATAAAAAGTCTAGAAACAGGCCCCAGTATATAAGAATTTATTATGCATTAAGGGTATTATTTCTGATCTGGAGAAAAGGGCAACTTGATCCATAACAGGCACTGGGAGAATTGGTTAACTATTTAATATAAACATTTATTATTAAAGATAGACCTCACAGGATACTCCTAAACAAATTCGGGTTGTTTAAAAAGTTTGATATATGTTACTTTCTCCATATATTCTCTCCTTCTCCCTCCTTCATGTAAAATAGACAGCCAATGGGGATTTGCTCTATGACTCAGGGAACTCAAACAGGGGCTCTGCGACAGACTGAAGGGTGGGATGAGGAGGGAGATGGGAGGGAGGTCGGGAGGGAGGGGACATGGGTGTACCTATGGCTGATTCTTGTTGATGTATGACAGAAAACCACAAACTTCTGTAAAGCGATTATCCTTCAATTTAAAAAAAGTTTGTTATGTGGCCATTTAAAATGAAATGAGATATACATATATACATAAACATAGATGGCTAGACATGAGATATTATTAGTTTTAAAAATCCAGTTGCAGAATAATATACCTATTCAAATCTCTTTTGAGAAAACTCTATATAAAAATGTCCCCAGTAAAAATAATTACTTCGTTTATCAGAGAGAACCTTTTCCCTTGCATGACATACTACAATGACACTTTGACATATATTCATAAAAACAAAGCAAAACCCCCCACAGAATCTCTGTGTGTTTTGGAATAAGCATGAAATACACTTTGATTTAAAAAAATCAAGAAAAGCAAAAAGAGTTATCTATACAAAAAGAAATAATGAAGGAGGCAATGAGCTGAATAATAATGTGATTTGGGGGTAAATAAAACATTTTCAGCTTGAAAGTGGAGGAAGAAGCCATAAAGAGAAAGTCTGATAAACTTGATTTTAAAAAAGAACTACAAGTCAAGAAAATCACCAAAAATAAAATTAAAGGGCCAATGACAGAGGCAGAACAATATTTGCAATGAATATATATATCAAGTATTCTGACAAGTCAATAAGAAAAGATGAATTCGCTCAACAGAAACACAGGACACGGATATGAACAGACAGTTCACAATAGAGAAATACAAAAGCCAATAAACATGAAAACCATAATAGCAGTAAAAACCACAAATTTAAAAATGCTGTCTTTATTATCTATCAAATTAGGAAGCTTTTCTTTTAGTGCTAATGCCAAGTTGTGGCAGAGATGTGAGAAGAACATTCATCTACACAGCTGGAAGACAATTGGCAATGTATATCAAGAGCCTTAGAATGTTTCATAGACTTTGGCCCAGGAATTCTATTTTTATTGACACACATCTTAAGCTCCTGCAGAGGTTCAATGTTCAAAGATTTACATATAAAGATTTTTACTCATAATAGCCTCAAATTGCGAATAACCTAAGTGTTCACTGATTGCCATTTAGTTCAATATATTAATTAAGTAATTATTAGTTAAGCAATTATGCTATTGCTATCTGAATGTTACATAAAAAATTTTAAAGTCTTTTAACAGACTATTGATATGAGGAAATGCTCATTCTCCAGAAATGGAAAAATAATACATAAAGGAGGAATCAGGATTACTCTCTCCTCTAAGTAGTTTCATCTTAAAAAGAACTCTCCCTGACACTTCATTCTCTTCTAACTACCTGACCAAGATTCCTTTCCTTCTATTCATGTCCAAATTTTTCATACGAGTAGTCCACAAACTCACCTCTTTTTCATTCTTAAAGCATCACAATTTGGATTCTAGCCCTGAATCTGCTCCCAGAAACTAACCACTAATGACAGCTCTGTTACTAAGTGTGGAAGATCCATTGCAGGTCTCCACACTGGTCAGGGCTGGTTTGTCTTCTTCCACGTGCCCTTTTAAGACTAGGTTCCCAAGCGGGAATCTTCTGACTATTCACTCTCTTCCTAGGTGATCTTATCCACTCTCAGGATTTTCATTATATTTCATTATTACCTTGGGCAGAGTACTCTTGTGATTCCTATCTTTTGCCCAGATCTCTGCCTTCAAACTTCAGAACCGTGTCTGTCTGTCTGTTGGATATTTCCATCTGGATGTCCCTCAATACAGTATTTACTGTTTCACTTGGTGGCATCACCACTCTTTCCGTAGGAATGTCCTCGTATGCTTATTTCTCTCTTTCTCCTTCTCTCTCTCACCCTTATCCTTATTCCCTCACTGCCCACTAAGAACATGCATGCACATTTAACCTCCTCAATAGCAGGCACCATGGCTTAGTCACCAGTGTACCCCAGCACCTTGTGTAGTGCCTGGTACCCAAGTAGGTGCTTAAATATTGGTTAAATGAATGAATGAAACTATTGACTCTTTATTCACATTAATTCTTTTGATTCTTTCACTGATTTTGCTTGTATTTTTAAAGCAGAGAGAAAAATGTAAAAATTGCTTTCCTTCTGCCATCTTTTGTGGGAATAATATCAAGTAAAAAATGTGAGTGCCCACTTAGGTCCCTCCAGTCACATTAAAAGCTGATCCCTACAACATTTTGCTGCATAAACATCTTGACCTTGATAATACTTGTAAGTACATGGTTAAATGTAAATACATATAAACATGCCCTTTTTAATGGAAGTACAGTTGATGTACAAAATTGTGTTAGTTTCAAGTGCATAGCAAAGTGATTCAGTTATATATACATATATATGTATATATATTTTAAATTGCAATCATATTAGACATATGAGACTGCAATTTTTTTTTAATTTATTTATTTATTTTTTCAGTGGGTTTTGTCATACATTGACATGAATCAGCAATAGATTTACACGTATTCCCCATCCCGATCCCCTCTCCACCCGATTCCTCTGGGTCTTCCCAGTGCACCAGGTTCGAGCACTTGGACATATGAGACTGCAATTTATTCTTTCACCTAACAAGATATCATGGATGTCTTTACAGGACACATAAATCTATCCTTGCTTTTTTTATGGCTACATAGAGCCCCATTGTGTAGATATACTGTAGTAAATTGAAGCATTCCTTATTGATAAAAACTTAGGTTGTTTACCTAAGTAAATATTTTTGTAGAAGGAATTATTGATTCTTTGAAATGAATTTTAGTGTTGTGAAGCATGTAGATACAAAATTTTATTACACATTGCCTAGTTTTATACATATATAAATGCATGTATCAATACATATATAATTATACATGTATTTATATGTGCTCATTCTATTTAACAGTCCATGTGTATTTAGTTCCTTTTACAACCAGTAATATATGATATTACCAACCTTTTAATGCTTGCTGATTTGGCTGGAAAAATAGTATATTATTTTAATTTTTATGCTCTTTAGTAAAACTGAACATATTTTAGTACATTAATTGGCTGTTTGTATTATTTTTTTAAAATCTGTGAATAACATCTGGTATTCTTTGATCATTTTTTAGTTAATTAATTTTTATTTTTGACCGTGCCAGGTGGCATGTGGGATCTTTGTTGCCGGACCAGGGACCTAACCTGAGCCCCCCGCAGTGGAAGTGCAGTCATAACCACTGGAACACCAGGAGAGTCCCTTTCATTTTTTGATTGGATTGTTTGTAGAAATACTTTGCTTAGAAGAACTATTAACCCTTTTGTCAGATATGCTGCAAATATTTTTCCTAGTCTATTGTTTGTCCTTTATATATATTGTTTGCCATATAGTTTTAAATCTTCTAGGTACTGATATTGTCAATATGTTGCATTAGGGTTTTTCAGTTTGAATATTTTACTTAAATATTACTTTCTACTTTCTTGTAAAACTCCAGTTTTTACATGTTGCTTTTTAACTTACCTGAATATTTTTTGTATAATGTGTGAAATAAAGTTGCATATTTTATTCCAAATAGATAATGGTCCCTATGTGCTATTCGTTGAATAATGTTTACTTTCCCCAATGATTTGTAAATATCATAAACCTTATTATACATTACATTCGTAGACAGGCATATATGTCTGTTTCTAGAATACTTATTCTGTTTATTTGATCTACCTGATTCTTTCTGTGCTGGTAATATGCTATTTTAATAGATTTTGATATTTATAGTAGATTAGTACATATGTTCTCCATTATTCTTCTTATCTAAAGGTGTTCTTATTTATAATTACATTACATCTTCCAGAAGAAACTCAGAATCAACTTGGAATGTTCAAAAAAATTATCATTGATTCTTTGATTGGAGTCACATTTTTATAATAATTTGCAAAAAATCTGCCTCTTGATGATACTGTCTTTCTCTGTAGGAATCAGGTGTGTCAAATCCATCCATTTGGATCTTATTGTGTGTCCTTTGATACGATTTGGGTTCTTCTAAATCCTTCTAGATTTGCTGTTCATCAAGCCTCTGTTCTGACATTTGGGCCAGTCTGGATAAAGTAGATTTTTCTTAATGAGGGATTGGATATGCAGATCAGGGACAAGGGAGGGAATGATTGTCTCAGAATCACATAGCAAATTAATGATGGGGCTAGGCTGATGGTAGAGACAGAGATGGAGAGAGAAAAATAGGGAGAAACAGGGATATTTTGCACAGAAGGTAAATTATCTTTGCAAAGGGAGGAACTGTGATCCACCCACAAAGTGGGTGGAAGGAGTGGTAAAGACAAAGAGTGGGGGACCGTTGTGCCCCTCTTCTGCTCACAGGACTTACTGTCAAGAGGGTACAGAGTGTGTTTAATACACAATTATTTGCAGTAAGTCTGTTATTAGAAGATCAGAGGGATGGGATGGGGAGGGAGGTGGGAGGGGGGATCGGGATGGGGAACACATGTAATTCCATGGCTGATTCTTGTCAATGTATGGCAAAAACCACTACAATATTGTAAAGTAATTAGCCTCCAACTAATAAAAATAAATGAAAAAAAAAAAAAAACGAAGAAGATCAGAAACTCTGGGTGGGAGCTCAAGTCATTTAGAGACTTAACTATAACCAGACCCTCCACATCTCAGTGGTCCAGGAAACAAGGGTTATTCATAGATGGCTGGAATAAGTCAGAAGTTATTTAGATAATGCATCGTGAGCAGCAGCCTCTACTAGACAGATTACCCAGCTAAGAGCCATGAAGCCTGAGTCATAATTTTGCCCCAAACACAAACTCACCAAGGGAGTTTGGGCCAATCATGAAATCTCTCTGGGCTTCACCTTTTCCTAATGCAACACTGAGATGCTACCTGATCCTGCCCTGTTTACCTAAAGGGGCACTGGTAGGTTAGAACCAGGGTCAACCTGTAAGTAAACGATGAATGCAGGGAAGAAGACAACGTGGTCACCATGAAAAGGGGTGCATGGAGCTCTGAAGAAGTAGCAGTTCAGCTAGATCCAGAGGGAGAAGAAGAGGATGACAGTGTGGGCATCAACCATGATGGGGAAGGAACCTTGACTATGGCACATGCTTTGGAGCCAGCTGTAAGCAAGAACCCTCTAGAGGTAAGATAAGGAAAACCCCAAGAACTAGGGCAGGTGAGAGGAGGGAGGTAGATGTGAAGAATTTCCAGGATAACATTGCTGTGTCTGCAGTGTCCTGATTAAAGGCATTGAGAGGAAGGGAAGGCCAGGGGTGAGAAAAGCTGGAGACCTCTGCAGGGGGAGTATTGGTCCACAGGGAGGACAAGAGCTCGCTGTGCAGTCAGAAACAATCTGGTGGGGACTTTACTTATTAATCTGATTGCAGCTGACCCATGAGATGATTAACAGTAATTCACATCCTGGGGAGTGAGAGGTTTGATGGCAGCTTCAGCTGGGCTGAGAACTGTGATTTGTGGTGGAGACTGTATCAGGATAGAAGGGGCCGGAGTGGCAGTGGGGATGATTCTACTTGGCAGCCTATAGCCAGGGAAGCTGTTCACTCTGCAGAAATGAAACACTGACCCGATTAGCCAGCCACTGGAGATGTAGACAGTTGCAGGACGAGGAGCTGACAGTCTGGAGACCTGGCCTGAGCCTGCAAATGTGACCCAAAGAGCTGGAGGGACAAGTGGGAACTCTCCAGCTTGAGTCAGGCAAGAGTTGAATCTGGGGAAAGAACTCTGCTTCTTTGGAGTTTATTTCCCAGAACATACACAGGGAAGACATTGTAAGGACTCTTGCTTTAGGGGAGACTATAATAATAGCGAAGCCTCAGTCATAAGAGTTTGAGCAAGCTCTGGGAGTTGGTGATGGACAGGAAGGCCTGGTGTGCTGCAGTCCATGGGGTCGCAAAGAGCTGGACATGACCAAGCGACTGAACTGAAGTCAGAAGAAGGCTGTCATGGTTCCAGTTTTGGTTTGGAAATTGTTTTGTGTGCAGATGTTGGGGAGACCTAAAGACAGGACATGGATGTTGTACCAGCAATCACTGGTGGAGCAAGAAGCCTTGGTGACTCTGCTGTGTCATTGGCAGGAGGACATTGGGCATGCACTTTGTCTAGAGAGAGAGGCATGCCCAGGCTTGAGTGGCAGAGGGAAAGGAGAAAAGGAAGAACAAAGTGGCTGAGGTGTTTTTGCGAAGGGGAAGACAGACAAGGAGGAAGAGGCTGCATTTCAAGTTACAACGGGAAACAGAATTCAACTGGAAAAGGAGCTGTGGCAGCCACATGGGTCCCAGGAAACAGTCCCTGCCCTGGAGCCAGGAACCTCATCCCCTCGGCTTCTCAAAAGAGGCTGCTGTGCAGGAATCCGCTGAGCAGGAAAGGCCAGGAGAGAGGGGGTGGTGGAGGTAGGGAGGAAGGCTTCCAAGGTCCATTGAAGGGAAGGAGCAAAGAGAATGAGCTCAGCAGACCCAGCATAGATGGAGTGAGAATACAGAGGTCGCCTCCAGCTTGCGATAGGGGAAAGCAAAGAGCTGAAGGGGGAGGGGGGTAGGGCGGAGAGTTCAAAGGCAGCCTCGAAGGACTCATTAAAATGACACAAACACAAATCACAACTTAGCGTAGGAACATGTACAACAAGTGGACTAAGAATGCATAAGGCCAGAGAGGTAGCCTCTGGGGCCCTGGGAGAAGAGAAAAGGGATGTCACTTCAGTATAAGGACAAGGCTGAAGACAAAGAGGATAGTGTATTGTTGGGGAGGCCAAGGGGGCTGGGGGCTCTTCACAAGGGGCAGCGGGGAGGAAAGCCAGAAGGGAAGGCTGAGTTTCTCACGCAGTTTGCATTTTCTAGGAACTGCAAGAGGAGGGTTTCAAGATATAGGATTCTGAAGGTGAATTTGGGAGAGAGCGGGCAGCATTGTGAAGATGAAAAGCAAAATAAATTTCAAAGGAAACATTATTTAAAGCAAACTCCACTTTCCCTCCTCAAAAGATGAAATATAGGAGTGAAAGGATATTTCCACTGTACCTACACTGCAAAGATGGGCTGAAAACAACAGGAGAGGTCCATCATAAGAAAGTTTTTTTGCAAGTGTCAGTCGCTCAGTTGTGTCTGACTCTTTCTTGACCCCATGGACTGTAATCTGCCAGGCTCCTCTGTCCTTCACTATCTCCCGCAGCTTGCTCAAACTCATGTCCATTGAGTCGATGATGCCATCCCGGGCCCCCTCCAGATGTACAGAAGCGGACTTCCTGAGGTGCTACCAGGTGACCCAGAAGATCATCTTTGCTTTAAAATATTTGCTTTAAATAAAAGGGAGAGGCAGATCAATAAAGTATGTTTGGTAAAATATTGGTAATTGTCAGAGCCAAGTGGGGAGTATATGGAAGCTCATTATACTATTCTACTTTTTCATATATGTGTAAGTTTTCATCATGAAAAATAAGCCAGGTTATCTTTGCAGAATTCTGATTTCCTAGATATGGAATTTATGTGACTGAAAGAAATTGGTGTGCTGGAGACAGCTCATCCCTTCTCATGAGAGTCAACTGTTACATTTACAACGTGTGTGAGTTGGTTGTTAAACACATTCATTATTCAAAATTCAACTATATAAAATTGTAGCTAAATATATTAAAAGGAAATGGATATTTTAAACTCCTCATTGCCTATTTGTTCACTAGGTTTTATTATTATGTGTGGTCCTAATATTATTTACCTCTATTGTATCTGCATGATGGAAATTGTATATGTATAGTTGTGTGCCACTGTACATCTCTTTCCAACATCATATTCAGTGACATCTTATTGTTAGTTTGAAATCTGCTGTAGTGAGAGTATGTATACCATGGGAATCAGAAAATACTATAATTCAAGGCTTGGTTGATTGTCAAGACTTAAGAAAGGGATGGTGAAAATATTAATAATGCAAATGAAATGTAAAAATGTGTTGTGTTTGTAACCATGACATTTGTGAACAGTGTAAAAAATGAGGAAATAGTCTTCCAGTATTTGAAAACTATCCTCTTATTCAGCAAAAAGTCACTCATATCACTGATAAACAAGTGAATTTCTACCATCAGTAATGCAGAAGCTGAAAGATGCTTTAGTTTAATGAATATAATTTCTATGAGGGTAAAATACAGCTTGTTTGTAATCATATATCAGAGTTCATGACAGTTACATTTGTCAAATCATGGTTAACTCTGATTGCACCCATAGATAGTCTATGAATGCAATAGCTTGGCAAAAATGAACAAAAGTATTCTGGGAAAATCAACTGGACATATGGAATTTACAAAAAAAGAGTATTGTATCAGGTTGGCCAAAAAATTCATTTGAGTCTTTCCATAACATCTATGTTATGGAATATATCCAATATATTTTATTATTGTTTGTAAATTGTGTGCTACACATCATTTGTGTCATATGTACAGACATGCACTAGCACACTATTGTTTTAAGGAAAAAAAAGTATTTCCTCTAGCAAACAAACTCAGAGTAAATTTTTAAAGACAGATTTATTTTTAAGGCACACTTCTCTGCATATCTCAATATGAAACTCAATTTCTAGATAATAAAGTCAAACTCTTTATCCTCATTCTGCTTAATGGATGGAGATTCCATGGAAACAGGTAAAGAATAGGGCACCAGTGTCTCAGAGTTAAGGCAAATTTCCCCCTGAGACTCTCCAAATATCTTTAGAGATGACCAATGAAATATTGTGGTCCCTTGGTTGAAAGCAACCAAAGTAGAACCATTATGAAAATTAGAAACATCCAAAAGATGCAGGCATAGAACAGCATGAAAACTAGAGTCTAAAGTCAAGACTTGGATGCCACTACTCCCATCCTTTTCACTAGTCTCCTCAAATTCCCTGTGGACTTAGGGCTTTATCAATTTCAACTTAAGGAGCTGGTAAGTGTACTATAACTTCTCTGAGGACACATTCACTGCTGACCTATAAGAAGAAACTGCTTTCCTTTTAACACTCAAAGTGAAAAATATTTTGTTTTTAACACCCAAATAGTTTTTGGTCCAAAAGCTATTCTGCTACATTAGAGAGTGTTAAGAAAATTTTGATTGCTATGAAATACATACATACTTATATACATATTAATTTCCACATGAAAACATTCAAACATGCATAATGCAATGAATCCCCATATGTTCATCCTTCAGCTTCAGCATTTAACAAGATTTTGCATTTGTACCTCAAGTTATATTATTCATAAAATAAAGGAACAATTAATAGCTATTTAAAGGAATTTCTTACTTAAGTTTTTGTAAATGAAAGGATTCCTCTCCTTCCACATTCCCTCTCTACCTGTCCAAATTCTGTTCCTCTTCAAAATGTAGCTCCAATGACACGTTCTCCAGAAAGTCTTCCCTTAGAGCCTTTCCCCGTCCCTCAACACCTATAAACATCCCCAGTCCTCTGAATTCCCATAACCCTTCTTATACCTCTTATACAGCTCTTTGCATTCTCCTGGACTTTGTGTTCTTGTCTCAACCCTTCTCTTAAACTCTCTTGTTCACTTCTGTACCTACTACTACTACCCAGGCTAAGACGTCATTTCTTTCTAGGTATCTTGTTGCCCATAATGATGAGTGTATTAGTTTCCTCAGGCTGCTGTAACAAAGTACCACAAACAGTACCAACTACAGGAATGCATTGTCTCCTAATTCTGGAGGCTGTGTGCTGGGCTGTGCTGTGCTAAGTCACTTCAGTCATGTCTGACTGTTCGTGACCCCATGGACTTTAGCCCACCAGGCTCCTCTGTCCATGGGATTCTCCAGGCAAGAATACTGGAGTGGGTTGCCATGCTCTCCTCCAGGGGATCTTCCTGACCCAGGGATCGAACCTGCGTCTTCTGCATTGGCAGGCAGATTCTTTACCACTAACGCCCCCTGGGAAGCTCCAGTTCTGGAAGCTGGAAGTCTGAAATCAAGATGTCAACAGGGTTGGTTTCTTCTGAGGGCTGTGAGGGAGAATCTGTTCTAGGCCTTGTCTCTTAGCTTCTGTAGCCTCAGACATTTCTTGGCTTATAAGTAACTCCTCTTCCTTTGTCTTCATGCTGTGTTTCCTCTGCGGGTATCTGTGTCTAAATTTCACCTTTTCATAAGTACACCAATCATATTGGTTGGGGTTCATCAGAATCACCTCATCTTAACTTGATTACCTCTGTAAAGACCATATTTGCAGCTAAGCTTGCTGTCTGAGATATTAAGGGTTAGGATTGCAGCATGTCTTTCTGGAGGGGACAGAGCTCAACTCACAACAGTTGGCACCCATAGTTGTTAGTCAGATGCCTTCATAGATATAAGAACTTCTTCTTTTTTTTTGAGTGGATTATCATTCCTAAAGTAGTTGCCAGTGAAAATCCCAAATCAGCCTCCTTAGAACAGCATACCCCTGTGTGCTCCCTTTCTAGAAAAGTGGACAATGCACAGTGACAAATGGACACATTTATTTTTTCTCTCTTACTTTCTAATTTTGTAATCTCTTAATCCAAGTCTTTCTAGAGAAACTGTATAAGGCATAGCTCTCTTGTTTGTATTACACGGTCTAGAAGAAAACATTTCATCAGTGATCCAAAGATTTTATTTTATCCAATAGAAAAAAGATACATTTCTCATTTCATTTTTGGGGAACCACTCAGTCATTCACTCACCTGTGTAACCAATATTTACTGAGAACTTTTTATGCCAGGTTCTAGGTTGGCGCTGCGAGCACAGTGGTGACCAGCCACAAATGCTGCCCCCACAGGAATGAGTTACCATTGAGGGATATGCAATTTCTTAAGCCCAGTATACCCATCAGAAGTTAGTTCCTTTTCTAGGGCTTCTGTCTCCTCATCTGGGTCTGGCCAGATTTCACAGCCCAATCATCTATTAGCATTTGGTAATTCCAATGGCTTCCAATTTCTAATATCTCTTCTCCCCTCTCTGAAAAACAGCTTTATGAATACTCCTTTCTTTGTGGTACTAGCCATTTTCTCAGCTCCTTTTCCAAGGCTTTTAAGAGTCATCATGCCTATTGTTTCCTTTCAATCAGACTGAAAATTTCCCTTGAGAGTTTTATTTAGGTTGTTTCCAAACTGTCCACCTGTTCTCTAGACCAGTGGTTTTCCAACTTAGTGGGCAGTGAAGCTTAGTGGTGGTCCATGAATCCAAGCAAGGAATTGAAGTAGCACTGACTTAAATGTTGGTAGTAGAGGATTAGAGAAGTAGGTGGTTGAGAGGAGTGGTTCATCAACTTTAACACGTATAAGAATCCCCCAGGATGCTGGTTTAAAGCACATATTTCGAAATTTCACCCTGAGTAGTTATGATTCAGTAGAAAGCCAGTAGCCATTGGACTGCACTTTGAGAAACACTGAACTAGAGTACATGGTGCTTGTGGGAAGGGAAGGCATATTGGGACTCGAGAGGGCAGGGCCAAGTTACCGAGAGCCTTCAATGTCAGGTTGAATTATCTGGACCTTAGACTTTCTACTCTAGGTGATTGATGGAAAGCTGGGGGAGGCTGTGTGGCCCAACAGAGAACCACCATTAGAGAGAACTTGGGTCTGGTGGGAACACTCACCTTGACAAAGAGGGGAGGCGGAACCAGCATAGAGTCTGGGAGCCCAGCAAGGGCACTGGTGGGAGAGTCCCAGGGAGGGAGTGGTGATGAATGAGGGCCTGGACTAGGGACACTCTCCATCCAAATGCATTCCTTCTGGAAGCACTTGGAAAGGAGAGAGTCGCTTCTAAAAACCTGGGCTAGGAAGGAAGAAAAGAAGTTGCTCTTTCCCCGATGGCATGTGGAATTTTGCTGGTGATTTATTGGAATTCTTCCCAAAGCTGGAATTACCCAAGTAACTCACTGAGGCCACTCGAAAGGGATCTGATGTCATAGTTTGCTTTAATAAGTCAACTCTGCAAAGATGTACGTGGAGGTAATTTGTCATAGTCGGGAAAAAACAAAGAAAATTTCCAAAATTTTATTCTTGGAAGCTGAACGCATTAGTGCTGATCCAGACTTTAAAACTCACTTAGATCAGTTCTCTGGCTGACAACTTGGGAAAATGAATTGCTGTTCCACTGAACATTCAACTAAATAGAACATTTAACCCAGTGGTCTTCAGACTATAGGATGCATTCAAACCATTTTAACTGTTAAAAATGTACATTACTGCTTCTCTTCTAAGATCCTGATTCATTCAGATAAGGAGGAGGTCTTGAATGTACACCTGCAAATCAGTTTCTCTAGGTGACTCTACCGCAAGTGGTCAACATCCACACTTCAAGAATCATTGCCATAGAGAACTTTTATCTGTTATCATGCAGTTATCCTGGCTTTGTCTTTTTAAGGCTCTGCATTAAGCACTTTGAGGGGTTCACAAGGAAAGGAGCTGAGTCCCTAATCCCCAAGGGGCTCGCAGTCTCCAAGGCAAGCCACCTAACCACAAAACTGGATTTCGGGGGACAGATTGACAAATAATCCTGAAAGGGGCAGAAAAATAATGCCGGGATGTTTCCAGCAAGGGAGCGGGCTTATTTACTAATCCAGTTGCATTTATGAGACCAGCTGCAGAGGTAGTCTGGAAGTAAAGAAGTAACAAGACTGAATTGTTAAAAGCCATGAAGACTATGCTTTAGGAGTGCCTTTCATAGGCATCCTTTGAAAATCATCAAGCTATATAAGAAAACTCAGTAAATAAGAAAGAACAACAACCCCAGACAACTTGGAGAGTAAATCTGTGTAGTGTTTCCTTCCAGAACATTTTAACACTGGGGAGTGATAATTCTTCTTGGCCTAGCTGTCAGCAATCACCAAGGTCACCCAGCTTCCTCCCGTCACAGCTAAGGCAATCAGAGCCTGAGAGGTGAAAGCCCTTGAGCAGGTCACCTGGTGTTTGGAGTCAGTGCTAGAGCCCTTTACAAATTCCTCTAGGTCATGGAGGAAGGCCCTTTAATGGACCCTGTTCCTACTAGCCCCTGGCTCTCCATCGCCTTCTGGTGGCTCCAGTCAGGATGCTGAATGCCTACTCTGGGCACTCAAAATGGACTTCTTAGCACATTTCCCTGTGTGGTTTCCTAGTGATGATACTGTACTGGCTAGCACTTACTATGTGGCAGGCTTTGCTTTCAACTTTTGCTTTTTATCTATAAAACCCTATTTATATATCTATTTTAGAGATGAGGAGACCAAGATCCAGGGAAGTTAAAGAAATTGCCCCAGTTCACACAGCTATTGAATGTCAGAAGTATGATCAGAACGCGGAGCAGAGCAGTAAAGCTTGTGCCTCTACATACCATGCTGCACACCCTCCTGGAGCTGTTCTGGGACTCAAGTCTGTCTCCTCTACCAGACTGTGAGCTCCATGGGGTCAGGAACCATGTCTGTCTTGGTAACTGCTGTATCCTCAGTACTGAATACAAAGTAGACATTCAGCAAATATTTTTTGGATGAATGAATAAATAGAACTGGGCTGAGCTGACACTGATAACATCATTCAGTGCTGTCTTTAGAACCAGTCCTGTTTCCACCATTAATTCCCATGATCTTTGTTAAGACCTGCCCTTTTCTGGACTTTGGTCTTGCCTTCTACAGAGTGAAGGTGGTATACTCTAAGAGACCTGACATATGTGACAGTTTAGAAGCTTCCACCACCACTAAATCCAAGGCTCCTGGGAGGGTCAGGCCAAATCTATGGCATGACCTTGCCCCTGGCCCTAAGCCCTGTCATTTATGCTCCAAATCTTGGTGGTATGTTCAAAAATATGAGATAATAAGTCGGGGGTGGTGAAAAGGGGAAGAGTTAAACATTTGGAAAGTTGGGGAGGAAATATTCTTGGGCAGTTTGGAGCTGAAATGGAGAGAACCGAGACAAAGTTGGTGTCTGCATGTAATTTGCAAAAGTGAGCCATCCTCAGAGGTGGTTCTAGTCAGAGAATAAATGTATCAAGTAGGCCATCCAGGTGGGCTTCCCAGGTGGCACTAGTGGTAAAGAACCCTCCTGCCAATGCAAGAGACATAAGAGATGCAGGTTCAGTTCCTGGGTCAGGAAGATCCCTTGGAGGAGGAAATGGCAACCCACTCCTGTATTCTTGCCTGGAAAATCCCATGGGCAGAGGAGCCTGGTGAGCTTCAGTCCATGGGGTTGCAAAGAGTCAGACACAACTGAAATGACTTAACATACACTCAGGCCATCTAGGTGGTAGTCAAACACTCTGTTTATTGATGTTTTTTCCAGGGCAGGTTTAACAAGACAGCAGACACACTTGAAAACACAAAACATTCAGAACTCCAAGACCAAGAATCAATAATTTCAGATCCCAGCAGACAAGCCAAGCTTGCCTTCACAGCTTGTTCTGGAGATAATCCAGTCATCAGATGAATGTAACACTTTCTACAGTCCAGGTGGCCCAGACCAGAGAGTCCTGGGATGCTCTCAGAAGGATGGAGGCCAGCCTTCCTAGGTCTTTAAAGAAGAGGAAGAAGTGATGGTGGAGCACAAATTTAGGAGATAATGGTCTTCTGATATAAACATTCTAGCTTCCCTCCCCACCTGGGCTTCCCTGGTGGCTCAGATAGTAAAGTGTCTTCCTGCAATGTGGGAGACCTGGGTTCGACCTCTGGATCGGGAAGATCCCCTGGAGAAGGAAATGGCAACCCACTCCAGTATTCTTGCCTGAAAAATTCCATGGACAGAGGAGCCTGGTGGGCTACAATTCATGGGGTCGCAAAGAGTCGGACATGACAGAGCAACTTCCCTTTCACTTTCTTTCTTTCCCCACCTTACAGATAAGGAAACTGAAATTCTGAACAGTGAAGCAACTTGCACAGAATCCTACAGCTCCCAAGTAGTGGAGCCCAGAATCAAAGCTGAGTCTGTGTGACTGGAAACTCCCCCTCCCCCAGCTCCAGCCTGCCCCTCTGCTTAAGCTCTCTTTGGCTAATCCTTAATGACTAATTAGTTGTCCCATCATTAAAAGGAATCAGAGAAAGGCAAAGGAATGGGGATCCCATGACCTGCTGACCTTGTTGTGTCATTAAAAGGAGATAGCTTTGAGTCAAAACATGGTGGCTTTCTTCTATAAGAGTCTCATATTATCCAGCATCCTCTGGCTTCTGAGAGGCTCCCCCTCCACTCTACCTCTTACATGAAAATATATTCTTACTTTTTTCTTACTTACATTTTTCTGTTCTGGGAAAAATGAGGTAATATTTATAAAGATCTTAGAACAATGCCTGACATATATAAGCCATAAAAATGCTTGCTATATAAATCCAATAAACATTATTATCATTAAAAATTTTTTTCAGACAATTCAAAAAATGTAAAGAGGACTGAAAATCACATTTAGTCCCACACTAGAGAAGCCATAATTAACATTTTGATGTCGGTGCAAGCTTTTATCATGTGCAAAGAAAACTTTTTTCATGAAAATAAAAATTATTTGATGCACGTTGCCTTGTAACCTGAGCTTCTCACTTAATGATGTGCTGAGGACCCCATTTAATGTCAGGAAATACAGATTTGCGTCATCCTTTTTAGCACATTCATAATATTCCTTTGCATTGGTACACAAAGAACTTAATTGACTAAATCCCACTAGTAGACATTTTTCTAATATGCTCCATTCTTGCCTGATTCATGCACTTCTCCAGATCGCCCTGCTGAAAGCTTGCACTAATCTGCATTCACATCAACAATACATTTCTACTATTAATAGTTTGATCAAACATCTTTTCAAATCTTAATTATCTTTTGGTGTCATTTTCATTTATGTTGTTTGCTCATTTTTCTGTCAAGTTATTTATGTTCTTATAGATTTTTAAGAGTTTTAAAATACTATGACTGTTAGCTTCTTTGTTACATATATTGCAAATTTTTTCACAACTTGCTTTTTCTGTGTGTTGTGCAAAAGAATTCAATTTAAAAGTAATAAAATCTATCAATCTTTTACTTTATGCTTCCTGCCTTTAAACTCATGCTAGAAAAGGTTGCCTTCTGTACTTTAAGAGTATAAAAATATTCCACCTGTATGTTATTTTACATATTTATAGTTTCATTTTTCATCTTTAAACCGCTGACCAACCTATAATTTGCTCTGGTATATTTCCAGAGGATTTAAGTCAGCTCTTCAAATCTTTGGCATTCAATTTCTAACATACTCAATTCTTGAAGGAGTATGAATCAGGATTTCTCTATCTCTGAAGGAAAAATGTAATATAAAACTTGACTAGCATCTTAGCCTGCCTTCTAGAGACCTGCACTACTTTTTCCAGTCTGGCACACAAAGTGTTACTAGTGATTGACCAGCCTGCTCACCACCTTTGTATAGAGTTTCATTAACTTGAAGATTTTATTTTTCTGACTTTGCTCATCATTCCTACTGAGGATACTAAACCTTTTTATTACAAGGAAAATATTCCATGGGGGAAAGACAGGAATAGGACAGGCACAAAGAATATGGCTAAGGAGAATCCATTACAAATTTGATATGGGTAGCTAGCAAGGAGGAAATGAATGACAAGTGACAGAACTTTAAAAAATCTACCTTCAGGGACGAGAAGCCAGAATAAATGGAGAAGACTAACAATTGCCAAAAGCAATGACTTAGAGATGAAAGAAAGTACGAACCCAGGAGCTGGGACCCTGGGACACTGGTGTCAGGTTTTTCATGTGGAATTTAGACAAGTGCCGTCTCTTCTCTAGGTCTTGATTTCTCTACCTGTAAAGTGTGAGTGTGAGAGGGCGGTTGGGGTGGAGTGGGTGAATTAGACTCGATTTGGTCAACATTTATTGAATGGCAGTTAGGAGCTAGACACAACTCTGGAGACTTAGCTCACTCTACTTTTTTCCTGTTCAGCCAAAGTATGGTAAGGAGCATTAAAATTTCCAGCTGGGCCTTCTGGAACTTTCTAGTTTTGGAGAGGATCGTCAGGTCCAAGAAGGTAGCTAGATGTGAGGAGGAATTTGGTGGGATGGAAAGAAGCAGTCAGTTGGGTCAAGTGTTGCCGAGTCATGTGAAACATGCAGCCTATAGGGCTTGAGGATCTGCCAGTCACTCATCACTGGTAGACTTTGTCTCTAGGTCTGTTTTGAAATTCACATAATGACCATCATCTCTCAACCAGGCTAAATGCTTGGTGGTCTGTCCATGCAGGAGGATTTATTCACTTATTCACTCATTCATTCATGAAGTAAACACTGACTGGGGCAGTATGTGCAAGGCACTGGCTTTTGTCCCTGCCCATTGGCCTTTCAAACCCAGGGTGGCTCAGATGGTAAAGAATCTACCTGCAATGTGGGAGACCTGGGTTCGATCCCTGGGTTGGGAAGATCTCCTGGAGAAAGGAATGGCAGGCAACCTGCTCCAGTATTCTTGCCTGGAGAAATCCATGGACAGAGGAGCCTGATGGGCTACAGTCCATGGGGTTGTCAAGAGTTGGACACAACTGAGCGACTTTCACTTCACTTCCATTGGCCTTTCATGGAACTACAACATTAGGGCTCTGGATATTTTCTTGCTTTAAAGGCTATCTTGCCTCTGCCTACCAGAGCTGCTCCTTTTGGACAAAGTATGCATTTTCAGAGTGGCTTCCAGCTATGAATTACATCCTTGCAAATCATGGTGACACTTTTGAGTTTGTATTTCCCTCCTTGTGTCCAAGTAGCGATGCCACTCTTTTCATGTCCCATATTCCGTCAGTATATTGATATTAGAGGCTGTATGTTTTGTTCTCTACCCTCTGTCCAATAATTTTCTCCTAAGAATTACTGGGCATCTTTGTAGATGACTCTTTTGAAATGTTTGTGAATGGGAAGGGGACAGCTTGTGTAGCTGCTTAAAAGGAGTATGAGGTTTAGGGGAGGATTTTTTTTAAGATAGGAGAGACTTGAGGATATTTAAATGCTGTTTGGGAGAACCATGTAGATAGAAAGGATAGACAATCCAAGAGTACAAAAATAACTCAGTGAGTGATTCCTTGAGGACTGGGATCTGGGGGACTGGTCCCAGGATGGGATTCGGAAGAAGGGAAACTTCTGCTGGAAGTGGAAGGAAGGAGATGGGTGCACATGGTTACAGGCTTGCTGGCTGGAAATTGACATTCTCATCTGGTGGAGTCAATTTTCTCTGTGAAGCAGTTCATTCTAAAATGTAGGTGAAGTAATGGTGGGTGGTTGAAGGCTCGCAAAAGATGGATGTTCAAAGAAATAATTATGAAGAATTGAAAAACAAAGCACTTTAGGAAAATAGCAGACCCAGTTGAGGTGAGTGAATATATAGTAGTAGAAGCACACCTTGGAGATATTGCAGGTTTGACTGAAGACCAGTGCAATAAAGCGAATATCACAATAAAACGATTCACATAACTTTTTTGATTTCCCAGTTCCTATAAAGGTTATGTTTTCACTATAGTGTAGTCTATTAAGTGGACAATAGCATAATGTCTAAAAAATAATGAACATACTTTAATTAAAAATACAGTATTGCTAAAAATGCTAATCATCATCTGAGGTTTCAGAAAGTTGCAATCTTTTTGCTGGTAGGCTAAAGGCTCTTGCCTCAATGTTAATCGCGACTTACTGATCAGGGTGGTGGTTCCTGAAGGCTGGAGTGGATGTGGCCATTTCTTTTTTTTTAATTTATTAATTTATTTTAATTGGAGGCTAATTACTTTATAATACTGTGGCTTTTGCCATACACTGACATGAATTTGCCATGGGTGTACATGTGTCCCCCATCCTGAACCCCCCTCCCACCTCCCTCCCCATCCCATCCCTCTGGGTTGTCCCAGAGCACCAGCTTTGCGTGCCCTGCTTCAGGCATTGAACTTGCACTGTCATCTATTTCACATGTGGTAATATACATGTTTCAATGCTATTCTCTCAAATCATCCCACTCTCGCCTTCTCCCACAGAGTCCAAAAGTCTAATCTTTACATCTGTCTCTTTTGCTGTCTTGCATATAGGGTCTCCATTACCATCTTTCTAAATTCCATATATATGCATTAATTCACTGCATTGGTGTTTCTCTTTCTGGCTTACTTCAGTCTGTATAATAGGCTCCAGGTTCATTCACCTCATTAGAACTGACTCAAATGCAATCTTTTTATAGCTTAGTAATATTCCATTGTGTATGTTTTTATTTATTCATTTATTTTACCAGAGAAATGTTTATTGCAAAGTCCTGCAAGGAGACAAGGTGGCTCAAGCCCTGAAAAGCTTCGAGCTCCCCAAAGAGTTTCAGCAAAGCATTTTTAAAAGCTAGGTGGTGGTGGTGGTGGGGGGTGTTTCATATACAGTTCAGTTCAGTTCAGTCGCTCAGTCATGTCCAACTCCTTGCAACCCCATGGACTGCAGCACGCCAGGCCCCCCTGTCCATCACCAACTCCTGAAGCTTCCTCAAACTCATATCCATCCAGTCGGTGATGCTATCCAACCATCTCATCCTCTGTCATCCCCTTCTCCTGCATTCAATCTTTCCCAGCATCAGGTTCTTTCCCAATGAGTCAGTTCTTCGCATCAGGTGGCCAAAGTACTGGAGTCACAGCTTCAGCATCACTCCTTCCAGTGAATATTCAGGACTGATTTCCTTTAGAATGGACTGGTTTGATCTCCTTGCAGTCCAAGGGACTCTCAAGAGTCTTCTCCAATACCACAGTTCAAAAGCTTCAATCTTCAGTGCTCAGCTTTCTTTTTTAAAAAATTTTTTAAAATTGATTTATTTTAATTGGAGGCTAATTACTTTACAATATTGTGGTGGTTTTTGACATACATTCACACGAATCAGCCATGGGTGTACATGTGTTCCCCATCCTGAACCTCCCTCCCACCTCCCTTCCCATCCCATCCCTCAGGATCATCCAAGTACACCAGCCCTGAGCACCCTGTCTCATGCATTGAACCTGGCCTGGTGATCTATTTCATATATGATAATATACATGTTTCAATGCAAAAGCTTCAATTCTTCAGTGCTAAGCTTTCTTTGTCTTCTCTCCAGATCACTAAAACTTTCTCCATATCAACAATAAGGCTGTTTCATTTTCTTATCATTCATGTGTTAAATTTCCTTCAAGAACTTTTCCTTTGCATTCACAACTTGGTTAACTGGTGCAAGAGGCCTAGCTTTCAGCCTGTTGCAGCTTTCAGACATGCTTTCCTCACTAAGCTTCATCATTTCTAGCTTTTGATTGAAATTGAGAGACATGACTCTTCCTTTCTCCTGAACACTTAGAGGCTGCCGTAGGGTTATTAACTGGCTTATTTTCAATATTGTTGTGTCTCAGGGACTAAGGAAGCTGAGGAGAGGGAGAGAGATGAGGGAATGGCTGTTGGGTGGAGCTGTCAGAACACACACATGTATCCATTAACTTCTCTGTCTTATATGGGTACCATTCATAGCACTCCAAAATAATTAGAATAGTAACATCAAAGATCACCATAACAAATATAATAGCAATGAAATATTTTAGAAATATTATGAGAGTTACCAAAATGTGATACAGAATCAAGAAATGAGCAAATGCTGTTGGAAAAATGGCACTTAAAGACTTGCTTAGACTCGTGCCGCGGCCGCGGAGACGTGAAGGCCTCCTCGCCGCGTCCCCCCTCCCCCCGCCAGCCCCCCGGGTCCGCGCTCCACCTCGCTGTCCGCTCCCCCGGCCCCCATGGAGAAGACGGAGCTGATCCAGAAGGCCAAGCTGGCCGAGCAGGCCGAGCGCTACGACGACATGGCCACCTGCATGAAGGCCGTGACGGAGCAGGGCGCCGAGCTGTCCAACGAGGAGCGCAACCTGCTCTCGGTGGCCTACAAGAACGTGGTCGGGGGCCGCCGGTCCGCCTGGAGGGTTATCTCCAGCATCGAGCAGAAGACCGACACCTCGGACAAGAAGTTGCAGCTGATCAAGGACTACCGGGAGAAAGTGGAGTCCGAGCTGAGGTCCATCTGCACCACGGTCCTGGAATTGTTGGATAAGTATTTCATAGCCAATGCAACTAATCCAGAGAGTAAGGTCTTCTATCTGAAAATGAAGGGAGATTACTTCCGGTACCTTGCTGAAGTTGCTTGTGGTGATGATCGGAAGCAAACGATAGATAATTCCCAAGGAGCTTACCAAGAGGCTTTCCATATAAGCAAGAAAGAGATGCAACCCACACACCCCATCCGGCTGGGGCTGGCTCTTAACTTTTCTGTGTTCTACTATGAGATCCTCAATAACCCGGAACTGGCCTGCACACTGGCTAAAACGGCTTTTGATGAGGCTATTGCAGAACTTGACACACTGAATGAAGACTCGTACAAAGACAGCACCCTCATCATGCAGCTGCTGAGAGACAACCTCACATTGTGGACATCAGACAGTGCAGGAGAAGAATGTGATGCGGCAGAAGGGGCAGAAAACTAAGTGCATACAGGGTGTCATCTTTCTTCCCCTTGAAACCTTTTTACTCATCTCCATTCCTTATTCCATTTGGATTTCCTATAGCAAAGAAACCCATTCATGTGTATGGAATCAGCTGTTTATAGTCTTTTCACACTGCAGCTTTGGGAAAACTCCATTCCTTAATTTGTGTTTGTCTTAGCCTTCCTGGTGTGCAGTTACTGCTGTAGAAAAGTATTAATAGCTTCATTTCATACAAACATAAGTAACTTCCAAACACTTATGTAGAAGACTAAAAATGTATCTGGTATTTAAGTAATCTGAACCAGTTCTGCAAGTGACTGTGTTTTGTATTACTGTGAAGATAAGAAAATGTAGCTAATTACAATTTAAAGGGTGTTCTACATAACTTCTTAATTTCTACATTCCCTCCCCTTACTCTTCTTCAGAGATTTCCTTTCAGTAAGCAACTTTTCCATCCTCTTAATGTATTCCTTTTTAGTAGGAATCCAGAAGTATTAGATTGAATGGAAAAGCATTTGACATTTTGGGGCTGGGGGGATCACAGATTAAAATGCCTCCTGTATCATATATATGTGATGGAGGACTTGTGTATCTGTGACAACAGGGAGTTTCCTTATTCACTCTTCATTTGCTGCTGTTTGAGTTGACAACTTCCCTTCCCAATAAAAACTCACTTACACCTCCAAAAAAAAAAAAAAAAAGACTTGCTTAACACAGGGTTGCCACAAACTTTTAATTAGCAAAAATGCAATATCTGTGAAGTGAAAAAAGTGAAGCACAATAAAATGCAGTATGCCTGTACCCATCTTTATATGATGTGGGTTTTTTCTTTAGTATCATTCAGCAATATTTTTGTGGGCCCTTATAAACATATGTAACAAAATTCTCAGGTTCATGTGATGCATAGGGTTTTGAAAATTTAGGACAACAGGGAGAGAGGAGGGAGTTCCCTGTGTGTCCCGTCAGTACATGTGGGATCCATATAGGGTTCAGGCTTCATGTCTTTCTTTTCATGTCCAGGAACCACCTCTTCATGTTCCTTATTGTCCAGGGCATGGTGCATGGATGGTTCAACATCTCCCACTGAGAAGAAAAGGAAGTATTGCTGTTGTTACTCACATGCCATGGCTCTTCAGGTCCCTGATGTCATCAGTTCAGTGCTGTACACCACTCATGGTGATGCTGCCATGATCCATCGGGCCACCTGTGGACACCGGCTCTGAATTGACTCTCAGACATGGTGACTATGATTCATGGACAATGACCACAAACACAAGCCTTCCCCAGACTATGCAGGAAAGTGTGAACGATAAGTTGTTTACTTTGAATTTCTTTGAATTTTGTCGTGTAAATGGAGAATAGCACATCTTTCAACTATGTCCCCTCTTGAGCTCCCTAGAATGTAATCACTGCATTCCTAGAATGGGAGCTTTCTCTGTGTTGACTACACCCTGCATTCCACATACTGCCACCAGAGGCAAGGGGCCCAGTGCAAAGCATGAAAATGAAGAATGGTCCCATACATGTAGGAAATGTCTGTCCATCTTCTTGCAGAGTTTAATATTAACCTGGGAGAGCAGATATAGCCATATTGATTAGGAATAAGAGAGGATAATTGATTTGAAAGGTCTGCCCAGTGGCGCAGAGCACTTGTCTCAAAAGCATTCAGAAAAGAGAGGTAGAGGTGTCCCTAGAAGACAGCTTGACAAATGGCATGAAGCCTGCAGAAGGGATGCAGTGATGCTCTGAGTGCCAGCAGTGGTTGGTGGAGGTGCACAGAATAAATGACACCTGCCGCCACCTTCCGCCACCATTGAGTGCTATAGACAGAATGTGACACCGTGGTCTGAATGTACATACACTGCAGAGGCCGCATCAGTGGTGGCTCATCAGGAGCCCGGAAGCCTGAACTTATCCTATGTCTATCGTGAATGAATATCAGACAAATCAGCATGTCAGCACCATTATGGCTACTCTGTCTTGCTCAATGCTCATTTAGGGGGAGGCATCTTCTCACCAGGCCTCCCTCCTATAACCAAGGCCCAGCCTGAGGACCCTAGGAAAACCCTGTAAGCCTGATACTCTGAACTTCTTGCGGCATTTGGTCTGCCTCATGAGTGGGATATAGGGTCGAAGAATGCTCTTAGAAGAATTAACGAGGATTGAGGCCCATGACAGTTTAGGTTTAGGCTCAGGTTTAGGTTCAGGGTGCTCTGTCTAGATAGGCTTGCTGGCCTTGGCTGATCCCAGACACTGAAGGGAGAATTAGAAAACATCATGAAAGTATTCCAAAGCATGTAGCTTCTTGGGGCATGAAGCCAGAACAAGACTCTGTTTGCCCTGGACTGAGAACAGTATTGAATGATGTGATGGAGTGTGTGTGGGCTAAATTGGGGAAGGGGGAAGTGAAGATGATAAGAGAGAGCCAGTAGATAAGAAAACTGAAGCATCATTGCTTGGAAGTACTAAGATAGTTGAATAACCAACATTCTGGAAATAAATAAATTAGCAAGCTGAAAGCAAGGGAGGTCAGGTAGTAAGCCATATGAATTTACTTCCAAAGATGGAATAGATATGTGATGATAACTTCCAGAGTCATCACGGCTGTGATGGAGTGAATGCAGGACTGCAGATAAGGAGGTCAGGAAGCTGGGGCCTGGGTGCTGGGTGGATCATCATCATAGATGACAAGGTCAGTCAAGATGACAGTGACATTTAGAAAGGAGAGGAAGACTATGAGAGAGAGGCCAGACTTGCTAGGATATAAGAGGCAGCACCAAGAAGGGCAGCAGGGATTCCACATTCTATAGCTCCAGGTTAATCGTTCTACAGAAAAAATAAACTCTTTCATCCTCTTATTTAACAAGCAGTTATGAAGTGCCTGAGATATAATATATAAACAAAGCACTACCATTTCTTTCCCATCTGATTTAGTACTTGTTAGGTGCTGGTGGCTAATTAAATGTTTGTTGAATGACTAAACAAACATCAGACTAATTATTGGTGCTGGCAATCTAAAAAAATATGAATAAGATGCAAGCCACTCAGAGTTTTGTAGGGGAGAAAGAAAATGACAGTTCATATTTATCAAAACCTTAGCATAAGCAAAGTGTGTTCCCCTACATTATATCAAGGGAGCCTGTTAATCATCCTGTTCTGTAGACAAGGAATATTATCAAAATTCAGAATTATGAAATGTCCAATGCCACAAGAGTTTATAAGAATCATAGGCAGGATTCCAAGTGTTCTCTCTTTCTTCCACTTGCCTAATTGACATCACTTTGTCACCCGATGAAATATCTATTTTAAATGACACGAACATCACACTTTTGGGAGGGCTGTCTGGATTTGGCTCCTTCTCTTTTCCTCTATAAAGCAATTCCCTTGAATACTTCCCATAGTACCTTCATCCAGCAGGTTTTAAACAAATGAGCGCGTTCCATTTTAGAGTAACCTCAGCATCCTTTGGAAAGTCTAGAAAATACATAGCAAAACTGCTCTGAACTCTCCTGCTTTGAGTTTCATTTTTCTCTTAGAATTTTTTTCCGTTAAATCACCCCAGTTAACCACACTTGGTGCATTTAGCCAAGTGCTGCCCACCAAACAGGCATTGAAAGCACAGGCTTTAGAGGTTGCGCAGCAACGTATGGTATTAAAAAAAAAAAAACTGCATGTCCATAGGAAAGTTTGCCTTTCACTGAACCAAGTGTTTCCTCTTGCATTCTCCTGGACCTGCTTTCAAACTCTGTTCTTTGTCGCTTTACAAAAAGATTGTTTCTTCATTAGCCTTTAAATCGTGCTGATAATAGACTCTGGAATTCCTTAAGAGCTATGCGGTGGAAAGGGAAATGAGGCGGGTGGGCCATTGCACTGTTCGCATCTCAGTAAGGCAACCTCTGCCTTGTTCTGTTTCCTAGTAATGAATATCCTATGAAAGCAAATGGTTCATCCATATCTTGTTCCAATATTTCTGTTTGGTTTAGGTACAGAATTCTTCACACTTGTTGCTGTCCTTCCAAATAGATGAATTCTTTTCTTAACCTTCAAAGTTACACTCCAGTGGCACTTCCCAAGTGGATTTACAAAGAATTTTCCGGGGGCGATGGGGGTTTATTTGAATAATGAGTCTTGACACTCTTTAGTGACGTGTTTGTGGCCCATCTGCTGCAGTGGCCTCAGAACTGGGCTACCCTTCTCCATTCTTGGCCCCTCCCCCATCCACCTGGCGCAGGCCACTTGATCTACTTCCCAAGGATAACTTTTAATGGTTCTTCATTGCCGAGAGAATGATATATGTCTCTTAACTTGGCACAGAGGGCTTCCTGAAACTGACTCCAGTGGACTTTCCCACCTGGCCTCACGCCCTATGCTGTCCTGTACAAGACTCCTCTTCTACCATCTGGGGCTAGTCCCTGACCTTCTGAGAGAGTCAAGCCTGAGTTTCCTGGTGTCTGACTCTAAGGCGCCTGGACTTTGACTGAGAAATGATCCAATCCATTGCCAGTGTCTCAGCAATGGACTGATCTCTCTCACCATCCTGACTGATGGTTATTTGAGGGAATCTAGGTGTTTTGCAGAGAAGGAGGCTGAAATAGAGAAAATAATGCAGACACCAATTGAAGAACTGAGAAACAGTGGAATTCATGGAAGGCAGGTGTCTGATCCTAACTCTAGCACTTTGTCCTTGATTCTCTTTCCGGAAGAGTTTATGAAGGTGCCCAACCTCTTTGACCCTTTCCTTAGGGTTGTCTGCTGGGGGACAGATGATGGACCAAAATACTTGGCTTTGCCACCTAGGGCAGATTCAGGTTAGGCAGCCATCAGGTATAGTGGGCTCATCAGTCGGTTCTTCTCTGAAATTTCACTGTGATCTGCTCTTCAGATATGTATCTCTGGCTCCAGATAAGCCTTCACTTCCATTCTACAAACGCTCGGATCCTCAGAGCTTCCTCTCACGTCCAGACCCATGGAAAGGAAGATTCTTCTTGAGCTGATTAACCGAACCTTCCCTAGTGATGGGTAAATGAGCCCTTCACAGTAGTTCTGCTAACTACAGGAGCCAGTAGTGCAGAACAGTAACCCAGCTAAAGTCAAGGGATCAAATGTGTGTGTGTGATTAATTTGCCTTCTGTCAGCCCTTCAGCTGGTGTTTGGGGCCTTGCCATGTAGCCTCTCGAGTAGGCTTCTGAGTGGTCCCCAAGTAGATTATTCCTGGGTTTTGAGTTAATTCCACAGCCTGGGATACTGGGTCCACTTTTGGGGTCTGTGGACAAAATGGAGAAAGCCAAGCCATTACCCACAGCCTCTGCAGCACTCCTGGAAGGAAAATACATCTCCATGTGTGAATTGTGCAGCATGCATTTTCATGACTGATAGATATTTGATTTTGAAAGATGGAGGAGGTTGGAAAATATTTTCCTTTCTACTTATTTGTTTTTTCTTGACCTTGTTCTGAAAAGTTGAGGTTATTGGATCAAAGATTAAGTGAAGTGTTACCTACATAAAACGGGCTCACTTCAGCTAGTTTTTTAGCTTGTTTCATTCCATCTAAAGAATGATTCTTGAAGTCAAATCATTTAAATAACGGATTTTTTTCTTTAAAGTTTTAACTTAAAATATTTGACCCTTTACCATAGTAATTATTTCTCACTCGATTTTAGAAAGGCAGAGTATACAGCATTGACCTATTACTATTCTCTATGACTTAAAGTGTTCAAATCTATTTCTCTACAAGAAGTTTCAAAACAGATAGAAAAGACTCATCTGTAACTTTAGGCATATGTCATGGTACATGCATGTATGAAGTCTCCCTTTTCAAATATAGAAAGATATTCTTCCAATATATTTATATTTAATCTCTTTTATATTTAATAATGAAAACTATATTACAAACTTTAAAATAAGAAAAATAATAACTTTGAACTCTGGACTCCTGGGGTGGGGGGAAACTTGTGGAAATTTCAGACTCATCTAGTTCCAAGTGTTCATTTTATAGAAAAGTGCAACTGAGGCTTTAAGGGGGTGCCTCTTGTCTAAAACAGTACAAGTGGTTGATGGTAAAGTCAGGCCTCACAAAATGTAGGGCAGAGACTCATCTGTTAAAAATGCAAACTGAAATATTTCCAGATGAAATGATATGATGCTTTGGGGTTGGCTTCAAAATAATTCAAGGGAAAAAGAGAGAGGGTCAAGAAGTGAGTTGAGTAGGGAAATAGTTAAGCAAATTGTGATGTATCTATTTCATAAAATATTATGCATTTATTAAAATCATGTTTACAAAAATACTTTAAAGATGTGGAAAATGTAATAAAATTTTTAATTAAAAAAAAAAAGAAGTGAGTTGAGGATAGAGGTTAAGCAAGTTTGGCACAGACATTGATCATTGTTGTGGCTGGGTGATCAGTACCTGCATAATCGTTACATTGTTCTCTCTACTTCTGTACTTGTTGGGAATTTCCCACAATAACTAGCTTTTTTTCTTTTGATGACCTGTACTTCCACTCTACCAAGGAGCTCCACACTGGACTCTCTCTCCACAGTACATTCTGTCAGTACTCAAACATGGTGTTAGTTGACTGAGCTGGTGAAGGATCAGTTCAGTTGCTCAGTAGTGTCTGACACTTTGCAACCACATGGACTGCAGCAAGGTGAAGGATATGAAAGAAAAATCTATCTTGGAGGTGACAAACTACTAGCCTCTCAGAGGCTCCTAGGAAGCAGAGATTGTGCTGTTGCACAACCACCCGGGACTATTAATTCCGACATGGCACTTCAGCTTAGAAGTAAAATAAGACCCCCTTTCATCTTTCTCCCACTAGTGGCTGTGGTGAAGAAGTGAAAGTGAAAGCCACTCAGTCGTGTCCGACTCTTTGCAACCCTATGGACTATAAAGTCCATGGAATTCTCCAGGCCAGAATACTGGAGTGGGTAGCCTTTCCCTTCTCCAGGGGATCTTCCCAACCCAGGGATTGAATTGGGGTCTCCTGCATTGCAGGGGGATTCTTTACCAGCTGAGCTACTATAAAAGCCACTAGGGAAGTGACTATGGTAGGCAACATAATGGCACTCCGCAAAGGTGTTCACTTTTAATTTTAGAAACTGGGATACTACCATGTCAGATCCCTTTCGAGTGGCCTCAGTGAGTTACTTGGGTAATTCCAGCTTTGGGAAGAATTCCAATAAATCACCAGCAAAATTCCACATGCCATCAGGGAAAGAGCAACTTCTTTTCTTCCTTCTTGGCCCAGGTTTTCGGAAGTGACTCTCTCCTTTCCGAGTGTGTCCAGAAGGAATGCATTTGGATAGAGATTGTCCCTAGTCCAGGCCCTCATTCATCACCACTCCCTCCCTGGGACTCTCCCACCAGTGCCCTCGCTGGGCTCCCAGACTCCATGCTGGTTCCGCCTCCCCTCTTTGACAAGGTGAGTGTTCCCACCAGACCCAAGTTCTCTCTAATGGTGGTTCTCTCTCGGTCCACACAGCCTCCCCCAGCTTTCCATCAATCACCTAGAGTAGAAAGTCTAAGGTTCAGATAATTCAACCTGACATTGAAGGCTCTCAGTGACTTGGCCCTGCACTCTTGGGTCCTAAAGTGCCTTCCCTTCCCACAAGCACCCTGTTCAGTGTTTCTCAAAGTGCGGTCTGAGGGCTACTGGCTCCAGAGTCACATGGAAATAGTTTTGAATTTGTGACCCTGTAGTATGGCATTTTCACTTTGAGAGTTCTAAAATTCTGCAAGTCCTTGCTGCTCTGTTGCTAAACAGTACTACATATTTGTCAAAACCTCCATCATCTTTACACAGACTCTGGGAAGTTGTCCTGTCTTTGAATCTATTTTTCCTGGTGCCTTCAAGTGGAGCCAGTAGATGTTCAGTGGACCAGGGTTAGCATAGCCAGAGTCCAACATACCATCCCAAACAGTGCAAGATTCTAATGCCAAACCAGAGAGTTAGGTCTGAGATGCAGATTTTATGGGAGAGCTGAGCAACGATCTGAGAAGATCAGATCAATATATAGAAGGATTGTATCAATATATAGAAGATGAACCCTAGGTGGATTGGAAGAGGAACGTGTTGTGAACCAGTGAAGCTGACAGCATTTGAAGTCAACAGTGTTGGGTTACACTTGAGTCTTTGTTGTAGACTATGAGGTGTGTGCCTCTGAACAAATCATTCCTCTAACTTAACACCTTTCAATGGCTTCCCACTGCCTGCGGAATAAAAGCGATACTGTTATGCTTGCTTATAATGCACTTCACTGTATGCTCCCTCCCTACATATCTGTCCTCATCACTTTTCTCTCTGCTTCTCTCTGTCTCTGTTTCTCTATTTATCTCTCTGTTGTCTGTACTTACTACACTATTTGCAGTTTCCACACAGACCATTGCCTTTCCATTCTCCAAATCTTTTAAATGCTCTCTCCGCAGCCTTGATGCCATCGATTTCTCTTGTTGGGGACCTGTGACTATTTGTGAAAGAGTATCAACCAACTCTGTTCATGACCCCCTTTACATCATCAGAACTGGGATCTCATGTGAGCCTCAGGGTGGGGGTGGCAGGTCAAGAGAACCTTTGCAGAGGAGAAATATATCCACAAATGCCTCACTGATGGGCCCTCTGCTCTCTGTTGGGTCTCCCACAGGTCAGCTAAGGTCACCATCCCAGTGACTGACTTCTATCAAGTCTGTTTTGACTTGCTGTTTGGGCCATATCAGTCTAACCAGCAAATCTCTAACCTGCTATACCCCGAGAGCTGTGAAAACCCATCTGGTATTTCATAAAAATCCTTATTAAGTTTCAGGTTTGGAAGAAAATGGGAGGCACTCCAAGGGTATTTATAGGAAGAAGAACAACTACCACAGCACCAAAAATAATTCTAAAAAACTAGGCCTTGGGGACTTGCGCCACGGCCGCGGAGACGTGAAGCCCCCCGGGTCCGCGCTCCACCTTGCTGTCTGATCCCCCGGCCCCCATGGAGAAGACGGAGGTGATCCAGAAGGCCAAACTGGCCGAGCAGGCCAAGCGCTACTATGACATGGCCACCTGCATGAAGGCCGTGACGGAGCAGGGCGCCGAGCTGTCCAAGGAGGAGCGCAACCTGCTCTCCGTGGCCTACTAGAACGTGTTCGGGGGCCGCTGGTCAGCCTGGAGGGTTATCTCCAGCATCGAGCAGAAGACCGACACCTCGGACAAGAAGTTGCAGCTGATCAAGGACTACTGGGAGAAAGTGGAGTCCGAGCTGAGGTCCATCTGCACCACGGTCCTGGAATTGTTGGATAAGTATTTCATAGCCAATGCAACTAATCCAGAGAGTAAGGTCTTCTATCTGAAAATGAAGGGAGATTACTTCCGGTACCTTGCTGAAGTTGCTTGTGGTGATGATCGGAAGCAAACAATAGATAATTCCCAAGGAGCTTACCAAGAGGCTTTCCATATAAGCAAGAAAGAGATGCAACCCACACACCCCATCCGGCTGGGGCTGGCCCTTAACTTTTCTGTGTTCTACTATGAGATCCTCAATAACCCGGAACTGGCCTGCACACTGGCTAAAACGGCTTTTGATGAGGCTATTGCAGAACTTGACACACTGAATGAAGACTCGTACAAAGACAGCACCCTCATCATGCAGCTGCTGAGAGACAACCTCACATTGTGGACATCAGACAGTGCAGGAGAAGAATGTGATGCGGCAGAAGGGGCAGAAAACTAAGTGCATGCAGGGTGTCACCTTTCTCCCCTTTGAAACCTTTTTACTCATCTCCATTCCTTATTCCATTTGGATTTCCTATAGCAAAGAAACCCATTCATGTGTATGGAATCAGCTGTTTATAGTCTTTTCACACTGCGGCTTTGGGAAAACTCCATTCCTTGATTTGTGTTTGTCTTAGCCTTCCTGGTGTGCAGTTACTGCTGTAGAAAAGTATTAATAGCTTCATTTCATACAAACATAAGTAACTTCCAAACACTTATGTAGAAGACTAAAAATGTATCTGGTATTTAAGTAATCTGAACCAGTTCTGCAAGTGACTGTGTCTTGTATTACTGTGAAGATAGGAAAATGTAGCTAATTACAATTTAAAGAGTGTTCTACATAACTTCTTAATTTCTACATTCCCTCCCCTTACTCTTCTTCAGAGATTTCCTTTCAGTAAGCAACTTTTCCATCCTCTTAATGTATTCCTTTTTAGTAGGAATCCAGAAGTATTAGATTGAATGGAAAAGCATTTGACATTTTGGGGTTGGGGGGGATCACAGATTAAAATGCCTCCTGTATCATATATATGTGATGGAGGACTTGTGTATCTGTGACAACAGGGAGTTTCCTTATTCACTCTTCATTTGCTGCTGTTTGAGTTGACAACTTCCCTTCCCAATAAAAACTCACTCACACCTCCTGCCTTTGTAGTTCTGGTATTCACTTTACTATGTAATAGAAGTAGCATGTTGCTGCCAGAATACAAGCATTGCTTTTGGCAAATTAAAGTGCATGTCATTTCTTAATACATTAGAAAGGGGGAAAAAGCACACATTCCAGTCTAAAACATTAGTACTTTTCCATGCAGATTTGTGTACATGTGAGAGGGTGTCCAGTTTGTCTAGTGATTGTTATTTAGAGAGTTGGACCACTATTGTATGTTGCTAATCATTGACTGTAGTCCCAAAAAAGCCTTGTGAAAATGTTATGCCCTACGTAACAGCAGAGTAACATAAAATAAAATTACATTTTATAAACCAAAAAAAAAAAAAACCTAGGCCTTGTGAATGGTGACATTTTCCCCTTAGAATTCTCTTAATTAATTTATTTTTGACTTCCTTGAGTCTTCATTGCTGCACTGGCTTTCTCTAGTTGTGGCAAGCAGGGGCTACTCTATAGTTGTGGCTTCTCATTGTGGTGACTTCTCTTGTTGTGGAACATGGGCTCTAGAGCTTGGGCTCAGTAGTTGTGGTTCCCGAGTTCTAGAGCATAGACTTCAATAGTTGTGGCACATGGGCTTAGTTGCCCTGTGGCATGTGGAATCTTCCCAGACCAGAGATCAAAACCTTGTCCCCTGCATTGGCAAGCGGATTCTTAATCACTAGACTGCCAGGGAAGCCGTGACTTTTTTCTTATCTTGACCAGCCCAAAGTTTAGTAGTTGCTTCAGTTTTGCAATTGCTTAAGAACAATGAATAGATTCTGGGCTCCAGTGGATTCTCAATATGCACATAAATAGCATATGACACAATCAACTGAAAAATGAGACTATAACAGATGGGTGGCATATTCAAATTCATTTCATTGCTGCAATTCAATATGTTTTATATTAAATATGATGTTCCCAAGGCCACATAAAACATATGAGTTATAAAGAGCAAAATCAAATATTATGCTACGTAACTGTCTCCAAATTCACTTAATTAATAGATAGCACTGTAAAGGCAAAAGGCAAAACTAAATCTCAATTGCTGCTTATTCCTGGAGCCAGCAGTTGACCCATTTTCCTGGCAGCACTTCCCACTCTCCTCAGAGAAATGGTAGTAGTTCCTAGCCTGTCTTCTGATCTTGTAGGGAAACAGAGACTAGGTTGATTCAGCTTTTCATGCCCTTCAAGAAGAATCTGGCCTTATATGGGTTAGAGTTCAGTTCAGTCACTCAGTTGTGTCCAACTCTTTGTGACCCCATGGACTGTAGCATGCCAGGCTTCCTTGTCCATCACCAACTCTTGGAGCTTGCTCAAACTCAAGTCCACTGAGTCGGTGATGACATGCAACCATCTCATCCTCTGTTGTCCCCTTCTCCCCTGCCTTCAATCTTTCTCTGCTTAAGGGTCTTTTCCAATGAGTCAGTTCTTTGCATCAGGTGGCCAAAGTATTAGAGTTTCAGTTTTAGCATCAGTCCTTCCAATGAATATTCAGTACTGAATTCCTTTAGGATTGATTGATTGGATCTCCTTGCAGTCCAAGGGTCTCTCAGGAGGCTTCTCCAACACCACAGTTCAAAAGGAGGAAAAGGGGATGACAGAGGATGAGATGGTTGGATGGCGTCACTGGCTCAATGGACATGAATTTGAGCAAACTCCGGGAGATGGTGAAGGACAGGGAAGCCTGGTGTGCTGCTGTCCACAGGGTCACAAAGAATTGGACATGACTGAGCAACTGAACAACAACAATAAGCAATGGAAAATTGAAAATGAATCAGATAGGATCTCTATTCTCAAGGAACACCCTACCTAGTGGGGGGCCAGGGTCAAACAGAAGTCATGCTGGTGCCTTCCTCCTGTCAACTTAACCATCACATGACAGAGACTTCTCAGGGACTAATCTTGAGAATCTTCATAGACATGTGATCCTTTGGTCCTTCATGTACTTCTTTTGGGTCAAGTGCTTCCAAAAGAATGTTGAACCTTAAGCAGATCACTCTCTAACCCCAGTTTAGGTTCTCTTCACTCTTTCCTATTCTTCCGATTCCCGATGATCTTCTTGGCTGTTTCCTTATCTGGCCTGTTGCCATCTGAAAACAAAGTCTTTGTGCTGTGTTTAGTTGTTCAGTTGTGCCGACTCTTTGAGACCTCGTGGACTGTAGCCCGTCAGGCTCCTCTGTCCATGGGGATTCTCCAGACAAGAATACTGGAGTGGGTTGCCATGTTCTCCTTCAGCAAAGTCTTAGAACAACTTAGTTAAAAACAAAACTTGAATTACATCATGCTTACATCATTCTCTGCTTAAAACTTTTCAAACTGATCCCTATAACTTAAAATAGACACTATATGAATTCCCCTGGTCCAAAAGGTCCTTCATCATCGGGCCTTTGCAACCTCATATCCTGCCATTCTCATCACACCTCAACCTCACTGGCCTTGCTGTTCCTCAAATATGCCAAGCTTACTTTTTCCTCTGAATTTGCTATACCCTCCTACTGGAGTGCTTTTCCCACTCATCTTGTGCCTAACTTGTGCTATTGTGTCATTCAGATCTCATGTCAAATGTCCCCTCTGCTGAGAAAACTTCTCTGACCACCCAGTAACTTTCAGTGATGTCATTTTTGTACCCTGCATGGCACTTACAACTATTTGAAATTATCTCCCTTGATTACGTTTATGTCTTGGAGCTGTCTACCTTAACTTAAATGGCAGCTTTGTTTGTTTTCTTCATTTCTCCACCCCGTCAGTGGAATAGTGACACATAGCAGCTTCTCAATGTAAGCTTGTTGCATTAATGTGTACATGCATGAATAACTGAGCATTGTGCTGTTACTGAGTTCTTGTCACTAATGTCACTGCCTTCACCAATTCCATTGCCATCACTGACATCGTCAGTGTCTCCACAACTCGCTTGTCTTTGCTTGCCTTGGGGAAACAGACAAGGGAAACTCAAAGCAACCCTTTCTTCCTTCCCCAAAGAGGAAGTGCCTGGTGGTTATCCTGATAATGCGAATGTGGAAATATGCATGAGGTCCAGGAAGAAATTTAATTTAAGCTTTTAAATTCATTTTCATTGGAGCATAGTTGCTTTGTGCTTCCCTGGTGGCTCAGACGGTAAAGAGTCTGCCTGAGGTGTAAGAGACCTGGATTCAATCCCTAGGTTGAGAAGATCCCCTGGAGAAGGGAGTGGCTACCCACTCCAGTATTCTTGCCTGGAGAATCATATGGACAGAGGAGCCTGGCAGGCTACAGTCCTTGAAGTCACAAAGAGTTGAACCCAACTGAGCAACTAACACTTTGACTTTTCATAGTTGCTTTACAATGTTGTGTTACTTTCTGCTATATAGCAAAGTGAATCAGCTCTCTACATACATATATATCCTCTTTTTTAAGATTTCCTTCCCATTTAGCTTACCAAAGAGCACTGAGTAGAGATCCCTGAGCTATGCAGTAGGCACCCCAATGTTTATGGCAGGAATAAATTTTAAAAAGATTTTGTCATGGCTGAAGGAGTAGTCACAATGTTCATATAATTGAGTGCCCATATTTTACTCATAGATTAAGAGTCTCTGGACACAATTCTAAAAAGTTAGCAATACTCTCTCTGAAGTCATTGTTGGCTCCTCCTCCCCATCCCCTAAATACAGATTTTTCCCCCCAACTTTCTCTCCTTGGCACTCTTCTCTTTTTATACTCTATCTCTTGACAGTCACACAGGACTTCAATGATCATCTCTACGGTACTCAAGTGCTCAGGGCTGGTGCACTAGGATGACCCAGAGGGATGGGATGGGAAGGGAGGTGGGAGGGGGGATCGGGATGGGGAACACATGTAAATCCATGGCTGATTCATGTCAATGTATGGCAAAAACCACTACAATGTTGTAAAGTAATTAGCCTCCAACTAATAAAAATAAATGAAAAAAATAAATATAAATAAATAAATAAAAATCTTAGCTAAAAAAAAATCTTTTAGGCAGCCACAATACCTCTAAGGAGCTCCTACTGCCTACTGGGCAGAAAATGCCACCCACATGTCCACCTTAAAATCTCAAATTCAATATATTCAAATTGAAGCTCATTCATCTACTTTTTTTCACACCTCCTCCTGCCAACCTGCTACCTAATAACGTCTCTATTTTTTGTTATAGCTAAATGAATTTTGAAAATTCAGTATTTGCTTATTAAATTGAGAACTTGCACCTTTTCACTTAAAGAAAGCATTTTGGGGCCATTATTAAGTACAATAAGGGTTACTTGAATACAAGTATTGTGATACCATGACAGTAGATCTGATAACTGAGATGGCTACTATATGACTAATGGACAGAAATAAATGGACAAAGGGATGATTCATGTCTCAAGCGGGAAGGAGCAGGACAGGGTGTGATTTTATCATGCTACTCAGAATGGCACGCAACAAACTTTTAAGTTGCATATTTCTAGAATTTTGCATTTAATGTTTTTGAACTATGGTTGATCATGGGAAGTTGAATCCATGGACAGTAAAACCATGGATGGGGGGACCTCTGTATTGTCTCATAAGAACTGTAAGAGATGGAGACAGAACCGAAAATAAAGAAGTCACACCTTGAAATTTGCAAACAAGAGAAGAAAACTCAGTATCAAATGCTGTCTTTGGTTACTCTCTCTGCCTTGTTCTCTCTGTACAATTCATGGACATCTGTCGATTCCACTTCCTTAGTATCTCTACTCTCAATTTTGATGGCAAGGCCATTGTTCATATCATAGTGCCAATCAGTCGAAATAATCATTTTGATTGCCATCTCTTGGTCAAAATCTTCAGTGTCTCTCTATCTGCTACAAAAATAGTCTTAATTCTTCAGTCTGCTATTCAAGGACTTCCACAGTTCAGTCCAACATTCCTTTTTTATTTGATCCCCCCATTACCTACATGCCTACATTTGTTTTGGTGGCAAATATTTTTCGAGACCTAGCTCAAAAGCCTCCACTCCCAAGTAGTGTTCTCTGATTTCCCAGCCGTTAGGTGATTTATCTCTTCTCAGAATGCCCTTGACACATTACCTGTACTGCTCTTACAAAAGGTATTACTTTGCACTGTATATGTGCACACAGCAGTTTTTCACCACTGTATCGGAAGCACCTCAAGAATGGGATCAGTGTCTGATTCCCTTCTGTGGTGCCCAGTTTGTGCATACTGGGCTTTCAAAGTACTTAATGAATAAGTAAATGAATGAATGAATGAGGCTTGTTTCTCTGTTTTCCCATCTATGCCACTTTAGAAGCAGAGGACAGTGCTTGAGGAGGCAAACAGGATGAGAGGTGGTGTGACTGATGTTCTAGTTAGGAGGAAAGTTACAGAAAACTTACACAAAACTGATGCAAAAGCTTAGAAACTAGTTTAGGACCATCAAGAATATGGGATAAATAGGTCCTGACTACTGCCTTGTGTATTGCTCAATGCAATAATTTTATTTCAGAATGATGAACCTAGATCACTGCAGAAAGTGGGACTTTTAATACCATTCTCTTTAAATAACAGGCAAGTTTGTAAACCTTTTTGCAGGATTTCATAAAAAATGATTAAAATTATTTTTAAAGTGTTCTTGGTTTTAAAATGGGTTATATTAAATGCAAAATTCACATCTGAGTACTAGCTCATTTCCAGCAATGCTGGGGGATAAATGAAGCATTACTCTAATAGACTAAACCGCATAGTTTGTGTATCTAATTTCTCTTTCCATTCCCTTCCCTCCCCAGTATGTTCCTCATAGTGAAGGAAAAAGAGAAAGATGTGTTTTAATCCTCTAATTAAATGTCAAATTGCCCAGGTAGCTACAGGCCAGTGTCCTCAGCCCATCTGTCAAGGCTGTTATCCACCAACTTTCCTCTTCAAGGCAAAACTGTGATTACATCTTGGAACAATGTCAACAATTTCTAACTGTAGAAAGTTGATCTAGTTTGATATTTCTTATGATGGGATGTATTCCTGGAAATATGATGGATTAAAAAACTATACTCTGATTGCACATTCCTTATAAATCAGAAATCAGTACTCAAAATGTTGACCTTTCTTCTTTCTGGGCCTCAGGTATACAAATTGTATTAATTGTGTAAATCATATCTTTTTTCATGACACTTCATCATCCTCAGACTATGCAGGAGTTTTTTTTTACTTTGTTATTATTCTTCTTCCAGTTATATTGAGTTATATATTCTTGACATACAGCAGTATGTAAGTTTCAGGTGTAGAACACAATGCTTTGACTTAGATACATCATGAAATGATCTCTGTAATAAGTTTAGTGAACATCTATCATCTCATAGATAAAAAAATTACAGAAATTGAAAAAACTTTCCATATAATGAGGACTCTTAGGATTTATTCTCTTAACACTTTCATATATAACATACAGCAGTGTTAGTAATATTTATCACATTGTACATTACATCCTTGGTACTTATTTGTTTATAGCTGGAAGTTTATACTTTTTGACTGCCTTCATCCACCACCCCCTCCCCCAAGCCCTGCCTCTGGTAGCCACAAAACTGCTCTTTTTCTATGAGTTTGTTTATTTTTGAAGTATAATTCTATGTTAGTTCTTGGTACACAATGTACTGATTTGATATTTCTATACATTTCAAAATGATTATCACAGTTAGTCTAGTTACCATCTGTCACCATACAAAGATATTACACAGTTGTTGGCTGTATTTCCCACATTGTACATTTCATACCTGTGACTCATTTGTTTTGCAACTGGAAGTTTATGCTTCTTAATCTCCCTCACCTATTTCTTTCCTACTCCCACCACCCTCCCTTCTGACAACCATCTGTTTATTCTCTGTGTCTATAACTGTTCTGTTTTGTTAAGCTTGTTCATTTGTTTTGTTTTTCAGATTCCACGTGTAAGTGAAATTAAACAGTATTTGTCTTTCTCTGTCTGACTTATTTCACTTAGCATAATATCCTCTAGGTTCATCTATGTTGTTGTAAATGTCAAGATTTTCATTCTTTCTTATGGCTGAGAAAAATTGCATTGTATATGTAATTTTTTACCTTATCTTCTTTATCCATTCATCTATTGATGGGCACTTATATTGCTTCCACATCTTGGCTATTGTAAATAATGCTGCAGTGAACATAATGGTGCATACCTTTTCTGATTAACATTTTCATTTTCTTCATATAAATACCCAAGAGTACAACTGATCTATCATATGTAGTTTTATTTTTGATTTTTTGAGGAATTTCCATACTGTTTTCCACAGTGGCTACACCAATTTACATCCCCCAAACAGTGCATGAGGGTTCCTTTCTCTCCACATCCTCACCAGCATTTATTATTTCTTGTCTTTTTGATAATACCAATTCTGACAGGTGTGAAGAGGTATCTCATTGTGCTTTTAATCTGCATTTCCTTGGTAATTAGTGATGTTGAGCATCTTTTCATGTGTCTGTTGGCCATCTGTATGTCTTTTTGGAGAAATGTCTATGCAGATGCTTTGCCCGTTTTTTAATCAGACTTTCTTTTTTTTTTTGATGTGGACTTGTATTAGCTCCTTATATATTTTAGATATCAACCCCTTGTCATATATACCATTTGCAAATATCTCCTCCATTAAATAGGTGGCTTTTTCATTTTACTGATAGTTTCCCTCAATGTGCAAAAGCCTTTTAGTTCGATGTTGTTGTTCAGTCACTCAATCGTGTCCAACTCTTTGCGACCCCATGGATGGCAGCACACCAGGCTTCCCTGTCCTTCACCATCATCTGGAGCTTGCTCAAAATCATGCCCATCGAATTGGTGATGCCATCCAACCATCTTGTCCTCTGTCATCCCCTTCTCCTCCCGCCTTCAATCTTTCCCAGCATCAGCGTCTTTTCAAATGAGTCAGCTCTTTGCATCAGGTGGCCAAAGGATTGGAGTTTCAGCTTCAGCATCAATCCTTCCAGTGAATATTCCGGACTGATTTCCTTTAAGATGGACTGGTTTGATCTCCTTGCAGTCCAAGGGACTTGCAAGAGTCTTCTCCAATAGCACAGTTCAAAAGCATAAATTCTTTGGCACTCAGCTTTCTTTATAGTCCAGCTCTCACAACCATACATGACTACTAGAAAAACCATAGCTTTGACAAGACCAACCTTTGTCGGCAAAGTAATGTCTCAGCTTTTTATTTTATTTTTTATGTCTTAGCTTTTTAATATGCTGTCTAGGTTGGTCATAGCTTTTCTCCCAAGGAGCAAGCGTCTTTTAATTTCATGGCTGCAGTCACCATCTGCAGTGATTTTGGAGCTCAATAAGATAAAGCCTGCCACTTAAGAGGAAGTAAAGGGAAACTAAAAAATCTCCTGATGAAGGTGAAAGAGGGGAAGGCAATGGCACCCCACTCCAGTACTCTTGCCTGGAAAATCCCATGGACAGATGAGCCTGGTGGGCTGCAGCCCATGGGGTCTCTAAGAGTTGGATACGACTGAGTGACTTCACTTTCACTTTTCACCTTCATGCGTTGGAGAAGGAAATGGCAACCCACTCCAGTGTTCTTGCCTGGAGAATCCCAGGGACGGGGGAGCCTGGTGGGCTGCCGTCTATGGGGTCGCACAGAGTCGGACATGATTGAAGCAACTTAGCAGCAGCAGCAGCAGAGTTGATTAACAATATTGTGATAGCTTCAGGTGTACAGCAAAGTGATTCAGCTATACATATACATGTATCTGTTATTTTTCAAATTCATTTCCCATTTAGGTCATTAAATAATATTGAGCAGAGTTCCATGTGTTATACAGTAGGTCTTCATTGGTTATCCATTTTAAATATAGCAGCAGTGTGTATATGCCAATTCCCAAACTTCCTAACTATCCCTCCCCCACCCATAACAATAAGCTCATTCTCTAAGTCAGGGAGTCTGTTTCTATTTTGTATATCAGTTCATATGTACCATTTTTATTTTATATTTTTTAGATTCTGCATATAAGGGATGCCATATGATATTTCTCTTTCTGACTTACTTCACTCAGTATGATGGATTAGCTAAAGATGGTGGAGTAGGACATGTGTTCATTCCTTCTTATGAGAAGACTGGAATCATAACTAATTGCTGAACAACCATTGAGCAAAAAATGCTGACACCTACCAAAAAAGATACCCTACATTCAAAAACAAATGAGAAGCCACAACAAAATGGTAGAAGGGGCACAATTATGATAAGATAAAACCCCGTACCCACCAAGTGGGCAACCTACAAACTGGAAAACAATTATGCCGTAGCAGTTCTCCCACTGGATTGAAGGGTCTTAGCCACATGTCAAGATTCCCAGCCTGGGGGGTCTGGTAATGGAACTAGGAATCCCCAAGGAATCTGACCTTGAAGGCCAGCAGGATTTGACTGCTGGACTTCCACAGAACTGGGGCAAACAGAGGCACACACAAAATCATACCAGGGCCCAAGGGAAAGGAGCAGTGACCCCACAGGAAGCTGAACCAGACCTGCCTGCAAATGTTGGAGGGTTTCCTGCAGAGGTGAGGGGTGGCAATGAATCACTGTGAGGACAGACACTGGCAACAGCAATTCTGAGAACTGCTCATTGGTGTGAGCTCTCCTGAAGGCCATCATTAGCCCTATCAAACAACCTATAAGCTCCAGTGCTGGGTTGCCTTGGCCCAAACAAACAAGAGAGAGGGAACACGGCCCCACTCATTAGCAGACAGTGAGCTCCCCCTAAGCATGGCCCTGCCCACCAGAGGGACAAGGCCCATCCACCCACCACTGGTCCCTCTTATCAGGAAGCTTGCACAAGCCTCATAGAGAGCCTCATTCACCAGAGAGCAGACAGTAGAAGCTAGAAGAACTACAATCCTGCAGCCAGCTGAACGAAAACCACAATCACAGAAAGCTAGATGAAATTATAAGCAGATGATTGTGTCCCAGATGAAGTAACAAGACAACCACCCCTCTCCCAAGGGGGAAAAAAAAAACCAATAATCAAATGAAGTGGAGATAGGCAACATTCCAGAAAAAGAATTCATAATAATGATAGTGAAGATGATCCAGGATCTAGGAAAAAGAATGGAAGCAAGGATCGAGAAGATGTGAGAAATGTTTAACAAAGATTTAGAAGAACTAAAGAACAAACAGAGATGAACAATACAATAACAGAAGTGAAAAATATACTAGAAGGAATCAATAAAGTAATATCTGAGGTAGAAGAATGAATAAGTGACTTGGAAGCCAGAATGGTGGAAATCACTACTGTGGAACAGAATAAAGAAAAAAGAATTAGAAAAAATGAAGACAGCCTAAGAGACCTCTGGGACAATATTAAATGCACCAACATTCACATTATAGGGGTCCTAGAAGGAGAAAAAAAGAAGCTGAGAAAAAAATTGAAGATGTAATAGCTGAAAATTTCCCTAACATAGGAAAGGAAACAGTCACCCAAGTCCAGGAAGTGCAGAGAGTTCCAGGCAGGATAAACCTAAAAAGGAACATGCTGACATTCATAGTAATCAAACTGAGAAAAAAATTAAAGACAAAGGAAAAATATTAAAAGCAACAAGGTAAAGGCAACAAATACACAAGGGAATCCCTATGAGGTTAGCAGATGATTTTTCAGCAGAAACTCTGCAAGCCAAAAGGGACTGACATGATATATTTAAAGTGATGAAAGGGAAAAACCTACAACAAAGAGTACTCTACCCAACAAGGTTCTCATTCAGATTTGACAGCGAAATCAAGTCAAACAATCCTAGTTTCAAATCTCAGCTCTTCCACATAGAAGACCTAGAATCTAGGGCAAGTTTCTCAACCACCTTGAACCTCCATTTCCTTGTCTGAAAAATAAGAGTAAGGATATACTCACCCCATGAGGTCAATGTGAGAATTAAATGAGAAGACAGATGTAAAGGGCTCAGCTGGAGGCCCAGCATACATATTTGGCTTGAGTAAGGGAGAGCTAGGATTATCATTAAGGCCTTAGGCCCAGCTTGACTGTCGCCATGACTTTCAATCCTGTTTGTAAGTGTAGTCATGGTGGTGAAAAAGCACCTCTGTATCCTTGATATGTAGACCTATATATCTTTATATATACATTTTAACTGTGGTCCTGGAGAAGACTCCTGAGAGTCCCTCGGACAGAAAGGAGATGAAACCATTCAATCTTAAAAGATATCAACCCTGAATACTCATTGGAAAAACTGACTCTGAAACGCCAGTATTTTGGTCACCTGATGCAAACAGCCGACTCATTGGAAAAGTCCCTGATGCTGGGAAATATTGAGGGCAGAAGGAGAAGAGGGTGTTAGAGGATGAGATGGCTGGATGACATTACTGATGCAATGGACATGAACTTCGCCAAACTCTGGGAGATGCTGAGGGACAAGAAGGCCTGGCGTGCTGTGGTCCATGGGATCACAAAGAGTCAGACATGATTGGTAGACTGGACAACAACAACAATAGTTTTTAACACATATATGCCTATATATGGGCTTCCCTGTTGGCTCAGACGGTAAAGAATCTGTCTGCAATGTGAGAGACCTGGTTGGGAAGATCCCCTGGAGGAGGGAACAGCTACCCACTCCAGTATTCTGGCCTGGAGAATTCCATGGACAGAGGAGCCTGGCAGGCTACAGTCCATGGGGTCGCAAAGAGTTGGACATGGCATCACCGACTCAATGGACATGAGTTTGAGTAAACTCCGGGAGTTGGTGATGAACGGGGAAGCCTGGAGTGCTGCAGTCCATGGGATCGCAAAGAGTTGGACACAACTGAGCGACTGAGCTGAACTGAACTGAGCAACTTTCACTTTCTTTACTTTTTATACCTATATAAGGGCTTCCCTGGTGGCTCAGATGGTAAAGAATCTGCCTGCAGTGCAGGAGACCTGGGTTTGATCCCTGGATTGGGAAGATTCCCTGGAGAAGGGAGTGGCTACCCACTCCAGTATTCTTGCCTGTATATATATATCTGCATCTTCACTATCTAGTGCTTGAATGGAAAAAAAATGTTGATGACTGAAAGATTGACAGAAAAATTATAAGAGGATGGTCCAGCTACTGTAGGGAGTGACTGATATGGATGTCTTTCAGATTTTGCTAAGGCCCATTGTTTATCTTTTATTCTTTATGAAAGCTTCTAAACTACATACACTTCTTTAGCAAAAATGGCTTTTTGACTGTGGCCCATAGCCTGATTATTACATACTTTCTCAGCACGATTCCAATGCTCTTCTCCTGTCTCCTTTTATATTAACCCTTATTTTTCTTTCTGGTTCAAGGTACTTGATTACTCTGTTTTCTCATTTTCCTGTTGCAATATTTTCTGATTTATTTTTTGCATCTTGAGAAATGGAATTCTTATGACTTTTATTTACTTTATGTCTTATGCCTTTGAGAGCTGAATTATGCACTTTTCTTTTCTCTGGGTGCTCATTTTCCTTTCCATTGTACATGGGATTCTGTATATTGGTGTAGTTTCATACACATAATCTGTGATTGAAGTATATTTTTCCATGGTCATTAGAAACAGACTGTATTAAGCCATGTAAAAATAGAGGTCCCCTCTTGTTTTCAAGGTGATACAGCAAAGCTTTCAGCTGCTGAAGTCATTCTTAATATTATTTGCTTATTTTTCTCTTTTGAACTTCCTTAAGAATCACCTTCTCAGGAACCAGCATAGGCGGAAAAGGGCAATGGGGATCTGTGAACTTCACAATGGCTGCCCATATACTCTTCCAGAAGGATCCTGCTGGTTTACATATCTTCCAGCTGAGAAATAAAGTCCTTCCTCACCTATAGGCTTTCCAGAATTTATTACCAGTACTTTTCCATATTGGTGCAAGAGTTTTAGTGGATAGTTGTATCTTTATACAAATTTAATTTGCATCTCTTGCAGGTTCATGAGATTTGTAAACGATATTCATTTTTGTTGCTATAATGATATCAGTGACCAATTTCATGTCCTCAGGGAAGAGCAGGAGCTGTTTCCTTGCACTGAAATCATTGTACTCTATTAGGGAGCAAAGGAGTGAGATCTTGACAGGAAAGTATATTTGCTTTGTTGATGAGATATGTGCAGGTACTCCATCTCCCTGGGCAAAAACAAGCTATACTGGAAAAAGCCCTGGATTCAGAATCCAAAGGCCTGGGTACCAGAGTTCCTGCCACCCTCAATTAGCTGTGTGATTTGCATGACACCTTCACCTCTCTTTCCCTCAGTTTCCTCATCTATAAAGCAGAGATATGGATGCTTGCTTTAGCTACTGCATATGGTTAGTGTGTAAGCTCTGGAACCCAATGTAAATAGAAGCATCCGGATACTCAGCAGTGTCATCTCATCGTTGCCACTGCCAGCACCGTTATCATCAGCGGAGGCCCAGGTGTTCAACAGGAAGAAAGTCTCCCGAGGTTGGCAGTACACAAGCCCACAATCCAAAGTGTGGCAGCAGTCATAACAATGCCTAATATTTGATGAACGTTTACTATGTTTGCCAGGTTCTATGCTAAGTGCCCTCCATGTTTCATCTCCTAAAAGCCCCAGAACAGTCCTATAAGGACTATAACAGTCCTATAAGGTAAGTGTTTGCATTTCCCATATTTTACAGACAAGGCAACTGAAACACAGAGAAGGGTAGAGCAACTTGACCTACATCAGAACTGGGCCTGAGTTCGGGCAACCTGCCTCCTAGCCTCTACACTTAATTCTCCGCTCTATCAGGGATTGCCTGGGCCATGGTAAACTGTGATAAGGGCCCTGCTCCTCTGAAGAACACTTCTACAACTTGCAGAATAGTTACTTAATATTATCTCACGTAAGCCTCACATCTGACTCATTTTTATAGATTGAATAAAATAGCATAAATATCTTAGTTAAGATTACCCAGCTATTCAGTGATAGGGATTACCCAACTCCAGCCATATATCTTTCCCCTGCACATTGCTGCCTTTTGGGGTGAACTTACTGGCCGTCTCCCCTCACCTCACCTCCTTGGCCGCCTTTGCTTTCATTTTGAGGACAGAGGAATGTCTAAATCATAAAGTTATGTCCATGATGAAAATCTTCTAGAAAAACTGGTGTTTTAGTCAATGTTTTCAGCAGTTGGTTTCTCACAGAATCCTAAATCAATACTGCTGAGAGGGGCCCTAACCCTCACCTATATCAGACTGTTGGATGTTTATTGAATGATTTTGCAGGTCCCCATGTAAGGAAAGTTTTTTTTTAAAAACAACAACAACAACAACATAGTCTGTGGCTAAAAGGACTCCAGCCAAGTATTTTAAGGATATTAAAGATGAAGTCATCTTGATCATTCATTTTAGACATGCCTGTAGCCGTGCTGCACTGTTGCCCAAGGTGTGTTTATTTGCAAGATACTTGACATCTAGTAAGGGTTTCCCTGGTGACTCAGATGGTAAAGAATCTGTCTGCAAAGCAGGAAACCAGGGTTCGATCCCTGGGTTGGGAAGATCCTCTGGAGAAGGGAATGGCAACCTACCCCAGTATTCGTGCCTGCAGAATTCCATGGACATCTGGTAAGAGACGCTAATGAAGCTACTGATACTTTATCCATGTCAGGTCCTAGCAGTGAGGGACTCTGTTTGTCAAAGAACTGATTCAGTGCCATTTCTCATTTCCCAGTTTCTCAAAGACAAACTGTAATATTTAGACTTCCAGAGTGCCCTTTCTTTTCCCCACTGCAGTTTTGTACTTGTTTTTTCATGTCTGCAAATTTGGAGTTTTCAAATACAACTTGAAATCTGTGTGGAGAAATCAAGACTCTGAGAGTTGTATGCCTAAGGCCAGTTAGTGGAGCTTCTCTAGTTAAAATTTCAGCACTGAAAATTAATCAGTCACTGCCTCTGAGATCCTTCAGTACATACCCTTAGGCCACTGCATCATTAAGACTTTGAAATCATTCACTGCGTTTTATTCAGGAAATATCTTAGCCTTCTGAAGTAAGCTGCTTGAGTTATTGGAATGTCCTTATTTCTCCTTGCACCTCCTCAAAACAGACCTTGGCACCATTTTGATTCTATGGCTTCTCCCTTTGTCCTGAGTTTTCCCCGAGAAAGCTGCAAACTCCCCTGGTGAGTTTTGGTGGAGATGGCTCAAAATGAGCTTTTGAAAATCCAAACCTAAAAACAGAAAGAGCTGTCAAAGGCCCGTGTATGGAGCCTTCTATGAGCTCGGCTACCCAGGTTGTAAACTTAGTAGGTGAACTCAGTTTTTTTTCTTCCTCAAAGCAAAACTATTGCAGTTATCAGAATGTCAAAGTTCCACTTACCCACAAATTATGGTTTTGGAAAGCCTTTTGCAATCAGCACAGGATAATAGAGTCCAGCTTTGTGCGAGGAAGAGCTCCATAGCAGTCAGAGCCTTTGGACCCCAATCAAGGGGACTGTTTCATGAAACAGTGAGGTCCTAAGGATCTCTGGGGACAGTCAAGTAGGGATTGGATGACCTCTTGGTTGGAATGTTGTCAGAAGTTCAGAGTGACAGAGGTTTGAGATTGATGGCTGTTTAAAATCTCAAGCAGCCTTAAAAGTTTAGAACTTAACATATTTCTCTAACAGCAGATCTACACAGGAACACAAACTCAGTAAATGATTGGATAATGTGAACAGTTAACACAGCCTGTGATGTTTTTCAGGCAAAGTTCTCCTAATCTTATTTTTATTGAATTAAATCTGTTTAATTCTAGTAGTTAAGGACTGATCAAGATCTGAACCTAAGAGAATATCTTGGTAAAGTCAAGTTCATAGGAAAGTATTCAGTAGTTGAAATCGAGATATCTCACTCACTGGGCTCTTCTGTCCAGAGCCAAATGCCACTCTCTTTGTGTCCCTTGGATCCCTCTTCAAGGAAAAATGTGCCTTTAAGCTGCAAGGAGTGCAGTGAGCTGACAGCTTGTGAGCCATGGCCATATTCTTCCCAGGCAGCTCCCAACAGTGACTGTACCCGGTGAAGGCACCAGTGCCTGGCCAGTCCTGCCAGTGTGGTACCCCTCGAGAGGCAGTTTCAATGGAGTGTTTGTTAGCTCTGCAGTACAATTTGTGGTTTCCCCTTCTCCATTCTGCTTCTTTCCCCATTCTTTTCTTCAAGGTCAGTTCTGCAACACTCTGGGAAGGCTGCCCTTACCCACCCTGTTTCTGCCCACCTTTATCATTCTCAGGCCTCACACTCCTAACTCCATCTCTCGTCTGTTTCCCAGAGGACCAGATGCCCTCTCAGGCACTGTGTGCATTATCACAACCTTCATGCCCTATTCTTTTTCTTTTCAACCACCTTTTTTCAACAGCTTCTTAATCAACCGTATCTCCTTTTGTGTGATTCGGGTCAAGTCTTTGGAATCGCTGGCTTCCCAAATGTTCAAGCAAAAAAAAAGGGGAAAAACTCTCCAATAGACGCCCCCGCACTTTACAAAGAAGATAACTGAGGCCCAGAGATGAGGGCAGACTTGCTAAAGGTCCTAGAACGAGGGAGCAACAAAGTTAAAATCAGTTTGGTGCTTTTCTAGTGTGACACTTTCAAAAATTGTGTCCAACGTGGTCCTACATTTGTGTCAAGGAATCTATCTTCTTAGTCTGAGTAGCTATTTTTCTTTGAGGTTCTGAAACCCATGTACAGAATCAGAATCTTTAATCTCTGCTTAATTTGACACATTCAATAGCTCACTAAAACTGAACTATGCTCACTGTCCAACTACGTAGGAACTATGTTCAGCTCTTATTGCATTCAACTTCTGAGTCTAGTGACTTGGCTTCCAACATAGAAAACTTTGCATGAAATAGTGTCAGGAACCTCGCAGTATCTCTGTGTCCTTCTCTCTGTGTATTCTTCTTTCTGTTCTGAGTTTTCTATGGAGAGCCAACTCAGTGCATCTTTTTATTTCTGCCCAGGGCTTCTGCCCTGTCTTTCTGCCTCCTTTCCTATTCCAGGAAATAAGACCAGATGGTAACTAAGAAGGAAACCTGAGGACATCCTCATCTTACTCCTTAGATCCTTGGTCAGTGTTAGTAGAACATAGTAGTTTAAAGGGATAGGCTTCAGAGACTGGAAAACCTCTCTGTACCCAAGTCCCTACATTAAAGTCCCTACATGGAGATGATAAGAAACAATGCATGTAAAACACATTAGTTCAGTCGCTCAGTTGTGTCCCACTCTTTGTGACCCCATGGACTGCAGCACATCAGTCTTCTCTGTCCATCACGAATTCCTGGAGCTTGCTCAAAATCATGTCCGCCGAGTTGGTGATGATATCCAACCATCTCATCCTCTGTTGTCCCCTTCTCCCTCTGCCTTCAATCTTTCCAAGCATCAGGGTCTTTTCCAATGAGTTGGCTCTTCATATCAGGTGGCCAAAGGATTGGAGCTTCAGCTTCAGCATCAGTCTTTCCAATGAATATTAAGGACTGATTTCCTTTAGGACTGACTGGTTTGATCTCCTTGTAGTCCAAGGGACTCTCAAGAGTCTTCTCTAACACCACAGTTCAAAAGCATCAATTCTTTGGCACTCAGCTTTCTTTATGGTCCAACTCTCACATCCATACATGACTACTGGAAAAACCATAGTTTTGACTATATGGACCTTTGTCGGCAAAGTGATGTCTCTGCTTTTTAATACGCTGTCTAGGTTTGCCATAGCTTTCCTTCCAAGGAGCAAGCGTCTTTTAATTTCATGGCTGCAGTCACCATCTGCAGTGATTTTGGAGTCCAAGATAATTAAGTCTGTCACTGTTTCCATTGTTTTCCCATCTATTTGCCATGAAGTGATGGGACCGGATGCCATGATCTTAGTTTTCTGAATGTTTAGTTTTAAGCCAGCTTTTTCACTCTTGCTAGTCATTCTAGGGGCCAGCTTCCAATACACTTCACCCCTGAAGTGGGATTCCTATCTGTCTTAACTCTACAGAGCTAAAGAGGGTTCTTGAGCAAAAGGGAGCCATACATAAGAGAGCAAAATAAGGCCTTGAATGTTCCAACAGGTCTCATTTTTATAAATCCTTCTAAAAGCATTACATTCCATTTCTCCATGTTTTGGGGTGGGGTTTTTGTCGATCAGTCTCTCTGCCCTAGAGCAAAGGACTCCTTCATCTCTTCCCACTTTCTCTGTCTGTTGATACTTTGGGCCCATCTTCTGCCCAGTGTTGGTCCTGTCTGGCATCTCTCAGCAGCCCTCTCTGCCTTTTTTCCATGTCTCTCACCAGTTTGGGTCCCCCTGAGGAGGAGGCTGGATAGGAGGACTCTCCCTCTGCTCTTCAGAGATCCTGGTAGTAAAGCTATTTGGGTACATTCAGTGATTTCTCAAGAAAAACTTATAAGATTCTTCTCAAATTCTTTATTCCCATCTGCAAGGGTTGGCCAGAAATGCTTACTGAAAATGACATGGAAGCATGAAAGAGTCCTGTATCCTGACCTTTCTTCTTCCCCAGGCCTACCCTGTCCTCTCGTGATTCCTCTTTACCTTGCTTGATCTAAGTACTCTTGCTTGCCCATTATACAGAGTGAAGTAAGCCAGAAAGATAAAGACCAATACAGTATACTAACACATATATATGGAATTTAGAAAGATGGTAACGATAACCCTATATGCAAAACAGAAAAAGAGACACAGATGTACAGAACAGAATTTTGAACTCTGTGGGAGAAGGTGAGGGTGGGATGTTTCAAGAGACCAGCATTGAAACATGTATATTATCTAGGGTGAAACAGATCACCAGCCCAGGCTGGATGCATGATACAAGTGCTTGGGCCTGGTACACTGGGAAGACCCAGAGGAATCGGGTGGAGAGGGAGGTGGGAGGGGGGATCGGAATGGGGAATACATGTAAATCCATGGCTGATTCATGTCAATGTATGACAAAAACCACTACAATATTGTAAAGTAATTAGCCTCCAACTAACAAAAATAAATGGAAAAAAAATAAAGACCAAAAAATAAAAAAGTGTATTTAAGCATTCATATGATATTGCAAATGGGAATCCCTAGTGGAACAGTGGGTAAAGAATCTGTCTCAATGCAGGAGATGTGGGTTTGATTCCTGGGTCAGAAAGATCCCCTGGAGAAGGAAATGGCAACCCACTCCAATATTCTTGCCTGGGAAATTCCATGAACAGAGGAGCTTGGTGGGATACAGTCCATGGGGCTGCAAAGAGTCAGACACGATTTCTAAATCCCTGTGGAAAAGTATTTTGTTTAACACTCCAGAAACCCTGGGAGATTTCCTAGTTGAACCAGGAGGCATTCTGAATAGCTCACTTAGGGCTCAGTGTGAGGAGGAAAATTCATCCAAGTACCCATCACAGAATGAGTTCATCATATCTAGCACATTGTTTCCAATGTTATTTTAGAACTTATTGCTAATAAAATTAGCAAATGTATTAAATACATAATCTGTGAAAAATCTTGTTGTATTCTAAAATGTGCTTTTGAGAATAAATTGTTTCTTTCCCTTCAAGAATACTTATCTATTTTTTTGCACTGTTGCACAATGGGAAAATATGATATAATATAAATATAATATTTATTTTAATATCATATTAAAAAGCAGAGACATTACTTTGTCGAGAAAGGTCTGAAAGGTCTGTCTAATCAAAGCTATGGTTTTTCCAGTAGTCATGTATGGATGTGAGAGTTGGACTATAAGAAAACTGAGCACCAAAGAGTTGATGCTTTTGAACTGTGGTGTTGGAGAAGACTCTTGAGAGTCCCTTGGACTGCAAGGAGATCAAATCAGTCGATCCTAAAGGACATCAGTCCTGAATATTCATTGGAAGGACTGATGCTGAATCTGAGGCTCCAATACTTCGGCCACCTGATGCGAAAAACTGCCTCATTGGAAAAGATCCTGATGCTGGGAAAGATTGAAGGCAGGAGGAGAAGGGGACGACAGAGGATGAGATGGTTGGATGGCATCACCAACTCAATGGACATGAGTTTGAGCAAGCTCCAGGAGTTGGTAATGGACAGGGTAGCCTGGTATGTTGCAGTTCATGGGATCCCAAAGAGTCGGACATGACTAAGTGACTGAACTGAACTGAAATATAATATAATGTGATAGAATCCTAGAAAGAGATTTTTCCCTTAACACAACTCTATGACAATATCAGATATATCAATCAAATAAATACTAATAGAATTGTTTGGCATGCAAAAATAAACATTTAATTTTGGGCTTTTTTGATGGGCTTAATGACTTATGGATATTCGTTGCCATTGTGTTAATTCAATCTTTATTCAAAGGCTTCCCGTAGTTACAAAAAGTAACTAGTGATGATATTTCAGGAGAAGCAGCAGGATTTACATCCCAGTTGTTATTGAGCAACACACACGTTGAAGGAAGGAGGATGTGTATGTTCTGGAATTATCTTGAAGCCTCATTAAACTGAGAGAGTTTTGCCAATTATTGCATGAAATGTGCTTCAAATGGACTAATCCACCACAAGATAGAGAAGAAAGTATTTAAGGCAGAGAATGCGAGAATACAAGAAAATGTGACTTCGAAAGACTTCAGCAAATCCCTAGGCCTGGGGCAACATACTTTCACACAATAGTTTAAACAGAACAGATATTGTTTATCATCTTCCCTAGTGGCTCAGTGGCAAAGGATCTGCTTGCAATGCAGGAGATGCAGGTTCAATCTCTGGTTCGGGAAGGTCCCCTGGAGAAGGAAATGGCAACCTTCCCAAGTTTTCTTGCATGGGAAATCCCACGGACAGAAGAGTCTGGTGGGCTACAGTCTGTGGGGTTGCAAAGAGTCAGAAACGACGTAAGAATGAAACAACAACAACACATAATTAAAGCAAAAACTCATAGAAATACATGACTTTTTGCAGCACCCTTACCTGCCTCCATCCCTCTTAAGACAGAAGGAACTGCAGATGTCAGCGAGGTGAGAAGTTGGTGACTCTTGCCACATGCCAGTAGGTCAAGTCTAGTTTTAAGGATAAAGGTACTACTCAGGAAGACAGACATAAACAAATACTTAATGTTTAAATGACTGTGAAGAAAGAGGGTCTGCCGATGCCAGAGCCTCCCCACTCCACATTTCTTCAGGGTAACTTGGGGCATTTGGGAGCTGGGCGTCTTCTTGTTGCTTAGCATTAACTCATTGGCAGCCCCAGGAAGAAGCCTCTGTGTAATTTCAGACATTTCTCAGGGAAGCCAAATCAGAGTCTTCCCATATTTTGTGTCCCAGCATCCTCAGGCCACCCCTAAGATAGACAGGGGGAGAGTCCTCTCCTGAATTTTCATGTGATGCAGTTGAGCCTCAGAGAGGTTAAGTGATTTGCCCAAGACAAAACAGTAAGTGGTGACAGCTGAATTTGAAAGTGGTTCTGATTTCACTCTTTCCTTGACAGTAGTTCATGCAATTGATCCATTTTCCCAGGTTGATCTGCTTCATCCTTGGCCTCAGACACAAAATACTGCAGCAATAAAATAGAATCAATGGACTTAGAACCTCTCTCAAGATAACTCTTGTTTTATTTTATTTTTTTATTGAAGTATAGTTGATTCACAATATTGTGTTCATTTCTGCTGTCCAGCAAAGTGCTCCAGTTACACACATATATGCATTCTTTTTCATATTCTTTTCCATGATGGTTTATCACAGGATATTGAATATAGTTCCCTGGGCTCTACAGTAGGGCCTTGTTGTTTATCCATTTTGTATATACTAGTTTGCATCTGTTAATCCCAAACTCCCAATCCATCCCTCTCCTTTGGCAGCCAGAAGCCTGTTTTCTATGTCTGTAAGTCTGTTTCTGTTTTGTAGATAAGGTCATTTGCATCATATTTTAGATTCCACATATAAGTGATATCATATGGTATCTTGTCTTTCCCTTTCTGACTGACTTCACTTAGTATAATCGTCTCTCGGTCCATCCATGTTGCTGCGAATGACACTATTTCATTTTTTTTTTTTTTATGGCTGAGTAGTATTCAATTGTTTATAGGTACCATGGACCACGTTCTCTTTATTCATTCCTCTGTCGATGAATGTGTAGGTGGCTTCCACATCTTGGCTATTGTGAATAGTGGCTGCTATGAACATAGGGGTATGTGTGTCTTTTTTAATTGTAGCTTTCTCTGGGATATATGCCCAAGAGTGGGATTGCTAGGTCATATGGCAACTTTGTTTTTAGTTTTTCAAGGAACCTCCATACTGTTTTCTATGAAGGCTGCACCAGCTTATGTTCTTATCAACAGTGTAGGCGGGTTCCCTTTTCCTTACACCAGCAATTGTTACTTGCAGACTTTTTTTTTTTCATTTATTTTTATTAGTTGGAGGCTAATTACTCTACAACATTGTAGTGGTTTTTGCCATACATTGACATGAATCAGCCACGGATTTACATGTGTTCCCCATCCTGAACCCCCGCCCACCTCCCTCCCCATCCCATCCCTCTGGGTCTTCCCAGTGCACCAGCCCTGAGCATTTGTCTCATGCATCCAACCTGGGCTGGAGATCTGTTTCACCCTTGATAGTATACTTGTTTCAATGCTATTCTCTCAGATCATCCCACCCTCGCCTTCTCCCACAGAGTCCCAAAGTCTGTTCTGTACATCTGTGTCTATTTTTCTGTTTTGCATATAGGGTTATCTAATGAGATGGATGAAACTGGAGCCCATTATACAGAGTGAAGTAAGCCAGAAAGATAAAGACCAATACAGTATACTAACACATATATATGGAATTTTAAAAGATGGTAACTTGCAGACTTTTTAATGAGGGCCATTCTGAGTGGTGTGAGGTGGTAAGATAACTCTTATGTTGAGTGCACTGATAAACTGTCCATCCTACAACTCTTGGTTTAAAATTTTAAATTGGGCATATTCTTTCTAGGCCTTAATGTTAGCTTTATGGTTTTCCTGGCTTTGAGGGCTTTCTTTGTCAATAGCCAGAAAAATTATGACAGCTCTGTAAATTTGATGGGTCCACTGGAAGATAGCTGAGCCTTGGAGAACCTGGGACCCCAGGGCTGATGAGAAGGCCAGACCTGCATAGACTCTTCTATGTTCCATGGGAGTGGAGTGGGGAGACCTAGATGTGTGAGTTGCACAAGCCCCAGGGAGCAGGGTGGCTGTCTTGGTGGGAAATTCTGTTTGCCCAAGGCCTCCAGACAAGCTCTTTTTCCATATCCCTGAAGTGTGAGATTGGCCAAGTCATGTAAAACTCCAGAGGAAGATAGAGAAGAAGGAAAAATTTGTTCCCAGAACCCTGTATGATATGAAGGGGAGAAGGTAATGCTCACATCAAGACCCATAGTGTGGAAGAAACTGATGGTCCCAATTCTGCACTGTAACTGGTGTTATCCTGCCATTTAGGCATTTAACAAGCCATTACTCTCTTGTGGACAATATCAATATGTGGAAATAAGAATCAATCACTCCAGCTTCTTGGGACTGTTTGCTATGTAATCCATTGAATGACTGAAAGGGGAATCCGATTTGGTGGACATGATGATGAAGTAAAGTTGTCTGAATCTTTTACATCATGTATTGAAGAGCTGATGAGGACCAACCTGCCAAAATAATTGACTGAAGAAGACAGATTTGTTGTGGTGTGACTTTGGGGTGCAGAAGAGGGAACAAGGTTGCAGAGACATGAGGAAGACAGATTCTAGCTTGATCCCAGAAAGATTCTACCAATAGGGTTGCAGACAGGGATACGGACTGAGGTCATGAGAGAAGACGCATCTTCCATGTCTCAGGAAGTGCTTATAGATGCTGGCCCCTCTGGCAAGGACTCTAGGAGGAGATTGTAATTTCAGGTGGGAGGCTGAGCTGAGTTCTGCTTCCTCAAGTGTCCTACAGTTACTATGACTACTGAGCCACACCAGCTTATCCTCTACTCAAGGATTGTCCAAGAAAAGACCATTATGAGGGTTCCAAGATGTGGAACTGGTCTCACAAATGGTAAACGCTGTGTTCTGTGTAAATAGGGCCTGAATTTCTCCTTGAAGAGAAATGATGTATTTAGGTTGGTGATTGTAAAGTTTTTGAGGTAAGGAACCATGTGCATGTGTGTGTGCTCAGCCGTGTCCTACTCTTTGTGACCCCATGGACTGCAGCCCGCCAGGCTCCTCTGTCCATGGGATTTTCCAGGCAAGAATACTGGAGCCCATTGCCATTTCCTTCTCCAGGAATCAAACCCATGCCTCTTGAGTCTCCTGCACTGGCAGGTGGGTTCTTTATCAGCTGAGCCACTGGGGAAGCAAGTGGCCAAGCCTTTTTATAAATCGGAGTGTAGTTGATTTACGATATTGTCTTAGTCTCGGGTATACAGCACAGTTATTCAGGGAGATATATATAGATTCATTTCCATTATAGATTATTACATAATACTGAGTAGAGTTCCCTGGGCTATACAGTAGGTCCTTGTTGGTTGCCTAGTTTGTATTAATATATAGTAGTATGTATATGTTAATCACAAACTCTTAACTTATCCCCCCATCCTGACCATGTCTGATTCATATACTTTGTGTAAGACACTCCACTGGGCTCTTAAAGGGGATATGAAGGTGAGAAAAGTCTGCCCCCAAAGTCACTAAGGCCTATGGGAGGAGGCGGTCAACATACTCTTTGAAAAGCTTGTAAACAGAAAGAATTAAAGGCAAAGTGAGAAAAGTGCCATGAAAGCAGTTTACGAAGCTCTGGGGGTGTAGCAAAGGGAGGGTGATTCCAACAGGAAGGATCTGGGAAGGCTTCATTTTGGAGGAGGCATTCCTTGAGCTCAAGAGATGAGAGGAATTTTGACAAATGGGGGGAAGCATTCGAGGAGTAGGGAGCGGTTTGAGCAAAGATTATGAGGCGGGAAACTGGGGACACTAGTGCCAACTGGAAGTCAGGCAGCCTGGATTTGCATCCCAGCTTGGCCACCTCGTAGCTATAAGTTTTAGCAAGTTGCTTAGCCTCTATGCGCCACGGTATTTCAACTGTAAAATTGGGATAATGATAGTATTTCCATTATGAAGTCATTACAAAGATGACTGAATAAATTCATATACAGAAAACAAATAAGACAGCCTGTGCCAATGAAGAAGCACTCTATATGTCTGGCATTATTTTTATGTCACACATACAGTAGCCAAAACCCATATTTGTTTTGCTCGTATCACATTCTGAGGTAATAAACTCCTTACTTCTTAATTACTCACAGATTAATTAGGTAGATAATAAAAACTGGAGCATTTTTCCTAAGTAAAAATGTCAGAAGAACACAAGTCATCCCCAATTTGCTAATAAACAGGCTGTGCACCAAAAGCTTACTGATATATCCCATATTTGGAGCTCTGAAGATGGTCTTCCATAAACCTGCCAAATCTCCATGCTCTAAGAAAGCATCAAGTAATTTTCTCAAAAATTTTCACTGCAGCTGAAAGGCACTGCAGCCAGGGCTCAGGGGCAAATGTGGAGTGAGACGGCGTTCAGGTGATCATTTGTAAGTTAGGGACTAGATTTGGCCTGATCCATCCATTGTATCCTCGTGTTTTTTTTTTTGTTTTCTCTCTCTCTGTATCTTCCTCTCTCTATATATAGAAGATTCCCTGGAGGAGGGCATGGCAACCCAGTTCTCTGTTCTTGCCTGGAGAATCCCATGGACAGAGGAGCCTGGTGGGCTACAGTCCATAGAGTCACAAAGAGTAAGACATGACTGAAGGGACTTGGCACCCACAGCCTGCATATATATATATATATATATATATATATATATATATATATATATATCTCACACGAACATGTGCTTGCGTGCAAGAGAGAGTAACCATGACTGACCTTGATCTCACTGGCCCTACATAAGCTGATAGGCCTAGCAGTTGACCCAATATCATTCAAGATGGGGAAAAGTGGGATTGGTAGCAAGCATGTAATCCGAGTCCTGTGGTGTGTTGCCCCCATCCCCTTCCTTCAGTGGGCTCATAGGAAAAAAGAGTCTTCTCCCAGAGGTGATGAAAAGTTTGACATGGCCAAGAAAGTTTCTGTTGAAATGAATCTATCATAACAAGGGTGCTGAAATGAAAAGTTACTCTCTAGGGTTTCTGATTTCACAATAAGCAGTCTCTGGTTATTGTCATATATCAACACCATGTCACAGAGAGAGGGAGAAAGATTGTTCTGCAAAAGCTAATGCAGACAGGCAACAAGCTCCCTTTTAGCTAAACTTATTTAAAAAGTCTCAAGAGAACAAGGCTGAATTGATCATGGAACAGTTGATCAATGATGACTAAGTGTGACTCAATATTGATTTGTCTTGCATAGGAACAGAGCTAGTTGTCCAAATGACAAATTAACCCCAAAGCTACCCCTTTCAGCAATATTTGAGTTCAGCTCCAACCTAGATTCTTTTGACTTTCTTAACCTCTATATTGCATTCAGTTTTTTGTTTCTTTTTCTGGAGAGAAAACTTTTGTTTCTTAGAATAGGGCAAAGGTGCTATATACTAAATGGCCAATGTGCTTCCAAATTTGACTGTAATCTTTAAAAAGAAACTTATATTGGCTTTAAAAATGTAGAAAATTGTTGAAGGCAAATGATTCCTCAAATTCATTAGCTGAAATCACTTTTGTTTTCCAGTTTGTTAACACAGAATTTCAGAATTGTACAGAAATAATATTGGAAAGAACCAATAAGATCGTTTGAGTCAACAGAAGGAATGAAATTTTTAAATCAAATGTTTAGTCAAAGTTTTCATCAAGCCTTCCCTGGTGACCCACCAACAGAAACAATATTAGATGAGTATAAAATATGCTTTGGTAACAATATTGACAGCATATGTCTGGGGATAGATGCGTGGGATGGGGGATTTTACTGGATATGCCATTCCTAAACCTATTTTCCATGCAGCTATTTATCTGGGGTTTGTGGTAGCATTCAGTGGGTCCTTACTAAACAACAACAACAACAGTTAATCTCAGAACGTATGCTCTGCCCTTGCCATAGGGTGTGGAGGTAGGAATGGAAGGGTCCATAGTAAGAGCAGGCTGCTTCTCCTCTGCTTAACTCAAATGCCAATGTGATTTTTTATTTTATTTTTTTTCTGTTGTTTTAGAACTTTTTTATTTTGCATTGGGGTATAGCCGAAGAGCAGTGTTGTTAGTTTCAGGGGGACAGCAAAGGGATTCGGCCATACATATACATGTATCCATTCTCCCCCAAGCTCCCCTCCCATCCAGGTTGCTACATGACATGGAGCAGAGTTCCCTGTGCTGTACAGTAGGTCCTTGTTGGTTACCCTAAATGCCAATGTTTTTAGGATTCTTCTGCCCTAGACTATCTTCTTTCCCCAGGCCATACACTTTATAAGGTGAGCTCAGTCATTTTTATAACTTCAGTTATGAATTGTCTGTATGATCCTGTGTACCCAACTGCCGACTTACAATCTTTGGCCATATGTCCTACAAACTCAGCATGTTTTCCCCTAAATGTTTCTGTATTTCTTACCCTGATTAATGGCATCTTCTTTTGCTAATCACCTCAGCCAGAAACCTAGGAGTCCTCCTAGTCTCCTCTCTTTCTCCCACAAACACATGCAATTTATCATCAGCTCTTATTGATTCTATCTTCAGAGCAGGTTGTCTAATTTGTTAATTTCTCTATTTCTCTACTGCTACTACCTCTCATCCAAAGCACCCTGTCTCTTGCTTGGATCAGCATTTCTCCTCAGCCCCTTACGATCTATTCTCCATGCTGCACCCAGAATGGTGCTCATAAAAGAACAGAAACACAATCTGATCATATCACCCCTTCTTTATAAATATGCATTGCTTCCCTGCTGATTATAGAATCAAGCTCAGTTTTGCCCCCAACACTAGGAGACTTCTTATTTCTGGAACAAATCATCCTGCTTCTTTCGCACTTCTATGCTATAGGATCCTCTGACCAAATTCCTGATATATTCTAGTAGTAGCTAAGATAATAGGCTTTGGCATCAGATATATCTAGATTCAAAACCTGGCCCTGTTTGTACTTGAACTAGATGTGTGAAGTTACCTAACCTCTCTGAACCCCAATTTCATCATCTTTTAATTGGTAAGAACAGAGGAACCTGGCTTCACAGGTGGCACAGTGGTAAAGAATCCACCTGCCAATACAGGGGATGCAGTAGAAGTAAGTTCGATCCCTGGGTCGGGAACATCCCCTGGAGGAGGAAATAGCAGCCCACTCCAGTATTCTCCCTGGGAATCCCATGGATAGAGGGGTGTAATGCACAGGAATAAATGTGATAGTATCTGCAAAGTGCATATGACCAGTCTCTATTTTCTCTGCTGAGTGAGTGCGTAACTAAGACCCAGGTCAAGCACCACCTCCTCTGTGAAGCTTTTCTTGGCTACTGCTGTCATGGTCTGCTTGTTCTCACCTTTGTGTTCCCACAGGCCCTTTTGTTCAGATGCAGTTTTTGCTGTGTGCCCTCTTGCACGCTGAGTATTTATTTGTGCCTGTGTCCCAACACCCAACACAGTGACTGCACAGGGAGCATTTGCTGAATGCTGACTGGGTGAGGAAGACGTTAGGAATGTTTGATGGGTCCTCAGATTTGAAGGTGTAATATATCACAGGATCACCTCAGCTAAGAGGTGGAAGGGATCCTCTTAGTATGCTAGTGTCCCTTCAGTATTTTTATTTATGAAATTGAACTCTTTGCCAAGTTTTTTGTTTATCTATAGCTCTGACATTTTCTCCCTCTCTGTCCTGTGAGGGGAGAGTTTCCAGTGATAATTCCACTTAAACTCTCAGGGCTGTCAGTGTTTGCCTACACCCCTCAGTGCTGCCAGAGACTACATCTGGGGAAGGCAAGACCAAAGCCATATTGACCCCTAGACTGTGTCTCCTTCACTCAGTGATCATCATTGTTATTGAAGGCACTTTCTTGTGGTGATTATCCCACACATATCCCTTGCCCTTTTTGGGTCTCGGTTTCCTCATCTATTAAGTGAGGCCTCACCAGAGGATCTCAAAGGTCCTCCTCAGAGGCAAAGTTCACTGAGGATAACTAGCATTCTCCTGCTGATTTGTACAGATTATACAGTGTTTTTACATGGATTATCCCCATTTTTGAAAGAATACCTCTGAGGTAGATATTATCATCCTTATTTTTCAAGTTAAACTGGGGCTGTGGTGGGCAGATGGAATGACTTGGCCAGTTCTACAACTCCAATGAAGTCATATCCCTGATTCTATCTTTTTGCTACAAGGTCTTTCATGTCAACTGAGCTCTGCAGAATACCTCTCTGTGGTGTGCACTTGAAAAAGTGATGTGTCCATTACCATGCATATTGTCAGGATTGCCATGGTGGAGGGCAGGACACTCAGCAATGACGAATTAGAGGGACAATGCACCTAGTCAGTGAATGGTCTTTGGAGGAGATAGCATTGGATCTCATTCTCTTAGACAACTCCAGAGATTGAAGGTAAAGAAAAATGATGGGACAGAATTGAACACTGAGATCTTCAGTTCAGCTCATAGAGGCAGAAACTTTTGTTTTTCTTTTTTAACAGAATTGGGTTCTATCAATACAGTGTTTCTGAAGACATCTTTTTATTACTGCTCCATATTCTCGAAAGTGGATCACCCCAAACCTTAAGCAACAGCATCTTTGAGAAAGGAGCCAGGTTAGATATTCTATTGACACATGAATTTTTTTGATCTAGAAGAGCTCTTGATGATCATTTAGTTTAACATTGTTTACTTTACATACATGGAAACCGAGGTATAGCAAGGTGAAGTGACTTGCCCAAGTTCTCACAGAAAGTTAATACAGGGGTAAAATGAAAATTTAGTTGTTCTGACTCCAAGTCCAGGTCCCTTTTTTTTGTACTTTGTATCATTTATTTATAATCACATGCTAAAAGTATGACGATACCTCAGTGGAAGAGAAAGGTAAAAAGTAAAAAGAAAGATGAATCTATGCTTCTGTTTAAAACAAAAAAAGGGGAGTTCTAAAACCAAAATGACTCAGATTATAGCTATTATTCAGTTAAAATAATACAAAAAGTATCAAAATACTATTACCATCAGGACCTCCTCTTCCCCACCCCCACACCCATTCCCACCCCCACCCCACCACACCCATACATACTCACAGCCTGCTTGCCGTGAGAAACTCAGATCTGTTAGTGATCGAAACCAGCCCTGGGTCTGGAATAGCCTTTTCTGGGAATAAATATACAAACTTTGGCAGGAGTTCAATCAGTGCAGCTCAAATACCCACACCCATACAAAATCCTGGGCAACATCACTCTCCTGTCAAGTGCAGACATTTTCTGGAAACTTGGGTGTGATGGTCATAGCAAGCTGTGGCCCTGAAGACACATAGGCTAATCTAGGTGCATTTGATTAAGCAAATGGGTGTAGTGAAATAAGATTTGATATTCTATTATTTTCATTCTTCATGAAAGTTGATTAAGTATCAAAAATGACCTCATTAGTAACACTGTTTTATTTTCCTTGTCTTTTCAAAAGCTGAAATTCAGACTTAGAGGAAGAGTTGCTTTGTTTCCTATATTTCATAATATTTACATCCTTGTGAGTATAGACCTCCCTGGCTTATGATTTCGAACACTTCAGAAGGACTCTTTCAAAAAGAAGATAAAAGTACTGATGTGGGACCACTGTTGCATAGCATGGGGATTTTTACTATGGAAGTTGGACCTCAAACCGTAGTTGTGCTGCTGAGAGTCAAGTCAATGGAGTTCTTAAGCCAAGCATATGGGGCCTGAGGGGTACAATGAATGGGGCAACAAGACATCAGTTGACCCTTGAACAACAGGGGTTTGAACTGCGTGGTTCCACTTACAAATGAATTTTTTTTCCAATAAATATACAGTCAGCCCTCCATGTTCTTGGGTTTCACATCCATGGATACAGAGGGCTGACTTTACTCCACCATTTTATATTCATATAATGGACTTGAGTATCCCAGGATTTTGGTATTCACAGGGAGTCCTATAGTTCCAGAGCTTACTGGCTGCAGGGACAGGGGGAGGTGGAGGAAGTAGATGGTTAGAGCACCTATCCCCATGCCAAGCTTGGCTCTAGGGTTCACGGACTGAGTGGGATCAAACTGAAGTGTGGAATGTCTTCAGTTCTATGGCTGAGTGGAGCTTGACCAGTCAAGAACAGACATCAATGCTCAGTATAAGACGTGGAATGGAATTTGGCAGAGTGGAGAAGATAGATGAGGCCACAGAAATGCAAAACTGTGAGAGATCATGCAGTGAAATGGAAAAAGGAATCATGGGAAACAAGGAAGTTGGGAACTGAGAAGCCTGAAGGTAATTCCATAGAATTAGTGTTAGACCAAAGCAGAAATATGCTGGGAAATGTCTTGCAGAGCCAGTCACTGGGTAACAATCCTAAGTTTCCTGATAGAAGAAATAATTCTTCCCCTCAAAGAAAGGCACCAGAAATATGCCTCAACCTTTGCTCTCTTAGAGACTTGGCGGCTGGTGGATGAAGTTCATATCACAGAAAGAGAGGGTAAGTCCTCCGTGCAAAGAACATATTGAAAGGAATTAAAATGATAACGATAAAAGAGTGAGACTGTTAGAGAAAATGATTTCAAATGCTGATATTCAGAAATGTGTGAGTGTGTCAGTAGCCCAATTGGACAGTAAGGCCAAGGATATTGTAGAAAAGAAAAGGAGGAAGCAAAGCTGAACTGCAGTTCTGCCTGAACTGAAAGGGAAGGAGTCCTCTGTGAAGTTTCTTATAGAAACCACCAGGCAGTGCAAAGACAGGGCTATGGCAGCAGGAATGAGCTTCAGTTCCTCACCTGTCCCTCATGTCTTCATTCCTGCAATCTGACTTGACCTGCTTCCACCCTCTGATTGTTCTTCCAAAGTCAACATTATTCATTCATTCATCTATTCAACAGGTATTTAGTAAGGACCAACTCAGTGCTTGACACTGACCTGGGCACTTGACATCCAAACAGGATTAGACAGATCTGCCAAACCAGAGAACTAAGGCCAACTCTCTCATTACCTATATCTAACTCTTCACCACGTTCTGCCAGTGCTGCACCTGAATATGTCTTGGCCTTGCTTCTGCTCTCTGCCATCCCTAGCACCAGGCCCAGCTGCATCATCTGTCTCTTGAATTGCTGCAATGTTCCTCACTGGGCTCCCATCACCAAACTCTCCTGCGTATAAACCACCTACCGCACTACCACCAATTACCGAACACCACGCTATTTTCCTAATTTGCATATTTTAAATTTCGGATGGCTCCCCCATTTTCCTCCAGAATAATTTCCAAAGTTCTTAGCCTTCTAGTCAAAGCTCTTCCTAATTTGACCCCTCTCACCCAAATGTTCTAGCTTTACATCGTATCACTTGCCCCAACGGGCTCCATGCTTTGGTCCTGCTGGTCACTTCTGTTTCCCTGAAAGGTATTGTCCCCAGGCACTTTCAGGCCTCTGTGTCTTTGCTCACTCTGGTGCCTCTGATTACACTCCTTTCCACCATGCCACCTCCTGTGCATCCCTTAAGGTCTTGCTCAAATACCTTCTCTGTATCAATAATTGCTTTCTCCATTTTGATAACTTTTCCTCCCAAATATTTCTAAAAATCTCTATGACATCATGTCAGTTTGCTTAAAGCCCACCCCACCCCCAATCAGAAGGAGCTAATCAATGGATTTAATTTATCTCTGCATCTCCAATGCTCAATATATTCACAAAACCCTAGTCCATCCCCAAACTGTGGAAGAGTCCTTACAAATCATGCCCTGCATCTCTGGCCCTAGGAAGCAGCTGCACTTTTTTCTAGACTAAAACTCATTTGGATTAGTATAGAAACCTAGTCATTATGAAATACTGAAAGCCAAAATGGTTTTGGTGTCTGAAAAGACAAAATACAACCAATGTTCTGCCCTGGGTAGCTAAGTAGCCAGAAGAAGAACCAGCTCTTTGGGCCAACAATTTTCTTATAGGCGCTCCTTCCCAAGTGCAAGTGATATCTGGGCGCGCTCAGCCTGGAACCCCACCCAGGGGAAGATAGACAGCTCTCCGTGTTCTTACACAGGCTGTTTGCAGACCCTCTTACCTGTGCAGCAAAGGAAGCATGTGTTTTTCTTCTTCCTACTTCTGTATAATAAATTCTCAGACTACAATTAAGCTGTACAATAAATATTTCTTTTTATTACTGCAACTACCAGAGACCCATGGCTTGGTTCCATAATTTATGATGATGTTTGCTTTCTAACTCTCTGCTACAGTTTTCAAGATATAAAAACTTTTTGCAGGCTCTCTTAGGTCTGATTTGAAAGCCAAATCCCGTTTCTTCTATCTGTAGGGTCTCCCAAATTCATTATCCTCTCTTCTCCAATTTCAGTGCCTCTACTCAAGCTCAGAGCTTTGCCATATCATATCTAGACCATTACAGTAGCGTCCTAACTACTCTTCTTATGGAACTCCTTCAAAAGCAGAGTTCTGATCCTAGTGCTCTTCTGATCACTCCCCATGTGCTACAAAATTGTCTAAACTCTTCTAGTTTTCATTCCCAGTTATTTTCCTAAATTATCTGTCACTACTCAACTTTCTTAACTCATTTTTATAAATACAAAATATATCAAGTATATAGAAAAATATGGAGACATATGTGGAAAATAACCATGTGCCCTCCATCTGGCTTTTTCAGATCCTAAGATTTTAACATGTTTGCTTCATATCCTTTTTTGAGATACAAAATATTGGAGACCCAGTTGAAGCGTTGGGAATTCCCTCTTTTTCCAATCCATCTCTCTCCCAAGAGCTAACTACTATCTTATTTTTTAATTGAAATATATTAGACATATAACATTGTATAAATTTAAGGTGTACAGCATGCTGGCTTGAAACATTGCAATTTGGTTATCATTTCTTTGTGTGTGTGTGTGGTGGGAATAATTAGGGTCTATTTGGATTTCATAATTCCCATGTATGTGTTCATAATTTTACTACAAGATGACACACCTATAGACTACATACTTTGTTGTATGTTTAATTTATTTATTTTTCATTTATTTTTATTAGTTGGAGGCTAATTACTTTACAATATTGTAGTGGTTTTTGTCATACATTGACATGAATCAGCTGTTGTATGTTTTAAAACCTTATGGAAATGGCAACACACTTTAGCCTTTGGAATGCACTTTCTTTACTCAATGTTATATTCTGATTTTTCTTGTTGACATATGTAGCCTATATATAGTTCATCATTTTTGTATTGAATATTTCTGAATTTTAATTAATCTTTCAAATAATTTATATGTCAATACCATGTGTTTCTTTTAATATTTTTTTGTTTTTATATAGATTAAAATTTGCAAATGTTTACAGAGATAATACGGAGTTCCCTGTACCATTCACCTGACTTCTCCCAATGATAATATGTTCATAACCACAGCACACTGCTAAAATAAGTAAGCTGATATTGGTGGAATACTATTAACTTCAATGTAGAGATTATTTACAATTCATCATTTGTTGGGAAGAAGAGTGTATAGCTCTATGAAATTTTATATAACATAGATTCATGATCACCAAATTTGGGATACTGTTCTATTCGATCAACAGAAAAAAATTCATGTTACCACTTAATAGTTTATTCATTTTATTGCCCTAAAGTAATCTGTTTTCTAAATATGCCTCAATTTATTTATTTAATTCCCCTGTTTCTTATTTCCAAATTTTTGCTTGTGCAGAAATTTGCAATGAAAATGCATGCACAAGTCTCCTTGTGCATTACAGGTAAGAGTTTTTTCTAAAGTATTTATTTCTTAGATATGGAATTGCTATATGTTACTTTTCAGCTTTACCAGATATTACCATACTGCTCTCCTAGGTTGTGCCATTTTATATTCTTACCAGAGGTTTATGAAAACTCCTGTTCTTCTACTGCCTTGACTTTGGTATTGAAATATGTGTCAGTTATAGAACTGTGAAATGGCATTTTATTGTTATTTTACTCTGCATTTCTCTGATTACTAGTACGTTGAACATATTTTCATAAATTCAGTAGACATTAAGTTTCTGAAAGTGAGTGTTAGGCAGTCAGTCTGATTCTTTGTGACCTCGTAGACTATAGCCCACCAGGCTCTTCTGTCCATAGAATTCTCCAGACAAGAATACTAGAGTGGGTAGCCATTTCCTTCTCCAGGGGATCTTCCCAACCCAGGGATGGAACCCAGGTCCCCTGCATTACAGGCAAATTCTCTACCATCTGAGCCACCAGTGGCTTCATTAAGTTTCTACTATTGGTAATTATCTGTTAATGTTTGTTGCCCATTTTTGAGTTCTTTGTCTTATTGATATTATGAGTTCTTTATTAATTCTGCATATTAATGTTTACAAGCTATATGTATTGTACATACCTTCTGCTGATCTGTAGCTTTTCATTGTTTTTGTTGTCTTATGTTGAATAGATATTTTACATTTTATTGTGATAAAATTATCATTTTTTTATGGTTTGTGTTTTTGTGACTTGATTAAGAATCCCTTCCTTCATTTGAGGCCATAGTAATATTCCCTATTTTTTCTCATGAAGATTTAAAATTTAAAACTTTTTATATTTAGAACTATAACTCACTTGATATTTACTTTTGTACTTGGTTTGAGATAGAGATATATACATTTATATTTATTTTTGTTTTTATGTGGATAACCAATTTTGTCCATATCATTTACTGAGTGGCTCTTCCTTTCCTCACTGATCTGTAGTGCTATCTCTGCTGTATGTCAAGTTTCCGTACACACTTTGATCTGATCTGAACTCATTCTACTGTTCCATTGATCTATTTGTCTATCCCTGTGAAATATTACATTGCCTTACAGCTTAATAATAAGACTTGATATCTAGTAGGGAAAGCCTCCCATAATTTTTTTTCAATATTTTGATGTTTATTTTCAGCCCTTTGCTCTTCCATATGAATTTAAAAAATAAGCTCCCTAAGTGTCATATAAAACAATTGCTATTTTGAATGAAAGCCCATTGAATATACAGAGTAATCTGGAGAATTGATATCTTTATTATATTGAGGTTTTGCCTTCATGGGCATAGTATAGCTTCCTATTACTTAGGTAATCTTTTATGGGTTTTTAAGTAATGTTGTAGACTCTTATCTATAAATATCTTGCATGTTTTGCAATTGTAAATGGTATATTTTTAAATTATATTTCCTAATATATTGCCATCATTTGCTTTCTAACCTTGTCATCAGGCTCTTACATTTATTATTCTGCTAATATTACTCTCACTTACAGCTCCTAACTCAAAAACTCAAATGGACACATTTCAGGCCTTAATATTTGTGCTATCAACTATTCTTGACCACTTCCTTGTTCTTGAAACAACTCTTTCCTCCTTTGCCTCATAAAACCGTGTTCTTGGTTTTTTCTTCCAATTTTTGGTCAGTCTCCTATATAAGTCCTTACATTTCATGCTGAATTTTTGTCTTCTAGGGTTCTGTTAGAGTTAGCCCCGAAGGGGGCAGCTCAGAACAGCCCTGTTGCTTCTTCAAGAGATGCCTCCAGGGCTCCTTCAGTCCCTGGGGAATTGTGCTTTCTGTCTGAGGGAACCCACACTGCAACCTTAGTTCCACCCTGGGCCCAGGAGAACTCAAGTTTGGATCTGGGTCAGTTCTCCTTTTGTGTGTGTGTGTGTGTGTGTGTAGTTATGGTGGGGTAGGCTTGGGGTGAGGAGACTTGAATACATCCCCTCGCTAGGCTATGCTTTGAAGAGTGGTTAATTATGTGAGTGCATGCGTGGCTCCTCTCAGGGTCAATTCATTTTGAGATAAGTGTGTGTGCAGGGGAAGGGCTGACACACTCAGATTTCCGAGGGAAAGCCGTGTTACCATTCTCAGTTTGTCCACCTGTAAAATGGGGGCAGACAGTTTGCTCACCACGTCATGGAGAGTTAGGGGGACCTAGAAAGCTACTGATTTAGGGAGTGGAGTGTGAACCCTCTTTGCAACTTCCAGACCTTCTCCCAGTGTGCAGCCTCCCCGCAGTGCCTGGCACAGTGGCTCACCCTTCCTATCTCTGGACTTAAGGACAAGTGATTCCCACCCCCTAGGCCCACCATTATCCCCAGTGCCATGCATAGGGCTCAATGCCTTTTCACTGCTATGACCCCATGCTTCAACAGACTGCCTTTGGGCACCCTCTCTTTTGCTGTAGATTCTTCATCTTTCTTGATTTCTCCCCAAGCTCTAAAGCTAGATGATTTGACATTTATTCACTCACTTTCACATTCAACACACACTGTGACACCTTCCTCCATCTTGCAGAGTCCTCACGCATCTGTTTGAGAGTCTTTCTCGTGTCTACTTCTCAACGGTAACAACTCTTTAGCCCATCTCTCCCTTCCCCCTCCCTGCTCTTACCCCCTTTATTTCTTTTCCTTTTCTTTAGCGCTTCTCTGCCTCTCCTTTGCAATGATTTCTTTACATCTTTGCACTAGTGGTAAAGAATCAGCCTGCCAATGCAGGAGATGCTGGAGATGCAGGTTCGATCCCTAGGCTGGGAAGATTCCCTGGAGAAGGAAATGGCAACCCGTTCCAGTATTCTTGCCTGGAGAATCCCATAGACAGAGGAGCCCTGCAGCTACACTCTTTTCTCTGATCATGGGAGAGCTGATCATCTCTCATGGTGTCAATGACTCTATCTATGAAGTAAGTCTATATAAACTTCATCTCAAACTTCTATCCTGAGATCCAGACCCATAGATTCAATCACCTATTGGACTCATTCAACATGTCTGAAACTGAACTCCACACCAGTCTTCTCAATCTGCCTTTCTTCTTGAGTTCCCAATATCAGTGAATAATTTTACCAGTCACTCAGATGCTCAAACCAGAAACTCAGAAGTCATCCTTGTCTCCTCCATCCCCTTCATTTCAGCACATTGCACTTTAATACATTAGTCAAAGTGAACATTCCAAAATGCACTATGATGATACTTTCCTGATTGAAACTCTTCCATGTTCCCTGTAACTTGACTTCCATGTCCCACTTTTGCTTATGTTAACATGGCTTCTTATTTTCATTTATTCTTTCCATTAGTCACCAAATCTTTATCAAGTGCCCACCACATTCCACTAAGATCAGTGTTGGGGATACCACAGTGACCAAGTCAGACAAAAATCCATACCTTCTTGGGCCTTACCATTTGAAAAGAAAGTAAAGAAGTAAGTGTGAAACTAATGAGAATTGTGTAGAGAGGTGCACAGGATGCTATGGGAGAACGATGAAGGGGCTGGAGATGACTGCTGATGAAAACTGCCCTGATGATCTCCCAGCCCAGCTCAACAGAATGTAGGATGGCCCCTCTGAGACCATCCCTGCCAGAGAGATTTGGTTTGCCCCTCCTGGCATTCCACATAAACGTAACATAAACACACACAAGACACCAGGAATAGTTCTCACAATTTACAAACGTATTAATTCAAATGTATAAAACCAAGATTTACCATTCAATAGACATTTATGGTGTTCCTTGTTTGTACCGTGCAGTATTCTAGATGAATAAGACATCATTTCTACCTCCATAGGGTTCACAACCTTGTGGATTAATTATGGATTCTTTTTACTAGAGATGCTTTTGGTCCTATGTTTCTGTATTTTTCAAATATTCTATAATGAGCATTTGTTACTGTAACTATGGATAAAACAAACTTTATTAAAATTTAGAAAATAAAATATGAAAAAAGCAACCCATATGTTTTACAGATATCTCCCCAAACAGGTCATTTTTCAAACTGATCTTAGAAGCTCAATTTGTTGTTGTAGCTTGTGCCAGTGCCATTCATAAATCCCGTTTCCAGCCTGTGGTTTTTAGTTACCATGGAAAAGTACAAGGCAATTCGAAATATACCTTGAAGACTTTATGGAAATATGGACTCTTGTGTGCAACTCTTGAGAAATAAGAGTTCAAGAAAATGATATGAAAAACATCAAGCTATCAACTACACAAGAACAATATTTTGTCTCTTTTTTCCTAAGAAGAAAAGAATTAGAATAAAAGTAATCATTGTAATTATTATAGATTGGGATGAGAAAGAATATAAAAGCAAAGATGTAAAGAAATCATTGCAAAGGAGAGGCAGAGAAGCGCTAAAGAAAAGGAAAAGAAATAAAGGGGGTAAGAGCAGGGAGGGGGAAGGGAGAGATGGGCTAAAGAGTTGTTACCGTTGAGAAGTAGACACGAGAAAGACTCTCAAACAGATGCGTGAGGACTCTGCAAGATGGAGGAAGGTGTCACAGTGTGTGTTGAATGTGAAAGTGAGTGAATAAATGTCAAATCATCTAGCTTTAGAGCTTGGGGAGAAATCAAGAAAGATGAAGAATCTACAGCAAAAGAGAGGGTGCCCAAAGGCAGTCTGTTGAAGCATGGGGTCATAGCAGTGAAAAGGCATTGAGCCCTATGCATGGCACTGGGGATAATGGTGGGCCTAGGGGGTGGGAATCACTTGTCCTTAAGTCCAGAGATAGGAAGGGTGAGCCACTGTGCCAGGCACTGCGGGGAGGCTGCACACTGGGAGAAGGTCTGGAAGTTGCAAAGAGGGTTCACACTCCACTCCCTAAATCAGTAGCTTTCTAGGTCCCCCTAACTCTCCATGACGTGGTGAGCAAACTGTCTGCCCCCATTTTACAGGTGGACAAACTGAGAATGGTAACACGGCTTTCCCTCGGAAATCTGAGTGTGTCAGCCCTTCCCCTGCACACACACTTATCTCAAAATGAATTGACCCTGAGAGGAGCCACGCATGCACTCACATAATTAACCACTCTTCAAAGCATAGCCTAGCGAGGGGATGTATTCAAGTCTCCTCACCCCAAGCCTACCCCACCATAACTACACACACACACACACACACACACACACACACACACACACAAAAGGAGAACTGACCCAGATCCAAACTTGAGTTCTCCTGGGCCCAGGGTGGAACTAAGGTTGCAGTGTGGGTTCCCTCAGACAGAAAGCACAATTCCCCAGGGACTGAAGGAGCCCTGGAGGCATCTCTTGAAGAAGCAACAGGGCTGTTCTGAGCTGCCCCCTTCGGGGCTAACTGTGGGCTCAGGACATCGCACCTCTGGGGACCTGAGAAGAGAATCTGAGCAGAGAGGCCTGGTGTAGGGCTTCTAAGTGTCTCCTCTGTATTTATTTGGGGTAGGGGGAAGCACAGATTGCAAGCTTGGAACATTTTACCTATTTGTTGAGAAAGGAAAAGCCTTGCTCAGAGCTGTAGGATGTCACATTCAAGGTAAGTGCAAGGAGAAGGGCAGGACCACAGGGCCAGGGTCCATCCAGTGGGCATCCATGATCTGAGACTATGGAGAATCTGAACGTATGGACAAAAGACTTTGGAAAGAAGAAGCAAAATCTTTTCATATTTTTGCATGGAAACCATTTGCCCAATAGCCTTGCCTCAACAGCTCTGGACAGAGCTGTCACCTTTTCCCCCAAGAGTAGGGTGAGAGGGACCCCAGCCAGGAGAGGAGGGCCAGAGCCCCGCAGTCCAATCCTAGTTCAGTCGCTGAGCCTTTGGTTGACATTGTGACCTAACACCTCCAAGCGTCCCTTTACTCCTTGTCAAATGGGGCAGTCTTGCCCACCCCTTAGGGTTGTTATAAGGACAGGAGAAAACGTGTTGAAGTCCCTTTGGGCTTAAAGACTATTGGGACAGGGCTTTTAGAGCTCCTGGCTCCAGGGAAGTAGGGAAATTGAAGTCCAGCCTGGGAGGCACTTGCCCAGGCTCCCGAAGGAAATCAGAGGCTGGATGTGGGCACATGAGCCTGGGCTGGGTGTCCAATGCCTGGGGACATTGGGCAGGGCCCTGGGCTCTGGAGGCCTTTGAGTAGCCCTGAGAGTGCAGAGCCAGTGGGGCGGGGAGGCTGGGCACCTAGGGTGTTGCCAGGGCAGATGCTCACAAGAAATAAACAGCTGCTGCCAACAACCTTCCTTTCCCTGCCAGGGATGGAAATGAGAGAACTGGGCTTCGATTACCTATTTCAGGCTCCAAAACATTCAATGGTCTTCAGGCAGTAAAGGAGCAGCTAATTTCTTTTTAATTGAAGGAAAGAAAAAAGACTTTGCGACATGGTCAAGTGTGCAGTCTTACTCCCACTGGAGACATAGACTTGACCCCGCCTTCTTAGCTGAGAGGAAAGGACATGTCCAAGATGACAGCATCCTGTGACAGACAACGGGGACAGGCAGCTCAGCTGCAAAGGGCTCTGAGTCTCGGCCCTCAGAGAGGAACGTCACCGTGTCATGCAAACCCCGCTATGTGAGGCCCAGAATCCCAATTGTCCTTTGTCTGGATAGTGTTGGATTTTGGTCTCAGTGACCATAAATGCATATTTATTGGGTTCTTTTGTTTAAGAAATAAATATCAATGTATGACAAAACCCACTGAAATGTTGTGAAGTAATTAGCCTCCAACTAATAAAAAAATTAAAAAAAAAAAAAAAAAAAAAAAAAAAAAAGAAATAAAGAAACAAACTAGGTATGGAGCAATTAAGATGATCAGTTCCAATCTGCACAATTTCCTCCATTTGTGTCCCTAACCTCAAAGGTCCATGTGCCCCAGGGACCTGCTTTCAGAAAGATTTCCACAGATCCTTCTTAGGCCGGTGTCCCCTGCCCAGAGCTGCTCCCAGCTCCACAACCTGCTACTTGGGCTGTCTTGCTACCTTCCTTGGGCAGCAGCAGCAGCAGTGTCTCCATGATTGCCACACTTTAAATTTACAAGGTTTTGTACATACTAGGTCGTGTGATCTCTCCACAGCCTGGGGTGGGTGACAGAGTGGGACTCATCAGTCTCAGTTTACAGAGGAGGAAATTAAGACTTAGGAAGATGAAAGAGCACCAAAGCACACACTGTGTAGGGGGAGGAGATAGAAGTCCACCTTCCAGCAGCATCCTGCATCCTTGGGGATGCTAAAACCACATGGAGATTTCAAAGGACTCATCTTTTGTTGTTGTTGCTGTGATCAAGGTGAACTTGGAATCCCAATGTGTAAATACTACATGCTAAAAGAATGCCTTGATATCTTCACACTGAAATTTTCACACCTGTGTTCATAGCAGCATGATGCACAATAGCCAGAAGGTGGAAGCAACTCAGGTGCCCACTGACAGATGAATGGGTAAACAGAATGTGGTCTAGCCATATGATGGAATATTATTTGACCTTGAAAAGGAAAGAAATGATGACTATGCTACAACATGGGTGATTCTTGCAAGCGTTATGCTAAATGAAATGTCAGGCACAAAAAGACAAATATTGTATGATTCCACTAACATGAGGTCCCTGCTGCTGCTGCTGCTGCTGCTAAGTCACTTCAGTCGTGTCCGACTCTGTGCGATCTCATAGAGGTCCCTAGTGTCATCAGATTCATAGAAGACAGAAAGTAGAATGGTGTAGGTGCCAGGAGCTGATGGAGTTGGTGTTTAATAAGTACAGATTTCAGTTTAGGAAGATGAAAAGAGATCTGGAGGTTGGTTGCATGGTGATGTGAACATACTTAATGAACTTAAAATACACATTGAGTGTCCACATCTCTTTCTTCCTACCCTACATCACTCCCTGTTGAAAACATTCAGTGGCAATTCACTTCACAGAAAATAAAGGCCACACCTCTCAGCTCAGTCTACAGACCTCTCCACCTTTTTTCTGTTTTGTGCATCCAGACCATTTGCCTTTTCCAGGCCCCTGCCTGGGAAGGTGAGGATTTGGGGGCCAGTGTTGTGGAGCTGAAGCCCCTGCTCTCAGCACTGATGTTGCGTACACTCACAGAAGCCCCTGTTTTGGGTAGTGACTACTTTCCTCAATTGTCCCTGGTATCCCCTGGCCCAGAAATCCTCTCTTTAATCCTCTCCAGAGCACATTTTCTCCATGTCTCACTTGCAGAGGTACCGGGGAAAGCCTGTTTTTGAGCTGACTGAGGATTTTGTGACATAGGTTAAACTGGGTCTTGGTCTCCCCATGGCAGCCTGGATTCAGCCTCCTCTGCTCTGCTACGTCAGCTACCCCAGTACAACTCTCAGTTGCTATGCTGGTCTCCCTTTCTGTTCTTCCTGCCATTTTGAGTTTATTGTTGAAAGTGTTATCGAGTCCAAGCTCTCTCTGCTTGCCACATGACAGGCCAATAAATCCGGGACATGAGGTGTTGAGGCAAGGAATATTGGCTGATGGATAAGATGGCAGAGTCATGTCTCAAAATAAGCATTTTATGGGAGTCTGGATGGCAGGTTCTTTTATAGAACAGAGGTGGGGGAGAGGTGAGGAAGCAAAGTAAAAAGGCCATTAATCTTGTAAATATCTCTTAGAATGACAAGCCTCAGTCAGGGGTTGGGTTAATTTCTTCCTTCCTGGCATCCACAGGTAGACAAGGCCCTGAAAAAAGGCACTTTAGTTTAACATTCAGGCAGAGAGGTAGGCTTCTCTGAGGCAGGCCATTATGTAGGATTATAATAACAAAAGAAATGGAAAGCAAGTCAAAGAAACAGTTCCAACACAAGTCAGAATTGACTTCTCCCTGCAACCAAAGGTGAGAGTGAGAGGGATGTTCCTGACTATTCCACCATCTTTACCTGAAGCTGACTAGGACATGGCTAACAGAAGCCAGACAACAGAAGCCAAAAGGAAAGCATTTCAGACAGAAGGAGCCACATGAGTCAGATCTGGAAGCTATGTAACAGGACGGTGTTTGCTGAAAACCTAGATTGTGGAGGGCTGGTGCTCTACTAGTTCCCTATGATGACCTGCCTTTGACAACCTCAAAGTTGGTCATGAGGGGCTTGGGAAGATGGGATGATGGCCAGGAGGACCAATTCTGTACTTTGCTCTGCAACACATGTACTCAGGGACCAGGAGCGCCCAGAGGCTGGTGTGGCTTGAGCTCCAGTTACAATACTAGCTGGACCATCAGTTATTGAACAGGAGCTTCTGTATGCTTTGATGGGCCTGGTTGAATTAATCAAGCCATAATCTGCTTCCTTTGCTTACTTGAAATTTGATATTGAAAAGCTTTTTTTTTCCTCTATCAATATCCCCATTTAGGATTGCTTTGTTGAACAGATAGCCATGAAATAAGAGAAATGGTATAAAAGGTAGCAGGAAGGATACATACACTGTATGTTGTCTTCACTGCTCCTGCTGCTCTTTGTCAAAAAGAAAAGTACAAAGTGAGACTATTAGGCATTGGCAGTAGCCATCTGAACAGACCCTTTCAGTTCTTTTTTAATTCCTGAATCTTGTAGATTCTCCTGTAGCTCAGCTGGTAAAGAATCTGCCTGCAATGTGGGAGACCTGGGTTCGATCCCTGGGTTGGGAAGAGCCCCTGGAGAAGGGAAAGGCTACCCACTCCAGTATCCTGGCCTGGAGAATTCCATAGACTGTATAGTCCATAGGGTCACAAAGAGTCAGACACGACTGTGCAACTTTCACTTGTGGATTTAATGTAATATAACATGACACAGCATTTCAGATGTGACCAACATAATTTTTTTTAATTTAATTTTTATATTGAAGTATAGTTGACTTACAAAGTTGTGTTAGTTTCAGGTGTATAGCAAAGTGATTCAGTTACACACACACACACACATATGCATACTCTTTTCAGATAATTTCCCCTTATGGATTATTAAAAAATGTTAAGTATAGTTCTCTGTGCTGTAAAGTAGGACCTTGTTAATTATCTATTTTATATATAGTAAGGTGTATATGTTGATCCCAACTTCCTGATTTATCCCTCTTCTATCCCTCTCGCCTTTGGTAACCGTAGGTTTGTTTTTTATGCCTGTGGGTTTATTTCTGCTTTGTATTTGAGTTCATTGGTATCATTTAAAAATTATTTCACAGGTAAGTGATATCATATGATGTTTGTCTTTCTCTGACTTACTTCACTTAGTATGATAAACTCTAGGTCCATCCACATGGCAATGTTTCATTCTCCTTAATGGCTGAGTAACAGCAAGAAGAGATGAGACAGCCTTCCTCAGTGATCAATGCAAAGACATAGAGGAAAACAACAGAATGGGGAAGACTAGAGATCTCTTCAAGGAAATTAGAGATACCAAGGGAACATTTCATGCAAAGATGGGCTCAATAAAGGACAGAAATGGTATGGACATAACAGAAGCAGAAGATATTAAGAAGAGGTGGCAAGAATACACAGAAGAACTGTACAAAAAAGATCTTCACGAGCCAGATAATCATAATGGTGTGATCACTCACCTAGAGCCAGACATCCTGGAATGTGAAGTCAAGTGGGCCTTAGGAAGCATCACTATGAACAAAGTTAGTGGAGGTGATGGAATTCCAGTTGAGCTATTTCAAATCCTGAAAGATGATGCTGTGAAAGTACTGCACTCAATATGTCAGCAAATTTGGAAAACTCAGCTGTGGCCACAGGACTGGAAAAGTTCAGTTTTCATTCTAATCCCAAAGAAACGTAATGCCAAAGAATGCTCAAACTACCGCACAATTGCACTTATCTCACACGCTAGTAAAGCAATGTTCAAAATTCTCCAAGCCAGGCTTCAGCAATACATGAAACATGAACTTCCAGATGTTCAAGGTGGTTTTAGAAAAGGCAGAGGAACCAGAGATAAAATTGCCAACATCCACTGGATCATTGAAAAAGCAAGAGAGTTCCAGAAAAACATCTATTTCTGCTTTATTGACTATGCCAAAGCTTTCGACAATGTGGATCACAATAAACTGTGGAAAATTCTGAAAGAGATGGGAATACCAGACCACCTGACCTGCCCCTTGAGAAACCTGTATGCAGGCCAGGAAGCAACAGTTAGAACTGGACATGGAACAACAGACTGCTTCCAAATAGGAAAAGGAGTATGTCAAGGCTGCATATTGTCACCCTGCTTATTTAACTTATATGCAGAGTACAGCATTAGAAATGCTGGGGTGGATGAAGCACAAGCTGGAATCAAGACTGCTGGGAGAAATATCAATAACATCAGATATGCAGATGACACCACCCTTATGGCAGAAAGTGAAGAACTAAAGAGTCTCTTGATGAAAGTGAAAGAGGAGAGTGAAAAATTTGGCTTAAAGCTCCACATTCAGAAAACTAAGATCATGACATCTGGTCACATCACTTCATGGCCAATAGATGGGGAAACAGTGGAAACAGTGGCTGACTTTATTTTTGTGGGCTCCAAAATCACTGCAGATGGTGATTGCAGCCATGAAATTAAAAGATGCTTGCTCCTTGGAAGGAAAGTTATGACCATCCTAGACAGCATATTAAAAAGCAGAGACATTACTTTTGTCAACAAAGGTCCATCTAGTCAAGGCTATGGTTTTTCTAGCAGTCATATATGGATGTGAGAGTTGGACTATAAAGAAAGCTGAGCATAGAAGAATTGATGCTTTTGAACTGTGGCATTGGAAAAGACTCTTGAGAGTCCCTTGGACTACAAGGAGATCCAACCAGTCCGTCCTAAAGGAGATCAGTCCTGGATGTTCATTGGAAGCACTGATGCTGAAGCTGAAACTCCAATACTTTGGCCACCTGATGTGAAGAATTGACTCATTTGAAAAGACCCTGATGCTGGGAAAGATTGAGGGCAGGAGAAGGGGACAACAGAGGATGAGATGGTTGGATGGCATCACTGACTCAACAAACATGAGTTTGGGCAAACTCTGGGAGTTGGTGATGGACAGGGAGGCCTGGCGTGCTGCGGTTCATGGGGTTGCAAAGAGTCAGACACGACTGTGCGACTGAACTGAACTGAACTGAATATTTCATTATATATGTACCACATACTCTTTATCCATTCATCTGTCGATGGGCATTTAGGTTGCTTCCATGTCTTGGCTATTATAAATAGTGCTGCTATGAACATAGGGGTGCATGTATTTTTTTTTAAATTACAGTACTGCCCAAATACATGCCCAGGGGTGGGATTGTTGGGCCATATGGTAGTTCTATTTTTAGTCTTTTGAGGAACTTCCATACTGTTCTCCATAGTGGTTGCACCAATTTACATTCCCATCAATAGTGTCGGAGGGTTCCTCTTGTCCAGACCCTCTCCAGCATTCACTATTTATAGATTCTTTGATGATGGCCATTCTGACCAATGTGAAGTGATACCTCATTGTAGTTTTTATTTGTAATGCAATATTTTTAAAAGTTCAAAGCAGCAAGCCGAACTATACATGTGAACTGGCTGCCTATTTTTGTAAATGAGATTTCACTGGACACAAGGCCAGGGTTAGTGTGAACCAAGTGAGGCATGATTCTGCCAAGTGCAGGATTAGATCCTGTCATTATCTTAAACTTTGGTGTTTTGCTCATCATGCATTTTTTTGCATTCATTTTCATTTTCAGCACACTGCATTAAAATATTATTTATCTAGATTCTGGAGGCTTTGGGTGCACTTTTAAATTTTGCACCTCAGGCGAGTGCCTCAGTCATCTCACCTTAATCCAAAGTCTTCCCTCCCTTTCTGTGAGCCACAGGATCATGTAAAAAGGGGACTACAGGTACGGGCCTCCTTAGTTAAAACTTCGGGCTTCCCCTGACCCATAATTCAAAGGCACAAATTAATCCCTCCTCAGAAACAGCTAAGTGAGCAGATTGGATTATGACTCCTGCCTGCATATGGTACTCTTACTATCCATCAATCTTTCCTTTTTCCTTTGTTATAGCCAAGTCCCAGCTGAAACTAAAATTTGGACTTCCAAGCCATTAAATACTTATATCAAAGCTTAATTGAATTAGGACATACACATTAAATCCAACCTGAGAGATAGACAAGTGGGACAATTTGAGTAGTATGTGCATATATACAGATGTGTCCCCACCTAGCTTTTTGGCACAAACTAGCTTAAAGCTCAGGTGAAATCCCATCTCTATGTCAAAATTTTGAATTTATGGTATTTGATTATTTTCTAAAGAGATTGGGCCTCCTGAAAGTATGGTTCTAGCAATAAAAACCTACATTCAACTCCCATACAGCTCAATTTTCATTAACCCATGTTGTACCAAAGCAAGGCTTTGGAGCTAGAGTTAAATAGAGGATTTTCACATCCCTTGCTGTGAGAACAGTGGCATAATGAATTTAGGCCCATTGGTGCATCCCATACACAAAAGAGTTGATGGGTCTCCTGAGGCATCTGGAGAGATCTTTAAAATGCCAGCCTCCAATTAAAATAAATAAACTAATTTAAAAAATGATTACAAAGGAAAAAAAGGTGCCTGATAATATTTGCAGTAATGGAGATACATCCTTTTCAGAAGGCACACAATTGCTTTATCAGCTTGAATGATTTCCTTAGTGCCCTTGTAGTCTACTAAGTAGACTACATAAGAAGAGCTTTTTTAAAATGTATTTAAGCAACTCATCTGATGAGCAGGGTTGGCTGGGTGCTGTGGAAATGCAGCATGTGATTAAAATACACCAGCAGAAGAAAACCTACTAAGTGAATTGTTGGCAGCCCCTGCCCCAATGATCTCATTATGTCTTTGTCCTTCCTCACAGTAAAACTCTAGCCCAAACTGGGTGCAGCAGCACCAGGCGATGTCATGCCTTCTGACGGCTCCCAGAACCAGGGTCAGTGGGGTTCACTGGGGTTTCAGGCCCAGGGAAGGAGGATGAGGACAAGCTTCATCCATGCATGGGCCAGGCTTGGGGAATATCTCAGAAACACTTAGAAAGATGGAGCCTGGCTCCAGGAGACCATCAGGCCATGCACATTGGGGAAGCAGAGTGTAGCTTCTGAGGCTGCCAGACAGGCGCCTGCCCCTGAGTCCGTTCCCTCAGTTCGCTGAGACTGCCGTAAAGTAGTTCTACTTGCGGTTTAAAATGATGAAACTTTATTGACTCGGTTCTGGAGGCTAGAAGTCTTAACTCAAGCTGTCAGCAGAGCCATGTTCCCTCTGAGAGCTCGAGGGTACAATCTTTTCTGGCCTCTTCCCCCTTCTGTGACCCGGGGCAGTATGTGGCTTGTGGCTACATCACTCCAGTCTCCACTTCCATCTTCTCCTGTGTGTGCCTTTTTCTCTTCTGTCTCTTATAAGGACATCCTAAATCCAAGATGATCTTATCCTGAGATCTTTAATCACATCTTCTTTTCCTAAATAAGGTCACACTCATGAGTTTGGATGAATGTGACCTTTCAGTTGTTGTTGTTTAGTCACTAAGTCATGTCCAATTCTTTATGACCCCATGGACTGTAGCTCACCAGGCTCTCTGTCCATGGGATTTCCTAGGCAAGAATACTGGAGTAGGTTGCCATTTCCTTCTCCGGGGGATCTTCTCGACCCAGTGATCAAACCTGGGTGTCCTGCATTGGCAGGTGGATTCTTGACACTGAGCCACCAGGGAAATCCTCTCTTTTAGAGGGCCACAATTTAATTCACTCCACCCTAGATTTTTGAGTCCCCCGATCATCACACACTCCTCTGTGGGGAGGATGAATCAGTGTAGTGTAGTAAAGCTGCACAGACCCTTGTAGAGTGTTCAAAAGCCTTGTGGAAGGAGCTTCCGTGTAGCACGGGGAACTCTTTTCCATGTTATATGGCAGCCTGAATGGGAGGGGAGTTTGGGGGAGGATGGATACATGTATATGTATGACTGAGTCCCTTCACTCTTCACCTGAAACTATCACAACACAGTTAATCAGTTTTCCGTGCTAAGCTACTTCAGTCATGTCTGACTCTTTGCAAACTTATGTACTGTAGCTTGCCAAGCTCCTCTGTCCATGGGATTCTCCAGACAAGAATACTGGAGTGGGTTGCCATGACCTCCTCCAGGGGATCTTCCCAACCCAGGGATCGAATCTGTGTCTCTTATGTCTCCTGCATTGACAGGCAGGTTCTTTACCACTAGTGCCACCCAGGAAGCCCTATGCAAAAGAAGTTAAAAAGCCTTGTGGAGAACCATGAGCACTGCTCCGTGGGTCATGATGTGAAAAGAGGCCAAGTACTCAGACAGTGCAAGACAATTAACCTTTAGGTGCAGGTTGGCACATTTGTCTTCTTTCCATTTGTCTTTATCTCTGAGTTTTTACAAAGGACTTGCTTCAGCCACCTTTCCGAGATTCAGCTGACTTTTTCCTGGGGGATCAGTTGTAGGAGACCAGTCCCCATGGATCAGACCACCTCTCTTATGAGTGGTGTCCTGGTCCTTCAGCCATGCTCACAGAGCCTGGCACAGAGCAAGCATCAAGAAATGCTTGTGGAACATAGAATGAAGAACTGAAGAAAGGGAAGAAAGAAGGCAGATAGGAAGATAGGCAGTCTCCATTTGTCCCTCCCACTTTCAAACTTTCAAGTACAGGTCCCTCCTAGTACAGGTCCTTCCCAGACCATGCGCTGACAGTCTCATCATGCTGCAACTGATGTGTTTGCTATAACTCATATGAATCATGCTGAATGCTTTTCAGATGGCTTTGCAGTCGTGTTGTAGAAGAATCCTTCCTTGACTCATAACTGCATGCTTTCTTGTTTTCTTGTACCAAATACATTCAGTACAAAGAGCCTTGGCTTGGGAGCGAGCAGATCTAGATTCTACTCCCAGCTGGGTCACTACCAAGGAATGTGACCTTGACCAAACCCTCTCCCTCTCTGGGCTCCAGTTTTCTTGAAGGTAAAATAGAAGATTAGACAAAGGGATCTCTGAGGCTCTTTCCACAACTGAAGCTCTTCCCGATTAGTGACGCTTCTGGAGAAAAATACTTTGTACAGGTCAAAACCAAGCTGAATTGAAACAAAGATGGGAATTTCAATGTCTCCTACACCAGGATTTGCTGACCTCACTCCATTCTCCCTCTCTAGCCCCCAGATGAGGTGACACTCCACAGTGGACCTGCCTTAAGCCTCAGCCCCAGGACTGCAATAGCCTTGCCTGCTGATCAGACCTTCCCTCTGGGAGGGAAAGAGACTCAGGACACAAGAGCCATGTGTGTGAATCCAGTGGTTCTTTCTACACTCCAGACCTTAACACATAGCCACACACAGACCACATGCATGCTCTTTTCTGGAGCCAAATCTTGGAGATGGTTTATAATTATTTATCTGGTTATCTGAGCTTGAGTCATCTTTTTAAAAATCAATAGCTGTTTTCTCATGGCTTATTTTTGTGAGTGAGTGTGTGTGTGCTAAGTCGCTTCAGTCATGTCTGACTCTTTGTGACTCCGGGGACTATAGCCCACCAGGCTCCTCTGGCCATGGGATACTCCAGGCAAGAATACTGGAGTGGGTTGCCATTTACTCCTCCAGGGGACCTTCCTGACCCAGGGGTAGAACCTGCGTCTCCTGTGTCTCCTGCACTGGCAGGTGGATTCTTCACCACTGTGTCACTTGGGAAGCCCCCATTTTTTCCAAATTGAAGTTAGTAATATACGTTCACCAAAAAGGGAAATAAAATGTACCTCTATAAACTCCTCCAAACTACTTCAATGAATATATTAGTAGATGAGAAAGAATCAAGGTTTTTTTCAATATTTTACGTAGAGTTCAGTACAGTTCAGTCACTCAGTCGTGTCCGACTCTTTGCGACCCCATGAACCGCAGCATGCCAGGCCTCCCTGTCCATCACCAACTCCCGGAGTCCACCCAAACCCATGTCCATTGAGTCAGTGATGCCATCCAACCATCTCATCCTCTGTTGTCCCCTTCTCCCGCCTTCAATCTTTCCTAGCATCAGGGTCTTTTCAAATGAGTCAACTCTTCACATCAGGTGGCCAAAGTGTTGGAGTTTCGGCTTCAACATCAGTCCTTCCAATGAACACCCAGGACTGATCTCCTTTAGGATAGACTGGTTGGATCTCCTTGCAGTCCAAGGGACTCAAGAGTCTTCTCCAACACCACAGTTCAAAAGCATCCATTCTTTGGTGCTCAGCTTTCTTCATAGTCCAATTCTCACATCCATACATGACTGCTGGAAAAACCATAGCCTTGACTAGACGGAACTTTGTTGGCAAAGTAATGTCTCTGCTTTTCAATATGCTGTCTAGGTTGGTCATAACTTTCCTTCCAAGGAGTAAGTGTCTTTTAATTTCATGGCTGCAATCACCATCTGCAGTGCTATCAATACAGCTTTAAAGAAAGAAATTTTACAGAACCATTATATGTCTTTCTTTAAAGCTGCATTGATAGCTTCCTTCCCATGGGCCTTTCCACGTGGAGAGCTCATCCTCTTCCACAAATCCAGAGGGCACTGGGGTGAGGAAACAGTGGCTGAAGCCTGATGGCTTCCACATCAGCTCCCACCACTTACCGGCTTCTGGAACTTGGGCAAGTCATTTCCCATCTTTGAGCTTTAGTTTTCTTCTCTGAAGTCAGGGTCATGGCATAACTGGCCTGGGTACCTGTCCAATCACAGGGCCACTGGGACCATTAGAGAACAAGGCTACAACGAGGGATTCACTGTGTCAAAGGTCTGTCACTACTACTCTGTGCTACAATCCTCAAAAGGAGGGTGTTTGGCAGGGCCTCTGAGGCACCTGGCTCAAGGAGACCATTCACATTAAATACAGTGTGAACCTGTGGATTTGCGCCCCTGGGAAGAGGCCTGGCCCATATCCCAGTTTGATGTGGACTGAGCTGCTTCTGGGGCTCCTGGCCGTGTGGAGGAAGGAACAGTGTGATTGGCCTGTGGGGAGTCTGCTCTTGGATGGCTTTGGCTGTCTGTAAAGTGGCTTCAGAGCAATTATTTTATCTACCCAGGAATCCTGCAAGGCAGATAATATTATCATTACTATCTCCATTTTCCGGAAGAGGAAAGTAAGGATCAGAGAAGTTGAATTACTTATCCAAAGTCTACAGCTTATAAGTGACAGATATGGAGCTTATACCCAAGTGTTCAGGTTTCTGGAAGCTCTTCCCATGATCCAAATAAGTTTGGGGTTTGGCATTATCAGGGACAAGTGTGTGGATGATGCAGTTTTTCACATGTAAACTGAGAGGAAACTTTCCCCATATGTTTATTCATTTATTTATTCAGTAAAAAGTAACTAGAAGCTTCTGCTTTGCTAGGTGCAGCCTAGAACGTCTTCATTTAAAATGGAGGTCAACCAAATAAGATGTCAGGTTTGCCTTTTATCCCCAGCATATACCCTTTTACTCAGTTTCAGGACTTTGTTTTAGGATAACATCAAAATCTGTCTGCCAAGGAAGGGTTCTCTCCTAATTTTTTATCCTTTCTTCTTTTCTCTCTGAGAGCCTCTCCTAACCGTGACTAACAGCACAGACTCTGGACTCAAACTGTCTGGGTTAAAATCTCAGCTCTACTACTTCCTAGCTGTGTGATCTCAGGCAGCTTACTTACCCTCACTCTGCCTCTGTTTTCTCATATGTAAAATGGGGTTTATTACAGTAGCCATCTCATCAGGTTGTAAGGAGAATTTTATCAGTTACTATTCTCAAGGTGTTTAGAACAATGTCTGGCCCATGTTAAGTGCTGTATAAATATCTGCCGTTATTACTATTATTGCCCTTGGGATGAGAGGTGGGAAAGAAAAGTGGAAATTCTCAGGAAAAACTCAGGGCTAGTGGGAAGTGGAGCAAACTGGTGTAATTGGATCTAATCAGACAGCTTGTTAAAGTATCTGCAAGTGTCCCAACCTCCACTGCAAGCAGACACAGATCACCTAGACACACAGATGCCTTCTGTCTTGCTTTTCGTTCTTTGGTCATTGATGATGAAACCCACCCATTAGAAAGGAAATGGGCAGAAGGGGCTGCTTCAGACCCTTGTCCTGCAGAGAGGAATAGAGCAAGTCAGTGGGAGGCTGGCCCTGGGAACCATTGTGCCCAGGGAGGCACCTTGCCTGTCCTGCTCCCATCCATCTGAGACATATAGGGTCATGAGTGTTCCCTTAGTCAAGGACACAGACTTAGTTAATACAAGGAACTACAACTCTTTCCTTTATCTGGAGTTTTTAAGTCTCAGCTGAGTTCTCAGCGTGATTTATTCTTCTTAAATCTGCTACCCTTGTGGAAATGAGGTGAGAAAAACTAGGTTGCCCACGAGTGAGACAACTGAGATTGAGTCCTGCCTCCACCACGTAATGGCTTTGTGATCTTGAGCCAATTGTCTCCGTTCTCTGCACTCTATGCCCCACCTTAAGTAGAGCTTGAACTTCACTCTTAGCTCTTATGTTGGGGATCGTGGGGATGGAGCCATTCAGTTACCTTCTGGGAGGAAGGTGTCTCCCATCCAGACTGATCACATGCTTTGGTGGACTGTTCCCTTGCTCCCTGTATCTGTATGTGTTCCAGGCATCAACTCTAGTCCCTTGAGAGTCTCTGACAGCAAGGGATGGTCTGATTCCTCTCTCTGCCTTCACTGTCTCCTAAGTACTTGATAAACATTTGTGGCATAAATGACTAAATGAGCGAGGCAGAGGGTGTGTTGCACCAGCCTAAACTGTGCCATGGGCTTCCCTGGGGGCACAGTGGTAAAGAATCTGCCTGCTAGTGCAGGAAACACAAAAGACACAGGTTCAATCCCTGGGTTGGGAAGATCCCCTGGAGTAGGAAGCACTTCAGTATTCTTGCCTGGGAAATCCCAAGCACAGAGGAGACTGGCAGGCTGTGGTCCATAGTAGCGCTTAGTCATGTCCAACTTTTTGCGACCCCATGGACTGTAGCCCATCAGGCTCCTCTGTTCATGGAATTCTCCAGGCAAGAATACTGGAGTGGCTAGCCATTCCCTTCTCCAGGGGATCTTCCCGACCCAGGGATCGAACCCAGGTCTCCCTCATTGCAGATGGATTCTTTACTATCTTAGCCACCAGGGAAGTCCATAAGGTTGCAAAGAATTGGAAACAACTGAAGTGATTTAGCACCCATGAGTGCAAACTGTGCTATGGTGCAGGGCTCCCTGGCTGGGCGTGGCAAGTTTAACACTGACTGTGGTGCTTGTTGTTCGTGTGACTTTGAGCTGAGCCTCTCTGGGCCTCAGTTTCCTCAGTTCTGGCATCCTATGGCCCCAGGGACGCTTCTATCATAACCTTTCTGTGTTTTCCTCAGTGACGGCAATCTGTGCCTACTCTTCCAGTGGCCTGGAAAGTTCCCTGTGCACCCAGTGTCACCTGGAGGAGACTGGCACTCTCTCCTGAGGCGGCCATGTCTCTGCTATGACCCTTCTAGAGACAGTGACTCTTTTCCTGTAGTTCTACCACCTGACTGTAGCTCCCAAAGGCCTGGACACATCGACCTCATAGGCTCAGGGTGTCTCCCACCCAAGATCCATTCTTCCTACCTGACCTCTGCCCCAAGCAGAGTTGGGGGCGACTGACAGCCCAGTCAGTGAATGGTTCCCCAAACTGGCTGTGTGTCAGAATCCCTTGGAACACATGCCCCCAAATACAGAAAACTAAGCAAACCCCAGTCTCCACTGAATGCCATGTTCTGGTGATATGAACAGAGATCTGTGTGACATTCATGATGAAAGCTTTTTCACCTCAGTTGTTAACAAGATAAAATATAGTCTTCCTTTCTCTCCCATGCTATCCCCTCAGAGTTCACTCTTGCCAGCATATGGCAACTGTGTTCTGTGGTCAGAGATGAGGCCCAGCCACTCTTCAGGATACCCAGGTAAAAGAAACCTGGATTCATCATGAATGTCACATTCTGTATCACATAACAGCTTTGGTCTTCAGGCTGGTGGTCTCAGGTTGCAGAAGGCTGGGCTTTTTCACTGAGTCCCTGTGCAAAGTTTAATTAAAGTTTCCCAACAAAGACACTGTCTCCTGCTACAGCCCATAGAGATACCTGCTCCAGAAATTAATGAGAAGTTTTTCTTTAAAAGGTGTTTATGAGAAATGTACCACCCTCCTCCCATTTCAGGATATCTCAGATGGATGTTTGCTTTTGAGGGGTGGGAGAAGAATTTGGGTTACGAGGATTTTAGAGTGCTCAAGAAGAGTCACTGAGAAGTAAGGTGGGTTGGCCCTGGCACAAGGGACCACCGAACCAGGAGTCTGCAGGACTGAGTTCCAATTCCAGCTGCGAAACGAATTTGTTGTATGGCGCTAGGTAGGTTCCTTGGCTTTTCCAGTCTTTGAAAAAGCCTTTTCCTCATCCTCTCTCTCATGAAGTCTAAGGGAACCACCATTTCTGGCAGAACAGTCTCTGGTTGTCTCTGGCTTGTCCGGTGCCCTCATCCCCTTGCCGGGCCACCAGTTTCATGGGGATAGCACACATTCTCATTTCAGAAACAGCTCCTCTTGGGTCTTCAACTGGAGGCTTCTTGAAAGTTTATGAGGCACGGCAGGCAAACAGCAACATGGGAACTCATGGGTGCTCCCTAAATTGCCCGTGATCAATGGAAAGGATGTTTCTCATACACAGTAAAGTATGGATGGAGAGTATTTTTTTCTGTTCCCTAAGCCTAACCCTAACCTTAAGCCCAGCGCTAATTCTGCCCGCTAAAACAAAACAAACCAAAAACATCCACACATGAACACTTAAAACCAAAGCTCTCCTAAAAGGGAGTTCTACTAGAGGGAAGATTTTTCCATTTTTTCTCTTTGGTAGTGGAGAGGGGGGAGGAGAGGGGTGTGGGGCGTGCTCTGAGGCAGTGGTGGTTCCAAATATAAGCAGTCTAGAGGGCTGCGTGAGGCGACAGGAGCACTGAGGTCAGCCATTCATTCCAGAGCACCTGGGCCTGACTCACGTGCCAGAACCACCTCAAAATCCTTGGTTTCCACTGGCAAACTGTCACCCAGCACTGTCACACCCCAGCTCAGCAGCAAGCCCCACAGCAAGCACCGTGAGTGTTAAAGGTGAAAACGTTAGTCGCTCAGTCATGTCCGACTCTTTGTGACCCCATGGACTGTAGCCCGCCAGGCTCCTCTGTCCATGGGATTCTCCAGGCAAGTATACTGGAGTGTGTGTGGGGGTTGCCTTGCCCTTCTCTGGGGCATCTTCCAGACCAAGGGATCGAACCCGGGTCTCTCACCTTACAGGCAGATCCTTTAGAATCTGAGCAACCAGGGAAGCCCTAAGTACAGAAAAGGCCATCTTCAAAAGTGCTGTCACTCTCCTCAGGGGGAGCCCTGAAACTGGCCCAGAGATTGCCTCACTTAGACGGGAAGGCAGTCTGGTGGAAAGGCGCTGCTCCCAGCCACGCAGTTTCTGTACCTCTCTGTGCCAGAGGCCCTTTTTCCTTCCCACCTCTCCCTCTCTCTGCCCTCTGGGCCTGCGGTAGGTGTGTGGGGAGATGGGTAGAAGTGTTATCAGAGCACTTGTTTCATCAGTTTTATTCTGAAATCAGTGCAGAACATGATATACTAGCTCAAGGGGTACTTTTCTAGTTAGCCAAGGCAGTTCTCCTAGAAGTGCCCATTTTATTATTAAATAAACATTTGGGCTGTGTTGAAGTTGGCCCAAACTGTAGGATGACTACATAGCTTGGAGGAATCTGTTAGGTTTTTTTTTTTTCCTAATTGATCTACGAGTGACACCAGACACATATATTTATACTCCTTTTTCTTCTGGGTGAAGTAAAAATAATAGATTGTGATCCCCTGATTAAAGTGGAGACATATGCAGGAAAACAGGGCAAATAGCGGGAGGAGGACGTGCTTGAGGTAGCCCTGTCAAGAGCCATCAGGAGAGGGAGATTGCAGACACTGCTCATACCTCAAAGCACTGACCTTTGGCTATGAATTAATCATTTGGAGATCATATTGCTCCTGTGCTTTACTCACAGGAGGAATTGATTACATGCTGAAATTAATTGCAAATTGGGATTAACCATTTGCTTTTATCTCATGGTTGAAATTTATTTTTCAGCTGTAGTTGCCTTAATGCTTTTACGCCAAGGTTTTTCTTTACTGTACTGCTAATTCCAGGAAATTCCCCACAGTGAATGGACATGTCTGCCCACTCAGTCACTCAGAAAAACATGAAGCCTGAGAGGCAATAAAATTAAACACTGCCCTGGATTAGCAGAGCTTGGCCAGAGTAGAAAATGTTTAATTCCTAATCAGAAGTGGATTGAATCACTCCAGAGTTTCGAGGATGAAGGCTGGAGCCACTACAATGAGGGGCATTCACAGTGGCTGAGGTGCAAACAACAGCAGCAGCAATGTAGCTGAAGGGGCTCAGTTCATAGCCTGTGTAACCTGAAGCGACAAGGCCAGGTGGTCCCCCTGGAGTGGACGCACTCTCTGGCTGTTTTGCTCTTGATGACGCGGAGCGTCCAGTCAGGGGAAGGCTATGCCCTCTGCACTGGCCAAAAGCCATTTGCAAGGTTATAGGGTGTTCTGTAGGCTACCCTCCCAGGCTAGGGAGCAGCCAAACTGCAACAGGGTCCGAGGAAGTGTTACTGAACATGGCGAAAAGAGGGACAGATTCAGTGGGAAAGCCCAGGTTGATTTCCACCCATCTTTCTACCTAAAGAGCTCATAATTTGTGCAGGAGTTCCAGGAACACAGCATAGTAAAACTGAGTGGTCCAAGGGGGGGCCAGGCCAAGTGCTGAGTGCATTCAGAGGGGCGCTCACTTCCACCTGGGGTCTCAGGGCTGGGGGCCTGGCCAGCTGCGCGGAGAAGGGGCTTTGATAATTGCTCTCCTCTCTGACCTCCCACAGCACATTGTTTACCCCTCTGCTCGAGCGCTCAGCAAGCTGGCCTGCAATTGTCTGTTTACGTGTCTGTCTCTCCAATTAGACCTCGAGCCCTGAGAGGGCAAGGGGCACGCTTTGTTCAAATCCCCATTCCCAGGGCCAGACACAGTCTCTGCACACAGAAGGGTCTCAGGAAAGCTTTGCTGAAAAAGCAGCACTTTGGTTTTCTCTATAAGAAGGGAGGTGATTCATTCCAGCCCTAGAAGCAGAGGAGAGAAGTGACTGAGTGTCCTTGGGCCCCAACTGGACCGTCAGCTGCTTTAGGGACAATCATACTCTCTTCTCTCTAAACTTCCTAAGTGCCCAGACTTGTGTCTGCCCAGGTCAGGCGTTCCCCAACCTGCACAAAGAAGCCAATAGCATCCCTCCTCTTCCCACGAATTCAGAGAAACAAGGACAAAACAGAACCAGATTTTGTGTTTAATACACAGTAAGCACCTCACAGATTATTAGCTTATCACAAGAGAAAAAAATGTATCTTTAAAATAGAAGCATCAGGTTCTCCTTGCATGCTAAGTTGCTCCAGTCATGTCTGACTCTTTGTGACCCCATGGACTATAGCCCACCAGGCTCCTCTGTCCATTGGATTTTCCAGGCAAGAATACTGGAGTGGGCTGCCATGCCCTCCTCCAGGGGATCTTCCTGACCCAGGGATCAAACCCGTATCTTTTATGTCTCCTGCATTGGCAGGCAGGTTCTTTACCACTAGCACCACCTGGGAAGCCCCAGGTTCTCCTTATCTTAACCCAGACCCCTAATAATGGGACAATCAGACCTTATGTTCCTTCTAACGTGGTGCAATAGGAAGAATACAGTATCTCCTATGAAATATTCTTGCTAAAAACAAGCCATTAAAACTGGCTTTCAATTTACAGAAAATGAGGAAGCAGAGGATTGAGTTAAAAAAAATTCACAAGGAAATAATCAGACAAAGCCAGAATATTAAACAATCCACAACACAACTAGCCTGGTCTCTTCCAGTGTTATAGGGTTAGACCCAGATTCAAACAGAATAACGAGTCTTCAAAATATAATATGTGATTCTTGACAGGATCTTGATTTTTTCCCACAAATTTCAATTGTATTTACACATCAGTGGATGATACATCTGAATTGCATAAGAGGATCTTGACTCTTAAAAAAAAAAGCCTTTGTAGTGCAAAAGCTTTTAAGTTTCATTAGGTCCCATTTGTTTAGTTTTGCTTTTATTTCCAATATTCTGGGAGGTGGGCCTCCAACTAACAAAAAAAGAAAAAAAAAAGTAAAAAAAAAAGCCATAGAACATAGCTTGGAAACAATTTGTGAAATTTTATTGCTATTTGATAATAGGTTGATTTTCTTAAGTGTGATGATGGTATTATTATGTAGGACAATGTCTTTCTTTTTAGGAGATGTGAACTGGAGTAATTCAGAGGGAGGCATCATGATGACTGCTAAAACCCACATACTTTTAAATCTAAGGTGCAGGTCTTTGGGTGTTTATCATTCTATTTTCTCTACTTTTCTAAAAAAAATAACAGAATAGATGCAAAATCTGAAAAGTACATGGAAATCTCCAAACACCCCAAATATAGAGAAATATCAAACCCAGAGTAGTAAGGATAAGCTGATCCTGCAGTAGTCCTCAGAGACTTTGAACCTGATACAGGTCCCAGGGGCTGGGTAAAAAGTCCCAGGCATAGAGCAGAGACATGGCCAAGAAGATACATCCATGTTAGGTAGGGAAGTTAGAACAGAAGCAATGATAAGCCAAGAAATTGGTAAACATTTTGGTATAAGGGCATATAAGTATAGTCTTTGGTATAAGACTACACAGTGTATGTGCGTGCTAAGTTGCTTTAATCGTATCCTACTCTCTGCAACCTCATGGGCTGTAGCCTGCTAGCCTCCTCTGTCCATGGGATTGTCCAGGCAAGAAAATTGGAATGGGTTGCCATTTCCTCCTCCAGGGGATCTTCCCAACACAAGGACTGAACCTGTGTCTCTTATGTCTCCTGCACTGGCAGGCTGGGAAGTACACAGAGTAATAGCAAGTGAAAACTAATTGTGTTGTATTCATACCTTGGATCCTATGGGCAGGTCCAGAAATAAATTGGGGGAGATTAAAGGATGGGAGGCCAAAAATGGATTCTGGTCCAGCAGGGGAGATAAAGAGATAAACAGAGAAGTCCATTGGAGGTGCCTTGGTTGACCTCTACATACACATAGAGAGCCCATAGGAGAAGAGGGTCTGTGCACTTTGGAGGGCAACTCCAGGGAGGGATTCATGAAGATGTTGATGCGTCAGTGTGCTTAGGGAACCACAGGTTTTTTGGACACAGCTGCAATATCAGGTTTGATGATAGTAGGGGCTGGAGAAGAGATGAGTCTGTGCAGGAAGTAAGAGGCCATGGCATGGGGGCACATTCTGTGTTAAGACAAGGGAGATGAACTTTAGCCTGAAAGGACTGTCTTGGCTGTCTGTTTTCGTGAATTTGAGATAAGGGAGGTGATTATTATTCTGACCTCTGCAATTCAAAATAATAATGAACACACACATTGCTTTAGAGTTTACAAAGCACCATGGTCTCTTTCTTGATCTCACAGCAATGCCATGAGATGTAGAATTTTCATTTTTGTGGTGAATAAACAGAGGTTTGGCAACGTTAAAGGGTTTGGTCAAGGACACAGAATTTGTAAGTAGGTGATTTTGTCCTAGACTCTTGACATTTTAAATGACCCCCGTCAGTGTGTTAAGGTGCGCCCTCCCAAACAACACATACTTCAGGAAAGTGACATGCTGAACGAGTAAGAATGTGTGAAGGGTTGTTTCTGTTTTGAAGATGTCCATAGCTCAAGAATTCATGATCTCTTTAGTGGATCTTTTCAGAGTTCCTGGAGGAAGTTCTCCTTCATGTCTAAACAAAATGAGGACTGCTTCAGTGAAAGCTCATTTCCTCTTATTTGATTTTTCATTAATGGAGGGAACACCTTGATCAGGATCCTCCTTCTATCCAATTGCAGGAAAAATGAAGTGTCCACGCTCTCAAGGGGTCTGTTTCTCTTGTTAGCTCATTGACTTTCTTCCCTTTGAATCCACACTTTCTTTTTAAACTGACTTCCAAGGCACTCCTCCCCCTGTCATCCTTCTGTAAGTTCAGGGTTTGACATATTCTTTCCTGGATCAATTTGTGCACATCAGTCATTCAATCTTTAAATGTTTCTGAAATATTCACTATGCTTAATGTTCCACATTCCCAAAAAGGAAATTGACTTACCATTAAGTGGCAGTAAGAATTAGATAAGTGGTAACACATGTCACCACATACTCTAGATCAATTCCAGGTCCTCTGTGTGGGACAAAATCTCTCCCCAAGCTGGGGACTCTAAGTTGGACAAAGTTGGATCCCAGGTGTTACATAAATGGGGCAGCAAACCACGCTGTATGATGCTCCCATTGAATAACCAAGGATTCACAGTCGCTTCTACTTGTAAACCGGCACTCTTTCAAGAATTGGTCACTTCTTCCTCCTCCCACCTAAACTAGTTCCTTTTTTTAGTTCCCCTGTTTTGGGGAAGGATGTGATTGGTGTCCTTCTCCCAATCCAAATGACACAATCCTCAGATAATCTTTTTCCCTCCATTCACCTTTCTTTCTTTCCTCTCTTCTTCCTTCTCACCCTTTCTTCCCATCCCTCCTTCCTTCCTGTCTTCCTTTGATTCATTCATTCATCATACACTCATTAGGCACCATGTTCAAGGTACTAGAGGTACAGAAGTGGATCAGACAGGGTCCCTGCCCTTAATTTGCTTTTAGTCTATAGGATAAACAAACAAGGAAATAGTGAGGATGTGATATGGTAAAGCTGTGAGTGGGGGAAGCAGAGGAAGTTAGTGGAGAGTAGATGAGGGTTAGAAATCCTTACTAGCAAGGATAGACTTTCCATTGGTTTCTCTGGGGAAGAACAAGCACTCCAACCATCAACCACATTTTTCCTACTTCAACAAGCATTAGTCAGTACCTCTCCCTGCCCACCATGCAAAGAGCACAGCCATAGCTTCCGTGGAGCTGCCAAGGTGAATAAGGTAGACTTCTTCCTTCTTGGGGTTCATAAGCTATTGGGGGAGATCACCAGGGCCACAAATAACTGGGATCCCTGGTAGACTGTGGGAAGGGCTGTTAATAGGGACACAAACAAACAGTGTACCATGGAACCCAGAGAAAGCAGTTGTTCAGTCCTACTAGGGGGAAACGGGACGTATGTAGTCCACAATATATTGGCGCTTTCTCTTTGATATTGACATACCTCTTTTTTTCAAAATTCAGCAGTCTGGTTAAGGTAAGCTGTGAGAATTGAAGGAGCCTGAGAACCATCTTTTCACAGCAGTTCATGTATGGGGATTGGGGGAGCCTGGAGGTGACTCTCAGAGTAGTTGAAGCCTTGCTACAGGGATAATCTTGAGAATGGGACTTCTCTCTGTTACTAAACTATCAAGTAGCATTTCTTGGTTTCTTGTCATTGTCTTATCCCTGAGATGCATCTCAGTGGCAGATGCCTGTCTTGGTCCGATGCAATAATAACATAATTAGCCTGGCAACATGCAGCTGGCATGGTGAGGAGCAGTATGGTTCACTTGTCAAGGTACCAGTCTTCAGAGTTCCACGCCTTTGGCCACATCCGTTTCATCTCTGGCTGGCTGTGTGACCTTGTGTAAGTTACTTGACCTCCCTGTTTCCTCATCCATCAAAAGGGGATATTAGTATCTATCTTAGAAAATATTTGCAAAGTTCTCTGAGATATGGGTGCAAAATCTTTAATAGAGTGCTTAATACAAAGTGTACACAAGTTAGTGGTATCATTATTAGTATCATTCACAATCCAGGGTGCAGTTGCATGCACATGCATTTTTACTTACTCCATTCTCACATTGTCCCAAGCTAGCCAACAACAACAACAAAAAAAAGTTGTACGAATACAACTTTTACATGACATGTATTCCTCTTCTTGGTCTACATATTCTCCCTGGGTGGTCTCTCTCATCTACTCTCATGGTTTCAACTACCATCTTTATGCTAGTGATTCTCAGATCTTTATTTTCAGTCCAGATCTCTCTTCTGAGAACCCAGATCCATATACTTAGCTGTCTTCTGGCCATCTTAACTCATGTGTCCCTTAAGTACCTCAAGCTCATGTGTTCAAAGCTGAGCACTACTCAAGGAATTTTCAAGGAAAACCTCACTTTAATTTTTTTAATTGAAGTATAGTTGATTTACAATGTTCCAGGTTACAGCAAAGTGATTTGGCTATACATATTATTATATTTCTGATCATTTTCCATTGTAAGTTATTACAAGATATTGAACATGGTTCCTTGTGCTATACATAGGACCTTTTGCTTTATCTATTTTATATATAGTAGTATGTATCTGTTAACCTCAAACTCCTAATTTATCCCTCTCCCCTTTCCACTTTGGTAACCATAAGATTGTTTCCTGTGTCTGTGGGTCTATTTCTGTTATGTAAATAAGTTCATTTGTATCAGTGTTTAAAATTCCACATATAAGTGATGCCATAAGATATTTGTCTTTCTCTGTCTGACTAGTCCAACCATATTGCTGCAAATGGAATGATTTCATTCTTTTTGATGGCCGAGGAATATTCCATTGCATATGTGTATCACATCTCCTTTATCCATTCATCTGTTGATGGACACTTAGGTTGCTTCCATGTCGTGGTTATTGTAAATAGTGCTGTCATGAACACTGGTGTGCATATACCTTTTTGAATTATAGTTTTCCTCTTCTAATTAGAGTTTTCATCTTTTTTAGATATATACTCTGGAATGTGATTACTGGATCATATGGCCCCTCTGTTTTTAGTTTTTTAAGGAAATTTCATACTGTTCTCCATAGTAGCTGCACCAATTTACATTCCCACCAGTAGTGTAGGATGGTTCCCTTTTCTCCACAATCCTTCCAGCATTTATTATTTGTAGACTTTTGGATGATGGCCATCCATTCTGCTGTGAGGTGACATTCCATTATAGTTGTTCTTGTAAACTTTTAAGATTAAAAACATTCTTTGGCCATGCTTTGTGGCATGTGGGATCTTGTTTCCTCAACCAGGGGTTGAACCCAAGTCTCTTGCAGTGGAAGTGTGGAGTCCTAACCACAGGACAACTAGGAAAGTCCCTTTTGAAATGTACTTAAATTTTTTCCCTTATTGTAGTTTTGATATGCAATTTTCTAGTAATTAGCCATATTGAGCATCTTTTCAACATTGTTGGCCTGTTGGCTATCTGCATATTTTCTCTGGAGCAATTCCTATTTAGGTCTTTGGCCCATTTTTTGACTGAGCTGTTTGCTTTTTGTATATATATATATTGAGTTGTATGTGCTATTTGTATATTTTGGAAATGAAGCCCTTGTCAATTACATCATTTGCAAATATTTTCCTCCAGTCAGTAGGTTGTATTTTTTTTTAAACCTCACTTTTCACTGAGGCAATTAAGGGAGAGTTCAAAAAGGAAGTGACTTATGAATTAAACTTCAAATGAAGATGTGATTTAATTTAGATCTGGTGAGAGGAAAGGAAAACCATTGAAGTGAAAGACAAGTTTACGGAGGCAAGAAAGCTTCATGGTGTACAGTAAGGAGCTGGTTTTGGTCATGTATCTCCAAATCTTCCTTCTTAATGTCTTATTTCACCCTCTAGTAAATACCTAGCTCTTGAGAACTGTCTCCACATCCAGAAAGCTGCATAAAATCACAGACTGTTGCTGGGATGGCTGGGACCAGACTGGAATGAACCAGTTCCTCCCCAAGTATGATTCATCACCTAAGGACCTCATGGACCATATCATCAACTCCCTTCCATGGTCTAATGATAGTGAAGCGAATAGAAAGACCTTGTCCACATTAAGAACCCCTGAATGTGATCTGAAAGAGACACGTGCACCCCAATGTTCATCGCAGCACTGTTTATAATAGCCAGGACATGGAAGCAACCTAGATGCCCATCAGCAGATGAATGGATAAGGAAGCTGTGGTACATATACACCATGGAATATTATTCAGCCATTAAAAAGAATTCATTTGAACCAGTCCTAATGAGATGGATGAAACTGGAGCCCCTTATACAGAGTGAAGTAAGCCAGAAAGATAAAGAACATTATAGCATACTAACACATATATATGGAATTTAGAAAGGTGTTAACGATAACCCTATATGCAAAACAGAAAAGGAGACACAGAAATACAAAACAGACTTTTGAACTCTGTGGGAGAATGTGAGGGTGGGATATTTCAAAAGAACAGCATGTATACTATCTATGGTGAAACAGATCACCAGCCCAGGTGGGATGCCTGTGACAAGTGCTCGGGCCTGGCCTGGTGCACTGGGAAGACCCAGAGGAATCGGGTGGAGAGGGAGGTGGGAGGGGGGATCGGGATGGGGAATACGTGTAAATCTATGGCTGATTCATATCAATGTATGACAAAACCCACTGAAATGTTGTGAAGTAATTAGCCTCCAACTAATAAAAAAAAAAAAAAAAAAAAAAAAAAGAACCCCTGAATGCTGCTTATCCTCATGAGGGAGCATAGAACACCATCCATGACTAGCACTTGATATTCCTTGCTGAAATGAGGACTCCATTTGAAAAGAAATAAACATGGAAGTTGGGTTCTGTTTCAATGAATCTCATGTATAAAGTGAAGAACAAACAGCCTGTATTTACCACAGCTTCCCTGATAGCTCAGTTAGTAAAGAATCCACCTGCAAAGCAGGAGACCCTGGTTCAATTCCTGGGTCCGGAAGATCTGCTGGAGAAGGAATAGGCTACCCACTCCAGCATTCTTGGGCTTCCCTGGTGGCTCAGCTGGTAAAGAATCTGTCTGCAATGCGGGAGACCTGGGTTCGATCCCTGGGTTGGGAAGATCCCCTGGAGAAGGGAAAGGATATGCACTCCAGTATTCTGATCTGGAGAATTCCATGGACTGTATAGTCCATGGGGTCCCAAAGAGTTGGACATGATTGAGTGACTTTCACTTTCATTTTCAATAAGTATGTAAAGCTGCCTTATCTTTTACAGTGATGGGTATGGTCTCAGGCACATGATAAGGCATAAACCAGGGGCAAATATTTTTTAATTCTTTGAATTCCATCATGCCATCTACTATTTTTCAAGGAACTGACTTGAGACCAACCTGTAACTGATTGCTATTCAGCTGGCTGATGAGACAGATGGACATTGCCTTAGAGGTACACTGTTGTTACACATATAGATAAGCCTCAGAGGCCAAGAAAGTCCATAGCATTTTCTTTGGAGAAGAAGAGACTGGTCGTTTTGCTGTTGGATGAATACATAACAACTGACTCCAGTTCTTTCCTTATCAATGATTCCCAAAGGCTAAACTTAGCTGGCTAGCTAACTCTGGGGGTGGTGAGTTCTCTTCCATTAAAGAGTTCAAGCCCAGGCTGGAGTTCACTTGGTAGGAATCTTAGGTGGGGGCTCAAGCAACTGAAGGGTATGATCTTTTGTTTACAGAAGACTGTGCAATTATGTGACTGCATTGGTTTCTAACAGTCAATTGCACACTTGTGAAAATCTCCTCCTCTAAAGAAGAGGGCCTGTAAAATGATTATTAGTTATTTCTTTTTCAGGTTCAGACACAAATTGAAACAGGGCTTCTGGGAGCAATTAGACAAATAGGGGCATTCTTGTGTGGCTTAGGCCTTAAATCCTTTAGGATCTCACTTCTAGGGCCTTTTCTTTTTAATATTGTGTGCTTGTTTGTGTCCTTTTTATTTGGCTGAAGATGGGAGCCAAGGAGGCAGTTCATCCCCCAGGAGCAGGAAATTAGAAAATTGGGTGCTGGCTTTAGGATTAACTGTCCCTTGAGGCCCAGGCTCCCCAACCACTCATCCGTCTCTTGGGCCTGCTGCTGGCCTTCTGCCCAGGAGTTCTTCCAGAGGAAAACTCCATCTGACGGAAAACTGGAAAGCTGTGCCACAAGTTTTCCATCTGTAAACTGGGCATATCCCCTTCAGCTTTGTTACTCTGTGCTTCTATATTTTTAAAAACTTTTGCAGGGTTTCAAGTTCCCAGCAGCTGTATGGTTCTGCCTGGTTAGAACACAAACCTTAAAATACCTCTGTTCTGTGTTTCAGCTGATTGATGCTATACTGTAGCAAACTGGTTTTCTTGTTTCCTCCCTTCATTCCCCACCCCCGTCCCATTTCTCACTCTTCATCTCTCTCTCCCTCTCTTTTTCTGTCTCCCCTTTTCTTTCTCTGAAGATCAGTATTTCCTTTGGATGTCAACAATTGGTTTCCCATTTTAATTTCATGTTTTCTTTTAAGATATTGCACTGGAAGGAGAGCCTTGCCTCCTTCAAGAAATTCCCCCTAATTGATTGAAGGGTGGGTGAATGAAAGCTGTCATCACCTGAAATATGCCAGTAATAAGCCAAGGGCAAGACAAAAACAAAACAAAACAAAACAAAAAACCAGTAGATGACTGATATCTCTCCAATGGTGCAGATGAGGAATTATATGTCCAATCAGGAAAGACACATCTGTATGAGAAGTCTAAGTTATTCCTTAGGGAAGGATCTAAAACTCACATGGAGATTTAGGTCCAAAAGATTGAGGCAATGGGAAGCACAGTAGAGAGAGAATAGAACAGTCTCTGTGAGTCGTAAGCACCTCTCTCTACCACTTGCTCCACAGACTCTTATTGAAATGCCCATATGTTCTACTCCTTGAAGCCAATGTTCTATTTTGTCCATGTATGAGCATACACCCATGCTACATGAAACTATAGAATTTCAGAACTCAAAGGATAATGCCCTCTCCTCCAGTGTCTTTCCAATGTTGCGTGATGACCCATCAAAGGATCATTAAATTTAATTAGTGGCCAATAATCAGCAATCTTTAAAAAGTAAAATATAACTAACATATCAGATTGATCTTATTCAGTTTCCTGGAATTTATTATAAGTTACCCACATAGATGCATGTGTATACTGGGGTCAGGATGTACAATTTATTTCTTACAGTGAGTGGTATATCAGTGATCTTCTGCTGCATAAAAATTCAACAAGCTTTTGTTATCTCACCATTTCTGAGGGTTAGAAATTCAGGAATAACAGATTAGATGGCTCTCATTCAGGGTCTCTCGTGAGGTTGCAGTCAAGTTGTCAGGCAGGGCTGCAATCATCTGTAAGCTTGACTGGGACTGGAGGGTTTGCTTCTAAGATGGCTCACTCACACAGCTAGAAAGTTGGTGATGGTTAATTGGCCAAAGGCCTCATTCTTTGCCAGGCGGTCCTTACTATAAAGTTGCCTTAGTGCCCCGGCAATATGGTACTGGCTTCCCCAGAAGAAGCAGCTCAAGATAGGCAAGGCAGAAATGGCAATGTCTTTTACGATTGAGCCTCACAAATCACTTTCCATCATTTTTGCCATAATTGACTGGTTAATACAGACCAGTTGGAAGCAACTATGTAGGGGTGTGAATAACAACAGATGAGACTAACTACGGGCCGTCTTGGAGATGGCTACCACAATTGGGGTCAAAAAAGTTTGAGAACCTGACTTGTCCAAACACCTAATTATCACCAAACCCTGAGCATTTATTTGTAGATTTCACTGTTATAATTACATGATACTTACAAAGTTAATGTGGCATGTATTCAGTGATTAATGAGCAGTTACTGAGGCCACTTTTATAAGCACAAATAGTAAGTGGCCTAAATCAATCGCTATCATGAATATGACTTTTAGTTAGTCTTTTATAGTTTGATTATTGCAGTAGTCTCCTAACTGCTCTCCCTGCTTCCATCCTTGCCCCCATTATTCTCTTTGCTACACAACAGCCAGAACAATTTACCTACTTACTTACCTATTTATTTTACTTCTTTTTTTGTGTGCTTATATATTTGCATTTTTTTTTCATTTATTTTTATTGGTTGGAGGCTAATTACTTTACAATTTGTTACATTTTCAAACATATAATCAACCCTCAAATATCCATTACCCAGCTTTAACAATTATTAACTTCTTGTTCCTGTTTGCAGACACCTTTTTCTCTGTGTGCTTCTGTGTCGGTCTGTCTCTTATCGTGTGTGTCTCTCTACACTCTTTCTCTCTGTCCCTCTCTCACACACACATACACACATTTTTGTTGTTGTTGTTGTTATTGGTATTGTTGTTTGGCTGGAGTATTTTAAAGCAAATCCCTAACATTATATCATTTCACTTGTAAGTACTTTAGGATGTTATCTCACAGATAAGAACTCCTTTGAAAAACATAACCACAATCCTATGATCACAGCTAATAAAATTAGCAATAATTACTTATTATTATCTAATACTCAGTTGACGTTCCTTTTTCCTTCATTGTCTAAATGTCTTTTTTACAGTCTGTTTGTTCAAATCACAATCCAACTATTTACATTTGGTTGATATTCTTAAGTTTCTTTTAATCTATAACAGCTATCTCTCCTTTTTTAATACTATTCACTTACTGAAAAAATTGGATCATTTATCTTTTTTTTGACTATATGATCGATTTTATTGAATTAAAGTTTCATTAAATTCTATAGTCCTTTACAACTTTCAAAAGTTTCACACACATGATTTTGTATAATTCCACAACAACCCTTTGTGTTTCTTTTTTTAAAAATTAGTTAATTTATTTTAATTGGAGGCTAATTACTTTACAATATTGTAGTGGTTTTTGCCACACATTGACATGAATCAGCCATGCATATACATGTGTTCCCCATCCTGAACCCCCCTCCCGCTTTCCTCCTCATCCCATCCCTCAGGGTCATCCCAGTGCACCAGCCCTGAGCACCCTGTCTCATGCATAGAACCTGGACTGGCAATCTATTTCACATATGATAATATATATGTGAAATGGATCATTTATCTTTCTGGATTTGGCAGACCATACATTTAAGGTTTTTATTTTTTTTACTTCCTGTAAATTAGTGATAAAGCCAGAGGCATGATTGGTCTTCATTATCTTTCTCAAGAATATTTAGGAGATTTTATTATAAATTTGTGAGGTTTTATTACTTATGTTTCAATACACTGTAGTAATTATTCTTTTTTTTTATGCTAAAAGTGTCATTTTTTGGGCCAGTGGGGGCCTCCTCAAGTTGAATATCTGTAGAATTTATGTTCCCCTTTTCATTCCTGATATAGGTTATTTGTGCCTTCTCTCTTTTTCCCTTGATCAGTCTTTGTTCATTTTGTCCACTGTATGTTTGCTTTCTGCTTCGTTAATTTCTGTTCAACTTTCTTATTGCTTCCTTCTATGTTCTTTGTACTTGATTTTCTCTTTATTTTCTGGCTTTGATGCATATTTAATTTCTAGACTTCTTTTATAGTATGTGCATTTAAGGTTTTAATTTCCTTCTAAGCATGGCCTTAGCTGCATCTCACAAATTTTTACTATGCCAAGTTTTAATAATCACTCACTTAAATATTTTCTAATTTCCTTCATTATGTCATTTTAAGATTCAGGTTATTTAGAATTGTGTTTCTTAGTTCTAATCATATGGGGACTTCTTTTTTTTTATTTTTAAGACTTCTCTCTTTTTTGACACGGACTTCTGTTTGTTGTTTTTTTTTTTAATTGATACTTGGCTTAATTCTGGGGCTTCCCAGGTGGCGCTAGTGATAAAGAACCTGCCTGTCAATGCAGGAGATGTAAGAGACTTGGGTTTGATCCCTGAGTTGGAAAGATCCCCTGGAGAAGGGAATGGCAACCCACTCCAGTATTCTTGCCTGGAAAATCCCATGGACAGAGGAGCCTGGTGGGTTACAGTCCATGGGGTCACAAAGAGTCAGATACGACTGAAGCAACTGAGCATGCATGTATGAATAGCTTAATTCCATCATAATAAGAGACCATATTCAATATTATTTCCAGCTTTTGAAATTTTTTGAGTCTTGCTTTATAGTTCTACACATGGTTCAGTTCAGTTCAGTTCAGTTGCTCAGTCGTGTCCGACTCTTTACAACCCCATGGACTGCGGCTGGCCAGGCTTCCCTGTCCATCACCAACTCCCAGAGCCCACTCAAACTCATGGCCATTGAGTCAGTGATGCCATCCAACCATCTCATCCTCTGCCATCCCCTTCTCCTCCCTCCTTCAATCTTTCGCAGCATCAGGGTCTTTTCAAATGTCAGCTCTTCACATCAGGTGGCCAAAGTATTGGAGTTTCAGCTTCAGCATCAGTCCTTCCAATGAATATTCAGGACTGATTTCCTTTAGGATGGACTGGTTGGATCTCCTTGCAGTCCAAGGGACTCTCAAGAGTCTTCTCCAACACCACAGTTCAAAAGCATCATCTACATATGTTATATTTTGGTATTTTGGAATATCATCTACATATGGTATATTTTGGCAAATATGTCATGTGCACTTGCAAAGAATGTACATTTTGAAATTATTGTGCAAACTGTTCCACATATGCCAATCATGTCAAGTTTTTAACCATGTTGTTCAAATCTAATATACTTTTACTGATTTTATTTTCTTGTTCCATCAGTTGCTGAGAGATATATTAAATTCTGCTATTACTGTGGATTTGTCTTTATCTCCTTACAGTTCTATAGTTCTTGCTTTGTATATATTTGAGGCTATGTTAATAGGTATATATGAGTTTAGAACTGTTATGTGTTTTCTTCTAGATAAAACTTTATTATGTAATGTCTACTCTATTTCCAGGGATTTTTCTTATCTTAAAGTCTACCTTAAATGATAGTAGCACGACCATACTAGTTTTTCTTTTGACTATGTTCTGCATAGTGTTTCTTTTTCCATTCTTTTATTTCTCAATCTTAATATATCCTTCATTTTAAAGTGCCTTTAGGGAGCAAATTTTCTCCCATTCTGACAACTTTCATCTTTTAATTGGGGTATCTAGACCAACTAAATTATATTTAAAGTAATTGCTGGTATTTGTGAGTTCAGCCATGCTGTTCTGTGATGCCACAGTTTATTAATTTTCATTGCTATATATTCCAATAAGTTTTTGAAATACTGAAGTCTTGGAAGCAGTGATCCATAGGAGTTTTCAAGCAAAGATACTCCTGACTCAGGGATCGAGCCCACATCTCTTAATGGCAGTTGGGTTCTTTACCACTAGTGCCACCTGGGAAGCCCTTAAAACACATTAATTTTATTTACTCTTGTCCCACCTTTTGTGCTACCACCGTCCTATATTTTAAGCAGGTATGTATTTTAAATGCTATAAGATTTTACTATTACTGTTTTATAGTTGGTCTTAATTTTGATTTACCCATACATTTACCTTTCCTGTTGATCTTTATTCCTTCCTGTGTCTCCATGCTTCCATCTGTGTTCAGTACTTTTCTGCCTAAAATATTTCCTTTATGTCTTTTCTTTAGTGTATTTTTGTTCGTGATAAATGTTCTCAGTTTTTTTTAAAGTCTCCATTTCACCTTCATTTTTGAAGGAAACTGATTTGAGGTTGACATCAAATTTGAGGTTGACAGCTTTTTTTCTTTCAAGGCTGTGAAGATGTCATTCCCTTTTCTGCTGGGCTTTCAGTATTTCTGTTGAGAAGTCAGCTATGAGGCTTATGATTGTTTCTTTCAGGAAATGATATCTTTTTTGATCATTTTTTAATATTTCAGTTTGTCTTTGGCATTCAGCAAAAAGATAACTTGGTTTCAAGTTTTATTATGATGTACTTAGATGTAGTTTTCTTTGTGTTTTTCCTGGGGTCAATGGTGCTCCTTGAATCTGTAGCTTGATGCCTTTTGTCAGTTTTAGGAAATTCTTGGGTATTATTTCTTCAAATTCTTTTTATGTTCCATTGTCTCTTTTTTCTCTTTCTGGGAAATAACGCATAGAGCCTTTTAACCATGCCCCTGTTTTTTACACACTTTTCTGTATTCCTCACCCTTTCATTCTTTATGTAAGCTTCAGTATGCATTTTTTCTTTTGTCTTCCAGTTTACTGACCCTCCTTCAGCTATATATAATCTGCTGCTAAACCCATAGATTACACTGCTAATTTTCTATTACTGTATTTTTTAGTACGAGAATTTCCATTTACTTCCTGCATGCAATTTTCAGTTCTTTGTTGATAATCTTTAGCCATGTGATAATGTTTAGCCATATGATTTCTTGGACTTATTAGTCACAGTTTCTTTAAAGTCTATGTCTGGTAGCTCTGAAATTTGTATCCTCCTTGGATTAATATCTATTGTTTATTTTTTTACTTTCCTCTTAGTCATGTGATTTATATCTCCTTGTATGCTTGATAATTTTTTACTGAATGCTAGGTAATCCGAGGAGCCAGATGATGTCATCTTTCTGAAGAGAGATTTACTTTGACTTCTTGAGGGTAGTATGTATAGGAGCAGATCACCTAAGTCTAAAGAGGAATTGAGACAACTCAAAGCTGGTCTTCAATATTTGTGAGGATTGGTAACTTTCTTGTTCACTTCTATTCCTAGTTTTAGCCATTTGGGGATCACAACTTGGAGTGTTTTTACCAGACTTCTCCTCCTTGAGGGCCCTGACTGACAATGTTTGTTAATTTTAGGCACCACAAGAGGTTTTCAGCTCATCCTGTATATTTTCTGCCAGAGTCCTGAAATCAACCATTTCTTGAAGGATCCCTGGCATGTTTCATTGCAAAAAATTACTTAAAGACCAGAAGTTGGACATTAAGAATATTCTTTACTACTAGGCTGCATTATTTCTTTGCCTTTTCAGTGGATAGAATTAGGAAACATGCTCCTTGTCAAAAGCAAATCTAAAGAGTTCATATTGATAATTTCAATTGCTGAGAAAGATTATAATAAATTTTTCTTAAGTTCTTTGATTTTATAAGATCTCTTTTCTCTTATGCTGAAAATCACTGCTCCTAAGAACACGAATATTTTACTTATTTGCTTTGTATACATATATATATATATCAATACACACACACACATATATATATAATTTGTCTACATATACATAATGTGTTTCATTCTAATATGTATGTCTGTGCTAAAATAACAATACCAGGCATCATAACCACTAACAAAAGATTGAATGCAATTGAACACCTCATTCTGTTTATTTGTCTTCTGTACATATTCCACCAGGGATATGCCGTCAGCGTACTGTGTTTCAGAATCCTCAAATTATTCTGTTTTGTATGATTATGCTCTCAACTTGATATACAGATAGGTTTATTCAATCTGTTTTCAATTTTAAGGGATTGAATTTTTTCTCTTTGATTTAATTTTGTATTAAAATTACATGAAATATTAAACGATTCTCAATCTGAGACTGTAAACTAAGTTAGATTTACAGAGATTTCACTTTCATCACTGTCTCCTCTCCTCATTTTCTCTCTTCACCTACAGGCAACAGCTTTTTCTTACTTTTTCATTTATTCTTTCACTCTTTCACTACTGTGTGTGCAGCGTGTGTGTGTGTGCTTTTACTGCTGTGTTATATATATATGTATATATATATACATATGTATGTATATATGTGTATATATGCACACATGTATGTATATGTGCATATATGTATATAATATATAACATGTATATATAATATATGCATGTGTATGCATGTATATATGCAAGTGTATATATGTATGCATATGTATGTATGTGTATATATGTATGTATGCATATGTATATATGTATATACTATATAAATATATATGTGTATATATGGAGTGGAGAAGGAAATGGGAACTCACTCCAGTATTCTTACCTGGAGAATCCCAGGGACAGAGAAGCCTGGTGGCCTGCCGTCTGTGGGGTCACACAGAGTCAGACATGATTGAAGTGACTTAGCAGCAGCAGCATATATGGGGACTTGGAGATATATAGAGATATATTTTGAAGATATATAGATGAATCTGCAAATCCTCATTTTCTTCACACGAAAGATTTCATACTATGTGCGTTTTTCTTCACCTTGCTTTCTTTCCTCAGCTATATATCCTCTATAGATAGCTCTATAGTAGTATATCAAGACCTTCCTTATTCTTCAGTGCAGCTTTATATAGATAGACTTTAATTTATTCAACCATTCCCCCACTAATGGACATTGGGTTGTTGCCAAATATTTGATATTACAAACAGGACTGCAATAAAGAGCCTGTGCACATATAATTTCATATTTTTGTCAGTTTACCTTTGTGATAGATTCATAACTGTACGGTTGTTGGCTCAAAGGATAAATGAATATGCAATTTTGCTAAATATTGCCAAATCCTTCTCCATAGGGATTATGCTATTTTAGAATGAACCTTTTAGAAAGACAACCATATCTGTCCCCTGTCTGAAGTTCTGTGATCCTGAGGATAAAATCCAAACTCCTTACCAAGGGCAACAAGGATGGAAACAACCTGGCCCTGTGGGCTTCATCAACCTCATACCATTGACCCTTTGTGCAACAAGCCCCCTGATCGTACCTTGGTCTCTCTCCGTGATGCCTTTTCACATGCTGGAATTTCTTTCTTCTCTTTCTTTGCTGGCCTCCCACTGATCATTCAAGACTCAGCTTATCTGTCACTTATTCCAGAAAGCCTTCCTGAACCACTCTGCTCCTCTCTGCTCCCACAACTCCCTGGAGTTCCCTGATCAAAGAACTCATCATCTACATGCATGGAAAGTGACTATTCCAAAGCCCAGCCTCTATCTTTAGCTTTTTAAGGAAACTCCATGCTGTTCTCCATAATGGTTGCACCAGTCTACATTCCCACTAAGAGTGTAGAAAGTTCTCTTTTCTCCATAATTCAAAAGATACATGTACCCCAATGTTCATTGGAGCACTTTCTATGATAGCCAAGGCATGGAAGTAGCAAGATCCTACTATAGCACAAGGAACTATGCTCAATTTCTTGTAATAAGCGACGAGGGAAAAGAATCTGAAAAACAAAAGATCTATATGCATGTATGACCGAATCACTTTGCTGTACCCCTGAAACTAACACATTGTAAATCAAGCATACTTCAATAAATAAAGAATAATAAACATTGACTGAAGCCTCTTTTGACTCCAGGAGACATAGATACCCATCACAGTCACTATTTCAGGTACTCTTGTTATCTATCTGCTTTCTGGACCTCTCCGTTTCCATGTCTAACAGGAATCTGAAATTTACCTTCATCGAAACCCAAGTCCTCATTCCCAAGCACCTTAGTATGGAGAGGCAGGATAGCCCGGTAGTCAAGAACACTGAACCTGGAGCAAATCAGTTGGCTTCATGTCCCATCTCTGTTAACTCACTGTATGACCTTGGCAAATTTTTCTCTGTGTCTTAATTTCTCATCTGTAAAATGGGCTTGATAGCAGTGATCCCTGCCTCTTCAGGTTGTTAGGAGGATAAAACCCACTGCTGTACAAAGAGCATGTAAACAATCCTTGGCACAGAGAAAGTACTGCAATTTGTTTCAGTACCACCCTCAGATCCGTTCTTCCCCAGGTATTCTTTGGTCACATTCAAGAGAAAAGCCAGATCCCACCACTGAGTCTTCTTTTTTCCTCACTCTACAAATTCCATCCATCAATAAGTCCTGGGAATACTACCAAAGCATATCCCAAATCTCAGCGGAGCTGCCTTGGCTCCTGCTGGGACGATTGCAACAGCCCTCAGCAGCCCTCAATTCATCCACCCCTGTGTCTCCCAGAGCAGACTCTCTGCTGCAGCCAGTCAGAGCTTCTCAAAGCACTTTCCAAAGGCAGCAGTGATCTGCTCTCTTGCCTGCTGGGAACGCTCCCACCTCCAGCATGGCCTGGTTCCAGCCTTCTCCACCTTAGACGGTTACCATGTTGTAACCTGTGCCTAGATACACAGATGTCCTCCCAACACTCCTGAGAACGTGCTGGATCGTCCCATCTAGAAAGCTCTTCCCAGGGAATCTCACCTGATGAACTCCCAGCACAGTTATGTTTTTAAATCCTCAGGCTTGGCACACCTTGACAGCTGTCCATCAGAGAGTACTTGCTTAGGTTCCCGGAAAGGGGTTTTTCCACTTATTCGTCTAACAACGTTTCTTGAGCTGTGTACAAGCCCTGTTCTTAGACATTCAGAAAACAGGGATGATTTAACCTAGAGCTTCCTTCCCTAAAGGAGATCTTGGCTGTGAAAGATCCTGGAAAGTAACCCAGAACTATGAAGATGGAAGTATTGAGGTGAGCATCTCATTGAGCATCTGCCAGTGCTCCTAGCGGTCCCACCCCTTTCTGGCCCCTGCCCTCCCCCGATCCGCCCTGGGCCTCGAGGTAAGCACACTGGCCAGTGAGTTGTCTCTACTGCTGCTGTTGCTGGGCACTTTATAACGGGTCTCGGGGGTTATGCCTCTGTAATGGTGTTGCCTCTGGAGGCTCGGTCATGCCTGCTCTTTTTAAGAAGCAGCATGGACAAGGACACATCCTTTGCCGAGGACGGTGGCGAAGCTGAGCTGGCGGTCATGGGGAGCGCGGCTTTTCGCTGCCTCCCATCGCCCGAACTCCTGGAGCCCCGGACCTGGGAGCCCGGGAGCATCTTCCTCCGGCCTGCGCCCTCCAGGCGACGCAGAACGGCTCTACAGTGCCACCTAGAGGCCTTCGGCGTCGTCCGTAGAGAGAAGTTCGAGGTTTCCTCTCTGAATGTGGGCTCTGGGGGATTGCTGGGCAGTGGCTGGTACTTGGGAGGTTTGGAAGCGTGTCTGATTGAACTGTATCCGGAGAAGGTCATTTCTAGGTGTGTGGCTGGACATTCAGTCCCCTTGGAGCCTGTCTCCTGGAACTGCCACCCCACTGCCAAGGCATCCTCTTACGGCCACCGTGACACAGAAAGCTCCAGAGAAAGCCAGGAGCCACCTCCAAACCTATAGTCTTGAGCAAATAGAAACAGGAGAGCACGTCCTGCAAGTCACCCCCACACACGAGTTGTTCAGCGAATGAGATAAAGACAGCGTTGCCAGGAACCTAAGCGGAAGGCCTGCCAGTTGGGGTGCTGGGACAGTGAGGTAGCCATTTCAAAAAAGGCAATTTGAACCTCCACCTCACACTACTCATTCAGGTAACATCCGGATGGATCAAAGAGTTTAATGTCACAGTAGAAGAAATTATTGGTAAGTATTTGTATAGATTTGGAGTGGAAGGACTTTCTTTTTTATTTATTTTATTTTTACTAATTAATGTATTTATTTTAATGGAGGATAATCTAAATAGAACACCAAACACAGAAACTATAAAGGCAAAGACTGACAAATTTAATTCAAAATTTAAAAACTTCTGTGTTTTCAAAAAAAAAAAATCATAAAGTTAGCAACCAAAATAACATACTTGGAAATGATATATATGAAAACCAGTGATTAATATCTTTAATATATAAGGATCTTTTATAAATCAAGTAAAAACACAAATATTCCAGTGGGAAAAATGGAAAAATACATGACAAGCAACTTATCAAAAGGCAAACAGATGACTGAGAAACATTAAAAAATGACAAGTTCTAGGAGTAATCATGGGAATAATCATTAAAACAACACAGAGATTTTTTTTTTTTCAGCTGCCACATGAACAAAAAGTTCAAAGAATGGAATTCACTCATGGAGGAAATAGATATTGTAGAGAACATGGCTCACATGTTGCTGAGAGCTGGAGAAATGGCAAGACTTTTCTGGAAAGCAATTTGTTGTCATTGATTAAAATCCTTAACAAGCATTACCTATTCCTGTACCCAGCAGTTTCATTTTTAGGAATTTATCATAAGGACATAATACTAGGTGCATGCAAAGATTTAGCTGTCCAGGGGTGCTGACAATAGCCTTTAAAAAAATACAGCCATAAAATTAAAACAACCAAAATATAATAACCATTGAAAATGACGAGAGATGGAGTCTTTTTTAACTTGGAAAGATATTTACACTATAATATTAGGTGAGAAAAGCAGGTTAAAAGGGAATAGTAGGTGTAATCTAATCCCTTTTATGTAAATAAAAGTAATGTGTGTATAATATGGAAGAAGAATAGATTAAGCTATGCAAGAAAATATTAACAGTGATTGCCTCAAGGTGGAGAAGGAGGAATTATATATGATGTTTGCCCTTTTGGCTTTTGATATTTTCTTTGTATTTCAATTAGAAATATCCATACTAGCTCTTTTTGGGCCTTTATTTTACTTTCACTTCCTTAGATTTTTAAAAATTTATAAGCGTAATTCAGGCTTGTTGTAAAAAAATTCTAACCGTATAGAAGTATTTAGAAGCTCTCCCTGTCACTGCTCCATTTCCCAGAGAGGACCATTGTGGACATGTTGGTATATATTTTTCCAGACATTATGTATGTGCCTATAAACAGATATATGTGTATTTTAATACAAATGGGATCACAATATATACACTGTGCTGTAACTTGCTTTTTCCACTAAACAATATGTCATGGACATCGTTCCATGTCAAGACATATGGACCTACCTTAAGCTTCAAAAAAGCACATGCCTTTCAACAGCTGCAGGTTATTATCATGTGCAGATATACTCAAATCTTTGTTTTCTGATTGCTCTACAACAAATACATATTGCACATGTAATGGAAATATAATAAAAAAAAAGTTTTCTTGAAAAAAATAGAAAAAAAAAGAACAAGAAGGGAAGGAAAGGATGGAGGGAGGAAGGGAGATGATTTTGTTTGTTCACTTTCACTTTCATATGGATTTGGGCTCCCTACAACTGGGGAGATAGCTTTGATTCTAGGGAGCCATTGGGGTTTAATGAGGTCCAGAAGAAAAGATGCAGTTACTCCATGAGTAAAGAAAAGAGATTCAGGGACTCTGGGATTTCGGGTGGGCTTGGAGAGAAGGCCAGTGTCAGACCAGAAGGTCTAGCTGGGACTCCAGTGACCTTTAGAGAAGACAACAATCACACTGGAAACAAAATCAATCATCAGAACAGTTACGACAGCAAGCGAACTGCCATTTGGACACTTGCCAGGATGTCGTACGAAGCCCTCTCTCCACCCATCCATACAGCAATACAGGGCATGTTCCCTGTATCCCTCCAGTGATCTCACTTCTGGGTATGACAATCAGAAGCTTGCTGGATAGTGGCCCAGTTCACCTGCCTTCTTCTACAGACGTGGGGCAGGAGGCCCAGAGAAGAGAAGGGTCAAGGCCAAGGCCAGCAGGGAACCAGTGATAGACGCCTAAGACCCAGCACGTCTGATCCTGACTCCTTCATACCTTACCTTTCCCTCTTTTTTTTCCTTTTCTTTTTCTAGTTACTGAGACTATGTCTATCATAACACTTGTCCAGACTAATTATAAAACATAGACAGTAAATACCAAAGCAGAAGTAAGGAAAAGACCCCAAAGCACCCCCTTTCTATGGCAGAACATCCCTCAGTCTCTCTGTGGCTCTCGTCTGTCATCTGTCTTTGGCCCTCTTTCCACCCAGGGTGTGCTGAGAGCGGCTTTTCGTATTTTTCAAGCAGGCTTCTGGGTCCGGACATCCTTGTCTCTGTCCCCGGACGCCTGTGCTTGTGGTTTGGAGCAGGAGTACCCTGCGGTGTGTGCAGTTGGCCTGTCTCAGCCAGCGTTTTGTCTGGCATCGTTTCTGCCGCAGCCCCAGGGCCAGATTTTGTCCCAGGGATGACACAACTGATTACCAAGAGGTTTGTGGCTCAATTCTGGCCCCGGGGGATTGAAGCCTTGGGCATGTTCGTTGTATCACTTGAATCCTACTTCTTGTTTGGACTGAATTCTGTGGCTCTGAGCACTAGAAGAATAAAGCCCCTTGGTAGAGGGGTGACTGCTGCAGCCACACAGCCTCTTCGGTAAACAAAGTGCTCCCCAACACGAGGAGAGGTCCTCCGGGGACTCTGAGGGTTGCCCTGAGTGGAGGCAGAGGCTGCCAGGGTAGATTCTTTTAATGGGGGAGAGCAAGGGTAGGCAGGTCAGATCAAGTTAAGCAAATCAAGAAATAAAAATTTTAAAAAGAAGATCATAAGAGTGGGCCCTTATTGTGTGCGAGGCACTGCTGTAAGGCTATTACATACACTAAGTCATTTCTTCCCATGACCCTGTAAAGTACAGACGTTTTTTTCAGGTGGGGACAACTCCTGGGAATGCCAAACTCTGTCTCGAGAAGCCCCAGGCCATGGTGAGGGGTGGGAAGCAGGGCACGGAGGGGAAACAGCATTCATTTGTTGATTTATTCATTCAAGGTGCATGGATGAATGGCCACGATGGATCAGACACTATACTGGGTGTGGGCAGAGGGGGAGAGAGGGACATAAAAATCAGATATGGAACTTATCTTCCAGGAGTATGTAGACCGAGCAAGGGTAAAAGCGAACAGCTGACTCTGAGACAAGGGACAAAGACCACGCATGGGAGTGGCCGTGAGAATTCAGAGAAGGGACAGATGCCATCTTCCTGGAGGAGTCTGGGAGGTCTTCATGGAGGAGGAGGCTGGCTTTGCACCGCATTAGATGGGGGAGAGGGTGTGGAGCAGCCCATGAGTCCAGGCACAGTATCCAGGAGCCCAAAGTGTTCGTGGGGGAAGATTACAGGACTAGTTCAGCTAAAGAACAGAGAGCCTGAAAGTGGGGACAGAAATAAAACTGGAAAGGATCCCCAGGGTCCTGCCTGTAGAAGGCCTTGGATGAGAGGCCTAGAAAAGGAAACTGAGGCCTGGGAGTAAGAGTGTGTAGCGCAGTGAGACGGGGACTTGCCCAAGCTTGTAAAGAGAGATAGAGGAAAACACCAGTCAGAGCCCAGCCTGAAAGACTCCCACGTTGGTGGTTTTCCACTATCCATCAGGCTGCAGACCCCCTCCCCACCACACAGAGCTAGTGTGGAAATGTTTCATGAGCAGAAAGGATGAGTGAAGGGGGAAGGTGACCCAGGGTGGTGAGAGGAGTACCAGCTTCGGACTCAGGCAAGACCTGGGTTCCCGTCCAGGCTCAGCCCTCATTCCCTGTGTGACTTTGGGCAGGTGACTCAACCTCTCAGAGCCTCAGTTTCCTCAAGCGTGAAGAGCAGATCCTGCCTCTCAGGTGTATGGGAGGATGAAATGAGCTAGTGGATGCAAAGAACTCAGCCCAGAGCTGGAAGTCAGGGAGCATTTTTGCAGCAGTTGATCTTCTTACCATTGCCATCATGCTTATTCATTTTAATTAGGGTGAGCATATGTCCTGGTTGCTAGGGATAGGCCCACGTGTGCTGCTGTCCCAGTGTAATTATTAAACAGCTTCCCCTTCCATGCTCGAAAGTATCCTGGTTGAGATGATGAATGGTGTGTTCACTGTCATTACAGAAAGCGGGCTGGTTCCCCAACAGCCACCAATGTTTCTTACCCACCACTGCTGTCCTCTGTCTTTGCCCAGGACCAGGACCAGGACCAAGGCCCTGTGCCCCCTCCATGTGTCCTGGATTGAGCATGAGTGAGGACAGCCCGAGTTCTGCCCCTCAGTTGCAGTGTGTCCACAGACGGGTCCCTCCATCAGTCTTCCCATCTGTAACTGACAAGAGTAGATTAAATGATATGCAAGGGCCCTTTCGGCTCAGATATTCTAAGTTGTGAAATTCCTGCCTGCCTAGGGAAATAGCTAAGGTCCTCCTGCATGTCATGAGTATTTACTGATCACATCCCATAGGCAGGCTCTGTGGGACACAGATGTGCCCACCACCTTTGGAGCTTGGTGGATGCCAAGGTAAAGCTTTTCTGTGGCCACTCTTGCGTCCTGATCTGTCCTGGTGCCTCCCAGGATAGCAGCGTGCCCCTTTGGTGGTGGCTAAAAGCATATAGTCTGGAGTCAGAAGATGTAGCACTGATGACTTCCCTACTCTGACCCTCAAGCTTCCTCATCAGGTTGTCATTATTGCCCAAGTATGGCAGGGCTCCCCTCTCATCACTGAAGGTGACTTAAATTCAGTGGGTGCCTCCTGCCCATAGACCATCCAGAACAGTCCCTACTCAGACTAAACAGTCTGTTTCTTAAATTCAATATTTAAATCGCTACATCGAACAGGTGTCCCCATTCAATGCGACTGAGACACCAAATTCAATAAAAAAATGAGCAGTGTTCTATTTGTTGGCTTACTGCAAAGTCACCATCTCACACAGTCACTTCATTTAAAACACTACAAGTCTTATTGAAACAGTCACAAAATGATTCCTAGCAGCCAAAACTGGTGGCTCTGTGCTCCTGACGGCCCCGCCCAGAAAATGAAAAGCCCAGAAGCAGCTTCTGCCCCAAACATGCCATCACTCCAGTTGTGGCATAACCAATACATAGCTCAGGGCTGTATGTCTGTCCTGGGAAGCGCAGACTATCAGAAAAGTCCGGCCCAATGAATCTGTGACTGGGTTCTTTGGTAGCTCAGACGGTACAGAATCTGCCTGCAATGCAGGAGACCCAGGCTCAATCCTTGGGTCAGGAAGATCCCCTGGAGAAAGGAATGGCAACTCACTCCAGTATTCTTGCCTGGAGAATTCCATGGACAGAGGAGCCTGGCAGGCTACAGTCCATGGGGTCACAAAGAATTGGACACGACTGAATAACTTTCATTTAATTTCAGTGAATCTGTGCCACTCAGGTGGTCTCTGGGGGTGGCCCTAATTCCTGTTTTGTAATAGAAAATCCACTTTACTTACATGGGAAAGATGCCAGACAATTTCCAGTGAAGGGGAAACTTTGGGGAAAGTATGGGGCCCACAAAGAAAGCTAACACTGTTGGCCCCAGGATATGTCTTCAAAGAAGCTGTCGATAGTAATTTGTTTAAAGGAGATGGCCATTAAACTGTAGAACATAAAGGACAAAACTGAAATACTGGTGCAAAGACAACTTGATCAAATTACAGAAAGTGTACAGAGCGCCACCCTCAGGTTGAGCAGCTGTATTGCCGGCATACTGTTGTTGACTTTCCACTCAGTGACTGGCACCATCCTGCCCATTACCTTGCTTCATCATTGTGGCAACCTAGGCAGGAGCATCAGCTTTACCTGTGGGGCCCATTCGGCAGGGCTTAGTGTCTCGTTGCATATGTGGATTAGATCCTCCATTTGTTTCACCAACTGGGTTTCTGGTGGAAGACAAGATAGGGCAAGAAATGAAGTCTGCTACTCCAGATAATTTCAAGGACAGGGAGATTTAGGGTAGAAATACAGTCTGAATGCAACAAAGATCTGCTTCTGAAAAAGAGACACAGACGTAGAGAACAAAGATATGGATACCAAGGGCAGGAGGGGGAGTGGGATGGATTAGGAAATTGGGATTAACATATTAATAAATATATTGATACTATGTATAAAATAGATAATTAATGAGAATCTACTGTACAGCTCAGGGAACTCTACTCGTGTGCTGTGGTGACCTAAATGGGAAGGAAATAAAAAAAGAGGGGGTATTTGTATATGTATCTATTGTGCAAGCATGCTCAGTTATGTCTGACTCTTTTTGACCCCAAGTACTGCAGGCCACCAGGCTCCTCTGTCCATGAGATTTTCTAGGCAAGAATACTGGAGTGGGTTGCCATTTCCTCCTCCAGGGGATCTTCCTGACCCAAGGATTGAAACCACGTCTCCTGCCTCTCCTGCATTGGTAGATGGAGTCTTTTACCACTGACCCAACTGGGAAGACCAATGTATACATATAGCTGATTCACTTTGCTGTATAGTAGAAATTAACACAACACTGTAAAGCAACTATACTCCAATTTTTAAAAAGAATCTTGTTCTGAAAAAAAAAAAACACATTTTTTCAGTTAAAAAAGAGAGCCAATCACAGATGATTGCAAATCTGTGTGACTAGGTATTACAGTGCTTCAAAACCAGATAAGTACTCTGGGAGATTATACAGAAAAGAACACCCTCTGAGTACAAAATTGAGGTCATTTTTATGCGAAAATATTCACTGGGCCTTTCATAGACCTTCTTTATAGAATTATTTCCCTTCCATTATCTCATTTGATCCCCACAGTAGCCCTATGAGGGATGAAGGGCAGGGTGATTATCCCCATCTGGGAGATGAGCAGATTGATTGCAGCTATTACTGTCAAAGAAACATCAAGAGAAGAGTGTGACAGGGCTGGATCTGGAACCCAGGGCTTGGCTCTCCACACCACTGGATTTTCTACCTCACCCAGGAGTCTGCCTCTGAGCTGAGTCAGATGTGAGATGAGAAAGCTGTGCTTGATTTCCAGTGGGAAGCATTGGGATCAGTGCTCTGGGAACTGGCCATGGGCAGGGGTGGAGAGGAGAGAGGGCACTTGTCTCATGTAAGCCAACTCCACTGATGCCCTGCGGATCCCAGCACAGACCTGGTGCCAGCACTTTACCATGGGCAGAAGTGTGTATTACTCTCATATCAACTCCAGGGGTAGGTAGGCTCTTTTTATTCTGCCCATTTCACAGATGAGAATGCAGAGGCACAGAGAGGTCAAGTATCTTGTCCAAGGTCATACAGCTAGCAAGTCTGAAGTGATCTGAACTTACCTGGTCTCATTCTAGAATGTTCTCTCCAAGTCAACATAAAGAAAGGAACTGCTTCTGTTTTCAATGCTCTTATTTGAGGTGGGCCATTATTACCATCTACCCGCTGATGGCTGGGAAATTGCTCTTTGAATCCATCTACCATTCCCGGGCAGCTACCCCAGTCCATTCATTTGATTTTACCCAAACCTGTCTCCCCTTATATACTAGTAAGGGTGTCCCGCTTCTATTCATAGACTTGGGGACAGGATTGTTCCATGAATGGATTCTATCCACGTTCTTCTCCGCAGGCTTCGCAGAGTGCCTAGAGTAGCACCTAGATACCTGCCTCCCAAATAAATGAGATAGCTGAGTTAGGATTTAATTTTTTTTCCTTTTTATGGCCTCGAACAACCCAGAGGGAAGAAGGGGCCCTGAAGAGGGGCTGAGCCCCTAGCGGCCTTCCCGAGCCTGTTCCCCACCAAAGCAGATGCTGAGGCTACACTTCCGCCAGTTTGGTTTTGGAGTTGCTGATATGGGAATGTGCGGAGTGGCCTGGTTAACCTTGGACTGCGTGAGGTTAAAGAGGGCTCAGAGCCGAGGAACAAACCAGCCCTGGCTCGGCCCCCAGCCATACACAGGGCACTCCAGGAGCACTGCAGGACTAGGGTCACAGGACAGGGAAGGGGGTTGGGGAGGGAAGAGGTCTCTTCACTGAATTTTCCCACACATCCTAGACAAATTGTAAAACCATTGGGAAGGGTAAAATATGAAACAAGATTCAACCCTAACCCTCCCAACCAGTGTGAACCATTGTAAACATCTTTGGGTGGGTGTGTGTGTGTGTGTGTGTGTGTAAATTTATCGGGATGTTTACAAAATCAGATCATGTTTATTATCCAGCTTGGATCTTGCTATCTTAATATTTATTGAGAATTTCCCAATATTATTCAACATTCTTCAAAAACATGAATTAAAACAGCTCCATTATATGAATGTGCCAAATTAATGTAGCTGTTCCCATATTGTTTATGTTGTTTTCAGTTTCTCACATTATAATACCACTGAGTTGAATGTCCTTAAACTAATAGATGTCCTTCATACTAACAGATGTTATGTGGTGATCATTAAATGCTAGGCATTTCGTTAAAAGCGACATTAGAGCTATCCTATAGGAGTGCACGGAACACAGGCACCAGCCAGGGGTAGAGTAGGTGCTAGCATCAAGCCCTTTCTCCACTCCGCAAGCAAAGGATCCTGGAGCAGGCCTGCCTACCCCTGGAGCAAGGGGCACTTTTTTCTTCCCACAAAGCTGTTGTACTTTGGCCAAGCCGTGGACATCTACCTCGAAAAGACACAGTTCATTCCCAGAGTGTGGGTCACACAGGTTACCAGCCCCAAGGGCATGGTCTCATGAATGCTCGTAACGGAGTCTGTGAGAAAGGCACTATTACTGCGTTTTTCAGATAAGGGAATGAGGCATGCTAATCTGATGACCTCTTTAGAACTAATGTCCAGAAATAGAACTGTTCCATATACATGGCCAAGTGTCCTACAGAAACATGCACATTTATACTCCCATCAGTGGCATGGGAGACAGATATTTTTCTTCCCTCCTTGCACTGTGAAACCCCAAAGACATGTTTACCAGATTTAATGGGTAAAAAAAAAGTCATTGCTTTAGTCTCTTTCTTTTTAAGTGAGGTTGGACTTTTTTAATGTTTACTATCCCCATTTACATTACTTCTTGTGGGCATATCCTAGTCAAAACTTTTACCCATTTTCCTCCTGTGAGGATTAGTACTTTTCTTGTTGACTAGTAATAATGTTTTAGGTTAAGGGGATTAGCCCTTGGTCCTAACATTTGTTGCAAAAGTTTACTGCCAAATATATCTTTCAGGTAAGGTTCGTTCCTAGAAATCTTATATATTTTATATTATATTTGTGAATAGGAGCTTTTTTTTCTATTTTGTGTTCAAGCTAATTATTGCCAGCTTACCAGGAAGCTTTGATCTTTTGCATATTTAGTCTGTGCCCCATTACTTTACTGAATCTTTTCATTGGTGCTAATAATTTTCCAATTTTCCAAACTATTCAGAGTTTTCTAGTATTAAAATTTGAAAGCAAATAAAAATAAATTTGACAAGAGATATGCAAGGACATTAAAAAATGCCTAGATAAATTAAAAAATATACTGTATCCATGTTTTAGAAATCTCAACCATGCAAAGATGATCATTCTTTTCCAAATTAATCTGAAGATTCAATGCATTTCTAATAAAAATTTCAACACATTTTTCTCATGGTACTCGACAAGCAGATTCAAAACTTGAGATAGAATAAATGGTCAAGAAAAACCAAGGCATTTCTTGTTGGATAGGGTGTAGAAAAGGGGGAACCCTTCTACACTGTTGGTGGGAATGTAAATTGGTACAGCCACTATGGAGAACAGTATGGAAGTTCTTTGTTGTTTAGTCACTCAGGCATGTCCAACTCTTTGCAACCCCATAGACTGTAGCCTACCAGGCTTCTCTGTCCATGGGATTTCCCAGGCAAGAATACTGGAGTGGATTGCCATTTCCTTCTCCAAGGGATCTTCCCCACCTAGGAATCGAACCTGCATCTCTGCATCTCCAGCACTGCAGGCAAATTCTTTACCATTGAGCTGCTGGGGAAGCCTCCAAGGAGTTTCCTTTAAAAAACTAAAAATAGAAATACTGTATGATCCAGCAATCCCACTCCTGGGCATATATTTGGAGAAAACTATAATTTGAAAAGATACAGTACCCCACTGTTAATTGCAGCACTGCTTACAGTAGCCAAGCTGTGGAAGCAACCTAAATGTCATCAATAGATATATGATAAAGCATATGTGTGTGTGTGTGTGTGTGTATGTATTTATGTCTGAGTAATATTCCATTGTATATTACTCAGCCATAAAAAGGATGAAATAATGAATGCCATTTGCAGCAACATGGACAGACCTAGAGATTATTGTACTATGTGAAGTAAATCAAATGGAAAAAGACAAATATCACATGATATCATTTATATGTGGAATCTAAAAACATGATACAAATAAACTTATTTAAAAAATAGAAATAGACTCACAGACATAGAAAACAAACATGTGGTTACCAAAGGGGAAAGGAGGAGAGGGATAAATTAGAAGTTTAGGATTAACAGATACACACTACTATACATAAAATAGATAATCAATAAGGACCTACTCTACTTTCCCCATGATTCAGTGGTAAATGATCCACCTGCCAAGAAGGAGATGCTGGTTCGATCTCAAGATCAGGAAGATCTCCTAGAGAAGGAAATGGCAACCCACTCCAGTATTCTTGCTTGGGAAATCTCATGGACAGAGAAGCCTGGTGGGCTACAGTCTACGGGCTCAAAGAAGAGTCAGATGTGACTTAGTGACTAAACAACAACAACAGGGACCTACTCTATAGCACAGGGAACTATACTTAATATCTTGTAATAACCTATAATGGAAGAGAATCTAAAAAATAGTATATATATATATATATATAATATATATAGTAGTATAATACATATGTTATTATATATATACAATATATTAATATATAATATATAATAATGTAAAGTGATTGTTTATATATAGTATAATATATAATATAATAATATATTATATAATATATATAATATAATACTATTATATATAATATATAATAATGTAAAGTGATTGTTTATATATATAATATATATAGTAATATAATATATATAGTAATATAATATATATAAAATAGTATATATATATATAGAAACAATCACTTCGCTGTACATCTGAAACGAACACAACATTGTAAATCAACTATATATCAATGAAAATTGAAAAAAAAAATCCAGGCATTTCTGAAGAAGGGAACTAGGTGAGGGACATGATCTTACCGGATAGCAGAGCTGTCATAATAGATCACTAGAATGCAGAAAGTGAACTATTTGTGAAATGGTCACAAAACAATTGATTCTGTATACTAAAATAATGAAATTGGATCCCTATCATTCACCATACACCAAAATAAATTCCATGTGAATCAAAGACTTAAATGTGGGTCTCCAGGTGCAGACAAGATGGATTAAATGCAGTCTATCTACCCTATTCCTCCCACTAAGTACAATAGAAATTATGGATAAATATCAGCAGACTGAGAGGTGAGAAGCACAGAGGGGTCTGGCCTGGGATCTTAGGATTCAAGGGATGACTGAGCAGTGAGTTTTCTGGATGTTTGTTTGTTTCTCCTCAGGACAGGCCACTACCCCGAAATGAAGACAAAAGCAGTCTTAAGAAAAGCCTATTCCTTCTGGTCAGGACTGGGAAGAGAGTAGGTCTGCAGGACAGAGCTACTTCACCAAAAACGGAACCATTAAAAAGGTGACAAACTGGGTTTCTAAATTTTAAATGTTTGCTCTGTTAAAGACACTATTAAGAGAATAAAAAGACCAACTATAGACTAGGAGAAAATACTTTCAAATCACAAATCTGACAAAGGACTTATCTCCAGAAAATATAAAGAACTCTCTGAACTCAACAGTTGAAGTAAAGAAAAAGGCAATGAACAATTTGAATGGGCAAAGAGATTTAAACTGACACATCACTGCAGAGGAAATATAGCTGGCAAATAAGCACATGAAAAGCTGTTCAACATCATTAGTCATTCAGAAAGCACAAATCAAAACCACAAGGAAACATCAGTCCACACTCACCTGGTGGCTAAAATAAAAAAGCCATAAATTAAAAGTTAATAAAGTTTTGTGATAACACTAAATTCTGGTGAGAATATGGAGAAAGTGTATCAGTCACTCATTGCTAGTGGGAATGTAAAATGGTGCAGCAACTTTGGAAAACGTTTTGGTAGTTCTTTGTAAAGTTAAATGTACATTTATCACATGACCAGTCATCCCACCCTTGTATATTCATCCCAGAGAAATGAAGCTTCATGTTTACATATAAACCTGCACATGAATGTTCATAGCAGCTTTTTTGGTAATAGTCAAAAGCTGGAAACAATGTAAATGTCACTCAGTAGGTGAATGGAAAAAGAAGACATGGTAAGTCCAAACAATGGAACACTGCTCAGCAATAAAAAGAGACGAACTATCCATACACATAACAACTGTGATGGTGGTTAAGCACATCTATATATGGGTCAAATTTCATAGAACTCACCAAAATGAAAAGACCTGCACGTATAGAATAAGGTCTGTAGTTCAGTTAATAGTATCATACCAGTGTCAGTTGCCAAGTTTTAATAATTTCTTATGGCTAGATAACTATTACCCTTTGAGGAAGCTAAGTGAAGAATACAGGAACTCTTCATACTATTTTTTTCAATTTTTATGAGTCTAAATTTGCCTCAAAATACAAGCTTTAAAAAACACTAAAATGAAAGACAAAGCTATAGATGTTTTAGAAGGTAATACAAGATGAGATCTTTATAACCTTGCAATAGGGAAACATTTCTTAAACAAGATACAAAAAAGTACAATCCATAAAGGAAAAGGCTGATAATTTAAAATATGCTACTATTAAGAACTTCTATTCATCAGAATAACCCCATATGCTGTTGCCTGAGACAGCATATGGTATGGTGCCTTTTTAATATAGCTAATAAAAAAGTAAAACTAAACAGTATATTATGTAGACGTACATAAATATGCAATAAAAATTTTAAGGCAATTAAATGAGAAACACAAATTTTTTTTTAATGATTAACAATAAGCAGTATAGCAAAATGGTTAAGGAGAAGACTGGGTTCAAACTCTGACTTAGTCAAATGGTGCCATAACCTTGGCAAGAAACTTAACCTCTCTTTGCTTCAGTGATCTTGTGTGTAGAAACATGGCTAATTCACAGGATTATGGTAAGGTTTAAATGAGTTAATACATATAAAAGTGTGTCAAATAATGCCCGGAAGGTGTGTGCATGCTAAGTCACTTCAGTTGTGTCCGACTCGTTGTGACCCACTGAATTGCCGTCTGCCAGGCTCCTCTGTCCATGGGATTCTCCAGGCAAGAATACTGGAGTGGGTTGCCATGCCCTTTGAGAACCATGCAAGTGTTAGCCATTATCATTACTTTAAGCAAATGAGTGGCAGAGGGATGGAATGAACAGGTGATGAGACCATAGGAGAACTTACATTATTTATAAATGTTGTAATTTTTGAGTTGGCAGCAAGTTCACAAATATTCACTGTATTATTAAAAAATAAAACACATGATCTGCCAGCATAGACCGGTGAGGATAGTGTAAAATTTAATGAAAAGAGAAGCCACACATTGAGAAAATATAGGTTGCAATACATACATGGCCAAATGATTAAAGTCTGGAATATATAGAGAGGTGGAAGGCAAACTAACAAGAAAAAGACAAATAACCCAACAACAGTAACAACAACACATGGGTAAATGGCATTACTAGGCATTTTTCATGGGTGAGGAAACCAAATAGCTCATCCACATATGAAAAGATGCTCAAGCTCAATACACGAAAATTTCAAGTGCAGCAAAAAAAAAAACACACTCTACTAGTTGCCTGCCACTGTGTGTTAGTCTCTCAGTTGTGTCTGACTCTTTGCAACCCTATAGACTGTAGCCTGCCAGGCTCCTCTGTCCATGGGATTCTCTAGGCAAAAATACTGGAGTGGGTTGCCATTTCCTTCTCCAGGGGGTCTTTCTGACCCAGAGACTGAACCCAGGTCTCCTGCATTGAAGACAGATTCTTTACTATCTGTGCCACCAGGGAAGTCTACTAGGGCTGCCATAACAAAATACCACAGGCTGAGTGGCTTCAACAACAGAAAGCTCCCCTTTCATAGTTCTGGAGGCTGGAAGTTCAGTATCAAGGTACTAGCAAGTTCGGTTTCTTCTGAGACTTCTCCTTGGCTTGCAGGTGTCCACCTTCTCCCTGCATTCTCACATGGCTGCTCTTCAGTCTGTCTGTTGTCTGTGTCTTAATCTCCTTCTCTTATAAATAAAGACACTAGTCATATTGGATTAGGGCCAACCATAGTGACCTTATTTTGTCATAGGCATCTCCTTAAGATTCTATCTCCAAATACAATCACATTCTGAAGTGCCAGAGAAGGGGTCCCCAACATCCAGGATCTAATGCCTGATGATCTGAGGTGGACCTGATGTGTTAAAAACAGAAATAAAGTGTGCAATAAATGTAATGCACTTGAATCATTCCAAAGCCATCTCCCCATCCCCGGTCCATGGAAAAATTGTCTTCTATCAAATCGGTCCGTGGGGCCAAAAAGGTTGGGAAACACTGTGAGGTTAAGACTTCAACATATGAATTTGAGGAAGACACAGTTCAGCCCATAACATACACCCATTGATGGCCACATCTGTCTCCAAGGAGAACCTGTGCACATATGTGCACCTGGAGACATATAGATATATAGGGCTATTCATAAGCACATTTCAGTTATTACAAATGTCTATATGGTGTTGGAGAAGACTCTTGAGAGTCCCTTGGACTGCAAGGAGATCCAACCAGTCCATCCTAAAGGAGATCAGTCCTGGATGTTCATTGGAAGGACAGATGCTGAAGCTGAAACTCTAATACTTTGGCCACCTCATGCGAAGAGTTGACTCATTGGGAAAGACCCTGATGCTGGGAGGGATTGGGGGCAGGAGGAGAAGGGGATGACAGAGGATGAGATGGCTGGATGGCATCACCGACTAGATGGGCATGAGTTTGAGTAAACTCCGGGGGTTGGTGATGGATAGGGAGGCCTGGCGTGCTGCAATTCATGGAGTCACAAAGCGTTGGATACGACTGAGCGACTGAACTGAATTGAACCACTAGTAGAAAGCATTAATAAATTACAGTAGATGCATAAATCGGATTATATATAGCAGAGAAAATATATGATGCAGTTACATGCAACAACATAATCTCAGAGGTATCCCTTTTGGCAAACAAAAAAAAATAATAAAAGAAATCACAATAATGTATGCAGCACAGTACAAAATTCAAAAGGAAATGAAAGTAAACAATATGTTGGTTAGATATAAATACGGTGTTAAATTTAAAGAAAATTAAGGGAATAAACAACGGCCACAAAATAAAATAGTGGTTAGCCCTCAGAAGGAAGGGAAAAGGATACATATTTTAAAAATAAAAATAAATTAATTAAAAAAAGGAAGTTGTTCTTTTTGAGACATTAGTCTGTCATCTATTTGGCCTGCTGGCTTTCTGAATAAAGTCATATTCCTTGCCTCAAAAAATTAAAATAAAATAAAAAACTGAGAGGTAATTATGTGGCTGTTTGTTGAGTCATTATTTTTTAAAATCTTGTACATGCTTTAAAAATGTTTTCTATTTACTCATTGCTTTATTTTTAAAATATCTTCAAGAATTATGCATTTGAAGAATTTTATGGAAAAGAAGAGGTAGAATTGAACCCATGATAACAATTCTTTGCAAACAAACCAACAGTGAAAGGATTCTACTTACCCTCTCAACCAATATTCCCTGCTAGGCACTCTCTAAAATGCTCTCTAAACATCCTCACCTCCTTTTATTTGTGTCCTTATGTAATCTTCCCTCCTTGAATGTGGCCCAGACCTAGAGACCCATTTCTTTTTTTTTTAATTGGAATATAATTGTTTTACAGTGTTGTGTCAGTTTTTCCTGTACAACAAAGTAGTAAATCACTTATTATGTTTACATATCTCCCCTTCCTCTTTTTTTTTCTTTTTTTATTGTAGTGGTTTTTGTCATACATTGACATGAATCAGCCATGGATTTACATGTATTCCCCATCCCGATCCCCCCCCGCCCCCATCTCCCTCTCCACCCGATTCCTCTGGGTCTTCCCAGTGCACCAGCCCCGAGCACTTGTCTGGGCTTCTCCCCTTCCTCTTGAGATTCCTACCCCTCTAGCTCATCACAGAGCACCTAGCTGAGCTCCCTGTGCTATCAGCAGCTTTCCACTAGTTATCTATTTTAAACATAGTAACGTATATATATATATAGTAGTGCTTCCCTGGTAGATCAGTGGTAAAGAAACTGCCTGTCAGTTCAGGAGATGTGTATTTAATCCTTGGGTTGGCAAGATCCCCTGGAGAAGGAAATGGCAACCCACTCCTGTATTTTTGCCTGGGAAATCCCATGGACAGAGGAGCCCTGTGGGCTACAATCCATGAGGTCGCAAAAGCATTGGCCACCACTTAATGACTAAACAACCGCAACAACAAGAGGAATGAAATAGGATCATCTCTAGAGGCTGTCATAGAGAGTAAAGTAAGTCAGAAGGAGACTCATTTCTAATAAATAGAATACAAGAGTGATGGGATGCCACTTCCAAGATTAAGTTACAAAAATCTTGTGGCTTCTGCCTTGCTGGCCCTCTCCTGATCTCTTACTTCTTTGCTTTGCTGATAGAAGTAAGCTGCCATATTGTGAACTGCCTTAACGGGAATTGAGAGTGGCCTCTGGTCAATGGCCAGCCAGTAAGGAGCTGAGACCCTCAGTCCATGGCCTAGAAGGAATGAAATTTGTCAATCATATAAGTGAGCTGGAAGCAAATCCTTCCCATGTCAAGCCTTAAGGTAACTGTAGCTCCTGCTAACACGCTGATTGCAGCCATGGGAGAGACTGAGCCAGATAGTGCAGCCCAGCCACGTCCAGATTCTAGACCTCCACAAACTGTGAGATAGTAAATGTTTGCTGTTTATTTCATCTTCAAGAATCTTTACTGCCACCACTTCTTTCAAACCAGAACTTCAGGGAGATTCTATAAGCCAAACAGATCTCCTTTTCTTTAATTTAGTTTTTATATTACAGTTGATTTACAAAGTTGTGTTAGTTTCAAGTGTACAGCAAAGTGATTCAGTTTCACATACATATGTGTATATATTTACATATGTGTGTACATGTATCTGTGTGTATATTCTTTTTCAGATCCTTTTCTTATATGGGTTTTTACAGAATATTGAGTAGAGTTCCCTGTACTATACGGTAGGTCCCTGTTGGTTATCTATTTTATGTAGTGTATATATACATCTGTTCATCCCAAACTCCTAATTTATCTCCCACCCCCACCTTTCTCCTTTGGTAATCACAAGTCTGTGAGTCTGTTTTCATTTCATAAATAAGTTCATTAGTATCTTTTTTTTAGATTCCACATATAAGTGATATCATACAATATTTGCCTTTCTGTGTCTGATTTACTTCAGTTAGTATGCAGGATAATCTCTAGGTCTATCCACATTGTTGCAGATTGCATTATTTCATTCTTCTTAATAGCTGAGTAATATTCCATTGTATATATGTACCACAACTTCCTTATCCATTCCTCTGTCAATGACATTTAGGTTGCTTCCATGTCTTGACTATTGTAAGTAGTGTTGCAGTGCATTGGGGTGCATGTACCTTTTCAAATTATGGTTTTCTCCAAATATATGCCCAGGAGTAGGATTGCTGGATCATATGATAGTTCTATTTTTTACAAACAGCTCTCAAAGAAGCAGTCTGAGAAGTGAAATAAGGAGACAAAATGTTTGTTGCTTTAGACCACTGAGTTTGGGGGTAATTTTTGTGGTATGATAAATGCAAGTATAAATTCTGTTTCTAAGACTTATCTAAAAAAGTCAGACATTCCTACAAAGATGTATATGTATATATGTACTGATCATATTCATAATGATGGAAAAACAAAAGTAATCTAAAAGTTCAACAATAACAGAACAGTTAAATAAATTTTGATACTTTATATAATATCAGGCAAATATGAAAAATGATAATATACTACAGATATTAACAGGATAATAAGGTACAATACATAACACACCATGCCCATAAATTTCACTACTTAGCTAAAATAGACATATTGTTTGAAAGACAAACTACCAAAATTCACTCAAAAAAGAAATAACCAGAAGTCCTACATCTGTTAAAAATGAATTGAATGGAATTCTGACTTGAAAATCTTCCCACAAATTAAAGCCACATGAATTCATTTTCAACTTTTATCTAAAGTTTAAGGAATATGTAATACCAGTTCTACAGAAACTTTTCCAGAAAATAGAAAATGAGAGGATACTTCTTAAATTATTTAATAATGTCAGCCAGCACTACCCTGACACCAAATCCAGACAAAACAGTATAAAAAATAAACTCTAAACTAAAATCCAATATTCCTCATGAACACAGTGTGAAAAATATTCAACAAAATATTAGCAATTGATCAAGCAATATATAAAGAAACCAAGTGAGGCTTATTCTGGCAATGCAAAGTTCTCTCACATTCAAAAATAAATCAATGTTATCCATCAAATTAAAAGTCTAAAGAAGCAAAACCACATAATCACACATTGATTCATAATAAAACTCTCAACAAGCTAAGACTAAAAAGGAACTTTCTGTTCTTGAAAAACGAATTTACAAAACCAACAGTAACAGCAAAATGCTCCTAACATCGTGGTGGTTGTTGTTGTTTAGCCACTTAGTCGTGTCCAATTCTTTTGTGACCCCATGGACTGCAGCCTGTCAAGCTCCTCTGTCCAGACAAGAATACTGGAGTGGGCTGTCATTTCCTTCTCCAGGGGATCTTCCTGATCCAGGGGTCAAATCCGTGTCTCCTGACTTAGCAAATGACTCTTTACCATTGAGCCCCCAGGGAAGCCCACCGTAACATCATAATTAATTATAAAAGACTAAATGCTCCCCCCTAAGATTGGGAGCACAGTAAGGATGTTTACTCTAATTACTCCCATTCAGCATCATATTTGAGTCTTAGTCAATGCAATAAGGCAAAGAAATGTATAGAAGCCTTCAGATGGGGATGGAAAAAATAAAGCTGCCTATATTCACAGGCAACATTATTGTCTATGTAGAAAATCCCAAGGAATCTACAAAAAGGCTTCTAGAAGAGGATATAAAACCAGTATACAAAAAGTCAATTGTATTTGTATAAAATAGAAGATAAAAACAATAAGCAATAACAAAAGTATTCATTTAAAAAAGTACAAAATTGGATTATTCACACCAACAAATTTTAAGACTCACTATAAAGCAATGGCAATCAAGATAATGTAGTGCTGGTGAAAGGACTGACACAGATCATTTGAAAGTAACAGAGTTCAGAAATAACTAGATATAGTCAACAGGTTTTGACAAGGTTCAAAGGCAATTCAATGGACAAAGTAGTCTTTTTTTTTTCTATTTTTTTTTCTTTTATAGTTTTTTTTATTATTATTATTATTTTTTTCCAGTGGGTTTGTCATACATTGATATGAATCAGCCATGGATTTACATGTATTCCCAATCCCGATCCCCCTTCCCACCTCCCTCTCCACCCGATTCCTCTGGGTCACAAATGGTGCTGGAACAATTGGCTGTCCACATGCAGAGTTATAAACTTGAATCCATATCTTACACTACTTAACAAAAATTAACTCAAAATTCTTGTAGTCTCAAATGTAAAACCCAAACTATAAAATACCTGGAAGTTGATATAGGAGAAAATCTTTGTGATCTTGGCTTGTGCAAAGATCGTTTAGGTAGGACACACAAAGTACAAAGCACAATTGAAAAAAAATTGATGTAATTTATAAATTGGACTTCCTTAAAATAAAATTTTTAAAATTGTGTGCTTCCAGAGATAATGTTTAGAAAATGAAAAGACAAGCAATGGACAGGGAGAAAATATTTGCAAAGCACATATCTGATCAAGGACAATGAATCAAAATCTATGAAGAACTCTCTTGAGTTCCTGTGGTAGGCTGAATGATGTCCCCCAAAGTTGTCTGGGGCTTAATTCCTGGAATCTATGAATGTCATCTTATATGACAAAAAGGAACTTTGCAGATGTGATTAAATTAAGGATCTTGAGATGGAGAGATTATCCTGGATTATTTGGATGGGCCCTAAATGTAATTGGGGCTTCCCTTTACCATATGAGTCGCCAACTCATATGGTAAAGAATATGCCTGCAATGTGGGAGACCCAGGTTCAATACCTGGGTCAGGAAGATCCCGTGGAGAAGGGCATGGCAATCCACTCCAGTATTCTTGCCTGGAGAATTCCATGGACAGAGGAGCCTGGCAAGCTACAGCCCATTGGGTTTCCAAGAGTCGGACACAGTTGAGCGACTAACACTTACACTTAATTGTAATCCTAATCGGGTGGAGAGGGAGGTGGGAGGGGGGATCGGGATGGGGAATACATGTAAGTCCATGGCTGATTCATGTCAATGTATGACAAAAACCACTACAATATTGTAAAGTAATTAGCCTCCAACTAATAAAAATAAATGAAAAGAAAAAAAAAAGAGGGAGGTAGGAGGCAGTCTGACTACAGAAAAGGACGCAATGTGTCTATGGAGGCAGACAGTGGAGCATTGTAGCCACAAGCCATAGATTACAGGCAGCTACCAGAGAGGCAAGGAGTGGATTTTCCCCTTGTGCCTCCAGAAGGAACCCACTCTGCTGGTACCTTGATTGACACCTTGATTGATACACCAGAAGACTGTTTAGACTCTGGCTTCCATAATTGTATGATAATTAATTTATGTTGTTGTAAGCTTTTATATATAGATTGGATAAACAACAAGTTCATACTGTATAGCACAGAGAATTATATTCAATGTCCTATGATAAACCATAAAGGAAAAGAGTATTTTAGAAAAAGAATGTAAACTGAATCACTTTGCTGTACAGTAGAAATTAACACACAACATTGCAAACCAACTATATGTTCATTTAAAATACTGATACAATTTTAAAAACTTAAATAATTTGTTTCTGTTGCTTTGAGCCATTAAATGTGTAGTAATTTGCTACAGCAGCCCTAAAAAATGAATATAGCTAAGCCGTAAGCAGACAGCCTAATTAGAAAATGGGCAAAACTTGAACTGACCCTTCACCAAAGAATAGTAAATAAGCACATGAAAACATATTCGATATCACCACTCATTAGGGGGAAAGCAAATTAAAACAACAATGAGATATCATTACACTCCTAATAGAACGAATAAAATTTGAAAAAAGAAATGACCATGTGGGGCAATTAGACTCCTTATAGTTTACTAGTGGGAATACAAAATGGTACAGACATTTTGGACAACAGCTTCTTATAAAGTTAAATATACCTTTACCATAATCCCAGCAATCCCACTTCTCAGTATATAACCAAGAGAAATAAAGACACGTCCATTAAAGAAACCTACATGTGAATATTCATAACAGATTTAGTCATGATTACTAAAAGCTAGAAGGAACCCAAGTGTCCCTCAATCAATGAATGGACAAACAAATTGAAACTGAAAGTCGCTCAGTCTTGTTTGACTCTTTGTAACCCCGTGGACTATAGAGTCCATGGAATTCTCCAGGCCAGAATACTGAAGTGGGTAGCCATCCCCTTCTCCAGGGGATCCTCCCAACCCAGGCATTGAACCTAGGTCTCCCATATTACAGGTGGATTCTTTACCAGATGAGCCAAATCCATATAGTGGAATACTATTTACCAAGAAAATAATGAATCATTGACATACCAATGCCAATGAATGTCAAAGAACATTGTTCTAAGTAAACTAAGCTAGACACAAAAGTCTACATACTCTGTTATTCCATTTATATGATATTCTGGAAAATATCAAAATATTCAGACTACTGGTATAGAAATCATTGGTTGCCAGGGATCTGATCTGGAAGTGGGAGAAGGTAATTTGACTACAAATGAGCATGAGAGGACTATTTGGGATAATGGAAAATTTCACTCTCTTAAATATGATGATAATCACATGACTATACATTTATGAAGAAGTGAAAGTTGCTCAGCTGTGTCCGACTCTTTGTGATCCCATGGGCTATACAGTCTGTGGAATTCTCCAGGCCAGAATACTGGAGTGAGTAGCCATTTCCTTCTCCAGGGGATCTTCCCAACCCAGGAATCAAACCCAGCTCTCCTGCATTGCAGGCAGATTCTTTACCAGCTGAGCCACAAGGGAAGCCCAAGAATACTGGGTATACATTTATAAAAATGAATAAAAATGTACACTTTAAGGTAGCAATCCCCAACATTTTGGCCAGGGACTGATTTTGTGGAAGACAATTTCCCATGGACTGGCGTGGGAGGACAGGGAGGATGATTTCAGGATGATTCAAACACATTACATGTATTGTGTAATTCAAACATATTACATGTACTTCATTTCTATTATTATAACATCAGCTCCACCTCAGATCATCAGGCATTAGATCCCAGAGGTTGGGGACCCCTGTTTTTAAAGGGTGAATTTTACTGTAAGTAAATAATATTTCTGTATGGGCTTCCCAGGTGACTCAGTGGGTAAAGAATCCCCCTGCCAATGCAGGAGACACAGGAGATGCGGGTTCGATTTCTGGGTTGGAAAAGTTGCCTGGAGGAGGAAATGGCAACCCACTACAGTATTCTTGCCTAGGGAATCCCCTGGAGCAAGGAGCCTGGTGGGCTACAGTCCATGGGATCCCAAAGAATCTAACACGACTGAGCGACTGAGCACGCACACAAGCAAAAAGACATTTCAAATTGGTACAAGCACTAAACTGAGAAAATGACAATGTAGATAAATATTTATGGACATTGGAAATTGTCCTTGAATATGTTTAAGTGGGGGGAAAAGTTTGAAAAATAACAAGAAAAAAAAAGCAGTGTGTGGTTAAACACGTGCATATACATGCACCTATGTTTATATACCTGGAAGAAAATGCATAAAAATATCAATTGTGGTTATCCATGGGTGCCAGGATCTCTCCTTTATACACTTCCTCCTTGATACATGGCCTTGGAAAAGACATTTTCCCTCTTTTGACCTTGATTTTTGCATGAGTGAAGTGACAAAACTGTACTAACACATATCTGTCTCAGGGCCTTTGAGTTTGCTGCTCTTCCCTCACTGTTGCATTTCCCTGGACATGGCTTGACTCACAGCTTCATTCAGCACTGACTCACACCTCAGCACCTCAGAGGAGCTTTTTCTGTCCATCTTGACTGAAAAATCACCTATCACTTTGAGTCCCTGTGCACTGTTTTCTATCTTCTTCATGGCAGCTCTCACTGCCCAACATTGTCTCATATACATATTATGCCTATTGTCTGTCTCGCTAGAATATGAGCTCTGTGAGGGAAGAACTTTGTTTTCTTCATTGCTGCTTCACTCACAATGAGAACAATGCAGGTACTTAGTAGGTGCTCAATAAATATTTATTGAATAGTTAGTTGAATGCATCTTTCAAAGCGACCCTTCTAAAATCTGTCACCTCTTCCAAAATGTTCACGATCTTAAGGAACTTACAGTCCAATTGCAGGGACGCAATCCAAAAGTGAACTGGCCACCACTTGAGTCACCATGAGCAGCACTGGAACAGAACAAGGGGGAAGAGTCGAGTCAGGAAGCAAAGAGGGGACTTGGGATTGGTAAAGTGACCTTCCAGGCTAGCCCTTGTGTGACAGGTGGTGGGGATGCCAACTGGGAAGACTCATGATAAATCCTGCCATCAGAATATGCCTTGATTTTATAGCTTTCTCAGGAGTTATTTCTCCAAGAAATTCGGAAAACACTCTCTCTGAATCCCTCATAGCCAAACCTTCTGTAGTTCATACCTCATTAAAAATTCAGGATATGCCCAGTTTGTTACACCAGCCTTCCCAGGTAAGAGGAAGCCCAACACAAGAAAAAAAGTGATGCAGTCCCATGGGAGTGGCAAGGCTGGAACCAAGCTTCCTACTGCAGGCCCTCAGTAGCTAAGATGCTGAAGGACTTTGGCTCCCCAGCCGCCTCTGTGCCAGCTGCCAGGGTCGTGTTTGCTCCGCAGAGACCTGGCAGCTGCCAGAGTTGGCCACAAGTGTCTACACTGCTCTGTTGGCCTTGGCTCTGGTTCCTTGCCTGCTCCTGCGCCTTCTCTAACTCAACAGCAACTCAAGGCACCTTGAAGGATCCCCTCCCCAAAAGATGCTTCTGAGAGCAAGCAATCTGGGAGCCTTAGTGAGGGTTAAGAAAAGTGTAAGAGGGACTTCCCTGGTGATCAAGTGGTGAAGATTTTGCCTTCCACTGAAGGGGACGTGGGTTCAACCCCTAATAGGGGAACTTGCATGCCACATGCCATGGTCAAAAACAAGCAAACGCCTGCAAGATGGCCAGCCCCAAGGTGCAGATTCAACCTGCAGATTTAAGCTCATAAGGGCAAAGATTTTCATCAGTTTTTTCACCGATGTATATATTTATGTATATATTTATAGTGCCTAAACTAATCGCCACTGCTTAAATAGAGCTTACTATGTACCAAGACAGGTTCAACATTTAATATCAATTCAATCATTTACAATCCTCACAAGAACTATTGTGTCCCCATTTTACGGAACTGTGAAGTGTTCCTCTTCATGTGGCAAATCTGCTCTGCTATTCCACCAGCAGCCCATCCATCACTGGTGTCTCACCTCAGGAGGCTCTCAGGATAATGAATGCCTATGTGTTTTCCCAACAGTCCTTCTTCTCCCCCTCCCTCCCTCTCAGCATTCTTTCCTCCCCTCCTTTCCTCTGGGGGATGTTGGAGGGGAAGTGCAACTTTCCACGGTGGGTACAAATGGGCAGCCAATCCCGCTCTTCAGTCATTCTTTCCTCTGGACATTTAAGTGGGCCACCAGTGTTCCCTGAGCACATACAACACCAGGGACTAGAGATGCCACAGGTTCTCATGAAACAGGTTCTCTCTGCTCAATAAATGAACAGTGGGACAGAAGGTCTGGGCAAGGAAGAGAGACAGCCGATATATTGGGGTGATCCAGGAGCAGATGAATGGAAAGCAGATGGAGATGAGTGCTGAAGAAGGGGGCATCTAAGGGCTTGACACTGAAAACTGCTTCACGGAAGAGGCAGTATTTTGGCTCAACTATTAAAGATGGGTGGAATTTCAAGATTCTAGTGAGAAATGCATTCTGAGCCCCCAAGGCTGTTGGAATTGTAAATTGGAGATGGAGGGTCCCACCTTCCACCGAGGGCAGGGGTGCGGTTGGGAGATACTAGGCTTTGTGGACTGTGCTTGTCAGTCCAGGGTCTGCTCTGAGTTCTGGAAGAGAAGGACCTGTTCAGTGTTGGCCGGAACTCCCTCCTCTACAGGGATGATGACTCCTCTTGAGCTTATAAGTCACACCTGAGGAAGGTACAGGCTGGTGTTCTTGGTCCTGTCACATCACAGGGACCCATAGGGTGATCTTCCCCAGAGGAGCCTCCCTCATCCTTTCTTTTATGCCTCCTTTCCTGCTCTCTCCCCTATGCCCACACAATCTCATTTCCAGTTCCTGTCTATACCACTGTCATTTTACCTGCAGCCACCTCTGCATCTAAATTGGGCCCCAGTGCCTCGTCAGGGTGGTGGCGAAATCTGATCTCTGGGCCCACTCTGCCATTGCCCCGGTGGGCTTGCCATCAAGCAGGCAAGCAGCGAGGCTCTGGTAAGTTCCCACTATGTGCCAGGCCTTGGGCCAGGGAAGACATTCCCCACCCCTCTGTCTACGGCTGGTGCCTTGGCTTCGCCATCTGGGAAATGAAAGGGTTGGATTCTGTGATCTTGCAATTTCCTTCCAGCTGCAACCTTCCAGGGGAGTATCTGAATGCCCTCCTTTTGAAGCTCTGAGTTCTGTAGGAAAATGATTACCATAAAAATGTTTCCAGGTTGGTGCACTGGCTTCTGTCAGGGCCTCACTGTTTGACAACCACTGTGCAGACTTAAGTGATATTTACACACAAAAATGTTTTACTGTGGGACACCATCATTGCCCCCGACGTCAGGAGCCAAAGATAACACCCCATTATAGGCCTTCCCTGTTAGATGAAGAAAGAAAGATTCATTCACTCATTCAGCTAAGTGCAACTGTGTACACAAATCTGTAGTAGGTGCTATAAAAAATATGCCTGATCTCACTAAGGGCTCAGACAACACAAAGTCATCTGATGTGGGGAGGAAAGGACTAGTCCTCTAAGAGCATCCACCTTCCACTTCCACCTCCTTCTCAGGGTGACAGGGCACCAAGAGGGCAGATGCTTGGGTGCAACAACTTTAAGAGTCCCACAGGCAGAAAGCGATTCTTGAGAATGAGAGGAAGCAACCTTCCGTGGTTTCTGTCCGGGGATCCTAGTTCCCTACCCACTCCGCTTTGTACTCACTGCTCGTTTCCTTTCCCTTCCCTGTGAAAGCCCTTCAAACACCTGAAGGCAGAACTCCTCCTGGCCACCTCTGCCGCAGGTGCCATGGCTTGTTCCTGCAGCCGTGCCTCAGGTGACACCTGTGTGCGAGGCACACCACCCACCGCACTGACTCTCTGCTCTCATTCCTTTGAAGCGGCTTCCAGTATTTCATCCTGGGAATCTTTCTTGTGCGGCAGATCACAAAGCTGTCTGCGGAACAAAGAGATGCCTTGGCTCTTAGAAAAGAACTTCCACTCTCAAAGAACAGACTATTCTTCAACCGTCCTTTCTTCACATACCCTGGAAAGCCAACCAGACATGCCTTTAGTCCCACCCACATCTCCTTCTGACATTGACCGATGGGGAAGTGAAGTGGCCTGCTTAGGGGCACATAGAAGTCCCACACAGAGTCACATGTGGTCCCCAGTTCTTTTTGCCCCCCAGCCCAGTTATCAGTCTCCTGTACCACCTTAGGAGCTGAAACTCCAATACTTTGGCCACTTGATGCAAAGAACTGACTCATTTGAAAAGACCCTGATGCTGGGAAAGATTGAAGGCAGGAGGAGAAGGGGACGACAGAGGGTGAGATGGTTGGCTGGCATCACCGACTCAATGGACAAGACTTTGAGTAAACTCTGGGAGTTGGTGATGGACAGGGAGGCGTGGCGTGCTACAGTCCATGGGGTCACAAAGAGTTGGACATGACTGAGTGACTGAACTGAACTGTACCACATCAGGTCTTTGCAGTTCTTCCAGTGACTACTACACCTGCTTGATCATCAAATCCTCATAACAAATCATTTCCAGATGAAGTAAACGAACATCTAGAAGGGGACCATGACTTGTGTGTGGTCCCACAGCTAGGAAGTGAAAGATGAACTCAGATTCAAGTCCAGGTCCTTGGCTTCAAGTCTAGTTCATTTTTTAAAATGTATTTTTAATTGGGGGGTAACTGCTTTACAATGTTGTGTTAGTTTCTGACATATCAAATCTAGTTCTTTCCATTGTAACCCAGTTGTTTCCCCACTGGATATTGTGTGTCTACCTTGTGGACACAGAGGTGAGATGCCACAGTGACCACTGTGGGGACAGACATTTGGCTCTAAAAATCCACCCAGGACAGGACAGAGAAGACCTGCAGAGAGACGATTTAAGGCCCTGTTGACAGAGAGATGACTATGTTTTGGCAGTGAAATGTGGTCACCAGTAAGTGTTGGCAAGGTTAATGGTAGGCCACCATCTGCACAGGGGAGGATATGGTTAGGCTGACTTGTGTCATCAACAGGCTACTTATGGAGGCAAGAAAAAAATTGGGGACATCTTAGGAAGCACTGAGCTCTTTGTTTCTGGAAGGGGAAATACAGGCTGGATGAGTACTTGGCTTTCCAGGTGGCACAGTGGTAAGAATCCACCTGGGTTTGATCCCTGGGTGGGGAAGATCCCCTGGAGAAGGAAATGACAACTCACTTCAATATCCTTGCCTGCAGAATCCCATGGACAGAGGAGCCTGGCAGCTACAGTTCATAGGGTCAAAGAGTTGGACATGACTTAGTGACTGAGCTCTTGGCACTTGGCAGTCAGCAGTTCCAGAAGGATCGCTTTTGTGGTAATGTGAGCCTCCATTGCCTCACACGTTCTCAGAGGCAGTGTTTGCTCCAACTTGTTTTGCGGGGCTCGGGGCCTTTTTGAGAGAGAAGATAGGAAGGGTAGCCGTCTTGGCCAGGCTCTGTGACAGGTGGAAGCCTGATGTGTCCAGACAAAGCAGGAGACACCAGTGCCAAAGTGGCTCCTTGAAAGTGGGTGGCGGATTGCTGCTGGGCTGCCTTATTGGTGCAGAACTTTCCAGGCAAAAGTTCTATTTTTGTCCTGCAGTGGGATCTCTGCCTGACCTGAAATCAGATGACTGAGCATACAACTTCTCCAAATCAGGATTTCCAAAGGAGGGGCTATTTTGTAATGCAAACTTCGGCTTTCTTGGTTGACAAGGCTATGGACAGACCTGCCTGGACAGGCCTTTCCAGGAAGCTGGCTCTTCTTTCACCCCCTCTGGCTTCCTCAGGCCTGAAGTACTGGCTTGCCCACCACAAGGGGGTGCTGGACATAATTCCTTGCAAGAAAACCTAGATTCCCTAGGGCTTTACAGAATGAGGGGCTCAGAGCACGGAGGGTGGGAGGCAGGGAGGCAGCATGGGGAGGCACGAAACTTGGTCCTTACACATTTCTAAGGACTCAGGGGAATTGTTTCAGGAACACGTCTTGTAAATTCTTATTCTTTGGGCTGTAGTATTCTCACAGCACAGTTTAGGGAGCAAAGAAGCAGAAAGAGGGTGGGAGAGATGAAGCCAGACAAGTGGGCCTTGCAAGATTCTCAGTGCAGCTCTGATTGGGGGCACCTGTTCAAGCCCCTGTGGTGTGGCAGTAGAGAGATGAAAAAGCCACCAGTCATGTTCTCCTCTTCCCCACTAGAATAGAGCCTAGTGGGATGACTACAAGTCCAAGGACACTAATAGGTGATAGAAGATGTCAACTGAAAAAAAAGTGTGACTTAAAAGCTGCAAAGTTATGATATTTGGGGACCTTACTGAGGACTATAGCCCGGAAAACAGCCTCTCAGCTCACAGGAACTGTTCCAAAGAGGTGAGGGAGGAGCCAGGATAGGTAGGAATTTTTGCTGGGAAAAAAAAAGTGTAGTTGAATACCAGAAGACTAGTGCTAATCACAAACCAAACATCTCAAGTTAATAAATTTAGTACTTTTCTATGCATGGGAAGTCTGGGCTCCTTGAAATTCTTCATTAGATACACTCTTATCTAGGACCCGTATACTATTCTCCATCCTGAATTCCCCTCAGGGCACACGTTTGGGGTGGCCATAGCAGCTGATGGCTTGATAGCAGGCAACGATTTTTGTCTATAGCAAGACAGAAAACTGTCATGTATGCTGAAGTTGCCACAGGGAATACTGAAAGGAAAAATGGGACTTGGCAGGTGGCAGAAATGGGGCGGTGTCACTTCAGGTTGGGACATGGAAGGATTCAATTCATGATTGGGTTGTTTTGGATGTCCTGTAAAGTGGTCCAAGGTGTGGGTGTGGGAGCAAGAGGGAGTTGGGGGGCATGAGAAGGGGAAATGAATGGGGAGAGGGAAGCACACTGGAGAGAAGGGTGTCCTGGGGCTATGTGGGGCCGGCCCTGACCTGGGAGCTAAAGGAGCCAGCAAAGGTTTTAATACATAAATGTTTTTAATGGCTAAAGATGCCTCTTGCGAGTCTCACAACTCAGGAATTTCTTTGAGGGTCTTGGAGCCAAATCCTTGCAACATAATCATCAGGGAAGATAACATCCTGCTGTTGGCTGTCACGTGATTCCGAATTGTTAAACCTAAGAATGGTATGGCTTGTATCCTAGCCCACTTAGCCCAACTGAGGTTTCTGTCTTTTCAGTCCCTGGGAGGTGCAGCCCACTCTGGTTTCCTGCTTATTCAATGACGATAAAGTTTTCTTTTTCTACCTTTCTGGAAATGTTTCCTGGCCTGGAGGGAAGTTTGTTTTTAACCAAATTTCCCCAGCAATGTATACAAGCTCACCCACGCATGGATGCCCACACCTACAGCCCATAGACACGTACACACCTGCACATCCCTCAGCCCGCCCTCCTGGGAGGCAGAGTCTTCTTCCCAGGACTGTGCCTAGAATGGCTCAGCCAGGAAGGCCAAGGCCACACGTGGTCGTCCAGCACCTTCTTCCTCTTTTATTATGTATTTTGCACTGTGCCTAAACCACCAGCTCCTCCATGTCTTGCTTCTCCTGGGCTTCATTTACCCGCTTCTGCAGCACTTTTCCTTTCTCCAGTTTTTGTAACTTTTCCAACCAAATCACAGAAAAAGAAGTAAAAACAAAGAACACGAATCATTACCATGTACCCCTGAAACTCAAATAATGTTCTATGTTCGATCCCTGGGTTGGGAAGATCCCCTGGAGAAGAGAACGGCTACTCACTCCAGTATTCTGACCTGGACTGTATAGCCCATGGGGTTGCAAAGAGTCGTACACGACTGAGCGACTTTCACTTTCATGTCAATTAAACCTCAGTAAAAGAAAAACAAGACAAAGAACAAGAAAACAAAACAAAAAAAGAAAAAGCAAAATCCTGAAACAAATCTTATAGCTCTTTTGCCTTGCGAAGCTGCCTAGAACTTTGCATTTTTCCTTGGGTGTCTCTCTCTTCCTCACTCATTCACCAGTTATGTATTAATTGTATTGGACGAATATTGGGAGTGCAGCTTGGGCTGGGCGTGCCAGCCTGGGGTAACAGAAGACCTCGGAGCCCCTACTTGACTGCCCGGAATACACACTGCACCTGCCCCAGACTCCACCAGCTTCCAGGGGCAGTGCGCGGGGCTTTCTGGTGGATGGGGCTTCCCACCTCTCCAGGGCCTGCCCTGGCCCGCCGGGAGAAGCAGGCCTCCTGCGAGGTGCAGAAGGAGCCTTCAGGCCAATCAGAGTTGCCTGAGCTGGAAGGGGAGCGGTGCCCCACCCATCCCCGCCTGTCCACCTGATGCAGGAGTAGACCATGTGGCAACTCCACCCCGAAGTCTTGGCCCATGAGCTCCACCATGACTGTATTGCTGAACTTCAAAGTCTCGATGAGCCACAGCCTGGCGGTCTTGGTATTAGCAGTCACTTCATTCAACCAACAAGTGTTTGCTCTCAGCCTGGCACTCGTTGGGCGCAACTTGTGTATATTGTGGGTTGTGACCCTGTCACATCAACTCTCAGGGTGCCATTGTCCAGTCCCCTTTCCCATAGCACAGCCTTCAGTGGCAAGCTCATCTGGAAAGCTCTGGGGCCAGAATTCTTCACATGACTTTAGCAACTGTGGCCCTGCCTCCCCTCATGGGCCGGGGTTCCTCTCCTAGTAACAAGCGCATGATGTGCCAAGGATGCAGCTCCCTGGATTGACCTTGCACCACCCTAGGTAGGCCGGGGGGCTATTACACTGATCCCCTCTGTTTACTTCCATTTTGCCAGAATGTCCACAAGCTGTGCTTAGTGCAATGTAGGTCTCAACTCCTGGGCTCCGAATCCCGTGGGGTCACATGGGTGAAAAGGATCCTCAGCCACAAACTCCAAGCATTTCTTGACTGCAGGAGCAGGTCCCTGCACTAGCTCTGGATCTGAGCTTAGGCCTCCAGCAGTAGACCTGGAAGAAGTTGCCTGAGGTACATTTTAGGGAAATGGAATGAGAGTAGGGGACAAGGGGTGCTGTGAGACCTTTACTCAACTCCACAATTTTCCTGAGCCTCAGTTTTTCCACCTATAACATGGGAATATAAATTGCAGGGATCAGTGAATACACACAGCAAAAGGAACCACTGGACTCACGCTTAGGGCAATGGTGGTGGCAGAAGTAGAGTGAGATGAAATAATAGAAAGGGGCAGGATTCAAGAAAAAATGCTCATTCTTGAGCATAACTTGCATTTCATTAATAAGTGTTTGTTAAATCAGTTCAGTTCAATTGCTCAGTTGTTGTCCGACCCCTTGCGACCCCATGAACTGCAGCACACCAGGCTTCTCTATCCATCACCAACTCCCGGAACTTGCTCAAACTTATGTCCATCGAGTCGGTGATGCCATCCAACCATCTCATTCTCTGTCGTCCCCTTTTCCTCCTACCTTGGATCTTTCCCAGCCTCAGGCTCTTTTCCAGTGAGTCAGTTCTTTGCATCAGGTGGCCAAAGTATTGGAGCTTCAGCTTCAGCACCTCCAATGAATATTCATTTGTTAAATAAATTTGTTAATTCTCTGTTGCCAGAGACAGCAACAAATAAACAAAACAACAACAAACTCTTGCGTTTCATTGCACAGGGGGTCCTGACAGAGGAAACTGTTACTAAAACAACTCCCAGCCCAAACCCCTTATTTACATTTTTTCTCACCAGGGGTCATATTTCACCAATTTGTATTTTTAAGAAAATACAAATCGTATCCACATTATAAAGAATCCAGATTTACTCTGTCTCTCTCTCTTTAAGCATGAGTTTTGTTGATTGTGTGATAGAGCTTATTTCTACTTCTTTCACGGCTTAGTTTTTAAAACGCCCCTCTCTGCAAGGACCACTTCAGAAAGTATCAGTTGGTGTTTCTAGTATGGCCATTTCTCTGCAACCCCAGTTCGGGCCACCCAAAGGGGGACTTGTTGGGGGAGGGGAGTGTTATGGTTTTGAGTCAGTAAAGCAAACTGGAGGTTGTTGTCAAATTGGACTTTGTGTGTACACTTTCCATGTCACTGGTTTTATACTACAGAATATAAAACAATACCGTGTAAAAAATATTATTACACTGAAGAATTAGGAACTTATGAGTTCTCTAATCCCATCACTGATCCAGTGAATTTGGAGTAAGTCATTTCCCAACTTCAGCTCTCACTTTTTTCAACTAAAATGAAAGGGTCTGACTGGGGCTCTTTCAGTTTGAGAATCATCTTCTGATTCTCAGAGGGAACAACGGAAGCTTTACTTACTGATGCCTCTGTAATGACCAAACCACTTGACATGCCATTTCATTCTCATGGCAACAGCTCTGTTTGGGCTCCACTGCCCTCCAGCTCTTTAGCAGCTACTACAGGTAGGAGGTTTCTGGCCTTTGCTGAGCGGCCAGGGGGCTGGCTAATTTCTATCTTTCTCTTACAGTTTCGGAGTTTATGCTACAAGTTCTTTCTCCATCTACTGTGAGATGAGCTCACAGTAAATATTGGCAGAGTGTAAGAGTCAGCAAGAAAGGGAGGTACAGAGGTTTAGCTTATATAAAACACCAATATGCTAATAAGATTAGCCAGGCATTTTGTCCCACCTCAAATTGTATTTATGAATGGTTATTGACTGAGTTATCACACAACTGCCCCAGAGGCTGCTAATGTGCCAGCCTTGGAGATGGGACTTGAGTGATGTTCCATTAGATAAATGTGTGACGTCTGACAAGTCCCTTCCAGACCAGTTTGCTCACTGTACAAAGAGGAGCTTAGAATACTGTTCTGGGCTGATTGTGTGCCCCCTTCAGCCCAAGTTTGTATGAACTCCTAACCCCTCAGAATGTGACCTTACTTGGAAATAGGGTCATTGTAATTTTTTAATTACAGTCATACCGGAGTAGGTTGTTTGTTGTTGTTTAGTCGATAAGTCATGTCCGACTGTTTATGACCCTATGGACTATGGCCCGCCAGGCTCCTCTGGCCATGGGATTTCCCAGGCAAGAATACTGGAGTGCGTGGCCATTTCCTTCTTCAGTGGATCTTCCCAACCCAGGGATCGAACCCGAGTCTCCATTGGCAGGTGGATTCTTTACCACTGAGCTGCCAAGGAAATCCTGGCATTGGAGATATGCAAAGTCTAAAAGCAAATATCCCTCCCTTCTGTGTTCATTCTAAGTTTTAAAAGATTTAGTTGGCTAAACATAGCACAGTTTATTTTAGTTTAGTAATAAGTTGTGCATTTTCTCAAGAGTTAACTAAGATTACCTCATCAATGTGATATAATTAGTGCCAAAAATCAAAGGAAGATGATGTTTTAAAGTAACTGTTGATCTCTCATGGTGAGTAAATACGTTCAATTCATTAGGTTTTTAAAAATATTAAAAATTGTCAGAACCCCCTTTACTACATTTTGGATCCCTGGGGTTTCAAGGACCTCGTCCCAAGGTGATTAGCTAGAGCAAGGGTCCTCACACTTTTCCTGGAAATGGGCAGATACTAAATACATTAGGCTTTGTGGCCCAGTCTCTGTCACAAACAACTACACAATGCTGCCATTGTAACATGAAAGCCGCCATAGGCAATACAAAAGAATGAGCATGGCTGAGTTCCAATAAAATTTTATTAATGGACACCGAAATCTGAATTTCATATAATCTTAACGTGTAGTGAAATACTATTCTTCTTTTGATTTTTTTAAACATCTGAAAGTGGAGAAACCATTCTTAACTCACACCTTGTAGAAAGACAGGTGGCAGACATGCTGTAGGTATTTGGCAGACTGGCCACAGTTTGCCAACCCACGAGCTAGTCTCTCTAATACTACTGTAGTTCTGGCATTAGGCGGTTCTTACAACCCCAAGGGTCTAGATGAGGCCCAGAGAGGGATTACAATTTTAGTAATTAGAACGCAAACCCGGGCTTCCTGCCTTCCAGTCCATGGCCCCTAAGGCGGCTCTAAGCTTTTGGTTTAGTCATGATTTCAGATGCGGTCTTTGTATCCATGCGGTGCAGAAAATAGATGTGTGGTCAGCGGCCTTTTCCAGGCGTTGACCATGTAAGGGCTGTCCTCTTATTAGCAGCCAGCAGCAACCTAATTTTGTCAAGCCTGACCCTAGGCTCAGGCACCCTTTTCGTTTATACTTCTCTCTGGTTGTTCAGCCCTGGAGGCCCATCTGTCCCTTACTATTTGAGTCCCTGTTGTCTCATTGGCAGCTTTCTGAGCAGCTGCAAAATAATTTTTTAACTTTAAGTGGAAGTTAGGATCCCCAGCGTCTGGCCTGGAACAGTCACTCTCAGCAAGAGCTCTTTCAGCTCTGACATTGCCTAGCTTGACAGACTCGGGTGAGTGCTAAACTAACTCCTCCCAGCTTCCCAAGGCTGGACTTTCACTGCGGGCAATAATTAATGAGGCGTTTACTCAAGGGCTGGGGAATAATGTGCACTGCTTTTTTGTGTTGTTGTTGTCGTCGGAAACTGCTTGGTTGCCTAGCACCCCAGTCGTCCGCCTGGTCGTCCTTCCTCGCAGATCATCTGTTCCAGCCGCCTCGCAAGCACAGATCGGCAGCAGGGGCCGGAACTGAGACGAGAGCTGCTCGCGCGCGCTCAGGGGGCGGCCGCAGCACCGCCCTCCCCGGAGGACAATGCTGCGAGGCAAGTCCCGGCTCAACGTGGAGTGGCTGGGCTACTCGCCCGGCCTGCTCCTGGAGCGCAGGCCGCTCCTGGCAGGGCGTTCGCCCCGCAGCCCTGGCCGGTAAGTCACATGCAGGCTCCCAACCGCGCCTGCGCCGGCCGCGGCGGCCGCCACCGCCACCGGGCGTCACCTGGGCGCCGCGCCTGCGCGCTGCGGCCCAGAGCCCGGCACTCGCCGGCACTTCCGGCGTGGCCCGCTCGGACCGGTTGCCCGCCTAGCAGACCGAGCGCGACTGCGGAGCCCAGCCGCCGTCTGAGCGTCTGAGCTGCGGGCGTGGCGACGCCATGGAGCGCCTTGATAAAGCGGCGCTGAACGCGCTGCAGCCGTCCGACTTCAGGTAGTCCGGAGCGAGCCGGAGTCAGGCGGGGGCCTAAAGCACCAGGCGGACTGGCCCGGGCCGGAAGCGGGGCGAGAGGGAAAGCCCGGGCCGACCGGTGGGTGGGCATGAGATCGGACCCTCGGGGCTGGGACTGCGGGCTAGAAGAGGGCGGGGAAGCAGGTTGGGGCTTGCATCGTCTGCACGCCGGGCCCCTGCCCTTCCCTCGGGAGCGAGGGACCCGGGGTCATGGTGGCTAGGTGGGCGGGTTCTTCAGCTCTTGTTTCTGGCCTAGCACTTCTTTCTCTCTTGTCTGTATTGCGATCTTGCTGTCTGCGGCCTTTCTCCCCACTTCAGGGTGAGCTCCCTGAGGACAGGAACCGGGCCTTCTCCATCTCCGGGTCCCCTGCAGGGCCCACATCGTCAGGGCTTAATAAATGTTTGCTGCATGAGTGAACGAATGGAAGGGAGAAAGGGCCGCCCCGGGTTTGAGTCTACTTCACTCAGGGCGTCAGTAGGATGGGGGCTGCTGGCTGAGTAGAAGGAACCTGAGGAAAAAGCAGGTGGTCCTGGTGGACTAGCCTGGCACAAGATACCTCTAGAGGTCAGAGGGTGGGGAGGGGTTTAGCTCCCATTCAGTGTGTGTGCACCAGGCCCAGCTTAGGCGCTTTGTTACATGCCTGTGTGTTAGTCGCTCAGTCGTGTCTGACCCTTTGCGACCCATGGACTGTGGCCCTCCAGGCTCCTCTGTCCATGGGATTTTCCAGGCAAGAAGTACTGGAGTGGGTTGCCATTTCCTTCTCTAGGAGATCTTCCCGACCCAAGGATCGAACCCGCGTCTCCAGTGTCTCCGGTCTTGCAGGCAGATTCTTTGCCCGCTTTGTTACGTGCATTATCAGAATTTGAAAAGTGCTTAGTTTGCTGCTGTTTATAGAAACTGTGAAGTTGACTCAGGATGAGTGGCTTGCGCAAGATCACAGGGTTACCTCGCGCAATTAGTATTGAAAGCTAGCAGTTGTCCAAACCCAGGATCTTTGGAGCCCCCATGATCTTTTTTCACTCTCACAATGGCGATGTAGGTGGTTTTTTTTTTTTAATTACTGTTTATTAGTGAGGCCTCCAACAAGTATTTTTATTAAGTATACTTAAAATACAGTATTTGCCTCCTAGACTGCTTGTACTGTTTCTGCATGGAATTTGCAGTGAAATCTACTTGCAGTATAGGCCTCGCAATAAAGGGGAACATGGTAAGCTTCATCTGCTTCGTGTTTGCTTCAGAAGTTTATCTGAAGTGGGTAAACTCTACATGGTTCTCAGAGTGGGGGCACAGTCCTCAATTATTTGTGTGAGGCTAGTTCTAACTCTAAATGTTCGAATTCTTCCTTGCTCAATCAGATACACATAGGAGAAATCAGTTGAAAGACCTCAGTTGCTTTGTTTTAGAAAACCTCACCGGGTTATAACCCAGGCTGGCTTGTGCCAGCAGAACTACTGGCTGTAGTGGGCTGTGGCTGGAAGCCAAGGAGAAAATGTCATATAAACACTGGAGAAAGTTTTAAAACTAGTTTTCAAAAGTTTGTATGCTTTACTTTGTCCTTAGTCCTGTATTTGAGAGACTGAAAGTCAAATTTTGGGGGCTTAAGATAGACAGGTAAGAAGGAATTGAAGACAAGCAGTAAGTTGTTGAGATATGCTCTATGTAGAGTGTGTGGGGTTAAAAATTAACATGCAGAAAAGGTTGTGTTTGGGTGATGGGATGGTAAGTGATTTTGTGTGCTTTAAAACATTCTTATGATATTATATTCTCTTTTCAGTAATAAACTTTTCTCAAAGCCAGGCCAGATAATTGATATTTGAGAGATCATCTAAAGAACAGACAAACTGATTAACCTTCCCTTTCTCTAGATTCTCAAGCTTTGTTTCTGTATCAGATTAGATGATCTGTACTTTGCACACCCAAAACACAAACACTGTGAAGGCCACGTTTTTTGTTGGGGTCCACAAAAGAATTGGCCAAATACTGACTTCTTGTATGTACGTATGTATTTTTAAATTTTTTTACACAATTTTTAAAGGTTATACTCCATTTATAGTTATTGCAAAATATTGGCTATATTCCCTGTATTGTACAATACATCCTTGTGGTCTGTCTCCACAATATTTCATACCTCACACTCCCTTTCCCCTATATTGCCCCTCCCAACCCTCCCCATTGGTAATCACTGTTTGTTCTCTTTATCTGTGAATCTGCTTCTTTTTGTTACATTCCCTGGTTTGTTGTATTTTTTAGGTTCCACATATAAACGATATCATACAGTATTTGCCTTTCTCTGCCTGGCTTATTTCACCTAGTATAATGCCCTTTAAGTCTGTCCATGTTGCTGGAAATGGCAGCATTTATTCTTTTTTTATGACTGAGTAGTATTCCATTGTATGTATTATGCATGTGTGTGTGTGTATTGCATCTCTTTTGTTCATCTGTTGATGGGCACTTGGGTTGCTTCTGCATCTTGGCAATTGTAAATAATCCTGCTGTGAACATTGGAGTGCATGTATTTTTTTTTATTTTATTTATTTATTTTTTTTTTGTCATACATTGATATGAATCAGCCATAGATTTACACGTATTCCCCATCCCGATCCCCCCAAATTAGTGTTTTTTGTTTTCTGTGGACATAATTGTTTTGTATTTTTATAGAACTGCAGACACTCATTCTTGATGAAGATAAATTTTCTAAAAATTTTCTATTAGGAAACAGTGTACGGAAGCTTAGGTATATTAGATGAGAATTGTATAGCTCAGTGATCACTAAAGTGAGATGTATTAAAAGATGTTTCATTGACGTATGGAAAGAAAACAGATTTCTACATAAATATTTTTAACCTTAACATTTTTAGTATGTTTTTCCTTGTTTTTATATTTTAAAGACTCCATGACTAATATGTGTATAGATAATTTATTTAAAAATCATTATGCCTATATGGGGATATGTGCTCAAAACTTTAATGATGGATCACACAGTCAAAATAGTTTGTAGACCATTGGTGTAAACTTAAGATGGTCTCTTTCCTTCTGGGCTGCCAGAAGCCTCCCCCCGTAATGGTATGCACACAATTATAAGAATTCCTTTGCCTGGATTTTCTGGAGGTACAAAGGAATGTGCAGGACTGTCTGGGACACAAGCTGTCATGTTAAGTGCTATAATAACAGGCATGAAGTAAGTGTGGTTGGGTCCCAGAGCAGTGAATCGTACCAGCTGGCATAATCAGGAAGGCTGCCTAGAGGAGAGGCAGCTTATTATTTTGAAAGGACCTTGATGGCTGGGCTGTATTCTTCATAGAGATGTAGATCAAAACTGAAACCTCTTGCTGAGGATTACCAGGAAGAATTGAGTTCAAGTGTTGACTATGAACATAAATTTAGACATGTGTTAAGGTTATAAAGGGAGCAACACTTGCCGCCCCAAAATGTCTCTTTGATGTGCAGATTGTTTCAAACTGACAACAGTCAAGGCCCCAGAGACTCAGGAAGAAACTTTGACCTTCCCCTTAATTGCCTGAAAAGATTTAGACAGAGGGCCTGTTCCTGGAAGAGAGCTGTCATCAGAGATATTTGCAAAGAATATGGGCTAGGTGTGGTGGGGTCAGGGGGACAGGACATAGAAACCGGAGACTACTCTGGGTCCCATAGACTCTACATGGCCTAGGAAACACTTGTTGACCGAACATCTGCTTTTCCATCTCTATGTGTATTGTCTTCTTCCTGTTTGAAGTCCCAAACCCCTACCTACGACATCTTCTTTTGTCTTTACCTGAAGACAATATTTAAGGCGAGGGTTTTGGCCATTTGGCAAGTTACTCAGTTCTCTTGGGTCTCTTCCATGTATACATGTTATTAAACTTTGTTTTCTTCCGTTAATCTGTCTCATGTCCGTTTAATTCTTAGACCAGCCACAGAGAATCTAGACAGTAGAGGAAAATTTCTTTATCCCTGACAAGGTAGTGTGAGAGTGGTTAGATTTAAGGGAAAAGGGACCTTTCATCTACAGGGTAAAAGCCCATAGGATAAAAGCTTAGTGCTTTTAAATGTAACCGTTGTGGTGACATGGATGAGGGGTGTGTGTGTGTGTGTCCAGGGTTGCTGGAAGCTTACTACAGCTTCCCTGTCAGTAGTGTTATCATTTGTGATGATGCATGGGACCAATGCTGACATAGATCTACTTATTGAAAAGCGGGTAAAACAACATTAAGGAATATTTGAAAGTGGGCAAGTTACGTTATTATTGTGTATTAATCTTCCTTTTTCATGTGCACACCTTTTGGATGTAATTGGAATAGTATACATCTATACTATTGGCAGAGTTTTTCTGGAAAGGAACAGATAGTAAATATTTTAGGTTTGAGGGCCATGTGGTCTGGCACCACTACTAAGCTCTGTCTCTGAATCTCCCTGGAGTCTTAGGTGACGCATAAACAAGCGAGTGTGGCTGTATGCCAGTTATATTATTTACAGAAGTAGGCAAGGGGCCTTTCAGGGCTTATTTGGCAGACCGCTGATATACATAAAAACAGTGTAATCTGCCTTGTTGATTTCTCACATAGATATTTGCTGAATACTTGTCAAAATTAGTTTTAATGGTTCCATATTGGTAAGCATAATTTGTGAAATCATTTCCCCTTTATTGGCCGTTTTTATGTTACCCATTGTTACTGTTTTAAGTCGCCATTTATCTGACTTGTTTTTCTTTAATTGTATGATTTTAGAAGCTTAATTGCATTCTTAAGAATCATTTTATTGTATTCTGGAACACAACTTTCCCATTGGAATATTTCCATTGATTATTAAAGCCTATGAGCGATAGAATGCTTGGAAGATAAAGTGTTTTGATATCAAACTTTTAATGCATCCATGCTGTGTGAAGACCATCTAAGTTGTACCCTCGCTACTTAATTACAAAGAAATTTGAGCAAAGTTTCCTTCAGCTGCATCCAGATTGCTCTGGGCTCCTTTTTCTTTGGAGATTCGCACACCTTGTCTGTACTGTATTCAGCTAGCCACTGATAGGATGCTTTGTGAAGGAACCTCATTAGTTGTTTTCTGTGTACCTTCTGCCTTGCTACCTCCATTGTGAATTCAGTAAATCGTGTATATTTGCATAGCACTTGGAAGATTCCAAACCACTTTTTGCACTTTACATTTCCTTTCACAATGGGTCTGCCACTGGGTCTCTAGGCTATTTGAATTTTGAGTCCTTGGCACTGCTCTTCTTCTGGCCACTGTTTTCAAGGCAAGGGCAAGGTTCCCAGCAACTTTTCTGTGGGTATTTATAGCATTTACGAACACAAGAATGGTTCAAAATGGCTTTGCAGGCTCTGATTTTCTCTTTGTTTACTTTTTTCCAGAAATGAAAGTTCATTAGCATCCACTCTGAAGACGCTGCTGTTCTTCACAGCTTTAATGATCACTGTACCTATTGGGTTATATTTCACAACTAAATCTTACGTTTTTGAAGGTAATCCTAGACATAAAACAAGACATTTTCACCCTTAACTATATATGAGATTCTATGCTCTCATGATCTCTTTATATCTGTAAACTGGATATTAATTTGACTTGCTTCTGTTTTGCTTTTCAAAAATCCCATTGCTCATAATGAATCTTCATGAAATGAATTTTTCATCACTCAGTTATTTGTTTGACATCATATTGGTTTATGGTTTTCTGTGCGATAGCTTGCAGATCCTTTCTTTTAATAGCCCCTGGAGAGCGAGAGTTGACATGGGAGGAGGACTTTGGGGGAATGTTCTCTTGCTGGCAGACATTGGAAGGAAGAGAAAATAAAGCCCTCTTTATTATGTCAGAGTCCTTAGATGAAGTGATTTATTGTGGTTTTCATTCAAAATAATGTTCTTCATGTGTAGAAGGTATTCACATTTTTATATGAATACTTGATTTATCACCACACAAGGTATTCCTTCTTAATTGTCTGACTAGTTAAATAAATATATACCTAATAAAAATAATATGTTTTGATTTTTATATTTTTATATATTTTGGAATAAAATAGAAACTTTTTTCTCTTGATAGGCGCCTTTGGGATGTCCAATAGGGACAGCTATTTTTATGCTGCTATTGTTGCAGTGGTCGCCGTCCACGTGGTGCTGGCCCTCTTTGTTTATGTGGCCTGGAATGAAGGCTCACGGCAGTGGCGTGAAGGCAAACAGGATTGAAGTGAACATTGCCTTTTGATAGTGTTAAATTGGTTTTTTAAATGGCAGATCGATCTGGGATATTGATGATTTCAATAAAGTTGAAAGAACTTGTTAAAATCAATCTTGAGGAGTTCACATTTGACCAGTGTAAATTTTGATCCTTCTAAAACAATGCCTTGTATTATCAGTTTTAATTGTCTGAGTCTCTCATTTGCAAATGAGAATTTGGAAAAGCTAAACTGGTTACAAATAAGTATGTGAAATTAATATGCATTATTCTGGGAAGAATTTTATTATCTTACAACAAAAAAATGTTTTATAGCATTTTGTCTTTTAGTTGGCTTTGAGTTTTACTCTATGGTTGTATTCAGATGTACATAGTGGAGCAAATCTAAATTTTATTTTTTGCTGGAACACTTTCCCTGACTGTCATGAAAATACCAAGTCATTAGATTTTGGGTTGTAAATGCCTGTTGAAAATTGCTTAAATTGTGGACACTGGAATTAATCTGAGTGTCACTGAGAAATTTAAAGTAGTAGTAATCCCTAGTCAATAGAAATCTTTCTTTACATTATTTCATGGGGAAACTAGGCTGAATCACAGGCATTCATGTAAAAGGACTGGGTTTATTAAAGAATGCAGATAGCAAAGCAAAGAGCTAGCTGCCTGGGCACCTGGCTTGCTCCCTAAAGGCCTCTTACAGGCCAGCCTCCAGCTTTCAGAGGAGCTCTTTAATGGTCTGCTTTGCTCTGTCACTCAACAATGAGCTTACACTTTAATTACGAGGTTGTATGAACTCAGTTTTTCCTACTTTTAAATAATGTATATGAAAGAATTTACTTTTAAATATGTTCATTTTTGCATACTTACAGAGTGTAAACAATCATGAAAATCTATTATTTTTATCACCCAGGAAGTATTCTTGGAATTTTTAATCAGTGCTGTTATGTTCCAGATATGTATAGATAATCCTTGAGGTCCTTTCTGATAGAAAAAGACCCTATTTTTTAGTATCCTTGGTCTGTATTCTTTCCAGCCACTTGGTACTATTTGTGTGTAATCTAAAAACACACAGGGAAAAATGCATATTAAAACAGGAAGAAAATGTTAATTCCCTGTAGTGTGGCCACCTGGAGATAACCACTGTTTTGGTTTACATCCTTGTGCATTTCTGAATGCTAGTTTAATACACAGTCAAAGTTTGGTTTAAGTTCAGAATCTGCCAATTTTATCTGGTGTCTATTTGCATTTTTTCAGATGAGTGATTATTGGATGTTTTCTTAAACAGCACATTCTACCTTTACTGTTTTAACTAGATATTTCATTGTGTATATTTCTGTCATTAATAATTCCTCATACAATGGCCCTTGCTGTGAGTGTTTGCCATCACGGATTTTGTTAGTTCCTCTCTACTTTTGGATGTTGTGGAATTGGACTAAAGGAGCAGAGACGCAGTTAGGCATAAAAGCCAAGAAGCCTTTTGTGTTTATTTAATTGCCGAGAAAAAACAAAATGATTGTTGTAGGATTATTTTTTATTCCTGCTTATAGTTAAATGTTATTTGCAGTTTAAATGTCTCAAGTAGTTATTCTGAATGGAACCTGTTTTCTTAAAAGACTACAGTTTTAGTATACAATTGTACAAATTTAATATAAAATTGTCAAATACTCCAGTTTGAATCTAATGTACTATAAGGTAGATTTCTATATGGCCCCTTCTTTAGATGTCTTATTGTACTTAGAATTTGTCCACTTAATTTCTTTTTCTATAATGCCAAGGTTTTTCTTGTACTTTTGGAATCTTATGCTATTTTTAAAATATTGATGTCCAGTGTTGGATTATTTTGTTTGATTTCAGACATTTGCTGAGTAGATAATATGGGTGTTTTTCTGCAAGTAATTAAACTAGGGATTCATGCAAAAGCAGCATAATTTTCTCTTGGAAAAAGTACCAAGCATTTGAAAGTTAGACTTGGATGGTAAGGTTGATATATGGAATTATTACAATAAAAACTTGTTTTCAAACCAGTTAATATTTTCTTAAGGTTTTAACTGTTAACTCACTAGTTTGCTGCTGTTGAAATAATAAGGTATATGACAAATAGCTTTATTTTTCAAGATGTCTCAGTGATTTCCTCTTGTACAATGTACATACTTCAGGATGTATAGAAAGAAAAGCTACAATTGAGCCCTTATATAAATACTATAAGGTAGGACTGTGTTCACTATTGTTTGAAAATGGATTGTAAGAATAACCTCAATTAGGGGTCTTAACTTGAAGTGTCAGTACAGGCTACTGATTGAACACATGACCTTCACCTCACCTCACCTCCCATTTTGACCCCCAGAATATAATCTCTTTTCTCATCGTGCTAAAAAAAGTCTGCTGTAGAATGCATATGATGTCATTAGCTCTTCAAGTGGATCCAATTTTACATGTGAATTCACTTTTGAGTTGTTACTGAAGAAATTTAAACCCTCTGTTAAAAACAACAACAACAACCAATTGCATTTCATGGGAATCTTACAGAAATATATTGTAAGGTTATTTTCATCATAAAGAGCTCATCAACTTTGCCCCCAAAGCAACTAGTTGACTTGTTTGGTGTTTATTTTCCATTTTCATATAAATAAATTTTATATATACAGCTAGTGTACCCAAGGACACCAGTAAAAGTACCCAAGGAAAGATGAAAGGTACATGAGAATTTATATCCTGTTTTAAATGTATCTAGTGTATATTTCTTGTCTTCAGACAAGTTCATGTTTGTTCTTTTACTTATGCTTAAGTGAAGTTGTAGACTGTTAGACCCATTTTATAAGTAAAATTGTCACTCGTTAGGTCAGCAGCAGATATCTCCGCTGTCAGGCACTCTTGTGCTCCATCAGAAGAGTACAACTTTATTAACTCAGACTCTGCTCTTACATTTAAGATTGTTTTTGCAAGAGCTGGACTGAAGCAGTGTATTCATAACTTGACAAGATTTCTTTTTCCTTTTTGCAGGGGAAAAAGGGTCACCTGAGAAAGTAAATTATTTTCAGGGACTTTGGGATTCTAATGATACATATTACATGTAACAGATGAACAGATTAATCCTTTATATATTCATTAAAATAGTCTGGAATTCCTCAGCCTACCATCACTCCTGGCCACACTTTCCTTGCCTGTTTGCTACGTGTATTTGAAAGTAATATCTGCATTCCTTTGAAGATGTTCTATAGGTCATATTTGTCAGTTACACAGACTAGTCTTCCTTTTTCTCAAGTTCAGTGAAATGTCACTGAACAGTAATAATAGCAATAGCTAACATCTGCACAGCACCTTACAGTTTGCAAAGAACGTTCACATATTCTTGTTTTTTTTGCTTAGTGAACCTGTTACCAGATGTCCTGACCTTGATGATAAAAGTGTTAGGAGCTTTAGAGTCACTGAATATGCTGTAGTCTTGAATAGTGCCCTGGCAAGGGGCAGAGTTTAGATGCGCTACCTTAAAAGCTGCGTGTAATTATCAAAATGGGGGGCTTGAGTTCTTTAGCCACTTGAATCAGATTTACTTTTGTAAGTGATGCTTTTCTAATTGTTATCTGGATGGTTTTTGTATTCGTTATATTCTAACCTGTAATTTGTATAAATTTACCATCTGTTGTCATTAAAAAAGTGTTCATAATGCCACCTTGGTGTCTCCTCCTTCAATTAATAGTAAGTTGATTAACCTCTTCAGTTTTTTGCATTTGTTTACCTCTCTGTTTATACCATATCAGATATGAACAGAGCTGTCAAGGGTAAGCTTTTGTGCAGGATATGTAGGCCAGAGATACTCAAGCGGGTGGGGCTGTGAGGGATGCTGAGACAGGAAGGATTGCAATGGGCCCATGAGAACTGGTGGAGCAGTGGGGGAAAGACAGCAGCTCCTTGCCTTGTGGCTTAAGAAAATTCATTTGGGAGTGAATGGGCTTCAAATACCAATTAAGGAGTGAGGCTGGGAAATACTTGTGGCTACTTTAATTTATTAGACGGGGGTAGTCAGTTCCTGGCGATGCCCAGCGTGCCACCCCCTCATGCAAGTGCCCTGTTCCTCTGTCCTCTAGGCCACTTGTTGGTTGTACAGTTGACCCATGAACAACATGGGTTTGGACCGCATGGGTCCACTTATGCACGGATTTTCTCAGTAGTGAATACTACAGTGCTGAACACTCAGGATGGTTGAAGCTGCAGATGGGGAACCGCAGGTGGGGAGTGTCGAGTTAAAGGATTTTCCACTGAGGGGAGGGTCCAGTCCCTAATCTTCATTGGTTCAAGGGTCAACTGTACTCATTCCAGCTGCTTCCTGTGCTTTGGAGAGTTCTAGCTAGTTCTCAATAATATCCACTCCAAAAAAGATTTGAGACATCTACATATCCAAATGTACAGGTTACATACAATTGTATTTATATACAGAATTATGTGATGTAAAGTGTGCTGTGAGCTCAGGAGACAGAAACCACTGGAATCTCCTTGTGGGATTTACTGCCCAGACCTAACCCTGGCCTGAGTCAGAACCTCTGGAGGGTGGGAGAAATACATACTTACAACAGGTTGTGCTCTGACGCAGATGGCTTGAAACCACCACTGGACACAATTATACATGTATGCTTTTGATGCTGGACCTGATGTTTGTATAAAGCAGGCCTGAAGTAGCAGGCACTTTATTAGGCAAATGTAGAATCCTGTGTAATGCTATATTGAAGGTTTAGTTTACAATCAGAATTTATGGGGCCCTTGACCTTATTGACTTCACTTCACTACTAATGAATTATGTTAACTGAAAACTGGTGTACAGGAGATAGCCCACTTGGAGACAGCTTCAGCGTGCCGAGAAATGGCCACTGGGCTCCTCTGGTGCCTTTCCCTCATTTGGAATCCTCACCACCGTGGTCTTAGGAGAGAGGCAAAAACCTAACCCAGGAACTTAAGTGAATTTGGTCTCAATGGTGAAGGAAGTCATGGAGAAAAACCCAAGAAGTGGTTTCCCAGGCATATCTGCTCCATTAATACTGTGACACCCCTGTCCCCAAATATTTTCCCTCTCTCCACTGACATCATTCCATTTCATCTGACACACATCCTGCTGTTCCGCCCACTAAAGATGCATTTAGGTTAACCCTCAGAAGATGCAGGATTTGGGTGGGGAGTAGCTCACCCCTTGCCCCTCAGTTGACATGTCCTTTCAGGGCAGCATCAGTCTGCCTTGAGGGAATGGATGCTAGAAATGAAACTCCCTGTATCTTTCTGCTTCTCACTGTCTTCCCTGCAACTGCCTGGATCTGGACCAGCTTCACCCCTCGCCTGCTGCCTCTAACTGCTCTTGGCTGCTCTTTTTGCTTCTGTAGTCATTTTAACACAGAGCAGCTAGAAGGTTTCCTCCTTTAAAAATCTTCGATCAGACATTCCATACCTCTGCTCAAAATCCTCCAAATAACTCCCAGTCTCCCCCCGAGTAGTATCTTGGCTCCATGCATAGCCTAGAAGCAAGGCCTCTGCCCTTTTTCATTCGCTCCCCCTTGGTCAGCATTGGGCAGCCTGTGGGACCACTTTCCCTTCACCAGATCTTCCCTGCTTGCTCCCATCTTACAGCTTTGCATCAACTCTTTGCTCTGCCCTAGATCTTCCCAGGGCTGGCTCCTTCTCACTCTTCAGGTCTCAACTCTCCTGTCTCCTCCCTAGAGAGGCCTCCTAATTGAAAGTCGCAAGTCCCTCATCACTCTCACAGCACAAAGCTTTGATTGAAATGATCTTATTTATTATCTACCTCTCTCCCTGAAAGCATAAGCTCAGGAGAGTAGGCACTGTCTTCTTCACCACTGAATCCCCAGGGCCTGGCTCTGGTTTTAGTAAGGATATTCTTGGTCAATGGCAAGTAACTGAAAATGCAGTTCAAATGATGGAAACGGCCAGCGATGGGACTAATCTACTGGCCCAGTTTAATCAGGGTGCCTGCTCCATTTCTCTGCGATTCTCTATGCATATCCTTCTCAGTGCATAGGTGACATCCTCAGGTTTCCCTCTCTCATGAGGACAAAATGATTGCAACCGTTCCTGGGCTTTACCAGCACACTGCTGACAGTCATCAAACCTGCGAACAACCCTCTGGGCTTTACTCTGGACTAACTCAGGTGAAACGATCAGAGAAACGATCACTTTGGTCATGCAATGCTAAGCATTGGTGATTTTGTGCCTGGACAAGTGCCCAGTCCCAAACCAATCACTTGGAGATGATGCTGGCTAACTCAGGCCACTCAGTGCCCACCCCTGGGAGAGGTTTGATGGGGTGGGGGTGGTGGGGTTTGATGCTGGTAAGGCTCCCAGCATTGTTGGCTGCAGAGTTCCACCAATTTCTTAACTGGATGAGGCAACACACAAGTTCAGATCTGGCCCATTAACACCCACAAAAACAAAGAATGGAAGGGAGGTGGGCGGGAGACTCAGAAGGGAGGGAATTTATTCTAGAACATCATATGGAAAAACCTGAATGAACTTTTTGGCCAACCTTATATGCATATGTACAGCTGATTCACTTCGTTGTACAGCACAAACTGACACAACATTGTAAAATAACTACACCCCAATTACAATTTTTTTTAAAGAAAGCAGAATGATAGTAGAAACAGAATCTGATTTTCTCAGCTATGTGTAAACTATACAAATGTATATTTAAAAGAAAAATGTATGTGGCATAGCCAGACTTTGTTATTTTAAAAATATTCACAATAGAAAATGAAAATGTTTTGGGGCTGTGAAAAAGGAAGTCTGTTCACATTTCTCTATTCCATCTCTTTTTGAAAAAATTGGATGTAGGACAGATTGAGAGTATTGTGCCTCTTTTCCCCCTAGTATTTCTACTGCTCTTAGATAGAGACAGTCCTTATCCTCCACACTTTGCTGATTCTTCATTCCCAGTCCACCTTGATCCCAACTTGAATCACTCAGTCGTAACCGACTCTTTGCAACCCCGTGGACTATACAGTCCATGGAATTCTCCAGGCCAGAATACTGGAGTGGGTAGCCTTTCCCTTCTCCAGGGGATCTTCCCAACCTGGGGAGTGAATCCAGGTCTCCCGCATTGCAGGTGGATTCTTTACCAGCTGAGCCAGAAGAGAAGCCCAAGAATACTGGAATGGGTAGCCTATCCCTTCTCCAGCAGATCTTCCCGACCCAGGAATCAAACCAGGGCCTCCTGCATTGCAGGCAGATTCTTTACCAACTGATCTATCAGGGAAGCCGCAACTAGAATTAAGGTTATGTAAAAATTGAGTGACCAATAAAATAAAAATAAATAAATAAAAGGTGAGTGGGAAAGGAATAGAAAGCTTAGTAAAATGAGACAAGCAAGAGAAGTTAACCAAGTTCTGACTAACATGGCAAAAGGAGTCAATGGGGAAGGCCACCTGCACTAGGCTGAATTCTAAGATACCCCCCAGAGCCCCGTCCCCTGTATACATGCTTGTGTAGTCCCTTTCCCTTGGACTTGAATGAAACCTGCAAATATGGTGGGGGAGTAGCTCCCTTGATGGGGCTACTGTATTCGTTTGCTCAGGCTACCATAAAGTACTGCAGACCAGGCAGCTTCAACAATTGGAAGTTTATCTTTTTACAATTCTGGAGGCTAGAAGGCAGAGATCCAGGTGTTGGCAGGGTTGGTTCCTTCTGAGGTCTCTCTCCTTACCTTATAGATGGCTGTCTTCTCCCTGTGCCTTCACGTGCTCTTCCCTATGTGGGTGTCTGTGTCATCATCTCTTCTTTTAAGGACACCAGCCATATTGGATTAGGGCTCATCCTAATGACATCTTTGTAACTCAATCACCTCCCAAAGACCCTGTCTCCAAACCTAGCTGTATTCTGAGGTTCCAGGAATTAGGATAGCAACATGTGAAGTTAAGGGGGATACATTTCAGCCTGTAACAGTTATGCTGTATCTGTCATGGACAGAATAATGTTCACATGTTAATCCCAGGAACCTGTAAGTATGTTACTTGACTTGGGCAATGGAGACTTAAAAGTGAAGATGAAATGAAGGTTGCTATTTAGCTGACCTTAAGAAGGGGAGAGTATCAAGAATTATCTGGGTGGGCCCAATGTTATCACACAGGTACCCCTAAGATATATTCACTTACTAATTCCTAGAATCTGAATGTTACCTTAAATGGCAAAAGAGTCGAATTTACCTTATATCAGGAAAGATGGGATTAAATTTAGGATCTTGAGAGGATATCCTGGTGGGATAATCTTTGCTAATGCCTGACAACCTAGATACCATCACATGTATCTTTATTTTTTTTTTCACATGTATCTTTATAAGAAGGAGGCAGAGGGAGTTTGAAACAAACCCATACAGAGGAGAAGCCATGTGAAGACAGCGGCAGAGATTAGAGTGATGTGGCCACAAACTAAGGACGCCTGCACCTACCAGAAGCTGGGAGAGGCTTCTTGAAACACCCGCTTCCCAGTGGCGGGCTTAAGAGAATTCAGGGGGATCTTCAAGACTTGGTTCTCAACGGCTTGACTCCCACCCCCAGTTTCTGCTGGGGGTGGGCTTTTGTGGTCTGTGCATTTCTGTGTTATTTTAAAAATATGCACAACAAAATGAAAATGTTTTGGGGCTGTGAAAAATGAAGTCTGTCCACATTCCTGCATCCCATCTGCAGGCAGAAACCACAGCAAGCAATTTTCTTACACTCTTGATTGCCCAGTGCCCTGCTCTGTGTCTGACACAGTATGTGTCCAGTGCGTATGTTAGGTGAATGAATTTCATTCCATATTATTTGCCTTTTAAGAATTCTTTCTAGTGAGTTCCACATTTATATATTGTTTCTGTTTCCTTGAGCCCCTGAAGCAGCTGAATCTGCCATAGAAGGGGAGTCCTGGGCGGGGGCAGGGGCAGCCCTGCCAAGGACTTACCCCACATGAGTGGCAGGGAAACTGCCAGAATATGGCCCCATGTTGTTGTTCAGTCGCTAAGTCGTGCCCGACTCTTTGCGACCCCACGGACTGCAGCAAACCAGGCCTCCCTATCCCTCACTGTCTCCCAGAGTTTGCCCAAGTTCATGTCCATTGAGTCAGTGATATCTGCCCTCAATATGACGTTTGCTGCAGAATGCACATTGTTCATATTTGATATCATTTGAAAATGATTCTTTGATGTCAGAAACAGATGTAGTTTTCATTCTAGAAGATATTTATTCTTTCTGTTAACCCAGTGCGTTTTAAAAGTTCAATTTGTGACAATTCCATAATAATAAGTGATAATTTTTATGTTCTCATCTGTTTCATTAAGCTTTGGTTTTACTAATTTACTTTGCTTTTAGTAGTAATTACTCACTTTTTTATAATAACCTTCAGATAACTTGATGATTATGCCCAATCCAAGAGGTTTAGCCACTAGAGTGGCTATTTAGCATGACCTTTCTAACCAGAAATGACAGATGTTTTAATCATCACACTGAACTCAAGGAACAAGCTTCTTCAATCCTGGTCACATGTTAAAACATATGTAATTGTTTTAACAAAATAAGCATTAGAATATTGAATATTTAATTATTTTCATAGTGAATATGCAATGTGGTTTTTGGTGCCTAAAGAGGTCTTCTCTCTGTACCAAGTATTAGCTTCTTTGGGGGTGAAGTCATTGTCTTTCATGTTCCAAAGAATATATAGTGGATTTTCTGAGAATCTATCAGACTGTCCCTTGTAAACTGGCCCAGTGGGGTATGTTGAACTTCCTATTCCAAATTCTGTGAGTTGTAAAAGATCCTAAACAAAAATTACAGCACATTAAAATTTTTTAATAGACTTAACTTTTTAGAGAAATTTTAGGTTCATAAAATTGAATGGAAAGTACACAGAGTACCTATATACCTCCTCCCCACCAAAACAGCCTCCCCTACCATCAACATTTCAAACCAGAGTGGTATATCCCTCCTGCCTCTGCCCCCCAACCCCCAACTCCTGGCAACCACTGATCTTTTCACTGTCTCCATAGTTTTGCCTTTTCCAGAATGTTATATGGTTGGAATGATGCATTATATAGACTTCAGATTGACTTCTTTCATTTAGCAGTATCATTGAAGGTTCCTGTATATTTTTTCATGGCTTGATAGCTCATTTCTTTTTGATGCTAAATAATATTCCATTGTCTAGATAGACCACAGTTTGTCCACTAGCCCACTGAAGGACATCTTGGGTGTTTCCAAGTTTTGCCAGTTATAAATAAGGCTGATATAAGCACATGAGTGTAAGCTTGTGTGGAAATAAGTTTTCAACTCCTCTGGGTAAATATAAAAGCATGCAATTGCTGGTTTGTATGGTAAGAGTATATTTAGCTTTATAAGAAACTGCCAAACTGTTTCCCAGAGTGGCGGTACCATTTTGAATTTCTAGCAGTAACAAATGAGAGTTCCCGTTGCTCCACATCCTTGCCAGCATCTGGTGTTTCTGTTAGATTTTGGCCCTTCTAATAATAAGTGTGCAGTGGTATCTCATGGTTTTACTTTGCAGTTCCCTAATGACGTATGACATTGAGATTTTCATGTGTTTATTTTCCATTTGTATATCTTCTTTGGTAAGGTGTTAAAGCACATCTTCATAATAAATGCTTTAATAAAGATTAAAAATCTGACAAACTTTTCAAACCCTTTTTAGAAGTCTTCCTGTTCATTTGGCTGTTACTTCCCATTACCATTAATAAGAAACATTTTGTAAAATCTAAAGTCCAGCAACTAAATATACAGATGATGCTAACAACGTGAGGGTTAATCTGTGGACCATGCAGTATTGTACTATTTACTACTAAAGAATATTTGTGTGTAAGTGGACCTGTGCATTTCAAAGCTACGTCATTCAAGGGTCAACTGTTTAAATTAAGAATGCCCAATTTGGGAGAAGTGCATTGGGAAAGGAGACAGAAGTTATAAATTCTGGTTTCTTCTTGCTACCAAATGTTTCATCTTGGGCAGGTCACTTCCCTTTCTTAATCTCTATCTTCTATAAAGTAAGGGTAATGGCTAAGATTCAACTATAGCTTTCTTTTATTTTTGTGTTTTTTGTCAGTCACTATAGCAGCCCCATCAATATAGAAATATTTGAGCCTCTTGATTGCCTCATGGTAAAATTTATATTATCATGTTGAAATTTTTTGTAACTTTGTTCTATACTGAAATGAAGAGCTTAGAATGAGGCTGAAACCTAGCAACCAGCTCTCCTGAAATGCCTCATTGAATGTGTTGTATGTAGAATGTATCAGGGGAGAGCATATACAGCGAAAATGGTAACCATGCTTCGGCATTAATTTCATTTGGTGACTCACCAACTCTGTCATCCAAGGATGGCATTGATCTAAATTGTGACCTTTTCTTCTATCTCATATTATTAGAATAATGCCAGTAAAAGGGCAGTGACTCACCACTGGAACAGATTCTTCTTGAGAAAATTAGCAGAGCTTTGTCATGGAAATCTTGGTCACAGGGTCTTTTATTAACTTCACCTGGTGAGTAAGCCCATCCTTTGCCCAGCTAGTTAAGGGCCTCTTTTATAATACATCCTGTGGATTGAATCTAGTCTAACCATATTATTTTGTTGATGCTCTCCTCTTCTGGCTGTCATTTAGGCTTTGTAGGCACAAAGTAATTTTTCACCAAATCAGTTGTTAATTGTCATCACCTCTGTAATTTGAAGGGGCTTAGGGGGCTTGTTTTGCACTGTAGACTAGTTTTCATCCACAGTTTGTGGAGACAAATCCCTTTATGGATGTATATTAATTGTGTGTCTGTACTTGTAGAAGTGGATACTTGATGACAAGAGTGTTGAAATTATTGTATTTTCAGTTACCAAATGAGCATGTTAGGAGTTTGGGTATTAAAAATAAGACCTTGTAATTAGACACAATTTGCTTATTATGTCAATATACCCTGGTCTTATTCAATTATATGTCATGGCAATGTTTAACAAGTATAATAATTATCACTTGTGTTTAATTTAATCCACACTTCTCTAGCCTACCAAATTCTAGAAGGCCATTGGGCATAACTGGTTCTATTCCTCCAACAGAAAATTGCACATACTTGAAAACTTGGTAAATACCTCACACAACTAGAAGCAACCATCACGTGATCATCTGGTCTCCCTCTTCATTGTGCATTTGAGGCCTAGAAGGGGGGAAGTATAATCGCTTGCTGAAGGTCACACAGCAAGCCATGGAAAAGGTGAGACAACGCTCAGTTCCCCAGCTCCCAGACCAGCCCCTTGGGATCGCAGTAGTCCCTCTGAATCAGAGTCTCTGGGGATAACGGTGAGTGTTCAAGAGAGTGTTAAATGATATTCTTTCTGTGCCATCTGCTTGAGACGCCTGTAGTATATTTAGAAACATTTGCTTTTCCAAGTGGTCGCAGCATATAAGGGCTGGAACTCAAAGCAGGTAAATGAAGATGTTTTAAAAATTCCTCTCTGTGGTCCCTCTTGATCTTACCATGTAAGTCTCCTTGAGTGTGAGGGAAATTATAGATGAATGACCAACTTCCCCTCAAGCTGGGGAACTGCTGGATGAATTGTGACTTAGTCACAGAATGGCAAAAGTGAATGAACCAACTTTACATGTATTTATATAAACATGGATAATATTGAGGGGGAAAAAGGAAGTTGAAAATAGGCTATATATATATATATATACACACACACACACATATATATGAAGACAGTTGTATTCTGGACATATTTGGAAGGATGAGTCAATGGACTGGGTGTTGGGGAAATCATTGAATCAAGCAGGACCTCAGGGTTTCTGGCTGGGACAACTAAGAGTCATTCCAGGAAATGGGGCAAATGCAGTTTGGTGTAGAGATGAGAAGCATCTCAATGTCCTGTTTCACAATATTTTCAGGTAATAGGGGTGAGAAAATAAAGCCGAGGCAATGTTTTTGCTTAAAAGAGCTATAACTCAGGGTGATATTTTTCTACTCTGTAGAAATAGTTGTTACCAAAAGAGATTCATTTTGCCCAGACATGCAGCAAGCCAAAATGCTGACACCAAGGTTTGCAACAAACAGAGGGTTTATTCAAGAGGCAGTCAAGCAAGGAGATGGGAGAACAAGTCTAAGGTCCGCCTCCCTGAAGGCCAGGGCCTTGGGGCATTTATGGGATACAGAATAAAAAGCAGAGTAATCTGAGAATGGGAATCAAGGGACAAGGTGATTGGGGAAAAAAGTGTGGGAAAAAAAGCTGTTCAAGGCAGGTATAACTAAGCTCCAGGCCTCTGCATGTTCAAAAATGGAGGTGTTTAGCAGGATTTGAGGGTGGAGTTTTTGGCCTTATGACGTCTAAAGGTCCCAGTTGGAGGGTCAGTGGTCCTATCTAGTCTTAACTCACTCAGCTCCAATTAGATATGGCTGACTCCAAACTCCTGGAAAACAATGTAGGCAAACATATTATTTAGGCTACCTGCCACTTGGAGGACCTGCAAGTCTATTGTAGCCACAGTTTAAATGACCTTGGTTAGTGAAGGCCAGTGAAATGGATTTGACTAACGGTTACCCACAGGTTCAAAGTCATTCATGAGTAAGTGGAACCATGCCATATATGGGTGCACCATTTTGCAGTTTACAAAGTGCTTTCACATCCACTTTTCAAGCTGGCTGTCACTTCTGGAAGTTGGTACAACAGGATCCATTCTCATATTCCAGGAGTGGAAACTGGGATGCAGAGAGTGTAAGTCCAAAGGCTGGAATAGAATGTGTGTCCTCTTTTCCTAGGTCAGCAGGAGGGCAGTTGAAACTGAGCTTTGTCTTTCATGGGCAATATGTTTGCTTTTCTTTACCTTTGACGTGCATCCAGCTAAGAATCCACTTTGGTTTTCTCCTCTTTTAATATTACATGCAAACTTTATGTTATTTTACATTTTAAAAATCTCCTCTTATTATTTTAATATTTCTACATCAAAAAAAAAGCAGACAGTAATTGTGTTGTTCACTTATTTTTAGACAATTTCACGTAAGTGTTTTGAATCATCTCTAAAAGCTTATTTCCACAGCACATAACAAAATTAATTAAATTGCTTTTTGAAGCAAAGCTACTTTGTTTCCCACTGAAACATGACTCATGAGGTCTGACTGAGGCTCATTTATATTCCTCCCCCAGCAGGTAATTTAAATGTGAGTTATATAGAAAGGAAAAGAAAGAAAGAACAAGGAAAACAAACACACAAACAAAGAAAACTTTCCCTGGCTTACCTCTTTGGCAAGTTTTCCTGGAGGTGGAGCTACCTGGGAGAAAGCTCCTGTGGTTCTTTCAGTACCAAACATTCTTATTGACAACAGTCCTGGTAACCGGCATCTCCATGTCCTGGGTTGTGTAAATGGACCAGGGACGGTAGATTTTGGCCCAATCTGAGGAAACATTTTCTGATCTGCCGAGATGCCCAGTTTTGGCACCACCTGCTTTGGGTGGCAGTGAGCTTCTTGAAACATGGATGTAGCCATGGCTGCTTGGTGATGGTGGTGATGGGGTGGGTAAAGGATTTTCTTGTTAACAGTGCATGGTCTTGGCATATGGAAGGAATAGCAGGGAGCCCAGCCAATCTGAACCATGAGACACTAGTGCAAGGTCAGGCTGGGTAGTAAGGTGTGGCAGGATGATGGGGTATCTTGAGTTGAAACAATATCCTGAACAAGAAAACACGTGTGTAGACAATCACTTTTTATTTTATCTAGAACTTTTCGGCTCTTGGAAACATAGCACCTAGCATGCAACAGACACATCATGAATGTTTGCTGAATGCCCACCTATAGGGCTTAGGAAGAGGAGAAGTGATGGAATGAATGAGCTAGTGCTTGACCCAGCATGGTGGATGGCAGAGCAGTGGAAGGGATTCACAATGCCCTTATGTGTACTTTTGAAGGCTGGCTTGGAACTGAGGGGAACTTGGAGCCTGTGTTCTATCTGAACATTGTGGCTTCACTACAAATCTGTGTTTTTTCAGTGATAGGCCAAGTAGGCATTTATTTCACCTTGTGCTTATTCTGGTGGCGGTGGGCGTTGAGAGACTGTCCAAGCAGCCTTTTTGGGTTTTCTGTCTGTTTTTCCCAAAAGCCACTAAGCAAGTCCACTGAGATATACTGCCATGTCCCTCCTAACTGTCCTGCTGCCCCCAAAGCCCTCCCACCCCACCCCATCCCTGCCCACCAATGTACACATTGGGTTTTCACACCAACAGCAGAAACACAATCAGTTCATTTTCCTGCTTTTTGTTGAGACCTATTGTGCTCCTGGCTACGGTGAATTTCACTGATAGAAAGGGAAGGAGGACCTTCAGAGAGGGTGGCTATGTGATTGATAGGGGTGGGCATGGGTGGCTCGATTTGTTTCAGAAAGCAAGAGGCATCCACAGAGCCCTACTTAGAGTCTATTTCTCCTTGATTTTTAGCAACACAAGGCCAGGTAGCCCCCGGGGACTGAAGGGACATGGAAATGATTTGGGTCCACGTTTATTTTTTCCATTTTTAGAGGCATGCCTCATGGATGAGCTCAATGTGATACACATTGCGGAATGCATATCTCACGTTTCAGGGGACATTTTGTCTATTTCCCATAATCACTCTGGGCCTTAATGACCTCAGGGTGAGCAGAGACAAGACTGGCCTGTGGCACCCATGTAGGTGGGTTTGCTGTGGGGGTGAGTTCCGGGTGCCCTTATTGAGATTATGACACCTATTTTCTGATGACTGGTGCTCATTTTGAAATCGATTTTGGAAACTGTACCCAAACAAAATGAAAATCTCCTCCTGTGACAAGCATGGACCACTTTGTAAAACCACAGATGTCACTGAAAGGCTACATTCTGCAGAAAATAACTGCAATGTAAAAATATGAGCCTCTAATAGAACCACCATGGAGTCTGCACCTATTTCATGTGGCTTCCAGCCACAGACAATTACCTCCTGAGCTCTTTGCTAACAACATTAATTACCTGCAGGCCCTCAGACAGACAGACAAATCCAGGTCAGAATGCTTTACCGGGTTCAACACTTTAATGGTGAGCAGAAACATTGCTTTTATCATTTCCACTGGCCAAGCAAGCTTGAAAAGAAACCCCCCATTTCCGTATCTACAGAAAACACTTTTTCCCAGGTCAGAATACATAATAGCCACCAGACAATAGGAATTAGCTACAAAAGTTGCTTATTTTTCAAAGTCCAACATTTTATCTTACTGATAATAAATAAAAGAGTGTTTCATAATAGAATAATGACCCCCCCATTATTCCTTAATCTTTTATTAATCTCCTTATTATGAATGAGGGAAATATGCTAAAAAAGATATTATTGCTCTTTCTGCTTCCATAATAAACAACAGTAATTTTATGGTGGAATGTATTCCCTCTTCTCTACAGGGAATGACTTATTTGCTTCAGGACTGAACAAAATGAGAAATTATGACATCACTGAATTCACTTTTAAAATTAATATGAAGCGCCTGTCACAAAAATATGGATCTTCCCAGTGGGGGGAAATGTGACTAATATCAAATGAATCAGAAATCTGAAATGTCAGGCTGTCATTTACCTGAGCAGTTTGTTTTGGTTCTGTACAAGGGAGCCTGGAAGGCAAAAGGCAATTGGGAATAGAAGCATGGAGATAAACAAACAAGGCCAAAAATCAAAATAAAAAACAAGAAACCATTGCCACCCAAATTCTTATGAGCTGGCCATATTTTCACTGACTTGTTACCTGAGTACGGAATCAACAGATCTGCTGCCGAGATCACAGAATCTCAGAACTTAAAGAACCCAGAAGTTTCTTAACAGTCTTCATTTCTTTCTTTCTTTTTTTAAACAGAATGTCTTTCCCTACCAAAATTTAATATCATTATGGGAAAGTTTGGTGAGCACAGCTATTCTGGCTGAAGTGCACATGTGTGTGTGTGTGTACTGGGGGTCTGAGGGATGTTCTTTCATACTCATCCCCACTACACCCACCCACAGCCTCTGAGAACCTTCCCAGGAAACTCAAGGCCTTGAGGAGCTAGGAGAACAGACTCAATCCATTCCAAAGTCCTCTGGTGTTGGATGACCCAGAGTCTCTGAGGTGGCCCAGGATAGGCCTGAGGTCACCCAGGGAAACCAGAGCCACATTAGAGCAGGGCTCCTGAGCTGAGCTGTGGATCTCTCCCCATGTTCACCTTTTTCTTGGCCTCTCTGCCTGAGGACAGTTTGCTACTGAAGGGTATTACTATCATTAGCTGGCCTCACATTTCAGATGTTAAGAAACTTCCCTGCTCTGCTGTTCATCTGTGGTTCTTTGGTCCTTGATTAATTTCATGACATTTATTATAGAAATGAAGCTTAGATGTTTGAAGCATCCTTCCTCATTAATTTTCCCTTTTCATAATATAAATATCATTCAAGGCCCAATTAAAATGTCCCCAATTTTTTCAGTAAGGAAAGACCGTTTATGATGCAACTTTGCCATATGTTCTTGTCCCAAATGCTTGTCATATTAATTAAATTCACAACTGTTCACAACTGTTTGGAATGTAGAAGCCTTGGCAGAGTCGGGCAGTCATATTTCAGAGCCTGAATACACAACATTATCTGGTCTGCTTGTATGGGTGATGGTAAAGGAGCCAACTTAGATACGGATCATGTCATATTTTTAGTGCATTTCTGAGACATTATTAATTGAATTCAGTTGATCTCTGCTTCAACTTGGCCTGCCATCATTTAATTGCTGAAACCTAGGACAGAACTAAAGGTTACCAAAACAAAGTTCAATTTGTTGGTCAGTCTACTGTCTTGAAATCAAATAGCATAGTTAATAACATCCCACCAGTTTAGTTCTCTCACTAGGAGCAAGTGATAGTTACTCAGTCGTGTCCAACTCTTTGTGACTTCATGGACTATAGCCCACCAGGCTCCTCTGTCCATGGAATTCTCCAGGCAAGAATACTGGAGTGGGTTGCCACTCCCTTCTTCAGAGGATCCTCCTGAATCAGGGATTGAACCCTTGTCTCTTACATTGCAGGCAGACTCTTTACCATCTGAGCCACCAGGGAAGCCCCTCATTAAGAGAACCACTAAATAAATAGGTACTGTGCCATGGCCACTCCTCGATTCTGGAGCTATTCCAAAGAAAGGTGCCAGAGTCTGGGCCAGAGGTGCAGCTGACTTAGCCCTCACCGTCCATAATGCCCTTTCTCCTCCCAGGACAGCCTCACAAAGCTGTAAAGGAACCCAGCCATAAACACCAGCTGGCTTGGCTGTAAGTGAGCAATGCCATTCATTTCCATTGCAACCACACTGAGTGCCTGTGTTTTACCAGGCCCCGTACATGGAAACATCAGTATTGAGACGGATGGGACACGGCACCATCTGAATACAGTGAGGGCTGGAAGGACAGAGGCATAGACAAGCAGGCCAGTACTATGTGGAAATCACACCAAAGGAGGTAGGGACAGGGTGCTTTGGCCTATGAGAAGGAAGCGGCTAATTCAGGCTGCAAGGCAAGAGTAGCAAAATCAGGGAATAGCGAGGGCATCTGGGAATCAGTGATGGCTGGGCTGAGTCTTTCATAAAAATTTAAACATATCATTTGTTTTTATTATCAGAGGATATATATTCATTGTAGAAAACAATGACTCCTTCCAAAGAGAAAAAAAAATTACAAAAACCACCACCAGAGGTAACCACTGCTTACATTTAAAGCCTATCTGGTTTCCTCGGTGCGTATTTCCAGTTTTTTAAGAAATCTCCACACTGTTCTCCATAGCGGCTGTACTAGTTTGCATTCCCACCAACAGTGTAAGAGGGTTCCCTTTTCTCCACACCCTCTCCAGCATTTATTGCTTGTAGACTTTTGGATAGCAGCCATCCTGACTGGTGTGTAATGGTACCTCATTGTGGTTTTGATCTGCATTTCTCTGATACTGAGTGATGTTGAGCATCTTTTCATGTGTTTGTTAGCCATCTGTATGTCTTCTTTGGAGAAATGTCTGTTTAGTTCTTTGGCCCATTTTTTGATTGGGTCATTTATTTTTCTGGAATTGAGCTTCAGGAGTTGCTTGTATATTTTTGAGATTAATCCTTTGTCTATTGCTTCATTTGCTATTATTTTCTCCCAATCTGAGGGCTGTCTTTTCACCTTGCTAATAGTTTCCTTTGTAGTGCAAAAGCTTTTAAGTTTCATTAGGTCCCATTTGTTTATTTTTGCTTTTATTTCCAATATTCTGGGAGGTGGGTCATAGAGGATCCTGCTGTGGTTTATGTCGGAGTGTGTTTTGCCTATGTTCTCCTCTAGGAGTTTTATAGTTTCTGGTCTTACATTTAGATCTTTAATCCATTTTGAGTTTATTTTTGTGTATGGTGTTAGAAAGTGTTCTAGTTTCATTCTTTTACAAGTGGTTGACCAGTTTTCCCAGCACCACTTGTTAAAGAGGTTGTCTTTTTTCCATTGTATATCCTTGCCTCCTTTGTCAAAGATAAGGTGTCCATAGGTTCGTGGATTTATCTCTGGGCTTTCTATTCTCTTCTGTTGATCTATATTTCTGTCTTTGTGCCAGTACCATACTGTCTTGATGACTGTGGCTTTGTAGTAGAGTCTGAAGTCAGGCAGTTGATTCCTCCAGTTCCATTCTTCTTTCTCAAGATTACTTTGGCTATTCGAGGTTTTTTGTATTTCCATACAAATTGTGAAATTATTTGTTCTAGTTTTGTGAAAAATACCGTTGGTAGCTTGATAGGGATTGCATTGACTCTATAGATTGCTTTGGGTAGTGTAGACATTTTGACAACATTGATTCTTCCAATCCTTGAACACAGTATATTTCTCCATCTGTTTGTGTCCTCTTTGATTTCTTTCATCAGTGTTTTATAGTTTTCTATGTATAGGTCTTTTGTTTCTTTAGGTAGATATAAACCAGACCTGAAAGAGACACATGCACCCCAATGTTCATCACAGCACTGTTTATAATAGCCAGGACATGGAAGCAACCTAGATGTCCATCAGCAGATGAATGGATAAGGAAGCTGTGGTACATATACACCATGGAATATTACTCAGCCATTAAAAAGAATTCATTTGAATCAGTTCTAATGAGATGGATGAAACTGGAGCCCATTATACTGAGTGAAGTAAGCCAGAAAGATAAAGACCATTACCGTATACTAACACATATATATGGAATTTAGAAAGATGGTAATGATAACCCTATATGCAAAACAGAAAAAGAGACACAGATGTACAGAACAGACTTTTGGACTCTGTGGGAGAAGGCAAGGGTGGGATGTTTCGAGAGAACAGCATCAAAACATGTATATTATTGAGAGAGTCATTTCCTAGGCAGGTTGATAAGAAGTCTAGGGGTCCCCAAGGAAAGAGAGGTCTGGGATATTCAAGGAGGAAGAAAGGACAAACTTTTTTTTCTCTTCTACATTCCTTAGGATTATATAACAATAATGTATCCTGCCTGAGGACAGTCTTTGGATCAAACCCTCTGGCTAACTCTGTTATCTTAAAATGTAAATTATGGGAGTGGGTCTGGTGAGGTTCTTTGGATTCATTGGAGAGTATATAACTCCATTGCTAACACTAGCAAAGGGGTACTCTTTTGCCCCCTTCTGATGCCTATGTCAGAAGCTTTCTCTATCTCCTTTATACTTTAATAAAACTTTATTACACAAAAGCTCTCAGCGATCCAGCCTCGTCTCTGGCCCCAGATTGAATTCATCTCCTCCGGAGGCCAAGAATCCCACGTCTCATCGTTCAGCAACAACCTTTCATTATCTAGGGTGAAACAGATCACCAGCCCAGGTTGGATGCATGAGACAAGTGCTCGGGCCTGGTGCACTGGGAAGACCCAGAGGGATCGGGTAGAGAGGGAAGTGGGAGGGGGGATCGGGACGGGGAACACATGTAAATCCATGGCTGATTCATGTCAATGTATGACAAAAACCACTACAATATTGTAAAGTAATTAGCCTCCAACTAATAAAAATAAATGAAAAAAAAGAAAAAAACAAAACAAAACAACAACAACACCAAAAAATAAAGCCTATCTGAAGTTTAGTCTATCATCTACCTATGTATGTGACACAAGTGCTTAAAAATGTGCAGATAGAGTAAGTGACTGATTTGTTGCTTCCTCTTAAAAAAACTAACAACACACAACAAATTCTTTTTCATGTCATTAAATATTCTTCCACAAAATATTTCATTGTATGAGGTACCATGATTGCCTTAACCAGTTCTCCATTATGGGTATTTAAATTATTGCAACATTTTCACTATTATTAACTATGATGAATATCCTTACACTTCAGTATTTTTGTGCATCTATAATTATTTCCTTAGCACAAGTTCCTGGAAAAGTGCTGGGTGGGTGTTCTGCACATTTTAAGACTAAATACCAACCAGCAGTGTGTGAAAGTTTCCATTTTCTCCCACTCTTGCTGATGCTAAGGTGCTTCAAAAACTATTAACCAGGTGAAAATATAAATATCTCTGGGGACTTCTCTGGTGGTACAGTGGTTAAAAATCCACCTTTCAATGTAGTGAATGCGGGTTCAATTCCTGGTCAGGGAACTAAGATGCCACATGCCTCAGGGCAACTAAGCCCTTGCAGCAACTAGAGAAATTAAAAGTAATAAAAAGTAGTCTATTATGTAGTCTATTATCTGAGAAATCATCACACCACCTTGATGTTATCTCAAAGGAGGTAGCTTAACCTTTTTTTTTCTCTGAGTTTCGGCAACATCAACGTGGAGTGACTTGATTTCTCAGATAGTAGACTACATTTCATTACTTCTTGTGAGAGAGTGGCTAATGAGATAAGACACTGAGCTCTTACTCTGTGCCCAGTGGTAAGAGCACAAGTGCTGTCTCAGTGCCCTGGGATGTAGAGCCTGTTTAAAATATGAGGAAATGCAGGGTCTAAGAAGAAGTCAAGTAGCTTGCCCAAGGTCACACAGTCGGTATGTGGCTGAGCCTGGCTCAAGGTGTTCAGTTCAGTTCAGTTAAGTTGCTCAGTCATGTCCTACTCTTTGTGACCCCATGGACTGCAGCACACCAGGCCTCCCTGTCCATCACCAACTCCCGGAGTTTACTCAAACTCATTTCCATCGAGTCAGTGATGCCATCCAACCATCTCATCCTCTGTCGTCCCCTTCTCTTCCTGCCTTCAATCTTTCCCAGCATCAGGGTCTTTTCAAATGAGTCAGTTCTTCGTATGAGGTGGCCAAATTATTGGAGTTTCAGCTTTAGCATCAGTCCTTCCAATGAATATTCATTACTGATTTCCTTTAGGATGGACTGGTTGGATCTCCTTGCAGTCCAAGGGACTCTCAAGAGTCTTCTCCAACATCATATTTCAAAAGCATCTATTCTTCGGCCCTCAGCTTTCTTTATAGTCCAACTCTCATATCCAAGGGACTCTCAAGAGTCTTCTCCAACAACACAGTTCAAAAGCATCAATGCTTCAGTGCTCAGCTTTCTTTAGAGTGCTGACTGTAAAATCCCTGCCCACAATGAGCACTCAGTGGTGAGAAAAAGCCAGGGCAGTGGAACTCGGGCTGGGATGGTGGCAGGCAGGATTGTGGTTAGGCAGGATGGCTGATCTTAGATTGTCAGAATGCATGATCATTAGTAGAGCCACCTAAGTTTGTTCACTGTGACCAATCATGATACAATGGTATTAAGTGAGCAATACTTACAGAAGTAAAAGACGGTTGACTATTTCCTTTCCCGTGTTAGCGAAGTTTTCAGCTATTATTTCTTCAAATATTTTCTCAGGTCGTTTTTCTCTCTCTTCTTCTGGGACACCTATAATGTGAATGTTGGTGTGTTTACTGTTGTCCTAGAGGTCTCTTAGGCTGTCTTAATTGCTTTTCATTCTTTTTTCTACATTCTGTTCTGTGGCAGTGATTTCCACCATTCTGTCCTCCAGGTCATTTATCTATTGTTCTGCCTCAATTATTCTGCTATTCATTCCTTCTAGTGTATTATTCATCTCTGTTTGTATGTTCTTTAGTTCTTCTAGGTCTTTGATAAACATTTTTTTCATCTTCTCAATCTTTGCCTCCATTATTTTTCTGAGATCCTGAATCATCTTCACTATCATTATTCTGAATTCTTTTTTTTATGAAAGTTTGCCCATCTCTGCATCATTTAGTTGTTTTTCTGGGGGATTATCTTGTCCCTTCACATGGGACAAAACTTTCTGCTTTTCCATGCTGATTAACTGTCTATAATGTGTTTTTTTTTTCCACAAAAAAGTGAAAAGAAAAGAAGAGAAGCTAAAGACAAAGGAGAAAAGGAAAGATATAGCCATCTGAATGCAGAATTCCAAAGAATAGCAAGGAGAGATAAGAAAGCCTTCCTCAGTGATTGATACAAAGAAATAGAGGAAAACAATAGAATAGGAAAGACTAGTGATCTCTTCGAGAAAATTTGAGATACCAAGGGAACATTTCATGCAAAGCTACCACAAAATTGTACTCATCTCACATGCTAGCAAAGTAATGCTCAAAATTCTCCAAGCCAGGCTTCAACAGTACGTGAACCGAGAACTTCCAGATGTTCAAGCTACATTTAGAAAAGGCAGAGGGACCAGAGATCAAATTGCCACCATCTGTTGGATCCCAGAAAAAACAAGAGAATTCCAGAAAAAAAATATACTTCTGCTTTATTGATTACGCCAAAGCCTTTGACTGTGTAGATCACAACAAACTGTGGAATATTCTTCAAGAGATGGGAATACCAGACCACTTTACCTGCCTCCTGAGAAATCTGAATGCAGGTCAAGAAGCAACAGTTAAAATCGTCCATGGAACAACAGACTGGTTCCAAATTGGGAAAGGAGTACATCAAGGCTGTATATTGTCACCCTACTTATTTAACTTATATGCAGAGTACATCATGTGAAATGCCAGGCTGGATGAGGCACAAGCTGGTATCAAGATTGCCGGGAGAAATATCAATAGCCTCAGATATGCAGATGATACCACCCTAATGGCAGAAAGTGGAGGAACTAAAGAGCCTCTTGATGAAAGTGAAAGAGGAGAGTGAAAAAGCGGGCTTACACCTCAACATTCAAAAAACTAAGATCATGGTTTTTGGCCCCATCACTTCATGGCAAATAGATGGGGGAACAATGGCAACAGTGACAGACCTTATTTTCACGGGCTCCAAAATCACTGCAGATAGTGACTGCAGCCGTGAAATTAAAAGACACTCACTCCTTGAAAGAAGAGATGTGACCAACCTAGACAGCATATTAAAAAGCAGAGACATTACTTTGCCAACAAAGGTCCATTTAGTCAAAGCTATGGTTTTTCCAGTAGTCATGTGTGGATGTGAGAGTTGGACTATAAAGAAAACTGAGTGCCAAAGAACTGATGCTTTTGAACTGTGGTGTTGGAGAAGACTCTTGAGAGTCCCTTGGACTGCAAGGAGATCCAACCAGTCCATCCTAAAGGAGATTAGTCCTGGGTGTTCATTGGAAGGACTGATGTTGAAGCTGAAACTCTGATACTTTGGCCACCTGATACGAAGAACTGACTCATTTGAAAAGACCCTGATGCTGGGAAAGATTGAAGGCAGGAAGAGAAGGGGACGGCAGAGGATGAGATGGTTGGATGGCATCACCGACTCGATGGAATTGAGTTTGAATAAACTCCGGAAGTTGGTGATGAACAGGGAGGCCTGGCATGCTGCAGTCCATGGGGCCACAAAGAATCAGACACTACTGAGTGACTGAACTGAACTGAATGTGGGTTTTTAGTCACTGTGGGACTGTGGTTTTCTTCTTGCTTCTTCTGTCTGCCCTGTGATGGAGGAGGCATCTCATTGCAGCTTCTTCTTTATCTTTGGACAGGAGGTGTCTTTTTTTGGTGGGTTCCAGCATCCTCCTGTTGATGGTTGTTCAACAGCTTGTTGTGATTTTAGTGTTTTGGCAGGAAGAGATGAGCAGACATCCTTCTACTCCACCATCCTTCCCTCTCTTTTGACAGCACCTCCTTATTTGGTCTCCAGTTAGAAAGCCATAAGACTCATTCAGCGGATGTCCTCACTTGCCTTCTCAACACTCATTGCCTTTCTGATCTGATTCAAAATCATGGCTTTTCAAACCCTTCATGTGCTCCTCCCAAACTGATATTCCAGTCCAGGCCTCTTCCTTGATCCCTAGACTTGTACACTCGACTATGAACTTTGCATAGACTTGCAATGTACAAGGCACCTCACATCCAACCCCTAGTCATCTTCCTTCAACCCATTCCTCTCGTCAACTTCCACATCTCCATAAAGAGCAGTTGCTCAGGCCAAAACCTTGGAGCTTAACTTATCACTTTCTCCAAGCCCGTGTCTCATCCAGCAACATGTTGTGTCCTGATTTCCTATTATAGCCACTTCTCATTCTCACCACAGCTTCCACTTCATTCTCTCTCAGCAGTAGCCTCTCTGGCTGGCATCACTACAGTAGCCTCCTGCCCACTCTTCCTGCACATACCCTTATCCTGTCCCATCCATTCTCTGCCCCATTCCTAGGCTGGTGTTCTCAAAGTAAAACTGAATTGTGTCCCTCTTCTGCTCAAAACTCTCTTTTAAAGGAAACCCCAAAGTCCTATCTAGTCTTCTTCCCAGTCACCCTACCTCCCCCTCCTGCTTCCTCTCTGATTCTCTTGGGTCCTCTCTCCCCCTTGCCCTCAGTGAGCTGGGTAGGGAGAGGGGATACAATTTGCTTCAAGGGAAAAGTCAGGCATGTGTGGTGTAACAGCAGAAATGGCCCACAGGAAACAGAGTGGTTTCTGTGTGCAAGAACTCTGCTTTCTAAGTATATGGACTCTGGGTGAGGTACCCAACAGGTGTCTCCTCACCATGACTCAGGGATAGAGGGCCACCCAGTGTGTAGGGTGATGGTTGAGATTCTTTTCTAAGCAGACAAAGGCACCATGACATGGAGGCTTGGGGTGTTGTCACTGCTGCTTGCTTGTTTGGCATTGTATTGAGCCTTTTAATCCCCTAGGTTGTGCCACCGAGAAAACTCTAATAACCAAATGTAGGTTATGAACACAAAAATTAGAGGCCCGCTTGTGTCAACTACAATATTCTCAAACCTAATAATAATTTTAAAATAGTCAGTTTAGACTCTAATAGAATCTGGGGTTGACTTGTCCACTGCCCCTTCATTTTGTATATTGGGAGGTGGGCTAAGAGCTGTAACCTTATGCTGTGTTGCCCGGAGTGTCCTACCCACAGCCCCATGAAGCCCCCTCTTAAACAGCGTTGATAAGACTATTATGATGAAGACTCCTTGTGATGGTTTTTTATTTTTTTTTTCAGAGAAATTAGTGTCTGAAGGATTTTTCAAATATCAATGATCTCCAAAATAGTTCACTCACTGTTTTCTAATTTCACATGGGGTTGAAGTATTTATTTTAGAGGCTAAGTGCTCCAATCATCTACAATATGCTTCTTGAAAGGCTTTGCTTTAAGGCTTATCAGTTGATTTCTGCCAAGGTGGTATTTTGGAATCAATGTATGTTTTCCATTGCTGGTAGAACGTAGGGCTGTACTCATGTGCTGAGCTGTCAGGGGAAGTTTTAAAAGCTCCTAATGGACTAAAAGATTCTTCAACAAAGTAGAAACCATTTCAAAGTATGCGAAAATGTATCAGAAAATAAAGTCGTCAGAGTAACTTGAAAGTGATTATAGATCCACAAGACTAAATAGGCTAAAATTGCTTGTACAAATCTAATTATGGTGTACTGGCTTTCAAATTTTCAAATAGGTTAATTTTTGAAACTCATTGTTTGCACTTGGAAGACTTGACCAAAGCCAATGAGAAAAGTACAGACTTGACTGACCTAGGTCATATCAATCCACTGATGGTAAGGGACGAGCCTGGGCTACCATTGAATCTTGATGGTGTCAGGCTGCAAGCCATATGTTGCCCTTCAGACCCAAGGAGGAAACTCAGTCCAGAAACACTATGTGCCCCGGTGCTACTAGACAATGTGGAAGTGATGCTCAGTCTGGCAGGAGTAGAGGAAGTACAAGACATAAATAGATCTGCAGTCAGGTGTGAGTTGAGGACAGCGTGGGCTTTCGAGTAAGAGCTCCCTGAGTTTAAATCCTGCTGCTAAGATGTCATAATCATAAAATTCGGTAACTTAGTCCAACTTTTCTGAGCCTTGGTTTTCTCATCCATCAGTTAGGGTTAATAATGGTGGTCATTGTGCTGAGCATGTTGTGAGATTCCCTATGTAAAGTCTCTGCACTGAGCACGCATTGAGTAAGTGCTGGTTATTTCCCTTCTCCTGTTCACCTCTCTACACGGTATAATATCAGTGCTCAGAATAAGGCAGTTCACTGGTATCTTCTCATCTGTACCCTCAAAAGGGGGAAATCCATGTGTCCTGAGGGCTGGGCAGGAAATGACAGAGGAGAAATGCACAGAGGAGGTGGGAACAGATACGGTTGCCATGGTCAGAGGAAGCAAGCACAACGCATCGTCCACGACTTCCCAATGACTTGGCACATAAAGTCCCACTCAGAAAACGCTGTCGTGCGGCACACTGGAGTTAGACTGAGGAGGCTGTTCACAGTTCGAGCTGTACTTCCCACACGTGGAGCCCCTGCCCCGGCCTCTGTGAGCCAATGGAAAGACTGAGGGGATCAACTGTGTGAGCCTGTGACTAGTTTGTAGCCCACAGGTTGGGAGGGTCTGGTATAGAGAACTTAACAGTTCACTGCCCTTGCCCCCTTTAAGTCCATTTTGGAATGAGATAGAAGGGAATGAATAAGACTCCAAGCAGTCAGTTCCCTAACTCGGCTTTGCAGTGGCCAAAGATGGCTGGTGGCACTGGTTCCTTAGGTATGGTGCCAGAGACTACTAGGGAGGGGGAGCTACGTGTCCATGGAAAGCAAAGGCCAGGTGGACGGATGTTTTCAGTGCCCTCCTCTCACTTTCCCACCTTCTGTAGGCGAGCTCATCACACTGGTCTGCTCTAAGTCCTCTTTGCATTGCCCATAATGCTTTGTGCGTCAGTACTCAATAACCATGTGGTGAGTTGGATTGAATAGATAAAGCTACTGGAAAAGGCCCTGGCCTTCAGGTTTGAGCTCATGCTGTGAGCTCAGTTATTTTTCTGTTCTTATTTACCTGTTTCTCCAAATCTTGCTCACTGAGCTCAAGATTCATTTCAAAACATAACCGCTTTTTTTTTTTAATTTGTGGTGAAGTATTTACAGTGTTGTGTTACTTTCTACTGCACAGCAAAGTGATTCAGTGATATACATATACAGTCTTTTTCACATTCTTTTCCATTATGGTTTACCACAGGGTATTGAATATAGTTCCCCGTGCTATGCAGTAGGACCTTGTTGTTTATCCATCCATAATCACTTCCTAGTTCCAGTTATACTTGGTCCTAGTGGCCTCTCTCAGTTGAAAATGATCCATTGGCTAAGTTTCCGAAGGCAGACCTCTCCTAAAAGAAGTAAAATGAAGGACACGCTGACACCTGCTAAAACATACATGACCCTTGACAACGCTATGCTCAGTGAAATTAGCCAATCACAAAAGGACAAATATTGTATAATTCCTCTTATACAAGGGACCTGGAGTAGTAAATTCACAGATACAGGAAGCAGGATGGTGGCTACCAGGGGATGTAGGGAAGGGAATGGGAGTTGTTAAATTAATTGATATGGATTTTCAGTTGGGGAAGATGAAAAAAGTTATGGAGATGGATGGTGCTGATGGCTGCCCAACAATATGAATGTACTTAATGTCAGTAAACTTCACACTGAAAAGTGGTAAATTTTAATGTTATAGATGTTTTACCACAATTTTTTGAAAGAAAACAAAAAAGAAGAAAGGGGGTAACAGATGGTCTGTAGACCTCAGAAAGAGAGACTGCATGAAGATTGGGCAATAAATTTGATCCTTCATTTTATTATTGAAAGAGAAAACAGCATATGTCCAAGTTACCATGATTTTCAATCTCATTTTGTAATCAGCTGAGTCACCTTTCTTTATTTTCTCCTTCTGTCTTTGCTCTTTCACTTTGGATGTGAATTAAACTCTTCTTGGAGCGGTGAAAGAACCCATTTCAGCTGAACTCACTGTCAGGCCTCATGGATACCTGGAAGGGATGAGGGCAGGGGAGAGGCCATGGGGGAGGACAGAAAACCACCGAGACAGTGGCTACAAGTCACTTAGTTGCCTTCACGATAGACTCTGTGGGTGAGTCCTAGGGAAAGGGTACTGCTCTTGCTATCTTCCCTAGGGCCTCTGCCCAAGGCTTCTTGTACTTTCTAAAAACTGAGCTGTGGTCTCAACTGAGCCACTAACTTATGAATTTGGTATGGTGTCTAGGGGTACCCTGTAGCTTTGTCTGTGGGTCCAAGTCTCAAAAGCTCTTACCAGCAATAAACTCCACAACATGGGAGCAGTCCTTTCCCCCAGGGACCACATGATAGGCTTGACAAGTGTCATAGGTTGAATTGTCATGGCTCAGATGGTAAAGAATCTGCCTGCGATGCAGAAGACCCAGGTTCAATCCCTGGGTTAGGAAGCTCCCCTAGAGGAGGGCATGGCAACCCACTCCAGTATTCTTGCCTGGAAAATTACATGGACAGAGGAGCCTGGTGGGCTGCAGTCCAAGGGGTCGCCAAGAGTCCAACACGACTGAGTGACTAACACTTTCACTTTTCACTTCAAATATGATATGTTGAAAAAAAAAATGATATGTTGAAATCCAAACCCATAGTACAGCAGAATATGACCTTATAAGGAGGTAGTGTTTTTATAGACATAATAAAGTTAAAATGAATTTATTAGTGTGGGCCCTAATCTAATAAAGGGGGAAAATTGAACACAGACACAGACAAGCACACCAGGAGACACGCGGGGCAGACAGCCATTGGCAAGCCCAGGAGACAGGCCTGGAACAGAGTGTACCCCCACAGCCTCAAAAGGAACCAAGCCTACCCACACTTTGATCTCAGACTTCAAGCCTCCAGGACTGAGACAAAAATTTTTCAAGGGCTTCCCTGGTAGCTCAGCTGGTAAAGAACCTGCCTGCAATGCAGGAGACCCCGGTTTGATTCCTGGGTCAGAAAGATCCTCTGGAGAAGGGATAGGCTACGCACTCCAGTATTCTTGGGCTTCCCTGGTGGCTCAGCTGGTAAAGAATCCACCTGCAATGCAGGAGACCTGGGTTCGATTCCTGGGTTGGGAAGATCCCATGGAGAAGGGAACAGCTACCCACTCCAGTATTCTGGCCTAGAGAATTCTAGGTTGTAGAGTTGGACACAGCTGAGTGAGTTTCATTTTAAGCCTTCTAATTTGTGAAATGTGTGTGTGTATGTGTGTGTGTGTGTATTAACAATACCCCTAGAAAACTAATACAGCAGGTAAAGCATATTTTCCCCAAATTCCCTTCCCTGGATGCTGACAATGTGATATATGGCTGTTCGAAGTTACTGAAGTCCCCCTGAGAATTCCTTTCACCTCATCTCTCAGGATCCCCCCACAAGCAGGCTGCGTTATTGGGCTCCAGGGAGAGTGTCACACTGTACAAGAGGGCTTCATCCCCCTGATCATGACTGTCTCTTCCTAATGGGCAGGTTCTAGAAGTGGAAGGAGACAGAGAAGGCTGGTGTCAAAGGGCTTCTTCATCAACGGGCTCAAAGCACCTTTTTGGAACAGGGAGCACATCAAGTGTTCTCAGCTCAGGGACTAGTCACTGGGAGAGGGTCACTTGTCTGATTCACACAACCCCTCTCTTCATATAGTCTTGTCACTGACAAAAGGAAGTAAAATTCCATGCTGAGATGGAGGGGCTAGTCGAAGGAATTTAGTATGCTAAAGACTTAGTCACACGGACTCTCAATGCTCCCTAATCAATGTCACTCGGCTATTGCTAAGGTTTTACTAAGCCCATTATCAGCCTCTCACCTCCTCTCAGTTCATAATTTTGTGCAGTTAGAGTGCCTATTATGGGAAATATGTACTGTCATTGGCAGCTAGACATAAAATTATGCTCTGTACGTAGTTGGTCAAAGAACCTCTACTCAGCTCATCATGATTTTTCAACTAGGATGGAGCAAATTGCTGTCTGATTATGCTCTCCAACTCCATCAGTTAAGGGGCCTTTTCCAATCCAGTGTCTAAAGACTTGGCCAAAATAAGTTTTTGTCTTAAAAGATTGGTCTTGAAAAATGAGATAAAGAGCCGTTCAGGGTGGTTTAGGGAACACCTTGTTTCATCAACGTACAGTGTCTTCCTCGAAAATCCTTTCTGGTTTAATTCCACTGCCTGAATTTGTGCAAATCGTGGAGCAGTTGGGGTGGCAATGATGTCATATTGGAAGTTAAATCAAATGCATTGATTTCCTACTGGAGTTCTGGCACCTTTCCGCAAAGGTTTTTGCCTTTTTTCCCTTCAAGGAACTGTCACAGGGAAGCAACATGTTTCTCTAGCCTAGATGCTCCTATGAATTCCAAACCTGGTGAGCCGCATGCACCTTGGACGCCTCCACTCAGTTACACCCTGAAATCCTGAAATTCATCCTATAGAGCAAGTGAACAAGGAAAATCACCATCATCTCATCTCACCCAGATTAGCTTCCCTGCCTCTCCCCAGCATCTCAGGGATGAGGACCCACTGACTAGCCACTTTCTGCAACTCCTTCTTCAACTCCCATCCTCAACAGCTCTCCCTTTGCATCCCCATATCAGTGGTCAAAGCTTATAAACACAATCTTCTGAGTCTCTTCTACCTTCCCTCTCCTCACTGTCTCTCCAGTAATTGAGTGTCGTTGCGTGGACAAGGAGATACCCATCTGGGATTCAAGTTTGCTGTGGAGGATTCCCGTGATGGCCCCATTCATGAGTGGGTCACCTCAAGTTTCTGTATCTTGGCAACAGATATCAGGAATCACTTTCCCTTTCTCGAGGGAGGTCTGGGCCAACGGGCAGGGGAGAAGCTCTGCTTTGTGTCATGGAAGCAGAAAGGATGATGTTGGTACACTGTACCTCTTCCCCCCTCAGACCCTGGAACTTCACCAGGGGAAGGTAGAGAATGGGCCAAAATACATCTTCATCCTTGGAAGACATTTCCCACTGTTCTCTGGGATAAAGTGTGGGAGCCAGGACTGAGCCTAAATTAGGAAGTAGATGGGGTTTGTCTTCGGTGACTCTCACCTTTCTTTATGAGCTTCCCAGGTGGTTCAGTGGTAAAGAAAGTTTCTGCCAATGCAAGAGACACGGGTTCAATCCCTGGGTCAGGAAGATCCCCTGGAGAAGGGAATGGCTACCCACTCCAATATTCCTGCCTGGAGAATCCCATGGACAGAGGAGTCTGGCGGGATACAGTCCATGGGGCCACAAAAGAGTCAGACGTGACTTAGCAGCTGAACAAAAACAACCTTTATTCTCTTCTCGAGTACCCTGGCTATTCAATATCTTTGCACTGGCCTTAGGTGCCCACGACCCTTTCGCTACTGTCATCTCTTCAAAGTAGTCCCGGATCCAAAATCAACTCCTTCACCTCCTCCATCGTTCATCCTGTCAGTGGGATGCTGAGTGACACCAGCTAGACAGTGGAAGTCAGCAGGGTGATTACACCCAAGAGTGATCTTGGCAAATGTCTGATGACTTACAGCTCGAGCAGGGGCTAGTTCCTATTCAAAGACTAAGGTATGCCACTTCTCTTTTTCTTACTCCTGTTGCAGACTTTGGCTGTACTAGAGAAATGTTTGTGACTGATGATGGTGGCGTTTGCATAGATTGACCTTATTCCTAGGGCTCTGTGTTTTAGTCTCAGCTCTACCCCAAGAGAATACCAACAAGGAGACAAGCTCTAAAGTAGGGTCAAAGGATCTGGGCTGTCATCTGAGTTTACTCCTCTTTGAGTCACTAATGAAATGCCAGCCCCAAGGGCTCAGAATTCATGTGATGCTTCTCCGTGCTCCTTGCCCCAGCTACAGTTGTGGTTACAGTCCATGGGCTTACAGAGTCGGACATGACTGAGCCACTAACACACATCTTAACACACCGCACATGGTTTTCAGCCTCACAAAATGGTATCATGCTATAAGTGACCCTTCTGCAACTTGCTTGGCTCATTATCTGTTCTTGAGACCCATCCATGATGGTATATGCACTTTATTTAGTTCATGTATTTTAACTACTGCATATTATTCCATTGTATGAATATAGCACAGTGCATTTATCCATTTTCCTGCTGATGGCCATTTGTGTTTCCAAATATTCTAATTTAATTTGTTTGGGTAGTGGCCTGGGTAATTGGGAAGCCCAAAAGATAACTGTAATATTGACAAGATTGAGAACCACTGCTTTACTGGATCATGAAATCAATTCTATTAATTGTGCTGAACATTAAAAAATTAAATAGAATAAAATAAAAGTATGAGAGTGCTTTGCATGCAGGATAAAAAATCCTCAAGAAAACTTTTGCTTCCATTATAAATACACATTGGGTTACAACTTAAAATTAATGCATACTGTGACTTATGACCAAAAAAGATTTCAAAGCACTATTTAGGTTATAGATCTGTGAGTGAAATTGTTGGGTCACAAAATAGATGCATCTTTAACTTTACTGGATATTGCCAAACTGCTTCCTAAAGTGCTTACATAAAATTACGCACTACCAGTAGTGTATGAGAGCCCCGTTGTCCCAATTCCTTGCCAACACCTGATATTGTCAGACCTTTTAAATTTTTGCCAATGTGGTGGGTATGAAATTGTTTCTTGTGGTATTTAGGCATCTCGCAGATGACTTGTATGGTTGAATACCTTTTAACATGTACATTAATCAGGTTTCCTCTTCTGGGAACTGTCTACATGTCTTTTGCCCATTAATTTTTAGTTTATTGATATATTTGTTATGTATTCTGGATATCAATCCTTTGTCAGATGGCTGCACTGCATGTATTTCCTGGCACTCTGTAGCTTGTCTTTTAAAATGGTATTTGATGCACAGAATTTTTATTTCAATGTGTCAATCTTTAACTTTATGGTTTGTGCTCCTGTCTTTTTAAAATAAATCTTTTCTTACTAGGGAGTTATAAAGATATTCTCCTTTGTTTTCTTCTAACAGCTTTAAAGTGTGTTTCTCACACATAGACCTTTAATGCCTCTTTGGAGTTTATTTTTTAATGAAATCTTTGTAGATTCCAATGCAATTTTGAGAAATAATTTGAAGACTTTGTATTGGGGAACTGTCCAGAAACTCTGTCCAGTTTCCCCAATAATAACATTTTGCAAAATTATAGTAGTTTTCACAACCAGGGTATTGACATGGATACAATCCACTGATCTTATTGAGATTTTTCCATTTATACTTGTGCTCATGTATGTGTATATACTTGTGTGTATGGGTGTGTCTGCTGAATTCCATACAGTTTTATCCCCTGGGCAGGTTCATGTATCCACCATCACCATCAAGGTATTGAATAGCTCTTCCATCATTGCAAGGATCCTTCAGATTGCCCTTTATAATCATACCCATTTCCCTCCAGGGACTACATGATGGTTCCATCCCTAACTCATTGTTCAGTTACTGAGTCGTGTCCAACTCTTTGTGACTTCATGGACTGCAGCACGCCAGGCTTCCCTGTCCTTCACCATCTCCTGGAGTTTGCTCAAACTCATGTCCATTGAGTCAGTGATGCCATCCAACCATCTCATCCCTGAACACCTGGCAACCACTAGCCTGTGCTTCATCGCTGTAATGTTGTCATTTTAAGAATGTTATACAGGGGCTTCCCGGGTGGTCCAGCGGCTAAGACTCCGAGCTCCAATGCAGGGGGCCTGGGTTTGATCCCTGTTAGGGAACTAGATCCCACAAGCCATGACTAAGACCTGGCACAGCCAAATAAATAAATAAATAATAAAAATAAATATTAAAAAATATGTTATATAAATGGGTCCATACAGTATGAATCTTCTCAGGATTGACTTTTCACTTGGCATAATTCTCTGGAGATTCATCCAGTTCATTGCATGTATCGTAGTTCACTCCTTGTTTTTCATGAGTAGAATCCCATGTTGTGGTTGCTACCTCTGTTTGTTTATCCATTCACCCGCTGAAGGACATCTGGGTTGTTTCCAGTTTGGAACTAATACAAACAAAGCTTTATCAACATTCATGTATGGGGTTTTGTATGAACATAAACGTTAATGTCTTTGGAATAACCATCCAAGAGTGCAGTTGCTGGGTTGTACAGAAATTATATATTTAGGTTTTTTTTGCATATTTAGTTTTATAAGAAATGGCTAAATAGTTTTGTACCATTTTGCATTCCTACCAGAAATTTCTGAATGATCCATTTCCTTCACATCCTTCCCAGTGTTTGATGGTGCTGCTATTTTTTTCTAATGATTCTGATAGGGGTGTGGTGGTATCTAACTGTGGTTATAATTTGCATTCCTTGATGGCTAATGATGTTGAGCCTCTTTTCATGTGGTTTTTGTAATCTGTATACTCGCTTTGGTGAAAATATCTTCATGTCGCTTGCCCATTTTCTAATTGGCTTATTATTTCTTATTGTTGAATTTGAGAGCTCTTCATATATGCTAGACGAAAGTCCTTTGTTGGATACGTACTTCGAAAATATTTTCTTCCAGTTTGCAGTCTTTTAATCGTCTTCACATGGGTTTTTGCAGAGCAGAAGTTTTACATTTTGATCAGGTCCAATTTGTTGATTTTTCGTTTTACAGATCGTCTTTCTGGTGTCAAGTCTAAAAACACTTTGCCTAATCTTAAATTGTAAAGATTTTGTCCTATTTTTTAAAAGTTTTATTGTTTTATGTTTTATATTATGATCCATTTTGATTTAATTTTTGTGTAAAGTATGAAGTTTTGGTCTCTCTTCATTTTTTACCTATAGATTTTTTTGCTGATTGCTCCAAGTTTCCACCATTTGCTCAAAAGGTTATCTTTCCTTTATTGGATCTATTTTGCAGATTTGCAAAAAATCAATGGATCATTTTTGTGTGCACCTCCTTGATTTTTTAACCTTTTCAGGACTTTGACTGGCTCTGGGTTCCATTATACTTTGCCTTAATTTCCTCTGAGATATGTAAAAAGTGAGTCATTTTGTAACGATAACCATATTGTAATTAACAAGGATTTTGCATCAATATCTAATAAACACTGATCATGTAGTAGGAATTTAACTTGATTATTGTTAGTTTCAACTCTTCAAGGGACTAATTCTAACAATTAAATTAGCCTGAAGTCATAGAGAATCATGAGGGGAATCAGAACTTAAATGTATAAAAATACAACTTTTTTTTTTTTTTTTTTACTTCAGAAGACTAAGAGGGGAAACTTCAAAGCTATCAGATCATAGAAATGTTAGAAGAGAAAGCAGCAGATAGGAGTGTCTCAGTTATGAGGTTCTGCCACCTAATGAAACTAAATGTCTGTTTTTATTCTATCTACTAGGTGGGCCTTCACTTATATATAGTTATGTTGTCCTACATAGTAGTCGTGTTCTTAGAAATTTGTGTGCATGTCACCTCCACAGTGTAATGTACTAGAAAGAGTGCTCTCTAGACTGGAAGGCAGTAGGCCAGGCATCAAGTCCCAGCTCTGTCTCTAATCCACTTAGCTAGAGACATTGAATTTTGAGGGACTGTCATGAGATTATTGGTAATCATGATCCAGGAGGCACTGGACACATTAGATACTCTGTACTGTTATTAGCAGCTTTACATGAGGCCTTCCCTGGTGGCTCAGACAGTAAAGAATCTGCCTGCAATACAGGAGACCTAGGTTTGATTCCTGGGTCTGGAAGATCCCCTGGAGGAGGGAAGAGGACCTGAGGAGCATGGTGGGTTAAGGGTCACAGAGTCAGACACGAATGAGCAACTAACATAGCTCCCTCACTTACATGAGGCAACAAAAGCCCAAGCAACAGAAAAAATGTAAAAGCCACTATTATCCTGAAGGCTTGTATCTGATTTGGGCATGGGCCCTTGTGGCTCTCAGTTTATAGTCAGGAGAGGCTGATATTTTGAAGAGCTTGAGATGTTTTTTGACTAGAGCTTGGAAAACGGAATAATGTGGGGTCTGACTGCTCAATATCATTGGGAGGTGGTCTATTGAGTAGGCTTACCCATGGTCCAGGCTCAGCAGACTGATGTTCTGCCTCCTCTAGCCCTAGAAGTGAAGTGAAAGTCACTTAGTCATGTCTGACACTTTGCGACCCCATGGACTGTACAGTCCATGGAATTCTCCATGTCAGAATACTGGAGTGGGTAGCCTTTCCCTTCTCTGGGGGACCTTTCCTAACCCAGGAACTGAACACAGGTCTCCCGCATTGCAGGCGGATTCTTTACCAGCTGAAACACAAAGAAAGTCCAAGAATACTGGTGTGGGTAGCCTATCTCTTCTCCAGGGGATCTTCCCAACTCAGGAACCAAACTGGTGTCTCCTGCATTGTAGGCGGATTCTGTACCAACTGAGCTAATAGGGACATGAGACTGAGCCATTAGGGACACTAGCTTTACCTCTAGCTCTTAGGACATTGGAAAGAAGAGAAGTGTGACATCTAGTACTCCTTTTCAGTTCAGTTCAGTTCAGTTTAGTTCAGTCGCTCAGTAGTGTCCAACTCTTTGTGACCCCATGAACTGCGGCACGCCAGGCCTCCCTATTCATCACCAACTCCCAGAGTTTACCCAAACTCATGTCCATGGAGTTGGTGATGCCATCCAACCATCTCATCCTCTGTTGTCCCCTTCTCTTCCTGCCCTCAATCTTTCCAGCATCAGGGTCTTTTCAAATGAGTCAGCTCTTCACATCAGGTAGCCAAAGTATGGAGTTTCAGCCTCAATATCAATCCTTCCAATGAATACCCAGGACTGATCTCCTTTAGGAGGGACTGGTTGGATCTCCTTGCAGTCCAAGGGACTCCCAAGAGCCTTCTCCAACACCACAGTTCTTAAGCATCAATTCTTCAGTGCTCAGCTTTCTTTATAGTCCAACTCTCACATCCATACATGACCACTGGAAAAACCATAGCCTTGACTAGGCGGACCTTTGTTGGCAAAGTAATGTCTCTGTTTTTTAATATGCTGTCTAGGTTGGTCATAACTTTCCTTCCAAGGAGTAAGCATCTTTTAATTTCGTGGCTGCAATCACCATCTGCAGTGATTTTGCAGTTAGTCACTGTTAAATAGAGTATGTAAATAAAGTTAGCCACTGTTCCCACTGTTTCCCCATCTATTTGCCATGAAGTGATGGGACCAGATGCCATGATCTTAGTTTTCTGAATGGTGAGCTTTAAGCCAACTTTTTCACTCTCTTCTTTCACTTTCATCATGAGGCCCTTTAGTTCTTCTTCAGTTTCTTCCATGAGGGTGGTGTCATCTACGTATCTGAGGTTATTGATATTTCTCCCGGCAATCTTGATTCCAGCTTGTGCTTCCTCCAGCCCAATGTTTCTCATGATGTGGTCTGCATATAAGTTAAATAAGCAGGGTGACAATATACAGCCTTGATGGACTCCTTTTCCTATTTGGAACCAGTCTGTTGTTCCATGTCCAGTGCTAACTGTTGCTTCCTGGCCTGCATACAGGTTTCTCAAGAGGCAGGTCAGGTGGTCTGATATTCCCATCTCTTTCAGAATTTTCCACAGTTTATTGTGATCCACACGGTCAAAGGCTTTGGCAAAAATAGATGCTTTTCTGGAATTCTCTTACTTTTTCAATGATCCAGCAGATATTGGCAATTTGATCTCTGTTTCCTCTGCCTTTTCTAAAACCAGCTTGAATATCTGGAAGTTCACGGTTCACATATTGCTGAAGCCTGGCTTGGAGAATTTTGAGCATTACTTTACTAACGTGTGAGATGAGTGCAATTGTGTGGTAGTTTGAGCATCTTTGGCATTGCCTTTCTTTGGGACTGGAATGAAAACTGACCTTTTTCAGTCCTGTGGCCACTGCTGAGTTTTCCAAATTTGCTGGCATATTGAGTGCAGCACTTTCACAGCATCATCTTTCAGGATTTGAAATAGCTTAATTGGAATTATGTCACCTCCACTAGCTTTGTTCATAGTGATGCTTCCTAAGGCCCACTTGACTTCACATTCCAGGATATCTGGCTCTAGGTGAGTGATCACACCACCATGATTATCTGGGTCATGAAGATGCCTTTTGTACAGTTCTTCTGTGTATTCTTGCCACCTCTTTTTAATATCTTCTGCTTCTGGGTAAGGAAGAGTTAAATAAGTCTCCAAAAGTGTAGTGTATGAAAAACAGTATAATCTGTGATTTTGATTATGTTCAAATTTCTGTGCATCAAATGTCATCTTAGTGGAAAAATGTCAAACAATATAAGGAAATATTTAGACCTCTTATTCCTGACAAGGGGGTAGAGTCTGTAAAGAATATATTAAAATCTCTTATCAATCAAAGCTGAAAAACAAATATGTTAAAAATTGAGCAAAAAAACAAAAACAAAAACAAACAAACAAAAAAAACACACACACAAACCAGAATCAGGGAATTCACAGAAGAGAGCACCTGAAGAAGGTCATGAGTATATGTTCAACATCACTAGTAATCAGGGAAATGCAAATTTAAAACATACCCCTCATGATTGGCAAAATTTTAAAAGTCTGATAATACTAAATTTTGACTCAAATGTGAGAAACTGGAATTCTCAAACACTGATTCTGATGGTATAAATCGTCATAAACACTTTGGAGAGGAATTCGGAAATATTGAGTTGTTTCCAAGGTTATTTCCAAGGTTAAAATACTATGTATAAAATAGATAACTAACAAGAACAGATTGCATGACATAGGAAACTCTACTCCATGCTCTGTGGTGACCTAAATGGGAAGAAAAAAAAAAAAGAGGGGATCTATGTATAGGTATGGAGAAGGCAATGACACACTGGACCTGGTTGACTCCTCCAATGGCAGGTGACTCCACAGAAGACTCGGGCTATTTTGTTTATGCACTGAAATCCTTGGCTACTTTCCTCCCTCCCAACTCTGAGAAGGTGGAATTCCCTAGTTGTTCCACCATCATGTTACCACTGTGGTCATCTACCAACCTCAGAGCACAGAGCCTAGGAAGACTCCAATTAGTTCCAGTGGCATCTGTGTGCCTAGCTCCCATCAAATAAGTTGCCAAGGAATAGGAAAAAATGGAAACAGACAACATCTGTGGCCATATTTAATTTCCAGCCAAGTTCAACTAGTCCCCACTGTAGAACCTTTGATTTGAACGCTGTTTACTCTTAGCCATATTCCCAACTTATCTGGGGACTTAAATATGCACCTAGAAAGCTGTGGTTATTAAGACTATGGGACTTTTCACAAACCCCTATTCCACTCATCTGAGCACATGGGCATAACCGGCCACTGAGAGGACTGCCTGGGGGCATTTATGGCTTTTTAAAAATTCATTTTACAGATGTTTGGCTCACCACACTTTTCTGTAGGTCTCCTGTGTGCCAGAGACCAGGAGATGTACTCTACCCAAATGCGTGTAAATACATCAGTGCTATTTTCTTCACCTAATCCTTGTAATAGCTCTAAGAGTTAACAACGTCATCTTTGTACAGACCCAGCACATAGATGGACTTCAGTGCTCAAGCTGCTTGGTTGCTGGTTCCCTTTGAAAACTGGAGGATGATGGAAACAATGACAAGAGGGACTTGATCTCTGGATATTGTAGACTCTCTCTCCATGGGTTTCCTATCTTTCCATAATCTCTCTACCTCTCTATCCATCATCTGTATACATACTTAATGATCTATAAGTATGTTTTGATGAAACACACATATGTATCTACACATGGACATATATGCATGTTGTTCCCTCATTTGACAGTTCCAAGAATGGGTATTACACTCATCTTACAGGTAAATATAAAAGGGCTCAAAAGCAAAAACTTTGATTAAGCCACTTGTCTGAAGTTACAAAGCACCTAAGTGGTGGGCTATGGCTTCCTGCTCAGCCTTGCCTGATTTCCAGGAGCTCCCAATTCTACCCAATAACCTTCTTTGACTCCTCAGTAGCCATCTTCCTTGCATTCCCCTAACTCAAAGAGGCCCAGAAAAAAAAATTGAGTGGGCAGCTTCCTCAGAGCCCACCAGTATCTGTTGTGGGTCCTCCCTCCCAGGCTTGAAGACTCAGGGAAAATCCACTGTCTCTACGCTATGACAGCTCTTTTGAAATGTGAAGAGAGGTCATGGCCCCTGGAGATCATTTCTGTCATTACCTGTGTGACCTTGTCTCTTATTCCCTTCAGAGCCTCGGTCTCCTAGACCGTTGATTGAAAAATTGAATTAATCCTCTAAATTACCTTCCAGCTTTGAGATTTTATGATTCGAGATTTTTTTTTAAAAGTCAGTCCTTCTCAGTAAAATCGAAGTACTCTGATCTGCATTTCCAAAACTAGAGAACATACTTGTGGATTAGCTGATCTGTACCAGGCAAAGATATTTGGCAGAAGATAAGCTCTTGATGAGCTGAAAATCAAAGCAGCCTGATCCCACATCACTTCAGCAAAGCCAAGCCTCAAGGCCAGTTCAACTGCCACCCTTCTCCAACATGACCCTTATGAAGGTCATTTGCCAGCTGGCCTCACATGATCCCTTACAGGCAAAGTCCCTGGTAGTATAAGGTAATGAAAGAAATGTTAGCCTGGGAGGTAAACAATCCGAGTTCTGGTCTCAGCCCAGCCAATTTGGGGCTATTATACTTTGGGCCAGTTTTTTCACCCCTCTGAGTTTCAGCTTCCTCATCTACAGTGTGGGTGAAAACAGTGACAATTCTTGCCCTATGTTGTCTTCACTGGATTGTTATGCAGTCTTAATGAGATAATAACTCAAAATTCAGTGTGACCAGCTAGACAGGGAAGTATCAGTCACACTTCAAATTTCTCCTGTAAGTGTTTTAATAACAGCCAAACAATGGACTCTTCCTAGAAGAATACAAAGAGAGGACATAATGACTGAGGCCCACAGCTGATTTGAGTAGAATTCAGTTTGGTCATAATCAAAATTAATGCACTTACCTTGAGTGCCCAGAACCAGAGGAGGCTGCCCACGAGCCCAACCAGCCTTGATGGTTCCCGGAAAGGTTGGTCTCTCCATTGTTGACTGATCAGTGGCAAATGGTGGAATCGTGCTTGAAAACACGAAATCATGCTAGAAAACAACAGTCTCCCACGGAGAGGAGGGTGGCATTATCCAGGCTGGTCCTTCTTCTGAGCCAGGTTTCCTCATTTCTTTCCGAGAGAGGTCTTTGCAGAATCCCCAGAGGAACAGGCTGTCAGTCCTGGACTTAAGCAGCTGGGCAATTCCTAAAATGTCATCTGTTCTCACTAAAGCCTCAGGACTACAAAGAGCAGAATTGGCCAGGTTGACAAGATTGTCTTTGCTCTATGACTCATTCCTCTCCCTGGGAGACTCGCAAGACAATTACCACAGGAAGAATCTTTTTATGGATTTTCCTCTGTCCCATGCAGACAAAGCCAACTGGAACAAAAGGAGTGTGAGGGACCCTGAGAAGCTGGGCAGCTGGTTGGCCAGGTGGGTGGGAAGACATACAGGCAGATGGGTAGCTGGGCAAGTGGGTGTGGGCTCTGGCTGGGTACCACAGGACACATAATCTGCAGACATCGATCATTGGTTTACAATGAGATTGGAGTCCAGTCTAGATATTTGTAGATGCTGAAGAGGCTCAGAAATTTCAAAAAGTAAAAGGAAAATTGAAAGAGATGGGAATACCAGACCACCTGACCTGCCTCTTGAGAAACCTGTATACAGATCAGGAAGCAACAGTTAGCACTGGACATTGAACAACAGACTGGTTCCAAATAGGAAAAGGAGTTGGTCAAGGCTGTATACTGTCACCCTGCTTATTTAACTTATATGCAGAGTACATCATGAGAAACGCTGGGCTGGAAGAAGCACAAGCTGGAATCAAGATTGCCAGGAGAAATATCAATATGCAGATGACACCACCCTTATGGCAGAAAGTGAAGAGGAACTAAAAAGCCTCTTGATGAAAGTGAAAGAGGAGAGTGAAAAAGTTGGCTTAAAGCTCACCATTCAGAAAACTAAGATTATGGCATCTGGTCTCATCACTTCATGGCAAATAGATGGGGAAACAGTGGGAACAGTGGCTAACTTTATTTTTCAAGGCTCCAAAATCACTGCAGATGGTGATTGCAGCCATGAAATTAAAAGACGTTTATTCTTTGGAAGGAAAGTTATGACCAACCTAGACAGCATATTAAAAAACAGAGACATTACTTTGCCAACAAAGGTCCGTCTAGTCAAGGCTATGGTTTTTCCAGTGGTCATGTATGGATGTGAGAGTTGGACTATAAAGAAAGCTGAGTGCCGAGGAATTGATGCTTTTGAACTGTGGTGTTGGAGAAGACTCTTGAGAGTCCCTTAGACTGCAAGGAGATCCAACCAGTCCATCCTAAAGGAGATCAGTCCTGGGTGTTCGTTGGAAAGACTAATGTTGAAGCCGAAACTCCAATACTTTGGCCACCTGATGTGAAGAGCTGACTCATTTGAAAAGACCCTGATGCTGGGAAAGATTGAGGGCAAGAGGAGAAGGGGACGACGGAGGATGAGATGGTTGGATGGCATCACTGACTCGATGGGACATGGGTTTGGGTAAACTCTGGGAGTTGGTGCTGGACAGGGAGGCCTGGCATGCTGTGGTCATGGGGTCGCAAAGAGTCGGAGACGACTGAGCGACTGAACTGAACTACCCAGAAGATATAAAAATCTTAAAAAATTTTTTTCTAAGAATTTTAAAGATGTTATTTTCACATTTAGCTCTTTAAGCTGCTTGAAGATTGACAGATTTTTGGTACAGTGTTAGGTAAAAATATACTTCAAAAAAATTTTTTTTGGCCATACTGCATGGCATGCAGGATCTTGGTTCCCCCACCAGGGATTGAACCCATGCCCTTGGCCATGAAAACACTGAGTCCTAACCACTGGACTTCCAGAGAATTCCCAAGATATATTTTTTAATCTTCATCATTCATATAAAGATAGCTAGGCTTCCTAGGCTTATATAGTAAATGTACCATCATTTTCCCCACTTTTTTCCATATGTGTGGAGAGCTGTTTCCAGTTTCTCCATTTTGTTCTGTCAGCTTGAATTCCTTCAGTTCATTTTTCTTCTTCAAAAAGTTTTGTTATTCTTAATCCTTTACTATTACAAATTTTTAATAAGATACATAATACAATTGACCCTTGAACAAGGCAGAGGTTAGGCACACTGGCCTTGTACACAGTCTAAATTTATAGTTGGCCCTCCATATCCCTGGTGACTTCCCTGGTGGCTCAGACGGTAGAGTGTCTGCCTACAATGCAGGAGACCCGGGTTCGATCCCTGGGTCAGGAAGATCTCCTGGAGAAGGAAATAGCAACCCACTTCAGTACTCTTGCATGGAAAATCCCATGTAGGCTGCAGTCCATGGGGTCGCAAAGAGTCGGACACGACTGACCGACTTCAGTTCAGTTCACTTCACTTCTGCATATCCATGGACTTCCCTGGTGGCTCAGATAGTAAAGAATCCACCTGCAATACAGGAGACCCGGGTTCAATTCCTGGATCAGGAAGATCCCCTGGAGAAGGGAATTGCTACCCACTCCAGTATTCTGGCCTGGAGAATTTCATGGACAGAGCAGCCTGGTGGTCTATAGTCCATGGAGTCGCAAAGTCAGACATGACTGAGTGACTTTCACTTTCTTTCCATATCCACAATTCCTCTATCCATGGTTCCACATCCATGGATTCAACCAATTTCAGATTGTGTAGTGCCATAGTATTTACTGTTGAAAAATATCTGAGTGTAAGTGGACCTACACAGTTCAAACCCATGTTGTTCAAGGATCAACTCTACATAAAGAATATGTAAGTTGTTTGTGTAGAGTTTAAATTATAAAAAGAACACCTAACTAGCACCTTGGAAGTTTCTTTAAACCTCTATCCAGTCACATCACTCCTCACCCCCAACAACCATAGATAAACACTGTCTTTAATGGGTTAATCATTCACCTGCTTTTTGTTAGAGTTTTACTATGTATGTAACCCTACTACCTGTTGTTTAGTTTTCCCTGTTCCTTATATAAATGGAACCATATCATGTATTTTCTCCATATTCTCTCTTGTGACTTGTTCCTTTACCTCATTGTGTTCCTAAGTTTCAGCTTAGTGAGATGCATGTAACTATAATATATTCATTTTTATTGCTACATAGTGTCCCATTGTATGAATGCATCACCATGTATTCTACTATTTGTAGACACTCAGGGTAATTGTTTCTGATTTATGCACATTTCAAACAATACTACAATGACTATTCTTTTATATACATCCAAATGCAAATATGAAAAAACTTCTCCAAACCAAGGAATGTAATTACTGGGTTATAGGTAAGGACTTGCCAATTTCAGCAGGTAATGCCAAGCTTTTCCAAACTAGTTGTTATATTACTTCCAGCAGTAGAAGAAAGTTTCTGTTGTGCCTCATTTTGTCAACAAATGCTCTCTAACTTTTTTACCTTTGCCAATTTGATAGATATTAAATATATCTTTAGTTTTAATTTATATTTTCTTAATTAAAATGATCTTAAGCACACGTATATATGTTTATGGAACCCATGCAGTTCATTTCCTTCAATATGTGTCATTTGTCCAGTTTTTCTATTAGGTTTTACTTTTCTTATTGATTTTTAGGAGTTCTTTATAACCTAGATATTAATTCTTTATCACCTTTATATACTTAAATATGCATGTAGGTTGTCTTTGTTACTTCCTTTAGGGGTTCTTTAAATGAACAGAAGTTCTTAGTTTTAATGTAGCTGAGTTTGATCATTTTCCTTATTGGTTTGTGCTTGTTTCTCTAATCCGAGATCATAAAATTGTACCCTTGTATGATTTTCTGGATATTTTATAGTTTTGCATTTTACATTTAAGTCTTTAAAAGAATTCTAAGTGAATTTCATATGGAGTAATGTTGGAATTTATTTTCCTTTCTTTTTTCTGTATATAGTTAAACTGTTTTCTCATAATCATTTGTATTATAGTCCATGCTCCTCAGTGATTTCCAATTCTTTCTCTGTCATCAATTAAGATACTGTGTACGTGTGCATTTATATCTAGATTTTACATTTGGGCCTTTGTTTTTCAAAATAAATTTTAGAATTAGCTTTTTGAATTACACACACACACACACACACACACACACACACAAACCTTGGGAATTATATTGGTATTGCAATTAATATATAGATCCATTTGGGAGAGAATTGATAATTTTAAGATTTTTAAGATATTATATCTTCCTATCCAAGAAGATGTTTCTCCATTTATTTATGTATTTGAAAAGAATTTTCAAAGAAGTTTTGCAGTTTTCTCCATAAAGGACTTGCACATGATTTGTTAAATCTATTGCTAAGAGGTTTATTATTTTTGATACTATAAATTATATTTTTAACTTAATAGACTTTATTTTTCAGAGAGCTTGTTGTTGTGGTTCAGTTGCTAAGTCATATCTGACTGCTACCCAATGGGACTGCAGCACACCAGGCTCCTCTGTCCTACACTATATCCTGGGGTTTGCTCAGATTCATGTCCATTGAGTCGGTGATTTAGTTGGAGATTTAGGTTAATAGAAAAACTGAGTGGAAGGTACAGAGTTCCAATTTATGCCCCAATCCCCTCATACAATTTCCCTTATTATTAGCATCTTGTACTAGTATGATACATCTGTTATGATTGATGAACCAATATTTAAACATTATCATACAGAATCATACAGAATAGTCTCACTGCCCTAAAATCCCCCTGCGCTCCACCTATTAATCTCTTCCCTCCCTCCTTCCTTCTCTGGCAAACTCTAACCCTTTAACTGTCTCCACTGTTTTGCCTTTTCCAATATGTGGGTGTTTTTTCAGATTGGCTCCTTTCACCTAGCAATACACATTGAAGGTTCCTCTGTGTCTTTTCATAGCTTGATAGCTCATTTCTTTTTAGCACTGAATAATATTCCATTGTACAACTCTTTGAAAGGACCACTCCTTGTTTCTCCATTCATCAACTTAAGGGCATCTGGGTTGCTTCCATGTTTTGGCAATTATGCATAAAGTTGCTGTAAACATCCACGTGCAGATTTTTGTGTAGATGTTAAGTTTTTAACTCCTTTAGGTAAACACCAAGGAGTGCAATTGCTGGATTGTATGGTAAGACTATGTTTAGTTTTGTACAAAACTGCCAAACAGTCTTCCAAAGTGGCTGTACCATTTTGCATTCCCAAAAGCAATGAATGAGAATTCCTGTTGCTCCACACCCTGGCCAGCATTGGTGTTGTCAGTGTTTTGGACCTTGGCCACTCTAATATGTGTGTAGCAGTATCTCATTGTTTTAATTTGTAATTTCCTAACGACATATGATGTGGAGCATCTTTTCATATGCTTATTTGCCATCTGTATATCTTCTTTGGTGAGGGTGTCTGTTAAGGTCCTTGGCCCATTAATTCAACTGGTTGTCTGTTTTCTTATTACTGAGTTTTAAGAGTTTTGGGTATATTTTGGCTAGTAGTTCTTTACCAGATATATCCTTTGCAAAGATTTTCTTCCCAGTCTGTGGTTTGGCTCATCAGCTATGGGTTTTTTGTAGATGCCCTTTATCAGGTTGAAGAAATTCCTTTCTATTCCTGATTTCTTGAGGTTTTTTTTTTTAATCATGAAAGTGTGTTAGATTTTGTCAAATGGTTTTCTAATGTAGAGATTATCATGTGATGTTAGTTTTTTACTTTATTGATATGACATATTGCATTAATTGATTTTCAGATGTTGAACCAACTAAGTATTCCTGGGATAAATCCCACTTGATCATTATGTGTGTATATGTTGCTGGATGCAGTTTGCCTGTATTTTGTTGCTTATGTTGGATATTTTTACATTTTCCTTTAGCTTTTTTTCTGGTATGCAGTTAGGTTGCTTGGAATAGTTTTTATCTTTTGTGGTTTTCTTTAAAACTTTAGGAGGAAACAGCAGGATTTGTTCTATAGTTAATTATTTCCTACCATGGAAGCAAGACTCTTCTGAATCCTCTATACTCTGCTCTGTGAATTATGAGGTTTCCAGTGTGGCTGGTGGGAACTGGCTCTATTCCCAGCCCATGAGAATTCCAAGCATAGAGTCCCTGAATTGGGGGGAAAGTTCTTTCTCTGGCCTTGGCTAGTTTTTTCATATGCATGTACTGATTAGTATGAATACATGAGAGGGATCCTCTGTGAATCTCCATAATTTTCTCTCTGTGCAGGTCTTTCTTCTTTGGTGCTCTGTCCTAGCTAACTCTAACTGCTTCAGTCTCCTCTGACTCTCAGCATCCTTCCTTATTTTCAGAAAAACACAAAGCAGTTGTGGTGTAATGAAAAGTGAACTGGGGTGTGAATCAAGGGCCTGGTTTCTAGACTCTGCCATACCATTGCCCCATTGTGGGACTTTGCTCATGCATCTGCCCCTCTATGAGAACTCAGGATCTCTCCTGTTTCACAAGAGGATTGCCCTAGGTGACTCTTCAGCTCCAGAATGCACTATAACATACATGTGTTCTGTGCTTCAAAACTTACAAACAAGTCTCACGTCTATTTGCTCCTTTATTCCTCCTCTGTGTGGTAGTTAGGGTAAGAATCATTATGCTGTTTTACAGGTGAGGTAACTGGGTCTCAAAGACATGATATCATAAATAGGCAGTGTTTGTAGTAGGGAAGAGAAGTTGCCTTTTGTGCATCAAGTTTCTGCGCCTTGGTCTCTTATAAAGCAGTGAAGACCCTTTATTTTGATTCCAAATGCTAGTGCCTGAAAGGGGTGACCAGTCTTGGTCACTACTGTCAAATGCACAATGTATGATCATCATGGATTTGATGGTGTTAGAGATCTTAAAGAAGAAAGAGCATGTGGACTAAAGCATTCACATGAAGCATTTGGCAGTATAGGTATGATGAATGGTTGTTGGGTCTGTTCCTTCCTGCTGTGGAGATTGTAGCTGCTGTGTTTTGTATGTTTCAGAGGGCAGCTTTGAGCTGTGTCCCAATGGGAAATGGAAGGTGGGAATTTCTGGAAGGGAGTTTTAAAAATTGGTCTATTGTACAAACAGACTTTTCTTGTTTCTTAACTGTTTGCTCCAGTTTGCATCTGTGGGTTTTTGTTTAGAGAACAGCTGTAGAGAATTACAGCTCCCAGCCTCAGACTTACAGATTCTATCTCTGCATGTCCTGAAATCAGTGAGGGTTATTTCAGAGGCTTGCAGCTTGAGGAGTCCCTCAGCGCCCTCATGGGGCCCATCAAAAGGAAACAACCTGCCTCGGACTCCACTCTTTGCTGTCTTGAATTTGCAATGTTCCAAGCAAACACAAGAATCCTGGTACCTTATCAGACACAGAGAAGGGCTCTACGTCTGTCCCAAATCCTGGGACCTCCCAGTTCTCATTATCACCTTTGATAGAAACTTCCAGTGGGGCCTGGCTAGACAATAGCTCATAAGCCATTGCCATTAGATGGATTACAGTCACAAAAATAAGCCTTGGACCGAGAGCTGCTGGAGGTAGCTTATCTTAATGCCACAAGAGCATTGGAATGACTGTCTCTAATTAGCCAGCCATATGGCTTTGTTGCGTTTATGAGCCCTACCAAATACAGTCAATCAAAGTTTATGGACTTATTTCCTTTCAGTCTCCAGTCTTGTCTGCCCTTTCCTACCTCTGTACCATTGCTCTTGCTGTTCCTTCCACCTGAAATACTCTCTCGTTCCCAGCCCCCTAGGTATGCCTGTTGAAATTCTTCTACAAAAGTCAAGTTCCCATCCCCTCTCCTCTGGGAGGTCTTCCTGAAAGTCTGCCCTGAAACACTTCCTCCATCCATTGACCATCCTGAGTGAATACATATGCCCCTGTCTTAATACTCTTTCTAGACCACAAGTGATGGGAGGATAAAGACAGGTTTTAATCATCCCTGTACCTGTTCACCTCTCTCCTTCCTCCACCTGCTCCTTTCCATCTCATCTCTGGGTCAACCACAGAACCCTGCTCAGAAAGGACAATCAGGAAATATTTGCTGATGTGAAAAGCCAGAAGTCAGAATGAGAAAATGATTGAAATTCTGCTCTCTGCATTAGCCCATGGGAAATCAGGCAAGTATGTCACACAGCATGCAAATATCTAATATTGTCTTTAAGTGTTTAGAATTTCAATATTTAAAGCTCAGTTATAATTAAGACTTCAGAACTCTGTAGATTTCTTTTACAAAAAAACACTTCAGCAAACAAAAATGAATGTCTGCTTGAATTTAAGAAACTTGTGGGTTCTGATTGTTTAAAGAAAATGTCAAATTAGAAGGCAATTGAGCAGTATTTAATTCAAAGAATTCATCTGATTACAGGTAAGACACACCATTCCCTGTATAAATGGCAGCAAAAGCCTTTATTGTCAATTAGAGAAGGGAACACAAATGTGGAGGTAGAATTCATACCTTATCTGATTTGGAACCTGAATTATTTACTGTTGAGATTTGTATGAGATTAGATCTCTCTGCTTAAACACTAAATCAAGCTTAACAGGAGCAGATATTGCAAATAAACAATGTTCTCTCAAATGGTGTTTTTAATCCTTTCATTAGAAAGGAAATCTAGCTGAGTCTTTTATTGCAGACATTGATGGCTCTATAAATTTTGATGAGCCGTGGGCTACAATTCATACATTCTTAAGAAAAAAAGGTGTACATTGCTGACTTACCAGTGTAGCAGGATTTACAAGGCACTGGCTTAGTGGAAAGTCTGGGTTCCAGTTTTGTCTCTGCTATTGACTTGGGCAAATCCTTCCTCCTCCCTGGGTCTTGGTTTCCAAGTTTACAGATAATTGAATTACGCTAGTATTTTCTATCAATGAACCTTAGGCAATGAAGCAAAGTTCGTTAAGTTGCAGTTCTCTTGCTGTTTTATGCTATTGTTCATTATTTAGTTCTTTTGCAGCCATAGCCTATAGTTTTTAAAAATGATAACAACTTAAAAGACTGACATGGAGTCAATATGTTTTAAAATGTCTCTGGTATTTCATCTCTCTGGATGCATTAACCTTCTCATCATTGTGATGAATGTTAAAGTCAATCAAGAAAATGTCAAACTTCTGTCAATTTCCTCCCTTGCGTTTGTTACTATGGAGAAACAGCACTAAAAGTGAATCCCTTAGTTTAACTTCTTCATTTGTGGCAGTTAGGGGTCAAGAAGGTGTAGGCATCAAAGCATACTGGGAAGCTGGCCTGCTAGCACTCAGCATCTGGTCATTAAACCAACATGTGTGCACTGCCCCAGCCATGGAGGCCTAGAGAGATCCATTTGTAGGCTTTGACACAGCATTTGACACTCATGTGTGGGGACCCAGTCAAAAGTGACCTGCTCACTGGGACTAGGAATGAGATCTTGGTTTGGGCCCATAGACAAGTCATTCAAATTATCTATCTTTTATCCAGATGTCTCGACTTCACATCCTAGGCCTGATTACAGAGGGGTTTATTCAACTGGAAGGGCACATTTTGTTGCTTTTCATTGATTGCCTATCCATAGACAGTTTCCTTCTGAGGAAATGAGGATGTTGAGCAAGCTGATGTCCAAGGTCCCATCCAGCTGGGAATCTTGGTATGTGTGGTCTGTGGAAACCAATATCGCTTCTGATGAGTTAGACTTGCTGTTCGAAGACATACTTCTCCATCTCTCTCCTTAACCATTTGGATTATCACATTTATAAGATATCAGGGGTATTCCCATCTGCTTTAAGAAGGAAGATGAAGATGAAACAATTAAAAAAAAAAAAACAAAACAAGCTGGTCCCTGCTTTGTAAAGTAGTGAAGTTTACACTGACAATGTGAACAATTTTGACTACAAAAAGAAGCAATGAAATTTTCTTATTTCTTGGAATTATATGGACACTGGTGATGATGAATATTTTCTTTGGAGTTACATTTTTGCAGTTTGAACTTTTAGCTGGCTTCCTCCGAATATCTTTTTTTTTTTTTTAATCAATGTTATACTTTGAAGAACTGTTAATAAAATTATTAGAGAAAATGATGGAATATTTCCGCCTTCTCAATTTTAAAAGAGATTTTCATGATAAGGAAAGTTAGTGTCTGATACAGACACACTCAGAAAGTTGATACCAGCCACTTCAGAAATCAGTGATGGTTATTTTTGTCAGTGCAGTCAAAATTACTTAGTGAAGTATGGGTCTGATTTTCCTTTTTATTAAACAAAATCCAAAATGTCATCTACTTTTATGTCAGAACCTACTTTGAGCTTTGTTCTGTTTTGAACTTTGTAACCTACTTTAAAGATTTGGGACTTCTAGTGCTTAGAATTTGGGCTTTCATTGACAGGGACTGGGATTTGATTCCTGGTCAAGGAACTAAGATCTTGCAAGCTGTGTGGCCAAAATAAATAAATAAATAAATAAATTACTTCTCTTCTGTTTTTTATATAGTCTGAAGCTCAAACCATCTTGACTGTTTTTGACTATGAACAATGTGAACGCTAAGTGGTATTACCCATGCTTCAGGTAAGCTTCCCTGATGGCTCAGTTGGTAAAGCGTCTGCCTGCAATGCAGGAGACCTAGGTTCGATCCCTGGGTCGGGAAGATCCCCTGGAGAAGGAAGTGGAACCCACTCCAGTACTCTTGCCTGAAGAATCCCATGGAGGAGCCTGGTGGGCTACAGTCCATGGGGTTACAAAGAGCCGGATACGACTAAGTAACTAACTTTCTTTCTTTCAGGTAGGCAATGTCAGAGGAAAATTCCTCCTTTCCCTCCCTTGTTTCAATACCATCCTCTCCATGAACCTTGCAAAGTGAAATTGATCATTATAAAGTGATAAGAACTTTTTTAAGCTGAAAAAGATCTGACTTCTTTTTTGTTTGATCTAAAATTCAGCGTGCAATCACAAATGTGATAAAGACCTACTATGTGCTGGGCATTGGGTCAGCCACAGGAAGGATTACAAAGTCAAAAAAGGCATGGGCTCTGCATTTGAGGACCTTGTGTCTGGTTGTGGAAAATGGTGAGCACGATGTAGGAAAAGGCTAAGCAATGTCCCACATAGAGTCCTAGAATCACATCATTTTGGAGAGTCAGGAAGGGGATTCAAAGGAGTGAGAGGCTGACTTCTACAAGTCGGCTTCAGGAAAGGCATAACCCTGCTCCCTCACACCAGGTGTCTTACCCTGTGAAATGTGACCCAAACCACAACTTAGAATCTGCTGGGAAGCTTTTGAAAATCTGCAGATCTCCTGCATCAGACTCTCTGTTGGGCCACTATGACACAGGTGGAGAGCCAAGGCAGTGCTTTAAATGGGGGCAGCAATTTGCTCTTCAGAAAAATAGTGTGTTTTGAGAGTTGTCATTTCAGAAGTGTATCCTATACTAGCCAAACTGTTTTCTCCCTTTTGTTTCAAGATATGAACTGGGGTGTCAAAAGGAATCCAGCTGATTTTGTTAGAAAAATCAGAACATCTGATTATCTCATATCTCTACTGTGCCATTGGAATCTGGTCCTCAGGTTACAGTTGGGAGGCAGAAACAGTTCTTAGGGTGTATGTGCTCTGGATAGATGTGAGAGAGGGAAAGGCATTTTATGTGTGGAGGAAGTGGAGAAATGACGAGAAGAAGAGAAGTAATGCGATGACACTGGCAATGAGTCTAGACTCAGACCTAGACTCAAATCTAGGCCCTCTACTTCTTATTAATGTGTGACCTTGAAAAAGTCTCTTAAGTTCTCTGAGCCTCAATGTCTTTCTTTCTTTTTAAATATATATATTTTAATGGGCTTCCCTGTCGACTCAGAGGGTAAAGAATCTGCCTACAATGCAGGAGACACAGGAGATGCAGATTCTATTCATGTATCAGGAAGATCTCCTGGAGGAGGAAATAGCAACCCACTCCAGTATTCTTGCTTGAAAAATCCCATGGACAGAGGTACCTGGTAGGCTACAGTCCAAAGTGTTACAAAGAGCTGAACACAACTTATTGACTAAACACATAACACACACAGCACACATAGATATTTAATGAGTTAATGAATGGATGGATAAATTCTAGTAACTCTGAAGGTAATTTGGAAGCATTCATTGGCTTTCAAAATATTTAACCTCATATTTCAGAATCTAAAGTTTCCTCCAAATGTACCAAGAGGTAAATTCTGGAACAATAACTAAAGAGATAACTTTGCTCACCATCTGGGATTAGTGTAAGCTGTAAGGAGAATCTTTACTTTTATCTATACATTTTAAAAATTAACAGGGTATTTTATACATGTAATACTTAGATAATTAAAAGAATTTAAATTTTAGAAAAACAAATACAGCAATTGTACTAGAGCCAAAATAAAATAATTATGACCAGTAATCATTCCATCCATGTGGCTTTTGGGTTCTTGGCTGCCAAGGGAAAATGAACACTATAAAAGATTACAGAATTTTGTCTGATGAAAGGAAACAGACCAGTTGAGATGTTCTGTTTCTACTAAACTCTTCCCAATATTAAATACTATATTTCTATAAATTTTTTGTATAAACTAGCATATAAATTACAGAAATAACATTCAGGGTGCTATCTTATTAGAAGTTTTAAATGAATTGCAGAACCATTCTTCATAAAACATTTTCTTTCACCAGCTGATTTAAACATGATAGACATTACTATCTGAAGGCTCAGTAAAACAATTAAAGTAATCCAAATACATCATATTCAAGTAGTATAATCTGAATAAGGGTAAAGATACCATATTTTCATTATTTCACGTGATAGGATATATTATTTACATTAAAGTGTTTTCATAATGATCGTTACATAAATGTCACCTTTTTAATTAAATATTCTCACCAAAAACAATGGTAGCTGAACAATAAACTGACATTAAGATATAGTAGATGATCTGTTGCTAGTCTTCAATTATTCATCTTTCATGTGTGGGTAGAAAAAGTAATTAACAAAATAAAATGTGGGCTACAAAAACATGATTTATAACAAAACCAGATTATATGCTTTTTTTAATGTATGCTCCTCTTCTCATCTTGATCAGTTCACGTTTAAGGACTCATTAATAAAATGCATTTCTCTTTTTAAATTGAAGTATACTTGATTTACAATGTTGTGTTAGTTTTAGGTGTATAGCACAGTGATTTAGTTATACATATATATATGTATATAATTTTAATATAGATTATCAATACAATTTGTTAATCTACTCATCTGTTGATAGAACCTCTACAGTTTTCAGTTTGGGGTTATTACAAATAAAATTACTATGACCATTTGTTTACAAGTCCTTGTGTGAACACACGGTTTCATTTCTCTTTGATAAATACCTAGGAGTGAAATGGTCAAAACATATTGTAGATTTATGTTTTTAACTTTCTAAAACATTGCCAAATTGTTCTCCAGTTTGCTTCTCCCATTTACATTCCCAACAGTTGTGTATGAGAGTTCTTGTTTCTTCACGTCCTGGCCAACACATAGTATGATCAGCCTTTTCGTTTTAGCCATTCTACTGACTATGTAGTTACATGTCATTTTGCTTTTAATATGCATTTCCCCAATGACTAATGATTTTTAACACTTTTAAATGTGCTTTTTAACCCCTCATATATTTTCTCTGATGAAGTGTTTGTCCAAAACTTTTGCCCAGTTTTCAGAACTTGGCTGTTTGCTTTCTTGTTAATGAGTTTTGAGGACTATATATTTGGATATAAGCTTTCTATCATATATATGGTTTGCAAATATTCTCTTCCTGTCTGCTGTTTGACTTTTAATTCCCTTATCATGTTGTTCAAAGAGAAGAAGTTTTTATCTGACTTTGATAAAATCTAATTTATCAACATGTTCTTTTATGATTGTACGTTGGTGTCACATCTGAAAAAATCTTTATCCAACCTAAGATCACAACTGTTTTCTCCTATATTTTCTTATAAAAGTTTTATAGTTTTAGGTTTTACATTTCAGTCTATAATCCATTTTAAGTTAATATTTTTGCATATTGATATTCAATTTTTCCAGAACCCTTTGTTGTTAAGACTGTACTTGCTCTACTGAATTGCCTATGCACTTCTGTCAAAAATCAGTTGTCTATATATGTGTGGTTTTGTTTCTGGACTTTTCATTTCTGTTCCATTGATCTATTTTTCTACTTTTATGCAAAAATAACATTGCTTTGATTATTGTAGCTTCACTATAAGTAAAAATCAGGCACCACTTGTCCTGTGACTTTGTTCTTTTCTAAGCTTGATTGAGTTGTTGGTCTTTTCATTGGAATTTAAAAACCATATTGAGAATACACAATGGAGAAAAGACAATCTCTTTAACAAGTGGTGCTGGGGAAACTGGTCAACCACTTGTAAAAGAATGAAACTAGAACATGTTCTAACACCATACACAAAAATAAACTCAAAATGGATTAAAGATCTAAGCATAAGACTAGAAACTACAAAACTCATAGAGTAAAACATAGGCAAAACACTCTCTGACATAAATCACAGGAGGATCCTCTATGACCCACCTCCCAGAATATTGGAAATAAAAGCAAAAATAAACAAATGGGACCTAATGAAACTTAAAAGCTTTTGCACAACAAAGGAAACTATTAGCAAGGTGAAAAGACAGCCTTCAGAATGGGAGAAAATAATAACAAATGAAGAAACAAAGAATTAATCTCAAAAATATATGAGCAGCTCATGCAGCTCAATTCCAGAAAAATAAATGACCCTATCAAAAAATGGGCCAAAGAACTAAACAGACATTTCTCCAAAGAAGACATACAGATGGCTAACAAACACATGAAAAGATGCTCAACATCACTCAGTATCAGAGAAATGCAAATCAAAACCACAATGAGGTACCATTTCACGCCAGTCAGAATGGCTGCAATCCAAAAGTCTACAAGCAATAAATGCTGGAGAGGGTGTGGAGAAAAGGGAACCCTCTTACACTGTTGGTGGGAATGCAAACTAGTACAGCCACTATGGAGAACAGTGTGGAGATTTCTTAAAAAACTGGAAATAGAACTGCCATATGACCCAGCAATCCCACTTCTGGGCATACACACCGAGGAAACCAGATCTGAAAGAGACACGTGCACCCCAATGTTCATCGCAGCACTGTTTATAATAGCCAGGACATGGAAGCAACCTAGATGCCCATCAGCAGACGAATGGATAAGAAAGCTGTGGTACATATACACCATGGAATATTACTCAGCCATTAAAAAGAATATTTGAATCAGTACTAATGAGGTGAATGAAACTGGAGCCTATTATACAGAGTGAAGTAAGTCAGAAAGAAAAACACCATTGCAGTATATTAACGCATATATATGGAATTTAGAAAGATGGTAACGATAACCCTATAGGCAAGACAGCAAAAGAGACACAGATGTAAAGAACAGACTTTTGGACTCTGTGGGAGAAGGCGAGGGTGGGATGAATTGAAAGAATAGCATTGAAACATGTATATTACCATATGTGAAATATACCGTCAATCCAGGTTCGATGCATGAGACAGGATGCTCAGGGCCGGTGCACTGGGATGACCCTGAGGGATGGGATCGGGAGGGAGGTGGGAGGGGGGTTCAGGATGGGGAACACATGTACATCCATGGCTGATTCATGTCAGTGTATGGCAAAAACCACTACAATATTGTAAAGTAATTAACCTCCAATTAAAATAAATTAATTAACTAAAAAAAGGAAAAAAATTTACTAAATAGGAAAATATATATAGGTGTTTCAAGACAAACTTTTCTATTAAAACAATTTTGAATATTTCTGAAGATGTATGTCAAAATGGACTAATTAATTTTTAGGATAGCAGTACAAATTTTCCCCCAGAAATAATATAGTGTAGAAATATCCTGGTATAATCATAAGTTGAACTGAGTATTCTGTAAAGCACAAGTGGTAATTTATGTCTCAAAAAGCTTAGAACATTTTGGAAGTGATAATGATGGTACATCAATGATAAAGTCATTTTAACAGATTTCATTTATATTGTGTCTATTCATCAGATAATGAACTTGTAGTTGTTTTCTGAGAGAAAAGGGGGCATGTTCAATTAAGGTTAAAGAATATTAAAATAACTTGTGATAAAAAATAATAAAAATAAAAACCATATTGTCAGTTTCTACAAAAAAAAACCTGATGGGTTATTGATTGGGATTGTTCTGAATCTGTAGACCAACTTGGAAATACCTGACATCTTAATATTGAGTCTTCTGATCAGTTAACAAGGGCTCTATTTCTTCATTTGTTGACTTAATCATCTTGATAACATTTTATAGTTTTCAGTGCACAATTCTTTCACACATTTTGTTAAAATTTTCTCTTAGCTTATCTTATTTTTAGTTGCTATTGTAAATATTTTTGTTTCAGTATTTGATTGGTCATTGATACCATATAGAAATAAAATTGATTTTTGCATATTGATCTTGTAATCTACAATGTTGCTAAACTAAAATTTGTACTGCTATCCTAAAAATTAATTTATTAGTTTTACTAGCATGTCATCTGTGAATAAAGGTAATTTTATTTTTTCCATTCCAACATGATGCCTTTCATTATTTTTTCTTGCCTAATTTCCATGTTCAATATAAATGGTGAGAATGGGTATTCTTATCTTGTTCCTGATCTTAGGGGAAAAGCATCCAATCTTTCCCACTGAAATATGATGTTAGCTGTGTTGTTTTTATATGCTGCTTTTATCAGGTTGAAGAACTTTCCTTGTATTCCTTGTTTGTTGAGTGCTTTTATAATGAAAGAATACTGAAAGTGAAAGTGAAAATCTCTCAGTCGTGTCGACTCTTTGAGACCCCATGGACTATGCAGTCCATAGAATTCTCTAGGCCAGAATACTGGAGTGGATAGACTTTCCTTCTCCAGGGCATCTTCCCAACTCTGGGATCGAACCCAGGTCTCCCACATTGCAGGCAGATTCTTTGCCAGCTGAGCCACAAGGGGTATTAGATTTTGTCAAATGCTCTTTTTGAGTCTGTTGAAATGATCATGTATTTTAAAAATTTTAATCAATTAGAGACTTCCCTAGTGGTCCAGTGGTTAAGAATCTTTGCTTCCACTGCAGAGGGCATGGTCGCACCCCTGGTCAGGGAACTGAGATCCAGCATACCACCTGGTGCAGCCAAAAAAATAATTAGCCAATAAATATGGTATATTACATTGATTGATTTTTGGATGTTAAACCAATATTGAATTCCTGGGAAAAATTGCACATAGTCATGGGGTATAATCCTTTTTATAGATTACTGGATTTTGTTCACTGGGCTTCCCTGCAGGCTCAATAGTAAAGAACCTGCCTACAAATGCAGGAGAACTGAGTTTGATCCTGGGTTGGGAAGATGCCCTGGAGAAGGAAATGGCAACCCGCTCTAGTATTCTTGCTTGGGAAATTGCATGGACAGAGGAGCCTGGCAGGCTACAGTTCACAGGGTTGCAAAAAAGTTGGACATGACTTAGTGACTAAACAATAACAAAAATTGGCATTGAGTTTTATTTTTCTGTAAAGTCTTTGGTTTTGGTTTCAGGACAATATTGACCTCAGAGAACCAGTTTGGAAGTGTTTTCTCCTTTTCTATTTTTGGAAGAGTTTATGAAAACCACCTGACCTGCCTTTTGAGAAATCTGTATGCAGGTCAGGAAGCAACAGTTAGAACTGGACATGGAACAACAGACTGATTCCAAATAGGGAAAGGAGTACCTCAAGGCTGTATATTGTCACCCTGCTTATTTAAATTATATGCAAAGTACATCATGAGAAATGCTGGGCTAGATGAAGCACAAGCTGGAATCAAGATTGCTGGGAGAAATATCAATAACCTCAGATATGCAGATGACACCACCCTTATGGCATAAAGTGAAGGACAACTAAAAAGCCTCTTGATGAAAGTGAAAGAGGAGAGATAAAAAGTTGACTGAAAGCTCAACATTCAGAAAACTAAGATCATGGCATCTGGTCCCATCACTTCATGGCAAATAGATGGGGAAACAGTGGAAACAGTGGCTGACTTTATTTTTCTGGGCTCCAAAATCACTGCAGATGGTGACTGCAGCCATGAAATTAAAAGGCGCTTGCTCCTTTGGAAGAAAAGTTATGACCAACCTAGACAGCATATTAAAAAGCAGAGACATTAATTTACCAATAAAGGTCTGTCTAGTCAAAGCTATGGTTTTTCCAGTAGTCATGTATGGATGTGAGAGTTGGACTATAAAGAAAGCTGAGTGCCAAAGAATTGATGCTTTTGAACTGTGGTGTTGGAGAAGACTCTTGAGAGTCCCTTGGACTACAAGGAGATCCAACCAGTCCATCCTAAAGGAAATCAGTCCTGAATGAGGATGACAGAGGATGAGATGGTTGGATGGCATCACTGACTCAATGGACATGAGTTTTATTAAACTCTGGGAGTTGCTGATGGACAGGGAGGCCTGGCATGCTGCAGTCCATGGGGTCGAAAAGAGTCAGACATGACTGAGAGACTGAACTGAACTGAGTGGTAAAGAACCTGTGTGCCAGTGCATGAGATGTAAGAGAATCGGGTTCAATCCCTGGGTCAGAAAGATTCCCGGGAGGAGGGCATGGCAACCCACTCCAGTATTCTTGCTGGGAGAATCCCATGGATGGAGGAGCTTAGCGGGCTATAGTCCACAGGGTTGCACAGAGTCAGACACAACTGAAGCGACTTAACACACACACAACACACACACATGAAGAGTTGGTGCTAATTCTTCTTTAAATATTTGGTTTAATCCACTAGCAAGTCCATCTGGACCTGAAACATTCTCCCACGGATATATTTTAACTACAGCTTCAAATTTCATTAATATATAGAGAGCTATTTGGGTTATGTACTTCTGTTCCTTGTCCTTCTCCTTTTTCCTCCTCTTTCTTTTACTTAGAAATAAAGTGAAGGATACATCAAAGAACGAGTCAAAAGGAAGAGATGCATAGGGCAAGGTATGCGGGAAGCAACATGGAGCCTCCATGCCCTTTTCAGGTGTGTGAACCTCCCAGAACCTTGAAGTGTTAGCCAACCTGGGAGTTCCCCAAACTGTTTTGTTTAGAGATTTTTATAGAGGTTCCAGGGCTTCCCTGGTGCCTCAAATGGTAAAGCGTCCACCTGCAGTGTGGGAGACCCGGGTTCGATCCCTGGGTCAGGAAGATCCCCTGGAGAAAGAAGTGGCAACCCACTCCAGTACTCTTGCCTGGAAAATTCCATGGATGGAGGAGCCTGGTAGGCTACAGTCCATGGGGGTTGAAAAGAGTCAGACACGACTGAATGACTTTACTTTTACTTTCATAGTTTCCGTTACATAGGCACGACTGATTAAATCATTGGTCACTGGTGAGTTACTCAGTCTTCAGCCCTCTCACTCCTCTCCAAAAGTGGAGTGGGAGGCTGAAAGTTCTAACCTTCTAACCACATGGTTGGTTCCTCTGGCAACCAGCCTCCTTGCTGAAGCTTATATAACAGTCTACCAAGAGTTAACATAAGCTCAGGTCTAACTGAAAAGTATTTCTTCTTGGGTGAGCTTTGGTAGTTTGTGTCTTTCATAGAATCTGTCTATTTCATTAAAGTTGTCACATTTATTGGCATACATTGTTCATACTATTTTCTTTTATTTTTTGTCCCTGGAATCTGTTGTTTGTGTCACCTTTCCCCTACCTGATATCAGGTCTCTTTTCTGCTTTTGTCTCTTTTCTGCTTTTGTTTTCATTTGTCTGGCTAGGTTTGTCAATTTTATTGCTATTCTCCAAGAATCCCCATTTGGGCTCATTGATTTTATCTATTGTTTTTCTATTTTTTATTTTATTGATATTATTTGGTCTTTATTTTCTTTCAACTACTTTTTGGAGTTTAACTTGCTTTTCTTTTTATAGATTCTTAAAAGAGAAGCTAAGGTCATTGATTGAAGGTATTTCTTCTTTTCAAATACAGGCGTTTAGCAATATAAAATTTCCCTGTACATACTGCTTTGGTGGCATCACATAACTTCTATTGTGTTTTCATTTTTATTTTGTTTAAAATATATTGTAATTTCTCCTTAATTTCTTCTTTGACCCATTAGTTACTTAGGAGTGCATCATTTAGTTCCCAAGTATTTGGGGATTTTTCCAGACATGTTTCTCTTATTGACTTCAAATTTAATACCATTGTGGTCAGAGAATAAAGTTTGCATAACTTGAACCCTTCTAAATTTATTCAGACTTGCTTTATGACCAGAATATTATATCTATCTTGATAAATGTCACATGTGAACTTGAAAAGAATGTAAATTCTCATGTTACTGGGATTATTCTGTAAATGTCAACTAGATTAATTGAATTGATATTATAGTTCATATTTTCTATATATTTACTGATCTTTCTACTTCTTTTATTCACTTATCAAAATAAGGATATTGAAATCTCTATGACTGTGGATTTGTCTGCTTCTCCTTGCAGTTCTTTCAGTTTTTGTTTAATATAGTTTGAAGCTCTGCTATTAGGAGCAAAATGTTAAGGAATTTTTCTTCTTTGGATTAATTGACAATTTTATTATTATGAAATGACTTCTTTAGCTTTGATGGTATTCTTTCCTTTGAAAGTTCCGTTTTCTGATGTGAATACAGCCACTCTGGCCTATGGCTAACTCCATCACTATTTTAGTACAGGGGCAAAACTCAAACGAGGGACTCTCTACCTAGGGAAGTAAATGGAATGAAATTGATCACGAAGTGTCTCCACCAAGAAGCTGGAAGCTTGTTACAGCTGTTCATAAAAAAAGAATTCCACCAGTGTCCCTCAGAAAGGTAAGGTGTATTTCTCCAGAAGGCTTCTTTAGAAGGAAAAAAGTTAGGACACTATCAATTCCAACGGTAAAATAAAATATACAAGCAGCTCCTGCAGCTCAATTCCAGAAAAATAAATGACCCTATCAAAAAATGGGCCAAGGATCTAAACAGACATTTATCTAAAGAAGACATACAGATGGCTAACAAACACATGAAAAGATGCTCAACATCACTCAGTATCAGAGAAATGCAAATCAAAACCACAACGAGGTACCATTACACACCAGTCAGAATGGCTCCTATCCAAAAGTCTACAAGCAATAAATGCTGGAGAGGGTGTGGAGAAAAGGGAACCCTCTTACACTGTTGGTGGGAATGCAAACTAGTATAGCCACCATGGAGAACAGTGTGGAGATTCCTTAAAAAACTGGAAATAGAACTTCCATATGACACAGCAATCCCACTCCTGGGCATACACACCGAGGAAACTATATCTGAAAGAGACACATGCACCCCAATGTTCATCGCAGCACTATTTATAATAGCCAGGACATGGAAGCAACCTAGATGTCCATCAGCAGACGAATGGATAAGGAAGCTGTGGTACATATACACCATGGAATATTACTCAGCCATTAAAAAGAATACATATGAATCAGTTCTAATGAGATGGATGAAACTGGAGCCCATTATACAGAGTGAAGTAAGCCAGAAAGATAAAGACCAATACAGTATACTAATGCATATATATGGAATTTAAAAAGATGGTAACGATAACCCTATATGCAAAACAGAAAAAGAGACACAGAAGTACAGAACAGACTTTTGGACTCTGTGGGAGAAGGCGAGGGTGGGATGTTCTGAGAGAATAGCATTGAAACAAGTATACTATCAAGGGTGAAACAGATCACCAGCCCAGGTTGGATGCATGAGACAAGTGCTCAGGGCTGGTGCACTGGGAAGACCCAGAGGGATGGGATGGGGAGGGAGGCAGAAGGGGGGATCGGGATGGGGAATACATGTAAATCCATGGCTGATTCATGTCAATGTATGGCAAAAACCACTACAATATTGTAAAGTAATTAGCCTCCAACTAATAAAAATAAATGAAAAAAAAAGTGATAAAAGTGTCCTGCACATAAATCACAGCAGGATCCTCTATGACCCACCTCCCAGAATATTGGAAATAAAAGCAAAAATAAACAAATGGGACCTAATGAAACTTAAAAGCTTTTGCACAACAAAGGAAACTATAAGTAAGGTGAAAAGACAGCCCTCAGATTGGGAGAAAATAATAGCAAATGAAGCAATAGACAAAGGATTAATCTCAAAAATATACAAGCAACTCCTGAAGCTCAATTCCAGAAAAATAAATGACCCAATCAAAAAATGGGCCAAAGAACTAAACAGACATTTCTCCAAAGAAGACATACAGATGGCTAACAAACACATGAAAAGATGCTCAACATCACTCATCATCAGAGAAATGCAAATCAAAACCACAATGAGGTACCATTACACACCAGTCAGGATGGCTGCTATCCAAAAGTCTACAAGCAATAAATGCTGGAGAGGGTGTGGAGAAAAGGAAACCCTCTTACACTGTTGGTGGGAATGCAAACTAGTACAGCCGCTATGGAGAACAGTGTGGAGATTTCTTAAAAAACTGGAAATAGAACTGCCATATGACCCAGCAATACCACTTCTGGGCATACACACTGAGGAAACCAGATCTGAAAGAGACACGTACACCCCAATGTTCATCACAGCACTGTTTATAATAGCCAGGACATGGAAGCAACCTAGATGCCCATCAGCAGATGAATGGATAAGGAAGCTGTGGTACATATACACCATGGAATATTACTCAGCTGTTAAAAAGAATTCATTTGAATCAATTCTAATGAGATGGATGAAACTGGAGCCCATTATACAGAGTGAAGTAAGCCAGAAAGATAAAGAACATTATAGCATACTAACACATATATATGGAATTTAGAAAGATGGTAATGATAACCCTATATGCAAAACAGAAAAAGAGACACAGAAGTACAGAACAGACTTTTGAACTCTGTGGGAGAAGGTGAGGGTGGGATGTTTCGAAAGAACAGCATGTATATTATCTATGGTGAAACAGATCACCAGCCCAGGTGGGATGCATGAGACAAGTGCTCCGGCCTGGTGCACTGGGAAGACCCAGAGGAATTGGGTGGAGAGGGAGGTGGGAGGGGGGATCGGGATGGGGAATACATGTAACTCCATGGCTGATTCATGTCAATGTATGACAAAACCCACTGAAATGTTGTGAAGTAATTAGCCTCCAACTAATAAAAAAAAAAAAGTGTCCTGCAGGTGAGGATACATGTTGAGAACTTTTTAATGTAAGTAACACATTCATCTGGTTAATCCAAGCCCCTCCCTGCATCCATTCTTCACTTTTAGGTTGTAGTTTTTTTTGCATGCAAACACCCAGCACAACTTGCAGCTTGTATGATCAGCCTCTTCCTCCCTAAACTGTTAGAACCTAAGCCTGGGTAGCACACCTATTGAGATGAGCAAGACCTCCCACATTTGAAACAAAATTGGGACACCCAACAGAGCAAGTTTATTCACTGAAGTCTTGACAGCCTGAAGGCAGTGATTTAAGACTGGAAAACAGAAAACTGAGGAGAGTTGTATAGACACTGGGGAAAAAAGGTAGGACGAAAAATTTCCTTGGTAGTAGCCAGGAAGTGAGTGGGTCTTCAAAGAGTGTAGAGATATTTGTAGGAGGGAAATGAGATAATTCCCATCCACACAGACTTAAATATGGTCATGTTACCCTGGATGGATTGAAGGTAAGACATACCAAAAACCCTTACAAGGTTGAAGGGTAAGAGAAAGCAGAGCGTACCACTGAACAGGGTGGTTCTGGGGAAATGTTTTCAGGAGACACCCTCTCCCTGCCATGTAATCCACCAGACTTGACATGGGGAGATGAGGAGGGTGATAGGTCAGTTTCAAGGGCCATTTAAGAGTGTTAAAAATCACCCCTTTCTCCCACCAGAGTGATTTGGCCTTGCCAGCATCTCCCCCTCCTCCATGAATGTGTCAGGATGGTGCTTTGTGATGTCTAAGCCCTCCAAGGCTACCATTGGCTGGAAGAGAGCCTTGCTGACCAAACAAAGCCTAAGGGTGTGGCCCTTCCTTGTCCTGGGAGGGGCATATATGGACAGATCAGGAAGACTGGTGGAGCATTGGGAGCACCAATATGGAGAGGGAGACCTGGAAATCACAAACACCTACCACTTCTATAGAACAGCAGACCTCAAACACCAAAGCAGGGAAGAAGAGGATGCCCTCTGAGTATAGGCCTGGAGGCAGTGTGAAGGTGAGATGACCCCACTCAAAATCCTCATCCTCTTCCCCATTAACATGCCCACAAGAGTCTTACCCTGGACTTAACTGGCATGCCCCTCCTGAGTCTGCAGTCCTTTTCTCAAAGCCCCTGTTCTCATCTATCTCCTACCCTCTCCCCCAAAACCATGGCCCCTCTGTGCTGATTGTATTGTCTTTCCAGAAGGCCAACAGAATCATGCAAGTGAAAAGATGCCGTCAAGGGAATGTGAGCCGAAGACGCTTTCTGAAAACTCTCATTCCTTCAATTAAATCCAAGAAAGCTAGAGAGCCAGCACTAACCAACTGCCATCCCAGGATGAATGAGACACGGGCTGAAAACCAAACGGAACCAAAGGAAAATCAAGAGACTGTGAAGAAACCCACCATTTCCGGTGATGACCAGGGCAAGCAGAATTTGGGAGTGGTGGCGGAGACCACAGAAATCCCTGCAGAATCTTTAAAGTCTAGCTCATGAGGAATGGCTAGTTACTTAGAGACCAAACTACGCATCAATATAGTACACTCATGGTTATGAGAAAAATAAAAGCCTGTTGTTGAAAACTTGTGTCTGTCTTTGTAAGCTCTCTGATGGTCGAGAGGGAAGAAGAGGAGAGGCAGGGGTGTGAGACAAAGGTGGGGCTCTGTAAGGTTGGGGATTGGACCAGAAGGTCTACAGTTAGCCAGATATTGAGGTGAGGTCTGAGCACTAAAGACAAATTTCTTCACACTATCTCCCAGGCAAGGGAATATGTCTTGGGATTTCTACATGGGTTTGCAGGGGTTGGACAGTAGTCGTATCACGTCATGGTATAGATTTCAGGAACCTATATTAGGTGAAATGTGTCACTGGCCCCTACCCCCAAAGGCAGAAAAATACATCAGATAATCACCTCTAGGCCACAACACAGTGGTGTTTGGTGCATCTTACCCTGTGTGGCTTCCTTGGGGGCTCAGACAGTAAATAATCCGCCTGCAATGTGGAAGACTTGGGTTCAATCCCTGGGTTGGGAAGATCCCCTGGAGAAGGGAATGGCTACCCGCTCCAGTATTCTGGCCTGGGAAATAACACAGACAGAGGAGCCTGGTGGGCTCCAGTCCATGGGATCACAAAAATTCGGACACAACTGAGCAACTAAGCATAACACCCTGTGCTATAAGCAGCTAAAAGCCTCCAATGCACAGAAAGACTTACCCCACTAAAAGTCATGGGCAACACCTCCGAGAAAAGAATAGTGTTTGGAGGCTATGACCCCACACTGATCAGGTCACTTGTTAAGAATATTTGGGATGGAACAGTTGGCTACCGAGGGTGGGGCAGGGAATGGGAATTGCCTCCTTGGTGCAGGCAGTAAAGGGGAGCCTGGTCTGCAAACACATTTGTAACTAAACTTTTTATTTTTAGATAATTGTAGATTCACATGTAGTTGTAGGAAATAATTTAGCTAGATCTCATGAACCCTTTAGCCAGTTTTCCACAATGGTAACATCTTCCTTCTTGAACTATAGTACAGTGTCACAACCATGATTTTGTCATTGATACAGTTAAGATATAGAACATTTCCATCATCAAGTGAAGCCTCATGTTGCCATTTTAGAGACATTCACTTCCTTCCTGTTACGAATTGAATGTTTGTGTCTCCCTAAAATTCACATATTGAAACCTTAAATCCCCAGTATTTGGAGGAAGGGACTTTAGGAGATAATTGAGTTTGGATCAGGTCATGGGCTAAAGACATCATAATGGAATTGTGCCTTTATAAGAAGATGAGGGTAACAAGCTTGTTCAGTATGCTGTGTAAGAATACAGTAAGAAGGCATTTGTCTTCTAACCAGGAAGAGGGCCCTCACCATGAACCAAATTTGCTGACACCATGAGCTTGAACTTTCCAGCTTTCAGAACTATGAGAAATAAATTTCTGTTAAACCATCCATAAATCAGGACTTCCTTGGTGGTCCAATGGCTAAGACTCCGTGCCCCCAATGCAGAGGACTTCGGTTCAATCCCTGGTCAGGGAACTAGAACCCACATGCTGCAATTAAGTGTTCGCATACCACAATTAAAGGACCCTCATGCTACAACGAAGTTTGGAGGTCCCACATGCTGCAACTAAGACCTAACACAGCTGAATAAATAAATAAATATTAACAACAACCAAAAGAGATAAAGGCAGAAATCAAAAATTGAAAATAGAAAATCAATGAAAACAAAACCTTGCTGTTTATAAAATCAATAAAACTGATAAAACTCTAGCCAGATGGACTGAGCAAAAGAGAGAAAACATAAATTACTAAAATTTGTAATAAAAGAGAGGATATCATTATGGGTACTATGGACATTAAAAGGATGATTAAGTAATAATATGGATAACTGTATGCCCATAAATTTGACAGCTTAGATAAAATGGACAAATTGCCTGAAAGATATAAACTAACAAGAAGTCACAGGAAACAGCTAACCTGAAAAGTCATATTCCTTTTTTATAAAGATGACAAAATGACCATTAATTTCTTTTTGGGACTCTATGATTTCCAATTCTGGGTATATTGGACACAATATCAGGAACATAGCTGCAACCTTTGTTTATGTTCACAGTGCCTCCTTTCAAATCAGCCCTTGTCAGTAGCTCTGAGATGTATTGTCCCAATGAGGCTTCACAATCCCACCTACACATTCCTGTGGAGAGGATCCTTTTATATGTTCCATGTAAGTTGTTACAGAATATTGAGTCGAGTTCCCTGCACTACATAGTAGGTCCTTGTTGTTTACCTATTTTATATACAGTAGTGTGTACATTAATCTCAAACTCCTAATTTATCTCCCCCATACCCTGCTAGCCCCTTGGGTTAGCATAAGTTTGTTTTCTATGTCTGTGAGTCTATTTTAATTTTGTAAATAAGATCACAGACTCACAGACATAGGAAACAAACTTAAGGTTATTTGATTTTTTTTCCTATTGAGTTGTATGAACCGTTTGTATATTTTGGAAATTAAACCCTTGTCATTTGCGTCATTTATAAATGTTTCTCCCATTCTATAGGTTATCTTTTCATTTTGTTTATGGTTTCCTTTGCTGTGCAAAAGCTTTTAAGTTTGATTATGTTCCATTCATTTATTTTTGCTTGTATTTATTTTGCCTTGGGAGACTGATCTAAGAAAAGATTGCTACAATTTATGTCTGAGAATGTTTTGCCTACATTCTCTTCTACGAGGTTTATGGCGTCATGACTTATATTTAGGTCTTTAAGCCATTTTGAGTTTATTTTGATATATGCTGTGAGTGTATGTTCTAACTTAATTGATTTACATGAGACTGTCCACCTTTCCCAGCTCCACTTTTTGAAGAGACTATCTTTTCTCCATGGCATATTCTTACCTCCTTTGTTATAGATTAATTGACTGTAGGTGTGTGGGTTTATTCTTGAACTCCTTATTCTGTTCCACTGATCTACATGTCTGATTTTGCCTGCATGTGTCTAACATGTACCATTTGATGAATTTGGGCATATGTATACACACATGATGGGGCCGAGGTGGCTTAGTGGTAAAAATCTGCCTGCCAATGCAGGAGATGCAGAAGACATAGGTTTGATTTCTGGGTCAGGAATATCCCTTGGAGGAGGGCATGGCAACCCACTCCAGTATTCTTGCCTAGAGAATCCCATGGACAGAGGAGCCCGGCAGGCTACTGTCCATGTAGTCACAAAGAGTCAGAGACAACTGAGGGACTGAACACACACACACACACACACACACACACACACACACACACACACACACACACACCCATGACACCATCACCATAATCAAAATAATAGATATATCCAAAACCTCCCAAAGTTTCCTTATGTTCCTTCATTATTGTTTTTTATGATTTTTTTTCTATGTGTGTGGTAAGAACACTTAACATGACATCTACCCTCTTATAATTTTTTGAGTGTACCACACAGTATTATTAACTCTAGACACAATATTATATAGCAAAACTATAATATATTTATCTTGAGTAATTGAAGCTTTTTTTTCCATTTATTTTTATTAGTTGGATGCTAATTAGTAATTGAAACTTTATACTCATCAAATAAAAATGCCCCATCTCCTCTTCTCCTAGGTCCTGACAGCCACCATTCTACTCACTGTTTATTTGAGTTTGACTGTTGTAAATACTTCACATAAATGGAATCATGCAGTATTTTACTTCTGTGACTGGCTTATATCACTTAGCATAACATAAAAAAGAGCCATCATTTACAGTAGCCCCAGATAATGGGATGTTTAGATATAAATCTAAAAACTTATGTGCAGGACATGTATGCCAAAAACTACAAAATACTTGTGAAAAAAATTAAATAAGATTTAAATAAATAGAATGTTTTCCAACTCATGAATTGGAAAACTCAATATTGTTAAAATGTTAGCTTTGTTAAAATGTTAAATTGATATATGGATGCTGTCCCCATAAAAATCACAGCATTTTTGCAGATATCCACAAACTTATTCTAAAATTTATATGGAAAGTCTTTTGGAATAGAATAGAAAAAAATGTATGAAAAGAGCAAAGTTGGAGGATTCACACTACCTGATTTTAAGACAATACACATTTATAGTAAACAAACCAGTGTGATATTGTTCAGGAGATAGATACATAGAGCAATGACAAAAGATTGTAAAAGTTAAAAACTGACCTGCATGAATATGGCCAATTGATTTTTGACAAAACAGCAATGGAAGTTCAGTGGAGAAAGAATAGCTTTTTCAATAAATGGTGCTTGTACAATTGCACACCCATGTGCAAAAATGTTGATTTACCTCAAATCTATACAAAGGACTCAAAGGACTTTCCTGGTGGTCCAGCAGTTGCCTTCCAGTGAAGGGAGTGCATGTTTGATCCCTGGTAGCTCAAATGGATCATAGTCCTAAATGAAAACTTTTAAGCTATAGAAGTTCTAGATAAAAACATGAGAAAAAAATCTGCGTGACATTAGGCTGGACAAAAGGTTTTTAGATCTAATATCAAAAGCATAATCCATAAAAGAAAAAATAATCAATTGGACTTTATATAAATTAAAATCATTTCCTCCTCAAAAGACAATATAAAAAAGAATGAAAATTGAAACCACAGACTGGGAGAAAACATTTGTTAATCACATGTCTGACAAAGGACTTGTATCCAGAATTTAGCAAGAACTCTCATAGCTCAAAAATAATAGCAAACTATCCAATAAAAATATGGAGACAAGATTTACACAGACACACCATCAAAGAAGATATATGGATGTGTCAAATAAGATATGTGGAAGATATATATATAGACAAATATGTACATGAAAAGATGTTCGGCATCATTAGTTTGGAAATGCAATTTAAAGCCACAGTGAGAACCACTACACATCTATTAGAATGAATATCAATCAAAAACATATAAAAAAGAAAAAATATATATATAAGCAAGTATTGGTGAGGCTGTAAGACTATTAGAACCTGATACAGTGCTAATTTGCAAAATGGTACTGCCACTTTGGAAGACACTCCGACAGTTTTTTAAGTTAAACATACACTTCTCATATGACCCAGCAGTCCTACTCCTCGGTATTTACCCAAGTGAAATGAAACCACATGTTCATACAAAAACCTGTACATCAATGTTTAGAGTAGCTTTACTCATAATTGTCACACAAAACCTGGAAACACTCAAATACTTCTCAACTAGGGAATGGCCAAATAAACTGTGACACATCCATTAAATGGAATACTCAGTTCAGTTCAATTCAGTTGCTCAGTTGTGTCCGACTCTTTGCGACCCCTTGAACTGCAGCACGCCAGGCCTCCCTGTCCATCACCAACTCCTGAAGTTCACTCAAACTCATGTCCATTGAGTCGGTGATGCCATCCAACCATCTCATCCTCTGTTGTCCCCTTCTCTTCTTGCCTTCAATCTTTCCCAGCATCAGGGTCTTTTCCAATGAGTCAGCTCTTCGCATCAGGTGGTCAAAGTATTGGAGTTTCAGCTTCAGCATCAGTCCTTCCAATGAACACCCAGGACTGATCTCCTTTAGGATGGACTAGTTGGATCTCCTTGCTGTCCAAAGGACTCTCAAGAGTCTCCTCCAACACCACAGTTCAAAAGCATCAATTCTTCAGTGCTCAACTTTCTTTATAGTCCAACTCTCACATCCATATATGACTACTGGAAAAACCATAGCCTTGACTAGATGAATCTTTGTTGGCAAAGTAATGTCTCTGCTTTTTAATATGCTGTCTAGGTTGGTCATAGCTTTCCTTTCAAGGAGCAAGTGTCTTTTAATTTCATGGCTGCAGTCACCATCTGCAGTGATTTTGGAGCCATAATGCCTTGCTTTTAGTTAACAGGTGATCATTTTAATCAAATATGCATTTCTATTTCCAACAAATCAGTGATAAATATTTGAAAAGACATTTTCTTTTGAGTTAATATTAAGTCTATAGTAACAGGGAAGCTTTCTTGCTTTTTAAAATAAATCTTATTTATTCTAAGAAAAAAAAATAAAGTCAACCACTGTTTCCATGGTTTCCCCATCTATTTGCTATGAAGTGATGGGACCAGATGGCATGATCTTAGTTTTCTGAATGTTGAGCTTTAAACCAACTTTTTCATTCTCCTTTTTCACCTTCATCAAGAGGCTCTTTAGTTCTTCTTCACTTTCTGCCATAAGGGTGATGTCATCTGCATATCTGAGGTTATTGATATTTCTCCTGGCAATCTTGATTCCAGCTTGTGCTTCATCCAGCCCAGTTTTCCTCATGATGTACTCTGCATATAAGTTAAATAAGCAGGGTGACAATATATAGCCTTGAGGTACTCATTTCCCTATTTGGAACCAGTCTGTTGTTCCATGTCCAATTCTAAATGGAATATTCAGTTCAGTTCAGTCACTCAGTCGTGTCCGACTCTTTGCGTCCCCATGAATCGCAGCATGCCAGGCCTCCCTGTCCATCACAAACTCCCAGAGTTTACTCAAACTCATGTCCATTGAGTCGGTGATGCCATCCAGCCATCTCATCTTCTGTCGTCCCCTTCTCCTCCTGCCCCCAATCCCTCCCAGCATCAGGGTCTTTTCCAATGAGTCAACTCTTCGCATGAGGTGGCCAAAGTATTGGAGTTTCAGCTTCAGCATCAGTCCTTCCAATGAACATATTACTTAGTCATAGAAAGGACAAATGATCGATACATACAATAACATGAGTGAACTTCAAATGCATCATGCTGGGTTAAAGAAGCCTCTTTGAAAAGGCTACTTACTCTATGACCTCATTCTTATGACATTGTGGAAATGGCAAAATTATGGGGTGGAGAACCGGTCAGTGGTTGCCAGGGGTTATGTGTGTGGGACAGGAACTTTGATTACAAAGAGGTAGCATAGAGAGCTTTGGGGGGGATAGTTATGGAACTGTTCTGTGGCTTGGTTATGATAGTGTGCAGTGACTCTGTGTAAATTAGAAAACTTTTAATTATAAACATTATAAACTGAAAAAATAATCCCTCCAGGTGGTTTCTGGGTAAAATCTTGTGAAGGAGCAAGGGCAGGTGTGAGTACGCCAGTTTCTCGAAGAAGTTCTTTCAATTTTTCTGTGAAAGGCACAGGTAGACTGGGCCAGGTTAGGGACACAGGAATTGAATCAAGATTTGAGAGCTCTAAGGAGATAGAATAAACACCAGTGTATAGTGATTGATTAATCATGTCTCAGTGGGAGTGCACTGAATCTAGAATGACTCTTAGGTTTCTAGTTTGGTAACCAGTCAGTATTGCCCTTTATAAAATACAGAACAGAGGAGGAAGGCCAAGAATTGGAAGAAGGATACTATACTTACCTGGAGACATAGCACACGGCAGAACAAGTTCTATCTGTGGATGGATGTCAAGGTAGAGATGGTCAGCAGTGAACGGGAGATCACGATTTGGGAGCCCAGCAGCTTGGAGTTGGTGTCACATGCAACATGGTCCTGTTTTCATCTGACCCTCTATTACATTTGACAGTTTGCCTCTGCCTCCTTCTTGCAGCCCTCTGCTCTCTTAACTACTGAGCCACTGCACCATCCTGATTCTCTTCACATTTCTGTGTCTTTTTTCCAGTCTTCTTTGTGAATTCCTCTTTGTTCATCAATAACTCTTGAGAACCTACTGTGTGCAAGGTGTCATACTATGTGTTAAAGATGCAATAGTAAGAGTGAGTCAGTTCGTGCCCTGAAGGACTGTAGGGTCTAGTGAACTCTTCCTTGGCCTGGTCTTTAAATTATAGCATGCCAGGCTCCTTTCCACCACTCTTCCTGGTGTTCAGATACTGTCCTGTTTGAGTCCAGCCAAATAATTTGCCATGTTTACCCCCGGACCTCTTGGTAGTCTTTGGTTAAGTGAGCCCTATTTATCCTGAGCATACTTGAACCTATCCTCAAGTGGTGGCCCTGACTCTGCCATTGAGTGCTTGTGAGACTTCAGTATGCCCCTTGCCCTTCCCTCAGCTTCCAGGCTCTGAAAGTGAAAGCCCCTCAGTCATGTCGGACTCTTTGTGACCCCATGGACTTCTCAGGGCAGAATTCTGTGTAATTCTCATGGCAGAATACTGGAGTGGGTAGCCTTTCCCTTCTCCAAGGAATCTTCCCAACCCAGGGATCGAACCCAGGTCTCCCATATTGAAGGTGGATTCATTACCAGCTGAGCCACAAGGGAAGCCCAAGAATACTGGAGTGGGTAGCCTATCCCTTCTGCAGGGGATCTTCCCAACCCAGGGATTGAACCCAGGTCTCCCGCATTGCAGGCGGATTCTTTACCATCTGAGCCACAAGGGAAGCCCAGGCCCTAACTGTCCAAAAAGAGGGCAGGGTGTTTTTAGGACAGGCTGTAATTCTGTTTGCTCAGATTCTTCTCCAGACCTTTATTTGGCTTGCTTTCATTCTCAAATTCTTTAAACCTTATACCATCTATTATATCTCAGAGCCTGAAGGGCACTTATAATTCCAAGATCCTAGGTTCTCTCCCAGATCCTGGGCCTCTGGACCAGTATGCAGTCATCTCTTGGCCAAAGGCAGCTCATTCCTTGAGGAAGATATTGGAGTTCCTTCCTTATTATTTTATCAATAAGCACCCTTGAGCCTATGATGACTTGAGCCAACCTGAAACATGTCCACCTTGCTCTGCCCACCTCCTGCCTGCTTTCTACCTATCTCCACCTTTCCAGGAATACAGGTATGCCATGGATGGGGAAGGAGCCCCGTTCATCACTGAGCCTGATATGTGTGCTCTCAGCCCCCAGTCCTTTCCAGAAACACCCATCCTGCCTAAGCTGGAACTCTTAGCCACTTAGGCACAGGCACCTTGGGCCACTTGCTGCTCTGTCCATATGACACTCATCTATAGGGATGAAAATATTGAACTCTTCTTTTCACTAAGTGGTTTGGGTTCCCAGCTATGGACCAGATTATCAGCAGTTCTCAGGGGCCTCTATTAGAAAGTACCCGCAATATAGAAGCAGCTCTCTTCTATATGTGTTTATATCATCCAGTGGAATGAAGCAAGCTAATGGACACATGAACTCCCTCGTCATCAAACTGTGCTTATTTATTTTCCTCCATTAAGCACAGACCTCAGAGAAGAGGGTTTCTGAACCTGTGGTCTCCCCAGCTTGCAGAAATGTCTCCATCCCCCTGTTCCTGCAGGGTGTAGCTCCTTGTTTGCAGGCTTGATAAAGCCACAGGCATGAGCAGAGTTGCTAGTCTTATTCAGGTCCCAAGTGAAGACCTCTCTGTGTAACTGAGGTTTAAGTCTCATTGGCCTAGGAAACTGCTCAGTTGTCTTTCGCTTTGATTTTTTGGTGCCAGAGAACACACATCATAAAACCCAATAAATTTCCTTTTCTATCTTCACTGCCAGGCAGCTTCCAGTAAATCCTCGTGTTCCATGCAAGCGCTGACCTTGTCTCTTCATAGTAGGAAACACTCTCTGCCTTTCTTATTCGTAATGGCCCCACTGGGCACTGTGTTTTGCCTCTAGGTGGCCCCAGAGGATCTAAGATGAATGGGACAAGGCCTGAATAATGAATCTTGAAGCATTCACAGAGCCCTCAGGAATCTAAGTCTCAGTCAAGTACATTCAAAGCTGGCTCAAAAAGAGGTTGTCCCTAGCCTTCATGATCTGGCCTCCACTAACCTTCCAGGCTCATCTTTCTCCAATTGCTCTTCACTCATTTCATGCTGGCCACATATGTTTTTTCCTACTTCCTCTATTGCACCAAGCTCAGTCCTGTCTTAGGGCCTTCATTCCTGTTGTTCCATTTGCTTAGTTCACCTCTCACCCTTGCTACCTGGCCATTCTGAACCAAATCTTGAGGTGACTCCTACTCCATTCTTTAGATTTTAACTTGTTAAATATGCTTTCATCAGAGAGGTCTTCTCTGATCTTCCCAAACTAGATCAGGTTCCCTCTTTATTCTGCTTCATAGCAGCCCAAACTCTTCCTTCATAGCGCATATCACAATTTGTAATTATTTTGATAATTTTCTGTTCAGTGGATCTCTCCTCTACTAGCCTATAAGCTCTAGGACATCAGCAACTGTGTTTGCTTTTTATTGTCTGCTGTATTTGCAATTCAGGAAAAATATCAGTCCTAGAGGTGGATACCCAAGAGCAACTCTTTGGGGTTACCCTCCATTATCCAGGCATTCGTGGTATTCAGGGCTCTCGCAGTTTCATCTCAGCCAGAAGACAGATCACCTTGTATGCAGCTCTTTGTAGGAAACTGCCCTCAGCAGGAAATCCCTTTTCTTGTTAAGCAAAGCTATACTGTAACTAACTTTTAAACCAGGTGCCCTCATGCTCTATTCATCTTTGGCCCTAGCACACCTTTCAAACCTTTTGATCACACAATACCTTGCCTAACCTGTTGGTTCTTTCTTTAAAGAAGTAGAAATGAAGAATAAGTAATTAACAGATGAGCAGATCTCGTCCCCAGCTTTCCCTTCGGTAACCTCAAGAACAAGCTCTGTGAACAAATTGTGTGAACATGACAGCATCTAAAGAAAGATCATGAGGAACTGACAAGTCTTCATGCTGTGGAATGTGGCGCTGACTCTGATTAGCTGAGATTACTTCCCCTTTTCCCTTTAAAAAAATGTCTTGGCTGAGCAGAATTTTTGGAGTTGGTTTATGGGGGACACGGGTCTGCCTTCTCCCCAGACTGCTAGACATCCTGATTAAAAGCAACTTTCCTCTCTACAAATGACTGCCTACGGGGTATTGATTTTCAAGTTGTGAACAGCCAGAACTGAGTTCCATAACACCAGGAAGTCTTTCTCCCTCTGATCTCTGGCTTGGAGGTCAAACATGTTAGATTCTTCTTCCAGCTCTTCTACTCACTATTTTGGGGGTCTTAAACAAGGCTTTTGCCTCCCTGGACCTCAGTTTCCTCCTATGATAAATGGGAAGAGTAATTCTTGTCCTGCTTACCTCACAGTACTGGGATGACTATTAAGTGATATGAGATATCCTATGGCTCTTTATAAATAATGATACAGTTGTATGTAAAGTTGGTTATTGCTACTAAGTTTTCACCCCAACTGTTACTGTTATTGCCATCAAAGATTTCCTCAGAGCTCCTCAACACCAAGCCTTGTGCAATGCTTTTGGACCCTGGAGAGAGTTGGTTGCTTCCTGTGCAGCCAAAGGAGGCACTTATTAGAGAGGGCACATGGACCAATCTGACTCAGCCTTCTGGAGTAGGTCATGCTGTTTTTCTTTCCTGAAATACTAGATTATAGCAGTTTAACAGAAAAAGGGACATCTTGAAGCCACAGCTCACTGTTTCTATGGCAGCACGCTTATGATGAACCCAGAGATGGCCCAGATGGACTAACAGCTCATCCTTGATGGCTGAAAGTGGGCAGTGGTCAAATTCCAAGGATGTGTCATGCCACGAGGGTGTTCATTTGTTACACATGACACACACTCCAGGAGACATCTAATCCCAAAAGAGCTAGACTCAACCATTCCACCTGGTAAAGGGGGATTTGCAGCCCAGGTTTAAGGAGACAAAGGTCAGAGAATAACTAGTAGTCCCCCAAGGATCAAAGCCCCTTTGCCCAGATGCAATCCATCCCTTAGGTCTGAGGAATTTTTAGATGGAATAACAAGCATGCGATTTGTAACAGCAGCACCTGTTTAGCTTATGACCGTCATTTAAATATTTGTTGAACAGAAAACAAATTTCTTTGCAGAGTCAAAAAGAAGGAGACTTGAAAGAAACAAAAGTCACTCTGATTTTTCCATAAACAAAACAAGGCAAATTCCAGAAACTAAAGACCGGGTAATTTTGAAGGCTGGTTGGCATCTGTTCCCAAACTGAGCTGATCAAAAACTTAATTCTCTGTCATTGTTCTAAATCATGATTTCTGTTAACACCACAGGTGAACGAAACAGTTCCTGGCATTGGAAGGTTCTCTGCCTGCCCTTGTGGAAATAGGCCTGGTCTGTTCTGAGGAGACATCCACTTCTGTGAAAAGGTCTTGGCAGGCTCAAGAGTGATCATAAGTAGAGGAAGAAGACCATCCAAGAAGCAGAGCTGTGGGCAAGATGAGATGATGTAGGACATTTCTGAAGATCAGAGAACAGACTGGTTGGGCTGGAATGGAGTCCATGTTGGGAAGGAGAGTTTACAGTGATAAGATCGGTAGGATATGGTGCAGCCAGATCAAGACAGCCCCGATACCAGCTAAGAAGTTGATTTTATGATTCTGACAATAGGCAACAGTTCAGTCACTTATCCTTCTCTTGTCCATTCACTCATTCAGCAAACATTTGTGGAGACTACTTTCTGCCAGTCCTAGCACCTGCTCCTGGCTGGGCACACAGATGAGGAAGACGGGATCCTTGCTTTTAAGATGGTCACTGTCTTGAAAGGCGATCCAACTCATCGTCAATACATGTCTAATTATAAGAATGTGCCAGAGAGCACAGGGGAGGGGGCGTTAGGAGAGTCATGGTGCAGTTATTGCGGCAAGATGCGGGGAGGCTGGGGGTTGAGGGTTCAGTCAGATGTGTTCTTTAGCTAAGTACTTCCAGAATGACATATGGTCCAGTGCTTGCTGTGTGACCACCCATGAACCACAGGACAATGTGAAGTGTTTCATTAGTAAAATGTTTTCAAAATGTTTTAATGTAACATTTTAAATTTTCCTACTTTCCTGAGAGGAAATACCTATGCTTTTTGAGACCGTGGCAACCACATAGATGTTAACTGAACTGCTTTTATATGTCCTTAGTTGTCAAGAAGTTGGACCTTACATCACTCCCTCCTCAACTGGCTTATCATGCCCAGGGGGTTGCCTCCTGCAGTATGGAAGATTCCACTTTAGAAACTACATGGGCAGCAGCAAGAAAATGGAAGGGAAAGACAGCTTAGTAAAGACCCAAGTAAAGAGAACCAAATTGTCACCAAAATCACGCTGACAGGAACAAACCAGGGACTCTGCTGGCTCATGCCTCCACAACACACTGAGGTAAAGAGAATACAGAGAGGAGGACAAGTTCAGGGAAGACCCAGCACAAGAAAGGGGGCTCATTTAAAATGGAAGAGATTCATCTGGGTATCAAAAAGAATGCCAGTCTGGAGCAGAAATGTATAAAATGGTGACATGAAGAGCTCTGTTCCTTCTTCCCAGTTAAACAACCATAAAGGTGAATGTCTCTGAAGTACACAACCATTTCAAGTCTCTGAAAGTTCAGAGAGTATTCGGCAAATAGGGAAACCTTTATTAAAAAAAAAAAACCTACTAAATCTCAGTAATAACAGCTCCCTTTTTCAACTCCCACTTCGGCATGTTGGAAGCTCAAATCCTCTGGGCTGAAGTTCAGGATCAAGGGCTAAGATTTCTCCCCAGGGGAAGCAGGCTGTCACCATTTCTTACCCAGCTCCATGTTTGGAGATTTAGAGCTCAGAGAAGTGAGGGGAGGGGAAAAATCAAAGACACTAGTTCTTTGAAAAGATCAATAAAATCTACGAACCTTTAGATAAGTAGACCAAGGAAAATCTGAGAAGACTCATATTACTATAATCAGGAATGAAAGATGGAACATCACTACTGATATGATAGGAATAAAAAGCATTATACAGTGGGTGTTTAGAAAAGGCAGAGGAACCAGAGATCAAATTGCCAACATTCGTTGAACCTCAGAGAAAGCAAGGGAATTCCAGAAAAACATCTACTTCTGCTTCATTTACTATGCTGAAGCCTTTGACTGTGTGAATCAACAAACTGTGGAAAATTCTTAGAGATGAGAATACCAGACCACATTACCTGTCTCCTGAGAAACCTGTATATGGGTCAAGAAGCAATAGTTAGAACTGGACATGAAACAATGGACTGGTTCAAAATTGGGAAAGGAGAACATCAAGGCTGTATATTGTCACCCTGCTTATTTAACTTATATGAAGAACACATGTGAAATGCCAGGCTGGGTAAAGCACAAGCTGGACGCAAGATTTCTGGGAGAAATATCAATAACCTCAGTTATGCAGATGACACCACCCTTATGGCAGAAAGCTAAGAGGAGCTAAAGAGCCTCTTGATGAAAGTGAAAGAGGAGAGCGAAAAAGCTGGCTTGAAACTCAACATTCAAAAAACAAAGATCATGGCACCCAGTCCCGTCACTTCATGGCAAACAGAAGGGGGAAAAGCGGAAACCATGACAGATTTTATTTCCTTGGGCTCCAAAATCACTGCAGATGGTGACTGCAGCCATGAAATTAAAAGACGCTTGCTCCTTGAAAAAAATGCTATGACAAACCTAGATAGTGTATTACAAAGCAGAGGCATTACTTTGCCAACTAAGGTCTGTATAGTCAAAACTATGGTTTTTCCAGTAGTCATGTATGGATGTCAGAGGTAGACCATAAAGAAGCCTGAGCATTGAAGAATTGATGCTTTTGAACTGTGGTGTTGGAGAAGACTCGAGAGTCCCTTGCACTGCAAGGAGATTTAAAAAGTCAATCCTAAAGGAAATCAGTCCTGAATATTCATTGGAAGGACAGATGCTGAAGCTGCAAAATTTTGGCCACCTGATGTGAACAGTCTACTCATTGGAATAGACCCTGATGCTGGGAAAGACTGAAGGCAGGAGGAGAAGGGGACAACAGAGGACGAGATGGTTGGATGGCATCACTGACTCAATGGACATGAGTTTGAGCAAACTCTGGGAGATGGTGAAGGACAAGGAAGCCTGGGGCGCTGCAGTCCATGATGTCACAAAGAATCAGACAGTATTTAGTGACTGAGCAGCAACAACAATAAAGTGGATGACTTCCCTGGTGGTCCAGGGGTTAAGACTCTGCACTCCCAATGCAGGGGCCTGGGTTCAATCCCTGGTCTCATAATTAAGATCTCACATGGCATGTAGATAGTCAAAAAGAAAATTATAAAGGAGTACTAGGAACTTGTATGCCAACAAATTAGGTAACCAAGATGAGATGGAAACATTCCTAGAAAGACACAAAATATCAAAACTGATTCAAAACGAAATAACAAATCTAACTAGACTTTAAAAAGTTAATAGATTGAATTTCATAACTCAACTAATTTACCACAGTGAATAAACCAGGCTCATATGGCTTCATGGGGCTTAATCGTACCAAACTTTTAAAGAAGAATTAACACCAATCCTTCTTAAACTTCCAGAAAATAGAAGATGAGGGAACACTTTCCAACACATTTTATGAGGCCAGCATTACCCTGATATCAAAACTAGATGAATGGATAATAAGAAAACTACAAACCAACATTCTTTATGAATATTAATACTATAAATATCAACTAAATGATAGCAAGCTGAATCCAGTAACATACATAGATTATATTTCAAAAAAAATGAAGATTATATTCCATGACTAAATGGGATTTAGAGTGGGAATACACTGATATGTGTGTGTGTATATATCTATATCTATATCTATATATCTAGGATACATACATATATGGCTCAGCAGTAAAGAATCTGCCTGCAATGCAGGAGACATGGATTCAATCACTGGGTCAGGAAGATCCCCTGGGAGAAGGAAATGGCAACCCACTCCAGTATTCTTGTCTGGAAATTCCCATGGACAAAGGAGCCTGGCATTCTACAGTTCATGGGGGTCACAAGAGTCGGTCATGACTTAGCAACTAAACCACCACCACATATATACATATACACCTGGGTTTCTCAGGTGGCTCAGTGGTAGAGGATCTGCATGCCAGTGCAGGAGATACAGGGGATGAAGGAGATGCGAGTTTGATCCATGAATTGGGAAGATTCCCTGGAGGAGAAAATGGCAACCCATTTCAGTATTCTTGCCTGGAATATCCCATGGACAGAGGAGCCTGGCAAAGCTACAGTCCATGGGGTCACAAAGAGTCGGACACGACTTAGTGACTGAGCACACACACACACACACACACACACACACATATACACACACACACACAAAATATATAGATATATGAACATATATATCTGTGAAATATATATGTGAAGTGAAGTGAGAGTTGCTCAGTTGTGTCTGACTCTTTGCGACCCCATGGACTATACAGTCCATGAAATTCTCCAGGCCAGAATACTGGGGTGGGTAGCCTATCCCTTCTCCAGTGGATCTTCCTGACCTAGGAATCAAACCGGGATCTCCTGCATTGCAGGCGGATTCTTTACCAACTGAGCTACCAGGGAAGCCCTATAAGCATGTATATCTGTGTATTTTCTACACTACTCTAATTTTCTCGGTAGAGTACTTCACAGATTTTATTATATATTTAATTAAATTATCATCAAAACACTGTGGTTTAGAGGCCATGAAATCATGGCCCACATGGGACAAAATCTGGCCTCTAGTTGCCTGTTTTTGTAAATAAGGTTTTAATGAAACATGGGCAACATGGCTACACTCATTAATACATGTTAGATGAGTACAATCGTGCGGTAGTTTGAGCATTCTTTGGCATTGCTTTTCTTTGGGATTGGAATGAAAACTGACCTTTTCCCTTCCTGTGGCCACTACTGAGTTTTCCAAATTTGCTGGCATATTGAGTGCAGCGCTTTAACAACATCATCTTTCAGGACTTGAAATAGCTCAACTGGAATTCCATCACATCCACTAGCTTTGTTCGTAGTTATGCTTCCTGAGGCCCACTTGACTTCACATTCCAGGATGTCTGGCTCTAGGTGAGTGATCATATCATTGTGATTATCTGGGTCATGAAGATCTTTTTTGTATAGTTTTTCCGTGTATTCTTGCCACCTCTTCTTAATATCTTCTACTTCTGTTAGGTGCATACGATTTCTGTCCTTTGTTGAACACATCTTTGCATGAAATGTTCCCTTGGTATCTCTAATTTTCTTGAAGAGATCTCTAGTCTTTCCCATTCTATTGTTTTCCTCTATTTCTTTGCATTGATCACTGAGGAAGGCTTTCTTCTCTCTCCTTGCTATAACAAGAAGGAGTTCTTCTTACTCCTTCAGTTTTCAGGTGACTGCAATTATTTCTTAATTAAAATATAAAACTTGTAATATTGTATCTTCCAGTAAATGTATAGACAGTTTTCTTGCTTGCATATGAGAGAATACTTTTGGTCCCATACCTGACTTATTGAGTTGGAGATTTCTTGCCTCTATATAATATATGATTTTTAAATATGTTCAGTATAACATACTTAGAGAAAAGTGCACAGTATGGATCAACAGAGTTTCAGAAAGTGATCACTCATGTTACATATATCCCATTCCAGAGCCCCTGCTCTGTTAAATCTTTGATTAATAGTGACAAAAAAATCTCTAGCTTTTGTTATTGAAATAGAGAGATGCTAGTGGACTGGTTGGTCAACATTTAAAATTGTAGAGATTTTTAATATTGAAATAAAACCTTGGTTTACAGTACAGTACTATGAAAAGGACACTGGATTGGGATTAGGGAGATTTACAGTTTCGTCGCAGCTGTGTCAAGATTCCCCGTGTCACTTGGGGCATGTCCCGTGCTCTCTTTGCTCATCAAATCCCCTATTGTAAAAGGGATTGAAATGAGATGCTCACCGAGATGCCTCCAAGGTCTGACTATCCAGAAGTCTAGCAATACTCTCATATGTATTAGGCTATTGATTTTTTGATAGCAGGAAGTTCAGGACTAAACAAGAAAAACAAAGCTCAACTGTAAGTAAATATGCTTTCTTTTAAAGTTATTCAAGTTCTATTCTACTGAAGAACTGGCCAGAGAAAAATCTAAGTGAAGAATTTAATCATGAAAATAGTTTTTAGTCATTTTCAGTTCAGTTCATTGTTTAGTTCATTGTTAATTTGACAATGTGTGTCGAGAGCCATAAGTCTTTTCTTGACCTTACAATTAATTTCATTTCTTTGATTCTATTTTAAGGAAGTAGTTTCATGCAAATCATTTCTTTGACGTTATTCTAAAGCAATCATCTCATGCACAAAGGCAATCATCACATTATAATAAGGAAAAGCAGAAACAATGTAAATGTCCAATAATAGGTGTATTTTTAAATAAACTATGATACCTTCATATACTATGTTATTATACAGCTATTAAAATCAGGTTTTGGAATGTTATTCAATTGCATGAAGGAGAAATATATTGTAATATTAATTTCTAAAAGCAGAATGTAAAATTGTTATGCACAATGTGGTTTCAATTATGTAAAGGAGATATAAATGAAAGGAAATGTATCAAGATAGGATCATGATTGCTTCGGCCTGATGAGACTGTTTTTCTAAACATGTTCTTCAAACTTTTCATTTTTCTACAAAGACATGCAGTGCTTTTATAATCATAAAAAGAGACAAAGATGATGTATGTTCAATTGTTTCAAAATGATTGGAATAAGGTACTTGACAATGATACTGAAAAGGGCGATGTTTTCTTTCTGATGTATTATTTATAGGGAAAGCAATTCCTATTAGTCCCTATTTTCAAAAAACACAATGTAAACTCTCCACACAGTTGCCAATACAATGTTGTGGTAATATTGGTAAAAAACACATATGATAAACCCAGAGAGCTCCCTGCAGATTAAGTGACCTTTTGAAATTACTACATGAAGAGTTCACTTGCTAACAAAAATGACATTTTGCTCATGTCCTTTAATTTCACACAATGAGAGTGTAATTTAAATATATGTATTTTTGAAAATTACAATTTCGTTTGAAGAGGTATTATGTAAATATTTTCAATATTCAATTTAAAGTTCAAAACAATGGAATGGCACCTATTTAACAATCAGGCTATTCCACTGGGGGACAAAGACAACTTTCCCAAGTTTTAATTGGCAGGGACCCTTTACAGCAGAAAGGTTACCTCCATTTGAATACTCTTTGTATTTCTGTGGCCCTAGCTGCCTTAATAGCTCACAAATTAGCTGATTAGGTGAATCATCTGGCCCCATTTGATAGATGCATCTCTCAGATGCAGATCAATCTATTTTGAAGTGAACAAAGGGGCAAGGGTCCTTTCTGAGCTGATGCAGAGGAGATGAGTCTGGAAATGAATGCTCTAAGGGCCCTTCATCACTTCATGGCAAATAGATGGGGAAACAGTGGCTGACTTTATTTTTGTGGGTTCCAAAATCACTGCAGATGGTGACTGTAGCCATGAAATTAAAAGATGCTTACTCCTTGGAAGGAAAGTTATGACCAACCTAGACAGCATACTAAAAAGCAGAGACATTACTTTGCCAACAAAGGTCCATCTAGTCAAGGCTATGGTTTTTCCAGTGGTCATGTATGGATGTGAGAGTTGGACTATAAAGAAACCTGAGTGCTGAAGAATTGATGCTTTTGAACTGTGATTTTGGAGAAGACTCTTGAGAGTCCCTTGGACTGCAAGGAGATCCAACCAGTCCATCCTAAAGGAAATCAGTCCTGAATATTCATTGGAAAGACTGATGTTGGAGCTGAAACTCCAATACTTTGGCCACCTGATATGAAGAGCTGACTCATTGGAAAAGACCATGATGCTGGGAAAGATTGAAGATGGGAGGAGAAAGGGACAACAGAGGATCAGATGGTTGGATGGCATCAGCAACTCAATGAGCATGAGTTTGAGTATACTCTGGGAGTTGGTGATGGACAGGGAGGCCTGGCATGCTGCAGTCCATGGGGTCTCAAAGAGTCGGACACAACTGAGCGGCTGAACTGGACTGAACTGAACTGAACTGAAGGGCCCTTCATGTGCAAGGTGCTGCTGACTCATACGCAGTATGTTCTATCTTTCCAGCAACAGACAAATAGATAGACGTGTGGATAGACGGAGGCACATGCAACCTGCCCATTCTCTAATCGACTTGCTTTTGGTTCAAGGAGGTGCATTTCCAGAATGGTAGGTTGACAGTATCTGCATAGTGATCACTCCCAGGGAAACAGTGCACACATCCTATAACCCGTACCTCATTGTCATAGACCGTACCAACCCCCTAACAGTCAAGCTTGATCTGGCCCTGTTCTCAGCCAATCTATACACTTAGTTGTTGTTTCAGTGTCTCTTTGCTCTCACCCCCTTCATCACCTCCTCCGTCTGTGCTCTATTCCAACCTTCTAACTCTCTGGGTGACATCTTTCTCAATCCAGGACCAGACCCTGGCTTGATTCTGCTTTCACTCCTTTGGAAGCTGGTGCCCATTTACCTATGACCCTGACCCCCAGCTCCTTCCCCCTCATCCTCCACAGGGGTCTGTCTAGAGACTCCCTGCAGAGCTCTCAGCCTTGATGCCCTCAGACATCTGCTGAAACTAGCCCTTTGCTTTTTACCACCAACCGTAGCTAAGACTAGTTCAAATAAACAAAGAATTAGAGTTGAAAAGAGATACGTGAATGTTCAACAACAAACCAACAGGCAACATTATCCAGAAGTGCCATCTAAATTAGAGCTTATTTGACCATAGCAGTAAGGAAGTATACAATTTGAAAACAGTCAAAAGGAATCATTTCCCAGTCTTTGGCCTGACACAGAACATTATCCAGTCACCTGGTCCAATGCTGCACAGGAACCCATTTTCAAGTAATAGGTGTGAATGAAGAGGGAATTCATGTAACAAAAGGATAAAGCTGAGAATCTTGTAAGGGAAAGTTGATTGGATCCTAAGGAATGTAAAGTCGTGAAGTGTAAGGGGGTCCTGCCCCAAGGGAGACTTATCATTTTGTTTCAGGCCCTGTTTTGTTTTTTTGTTTTTTTTTTTTTTTTTTTGAGTTTCAGCTTCAGCATCAGTCCTTCCAATGAATATTCAGGACTGATTTCCTTTAGGATGGACTGGTTGGATCTCCTTGCTGTCCAAAGGACTCTCAAGAGTCTTCTCCAACACCACAGTTCAAAAGCATCAATTCTTCGAAGTGAAGTAAGCCAGAAAGATAGAGACCAATACAGTATACTAATGCATATATATGGAATTTAGAAAGGTGGTAACAATAACCCTATATGCAAAACAGAAAAAAGAGACTCAGGTCCTGTTTTGAAGGGCCCTGTTGTTTGGATGTACTGGACAGCTTCTGGCTTTTGAGACACTAGTTAGTATTGAATGTTCTTCTCTCACAGACCATGAAGTGATTTTTGAAAATAGTGGGATCCAGGGTGCTGAAACAATCTGAGGGCAGCTTCCACTGCTCCTGGGGCATCTGCTGGTCCCAGGGATCAGCTCCTTCATCAACAGGCCATAAATATGAGCAAGTTCATTAACTAGCTGCATAAATCCAAGAAGAAGCTAATTGCTTGTTTGCCAGGCAGGGTGGGGTCTTGTTCTCTGGTTCTTAGTGATGGAGATAATGGAAACTTTGTATTTTTCCAGCCAGAGGCTATTCCTCTTAATGTTTTCAATATGGAAACACTCCAGTTAAGGCATTTAGCAGAATTTTAAGGTGTTGTTGAGTCTTCAAGATTAAAGTATAAACAGAGGGCAATTTTAAGAATTTTGTAAATCCTTCCTGGTTCTGAACTCTTACCCTGGGGCTGATATTAGGCAGGACTTGGTCATTTTCCTTGAGGGGAAAGACACTGAAGTTAAGCTCCCTGGAGACATTTTTGACTGAGAATGAGTTTGTTCTACACTCAAATGTTACAAATTCTTAATTTAGACATTCTGAATTTGTGATGGGGGACAACAGAGAAGGGACATAGGTGAATACAACTATGGAGTACCTAGTCTTAAAGTAAATTGAAAACATCTAAGGGAGTAGCATCTTGTTGGCATAGCATTCCTGTCTCTACTTGGTGCAGACTCCTGGTAACTGCTTTCTCATCTCCACTTGCGTTGCTGGTGAACATAGAAATAAGGAAACTTATCTATCTTTTAAAATATACTTTAAATTATTTATATATATGTAAAGAAAGCTGGTTCCAAATAGGAAAAGGAATATGTCAAGGCTGTATATTGCCACCCTGCTTATTTAACTTATATGCAGAGTACATCATGAGAAATGCTGGGCTGGAAGAAGCACAAGCTGGAATCAAGATTTCCGGGAGAAATATCAATAACCTCAGATATGCAGATAATACCACCCTTATGGCAGAAAGTGAAGAAGAACTAAAGAGCCTCTTGATGAAAGTGAAAGAGGAGAGTGAAAAAGTTGGCTTAAAGCTCAACATTCAGAAAACTAAGATCATGGCATCTGGTCCCATCACTTCATGGCAAATTGATGGGGAAACAGTGGAAACAGTGTCAGACTTTATTTTTCTGGGTTCCAAAATCACTGCAGATGGTGATTGCAGCCATGAAATTAAAAGATGCTTTCTCCTTGGAAGGAAAGTTATGACCAACCTAGACAGCATATTAAAAAGCAGAGACATTACTTTGTCAACAAAGGTCCGTCTAGTCAAGGCTATGGTTTTTCCAGTGGTCATGTATGGATGTGAAAGTTGGACTATAAAGAAAGCTGAGAGCCGAAAAATTGATGCTTTTGAACTGTGGTGTTGGAGAAGACTTTTGAGAGTCCCTTGGACTGCAAGGAGATCCAACCAGTCCATCCTAAAGGAGATTAGTCCTGGGTGTTCGTTGGAAGGACTGATGCTGAAGCTGAAACTCCAGTACTTTGGCCCCCTGATGGGAAGAGCTGACATATTTGAAAAGACCCTGATGCTGGGAAAGATTGAGGGCAGGAGGAGAAGAGGACGATAGAGGATGAGATGGTTGGATGGCATCACCAACTCGATGGACATGGGTTTAGGTAAACTCCAGGAGTTGGTGATGGACAGGGAGGCCTGGCGTGCTGCCGTTCATGGGGTCACAGAGAGTTGGACACGACTGAATGACTGAACTGAACTGATGTATATAATTTTATATATATGGCTTCCCTGGTGGCTCAGTGGTAAAGAATCCATCTGCCAATGCAGGACATGGGTTCAATCCCTGGCCTGGGTCGGGAGGATCCCCTGGAGAAGGGAATGGCAACATACTCCAGTATTCTTGCCTGGAGAATTCCATGAACAGAGGAGCCTGGCCAGCTACAGTTCATGGGGTCACAGAGTCAGACACAACTTAGCAACTAACACTTTGACTTTTTTCATGTATTATTTAAGCTCAACTTTTGAATGTTTTAAGGCAACTCCCAGCCTCTGCTAGGATTTCTGAGACTTGACTGTAGGTTTAAATGACTTTTTATAGCTTTTCCAGATTTTTAAAGAGTTAACAGGTATATCACTTGCTTGAAGTAGTTTATTTGAAGATTATACTGCAGGGTTATCAAGCAATCAGTACCCATTTATTTTTTGTGTTACATCCCAAACATTAAAAAAAAAAAAAAAGCATTGAATTAACAGGCCTGGTCCCCATTTCTTGCAAAATTACTATCTAGCTGGATAAGTAAGTATAAGAGGATGTTTATGATCACACATCAGTTATTCAGTTCAAAATCATATGTATGACAGAAGACTGATATTAAAAGTCAGAGAAGAAGAAACCTATATTAAATATCCTGTGATAAACCATAATGAAAAAGAATATAATGAAGAATGTAGGTGCATGCTCAGTCACTTTTGGCATGTCTGACTCTTTGCAACCCTATGGACTGTAGCCCATCAGGCTCCTCTGTCCAGGTGATTCTCCAGGCAAGAATACTGGAGTGGGTTGCCCTGCCCTCCTCCAGGGAATCTTCTCGACTGAGAGATCAAATGCATTGCAGGTGGATGCTGAGCCGCCAGGGAAGCCCAACAAAGAATGTATATATAGTGAAAGTGAAAGTGTTAGTCGTTTAGTCATGTCTAAATCTTTGCAGCTCTAAGGACTGTAGCCCACCAGGCTTCTCTGTCCATGGGATTTTCCAGGCAAGAATACTGGAGTGGGTTACCGTTCCCTTCTCCATGGGATCTTCCCAATCCAGGAATCGAACCTGGGTCTCCTGCATTGCAGGCAGATTCTTTACCAAATAAGTTATTAGGGAAGTCCTATATATAGTTCAGTCACTTTGCTGCACACAAAGAATTAACACAAAATTGTAAATCAACTGTGCTCTTGCTCAGTCGCTTCAGTTGTGTCTGACCCTTTGTGACCCCATGGATCATAGCTTGCCAGGCTCCTCTGTCCATGGGATTTCTCAGGCAAGAATACTGGAGTGGGTTCCCATTTCCTCCTCCAGGGGATCTTCTCGACCAAGGGATTGAACCTATGTCTCCTGCATCTCCTGCATTGCAGGCGGATTCTTTACCGCTGAGCCATAGTGGAAGCACATAAATCAACTACACTTCAATTGTTAAAACGTCAGAGAAGAGCAAAAATCAGTGGTAGGTAAAATTGATCAGGGTTTTAATTAAAGAGGTGAAACAAAAAGATTTAAAGGAAGTTGAGAATGTGGACACAAAATGAATAGTTATATAAAATATCTGGGAAAAAATGATGCTCCTTCCGATTTTAAAAATAGCTTCTTTTGACTAGAAATTAGAAAGTGGGGTGGGGAATCACGGAGAGGTTGAAGAATGGGGAGTTTCAATTGATTGATAGGTAAATAACTCCAGCAACCTAAACATCATTGTATGTAAAGTGGCAATTGTAATCTTGGCAAGCTGTGTATTTCCCTGAGGAAATAACTCTGAAATACAGTAGCTGAAATATTTCTGATGAAATGTTCCTAATAAAATATGCAGCTTTGTGTATAGTAGAGAGACAATATGTGTTTGTAGAATTTAACTGAATTGAGAATTAAAGCTACTAGCTTAATTTGTACGGTTATGAACAAATTAGTGAAGAAAGGAACTCAGTTTCACAAATATTCAGTAAATAATACTATTATGAATTGGGGTATAGTTTTTGCTTTTCAGTTAGTAAAAGATATATATAAAGATTATACATAATTTTTAAAAATTCATATATTTGGGGGGCAGGTAAACTGTGACTCAAATATATGGTTTGTCTAAAACACACCAGGATTTAAAATAATATGCATGCTAATCCTAAAAATCAAACATTTTCAAATATATTTGATTCAATTTCATTCAAAACATTTAAAACTGTATAGTTGAATTAGGAAATAATGCTGATTAGTATGAACAAAAAAATTGCCAAAAATTTGCCTTGCCTCTAACTAAGATGTACATAAACTCTTATTCTTCTTATGTCAAAGTAGAAGATTCAGTATGAGAAGTGACATGAACTTTTAAATTGGCTTTAGCTGCTTTCTGAAAATACCTCAAATATGATACTAAGACAGGCTTTTAATTTTCCTTATTTATTAAAATCTTCATAACTTTATTTATTTTGTTTTTAAAAATTTTTTTTGAGTGGACCATTTTTAAAATCTTTATTGAATTTGCTACAATATTGCTTCTGTTTTGTGTTTTGTGTTTTTGGCCAGGAGGCATGTGGGCTCCTAGCTCCCGAACCAGGGACTGAACCTACACTGCCTGCATTGCAAAGCAAAGTCCCAAATGCTAGACTGCCAGGGAAGTTCTCATCTATATATTTAGTATATTCATCTTACTTTATTTATTCCTGGAGTCATTCATATAGTGTGGAAAACCATAATGAGTAGTTTTAGATTTACATTTGTGTTTCTTTGGAAATTATGAAGGAGATGACTGTGTCATACATGCCACCATAATGTTTTCTGAGGATTGACTGACTTGCTGGCAGAATGAATCATCCATTGGTCCAACACAACACAGAGATACAAGATATATTTTATTTCCCCCAACTTTGTATACCTGGGGCTTCCAAATCCTTACTCAAGCTATATGCTTTTCTTTAGCTCCCATTTCCTTATTTGTTTTTGTTTTGATTCTTCCTAATTTGTGCCCCCAGGATATATAGAATCATCAGGCATGCATTCATCTACTTCACATTATTTTTCCTGTTTTTTACTTCCTGTGAATGTTTTCACATCTTCTCCCATCGGATTTTTTCAATCTTATGGAATTTGTTCACTGTGACAATAAACACAGTCCTAAACACCATCTCATCTACTCTCGAAGGTACATTAATTAAGGTTCTAATTAGACTTTATTCTACATAGTATTTCTCTGCGTGTTTTACAAAATCATATTATAACCTTTAGCTTATATGTTCTCTTTTTAAAATTTAGAACAAAAAATTTTAATTAAAAAAGATGTAATCCAGTTCAAATATAAAACAAGTCCAGAAGTTGCTAAACCTACAATTAGGTAATTGTGAGCACAATTAGCTACCGGCTGTTCGTTCTAAAGTAGCAAGAGTTTCCCTATGTCACTAATTATTTAAACATAAAATTTTGCACTTTTTCAATTTGGCAATTAATTAAATCATGCAGTTAAATTATTCATGATAATTGGGTATAAAAGGAAAAAATGCAAATAGAGAAAACTTAGGAAAGGTAGCCCTAGTGAAGAAAACATTTTCTAGCCAGCTTTTTTTATGAAATTAGTTTTGCAGTTAAGGGGAGCATTTGCTAGAAACTCTTTCCCTCTGTGCTGCATGACATGGCTTCCCCCAGGTATTCCTAGGGGCTCAGGACAGGTTTGAGGCTCTCTGAATACCTATCTCTCTGCCTGCTGAAAATCCCCCTTTTCTGCTTCATATTACAGAAGTCTCTGGGAAGTGACTTGTCATCTCTTCTAATACCCATTTTTATGATCTGGCTATAGGTATCAAGCACTGTTCTACACACTGGAGTTACAGCAATGAAGAAAACGAACTGCTTGCCTTCATGGAACTGACTGTCTAGAAGGAGGAGACAGGATAAATATAGAAGTAAACGCACATGATTTTAGGTTGTGATAAATCCTAGTACAAGGAATAAAGTAGGAGAAGGACATAGAGATTGAGAATTGAGGCCTATTTTAGTGTTTGTTGGGAAAGAAATCTTTGAAGAAGTGATATTTGATCAGAGACCAGAAGGAAGTGAGGCAATAAGTTAGGCAGACGTCTTGTGGGAAGAACTTTCTAAATGTAGAAAGCAAAGGGTGAAGCCCCCAGAGTGAAACCATGTTTGATTCAGTGACCAGTAAGAACACCAATGTGGTTGGAGCAAAGCGTGTGAGGGGAAGAGTAGGATGAGTCCAGAAGTCTTCTGGATCAAAGAGGATTTTATAGACTACAGTAAGCATTTCTTTTGGATTTTATCCTGAGGGTACTGGGAAGCCAAGGGAGGGTTTTGAGCTGTACAAACAAATCACCAAATAGAGACATTTTTATGGGGCTGGATATATGACCTCATCCAACTGTAAGGGAGGCTCAGTCCCAGATTTCTGGTGACAGGAAAGGAGCATATTTGACATAACTTAGCTTTTGGATTAGTTAACAACTACTCTACTATGGCATAGCAAATTACCTCCAAGCCTAGTGGCTTAAAATATGTTTGTTAGCTCATGGTTTCTGTGGGTCAGTTATCCAGGCATGGCTTAGATGCAGTCTCTGCTATAGAGTCTCTAACAAGGCTACCATCATGGTGTTAACTGTAGTCTTATCTGAAGACTCAACCAAAGAAGGATCTGCTTCCAAGATCACTCACATGGGTAGGCAGCGAAACTCAGTTCCTTATAGGTTGTTGGAGTGAGGCCTGAGCTCTTCATGACCTGTTGACTGGAGGCTTCTCTTGATTCCTTGTTACATGTTCCTCTCCATAGAGCATCTCACAACATGGCAGTAAGCAAGCAAGTGGGCAGGAAACAGTCACAGTGACAAAGAGAAAAACAGAGCTAGCAAGATGAAATTCACAAGCCATAGTCTTTTGTAACCTAGTCAATGAAGTGTCATTCCATCACTTTTCCATGTTCTGTGAGAAACAAGGTACTATATCCAGCCCACACTTACAGGGCAGAGGATTGCACAGGTCATGAATATTTGAAAGTGGGAATCATAAGTTGCCCACCATATCCTCTATCTGCAGGGGGTTCTGATTGGCCTACAGAATTTGCAGTGTGGTTCACACCAAGGCCCAACCTGGCTCCAGCACATGAATAGGAGCTAAGGACCTGGGACACAGTGAGCTGGAGTAAGTTAAAGGAGAACATATGTTTAAAACATTTTGCAATATGTAGGAATATTAGCAGTTAGAAAGAAAGGAAGCAGGTACAACCAGAGTAAAAGGTTGAATTAATAACACTATTCTGGGCACATTCTCACCACAAGTCTATGCAAAGCCCTGCTTACATTTTTATTTATCTATGTCAAGGATTCATTCATTCCTCTTTTACTTTTTTAATTAAAAAAAATTTTTGGCCACATCATGAGGCTGACAGAATCTTAGTTCCCTGACCAGGGATCAAGCCCAGGCCCTGGACTGCCAGGGAATTCCCTATGCATTCTTTTTTAAAATAACAGATTTATTGTAATATAATTCACATATCACAAATTCTCCCATGTGAATTTGTACAATTCCATGGTTTTAGTAAACTTACAAAGTTGTGTAACCATCACTAAAACCTAAGTTTACAACGTTTTCATCACCCCAAAATTCCATAGCCATTGTCTGTCAAGTTCTATCTCCCCCTACTCCTGGCACCTGGCAACCATTAACTTGCTTTCTTTCTTTTCTAAAGTGCATTTTATTTATTTACTTTTGAGTTGAAGGATAATTGCTTTACAATATTGTGTTGGTTTCTGCCAAACATCAACATGAATCAGCCATAGGTATACATATGTCCCCTCACTCTTGAAACTCCCTCCCACCTCTGTCCCCATCCCACCCCTCTAAGTTGTTACAGAGCCCAAGTTTGAGTTCCCTGAGTCAAAGAGCAAATTCCCATTGGCTATCTATTTTATATATGGTAATGTAAGTTTCCATGTTGCTTTCTCCATACATCCTACCCTCTCTTTCCATAAGTCCCTGTGTGCATAAGTCTGTTCTCTGTCTCTGTTGATTTGCCTGTGCTAGATATCTGATTAAATAGAATCATGCAACATTTGTCTTTTTGTGTCTGGCTTATTTCATTTAGCATAATGTTTTCAAGGTTCATCCACATTGTAGCAGGAATCAGTACTTCATTTTATGGCTAAATAATATTACATTGTATGGATAAAGTGCATTTAAAAAGTTCATTCATTTGTTGATAGACATTTAGATTTAGACTGACTGTTATGAATAATGCTGCTATGTGTGCACAAGTTGAGATTTTATATACATATGTATGCACACATATATACATACACCATATAAATACATAAAAACATATCTATAAAAGGAAAATTGCTATGAATTTACATGTGTTCTAATGTCAATGTATGGCAAAAACCACTACAATATTGTAAAGTAATTAGCTTCCAACTAATAAAAATAAATGAAAAAAAAGGAAAATTGCTGGGCCATTGTGTATACTTAATTTAACTGAGTAATACTTGACTGCTCTCTAAATGGTTGGCCCTGTTCTGTATTCCCACAGCAAAACATGAAGATTTCAAAATTTCTTAGTTTTGTCAACACTTGGTAATCTTCAGCTTTCTGATTTTTCTAGGCCAACAGGTGATATCACATAGATATTTTAATTTGCATTAATCAATTAGTAGGACCTTCTTCTACATACACTTTTAGAGTTTCTTCATTTAAAAATGCCCTGTTCCTTTATCCTTTGCCCATTTTCTATTAAACTTCCTGTCTTTTTTGTAATGCTTTTAAAATATTAGTCTTTGTTGGTTCTAAATATTGCAAATATTTTCTGTCATTCTATTATCTTTCTTTAATTTTGTCCATGTTGTCTTTCATTAAACAGAAATCATTAATTTTAATATAATCAATTAATTTTCCCCTCATATCTTTGGCTTTTTTTTTTTATTATTATTTTTTTTTATTTTTCTTTTTTTTTTTTGTTTTTGTTTTTATATGAGTCTTATTTAAGAAATCCTTCTCTCCTCCAAGATAAAATTTTTTTATAATATCTTTTTTATTTAATCACTTTTTAAAATAATTATTATTGAAACAATCTGAGATTATCCTTCATAGAGGTTGTTAGATGGGAACCTAGTTTGATTTTTCTGCCCATAATGAGACAATTTTCCCAGCATCATCTACCAAATAATCTATCCTTTCCCATAATCTGTGGTGTCACTTTTACTGTATCCTATGATTCTATTTATGCCTTGTTCTCCCTATTTATTCTGTTCAATGGTCTACTTCAATTTGATAGTTGTCTCTAGCAATGCTTTGGCTTGGCTCCATATGCATTCCCCTTGGTCATTTTCTTCAGGGCTAGTAAAATAATCACTTTCCACAAAAAAAGAAAGAAAGAAAGAAAGGCAAGTTTGCAAGACAAACCCGAGAAGAAGCTCACCTGCTGAATTTAGTGTAGACAGCACACCTTTGGGGAAGAATTAGGCACACTGTGAAGAATATCCACTCCAGTGTGCTGTGAGTCCCAAGGAAAGGCTCCTTGTAGAGTTGAAGGCTCAGTTCAGTTTCCAAGAACCTCCTCATTCTTTTTCATTCTTTTTAATTATAAAAAGTTTGTGGCCATTCCTTGCCCCATGAGGGAGCCAGGAACTTGTGCTATAAATTGCTATAAATCAAGGCCTTTGATGCAGTTTTAAGTAATTCGGTAGCAACCAGATTTTCCCAAATAGCTTAATTAAATGATGCTTATTGTTAATTTAGCCTAGCATCCCATTAGTAGTCCACAGAGATTTTTATTATCCAACAGAATAATGAGAATGAAGTGGGTCTTGTTTGAAAGACATGGGGTTAGAGTATATAATTACCTTCAGGTGATTTCAAATAGAGTACTAGCATATATTTATAACTATTTTGCATCCTCTAGTTAACCATTACAAATACTATCAACTGTGTTTAGTAGTGATTTTGTGTCATGTTTAAAGTAATCGTAAGAATGTGTATATATTTTGCTCAAATATTTGATCTCCAGATGAATGAAGCCCACTTTTGGTACAAGTCAACTGTGGTTCATGGCTGTGTGCAAGCAAAATAGGGTATCTTTGTAGCTGGGCATAATTACCAACTTCCTACCCTCTTCTCACTTTCATGTCTGCCATACACACCAGCTCTCACTTCCAGACTTCTATTTTATTGTAGCAAATTTTTAATTGATATATAATTCACTTATTCTAAAATATACCCTTTAGAAGAGTACACTTTAATGGTTTTTCAGAGTATTCACAAGGTTGTACAAATACCACCATTATGTAATTCTAGAACATTTTCGTCCACTCCCAAAGAAACCCCTTACCCATTAACAGTTATTCCCCATTGTCCCTTCCCCCAGATCCTGGCACCACTAATCTATTTTCTGTCCATATTGGTTTGCCTAGTCTAGACAGTTCATTATAAGTGGAATCTATTTTTATTGTGGTTAAATACACATAACATAATCACTTTAACCATTTTAAGTGTACAGTTCACTAATGTAAAAGTGCATTCTTATTGTTGTGTAACCAATCTCTGGTGAAAGTTGTTCAGTTGTGTCTGAATCTTTGTGATCCCATGGATTTTATAGTCCATGGAATTCTCTAGGCCAGAATACTAGAGTGGGAGGCCTTTCCCTTCTCCAGGCCATCTTCCCAACCCAGGGTTTGAACCTAGGTCTCCCACGTTGCAGGCGAATTCTTTACCAGCTGAACCAATATGTAGAACTCCCTAAATCTTGCAAAATTTAAGCCCATAATCTACAATTTCCTGTTTCCTCTTTTTTCTAACCTCTGGCAACCTGCCCACCATTCATTCCACTTTCTGTCTATATAAATTTGACTACTCTAAGTATCTCATACAAGTGGAGTTATACAGTATATTTTATTTTGTGAGCACCTTATTTCACTTAGTTTAATGGTTTCAAGCTTCATCCGTCTTGTATCATCAGTTAGTACTTCATTCGTTTTTATGGTCTAATAAAAGAATGCTCAAACTACTGCACAATTGCACTCATCTCACATGCTAGTAAAGTGATCCTAAAATTCTCCAAGTCAGGCTTCAGCAATACATGAACCGTGAACTTCCAGATGTTCAAGCTGGTTTTAGAAAAGGAAGAGGAACCAGAGATCAAATTGCCAACATCCACTGGATCTTTGAAAAAGCAAAAGAGTTTAAAAAAAACATCTATTTCTGTTTTATTGACTATGCCAAAGCCCTTGATTGTGTGGATCACAATAAACTCTGGAAAATTCTTCAAGAGGCGGGAATACCAGATCACCTGACCTGCCTCTTGAGAAACCTGTATGCACGTCAGGAAGCAACAGTTAGAACTGGACACGGAACAACAGACTGATTCCAAATAGGAAAAGGAATATGTCAAGGCTGTATATTGCCACCCTGCTTATTTAACTTATATGCAGAGTACATCATGAGAAATGCTGGGCTGGAAGAAGCACAGGCTGGAATCAAGATTGCCAGGAGAAATATCAATAACCTCAGGTATGCAGATAACACCACCCTCATGGCAGAAAGTGAAGAAGAACTAAAGAACCTCTTGATGAAAGTGAAAGAGGAGAGTGAAAAAATTGGTTTAAGGCTCAACATTCAGAAAACTAAGATCATGGCATCTGGTCCCATCACTTCATGGCAAATAGATTGGGAAACAGTGAAAACAGTGGCTGACTTTATTTTTCTGGGCCCCAAAATCACTGCAGATGGTGATTGCAGCCATGAAATTAAAAGACGCTTACTCTTTGGAAGGAAAGTTATGACCAACCTAGACAGTATTTTGAGAAGCAGAGACATTACTTTGTCAACAAAGGTCTGTCTAGTCAAGGCTATGGTTTTTCCAGTGGTCATGTACGGATGTGAGATTTGGACTATAAAGAAAGCTGAGCACAGAAGAACTGATGCTTTTTTTTTTTAATTTTTATTTATTTATTTATTTTTTTTGTCATACATTGATATGAATCAGCCATAGATTTACACGTATTCCCCATCCCGATCCCCCCTCCCACCTCCCTCTCCACCCGATTCCTCTGGGTCTTCCCAGTGCACCAGGCCCGAGCACTTGTCTCATGCATCCCACCTGGGCTGGTGATCTGTTTCACCATAGATAGTATACATGCTGTTCTTTTGAAATATCCCACCCTCACATTCTCCCACAGAGTTCAAAAGTCTGTTCTGTACTTCTGTGTCTCTTTTTCCGTTTTGCGTATAGGGTTATCGTTACCTTCTTTCTAAATTCCATATATATGTGTTAGTATGCTGTAATGTTCTTTATCTTTCTGGCTTACTTCACTCTGTATAAGGGGCTCCAGTTTCATCCATCTCATTAGGACTGATTCAAATGAATTCTTTTTAACGGCTGAGTAATATTCCATGGTGTATATGTACCACAGCTTCCTTATCCATTCATCTGCTGATGGGCATCTAGGTTGCTTCCATGTCCTGGCTATTATAAACAGTGCTGCGATGAACATTGGGGTGCACGTGTCTCTTTCAGATCTGGTTTCCTCAGTGTGTATGCCCAGAAGCGGGATTGCTGGGTCATATGGCAGTTCTATTTCCAGTTTTTTAAGGAATCTCCACACTGTTTTCCATAGCGGCTGTACTAGTTTGCATTCCCACCAACAGTGTAAGAGGGTTCCCTTTTCTCCACACCCTCTCCAGCATTTATTGCTTGTAGACTTTTGGATAGCAGCCATCCTGACTGGCGAGTAATGGTACCTCATTGTGGTTTTGATTTGCATTTCTCTGATAATGAGTGATGTTGAGCATCTTTTCATGTGTTTGTTAGCCATCTGTATGTCTTCTTTGGAGAAATGTCTGTTTAGTTCTTTGGCCCATTTTTTGATTGGGTCATTTATTTTTCTGGAATTGAGCTGCAGGAGTTGCTTGTATATTTTTGAGATTAATTCTTTGTCAGTTGCTTCATTTGCTATTATTTTCTCCCAATCTGAGGGCTGTCTTTTCACCTTACTTATAGTTTCCTTTGTAGTGCAAAAGCTTTTAAGTTTCATTAGGTCCCATTTGTTTAGTTTTGCTTTTATTTCCAATATTCTGGGAGGTGGGTCATAGAGGATCTTGCTGTGATTTATGTCAGAGAGTGTCGCTGAATTCTACCAAAAATTTAGAGAAGAGCTAACACCTATCTTACTCAAACTCTTCCAGAAAATTGCAGATGAAGGTAAGCTTCCAAACTCATTCTATGAGGCCACCATCACCCTAATTCCAAAACCAGACAAAGATGCCACAAAAAAAGAAAACTACAGGCCAATATCACTGATGAACATAGATGCAAAAATCCTTAACAAAATTCTAGCAAACAGAATCCAACAACATATTAAAAAAATCATACACCATGACCAAGTGGGCTTTATCCCAGGAATGCAAGGATTCTTTAATATCCGCAAATCAATCAATGTAATACACCACATTAACAAATTGAAAGATAAAAATCATATGATTATCTCAATGGATGCAGAGAAAGCCTTTGACAAAATTCAACACTCATTTATGATTAAAACTCTCCAAAAAGCAGGAATAGAAGGAACATACCTCAACATAATAAAAGCTATATATGACAAACCCACAGCAAGCATCACCCTCAATGGTGAAAAATTGAAAGCATTTCCCCTGAAATCAGGAACAAGAACTGATGCTTTTGAACTGTGGTGTTGGAGAAGATTCTTGAGAGTCCCTTGGACTGCAAGGAGATCCAACCAGTCCATCCTAAAGGAGATCAGTCCGGTGTTCATTGGAAGGACTGATGTTGAAGCCGAAACTCCAACACTTTGGCCCCCTGATGGGAAGAGCTGACTCATTGGAAAAGACCCTGATGCTGGAAAAGGTTGAGGGCAGGAGGAGAAGGGGACGACAGAGGATGAGATGGTTGAGTGGCATCACTGACTCAATGGACATGGGTTTGGGTAAACTTCGGGAATTGGTGATGGACAGGGAGGCCTGGGGTTCATGGGGTTGCAAATAGTTGGACACGACTGAGCGACTGAACTGAACTGAAGTGAGGTGGAGACAGTCCACTCTGGGTTTGAAATTTAGCTCTGTCTCTTTGGACTAGTTAGTTATCTTTCCTGGGCCTGCTTCTCTTTTCTGTAAAAGAGAAGTTGAACCACACTCACGTTAAATGTATGTGAAAAAATCTACACACATCTGGTGCAGAACAGGTACACGGTAAATCTCCATTTATTTGTTTTTTGACGCTTACCAACCTTTTGAAAATTGAAGGTTTACTAAAGTTTCCTTTGAATTCAGCCCTTGAATATTCCCTGTTAAGGTCCTCTGGTTTTTCATGACAGGTAACACAGAGATAGTGGAGAATATTCTGGTGACTTTTCTGGAGAGAAAAACATTTGGTTGATGTTTTAAAAGGTGGCGGGGGAAAAAACAAATTAAAAAAAGTAAAAGGTGGTGGGGGCGGGGGGGCATGAAACCCCTTCACGTTTCAGTGTTTTTGAAGCTTCTTGGTCTGAGACAAGCTGTGCACCTTAAGTTGCTACAGTTGTCGTAGAAGTGGTGTTTTCTTTCCATAGCAACGGAAGCTACAAATAATTACATGAATGCGGAAAAAAAGATGACCAGAGGCAAAAGCTTGCCTCACTCACACTCTCTTTAGGTTCTGCACCTGAAGCCTATACTTTTGGTTTCAGCTGTTCCAAGATGGCTAGTAACTGCCTTACAACAGAGAGGGGTGGAGTCCCATGGCTCTTTACTTGGGGAGGGGAAGTTAGCTCTAGGGGCTTATATCGACCACCTTAAAAAGATGGAACAGGTCAGCGATGGCCTAACTTGACTGAGGTCTCTCATAAAAAAGAAGAGACCAAGAAGGCTGGAACTAAGTGGGGTAAGGCAAGGGAGGTGCTTAAGACACAGAATTTAAAGAGGCTCTCAGTCTCAGGGTTGTGCAAGACTACATGGGTGCTTTGGAAATATGAAAGGTGGGATGCTGAAGCTGCTTTGAGGAGAAATTTATTTAACTTACTGTAGCATCAAATCACACATTCAACTCACCCCCGTACCCCACCCTATCCTGTTCCCGCACCATGCTGAAAATTCCCATGTGATCCCTGTCCTCTGGAGTTGCCAGATGATTGTGGTGGCATAAAAGAGGGTCAGAGGGAGAAGCCTTGAGCAAGTGAAGAAAGTGGCCTGACCAGGACAGAGATGGTACCACTGCAGGAGGCAGCAGACAGGAAGCTGGAAAGGAGGCGGCCTTGAGCCAGTTTGGGGAGGCGAAGATGAACTAAAATCTATCAAGTCCAGTACTTCTCAAGCTAAGGGAAACCCCCACTTCTCCCTGCCAGCCCCTGCCACTGGTTTGGATGGCAGGAAAGGCCAGAGAAAGATAGGACAATTAAAGAAGCATTGTCACAGTCCAGTGCAGAGGGCTAACATAAGGGTCCAGGGCAATGACTGGAATGCACTGAAATGGGAGGGTTCTTGTGGTCAGCATATTTATTTCCTTACCTAAGAACTTCCTGAAGAACTGCTTATAGTTTGGGAGGCAGCTTTTGCTAGAGGTCCTTTTCTTTTCTTTCCTTTTTTTTTTTTTTTGGTAAAAAACAAATAAATACAAGTAAATGAAAAAAACAAGTAAAACTAGCTTGCTTTTATTTTTTGGCACCTTAAAGGTGCACTTTAAATATATTAAGAAAAGAAAGATTGGCCTTGGGAAGTTGTGATGGTGACCCATTCTGCTACATGAAGCTCAACTCACTTGTAACTCCCCCAGATCCTTGACCGCCTTGCAAAGCATGGGCATGCACACACCATGCACCCATACAAGAGTCTTCTTAGATTCCAATAAGAAGAAAATATGGTGTCAATGGCACAGAGCCAGAGATTCTCTGGTCAACTGGAACCAGAGTGTTCCCTCTTGCTGATGTCCCAGGAACATGTCCTTCTATTCTTTCTTTTGTTTTTTTTTTAAGCTAGATTATAAGTTTATTATAAAAGAATATAATCAGAAACAGCCACAGAAAGAGATGCATAGGACGGGTATGTAGGACGGGGGACCTCTTTGGTTAAGTTTCTCAGTATTTTTATTCTTTTTGATGCTATTGTAAATGAAATTGTTTTCTATTATGTCTTCTTAAATCGGGTCTTTTATTGTTATGGACTCTTAGTCTTTATCTCTGGTAGTATTACTTGGTGTGCAGTCTACATCATCTAATATGAATGTAGCCATTTCATCTTTCCTATGTAATCATAGGAAATTTTAATGAATTTGCAGGCTATCTAGTTTTTCATCCTTTAACTTTTAAATGCTCTTCATTTTTGTATTTAAATGTCTTTCCTGTAGAAAAGAGTAGAGGTCAGCCTTGCTTTATTTCTCCAGTCTGACAATTCTTATCTTTGAATTGAGGTTTTTAGACTATTTTCATAATGTACTTATTGACATGCTCATGTTTAAGTCTATCTTTCTATTTATTGGGGATTTAGGAAGAGCTTCAGAAGCCTGTTCACCTTCTGTTTCAAAGCAACGTTTTTGTGGGGGCAAAATACATGTTGATATGATAAAGTGGAAACAGCCTGGCCCAGGTTTGCCATCTGGGCACAGCGAGCTCTAGCCCTCAGACTCTGCACAGTCCTTCTCACAGGACTCAGTGGGCCTCAATGTCCTCAGTTAGAAAGTGAGGATCTGGGCCAGACCATCTAGGAGGGCCAGCCTGGATGTGCCAGGGTCACCAAGGCACGAGCCCCAGCAAGCTCCCTACTCCCACCCACCCACCTGCATCTCCCTTGGAAGCTTCATGAATACTCTGAAGGTGGAGAACATAGGCAATTTCCATGTTCTAAACTGATTCTTGTTCAGAGTAGAGGAAGAACAAAGCATAGGTGCTTAGGCTCTCTGAGAACATATTTCAACATCTTCCTTTTAGTTAATAATCTCCCAGAAGGGACCTTTTTTTTTTTTTTTCTTTTCATGGTTCCAATGGCAGAATATATCTCTTCCATAGTTTCTCAAATCAAAATAATTAGTAAAAGTTATGGTAAAGTTATAGGTATAAAATAAGATGTATATAATATCCTATTATGTATAAGGTCATCTCTCTCTCTCTCTCTCTCTCTCTCTCTATATATATATATATATATATATATATATATATATATAACAAGATTATATCTGTGTGTGTGTGTGTGTGTGTGTATCTTCCTACTGTTGTGAGGACAGAAAAGCATCCATTACAACTGAGAGGGTATTAGAGGAGGTGAGAACAGGCTTGGGCCTTCCTCAATAGCTGTGGTGATTGGGAAGCTGACAGTATCTAGTCCATAGGTATGATGTGACGTGAACATTTTTTACAGGCCGTGCTGGCTGCTGGGTGGAGAATAGTTTTGGAGAGGCTGAGTGTGGGAATTGAGGATTCTAGTTAAGAGTGCAGGTTAGAGCTGCTGACATGGACTAAAAAGGGGAGGCCAGTTCATGCCTAAGGAGCATTTTTAGTACCAGAAAGTATGACTCTGTTTCTGGAGTTTTTGCCAGGGAGCAACAACCATGCTCTACAGAAGATGCTTGGCATCTAGAAGCAGATCATGTTTCAGGCACATACTGCTGGCTTAATGGAGAATGTAATAGGTAGCAACATAGAGGCTGTCCACTTTGTACTTGATGGATAGAACTGAAAAGCATCAGGACATTAAAGGAGGATCCTTCCAGAATTCATCAATAGATTTTTAAAAGTTCAAAATGAATTAAAATAGCACTCCTTAAATTCCTCTATGTATTTATCATTTAAGTTTTTGAAAAGCAAAATAGACCATAATTCATTAAGGTATACCATTATAATATCATATCAGGAAAAATGGGGGGCTTTTAATGGAATCTCCAATCACACACTGATCAGTATATTTCAGATGTGGTTGAACTATTACCACAGCTCCACAAAATGGCCTCTGAATGAACTGGAGATGGATGAGGGTGTGGGTGTCTTTACAGGCCAGGAGTGACTTGATGTTGGTTGTGTACAAACATGTTATCTTTTCCTTTAAGAGATGTAAAAATGAGATAACTCCTTTGGGAATGAAGCAGACAACCAGAAGTTTGATGACCACACAGAGATAAAAATCTTACATCACTGGGTTTTTCGTCTTTCAGGGAATTTCTTTGGAGACTTCCATGGAATTTGGGGACTTACTATAGAGGCTACTCATGACTGCCCTTTCTTTGCTGAGGAATGTCTAGCTACTTTCTGATATTGGCAGGTCCCCTGTGAGAAAGACCAGACGTAAGGTGATACCTCCAAGCAAGACCAGTGGAAGTTCCTCAGATCCTGTACATGCTGTTTTCAGGGGGGAACGGACATGCTCCCTGCTTCTGTGATTCCTGATGGGAATTACAGCCTCACTGACAAGGGCCTCCTTCCTCCTAGACCCAGTGCCAGGCATTCTGCATGCATCATCCCAGTGAATCCTCCCAACTCTATGAGGCAGGGATACATATATATTAATATATATATGTACATATATATATTAAGATTGCTTTAGATGTGGACCATTTTTGAAGTCTTTATTGAATTTTGTTGCAATATTGTTTCTGTTTTATGTTTCGGGTTTTTGGCCCCGAGGCATGTGGGAACTTAGCTCCCCGACCAGGGATCGAACCTGCACCCCCTGCATTGAAAGGCAAATTCTTAACCCCTGCACCGCCAGGGAAGTCCTGGGGCAGATATTATTTATTATTGGGCCACGCAGAGAAGGACACCATGGCTTCAGAGATGCTAATTAACCTCTCTAGGACTGGGCAGGATTTATACTTAAGCCCAAGCTCTCCTGCTCTGTTGCTGCTAATCCCTCTGCTTGGGAGTGGTGGAGCAGGGGAGAGTTATGCCTCATTTCTGAGGAAGTTCTGCTGATGGTTATTAGTATGAATGCATTTAATAATGCCTCTCTTTTGAATGTTGTTTCTGACAACTCAGTACTAATTGCATAATTAAAGTTAATTAACACTGATGATGTGCTCTACAAATGACAAGCATTACATACATATGCGTGCTGTCTGCCCCATTGCATGAAGCCTGGCTCTGAAAGAATCCATTTGTTTAAGGATAAAAAGAACATGGAAGTTGGTGAAGAAGGGACCTGAGTTTTCTTACCTGCCCCCCACCATCCTGTACTATGCTTTAGGATTTGGGAATTGTTACACAAATGCCTGCCTCACTAAACAGTGCTTTGCTGTATCATTTCCTGGTTATTTAAAATGTCATGCCATGATGAAGCTTTTCAACTTAAGAATTAGAGTTTGTTTGTAATGCCTGAAAGGTGTAACATGGTTACAAATCAGAACGGTCTACTTAAAATACACCTCAGGAGGACTCAGGCTGTTTTAAACTGAGTTCAGGAGCTTCTTTCTAAACTCCATAAAAGTTTAGGATTTTTGTCTTTAATTTTAGTATGCAGAAAGGAATACATCTAAAGACTACCTCACAGAGTGGGGACCCACAGAGTGGTCCACCTATATCCTTGAGTTTTATTGAGACATGATTCACAAATTAAAAATGCCATTTTAACGTGATGTTTTGATATGTGTATATATTGTGAAACAATTGAGTGATCCAGTTTTTTGTTTTTTGTTTTTTGGCAGCACAGTTCTTCTTGTGGGGGTGGGAGAGGGGTTTTGTTTCTTGACCAGGAGGTGGAACCCGGGTTTTGGTGGTGAAAGCACCAACCACTGGACTGCCAGGGAATTTCCTTGAGTGATCCACTTTTGAAATCAGAAGGATTGCATTGGAGATAGAAAGTTCTGGAGAACTTTTTGTGGCATATCCTCCTTGTCTGAAGGGCAAGGGTCATCCTCCTTATAAATTAAGTTTAATATTAATGGTGTTGGTAAATTCCTATTTCCTTTGTTCATTCTGCACCACGTGCTGGATCTGAATTAAAGTTGGCTTTCCATCTTTCAACTCACTGAAGATCCTTTTTACTTCTCAGAAAACTGGCCAGCTTGAGAAAACAATATGTAGTGTAAAATCTCTTCCTCAGTGAGGATTGTTCCATTCTGGAATGAGTGGCTGAGGAAGAATGGGGAATTGTCTTCCTTAAAGAATCTTTAGAAACAGGCTTAAGAAAACATCATGTAACATAGGGCAACCCTGCGAAGCTCTGGTGGGTGTCTCTTCAGGGAAAGGCATGAATGGAGAGGGTGCTGCCATTTGGATGGATGGTCACACTTTACCTCAGATCAAAACACCCTTCCTTAGTTGTTCCCCCTTGACCTCCAGGGGTTCCTGGCACCACTGAGCTTGCCTGCTGAGCAGCCTCAGTCTGACAGGACTTGACACTTATCCATGGATGAGAGTTTGGTTCCACTAGTGCTACAGCACCCACTTTCGATTGGGATGAGACCTGAGCTTGTTCAGTTTCACCCGGAACCCAGATTGGACTAGGACGACTTCCACCTTCTGCTTCCACGCCTCTCACTGGGTGCTGCTGGCCGAGAGCCCCAGCATCCAAGAAGGGCGGAGGGCCTGGCGCGAAAGGAGTTTCCCAGGCTCTAGGTCTGTAAGTGGTCCCGGCGCCCCAAACTTCAGGTTCTTTGGGTGTAAATGCTCTGGACTCCACTTTGCACCCTGGGGGCCTCACTCCTTTGCGGGTTTCATTGTTTCAATAATCTGTCAGAGGCAGCTCTTTTAAGTTAAACTTCAGGGCTTTTTTCGTCAGTATTGGGGGCCAAGGAGGAGCTTCGAGGCCTTTGCTCCGCCCCCTTCTCATATAACCCCTGCCCTCCAGCCCCCTGCTCACAGTGAATGTGTCTGTGTGCATTCGCAGTGGACTGCGGGAGCCGTGTGAATCGTGCCCCCGCAGGTAAGGGCCAGTCTGAGGGAAAAGGACTTGGATGGCGGGAAGCCATCTTACTCCCTACCATGGGACTTTGTTGGCGAGACATCTCCCTCTGGTCTTTGTCTTCCTTCACATCCCGGGAGACAGGGCTGGTTGGAAGGCCAGTGGGGTGCCTCAGAGGGAAGCCTTGTATTTGGAGTCCTCCTTGAGGTACCATCACAGCTATCATGGTGGGAAACACTCTGTGTGCCTCTTCGGAAATTTTGAGAAAGTTTCTAGCATCAACCTAAGTCTAGAAACTTTTTTTTTTTTTTTTTTTTTTACGTCAGTGAGTGAGAAACAAAGTCAGAGGCTTTCCTGGGCAGGTGGGCTCAGTGGGTCTCCGTTAACACAGTAGAGGTGGAATGGAAAGCCAGAGACCAGCTGACTTTAAGAGACAGAGCAGTTGTGTGCTGTGAGTCTGCACACTTTCTGATTTTGAGGGCCGTGTTGCAAAGGTAGCTTTTCAAAGGATCCCCATGAGGGTTTTGTTCATTTTTCATGTTTTTTTTAATACTAAAATTTTAAATATTGTATCATTTAAGCGGTTTTTAAAAATTGAAGTATAGTTGATTAATAACATTGTGTCAGTTTTGTGTGTACAGTGTAGTGATTCATTATTTTTGCAGATTACACTCCATTATAGCTTATTACAAGATAATGGGTGTAATTTTCTCTGCTCTATGGTGCATCCTTGTTGCTTACCTGGTTTATACATAGTAGTTTGCATCTGTTAATCCTATACTCCCAATTTGACTCTCCACCCCCCCCTTTAGTAACCTCTAGTTTGTTTTCTTTATCTGTGAATCTGTTTCTGTTTTTAAAATAAGTTCTTTTGCATCATTTTTAAGATTACGCATATAGGTGATGTCCTATGTTGTTTGTTTTTCGCTGTCTGATTTACTTCACTTAGTATGATAACATCAATCTCCATCCATGTTGCTGCAAGTGACATTATTTCATTCTTTTCAAAGGCTGAATGGTATTCCATTATACACACATATATATATACCACACCTTCCTCATCCAATCATCTGTCAATGGACACTTAGGTTGCTTCTATGTCTTGGCTATTGTAAATAGTGCTGCTATGAACATTGATGTGCAAGTATCATTTCATATTAGTGGGGATTTTTGGTTTTTAGTTTTCAAATGTGCTGGCATAGGGATGTGTGTGTGTGAGTGTATCAACACTGAAAGCATAGAATGCCTAGCTACAGAAAATTCTTTCTTGTAAAATGGAGTAATACTAATATACAAACTGAAGTCACATCCATATACTTAAAAGCCTGTATATATGTGACTGAAGCCTTCATGAATATTAACAAATGTTCCTATAGCAGTAAGTAAATAAGACCACTCCAAAGTAAAAAAAAAAAAAAAAAAAAAGCAACAAAAACTTAAGTACAACTCAGTTTGAGGGAAATCTTTTGTGGTTGGTAGAACAACTTATGTTAAAATGATTTTATTGTCTTTAAATTAATGTTTTTAAAACTTCTCTTTCTTTGAGGAATATGGTCAAATTCGTTGAGAGAGAGGACTCTCGAAAGTTTGACTTAAATATTTGTCAAGAAAGAACGGCATTTTCTGGACCTTGTTATGTGGGGGAGGGCACTGGCTTGACTTTTAACTCTTATATGAATTTTTTAAATGGAGTTTTCACTTCCTAATGGGACCAGATGAGCTCACTGTATAGGTAGAGAAGTTTAATTATTTTCTCAGTGGTCCCTGACTTTATTATTGGCAAACACATACTGGCTTCATTTTATAAATTCAAATTCTGCTTGTAAATAGTAATATAGTTTACAATTCTGAAAGTCAAACTACCATGAAGCCATGTGCCAGGAGTTTGAAAATGGGGATATCCAAAAAAAATTCCCATGGAATGTGATCAGGTCATGATTATTTAAAAACAGGGGTGCCTAGATGCTATCACAGCCAGGACTGATGTTGGCTGCAGTGGTGGTGGTAACGAGGTTAGTGGCAAGCAAACTGGGGCAGTATGATTAAAGGTGCCAAGTAATTTGGAGGTTGTAAGCAAGTAGGAGAAGCCAGGATTTGTAACATTTCAAGGAATTTTGCTCTTTTTCAGACTGAAGCAAAACTTGAAAAAGGAGAGAATAGATAAGCTATGAAATTTGGCAAGGCAGGGAGAGAAAGAGAAGAGAGAAAAGGGAGAGGGCAAGGTCTGTATAGTTTGCTTGTGTTTTTCTGGGTGGTGTTCAGCAGTGGATTACTAAGTTCTCTGACTGCAAAACATGAAGAAGGAATTGGAAAGCAAGGATAATTTTCATCATACTCCCTAGGGAAATGTTACATTATTATTTTTCAACCTATTTCTTTAAACAAAACAAAATAAGAGGATCAGCGTTTCACATAGTGACTCACCCTCAAAAGAGTATGATTTTTTCCTTGTTTAATTTTAAATGGCTGGTGAGGAGCCCGAGAGTTCTAATTGCTTGATATTGGGAGAGCAGTGTGAACAGGCAGGCCAGTGAGTCATCCAGGTGTCTGGATGGGGCAACTGGGGTTATTTTATGTCTAACTGAATTAAAAGAAGAGGCCCTTTGCTTGTATATTTCAGTGGCTCCAGGTGTTCCCTGCAGGGAACCTTGGGTGGTGGGTAAGGCCAGTGGCGGGTGGGGGTATTGACCTAAGGAGTGATAATTCATTTTTCTATTCTTAGCTGGTTGTTTTTCCACTAAATGATTCTCTTTTTGGTCCTTGCCTTGTGAATGTTGCTATTTGTATCAGGAAGATACGTTTTTAAACAGTGCTATGAAAGGTTTTGATGTGCAGTGTATCTTCATAGGTAAATGAAATAGCAAAGCAATAAATTTCTCCCTGTTGCTCTTAATGGAACAAACACCTGCTTTGTTCCTACTTATTCTCCCTTATTTTTTTTTCTCCCTTATTTTTAAATTAGCTGCTTAATTCCAAATATCATGGTACAGGGAATTCTCAGGCTGAAGTCCATCCCAGACAATGGCAAAACCTCTTAGTAGGTCTTTTCCAAACCAGGGCTGCAGGTGGACAAAGGTGAAAATGTTATTTCCCGAATAATCACAGATCCCTCCTGCTTTATAAAATTAAGCAATTCTGCTGTCAACTAGGTAGCCAGTTTATTTTAATTACTCCGGAAGGCTTCCCTGGTGGCTCAGCTGGTAAAGAATCTGCTTGCAAGGCGGGAGACCTGGGTTTGATCCCTGGGTTGGGAAGATCCCCTGGAGGAGAGCATGGCAAATGGGTCTTCTCTTGTGGCTCAGACGGTAAAGAATCTGCCTACAATGCGGGAGACCCAGGTCTGATCCCTGGGTCGGGAAGATCCCTTGGAGAAGGGCATGGCTACCCACTCCAGCATTCTTGCCTGGAGAATTCCATGGACAGAGGTGCCTGGCGGGCTACAGTCCACAGGGTCACAAAGAGCTGGACATGACTGAGCAACTAACACTTAGTAAGTTTATATAATAGACATGAACAGTGATCACATTTAGGAATAAATACTGTCAACAAAAGTGCCTGCTCTAGAAAACAGTCCAGTTGTGTCTGAAGTACATAGTCTTGTTTTGCTTATTTCTCCAGCTGTTCTAGAAGAAAAGGAAGGATTGAGGCATGGCCACACCAGACCTCCAAAGAGGATCCTTTCATGAAATTCCAGGGAATTGTTGGAAAACACTTGACCCATGACTTTTAAAGTCCTTGGGCCAGCGTGGCCAGGTGAGAGAGGCCTTTGGATTTAGTGATGAGAGGGCCTGGGCACCAACCCCTCGTCAGTCATTCAGTGCACAGGGAGATTCCTGCCTCTGAGCCTGGGCCTGGCTCTTGTGGGGAGGGGTGGGAACTGGACCCTTCCATTGTCCCAGAGCAGACTGAGCTGGAAATGAAGACCCAGAGTCCTCGAGGTTTCTGTAGACTCTTAGTGGGTGTGAGATGATGGCTCTGGTGTGGGAAAACAAAGTCACACCTACTTGCTCTTTCTGTCATGCCCTGGTGACTTATGCTGTGTCTGAATGTCCGTAGGTTCAAGCCACCTGTGGCAAAGGTTCCCCCTGGGTTTGCAAGGTGACGATCTCAAAGCTTCAGTCTCTTGAAAAGTGAAAGTCGCTCAGTCCTGTCCAACTCTTTGTGAACCCATGGGCTATATAGTCCATGGAATTCTCCAGGCCAGAATACTGGAATGGGTAGCTTGCTTTTCCCTTCTCCAGGGGATCTTCCCAACCCAGGGATCGAACCCAGGTCTCCCATGTTGCAGGCAGATTCTTTACCAACTGAGTTATCAGGGAATCCCAGGAGCTAAATAATTGCCAGGTCTTGTAATACAGCACATAAACCTCCTTGCAAGTAGGTCTCCTCATTTAGACTCTGCAAGGAAATGTTGCATTTTCCCTTTGCCTTCATCAAGAGCTTAAGAACTCTGTCAGGCTTTTCCAAAACATTACATAAATATTAACTTACAAATATTGTTTATGAGAAATAGAATATTGTTCTTTCTTCATTAAAAAAAATTTTTTTGACTGCACCCTGCAGCATGTGGGATCTTAGTTCCCCAACCAAGTATCGAACCTGCATTCCCTGTATTGGAAGGTGGAGTCTTAACCACTGGACCTCCAGGGAGGTCCCTGAAAATATTGTTCTTGTTGTTTGATATATTTGGAGTCTGTCCTGACTCAAGTCTAACAAATGCCCCAGGAGGGAAGGATGCTTTGAGGGTTGATGAGTTTTTCTTCTGATTCTATTTCTAATGATTGGGCATACTATATAAGTAACAGGTTGTTCTTTAATTGTAGAGTGAGTATGACCACTAATAAATGTACTCCATATTTATATATACAAGTGGCACCTTTGGGAGGACAAGGAGCTAAGGGCAGTCAGCCTTTCATATGCTAATGCCTGAGCTCAAGGCACACTAGATATTACTCAATCATGCTAATATTTAGCTTTGGAAATTAAAGCATAAATTCATGAATTTGATTAGCATTCTTTCTCATCATTGCTAGTTAACCATAATATATGTATACACACAATGTTCCAAGATTTTTCCTTTTTGTTTTTAATTTTTAGCAATGTATGGTTTACTTACTTCAGTATTTGTTGAATTCGTGAAGGCTATTGTTTTTCAGGAGGAAGCCAAGAGGTGTTGAATTCCCAGTGTGTCTTCTTACTGTTTGTCTCCTTATTAATGTGAACCTTAGACATTCTATGGAACTGCCCCTCCTTTATGGTATCTGATGCTCTCTAGAATGACTGTATGGGTTTGTGGCATCAGGGCTTTAGCATTATTTTATAGGTGATCAGAGATGGAAGGTGACTTGTCTAAGGTCACATAACTACTGCAGAGCTAGGGCTGGATTCTAAGCATTCTGACTTCAAGAATGTTTTTGATTTCCACTTTTTTAAAAAACCTTTTATTGAAGTATAGTTGATTGCAATATTATATGTTTCAGGTGACAACACAGTGATTCAATATTTTTATTGCTTGTACTCCATTTAATGTTATTATAAAATATTGGCTATATTCTCTGTGCTGTATCTTATAGCTTATTTATTTTATACATAGTAGTTTGTACCTCTTAATCCCCTACCCTTTTTTGCCCCTCCCCCTTTCCTGTCCCCACTGGTAACCACTAATTTGTCCTCTGTATCAGTGAATTTGTTTCTATTTTGTTGCATTTGTTCACTTGTGTTTTTTAGATTCCATATATAAGTGAGATCATAGAGTATTTGTCTTTCTCTGTCTGACTTATGTCACTAAGCATAATACCCTTCAGGTGCAGGAGTGAGCAAGCCTTTGTGCACACTCTTCATGAGCAGAGCCTAGGTTTCCTGCAGCCCCCCTCTAAGTCCCACTGGTTTTCAAACCAGCTAAGAGGTCTTTGAACAGCTCACTCCCCAGGGAGGATCTCTGAGTGCCCAATGTCCCCCTCTTCTCCCATGTCTCCTCCTAGAGGAACGGGTCCCAACCTGCTCGCTTCTTTTCTCTTTCTACCTGACTTCCTGTAGATATGTATGGCCTTAGTCATAGAAGAGTCTTTCTGCAGGTGTCCTGTTTGTTTCAGTGAGGACTGCTCTGCATGTAGATGTCACCTTGATGTGTTTGTGAAGGGAAGTGAGCTCCACATCCTCCTACTCCACCATCTCGATGGCCTGTCTGATTTCCACTAGTTTTGTGATCATGTTAAGCCACTTGGGGGCTTCCCTGATAGCTCAGTTGGTAAAGAATCCGCCTGTAAAACAGGAGACCCCTGTTTGATTCCTAGGTCGGAAAGATCCACTGGAGAAGGGATAGGCTACCCACTCCAGTATTCTTGGGCTTCCTTTGTGGCTCAGCTGGTAAAGAATTCACCTGCAATGTGGGAGACCTGGGTTCGATCCCTGGGTTGGGAAGATACCCTGGAGAAGGGAAAGGCTACCCAATCCAGTATTCTGGCCTAGAGAATTCCATAGACTGTATAGTCCATGGGGTCGCAAAGAGTCGGACACGACTGAGTGTCTTTCACTTTCACTTAGCCACTTGAGTAGTACTTTTTTTAAAGTCTGGACTAAAGCAATTTTTTTTTGTTTTTTTGCTTGCTATACTCTAACTTCAGATCTCCCATTTGGGAAAATGAACTTGTAAGTCCGTTGTTTCTTCATAGAAAGCAATACGTATATCCCTTAGTCTAAGCATAAGTTGTGGAAAGCTTCATTTTCCTTCTTAGGCTGGGTCAAGACCACTTTGAAACATTTCTGGGTACCATGCAGACAGAGCTTAGTTAAATCTGTCTATTCTTTGCCTTCTATAGTACCAGCTCTGTCTGCCCATCTTCTCAGGATACTTAGGTGCGAGCTCTGCTGTATGGCAAGGACCACACAGCGCTCGGAAGTAAGAACACTTGAAAGTCACAGGCAGGAGTTGCCTGGGAAACAAGGGTCTGTCTTCACAAAAGGATTGTACTTTGAGGTGAAATTCACAAACAAAGTCAGTCAACATGAAGACTCTGGAAACTGTCAGTGCGAGCTGTTTCATTTTTCTGTGCATTCCACAAGAAGCAAGTGGGAACCTTTTGTGTAAAGTTCTAGCATATGTGATCCCAGAAGGTGTTTGAAGTGTATTGAGCAGGGACGATATTGCAGCTGTCAGCCAAGGCATTTACTGAGCATTCTTTTCATGTGGCCATGTCTCAACCATCAGCACCAAGAAAAAGCTTGTGCGAGAGTGGAGTTGGGAGGAGGATGTCTGGCGTGGGCACAGCCAAGAGTCAGTAACAATGAGGGAGATCATTTTAAGTGAGGAGGTCTACAGTTTTTCATTCAGGAAATGGAAGGTTTCTTTGGCCCCTCTTTCTAATTTGAGAACTGTGTAGCTAATAAATTAAGAATTAATAAATTTACTAAAGTGGTATGTATTTTTAAATTTTTCACTGGAAAAGGAAATGGCAACCCACTCCAGTATTCTTGCCTGGGAAATCCCACAGATAAAGGAGCCTGGTGGGCTACCATGGGGTTGCAAAAACATCAGACATGACTGAGCCACTTTCAATAAAATGTAAACAGCAGATTGAAGTACTTATTTTAGTAATCTTACTAAAAATCAAAATGTTGTTTGTCCTTAGCAATTTTATTTAACTATCTTAAAAATAGCCAAATAAATTTCTCATTGAATGACATAAACAGTCATACTCTATCATCTCTTAATTTCTCAAAATTGTGATACAAATAAGTGGCAAAATTATAGAACATTAACATTCTCATAACCAATTGATAGTTCATCCCAGAAGTTGTATTTCTCCCATCCAAGTACTAACCAGGCCCGACCCTGCTTAGCTTCCAAGATCAGACAAGATCGGGCGCATTCAGGGTGGTATGGCCATAGACAGAAGGTTGTATTTCTAAAAAATGACACCATAGTTAATAAAAAAAGATTTTAAGACAATGAGAATGGTCTTCCAAAGAGAAATTAATAAACATATAATAAAATAATGAGTCAGTTTTATAAACTAAAAAAATATAAAGTGATTAGAGAAAATATAATAGATAAAAAGAGGAATAAAGTAATAATTATTTTTCTTTTCTGGCTTATGAAAAATTGTTTAATAATATTCTTATTCAGTTGTTGCATTTTCCTTCCAAAATCAACATATGTCAACAAACATATGCCATTTTTTTAAGGATACTTTTGAATTGTAGTTAAACAGTATTCCTTCTAAATTGAGCAACTATTCTAAGTTCTGAAAATCAAAAATAAAAAAGATTTTTAAACAACTAAACATTTCCAAAAGTAAAACCTAAGATGCTTATTTGGAATAGATTATGTTTTGATGTAATAAAAATACATGTATGGTTTTTTAATCTTTTGTGTGATATTGGCACGTAATTCATAGATTGATCTTAAATTATTTTTGTTGCATATGGGTTTTCATTAGTGAATATGACTCCCTTTAAAAAAATGTTCAGCAGCTTCTGGGAGACAATTTCCCTGTTTTTTTGAATAAGGCAGCCTAGTATACACAGAAGAATGGACTAGGATTCAGGAAAACTGGGGATTGGGCTGGGGAATTACCTTAAGGCAAGGGAATTAAAATAAATTAGGAGAAACCACTATACTTCGAAAGGGCTTATTATTCCTTAGTTGAATAATAGAGATCAGTCAGAGAACAAATTGTATTTATAGAATTGTCAAAGCTACTTTGAAAAAGACTGGGAAGAAATCATCCAAAACGGCAGTATTTGCCTCTGAGTGGTAGAATTCTGTTTGCCTTGAGTCTCTGCTCTATTTTGTAAATCTAACAGTCTCAAAAAGAGGAAAAAGAAAATCAGGTTTCTTTTTAAAAATTTGAAATCACAAAAGAAACCAGAAACCTGGCTCTTTCCCAGCGTTCTAATGGGAAATTATAAAGAGTGCCACAAAACTGTCAAAAGGGCTGCACTGTGCTGATAGATTTCGATCTCTTCAGGAAGTATTGTAGGGAATGGCAGGTCCCTCAGCCCCTCTCCTCTGCAGAGATCAGGCTCCCGGGCCTTTGTCTTGAGTGGTGAGAGCACCCAGCATGCAGCCAGGCGCAGCAGCAATGGTCTGTGCCTCGCGGAGCACCTTTGGGGGCTGAAGCTGATAATTGTCCTGCCTCTGATCGGGTAAGCTGTCCAGCCTGTGGGCTGCCAGCTGCCTGAGCTTTACCAAAAGAAGGCGGGTCATTCCTTCTTTCACTGTATTGTCAGCTGAATAAAACGGCCTGCCACAGCCGGGACACAAAAGCTCTCCATTAGGATTACGCTGCCAGGTTGGAGAATGGCCCTTTCAACGCCGCAAGGCCTCCAAGAGGGTTTGTACTCTGCTGACCACCTTTATGCAAATCCCTCTTCTTTGTCCAGAGGCCCCATGACGGAGGCCAACTAAGCCTTTCTGGGCGGATAGGCTCCGTGCAGGGCTGGGAGGGAGCTTGCCCAGGTTAGGTGTTGCTAGGAAGAAAAGCACAACGGTTTGTAAAATGCTAGTGCTAATAAATTGAACACTGGGAAGAAAAAACATCTTATATTTTGAGATGTTATTGATCAGGAACAAGTGATTCCTCAGATAGAACAGATGGAAGTGGTATAGAGTCTGGGAAGGCAGAAATTATGGTGCTCTGACATCATGCAAAACTGATAACGTCTGTATGTGCTTTTGCCAGTTCTCTCCTGGTTTCTTTCCTGATCCTGGGCTTCTTCCTCATCCTCCAGGGTGGAGAAGCTTCCTGGTCTCCTCAGTTGCTTGGGCTCTCTTCACTCCCCTGGTTGCTGCTCACTCCCTCCATCCTTCTCATTGAATATTTCCAAGTTTTTATTTTCGCTTCCTCAGGTCACTCCCTTGGAGCACTCATGGTGATGTGTCAAATTTCAAATGTTCTTTAAAAAAATTATTATTTATTTTAATTGGAGGATAATTGCTTTACAGTATTGTGATGGTTTTTGCCCTATATCAGTATGAATCTGCATAGGTGTACATGTGTCCTCTCCATCCTGAAACCCCCTCCCATCTCCCTCCCCACCTCATCCCTCCAGGTTGTCACAGAGCACTGGCTTTGGGTGCCCCGCTTCACACATCAAACTTGCACTGGTTATCTATTTTCCATATGGTAATGTATATGTTTCAGTGCTATTCTCTCAAAGCATCCCACCCTCTCCTTCTCTCCTTTGTGTGTGTCTTGTAGAATGGACTAGAAGAGATCGCCAAGTCATGCATCCAACTATTGCTCTTGTCTGTCTACATGGTCAGATTGATCATTCTTGTCAAATAGAGAATAGGTTTTCTTGCATGTTTCATTGATACCTAAACATGCAAGAGAATCCACAGTTGGTGATTTTTCTTTTCAGATTCTTCCATAACCCAGTTTCCCTCCAGTAAAGGATGCCTTTGGCCTTATGACCTTCAGCCACTTCAGCCCCTTACTGCCTCAGGCCCATAGCGGCAGTGTCACCTCTGCCTTTTAACTCATTCTTTGTCTTTTCTCCTTTTCACCTGCCTCCTTTATACCGTGTCAGAAATCCATCCTCTCTGGCAGCTTTCTTCTGTACCTCCTGCTGACCTCCTAAACTCAAGCCTTTCCTCAGCCTGTCCACTCAGCTCCTGGCATCATCCTTCTTAGAGTTGCTTTGATCCTATTAGTCCCTTCTCAGAAATTTGCTATAGTGCCCAGTTAGCTTACAAATTAAATTAAAATGTTCACATCTTCAGTTAGAGAACATGACCTATCTGACAATATCAGTTTCCCCATTTGATTCTTATACTTTTCAATATTCTACCTTCTCTATTTTTAGATAATTATTTTGGCAGTTATGTAGCTCTTTGAAATAATTATTGTTTCTCTGTAGGTCTTTTAGCTTTAAGACTGACAATAACAGCAATAAAAAACCCAGCACAGTGCCTTGCCCATAGTCGATAACTATTTGGGATATGAACAATTAACTAAATCCATGGAAGCATTTGAAATTGCTGAAGACAATTTGCCCAGAAAACAGAAGCATAGGATTCAGTGTCCTGAAAACAGAATTCTTGCTCCCTTGGTAACTTCTTTTGGAGTCAAATAGAGTGAACTTTAAGAAATATGAACCAAGAGTGGCCTAAAATACTCCAGTGTAATAATGTATCAGGTTCTTGACTCAAATTCAGTATTTCTGTGAATTTCTATATGTGATTTCCTAGAAAGTTCTGCTATCAAGAGCTTCTGTATAATTTTCCTTGCTTTGTTTCACCAGTTTATTTTCAGATTTTTAAACTGAAAATGGACTGAAAACAGAGAAAACTTACCTATCAGATTCTTTTTTTGTGACACACGGGATCTTAGTACCCCAGTTAGGGACTGAAAGCATGCTCTGTGCAGTAGGAGCTTGGAGTCTTAACCACTGGACTGCCAGAGAAGTCTCCAGAGTCTTACATGATTCACTAAGATTTCTTTCAATGGCTCATTTAAAATATACCTTTATGTAAAGAGAGAAGGCTATCTACATATTAAGTCATCTCTCCTACATTGTTCCTACATCTTTTTCTATATCTTAGACTATTATCTTCATGAATCCTAGGGCCTCTCAGTCAGTTCAGTTCAATCACTCAGTCGTGTCTGACTCTTTGCCACCCCGTGGACTGCAGTAGGCCAGGTTTCCTTGTTCATTACCAACTCCCAGAGCCTACTCAAACTCATGTCCATTGAGTCGGTGATGCCATCCAACCATCTCACCCTCTCACCCCCTTCTCCTCCTGCCTTCAATCTTTCCCAGCATCAGGGTCTTTTCCATGAGTCAGTTCTTTGCATCAGGTGGCCAACGGATTGGAGCTTCAGCTTCAGCATCAGTCCTTCCAATGAATATTCAGGACTGATTTCATTTAGAATTGACTGGTTTGATCTCCTTGCAATCCAAGGGGCTCTCAAGAGTCTTCTCCAACACCACAGTTCAAAAGCATCAATTCTTTGGTGCTTAGCCTTCTTAATGGTTCAGCTCTCACATCCATACAGGACTACTGGAAAAACCATAACTTTGTCCATATGGACCTTTGTTAGCAAAGTAATGTCTCTGCTTTTTAATATATTGTCTAGGTTGGTAATAGCTTTCCTTCCAAGGAGCAAGCATCTTTTAATTTCATGGCTGCAGTCACCTTGTGCAGTGATTTTGGAGTCCAAGAAAATACAGTCTCTATTTCCATTGTGTCCCCATCTGTTTGCCATGAAGTGATGGGATAGGCTGCCATATCTTAGTTTTTTGAATGCGGAGTTTTAAGCCAGCTTTTTCACTCTCCTCTTTCACTTTTATCAAGACGCTCTTTAGTTCCTCTTCATTTTCTGCCATAAGGGTGGTGGTATCTGCATATCTGAGGTTGTTGATATTTCTCCCTGCAATCTTGATTCCAGCTTGTGCTTCATCCTAGGGTCTCTGGAGAAAGAGAAAACTTGTCATAGCCCTTAACCAGTTGACTACAACCTATTCTTCACAGTTTTGCAGGCTAGGTTCAGACAATCATGTGTTGTAGGGAGGAGCTAACATTTTTCCTGCACTTGGGGGAAACAGACAACATAAGAACTTTCATACACAGCCAGATAGGGCAGGTGCCATTTGGAGGGCAGGAGAGCGAATGACAAAAGGCTTCTTGGAGAAGATGCTTTGGGGAAAGTGGCTTGAGGGATAGATACGGCTTCAGTCATTAAAAATATGAAGAAGGGCCTTCTAGGCAGGAAGACTGGATGGATCTGGATAAAGACTGGATAAAGGAGTGTGTGACTGGGCAGTGGTGCATACTTCCTGGAATTCAGAAAGATGTAAGCTATGGTGTGGCTGAAGAGGTGAGGTGGATCATATTCTAGAGGGTCTTGGGTGACAAGCTGAGAAGAGAACACATGTAACCATGTATGATACCCACATTCAGTAAACATATGGAGCCTCTTATATTCTCCCTTTACTAACGTAATCTTATCTGCAGTGAAGTGACATGGAATTGGCCTAGTAAATGAAGCGAAACCCAAACCTACCTACCTAAGGTGGGGCCCAGGGTCCACATTACTGCTCTTGCTTGCTTCATAATGATTTCAAATGACAAATTTTGTCAGAAGCTCTTCCTTGAGGTCAGAGCTGGACTAAGTAGTTCTGGATGCCAGTGGAGTAAGTACTGGGTGTGAATGCCAGCTGGCTTCTTGCAGATGCTCTTTGGCCAGTGTGAACTGAGGTCACATATTGGGAATGGTCCCCAGTTTCCTTCAGTGGGTGCTTCTTGAACTGCCAGTCAGTGCTGGGTGCTGGGGACAAGGAGTCAGGACACCAGATTCTGCCCTTGTGCTCATACTGCAGTGGGGGGGATAGACAAGGACTCAGATAGTGATCAGACATCCTAGAAAGTGGCAAGTGCCCTGAAAGAGAAGTAGACAGTGAGCTCTAGAGGGCTCAAGGAGGAAAAATCTGGGGAGAGCATGGGCGTGATTCTGGAAAAATTTGAGAAAAATGGTATCTTTTTGACACACATTCATATAATCCAGACCCCCAGATACCTTCAGGCTCATAGATGCTGTGAAGTATGTTTGCTAAACATCAGAAACAGATTTTTATTTGAAGACCATGCTATTTGCCTTTATCCTTAGTACCATCCAGATAGTACAAGGATTATGTGTCCCTCAGAGAAGGCGGGGACACTCCTTGATTAATGCAAAGAAAATCCATCACACTTGATAGAAGAAATTCCTGAACATCAGCATCACTTCTGTATCTAAAAACCAAGTAAAGGATTACAAGTAAACATTTTTCTCTAATTGCACTAAGAGGAGAGTTTGTATAAGTGGTAGATCTTCGCTTCATCTCTAGGGCTCTTATCAAGCAGACAGGTCAAGTTAGCGTAAGAAAGCTCAGTGCCTTGGGTCAAGTAGGCTGCCATTGTGATTCAAGAGGTGCTACAGTTAGGGAGAGACTCGGGAAAATTGACTTCATGTAGAAGCTGGCAGCAGTTGAAGAACATTTTTGGGTGAAGAGCAGTCCCAGTTTCTGAAGACCATAGCATTGGTATGAGAATCATAGCATTGTGGAAAAAGTCACTTCTAACCTGGGAAATCTTAGTTCTTGAAAAGGGTTCTCTTATCTTTATTTTGGGATTTCTCAGGGGGCACTAGTGGTAAAGAACCCACCTGCCAATGCAGGAGATGTAAGAGACAAGGATTCAAGCATTGGGTTGGGAAGATCCCCTGGAAGAGGGCATGGCAACCCACTTCAGTATTCTTGTCTGGAGAATCCCATGGACAGAGGAGTCTGGCAGGCTACAGTCCATAGGATCACAAAAAGTCAGACATGACTGAAGTGACTTAGCACACAGCACACATTTTTATTTTAAATGTACATGATTGCTGACTTCCGTGTTGTTGCTAGAAAGGCTATTTTGATCTAGAAACATCTAGTCTTTCAAAAGTCAGCTAGATAGACTATAAGTGTCCACAGACAGAGCTCACAGTTTCTTCAATTCTTATTCTTGCATAAGAAAATGCCTTTATCTTTTAGATTTTCCCTTTATGCTTACTTTTTATATTACACTGTGTGCTTGTAACCTAATGAAAGTAAGAGTCCTCTGTGTTTTGAAACTGATTGGCAAGTTCTAGCTGACTGGGGGGAAATCTAAGTAATGAGCCATATTTTAAAATAATAAGAACAATAACACCTGAATTAATGAGTAATTCATACAATCAAGATGTCCTCAGTTAGCTAAAGCACAGGTCAAGATGTAACATCATTCAAGTAGTAACAATCAACTCTTAACACACATGAAATTGTATAGCACAAGAAATAAATGTATCTGTTTAGAAATGTCATTGATTTTTACCACCTACAAACTTAAAATGCAAATCATATGTTATTCTATTTGGACACTCTAAAGGTAGCCCTGTACCCATTTCCCTGAGAGAATTTTAAAATCAAGAGAGGGAAAGAAAAGATGTCTTGGTTTTGGTAAACTGGATATTTTAGATCAGTGATATGTGTGTTTGTATGTGTGTTCGTGTATGCATGCATATAAACTCAATTGTTGAACAAATGCAAATAAAACTGAACTTGAATGTTAATTTTTTGCTTCTAATTTTATATTTATATAGGTATATATATGATAATATATTCTCATAGATGAAAAATCAACCTACATATTTCCTTTGAACTGTGATGTCTAAAATAAAACTTATTGTTCTTGCAGTAAATATAATTTGGTGTTTAGGTTCTCTGGGAACTTTGTTACTTCTGTAATGAGAATGTGAAGAGATATGAAAAATAAGATCATAAATTTTTAAAATATAAATTTATTTATTTTAATTGGAGGCTAATTACTTTACAATATTGTATTGGTTTTGCCATACACTAACATGAATCCACCATGGGTGTACATGTATTCCCCATCCTGAACTCCTCCTCCCACCTCCCTCCCCATCCCATCCCTCTGGGTCATCCCAGTGCACCAGCCCCAAGCATCCTGAATCATGCATCGAACCTGGACTGGTGATTCGTTTCACGTATGATAATATATGTGTTTCAATGCCATTCTCCCAAATCATCCCACCCTCGCCCTCTCCCACAGAGTCCAGAAGACTGTTCTATATATCTGTGTCTCTTTTTCTGTCTCGAATACAGGGTTATCATTACCATCTTTCTAAATTCCATATATATGCTTTAGTATATTGTACAGGTGTTTTTCTTTCTGGCTTACTTCACTCTGTATAATGGGCTCCAGTTTCATCCACCTCATTAGAACGAATTCAAATATATTCTTTTCAGTGGCTGAGTAATATTCCATTGTGTATATGTACCACAGCTTTCTTATCCATTCATCTGCTGATGGGCATCTAGATTGCTCCCATGTCCTGGCTATTATAAACAGTGCTGTGATGAACATTGGGGTGCACGTGTCTCTTTCAGATCTGGTTTCCTCGGTTTGTATGCCCAGTAATGGGTTTGCTGGGTCATATGGCAGTTCTACTTCCAGTTTTTTAAGGAATCTCCACACTGTTCTCCATAGTGGCTGTACCAGTTTGCATTCCCACCAACAGTGTAAGAGGGTTCCCTTTTCTCCACACCCTCTCCAGCATTTATTGCTTGTAGACTTTTGGATAGCAGCCATCCTGACTGGCGAGTAATGGTACCTCATTGTGGTTTTGATTTGCATTTCTCTGATAATGAGTGATGTTGAGCATCTTTTCATGTGTTTGTTAGCCATCTGTATGTCTTCTTTGGAGAAATGTCTGTTTAGCTCTTTGGCCCATTTTTTGATTGGATCATTTATTCTTCTGGAATTGAGCTGCAAGAGTTGCTTGTACATTTTTGAGATTAATTCTTTGTCAGTTGCTTTGTTTGCTATTATTTTCTCCCATTCTGAAGGCTGTCTTTTCACCTTGCTTATAGTTTCCTTTGTTGTGCAAAAGCTTTTCAATTTAATTAGGTCCCATTTGTTTATTTTTGCTTTTATTTCCATTACCCTGGGAGGTGGGTCATAGAGGATCTTGCTGTGATTTATGTGTTTTGCCTATGTTTTCCTCTAGGAGTTTTATAGTTTCTGGTCTGTTAAGATTTTCTATTTCTTCCTGGTTCAGTTTTGGAAAGTTGTACTTTTCTAAGAATTTGTCCATTTCTTCCAAGTTGTCCATTTTATTGGCATATAGTTGCTGATAGTAGTAGTCTCTTTTTTTTTTTTTAGTAGTAGTCTCTTATGATCCTTTGTATTTCTGTGTTGTCTGTTGTGATTTCTCCATTTTCATTTCTAATTTTGTTGATTTGATTTTTCTCCCTTTGTTTCTTGATGAGTCTGGCTAATGGTTTGTCAATTTTATTTATTGTTGGTCCTTTATTGGACCGGAACCTGGTGGTCCGGAGTCAACGATGAGAAAGTGAAAGAAGGAAAGAGGCCAATAGTCCCTAGGTTACGCAGCTGGCTTTTGTGCTCCAGGGAATCAGCCAGAAATAGAGAGAGAGAGACAGAGAGAGAGAGACAGAGAGAGAGAGAGATAAAGAAAGAAAGAAAGACAGACAGACACAGGGACACAAGTCTGATGGAGCAAAGGTGCTTTATTGAATTCTGTAAGAGTATATATACCAGTAGCTTCTTTAGATAAAGATCAAGAGACCAGACTTTACAAGTTTACCAAGGAAGCAAGGAGCAATAGAGGCCATAAGGCCAAGAGGCGATCCATAACAAAAGAGGGTCGTAAATAACCCCTTTCACCAAATGGAAAAGCTAATGAAGGAAATCCTATGCAAGCATCCCTTCTCTTTGATCTCCATCCTGGGAGAGGCTTGCCTGCTCCTTTCGCTCTTGACAGGGACTGATAAGGAACAGAGGGCTCAAGAGAGCTAGGAAACAGCACACAGGGATCTTACTGTTAAATGCTTCCTGACAGTTTAACTTCTCCAAGAACCATCTTTTGGCTTTGTTGATTTTTGCTATGGTCTCTTTTGTTTCTTTTGCATTTATTTCTGCCCTAATTTTTAAGCTTTCTTTCCTTCTACTAACCCTGGGGTTCTTAATTTCTTCCTTTTCTAGTTGCTTTAGGTGTAGAGTTAGGTGATTTATTTGACTTTTTTCTTGTTTCTTGAGGTAAGCCTGTATTGCTATGAACCTTCCCCTTAGCACTGCTTTTACAGTGTCCTATAGGTTTGGGGTTGTTGTGTTTTTGTTTTCATTCGTTTCTATGCATATCTTGTTTTATTTTTTGATTTCTTCTGTGATTTATTGGTTATTCAGCAGCGTGTTGTTCAGCCTCCATATGTTGGAAATTTTAATAGTTTTTCCCTGTAATTGAGATCTAATCTTACTGCACTGTGGTCAGAAAAGATGCTTGGAATGATTTCAGTTGTTTTGAATTTACCAAGTCTAGATTTATGGCCCAGGATGTGGTCTATCCTGGAGAAGGTTCCATGTGCGTTTGAGAAAAAGGTGAAATTCATTGTTTTGGGGTGAAATATCCTATAGATATCAATTAAGTCTAACTGGTCTATTGTGTCAATTAAAGTTTGTGTTTCCTTGTTAATTTTCTGTTTAGTTGATCTATCCATAAGTGTAAGTGTGGTATTAAAGTCTCCCACTATTATTATGTTATTGTTAATTTCCCCTTTCATACTTGTTAGCATTTGTCTTACATATTGTGGTGCTCCTATGTTGGGTGCATATATATTTATAATTGTTATATCTTCTTCTTGGATTGATCCTTTGATCATTATGTAGTGTCCTTCTTTGTCTCTTTTCACAGCCTTTGTTTTAAAGTATATTTTATCTGATATGAGTATTGCTACTCCTGCTTTCTTTTGGTCTCTATTTGTATGGAATATCTTTTTCCAACCCTTCACTTTCAGTCTGTATGTGTCCCTTGTTTCCAGGTGGGTCTCTTGTAGACAACATATATGGGGGTCCTGTTTTTGTATCCATTCAGTCAGTCTTTGTCTTTTGGTTGGGGCATTCAACCCATTGTCATTTAAGGTAATTATTGATAAGTATGATCCTGTTGCCATTTACTTTATTGTTTTGTGTTTGGGTTTATACACCTTTTCTGTGTTTCCTGTCTAGAGAAGATCCTTTAGCATTTGTTGGAGAGCTGGTTTGGTGGTGCTGAATTCTCTCAGCTTTTGCTTGTCTGTAAAGCTTTTGATTTCTCCTTCATATTTGAATGAGATCCTTGCTGGTACAGTAATCTGGGCTGTAGGTTATTTTCTTTCATCACTTTAAGTATGTCCTGCCATTCCCTTCTGGCCTGAAGAATTTCTATTGAAAGATCAGCATTATCTTATGGGAATCCCCTTGTGTTTTATTTGTTGTTTTCCCCTTGCTGCTTTTAATATTTGTTCTTTGTGTTTGATCTTCTTTAATTTAATTAATATGTGTCTTGGGGTGTTTCACCTTGGGTATATCCTGTTTGGGACTCTCTGGGTTTCTTGGACTTGTGTGACTATTTCCTTCCCCATTTTAGGGAAGTTTCCAGCTATCATCTCCTCAAGTATTTTCTCATGGTCTTTCTTTTTGCCTTTTTCTTCTGGGACGCCTATGATTCGAATGTCAGGGCATTTAACATTGTCCCAGAGGTCTCTGAGGTTGTCTTCATTTCTTTTCATTCTTTTTTCTTTTTTCCTCTCTGTTTCATTTATTTCTACCATTCTATCTTCTACCTCACTTATCCTATCTTCTGCCTCCGTTATTCTACTGTTGGTTCCCTCTAGAGTGTTTTTTTATCTCATTTATTGCATTATTCATTATATATTGACTCTTTTTTATTTCTTTTAGGTCCTTGTTAAACCTTTCTTGCATCCTCTTGATCCTTGTCTCCAGGCTATTTATCTGTAACTCCAATTTGGTTTCAAGGTTTTGGATTATTTTCACTATCATTATTTGGAATTCTTCATCAGGTAGACTCCCTATCTCTTCCTCTTTTGTTTGGTTTGATGGGCATTTATCTTGTTCCTTCACCTGCTGGGTATTTCTCTGCCTTTTCATCTTGCTTATATTGCTGTGTTTGGGGTGGCCTTTCTGTATTCTGGCAGTTTGTGGTTCCTCTTTATTGTGGAGGTTCCTCACTGTTGGTGGAGTTGGACGGGTGGCTTGTCAAGGTTTCCTGGTTAGGGAAGCTTGTGTCGGTGTTCTGGTGAGTGGAGCTGGATGTCTTTTCTCTGGAGTGCAATGAAGTGTCCATTAATGAGTTTTGAGATGTCAGTGGGTTTGGTGTGACTTTGGACAGCCTGTATATTGAAGCACAGGGCTATGTTCCTGTGTTGCTGGGGAATTTGTGTGCTATGTCTTGCTCTGGAACTTGTTGACCCTTGGGTGGTGCTTGGTTTCAGTGTAGGTATGGAGGCGTTTGATGAGCTCCTATCGATTAATGTTCCCTGGATTCAGGAGTTCTCTGGTGTTCTCAGGATTTGGCCTTAAGCCTCCTGCCTCTGGTTTTCAGTCTTATTCTTACAGTAGCCTCAAGCCTTCTTCATCTATATAGCACTGATGATAAAACATCTAGGTTAATGATGAAGTTTCTCCACAGTGAGGGACACCCAGAGAGGTACACAGAATTACATGGAGAAGAGAAGAGGGAGGAGGGAGATCGAGATGACCAGGAGGAGAAGAGGGGGAAGCAAAAGGGGAGAGAACAAGCTAGCCAGTAATCACTTCCCTATGTGCTCTCCATAGTCTGGATCCCTCAGCGATGTTCATGGAGTTACACAGAGAAGAGGGTGGAAGGAGACAGAGGTGGCCAGGAGGATAAAAGGGGGAATCAAAAGGAGAGAGACAGATCTAGCCAGTAATCAGTTCCCTAAGTATTCTCCACAGCCTGAAACACACAGAGATTCACAGAGTTGGAGAGAGTAGAGAAAGGGGAGGGAGGAGATAGAGGCAACCTGGTGGAGAAAAAGGAGAGTCCAAAGGGGGAGAGAGCAGTCAAGCCAGTAATCTCGGTCCCAAGTAAAAATAGGTACTGAAATTTGGGTTCTTAAAGTTACAAAATTGATAACGAATACCAAAAAGCAAAGATTAAAAGTCTATAGTAGAGGTTGGATTCTCAAAAATACAATATTAAAGAAAAAACAAAGTCACAAAAATTATAAAATACATATATATATGAAGTTTGCTTTAAAAATAGGGTCTTTTTGGGAGAAGGCGAGGGTGGGATGTTTCGAGAGAACAGAATGTATATTATCTATGATGAAACAGACCACCGGCCCAGGTGGGATGCATGAGACAGGTGCTCGGGCCAGGTGCACTGCGAGGACCCAGGGGAATCGGGTGGGGGGGGAGGTGGGGGGGGATTGGGATGGGGAATACATGTAACTCCATGGCTGATTCATGTCAATGTATGACAAAACCCACTGCAATGTTGCGAACTAATTAGCCTCCAACTAATAAAAATAATTGGAAAAAAAATTTTAAAAATTAAAAAAAAATTAAAAAAAATAGGGTCTTTTTTTCCTGCAAAGTAATAGTAGGTTATAAAAATGAAAATTAAAGGAATCATACAGGAGTTAAAATAAAAAAAATTTAATTAAAAAAAGATAATAGTAAAAATATATCTAGGAATTTCTCTGGAGCTGTTGCAGACAGTGTGGGTCAGTTCATTTTCAGATAGTTCCTTGGTCTGGCTTGTACTTCTCAAGGTCCATAGGCCCCTTCCTATGTAGTCGGTGCTAACTACAGGGTTTTAATCTATTGCACCTGTCACTTAGAAAGCGGTTCCCTCTTTATTTTAGCTTCTGTTTGCTGGTCTCTTCAGTGTCTAATTTCCGCCCCGACACGAGGGGTGCAGTGGTGGTCACTTTTTTTTTTTTTTTTAGGCTCACTTGTTTAGTCGTGCTGTGGGGAGGCAGGAACACTGAACACTGCAAACAAATCTCACTGGCGTGTGTGGGGAGTGCTTGCAGTGATTCAGCCACACTGGGATTGCCGCCCCCCCCCCCCCCCCCCCCCCCCCCCGCCGCCCCGCTCACGGCATGTGTGCTTTCCCAGTCTACACTGCTCAGACTCTAGGTTGCTCTGCCGGGACCTGTCTGATGGGAGCCCTGGGTTGCGTGCACTTCCGAGGTCTAAGCCGCTCAGGTTCAGGTTCTCGGGTACTCAACAAAGGCGCAGACTTGGTTGGGCCTGCGTTTTGTGCCCTTCCCAGGTCCCAGCAGCTCAGGTGACCAGGTGCTTGGTGCGCATAGTCACCCCTAGTTGGAGGCTGCGGCTTACCCCCTCTCCTGTCCAAGCCTCTAGGTTTTCTGGGTGTACAATGGGCGCGCCTTCTCAGATGTGCCGTGTATCTCTGGGGAGCTGATCTCTGGCTGCGACCCTCCCGGTGGATGTCGACCATCCAGAATCCCAAGAAGTCTTGGTTAGCAGAGAAGCCTGCTTGCAATTTGGTATTGGATGCCTCTCTGTGGCTGTGATTGCCCTCTCCCGGCTCTGGCTGCCCTCGCCTGCCTGTCTCTGGCAGGGGATGGGCCAGTCCGCAGCCGGCTAGTTCTGCTCAGTCCTTGGTTCTGTGGGCAGGCCTGGCGTTGTCTTAGGTTAGGGCTTTTCGCAGGATCGCTATCCCACAGTCTGGGTCGCTGTTTCAAGTTAGTTCCTTCAGATTGCCCTCGGGGCATTCAGGCCTGGTCTTTACCCTAAGCAATGCAGCCCATGCCTCCCTGTCCAGCCCCCGCTTGCTAGTGGTGGATGGGAGCGTCTGGGCTGGTTCTCCACTGGGAGTTGCCTTTAGGCACGTAATCTGTGGCTTTTAATTATTTATTTATTTTTCTTCCTCTTTATGTTGCCTCTGAGCTTCCAAGGCTCACCACAGACTCGCCAGTGAGAGTGTTTCCTGGTGTTTGGAAACTTCTTTCTTTTTTAAGACTCCCTTCCTGGGACGAATCTCCATCCTTACCTCTTTTGCCTCTCTTTTTATCTTATATATTTTTTCCTACCTCCTTTCGAAGACAATGGGCTGCCTTTCTGGGTGCCTGATGTTCTCTGCCAGCATTCAGAAGTTGTTTTGTGGAATTTACTCAGAGTTCAAATGTTCTTTCGATGAATTTGTGGGGGAGAAAGTGGTCTTCCCGTCCTATTTCTCCGCAATTTTAGGACCGCCTCCAGATCATAAATCTTAAGATGTAACAATCATTCTCATCCATTTCTTCCAAAGAGGGAATTTTCCCAAGTATGCAACTGGTCAGTTTCATAAATATATTTACAAAATTTGCATGGGACTTTGATGTCTCTCATGCCAGGTTTCTCATTTTAGAAAAATATCTCAATAGATACACAAAGTCGTTCTTGTGCGTCTTTGAAATTCCATACTGGGAATATTTCCTTAGTATAGGAATTCCAGTGTGGTGATACACCTGTTGAACAGATTTTGCCTTGTTTCTTACTTCTAAGTTATTTAGATGTCAGACATTGAGGTCATATTAATATATGGTTCATAGTATTTGCAAAAAGGAGAACCTTATATTACATAGATAATTCTGAGAGAGAAACATGTCATGCACAATCATTGCAATTGCTTTTTGTCATGTTGGAAGATTATTTAAGCATAATCAACATGTAAAATATATGGAATGCTTCACAAATTTGCACATCGTCCTTGCAAAAGATAGCATTAAGTCATGTCCAACTCTTGTGATCCCATGAACTGTAGCCCACTAGGCTCCTCTGTCCATGGGATCATCCAGGCGAGAATACTGGAGTGGGTTGCCGTTTCCTTCTCCAGGGGAACTTCCTGACCCAAGAATTGAACCGAGGTCTGCCACATTGTAGGCAGATGCTTTCCCAACTGAGCTAAACGTGCTAATCTTCTCTGTATCATTCCGATTTTAGAATATGTGCTGGCAAAGCAAATGCTCCTTGCGATGGTTATTCAAAAGAAAAGGTTAGGTGGGAGTCCTTTATCTATAGTACAGGCTGTGCTGTGCACCTTTTTGGGAACACCTGGGACTGAAATCAGTAAACTACTTAAAAGTGACTTACGTTGTTACCACATTCGTCTTTCCCTGGACCCTTTTACAAAGTTTGAGGTGGGGGTGGGGGGGCGCTCCCAGACTGGTATTTTTATCCCAGAGCTCATTCAGTATTTATTGTTAGATTTTCAGATTTTCCTTTTGGTCATTCCTAAGTTAGAATGCCTTTGATTATCGAAGGGGCTTTGAGGATGGGAGATAAATCAAAACAAAGACACTTCCCCAGTGATCCTATACCTATGAAATGTTTTGTATACCCTATACCCTGAGATGTTTTGTAATCAAGAAATCTGCTTCACTATATTTAACTCAGCCTTTTCCAAATGTACCCAACCAAGGAACATTTGACTTTGACTTTTGCTGCAAACCTATTAACACCCTTTGGTGCTAGTGCTCTGTGGGAATAATGGACTCTAGGAAAGCCTGGGTGACTTGCACTGGGCTCTTTCACATATGTGGATGATGGCATTTGCCCTTGGTATTCTGGAACTCCTGATGAATAAGATTTGCCAGCCGTTTCTGAGCAAGAAGGATACCCGCAGCGAATTGCAACTCTTGCGACAACAGCCTATGAATGTTTGCATTGATTTAGGCTCTGGCAGGTTTGGAGGGAGCAGGAACTGCTGGGGTATCTCCAATGGGTTCTGGAAACTGCTCTATTAGGCTTAGCACTTTCTCTGCTGCTGAGATGAGGGTGGAAAGCAACTCCAGCTCCCCAAACTGAGAATGAGATTTATTGACAGGGTCCCCCCTGCTTTTAGATGCTGCTACTTAGGGATCTCTCCCCTCCCCCTCTCCACTCAGTGGTTTCCAGAGGATGGACTTTGGTAACTGGGTCCATGTCTTTGGACAGGAGAGGGCCAGCATCACACCTGTGGCAAGCAAAGAGACCTCCTCCTCTTCCAATGAAGCCGGGAAGGCGTGTTGCTTCAGAGAAGAGTTAAAGAAAAGAGTTTCAGAATACCAAGAGTTACTTGCTATTTTTTTTAAAAAAGAATCATTTGCTGAGCCACAGACCAAATCCCAATCCATGTTTCTGAGAATCCATCTTTTTCCACTGTAGAAAAGTGAGTTTGCCTATGGTTTGACAAATTAACTTTCTTTAAAAGGAAACAGTAAAAAATAATTTTCCATACTGCAGAATTTTGAAATGCTTGGCTTTAAGTTTCAGTGATTTTCCTTTTCAATAAATATGATTGGAATTCTATTTAATACATGGGAATGCAAACTAGTACAGCCGCTATGGAAAACAGTGTGGAGATTTCTTAAAAAACTGGAAATAGAACTGCCATATGACCCAGCAATCCCACTTCTGGGCATACACACTGAGGAAACCAGATCTGAAAGAGACACGTGCACCCCAATGTTCATCACAGCACTGTTTATAATAGTCAGGACAAAAAAAAAAAAAATAATAGCCAGGACATGGAAGCAACCTAGATGCCCATCAGCAGATGAATTAATACAGAATTTTTAAAAGTCAGCATCTGTTTACATTGCATATAAAGTAGACATGACATGGACAGTTTCATACCACATGTTTATCTTATGAGCCAGTAAAACCTCGTAAATAAAAAACTTGAAAGTTAAACATAAGTCTTTATTTAGTTGTGGTATATCTCAGTCATTTTATGGAATCTTTGAATTAGGTGAGTGATTAATATAATCTTTAGTTTCTATAAATTTTAATATAATATTCAATAAGCTTGCATCCCTACCCAAGTAATAATGGAAGCGTTTTAAAGTGTTACACAGATTTGTAATATCCAAGTCAAAGGATAAGTGATTACTCAACTTTGTAAGGGTCAGAGGAATGATTATGTAGAAAATCTAAAAGGCCTGGACATTTTAGGGAAGGAGGCACACAGAAATTGACATGAAAGTAACATGGGGATAATCTTGATTCAACTAATTACTTATATAATCATTTGCAAATTTCAGTCCTTTAACCAATACTGAAGCATGATTACTTAATTTGTTCATTTATTCACTCATCCAAAACAATTTGGGGCAAAAGTGAGGAGGGGAGGTCAAAGGGAAGTGGGCAGTGAGAAAGAGCTTCTTTATTAGCAACTCATTTTAGGAGCAAGGTGGACCGTGGCAGCCTTGAGTCAGCCCCAGAAGTCCCTACTCGAGCCCGAGCCTATCCCTACAGACTCCAGACCCCGGTGACCAATTCCCAGGAGCCTGAAAGTTGAATCACACAGTGTACACCCACGTGGTTCAGACCCCTGCACACCAGTCTTCAGGCATTATGGACCTGTCAACCTGTCTGGACGGGGGTTGCTCATGGCCAGCAAGCCATCTTCTTGGGGCCAGGGGACCCCTACACAGAGAAGAAAAAAAAAAGAACTGCTCTTTTCCTGGAATTTTGGAGGCTGTACTTTCTGTCAGTTCACTTCAGTCACTCAGTCGTGTCCGAGCCTTTGTGACGCTATGGACTGCAGCACTGCTATGGACAGGCCTCCCTGTCCATCACCAACTCCTGGAGCTTACTCAAACTCATGTCCATTAAGTTGGTGATGCCTTCCAAACATCTCATCCTCTGTTGTCCCCTTCTCTAACCTTCAATCTTCCCCAGCATCAGGGTCTTTTCAAATGAGTCAGTTCTTTGCATGAAGTGGCGAAAGTACTGGAGTTTCAGCCTCAACATCAGTCCTTCAAATGAAAATTCAGGACTAATCTCCTTTAGGATGGACTGGTTGGATCTCCTTGCAGTCCAAGGGACTCTCAAGGGTCTTCTCCAACACCATAGTTCAAAAGCATCAATTCTTCGGCGCTCAGCTTTCGTTATAGTCCAACTCTCACATCCATACATGACTACTGGAAAAACCATAGCCTTGACTAGACGGACCTTTGCTGGCAAAGTAATGTCTCTGCTTTTTAATATGCTGTCTAGGTCAATCAGAACTTTTCTTCCAAGCACTAAGTGTCTTTTAATTTCATGGCTGCAGTCACCATCTGCAGTGATTTTGGAGCCCAGAAAAATAAAGTCACCCACTGTTTCCAGTTTCCCCATCTATTTGCCATGAAGTGATGGGACCGGATGCCATGATCTTAGTTTTCTGAATGTTGAGCTATAAGCCAACTTTTTCACTCTCCTTCTTCATCTTCATCAAGAGGCTCTTTAGTTCTTCAATTTCTGCCATAAGGGTGATGTCATCTGCATATCTGAGGTTATTGATATTTCTCCTGGCAATCTTGATACCAGCTTGTGCTTCATCCAGCCCCGCGTTTCTCATGATGTGCTCTGCATAAAAGTTAAATAAGCAGGGTGACAGTACACAGCCTTGATGTACTCCTTTTCCTATTTGGAACCAGTCTGTTGTTCCATGGCCAGTTCTAACTGTTGCTTCCTGACCTGCACACAGATTTCTTAAGGGGCAGATCAGGTGGTCTGAGATTCCCATTTCGTGAATAACTTTCCATAGTTTGTGGTGATCCACACAGTCAAAGGCTTTGGCCTAGTCAAAAAAGCAGAAGTAAACGTTTTCTGGAACTCTCTTGCTTTTTCGATGATCCAACAGATGTTGGCAATTTGATCTCTGGTTCCTCTGCTTTTCCCAAAACCAGCTTGAACATCTGGAAGTTCACGGTTCATGTATTGCTGAAGCCTGGCTTGAAGAATTTTGAGCATTATTTTACTAGCGTGTGAGATGAGTGCCATTGTACGGTAGTCTGAGCATTCTTTGGCATTGCCTTTTTTGGGACTGGAATGAAAACTGACCTTTTCGAGTCCTTTGGCCACTGCTGAGTTTTCCAATTTGCTGGCATATTGAGTGCAGCACTTTCACAGCATCATCTTTCAGGATTTGAAATAGCTCAACTGGAATTCCATTACCTCCACTAGCTTTGTTCGTAGTGATGCTTTCTAAGGCCCACTTGACTTCACATTCCAGGATGCCTGGCTCTAGGTGAGGGATCACACCATTGTGATTTTCTGGGTTGTGAAGATCTTTTTTGTATAGTTCTTCTGTGTATTCTTGCCCTTCTTCTTAATATCTTCTGCTTCTGTTAGGTCCCTATCATTTCTCTCCTTTATTGTGCCCATCTTTGCATGAAATGTTCCCTTGGTATCTCTAATTTTCTTGAAGAGATCTCTAGTCTTTCCCATTCTATTGTTTTCCTCTATTTCTTTGCATTCATCACTGAGGAAGGCTTTCTTATCTCTCCTTGCTATTCTTTGGAACTCTGCATTCAAATATTTCCTTTTCTCCTTTGCTTTTCACTTCTCCTCATTTCACAGCTATTTGTAAGGCCTCCTCAGACAACCATTTTGCCTTTTTGCATTTCTTTTTCTTGGGGATGGTCTTGATCCTGGTCTCTTGTACAATGTCATGAATCTCCGTCCATAGTTCATCAGGCACTCTGTCTATCAGATCATGTCCCTTAAATCTATTTGTCACTTCCACTGTATATTCATAAGGGATTTGATTTAGGTCATGCCTGAATGGTCTAGTGGTTTTCCCTACTTTCTTCAATTTAAGTCTGAATTTGGCAATAAGGAGTTCATGATCTGAGCCATAGTCAGCTGCTGGTCTTGTTTTTGCTGATTGTATAGAGCTTCTCCAACTTTGGCTGCAAAGAATATAATCAGTCTGATTTTGGTGTTGACCATCTGGTGATGTCCATGTGTAGAGTCTTCTCTTGTGTTGTTGGAAGAGGGTGTTTGCTATGACCAGTGTGTTCTCTTGGCAAAACTCTGTTAGCCTTTGCCCTGCTTCATTCTGTACTCCAAGGCCAAATTTGCCTGTTACTCCATGTGTTTCCTGATTTCCTACTTTTGCATTCCAGTCCCCTATAATGAAAAGGACATATTTTTTTGGGTGTTAGTTCTAGAAGGTCTTGTAGGTCTTCATAGAACTGTTCAGCTTCAGCTTCTTCAGCATTACTCGTCAGGGCATAGACTTGGATTGCCGTGGTATTTAATGGTTTGCCTTGGAAACGAACAGAGATCATTCTGTCACTTTTGAGATTGCATCCAAGTACTGCATTTCAGACGCTTTTTGTTGACTATGATGGCTACTCCATTTCTCCTAAGGGATTCCTGCCCACAGTAGTAGATATAATGGTCATCTGAGTTAAATTCACCCATTCCAGTCCATTTTAGTTCACTGATTCCTAAAGTGTTGACATTCACTCTTGCCATCTCCTGTTTGACCACTTCCAATTTGCCTTGATTCATGGACCTAACATTCCAGGTTTCTATGCAATATTGCTCTTTATAGCATTGGACCTTACTTCCATCACCAGTCATATCCACAACTGGGTGTTGTTTTTGCTTTGGCTCCGTCTCTTCATTCTTTCTGTAGTTTTTTCTCCACTGATCTCCAGTAGCATATTGGGCACCTACCGACCTGGGGAGTTCATCGTTCAGTGTCCTATCTTTTTGCCTTTTCATACTCTTCATGAACAGTATGAAACGGCTATACTTTAATGTTTAACAATATTGTTTTGGTTAGACAACATTATGCATATTGGTTTTCCTCAGTGGATTGAAGTTGAAGTTCTATTGAAATACCACAGATCAAAATGGCTTTTCTTTGTTCATGATTTGCTCTCCTCTCCTCTGTCATAGTTTCAAGTCTGCTTTCTCTGTGGTTCTAAGAGTGGCAATCTGAGCTTTCCAATAGTCAGGGAATGCTAAGCTTCACAGTGGCAGAGTTCAGGGGGTTGCATTTAAGAAAATGTATAGTTACTTTCACCCAGGTGCTCCCTTGCCATTTGTGACATTCTATTTCAGTTTCTGTGTCTCTGTTTAGTCCTGTGTTCCCTTTGTGTACCTTGTCTCTGCTCCCTCCTTTCAACTCCCAGAGCACTTTGTATGAATTTAAATTGCACGCTTTTGACCTTGTAGTTAGTCATCTATTTACAGGTCAGATCTCTCAAGAGGTCATCCATATCAATTTCATCTCTTTATCCCCCAGTGTCTTCCATAGAGTCCACACTTAGAAACCATCTATCAAATGTCAAATGAATAAATGGGATTCGACTTATACACAACTCCTCAGGAAAGATGTGTTATCTGATGAGGGAACACTTACCTTTGCTTCCAAAATTGTGTCTACTTTTTTACATAAGAGTTATTAAAGAGAACCAGAATATTAGGAAGTTGAATTTTCTCTTGTTGAGCTTTTTCATTTAACATGTTGTCTTTACACTGTTTCTTACGGATGCACTATCTATTACACTTTTTGCATTTCTCATTCTTAATTTTTGGTATGACAAACCAATATTGGAACATGGGGACTAAATGATGAAAAAAGGGAGTGGAAAATAATAGGGTAGAGGGGAAAAGTGTCCATTGATTAAACCTGAAAAGAGAGGCCAGCCAGCTCTGTTAGCTCAGTTTTGCACAGCATTAGTGAGCAGCTTAAATGGGACAGAGTTGTGATGTGTCAAGGGTAGTGTGTGTGTTAGTCACTCAGTTGTGTCCAACTCTTTGTGACCCCATGGACCGTACCCTCCAGGTTCCTCTGTCCATGGGATTTCCAAGGCAAGATTACTGGAGTGGGTTTCCATTCCCTTCTCCAGGGAATCTTCTCGACCAGGGATCAAATCCGGGTCTCCTGCATTGCAGGCAGATTCTTTACCATCTGAGTCACTAGGACATTTTTCTGTTTAAATGTCTGACTCTAGGAGACCTCAGAAACTGTTCTCAACAATGTGTCCTTGGACCTTGAATGAGTCTTAGAGGTTTAGAGACTTGGTTTGATGCCATGGTCCACTTGGATAATGACAGCAGCAAACAGCCAGGATGGGCTCTAGAAGGTCTCTTGGGTAGAAGAGAGGTGTAGCAGGGGCTTGGGACCCATCATCTCCAACCACTGGAAGAAGGAGAGGTGGGAAGGAATGAATGAAGCACACTTCAATATTCTTACCACCTACAAAGCTCGGGTGCTGCTGTGCTTCATCCTTGATGCTGTCTTGAAGTACACTGGACTGTCACTCTTTGCTATAGACCAGAGGTTCTCAAATACTCCAATCTTGTGTCTCACAAATCACTGTCAAAGGACTGGGCACTCACTAGGATAGAAACCAAACTCCCTTGTTTTTCAGCAAAGGGCATTGATATGTTTAGACAGTCCGTCAGCATATTTATAATTTTTGATGAGTTTCGAGGACATGATCAATTGCAGAAATGTTATTGGACATAAATGTGTGATTGTTACAGAACTTCAAAGTAATTTGTTGTTGGGCAAGGGCACCAGGTTTGGGAGAAACATGAGATGTTCAGGCTTATTCCTAGTGAGTTGGAGGGTCACAGATAGAGAATGGAGGGGAGGCTGTGAGGAGGGTAGTTGGGAAATGACTGATGCATGACACTTGCATATGAGTGAAGTGTTGAAAGAGTGCTAGTGTTAAGTCATGGAGAGGCTGCCTGCCAGAGAGGGAATGCTCAGACACAGCCATGGACTCTCAGGGTGGCCCTGGGCAAGTTAGCTAGCCTCTCTGGACCCCATTTTCCTCGTATATAAAATGGGAAAGATATTGTAATAATAGAGCCTGGGATGTAGTAAGTGCTTAATAAATGGCACCTAATGTTATGGAAGGGAGGCCTGGCGTGGTGCGATTCATGGGGTCGCAAAGAATCGGACACGACTGAGCGACTGAACTGAACTGAATGTTATTCCTATGTTTAACTTTTCTGAAAAAGTCTCCTATCTTCCTACAATTATAAAGCTTAATTCAGTAAATGTGGTTGAATCTGGGCCCAATCCCAGAGAAAGTTTACTGCTTAAGGAGAAGAATAAGATAATGAAGATATTTTCATCTTCATGCAGGCAAGGGGCCTGAAGACAGATTCTTACCCTAGTTTCTTTGTGATTTCAAAGAAGAAGGACAGCAATATACTCTCGGTAGTTGAATTGAAAAGTTTGTAGTATTTTTCAGTTCTGTACTTTAAAAAATATTCTCAGGCGATTGTAACTTGTTGAAATCCTTTTTTAATAGACGGGTTATAATTAGTGTTTTAAATGCCTCTCCTTATTGACTATGAACTTTTCTGGAGCAGAGACTATGTACGTCATCCTCATCTCTGGATTCCCAAGTCTGGGGTGTGATGTCAGCAGTCTGTGAATGCATGTTGAATAAATGCAGTCCTTTAGCTTTTTAAGTTACGGTGCTTTCATATGTCTGAGTCCTAAAGGAATTCAGATGAAGTCTAGGGGAAATCAGAAGAAAATCTAAAAGAGATACTACAAAAATCTTTGTATTTTTGCTTTATATTTGTTCTCAGCTAGATTTACATTTGTTCTAAACTAGATTTATATTCATTCTCAGCTAGATTTTTTAAAAGTCAGTCAGAAGATTACAAATTTCATGGACTAATAGAAAACCAAGGTTGATATTCAGTGCCATGGTTTGAAGTATAGGGACCACAAAACATAGTTTTAAGAGTACAAACTTTCCAGAATAAGTTATAGAGATCTAATAATGTACAGCAATGTGACGTTAGTTAATAATGCCATACTCGAAGTTTGCTACAAGAGTAGAGCTTCCGTTCTCACTACACAGACACACACATACACATACACCCAAGACAATTATGTGAAGTGATGAATGTGTTAATTAACTTGATGTAGTTATCATTTTATAGCTTATACATATATAAAATGTATACAATTTTATTTGTCAAATATACCACAATAAAGAAAAAAAAAGAAATTTTTTTCAGGAAAAAAAACAGAACTCCCATCTGAACCCCACAGTAGATGACTCTCATTACAAAGTGAAGTCTAGCCTTAATAATAGAGGTTGAAGAATGGGTCTGACGGGCCATCCAGAAGCAAAACAGTAGTATTGTCCCCATGAATCTTCCATCATTAGAGCTCCTTTTCTGCCTCTCAGGGGTTAAGGCTTCTAAGTATTGATATCTAGGTTTAATTCTAGGACATGCTCTGGGAATAATGAAAAACATTAAGTTCTACAGGCTGAATGAACTCTAGTTAAAATCTTAAAAACCTAGTCTGCCACCTGGATACCTACAAGGCTCATTAGCTAGTTTTTTCGTTGTCCAGCTACAGCGACTAGCAAACAAATCGGGCACATCAGAGCAGCAGAGACTGTGGATCAGTTCTGCTTTTCCAAGAAATGAAGTTCTAGGAGATGTTTTGTCCTTTTAGTGGAAATCAAACTGAGGCTGCAGTTATTTTTGCCTGTCATGGAGTGGAAGTAGCCCTGGACAGTACAGTTATTGTGAACCAGCACTTTAAAAATGCCAGACACTTGGAATTCATTTATTTTGTAAGTGCTTTCATAGGCCATTACCCATTCTTTACCCCTTTGAAACCATTTAAGTTATGCTAGGATTGGTAAGCCTCACACAAAATTCACTTTGGACATTGAATAGGTTGGATTTTTTGAGCAGTATTTATTCTCTAAAATCCTAGGACTCCTGGGGACCACATCCCTTTGATTTTTGACACTCAGAATTTCCATTTCTTCCATTCTGTCATCTGGGTGTATGAGACTGTGAACCTTGCAAAGAAAAGGGAGAGTTGTTAACATTAGTTTGTGCCAGCACTCCTACAATATACCTAAGTTCTCTATATTGTATTTTGTACTTTTGTACATTTAATTGAATTAAACAAGCTCCCAGTGCTTTGTGTGTCTGGAGAAGAGTTCTAGGTACTTTAACATACAGAAAGCGGGGTAAGAGTCTTATGGCCCGAGAAAGCTTACATTCTAATACACACAAGGCACAGTGTCTATCATGGTCTTGAAAGGAAAGACTTTGGGGAGATCTGGGAAGACTTCTTAGAAAGGATGACATAAGACTGGAAGGCAGTTGGGTGTAGTTTTTAACTCTAATACTAGTCTCTTTGGATTCAAATCGCTGGTGTACCACTTAATAGTTGGATGATCTCGGGCTACTTTCTTGCACCTGTTTCCTGAGGAACTCAGATGATAACATCAGATCAGACCTCATAGCAATGTTGTGAGAAGCAAATAAGTTACTTACTGTAGAGAACAGGGCCTCTCCATTGGTCTGGGATAGCAGAGGACCCAGGGGGAGGGCTTAGGGGGAGGGACAGGATTGGGTTGGTGGATTGGATCATGCTGTCTGAGAGGTGAGGATGGAGTGGAGGGGGGCAAGAGTGTAGACAGATGAGGGGGATGTGGTTGCAGGGTTTGAGATGAAAAGGCCTGAACTTGAGGTCTGGCATGGATGATCAACAGAAGCAGGCAGGCATGAGCCCCAGTGCAGAGGCAGATGCTGATCATACTGGCCCAAATGGGAGCAGAGAAACAAGAGAGTTATGGAGGGTAGCTTGGCAACCTTTGTTTGCAGGACTAGACTGATGATGGTTATGCTTAGGAGTTTGGTCATACAACTGGGATTTTTCTCTGCTAATATCTTACAACCAAGGGAAGCAAATGTTGGGTTTGTTGATGAATGAGGACGGGGCAGGAACAAACCTTAGGTCACCTCCTTGCTGTTGATCAGCCAGATTCCTAGGTAACCTTGGGATTCAGGAGGACACGGTTGTGGAAGGAACACTCAGTTTGACCATGGACAAGGATGGAGATTACTTAGAGACTTCATGTACAATCCAGGCAAAGGCTGGTTGATAGGATGTAAAGAGCTGTGTCCGAGTGGTGGGTGGCCAGAAAACTCAGAAGTGTCCCATTTATTCAGATGCTGTCTTCTCCAACAGTTGGGCCTCCAAAATAGTTTAGAGAGCTTTCAGAGTAATCATCTCAGGATTTAATGAAAGAGAAATAAAGTGGGTGGTGTAGCAAGACATCTTCGCTGAGGTTTGAAAAGCAATGTAGAGGAGACGAGGCACATGTGCAAAGACTCATTTGAATCCCACTTCTGTCAGGTACTTACCTGTGTCCTGTGCCCTGTGTTGATATGCTCAGTCATGTCTGACTCTTTGTGGCCCCATGGACTGTAGCCCGCCAGGCTCCTCTGTCCATGAGATTTTCCAGGCAAGTATACTGGAGTGGGTTGCTATTTCCTTCTACAGGGTATCTTCCCAACCCAGTGATTGAACCTGCGTCTCTTGTGTCTCCTGTACTGGCAAGCAGATTCTTTACCACTAGCACCTCAGACAAATCATGTCAGTTGCAATCTTAAAACTTCTTTCCAGTTTTACTGAGATATAATTGGCATATAACATTGTGTAAGTTTAGGGGGTACAATATATATACCTCACATAGTTAAAATTTTTCCCCTTGTGACGAGAACTTTTAAGATATACTCTCTGAGTAGCTTTCAAATATACAATGCAGTATCATTGACTATAGTCACCATGCTGTAAGTCACCTCCCCAAAACTTATTTACTAAAATGGGAAGTTTGTATCTTTTGACCACTGTCATTAATTTCCCCCTACATCTCCCCTCCATGCCCCACCTCTGGCAGTGCCTAATCTTGTTTCTATGAGGTTTGTTTGCTTGTTTGTTTTTAGATTCCACATATGAGTGGCATCATGCAGTATGTCTTTTTCTCCGTCTGATGTATTTCACTTAGCGTAATGCCTCAAGATCCATCCTTGTCAAAAATGTCAGGATTGCCTTTTGTGTTATGGCTGAATGATATTCCACGTGGTAAGTGAGAGTAATAGTATGTTACGCACTGGGCTGTTGTGAGGAATGAAGAGTGGTTCATGAAATACTGACACCGAGCTATGTGTGAGTAAACTCCATAAAACTGTGGCTCCACTCAGCTGGAGCCCTCAGCCTCTCCCAGCCCAACTCCTTGGGCTAGCCCAGTGCTTCCGCAAAGTCATTGTGCATAGGCACCACTTGGAGATCCAGCACCACAATTTATTTAGCAGGTCTGGTGCAGCCTGAGACTATGATTTCAGGTAGGACCCATTTTGCCAAGCTGGGAACCACATTTAATTTAAAAAAAAATTGTTTTTAGATTTTTTTGATGTGGACCATTTTTAAAGTCTTTATTGAACTTGTTACAGTATTGCTTCTGTTTTATGTTTTGGGTTTTTTTGGCCGCAAGGCATGTGGGATCTTAGCTCCCTGACCAGGGATTGAATTTGTACCCCTTGCATTGGAAAGTCTGGGCTTTGCAATTAATGGGACCTGGGTTTAAATTCCAATTCTACCTCTTTATAATTGTGTGAGCTTTGTTGAGTTCCTTAACCTTTATAAGTCTTGAGTATCCCAACTGTAAAATCTGGATTATAATACTGACATGTCAAGGTTTTTTTGAGAATTAACATATAGAAAGTGGCACAGAGTAGCCACTCAATAAGTGGTAGCTTTCATTAGAGATATATTAACAAGACTGTAAAGTCAAAAGGACTGTGAGGAAGGTACAATCTTCTCAAAGAGCGAAGCAATGGCAAAAAAAAGAACAACTGGCACTACAGAGCGGTTTCTTGATGCCACTTGTTGGGGCAAGAAGGAGAGAACCCTGAGATCAAGCCCCATGCAGTCAGCCAGCCGTGGAAATCTAACATGCCAGGGACAAGTGGTATCTCAGGTCTGGATGTAGGGTTGGGCCGTGAGGATACCTAATGGATGTCCCCATCATCAGCAATGCCAGGGGAAAGAGCCTGGCTCTGTAGCGGTACTGAGCTACACAGAAGCCTCATCTTCTCTAGCAGAGTGTAGCTGCCCGTCTGTAGCAATGGAGGAGGGGGGTGATCAGATTGATGATTCTTGGGCATCTTTCTGAGCACCAAGACAAGGATATTGGCCAGAAAACGTACTTAAAGTCTGGGACCATAATGTAAAGATGAACTAGTAAAGACGCTGTGGGACTGGATGGAGGCGGGGAGGTTCACAGAGAGGAAAGAATAGCAGTCAAGTGACTGGAATGAACTGGAGAAAGGCGAAGAGGAGGGTTCCTAAATATGCCACAGAAAGGGCAATGGTAGAGACTGGTCGGGGGCGTCGCTGGGGAGGAGGTGGAGGAAAACGTCCCCCGTGGTTTCCAGTAATACCAAATATGCCATCACAAAAAATACTCTGTTTCAGAGAGAGAGAGAGAGAGAGAGAGAGAGGGAGGGAGAGAGAGAGAGAGCGTGCACAGCTCTTCACTCTTCCACACCCCTGAAGGTCCTGAAGTTAACTAGTAAGCACTCAATCACCAAGGAAAAACTGCCTTCTCTGTGGGGCTGCCTCATGAGCTGGTCAAGCGGATTTAGTCCTGTGTCAGCAGCAAGCTGAACTGCGCTGGGCTTTCCCCTACCTTCCTCCTGCCAGTCGGTCAGTTCAGCTCAACCAGGCTGACAGAGACAAGGAAGACTCTGTGACCTCCACTGTGCAATAATGGCCAGAAAGTGTTTGGCTTGTGTAAACATCTTTTCAAATGTTTATGTGAAATTGGAAAGAAAACCAGAGAGTCTGAAGAAAAGCAGGATGTAGAGGTGAATTCATCTTTGGCTCTAACTGTGGTTTCCATACATTTGTTTCTTTTTCAAGTAAAAAGCTCCAAGTATTTAAAATGACATTCACGACATCATTGTGGAAGACAATCACGACGTGTATTTGAAGTTATAAAATTTGCTGCACATCATCAGGGATCAACTCTGTCTTTCTACAGAGAGACACACACATTTTTCTATAAACAATTGCTCAAAAAAGTGGTCTTTCAAATTTCAATAGAATGCTGGTTTTTTTTAAGTTTATAGGAAGAAATGCGTGATGGCATGCTTCATCAATTTGAAGTCATCTTCTCTCATTCGTATAAGGTTTATTAAATATATTTAATCAGTGAGGAAGAATGAAATTTTTATAATTCTCATGTAGACAATAATGTCATTAAATGTGTTTGGCATAAATATATCAGCCCAGTCAGTGGGATTTTCCAATTTATTTTCAATCAAAACTTTCTTCAAAAATTATAACTCACAAGATTATATGTCATCACTTGTTCATCCATCTGAAGGGAACATAATTTTCTAATAGTTAAAGTCAAGAATGGAAATTAACCTACAGTGGATTATGCAGTATGTGTACCACATACCATGCCAAGTAAGCCCGGAAGGGCAAGTGGCAAAGCCATGCTGCAAATGAGACCCAGAAACAGAATCAGGCTTCCTGATTCCTTTGGGGTGTCGCTAAATAGTGGCTTTTCTTTTCTTGAACATGAGTTCCTCCACAGGCTCTCCCTGTATCAGCCTGAGTGCTTGCCTGGGTGAGGTGGTGGGCAAGCCAGGCGATGGAGACGATGAGCCCCATGGCACAGGTGCATACACAGCAACAGGTCAAAGGTCCACTCCTTCTGACAGCAAAGCTGAGGTCTGTTCTCAGCATATCTTGTGTTGCCTTCTGAGGACAGTGTCAGGTCAACTGTGTCCATTGTTGTATTCCCAGCATCCCACACTGTTCCGGACAGAAAATGCATGCTGAATAAATGTTTGGTGAATCAAAAAAGTGAATGGAAAAAACACCAAGTCCTGTCTGCCAAAATGCTGGTGAACAATTCTCACCCAGTTAATCCTGTTCCTAAAAGACAGACTGGCTAAAAGAAAAAAAAAAAGGCAAACTCAGATCTGCAGAGAAATCTAAAAGTCTCAAAGTGTATCTCTTACTGGTTTTGCACTTTAGGGGAATGCTCTCTCCAGGTCTCTTACCCTGAGGCAGTGAGGAATACTAAAAGGCAAAAGGTTCTTCCATCCTTCACCATTCTGACAGAATAGTTCAAGTTTCTGTACGGTACAGTAAAAACTGGTGCTGAAAGAGATCTGCAATCCATTAAATTCCTAATCTCAGTCTTACTTCAATTGCGTCTGTGGATTGTCTATATACCCCTCTGAAATTTTGCAATTCATTTAATCCCTGTCCGCACTATTCCTTAGAAACACACAGATTTATGGCTGATATCTACATAAATCCACTGATTCAAGGCCAAGGAATAAGCACTGCAGGACTAGAAGCTTCACAGAAGGCAGTACCAAAGATTGTTGCATAATGGGCACAGACACCTTCAACCAGTGGGTGGAAAGAACATCACAGGCAGAAAACAGAGCCTGAGTAAGGGCACCAAGGTGAAAGGTCATGGTTACATCAAATGGTCCTTACTGCTTCCTAGCATGTGATCTTGGGCGAGTTACTTGATCATTTTGAGCCTCTGTGTCCTCATCTGTAAAATAAGAATAAAACTAGCACCATTTCACAGGGCTGTTGTGAAGATATCAAAGTGCCTACCTGAGTGCCAGATACAGAGTAAGACCACAATAAATGCCTATAAACAAAGTGTGATAAGAGACAGAAAGCAGAATAGTGGTTAATAGGGACAGGGTTTTAGTTTGGGATGATGAAAAACTTCTGGAAATGAAGAGTGGTAATGGTTGCATAGGAGTGTGAATGTATTTAATGCCACTCAACTGTGGGCTGACAAATGTTAACTGTTTAACACTGTTAAACACTGCTTAACACACTGTTTAACACTGGCTCTCATATTATTTTTTTTAGTTTTATTTATTTATTGGCTGCACTGGGTCTTCGTTGCCACATGGGCTTTTCTCTAGTTGCACAGAGTGGGGGTTACTCTCTAGTTGCAGTGCTCAGGCTTCTCATTGCAGCAGCCTCTCTTGTTGCAGAGCACAGGCGCTAAAGCACAGATTCAATAGTTTCAGTGCACAGGCTCAGTTGCTCCATGGCGTGTGGGGTCTTCTTGGACCAGGGGTTGAACCTGTGTCTCCTCCATTGGCAGGCAGATTCTTTACCACTAAACTACCAGGGAAGCCCTCTTGTATTATTTTTGAGAGGTGTTTCTTAATTTTTAATGCCACACATACTAATTAGAGCAAACTTTAAACATGCAAGAAAAAAAAATTTAACCTCCCAAAGTGTCATCATCTAAAGATACCTCTGAATGTTTCTTGCCCCCTAGTCCTGTTTTCTGCACAATATTTTATTTGTTCATCTGTATATCATACATTTAAACCATATCATGGTTTAAGTGATTGGACTGATATATATTATACAACACTGTTACCTTTTCCAGCTAGTTTAATAATAATAATAATTTTTTTTCATAATACAGATTCTTCACAAACATACTTTCCAGTGGCCTCTGCACTGGTTAAAAACCATATGAAAAAGTCACTGGAGAGTGTCACAAATGCTGAGACTTTCCATGAAATAAGAAACGCAGTCTTGGGAGGATGGATAAAGGGAGTTTGAGCTCCTAGTCCCAGGCAAATATTACCCTATTTCAAATTGAAGAATGCAACCAGTGTAGACATTCCACATGGAACTTTATTAAAATTCAACTGTATAACTCCTCAGGCAGAACAGGCCGAGGTGGCTGAGTCCTTGAATCTATCTGAATCGGTGGAGAGTTTATTTGAAAGGTCATCAACCCTGAGATGTATAAGTAAATTCCTTAGTGTTGTAGTCTTTATGCACAGGTTTTCTTCTCCCTTAGATGTGCATCCAGAAAAAGTCCTGCTCTCGCTGCTCTGTTGCTCATCAGCCCATTTTCTCTGCTTCCTCGATTGCAGAGTGTTAAAACGCCAAGACTCTTTAAAGATGTCCAGGGATGATGGGAGACTGAACACAGTGGGCCTAGCTGAGTTGTCCAGTAGTTCTCAGGATATGTTCACTTTGTCATTCAAGATTAAGACTTTAGTGTCGTTTAGTCCTAAACTGTTTGTGCACAGGTTATGTGTGTCACGTGGGCCCCAGACATGGCCCCTGCAACGAGCTGCAAGAGCATTAGCAGCAGAAGCCTAGACTGACATCCAGAGACTGGTGCTTCCCTGGAGCCTGAACTGTGACTGTGTTGACTTATTTGCTTTTGGCAGTTATGAGACTGCGAAACTGAGTGAAGATTCCTTTGACTGTGAATCTTATCCCAACTGAACATGGATAACCTATGCCATCCTAATCATTGCACTAGAAAGTATCTGCATCAGTGATTCTCAACCACAGAGAGTAATCATAATCCATCTACTCACTGTATTCTCTTGTGAACTAAAACAAAATGTGTGTGTATCTGTGTACACACACCAGAAAATTGGAAGTGGCTTTGCCTCCCCAAAAGAGGAAATCTTTGCAAGCATGACTCACTTGACTTTTTTGATCTTTGCTTCCTTGGTGGTTCAGATGGTAAAGAATCTGCCTGCCAATGCAGGAGACTCGAGTTCTATCCCTGGGTCGAAAAGATCCCCTGGAGAAGGGAATGGCAACCCACTCCAGTATTGTTGCCTGGAGAATCGCATGGGCAGAGGAGCCTGCTGGGCTACAGTCCATGGGGTCGCAAAGAGTCAGACATGACTGAGCAACTTTTACAAAATTTGATGAGGTTTTTCTAGGTGATTTCCCATTGATTTTGGAAAAAGCCACTCAACACACAACTCTGCTACTCTGAAAGAAAATAATTATTACATTGCATAGGAAAATACTTTGCTGGCTACTTTTGGCCGTCTTTTTTTTCACTCTCTGTGTATTCTTTTCCCTGTGTCAGTTTCTAAGTCTTTGTTTTAGAATGAATTACTGAGTGGAACAGATCAGTAATTAACAGGTGCCTGGAAGGACCTTGTCCAGTGATTAAAGGAAGTCATTGGATATTTAGTGGTGTGGGTTTTTAAAAAAATAATAATTAACATTTATTTAGCATTCAGCATTTACCACAATGCCAAAGAGACATGTTCATGTAACATGTAACAAGTTACATGTTCATTCAATCTTTACAACAAGCCTATGAAATGGTGGGTACTATTATTATCCCCCTTTTCCAGGCAAGGAAATTGAAACTTAGTTTAACTTGCCTAATCAATAGTGGAGACAGTATGAATTACTGCCCCTTATATTTATATAATCTGAGAATATATTTGGAGATTCTGCCAGGAAATTTTTTTTTAATTTATTTTTTTATTGAAGGATAATTGCTTTACAGAATTTTGTTGTTTTCTGTCAAACCTCAAAATGAATCAGCCATAGGTATATATACATCCCTCGCTTTTGAAATTCCTTCCCATCTCCCTCCCTATCCCACCCCTCTAGGTTGATACAGAGTCCCTGTTTGATTTTCCTGAGCCATACACCAAATTCCCATTGGCTATCCATTTTGCATATGGTAATGTAAGTTTCCATGTTACTCTTTCCATACATATCACCCTCTCCTTCCTTATCCCCATGTCCATAAGTCTGTTCTCTATGTCTGTTTCTCCATTGCTGCACTGTAAATAAATTCTTCAGTACCATTTTTCTAGATTCTGTATATATGAATTAAAATATGATATTCATCTTTCTCTTTCTGAAACATTTCACTCTGTATAATAAGTTCTAGGTTCATCCACCTCATCACAACTGACTCAAATGTGTTCCTTTATATGGCTGAGTAATATTCCATTGTGTATATGTACCACTACTTTATCCATTCAAAAAATATGGAACACTTCACGAATTTGCATGTCATCCTTGCACAGGAGCCATGCCAATCTCTGTATCTTTCCAATTTTAGTATATGTGCTGCCGAAGAGAGCACTGGCAGGAAAATTTAATGGTGTGTTTTGAGTGTCTTCTCTGTGTGGAGCTGGGTGCTGTTGGAAATAAGAAAGACATATAAAACATGACTGTTCTATGTATGTATTTATTTATTTTGGCAGAGCCTTAACCACTGGACTGCCAGCAAGTCACCCAACTCTTCTGTTATTGAAGTATTTTTATTTATTTATTTTATTTTTTTAGACTCATATATTTAAATAGGGAAATAGATTTAAGGGACTAGATCTGATAGACAGAGAGCCTGATGAACTATGGATGGAGGTTCGTGACACTGTACAGGAGACAGGGATCAAGACCATCCCCATGGAAAAGAAATGCAAAAAGGCAAAATGGTTGTCTGAGGAGGCCTTACAAATAGCTGTGAAAAGAAGAGAAGCAAAAAGCAAAGGAGAAAAGGAAAGATATTCCCATTTGAATGCAGAGTTCCAAAGAATAGCAAGGAGAGATAAGAAAGCCTTCCTCAGCGATCAATGCAAAGAAATAGAGGAAAACATCAGAATGGGAAAGACTAGAGATCTCTTCAAGAAAATTAGAGTTATCAAGGGAACATTTCAGGCAAAGATGGGATCAATAAAGGACAGAAATGGTAGGGACCTTACAGAAGCAGAAGATATTAAGAAGAGGTGGCAAGAATACACAGAAGAACTGTACAAAAAAGATCTTTACGAGCCAGATAGTTACAATGGTGTGATCACTCACCTAGAGCCAGACATCCTGGAATGTGAAGTCAAGTGGGCCTTAGAAAGCATCACTACAAACAAAGCTAGTGGATGTGATGGAATTCCAGTTGAGCTATTTCAAATCCTGAAAGATAATGCTGTGAAAGTGCTGCACTCAATATGCCAGCAAATTTGGAAAACTCAGCAGTGGCCACAGGACTGGAAAAGGTCAGTTTTCATTCCAATCCCTAAGAAAGGCAATCCCAAAGAATGCTCAAACTACCACACAATTGCACTCATCTCACACGCTAGTAAAGTAATGCTCAAAATTCTCCAAGCCAGGCTTCAGCAATACGTGAACTGAGAACTTCCAGATGTTCAAGCTGGTTTTAGAAAAGGCAGAGGAACCAGAGATAAAATTGCCAATATCTGCTAGATCATCGAAAAAGCAAGAGAGTTCCAGAAAAACATCTATTTCTGCTTTATTGACTACGCCAAAGCCTTTGACTGTGTGGATCACAATAAACTGTGGAAAATTCTGAAAGAGATGGGAATACCAGACCACCTGACCTGCCTCTTGAGAAACCTGTATTCAGGTCAGGAAGCAACAGTTAGAACTGGACATGGAAAAACAGACGGGTTCCAGATAGGAAAAGGAGTACGTCAAGGCTGTATACTGTCACCCTGCTTATTTAACTTATACACAGAGTACATCATGAGAAACGCTGGGCTGGAAGAAGCACAAGCTGGAATCAAGATTGCTGGGAGAAATACCAGTAACATCAGATATGCAGATGACAACACCCTTAAGGCAGAGAGTGAAGAGGAACTAAAGAGCCTCTTGATGAAAGTGAAAGAGGAGAGTGAAAAAGTTGGCCTAAAGCTCAACATTCAGAAAACTAAGATCATGGCATCTGGTCCCATCACCTCATGGGAAATAGATGGAGAGACAGTAGAAACAGTGTCAGACTTTATTTCTGGGGGCTCCAAAATCACTGTGGATGGTGCAGTCATGAAATTAAAAGATGCTTACTCCTTGGAAGGAAAATTATAACCAACCTAGATAGCATATTTAAAAGCAGAGACATTACTTTGCCAACAAAGGTCCATCCGTTCAAGGCTATGGTTTTTCCAGTGGTCATGTATGGATGTGAGAGTTGGACTGTGAAGAAAGCTGAGCACCGAAAAATTTATGCTTTTGAACTGTGGTGTTGGAGAAGACTCGTGAGAGTCCCTTGGAGTGCAAGGAGATCCAACCAGTCGATCCTAAAGGAGATCAGTTGATTCAGTCGATTCATGGGGTTGCAAGGAGTTGGACACAAGTGAGCGACTCAACTGAACGGAACTGATTTAAATAGCTTGCAAACAAACTTTGTTGCCCCAATATAGAAAGGGGTATATAAAAACACACATACACACATACTCTATGGTTCAGTTCAGTTCAGTTCAGTTGCTCAGTCTTGTCCAACTCTTTGCGACCCCATGGACTGCAGCATGCCAGGCCTCCCTGTCCAGCACCAACTCCCGGAGTTTACTCAAACTCATGTCCATTAAGTCAGTGATGCCATCCAACTGTCTCATCCTCTGTCGTACCCTTCTCCTCCTGCCCCCAATCTTTGCCAGCATCAGGGTCTTTTCAAATGAGTCAGTTCTTCACATCAGGTGGCCAAAGTACTGGAGTTTCAGCTTCAGCATCAGTCCTTCCAATGAATATTCAGGACTGATCTCCTTTAGGATCGACTGGTTGGATCTCCTTGCAGTCCAAGGGACTCTCAAGAGTCTTCTCCAACACCACAGTTCAAAAGCATCAACTCTTCAGCACTCAGCTTTCTTTAGAATTCAACTGTTACATCCATATACATGACTACTGGAAAAACCATCACTTTGACTAGATGGACCTTTATTGGCAAAGTAATGTCTCTGCTTTTTAATATGCTGTCTAGGTTGGTCATAACTTTTCTTCCAAGGAGCAGAGGTCTTTTAATTCCATGGCTGCAGTCACCATCTGCAGTGATTTTGGAGCCCAAAAAATAAAGTCTGTCATTGTTTCCACTGTTTTCCCATCTATTTGCCATGAAGTGATGGGACCAGATGCCATGATCTTAGTTTTCTGAGTGTTGAGTTTCAAGCGAAATTTTTCACTCTCCTCTTTCACTTTCATGAAGAGATTCTTTAGTTCTTCTTCGCTTTCTGCCATACGGGTGATGTCATCTGCACATCTGAGGTTATTAATATTTCTCCCTGCAATCTTTATTCCAGCTTGTGCTTCATCCAGCCCAGCGTTTCTCATGATGTACTCTGCATATAATAAGTTAAATAAGCAGGGTGACAATATACAGCCTTGACATACTCTTTTCCCTATTTGGAACCAGTCTGTTGTTCATGTCCAGTTCTAACTGTTGCTTAATGACCTGCATACAGATTTCTCAAGTCAGGTGGTCTGGTATTCCCATCTCTTGAAGAACTTTCCACAGTTTGTGGTGATCCACACAGTCAAAGGCTTTGGCATAGTCAATAATGCAGAAGTAAATGTTTTTCTGGAACTCTCTTGCTTTTTTGATGATCCTTTGGATGTTGGCAGTTTGATCTCTGGTTCCTCCACCTTTTCTAAATCCAGCTTGAACATCTGGAAGTTCATGGTTCACGTATTGCTGAAGCCTGGCTTGGAGAATTTTGAGCATTACTTAAATAGTGTGTGAGGTGAGTGCAATTGTGTGGTAGTTTGAGCATTCTTTGGGATTGCCTTTCTTAGGGATTGGAATGAAAACTGACCTTTTCCAGTCCTGTGGCCACTGCTGAGTTTTCCAAATTTGCTGGCATATTGAGTGCAGCACTTTCACAGCATTATCTTTCAGGATTTGAAATAGCTCAACTGGAATTCCATCACATCCACTAGCTTTGTTTGTAGTGATGCTTTCTAAGGCCCACTTGACTTCACATTCCAGAATGTCTGGCTCTAGGTGAATGATCACACCATTGTAACTATCTGGCTCGTGAAGATCTTTTTTGTATAGTTCTTCTGTGTATTCTTGCCACCTCTTCTTAATATCTTCTGCTTCTGTAAGGTCCCTACCATTTCTGTCCTTTATTGATCCCATCTTTGCCTGAAATGTTCCCTTGATAACTCTAATTTTCTTGAAGAGATCTCTAGTCTTTCCCATTCTGATGTTTTCCTCTATTTCTTTGCCTTGATCACTGAGGAAGGCTTTCTTATCTCTCCTTGCTATTCTTTGGAACTCTGCATTCAAATGGGAATATCTTTCATTTTCTCCTTTGCCTTTCACTTCTCTTCTTTTCACACCTATTTTAAGGCCTTCTCAGACAACCGTTTTGCCTTTTGCATTTCTTTTTCTTGTGCATGGTTTTGATCCCTGCTTCCTGTACAATGTCACAAACCTCTGTCCATAGTTCTTCAGGTACTGTGTCAGACTAACCCTTTGTATCTGTTTCTCACTTTCACTGTATAATCCTAAGGGATTTAGTAGAAATTTCAAAATTATAATGATTTTTTGTCACAAATCAAATTTCTATTTATGTATGGAACTGTTGCTAATGGGTCTTTTCTGTCCTATGCTTTGTACCCTTATCTATTTACCTCAAAGAAGTCTTGATGTCTAGCAGAACACATCTTTGTACATTTTTATTCTTCAAAATTATTGTAGATATTTCTGACTTGTTGATCTTGATGGGAATTCTGTAATTATAGAAGTTATATAGAAAACCAAACCCAAACAAAAATATACTGAGTGTTGATCAAAGTTAATTTGTAGATTAGTTGGGGAGATCTGATAAAACTATGAAAATTCCTGTCCAGGGATATGACGTTTTTTCTATTTATTCAGACATTTTTATATTAATCAATAAAGACATTATTTTCTGTGTAATAATTTTGCACATTTTGTTAAATTAGCTCCTAACACTGTATAATTTCTTTTACTGTATATACAAAGAATCATGTGTTAAGAACACAAAAAAGTGATTTGAGTAATTATTGAGATTTGGCTTTTTTTGATGGGACTATATAACACCATAAATACATATAATGCAATTTTAATAAATTACAATTAGGTTATTGAATATTTTGGAATTTAGCATTAATATTAATTATAATTAATTAATATTAATATAATTATTATAATATATAATATAAATAATAATAAAATCAATATAATTAATTATAATATTAATTATATTTAACATTATTATTATAATTATATAATATAATTATAATTAATTATAAAATATTAATTATAATTAATTATAATATAATTATAATATAATGTCTGATTTTCTGTGTTTAAACCTTTTCCAAAGGTTTATTCTTTAATTCAGAAATGATTTACAGGGATGTTATTTAATTTCCAAATGTTTGGGGGTTTTCCAGGGATTTATCTGTTTATTATTGATTTCTAATTTAATTCTGTTTTCATCAGAGAACATGGTCTGTATGCCTTTAATGATTTAAATTCACTGAAACTGGTCTCATGGACCAGTACATTTTGAATCATCATCACAGTTGGAATGTTACGCCTGTGTTCTACTGTTGCTTAGCGCAGCCTGTCATCAAACGAGGCCAAGTCTGTTGGCAGGCTAGTAAGTCTCCAGTATCCTCACTTCTTTTCTCTTTATTTGGTCCATTAATTACTGATAGAGGAGAGTTTAAACTCATCAGATGTAATTGTGGGTTTGTTTATTCCTCCTTTTAGTTCTTACTTCATTTTCAAACTTTGTAATTAGGAGTATACCTGTTTAGGATTGTTTTACCTTCTTGATTGACTCCTTTATCATAATGAAATGTCCCTCTTTTACTCTAAGACTATTCCTTACCTAGAATCTTTAATATTAATTAGCCACTTAAGCTTTACATCATTAAGGTTATATAGTATATATATTTCTTTTATTTTACTTATAAGCTGTGACTTTATAATTCAAGTGAGTATCCTGTAGACAAGATAGTTTGGTCTTACTTTTGTCCCCAGTTTTGACACTCCTTGGCTTTGTATTTGTGCCTTTAGTCCACTGACACTTAACATAATTATTAATACAGTGATGTTTAAGTCTACCATCTTTCTATATATTTTCTGTTTGTCCCATTTGATCTGTTTTCTTTGCCTTCCTTTTCTGCTTCTGGATGAAATGACTAATTAATATTCCATTTTATCTCTTTTGATTTGTAATCTGTAAGAACCCCGCGGCAAGACAAAGAGAGTGCCAGAGTATTAAGAGGCTTTATTGGGCAATTGCTCCCGGGCAGAGCTCCCAGACCTGAGCAGGGGGAAAGTGGGTGTCTGCAACCTGCGGGAAGTGGGGTGACAGTTATATACCCTGGCGGATGCGGAAGTGGTGGGACCTTTCCATATATGGTTAGAATCGGGCTCTAGGGTGCTGATTGGACTTTTCAGTCTCGTGTCGTTTTTGATTGGCCGGGATCTTGGCGCCTTCGTGTCCATCAGTCTGCCTGGCAACGGGCTGTTGATTGGTGGATGTCTGTCCCTGGGACTTATCCGGGGCTTCTCTGTCAGCATTTTCCGGCTGGCTCTAGGGTGCTGATTGGACTTTTCGGACTCGTGTCAGTTTTTGATTGGCCGGAATCTTGGCGCCTTCATGTCCATAGTCTGCCTGGCAACGGGCTGTTGATTGGTGGATGTCTGTCCCTGGGACTTATCCGGGGCTTCTCTGTCAGCATTTTCCGGCTGGCTCTAGGGTGCTGATTGGACTTTTCGGACTCGTGTCAGTTTTTGATTGGCTGGAATCTTGGCGCCTTCGTGTCCATCAGTCTGCCTGGCAACGGGCTGTTGATTGGTGGATGTCTGTCCCTGGGACTTACCCGGGGCTTCTCTGTCAGCATTTTCTGGCTGGCGCTTTCCCGCCTGCAGTCAGTGTGACCTTTCATAATCTATATCTCATGTGTGTTTTATTTGTTGTTCTAGGCAGTTTATAGTATACATCTTTAATTTATTACTGTCTGATGTGAATTAACATTGTGCCACTTCATGTATAATGTAAGAATCTCATAACAGTAGGTTTTCACTTTCCACTCTTCTATCTTTTGTATTATTATTGTAATAGATTTGATATCAATATGTATTAAAAACTTTACAGTTCCTTGGTTTTATTTCAGTTATCTTTTAAAGAAATTGAAGATGCAAATATTATATTTATTCATGTACATATTATTTCCAGTTCTTTTCATTTCATTATGTAGATATAACTTTGCATCTGGCATTCTTTTCCTTCCATTTGAAGTCCTTCCTTTAACATTTCTGATAGTGCTAGTATGCTGGCCTTGACTTCTTCCATTTTTTGTTCATCTGAAGGTGTCTTTATTTTACCTTCAGTTTCTTTGAAGGGTTCAGTCTTAATAGATATAGAATTCTAGGTTAATTTGTTTGCCCAGAACTTTAAAGATGTTTCATTTTCTCTTGGCTTGGGTTATTCTGATGAGAAGTCAGACAGAGGACATTCTTCCCCACTCTGTATTAAATGTATCTTTTATTTCTGTTTGCTTTTAAGATTTTCTTTTTGCAATTGCTTTTCAATTTGCAATTGCTTTTCAATTTGCAATTGCTTTTCAAGCCTTGGTAAGCTTTTCATGGTGTTTAGTTCTTGGATTCACTGAGCTTCAAGAATATATGAATTTATGTTTTTCATCCAGTATGGGAACAATTAGCCATTATCCAAATATTACATTTCCTCTCCCTTCTAGGAATCTAGTTACCTATATTTTAGATTGCCTGATGATATCCCATCTGAAAGCTCTGTTCATTTTTTCAGTCTTTTCCCAGCACTCTGCTAGATATGAGGGATGTAAGTTATGCTTAATCATCTCCCCAGCAGCACAGGTTGGTGAACTAACCAGCTTGTTTTCAGTATCTGCCCAGGGTTTGACACCTGAGCTTTCTCTTATTTTCTTGAGAGCATTTAGAAGATGTTTGCTATATTTTAACAATCCCCTCTTATTTAATGCACATGTATTTCAATGTCATTGACTTCTGTATTGAGGTTTCAACCTTGAGGTGATGTGTGAGTCTAATTACACAATTCAAAGCAGAGACTTCTGGTGTTGTCAAGGTCATTCTTCTATGCTGAAGATTTCTGTGATATCAATGATAAGTGCAGGCTTTTGTCTATTGTGGCATGATATAGTGGCTAGGTATGAAGTTTTCAATCCACATCTCTCTTTCTTTCACTGTCTTTGTTTCATGAAATCAGTGGAAGTTAAAGGAATCTAAGGGTACAAAAGTAAACCAACAAGTACCTGACTTTGGGATTAAGTTGTGTAACTTCACAGTGTTTTTGCACCTTTTTCCAAATACATTCATTTGTAGTATTATTGTGACAAACGTTCATTGAGGATCACACAATAAAGCAAGTCTTTACCATCTACAGATGCTTAATGAGATTCTCTTTAAAAGAAGTAGGCATTCCTCAAGGGAAATTGAGAATTTTGATTAATCTTATTGTTTTATGTGATTCATCATAGACTGATTTCTTAGTAAAATGTGGCTCCACTTTGATTTCAGGATTCTTTATTATATCACTGAAAAATGGATGAAGGTGACGGAAGAAAACGGATGCGGTATGAATTCCTAATTGACTGATATTTTCCTCAAAGACTTCTCCCCTGTCCTCCCTTCCTATTTCACATCTTGCAAAATTCTCCTTCCTCTGGGAAACTTGACTAACTCAGAGAAATTTGACCTCTCTGGTGGGTACTTCATATCCCTCAACCTAATTGTATTATAACACTTTGTAGGCTTCCTATGGGCTTGCCAGGTGGTGCTGGTGGTAAAGAACCTGCCTGCTAATGCAGGAGACTAAGAGACTCAGGTTCAATCCCTGGGTCAGGAAGATCCCCTGGAGGAGGAAACAGCAACGCACTCCAGCATTCTTGCCTGGAGAATCCCATGGACAGAGGAGCCTGGCAGGCTACAGTCCATGGAGTTGCAAGAGTTAGACACAACTGAGTGACTGAGCATGCATGCTCACTCTCTATGTCCTAACAGCCTCCCTCATCGAACTGTGCCCTCCCTGCCTTGCACAGTGGTTGCTCAGAGCTGACACTGAATAAACGCTTTATACTCCCTGATCAGTTGAAAAGTCTGCTTGGGGGCCTTGGCTTGCCTAGAATTGAAATTCATATACATTTGGGAAGGTTAATAATGTCATTTTTCCAGTTCGAGAATCTAAAGTAAATTTCATCCTACTGGTCAAAAAGTTTTTGTCAGAATTTTTCAGAATGGTCTGTGTTTTTTTTAAGTTAAAAATTGAAATCTAAATTAGCATTTCGTTGCTCAACTTTCTCTGTGAGAGGGAGCATTGGCTTCAAGAAAGTCTCTTCAGTAATTAGAGTTGATTTAGAAACAGTTTTCTTTAATCAGAAGTACTCTGAAAAAGCAGGTAAGATTATATGGTAGAACAAAGAGCCACCATTATATTCAAATTCATTTGGACTTATTTGATATAATTCATAAGCCACTGTGCAAGACACTGTGTGGACTTTGCTATTGGAAACATGGAGACAGATATGGTCCCAACCTACCCTCAACAGCCTCAGAGTCTGAGGGACATGAGATTGGCTTTCATATTCTTATTTTAATGTTGACAGTTGTGTTATATGAGTTATCAAAGGACCAGATTTTTGCCCAGATGTTGACAATAACATCTCCCTTTCTCTCTCCTTATTTCTCCCCATCCATTGTTCCATCATTTGAATTCTCAGTCCTACCCTTATTATGGACTTCCCAGGTGGTGCTAATAATAAAGAGCCTGCCTGCTAATGCAGGAGACGTAAGGGACATGGGTTCGATCCCTGGGGGGTGGGGGGGGAGATCCCCTGGAGGAGAGCAGGGCAACCCACTTCAGTATTCTTGCCTGGAGAATCCCATGGACAGAGGAGCCTGACAGGCTACAGTCCACAGGGCTGCAAAGAGTCAGACACAACTGAAGTGACTTAGCATGCATGTACCCTTATGAATAACCTTCTTTGTCTTTTATCAATTAGATATAGAGATCTGTCTGAAGATCAGAAAAAGAATCACATCAATACTGTCCTCAGAGGACTACATGGTTTTTTGTACAGACGGGACAGTCCTGTGGAGGAAAACAAAGAAAAATCACAAGGTATTTCTGCTCTTTCACAAAAGACAGGTTTCAACTGAGCTTAGCTATATTGAAAATGAGCTGTGGGTGGGACAACTGGAACTCTTCTTTACCTCATACATCACTGTGTGGGATTAATGACGAGATGGGGCTTCCCTGGTGACTCAGCGGTAAAGAATCTGCCTGCCAATGCTGGAGATGCGGGTTCGATCCCTGGGTTGGGAAGATCCCCTGGAGGAGGAAATGGTAACCCACTCCAGTATTTTTGCCTGGGAAATCCAATGGACAGAGGAGCCTGGCAGGCTATAGTGCATGGGGTCACAAAGAGTTGGACACGACTGAGTGACTAAATAGTAATAGCAGCAGCAGCAGCAATGACAAGATGACCTCCTGAAGCAACTTCTATTATGTGGATATTTAGTTTCTCTCCATTTATAATTTTCTTATGCTTGATGCTAAAAGCATTACTGAAGTTCGTGCAAACGTGGAATAAGGAAATGAGAATTAGAAGAAGTATTCTGGGCAACAGTAGTGCAGATTTCTGTATCTTAGGCACTTGAAGGCACATATAAATGTTGCTAAGGGAAACAGGGTCCCAAGGGTGTCAAATAGTACCTATAATATTTAAGTATATTTAACTCAAAACATCTGAGCAGGTTATGCTCATAAGCATGTAATCATGCTATAGAAGATCTCTCTTACCTTAAAATATTTTTTCTTGGCCCCATGATACCTTCAGCTGTTGCCCTATTTCTGTGTCCCCTTCACAACAAAACTTCTCGAAATGATTGTATCGACCCTGTGTTCACTTCCTTGTGCCCCATCCTTTCTCAACCCACTTCACTGAGCCTGGAGCTCCCCCCACTCCAGGACAACTACTTCTGTCAGGAATAGCAGTGGTTTCCACATTGCTGAGGTCTTTGGTCCCTTAACTATCCTCATCTTTCATGATATTTCAAAAACATTGGACAGGTGACCACTCCCTCCTTCTTGAAGCATTTTTCTCTCAGCTTCCAGGATACCTGGGTAACTGGATTCTGGTTCCTCTTCTAACTCATTGGCCACTCCTTCTCTCTCTCTTTTTCCCATCCCCTCTTTCCCTTTTCAACTTTGAAGCATGGATATGCCCTAGGGCTCAGTCCTAGGACCTTTTGTCTTCTCTGTCTACAGTCATTCCCCATGTAATCTCATCCAATCCCTTAATTTGAAGGGCTACTTGGATGTCAGTGCCTCCCACTTTTAAAATCTATCTGCAGCCCGAACCTCCTTCCTTACCTCCATACTTGAGAATCATACTCATTATTAAATCAGCATGAGAGTTTCCTCTGTGACTTCTTTGCTTGGATGTCTAACAGGAAAGGTAACATCGCCATTCAGGACCTCTCAATTCCTCTCACACTCCCAGGCTTGATTTTCACAGTTTCAGTATAAGTACCACCATTCTTCTAATAGCTCAAAATAAACTCCAGCTGTCATTCTTGTGTCCTCCACCAATCCATCAGCAAATCCTTTTAGCTTTGCTTCTAAAGTATATCTCAAATCCATTCACTCTGCCACTTTCATAGCCTTGGTGAACCAACCTAGTCCAGGCCACCACCATCTATTCCATTTGAACATGCTTTCCAGCGAGGCTCCCTTGCTTCACTCTTGGTCCCTAGTTTGACCTATTTTTCATAAACAGCCATAGTGATCTTTTAAAAATATATATCAAGGGACTTCCCTGATGGTTCAGTGGTTGGGACCCTGTGCTCTCGATGCAGGGGCCCCTGGTCGGGGAACTCCTTCATGTTTCCCTCAACGAAATACAGAAAAATATATTTTCTAATAAAAATATTAGGAAAAAAAAAAAACCCGTATGTCACTCTTCTGCTTGAAAGCACATGCTGTTCCACTCAAAACAATGCTGGCTCCCTCACATACACTACGTAATCTGGTCCTACCTGTCTCTCAGACTTCACTTCCCACTGCTCTATCCCTTGGTCACTCTACAGTAGTCCCTTTGACCTCCTGTTAGTTAAATTGGCCAAAATCTTTCCTGTCTCCCTTTGTACTTACTGCTTCTTCTGCCTGAGATGCTCTTCTTGCTCCTGGATTTTCTCATAGCTCTCTTCCTGCCATTTTTCACTTTGTCAGCAAGGCTTTCCCTGGGCACCCAGTTGAAGTTATTGTACTTCAAGGTATATGCAATGACCAATTCCCTGGTTTATGTGTTGGTTATCTGTCTACCTTCCCCACCGGTCTGTAAGATTCAAAAGAATGGTCAATTTATTTGTCTTGTCCATGCTCTATCATTAGCCCCTAAAACAGAGTAGGATATGTAGTAGGAGCCCAGTAGGTGGTAGTTAAATACATGAATGAATGAGGTTCAGCTTAACAAGAATTGCCAAGTTCCTATCGTGAGTCAAGTACCATGCTGAACACTGGGGTTTTAGTGAAGAATTGTATATGGTGCCTACCCTAGAAACAGAACAAGGACAAGTTCATGGGTAATATACTAATGTAGAAAAGCCCTTTATGGTTGTTTTATAAAATACATAGGTTTTATTTTCTGGAAATATATGGACTGTCTTTTGTATTTCTTTGTAGGGAGTATAGGAGATGAAAGTCACTAGGTGGAGCTGAAAGTCAGTGGGGAAATGACCTCAGAAATCAGCCATGGGAGAGGGGCATGGTTTGTTTTCTGAGTTGGAGAAGTTGTGACCAGAATTCAGTTTTCAGGCTGGGACAGGGGTCAGGAACACTGATTGTGAGGCGGTTGTGCAACCGGCATGGTTTATGTTTCATATTATTCTTCCTTCCCACATAGTTACATGCCCTCTTCTCATCCCCTCTTAAGTGAGGGTTCAGGAGCTCTTCTGCTCATGCCTGGGTCCCTTCTTATCTACTCATAGAGAAGGATCTGAGACGCCTTCCCACCAAGAGAGCAAGTGCTGCTGTCAGATTTGTCTTTGTCAAGGGATTTAACATTTTGAATAGGCATTGCAGTTTTATGGATCTCCTCACCATTTCTGTGAGGAGAAGAAGCAAACATTTGTGGACATACATTCAAATAACTAGAGACTGGGGGGCTGTGTTAGTGAAGTCTCTGGGTTAGTGAAGTCAGTGGAACAGGTGGGATTGGGGGAGGCAAAGTGGGGTGGATGTTGATAGCAGAGGCTCTGAGTTAGTTCAGGAGCTGAAACTGTTCATTGGGAAAACCAGAAAATCTTGACGCATGGAGGAGGGGGTATAGGAGACAGAAGAGTGTCAGCATCTTTGGAGAATTACAAGATACAGCTTAAGGATTTTCTAGTTGAGGTCCTTTGCTAAAAGCTTAATTTGATGGAACAGTCATGGAATTCTGTATTTTAGCCAGGGACTGAGGACATATTCAGTGTCTTAATACACCTGGAGCATTCAACAGCCTGTACCTTATCTGGTATATTGTGAATATTGGGTTTGGATAGAATTTGGAAGACTTAAAGAAGTCAAGAAAGGGAAAGAACTGGGAGTTGAAGATCATAACATTGTTAGAAAGATCATCCTGCATACAGTAGAAATTGAGATGGATGATCATCAAGGTCTTTTTCAATTCTGAACACTTCTTTGTTGATGATAGGTTATAAGAAATTAGTTAGTCTACCTCAGATTCTTCATTAGCACTCAGCATTTTCTCATGAGAGTCTTTTCTATAAAATTAATTATAACTTTGAAAAATCAATACCCATAAGCTAATCATTTTAATGTGACCATTTTTTATCTTTCCTTCCTTATAAAAATGTCTACAGAGACACTGAATTGGATTCCATCATTTCGAAGCTATGAAGATTTTATCCAGAAGACACTACAAGTAAGAGGGAGTTTGTTCTCTGGTTGCTTTATATGCAGAATGCATGCAGTAAAAGATACAGAATACTGTTTTTCAAAGTGTGGCTAGGGGACTCTATCTTCAGAATTATCTAGGGAACTTGGTAAAAACACAGATTCCTGAGACCCACCTTAAACTGTTTGAATTGGAATCTCTATCTTGGTAGGGCCAGGAGCCTTCATGTCTAGCAGGCTGCCTGGATGTTTCTTTCTTTCTTTCTTTCTTTTTTTTTTTTAACTCACTAGGTTCATTTATTTGCATCTTTAAAATCATTTTGGAGAGAAGATAATCTAATCCAAAGTTGCCTGGATGTTTCTTATGCCAACTGAACCCACCGAACTCCAGCAACAGCAAAAATGAACAAGTGTTTGCATAGTTTAGTGGCAAGTTAATTAATTATCTGGTAGATTCATTCAACACAGGTTGTTAGAGTCTATAGATTAAGCCTTTTCATTCCTTACTTTTTTTTCCTCAAGGACATGAGATGTTTATGGTTTCTACTTCCAAAGGAACTGGTAGGTTTCACTGAGTTCAAAGGCCACAGACTAAAGCCCAAATGACCACGATCCTTTGAGTCAAATAGATAGGGATATGAACTGTTCCTTTATCACTTACTTGTTATGCATCCTTGAGAGAATTGCCATCTCTCAACTCTGACTTCTTCCTCTGTACAATATCTCTGTTTCACAGAGTGGTTGTGAGAGTAAAGTGAACATGTGTAAAATGTCTAGTGCACTTTCCCGCTCTTCTCTGTGTTATTTCATTTCTCTTATCTTCCATTCCTTTGTCTCCTTGTGTTGCTTCTGAGTCATTTCTTCAGCTTTGTCTTCCAGTTCAGAAATTATCTTTCCACCTATGCTCTAACTTGCTATTTGACCTACATATTGAGTTTTTATTTTGATGATATCATTTCTAGACAATTTGATTAATTTTCACATCTGCCTAGTCAGTTAGGAGTCTCCTGTTCCTTCATTATATTTTCAATACCCTTTTAAGATTTATTTAAGCATATTAAGCATGTTTTTGGCATATTTATTTATTTTTATTAATTTTTATTGCAGTATAGTTGCTTTTAAGCATACTTATTTTACATTCTGTCTCTGATATTTCTCATATCTGCAGTTTTAAATCTCATTGTGCATTTTATTGTTTACACTGCCTCTTGTTCATGTTTCATGTTTTTCCTGTTTTTGTTAATCATTTATGACAAACTTATGTTATTTGGAAATTTATCTACATTCTTTGAGCCCTGGTTTTAAAATCATTCTCAAGAGGTGATTTCAATTTCTTTTTCCTGGATATTTGGGGTCAGGACCATTTGAAAGTAAATTATAGGCTTGGGGTGTTGAGGGCTACACAGGTAGTTAGTGTGAGTGTGGGCTTTTGTTTGCAATTCCCAGAGGAGACCAGTTCTTCTTTTCCTTTTCTAGCCCAAGCTGAGGCTGAGGCAAGATAGGCAGGTTGTAAGTTCCCTGGCTCTCTTTGTTGGATAAGATCTTTCTATTTTGTCTGCTGAGAGTTTCCTTTCCTGGCTTGATACGGGAGTCTTTGGTTTCAGCCTTCACTTTGTGTGTGTCCAAGCTTTGTTTTCTGTCCCCCTGGCTCTATGCCATCAATGTTGCATAGATGCTCCCAAGGCATATGCAAGCTTCGATATCCTCTGACTTCTCATGTTCTAGTCATTTCTATATCAGATTGTTTCCCATACTTTACCATAAGCTTCTCCCTGTTTTATATATTTTATCCACCATTTTAGGTGTTCTTTACCAGGAGGCATTTGTCTGGATATCTATTCTATTATATAGCAGGAAAGTGAAGGCAATAGCCATATTTATAAATAGATGACTAAACTAACTACAAATGAAAATGCCCTCCAAAATATTCTTACTGTTTTTGGAATTAATTTTGAATTAAGTGTGAAATAACCAACACATGGAAATGAATCTTCCTAGCTTGTGTTGGAGAGTTTTGTGTTAATTGGGTGTACACTGAAATGTGTTTGTCTAAGTGAGATATCATTTGATAAACATCTCATGCTTAAGGTTAAGTAGATTCTGTGTAGGAGGGAGAATAATGGAATTTTAATTAATTCTGGGCTTGCTTTATTGATATTTAAGGACCACAATACATTTTCAGTGTGTGATTACAATTATTTATGCATTTAGAAATAAAGCTATCATTTTATTATTGTTCCACTATTTAATTACATTATTATTCTCTTTTCATTAGTCATTGGATGGATTTATGATAATAGTGAGCACAGATGGAATTATAATTTCTGTGACCCATAACATCACTTCACTTCTTGGCCATTTACCTGTAAGTTCTCTCAGTTTTTGGGAAAGGATCATTCGCTTTGTTGTGTAGGGGTTCATTATTTGTTTTTAGCAGCATACAACTCATCAGAGAAGACATTGTTAATGTTGTCAAAATGTGCACCTATTTTATTGTCCTCCCCATTGGTTTCAGTTTTAAAGCTATAAAAAACAAACTCTGATATAAGGTAATGAAACACTGGGTGTGCACTGATGTGTGGTTTATAAACTTCCCTTGAAGTTGATGGTCCCCAAGGTGACTGCTTTGCTGGGCAGCCCTCAACCAGATGGATGTGTTTGATTTTGTACATTTGAGTCTACCACATACTGATTAAACAATGAATGTCATGATTTGGTCATGCTAGCTCGTGACATCCATTTCCAGGTCTGATTTGCTTTTTGTTTCTTTATGTTGAAGAACAAGCCATAATCTAATTTGGGAAAATAAATAAATGATTGCTTAATTTAGCAATGTTGTACATATTGCTGGAGAGACACTCACATATGTTATAGTCAGAGTATCAGATGTTCAAAATAGTCCATCCTTCCTGAGTCCTTTGGTGTCACTATATCCCTCTCAGGAGAGCTTTCTACAATCTTCCCAGCACCATTGACTTAAAATATATGATTTCCTAAATTTTTTCTGGATCTTCAAGCTGTACAGCCACTGTGTATATCACTTAAACATGAAAGGACTGCAAACCTTCATACTGCATGCATGCCTGTGTGTGAAAAGGAGCTGTGTAGCGTACATCCGCAACCACCACCACTCCCAAATCTCTGTTACTTGACTGATTGTGCTAATCATATCTGGATTGTTGCTTTCATTGCACATTCCTCACTCCACAGAATTGTCTGAAGAACTTGGCACACTCTAACCCACCGATCTGTAGCACTCAAGTTTGAACCACACACATTAATAGAATTTTTGTTAAATTATTCTTTAGTTAAGTTCAGTGCTTATTCCACTAGTTATACTGTTCCAGCCAGCATGTTCTATGGCCCACTTAGAAACTCAGAGAACTTTTCTCCTCTTTTCTCTTTATTTAAAGATACCTGTATCCATTTTTAAACTCCTCATTCTCTTCCTTTCTTTTAGAAAGCAATTTACATTTCCAAATTCAGCTTATATTTATAGGATACCAAAACAGCTGAATAAAATGCAAATATTAGAATATTCCTGGAGAAGGAGATGGCAACCCACTCCAGTATTCCTGCCTGGAGAATTCTGTGGACAGAGGAGCCTGGTGAGCTGCTGTCCATGGGATCGCAAAGAGTCGGACACGACTGAAGCAACTTAGCATGCATAGCATTAGAGATATTCATTACCCTGGACTTTAGAGGAGTCTTATCATAGAAGGAGAATGGTCTTATTAAATGTACATTAAAAGAATATGAATGTAATACATCATTCATTAAAGTTTGTTATAGTGAAGACCAGAAAACTACCCAAATTCTTGGAATATTTAATATTACTTAAAGCAAATTGGCCATTGACTGAGACCAGTGACTTTTCCTGAGGATCCTCCTATGAAGATTTTTATACTGTTATCCTTGATTCTTTATGCATTTTGGTTCAGAGCTTTCATTCTTAAGAGGCTCTTTCACCATTCAACATTTGAGGTAACAGACACACATGCACAGAGTCACCCTAAGGTAGAGATGTCTGAGACATGGGTTTGAACTGCTCATCTTAAACCAGGCACGTGGTAATCTGAGTTTGGTGTACTTAAAGCTATAACTACTACTCTGTACATAAACATTAAATGGAAATGAATTGATATATTCTTTTCAGTGAAAGCGAAAGTCACTCAGTCGTGTCCAACTCTTTGTGACCCCATGGACTATACAGTCCATGGAATTCTCTAGGCCAGAATACTAGAGTGGGTAGCCTTCCCCTTCTTCAGGGAATCTTCCCGACCCAGGGATCAAACCCAGATCTCCTGCCTTTCAGGAGGATTCTTTACCAGCTGAACCACAAAGGAAGCCCATATTATTTTAAAACATGGTTGAAAAAGACCATACCTGGGACACAGTTTCACACTTCTGTTTAAATCTTAACTCTTAGTTTTTAACAGCATGTAATTTTTTCCCAAGCTTTGACTTAAAATTTCATGTTATAAATCACCCATCTCATATAAATATGGAGACCAAACCATTTCTGGAGCATCTGCCCAGCTCCAGGAATCTACAATTTTTCATTAAAAATCAAAGGTCCATCTAGCCAAAGCTGTGGTTTTTCCAGTAGTCATGTATGGATGTGAGAGTTGAACCATAAAGCTGAGCACCAAGGAATTGATGCTTTTGAAATGTGGTTTTGGAGAAAACACTTGAGAGTTCCTTGAACTGCAAGAGGTCAAACCAGTCAATCCTTAAGGAAATCAGTCCAGAATATTCGTTGAAAGAACTGATGTTGAAGCTGAAGCTTCAATACTTTGGCCACCTGATGTGAAGAACTGGCACATTGAAAAAGACCCTGATGCTGGGAAAGATTGAAGGCAGGAGGAGAAGGGGTGAAAGAAGATGAGATAATTGGATGGCACACTGACTGGATGGACATGAGTTTGAGCAAGCTCCAGGACTTGGTGATGGACAGGGAAGCCTGGCGTGTTGCAGTCCACGAGGTCGCAGAGTCGGACACGACTGAGCATCTGAACTGAACCTCTGTCTATTGGGCAACTCCAAGCCGATAGGATGGTGAGGTGGAAAGAACTTGGTCTTTGGAGTCAAATAATCTAGAGATTAAAATTTAACTCTCAGTCACTAACTACATGAGCTTTCATTTCTCATCTGTCAGTAGGGGACAGTATTACCCAGAGAGTGACTGGAGGTGGGATATTACACATGGTGTGGTTAGTGAAGGCCTGTGTAATCAGGTGACATTTAGACAGGTACTAGAACAGGATGAATGAGTCATGCAGAAAGTGCGTCCCAAACAGAAGCAAATGCAAATGAAAAGACACTAAGGCAGGAGTATACTTGGTGTGAAAAGCTATCATAAAGAGGCCACTGGGACTGGAGTGCTGTGAGCAAGAGGAAAAGTTGTAGGAGGTGATGAGGTCAGAGCAGTAACAGAGGTCACCTGGTTTAGGGCCATTGTAATGACTTTGCCTTTTCCTCAGAGATGGGAGGAAGCCATTTGGAGCTGATGCAGGAAATTATCTGAATCTAAGTTTTATCGGAATCACTCTGGATCTCGTATTAAGAATAGGCTATAAGGGTAGGACAGAAATGGCAAGGACCTAACAGAAGCAGAAGAGATTAAGAAGAGGTGTCAAGAATACAGAGAACTTTATAAGAAATACCACTCTAGCACAAGAGACGACTCTACACATGGACATTGCCAGATGGCTAATACTAAAATGGGATCGATTATATTCTTTGGAGCCAAAAATGGAGAAGCTGTATACAATCAGCAAAAACAAGACATGGAGCTGACTGTGGCTCAGATCATGAACTTCACATTGCAAAATTCAGACTTAAATTGAAGAAAGTGGGGAAAACCACTAGACCATTCAGGTATGACCTAAATCAAATCCCTTATGATTGTACAGTGGAAGTGACAAATAGATTCAAGGGATTAGATCTGATAGAGTGCCAGAAGAACTATGGATGGAGGTTTGTAACTTTGTACAGGAGGCAGTGATCAAAACCATCCCCAAGAAAAAGAAATGTGAAAAGGCAAAAATGGTTGTCTGAGGAGGCCTTACAAATAGCTGAGAAAAGAAGAGAAGCAAAAGGCAAAGGAGAAAAGAAAAGATACACCTGTCTGAATGCAGAGTTCCAAAGAATAGCAAGGAGAGATTAGAAAGCCTTCTTAAGTGAATAATGCAAAAAAAAAAAAAAAAACTAGAGGAAAACAGTAGAATGGGAAAGACTAGAGATCTCTTCAAGAAAATGAGAGATACCAAGGGAACATTTCATGCAAAGATGGGCACAATAAAGGATAGAAATGGTATTGACCTTACAGAAGCAGAAGATTTTAAGAAGAGGTGGCAAGAATACACAGAAGAACTATACAAAAAAAAGGTCTTCATGACCCAGATAACCATGATGGTGTGATCACTCACCTAGAGCCAAACATCCTAGAGTGTAAAGTTAAGTGGGCCTTAGGAAGCATCACTATGAACAAAGCTAGTGGAGATGATGGAATTCCAGCTGAGCTATTTCAAATCCTAAAAGATGATGCTGTGAAAGTGCTGTACTCAATATGCCTGTAAATTTGGAAAGCTGAAATGGCCACAGGACTGGAAAAGGTCAGTTTTCATTCCTATCCCAAAGAAGGACAATGCCAAAGAATGTTCAAACTACCATACAACTGTACTCATTTCACATGCTAGCAAGGTAATTCTCAAAATCCTCCAAGCTATGCTTCAACAGTATGTGAACCAAGAACTTCCAGATGTTCAAACGATTTAGAAAAAGCAGAGGAACCATAGATCAAATTGACACCATCTGTTGAATCATAGAAAAAGCAAGGGAATTGCAGAAAAACATCTACTTCGGCTTCATTGACTGTATGGATGAAACCTTTGACTGTGTGGATCACAACAAACTGGAAAATTCTTAAAGAGATGGTAATACCAGACCACCTTATCTGCTTCTTGAAAAACTTGTATACAGGTCAAGAAGCAACAGTTAGAACTGGACATGGAACAACAGATTGGTTCCAAATTGGGAAAGGAATACATTAAGACTGTATATTGTTACCCTGCTTATTTAACTTCTGTGCAGAGTACATCATGTGAAATTCCAGGCTGGATGAAGCACAAGTTGGAATCAAGATTGACAGGAGAAATATCAATAACCTCAGATATGCAGATGACGCCACCCTAGATTAGGCAGAAAGCAAAGAGGGACTAAAGAGCCTCTTGATGAAGGTGAAAGAGGAGCGTGAAAAAGCTGGCTTGAAACTCAACTTTCAACAAACGAAGATCATGGCCTCTGGTCCCATCACTTCATGGCAAATAGATGGGGAAAAAGTGGATGCAGTGACCGATTTCATTTTCTTGAGCTCCAAAATCACTGCAGATGGTGACTGCAGCCATGAAATTGGCGCTTGCTCCTTGGAAGAAAAGCTATTACAAACTTTTTTTTGCTTTACCAAGTTGCTTCAGTCATGTCAGACTCTTTGCAACCCCATGGACTGTAGCCCGCCAGGCTCCTCTGACCATGGGATTTCCCAGGCAAGAATACTGGAGTGGGTTGACTCTGTCAACCCCTTTTCCAGGGGATCAAACCCGTGTCTCCTGCATTAGCAGGTGGGTTCTTCACCACTAGTGCCACTTGGGGAACCATGACAAACCTAGTCAGCATATTCAAAAGCAGAGACATCACTTTGCTGACAAAAGTCCATTTAGTCAAAGCTATGGATTTTCCAGTAGTCATGTATGGATATGAGAGTTGGATCATAAAGAAGGCTGAGTGCCAAAGAATTGACGCTTTCAAACTGTGGTGCTGGAGAAGACTCTTGAGAGTCCCTTGGACAGCAAGGAGATCAAACCAGTCAATCCTGAAGGAAATCAACCCTGATATTCATTGGAGGATCTAATGCTGAAGCTGAAGCTCCAATCCTTTGGCCACCTGATTGATGCAAAGAACTGAGTCATTGGAAAAGACCCTAATGCTGGCAATAATAAAGACCCTAATGAAGGCAAAAGAAGAAGGGGATGACAGAGGATGAGATGGTTGGATGGCATCACCAACTCAATGGACATGAATTTGAACAAGCTCCAGGAGACAGTGGAGGACAGAGGACTCATGTGCTGCAGTCCATGGGGTTGCAAAGAGTTGGACACAGTGACTGAACATGCTCAAGCATGCATTGTCACTGTCACCTTCCTTAAAGAATGTAGTTAATTAATAAGTAACTTATGGCTGCTATTTCCATCCCAGAGAATGTGCATGATCAAAAAAACTGCTCACTTTTTTTTTCCATTTATTTTTATTAGTTGGAGGCTAATTACTTTACAATATTGTAGTGGTTTTTGCTATACATTGACATGAATCAGCCATGGATTTACATGTGTTCCCCATCCCGATCCCCCCTCCCGCCTCCCTCTCCATCCCATCCCTCTGAGTCTTCCCAGTGCACCAGCCCTGAGCACTTGTCTCATGCATCCAACTGCTCACTTTTGATAGGGTCCACAAGGGGTCTCATTCACCTGGGTGCCTCTGGAATTCAGCAGCATGTCTCTTTGGCATGCTGCTGCCCTGCCACCCTCAGGGGGCCACAGGTGGGAGCTGAGGGGAAATACAGCACCAAAAGCAAACAGCAGGAGTACATCAGCAACTGACACTTGGGGCATACACCCAATAACCTCACAGATCACATGCTTCCTCCCCAAACAATACGTAACGCCCTGCAGAGCAGAGGAAACCCCTCGATGATTCAGACACGTGTGCAAAGATCCTGTACACTGGGAACAAGGGGTACAAGCAGACAATGTTATGCCATCATGCCCTGCACAGTAGGAAGTTAGCACCTGAAAGCTGGAACCAAATCTCTACTTTGGCTCTTCCCTGCCTCTAAATGGTGTCATCCAACCTGTTTCCACCTGTTCTGGGCGTTAGTTCAGGATAAGATGGCAGAGAGGAAGGGGAGATTAGGAGAGGGGCTGACAACCTATAAAACAAGATAACAATACAAAAATGCACAAACCAGACTGAGCACTAAAATATTTTATAACACTTGATATAGGGAATGGTAGGGTAGATATAAGGGACTTTCTATTGGTAGTAATGTATCTTTTTGTTGGTGTTGAAAGGACTCCGAGATAGATGACTCTAGGAAGAGAAAGCTGAACCTTGGTGGGAGATACTGGATTGCCTCTATCAGCTAGAAAATTAAGGAGTTATGTAGTGTGGTGTTGAGAGTGTGTAAGCCAAGGACTGTAAAGGAGAAGATCATCCACGTATTGGAGGACAGGGATTTCCTTTGCTCTGCAGGGCGTTATGATTGTTTGGAGAGGAAGCATGTGATCTGTGAGGTTGTTGGGTGTATGCCCCAAGTGTCATTGCTGGCATACCCCTGCTGTTTGCTTTTGGTAATTTATTTCCCCTCACCTCCCACCTTTGCCCCCTGAGGGTGGTGGGGCAGCAGCACACCAAAGAGACATGCTGCTGAATTCCAGAGGTGCCCAGGTGAGTGAGACCCCATGTGGACCCTATCAACTTTGAATTCTTTTAGGTGACAATGCTATACTTTCTTCTACCAATGAAAGAACTGGTGAGCCTTAGCACTTTGTACCTCTTGTTGGGGTATTATTGTATTATTTATTATTTCAGGGGCTGAAATGATATCAACCTATTATTTTATACTATGCATTGTAATTGTGCATGTGTTGTCTTCCCTACTGAACTTTGTGTTCATTGAAATTTAGAATAAACATGTCAGGTTCATCTTTTTAAACTATCAGAGGTTTCAGCAAAATAATAATAATAATAATAATAAGTTATTTCATGTAAAATATCCAAAACGCAGAAGCTGGCCCAGTAGTATATCAGCCGATTGGACTCAAGGTAGTTGTGGTGTAGTGGAAGGAACAATGAATTTGTAGTTGGGTGGAGCTGGGTGTGAATCTCATCTCTGAACTTCTTTCCTCTCCATAATTGTACAAGCCTCCATTTCCTCATGAATTCAATAGAGGAGAGTTCTTCCTCTCACAAGGAATCTAATTAGGTGAGCTAGTTAGTTTGAATGTACGTAGTACAATGTTCTGGCATGGAGCAGTTGTTAATCAGGTGTTAGGTGAAGGAATGAATGAGTGGTCTCTACTGATCAGAGATAACTTGGTTTGGTACCTGAAGTGTATTTTATAACTAAATCAATAAAGTATTTTCATTGAAAAAGTTAAATTGAAAGAAAAATATCCTTTTGAGAAGTCAGTTTCTTACTATGTGACTTTCATTGTCAAAACCTGTTGCCTATTAATTCATGTTTTGTTTGCTAAACTAGGGTTATATTTCTGCCCTGCATTGAGCCAAGATTTTTCTTGATTGAGACAGGAGCCATCTGCTAATTTGAGCATTGGCCAGTTCATAGGCTGGCTTCTACAAATGGACCATAAAAATATATTTCTGAGTTTTGACTGTAGATTATTAATATTAATCAGTTAAAATAATTTTAATTTGTAGTTCATCACCCAAAGCCATCATTAAACTACAAAGAGTACTTTGCTTATTATTTTGTTTCTATCACATTAAAAACTCTTAATGTCTGATATTCAGTTAATTCATGTCACCACATTTCAACCAAATGGTACAGCATCATTCATTCATCCAACTAATATTTATTGGTGCTCACTCATGCCAGACTGTGTTTTAGGTGTTGAGGATGTAGCAGTAAATAAGACAGTCAAGGTCTGTCTTTTAATGCAAGTTATATTTTATTGAGGGACTCTATCCATTATTTTATTTTATATTGTATATTTTATACATGTGACTATGATGTCAGGTAGAGATAAGTGGTATACAAAAAGACAGGAAGAGAATGTCAGGGAATTGATGCTATTTAAAATACTTTTGAGGGACTTTCCTGGTGGTTCACTGGCTAAGACTTCGAGCTCCCAATGCAGGGGGCCTGTCATGGTGGAAGGAAGATCAAAGATCCCACATACCACAATTAAGACCCAGCACAGCCAAATAAACAAATACTTGCATGAACACACTGGGAAGGTAGGAGGTGATGGTCATAGAATGGGTCAATGTGAATTGAGACTTTAGAAGTTTAACAGGTCTGACTATAAGATGGGTGAGGTGGGGCAGGTGATAAGCTTAATGGCGGTAAGGAGATAGAGAAATTAAATGCCAGTAATGCATATAACAAAATTGATTCCCTCTTTCCTTCTTGAGAATGTCATCATGGGTAAAACCTTCTTAAGCCTTCTGCCTGATGATGAGAAAAGTGGAGTATTTTCAAAGATGGCTTTCAAAATTCCTGTATCAAGTTCAGGTACAGATTTTTATTTTTCAAATAGTAAATGCTTAGATTTTAAGAGACAGATAACAATCACTTAAAGGAATAATAAAAATAAAGACATTAGAGCCAATATAGCTGCCGATCATATATTAATTTAACTTGCTGTAATTTTGCAAATTTTATTTCTAATATTAAACTTTCTCCACTATTAAATCTTGTTCTTTATCATGAACTTTCAGTTTTTCAGCTTTTGTATAATTGTATTAGTATTATGTAAATTATGTTTTAGGTGATACCCCACTCTATAGGGGTAGAGGAAAGATTGAAGGCAGGAGGAGAAGGGGACGACAGAGGATAAGGTGGTTGGATGGCATCACTGACTCAATGGACATGAGTTTGAGTAAACTCCAGGAGTTGGTGATGGACAGGGAGGCCTGGCATGCTGTGGTCCATGAGGTTGCAAAGCGTCAGACTGAGCAACTTAACTGAACTGAACCACTCTATAGATGCAATATAGATAGCTATGCAAGTGCTAATATTCATGAAAAGAAAATAATATTTTTAAAATCTAGTCAAAGTAAGGCAATAGTCATATGAAATAATCCTTCAGAATATAGTTAAATACAAATGTAAAATTGTTTTGTGTCTGTTTTTTTTTTCTTTAGTTGGCAAGCATATTGACTTTTGCTGTCATTTCAAAAGAGGAGATGCTGAATCCAGTAACACCTCTGCTTATGAATATGTTAAAGTCATCCTGACTCTAAAAGATGTTTCTAGTGGTAATCAATAGAGTTTTTAATCTTATTTATAAGAAATTCATGAGTTATGCAGCCCTTCATCAGTAATATAAATGCCCTTCTACTGTTGGCACTCTCTCTGCTACCCCTGTGACCACAGGTTTTGGTGGACCACAAGCATTAATTAGACTTTAAAAAGTTATAGCAAAATTGACAAGGTGAGGTCATATGGTAACATGGTAGACTGAGCTGATAAGGATGGCTCTTTCCTTCTACAAAAGACAAGGAAATTATTGCTTAAACATAACCTAAGGAGTTTATTGCACAGACAACCTTAACAGAAAGGATAAAATACAGGACACAGTGATAAGAAGTTGATATGTGCTGGGCCTAATTGATTTTTAAATCATACATTGATTCCATTGACTGCAGTCTGGAGTAGTAACACTTGTTCAAGGACCAACACATAAATCTTAGAGACTTAAAATGATCAGTAAAATTCTGCCCGTTGGTTTAGATGAAGAGTAAGTGTGCTAACTCTCTCAGAGTTTGAATGCAAAAATATGTGTTATTTAGAGGAAATCAAAACCCAAATCTGTGTGTCTTAATGTGAGTACAGGATCAGAATTTGAAATTCTCAAGGCTTCAGGAACCACACGCTGATAAATCAATATAAACACTGTCTTGGGATCATTAAAAAGATCTAGGGCTTGAATCTGAGGTAAATAGCCCAACAACTATGTGAAAAGATGCTCAAACTCACTAGTAAGTAAAGAATGAAAAATTAAAAAACCAATGAGTAGCAATGCACACACATCAGAACAGCAGCAATTAAGAGTGTGAATAATACCAAACATTGGTGAGGATGTGAGAAATGAAAACACTCATACAGTGTTGAGAGGAATGGAAACTCATGAAGCCATCCTGGAAAACAGAGTGAACTTAAGTCAGTTAGCTTGTAACTCAGTAATCCTATCACTGGATGGAGATACCACAGAGGCGAAGCTGCAGAGATCTGTGTCTAAGGGGACTTGCACTATGTATGTCATAGTGTCGTTTGTAGTAGGAGGGAGTTGGAGACAGCCTAGGTGTAATCATTAGGGAAATGAACAAGTAAAATCTGGGGGAAATACACAATATAGAAAACTTTATGTAGTTAAAATAATGAACTCTAGATATACATAATACCACATGGTTAGATCTTAAAACCATGTTGTTCATTGAGAAACAAAGAGATCTATAGCACAAGACAACCTTTGTAAATTGTGAAAGCATAATAGTGCATAGAACCAGGCTACATATTTGACTGGGGCTTCCCAGGTAGTGCTAGTGGTAAAGAACCCGCCTGCCAATGCAGGAGACATAAGAGATGTGGGTTCTATCCCTGGGTTGGGAAGATCCCCTGGAGGAGGGCACAGCAACCCACTCCAGTATTCTTGCCTGGAAAATCCCATGGACAGAAGAGCCTGGTGGGCTACAGTCCGTGGGGCTGCAAAGAGTCACACACCACTGAAGCAAGTTAGCACACATTTGACAGGGTGGTGTATTTGACCACATGTTAAAGGTGGTAGATAATAGTGGATCCCTATGGGTGGGAAAGGGACAGAGAGAAAAAATAAATAAAAATGAGAGTTGGAATTTTATCTGTGTTCATAATATGCCATGAACTAAGAATATAATTAAGTCAGTTCTTTGCCACTGAGGTCTAAAAATATAACAAATGAATGAATGGGTAAGTAAAGAATGAAAATTAGCTCACACAGTGGTTGCCAGGTATCTTTGTCACATACCTTGGAAACTAAAAGTCAAATACCTTAAAAAATACTTGATTCCATGTACACACAAATTACAAATATTTGATACCTACATGGTCTATGTAAAGAAGGGGAGCAAATTTCTTTTGGAGTTAAAACGTCCATTCACAAGGTAAGATTGGAAGACTGAAAAATCACCCTGAACTCACAATTATTTCCCAGTAATGACTCCTTGTTCTGGTGGAGACCAGGGTGGGGAGGGTTGGAATGTAAGGAAGACAGGAAAAATTGGTGGCTCAGAATTCTGAAAATTGTCAATGGGTTGATAAATGGCACACGGATGGGACAGGTGACTGTTCTTTTGTGTACCTGGCCTGCCTTTCTATTAGATTGTCACTTGTGTGTCTCTCTCTCCCTTAGAGCCTCCTGTGCTATTCCACAGTTTCTTTTCCAAACATGTCTTTGGGTCATCTGTCGTAAATCTTCCTTTGGAGGATCGCTTTTACCTGGTGGGGACCATTTGTGTTCTTAGGGCTCAGATTCTACGGGTAAGTATGTTGGGTTTGTGTCTCCCCTGTTGTGGCCATGCAGGCTTCCTTTAAAGGGACGTGTCCTCTTTGGTCTCTCAGCTACTGTACAGCACTGCTAAAGCACCTGATGTGTGCAGAGGGTTGTGTTAGGATATGTGAGTGAGAAAAGACCAGCTTCTGTGTTTCAGAAGATGAACACCCCAAAGAAACGCACACTCATTGACAAGTGGTTTTGATATACTATTAAACAAGTATACAGGATCTGGGGGCTGGGACATAGTAAGAGAAATCACCATTTTGGCAGGTGGATAAAAGAAGGCTATGTCACCAGGTGAGTTTTGAAGCAGCTCTTCTGTCTGCCCATTGCTCACTTAGTATCTTTCTAATAGAGAATTCCCAAATTCTGTCTCAAAAAAACAGGAAAAAAAAGGAAACACCTTTCATCTTTAGATTTATCTGATTGGTTCAGACTAATGGGTTATTTACCAAGTGATGTACTTAGCAAGCACCTACTGTGTGCCAGGCACTGTGCTCAGTGCTAGAAAAAAAGACAGTAGACAAGTAACATTAACAGATGTCATGGAGATGATAAAACAGAATTGTGTGCTAATGACTGGTGGAAGTGGGAGTCCAGTAGAATGTCAGGGAAGGTCTCTCTCTGATGATGTGCCTTTTGAACAGAGACTATGAATGATGATAAGATGCCAACCCAGGAAAGAAAGGAAGGCAGTCCAAGTAGAGGGTTCAGCAGCTGTAAAAGTCATGAGGTAGTAACTCACATGGAGAGTTCCAGGGAACAAAGACCGTCATATGACTAGACAAAGTTGTTAATGTGATGATGCTGTAACATACAATACATGTACTTACATGAGAGGCCTCTGGATCCAGAGTTCACAACCTTTCTTACTAGCTACAAGACCTTACCCAAGTCACTTACATCTTTTAGCCTCAGGTTATTTTTCTATAAATGGCGAAAACAGTACCTCTTTGAGGGTTATTGTGAAGTGCAAATAAGACAGCCCCTGGTGTATGGTTGCTGCTGCTGCTAAGGTATATGGTTAGCACTCAGTAAATATGAGTCCTTACAGCCATGATCATCATAGTCATTTTTATCATTATTATTAGTATCATTACAATCCAGAGGGGGCAAAAGATCTGCTTTATTTTTCCTCTCTGGTTTAAAATCTGGGCTTTAACTGACCACATTTCAGAAGATGTGAGGGCTTTCTTTACACTCAATTTAGAGTAGTGATCTATGTGATCTTTTTTTCCCCTAAAGTTAAGACAGTAAGAAAATTGGTCAAGAGAAAAGCATTTGAAGTAAGCTGCTGAGTCTGTTGGCCCCATTCAGTATCCCACTCCAGCAGTTCTCTGGGATTTGAGCTCTCATATTTGCCATGAGAAGGCAGACATCCCATTTAGAGGTGGCTCAACGGTAGAGAATCTTCCTTCCAATGCAGAAGACATGGGTTGGGAAGATTCCTGGGTTGGGAAGAGCCCCTGGAGGAAAAAAAGGCAACCCACTCCAATATTCTTGCCTGGGAAATCCCATGGACAGAGGAGCCTGGTAGACTACAGTCCATGGGGTCACAAAGAGTCAGACACGACTGAGCAACTAAAACATCAACAACCCCCAAATCTACTTCCTCATCTGAGAAAGAAAAATCTCATTTGAGACGGCGCCCTCACCCTGGGCTCCCTCTTGGCACAAGGATTTCTGTTTGTGACCTATGGCAGTTTTTCTCTGGGTTTCTGAGATATTTGTTTCATATTAGTGGTCATTTCAAAGAACAAATCTTGTGAGAAAAGAGGGCTTTTTGGAGGAAGACTTTGTTCAATAGAGTGGCTGTGTAGCAGTGGAAGGGTGGTGAGCTCAAGAGTTCAACTTTGAAGTAGACCTACCTTGATCCTGCATCTACTAGTTGTACATCTTTGACCAAATCATCCTAGCTCTCAAATCCTCAATTTTCACATCTGTGAAATTGTATGCCTTTCTCACAATGATATATAGATGAGTTGGATTTTCAAATTTACTGCAACCTATACAAATACGTCAGATATTTTTACTATGTAAGTATCTAAAATGCCAATTTTTCTGCAGGACTCTTTCAACTTAAATGAGTCTCGTGAAGTTGGTCCATTGGTCTCAGATTCGGATGAGGATAGGCCATCTGAGGACTACAGGTGAGAGGCTAATGTTGTAAGTAATGGGGAACTAGGGTACACTTTTATTCAACAAAACTGAAACAAGAGAAATCACATCTATGACTATTTTTCCATCAAAATGGAAAAAAGAAAACAATTGAATCCAAATGAGCAATCTACTAGTTTGAATTTCCTTTCTCAGCTAGTATAATTTGTGTATTTTCTAACTAAATATAAATATGAGTAATTGGCTTTCTATAAAAGAAATAAAGCAATAAACAGAGCAACCTTAACTGACACATTTAATTATTTTCAAATTAAGACAATACCTGTACACATAGACTTGACTGCTTCTTTTTCTTGAAACAATTTAAATGGTAGAAGAACAAATAAGCATTGTAGTAACAGCTATTATACAGGTGTTCCTCTTTTTTGTGAATCTAATCTATTCTTTAACATTTGTTTGTTAACAAATTTTCAGAGAACAAAGGGAGTAATTCCGTTATTTTGACTGGGAAAAATAAAAATGCACTCCTAACCTAAAGGAAAATGCCAACTTGCTAGGTGTCACTAAAACTCCTTAATTTGCCTATTTAACAATCTGCCAAGAATTTTTACAAAATAGAAATTGTTTGCAATACTATCTAGTCACTTCATATTTGATAAACTCATTAGTAGATATTTTATATGTAGTAAGCCATAATAGTAGACATTGCTCAGTGTAGGATATTGAGAAAGGATTACATATTCCTTCTACATTGCAGTGTATGTGGAGATGTAAATAAATAGCAAAATAATACATTAAAGATGAGCACTAGATGCCAGTAAAAGTTAGCAAAATAAACTAAACAAGATGATGCTTTGAGAGGGTTCTTCTGATGGAAGGCATGTTTGTGTGAGGTCTGGTGGTGGGAGGAGGGAGCTGGAGGCTATGGTCTCTGTTAGGCTTTGGTGGTGGAATGAGGTAAGGAAGAAAGAGCTGGTGAAGAAATGAGTTAAACAGGAAATGTCTGAGGTTCATCTGTGTCTGAATCTGAGGAACAGGAGAGAATCTTCCCTTTCTGGCAGCACAGCTCAGAAGTGTCTGGTGAGGAACCAATGTCTAAAGCTACACACAGAGCCACAGGATGAAAAACAGAGTTTGTGGTGGCAGTCTGTTTGTATTCCCTTTGCTTGGCGCCCTACAACTCTCGCTAACACATGCCCCAGTTTGTAATTGTGTCGCAGGTCTGCTCATGCCACCATCACACTTACGTGCCCCAGCAAGATTTTTTTTTTTTTTTTTTTTTTTGCAGAATCTCAAATTTCTTGTACATATTCATCACTATATTTTTGGTTCATAGGAGTTAGGGACATGGTCATGGTCAAGTTTGAGACTAACAGCCATTCAAAATTCTTAATGTGCTTTATCAAACACTGCAGTGTTTCTTGTAGTGCATGCAGTTCTTTGGGCCTCTTAGACTTACCCATCTCCTTCATTAGTTCCTCTACTTTATTAGAAGACCTTTTACTGCATGGGGTGGGAGAGAGGATATCTGTAAAGCATACAGTGTTTAAACAGGAGCTCTAGGTACTACTCTGTGAGAATACCTGAGCTACAACAGCAACCAACCGTGTCCTTTTACCCGAGGGTACATGACTTCAACATATTCTTGCATGCAGCTTACAGCAGGTTTGTTTAGTAGGTTTGGGTAATGAATTTTGTGTCAATTAGTAGATCAAGATGGCAAATCTTCAGAGAGTGAGGGTTCAGAGACTGAGGACACCTGCATTTTATTTTTAAGTGGAACTTAATTGAATGAAAAATATTCTGATAAAGAAACAAGCCAGCTACTACATCTGTGCCACTTGGTCTCCACTCAATATAAGGAAAGGCTTAAAATCATGTCTTTTCTAATATAGTGAGAAATTATCATTATTGGGGGGATGCACCATAATGTTATATATTTTAATACTCTCATAAATATGCCTACAGTTTCTTCAAATATTAGGCAATAGATTGTTCATCATGTAGACAGTAAGATAAAAATATGACAGGAAATAACTGATGGATTTGATGAAGAAAATTCTGTTTAATTCCAGCTTGTCCTCACTTCCTTCTCATATCCCTCTCCTCTTTTCCAACACTATGGCTGCTTTTCCAGGTCCAACCACCTCAGGTCTCACACGATGGGTTGTTGGCGGACCTGGCTTATCCACTAGTCTGAGGTCTATAAAGGAGGACCTGTCAGGCTTATCCCTGTTTAGCACAGAGCTTGACATTGAGAGGGCAGAAATGAACATCTGCTCAGGGACTCACTGATGGATCCTATCAAAATGATAATCCATTCTATGTCATGAGACTTCACAAATACAGTACAGTATTGTTACAGCTCAGCGTGAACCAGTATTGCTTTATTTTTTTCCATAGACTTATTCTTTGTCCTCTGGATATTTTCAGATAGCAACAAGAAGAGAGATACACATCAGGCATTAGTTTGTAGGCACCCTGAGCGGCAATCAATAATCTGTTCCCCTTTTGCGGTCTGAGGGATGGTTGAAAAAGTAATCAGGCACAAAGTTCATAGGGACCTAGAGCTTCCCAGATGCTTCTGGAACTTCCCTTGGTAATTTAATTTTCAGTGTTTTTTTGAAAGGCAAGGAGCATCCTGTTAAGAAGCTTGAAAGGTTTGTGCTTATGAAAGAAACACAGAGAGGGAACTTTAAAATGTTTAGAAGAAAGGGTTTGTTCCCAGGCAAGATGTCCTGTCCTTGCATGTTTCAGATCTGAGGCTAAAGAACCTTTCATTTCAGGAGAGGGACTCAGTGGTTGGGTTTTCCATTAGAGCTACAGATACACTGGAGGAGAAGGTCTTGCTTGAACATAGAAAAATAATGAATACTTCGGAACTGAGGAGTAGGCACAGAATTGAATACTGTGTGGCCCTTTCCCATCTTCCTACTGCTACAGTCAGAGGAGGCACTGAACTACTGCTAGTACTCTTAGTTTCTATGTATCAGTGAGGCCCAAAGTTATGTCATAACATCATCTTAATAGAAGTGCATCTTGTACTTTATTCCTCATGATGTGATCTCATGTTTATTAACTTACTCTCCACAAATTGTTAGCATAGATTTTAGACTCATTGTAAAGATGAGAAAGTGCAGTCACAGAGGATGCATGATTTGCCCAAAGCCATGCAGTCGGTTAAGCAGTAGAGCTGGGATGGGGACCCAGATTCTCCTGGGCTGGTTTCTGTTAGGATGTCACTTTCAGGCGCTGTGGCTGGTATGGGGTTCCAAGGAGAAAACTCCAGGAGTCTTTGGGAAGTACTTGATCAGGGACATTACTTTGAGAAAACATTTTTTCTTTTAATGTATGTCGTCTTAGAGAGAGAGAGAGAGAGAGAGAGAGAGAGAGAGAGAGAGAGAGAGAGGAGTTAGTATGGTAGGAGATCTCATCAATTAGTCCAAACATTTTCAACAAAGGTAGTATCTTTTCCCCCAAAGGTAGAGTAGGTAACACTGGAAAATCAGATGACAGTTATGTCCTAGAGTTCTAGTATCTCTTCCCTTTGTCCGCAGTCTTCAAAAATTCTCCTGCAGATGGCGGTCCCCAGGGAGACTCCACCTGTCAGCAACTGCACCAGAAAGAATGTCCCTGGTGAATTCCCCTTTCAGCTTGTTTCGGTGAAGTGTTATCTTGTACAGAGCTGTGAGGAGAATCTTGCAAGATGTTCAGTTCAGTTCATTTGCTCAGTTCTATCCGCCTCTTTGTGACCCCATGGACTGTAGCATGCCAGGCTTGCCTGTCCATCACCAACTCCTGGAGCTTGCTCAAACTCATGTCCATCCAGTCGGTGATGCCATCCAACCATCTTATCCTTTTTCACCCTCTTCTCCTGCCTTCAATCTTTCCCAGCATCAGGGTCTTTTCCAATGAGTCAGTTCTTTGCATCAGGTGGCCAAAGTATTAGATATTCAGCTTCAGCATCAGTCCTTCTGATGAATATTCAGGACTGACTTCCTTTAGGATTGACTGGTTGGATCTCCTTGCAGTCCAAGGAACTCTCAAGAGTCTTCTCCAACACCACAGTTCAAAAGCATCGATTCTTTGGCACTCAGCATTCTTTATAGTCCAACTCTCACATCCATACATGATTAGTGGAAAAACCATAGCTTTGACTAGAGGGACCTTTGTCGGCAAAGTAATGTCTCTGCTTTTTAATATGCTGTCTAGGTTGGTCATAGCTTTTCTTCCAAGGAGGAAGTGTCTTTAATTTCATGGCTGCAGTCACCATCTGCAGTGATTTTGGAGCCCAAGAAAATAAAGTCAGTCACTGTTTCCATTGTTTCCCCATCTATTTGCCATGAAGTGATGGGACCAGATGCCATGATCTTAATTTTCTGAATGTTGAGCTTTAAGCCAGCTTTTCCAGTCTCCTATTTCACTTTCATCAAGAGGCTCTTCAGTTCCTCTTCACTTTCTGTCATAAGAGTGGTGTCATCTGCATATCTAAGGTTATTGATATTTCTCCCAACAGTCTTGATTCCAGCTTGTGCTTCATCCAGCCTGGTTTTTCACATAATGTACTCTGCATATAAGTTAAATAAACAGGGTGACAGTATACAGCTTGTGCATGGTCCTAATTAGTGAGATTTTGTTGTATGGAGCCTTTGTACTGTTCTGTACTGACTTCATCCCTGTGTGTGCCTCATCTTGACCAGGGAAAGTGCCCTGTACCCCATTGTATCACATGCCATTTGCTTTGGTTTCTCTAGCACTTTATATCTAGCTTGCTTAGTCTCATCACTCCAACCCAATGGAACTTATTCATACAGCAAATATTTAGCACCTACTATGTGGGAGTTTCTGTTCTAGGCTCTGAGGATAGGACAGTGAACAAAAATCCTTATCTTCCTGGGGAACTTATATTCTAGTAGAGAAGAAAGAAAATCAAACAATAGATCAGAATAGGTTAGATGGTGAGGAGGGCCAAGGGAAAATGATAAGCATTGAAGAGACATAGGGAAGTATGTAAGGGAAAGTTAAATTGTTTTAGACTTTGCCACATGCAGTTGACATTCTATTTTTTAAGAGATGGTACAATATTGGCAATTTCCACTGGTTAACATAATAAATAGGGTGGCCACCTAAGGCCTCAACAAGAAGGTGACTTTTTAATTACCACCTGAAAGAATTGGATTTGGGAGGAAATATTCCAGAGAAGGAAGAGCAGATGCAAAGGCCTTGAGGCAGGAGCACACTGGGTGTGTTTGAGAAGCCAGTGTGTCTGGAGCAGGTTCAGCAGGGGACGACTAGCAGGAAAAGAGGGCAGAGATGATTGGAAGATTAGAACCCACAGTACTTGGGGAGGACTCCACCAAGAGGTGTGAGCAGCTGTGGGGGAGGAAGAGGGAGCATGCTAGCTGGTGGAGCAGCTGGAGGTGGCCATGCTATAGTCATCTACCATTGTCTCCTCCTGCCTTCCACTGCCTCGTGAGGCCTCAGTTCGGGCTTTCTCTTCCTCCTCTGCAGGTCACTTGGCTAATTCTATTCCACACCACTTCCTGTCCCTTTTGACAAATACTATGGAGGTCTTGTGATATAGTTATCGCAAAACAGAAACCAAAACCAAAACGTGAGATTGGGATTTTTTAAGCTACAATATTTGTTTTTCTTTTTTTCTTAGCTTGGCCAATTACAGGTTGTGTAATCTTAGAGAAGCCTCATTAAGTCTCATGCTCTTTATCTATAAATGGTGAGGCTAATTTACTGCAGGATGTGCATGACTATGAACTCAGGAAATGAGATCTATCTCCTTTGATAAGTAAATGAAATCTATATGATTTGTAAAATAGTATGCACAGTCAAGTTGTTATCAACTAAGAAGTACTTACAAATATAGAATAGTTACAGTTTAAAACTGTACTCAATCCTGGGAATTCCCTGGTGGTCCAGTGGTTAAGACTCTGGGCTTTCGCTGCCAAGGGCCTGGGTCCAATCCCTGGTCAGGGAACTAAGATCCCGCAAGCCACGTGGCAAAACAAAACAAAAAACAACTGTACTTAATCCTTACTGAGCTATAAACACATTATTAAGTGCAAAGGGCTACCTGTTAACCCGATTTATGGACAAGGTTTGAAATCTGTGTCTGGTGACTTCTTTTAATATTCTTATTAATGTTTTCTATTAAGTTAAGATTTTTCTCCTTTTCTGTTTCAAGTCAGCACCTTTTAAACATCTGTCTTTTTTAGAGTTATAGAGTCATTAACACCCAAACTATTCCATGTAAAGTGTCCATGCCTCCTTGCTGGGTGGAGGAGATGTGACCCAGTCTGACAGTGATGGAATTCTCAGCTTGCAGTCAGTTGATCCGGGGCCTCACACCCACCTTGGAGACACACACACACACACACCTGCTGGCACAGGGCACTGACAGATAAGAGAAGGACTTGGGGCATTGCAGCAGCCTGACATTGAAGGAAATAGCCCCTGAGCTATTTAACTTCTCTTGTCCTATTGGTGTGAAAAGGGTCTTGTCCTTGAGAAGGTCAGACATTAAATAAAAGAAGAAAGGGTGCAGTCCCAGGATTCTGGGTTTTAGATTTCATAGTGTTTGTGTGACTACTAGGCAAGCCATCTTCCATCTTCAGCTATATGACTTAATTATTTTGATCATCTAAAAGCATAAAATCATTTGACTGTCTTATTAGATTTATGATTGATAAGAGCAATTTCCATGTTAATATTTTTTGAAAAGCTCTAAGTAAGTTTTGCACTCCAAACCCATGGAAGCAACCCCTGAAATCACTGAAGGTTTAGACATTAATGAAAAGAAGTTTAATAAATAGCAAAGTTTACAAAAATCTGGGGTAAATTTTCTGAGTATCAGCCTCTATGCAAAGTAGTTCTGGATAAATATGCTGGCAGCTGCTTGTTCTACTCAGACAATGAAGAATGTAGTATTTTTTTTTCCTGGTAGTTTGCATTTGTCATCCTGTAATGAAGATGTCAGGCTGTGTATTAGGCCTCTGAATAAGTGGGGCAGGATCCTGCTCTCTTTTGACTTAATACTTTTTGCTTTACATTCTTTTTAAGATTCATATTGAGTAGAGTTCCCTGTGCTCTACAGTAGGACCTTGTTGATTATCTATTTTATTTATTTGCCATGTTACACCGCATGCAGGATCTTAGTTCCCCAATCAGGGATCAAACCAGTGTCCCTGGCAGTGGAAGTGTGGAGACTTAACCATTAGACTGCCAGGGAAGTCCTGGTTATCTATCTTCTATATAGTAGTGTGTGTGTGTTACTCCCAAACCCCTAATGCCTTACTTAAAAAAAATTCCAGGATATTCTTTTGCGTTAGCTCCATTAAACATTTTTTTTTTAACTTTTAAACTTTTTACTTGTGTCTTGGCATCCTCCATTACTCACAACTGTTCACATTTTACCCCATTTGCTTTATCATCGTCTCCTTCTCTTCCCCCTCCATCCAACTGCTGCTCTTCCTTTCCTCTGTCTGGTCTCCTCTCCTCCCCTCTCCTCCTGTTTTCTCCCTTTTCTTCCCCTTTTCTTCTTTCTCTCTCTCCCCACCCCTCTGCTTCATTCATTCATTCATTATTTATTTATTTTTCCATCCAGCGGATTTTAATCTTCTGCTAATATTATTTATTTCAATGCTCTGATTGTCCTTGCATCAACCAGTGACAGCCCCTTTGATCTGGCTCCTGTGTCTTTTTGATGCTTCCCAGCATCTTGCAGCATTCCTTCCTTTCGGGCACTGTATGATGTTCCAGGTTCATTTTGTACTTTCTCTGCCTCAGCCACAAAATCAGCTGGTTTTCTAAGACTTAGTCAAAGGGGAGCCCTGTTTTCCTTAAGCACAGCTATTTAGAAACCGGGATCTGGGTGCTACTTGTACTCATTGTTACTGACGTATAGGTATCTTCTGAACTGGGAAGCAAATACACACATATACATAGGCATAAAGATCTATATCTGTATTTATTTCTGTATCTACCCATCTATATGCATGTGTACCTTTGTTCATGGGTGTAGGTTCCAAAAATCCAAACCAAGACTTCATACCAATACCTCCATCTTAATCCAGCACCAGAAGGTTCACTCCAGTCCCCCCACTTTCCAGTTTTGCAACACTCTTCTTACTAGTCAGAGAGGCCTGGGCCCATTATCCTCCATATATTTACTTATTGCTCAAGTCTGGAATGCACATAAAGTAACTGTAGGGTTGCCAAGTCATGTCATTGTGAAAAGCAAACCTCCTCAAATGAGTTAATATTTACATTTTAAGGTGAAATGTACACATAATGAAAGGCACAGATCTTAAGTATATTTGACAAATGCATAGACCCATGGGACCCACATTCCTGTCAAGACATAGAATATTTTCAAAACACTGGATAGGTGTTTTGTACCCTTTCCTGTTATCTCTGCACCTAGAGGCAACCCCTGTTGTGATGTTTTTCACTGTAGATTCAAGTTTCCTTTACTAGAACTTCATAAAAATGGAACTGTATGATCTATATAGTCTGTTGAGTCTGTCCTCTTAAACTCAGAAAAATGTCCCTGAGATGTGTCATGTCACAGGTTCAGTAGTTCATTCCCTTTTGTTGCTGTGGAGTATTCTCTTCTATGGATAGACCACAATTCATTAGGCATTTTCCTTTCGATGAACCTTCATTTCTAGTTTGCAGTTACTATAAATAAAGCTGCAATGAACATTCTTTTACAAGTATGTTTGTGGACATACATGTTTACAAGTATGTTTGTGGACACATTTTCATTTTTAAATTATTAAGCACATTTATTTGTTCAATTAAACATCAAAATTGATTTGTTTTCACTTGGTATTCAGTTCTATGGTTTTTAACACATTCAATGATTTGTGTAACCATGGCCATGGTCAAGATAATGACTAGTTCCATCACACCCCCCTAGAAGTTCCCTGTGCATCTCTTTATAGTCTGTCCTATCTCACCTCACCCCAACCTCTGTCAACCACTGATTTATTCTGCATCTCTATCGTTTCATCTTCCTGAGAATGTCATATAAACAGAGTCACACAGTAAATAATCTTTTAAGACTGGTTTCTTTCCCTCGGTGTAGTTCCTTTGAGATTCATCTGAGTTGTTGCATCAATAACTATGTACTATTGGGTTGCATTTCGTTGTATGCATGTCTCACAGTTTAGTCATTCACCTATTGAGGGACATCAGGGTTATTGATGAGTTTTGCCAATCATTAATAAAGCTGCTATAAACATTCCTGAACAAGTTTTTGGTGTAGACATAAGTTTTTATTTCACTTCTCTAGGGAATTGAATTATGCTTTTAACTTGCATCCCAGGACTTCCCTGGCAGTCTAGTGGTTAAGACTCTGCACGTCCACTGCAGAGGGCATGGGTTTGATCCCTGGTCAGGGAATTAATATCCCATATGCTGCACAGCGCAGCCCAGAAAAAAAAAAAACCACACACACAAAAAAACTTGCATTCCACTAATGACTAAAGATGTTGACTATCTTTTCATCATTTGAATATTAAACTGTTTTGCCTATTTTTAAAATTATGTTGTTTAATTTCTTATTATTGAGCTTTGAGAATTCTTTGTATATTCTGGATACAAGTCTTTTGTCAGATATGTGATGTGCCTGTATTTCTCTAGCCTGTAGCTTCTTTTTTCATTCCAGTAACAGTGTTCTTTTGCACAACAAAAGTTTTTAGTTTTGAAGGAAGACGATTTTACCATTTTTTTTTTTCCTTTGATGGATCCTGCCGTGTCATGGTGCCATATCTAAGAATTCATTGCCAAAGCAAAGCTCACGTAGATTTTCTTTCTTTCCCAAAAGTTTTATAGTTTTGTATTTGGGTCTGTGATCCATTTTGTGTCCATATTTTATAAAGTGTGAGTTTTAGGTTGAAGTTCGTACTTTTTACCTATGGATTTCCAGTTGTTCCAAAACTACTTGTTGAAATATGATCAATATGATCTCCTGCTCGAAAGCTTTCAGTGATTTCCCCTGCTCTTAGAGGAAAATCCACAGTCCTTTTGTATGATCTGTAAGGCATTCTGCTCTTGTGCCTGTCTAGTCCTCACATCTCATTTTGTGCCACATGCCTTCCTATCTCTTCTGCTCCAGCCTCATTGGCCTCCTGGCCTCTGTGAATTCCCCAAGCTCTTTTCCAATGCAGTGCTTGTGTGCACACTAATGTCCTCAACCTGAAACACTCTTCAACTGTGTTGTCACATGCTTGGCTTGGTGCTCTCCCAGGTCCATTTTGACTTCTCTTTCCATGGCACCCTGCCCTTTTACTTTGTCATGCTTTTTGCAGTTTGCAAAAAATACAGTTATCTTTGGACTCTTTGTTCATTGTGTGGATTCCCCATGAAACTATACACTCCTTGAGGCTGCATTCTCCATGTCCAGCACTGTGCCTTCCCTCATAAAACTTACTGCCTAGTGTGGATGGAGATGAACAAGTAAACCAGAAACCATCGTGAAGTCCCCATTCCATGGACGTGCCGTCGGACTCTTTTCACTGTACCCCATTCCTGTTTTCTGCACAGATAACATGTCTTTTCCCTCCGTGCTTGGTTTGCTCACATCCTTTTCACCATTTAGGATCCAGGTCATTCCTTCTCTCAAAAGTCCTTCCTGCCACCCAGGTTGGACCAGCTCTCCCATCTTGCTCTCTACTTTCCTGCTGACACTCTCCACTGTGCCTTGCCATCATGGGGACTGACTTAGTTCTTCTTCAGAGAATTAAAAGCTCTAAGACAGAAGTATCCAAAGTGCATTCAGCTTGTGTCTCCTTAAGTTCAGAGAAGAGCTAGTCTCATCCCATCACTCACTTTCTGATTTCTAGGAAACAAGCGTGTGATAAGCCATCAGTCCACTTGGCTACTAAGAGCTAAGGGGTCTGATTTACAGGATGAAAAAGGAAAAGAAGGCCCAATTTAAAGTCAGATTTCATATCTATGCAACCAATACTTAGACTGCAGCCTAAGTATTTGATAAACAACAAAGACATAAAAAGGTTTTTTTTTTTTTTCTTTTAACATATACTGGGACTTGGTTTCTGTTTCTTTATTTCCACAACTGGTTCAATACTAGGCCTATAAAAGTGACAGAAGAAACACACAGGATGTCACCTTCAAAAAATGACTGAGGGAGTAGATTTTAAAGTAGGAAGATTGGAATGCCATATAAAACATGGGCTATTAGGCAAAACCTTACCATTAACATATGTATCCAGGCCAGGCCCTCTGGAGCCACTGGCTGTATTGAAAAAAAAATTGGTTCTGCTCTGAGATGTAGAAATGTTGCATGTGTTTCCTTCCTTTGAAGTGCTACATCAAGGGAGTCATTTTGACTGAAGAGTGATGAACCTCAATTTATAGAACAATTTTTAGATTATTTCAAGCTAGAAGAAATGTTTGATAGTAGATCAAAATTTTTGATCATCACATATTTGATAATATGAAAGTAGTGATGTCTGAAAGTAAGTATGGTAACAGATGAACTATAAAAACACATCTGAACTGTCAGTTCTAGTCTTTCAAATATTGTGTTCTCTTGAGGAATGGATGCACCCCTGTAGAACCCTCTATCCTCTGCTGGAAGGCTTGGCCTAAAGGGTTTATTAGTGGGGAACAGAGAAAATTCTATATCTTACTACACAGTGCTGGTCTTAGGATAATCTCTAGTCTGATTTATGAATTTCTCCTGGAATGAATTTTCCACAAATATATGATGGAGAACTGTGTACCCTTGACATTCATTCTGCCTATGAATGTCTTTAGTGTTAGCAGCTGCCATCCAGGCTGGGTTCCAGACATGTCCCAGTGACTCACCAACCAACACTATATGTCGCCTTCTCTACATTTGAAAGAGGGGCAGACCACAAAACACTAATCAGATTCTAAAGGTGCCTTCTTATTTGCTTAGTATTCCTGCACTGTTCAGAAGAGGCCAATATCAGCAATGTTCTTTTCAAGATGATAAAAACCTTGCAAAGAAAATTTTTGGTGATTGATGGTCTACCATATTTTCATAGCAATAGGTTTCTTGTTTCATTGACATTTGTCTGTTTTCTTTTTATTCTTTGACATCACAGCATTTCTCATCATAGATTACTTACCATTTAAGGTACAGGGGGCATCAGACTAGGATGTTTACCATGTTGATGGTTTGTATGTACTTTAAAAGTGTTATGAATATTGTGCATTTCTTGTTTTTCCATTCTGGTGAGGAAATACCAAGTGCCATTAGATGTTTTTCCTCTTTTGATGTGTTTGTGGAAAACTGGCGTAGTCAAAAAAACACATTAGAGAAGTTCAGACTGGCCCTTGAGAGAGTGATGTTTTCTATGAAATGGATGGAGTAAGCCTTTGCTGGAAACCTGCCCATTTGGACTCCATCCTTTGTAAAACATCAAAATATAGGAGGGTTGGAGCGTTGGAGTTTTGCTCCTTTTTAGTTGTGTGTGAGTGGTGTTTGGAAGCAAGCCTATTAACATACAACTAAAACAGGGATTGAGTTTTCTTAGCTATGTGATAAAAGTAATTACCTACCAGAAAATTTTAAAAGGACCCATATTTTAAATAGTTGAAACTCAAAATTTTGTTTTGCGTCTTCATATTATAATATGTAAAATCAGCTGGACTATTCTATATAAGTTCAGTTACATAGACTGAATTTTAGTTCAGTTCAGTTGCTCAGTCATGCCCGACTCTTTGCAACCTCATGGACTGCAGCACACCAGGCTTCCCTGTCCATCACTGACTCGCAGAGCTTGCTCAAACTCATGTCCATTGAGTCGGTGATGCCACTCAACCATCTCATCCTCTGTTGTCTCCTTCTCCTCCCGCCTTCAGCCTTTCCCAGCATCAGGGTCTTTTCAAATGAGTCAGTTCTTTGCATCAGGTGGCCAGAGTATTGGAGCTTCAGCTTCAGCATCAGTCCTTCCAATGAATATTCAAGACTGATTTCCTTTAGGATGGACTGGTTGGATCTCCTTGCAGTCCAAGAGACTCTCAAGAGTTTTCTCCAACACCACAGTCCAAAAGCATCAATTCTTCAGTGTTCAACTTTCTTAATGGTCCAAATCTCACATCCATACATGACTACTGGAGAAACCATAGCATTGACTAGACAGACCTTTGTTGGTAAAGTAATGTCTCTGCTTTTTAATATGCTGTCTAGGTTGGTCACAGCTTTTCTTCCAAGACTGAACTTACTTATTCTATAATATATAAGAAGTTATATATCCTATATAAGTTCAATTATAATATCAGCTTAGATATGTTAGCCTCAGGTCATATAATATATATATATATATACTATGCCTATAAAAGTGACAGAAGAAACACACAGGATGTCACCTTCAAAAAATGACTGAGGGAGTAGATTTTAAAGTAGGAAGATTGGAATGCCATATAAAACATGGGCTATTAGGCAAAACCTTACCATTAACATATGTATCCAGGCCAGGCCCTCTGGAGCCACTGGCTGTATTGAAAAAAAAATTGGTTCTGCTCTGAGATGTAGAAATGTTGCATGTGTTTCCTTCCTTTGAAGTGCTACATCAAGGGAGTCATTTTGACTGAAGAGTGATGAACCTCAATTTATAAAACAATTTTTAGATTATTTCAAGCTAGAAGAAAGCCTATTAACATACAACTAAAACAGGGATTGAGTTTTCTTAGCTATGTGATAAAAGTAATTACCTACCAGAAAATTTTAAAAGGACCCATATTTTAAATAGTTGAAACTCAAAATTTTGTTTTGATATATATATATATCAGCCCACACAAACAGTACAATTCTTAAAGCCCTTAGAATCCATGTCCATGTCTTGAGAAGGAAGAATGGAAGGTGTTATTTGACTTGCAGACCCTATGTCATCCTCTAATGGGCACCAATCCTCTTTGCACTTTGGCCAGGGAGCAGTGAGGGATGTGGTGCTCAGAGTAGAGAATCTGAGAGAAGAGTCAGTTATTTTTCAAGCCATCTTATTTCATTTTCTGCCTATCTCCCAATGCCCCCGCAACACACACACAAATACATAGTCCAAACATTTTCCCTGCTCTACTCTTCTTGACCCTGTAGTAATGGGTCAGAAAATGCATATCCTTTTTTTACCAGAGCTTGAACCTAAAATCTGCGAGGGCCTTTAACATAGTATAGTCAGTGGCATGAATTTGTCTCCTGGAGAAGTCTCGTAGATTCAGATAATATGCTTCTTCCCTTCAGAATATCTAAATAAAATGTCTTATTTTGCCCTTCCCATCAAAAAAAGAAAGAAAAATTTTCTGACACTGAAAATGATCATTTAATCCAAAGATATTTCTGGAAGCAGCCACTCAGAAAGTGTTTCTATATTCAAATGCTAAAATTGTTTAAAGGGAGGGTGAATTTGTTGTCTCTTTGTTCTCAGGAAACTATAATCCTTTAACAATTTTAGATCCATCAAGATCTTTCCCAGGTGAGACTAGACAGGACTTCTTGATGGGACTCTGTTTTCCACTGGCTTCCATAGTCATTGGGGGGAAAGAAATCTTTCACTTACTTGTGTTTTTCTCAAATTGTGATATGTCTGTTTATTCATACTCTTTCATTTGTGAGAAGTCATGACCAGCCCCAGGTGAATTCATCAAAAACAAATTCTTAAAAAAATTTTTGGCTACATGGTCAATTTGTCTAGTGGTCAAATTGCCAAAAATTAGTTCATCCAAAAATAATCCATAGAATGACCAATGTAAAAAATTTACCAAACTCACTGATTCACCGAAATCATGTCTTAAGAAATACTTTTCTTGAATATATTCCAAAGGTTGAAAAACATTTTTCTGAAAGGGACCCAGTAATAAATATTTTAGGCTTTACAAACTACATAAAGTCTCTAAAGTATATTCTGTTTGTTTTACAACTTTTTTAGGTTTCCCTTTTTTTTTTAAATTTATTTATTTATCTTTTTAGTGGGTTTTGTCATACATTGACATGAATCAGCAATAGATTTACACGTATTCCCCATCCCCATCCCCCCTCCCCCCTCCCTCTCCACCCGATTCCTCTGGGTCTTCCCAGTGCACCAGGTTCGAGCACTTGTCTCATGCATCCCACCTGGGCTGGTGACCTGTTTCACCATAGATAATATACATGCTGTTCTTTCGCAACATCCCACCCTCACCTTCTCCCACAGAGTTCAAAAGTCTGTTCTGTACTTCTGTGTCTCTTTTTATCCCTGGGTCAGGAAGATCCACCGGGGAAGGGATAGATTACCCACTCCACTATTCTTGGGCTTCCCCTGTAGCTCAGCTGATAAAGAATCTGCCTGCAATGCAGGAGACCTTGGTTGGGAAGATCCCCTGGAGAAGGCAAAGGCTATCCACTCCAGTATTTGGCCTGGAGAATTCCATGGACTGTATAGACCATGGGGTCGCAAAGAGTCAGACATGGCTGAGCAACTTTCACTTTCAATCTTTCTCAGCATCGGGGTCTTTTCCAGTGAGTCAGTTCTTCGCATCAGGTGACCAAATCATTGGAGTTCCATCTTCAGCATCCATTCTTCCAATGAATATTCAGGACTGATTTCCTTAGGATGGACTGGTTGGATCTCCTTGCAGTCCAAGGGACTCTCAAGAGTCTTCTCCAACAGCACAGTTCAAAAGCATCAATTCTTCAGCATGCAGCTTTCTTTATGGTTTAACTGTCACATCTATACATGACTACTGGAAAAACCATAGCTTTGACTAGATGGACCTTTGTCAAGAAAGTTATGTCTCTGCTTTTTAATATACTGTCTAGGTTGGTCATAGCTTTTCTTCCAAGGAGAAAGCGTCTTTTAATTTCATGGCTGCAGTCACCATCTGCAGTGATTTTTGGAGCCCAAGAAAATAAAGTCTGCCAGTGTTCCCATTGTTTCCCCATCTATTTGCCATGAAGTGATGGGATAGGATGCCATGATCTTCAATTTTTGAATGTTGAGTTTTAAGCCAGCTTTTTCACTCTCCTCTTTGACTTTCATCAAAAAGCACGAGTTCTGCCATAAGGGTGGTGTCATCTGCATATCTGAGATTATTGATATTTCTCCCATTACTCTTGATTCTAGTTTGTGCTTCATCCATCCCCGCATTTCGCATGATGTACTCTGCATGTAAATGAAAATAAACAGGTTTTTTAAACTCTGGATTAGGCTTTGGCTTAAGGGAATGTTGTGGCTGGTTTGATCATCTCTCTAGACCACTCAAACTTTCTCCATATCCGCAATAATGCTGTTTTGCTTTCTTATCAATTGTGTGTTCACTGGAGTAGCACTTTTAATTTCCTTCAAGAACTTTTTTTCTTTTTTTTTTTTTGCATTCACAACTTGGTAGCAGTTTGGTGCAAGAAGTCTAGCTTTCAGCTTATCTCAGCTTTTGATATGCCTTTCTCACTAGGATTAATCATTTCTAGCTTTTGATTTAAAGTGAGAGACGTGATTCTTCTTTCTCTCTGTCTCTCCCACTTTCTTTTTCTCTCTCATCTTCCACTTACTTGGTGAAAAGTAAGCTGGTATTTAGATTTGAGTGTACCATTAAGCTTCATTCTCTCCCTGGGCATCAAAATTCTAATTTTGATAGAAATTAATTGTTAATTATTAAAGAATGGAGAGTTTCTCTAATTATAAGAAACAAAATGAATTTGGCCTGAAGACATTTTTTCATAATGTCTTAAATTTAAGAACATTTGTCCATACACATTGGCTTTTTTTGTTTTTCTTTTTTTAAGCTTGCTTTGCTTACCATTGTCAAAAAGAGGCATTGAGACCTACAGCAAACTTCATTGTAATGCTGGTCCAGATGACTTACTTTATTATAAATATGGTGCAGAACTACTTTCTCTGTAGGAAAAGGGACACCTCAAAGATTGACAATGTTATGTATTAAGAAAAATAAGAGAGTTAATATTAGCATATCATATGTTAATTTCCTTTTTTATGAATAGTATTTCTTTATATTCTCAGGTCTAATTGTTATGGCTTCTTAGATACACCCATCATTTAAAAGTGAACATTTAATTTCCAAATACATGGGGTTTTTAAAGTATCTTTGATGCTAATTTCTCATTTAAATGCTTTCTTCTCTGCAGTCACCCTCTGTGTTTTTTTCAGTCTTTTAACTTTATTGATGCTTTCAATGGCTAAGTCAAAGATCTCTCTTGGTAAATGTCACATTGCACTTGAAAATATATGGGTTATTTTCAAATATCTTTTGATATTGATTTCTAACATAATTCCAGAGTGATAAGAGAACAGACTATGATTTCAATACCTTTAGACCACCTAGTTTTACACCCCTGGATATGTTCCAGTGTCTCCTAGTTTATAGTCTATGGGAATTTAAAAGAATTTGTATCTTACTCTTGTGTGAAAATAGTATAAACCTTAACTGTGTTTAATTAATTGGTTTACAGTGCTTTTCAGGTCTACTATATCCTTCTACTTTTCTATATATCCATTTTATTAATTTCTGAGAGTTTGATATTGAAACTCCAACTAAAAATCTTAATTTACCTACTTCAAAATAATTGTAATATATGGTAGAACTATATGTAACTTTGTTCTGTATTTTCCAACTCACCTATAAATGTATTATCATACTTTCAAAATTTTTTAAAAAAGAGAAAAAAAGAAAAATAAAAGAAAAATTTTTTTCTTGTTTGAACTGTTGAAAAACAAAATTTAACTGAGTAAATGTGAAGATCTAGTTGACTTTATGAGGCAATTCATGAATTGGGCAGCATCCCAAGAGTTATATAGAATGGAAGTTTTTTTATAGGAAGAGGATTGGGGCCAGGGAATTACTAGCAAAAGAAAAGAAAGGATTATTTTGGGGCCAGGACATTCTTCTTCCTTTGGGGGATAGAAAGGACCATGTGACAGATTACCTAATTGGTACTGACTAGGAGGTTCCAAACTGGTGGGTTAAGATTCCACTACTGGTAAAGGCTGAGACTGCAGTTAGGTTAGGCATTAAATCTGGGTTTGGTAACATGGGTTTTAGCACAAGTGATACCATTTGGAGTGCTTGGTTTTTTTCTTAACAGAACCTCATTTTTACTGTATTACAGAGAATTAGTGGCAAGTGAGATGTATTTACCGTCTCTCTTTTCACCTATTTATAGGTGCGTTCAAGAGGAAAGAAGATGTTCTGGAATGGAATCCTCAGAATATGAAATTGCTGATGCAGAAGTATGTACATTGAGTACATAGAGTCATGCCTTATTTCCATAATGTTGACTGTTTAGTTAATGTGTGTGGCCAAGGTGGGGGAAGAAAATAATTTTCCTGCTACCCTTCTAGGTTCTCAGGTGAGATGCCCCTGTAATTAAGACAGGATTAACAGGAGAAAGACAAATGGAAGCTTAGTAATGGGTATTAATACATCTCTTACATACATGGGAGAGACCCAAGAATATTGAATAACTCTCTGAAATAACTCAAACCACCACCTTAAATACCATTTTTAGCTAAGATAAAAGAAGGTGTTGGGAGTGGGGAGTCAGTAGTGGGGACACAGTAAACAAGGGTAAAGTTTTTCTGCAGATTTAAGTCCTGGCCTTCTGCGTTAATAAGTTTCTAGAAACTGAGAGTCATCCTTTTCTACCTGGTGCAGAAAGGGAGACACGCTTATAAATGGAGATTTCCCTTATAAATATAAATTTATCTTACAAAATGGTAATTTCTATTGGTTTTCAGAGCTCCTCCTCTGCCTGCTGTTTCTTAGAAATAACCAGCTCAAATAACCCTTATGCCAACAAGTCATATTTTGGGGTGGCAATTTCAGTCTCCCTCAACCTATATATAAAGGTTTTAATTTCAAGAAGTATTCCATATGGACATGAACATGAGTGGTATTCCACAGGTGACACTTTATAGTTATTTCTTATTGGGAGCAGTAACAGCCATGCTTGTAATGGTCCCTGTAGTAGCTTTAAAAAGAATTAAGCTAGCCTCTGTGCCAGACATTGTTCAAAGTCTTTTTGACTTGTGAGTGCATTTTGAAATCAGAGGTTATATAGCCTATAGCCTGCTCCTATAGGCTATGTGAGTAGACTCATGAGATGGCAGAGTCCTCTGCCCATTATGTGTAGAACGAATCCCTAATTAATGTGAATTGTCCTCCATCCTTTCCGTAAGCCATTAAATGTATTATCCAATTATTCATTCACCAGACGTTCCTCTAGAGAACCCTACAGGGATACACCTGAATAGAAATATGAAACTTGGGTCTGCCCTCAATGATCTAAATTCTAGCCTGGGAAATAAGATCGAAGTGCAAGAAAAACAGATATAGAACAAGAAATAACCATCCCAGGAAGCCTTCCCAAAGACTTGGGAAGACTTCCCAAGTCTTTCACCTTGTCACTCCATGGGTGCATATAACATAGCTACTAGGCTGATTCACTGTGGTGGTGAATCAGCTATATAGAGAGAAAAGCTACTATAGAGAGAAAAGATGGCTTGGGTATCAGAAGATAAGAGCTCAATTCCTGATTCTGCCATTTACCAATTAATTATGTGACCTGGGGAATGTTATTTTACCATGGGAAGTCTCAGTTTCATTATGTGTAAAATGGGAGTGGTAATAATCTCTGCCAGGCTACCTCATAAGGATTTGATAACACTCAAAGGAACTGCAGGTATTGAATTGGCCAAAAAGTTTACTTGGGTTTTTCCATATGATGTTACAAAAAACCTGAATGAACTTTTTAGTCAAACCCATCATAGGATAGTCTGTATTCCTGCAGTAGAATGAATCTTCTATGAGAGCAGGGATAGTCTTGTTCATCAGCATGTCACCAAACACCTTGAACAGTACTGGCCACACATAGTAGGTATTCATAAATATTAAATACACAAAAGAATATTGTATGTTAAAACAGTCTATTTTTATAGCACTCTTCAAATGTCTGGTAAAGGGGTTTAAAGAGCAGTATTGACAGGTTGGATGTGTAGACTGTCACTTTGGCTTTCAGCCTTCAATGTGATTTTGCTTAAAAGTATTCACATTCATGAGATTGTGCAGACAGCAGGTGTTTTTAGTATTTAAGTTCTTCTGTAACATGGAAATATTATGAACATGTATTTTCAATATGAAGTGCTGGTTTTTCTATTATATTTTTATATAATATTATTATATTATATGTGTGAAGAATCCAGTCCTTCAACTTAGTGTTTTGAGGAAAGTTGGATTAAAAAAAGTCCCTCACTTTATAAACTTTATAAAACCTAAGTAATTTTAGCATTTAAAGGTAAGTTTTCTTTTAAGAATCTCATAATCTTATCACAGTGGCACAATTGCTATTTAATTTTGCTATTTTCATTCAGTTTCGGTCTACCATCACTTCTGTTTTTGACTTTGTTATAATGATAACTTGCCTGCTACTCCATTTCTTTTGGTTATCACATATCGCTAAAGTTTGTCTTTGGACAGTCTCAAATTTAGTCATTTCAGTAACTGGACAATATACTATGGTACTGGGGGACATGTGTTTCCAATCAAGATGGAGCGACAGGGACCAGATTGACTTTCCTGCCCAAAACAGCCAAAAATAAAAGACAAAAAATACAGCATAACAGTTTTCAAGATAACGGATAGAAGGCAACAAAAGACAGGGACTCTTAAGAGACAGGAAATGTCTATTTCTTCCAAGTTGTCCATTTTATTGGCATAGAGCTGCTGGTAGTAATCTCTTATGATCCTTTGTATTTCAGTGTTGTCTGTCGTTATCTCTCCATTTTCACTTCTAATTTTGTTAATTTGGTTCTTCTCCCTTTGTTTCTTAATGAGTCTTGCTAATGGTTTGTCAATTTTGTTTATTTTTTCAAAAAACCAGCTTTTAGCTTTGTTGATTTTTGCTATGGTCTCTTTTGTTTCTTTTGCATTTATTTCTGCCCTAATTTTTAAGATTTCTTTCCTTCTGTTAACCCTGGGGTTCTTCATTTCTTCCTTCTCTAGTTGCTTTAGGTGTAGAGTTAGGTGATTTATTTGACTTTTTTCTTGTTTCTTGAGGTAAGCCTGTAATGCTATGAACCTTCCCCTTAGCACTGCTCTTACAGTGTCCCATAGGTTTTGGGTTGTTGTGTTTTCATTTTCATTTGTTTCTATGCATATTTTGATTTCTTTTTTGATTTCTTCTATGATTTGTTGGTTATTCAGAAGCGTGTTATTTAGCCTCCATATGTTTGAATTTTTAATAATTTTTTTCCTGTAATTGAGATCTAATCTTACTGCACTGTGGTCAGAAAAGATGACTGGAATGATTTCAATTTTTTTGAATTTACCAAGGCTAGATTTATGGCCAAGGATGTGATCTATTCTGGAGAAGGTTCCGTGTGCACTTGAGAAAAAGGTGAAGTTGATTGTTTGGGGGTGAAATGTCCTATAGACATCAATTAGGTCTAGCTGGTCCATTGTGTCATTTAAGGTTTGTGTTTCCTTGTTAATTTTCTGTTTAGTTGATCTATCCATAGTTGTGAGTGGGGTATTAAAGTCTCCCACTATTATTGTGTTACTATTAATTTCCTCTTTCATACTTGTTAGTGTTTGCCTTACATATTGTGGTGCTCCTATGTTGAATGGATATATATATATATATATATATATATATATATATATATATATATATATATATTTATTTATAATTGTTATATCTTCTTCTTGGATTGATCCTTTGATCATTATTGATCATTCATTGACTTTATTTTAAAGTCTATTTTATCTGATATGAGTATTGCGACTCCTGCTTTCTTCCTAATTGACTCTGTCCCAAAGTCTTTAACGATGAGTTTAGATGAGTTGTTGCCAGCTACTGACATTCTGTCACCCATCCACAGAGATCTGTTGTTCCTGGACTGTGTTGCACTACACAGGCATTTTGGCAAAATTGGAGCTTGTACATTTTCAGAATGCTTTTCCCCTCAAATCCATTGTGCCTGGAGGTGGCAGGCAATTCTTCAGAAGATGCTGGCTTTGAGCCTGTAGCAGGGGCTGGGTAGGGCAGGAGAACCATAGTGTACATGTGACTTGGAAGCACTTTGCCCAAGCTATGTGTTAATGAGGAGGACAGGACAAACCTGACTCAGGGAACAATCATGAAAGCTTCTTCCATTGATTTTATAGCTACAGTGTTCAGTTCATTCGCTCAGTCATGTCTGACTCTTTGTGACCCCATGGACTGCAGCACACCAGGCTTCCCTGTCCATCACCAACTCGCAGAGCTTGCTCAAACTCATGTCCATTGAGTTGGTGATGCCATCCAACCATCTCATCCTCTGTCATCCCCTTCTCCTCCTGCCTTCAATCTTTCCCAGCATCAGGGTCTTTTCCAACGAGTCAGTTCTTCCCATCAGGTGGCCAAAGGATTGAAGCTTCAGCTTCAGCTTCAGTATCAGTCCTTCCAATGAATATTCAGGACTGATTTCCTTTAGTACGGACTGGTTTGATCTCCTTGTAGTCCAAGGGACTCTCAAGAGTCTTCTCCAACAGCACAGTTCAAAAGCATCAATTCTTTGGCGCTCAGCTTTCTTTATGGTCCAACTCTCACATCCATACATGACTACTGGAAAAACCATAGCTTTGGCTAGATGGACCTTTGTCAAGAAAGTTATGTCTCTGCTTTTTAATATACTGTCTAGGTTGGTCATAGCTTTTCTTCCAAGGAGCAAGTGTCTTTTAATTTCATGGCTGCAGCCACCATCTGTAGTGATTTTTTGGAGCCCAAGAAAATAAAGTCTGTCAGTGTTTCCACTGTTTCCCCATCTATTTGCCATGAATTGATGGGACTGGATGACATGATCTTTGTTTTTTGAATTTTGAATTTTAAGCCAGCTTTTTCACTTTCCTCCTTCACTTTCATCAAGAGGCTCTTCATTTTCTCTTCACTTTCTGCCATAAGGGTGGTATCATCTGTGTATCTGAGGTTATTGATATTTCTCTTGGCAATCTTGATTCCAGCTTGTGCTTCATCCAGCCTGGCATTTTGCATGTTGTACTCTGCATGTAAGTTAAATAAGCAGGGTGACAATATACAGCCTTGACGTACTCCTTTTCGCAATTTGGAACCAGTCTGTTGTTCCATGTAAAGTTCTAACTGTTGCTTCTTGACCTGCATACAGATTTCTCAGGAGGCAGGTAAGGTGGTCTGGTATTCCCATCTCTTGAAGAATTTTCCAGTTTGTTGTGATCCACACAGTCAAAGGCTTTGGTGTAATCAGTAAAGCATAAGTAGATGTTTTTTCTGTAATTCTCTTGCTTTTTCTATGATCCAACGGATGTTGGCAATTTGATCTCTTGTTCCTCTGCCTTTTCTAAATCCAGTTTGAACATCTGGAATTTCACGGTTCACATACAGCTACAGTGTGATAGGCACTTAATCATGTGTTAATTTAACAGATGCTTATTGTGTCCAGAAAAGTAGCCTAAGAAATTCAGCCCTAACTCACTCTAGCAGTGCAGGGAGTGGGAGGAGGACATGGTACTTATGATTAAAGATTATTGAGGACTTCTTATGTGTCAAGCTTTGGGATAGATGCTTGACCTCCACAACAACTCTATGAGTCATTATTGTTCCAGTTTTACAGATGGTGAATCTTGAATTACTGCTATTGAAAAGCTTGCCCAAAGTCACATAATAAGTGGCAGAGCCCAGATTCAAACTAAGGCCCATCTGGTTCCAATATCTATATTTCTTACTACACAATGAAGCATCTACCTTCAAAGCAAAGCTCCTTGATTTCCCACATTGTCCTGTTTTTTGTTTTATGGGTTCATTTCTTTATATTTTTGAACTCCTTAAACGTACTTAGTTTTAAAGGCCATTTTAGATTCATTTATTGATTCATTGACCAAATGTTTAGTCACCACCTACTTTGTAACAGATGCTGTTTTATGTGAGGGCAATAGATACATCAGTTAATAAAACTTAAAAATTCCTGTTCTGGAGGGACATTCCAACAGGAGATAGATTTAGATAAACAAGATAAGTATAGTTAATAAACAAATCATATATTAGAAGGTGTAAAGAGCTGCTGAAAAAAGTAGAGCAGGAGACAAAGGATTAGAAATGTAAAAGATGGTGAAGTTCAGTTCTAAGTATGAGCAAAGATTGAAGGAGACAAGAAAGCTAGCCATGAAGATATCTGGTGGGAGATTCAAGAGGGAAAACCAATGCAAGGCCATGAGGTAGAAGTGTGCCTGGTGCTTAGAGGAGTAGCTGGAGCAGAGTGAGCAAAGGTGAGAGTAAGTATGGGTGAACTCAGAGATGCCATGGCAGTCAGGTCAAGTAGGGCCTTGGAAGCCATTGTATGGATTTTGCATTTTACTATAAATGAAATGGGAAGCCACTGGAGAATTGTGAGTGAAAAAATGACATGATACATTTGGTTTGTTGAAAAGAGTCACTGTGTTGAGAATAGGCTATGGGGAGCAGAGATGACAGTGAAGCTGGGAGCCTAGTTAGAAAGTTATGTCAGCAATTTGAGTGAGAGATGATGATTACGACTTGGACCAGCATAGTAACAGTGGAAATTGTGAGGAGCTTTCTCATTCTAGATATATTTTGAATATAGAGTTATTGGATTTGTTGACATTAGATGAAATGTGTGAGAAAGAGAGAAGAGTTAGGGATGACTTTAAGGTACTTGATCTGAGCAACTGAAATGCTGGTATTGCATTAACTGAGATGGAGAAAACGGTGGGGAAAATTTGCAGGTTTAAGAGTATTTGTTGGGAGGTATAAGAACAGGGTCTCAGTGTTGAAAATGTTTGAGATGCCTATCATGTAGTCAGTTGGAAATGCAGAGCTGGACTGGAGGTAAGAATATGGGAGTCATCTTAATGGATAATCTTAAAGCTAAAAGCTTCAATGAGGTGACCAAGGGAGGAAGTAAAGATAGAGAGAAGGACAAAGGACTATGACTGGAGCAGCCCCAACATGAAGAGACTAGAGAGAAGAGAAGAATTCAGCAATAGAGATTTGAGAGAAAGAGACCAGTGAAGTAAGAGGTAAACCAATTGAAGAAATATTTCTAGGAGGAGGGGATGATGACAGTGCCAAACACTGCTCATAGATTAGGTAGGTTGGTGACTCAGTAGTGACCATTAGCTTTCGGGCCTGGAAGCCACCTCTGACCTTGAAAGTTTTGGTGGAGTGTAGATGTGGGCAGGGAGATAACATCTGACTGAGTAAGTTTAAGAAAGGTTAGTGAAACTGGAGATGTTCAGGACTTCCCTTTGAGAAGGTTTGCTCCCAAAGGAATCACATAAATACAGTGGCAGGTAGAGGAGAGGTGGGAACCAGAGAAATTTTATAAAATTTTATTTTTATCTAGTTTTGGCTTAGTTTTATTAATTTTTTGGCCACATTGCGCAGCTTCGGGGGCTCCAAGTTCCATGACCTGGGATGGAACCTGGGCCCTCGGCAGTGAAAATGTGGAATCCTAACCAGTAGTTAACCACTAACCTAATCCTAACCAGGGAATATTCGAGAGAGAATTTTTTAGCCTTTTTTAAAAAAATTTACTTTATTGCTGTTAAGAATCATAGCATGAGATCTGCCCTCTTGTTGACTATAAGTACAAGGTTGTGCTGCTGCTGCTGCTAAGTCACTTCAGTCGTGTCTGACTCTGTGCGACCCCATAGACGGCAGCCCACCAGGCTCCCCCATCCCTGGGATTCTCCAGGCAAGAACACTGGAATGGGTTGCCATTTCCTTCTCCAATGCATGAAAGTGAAAAGTGAAAGTGAAGTCACTCAGGCGCATCCAACTCTTAGCGATCCCATGGACTGCAGCCTACCAGGCTCCTCCGTCCATGGGATTTTCCAGGCAAGAGTACTGGAGTGGGTTGCCATTGCCTTCTCCGCATTTCAGTGGAGGGAATTGAAAACTCTGCTTCATGCTTTTGCTCTGCACTGCCCCATAGCTTTTAAAAACAGTCACTATACTTAATGTTCCATGTAGTCAGGAGTTTTCTGGTGTTCTCAGGTTTTGGGCTTAAGTCTCCTGCCTCTGGATTTCGGTTTTATTCTTCCAGTAGTCTCAAGACTTCTCCAACTATACGGCACTGATAATAAAACTTCTAGGTTAATGGTGAAAAGATTCTCCCCCGTGAGGGACACCCAGGGAGGTTCACAGAGTTACATGAAAAAGAGGAGAGGGAGGAGGGAGATAGAGATGAGCAGGAGGAGAAAAAGGGGGACTCAAGAGGAGAGAGACAGATCTACGCAGTTGTCTGTTTCCAGAGTGTTCTCCGTAGCCCAGACACCCACAAAGATTCACAGAATTGGATTGGGAAGAGAAGGGGAAAGGAGGAAATAGAGGTGTTCTGAGGTAGAAAACGGAGAGTCAAGATTGGGAGAGAGTAATCAACACACTCCTGAATAAAAATGGGAACTGAATATTGGATTCTTAAATGTCCACAATTTATATCATATACTGAAAAACAAAGATTAAAAATCTAGAGTAGAGGTTAGACTCTTAAAAATACAATATTAAAAACAAAAACCAAAACACAAAAAATTTTAGAAATATATATGAAGTTCGGTTTAAAAATAGGGCCTCTCTCTTTTTTTTTTTTTTTGCAAGGTTATAGTGTAATGAAAATGAAAATTAAGGAGTAGTAGAGGAGTAATAGAGGACTTTAAAAGGAAATAAGAGAAAAAGAAAAATAGAAAAAAGAAGAGAAAAAGGAAATAAAAACAAGAAAAAAAATTTTTCCTAATTAAAAAATCATAAAAATCTATGAAAATGAAAGTTAAGGAGTAATGGGGGAGTAATAGGGAATTTTAAAAGAAAATAGAAGAGAAAAAATAAAAAGGAAAAAAGAAAAAAAATTTTTTTAATTAAAAAAAAAGTGAAAATATATCTAGGAATTTCTCTGGAGCTGTTGCGGTCAGTGTGGGTTCGGTTCAGTTTCAGATAGCTCCTCGTTCCAGCTTACACTTCTCGATATCTATAGGCCCCTTCTGGTGTAGTCGGTGTTATCTATGGGGATTTTAATCTGTTGCACTGGTCCCTTCTGAAGCGGTTCCCTTTGTTTATTTGGCTTCTGTTTGCCGGTCTCTTCAGTGCCTGATTTCCGCCCTGACACAGGCGGGTGGAGGTGGTCTCTTATTATCTATAGTGAAACAGATCACCAGCCCAGGTGGGATGCATGAGACAAGTGCTCTGGCCTGGTGCACTGGGAAGACCCAGAGGAATCGGGTGGAGAGGGAGGTGGGAGGGGAGATCGGGATGGGGAATACATGTAACTCCATGGCTGATTCATGTCAATGTATGACAAAACCTCTGCAATGTTGTGAAGTAATTAGCCTCCAACTAATAAAAATAAATGGAAAACAAACAAACAAACAAACAAAAATAAAAACAGTCACTATAAACATGGCAGTAGTGCAGAGTTAGGTCAGGTTTGACTGAAATATTATGAAGTGCACACTGTGAAAGTGACTATCAGCAGAATCAGGCTTTGAAGGCAAATGTGATCCGATTAGCACCCTCTTCTCACCAAGAATCAAGGTAAGGATCACTTTTGAGAAATACATAGAAGCGTCATTTAAAAAACCATCTATAGTCTCATTAGCAGAAATAATCATGAGGAGAAGAGTTGAGGAATGGGCAACATGGGTGAAGAGGATCAAGAGATACAAACTGCCAGTCATAAAGCAAATAAGTCATGGGGATGTAATGTATAGCATGGGGGCTAAAGTTAGTAACATTGCATTGCAAATTTGAAAGTTGCTAAGAAAGTAACTCTTAAAGTTCTTATCACTTGAAAAAAAAATTGCAACTTTGTATGGTGACAGGTGGTAAATAGACTTATTGAGATGATCATTTTGTAATGCACACAAATGTTGAATCATTATGTTGTTCACCTGAAACTAATGTAATGTATGTCTATTATACAATAATTTAAAAGAAAGAATCCTTACCAATATTTTAGCATACTTCTTTAACAGTTTTTTTTCCTGGTATTTTGTCCTTATATATTTGAGATCATACTGTGCTGAATGCTTTTTTCTGAGGTGTAAATAATAAAGCTACATTTAGGCGTATTACTTTTTACCCCTTTGTGCTGCGCTTAGTCTAAGCTCAGTCGTGTTTGACTCTTTACGACCCCGTGGATGTAGCCCACCAGGCTCCTCTGTCCATGGAATTCTCCAGGCAAGCCACATCCTCCTCCAGGGTATCGTCCCAACCCAGGGATTGTAGAACTCTAATCTCTAGAGCTTATTCATAGTGCTTTTGATCATTCCTATGACTTTTATTTCTCTGTCCCTTTTGTAAAAACAGGATATATTTGTAAAATTCTATTTTGCCTAGTTTTTCCCATGACTGGATGCCCTATGGCACTTTGTTTCTCCCAAAAAGTAAAATGCAAGGATCTCTTAAAATTTAGGCAGAGCACTTTTGACATTCATCTCAGTTCAATTCAGTTGCTCAGTCATGTCCGACTCTTTGCCACCCCATGGACTGCAGCATGCCAGGTTTCCCTGTCCATCACCAACTCCCAGAGCTTGCTCAAACACATATCCATCCAGTTGGTCATGCCATCTAACCATCTCATCCTCTGTTGTCCCTTTCTCCTGCCTTCAATCTTTCCTAGCATCAGGGTCTTTTCCAATGTCAGTTCTTTGCATCAGGTGGCCAAAGTATTGGAGCTTCAGCTTCAGTATCACTCTTCCACTGAATATTCAGGACTGATTTACATTAGGATTGACTGGTTTGATCTGCTTGCAGTCCAAGGGACTCTCAAGACTTCTCCAAGATCACAGTTCAAAAGCATCAATTCTTCGGTGCTCAGCTTTCTTTATGGTTCACATCCATACATGACTACTGGAAAAACCATAGCTTTGAGTAGACAGACCTTTGTTGGCAAAGTAATGTCTCTGGTTTTTAATATGCTGTCTAGGTTTGTCTTAGCTTTTCTTCCAAGGAGCAAACATGTTTTAATTTCATGGCTGCAGTCACCGTCTGCAGTGATTTTGGAGCCCAAGAAAATAGTCTGTCAGTATTTCCACTGTTTCCCCATCTATTTGCCATGAAATGATGGGACTGGATGCCATGATCTTCGTTCTTTGAATGTTGAGTTTTAAGCCAGCTTACGGGGAAAATGTGAAAATTGGGGGAGAAACTTCAGGAGTCCCACCCTTGCGATATACACTCATTTCTAGTTCACAGTTGCATCAGGTCTTGGAGGCTGCATTGATAGAATGCTCCATGTCTAGCCTCAAAGGCCATGCTTCTCTGTTAAATCCTTTAGTGTATTACTCATGGAAACAATTATGGAATAAAAATGAATCTGAAAGTCCTCTTGAATTTGTGTGAGTTTACTGTTTGCTTTTCTGCCCTCATGTACCCATGTTCATTTCATCTTTCCTTATAGCTTCTAGCTGCCTCTTTTGAAAGACTGTTTTCAGGCCTTCATCCTAACAGTATTTTAAACTAGAATCTTTTTGCTCCCAAAAAGATTCTTTGCTTTGTTTCTTTGCTTCATTTTTTCCCAAGCCATTTACTATTACTCTACATGATTCCATCAGTTAAGATCACTTAAACTCACTGCATTTCTGTTGATGGGCTAAAAATTATGAATGTACAAAAAGTGGACATCTTAACATCCAAGTATGTATATTTCCCTTGAAAATCACCCAGGAAGCAAGAAGCTAGTGATTAAATTGATATATAGCTATGATAAAGAGCCGAAGCAAGAGGGCAGAGAAAGAGAGGTCATATCATATCTTAATGAATATCTCCCCAGCAGAATGTCTTTGTCAGTGTAATGAAAAGATTGCCACATCCTCAGAAACATATTGCTCATTTTGAAGAGTACAAAACACAGTGTACTTGAACAGTGAAACTGCACAGTTTCCTGAAGTTGAAATGCTGGGAACTGATCTGGACGGACGTGCTCCAACAAATAGCTTCCTTAAGAAAAAATGAGCATGAGTCTATGTGTTAATCTAGTCGAAAAACAAACACACAAACACATACACAATCTTTTGGCAGAGATTTCCGAGATTTCACTGATAAACTAGGTACTTGAAATTTCGTATGAACAGTGAGCCCCAGACTATTCAGAAAGGTTCCAGTTGTTACACAAGTGGAAGTGGATTGCTAAGTGTGAATGTAATGTATATTGTTTAAAGCAACAGATAGCTTAGACTGAGCTTGAAATCACTGGAGGATATCACTCATTCTGCTCCTCACTTGTTGTATGACCTTCTCCTTTTTGACACTATCAAATGGGGAGGTTGCACTAGAAGCTCCCCAGGGTCATTGCTATCTCTCTGCTACTGTATAGTAAAGGTACTTTTGTTAATAATACTTTCAACTTTAGTTTGTATGAAAAAGAGAGAAGTGGTTAAACAGCTCCCAATTGTCCTTTCCTTTCTCTAAACCTAGTCTGCATGTGGAAGATCTCTAGAAAAGTGGCCCCATCAGTGGAGGGTAGTTCTCTTACATACAGTCTTCTCACTTTTCTGAACCAGCATGCTACCAACACCTCTGAAATGCACACACACACACATATGTATGTGTGTGCATATATATATATATATATATATATATATGGCAACAGCCTTCGATTGGTACACATTTTTCTTATGCATGTGCTTTTACCACATCTATACCATATTTCTCTTCTGAGTTTTGATGTTGGATAGCATATGACACCCATAATCTTTGCTTGTTGTTACCTTCCAGCAATTTTTTTTAAGTACATGTTTCATGATAATTTTCTGTCAGGTATTCAGTTTATTGAAACAATGTTAGAAATGATGTGAAATATATCAAAGTTTATGTTCTACCTGTGTTTCCTGTCATTTTGTATATCTCTTTGTCACCAAACTGAGATGTCATCTTCTCCTTCCCTTTTGGAAATTCCTAGGAACCAGTAAATACTATAGAGATTGAACTTTCTGAATCATCATATTCTACTGACGCCTTTAATGTAAATCCTGTTATGTCTGATGCCTCCAACTCAATGTCCTTGCCAAGCGTATCTTCATCACCTGGTGGGTACATTTTGACATTTGGATGGGGGCTATCAAAAGAAAAATAGTGACCTACAGAGTAGTTACAGTTTTTCAAATGAAGATAGTGTTCTGTTTATAATGGTGTGAAATCGCAAAAGTGAATTGTAACTTTCTTCGTCGTCTGTAAGTTGTTGTGAATGATGATTTGAGAGCAGTGCAAATGAATATCTCAGCAATGGTTCAAGTGTTTTGGAATGGTATTATTATCTCCAACTTAATTTTTTTAAGTTTTTATTGAAATATGTGGAATCTAGATAAAAATGGACTCACAGACATAGAAAACAAAATTATGGTTACCAAAGGGGAAGCATGGGGAAGCATGAGATTGGGACTGAGATATACACACAACTATTCATAAAATAGATAACTAATAAGAACCTACTGTATAGAACAGAGGACTGTACTCAATACTCTGCAATAACCTATATGGGGAAAGAATATATATATATTTATATATGTTAATATATATTTATCTATATTAATATATATACACACACACATAAAACTGAATCATGTTGCTTTACACCAAAAACTAACCAACATTGTAAATCTCCCTTTTAATTTTTCTTTCATTTATTTTTATTAGTTGGAGGCTAATTACTTTACAATATTGTAGTGGTTTTTGCCATACATTGACATGAATGAGGCATGGATTTACATGTGTTCCCCATCCTGAACCCCACTCCCACCTCCCTCCCCACGCCATCCCTCTGGGTCTTCCCAGTGCACCAGCCCTGAGCACTTGTCTCATGCATCCAACCTGGGCTGGCAATCTGTTTCTCATTTGATAGTATACTTGTTTCAATGCTATTCTCTCAGAACATCCCACCTTCACCTTCTTCTTGATCTAAAGATTGGTGCTAAATCTCAGTCCTTGGAGGAGTAGCACCTTATCTTTTCATACTTATGCAGCCTTTTTTGCTATGGTATGTTAATTGCAGTCCAAAGAAACCTCTTTTTTTTAAAAAAAAAAACTGTACTATAAGAATTGTTATTAAAGAGTGAAGTGATAGTCTCTCAAAAATAGTGATATTTATTACAGAAGTTTAAATATTAAAGACATTTCATAAATATAATTGTATAAAAAATAGAATACAAAGCAGCAGTGGAGGCAAAATGCAAACCATGTCCTCCAATTAGCTGATCTTTTCACTGATAACCTGTAGAACCCCCATATATAGAAGTAATGCCTGTATTTTTGAGATATTCTAGTTAAAAATTCTTCCAGTATTGCTGTCAATCTCAAAGCTTTGTTTAAAAAATCCTTTTAAGAGAAAGACAAGTACCATATATTAACACATATATGTGAAATCTAAGAAGATAGTACTGACGATCTTATTTGCAGAGCAACAGAGGAGACACGGGCATAAAGAATGGACTTTTGGACACAGTATGGGAAGGAGAGTGTGGGATGATTTGAGAGAATACCATTGAAACGTATATATACATATACATACAGTATACGTACACTAGATAGTGGGAATTTGCTGTATGATGCAGGGAACCCCAAGTCTCTGTGGTGCTCTGTGACAACCTAGAGAGGTGGGATGGGGATGGAGGTGGGAAGGGCATTTAAGAGGAAGGGGATATATGTATACTTATAGCCTATTCATGTTGATATATGGCAAAAGCCATCACAATATTGTTAAGTAATTATCTTCTAATCAAATTTTTTTTAAAAAGAAGAAAAAAATCTTTTCTAACCAGTTGTTTTTGGTGGAGCATGGGCAAGCTCCATGAACCCATGATTGTAATTTTGAAAATGTGTAAGACCGATTTAGTTTACACACAGTAAAATCCGTTCTTTGAGGTGTACAGTTCTTGACAAAAGCAAAGAGTCATACATCTACCACCACAGTACAAACAGAACAGCTCTACCACCTCCCAAATTCCTTTGTGCTCAAACTCTGTCCCCGCCCCCAATCCTCTGGCAACCATTGATCTCTACTCCATCTCTGGTTTCCTTTTATCAGAATTTCATATAAATGGAATCATACAATGTCTAGCCATTTTGACCTGTCTCTGTTAACAAAATGCATTTAGGATTCAAACATATGAATCAATGGCTCATTCCTTTTTTCTTGCTGAGTAGTACTTCATCTTATGAATGCACCATTGTGGTTTTTTAAAATTTTTTTAAATTCATTCATCTGAAGAAGAACATTTGGAATTGTTCCAAGTTTTTGGTGATTATAAGTAGAACTACTATGAACATTTGCATAGAGGTTTTTGGTGTGCCTATACACTTTTAAAGCATTTGGGTAAATTCTTGGGAGTGGGACTACTGGGTCCTATGGGAAGTGTGTGTGAAGAGAACTGCCAAACTCTGTACTGAAATGATTCTATCATTTTACATTATTCAAATAATGTCCTGGGGGCTGCTGAAAGAAAGTCGTGTCACACCACCTCCAAGAGCACTTCAGGCAGACCCAAGATCCTGTCTGCTTGGGAACCTAGTTTTTCAGAAGTGCTTTATGACTAGGTTTGATTTGGTTTTATTAGTTGAAAAGTACCAAATTCAAGTAGCAGAGCCAAAAGAACTTTTATAATGAAAAGACACAATGTGAATGGGTTGAGTGCCTGCTTATGTATGGAATATGTATGGTGTATGGAGATAAAGTGAGACATTCCCTCCTTTTACTTCATTTTCAAATGTGAACAGATTTTTAAATAATGTTCTGAATTGCTCCTGGTACCTGATGCATCTAATCCGTAACATGGAATAAAAGTGTACCTTCCTGTTTCTGTAATATATAACAAGAAATAAACAGAGAAATCTGTGTAATCCGTTTGGGGATGTTTGTAATTTAGCCTTTTTCGTTATGAATTCCAATCTCTTCTTCCTCAGAAACGTACTCCTTGCAGAGCTTTGAATCAGAACCTGAGATGGGACATATGAATTATGTATGTGAGTTGAATCATGTATACAAGGTGGGTGATCTGGCTGAGTCAGAAGAGTCAGACAAGCAAGTCCAGGAGAACCAGGAAGACGAAGAGGACCAGGAGGAAGATGAAGAGGACCAGGAAGAAGATCAAGAGGACCAGGAGGATCAAGAGGACCTGGAAGACGAAGAGAAGCAAGAGGACCAAGAAGACAAGAAGAACCCAGAAGACGAAGAGGACCCGGAAGACGAAGAAGACCAGGAGGATCAGAAAGAGCAAGAGTACCGGGTAGGCTGGGTGGGCCAGGTGGACCAGAAGGGCCTGGGGGACCAGTAGTACCAGCAGTATGAGCAGTACCAGCAGACCCAGGAAGACCAGGTGAATCGGGTGGAGCAAGAGACTGGTCCTCCAGTTTGGCTGCTGATATCAGAGATCAGGTGCTCTGGGAGTCTTACTCCACATATCTGTCTGTACCACTATCCCTGAAAAGCCCCAAATTTTCACTCTTGTGCTCAATTTCACTTTGCAGAAAACACACTCTTTTTTTTGTTTTTGTTTTTTTGTTTTTTTTTAAACTGTATCACCATTTCTGTTGTACTGGATTTTCTGATGCTGCTGAGAATCCAATGGGCCCTAGCCAACAGGGAGATTGAAGGTTCTTTAAGTAAGACAAAGTACTGTTCTCCTCTTAACATGAAATATCCAAAGACACAGCTTGAGAGAAAGTTTGAGCCAAATAGGGAGTTTAACTACTAACAAAAGGCACTGTTTTTAAGCGCTCTGCTCATTATCTGTGAGGAGATAACTGGCCCATGGGAGGACAGTTTTCCTGCCTACCCATACCAACACTTCCCCACCACAAGCTAGGTTTCCCCAAGGGATTGTCAGAATGTACTTTCAACTGTCAGCACCAATGCATGGTTGAAGGCCAAATCAAGACAGCTGGATTCATGACTCTGTTGTTGTTCTACCCCAAATTTATCCACATAATCGCAGGTTTGGATGATTATCTTTATATTAGACAGGATTATTGTCATCAGGATTGGCAGCCAAGATAATGAGTTTATGGTCTGTTATGTGGAATTGTATGCAATAACTACCAAACGTTAGGTGAGTCACTTCATTAGATGGCATCCTCTTCTAATGAGAAGAAGCAAGGGCTAGAAAACAACTGTTTTTTGGCCCCAGCACTGTGACCTTGGCACATCCCTGAGTCTCAGTTTCTCCACCTGAAGTGGTCTGCTTGCCTTGCAGGGAATTTTAGACTGCTCTGAAAATTCTTTGAGCTATTTAAAAGAAAATTTATAAAGAAATACATTTGTCTTTGTTTATGTCTGTATCATGCTAGAAAGTTGTGCTTCCCCTTTCACTGATGATAGCTTTCTCTTCTCCTTCGAGTTAATTTCTTTTTAAGCTTTAAATATACCTTTTGTTTAAAATGGTCAAAATAATCAGCAATGTGTGTAGCCTGGCTCTGCCTGTGATAGTGTAATAGACTTGTTTCTGGGTGCCATGGACTGACAGACGAGTATACCCATAAGACTGAGAGAAAAGCTGGAGAAGGGAAATTTTAAAAGATTTTTGCCTTGTGACGAGAATGCTTAGGATTTGAGCTCTTAACAGCTTTCATGTATAACGTATAATAGTGTTAGTTATATTTTTATCATGTTGTATGTTACATCCCTGTAACTTATTTATCTTTAACTTGGAGTTTGTATCTTTTGACTGCCTTCATCCATTTCCCCACCACCCCCACTCACCTGTGCTAACCACAAAGCTGATCTCTTTGTCTATGAGTTTGTTTTTGCAGTGTAATAGACCTAGAACACTATGTTAGTTCCTGGTATACAACACAGTGGTCTGATATTTTTATACCTTTTTAAATGATCACCACAATAAATCTAGTTACCATCTGTCACCATACAGATATATAAGTATTGACTATGTTCCCCACACTGTAATTTTCACATCTGTGACTCATTTAATTTGCAGCTGAAAGTTTGTACTTCTTAATCCCTTCATCTTTTCCTCTAATAACTCACTCTTGTCCCCTCTGGCAACCACCTGTTTGTTCTCTGTATCTATGACTTTGATTCTGATTTGTCTCACTTGTTCATTTGCTTTGCTTTTTACTTTCCATATTTAAGTGAAATCGATGTGTTTCTCTCTTTCTGACTTAACTTAGCATTATACACTATTGGTTGACCCATGTTGCTGCAAATGACAAGGAGTCATTCCTTTTAATGGCTGAGCATATATATTCCATATAACATATAATATTCCAATTCTATGTTTGTGCTGTGCCCAGTTGCTCAGTCATGTCTGACTCTTTGTGACCCCAACGACTGTAGCCCACCAGGCTCCTCGGTCCATGGAGTTTTCCAGGCAAGAATACTGGAGTGGATTGCCATTTCCTTTTCCAGGAGATCTTCCCGACCCAGGAATTGAACCTGCGTCTCTTGTATCTCCTGCATTGGCTCGCGGGTCCTTTACCATTGTGCTACCTTGGAATCTCAATTGTATCTATGCTCCATCTTTATTCATTTATCTTTTTTTTTTTTTCATTTTTTTTTTCATTTATCTTTTGATGGACATTTACGTTGCTTCCATATCTTGGCTATTGTAAATAGTGCTGCAGTGAACAGAGGGTTACATATATCTTCTCTAACTAGTGCGTTTCTTTTCTTCAGATAAATACCCAAGAGTGGAATTTCTGGATTTTATGCTAGTTTCATTTTTAATTTTTTGAGGAATCTCCATACTGTTTTCCCATAGGAACTGTACCAATTTACATTCCCACCAACAAGGCAGGAGAGTTCCCTTTTCTCCATATCTTCACTGACACTTTGATTATTTGTTGTCTTTTTGATAATAGCCATTCTCACAGGTGTGAGATGACATCTCGTTGTGGTTTTGATATATGTTTCCCTGATAATTAGTGATGTTGACCATCTTTTCATGTGCCTGTTGGTAATCTATATATCTTCTTTGGAAAAAAAATATCTGTTCAGATACCTTGCCCATTTGGGGACTGTTTATTTGTTTGAATATGTTGAATTGTATCAGTTCTCTGTGTATTTTGGATATTAACCACTTACCAGATATTTCTTTTGCAAATATAGTCTCCCATTTTGTAGGCAGCCTTTTCATTTTGTTGATAGTTTCCTTTGCTGCCCAAAGGCTTTTTAGTTTGACATAGTCCCATTTGTTTAGTTTTGCTTTTGTTTCCCTTGCCTGTGGAGACATATCAAAAAATATTACTAAGACTGATATCAAAGAGCATACTGCCTATGTTTTCTTCTAGAAGTTTTATGGCTTCAGGGCTTAACGTTTAACTCTTTAATCCATTTTGAATTTATTTTTATGTATGTTGTGAGATTCTTTGGCATGTAGCTGTACGGTTTTCCCAACAACACTTACTGAAGAGACTGTTTTCTCTCTATTGTATATTCTTGCCACCTTTGTTGTAAATTAATTACACATATAAGTGTGGTTCTCTTATATGTTATAAGAAGGGTTCTTTCTTCTGTCCCATTGATCTATATGTCTGTTTTTGTGCCAGTACCATTCTGTTTTGATTACAGTAGCTTTGTACTATAGTCTGAAGTCAGTGAGCATGATACCTCCAGCTTTGTTCTCCCTTCTCAAGATTGTCTTGGTTATTCAGTGTCTTTTGTGTTTCCATACACAGTTTTAGAATTATTTGTTCTACTTCTGTGAAAAATGCCATTGGTATTTTGATAGGGATTGCTTTGAATCTGTACATTGCCTCAGGTAGTATGGTCATTTTGACAACATTATTTCTTTCTATCTATAAGTACAGTATAACTTTCCATCTGTTCATGTCATCTTTAGTTTCTTTCACCAGTGTCTTACAGTTTTCAGAGTACAGGTCTTTAAACTCCTTAGGTAGGTTTATTCCTAAGGATTTTATTGTTTTTGATGTAATTATAAATGGGATTATTTTATTAATTTATCTTTCTGATAGTTTGTCAATAATGTATACAAATGCAACAGATTTCCATATTTTAATGTTGTATCCTCAACTTTACCAAATTCATTTATAAATTTTCATAGTTTTTTGGTGATGTCTTTAGACGAGGTCCTGACAGGGGCCATCTTGGGGACAGTGCCAGCTCCTGGTGAATGGAGCTGGGACCTGATATCTCTGGCTGCAGAGCTCTCAGGCTCCCAGAGCTGATGTTGCCCAACTAGTGAGCAGGGTGGGGACCCAGGAGGTCCCAGGAGTAGTGCCAGTTCACTGGTGGGCAAGTCCATGTCTTGAACCTGCTGATGGATTGGGTCAAGTCCGGAGGTGGCTGAAAGCTCAGGTGGTCCTGAGGCAGCCAGCCTGTTGGTGGGTGGGCCTGTATCCTTGCATGGCTATTTGCTTGGCCAGAGGCATCTCAGAACTGGCACCTATAGACTGTTGGGTCAGGGTTCGGCTGGGTCCCAGGGCTAGTAAGCTTGAGAGAGGATCCCACAATGGCCCTTGCCAACACCAGTGTCCACATAGGAGGATGAACTCCAAAAATGGCTACTGTCAGTGTCTGTGTCCCTGGGGGAAGCCGCAGTTGCCTTTTGCCTCTTGGGAGGCTGTCCACGATCAGCAGGTGAGTCTGACCCAGCCTCCTATCCAGTTACTGCTTCTGCCCTAGATCCAGGATCATGTGAGACTTTGTGTGCGTCCTGTAAGAGTGAAATCTCTATTTCCTATACCCCTTGGCTCTCCTGAAAGTAAGTCCCACTGGCCTTCAAAGCCAAATGATCTGGGAACTTAGCTTCCCAGGCAGGACCCTCAGCCTGGCAAGTCTGATGTGGGGCTCAGACCTCTCACACCCTGGGGAGAACCTCTGCAATTGTAATTGTCCTCATGTCTGTGGGTCACCTACCCTAGGGTATGTGTCTGAACTGTCGTGCAACTCCACTCTTGCTACCCATCTCTTCATGGTTCCTTCTCTATAGAGAAGATCTGTAGTTGTAGAAGATCTTTTGTGCTGGTCTTCAGATCTTTCTCATCAGTAGTTGCTCGATAGATAGAATTTTGGTGTGCCCATGGGAGCAGATGAGTTCAGGGTCTTCCTGCTCTTCCATCTTGGGCACTCCCCTGACTCTTCCTATCTGTTTCCTGTCTCTGATCAGTTTCAGGTCCCAGTTATCTCGATCTTAAGTTAATTCTACTGCCTCTTCACTAGGTTTTTTTCTGACTCCAGATTTACTTTGTCCTGTCAGTTCATCTTCCACACTGCTGCCCGAAGGCATGCAACACTGATCTGAGCATGTCACTTCCCCAATCAAATCTGTGTTTTAGAACATGCCTCCTGGCAGCAGCATTTAAGTTCCCTGGCCACCTAAATGTGTATAGTCTGCACAAGGCTCTTTTCCCAGCTTCCCTTTCAAGTGCGACTTGCCTCATCCCTTCTTTCCTGCCAATGCAAAGCATTAGTTTGTCCTGCAACATGGTTTCTAATTTTGTTAACCTATACATTTGTTTGGGCTTCCCTGGTAGCTCAGTTGGTAAAGAATCCACCTGTAATGCAGGTTCAATTCCTGGGTTGGGAAAAGCTCCTGAAGAAGGGATAGGCTGCCCATTACAGTATTCTTGGGTTTCCCTGGTAGCTCAGGCAGTAAAGAATCCACCTGCAATGTGGGAGACCTGGGTTTGATCCCTGGCTTGGAAAGATCCTTTGGAGGAGGGCATGGCAACCCACTCCAGTATTCTTGCCTGCAGAATCCCCATGGACAGAAGAATCTGGCAGGCTACAGTCCATGGGGTCACAAAGAGTCAGACACAACTGAGTGACTAAGCACACACATACATTTGTTTATCGGCAGATCTGAGACTGATACTCAAGTTAAAATTAGATTTCCAGGGCTAAGGGGAGAGTGTTCCTCCAAGTAATATAGTTGTGTGGACACCACGGTTGTGGGAAAGTTAGATTTGTGGATTCTGATGGTGCTGACATGAGTGCCTGGATGAAAGGAAGTGCCAATTGAGCCTCCTTCTTTCTGCGTCACTAGCAGGAGCTTTGATGGATGTTTCTACATGTCTTATTTGTGATCTGACCTGCTACACTCTGACTCTTTCACTAAGGACTGTGGGAAGGTTATTTCATGTCTCTGAGTCAATGTTTGGGGAAGAATTAGACTAAACATTTCTCATAATCTTTTCTGATTATTGGATTTTTGGATTCCCTAACATTTCTTCACACTTTCTAGTAGTGAATGAAATCAGGGTTGGGGTGTTGTTGTTCACGTTCTCAGTATGCCAAAGCTTGGGAATGAAACAATGTGGTAGAATTTGGAGAAGCTGGTGGCCCCATATATAACCCATAGTGATGTCTCCCCACCGCCCCTACAGCTGTCATCGCACATCACATCATACATCAAGAGACAAGAGGAGGAAATGATGAAGAAATTCCAGAAGCAGCTGGACAAGAAGACACAGATACTGCAAGCTGAAATAAAAAACCAGAGGAGCTCCCTGGAAACTTTGAAGGAGCAGCTCCACATGATGCACGATTCCAAGTTACAGGTCAGAGACCAGTTCTATGCCAGTGGCAAAAGGGAGATGAGTAAGGGCCCTGGACAGCCTTCAAGGGGTTAGTTGATAGAGCCTGCTAGTAGTGAGTGCCTCCAGGGCAGCATGGCACATCTGGAATGATCTTCAGCAGGGACTTAGGGCTTTGCTCCTTTTCTTTTAGTTGTATGAGCTGAGGTGGGCCAAGGCTTTCTGTGAGCTGGCCTGTAGGCAGTCATGCTCCATGACCAACATGTCTTCTGCCCTAAGGAAAGCTGTGGCCCCTGAGTAAGACCTTTGTGATACTGTGTCCTTACAGGAGCTGCCATCCATCACAGGCCATGTTCACAGTCCTGATTTACTGGAGCCAGCGCCCAAGAAACCACGCTCTGAGGCAATGAAGAGTCCCTTCTCTGATATTTCAGAGGCCACATCTGTCAGTGGTTCAAGTGTGTCATATTCTTCACAGTTCCCCAGGGAGCTTCAGCAGACTTTTGACACCTCTGTCCAGGTATGGCAGGCCGCTTTCATCGCTGTAGCCAAAGGCAGAGTTCATTCTCATGAAAGCATGGGCTCCCCTGTTTCTCTGGTGGGAGTGGTGGTTTCCCAGTTGGGTGCAGTTCACTTGCCTGAGATAAAACGTCCAGACCTGCTGGACCTGGGCACACATGCACGCATGCATGTGTGTGGGTTCTGGACCACAGCTTCTCACACCTGGGAGCGGAGAGTCACCAGACTGCTGGGGCGCCCAGAGAGGAAATGTTCCTGTTGTCTTCTGCCGCAGAGGATGGATAGTTTGTTCCATATATGAGGCTCTGGCAGACACTGAGTTGCTCTTCTGTCTTTCCTGTGGATGCAGGTGCCAGTTCAGGAGGAGGTGAAGCACCAGCAGCAGGAGGAGCAGGAGCAGCAGAAGCAAGAAGAGCAGCAGGAGCAGCAGCAGCAGCAGGAGCAGCAGCAGCAGCAGGAGCAGCAGCTGCTGCAGATGCAGCAGCTGCAGCTGCTGCAGCAACAGCAACAGCAGCAGCAGCTGCAGCTGCTGCTGCCCGAGCAGCCACAACAATATAATACCACCGGGGAGAATCAAGTGCTGCAAGTATACCAGCCAAACCAACCTAGCTTCACTATGTTGCACTACAATGATGGCTTCGTGCCCCTGACCCTATCCCTACCACCACCACAACCCATCTTTTTTCCTATCAAAATGTTAGCTGAACAGCAGTCCTCTGGCTACTATCGTGCTGAAAACATCAATGCTTCTGGATACTATCGTGCTGAAACCTTCCATGGCCTGGAACCTGGTAGATTCAGGTAAGAAGGCCGCAAGATGGTCATAAAGGCTGAGGTCACTGCTATCCGGTGGTGGCTGGACATCGCGCCCGAAACTATGGGTGATGTGCCCATGGGCACCCAAAGTACCCTCATCCCAAGCAACCTGCTCCCATTCATCCTGCTCTGTGGCCCTGCTGCCTCTGCTGGCATGATCCATAGCCAAGCATGCCTCGATGGAACAGAGGTGTCTCTATGAAAATAAGAAGGCTAGATCAGAAAGCCTCCAAGCTAGGGAAGTAGCATTCCAGTCTTGAAATTGCTTGACTTCTAGCCAAGCCATCTCACGGCACAGGGTGTCTATTGGGAAGTCTCGAGCATCCCCAGCTGAGGGACTCCTGGCTCCTAACTCCCTGCTTCCATTTTCCTGGGATCCTGTGGTCATAGTAGAGCAGCTGAAGGGGTCTCCATGGCACTGACAATCCGTATGGCATTGGATACCTAAAGAGCCAAGAACACAGAAAGACCAAGTCCTGGGAGGCAGTATGAGGACAGGAACACAGTTTCAGCTCAGGGATAAAATCTTTGGTCTCAATGCCAGAAAAAGAAGGTTCTGCTCAACAGTGAAAGGTGGTGTAAGCACAGTCTTGGTGCCCAATATTTATTTCTGAATGAATGCCAGTCTCTGACCGGGTCTCCTAAAGCTCTCCTGAGTTCCTTCTGAGTCTTCCTTTAGGAACAGTGACCCTGGCATGTGGGATGGGTTAGTGCCATGTTTCTCACTGGCCTGATTATCAGAATCAACCTGAGGAGGTTATTGAAAGTGCATATTCAGAGTCTGGGATGATGCTCAGACATCTCTGTTTATCACACAGCTCTCAAGGTTAGGGTGATAGAGGGAGCCCTGGACTTAGAGGAGAAAGTGGACTTGCAGCCCCTCTGGGTCTCAGGTTCCTTCAGTGATGAAGGGCAAGTCCCTGACTTCGGAGTCGGTGAAGTGACTTACACAGAGATCACCATCTTGAACGAAGCAGGACCATCCAAGTAATAGCAACAATACCACTTGATACAAATCACTACATTTTTTCAGTGTTTCCATTTGCTTTACTTTGGAGAATTGAGTCTTATTCAGGCCAAAGTGAGAGTCCAAGCAAGTGACTCCTGATTTGGCCACCCAAATCAAAGGTTCTTTGAGCACCTCTTAATGAGCAAGACTATGTCTCTTGGGCCTTATTGCTAGACCCGTGTCTCTGTAACATGTTTCTTCTATTACAGATTTTTTCCTGAAAACCAGTATCAGCCCCACATGAATCTATTCCCTATGACCCATGGCTCAGGGTCCCAAAGCATTTATTCTACCAACCTTCCTCAGACTACTACCATCACCCACAACCCACAGCTTGTTAACCTGGAGACTCCACAAGACTACGTCTGCCTCTGGCAACAGTCGCAAGACCCACAGAATCATCTTTACCAAGTAGTCCAACTGAGTAATTGGGCTCCCAATGAGCAGGCCACCATGGGCCAAGCCACCTTTGCTCAGGTATAGCACTCCCTTCTTCTCTGCCCCCAACCCAGGTTGGAGGTTCTGCACAGGGATACACCCCTTCTGCATAGGCTCCGTGTGTGAAATCCACACTTTAAAGCACAAGAAAATTTGAGGATGGGTACCCACATGGGGGTAGCAGTCACAGCTGAGCAAAAAGACTCTCTAGGCTTCCATGAAAAAGTGAGCTGTTCTCGTAGATATTAATTGCAGTCCTACTTGGAAACGTCTCAAAAATGTGTTCCCAGGGCAGAGTGAGTCTTGCCACATGCTGAACTCAATGCCCTAGATGGGAGACCTTTCTGAACTTCTGTATCTTTCAGTTCAGTTCAGTTCAGTTCAGTCTCTCAGTCGTGTCCGACTCTTTGCGACCCCATGAATCGCAGCACGCCAGGCCTCCCTGTCCATCACAAACCCCCAGAGTCTACTCAAACTCATGCCCATTGAGTCGGTGATGCCATCCAGCCAGGCCTGGTGTGGGATCATTTCCTTGTATTGAAAATAAACCAGGAGTCCTTCTGATGAGTGTTTGGCATCCAACCATGGAGTGCCCCATATTTGGCAGGGCAAACCCCACCTTGGGGACCATCTGCAGTGGCCATGTTGCTAGGGCAGGGATGGGAGCTGGTCGAGACCACAGTCACATAACAGGTTTGGCTCCCAGATACACTCCCAGCAGTCCCCTTGGGGACCACAAACTCTGTCTGACTAATACCACTTACAAAGGATGTTTGGGTTCTGGCTTTAGAAATCTTAAAAGAGCTTAACTCCTTAAAAAAAAAAAATAACCACAACAAAACTCCAGTAAACTAAGGCAGAATGAAGGAATTTGTGTATTTTAAATGGTATGATTCATTTCACAAACACCCCTTGACCAGCTGGGTCACCAGCCCTCCAGAAAGGTGGTCCATTAGAGGGACAGCCTACATGATGCCATCAGATGGTCAATGGACACTGTGGTTCATTTACGAAGCCAGACTCTACTGAGACCCTCATGCATGTTCTTAAGGCACTTACCCTGAGAGGCAGATGCCCAGTTAGTGGAGAAAGGAGGACCCGGGGATGTGACACAGGTGGGAGAAGAACCAGGGGAGCAGCCAAGGGCAGGACCATGTCGGATGCTCCCTGTCCACAAGACTGCGGGGGTTCACACACCCTTCCCTGGCTACTCTTCTCCACACTCTGGAGCCTTGCTCTCCCTAGGTCCTCCAGCACATTCAGCCTCTGCCCATAGCCCAGCCCTGCTCCTTCTGGTTCCCCAACCTTGTCCTCCACCCCCTTGAGTTCAACTCATTGAAATCTATCACCTTCAGAAACCAGTCCAAGGGGGTCCCTCTTTCTCCAGCACAAAATGCCCCACAGTCCACTCTTGGTGACACCATCAGGGTGTCTGTCCCTCCTCCCCTGTCCGCAGGCCAGAATGGGTTGTTACCTCTCCGTGTCACATTGAATGAGCCAGGTAGCTGCCAGGGAGGCTCTGCATGGAAGTCATCTATTCTGTGTAGAATGGTGAGGCCTAAAGTTAGAGGCAGGGATAGGCTGGAGAGACCTTCTAATGCCTTGACTGGCCATGGCTGGTCGGGAGCTGGGTCGGGGGCAGCCAGATATGGAATCCAGTAGCCTTAGGCCTTCAGACAAGTTTTTGGAGAGCCCAGGCCGACTTCTGCTGCTCTTTAAGCTACTATGCTGTTGGGAGAGAGAAGCTGGGGGTATACCATTTCCCCAGCTCCAACATCTACTGGCACCTTGCAGGCTTGTGTTTTCCAAAGACGTCCTTCTCAGCAGCTTACTGGCTCAGACCAAAGGGATCCTCACACCACTGCAAAATGGGCCCAGGAACTCTAGCAAAGGACTCCATCTTGTTCCCTTTCTCTCAGCAGGTGGCATCCATTGAACAAGGCCAGCATTCTTCAGGACTGGAGACTGTCCAAGCCTCTGGGAATAATGGGCCAAACCAACTAAATCCCTGTATGTCATCACAGCAGTCCTACTTGAATCAGTAGAGCCACATTAGCTCTACTTTTCTCTCAGGCCTTGAGAGAAGGGGGGAAAGACAGGCCAATGAAGCCTGCATAGCCAGGGGACCTCCAGGTCCCCTGGACTGGGGGGTGGGGGGTGGGGGGTGAAAACTCGTTTTTTTTTCCTAATATGTCTGTTCTCATTGTTAGTTCTTCACAACCTGTGTCTTGGAAATTTTGCTGCCCAGTGTTGCACTTACCTATTCTACCATGGGCAGGCAGGCTGAAGTTTAGAATGCATGGCTTAGAATACCCTTTTTCTGCCAAGAAATATTTTCCAGCATGGTTTTCAATCTAGTAAGCAGCTGTTCCATCTCAAGCTGTGAGAATTTCGAGGCCTTGGCTTCAACCATCAAGGCCTGCACCTCCTCCACAGTTGTGCTGGGGAAACCCACGGGAAATAGCAATCCAACTGTGGGAAGCTGAAATAGGTCAACAAATTGTGCTAAAATCATCACAGTTTGCTGCTTAATAAAAACTATCTTTGACTACAACTTTCTGTGAACTTAGAATTGACTTTGGGAACCTAGAAATGGCACCTGCCTTCCCAAGTGGCCATGTGCCCAAGACCTCTGGATAGCCGAGTCCCGACACAGTTGGCCTGGTGCTACCCTCTCTTTGTAGACTGTGGCTGTGCCCGGTATAGCCCATCAGAGGTGAGCCTGGTTGCTCAAGGGCACAGTGCCCATCTGCTCTGCACCCAGGTTCCTTAGTGTTCTCCCTGGAGGAAGAGTGATTTGCTCTCAGTCAAGCACCAAGGAGAGCATCTTCCCAGGTGTGTGCACTGGGGAGGGGAAGAGGGGGTAGGGGGTGCTTGGATAACCCAACCTGAAGTCATCATGTGCTGTGAACATCAGTCTTAAAGTATTGAGCCATTGCTGGAATAAGGCAAAGGAAACCCCCATCCCCAGTGGTAAGTTAAAGAGGCAGTGAGGCCACAGACCCACAGGAGAAGCTTGATATTTGCCAGGCAGCCAGATCTCTACCACGGTGCTATGGACTGAATGCCTGCCCCCCCTTTGACTCATATGTTAAAGCTCTCTCACTAATGGGATGGTATTTGGAGGTGGGGCCTTTGGGAGGTAATTAGCTGTAGATGAGGTCATAAGGGTGGGGTCCTTGTAGTGGAATTAGTGCACTTAGAAGAAGAGACACAAAGGGCTTGATCCCCCTCTTTTGTGCACAAAGAGGCACTCACATCAGCTCACAACAAGATGGTGGCTACCTACAAGCCAATTGAAGAGGTCTCAGAATAAAACCTATGTTGCTGTCACTTTGATCTTGATCTCCTTGACAGCCTTTAGATCTGTGAGAAATAAAAATCCGTTGAAGCAACCACCCTCCCCAACTATAGTTCAGTTCAATTCAGTTGCTCAGTCATGTCCGACTCTGCAACCCCATGGACTGCAGCACGCCAGGCCTCCCTGTCCATCACCAACTCCTGGAGTATAGTATTTTCTCCTTTACACAGAAAGGAGAGGTGGTCAGGCAGGTCCTAGAGCATCACACTCCCCAAGATAACGCAGCTGGGGCCTCATTCTGCTGTACAAGTCACTGAAGCCCTCTGGGCCTCTGTTTGTCCATCAGAAAAAAAAAAAAAGGAAGGAGAAAGAGATGGTGCCTTTTCTACGTAGCTCCAAGAGCAGATGGTGCTTAATGGTATTATAGAGCCTTCAAGAGGGGCACTACAAAAGTTGACTCGACCAGAGGCATCCACTTGGGGTTATTATTTGAATTTGATGTTTACGGTGTTTCTGGGCCAGGATTTGTCCCATCTGACCCAGATGACTCTGGCTTCACCACCCTCTGGATTTCAGACAAGGATCCTGAGCTGAGGTAGTCTGTGGTTCCCTCAGGCTCTACCTTGATCAACAGTTCGGCTCCCAGCTCAGCCCCCAACCCAGGTGGCCAGAGGGTCAGAGGGGCCAGCTGCCCGGGCCTGCTTTTTTCCAGGGATCCCCACAGCAGTAGCTGCAGTTTCACCCCATCCTAGGATGGGGAAAGTGGAGGGCACGGGGCTAAAGGCCCAGAACCAGTGCTCATGTGCCGGCTGGTTCAGCATGAGTTTGGTTTGGATGTGACTAAAGGCAAAATACAGTGAGCAAGGTCTCTTAGGCAGTTGTAGGCCCAGTTACTTCTCCAACACATTCTTGACACTCTTGGCTGAGACCTTAGACTTGGCTGCCTGGGCAGACTGATGGGTTTAGCTGGGATCAGTTGGTACTTTCTTTTCCCTTCTTTTCCCGGGCATGAGCTCTTATTCTCCCAGCTTCAGAGGGTCTCCTGATGATTGTAGCCCAAGAGAAAGCTGTCTGATTCTAGGTGCAGGGAAAGACAGGGTGACCAGGCCAAGAGATGACAGTGTCCACACGAGGGTCAGGGGTGGCTTTAGCACCAAAGGAATGAGACCTGCATGCACTCTTCATCATGAACTGAGGGGGCAGTTCTGTCCCAGCCTTACCCAGGGAAGCAGACTTGTGTCAAGAAGACTGATCATGGACCAAGCTTCCAAGGCCACAACTCCACTTGGAAATAGCTATGGCTGTCCCCACAGTCTGTGCTAAACTGCCCCAGGAGGTGCTGGGGGCTCTGCAGCCCGTGCCACAAATGGAAGCTACACCTGGAATGACACAAGGCAAAGCTTTTCTGTCTTATCATCCTCCCTCCGGGCCCCACAGGCCACACTCGCACAGTGCACAACACACTCAATCAACTTGTCTTTCCTCCCAGACTCCTCTCTGAGGGAGACGAGAGGTTCTTCCAACAGCCCAAGGGCAGATGCGTGTCAGGGAAGGGCCTGGGAGGGAGACTCCATCCAAAGGCCAAGCGAGCTTTGCTCCCCAAATGCCCATGCCCAGCACGACAGCCTCAGCCATGTGGCTTTCCTTACTGGGTGGTGTCCTGAGCCCCGGGACCCACACACAACTAGTGGCTGGGCACATGGCTTGGGACATGGGGGCAGCTTACCCCAAGTTTCCTGGCCTTGGTGCTTCTGTTGGACAGTGTTGACCTCACCACAGCTGCCCGGCTCCCACCAGCTTCGATGTTGGGGTGGGGGTGGGGTAGAGGCACAGAGTGGCCAGAGCACCGTGATCTTATGGGTTCAGGGGGGCCCAGACACAGTTGATCCAGGACCTCAGACCCCGGCCTGCCTTCCCTCAACAGTACCACCAGCAGCCCCAAGATGTAAAGTGTGCACCCCTAGTAAGGAGGTCAGCAAGAGTGGCCCCTGACCCAGACCACTGTTGCCTAACCACCCCAGAAGACCTCCTGGTGGCTGGGCAAGGATTTATTTACCCCTCCTTTGATTTATTTACAAAGCCGAATTGGCAGCTTCTGTCCGGAAAAGCACTGGAGTTGCAGTTCTCTGTGGGTGGAGAGGGCAGAGGAAGTTGGAGGAACATGACACAGCAGCCCCTGCATGGCAGACCCTTCCCAACACAGACACCACAGTGCCCGCCCCTGTCAGCTCAGCCCCGGGTGGGCGGCACAGCCTCCTCACTGACCAAGCCTCAGTCTGGATATAATAGGATATTCCAAGTGCAGACTTCACGGGCCGAACATTCATGTAATTTGTAGGTCAGCAAAACTTGGTAACTGTTCCTATTCCCAAATGACTTTGATAATAAAGAAGGATGTGATGTGATGTGAAAGTCACTCAGTCGTGTCTGACTCTTTGTGACCCTATGGACTACACAGTCCATGGAATTCTCCAGGCCAGAATACTGGAGTGGGTTGCCTTTCCCTTCTCTGGGGGATCTTCCCAACCCAGGGATTGAACCCAGGTCCCCCACATTGCAGGCAGATTCTTTACCAGCTGAGCCACAAGGGAAGCAATAAAGAAGGAAGAACATTATTAAAATGCCATCCATGCTCCATGATCTTCCTCATCTGCATTGGTGGGACACCACCCGGCCAAGGCCCTGCATGGCATCTCAAGGGTTCCAGCTGAAGGCAGTGAAAGTGAAGGCAGCCTCGGAATGTTCTGGGATGTGAGTGTTGTTCACTTCTGCCAAAATCCCTGGGAGAAATGTTGGAAGGGAGAGAAGGGCCCAGGGTGGGCCTAGGGGGCTTAGGGCTGCCGCAAATTTCATCCCCAACTATCAAAACAGGCCCCAACGACCATAACAAAGACTCCAGTTTATCGCCATGACTCAATTAAATGTTCCACAGGGCATAGAAAAGCATTGCACTGTTTTTCTATTTTCATGGCTAAGCAAGACGATGTGGAATGGCTTCCACTGCTTATCAAATAAAACCAAGATCTTAGTCTGGCCTGGTGGCCTGGCCTCACCCTTCCTACCCAACTGCATGGCCCTCCACCTTTCATACACTCTGCCCCAGCCTTGTGGAACCATTGGGTTGGGCACAAGTCCTGGTTCTTCTGCCCTCATGGATTTGTCCCTCTTCTCCATGCCTTGAACATCCTTCCATCTCACCTCTGGATTTCTGATCCTCGCCCATGAAGCAGAGCCCAGCCCGAAGACTCTCTGCTCCCCTTTCTTCCGCCTCACCTGGGCCTCACCGAAGCCCATGTGTCTCTGCTCAGCCCCTGCTGCACACATGCCATTGCCTCCTCTAGGCTGAGATTCAGGGGCAGGCCAGAATCTTCTTTTTACAAATGTCCCCAAGAACATCCTCCACCAAGGGCCATCCAGCTACCTGAAGAACATTTCACAAAGAAAACCAGCTGCTTGATGCAGGATCTTCAAGTGACAAGTCAAGCTGGTGAGGCCCTCGAGCCTTCTAGGGCTAACTCCTGGGAGGCCATCCCTAGGGCACAAGGCAGCCCACTTTCTCAGCCTTGGGCCCCAGGAAGGCGGCTTCCCCTGTGCACCTAACACTTAGCTCAGGTGTTGGTGTTCTTAAGCCACTGAACCTCATCCAGTCATCTTGCCACCCTGCCTCAGGCTTCGTCCTCAGCAAGGGACTCAGAGAAGAGGATGGGCCGTAGCTACCACGGGGCAAAAGTCCTGGCCTTTGGTGAGACTTGGAGGAGGGCTTGGTGGATGAGAGAGACAGGCGGGAACACTGCAGGGAGGTGAGGTGGTGGTGGGGGGAGCATGGGAGCTGTTGGCAGGGACAACTAAATGCCAAGAAACTCCTGGAGCTCTGGGTGTTTCCTGCCCAGATGGAGGCCCTGACCCCGAAGGTCAAAGGGTAATTAACCACATGGTCACCTTGTTGATGAAACAAAACCCACAACCCTGGAGAATCAAAACATGTCAAAGGCATGGAGGCAAAGGTCAACAGACAGAACAGACAAATTGCAGTATTTAGAATTGTGCATTCTAATGTTTGTGTAATCTATTTAGAAGTTAGCCCACCAGCCCTGGGGGAAGAGGGTTTGGAAGTTTGGCTGAAGTGGGGTGAGATTTCAACCGAGAATGCAGGTCTCCGGAAAAGAGCTTGGCTCATGGGGAGATTCACACCCAGAACCTTGGAGCATGTGGTCCACTGGAAAAGCAAGCTTCGTGCAAAGAGGGGCCTGTGGACAGCAGGGCACGTGGGAAGGAGCCAGGGCCATGCAGTTTGGTACTAAGCCTCACCCACACACAACAATTCCCACCACTTCCTGACCTGGACATGGGGCTGAGGAAGGCAGGACATTAAACTTTTATATTAGGCTTCACTTGCTACCCACTTGCTCTGAGACTGTGAGCAAGTTGTTTTACCTCTGTGTGCCTGGTGAGGCTCTCTAGAATGCAGGGGAAGAATAAGGGGCCTGTTCCAGAATGGGGTCAGAATGAAGAGCCCTCCTGGATTGAGGGACCAATGGATGAAGAAGTAAACACAAGTCTTATCCTTGCCGATCTGGCCCTTGTGCCGCCCCCTTCCTTAGTTCTCATTCAGAGAGAGTGCCTGGTCTCTGAGAAGATGAACAAAACTTCAGAAGCTGTCCCCTCCTTGTTGTGAGGACCTCCCCCCAAGTCCCACTGAGTCCTTTCTGCTCAGCTTACAAGCATGTTCAGGACAGCAGGCCCCAGGCAGTCACCCTTCAGACCCACTGCCATCTTTGATGCCTGTGCTAACCCCTCTGCAGCCCATAGCCCCTACCTGGGAAATGATGTGACTCCCAAACCCCAATACCCCACCCTTCTTTACCCATTGGCTTCCAGGCCCTTAGATCCAACTATGTACTAGATGTCTCCCCATGGGTGTCCCCTGGAGAAAGAAATGGCAACCCACTCCAATATTCTTCCCTGGAGAATCCCATGAACAGAGGAGCCTGGAGGGCTTCAGTCCATGGGGTCACAAGAGTTGGACATGACTTAACAACTAAACCACCACCCATTGGTGTCCTCTGAGCACGTCAAGATAGATACAGCCAAAAACAGGTTCTTCAACATCTCAAGAAACCAGGTCTCCACTCAGGGAGAGGCACCTTCCTCCTCTCAGTTACCCCTGCCAGTAGTCAGACATTGGCCCTGACACCTCCCTTTCTGTGGTCTATCCTACTGGGCATAATTGTCTGTTACCTTCATTAACACATAGTAGGGGCAGGGAAAGCTTGAGGAAATGAGGGAGCACGTAGGTGAACAGATGACTGGAGAGTCGACCTTGTCTTGTGCTCCCAACATGGGATGGGTGCCCAGGAGGCATATGGAAGGTGTGTTGAGCAATGGGTCTTTCCTCTCCTCCAGAAGCTCCCCAGGCCCCTGCTTCAGCAAAACACCTTTCTGGATTTGGGCCACGTAGCTCTAGGGCCGCTCTAGGTCAAGTCAGCATGTGAGGCTATATCCCATGGGACAAGCCTCAGGGGAAGTGGGATGGCTCCTCAGGACCAACACAGATTGAACTTCTTGGTACCAGTTTTCTGTACGTGAGGGTGCACAAGAACACTTCGAGTCTGCTTCCTGTGGTTGCTCAGGGCTGGGGCATTGTCCAGAGCCCAGACATGGACCAAGAGCCCAGGACAGGCACGCATGAAGGACGTCCCCTTTATCTCTGTCATACGGTTCATGGTTTCTTCTGTTCCTGCCCCACACGCTCCACCACCAGCCAGCTGGTGGTACCTTCAGTAGACTCCAGCTTGGATACCCTGTATAATTTGTTCCCACTGCCCGGGGAAACTGAGAGCAGGCAGGAGGGGGCCTGGAGCTCTGGCCACACAGTCCCCAGACTTTAGGCAGGGCTTGATTAGACTCATTTCTTGTCGTCTCTTGCCCCCTGGTGTATGATTGCAGCATTGCAGCTCTCCGGTGTCCTCCCTTGTGACCAAGTCAATTAATATTTTCTGAGCACCTACATAAGGCCAGGCTCTACATGTGGGACAGAACCTTATTCTCAAGATTTCAGTCCATCCCTTGATCAGATCTCTTTATATCTCCTGTCTCTATTCTCCAAGTGCCCTTAGAGTCATGAACCGTCATATCATCACTCCCTGTCCCTTCTTGCCTTCTTTCACAATTGACTGGCAAATCCCCAACATTGGATGAACCCAACCATTTATGCTTTGTGCACCTGCACTTAAGCATCTCTGTGTTGCTAGAAAGAATCACACAAGCTGGCATATTGCACAGCCTTAGAGATTTATGGTCTCCAACTCACTTGGGCACACCTCGCTGTGCGGGAGGACCTCTGTCTTGTGTTTTCCAGTGCATTCTTACAATGGCGATTTGCTCTCTCCTCAAAGTCCCCATGTCTTCCCACTTTCCTCCTGCTCGCCTTGTCCATATTTGATTTAGAAATTAGAATATATAGAATGGAAACTCCCTCATCAGACCGTCGTCAAGCATATTCACCTGCCTTCCTCTATAACCAACCTTTCCTCCTTGTCGCAAGCTAAAACAGCAGATGCCTCCCTTCTGTTTTCTAAGGCTGATGCCTTCTCTGCACCCTCGATCCATCCTTTCTACTTGCCCCTCTGTCCAGCATCACTGAATTCCCCCTCTCTACTTGACCATCCCCATACCATGCAAACCTGCTGTCTTTGTTAGCAGCTGAAAAAAAAAAATTCATCCCTTGACTCCTATCTTCTTTCCCCACATTTTCCTGCTTCCTTTCAAAGCACTTGTCTGTAGGTATTGTCTTCAATTCCTCTCTCTTCCCATTGTAGGCATCAATGCTCTTGAATCCAGCCTCAGCTGCCACCAGTCCACTAAAATAACTCTTATCACTGGTCACCTATGAACTCTGTGTTGTCAAGTTCACCCTTTACCTATCTGCCCTAGTGTTACTGTAGCTCTCAGCACTGTTGAGTCACTGGACAGCCTTTCCTGTAAACACTCCCTTCTCTAAGATTCTAGGACACCTCACTCCTGTTTCCCCATCTGCTACCTCACTGGCTACTCCTTCTCACTCTCCTTTGCTGGTTCTTCCTCCCAACTCCTAAAGTTGGGTCTTGGATTTTTCTGCACCTCTTTCATACCCTAGGTGATCACATTCAGTCCCCTAACTATAAAACACACACACACACACACATACCTCACAATTCTTTTTTTAAAAAAATTTCCTATTGGAGTATAGTCGATTAACAATGCTGTGATAGTTTCAGGTGGACAGCGAAGGGACTAAGCCATACATCTACAGGTATCCATTCTCCCCCAAGCTTCCCTCCCATCCAGGCTGGCATACAACATTGAAGAGAGTTCCCTGTTCTATATAGTAGGTCCTTGTTAGTTATCCATTTTAAATATACCAGTCACACCACATTTCTTTACTGAGCCAGAGTCATAATATACAACTGCCAACGTTACACCCCAAAACTTAGATACCCACTTGTCATTTCAAATATATTATGTTCAAAACAAAACTTTTGATACCCCTACAAGCCTGTTTGCCCCTTAGTTTTCCCTCTATCGGTGGAGGTCCTTGTTCACCTAGTTCTCTAAGGCAGAGATCTCCTGTTACGGGCTGAGTTTTGTCCTCCAAATATTCATATAGTGGCATCCCAACCCCCAGGACCTCCAAATGGGACCTTCTTTGAAAATAGGGTCACGCAGATGTAATGAGTGAACATGAGACGTCATACTGGAGCAGGGTGGTCCCTCATCCACCATGACTGGTTTCCTTATACAAAAAGGGAAATGTGGACACACACACACACACAGAATCGCATGGGAAGATGAAGACAGATGGGGTGATCCTTCTACAAGCCAAGGAACACACAAGGTGGCCAGTAACTCACCGGAAGCTAGCACAGAGGCCTGGGACACTTTCTCCCTCTCAGCCTTTGAAGGAACCAATCCTGCCCACACCTTGATCTTGGACTTCTAGCCTGCAGAGCTGTGAGACAATGAATTTCTTACTTAAACCGGTGTTGTAGACTGAATTATACTCACCCTCCAAATTCATATGATGCAACCATAACCCCAAATGGGACTGTATTTGAAGACGAGATCTTTAGGGAAGTAATTAAGGTTAAATGAGGTTGAAAGGGTGGGGAACAAATCCAATACGACTGGTATCCTTAGAGGAAGAGGAAAGAGCACTAGAGATTCCTCTCTCACTGCACGCACACAGAGGAAAGGCCATGTGAGGACACCGCGAAACGGTTTCCATCTGCAAGTAAGGAAGAGTGCCCTCACCAAGAACCATATTTGCCAGCACTCTGACCTTGGAGTTCCCAACCTCCAGAACTGTGAGAAAATTGCTGTCTATTGTTTAAGCCCACCCAGCCTGTGGTATTTTGTTATGGTAGCCCCAGGTGACGAAGACAGCCACCCAAATTGTGGTCTTAATGCTCTTGGGACCAACCCTAATATCTTCCTTTTCTTTAACTCTCCATATCCACTCAACAGCAATATCTTGTTGGCTTAAGATCTCCTCCAAAATCTATCTGGAATCCATCTGCTGCTCTTCACCTGCAAGTTCCCAGCAATGTCTCTCCCATGCCTTCTTCACTGGTCTCCTTGCTTACATTCTTTCTCCTTACCATCCATTCCCTATACAACTTCCAGAGTGGTCTTTATAGAATATCAAACTGAGCATGTCACTTGCTTGTTTCAAACCCTCCAACACCTTCCATTGTGCTTAGAGAAATTGTGAGCCCCTTGCAAAGTCCTCTAGAGCCCTGCCATCTCTTTGAACTCACCTCCTGTGTCTGCCCCCAACCCTCGTTCACCATATGCCCCAACCATGCCAGCCTCCCTTGTGGCTGTTGAACATAAAGCACTTTTGTGCCTTGGGCTTTTGTACTTGCTATTGCTTCTGCCAGAAAGGCTTCTATCTTAAAAGTCCCTTACATGGCTGACTTCATCTTTTGCTTTAGGTCTCTGTTTAAATATCTCTTCCTCAAAGTGGAAGTTGCAACTGTGAGTAGTATTTTTCTTCATTCTATTTGGTGGCTGATTAATAAAAAGGTTAAGATTTTTGGATAAAATAGTCTTGTATCCATCTGCCTTCCTAAAAAGATTTCTTAATCATCTTTTGCTTTCTAAGCAAGCAATCACAGAATTTGCTATTAATGATACACTTTTACAATGTATTATTTTCAGTATGTGTGTCTCTTGTTTCTTATTCTAATGTTACTATATTATTTTAACTAAACCCTCTCCCTTCCCCTAAATGCTCATAACAGCACAATTTATCTCCATGTGTACTTATATTATATATTATTTTGCTGAATAAATAAGTTATTTAATAGATTAAGCACATTGAATAAATAACTGTTTACCTTCTGTCCTTACTTCTGAACTATTAGTGTCACAGAGTGGGGTCAAACTGATTCCCCACTCTCTCCCGAGCCCAGAAAACAGGATGGATAAGCATTAGATATATATTGGGGAAAAAAAGTGAAAGAAATGGAGATGCTGTAATGGAAGCATGTTTGTTGAGTGGAGGTAAAAATGATGACAAGACCCTTTTTAGCTGTAAGAGAAGTCTTGGGGCAGGGCAGGCTTATCCTGGGTCTCAGCTCCCAATGAATGTTACAAGTTGAAGAAGGGGGCTGGTGGACATTAAAGGGAGAGGAAACCTCCATAGCAAAGGCCTGGGAGATTTATTTTTTTCCTCCAACTTTGAAGTCATGACTTAAAACTCACGGACTATAAACTCATGGACATGAGTTTGAGGAAACACTGGGAGATGGTGAAAGACAGGGAAGCCTGGTGTGCTGCAGTCCATGGGGTCGCAAAGAGTCAGACATGACTGAGTGATTGAAAAAAATAAAGCCGTAAAAAAACTAAGAAAAAATGTACAAAATATCTTTCTGACCTTGGGATAGGTGAGATTTTCTATGTTTAAAAGAAATGGAAAGAATCACAAAGGATAAACAAGAAGATAAGCATTAATAAAAGGCAAGTGAGAGTGTAAATATGTACAAAGGAGTCAGACATGACTTTGCGACTAAACCACTGTGACCACAAAGCAATGGAATATTTTAATAAGCTTTGTAAAGAAAATTAAACTACTATACTTATTGCTAGCAAAAGTGAGGTGAATACTTTTGCACACTGGGATTTAGACCAACCTTGTTGTATAGCATCTCAGTTCTCAGAATCAGACCCTATAAAGGTTCAAATTTTTTAACCAAATTATTTTCTAGCTCTGCGTGCATGTTAAGTCATTTCAGTTGTGTCCGACTCTTTGTGATCCTATGAACTATTGCCTACCAGGCTCCTCTGTCCATGGGGCTTCTTCAGGGAAGAATACTGGAGTGGGTTGCCATGCCCTCCTCCAGGGGATATCCCGACCCAGGGATTGAACTCACGTCTCCTGCAGTTCCTGCATTGCAGGTGAATCCCTTACCACTGAGCTACCAGGGAAGCCAATTTTACAACTAGGGACCCATGATTTGCCTTTTTTTGGCGGGGGGGCATGCCTCAAGGCTTGTGGGAATCTCAGTTCCCAACCAGGGACTGAACCTGAGTCATGGCAGTGAAAGTCCAGAATCCTAACTAGTAGGCCACCAGGTACTTCTCCATGATTCTACTTTGAAGAAACAGATTCGTATTCTCATTTACATGAGGATGTGCTGACTAAGGGACCCTTAAAGGCAGAGACTGAGTAGAGTCTGCCTTAAATCCACACCATCTCTGATTCATAAGAAGCACTCAGGGGTTATGTATTGAGCTGGATTAAGCTGAAAAAAAATAGAAGTCTAAAAAAATAATTAGACTCCTCTGTCTCTGTTAGCTGTCTCCTACTCATTCGCATGTTCATCAAAATTTAGCTGCTAGAAGTGTCCCCCAACTATTTCAAACATGGGTGAACCAGAAAGACCAGCAGATTTGAAAGACCAACCCCAGTACTAGAACCAGAGGAGATGCTCGACAATCTTGGTCACTTGCTTTTCTTCCTGCTCATGTAAAAAAAAAAAAGATGCATATTTATTTTTTATAAAGATAATCACTTGCAGCATCATTTACAATAATGAAAGTTTGAAAAAAAATCTAAGCCTCCAATTCCCTGAGGAATGGTTGGGTACATTTTGAAACCTCCATACAATGAAATTGATTGTATTCATTAAAAAATACAGCAAATCAACACAAGTTGTTTAATAAAATTCAACTTCCATTTCTGATTAAAATAACAAATACAAGTGAACCAGGAATAAAAGGATTCTCCATCAACATGATATATTAAATATATCTGAACCATTGGTAAATGAAACATCAGTGTGCATAGTGAATCCCTAGCAGTGTTGCCATGACAGCCAAGGGCAGGACATTGTGGTGGGATCAGAACAAGAAACAAATGGGAAGAATCTGGAAAAAAGAGACACATTCATTTCCATTTGCAAATTCTATGTCACCTACTTGGAAGACTCCACAATTAAGAAGCATTTTTAGTCAGACAGATGGGTACAAGATAATTTTATAAAAATCATCACCTTTCTCATAAACCAACGATAGTTAGCCAGAAAAAAGATTCCATTCACAACTGCAATAAATATATATGCTTTATACATTATGTAATTAATGTTAATAATAACATATCATGCATAATATATGTTATATTCTACATATAACATTGTATAACATATGTTAACATATTTGATGTTGTTCAGTCCCTAAGTCATGTCCGATTCCTTGCAACCCCATGGACTGGATGTAGCACAACAGGCTTCCCTGGCCTTCACTATCTCCTGGAGTTTGCTCAAATTCATGCCCATTGAGCCGATGATGCTGTCTAACCATTTCATCCTCTGTCACCCCATTCTCCTCCTGCCCTCAATCTTTCTCAGCATCAGGGTCTTTTCCAATGAGTCAGCTCTTTGCATCAGGTGGCCCAAGTATTGGAGCTTCAGCTTCAGCATCAGTTCTTCCAATGAATATTCAGGGTTGATTTCGTTTATGATTGACTAGTTTGATCTTGTTGTCCAAAGGACTCTCAAGAGTCTTCTCTAGCACCACAATTTGAAAACATCAATTCTTTGATGCTCAGCCTTCTTTACAGCCAAACTGTCACATCCATACATGACTACTGGAAAAACCATAGCTTTGACTATATGGACCTTTGTCAGCAAAGCGATGTCTCTGCTTTTTATTATGCTATCTAGGTTTGTCATAGCTTTGTCATATTAACATATATGCTATATATTTATATACACACTCTATACATAAAATATTAAAACATATGTAGGACTTATAAGAACAAAACTCAAAAAACTTGCTGGGAAAAATCACATAAGATTCAGGAAAATAAAAAGAAGTACCAGGACTTTCCTGGTGGTCCAGTGGTTAAGAATCTGCCTGCCAATGCAGGAGTCATAGGTTCAATCCATGGTCTGGGACGATCCCACATGCTGCGGGACATTAGGCCCATGTGCCACAACTACTGAACCCGTGCACCTAGAGCCCAGGAACTGCAACTACTGAAGCCCGTGTGCCTAGAGCCTGCGCTTGGCAATAAGAGAAGCCACCACAATGAGAAGCTACTCAACACAACTAGAGAGTAACCCCCACTTTCTGCAACTAAACAAAGTCCAAGTGCAGCAATGAAGACCCAGGGCAGCTAAAAATAAATCAACAAATAAATAAAATGAAAAATATACATGTATAAAGAAACACCATTATCTTGAGAGAAAAGATTTATGTTTTAAGATACCAGTTTTCTCCAAATTTAATGCAATTATAACTGTGATATCAATGCTGTTATTTTTCTTTTGTAACTTTATGAAACTATTCCAGAGTTTTGATAGAAGAGTAAATCACTAATAATGAAACTATTCGGGGAGAGAAGTAGATATGATTGGGGGCAAAGGGTGAGAGGGTACTTGCCCTAGCCTATATTCCAGGTGTGTTAGAGTTACACTGGTCTTAGCAGTGTGTGGCTGGCATGAGGAGAGAGGCTACACTAGAAACAGAGGCAAGGATATATGATATAGACACGGTAGGACTGACACCTCAACCAGTGTGGTGTAGCTTTGGCTTCAGACTTTCTTTAGAGACAAATCTTCAGGATGGCTCTCTAGTCAGTAGGAGTAGGTGGTGATTCTTGAAGGCTGAGGGAATCTTAATTGTCCACATCAAATATATATCGGGGGGGGGGGATGTTGATAGATACTGTAGGGGCTCAAGTCCCCTTGTTGTTATTCAGTTGCTAAGTTGTATCCAACTCTGCAACCCCATAGACTGCATGCCAGGCTCCTCTGTCCTCCATTATCTCCCAGAGTTTGCTCAAATTCACGTCCGTTAGCTACCCTTTCTCGTCAACTCAGGTGGAGAAATGATGATATTTCACAAACAGATTAAACAATTAGAAAAATGAAGCTAATCCTGAGCTTAAGTATTAAACCAAATTCAATTCTGGACAGATTAAAAATTTACATGTTCACTAACAAAAACACAAAAATGGTGACAAGTCATTTATTTTGAAATGTTGAGAAATGGAGAAAGCCTTTGCAAGGATGAAAGCAAAACGAGAACACAGTCACATGCCAAGGACATGTGTACCAATGAGGCCACAACAGTGTTGTTGACAATGGAAAGAAAGCAATATAAATTGGAATCAGAAGTAGGAAATAAGGAAGTATTGGTTCAGTCATACTCTGTCTCGTGCTGACAAAGAAAGATGCCCACTGGTTCATGAGATTTTGTTAAGGGGGAAAAAATAGTGGAAAAAAGCATACAGAAGAATAAATCTGAACTACTAAAATGATTCTCACCAGGCAATGAAATTATGGGTAATTTTTAACTTTCTTGTTTATATGTGTTTTTCCTCAATGTTTTTATAGTGTGCATACTATGACTTTTATAATCAAATAAAAATGTTCTTTAAATTAACAAAAATCTTTACATCACATAAACTAAATGATGTAAAATTGGATTTATAGAGTGAAAAACAGGTGGGCAATAAATGCAAATTTTAATAGTGGCTTTCTCTATCTGGTGGGACTGTGACTAGTTCTTTCTGAAATTGCCCAATGGGAGTATATTATTTTCATAATCAGAACTGAGAAAAATATGTACAGTTCCTGGGCTAGATGGTAGGAAATGAGATGAGAAAGGCAGGAAGGAGCTGAGGCTACAGAGAGGATCTGGTTGGGGAGGCAGACAGACCACCAGGAAACATGAATGAATCAGCAAAATGGCACATCGGCAAATGCTCTGAAGGCAAGAAACCAGGGATTGGGAAGGAACCCAGAGTGGGGAGAGGTGGCCTCATCCAAACTCACTTTCTCCTACTCCTCCACACTGAGGTCCTGTCACCCCCTCGTGGCCCTAGTTCCGTGAGGATCAGGCAGCCAGCACAGAAATGGAATGCTCTGTTTGGAGGAGCCAGTTCCATACCACAGCCAAGCAGTTGTATAGCTTGAAGCTGGGCCCTAAAGTGGAGAGGGGAGGTAGGTGGAGAGTGGGACAGTGGAAGATTCTAATCCTTCACCAGAACCAGGAAAGTAGATGACAGACTCCTTTAACTTCTAGGAACCAATGGCGATGGGGACCAGGTGGGGAGATGGTGCCCAGGCAGTAAATCAAATACGATCAGTGGCATGAACTACATTCCCTGAGCAGCAGTCCAAACTGGCCAACCTCTGGGAGTTGCAAAGCCTGCTTTAGGGTCTGCAGGCTTTAGAAAAAATTTTATTGGAGTTTAGTTGCTTTACACTTTTGTATCAGTTTCTGCCATACAGAAACGTAAGTCAGCGATAAGTACACATGTGCGTGTGTGCTAAGTCACTTTAGTTGTGTCCAACTCTTTGTGGTCCCATGGACTGGAGCTTGCCAGGCTCCTCTGTCTATGGGATTTTCCCCCACCAATACTGGAGTGGGTTGCCTTGCCCTCCTCCAGGGGATCTTCCCTACCCAAGGATCGAATCCATGTCTCTTGTATCTCCTGCATCGGCAGGGAGATTCTTTACTACTAGTGCCACCTGGGAAGCCCTATATGCATACATCTATCCCCCCTTTTTTGAATTTCCTTCCCATTCAGGTCACTACTACACTGAGTAGAGTTCCTTGTGCTACAGAGTTGGTTCTTATAGTCACCTATTTTATACATAGTAGTGTATCTGTGTCTATCCCAAATTCCCAATGCATCCCACTTTCCCCCCTCTGGAACCAGTGCATTTGTTCTCTACATCTGTGTCTCTATTTCTGCTTTGCAAATAAGATCATCTAAACTTTTTTTTTTTCTAAATTCCACATGTATAAGTCAATATGTGATATTTCTTTTTTTCTTTCCAACTTCACTCTCCATGACAGTCTCTAGGTCTATCCACATCTCTGCAAATGACACAATTTTGTTCATTTTTATGGCTGAGAAATATTCTATTGTAAGTATGTGTTACATGTTTGGACTTCCCTGGTAGCTCATTTGGTTAAGAATCTGCCTGCAATGCAAGAGACCAAAGGTTGATCCCGGGGTGGGGGAAGATCCCCTGCAGAAGGAAATGGCAGCCCACTCCAGTATTCTTGCCTGGAGAATCCCATGGATCGAGGAGCCTGGCAGGCTACAGTCCATGGGGTCACCAAGTGTCGGCCACGACTTAGTGACTAAACCACCACCACCACATCTTTATCCATTCCTGTGTTGATGAACATTTAGGTTATGTCCATGTCCTGGCTATTGCAAATAGTGCTTCAATGAGCATTGAGATGCATATATCTTTTTGAATTATGATTTTCTCTGAGAGTATTCCTAGGAGTGGGATTGCTGGGTCATATATTAGTTCTATTTTTATATTTTAAGGAACATCTATACTGTTTTCTGTAGAGGTTGTATCAATTTACATTCCCACCAACAGTGTAAGAGGGTTCCCTTTTCTCCACATCCTCTCCAGCATTTAGTGCTTGTACATTTTTGTTTTTTTGATGATGGCCATTCCGACCAGTGTGAGCCGATACCCCATTGTAGTTTCGATTTGCATTTCTCTAATAATTAGTGATGTTGACCATCGTTTCATGTTGTTGGCCATCTGTATGTCTTCTTTGGACAAATGTCTATTAGGTCTTCTGCCTATTTTTTAGGTGAGTTTTTTTTTAAAATATTGAGCTGCATGAGCTGTTTGTATATTTTGATTAATCCTTTGTCAGTTGCTTCATTTGCAAATATTTTCTCCCCTTCTGAGGGTTGTCTTTTTGTCTTGTTTATGGTTCCCTTTGCTGTGCAAAAGCTTTTGAGTTTCATTAGGTCCTATCTGTTAATTTTTGTTATTATTTTCATTACTCTAGGCAGTGGGTCAAAGAGGATCTTGCTGTGATTTATGTCTTAAGATAAATGTCTTCTGCCTATGTTTTCCTCTAAGAATTTATAGTGTCTAGCCTTACATTGAGGTCTCTAATCCATTTTGAGTTAATTTTTGTGTATGGTGTTAGGAAGAGTTCTAATTTCATTCTTTTACATGTAGCTGCCCAGTTTTACCGGAGAAGGCAATGGCACCCACTCCAGTACTCTTGCCTGGAAAATCCCATGGATGGAGGAGCCTGGTAGGCTGCAGTCTATGGGGTCACTAAGAGTCAGACACGACTGAAGCGACTTAGCAGCAGCAGCAGCCCAGTTTCACCAGCACCACTTATTGAAGAGGTTTTCCCTGTTTTTCTTGCTGAGTCTGGCTAAAGGTTTATCAATTTAGTTTATCTTCTCAAAGAATCAGCTTTTAGTTTCATTGATCTTTGCTATTCTTTTCTTCATTTCTGTTTAATTTTTTCTGCTCTGATATTTATGATTTCTCTCAATCTACTAACTTTGGGGTTTTTTGTTCTTCTATCTCTAGTTACTGTAGGGGTAAGGTTATGTTCTTTATTTGAGATTTTTCTTGTTTCTTGAGGTATGATTGTATTGCTATAGACTTCCTTCTTAGAACTATTCCCTAGTGGCTCAGATGGTAAAGAGTCTGCCTGCAATGCAAGAGACCCAGGTTCGATCCCTGGGTTGGGAAGATCTCCTGGAGAAGGAAATGGCAACCACTCCAGTATTCTTGCCTGGAAAATCCCATAGGTGGAGGAGCGTGAAGAGTCAGACATGACTGAAGCAACTTCATTTCATTTCATTTCCCTCTTAGAACTGCTTTTGCTGCATTCCATAGGTTTTGCGTTGTCAAGGTTTTGTTGCCATATTTTCATAGTATTTTGATTTCCTCAGTGATCTATTATTTTGTAGCATACTGTTTAGCCACCATGTGTTTGTGCTTTTTACAGTTATTTTCTTGTAGTTTATTTCTAATCTCATGGCGCTGTGGTTGGAAGAGATGCTTGAAATGATTTCAATTTTCTTAAATTTACTGAGGCTTGATTTGTGACCCAAGATGTGATCTATCCTGTAGACTATTCCATGTGCACTTGAGAAGAAAGTGCATTCTTCTGCTTTCAGATGGAATGTCCTACAAATATCAACTAAGTCTATTTGGTCTAATGTGTCATTTAAGGCTTGTGTTTCCTTATTAATTTTCTGTCTGGATGATCTGTCCATTGGTGTAAGTGGGGTGTTAAGGTCTCCCACTATTATTTTGTTACTGTCAATTTCCCCTTTTTATAACTATTAGCATTTGCCTTCTGTATTGAGGTGCTCCTATGTTTGGTGCAGAAATATTTAAAATTGTTATATCGTCTTCTTGGATTGATCCCTTGATCATTATGTAGTGTCTTTTCTTGTCTCTTGCAGTAGTCTTTAAAGTCTGTTTTGTCTAATAGGAGTATTGCTAGTCTAGCTTTCTTTTGATTTCAATTTTCATGGAATACACTTTTCTATTCCCTCACTTTCAGTCTGTATGTGTCACTAGAGCTGAAGTGAGTGTCTTGTAGACAGCATATACATAGGTCTTATTTTTATATCCATTCCGCCAGTTTGTGTTTTCTGGTGGAAGCATTTAATCCATTTACATTTAAGGTAATTGTTAGTATGTATGTCCCTATTACCATTTTCTTAATTGTTTTGAGTTTGTGTTTGTAGATCTTTTCCTTCTTGTATGTTTTCTGCCTAAAGAAGTGCCTTTAGTATTTATTGTAAAGCTGGTTTGGTGGTGCTGAATTCTCTTACCTACTTGGTTGCAGGGGGAGTGATCTTATCCTCTCAGGTGTCCAAAGTCTTCTGCTAATGTTGAGCAGGTGCTCTGTGAAGACTGTTTCATTTGTAGATGTATTCTTAATGTACCTGCGAGGAGAGACGAATTGCACATCATCCTATTCCACCATCTTGACTCCTCCCTCCTTGCAGGTTTTTAAAAAAAATCATTATTTAAAGAAAGGCCCCATCCCCAACATGCTTGAAGCCTCAGATGCTGTGTGGGAAAACAGTGCCATCCACAAGTATCAGTCAAAAAGTCATTCAGGAGAGTTGACCTTGGAATCAAATTTACTTTAATTTTACTTATATTTTTCTTTTTCTATAAATGCCTGAAAGACCTATGAGAAAAATCATCATCTGATGAAGTCTAATAGAGCTTTTTCAATAAGTACAAAATAAAAATTGCATGTGCTAAGAAAGTATTATATATCATATATTAATTGGAGGTATGGCTTAATTTCTAGGTAATGCAATCGATGTCATCTTAGATTTAATATGTCTACTGAAGACCAGAGGCTGGTGGCAAGTGACACCTCTGATGCTTGGTGAGCATTCCTGTAAAGGTAGTGGCTCCAGGAGGCTCAATCCTTTCTGAAAGCATGATTCTAGTGCCTCACCTCCAATCATCAGAATCAGAGACAACAAATGTATTTGGACTTGAATTTGGAGCCCTCAAGCATGGTTGTCACAACTTGAATGATCATGGTATCCAGAAAGGAAAGAAGTGTGCTTTCCAAGGATCACAATGACAGGTACCCTGACCACAATGTCCAGGAGAGGGAAGCAGGGAAAATGAAGGGCAATAGGGCTAAGGGCTCTGGGAGCTTACTGCTTTAGCACCTTCCTGGCTTAGGCTGTATGTGTGTTATTGTTGTTGTTGTTCAGTGTCTGACTCTTTGTGACTCCGTGAACTGCAGCATGCCAGGCTTCCCTGTTCTTCACTATCTCCTGGGGTTTGCTCAAACTCATGTCCATTGAGTCGATGATGCCATCCAACCACTTCATCCTCTGTCACCCTCTTCTCCAAAGTATTGGAGCTTCAGCTTCAGCATCAGTCCTTCCAATGAATATTCAGGGTTGATTTCCTTTAGGATTGACTGATTTGATCTCCTTCCTATCCAAGGTTGGGACAAAAAGGATGTGTGGATATGATGAGTCATATAATGGCCATCCAACCTTGGCTTTGGTTCCTCAGCCCTGAACAATCTGGTCAACCCAGGTTAGCCTGTTCAGACCTCTCAGGACCCCTGGCCCAGGTCTTGAGATGCTTTTTCTGGCTCCTAGGGTTTCTGAAGGCTCCTAGGGTTTCACATGTGCTTGCTTATTTCACATGCCAAATCTGAGGTTAGGCTGCTTCCTCTTACAGTCCATCCTCTGGGAGTCATCTGCTGGGGGTGGGGGTGTGACAGGGAGAGGCAGGGGGCACTTCTCAAATATAAAGGCAAGATCAGAGCTGTGTTTCTGAAAGTGTGGCTCACCCAGGGGCCCACATCCACATCATAGAGCAACCAACATACTGGATACTGGGTAAGCATGCAGACTTTGGGCTCACCATCAGGCCTACTGCTTCTGTATGGGATAGAGAGCAAGACATGAGAACTTCCATGATCAAACAGCATACTAGAGGATTCTTGTGCATCATAGTCTTTGAGAAATCCTGGTCTGGGGTTCTTCTACCCTTAGCTGGGAAAGAAGACCAAAGGGAAAATGACTGCTCAACGAAAGGGAGGAAATTCCACTTCCAGGGTAGGGGTGCTGGGGACCTTTCAGTCACTGAGGGATCTTTTTCTTCCTCTCACAAAAGGACCAATGTCTAATTCCAGGTAGTTCCTCAGCTGCCCTCAACCTCTCAGTACTGTGGACCATCAGACCCTGGATTCCCCAAGGACCACTCTGGGTCACATGGAGGAAGATTCTCAGAGGTAGCCAGAGAGGCACAAGCTGCTCTGACAGCCCTAGACCTGCAAGTTCAGGATCAATAGGCTCTCTTCTCGTTCCACTTCCCCTTCCAGAGTTTGTCAAAAGGACATCAGAGCTTGCCGGGAATGTTCCAAAGTCCAGGGTGAGGGCGGTGCTGGTAAGGGTAGAACTTTCCTTGTGATGGTTTGCATATTTCCAGGCTGGATGAAAGAAATCAACCCAGAAGCACCCCCTGTGCCACACCATTTGCCCCAGACTAGTGTAATTTTTTAGTTGGTGTTGATTGAGACCCTGTTGAACCTGGCTCTGTGCTAAGCTCTTGGCTTACATTGTCTCAGTCAGTTTTGACAAGGATTTTTAAAACTGAGATTATCATTCCCATTATTTATATGAGAGACCTGAGGCCTGGAGAGGTAAAGTCACTTGCCCAAGGCACCCAGTTAGCAAGTAGAAAGGCTGACTTTGAATCTAGATGGTCTGACTCCAGAGCAGGATGAAGTGAGGAGCAGGCAGAGATGCTGAGGAGGATGTAAGTGGTCAGGAATAGGAGCTAGAGGAGAAGCTTGGTGAGGAGGAGGGAGGAGACGGGAGATGGAGTGCAGTCAGAGCGAGGTGATGGGTGGTATTGGGGTGGGACTCAGGAATAGATCATGGACTAGCTGAGGGTTGAGGAATATGATGGATGTCATCAGAGGCTGTTCTGAGGTCAAGGCAAGGAAGAAGGTGAAGGCCAGAGCTGGGGTTGGAATGGGGAGAATCTGGGGGAGTGATTGGAGCTCTCTAGTGTCACCATGAGCTGGCCTGGAGTGAGAACCCCACCAGGCCGGGGTTAGAATCAGGATGAGGTAACAGTCAGCATTGCAATCCCCCTTCCCAGCTTTGCACCTCTACCAACTGCCTTGTTAGGTCTTTTCCATGTTTGCTAGTTTATTGTCTCTCTCCTCCAACCAGAAGGGAATCAGGGCACAGACTTAGTCTGTTTGATTCACCTTTATGTCATCAGCATGAAGCAGAATTCATGGAACATAATAAGTGCTCAATAAATGCTCAAGGGCAAGGTTCAGGGGAGTGATGATGGATCAGAACATGGGGTGGGGCTCTCACTAGAGTGTAGGCTCAGGTGGGGTGATCTCCAGAACAAATGAGTTTGAAGGAGGGGTGAGGCCCTGGGAAGAGCTGAAGGGCACAGTGGGGTGTCCCTCAGGTTCACAAAGAGTCCAAGGAATAGAGTGAGGTGTTGGGGAGGAGGTAAGGCTTCAAAGGCTATGGTACAAAAGCTCCTTAAATACGTGCCTTCTTGCTGATTTCAGTGTCCATGTAGATGATTCAACTCCTGGTCTCTCAGTCCATTGACTCTTTCTCTTCTCTCTACCTATCACAGCCACTTACTTCTCTGGTTTTATCCTAATACCCTGCCTTATCTGTCACCATCACCCTTCCATAATTGCCATTATATCCTGCTGTCCCAAAGCCAGCTCATTCCTTTTAGTTCTACAAGAACTGCAATGATCCTCCAACTCCAGCCACCACCGGAGACCCTTCAGACAGCCATACTTTTTTTCCTACTGCCTTTTACCAGACCCTGACTCTATCCTTCCCTTCCCTTCTTACCCAGTCTACAATCCAAGATCAGTCATCAAAATCTCTCTTGAATCCACTCGAAACTCCTATGTCCCACTGCCATTTCTTTGTACTGAACTAGCTAAACTCAGCCCTGATAAAATCCAACTTTCCACCTACTCTGTGAAGTTCAACATGACTGGATAAAACCATGCAGACATGCTGAGTAATTTCACTTGAAATGAATGGTCATTAAATCTCAAGTGAGCCCTTAATGCCGCCCAGCAATCATGTTATATTTCCATAGAACATCCAGCTCTCCATCAACTGCTGACACCCGTCTCCCACCCTTACTCCCAGCTGGTGGCCTGGTTTCCTGTTTCAATGAGAAAATAGGATGCATCGTAAGAGAGCTGCTCTGAGCTCCAGCATCCCCTCTCCCCCCTACGTGCATCTTGGCATGTCTCTCTGGCATCATCAATTGTTCCCTCTTTACTGGCTCATTAGCACACACACGTTGCTATGCTATAATTTCTCCCATATTAAAAAACAAACAAACAAACAAACACTTTCTTGTGGTCCCCATGTACCCCTACAATTACCAGTTTCCCACTTCTCTGCTTTCCTTTACAACACAACTCCTCAAAAGAACTGCCAGTTGCTACTCACTGACATTTCTCTTTTTCCACTGTAGATTGAAAGCATTCTCAGCTGCCTTGTTTCCCCATGTCTCTCTGGAAATTGCTCTTAAAGGTCACCACTGATCTCCATGTTGCTGCAATTCTTTGTCCTTCTCTTATTTGTACGGTCAATAGGACTTGAGGAATGTATGGGTCTCTCCTTCCTGATACACCTTCTGCAGTTGTCTACACCTTCTCCTGGTTTCCCCCACTACCTCATTGATCACTCATTTATTTGCTGGTTTGTTCTCAGCTATTGCCCCTCTAGATGTTTGCCTGCCCAGGGCTTGGTTCTTGGGTTGCTTTTCTTTTTCTACACTCACTCTTTTGTTGATCTCATCCAGTCTCATGACTTTTAATATGGATTAGATGCTGATTATTCTCCTATTATATCTCCAGCCTTGATGTCACCCTTGAACTCCAGGCTTCTCTATCTTAACACCATTGCCGTCTTCCTTAATTTAGTTCATGTACTTCCATCCTTGTTATTTCTCTGAATAAAATCCTGAGAGCTGTCCTTGATTTCTGTTTTTTTTTTTTCATAGCCTAATACCAATCTGTCATCAAATTCTAGTATTCTATCATCAAAATGGACGCAGAATCTGCTTACCTCCCACCACCTCCACTGCATCACCTAGTGGGAGCCACCGTGACCTCTCACCTGGATTATTTCACTTAATCTAGTATGCCCCTAAATAGTCTGCTTCTGCCCTTGTCTCTTTATATCACTCTAGCAGTCAAAGTCCTTACAGTGGCTTTCAAGGCCCTGCATGATTGCTTGCCACCCCCATCATGTCATGTTTGATGGCATCCCCTACCATCTTCCTCTCTCACTTGCTCTACTTCAGCACACCGACCTCTTGGTTGACCCTAGGACATGTGAACACTGTGGCTTCAGGACAGAGGGTGTTTACGTACAGTGGTTGGAGAAGATCTCACTGAGAAGATGGCACTTGAACCAAGACTCTTCTCTGCTTCATTTTTCTCAACCCCCAATATCCGGTATATTTGACTTGTTTGGAGTTTTTTTTTTTTTTTTCTCAGTTCCATGAGGGTAGGAGTTAATGTTTATTTTGCTGGCTCCTGTAATCCTGCATTCTAGAACAGTCCTTGATACATATCAGCACCGAGTGAATACCTGACATCTTAGTGTGCAGAGTGCCACAGACTGGGTGGTGTAAACAAGAGATATTTGCTTTCTCACAGATTTGAAGGCCAGAGGTCTGAGATCAAGATGTCATCAGAGTTGATTTATTCAGTGGTCCCTCTTCTTGGTTTGTTAGCAGCTGCCTTCTTCCTGTGTTATCATATGGTCTCTCTCTGTGTGTGGCTGTGTCCTGATCATCTTTTTTATTAAGATTGATTGATTTATTTACTTATTTTTGACTGCACTGGATCTTCATTGCTTTGTTCAGGCTTTCTCTAGTTGTGCAGAGTGGGGAACTACTCTTCACTGCAGTGCTCTGGTTTCTCATTGGGGTGGCTTCTCTTGTTGCAGAGCACAGGCTCTAGGCGCATGGGCCCAGTAGTTGTGGTGCACAGGTTTAGTTGCTTCACAGCATGTGGGATCTTCCCAGACCAGGGATCAAACCCATGTCCCCTACATTGGCAGGCAGATTCTTACCCACTGAGCCATCTGGGAAGTCTGACTATCTCTTCTTATAAGGACAACAGTCAGATAGGAGTTGACTCCACACTAAAGACCTCACTTTACCTTAATTGCCTCTGCAAAGACCTTGTCTCCAAATATGGTCATATTCTGAGGGGATTCCCTTGTGGCTTATTTGGTAAAGAATCCGCCTGCAATGCGGGAGACTTGGGTTCAATCCCTGGGTTGGAAAGATCCCCTGGAGAAGGGAAAGGCTACCCACTTCAGTATTCTGGCCTAGAGAATCCCATGGACTGTAGAGTCCACGGGTTTTCAAAGAGTCGGACACGACTGAGTGACTTTCACTTCACTTCACTTCTGAGGGGATTAGAACTTCAACATATGAATTTGAGAGGGGGGGTAATTCAGTGCATAATACTAGATTAATTTATTGATCAGTGTACAGAGATGGATTGAAACACTGATGGAGTAAGGATAAGTGTTAGGCTCAGGAACACAGCAAGGCGTGGTGAGGACATAAGAGATTGGCAGGCAACAGAGCTCATAGGAGGGCTCAATTCTGGGCTGGATGACAATGGGGTAGAGAGTGATGTGCCAGGGTTGAATGAGACTGGAAGAGAGTACTTTTCTCAGTCAAAGGGAGAGGCCACAGCGAGGAAGATGATGGAGTCGATGAAGTTGAGGGGTGAGGAAAGGAGAGACTGGCCAATGCAGGCAGAAGGGAGGAGGGAAAGAGTCAAAGACTGGTTGGGTGGTTGAGACCCTGGGATGGGACCCTCAGGGATGTTGGGAATGTCCTTGATGAGCAGGGTCATCCATATTCTTTGATGGGCCCAGTGAAAAACTCAGATCTCTTACTCAAAAAGTATTAATAATTTTAAATGGTGACAGCAGAGTCTTGAACCAAACACAGGGAACCCTTCTAGACATTGAAACCTGTCCAACTCGATTGGTTCAACAGCCATGGACCTGGTCCTGCCACATGGGCTCTGGATCAGAAATGGAGACAGTTTAGAGGTTTGGATCAGGTTGGGGTGGAATATCTAGCCTCTTGCATTGTATTGGGCATTTTTATATGATCTACCTTTTGCCATCTTTGTGTCTTATTAGCAACTGTACCGTACACTTTTTTTGAAGCTGGGTTATCCCACAATGTACCCTACACATGTGATTTCCATGTGTGCCAAGGTGTGTTTGTTGAGATCACCAACCTACTAAGGGAGGCTGCTCATTGAATTCGATGGAGATGGAGGAGAAGTGAACATGCACAAGAAGACCAGAGCAGGTCTAGAATTCAGACAATGAAGATCTGAACTGTACAAGTAGTCTGGGGGAGGTTATAAAGGAATTGTGATTTGACTGGAAAAAGAAAACCCCTCGAAGTGCATCTAGCTGCCCAGTGCCTGGCCAAGGCAGAGAAACCAGTATCCAAGTCCTTGCCATCCTGGTGCAGAGGGGGCTGTTCAGACCATGATTTACAAATAGGGCCAGAGGGAAGATTGCAGCCCTCCCCAGCCAGTCCTTGGGAGAGCCTGGAACCATCCTGAGGGGTGATGGAAAGCCTTCTGAGGGAGACAAAATCTGGAAGAAGCCAGGACACAGGCTCCCACGGGGAGGATGCAGGGTCTGGGGCTGCTGGTGCTCTTGGGGCAATATCTTGGTGGTAAGTTGAAGGCTGACCCCCACTCCAGGTCCTCACTGTACCCCAGCCTCTCCTGCCTCATCTCTGCAAGAATCTACTGAGCCTGCTGTGGATGTGGCTCTCTGTTGGATGCTAGGGACACATGAATAGACAAGGTCCCTGGCCTCAAGATAGAAGAGGCAAGTGTGCAACACCAGTGAGCAACCAAAGAACACAGCACAGCTGGATGTGGGCAAAAACCAGCATGTGTCAAACTCATACAACTGGCACACTTGATAGGATTATCCCAATTTGCCCTCTTCCCCACCATTGGAAGGCTCCCCAGGTAGCTCAAATGGTAAAGAATCTGCCTGCAGTGTGGGAGACCTGGGTTCGTTTCCTGGGTCAGGAAGAATCCCTGGAGAAGGGCATGGCAACCCACTCCAGTATTCTTGCCTGGTGTAGTCCATGGGCTCGCAGAGTCGGACACGATTGAGCAACTAACACAACCACCATTTGAGGCAAGTACCATTATCATCAGTCTCATTTGACAGATGAGGAAACTGAGATGCAGACAGATTAAGACACTTGCTGAGAACTGATCTGTGGTACTGCCAAGAGACGACCCAAGCAGCATGCTGCAGACTCCCTGCTCTTATTCCTTCTTGCCCTTGGCACTCACAGAAGGCCCCACATTTATAGTTTCTGCAGACAGAGAGCTGGGAATGGAACAATCAACACAGGGCGGGGGTGGAGAATCCCTAAGGCCTCAAGAGTAGAGATGTCATCTGAGCTCCTTAGGAAGAATGAATACAAGTGCACAGAGGCTGACGGTGGGAGGAAAGGAATTCTGGGCAGAGAGGGAATTAGAAGTAGTCTGGCTTTGCTGCATCCAGAAGCTTAGCTGGGGCTGCTGGAAGACGCTGAAAGCCATTGACTGTCACCTCATCCTGAAAGCTTGTAAAGTCATCTGTGAAGATCAGGATGGGGGACACAGTGGAGGACTAGGGTACACAGGAAGTGTGGTCCTGAAGAGCACTAGACCACTTCCCCACGAACTAGGGCCCAGGATCTCGAACTCAGGGTGCCTTGAAAACATACATAGCCCTCTGGGCCCTGAAGGAGCTCCATTCGCAATCCTAGGTGAACTTGATGTTTTCCGTGGAAGTCCACTCAACAGGCCAGGGAGCCGGCCTTGCTGCCTTCCTTGGGGAGGGTTCAGATGGTCTGTGCTGAGCAGAGAAGGCTCCTGCAGCCTTGGAAGAGCAAGTCAGTCAGGGGAGGACTCTGCAAACAGGAGGCAGGGATGGAAAGGAAAGCACCACTGGGGTGGGGGAAGGGGAGGAAGAGGGGACCGAGGCCCTGACCAAGGCTGCTTTCTGCCATTCCCCGCCCCCGGGGCAGAACCGGAAGCAGCTGAGCGGTGGAAGCTTTCCAGCCAGGGCAGGTAGGTATTTCTCTGCCTGGAATGGGGGGCGAGGGTAGTTCCGGGGGCTGTCTTCCAGGCTTATTATGCCCCCAAAACACCAAATTAGGAGGATGCGTCAACTCCCTTGTGGGGCTGGGCTCCATAGGTGCAGAGAACAAAGACAGCCCCCCAGAATCCAGCAGGCCTCATGGGCCTCTCCTGGGAGGCTTTGGCTGCCTGGGCCCCAGAACTGGCCTGCCCAACTGGCCTGCCGTCTGTCAGCCACCCACCTCTCCTGGGTTCTCCCCCACTTGTATCAACCCTCTGCCACCAGCGTCCAGTCGGTCGGTCGTACTGAACCTCCCACAGGGAGGCCTCCTGAGGGCCCCCACCCCCACCCGGCGCTCCCCTGGAAGACCCAGAAGATTCCATCCTCGCCCATTTCTGTGCCCCAAGAGTCCCCAAGCCCATCTCTTCATTTCGCGGCAGCCCCCAGAGAGGGCGGCGGGATTCTTCCCATTTCCCAGACTTGACCAGAAAGAAGGCTGCCATCCCGGGGCAGGGGTGGGGGGTGGGGGTAAGTGACGAAGCCAAGGTCACCCAGTCATGGGGGGCGGAACGTGGCCTCGACCCGGCCCTTCTTCTGCAGGCCGACTGGCACCCGGCCGAGGCAGGTCGGGGCGGCCGGCTCGCGCCTCGCTTGGTTCCGCGGGCAGTCGGGGCGGGCCGGCTGGAATGACAGGTGAGCCGGGACGGTGGGCACTTAGGGGGTTGGGCTGCGCGGGGCCACCTGGCGCGCCGGCTTTGGGTGCGGCCGCCCGAGCCTGAGGCGGCGCGGGGCTTCCGAAGGCCGGAGCCCGGGGATAACGCCGGGGCCGGCGCCTCCGGCCGAGGGTCGAGGGGGCGCCCCGGGCCAGCCGACCAGGCCCCGCCCCCTGACGGCACGGGCGGGGGCAGGGGCGGCGCCGGCGGAGTGGGGCGCGGGCGCGCGGTGCTCGGTGCGCGCCGCCGCCCCTCCGGCCCAGCTCGCCCGCCCGCCCTACCCCCTCAGCCCGCTCGCGTTGCCCCCCACCCCTTCTCCTCTCCTCGGCCCGGCGGCCCCGCGCGCGGTGCGACGCGACGATCGCGGCCTGGCGCTTGGGGCGCGGGGTTCGTGGCGCTCGAGAGTGGAGCGCCAGGCGCGGGGCGCGAGGCCAGACCTGGCGCGGCAGGGAGTGGGGCGGGGGGGGCGGGCAGCAGCGGAGCCCCCAGAGGAGAGCAGGGCCAGGGGGGTACAGAGGTAATGGGTAGGGCCTGGGAATCCGGCTGCGAGGGGCGGGGAGCTCCAGGCGCACTTCGGCCCGGGCCGGGCTGAGCCCCGCAGGGGCGCCCGGGGGTAGCGGGGCGGGGAGGGAGGGTGGGAGGAGACGGCGGGGCCGGGCCGGGGGGCTTGGCCGACGGGGAGCAGGTGGGCGGGGACAGGGGCCCTGCTGGAAGAGGCGCCGCAGCGAGGTGGCGGGCTGCGTGCACAAACAGGGCGGCCGCCTCCTGGGCCCGGAGAACGGTGAGGCCGCTGGGGTTGGGCGCCCCGGCCCCGAGGGCACAGTTCCGCGTCCAGGACCCCTGAGCCGGGCGCTGGGCACTGTGGGGGGAGGATCTGGAGGCCTGGCCGGGCCACGGCGCCAGGGATTCTGCAGCCGACCCAGCTGCTGGGCCAGAGGCTGGAGTTCTTGGGCAGCGCGCCGGTGGCGGGCACTGGTGGCGGGCGATGGTGGGCGAGGACAGGCACCTTCAGGGCTGGCATGAGTAGAAAGGGGACGAGGAGGGCCCAGAGTTTGAGTTGGAGGGTCACTTGGGAGTTCCGTGTCACCGGGTGGGTTGATGAGTCATGAGATTTGGGGATCACAGAAGGCTTTCCTGGTGATCAGTTCTGAGTGAGGGCAATGAAGAGGGCTGGGATTTGGAGAAGCATTTTTGAGGCCACCTTTGGGACACTGGGTGCTCCGGTGGCTGCCGGTCCCCATGCGAAGGACTTTAGAGCCGACGTCCCAGAGTGCTGGGACGGTACAGCTGCGGTCCGGGGAGGGGTTAAGGAAGGTCTTTGTGGTGGCGGGTCCCAGCCTTCCTTCCTTTCCAGGCCTTCAGGATTCAGCTGAGTTCCTGTGGGGAGTGGGTTAAAAATTCCTCCGGCCTACAGTCAGCCTTAGAGTATCCACCAGGGGCAGGAGGGACATATACGTGCGTGACTGCCGCAGCATTCTCTGTCGTGGAGCCCTCGCGCTTCCTCACTGTTGCCATAGTAACGGCCTATTGATGGTGTATTTATAGGGAAGAAGCAGGCGCTAAATTTTGGGGAAGGAGGGGGAGGAGGCCTCAGGCAGCAGCAGTGAGTGCGGTCACAGAATTGTTAATGGAGTGGGCCATGCCCCGGAGCTGTTTGGGAGAGTTACTGGCTTGTCTGAAGCTTAAAAATGAACTAATGATTTATGCAGGTGTCAGGCTAATCTAGTCGGCCTGTGATACCTGTGGGTGTGTGTCCACCACGGTCAGGTATGTTTGGGACAAGGCATAGCTATCTAGAAGCTGTTACATAATTTCTGCACAGAAGAAAAATGTAAAAAACAACACTGCAGTTCTCATTGATAAGCAATGAGATGTATTTTTCTGTCGTCACTTATTAGTAAGGCTTTACTCATTCTTTTCAATTCCTGACACAACAGCTCCATTTTTCTTCAATCAAAAACCTTGCTGTTAGGCACGCCACACCCACACCCTAGACACATGACTGGCACTGGCCTTAGGGGAACCTCAGAGATCCAGAATGGAAGCAGGATTTTGAGATAATATTCCATCTTCTCTCTTCTAAACACCAAGGGTCAACTTTTCTCACCATGGCAGGCCTGTCTGTGGACAAATTCCCATGTTAAGAGTTTTGGGTGGGATTGTTGTGGGGTGCACAAGAGAAAGGCTCCCTCAACATGGTGTTTCCATAGACGGATGTTAGCTTTGCTCTTTTTCCTTCAGTTTTCATTTCATTTATGATTCACATTCTACCTGTTTGCCAAAAGGATTAGAGGATATATTTTAAATATACATAAGATTGAAAACATAAGGAGAAAAATGAATACCATGTTACAGGGGAGAAAGCATATGTGTTTAATAGCTAGGCTTCCAGGGAGCCTGTGCTTTATGGTTAATGTTAACACTGAACTTCCTGGCAGCCTAGGCAAAAAGGGTAGCCCCATGGGTGACACCATTGTGTCTAACATCCAGTTAGTCATAAAACCAGAGCTTCTGCTTGGGGAGGGGAGCCATGGGGTGATTGCTCCCAGATGTGGACAGCTTGGCCAGTGCTCCAAAATATGTGTGTGAGTGGGAGTGTATGCTGTGGGTGGGGACAGTGTGCTGCCATCATGGTTTACATACGGGCTGGATAATTCCTGAGCTTTCGGCTGATAGCTCCAATTAGAAGGAACGGTCTCCTCTAGCCAGCGGCTCAGTTTTGAACGTGTCCATCCATGTCTAGGTCCTCTGCTGCTGTGTTGTTTAATGCACAGAGAGGAGAGATGACTCAGTTTCAGGAGATCCTTGCCAGCCTGTCTGGTGAAGAGGAACACAGCAGGTCCTCTGGGCTTGGGCTGTGACTTTGGAGATGGTTGTTGTGGCTGTGGGAAGCGTTGCCAGTGCCCACTTCTTAAACATGCGTTGCCTGGTTTCAGGGACCGTGCTTGTCTTTAGAGGTATGTGCAACTTGCCATTGTGAGCAAGCTCTGTTCCCCAAACAGGTCCTGTCTCTGTCACTGTTGACTTGCTGGACCTTCCCTAAGTGCCCCTCTTTTCCCTGGGGTCTTTTCCAAGTCAGAAGTGCACACAATCGTTGAGTCAAGTGAGGAAGGCAGAACCTCAGACTGTAGGAGTTTTTCTTTTTATTTAAAAAAAAGAGAAAAGGTCAAGCCTTAGGTCTAGACTCTCAGACTGTGTTCTTGGGGGAAATAGCTGGAAGGTTTGCTGTGGGCTCTGCTGCAACTTGGGGAGCTCCAGAGGAGAGCTTGGACAAGGATGAGAGTGACAGGGCTGGGAGAGGCTGCACAGAGGGTGTTGTGCGCCATGAGGGGCTGCTATGACCTTTGACCAGGCCAGTGTGGTTGGGGTCACATCCCAGGGCCAAGAGGGTGCCCTGTAGTTTTGGAGGTGTGATTTCACCATGACTCTGCTTTCCTCCTTTGCCAGGCGAGTGACATACTGGATCTGACAGAGAGCCATGGCAGGTGAGTTTGTCTGGGCCCTGGCCGAGTGGGGAAGGGCTGTGCCTAGGGCTCATAGAAAAGTGCTATCCTACCTTTCAAGGCCTTCCCAGCTTTCATTGTACTGAGGGTGTTCCCGTGGCTCCTGTCCAGTTGTCTGGATCTCATCTTTCCACTCTCAACTCTTCGGCACCCTTCTGGAGCACAGACTCCCCTGGAGAGGTGCGCCTACCCAGGCTACTCGGAGAGAAGCTAACATGGCCGGCCATGGGGGTTTAGGGAGGGGTGCCTGCCTGGGACCAAGAGGCCTGCCTGACATGAGGACTAAGAAACTCCAACTCTAGGGGCACACTAGGAGCAGATGTCACCTCTTCTTTCATCTTCCAAAGTCTCAGCTCAGGCTTCTGGGGGTGCCAGTCAGCTCAGCTGGAACTGGGGCTTCCCCTTGGGAATAAGAGGATATGGCTCCCACTCTGTGACATTTTGGCTGAAGGCCATCTGTGCCCAGTTTCCAAAGGCCTAGACTCTCCATCTCGAGCCTGCTGCCCCTCTTCCCAGAGGTCCTCTCAGATTCACGTGTGTCCAGTGTCCCGATCTCCTGCACCAGGGTTTGTACTAGACCGTCTAGGGTAGGACTCTTGATACCAGGCCATCCGACAGCCCAGGTGGCCATTCAGGTGGGGGATGCCAACATCAGCCTCACAGGGAAATGCATCCTTATGATAAAGGCTCTCATTTTCTCTTTTGGAGGTGAGGTAGAAGATACTGGGGACGTATTCACTGGTGACTATAACATTCAAGATGTGTCATGTGCAAGGTTCTCACGCAACACACACTTCCCTCTTACGAGGGCCCCATTGTCCTCCAGAGTCTTGTCGGCAGATACAGCATGGTATCAGAGAAAGTCAGCCCTCCCATCTGTTGTACATGTCCAGAAGGGTGTCCTGCCTGCTAGCTCTGCCTTCTTCCTTCCATCCTTGAGCCTCTGTGCCCAGGCTGAGTCTGGTCGGCAGGTGCCTCTGGGCCCCTCCACCCTCCAGGCCTCAGCACAACTTTCTCCTCAGTGTTTCTGGAGGCCAAGAATGCCCATTCGGTTCTGAAACGCTTCCCTCGTGCCAATGAGTTCCTGGAGGAGCTGCGCCAGGGCACCATCGAGCGGGAGTGCATGGAAGAGGTCTGCAGCTACGAGGAGGTCAAGGAGGTTTTCGAGGACAAGGAGAAAACGGCACGTACTGCCCTGGGGCTGGGTGCTGGGAGGACAGCTAGCCTCGGGAATAAGCCACACCTGCCCTGAGATCTCAGATGGATCAGAAGCAATGAAGGGAAGCCATCTGAGTCCAGGGCAGGGCCACTGGGGCCCTATAAGAACAGCTCACCTGTCCTTAGAGCCCCGTCCGCCAGACTCATGGCCATGTTGTCCTCAGTCCTCAGGGCATTCCACGGCTTTGTCAGTAGCTCTCAGAGGCCAGTCAGGGTGGGGGCAGGCGCAGACCCTATGGAACTTGATTCCTACCTGCCGAAGTCAGAAGTGCTTACATGTGAGTGTCAGCTGCCCTTTGTCCTTCTTTTGCAGATGGAGTTCTGGAAGGGGTACCCGAATGCGGTCTACTCAGTCCGAGACCCTGCACAGAGCTCAGATGCCATGTACGTGGTGGTGCCCCTTCTGGGGGTGGCGTTGCTGATCGTCATCGCCTTGTTCATCATCTGGAGGTGCCAGCTGCAGAAAGCCACCCGTCATCACCCCTCATATGCTCAGAACCGGTACCTAGCGAGTCGCGCAGGGCACAGCCTTCCCCGGGTCATGGTGTACCGGGGCACGGTGCACAGCCAGGGAGAGGCCTCTGGGCATCGGGAGACAGGGAGCCACCCACAGGTGGTGCTGGGGCCCAGTCGGGGGGGCAGAACCACCGTCCGGCTCGAGAGCACCCTCTACCTTCCCGAGCTGTCTCTCTCCAGACTGTCCAGCGCCACCCCTCCCCCATCCTATGAGGAGGTGACAGCTCCCCAGGAGAGCAGCAGCGAGGAGGCAAGCGTGTCTTACAGTGACCCACCCCCGAAGTATGAGGAGATCGTGGCGGCCAACCCTGGCTCAGACAAGTAGTGGGACGCGTGTCCTGTCCCATGTAAATGCCTCATTCAGGGGCCTCCTTTTTGCTTTTTAACTTTTTAAAGACTGTGCCACCACAAAACAGCCTTAGCCTCCTCGTTGCCAAATAATTTCCTTACCGTGGATCTGTAGGAAGTCAGTTGTCAGAGACAGGTGGAGGCGGGTAGGGATCATGCATGCATGGAAACCCCCTGGCGAGAGCCGTGGGCCAGAGAGCCCAGCTCTTCCAGAAGCTCCCACACCCCTGCCATCTGGCCCTCCTATCAGGGACTGGCTTCTCTTATGCCAAAGGAATCACCCCATGCAGTTGACTGTGGCCCCAGGCTCGAGCCCTGGGACCCCGCAGCTGGCCGGAGACCTGTTTGTCTGAAGCCTCACCACAGAGTTGAGGGAGAGAAGCCAGCCCTCAGTGCCCTTTTCCCTCACTAGCCCTGTGCTCTCTGTCCTCACTCACATTGGACAAGGAAAAAGACAGAACAAAAACAACAGTAATAACATAATGAACACAATACAACAAAATGATACCACCTGGGCCACTGATAGGGGTTCAAGGGAGATCATTCACACAGATGGGTGACACCCCCCCATACCCACCCCACACTCCCAACCAGGTTCAAAGGAATGTCTGGAGCCACCTGAGAGGAGGACAGGCCATGTGAAGGATGAGGGCCAGGAGCTGGCTGGCCAAGCTACCCCCTCCACACTGGGGACGTGGTCATTTGGAGGGGAGCTCTGGTCCTACTGTGCTTGGCCTCCCTCAGACCTTGGCTCTCCAGGCTCTCTTTCAGCTGGGCTAAAAGCCACTACCCATTGGCCTGAGCCATATCATGGCCTCGGGAAAACAGATAAGGCTAACCCTGCCTGTGGAGCCCGTGGCCTTTGAATGGTTGGGCCACAGGCTGCTGGTAGAAGGCTGAAGTTTTCTCCTTGTGAGGTTAGCCCGTAGGATGATTAAACCCATGAACTTGGTTTCCTCAGCATTGTGCTCTCTGACCTTCAACTTTTAGGCAACTGCCCTTTTTTGTGAGTAGGTGTGTTGAGATGACCTTGAATTTCAGACGGCTGATTTCTTCTTAATGATGGTGCCCACTTGGGGAGAAGACCTGAAAGTGTCCCTTTTTAGAAATTTCTTTGTGGGGGAGATGGGGAAGCCCATGACCTGGGTTTGAGGGCCTGTCTGGGATATGCTCTCTCATTGCCAGGTGGTGGTCCGTTTTTAGCAACCCCTTTCTGTGGCCCAGGAACTGTCCACCTCTCCATTTCAATGAGGCTTTGGACAGCAGTGGGGCAGAGGTGACCCGCCCTTTAAGTGTCAGTGACATGCAAAAGACACTGTCAACACTGCCTCCCCACCCCTCCATCTTCATCCTCCTGGCCTCAGCACCAAACCGTTTTTCCTCTGTGGTGCTTTAAAAAATGTAGCAAATTTTTGTGGGGCCCAAAAGAGTGCACAGCCAGGGTCTATTGGCAACCACAGCAGTTTAAAACCCACTGAGAAGATAAGCTTCTCTCTGTCTAAACAGCTCTCCAAGGCAGGCCTTGTGCCTCATTCTTTGAATGTGGCCCTGCCTAGAGGCCACAGACAACTTCTGGAGGCCCCTCCGGTCCTGGGCACTCACCCAGAAACATGCTTCAAGCAAGGAGGCTTGTGTTCTTACCCCAGCGAGGCCGCCAGCTTGGCCAACTCAACCCTGTGGCCCGGGTTTTCCATCCTTCCCCTACCTCACAGGCCTGCTGGAGGGTGATTGAGCTAATGCCTGTGTAGTGCTTGAGACACCAGGAAGCCCAGTGCAGTTTGCCCTTAGGAAGATTCTTCTAGAAATATGTAGATCACGAGGCACCCGTTTTAGCAGAGGTCTTCGGAGGGCTGTGAAGTCAAGTCTCAACCTGAGGAGTCAGTCTCCTGCCAGTTGGACCGTTCCTTCCTTCTCTCTCCCCACCCATTCCACCCCGAGAGCTCCCTGATGCCAGAGGTGCTGACCAGGTGGCATCCCACCTTTCCTTCCTCCCTCTTTTCCTCCTTCTGGGTCTCCAGCACCGCACCCCTGCCCTTCCTTCCAAAGGCATTTTGGGTGTCCACTGCCCCTGCTTTGTCCATGAGGGATGCTGGGACCCATCCTCTTCAGCCATGTTGGAGGACCCGGGGCACCCTGAGGATCCGGGGCCTGTCCCTGCCGTCCCCGTGTTTTCTCGGGGCCCGTGCCTGTGTGTAAGCCAGAAGCATGGGAGAGGACACTTAGCCCTCTGTGTCTCCTCCCCACTGGGCAGAGAGCCAGGAGTGGGCCCCACAGACCCGAGCCAGAGGGAGGACGCTGGGGAGTGCCTGCTCCCATTGGCCCCTGTCAAGCCCTTTCCTGCCAAGCTGCTCACTGTTTGCAGCCAGTTTGAGGTGGGAGCCGGAGGGATGCCCGGGAGCCCAGCCTGGGGCGGAGACCAGCCTGTGTCCTGCGGGTGCCAGCTCTCCTGTTCTGGGGCTTCACAGCATTCTTCCACATGGGGTTCCGTGGTCCCCGGGACGTTTCTCACAGTTTATCTTAGACAAAAAGGCTGTACAGTACACCATGGTCATAACTCCCTTGCGGTGCACATTTGGCTTTAAGAACGCCCTGTACATATCTTTTCCAACTCTGTCTTTGTATGGATGTCGATTTGATACAATGTTCAATCTGCGATAGCCACATTTTTGTTGCTTTTGGACTTCGGGTGTGTGTGTGTGTGTGTGTGTGTGTGTGTACACGTGTGCACGTTGCCTTTTCTCACATGCTTATCTGAAACAATAGCCGGCGTGTGGCTATATTTGTACCAGGAGGGTTCCGGTCTGAGGGGAGGAATGTCACCTCCCAGGGCTAGGCAGCCTGAGGACAGGACCCTGAGTCAGGAAAGCTGAGATGAGCTGCTGGAGCAAGCCCTCCAGAGTTGCCACCTTCTGCCCTCCTTCACTAAAGCTTTTGGAAGAGGATGAAGCAGCTCTATCCTGTGGGCCTCCCTCCTATGAGACCCCCGACTCACACACTCTTTTGGAGCAGTGCCCCCAACCTCCGGCTCCTGTTCTGTGGGTGTCAACAATGGAAGGAAATCTGAGCACGCCTGGGCCTTTTAGGTTTTTCTTTTTCTTTTTGGTGGAAAGATGTGTGACTGTTGATTTTGGGGTATGGCGGGCTGGTTATTTAGATATTTTTCATTTAAAAACAAAAAGGCTTTAACAAATTCCATGGAATGTGACTTTCACGTGTTTTCAACCAAAATTTTTTTAAGACTTTTTGAAGCGAGCATCACTATCTTGTCCCTCCCCTGCTACTCCCCATCACCTGGGGTTTTTCAAAATGAAAGCACAAGCGGAAGTGTGTGCGGCCCCAGGACAGCTGCCTTGTGCCCTGGCTGACGGACATGCGACACTGTGCCGTCTTACCCAGAGGCCAGGGGCCTCCTCTTCAACTTGCGAATCCCACTGCCGTTAGTGTGAATTCCTTTGGGTGCTTCGGAGAATAGGAACCTGCCCAATCTGTTGGACTGTGTCTTTCTGCTAGCCTGAAGATGACCAATCTGGGATACAAAAGCATCTTTCTGCTAAGGAGTTGGAGCCAGATGGCTCCTCTCTGGCTGGGGGTTGATCTTTTCACAACCAAATGGCATCACACAAGAACTAAGAACAACACTGCCTCTAGATTGTTCCTTTGTCCAAGAGAGGGAGAGAGAGAGAGATTACTAAGAGACATTCTCTTACTCACCTATGCTCTGTCTTTCTAGGAGTGTGCATGTGTGTGTTATGTGTCATGTGTGTGCCCTCACATTCAAGGCCAAGATGGGAGAGCTGGGTAGCCAAGCTGCTGTCTAGGCTGCTTGTCAGCATGACAAGGAATGCAGCTCCATCTCAGGATTGCACCAATTCTGAAACAAGCACATCCTCCCCACTGAACTCTAGTCATACTAATCAGTATAATTAGCTAATTTAAAAGTACTGTAATCAAACTGCCTGCAACTGTGGTAAAAGCCCATTAATTCAAAGCCCACTAGTTCAAAATGTAGGAAAAAAAAACCCTTTTTTTTTTCATCAAACTCTAGATAATGCATGGTATCTGCGATTCTTCCTCTGTAGAAATATTCCCAATATTCTTCCCTTGAGTCAATTTTCAGGTTCATATGTGTAAGAGGGATCTAGTTTAAAACGAGTCCCTTTTCCCAATAAAAGGCTCATGATATGATGGATCCCTTCACTGTGCCTTCAGCAGTTCTCGTATGTCAGGCTCTTCGTGTACACGATGACCTCTGTTCTGTCTCTACTATGTGCGTGCTGGGTATGGCAGCGTTTCATTCTCCTCCCTTATTTGCTCTGTGAATAAAATAGTTTGTGAGCTAAATTGCAATTTAAAGTGATATAACTGTGCATCATGATAAATAGTCTGTAAAGCAGATATTTCACCATCAGTCCGGCCACCCCCATCATTCACCCTCAAATATTCAAACGTAGCAAGCTTTCCCTTTCCCAGGCTGTGGGTGGTGAGGCTCATCTGAGCAAGAATTTCCCTGACAAAGAGATCCAAACAGCCAGCCCACCCGCTCAGGCTCAGTGCCTCCACAGTTGTCCCACTGTCCTGAGCTCTGTGACCGGCGCCCAGTGCCTGACCCCCGCCCGCCCCCAGCCCGAGCATTAACACAGATATTCAAGATGGGGACAAGTCCCACAGCTTTTTATGCCTCCCCATCTGTCTCCCTGTATGGATGCCACTTTCCCAGGCTTGAACACACCTGTTCTTTCACTCTGTGATTGTGACTCTGTGACAGTGGAAACCCTGATATGTGCAACCGAGCTTCTAGACGTGATTACTATGAAATGGATTCATTTTGGTATCACTTTAAACTGTGCTCGTAATTCATGCGTTGACCCATGTCGGCTGGCAAATCTGTACATTCACTCATATGTCAGGATTTCACTGAAGCCTGGGGTAACAAACAATTGTACTTCTGCTTTCTCTCTCTCTCTGTAATTGTTGAGTTTAGCTGTTAAGTTTTGTCTCTTTCTGTACCAGAAGATAATGAATAATAATAAAGAGCAAATGGCATTCACTTGTGTTCTCTCCTCACCCATCTTGGATCGCTGCTGACTCTAACTTCCTTGGGATATGGAAGGTTGTGGGCCAAACTTGTTTTTCCAAGAGTCAGACTGTAGATAAGGAAACAGCCCGAACCAGTTTAGAAGCAGGAAGCAGAGAGGTCCTGGGTCCTAGAGCTTGTCCTGTATGTGTAAGATGATCTGCCAACCCATCCCCCTGGGAGGGGGTTAGTAAGGTCTGCCACAAATCATGTTAACAACTTCCCTGTTGCCTGATACCTGGTTACTCATCGAGATGGCCTTTACTAGAAAAGATGTTCTGCTTCGTTTCAGAGCTGGGGGAGGGGCGGGAGGGAGAAATTTTTTGGAACTCTACATAGGTGGGATATAATCCTCAGCTTTTGCCCTGGCTCAGTGTCCTGAATTCTGAAGGTGGCAGGAGTGTGAGACTATTCAGTGGGCACTGACAGTTTAGTCTCCCCTTGGAGGAAGCATGGTCTTAGCCTGAAACACTGCCAGCTGTTTGTCTGGAGTGAGATGGGGCCAAGGGTTGTTATTGGTGAAAATTGTGCCTGTCCCCCATAAGGAAAGTAATCCATCCTTTAATAGGAAAAGCCATGGCAGTGATGAGACAATGGCAGTGACATTCACAGCCTCCTTCGAGGATTGAATGTGGAGGCTCAATGCCAAGAATGACAGCCAGAGGCCTTAGGTTCTTTTCTTATCCCAAGCTGGCTTACTGAGTGATGCCAACCTTCTGAAGATGCTGGGCAGTCAAATGAAGACTCCTCAGGCAGACTCCAGCACACAGATGGGGTCATGTTCTAGACATAGGTTTGGAACGTTAGGCTCTTTCTGTTAGAAACTAGCACTCTAGGCAGCCACTGAGGGTCCCAGCCTAGCCCACACAAGGGAACTAATACACGAGAGCTTCCCCCTTTCCCCAGCCCCCTCTTGTACCACGGCCACACCCTTAGAGCAGCTGGCTTGAGATCTCACAAAATGAAGGCACTGAAGGACAGTGGAGAGGGGCCACAAACTGGGCTTGGAAATGATCATAACTAGCCCTTATTGAACACTTAGTGTATGCCAGGCCCTGTAGAAGCATTAACTGAGATGATCCTTCCAACAAACCTGTGAAGTCTGAGAGGAGCAAGGACCAAGAGGATGCCATTGACCAAGGCCTCCAAGAGAAGTGCTGACCTCATCGTGTGAATCCAGGTCTGTCCAGATTGTCCCACCCCCAGCCAATTGTACTGCACTGCTGGTCTCCTCTGGTGATCACTTTGCTTTTGTGTTCTTGTTAACTGTTCATCCTCCCAGCACCCACCCCTCCACCTCTTTCTACCTAACTGCTAATTCCACAAGGGCAGGGACCATGTATAACTTTTGTTTTCGTCACTTCTTCGCCAGGACTCAGCTCAGTGCTTGGTTCACACTCAGTGTTCAATTTTAAAAAATGCCTTGAGTGATTTTATTCTGCGGTCATAACTCAGGCTCCTTGTACTAGTTTGCTCAGGATGCTGTAACAAAGTCCCATAGACTTGATAGCTTAAATAACAGAAATTTACCGTCTCCCAGTTCTAGAGGCTGGAAGTCTGAGATGAAAGGTTTGGCAAAGTCGGTTGCTCCTGAGGCCTCTTGCCTTGGCCTGTATACGGCCATCTTCTTCCCATGTCTTCACATGATCTTTCCTCTGTTCCTGTCTGTATCTTAATCTCTTCTTCTTATAAGGTCACCAGTCATATTCTATCAGGGACCACCCTATTGACCTCATTTAACATTAATGACCTCTTTAAAGACCCTACCTCTCAGTACAGTCACATTCTGAGGTACCGGAGGTCAGGATTTCAACATAGGAACTTGAAGAGGGGATATAGTTTATCCCATAATACTCTATTCATGGCAGACAGGAGTCTTTGTTGCCCCTTCTCCCAACCCTGAGCGCATCATACACACTCTGGAAAAGCTTGGGGGTGGACATCATGACTTCGCTGAGATTATGGCAAATACAGGGGCACCTTGCCATTCTCAAACCACACCCCAGAGCAGGTGTTCCCCTGCCACAGATAGCTGTCAAAGGTCCCCACAGGGCAGGCGGACTTGGGAGAGGCAACGTGGGCTTCAGAATGGTTTTCCCAGGGTCCCTCTGTGGAGAGTGATGGGCAGACCGAAAGCCTGAAGAATAGACAAAAATATTTGTGCCCTTTTAGATTTTTTTAAATAGACAAAAGCTGTTTTCATGAATCACAAGCCTAGCAGCTCCAGTAACAGTGGCTTTCAACAATTTCTCTGAAGAGCTCAAACTGCGTGATGGATTCAGTTTCACTGGGCTTTATGTACTGTAAAAATAGAGGCCCTAGAGGCTGGGTAACATTCGTATCATGATGGTTACACTTAATCACAGGAGCGCAGTGAGTGGGCTGGTGGATGCCAGCACCCCAGAGTCCTGGGACTCACTGGGCATAGAGGGAGGGGCGCTGGTGGAGTGCAATGTTTGCCAATCTGGGAGTGTCACTGCTTCCACTCTGGCCTTGGGACTCAAGAAGGGCCCTACCTGTTTGGAACTTTGGGCCTAGCTTGGTGGGGGAGGCATGAGACAAGAGATAGCAGCAGAGCATGCAGAACTTTCTGCTACAGGACAACCATGGGTCTGGAGGTGGAAGATGCCAGAGTAAACCTTCCTGAAGAAGCCACATCCAACCTCAAGCTTACAGGATGAGTATAAATCAGTAAGGCAAAGAGCATGAAAGACAACAAAACCAGGTAGAGGGACCTCACGTGAAGAGGCCTGAAGGCCAACAAGGCCATCATGTTTTTAAGGAAACAGGAAGCCAGGACAGCAGAAAGGGAAAGACTTGTGCAAGACTGGAAAGATAGAGGGAAGCCAGTCCACACAGGGCCCCTAGGCCATACTCGGCATTGTAGTCTTTACTCCCTGGATGATAGCCATAGCCTCCTACCTTATCTCTTTGACCCTGTTGAGCCTCTTCTCCATACAGCAGGCAGAGAGATTGTTTCAAATAGGCTTGCTCATGGCCTCTTGCTCCCACTGTTGCCAGAGTAAATCCCACATGGCAGTGGGCTTGGCTAGGTTGGTGAGACAGGCGACAGACAGAAGTAAACCACTCGGAAGATTTTTGCTCAAGCACTGAATTATATATTTAAGAAGTTGTATTAGGGCTCTCCAGATACAGAATGCATAGGAAATAAAGTTCTACAAATATAAATATATCTATCTATACATATAGAGATATAGAAAGATACTGATTTATCCTAAGGAATCACCTCATGCAATTGCAATTATGGAGTCTGGGAAGTCCCCCACAATATGCCTTCTGCTAGCTGGAGTCCTGGGAAAGCCAGTGGTGTGAGTTCTAGTTCAAAGGCAGGGGAAGACCAATGTACCAGCTCAAGTCCTCAGGCAGAGAGAGAAGGAAAGGGAAAGAGGAGGGTGTGTGTGTGTGTGTGTGTGTGTGTGTGTGTGTGTGTGTATGCCAAACAAGTTTCTCCTTCTTCTGCCTTTTGTTTCTTTGTAGGCCCTTCATGGATTATATGATGCCCACTTACATTGGGGAGGGCCATGTGTGTTACTTGGTTCACCAATTCACATGTTGATCTCATCTGGACACAGTTTCACAGACACATCCAGAATTCATGTTTAGCTAAATATCTGGACACCCTGTAGTCCGGTCAAGTTGACACACAAAATTAACCATCATAGAGGGAACAGAACCATGTACAGTGACAGACTAGGTTGTGAGAAGGTTGGGAGGACCCTCACATGTGAGTTTGGGGGCTCAGACAGTAGGATAGATGGTGAGCCATTCTCCTAGAAGGCTGAATAGGTTCACTTCCACTGGAGAAAAGTAGGTTGTGGCACGTTGAGTGTGTGGTGTGGAGTGTCTTAGGGGAATGAAAGAGGGAGGTCTAGGCTGAAACAGCAGATATTGGAGTCACTTGAGGTACCACGAAGATGCTAAATGAAGTCTGGGTATGGGCTTGATGGGCCAGGCAGGCACGAGATAACCATGGGAGTATAAAGTCCTGGAAAGCAAGGGAGGAGAGTGATTTTAGTAGAAGAGAGAGGACAGCGATACATAATGCTTCAAGGAAGTTGAGTAAGATGAGTAAGATGGATTGAGCTGTCAGGAGGACGTTGGTGACCTTGGCCTGGGGCACTTTTAGTTGAGTGGTGGGCCAGAGTCAGGTAAGGAGAGGAATGTCTGGGAGGTAAAAGGGTGGAGACAGAGTTGGGGCAACGCTTTCCAGGAGTTAGGTTTCCCTGGTGGCTCAGGGGGTAAAGTGTCTGCCTGCAATGAGGGAGACCCGGGCAATGATCCCTGGGTCAGGAAGATACCCTGGAGAAGGAAATGGCAACCCACTCTGGTATTCTTGCCTGGAAAATCCCATGGACGGAGAAACCTTGTAGGCTCGAGCCCATGGGGTCACAAAGAGCCAGACACAACTGAGCGACTTCACTTTTCCAGGAGTTGAGAAATGATAGCAGTGCCAATCAGACAAAATACCATGGTAAGAGAGTTGGGTTCCTTAATATTTGTTTGTTTACCATTCAGGTCATTTTTATTCAATAATTATGAGTTTCTACCATGAGGGACACAGTGCAGTAAGTGCAGGGGAGACAGAGAGAGGCAAGCAAAGCCCACAAGGTCTCTGCCCTCACAGAACTGCTATCAAACGCTGAAAAGGATGTGGTGTTATTTTTGTGCTGGAGAATGATCCTGGAGAAGGGAGTAGCCAAACGCCCAGGAAGCTGCAGAGATAAGTCCCTGATAGAGCTGAAGCTGGGCACAAACACAAGGGCCACAAGCTCTGCCAAGGACTGCCTGCGGGCAGTGGGCAAATCCCACAGTGCCAGCCTCCAGTGAGAACTCTGCTAGAAGCTAAGTGCTTCACAGTCCATGTCCTCTTCCCTGCCATTTTCCTGTGGGATCACCAAGGTACATTGCCTAAGATCACACAGCCACTCTTGAGGAGCCATGGCAGGAGGGGCAGAGCAGCGGGATCGCAGAGCCTGGACTCTGACCCACCCCATCCTCCCTGGTGTGTCCTACTTGTGTTATGACTTGTCTGCTGGCCCTGTCTTGCCAGAGTAAAGGGCAGGGCAGAGTGGGTCAGGGGCAAGAGGATATTTCCTGAAACTCTCATGAGTCATTTCCTCCCTTGGACCTCCTCCTGTTCCGTCCTTGGGTCCTTGAGTTAAAGGCAGGGACATAGCCCCATGGATCTGCATCTAAGCCCTGTCTATGAATTGCTATGTGAACTGACTCACACCCTGGTCTGTCAAGGGCCCCATATTGTCTGTCTGTAAAATGGAGGACCCTGGGAAGAGGATCAGCTTTGTGGATCTTTAGAGACCTTGTCATTAGTTTGCCAGGCCTCTCTTTCACTTACCCGGAGTTATCCTCTCTGTGTCTTCCTCCAGGTCAGAGGGGCTGCCACTGGATGTGTTTTTGAGGCTTCAGTGTTTGCATCTTTACAGCACTTTTTCCACCTCTCCATTATTGTGGGCCATGTTCCTTTGGCCCCTGACTGTCTTGAATTCTACAGACACATCACATTTCTCTCACTGGATATGGAAACAATGGAAAGCAGGTGCAGTGCTCTGTGAGGAGTTACCTGACAGGCAAGGCCAAGGACTCTGTGAGGTCACCTGGTCCAACCTCATCCCTGGGGAATCAGGAAAGAAGTCCTTCCCCACCCATGACAAGGATTCCCTGCACCCAGGGGACTGATAGACAGTTGTCTATGCCCTCCGGGTTTTGGAATCTATTGACATCTTCCAGTGGAAGGGATTTGTGGGCCAATGGGGAGATGGAAAGGAAGAAGGAACTGTGGGGTGAGCAGTTGCTATGCTGGGCCAGGGTGGGGGAAGGGGGTAGAGGGTGGGCTTCCTGTCATCACACTTGCTCTTGGTCCTGCTTCTGTTCCACCTGCAGGGCAGTCCGGAGTTATGCTTTGGGCCATTAGCCAGCAGTTATCACCCTAAACTAGGTGGTTGCAGCTCCCCCTGACTTGTCCAGGCAGCCGCCCCTCACAGGAGGAGCTGAAGGGACCCAGAGCATCTCAGTGGTCCCCTTCTGCAGGTAGGCTCATCAACCAGGTCTGGGCCTGTGTCAGTGTCTTTAACTCACTTCTGCTGGAGCTGCTTCCCCCACACTCCCAGGGAAGCAGAATGTGGTAGTATTAAGGGCAGGACCGACACAAAACAATGCCCTGCTCCTGTCCCCATAGAGCCGTGGACTTCCAGCCCATCGATTTCTATCTGCCCTCGAGAGCAGGATCCCCATGAGGATGGGGACCTGGCCCCTAGTCCCAGAGCCTGACATGCAGGGAGGCTTTTTCAAGACGGTCCTTCTGGATGAGAGGAGCCCACATGTGAAAACCAAGGAGCCCCCTGTCGCTTCCTGTTGATGACTGTGTCCCCTGCCATTTATTTCCCTCTCTCTGCTCATGAAGTGGACCTCCTTCCCTGGGCCAGCTACCATCCCTGAAGTTTGCTTTCTGTCCTTCCTGTCTTTTTCTAAGGAATGGAGGGACATCTGCCAGGCTCTGGCTTGGGGAGGGCCCTGGGGCTCCAGGCATGACCTCAGTACCAGCTGCTTCCAGAAGCAGGAAGCAGAATTGTTTACAGGTTCCTAAGTTTCATTAGCAAGTAGAGAGGAAGCTCCCAGATGCCTGGAAGAACTGGGTTTGCAGCCAAAATCAGGCTCACTTGCTGGGGCTTGATATGGAGTTGCCTGAGACTCTGCTGTCCATGGAGCGGTGGGCAGCAGACCGTCACGCCCACTGGGTCTGAATGGCCTCTTCCATAGAATCCCAACATAAGAAAGGGCTTAAAGAGCACTGCTCTGGGTGAAGAGAGGCTGGAAGAACCCCACCACACTTCCCTGAAACCATGAAACTGGGAAGCTGGATTTCAGCCCCATCTTCCATGTGCAATGGGAAACTAAGGCTCAACACAGAGGAAGCAATTTGCCTAAGAAGCTCCAGCGTCAGAGGTAGGAGACACTTCCAGGTGTACTAACCCCAGGCCTCAGTTCTCACCACCTCCCACTTCTGCTTGCAAGCGAGGTGGGAGCAAGTAGCAGCCGTGGCTATCAGACCTCAAGCCATTCAGGAATCTCTCCATAGAGTGCGTGGCTGACTGAACAGCTGGGAGAGGCCAGTGGTTGGAAGCTATTGGTGGGGGCAGGTGGTTGAGCAGGCGAAAAAATAGACAGACACAAGACGGGGGCAGACAGGCAGACATGCAGGAAACAGCCTGAGGTGAACACTTGCTCTGTGGGGAGGGTGGGATTGGATGCTGTCTAGATTTCAACATGAACTTGTATGCAATTAACTGGATTTGTTTGCTCCCCAGTGGAGGCTCTACGCTCAGGATCTCCTTTAGGGAAAAAGATGATATGTTTTCTTTGGAGATGCTTAGCTTGAAGGAAGGGAGAGCTTTCACCCCCAACCCTTTCTGTTAATAAAATAGCTCTTATTTTAATAACGATTCAAGCCCTCCAGCAGTCAGTTCACAGGAAAGAAATACAGAAGATCAATAAACATATGAAAAATGCTCAGGTTTATTCATAATTAAAGCAATATAGATTCAAACAACAATGAGGTAGAGAGAATTTTTCACCCATCATAATGATGCCTTATGGAAAGTTTCACTGACAAGGCTGTGAGGAAACCAGCACTTTCTTCCCCTTGCTGAGGTCCCACTTGGTCCAGCCTCTTCAGAGGGAACAGTGTCAACAGCATTCTAAACTGTCAGCACGCGCACCCCAGAACCCCGCAATTCCACTCCTAGGCTCCAGCTCTACAAAAGCACGTTTGCAAAGAGGCCTGTCCAGGAATGTTCCTTGCTCCATTGTTTATAAGAAAGAAAGGCTCTAGACACCCCAACTGCCTGCGAGTACGTCAATAAACAGGACTGGGAAGACTCAGAGGGATTGGGTAGAGAGGGAGGTGGGAGGGGGGATTGGGATGGGGAATACATGTAAATCCATGGCTGATTCATGTCAATGTATGACAAAACCTACTACAATATTGTAAAGTAATTAGCCTCCAACTAATAAAAATAAATGAAAAAAAAATAAACAGGAGTGCAGCAAAATACTGTATTGTGTTCAAATGATGTGAGGCAGATTTGCTCTGACATGGGAGATCCCCAAGGCCCTCTGTTCACTTCAAAAAGTAAGTTTCAGAACAGCACGTACCGCAAATGTATGATCTCATTTGTGTAAAACACTGCAAACACACACACACACACACACACACACACACACACATCTAAGCCAGATGTTCTCTGCGCCCCTCCTCCCTGCTCCCAGGTCATCAGTCTAACCTACAGCTGGGGGAGATATTTGGGTTCCCTGGCTCTGTTGTCTGGAAGCCTTCCACTAGGGTTGAGGTCTTCTACAGGCCACCACTCACACTCGGCCCTGGACCGTGTTCCTGGCCCCCTTAGATTTAGAATATTGCTCTGTACCTGGGGTGCTCTCACTCTCTGGGCCCCTAAGATTGTCCAGCCAGACAGTGGGGCTTCTGGAAAATTTGGAATGAGAGTTTGGGGCAATTTCAGAAGGTAACTGTGGTGTTGGTGCCCAACCCAAGAGAGGCAGACACGTTAAGGTGGTGAAATGCCAAGGTTTCTGGGTGGCACTGGGGGCATAGGGATTGGGAACAAAGTCTCCCCACCCTCTTTGCTTGGATTTAGGTGGTAGGGTACTTTGCCACCAGGGGACAGTTCTGCATGCACCTGGACCTAGTGACCCAGTGCCCAGGAGTGACCCAGACACTCAGGGCCTAGGAGCCACCCGGGGGCTAGGGTCAAGGCCAGTTGGTAGTCAGAGAGGAATCTGATCTGAGGTCAAAAGTGCAAAGGCATACCCATACCTAGTGCTTCCCAGGTGGCACTAGAGGTAAAGAACCCACCTGCCAGTTCAGGAGACATAAGAGATGTGGTTCAATCCCTGGGTCAGGAAGATTCCCCAGAGAAGGAAATGGCAACCCACTCCAGTATTCATGCCTGGAGAATTCCATGGACAGAGGAGCCTGATGGGCTACTGTCCAGGGGTTGCAAAGAGTTGGACACAGCCAAACAACTTAGCATGCACACATGTCCATACTTATTCAGCTCTGCTGACTTGACTGCTCTCAAGATCAGCCACCCTGTAGGGAGGAGACTATTAGTTCCATTTTCCAGTGGGGAGACTGAAGTCCAAAGAATTCAGTTCGTGTGGAGGATAGGCAGGGCATATAGCTACCACGTAAAATACAGGGTACCCAATTAAATGGGATACTTTTTTAGTGGACATACTTCCCAAATGTCACGTGTGTGAGTGTGAGTGTGAAGGAAAGGGACTGAACCTGGGTCTCCTGCATTGCAGGTGGATTCTTTACCATCTGAGCCTCCAGGGAAGCCCACACGTTGCTTACTTATGTTAAAAAGGGGAAAAAAAGCATTGTTTATTTGAAATTCAAAGCCAGTGGGCATCCTATATTTTTCTCTATTCAATCTGGCAACCCTGGCCTGCCAGAAACCCATGGCTGGTTCCTGCTTCGCAGGCTCCTAAGTCCCACAGAGCACACTTCTTTCTCCTAAGGTGACCCTTTGGAAAGCTCAGATTTCATCACAGCTGCTCCACCAGAGCTGGAAAGGGCTTCTCCTGGGCCCTCAGGAATGCAGGCAGGGCCTTTGTAAGCTCTGTTCTAGAGAGCTTGTTCCTAGCACTGAACAGGTGGGACCAGGGAGGGGGTTAGGCAACCCAGATCAGCCGCCCTCTCTAAGGGAGCTGGCCCCCCGCTTTCCTCTCCCTCACTGTTTCCTTCCTCCCTTCCTCTCCAGCACCCCCCCGCCCCTGTCCTTCTCTCCCTCCCACCTGGCCCCAGTTGTGCTTGCTTTCTTTACAAATAGCCTCCTCTTCCTCAGGAGCTCTGAGGCTATTCCCAAGAGCTGAGGGTTCACCTTTGGTGTCTGTATGAATCAGAACTTTTCAGAGAAATGGAACCAACAGGATGGATGTATGTGTATGTAGATGTGTTGTTGCACTCACTCACTGAGTCCTATTTGACTCTTTGCGACCCCATGGACTGTAGCCCACCAGGCTCCTCTGGCCTTGGGATTTCCCAGGCAAGAATACTGGAGTGGGTTGCCATTCCCTTCTCCAAGGGATCTTCCTGACCCAGGGATCAAACCTGAGTCTCCTGAACTGGCAGGTGGATTTTTTTTTTTTAACCACTGACCCACTATGCATATATGTGTGTGTAAAGAAAATTTTATTTAAAGAAATTGGCTCATGCCATCATAGAGCTAGCAAGGCCAAAATTTGCAGGACAAGTCAGCAGGCTGGAATGTTAGGGAGGGGTTGAGGTGTAGTCTTGAGCAGAATTTCTTCTCTGGGAAACCTCAGTCTTTGTTCTTAAGGCCTACAACTGATTGAATGAGGCCCATTCATGGTAACAAGGATACACAATGTCCTTTACTTAAAGTTCACTGATTATAGACATCAACAGCTACAAAAAAAAAAATGCCTTGATAGCAACATCTAGACCAGCACTTGGTGGAATAACTGGACACCTTAGGCTAGCCACGTGGACCATAAACATGACCACTGAGGTCTATTCAGTAGGGAAGCTGAGGGAAAATTTGACTTAGAATAGGGAGTGCAGGGCTGGGGACACTGGGGTCTCCAGTAAGCAGGCCACTCTTCTCCTGCACATCCCTCCTTTGGTTCTCATGGTTCCTGTCCAGGGCATCAAAATCCATGTCCCTTGCCTGGGAACTCTGGATGGGGGAAGGCAGAATGCACTCTGTAGAGGATGCTTTCTGAAGGGGGCTGTGGCCTGGCTACTAGCCAGAGCTGGCCTTGCAGAAACCACGATGGGATCTAAACCTGCTTTGGCCACTGACTGACTCTGGAGTCCTGTGCCAGCCCCTGCCTCTATCTAGAAATGAGGTCAAATTGGATGAGCTGAGAGCCAGGGCAGTTTTCCCAGGCAAAGATTCAGAGCCTATCACTTCTCCTAAGTTGCTTACAGAGTAGCAGAGAAGAAGATCTTGAACCCAGTCAGCAAGATACAGCAGGAACAGGAGGTGCTGGGTCCAAGGCTTGAACTCAAAGTGGGAGTCTGGCTCCACTCCCCGTGTCCAGATATATCTTCGTCAGAGAGCTGATTTCCCAAGCCTCCTCTGAGCCTTGGTCCCTGTGCATTCTTGGCCATTGCTTCCAAGTGGTGGTGATGGCAGGAGGAGCAGTCCCTAACCTCAAGGAAAAGATGCAAGTGCCAAAGGATGAAGACCTGCTTCTTGGAAGCTTTAGGGATAACCAAGAGTGCTCAGTGGCAGCAGGTGAGGATCCCCCGTAATGTTTTTTCCCTTGGGTGTTTGCACCTGTGCATGTATGTTAGAAAATGCACAGATATGGCTAGGCAGAAGCACGCATGTGTGTTTGCATGTATTTGTGGGTACCTGTGCGGGGGGTAATGGGATTGATAAAGTGAGCCTTTTGTTGCGTGTGAAGGGGAAGGTGGGATGAACACCCCCCCCCCCCTCCATTGCAAGCAACCAGTGGGTCTTATTGCAAAACACTCAGTGGGCTCAATTTATAAGATCATTCAACGCAATTTTCTCTCCTAACCTTCCAGTACCTTCTTCTGCCCTTTAGAGTAAAGCTCATTACCGTGATCTACAAGATCCACATAAGGTCACCTCCTCAATATACTTCCTGCTGTGGCATGCTGACCCAGTCCACAGTGCCTTTAAGCTTCTCCTATAACATCCCAAGACTTTCTTCTTCACAGCCTTTGCACTAGGTGTTCCCTCTTTCCCCAGATTTTCTATGGCTGGACTGATTCTCTTTTAGGTCTCTGCCTCAATGTTGTTTCTGAAGTAGCCCCTTCCTTCTGTCTTGTTATCCTTTTTTTATTGTTTTGGGAGCATGCATCTCTTGATTTGCACTGATGGATTATTTCCTGTAACCCACCTCCCTCCTGCCACCCCTTTCTCTGTACACACACAATCAATTTTTTATTGCTGTGATCTTGTTTCTTGGCCATCGCTTGCTCTTTAAGAACCTAGCCCAGAGCTTGACACTCAGTAAACACTTACTATATTTTGAGTGCATGAAGAAATTGAGACCTGAGATTAGTAGAGACCAGTAGATGTCAGAGAATGAGTGTTGAGTGCTTCCTAAGATGTTGGGGGACCCTATCTTTTTTTGTGTGTGTTCTGTGCCCATAAAGCCTTGGGATAGCCTCTATGGGTGTTCCTTGGACCTCTGTTCTTCTCCCTAGAAATGAAGGAGCATATATCTCAGTTGCTGGGTGCTTCTCAGCGGCGACAGAAGGTGGATCCAAAGGCTGCTGGCTCTGCTGTGCTTTGGAATATGGCTGCAAACCAGTCCAAGAAGGTGGTACTGTATGGCCCTTGGTGGCTAGCTTGAGTTTGGGGGAGGTTGCTACAGTTGTAGCAGCTCTGGGATGGAGATGGTAGGTCAAGCAGGGCAGATGTTGACTTTGGGGGAGGGACAAAGCTCCAGTGTACTGGGCAGGCAAATGAGGGCAGCAAGGTCTGGTAAGAGATCATGGCCATTCTTTGTTAGCTCAACCTTGAGGGTCCAGAATGTCTGAAACAAACATTGCTTGGGGAGTACGAATCTACTTTCTTTTATTAATAAATGAGTAAATATATCTTTATTTGAATCTCTATATGTATATCTGTATATATCTATGTGCTATGTCTACTTCTTTCTATATATATATATTTCTATATAGAAATATGCAAAAGTATAAAAATCATTATATATATATATATGTATATATATATATATATATATATATTGCTGCTGTTTAGTCCCTAAGTTGTGTCTGACTTTTTGAATCCCCATGGACTGCAGCATGTCAGGTTTCCCTGTCCTCCACTATCTCCCAGAATTTGCTCTAATTTATGTCCGTTGAGTCAGTGATGCTATCTAACCATCTCATCCTCTGCTGCTCCCTTCTCCTTTTCCCTTTAATCTTTCCCAACATTAGGGTCTTTTCCAGTGAGTTGGCTGTTTGCATCAGATGGCCAAAGTACTATAGATTCAGCAACAGTCCTTCCAATGAATATTCAGGGTTGTGTATATATATATATATATATATATATATATAGCCTGGTGCACTGGGAAAAAATGGTAGCTATATTGTTGCAAAGGATATTGGGGAAAGGCAACCATTTTGGAGAAGAGGAAGTCCTGACTCTTCTCGGGAATCACATGAATCCCTGAGTGTCATCCTTCTGTAGCCAATCCTTTTAACTACATTCACCTTGGGTGACAGAAAATTTTAGAAACATAGTTGTTATACCATTGCAACATTTACTGGGAAAAGGCAACACCTTAGGAGAGGAGGGAGACCAGGAAATCATGTGAGTCTCATGTTTTGTAGCCCATCTAATAAGGAAGCTACTTTTGCTGCAGATGGGGGCAGTTTTAGAAACATGGTTGATATACTGTTGCAAAGGTTATAGGAGGTAGAGGGAAGGCAAACTGACTGGGGAGGCAGGGAGACCTGATGTTATAGAAAATCAGCTGAGTTACATTTTGTTCCATTGTAAGGAATTTTTAAAATTATACTAACCATTTGAGGGAATGTTGTAGAGAAAATGGTGGCCATGTTGTTGCATTCAGTTCAGTTCAGTTCAGTCGCTCAGTCGTGTCCGACTCAGTGTGACCCCATGAACCGCAGCACGCCAGGCCTCTCTGTCCATCACCAACTCCTGGAGGTTACCCAAACTCATGTCCATTGAGTTGGTGATGCCATCCAGCCACCTCATCTTCTATCGTCCCTTTCTCCTCCTGCCTTCAATCTTTCCCAACATCAGGGTCTTTTCAGATGAGTCAACTCTTTGCATCAGGTGGCCAAAATATTGGAGTTTCAGCTTTGACATCAGTCCTTCCAATGAACACCAGGACTAATCTTTAGGATGGATGGTTGGATCTCCTTGCAGTCCAAGGGACTCTCAAGAGTCTTCTCCAATACCACAGTTCAAAAGCATCAATTCTTCTGCACTCAGCTTTCTTTCTAGTCCAACTCTTACATCCATACACGACTACTGGAAAAACCATAGCCTTGACTAGATGGACCTTTGTTGGCAAAGTAATGTCTCTGCTTTTTAATATGCTGTCTAGGTTGGTCATAACTTTCCTTCCAAGGAGTAAGCGTCTTTTAATTTCATGGCTGCAATCACCATCTGCGGTGCTTTTGGAGCCCAGAAAAATAAAGTCAGCCACTGTTTCCCCATCTATTTGCCATGAAGTGATGGGACCAGATGCCATGATCTTAGTTTTCTGAATGTTGAGCTTTAAGCCAACTTTTTTACTCTCCTCTTTCACTTTCATCAAGAGGCTCTTTAGTTCTTCTTCACTTTCTGCCATATCTTCTTCATTGTATTAAATATGGGGAAAAGGCGGCCATTTTGAGGAGGAGGGAAACCTGATTGTTTCATGAAATCACTTAAGTCTAGTAGTTCTGTGGCTGATTCTGTTAGCTATATTCACCTTGGATGTGGGCAAGCTGCTTATGTTCTAACTGTGATATAGAAGGTGGGGGCACTGAGGGGGACTTAATTAATCTCTAGATTAATTAGAGTTGCCTGTCAGGACCAGAGGAATATACCTTTAAAAAATAGAGTCCTTATATTGATTTTAGAAATTAAATTTAGACATTTAGAATTAAATGTATCAATTCTCTATATTTATTCATCATTTATTTTTGAGTAAAATGTTAATGGAATGCTACTGCCTCTGAGAGAACCACAACATGAAAGAACAAAAAAATCATAATACTACTCTGCTCATTTGGGAAAAAAGATGTAGTGTGCCTTAAAATATATATGAAAATAAAAATAACATTTTTGGAAATAATTGACAGAGGGAAGCTGGACTTGCTGCAATTCATAGATTTTAAAAATCCCCACCAAATGTAAATAAAAATCTGATGTTTTGCAATGTATATAACTCTAAGTAGTGAGTTTCTAAAATTAAAAAGAAAAGATCAAAAAGACAACTCCTTTGGACAGTTAGACCTGTCACATGATTGGTGATCACAAATTATCATTGGGCTTGCATATGTTGTTAAATTCAATCTTATGATATTGATATGTTAAAAATAAAATATTTTATCTCAAACAAACAAACAACACATCCTACTCACTCATCCTTATTTTGCCTTCAACTCTCTCAAAAAGCATTTTCTCCTTCTGATCCCAATCTATAAGAAAATCAAGGGGGTGGCGTGGAAATTGTTCTAGGAGAGACTCTCCATCTAAGTCGTTATATTCCTGGAGTCTTCCTGACACACACTGTCCTTATAATGCTGTTTTTGAAGTATCTTACTGCTTGCAATGCAGGAGACGCAGGTTTGATCCCTGGGTCAGGAAGATCACCTGGAGGAGGAAATGACAACTCACTCTTGAAGTCTTGCCTGGAGAGCCCCAGAAGCCTGGTGGAGGTGGGGTGGTGGCAGGTAGCCAACTTGTGTGACTCCCAGGCTCTCCTGATTCCAGAGGATCAGGCACCACGTGACTCCCAATGGGGTGCGCTGATGCTCCCAGACAAAGTATGGGCTCAAGCAGGATACTTCGACTGATGGTTCCTTTCCCTAGGGGACGCAGCTGCGGGGAGTTGGAGTGGCGGGAGAACAAGGCCATGGCGGTGCCCGACCCCAGGAGAATCCTGGCGGCTCCCAGGGCATGAGGTCCCAGTATGAGCGGTAAGAAGGATCCCATGGACCCTGTGGGAGAGAAAGGCCGGGGCTTTTTGGGCAGGGACGCAGGGAGCTGGCAAGCAGACTACCCAGGAGGGAGCAGTGAACAGCTGGCCATGCTTGGAGTATGGGGGCTCTGTTGCCTCCTCACCACAGCCATAGAGTCCCCTGGCCCCTTGCCCATTCAGGGCCTCCTAGCATCCCACAGCTGGGCCAGCTCTCAGCTCTCAGGCCTCAGGACCTGTGACCAGAGAAGGGGAGAGCTCCAGGCGGACAGACTCATGGTCCAGAGGAGTCCACAACCTTACCCATCTGCCTTTATGGCTCTCCTGGGACCACCAGAGGCTCTGACTCTCTGTGTTTCATCTCCCATCAGCCGACAGTTAAATACGCTGGCTGAGATTGGTCTGGAAGAGCTCAATGAGCTGGAGATGGAGATCATGAGAAGACAGGTGAGTGTCTGATTGCCAGGGACCCACTTGAAGGTGGGAGGCAGAATCATGGTGTCTTGGGTGGGTGGGTCTACCCACCTTGAGGATACCCAGACTCTCCAATCGTATTCACCTTCTAGCAGTGAAAGCGAAGTCAGGCTTGCTTTCCCTTCACCCAGGCTTTTTGTCTCCAGTGTCCTATCTTGAGGCCTAGACTCAACTCCATCTCTCTGCCTGACATGTGGGAAGGGAGAAGGGAGGAGAAGAGGAGGAAGAGGGGACATCAGAGGATAAGAGAAGTTTATTCATAGAGAGTGATGCCAAGAGGTCTGAGCCAGGGGTCATGTTCATTCAGGCCAAGTTCAGGTCTCCTTGGTTTGAGACCCCAGCAGGCATGGGCATGGGCAGGAGGGATGTCTTCCCTGGTGGCTCTCTCTGGCCTTGCATGTCACCCCATCCCGAAGCCCTCACTCTGGTGCTGCTGCCCCCATCCCCTTCCCTGGCTCCCACCAGCACAGCTGGGGTGGGCTGGCTTCTTCCAGACAATGGGAAGACCTGGTGATGGTGGGGGCAAGGTGGTGGGGACTGAGAACACAGACAGCCCAGTTTCTGGGTTCCACTGGGCCCACCCCCAGCCCCTGGTCAGCTGCTCTGCCTGCTTCTTGCCCAGAGGCCCTTTTCCTCCCAAAGCTCAGCAGAGGCCCTTCTTGGTCTAAAGTCATATTTTCCCCTCATTGGTGTGCTGTGGACTTCCCTAGAAGAACCTTGTTCACCAGCCAGCTCTGGTCTCTCTGCAGCTGTTCATGATCACTGAGCGTCTACGCGACCTGGAGGACCAGAGTGCCACTTGGCGCCAACGGGAGGTGCTGTTATTCACCATGCTGCTGTCTTCCTGCATCACCAACCTCTGGCTGTGGATGCGCCAGTGATGCTTCCTGCCGGTCCGCCGTGCAGCTGGAGCCCTTCAGTCCTCCCCTTCTTCCCTTCTTTTCCTCAGCCACCTCTGCCCATCCTCCTTCTAACTTTCAGCAGCCTTCAACAGCATCACGACCATTTTCCACCTCTGCCTGAGGGAAGCCCTAGCTGCTGGGAGGTGGAGGAAGTGTAGAATCGTGAAGGTCAGAATGCGCTGAGATCCAGCCTCCTTGCAGGGAGAGAATGGTGGTTTCCGGTCCCCACAGTAACAGCAGTGGTAGGTGCTTCCTCCTTCCCTGTCAGGGATCCATGGTGACCATCTTGGAGCTAGACCTTGCCTCTGGGCCCTCAGTGTCTCTTTTGTTCTACCTTTGGCAGGGGCTTGGCTGTGTCTTCCCTGTTTTCTTCAATGGTGTGCTCAGGGCTCTGCACATAGAATGTTCTCAATAAAAGTTCAGTTATAGCAGCAAACCCTGGTGACTGAGTTTCTTTCATCCAGGACTCACGTGGGGACAGCCCCTCTGGACAAAATCCTTGGTTCCTCCTTCCCAGGCTCCTCCTGCCTCTCCATTGCCAGCCCAGGTGGGGGAGGCACTCCTTAGGGGCAGAGTTTGGTAAAGCCCTTCCTGTGGGACTCCTGCCGGCAAATGCTTATGGGGATATGGTTTTGCAGCAGCAGCTTGTCCTGGTTGGACATTACAGGGACTTAGTCAGAGAAATCTCCTGGATAGGACCACAGACTTTTCCATGTGCTCAGGAAGAAAGTGAAGCCCAAAGAAGGGAAACATGGCCCCGGGGTCATCCAGCAAGACCGAGACAGGGATGAGTCTAAGATGGGTTCTCCATCTAGGGTCTAGGGCTCGGCCTGCCTCCAACAGATCGCTCGGGGACCAGCCCCAACTCGGCTCTGGAGGCTGGATGCAAGATCACATAGAGGGACTTTGAACCCTTCTCCTCTGTGTCCACAGCTCTGAAACGTTCACATATAGGACAGGGTGCTGAGTAGGGTACTGGGACTTGGCCTAAGAGGGCAGGAGTGTCACTGTTTCAGGCTTGGCCTCAGGGCCAACGTGCTGGGGGCCAGGAGGCCATCAAAAGAACTGCTGCCCTTTCTCTGGGACCAAGGGTTAAATACACATTTCCCTGTGGTCAAGGACCTGGATCATTACATTGTTATTGGTTTTAGTGGCCAAACAGAGCTTATCTCAGCCCCCAAGTCGGTCAAGGCTTCTCTATCTCTAAAGGTGAGAGAGTGTGCTAGTCACTAGATATAAAATAAACATCACAGCATGTGCGCGTGTGTGTGAGAGAGAGAGAGTGCATGTAAGTGAGGAGGGAGGGTGATGGGAAGAAAATTGAGTCCTGGAGCCTGCTCTGACTCCACCCCACCCCCTCTTTGGCCCCCATTGTCCCTATACAGTGAGGGGGGGTCCTCCTCTCCTGAGACTCAGGTGCTTTTGGTACCTCTGAGAGTAGTGTGGGTCTCCTATTAGCACCGTGCCATCCCATGCACATGACCACTGGAGCTTGGGCTCTGCTGAGAGCAGAGATAAGAGCATTTGGCAAAGAAACCGTTGGAAGATCCCCTCTCTGGTCCCAGAGCAGAGGGGTGGGACTGGGGTGCCTGAGGAAAAGCCCTGCAGAATAGGGACGAGGCAGTGCCCGGCCACAAGGCCCAGGGAGGACCAGGAGGGCACCCCCCCCACCTCCCCAGCCCTCCTGAAGGTGCTCCTTGCTTCTGCTCCAATCAGGCCATGGCCATGCTCAGAGGCAGGCAGGTGCTGCAGGGCAGGGCCGGGCCTGCCCTCTGGGACACGGTGTGCATGTGTGCGAGCAGACACAGACACGTTTGCAGAAAAAGTCTGGTTGAAAATATGTTGTGAAACAAAGGTTCACCCTTGGGAGCAATTTGGCTACGATGCAAACAAACAGTGCAGCAGCCCCTGGAGAAACACCTCCTGGGCCAGGTGGCCACCCCTACAGCCTTCGCAGTGACTGCTCGCTGATCTGGGCCCTGCCTGCCTGCGCCGTGTCCACTCCAGGCTGGCCTCCTCTGCAGGACTCCACGGGGGTCCTATTGTGGGGGCTGGCATGGTCTGCCTGGCCCTCCGGCCCTAGTCCACCTGGAACATCTGCCCCCTTGCTGATATTTCCCTGTCAAGCTGCCCTGGCCTCACCAAAGTGCTCCAGCAGGTGCCCAGCCCATCTGCACCTTGAACTTCCCCATGGACAAGCTGGGCCAGTGCAGAGGAGATGGACTCGTTGGAGCTGCTGGAGGGGTGGGGCAACCTTCCATTGTCTTCCTCACCTGGCACCCAGCAGAAGTGAAGGGCAGGTGGGGTGGTCTCTCACAAGGGTCTCCAGGGAATAATTCTGGCCAAATGGCCTCCCGAAGGGAGGGCTGGCCTCACCTTGCTCATAGGGGCCTGCCCTTCTGTGGAGAACCCGCAGGAAAGTCAGTCCATTCGGACCTTTGCTACCCCTAGCACTCCCACTTTGAGCCAGCACACTGTGTTTTTAAGATATTAGATCACATGAATCCTGCTTCACTACGTCCTCCAGAAACAGGCAAAAAGCATGGCATGTGCAGCTAACAAAGCCCCTTGTCCTCCCCCACAGCCTCTGCCCCGTTAAGTGCCTGCATGGAGGTAAGTCCCATGATTGGCTTAGTGTGCACCCCAGCAGACTCTGAGTGTCATGTGCAGACATGTGTCCCCGTGCATGCCCTGTGCTCTGTGCAGAGGAGCCGTGCAAGCCATCCCAGGCAGCCCTTGGAGAGGGGCTGGGCCCCCCAGCTATGCATCCCTTTCCTGCCTACTCAGTGGTATCCGACTCTTTGAGACTCTATGGACTGGAGCCTGCCAGGCTCCTCTGTCCGTGGATCTCTCCAGGCCAGAATACTGGAGTGGGTTGCCATTTCTTTCTCCAGGGAATCTCCCCAACCCAGAGATAGAACCCGCCTCTCCTATGTCTCTTGTATTCATGGGTGAATTGTTTACTGCGTATGTGCAGGTGGGGAAAGCTATAAACCTGCTCCACTGGGCTGGCCCTCAAACCCCCTCCAGCCCTTCTAGAAGCTGGAACTCAACATATCCCAGGTCCTTTGTCTCAGCAGCTGGGAGAGGTGGGCACGTGGGATGGGGGATGGGAGGGGGTGTGGAGGGGGTCTGAGTACCTGGCAGCAGCCAGAAATCCAGGCCTCTTGAGTGGCCACCCAAGGGCTCTCATTCACTTTTGCTTCCCCAACCCCGGCCCCTCTTGGACACCAAGTCCAGGGAGCCCTGGAGGGGAAGGAATGGATTCCCCCCAACCCTACCCCACCCCAAGTACCTCTTGTCTCTCCCAAGTTTCCACCTGTCTTGCCCTCTGGCCAGGTAGATGGGCTGGGACTGTGAACAAGGCCAGGAGGCAGGTGCATGAGGGTGGTGAGCTGGTGACTCTGGGTCCCCAGACACAGAGCCCTGAGCGGTGTGAGCTCCATGTAAGGGAGGGCTCCTCAGGGAGCTTGGGAGGGGCTGGCTCCTGGGTCTCGGCAGACGAGCAGCTTCCACCGCCGGGCAGCCTAGTATTCAGCCCTCACCTGCTGGCAGCCTGGGGTGTGCAGGCCCCACAGTGAGAGGGTCAGGCATCCAGCCAGTGGGCAGAACTGTTTCTCCAGTGGGCAAGTGCTGCCCTGGGCCGAGGCCTTGACCTCGCCTCAGTTGTGGGCATGGGCTCCTCTGGGCCACTGCTGGCCTCCCCTGCTGGCTTCAGGCAGGGCGGGCAGCTCTTTGGCTGAGAAGCTGCCTGGGGGTTTGGGGATCCCCCTGGTCTGGGGACAGTAGCTTTGGGAGGTCTCTACTGTTCCTTGGTGCTGATGAGCCCCCAAGAACTCGTCTCTGACTGGAAGCTTCTTGGACAGACCTGTAGATGTTGACTGTGGCCAAGGGACACCCTGCCTCGGAAGCCGTCTGACTGGTGAGGAAAGGTCGGTGGCCTCCTTAGGGTCAGGACTGGAGCCCTGTGTGTGTCGGTTCTGGAGCTGGACTTGACACGGGCCCTTGTGTCCCTGGTCTGTCCTGGGAGCTGAGAGAAAGTGGCTGTGTGGGGGGACTTTGTTCCTTGTCCAAGTGCATGAATGAAACCCTGGGGGCTTTAAGGGTATGGAGGCACTGACTATGTGTGAGGCTAGGCCTTCTCCAAGCCTGTGCTCTAACCACCCTCCCTGCCACCTCCTGCTGCTGCTGCTGCTAAGTCGCTTCAGTTGTGTCTGACTCTGTGTGACCCCATAGATGGCAGCCCACCAGGCTCCTGTGTCCATGGGATTTTCCAGGCAAGAGTACTGGAGTGGGTTGCCATTGCCTTCTCCGCTGCCACATCCTAGGGGACAACATAGGGGCCAAGAGTGCGCCTGGTCAGGAGGAGTGGGGTGGGAGAAAGGGCAGAGTCTGTGGGCCTCACCTGCTGCATCGGCTTCCACTGCCAGCCTGCCCAGGGCATTTATGGGCATCTGAGGTCAGAGCACGGGGACTGCACCCCTGGGAGTTCCCTGGCTCCCTGCATGTGAGGAGTAATGGATGTAGGGCACGGCAATGTACATGTGGCGCTTCTCCCATAAACTCTGCTGGGACTGCAGCCTTTGCTTTCAGCTCTTTGAGTTGCACCCCACCCTCCTCACGAGATCCTTGAAGGAGGGCACCTGTTGTGGGTCTCTAAGGTTTTGAGAGCCAGCCCCACTGCCATTTTGGCAGACATTTCTACAGTGAAACCCATTACAGCTTCTGCCTGAGGGAAGATTCCAGAACCAGCCTGCAGGCCTGGGGCAGGGATAGGCTCTCCATTTTGGCCCTCCAGCTGAGCTTGCCCTGCATGTCCCCTTGAGCTCAGACCAGCCAGTGTCTGCTCCATCTCTGTCAGACTGGGGTCATAGGAGGCAGCTAGTGTGGGCAGCCAACTCGGTCTATCTCTTGTCAGTGTCTGGGTCCTGCTGCTGGTGGAGCATGCACAGAACTTTTAGTATCACTTGTCAAATGGTGGCTGACTTCTCCAGAGGGAGGGTCCCTGAGTGTAGCGCTTTGCACATGCGCATGGAATTGAGTCCCAGCTGTGGCTGACATGGTGTGTGCCTGGTGGGCCCTTGGCCTCAGAACTGCCAGTACTTGCCCCGGCCACCTCCCCCTACCAACAGGCACCAACATGAGATGGTTTCACAGGAGATGAAGCTTCAGAGATGGCTCTGGTCAGATCAGGAAAGGGTTTTAATGTCCAAATAGAGAGTTTGTATTTTTTATGTAGATGATCTTTCAATCCATTCAATGAGTACCTGACACTCTCCTTGGCCCTGGGACCCAGCAGGGAACAAGGCACTCCTGGTCGCTACTCACATGGATGTGATCATCTCACCAGGGACAGAAAAGAAGCACGGAAATCATGATCAGGACATGATAAGTCTATGATGCAAATAAAGTGGGGAAAAGTGAACACAAAACAAGGCGTGGATTGGGAATGTGCAGAGCAAGTTTAAGGAATTCATTCATTCATTCACACATCCAGAATATGTATGTGCTTGCCATGGGGCTAGGCTCTGAGACTTAGTGATGAAACAAAACAGACAAGTCCCTGCCCTGATGAAGTTTATTTCTTTGGTGAGGGCATCTGTCCATGGGTTTTAGAAGCAGGAGTGACACATAGATCTGGGTATGGACTTACTGAACTCACCCTGGTGGTATGGAAGGTAGAGGAGAGAACAGACTGGAAATATGAAGGTGAAAAAGCAATGAGTCAGAAGACTATGACAGGGTTGAGGCCAGGCCTAGGGCCGCAGCAGGCAGGATAGACACAGAAGAAGGTACTGGAGAGAAATTTCAGCAGTAGAACCAATAGGATTTGAGGATGGGGAGGAAATGTCAAGAAATGACTACTACCTAGGTTTGTAGATTGAGCATAGATAGGGAGAGATGTGCTGTTCTTAAGATAAGGCACTGGGGCTGGGGCTGAGATCAGACAGTCATGTCAGTTTGGGACACGTTGAGTCTAGGGGCCCAGTGACTGCCTCTAGGAGATAGAGCTGGCCTGTGGGCACCTGGAGGTGTAGAGCTCAGGAAGGGCTTCTCAGTGAGGGCAGCAGGGGCTAGGGGCATGGGCTGCTATCTCTAGGGTCCAGTTAATCCTGCGGGGTGGGGGCTGACTGACTGGTGTCAGATACACTGTCCCAGTCCCATATTGATCTATAAAGAAATAAAGCCTCAGGTGGCAAAAGCAGTCCAAGTTTGGAAAGTTTCTGATGTGATGGCGTCCACACTAGAGGCTCCAGTCCCTTATCAAAGGAGTGACCCAGCATGGTGTTCTGCCAGACCTGTTGGGCAGAGCCCTGTTTTCCGTGTGTCCCACTGGAGATTTCATTCATTCAACAGATAGTTGTCAAGCATCTTTTCCATGGAGGTGCTGGCCTGGAGCCTGACTGTAGGGTGGCTGCTGATAGCGAGAGGCAAATTGGCACCAAGGACACATGCCTGCCTAATGAGTGCCAAGCCCTTGCTCTTCCCCCAGCTTGGGGCTGCCGATCCACAGTTGAACCCCTTCTAACTGTCCCTCCAGACATGGGGCACAAGGGTCACTGCTGTGCCTGCTGCAGCGCTGAACAAGTCTCCTCCTAGTACTCAGGCCCAAGTCCCTTCCAGGCTGGCCCTGTGGTTAAGTGTGCTTTTGGAGCCATGCTGCTGAAGTGTGAATCTGTAAAATGGGGATAGTAATAACATTAGCTTTGCCAGATTGCTGTGAGAATTAAAGAAGTCAACTTAGGTCAAGTGCTAGTAGCCCATGATAGCTGCCTCCTGAACAAGAAGTTGCTCCCTACACCCCACCCCTCTTCTAGTTTCCTCTTGTTTCTCCTTGTCTATGTGTGCCTGCCTGCCCACCTCCCAGCCACCCGTGATGCACATGACCCTCCCCTTGGCACTGTTCTCTGCCTGTTGTTCAGGATTTTTTCTACTGCACTGGCTAGAATTGTCTATCTGAGGCACTAGTTTCTGGCTGGGACTTATTGTCTACTTCTCTGGGCTGTCTGTCATGGAAGAGTTCCCTTCTCAGTCACAGTGGACACAGTTTGGCTGGTATTATCTTGAATCTGAGGCCGGGATGGCCTGAATTATAAAAGAAGCTGAGAAACCTGGTCACCTGGAGGGTATTGTCAGCCTTTTGGGAAGAGCCACTGAAACCAGTGTCACCCACCAGCAGTTAGTTCCCTCTTCTGAGCTCTGTTTTCTAAGATTCCTCAGAACTGTACCAAGATTTAGCCTGTATGTCTCCCTCCCCACCTCCCTGCCCACCTTCCTGTCTTCCCTGCAGTGGTATGTATGGAGTGTTTCCCAGGAGCCCCAGTGCTGTGTAGGGATGCAGAGCATCACAAGCAGACCCTGATGCCTGTCCTCGGGCAGTGCTCGTACCTCTCCAGTGGGTACTGCCAAGAGGGGTGGCATAGTCTGGACTCGGGCTTCATCCCAGGACTTGGAGAACTTGGCGAAGTGGTGCATGGGGACAATGAGCATGGACATACTCTTCGGGGAGACGTTTGAGTGCCAAGCCGCACTGAAGGCCAGAAGCTGAAGACGTGAAGGCTCAGTCAGTCACAAATATTTAAAGGCCGACAGTGGCGATGCACTGGGTGTGATTTGAGACAAATTAAGCTGTCCTTGTCCAAGGGCATCCAGAGACTACTGTCCAACTGGGAGTTGGGAGGAAAGCTTGAAGCTCTTCAAAGAGGTTCTGCTGTTATCCTTATCTTTAGTACTGGGCAATGGATGCCATCCTTACTTTTGTGACTGTGAATAATGTGTTTTATTTCCCTGGCTGCTTTTCAGATTTACCCGTTATCAGTAGATTTGGGCAATTTGATTACAATGTGCCTTGGTGTAGCTTTCTTCATGCTTCTTGCTCTTGGGTATCATTGAGCTTCTTATATCTGTGGATTTGCAGTTTTTTTAAAAAATCAGATTTGGAAAAATTTTGGCCATTATGTCTTTAAATACATTTTCTACCGCTCCCTCCTTTGTGAACTTCAACTCCACCTCTATTAAAGGCACTTGAAATTTTCCGACAATTTGCTGATGCTTTGCTCTTTCTTTTTCTGATTCTTTTTTCCCCCTTTGTGCTTCCCTTTGAATAGTTTTATTGTGTTGTCTGCAAGTTCACTGATATCTTCTTGCGAAATAGCTGATCTCTTGTTGATCTCATCTAGTATATTTTTTATCTCATAGTTTATAGTTTTCATATTTAGAAGTTTGATTTGGGTCTTTTCATATGTTCTATACCCTTATGTAACTTTTTGAACATATGGAATACTGTTATATTAACTTTTAATACCCCTGTCTAGTAATTTTGTATTTGTGTCAGTTCTGGGTTTATTTTGGTTGGTAGTTTCATCTTTATTTTGGAGAAATTATTTGTATACTTGGTAAACTTTAAGAGGTTGTAACACATTATGAATTTCATTCTGGGGGGTATATCTGACCCCTGTTACTCCATCTTCTTCAGAAGCAGAACTGTCATATACTCCTTTAAAATCAACAAATTGATATAGCAGAGGTCTAATCTGAGTAATAGAAGTAGAGAGATGGAGTAATGAACAGGGAAAGTACAAATATTCATTGAGCATCTACCATATGCCAGGCACTGAGAAAAGATGGTAGCTTGGACTAAAGTGTTAATGGTAGAGACAGTGAGAAGTGGTCAGATACAGGGTATGTTTGGAAGGTAGAGACAACGTGAATTGCATGTAACCAGATGAATTGCATAGGTGTGAGGGTATGAAGGGGCTTCCCAGGTGGTGCTAGTGGTAAAGAACCCGTCTGCCAATGCAGGAGATGCCAGTTCAATCCCTGGGTCTGGAAGATTCCCTGGAGGAGGGCATGGCAACCCACTCCAGTATTGTTCCCTGGGAAATCCCATGGGCAGAAGAGCCTGATGGACTATAGTCCATGGGGTCACAAAGCGTCAGACATGACTGAATAACTTAGCAGCAACAGCAACAGAAGGTATGAAAGAAAGGGAGGAGTGAAGGATGATTCTAAGGTATTTTAAAACATTTTTATTGGAGTATAGTTGATTTACAATGTTGTGTTAGTTTCAGGTATATAGCAATACCAGTGATACATATAACATATATTCATTCTTTTTCAGATGCTTTTCTAATATATGATATAAGAGTATTGACTAGAGTTCCCTGTGCTATACAGTAGATCCTTGTCAGTTTTTGACTTGGGAGAACAGCATCACCTTTATTGAGATGCAGATGAGTATTGGAGGATAAGGTTTTGAGGGGAAAGATCAACTATTCGGTTTGGGACATATTCAGCCTGTGATGTCTATTCACATGGTAATGTCAGGGAGATAAACTGGAGTCCAGGAGAGAGGCTGGACAGGTGTTGAAATTTGCAAGTCATCAGTATACAGACATGTTTAAAGCCAGAAGACTAGATGAAGAAATGATGAAGAAAAAAAAGATAAGGCATCTACTCAAACACTGAATTCAGGACACTCCAAAGCTTAGACCTAAGAAAGAGGAGGAGGCTTCATCAGAAGGCACTAAGAAGTGGCCAGCGAAAGGTATTTTTACAGAAAAAGGTGATGAAGGTTTACAGAAAATATAAAATTTCAGTTCAGGTTCTCCAGTGACTCTGGTACACTTCTGGCAAAAAACTTTCCACATTAAGGATGTTTTATTTTATCTCCAATTATCTCCAATAAAAATCCTTAATAGGAAAGATATATATATATATATATATATATATATATAGATAGATAGATAGATAGATAGATAGATAGATAGATAGATATATAGATATATATGTGGCCAGTGAGGCAGGAGGAGAATCAGGAGCTTGGAACCCATTATTTCAAGGTGAGAGTGTCTAAACTGTGCCGAATGCTGCTGAGAAACACAGTAGATGTGGACAGAAAAGTGACTCTGAGGATGAACTGTGTTCATGGATTTCCCTTTTATTCTGGGAGAAATACTGAGGTCAGAGACTCTGCAGACTCATCTTTCTCACCCAAGCCCCTTGGAGGCCTAGTGCACAGCAGGTGTCTTGGCCATATGCATGGGATGGATGAATGAATAAAAGGGCACTGGGCAGCAATGAGATTTGAATGAGCTACAGACTGGAAGGTAGTAGCTCTGGCTTCCAGCCTTGGCTGTATTTCTAACTTGTTTCTTCTGTTCCTGGTCTTAACATCTCTGAAGAAATCAGCCTCAGAATGCTTTCAGCCAGGGTGTGAGAGACTCTTGGGACCAGGCTGGTGTTTCTGTAAAAGTCTTGGGCTGGATGTTCAACTTGTGAATGAGGAGAAAAGAGGCCCAGAAGTGCACCAAGATTGATGTTGGTTTTTTTGTGGAAATAGGGTGCCTTACTCTTGATTTGGGGCTTCCCAGGTGGCGCTAGTCGTAAAGAGCCTGCAGGAGACATAAAGAGACATGGGTTCGATCCCTGGGCTGGAAAGATCCCCTGGAGAAGGAAATGGCAACCCATTCCAGTATCCTTGCCTGGAGAATCCCATGGACAGAGGAGTCTGGTGGGTTACAGTCCATAGAGTCTCAAAGACTCGGACACAACTGAGTGACTTAACATGCAGGCACGCATTCTTGGTTTGAAGGCCTCCCTCCTATCTACGTTTGCTGTCCATCTCTTCTCTTTACCAACTATATTTGCTTTCTTCCTCATGCAGCTTAGCCCTGCGCGGACACCTGCTTGGTTTCCCCAGTGCATCTACTGCAGCCTGATGCCTCTGAAGATGAAACCCTTCCCGTTTCGCTGAGAATGCTGGGGGTTGGCATGAGTGAGACTCTTCACCTGTCTCTCACTCTTCCCTAGCTGCATCTAACATGTTTGCTTGTCACCTCCTCCCCTTTCCGACCTGTTCACCCAGCCTCTCTGCTCCGTGTTCTTTGTAAGTCACCTCTCACATCCTCTGTTCCCTGGACCCACCCATTCTATCCATCTTTCATGAGCTCCAGCCCTAACTGTGGTTATATGTGTGCTAAGTCACTCAACCATGTCTGATTCTTTGCGACCCCATGGACTGTAGCCCTCTAGGCTCCTCTGCTCATGGGATTCTCCAGGCAAGAATACTGAGTGGGTTGCCATGTCCTCCTCCAGGGGATCTTCCTGACCCAGGGATAGAACCCTCCTCTCTTCATCTCCAGCACTGGCAGGCAGGTTCTTTCCCAGTAGCACCAACTGGGGTTATAAGCACAGATATTTTCACTGTCTATTGAATCCTTCCTCAAACCTTTTCATTTGCTTCCCTATGTCCTTTCTGTACAGTGGTAACAATAATAGCAACACAAAAAGCTTACAAATTTACATCTCCCGGTTCCTATTCTCTCCCTCAAACTTCTAGAAAGAGTTAGCTACATTCCCCATCTACTGTTCCTCACCTCCTACCGTTCAATCAGAAACCCTGCAAACATGCCCTCTCTGCTTTTGACAAGGTGGCCAGCGAGGACCCTAGCATTTGACACACGGCCGCTCCAGCTCTCAACTCAGGCTCCTCCCTTCCTGAGACTCCCTCTTCTGGGGCCTGTCCTCCATAATCTCAGAACTCTCCCCTCAGCCTCCTCCTCTGCTTTTATGCTACGAGAGTGCTCATCGCCTCTGAGAGCTTGAACTGCCAGCAACCCTGATGGTGTCCACGTCTCCCCTCCAGTCCAGACCCCATTGAGCACAGGGCTGGTCAGAGACTGCTGCCCCAGGCCTGGAGGATGACTGGAAAGGCGGAGACTAAGCCAGGGCCTTGGGGACAGAGGGCAGTGAATGGAAAGATTTTTTGACACTTTGTAGAGGGGATAATCAACCAAGAAGGAAACTGCTTGCAGGTGGTGACTGAAGTTTTCTGGCTTGGGTGACAGGGTAGAGGGTAGGCCATGTTCTGAGGTGGGGAAATTAGAGCAGAAGCCAATTTGTAGGTGAAGGTGTCAAGCTGAGTTTTAGCTAGGTTGAGTTTGAGGCACCTCAAAAAAGAAGATGCCCGGCAGAGACTGGAGAGATGAGTGGGCACCTTGGAAGAGATGCCTGGGTGTGGACGTGGTGGTAACTGAAGCCTGGGACTAGATGAACTTTCTGGAGCGAGCATGTAGACCAGAAGCACTGGCCTAGCTAGCTACCTGTGGGCCATGGATAGCTGACTGCCCAGGTGCTCCCCGTGAGTGGCCAGAGGGGCAGTTCTCCTGAAGGGCAGTGTGGGTGGCAGCCAGACGGAAGGAAGAGCCTGTTTCTGGCAGAGAAGAAGCAGGGATCATGGGAGAGCAATCTGTCTTGGTGCCAGAAACTCAGAGAGGGCATATGACTTGTCATGTGCCCCCAGGGCTGCCCCCCTTGTAGGCTCAGGGCCACTGCTATCGCAGATGACCAGGAAGGATGGGAGGGGTCTGAGTGCTGGCAAACAGGGCTGATGCTGGCTCTCTATCAGCAAGAAGCTATCCTGAGTCCTCGGCCTGGAGTTTGCAGCCTCCCTGGGCTGGCCTTGGCCTCCTCTGCCTTCTTCCTATAAGCAGAGCTCACTCTGTACTCTGGGTCCCACCTCCCACACCAGTGTCCTCTACACCCCTGCCGTGGGTGGGACCATTACTTGCACTGTTCCACCCCAGCCATTCAGCCACTGAACAGGTCTCTACTGAGTACCACTTTTGAGCCTGTGTTCCAGCCCCTCTTCGGCTTCAGGCTTCCAGGAGGCCAGCCCTGAAAGCCTGCTTAGTGCAGGTGGCCCCAGCTTTGTTTGCATTGCTTGGAACTTTCTGTCACCATGGTTGGCCACCTCTCGGGTCCAAGTGAGGACACAGGGATGCCAGTTCCTATCCCTAAGGTGCCCTCATTAGCATCCCGGTGACGCATTCCCACAGGGAGCAGCAGGTGAGAGGCTCTGAGGCTGCTTGTTATTACCACTCACTGCAGAGCTTGACGTGTCTGCTGTCGCCATGGGGACCACTTCCAAAGCTGAAGAAGGCTGGGCTCCAGTAGGAGCTCCAGCAGTTGGGGCCACCAGTCATCTGTGGGGTATGCTTATCCTTTCTGAGCAAATCTGGCAGGGCAGCCTCAGTGGGGAAGAGCTGTCCCACTTCCCTGACCCCGTGCAAGACACACATGGAACACCAGGTCTCTCTTCTGGACTTTTCCTTCTCAGGATGCTTCTTCTTGGTCTGTTTTGTGGCTGCCTCTTCCTCTGCTCAATTCTTAAATGTTGGGGTTCTCCAGAGCTCTTCCTGTGTGACCTTGCCCACTTGTTCTCCCTCAATCCCCACCCTCCAATGGCTTCTTCCTTCTCTTGGGCTTTATCTGTACCATCTTCTCCAGACTTCTCCACTGCACATCCCTCCACCTCTCTGCTCTCTCCAGACCAGCCTCCACTTAGCAGTCAGAAGGCTCTTTCTCTAATATAACACCGTCCTTGTCATGCTCCTGCTTAGCCCTTGCAAAGCTCCCCATAGCCCAAAGGAGAAAGTATTCACTTGTACCACTTCTTATAGAGCCTGTGGGTGCTCTCCCTTCTCTCATCTCACCCTCAGCTCCACCCACTGTTCATTCCTCAGCTTCAGGGTGCTTGAAAGAATGTGACTGACGCTTAAAGGAAGGGCCCCCAGAGTCCACGCCCCTGGTGAAGAAGTCAATGAGAGGCAGGACTGTCACCTGAGGACAACCAGAGAGCTGAGCAGGTAGGTGGCAGCTTCTTTGGGCCAAGGAGGTACATCTCCTCTCATGGGGCAGGAATTTGGGGGCAGTGACTGATTTGGAGGTGCTCAGCAGCTTCAGTCTCTGCCAGAGAGCTGTAAATAGGGTCGCCGGAAGATGGCTGAAACAGGTTTTTGTTTGTTTTGTTTTAGCTTTGTTAGTTCACATGTCAGAGAATTCATTCTGGTAAAAGAAAAAGAAACACACATTGCAGCTTAGCACAGTTTGCCTTTTAAATAACCTGTCAGGGTGGGGAGAGCACCAGCATCTTGCCCTGTACCATCATAGCAATACTGTGGGGAGCTGGGGTTTGCTGACTGGGCCCTGGTGCTGTTCTCAGTGCTCACTTGAGATTCTTATGTGGGTACTGGGGTCTTCTGTGAACTTTCTTTGGACTTCTCCCTGGCAGGTGAGGGTCCTGGTTGTACATGGAGGATGACAGAAAAAGCCAATGGCGTGAAGAGCTCCCCAGCCAATAACCACAACCACCGTGCCCCTCCTGCCATCAAGGCCAATGGCAAAGATGACCACAGGGCCAGCAGCCGGTGAGTTTGTTGAGGCTGGATCATTTCAAAGATGGCCTTGAGCCTGCTACTTCCTCCCAGCTCTGCCTCATTGTCACAGAGTAAACAATCCTTGGCTCAAGTGCAGACTCTAAAAGGACCATGGGATTTCTAGGTATCTTCTAGGAAGGGAGAGGGCTAATAGGAGATGAAGTATACACAGAAACAAACTAACAAACAAAAAAAAGCCTTCAGTCAATTCTGCTCCTTCCTCTGCAGGCCACAGTCTGCGGCCGATGATGACACCTCCTCAGAGCTACAGCGACTGGCAGAGATGGACGCCCCCCAGCAGAGGAGGGGTGGCTTCCGCAGGTGGGTCTCACCACTGCCCTGATACCATCCCCTCCTTCCCATGGGGCCTGTCAGATCATGGGGTCCTCTCAGTCCCAGGGGCCTTTCTAACAAGACCCCTAGGAAGCCCTGTTAGCCCTGCCCTAGCTCAACTTTTCTCTCTAGAGGAGGCTGTCAGCAAGTTTGGAGGGGCCGGTGGAGGTTTCTCTTCAGACTTGTTTGTGGCAGTGTCAGGAGGAGACTGTCTTCCCAGCAGAGGGGCTCAGATGGAGGGCTCCATGCAGAAATCAGAAAGCCTGAAGCAATCTTTCTCCTGACTTGTCCTCCCTCAGCACCATCTCCATTTTGCCCCAGAGACCCCATGTTTGTTCTTCAGAATCGACAGAAATGGCACCTCCTACAGGAAGTCTTCCCAGAGTAGCCTCTTCAGGCTGCTGGGCTGAGTCATGCCCCAGCCCCATCCCCTGTCCTGGGCGCAGGTCCTCTCGCCAAAGTGCAGGTCTTCTTTGCCTCACGCTCCCTCTCTCTGCTCTAGGATTGCCCGCCTGGTGGGAGTCCTCAGAGAGTGGGCTAACAGGAACTTCCGTGAGGAGGAGCCCAGACCTGACTCGTTCCTTGAGCGTTTCCGGGGGCCTGAGCTCCACACCGTGACGACACAGCAAGGGGACAGCAAAGGCGACAAGGACGGCGAGGGCAGCAAGTACAGCAGTCGAGCCTGAGGGACCGGAAGGGCCCCAAGCAGGCATTGGGAGGGCTCGGTGGGGCTCCTTAGACCACAGCCAGGGAGGCCTGCTGTGCTTTCCACTCTAGAATGTTCCTTGGTCTGTGCCCAAAGGCTTTCTAATGGCCAGTGGCCCACTGGCCGTGGGATCCCCTGCTGGCTCCTCTCACCTTAGCCACTGATTCACAGAGCTCCTCCTGTTGCTCAGGAAGCAAGCGGCAAAGGCACGCAGATGTGGGTGGGAAGAGGCCTCAGCCAAGGGTGCAGAGGAGGGTACAACTAGAGAGCACTGTGGAGCCCATGTCAACCCCAGCGCCCATGTGAGTGCAGAGTGGGAGTGTGAAGATGCCATGCTGGGGGCTGCCTGGCTGGTGGTGGGGGGGAGGAGGTCCCGAAACAAGTGAGCATGACAGAGTGAGTGGGGAGGCCAGAGAAGGCAGGTCTGGAGGGCCTCTTCTTTGAGGAAGGAGTAGGCGATAGGGGATGTCTGGCCAGGCCGACATTCCCCACCTCCGGCCAGTAGAGGAAAAGCACTCCCGCCAAGGCAGGACCCGGCATCTGGAAAAGTGATCTGGGAGCTGGAGGCCAGACCAAACAGCGGGGCTGGGCAGGAAGCACACTCACTCAGAGCCCCTCTCTCTTCCCAGGAGGGATGTGGGGACCTGCCCTGAGCCCTCATCACCATGCTGTGTAAGACCCTCCCTGGGGCCCAAGGCCTGCCTCAGCGACAGCACTCTCCCTCATGCACCCTCTCGGCAAGAGGCCTCCAGAGGGCACAAGAGTCAACGGGCCCATGTAGGGTCAAAATCAGAAGAAGGGTGTTTCTTACCCACAAAGCTCTAGTTAGATGCCCAGTGCCAGGCTGTGGCTTCCTCATAAATGAGGCCTTAAGAAAACCCATGCGTCACCCTGGGCATCCTGCAAGGCACTGCATTTTCAGGGTCCTCTGGCCTCTGGGAGCCAGGGTGCTGCCACATCGGGGAGCTGGTTCCCAAGCCTGGTCTCTGTGTGTCTCCTCAGAAAGAAGTTTGAACTCTTTGTCTTGGACCCAGCCGGGGACTGGTACTACTGCTGGCTGTTTCTCATTGCCTTGCCTGTCCTCTACAACTGGTGCCTACTGGTGGCCAGGTGAGCAGAAAGTGGTCTGGGAGCGGGTGGCCTGAGCAACCTGGTCCAGCTCTGGACACAGAGCTCACACTACCTCAGTCATTCATTCTCCACAGATTTAACTGAGCACCTAATGGGTGCCAGTCTCAGTGCTCAGGGCTGGGGATCATCTGTGAACAAGGCACACATGGTCTCTGCACTCCTGGAGCCTGCAGGCTCGTGGGGACACTGACAGTGAACCTGAATATACCAGTGCCCAAGCCAACTTCAGGGACTGGAGGCAGGGAGCTACTGATACTAAAGAAAAGGCAGTCAGGGTGGACCTTTCTGAGAAGGTGGTGCCTTAGCTAAGACCTGAGTGATGAGAGAGGGTCTGGAGGACTGCAGGTAAAGTGTTGGAGATGGAGGTGCAGGAGTCGTTGGATGGCTTCGAGGGTGAAGCCCAGCACTATCTTCCTGCAGAGCCTGCTTCAGTGACCTGCAGAAAGGTTACTACATAGTGTGGCTGGTGCTGGATTACGTCTCAGATGTGATCTACATTGCAGACCTCTTCATCCGACTGCGCACAGGTAAGTGATAACTGGGATGCACAGGCAGGAGCATGACCCCTGAGTCCAAAGACTTGAATCCAAATTCTCAGGAAATCCCCTTGGCATGGTGTTAGCCTCAACTATCTGGCTGGGACACAGGCTGATGCCTTTCCCTCTTTGAATCTCAACTTCCCTACATGCTCAGTGAGTTTTGGATCTAGGGGTAATCTCTTAAGATACTTATGGCCAGCTATACTGTGTGAGCGTCCTATACCCTCCTTGGGAAGGAGGGTTCAGTGATCATATGCTCGTTCCTGAGCATTAGTCTATTAGGAGGGACAGGTACAAAGTCAGAGGTGATATACATTGGCTTATGTCTCCACTAGGTTTCTTGGAGCAGGGGCTACTGGTGAGAGACACAAAGAAGTTGCGGGACAACTACATCCACACCATGCAGTTCAAGCTGGATGTGGCCTCCATCATCCCTACAGACCTGATCTATTTTGCTGTGGGGATCCACAACCCTGAGGTGCGCTTCAACCGCTTGCTACACTTTGCCCGCATGTTTGAGTTCTTTGACCGCACTGAGACACGCACTAGCTACCCCAACATCTTTCGAATCAGCAACCTGGTCCTCTACATCTTGGTCATCATCCACTGGAATGCCTGCATCTACTATGCCATCTCCAAGTCCATCGGCTTTGGGGTCGACACCTGGGTTTACCCCAACATCACTGACCCTGAGTATGGCTACCTGTCTAGGGAGTACATCTATTGCCTTTACTGGTCTACACTGACCCTCACCACCATTGGGGAGACACCACCCCCTGTAAAGGATGAGGAGTACCTGTTTGTCATCTTTGACTTCCTAATTGGTGTCCTCATCTTTGCCACCATCGTGGGAAATGTGGGCTCCATGATCTCCAACATGAATGCCACCCGGGCTGAGTTCCAGGCCAAGATTGATGCCGTCAAACATTATATGCAGTTCCGAAAGGTCAGCAAGGAGATGGAAGCCAAGGTCATTAGGTGGTTTGACTACTTGTGGACCAATAAGAAGAGTGTGGATGAGCGGGAAGTCCTCAAAAACCTGCCAGCCAAGCTTAGGGCTGAGATAGCCATCAACGTCCACCTGTCCACACTCAAGAAAGTGCGCATCTTTCAGGACTGTGAGGCTGGCCTGCTGGTGGAACTGGTGTTAAAGCTCCGGCCTCAGGTCTTCAGCCCTGGGGACTACATTTGCCGCAAGGGGGATATTGGGAAGGAGATGTACATAATCAAGGAGGGAAAATTGGCAGTGGTGGCTGATGACGGTGTCACTCAGCATGCCCTGCTCTCTGCTGGGAGTTGCTTTGGAGAGATCAGTATCCTTAATATTAAGGGCAGCAAAATGGGCAATCGGCGCACAGCCAACATCCGTAGTCTTGGCTACTCTGATCTGTTCTGCTTGTCCAAGGATGATCTTATGGAAGCTGTGACTGAGTACCCTGATGCCAAAAGGGTTTTGGAGGAGAGAGGCCGGGAGATTCTGATGAAGGAGGGCTTGTTGGATGAGAATGAGGTGGCAGCCAGCATGGAGGTAGATGTGCAGGAGAAGCTAGAACAGCTGGAGACCAACATGGACACCTTGTACACTCGTTTTGCCCGCCTGCTGGCTGAGTACACAGGAGCCCAGCAGAAGCTCAAGCAGCGCATCACAGTTTTGGAAACCAAGATGAAGCAGAATAATGAGGACGACTACCTGTCAGATGGGATGAACAGCCCGGAGCCACCTGCCGAGAAGCCATAATGGCTTGGCCCAATTGCCCCTCCAGCCTTGGCCTTGACCCCAGGGCTGGAAGAGCTGTGTAAGTCCCCACATATATATGCATTACCACATCCCCTTGAATTCTCCCAGAAGCCTCTCTGCTGGAAGGTTTAGTGCTCAATCATCCAGAAGCCCTCCTCCAAGTCTGATTAACAGCTAATCTTGTGCAGGGCACAAACTGTGCTTAGCTCGGCTTCCAGAAACGTCAGCCTGTCTAAGTTTGAGGAAGGAAGAGAAGAGGAGCATCTCTCCAGGCTCTTTTGTGTCTAGTTACTTCCCACTTGGCTCTTTTCTAATATGTGTTCTGAATATTTCCATTTCCCTGCAGCAGTATGTAGTTCGAACACTAGCTGCAGACACCTAGCACGGGTCCCAGTATCTTTTTCCCAAGGCAGGCAAAAGGTGTGGAGGGGGGCAGGTAGGAGATGCTCACTTCAATTCCTACTCTGCTGATTCCTCTGTCTGCCTGCCAACCCAGAGTGGGAGCCCTGTGGTCTTCCCTGGACCAGGGGGAGGAGGATGCTCCTGGTCTCCAATCCACCCCAGGGCATGGAGTGAGCAACTAGCAGTTGGCCAACAGGCAAGGCACCTGGAGAAGGTGGTGGGCAGGAGTCTGGCCATCACCCCTCTATGCAGAGTGTTTCTTAGGAGGCGCTGAGGCTGATGGTGCGTGGATGACTCTTCAAGTTAACATCTGCAGTAGAGACATTTACAAGTTAATAAATTCCTCTGAACTCTTTGTGGTGATTGCTCCACTCTGCTATTAAGATTCTCTCCCTTCCTCCCTCCCAACCCATCTCTTCCCCCTTCTTTCTCTCTTTCCCTTACCCAAGACTCTGCCTGGAATCCCCTCTGCTGTTTTTTGCTGCCTGTCTAAGCCCTACTAGGACTTCCCTCATAGCTCAGTTGGTAAAGAATCTGCATGCAGTGCAGGAGACCCTGGTTTGATTCCTGGGTCAGGAAGATCCCCTGGAGAAGGGCTAGGTTACCCACTCCAGTATTCTTGGGCTTCCCTTGTGGCTCAGCTGGTAAAAGAACCCAACTGCAATGAGGGAGACCTGGGTTCGACCCCTGGGTTGGGAAGATCCCCTGGAGAAGGGAAATGCTACCCACTCCAGTATTCTGGCCTGGAGAATTCCATGGACTGTATAGTCCCTGGGATCGCAAAGAGTCGGACACGACTGAGCGACTTTCACTTTCACTTTAAGCCCTACTGGTCCTTCTGTACTCAGCTCAGGTACCATATTTTGGGAGAAGGTTCCCTTGTCTGAATCAGCTCCCACACTAGGCAATCGTGAGTCTAGGCTCTAGGCTGCTCGTGAGTCTCAGTCCTGGCTCTTTATCACACGGTGGGGTCTGTTTTGATGCATCTGGCTTCCGCTGTGGGCTCTTTGCGGGCAAGGCCGAGACAACCTCTCTCACTGCTCTGCTGGCAGCATTGGAGACATGCCTGGCACAGAGGAGGCTTTTGGAGAAGTTTATTCACTCGGGTGATAAGCGAGCACATCCAAGCTCCTATGCTTGCATTTGCCAGCAACCACGTCTTTACAGTCATGCAGGCTATGTCTTGGGATTTGGGAAGTCTTTCCTGAAGGCATAGATACTTGAGTGGGTACCACCAGGTGATCCAGAGCCTGAAGGACAGTGCTAACTAGTGCAGAGGATCTAACTGCAGACTCGGGTGTCTCTGTGCATACCAGTTATCTCTCTCTATCTCTATTAATAGTGGTTCAGTACACACACAATTTATCCATAATTTTAACATTTGTCTTTGTTTTTAAAGTGTAAAATTTGGTACTGTTAAGTATATTTACATTGCTGTGCAACCAATCTCCAGAACTCAGTTCAAACTGTGAAACTGAAACTCGGTCTCCAGTAAGCAGCCTCTCCTCATTCTCCCTCCCTCCAGCTCTGGCAATCACGATCCTGATTTTTGTCTCTATGAATTTGACTGCTCTAGATACGTAACATAATGGAATCATATAACGTAGGTCCTTTTGTGACTGATTTATCTCACTTAGCATAATGTTCTCAAAGTTCATCGTGTTGTAAAAGGTGTCAGAATTTTCTTCTTCTTTTTTCCATTAATTTTTATTAGTTGGAGGCTAATTACTTTACAATATTGTAGTGGTTTTTGCCATACATTGACATGAATCAGCCATGGATGGCTGAATAACATTCCATTGTATGGATAGACTGCATTTTATTTATCTACTTATCCATCAATGAATACTTGCATTATTTTCATCATTTGATTACTATGGATAATGCTACTATGCACATGAGTCTACAATTGTCTGTTCCAGTTCCTGCTGTCACATTTTGGAGTGTATACCTAGAAGTAGAATTGCTGCATCATGGAGCAATTCAATGTTTAATTTTGAACAGTATGGAACGCCATACTGTTTTCCACAATGACTACACCATTTGACATTCCCACTAACAGTGAACAAGGGTCCTAGTTCTCCATATCCTCACCAACACTTCTTGCTTTCTGCTTTTTTCTTTTCACAGTAGCCATCTTAATAAGTGTGAGTTGGTATCTCTTGTAGTTTTGAGAATCACTTCCCTGATGTAATTATTGATGTTGAGCATCCCTTTGTATGCAGCTGACTGGACCATTTGTATGTCTTTTGTAGAGAAATGTCTATTTAGTTCTTTGCTCAATTTTTAATTGGATTATTTCTTTTGTTGTTGTTGAGTTGTAGCAGTTCTTTATATATTATGGAAATTAGTCCAAACCAGTTATATTATTTGCAAATTTCCTCCATTCCATAGGTTGTCTTTTCACTCTGTTGATCACGTCCTTTGATGCACAGAAAATTCTAGTTTTGATGTAGCCCAGTTTATTTTTTCTTTTGTTGCCTGAATTTTGGTGTCACCATTTTTATTGGAATTAATTCTTTTAGCAAGACTTATTTTAAAATTTCATGTAATTTCTTGACCTCTTCTGTAGCTTACAGTGGTAAATCATAATCAGGGGAAAACTTACTTGCAGATATCTGAAACATGTTCTATGCCTAGGCCCTGGTCCCTAAGAGTGGCAGTGGCAGGGTGGCAGCATTTGTGATGGGCCAGTGTTCTCTGAATGCCCTCCCTTAGGGTATAGGACTGAAAGAAAAGGCTCTCCCCTTCACTTCCAGAGAAGCTAGGCCACTAGGAGTTGGAATCCCCAGAGACCCAGCCAGATGCTTGTCCAGACTCGCATGGCTAAGGCTGTGCTAAGGCCATCAGTTTCCACAATCTGCTAGGTCTGGAAGTAGACGTTAATTTTGTAGCCCTAGGATGACACTGGGCCCAGAGGCAAGGGGATGACTGCACTGAAGAATATGGCCTTGGTTTCTGCAAGACATCTGCAGCATTTCACCCTCAGTCCAGCACCAATGGGTACCTGATTTCCAGTCCACATCAACCAGGTGAACATTGCATTTTGGATCTGGTTTTCCCCCCGGAACAGCAAGTGACACATCTGGGTCACAGGGGGAGCCCACCGGTTTGAGATGCAGACTTCAGGGCTCTCAGCTCTCACTTGCTTCCCCACTTCCCTTTCCCCAGACCTCTTCAATTTTAATCACCCATTTTTTTTTTTTTTTTTGTGGTGCCTTGAATGCCTATGTTCTCTTAGATGTCTAGGATTTTTCTCATGCTGTTCCCTCTTCCTGGATCAGTCTTTTCTGCCTTTTCTTCTAAGACTCAGCTCCTCCTTCTCTGAGCCTTCACAGACTCAGAACCTTCAAGGCGAGACCCCCTTGCACCCAGACTGTCAGTGACTGTTTGGCAGTTGGTCTCTTCTCATCTAAACACAGTTTAAAGTGAAAGTGGCTCAGTCGTGTCAGATTCTTTGCAACCCCCTGGACTATACAGTCCATGGAACTCTCCAGGCCAGAATACTGGAGCGGGTAGCCTTTCCCTTCTCCAGGGGATCTTCCCCACCCAAGGATCAAACTCAGGTCTCCTGCATTGCAGGAGGATTCTTTACCAGCTGAGCCATGGAAGCCCAAGAACACTGGAGTGGGTAGCCTACCCCCTCTCCAGTGGATCTTCCCGACCCAGGAATCGAACCGGGGTCTCCTGCATTGCAGACGGATTCTTTATCAACTGTTCATTGAGAAGAGGATGAAGGAGCAACAGCAGGAATATCTGTGCAGCTTGGGGGCGTGTGAGCATGTGAATGTGTGTATATGGGCACCTATGTTAAGCCCCATGTGGACACTGCTATGAGCACCTGGGTGTGGACCCTAGGCAGTGTTCCTCTCTGCGCGCTCCGTCAGCCTGCCCAGCCCCCTCCTCAGTTGCTCTCTCTGTAACAACGTGACTGTCTCCTGCTTGTCTCTGGCCGCCACCCCCGCTTCTCTCCCATAACTGGCTGTAATATAAGAACTGAAGTACATTTTCCATTATGTGTCGTTTTTATTCAGCACAGTCTGAAGTTCCCTGCTCTTAAAAAATGTTTAAATTGGAATGTTTTTCTTTTCCTCTGAACATACCCACGAAGGTAAATTGCCCTCTTGGTATATGGTCATGAATTTGCTTTTCTCTGCGTTGATAACCTATAGAAAACAGAAGCCCTTTCTCCTGCCCACCACTTTCCCTCCCCTTTCCGTCTGACCCTCAGTGGCTCCTGCCTGGCTTGCAGACTGCCGCCCCTACGTTGGCCCAGCCCAAGTCCCAGACTCAGCACTATCTGTCCCTCAGTCTGGAGCCTAAAGCTAGTGCGATCTCTTGCTTTCTTCTCGGGACCGGAAGAGGTGTTGGGGGGCGGTGGGCAAGGTAGAAGCTTCCCCTCTTCTGGAAACGTTGAGCCAGGAAGCCCCCGGTTCACAGAGATAAGGAACCTGGCCACCAGAGGGCGCATGGACCTCAGGAAAGGGTGGTGGGCTCTTCTCTGTGAACCCCTAACCAAGCAGAGGGCTGAGGGGTGCCCGCGGAGGTAGCTAGGTGGCTCCTCACGGAGCCTCTCTGAGTTGTAGGACCACGTCGGTCTCCCTGAATGCCCTGCTGTGATTCCTTTAGATGCCCTCAGATGGTCCTGGGTTTCAAAGCCAATGGTTCTGTCCAAGTCTGTGTGCCAGGTGCCCAGACCCGGCTAGAAGCTGTGTATAGAAGGAATATCAGGGTTGAACTGCAAGGGGGCCTGGTTGTTACTATTTTAATGTGTATTCAGAAAAAATACTACTAACCCACAAAACACTCGTTGTTATGGATATTATTCCTTAGCATGGACCTAAAAAAAGAGAGCTGATTTAAGACTGATTTAAAGGATTACATTAACAACTCTTCCAATGACCCATGAAGGTGAAGCATGGATGATGGTGTTTCAAGATGAAGACGGTCATAACTCACCTCTTAATTACTTTTCTCCAAGCCAGCTTTCTCCCACCCTTCCCACATCAGTCATGAAATGTACACCGTTTCAGTTGCTCAGGCCTAAGCATTGGAGCCATCCTGAACTCCCCTCTTTGTTTCATCCACCATATCTGATCAGCCTGGAAACACTCTCTACTTTACTCTCAAAATAAAATCAGAATCCATGCACTTCTCCCACCTCCACCAGCCCCACCTGAGTCTGGGAAGCCGCCAGCTCTCTCCTGGATGGCCAGTCACCTCTGCACTGGTATCCTTGTTGCCACCCTGAAATCCACTCAGCTAACAGGGAGTGCATGTAGGCAGGCATGGGGTACCATCTGGTCCCACCGTGAGCAATGGCTTGCCATACTGGCTGTGGGTTCAGTTGCAGGTCACCTCCCCCTGGCATGGACAGAGCTGCCAAGGACTAAATGATTTTGCTTCTTAGTCTGCTTCGAGGCAGACATCTCCCTAGAAAGACAAGCTGATTTAGGGCCTGACACCAGCTAGCCTTGATCAGAAGGTGATGAAAATGCATCTCTAGCTAAAAGGTTTGCTAAGCACAAGTCCAAACAGGCTCAGTTCTCTGGTTGGAACTAGAGCCGTGCCTGTGGAGGGCCTGATAGTGGCCCTGGCCTGGGAGCCCAGGAACATGCTGGGGACCTGGAAATATCTACCTTTGGAAAGCTGGAGTATACCACAGCGGGGAAGTTGAGGAAGAAGATGCTGTCTTTGTTTCCAATCAAATCATCCTTTCTTGGCTTGGTGAGGCTCTGTCCTTTTCCAGAACCTTCCACTTAGTTGTACACACGTGACTCAAACTGGGCAGTGCTCTAAGGGGGTATGAGCAAGTTGCTGTTTTGTCCTCCATGGACAGATTTGTCCTGGACCTGAAATTTGCCTAGGGTCTTGAAGGATGCAGAGGAGCTGTCTGGGCCAGCGAGGTGACATGCCAGGTCCAGGTTCAAGGTGCTAATGGGGGAAGGATGCTGAAGAGCAAGGCACGAGTCCCAGTCTGTTGCCGGAGTGGTGCATGAACCCAGTGAATTGGGCTCCACAGACCCTAGAATTAACTTGGCCTCACTGGTTGAACTTGGACAAGTTTCTTCCCCTTTCAGGCTCAGTTTTCTTTTCTTTTTTTGGGGGGGGGCCTCAGTTTTCAACTTATTTTAAGGAATGCATTTCTTAGGGCCCCCTGCAGCCCTTCTGGGGGTGGGAGGAGAATGGGTTTGTCTTATTTCCACTCATACCCTTGCATCACTCAAATTTGTCAAACAGCTAACATCCAGGCAGACTTTCAGAGTTGCCAGTTTCTACAGATCAATGTATTTAATTAGATGGGTTTTCTTTTTTCTCTTTTATTGAATTGAGTAAGCAAATAAAATTTGGGCAATTTGTTATTAGGTCATTCAAATGCCAACTGAGTTTCATAATCTGGACTTGTGCCACATCCAAGTCCTTCCAATTTCTTTCCGGAGGGGCGGACTCTGAAGCCAGCTGGAAGAGTGGGTATTACTGGGTTCTGTAGTACTCCTGAGGGTCTGAGTACCTGCAGTCTAGCCGGACTCTCTGTTGATCTAAGAGTGCAAGCTGGGTGGTTAGAGAGTTTAGGGCTAGTGTTGGGTGGGGGCAGTGGTGACATGGTAATAATCAGATGTTCTTGGCGTTCTCCATGAACAAAGGCTTGCCTTGAATCTGCAACCTCTGTTTCCTTATCTGTATCACTAATAAGTTCTCTGCAACACTCTAGTTCTGGGGAGGTGGAACTGCCCCCAGTCCCACCAAGGTATAGCTGGTCCCTCCAGTGCTTGGAGGAGACAGCCCTTGGGACCCAGGTCTTGGAGGCCCAGCGAGGAGCGGTGGGCAGGAGGCTGGGATCGGGACGGCAGCCGCCTGGGCTCGGCCTGAGAGGTGCCGGGTCTGAGAGGTGCTCGCTGGCTAGGCTGCATTGGGCTCAGGACCGCTCGCCCTGCTGCTGTTCCACCTCCGGCCATAAGGCAGGGTGGGGGCGCTCTCGCTCCACCGATGGAGCGCGCCGCGGCGCTTTCCAAGCCCTTGGCCACCCTCCACGTCGCGGGAACAGTTTTGCTGGTCCTGGACTCCCGGGAGCACGGGCACCTCAAGGCCCCCGGGCGAGAAGGGGTTTGGGTGCTGAGAGATGGGCAGCCGTAGGCATCGAACATGGCAGGAGGAAGGCCTGCCTGGGCACCCGCCCTAGGTCTCCACATTCCCATCCCCTCTTTGAGCCTCGCCCCTCGCCCCTTCTCTCCCTCCCTGTCGACACCCCCTTCCTGCCGAGGAGAGGCAGGAGGGAGGTAACCGTGGGTCATTCCCCTGTGGGATCTGCTCTGAGAGGGTGAGGCTGGGGTCACTAAGCCGCCTTCCTGGCTCCTGCGGCCCAAAGAGTGAGCAGGCAAGTCTGTAGACAGGCTGCCCAGACCTGTTGAACTCAGAGAGGCTGTGACAAGGCGTGACAGGCGTCCCGGAGGCAATGGTTGGAGGGCTCTCGTAGGGGCCCGGGGACAGGCATTCGGGGCATCAGGCTTGGTAAATAACATTAGCAAGGCGACAACCCCGAGCAGGCAAATTGGGAATGCAGACAGGGCTTGGTGACCATGCTGGCTGTCTGCCTGTGAGTCACCTCTGCCAATCAATTCATCGCACAGCACTTGGATGGGCAATGTGCTTAGAAAGAGAGGCTGAGTGGAGCCCTCCCTGCAGACCATGGAGCTCTCTGGGGTGCACCATGGTGGCCAGGAATGCGGCCTCCTCCTGCTGGGCACAGAAGCCACTCAGGGCCCTTGTCATTTCCCTACTTGCCCTTTTTTGCAAGGGCTGGTACGGGTTCCCCAGTTTTCAAGTTGAAACTGACCTTTCCTAAAGCTACCCTGGGTTGGGGGGCTCCAGGGATCCCCCAGCCCCGCTGAATCGAGTCCCTTCTTGGGGCTCCATCTCCTTGTCTCTGTCGAGTGCTTGGTGCAGAGTAGACGCCAATGAATATTGGTTGTCAAAATGAAGAAACCACTGTATTTCTCTGTTTTTGATTATAACAAACAGCATAATTTATTTATTTAAATTTTTTTTTAAGTTTTATTTTTTTTGTTTGTTTTTGACCGTGCTTGGCTTTATGTTTCCTTCTAAACCTAGGAAATTAATGGATGGCCCTTTAGGAAACAAGTGGGTGTCCAGTGTATACATAGCACAGAGTGGTTTCAGGAGATAAACCAGTTTTGCGCAGATGTGGGGTGGGGGCAAGGGCCAGTGGGGTGACAAACAGGGTCTGGGAAAGAGGAAATTTATCTGCAGAGAGTCCCGGGAACACAGCTTATTTCACAGGCTCTTCCTTCCTGTGCTTCCTTTTCAGTTCTGACCCTGTGAAACAGAAAACAGCTTTCCTTGACCCAGAGACAAGGCAGGCTGTGACTGTGGTGTGCAGACGTGCTGAGAGCTAATTGTGCCCACTACGGGACAGCTCCGGCACTCTCCACAGGAGATCTCTGTGGTGTGGGCAGGTCAGTGCCCTGGTTGCTGAGGGCATGTGACCTGGAAGCTGCTCCCGAGCCCCCTCCCGCCTCTACCCCCAGTCACAGTGGCCCCCTAACCCAGGTTTCTGATGGGTTGTTTACCTAAGTGCAGAGATAACATCTGAGCCACATGGAGAAAGCACTAATGGGTGACATTTGAAGATTCTGAGCTGAATCTGCCTGGAATTTGATTTTTGCCTCTTTAAAAAAACAAAACAAAACTTTCCACTTTATATTTTCAAACCTTGCCGTGTATTGAGTCATTTCTTAATGGCACATAAATCCTATCCATTAGTTCATATTTGCCTGTTATTTCAAGAGGATATTTTTTTAGAGCCAGTGACCATAGCTAGTTTTGTGTCATGCCCTCCTCACATTTGGGGACATGTAGTCCTTTGGGCTCGTGGCCCTGCAAAGCCACAGCTTGGAGCTGGAGGGAGCTTTGCCCTGCTACGCAGAGGAGTGGGGGCTACAGGGGGCGGCCAGCTGTGAAGCATGCCCCACACAACTGGGTTCTGCCTAGCTTCCATTGTGAGGCTCACTGGGGCATGGAGGGAATTGCAGGAGAGGTCAGACTGTGGCCAGTTCTGAGTGGAGGAAGAAAGAAGTGGGGAAGGAGAGAGGGAAGGAAGGGAGAGGCAGGAGACTTCTGGTGACTCATGGCCCCGGTGATGACAGCTGGCACAACTTGACTTCTTCAGAAGCCAGGCAGCACCCAATACCCAGCGCTGAGTGCACACCTCTGCAGGGTGGTGGGGCTCACCCCAAGGGGAGGGGTGGTGCCAGTGTCGCTCTGGAGTGGAGACACTTTTGGCGGCTCGTGAACGTATGCTGGTTTTACTCTTGGGGAATGCCACGGTGTCTCCCGGGAGCCTGGCCAGCTGGCCATGGTCACATCCTTTTTGAAATGGGTCTTCACAGGCTTGACCAGTCATCCCTCACACCCAGGTCCCAGGTGCCACCTGAAGTGGTACTCCCCTGCCTTTAACCCTCTTTGGCTTTCTTTCCCTGGATCTCTCTCCTCTGCGTCTCCCTCCTCCCTTCCTTTTTCTGCCAGGTCCTTCTCTTCTGCCCGGGCCCTGCACCCCTTGCCGTCTTTCTCCCATTTCTCTTGCCCCTCCTCCCTCTTCTCCTCTTTCTCCCTCAATAGCTCTCTTGCTGTCCCTGCACCTTCTGGCCATTCCTCTGCCTCTCTCCTGCTCCTTTTCTCTCCTTCCTTCCTTCTTTCCCCCTTTGCCTCCCTCCCCCTCCTTCCTTGTCTCCCCCAAGGCTGCTCTCCGCTCCTTGCTCTTGTCTTCACGCCTGTTTTCCACTCCTCATCCTGTCCTTTTTCTCCTTTTCCTCCCCATCCCTTATTCCTCTCTGCATCTCTGGCCTCAGAATCCTTTACCCTCGTCTGCTCACCTTTGGTCATTCTTTCAGAAGCTCTCTGCCCTCCTTTCCCAGCCTCTCCCCTCCTGCTCCTCTCCTCTCATTGTTCCTGCTACTCTGTGTGGGTCTCTCTCTGCCTTCCACCATCCCTCCTTCCCTCCTCACAGCTCTTCCCTCCACCATCAAACTCTCTTCATCTTTCTTCTCTCCGCCAAGCTGCCCGTCCAGCTCCTTCTTCCTGCCCTTTCGTCTCTGTTTCTCCCAGCATCCCAAGTGGCAGAACCCGGGGAGCAGCTAAGCCCTCCCCCACCCACCTAACTGTCCTAAGCACTGCCTCAGGGACACTCACTGGGACACAGGGGAAACAGCAAACCCTGGGAGTCAGGCAGGAGGGGGAGATCAGCTCAGAGCTCACGTGCCATATGGGGCTGTTGATGCTTGTAGCCCAGACAACGGGGAAGGGGATCCTTGAAGGTTGCTGGGTTTTAGTGGGTTCCTAGTCATTGTGCCGTCAGTGGGAGTTGTTTCTGATGGGCACCCCCAGAGACGAGTCATCTGTGCGGGAGCACAGTTGAGCTGCAGGCAGATCTCGTGTAGGATGACCCTTTTGTCTCTAGGATCCTCCCTTGGGTGGATGGCCTTCCATGCCAGCCTCTTCCCCTAGGGCTGGGCCATCCTTGCCCATCACCTACATCCTTAGCTGCCCGTTGCCCCTGCCTATATCTCTTAGCCCCGAGGCCCATGTCCTGGCCCTCCATTTCCCACTTACCTCGTCCTCTGCCTCCGTTCAGTTTGCTACCATGTCGATCTGCTTGCAGCCGGCCGTGGGGCAGTAGGGGATGCGTCCTTGGGAAGCTACTCCCTCTGCTGTCCACCACAAAGGAGGCAGTGGGGGATGGGGGGTTCCTAAAGGTGGTGGGGGCCCTAGAACAACCCAGTCTCGAGCTCTGCATCAGAGCAGGAAAAGCCGTGGACCCCTACAACTACACTCCTAGCCAAACGAGGATTCTGCCCTTCACAGAGAGCCCCCCGGGGCCCAGGGGAGCTCCTGTGGACGTAGCTCACACATCACCTGCTGCGTGCGTTTCTGTCTTTGTGCCAAGCCCTGCCAGAGGACAGTGGCAACAGCATTCTGTCGACTCAAGAAGGACCCAAAGGAGCTGGGGTGGGGGTGGCTGCACAAACAGTCTCAAGCCTCTTGTACAGGAGACACTGAGGGCCAACTCGGGCCTACACCTAGGCTGTCCAAGACCTGGGGCCAGAATCAAATCTAGGGTGACACTTGGCAAGCCTGGGCCTCGGGGTCCTCATGTTAAACAGAGTAACAGACTTCCATGGTCTTTCGGCTGGGGTAGGCGCCTTTTTCTTCAGGCCCTATATTCATACATGTGTGCTTTCACTGAAGCCTCCCATTAACTCAACAAGCTGGTTTCCGGTTTTGCCCCGACAGTAACCAAGGTGTAGGACATTTAAGTGATCCATCACAGATGTGCGGCGAGTAAGTGGCAGAGTCAGACCTGGCACATGGGTCTACTGTCTCTGCGTCCCCTCGCCAGCTCTGTCAAAGTACTTCCTGTTGGAGGGCCAGGGCTCCAGCACTCTGAGCTCTTGTCCACCAGAAGCAATTGGATGAATGAAAAGGCAAATCCAAGGGGTCAAACCTCCAAAGCCTTGAAGGGAGGGGGTGGCTTTTTGACCGTTATTTTCTTTTCATCTCTGCTACAAGCTGGGTGGCAGGGTACTTTGCCCAAGGCATTGTGTGTTTTATCATTGTTTTGTGGTAGCAGAGGTTCTGTAATGTTTACTTAATCACTTGCTGTTCCCGTTGCCTGCATCCTCTGCCCTCAATCTGTACATTACCAGCTTCTTCTTGACATTCAGTCCTCAGCTTAAATGTCACCATGTTTGGCCACCCATTCTAAAGTGGCCATTTAGCCACTCTGTTTCATCATCCCATCTTAATTTTCTAGCCAGCACTGCTTGTTTCTATTGTCCTCCTTTATTTCTTCCTTTGTGCCATCTCTCTCTCTCTCTCCTAACTAGACTGCCAGTTCTGTGAGTGCGAGACCACATCTGGATTCCTTTTGTACTCCCAGGTCCTGGCACTGTGCTTGGCACCCAATAGGGGCTCAATGAATAGTTGCTATGAAGCCCAGGGAAGCAGGGACCAACCTTGTCTATGAGAATTAGGGAAAGTATTGAAAGATGGTTAGGAGCTGTCCAGGCAGAGAGACAGGACCAGACATTTCTAGTAAGAGAAGCACACATTAGAATGCTAGCATTACCAGCTCCAGCCTTGATCTTCTGCAACCTGAGGTTCCAGACTTGAACACCAAGACCTTGGGGAGGGCTGCTTTCTTAAGCACCCTGAGCCCCAGTAGTACCAGTGAGGGAACTGCAGGGACCTCCAAACAAATATAGAGCTGCCAATGCCCGTCTTATTGCTGTTCAGTCACTTGGTCACGTCCGACTCATTGCGACCCCGTGGACTGCAGCACGCCAGGCTTCCCTGTCCTTTACCATCTCCCAGAGCTTGCTAAAACTCACATCCATTGAGTTGATGATGCCATCCAACCATCTCATCCTCTGTCGTCCGTTTCTCCTCCTGCCTTCAATCTTTCCCAGCATCAGGGTCTTTTCTGATGAGTCAGTACCTGTCTAAAGAAAGGAAATGTCCTCAAACCTCTCAGCAGCTTGTCCTATAGCTTTGAAGTGTCCCACTTTACCAGAGCTGGCCCCTCTAAGGTCATCTCTCAGCAGGGTGAGGATGAAAGCCCCTGGACATGCAGCCTAGTGCATGGACGTGAACCTGCACACACATGCTATAGGTTCAGAGCTCTGTCCTGTGTCTGAGGGATGGACTCTGAGCTCTGGCTTTTGACCAACCCCCTGAACTGCATGCCTTTCAGTCATTGTTTTGACATCAAGAGGATGACCAAATCTTTAGCAAGCCCTGGGGAAGAGGGTACGGATTGCGATACTGCATCCAAAAGTCCCAAGTCACAGAAATGGAAATTGGCTGCCATGTCAGGAAAGTATAAGGGAGAGGAAATTGCCTTGTGAGCAATTCTGCATATGGTCATAAAAATCCCCAATAATCCTTTACACCGGTGCGGCTCTCTATCAGGTGCTGAGTACCTTCCCATACATCAGTCCACCCGAGCTTTGCCATAGCCTGTGAGGTAAACAGGGCCAGGATTAGCTCCCCAAGGAGGCACTGGCCAAGCTAGGGCCAGAAGCCAGGCATCCTGCCCCAAGCCCAGGGTACTACTATCAATTTTGCACAGGCCCTGGCCCAGGCCCAAGAGGTCGTTGTGCTGCAGTGGGGCATCTGGCCTTGAGCACCAATGGACTGGAGATAGGGTTTTGGTTAGGAGAGTCAAGGGCAGTGAACTGCATTCTAAGGAGCCCTGAATGGCTGATTTGTCTTCCTTTCTGCTCTTCTTCTGCCCTGCGTTTTTTTGTTTGTATTGAGGGAAAATTCACATAGCATGAAGTTCATCATTTAACAATTTTAAAGTATACACTTCATTAGCATTTAGTACGTTCATGGTATTATACAACCATTACCTGTGTCTAGTTCTAGAACATTCTGGCCACCCCAAAAGTAAACATCACATTCATGAAGCATCCATCCCCAATTCTCCTCTCCCTTCTTTTCACTTAAAAAAAAACCAAAAACAAAAACCTTATTACTGAGATTTATTTGTGGACTTTGGGTGTAGAGAGTTGAATTAAATGCATATCTCATTTCAGGGCCGGCTACTAAAATCACCTATGGGGTATATGAGGACCCCTTCTCCTTTTATGTCTTTTCCCTTTTATTTCAGATCCTCACCTCTTTTCCTCCCTTTCATGGACACCCACTCTAATGCATTTGAGATGCATCTCTGAATATGTATGTGTTCTTGTAAAATATAGTGTTGTTTTGTGTATGTGTTCTTAATTTGCATAAATATTATTGTGCTATAAATCTTGTTCTGTTTCTTGCTTGAAAAAAAAACAGCACTATAATTTTGAGATCACTGTATGTTGTACATACATCTGGTTACTTCAAACTGCTGCTTAGAATTCTATTTATACTATCCATTTTCCTGTGGATGGAAAAATGGCCTGTCCCCAGTTTCATGCCATGGCCCTCCTTGGACATGTTCCAATGGTACTTGCATTGGGATAGACCCCCAGATGTGGGCTCAGTGGATCACAGAGTACACATGTACTTAATGCTACTAAGCCCTGTTGGTTTCATCTCCAAAAGAGTAGGTCAAGAAAGAACGAAATAGTGCCATTTGCAGTAACATGGCTGGACCTAGAGATTATCATACTAAGTGAAATGAGTCAGACAGAGTAAGACAAATAACATGATATCACTTATATGTGGAATCTAAAAATAGGCTACAAATGGACTCATTTACAAAATAGAAATAGAGATACAAATGTAGAAAATAAACTTATGGTTACCAGGGACTAAGGTGGGGGAGGGATATATTGGAAGATAGGGATTGACATATACACACTGCTGTATATGGAATAGATAACCTATCCTATAGCACAGGGAATTCTACTCAATACTCTGTAATGACCTATATGGGAAAAGAATCTAAAAAAAGAGTGGATATATGTATACTTGATTCACTTTGCTGTATACATGGAACTAACACAACATTGTAAATCAACTACACTCCAATAAAGATTATTTTTTTTTGCATTTAGTTCATTTTTATTTTGGATTTGTACAGTTTTTAGATACATGTCCTTTTCTCAATTAAAAAAAAGTAATTCTGTGAGGTAGATATCATTATCCCTACTTTTCTTTCTTTTTTCAAAAAAATAATTTATTTTAATTGGAGGATAATTACTTTACAATATTGTGGTGGTTTTTGCCATACATTGACATGAATCAATCATGACGGGTGCACATGTGTCAAAAGGTAGCTCAGCTTATAGTCCCACCAGGAGGGCACGGGGGCTCTGGTTTCACCTAGTCCTTGCTGACATCTGGTATTTTTGAACTTTCTAATACTTTCCAAACTGATAGGGGCTAAGAGAATCTTATTGTATTTTCCAATTTCCTTATCCTTGATTACTAGCGAGTTTGGGCATCCACCCCCAGGTTTATTGGCTATTATGCAAGTTGCTTGTTTAAATACTTTCTCTGTTTTTTCTTTTATTTTTTAAAAATTTGAACTCCTATCTTCTTTCTGAATGATCCCCTCTTGTTGGTTTGGTTTTAGACATCACATATATATTCACCTCTTGGTCATTTATTTTTTTATTCCCAATAATATCATTTTATGAATAGAAATCCTTACTTTTATTTAATTGAACCTATCAATTTGTATGGCTTGAAGGTTTTATTTTCAGTCTGATCCCTGTCCTCTCCAAGACCTAAAGGTATTCTACATTTTCTTTCAATACCTTTTTGGTTTTACCTTTTATATTTAGGTTTTTTAATCCATCAGAAATCACTTTTTATTTGTGGTGTGACGTGAGAATGCAACCATTTTTTCAGCACTATTTACTTAAAAACCCTTGTTTTGCTTATTGGTTTGTTGTTCCAACTTTAACATATATATTAAATTGCTATTATTTTCCTTGGGATCTGATTTTTTTTCTCCCTACACCAGTACATATTGCTTTTTTAAAAAATTGCTTTAACTTTGTATTATATCTTATCTTGTAGGACAAGTCTTTCTCTTTGCTCTGTCTATTAGGATGAGTCTTTCTCTTTGCTCTTCTATACAAATTGACTTATGTCTTTTGAGGTCTTTATTCTGCCCATTTCTTCTTAATTCCCATATAAACAAATTCACAGCATTGGCAGAATGGAAAGACCTCTTTCCTCTTTGGTCCTGAGGAGAGCTACTCCTTTATGGCAGATAATACTTCAACCATGATAAAGTTCTTTCAAGTCATTTGTTTTATTTCAAAACCCTAAAGAAGTCCCTGAGAAAGGCAGCCCCATTTTACAGATGAGGACACTGAGGCTTAAAGAGGGGTAGGGATTTCCAGAGATGCCCAGTGAGTTAGTCAGGTGGTAGCTTTCTGAGCCCCTGTCCTTGTCTATGAACACCACACCATGCTAACACACAGTGTTCAAAGACCATAGACAACTCAGGCTCCAAAGCACAAATATTTGCCACTCAGTCTCCACCCAGATAGACAAGGTAAGGGGACAGCAAAGCCAGAATTGCTTTGAAGGAGCGAGAGCTGAAGACCAATAGGCATTTCAAGGGAGGTCATTAAGCATAGTTAGGAGGCTATGGTCGAAGCAGAGGATGGTTTGGGAAACAGTGGAAATAGTTCTAGAGCCAGATATGGGCACATTGCAGGGGTGGCCATGGCAACTCAGTGCTAATGACACTGCAGTTGAATGAATCTTTATACATCAAATTTTCCCACACTTTATCAGGCAAGCAAGGAGGTCAGAAGGAGGGAGAAAAGGACATGGTGGCCCTGGTGACTGCAGTGAGGAAGCCAGCAGCAGGCTCTGCAGGCACAGGTGGTGTGCACAGCAGGACTTCCTTGAGGGGCTGGGAGTCTAAACAGGGACTTAGCCTGAGCAGCAGTGGTCAAGTCAGTGGAAAGACTTAACCCAGGCACCCTATGACCATAGACATCACTCCAGTGGAGTCTGACGGGGCCTAGCTGCGCATCAGCAATCCAGCTCCATCTGAGCAAGCACTTTTTCAAGATCAGGGCCACTGCCTCAGAATGGGTACCCTCCTTGACCCTGGAGGTGTGCAAGGAGTGGTTGCATGGCCACAGGAAGGTGGAGGTTGAACATATGTTTGAAGTGGAGATGGTTCTACAACACTGGCCCACTGGTTCACAGGTGGACTTCAGACTCACTTGGGGGTGGGTTAAAAACACAGATGCCAGTTCCTACCCTGCTGAGTCCACCCCTTGGCTGGGGAACCTCTAGTTAAGAGCAGTTCTTCTCAAACTATCTGGGATAGAAAGACTAGTTTTTCAATCTCTACTCTGTCACAAGATACATTATACAAAGGGCTTCCAGGTGGCTCAGTGGTAAGGAATCCGCCTGCCAATGCAAGAGATGCAGGTTCGACCCCTGGGTTTGGAAGATCCTCTGGAGAAGGGAATGGCAACACACTCCAGTATTCTTGCCTGGAAAATCCCATGGGCTGCAGAAACTGGCATGCTACAGTCCATGGGGTCGCCAAGAGTCAGACATGACTTAGCGACTAAACAACAACAAATATTTTCTAAAAGACAAAATCTCACCTTTCTCTGTTGTAGCCAGGTCAAATTGCTAAAATAGTACCTAGACACCTACTCTTATTGCTGTACTTAGGAATCAGCACTAGCATGTGAAACATTCTTGTAGAGTTCATGGCCAGCCTGGAGGTTCGAGGCCACTATGCCTCTGCTTCTGATCAGCAAAAGCTGTCCTGCCTCTACTCCAAATTCTGAGGCTACCCTGGGACAAGGGCCTTTTTGCTTGGTCCACCTGTTGAGGACTCAATTGGCTCTGTGCTTGTCTTGGCTCCTCAATTTCCTCTTCACTCCCTGTGAAGGGAGCAACTGCCATAATTCCTTCCTAAAAGCTCAAAGAGCACTGGAACAAGATGCTTATCCAGTCTTTCTTTGAGGGGGCCCTGACCTTCCCATTGTGCACTGTAAGTGATAAACAAAGCATATGTTGACTTTTCAAAGACCTGGCCTGGGCCAAATGGGTACATCATGGTTTCCAATGTGGAATTCCTAAACCAGAAGCTCAACTTCTCTGGCTGCCCTCCAGAGGCTGTGGTCCAGAAAGTGGAAGAGCTTTTGGGTGGGCTTTACGACAGAATGACAGCTACACAAAAGCTCCTAGAGCAGGCTAAGGAAAGACTATGTTGAAGGACATGGGACACTTGATGTCAAAGGAGTGGAATGTGCCACAGTGATTGCTGAGGCTCTGTACCACTTGAATATTCCATGGTTCAAACGGGCTGTTGGCTAAGATACTTGATCTATGTACACTTTCTCCCATGGCCACAGAGACAAATTCATTGCCAAGTAAGACAACTTACTTAGCATCTTCTAGCTGCTAGTCCCTGTGCTGAGCCCTGGTGAGGGAGGTGAAGAATCATACATAGCCCCAAGTCTGGAGATGCATGCAGCTCACAGTCCAATGGGGAGAAAGAAAATAAACATCCCTCAGTTCAGTTCAGTTGCTCAGTTGTGTCCGACTCTTTGTGACCCCATGGACTTCAGCACACCAGGCCTCCCTGTCCATCACCAACTCCTGGAGTTTACTCAAACTCATGTTCATTGAGTCAGTGATGCCATCCAACCATCGCATCCTCTGTCGTCCCCTTCTCCTCCGGCCTTCAATCTTTCCCAGCATCAGGGTCTTTTCCAATGAATCAGTTCTTCACATCAGGTGGCCAAAGTATTAGAGTTTCAGCTTCAGCATCAGTCCTTCCAATGAATATTCAGGATTGATTTCCTTTAGGATGAACTGGTTGGATCTCCTTGCAGTCTAAGGGACTCTCAAGAGTCTTCTCCAACACCACAGTTCAAAAGCATCAATTCTTTGGCACTCGGCTTTCTTTAGAGTCCAACTCTCACATTCATACGTGAGTACTGGAAAAACCATAGCTTTGACTAGACAGACCTTTGTTCACAAAGTAATGTCTCTGTTTCTCAATATGCTGTCTAGGTTGGTCATAGCTTTTCTTCCAAGGAACAAGCATCTTTTAATTTAAAATAAATTACATTGAATATCCCTGCTGCTGCTACTGCTAAGTCACTTCAGTCGTGTCCAACTCTGTGCAACCCCATAGACAGCAGCCCACCAGGCTCCCCCGTCCCTGGGATTCTCCAGGCAAGAACCCTGGAGTGGGTTGCCATTGCCTTCTCCAATGCATGAAAGTGAAAAGTGAAAGTGAAGTCGATCAGTCATATCTGACTCAGCGACCCCATGGACTGCAGCCTACCAGGCCCCTCCGTCTATGGGATTTTCCAGGCAAGAGTACTGGAGTGGGGTGCCATTGCCTTCTCCATTGAATATCCCTAACAGGGCACAATTGCCAATGCATAGACCAGGCTGGGCTGTCAGCTCCATGAGGGCTAGCTTATTTACTAATGTGTGCTCAGTGCCTGAAGATCACTCAGTATTTGTTGAATAAAAGCTCTTTAATGTCCCTAATGTGGGGACTGTGATGGATGAGCAGTTTTATGTGTCAACTTGGTCAGGCTATAGCCCCCAGTTATTCAATTAAACACTAGTACAGGTGTAGCTGTGAAAGTGTTTTGTAGATGTGGCTCATATCTGTGGTTAGTTGAGTTGAGGTAAAGGAGATCACCCTTGGTCCTGTTGGTGGGCCTCAGCCCATCAGTTGAAAGGCCTCAAGAAAAAAACTGAGGTATCCATGAGAAAGAAATCATACCTATGAATTGCAGCATCAGCTCCTGCTTGAGAGTTTCCAGTCTGTTCTTCCTGATGGCCTATCATATGGCTATCAGACTTGCCTAGCCAGCCCCACAATTGAGTCACAAATTGACTGCAATAAAATGAGTAAGCCAATTCCTTGCAATAAATCTACATCTATCTATCATCCATCAATCTACCTATCAATCAATCATCTATCTAAAGGATTCTACCAGAGAAATAGAATCAGTATCTCTATATCTCTATCCTCTGGGACCACATCCCAACTTCACCCCAGCCCCCAGTGTTCTTAGTCATGAAGCATTACTCAAGCTGACTGTGAGTTCTGCTGTCCTCCTCAGCAGTCTGTGAGTGTGCTGAGGGCAGGAACTCAGCTTCCCTCATGTCCGTAACCATGGTGTCTTATCAGATGCATGCCCTGAATGGCCCCCTTAAATGATCTTTGGATGAATGGATGTGCAGATGCTGGGAGGCTGAGGGCAAGATATGCTGGTGATTTCTCCCTAGCCCAGCTCATCTGCCTTCTGTGACTTCAGTGATGACCTCTGTGTCTTTGACTGCTAATCCTCTAGCTCCAGGCAAGACCTCTCCTCTGATCACCAGATCCATAGCTCTAATCACCCACTGGACCTTGTAAGGCAACAAACTCAGTATTAATAGCACCAGAGCCTTGTACCCAGGTGTAGGCTCCTGGGCCCAACTGCCCGGTTTAAATCTTTGCTCCTTCACTGACTCAGTTCAGTTCAGTTCAGTTCAGTTCAGTCGCTCAGTCGTGTCCGACTCTTTGTGACCCCATGAATCGCAGCACCCCAGGCCTCCCTGTCCATCACCAACTCCTGGAATTTACTCAAACTCATGCCCATCGAGTCAGTGATGCCATCCAGCCATCTCATCCTCTGCCGTCCCCTTCTCCTCCTGCCCCTAATCCCTCCCAACATCAGGGTCTTTTTCAATGAGTCAACCCTTCACTGACTAGCTGTGAAATTATTTAATCTATAGGACTCAGTTACCTCATCAAAAAATGAAACTCATCATCACCATCATTATCGTCATCATGTACTTTATGGGGTTTGAGAAGGAATGAGGTAAGACATGCAAAATGAGAAAAAGGAACCTGGAACACAGAATGCTCTCTACTGCACTAAGGACCTGTTAGCTAATGTGATCATTTTCCATTCCAATTGGTCTAAAGCAAAACTCAAGTTCTTCTCTAAGTTGTTTCTCTCGTCCTGTATTCTCCACTCAGTAAATATCTCTACCATCCACATCCCATCCACTTCCCAATATATTTTTAATCATGGCAACTCTAATTCTTAAATATCTCCTTTTCTCCATCCATACTATTATCATCCTGATCCTAGCCACAATCATCTCTTATCTGTATGACTCATTAGCCTCCTAAATGGTCTCTTTGCCTCTGTTCTTGCCCACTTTCTCAAAGTGTACTCCCAATACCACAGCCAAGAGGATCTCTACATAGCCCATAACTCCTGTTCAGAACTTTCCAGTTTTTCCATGTCATGAAGAATAAAGTCTAAACTCTTCCTCCTGGCCTCCACATTTTACTTAATCTTGCTTCTGCATAACTCTCTGACCTCGTGTTTGGCCTTTCTCCCCATCCTCCACTATGTTCTGGTTACACTGATTCCCTGGCTCTTTCTGAAACACAGATGAGCATCGTACTTCAAAGCGTCTGCACATATTGGTCTCCTTGGCTGAAACCTAGGTAATTCCTCCTATTTATGCCTCAGTTCATGCATTAGCTCTCCAAGAAAGAGTTCCTAGACCTCCTATACTTGATCAAATTCTCCATTATGTGTTCTCATTGCATCCCAGATGCTCCTGTCATAGCTCTTAGCCCAGATGTCATTTGTCTTTATTGGTCTGCTCATCTGATCTATATCTTTCTTTTTCACTAAAGCTAAAAGCTTCATCTGTTTTGTTCAACTCTGCTTCCAGTAGTTAGAAGAGTATCTAGCACATAGTAGATACTCAATAAAAAGTTATTAAGAAAGCTGTATAATTGAGGCAACTTCTGATTTGGTTTTGGGGGATGAGCAGTCTTTTTCAGCAATTTAATTTATAGGAGATCGTCAACTGGGTGGGCTTCCCTGGTGGCTCAGGGGTAGAGAATCCACCTGCAAAGTCAGGAAACACAGGAGATGCAGGTTCTATCCCTGGGTCAAGAAGATCCCCTGGAAGAGGGCATGGCAATCCACTCCAGTATTCTTGCTTGGAGAATCCCACGGACAGAGGAGCCTGGCAGGCTATAGTCCATAAAATCGCAAAGAGTCAGACATGACTGAAGCAACTGAGCATGCATGTATGCACATCAGTTGGGTGGTGAAGAAGGAGCAAGAGGTATTTTAGGTGAGTCAACAACATGAGCAAATGCATAAAGCAATGAAAATGAGAGTGGGCTGACAGAAAGATGGGGATCTTGGAATAGCTGATGAAGGTATATGAGGGGCAAGCTAGAGGGTGAAGATGGAGATTATAGCAGACCTTGTGCCCCAGGCTAAAAAGATGTGTGTGTGTTTTTTTTTTTTTTTTTTGTCTGGAGGGGAAGAGGAAGGAGGGGCTAGGGAAGGGGCATGCCACGTGGAAGAATGCTCCCAGTGAAGACTCTTCCTCTTTCATCTGGCCCCAGGTATCTCTCATTCATTGTAAGCCACCTCCAAGTGCTTGGGTGCAGTTTTGCCAGCCAGGCTAAGCCCCAGGAAGTCCCAGTGTTCACCTTCTTTCTTATGTTACATCTTCCCAAGCTTAAGAGCACCCCCTTTCTTCCCTTTGAGAAAAGCATGTGCGAAATCCTCAGCACCATATGTTCCATGAACACTCATTGTTCAAAGTTAGACAACTAGGGGCGAGGGCCACAGCTATATATTTGGAGAAAAACTGTCAGTGCTTCTGAGAGGGGTTAGAGTCACTATAACCTCCAGGTTTCAGGGCCTGGGATGTGGACCTTTGGCCAGAGTGAGGAGAGACAGAGTGAAAAAGAGACAATGGAGAGAGAGTGAGAAAGAGACCCAATCTGGGAGCAAGCTGGAGAGAGGCGCGAAACAACAAAGAGCACAAGGAAAGACAGCGACAAATGATCATGAAGACCTAGGCGCTACAGAGAGATGGCCCTGGTGAGAAAGGCTCAGAGGCCTAGCCAGAGGCACAAATGTGTGTAACTGGGGGCTTGATTGGCTCAGCTTCTGATAAACAACCTTTTCCTCTCAGTGAAAGGGATGTACGAGCTCCGTACTTGGGAGTTAAGTGAAACAAGAAAGAATATCAAGGGAAGCCAAGTGAAAAATAAGCTTATTGGCCATCTAAGAAGTACACCGGCAAAATTTTTATATCTACTGCTTTTCTTCCTTTCAAGAACAAACTGTGAAAAGTATGTATGAAGGTAGGTAGACAGGCTTCTCACCCACAGAAAAGAACTTGAAATAACTAATGGTCATCTGGGCACCCTGCTGAGGGGTTTGGCCCTAGTTTGCCTCATGCTCTAGCCTCAGTCTTGCCATCTGGAATGATCCTTGGAGACTGTATTCAGCCTTGACAATTGTGTCCCACACCTCAATCTGTGTCTCTAGGGTCACTGCTGCAGCACTCTGGGATTTGTCTTGACACAGGTATCTGAGAATTGGGTGCCATGAAATGAGAAATGGAAAGAAAGAATAATGTTTTCTGACTTTCTACTGCTGTACCAGAGAATAGACTGTGGGGTGGCTTTTCTTTGCTTTTATTTCCAAAGTCAACTAGAAGGAAGCTTCAAGATACATACACCCCAATGTTCACAGCAGCACTATTTACAATAGCCAAGACATAGAAGCAACCTAAATGTTCATCGACAGATGAATGGATAAAGAAGATGTGGTATATATATATGTGTGTGTGTATTATATATAATATATATGTATATGTGTATGTGTATGTATATGCATATGTATATGTGTATATGTATATATGTGATATATGTATGTATATATATGTATACATATATAACATATGTATATATATGTATACATATATAATATATATGTGTATATATATTTAATGGAATGTTACTCAGCCATTAAAAAGCATGAAATAAGGCCATTTTCAGCAATATGGATGGACCTGGAGATTATCATACTAAATGAAATGAGAAAGAGAAAGACAAATACCATATGCTATCACTTATATGTGGAATCTAAAATATGACATAAATTAACTTACATCTAAAACATAAACCAACTCACAGACTTTGAAAACAAACTTAACAATTACCAAGAGGATAGGTATGTATATGGGTGGAAGGAACAAATTGGGTGTTTGGGATGAAATACACATGCTGCTATATATAAAATAGATAAGCAACAAGGACCTACTGTATTGCACAGGGAACTCTACTCAATATTCTGTGATAACCTATATGGGAAAGGACTCTGAAAATGAATATACATGCGTGTGTGTGTGTGTGTGTGTGTGTGTGTGTGTGTACTTAACAGAATCACTTTGCTATACACCTGAAACTAACATAACAGTGCAAATCAAGTATATGCCAAAAAAATTTAAAAAAAGAAGGAAGCTTTACATATTCTAGTGGTAGAGATGATGCTACTGTCCATTGTCTCTTATAAAAAGAATCTGCCACAAGGTGGGGAGGACAAGGTTTGTATTGTGTGGGGCAAGAACTTCATTCTGTTCTGCCACACTGCTGGCTTTCGGCAACCTCTTCCTCTCTCTGGGAGTCTGTATTACCTGTCCAACAAGGAAAGGACAGGTGGTCACTAAGGGACCTCCAATTAGACATTCTAGGGGTCCAAATGTTTTAAAACACCTAACCAAGACTCTCTTGACCATCTCAGAAGTATGAGTCAAATGTGTTTGTATGACTGGGTGGACTCCAAACTACCTGAGCAACTACACCAAGAGCGTTTGCCTTGAGAATTGGGTTTCAACATTGAATGGACATTGAACGTGACATGTCTCAGAACTGTGTTTTTGATCCTACCAAGATCAGCCCCAAATTTGAAGACACAGAAAGCATTTTTGCCAAATTTGCCAACAATACAAAGTTTGGAAAGAAGGATATAGCCAATGTTCACTGAAGCATCCTGGCCAAATTTGGCAAGATAAATTTTTAAAGAGTCACATAGGAAGCCATCATGTTTTTAAAAAATAAATTTTGTGCCCCTGATTCAAGATTTCTAGCTCAGAAGAAACTCAACAGAAAAATTCCTTCTAGGGTTGACCACAAATCTCAGAAGGAGTCCAGAGTGTCGTGTAGCTAGAGAACGAGCTGTCCAGGGAGCCATTCTCCACTGAGCAGACAGACTCAGAATCTCAAGCTTAGTTCTGGGCCCCAGAGTTGAACAGAGTTGGGGACAACTTGGAGTGTTAAAAAGAAAACTAGCAGGATGGGCGAAGAGGAGAGATAAGTGAAAGGACCGTTCATCACAGAGAAGAGCAGATTCTTGAGGGGAATATGCCTACCCTCTGCTATTGTTGTTCAGTTGCTGACTCGTATCTGACTCTTTGCAACCCCATGGACTGCAGCACATCAGGCTTCCCTGTCCTTCACCATCTCCTAGAGATTGCTTAAACTCATATCCATTGAGTCAGTGATGCCATCCAACCATATCATCCTCTGTTGCACCCTTCTTCCCCTGCCCTCAGTCTTTCTCAGCGTTAGGTTCTTTTCCAGTGAGTTGGCTCTTCACATCAGGTGGCCAAAGTATTGGAGCTTCAGCTTCAGCATCAGCCCTTCCAATGAATATTCAGGGTTGATTTCCTTTAGGATTCACTGATTTGAGGTCCTTGCTGTCCAGGGGACTCTCAAGAGTCTTCTTCATCACCACAATTGAAAAGCATCAATTCTTCTGTGCTCAGCCTTCTTTATGGTCCTACTCTTACATCTGTACTAATCACATCCTACTACTCACATCCGTAACTACTGGAAAAACCATAGCTTTGACTAGATGGGCCTTTGTTGGCAGAGTAATGTCTCTGCTTTTTAATACAGTGTCTAGATTTGTCATAGCTTTCCTTCCAAAGAGCAAGTGTCTTTTCATTTCATGGCTGCAGTCACCATCCACAGTGATTTTGGAGCTCAAGAAAATAAAATCTGTCACTGTTTCCACTTTTTCCCATCTATTTGCCATGAAGTGATGGACTGGATGTCATGATCTTAGCTTTTTTTTTTTTTTGAATGCCATTCCCTGGAGGCCTCTAAAAGTCTGTCCTGGGAAGGAGAGAATAGGCCCATCTGTTTGTGGGCCCCAGAAGGAAATCCTAAGATGAGCCATCAGGCTGCAAGTTAGAGGAAACAGTTGGTTCCTGGAAGGCTGTTTTGCCAACATCAAAAAGCAAGTGCTTTCTGTGATCCCTGATTCTAATAACACATTGCACTGTTTTGTAAGGACATTTGAGCTGTGAGTCTGAGGAAATGCTCCATGCCCCATTTCAGGCTGGGCCAGCTCTCCCACTGATGGCTGGTCTCCATTTCCAGCACAAGGGGCTCATAGAAGAGGTACAGCACTCTGGGCAGAGGATTCTCAGCTCTTAGCACAGGTCTGGCTGATTCATGGTTCAAGGGGCATCTTGCTTCCATGGGAAGCCTTCTGGCCTAGAAGCTCCTTATTGACAAGGTCTGAATCTTGTTTGCTTCTCAGGAAAGTATTCTTGAACAAATTAATGATGCACAAATGAATGAATGATTAGCAAACAAATGAGCAATAAACAAATGCATAACCAGGAGTGAAAGAAGATTTCCCTGCTTCAAGGGGTACAGCTCACTCATTTAGCTTCCCATACTGGCCAGCGGCCCCACTGCAGCATCCCAGTCTGGGATGGGGCATGGAGCCCCACAGGAGCTTTGCTTAATGCTGTGCCCAGCACTGAGCTGTGATCTTTACGTCACTGGCACTGTGGTATTTTCTTCACCCCCCACTTGCCCATCACCAGAACCACGGTGGCACTTGGTGCCATCGCAGGCAGCAGAGACACCAGGGAGCCTTCCCTCAAGGAGATATGACTCACCAAGAGTGAGAATGGGCAGACTGCAATGATGCAAAAGCCTTGGAGATGAACTTGCCAATTAGTATGGAAAAGAATGAGGTCCTAGGGGCTGCAGCACTCTGAATCCATCCTTTCCCTTTCAGAGCAGCAAGAATTTTGGAGGCGAAACCACAAACCATGGCCCGGAGGTGGATTCGGTTACCAGGGATGCTGGAGAAATGCACAAATGTGGAGCTTGCTTGTCATTCCCCCTCTCATAGGGCTCCCTGCAGCCTCCCTCCACTCACCTCCTAGTTTGCATCCACAAACCACTGCCTTGCATACCTGGCCTGAAAGCCCAGGCCCATGTCTTTTTGGGTTGGGGGCTCGCCAAGAGGGAAATTGTAGGTGTTTGCACTCCTGGGCCTATTAGCTAGCTGGGGCAGCAGCAAGCTTCCTTAGCATCCTTCCATCTGGGCGGACCTGTGAGCCTGGTGAACCACAGGTGAGCTCGGGTGCAATGCTATGGATGCAACGCTTATGGCTCCAGGGACCAGGCTCCCTGTATAGGGTTGTCCTGGTTGGATCAACTACCACTGGCTGCTCTATGGTGACTTGGTATTTCGGCCCCTGCTGCAGAGGCCATTTATCAGCCTCATTGATATTTAATCCTCAGCCAGAGCAGCATGCACAGTGATGGCTCTAGATAGAGGCCAGGGGAGGCCCAGTCACACCAACGGGGCTGACATTATCATGGGCAAACAGATAATGAAGGGAGGGCAAACAGATGAAGACTGGCGAGCAAAGAGGCTGGGCAGGGTATCAGGCTGATAATGTAGCTGAGGACCTTTGGGGCCAAGCAGAGGTTCCCCCTCCTGAAAGAAGTGAGCAGGGCCACACCCTCCATTCTTACCACTGCCATCGCTGCCACCACCGCTGCTGCCAGGGCCTTATCTGGGCTCCATCTGGCCCCCAGCATATGCTGGGGTTTCCAGGGTCTTCCTAAGAGACTCCAAATCTCCTGTTGAGGAAGGAAGAGAGAATAAAGGCTCAGAGGATGTAACTGGTTTTTCTCAGGATTAGTTGAGGCAAAGCAGACTGGGCGGGGGGGGTGGATCTCTGGGCCAATCAAGTTCTGCTTTTCAGAGCAGGTGTGGGGAAAGAGGCTCACGGTTGCTTCTGGAAGACTGGAGTTCTCCTTACGTAGGACACCTGTTTCAGAAACTAGCTGAGGGGGCTGACTGTCTGCCGAAAAAGAGCACCTCAGGATATTTACGACAAACTCCAAAGTTTCTTCTGCCTTCTGCACTGTCATGAGACAAGAGGAGAGACAGGGGGCCAAGCAGCCATGGCAGATACCTCCGAGGTGAACAGGGCTCTCTCAGGGAGGCCAGATATTCTCATGCCCCAAGTTACCCAACCAGCCGCCAAGGCCTGTCCAGCTGAACTGAGACCAAATGCTGGCTGGTTGCCTGGGAATATAACTTGATGAAAAACATCTGGAAGGCCTTGAGCCTACCAAGAGGCCGTGCTGGGGGACTGTCGCTTCAAGCCAGGCTGTATAATTTGCTTGGTGAATGATGGCAGGAGGTGGGTGACTGGGGACTTTCTTCAGCTGCGTGCATTTAGAAACCTGTATCTCTTTTTAGAAACACCGAGTCTAATAAATATGTATACTTATCTGTTTAAATCTGTAATAATGGTTCTGGACTAATTGACTTTCAAATTTTTCTGCCCAACGTTGAAATTCTCTTATTATATTTCGTGATAATAATGTATTATGGATTAATGGAAACACTGGCTACAGTTTCTTTGATCCAGTTAATGACGTTTGTCAGAAGCCAAGCTGTAATACCATGAGGCAGTAATCTCAGCACCACTATTCCCTCGAAGTTTATTTAAATTGGAACAAAGTTCTGGGCCATGATCAACTGTTTCTGATATGCCTATCTCATAAGTGTAAGTCTTGATAGGGAGGGTCAAGAGCTTGGCAGGCTCTTTTTCTCACAGGGCTGACCATTCAGCAGGGCTTTGGAGATGCTTGTTAAATAAATAGGTGAATGAATGCCCAGTCCCTTATCCCTAACTCTCTTACCCAGGAAATTTGACTGTTTCTCTCAATATCTTCACCCCCACCTTCCAGCTTGTCCAAGACAATGTTGGCGTCATGAGAATAAGGCTGGTTGAGATCCAGGATCATCTAAACTCTGTCTCTGGGTCATCACTTTACTCTTTCTAGGACTTTTCCTCCTCTTTATTTGAGTTGTGTTATTATTGGAGCTTCTGCTGCTTCTTTCAGATTCCAGGTTTTTGAAGCCCTTTCTCCTCAGATTTGTACTGTGCTAGCAGTTGGTGGTGTCCTTAGGCTCCTGGCTTGAGCCCTCTTTGAGTCTACATGCTTCCATGCCCTGAGATCTCGTAACTGGCTGAGCAGTAGCTGGCTTTGTCCCCTGCTCACCCCGTCCTCCAACAGCCATGCTGTACTCTGTAGGCTCACAGGCCCCTGCGCTTGGGACCCGTGTTGGATGCTGATGGTCTTCAAGTGAAGGAATGCCAGGCATCTGGTGTCTGGCCCCAGTTCATTTTCCACTGACACTTCCCACACACTCAACCCTTCAGGGGCTGCCCTCCAGGGTAGCTTATTTCTTCCAACCTTTCTGTCTGTGCAACTGCGTTTTCTTCTACCTAGACTGCCCTTTTCCAAATCTCTTAACAGAGTTTCCATTTCCAAATCCCAGCTCTCATCACCACCTCTTCCAGAAGCCTTCCCTATGCCCTAATGGATTCCAAGCATCTTTACGTTGGAACAGTGTCGAATGTCTCCAATCCAGTACCCCACTACACAGAGGGGAAACCTGTAGTCTGGGAGGGTCAGGCATGCCAAGCACCAGGGAGCACATCAGAAGCACAGCTGGAACTCAGAGGACACTCTCCTGACATTTACATTGCCTCATTCTGCTTCCTCCTCTTCACCTGGTTGTCAGTTGTCGCTAAGCAGTAGAAATAAAGCAAACACATATAAACCCTCTGTGTTCAGAAAGATTAGAGGAAATATTGGAAGAAAACATTTCAAAATATTAATCGTGGCTATCTTCGGGTGGGTGGAATGTAGATGACATTTTCTTTTTCTTTCTCTTATTTGAAATGTTTCAAACGTTCTTTAATGAGCATATATTGCTGGGAAAATGGAGAAAGTCAATACACATGCAAATATGGAAGAGGAATAGGAGCCAGGAGAAGGAGCAGGAAGAAGAGGAGGAGGGATGGGGGAGAAATGCCTCACCAGGCTGGTGTGGGTGTGGGAAACTTTTGGAGAGCCCAGTGCTTCTTTAAGAGGCCTTGCACAGCCCTCTTGAGTGGGGAACCAAGCCAGCTCTCCTTTAGATTTATAAACATACAGCTCTCATATCACTCCAGCTCCAGCTGTGCCCTGGGATTACTGATCTGACCCATATCTGCAGTGCTGACTTCATGCTTCATCTTTATGGGTTTCTCAGGTTACTGGGCCCCCTTGCAAATACTGAGCTATCATCTATTCAGTGCCAGGTTTGAGGGCGTGGGCTATGGGATGAGTGTGATGGAAATGGATCAGATGCCATTGCTGGTCTGGAGAGACTCTCAGTTAAGTGAAAAAGACAGATGTACACACACAAATAAGGCAAAAGCAGGCTGGAGGGGGCCCTGCAATCCCACCCAGATGCCTGGGGGATGACATCAAGCCCTCCAGTGCAACACAGCTGTCTTCATGGAGTGACACCGCAGCAGCTGTTTTCATGACTGCTAGAATTGACTTAGCTCCTGCCTGTTGAGCTTGGAGGGACCAGGGTGGGCCCTCACAGGCTTCTCTGGCCTCCTTCAGAAGAGGCCCTATGCTGGGATGGAGACCTCCCCTTCTCATTCTTCTACCTACATCACCAGGAGTGAAGATGGCCCATTCCAGAGCAGGCAGGGATTCTCTGAACAGTCTACATGCAAAATGCCCAAGTAGGCAAGAGGAAGAGCCTCGCACAGCATGCTGGGCCCCTGCACGGTGGGCCTTTGCATAGTTGAGCTCTTGGTTTGTCTCCTTCTCTCCCAGTGCGCTCCCTCTACCTCCAGCTCTCTGCTCCTAGGGGCAGGACTGTCACAAAGCAGCATCCATAGGCTTTGCCTCCCTTCTTCTCCCTCATCCTGCTGCAGGGAGGCCTTTAACAGCCTTGCCACCTCCCTCCCTCAGCCCTTGGGGCCAGTTCTCAGAGCACAGTGAGTTTTCCGGTGTGACTAGAATCTGTGCTGTGAGCAAAGGGAAACCGGGGCCTTCAGAGGACATGGCCTTGGGTTGGGCTCAAAGCTTTCTGGGACAGTGAAGATTAGAGTTGACCCTTGCAAAGGGCGAAAGGTTAGTGAGGGCAAAGGTCTCTGGGACAAGAGCTTCAGTGCCTCCGGCATGCCATATGTGGTGTAGGAGGAGCACCCAAATGCCTGGGATAGCTTGGGTCCCCTTGGGTTGAGATTTGCAACCTCGATGCCAGGACTTGTGGGCAAAGCTAGGCTGTTCCACCTGGAACTACCCCTGAAATCACTGTGGCTCAGGACATAAGATGTGGCAGGAGAGGGCCGCCTCATGCACCCCTCCTGGAGGTTGCGTCCACCCTCTGTTTTCTCTGGCTGGTGTGCTAGTGTTTGCAAGTGATGATGAGCCCTGAATCTTTCATGAGCTACATGGACTTGTCAGCTGCAGGATATGAAAGACAATATTTACTATGTTGGTGATGAACCAAAGTGGTGGCTGTGTGTTTTCTGCTACTGTAAGCATGTCTTCCACTTGATTTGGTGTTAATCACAGCCTCTGGACAGAAGCAGGTGGAGCTGACTTGCACACTCGAGGGTCAGAGCAATTCTTCACCAGCCACATGCCATACATCGTCCTGTGCACACCCACTATCTTGGAAGGGAGGCCGAGACCCAGCTTCCTGAAGATCCTCAGAGGCTTCCACTGGGTGGGGAGATACAGAAACAGGAAGCAGGGCCTCCTGCAGTCGGTGCTCTAAGACAATATGTTGCTGTTTTTAGAGGGATAGGCAGTGGGAGGAAAGGGGACAGAAAGAGAAACAACTTGTTTCTCACTAGGAATGGAGCTTAGGAATCGTATTTTCAGTCAGTGCTTCTCTTGTGAGCTGAATTGTGCCTCTAAGATTCTTATGTCAAAGCCTTTATCCCCAGTATCTCTGAATGTGAGTGTATTTGAAGATAGGGTCTTAAAAGAGGTAAAATCAAAATGGGGTCATTACAATAAGCCTTAATCCAATAGGACTTGTATCTTTATAAGAAGAGGAGATTAAAACAGACATATACAGACAGAAGGCCATGAGAGGACACGGGCTGTCAACAAACCCAGGAGAGAGGCCTGGGAGAGATCTTGCCCTCTAAACCTTCAAAAGCAACCAATTGCCCACACTTTGATCTGGGGCTTCAAGTCTCCATAACTAGGAGACAGTGTATTTGTCTGTTTTTCAGCCCCCGCAGTCTGTGAGACTCAGTGACGGCATCCTGAGCAAGCTGATAAAATCTTCTCTGATGTTGGGAAGTCTAAACATCACAGGACAGCTGGCTAAGCTGCAGATTCATGGGTTTATGTTCAGATACTGTGACTTGGTAAGTCTGGGATAGGGCACCCTGGTTATGCTTGCTCAAGAAGCTCAGCAGGGCAGTTTGAAACGTATTGTCCTTGGGCCACACTTTGAAAAATTGGGGCTAAGATATTGGACTTGAACTCAAAAGTACTTGGTTTGAATCTCAACCCCCACACTTGGTCACTTTGTGAACTTGGCCAAGTGAGGCTACTTTCTGGGCCTCAGTTTCCTCCCCTATGGAAGGGGGCTAACACTTCTTTTCATACCTAGCCCATAGGATGCTGATGTAAAGGCCAACGCTCTGGTTTTCTCTTAGTATTGTCTTAGTTGGGGTGCCTTAACAAAACCCCATAGACTAGAAGACTTGAATAATAGACATTTATTTCTCACTATTCTAGAGGTTAGAAGTCTGAGATTGAGGTGGCTGTATGGTTGGATTCTTGTAATGACTCTCTTCCTTGTCTGTAGATGACTGTTTGACCATCTTCTCAATATATCCTCACATGGGAGAGAGAGAGAGAAATGGAGAAAGAGAAAGTGAAGGAGAAGAAGAAGAAGGAAGATGAGAAAGGGACTGTGGGGGGGAGGGGAGGGGAGTGGGAGGATGAGGATGAAAAGAGGGCATGAGGGTTCTCTGGTGTCTCTCCTTATAAGAGCACTAATCACATCATGAGGGCCCCACCCTCAGGACCTCATCTAAACCTAACTATCTTCCAAATATCATCATATTGGGGGGTTAGGGATTCAATATTTGAATTTTGAGGGAGACACACTCAGTCCATTTCAATGACACTGATGAGCTTAGACTGTATATGTGACTCCCTAGATCTCTGAGACTCAGAGTCTACATTTCAAGTGACCGCAACATGAAATCCACCTTGAGGCCCTGCTCCGCTGACTCTTCCTTGAGGTTTCTCACCCTTTCTGAGGAGAGGGTATTCTGTGTCCTGCTTGCCCCAGGATGGGGCATCTGGAGAGAGAGGTGGCAGAGAACCTGGTGGGTTATCAGACAGGCCAGACTAGTAAGACTCTTCTATATGTAACTCAAAACTGCTGGGGCCTCCTTAGGTGACACCTGCTCTGGCACGAGGCCCTTCTGGAGGGCTGTCTCAGCATACTGCTCAGACCTCAGAAGGGATAAATCCAAAAGCAAAAATGCATTGACAGTTAATATGGCATTTCACTAAAGCCTTCAAGGAGAGGCCAGGGAGATATTATATATTATAAAGCAACATTTATGAAATAGCCTCTTTAAACATCTTGGCTCTTTTCCCTTAATTTCTCTTCTATGGTGGCTGCTTCATTCCTCCTTTCTCTCCCTTGACCCTGTTCTCCTAAGGCTTTCTAGCCTCTCAAACCAGTGTCCAGCTCAAGAACCAGCAAAGTATGTTCCCAGTATTGCATGTCTAGGAAAATCTAAGGTCCCTGTCTGCCTGCCTAGCTTCTTGAGCTAGACTCTCCACCTCCTAATCTCAGGCCCAGTTGGCTCTGGGTATGCTGTGTGAGTACACAGCCCTTTACCAGGGTCTTTTCATAGTGTAGGGTGTTTCTAAGCCTCATTTCCTGCTGGCCAGGTCCCTGTCTCAAGCCCCACCCTTTCCAACTGTGTATCCAGTCCAGCACCCTCCCACCTCAGAGTTCATGAGGCAACATGGTTGGAAGGTTGGAAGGTTCTCAGTTAGGAGTCATTTGGACCAGCTTTCCATTTTACAGATGGGAGGACTGGGGCCCAGGAATAGAAAGGATCTTCTTACCCAAGGCCCCACAACAAGGTAAGCAGAGGATAGCTGCAAAGGTGGTGACCAGTACCAGTTGGGCTTTCACAGTCAGTTCAGAGGCCTGAAGACATTGGGTGGGAGCAGTGTATTTCCTGCAGGGGGTCTGCAGGGGGCCAAAGCTGATATATCTGAAGCACCCTTTGGAAGCAGAGTTAAATCTTCCAGTGTTTAGTCAGATTTGACCCCTCCTGATCCACCAAGTGGAGCACCAGTGGTCCTGGATTACCAGCATTCATTCTGGCCTCACTTGTAAATCTTCCTTCCCCTCACCCTCCTTGCCCATGTCCCATCTCACACTGTCTCTGGTGCTCACCTAATTGAGCCTGCCTCCTTCACTCTGCTTACCTCTGGCTGTCTTTCTGTCCAGTGCTGTGGGGGAGGTGAACTCTGAGCCTTCAGGCAGGAAGAGGAGGATATGGCAGGGAGGTTTCTACTGCTGAGGTGGCAGGAGAGTGAAAGGATTTTTTCCACTGGGAATGTAGGCTTGGGGAGGGAATTGTGGCTTCCTGCTTCAAAGCCATTCTCCGACTCTTGGTTTCTCTCTTGGAAAGGCTTGGCAGCACTGTGAAGTGGAAAAAAGCATGGAGTTAGGAGCCTAGAAAGCTGGATTCAGGTCCTGGTTTGGCTTCCTCCTCTGAATGTGGGCATGGCTCAGCCCCTACCCGGGCCTCCTTCCTGTCTTCTTGGTGCAGCAAGTCAGACAGAGCCCGTGAACAGATGGGAGATGCCAAGCAGTAAGAGGTGGGAGGAGCAGCATTCAGTCCAGTGCTTTGCACACAAAGGTCCTGCCTCTGTGAATACTGGCTGTCAATCTGCCAAGTTAGTTTCTTCCAGACTTTGGTCAGAAGACACGGTAAGGGGAGCCTCGGGCCTTTCTGACTGAAAGAGATGCTGGAAAGAAGTTGCACAGTTGGTGCATTTCTAGCACCATGATGTTGAAATGGCAGAAAGAGGCAGACATCTGGAGATCTTCAGGAAGATCAGGAACCAAGGCTAGTGTCCCTGTGGGAAAAAGGATCTCATCTCTTGACTCCTTATTCCACTTATTTTCTAGCTTTCGGGTTGTTGTTATTTAGTCACTAAGACTTGTCTGACTCTTTGTGACTATATGGACTGTAGCCCACCAGGCTCCTCTGTCCATGGGATTTCCCAGGCAAGAATCCTGGAGTGGGTTTCCATGTCTGCCTCCAGGGGATCTCTCTGACCCAGGGATCAAACCTGCATCTCCTGCATTGGCAGGCAGATCCTTTACCACTGAACCATCATGATAGGATTAGTGTCCTTTTAAGATGAGATGTGAGAAATTTTGCTTCTACTCTTCCTGCTCTCCACCATATGTTGACACAGGAAGAAGAATGCCATATGCAAAACCAGGAAGGGGGCCTTTGCCATGAACCCAACCATGCTAGTACTCTGATCTAGGACTTTCCAACCTTCAGAATTGTGAGGAATAAATCTGTTGTTCAAGCCATTTAGTCTGTTGTATTTTGTCACAGCAACCTGAGCAGACTAATATACTCTTGCCTTGCCTCCCAATCTGCTCTTTGTTTAACAACTAGTGATTTTTAACCACTTCAATGACATATAACTGACATACAGAAATTTTACATATTCAATTTATACAAGTTAATGATTTCAGAGTGAGGTATACAGTGTGAAACCACCACCACAATCTATACCATAAACATATGTCATCTCCAAGGATGGGCTTCCCAAGTGGTACAGTGGGCTTCACTCAGAGGGTATAAAGCATCTGCCTGCAATGCAGGAGACCCGGGTTTGGTCCCTGGGTCAGAAAGATCCGTTGGAGAAGGAAATGGCAACCCAACCCAGTACTCTTGTCTGGAAAATCCCATGGATGGAGAAGCCTGATAGGCTGGTGTTGCAAAGAGTCAGACACGACTGAGTAATTTCACTTTTCACAAGTGGCACAGTGGTAAAGAATCCGCTTGCCAATGCAGGTGACATAAGAGAAATGGGTTCCATCCCTGGGTTGGGAAGATCCAATTGGAGGAAGGCATGGCAAAGCACTCTAGTATTCTTCCTGGGAAATTCTATGGACAGAGGAGCCTGGTAGGTCCCAGTCCATGGAGTCACAAAGAGTCAGATGCAACTGAGCACATGCATACCTCCAAAAGTTTCCCTTTGCCCTACCTATTTATCTATCTATCATCTACTTATCTACCTATTTATTTATCTATTTTGATAAAAACACTTGAAATAAGATCTAATTTCTTAGCAAATTATTAAGTATATAATACAGTATTATTACCTATAGGCATTATGTTTCACAGTAGATCTCTAGGGCTTATTCACTTTTATAACTGAAACTTAGTACCCTTTGACTAATAACTCCCTGTTTTCCACTTCCCTCAACTCTTTGGAAACCACCATTCTACTCTCTGCTTCTATGAGTTTGAGTATTTTATTCCTTATATAAGTCATATCACGTAGTATTTATCCTTCTGTGTCTGGCTCATTTCACTTAGTATAATGTCTTCCAGGTTCATCCATGTTGTTGCAAAAGATAAGATTTCTTTCTTTTTTAAGACTGAATAATACCCCAATGTATGTGTATATATACTCTGCATTTTCTTCATCCATTCCTCTGACAGCGGACATAGAGATTGCTTCCACATCTTGGCTTATTGTAAGCAATGCTGCAATGAATGTGGGAGAGCAGATAGCTCTTCAAGATCCTAATTTCAATTCCTTTGGTTATACATACTCAGAAGTGAGGTTTCTGGGTCACATGGTAGTTCTATTTTTAGTTTTGTGAGTGATCTCCATGCTGTTTCCTACAATGGATGCACCAATTTATATTCCCACCAACAGTGTACATTTACATCCTGTCTTCACCAGCACTTATTTATTTTTTGTTTTTTAGACACTAGGCATTCTAACAGATGTGAGGCGATATCTCATTGTGGTTTTGACTTCCCTGATGATTAGTGGTGTTGAGCACCTTTTTCTGTACCCATTCATCATTTTAATGTTTTCTCTGGAGAATAAGTGAATTCAGGGAAGTTCCATGATACAAAGTCAAAGTGCAAAAGTCAGTTATGTTTCTGTACAGTAACACTGATCTATTAAAAGAGGAAATCAAGAGAGCAATCCATTTACATTAATATCAAAAAGAATAAAATACTTAAGAACAAGCTTAACCAAGGAGGTGAACGAATTGTACACCCCAAACTACAAAACAGTAATGAGTAAATTTTAAAAGGCACAAAATAAGTGGAAAGATGTTCATGTTTATTAATTGGAAGAATTAATATTGTTAAAACATCCATATTACCTAGAGTGATTTACAGATTCAATGCAATCTCTATCAAAATCCTACTGGCATTTTGTTTAGAAATAGAAAAAAATCCTAAAATTCATATAGAACCACAAAAGACCCCAACAGCCAAAGCAATTTTGAACAAGAAGAACAAAGCTGGAGCCATCAAATTTCCTGATTTCAAAATAATTTGCAAAGCTACTATAATCAAAAGTGTGGTATTGGCATAGAGGCAGATATATAGATCAATGAACTAGAATAGAGAGACAAGAAATAAACCCTCACATATATGGTCAAGTGATTTTTGACAAGGGTGCCAAAAATATATAACAGGGAAATGCTATTGGGGAAAATTTCATCCCCAAAGAATGAAACTGGACTCTAATTTTACATCATACACAAAAATCATCTCACAATGGATTACAGACTTGAAAGTGTAAAGCTCCTAGAAAAAAACATAGGGAAAAACCTTCTTGATATTGGCTCCAAGAATGATTTCTTGGATATGACAAGAAAAGCAAGGCCACAAAAGCAAAAATAAACGGGTGGGACTACATCAAACTAAAAGGCTTCTGTACCACAAGGGAAACAATCAGCAAAATGGAAGGTAACCTACAGAATGGGAGAAGATATTTGCTAACTACATATCTGATACTGAGTACTTTTTTTTTTTTTTTTTAAATTTTTTTATTAGTTGGAGGCTAATTACTTCACAACATTTCAGTGGGTTTTGTCATACATTGATATGAATCAGCCATAGATTTACACTTATTCCCAATCCCGATCCCCCCTCCCATCTCCCTCTCCACCCGATTCCTCTGGGTCTTCCCAGTGCACCAGGCCCAAGCACTTGTCTCATGCATCCCACCTGGGCTGGTGATCTGTTTCACCATAGATAGTATACATGCTGTTCTTTTGAAACATCCCACCCTCACCTTCTCCCACATAGTTCAAAAGTCTGTTCTGTATTTCTGTGTCTCTTTTTCTGTTTTGCATATAGGGTTATCGTTATCACCTTTCTAAATTCCATATATATGTGTTAGTATGCTGTAATGTTCTTTATCTTTCTGGCTTACTTCACTCTGTATAAGGGGCTCCAGTTTCATCCATCTCATTAGGACTGGTTCAAATGAATTCTTTTTGATGGCTGAGTAAAATTCCATGGTGTATATGTACCACAGCTTCCTTATCCATTCATCTGCTGATGGGCATCTAGGTTGCTTCCATGTCCTGGCTATTATAAACAGTGCTGCGATGAACATTGGGGTGCACGTGTCTCTTTCAGATCTGGTTTCCTCAGTGTGTATGCCCAGAAGTGGTATTGCTGGGTCATATGGCAGTTCTATTTCCAGTTTTTTAAGGAATCTCCACAGTGTTCTCCATAGTGAGTACTTTTAAAATGCAAAATAACTCTCTATCCTGCTAAAATATCCCATGGCTGCTTATTGCAGGGTGAGAATAAAACTTATCCTTCTTATCCTGACCTCAAAGGCTCCATGTTACCAGGCTCTACCTATCACTCTGACCTCATCTGGTATCACTCTCCTTTGATTCCCCATATGCCAACCTCGCGAGCTTTCTTTCCTCTTTGTTCTTAAGTAGACCAAGCCCAGTCCCTCTTTAGAGCCTTAGCATTTACTTTTTCATTTGCATGAAAAGCTCTACCTGTTGGATTATTATGTGACTGGCTCTTTCTAGTTAATCGCTCTCAACTCAAATGTCATGTCCTCAGAAAAGGCATCTCTGAAATAGCCAACTTAATGCAGCTATCTCTTCCACTTGAATGTAAGCTCCACAGGGCCAGGACATTGTCTGCCTTGACCTTCACTGTATTTCCAGTGTTTGACAATTGGCATGCACTCAGGAAATGTTTGGGGAGTGAATGAATGATGTGCATTGTAGTGTATTATAGTGAATAAGTGATGTGTAGAAGTTATACAAGGAAAGGGATAGATGAGAAAAGCAACGTTATACAATCCCCCAGGCAGAGTTAGACACCCTGGTCTCCTAGTCCTCATGTTGTAATCACAATGTTTGATAATGTACTTACTGCATGGGCACCCCACCCCCAACAAAGATGTTAAATCTCATGTGGGTCCAGGTCATTTCTGTCTTATTCACACTGTACACTATATGAGTTGTGTCTCAGTATACCTGGTACCCTGGAGAAGGAAATGGCAACCCACTCCAGTATCCTTGCCTGGAAAATCTCATGGACAGAGGAGCCTGGTGGGTTGCAGTTCATGTGGTCACAAAGAGTTGGGCACGACTGAGCGACTAACACTTACTTACTTATACCTGGTACAAGGGCTTCTCTGGTGGCTCAGCAGTAAAAAATCCACCTGCAATGCAGAAGACACAGGAGACCCAGGTTCGATCCCTGGGTTGGGAAGATCCCCTGGAGGAAGGCATGGCAACACACTCCAGTATTGCCTGGAGAATCCCATGGACAGGGGAACCTGGCAGGCTACAGTCCCCAGGGTCACAAAGAGTCAGACACAACTGAAGTGACTGAGCATGCGCGCACGCATACGGTACAAAGGAGGTCTTCAGTAATTTTTTGTTGGTTGATTGAATCTATCCTCCTTAAGTGACGGAGCATAGATGGAACAAAACCCAACACAACTATCTTTTACAAATGAGAAAAAATGAGGCCTGGAGAGACTTGTCCACTGTCATACCCAAGTCAGTCCCTCTTAGCAGCAGGACTATTTTCCTGTAAATGATTTAAAAGTTAGCTCAGCTGAGATGGCTTTTCAGAGCTGAGTACCTAAGCAAACAGAAGGCCAATCCATCATTTGTGCTTGGAGATGAAGGGAATCTCGTTACAGAGGCAAAGGGCATACTCGATGAAATGCCACATCATCCAGGGCAGGATTAACCTGGACAAGATACAGGAATTAGAGCAGCTATGTTGAGCCCTGTGTGCACCTGCCCATACTAATAGGATCCAGACTATCTTTCCACTCTGCCAGTGCCATCCCTTCCAAGAAATGCCAAACCAGATGCCCCCATCCTATAGAAGGTGTTGTCACAAGCTTCTGATATAGGGGTCACTGGCAAGGTCAATGTTTGCTGAGGCCAGCTTTGCAGAGTACTTAATACAATCTTAAGAAGACAGGCTTCAGAGTCAAACAGATCTAGATTTTAATCCTGTATTTTCTACTTACAACACTTATCCATGGTCAAGTGATTTTCCTCTCTGAACCTGTTTCCTCTTTTGTAGTTTGCTTATAGTAAGAATGAGATCTATTATGCAGGGCTTAGTGAGAATTAGTTGAGATAATGTGAGCACTTATGGAGCTTTCAGTTCATATTCTTGGATCTTTAGATGTCTTCCCACTTTGTATTCAAGTTATTTCTTATGATCTTTAGGGCTAGAACTGCTGTGTTTAAATCTCTGGGCACCTCATTTGCACCCAGTTCAGAGCTGAGCACGGAGTGGGTACCAGTACAGGCTGCCACCTGCCTGGGATCTAAGACTCAATCAAGATAGGAAGAGCTGTTGTCAAAAGCTGGCACACTTGGTTCTTTATATGTGTGCAGTTGGAGCAGTGGGTACCATGTCTAATTCTGAGACAGGAAGACTAAATTTCTAAGGGGACAGGCAGCAACATGGCTTGTTTTCAGCTTATCCCACGGCAGTTATGGTACATGAAGGCAACTCTAATTCTGGACCCACAGTGCTTCCCAGAATAGATTCACATATTTTTGTCACTAAGTCGTGTTCAATTCTTTGCAACCCCATGGACCACAGCCCACCATGCCCTTCTGTCCATGGAATTTTCCAGGCAAGAATACTAGAGTGGGTTGCCATGCCCTCCTCTGGGGGATCATCCTGGTCCAGGGATCAAACTTGAGTCTCTTGTGTCTCCTGCATTGGCAGGTGGGTTCTTTACCACTGAGCCACCAGGGAAGTCCAGATTCACAGATAGGTACATGCAGTTACTAAGCACTACCTCTGCCCCAGCCTAAGTCAGTTCTGAGGACCTAGGCCACTAGATATGAACCTAATGGGAATGGAGATGGGCCAGGAAGCCATGATTCCTGTGTTCTTAGCTACTGGAAGGAAATCCCTGGCTTGGTTATCTGAAACACAGGCAAGAGAAGAGAGAGTATTGAGGTTCTGGGGAAAGGATTGGTCTAGGGCACTGTTGTATTAAAGATCTTCCCAAAGAAGGAGCCAAAAACAGAGCCTTCTCCTTGGCTATTAATACAAATTACCACTCAATCAACTCAGAATCACTCAAAAAGCAAGGCCATAGTAGATTCAAAAGCTGATTCTTTATTTCCTGAAATGGAGGCAAGGCTTACTTTGGAGAAGATGCTTACTTCTTTGGAAGCATCATTATGAACAGCTGTATGGATTTTGCCCAGAGCAAATACTGATGTATGGTACATCCTATATTTGTACAGCCTCACCGTCTATCATAAGCCCAGCCAGTTCACAGCAATGCTTGTGATGAAGTGCAGAGTAAATCTTTCACTGGCACCCATTAAGGAGGGAAGAAGATAGTCATCTAATGTGGTGATATCCAATCAGTTCAGTTCAGTTACTCAGTTGTGTCCGACTCTTTGCAATCCCATGGACTGCAGCATGCCACGCCTTCCTGTCCATCACCAACTCCCATAGTATACTCAAACTCATGTCCATTGAGTTGGTGATGCCAGCCAACCATCTCATTCTCTGTCATCCCCTTCTCTTTCTGCCTTCAATCTTTCTCAGCATCAGTGTCTTTTCAAATGAGTCAGTTCTTCACATCAGGTGGCCAAAATTTTGGAGTTTCAGCTTCAACATCAGTCCTTCCAATGAATATTCAGGGCTGATTTCCTTTAGAATGGACTGGTTGGATCTCCTTGTAGTCCAAGGGACTCTCAAGAGTCTTCTCCAACACCACAGTTCAAAAGCATCAATTTTTCAGTGCTCAGCTTTCTTTATAGTCCAACTCACAAAGGGAAAGGAGAAAAGGAAAGATATACCCATTTGAATGCAGAGTTCCAAAAATAACAAGGAGAGATAAGAAAGCCTTGCTCAGTGATCAATGCAAAGACATAGAGGAAAACAATAGAATGGGAAAGACTAGAGATCTCTTTAAGAAAATTAGAGATACCAAGGGAACATTTCATGCAAAGATGGACTCAATAAAGGACAGAAATGGTATGGACCTAACAGAAGCAAAAGATACTAAGAAGAGGTGGCAAGAATACACAGGAGAACTCTACAAAAAAAGATCTTCACAACCCAGATAACTACGATGGTGTGATCACTCACCTAAAGCCAGACATCCTGGAATGGGAAGTCAAGTGGGCCTTAGGAAGCTTCACTACAAACAAAGCTGGTAGAGATGATGGAATTCCAATTGAGCTATTTCAAATCCCGGAAGATGATTCTGTGAAAGTGCTATACTTAATATGCCAGCAAATTTGGAAAACTCAGCAGTGGCCACAGGACTGGAAAAGGTCAGTTTTCAGGACTGGATGTCCAATAATTGAATTTAAATTTGGTACCCAGCAATACTTTATTCACTGCTTATTGTTTTTCTCTTGGGTCATCAATCTCTCTTGAATTTTTATTTCTGTCCAATGACTGTCCCAGTCTTCTCCTTCACTCCATCACCAAACTTTATCACCAAAAAAATGTAGCCTGTTCTCACTCCTTCCTGAAGCCACAATAGTAAAGTTACCACCACTCCTTCACAAACATTGAAGTGACCTAATGCAGATATTTCTTCAATCTTTATTGATCTTGACTTCTTGGTCACCAGGTCACTTTCTCAGATTTTTTCTTCTGCTGTCAAGGACATCAGGCTGTTCATCTAGATTGTCTTTGCTCTCTCCTTCACTGATTCTTCCTCATCTTCAGTGTTGGTGTTCCCCAGAGGTCTTCTATAGGTCCCTTTCTCCTTCTACAGCCTCTCTAGCAAAGTGCATGGTCATCTACATATTGATGACTTCCCACCTTTATATTTAGGCTCTTGAATGTGAGACTCTAGGTGGTCTCATTTGTGTCCATGACTTCATCTACCATCTCTATGTAGGAGACTTCTTCTGAACTCACACCTGTATATCTGACTCTACACCTTAATTTGGATATCCAACAGGCACCTTAAATCATGCTTGTCCAAAATTGAACTCCTGATTGTTTTTAGTGTTCCAGTCTCAGTGAATCTTGTATCAGCCACTCACTTGGCCAAACTAGAAAGTGGGTGTCATCCCTTACCTGTCCCTTTGCCTCATACCACCTCCCATTGCTCTTGAGATAAAGACAAAAACATTTAATAATGCCTTCAAAGCCTTGCACATTATGGCTCCTAGCTATCTGTTCCACCATATTTGGCACCACATTGATCATGCTGCTTAAAAGGTATTAAGTTTATTTCTGTTCCTTGAACGTATCATGTTTCTTTATACCTAAGGGCCTTTACTTTGATGCTGCTTAGACCTTCATCTGCTTCATCCCTCCTCATCCTTTAGATCACAGATAAAGAGTAACTTCCTTAAGGAGCTCTTCTCAGACCTTAGTCACCCTTAGACCATGCACTTCTCCTTTAGAGAACTTAAAAAAAAAAAATGAATGGACTTTAGAAAAATTGAACAGATAGTATAGAGTTACCATATATCTCTCCACCCTGCACACAGTTTCCCCTGTTATTAACACACCACATTAGTGTGGAACATTGCTTTAATAATGAAAGTTATAATATTGGTATGTCATTAACGAAAGTCTGTAGTTTATTCAGATTTCCTTAGTTGTTTTCTAATGCCCTTTTTGTGTTTCAGGATATCACATTATATTTAGTTCTCTAAATATATGTTTCCATAGGCTTCTCCTGACTGACAATTTCTCAGATTTTCTTTGTTTTTAATGACTTCAATAGCTTTGGGGAAAACCATTCAGGTATTTTGTAGAATGCCCCTCTATTGGGATTCGTCTGATGTTTTTCTCAAGGGGTTATGTTTTTCGAGGGGAGCAAAATCACAGAAGTAAAGGAATGTTTTCATCACACCATATCAAAGCAACATACTACCTGCAGGGTTTATGATTGTTGATGTTGACCTTGATCACCAGGCTGAAGTAGTTTGTCAGATTTTCTCACTGCAAAATTATTCTTTTCCCCACTTCCTGCATTGTACTCTTTATAAAGAAGTTACTGTGGGGACTTCCCTGGTGGTCTGGTGGTTAAGGCTTCAATGCAGGGATTGCAGGTTCAATCCCTGGTTGGGGAGCTAAGATTCCACACGGCTTGTGGCCAAAAGTTAAAACAGGAAACAGAAGCACTACTATAATTCAGGAAAGGCTTTCAAAATGGTTCACATAAAAAAAATCTATTAAAAAGAAGTTACTATGTTCAGCCCACACTTAAGGAGTAGATGTTAAGCTTCCCTTCCTTTAGGGTGGGTAATCTATACAATTTATTTGGAATTCTTCCCTGTGAGAGACTGTCTCTTCTCCCTCACATAATAACTTATTCAATTGTTTATTTCTATCACTATAAGAATATTTACCTTACACTTTGGGTTATATTCCAATACCACTTTATTATTTGGTCTTTCAGTTGGCTCCTCTGTGTCACTTGGACATACTCCTATCCATCACAATGAGACTTTTACTTTTATTTTTAGCATTTTTATCCTTTCTAGTGTGACAAGATTCTCAGTTTATCTTGTATATTTTCTGCCCCTGCCTCAGAATCAGCCATTTCTCCAGGGACACCGGGTTCCTTTTATTGGTGAAATGAATTAGAAACCAAAGTTTAGGTGCTAAATGGGTTTTCTGCAGAGCATTTTTATTAGTTGCAAGTTTACATCTACTTGTGTGGTTAATAAATGTCTTTCTTATCCACTAAATGTTCCAGTAAGGCAGGGACCATGTATGCTTTTGCTCTTATTGTGTCCCTAATGCCAAGCACAGGTTCTGTTACATAATATGCATTTAAAACTTTCTTGATTAAAAGGAGTGTATGTTTCATGGAAATGTCATCCTCTTGATCATTCAGGACTGAAACACCTGAGCAATCTAAATTTTAATTATCTTTCTCACTCTTCACATTCAGTCATCAAATCCTAACAATTTCTAGAATGTATTTCCTAATTTCCACTCTGCTACTGGTGATCAGTGGAGAAATAACTCCAGAAAGAATGAAGGGATGCAGCCAAAGCTAAAACAACACCCAGTTGTGGATGGGATTGGTGATAGAAGCAAGATTTGATGCTGTAAAGAGCAATATTGCATAGGAACCTGGAATGTTAGGTCCATGAATCAAGGCAAATTGGAAGTGGTCAAAAAGTGAACACTGACATTCTAGAAATCAGAGAACTAAGATGGACTGGAATGGGTGAATTTAACTCAGATGACCATTATATCTACTACTGTGGGCAGGAATCCCTTAGAAGAAATGGAGTAGCCATCATGGTCAACAAAACAGTCCGAAATGCGGTACTTGGATGCAATCTCAAAAACGACAGAAGGATCTCTGTTCGTTTCCAAGGCAAACCATTCAATATCACGGTAATCCATATCTATGCCCCTACCAGTAACGCTGAAGAAGCTGAAGTTGAGCAGTTCTGTGAAGACCTACAAGACCTTCTAGAACTAACACACAAAAAAGATGTCCTTTTCATTATAGGGGACTGGAATGCAAAAGTAGGAAGTCAAGAAACACCTGGAGTAACAGGCAAATTTGGCCTTGGAATACAGAATGAAGCAGGGCAAAGGCTAGCAGAGTTCTGCCAAGAGAACACACTGGTCATAGCAAACAGCCTCTTCAAAAAACACAAGAGAAGACTCTACACATGGACATCACCAGATGGTCAACACCAAAATCAGATTGATTATATTCTTTGCAGCCAAAGATGGAGACGCTCTATACAGTCAACAAAAACAAGACCAGGAGCTGACTGTGGCTCAGATCATGAACTCCTTATTGCCAAATAAAGATTTAAATTGAAGAAAATGGAGAAAACCACTAGACCATCCAGGTATGACCTAAATCAAATCCCTTATGACTATACAGTGGAAGTGAGAAATAGATTAAGGGACTAGATCTGACAGACAGAGTGCCTGATGAACTATGGACAGAGGTTCATGACTTTGTACAGGAGATAGGAATCAAGACCACTCCCAAGGAAAAAAAATGCAAAAAAGCAAAATGGTTGTCTGAGGAGGCCTTATAGACAGCTGTGAAAAGAAAGGAAGTGAAAAGCAAAGGAGAAAATGAAAGATATACCCATTTGTATGCAGAGTTCCAAAGAATAGCAAGAAGAGATAAGAAAGCCTTCCTCAGTGATCAATGCAAAGACATAGAGGAAAACAATAGAATGGGAAAGACTAGAGATCTCTTTAAGAAAATTAGAGATACCAAGGGAACATTTCATGCAAAGATGGACTCAATAAAGGACAGAAATGGTATGGACCTAACAGAAGCAAAAGATACTAAGAAGAGGTGGCAAGAATACACAGGAGAACTCTACAAAAAAAGATCTTCACGACCCAGATAATTACGATGGTGTGATCACTCACCTAAAGCCAGACATCCTGGAATGGGAAGTCAAGTGGGCCTTAGGAAGCATCACTATGAACAAAGCTAGTGGAGGTGATGGAATTCCAGTTGAGCTATTTCAAATCCCGGAAGATGATGCTGTGAAAATGCTACACTTAATATGGCAGCAAATTTTGAAAACTCAGCAGTGGCCACAGGACTGGAAAAGATCAGTTTTCATTCCAATCCCAAAGAAAGGCAATGCCAAAGAACACTCAAACTACCGCACAATTGCACTTATCTCACACCCTAGTAAAGTAATGCTCAAAATTCTCCAAGTCAGGCTTCAGCAATATGTGAACTGTGAACTTCAAGATATTCAAGCTCGTTTTAGAAAAGACAGAGGAACCTGAGATCAAATTGCCAGCATCTGCTGGATCATCAAAAAAGCAAGAAAGTTCCAGAAAAACATCTACTCCTGCTTTATTGACTATGCCAAAGCTTTTGACTGTGTGGATCACAATAAATTGTGGAAAATTCTTCAAGACATGGGAATAGCAGACAATCTGACCTGCCTCTTGAGAAACCTGTATTCAGGTAAGGAAGCAATGGTTAGAACTGGACATGGAAAAGCACACTTGTTCCAAATAGGAAAAGGAGTACATCAAGGCTGTATATTGTCACCCTGCTTATTTGACTTATATGCAGAGTACATCATGAGAAATGGTGGGCTGGAGGAAGCACAAGTTGGAATCAAGATTGCCGGGGGAAATATCAGTAACCTCAGATATGCAGATGACACCAACCTTATGGCAGAAAGTGAAGAAGAACTAAAGAGCCTCTTGATGAAAGTGAAAGAGGAGAGTGAAAAAGTTGACTTAAAGCTCAACATTCAGAAAACTAAGATCATGACATCTGGTCCCATCACTTCATGGCAAATAGATGGGGAAACAGTGGCTGACTTTATTTTGGGGGGCTCCAAAATCACTGCAGATGGTGACTGCAGCCATGAAATTAAAAGACACTTACTCCTTGGAAGGAAAGTTATGACCAAGCTAGACAGCATATTAAAAAGCAGAGACATTTATTTGTCAACAAAGGTCCATCTAGTCAAAGCTATCATTTTTCCAGTGGTCAGGTATGGATGTGAGAGTTGGACTGTGAAGAAAGCTGAGTGCTGAAGAATTGATGCTTTCGAACTGTGGTGTTGGAGAAGACTCTTGAGAGTCCCTTGGACTGCAAGGAGATCCAATCAGTCCATCCTAAGTGAGATCAGTCCTGGGTGTTCATTGGTGGGACTGATGTTGGAGCTGAAACTCGAATACTTTGGCCACCTGATGCGAAGAGCTGACTGATTGACTCATTTGAAAAGACCCTGATGCTGGGAAAGATTGAGGGCAGGAGAATAAGGGGACGATAGAGGATGAGATGGTTTGATGGCATCACCGACTCAATGGACATAGGTTTGTGTGAACTCCGGGAGTTGGTGATGGACAGGGAGCCCTGGCGTGCTGTGGTTCATGGGGTCTCAAAGAGTCGGACAGAACTGAGTGACTGAACTGAACTGATGATAATAAAATTCTGCATCAATTCTAGCACATTCTATCTATGGATAATCACAGTAACATGTGGTATCCATGCTGCTAGTCCACTCTACACTCCATACTGCTCCAAAATTAATCTCTCTAAAGCACAGCTCTGACAAAGAGAATTCTCTAATTAAAAATGCATTATAGGAATGGAAATATAGACCATGATGTTATTTGTGAGATGTCAATTCTCACAAATTGACTTGTACATTAATAGACTTTATTTATAGTTTGCTGATTTAACACAATCAAGTCATAACCATGACTGCTTTTTTAGTAGAACTTGACAAACTGTTTTGAAATGGAAATGCAAAGGGCCTAGTAAAACTAAAGCAATATTGAAAAATACAGGCAAAGTCAAAACACTAACCTAACCTAACTTTAAGAATTTCACTGCAGCTATATTAATCAAAATAGTGTGCTACTGGCATAAGTATTGACCAATATATCAATATGACTGAATAAAGATCCCAGAAATAGATGCACATTTATACAGCAATTTTATTTTTGACAAAAGTGCCAATGCAATATAATGAGAAAGAAAACAGTCTTTTCAACAGATGGCACTGGAAAGCTGTCCATTGATATGGATAAGGGAAACTTGAACCTAGCCTCACATCATACAGAAAAATTAATTTGGCATGGATCAGGGACCTAAATACAAAGCAACATACCATAAACATTCTTAAAGGAAATTATGGAAGAATATCTTTGTCACTTGGAGGTAGATAAATGTTTCTTAACCAGGACACAGAAAACAGAAGCAATGAGAAAAATTGAGAAATTAGACTTCATAAAACTTTAAAACTTCTGCTCATCAAATGATACTGCTAGCAAAGTGAATGGGTAAACTATTTAAACTATGTAAAGTAGGCTACTGGGGGAAATTGTTTTTTAAATACTTATATTTGACCAGCGACTCACATTCAGGATATGTAAAGAACTTCCACAGCTGAATGATAAAAAGACAGTCAATTAAAAATGAGCAAAAAAAATATTGAAGAGCACTTCACAAAGAAGATATACAAATGGCCAATAAGCACATGAAAAATTGCTTATGTCATTAGTCATCTTGAAAATGAAAATTAAAATCACAATGAGATACCACTACACACTCACCAGAATAGTTAAAAAGACTGACAACTTCAGATATTGATGAGGATGTGGAGAAAGAGGAACTGTCACACATTGTTGATAAGAATGTAAAATGATATGATCCCTCTGGAAAATAGTCTGGTCGTTTCTTATAAAGCTTAAAATCCACTTACCCTATGATGCCTATTCAACTCTTAGGTATTTACCCAAGACTCATGAAAATACGTGTCTATGAAAAATCATACTAGAAAGTTCATAGCAGTTTTCTTAGTAATACCCTAGAAATGGAAACAACTCAGGTGTCCACCAACAGGACAGTGATAAACAAACTGGATAGACTTGTATACACCAACAGGATACACAAACTGGGTATACAAACTGTGGTATACTCATCCAAGAGAGCCCTGCTCAGCAACAAAAGAGACTTACTGATGCATGCAACAGCATGGATGAATCCCCAAAGCATCATGCTGAGTGACATAATATAGACAGCCAAGAGCACACTATTGTTCACATTCAGATTTTGGCTTCCTCCAGATGTCACTATAAAAGAGGTTAGTGTTAGATTGTGGTCCTATGTGACAAATCTAAGTTAATTCCCCCTCCCCAAATATCTATTCCTTTGTCTCAACATGTTTACATACTGATTGGAGATGCCTCCTTTATCATATGCTAAATATTCGTGGATTTGAATTTGCTTTTGGATCTGCTCTGTGCACTAATCTGTGTCTTCTGTCACATCTCATTGTGATTATTGTGACTTTAGAATACATTTTAATGTTAAGGTGAGCCCCTTATTTGTTTTTTAAAAATATTTCTAGCCATTACCAGTAGTTTATGTTTCAGATAAGCTTTAGAATCATTCTGTCTAGGCCCTTTAAAGTCCACCTGGGATTTTGTTAAATCTGTAGATTGATTTGGGGAGAGTTGATCTTTCTTTGATAATGAGGTTTCTTAACAGGAATGAGCTCTCTTTGTTCATTTAAGTCTTCTTAGATGACAATGGAGGTTTATAGTTTTTCTCATATAGGTGAAAATGACAATGGCCAACATGTCTGGGATATAGCAAGGCAAGGTAGGCCCAGCACCCTGGAACTCTTCACTAAGAGAGCTATGAGTGACACAACTTGAGGATCCCTACCTCTCCCCATAGGGCATCAACCCCCTCTTCTGGTCTGGCCCCATTGGCAGGTTAGCTGTTCATTTGTCATTTGTACATTCTTTCTTCATCCTTATTCCAGAAATTCCACTTGAGGAAAAGCATAATGTGCTGTATCTCCATGTTCTCACTTGATAGCCACTATTGGACAGTGCTGACCTAGGATGCTGGTTTCCAGGTAAGCCTGGGATTTTACTGGTGCTATGGAGATGCCAATTATTCATATGAGCACTCAGGCCACCAAAACTACAGCACCAGGAGGTTTTTAGTTGTCTTTAGCCTCAATATCCATATGGAATAATTCCATTTATGGATAGGCTCCTCTTGACTTCTCTTGCTGGCTATAACCTTGGGCTATGTGCATGCTCCTGGAGCAATCCTGCTTCAGCCAGAGAAGTCTCTGGTGACTCTTTAGACAGAGTTCTCCAGCCGCCTTAGTTTCAGTCATTATCTCTCATCACACTTTGATGCTATGAGCCAGGGACTTGGATAATTAGCTTGGCTATAAACTCCATGTGGAGGCGAAAGCACAAGCCTCTCTAGGCCTCTCAACTGTCACTGACACATAGGCTGACTGGAAAATGGGAAGACTATCCAGAGCTGAGGTAGAGCTATGCACAGACATCTGGGCTGAGGCCTGCAATGGGGAAGGTATCCAGGAACTTGAGGCCCGGTTCAACTGCTGCAAGTAATCAGCAAAGGGGTCCAGCCAGCGGTCAGTGCCATGAGTCACAGAGCAAACAGAGCCAGGGCCAAGCTACAGGTCAGGAAGGAGGCGCTGACATTCTGGGATCAGGCAGCCCCTGCATAGACTTGACCAGAAGGGTAACAGGGGAGGCTAAAACACAAAGTGATAAGGAAAAGAAGGGATGCTGGCAGGTACCAATTTTCTGGCATCCAGAGTACACTCTAAAGAGGGTTGGTAATTTGTTCTAGAGAAGGGCTCACTTGCAAGGCTCCTCAGAGCAGGTCAGCTGAGACCAGAAGCCAGATGAGTGGCTGGGCCAGGAGGGAAATCATAAAGAGCAAAGTAGGAGGAGACAAACCACTGATACAGGACAGAGGCTTCTCTGGCTCTGGGCTGGAGATGTAGGTTTCTTGGTATGGACCTCTGGGCAGACGGACGCTGGTTAGGGAGAAGAGTGGTGAGGAGATATGTCTTGTGGGAGATGCCATGCCAATCCAAAGTGGGCAAAGGCCCTAGAGGAAGCCAAGATTTCTAGACTGGTTACTGTAGAAATGCTGGGTGAGACTGCAAGGACTTGTGGGGTCTCAGATCTTTCTATTGACCAGTTCAGTTCAGTTCAGTCGCTCAGTCGTGTCTGACTCTTTGTGACCTCATGGACTTCAGCATGCCAGGCCTCCCTGTCCATCACCAACTCCCGGAGCTTGCTCAAACTCATGTCCATTGAGTTGGTGATGCCATCCAATCATCTCATCCTTTGTTGTCCCCTTCTCCTCCTGCCTTAAATCTTACCCAGCATCAGGGTCTTTACAAATGTATCAGCTATTTGCATCAGGTGGCCAAAGTATTGGAGTTTCAGCTCCAACATCAGTCCCACCAATGAATATTCAGGACTGATTTCCTTTAGGATGTACTAGTTGGTTCTCCTTGCAATCCAACAGACTCTCAAGAGTCTTCTCCAACACCACAGTTCGAAAGCATAATTCTTCAGCACTCAGCCTTCTCTATAGTCCAACTCTCACATCCATACATGACTACTGGAAAAACCATAGCCTTGACTAGACGGACCTTTGTTGACAAAGAAATGTCTCTGCTTTTTAATGTGCTGTCTAGCTTGGTCATAACTTTCCTTCCAAGGAGTAAGTGTCTTTTAATTTCATGGCTGCAGTCACCATCTGCAGTGATTTTGGAGCCCCCCAAAATAAAGTCAGCCACTGTTTCCACTGTTTCCCCATCTATTTGCCATGAAGTGATGGGACCAGATGTGATGATTTTAGTTTTCTGAATGTTGAGCTTTAAGCCAACTTTTTCACTCTCCTCTTTCACTTTCATCAAGAGGCTCTTTAGTTCTTCACATTTTGCCATAAGGGTGGTGTCATCTGCGTATCTGAGGTTACTGATATTTCCCCCGGCAATCTTGATTCCAGCTTGTGCTTCCTCCAGCCCAGCATTTCTCATGATGTACTCTGCATATAAGTTAAATAAGCAGGGTGACAATATACAGCCTTGATGTACTCCTTTTCCTATTTGGAACCAGTGTGCTTTTCCATGTCCAGTTCTAACTGTTGCTTCCTGACCTGCATATAGATTTCTCAAGAGGTAGGTCAGGTGGTCTGGTATTCCTATCTCTTGAAGAATTTTCCACAGTTTATTGTGATCCACACAGTCAAAGCCTTTGGCATAGTTAGTAAAACACACGCGGCTCCAGGGCCGCGCAGCCGCTATTGACAGTTACAGAGTGACAAAGGGCTAATAGGAATCTCTGGGTTCTGTGAAACCCTCAAGGTGTGTCCTAGAACCTGGGATCATTCTTAGAACTCCTCTATCTTCCTGCTGCTCTTAGGCCACTGCTTCCTTCCAGTCCCCTCCTCTTGCTCCTTTGGGTACCTCTCCTTCCTTTGGGCAGTGACCCGAGAAAATCTTCCTGGCTCTCACTTGTATGTTTCCTGTCCTAAAGAAGTCACCGGCCTTTTGTATTAGGGACTTCTGGGCGGGGGGGGGGGGGGGATATTTTAGAATCTCCCAAAGTTCTCCTGCACTGCTCTTTGTCTCTGGTCATCTTCATCTACTTCCTCTTCCTCAACTTCTCTGTTATAGTGCCCAGATCCTATGCCTTAGGGCTCCTCTGTTATCCTGGAGGGCAAAGCTCATTACATTTGCCTCATTTCTCAGCCTTTTTCCATTCTCTGGATCTACAGGTTTTGGCTTCCAAAAGCTGCGTTCTAACTTTTGATCTAAACAAGCAAAACCAGATGTTTATCTTCAAATCAGACTCAAGTAAGTAATCCCCATCTCAGGATTCACAGGCCAAGCAACCTCCAAGTTCATGAGTCCCTATCCTCAGCTTACAGAACAAAATTACAATTGGTCATTTCCTACAAGGAGCCTAGACCAGAGCTATGGTGGGGGGCTCTGATGTAGAGTCCGATTTCACAGCACATGTGGAAAAAACATTTACATATGATGGTTTAGAAATCTGCTTATGCTCTTGGAATATTCTCTTAAACATTTCATTCTGGCATAATTCAGTTTTGCAAGTCCAACTTGTAACAGAAAACATTTTGAGGAGTGGTGACTGCTAAGGAACCATCCAACATATATTATGAATACCATACGCTCTGGCTTTAGAAGGCAAAGAACTTACATTTGGAGAAGGAACATTTAATCCCTCTTGATTGGGGAAAAGACAGTCATCACAGGGTTTCATGCTGAGAAGCAGCCCGTTCTTGGCCATCTTCATTTCCCTTTTGGATTCTGTCAGATTCCTTGGAAACAAAGACAGAAGCACTATGATGGGAAGAAAATGGCATCTTTGATTAATGACTTGAGTAGAGAGGGCTGTTATGAAACAGTTCATGATGGGGGAGGGTGGTGTCAAAGGAGAGATACCCAAGTTCTTCTTCCTTCCTTTCTTTGCCTGTAAAAAATTTGAAGGAAGCTCAGTATAAAAACCAATAGATTAAGAAAAAGGGAAAGAGGAGACAAGTACTAGGTTGATCAGTTTAAGCTTTGCATGAACATTCCATTACAGCTCCTAGGGAGTTCTGTTTCTCTAAACCTTGTTCTAATTTGTATTCCATTTCATTATTCTATTTTATTTTGATACTGGGGCTTCCCAGGTGGCTCAGTGATAAATAACCCACCTGCCGATGCAGGAGACACAGGAGACCCTGTGTCTCAGGAGATCAGACACAGGTTTGATCCCTGGGTTGGGAGTATCCTCTGAAGGAAGGCCTAGGCAACCCACTCCAATATTCTTGCCTGGGGACTCCCTTGAGCAGAGGAGCCTAGTGGCTACAGTCCTTGGGGTTGCAAAGAGTCAGACATGACTGAACGACTAAGCACTCACACATGCCCGCTGTGTTATTTAGGTTAAAATCAGTAGTAAAGGTTACTAATTTTATTCACTTAGCCATTCCCCAAGAGTTTAGCTCTTTTTACCAGAAGGACATAACCAAGACACTGATACCTACTACTTAGTGACTGTTGGTCCTAACTGCAGGATCATTCTAGAAAGGAAATCAACATCTTTGGAAAGTGTGCCTACACAATCTCACATGTGTACAACACTGGTTTTTCCAGTGGATCTGAGGGACCCAGAGCCCACTTTAACTTACTTGTGATGGGGGAATTTGTGGGGAGTGGGGCCAGCTGAGACATCTAACCTAGAGAAACTTGAATAGCTCATTTCTGACTTTGGGGTTTATTGGTGTGGCTTTGCCTCAGAGATTGGCCCCATGCTGATAAACCACTTACGGTCTTGGAGGTCACAAAAGGAAGAGGGATGATAAATTATTCTCTAATTGACTAGAACCAATGAATCTGACCTTTCCTGAACAAAGCTATGGATCTTTCAACAAGGAAGCAGCCACTTGGCAGATTAGTCATTGTCAGGTTTGTAAAGGGCTGAGCTACCCAGACAGAACAGCTTCCTAATACTAACGAGATGGAGGAATTTGTGCTCAAAGACACTGCTAAACCTACCTCTGTGTATTGGCAGGGATCTTCCTGTGTATGTATGCTTGGGAGGAAGGGAAAGACTAGTGGAGAGGGCAGCCATGATTTGCACATTGGCGAAGATCATGGACTAGCTAGGTCCTATAGGCATCAACATTAACATAGAATAGCAGAGTTCAGAAGCAACCAGGAAACATGCTGGGTCAGCAACGGGTCGAGGAGCCATAGATGAGGAGATAAACATTTAAGAGGAGGTGAGAAAGATGAGAATTCTAGAGTGCTCGTGGCCTTCCTCTCTCTAGTAGAGAGCTGTGTGACTGACGCCGAGCTGGGTCATCCCGGGGCCCTGAAGAGACCTGCACAGAGAGCTGCTTTCCTGAGCCCCAGAGGACATGGCCAACCACTCCTTTAGGCTGCAGTCAATTCGACTTTGGTGGGGATAAGCCAGACTAAAGTTCCTGCCGTGGAGTGTGTCTCATCAATCAGACTTTTTTTCTAACACCTACATTGCCTAGAACACTGTGAGGCAAGGTCTGGCCAGGACACTTAGAAGACACTGCTCACCAGTGCTGCCCCTTTACTTGTGGGACAGGGACCAAGCTTTTCAGCCACCTTGAGAGCCTCCGGGAGCTGAAGCCAAGCCACCTCTCCAGGCTCATGTGTCACGTTTGCCCCTCACTTCCTAAGCTTTATCTTCAGTCATGTGGATTGATTTGCTGTTCCCAAACTCATGTCCCTCCCTGCTGCTGCGCTTTTGCTGAAACTTTTCTTTTCATCCTTCTGACAACTACTTCTACCCCTCACACATCCTTCACCTACTCAGGCTTCAAAGCCCAGTCCAAATGCCACATCTTTCGAGAAGCCCATCATGATACCTACACCCTCTGCTTCAATTTTGTCTGTTTAGTGGCAGAGTTAGGTATATGCAAGTGACCTGAGGTAGTTATTGGCCAACAGGGACCAAAGCTGACTCAAGCCCTGTCACTCAGCAAGGCTTGTCCAAATCTTGGTCTGGAGCAGGTTCCAAACACACTCTAGCTAAAATGAAGTACATTCCTTCTAACTCAGAGAAGGAGAAAGTCTTTTCTTTTCCCTTCTTCCAAACTTTCTCAGTTTTGATTTATGGAGTTCATTAACTTAGTTATTTTCCTCTCTTCTCATCTTCTGTGCCTGGTTCTCTAGAAAGCTGATCTTTTAGTTCCAAGGTAGAATTAAATAACTAGTCTTTATGGGGACACTCTGTAGTTTTCAAAGCACTTTCCCATCTACTACCTAACAGCTCCCCACAGTCACTCGTGAATTACCCCCAATTTAGATGTGAGGAAACTGGCTCCTGTGTGAAGCGACTTGTCCAGGTCAGAGAAATGAAGTGGTCAGCCAGAGACTAGAGCCCAGACTGTCCGTTTCTAAATCATGTTCTCCCCATTTGTTAGTGGGGAGACTTATTGGCCATTCACTTATTGGCCACTCACTCAGTGCCAGGCAGAAGGCTATGCCCCTCCTCTGGGTTATCATGCTTCACTCTGACAACAATCTTGTGAGGCAGGTGCTATTATTAGTTCCAGTTTACAGACAATTTGGGCAACTGGCTGAAGGGCACATGGCCATTAAGTGGAGTCAGCACTTCGATCCAGATCCAGTGGAGCCTGCAGTGCCTAGCTGCTGCCCTTGTGTGTTGGGTTGGGCTGTGCCATGGCATTCCCAGCCACAGGGGTGGCACCCTGCTACCAGCCTAGAAGAACCAGCCACTCCCTTGCAGTCAGAAGTTTTGGGCACCCATCCTGGCTCAGCCATCTCTGATGGGGAAATCAATGTCCATCTGACTGTCCCTGGACATCATCAGGTTTTCATTTGTAAAAGGACTTGGATTTCATTGCCTTACAAACCTGGGCTGGAGTCCTGTCTCACTAAGCACTAGTGCGAGATTGGATCTATATGATTTTACTCCTTTCCTCTGTAAAATATGGGTGATAATCCTACCTGTCTCATGGGTCATTGTGAAGATCACAGCAAACGTTGCTTGCGGAGCACTCAGGCTGATGCATGGCATCATGTATACACTTAAGAAGTGGTTGTTGCTGAAGATCTCATTTCTTCTCTCAAGCTTAAAATGTCAGCATATCACCACCTCACTATTTCTCCTCTCCTCTAGTCTTGAGGCTCACCCCTTTCTTTGGACACTAATCACCCCTTCTCCATCCAACTTCCTGAGGTCCCAGCTGTGCAAACATAACCATCCATGCTTACTGCTCAGCCTCTTTTGCTACACTGGTTCTTTCTCTGAAGCCTAGAAAATGTCTAGGCATGTCTTAGTCTCCTGGAGCTACTTTAGCTTTTCCTCTCCCTTCACCCCAAACATCTGGAGAGTGGAGATTGCCTTTAAGGCCATCCCATCCTTACCCCAGGTCCCCTCCGTGGCTCCCAGCCATTTGTCTCTGTCTCCTAGTGCTCCCCAGAACCTGATTCTACAACTGACCCTCAGTATCCTGATCACCAAATCCAATGGGCTCTTCTCACCTCTGGCTTTCGCTCGGAGTTGCTCTCTGTATTCTCCTGAGATGAAGCTCTTTGCTTCTCAGCTCCCATCTCTCACATTGCAGATTTGGTTTCCTTTTCTTTCACCAAACATACCTTACCTATGAGTTTCCCAGAAAGTTTCTGAAAACTATCATAAGCAAAGCCCTGAGTCAGGAATGTTAGCCTCTTCCCAACCTTGTTGATTCCCTGTGGCTCCTGTCCATCCTCCCATCTCCCAACAGTTACTCCCAAGCTTCTGTCCTTGGCCCAGTTCTCTAGCTCAACACTCTCTTCCCTGGAGATCTTCCTACACTCCCACAATTTCTGTGTGGATGGTTCCCAGGTCCTCATCTTCAGCCCTATTCCCATCTGAGCCAACTGCCTGTTGGATGCCCAGAAGAAGAATCTTCACACATCTGAAGCAAAACTAATTGACTCCCCCATCCAACCTGTTCTGTCTGCTTAGCCTATTTCTGATCACAGTGCCAACACCTCCTAATCATCAAAGTTTGAGCCCTATGAGTCATCTAGGAGGAGCTTCCTCTGTGTCCCCCCGACCAGAAACCAAGTTCTAGGGAACCTGTTCCTCTACTGGAACTTCTCCCCACCCCTCCTCTTCAATCCACCAACCCTGACTCATTCCAACTCTCACTATTCTCACTTGGATGACCATGGTGGCTCCTACCTGTGTCCTGACATCCAACCTTCCTTCCTCCCAATCCTTCCCCCATCACAGTGGCCAAAGAGATCTTTTCACCACTTACACCCTATTACCTCTTTCCTTTGAAATGTCACCTCTTCTTTAAGACACCATCTCTTAAATTGAAATGAAATTAACTTTTATATTTTTTTGTTTAAGATACCATTTATACAAGGATACCAATAAGAATTATTCACAACCTTTCTCTCTACCCATCCCCCTGAAATATTGTTCTCTCTCTCTCTCAATCTATTTTTGTCTCTATACCCATCCTCATCCCTAACCATGAACATAAAGGCAAAGTTAGAATGAGGCTTGCCCTAGCAATGATTATTGTGTGGGAGTTGAAGTTATTTTTAATTTCCTTCTTTGACCTTTCCTGTATCAATTTAATTTCCAATTAGGAGAACACAGAAATTTTATAAAGACAGTAAAGTCATTATTCAGGGAAAAGAAAAACAATCTCCAGTAACTCCTCATTGTCACTAGGACAAATTCCAAACCTAGTTTAAGAGGCCCCCTGTGATTGGCCTCTGCCCGTCTCTCTCCCCTCACTGAAGGCCACTCTCCTCCCCTCTACTCTCCTGAAATCCAGCCACTGACACTTGAAGACTCACCATTCCTAGAACATAGTTCTTTCTTCCTCTTTCATCTTCTTTGCCACCTGAAAACCTGTCTATCCTACTAGATGAAGCAGGTAATGAGAAAAATGAGATATCTCTATGGACAAGTAGGTCTCTTTGTTCCTCAAGTGCAGCTCTAGCCTCTGAGTGAAGTCATTGGTAGGCAGAAAGGTAACCCTCCCCTCTCATGCAGCCAGCCTTCTGAAGGAGGGGCAGGTCTGGGGACAGGAGCTGGCACAGGTGGAGGGAGCTCTGACTGTGGGCAAGGAACAGAAAGAAGGGCTAAGGAAAGGAGTTGGGAGACCAGGTGGCCAAGGTGAGCTTTGCCACTCCTTACTCTCTGCATACGTCTTGGTGACCCACCTTCCTCTCCAAAGAAAGCAGATGAGGCAGAAGGAGAATATGCCTTTAGGCACCAAAATGGCTTCAACTGTTCAGATTCCAGGTAGCCCAGCAGTCCCCACCCCAAACTTGGCTCTGCCTCAGGACCACAGAACCTTCAAACAAATGACATTGCTTTGGATGGCCCCTGTCCCCCTTTTCTCAGTCCTGTTAACCCCTAGTGAGAAAGAAGGTGGTGGGCAAGGTGTCCCATGCAAGTCACCATCACCTTCCCTCTGTCTTCACAGGGAGCTTTTTGTGGAGATTACTTAACTACTCCTTGGGTACCGCAGACACAGTATGTCCAAGACAGAACCTAACCTTGCTTCCCCACCTCTGCTATCATCACCACAAGCTGTGCTGCCTTCTGCATCCCAGATCACAACTAATGGAGCTACCATCTGCCTTGTCCCTGGCTCCACACATGCACCATGCTGTTTCATACCTCACTGCCTTCACATATGTTGTGCACTTGATCGCAGTACCTTACCCTCTTCTCTTCAACTGGCCCCTATCGAGATCAGTTGACTTCTGTGAAAAATTTTCTTTTAGCCTTCTGTCTTCTTGAGACTAGATATGAAGTGCCTCCTTTGCACTCCTCAGCAACTAGGGTTACCTCATGGCTACTGTCACCTTCCTGTTTGGTGTTTCTTTTAGACCTGGAGCTACTTGAGTGCAGAAACCGCATATTATGTGCCTCTGAGTTCCTATGGCTAAGCACAGAGCTCTGTATATGTTTGATGCTTAGTAAGAGCTAGTTGATATTTTTATAGATTCATAGATCCTTAATTTTTCCTGGCTCCTATGTCTTGAATTTAGTCAATCACCACGTCCTGTTCCTTTATCTTCTCAATGAGGTCTTGATCCCCAAATGGCAACCCACTCCAGTATTCATGCCTGGAAAATCCCATGGGCCAAAGAGCCTGGGGGGCTACAGTCCATGGGGTCGCAAAGAGTCGGACATGACTGAGCGATTTCACTTCACTTCACTTCACTCTTCTTCAACCATAGGACTTTATTCCTAGTTCAGGCTATTACCATCTCAATGCCCAGCCACCTTAGCCTCCTGAGTGGTCTTCTAAACACCACACAACAGCAGCCAGAACCGTTCAGAGCATATATTCGCTTGCGTCATTCTTCTGCTCAAGTCTCATTTCAGAGGCTAGGCACAACCCTCAGCACAAAGCCCAAGCCCTGACAACAGCTCATGTCATGGGGAATTCAGTTCTTGAAACCCTCCTCAGCCTCATTTCCCACACTCCTTTTCCAGAGTCCTGGAGTCCAAGCAAACCAAACAGTTTGCCATTACTTTCAGTCATTGATTTTCCAGCTTCACTCCTTTGCTCATGCTCTTAGCTCAACCTGGAATCCCATCCTCAAAGCTGAATCTCCTTCCTTGTGTGCCTTCTGCCCACGTTTGTTCCCTGTTTCAAGGCTCCAAACAGCCCAGCCACCACCAGCTCAACAGCTCATACCAGGGATGCAAATCCCTTGGACCATCTGAGAAAAGACAGGCACCGTTTGGGTCAGTCCTTGACTGGGACTTCTGAGTCTCTCTATCTCAGCAGAAACCTCTTTGTCCCCAGAAAGCGACTTCTCAGTTTAAAGGTTAGAAGGTGGCCACTGACCCCTGTGGATGCCTTAAGGACACCACTCTGCTGTCCAGCTGAGCCTGGGCTACAGCTGCTGGTAAGGCTGTAGGTTGCTGTCTACACATGTAGAAAGCCTTGGGGACACTTAGGCAACTGTCCAATGCTGAGAGCTGGCACTCTTCCCCAAAAGACAGCCTTTCCATCAGCCAAATCAAAGTTGGGACCTCACATAGGAGATGAGGCTAAAGAAGCCAAATGGAAATGAACTTGATCTTGTACTTCTGTGGGGCTATGGCTTTTCCTGAGATTGGGAGAAACTTGAGCCAAGAGTTCTCCTTGTAGGCAGATGGATGACTTGGCTGAAGTGACCAGGGGACTTTTAGCAAAACAACTCTGTGCTATTATAGGTTACAAAGGATGATAATACTGAATAATGTGGGGGTAGAGAGTAGAGGGGACGTCCTTTGTCCAAACCTATGCCAGAAAAGGTAGAATTCAATCCAGCATAAACCTGTGGGCCGAATTCAGGGACTGCTAAGTCCTGGCTGGGGGATTTCTAGGAAAGAAGCTAGAAACTCAATGTTTTTTTTTTTTTTTTTCAATTCAGAGAGGGAGTAACGGAGTGTCTACTTGGTGCGTCAGGCACTGGGTAGGCAGTGGGGACACAGGAATAACCCAGGCGACTCTCATCCTATCCCTCCTTCAAGGATCTTCTGGTCTAGACTGGGAGGTTTTCACACCATCAGTAGGCCTGTGAGCTGAGAAAACTCAAGTGCACGTGGAGCTGGAAAGAGTCAGCCAGCCTCCCAAGCTTCCCCCATGGAGACAGAGCAGCCCCAGCCCCACTCTTGGCAGGCAGTGGTTCTTTGAATCTGTCCAGCTCTATATGAGTCAGTGTCCAGTGATGCCTTGCACTGTGGAGGATGGCTTCCAATTTCCTTATACTTCCGAGATCTGAAATTTTTGATAAACAGCTCATGTGGAATTTCTTGGCCTATTCTTTCTCTTTTTTTTCCTCTCCTCCGGAATGACTTAAACTTCAACCCTCAGCCCTGCCTTCTTGCATTGATAGATGTGTCTAGAGGGCCATCGTGGCTTAGGAGGTGAAAAATGAAACACAACTGGTCCTAATTGCTTGCTTTGTCAGGACCCAAAGTGTTTTATTGACCAGCGCAGCTACGGCCTTACTCCTCAGCTTGTCTCTGAGTCACTGTGGCTGTGTCAATAGCAGTGCCGCCGACGTGTTGTCTTAATGGCTGAGACTGATTGACTGTTTGCTGACCTGATTGATTACTTGACTCTCAACTTGAATCTGTCCCAAAATAGCACCTTCAGTAGAGTGCATGGGCTCGCTCTATGTGGTTTCAGTGCGATCACTTCAACATTTGTGCTTTGGCTTCCCTGGCAAGTCAATAGATTTGTTGTGAGTGGGTGTGCTGATTGGCTGAGAACACCCAAGGGTTTAGTGGAGGCTGAGGAAAAATATGCCCCAGCTGTTTCCGGAGGCCTGCTCTCCGTCTTAGCTACTTTAGGACCTCCAAAGATAGGAAGAGTGGGCGCAATCCATGTATGTGCACATGTGTGTACCTGTGCATGAATGTGAGGATCTCTCCCCGTCGAGCACCCCCCAACCTCTACTGTTACCTCAGGTCTCAGATCCCCCATCAGCTCCTTGGGGAAGCCTGCCCTGACCCCGTGGGCTATGTCCGGTCGTCTTGGTCTTCTCTCTCAGAGGAGCTCGCCATTTTCCTTCTTAGCCCTTAGTTGACAACGATATTTATTTACGTCACTATGTGATTAATGTCTCTCTCTCCCACTAACAAGCTCCACAAAGAGGGGACCACAGCTCTTCTACCCCTTGAGCCCAGCACACAGTCCAGCATATAGTATGAGCCCTTCTCTTTCTACCTGTGTAGACACCACTGTAGTCTGTACACCCTTCCCCCTTCTTCCTCTTCCTCCTTCCTTCTCCTACCTCCACTGGCCCCCAGTCACCAGACTTCTCTCCACTCCTTGCAGCCCATTCAGATGCACAGAGGCCAGGTTCACCTTCCAAAAACATCTGCCTTTAACAATCTGAAAGGACACCTGAATCGACTGGGCAGGTGTGTCTTTTCTGCTCTTGCTTCCACCTCCACCTCTCTAGCCTCATCTTCCTTATTATCTACATCAATTTTTCTCTTTTAGTCAAGCCAGTCTTCTAGGTATTATATTCTTTGCATTGATTCTGCCTTTTTATGACATCTAGGTCCACTATCACTTTGTTATCTGGTATAAAATGTAATTTCCTTTCAGGAATTTTCACTGATTAAACCCACTCACGTCATACATCTCCTTGCTTAGTCCATCAAACACAGTGCTCCATAACAGAATCAATGCGCTCTCTCTCCCTCTCCCTCTCCCTCTCTCTCTCTCCCTCTCTCTCTCTCTCTCTTTCTCTCTCTCTCTCTCTCTCTCTCTCTATATATATATATATATATATATATATATATATATATATAAACTGGCTTGTGTGATTACCAGGACTGGCAAGTCCACATTCCTCAGGGTAGGACAGGCAGGCTGGAAATTCAGATCGGGTTTCTGTATTATAGTTATGAAAACAGAATCCTTTCTTTTTCAGTAAACCTCAATTTTTTGCTCTTAAGGCTTTCAACTGATTGGATAAGGCCCATCCACATGACAGAGGATTCTCTGCTTTCCTCAAAGTCTATGATTATACATCTTTATCACATCTCAAAAAATACCCTCTCAGCAATATCTTGATTAGTGTTTGACCAAACAGGCTCCATAGCCTAGCCAAGTTGACACATAAAATTAACAATCTGACCATGCAGTTTAAATTTTACTACTCTGTGAGGAAGGTGTCATTGTGCCTACATTGCAGATGAGAAAACTGAGGTTCAGGGAAGCTAATTAATTTGCCCCAATCTACCTGACTAGTGGGTCACTGTGCAATGATTAAAACTCAGGTCTTTAGGACTCTACAGCTTCTCTTGAAACCAGAGAGACCAAAAGTTTGTTTTTCTGGTGGTCCTTGAGACTTGGGCTGTGCTGACTGAGGAATGGAGGCCTTAGTAGCACTCTTGTTTTTTTCAGTCAGAGGGACAATGGGTTCTCATTTCTTTCATCCTTTCATATCTGCTCTTCCCTACGGTTCTCTGCAGCCAGCCACCCTTTGCCCTTTGTGAAGGTATAGAGATGACCTGCCTTTCTGACCCAGGGACTAAACCACTCACCTTTCCCAGTTTCCTTCTCAGTTATAATCAAGTCTCAGTGACTGTGCCAACACCTTGAGAAAATAACTTTTGTTTGTAGCTCTGGGGTTTTTTTTGTAGCTCTGAGGAGGCAAGGATCTTTCTCCTCTGCTGTGCTGGTACCTGGCTGGTGGGATTTGATGTTTCTGCTCTCGTTTCAAAAGGGCTTTTACCCCTCTTCCTTCAGGGAAGCCTGGGATCTAAAGTTCAATCTTTCAAATGATTCTAGACTGGTGTTCCAAGCACCAGCCTGCTAGTGCAAATGATAGATATTCTGTGGGACTTTGCAAAAAGAAAACAAATCTCCATTTGCAATCCAATGGGACTCATTTCTGTAACTCTTGCCTCTGGCATCATGGTTTTCTCAACAGCTGTTTGCTCACATACGTGGTGGGAATGATCATGGCTTCAGCAGGAGAGATGGTTTCCCTGCAGCAGCCTCTAGGCCATTCAGGGTCTGAGAGAAGCTGGGGAAACAGTCAGGAAGCTGTTAGGTGGATGCCCGGGACGAGGGCTATGTAGCTCTACTAGGTAGTCTCACTAGGACCCACGGGGGCTATAGATGTCAAGGTGTCCCAACTCTATCAGAAATTTCAGTTTGGCAAATAAACATTCCCTGAGTATTCATGCACCATCTGGCCTAGGATGATTCAGACAAGAGCACTGACTCAGAGGAGTTCATAAGACATCATAGTAGTGTGCACAGGAGCACAGAGAAGAGGTACGGATGCTCAAAAGAAAGGTGTGAGGGAATGGTGCTTGGATGGTATGTTGCTTGAAGCCAATATTTTATTATTGGAATGTAGTTGTTTTACAATTTTGTGTTAGTTTCTGCTGTACAACAAAATGAATCAGCTATAACTATACATACATCCCCTCCCTTTTGAGCCTCCCTCCTTGAACTAAATCTTGAAGTAGGGCCCATTGAAGACCTGAAGAAAGGATATTCCAAGAAGAGGGATAAGGTCAATGGTGTGCTGGTAAATGCTCCAAAATCAATTTCCTGAGAAAAAAAATCTCTAATTTATAGTTTCCCCCCACCTAATTTTCGTGGTGTAAGTAATTCTACCATGGCCCATTTCAAGCTACTAGCTTGACATCACTGAGTGTGCAATTGGGCAGAGATATACACAACAAGCTTCCAGGATCAGTGAACTGGGTTGCTTCGTGGTCCTAGAGGCTAAAGAAGTGGCTCTTGGGCTGATGGCAGGTAACATTGCAACTGTCAATGGGACTAGGTCATGAGAAGTGAGAGAGATTTGTGAAATCTTACTGAGGCAGAGTCCACAGGATTCAGTCATGGATTGAACTTGGGAGCATGGAAGAGAGAGGAAACAAGAGTAACTGCTCTGTATACAGCCCTGAACAAGGCACCGTGGAGGATACAGAGAGTCACCAGCCACTTTTCCTGTGCAAGAATAGCAGCACTGTTTGAAATTGGTTCACTTGCCCCTGGCCTAGAGGCCTGGCCCACTCTCTCCTTCCCTTGCTGCCTACAGAGCACAGAGTCTGTGGCTGGCTGGGGAAATGAGGGGAGAGAGCTTGAAGACCATGTTCCATAGTGCTTGTCCTCATAATTGCCTTTAAATATGGTGAGGATGGCTTCTCTTTCTAGGTCATCTGTGGTCCAGACAGCTTCAGCTCACTGAAGGCTTCAGACTGGCCTCTGTTCTCGATTTACTATAGCAACAACATTATAACACCATTAAACAACATTAGAGGAAATCTACAAAGAAAAAAATAGCTCATAATTCCAACTTCCTAGTTCATGAGAGGTTATTTTCTATCTCAGATTGCCTCCCTAGCCTTAGCATCTTGCATGTATTATTTTTTACATTGCTGTAGTTACTGTGCATTTGAAGTCTTATACTGTTTACTCCACTAACCATGAACTTGTAAACATTTTCCATGTTGCAACATTATCTTCATGACTATCATCTTTAGTGGCTGTATAATATTCCTTGGAGATGATGTGCAGCAATTTTCTTAACTGTGTCCATGTTGTCTAACGTCTAGATTTTGTCTAATTCCTTGCTATTAAGGATAACGAGGCATGAATTACTTGTGTCTGGGTTCTAATTTTGGCTAGCCCTGACTTGCTTGAAGTGAAGGATTGCCCTAATTCTCTCCTCTTAAACAAAGCATTATGCAACATGATTTCCAGCCAGAATACTACTAGATCCAAATAGAGCTTGGATTTCCATTTCCTGGTGGGGGAAAATAGCTTGTCCCTTTATATTCAGTGGTAAATGGAAAGATATTCAAGGTGGGAATTGGAATCATGTGAGGTAAGGCCAGGGCTGAGACCAAGGATGGAAGGTGAAACTGCAGTGTGTGTGTGTGTACTTATTTGTATGTGTGTTTGTGTGCATGCACATGTGTGTATGTTATGGGGTTAAAGACCAGAAAGCAGGCTGGAACAAGCCAGTATTGATGCAGGACACATGTCAGTAGGAGAGGCTCTGGGTTAGCGGGGTGGAATTTGACATTTGGGACAATTTGACAGTTGGACCTTGTGACGTTCTTAAATAAAAAACACCCTTGACAACTGGAGGAGGGCATGCCAACCCACTCCAGTATTCTTGCCTGGAGAATCCCATGGACAGAGGAGCCTGGTGGGCTACAGTCCATGGGGTTGCAAAGAGTTGGACAAGACTGAGAGACTAACACTTTCACTTCACATGTCAGCTGTAAGTATGATATAAGTGTGCACAGGGATGGCGTCTTCCCAGGGGCAACTCCATCTCCATGTGATCCCACCGTTCTCCTTACTCTCAGCCTTCTGTGAACCTCTCTCATCACAGACCCGGTCTCAGAAGCTGCAGAGCTATGCTAGTCAAAGGCCTCATATGCTGTAGATTGGTTCCGCAGCCCTGATTTCTGGGCACAGTCTGAAGTGGGCCCTGCTGGGAAGATCTGAGCTGTGCTGATTGGCCCTGAAGGCTCTGCCCGTGGGGAGGGGTATTACAGTTAGTTCATGAGGAACTGCCACAAGGACATGGCCCAGACTCGATATGTCTCAGCCACTCCAGGTGGCACCATTTCATCTTTCACATTGGGAACAGTTCAAGTTTTTTAATAAATTCCAGGCAACAGGATTACTCTCTTGCTTCTGCTCCCTTTGGTATGAATGAATCTCAGTTTATTAAGCAGATAAGAACTTTCCTCTTGGGGCCTCAGACATCACTTTGAGAGATGACTTCCCATAAACAAAAGAGAGCAGATGACACTGCAGTCAGTTCTGGTTCAGAGGATAGACAGTCCCTGAGAGATGAGGTCCCTGTGAGAGAGAAGGTGAAGACCCCACTCACCAACCAAGCAGAGGGAGCCAATGCACCCTTCCTCTGCCTTTCTGTTTTACTCAGGCCCTCGGTGAATTGGCTGAGACCCTCCCACATGGAAGAATGTGATCCCCTTAACTCAGTTCTCTTATTTAAATGCCCATTTCGTCTGGAAATACCCTCAGAGACACACACATAAATCCTGTTGAAGCAGATCTCTGGGCACCCTGTGGCCTGGTCACACTGATACATAAAATGAACAGAAGACCCACGTGCCTCTCTGGACAAAGGGCCCCACTGGCCAAGGGAACAACTTGGGGCAGAATATGACTGTAGATGATTGACAGAGACATCCACAGTCCTTAGGTTCCCTAGTGTCTCCACCCTGTTAGTTCAGGTGCATATGAGGAGAAGCTGCCTTGATGGTCAGTTCTCACCATTGCCCACCTCACAGTTTCAAAGGTCCAAGACCTTGCAAACTGCTGACAGAAGAATCCACATATCATTACCAAAAGTCAATTATTTTATGCAGCAGGGCCTTTGCACATGTGAGCTCTGTGACCTTAAGCCAGCCACTTTCTCCTTTCATTCAGGACATGGGGCCATGATGGCTTCTCCCACTGGGGGTTGCAGTGACGTTCCCATGATTGAATGACCACGGAAGTGCTTTGTGCCCAGCTCTCTGAAAATAGCGGGGATTGTTCCCACTGACCCAAAAGATGTCCTACCTGCCCATGGATCAGATGGAGTCAGTCATTAGCATGTCTTAGCAACTCAGCAACCGGCAGGCCCCTGGTGAGAGAAGTTCTGTGACAGGAGTTCAACTCAGGGCTGCAGAGGGGAATGCGGCCTTGGGTAGTGTTTTCACATCTTGTTCTCACTCATGCAGAGGGCTGAGATATAGACTTGACACTCTTGGGGATGCTTTAGTGTCCTGTGTTATTTTTCTATGGCTGTGTTACAGATTGTGCGTGTGTGTGTGCTCAGTTGTTTCAGGTGTGTTTGACTCTTTGTGACCCCATGGACTGTAGCCCATCAGGCTCCTCTGTCCATGGGATTCTCCAGACAAGAATACGGGAGTGGGTTGCCATGCCCTCCTCCAGTGTTATAGATTACCAGCTGTAAATAGCATCTGTTTGTTCTCTTCTTGTTTCCATGTCAGGAGTGCTCTGTTTGCTGGGTCCTCTGCTCATGGGGTTCTCACGAAACAAGATGTGAGTTGAGCTGGGCTCTTATCTGAGACTCGGGAAGAATCTGTAAACTCTACTTTCAAAGGGCTCCTGTGATTAGATCAGACCAGCCTGGATAATCTCCATATCTTAAAGTCAACTGACTTGAAACTTTAACTACATCTGCAAAATCCCTTTACAACATTAGCAAGATTAGTATTTAATTTAATAACCTGGGAACAGATGTCTTGGGAAACCATCCTTAGAATTCTACCCACCACATGCCCCCACTGAGTTATTAGAATCATGTCAACAATTTCCCTCTGGACGCCACTTCAAGCCCCATAAAATGAAACAAAGATTTTGTCTCATGACCCTCAGTGCAGAAGGGAAACAAGACCTCTTCCTCCTAGTGTTGGTGTTTTTTTTTTTTTTTTTTCTTTAGTGGTCTGGCTAAAGCTATACCCTGAGCATGAGGACTGCATGTCCAGAAGGAGTTGCAGTTCCAAATGTCAGTCATCAATATGGAAGATTCTATTTCTCAGACAGGAAACTCAAAGTCCAAGGCAACTTCCAGGCAGGTAGTGAGGCTCATGTCTCTCAGGATAGTTGGAAGGGACCAAGGTCCAAGTGGATCATGGTCTTTCTGGCAAATGACACTGAGACTCCTAAGAGGAAAATCTTTTCAAAGCTCAAGACTTGGGGTGATGTCAGGCTATCTGCTATTATGTCCCTCTGGACGGTGATGTTTAGTTAAAGCTGAATTATTTCTAAATAATGACAGCCCACAGGCCAACAACCCAGCATAGGCAGGGTTTGGTGTTGGAGGAAACTATAATGCCCACCTAGAGAGACACCTCGTAGGCTATCCATTTGGGTATTTATGGGCACTTGGGTCAGTTGGGGATGGAATATTGTCTTTTTCAAACTTTCCACTGGAGTTCAGATCAATGAGTAACTCAGTCTGCAATTTCTTCTGATGAGAACACTGCATTTCCATCCAGATAGTGAATTGTATAAGAAACTTCTATCCCAAACACTGAAGCCAAGCAAAGAAAGATATGGCTGAGCCAAGAGTCAGAGGCAACATGGAGGGCAGGGTGGGGCCTGACAGAGCTGCCGGAGCGCCATCTGCCACTAACCATCCCAAAATGATCAGGGGGGGAGGAAGAGAAGAAGCTCTGGGATTGAACATGATGACTTTTCCTAAATTCAATTAAAATCGCAGTCCATGTAGTTCAGAGAGAAGAATCCTGAAACTTCCACCTCAGGTCTAGGGTGGGAGGGCAGGAGAGCTGGCCCTGTCCTCATTAAGCAAACAAAGCTAGCTCGCTGGGTTCTAACTGCAGCTCTCTTTTCACAGCTGGGACTATCCAAGAGACAAGTCACATACTTCTTCCTCCAATATGCATCAAACCAGCAAAAACCAGCAAAGCCCACACTTAAGGTGGTGCTGAGTTAATGTGAGTGAGTGAGTGGGAAAAAAAACAGAAGACAACTAAGTAACAGAGTCTTGTGGGGGGGTAGTCCTGGTACTGCCTTATCACATGACAAGGTGACATTTTGCCTCAGTAAAGTAAGGGTTCTAAAGCTTTTCCACCTAAACGTGGTGGAGGAGTCAGGAAGATATTCTTTCAAGAAGCTTCTTACCGCGTTTTCCGGTAAGCGGCCTGAGCTGACCCCTAAAAATGGTGCGCTATTCACTCGACCCAGAAAACCCCACAAAATCATGCAAATCAAGAGGTTCAAATCTTCGTGTTCACTTTAAGAACACTCGTGAAACTGCCCTGGCCTTAAAGGGTATGCATATCCGAAAAGTATCTGAAGGATGTCACTTTAAAGAAGCAGTGTGTGCCATTCCGTCGTTACAATGGTGGAGTTGGTAGGTGTGCACAGGCCGAAACAGTGGGGCTGGACGCAGGGTCGGTGGCCCAAAAAGAGTGCTGAATTTTTACTACACATGCTCAAAAATGCAGAGAGTAATGCTGAATTTAAGGGCTTAGATGTAGATTCTCTGGTCACTGAGCACATCCAAGTGAACAAAGCCCCCAAGATGCGGCGCAGGACTTACAGAGCTCATAGTCGGATCAACCCCTACATGAGCTCCCCCTGCTACATTGAGATGATCCTGACTGAAAAAGAACAGATTGTTCCTAAACCAGAAGAGGAGGTTGCACAGAAGAAAAAGATATCCCAGAAGAAACTGAAGAAACAAAAACTTATGGCCCAGGAATAAATGCCGCAGAAAATAAATGCAAGTAAAAGTAAAAAAAAAAACAAAACAAGAAGCTTCTTACCAAGTTTGACCACCACGGCATAAGAAGCATGAGACTTGGTAGGTAGGACTCACCTGACAGCTGCTATTATCTTCCCTCCTCTCCTTCATCCTTTTTTCATTTGTATCTGAGCTGAGTTAACTGCAGCTCCTAAAAGAGAGAAGTCGACAATTTACCTTTGCATCAAAAGTACCACTATGGATCCGACTCAGCCTAGTTCTTGGATCTTCAGGGGTGGTGTTATGAGAAGGCTGGTGGTGAAACAAAAGACTGAAAATCAGAGGAATGGGATAAATATCTTGATTATTTTTAATGCAAAAATTGGGCTCAGGAAAACTGAATGGATCAGTGACCATGTAAAGTTGCAGTAGTTGATTAAAAGCTCATCTCCTCCCCAAAGGACCAGCTCCAGACAGTTTTATGGGTTGATCATTTTCTCAAACTTCACAAGAAAAGATAATCTCTCTTCTCTACATGTTGTTCCAGAGATCAGAAAAAGTGGGAAAGGTGCCTACTTGAGTTAGATGGCTACTATAATCTTGATGCCACATCTGCATTGGGACAACAAAAGAAAAAGACCATAGAGAGGAAATGTCAGTGAGAATATAGATAGCAACTGGTAAGCAGAATATTAACCAAATTTGACAGTGCATTAAAAACAAAACCAAACACAGCAAGCAAACAAATGAAAGATTGCACCATGGCCAAAGAGACTTTCTCCTCAGGATGCAAAACTGGTTCAGCATCAGGAAATCTATCAATGTAATTTATCACATTAATACACTCAGAGAAAACAATGAAAAAAATCTTTATAGACACATAAAATCATTTTAGAAAGGCAAGCATTTATTTGTGTTAAAAACATTAAAAATTATTAATAAAGGGATCCTCCTCACCTCTATTAAGACTACCTGTTAAAAACCCATAGCAAATATTATACATACTAGAGGAGACAAACTTTAGAAGCATTCCCTTTAAGGTAGGAAGCAAGATGAGGTTGCTGCTATCACATCTGTGAAGTCCTAGAAAGAAATAAGCAATCTAAGGATTGTTAAGGAAGAGACAAAATAAGTGTGTTTGAAAATGATGTGATTGTTTACATAGAAAGATTAAGAAATTAGATAGACTGTTAGAACTAATGAAAAAGTTCCTCTTGTTTACTAGATGGAATATCAATACTCTAACATCAGTAGTATCTTTTGCACTGGCAGTGACCAATTAGAAAATATAAATGCACCAATATGGGTATGGATATAGGAAGTACAGAAGATGAAAATGATGGAAATATACAGCAGTTAAAGGAGAAGAGCTATGAACATGGGCAAACCTCAAAGTTGTAGTGTAGAGCGATGAGAATAAGAGGTAATTAGACCACACTACCAACTACCACTTATTTGTGCTAAGTGCTTCCTGGTTAATCCTCACCACAACCTATCAGCTTGATATTTTAAAAATCCCTTCTTTATTGGTAAGAAAATAGAGAAGAAATGGAGAGCTGGGACTTTAGTAAGTCATGAAGGTTGGGTCCAAATCCAGCCTGACTTCAGTCTGTGCTCTTCTTACCACTGTGCTAGTACCCAGGGCCACTTGTCAAGCAGGGGTGTGGAATGACTACAGGATGGTAGCATCTTCGCCATTTAGCCCTCATTTAACACGGCACCTTACAGTTTGTAAAGGACCTTCTTGCTCAAGCTTTCATGTGGTCCTCATGAGACATTTACGGATGAGAAAAGTGAAGTTCAGACATTAAACAACTTGTCCAAGGAGATGAAGGAACTGGGATGAGAAGTCTGATTTTTTTTTTTTTTTTGCTATCTACAAGAGACTCATTTAATTTATAATGTGTTAGTTTCAAGTGTAGAGCAAAATGATTTTGTTAAATACACACACACATACATACCTATATGCTTTTTCAGATTCTTTTCAATTATAGGTTATTGCAAGATACTGAGTAGAATTTCCTACTGTATATAAAATAGATGAACGAGAATTCTGATCTTTTGACTCCTACGTCAGTGCTTTTGCTGTTACACTAGAGTCAGGGGTGCCACGGCAAAGCTGGCAACCATCTGCTGTGAAACACCTACATTTTTTTGTTTTTGTTTTTGCTTTAGTGTGTTTTGTTTTTAATTATGTTTTCAGATTTCCAAATTGAGTGGACCAATACTTTGGCAAAATGCAATAAAACTGAATTACTAGAAAGGCGAAAATTAAGACAAATTATTTTTTATTATTTTATTATGAAATTTAATAGGCAATATGAAATTGCTATAAAAGTTTTCCAGAACTTACTCTCTACTTACCTCATCACAGTCTGGCACTGAGCCATGGAGCACATTTGCAGTCGTGCTGTTCTAGGTCTGTATATCTGTTTAGCCTTCCAGCCCCATCATTCTCACCTTTTCCCAGAGACCTGTGAAGGAAGCATCCTTCCTCCTAGTGTTACCTGAGAGATGGCCAGAGAGCCACCCACTAAGGCTCAAGGTTACCATCAAGATGAAGAGTTGGGCCAATCGGCACCTCCCCTAGAGGACACCTGTGCTGGGGCAGATGTGTGTACTGGAGGCGCTTGTTTTTGTAGTTTTAGTCACTCACTCTTTTTGCAACTTCATGGACTGTAGCCCGCCAGGCTCCTCTGTCCATAGGATTCTCCAGGCAAGAACACTTGAGTGGGTTGCCATGCCCTCCTCCAGGGAATCTTCCTGACCCAGGGATCAAACCTATGTCTCTTGCATTGGTAGGTGGATTCTTTACCAATGAGGCACCAGCGAAGCCCAGTGGAGGGATTGGGAGAGTAGAAATCATCTGGAGTGACTGCAAAAAGTAACAGCAGGAAGAAAGGCAGTTGCTGGTCAATTAGAGTTAGAGAAGACATACCCTAGAGCTGCAGTGCTGAAACTCTGACTCTGAGTTCCAGAACCACCAGGCAACTGCCCAGCCTGCTTTTTGGAGAGACAACCTGGAGGGAAGTGACTTTTCCAGTGCAAATTTCTTTCAGATGAATGTATGACTTCGTTCTGAAACCTCCTTCAACAAGATCAGGGCACTGAGGATCAATTTGGTGCAGGGACTACTTCATGATTGTGCAATCAGTGTCTTCACACAGGGCCCCATGCTGGGTTTGACGCTTTGCTGTCATTATCTTGAAATTCATGATAATTCTGAAGAAGGGGCCACATGGTTTTACTCAGCATGGGACCCCACAAATCAGGTAGCCAGTGGTGATATGGGGTTTGTGCTCAACAGGGTAACCCACAGCGTGCCACAATGGGAGGCACTGGGTGAGGGACATTTAGGCTAGATTCAGTCCTACATGACTGATGAAAAATGCCAAATTCCCCATAGAGCACTAGAGAAATTGGCAGTCACTGCGAGTCGCATATTTCTCCTTGTAAGTCAGACAGCATCCATTGTGTGTGTGCAGAGGATAAAACTGTATTGAGAATACCTAATGAGATGTTAAGATCTGGTGCATTTCCAAGCTGAAGGAAATCAAACGCTGTGGTCTCAGTTCCCTCTCCTGAGATTTCAGTGACCTCAGAAGGAGTAAAATGAACATCATATGATATCACTTATATGTGGAACTTTAAAAATGATAGGAATGAACTTATATACAAAACAGAAACAGACTCACAGACATAGAGAGCAAACTAATGTTACCAAAGGGGGAAGGGAGAGGAGGGATAAATTAGGAATTGAGGAGTAACAGATACACACTACTGTATATAAAATAGACAATCAATAAGGACCTACTGTTTAGCACAGGGAACTCGACTCAGTATTCTGTGATAAAGCATAATGGAAAGAATCTGAAAAATGATATATATATGCACATATATGTACATTGTCTTTTTTAATCGCTAAGTCATGTCAGACTCTTGTGACCCCATGGACTGTAGCCTGCCAGGCTCCTCTGTCCATGAGATATCCTAGGCAAGAATACTGGAGTGGGTTGCCAATATACCTATAACTATATATATTCACTTTGCTGCACACCTGAAATTAAGACATTGTAAATCTACTATACTTAAATTAAAAATTTTGAAACACAGATAGTTGCTTTGTATGCATCTCTTTTAATCCCCAAGCCTTTTCAAGGTAAATGTCATTAGCACCATTTTGCATACAAAGAAACTGAAGCAGAGAGCAGTTAAGGAAGTTTGCTTCAAAACTGACTCTCTCATATATAATAACAGAGCCTCTAAACAGTGACCATGTTAGAGAGCCACCATGGGGGTTATACTCTGTTAGGAATCCACATTCCTGGGACTGAGAAAATTTGCAGAGTGCTGGGGACCGGGTAGCATGGGGTGACCTCCATCGGTCTCACACATACGCGTATTATCCCAGCACGGCCACCTGCCTCCGACTGAGTTCCCTCTGCTCTTTCCCTCCCTCTTTGAATCTACCTTGCCTGTCATCCGCTATCTCCTTCTTCCTTCTGGAGTCAAAGAAGACCCTTCTCTCCCCAACAAGAGCTAGGCATTTGATATTGTGCTTCTGGGTCCTTCTGAGTCCTTCTGTGTGGGCTGCTACCAGGCAGCCCTAGGGCAAAGGGGATTGGAGAATGGGTGGAAGGCAGTAAGGGAGAGACCGCAGGCCAAGAAGGAGGCAACAGATGGTCCAGAGATGTATTCTGCTCCTCTACACAAGTGTGTTGTTTCCATTTTGCCTGGGAATTTGTCACCTCTCTTAACCACAGAAGATAGCAACTAAGCCTCAGATCTGCGGATGAGTATGATCAGACATTGGTGGGCATGGAGTCGACCAAGTCAATCTTCAGGTTGGTCTAACATGCCTGTCAGTAACATGTCCAAGATCCTCTTTCCTTCAATTAACATTTACCAAAGTTTTTGCTTTCAACTCATCTCTGGAGCGTCCCTGACTGCCTCACCTTCGTCCTTCATGTTCAGTTTTTTCTTTATTCCACCTCTTCTGCAATACTCACATTCACATTTGTCACTGCATCTCTCCCCTCACTGCCCTACTTTACTCTCTTGGGAGTCTCTGGCTCCATCAAGGGTCTGTTTGTCTAGTCTCTGTGCTGACTCTGATCTCACTTCCACATTCATTTCTTGAACCCAGCTCTCATCATGACACAGCTCCGCTCAAAAACCACCCATGGTTCCTCCTCTATTCTATAATCAAACCCCAACAAGTCATTCAAACTCTTGTCTGATGGCTAAGCCTTATTTCCACCATCTTTGTATGATATATTCTTTGCTCTAGAAAAATAGGACTGTTTACCTTTCTCCAAACACAACTTAAGTTTTCTACCCATGGATCATGCATGTGTATCAAGCACTGTCCTTTCACCTACCTTTGTCCCAAAAAGTCCTATACCTTCTTTAAGGCCTAGAGCCTTAAAGACTCATTCTTAAGCTTTCCGTGAACAGAGATCATTACCTGGGTTTTTTTTATCACTGTGTCTGTCTCCCAGCAATTCAGCTTATTCACATTTTATGCCAATTATCTAGTCTGGTATCTTTTTCCACTATTGGGTATTGAACTCGGTGAAGGTAGGATCATGTCTTAGTCCTCTCTGTATTCCCAGGGTCTGCTTTATAGCAGATGCTTAGGCAAGTTCGTGAGTGGAAGGCTGCATGCAGTCTCTCTGCCAGAATCAAGTGATTCCTATTTGGATTCCTGTCTCAAATATAGGAATTTCTGAAAATAGTTATCTCCCCAAGTGGACTTATCTCCCCGAGTCAGGGGAGGACATGGTAAATGTCATACATATCTCTCTGCTCTCTGCACAAAGTCTCAAGCAGCATAATTGAATGAAAGGGCTGTAGGACAAGCCAGCTAACACTATGAAAGAAAAGATCGTAATTTTCTTTGCATATTAAGATGTAAAGATCTCCCCTTAGCTCAGTTGGCAAAGAATCTGCCTGCAGTGCGGGAGAACCCGGTTCGATTCCTGGGTCAGGAAGATCCGCTGGAGAAAGGATAGGCTACCCACTGCAGTATTCTTGGGCTTCCCTGGTGTCTCAGCTGGTAAAGAATCTGCCTGCAATGTGGGAGACCTGGGTTTAATCCCTGGGCTAGGAAGATCCCCTGGAGAAAGGAAAGGCTACCCACTCCAGTATTCTGGCCTGGAGAATTCCATGGACTGTATAGTCCATGGGGTCACAAAGAGTTGGACATGACTAAGTGACTTTCACTTCCAGTAAGATGTGTTTGAAGAAAATTTATAGTGAGCTAAAGCCTTAAGTCACCATGGAGCTATTGTGGTACAGGAACAATGTGTGACAGTGTGTGCATGAGGAAGTGCATAAGGGACAGAAAGAAGAAATGACCTTTTTTGTGTGTGAGTTAGTGAGCGAGCAGATGAGAAAGAAGGGAAATAATTAAGCCACTGAATGAATGAATGAGTGAGTGATCAAGTTAACTAATTTGATGAACAAGCAAACGAATAAATGAATACATTCTTTCGCCTCTGTCTTTGGGGAACTTGTTTAGATTTCTGGACTTCCTGATCCCTTGGCAAGGGTCTCAGGCACAGTTTGGAAGGGCCTTTGCTTCCTCGGGTTTTCAATTTCATCAAACACTTTCCTTTGATCTCATTTCCTTTCCTTTCATCCATAGGCAGTCTCTAAGGATGATGTATTTCAAACTTTATATGTATGGTATATAAAATATAATATATGGTATATAAAATATACCATATATTATAATATATAATGTGTTATATAAAATATAATATATATAATATATTTTATTAATATATGTATCTCACCATGAAGGCAGTGCCACTTGAAAACTCAATTAATTGCTGATGGTCTTCATCATTTATCAAGTGCCGGTTCTTGCTTGTAATCTTTAAAGGGAATTAAATTAAAAGAATTAAGAAACAATTATGTCTGGCAAAAGAAATAACTCTCTCCAAATCTAATCACCTTCTCATGGAGAGCTTCGTGCCAAGGTGGCTGGGAAGGGAGGAGCAGAGAAGCACCCACGCGCTGTTAAACTTCCTGCGGCTGGTCTGGGGGGAGAATGAGTCGTGACCTGCCATCGTGATGTGGGCGAGAGCAGCTCCTGACGCGGGCTGTGGAAGCGGGGCTGTGTCATGCTTGACTGTCTGCTGAAGCAGAGCTAGTGCCTGTGGGGCTGGGTCTCTTGCTGCTGCTATCGCTGTCCTTCCCCAGAGCGGGGGTACCAGAACTGCCAAGGGGGCCCTGGGCTGCTGAGAAGCCAGGGACCCCCTCCCACACTCTCTTGTCCCTTACCACTGGGGAGAGAAAGAGGTTTGACTTGGGGCAGTTGGTGAAAGGTTGAAATAAATTCTAGGGCAAGGGTCCACCAGGCAGACAGCCAGTTACAAGAGTAACAGGGTCCGTGTGGGGCTCTCTGCTTGAGCCATTTCCCAGCCCTCTGGCTCGAGGCAGGCATCCGCTAACTCCCACGTGCTGCCTGCCCACCTGCCCTGTCTCCGACTTTGGGACTGGGAAGACAGGCAGGGGCTTCACTATGGCTGGCCTCCATCCTAGGATGACCACAAGGGCCTGAGACCCTTTCTCCTTGGCAAGTACTCTGGACAGATCAGGCTGACACAGAGCCCTGACTGTTATCCCTTAAAAACAAGGAAGTAGATTTTTTTTTTCTGGGTGCTGGACCTACAGCTGTAAGACAGGCTATTCCATAGAGAAGTGTCTGGGAAGGTTCCTGTGAGAACATGGTCTCTTGCCTCCTACAGTGTGGTCCTGATAGGTCACCCCCTGAGAGGTGCCCATAGGCCTCTCTTTTAGCCTTGGGACTAGCACTTAAAAATGCTCTATTTGCAAATTTGTAAGGAGTGAGCATCAGGGTCTCATATTCAACTTGAACTTTTGGGGGGTATCTGTCCAGGAGAAGGGATCATCGGCATTGCTCAGACTGGTATCCCAGCAAGAATATCACGTGGGAGACAAGAAATCTTGGTCTCATGGGTACCCTATGTGGCTACCTTGAGACCATTACTTCCCCCTACCTGGCATCTTGCTCCCTTTGAATATGCAGTTCTTGGTCTTTCTCTGGTCCTCCATAGCCTTGTCTTTGTGAGTTTGAATTAGAAAACTGGTCCACAAGGCCTTTCATGCATTGGATTCCCCTGAAGAGCTCGTGGAAACATGACTTACTGGGCCCACCACCTGCAGTTTCTGATTCACTAGGTCTTGTGTTTCTAACATTTTTTTTTAATTGGACTTTAGCTGCTTTACAATGTTGCATCAGTCTCCGCTGTACAGCAAAGTGAATCAGCTGTGCGTATCTGTATAGCCCGTCTTTTTTGGGGTTTCCTTCCCATTTAGGTCACCACAGAGCACTGAGTTCCCCATGCTATACGGTAAGTTCTCATTAGTTATCTGTTTTATACATAGCAGTGAATATATGTCACTCCCAATCTCCCAATTCATCACATCCCACTTTTCCCCCTTGTGGTCCATATGTTTGTTCTCTATGTCTATTAGACACAGAGAACAAACATATGGACCATACCAGCTTTTTTAGATTCTACATATATATGTTAATATGCAATATTTGTTTTTCTCAGATTTCTGACTTACTTCAACTAGTATGACAGTCTTGAGGTCCATTCACATCCCTTCAAATCACACAATTTCATTCCTTTTTATGGAAGAGTAATATTCCACTATATATGCCACAGCTAACATGTTCTAATGTGATGCTGATGCTGCTGGTCTGGGGACCACTCTGACAACCACTGGCGTAGATGGTATTAAAATAGGTTTCTGAGTACAAAGCAATGTCCTATCTGTGTTCTCATCAACTTCTGGAACAACTTGATGATGTGTGGAGTCTCTACCTTTTCAGAGTCAGAGAAGCAGGCTCATGATCGTACCCAAACTTGTGTAAAGCCCCACTGCCAGTGAATAGTGTAGCAAGATCTGAAGCCATGCCTTTAACTCCCAGACCTCTTCCTGCTTCTCCCACATTCCACAGCCTAGAGGAAACCCTAGCTTATTTTTCAGCTTCTACAGTTGCCAATGCTATTTGTAGTTTCATAAAGATGGCACAAATCCAAATACTTGTATATAGCTGACTATATGCTAGGCACTATTCTCAGAGCTTTATAGGCATTACAGCAATTAATTTTCACCCTAACTCTAGGACATTGACATGCTGTTATTACTTTTATTCATTTATTTATTTATTCCTCATAACAAATTGTTTTTCTTTTTTCCTTAAATCTTTAAAATTTAATTTTGAATAGATAAGATATTCTTGTGGTTCAGGAAAACATAAGAAGTTATACAGTGAAAAGTATCTTTTATAACCATGTCTTTCATTCTTTGGTTTGCCCCTAGGTCATCTTAGATATGAGGAAACTGAAGCATGGATTAGTTAGCTCCCTTTCCCAGGGTCAGAGAGTTCAGCGGTATCAAAGTCAAGACTCAATTCTGGGCAGTCTGACTGCCAGGACTCCGATTTGAGCATTGTACCCCAGGGACAATGGTGCTCTTGGGAGGATGCCTTGAGCCTCTGCCCTCCATGGCAGGTGAGCTCAGGAAACCAGGTCAGGGTTTGAGAGACAAGAGTGACATGGGCCAGGTCGTGTCTCCCTCCTGTGAAAATTTCCACAGCTTTTCAGGTTGCCTATTACATGTCTTATGTCTGGGGCTCCCAGTCTCTTCCTTGCGTCATCATTCCCAGCCCCCACATAACCAGGGCTGTTTGTCGAAGGGAGCCCAGACACACTCAGTGAGAGGTGTTGTGAGATGTAGCAGTCAGAGCACGCATGTAGGCATGCGAGCCTGCCGGGCCGGCTGCAAAAGGCTTGATTGCATAATGGCATTTAGAAAATGGCACTTGTCTTTTCTTCAAAGACCTTCAAGATGATGAATTGGGGCTTATTGAAATGGCCTTAAATCAAGCTTTCCATGCACAACAGTTTGCTCAGACTCATACAAAGTATATGTCTCTTTGGAGTTGCTGATTCTAGAAGCTCTCTACCACTGGCCACCTTCTGGGCTCAGGGACTGGGCCAGGAACCAAAGTCACAGAGGAGGAGAGTCTGGCACCAAAACAACCTGACAAGACAGAGATTGCAAGGTCCCTATGTACCTATGGGGACTCTGAAGCCCCAAGAGAAGAGACTGACCCAAAGGCACCTAATAAGCCAGTCAGGCAACTGCTTTCTGAGTCCTTTGGAACCTTCTAATGGTTATTTTCCCATGGGGCTACTCTAAGGTCTGCCCCTGTGAGTAGCATAATGCCTGGGGGTTGTCATTTGCCCTGGTGGGCCACCTCCCTTCTGTGTTCCTCTCTTCCTTGCATTCCAGGATGGGTCAGAGTGATCTGCAGGCTACTACATCCACTCCCAAGTCCCATAGATTCTGAGGATACTGGTATGTGTGACTTCAGGGTATGCACTCCCCTCCACTCATCACTCAAAAACCATCCCCACAACCGTCTTAAGAGTTTGGAGGACACTGCATGAAAACTGCCCATCTCATCTTCTACACGATCTCCCAGCACTGGGAACCTCAGCTGCCTCGTCCACCCACAGGCTATCACTCTCAGGTGCTAACCCTGAACTTGCATAAGCCCCAAATAAGCATCTCCTTAAACTTTGTGCTCCCCATCAGCAGACGAATGGATAAGGAAGCTATGGTACATATACACAATGGAATATTACTCAGCCATTAAAAATAATTCATTTGAATCAGTTCTAATGAGATGGATGAAACTGGAGCCCATTATACAGAGTGAAGTAAGCCAGAAAGATAGAGACCAATACAGTATACTAAGGCATATATATGGAATTTAAAAAGATGGTAATGATGACCCTATATGCAAAACAGAAAAAGAGACACAGATGTACAGAACAGACTTTGGGACTCTGTGGGAGAAGGCGAGGGTGGAATGTTCTGAGAGAACAGCATCGAAACATGTATATTATCAAGGGTGAAACAGATCACCAGCCCAGGCTGGATGCATGAGACAAGTGCTCAGGGCTGGTGCACTGGGAAGACCCAGAGGGATGGGGTGGGGAGGGAGGTGGGAGGGGGGATTGGGATGGGGAACACATGTAAATCCATGGCTGATTCATGTCAATGTATGGCAAAACCCACTACAATATTGTAAAGTAATCAGCTTCCAACTAATAAAAATAAATGAAAAAAAAAATGTGCTCTAGTGTAGGTTGTCCAACCTCCTGTCCAGGAAGCAACATTCTTCTGAAAGACATTAGTGACCCTTTCACATTGTTAGTGCTTTAGTTTCCCCATCAGCTCAATTAGAATAATAGGACTCCTTGGCTTCTATACATCTTTGAGTGGTGAGGAAGATAGGGAAGGTTAGGAAGGAAGATGGGCAGAAAGATGAGGGAAGGTTCTTGTACACTGTAAAGTGCGATGCAGGTACAGTGTGTGCGGTTGTGTCTCTGCAGCTGGGCCCATCTCTCTTTGGCTTTCTCCATGAGCCATCTTCCTTGACCTCCACAGGTAGAGGCTGCCACGTGGTTGAATGCAGACAGACCCCTTGGGGTTGGGACCAAGCCTCCAGGGCCTGGCAGTCATGTCACTTGAGATATAAAAGTAAAACAAAACACAGCACATCACTAAACACTACCATCAACCAAAACAATGTCAGGAAGAAATAAAATCATGAGTATGGAATTCAGTGATGAGCTTTGACAACAGAATCCTGAAAGTTTTAAGAGGAGGCAAAGTGCAAGCAAGGCAGAGCTATACATAGACTGGGGCTGTGGGGCCAGACGGGAGGAAACAGGAAACTGACCTTGAGTGAGCCTCCCGGAAGCAGAGATGACAGAGCCACTTAGAAGGTCCCTGCTTTTGAAGATCCCCCTCCCCCTGTCCTGGGAACTGATAGATGTGGATTTAATGGCATCCTTTGTAATAAAGATAAGGAAACATGGGAGGCTGTGGGAATCCAGAGGAAAAGCCCATAACCCAGATCCGGTAGCAACATGGGGAGGGGAGCATAGAGACAGAGAAATCTTATAGCAGCTGACACTTGAACTGGGAATGAGAAAATAAGTATGAGTTTGCCATTTGGAGGGAAGGGTAGGCCATCTCGAGCACAAGGGCCTCTGCGTGAGCAGAGGCACAGAGGTGGAAAGAAGGAGTACACATGTGTTCTAGTGAGGTTAAAGCCTCAGCACAAGGACTGGTGAGACCTCTGAGTTGCTGCTGTAACTTCTACATGGAAATGGGTAGTGGACAGTTGAATACACAGGTGAAAGTGAAAGTCGTTCAGTCGTGTCCAACTCTTTGCGACTCCGTGGACTATACAGTCCATGGAATTCTCCAGGCCAGAATACTGGAGGGGGTAGCCTTTCCCTTCTCCAGGGGATCTTCCCAATCCAGGGATCGAACCCAGGTCTCCCGCATTGCAGGTGGATTCTTTACCAGCTGAGCCACAAGAGAAGCCCAAGAACACTGTAGTGGGTAGACTATCCCTTCTCCAGCGAATCTTCCCAGCCCAGGAATTGAACCAGGGTCTCCTGCATTGCAGGCGGATTCTTTACCAACTGAGCTAGAATATTTGGTACGAAGTATGAATGAGAGATAAAGGTTTTATGGAATATAGAAAGAAGGGCCAAGAAAGAAGACTGATTATGAATATCTGAAGAGATAAGGGGGACAACACACAGGCTTGTGCTTTCCTCCTCCCCATGATCCCAAAAGGCCAGATAAGATGAGGCAAGATCCACACCCAGTGGCTTTTGCACCGTGGAGGTTCTGGATAATGCTCATCAGTGGAGTGTGATCAGATTAGACTGGATGAAGGGTTGAGTGCAGGAAAGGGACGGGATGGCCCAAGCCAAGTAGATAGTTTTCTTTTCAAAGTCTGTGCTGGGAGAGACTTGATCTTCTTTTTTGTTTGGTTTGTGTTACTTCAGAGGATGGTGGTGACCTCTGTGTAGGTAAAACCTGAAAATGTCAGCTTGTGGACCCCCAGAGCTCCCTAGTTCCTCCAGCCAACCCAGTGGGAAATGATCCTTCTCATCTTGGTGCTCCTAGAGCAGTCACTGTATGTACCATTTGTACTACTACTGCCTTAGGTGGGGAGTAGTGGCCTGAATGTGGAGGAAGAATACTGGGGACCGAGATACCAGCCAAGCAAAGACCCAGAAGTAGGAAAGATTACAGTGAATTTGAGGAATAGATAGAAAGCGAACATGACTGACAGGCAGAGTGAAAGGAGTTGTAATTTCAGACATGGGCAAGGGTCAGGTTATGGCAAGGCTTGTCAGCCACTGTAAGGACTTGGAGCTTTGTTTATTTGATGCACAGTGGGAAGCTATTAGGGCTTCCCTGGTGCCTCCGATGGTAAAGAATCTGCCTGCAATGCGGGAGACCTGGGTTCGATTCCTGGGCTGGGAAGATCCCTTGGAGGAAGGCATGGCAACCCACTCCAGTATTCTTGCCTGGAGAATCCCATGGGTGAGCCTGGTGGGCTACAGTCCATGGGGTTGCAAAGAGTCAGAGATGACAGAGCGACTAAGCACACACACCACAGGGAAGCTATTAAAGGATTTTTAGTGTCGTGATCTAATTTACATTTTAAAAGATCACTCTGTCTTTGGTGTAGAGAAAAGATTATTGGAGGCAAGCTAGAAGCAGGGAAATAATTTATTTGTTTACCAAATATTTATTGCTCAATCATTCTCTGACAGAATTGATCTAGTGTTTGGGATAAAGTCATGAAGAGTGAAGACCAGGGCCCTCCTCCCATAGAGGCATTGTTTTACTTGGATAGACAGACAATGGCAACTAAATAACTAAGTGACATGATTTTAGGTTCTGACAAGTATCACAGAGAAATTAAAATAGAGTAGTGACATAAAGAGTGACAGGGTCTGAACAACTATATCAAGGTGACCAGAGATGGCCTTGATGAACAGTTAATATCTGAACTGAGACCGGAATAAAAAGGATCCAGCCATTCAAATATTTTTAAGAGCTTTCCAGATCTCTCTGAAGAGTAACAGTAAATGCAAAGGCCCTGTGGTAGGCATGGTCTTGGTGTGTTCAAGGAGCAACAAGTAGAGAAGAGTGCCTCGCGGGTATGAAGCAGGAGGGGGAGAGTGTTAAGAGATTGATGTCAGAGAGTGAGGTAGGCAGAAACCACGTTTAGAGTTTGAAATGTATTCTTAGATCTAGATTTGCAAGGTAATCCACACAGCAGTCTCTAGTAAGTATGAGGAGTATAGGAAATAGGATAAAGGTCAAGGCCATAGATGGACTTGAAGGTCACTGCAGAAACCTCCGCCCAGAGAAGGGAAGGAAATTACACAAAATCCCATAGATTTAAGAGATAGAGTTGGAACAGGAGCTCAACCTGCCTGATGGCAGAGCCCATGCTCTTTCTCTGCAGTGTTCCACCTCTGGGTGGAGGTTGTTTTGTGGATTCCAGCAAACATTGTTCCTCTACCAGTGTTTATAGCTGCTGGCCATTTGGCCTTGGCATAGAGCTGAAATGTGGATAATCAAAGGTAGGAGGCTGGCTAGGTGATCTCTGGCCTTTCCTGGGTCTCAGATCTGGGCCTGAAAGGTCAGAGCTTGAAGCATGTTTTGGCCTCATAAATTGTTCATAAGCTCTGACGGTGAGCTCCAGATTTGTCACTCCCTAATCTGGCCATGGCTATAGCTAACTGACATCAAGCTCCGGGGAGCAATGCTGTAAATCATTTTCCCTTTTGTGCAAGAAGAAAAAATAGAAAATTACATTCTTCTCAGATTTCACTTTTGAATGTGCTGGTGCCTCTGTCAATAGCTCCTTCTTGCAAGCAAAAAAGCAGCGTGATCCCCGGGAAGAATGTGTTCTTATGGGCACAAGCCCAGTCATCCACACACAGAGGGAGAGTGCTGTTCACTCATCAGAGTGCTTTGCCCCATCAGCTCATAGTGTGTACCTCTTAACAGCAACCTGGGGTACAGGTCAGATTCCCCCTTTTGCATATTGGTGACCTAAACTCAGGAAGGTTGAAAATTCACTCAAGCTATCAGGAGGCAGAGCTGCACCTCAAATCTGAGCTGAAGTTCAGAGTCCTGTACTCTTGGCCCTGAGTGTGATTCAGGACTGGGGAACTGCCAACAGAAGTGGGAATAAAATCTGCCTAAGTAATGAAATAGCAAAATAATAATAGTGACAGTCATAAAATGCTGCTGCTGCTGGTAGTGGTGCTGATGGTAAACAATTCTTCACTGACTTCTCTGGAAATCAGAGAAGGGGGTTACACATGCAGGGATGCCCAGGGTGCACTCACAGTCCGTGCCCTGTGGCTAAGACGGGACCCCACTGGGGGCTCCATCCTCCAGGCCAGCGTTCCTCCCCCTCACCTTCTCCCAACCCTGAAGCAGAAGCAGAAAATCCACCCTCTCCCTTTCTTCCCACTTTCCTTCCTGCCTCAAGTCCCTGGCCCATACACTTTATGGCTGGCCACACCTTGCCTGCAGAATCACATGGGGCCTCTGATCAATGGGACTGGCCACCCCACTGAACACAGCAGTGTCCAAAGTATGACCAGTCTTTGGCTCCCCTCCTGAAGATTGTGGTATTAATTCCTGTGCTTGCCACCAGAGATACAGCTGCATAGAGGTATGGGGAACTGTTGGCTATTTTGAACACTGCTTCCAGAAGTGCACTCCATACACAATTGTCTCATGGGCTCATGCTCACTTCTGGTCAAATAGGCAAGTTACAGAGCGAAGAGCAGGCAACTGGCCAGTGAGTGAGCTCGGATCTGAACTGCTCTGTGGCCCCACCAGGGCACGTCCCTTCTCTGGGCCTTGGTGTGTCCAACTGAGACAGTAAAGTTAGACTGGAGGGCTTCTGAGGCCTCTTCCAGTTTTTGCTATCATTCACTCCATCTCTCCTTCTCACTCGTTTCCTCTCTTTCTCTCTCTCGTTCTGTTTTGCTCTCTTGCTCTCACTCTCCTTCTTGTTCTGTCATTTGCTTTGTCTACCAAACACCCTAGGGCTTACCATAAATGTGTAACCGCTCTTGTAATAAACATTCCACACTCTATCCAGCCAGAAGTGTGTTCTTTCTTCAGAGGACTCCCCTGGGGTGGCACTGGCTTGTTCCAAAAGGCAGAATCATGACTTGTGCCTGGATACCTTTGCACTCATGGCCTAGAACCAGTTGACAGGAGGAAGCTAGCTTCATATTCAACAAGAATGCTTCTGTGAACAAGAGGACCTGTGTTGGCAAGTTGATGGACTTGGATTTCGACTTGCCTGGGCCTGGTCTCCAGAAGCTGGGCACCGAATTCAGCAGCCTTAACTTTTCAAAAACATTTGTGAGGGGAAAGAATAGAATTGTCTTCTGAGCTGGCCATCAAGAGTCAGAGCCCACTTGCAAGGACGCATCATCAGTAGGAAACCTGGGACTAGGTCTGCAGTCATCTGTTCCCACGTCTAATGAATTCCCATTGCACTATGCATATCACTCAGTGAGGACCCCTGTGATGTTGGGAGAGAAAGAATTGAATTTCTATTTTTGTTAACTTGTAATTGAAATTTCTCATTTCATTTCATTTTGTAGGCAATGAACCACGACAGCATTAGTAATTCGTGAAACTCTGTCTCACAGAAATCACAGATTATTTTCCTAGTGTATTATTATCATCATAGCTATCTCGAGATAGTCTTAACAGTCCATAGTATTATGAAATTATTGCAGTTGTTAGAATCACCATTAAATTTTAAAATTTCAGGCATTAATAAAGAAGCATTTATGTTAGCATTTCACTGCAAGTTTTGTTTAATATTTTGATATAATTTGTGTCTTTTATAATCTTATGCATTTAAAGTATTATTCTGAGATAGGATTCACGGGTTTCATTCATCTGCCAAGGCTCACAGCAGAACAGAAGTGTAACACAGCAGTCTAGGAAGCACCCGAGTCTTGGAAATCATTGAGAGTTGAGCCTGGTGTAGCAGGCTTTCACTCTCACTAGACCTTACCCCAGGCACCTACTCGCTCCCCCCATAAGACACCTGCCTGGATGTTATTCATTGTCCAACCTCAAAACAGCTTGCTCTTCTCACAAGGGTGGGTTTGAGATCTTCTTTTGATCTCACTGTAGTTTGTCTGCCCCCGACATCAGCTCTTCAGTCCAGGCTTTGCTGAAATTCAGGCATCTTGTGATGTCTCCCCTCCCCTGCCTCCTTCAGCCTTGGTCATGCCTCCTGGCTTCACTATTACCTGCTTCCCTCCTCCTCCCTGGCTGCTGCCAGCACTGTCATGCCTCCTCTTTCCTCCTCCCTGGCCCACAGCTTAGCCCAAGAGAGGCCATGGTGCCCCATAAGCCCTGCCTTTTCCGGTAGGACTCCTGCGACAATTTGGCTTGAGGCTCCAAGAAAGTGATGGGGTTGCTGTTTCTGCTGATGCTGATAGCGGTGGGGCAGCCGTGATGATGGCAGGTGCAGAAAGAAAATCAGACCAGCTCTGAGCCAGATCGTCTGACTCCAGGACTTCCTACCTACTCTAATCTCTCTAGTCACACCACATCTGCTTGCAGTTTGGTGTCTCCAAATGCTCCCTCCCATCCAGGGTTGTCCTGGGCAGTGAATGAGCCATTTCCTATTGGAGCTCCAGATGATGGACCCAGAGGACACCTTTGGAGTGAGGCAGGTGAGACTGGGATGGCAAGCTAGCTGGTTTGGGATCCCTTACCAGCCACATGAACTTGGACAAGTCCCTAACCTCTCTGTGCCTCAATTTCCTTATCTGTAAAATAGAGAGGATTGTTGTGAGTGAAATGAACTCATCCCCTTAAAGTTCTTAGCACAGTGGACACACCATCAGTGATAGCATTGTCTTTATTAAGCAGGTGCATGTTTGCAGGGAGGGAGCAAAATGAGGAATTCTGGGTACAAGATGCTTCCAGATTCCAGGAAGCTCAGTTTGACATCCGCTGCCACTGCCCCTTCCCAGAGTGCCTGCACTGGAATCTAGAAGGGAAGTGACCTTCCAGCTTACTCCACTGTTCCCACTCAGCCCATGTTGTTTGGAGTATATTCCTTCCTTAACAAGCCCTCCCTCCCAGGACTGTCATGGGCTTCAAGGAGATATTGCCTATGCAGAGACAGGAGCTCCTTTGAAATAGCCATGCAGTAGATTCCCCAAGAAATTCCACCTTTGAAAGGGATTTGTTTTGCACTCTAGACTCACCTGTCTGCAGCTGCTGGATAGTTTCCCAAAAGCCCAATAGCCCAGAGTCACCGAGCCTGGACTGCATAGCTCCCCTCCCACAGTAGCCTTCCCTGAGGCCCCACACACAACATCCCACTCCTGTTGGGACCAGACTCCTGCCTTTGTTTCGCCATCCCCCATGCTTTGATCCAGAGGCCCCGGCCCTCCTCCAAGCCCCATGCTCCCCGTCCTTTAGGGTCCAGTGCCAGTCCCTCCTCCTCCAGGAAATCTGTGCTGAGTATAGTCATACATTCTCAGACGTCAGAGCTCTGGCTGCCCACTCATTACTCAGTCTTCACTGACTGCCCCTCCTTTGGATTCCTGCAGCACTTAAGGCCCAAGTCAGACAATTTAGCACTTAATTACAGACTGTCATCAATTGTGCCTTAATTTTTACTTGTGCATTAGAGTGTTATCCCCCAGCTCTCTCAAAAGCTTTTAGAGGACAGTGAGAAGTAAAGACACCAACATTTCTTCCTGACACTGCTGTAGAAATATGACTGGTGTGGCGTCTTTAGAGTTGAAAATAAACCTTTTTATTCTGCTGTCATTCAGTCACCCTACTTCCAGATCTAAGTCTTTTCCTACAGATTCTTTAAAAAAAATTGCATTGGTTGATTTACAATATTGTGTTAGTTTCAGGTATACATCACAGTGATTTAGTTATATACACATATACCTACATCCATCCGTATATATATATATATATATATATATATATATACACACACACACACATATACCTACATATATACATCTGTATATACATACATACATATATATACACATACCTACATATATACATCTATATATACATATACATATATATGCATAAATATATATTCTATACATATATATATTTTTTTCAGATACTCTTTCCTTATAGGTAATTACTCAATACTGAGTATAGCTCCCTGACCTATACTGTAGGTATCTGTTGGTGTTCCAGATTCTTTTTGTCCCGAAGATCCTCAGCAACCAAACCTCCAGGAGCTGCAGCTCACAAATTGCAATATCCTCCATCTCCTCTGAAGGGCCTGCCCACTCAGGTTAGGGTTTCTCAATACTAGGGCTAGTGGTATAACCAACTAAGCTTGGGAAAAAGCTGCCACCTATGGGAACAGGACTCTTCAGGATGCTTGAAAAAGGATTGCTTTAATAAGATAGTGTGGCTTCATTGCCTGGGACAGGCTACTGTGATCTGATCAAAGTCTGCCCAGTAGGCTCCTTACACATACAAATTTGGACACAGATTGTCTCCATGTCACCCACCCATCTACGATGCTTATTTAACAGTGAAACCTCAGTCTGCTTTCCCAAACTATCTCTGCTAAGCCAGCCATCTGAGGCAGCAAAGAAAGACAGGGGCAGCAGCGATACACTTGCTCCACTACATTTATTGAACATTCATCACCTGTCATGTATGTACTGCTGGCTGAAATGACAAAGAGGAGAAAGAGGGAGTCCTTGTGTTCCAGAAGCTGATGGCCTGCTGGGAAACACAATCTATACAAGCCAACTAAACTCCATAATGGAGGAAACCACAGGGACACTGAGGGCTTGTACGAACAGCCTAACTTCCCAGATCAAAGGAAAGTTCTTTCCATTTCCCCAGGTTCCCTAGCGAGGTACTCTCTCAACAATGCAACAAGCCCCAGCTCCTCTGCATGCCTTCCTCCGCTGCAGCTTCTGACAGAGGTTCAGAAAGAGAGAAATTAATCTGATAGACAGGCACAGAGGCAGTTTCTAGTAAGAGGATGCAGGATGGGGGTCTTTGGGGTCATGATGTTGCTCAGAGAGTTGCCATCTCACTGGCAGTACCACTTAGCTCCAAAGCAAGAGCTGAGGGAAGTCCCTGACACCATGGTTACAAATGGCCTTATCTCTGTGAGGCACTCACAATGGAAGCTATAATGATTGTCCTAGTGTCTTGTTCACAGACACTACATCGGGCAAATAATGATAGCTATGGTCCAGTGGAAAGAGGCATGATGTTGGGGTCAGGGATTTGCATTTTAATTCTGGCCAAGCCACTTACTAGCTTTGTGACCTTGGGTAATTTATTTACCTTCCTTGCTTCTGTTTCCTCATCTGTCAAATGAGGTTAGTAATAGTATTTTGAATAGGATCAAATGAGATCATATGTTTTAAAATTCCTCCATAGAGCCTGACATACTATACGTAATCCACGAACGGTTACTGGCCATTGTTATTAAAATAATCTTCCTTCTCCCATTGGCAGTAATAGAAGCAGCAGCAGCATCTCTGTACCAATTCCTCCTTCTCCCTCTGTCTGGCCTGTCTACCCCTCAGCTAGCTGAGTCTCTGAGCAAGTGAGAAGCAGAGAACCTGACAAAATGGACAGAGATATCGTCAGGTGGGTCCAGGCAGCTTCCTAGCAAAGAATTAACAGTTGTTGCCAGAGATAGGTGGAGAAGGCAATGGCACCCGGCTCCAGTACTCTTGCCTGGAAAATCCCATGGACGGAGGAGTCTGGTAGGCTGCAGTCCATGGGGTCGCTAGAAGTCGGACACGACTAAGCGACTTCACTTTGACTTTTCACTTTCATGCATTGGAGAAGAAAATGGCAACCCACTCCAATGTTCTTGTCTGGAGAATCCCAGGGACGGTGGAGTCTGGTGGGCTGCCGTCTATGGGATCGCACAGAGTCGGACACGACTGAAGCGACTTAGCAGCAGCAGCAGCCAGAGACAGGGCTTCTGGAGTAGGGGCTGGTGAGATGGCTGAGCTCACTTGCTCAGATTGCTATGTCCCTCTGCAGATGTTAACTTGTACATTTCATCTGATGAGTGTGTTAAAGCAGTAATGAGTTCAGCCCAGTCCTCTTTCTGGGAATTAATGACTGGGGATACAATATGGTCCTTTTTGCAGCCATTAGTGCCGGGCTATTACTGATTCCGAGAAGGACTACATTAAGGCCCTGGTGAGGTTATGAACCCAGTGTTTTGCTAGGTTGGCTGATTGTGGGGATGCACTTGGTGCTTTGAGCCTCAATGTCCTCCCCATTAGCCATTCAAACGCGTGTACCACTTTGTTCTGTTCCAGGCTTGCACTAATAATGTTTGTATGTTTGGGCAGATTTTAAGCAATGTGATGCCCAATGACATTGTCAGCTCCCAAATTAGAGTACCTTTAAGTGGAAAGCACTTAGCTTGGACATAAAATGTCATTTGTGGAGACAATGGATGGTGGCTTTGGTTGCCTTTGGTTACTGTTCTCCAACCTAATAGCTTGGGAGTTACCAGGTCTGGATTTTATCAAGCTATTATCAAGACTATTCCTTCTCTCTCTCTATCTTCCTTCTTCCCTCCCTGCTTCCCTCTCTTCCTTTCTTCCTTCCTTCCTTTGTTTCAAGAACATTGGATAGGAGATCTATCCTCTTAACAAATATCACGTGCACTACACCATATTGTTAACTGTTGGCGCTTGGTTGTATAGCAGATCTCTAGGGCTTATTCATACTATATAATTATATGTTTATACTCATTGACCAACTATTCTGCCCTTCTCCCTTCTGGCAACCATCATTCTACTCTCTGCTCCTGTGAGTGTGATTAATGTAGATTATTCATAGAAGTGGAATCACATAGTATCTGTCCTTTTGTGATTGGCTTATTTCACTTAGTGTAATGTCTCCAGGTTCATCCATATTGTCACAAGTGGTAGAATTTCCTTATTTTTTAAGACTGAAAAGTATTCCATTATATGTATAAACCGTATTTTCATCATTCATTTGTCAGTGGACATTTGAATTGTTCCCAAATCTTGGCTATTGTGACTAGTGCTACTCTGAACGTGGAAGTGCAGGTATCTCTTTGAGATACTTATTTCAATAGTTTGGGTCACTGGATCATATGGTAGTACTATCAGAGATATGTCCATATTTCCAAACTCATCAAAATATGTACATTAAATTTTTGCCATGTTTTGTGTATCAATTATACCTTAACACTAGGTCTGGGTGAACACCCGTATGGGCCAGTGCAGACACAGAGTATTTCCATTGTTGCAGAAAGTTCTATTGGATAATGCTGTGTATGGATATTTTCAGTTTGGATTTGATGCTGAAACAGTGGTAGCCATCTGAAAAACATTGAAAGGGGTTAGGGATCGCAAGTGAAAATGGAGATAGCCTGAGGTTTTGAAAGGTTGACTTTCCTGATAGCCCAATTGATAAAGAATCTGCCTGCAGTACAGGAGACCCCAGTTCAATTCCTGGGTTGGGAAGACCTGCTGGAGAAAGGATAGGCTACCCACTCCAGTATCCTTGAGCTTCTCTTGTGGCTCAGCTATAAAGAATCTGCCTGCAATGTGGGAGACCTGAGTTCAATCCCTGGGTTGGGAGGATCCCCTGGAGAAGGGAAAGGCTAGCCATTCCAGTATTCTGGCCTGGAGAATTCCATGGACTGTATAGTCCATGGGGTCGCAAAGAGTCGGACCTGACTGAGCAACTTTCACTTCACTTATACCTTAACAAAGCTTTTTTAAAAACTCTTCCTTCTCAACTCTGCTGCAGAGCTGTTTGCAGCCCTGGAGATTTGCCTTCTTTATACATTTCCAGAGGCTTCTTTGGTTTACTCCCCCACACAAGGGCACCTAAGTACCTCCTGGCATTGTTATAGCCCTCCAGAGTACATGACACTCATGGAGGAGAGAAGGAAAGAGGCAGAAGTAATTATTTCCACTTTTTAGGTGATAAAAATAGAAGATCAGAGTTTAAAGGACCCATCAGTGGTCACTTGGCTTGTCAGTGTCAGAGACAGAACTGATATCAGGGTTTCTGCCTTCAAGCTCAGAGCCACTTTTTCTCCCTGATTACATCAGGGAAGTCTATGAGTTCCCTGAAAAAGTGCCACACAAAACACTGATCATTTATAAAATGATGAGCTTGATGCACAGTGTAAATTAATGCACTGCTTCACTCATTGAGAAGGTCTTACTAGGAAATAAATGTCAGCTGTATTAAATAGCGTGCTTAGTGATAAGTTGGTTTACATTCTGGTTCAAGCTCCTGATCCCGTCAAAGATGAGTATATGTACCATACTTTGAGTAGTACTGGCCTAGAGTATCAGAACTGTAAGCTCTCTATAAGCTCTGTAGAGGTTAAGAGATCATTTCTCTTTTAATAATCCTAATAACTAGCTACCACTGATTTATCTGAGCTTTCTTGGTGTCAGATATTGTGTTAAGGTATGTATATAAACCTTCTCTACAACCTTATGAGATTGTCACTGTCATTAATCCCATTTTACATATGAGGAAACTGACAAATGGAACATGTAAGTAGCTTTTCTATAGTCATACATTTTATCAGTGAAGAAGCTGAGTTTTGAACTCAGACCACCTGACTCAAGGGAACACACTATTTGCCACAGTGTTACATACCTCTTATATCACTGTGGTATTCCCAGGGTAAAGTTCAGAAGTAATATGCTATTTTGAAAAACAATGAATGAAATATTTTCTTAGGGTGAATAGACAGTGCTGGGGAACCAAAGGATACACCATAGGAGGAGTCAGATGGCAAGATAGTGGCTGTAAGAAAGAAGTCTGTCTCTAAGTCTGACCAAGTTTATCTCCTAATGCCAGAATTCATGAGTTAGGATGGGATATTGAAGCCTAATGAAGGAAATTTTAGAAGATATAAGGAACCCACCCATAACTTCATACCACATGAGCTGGGAGCAAGATAGAAATGTGAGCCAGCCCAAGAATGTCATCCTGTTTGGAAGCTTAGGAGGAGTCCAGTTTGTGTCCAGTTAACACATGAGGTCACTTGGGGAACGTCTTCCAAAAGCCCATGCTTAGGCCTAACCTGAAAGCTAGTAATTTCATAAGACTGATATGGGTACCGGACACCTACTTTTATACAATCTTCCCCAAATATCTCTGTTCAACAAATTTTGGATAGGGCATAGTCTTTAGAGTCAGACAGACTGAGTTCAAATGAAGAATACTAGAAATAAATACACGGGTAAGTTTAAAAAGTCTGTTTCATCCTCTTATTTCTCTAAAATATAGGATATTGACTAAAGTAATATATTTTCTTATGGGACTTCTATTTTATATATATATATATATAGATAGATATATTCTCTATTTTTGTATCTAAAATAACTAAATCATAAATGGGTGATACAATAAATAGACCTATATGGATAAAACACTTTTACATTTTATAAGACAGTATTTTTTGTACCATATTAACTCTAAGTAAACTATAAAAAATTAAGGACCTATGATTTAGCACTTAGAACAATCATTAAAAGTAATACAAATAGACAACTAAATAGGTTGATACCTCTTAAAGTAATAATGAATAAACAATGAATAACCTTCCAAAAGAGAAAGCACCAAGCTCAGAAGAAATTATTCAAATTTTCTAAAATATTTTTAGAAGGCAGAAACAGAGGGAATACTACTTCCTAACTCATTCTATAAGGCCAGAAAACTACACAGCAATCTCTCTTTGAATACAGCTGCAAAAATTCTCAATAAAACATTAGAAAACTCAAACCCAAGGATATGGAAAAAGAATTAAAAACTATGACCAAGTGGGATTTATTCAAAATGTGCCTGGCTGGTTCAGAATTCAAAGATTAATAAATGTAATCCCCTGCATCAACAGGTTAAAGAAAAAAATAACATGATTATATCAATAGATACACAAAAAGCATTTGATAAAATCCAACACCCATTCATGATTTAAAAAAAAAAACTCTCAAGAAATTTTAGAGGGAAATTACTTCAACTCAATAAAGAACACTACAAAAATACCTATAGCATACTTAATGGTGAAAAACTTGAAACCTTCCTATCATCAGCAACAAGATGAGTATTAATATATCATCTCACACAATCGCTTTTCAACATTGTACCATAAGTCTTAGTTAATTCAATGAGACAAGAAAAGGAAAGAAAAGATATACAGACTGGGAAGAAGCAGACGAATTTATTTCTATTGGATAGAAATAAAACTGTCTTTGTTCACAGATGACATGATTGTGTAAGTAGAAAATCTGAAAGAATCCATCAAAAAACTCCTGGAACTAATAAGCAATTATAGCAAGTTTGGAAGATACAAGGTTAATATACAAAAGTCTATCACTTTCCTACATACTAGCAATGAACACTAGGAATTTTACTTTTAAAAATACACTGCCATTCATATTAGCACATACACAAAAAGAAATACTTAGGTGTAAATCTTTAAAAATACAGAAATTGCCTGCTCTTCAAAAGTTCACCTTACACCACTTCACTTTTATGAAAGACCTGTATCAGTATAGGGCGTGCCTGGTGGCTCAGTTGGTAAAGAATCTGCCTGCAGTGTAGGAGACCTGGGTTTGATCCCTGGGTTGGGAAGATCCCCTGCAGAAGGGAAAGGTTACCCACTCCAGTATTCTGGCCTGGAGAATCCCATGGTCCATGGGGTCGCAAAGAGTCAGACACGACTGAGCAACTTTCACTTTACGTTAGTACATATTTTTGCAATCCGACAATCTGAGTAGGACCTTCACTTTTACAAAAAAAAGCAAAGGCAAAAAAGGGATGTTATCATTTAGTGTTTGTTTTACAGGGAACTGCTATAGATGCAGCACATAGCCCAAGCAGCCAAAGTGGCACTTCCAAGCTCTTTCCCTGGTAACTACACTTAGTTATTCAGCATCAAGCCACTGCAGCTTTGGGCTTCCCAGGTGGTGCTAGTAGTAAAGAACCCACCTGCCAATGCAGGAGACCTAAGAGATGTGGGTTTGATCCCTGGATTGGGAAGATCCCCCAGAGGAGGGTATGGCAACCCACTCCAGTATTCTTGCCTGTAGAAACCCACGGACAGGGGAGCCTGGTGGGCTACAGACCATAGCGTCACAAAGATTCGGACATGACTGAAGCAATTAGCATGCACTGCAGCTTTGAACTGTGTCTGTGAGCATCTGTGTTTTTATCTTGATTTATTTTGTACATCCATTAACAAGACAAGTCCTAAAGGCAATTGTTTCTTCTTCACTTTTTGCCATTTCAGCATGTGAAAGGCTTCATAGGAGCCTCTGCTTTTGGATAGTTGGGGAAACCTGTATATAAAGATGAATTTGAAGATAACTACAAAACTCTGATGAGAGGTATCAAGGAAGAACTACATGAATGGAGAGATAGTTCATGTTCATGGATAAGAAGATGCAATTTGTCAAGATGTCGGTTCTTCCCACCATGATGTATAGATTCAGTGTAATCCCAGTCAAAATCTCACCAAGTTATTTTGTGAATTATCAGCAAGTTGTTTCTAGAGTATAAAAAAGAGTTGAAAGACTCAGGATGGCCAGTTTAATACTGAAGGAAAACTGACACTACTAGACTACAAGCCTTACCATAAAGTTACAGTAATCAAGACAGTGTGGTACTGGTGAAAGAATAGACAGATCAATGGAACAGAATAGAGATATCAGAAATAAACTTGCAAAAATACAGTCAACCAATCTTTGACAGAAAGCAAAGGCAATGTAATGGAGTAGAGACAGTCTTTCAACAAATGGTGTTAGAATACCTGGGCCTCTATATGCAGAAAAAAAAGTTTTTTTCATACCCTTAGATTTCATACCCTTCACAAAAATTAACTCAAAGTGAATCATAGACCTAAATGAAAAACTCAGGGCTTTAAAACTGCTCTGAAAATAAAGCTTATTAATTAAAAAAAGTAAAGTAATACAAGTGGCATACCTAAAGAAACCAATAGAAAAATTTAAATGAAAGCATAAAAATATTCAGATAAATCAAAAGAACACAGGGGAAAGAGCATAAGGGGAAAAACACAGATGAGACATCAAAAACAGAAGAGCTAAGTAAAACAATATCAATAATTACAGTACATTTTCATTGAAAAACACAACTTAAAATGCAGAGATTGTTAGACTGTATAAAAGCATGATTCAACTATGGTCTGTCTACAAGAAATGCACTTTAAATGTAAAGACAATGTATACCATGCATACAGAAACCAAAAGAAAGATAGAGTGGCTATATTAATATCAACAACATAAACTTTAAGACAAAGGGCATTATAAGACATAAAGAGAAATATTTCATGAAGATAAAGGTCTCAATGCATCAGAAAGACCTAACAATCATAAATGTATACGCATTTAATGCAGGAGTTTCAAAATGCCCAAGGAAATTAACAAAAAATATTAAAGGAAGAAGTAGACATATTCACAATCACTGTTGAAGATTTTAATATTCTTTTCTACACAATTGATAGAATAGCTTCACTAAAAAATGAGTTATTATATAGATGATGTAAACAACTTATAACCACTCTGAAATCAAAATTTGATTAATGCAATTTTTAAAGAAGCTGTAAAAAGAACAAAGGAAATCCAAAGTAAGTAGAAGGAAAGACATTAAAAAAAACAAAAACAATAGATAATATTAATCAAGTCAAAAGTTAGCTCTTTTAAAATATCAGTGAAATTGATTAATCTCTATTGCGACTAACTAAGAAAAAAGGGAAACAGACTATTAGGAGTAGGAGTGAAAGTGGACTTATCACTACAGGTCTAACAAGCATTCAAAGTATGATAGGAGAATGCTATGAACAAATTCCACTTCAGTATTCTTGCCTGGGAAATCCCATGGACAGAGGAGCCTGGGGGTTACAGCCCATGGGTTCTCAAAGAGTCAGACACAACTGAGTACACATGCACATGAACAAATTTATGCCAACAGTTTGAATACTTATATGTTAGCAAAGTATTTGAGCAATACAGCTTACCAAAACTGACACAAGACAAAATGTTTAAAATCTGCATGACCCACTGTCTGTTAAGGAATTCTTGCCCACAGTAGTAGATATAATGGTCATCTGAATTAAATTAGCCCATTCTGGTCCATTTTAGTTCACTGATTCCTAAAATGTCAATGTTCACTCTTGCCTTCTCCTGTTTGACCACTTCCAATTTGCCTTGATTCATGGACATAACATTCCAGGTTCCTATGCAACACTGTTCTTTACAGCATCAGACTTTACTTTTATCACCACTCACATCCACAACTGGGTGTTACTTTTACTTTGGCTCCATCTCTTCATTCTTTCTGGAGTTATTTCTCCACTGATCTCCAGTAGCATAATTAGCATCTACCAACCTGGAGAGTTCATCTTTCAGTGTCCTAACTTTTTGCCTTTTCATACTGTTCATGGGGTTCTCAAGGCAAGAATACTGAAGTGGTTTGCCATTCCCTTCTCCAGTGGACCATGTTTTGTCAGAACTCTCCACTATGGCCCATCTGTCTTGGGTGGCCCTATACGGCATGGCTCATAGTTTCATTGAGTTAGACAAGGCTGTGGTCTATGTGATCAGTTTGGTTAGTTTTCTGTGATTGTGGTTCTCATTCTGTCTGCCTCTGATGGATAAGAGGGCTTATGGAAGCTTCCTGATGGGAGAGACTGACTGTGGGGGAGTTCAGTTCAGTCCAGCTGCTCAGTCATGTCCAACTCTTTGCAACCCCATGGATTGCAGCACACCAGACCTCCCTGCCCATCACCAACTCCTGGAGTTTACTCAAAATCATGTCCATTGAGTCAGTGATGCCATCCAGCCATCTCATCCTCTGTTGTCCCCTTCTCCTCTCGCCTTCAATCTTTCCCAGCATCAGGGTCTTTTCCAATGAGTCAGTTCTTCTCATCAGGTGGCCAAAGTATTGGAGTTTCAGCTTCAGCATCAGTCCTTCCAATGAAAATTCAGGACTGATTTCCTTTAGGATGGACTGGTTGAATCTCCTTGCAATCCAAGAGACTCTAAAGAGTCTTCTCCAACACCACAGTTCAAAAGCATCAATTCTTTATTGCTCAACTTTCTTTATAGTCCAACTCTCACATCTATACATGACCACTGGAAAAACCATAGCTTTGACTAAATGGACCTTTCTTGGCAAAGTAATGTCTCTGCTTTTTAATATGCTGTCTAGATTGGTCATAGCCTTTCTTCCAAGGGACAAGCATGTTTTAATTTCATGGCTGCAGTCACCATCTGCAGTGATTTTAGAGCCCAGAAAAATGAAGTCTGCCACTGTTTCTACTGTTTCCCCATCTATTTGCCATGAAGTGATGGGACCAGAGGCCATGATCTTGGTTTTCTGAATGTTGAGCTTTAAGCCAACTCTTTCACTTTCCTCTTTCACTTTCATCAAGAGGCTCTTTAGTTCTTTACTTTCTGCCATAAGGGTGGTGTCATCTACATATCTGAGGTTGTTGATATTTCTCCCAGCAATCTTGATTCCAGCTTGTGCTTCCTCCAGCCCAGCGTTTCTCATGATGTACTCTGCATATAAGTTAAACAAGCAGGGTGACAATAATAGTCTTGACATACTCCTTTTCCTATTTGGAACCAGTCTGTTGTTCCATGTCCAGTTCTAACTATTGCTTCTTGACCTGCATACAGATTTCTCAGGTGGCAGGTCAGGTGGTCTGGTATTCCCATCTCTTTCAGAATTTTCCACAGTGTGTTATGATCCACACAGTCAAGAGCTTTGGCATAGTCAATAAAGCAGAAGGAGATGTTTTTCTGGAATTCTCTTGCTTTTTTGATGATCCAACAAATGTTGGCAATTTGATCTCTGGTTCTTCTGTATTCTCTAAAACCAGCTTTAACATCTGGAAGTTCACGGTTCACGTACTGTCGAAGCCTGGCTTGGAGAATTTTGAGCATTACTGTGGGGGAAACTGGTTCTTATTCTAATGGGTGGGGCCATTCTCAGTAAATTCTTAATCCAATTTTCTGTTGATGGGTGGGGCTGTGTTCTCTCCCTGTTGTTTGGCTTGAGGCCAGACTATGGTAGGGATAATGACTGTAATGGCTTCAAAAGGCTTGTTCACCTACTGTTGTATTGGCCACTGTCGACCCACGCCTCCATTGGAGACTCCTGGACACTCATAGGCAAGTCTGGCTCAGTCTCTTTTGGGGTCACTGCTCCTTTCTCCTGGCTCCTGGTGCACACAAGGTTTTGTTTGTGCCCTCCAAGAGTCTGTTTTCCCAGTCCTGTAGAAATTCTGTAATCAAACTCCATTGGCCTCCAAAGTCAAATTCCCTGGGGGTTCTCAGTCCCTTTGCCGGATCCCCAAGTTGGAAAATCTGTTGTGGGTCCTAGAGCTTTCTTAATGGTGGGAGAATTTCTTTGGCATAGTTGTTCTGCAGTTTGTGGATTGTCTGCTCAGCAGCTCTTTGGTGGGGCTAATGGCGACCTCCTCCAAGAGGGCTTATCCACAAAGGACAGGAAAGGAATCAGTCATCATTAGTGATAAAGGAAGTGTAAATTAAAACTACAATGCAGGGACTTCCCTGGCAGCCCAGTGATTAAGACTTTGCCTTCCAATGCTGGGTGTCCAGGTTCGATACCTGGTCAGGGAGCTAAGATCCCACATGCCTGAATTATTGCAAGAGCCCCTTCCCTGACTTCCTTGCTTCAGCCCTGTCCCTTCATGATACTCCCCATCCAGCAGCTGGAGTGATTCTTTTAAAACATGATTCAGGGACTTCCCTCGAGGTCTAGTGATTAGAAGTCCAGGCTTCCACTGCAGGGGGCTGGGATTCAATCCCTGGTCCAGGAACTAGGATCTAACAAGCTGCTCTAAGTTTTATGGCTTCTGCCCCAGCCTCTGGCAAAGGCACTTCCGGGGTTAAAAACGTCCTGGCAAGAAGGGAGGGGACCCTTCTCCAGACTAGATACAGGCATGCCTCTCTGAGGACCTTCTAACACGTGCCCATGTACTCATTCTGCAGAAGGGAAAGCAGACATCTGGGAACCGTGGCTGAATGCCTGGACTCCAGGGCTGCCTTCTGCACCAGCCAGGCTGGGTGTGGAACATAATGTGGTCCGTGTCCCAGGAGGACGCCAGGTTCTTTTGCATCACTCTAACCCTGGCAATGTGCCCACAGGCAGGGCATGGGAGCCACCAGTGCCAATGACAGGGCTGGCAGCCTGTGTGTGGTGGTGGAGGAGGAAGCCAGAGGAATCTGGCTATTTCTGTTCTGGACACATCCACAGGCCTGGGCCAGGGATGGCCAGGATTCCCAGTCCCCACATCTGCCCTTCCCACCAAACCTGTGTGGGCACACTACTGTGGGCAAGAATCCCTTAGAGGAAATGGAGTAGCCCTCATAGTCAACAAAAGAGTCCAAAATGCAGTACTAGGGTGCAATCTAAAAAATGACAGAATAAGCTCTGTTCGTTTCCAAGGCAAACCACTCAATATCACAGTAATGCAACCACTAATGCTGAAGAAGCTGATGTTGAATGGTTCTGTGATGACCTATAAGACCTTCTAGAACTAACATCAAAAAACGATGCCTTTTTCATCACAGAGAACTGGAATGCAAAAGTAGGAAGTTAAGAGATACCTGGAGTAACAGGCAAATTTGGCTTTGGAGTACAGAATGAAGCAGGGCAAAGGCTAACAGAGTTTTGCAAAGAGAACCCACTGGTCATAGCAAACACCCTCTTCCAAGAACACAAGAGACAACTCTATACATGGATATCACCAGATGGTTGATACTGAAATCAGACTGATTATGTTCTTCGCAGCCTAAGATGAAGAAGGTCTATACAGTCAGCAAAAACAAGACTGGGAGCTGACTGTGGCTCAGATTTTGAACTCCTTATTGCTAAATTCAGACTTAAATGGAAGAAAGTAGGGAAAACCACTAAACCAATCAGGTATGACCTAAATCAAATCCTTTATGATTATAGAGTGGAAGTGACAAACAGATTCAAGGGATGAGATCTAATAGACAGAATGCCTGAAGAACTATGGATGGAGGTTTGTGACATTGTACAGGAGGCAGTGATCAAGACCATTCCCAAGACAAAGAAATTTTAAAAAGGCAAAATGGCTGTCTGAGGAAGCCTTACAAATAGCTGAGAAAAGAAGAGAAGCGAAAGGCAAAGGAGAAAAGGAAAGATGTACCCATTTGAATGCAGAGTTCCAAAGAATAGCAAGGAGAGATAAGAAAGCCTTCCTCAGCGATCAGTGCAAAGAAATAGAGGAAAACAACAAAATGGGAAAGACTAGAGATCTCTTCAAGAAAATTAGAGATACCAAGGGAACATTTCATGCAAAGATGGGATCAATAAAGGACAGAAATGGTAGGGACCTAACAGAAGCAGAAGATATTAACAAGAGGTAGCAAGAATACACAGAAGAACTATACAAAAAATGATCCTCATGACCCAGATAACCATGATGGTGGGACCACACACCTAGAGCCAGACATCCTGGAATGTGAAGTCAAGTGGGCCTTAGGAAGCATCACTACGAACAAAGCTAGTGGATGTGATGGAATTCCAGTTGAGCTATTTCAAATCCTAAAAGATGATGCTGTTAAAGTGTTGCACTCAATATGCCAGCAGATTTGGAAAACTCAGCAGTGGCCACAGGACTGGAAAAGGTCAGTTTTCATTCCAAACCCAAAGAAAGGCAATGCCAAAGAATGTTCAAACTACTGAGCAATTGCACTCATCTCACATGCTAGTAAACTAATGCTCAAAATTCTCCAAGCCAAGCTTCAATAGTATGTGAATCATGAACTTCCAGATGTACAAACTGGATTTAGAAATGGCAGAGGAACCAGCGATCAAATTGCCAACATCCACTGGATCATAGAAAAGCAAGAGAGTTCCAGAAAAACATCTCCTTCTGCTTTATTGACTACACCAAATCCTTTGACTGTGTGGATCACAACACACTGTGGAAAATTCTTAAAGAGATTTGAATTCCAGATCACCTTACCTGCCTCCTGTGAAACCTGTATGCTGGTCAAGAAGCATCAGTTAAAACTGGACATGGAACCACAGAGTGCTACAGTCCATGAGGTTGCAAAGAGTCAGACACAACTGAACTGATGTCTGTTAAACAAATTAAATTAATTATCAAACATTCATTCAAAGAAAACTCCAAGTCATTGGTGAATATTATCAATCATTTAAGCAAAAAGCGACACCTGTTTTTCACAACCCCCATCAGAAAACAGACTGAAAGGGAACAATTCAGATTTGTTAAATAAGGCTCACATAACCCTGACAACAAAATATGAGATAAGCCATTACCAAAATTACAGAATAAATATTTCCCATGAACATAGATTTTAAAATACATGCCAACTATTATCATTTAGTCTAAATATATGTAAAAGTGATAATACATCACAATCAAGAATAATTTATCTTTGTGAGGCATGATTGGTTTAATACATGAAAAGCAATTGATATAATTCACAATTTTAACACAACATTATTAAAACCATATTATCATTTCAATAAACATGGAACAAGTATTTGACAAAATCCAGCATTGATAAAAACTGTCAGCAAACCTGTATTTCATAGGATAGTCTTAAATCTGATAAAAGACATAAGGGAAAAACCTACAACTAGCATCATATTTATGGTGAACTATTGAATGCTTTCAGTCTAAGATCAGGAAAAAGGAAATATGCTTGTGCTTGCTACTTTTATATGGCAACTGCTAAACATAAAGTTGGTGTGGCTATATTGCTATTAGACAAAGTAGGTTTAAATATACGAAGAATTTCTATAGAAAAGAAGGATATTCTCAATAACATTGCCAGTTAATCAAGAAGACAAGAGAATCCTTAATGTGTGTGCATCTAGGATGCAGCCAGCAGCAACTCTACAATATACACTTTTTTTCAAGTATACATTGTATGTTTGCTAAGAAAGACCATATGCTGGTACATGTATAAATCATATCTAATTAAATTTCAGAGAGTGTTCTTTGACCATAATGGAATTAAGTTAAAAAATCAAGAACTAAAATCTTAAAAATCCTTAACTATTTGGAAATTAACAACCACTTCCAAATGCTTCATGCAACAATAAAGAAATTACATAAGAAGTTGTTAAATATTTCAGACTAAACGATAATAAAAATACAGCATATCAAAAAATGTGGAGTGTACTAAACAAGTGCTGTCAGGGAAATCCATAACTTCAGATACTTATATCAGCAAAAAGGAATGGTCTAAAAATCTATGTTTTACCTTTTATTTCAGGAAAAGAAGAGGAATGATGATGAGGAAGAGGGAGAGAGGAAAGTATATTAAACCCAGATTTTCTGTGTGGAAATAGTGAAGATAAGAGTGAAAATCAGGTAATCAGAAAACACAAAACAGAAAAAAAATCAATTAAACTAAAAGATGAATTTAAAAGATTAATAAAATCGATGAACCTTTAGTTATACTAATCAGGAAAGATGAGGTAAGACCTCAATTAGCAATATCAGAATGAAAAAAGCTGACTACTACTGATCCTCCAAATATTAAAAGGATAACAAGAAAATGCTATGAACAACTTTATGCCAATAAATTCAACAACTTAGACAAAATCTTTGACAGATACACATTACAAAAATGTAACAAAAGGCAATAGAAAATATGCATAGCTTATGCTAATTAAATTAATTAAATTCATAGTTAACCTTCCCACTATGAAAAGCCTAGCCAAGATGTTTCCTTAATGAATTCTATCAAATATTCAAGGAAGAAATGCAAATACTATTTCAACTCCCAGAAAATAGTGGAGGAAGAAACACTTTCCAACACTTTTTATGAACTCAGTATTAATCTGATTCTGTAAGTGAAAACATTATAAGAAAGCAAAGGTATAGACCAATATGTCTCATGAACGTAGATTCAAAAATCCTTTATAAAATATTAAATCAAATATAACAATATATTGAAAAATATATATCATGACCAAGTGGGGTTCTTCTGGGAATACAAAGTTAGCTTAATATTTGAATATCAATCCATATAATTCACCTATTACTCAAGTAAAAAAAATAATATAATCATTTAAATGGGTGCAGAAAATTGATTTTATACAGTTTAAAACCCAGTCATTCTTAATAAAAAAATAGCCTTTTAGGTAACTATGAATAGAAGGGAACTTCCTCACTTTATTAATTGGAATCGATAAAGAAATATGCGTCTACTCAGAGCATCTAGGCAAGAAAAAGAAATAAAAGTCATCCTAGTTGGAAAAGAAGTAAAACTGGCATTAATGTGGATGACATAACTTTTATATAAGAAAACCATAAAGATGCCACCAAAAAAACTATTAGAAATAATAAAAGAATACTGTAAGATTGCAGATTTCAAAATCAATATACAAATATCCATTGCATTTCTGTACACTAACAATGAAATTATTCTGCCTGGAATGTGGGATACCCAGGTTCAATCCCTGGGTCAGGAAGGTCCCCTGGAGAAGGAAATGGCTACCCATTCCAGTATTCTTGCCTGGAGAATCCCATGAACAGAGGAGCCTGGTGGGCTACAGTCCATGGGGTCGCAAAGAGTCGGACATGACTTAGTGACTAACACTTTCAATTTCAACAATGAAATAACAGAAAGAGAAATTAAGAAAATAATTCATTTACTATGATAAAAAAAATAAAAATCCATAAAAATAAATTTAAACTAGGAGATAAAAGACCTGTACACTAAAAACTGTGAGATATTGTTGAAAGAAATTAAAGAAGACACAAAGAAATGGAAAGACATTCTAGTGAAGAAGAGACATTGTTAAAACATCTGTATTACCTCAAGTAACCTACAGATTCAGTGCAATCACTATCAAAATCCCAGCGGCATTTTTCATGGAAGTAGAACATAAATTTCTAAAGTTTCTATGAAACTACAAAAAACTCTTAATAGCCAAAGCAATCTCATGAAAAAAGCTGAAGGTATCACACTCCCTGATTTCAAATCATATTACCAGCCCATTGTAATCAAAGCAGCACAGTATTGATATGATCATGGAACAGAATTGAGTCCAGTAGTAAACTCACACATGTATGGACAGTAAACCTAGGACAAAGCATACAATGGAGAAAGAATACTCTATTTAATAAACGGTGTTCAGAAAACTGAACAGTCACATGCATATTAATGAAACTAGTCCACTATCTCACATCATACACAAAACCAACTCAAAGTTGATTAAAGAATGAATGTAAAGACTTAAACCATAAAACTTGTACAAGAAAAATAAGCAGTACATACTTTGACATCAGTCTTAGCAATATCATTCTGCGTATGTCTTCTTAAGCAAGGGAAACAAAAGCAAAAATGTATAGATGGGACTATTTGAAACTAAAAAGCTTCTGACCAGCAAAGGAAACTCAAAAGTGTTGAAAGGGGTTTGTTATGAATAACAAAAGATACCTTTATTTCTTTTATCACTTAGGAAGTTGCAAGGGTGTTAGGAGTATTTGTGCCAGGAATAGGAAAGAAGACCAGATTATAAAATTTCTATTATGAATCACAATATTATGAAAAGAACTCCAAAACAGATATATTGATTTTTCCACTAATTTATTTATTAAAATTTTTATTTTATAATGAGTAGAGTTGATCAACAGTATTCTATTAGTTTCAGGCATACAGCAAAGTGATTCGGTTATACATATACATGTATCTATCCTTTTTCAAAATCTTTTCCCATTTAGACTATTACAGAATACTGAGCAGAGCTCCCTGTGCTATACAAGTAGGTCCTTGTCGATTATCCATTTAAAATATAGCAGTGTGTACATGTCCATCTCGAACTCCTAATGTATCCCTCCCCACCCTCGCCGCCATAACCATAAGTTCATTCTCTAAGTCTGTGTATCTGTTTCTGTTTTGTAAATATGTTCATTTGTATCATTTTAAAAGATTCTGTACATAAGTGATATTATATGATATTTGCCTTTCACTGTCTGACTTCAGTTAGTATGATAATCTCTAGGTCCATCCATGTTGCTGTAAATGGCATTATTTCATTCTTTTTAATGATTTTTGACAAAGATGCCAAGGTAACTCAGTTGGGAGAGGATAATTTTTTTTCAACAAATGCTGCCAGAACAACTGGATATCTGATACAGAAAAAAATTAACCTTGACCCCTACCTGATACCAGTCATAAATATTAACATAACGTGGATCATAGACTTTAACATAAAACCTGAAATTATGAAACCTAGGAGAAAATCTTTTTGACCCTGGGTTATGCACAATTTTCTTAATTAGGACACAGAAACCACAAGCCTTAAAAGTTTGATAATTTGATTCACACTTGATAGTATACTTGTTTCAGCTTTATTCTCTTAGAACATCCCACCCTCCAGCCCAGGTTGGATGCATGATCAAGGCTGGTGCACTGGGAAGACCCAGAGGGATGGGATGGGGAGAGAGGTGGGAGGGGGGATTGGGATGGGGAACACATGTAAATCCATGGCTGATTCATGTCAATGTATGGCAAAAATCACTACAATATTGTAAAGTAATCAGCCTCCAACTAATAAAAATAAATGCAAGTTTGATAATTTGAAATTCATCAAAATTAAGACCATGTACTCTTCAAAAGACATTGTTTAGAAAGTGAAAAGACAAGCTACAGGGTGGGAGTAGATGTTCATAGCCTATATATATGATGCAGCACTTGTATCCAGATTATAAATAACTCTTAAAATTCAGTAATAATAAGAGAAACAATCCAGTTATAAATGCATAAAGATTTGAACAGTTCACGTCATGAAAGAAGATATATGAATAATCTGTGTTGTTGTTGTTTAGTTGTTCAGTCATGTCTGACTCTGCAACCTGTTGGACTGTAGCCTGACAGGCTCCTCTGTCTACGGGATTCTCCAGGCAAGAATACTGGAGTTGGTTACCAGTTCCTCTTCCAGGGAATCTTCCTGACCCAGGAATCAAACCTGCATCCCCTGCATTGGCAGGTGAGTTCTTTACTACTGAGCCATCAGGGAAGCAAATTCTTGAAAAGATGCTCAATCATTAGGGAAATGCAAATTAAAATTACAGGACAGTAGCACACTACCAAAAGAATAAAACAACAACAACAACAAAACAAACAAAAACTGAAGGTACCAGGATAAGCACACCAAATGCTGTTGAGAATGTGGACCGACTAGAACTTCTAGGCATTGCAAGTGGAAAGGCAAATGGCATATACTCTTTGGAAAAGAATTCACCACTTTCTCACAATGTTTGGCATACATTTATCATGTGAATCAGCAGTTTTACTTGTGGATGTTTCCCAAAGAGAAATCAAAACATATGTCCACATAAATGTTCATAGCAGCTTCATTCACAAGAGCTGAAAGCTAGAAACAATTCACATGTCCAGCAACAGGTCAACAGATTTGTTACAGATTAGTATACTTGTATGCATATTGTATGAGCCAGCAATTCCATTTCTAAGTACTTACCCAAGGAAAAATAAAGCCATAGATGTACACACAAACTTGTCATGAATGTTAGTAGAAACATTCTGTATAATAGCAAAAATTGGAGATGATTAGCTGCCCATCAACTGGTACATGGACAAAATTTGGCACATTTATAATATAGGATGCTGCTCAGCAATATAAAGAAATCAACTACTGATAACATCAGCAACTGGATTAATCCACATTATGTTAAGTGAAAGAAAAATAAAAAAAGACCATTTGCTCTCTGATTCCATTTGTGTAAAATTCTGGGAAATAACTACTGCTTTACAGTTACAGAAAGGAGATAAATAGTTGCCAAGGGTCATAGTTAGTCAGATTTATTCCAAAGAGGCAGGAGGGAATTTTCTGGCATTATGGGAGTGTTCTGTATTTTCTGGCATGATGGGAATGGTCTACATTTTGACTTTTGTGGTGGTTATGGGCACATAGGCATTTGTTAGCCATTGTTAAATTGAGCACCTAAGGAAGATGCATTTTATGCTAATTGGTTTTAACAGCTCTGTCTGCTGCTATAGTGTGCATCATGGATAGGGAAACCCAAGATGCACATGGAGACTCTTCCCCAACATGGAGAAGTCCTTTCTGCTTCTCACCCCACACATCTGATCTTTCTATTAGCAGGTCAGTCGCCTTCTGTAAGGCAAAAACACCTAGCTCCACCCAGGAAGAGAAGTAAGAAAGAGGAATAGGGATACTCATAGAAGGCCTGGAGCAGCTGGTTGCCAGGGCTGCAAGGCTGTCCTGAGAGAGGGGAGAGAGGGCAGTACTGAAGCCCCCTGCCCTACAGGGACAGGGAAGGGAAAGAGTTGAGGAGTGAGGTGCACAGCTGATGCATTTATTGAACTTGGAAACTCTCCCATGGTTGCTATGTTCATATATATATATATATGGTTTCCCTGGTGGCTCAGACTGTAAAGAATCTGCCTGCAATGCAGGAGATGTGGGTTCGATCCCTGGGTTGGGAAGATCCCCTGGAGAAGGGAATGGCAACCCACTCCAGTACTCTTGCCTGGAGAATTCCATGGACAGAGGAGACTGGCAGCTGAATCACTGTGCTGTATGCCTGAAACTACCACCACATTCACATATATATATATATATACACACACACACACACACACACACATATATATATTTTTCATCATGATGGGCCCAATACCATTCATGAGCAGCTAGGCCCCTGACAGAGCCTCCCAGGATTCAGCATGTTATACCTGTGAATCTGCTGCACACTCATGCCCCTTGTCTCTGTCTTCTGGAGATGACTGGGAGAAAACTTCCACACCTCTCTGAACCTCAGTTTTCTCTCCTTGACCTGGGTCAGGAAGTCTTAAACTGGAGTCCTAGAGGCTTCCAGGGGTGGGGGTGTTGTGTGGGGGATGAAGAGAAGGAAGAAGGAACTCAAGCAGGCAGGGAGCTGGCTGTCCCATTCTCCTTGTATCTTTTCTAAATTTTGAAAACTCCATTCACAGATTAAGAATTCTGTAGCTAAATCAAGTTGAAAAATCTTGGGCCTGGGCACTTTGCCGTGAACTTGATTTGCATAGCCCTCAGATCTCAAAGCAACCTCCTTTCTTTTTCTCTTCCATGTCTTCCATGGAAGTCTTCCTGTGTTCCATGTAGTCTGTATCTCCCTATCATTTCCCTTCCCCTCACTTGCCCAATCCCTGACTCCCTGGAGACCATTTTCCCAAACTGTAGATGCCTTTTTCCGGGGAACCTGTCCCAAATCCTTGTAAGGGGGCCCTCCTGCCTGGATTGGGGGAACAGTGCTGTGCCTGTGGGGTCTGAGGTCCCTCAAGCAAGAAAGCAGTCTGGAGAACTTAGGCCGCAGGTGGCCCCCTTGTCTACATGCCAGGGACTGCAGTCAGTGAAACGGCAGCAACTGGTAGCCAGCTCATGAAGAGTAAATGCTTCCTTTGCCTCTGAGCCAAAACTCAGTGGGCCTGTGAGGAGCTGAGAATGTGTGCCAGCCCCAAAACTCAATTCCAAGCGTTCAAGCCGATGAGGATTTATGAGGTTCTCACTTTGTGCCAAGCCTGGTGCTGAGTATTCTGATGTTGCAATGAGTTATCAGTGAGTGGCAGGGCTGTCTCAGTCTTTCAAGTGGGCTGGATGCATGTACCAGTGATATTAATACAGGAGGGGAGATCCAGCCTCTGCCTTCAAGTCTATTGACCCCGGATCATGTTGCCATGGAGAGAATGGACGAGGTTTTGGCATTCTGAGGAGTGGGGGTTGCAGAATCTCAAAGGCCTCCACCTGGCCCTGTGGGTTGGAGATGAAATCCTTCCTGCCCACCAGGGCTCCTCAACATCTTTAATCCAGGTCAGGATCTATCTGATGGCCCAGGTGCTGGAGCCTCACTGCTACCAGCCTGCTAACATCTTGCCTTCTCCAATTAACGATTGAAAGACAAGTCTGTTATAGGGAGAAATAGTGTGGCTTCTTCAATTTCAGGTTCTTTCTTTCATCAGGATTGAGGATTGACTGACCTTCTAATGAGACTACCCTTTGAAAAACAGGGTTTTAATTCAGTTTAAAAATCCTCAGAATTTCAGAGAGGGCACAGAGTTTCAGCTGCCACCAGTGCCCAGATCAAGGGATGCTGCAAAGTTCTCCAAGTATGTCCCCAAGGCTACTGATCACTATCTGGGAGCTCATCATGGCATCTGGGCTGGGGCCTTAGACTGCAGGATGCCCAATAATGAGGTGATGTTCATTGCTAATTTCTTTCCTTCTGTTCTCATGGCACCAACAGGCTAGGAGGAAGGGACTTGGCCTAGAGAGATGGAAGATCCAGCAGATCAGAAGAAGGGGGAGGGGAGGCAGTGAGGCATAGTGGAAGGAACCTAGACTTTGGAATCAGGTGATGCAGGGCCCAATTATGCCAATGACTAGCTATGTACCATAGAAAAATCACTTTTCTGATCCATTCTGTCCTTATGTATAGAATGGAGATAACAATAGTACCTCCTTAATAGGGTTATATTGAAAATTTGAGATACAATTCACAAAATGCCTGAAAGAATGTAGACTTCTTAAAGTAGGAGCTACTGGCAGAAGTACTATTGTTCCATTATCATCATTAATATCATCTTGATCAACAATATAGATCCCTTGTCTTAATATGAGTGTCCTGAGAGGTTGAAGCCATGTGGGACAGAGCCTAGGTATAAGCTCATTTAGAGAAATCCAAGCTGTCTTGAAGTAACTTCTCTATAGAGAGAAATTCCTGGCCATTTTCTGGAAGAGGAATGGAATTCAGCTGTTGTAATGGTCAAAGTGACCTTTTAGTATCTCTGTGGCTCACTGGACCCAATACTCTTCCAGACTGGTCTTAAGTGCATTCCACCTCCTGCCACTTCTGGCTCCAGGGTCCACTTCCTGATGGCTTGGGGGGCGGGGCGGGAAGAGCAGCATGGTAGCTCCATTCTCAGGCAGTCACATTGCCACAGGCAGCTGTGGCTTTTTGTGGAGGCTGACTGCAAATGATGCCGTGTTCCACTTATACTGGAACATGCTGCCCTTTGCAATGCTGAAGTGCCTACTCTCTGTATTTGGACTGATGTAGTCTGTGTCTTTCAAGTTATAGGTTTTAGTGTGTGGGGGAGAGTGGCACAGCCTTTTAAAGATAGGTCAGTAAATTAGAACCTCATGACCCATTTGCTCCATTTGTAATCTTGCTGAGCCATGCTCTCCCAAGATTGTAGCAATATCAGGAACCCCCTGGGGTGACATTCTGTTCCTATCCCAAGGGGCTGGTAAAAATGTGTCTTTGTCCGAAAGCTAAACATATTCTTTGGAATTAAGGTGGGAAAATGGCTAATTTCCCATTTTAAACATGAGCTAACAGAGTCAGAGAAGTGAAGTGAACTCACCTAAGGCCACAAGCTAGTAAGAGAAGAAAAAAGGGTGATATTAAGGGGCCTGGAAGGTTCTGAGTGTTGACAAAGCTGTAAAATCAGACAAAAGGCACTTCTCTCCTTTCCCCTCCCCTTGCCTCTCCTTCTCTTCCCTTTCCTTTTCTCTCTCTACTATACCCCTTCTCTTCCCTTTCCTTTTCTCTCTCTACTATACCCCTTGATAATGTGGTCCATATGCTTATGGCTCCCAAAATCAGATCTCCAGAATGGATCTCTCCTCTAAACTCCAGATGTCAACATGACATCACTACTTGATTATCAAATATTACTTCTTTAGAATTTATTTCAACTGGTAGCCAGGGAAATGAGTCAATAAAAATAAATGAAAGGCATCCAAATTTTAAAGGAAGAGCTAATACTGTTTCTTTTCACAGTTGACATGAAAATTATAAAGAATCTATAATTAAGCTACCAGAGCTAATAACAAAATTCGGCAAAGTTGTAGGGCACAAACTGAACACACAGAAACCAGTTGTGTTCTATACACCAATGATGAACAATTCAAAAGGAAATTAAGTAAGTAATCTCATTACTAATAGCATCTACAATAATTTAACCAAGGAGGTGAAATACTTGTACGTGGAAAACATTGCCAAAAGAAATTAAAGAAAATCTAAAATCAAATAGAAAGACATCCTGTGTCAATGGGTAAGAAGACTTAATATTGTTGAGATGTGACTTACAGATCCAAAAAAATATTTATCAAAATTGCAACAGCTTTTTTCCCCCCAAGATATAGAAAAGCTGGATTCTCAACTTCAAATTTGAAATTACAAGGTGCCCCCAAATAGTCAAAATAATCTTGAAAAAAGAAAAGAAAATTGAAGGACTTACACTTCCTCAGTTTCAAAGCTTACTGCAAAGCAGCAGTAAATGAGACAGTGAGATACTGCCATAAGGGTAGAAATAAAGACCAAGTAGAACTGAAGTCCAGAATTAAGCCTCACATCAATGGCCAGTTGACTTTGTCAAGGGTGCCAAGTTCATTTAATAGGCAAAAGAATAGCATCTTCAACAGGTGGTACAGAGGCAACTGGTTTTCCATTGGCAAAAGAATAAAGTTGGACTCCTATATCATGCTTTGCAAAAAATTAACTCAAAATGGATCAGTGACTTAAATATAAGAGCTAAATCATAAAACTCTTAGAAGAAGACATGGAGGTAAATGTTCACGATCTCAGATGTGGCAATGGTTGCTTAGATGTGACACAAAAACACAAGCAACAACAACAAAAATAGATAAATTGCACTTCATCAAAATTAAAATAAACTTTTATGCATCAATGTATATTATTATGAAAATGAAAAGACAATGGATGGAATGAAAGAAAATATTTGTAAATCATATATCTCATAAGGGTTTTATATTTATTACATTTAGAGTACACTCATAATTCAACAACAACAAAAAACTCACCAAAAAAAATGAGCCAAAGACTTGAATAGACATTTCTTCAAAGTATATATACAAAGTGTAATAAGCACACGAAAAGATGTTCAAAGTCTTTGTCATTGAGGAAATGCAAATCGGAGCCTCAGTGAGATACTACTTCACAACTACTAGGATGTCTATAATTTTTTTTAAAAAAGGAGAATAACAAATGTTGGTGAGAATGTGGAGAAATTGGAACACTTGTGCTCTGCTGGTGAGAATGTAATTTGGTGTAGCTTCTGTATAAAACATTTTGGCAGTTCTTCAAAAAGCTAAAGATAGAATTACCACATGACCCAGAAATTCCACTCCTATGTATATATCTAAAAGAACTGAAGAAAAATAACTCAGTTACTTGTATTTGTCCAATGTTCATGACAGGATTATTCACAGTAGCCATAACATGGAGACAACTCAAGCATCCATTAACAGATGAATGGATAAGTAAAATGTGGTATATACATACAATGGTATATTATTCAGTCATACATGAAATATCTCGTATATGCTACAATAAATATTGGAAACATTATGCTAAGTGAATAAGCCAGACTAAAATGGGCACTTATTATATGATTTTACTTCTGTGAAGTACCTACACTAAGCAAATTCATAGATATAGAAATTAGATTAGTGTTTACCAGAGACTTGAATGAGGGAAGAATGGCAGAATATTGTTTAATGGTCACAGAGTTTCTGTTTGAGGTGATGAAAAAATTTTGGAAATAGTGATTGCTTTACAGTATTGTAAATATCATTAAGGCCACTGAATTGTGTAGTTAAAATAGTTAAATATGACAAACTTTATGTTATACTTATTTTATCATCCCCAAAATGGTGAAAAAAGGTCAAAATTTATCTCAGTCCTGTGCACTTACTTCTACCTACCTATTTCTACCTATTTCTACCTAGATGACGGTTTTGTAGTTTTCAGAGTAAGTTTTATCCTTCCTTTGTTAAATTTACTTCTGAGTTTTTCCTTGGGTGTGATGTTATTGTTTTCTTAATTTTGTTTTTGGACTGGTCATTGCTATTGTACAGAAATGCAACTAATGTTTGTGTGCTTGTTGATCTTGTATCCTGTGGTTTTTCTGAATACATTTGTTAGCTCAAATAGTATTTTTGTGGTTTTTAGAATTTTTGGCATATAAGAATAGCAATAGGTTTACTTCTTCTTTTGTAATCTGAATGCCTTTTATTTCATTTTGCTTCTAATTGGTCTGGCTAGAACTTACTGTACAATGTTGAATAGAAGAGGTAAGAGTGAACATCCTCATTTTGTTCCTGATCTTAGGGGCAACATTTTCAGTTTTTTATCATTGTGTATGATATTAGCTGTGAGGTTTTGTTTTTCCATAGAATCCTTTTTCAGGTTGAGGAAGCTTCCTTAAACTCCTCGTTCACTGTATGCTTTTAATAGGAAAGGATGTGAGGTTTTGTTGAATGGTTCTGGTGTTTACTAAGAAGCTCATGTGGGTTTTGTCCTTTATTCTGTTCATATGGTATGTAATATTGGGTATGATACCATTTGTAGAAAGTAGGCAAGTAAAAGTAAACAACAGATTCTGTAGGGATACAAAATGTGTATTTCAAAACTTGGAAAATGAAAGACAAAGGCCTGAAAAGCCCAAAATTTCCCTTCAGGGCCACTGTTATGGAAAGGGCCACTGTTATGGAAAGGGAGGCTGGGATGAGTGAGGGAAGGAGCCCCCAAATGGTCGCCATGCTGTTGGGAATGTTCTTGTTCTTATTCTGGGTGGTCAGCGGATCAGTGTTTGTTTCACTATTATGCTTCAAACTGTCCTGTCATTTTTCTGTCTGCATCAAATATTGACAAACGATGTAATACATGGGACAACTGAAGTATCTAGAAAAAGAGACCTCAGCCTGTGGGTATCAGTGCCTCATCTGGCCTGGCTGCAGAGAAGGAAGCCTCTATGAAGGAGCAGTGATGCCAAGTTCCAGGGAAGAGTCATGCCTGGGGAAGAGGTGCCAGGGATTGATTATAGGCACTCAGCGGGGATGGACAAAAACATCTTCAGCATTAAAGTGATCTTACTGATTGGTTGGACATTCCTAGAAGGCAGGTGGAGCCTCCTGAATGCCAAGAGTCCAGCATGTGCCTAGTAACAAGGGTTCCATATAATAATAAGGGTTCCATATAGACAGAAGAGTTCAGGCCTGCTTGTGCTTGTCTATGACCCAGGCAAGTCCTGGAACTGTAGCTCTGAAGTTGACTGAAGGAGGGCTTGTACAGACCTCCAGGACATGAGATGTGATCTTGCTTCATAAGTCGTAAAGGCCCACTTCACAGAAATGCTCAGGGGTCTGTTTCCCTGAATGTCACCCAGTCTGAGGCTGCTTGGGGTCAGTCCATCTCTCCTGCATTTGCACCCCGAGTTTACTGGCCTTGCTGGAGAGATCAGCTCTGTGGAGAGCTTCAGGTTTGTATTGGAAGTTTTAGCCCTGAACAGTACAGACAGTTTGGCAGCCATTTAGAATCCATCGATGATGATTAAAGCCTGAGTGGTTAATTCAGGGCCTTGCAGAGAGGCCTGTCCCTTCTGCTTGTGTTCCTACTCCATCATCTCTGGCCGACTGCTTGGCATGCTGATGCAAGGAAGAAGCCTGGAACCCCAGGCTGATGCTTTAGCACCTGTTGTGATGTTCTGGGCCTTCTGCATTGCAATGAGAGAAACACCTTCACCATTCCAGATGCAGTAGGCTGTCTTTCCTCCCCATCCCCATTAAGCTAGTCCCTATTAACACATTCCTGAGCAACTAATAGCCTCTGAACTGTTTTGTTCCTCCAGGACCCATCCCCCTTTCAGTCTACTTTCCATGTGGCAGCCAGGGTGAGCATATACAAATAAAACTGTGCCATTGGCCTGCTGAGACTGTACCCCGAAGACAAAGTCAAACCTGCTTCAATTCTAGAAAGTCTCCCAGTATTCTCCTAAAGTGATCAGTCTTTGCTTTGCTGCAGAGTTAATAAGTTTTAAACAGATGCTCTTTGAACACCATAGTCCAGAAAATGAGAGAAGCAGGTCATTTTCTGGCCTCAAAAGAGCCAATGTTTTTGCCAAAGTTTTACCCAGGTAGAAGGAGCAAAGCCTGGATTTGAACACGGACCTATGTCTCAATTACTGGCACCAACTAGACAGTGTGAGGTCTCTGAGCATGGAACTTCCCAAAGTCTGTATTAAATGGTTAACCTGGAGTGTCAGGCCTCCTGGCCTGAGCTCTGTTCACTAGAACCAGTCAGAACAAGCCCAAGACTTTTGCCCCAGTACTGCCATGTCAGGACTGGCAGTCTCATCCCATTTCCCCCAGCCCTCTGGGGCCCTCAGCCCTTTGGTCAACCTCCTCTGGAATACTCACCCTGTTAAAACTAACTCATCTCCATAGGCCAGAGAGAGTTTTTGGAAATCAAACATTTTGTGTCTGTCCTTAAGAGCTTTGATGTTGCACAGATCTAGATTCAAATCTCCAGTAGACCCCTTTTAGCTCTGTGGCTCTAGCCAGATGACTTAAGATCCACAAGCCTCAGTTTTTGCACAGGTAATACAGGGTTAATAGTAGTACCTTACTCATAAGATTGTGAGAATTGAGTTCATTTAGGTAAAGAACTTGAAAACACATAATAAACAATAAAACTGGGTTTGTTACATTGTACTTTCCCCCAGATTCACTGAGGAACAGGCATTTACTTTTATTTTATTTAGAAGAAAAGTGATTGGGGGAAATAGTTCACATGCAGTAAAGGAAACAAACATTAAATGAATATTTGTATATGTAAATGATGTCTACATATTAATAAATATGTATAATGACAACTCAGCTCAAAATATCTCTGCTTCTTCCCATTCAATACCTCACCCCTGCCAAGTCGCTTCAGTCATGTCCGACTCTGTGCGACCCCATAGACGGCAGCCCACCAGGCTCTGCCGTCCCTGGGATTCTCCAGACAAGAACACTGGAGTGGGTTGCCATTTCCTTCTCCAATGCATGAAAGTGAAAAGGGAAAGTGAAGTCGCTTAGTCGTGTCGACTCCTAGCGACCCCATGGACTGCAGCCTATCAGGCTCCTCTGTCCATGGGATTTTCCAGGCAAGAGTACTGGAGTGGGGCGCCATTGCCTTCTCCAACCTCACCCCTAGGTGTAGTCAATAATCTGGTTTCTATTACTATAGCTTAAGGTTAATCTCTTCTAAAGTTTCATATAAATGGAATCATGTGGTTTATATTTTTTTTTGTCTGGATTCTTTCATGCAGCATATTTCTGAGGTACATCCAAATTACAGGGCATATCGCTTCATTCTTTTTATGCCTATTACCACATTTTGCTTATACATTCAACTGTTGATGGACACTGGAGTTTTCCAGACTGGGGCAAACGTGAATAATGCTATTATGAGCATTGGAGTACTAGTCTTTGTGTGGACATAAGCTTTTATTTCATTTGTGTAAATGCCTAGGAGTGGAATTGCTAGGTTATATGGCAACTTTGTATTTAACTTTGTGAGGATCTGTCAAACTGTTTTCCAAAGTGTTTGTACCATTTTAGATTCCCACCAACAATGTATGTGGAACTCAGTTGCTTCCCATTCTTGACAACAGCTGTTAATATCGGTCTTTTAAATATGTTTTTAGTAGCCTTTCTAGTGGATGTGCAGTAACAAGTATTTATTACATGACTATTCTGTGGTTTTTCCAATAGTCATGTATGGATGTGAGAGTTGGACTATAAAGAAAGCTGAGTGCCGAAGAATTGATGCTTTTGTACTGTGATGTTGGAGAAGACTCTTGAGAGTCCCTTGGACTGCAAGGAGATCCAACCAGTCCATTCTAAAGGAGATCAGTCCTGAATATTCATTGGAAGGAATGATGCTGAAGCTGAAACTCCAATACTTCAGCCACCTGATGCGAAGAACTGACTCATTGGAAAAGACCCTGATGCTGGGAAAGATTGAAGGCAGGAGGAGAAGGGGATGACAGAGGATGAGATGGCTGGATGGCATCACCGACTCAATGGACATGAGTTTGAGTAAGCTCCAGGAGTTGGTGATGGACAGGGAGGCTTGGCATGCTGTGATCCATGGGGTCTCAAATAGTCGGATACGACTGAGTGACTGAACTGAATTCTGTGCTCAGTATTGATAAAGGCATTATATTAGGCACAGTAGGTACAAAATCCTAATTACTTTTCAGTATTATTACTTTTCTTCAGTATTATTTTTCTTTTCTTTACTTCAGTATTATTTCAGTATTTTCTTCAGTATTATTACTGCACAGACATCAGGATGTAAGTGTTATGTGGCAGAGGCCTATCAGCAATCAGCATTCTATGGAACAGGTGACGAAACTGCAACTGTTCATGCATTAAACAATGAAACTCTGCACTGTGCCAGATGTTGCGCTGGACTCTGGGAGACTGGTAAAGCAACCAGATATTTCCGCTTGCCAGTGAGAGTTCCAGGCCAGTCGGCAGGGGTGGTTGGCTTCTGGGCAAGTGCTCAGTCACACAAACAAGATACGAAAATCTAAATGAGACTTGAAGTCAGGCTAATCTGGACCCCAACCCTTTCAAACCTGCCCTCTTTGGGGATGAACCCAATTTAGGTTTTGAGAGTTCTTTTTGCAGAAGGATTATTTTTCAAGCCAGGATAATGATGCTGAGGTCAGGAGCAGAGGAGCAAAAGGCTCTCTGGGGCTGGCACATAGCAGATGACCAGTAAGCGGCACCTGGTTTGTTAGGTATGGACTTCTTGGCCGTCCTAGTATCAGTCAAATCTTTCACCTATCACTGGAGGTGGAGCCACACCATGGTTGGACAGAAACTCATCATTTAAAATAAGAAGAAATTACTGCCCTATGGATTTTCCACTAGAGGGGAGTCATATTTGGGGATGTTCACTGATGTCTTTGTCTAAAGTCTCTTTGAATCACTGGATGCTCTGTCCCAATGGCCACCCCAAAGTGATTTTCATGCATTCTACTAGGCCTCTAACTGAAGTCATATCTCCTCCAAACTTCCCTGAAATTGTGTGGCAATCAGTCCAGCCGTTTTCAAGCTGTGCTGAAATAGCTACACAGGCAGAAATGAAATTGGCAATATATCTAAAAGGGCAGAATAGGATAGCACATGCCTCCTCCCACACATATATCCCACTCTCTGCTCCTTTGGATAGTATGCTAGGTTAATGGGGGACAATTCCCAAGGGGATCCCTCTGCCATTTCCTCAGGAGAAGTAAGGTGTATGTTGTTTTCTGAAAAGCTGGTTCTTAGAGAGTTTTACTTTTAAATAATCATAGCAGATTCATCAGTTTATATTACGTAGTGACAGCAATATTTTTTGCTCCCTCCTAGCACAAATCACAGTAGCTTTGGGGAACCTGTCCTCCTCGCCTGCTGTCCTTCAAAGGGTGCCTAACACAAGCCCCAGCCCCCCACCCAAAGCATAGCTCTGGAATAGAAATAGGGCAGCGAGTACTAATTGAAACTGACCTGGGCACTCTAAGGCATACCAACCACCCAAGGGGGCATGCTGCAGGCATTGTCAGTCATTGCCCATTCACCGATGGACGGCCCACTTAGGGGCCCAAACAGTTGTAAATAACATTTGCTTCTCAAGGGATCCATGTCAACCCCTGTTCCTGTTTTTCAAAGTTCTTTTGGCTATTCTAAGTTGTATGTGTTTCCAGGTTAATTTTAACATCAGATTTCCTATGCCTACAAAATATTTTGTGATTTTTATTTGGAATTGCACTGAATCTATATAACAATCTGGAGTGTGAACATTTTAACAATATTGAGTCTTCTGACCCAACAACATGGTATATTTTTCTAATTATTCATTTATTTTTTCATTTTTTCAGCAGTGTTTTGTGAATTTCACTGTATAAATATTTTATGGATTTTGCTTTGATGGTCAGATGTCTGTAAGTATTTTATAGTCTGGAAACTATTATAAATGTTATTGTTTTTATTTCAACTTGTTTATTGATAGTATATAGATCTACACTTGATTTTTGTATATTGGTCTTTTCTTGAAAGCTTGCTATATTCATTTCCTATGCCTGCTGTTGGAGAAAGAAATGGCAGCCCACCCCAGTATTCTTGCCTGGAGAATCCCAGGGACAGAGGAGCCTGGTGGGCTGCCGTCTGTGGGGTCGCACAGAGTTGGACACGACTGAAGTGACTTAGCAGCAGTGGCAGCATGCCTGCTGTAACAAATTCTCACAAACTCCGTAGCTTGAAACAACACAAATGTATTCATCTTACAGTTCTGAAGATTAGAAAGCCAAAATCAGTCATAGTGGGCTAAAATCAAGGTGTCCTCAGAGCTGTGTTCCTTTTCTTTTCTGACTTCCAGAGGCTGCCTGCATTCCTTGGCTATAGCTCCATTTACCTGCTTCAAAGCTAGAATGGCATCTGCCAACATTTCTCTCTTACTTTCTTCTTTTTTTTTTTTTTCAAACTATATGCATCTATTTCTCTTTCTTTCCTTTCTTCTTCTTTTTTTTGAGGTGAGGGTTATTGTACTTGCTAGAATATATAGTACACTCAAGTAGAAGTGATGAAAGGGGACTTTTTACTTTGTTCCAGATCTCACAGCAAGATCTTTGGTGTATGTGTATTCTGCTATTGTGTGTATGCTATAAATGTCGATTAGGTCACATTGGTTGACAGTGTTGCTCAATTCTTCTCTATCCTTTCTGTTTTCTATTTACTGTGAGAAAGATACCAACATTTCTGAATGTAATTGTTCATGTGTCTTTTTCTCTTTGCAATTCCATCATATTTTATGTTTTGAAGATAAGTTATGCATTACATAAATGTTATGAATTATATATTATGTAGGTTCAGATGGTAAAGAATCCACCTGCAATTCAGGAGACCCAGGTTCAATCCCTGGGTCAGGAAAATACCCTGAAGGAGGGCATGGCAACCCACTTGAGTATTCTTACCTGGTGAATCCTATGGACAGAGGAGCTTAGTGGACTACAGTCCCTGGGGTCACAAAGAGTCAGACATGACTGAGTGACATGTTCGACAAAAAGTTGGATATTCACTTGATTAATTGACTTCCTGATCATTATTAAATAACCTTATTTATCCCTAGTAAAACTCTTAACTCTGAAATTCACTTTGACTGACATTAAGACAGCCACTGTAGCTTTGTTTTTAATAGTGTTCGTATGATTTATCTTTTCCATCATTTTAGATATTTGTGTCTTTGTATTTAAAATGTCTTTCTGGTAGGCAGCATAAAATTCAGTCATACCTCTTTATCCAATCTGATAATCTCTGCTTTTTGTCAATTTGAACCATTGTTCTTATGGGATTATTGATATGGTTAGGTTTAAATCTATCATCTTGAAGTTTGTTTTCCATTTGTCCCCTATGTTTTTTTGGTCCCCTTGTTCTTTTTTTTTTCCCTCTTTTGAGCAAATTGTATATATTTTTCAGTTTAGTTAAGTTCAGTCACTCAGTCGTGTCCGACTCAGTGTGACCCCATGAACTGCAGCACACCAGGCCTCCCTGTCCATCACCAACTCCCGGAGTTCACCCAAACCTATGTCCGTTGAGTCGGTGATGCCATCCAACCATCTTATCCTCTGTCGTCCCCTTCTCCTCCTGCCCTCAATCTTTCCCAGCATCAGGGTCTTTCCAAATGAGTCAGCTCCTCGCATCAGGTGGCCAAAGTATTGGAATTGCAGTTCCAACATCAGTCCCACCAATGAACACCCAGGACTGATCTCCTTTAGGATGGACTGGTTGGATCTCCTTGCAGTCCAAGGGACTCTCAAAGAGTCTTCTCCAACACCACAGTTCAAAAGCAACAATTCTTCTGCGCTCAGCTTTCTTCACAGTCCAACTCTCACATCCATACATGAACACTGGAAAAACCATAGCCTTGACTAGACGGACTTTTGTTGGCAAAGTAACGTCTCTGCTTTTTAATATGCTGTCTAGCTTGGTCATAACTTTCCTTCCAAGGAGTAGGCGTCTTTTAATTTCATGGCTGCAATCACCATCTGCAGTGATTTTGGAGCCCAGAAAAATAAAGTCAGCCACTGTTTCCACTGTTTCCCCATCTATTTCCCAAGAAGTGATGGGACCGGATGCCATGATCTTAGTTTTCTGAATGTTGAGCTTTAAGCCAACTTTTTCACTCTACTCTTTCACTTTCATCAAGAGGGTGTCATCTACATATCTGAGGTTATTGATATTTCTCCCAGCAATCTTGATTCCAGCTTGTGCTTCCTCCAGCCCAGCATTTCTCATGATGTACTCTGCATATAAGTTAAATAAGCAGGGTGACAATATACAGCCTTGACATACTCCTTTTCCTATTTGGAACCAGTCTGTTGTTCCATGTCCAGTTCTAACTGTTGGTTCCTGACCTGCATACAGGTTTCTCAAGAGGCAGATCAGGTGGTCTGGTATTCCCATCTCTTTCAGAATTTTCCAGTTTATTGTGATCCACACAGTCAAAGGCTTTGGGATAGTAAATAAAACAGAAATAGATGTTTTCCTGGCACTCTCTTGCTTTTTCGATGATCCAGCAGATGTTGGTGATTTGATCTCTGGTTCCTCTGCCTGTATACATTTTTATGATTATATTTTATTTACTTTTTAAATTTATTAGTTATAAATTTTGTTATTTCAGTGGTCTTTTAGGGTTTATAGAAACATCTTTTTGGCTTCCCAGATTTGTGCAGCAGTAAAGAATCCATCAGCCAATGCAGGAGACGTGGTTCAATCCCCAGGTTGGGGAGATACCCTGGAGAAAGAAATGGCTGCCAACTCCAGTATTATTGCCTGGAGAATTCCAGGTACATAGAAGCCTAGCGAGCTACAGTCCATGGGATCTCAGAGAGTTTGACATGAGTGAGCACCCATGCACACATCTTCTTCAGTAAACATCTTTGACTTAACCACAGTCCACCTTCAAGGAATACCATGCCTTTTCACAGATAGTATAAGAGCCTTATAAGAATACTTCCATTTTCTCTTTCCCATCCTTTTTGCTATTATTGACACACTTTACTTCTACATGTATTATAAATTACACAGTACTTTATTATTTTTAGGGCTTCCTTGTTAGCTCAGTTGGTAAAGAATCTGCCTGCAATGCAGGAGATCCTGGTTTGATTCCTGGGTCAGGAAGATCTGCTGGAGAAGGGAATGGCTACCCACTCCACTATTCTGGCCTGGAGAATTCCATGGAATGTGTAGTCCATGGAGTCACAAAGAGTCAGACATGACTGAGCAACTTTCACTGTTATTATTTTTGCTTAACCTGTGATTATCTTTCAAAAAGTTTTAAATAATAAGAAAAAGAATTATACATATTTAACCCCCATTTTGGATGCTTTCCATCATTTATAATCACATTTCTGTTATCATTTTCCTTCTTTCAGTCTCCTTTCTGTAACAGCTTGTAGGGAGGATCTCCTGGTGGTATCTTTCACCTTCTATATGTCTGAAAAAACTTTTACATCACTTCACTTTTAACTGCTATTTTTTCCTGGATATGGAGTTTTAGGTTGACAGTTATATTTTTCTTTCAATGCTTTAAAAGCGTTTATCTACTGTCTTCTCATTTGCATGTTTTCAAAGGAGATTTTATGTTATCTTTACTTTTGTTCCTCTATATATTACATGTCTCTTTTTCTTTCTCCTTTTAAGATCCCCCCCCCAAAAAAAAGATTTTCCCATTATCATTGGTTTTCAAAATGTGTCTGTGTTGTACCTCGATGCAATTTTCTTCATGTTTCTTGTTTTTTGGCTTATAGTTTTCATTAAATTTGAAAAAAAAGGCTACTATTTTCTCACAGAATTTTTCTGCCCCCTCTCTTTCAGAGACAAGCTTCCCTAGTGGCCAAGATGGTAAAGAATCTGCCTGCAATGCAGGAGACCCAGGTTTGATTACCGGGTCGGGAAGATCCCCTGGAGAAGGGAATGGCAACTCACTCCAGTATTCTTGCCTGGAAAATTACATGGACAGAGTAACCTGGATTCTAAAGATATGCTTATTAGGCTACTGGAAGATGTTTTATAGCTCAGTGATGCTTTATTATTTTTTAAAAGTTACTTTTTTCCCTCAACTTGCCATTTTGGGTGGTTTCTGTTTCTATGTCTTCAAGGTCCCTTATATTTTTTCCATTGTATCTAATCTTCTGTTAATCTTATCCAATACATTTAAAAAATCTCATACACTGTAGATTTCTTATGTAAAAGTTTAATTTGTGCTTTTTATATCTCTGTGTCTCTACTTCACTTTTTTTCCCCACACAGAAAAGAATTATAATCACCGTTTTAAGGTTCTTGTTTGCTAATTCTGACACTTGTATCAGTTGTGGCTTTGTTTCATCTGATTGAATTCTTTGTTGTTGTTTATATTTTTCCAGCTTTTTTTATGCCTGCTAACATTTGTCTGCAACCAGATATTTTGAATTTTACCTTCTCAGGTGGTAGATATTTTTGTATTCCTGTAAATGTTCTTGAGCTGTATACTGGGAGGCAGTTAATTAGAAACAAGTTTATTCTTCTGGGTCTTGTTCTTGTTTTTAATATTTACTTTGTAGGACCCAGCCATTGCCCAGTATTGAGCTAATAATTGCCCAGTTTTGAAGCAAGACTTTACTGGGTACCCTACCCAATGCCAGGTATTTTACGAGTTTGTCCAGCTGACTGATGGGAGCAAGTCCTGTGAGAGTGCTATGTTCCTCACTCTCATTCTTGCTTTCCCCAGCCTTTGAGTAGTTTCCTCATGTGTGTGTGCCGATCAGTACTCAGCTGAATCCTGGAGGGGGATCCTCTGCAGATCTCTGGAGTTCTTTATACATCTCTCTCTCCAATATTCTACATTTGAACTTGAGTGCCATTGTCTTTCCAGACTCAGTTCTGTCCTCTCAACTCAGGGATATTGTCAGGCTCTGCCATGGCCCCTTCCTTGCATCACAGCTTAAGGACTCTTTCAAGGTAGTAAGTTGTGACAACCATAAGGCTCACCACCTTTCTTTTCTGTTTTCTCTGGAATGTCTGTACTTTGTTGACCAATGTCCAGTGTCTTCAAAACTGTTATTTCAGATATTTTTATTTCTCAAGCAGGAAGATAAATCCAGTCCTTGTGACATCATCCTGGCCAGAAATGTTAGTTTCAATTTTATTTCACATTAAAATTTGATTTAAATTTAAATTTACATCAAACTAGGCACATACATATGTGAATAGTGCTGTTCTAGAGGGTTATAAGAAGTTCCATATGGCTGAAGTACAGAATGCAAGGAGCATGTCACCAGATAAAGCTGGCTCTCTTTTAGATTCAAGTTATTTGCCACCCTAGGTTTACTCAGCCCCACAGGCCTTCAAGACCCAAGGTTATTTTCTCAATGAAAAGCCCCATTTGTTACTGTTATTGCCTTCTCACCTAGCACTGCCAGCAGGTTTGCTCACCCCCTCTACCAGGGTAAGGGCTAGGTTCCATAATATCTCCATTGAGTCCACCATGGTGCTACCCAGGCCTGATAAAACTGGACTGAGTAGAAGCTTCTAGGCTCAGAGGAAGTGCCTCATTCAACCTGGGATCTCACTTCTATAAGTGAGGGATGCCTGAGGGGCCAGATGACACAACTTGGAAATGCAGGTGTCCTGGGTGTTCATTGGAAGGACTGATGCTGAAGCTGAAACTCCAATACTTTGGCCACCTCATGCAAAGAGTTGACTCGTTGGAAAAGACCCTGATGCTGGGAGGGATTGGGGGCATGAGGAGATGGGGATGACAGAGGATGAGATGGCTGGATGGCATCACCGACTTGATGGGCATGAGTCTGAGTAAACTCCGGGAGTTGGTGATGAACAGGGAGGCCTGGCTTGCTGCGATTCATGGGGTCACAAAGAGTAGGACACGACTGAGCGACTGAACTGAACTGAACAGCTTCGGAGAGAACTGACCGTGCAGAAGCGTGGCCATGAGGTGCTACCCCTCGCCCAAGGTCAGGGGTGGCGACCAAGAGCGCCAGGCTGTGATGGCGCAGGAGCGGCCGAGAGGAGCTACCCCACGTCCGAGGTCAGGGGCAGCTGCCAAGAGGAGCTACCCCACACCAGATGTCAGGGGCGGCGGCCGAGAGGAGCAACCCCATGCCCAAGGAGCCGCGGCTGCACGAGGGAGGGCCGAGAGGAGCTACTCTATGTTCAAGGTCAGGAGGGGTGGCAGTGAGGCGATACCCCTCGTCCAAGGTAAGGAACAGTGGATGCGCTTTGCTGGAGCAGCCATAAAGAGATACCCCACGTCCAAGGTAAGAGAAACCCAGGTAAGACGGTAGGTGTTGCAAGAGCACATCAGAGGGCAGACACACTGAAACCACAATCACAGAAAACTAGCCAATCTGATCACAGGACCACAGCCTTGTCTAACTTAATGAAACCAAGCCATGCTGTGTGGGGCCACCCTACATGGACGGGTCATGGTGGAGAGGGCTGACAGAATGTGGTCCACTGGAGAAGGGAATGGCAAACCACTTCAGTATTCTTGCCTTGAGAACCCCATGAACAGTATGAGAAGGCAAAATGAGAGGATACTGAAAGAGGAACTCCTCAGGTCGGTAGGGGCCCAATATGCTACTGGAGATCAGAGGAGAAATAACTCCAGAAAGAATGAGGGGATGGAGCCAAAGCAAAAACAATACCCAGTTGTGGATGTGACTGGTGATAGAAGCAAGGTCCGCTGCTGTAAAGAGCAATATTGCATAGGAACCTGGAATGTTACGTCCATGAATCAAGGCAAATTGGAAGTGGTCAAACAGGAGATGGCAAGAGTGAATGTCGACATTCTAGGAATCAGCGAACTAAAATGGACGGGAATGGGTGAACTGAACTCAGATAACCATTATATCTACTACTGTGGGCAGGAATCCCTTAGAAGAAATGGAGTAGCCATCATGGTCAACAAAACAGTCCGAAATGCAGTACTTGGATGCAATCTCAAAAATGACAGAATGATCTCTGTTCGTTTCCAAGACAAACCATTCAATATCATGGTAATCCAAGCCTATGCCTCAACCAGTAATGCTGAAGAAGCTGGAGTTGAACAGTTCTGTGAAGACCTACAATACCTTTTAGAACTAACACCCAGAAAAGACGTCCTTTTCATTATAGGGGACTGGGATGAAAAAGTAGGAAGTTGAGAAACACCTTGAGTAACAGGCAGATTTGTCCTTGGAGTGCAGAATGAAGCAGGGCAAAGGCTAATAGAGTTTTGCCAAGAGAACACACTGGTCATAGCAAACACGCTCTTCCAACAACACAAGAGAAGTCTCTACACATGGACATCACCAGATGGTCAACACCAAAATCAGATTGATCATATTCTTTGCAGCCAAAGATGGAGAAGCTCTATACAGTCAGCAAAAACTAGACCAGGAGCTGACTGTGGCTCAGATCATGAACTCCTTATTGCCAAATTCAGACTTAAATTGAAGAAAGTAGGGAAAACCACTAGACCATTCAGATATGACCTAAATCAAATCCCTTATGACTATACAGTAGAAGTGAGAAATAGATTTAAGGGACTAGATCTGATAGAGTGCCTGATGAACTATGGACGGAGGTTTGTGACATTGTACGGGAGACAGGAATCAAGACCATCCCCAAGAAAAAACAAATGCAAAAAGGCAAAATGGCTGTCTAAGGAGGCCTTACAAATAGCTATGAAAAGAAGAGAAGTGAAAAGCAAAGGAGAAAAGGAAAGATATTCCCATTTGAACGCAGAGTTCCAAAATACAGCAAGGAGGGATAAGAAAGCCTTCCTCAGCGATCAATGCAAAGAAATAGAGGAAAACAACAGAATGGGAAAGACTAGAGATTTCTTCAAGAAAATTAGAGATACCAAGGGAACATTTCATGCAAAGATGGGTTCGATAAAGGACAGAAATTGTATGGACCTAACAGAAGCAGAAGATATTAACAAGATGTGGCAAGAATACACAGAAGGACTGTACAAAAAAGATCTTCACGACCCATATAATCACGATGGTGTAATCACTCACCTAGAGCCAGACATCCTGGAATGTGAAGTCAAGTGGGCCTTAGGAAGCATCACTACGAACAAAGCTAGTGGATGTGATGGAATTCCAGTTGAGCTATTTCAAATCCTGGAAGATGATGTTGTGAAAGTGCTGCACTCAATATGCCAGCAAATTTGGAAAACTCAGCACTGACCATAGGACTAGAAAAGGTCAGTTTTCATTCCAATCCCTAAGAAAGGCAATGCCAAAGAATGCTCAAACTACCGCACAATTGCACTCATCTCACACGCTAGTAAAGTAATGCTCAAAATTCTCCAAGCCAGGCTTCAGCAATATGTGAACCGTGAACATCCAGATGTTCAAGCTGGTTTTAGCAAAGGCAGAGGAACCAGATATCAAATTGCCAACATTCACTGGATCATCGAAAAAGCAAGAGAGTTCCAGAAAAGCATCTATTTCTGCTTTATTGACTATGCCAAAACCTTTGACTGTGTGGATCACAATAAACTGTGGAAAATTCTTAAAGAGATGGGAATACCAGACCACCTGACCTGCCTCTTGAGAAACCATATGCAGGTCAGGAAGCAACAGTTAGAAATGGACATAGACCAATAGACTGGTTCCAAATTCAAAAAGGAGTACGTCAAGGCTGTATATTGTCACTTTGCTTATTTAATTTATATGCAGAGTAAGTACATCATGAGAAATGCTGGGCTGGAAGAAGCACAAGCTGGAATCAAGATTGCTGGGAGAAATATCAATAACCTCAGATATGCAGATGACACCATCCTTATGGCCAAAAGTGAAGAGGAACTAAAAAGCCTCTTGATAAAAGTGAAAGAGGAGAGTGAAAAAGTTGGCTTAAAGCTCAACATTCAGAAAACTAAGATCATGGCCTCTGGTCCCATCACTTCTTGGGAAATAGATGGGGAAACAGTGGAAGCAGTGTCAGACTTTATTTCTGGGGGCCTCCAAAATAACTGCAGATGGTGATTACAGCCATGAAATTAAAAGACGCTTGCCCCTTGGAGGGAAAGTTATGACCCACCTAGATAGCATATTAAAAAGTAGATACATTACTTTGCCAGCAAAATCTGTCTAGTCAAGGCTATGGTTTTTCCAGTGGTTATGTATGGATGTGAGAGTTGGACTGTGAAGAAAGCTGAGCACCGATAAATTGATGCTTTTGAACTATGGTGTTGGAGAAGAGTCTTGAGAGTCCCTTGGACTGCAAGGAGATCCAACCAGTCCATCTTAAAGGAGATAAGTCTTGGGTGTTCATTGGAAGGACTGAAGCTGAAACTGAAGCTCCAATACTTTGGCCACCTCATGCGAAGAGTTGACTCATTGGAGAAGACCCTGATGCTGGGACAGATTGAGGGCAGGAGGAGAAGGTGATGACAGAGGATGAGATGGCTGGATGGCATCACTGACTCGATGAACTTGAGTTTGAGTAAACTCTGGGAGTTGGTGATGGACAGGGAGGCCTGGCATGCTGCGATTCATGGGGTCACAAAGAGGCGGACATGATGAGCGACTGAACTGAACTGAACAGGTTCCGAGTTGGATCTTCAACACTAAGCACCAGGGGATAGGATGACTATGTTAAGGCAAGGTGGCTCCATTTCATTCCACCTGTTCATGTGACTCAACAGCTGGCTGAATGTCTTTTGAAACTGTGGCCAGCTTCACAATTTACCACTTGCTCTTTGCTTTCACTCATTTCTTAAACCTCACTTTACTTTTTTCCTTCACTCCTGTCCCGGGACTGAAATTCTAAATAAAATAAATAAAATCTTAGGAGGCAAACTTTGCTTTAGGGTATTTTTTTTTTTTTTTTTTTTTTAGGCAACCCCGTATAAGATTGTTCTGCGGGTCATGGCCAGGATTTAGGACTTCAGGGCCCTGGAGACCCCCTAAGCTATGTTAAGCAGAGGAGTAATAAGTGTGCACTTTAGAAACTTCACACAAGCTCCTGAGGGGAGAATGGTTTTGATGGAATAAGAGTAAAGGTAATAAGGCCAATTAGGGGAGCAATGTTATAGTTTAAGCCAGAGTTGATGTTTGCTCAGACTAGGGTAATAATGGTGAAATAAGGGGGAAGCTGATATATTAGAGAGGGATTTGGGAGGGAGACTCAAAAGTAACTGATGATGGGATAGATGAAAAATAGGAGAAAGAGTAAGGAGTCATAGTGGAATCATAAGTTACTGGCTTTAATATCTGGTTGAATATTGTCATTCTCTAATACGAAGGAGATTAGAAAGTTAGGCAGGAGAAGATGAATTTGATTTTGAACATAGAGAGGATACTACAAACCAGCTAATAGGATGGATTTAATTCTGCCTTCATGGGAGTGTGTACGCATTCTTTGGTCTCTCAGTTGTTACTGAGCATTTGATCTATGTGTGGTGGAAGGGACGAGCATAGAGTAGGTTGTTCATTTTGTTCAAGTGAGGAAGTGACAAATTCACAAACGCATGGACTGGCATGCTGCCATCCATGGGGTCGCAAAGAATAGGACATGACTGAGCAACTGAACTGAACTGAATGGCAGAATTGAGACTCCAATATTGGTCTCAAGGCTCCGGGTGGGGAGTGGAGGAAAGGAGGCAGCATTGCTGACCTTGGAGCTCCTGGGTTCAAGCTCCTGCAACCTCACTTGTCTCTGTGGCTTATCTGTCAGCTATCTCCACTGTTGCTAGGGCCATGACCGGAGTCCCTTGGTCTTTTAGTTTTGCCCAGTGACAGAACAGACATCGGGTCTCTAGGACTAGGAACCTTTTTTTTTAAATGGTTTACTCAGATTTCTGTCCTGTAATTCACCTAGATGCCCATAGACATTGAAAAGCACAGTTGCTACAACACGAGAGCCCTGGAACCCTCAGCAGGAAGTTGAGACCCAGCCGTGCTTGCTGTGGCCCCTTTAATGTGGCAATCTGAACCAAGCCACCCTCATGTTACCACGACAGGCTCCTTGAGAAGCAGCAAAGCAGCCCAAAAGGCCACCCAGGGCTTTTCCACCTCATTTAGTCGGGCCTTCAGCTCAGCAATGTTCTCTCTCCCAAGGAGTCCCAAGGCTCCACCTATTTATCAGGCCCCTGTCTGGAGCTTTGTGGATTTAGGTTTAATTCTGAGGACAAGTCTCATTCCAGACATAATGTGTGAGGCTTTCGGGCCCTCACTGCAGGCAGCTAGGAGGCAGGTCTAAGCTATTACTCAGGCCGAGTCATTAAAGATCTGGAAATTGAAGCTATTTGTACCCCTGCCAAGCACAGCTCTCTGGTCTGGAAGAATCCTGGCTGTGTCTTGAACGGATGAGTAATTCTCTGCCCACACTGCAGCTTCATCTGCAGGCAGGGCCCAACTACCTGTGTAAATAGACTGACTGGACAGAGATTTGGCAAAGTCTTCTGCACATTTATGTGGCTGCCAAGACTGCACCTGCCTGCTTGTTAGTCTTCCATCCCAGGAATTGGTCCCAGGTTGAAGTGGTGTAGGGGAAAAGGCCATAGTCTGGGTTCTTCTTTGGAGCATTTTGGTTCACTTCAATGCCACAGCCGTTTGCAGAGTGTTTATTAGCTGCTCTACTGGGTGCCTGGCCATAAGTTATACCTAGTCCTTGCCGTGTTGATGTTGGAAATTTGGAGGTATTACATAGAAATTACTGGTAGGTTCTCAGAGCTCCAAGTTACCCTGGCAGCCAAATAGCCGAAGGGATTGCCATCCAACAAGGTGTCCTGGAGGAGGTGGCACTGGAGCTGTCTTGTGAGAAGTAATTCTTTTAGATGGGTGGAGATCAGACTCGGGGTACTCCATGCACAGAGGACTGTGTAAGCAAGAGCAAAAAGTGATGGGAGGCAGAGTCTGTTCAGGCAGCAGGATGAATTCTGAGGATAAAGAAGTGGGAGTGGAGGATGGACAACAGCCAGGATAGGACCATCCTCTGGGGATCTGACAGCCATGTTGTCAAGTAAGTTATTCAGCATGTGCCCTGGAGCCAAGAAAACTGTTTGAATTGCATAGGGGTAGGCAGCGTTGTGACCATCACAAAGACCTGTGTTTTGAAAACGACAGTTTAGAGAAAAGATCATTTTCAGAGAAAATAAAGTTCTATTCAAAGGCTTTCAGCAAGAGTTGAGGAGAGTCTGAGCTGATGCCCCAGCAGTGGGGTTGGAAAAGAGAGGACAGATTTCTGACACTCTCAAAGAGATTGAATAAGTAGGGTTTGTCCCCCAAACACACAGAACAAGAGTCAGAAGGAAGGTGGTCCTCAGGATGGCTCCCATGAGTCTCCCAAGAGAATGAAGCCACCACCCTGGGGATGGGAAGTCCTGGAGGAACACAAGAGCGAGCGTGAGTTGATGGGGTGAGGTTTGCCACACTGGAGTTCAAGGTGTCTGTGGGGTAACCCGGGCACAGCCACCAGGAGAGAAAGGGCCCATTTTGAGTCTTCAGCTTCTAATGTGGTCTGCTGCCTGGCACTGTCCAGCGGGGGGAAATGGGTGCCTTGCCACAGGGAGAGCCACCCCTTATTCCAAAGGCCTCATCAATTGTCAAACCCCACAAGGCTCCCAACCTGGCCCCAGTCCCAATCCTGTCTCTGCCAAGGAGTTACTTCAGTTAAATAGTCCGCAGAGTAAAAGCAACAATTTTGTTCATTTTCTTGTTGGCAAAACACCCAAAAGTAATAGGATGATTTTAGCAGCTTTTGCAGGCCTTTGGGGGCAATTCCCAGGACTCAGTAATGGAAAGATCAACCCATTTGGCAAGGATTAAATGCTTTCCCTTGAGCCTTTATAGAATTGTAGGTTGATGGGAACCCACCAAGGAGATTTTATCTGCAGAAGGCCTAGAAGCCAGTCCATCTGAGTTTTCTGGCCTTGGAGATGGGTGTGGGTGGCAGGTGGCAAAGAGGATAAGAAAGTCCCTAATTCCTAGCATCCTGGCATCCCAGATGGAGAATTAACAAACCCTCAGATGCCACCTTGTCTATTACCCCTCCTGTACCAATAAAGGCAAGAAAGCGTCAATATGGAGCAGGGACTGGTCCAAAGCCACACAACCAGACAGGGGGGAATCAGATTTGACCCCACTTCAGGCTCTTGGCTTGGTGTTCTTACCTTTATCCCATCCGGGCTGATCTTCCACTGCACCTGTCCCAGTGGGGCTAGTTCAGAATCAGGAACTATGGGCTCAGGCTTTCTCCCTACTGGCCCTGGTCCTATGGGTGGTGGGAGTGGGAAGAAGCCTGGGAAGTCCTCTGTCAGGAACAACTCAGCCCTAACTGGGGTTAGGGCCCCCAGTGGGAAACATGGCCAGGGGCTGGCCTTGGCCATAGATAAATAGCATGCAGCTCAATGAACTACTTCATTAACCACCACTGATATTGAGCAGGTGACCTGTTTAAAACCAGTCTTTCCTATTCTTTCCAGTCTCTGAACTCATCAACTACTAATTTCTCCTTTGCTCTGGTTCTTTCTGTCACAGAAACCTTAAGGTCAGTTACTCTTTTCTCCATAGTGGGGAACTTTGAAGGAAGATTGGGGAGCCTTGAAAGAAGGTTTCTTTCAGTAGGAGGGGGTGGTGATAGCTGTGGGAGAGGGCAGTGTCACAGGCAGGTCTGTTTTCCGCCTGCAGCCAGGCCAGGCTGCTCCTCACCTGCCCCTCACCCTCCTGTGCATTATTGATGGCTGTGGCTTCACCACTCTCTGCCTGGGCCCTTCAAGTCAGTGTGACCCTCAGGTTTTGCACCACTTCTCAGGAATCTTCCCAGAAGCACTGTCCCAGGCCTGAATGCTTTAGAGAAACTGAAGCTTGTCTACCAGTCCCTACAAGGAAATGGATGGTTGCGCTAGCAGTAGTGGGCACGGACAGGACACCTGTGACTTTCCAACGCCTTGCTGGCTCTTTTCGTATCATCTACTTGTAGGGAGCAGAGAAGTTTGGGAAGGAGGCCAGTGGGCAGAGACCTCTGGAAGAGACGAAGGCCGATTCATAACCAGGTCACAGGTACAGACAACCTGAGTAACTCATCTCCAACATGCCACGGCACTGCTAATAGTTTCCAGTGAAGCCATGGGCACAGGGATGACATCCAAGATGCCGGGCCCGGAGTTGGCACCAAGGAAATGATCATGGAAAAGTGAATGGTTCCAGATGGATGGAACACAGTTCATGGGCAATCATTTTCATTTAATTTTCTCTAATTTGTTCTTCCAGGTATTTCCACAATATTTCATTTTGTGTATTAATTTTGGAATTAAAGCTCTGGTTTATGAGCTCTTAACATAGTGTCTGGGACACAGTAAGCAGTCAATAAATACCACTGGCTGTTATTATAAATTAGCATTTTAAGCCTCGTTAGTAGCCTGTAGGTATTTTTGGTCTCCAAGTCAATCTTCTCTGGGAGAAAGAGTTCCCAGAAAATCTGGGGCTACAGGCTGCTGTAGTCTCTGGAGTGGCTTCACTTCCATTGGGACCCAGATCCTCAGAGCACCTAACTTGCTCAAATGTACAGAGGCTGGGAATGGAAACCCAGTCTCCAGTGGTGGTACAGACATGGCACAGGTCACAGCCCTGCCGAGTATACAAAGCTTATTCAACCCTACAATCATGGCAGGGATGACCAAACGGATCCTCAGAGGGGCAAGAGCTTGTGTGGGATAGTGCAGCAAAGCACAGCAGAACAGGGTCAGAGGCCAGGGCTGCAGCTTCAACCATATCAGGTGGCCTTTCTGCTGCCTTGCTCCACAATCTTAAGAGTCATAATTAAGCCTTCTCTAGGAAGGGCAGATGTCATCTTTCCAGTCCTCTTTCACTCCTGAGCCAATAAAAGAGCTTGGAGAGAGAGAAGACCATTAGAAGAATAAAGAAAGCTGTCTCTCTGTATTAGAAGAGCCTTCTCCCAGCCGCTCAGCCACTCACAGGAGCAGAATGCAGAGAGAGCTTCCCCCAGACCATAGCTACTGTCTAGTCTTCCACAGCAACCAGAGTGACCTTTGAAAAACACGAGTCAGATCATATACATTCTTGGCCCAAAGTCCTACAATGGTGCCATCTTGTTCAGAGTAGGCCCCCAAGGCCTTACAGGGGCCTGCAAGGCCCTCCATGCTCTGGACCCCTCTGTTCGGCTGCCTGCCTTCCTGTTGCCTCCCCTCCTGCCACCCCAGCCCCCCTTGTTGCTCCTCAGTCTCACAAGGACCTTGCACTTGCAGTCTACTCTGTCTGGGTCACCCTACTCAAATGGCTTCTCCTTAGAGAAGCCTCCCATGAAGGTCACATTTAAAGTTAGCTTCCTCAGCCCCTCCTCAGTCTGTTAGAATTCTTTAGAGGGCAGTTAACTCCACTTGATCTTTTCCTTGTTCATTTATTTGCTTACTTCTACATTGGGACCTGGAATGATTTTAAAGAACAGGGCAGCAGTTTCAACTGACATTGTGTATGTAACGTGAGTGAGAAATAAAACTTGGCTGTTTCAAGCCATTGAAATGTAGAAATTGTTGCTTTAGCAAAGCCTAGGTAATCTTAATTATTACACTCTTCAAGTCATGTCATTAAGAGCTGCGTGGATACTTTGTACACCTCAGGCAAAATCCTTTCCTGAAGTTGTTGGAGGCATGCCTAGCAGGATGGCAGGAGGTCAGCTCCCACAGTCACTGTAAAATGACTAAAATGTGGTGTACAGTTTTCCCAAACAGATCACTCTTGAAATTTTAGATGGAAGAATTATTTGTTGTGCAGGACAATTCTTCCCATATTATTAATAAAGCAGGGTGTTCAGCCTCCCAAATTCCAGTTTTACCCCTTCAGGCATTGTGACAAACAAAAACATTCACCCATTTTTAAATGCCTCTAAGGGGTTGACACCTGAAGAGGGTGTCAGAGGATGAGATGACTGGATGGCATCACCAACGCAATGGATATGAACTTGGGAAAACTTCAGGAGATGGCGAGGGACAGGCAGACCTGGTGTGCTACAGTCCATGGGGTCGCAAAGAGTCAGACATGACTGGGTGACTGAACAACAATGAGAACAAGGGGTTGTATCATCCTCAATTGAGAACTCCTTGGGGAGGTGCTTGCAGGCATTTCCTTGAGGGTAGTCACCCAGCTCCTAAGGTGAACCTCTCTGCAAAGGCTATGTACATGAACATGGCCATGGTCAGACAATGTGCAGATACTGGACTGGCTGACAGGGACTGAATTGCAGGTCAGGAGGCAACAGTTAGAAATGGACATAGACCAACAGACTGGTTCCAAATTCGAAAAGGAGTACGTCAAGGCTGTATATTGTCACCCTGCTTATTTAACTTATATGCAGAGTACATCATGAGGAATGCTGGGCTGGAAGAAGCACAAGCTGGAATCAAGATTGCTGGGAGAAATATCAATAGCCTCAGATATGCAAATGACACCACCCCTATGGCCAAAAGTGAAGAGGAACTAAAAAGCCTCTTGATAAAAATGAAAGAGGAGAGTGAAAAAGTTGGCTTAAAGCTCAACATTCAGAAAACTAAGATCATGGCCTCTGGTCCCATCACTTCATGGGAAATAGATGGGGAAACAGTGGAAGCAGTGTCAGACTTTATTTCTGGGGGGGCTCCAAAATAACTGCAGATGGTGATTGCAGCCATGAAATTAAAAGACGCTTACTTCTTGGAAGGAAAGTTATGACCCACCTAGATAGCATATTAAAAAGCAGAGACATCACTTTGCCAACAAAGGTCCATCTAGTCAAGGCTATGGTTTTTCCAGTGGTCATGTATGGATGTGAGAGTTGGACTGTGAAGAAAGCTGAGCACCGATAAATTGATGCTTTTGAACTGTGGTGTTGGAGAAGACTCTCGAGAGTCCCTTGGACTGCAAGGAGATCCAACCAGTCCATCTTAAAGGAGATCAGTCCTGGGTGTTCATTGGAAGGACTGATGCTGAGGCTGAAACTCCAATACTTTGGCCACCTCATGTGAAGAGTTGACTCATTGGAAAAAGACCCTGATGCTGGGAGGGATTGGGGGCAGGAGGAGAAGGGGACGAAAGAGGATGAGATGGTTGGATGGCATCACTGACTCGATGGACATGAGTTTGTGTAAACTCCGGGAGTTGGTAATGGACAGGGAGACCTGGCGTGCTGCGATTCATGGGGTCACAAAGAGTCGGACACAACTGAGCGACTGAACTGAACTGAATGAATGAAAATACTGAGGTTTCAAAGTGAGGTAACTTGTTCAAGGTCACATAGCTAGAGAGTGGATCCATGTCTTCAGGTTTGCAGTTCCCACTGTCCCCCTGTCATGATAGTGTGCCCAGTGCCCACTGGAGCAAATTACTACTACAATGGAAGCAGCCCTGCTGGATGTGAATGGAGTCAGAATGATAAGGAGGAAGAGTCTGACACTCCAGCAAGGAGCCAAAACCTGGCAGGCATGAGCAAGTTGAGGAACACATCCTGATAGAGCCAGTCCCTCCATGTAGGCTCACTGTGAATTTCCTAGGGTTGGCTGGGGGGCTCCTTTTCCCCTGAGACCAGATTAACTCCATTGTTTTACACCCCATAGCATCCTGTACCTTCCCTCCATAACCCTCATCGCATTTGTAGTTACTTTTCAATGTCAGTTATGTCGCCCCCACACAGATATACATAAGAAGAGGTGAGCTCTGTGAAAGCAGAGACCTTATCCACCCTGTTCACTTACGTATCCACATCTCTGACAGTGTTTGCTACATGGTAAGCACTCATTAATGCTGTTCACCAGCTTCTAGCTCTCTATTTAGGACACACGGGAGGAATGCTTCTCTTTGCCTTTTAAGCAGTGGAGTATGGCCACATTAATAGTTCTGATCACAGAGTTTTTGTTGTTGTTTGGGGGGGGGGGGTGGTGTTTGGCCACATCACGCAGCATGTGGGAACTTAGTTCCCTGACCAGGGATTGAATCTGTGCCCTCTGCAGCAGAAGCCCAGAGTATTAACCACTGGACTGCCGGAGAAGTCTCTGACCAAAGAGGTTTGAATGAAAGTGTCATGTCACTCCCACAGAGAGGGTCTAAGCTCCCGTGTGAAATACTCTGGGGTTGTTATTCCCTCTGTCACAGTGCCCAGCTGCGTTCAAGTTAATGGCCAATATGTCAGCTTACATTCTAGGGTGAAGAGGCATGCAGCAGGCTTCCAGCCTTCCAGCAATGAATATGCAGTCTGAATAAGAAACAACTCTTTGTTTAAAATAAGCCACCAAGTTTGTGGGGCATTGTTGATTACTGCAGTATAATATGAAATATTCTGACTGATATAGTACTCACCAGATGTTCATTAAAAGAATGAATATTTCCACACTGACTTGACTCTGAGGGCTACAGATAATAAGTCCACAGACAATATGAAAATACTAAAAGATAAATATAACTTTCTGGAAAGAAAAAAATAAGTAAAACAGCAATTTACACATGAAAGGTTATAGACTATTTTTAAAGGGAAAATTTAATGAAGATAACTAATATCAAGTACTATAGGAATCAAACTGAAGAATAACAGAAATAGAGAATGATCCAGAATGTTTAGTACATTGCTACACTCTACTTAAAGGGTAATGTAGAAAATACGTGGCGATGGCTAGGGCCCAGGCAATTATTATATAGACCGTGTAAAAGTGAAAGTGAAAGTCGCTCTCAATCATATCTGACTCTTTGTGACCCCATGGACTATACAGTCCATGGAATTCAGTTCAGTTCAGTTCAGTCACTCAGTTGTGTCCAACTCTTTGCAACCCCACGAACCACAGCACGCCAGGCCTCCCTGTCCATCACCAACTCCCGAAGTCCACCCAAACCCATGTCCATTGAGTCGGTGACGCCATCCAAACATCTCATCCTCTGTCGTCCCCTTCTCCTCCTGCCCTTAATCTTTCCTAGCATCAGGGTCTTTTCCAGTAGCCTTTCCCTTTTCCAGGGGATCTTCCCAATCCAGGGATCGAACTGGGGTTTCCCTGTATTGCAGGCAGATTCTTTACCAGCTGAGCCATAAGGGAAGCCCAAGAATACTGGAGTGGGTAGCCTATCCCTTCTCCAGAGGATCTTCCTGACCCAGGAATCAAACTGGGGTCTCTGTTGCAGGCGGATTCTTTACCAACTGAGCTGTCAGGGAAGCCCTATAGCTCATGTAACACAATACATATTTGCATATAAAAAGACTTTGGCTGAAGTTTTTTTTTTTTTTCCTAGTAAAAACTGATGTCATCTCTGAAATCCTTTAATATGTAGTTCCTTGTTTTCTACCTCACAGAAGAGTGGCACTGTTTCAAGGTGAGGCTGGACTATTGAGTCGGGATTAGAAGTAGGCTGGATGTCTGGGGGTCTTGGCTAGAGAGGAGGTCTCAGGGGAAGAGCAAATGGGTAGCTGCAGTAGCTGGGGGACAAAGAAGGTTCTAGAGTCTGCCAGACATCCTTGAGCAAGTATACTTGCAGTTCATGTTTTTCAACATCTGTTTTCATAATAAAAACAATAGTCATAAACCACACGCTTGGCATACTGAGTTAGGAGGAATTCTAAGTGCTTTGCAGGCATTATCTCATTTACTTCTTACAACACCATTGGGCAAGATGATATTACACATAATGAAGAAACCGAAGCCCAGAACAGTTAAGTAACTTGCCCAAAGTCACAGAACCAAGGAATGATAAGACTGGTATATTGTTCCCTGGAGATCTAGCTCCAGAAATCAAACTTCTTAACTTACATCTGTCCTTGGGACTATGCTGAAAACTTGGTATAGGAAGCAGTGCGAATGTGCCAGCAAAGCGTGGCACATGTGTAGCATGTGACCAAAGGATGACACATTTAATGTGTTTGCTAACCCACCAACCAAAGCCCAGCCTTCCTGGCCTTCACTCCACTGCTGCCTTCAGGCTTTCTTCTTATGACTTTATAACATTGCTCTTGAATTTAGTTACTACACGGTTCCAAGGCTTTACTCCTATTAAAGTTCGAGAAGAGCCATTTGCTCAGATGAGGGCTATTGAGGATAAGGCAAAAAAGGAGGGCATGCATTCTGATCATGAGGGGATAATGAAAGTGTACATTTACCCTCTACATGTGATGTTTCAGTGTCAAAGTCAAGTCATAGACCACACCTGTTGATCTTGGGGATGGAATTGGAGAGGGAAGGTGGAGGCTACAAAAACCTAAGCTTCCTTCCTTAATCTAGCCCTGGGCAAGATCAAAAGTCAGTGAGCATTATTTGTGAGAAGAGAAGGACTTTCTGCACGTATCTTGGGCTCTTAGCTCAATCTTGCTTTTGGATGGGACCGATAAGGGAAAAAGTTCATAGACTCTGCACTTTCAATGTGTTTGTCTCCTGGTGTGCTACAAACAGCAGCCTGGGGTCAAATGTTAATAGCCAATTAGACAGTAGCAAAATCCAAGACTAGAAAGTGTCTCTGAGTCAGTTAGGGAGGGACGCCGGGCTGCTGCTGTCTCTTGGCATAAGAATAGAATTATCAGGCAGAGAGATAAAAAAAAAGTGACCAGAATTTTCCAAATCCTGATGAGTGAAGCTTTTCATTCAATAAGGATAAGCAGCAACCATTAGCTGTGCATGTCATTCCTTGCATCATTGTGTGTCCAAGGCAACTGGATTGCCAGGGAGACTTGGGGAGCGTGTATTATTTTAAACTGTGTTATCAGAAGTGGCTCCAGCCCTAGCATGGCTTTTGAAACCATACAGAATATTGACTGTGCTTGTATTGCCTTGTTTGCTTTTGGCCCAGGCATTCTCCAGTGCTCTGACTGAAATGGCTGGTCAGGAGTAAATCATCTTAGACAATGCTTCCCCTTACTTCCATTTACATGAGAGGCTACTAATTTGGCTCAGATTGACCCCCTGTATTCCTATTATAGAACTGGGAAAAGAGGTAAAATTAGGTGAGAACAGACCAGATGGTCCTAGATGGACTTGAATGGTCTGATCCTCCTTTTCCTCCCCATCTTTCCTTGCCTGACTTCAGGCCAAGAAGAAGAACTGCTGTGTTTAGATCCGTGACTGGTAGCAGGGAGAGAGACAGAATTTCTGCCTGACTTACTTCTTTGGGTGATCTCTTCTAATACTAGCACCAACACCACCCGCCCCCCGAGCAGTAGAAGACGTGGGGAGAAGTAATAGCACATTAGAGAGAGTGCACCAAGCATGTGAAGGCTCAGATTCCAGCAAAAGAATCTGAAAGAACTCTAATATGGCAGGAGAAGAGAATGCAGAAATAAGACAGATGTGACATGAAGCTGGAGAGTTAGTCATTGGAGGATTTTAAGCACGGAAAAGAAATGATCTGAATTATTCTTAAAAAAAAAAAAAAGATCACTTGGCTAGGTGGAGAATGGATGGTAGAGGTACAAGAGTGGAAGTAGAACGATTAGAAGACATTCTCAGATGTCTGCTGCTGCTGCTAAGTCACTTCAGTCATGTCTGACCCTGTGTGAACTCATAGACGGCAGCCCACCAGGCTCCCCCGTCCCTGAGATTCTCAAGGCAAGAACACTGGAGTGGGTTGCCATTTCCATCTAGGCAAGACATAATAGTAGCCTAGAATAAGCTGGTGTCAGTAGCCACAGTGAGAAATGAGTAGATCAGAGAGATGTGTAAGAAGTAAAATTGATGTGACTTGGAGATTTATTAGGTGCAGTAACTGAGGGAGAGAAGGGAATCTAGAATAACTGACAGGTTTCTGGCTTGGGAGGGCTTCCCTTGTCACTCAGCTGATAAAGAATCCACCTGCAATGTGGAAGACCTGGGTTTGATTCCAGGGTTGGAAGATCCCCTGGAGGAGGGAAAGGCTACCCACTCCAGTGTTCTGGCCTGGAGAATTCCATGGACTGTATAGTCCATGGGGTCGCAAAGAGTCGGACACGACTGAGTGACTTTCGCTCACTCACTCACTTCTGGCTTGGGAAGCTGGATGAAAGGTGGTTCACTTACTGAGATGGAGAAAGCTTGGCAAAGAGGTTGCTGAATTGTTTGGGACATTGAGAACTTATTTACAACCAACCCAAATCCATCACTTTTGCCATATCATCACCAATGAGCATGGGTTCCTTGTTCTCAGTCAATTCTTTCTAGAAATAGCAAAGCTATTTTCTCCAAGTGGAGCCTACCTTATCTAAACATTATTCCTAAATTCCTGTCCTGCAATCCATTATGAGAGATACAGATATTCTAATTCAAGGTTTATAATCCTTTCATCACAAAATCCACAGGATCCATGATTGCTAATTTCAGAGATAACCTGACTGACTTACCATCTTCTTCCTTCATCCATTCAGTCATTGTTCCTTAAGGACCCAATTTGCCTCAAGGACCTCCGCTGGGCACTGGGGCTATAAAAGACTGACATTGGCCATTACAGCTCTCCATCCATTCATCCATTCCCTCCTTCCTTCAGTCACCCTTATTCCACAATTCCTCACATTCTATTGCCCAGACTTCCCAAGAAAGAGAAGCTCTAGCTCACTTGCAGAACTGGGTAATGAATAGGGTGAGGAGAAATTGGATAGTGAAGCAAGAGAATCAAAGAGAAGCTAAAGAAAATCAACTGTTTAATAGAGGCATAACCCAAAAGATTCATTTAACACCATCAGTGACCAATACATCTCGTGTTTGGATTATTGTGACAGCCACTCCGCATCCACGTCCTGTCCTTCTGTTGCATTCTCCCAGAGCAGCCAGAGATATTTTAATAGCTAAACCAGCTAATTTTCTCCCCATGATTAGAGCCTCTACTGCTTGTCCATCACACTTCAAATAAGATTGCACTGTGCTCAGTCATGTCCGAATCTTTGTGGCCTCCATGGACTGTAGTCCTCCAGGCTCCTCTGACCATGGGATTCTCTAGGCAAGAATACTGGAGTGGGTTGCCATTTCCTACTCCAGGGAATCTTCCCAACTCAGGGATCAAGCCCCATCTCTTGCATCTCCTACATTGGCAGGTGGGTTCAAATAAAATTGACTTAAAATACACATACCTTTCCATGTGTCTAGTATTATTTCCATAAGCATCTTTACTGTAGACATCTTTGCTGCAAGCGTTTTTGCTGCATAACTAATTGGCTGTAAGGCAATTCTGTTGTAAAAGATAAATTAATTGCTTGACAGTTTGATTTCAACTGGTTGACAGTTTGCTTTCTTTTCTCCACTGATGCCATACTCTCAGTTTTACATGAAATATATCTTAGCCATCATAATGGTCTACAACAGACATGACAATATGCCAAGAACATCAAGAGTATAGAGGGCTTTCACAATACAATATAAAGCTCAGCTACACACAGGCATGTTAGTATTTGGAAACGGATACCTCTCTTAACAAAAGAAAACATTTTAGTGAGGCTGGACAGGAAACTTTTTAGTCAGGCTCCACCAAGTTTCCTTCTTTGCCCATTCTCCTGTTAGCCTTGCTATTCCCCAAGAAGCACAGGAGTTCCAGATTCTACAGGCGACCATGTGTGAATCACCTGGGCCCAGTAATGAATCCAAGGGGTGCCACTCGGCATCCTCACAGCCCTTTAGGGTAACGGATTGGAAGCTCATTACATACCTGCTCACTTCTTCTGTGGATGTGGGATGGCTTCATTATACTCAAAGAAATTGGTCAACAATGCAAGACTTAATCAAGTCAATTATTTAGCCCCATGCAGCCAGGAGAAAAATAAAGGAGTGTGCCCAAATGCAACTAAATCCAATAAAATTTGTTTGTAAGTAAAGACAGTCTTTCATCCCGGTTGTTAGGTTTATTGTGGGGGCAAAACTGAATGCCAATGGATAAATACCACTGAGGGCTGTGGCCATTTGGGCCAGCTCATCATCACACCTGCACCTCATACACTCACACTCCAGGTGGTGGAATTTGCCAGAACAGGGCCTGATTATGAGCTTAAAAGGCCCTAAGCAAGGAAAAGATTATGCCGCCCTTCTATTTGCAATTAAAAATAATGGTTAGCTATTGTATACCCTGTAAAATGAGTGTAAGAATGTTCTACACAGTTCTAGTTTTGCACATAATGATAGATACCTGAGTGCTTTGCTTTTTGAAATGTTTTTTCTTTTGGTTTCTTTGTTCTCTCCTTCTTTCCTCTTCCTTCTGTTCTTTCTTTCTCCTTCCATCTCTCCCTCTTTTCCTCTTTCCTTCCTTCCCTCGCCCACTCCCTCATTTCCCTCCTTCCTTTCTTCATTTTCCCTTCTGTTCATACCCTAGTAAATCAGAGAATCCTAGCAGATCTGAGCCTGTTCATTATAGAGAGGAAAACTGACTGTGCTGGGGGAGGGGGAGGACATGATGGGAAATGGAAGCCAGCCATATAAATTGGTTAAAGGCATGATTATGTACAGTCTTTAAAGAAAATCAGTCAATTTATTTCAGTTACTTAAAGTTTATGGATTTTCATAGTGACTGGCTTTAATGCACAAATGAAATTAGTTTGAAATTAGCCCATTGATTTGGTACAAAAGGTAGCTCTTGAAATGCTTTGCCATTTTTCAGTTTCTTCCTTTCTGACTGTTATCCCTTTTCTCCCAGGGTTGTCTAGCCCAGGGGGAATGAGCATTTTTGGAAGTTGGAATCAATAGGAAGTTACTGTTGTTCTGAGGTATCGTCTGTCCACCATACCTGTGTGAGCTTTTGTCTAACTGGTAAGTGGAAACATGCTTCATGGTCAGAGGTCTGCTGAGAATTTTCTTAGCAAGGTAGAAAAGTTTTTGTGACTTCATATTTTACTCACAACCTGCCTTCTCCCCCAGGACTCTGCTGACACCTGATTTCTCACCATTGTCCAAACACGTTGTCCATTTCTAGTCCTTTGCACAAAGTTTTCTCTTTGCTGGGAATGTCTCTCCATCTCTTCACCTAGTGCCCTCCAACTCAGGTTTCAAGCCCCATCTTAATGTCACCTCTTCTGTGAATCCTTCCTGAAAACCCTGGCATATTTAGTCTCTTCTCTGTGTTTCCCCAACCCTCTGTCCATCTTTCTATTATACCTACATGTGGTATCATTACCTGTTCCCTTGTAGGCAAGCACCATGTCTTGTTTCATTATGTATCCCCTTTATCTTCCTCTTACCTTCCATTGCCTAGTCCAGTGATTTGTCCTTGGGAGATTTTCAGTAAATTCTCACTGAAAAGGGGAGAGGGGGTGAGGGAGAGATGGTCTCTTAGAGAAAGCCCTGCTGAGAGCCTCACTACTCAAAGTGTGGCTCCCATTCTAAAAGCATCATGATGCCTGGGAGTGTCTCAGGCCTCACCCTAGATCTGCTGAATCAGAATCAGCATTTAACAAGATACCCAGGGCTTTCTTTTGATGACTAAAGTTTGAGAATCACTGTTAGAGCTGTTAGAAGGATGGAGGTGGGGACCAGTACATTAATGATCTTATGTCTATCACAGGAACAAGCTAAAGGTCAGAACAGAAAATGCTCACAAAGAATTGGGATGCTGGGACTGTTCAGAGCGGCCTAGGAGAGCAGCTGGCTGACTGTAGTTCCCAATAGTCCTCAGATTCCTCCAGATCATGCTGGCCCTAGCAGAACTAAGCAGATAGTGTCATGGCTGTAGGGTTCCATAGCCAGTATAATCAGCCAGGCGGCCTCAGAGCTGGTCCTCGGCTAGATGAAGCTGGCCAGCCAGCGATGCTTTGTGGCTCAGATGGTAAAGAATCTGCCTGCGGTGTGGGAGACCTGGGTTCGATCCCTGGGTTGGGAAGATCCCCTGGAGGAGTGCATAGCAACCCACTCCAGTATTCTTGCCTAGAAAATCCCCACGGACAGAGGAGCCTGGTGGGCTACAGTCCATGGGGTTGCAAAGAGTTGGACACTACTGAGCGACTAAGCACACACACACACAGCCAGTGATTCGGGCCAGGTTACTACATCACCAAACTACCTGGTTTCAACACCTTCCATTTGAACCTCTGGTGACTGCTATGATCTAACTTTGCTCCAGGTCATTAAAAGTAAAATTCATTTCCACTGAACCCTCAGGTTTCTGTTAATTTGGCCAATTTCCTTTGTTGCTATTATTTTTGTATTAGATAACAGCCAATTTTAGACCAATTAATGCCATTGCACATAAGAAAAGCCCCATGGTGGTCTCATCTCTTTCTAAGGAAATGGAAAGGTCACTGTGCTCCAAAACACATACATCTCTCAGCTGGTCCAGGAGACAAAAGTTTTCTTTCCAATTAGTCACTTCCGATGCCCTTTTCATTTGAAAATGTTCTTTTCCATGGCTCCCAAGTTTATCACTCCTTCCCATCTCAAAAAGTTGAAGCTTTCAACTCCACTCATATACTGCATGCTTCCATTTTTACCTAAGGCATGACTCAAGGGAGTTGTCAGTCAATACCAATGGGCAGAGATATGGAAAGCTCAGATACTGAACCCCTTCCACTAACAGCCCTCAGATCACAACCCTTGACCACGTGCCCCAGTCCTTTGAATTCTTTCTTACTTTTACTCCTGATGTAGCTTCTTCTTCACCTCAGCCAGGCATCCAGCCCTTGGATGCACCCTTTACTGTCTCTTCAGCAGCCTCCTCCAAGCCTCTCTTCCTTGCCTCCGAAGTCAAGCCACCATACATAGCGGATCGGTGGGACTGCTCTGTCCCCTGTATTGGCTCCTTCACATTTGTCTCTTTTCCTTGCACCCACCCAACAAAATCCCAACACTGGATGAACTGATCATCCACAGTTCACCTTTGTTTTTAGATGCAGCTCTGAGTCCAGCTGGAAGAAGAACAGAAAACCATATTAGCCTCATTTAAATCTGGGTCTTTGCTCAGTTGAGCAATCAGTGCTGCCAAGCAATCTTTTTTCATGGCTATAATGAGATTTGCCACCATTTTCATCCAGCAGCTAAGGTTCAACCATTACATTGTAAGTGAGAGGCAGTTTCAAAAAGGCCTAGTATGCCTGCTTTCAAACTGCCCAGAAAAACTCTTTGAATATTTACATTTACTAGTCACTATTCTAAACCTTTTCTATATTTTTGTCTTCAAGCTTCCTAATGAGTTTTCATCCTTCTTGCCTATAAAAAGCAACCTTACTCTTACTCCCCTGATAGAACTGAGAAATTATATCTTTCAGCTTCCTAGCTCTTCCTCCTTGCCTTTGCTTCTCTGACCACTTTACTATAGCCTTAGAGATGACTCCTTCTGTTTGAAGGTAAGCTCTTCTCCCAAGTTCACACTTCTAAGTCCACAGTCCTTCCTCTTCTGTCACCTCTTCAATCTTTCCCTCTCTTTTCTGCTTCTTCATGATTCTTTTCTCTAAAATCTTTTTTTCTCCAAACTTGAAAACACATTTAAATTTCCGTAATCTAAATTTAAAAATCTTCTCTTGACTCTTTATCTTCCAGCCACCATGATCTCTTTCCCCCACCCCCTCCATGGCCAAATTCCTGGAAAGCGATATTTGTGCTCTAATTGTCTCTACCACTTACCCACTTCCCATTTACAATCTACTCTCCTCTGGCCTCTGCCTACCACTCCACATAAACTGCTCTTGTCAAGGTTATAAGTAACTTCCAGGTGTCTAAATCCCTTTGTCAAGGGATTTAGATACCTCTTTTTACTTGACCTCTTGATACCATTGAACATGTTGACTGCTCCCCCCTTAAAACACTGTACTCTGTAAACACATTGCTACTCTTCTCATTCTCTTTGGGGGTCTCCACTTACTTAATCATCCATCAAATGTTGGACACCCCAGGGTTTCTTCCTTAAGTCAATGCCTTTTCGCTTGGACAATCTTCTCCACTACTATGGTAACGAGTACCACCTTTAAGCTCAAGACCCACCCCAAACACACACACACACACACACACACACACATGTTCTTTCTCTCTCTGACTTTTATCTGTAGCTCATAGCTCTCTGAACTCCCAATTCATGTAACAAACTCCCTGCCTGACATCTTTGACTGGACCCCATAAACTCAGAGTCACTGATGCCATAAATTTAGGAGGTATCCAACTAGTCACTACAACATGCCCATTTCCCTTTGATTAACATTTCTCATACTGTTCATGGGGTTCTCAAGGCAAGAATACTGAAGTGGTTTATCATTCTCTTCTCCAGTGGACCACATTCTGTCAGACCTCTCCATCATGACCCATCCGTCTTGGATGGCCCCACAAGGCATGGCTTACTTTCATTGAGTTAGACAAGACTGTGGTCCATGTGATCAGATTGGCTAGTTGTCTCTGATTGTGGTTTCAGCCTGTCTGCCCTCTGATGCCCTCTCTCAGCACCTACCATGTTACTTGGGTTTCTCTTACCTTGGATGTGGGGTATCTCTTCAGGGCTGCTCCAGCAAAGCACAGCCTCTGCTCCCGACCTTGAACATGCGGTAGCTCCTCTCGGCCGCTCCTGTGCCATTGCTGCCACCACTCCACTCACCTACAGCCAGACATCCTGGAATGTGAAGTCAAGTGGGCCTTAGGAAGCATCACTATGAACAAAGTTAGTGGAGGTGACGGAATTCCAGTTGAGCTATTTCAAATCCTGAAAGATAATTCTGTGAAAGTGCTGCACTCAATATGTCAGCAAATTTGGAAAAATCAGCAGCGGCTGCAGGGCTGGAAAAGGTCAGTTTTCATTCCAATCCCAAAGAAAGGCAATGCCAAAGAATGCTCAAACTACTGCACAATTGAACTCATCTCACACGCTAGTAAAGTAATGCTCAAAATTCTCCAAGCCAGGCTTCAGCAGTATGTGAACCGTGAACATCCAGATGTTAAAGCTGGTTTTAGAAAAGGCAGAGGAACCAGAGATCAAATTGCCAACATTCGTTGGATCATCGAAAAAGCAAGAGAGTTCCAGAAAAACATTTATTTCTGCTTTTTTGACTATGCCAAAGCCTTTGACTGTGTGGATCACAATAAAATGTGGAAAATTCTGAAAGAGATAGGAATACCAGACCACCTGACCTGCCCCTTGAGATACCTGTATGCAGATAAAGAAGCAACAGTTACAACTGGGCATGGAACAACAGACTGGTTCCAAATAGGAAAAGGAGTATATCAAGTCTGTATATTGTCACCCTGCTTATTTAACTTATATGCAGAGTACATCATGAGAAATGCTGGACTGGAGGAAGCACAAGCTGGAATCAAGATTGCTGGGAGAAATATCAATAACCTCAGATATGTAGATGACACCACTCTTATGGCAGAAAGTGAAGAACTAAAGAGCCTCTTGATGAAAGTGAAAGAGGAGAGCGAAAAAGTTGGCTTAAAGCCCAACATTCAGAAAACTAAGGTCATGGCATCCGGTCCCATCACTTCATGGCAAATAGATGAGGAAACAGTGGAAACAGTGGCTGAGTTTATTTTCTGGGCTCCAAAATCACTGCAGATGGTGATTGCAGCCATGAAATTAAAAGATGCTTACTCCTTGGAAGGAAAGTTATGACCAACCTAGACAGCATATTAAAAAGCAGAGACGTTACTTTGTCAACAAAGGTCTATCTAGTCAAAGCTGTTGTTTTTCCAGTGGTCATGTATGGATGTGAGAACTGGACCATAAAGAAAGCTGAGCGCAGAAGAATTGTTGCTTTTGAACTGTGGTGTTGGAGAAGACTCTTGAGAGTCCCTTGGACTGCAAGGCAATCCAACCAGTCCATCCTAAAGGAGCTCAGTCCTGGGTGTTCATTGGAAGGACTGAGGCTGAAGCTGAAACTCCAATACTTTGGCCACCTGATGGGAAGAGCTGACATATTTGAAAAGACCCTGATGCTGGGAAAGCTTGAGGGCAGGAGGAGAAGGGGACGACAGAGGATGAGATGATTGGATGGCATCACTGACTCAATGGACATGGGTTTGGGTGGACTCTGGGAGTTGGTGATGGACAGGGAGGCCTGGCATGCTGTGGTTCATGGGGTCCCAAAGAGTTGGACTGGACTGACTGAACTGAACTGAACTGAATGTTTCTCAAGTTGGTCCCTCACTTCTCATCCCCCTGCTACTATCTTATTCTGGGTTCTCATTGTTTCTCCCCTGACTATTACAAAAACCTACACAGTAGGTATGGGTTACTAATCCTAGAATACTCATTGTAGCATCAATGGCACTTCAGAATCTGCAGGTAATTTAAACGTAGACAAACACAACTCTGACTCACAGATTTGTTGGCCATGTTTTTGATTTCACATTTTCTGGCTGGATGTTATGGGAACTTGGGCAATGGATATCACCAGCAATTCCTTTCTCGTATCATTGGAAATAAGTAGGCTTTATAAGCCAAACTCATAGGAAAAAAACCAGGGTTTTGAATCCTGATGATCACATAATGGAGGATTCTTTCTCTTAGTTCTGGATGCTAAAAATGTCTTAAGCTTAATTGAAAGTTCAGGATCCTATGACATGCATTGTATGTACAAACACAATCCTCGATCCATCATTTTATATTAATTTATATTTTTCCCTTTGCCTTGATACATTTTCCCTTTCCCTTGTGAGAAAATGAGGAGGAGAGGCAAGACACAAACCCGAGCATTTAACTCCTGCTTTGCCACACCCTGGGCTTCCCTTGTGGCTCAGCTGGTAAAGAATCCACCTGCAAAGTGGGAGACCTGGGTTTGATCCCTGGGTTGGGAAGATCCCTTGGAGAAGGGAAAGGCTACCCACTCCATTATTCTGGCCTAAAGAATTCCACGGACTGTATAGTCCATGGGGTCAAAAGAGTCAGACAAGACTGAGTGAATTTTACTTCACTTCACTTAGCCTTGATACATTAATCTTTCAAAAATCTTGCTGTATTCCAAGGGCTGTTGAAAATTTTCCTAATTCCATCTTTGAGCAAGAGGAATTATAAAAAGAGAAGAAGCTCTCAAGCTAAATTTATAGGTTCATGGCTTCCCTGGTAGCTCAGAGAGTAAAGAATCTGCCTGCAATGAGGGAGACCTGGGTTCGATCCCTGGGTTGGGAAGATCCCCTGGAAAAGGGAACGGCTACCCACTCCAGTATTCTTGCCTGGAGAATCTCATGGACAGAGGAACCTGGCTGGCTGTGGTCCATGGAGTAGCAAAGAGGCAGTCATGACTGAGTGATGTTCACTATTGGTAATATGTTGTTGGGACAGGAATCTTTTGAGAATATAGCAAGTGGATGAATCAGGGGCTTCCAGTCAGTTGGTCTATATTTATTGGGAGATCTTGAAGCCTTTATTACTCACCAAGGCTGTTTCTGAGATCTCCCTTTCCTTTCTGTGAGGAGCTTATTTGAAACTGAGTCAATGGTTAAGGGGTGCTTTTAACTTGCTATGCTTGACAAACCCAAGTTAGAGCTAGATTAACATCATTCCTGTCAACATGTCCACCATTTGGTTTCTGTAGAAGGCCAGGAGCCATGTTGTTTTGGAGTTGGTGTGTGTCTCTGTGTGTGCTCAGTTGTGTTTGACTCTTTGACACCCCATGGACTATAGCCCACCAAACTCTTCTGTCCATGGAATTCTCCAGGCAAGAATACTGGAGCAGGTTGCCATTTCTTACTCCAGAGGGCCTTCCTGACCCAGGATTGAACCAGTGTCTCCTGAGTTGGCAGGCAAATTCTTCACTGCTGCACCACCTAGCTCAAACAGTAAAGAACCTGCCTATAATGTGGGAGACCTGGGTTCAATCCCTAGGTCAGGAAGATCCCCTGGAGAAGGGCATGGCAACCCACTCCAGTATTCTTGCCTGGAGAATTCCATGCACAGAGGAGACTGGCAGGCTACAGTCCATGGGGTTGCAAAGAGTTGGACATGACTGAGCAATTTTCACTTTCACTTTGCACTTTAACTTGCTGCCCTGGTCTCCATCTTGTAACCCAACAATGGCAGCAGTCCTCTCTTCCATCTATCCCACTGTCAAACTGCAATCTAAAATAGGACTCTGTCCTGCAGGCAGTGGGGAACTACTGAAGCTTTTAGGGAAAGTCTGTTTAAGACACATTATTTTGGCTTCAATATTCAGAGTAAACTAGAGAGGAAGAAAACTAGAATCAGGACAATTTACTGAAAATCGGTTACAGTAAGCTAGGTTCAGTCAGTTCATTTCAGTCACTCAGTCATGTCCAGCTCTTGGAGACCCCATGGACTGCAGCATGACAGGCTTCCCTGTCCATTACCAGCTCCTGGAGCTTGCTCAAACTCATGACCACCAAGTCAATGATGCCATCCAACCATCTCATCCTCTGTCATCCCCTTCTCCTCCTGCCTTCAATCTTTCCCAGCTTCAGGGTCTTTTCCAGTGAGTCAGTTTTTCGCATCAGGTGGCCAAAGTATGGGAGCTTCAGCTTCAACATCAGTCCTTCCAATGAATATTCAGGACTGATTTCCTTTAGGATGGACTGGGTGGATCTCCTTGCAGTCCAAGGGACTCTCAAGGGTATTCTCCAACACCACAGTTCAAAAGCATCAATTCTTCTGCGCTCAGCTTTCTTTATGGTCCAACTCTCACATCTATACGTGACTACTGGAAAAACAATAGCTTTGATTAGATGGGCCTTTGTCAGCAAAGTAATGTCTCTGCTCTTAAATAAGCTGTCTAGGTTGGTCATAGCTTTTCTTCCAAGGCACAAGCGTCTTTTAATTTCATGGCTGCAGTCATCACCTCCGATGATTTTGGAGCCCAAGAAAATAAAGTCTGTCACAGTTTCCATTGTTTCCCCACCTATTTGCCATGAAGTGATGGGATCGGATGCCATGATATTGGTTTTCTGAATGATGAGTTTTAAGCCAGCTTTTTCACTCTCCTCTTTCACTTTCATCAAGAGGCTCTTTAGTTCCTCTTCACTTTCTGCCATAACGGTGGTGTCATCTGCATATCTGAGGTTAGAAGCTACGTTAGAAGTAGTAAAGGCTGTATCAGTCAGGGTCCAACCATGAAAACAGAAATCACAGTAATTTTTTATGAGAGGAGAAAGGCAATGCAGGTAACTGGTTATATAGGAACTGGAATGATTGAGAAAGAAAGTTGTATAAGATGAAACAACCCAGAAATAAGCAACAGCAGCAAGCTGCTACCACTTCTAGGCTACAGGGATAGAGAATGGAGCCAGGGTCTGCAGAGTCCTGAAGCAGGGTCAATTGGTAGAAACTGGAATCATAGAGGGTTTGACGGTAGGAGATGGAGACACAGAGGAAATAGATGCAGCTCAAGAACACCCTCTCTCATCCTCCTTCTCACTTTCTGTCAGCCACCAGTCTCCCTCCATGAAGCACAATAGCCAAGAAAATTCATTCTGAAAAACAGAGTGGAGCAGGAGAAGGATGAGGAGTGGATCTGAAGCCAAATGGGCCAGCCTATACCAAAATTAAGGGCCTACACCAAACTGTGGCAGTGAGTATAAAGAAGAGATGATGGAATCAGAAAGAGTCATTTAGGAGTATAATCAGCAAGAGTGTTGAGCTCTGATTTCCAGTCTGATGACTGCTGGTTTAATCATGATATTCTTTCCATAGGTGATGAAAATGTCTGGGGACTTGTTGAAATTTAGTTGCCTGTTGGGACTCTAGGTGGAGGGTCCTGGGAAACAATAATATACTTACCTCTGAAGTTCAGAGGAGAGGTTGAGAGGGAGATCAGGAATGGATGATATTAGATAGGGAGTGTATAGTGACAGAGATAAGAGGTTGGGAAGACCTGGAGCACAGTCCTTTTCTTAAACTTATGATACTGTTTATTAATCCTTAGTTCCAGTAAGTTGTGGTTAAGTTATTTTTAGCACACAGTATCTATAAACATACTACAAAAACAACAAACAAAGCAAAACTGAAAAGTAGAAAGAAAAGTTTAATTATTCTCTTGTAGACTTTGTAAGGCTATATTTTTTCAGTCTCAGATTTGAAATGATTCTATTGTTTAATTTTGAACATTTGTACATTTTCTTATGAGAGTGGTATTAGCTAAAATGAAAAAGGATTTCTTTTGCAAATTAGTAGTGTAGAGTTCCAGAAGCCTTTATACAACTACTTTCTTAGAATTTGTAAAGGAAGTATCTTGTATGATAGTGAATTTAATTTTTGTTTCACTTTTATCAAACCTAATTTATATATACTGATGATTAAATTAAAAATTATATAGAATGGCTAATAGTTTAGAGTGATAATATTTTATAAAGTTTCTTAAAAAAGATTTTATTCAGAATTTGTTTATAGAGCAGTTAGTTACAACTTCAAATAACATCAGTAGGGGGCATTAATATGTGTATTTTCTAGCCAAGTTAGAATTACTCTTATTCTTACTTCTAGTGTCTTTATTTGCCATTTAAATTTTTTTTATTTTCTATTATTTATATTGGAATAGAGTTGATTAGCAATTGTGTTAATGTCTGTTGTACAGCAAAGTGATTCAGTTATATATAGAAAGGTATCTATTCTTTTTCAAATTCTTTTCCATTTTAGGTTATTACAGGGTATTGAGCAGAGTTCCCTGTGCTATACAATAGGCCCCTGTTGGTTATCTATTTTATATATAGCATTGTGTACATGTCAATCCCAAACTCCCAATCTGTCTTTCCCCACCACCCTTCCCTCTGGTAACCATAAGTTTATTCTCTAAGTCCATGAGTCTGCTTCTGTTTTGTAAAGAATTTCATTTGTACCATTATTTTAGATTCAACATATAGTCAATATCATATGATATCTGTCTTTCTCTGTCTGACTTGGTTCATTTACTACAATAATCTCCAGGGCCATCCATGTTGCTGCAAATAATATTATTTCATTCATTTTAATGGCTGAGTAATATTCCATGGTATGTATATACCATATCTTTTTTATCCATCTGTCTGTTGATGGACATTTAGGTTGCTTCCATGTCTTGGCTATTGTAAACAATGCTGCAATGAACATTGGAGTGTATGGATCATTTTGAACCATGTTTGTCTCTGGATATATGCCCAGGAGTGGGATTGCTGGATCATATGGCTTTCCGAGTGGTTCAGCAGTAAAGACTGCCTGTAGTGCAGGAGCCCCAGGAGATGCAGGTTCGATCCCTGGGTCTGGAAGATACTCTGGAGGAGTGTATGGCAACCCACTTCAGTATTCTTGCCTGGAGAATCTCATGATCAGAGGAACCTGACAGGCCACAGTCCATAAGGTCACAAAGAGTTGGACACAACTGAAGCGACTTAACACGCAGACATGAAAGCTCTATTTTTAGTTTCTTAAGGAACCTCCCTACTGTTCTGCATAGTGGCGCACCAGTTTACATCATCACCAACAGTGTAGGACATCACTAACATCGTCCCTTTTCTCTACAGCCTCCTGGAACACAATCTTGAAGAGCATCTACACTTAATGGTTGGATGGAGAAAAGAGAGGGATTGGTCAGTGATAGGAAGAAAGCCAGGAGAAAGTTCTCAGACAATAATTTAACTAAACTCAAATCAAAAGATATTCAGAAGACATCTAAATACTGAAAATTTTAAAAAAGTATACATCAGATAATCCATAAGCCAAAGTGGGAGTCTCAAGAGAAATTTTAAAATGCATTACACTGAATGAAAATTTAAATACACGTTCAAAATTTGTAAGATTCAGCTAAAGTGATTCTTGAGGGAAATTAGTTGCATAAATGCTTATATTAGAAAAGAAATTTAAAATTAATAACCTAAATTTCCACCCTAGAAAATTAAAGAAAAAAGAACAAATTAAACTTAAAACAACTTGAAGAGAGGAAATAATACAAATTAGAGGAGAAATCAATAGATTTTAAACAAGAAAACAGTAAAGAAAATCAAGAAAGCAAAACACAACAACATAGAAATGGAGAACACATGAATAGTTACCAGGGGTTAAGGTGGGAGTGGAAGTAGGAGGGAAGTGGATGTTTCCATAAATGGGCCACATGAGGAACTCCTGAAATTATGGAGATGTTCTGCATCTCAAATGTGTCCATGCCAATATCCCAGTTATGATATTATAGTAGTGCAGTTATACAATATATAATCATTAGAGTTGGCTAAAAGGTATATGGGATCTCTTTATTTTTTACAACTGCATGTGAGTCCATGATTATCTCAAAATTAAAAGTTTAATGTAAAATTTTCTCTGAAACTTAATGCCTGCACCAGGATTGAGTAACTGCCATTGCTTCGCCTTTGGGAGCCACTATGCCACCACAAGTTTCTTAACAAGAAAGTAGCCTAATTGGTGTTGGGTTTAGGTGTCCAAATACCATTATTTTATTGGCGGGGGAGTGCCATCATTGACTTTTTTTTTTTTTTCTTTTTTTCTTTCTTTCTTTCTTTCCATGTGTCCAGGGCATGAACCAGGCATGGGCACAGAGCAAAAGCCAAGCTGGGATAAACAAGGAGTTGTTTTGTCCCTCACTGATATGAGACAGCCACCACCAACCAGGTGCCACTCTACCCAGGTCAGGGACACATCATTGACTTTTAATATTGTGAGATTTTTGGTCATTCTGAGGACCTACAGTTGCTTACAATTTATGGTGTGACATAATAAACACAGGTATGAAGTAAATGGCCTAGAGGTGATGTATTTGCCCTTTTAGTATGGGAGGGGGAGTGAAGTCACCCACATGCATCACTCTGTATTGCCATTATACAGTCGCTAAGTCATGTCTGACTCTGCCACCCCATGGACTGTAGACCGCCGGGCTCCCCTGTCCGTGGGATTTCCCAAGCAAGAATACTGAAGTGGGTAGCCATTCCCTTCTCCAGGGCATCTTCCCCACCCAGGGATCAAACCCATGTTTCCTATATTGGCAGGTGGGTTCTTTACCGCTGAGCCACCAGGCGGTTCTTATAATTTACACTTTAACATCATGCTCTGCACCCTCAAGATCCACACTAGCAGAAACACCAAGCCCTTTTCCTCCTTGTCCATGTGGTAAATTATTATCTTTCTTTGTTGTTGCTTGCTTTCAGTGCTCATACCCACCCAGTCCTTATCCTTCATGTCTGCCCAACTGTGGGCCTTTTTCTCTGACCCACAACCCTGCAGAACTCCACCTTCTTTCATCCTCATACATCTGCCACATGCCTACTCCCCACATTCAGAGAACTCATGAAGATACACACATCTTTTCATAACTTATAGATTTAATTTTAATCATCACTATTGGTATACAATGTAGCTGTAAGATTTAACCTGTTTTCAGGGGTCTGATGCTACAGAGAACATTTCATGGGAAAGGATGCCACAAAGAATATTTCAAGGGAACCTGGACTGTTAGGCCCATGAATCAAGGTAAACTGGATGTGGAAAAGCAGAAGATGGCAATAGTGAACATTAACATTTTAGTAATCAGTGAACTAAAATGGACTGGAATGGGCGAATTTAACCCAGATGACCATTATATCTACTACTATAGGCAAGAATCCTTTAGAGGAAATGGAGTAGCCCTTGGAGTCAACAAAAGAGCCTGAAATGAAGTACTTGGGTACAATCTTAAAAATGACAGAATGATCTCAGTTCATTTCTGAAGCAAATCAACCAAGTTTATGCCCCAACCACTGATACCAAAGAAGCTAAAGTTGATTGGTTCCATGAAGACCTACAAGACCTTCTAGAACTAACACACACACACACACAAAAAGATATCATCTTCATCATAGGGTATTGGAATGCAAAAGTAGGAAGTCAAGAGATAACAGGGAAGTTTGGCCTTGGAGTACAAAATGGAACAGGGAAAATGTTAACAGAATTTGCTCAAGAGAATGCACTGGTCTTAGCAAACATACTCTTTCAACAACACAAGAGACAACTCTACACATGGACATCACCAGATGGTCAATAGTGAAATCAGATTGCTTATACTCTTAGCAGCCAAAGATTAATAAGTTCTATACGATCAGAAAAAACAAGACCTAGCTGACTGTGGCTCAGACCATGAGCATCTTATTGCAAAATTCAGGATAAAATTGAAAAAAGCAGGGAAAACCACTAGGCCAATCAGTTCAGTTTAGTTCAGTTGCTCGGTTGTGTCCTATCTGCAACCCTATGGACTGCAGCATGCCAGGTTTCCCTGTCCATTACCAACTCCCAGAGTTTACTCAAACTCATGTCAGTTGAGTCAGTTGCTATCCAACTAAGTCATCCTCTGTCATCCCCTTCTCCTCCTGCCTTCAATCTTTCCCAGCTTCAGGGTCTTTTCCAGTGAGTCAGTTCTTTGCATCAGTTAGCCAAAGTATCAGAGCTTCAGCTTCATCATCACTCCTTCCAATGAATATTCAGGACTGATTTCCTTTACGATTGACTGGTTGAGTCTCCTTGCAGTCCAAGGGACTCTGAACTGCCATGTGACCCAGCAATCCCACTTCTGGGCATGCACACTGAGGAAACCGGATCTGAGGGAGACACGTGCACCCCAATGTTCATCGCAGCGCTGTTTGTAGTAGCCAGGACATGGAGGCAGCCTGGATGCCCATCAGCAGATGAATGGATGGGGAAGCTGTGGTGCATGTACACCATGGAGTGTTGCTCGGCCATTAAAAAGAATTCATTTGAACCAGTCCTAATGAGATGGATGAAGCTGGAGCCCATTATGCAGAGTGAAGTAAGCCAGAAAGATAAAGAACATTACAGCATACTAACACATATATATGGAATTTAGAAAGGTGATAACGATAACCCTATATGCAAAACAGAAAAAGAGACACAGAAATACAGAACAGACTTTTGAACTTTGTGGGAGAATGTGAGGGTGGGATATTTCAAAAGAACAGCATGTATACTATCTATGGTGAAACAGATCACCAGCCCAGGTGGGATGCATGAGACAAGTGCTCCGGCCTGGTGCACTGGGAAGACCCAGAGGAATCGGGTGGAGAGGGAGGTGGGAGGGGGGATTGGGATTGGGAATACATGTAAATCCATGGCTGATTCATATCAATGTATGACAAAACCCACTGGAAAAAAAAAAAAGATTAAAAAAAAAAAGAGTCATCTTCAACACCACAGTTCAAAAGCATCAATTCTTTAGCACTCAGCCTTCTTTATAGTCCAACTCTCACATCCATACATGACTACTAGAAAGACCATAGCTTTGACTAGATGGACCTTTGTTGGCAAAGTGATGTCTCTGCTTTTTAATATGCTGTCTAGGTTGTTCATAGCTTTTCTTCCAAGGAGTAGCTTCTTTTAATTTCATAGCTGCAGTCACCATCTGCAATGATTTTGGAACCCAAGAAAATAAAGTCTGTCAGTGTTTCCATTGTTTCCCCATCTATTTGCCATGAACTGATGGGACAGCATGCCATGATCTCAGTTTTCTAAATGTTGAGTTTTAAACTAGCTTTTTCACTCTCCTCTTTCACTTTCATCAAGAGGCTCTTTAGTTCCTCTTCGGTTTCTTCCATAAGGGTGGTGACATCTGCATAACAGAGGTTGTTGATATTTCTCCCAGAAATCTTGATTCCAGCTTGTGCTTCATCCAGGTTGGCATTTCACAAGATGAATTCTGCATATAAGTTAAATAATCAGGGTGGCAATATACAGCCTTAATGTACTCCTTTTCCAATTTGGAACCAGTCTGTTGTTTCATGTCTGGTTCTAACTGTTGCCTCTTGACCTGTATATAGATTTCTCAGGAGGCAGATAAGGTGGTCTTGTATTTCCATCTCTTTAAGAATATTCCACAGTTTGTTGTGATCCACACAGTCAAAGACTTGGGCATAGTCAATAATGCAAAAGTATATATTTTTTCTGGAATTCTCTTGCTTTTTCTATGATCAAGTGGATGTTGGCAATCTCATCTATGGTTCCTCTGCCTTTTCTAAATCCAGCTTGAACATTTGGAAGTTCTCAGTTCATGTACTGTTGGAGCCTCACTTGGAAAATTTTGAGCATTACTTTGCTAGCGTGTGAGATGAGTGCAATTGTGTGGTAGTCCGAACATTCTTTGGCACTGCCTTTCTTTGGGATTGGAATGAAAACTAACATTTTCTAGTCCTGGGCCAACTGCTAAGCTTTCCAAATTTGCTGACATATTGAGAGCAGCACTTTCACAGCATCATCTTTTAGGATTTAAAATAGCTCAACTGGAATTCCATCACCTCCACTAGCTTTGTTTGTATTGATGCTTCCTAAGGCCTACTTGACTTCACATTCCAGGATGTCTGGCTCTAGGTGAGTAATCTCACCATCATGGCTATCTAGGACATTAAGATCTTTTTTGTATAGTTCTTCTGTGTACTCTTGCTACCTCTTTTTAATATCTCTGCTTTTTGTTAGGCCCATACTGTTTCTGTCCTTTATTGTGCCCATCTTTGCATGAAATATTCCCTTGGTATTTCTAATGTTCTTGAGGAGGTCTCTAGTTTTCCCATTCTATTGTTTTTGTCTATTTCTTTGCATTGTCCACTTAAGAAGGCTTTCTTATCTCTCCTTGCTATTTTTTGGAAATCTGCATTCAGATGGGTGCATCTTTCCTTTTCACCTTTGCCTTTTGCTTCTCTTCTTTTCTCAGCTATTTGTAAGGCCTTGTCAGACAACCATTTTGCCTTTTTGCATGTGTTTTTCTTGGGGATGGTCTTGATCACTGCCTCCCATACAATGTTTCAAACCTCCATCCATAGTTCTTCAGGCACTCTATCAGATCTAATCCCTTGAATTTGTTTGTCACTTCTACTGTATAATCATAAGGTATTTGATTTAGGTCATACATGAGTGGTCTAGTGGTTTTCCCTACTTTCTTCAGTTGAAGTCTGAATTTTGCAAAAAGAAGTTCATTATCTGAGCCACAGTCAGCTCCTGGTCTTATTTATGCTGACTGTATAGAGCTTTTCCATCTTCGGCTGCAAAGAATATAATCAGTCTGATTTCAGTATTGACCTTCTGGTAATGTCCATGTGTAGAGTCATCCTTTGTGTTGTCGGAAGATGGTGTTTGCTACGACCAATGTGTTCTCTTGGAAAAACTCTGTTAGCCTTTGCCCTCCTTCATTTTGTACTGCAAGGCCAAACTTGCCTGTTACTTCAGGTGAGCCACGCACAAGATGGCACAGTAGAAATCTTCTCCAAAATTGCAACTCGCTGCTGAACAACCATCAACAGGAGAATTTTGGATCCCACAGGGAAAAGAAAGATGCCCTATGTCCAAGGGCAAAGGATGGCAGGAGGGGCAATATAATGTTTAGAATCAAACCCCATGCCCGCCAGAAATGCTCGGAGGGCTCAAACAAAACCTTGTGTGCACCAGTACCCAGAGACCCCCACAGAGACTGAGCCAGACCTGCTTTTGGGTGGTTGACTGTTTCCTGTGGAGGAACAGATCAGTAGTGGCCTGCTGTGGGGACAAGGGCTTTGGCTGCAGCAGACCTGGATCACATAGAATATGATATAAGCATTCTTGGAGGAGGTTGCCATTAGCCTCACACTAGAGCCGCTGAGCAGATGAACCACAAACTGCAGAACAATTATACCAAAGAAATTCTTACACTGTTAAGAAAGCTCTAGGACCCACAACACATTTCCCAACCTGGGGACCTAGCAAAGGGACTGAGAACCCCCAGAGAATTTGACTTTGGAGGCCAGTGGGATTTGATTACAGAACTTCCACAGGACTGGGGAAACAGACTCTTGGAGGGTACAAACAAAACCTTGTGTGAACCAGGAGCTAGGAGAAAGGAGCAGTGTCTCCACAAGAGACTGAGCCAGACTCACCTGTGAGTGTCCAGGAGTCTCCAGTGGAGATATGGGTCAACAGTGGCCTGCTACTGGGTCATGGGCACTGAATACAGCAGTGTGTACACAAGTCCTTTTGAAGTAATTACAGTCATTACCCCTACCATAGTTTGGCCTCAGGGCAAACAACAGGGAGGGAACACAGCCCCACCCATAAACAGAAAATTGGGTTGAAGATTTGCTGAGCACAGCTCTGCCCATCAGAACAAGACCCTGGTTCCCCCACAGTCAGTCTCTCCCATCAGGAAGCTTCCATAAGCCTCTTATCCTTATCCATCGGAGAGCAGATAGAATGAAAACCACAATCACAGAAAACTGACCAATCTAATCACATGGACCACAGCCTTGTCTAACTCAATGAAACTATGAGCCATGCTGTGTAAGGCCACCCAAGTGGACAAGTCGTAGTAGAGAGTTCTGACCAAATGTGGTCCACTGGAAAAGGAAATGGCAAACCACTTCAGTATTCTTGCCTTGAGAACCCCATGAACAGTAATGAAAAAGTCAAAAGATAGGACACGGAAAGATGAACTCCCCAGGTCAGTAGGTGCCCAATAAGCTACTGGGGAACACTGGGGAAATAACTCCAGAAAGAATGAAGAGATGGAGCCAAAACAAAAACAACACCCAGTTGTGGATGTGAGTGGTGATAAAAGTAAAGTCTGGTGCTATAAAGAACAATATTGCATAGGAACTTGGAATGTTAGGTCCATGAGTCAAGGTAAATTGGAAGTGGTCTAACAGGAGATGGTAAATGTGAACATTGACATTTTAGGAATCAGTGAACTAAAATGGACTGGAATGGGTTTATTTAATTCAGGTGACCATTATATCTACTACTGTGGGCAAGAATCCCTTAGAAGAAATGGAATAGTCCTCATAGTCAACAAAACAGTCCAAAATGCAGTACTTGGGTGCAATCTCAAATATGATAGAATGATCTCTGTTTGTTTCCAAGGCAAACCATTTGATATCACAGAAATCCAAGTTTATGACCCAACCACTAATTCTGAAGAATCTGAAGCTGAACAGTTCTATGAACACCTACAAGACCTTCTAGAACTAACACCAAAAAAAAAAAAAAAAAACAAACCCATTAACGTATGACCTCAATAAAATTCCTTATGAATATACAAGTGGAGGTGATGAATGAATTCAAGAGATTATATCTGATAGACAGAGTGCCTGAAGAACTATGAACAAAGGTTCATAACATTGTATAGGAGGTGGTGACCAAAACCGTCCCCAGGAAAAGAAATAAAAAAAGGCAAAGTGGTTGTCTGAGGAGACTTTATAAGTAATTGAGAAAAGAAGAGAAAGAAAAGTCAAAGGAAAAAGGAAAAGATATACGCATCTGAATGTAGTGTTCCAGGAAACAGCAAGGAGAGATAAGAAAGCTTTCTTAAGTGAACAGTGTAAAGAAATAGAGGAAAACCATAGAATGGGAAAGACTAGAGATCTCTTCAAGAAAATTAGAGATACCAAGGGAACATTTCATGCAAAGATGGGAATAATAAAGGAGATAAATGGTAAGGACCTAACAGAAGCAGAAAAGATTAAGAAGAGGTGGTAAGAATACACAGAAGAACAATACAAAAAAGGTCTTAATGACCCAGATAACCACAATGGCGTGGTCACTCACCTAGAGCCAGACATCCTGGAGTGTGAAGTTAAGTGGGTCTTAGTAAGTCTTACTGTGCACAAAGCTAGTGGAAATGATGGAATTCCAGCTGAACTACTTCAGATCCTAAAAGATGATGCTGTTAAAGTGCTGCACTCAATGTCCCAACAAATTTCAAAAGCTCAGCAATGGCCACAGACCTGGAAAACATCAGTTTTCTTTCCAATCTCAAAAAAGAGCAATGCAAAAGATTGCTCAGACTACCACACAATTGTGCTCATTTCACATGCTAGTAGGTAATGCTCAAAATCCTTCAAGCTGTTTCAACAGTACGTGAATTGAGAACTTCCTGATGTACAAGCTGGATTTAGAAAAAGCAGAGGAACCAGAGATCAAATTGCCAATATTCATTGGGTCATAGAGAAAGCAAGGAAATTCCAGAAAAAAATATATATTTCTGCTTCATTGACTATGCCAAAGTCTTGGACTGTGTGGATAATAACAAACTGTGGAAAATTCTTAAGGATATGGGAATACCAGGCTGCCTTACCTGTCTCCTGAGAAACCTGCATGGAGGACGAGAAGCAACAGTTAGATCCAGACATGGAACAACATACTGGTTCCAAATGGGAAAAAAAATATGACAAGGCTGTACATCATCACCCTGTTTATTTAATTTATATGCAGAGTACATCATGTGAAATGCTTGGCTGGATGAAGCACAAGCAGGAATCAAGATTGTTGGGATAAATATCAATAACCTCAGATATGCAGACGATACCACTCTAACGGCAGAAAGTGAAGAGGAACTAAAAAGCCCTTTGACGAGTATGAAAGAGGAGAGTGAAAAAGCTGGCTTAAAACTCAATATTCAAAAAGCTAAAATCACGATATCTGTTCCCATCATTTCATGTCAAACAGATGGGGAAAAAGTGGAAACAGTGACAGATTTTATTTCCTTGAGCTCTAAAATCACTGGGGACATTGACTGCAGCCATGAAATCGAAAGACACTTGTTCCTTGAAAGGAAAGCTATGACAAACCTAGACAACACATTAAAAACAGAGAGATCACTTTGCTGACAAAGGTCCATATAGTCGAAGCCATAGTTTTTCCAGTAGTCAGGTATGGATGTGTGGGCTGGACCATAAAGATGGCTGAGAGCCAAAAAATTGATGCTTTTGTATTGTGGTGCTGGAGAAGACTCAAGAGTCCCTTAGACTGCAAGGAGATCAAACCAGTCAGTTCTAAAGGAAACCAACCCTGAATATTCTTTGGAAGGACTGGTGCAGAAGCTCCAATACTTTGGCCACCTGATGCAAAGAACTGATTCATTGGAAAAGAACCTGATGCTAGGAAAGATTGAAAGCAAGATAAGAAGAGGATGACAGAAGATGAGATGGTTGGATGTCATCATCAACAGGACAGACATGAGTTTGAGCAAGCTCCAGGAGATGGTGAAGTATAGGGAAGCCTGGAGTGCTGTAGTCCACGGGTTTGCAAGGAGTTGGACTTGACTTAGCAACTCAACAACAACAATGGTCAGACCGCAGAGACTTTTCAAAGTGTTCTGAAGTCTCTAGCATTGCTCCGAAGTTACTTGTTGCCCATGTCATCACTTGAAGTGGTGGATTTCTCCACACTCTCTTGGTCCTGCACTGGCTAATTTTGATTCAGTTCCTCTTTTCTCCAGTGATACTTGTTCCATGATGTTGGTCTTCTAGCTTTCTTAGGTAAGAGTTTTTTGAGAGGCTGTTTTCTGCAAATTCCCTGAACGTGTTTTTTGACCTCTGTAGTTGTCTTGGGAACCTGAAGGGACAACAGAGTGAGCACAGATGGACATTGGTTTGGGGTAATTTTTGGGGAATGAATGGGAACTAAGGCTTCATGAGCAGGGATGTGGGCTGAGGATGGCTCTGGCAGGCAAGAACAGGGTAGAGGTCTTGGCGAGGTTTCAATGAGGAAGAGGGGGAGGATCTTGGGTGTGGTCATCTCACCTTGACCCTGCTTCTGGACTTGTGTTGACAGAGCATCTTCTTCCTCCTTTTGATGCTTGGGATCAGTTATTTCATACCTATGCTAAGGAACTGTGGTTTCCTGGTCACTTTCCCTGTGTCAAAATTTCCTAGCAGTCGACTTCAGGCCTCCTGACTGGCCTGTATACACCACTCCCCAGGATAATAAAGGCCACACTCTTTAGGTTTGTTTGATCAAGGGTAGCCCTGGGGAAGAATCTTAAGACACGACAAAGAACCATCCTGACATATCCATGGGGACTTGTGGGAAGAAGTGAAAAGGCCAAGATACTTTGGTTGGAGAAAGGGGACATTTCTTTAGTACCTCTAAAGAACCTTCTCAAACTGACTGACCACTGCTTCCTACCATCCCACATTCAATGCTGGTGGTCACATGGCAGGGAACAGGCCTTACCATCAAGCCTTTCCCCATGGCCAGCCATTTCAGTGGTTCAGTGTTATCTCTCACCCTTTACCACGAACTGATTTTTGTATGTTCTTACAAAAAATCCCTTCAAGGTAAAATGGATGTATTTAAGGTTCCTCAGAGATGTGAATCATCTCACTTCCCTTATGAAAATTTCTCTTATATACCTTGAACACCACTCACTTCTTGGCTACCACCAAAGAAACTTTCCATCCCACTTCCTCTTCTGAGGACCCATATAGCTCTCCTCAGTTTTCTACTTTCCAGATTGAAATCACTGCCTTAAGTATGTTTTTAGTATACAGATTTTCCCAACTGGGCATCTTAGTTTTGTTTCAAATCTGAGAGGGAGGTCAGCACACCTCACAAGTCATAGTACCCAGATGAGTTTTAACAGGCTAAGGCAAGTAAGGCAGATATTAACCTGCCAGATATTGTGCTGGATGTCTGCATGTACGAAACTGCATTCTTCCTTGTCCACCACCTCCTCAGGGAACTTGGAGATTCAGAGTCCTAGCCTGAATGGTGCAGACTCAGATCCACGAAGGGCAGGAAGTCAAGGCTCTGTTGAAATCAGCAAAGGTAAGAGTCCCAGGCCTTGACAGATATGAAAGTAAGTAAGGACCCTGAAGGAGAGCCCTGAGGGAATCCTGGATCCCAGAACAGAGTTGGTCCTGTGAGGCCTTGGGGTGGGATGACCACTTGCAGCACTTTCTGACATCCGAGTCTCAGAAAGACTGGGGACCTGGTGTAAGGGGTGGTGGCTCAGAGGGGCAGATAAGAGAATCCCAGGTCTTGCTGGTAGTCAAGGTGAGGACCCTGAGGGAGGACTGAGGGGATCTTGGACCTCAAACAGAGGGACACCCCCCCCCCACCAGATTCCTACCCTTGCTGTCAGCCCTGCAAGGACCCGGAGCTGAATGAGTACAGTAGGCCTGTTCTGAATTTTTGACATCCCAGTCTCAGAGAGACTGAGGACTCGGTGAAAGGGGCAGGGTTGCAGGTGGGCAGAGGGGAGAATCTCAGGTTCTCTCAGGAGTAAAGGTGAGGACCCTGAGGGAGGACTGAGAGGCCCTGGACCCCAGAACAGAGGTGATCCCTGGAATGCTTTAAGGCAGGATGACCCCATGTAGCATTTCCTGACATCTGGGTCTCAGAGAAACTGGGGACCTGGTGAAAGGGGCGGGGCCTAAGGTCCGCAGAGGGGAGAATCCCAGGTCCCGCCTGAAATCAAGGTGACGACTCTGAGGACGAACTCAGGGGACCCTGCGAGAACAGAGAAGGCTCTGAGAGGCCCTGGTGTGGGATGTGCACAGGCAGCATTTCCTGACATATGGTCCCAGAGGGACTGGGAATCTAACTTAAGTAGCGGGTCCTCGGTTGGAGAGAGGGGAGAATCCTAACAGGAGTCAAGGTGAGGCCCCTGAGGGAGGACTGAGGGGATCTTGGACCCTAGAACACGGATGGAGGGTGAAGTGTCCCAGAGAAACCCGTCCCTGCCCTCAGCTGTGGTAAGTCGCGCGGGGCGCCACGAGCCCGTGGCAGCCTATGCTGACTTCCTCATCCGGGTCTCAGAGAAACCCGCCCCTGCCCTCAGCTGTGGTGAGCCGCGGGGCGAGATGAGCACGTGACAGCCTGTGCTGACTTCCTCATCCGGGTCTTGGAGAGCGTGGGGTGACCTGTGCTAACGGTCGCGGCTTCGGGTGGGCAGAGGCAGAATCCTAGCTCCTTCGTGGACTAAGGTGAGGATCCTGAGGGACGACTGAGGGGACCCTGTGAGAACAGAGAAGGCCCTGAGAGGCCTTGGCGTGGGATGTACACAGGCAGCATTTCCTGCCATCCGGCCCCGGAGGGACCAGGAATCTAGCTTAAGTAGCGAGTTCTTAGTTGCAGAGAGTGGAGAATTCTAACAGGAGTCAAGGTGAGGCCCCTGAGGGAGGATTGAGGGGATCTTGGACCCTAGAACACGGATGGAGGGTGAAGTATCCCAGAGAAACCTGCCCCTGCCCCTGCCCTCAGCTGTGGTAAGCCGCACGGGCCACCGTGAGCCTGTGGCAGCCTGTGCTGACTTCCTCATCCGGGTCTCAGAGAGACCCGCCCCTGCCCTCAGCTATGGTGAGCCGCGGGGCGAGATGAGCCACGTGACAGCCCGTGCTGACTTCCTCATCCGGGTCTTGGAGAGCGGGGGTGACCTGTGAAAACGGTCGCGGCCTCGGGAGGGCAGAGGCAGAATCCTAGATCCTTCGTGGACTAAGGTGAGGATCCTGAGGGAGGACTGAGGGGACCCTGCGAGAACAGAGAAGGCTCTGAGAGGCCCTGGTGTGGGATGTGCACAGGCAGCATTTCCTGACATATGGTCCCAGAGGGACTGGGAATCTAACTTAAGTAGCGGGTCCTCGGTTGGAGAGAGGGGAGAATCCTAACAGGAGTCAAGGTGAGGCCCCTGAGGGAGGACTGAGGGGATCTTGGACCCTAGAACACGGATGGAGGGTGAAGTCTACCAGAGAAACCTGCTCCTGCCCGTAGCTGTGGTAAGTCGCGCGGGGCGCCATGAGCCCGTGGCAGCCTGTGCCGACTTCCTCATCCGGGTCTCAGAGAGACCCGCCCCTGCCCTCAGCTATGGTGAGCCGCGGGGCGAGATGAGCACGTGACAGCCTGTGCTGACTTCCTCATCCGGGTCTTGGAGAGCGGGGGTGACCTGTGAAAACGGTCGCGGCCTCGGGAGGGCAGAGGCAGAATCCTAGATCCTTCGTGGACTAAGGTGAGGATCCTGAGGGAGGACTGAGGGGACCCTGCGAGAACAGAGAAGGCTCTGAGAGGCCCTGGCGTGGGATGTGCACAGGCAGCATTTTCTGACATCCAGGTCTCAGAAACACTGGGGACCTGAGATAAAGGGCGGGGGCCTTAGGTGGGCAGAAAGAAAAATCCAAGGTCCTGCGGGGAGTCAAGGTGGGAACTCGGAGGGAGGACTAAGGGGAACTTGGGCCCCAGACCAGATTGGGCTCTGGGAAGCCCTGGGGCGGGATGGCAACAGGCACCATTTCCTGACATCCCGGTGTCAGAGAGACTGGGAACCTGGTGAAAGGGGCGAGGCCTCAGTGGGGAGAGGGGAGAATCCTAACTCCTAACAAGAGTCAAGGGAAGGGGTCAAACCCCTGAGGGAAGACTGAGGGGAACTTGGACCCCACTACAGATGGGGACTGCACAGATTTCCAGCCCTGCTGACAGCCCTGAAAGCCCCAGGGGCTGGATGAGCACATTAGGCCTGTACTTAACATCTGATTTGGTGTTTGAGAGAGACTGGGAACCCTGAACCCCAGAAAAGAGGGAACCTCACAAAAACATGCCCCTACTGTCAACCCCAAGAGGCCCCAGATGGGATGGGGGAGGGGTTACAAATGTGCTGTTTCTTGACTTCCTGCTTGGTCACCTAAGGTGAGGTATCAGCATATGGCATTGTACTCAACTGCACAGAGCTAGGAGGCTCAGGCTTTGTCAAGAGTAATGGTGAGGACTTTGAGAGAGAACTGGCTGAACTCATGTGAAAATGTACTAAGCCCCACCTACCCCTGCCCTTTCTGTTGGCCACAGGAGGACCTGAAGCAGTTTGACTGCATGTGGTGCCCTCTCATTTCTATCTTTGTTTTCACATACAGGTGAGACACTTCACTTAAGAAAGGTGGACTGAGAAGGAAGAAGAAAGAAGGAAGAAGAAAGAAGGAAGGAAGGAAGAAGAAGAAGGAAGCTCTGCCAGGCATTAAGGTGAGGACTGAGCAGACCTCCCCTCCAATCCCAGGACAGATGGACCCCACAGTATTCAGCCACCCCTTTCTCTTCCCCCTGGGGAGGCCCTGGGCAGGCATAGTTAGATGTGAAGCCCCATAACTTCCTTCTGTTCACTCTAGGGATCCTGTTTTGAGAGTTTTGTCTCAGGCCTGCAGTGAGGAGAGCCCACATCCTGCCAGGGCAAAGGTGAGAGCCCTGCATGAGCACAAATGGGACCACCCATCCCAGAAGAGGGAGAACCTCACAGAGTCCACCCTCCTACCAGCACCAAGGGGCCCAGCACCGTGCCAAAGTTTACAGCCGAGGTGCCCCCCTTGTTTCCTCTCACAGGGGCTCCAGGAACCAGGAGGTGAAAGCCCAGGTCTGAGGCTCAGGTCACAGAGCTCAGGTGACAGAGCAGAGGAGGTCCAGGCAGCACAAGGAGTAAAGGTGAGGTGAGGTGCCTGCCCTGAGTGTGCACCAGGCACGGACTCCCCACCCCAGAACAGACAGGACCCCACAAGACCCAAATCCCTTCCCCCTTCATCCCTGGAACCTTGGGCTGTGCTGTCTGCACCCTGGGGAGCCACCTCACGTCCTCGTTCGGATAGCCAGGGGTCAGGCCACTGAGGAGGAGCTCCTCTATGAGGCCCGAGAGCACCCCTTGGGAGGAGACCTGTAAGTGGCCTGAGTCAGACTGCCCAGGGTGGATTTCTCAGTCGAGGCCGCTCACACCCCCTCTCTCCCCCAGGCCTGTGGATCCAGTTCTGCACTGTCTGTCCGTACTCTTGCTACCAGGAATCATTATGCCTCCACCTCCAAAGCGTTTGTGTTACATGAAGTGTTGGAGCTGCATACTTAAGGAAAACGTTCAGTCCCAGAGCAAGAAATGGGGACTTTGGAGTGCACAAGTTCCTGAGTGTGAGGAGGAGAGGGAGCATACCTCATCATCCTCCTCCTCCTCCTCCTCCTCTTCCTCCTCTTCTTCCTCCTCTTCCTCCTCCTCCTCTTCCTCCTCCTCCTCCTCCTCTTCCTCCTCTTCTTCTTCCTCTTCCTCCTCCTCTTCTTCCTCTTCCTCCTCCTCCTCTTCTTCTTCCTCCTCCTCTTCCTCCTCCTCCTCTTCTTCCTCCTCCTCCTCTTCCTCCTCTTCCTCTTCCTCTTCTTCTTCCTCCTCCTCCTCCTCCTCTCCCCACCCCACCTCCTCCTCCTCTTTTCTGACCCCAGGCACCATGATTGAGGTTCCTGGTATTGCTGGGACACCAAGTCCTTTCCGGGGTTCTCAGAGAGTTTGGACCTTGCCCACTGCCCAAGCAACCACTCCATCAATCATATCAGATCAGGGCTCTGGCAGTGGAAAAAGAAAGAGGCCATGCACTCCGCGGGCCCTGCCAGATGGTGGGCATTTGCTCAGAGATGCTATAGATGATAAGGTGGGGGATCTGGTGTCATTCCTGCTCCTCAGATATCACAGAAAGGAGGTGGCCACAAAGGCAGATATGCTTAGTGTTCTCAGAGATTACCAAGACCTTTTCCCTGTGATCCTCAGCCAAGCTGCTGAGTGCATGGAGCTGGTCTTTGGTATTGATGTGAAGGCGTTGGACTCCACAGGTCTTTTCTATGTCTTGGTCAACACCTTGGGTCTCACCTACAATGATCTGTTGGGTGGTGATGAGGAGAGCATGCCCATGGCTGGCCTCCTTGTAAATACCTTGAGTATAATCTTCGTAGATGGCAACTGTGCCCCTGAGGAAAAGGTCTGGGAAATGCTGCGTATCATGGGGCTGTATGCTGGTATGAACCATTTCATCTATGGGGACCCCAGGGAGCTGCTGACCCAAGTGTGGGTGCAGGCAGGGTACCTGGAACACCGGCAGGTGCCCAATAGTGATCCTGCCCGCTATGAGTTCCTATGGGGTCCCCGGACATATGCGGAGACCACTAAGATGAAAGTCTTAGAGTTTTTGGCCAAAGTCCATGGTACCACCCCCAGTGCTTTTCCTGACTTGTATGAAGATGCTTTGCAAAGTGAAAAAACAGGACCCCAAACCAGAGTTGTAGCCAGGGCCAGGACCAGGGCCAGGGCCACGGCCAGGGCCAGGGCTGGGACTTGTGCCAGGACCAGGGCCTATTCCAGGGCCACATCCAACAGCTCCTCTTGCCCCAACTGAAGTGGAGGCAAATGTTTCATTCTGTTTGACGAGAACAGTCACTTACCTAAGTAGTGGAGAGGCAAGATGGGGCTTGGGAGTATTGAATATATTATATCTTTGTGTTCCTGCTGTGTACGGGTGATTTGGAGATTTTTTTTTTCTTTTTGGTACTTTTCAAATGCTGTTCCTATTAACAAAAGGCTTAATTAACTTCAAGTTCTAAGTTTACAAATGACATTCGTCAGAAATGTATTGCTGTTTATCTGGTTTAAGAAGTGAACATTTTACCTATTTTGTAGCTACAGTTATTGTCATAAACCTGTATAAGTGATGGTGAACTCCTTTAGGTTTTGCTTGTTTGGAGCATTTTTTACCTATCTTTTTCTGAATGATAACTTTGTAGGGTAACGAGCATATTGTTGGTTGCAAGTTTTTTCTTTTAGCCCTTTGAATATATTGTGCCCCTCTATTCTTGGCTGCAAAATTTTGGCTGAAAAGTCTGCTGATGCTCTTATGGGGTCTCCTTCAAATGTACCAAATTGTTTTTCTCTTGCTGCTTTTAAGATTTTCTGCATTTTGCTATTTTGTGAAACAAATTGGGAAACCTTTCATTATATTTTGTGATCTGGAATAAGAAAACATAGCATTGGAAAATTACTTTCCTTGAAAATGTGGAAATAAATACAAGAGAAAAGTGAAAAATAGTTAATTTTTGTCTTCTGTTATCCCTTTTCTTGTGTTCTTCTGTAAAATTAAAAGATATGTACCTGGATATGCTTTGCTTATTCAAGAATATATGCAGTATTAAATCTAAATAAACAAATTCCCTGTTCACTGGCTCTGTTATTCCCCAATCATTAATTAGAGACTGACTCTTTGAAAGGCCCTGAGAAGTAGAGGGACACCAAGATAAGGGAGATACACCCCCTAGCTATAAAATTGTAGAGTCCAAGAGCAACAGTCACATCAGGAAGATAACGAGCTATTCTCTAAATGCTAAGGGTTAAGGTCTAATTATTGACTTAGCCTAAAAGGTCGTATTGTACAGCCCATGGGGTCGCAAAGAGTCAGACATGACTGAGCGACTTTCACTTTCAAAAAGTTGTATGGATTTTCCCATAAGCCGGCATGGAAAAACCCGAACTACCTTTTTGGCCTACCCGATACTGAATAACCAGTAAAAGAAAGGAAGAGGAGGTGAGGATTATGGATGTATAACTGCCCTGAGTAAGTGTAACTGCCCCGAGTCAGGGCACTTTGGAGCTTTGGGAAACTTCAGTTGTGGAGGAGCTAGGGGTGATGAAGCTGGGTGGTGGCCATGACCAGACTCACTGTGTGTCTTCGAGGTGAGAGGAAAGCCTGGAATAGAAAACTGCACTTAGCAGTTACCTTCGGGTCATTGAAAAACCAGAGAAGAATCTCCTGGAGCGGGTAAGGAAGGAGCCCTGCACTCGTGTCTCAGTACTGTGGAGTACAGTACATACAGTAGATGCTTTATACTCATCATCTGTAAGAATTTCATGAGAAATACGGTGATATGACTTTGAAGTGGTGCCCAGAAGCCTCTCAAGGGACACTCTTTTCTCTGGCCATGGAAAGCCAGAACGCACTGTATTTAAAAAACATTTTAATTAGATGATCTTGAGTGTCATTTGGACAGCTCTAAGCAAGAGCTAGAAGTTGGTGGGGTAGAGTGAATGGAAGACATCGTTTGGATGGAAAAGCAGCTGGTGCGGGGGGGGAGGAATGGATTTGGTCTTTAACTGAAATTCTAAGAACTGTGAGTTGCATCCTGCTGAGGGAGACTCCCCCACCCCAAATTAAATAACATCTTCTAGGAGGGCAGCTGTACTGAGTTTTGTTTACAAAACAATATTGTTGACTGATTTGTTATTCTTCATCCTATTGCTTTGCATATTCTCTGAGATCTGAAAAATAAAAAGCAAACAAGGTTCTCAGAAGAGGGGGTAGTGTGGTTTGTGGGTAAAATAATACTAGAAGTGACTGCCAGTCATCAAAGTTCCAATATATGATAGGCACTGTGTGAGATGCTTTACATACACTGCCCACATCCCTGAAGCCCTACAAAACAGAGCTCATTGAGCCCACTTGCTTCACAGGTGAAGAAGCCAACACCATGGGACTTGGGCATCTTCCCAGCATCACGTGTTACTAGGAGACAGGATAGGGACTAGACCCTGGCCTGAATTCCTCTTGAGCCCATGCTGTTCCCACCTACCCCAGCCCGTGGCCGACCTTCTGACTTGTAATTCGATTCTGTTCTCTCTACTACACGGTGTCTCTGAGGTGACAAGGAGGATGTTGTGTCTAAGGTACTAAAAGCAGGCCTAAAGAAGAAAGATGAAAATGAGATTTAAATGAAATTTGAGTACTGTCTGTGGGCTTTATTAACCTGGGGTCCACCCACTTGAGTCCCAGAGTTCCTTGAGAACTGACTCTGCCTGGGTCCTAGCATTTTTTTTCAGACCCAGAACTTTCCCAAATTATAGCACCCTTTCCCTGGTCTTCCTCTGTATGCTCTCCTGTCTAACTCTCAAACCTAGCCTGCTAACCAGCTTGTCATTGGTCTCCATTGGAAGCCCAGAATCACCTACCTTCCCCTAACATGGGGCATTAGTCCTCTGGCTGTCTCATGACTCATCCTAGAAGGCCTATGATATCAACAGCCCGATTGATGTAAAAATTCACCTGGGGACAGCTGCTTTAAGACACCTGGTCACCAGCCCTGGTATCTCTAACACAGTCTCCAAGTGTTTTCTAAATGGGGTGGTAAGAGCAGTATAATTTGGCACATCATCTATTGGTTCCTGGAATATAACCCTAAAGATAGAGGGTTATTGAAACCACCATGATATTTTAAATAGGATTTCCATGAGGTGTCTTATTTTAAATTCACTGCTGATCAAATACCTAACTTATGTAAGTGCTAAAAAACCAGAGACTCTCTCAGTTGTAGATGAGGAAAGATGACAGAAGTCATTGTGGAGCAAACTTCTAAAGCTGAATTCCTAAATCCCTAGAGTTTCCTAGGAGTTAAAAATGGTTCCTTGGAAGACATGTCAGCTCTGATGAAAAATAGAATAATTACCCATCCTCCCACTGTCTCTTGCAATACATGCCCTCAGGAAAGTCCCAGCTTTCAATGTGCCTCATGGCACCTACCCAGGTACTCAGGCAAGTTCAGTCACATGGAGGGTGAGCAGAGACTCAAAGGGTTAGAAGTATGAGCTTGCATTAAGAGGAAGAAGTGCATTTTCAGTTTTATGAGATTATAGAGGTTGTTGCAAAGAAAAGTGCAGAAAGGGGCCACTGAATGAAGAAAGTGAAGTCTCCCTGCTGAGATTTACAGAACCATTTGACAATTAGATGTGATCCTGTATTTGAAAGCATCTGTCACATAGTAGATGCTTGAAAATTTCAGAGCATTTCAAGGCAGATCTGACCTCAGAAACTCCTCCAAGCACTGAAGATGGTTTTCGTCTCAGCAAATCATAATAGTTGTTTTTTCTTGAGCATCTACTTTGTAACGGTACATGGGAGAGGCTCCAGTGCCCATCCACATCTTGTCTTGCTCACCTTTCTGGACACGAGGGACACTATGCTGACAATATGCTTGTAGTTAAGAGGGGTCGTGGCAACCCTTGGCCACTGAGACACAAGCAGGTGTTTACTGTCACCTGGAGGCACTTGAGAAGCAGGAGGCTGGTTCCACACTCTCTCTCCCTCGATTCACCAGCAAACATGGTGATCCAGTGTTGAGGTACTGAAACCACAAGACAGAAGCAGCCTGGATCCCTGGGCCCCCTAGAGCTGAGGGCCCCTGCTAAACCACACGAGAATTTACCTGCACAAAAACACACTGTTTTGTTAGTCTTTCAAAAAGCAAGGTTTGCCTGTTTCATCAGGTTGCAATAACTTTAACAGCTACTATTTCTGTTGTTAGGTTTATATAAATATTTTAATTGCAATGGTAGTAGTGTATATGTTCCTATTGCAAAAATTTCTAAAGCTGCAGAAAAATTGCAGAATCCCCTTTACAAAATTTTTTCCATGATTCAGCCTTCTACTCAGAGGTCACCACAATTAATGTAGTGTGAGTTGCTTTAAAGCGGACTATGGGCTTTTTCATAGATATGCATTTTCTATCCTATAAAATATATTGATTTGATTTGACATACATAGATTATGATGCACATATTGATGTGCCACTAGCCTTTGTCCCTGAATTAAAAAGATGCAGGATCTTCCCATGACAGCACATACAGCTCCACCTCACTTTTGAAACTACCTCTTGGAATGCTGAGGTATGTATGCATCATAATTAAACATTCATAAGTTGCTTTTCTTTTGTTGTATGATAAATAAAATGAAATTAACACCTTAGAATTCTTGAGTAAATGTGGACGTTTTCTTTTAAGATACACATACTAATGAGTTTCCCTCATAGCTCAGTTGGTAAAGAATCCACCTGCAATGCTGGAGACCTTGGTTTGATTCCTGGGTTGGGACGATCCCCTAGAGAAGGGATAGGCTACCCACTCCAATATTCTTGGGCTTCCCTGGTGGCTCAGCTGGTAAAGAATCCACCTGCAGTGCAGGAGCCCTGGGTTCGATCCCATGGAGAAGGGAAAGGCTACCCACTCCAGTATTCTGGCCTGGAGAATCCCATGGACTGTATAGGCCATGGGGTCACAAAGAGTTGGACACAACGGAGCGACTTTCATTTTCATGCATACTAATATAGAAGTTGGGTTAATGTGGAAAGAGTGAGGATAATTTAACATTTTATAAATATTTCTGAATTTTTTTCTCAAAACTGCTATACCTCTAGAACTGTCAGAAAATAAATTTGTGCTAAGTCATGATAATGTCGATAATTTATTTCAGTGGTAAGAGGAACCAAATACCATCTATTAAAACTGTATAGCTTAATCCCCTTTAAGAACACAGTTGAAGTGGTTCCTGTAAGAGCTAACTGGGACATAGTTAAGTTATTTGAAAACAGCAAACAGTTGGACATGACTTAGCAACTGAACAACAATAGCAACAAAGATCCTTTGGGGTATTGATTTAAGCTTTGTTAGGTGAGATGAGAGCAGTGTTTATAACCTATGGTTAGTATTTCTTCACTTCTAAGGCAAAATCCTTCTAAGTACTCTTAGCAATGCACAATGAATTAGGAGCTTTTCTATTCTGACCATTGGGAACAAGAACGGTCCCCAACCCTATGAGAGCTATCTAGCCACCATGGCCCCCCTGATCTCCCAGCTCCATCTTCTCAACACAAGAAGACAATCAGGCTCCCCACTGTGCACTGTGGTACTCAGTCTCTCTCCAGGACGTAAGTTGTAGGACACGCCTCATTTGTTTTTTTTATCAGAAATCACCATCCTTTGTTGCCTAATTCCAATCATTTGTCAAGTTTTGTCTCATCTATTTCGTGCAGATATTTTTTAGTTGTTTCAGGTAGCTGTATGAATCCGGTTCCTACTTCATCTTGGCCAGAAGCAGAAGTTCTATATGCTGATTTTAAAATATACAAGCAACTCCTGAAGCTCAATTCCAGAAAAATAAATGACCCAATTCAAAAATGGGCCAAAGAACTAAACAGACATTTCTCCAAAGAAGACATACAGATGGCTAACAAACACATGAAAAGATGCTCAACATCACTCATTATTAGAGAAATGCAAATCAAAGCCACAATGAGGTACCATTACACGCCAGTCAGGATGGCTGCTATCCAAAAGTCTACAAGCAATAAATGCTGGAGAGGGTGTGGAGAAAAGGGAACCCTCTTACACTGTTGGTGGGAATGCAAGCTAGTACAGCCGCTATGGAAAACAGTGTGGAGATTTCTTAAAAAACTGGAAATAGAACTGCCATATGACCCAGCAATCCCACTTCTGGGCATACACACTGAGGAAACCAGATCTGAAAGAGACACGTGCACCCCAATGTTCATCACAGCACTGTTTATAATAGCCAGGACATGGAAGCAACCTAGATGCCCATCAGCAGATGAATGGATAAGGAAGCTGTGGTACATATACACCATGGAATATTACTCAGCTGTTAAAAAGAATTCATTTGAACCAGTCCTAATGAGATGGATGAAACTGGAGCCCCTTATACAGAGTGAAGTAAGCCAGAAAGATAAAGAACATTACAGCATACTAACACATATATATGGAATTTAGAAAGATGGTAACGATAACCCTATATGCAAAATAGAAAAAGAGACACAGAAGTACAGAACAGACTATTGAACTCTGTGGGAGAATGTGAGGGTGGGATATTTCAAAAGAACAGCATGTATACTATCTATGGTGAAACAGATCCCCAGCCCAGGTGGGATGCATGAGACAAGTGCTCGGGCCTGGTGCACTGGGAAGACCCAGAGGAATCGGGTGGAGAGGGAGGTGGGAGGGGGGATTGGGATGGGGAATACGTGTAAATCTATGGCTGATTCATATCAATGTATGACAAAACCCACTGAAATGTTGTGAAGTAATTAGCCTCCAACTAATAAAAAATTTAAAAAAAAAAAAAAACTCAAGTTATCTATGCATAACAAATGTCCCAATATATCAAACTAATTCAGAATAAAGCCAGAATTATAAGACTATTGGACACACATACACGCAGGCATACACACATGTCTATATGTTCATGTAGACATACACATGAGAGTATATATAAAAATAGCAATAATACTCTTCTCTTGCTAACAGAAATATAATTTATTTACTTATTTATGCTTTCAATATTTTCTAACCCTCTGAAACACATATGAATGCCCTTCATAGTTTAAAAATATTATAAATATGTTAATGTGATTTAGACTATCAAAAATAAGTATGCATTCTCTAGATAATTTGTTTCCAATAGTGATCAGCTTCTTGCTGGATTCAGCTTTCCGTACGCTTACTGTTTGTGAACTAGAAAGAAACAAAAAACTTGGACAGGGAGTCACTCAACTTATTTCAGACTTGCAAATACAATGCCATGTAAATAAGAATCTATTTGTTCATAAAGCCTTCCCTCCATGTTGTAGCAGCTTAATGGTCGTTTAAATTTGTATTCCTGTGTTTACTAAATAGATTAACCACTATTTTATATGCTTATCATCTATCTTTTCTTATGAAGAGTCTGTTTGGGTCTCTTGCACATTTTAATATTATGATGTCTTGTTAGTGGATGAAGTTGTAGAATTTCATAAATTTTATAGAATCTACGTGGTAGGTATACATACATTCATAACAAAATTTTTAAAACTTTTTTGTGCATTTGAAAATTTTTATTATAATGAAACATTGAAAGCAAGCTTCATTGTCACTCACTATTCTATATTGGGTACATAATAGTATAAAGAAAGAAGTCAGAGGCAAGAATAAATTTCTTCCTTCAGAGGTAAAATAAAATTAACCATCCTACTTCACAGACATAGTCATTACTACTCCTACACTGATCATATAGTTAAGATATGTGATTTCCCAAAACTTTGAGATAGGCATTTCATTCAAGCTATATCAAAGATAATTTTAGTATAGATTACTATTGATGCTATGCCATTTTTTCCACCTGCAAGGAAGTCCTCATTGAATTTTAAGCTCAAAAGTTATTTCCAGAAACTCATTGTGAGGGCATATCCCCTGGGGTGATATCAAGAATTATATCAGGCAGTGCCAACCTGGAAAAGACAAAAGCGGACTAAGTACAGAAAATTGTTACATGGCTGATGAACGAACCAAGGGAGGCAACTCCATGAAAAAAGGAAGAAATCTCTACCGTCTCCAGGTTTGGGGGTACCATGGAGAAAGTGGTGAGACCTGAGCTCAGAGGCTGGCATCATCATCAGTGCCTCTTATTGACCAAACCTGTTTGAAAACCAGTTAGCAGGGTAACCTGAGAAATCTAGTGCATTGCAATGCAGAGCAGTACACGCTCAGGCCACAGAAAGCATGTGAAAGCGAACAGGTAATAACTGGCATGGGGAGAAGTGAAAGTGAAAGTCGCTCAGTCGTGTCTGACTCTATGCAACCCCACGGACTACAAAGTCCATGGAATTCTCTAGGCCAGAATACTGGAGTGGGTAGCCTTTCCCTTCTCCAGGGGATCTTCCCAACCCAGGGATTGAACCCAGGTCTCCTGCATTGCAGGTGGATTCTTTACCAGCTGAGCCACAAGGGAAGGCATAGGGAGAGTTCTTTTTTGTTGTTGTTGTTGTTGTTGTTCTGGAAGATTTTGTGTTAGGTTAATATTATTTCTTCCTTAAATATTTGGTAAAATTTACTGACAATACCTGAGTCTGGGCTTCTTTCTGGGAAAAATTTTAATTACTGATTTAATTTCTTTAATAGTTATATAATTATTGAGATTTAACAATTCTTTTTAACATACATTTTGATAAATTGCATTCATCAGGAATTTGAGAATTTTATGTAAATTTTAATATGTATTAACAAAAGTTGGCTTTAATATTTTTCATGAGCTTTTAAATTTTTTTTATATAGAAGCATTTTTATTGAAGTATCTCCAGAAAGATGAAAGAGAAGTCGTTTAGCTGTGTCCGACTCTTTGCGACCCCATGGACTGCAGCCTACCAGGCTCCTACATCCATGGGATTTTCCAGGCAAGAGTACTGGAGTGGGTTGCCATTTCCTTCTCCAGGGGATCTTCCCAACCCAGGGATCAAACCCAGGTCTCCCGCATTGCAGACAGATGCTTTACCATCTTAGCCACCAGGGAAGCTATTGAAGTATAGTTGATTTAAAATGTTGTGCCAATCTCTGCTGTTAGCAAAGTGACTCAGTTATACAAACATATACATTCTTTTTTGTAGTCTTTTCTATTATTTCATGGTCTTTTAATTTTCTCCTTTTTTCATTCTTGGTATCAGTTGTTTGTAACTTTTCTGACTTTTTCTCAGTATGTCTTACCAGGAATTTTATCAATTTTAGTATTTTTTTTTCAAGAACCAACCTGGCTTTTGTCTCCCTTTTATGGCATGCTTATTTACTGTTTAGTTAATTTATACTTTTATTATTATTTTTCCATCTTTCTTATTTTCAGTGGGTTTAATTTTCTCTCTTCTTTAGTCTTTTTAGATAAATGCTCAGCTAATTGATCTCAGTCTTCCTTCTTTTCTAGTACGTACATTTAACCTTTGAATTTTTTCTTTACAAATGACTATTTTTGCTGCATCTCACAAGTTTGCATATGTAGCACTTTCATTTTTATTTCATTTGAAATATTGTCTACTTTCTGTTATGATTTGATTTTTGATCTTTGAGTTATTTAGAAGTGTGCTTCTTAATTTCCAGATGGGTATTTTCCTGTTATTTTTGCTGAAGAGCAGAGATCCCCTGGAGGAGGAAATGGCAACCCACTCCAGTATTCTTGCCTGGAGAATCCCATGGACAGAAGAGTCTGGCAGGCTATAGTCCACGAGGTCACAAAGAGTCAGACACGACTGAAGCAACTTAGCACGTACACACATACAGTCAGTATTCATTTAAACTTAACACATATTTACCATTTCTTTTGCTCATTGTTATGCTTTGTGTCTTTGAGCTTCCAACTGGCATCACTTTCATTTTGCCAGGAAACTCTATTTTAGTATTGCTTTTCAGAGGGTTCTAATGGTGATGAATTTGCTCAGTTACTGTTTGTCTGATAATGGCCTTCTTTCTCCCTCATTCTTGAAGTATATTTTCTCTGGATATTGGATTCTAAATTGGAAGTTATGCTTCTTTTGTGCTTTGCAAACATCATATCATTATATTGTGACTTTCATAATTTTTGTTACGAATCCGGCTGTCAGTCTAATTCTTGGTCTTTTGAAGTATGGTAGGCTGAATAAGGGCTTCCCTTGTGGCTCAGCTGATAAAGAATCTGCCTGCAATGTGGGAGACCTGGGTTCGTTCCCTAGGTTGGGAAGATTCCCTGGAGAAGGAAATGGCCACCCACTCCAGTATTCTGGCCTGGAGAATTCCATGGACTGTATAGTCCATGGGGTTGCAAAGAGTTTGATGTGACTGAGTGACTTTCACTTTCACTTTTCAGGCTGAATAATGTGCCCATTCCATGCAAAGACATCCACATTCAACCCCTGTAACCAGTGTATACTTCTTTATATGGCAACTTAAGGATCCTGAGATGGGGAGATTATCCTGGATTATCCAGATGGGCCTTACTGTGATCACAAATGTCTGTATAAGACAGAAGCAGAGAGAGACTTGACACAGACAGAAAGGAAGAAGCTGATGTGATCAGAGAGGCAGAGACTAGAATGATGCGGCTACAAACAAGGAATGCTACCTGACACCAGAAGCTGGAAGAGGCAAGGAACACATTCTCCCCTAGAGTATCTGGAGGGAGTATAGTCCTGTTGACATCTAGATTTTGGCTTAGTGATATTGATTTCAGGCTTCTGATTTCCAGAAGTGTGAGAGAATAAATTTCTATTGTTCTGAGCCACCAAGTTCATGGTAACTTGTCACAGTGGCCATTGGAAATTAATACTTGATTTTTTTTTTCAAATTTTTGCTTTGGTCTGCAATATTTTAAAATAATATGCATAGAATATATTTTTATCTTGCTTGTGTTCATAGGCATTCTTTAATCCGTGGATTAATATCCTTGGTCATTGTAGGAAAGTTATTACCTTGATCTCTAGATACTCTGTTTGCTCCTTTCTCTCTATCTCCTCCTGGATTCCTTTTACACTACATTATACCTTGCCCCTGTATCCTCTATGTCTCTTACCCTATCTTATGTATTTTTCAGCTTTCTGTCTTTACTTCACTCTAGATATTTTCTCCCAATCTATCTTCTACTTTATTTTCTTTCCTACGGTGACAAATCTGTTCTTATACCTATTCATTTATTTTCATTATCAGTAACTGCATTTTCAGCTTTAGAATTTTCATTATTAGTAGTTTCCTAAAAAGAAAATTCTCAATCTATTGTTTCATTTCCTTGAGCATATTGCACATTGTTATTTAAATTTTGTGACTAATGACTCCTAAACCTGGAATCCTCTGAGTCTGTTTTAGTTGTCCTTCCCAGTTCTTGTTGATGGTGTCATTGTTATTGTTGTTATCGTCTGTGTCAGGAATCTCTGCCACACTGAACTGAGAGGTGGGAGAAAGGAAGCAGTCTTCATTTAAATACCACAGATTCCAATCTCATGAAATATTTGAAAGTGAAAGTGAAAGTGAAAGTCACTCAGTCATGTCCGACTCTGCAACCCCATGGACTATACAGGCCAGAATACTGGAGTGGGTAGCCTTTCCCTTCTCCAGGGGATCTTCCCAACCCGGGGATCTAACCCAGGTCTCCTACATTGCAGGTGGATTCTTTATCAGCTGAGCCACCAGGGAAGCCCAAGAATACTGGAGTGGGTAGCCTTTCCCTTCTCCAGAGGATCTTCCCAACCGAGGAATAGAACCAGGGTCTCCTGCATTGCAGGCAGATTCTTTACCAACTGAGCTATCAGGTAAGCCCATGAAATCTTTGTACATATTATCAAATAGGTGTTTCTTGATTTGTTGTTCACCCTTAAGACCATTTGCAGAGTCTTTAAATGATTACTACTGTTGTTGATTGTATAGCTTTTACCCCTTTGTTAGCAAAACTCTGTCCCATCATGCAGGAAGGTGATCTTTCTCCTTTACTTTTTAATTTACCAAAACTCTGAAGGGTCCTCAAGTCTTAACTCTTTGCCCAGTCCTATCTTAGGCCATGTACATGAATGCTCTTCCTTCTTCGGAATTTTGACCAAAAGTTTGCTCTTAATTCAGCTTCCACCTAAAGTGTTTGCTTCTTCTCTTGCTGTCTCTTAGATTGAGATCTAGTCAAGATCTAAGAAATAGAATGTAATCATGTTCCTCATGAAGATCCAATATTCCCTGGCGTGGAGTTAATATCACATCGCCCATGATAGGCTGGAGTTGAACTTTGACTACCATGTGGTTGGGTATTAGTAGTTCCTTTGCATGCTTGCCAAGTCACTTCAGTCGTGTCCGACTTTTTGTGACCCTATGGACTGTAGCCCACAAGGATTCTCTGTCCACGGGATTTCCTAGGCAAGAATACTGGAGTGAGTTGCCATTTCCTTTCCCAGGGGAACTTTTCAACCCAGGGATTGAAGCTGCCTCTCTTCCGTCTCCTGCATTAGCAGGTGAATTCTTTAACCACTAGCTCTACCTGGGAAATCCTTTACTATCAGTCAAACTTGGGGATGAAAATGGGGAACATTTAATTGATCTCATTGTAGGCTGCTGTTATTTAGTTATTAAAATATGAAACAGGTTTGAAATCCATAGCAACTGTAAGCCTCTATTGTGAGGCAATTTTTTTCCATTTATTTTTATTAATTGGAGGCTAATTACTTTACAATATTGTAGTGGTTTTGCCATACATTGACAATTTTTTTAAAGGAGTCCCCGAAACTTTTAAAAGCTCATTTTTCTGGTAAAGAAACCATTTACTGTTAATATGTTACTCCCTGCCATGCCCAAGTCCTTGCAGATCCTGTGATTTGGGAAGTGCTTTGGATTATCCTTCCAGTCCATTTTATGAGATATCCTCCAAGTCTTTCCATTGAAATGTGCATATTTGACCTTGAAGAAGTCATAACGTTGTGTTTCCTCCTTGAGTTTATACTTACTCTAGTGGGAATCATCGTTTGAGGGTTTTACTTATCTACTTTTAATTCAGTTCCCTATCAGCTTCACTGGACTCTGGGAAAAACTAAATTTATCAAAGAATTAAGCATGCCACATGGTTATTAAACCCAAACTAAGAGTGTGCAACTCTAGTTAGATTGAATGTGCCCTGCAGGGTAAGGCAAGCATCATGGTTTAAGTATCCATTCTCAGATCTTGGGTTTTCAAGAGCATTAATTAAGAAGTACAGGACCCTGTGGATTCCCTTTGTGACCTGGAACTCCAGGTATGCTCCTTTGTGCAAAGACCAAGAATTTAAATGATGCAGTGAATGGAGAGAAATATCTTACTTGCAGAGTCTTATCCATCAACAAATGTTATTGGCTCAACCTTAACAATTTTCCCATTACTATTCTCTTCATCCTAGTCCCATCAACAAATGTTAATGGCTCAACCTTAACAATTTTCCCATTACTATTCTCTTCATCCTAGTTCCATGCACCATGAATTCTCACCTGGACTATTGTAATAGTCTCCTAACCGGCATCACTGTCTCTGCCCTTTCTTGCTTCCAGACTAATTTTAACACTGTAGCTTCAGTGATTCTTTAAAAAATTAAGTCAGATCAGGTCAGCTCATTTCCCTGTTCAAGAGCCCTCAGACCCAGAGGTATAGACAAAGACCTTATGAATGACTGACTGAACCTACATGATCTGGCTCCCTTCTGCCTCTCTTACCTCTCTAATTATTCATCCTAGAGTTCAGTCAAGTTCAGCCACTCTGATCTCCATTCCACACTTCATCAACATCAGGCATGCTTCTGCCTCACAGGCTTTGCACCTCCTGTTCCCTGTGCCTGGAGCAGAATTTCCCTGAAGAGTCAGATAGATCACTTCCTCACCTCCTTCAGGTTTCTCATCAGTGAGTTCGTCTCTGAGCTCTCAATTTGAAAAGGTCCTCTTCCAGTTCCCAGATACTCCTTAACTTCATTTTGCTTTCTTTTTCTCAGTAGCATCTAGCATAGGTTCTGGCACATAGGGAATCTCACTTCATATCTCTTGAATGTCAACATTAATGATCTTGTTAGAAAAACAAACCCATATCAGAGAAACAGTGAAAATCTGTGCATGATGATGTTGAGATGCTAAGGTAGTCTTTGAATTTCATATCGTTCAAAGCAGGGGGACCACTGCACTTGCTTTGGCACCACTCCTACTCTCCAGCCAAGGCCAAGGGAAACCTGTTCTGAGTATGTATACCCAGAGTAAGTGGTGTATCTCTGTTAGAGATATAATATTATAAATCATACGGAGATCCAATATTTAAGTGAAATTGGCCACTTAGTCATTCTTGAAACTCCAAATATGTGCTCCTACATCCAGACTGTTCAAGTTAGTGTAGCCAGAGATAGCTAGACATTTTCATTCTGGTTTTCCTTAGCTGTTGTTCTCAGCTAGCTGAGTCATGTTTCCGGTCATTACACTTGTCTCCAGGTCTTGGGTATAGTTACCTCTTCTATTCAATGTTAAAAAGGCTGCATATGGGAAAGAATCATAATGTATATTCTATTTTATATGAACAGAATGTCAGAATATTCACAAGCTCAGAAGAAGATAAAACTTGTAGCAGTAGGTCTTACAAGTTTCTCTTCATGTCAATTCACCTCAGTGGCCAGCCACCCTCTTCCCATGGCATTTGGTTGTGTCTGACTATTACAGTGAGAGGGACACAGAACTATTGAAGAGACCATGGAAAATTGTTTTCATTTCAAAGCTTTTAAAATCTTTGTGGAAGCCTCTTTCTCTGAGAGTCAGCTTAGGAAAGGTGTTTTTGCTGGAAGCCAATTGTAATGATAAATGTTTTGCCAATAAAATCACCTATATTTCTGTCACTCAAGTTGTCTCATTCTTCAGTTATGTTATTCTAGGGGTCTGGGGTCCTCAGGAGCAGGATCAGTCTTGGAAGTCATTGCATTCTCCCTGTTCTGAGTGACCCCAGCACTTTTTCTATACATTTCCTTCTTTGGGGATTCATCTGTCTCTTAGCAACCTACAAGACAGTGAATACCTTGAGGGCCACTGTAGTGCCATCTTCCTCTTTGTGTTCCCCACAAACATTGTGCTGGATTATTATTAAATGCTCTGCGGCAAATAGATATGTGATAGGCTGGAATGGTGCAAATCTTCATTTTGAGAAGGAGTAAACAGCCTGAAAGGGGAGACAAATGTTTCCCTGGTCTCATCAATGTTTTCCTCTGAGGCTCAGAGCTAGAGCAGGAGGGACAGTGTACTTTGTTCATACAAGTAAGAGGAGTTCTATAGATGGTGTTATGGGCTGAGTTGAGCAACCCCCCCCCCCCATTCATATGTTGAAGCTCTAACCCATCAGTACCTTAGAATGTGGCTGGATTTGGAGATAGAGCCTTTATAGAGATCACTAAGATGAAATGAAGCCATATGGAAGGGCCCTAATCCAATGTGACCTGTATCCCTATGAAGAAAGATACTCAGATAGGTACAGAAGGAAGCCCATGTGAGAACTGAGTAGATGGCATCTCCAAGTCAAGGAGAGAGGCCTTAGATGAATGAACCCCACCAACAAACACCTCCATCTCAGACTTCTGGCCTCTCAAACTGTGAAAAAATTAACTTGCTTTTTTTAAATAGAACTATAGTTTATTTATGATATTGTGTTAGTTTTAGGTATACAACAAAGTGATTCAGAGTCAGTGATGAAGATTCTTTTCCATTATAAGTTATTTCCATTATAAGTCGTGTCCAACTCTTTGCAACCCCATGGACTGTAGCCCACCAGGCTCCTCTGTCCATGGGATTCTCCAGGAAAGAATACTGGAGTGGGTTGCCATTTCCTTCTCCAGGGGATCTTCCCAACCCAGGTATCAAACCCGGGTCTCCCGCATTGCAGGCAGACACTTTATCCTCTGAGCCACCAGGGAAGCCTCAATAAGTTATTACAAGATATTGAATATACTTCCTTGTGCTATACAGTAAATCCTCATTATTTTAAATTTATGTTTTTTAAACCTCTCAATCTCAGGTACTTTGTTACAGAAACCCTGACAAACTAATACAGACGGCTTTTGGAGAGCATTGAAGAGTTACCTTTTTGTCCATATACAAAGTCAGGTCACATCTAGGTTTATGAAATGCCAAAGTCACCATATTGTACTTAATCAATAATGCTGTTGACTTTTTCAAGACTTCCCTCTGCACATTTCTGTGCCAACTCAGAGTTTCCACGTGGGCTTGATTCTCTTAACTATTTACTTATTTTATATCTATTGAATGTGGTGGTACCAGAGGTCATACAAGACTGGCATTAATCCATAGTGGTCTTCTTGGCTCTCTGCTTGAAGGTACCGAAGGACTCTTGACCTCCTCAGTCCAGGCTCATGTATCTCCCATCATTCCCAGCTAGTTTTGGAGCCCCAGGTTGTTGGGATTCTGAGGAAAGTAGAGGATACTGAACCTGCACAAGCTGCAAGTGAAAGAGAAGCCCTGGAGAGCACTGTGTGACCCTTCGCTGCTCACCAAGAGGGACCAATATTGCCCCTCTCAGGGACCTCTTGCCCCCATCTCTACTCATGGTTCTTCCCTCTCAGACCACCTAGGATATGATTAATTTGGTTCTAGAGTTAGCTCCTGATTACTCAGAGGGGGATGCCTTGTTCTGTAGGTTATTAGCTGTTTGTCTTGCCTTCTCCATTTACTCCACTGGCAGTATCCAGAGCCACTCTCCACTCCAGGCCAAAAAAGAAAACTTAAGGCACTCCATTCCACTTGACTGGAACCTCACAATATTTAATGATTCAAATGTTCTTGTTTCCCACGCGCATGGATAATCAGGAGTTAGCTCAATATTCTATTCAAGATGGGATTACTCATCAACATTTCTAATGTCCTAAGGTGAATAGAAGCTGCACAAAACGGTATTTGTTACAGAACTTGAGCTTGCTCCTATGGGCACTGCCATATTTTATTGTGTTAACTATCTGGTAGAAACTCAATTTTAAAAGTACACACTTCTTTGTCTTGTTTAGTAGACAATATTAAATGGGTCTTAATGCTTTCTTTGTGACTCACAGTCATCCTATGAGCATCACTTATTCTTTATAATGTTGTGCTATATTTGCTTCTGCACAAAATAATCCTAGATTATTACTGTACTTTTTGAATAATTGCTCACTTCTAGTTTTTTTTTTTTTTGGTTTCCCCTCTCTCTCATAGTTTGGCTATTATTTTTTCTTGCTTTTCTTATTATGCCTGTGGTTTGGGACTGTCTTTTGACATCTCTTCTGATTTATTTTATTGTTACACTAGCAATGAAATTAATATATTTCTGGTTCTAAATAAAATAAGTGTTCATTTTAGAAAATAGAAATAATACAGAGAAGTATAAATAACAAAATAAAAATTATACACAAATGGATAATCTATCTACATATAAATTACATATAATTTATTTACATTGACAACTTTTTTCCAGTGAGATAATAATAAACCTGGTACATTGTAATCTGATTTATTCACTCAGTAATTCTATGAATGTCTTTCCTATCAATACAGATCTACCTTAGATCTTTAAAATAACTTCAGAATATTCCTTTGTGTCACTGTATCATAAATATAGTCAAATTACTGATCACTTAGTTAACAATTAAATCATTTAGAAAGCCATCTCTTATACATGAGGCTGCTATATATAGTCTGTATGTATTCTTTGCTCATTTGTCCCATAATTTCTACGAGACAAATTCTTAGGAGTGTGATCAACTGGATAAAACAGTTATGCATATTTTATATTTTGATACATAATAGTTACAGATATCCTTCCAGAAAGATTGCACCAATTTATGCAACCATATAGAGAAAGCCTATTACCTCTCCTAATGCAATGTAATAGTAATCTTTTTTATCCTTGTTTTTGTTGTTGTTCCATCACTCAGTCGTGTCCGACTGTTTGCGACCCCATGAATTGCAGTACTCCAGGCCTCCCTGTGCATCACCAATTCCCGGAGTTTACCCAAACTCATGTCCATTGAGTCAGTGATGCCATCCAGCCATCTCATCCTCTATTGTCCCCTTCTCCTCCTGCCTTCAATCTTTCCTAGCATCAGGATCTTTCCAAATGAGTCATTTCTTTGCATCAGGTGGCTAAAGTGTTGGGATTTCAGCTTCAGCATCAGTCCTTCCAATGAATATTCAGGACTGATTTCCTTGATTGACTGGTTGGATCTCCTTGCAGTCCAAGGGACTCTCAAGAGTCTCCTCCAACACCACAGTTCAAAAGCATCCATTCTTCGGTGCTCAATTTTCTTTATAGTTCAACCCTCACATCCATACATGACTACTAGAAACACCATAGTCTTGACTAGAAGGACCTTTGTTGGAAAAGTAATGTCTCTGCTTTTTAATATGCTGTCTAGATTGGTCTTAACTTTCCTTCCAAGGAGTAAACATCTTTTAATTTCATGGCTGCAATCACCATCTGCAGTGATTTTGGAGCCCCCAAAAATAAAATCTGTCACTGTTTCCATTCTTTCCCCATCTACTTGCTGTGAAGTGATGGGATCAAAAGCCATGATCTTAGTTTTCTGAATGTTGAGCTTTAGGCCAACTTTTTTTGTCTCTTCTTTCATCAAGAGGCTCTTTAGTTCTTCTTCACTTTCTGCCATAAGGGTGGTGTCATCTGCATATCTGAGGTTATTGACATTTCTCCTGGCAATCTTGATTCCAGCTTGTGCTTCATCTAACCCAGCGTTTCTCATGATGTACTCTGCATATAAGTTAAATAAGCAGGGTGACAATATACAGCCTTGACGTTCTCCTTTTCCTATTTGGAACCACTCTGTTGTTCCATGTCCAGTTCTAACTGTTGCTTCCTGACCTGCATATAGGTTTCTCAAGAGGCAGGTCAGGTGGTCTGGTATTCCCACATCTTGAAGATTTTTCCACAGTTTATTGTGATCCACACAGTCAAAGCCTTTGGCATAGTCAATAAAGCAGAAATAGATGTTTTTCTGGAACTCGCTTGCTTTTTCTATGATCCAGCAGATGTTGGCAATTTGATCTCTGGTTCCTTTGCCTTTTCTAAAACCACCTTGAAAATCTGGAATTTCACAGTTCACGTATTGTTGAAGCCTGACTTGGAGAATTTTGAGCATTACTTTACTAGTGTGTGAGATGAGTGCAATTGTGCAGTAGTTTGAGCATTGTTTGGCATTGCCTTTCTTAGGGATTGGAATGAAAACTGACCTTTTCCAGTCCTGTGGCCACTGCTGAGTTTTCCAAATTTGCTGGCATATTGAGTGCAGCACTTTCACAGCATCACCTTTCAGGATTTGAAAGAGCTCAACTGGAATTCCATCACCTCCACTAGCTTTGTTCATAGTGATGCTTCCTAAGGCCCACTTGACTTCACATTCCAGGATGTCTGGCTCTAGGTGAGTGATCATACCATCATGATTATCTGGGTCATGAAGATCTTTTTTGTACAGTTCTTCTGTTTACTCTTGCCACCTCTTCTTAATATCTTCTCCTTCTGTTATGTCCATACCATTTCTGTCCTTTATTGAGCCCATCTTTGCATGAAATGTTCCCTTGGTATCTCTAATTTTCTTGAAGAGATCTCTAGTCTTTCCCATTCTATTGTTTTCTGCTATTTCTTTGTGTTGATCACTGAGGAAGGCTTTCTTATCTCTCCTTACTATTCTTTGGAACTCTGCATTCAAATGGGTACACCATTCCTTTTCTCCTTTGCTTTTCAATTCTCTTCTTTTCACAGCTACTTGTAAGGCCTCTTGAGACAGCCGTTTTGCTTTTTTGCATTCCTTTTTCTTGGGGATTGTCTTGATCCCTGTCTCCTGTACAATGTCATGAACCTCCGTCCATAGTTCATCAGGCACTCTGTCTATCAGATCTAGTCCCTTAAATCTATTTCTCACTTCCACTGTATAATCGTTAGGGATTTGATTTAGGTCATACTTGAATGGTCTAGTGGTTTTCCCCACTTTCTTCAATTTAACTCTGAATTTTGCAAAAAGGAGTTCATGATCTGAGCCACAGTCAGCTCCCCATCTTTTTTTTTTTTTTTTTGCTGACTGTATAGATCTTCTCCAACTTTGGCTGCAAAGAATATAATCAATCTGATTTTGGTGTTGACCATCTGGTGATGTCCATGTGTAGAGTCTTCTCTTGTGTTGTTGGAAGAAGGTGTTTGCTACCACCAGTGCGTTCTCTTGGTAAAATTCTATTAACCTTTGCCCTGCTTCATTCTGTACTCCAAGGACAAATTTGCCTGTTACTCAAGGTGTTTCTTGGCTTCCTACTTTTGCATTCCAGACCCCTATAATGAAAAGAACATCTTTTTTTGGGTGTAGTTCTAACAGGTCTTGTAGGTCTTCATATAACCGTTCAACTTCAGCTTCTTCAGCATTATTGGTCGGGGCATAGAGTTGGATTACTCTGATATTGAATGGTTTGCCTTGGAAACGAACAGAAATATTCTGTCATTTTTGAGATTGCATCCAAGTACTGCATTTCGGACTCTTTTGTTGACTATGATGTCTACTCCATTTCTTCTAAGTGATTCTTGTGCACACTAGTAGATACAATGGTTATCTGAGTTAAATTCACTCATTCCAGTCCATTTTAGTTCACTGAATCCTAGAATGTTGATATTCACTCTTGCCATCTCCTGTTTGACCACTTCCAATTTGCCTTGATTCATGGACCTAACATTCCAGGTTCCTGTGCAATATTGCTCTTTACAGCATGGGACCTTGCTTCCATCACCACTCACATCCACAGCTGGGTGTTGTTTTGCTTTGGCTCCATTTCTTCATTCTCTCTGAAGTTATTTCTCCACCGATCTCCAGTAGCATATTGGGCAGCTACCAACCTGGAGAGTTCATCTTTCAGTGTCCTATCTTTTGGCCTTTTCATACTGTTCATGGGGTTCTCAAGGCAAGAACACTGAAGTGGTTTGCCATTCCCTTATCCAGTGGACCACATTTTGTCAGAACTCTCCACCATGATCCGTCCGTCTTGGGTGGCCCTACATGGCATGGCTCATAGTTTCATTGAGTTAGACAAGGCTGTGGTCCATGTGATTAGATTGGTCAGTTTTCTGTGATTGTGGTTTTCAGTCTGCTCTCTGATGGAGAAGGATAAGAGGCTTATAGAAGCTTCCTGATGGGAGAGACTGACTGAGGGGGAAACTAGGTCTTGTTCTGATGGGCAGGGCCATGCTCAGTAAATCTTTAATCCAGTTTCCTGTTGATGGGTGGAGCTGTGTTCCCTCCCTGGTATTTACCTGGGACCAAACTATGGTAGAGGTAATGAGGATTATGGTGACCTCTGTCAAAAGATCCCATGCATATACGGCTACACTCAGTGCCCCCAACCCTGCAGCAGGCCACCACCAACCCACATCTCAGCTGGAGACTCCTGGACATTCATGGGCAAGTCTGGGTCAGTCTCTTGTGGGGTCACTGCTCCTTTCTCCTGGGTCTGGTGCCCAAGGTTCTGTTGTACCCTCCAAGAGTATTTCCTAGTCCTGTGTAAGTTCTGGCAGTTCTATGGTGGGGTTAATGGCAACCTCCTCCAAGAGGGCTTATGCCATACCCAACCTGGTTGTCAAGAAGCAAGCTAACCTGAGTTTGGGACACAGTGTAACCTCAAATAAAGCATTCTTATGCTAGTATTTATGTGTTATTTTTCTAAAATTCAAAATTGACTGATATCTTAGCTTTTCATTTTCTTAATTTGGCAACCCTACCACAATGACAGGGTTGAGGTTTTACATAGGCAATGGCACCCCACTCCAGTACTCTTGCCTGGAAAATCCCATGGACGGAGGAACCTGGTAGGCTACAGTCCATGGGGTCGTGAAGAGTCGGACACGACTGAGTGACTTCACTTTCACTTTTCACTTTCATGCACTGGAGAAGGAAATGGCAGCCCACTCCAGTATTCTTGCCTGGAGAATCCCAGGGATGGGAGCCTGGTGGGGTCACACAGAATTGGACACGACTGACGTTACTTAGCAGCAGCAGCAACAGCATAGTCACCAACTCACTAAGGCTGATTTAGCTATTGATCATGCTAAACAGAGATCAATGGCAAGTCCCAGTATATGACCATTCTTGAAGAGAATTGACAAGTGACTTGGGGACAAGTTGACTACAGTGAGTCATTTCAGACTTGCATGGGGCAATGATGCCTCTCAATTGCAATCAGCACATTATGGATATGGGTTAGCCTTTATTTTCTGGAGGATATCAGACAACTCCACTAGTCAAGAGCACTAAGACAAGATTATATATAACTTGAAATGGACCCAGAGATCCACTTGTGGCCAAAGGAGTTCAACACTGGGCAGATGCCTGGGATGTTATTACATACCACATCATCGTAAAATGATGAAATGGTGTGTTGAAAGCACAACTAAAGTTTCAGTTTGTAGATGATACCTTGAGAGGATGGGGTGTTACCCGCCAGGAAACATTATATATCCTAAGTCAATGACCATTATAAAGGAGATATATAAGTTTGGGAACTAAGGAGTAGGAATAGGTGTCATCACTCCCAGTGATCCACTGGAGGAATTTGTACTTTTATCCTCATAATTCAGGGTTCTACAAGTTTAGTTCTTGGCTCCCAGATTGTGCCTTCACCAGAGGACAACAAATTAAATTTTAATTAAATTTTAATTCATGGCTAGTGCCCAGTCACTTTTGGCACCAAATCACAAATCTCCTTCCTGACAGGGGAAATTGACCCTAATAATTGGGAGAAGATAAAGGCACTGCATACAATGGAGACAGGCAAGAAAAGGTTTGATGTCTAGGTGACCCACTTAGGTATCCCTTGGAAATGACAAACAAGTCCTCCAGCTCATGGCTTGAGATGAACAAGGTATCCAGATCTCAGACCCTTCAAGGACGAGGCATAGCCACTCAACCAAGTAAGCCACCTATACCAGGAGAGATACTAGCTGTGAGTGAGAGGAAATCCAGAATTGAAGTGCAACATAGACATGATGTTTATCAGTTAAGGTCCTAAAACCAGCTCCAGTGGGAGGTGCTAGAGAGTGTTTCACTGATCTTTTAAGTTTTCCTCAGGAAAAGACACTCAACATAGGTGAATTGTTTCAGATTTTATTTATCTGAAGTAAATGAGCCTGAACAAAGTGAGGAATGAACTATGGAGGATGCTGTGGTGTGTTACCAAGGCCTTCCACATCCCTACCTCTTTGACCCTGAAGCTCTTGTTTCTCCAACTGCTGAGATTGTTGGAGGTTGACCACTTCAACTGAGTCCTTCTCCAGACACACCCAAGTTCATATCCCTTGCAAGTTCATGCTCACATCCAGTAACTGATAAATGCAAGAGTATAAATGCCTAGCCTCCTTGCCCTGATTTGTGACAATTTGGAAAATCCACCCCAACTCCAAAGCTCCTCACGTGTACAGCTGAGGACCTGATGGTGGCTGCAATGACCCTAAGAGCACTCCCCAATCAACCCCCTACATGCTAATCTCTGTCTCAGAGATTGCTTCCCAGAAAAACTCACCACTGACAGTGTGTTTTGTTATACATTTTTTTTTTTTTTTTTTTGCTTTTCCTTTACTTACTATTTCTTAGTATGAACAAAATTTTCAGCACTTCCCTTTACAGTTTCTGGTGTTTTATGTCATGCTTATAAAGGCCTTTCCCATCCCAAGAAAACATATTCACCCATATTATCTTAGGATTTTCTTAAAAAGTTTTAAAATGTTTGATTCATCTGTGATGCTGATGTAAAGAAAGAGACGGTGACCCAGTTTTATTTATTTTTAAATGAGTAGCTAGTTCTCCTGACACTAATTAATTTTTAAATCTCTCTTTCCCTCAAACTTTTCTAAGATGTAATGTGCTTTTATCCTTTTTCCAGTTTCTAGGTTTCCATGCTTAACTCATTTATCTTCCATTGTGCTCAGTAATTGAAATGCTTAAATCATGAATTTTTCTCCGAATATGGTGCTGGCTGCATCCCATGTGTTTTTAAGCATATGGAGTTTTTTCTTCATTAATTTGATTTTTTTATATTATGCACCCAATAATGATTTTATTTTCTTCATTTTTAAAGAACTGTTTACATGAGCTTCCTAAAATTTACTAATGGAAGGAATTTTGTTTTTAGCTTTACTGTAGTGTGTTGAAGAAATCAGGTTTGCACTATGTTTCAAAATGCATTTAAATATGAGTGTTCACAAATTTGCATGTCCTCATTGCTCAGGAGCCAGGCTTTCTATCCTCCCATCCTTGCATCTAATATAACTAAAAGTGAGCAACTATTTTCCTTGTTACTTGTTATTAATTGTAATGTGTCATGGGTTAGGACATCAGAAAATATAGAGTAAAGGCATGTAGATTTCTTACAGGGAACGTGTGCATCATTTCAAGAACTTTATGGCAAAACCGTTGGCTGTTCAGATGCCATTTTGTCTCTTGCTTGGTTCTTATTATCATTTCTGACTTTCCTTAGAGCTGGATGTGTCAAAGGATGCCAGGGCCAACACTTCCCAATATACCTTTAGAAAGTTCATTTGAAGGGTAATCAACCAAGATCTCCAGGCTTGTTCTAAGCCAAGACAGGGTATTGACTTCATCCCACTCCACTATTGACTGGTTGTGTGATAGTTGCCTCAGCATCCCCATCTTTAAATGGGGAGTGTTCTGAGTCTGATGATCTTTAGGAAGCTGACTAGATGAAGCTAGAATGATGGGCAAAGCAAAAGAAACATGGAAGGGAGAAGAGGCATAGGAGTAAGTAAGGAAATCAGTAAAGGGGGGCGCTCACTTGGCCAGTGTCTTCCCTTAAGTTCTCCACTGAAAGAAAAGTACATGGCAAGTGTGTGGTAGGTCTAGGGGTCATAGATGGGGGAGGATAACAGACAAAGATTTGAGTCACTGAGTTAAGGTTTAAAACCTCAGCAGAAAACTTCTCCGGTGGTCCAGTGGTTAAAAATCCACCTGCCAATGCAGGGGACACAAGTTTGATCCCTGGCCCGGGAAGTTTCCACATGCCACAGGGCAACTAAGCCTGTGCACAACTACTGAGCCCATACTCTAGGGCCAGTGAGCTGCAACTACTGAAACCCACGCCCTCGAGCGTGTGCTCCACAGCTCCACAGCAAGAGAAGCTACCGCAATGAGAAGCCTTCACACCCCAACAAGAAGGTAGCCCCAGCTCTCCACAACTAGAGAAAGCCCGTGCACAGCAATAAAGACCCAGTGACGCCAAAAATAAGTAAGTAAAAATAAAAAAAATAAAATAAAACCCCCGCAGAGAACAAACTTGAACACCGAAGAAACCAGCCGTAACATTTTTTATGCTTTGCTGACATATTTATTGATATATTTCCCCTTTACAGTTGATGGTGACAAAAAGCAGATGGAGCCCCACCCTACCCACCCACCCAATAAAATACAGACACAGATTTCATTCAGCATATACAAGCATTGGGGCGTGTCTAAATTCACCTCACTGGGTTACTAGAGCCAGGAGAGATTAGATCTTTGGGGCAGTCTGAGCACCTGAGGCCCAGGAATTGAGCAGGCCAATGCTGAAAAGAGGCTGCCACTCTGGGCCCTGCCACTGGGGTGCCAGCAGAGGCTATAGAATCAAATCATGGTGGAAAGAGCTGCCTAGCCCTGTCACATGACAGTGGGCTCCTGGGTAGTTTCCAGTGAGATCCACAGTCCCATAGAAATCTGTGCCTCAGGGTTCTCATCTGCAAAATGGGGATAAGAATCCTGCCCTGAATATATCACTGGGCTATGAGGCTCAAAATAGAAATAATTTGTCAAAAGTGCTTTTGCAAAAGGTAAAGTGCTGTACAAATTTAAGGGAATTCAATTGATTGATTGTGATTGTCAGAGTGCCCCCAGAAATAGGAGTGGACCTGCTCACAGGTCCAGGGGTCAAGGAAGTGGCAGAACTCCTATGCTGTGCCTCGACTGGGCACCAATCAATGCGGGTAATGCCCACAGCAGAGAGCAGAATTCCCTTAGTTTCTTGGCCCCGGGAAGTCACCATGGCCTAGCACCTGGGTTGGGGCTGGGAAAGTCACCGGGGAAGTCACAGAAAAGTCACAGGGGCCAAGGGGGAGGAAGAAAGGGGCATACAAAGCAGGGGGTCATTACTATCATCACACAAAAATAGACACCCACTGGATGCAAGGCATTGAACTGGTGGTGGAGATGAGCAATGAAGGCCTGCGGGGAGGGAAGAGGGAGGTGTCACAGCAGCAGAGGGAGGGGTACTGTCCTCACTTGCTGGCTCCCCTTTCCTCCTAAAGGAATCACGCCAGTGCCCATCCATATGCAGGGGAAGGGAGGGCAGGGAGACAAGAGTCAAGAATATAATAATTGGACCTAGGACCGAGATCCCCTCCCTGTTACGCTGCTGCCCGGCATCATTAGGAGGTGCCAGGATCAGGCAAGCAGCTGGTGTGTGCACTTTGAGGCTGAGGCCAGAGCTAGGCCCAGAGCACCACAAAGGCAGTGCTGGGTTTCTGGGAAAAGGCAGTGGGTGTTAGCCCTTTGGGGAGATGGCTAATCCGCTCACACATGGACACCATCTTAGGGAGCTGGTTGCTGAGTCTACGTTTCGAAGCCTGAGTGTCACACATGCCCCGGGAAGAACAGAGATGGGGCCATTCTACTTGAGATGGGCCACTAAGGAGATTTGGTGAACGGGCCAGGTGGGGTGCGACTGGCAAGGAGCCCTGCCAGCTGCCGGCTGGGGAAGGGGAAGGAAAGACATTCTCTGGTTGCTGCTTTCCTCCAACTCCCTTAGCAAAGGCTGTGGGACCTCCTGGGGAACTGGGGAGGCTGCCCCACAGGGTACCAGCTGGCACCTACAGGTTAAGGCAAACAAGCCAATAGATCACATTGAAGAAGAAGAAGGTGACTGGGAAAATCACTCGCGAGTAGTTATCCAAGCGGTAGACATGGATGAAGAGGCGGCCCTGCTGCCAGCTGCTGGCGTCACAAGTGGGGACCATGCAACAGTACTTATCGCACCACCTGCTGCAGCCAGCAGAGCGCCGGGGGCGGCTTGGCCTGGCGGCCTGCCGGGCTGGGCAGGATGGGCCTTCGTCTTCCTCACTCTCCCCCGCCTCCTCCTCCTCGGAGTCCTCAATGTCGCACACAAAAGCTTCCGGATGCTCAATGACAGGGATGCGCACACGGATCGGGGCACGAGGCTGAAAGGAAGGAGCAAAGAAGTCAGAACGAGTCAACGGAAGATGAATCAAGCCCAGGTGCTGTCTCAAGGATTCCCAAGGGCTCAGTGCTTGGCACTCTGTTTCTTTCCCCACACCCCCCACCCCAGAATTTCCACCATCACACCCGAAAATTTACCCAATGCCCCCAAAGCCCCAGGTTACCCCTCATTACTTGGTGAGCTGGCCACCCACGTGTCATGAGTGCCAGTGCCCTACTTGCATGCCTCCGTCCTCCAAAGCCTTGCCACCACTCCCATACCAGCTCATACATGGCGAAGTATGGGAGAACCACGGGGCGCTGTCCGGTTGTAGGTCAGGAAGTTGAGCACAGCAAACTCCATCAGAGCACAAAAGCAGAAGACGAAGCAGATAGCGATGTAGAAATCTAAGGCTGTGATATAGGATACGCGTGGGAAATTCTTCCGAGAGAAGGTGCCCAAAGTGGTCATGGTGAGTACAGAGGTGATCCCTGTGAAAGGAGATGAGTGGAGGTGGACGGCACCACTAGCTTATATATTACACTTTGGAAAGGCCCCCAGAAAAGGCAATTCTGTGCCTCAAGGAGATGCCTACTTCATCCACTTACCTAGAGAAGTCCTGGCTGGAGCAGATTCTTTCTTGATCCAAAAGGAAATCCAGGAGACCATTGTGGTCACAGAGGAAGGAACATAGTTATGAAAGGCCACAAAGCCAAACCGCCTGCTCACGTTGAAGTAAAGCGTCATGACTACAAAATCACCTGGAAGATATTTAAAAAATACCTCCTCACTACAGCACTGCCACGAGGGTGTCCCACATGCAGAAGGACATGCATACTAAGGGCCCAATAGGGGCTCATGGGATGCCCACCATGGTCCTCGGACAGAGGCACAGTAAGGCAATGCCACACACACAGACACAGAGGAAGCCCGAGAGGAGACTTACTGCCAGGCCCATGGTCAGTTAAGAGTCAAGCCAGGGCTAGAACCTTCATCACTTATTTCTCAGTTCACTGTCACACACCCCACATCCATATTTCCAGGATAGGGAGCAGAATAGTCAAGTGAAGACAGTAAAATCAGTTAGCCCTCTAGATATCAGAAACACATGGCTAATGTCCAGGTGGCTGACTGAGGCCTCCATGTCCACACCCTACTCTAAGCTAACCCTATCTACTCAGCTTCCTTGAGATAATGTGGATATTTATACCAATATTCGAACCCTGGACTCCTGTTCTTAGTCTATTATCCTTGCCCAAAATGAGTGTTTCAAGAAAATAGAAGACTTAGCTGAAAGTGAAAATTTCAGTCAGTCCTCTAGATGTTAGGTCTGCAGAACATACATCCACAAGGCTGACTGAGGTTTTCGCATTCATTGGGTATCGTGTCCTTGATGTTGGCTCTCAGCCTAGGCAGTGATGGTTTGTGCAGGACCTGAGGACAGCCTCTATCTCCACTTGACATCTTCTATTGGACCCTTCATGCTGCCTTATACTCTGACATGCCCAAACACTCTGCATGCTTATCATGACCCCCAGGGATTCTGGAGGTCTTTCTGAAGCCAGAATATCTCTTTTCACTCTCAACATCATGTTGGGTTTACAATAGTTCAAATTCTGGCTCCTCAGGGAAACTAAGCTCCAACTCTCCACTTCAGTGATGCTATAGAATTCACTGGCCTTATTAGGTGGGTTTTTAAACCTCTTTAGGGCAGGTCTCATCTGAGCCCTGTTGCTACATTCCTGCCCATTCCAGCCCAGCACAGCCTAGAACCCAGCAGATGCACAGCAACTCTTGCTGCTGCCTGGAAACAGTTCTGTAAAGTAGACCAGAACACTAACCTGTCCATGTGTCCTCCTATTTTAGAAAATAGATCACCTGCCCAGCAAGTCTGGGTATGTTGGGACTGAATGGGAAGACGAGCCTTTCCTACTCACCTTGGCAGCACTGACACTCAAGGGGCAAGACTTCTCAGAATCTTCTGGAAAAGGCCAGGAAGTTGCCTGGGGCCAGCTGAATACCTGTGTCCAGAATAGCAGCTTTGCGGATTGAACTCCTCCGGGGCTGCTGCAGGGACCACTCATCCTTACCTACTAGCCAGAATGTTTTTTATCAAGATCCTAGCTCCTTGTCCTGTGGTCTTGACTGCAATTAAAATGGCCCTATTTAGCTATAGCCACTCTGCACAAAACTTTGCTGAGTTAATATATTCTTGTTGCAATAAGATTGATTATCCTATCGGCTTTTTCTATTTTTATTTTGTCTATTTCACCAAAGAAGAACCTTCTCTACTTTTCAACAGATGGGAACTTATCCTTTAAGGCCAAGTGAAGGTACTAACACACACTTTCTTATTTCTGAGGAATGGAGGAGCATGGGTAAGGGAAAAAAGATATCTGGGGCTGAGGAGCCAGAGGGGGAGAAAAGCTATAAAGATGCTTCCTGCTCTTATCTGCCTCAACCAGAGCACAGTTGGTCACTGCACTGTCACAGGAACACAATGGAAAAGACCGTGTCCAGGGGACTGAGACTAGAAGGATGAGTGGAGCCAAAGCTTTGAAGAACAAAGGGGAGGAAAAAGAACTACAGCTGTATAGTCTATAAAATAATACGATCCAGGGTTGGAACCATAATACTGGCTCTTTGATCTTGACCCTGTGGAAGATTGACTAGATTTACTGGAAGCTCAGTAGTTCTAGGGAAAAAGAACTAAGTCTAACGAGTGGAAGTTCCAGAGACTTCAATTTCAGATGAACAGAGAGGTTTTTCCGATGAACAGTTGTCTAGCAAAGGAAGAAACTCCCTTGCAAGAAAGCAAAATGCTAATCATCAGTGAATTCTGTGTCAAAGGCTCAACAGCCAGCAGTGAAAGATGTCTCACTCACTGGGGGTAAGGCTCCTGAAGCAGAGATTCTCTGGTTGAAGGCCCAAAGTGGCCAGAGTACCAAGCTAGCACTGCATTCTAAACCCTTAGGAGCTTAGGACCTAAGTCTACTCCAGACAGAGTGAATTGCCCAGGGATTGACCGAAAGAGTTGGGACCAGTCCCAAAGATAACTATGATACTGAAGAAACCATGATTCAAGTTCAACTCATCTCTCACAGAACATAAAGGAGGGCTTCTCCTTTCTCTCACGAACTCTCCTCTCTTCCAAGGAGGGTGGGGTGCTTACCTATTGTCACTGGTGATGATGCTGCCTCTGGGGCTTTGTAGTCACTAGGGTACCATTTTGAAACAATGTACAATCATCTACTAAACGGAACCACTAGTGACTTGAAAGCCCTTGGGCCTTGTCTCCTGCTGCTTTTGATGATGGATCCCCACCTGTCTCGGGAAACCAAGGTGCAGAAACGTAAGAGGCATGCCAATGGTCAGCTGGCAGAAGAGCAAGGGTCCCAAGTCAAAGGGAGTAAAATTGCTTACCCAGAGCCCCCGAGAAAAAAGGAAAGTGCTTGTAAAGCAGCCTTCTACCCGTGTCTAGTACTGTGCAAGCAAAGCTCTAGCCAGATGAGCATGGACTATTCCTCACCCAGGGACCAACTCAACGAGTAAAGCAAAAGCAGATTTTCCGCCTAGCCACACGGAAGCCAAGCAAGATGCCTTCCATGGCAAATGGCTGGCTGGGTGACTGGTTCCATCCGCAGGCTGGAAATGGTGAAGGCAGAGCCGCCACTGCCCTGACTGGTCAGAATGTGTGAAAAGGCTGCTCCCGGAGCAGCCCCAGGGAGGCCCCTTGGCTCCTCATTCAGATCACCTAGGAACACAAGCAAAGAAACTCACATCTAATTGGGAGCTAAAGTATAAGAGACCCAGGACCCTCCCCTTTAGTCCTTGTGAGGGACAAGGTCAGAAAACCAATGATAACCATCCAAGTTGAATCCACCACGAAGCCTTTGACGGGAATCTGTGCGTGTCAGGGCTGCTCCTTTAAAAGAAATGTTGATATGGCAGGTATTGTAGCTGCTGAAACCTCTTCCAGATTATCCCAGCTCTCACATAGCTGATGACAGAACTTTAGCCTCCACCTCCCATCAGGACAGATTGAATCCCACTCAACTGGAACCACTTGGATTGCTTTGAGTATGGAGAACTCACATGACCTCCATTTCCCCAAGTGTCCAAGTAGGTCAGTTGTAACAAAGTGCTGGAAACCAAAAGGTCTGCATGACAAGTCTAGTTGCAAATTCTGACAGCAACAGAACTTTATCTACTCACCTACCCTCTCCGGGGCTTGGCAAAGCACTTACTTCTTTGCAGATGAGACTGAGACATAGTTACAAAGTCTCAGTTTCCTCTGCAAACAGTTATAAGTGCTTAGCATTTATAAGACAGGAGCCATGTTATATTGTCATGGAATGAGTACATAGCATTTGGATGAATGGATGGCCACCTTCAGTCATCCTTACCACCCTCCTGGGCCTCTGGCTAGCCCTGGCTCAAAGGTGCACTTACCAGCCAGGGTTGTGACAGTTTCAGTCGTGTTGCTCACTCCTGTAAAGTCAAACTGGAAGAGCTTCCAGGAATTACTCTCATTGATTTTAAGTGTGAAATTTTCCCACTCGTAGATTAGGTCATTCTCAGGATAGGAAACTGTAAGGCAATGTGGGAAGACGAGTCATGTGAGACTGGGAAGCCAAGCTGAGGCCTCCAACAGCATGGTGTCTGAGCAATGCCCTGGAGTCCTGACTCTGACTTCACCAGCTGTGGGGCCTTACTTATCTTACCTCATTATTGAAGTCCATCCAGTAAGTGCATTCACTTAGCATTCCTCAGTACCACGCCCTGTGCTAGACACACAGAGATGAGCAAGGCAGGAGCCCTGCCTTCAAGCATTCACATTTTATTGAATAAGACAGTGAGTATACATCTGTAATTGTTGGAATTCCTCTGAGAAACCTTTGCCCGTTGGACAGTGGGGAAACAAAGGAGGGAAAGATCAGTTGGGGACACACCCAGAAAAGACGATTCCATAGAGTGGGTGACATGCTCAGTAAGTCTTAAAAGTCCAGTATAAATATTCTCTGTACAGATGAGGCTGAAAGGGTAAGGAGTGTGTTCTTTGCACAGGAAGGTGAAAATGTCTCATGTATTATGGAAACGTTAAAAGTTCAGGACGGCTGGCTCACAGAAGATGGATGAGGTATGTAGGAGTGGATTGCAGGGGCCAGTTCATGAAGGGCCTTGAGTGCTATTTTAAGCAATTTGGAATTGATTCGAGAGTTCAGGAAGGATTTGAAACTAAGGAGTAACCTAGTCTAGATGATGCTTCCACTAGGTCACTCTAGCTCTTATATGAGGATGGCCTGTTGACAGGGAGACCAGTTATGGGAGCCCAATGCAATAACTCAGGCACAATAAAATGAACAAAGGCAGGAGTCAAAGCTGTGGCAGAGAGAATGCAGAGAAATAAGATCAATAGAGATTCTGGAGGGAACACCAACAGGATGTGTTGATTGGATAGATGTAGGAGGTGAAGAAGAAAGAAGCATCAAAGTTCTTGGCTTTGAAAACTGAGTGGTTGGTGGTGCCTTTCAATGAGACAGATGGGAACACAGAAGCAATGCATTTGTTTTGAGGGTAGAGGTTGGGAGGAGACTGTGTATTTAGTGTTGGACATGGTCAGCTTCAAAGTGCATATGTTGCAAAGTCCAAGTGGAAGATGACAAAGACCTAAACCAAGGTAGTAGTGACAGTGAAGATGGAGAGCAGACGTACTTGAGATACACTTTAGAGGCGGGTGACTGATTTGAAATGGGGTGGAAAGGAGAAGGAGGAAGCCAACATGAAGCCCAGGTTAAGCAACACAGCATTGTCAGCAGGAAAGGAGATGAGGATGGACTGGGAGGCCCTGGGCAACCTTGATACCATCTTAAGGGAAAAAAACAAAGGCAGAAACATGTAAGGGGCAAGGATGAGAAGAAGGGGCCCAGTGTGATGACTCTGGGGTCCCAGAAACCTAAGAAGGTACTCACAGCTAGAGAAAGACAGAGGGCAAGAGTGAGAGTCCATTGGAAATTTGAGCATGTGGAGTGAGCATCCAGCCTCAATGGTCATCCTGGAAGGGAGAAAGGAGCCTCATTAGGCTGGCCCTGAACACTTAAGTATCCACCCAGCTTGGGCCTGGGGACCACCACCAATGAGTGGCAATGGTGGGATTTGAGACAAAGAGCTCAAAGGAGAGACAAAAAGAGTTGAAGAACAACTTGGAAGTATCTGGTTACTCTGGCCTCCATCATCAGAGAAATGTATGGACCAGCTCAGATGGGCTTGTGTTTCTTGCTCATCCCAGCTTCAAGGACCTGTCAACACTCTCCCACTGTTTACCACCTCCCTGGCCCCATATCACCCAGATATCAGTCCCAGCTATGCCATAAACTCGGGCTGTGGCCTTAAGCAATATCTTCTTATTCTGAGGCTTTAGTATGTATGTCTATACACCAAGGGATTGAGCTCATGGTCTGGGAAAGCTGGAGGGGCCCTTAGAAGTATCATTCAGGATGAAACCTCAGTCCACGTTTCTTTGGCAAAAATTCTCAGAAGGGGAAGAAGAGTCACAGGAGGCAAGACTCCAGAAGCTTGACATACCTGATGGTGTACAACACCTTGCCATCCTTGTGGATGCGGACCATCTGGTTGGGCATGGTGATTGAGTGCTCATGGGTCCTCTTAGAATTCCTAAAAAAGGTGTCTGGGACCCACAGCAGGCTCACCAAGTTGCCACTCAGAACAAAGCTCTCAAAGCTGCCATTGAAACGAAGGCGTTCGTCATACCAAGTCTGGCAGAAGGTGATGTCAATGGTGTATTCCTGGTGGCAAGGATAGAAAAGCACACATTTGGGGCTGTGCAGACAAAGAACATTCCTGTGCCATCTTGTGATGGACCTATCTAATAGACAGGAGCCCACTCAGGTTTCCACAGAGGAAAATAGCATGGGTTTGGCTGAAGGACATTGTCTATTTCCATGTATTCCAGAAAGAAAAGAAAAAAAAAAAAAACCAAATGAATAGCAATCTGGGAAGACACATTTAACCTAGAAACAGACAGACAATGGTGGCTTAATTGTAAAGGTTGGGCTCATCACGTTGATACTCCCCTGTAGGACTATGATGCTACTCCAGTCAGGCTAACACCATCTGGGCTCCCACATTTCCATAGCAAATCAGAGATGTCAGGTCAAAATCATTCTAAACATTTGTAAACATATGCACCTTTGATTGCATACAATGAAGTTGCCCCTTTCAGCTTTTGTTTGGGGAGCACAGATGTTAATTAACCTATAAGTATTTGGTCTCTAGATATGGTCTATCGCATAAATTGTTAAATATCAAAAAGAAAGTTTAAGAGGAAGAAGTATGAGAAGCTAGAAATCTGCACCACTGGTATTGAAAGGAGGAAAACAAAAAGAATCTAATAGAACTGCAAGCAGCTTGAACAGAAAGTACTAGAACATGGCCAAGGTATAAACTTTAGGGCTAGTTCAATCTCCTTTACTTTAGAGGTCAGAGAGAAAGGAGTCTGTTCGAAATCAAACAAATAGTTAATGGGAACATACTGGCTCTGATGCTCAGAACACTACTGCCATGGCCCTGCCCTGGGACCACCTCCACCTGCCTTACTCTCCAGGGCTTACTCCACTTGTTCCAAGAATCCCTTTGGGGGTCAAGGTCCAGTTTTCCTCTGCAGGACCCCTAAGCCTTTCCTGTGAGTTTTTCCTGCATCAAATAATGAACACCACCAACCAGAAACCCACAACGAGGAGGCCTGTAGAGCCCTCGAGGTTAGGGAGCAGAGGTCAAGACATCTCTGCTTGCCTTTGCTGCTCAGGATACAAGGTGGTGAGAGCCACTGCCAATTACAGGGAGCCAGCCCCCCAAGGCTGAGAATGTTCCCTGGAGGAGTCCAGAGAATCACACAGGAAAAAGCCTGGCTACCATTCACATGCAGGGCCCCCGGCCCTGCCCTGTCAAGCCACACCAGCCCTCACGAGTGGCCTTCAGGGTGGCTCTGCACTCCTGTGTGGCTGGCAGCTCCAAACCGGCCTGCAGAACTGCTGAGTAACCAGAGGAAGCCTCCCCACTACGGTGCACACTTGCTCCTGTGCTATACTCTCGGGTTTCAAACAAGCATTTCATTTCCATTTAACCGGATTCCAACTGTAAGTTCAGGACACACTAACTGATAACTAACGGTTCACTTTTTCCCGTCTGACAAGGGGGCTTGTTTTCTCTCCCTGAGGACAAATCCTGTGCTCTCCACAACCTCTGATTTATGACTGAAGGGTATTGGAACTCCTCCTCACCAAGCACCACTCTCTACAGTATCACCGGAGAAAAACAGGCTATGTACAAGGACTGGGACCTTCCACGGCTTTAAGGAACTATGGGGAACTATGCAGACAGCCAGACTTCTCTGGGAAATTTAATACCACATGAGTGTTCGGAATCTTCTAAAGGCACTTGGCCCAGGCTAAAGTAACATGTTACCGGCCAAAGAAAATCAAGTTGTTGGCTCCTCTTTGGACCAGTTCTGTGTTACATGCCAGGTTTGGTAAGGGCTGGGTCATTAAACTGTATCCCTCAGGCTTGTCAGGTAGCAGTCCTTCCCGTGAGATTAGTGCTGCTGACAAGAGTAGGAACACAGCAAAGGCTCTTGCAGATGTTAGAAACAGATTTCCCCAAATTACATCTTACACACATAACAAGGAGGTGGTAGCCACAAATTTTCTACTACTCTTCAGGCCACTTTCACCATGCTCCCACCAATGATCTGAAAGGTGCCTTTCTTATTAAGAGTAAATGGTGGCTATGATGATGGGATCAGAGGACCTCAACCTCTGGCTCAAAACCCAGTATTTCTTGGTTTATCAACAATTTTAGTCAAACTAATTGCTAAATTCATACTTATTTTAGTGGTAAGCACATTGATGACAGCAAAGAATAAATCTGATATCAAGGGAAGAGGGGGAAATAGCTTTAAAATGTCAACAGAAACTCAAAAAGATCTGACTGCTCTCACATTTCTCTTCTTCCTTCTTACTTCCCCAAAGTTTGTGGCTTCAATCGTGAGCACTTTTTCTCCTGCTCTTGTTCGCTCTGAGGGAAGTCACCCGCCTCACGTGAGCTGCCCTGTGGGGAGGCCCACATGGCAAGGAATGTGGAAAGCCTAGAGACAGTAGCCGGAGAACTAAGCCCTGCCAACAACTACGTGAGAACTTAGAAGTGGACCCTCCCTTAGTCAAGTCTTCAGATGACACTCCAGTCCCAACTGACACCTTAACTGCAGCCTTGGGAAACCCTGAAACAGAGAACCCAGCTAAATCATGCCTGGATTCCTAACCCACATGATTATTTGTCACTTTAAGATACTATGCTTTGAGGTTAATTTTTGCATGAGTGAGTGAGTGAGTAAAGTCGCTCAGTTGTGTCTGACTCTTTGCGACCCCATGGACCATAGCCTACCACGCTCCTCCATCCATGGGATTCTCCAGGCAAGAGTACTGGAGTGGGTTGCCATTTCCTTCTCCAGAGGATCTTCCCGACCCAGGGATCAAACCCGGGTCTCCCACATTGTAGGCAGATGCTTTACCTTCTGAGCCACCAGGGAAGTCCTAATTTTTGCATGGCCAATGCATAAGTATGTTGTGCCCCAAGAATCAGGCAAACAAAGCATCACAGTGGGGAACCCCACTCTTGCATTCAGCCTATGTAAACACCTTGAGCTTCCATGAATATTTACTTACCTTTGAGTGTGTATCCGCAAGTACTATCTCAGAGCCTAGACACTTAGCTCACCCAGTCACATGGTGCTTGTTGGGTACCAGGGTGTATGCTAAAACTGTGTCTGCCCTGGGCTAGGCCGAGGCTATGGCTGTGATGGAGTTGGTTACTCCAGTCTTCCTCATTATTAGGCTCCACAGATGAAAGTGACATTTGTAAAACATCTTTTATAATTCATTTGCTTAGCTAACATATACTGGGTCCTTGGCATCAAGGAACCCATAGTTGAGAGAGCAAGGCAGACACAGAGTACATAATTACAATACAATGAGGTAGAGAAGTTCAGGTAAACAACTGTGATATATGCTAGAAAGGTCTGAGAGTCAGAGAAAGGAGTGTGGTGTGAGTAAAAAAGGGAGCAATTAGCAGCTGTAGAAGTCAGGGAAGATGTCGTGAAAGAGATGTCATTAGAGTTAAATCTTGAAGGATAAGGTGAAAAATTGGAAAAATGCCATCCCAAAGTGGAAATCACTTGAACAAAGACTCGGAAGTACAAGATAGCCTGGGAACACCATACGCTAGTGTGACTGGTGCATGTGATCTCTAAAGGAGTGAAAAAAAAATAAAACTAGAGCCCTGGGTTGGCTGCCGACATGGAGAGCCTTGGCTGCTAGAGTGTGCGGTTGAATTTCATGCTATAAGCAGGGCTGGGACTACGGGAGGCATTTCACGCAGGAGGCTGGGTTAGTAGGTGGACTGGGGCAGGCAGAAACCTTGCATTTTGTATATATCAAGTAGGAGCTCATGCAGGCTAACTGGGGACAGCAGTGACAGTAGGATGAACAGCAGCAGTAGCAAAGGAGATAAGAAACTAGGGCAGAATTAGAGAAGCAGTCCTAGAGCAACAGTTGATAACTACAGGATTAAGTCCATAAAAATCATTATCAGAAGAAAAGAGTCATTCCACTGTGTTGTTTAAAGCTGCTTTATTATTTTTATTTTGAACGAAATACTGGAAGATACAGTCAGGATTCCTAAGGTCCTCTTCAGGCAGCAAGGAACTTACCCCTTTCAGTCTCCTTCTCAAGTCCTTGTTGGTTAAAATCCACCACCCCCCAAAAAAACTCTTTTGTTACAGACACAGAAAAACCAAGTACTTGAAAAGCCTCATGGGTCAGCTCCCTAGGCTAGAAGATGCTATAAATCAAAGCTCAGTACTCACCATGTCCATGATAGAGAGAGGCCCAAGGGTGTTGACAGACAGTTCAACGGTGACCACAGTGGGTCTCTCTGTAAAGTAAGCAGAAGTGGTAGAGGTAAGTGTCAAACAGAAGTGTGGGGCAAGGGAGGGTTTGGTCAGCGGCGAATAAAGGGGGTAAGGGTTAGACTACATGGTTTCAAGATCTGATACCATTTCTTTCTTTCTTCTCTCATGAAAAGGCCCAATTTATAGACTGTTAAGAGTTGGACATACCTCAAAGGTCAATCATCTAGTCCAGTCATCTCATTTTATAGTTGGAAAAACTGAGGGTGACAGAAGGGAAAAATCTAGACCAAAGTCAATAGCATTGCTGAGACCAGCACTGACATCTCTTACTTGATACGTCAGCGACAGCTATTCCTGCCCACATGCAGGACACCACCATCTACACCCCAGGCCCATTCTCCACACTTAGGCCCTCAATCCTCCTCCCCTCCGGGGCCTGGGAGATTTATGTCCTGCTACTCACCTCCAATGCCAGGGCGCAGTTTGTAGTCATAGTTATGGAAGATGCCATCCAGGATTTCCGTGGCTGTTGGCATTTTGCCACGTTTCTCATGGGTACCAACAGCAGTGGGCTTTATTTCTTCAGAGGAGAGTTCCTTTTCAGGAGGCTGGGGCTTTGGGCCATAGACCTCATCATCACTGGCAGAGGATCCCTCCTCTGATTCAACTTGAGGTCCTTCAATGCTAGAACATAAAAACAAACAAGTGAACCTCTGTCCTCCACTCTGAGCAGACCCAGCTGGTGCCTCCTGGGACAGAGTGAATAAGTCGGCAACCCAGAGCATAGTTAAAGAGTACCTGGTAACAGTAAATCAAGAGCCAGATTATTCTTGTTAATTTCTTCTAAAACTTGCTGCTCTCCATTGGAACTTCCCATGCTCTCCATCTTTAATGGTCATTCTTTATTCAACAAAAATCAATAACAAAAGCAAGTTCGAGATTTTAAAATAATTTTTCAAAGTAAAAGCAAGAGGAGGTGGGTATATGAACTCTAGCCAATCAGCTGCCATTACTAGTCTTGGTCTCCAGTCTGCCTGACCAGTGCCACCTGGGAGCAAATGGGCAGGCAAAGGGCCAGGGTTGTGAGGAATGCTCAGGAAAGCCAGAGCACTCTCTCCCAGAGAGGGTCAGAACACTGCATGCCTTTGCTTTAGTGATACTCTACTACATTGGAGCTGGGGGCCAGGGATGGGGGAAGCTCTGAGCACTGAGAGAAAACAAAGACTATCATTTAGGAAAGAGATGGTCAACAGGAATCCAAACTGAGTGCCACAGCCGAAATATTACACAAAGAATTAAACTTAAAAATTTTTAAAACTTAAAAAAGCCACCTGCAAATGTATAAAACACATGAGATATGGTGTTAGAAATCAGAGTCATGCTTCCTTTGCTGGGAGGCAGTGAGGGAGGGGACACCAGGCAGCTTGAGGTTCTGGTCGTATTCCACTCCCTGATGTGGGTGTTTTGATATCAGTGTGAATCATTTTTGGACAACTTGTCAGCCGTGCACTTATGGTTTGAGCACTTTTCTGCATATATGTTCTAATTTTTTAAAAAAGCATTTTGAAAAATTAAAGTGCTAATAAAAATCTGCTAATATATGGACCTTATATGAACCCTGATTTTAAAGGGCAAACCATAAAAAACAAAACAAACACAACACAACAAAACAAAAAAAATTTATGATACAATAAGGGAGATTTGAATATTGACTGGCTAGTTTTTTCAGTGTGAAAACATTCTAAACATTTTTGATGTAATAGTGGTATTTTATTCTGTTTTTGAAGTCCTTACAACTAGAAATACATACTAAAATAATTACATATGAAATGATATGATGTCTGAGATTTGCTTTAAAAGAATTTAAGCTGGAAATAAAGAGTGGGTGGGATACATAGAAAATAAGACTGCCTATGAGCTGATAATTAATGAGGCTGGTGATGGGTACATGGAGATTCACTCTACTGTTCTCTGTACTTTTCTGTCTTTGAAAAAATTTATAATTAAAAGCTTTTTCAAAAGCCATCATCAAAATTAATCTGTGATGTTGGAAGGCAGGAGAGTGTTTTCCTTTGGGGAAGAGGGTGTACTTGAAACGGGCAGAGTGGTGAAGCTGGTGGGGGTGGGGGAGGGGACAGGCAAATTTCTGTTTCCTGGTCTAGGTGCTGGTTAAATGGGCATGTTTCCTTTGTGAAAATCCACTCCTGGTTTCTACACTCTTATATCTCGGTTACACTTACAAAATTATTTTATAGTTTACAAAATCAATTAGACAACTTGCTCCCTCAAAGAAGGGGTTAACAGGGCAGGAGATGTGAGTATGGCCTCTGTACTGCAGACCAAGGGAAGGCCAACTTGAGCAGCACAATGCATGCTCCCGCAGTATTTCAAACTCTAAAAATTGCTTAATTGGCATCCAGATGTGCCAAGTTGATGCCATTTATCACGTCTGAGGTGGCTCATTCCCACTGTGGGCAAGGGAAGAACTGGGCTTGGGGAAAGCAATTTCCATTTCTAATAGCATATCCAGAGATGCCCTCTTTCCCTGAGGCTCTTCCCTCTGTCCTCTGAATAGATCATGCCAGCCTCCGTGGGGCAGGGAAGGGGGGTGCGGGGGGATGGAGAAATAGGGGACTGCAAAATTCGTGACTTGACTGGGAGCATGGCATGATCAGGACTGTTAGCCAAGAGCCTGCCATGACCCCTCCCAGAAGTCCACAGCCAGCCAGAATCCCTGAGTTTCCAGGGGCAAACAAACAAACAAGCAAAGGCCCAAAGACCACCACAGCCTCTCTGGTCCCAGAATATGTCTGCCATGAAAATGAGATCAGAGGGTCTTGAGGCTGCTGTCATCTGACAAATTGCTTTTGCCAGTAAAAAATTTCAAACAAATCAAAAAGCCCCGTCATCCTGGGATCTTGGGGTTAAGAAGCTGCTGACAATGTATATACCTTTCCTCAGCTCACCATTAAGCCAACTTTCACGGCTAGAAATAATAAAAACATGAAAAACACTCATGCACAGGACTAGTGGGGATCTTCCCATGGGGCTTTTCGGGCATCCACATCCCTCTTGATGCGATGGTCCAAGATGGAGCTGAATTTCTGCAACCCCTCCCCCACAGAGAATGCTCAGGCAGCTGGCTGGGGAAAGGGAAGAGAATATGAGAAGGGCCACTGGACTGCTTTTCTTTTCCCCATATGAGTCTTCTTTTTCAAAACCTTACAGATGGAGAAACTGAGGCCCAGATGGAGGAAGGAGTTGTGCCCAGTGTCATACAAGTGGTTTTAAGCTGAGCCTGGACCCGAGCTAGGTGGTTCAAGATGGCCCGTGCCAGCACACCCCACTGCCACCTCCCCAGCTCTTTAATGACGTCACAGGTTACCATGTGGACAGTGCCTGAGCAGACAGTGTGAGTTACTGCAGTCCTTCCCCCTGGGCTGGAAGGGTAGTTTCCATCACAACAGCCCCTCTTCCCTGTTGGTTTCCTTTCTGCTCCCCTCCCCCCTTCTGCACTCCTATATCCCTCTTTTGCCCCAGTCACCATGTCAGCTCTCCCAACTCGTCCAGTTCACATCTGGAAGGATGTGGATGACTGGAAATTCCTAGCACGCATTCAGAAATATTTATCAAGCCCCCTGATGAGGCCAGCCCCCCTTCTCACCAGGGCACCAATAAGCCAGCAACCAGCTACACAGCCCTGCCCCTGATGAGCTGAAGTTTTCTGGGGTGGGGAGAGAAGCCATCTCCCCAGTGCTCCTCCCCAAAACAAAAAAGCAAGACAAGTCTAGTGGTGGACGCTTCTAGAAAGATCAGGAAGCTTAGGAACTTGTGACAGTTGGAGCTGAATGGAAAACCATCTAAAAAATGTGAAGCAGTCCTCTTTCACTCTCAGAAGACAGGGACGCAGGGGATAACCTTCCTGGCAAAGTCCCAGGACCCCAGGAAGGTGTGAGGGAAGCCGGCTGCTCCAGGGAAAATCTGCTGTTGGTCTTTGGAAGAGTGGGAGGGGTTGAAATGCAGGATCCAAAACCACAGACCTCCGAGATGACCATTCTTGACCCCTGGCTCCAGTCAGCCAAGACCCAGCAGGGCGTCTGGGGGCATTAGGGAGGAAGAGGGAATCTGGCGGTAGAGGGGGATGGGGTGGGAACTCTTGGACTAAACCAAGGCTCCTGCCTGGGACTGGCACCAAGAGGAGCGGCGGGAAGGGAAGCAAGTAAAGTCAGAGTTGTCTGGCACGGTGCCTGGTACTCACTAGGCGCTCAGAAAAGAGAGGAAAAAAATTTTTTTTCGAACGAGAGAACACACTAGCCAACACTCAAACATTTTAAACGTAGTTTCTTCCCCCTGCCCGCACACCCCTCTGGGCGCCACGTTCCCAAAGTCCCCCCAGTCCCCAGAGGCGCGAACCTGCCCAGGCTGGTCACCTCTTCCCAGGGAAGGCTGGGAGGTGGGGGGGCGGGGGGAAACGATCGATCCCAGGCCGCTGCAGTGGTTTGGAAAGGGGGGTTCCGAGGGGGCAAAGGGAGGGGTCACGGGAGCGGCCAGGTGACAGGCGTCCCATCTTCCTTCCTTGGCGCCCCTTCAGGGGCCCGGGGCTCCCATCCTAGGGGAAGCGGGGCGAAGGCTGGCCGCGTGCGTCGAGCGGACGCGGGAACAGGGTAGATCGTGCGAGGGCCTGGGGCAGGCGGGGAGTGGGGCTCGAGGAACACGGGGTGCGGGGGTCTCAGGAGCCGGCCTCACTCCGGGGGAGAGGGAGCGGGGCCTGGGCGGGGACTCCTGGGTCCAGGGCTGGAGACTCACCACGGAAGGATTACCAGCGTGCCCAAGAGGATCAGGAGAACTTTGGTCGACATTGCGGCAGGGACCGGCGCGACCACCTGTGCGGAGGTCGCTGCGCGCGGTCTGGCCGCACGGAGCGCGGCGTGGAGGGTTTTGTCGGGCTCCAACTTTCACTCCTCCCACTCGCCCCGCCCCGCGCCCCCCAGCCTGGCTCCGCCCCCTAAGCCCCGATGGAAATCTCCGACGACGTGTACGCGGCTGCGGCAGAGGGAGGGGTGGCTCCGGCCAGGCGCGGGGAGGAGGAGGGAGACAAGGAAGAAGCCAGGTCGCCAAGGCCCCCCGCCCCCCACCGCCGCCGCTGCGGCGCTGCCAGACAGCCAGGGGCGGGGGACGTGGGGGAGGGAGGAGGAGGCGAGCCGGCGGTGCGCGGGCCCCAGGCAGGGAAACCGGCGGGCCGCCGCTGCGGCTGGGAAAGGGACTGCAGGCTAGGCCCGGCAGGGGCAAGATGCGGGTGCTGCGACCCCTGGCCCTGCCAGCCCGCTGGTGCGCCACGGGATCGCACTGTGGCTTCCAGCCCTTGTCTTCTCACACCCCTCGCCACCACCTGTTGCACCTCATCACTTTTCCAAGTCCCCTGGCCTCTGAGATTTCTCCCCACCCTCACTCCACACCTCCCAGCCCTTCAGAGCGCATTCCTGGACGTCCAAAGGAACCTGGGTAACTTAGCACCTTCCTTGGCACAGTGGGAAAAAGAAAAGACTTGAGAGTCTCCCCAGGAAACTCTGATCTGAGTTAGTTACTATGTGGGCCATTTCCCCAGGTATTTGGGGTGGAGGAGGACCCACCACCAGAGGACCGGGCCAAGGCATTCACTGGAGGACTTTGTCTGAACCCAAAGGAAACTGATGGCAATTTGGCTCCCAGTTCAGCGCCAGGGCCTGGGTGTGAGAGGGAGCACCTGGAGGAGGGGGAGGAGGTTGGAAACCCCCTTTCCCAGATTGATTGCCCCTATCTTTCCAGAGGCTTGGCCCCTGGTGACCCCCAGAGGAAGTGAGAAGCACCTAGAGGTGGGGGGTGGGATCACTGACCCCTTTCACAGGGAACATCTCAAGTCTCTCTCAAGCATCCTTGGACTTTGTCTTTCTCACCTAGAAGCTCATGATTCACTTCAGAGGGGAAGGGATTGCAGAGATTTGCCTGTGCATCTGATGCCAAACACTAGCAGCATCCTCAGGTGTTGCTGTACAAGGGCCTGTGAGCTCCTTGGACAGGCTTTGCCATTGTTTTGCTCAGTGGCTAAGTCATGTCTGACTCTTTGCAACCCCGTGGACTGTAGCCCATCAGGCTCCTCTGTCCATGGAATTTTCCAGGCAAAAATACTGGAGTGGGTTGCTATTTCCTCCTCCAGGGGATATTCCCAACCCAGGGATCAACCCTGCGTCTCCTGCATTGGCAGGAGGATTCTTTACAACTGAGCCACCTGGGAAATCCTGGCTTCGCTGGCGCATGCTAATCTAATACACTTTCTCCATCACCCCACCCCCATCTCATCACTATATTTTGTCATCTTCAAGACAATGCTCACTAACTGATGATGTTCTTGGGCATTTGTTTGTGAGTTTGTTTATGGAACGTTTCACCACTGGAGTAAGCTCAGTGCCAAAAAAAGAAAACCAAACCAAACCATACAAAGAGTCTGTCTGGTTTTTCACCGTATGCCTGAAACTTAAGATGGGTTTTGGGCACACAGTAGGCACCCGACAAAGATTTGTTACTGGCCTGTGTGCAGTTGTGTGTGTCTTAGTGCCACTGATTTCACTGGTATCTGCTCCCTTCAGACTTTGCAAGAGAGAAGAGACTATAGGATACATTCAGGCATCCTGTGTATATCCTTCCCAGCCATGTGGCAGGGCTAGCCTCGTGGGCATGTGGCCTGTGCAGTGAGACAACCCTGCACACAGAGGTGCCTCATGCTTTCATGCTTTGTCACCTTCTTGAAATTCTTAATAATTTTTGAACAAGTGGCCCTGCATTTTTATGTTTCCCCAGGGACCTGAAAGTTATGTAGTCACTCTTGCCCTAGGAAACGCTGGGCTGGATGAAGCACAAGCTGGAATCAAGAGTGTGGTGAGAAATAACAATCACCTCAGATATGCAGATGACACCACCCTTATGGCAGAAAGTGAAGAAGAACTAAAGAGCCTCTTGATGAAAGTGAAAGAGGAGAGTGAAAAAGTTGGCTAAAGTTCAACATTCAGAAAACTAAGATCATGGCATCTAGTCCCATCACTTCATGGCAAATAGATGGGGAAACAATGGAAACAGTGGCTGACTTTATTTTGGAGGGCTCCAAAATCACTGCAGATGGTGACGGCAGCCATGAAATTAAAAGATGCTTACTCCTTGGAAGGAAAGTTATGACCAACCCAGACAGCATATTAAAAAGTAGAGACATTACTTTGTCAACAAAGGTCCGTCTAGTCAAGGCTGTGGTTTTTCCGGTAGTCATGTATGGATGTGAGAGTTGGACTATAAACAAAGCTGAGTGCCAAAGAATGGATGCTTTTGAACCATGGTATTGGAGAAGACTCTTGAGAGTCCCTTGAACTGCAAGGAGATCCAACCAGTCCATCCTAAAGGAAATCAGTCCTGAATATTCATTGGAAGGACTGATGTTGAAGCTGAAACTCCAATATTTTGGCCACCTGATGCGAAGAGCTGGCTCATTGGAAAAGACCCTGATGTTGGGAAAGATTGAAGGCAGGAGGAGAAGGGGATGACAGAGGATGAGATGGTTAGATGGCATCACCGACTCAATGCACATGAGTTTGAGTAAACTCCGGGAATTGGTGATGGACAGGGAGGCCTGGCATGCTGTGGTTCATGGGGTCACAAAGAGTCGGACACGACTGAGTGACTGAACTAAACTGAACTGAACTTGCCCTACGAACACATGCTGCAGAGCAGGGAATAAGCAAGCACAGAGCATTCCTGAGCCTACTAGAAGGAGAAATCTGCCTTTCTGTTTAGCACCAGACTGCTGCAGAGAGACATGATTTTGCACTTACTGTACCCAGCCGTGGACTTGAAATGTCTTCTATGCACGTCTTCCATCTTTTTCTCTACTGACACTGGAGCTCCAAGAGACAGAGGTTTCTCTGATTTACTTGGATTCCTGTGGGTTGAGAGCAGTGCCCCATTACTTAAAAATTTTATTTGCTGAATGAATGACTGAATCCAGGCACCAAAAGAGGCAGACGGTTCCAGCTTCCCGTCAGACAACCCAGCCAGGGCACCTTTCTCTTCAAAGGACTGAGACTGTTGCACTTTGCCATCCTCCTTATGAAGCTCATCCACTGGATGACTGCAAGGACCTTTGGGCACTCTGGGATTCTCCAAGTATTTGCCATGTGTTGCTCTTTGCCAGGTCCTAGACTTGGTGATGATGGATATACAGCAAGGCCTCGAACACAGTCACATGTATTTCAAGAGAAGAGAGGGGATTTCTCTCAGAAATTACTAGTGCATGGTTTGGTTCACTTCAGTCACTCAGTCGTGTCTGACTCTTTGTGACCCCATAGACTGCAGCATACCATGCTTACCTGTCCATCACCAACTCCTGGAGCTTGCTCAAACTCATGTCCATCGAGTCGGTGATGCCATCCAAACATCTCATCCTCTGTCATCTCCTTCTCCTCCTGCCTTCAATCTTTCCCAGCATCAGAGTCTTTTCCAATGAGTCAGTTCTTCGCATCAGGTGGCCAAAGTATTGGAGTTTCAGCTTCAGCATCAGTCCTTCCAATGAATATTCAGGACTGATTTCCTTTAGGATGGACTGATTTGATCCCCTTGCAGTTCAAGGGACTCTCAAGAGTCTTCTCTAACATCACAGTTCAAAAGCATCAATTCTTTGGCACTCAGCTTTCTTATGGTCCAACTCTCACACCCATACATCACTACTGGAAAAATGATAGCTTTGACTAGACGGACCTTTGTTGGCAAAGTAAAGTCTCTGCTTTTTAATATGCTGGTTTCTCTAATAGCTCAGTTGGTAAAGAATCTGCCTGCAATGCAGGAAATCCTGGTTCGATCCCTGGGTTGGGAAGATCCCCTGGAGAAGGGATAGGCTACTCACTCCACTATTCTCGGGCTTTCCTTGTGGCACAGCTGGTAAATAATCTACCTCCAATGCAGGAGACCTGGGTTCGATCCCTGGGTTGGGAAGATCCCCTGGAGAAGGGAAAGGCTACCCACTCCAGTATTCTGGCCTGGAGATTCAGACACAACTGAACGACTTTCACTCACTCATTCACTCTAGGTTGGTCATAGCTTTTCTTCCAGGGAGCAAGCATCTTTTAATTTCATGGCTGCAGTCACCATCTGAAGTGATTTTGGAGTCGAAGAAAGTAAAGTCTGTCACTGTTTTCATTGTTTCCCCATCTATTTGCCATAAAGTGATGGGACCAGATGCCATATCTTAGTTTTTTGAATGTTGAGTTTTAAGCCAGCTTTTTCACTCTTCTTTTTAGTTCCTCTTCACTTTTGCCATAAGAGTGATGTCATTTGCATATCTGAGGTTATTGATATTTCTCCCAGCAATCTTGATTCCAGCTTGTGCTTCATCCAGTCTGGCATTTCGCATGATGTACTCTGCATATAAGTTAAATAAACAAGGTGACAATATACAGCCTTGAAGTACTCCTTTCCCAGTTTGGAACCAGTCTGTTTTTCCATATCCATTTCTAACTGTTGCTTCTTGACCTGCATACAGATTTCTCAGGAGGCAGGTAAGTTGGTCTGGTATTCCCATCTCTTGAAGAATTTTCCACAGTTTGTGATCCACACAGTCAAAGGCTTTGGTGTAGTCAATAAGGCAGAAGTAGATGTTAATCTGGAACTGTTGCTTTTTCTATGATCCAATGGATGTTGGCAATTTGATCTCTGGTTCCTCTGCCTTTTCTAAATCCAGCTTGAACATCTGGAAGTTCTCAGTTCACGTACTGTTGAAGCCTCGCCCCCGCCCCCAAGTGCCATATTTCTTATGTGTAAAATAAGAGATGCAATGCTTTCCAGTTTACATGGAATTTGTGAGGATTCAATGGCATAGATCATGTAAAGCCTTTAGCACAGATTCCAGCAATGCAGCAAAACTTATGTGCCATTCTCACCATTCCTATTATTAGTTAATAACTGATAAATACCAGTGGAGGCACAGTTGGTATCCCTGGGGTCTTGAACATCACCTAGCAAGTATCTTACCAAGGATCAAAAGGCCATCCCCAGATATACACCACAGAGGAAGGCCTTGTCCCAAGATAGTAGAAATGGAGTGGACAAAACGGGACTCGAGACCTTAGGAAACTGGACCACTCTGTGAGCATCTCAGGCTGGAGGTACTCAGGCCCAGTCTACATGGGAGAGGAGAGGCATGCCTGGGGATGGAGACTGAGAGTCATCAGCACGTGGATGCTGTTCAAAGCTATTTGTCTGGATGAAGTCATCTAAGAAGAAAGAAAAGGGGCTTAAGCTTGAGTCCTGAGAAGGCTGTCATAGCAGCCAACAGAAGAGCAGACATTTCTACTTGGACGGCACGTTCAACAACATTCTTGTAAGGGAAGGAGTGAATGGTGTTCATTGAGTTTATCAACAGGGAACCTGGCATGAGCTATTGCAGTGGGGCATTGGATGACTCAAATAAGTATGGGTAGAAAGCAGGACCCAAATGTAGGGGGTGGTGGGTGTCATATCTTCTTCTTCTCTGAGCTACTAGGGCCTGGACCAAGGCCTTGGAGAGGAAGAGAATGAGATTCAAGGAAGGGACTAACAATGTTGGCAAATGATACTGGGCAGCAGTTGAGAATAATGGGGTCCAGAAATTGTTTTCTGTGAGACGTGAATGTAGGAGGTGAGGATGTGGGGTCAGAAAACAGACAGCTTCTCAAGAATTTTACCATGAAGGGGTACAGAGTGCAACAGTTAGAGGGAAGCAAAGATTTGAATCATTTCGATTTTGGTGTTTTAAAGACAAATGAGACACAATCATGTTTACTGGCTGAAAGAAAGAAACCAATTGAGAGGAAGAAGGAGAAACTATAAAAAGAGAGACAAGGGCGATCTTAAGGAGGTAGTTGGGAATGATCACATCCCAGTGTGCAAAACTGGTGTGCCAGTGGAGATGGACACCTCATCCTTACAGGAGGAAGGGAGGGAAGGAAATGGAAGGGAAGAGACAGGCTCATTCATTCATTCAAGTAACATTCGTTTTGTGTGTGCTAAGAAAAGCAAAAAATAAGTGAAAATAAATGCCCTTGTTGGGCATACATTCCAGAGGGAGGAGACCAACCACTATATATATATATATATATATATATATATATATATATATATATATATATATCCTTCTCCAAGGGATCTTCCCAACCCAGGGATTGAACCCAGGTCTCCTGCATTGGAGGCAGATGTTTTACCATCTGAGCCACCAGGGAAGCCTATATATATATATATATGCAAATTTATAATATAGCCTAATGGCTTAGAGAAAAATAACAGGCAGACTGAGGTAAGTCAGACTGGAGAGTGGGTTACAATTTTACATAGGATGGTCAGGGAAACCATCACTGAGGTGGCACTGGACTATGCAAATGTCTGAAGGGAGAGTGCTCTAGTACAAGGGAACAAACAGTAAAAATTACCTAAGGTCAGAACATACTGAGCATTCCAGGAACAACAGGAAAGCTGGTGTGGCTGGAGTAGAGTGAACAAAGAGGAAATATTAAAATAGTAGGAGGTGAGGTCAGAGAGATAACAAAATAGGGCCAGCAAATCAAGGGACACCGTACAGTCACTGAAAGAATGTTCACTTTAATTCTGCCTGCAAATGGGAACCATTGGGAGGCTTCTGAGAAGGAGAGTGACATGATATGGCTTACTTTTTTTTTGAGGACCACTGTATTTAGAATAAAGTGAAAATCATAAAGATAAAAACAGGAAGCCATTGTAGTCATCCTGAAAAGAGATAATGGTGACTTGGAACAGGGTGATGGCATGGATATATAGTGAGAAGTGTTCAGACTCTGGGTATATCTTAAAGATAGCACCAGTAGGATTTCCTGACAGATAATATGTATGACGTATGAAAGAAAGAAAAAAGAGGAAGGATAGAATTGCCATCTGCTGAAATAGGAAAGGCTATGAACAGAACAGTGTTTGTTGCTTACTTTGTTTTGCTGGAATTTTGTTTTTTGTTTCATTTTGTTTTGTTTTTGGTAGATAGGTCGGAAGTTTAGTTTTAAACGTTGAATATGAGGTGGCTCCCTCAATTTCCTAGTATAGATGCATTTATGAGTCTGAAGTTTGTATGAGAAAAAAACTGTAGTCTAGAGAGATAAACCACTTCATGGATCACAATCTTGTCATGGCAAAGGAATTTGTGTAACTCAAAGAAGCTATGAGCCTGGCCTTGCAGGGCTGCCCAAGACAAATGGGTCATAGTGAAGAGTTCTGACAAAATGTGATCCACTGGAGGAGGGAATGGCAAACTACTCCAGTATTTTTCCTGTGAGAACCCCATGAGCAGTATGAAAAGGCAAAAATATACGACACTGGAAGATGAGCCCCAGAGGTGGGAAGGTGTCCAATATGCTCCTGGGGAAGAGCTGAGGGCACTTAGTAATAGTTCCAGGAAGAATGAAGCAACTGGACCAAAGCAGAAACGAAGGTCATCTGTGGATGTGTCTGGTGGTGAAAGTAAAGTCTGATGCTGTAAAGAGCAATATTGCATAGGAACCTGGGCTGTTGGTCCATGAATCAAAGTAAATTGGATGTGGTCAAGCAGGAGATAGCAAGAGTGAATATCAACATCTTAGGAATCAGTGAACTAAAATGGACGGGAATGGGTGAATTTAATTCAGATAATCATTATATCTACTACTGTAGGTGAGAATCCATTAGAATAAATGGAGTAGTCCACATAGTCAACAAAAGAGTCCAAAATGCAGTTCTTGAGTGCAATCTCAAAAATGACAGAATGACCTCAGTTTATTTCCAAGGCAAACCATTAAACATCACAGTAATCCAAGTCTATGCCTCAAACACTGATGTCGAAGAAGCTGAAGTTGACCAGTTCTATGAAGACCCACAAGACCTTCTAGAACTAACATCAAAAAAAAAAAAAAAAAAAAAAAGGAAAGAAAGAGAGATGTAATTTTCACCACAGGGGACTGGTATGCAAAAGTAGGAAGTCAAGAGATATCTGGAGTAACAGACAAGTTTGGCTTTGGAGTGCAAAATGAAGCATGCTGGCAAAGGGTAACAGAGTTTTGCCAAGACAACAGATTGGTCATAGCAAACACCCTTTTACAACAACACAAGAGATGGCCCTACAAATGGACATCACCAAATGGTCGTTATTGAAATCAGAATGATTATATTCTTTGCAGCCAAAACCGGAGAAGCTCTATACAGTCAGCAAAAGCAAAATGAGGAGCTGACTATGGCTCAGACCATCAGCTCTTTGTTGCAAAATTTATGCTTGAATTGAAGAAAGTAGGGGAAACCAGTAGGCCATTCAGGTGTGACCTAGATCAAATCCCTTATGGTTATACAGTGGAGGTGACAAGTAGATTCAAGGGATTAGATCTGGTAGACAGAGTGCCTGAAGAACTATGGACAGAGATTTGTAACATTGTACAGGAGTTAGTGACCAAAACCATCCCCAAGAAAAAGAAATGAAAGATGGCAAAGTGTTTGTCTGAGGAGGCTTTACAAATAGGTGAGGAAAGAAGAGAAATGAAAAGCAAGGGAGAAAGGGAAGGATATTCCAAACCAAATGCAGAGTTCCAGAGAATAGCAAGGAGAAATAAGAAACTATCTTAAGTGAACAGTGCAGATATAGAAGAAAACAATAGAATGGGAAAGACTAGAGGTCTTTTCAAGAAAATTGCAGGTATCAAGGGAATATTTCATGCAAGGATGGGCATGATAAAGGACAAAAACAGTAAGGACCTAATAAAAGCAGGAAAGATTAAGAAGAAGTAGCAAGAATACACAGCATAACTGTACAAAAAAGTCTTAATGAACAGGATAATCATGATGGTGTGGTCATTCACCTAGAGCCAGAAATCCTGGTGTGTGAAGTCACATGGGCCTTAGGAAGCATTACTACAAACAAAACTAATGTAGATGATGGAATTCCAGCAGAGATATTTCTTCAATGCTAACAGATGATGCAGTTAAAGTGCTGCATTCAATATGTCAGCAAATTTGGAAAACTCAGCAGTGGCCACAGGACTGGAAAAGGTCAGTTATCATACCAATCCCAAAGAAAGGCAATGCCAAAGAATGTTCAAACCACCGTATAATTGTGCTCATTTTGCATGCTAGTAAGGTAATGCTCAAAATCCTTCAAGCTAGGCTTCAGCAGTTTGTGAACCGAGAATTTCCAGATGTACAAGCTGGATTTAGTAAAGACAGAGGAACCAGAGATCAAGTCGCCAACATCTGCTGGATCATAGAAAAAGCAAGGGAATTCCAGAAATATATATATATATTTCTGCTTCATTGACTATATTAAAGCCTTTGACTGTGTGGATCACAACAACTGTGGAAAATTCTTAGAGATGGGAATACCAAACCACCTTACCTGTCTCCTGAGAAACATGTGTGCAAGTCAAGAAGCAACAATTAGAACTGGACATGGAACAATTCCAAATTGGGAAAGGAGTTATCAAGGCTGTATACTGTCACCCTGCTTATTCAACTTATATACAGAGTATATCATGGGAAATGCCAGGCTGGATGAAGCACAAGCTGGAATCAAGTTTGCCTGGAGAAGTATCAACAATCACAGATATGCAGATGATATTACTCTAAAGGCAGAAAGCAAAGAGGAACTAAAGAGCCTCTTGATGACAGTGAAAGAGGAGAGTGAAAAAGCTGACTTGAAACTCAACATTCAAAAAACTAAGATCATGGCATCTAATCCCAGCAGTTCACAGCAAATAGATGGGGAAACAATGGAACCAGTGACAGACTTTATTTTCTTGGGCTCCAAAATCACTGTGGACGGTGACTGCAGCCACGAAATTAAAAGACATTTCCTCCTTGGAAGAAAAGCTATGACAAACCTCAGTTCAGCTCAGTTTAGTCGTTCAGCCGAGTCCAACTCTTTGCGATCTCATGGACTGCAGCACACCAGTCATCTCTGTCCATTACCAACTCCTGGAGTTTACCCAAACTCATGTCCATTGAGTCAGTGATGCCAGCCAACCATCTCATCCTCTGTCGTCCCCTTCTCTCCCCGCCCCCAATCTTTCCCAGCATCAGGGTCTTTTCCAATGAGTCAGTTCTTCGCATCAGGTGGCCAAAGTATTGGAGTTTCAGTTTTAGCATCAGTCCTTCCAATGAATATTCAGGACTGATTTTCTTTAGGATGGACTGATTGGATCTCCTTGCAGTGCAAGGAACTCTCAAGAGTCTTCTCCAACACCACATTTCAAAAGCATCAATTCCTTGGCGCTCAGCTTTCTTTATAGTCCAACTCTCACATCCATGCATGACTACTGGAAAAACCATAGCTTTCACTAGACGGAACTTTGTTGGCAAAGTAATGTCTCTGCTTTTTAATATGCTGTCTAGGTTGATAACAACTTTTCTTCCAAGGAGCAAGTGTCTTTTAATTTCATGGCTGCAGTCACCATCTGCAGTGATTTTGGAGCTCCCAACCCCCCAAAAAAGTCTCTCACTGTGTCCATTGTTTCCCCCATCTATTTGCCATGAAGTGATGGGACTAGATGCCATGATCTTAGTTTTCTGAATGTTGAGCTTTCAGCCAACATTTTCACTCTCCTCTTTCACTTTCATCGAGAGGCTCCCTAGCTCTTCTTCACTTTCTGCCATAAGGGTGGTGTCATCTGCATATCTGAGGTTATTGATAATTCTCCTGGCAATCTTGATTCCAGCTTGTGCTTCATCCAGTCCAGCTTTTCTCATGATGTACCCTGCATATAAGTTAAATAAGCAGGGTGACAAAATACAGCCTAGACATACTCCTTTCTCAATTTGGAACCAGTCTGTTGTTCCATGTCCAGTTATAACTGTTACTTCCTGACCTGCATACAGATTTCTCAGGAAGCAGGTTAGATGGTCTGGTATTCCCATCTCTTTAAGAATTTTTCACAGTTGACAAACCTAGACAGCATATTAAAAGACATCACTTTGTTGATAAAAGTCCATATAGTCAAAGCTATGGTTTTCCCAATAGTCATGTATGAATGTGAGAGTTTGACCATAAAGAAACCTGAGTGCCGAAGAATCAATGCTTTAGAACTGTGATGTTAGGGAAGACTCTTGAGAGACCCTTGGAAAGCAAATAGATCAAACCAGTCAATTCTAAAGGAAATCAACCTTGAATATTCTTTGGAAGGACCTATGCTGAAGCTGAAGCTCCAATACTTTGGCCACCTGATGCGAAAAACTGATTCATTGGAAAAGACCCCGATGCTGGGAAAGATTGTGGGCAAGAAGAGAAGGGGTTGATAGAGGATCAGATGCTTGGATAGCATCACTGATTCAATGAACATGAGGTTGAGCAAACTCTGGGAGATAGTGAAGGACAGGGAAATCTGGCATGCTGCAGTCTATGGGGGTCCCAAAGAATTGGACACAACTGAGTGACTAAAGAATAACAGCAGCAAAGAAATAAAATTGGGAATCATCAGCATAGAGAATGCATTTAAAACCATGGGACTGAATGAGATGACCATCAGAATAAGTGTAGCTAGAGAAAAGAAGTGAATCAAGGTCTGAGCTCCTAGTTTTTTAAGGAATCTCCATACTGTTCTCTGCAGTGGCAGTATCAATTTACATTCCCACCAACAGTGCCAGAACATTCCCTTTTTCCCACATCCTCTCCAGCATTTATCATTTGTAGATTTTTTGATGATGGCCATTCTGAGCAGTCTGAGGTGATACCTCGTTGTAGTTTTGATTTGCATTTCTCTAATAATGCATGATGTTGAGCTTCTTTTCATGTGTTTATTGGCCATCTGTGTGTCTTCTTTGGAGAAGTGTCTGCTTTAGGTCTCCTGCCCATTTTTTTTTATTGAGCTGTTTGTTTTTCTGATATTGAGCTGTATGAGCTGCTTATATACTTTGGAGATTAATCCTTTGTCAGTTGTTTCACTTGTAATTATTTTCTCCCATTCTGAGGGTTGTCTTTTAAAGTTGCTCATTGTTCCCTTTGCTGTGCAAAAGCTTTTAAGTTTAATCAGGTCCCGTTTGTTTATTTTTGCTTTTATTTCCATTACTCTAGGAGGTGGACCAAAGAGGATCTTGCTGTCATTCATGTCAGTATACTGCCTATGTTTTCCTCTAAGGGCTTTATAGTTTCTGGCCTTATCTTTAATCCATTTGAGTTTACTTTGTGTTTGGTGCTAGGAAGAGTTCTAGTTTCATTCTTTTACATATTGCTGTCCAGTTTCCCCAATATCATTTGGCCTAGCAATCTCACTACTGGGCATATATTCTGAGAAAACCATAATTGAAAAAGACACATGTACCCCAAAGTTCATAGCAGCACTATTTACAATAGCTAGGACATGGAAGCAACCCAGATGTCCATCAACAGATGAATGCATAAAGAAGATGTGGCATATATATACAAAGGAATACTACTCAGCCATGAAAAGATTGAATTTTAGTCAGTTCTAGTGAGGTGGATGAACCTAGAGCCTATTATACAGAGTGAAATAAATCAGAAAGAGAAAAACTATAGTATATTAATGCATGCATATGAAATCTAGAAAAATGTTATTGATTAACCTATTTGTAGGGATGGAATGGAGACACAGATACGGCAAATGGACTTGTGGACACAGTGGGGGAAAGAAAGAGTGGGATGAATGGAGAAAGTAGCAGTGACATATATACACTACCATGTGTAAAGTAGATAGCTGATAAGAAGCTGCTATATAACACAGGGAGCCCAGCCAGGTGCTCTGTGATGACCTAGAGAGGAGGGGTGAGCAGAGAGGAGGGCGACTCAAGAAGGAGGTGATATATGTATAATTATGGCTGATTTACATTGTTGTACAGCAGAAACCAACACAACATTGTAAAACAATTTTCCCCTAATTAAAAAAATAAATTTAAAAATAAAGGACTGAGCTCCAAGGTACTCCAATATTAAGAGACCAGGGAGAAGAGAAGGAGTCAGCACAAAGATAGAAATGTGATCATTGAAGAGGGAGGACAATCAAGAGAGTGAAGCATTGTGGGATGGGAGTCATTAAGAAGGGAGGAATTCAATCTGCAACTGCTGCTGACAGGTCAAGTGGGATAAGGCTAAGAACTGAGCATTGGAGTGAGCAGCATGCAAGTCATATAAAATAAGTTTCTATGGTGTGTGTGGTTTTGGGAAGGCATGGGAAAGAGAAGCTAAAATTGATTGAAATAGCTTCAAAAAAGACAAGGAACTGTGGATAAGGAGCATAGACAACTCATTGGGGAGTTTTGTTTGTAGCTAAATGGGGCAGTTATTAGACAAGGAAGGAGGATCAGAGAAGGTTATGTGGGAGAAGTGATATCTTGTGTATATGCTGAAGGAGATGTCCAAGTAAGAGTAAAACATTATGCTTTAGGGGAGTAAGGGTGAGGCTTCCTGGAATGTCACTGAGTGAGTAAGAGAGGATGAGATGTAATGGCTTGGAAGCAACATTAGTGAATGTGACAAGCTTACATCAGACCCTGAGGGACACAGAGAACCGGAGAATATTTGCCTTTGATTGGTCCACAGACCTGGTGCCCAATCACTGTGTATTGACTGCATTAAGGACTGAGTGCATAAATGAGAGTCTTGTAGGGGAAACCTTGTCCTCCAGGTGGAAGAGCTACAGTAGGATTTGGATAAAGCGGTGGAGGTAGAGTTCACCAAGAGGTGGGAACAAGGTGCTGGTGGGCTAGTGGGAGGTACTGAAGATGTAGAGGGGTGCCAGAGTGGTCAGAAGTTCAATGGAAACTGTAGAAGTACAGAGCAGTGCAGGGATGGGTATACTAGAGAGCAAGGTGTAGGACTGGTGTATGGAGTGTGTTGGGTCTTATTGGAGTCTGAGAGAAATGATTAGCCACACCCCCACCCCTCCCTCCAAATTCAGAGTAATTTAAAAATAAGATTCAAGAGTCAGACAGATACCAAAGGACAGATACTTCCCCACATTTCCTAATAAAGTGGACAGAGGCTCCAAATTGGCTTCCACCTCATCCCTCTGCCCTGCCTCACATTAAACTCAGTGGCTCTTCCTGAGGACAGGCAGCTATAGAAGGCAGAAGACCCTCTTGTGAACCTCAGAATCCCAGTACAGAAACACCAGGGAACTGAGATTGCTGCATTTCCTTTGCTCTGTCTTCCCAATCAGCTTGGGCTTCCCAGGTGGCTCAGTGGTAAAGAATCTACCTGCAATGCAGAAGGCCCAGGTTCAATCCCTGGGTCAGGAAGATCCCCTGGAGAAGGAAATGGCAACCCACTCCAGGATTCTTGCCTGGAGAATCCCATGGACAGAGGAGCCTGGTGGGCTACAGTCCATGGGGTCTCAAAGAGTAGGACACAACTGAAGCCACACACACACACACACACACATACACACACACACACACACACACACACCCAATTAGGTTAACCACAGCTTCTCCAAGAGAAGTAAGAGAAGGAACAGAAGTGTTTCTCGCATAGATCTTTGCTACTATATGTGCAAAATGGAGACACTAAATAGAGGAGGAATCATTTCACTTGGGCTTTCCTGGTGGCTCAGTGATATATAAAAAAAAATCCGCCTGTCAATGCAGGAAATGCAGACTTGATCCTTGGATGGGGAAGGTCCCCTGGAGAAGGGAATGGCAACCCACTTCAGGATTCTTGTCTGGGAAATCCCATGGACAGAGGAGCCTGGCGGGCTACAGTCCATAGAGTCACAAAGAGTCAGACAAGACTGAGGGACTAAACAACAACCTTTCACTTGCAGTCTCTAGGTTTTATTTCTTTTAACCCCTTAAGCTTAATGATTAAGTCTGAGATTAACCAGCAGTGGGGCTGTGACCCTCATGTTTGTAGCGGGGATTGGAGGGAATGGCCAGTATATCAGAAAGCACATATTTACAGAGAGTCCTGTTCTCACCTTCATGAGACACTTCCCCCATTACCACCCCATGCCCCCCTTGTGTATCTTTGCATAGAGAGTAAATCACATTTCCAGCCTCCCTCTCCTTTCTCACAAATCCTGTTCTGGGTGCTGGGGATACTGTGACAGGCCAGAGAAGTCTCTGCCTTTATGAAGCTTATTGTGTAGGGCAAGAGCAAAATAGCCAAGATGGCAGTGGTCAGACTCCTTCACCCCACAGACTCTCGCTCTCCCCCCAGCTTTTGTAAATACATGGGTATGTAACAGCTGAGATCACTTATAGCACTGTGCATGCGCGACATGGTGAACCCGACTGGCCACAGGCTACTTTTGTTCTGTAAGCGTATATAAGCTCCACCTAAAAAGCCCTCAAGGCTGTGTTATGACTGCGTCTGTTGGGTCAACCACAAGAGGAGAGAATATGGCATGTCTGCTGCTACGACTGCTGCACCAGCCTGGAGAGAATAAGCATGTCTGCAGTTCCTACAGCTCCTCGAGTTTTCTTACAGCTTCCCCACTTGCATCTTGCCTACCCTGGCGTCAGCAAACAGCGTGAACAGTGAGACACATTGTTATGTGAGAAAAGGGGCAATACACAGACAAGGAAACAAATCTGATAATATCCAGTATGAAGTGTCATGAAGCAGTTAAACTTGGTAATATAGCCCAGGATGACTATAGGAGGACAGTGGAGTGTCAGTCTAGCCAGGGTGACAGGAATGTTCTGGACTTTCTGGGCAGCTTGGAAACTCAGGGCAATCAGCCCTGAAACCATTTTTGCCATTTCTAATTCCAATGTGGAATACAGGGAGCGAGAAGAAGGTAAAATGACAAGGCTATTAATATACGAGAGGCTGCCAAGCCATTATCATTTATTTCAAGTGGTGGTAAAAGCAGATGACTCATCCTTCAGAGCTGCAGGACTTTGCACCAAACAGTCTTGACGGTTTACTGGCTTGTCTGTTTTCCCAAGCCTAAAGTTCAGGGGACAGGGCTTCCGAGCATGAATATCACTGAAGAGCTGTATTTTTTCCACTCCAACTGTGAAAGGTCCCAAGGGAACCAACAATTGCTTCAACAGAGATTGGGAGCAGGGTGGTTTCCTGGTGGGGCCAGAGATAGGCACATAGATGGAGGAGTCTGTGTTTCCCTTGCCATCTCTCAGCAGGCACACTTCCATGCCTTTTGTAGGTTAGAGAGTCGCTTGTTGGAATTCGCAGGAGGAGCATATTTTCCCTGGTGCTCTGGACACATGTATTTAATGAAAGCCATTTCTCCTCCCAAGCCTGTGGAAAACCGATTAACAATTTCATTATGCCTTCTGGGCCCAGCTGCCAATCATTCGTAACAATTGGGATTGTTGGGTTTGGTCAAGTGCTCTGGGAGCCTCCATGGGTGGAAGCTCCACCATTGAATCTATCAGCCTGTTCTACAAAAGAGATTTGCTCCCAATATATTGGGAGGTGAGCTCACTGAGGAAGTACGTGCTTTCAATGTGGATGCATTATCTATAACATTGTTTGTTGGGCCTTGGTTCCAAAATTATTTGGGCTCTTATGTATGATAGAAAGGGCTGTGTGGTGGGCTAGATACATTTGAGACTTCCGATTTCTATGGGCAATTTTGACAGGAAAAATATGTTTTGATCTCTTAAGAATCTAGTATGATGGGCTAGAAGAGGAATCAGGATTTGGAAGGAACTATAATTGGATGAAACTGATCCTAACTTTCTCTCAAAATAGGAGTACCTGTTACAGTCTCCCTCACAAATAGGGTGTTCAACCTTAGACTGAAGCAGGGTTGGGGAGCCCAGTACTCAGGGCAGCCTGTGTCACTTTCAGATGAGCTCTACAACAAAGAACTCCTTTGATACAGTAAATAAAGAATTTCCTGAAAGAAGGTAGAAGGGCCAATCAGACTCCCCTTTGTTTACAACCCTAAATTATCCAGGACAAAACGTTTAAACTTGAAATTAGAGAGCTTGTCCCTACCACTGTTTTGCCCTGCCTGCATAGGCAGGCATGGTTTGATCCACCCTCTATGGATATGTGCTCTGTGACATCCAGTAATCATTTTCACACACACTAAAGCTGGTGGTAAAGCGTCTGCCTATGATGTGGGAGACCCGGGTTCAATCCCTGGGTCAGGAAGATCTCCTGGAGAAGGAAATGGCAATCCACTCCAGTATTCTTGCCTGGAAAATCCCATGGATGGAGGAGCCTGGTAGGTTATAGTCCGTCTGTGGGGTTGGACACGACTGAATGACTTCACTCACTTGAAAGCTAAATAGGTGACACGTTATCATAATACTTCTGATATTATTTGGACCAAAGATTAGCCAGTAATTTAGAGACATCACAATCATCTGAACGTCTCCGCATCAACAGTAAAGCTTCTGCCAATTTTTCATAGGCAAGCCCTTAGAACTTTATTCAGAGCCTGTTTACGCTTAGTCTACATACAGTTCCAAATACATGGAAATTAGGTTACCAAACCCAAAGCAGCTTAACAGCACAATTAGAAGGGAATAGGACTTATTCACCGATAATCCAGGGTGCAAATAGATTTCAGTATTGTCACAATCAATACAATTAGCCATAGAATGTTCAGTGTACTCTTGGGGAAATGACTTTCCAGCTCTGAGCCGCAGTTTCTATTTTTGTTTGACTGATGTGAGAAAGATGATAGCTTCTGTGCCTACTTCAAGCCAATGTTATTGCTCACGTCAGCTACTGTGTTGGATCATTTACAGTGCTTTTAGCTGCAAGTAATGAAAATCTTTACTTAGATTGACTCAGACAATAAAAACATTTATAAGAGGAAGTCCAGGGCTATGTGAGCTACTGGATTTCTTAATTCAGTAGCTCAACAATGTCACTGAGAACCATTTCAAAGACAACACAACGTTGTCTGTGTTGGCTCTTTCCTTTAGTGGAAGAGCTTGATCTAGGACAAGAGCTGGACCTAAAGTCAAGTGATAACCCAGAGTTCTGTCCACTGCTCATGCTATCTTAGGATTGTAGATATTCCAATAGTCTTCTGCATGAGGCTGTGTTGGGAAAAGCACTGGAAATTGAAGGAAGCTATCTCAGGGGAGTGCTTGTATCCAATTGGCTATAAAGTTCCCCAACTCTAGGAAGGGTCTAATTCCATGAAAATGTTCAAGGTATATCAGAATGGAAAAGGTTGAAGAAGGTTAGAGAGGAAATTATATGTTTAGGGTGCTTCTGGTTAGGAGTGATAAGAATATTGGATACTTAGGCTAGAAAGTGAAGTTGGCATGTATCTCTAATATCATGGTGTAAGACTACGTTCTTAGGGGCCATTACAAAATTTAAGTATAGGAATTTGACGTGGTCAAATTTAGGTTTTTGAAGGATTTGTATGGCCATGGTGGCAAACATGGATTTGGAGAGGTGATGGGTGATACCAGAGGTAGCTGGATCTCTTAAGATGCTGTTCCAATATTAAAGGACAGAAATACTGAGAATATGATGTAAGTCAGGGCAGAGGAGATAAAGTGCTGAGTGTCCTTCAAGTATTAGTCTTAGCCTGGTAGTTGGTGATAAATTGGATGTGGGTGGTGAGGAAGGGTTCAGCCTATGTTTCAGGTGTGGCCCCCTAGCACCTCTAGAGCTTTCATTGACATAGGCTGCCCAGGAGAAACAGGATGCCTTGCAATGGAAGAGAAAAGTTTTGGTAGTTTGGGATATGTTGGCTTTGAGGTTTATGTGGGAAATTTCCAAGAGGCAGTTGAATATATCAGACTAGAGCTTAGGACAGAAGTCAGATTAGAGATTGACTTATTAGTATTATCAGTGATATTATATGGCATTGTGTTTTACAAAGTATCTTCATCATCATGATTATATTTTATCTTTACCCCAATTCTATGAGGTACACATTATTTTCCCACTTCCCAGCTGAGGCAACTGAGTCCCACAGAAATTAAATGACTTGCCCAAGATCACACAGTAGGAAGTAATAGAGCTGGAGCCAGAATGCAAGTCTCCTAATACCAAATGCTACATGTTTCCTACTGTTCTTCAAAATAGCCAAGTCAGCTGCACAGAGATGGTAGGAGAAGCCATGAGCATTGCTGAGGTCCCTTACAAAGCTTATGAAAAGCAAAAAGCATTTGGCAGAGGAAGTCCTGGCATTTTCATGGAAGTAGATGTGAACTGACTGCAGCTGGGCTGGCAGAATTCTAATTGGTGGGATGTTATGATTCCACTTTCCTTTAGACCTTACTCTTGACCCTGAGGATACTGCAACTTTGCCCTTTCCGGTTTTCTTCCTATACCTAGTCTAGCCCCCTCCTCCTCCTGTGCTTCTACTGAAGTCACTCAGTTTGTGTTTTTGGCTCTGTTAACTGTGCCTTGAGGTTCTGAACCTTGGCTGAATCCCTAGATTGTTGACTCACTGCACCCACCGCAGGTCTCCCTGTTTGGGTCTTGTACTCTGTCCAGGATTTGGGCTGGCTGGGCTTCAGGTTCTGGATGTAAGCCCAGGGAGCATTACAAGGGAAGAATGAATTCAGACATGCTTCTTCATCCCCTCTCAGGCTTGCTCTCTTGCCCAGTAGGTCACAAAAGAATGGGTGTGATTTGCCTGATTGGCAAACAAACCCCTATGAAGGTTCACATGGCACATTAGACAGAAATGAGGACTTTGTAAACTAGGGGGCAATTCTCCTCCTTGTGAGGAGGCAGTGAGGAAAATCCAAAAGGCAAGAGTCAACTTGGGGTGTGAGTTGGAGGAGGGAGGGTGCTAAGGAAGACAACGGAAGCTCTGGTTCCTGTCTTCAGGGAAACAAGAGGCAATTTATTCCCATCCTCAGATCAGGACATGGTAAGCAACAGAACTGTGCTAAGAACAATGACACTTCTTATATCACATTTTCCAGCCTGGGTAGTGAGGAATCTGCATGAAGGTGTCTAAAGGAAGTTCACCACTTTAAACATCAAGGTTTTTGAAAAAGGTTATTTAATCTATGTATCAGGAGGTAAAAAACACATCTTCTGGCTATGGTACTTTTTTCTATCTTAGCAAAACGAAGCATATCACACCACACATAAGTGACCCCTTTCTAATGATTCCAGGTTCTTATTATGAATTTCATGTTCTGTTCTTGGCCATGACAGTTGTTTTCTTGATTGCTACTTAGATGTAGTCACTATTCCAACAGCAAATGGCCTCAGGTGGATGTGCTTTTTGAGTTAGCATGTTACAGTTTTTTCTCTTCCTTTGTTGTCAATGTGTCAACTGCCACTTCTCATGATTGTCAGTGAGTCTACTTCTTGCATGAAATTACTTTGCTATTTATCATTTGCTTTGAGATTGGAAGTTAGATACGTATATTTCATAGAATTTTATATAAACTAAAGTTTCTGAGCTCTGACTGAAATCCTGAACCCCCTACTCCAACAAAAGTGTGGAGCCTGGGCTTCATGATCATGATTTAGTTGACTCTGAAAGTGTTAACTGCTCAGTTGTGTCCTATTCTTTTTGACCCCATGGACTATAGCTTGCCCACCTCCTCTGTCCACAGAACTCTCCAGACAAGATTCCTGGAGTGGGTTACCATTCCCTTCTCCAGGGGATCTTCCTGACCCAGAGATCAAACCCAGGTCTTCCACATTGCAGGCAGATTCTATACTGTCTGAGCCACCAGGGAAGTCCAATTTGCTCTGAGGCTTTCCTTTTTCCCCCTTCTTAGTTGTATTCTCTTTAATCACAGCTTATTCATTCTTTTAGTGAATATTTTCTGAGCACCTACTATATGTCAGAGATTATTTTAGAGGCTGGGGAATACAGAAATAAACAAAGCCAAAAAAGTCCCTGGCCTCACGAAGCTTGCATTTCATGGGAGGAGACACTTTAAAAATAAGTACAACATATACTCAGTTCAGTTCAGTCACTCAGTCGTGTCCGACTCTTTGCGACCCCATGAATGGCAGCACGCCAGGCCTCCCTGTCCATCACCAACTCCTGGAGTTTACTCAAACTCATGTCCATCGAGTCAGTGATGCCATTCAACCATCTCATCCTCTGTCGTCCCCTTCTCCTCCTGCCCTCAATCCCTCCCAGCATCAGGGTCTTTTCTAATGAGTCAACTCTTTGCAGGAGGTGGCCAAAGTATTGAAGTTTCAGCTTCAGCATCAGTCCTTGCAGTGAACACCCAGGACTGATTTCCTTCAGGATGGACTTGTTGGATGTCCTTGCAGTTCAAGAGACTCTCAAGAGTCTTCTCCAACACCACAGTTCAAAAGCATCAATTCTTCGGCACTCAGCTTTCTTCACAGTCCAACTCTCACATCCATACTTGGCCACTGGAAAAACCATAGCCTTGACTATATGGACCTTTGTTGGCAAAGTGATGTCTCTGCTTTTTAATATGCTATCTAGGTTGGTCATAACTTTCCTTCCCAGGAGTAAGCGTCTTTTAATTTCATGGCTGCAATCACCATCTGTAGTGATTTTGGAGCCCCCCAAAATAAGGTCTGATACTGTTTCCACTGTTTCCCCATCTATTTCCCAAGAAGTGATGGGACCAGATGCCATGATCTTAGTTTTCTGAATGTTGTACTTTAAGCCAAGTTTTCCACAAAATATATTAGAAGATGGCAAATGTTATGCAATATAGAGATCCTTGGGTTTAAATACAAAAGAAGGTTTCAACCTAGCTTCTGGGTGTGGAAGAAGCAAGGGGAAATGGGTGTGGTCAAGATTGCCAGATGTGCATTGGAATTTAATTTCTTTTTCTTCCATAATAACAACATTGTGGCTGGGTACAAAACTGCCCAATTAGACCACATTTCTAAGAATCTCCCGCACTTTGATGCTGTCATATGCTGTCATGTGACTACATTATACTCACCTTAAGACCACAGTGTGCCTCCTCCTTGTCCTTTTCCCTCTTTTCTGTCATCTGGATCTTTTTATAGTGACCATGCACATTTAAATGATACCAATGCCCCAATGAATAGCTAAGGAGCAACTTGGAAGGACTTCAAGACGAGAACCACTTAACCAGTAGTCATGTATGGATGTGTGAGTTGGACTATAAAGAAAGTTGAGCACTGAAGAATTGATGCTTTTGAACTGTGGCATTGGAAGGACTGATGCTGAAGCTGAAACTCCAATACATTGGCCACATGATGCTAAGAATTGACTAATTTGAAAAGACCCTGATGCTGGGAAAGATTGAGGGCAGGAGGAGAAGGGGACTACAGAGGATGAGATGGTTGGATGGCATCACCAACTCAACAGACATGAGTTTGAGTAAACTCTGGGAGTTTGTGATGGACAGGTAGGCCTGGTGTGCTGCAGTCCATGGGGTTGCAAAGAGTCGGACATGACTGAGTGACTGAACTAAGTAACTTAACCACAGGGTCCTTCACATCAGGACTATTAAATAATAAAAAATAAACTCCTTTGTTTTCTCAGCCATTCTATTGGTGGGTCTCTATTATAACAACTAAAGTAGAATTGTATCTTAAATAAGGTGCTATTATAACAAAAGCCTAGCAGATAGGTGGTGGGGAGAGAGAGATTGATACTATCAAGTTGAAAATGGGTAAATTCTTTCATGCTATGACAAAGCATATTAAAATTGTCACTTATACTAACTTGAAATACAATCTGATGTTTACTGAGACTACAGTGCTAGAAAAAGTGGGAAGACTCAGAATGTTTATGTTTGCTGCTCCTTAATGCTTTTAAGCAAGTATTAGAAAGAGTTGATTTCAGCTGAGAATTTCCCCAATTTGCAATCAGAAATGGAAGGGAATAAATATAGTCCAAAGATGTGCCCCCTTGCCAGGTTTGGGAAAGGGAACTACTTAAGAGATTCCAAGTATCTAGAGAGAGAAGATTGGCTTTCTCAGAGTTCCAATGAAACTTTTCAGTCAATCAAAAAGAGATGGCCTGTTCCATTGATGTATGTTTCTGTTTCTGTGCTAGTACCATCCTGTTTTGATTACTGTAGCTTTATAGTGTAGTCTGAAGTCAGGGAATGTGATTCCTCCAGCTCTGTTCTTCTTTCTCAAGAATGTTTTGGTTTTTTAATCATAGTGTTGTATTCATTTTATACATTTACTAAATTTTTAAAAATTGTGCTTTTATTATATGTTTGGATAGTTTTCAGTTTGGGTGGTTATTATGAATAAATCTGTAAAATTCATATATATATAAGTGTGTGTGTGTATATATATATATATACACACACACACATATATATACACATACTCCTGTCATTTATACTCTAAAACCTAGAGCCAGACATCCTGGAGTGTGAAGTCAAGTGGGCCTTAGGAAGCATCATTACAAGAAAAGCTAGTGGAGAGGATGGAATTCCAGCTGAGCTATTTAAAATAATAAAAGATGATGCTGTCAAAATGCTGCACTCAGTATGTCAGCAAATTTGAAAAACTCATCATTTTTTCCAACTCATTGGAAAAGACCCTGAAGGACAGGGAAGCCTGGCGTGCTGCAGCTCATGAGGTTGCAAAGAGTTGGGCATGACTTAGTGACTGACCAATAACAACAAACACTCTACAAACTAGAATTGTTGGATCAAAGGGTATATATATATATGTAGCTTTAGTGTGTGAGTGCATGCTAAGCTGCTTCACTTGTGTTCGACTCTGTGTGACCCTATGGATTGTAGCCTGCCAGGCTCCTTTGTCCATGGGATTCTCCAGGCAAGGATACTGGAGTGGATTGCCATGCCCTCCTCGAGGGGATCTTCCCAACCCAGGGATTGAACCCTGGTCTCTTAAATCTCCTGTGTTGGTAGACAGATTCTTTACTATTAGTGCCATCTGGGAAGTCCATGTAGCTTTAGCGTGTGCTGTGCTTAATTCACTTCAGTTGTGCACGACTCTTTGTGACCCTGATGCCAAGTGTGGTAGAGTTGGGATAAGAAGTAATATCGACTAACTGCTAGCCTAATCACTGCCCTAGCCTGGATGAAAACAGAAAATCTAGCTTTCTGGAATTATTTTGTCTGTGCATTTTGCAAACAAATTTTCCTTCTACCAAATTATTGCTGCTTGGGAAGCTTAGAACTATTGCTGAGCAAAGGCCATGGAATTGCCCCTAACCAGTGGGGCTCATGCTGAGGGAGCACACATGAGAATGGACTTTGCTCCAGTCTGCTAACCCTCTGAGTCAAAATTGCTGACCATCCTCTTTCTTCAAAAACACCTTAAAAGCACTCTGCCTAGTGCCTCTCACTACTCCTGTCCCCTCCTCCACCCCCATTGGTATTGAGCCTGCACAAGTGGGAGGGGTGAGCTGGCACTGTGCTTGAAATATAGAGAGCATTTCTTTGTTTATCTGTCTCTAATGACCCCCAACAGGAATCTAGCAAAGTCTGAAAGCTGGAACCTCTCACCAACTATGACTCTCTAAGGGGACATATGACAAAGATCATGCAGATGATTCAGCAGCATCTGGTGAGCAGGTCTGAATAGTTTCACCTATGACTGAGATCAAGTACACAGATTGTTTGGCAACCAATCTGACTATTTATTTGCAATTAATAGTATAGCCTGTGTATTCCTAGCTGTGGGGAAGATGATTCATGTTGTGGTTCAAGATGGGTTTAAGGAAGTGGGACCCACCTAACTCCTTCAGGAACATGTGTTCTCTTTAGTGAGTAAGACCATTAGCAGATTTGGAGATAAATCAGCCCAAAGGACAGGAAAATTCCATAGTATGCAGACAGATAGAGCAGGTTTTGAACTTCCATGGTCATCACAACTATTTGGAAGATATGTTAAAATGCATGTTTCTGGGCCCTGCCTTGTAAATACTGATACAGTAGACCTGGAGAAGCTGAGTCTGTTGCTGATGGCTCAGGGGAGGATTATATGTTGATAATTGCTCTCAATTACTTCACTTGAGCAAGGATCTGGTGAGCTGGAAGATTCTTATTTCAATCTTACAAATGTATTCAATTGCTACAGTTGACCAGCTTGTCCTTGGAACCTGCAGACAATAGCCTCTGACACTCTGCAGACCTTCTCAGTTTCCAAAATGTCTCCTGGCCATACATTTCTATGATCCTCAGGTTAACTCTAAAGTGGAAAGGTCATGATGGCATGAGTATCCCATTTTACAAATGAGGAAATTGGGACTCCATGAAGGAAAGTGACTTGCCTAAAGGCTTCAGAGCCAGAGTTGCCAAGCTGTTATTCAAATCTTAATATTCAGAATCTAGCTCAAGGAGTGTCCTGCTCCAACCTGTTCAGCCAAGAGGCATTGAGTTTCTGATTTTATTCCACTGTAATAGGTCTTTAGAAGGTGTTGCCATTTATTTTAATCCCTCAAGAATGTGACAAGTGACTTTGAAAGTTAGACTCAGGGTACTCCTGGCAGAGACAACTGTGGAAGTGAAGTGAAGTGAAAGTTGCTCAGTCGTGTCCTACACTTCACGACCCCATGGACTATACCGTCCATGGAATTCTCCAGGCCAGAATACTGGAGTGGGTAGCCTTTCCCTTCTCCAGGGGATCTTCCCAACCCAGGGATCGAACCCAGGTCTCCTGCATTGCAGGCAGATTCTTTACCAACTAAGCCACAAGGGAAGCAAAGGCCAAATCTCAGGAAAATGCTCCCTTATCACTAGTGTGCCAATACCCCTCTCATTATCTGAGGTCCAATTCAGAGTTCTGCATCCTTCTCCATCAGATGTCTTAGTCCCTAGAAAGGCTGCCCTCACTGAACAGGGCACCATCTCCCATACCTCCCCTTCCTTCTCTCCATCAGAGCCTACTGTCCTGGACTGGGCTCCTTACCCCAGAATCACTAAGTCTAACAGAGCATACTAGCTTACCAAGGTCAGGAAAAGTGAGGAGGCTTGACTTAAAGCCCAGACTAGTCCGTAAGGGAGGCCATTTTTCCACCCTGCAGGGCCAGCGACTCTGCCTCCCATCATCTTTTGCAAACTTTCAATCTACCCTATATTTTAATATTTTGAATCCCCAGAGTAGGATCCAGACCCCCCCCCAAGTCCCCTCACCAAGATTTGAGGGAATTAAAGGCTCTCCTGTCCATTCCCATGCAGGATGTCTAATTTGCTTATGGGAGAAATCTTTGGATCTTGTTTGGAGTCACTGGGCAGTTGCATAGAAGCTCAGCTAATGTCACAGCCATCAGGTCTGAGGAGACAATTTGCCAACTGACTTCTCACACATTTCTCTCTCCAAGAAGATTCTCATCTCAGTCTGAAGATTATTTCTATATTTAACAAATTTTTAATAAGAGTCTGATATATCCCCAGCACTACAGCATGCTCTGGAAATATAGCAGTGAACATAATAACAGATAAAAATCCCTGCTATTCTGAACATTACATTCAAACAAGGGGGTATTATTGCCAATGCCTGAAACATAATACGTAGAATATATACTACAGTTGAAAGTGGTGAGTGTTAATGCAAAAAGATAAAAAAGAAGGGTAAGGTTTATGGTGATTGCTAGCGGGGTGTGTGTGTGAGAGAGAGATGTTAAATAGATGGCAAGTGAAGGCCTCATTTAGAAGTTTAACAGTTGATAAAGACCCAGAAGAGATGAGAAATGAGCCATGTTGTACACAACTGGAAAAAGAGCATGCCAGACAGAAGTGTGAGTACAAAGTCCCTAAAGTGAGAGTATGCTTGGTATGTTCTAGGAAGAGCAAGGAACCAAAAGTGGCCAAAGCAGACTGAGCAAAGCCAAGAGGTATTAAGAGCTGAAGTCAGAGAGGTTGGAGTAGGGAAGGAGAAGTAGATCATTAAAGACTTTAGGCCTTTGGAAGGAAATTGATACCTATTGTATGACAGGAAAAAATCATGATCTGCTCAGGTATTTTTACAATCTGTTTCACTGGAGTATTTTTTTAACATACAATAAAATATACCCAGTTTAATCATAATGCAGTTACATGAGATTATTTAAATGTACAGTTATATAATCTCGATCACAATCAAGATACAGAATATTTACATCACCCAGTTTCAAAGTCTCCTTTCTACTTTTGCCTCCAATCCGAGGTAATGCCACTTACCTAATCAATCACAGTGCACTAGCTTTGCTTATTCTAGAATTGATATATGTAGAGTCATACTTCACGGACTATTTTATGAATGCCTTCTTTCACTAAAAATTATGTCCTTGAAATTCATCCATGTTATGTGTAGCAGTAGTTCTTTCATTTTTAATACTGAGTACTATTATACTGTGTAAATATACCACAGTTTGTTTATCTGGTAACTTGTTGACAGATATTTATATCATTTTCAGTTTGGGGGAAACATGAATAAACATGCTATGCAAATTTGGGTACAGATTATTGTGTAAACATATATTTTCAATTTTCTTAGGTTAAAAAAGAAAGCATACAGCAAACACTTTTATACTGCCACCTAGATTCTATCAGTTTTATTATAGTTGCTTTATCATATTTGTCCATCCTGCTAGTGACCCATTCAGTTCAGTTCAGTTCAGTCACTCAGTCGTGTCTGACTCTGCGACCCCATGAATCGCAGCACGCCAGGCCCATCACCAACTCTCCATCACCAACTCCCAGAGTTTACTCAAACTCATGCCCATCGAGTCGGTGATGCCATCCAGCCATCTCATCCTCTGTCATTTCCTTCTCCTCCCGCCCCCAATCCCTCCCAGCATCAGGGTCTTTTCCAATGAGTCAACTCTCCACATGAGGTGGCCAAAGTATTGGAGTTTCAGCTTCAGCATCAGTCCTTCCAATGAACAGCCAGGACTGATCACCTTTAGGATGGACTGGTTGGATCTCCTTGCAGTCCAAGGGACTCTCAAGAGTCTTCTCCAACACCACAGTTGAAAAGCATCAATTCTTCGGTGCTCAGCTTTCTTTATAGTCCAACTCTCATATCCATTGATGACTACTGGAAAAATCATAGCTCTGACTACTTTGACTATATGGCCCTTTGTTGGCAAAGTAATGTCTCTGCTTTTTAATATGCTATCTAGGTGGGTCATAACTTTCCTTCCAAGGAGTAAGCATCTTTTAATTTCATGGCTGCAATCACCATCTGTAGTGACTTTGGAGCCCCCCAAAATAAAGTCTGACACTGTTTCCACTGTTTCCCCATCTATCTCCCAAGAAGTGATGCGACCAGATGCCGTAATCTTAGTTTTCTGAATGTTGAGATTTAAGCCAACTTTTTCACTCTCCTCTTTCACTTTCATCAAGATGCTATTTAGTTCCTCTTCACTTTTCTGCCATAAGGGTGGTGTCATCTGCATATCTGAGGTTATTGACATTTCTCCTGGCAATCTTGATTCCAGCTTGTGCTTCCTCCAGCCCAGCGTTTCTCATGATGTACTCTGCATATAAGTTAAATAAGCAGGGTGACAATATACAGCTTTGATGTACTCCTTTTCCTATTTGGAACCACTCTGTTGTTCCATGTCCAGTTCTAACTGTTGCTTCCTGACCTGCATACAGATTTCTCAAGAGGCAGATCAGGTGGTCTGGTATTCCTATCTCTTTCAGAATTTTCCACATTTTATTGTGATCCACACAGTTAAAGGCTTTGGCATATTAAATCTACTTTATTATTTGTGTGTATTTCAAAGCAAATTAGATACAACAGTTATTGTTCTCACAAATATTTTATCAGGTCTTTCACTAACTAGAATTCAATATTTGTCTACAGTTTTTTTCTTTCAATTTAAAACTTTACCAAAACTTCACAACGAAATGCACAAATCTAAAGATATCATGTGAGTGTTGACAAATATCTGCACCTGAGTAAGCCAAATCTTTAGAAAGACGTAGAACATCACCATTACTGTTACCTTATGCTCCCATGTTCCTTGCCATCAATTCTTGTCTATACCATCCTCTGGAAGCAACTACTGTTTAACATTCTTCTAAGACAACTACTTTGTCTATTCTAGACCTTCATACAAATAGATTCATACAGTATGTACTCTGCTGTGTAATTCTTCTTTTGCTTTGGTTGAGATTGCCCTTTTTTGCTCTATTTTCAAGACTCATTAATGTTTTTGTGTTCATTAATAGAGCTTTCCTTTTTCTTGCTGAGTAGTCTTCCATTGTATAGATATAGTGTATTTTGGTTATACATTCTCCTATTGATAAGCATTTGTTTACTTCAGTTTTTTACTATTATGAATAAAACTGCTATGAACATTTTTGTAGAAGTCTTTTTGTGCACATATTGTTTCATTTTTCTTGGATAAATATTTAGGAATAGAATGACTGTCATATGGTAGGAATATGGAAACACAATGGAATATTACTCAGCCATTAAAAATAATTCATTTGAATCAGTTCTAATGAGATGGATGAAACTGGAGCCCATTATACAGAGTGAAGTAAGCCAGAAAGATACAGACCAATACAGTATACTAATGCATATTTATGGAATTTAAAAAGATGGTAACAATAACCCTATATGCAAAACAGAAAAAGAGACACAGATGTACAGAACAGACTTTTGGACTCTGTGGGAGAAGTAGAGGGTGGGATGTTTTGAGAGAATAGTGTTGAAACAAGTATACTATCAAGGGTGAAACAGATCACCAGCCCAGGTTGGATGCATGAGACAAGTGCTCAGGGCTGGTGCACTGGGAAGACCCAGAGGGATGGGATGGGGAGGGAGGCAGGAGTGGGGATCGGGATGGGGAACACATGTAAATCCATGGCTGATTCATGTCAATGTATGGCAAAACCCACTACAATATTGTAAAGTAATTAGCCTCCAACTAATAAAAATAAATGAAAAAAAAGAAACTTCTAGAACATCTTCCAAAGTAGTTGTAGCATTTTACATTCCAATTAACAATATACAATAGTACCAGCTTCTCCCCAAGTCTTTTTAAAGTTCAGCCATTCTGATGTGTGTGTGGTGATATGTTCTCTTGGCTTAATTTTGCATTTCCTTGTTAACTACTGATAATTAATATTTTTTCATGTGTTTTTGGGATATTTATATATTTTTTCTTGTGAAACATGTATTCAAATATTTTTCCCACTTTTAAGGTGAATATGTTTTGTCTCTTATTGAGCTATAGGGTTTTATTTTTTTTAAATATATACCCTAAATAATAGTCTATCGTCAGATATATGTTTTGTAAATGTTTCCTTCCAGTCCATGACCTTCCATTAATAGTGTCTTCTTATGAGCAGAAGTTTAAATTTTGATTAAGTATATTTTATTATTCTTGTTTATAGTTATTACTTTCCATGGTTTAAGGAACTTTTGCCTACCCCCAATTCTCAAAGACATTCTCCACTTTTTTAAAATTCTAATTAACTTATTTATTTTAATTGGAGGATAATTACTTTATAATATTGTGATGGTCTATGCCACACATCAACATGAATCAGCCATAGGTATACATGTGTCCCCCCCATCCTGAAACCCCCTCCCACCTCTCTCCCCACCCTATCCTTCTAGGCTCTCCCCAAAAAGCATTAGGGTTTCAGCTTTTACATTTAGGTCTATGATTTGTCTTGAATTATTTTTTATTTGTGGTATATGTTTTGGGTTGAGGTTTATTTTTCAAATATAGATATCCAGCTGTTTCAGTACCATTTGTTCAAAAGTCTTTTATTGCCCACTTGGATAGCATTGAGACCTTTGTGGAAAATCAAATAATTTTATAAACATGCATCTACGTCTGGGTTCTGAATTATGTTCCATTGATCTATGAGGCAATCCTTGTGATATTTCTTTACTGTCTTGATTACTTTAAGTTGATAATAGGTCTTGAAATCTGCTGATAGTGTAAGACCTCTGACTTTGTTATTTGTGGAGGTTTTAAATTTTGATGAAGACCAATTTATCATATTTCTTCTTTTATGGTTAGTGTTTTTTTTTTTTTTTTTACCTCTTGCAAATTTTATTTTATTTTATTTTTATTTTTTTTCTATTTTTTTTTTGTCATACATTGATATGAATCAGCCATAGATTTACACGTATTCCCCATCCCGATCCCCCCTCCCACCTCCCTCTCCACCCGATTCCTCTGGGTCTTCCCAGTGCACCAGGCCCGAGCACTTGTCTCATGCATCCCACCTGGGCTGGTGATCTGTTTCACCATAAATAGTATACATGCTGTTCTTTTGAAATATCCCACCCTCACATTCTCCCACAGAGTTCAAAAGTCTGTTCTGTATTTCTGTGTCTCTTTTTCCGTTTTGCATATAGGGTTATCGTTATGGTTAGTGTTTTTTTATCCCAAAGTTTCCATCTAGAAATTTTACAGTATTAACCTTTATATGCTATTAGTATTAGTCACTCAGTCAAGTCCAACTCTTTGCAACCCCATGGACTGTAGTCTGCCAGGCTTCTCTGTCCTTGGGATTCTCCAGGCAAGAATACTGGAGTGGATTACCATTTCCTTCCCCAGGGGATCTTTCCGACCCAGGGGTAGAACCTGTGTCTCTGCATTGCAAGCAGATTCTTTACCATCTGAGTCACCAGGGAAGCCTTTTATATGCTATGCACAATTTCAAATTAATTTTCATATATGCTGTGGGGGGTTAGAGCTCATTTTTCCCATAAAGATATCCAATTGTTATAGCAACATTTATTAAAAAGAGTTTCTCCTTCGACCAGATGCCTTAGTCTGGCGTCAATTAAATGTATGTGCAAGAATCTATTTCTAGACACTTCTGTTCTAACAATTTTTGTGTCTAATTGTTATGTTACTACTGCACTGCCACTTTGCTACAAATTTATTCTATTTTTTAAACTACTTTATTAAGGTTTGATTGACACATGTAAACCTGTACATATTTAATGTATACAACTTGATGGGTTTGGAGTTAAGTATATACACATGAACCCATTACCAATATCAAGGCAATAAACATATCCATCACCTCCCAAAGTTTCCACCTGCCCCTTCACTACTTGGGGGAGGATGTTAAAAACTCAACATAAAATCTACCCTCTCAGCAAATTTTAAGTATATAACACAGTATTACTGTTTGCTATATGCATTATGGTGTATAGTAGCAGATCTCAAGAACTTACCTACCTTGCATTACTAAAAATTTGCATCCTTTAACCATCAACTCCCCATATTTCCCTCTTTCCAGGCCCTGAAAACCATCATTCTATTCTCTGCTTCTAAGAATTTGATTATTTTAGATTCCACATGTAAGTGAGATCACATGGTATTTATTTTCTGTGTCTGGATTATTTCACTTAGCACAGTGCCCTCCAGGTCCATCTATATTGTCACAAATGGAAGGATTTCTTTCTTTTTTAAGGCTGAGTAATATCCCACTGCCTGTATACACAACATTTTCTTTATCCATTCATCCATCAATCGACGTTTAGATTGTTTCTATATCTTGGCCATAGTGAATAATGCTGCAGTGAACATGAGAGTACAGAACACTTTGAGATCTTGATTTCAATTTCTTTGTATATATATCCAGATTGCTGGATCACATGGTAGTTCTATTTTTAATTTTTGAGAAACCTCCAATCTGTTTTCTATAATGACTGTATCAAAATTACATTCCTGCCAACACTGTACCACAAAGGACTTCAGATAGCCAAAGCAATCTTGAGCAAGGAGAACAAGATTTCAAATTATACTACAAATTTCTGATTTCAAATTATACTACAAAGTAATCGAAAACTAGAAAAGTAGTGGCATAAGGACATATACACCAATGGAACAGGATGGGGAACCCAGAAATAAATTCTTACATATAAGGTCAATTGATCTTTGACAAGGGCACAAAGAATACTAAATGGGAAAAAGACAGTCTTGTCAATAAATGATGTTGGGAAAACATGCAAAATAATAAAACTGAACCCTTATCTTACACCATACACAAAAATCAACTCAAAAGGGATTAAAGACTTAAACATAAGGCCTGAAACCATGTAATTCCTAGAAGAAAGTACAGGAAATAAACCTCCCGGATGTTGGTTTCAGCAATGATTTTTGGATAAGACACCAAAAGCAAAAGTAAACAAGCAGGATGACATCAAAATAAAAAGATTCTGCCCAGCAAAGGAAACAATTGACAGAATGAAAAGGCGACCTACAAAATGGGAGAAAATATTTGCAAACCATATACCTGATAAGAGTTTAATATCCAAAATATATAAGGAACTAATCAAACTCAATAGCCAAAAAAAGCTAACCTGATTTTAAAATGGCCAAAGGACCTGAATAGACATTTCTCCAAAAGAGACATACAAATGACCAATAAGTATATAAAAAGGTATTCAAGATCATTAATCATCAAGGAAATGCAAATCAAAACGACCTCACATTCTTAGGAGACCTCCACATGGACTCTTGGAGTACTACAGTTCCTGCAGATCCCTCATCTATAGTACCCTGCCCCACAAATTCCAGTCATTCCAGATCCCCCTACCACTGTATTCCTTCTCCATCCATGGGAGTGCCATGCTTTGCCTTGACTCTAGCTCACTGTAGTGTGAGGGGGAAACTTTTTCCAGGCTGAAAGGTGACTCTGAGGCTTACCTTGTGAGTTTACTTTGTTTTAGTTATTTGTCACTTGCTTCCTGTTCTCTAATGCCTGAAAACAGTTGTGTCACATATTTTGTACAGTTCCATGGTTGTTAACAACTAGAAAGCTTGTCAACTACCAGTTACTCCATCACAGCTTGGACCTATGACTTAGTTTCTGAAAAAAACCACTCTGAATACTGTAATAAGAATGGATTACAAAAGGGTAGGGTGGCATTAGGGAGACAAGCCTGGAGGATAGAGTGTCAGTACAAGAAAGAGATGACGGTGGCTTGGACCAGGGTGAGAGCAATGTAGATGTGAAGGAATCACTGGGATCTGGATGTATTTTAAAACTATTTCAACAGCATTTCTTGATGGATTATACATGAAGTGTGACAGAAAACGAGGAACCAAATAGCGTTCCAAGGTTTTGGCTTGAGTGACTCAGAGTATGAAATTCCTATCAATTGAAATAAGGAAGTCTGTGGATAGAGAAAGCTCTGTGGGAGTTAATCAGTTCAGACATGTTGAATTTGAGATACCTGTTAAACCTCCAAGTTTTGATGTTGCATAGGCATGAATATTATGGGTGTGTAGCTTGTATAAGAAGAACGAACCGGAGATACAGATATGGGAGTTAGTGGTATATAGATGGTATTTAAAGCCATGAGACTGGAAGTAAGTGTAGATAGAGACAAGTGGTTCAGAGACTATTTCCTGAGTTATTCAAACGATAAAAATTCATGTTGAAGACAAAGAATAGGAAAAGTAAACTAAGAAGGAGCCACCAATGAAATAGCAAGGAAAACCAAGTTTGTGTTGAAAATCAGAAACTGAGTTACAAAAGTAAGTCAAGGAGGGGGGTGTGATTAACAGTAACAAATGCTGATGATGAGACTTACAAGATAAATATTGAGTGTTAATCAATAGATTTAGCCATATAGCAGTCACTGGTGATCTTATTAAGAGCAGTTCCTATGGGTGTATCTGTGCGATGTGGTAAGGAGGTAACAAGGACTGATTGGAGTAGATTCAAAAGAAAAGCAGAGATGAGGATTTTTAGACGGTATAGACAAGGAGGTGAGGCAACAGTGTAGACAGGTAGTTTTTCTGTATAGGCAAGCAGAGAAATAAGGCAGTACCTGGCAGGGAAAGCAGGTCAAGAGAATGTTTTGTCGGTCTGGGAAAAATAATAGCACGTTTATTTATTTATGGGAAAGAATAAGTAGACAGTGAATAATTGATAATGCACAAGAGAGAGAAATTAATCCAGGATGCAAGTAGAAACAAAGACATTAGGTAGAATTGTGGACAGTTAATTTAGACTAACAGGTGTTGGTACAGGTAGTTGTGGGTATGGTGAGGGTAACATATGGAAATTCTCTTTGGATTACTTCTATTCTTCTGAGTGAAATAGGAATTATGGTTGGAGCTGAGAGTGAGGCCACAGACCATGCGATTGCAAGTACAAGTGAACCAGAGTGGGTTGAGGCTCATTTCAACACCCAAGCTCCCTCTAAGCTTGCATTTTCATTAGCACCAGGCCAGAGAGTCTAAGGAGAAAAAGAAGGGGATTTCAGGGCATCAGGGACAGTGCCAGTATCTGAGGACCTAACTTCTCCAGTTCTAGAGGGCTTCTCTGGGTAACTTGTCACACGTTCAGAAGGTAGAAGGCATGAGTGCTACAATGTCTGCCTCCTTCAATGATACAGCTGTTATATATAATTTGCAGAGGTAGAACCTTGCCAGACAGAAGAGCATACTTGAATGACTGATAATGGCCTCAGGGCTCATGGGGACCAGAATGGCCAAATTTTGGCCTACCATCTCTTCAACAAACACTAACTTTGTGCTGTCGTATATCTGGGTGAGCCTGAAGAAAGGTGTAAGGGAGTACATGTGCACTTGGACTTCTCCAGGACTCTATAAATATGTGGAAAACACAGGCTTGGTAGGTTCCAGCTGAGGAGAAGACAACTACCAAAACCAAGTGTCAAACACAAAGATACTCAACCACTGCTTAGGAAGGAAGTGGAAAAGGGCTGGTGTCCTTTTGATCACCATTTTGATAGCAAAATAGGGCTTTTAAATGTAATTTTTAATTAAAAAAATTCTTGCTGTTAAATAAATTGTGTTTGTTGTATAACATTTATTGTATATCAATATAGAGAAAATAAAATCATTACAATACCACCACTCAAAGGAAAACACAGTTGCATTTTGGGCTCTTTTCCTTTCAGGCATTTTCTTATATTATATACACGCATACAAATGTTTATGCAAAAGTGAGATCAGAATGTATATATAGTTGCTACCTAAGTTTTACACTTGACATTACTGTGGTGACTGATTAGAAAATCAGCGCCTGACAGTTACATAAGTTTTGAAAAGCATACAAATATAACAACTAATCTCCCCGTCCAAAGATAACCTCTGTGGGTGGCCAGTTTTAAGTGGCTGGAGTTTCTGTGTCTGGTTTATTCTTAGATAATCAAATTCAATAGTCTTCAGCCCCTTTCCTGTCCCACCACACCAAGGGAATATAAAACAACCCCCTGCATCGTTTAAAAGTTCTTCTCTCTCTTATCTGGTTCTATGTTTTTGTTTTACAGACAAAAATCTGAAACAGAAAAGTTTGCTTATTGCTTATGAGAATTTAATGTACCACCCAGGTTTCCTATTCCCCGAAATTGCTACCTCTGGCTGCTTCCTCCTCTGTAAACTGGACAGTCTCCATGGCTGCCCCCCCACCCCCACCCCCGCCCCCACTGTGCACCGCCAATGCCAAGTGACTTGAAGAGAATTTAAAGAAGTCAAATCAACCTAGAGTAGCACAGTGAAGGGCAGCTTCTAGGAGAAGTGGGTGGTAACAGAGTAAGTCTGCTGACTTGATTGGAAAGGAGGCCCTGAGGTCTTTCAGTGAGGAGAGGGAATGGCTCATTCATTCAATTATTCGTTTGTTCATTTATGGTGGGAGGAAAACAATTGCTATGTTAAGAGCTGGCTACAGTTTGAGTGTGTTGGCTCTGGAGGAAAGCAGAATTTTATTAGGAAAAAAACCTTTGGTTTATAAAATCCTGTTATTAGGCCCTTGCAGCCATGAGGGACAGATCCAGTGGGCAAAGTGGAGGTGGAAGAGGCGAGATCAACAAGAATTTAATTCCTCAGCATAATAAAGTAACAGGTGTTTTCCCCTTTCCTGTAGTGAGCCAGGAAAAGTGAGGTTATAGAAACTAGAAGTGATAGGGAAACTTGGAGGGGGAGAATGAATGTAGAGAAGCAGACAAGGCCATAAGAAAGGGCATCATAAAGACCGTGATTCGGTGCCCCGTACACATACCGCGATTCGGTACACCGTACACGTACCGCGATTTGGTACACCATATACGTACCGCGATTCGGTACACTGTACACACCTCGGGGCTGCAGGGCAGTCAGGTTATTGTGCTCAGCAATCATCTCTCTCTGTTTCCCTCCTCCCACCAAGATTTCTTTTTCTTTTCTTCCATCATCAAATCATCATCATCACTACCATCATGTTTATTGAGCATGTACTACATACAGGCACTGTGTTTTTTAATGTGCTTCATACCATTTAATCCTTACAACTATTCCATAAAGCAGAAGTTATCAATATTGTCATTTTTCAGCTGCAGAACATCTGTGCTTTCAGAAGTATAAAGAGGCTAAATAACTGGCACAAAGTGCCAGGAATGGGTTCAGTTAGTGCATGAGTCCAGGTCTATGCTCTGTAACAGTAATCTTCATACTTCTGTAACTGCCCATCCCATCAGTTAAACATTTTCCATTATCTGCTCCCAATATATGAATAGTTACTTGCAGCTGATATACATGTACCATGATACTATTTCTATATTATAGATATACCATAAAACACATTTAAATTTAGAACTTTTAGTAGGATAATATAAATATGAGCTTCAAAATGCCTATCTCTGTAACTATCTTATAAGTCCTGGTGGCTTTACCCTGCAATTTGCTAATTTCTCAGGAAGTAATATACAGTTAATGTGAGGTTTATCATCAACAATGGTGATGAAATATCACATTTCATATTGTCTTGATAATTTCAACTTTTTACCATTTTTTTTTGGTCACATATGATTAGCTTGTCATGTAGCTTACAAAGGGTTTGTTCCCAGATTAAAGTGTCAGTGGTGTCATTTTCTTGTCATTCACTTATGCTTGTATCATTAGTATTACCTTCAAACTGCTGTTTCTTTGCAAAAAAACTTTTTAAAGTACTTATCTACTTTGTGAGAGTGAGTTGAGTTAAAGTTGGATGCTATCTTCTTGATTTTAGTCATCCTAGTGCATGTGAATAGGATAACATGTGGTTTTGACTTGCATAATCTTAATATCCAGTGATGTTGAGCATCTTCTCATGTGCTTTTTCACCTCTTATATATCATCCTGGCCTCTTATATATCATCCTGAGAAATGTCTACTCAGATCCTTAGCTCATTTTAGGTCACTTGTCTTTTTTGTTTTAAGAGTTCTTTTTATATTCTAAATACAAGTCCTATATCACATATATTGCAATTATTTTCTCTCATTCTCTGTGTTGGAAAGGATGTGAAGAAATGAATGCTCATTCACTACTAATGGGATTGTAAAATGGGGTGGCCACTTTGGAAAACAGCTTTACAGTTAATCAAAAAGCTAAACATAGTTTGCATATGACCCAGCAATTCCACCACTAGGTATTTACTCAAGAGAAATGAAAACATACATCTACATAGAAAGAAAGTCACACAGTTGTGTTCGACTCTTTGCAACCCCATAGACTCTATCCCCTCCAGGCTCCTCTGTCCATGGAATTCTCCAGGCAAGAGTACTGGAGAGGGTTGCCAGAAACTTGTACATTAATGTATATAAGAGTGTTACTCATAATGGCCAAACAGTGGAAAGAACCCAAATGTCCAACAACAAATTAATATATAAATAAAATGCGGCTTATTCATAAAATCTAAAATCTTTTGGCTATAAAAAGGAATGAGTGTTGATATACTATACAATGAAGATGAAACTTGAAAGCATTATACTAAGTGAAAGAAGTCAGACACCGTTCAGTTTATATGATGTACTCCAAATAGGCAAAATGACAGAAAGTAGTTTAATGGTTGTCCACAGTTGAGGGGAGAGTTGAGGGCAAGAGAGCAGTGACTGCTAATGGGCATGCAGTCTATCTGGGGTCATGAAAATGTTTTGGAATTAATGGTGATGGTAGTCCATCACCATTATATACTAGTATATGTGAGTATATATACTAATATGTATATATTAGTATATGTGAATATACTAAAACTCACTAAGTTATATACTTTGAAGGAATGAAGTTTATGGTAATTGAATTATAACTCAATAAAGCTATCATATAAAAATAGTTGATATCTCTAAATTCATTTAACTTAGCACCCATGACTTGCTCAAAATGCTGGTGTTCCTCCAGGAGGGCCCTGCAGTAAATGCTAGAACATTGTGCATCTTTCTTCTTATCTCAGGGCACTTCTCCACAACACAGGCCTAGGACTGTCTGCCACGTGAGTGAACAAAACGAGATGAGGGCCACAGGTCACCAAGCATACTCCATAATGGGAAGACAAATTTCTGTCTCAGCTCTTCATTTTCTTTTTTTGGCTGCACCATGCAGCTTGTGGGATTTTAGTTCCCTGATGAGGAATAGATCCAGAGGCCTTGGCAGTGAAAGTATGGAATCCTAACCACTAGACCACCAGGGAATTCCCCATTTCACTTTTTAAACTTAAAGACATAGAAGAAGTTGTAATGTCTTCTTTCTCACAAAGAAATGGATCACTCCCATGCATCTCATATTAGATATTACTGTCCTAAGCCATGTTCTAGAAATGCACTGAATTTTTTTTCCAGTAAAAGCCAGTTACACACAGTGGCCTGACCAACTTAGCAGAGGCCAAGATCTACTGCTACTCAAATTCTAGACAAGAAGTAGCAGTTGAACATACAATCTGGAGAAGTGATCATTGATAGAGTAAAGCTATAAGAAATTGGGACCAAGTGTGATCCAAAGCAAGGGGGAGGGATTCAACCAAGACAGAAGAGTGATCACTTTTTCTAACATAAATGAATGGAACAGGTAACTTTGCAGGTTTGATAAACATAGCACAGGGAAATTTCCTTCTGTTGGATTTCATTTTGTGTGTGTGTGTGAACTAGGAAGTGAGGTCCTATGCTGAGAGCAAGGGGCAGTTAGGGGAGAAAGTTAAAGGTTTGAGGATAATAGATACAGTTTGAAATAGCTATTGTGGATATAATGGGTAGGTAAGTTGATCAGAGGCATGTGGTAGAATTGCCAGGTGGTTGGTGTTGGAGGATGGAAATTGATAATTGTGCCTTTAGAATGGAATCAACCTTCCTGAAGTGCAGTTTTCTCCAGTGTTATTCAGCTGCTGAGACTCAAGCACAGAGATTAAGTTCATGCAGAGTTGGGTTACCAAAAAAAGGTGGGGAGGGGGGAAGAGAATTTAGGCAAGGCATTGGAAAGGGTGTAACTGAACTGATTAGCCATTCCATCCAAATAGGATAAGGAGTCAGGCAGAGAAAGGAAAGGACTAAAAGACTGAGTGAGACAAAAAGAGTCACTAGTTTGTGAGCCCCCAAATGGTGAAGAACTGTCATGGTGGAGAGTAGAGCAAGCAATCGAGAAATAGAGAAGTTTGTGGTCAGAGAGTAGAACGTTTGAAACACTGGTTCTGAAGGTGGGACAATAACAGGAAATGACAGGGTCTCTGGTATGATGGCAGGAGCGTGTGGCTGAGATGAAATGAGGAGAGGTTCCTTGGAAATAAAAAGGCTAAGGAATGGGGAATTTGGGAAGTTAGACAAAGTCATCCACAATGATGGCAGAACTTAGAGTACAAAGCGCACTGTGAATCAGGTGCCAAGTCTTCAATAAATAAATGACTAGGAGATCTGGACATTAGAAAAGTAAGGAAAGAGAGAGTGTGTGTAGGAAAAGAGCAAATTAGCCAAGATGGAGGTGGTCAGGCACTCTCGCCCCATGGCCTCTCACTCTCACCCCATGTTTTATAAAGAATTATGTAGCAGCTGAGATCATTTATAACACTGCACATGCGTGTCACAAGGTACTCACTTGGCCATGGGCTAGTTTTGTTCTATAAGCATAAAAGCGTCACCTGAAAAGTCCTTGGGGCTATGTTATGGCTGCGCGATGGAGGTTAGGCTGTGTTACAGCTGTGTCCACTGAGTCAGCCAGGAGCGGAGAGAATACAATGTGTCTGCTGCTATGGCCGCTGTGCCAGTCAGGAGAAAATAAATGTGTCTGCAGTTCCCATGGTTCTTCACTTCTTCTTCCAGCCTCCTAGCTCGCACCTTGCCTACCCTGGGTTCAATGAAGAGTGCGCACAGTAAGGTAACAGTGAGACAACTGGCTCTGTGAGCAGGATCAGCAAGAGAGTATGATATAAGTAAATGACACAGGACTCCAATAAATGGAAGTTTCCTGTTTTCTTGTTTTGTTTTACAAGTAAGTGGAAGAGTCATGATCTGGAGCAAAAAAGGCCATTAATGCCATTTCTAGACTGAGATATATGAGGTGTGAGAAAATAAACAATCCCAGCTTGCATTTAAGACAGCTGTGGGAAAGGGATTTCTCAGAGGGAGCCTCAAAGCCATACTGATAAGCCCTGGAGGGAGGGACAGCAAAGAGGAGGCAGAAAAGCTCTCATAATTTGTCATGAGAATGCAAAATAAAAAAACAACTTAATAAATTGTGAACATTTTGAGCAAGAGCAAGCATCATATCTCCAGAGCATGTGTTTCACAGTAAATGGGTAGCACACAATGTAGGCCATATTCTGCAGGTTCTATTTGCTGCCCTAAATGTAGTGTAGGAGTCATCACCACAACAACAAGTTAAGAAATAAAGCGTAGAAAGGAAGAGATTTGTCCAACATTCCTCAGAAAGTCAATATATGATTCATAAGGCAAGATGTTTTCCCTGTAGCAGACTACGTTCCTTGGATCCTTTCCAATGGTGCCTGAAAGATGCCAGAAGTGTTAGTCACCACTTTTATTTCTTTTTTTTTTTGGTCACCAGGATATGAGATGTGCAGAGGTATGGCAAGGGGGCTTTGTGGCTTATTTATTCTATGCTCTTAGAGCACATTCCTTAAAATGAACCAACTTCTAGTTCAACTCATTTGAGATTTGACTTTTTTTTCCATTTGACTTTTGATCCACAAAGTAGAGATAGCCAAGATCCAGGAAAGCCTAGAGCCCTTTTTTATGCCTGGTTTATTTCAGTAAGACGTGTGGAAGTTTCAAAATATGACTGCAAATTTTTACATTACTTTCATTAAGGGGTGGGGTCTATACATCCCTGCCCCACTTGAATCCGGGTGGGCTTGTGACTTCTAAAACCAATAGAGTACCAGAGAAACAATGCTATTATCACTTCTGAGGCTAGGTTATAAAAGGCCACGCACCTTCCACCTTGGTCACTGAAATACTAGCTCTTAGAGCCTTGAGCTGCCAAGTAAGAATTCCAACTGCCCTAAGAACACCATGTTAGTAAGACCACATATAGGTATTCTGGTTAACAGGCCCAGCTGACCCTAAACTTCCTGCCATCCCTGCTAAGGCACCAGGCATGTGAGGGAAGTGATGGTGCATTCACCAGCCCAATCCATCCTCTAGTTGAACACAGCTGAGTGATCCCTATCAAAGCTATGTGGGCAAAAGAATCACCTAGCTCAGCTCTACCTGGATTCCCAACCCATGAAATTGTGAGATATAGTAAGATGACTATTGTTTTAACCTAGTAAGTTTTGGGTTAGTTTGTCACACAGCAATGACTAACCAGAACACAGACCTGGAAGAGATAAACACTCAGTTGCATCCTCCTACTAGTCGTATCCCCTGCCACCTACTCCCACCCTTATTCCATACTTTGCTGCTGACATACAGGACTTTCGGACATTGTCTGAGCATATTTTTTACTCTCCTGCCTTTGGTCTTGCTACTCCACCCATTTAAACGTTTTTTTCTCATCTCCCCAACTGAACTCATAGTCAGCACTCAAGACCCAGCTATGTGGTCAGCTCTTTATGCTTCCTTTCCTGATTGTCTTGGAGGGTTTGATAGCTCCTATTCCTGTGGTTCTCTCTTGCTTACCTTTTCCAATGTCATGAACTTTTGTGGTCTGCCTGTCTCCATGTCTAGACTGTGAGCTCCTTGAGGACAAGGAGTAGGTCTTGTTCTCTTGGAGGCATCTCCTCCAGAATCAAATATGTTTCCCCAGTGAGTTTCCAGAATGTAACATAGATAGGTAAGAGGCCTTGATGGAGCAAGCCCCATTCCCTAGAGGGAGGCCGCTCAGGTAGGGGGAAGTAAAATTTATGGTGTGGTGAGGTAAGTTTCACCTTGTAGTTTGTTTATAGGAGTAGCAGGGTATCAGTGTACAGAGTGGTTAATCATGGCCAATATGAATGAAAAGCCTTCTCTAAGGATTTGGTAAAGAGCAGGAATCATGGATGGAGGCTTTTGAGGAAGTGGATTCCTCATAGAATATGTCTTTCCTTCTTCAGAGAATGTCCCCTTTTTATCATGCAGTTCACAGCATTCTACTTGGTAGGGGATTGGCTGCTCAGAGCTGATAGTTCAGAATAAGTGGGCAGGTGTGGGAATGTACCACTGTGTACTACCAGCTGGTTAGAAGTTTAACATGGCCCTTCATATATGCCCCACCCAATGAGTCTAAAATGAGCTCTCAAGCTCAAATATATGGGTCTGGAAATCCTGGCTTGAAGGTTATGGGCTCAGAGAGCAATAAAACTCTGAGAGATGGCAGGATGTGGAGAGAGGGAGAGAATTACTGAATTCTATTGCACTGTAACATTTGCATTAATAGGCTCAGTACCCCCAGTCGGTGCCTCAGGCCTGGGGACCTGGTATACACTGTGGCCTGGATTCTGAATCCTCCCAGCAAACTCTGTGCCTACCCCAGGATGCAATGAGGAAGTGTCAAACTTTCCACCTGACCCCCCAGATGTAGCAGTCTGACTTGTTTACATGCTCTGAACAAGTCAGGATCTTGGTTTCTCATCTGTAAACTGCGGTGCCTTGGCTGGCTGTATTTCAGGGTTTCTCCTACCCTGCTTCCAGCATCAGTAGCTGTGATGCTTCCAGACGAGGCTGTGGCTCCTGGCAATCCCACAGAACTGGGCGTTGGCAAGTTTCCAAGGACAGATGGGGACCCCCCTCTACTTGGTCATGCCAGAGGCCAATTAATGGTAGGATAATCACAGTCCAAGATGTCCAATATACTTATTTACTGAGTCAAAATTTGATGCAACCAATTAATAGCTTTTGGATGGATTTTTTAATCCCTGTGAGGCACCCATGGTATGAAGGTGACAATGTGCAATTAACAAGGCAACAGGTGATAAATGGCAGTGACCTTACAAGAAGAGAGGGTCTCCAGACCCCTTAGTTCCACGTGTAGAGAAAGCACTTTGAGGAAGTTAGAACTTGGAATTCTAAAAGACTGAAAAACTTTGTTAGTCTGTTGTAATTGACTCAGCTTTAGAAAATCCAAACTTTTGTCACCTTTGTAGCATCACTAGAAAGAAAGCACCCAGACCAGGAACCTATCAAGCCTAGCCTTTTGTGTGGGAAGCTATCAGATTCCTCCAGTGACAATTTTTCAGAGAGGCCCAGGGGCCAATCTAGGGTCAGTGTGACGGGTATTTGGATGGAGTTCTAGAGGCAGAGATTGGCATTGTTGGAAGGAAGTAGCTGTCAACCTGAGCTTTTCAGTGGAGGAAAACTTCTGTAGTGTCCACTGGGAAGATACCCTGAATGCAAAAGAGGTGTGTATCCTAAACTCTCAAGGACCTTAAACCATGAGAGTGCTAGAGCCCACATTTTTCACTCTAGCTTAAGAATCCACTCTTGAAGGCAAAGCAAGGAGATATCTGAGGTGTCCCCCAGTTCTAGAGCTCAGGATGCCCATGGCTTAAATTTTCCACTCCTCTTGTGGCTTCCACTGGAAGGCGTGTACTAGTTGTTCTGTTGATTATAGTAAAATCTGGCGAGCTTGCTTGACTTACAGTCTGAGAGCACTGTGTGTGAGAGAAAACAGTTGCCAAGTTAGGCTCCAGGGGCAGAGTAACTTAAGAGGCTTCCCATAGAAAGGCCACTAACCAGGCAAGGCGCCATGGGGCCACTCAGTTGGGGGAAAGCCAGCTTGCATTTTGCCAACAACCACACATCTGTGCCTTATCCATCGGGGCCTAGCAGCTCGTAATCTGTGCCTGAGGCCAGATGGTTACACATCTTGTCCTTTCTAGCAATGGGTTCCCAGATTTTCATGAGAAAGGAGTTGCAAGATTTCCAACATGAACCAGCTTTGTTTGATAAATTCTTGATGGAGGAACACTAGATTTGTAGTTCACTTCATACTATAAAGTACCTGGAGATCCCCTGGGGATCTTGGTAAAATGCAGATAATGGCTCAGAGAGTCTGGGATGCTCATTTCCAACAAGTTCCCAAATGCTGCTCCTGCTGCTGGTCCCTGGCCACAGCTGGACTGGCAGAGACCGAGCAAGTCTCAGGCCAAACCCTAAATGGGCCAGGCTGGGGCAGCTGCCTAGCTCCCGGTGGGAAACGCCCAGGTGGGAGTGCCATTCCTGGGTGCCAGGTAAACTATGGTCACAATAATGATCATAGTTGAGGCTCAGAGCAGGGATTCCAGGGCCCATCTATAGCACCTAGATGTCTTCCCTTGTGGAGTTCTGGACTAGAGAGGTAGGCGCCTGAGTTATGCTGGAGGAGATGGAAACCACAGCTCCATTACTGGTAATATCTGAATGAGAGACCTCGGCTGAGATGAGCAGTCACCCTGGGCTGGCTGGCCCCTCATCCCAATTCTTCAGATGGGCCCACCCTGGCTGGTCAGTCCCCTGCCTTCTCCTGAGGATCAGGCCCCTTTCTGCTGGGCAGAGAGCAGATTATAAAAGCTGCACTGAGTCCTGAATCTGGGCTGCCCCTGAAACACAGCCCAGGGAGGAGGGGCTCCTCAGGAGGAAGAAATATGTTCAGCTCCTTCTCTTAATTCTTCCACCACATCAAAACATGTACATTATCAAGTGTGAAACAGATCGCCAGTCCAGGTTGGATGCATGAGACAAGTGCTCAGGGCTGGTGCACTGGGATGACCCAGAGGGATGGGATGGGGAGGGAGGTGGGAGGGGGGTTCAGGATGGGGAACACAGGTAAATCCATGGCTGATTCATGTCAAAGTATGGCAAAAACCACTACCATATTGTAAAGTAATTAGCCTCCAACTAATAAAAATAATTGAGAAAATAAATAAATAAAGCATTTATTTATTTAATTATTCCACCCTTGGGGAGGAGAGAAGAAAAAGAAAGTGGCCATGAGTGTCAGCTCTGAAATTCCTCAACAGGTTGCCATGAAGCCAAAGATTTGAGAGTTTCTGCTCCCACAGGTTTCCCAAGTGGCACTAGTGGTAAAGAACCCGCCTGCCAGTGCAGGAGACACAGGAGATGCAGGTTTGATCCCTGAGTCAAGAAGATCCCCTAGAGGAGATCATGGCAATCCACTCCAGTATTCTTGCCTGGAGAATCCCATAGACAGAGGAGACTGGCAGGCTACAACCCATAGGGTCACAAAGAGTTGGATACAACTGAAGGGACTTGGCAAGCACACATGCTTGCACAGTCTACCTTGAATATGTTCTGTGGGGTTAGAGAAGCAGATGCCTTCTCATCCTCTGGCTTTCCCCTGCTCTCTTTGCAATCTATTCACTTCACAGTCACCAGAAGAGCCTCCTTATTCATAATCAGATCATATCATCCCTCTGTTTAAAACCTTCCAATAGCTTCTAAGTGCATAAGGAATGAAATTGGAATCCCTCAGCCCAGCCCATAAGGCCCAACATAGTCTGGCCCCTCACATTCCAGCCACGGGGACCTGCCTTGGGTCTCTGTTCAAATGTCACCCCCTCACACTGACCAGTGTGCAGTCTCTAAAATGTGTCCCTTACTTTGCCTCCTTCGTTTCCAGTCTGTTTTATTTATGGCACTTAATATCTATTTAAGTGAGTATGTTTTCCTTCTGGGGCAGTCAGCCCTCTTCTGCCTGTTTAAATTCAACTACAAGACTTGTTCACAGACACCATCCCTTGGGAAATTTTTTCCCTCTTCTTGCTGCTTACTCTCCTCAGTGGAATTCATCTCTTCCTTCTGTGATAAAACTGGAGTAGGACACACATGGGTGAGAGCGGGTACCCTTTCAGAGTGAAGCTCATCTGAGCTCTAACCAGGTCAGGAGCTCTTCCTGCAAAGGTGAGGTCAGGAAGGCTGATTGTCTAATCTCCTGGGTGCTGAGGTTGAGAATTCCCCTTTACCCTTTACTTACTCTTCATAGCTCGTTTGTGCTGACTGCAGGTGGTCATAGCCAAGTTTACTGCCATTTGCTATTCCACTGAGCAGTCTCTCCCAAGATCACTGGACATATTCAAAGGTTGGTCAGTCTCTCTTTGAGCTTGGCCCCCCTGCAAATTCTTCTACCGTTGGTCTGTGGAGACCTGCCCTGAATCACAGCCTTTGCCTACGAGATGGGGGTTGTAGGAGACTGGCAGTGCATGGACTATTCTCTGAAATAGAACTTCACAACCAAATGTCTCTGCTTGTGATTCCTTCCACATATTACAGGATGAAAGGAGAATTGCAGTGTAGGGAATTCTAAGGGTCCATCCCCTCTACTGAAGCAACCATTAATCTGACAAAAAACTTTTCAGAATCAACATTTTTTAGAACACTAGATTCTAATCAAAGGCATATAACAATCAGGGGAGTGCTAAAGAAAGAAAAAGACTGATAAATTTTGGTAAAAGGTTGTTATAGGATGTTTGTTTACCTACCTACCATCCCCACTGCCCTATTCAGGACCAGCTGGTCATCATCCACCTACATGATGAATGTTGTTGGTGCAAGAGGGGACAATACAGACCTTATTGTCAAATAATTGTGGTTGTGAATTTTTCCTGTCTGGTAACTCCCTAAGAGATAAATTAAGGGGCTTGCCTTTGTGTTACGCCCCTCAGAACTCTCTCATATGAGAATGGCCTCCTGTGCAGCATTTTGAGAAAGCACTTAAAGGCATAGACTATCCACAGCTCCATGTGGCAAGAGACAACAGATGGGGCAAGCAGCAGAGGAACAGGAAATCTAGGAATAGAGGAGCAGGGGTAGGAAATACACAGGAAAATAACAGCTTTGTGAAGCTGCCATGTATTTTCCATAATCCAGAGAGGCATGCCCATGCCCAGGGACATATGCATGCATGCTCAGCAAAGACCTGAGACAACCCTCAGCTTTCACCTCTAACTGATCTCTGGGCTCCAAATAAGCAGAAAGTAAAGACTAAGGCAGAAGTACAGCACCTGGCTAAGCACTGAAGAAGTGCCCTAACTCAAAGCCAATTTGCAAAGCTAAATAACTGCAACCCACAACGAGCAACAAGAACAAACCCTGAGGAGGGCAAGAGAATATGATTTTCAGAGTTACCACATTATAACATTCAAAACATCCAGTTCAAACAAAAATTATGTGGCATACAAAGAGACAAGAAAGTAAGGGATATTTGTGGGAAAAATTAATTAGCAGAAATTGTCCTCAAGAAAGTCCAGATACTGGGCTTACTCGAGAAAGGCTTTAAATTAACTATCTTCATTTTGCTTAAAGAACTAAAGGAAATAATGTGTAAAGAACTAAGGGAAACCTAAACTAAAACTAAGCTAAAGGAAACTAAAGGAAAAAAGTCTCACCAAATAAAAAGAAATTATAAATTATAAATCCTAAAAGATGATGTTGTGAAACTGCTGCACTCAATATGCCAGCTAATTTGGAAAGCTCAGCAACTGGCCACAGGACTGGGAAAGGTCAATTTTCATTCCAATCCCAAAGAAAGGCAATGCCAAAGAATGTTCAAGCTACCAGACAATTGCATTCATCTCACACACTAGCAAACTAGTGCTCAAAATTCTCCAAGCTAGGCTTCAACAGTAGGTGAACCAAGAACTTCCAGATGTTCAAGCTGGATTTAGAAAAGGCAGAGGAACCAGAGATCAAATTGTCAACACCTATTGGATCATAGAGAAAGCAAGAGAATTCCAGAAAAACACCTACTTTTGCTTTATTGAGCACACTAAAACTTTGACTGTGTGAATCACAACAAACTCTGGAAAATTCTTCAAGAGATGGGAATACCAGGCCACTTTACCTGCCTCCTAAGAAATGTGTATGCAGGTCAAGAAGCAACAGTTAGAACCAGACATGGAACAATGGACTGGTTCCAAACTGGGAACGGAGTGCATCAAGGCTGTATATTGTCACCCTGCTTGTTTAACTTATATGCAGAGTACATCATGAGAAGTGCCGGCCTGGATGAAGCACAAGCTGGAGTCAAGATTGCTTGGAGAAATATCAATAACCTCAGATATGCAGATGACACCATCCTTATAGCAGAAAGTGAAGTGAAACTAAAGAGTTTCTTGATCAAAGTAAAAGAGGAGTGAAAAAACTGGCTTAAAACTCAACATTCAAAAAACTATAAGATCATTGCATCCAGTCCCATCACTTCATAGCAAATAGATGGGGAAAGAATGGAAACAGCGACAGACTTTATTTTTTTGGGCTTCAAAATCACTGCAGATGGTGACTACAGCCACTTGCTCCTTGGAAGAGAAGTTATGACAAACTTAGACAGCATATTAAAAAGCAGAGACATTACTTTGCCGACAAAGGGCCATATAGTCAAAGTAGTCAGAGCTATGATTTTTCCAGTAGTCATCAATGGATATGAGAGTTGGACTATAAAGAAAGCTGAGCACCAAAGAACTGATGCTTTTGAACTGTGGTGTTGGAGAAGACTCTTGAGGGCCCCTTGGACTGCAAGGAGATCCAACCAGTCCATCTTAAAGGTGATCAGTCCTGGCTGTTCATTGGAAGGACTGATGCTGAAGCTGAAACTCCAATACTTTGGCCACCTGATGCGAAGAGCCGGCTTATTGGAAAAGACCCTGATGCTGGGAAAGATTGCAGGCAGGAGGAGAAGGGGACAACAGGGGATGAGATGTTTGGATGGCATCACAGACTCAATGGACATGAGTTTGGGAAAACTCCAGGAGTTTGTGATGGACAGGGAGGCCTGGTGTGCTGCAGTCCATGGGGTCGCAAAGCGTCAGACACGACTGAGCGACTAAACTGAACTGATAAATTGTAAAAGGAACTTAACAGAAATTCTGAAACTGAAACCACTGTCACTTAAATACAAGAGTTACTACAGGAGTTCAATGGCAGATTTGAGCAGGCAGAAGACTCAATAAAATTGAATTCAGGGCTATCAAAATAATCCTGAAGAGCAGCAGGAAAAAAAGAATGAATTCCAATACTCATGGAATTCACTGTTCTTACCCTGTTTCCCTTGATCGTGAAGCTGCAGGCTTGGTAGGTAGAAGGGTGGCAGGCCCTCTTTCAGACTCAGTTGTAGTGCCAGCTGGGTGCCGACACCTCCAAGGCAGGGCCAGGTTCTGACCAAGGCTGTGTACAGAAGTCTGCCTTCGCTCTGACTCTGTGTTCATTCTACAGTGCTATTTCTCCCGCAGCCCAGATTCGCGGGTGTCAGCATCAGGGGCTAGAAACGGGGGTGGCACTAGTCTCTATTACCACCAGTAGCCTGTGAAAAATGCTTCCTGTCTCTGAAGCATCCTGCTCCGCTGGCCTTGAGGTCTTAGTTCCAGGGGGAGGTGCTTCCACGAAGAAACACCACAATGATTCCATTGAACCAGAAGTTAAAACTGTCACTCAGTCTCTTTGGGTTCCTCATGCCTCTGAATCAACAGGCAAGGAACAGAGTTCCTGCGCTGGCTGGGGTGATAGCTCCTGACCACCAATAGGAAACTGAACTGGTGCTCCACTGAAGGTAAGAAAGATGATGTCTGGATTATGGGACATCCCCTAGGGTGTCTCTGGGTATCACTTACCATGCCCTATGATTAGGGTGAAAACTATACCAACCAACCCAGACAGGACTACTAATGACCCAGACCCCACCAGATAAAGAACCACAGCCAGCTGAGGTACCCCCTTAAAGGTAAAGAGACTATAGAATGGGTAGTTGAAAAGGTTGCATGTGCGAGCGTGCGTGCACACACACACACACACACACACACACACACACACACACACACATACGTGAGCGTTCTGTTTCTTTTGGGAAATCCTGACTAATACATTAGTGAAAACTAATATACTACTGTTAAAGGAAAGAACATAAGTGAATTTCAGAAACATAATTTGAACAAAATAAGTTAAAGAGAGAAAATTACATGCTGCATTGATTCCAGTATTATAAAGTTAAAAACAGGTAAAACTATGATGTTAAGAATAAGAATGGTGGTTATCTTTGGATTGTTTGGATGGGGGATTTATTAGAAAAGTCACAAGAAGACATCTGGGATGCTGATTATGTTGTATTTCTTGATCTGATTCTTTATGACCCTAGTATGATAGAGTTAGAAAAATTTCTGGATTTATGTGTATTATTTGTACATACTATGTATGTGCACAGTAATTCTATCAAAACATTTTAAAATGAGAATAGAAAATGATAGTGAAGTTTTAAATGTCACTCACAGTTTCGTGACTTGTTTCAGAAATGAAATTTTTTCTGCTCATATTTGCCTTGAGTCTCTGCCAACAGAAAGAGAGACTAAGTTTGGAGAAGGAAGAAAGGACTGGTTCTCCTTATTTGCTTCTATGAACTTCTTGAAATTCCTCTGGGGATCAGTCCAGCAAGTCTTCTCCACCTAAGCAGATAAAGTTCCTTTCTATAGAAGTAAATGAATCTGTTTGAAGTTTTTCCAACACTTTCAGAACTAATTTCATTGAGCTCTCTTTAGAGAAATAAGAGAAGTAGTGCCCACTCTTCAGAAGTCCAGTTGTCAGGCTCCTCTAACTCAGGGACACCAACATTAGCAGAGAAATTTTGTCAGAAGTCTGTGCTTCAATTCCACAAAGCCTTACCTCTCAGTTTCAATGTCTTTAATAAGTTCCAATAATTCCAACCTCTTACCTTTGTTCTACCAGCCCTGCTATTTTCTCTAGTTCTTACCACCATGGCCCTTTTGAGCTCTCTCATTTTACACCTGACATCATGGAGTTCACAATTTTATATCTAGTAAATAATTCTTTATATTAAATCCTCTCTATTGAAATTACTTGTACTATTTGTTTCCTGATCTATAAAGAAAGTGGTAACAGAAGTGCTTCCAGGAAATGCCCTAAAATAGGATTTAAGGATTAGTTTGCCTGTGTCCTTGGGATAGAACATGATGCTGAGCTCTGAGTCGATGGAAATGGGGATGTTAGTGATCCATGTACATCTTTGATTGATTTTCACGAAGTTCCTGTTGACATATATGCTTTGGGAGCCCAAACTATTGCCATGTTGACTTTTATGAGAATAATTATGAATAAAAAGACCATGTCTTCTTTTTGGCACATTGGAGCTGTACATAATGAAAACGACAAGCTCAAGGCTGTAACCTCTCAATTCAAATCATAGTCAGAAAAACAGAGAGCTGCTATCATAACTTATTTCTTGTAGCCATGGGGCCAATATTACTGAAAATAAAACACTAATTGTATAATTTTTAGTTAAATTTAACAGGCTTACCAAGATTCAAGGATGCTTTTTATTTTTTTTATTTTTTTTAATTTTTTTATTAGTTGGAGGCTAATTACTTCACAACATTTCAGTGGGTTTTGTCATACATTGATATGAATCAGCCATAGATTTACACTTATTCCCCATCCCGATCCCCCCTCCCATCTCCCTCTCCACCCGATTCCTCTGGGTCTTCCCAGTGCACCAGGCCGGAGCATTTGTCTCATGCATCCCACCTGGGCTGGTGATCTGTTTCACCATAGATAGTATACATGCTGTTCTTTTGAAACATCCCACCCTCACCTTCTCCCACAGAGTTCAAAAGTCTGTTCTGTATTTCTGTGTCTCTTTTTCTGTTTTGCATATAGGGTTATCGTTACCATCTTTCTAAATTCCATATATATGTGTTAGTATGCTGTAATGTTCTTTAACTTTCTGGCTTACTTCACTCTGTATAAGGGGCTCCAGTTTCATCCATCTCATTAGGACTGGTTCAAATGAATTCCTTTTGACGGCTGAGTAAAATTCCATGGTGTATATGTACCACAGCTTCCTTATCCATTCATCTGCTGATGGGCATCTAGGTTGCTTCCATGTCCTGGCTATTATAAACAGTGCTGCGATGAACATTGGGGTGCATGTGTCTCTTTCAGATCTGGTTTCCTCAGTGTGTATGCCCAGAAGTGGTATTGCTGGGTCATACGGCAGTTCTATTTCCAGTTTTTTAAGAAATCTCCACACTGTTTTCCATAGTGGCTGTACTAGTTTGCATTCCCACCAACAGTGTAAGAGGGTTCCCTTTTCTCCACAGCCTCTCCAGCATTTATTGCTTGTAGACTTTTGGATAGCAGCCATCCTGACTGGTGTGTAATGGTACCTCATTGTGGTTTTGATTTGCATTTCTCTAATAATGAGTGATGTTGAGCACCTTTTCATGTGTTTGTTAGCCATCTGTATGTCTTCTTTGGAGAAATGTCTGTTTAGTTCTCTGGCCCATTTTTTGATTGGGTCATTTATTTTTCTGGAATTGAGCTGCAGGAGTTGCTTGTATATTTTTGAGATTAATCCTTTGTCTGTTTCTTCATTTGCTATTATTTTCTCCCAATCTGACGGCTGTCTTTTCACCTTACTTATAGTTTCTTTTGTAGTGCAAAAGCTTTTAAGTTTCATTAGATCCCATTTGTTTAGTTTTGCTTTTATTTCCAATATTCTGGGAGGTGGGTCATAGAGGATCTTGCTGTGATTTATGTCGGAGAGTGTTTTGCCTATGTTCTCCTCTAGGAGTTTTATAGTTTCTGGTCTTACATTTAGATCTTTAATCCATTTTGAGTTTATTTTTGTGTATGGTGTTAGAAAGTGTTCTAGTTTCATTCTTTTACAAGTGGTTGACCAGTTTTCCCAGCACCACTTGTTAAAGAGGTTGTCTTTTTTCCATTGTATATCCTTGCCTCCTTTGTCAAAGATAAGGTGTCCATAGGTTCGTGGACTTATCTCTGGGCTTTCTATTCTGTTCCATTGGTCTATATTTCTGTCTTTGTGCCAGTACCACACTGTCTTGATGACTGTGGCTTTGTAGTAGAGTCTGAAGTCAGGCAGGTTGATTCCTCCAGTTCCATTCTTCTTTCTCAAGATTACTTTGGCTATTCGAGGTTTTTTGTATTTCCATACAAATTGTGAAATTCTTTGGTCTAGTTCTGTGAAAAATACCGTTGGTAGCTTGATAGGGATTGCATTGAATCTATAGATTGCTTTGGGTAGAATAGCCATTTTGACAATATTGATTCTTCCAATCCATGAACACGGTATGTTTCTCCATCTGTTTGTGTCCTCTTTGATTTCTTTCATCAGTGTTTTATAGTTTTCTATGTATAGGTCTTTTGTTTCTTTAGGTAGATATACTCCTAAGTATTTTATTCTTTTTGTTGCAATGGTGAATGGTATTGTTTCCTTAATTTCTCTTTCTGTTTTTTCATTGTTAGTATATAGGAATGCAAGGGATTTCTGTGTGTTAATTTTATATCCTGCAACTTTACTATATTCGTTGATTAGCTCTAGTAATTTCCTGGTAGAGTCTTTAGGGTTTTCTATATAGAGGATCATGTCATCTGCAAACAGTGAGAGTTTCACTTCTTCTTTTCCTATCTGGATTCCTTTTACTTCTTTTTCTGCTCTGATTGCTGTGGCCAAAATTTCCAACACTATGTTGAACAGTAGTGGTGAGAGTGGGCACCCTTGTCTTGTTCCTGATTTCAGGGGAAATGCTTTCAATTTTTCACCATTGAGGGTGATGCTTGCTGTGGGTTTGTCATATATAGCTTTTATTATGTTGAGGTATGTTCCTTCTATTCCTGCTCTCTGGAGAGTTTTAATCATAAATGAGTGTTGAATTTTGTCAAAGGCTTTCTCTGCATCTATTGAGATAATCATATGGTTTTTATCTTTCAATTTGTTAATGTGGTGTATTACATTGATTGATTTGTGGATATTGAAGAATCCTTGCATTCCTGGGATAAAGCCCACTTGGTCGTGGTGTATGATTTTTTTAATATGTTGTTGGATTCTGTTTGCTAGAATTTTGTTAAGGATTTTTGCATCTATGTTCATCAGTGATATATTGGCCTGTAGTTTTCTTTTTTTGTGGCATCTTTGTCAGGTTTTGGAATTAGGGTGATGGTGGCCTCATAGAATGAGTTTGGAAGTTTACCTTCTTCTGCAATTTTCTGGAAGAGTTTGAGTAAGGTAGGTGTTAGCTCTTCTCTAAATTTTTGGTAGAATTCAGCTGTGAAGCCATCTGGTCCTGGGCTTTTGTTTGCTGGAAGATTTTTGATTACAGTTTCGATTTCCTTGCCTGTGATGGGTCTGTTAAGATCTTCTATTTCTTCCTGGTTCAGTTTTGGAAAGTTATACTTTTCTAAGAATTTGTCCATTTCATCCAAGTTGTCCATTTTATTGGCATAGAGCTGCTGGTAGTAGTCTCTTATGATCCTTTGTATTTCAGTGTTGTCTGTTGTGATCTCTCCATTTTCATTTCTAATTTTGTTAATTTGGTTCTTCTCTCTTTGTTTCTTAATGAGTCTTGCTAATGGTTTGTCAATTTTGTTTATTTTTTCAAAAAACCAGCTTTTAGCTTTGTTGATTTTTGCTATGGTCTCTTTAGTTTCTATTGCATTTATTTCTGCCTTAATTTTTAAGATTTCTTTCCTTCTGCTAACCCTGGGGTTCTTCATTTCTTCCTTCTCTAATTGCTTTAGGTGTAGAGTTAGGTTATTTATTTGGCTTTTTTCTTGTTTCTTGATGTAAGCCTGTAATGCTATGAACCTTCCCCTTAGCACTGCTTTTACAGTGTCCCATAGGTTTTGGGTTGTTGTGTTTTCATTTTCATTCATTTCTATACATATTTTGATTTCTTTTTTGATTTCTTCTATGATTTGTTGGTTATTCAGAAGCGTGTTATTTAGCCTCCAGGTGTTTGAATTTTTAACAATTTTTTTTCCTGTAACTGAGATCTAATCTTACTGCACTGTGGTCCGAAAAGATGACTGGAATGATTTCAATTTTTTTGAATTTTCCAAGACTAGATTTATGGCCCAGGATGTGATCTATTCTGGAGAAGGTTCCGTGTGCACTTGAGAAAAAGGTGAAGTTGATTGTTTTGGGGTGAAATGTCCTATAGATATCAATTAGGTCTAGCTGGTCCATTGTGTCATTTAAAGTTTGTGTTTCCTTGTTAATTTTCTGTTTAGTTGATCTATCCATAGTTGTGAGTGGGGTATTAAAGTCTCCCACTATTATTGTGTTACTATTAATTTCCTCTTTCATACTCGTTAGTGTTTGCCATACATATTGAGGTGCTCCTATGTTGGGTGCATATATATTTATAATTGTTATATCTTCTTCTTGGATTGATCCTTTGATCATTATGTAGTGTCCTTCTTTGTCTCTTTTCACAGCTTTTATTTGAAAGTCTATTTTATCTGATATGAGTATTGCGACTCCTGCTTTCTTTTGGTCTCCATTTGCATGAAATATTTTTTTCCAGCCCTTCACTTTTAGTCTGTATGTGTCTCTTGTTTTGAGGTGGGTCTCTTGTAGACAGCATATATGGGGGTCTTGTTTTTGTATCCATTCAGCCAATCTTTGTCTTTTGGTTGGGGCATTCAACCCATTTACATTTAAGGTAATTATTGATAGGTGTGGTCCCGTTGCCATTTACTTTGTTGTTTTGGGTTCACGTTTATACAAACTTTCTGCATTTCCTGTCTAGAGAAGATCCTTTAGCATTTGTTGAAGAGCTGGTTTGGTGGTGCTGAATTCTCTCAGCTTTTGCTTATCTGTAAAGCTTTTGAGTTCTCCTTCATATCTGAATGAGATCCTTGCTGGATACAGTAATCTAGGTTGTAGGTTATTCTCTTTCATTACTTTCAGGACATCCTGCCATTCCCTTCTGGCCTGGAGGGTTTCTATTGATAGGTCAGCTGTTATCCTTATGGGAATCCCTTTGTGTGTTATTTGTTGTTTTTCCCTTGCTGCTTTTAATATTTGTTCTTTGTGTTTGATCTTTGTTAGTTTGATTAATATGTGTCTTGGGGTGTTTCGCCTTGGGTTTATCCTGTTTGGGACTCTCTGGGTTTCTTGGACTTGAGTGGCTATTTCCTTCCCCATTTTAGGGAAGTTTTCAGCTATTATCTCCTCGAGTATTTTCTCATGGCCTTTCTTTTTGTCTTCTTCTTCTGGAACTCCTATGATTCGAATGTTGGGGTGTTTCACAGTGTCCCAGAGGTCCCTGAGGTTGTCCTCATTTCTTTTTTTTTTTTTTTATTTTTCATTGATATGAATCAGCCATAGATTTACACTTATTCCCCATCCCGATCCCCCCTCCCATCTCCCTCTCCACCCGATTCCTCTGGGTCTTCCCAGTGCACCAGGCCGGAGCACTTGTCTCATGCATCCCACCTGGGCTGGTGATCTGTTTCACCATAGATAGTATACATGCTGTTCTTTTGAAACATCCCACCCTCACCTTCTCCCACAGAGTTCAAAAGTCTGTTCTGTATTTCTGTGTCTCTTTTTCTGTTTTGCATATAGGGTTATCGTTACCATCTTTCTAAATTCCATATATATGCGTTAGTATGCTGTAATGTTCTTTATCTTTCTGGCTTACTTCACTCTGTATAAGGGGTTCCAGTTTCATCCATCTCATTAGGACTGGTTCAAATGAATTCCTTTTGACGGCTGAGTAAAATTCCATGGTGTATATGTACCACAGCTTCCTTATCCATTCATCTGCTGATGGGCATCTAGGTTGCTTCCATGTCCTGGCTATTATAAACAGTGCTGCGATGAACATTGGGATGCATGTGTCTCTTTCAGATCTGGTTTCCTCAGTGTGTATGCCCAGAAGTGGTATTGCTGGGTCATATGGCAGTTCTATTTCCAGTTTTTTAAGAAATCTCCACACTGTTTTCCATAGTGGCTGTACTAGTTTGCATTCCCACCAACAGTGTAAGAGGGTTCCCTTTTCTCCACAGCCTCTCCAGCATTTATTGCTTGTAGACTTTTGGATAGCAGCCATCCTGACTGGTGTGTAATGGTACCTCATTGTGGTTTTGATTTGCATTTCTCTAATAATGAGTGATGTTGAGCACCTTTTCATGTGTTTGTTAGCCATCTGTATGTCTTCTTTGGAGAAATGTCTGTTTAGTTCTCTGGCCCATTTTTTGATTGGGTCATTTATTTTTCTGGAATTGAGCTGCAGGAGTTGCTTGTATATTTTTGAGATTAATCCTTTGTCTGTTGCTTCATTTGCTATTATTTTCTCCCAATCTGACGGCTGTCTTTTCACCTTACTTATAGTTTCTTTTGTAGTGCAAAAGCTTTTAAGTTTCATTAGATCCCATTTGTTTATTTTTGCTTTTATTTCCAATATTCTGGGAGGTGGGTCATAGAGGATCTTGCTGTGATTTATGTCGGAGATGTCCTCATTTCTTTTGATCCTTTTTTCCTCTCTGCTTCATTTATTTCAACCACTTTATCTTCTACCTCACTTATCCTATCTTCTGCCTCCGTTATTCTACTCTTGGTTCCCTCCAAAGTGTTTTTGATCTCATTCATTGCATTGTTCATTTTTAATTGACTCTTTTTTATTTCTTCTAGGTCTTTATTAAACATTTCTTGTATCTTTTCAATCTTTGTCTCCAGGCTATTTATCTGTAACTCCATTTTGTTTTCAAGATTTTGGATCATTTTTATTATCATTATTCTAAATTCTTTTTCAGGTAGATTCCCTATCTCCTCCTCTTTTGTTTGACTTGGTGGGCATTTTTCATGTTCCTTTACCTGTTGGGTATTTCTTTGCCTTTTCATCTTGTTTAGATTGCTGTGTCTGGAGTGGACTTTCTGTATTCTGGAGGTCTGTGGTTCCTTTTTATTGTGGAGGATTTACCCAGTGGGTGGGGTTAGACGATTGGCTTGTCAAGGTTTCCCTGTTAGGGAAGCTTGCGTCAGTGTACTGGTGCGTGGAACTTGATTTCTTCTTTTTGGAGAGCAATGGAGTGCCCAGTAATGAGTTTTGAGATGGGTCTATGTGTTAGGTGTGACCTTGGGCAGCCTGTATGTTGACATTCGGGGCTATGTTCCTGTGTTGCTGGAGAATTTGCGTGGTATGTCTTGCTCTAAAACTTACTGGCTCTTGGGTGGTGGTTGGTTTCAGTGTAGGTATGGAGGCTTTTGGACGGTCACTTATTACTTAAAGTTCCATGTAGTCAGGAGTTTTCTGGTGTTCTCAGGTTTTGGGCTTAAGTTTCCTGCCTCTGGATTTCAGTTTTATTCTTCCTGTAGTCTCAGGACTTCTCCAACTATACAGCACTGATAATAAAACTTCTAGATTAATGGCGAAAAGATTCTCCCCCGTTAGGGACACCCAGAGAGGTTCACAGAGTTACGTGAAGAAGAGGAGAGGGAGGAGGGAGATAGAGATGAGCAGCAGGAGAAAAAGGGGGACTCAAGAGGAGAGAGACAGATCTACGCAGCTGTCTGTTCCCAGAGTGTTCTCCGTATCTCAGACACCTACAAGGATTCACAGAATTAGATTGGGAAGAGAAGGGGAAAGAAGGAAATAGAGGTGTTCTGAGGTAGAAAACAGAGAGTCAAGATTTGGAGAGAATAATCCTCGGTTTAAAGATAGGACTTCTCTTTTTTTTTTTTTTTGTAAGGTTATAGTGTAGTGAAAATGAAAATGAAGAGTAGTAGAGGAGTACTAGAGGACTTTAAAAGAAATAAGAGAAAAAGAAAAATAGAAAATAAAAGAGAAAACAGAAAGGAAAAAAAAGAAGAAAAAAGAAAAAGAAAAAAAAAACAAAAAAAAAAAGAAAGAAAAAAAAAATCTTTTTTCCCCTAATTAAAAAAATTGTAAAAATCTATGAAAACGAAAGTTAAGGAGTAATGGGGGAGTAATAGGGAATTTTAAAGGAAAATAAAAGAGAAAAAATAAAAAAGAAAAAATATAAAAAGAAAAAAAAATTTTTTTTTTTTTCCTTACTTAGAAAAAAAAAAAGTAAAAATATATCTAGGAGTTTCTCTGGAGCTGTTGCGGTCAGTGTGGGTTCGGCTCAGTTTCAGATAGCTCCTCGTTCCAGCTTACACTTCTCGATATCTACAGGGCCCTTCCGGTGAAGTCGGTGTTTTCTACAGGGATTTTAATCTGTTGCACCAGTCCCTTCTGAAGCGGTTCCCTTTGTTTATTTGGCTTCTGTTTGCCGGTCTCTTCAGAGCCTCATTTCCGCCCTGACACAGGCGGGCGGAGGGGGACTCTTATTTAGGTAGCTAGTTCCGTTGCGCTGCTGGGAGGGGCTGACGCTGCGGGGATGGGCTGGCGCTGCGGGGCGGGGCTGACGCTGCGGGGGCGGGCTGGTGCTGCCGGGAGGGGCTGACGCTGCTTTCTCCGTCTGCGCTGCTCAGACTCCCGGCTGTTCTATATGGAGCGCGCCCCGCGCTGCGCCAGGTTCCAGCCCTCGGGTGTTACACAAAAGCGCGGAAGGAAAAGCTGCGCCTGCTCTCTGTGCCTTCCCCGTCAGAGCGGTCCAGGCAGCCAGGGGCTTGATGGGCGCACTATCCCCAGGTGTGGCGCACTCACTCCCTTCCGCGGACCCAGTCTCAGTTTCCGCTGGCGCCAGTCGGGTGCGCGCGCCTTCCGCCCTCTGCGTCCCCAGCCCCAGTCCCCGCCCGCGCCGGTCGGGTGCCTGCGCCCTGTGTCTCGCCGCGACCTTCCCCTCCCCCCTGCCTCCTGCCTCCTGCCTCCGTCGGGGCTGGGCCGGTCCGCAGCCTGCGAGCTCTTCTCGGGACTTTCTCCGTCCCTTTGTTCTGCGAACGGCCGGCAGTGTGTTCCGGCCGGTTAATTTTCTCTCTCTCTTTTGGTCTCCCACAGTTCAAGTTGGCACCTCACAGAAGCTCCCTCCGATTGTCCTCAGGGCACTCAGGCCCGGACCCTAGCCCAAGCAAGGCCGCCTAAGACTCCCTTCCCGGGACGGGTCTCCGTCCTTAGCTCTTTTGTCTCACTTTTTATCTTTTATATTTTGTCCTACCTCCTTTCGAAGACAGTGGTCTGCTTTTCTGGGCGCCTGATGACCTCAGCTAGCGATCAGAAGTTGTTTTGTGAAGTTTGCTCTGCATTCAGTTATTCTTTTGATGAATTTGTAGGAGAGAAAGTGGTCTCCCCGTCCTACTCCTCCGCCATCTTGGCTCCTCCCCCCCTCAAGGATGCTTTTTAAATCTCCATCTGACTCACCGTTTTGGCCTGTGCAGAAGATAGCTAGACCTTGGAGAATAACTGATGATTGTTGTTATCTTAATCAGGTGATGATTTCGATTAAGCTCCTGTTGCAGATATAGTGTCTCAACCGGAGCAAATCAACAAAGCTTCTGACATTTGATATTCATCTACTGACCTTTACAATGTTTTTTTCTCCATACTAATTTATAAAGACCTCCAGAAGTTTCTTTTATCTAGAAGGGCCAAGAGTACATCTTCACAGACTTTCCTCAGGATGATATTGATTCTTCCACTCTCCTCCAAAATATAAAGCCTAGAAGTTTTGATTGCCTGCACCTTCCATATTATATACTGGTCTACCATATTGACAACATTATGCTGATTACAAACATGAGTAGGAAGTACAAGGAATAGCTTGTGCGTTAATTGCCTTGGTAAGACTTAGGTGAACTAGAGAGTGGGAGAAGAAACATGAAAGCTCAGGGGTCCACAATTGCAGTGAAGTTTCTGGAGGTCTAATGGTTTGGAGCAACTTGAGATAGACTATCTTTGTAGTAAAAGACAAATCTTTGCACTTTTTACCCTTTACTAAAGAACGAGAGGCACAATTTGACTTCCTTACTTTTTTTAAAAAATAATGTATTGTATGTATCCCCAATATATACTACATTTGGGACTTCTCAGGTAGTGCTAGTGGTAAAGAACCCACCTGCCAATGCAGGCGACCTGAGGGACATGGGTTTGATCCCTGGGTCAGGAAGATTCCCTGGAGAAGGAAATAGCAACCCACTCCAGTACGCTTGCCTAGAGAATCTCATGGACAGAGGAACCTGGTAGGCTACAGTCCATGGGGTCACAAAAAGTCAGACACAACTGAAGCTACTTCGCACACATTTACACATACTACATTTGCGTGTATTAATTGTACCATTTACTCAATAACTGCACAAAGTAAAGAGTGTTGAGGAGGACGAGAGCATGAAAAGACTAAGTAGCAAATGCCAGCTGCAGTAAAACACTGCAAGCTACTTTTCCATTTTGGCCTTATATTCCATCAGATCCAACGATACTCAAAATATCTGTGGTAATCAGGAGTGTTATATGGACTTTCTGGAAAGCATGAATACCAGAGTCATGTACCATATTTCTAGGATTTGGGAGAAAAATCTACGCTCTTTTCTGAAGATAAATTATCTTTTGATAAACAGACCCTAGATTGCTTCTAGGTCTTAGTATAGAATGAATATCTAATTATGGGGTATCAAGTGACCATGCAGCTCACTTTCTATCATAAACTAGTTGTTATCTGACCCAAAAGGCCTTAAAGTTGAGCATGCACACAAGAAAAGTATCATCAGGTGAAAATGATATCTAACAGATAAGGCAGGTCTGAAAGACACACGTAATTTGCATGAGCATATAGCTCAGACTCTCACCAGCTGCATTGATTCCTCTCACTCTAATAACATCTATGATCTCATAGGGAGTCACGTATCAGTGACTGAGGAGGAAACATCAGGCCTATTTTTATAGATTTTCTGCGTGATATTCTGGACGTGGACATCTGCAGCATTAAAGCCCCTCTCAAGGATGACCTTGAAGGACATTGGTGAAGGGGACATCTCCCAGTGGACAAAGTTTCAAGCTATACATTTTGTTGTTGACTTGGTCTGGAATGAAGGATAGCCAAATGTACAAATATATGTGGATTCATAGCCATTTCTCAAGGGTTTAGCTCTGTAGCTGGAGACTTGGAAGAAATGGAACTGGAAGATTGGAGACAATGAGAGAGCTCTTAGAATTGTCACAGAGTGTGAAGGTATTTGTTTACCATGTGAATACTCACTGCTCACTAAAAGGCATACAGTGCAGACGTATGGTAATTATGTAGACCAAATAATACATTCTGTCAATTTCTGCCAACCTGTACTCCAGCTACCCAAATCCTTATTCAGTAATCCTGAACAGAGTGACCATGGTGACAGGTATGGAAGCTATGCATGGATTAAACAATTTATCTGGCTACCATTACACTTAAGCACTTTATTTGTCAATATCAGAGAACAACATTAAGTCTGTGATAGGGCAAAATTTCCTTGGAGGATACCATCTAGCTATCTGGTGGCAGCTTGGTTATAATGACTCTAATCCATCATGGAAGAGGAAGAGAGTTCATCCCCACTGGAGTAAACATAAGTATGGATTTGCCTTCTCTACTTGAAATACTTCTGCCAGTGCTACAAGTCATGAGTTTGGTTGCCTAATCCATTGTAATGGTATTCAACATGGCATTCGCTTCTCTTCAAAGAAATAATTTCACTGCAAAAAAAAGGGGTATCAATAGGTAATTGGTAATAGGTAATAATAGGCACATGTAATTCAGTGTTTTACCATAAACCTCATTACTCAGAAGTATTTGACATAAAGATAGTAAAAATGTATAATGCTGGGATAAAACAACCTGAAATGATAGAGCTTTGTTTTACAGAATGTGGTATGTGCTTTGAATCAGAGACCAGTTATCTCAGTCTTCTCAGGCTAGCATAACAAAATACCATAGTTTGGGTGGCTTAAAAACCAGAAAATTACTTTCTTACAGTTCTGGAGGCTGGGAAGTCCAAGATCAAGTTTCCAACCAGATTTGGTTTCTAGTGAGAGCTCTTTTTCTGGCATGCAAAAGGCCACCTTCTCACTGTGTCCTCACGTAGTGGAGACAGAGATATCTAGTGATTCTTCCTATTTTATAAGGATAACAGTTTTATCAGATTAAAGATTCACTCTTATGATCTTATTTAATATTGAAAAAAAAAGTGAAAGTGAAGTCACTCAGTCGTGTCTGACTCTTTGCGACCCCATGAACTGCAGCTCACCAGGCTCCTCCATCCATGGGATTCTCTAGGCAAGAATACTGGATTGGGTTCCCATTTCCTTTTCCAGAAGGAAATACTATTTAATATTAGGCACTTCCTTAAAGGTCTTAAATCCAATACAGTCACATGAAGGGTTAGAGTTCCAACAGGTTAATTTTGAAGGAATGTAAGTCAATCAATAACACCAGTCCATGCATGCATGCTATGTTGCTTCAGTTGTGTCCAACTCTTTGTGACCCTGTGGATTGTACCCCACCAGGCTCCTCTGCCCATGGGATTCTCCAGGCAAGAATACTGGAGTGGGTTGCCACGCCCTCCTCCACGGGATCTTCGCAACCCAGGGATCAAACCTGTATCTCCTGCTTGGCAGGTGGATTCTTTATCACTGAGCCACTTGGGAAACCAATCCTGCCATCTTAGAGACATCATAATCCATGTCCTGCTACCTCTCCCTGAGAGATCTGAGTTCTCTCCCTATGAGACCATCTTCTGAGCTCGGAGACATCAGCACTTGCTGCCAGCACACTTTCCTAGAAGTGTAGGTTCCAGTCCCAGGTATTTCCTCTGAGCTCAAAGATAGCAGAACCAGCCTGATGAAGCTCTATTCTCAGAGGTCTGGGGTTCAGCAACAGTGGGTTCCTCCTATAAGTTTCTAAGTTTCAATAATTTCATTCTTTTCTCTGTTCCACCAGCCCTGCTACAAGAAGTCATTACCTCCATGATAGTTCAGAGTTTACTTTCTACCCTTTCGGTTACCTAATTAATAGTTATGCCTGGTTAAAAATTCTTTATATTACATTCTCTTTGCTTAAAAAAAAAATGGTGTGGTTCCTGAATCCTATTTGGAAACTGATACACATGGGGAGTGTTAGGGAATGGTTATTTCTAAAATTTAGTCCATAGGTGGCTTCAGCAGTGAAGAATCTGCCTGCAAATGCAGGCAGTATTCTTGCCTGGAGAATTCCATGGACAGAGGAGCCTGGTGGGCTACCGTCCATGGGGTCACAAAAGAGTCAGACACGGTTTAGTAACTAAACAACAACAGTACTAAAACAGGATACTGATGGGGAGTAAGGGAGAAATGGATGCCATCTAGAGACCTTGACTTGTAGTTTGTTGCAGGAACTGATGAGCCTTTGGATTTATGCCTTTTGGGATAGGGCTGAATGTATTTTCAGTTTTAAAGGTATTAAATAGCACTATTTTTAATAGGAGAAAAAATTGATGTATGCATTATATGTGAGATGGAAGGTAGATATTAAAAAGTCAAAGTGATCAACCTTAATGGCTGCCCTGACTCTAAATCTAAGGCTAGATATAGATGGGAAGAAGCAATGTCTGCGGAATCCCCTTGACTAGAGGTAATGGCAACAGAGCTAGCACCACCTGTTTTCTAAGCTAGCAGTTGCCTCTATGGTTCTAGTACGAACATTCCTTGTCTTGCATCAGTAATTGTTTGTGCCCCAACATGGTAGAGAATCACATGGCTGCCTTCTCCAGCTCATCTGGAGCCTTGGTCTTATCCAGGAAGTTTCCATATCTGGTTCACCAGCACTCTCCCCAGAGTATGTGGATTACCCAATTCCCTTTTAGCTAATTCTTTTTGTGCTTATCTAAACCTGAGTGAGATTTGATTGCTTGCAACTTGAATAATAAATGTCTATTCTCTGTCACTCTATTCTCTAACTCTGTTTGCTACTCAGCAGGTCACAAGGAGATGCTATGGGTTCAGAAAGCTAACAAAAGGGTTAATTTGCCTTTTTATCTCAATCTGAAGTGTCATTCCTACATCAAGATATAGGCGCGTTTCTCTCTGACAGCCCACAGAGCTACACACATGCAGCCCACCCATCTAAATGGCAAGCGAGCCACAAGACCTAGGAACCTAAGTGGAGCAAAGGGGATTTTCACAGCAGTAAAACCATACCACTCTGTGTTGATGAATACCTGACGTTATGAATTTGTCAAAACCCAGAGAACTCAGTGAACCCCAGTGTAAACTATGGGCTTTAATCAATAAAATGTGTTAATATTAGTTTATCAATTGTAAGAACTGCACCACACCACTGCAAAATGTCAAAACTGTGGGGAGAGGAAAAGGCACAGATAGGAACTCTCAATTTTCTTCTCAATTTTTTGTAAACCTCAAACTGTTCTAATAAAATAAAGTTCATTATTTTTAAAAGTGCTAAAAGTTCTTAGCAGAAACATCAGCCAAAAAAGACATGCAAACATCAAATAAGCTCATGAAAAGATGCTCAGCATCACTAGCCATCAGATCCATAATGCATACCCATTCCAGTGACTAAAGGTTAAAAGATTACCAATATCTAGTTTTGGTGTAGATGTGGAGCAACCAGAATCTCATAATAGGAATGCAAAATTGTGTAACCACCTTGAAAAATGGATTGGTAGTTTTCTACAAATTTAGACATGCATACATGCATGTGTGAGTGCTAAGTCGCTTCATTTGTGTCTGACTCAGTTTTGTCTGATGCTTTGGGGCTTCCTTGGTGCCTCAGATGGTAAAGCGTCTGCATGCAATGTGGGAGACCTGGGTTCGATCCCTGGGTTGGGAAGATCTCCTGGAGAAGGAAATGGCAACCCACTCCAGTACTCTTGCCTGGAAAATTCCATGGATGGAGGAACCTGGTAGGCTACAGTCCATGGGGTCGCAAAGAGTCTGACACAACTGAGCTACTTCATCTATGTGACCCCATGGGCCATAGCCCACCAGGCTCCTCTGTACATGGGATTCTCCAGGCAAAAATACTGAAGTAGGTTGCCATTTGTTCCTCCAGGGGATCTTCCTGACCTAGTAATCAAACCCTCATCCCTTATGTCTCCTGCATTGCAGATGGATTCTTTATCACTAGTGCCACCTGGGAACCCCAAGTTAGACATACGTTTACCTTAAACATCTATCAATCATATTCACAGATATTTACCCAAGATAAATTAAAATATATGCCCACACAAAAAACTCACAAATGACCATTCACCAGCTTTCATCATAAAAGTAAAAAATTAGAAATAATTCAAATGTCCATTTACTGGTGAATGGATAAATTAAATGTGACATATACCTACAATGAAATATTGCTCAATGATATAATGAAGAAATTACTGGTGCATATAGTAGCATGGATGAATTTTTAAAGCACTGCACTAAGTGAAAGAAGTTAGATACAGAAGACTACCTACTGTATAGCTCAATTCATATAAAGTTCTAAAAGTGAAAGATCAGTGAGTTTATGGGGCTGTAGAGGGAGAAGAATTGGCTGCATAAGTAGACATGATGTGATGGAAATAGTCAATTTCTAAACTGTGGAGTTTATACAGCTGTATATTTTTTCTAAACTAATCAAACCATGTACTTAAAATAGGTAAATTTTATTGAGTGTAAATTATATGTCAATAAAATGGATATATTAAAACAACTTATAAAAGGTATAGTAATTTAGAAAGTGACATTAGCACAAGGATAAACAGATAGATGGGGCTTCCGTGGTGCCTCAGACAGTAAAGAATCTGCTTGCAATGCAGGAGACCTGGATTCTATCCCTGGGTTGGGAGGATTCCCTGGAGAAGGGAATGGCTACCTACTCCAGTATTCTTGCCTAGAGAATTCCATGGATAGAGGAGCCTGGCAGGTTACAGGCCATGGGATTGCTAAGAGCTGGACACAACTGAGCAAGTAACAGCATCACAGACAAACAGATAAATGTAACACAAGTAGAGTCTAAAAGCAGAACCATGCATATTTGGAGAATTTTAATTTGAAAATGCTGGCATACAGAGAAAGGTTTTTCAATGTACCAGTCTGGCTACACTGTATGTCAATGTGGAAAAATATAAAATTTGACCACTAACTTAAAAAACCAATCCCAGATATATTTGAAATCTAAATGAGAATGGTAAAACAATAAAGCCACTAAAAGAACACATAGTACAACATTTTCACAACCTTGGATTGGGGGAAAATTTCACAGCTATAAAGCACAAGATCTGCAAAGTGTACCTCAGTAATAATAAATATTTCTGTCCATCAAAAGACATTATTAAGAGAATATAAAGGCAAGCCACACGTTGCAGTTGTGAGTGAAACTATTCAAAACTGCCTGCCAGACATTGCTAAGTCATCTCCATGGCCTTCCTTCTATGTCCCTTCATAGGAGCATAGTTGGTGAGAGGTTCTAGGCTTTGGACTTTTCTGAACTTGTGCTGGCTATGGGGTCCCCCAGAGGCCTACAAACAAAGAAATGTTCTCTTTCAAGTACAATGCCAGCTCATACCTCCCACATGTGAAGGGTCAAGGTCTAAGGTTTTGAGGGCAGTATGGAAAAGGGAATAGTGAAAGGTACAATGTTTTTCTTGTAACTTTTTCTGGAGAGAGCTAGTTAAATTCTCATTCCATTGTGTGTCCCTTCAGACTATGTCCCACAATCCATTTGGTACCATTCAGTACTAGTTTGGTACCAAACTAGTACTTTGATGGTGGTCACCATCTTTGATGGTGTTCATTTCATCTCAGCTTCCTAAGGAGCAAACAGTTTGTTAGAAAGAATGTTTTTTTGTGTGCAAATTTCATAAATATGACCAATTATTTATAGCAAGTTAGAATTTCAATTACGGCCTGGGCTAGGACATAATCAAGCAAGGAGGCAGTTAACAACTATGCACTTTTAAAAATTAGTTTGGAGAAACTATAGAGGATCCAGTTAAGTCTTTCTAGATACTTGTGTGTTAGAGCAATCCAGAGTGTTGTTAGGAAAGCATGAATGCTAAGTCAATTCAGTTGTGTCCAACTCTTGTGACACTATGGACTGCAACCTTCCAGGCTCCTCTGATCATGGGATTTCTCAGGTAAGAATATTGGAGTGGGTTGCCCTGACCTCCTCCAGGGAATCTTCCTGACCCAGGGATCGAACCTGCGTCTCTTATATCTCCTGCTTTGGTAGGTCGACCTTTACTACTGGTGCCACCTGGGAAGCCCCAGGAAAGCATGGTCTCAGCATTTAGATGAAGTCAAGGGTGTGACTAAAAAAATCCTTTGTTAAGATATCAGACTGCTTCCCTGGTAGCTCAGATGGTAAAGAATTTGCCTGCAATGCAGGAGACCCAGTTTGATCACTGGGTCAGAAAGATCTCATGAAGAAGGGAATAGCAATCCACTCCAGTATTGCTTCTTGGAGAGTTCCGTGAACAGAGGAGCCTGGCAAGCTATAGCCCATAGAATCACAAAGAGTTGGACACTGAGTGACTAACACACTAAGATATCAGACAATATTAAATGGAGCTTTATAAACCTTCTCCAATGGGGAAAAGGGGCTTTTTAAGTATTATTATAAAGCCTCTAAACAGTGTGACTATCTTTGTTGAATAGTAGAATTTCCAAAAATTTTGAGGACCCCATCATGCAATGATTGCCTCACAGGGGCCCCAAACTAAGGAAAGCTTATTTCTTGAAGAGATTTGTGGGTTTTCCATTTGTCTAATGGAGTTGATTATAATTTGATATGTAAACTCTACAAAGTCTTTTAAAGGAATTATACCAGCATGTCTTGAAAGTGGTATTTCAGTTCAGTTCAGTCGCTCAGTCATGTCCGACTCTGCGACCCCATGGACTTCAGCACGCCAGGCCTGCCTGTCCATCACCAACTCCTGGAGTTTACTCAAACTCATGTCCATCCAGTCGGTGATGCCATCCAACCATCTCATCTTCTGTCGTCCCCTTCTCCTCCTGCCTTCAATGTTTCCCAGCATCAGGTCTTTTCCAATGAGTCGATTCTTCGCATCAGGTGGCCAAAGTCTTGGAGTTTCATCTTCAACATCAGTCCTTCCAATGAACACCCAAGACTGATCTTTAAGATGGACTGGTTGGATCTTCTTGCAGTCCAAGGGACTCTCAAGAGTTCACCAACACCACAGTTCAAAAGCATCAATTCTTTGGCGTTTAGCTTTCTTTACAGTCCAACTCTCACATCCATACATGACTACTGGAAAAACCATAGCTTTGACTAGATGGATGTTTGTTGGCAAAGTAATGTCTCTGCTTTTTAATATGTTGTCTAGGTTGGTCATAACTTTCCTTCCAAGGAGTAAGTGTCTTTTAATTTCATGGCTGCGCTCACCATCTGCAGTGATTTTTTGGAGCCTCAAAAAATAAAGTTTCTGACTGTTTCTATTCTCTCCCCATCTGTTTGCCATGAAGTGATGGGACCGGATGGTGAATGTTAAGTTTTAAGCCTACTTTTTCACTCTTCTCTTTCACTTTCATCAAGAGGCTCTTTAGTTCTTCTTTGCTTTCTGCCATAAGGGTGGTGTCATCTTTGTATCTGAGGCTATTGATATTTCTCCTGGCAATTTTGATTCCAGCTTGTGCTTCATCCAGCCCAGCATTTTTCATGATGCACTCTGCATATAGGTTAAATAAGCAGGGTGACAATATACAGCCTTGACGTACTCCTTTCCTGATTTGGAACGAGTCTGTTGTTCCATGTCCAGTTCTAACTGTTGCTTCCTGACCTGCATACGGATTTCTCAAGGGGAAAGTCAGATGGTCTGGTATTCCCATCTCTTGAAGAATTTTCCACAGTTTATTGTGATCCACACAGTCAAAGCCTTTGGCATAGTCAATAAAGGAGAAATAGATGTTTTTCTGGAACTCTCTTGCTTTTTCGATGATCCAGTGGATGTTGGCAATTTGATCTCTGGTTCCTCTGCCTTTGCTAAAACCAGCTTGAACGTCTGAAAGTTCATGGTTCATGTGCTTTTGAAGACTGGCTTGGAGAATTTTGAGCATTACTTTACTAGCGTGTGAGATGAGTGCAATTGTGTGGTGGTTTGAGCGTTCTTTGGCATTGCTTTTCTTTGGGATTGGAATGAAAACTGACCTTTTCCATTCCTGTGGCCACTGCAAAGTTTTCCAAATTTGCTGGCGTATTGAGTGTAGTACTTTCACAGCGTCATCTTCCAGGGTTTGAAATAGCTCAACTGGAATTCCTTCACCTTCACTAGCTTTGTTCATAGAGATGCTTCAAAGGCCCACTTGACTTCATATTCCAGGATGTCTGGCTCTAGGTGAATGATCGTGATTATCTGGGTCGTGAAGATCTTTTTTGTACAGTTCTTCTGTGTATTCTTGCCACCTTTTCTTAATATCTTCTGCTTCTGTTAGGTCCATACCATTTCTGTCCTTTATTGAGTCCATCTTTGCATGAAATGTTCCCTTGGTATCTCTAATTTTCTTGAAGAGATATATAGTCTTTCCCATTCTATTGTTTTCCTCTATTTCTTTGCAGTGATCACAGAGGAAGGCTTTCTTATCTCTCCTTGCTATTCTTTGGAACTCTGCATTCAAATGGGTGTATCTTTCCTTTTCTCCTTTGCTTTTCACTTCTTTTCTTTTCACAGCTATTTGTAAGGCCTCCTCAGACAGCCATTTTGCTTTCATGCAAGTGGTAGAGAGAATACAAAATAAAAGATCACTGGACCCTACCCCTAATTATATTGTCAGGAAACAAGATGTAAAATGTTCAGCTGCAAACACAGACTACTTTGCACAGAAAAGGAAGACTCAGAACTGAACAAAGGGCAAAGATGGCAGAGCCAAGAGGCAGGGAAAATCTCTCTGAGGAAGCAGAACTTGGGCCTAATTTTTAAAAATGGCATCATTTACCCAACTGACCTGAGAATCCCTATGGAGCAGTGAAACTCTCATTCCCCCATCCCCGCCTTTTTGAAAGGAGTATCTATTATGAGTATCCTATGTCAGTCCCACAATTGTGTCTTGTGAGGTAGATAACTTTTCACTTTAGTTCACAAGTCTTCAGATCAACAAGAACCATACTAGAGAAGCTAAACATAGGAATCTCATTCATATCTGGGCTTGATTTAGATAACAAGATCTTATACCTGATGCCATAAAGGGACTCGACTTCGGTTTGGTTGGAGGTGGTCTTTGTGGAGACAGAGTACAATTTGCCTATGGGAGGAATATAAATAATGTGTAGCCAGAGGTTGGATTGTGGTGGTTTTGAAACATGGCATCAAATTCTTTAACCCTCCTTCCATCAATAGAAGCTACTACTTCCTTTTCTCATGGATATGAGCAGGCTTAAGATTGCTTCGACCAACAGAGTAAAATGGAAATTATGTTATTCTAAGGCTAGGTCATAGAAAGTAATGCAAGCTTCTGCCTTCTGCTGCTAAAATATTCACTTTTGAAACCCAAGGACAGGATATAAGAAATCCAACAATCCATTGTGAGGAAGGCATCTGCAGTGTGAAGAAATTCAAACCACATGAAAAAGCCATGTGCAAGTGCTCTGGATAACAGAATCGACTGAGCCAAGATGTTAGTCATCTTGTCCCTGGTGACAGACATGTGAGTGAAGAAGCCTTCAGATGATCCCAAACACTCAAGTCACTTCTAAATCATTCAAATGTTCCCAGCTGAGGCCTTGAATACTGAGTACAGAGTTAAGTCATTGTTGCTGCACCCTATCCAAATTCCTGACCCACAGAATTAGTGACCATAATAAATTGCTTTTGTGTTATGCTCCTAGGTTTGGGGTGTCTTGTTACATAGCATTTGATAACTGGAATATTCATATCCAGAATATACAAAACAATTCAAAAATTATTAGGAAAATCCCCTGAAAACTGAAGAGAAAAATGGACAAGAGAATTCAAGCAAGCACTATCCAAAGGTGGAAATTGAAATTGCCAATACACACATGAAAAGGTGTTTCTTATTAGTCATCAGGGAAATGCAAATTAAAACCACAATGAGATGCCATTTCTTACCCACCGGAATGGGTAAAAATAAAAATCCAGAAAACAAATGTATGTATTAGTGAGAGAACTCTCATAAACTGCTAGTGGGAATTAAAGTTCATTCAAGCACTTTCAAAAAGTTGGCAGTAATTTCTCCAGTTAAAAATATGCATCACGTATCCTGTGAATAGCAATACCACTCCTAGGTGTCTAACAGAAATTTTAAGATGTGTACACAAATGTTCAGAGAAACACTATTCATTCAAGCCAAGGACTGAAACCATTCCACATGCCCATCAAGAAGAGACTGGATAAATTAAATTGTGGTGTATTAATAAGATGGAATACTGTGCAGCAATTAAAATGAACTAAAGCTGCACACAGCAATACAGATGGATGTCAAAAGCACAAACTTTAGCAAGAAAATCAAATGTAAATAATATATGCTATATGGTTCTGTTTATATTTACTTTAAAAAACAGGAAAATTTATCTGTAGTGTTATGAGATACAATAGCTCTTTCCTTTGGAGTGGAAGAGGGAAGTAATGATTGTGAGGGAACATGAGGGAATTCTAGGGTCTTGGGAATGCTTGACTTCTTAATCAAAGGGGTTGTTACAAAGGTGTCAGTTCAGTTCAGTCACTCAGTTGTATCTGACTCTTTGCAATCCCAGGGACCGCAGCACGCCAGGCTTCCCTGTCCAGCACCAACTCCTGGAGCTTGCTCAAACTCATGTCCATTGAGTCAGTGATGCCATCCAACCATCTCATCCTCGGTCATCCCCTTCTCCTCCTGCCTGCAATCTTTCCCAGCATCAAGGACTTTTTCAATCAGTCAGTTCTTCGCATCAGGTGGCCAAAGTATTGGAGCTTCAGCTTCAGCATCACTACTTCCAATGAATATTCAGGACTGGTTTCCTTTAAGATTGACTGGTTGGATCTCCATGCAGTCCAAGGGATACTCAAGAGTCTTCTCCAACACCACAGTTCAAAAGCATCAATTCTTTGGTGCTCAGCTTTCTTTATAGTCCAACTCTCACATCCATACATGACTACTGGAAAACTGTAGCTTTGACTAGATGGACTTTTGTTGGCAAAGTAATGTCTCTGCTTTTTAATATGTTGTCTAGGTTCATCATAGCTTTTCTTCCAAGGAGCAAGCATTGTTTAATTTCATGGCTGCAGTCACCGTCCACAGTGATTTTGGAGCCCAGGAAAATAAAGCATGTCACTGTTTCCACCGTTTCCCCATCTATTTGCCATGAAGTGATGGGACCGGATGCCATGATCTTAATTTTCTTAATGTTGAGTTTTAAGCCAACTTTTTCACTCTCCTCTTTCAGTTTCCTCAAGAGGCTCTTCAGTTCTCCTTCGCTTTCTGCCATAAGAGTGGTATTATCTGCATATCTGAAGTTATTGATATTTTTCCTGGCAATCTTGATTCCAGTTTGTGCTTCATTCAGCCCAGTGTTTCTCATAATGTACTCTGCAAATAAGTTAAATAAGCAGGGTGATAATATACAACCTTGACATACTCCTTTTCCAATTTGAAACCAGTCTGTTGTTCCATGTTCAGTTCTAACTGTTTCTTCTTGACCTGCATGCAGGTTTCACAGGAGGTGGGTAAGGTGATCTGGTATTCCCATCTCTTTAAGAATTTTCTACAGTTTGTCATGATCCACACAGTCAAAGGCATTGGCATAGTCAATAAAGCAGAAGTAAATGTTTTTCTGGAACACTCTTGCTTTTTTGATGATCCAACAGATGTTAGCCATTTGATCTCTGGTTCCTTGGCCTTTTCTAAATGTAGCTTGAACATCTGGAAGTTCTCAGCTTATGTACTGTTGAAATCTCAATTGGAGATTTTTGAGCATTACTTTGCTAGCTTGTGAGATGAGTGCAACTGTGCAGTAGTTTGAACATTCTTTGGCATTGCCCTTCTTTGGGATTGGAATGAAAACTGACCTTTTCCATTCCTGTGGCCACTGCTGAGTTTTCCAAATTTGCTGGCATATTGAGTGTAGCACTTTAACAGCATCATCTTTTAGGATTTGAAATAGCTCAACTGGAATTCCATCACCTCCATTAGCTTTTTTGTAGTGATGCTTCCTAAGGTCCACTTGACTTCACATTCCAGGATGTCTGGCTCTAGGTGAGTGATCACATTGTCGTGATTATCTGGGTCATGAAGATCTTTTTTGTACAGTTCTTCTGTGTATTCTTGCCACCTTTTCTTAATATCTTCTGCTTCTGTTAGGTTTATACTGCTTCTGTCCTTTACTATGCCCATCTTTGCACGAAATATTCCCTTGGTATCTCTAATTTTCTTGAAGAGATCTCTAGTCTTTCCCATTTTATTGTTTTCCTCTATTTCTTTGCATTGTTCACTTATGAATCCTTTCTTATCTCTCCTTGTATACTTTTATGATTTTTGGTATATAAAAGTAAAAAGTCTAGTTTTTCCAAATTCTGTTTCTGTTTATGAAGTAGAAAATCAAAAAAGAACATTACACCCATTCTAACAGTGGGAAAAAGCTACTCTGTAAAATCATAACTTTTCTCAAACCATTGCAAGGTAGTCAAAAAATTAAATTCTGAAGGATGACAATTCCTTCTAAGGAGAGATAGGACAGCTAAGAGGAGGAGACTAAGGAGATTTGTCAGTTAAAAGTAATGTGTTATCCTGAATGTGGTCCTGGAACAGAGAATGGAAATTAAGTAAAAACTATGAAAATATTGGTTTGTTACTTGTGATAAATATATCATAATAATATAAAATGTTGATAATAAGGAAAAACAGTGTTAAGTAAATGGGAACTCTAGCATCTTCACAACACTTCTGTGAAATGAAACTTTTTCTTTTAAACAGTTAATAAAAAAATTAAATGTTAGCAAGAAGATTGAGAAAGGGAATCAGGATTTGAAGTAAAATCAGTATGGTTATGAGTTTCTTGTGCTCTTTTTTCTTCCTGTATCAATAAGTCTAGACTCAAATGCAGCTCAAATTTAATAACTGCACATGAGGTGAGGTCAGAAAGAGCACTAAAAACTGTCTCTATTTCTGGTCAAGGAATAGGAATTAGGATCCCTATGGGACACAGAGAGGGATCCAAATCTCCTTATCTTTCTGCTGGCCCTGCACCTAGGCAATCCCCAGTCTTGAAGCTATAACTCAGTGGTGGCTACATCAGCAAAAAATGCGAAAGCATCTAAAATTGGAATGAAAAATCCTTCTCTCTGACAAGAGAATTTTGGTCTAGAATAAACGAGATGAATCCTTCTTGATATCTTTCTCTGTACTCCTGCCACTTGACCATCAGTATAGATTGATACAAGGAAACCACACAACTGAGTGGTTAGAATAAAGATCCACTTTTTGGCTAAAGGAACCGAATGGGGTCCCCTGGGTAATAGAAAATATGATGAAGATTGCCAGGAGAAGGAAATGTGTGAAAGGGATACCATCAATTTGTGTATCAAGTGCTGGGCTTAGTCTGAGATGCTTATGCAGGAATATTACAAAAAGCAAGATACCAAAACTTGGAGAACTGCAATCATGGTAGGCCACTACACAGGTCTTAGTCATGGTTGTGGGTGGTCACAAAAACTGTGAATACCAAAATCACTGTAAGTACATATGGAATATTCACTGAAATACATCCTAAGTCATAAAACAAATAACAAATTATGAAAAACACAAATGATCCTGAGTACGTTCTCAGTCAGCAAAAACAAGACCCAGAGCTGACTGTGGCTCAGATCATGAGTTCCTTATTGCAAAATTCAGACTTAACTTGAAGAACATAGGGAAAACCACTAGGCCATTCAGGTATGACCTAAATAAAATCCTTTATGATTATACAATGGAAATAACAAATAGATTCAAGGGATTATATATGTTAGCTGAAGAACTACAGATGGGGGTTTGTAACATACAGGAGGCAGTGACCAAAATCATCCCCAAGAAAAAGAAATGCAAAAAGGCAAAGTAGTTGTTTGAGAAAGCCTTACAAATAGCTAAGAAAAGAAGAGAAGTGAAAAGCAAAGGAGAAAGGGAAAGATATACTCAGCTGAATGTAGAGTTCCAGAGAATACCAAGGAGAGATAAGAAAGCCTTCCTCAGTGATCAATGCAAAGAAATAGAGGAAAACAATAGATTAGGAAAGGCTAGAGATCTCTTCAAGAAAATTAGAGATACCAAGGGAACATTTAATGCAAATATGGGCACAATAAAGGACAGAAATGGAAAGGACCTTACAGAAGCAGAAGGTATTAAGAAGAGGTGGCAAGAATATACAGAAGAACTATACAAAAAAGATCTTAATGACCCAGATAACCATGATGGTGTGATCACTCACCTAGAGCCAGACGTCCTGGAGTGTGAAGTCACATGGGCTTAGGAAGCATTACTATGAACAAAGCTAATGGAGGTGATGGAATTCCAGTTGAGCTATTTCAAATCCTAAAAGATGATGCTGTTAAAGTGCTGCACTCAATATGCCAGAAAATTTGGAAAACTCAGCAGTGGCCACAGGACTGGAAAAAGTCAGTTTTCATTCCAAGCCCAAGGAAGAGCAATGCCAAAGAATGTTAAAACTACCACACAATTGCACTCATTTCACATGATAGCAAGGTCATGCTCAAAATCCTCCAAGCTAGGCTTCAACAGTACATGAACAGAGAACTTACAAATGTACAAGCTGGATTTAGAAAAGGCAGAGGAACCAGAGATCAAATTGACAACATCCACTGAATCATAAAAAAAGCAAGGGAGTTCCAGAAAAACCTTTACTTCTGCTTTACTGACTACACTAAAGATTTTGACTGTGTAGATCACAACTAACTGTGGAAAATTCTGAAAGAGATGGGAATTCCAGACCACCTTACCTGTCTCCTGTGAAACCTGTATGCATGTCAAGAAGCAATAGTTAGGACTGGTCATGGAATGACAGACTGGTTCTAAATTGGGATAGGAGTACATCAAGGCTGTATATTGTCACCTTACATATTTAACCTATATGCAGAGTACATCATGAGAAATACTGGGCTGGATGAAGCACTAGCTGAAGTCAAGATTGCTGGGAGAAATATCAGTTACCTCAGATATGCAGAGGACACCACCCTGATGGCAAAAAGTGAAGAGGAACTAAAGAGCCTCTTGATGAAGGTGAAAGAGGAGAGTGAAATAGCTGGCTTAAAACTCAACATGCAAAATACAAAGATCATGGCATCCAGTCCCATAACTTCATGGCAAATAGATGGGGAAACAATGGAAACAGTGATTGACTTTATTTTCTTGGGCTCTAAGAGTTCCAGAGAATGCAGAGTTCCAGGTGACTGCAGCCATGAAATTAAAAGATGCTTGCTCCTTGGAAGAAGAGCAATGACAAACCTAGACAGCCTACTAAAAAGCAGACATTAGCTGCCTACAAAGGTCCATCTAGTGAAAGCTATGATTTTTCCAGTAGTCATATAGGGATGTGAGAGCTGACAATAAAAAAGGCTGAGTGCTGAAGAATTGATGCCTTCGAACTGTGGTGCTGGAGAAGACTCGTGAGAGTCCCTTGGACAACAAAGAGATCAAACAAGTCAATACTAACGGAAATCAACCTTGAATATTCATTGGAAGGTCTGATGCTGAACCTCCAATACTTTGACCACCTGATTGGAAGAGCCAACTCATTGGAAAACACCCTAATGCTGAGAAGGATTGAGGGCAAAAGGAGAAGGGGGTTATAGAAGATGAGATGGTTCAATGGCATTACCGAGTCAATGGACATGAGTTTGAACAAACTCAGTCGATGGTGAAGGACAGGGAAGCCTGGCTTGCTGCAGTTCTTGGAGTCGCAAAGAGTCATACATGACTGAGCAACTGAACAAAAACAGATTACAACTGGATCACTACCAAATATTTAAAAATATTTAACACTATTTCTAATAAAATCTGACATTGTACAGGAGACAGGAATCAAGACCATCCCCAAGAAAAATAAATACAAAAAAGCAAAATGCCTGTCTGAGGAGGCCTTACAAATAGCTGTGAATAGAAGAGAAGCAAAAAACAAAGGAGCAAAGGAAAGATATACCCATCTGAATGCAGAGTTCCAAACAATAGCAAAGAGAGATAAGAAAGCCTTCCTCAGCGATCAATGCGAAGAAAGAGAGGAAAACAATAGAATGGGAAAGACTAGAGATCTCTTCAAGAAAATCAGAGATATCAAGGGAACGTTTCATGCAAAGATGGGCACAATAAAGGACAGAAATGGTATGGACCTAACAGAAGCAGAAGATATTAAGAAAAGGTGGCAAGAATACACAGAAGAACTGTACAAAAAAGATCTTCACGACCCAGATAATCACGAAGGTGTGATCACTCACCTAGAGCCAGACATCCTGGAATATGAAATCAAGTGGGCCTCAGGAAGCATGACTACAAGCAAAGCTAGTGGAGGTGGTGGAATATCAGTTGAGCTCTTTCAAATCCTGAAAGATGATGCTGTGAAAGTGCTGCACTCAGTATGCCAACAAATTTGGAAAACTCAGTAGTGGCCACAGGAATGGAAAAGGTCAGTTTTCATTCCAATCCCAAAGAAAGGCAATGCAAAAGAATGCTCAAACTACCACGCAGTTGCACTCATCTCACAAGCTAGCAAAGTAATGCTCAAATTCTCCAAGCCAGGCTTCAGCAATACGTGAACCATGAACTTCCAGATGTTCCGGTTGGTTTTAGCAAAGGCAGAGGAACCAGATATCAAATTGCAAACATCCGCTGGATCATAGAAAAAGGAAGAGAGTGCCAGGAAAACATCTATTTCTCCTTTATTGACTATGCCAAAGGCTTTGACTGTGTGGATCACAATAAACTGTGGAAAATTCTTCAAGAGATGGGAATACCAGACCACCTGACCTGCCTCTTGAAAAACCTGTATGCAGGTCAGGAAGCAACAGTTAGAACTGGACATGGAACAACAGACTGGTTACAAATAGGAAAAGGAGTATATTAAGTCTGTATATTGTCACCCTGCTTATTTAACTTATATGCAGAGTACATCATGAGAAAGGCTGGGCTGGAAGAAGCACAAGCTGGAATCAAGATTACTGGGAGAAGTATCAATAACCTTAGATATGCAGATGACACCACCCTTACGGCAGAAAGTGAAGAAGAACTAAAGAGCCTCTTGATGAAAGTGAAAGAGGAGAGTGAAAAAGTTGGCTTAAAGCTCAACATTCAGAAAACTAAGATCATGGCCTCTGGTCCCATCACTTCATGGCAAATAGATGAGGAAACAGTGGCTGATTTTATTTTTCTGGGCTCCAAAATCACTGCAGATAGTGATACCAGCCATGAAATTAAAAGACACTCCTTGGAAGGAAAGTTATGACCAACCTAGACAGCATATTAAAAAACAGAGACATTACTTTGCCAACAAAGGTCCGTCTAGTCAAGGCTATGATTTTTCCAGTAGTCATGCATGGATGTGAGAGTTGGACTATATATAAAGCTGAGCACCGAAGAATTGATGGTTTTGAACTGTGGTGTTGGAGAAGATTCTTGAGAGTCCCTTGGACTGCAAGGAGATCCAACCAATCCCTCCTAAAGGAGATCAGTCCTGAATGTTCATTGGAAGGACTGATGTTGAAGCTGAAACTCCAATACTCTGGCCACCTGATGCGAAGAGCTGACTCATTTGAAAAGACCCTAATGCTGTGAAAGATTGAGGGCAGGAGAAGAAGGTGACGACAGAGGATGAGATGGTTGGATGGCATCACTGTCTCGATGGACATGGGTTTGGGTGAACTCCGGGAGTTGGTGATGGACAGGGAGGCCTGGCGTGCTGTGGTTCACGGGGTCACAAAGAGTCCAACACAACTGAGCGACTGAACTAAACTGAACTAATAAAATCTCTTCAAGAAAATAAAAGCAGAAGGAACATTTCCCAACTCATTTTATGAGGTTGAATGAGTGAAAGTGTTCATCACTCAGTTGTGTCTGACTCTTTTCAACCACATAGTCTGTAGCCCACCAAGCTTCTCTGTTCATGGAATTCTCCAGGCAAGGTACTGGAGTGGGTAGTCCTTCCCTTCTCCAGGGAGTCTTCCCCACCCAGGGATCGAATTCAAGTATACTGCACTGCAGGCAGATTCTTTACTATCTGAGCCATCAGGGAAGCCCTTTAGAAATACCTTTAATATGAAAACTGTATGACAACAGTACAAGAAAAGAAAACTATATGTCGATAAACTTCATGAACATAAGATGCTATATTCTGCAACAAAATATTAGCAAACAGAACCCAGAAATGTATAAAAAGGGTAATACATGACCAAGCTGTGTTTGAGGAACACAAGGCCAGTTCAATATTTCACATTCAATGAATGTAAAATACCAGTATAACAGACTAGTTTTATGATCACATCAGTTGAAGGAGAATAAGCATTTGCCAGACTACAGCTTGGTTTGTGAGCAAAACAAGAAATGAACAGGAACTTAACCTGATAAAGTATATATACAAAAACTACAACTAATATCAAGGTTTACAGTGAAAGATTGAATGCCTTCTAAGATCAAGAAATAGGCAAGGAAGTCCACTCTCCCCACTTTTATTGAAGACTTAATGGAATTCTTACAAGTGGAATGAAGGAAGAAAATAATTAACAAGCAAACAGATAGGAAGGGATCACATAGCACTATCCCTATTCTCAGAGACATAATTGTTTTACAATAAAATCCTAAGGAAACTAAAAAAAAAACTTAGACCTAATAAATGAGTTTATGAAGTTTGCAGGATACAAAGTCAATGCACAGAAACCATCATTTTCCATATGGTGGTTTAGTTTCTAAGTTGTGTCCTACTCTTGTGACCCCATGGACTGTAGCCTGCCAGGCTCCTCTGTCCATGGGATTTCCAAGGCAAGAATACTGGAGTGAATTTCCATTTCCTTCTCCATATAATTACAAAATACGAAAATAAAAATATTTTTAAAATACCACTTCACTGGCTAGCTCAAAACACTTAGATATAAATCAAATGTAGCGTGTATACAACCTGTAGTTTAAAAACAGTAAAATTCTGATAAAAGAAACCAAAGAACACCTAAATAAATACATACTTTGTTCATGGACTTCAAAACTCAACATAGTAAAGAACTCAATTTTTACCAAATTGATATATAGATTCAAAGCAATACTAGTCAGAATCACAGCAGTAATTCTTGCTTGTATAGACAAAATGATTCAAAAAAAATTATGTAAGGGCAAAGGAACTAGACTAGCTAAAGCAATTTTGAAAAGGAGAATAATTTTAGAAAAATCACATTCAAGTCGCTCTAGCTGATTTAACATTTTCCTATAAGGCTACAGTAATAGTGCAACTTAAATTTGGCTAAGAAATAGACACATAGATCAAGGGAACTGAATAGAGAGTCCAGAATAAGCCAACATAAATATGACCCATGGAGACTTTATAATGGATTGTGTGTATGTGCATTCACTCATTCACTCTGTTGTGTTTGACTCTTTGCTGTCCCAAGGACTATAGCCTGCCAGGCTCCTCTACCCATGAAATTTTCCAGGCAAGAATACTGGAGTGCCATTTCCAGTATTTTCTAAGCAAGAATACTGTTTGCCATTTCTTTTTCCATGGAATCTTTCTGACCCAGGGGTTAAACCTGCATCTCTTGTGTCTCCTTCATTGGCAGGTGGAATCTTTACCACTAGCACCACCTAGGAAGCCCTTATAAAGGATTAAAACAATTTAATTGAGAAATTTGGGCTTTTTAATAAATTGTTTTGGAACAGTTAGACAATCTTATGTTAAAAATGAATATCAAAACTTCATAATTTATATAAATACATAATAAATCTAATGGGTAAATGAAAAATATAAAACTTGAAAAATAAAAACAAAGGAGAACATCTTCATGACCTGAGGTTAGGCAAAGAGGTCTTAAGCATGACACCCGAAGCATGATTCATAAAATTTTAAAAATAATAAATTTGATTTCCTCAAAATTTAAAACTTTCACTCTGAGAAACACAGAATAAAAAGTCAAGCTGGAAGGATTATATTTGCAAATTAGATACCCAATAAAGGACTTATAGCCAGAAAATATAAACAGCCTTCAAAACTCAAATATTAGAAAATAAACAACTCAGTTAAGGAAATGGGCAAGTGATGCCAGTAGACACATCAGTGAGGTGGAAATATGAATGGAAAATAAACACATGAAAAGTTATTCTGTATCATCAGCCATAAGAGAAATGAAAATTAAAGCCATCATGAGATATCATAAACACATATTTGAGAAAGACTAAAAATGTTTTAAAAAATGACACAAAGAAGTGTTATCAAGGATGAAGAACAACTTGAACTCTCACACATGAGTGAGGAATATAAAATAACACAGCTCTGTGGAAAATGATTTGGTAATTTTTTATAAAGATACACTTATTGTATAACTCAGTAAAGCCACTCGTTAGAAATAAAAACTTATGTTCATACAAAAACCTACATATGAAAGTTTATAGGAGTTCCATCCATATTTGCCAAAATCTAGAAACAACCCAAGTGTCCTTTCATGGATGAATGAATAAACAAACTGTGATGCATCCAACCAGTGGACTACTGTTTAGCAAGAAAAAGAAATGAGCTATTGATACATAAAACTTGAATGAACCTCAAACGGATTTTCCTGAGTGAAAGTGCCTCAAAAAGTTACTTACTCTATTCTTCCATTTATGACATTCATGAAAAGACAAAGGTACAGTGATGGAGAACAGTTGAGTGGTTGTCAAAGTTAGATGTGTGAAGAGGGTAAGAGTATAAAAGAACAGCATAAGAGGTGTGTGTGTGTGAGGACAGTTATGGTACTATTCTGAATCCTAATTGTAGTTGTGGTTACATGAATCTATAGAGGAACTTTAACAGTACATTGAGATAAAAAGATAATTTTGATGTTCAATAATTTTAAAATATTAAAGTGAGAGAAAAGGGAACCCTCTTACATTGTTGGTGGGAATGCAAACTAGTACAGCCACTATGGAGAACAGTGTGGAGATTTCTTAAAAAACTGGAAATAGAACTGCCATATGACCCAGCAATCCCACTGCTGGGCATACACACTGAGGAAACCAGAATTGAAAGAGACACATGTACCCCAATGTTCATCGCAGCACTGTTTATAACAGCCAGGACATGGAAGCAACCTGGATGCCCATCAGCAGACGAATGGATAAGAAAGCTGTGGTACATATGCACAATGGAATATTACTCAGCCGTTAAAAAGAATACATTTGAATGAGTTCTAATCAGGTGGATGAAACTGGAGACTATTATACAGAGCAAAGTAAGTCAGAAAGAAAAACACCAATACAGTATACTAAGGCATATATATGGAATTTAGAAAGATGGTAATGATAACCCTATATGTGAGATGGCAAAAGAGATACAGATATATAGACCAGTCTTTTGGAATCTATGGGAGAAAGCGAGGGTGGGATGATTTGAGAGAATAGCATTGAAACATGTATATTATCATATGTGAAACAGATCGCCAGTCCAGGTTCAGTGAATGAGACAAGGTGCTCAAGGCTGGTGCACTGGGATGACCCAGAGGGATGGGATGGGAAGGGAGGTGGGAGGGGGGATCGGGATGGGGAACACATGTACACCCATGGAGGATTCATGTCAATGTATGGCAAAACCACTACAATATTGTAAAGTAATTAGCTTCCAATTAAAATAAGTAAATTAAAAAAATAAAAGCAGTGCTGCAAAATACATAAAATAAAAACTGATAGAACTAAAAGTACAGATAGTCAAATCTACAATTGTACTAATGTTTTCAGACCATGACACTCATCTCTGAGTAACTGTTAAGAAAAGATGGACAGAAAATATGCAAGGACAAAAAATATTGAAGGACTCAGATAACACTATCAACCAACTTCATCTAATTGGCATTTGAAGACTACTTCACACAACAACAGAAAATATATATTATTTTCAAGTACATGTGGAATATTCACCAAGATAGACCATAAAACAACCTTTAACAAATGTAAAATAATTTGCATTGTGCAAAGCATATTCTCTCCTCATAATGGAATTACAGAATACAAGATACCTGCAAATTCTCCAAGTATTTAGAGACTAAGCACATTTTGCCTAACTCATGTTTCACAATAAATTCTTGAGGGAAATTAGAAAATAGTTTGAAGTGAATTAATGTAAAAATACAACATATTAGAATTTGTGGGACTCAGCTATTGCAATATGTAGAGAGAAATTTATGTCGTTAAATGCATAAGATTACAAAGCAAGACACAGCACAACTCAATAATTTGAGTTTTCCGGCCTGGTGCACTGGGAAGACCCAGAGGAATCGGGTGGAGAGGGAGGTGGGAGGGGGGATCGGGATTGGGAATACATGTAAATCCATGGCTGATTCATATCAATGTATGACAAAACCCACTGGAAAAAAAAATAAAATAAAAAAAAAAAAACAAAAAAACAAAACAAAAAAAAATAATTTGAGTTTCCACTGTAAGAAACTGTGAAACGAAAAGTAAGTTGACCCCTAGGTGGAAACTCTATGTGTGTTAGTCGCTCAGTTGTGTCCCACTCTTTGTGACCCCATGGACTGGAGCCTGCCAGGCTTCTCTGTCCATGGAATTCTCCAGGCAAGAATACAGGAGTGCCATTTCCTTTTCCAGGGACTCTTCCCGACCCAGGGATTGAACCCAGGTCTCCTGCTTTGCAGGCAGATTCTTTACCATCTGATCCACTAGGGAAGCCCCCTTGAATGTAGTAGTAATGTGTAATGTTTAAACATTTGGAATAACCATGTAGATCTACATAAAATGTATGTAAAGGGACAAAATGATATTATACAAAAATAAGGACCAGTTGGGTTCGCAGGTGGCACTAGTGGTAAAGAACCTGCCTGCAATGAAGGAGACATAAGGGGCACAGGTTCAGTCTCTGGGTCAGGAAGATCCTCTGGAGGAGGAAATGGCAATCCACTCCAGTATTCTTGTCTGGAGAATTCCATGGACAGAGGAGCCTGGTGGGCTACCATCCATGGGGTCACAAAGAATCGGACACAACTGAAGCAACATACCATGTCCAAGGAACAGTTACTGTTTTGCTAGGGGAAAATTCTGTTTATAAATAAAACAAGATTGGTTTGAAAAAGCACTGATAAGGATATTGGTATTTATTACTTCTCTTTTATTCCTTTTTGGAGAATATGAACCTATAATTTTAAAAGGGAAAATAAAAAATACTATAAGACTGTGTTGTTGTTTAGTCACTCAGTCATGACTGACTCTTTGTAACCTCGTGGACTGCAGCCCACCAGGCTTCTCTGTCCATGGGATTTCCCAGGCAAAAATAATATAGTGGGTCACCCTTTCCTTCTCCAAGGGATCTTCCCAACCCAAGGATCAAACCTGGGTCTCCTGCATTGGCAGGCAGATTCTTTACCACTGAGCCACCAGGGAAGCCCAACCATAAGATTATTCCATTGCAAATAAATTATGTACCCATTTTTTTGTAACTAAAAATCTATAGAAACATCTTTGGAACAAAATAATTTGGTAAAAAGAGGGATTGATGAGTTGCAAAAAGAGTAAAGAATAAATGATAAAGTGGTAAGAAAATTTCTGAGGCACAAGAATATGAAATCATGTCAATATGAGAGAAACCATTCATGGCTTTACTAGTACAGTGTGTGAATTAAAACATTAAAATGGAGAAATTGTCAATGCAAAAAAGAAACATGAAAGATATAGCTAACAACTAAGCGAGTATTATCTACTGCAGAGAAGTTTTAACAAAATTAAAAATCACAGTTCTTTTTACATGGTGTTCAGTTGTTGAAAGATAAGCATATATTAACTTAAAACTATGAATGTGTGTGTGTGTGTGTGCACGCGCTAATCGCTCAGTCGTCTCTGACTCTGCGACCCCATGGACTGTAGCCTGCCAGGCTTCTCTCTCCATGGAATCCTCCAGGCAAGAATACTGGAGTGGATTGCCATTCCCTTTTCCAGTGTGTTGAATTAAAGAAATGTGGGTCATTGTCATGAAAATATTGCTTCATTCTTAGGACAATCGGTGTTTTTAAAAGTATATTTTTACTGATGATTCAGAATTAATGACATTAAAGACTGAAAACATATTTTAAAAAACAATTTGTTTATTATGAGGTTTATGAGAGACATATAAACAAATTTTGACAAGGGACATATAAACAACACTTATAATAATGAAAGTAGTCATGATAATTCCTCCTGCCAATATTGCCTACAAATAATCCTTCCTATAAATATTGGATCCAATATGTCATTGGGAATATGCATGCATGCATGCTCAGTTGCATCCAACTCTTGGTGACCCCATGGACTGCAGCCCACCTGGCTCCTCTGTCCTTGGAATTTCCCAAGCAAGAATACTGGAGTGGATTGGCATGCCCTCCTCCAGCAGATCTTCCAGGCCCAGGAATGGAAACCGCATCTCTGGTGTCTCCTGCATTGGCAGGTGGGTTCTTTACCACTAGTGTCACCTGGGAAGCCTGCACTGGGCATATGACTTAAATATAAATCTCTTTGTTTTTGCTCATGCTCAGTCATGTCTCACTCTTTGTGACCGCTTGGGACTGTACTCCGGTAGGATCCTCTGTCCATGAAATTTTTCGGGCAAGAATATTGGAGTGGGTTGCCATTTGCTTCTCCAGAAGAACTTCCCAATCCAGTGACTGACTCAGGAATATAAATATTTAATTTCCCCTTTTAAAAGTAGTGTTAGTTTTTCTGAAAGATGGCTTTAAAGATAGGAAAGATTCTTAACTGTGAAGGATTGTATTTGAAACTGAGAGAAGTTGGATGACTACACATAGCCTACTAATTGTATTTTTTTGTTTCTTTACAGTTACATAATCAGTCAGCATGCCAGAGGCTGAAAAGAATCCAGCAAGAAGTTAATCAGTATTACAAACAAAACATCTAGATAATGAGTGTTTATTTTTGGTAGCCTAAATCATATTTTTTTAATATTTAAAGCATTTTGCTATTATAATGGCAATTATTTTTAATTAAACTTTTTTATTTCGTATTAGAGTACAGCTGATTAACAAAGTTGTGATAGTTTCAGATGGACAGCAAAGGGACTCAGCCATACATATGCATGTGTGTGCTTAGTCACTCAGTCGTGTCCGACTCTTTGTGATCCTATGGACTGCAGCCCACCAGGCTCCTCCGTCCATGGGATTTTTCAGGCAAGAATACTGGAGTGGGTTGCCGTTTCCTTCTCCAGAGGATCTTCCCGACCCAGAGATCAAACACACATCTCCTGTGCATCCTGCATTGCAGGCAGATCCTTTACCTGTTGAGCCATCAAGGAAGCCCCACATATAAATATATCCTTTGGTAATTCTTATGTGTCTTAGAAGGGTTAGAAACATTGAAAGCACAAATGAGACAATTTAAAAATCAGTTACATTTCTACAAGCAAGAGAAAAATATTGTTGCTATTTTGCTCTATATACTTTTTGGTTTTTGTATAAATGTCTATATTAACATATATATGTGTCTCACAGTCTTTCAACCTGGTTTTAATTTGAATAAGTCAAAATATGGGGACACTGTCATATGTAGATAATTTTGGTTTTACATTTGAATTATAGGACTTCTGATTCTGGCCATGATGTAGTAACAGGGACCAAATATACACACCTACCTCAAACAACTATAAAAACAGACAACACACATGAAACAATGATTTTCAGTTTATTAGACATCAGGCGAAGAAGAACAGAGTTCTCTAAGAGATGAGAAGTAAATGAGGTGAGTCCTAAGATTGCTCAAGCTTACTGCCTAGAGAAAGATTGTAGGCCACAGTGTATAATGAAGGAGGCTGGGCATCTTCTTGAGTTGGGGAGATGGAGCTGAAGGTCTAGGGGATGCTTGGTGGCAAGAACTTGCAGAACAAAATCTCAGAGGGGAAAGCGCTCCACAGACAGCAATCTCCAGAGATTATGCAGGTCTGGGAGTTATTCTGGTTCTCATTAGTCAGAGTGGAAAATCACATAGTTCATGGGGCTCAGTTAAAATATAGAGAGTGGTTTTGCCTGAGAAGAGAGGAATTATTAACCATAATCTAACCACAGCTTTTAACTCACTTAACAGAGTTTAAAAACATGACTCAAAAAGACCAGTGACTTGTTTTCAAGTAACTTAATTGTGTCCCTGCAAAAAGCTTAGGAATATTTATTTATAGAAACACAAAAATATCCAGCATTTAACAAAGTAAAATTCACAATTTCTGACATCCAATCAAAATTGCCAGCCATTCAAAGAAGCAGGAAAGTAGGATCATAAATGAGGAGAAAAATAAATTAAAACTGACATAGAAATGAGACAGATGATAGTAGTCAAGGACATTAAAACAGCATTATATATAACTGTGTTCCATATGTGTAAAAGAGGAAAGGTTAAACATGCTAAATAGGGACATGAAAGACATAAAAAAGAGTCTAAATAAATTTTGAGATATGAAGGCCACAATGCCTGAATTGAAAAGATACACTGGTTTTGACTAATGGCAGATTTGACATGTATGAAGGAAAGATCAGTGAACTTGAGAATATAGCATTAAAACTTTCTAGAAAAAACACACACTGAGAAAATAATACTGAAAACAATGAATAGAGTATTGGCAAGTTGTGAGACAACTTCAAGTGACCTATGTGTATATATTTGGAAACCCCAAAGGGAAGGAAGAAGAGAGGATAGAAAAAAGCATTTGAATGAGGAATCTCCAAATTGGATAAGAACTATAAGGTGGGTGGGATGAATTAGGAGGATGGGATTGACATATATACACTATTCTTTGGTGACTCAGTCAGTAAAGAACCCGCCTACCAATGCAGGAGACGCAGGTTTGATACCTGGGTCAGGAAGATCCCCTGGAGGAGGAAATGGCAACCCACCCCAGTATTCTTGCCTGGAAAATCCCATGGCCAGAGAAGCCTGGTGGGCTACAGTCCATGGGGTCACAAAAGAGTCGAACATGACTCAATGACTAAACCACCACCACCATATTTAAAATAGATAACTAATGAGAACCTACTGTGTAGCACAGGGAACTCTACTCAATGCTCTTTGATGACCTAAATGGGAAGGAAATCCAAAAGAGAGGTGATATATGTATATGTATAGCTGATACATTTTTCTGTACATTAGAAACTTACACAATGCTGTAAAGCAACTCTGCTCCAATAAAAAGTATTTGATGAAAATAAACAAAACCATAAACCCACAGATTCAAAAACCATAAAGAATGCCAAGAAATATGAAATTAAGAAAAAACTATACCAAGGCCCACAATATTCAAATTACTTAAAATCAATGATGAAGAGAAAATCTTAAAAGCACCCAGAGGGGGGAAAAAGGTACTTTACTACAGGGCAACAAAGATAAGGATAAGAGTGAGTTTCTTGTCAAAAACAAGGAAAGTAAGAGATGAGTGGAGCCCTATCTTTAAATTCCTGAAAAATTAAACTGTCAACCTAGGATTTTACAGTCAGTGAAAATACATTGCAAAAATAAAGGTTAAATGAAGATTTTTTTCTGAAATACAAAACCTTAAAGGATTAATAACCAAGAGACATGCACTAAAATAAATATTAAAGAATGCTTTAAAGAAATGCTAAATTCCTCCAGGCTGACAGAAAATGATGCCAGATAGAAATCTGAATCTACACAAACAAATGAAAAGCACTGGAATTGGAGCTCTGTGTGTGAACATAAAGAGGATTTCCTTATTTGTGTCAATGTCTTTAAGAGATAATTGATTATATAAAGTAAAGATAATAACAATGTATGGTGGAGTTTATAACATATGTAGGACTAAAATGAATGCCAAGATTAGGCAAAACGCTGACAGGGGAGAAATGGAAGAACACTGTTGGGGTTTTGTATTTGACTCTTTTGAGATCCAGTGGGTATGCTGATTGCTTTCATTTTTGTACCAGAGGCCCTAGCACAATGACCAGATGAGCCCATATACACCAGGCACTTAAATTGCCCTCATTACTTAAATGTGAACGCGATGAGACTGAAGGGTCTGCTGTGAACTCCAGACTCATATTTCTCTTCTCTTCTTATTGAATAAGAAACTCTTTCAGAAACCACTTCCCAGGGCTTCCTTGTTCAAATTCCACTCTTCTGGCAGCTACACACTCCCTCCCCCAGCTCATAGGTATTCCTGGCCTGTTTCAGCTGTCTGCCCCTAGTCACCAACCCCGCTCATTCAGATGGCCCCGACCTCAAAGGAGGGTTGCTCTATCCCCAGGGGAAAAGGCCCCAGCCTCCAGCCGGCATCATGACCACTGCCAGCCCAGCCCTGAAACACTGGCAAGGGTGCACTGGACCACGTGTGTAGTCAAGAGATGAAGCTCTCCTGAATGAGGCACAGAACCAGGTGTATGCTTCCTGGCAGAGGTGGGGGACTCTAAGGGCAGGGTGGGCTGTTTGGCATGCCCCTGGTCCAGCCACCCAATAGACCTGACTATTCAGACCACCTACAACTTCCAGCTGTGGAGGAGGGTCTAGAGATTTTCCCAGTCTATTTTCACAGTCTATTCCTTGTTCTGTACCCTTTCCTCTCCCCAATTTCTCTCCTTTGGGGTCCTGTGCCCCTTACACCGAACTCTGGATTCAGGGTCCTGACTGTCAGCCTGCCTGGGGCTCTCTGGACTTGGCTTTGCACTTGTCTCTCGAGTGTACTCTGGCAATAGCTGTCCCCAGGATGCTCTCAATGCCCCTCGCAGGCTGGGGATGTCCCCTCTGGTCTCCTTCCCTAGCTCCTGACTGAATCCTTGCTCCTCATTGAGAAGGGGACCAGGAGGCTCTCCATGTTGGCATTTCATTAGAATCATGCTCAGAGGAATCCTGTCACTTTGGACATCACTGTATCAATCCAGTTTTACAGGGGTGAGGAATTAAATAAATGCTTTGTTCAACCTAATTAGGAAGACCCAGAGGAATCGGGTGGAGAGGGAGGTGGGGGGGGATCGGGATGGGGAATACATGTAAATCCATGGCTGATTCATGTCAATGTATGATAAAAACCACTACAATATTGTAAAGTAATTAGCCTCCAACTAATAAAAATAAATGAAAAAAATAAATAAATTAAAAAAAAAAAAGAAACAAAATACATGTGTGCTCAGTCGTGTCCGACTCTTTGTAACCCACCAGGCTCCTCTGTCCATGGGATTTTCCAGGCAAGAATACTGGAGTGGGTTGTCATTTCCTACTCCAAATTAGAAAATGGGGGAGACACAAATTAAAACAACATTGAGACAATATTTTATCCATAATTTTGACCAAAGTTTAAAAGAATGATAAAATATTTTTGAGAGTGAAGGATATTCACATAAAATAGTTTTTGAGAATATGAATGGTACAGCTTTTTGGAATAAAATTCCAGCAATATTTATGAAAATGTGAAATATTTATACCCTCTCCACTTTAACCAAAAAATCATATTAATATATTAGATGTGGTTACCTCTGGATAAGGAGCTGAAATTTGGAGGAAGTTTATAAACAGAGCAATTATCTATTTTTACAAGTTTTTTGCAATAAGAGTAAGTACACTATATGCACTAATAATACCTTTGTAATTAAAATATTTAAATACACCTACCTATGTATTTGTCAGTTGAAGTAACTTCAAGCTGATGCAACAAACAAAAACTGTAATTTAAATGGCTTAACATAAGAAAAGTTTATTTTTGTTCATATAAATTCTGTTGCATTGGGCAGGAGACCTCTGCTCTCAGATAACCCAGGGATCCATGATACTTCGAGACTATAGTTCCACCAACTCAACAGGGAGATGCCAGGTTTGCTGTTGAATGAAATAGAAAGCATGGAAATGCCATGCTGGCTCTCAAATGCCTGGATGTGATGACACTTCTACTCATATTTCAGGGACAATGGGTAGTGATATGATCATTCCTAACTACAGGCGGATTGTACTTGTAGTAAAACAACTACAATGTTGTACTTCACTTACTACAATACAATGTGTTGTAGTAAATACATTGTAGTAATACATTGTGAAGGAAAGGAAGACAAAATATGGATAAGACCATGTGGTCTCTCTCATACACTGTTACATAGTAGATGCTGAACAAAAAGCAATTATTATAATTTGCTATGACAACAACCTTCACTTCTTGGAGAATTTCCTTTTTTATTGAAGTATAGTTGATTTACCATGTTGTGTTAGGTTTTGGTATACAGTGAACTGATTCAGATATCTATCTATATATATATTTCATATTGTTTTCCTTTATGGTTTTATTATAGGATGTTTTTTAATTGGGCTATAGTCGCTTTACAATGTTTTGTTAGTTTCTGCTGGAAAAATGAGTAAATCAGCTGCATGTTTACATATATCCCTTCCCTCTTGGATCTCTCTCTCACTGCCCTCCCCACAATCACACCCATCTCGGTCACCACAGAGCATTGAGCTGGTTTCAAATACTCTTAACTTCAGGGTTTTATCCAAAGAACTGGTAGATTATGTGCCAAGTTAGACTCTACACATAAACTCATTTAGAAAGAAAAGAGTTTGTTGAAGATACCTGTGGAGGGGGGGAGAGGTAATGACCAATGTCTAACATCACTATCCAATGTAAACACAAGGGCACTGTAAGTGGGCAGTGGGTTGAGATAGCCTGGGGACTTCTGCAGGGAGTTGAAATGCTTTATGTCAGAGGGAGGGCAAGAGATTAAGGCTGTTCCATTTGGAGTGGGCACAGATTTCAGAAGAGGCAGCAGTGATGAGCTGGTAAGCTGGCCGGTTCCAGAGTTGGACTGGAGGGTACATAGGGGAAGACCAGGGGATGGGTGCTATCATGTGGGAAGGTGCTGGGACTAGCCAGACTTCTGGCAGCTCAGCTCTCAGGGGACCCTGACAGGCAGGAGGACTCTATGTTAATAAAGCCCACAAACAATACCCGAACCTTGTCTGCTTCACTTTGTCGCCTTCTTTCTTTAAGCCTGCTTTCAGTGTCTTGGGCATGTGGTCCTCCTTTTGGTCACCTTAGAGACTTTATGGAGTACTGAGAAAAGAAATGATTTAGAGGCAGAAGGTTGGTATCAGGCTGAGGTTGAGTGGGAAAAGCCTAGGTTCCCAATGAATTTAGGCCAGAGATCTAGTCCCTGCCCTGTCACTTATTAACCATGTTACCATGGTAGATTACCAAGTCCTATGGCCTCAGGTTTTTCATCTGTGAAGCAAGTGGGCTTGATGAGACCTGTCTTGTAGGGTGGCTGAGATGTAGGTAATGTAGGCAATGTAAAGCACCTTGCACAGTGCCTGGCTCAGTCTTTACTGATTAGCAGTTACAGTAACTCTGTTATCCACAGTTTTGCTTTCGGCAGTTTCAGCTACCTGAGATCAACCAGGGTCTGAAAATACTAAATAGACAATTCCAGAAATATACAATTCATTAAGTTTTAAATCACACCATCCCACTCTGTCCTGCCCTGAACATGAATCATCCTTTCCTTCAGCATATCCACCCTATATGTGCTACCTACCCATTAGTGTAGGAAAAAATGTAACATTATAGTGTTCAGTACTCTCCATGGTGTCAGAGACCTACAGGCGGTCTTGGAACATAATCACTGGCAGATAAGGGGGACTTCTGTGTTTCCATCATTAATTTGACCCCAGGCCCTTCTACCCTGTACTCTAGAAGTTGTTGTTGTTATCCAGTACATCTTGGTGAAATCTCAATAGGACACATAATACCATAATCAGTCAACCATGCTGCTGGCTTTGTAAATAGTGGTAGTAGTGTTAGTCGCTCAGTTGTGTCCGACTCTTGGCGATCCCAAGGACTGTAGCCTGCCAGGCTCCTCTGTCCATGGGATTCTCCAGGCAAGAATACTGGAGTGGACTGCCATTCCCTTCTCCAGAGGATCTTCCTGACCCAGGGATTGAACCCAGGTCTCCTGCGTTGCAGGCAAATTCTTTACCATTTGAGCTATAGGGGCTTTGTAAATAAAAATTCAGGAAATTTTCTTCTTAGAGGATATATTATTAAATTTAGATGGAGGGGAGTCTTCCGAAGCTGGATGCAACTCAAAGCTGCTAGAATTTTAACCAAAGACCAATTCAGTCCCTCCCTCTCAGCTGCATTTTCATCCGAACCACTATTTTCATTAATTCCTCCCCACTCAAAGTTATATATTGCTCAGAATTGGTCAAGTTACATTAAAGGTAATCTAATTAAAATGTCTTCTAATAATGTCATCTCTGGCTTTCCTAGGTCAGTGAAATGGGTGCCTGGACAGTGACTCCCCAGCATCATTCACAAGATACTTATCCTTATTTCTCAGGAAACCCTTGCAGACGATACTTATAAAACACCTAGGTCTTGTGTTCAGCTGAACTGGGACAAGAGTACAGGACAACTTCCTTACTTGCCCCAGGAAGTGATTTATCTCTGGTTTATCCATGATCCAAAAGGAAATGCCAAGAGCAGTTTTGTTATCCAGGTTTTCCTCTCATTCCTAAGACACACCCGGAGAAGGCAATGGCAACCCACTCCAGTACTCTTGCCTGGAAAACCCCATGGACAGAGGAGCCTGGTAGGCTGCAGTCTATGGGGTCGTGAAGAGTCGGACACAACTGAGTGACTTCACTTTCACGTTTTACTTTCATGCATTGGGGAAGGAAATGACAGCCCACTCCAGTGTTCTTGCCTGGAGAATCCCAGGGACTGGGGAGCCTGGTGGGCTCAGACTATAGGGTCGCACAGAGTCGGACACGACTGGAGCGACTTAGCAGCAGCAGCAAGACACACCAACTGCAGGTCTGAGGGCTGCCACCACCCAGGTTCATTACCATCACCTCCCACAGAAGGAACCCAGCTTCCCAAAGCCCCAAATCACCCTGGCTCAGGCATCGACACTCGAGGGCTCCTCCTGGAGCCCCACGACCCTGCCCCGTGTTTCCTTCTTTAGTGGGACTAGGGGACGTCTCTTCACCTTTCTTGTGTGACTGCAGCTGCTAGACCATCGCTCCAGGTGTGGGGGTGCCCTGCTTCTCCCAGTGTCCCCACTGCTAACACAGGGCCTTCCACAGAGCAGAGGCTCCATGAAGGTCTTTGGAATAAATGAGCCAGTGAGCAGAGATTTCATTTATTACTATTTTATTTCTTCTACATCCTTGAATAAACTAAGAAAATTCAAGTACATATCTTAATGTTACAGAATAGACTGAAAGTGAGAATTCAAAAGTAAACCACTTCATTTTTTTCTCCATTTTACTAAGTTCTTTCACATTTTCAAGGAAATTCTTATTCTAATGCCATCTTTTCTTATTACAGAGTACAAATAAAATGAAAGGTTTCCCAATTTGTCTTAACACAGCAAAATTCTTTCTACTAAACTGAAAGAAAAAAAAATGCTAAATGTGCCAATGTCATGCATAAACCTAGATTTTGAGAATAACAGACTTTCTAGTTGAGTAACAACATTTTAAAATGCCAAAAAATAAAAGAAGATCAAGTTTTAAGTCACCCCAGCGGAAGAGAAACACAAAAATGCTATTTACTATGATTCCCTTGCCCCCAGTCGGTCCCTCTACTAGTTAGATCATTGACTGCCCTCTTAAAAAACACAGAGTGAAGAATCTGCCTTGGACTTCACTCAGGACAGGATGGTGCACTGGAACTTTCACTGGCCACGGCACTAGTATCATCCGTGGTGGCAATTCCAGATTGGGCTCTCTCTTCCTGCTGTCTCAAAGCCTCCTCATACCACAGAGGGAAGGCTCTAGGGTCATTTCCACTGATCTTGGCCAAAAACTCCAGGAGAGTCATCTTGCAGATCTCCGAATGGGCCCGGGGACCCCACAGAAACTCATAGCGGGCAGGATCACTGTTGGGCACCTGTCGGTACTCAAAGTACTGCTCCTGCACCAACACTCTGGTAATAAGCTCCCTGGGCTCCCCATAGATAAAGTGATCTGTCCCATCATATACCCCCATCACATTCAGCACTTCCCACACCTTCTCCTCAGAGACACAGTCACCCTCCATAAAGATCATGCTCAGGATAACTATTAGAATACCGTTCTTGGGCATGGTCTGCCCATCGCTCATCATCCCATCGCAGGTGAGACCCAGGGTAGTGACCACGGCATAGGAGTCATTGCTGGGGTCCACTTCCTTCACATCCACGCCAAACGCCAGCTGCAGGCACTCCGAGGCTTCTCTGAAGATCTCAGGGAAGTGATCCTGGTAATCTTTGATGACGACACTCAGCATTTCCTCCTTTGTGGTCAGCTCCTTGGTTCGATACTTGAGGAGCAGAAATTCTACCAGATCAGCCACCCTGTCATCAATCACATTTCTGGGCAGGGACTCAGCATTTGGTAGAGCCTGAGAGGTGCTCAGACTCCCCTCTTTGGGGCTGCTGGGGCCATCCTCGGATTGGCTCATTGGAGAGGCAACAGCAGTGGGAGAGAGAAAGGAACTCGGAGGGCTCTGTGAAGGACCCTGGGGAGGATCCTGGGGAGGATCCTGGGAAGGACCCTGGGAAGGATCCTGGGAGGGACCCTGGGGAGGATCCTGGGAGGGACCCAGGGGCCCAGGAATAACATTAAGATACTCCTCTGGGGAGCTCGAGATCAGCGGATAGCAAGAGGAAGAGGAGGAGGAGGAGGATAAGGGAAATGAGGAGGAGCAGGTGGAGGATGAGGACGTATCCTCTTCCACAACCGCAAGAACACTTTGGGCCTCACTGCCTTCCTCAAGCACACAGCGCCGTCGCTTTGGAGCATGAGACATGATGACTGGTTTCCAGCAACAGACAGGAGTGTGGGCAGAGGTGACAGATGGGGGACCACGGGCCTGGGGGAGAGAGAAGATGAGAGTGGCCTCAGCTGAGAAATGAACCCTGGGTGGTCTGACACAGGCCACGTACAGGTCTCCTCTCGAGGGGTGCTCTTGGACGGAACAGTGGCACTCCTCCTGGGTGGCTGTCTGCTGGCTACCCAAAGAAGGAAGGGCAGGGTCTCCCCAGGATGCAGTCAGCCCAACCCGAGGTTCCGGAGTTCACATAGTGGAGGGATTTGAGCCTTGTGGGTTCCCCTCTGTTCTAGAATGGGGGCCTCTGGTGCACACTCAGGGCACCCTCCTCACCTTGACTCCTGGTTCTGGCAGGACCTCCTCTGCTCTCTGACCTCAGGACACCGGCCTCAGACCTCAGTCTTTACCTCCTGGTTCCTGGAGCTCCTGTGACAGAAATGGAGGGGACACCTCGGGGGTAGACTGTGGCACAACCCTGGGCCTTCTGTGATGGTTCGAAGGGTGGACTCTATGAGGTCTCCCCAGTTGTGCAGTGGGGGATCCCATCCGGGTTCCCTTGTAGTGCCCACTTTTCCCCTGGCATGGCCTGGACCTTCCCCTTTTGGGGCCTGCAGGGAAACTCAGAACAAGACCCGAGTCTGAACAGAAAGCGCTGAGGGGCCCCACATATGGCCGCACCTGCCCAGGGCCTCCCGCAGGTCCTAGGCTGGGGAGATGCTCGGTCTTCAGCTCCTCCTCACCTCCTGCCTGCCCTCCCAGCACTGACCACAGGGGAAGGAATCGGCTCAGTCCTCCCTTGGGGTCCGGGGAGTCCACCCTCGGTGGATCTGAAGCCTCTGCCCTCTGCCCAAACACCTCACCTCCCGAGACCCTAAGCCAGAGGTGAAGAAAATGCTCACCCTGCTCTAGGGCCTCCAAGAGCCCCCACAAGGGCCAGGATCCCTGCCTCCCTATTGGGGTATAACCACCTCAGTCCTTCCTCACATGGAACCTAGACTCCAGGCAGGACTGGGGATTGTCCCGTCTGCCATTTTCAGATCCCTCAGCTTTCACAAGGTCCCCCGTCTCTCTGAGACCCGGATGTCAGGAAATGCTGCATGTGGCCGTCCTGCCTGGTGACTACAGGGTCCCCTATGTTCTGGGGTCCAGCTCCCCTTAGTCCTCCCTCAGTGGTCTACACCCCCTAGGGTCATCCCAGGGCTGACAGCAAGGGCAGGAATCTGGGGTCCTCACCTTGACTCCCAGTAGGACCTGGGCTCTGTCCTCTCCCCACCTGAGGCCTGGCTCCTCACACCAGGTCCCCAGTCACTCTGAGACCCGGATGTCAGGTAGTCAGAAGGCCTAGTGTGCCCTTCTCACTCTAGGGTCTCCCAGGGCCGACGCCATGGGCGGGGATCTGTGGGGTTCCGTCACTCCTCCCTCAGGGTCCCTTCAGTCCTCCCTCAGGACCTTACCTTGTCTCCAAGCAGGACCCGAGATTCTCTCCTCGATCCAACTGAAGCCCCGCCTTTTATACCAGTTCCCAAGTCTCTCCGAGCCCCGGATGACAGGAAGTCCGCCTCCTGTACCAGGTCCCCAGTCTGAGATTGGATGTCAGGAAGCCCGCCCCCTGCACCAGGTCCTTAGTCTGAGACCCGGATGTCAGGAAGTCAGACCATGTCTGTTGGTCTCATCCTACTCCAGGGCTGCCCAGGGCCGACAATAGGAATGGGCTTCTCTCAGGTCTCCTCAACTGGACACCTCGCAGGACCTGGTATTCTCCCCTCTGCCCATCTGAGGTCCCACCCCGTATATCAGGTCCCCAGTCTCTCTGAGACCTGGATGACAGGAAATGCAGCATGTGTTCATCCACCTTATGTGTTCCCTGAGCCCACTTTGTTCTGGGGTCCAGGGTCCCCTCAGTCCTCCCTCGGGGGCTTCAGCTTGACTATCAGCAGAACCTAAGATCCTCCCCTCTGCCCATCTGAGGCCCCAGTCTCTCTGAGACTCAGATGTGAAAGTCCAGACTTGCTGCCAAGGTGCCTATCCCCCCACCAGGGGCCTCCCAGGGCCAGGAATCTGGGGGGAATCCCCTCTGTTTGGGGTCCAGAGTCCCATCAGTCCTTGCTTAGGGTCCTCACCTTGACTCCCAGAAGGACATGGGATTCTCTTGTCTGCCCTGCTGAGCCCCCACCCCTTATACCAGGTCCCCAGTCTTTCTGAGACCTGGATGTCAGAAATGGATGATGCATGTGGTCATCCCACCCCAAGGTCCCTCAGGGTCTTCCTTCAGGTCCTTACTTACCTTCATGTCTGTCAAGGCCTGGGACTCCTCCATTTGCTGACTGAAGGATGCACACCCAAGACCAAACCAACCCTATTTCAGTATCCCAAGGCAAAGTGATGTAATACTAAGTCCAATCAGATGCCTGTGTTGACAGCACCAGATCTGTTGAGGGATCCCCTCTGTTCTGGAGTCTAATGTCTCATCAGTCCTCCCTCAGGGTCCTCACCTTGAATATTGACAGTTCCTGGGTCCTCTCCTCTGCTTATCTGAGTCCAGCCCTGCTAGCTCAATGTCTTTCCCTCCTTTAGACCATTTCACCCAGCAGAAGACAGAGGTCACCATATCAGGCAGACTACAGCTTATTGGGGCCTTCCTACACTCATAGCAGGGGCAGGGTGGAGCTGACCTCTGTTCTGAGGTTCAAGGTGTCTCCAGTCCTCCCTCAGGGTCCTTGTTTTGACTCCTGGCAGGTTCTGGAACTCCTTTCTTTGCTGATCTGAAGACACATCACTCTATCCAAGCCTCACTTCCCTGAGACATTCATTTTCTACTTCCCCAGAAGGAAGTCAGAGGCTTCCACGTCTCTCTGACTTGGCGCCTATGGGGGCTGACTGCAGGGACAGGGTAAAGCTGGGACCCCTCTCTTCCGGTCTGGGAGATTCCTTCATTGCTCCTTCAATATCCTCACTTTGACTTGTGACAGGGCCTGAGACGCCTCCCTCTTGTGACCTGAGCCTGTCTCCTTCCAGCCAAGGCTCTCACCTCTCTGAAGACCCCCAGGGCAGATTGAGGAAGGCTCACAGTCTGACAGCTCTGCCAGGGATCTCCCACAGCTGTTATCAGGAGTAGAACTGGATTATCTGGACCTTCTGGGAGGATGCCCCCGGCTCAGTCCTCACTTCTGAGGTCCTGGATCCTTGATGAAATCCTGGCTGGGAGAGGCTCCTCACTGTCAGCTCCAAGCATTTGTCCAGCTGTGTCCCTCGCAGAGAATGATTCTGCAACACGAACTAGTTTCTAGATAGGGAGCTGCAGTGCCCATGAGCATGGGGGAGAGTCAGAGAAAAAGCAACCTTTTCAATGGAGACTCTTGACCAGCCAGCCAGATTTCAGAAACATTTTGTTCTAAAAGATTCATTTTCTGCACAGAAGAGGCTGAGCGCAGCATTTGGGGCGGTCCTGCTCATTTGAAATTATCTAACATTTCATAGCTCAGAGCACTGATTTTCATTTTCTTAACCCTCATTCCTAGCAAAAAATATATTATACATCTCTACCAAGTGTATGTTTAGAATCCATATAAAATTTCATGAAAGAATACCTACACTTATTGTGTGTGGATCACTTTAATAGCTCCTATTCTATAATATCTCCAATCCATTCTTTATCTTCTGTTAAAAATTATTTTGAGAAAAAAATTATTTTGGAAAGGCCAATCCTCAGTCTCTTGTCAAAAGTTCAGAAGTAACAGGAGTAGAAGCAATGACTTGCTAAAGTAATAATTAGTAGTAGTTTATTCTGCCCATGCCAAAAAGACAGTTTGTGAACACAGAGCATTCAAACCAAACATGGAATGAGGCTCAGGGGTATAGCGTTATAAAGCTGCTTATATTGGGGGAAGGCAGTGACTATTCTTCCCAGTGGTTGGTTATAATATTTGAATTTCTTAAATGATAGGGAATTGGTTAGTGATTACCTCATATCAATTTGGGGAAACAACTGAAGTTTTGCTGATGATTTCCAGAGGCATAAGCAAGGCATAATCAAGTTAGCCTTGTAATAAAACCTAAATTAAACTTTATTTGTATGACTAAATTGGTTTTGTCTGCTCAGGGAGTTTTTCAAGGCTAGTCTCTGTTTTTGATTGTAACACACTAAAATGGTTTCAGGTGGTCATTAGCACAGGCTTTGGGGTCCTACAACCTCAGTCATCTCACCTTTCCAGTTGTCCTGTTACTATCCCAGAGCTACTGGTATCTGTGGTTAGAGGGCCTGCCTCTGGTTTGTGCAATGAAATAGGTCAGAAATTTAAAATCTTCTCCTTACCCATCCTGCCATCTGCATCTCTGCAGCCTACAGCCCTTCCGCAACTTCCCCACTGCCCCCCACCCCGCCAAACACAAGAACCAGCTCCCCACAGTCATCAATCTTCCCTAGGGATTTCTCGTGTTTTGTTGTTTAGCTTTTGTTGTTGATTCCCCACCCCCCTCTCCTTTAATAGTTATTGAGAGTTGATTTGGGGAGTGGAAGTCAGTGGTCTGAATTTACAGGTATAAATCTATAAATAATTTAAGGAGAATTCATATCTTTGTAATAATGCTGTTCCTCATGAATGAATATGTGTTACTGCTTTATTTATTTGGGATTTTTAGCTGAATCTATCAGAAAGCTTTTATATTTGCCTCCATTAACATCTTGTACATGTCTGTTAGGATTCTTTTTAGGTAATTTTCTTGACTTTCTTGCCATTGTGAATGAGGTATTTCCTATTTCATGTTCTAATTAGTTATTGCTTTTAGATGGCAAGGTTCTTGATTTTGCTATAATGATTTTCCATATATATTTTCCTGAAATCTCTCAATCATTCAAATACTCCACATATTTTACAGATAATAATATTGTCACCAAATATTATCTTTCTTTTCAGTATTCATACCTCTTGTTTATTTCAATATTCACTGCTCTATGTGTCCCAGTGCAATTTTGAACAGTAGAGGAGAGAGCATTCATTTTTGTGTTGTCTGGCCCTGGCTTTAATAGAAATTCTAATATTTTACATATAAGTGTGTTTGCAATAGACTTCAGGAAATTGAAGTTCTGTTCTAATGTTAACTTACTCTTTTTAACCACAAAGTTGTGTTGAATTTCTTTCAAAGGCTTTTTAATATACCCATTGATGTGATCAAGTGTTTTTTTTTTCTCCTTTAATTTGTACAGGGAATTATAATTGAAAGTATTTTTTAATGTTAAATCATATTTTTATTCCTCAGACACAGCCCATTTGTTCATTTAATTCACTGCTATGTTGAATATGCTATTAAATTATTTAGAATATTTGCTGCTATGAGTGAGTATGACTTAAAGTGTTCTTTTCATGGGATGTTCTCATCTGGTTTTTGAATTGAGGAGCAATAACCTGGCAAAATGAGTTGAATAATTGACCATTTTTGTATGCTTTGGAGGAGTTTACATAAGGTGATAATTTGTTTCTCCCTGACTATTTGGTAAAACTGGCTTCCAAAACTGCCTTGTTTTGAAACATGTGATGGTGGCTTGAGTTTTGAATACAGTTTCAGTTTGTATTGTTTGATTAAACTTTTAGGTGGTCAATTTCACTTAGGATTTCAAATTTAATGGCATGATATTTATAATAAATTTTTTATTACAGAATTTATCAAGCATACACACAATAAAGAGAATCTGTTTCTGTTTGTTATATAATATAATGAACCCAGTGTACCTGACACTCAGCATCAACACAATCTGGTTCCAGTAATACCTTCACCTTCTCCCATTTCTTGCTACTGGAATAATTTGAAGCATATTCAAAACATCATACTATTTTATTTCTAAATATTTCATGTTGTTCAGTCACCCAGTCATGTCCAACTGTTTGCAACCCCATGGACTGCAGCATGCCAGGCTTCCCTGTCCCTCACCATCTCCTAAAGTTTGCCCAAGTTCATGTCCATGTCAAATATTTCATGTCTTCCTAAAATATAGATGCTTTTATGATATGTAAATCTAATTCTTTTCAAAAATTTTAAATAAGTAATCTTCAAATGCCAGGAATTTTTCATGTTTGCCTGGCAGACATATTTTAAAAAAATTAGTTTCTTTGAATCAGTGTCCAAATAGGATCTAATCACTGCAATTGTTTTTTATGTCTCAAGTCTTTTTTAAATCTGTACTTTCTTCCCCTGTTACCTCTTTTTCCTTGCAATTAAATTTTTTGGGGAAAAAAAAAGAATTTGTGTTTTGTTTAGTTTCCAACAGTATGGCTTTTGTTGAATGTAACATTTGTGGTGTCCCTTAACATGTTCTTCAGAACTTACTGACACTACAAGACACGCCAGGCTCATTTTGTATATTTACTGCCTTATTTCTAGAATCAGTCATTTCTCCAAAGAGGGCTCGTTCTTTTTATTGTATGTAGACAAACATTTCTTCAGTGAACAAAGGGAGACAAAATTTTTCCTTGCCCAGTTATACGTTATTCTTTTCTTTTCTTATTTTACTATCTAGAACTTCCAGTACAGTGTTGAATAGGAGGCCTCAGAGGAGACATCCTTGCCTTTTTCCTGATCATAGGTGGCAAGCATTGAGGAAATTTCCTTCTATTCCTAGTTTATTGAGACTTTTTTTTTTTTTATCATGCATCTGTGTTGGATTTTATCAAATGCTTTCTTTGTATCAGTTGATATGATAATATGATATTTTTTCTTTTGCTTGTTGATGTCATAAATTTCATTAATTGGTCTTTTAATATTAAGCCAGACTTGTGTACCTGGAATAAATCTCACTTGGCCATGGTGTATAGTTATTTTTATACATGTTGAATTTGATTTGCTTATATTTTATTGAAGATCATTAGATCTATGTTCATGAGAGTTATGGGTCTGTAGTTTTCCTTTCTTGTAATATCTTTTACTGGTTTTGGTGTTAGGGTAATGGTCTCACAGAATAAGTTAGGAGTATTCCTTCTGCTTTATTTTTTGGAAGACCCTGTGGAGGATTGTTTTTAATTCTTTTTTAGATGTTTGGTAGAACTCGCCAGTGAAACCATCTGGGCCTAGTGATTTCTCTTTTGAGGAATATTAATTACTGATTTAGTTTACTTAATAGATATAGATTTATTCAGATTACCTTTTTATCCTTGTGTGAATTTTTATAGATTATGTCATTGAAGATAATTTTATCTAATGTATTAAATTTGTAGACATAGAGCTGTCATAATACTCCTTCATTTCCTTATATTGGTCATCTGTGTCATCTAATTTTTGTTTTGTAGCCTTGCTAGAAGATTATCAATTTGTTGATCTTTTCAAATAACTACTTTTGGTTTCACTGATTTTCTATATTGTTTTCCTGTTTTTAATTTCATTGATTTTTGCAGGAATTCTTATTTCTTTTCTTCTGCTTGTCTTCAACTTAATTTGCTCATTTTTCTTTAGACTCAAGTTGTAATCTTAGGTTTTGATTTTAGAACTTATTTTTCTAATACAGTTAATGGTATAAATTTATCCCTAAGCACTGTTTTTCCTGTATTCCACAATTTTTTATTACCATTTGTATCTTATTTAAAATATTAAAACATTTATATTGGAGCTTATTCCCTGACCCAGAGAGATATGGATGTATATTGTTTAATTTACAGATTAAATTCTCTTTCTTCTCCTTCTTCTGATATTCCAGTTACTTAAATATTACACCTTCTGAAATTGTCCCACAGTACTTGGGTATTCTGTTTCATTTTGGGTTTGCATTCTTTTTTTTTTAATTTTCAAAATTTTTCATTTTAATTTTTTTCATTTAGAATTTAAATAAAATTTCAATTTAGGGAATTTCTGTTGACATTTTTAAACTTGCTGATTCTTTCCTCAGCTATGTGTAGTTTGCTGATGAGTTCGCCAAAAGCCTTCTTAGTTTACGTTAGTTTATGTTTTTTCTAGCATTTCCTTTGACTCTTTCTTAGAGTTCCCATATCACAGCTTACATCTGCTTACCTTGAATATTGTCTCCTATTTCAATTATAGCCCTTGACATATAAGTCATAATTATTTTAAATCCCTTGTCTGATACTTTCAACATCTTTGTCATATCTGAGTCTGTTTCTGAGGCTTGCTTTGTCTCTTCAGACTGTATTTTTTCTTGCCCTTTAGCATGCCATGTAATTTTTTTTTTGTTGAAAAGCCAGACATGTTATATTAGACAATAGGAACTGAAGTAAATTGGCCTTTATAGTGTGAGGTTTTATGTCAGTCTGGCTAGTATTGGACCTTTTGGTGTCAGGGGTTTAAAATTCATCTACACCATTTCTTTCCCTCTTCTGTTGTTCTTGGGTTTCCCTAGGAACTGCAACTTAAATAGATTCTTGTCTTGCAGTTCTTTCAGTTATAATCTACTGTTGTTATAAAGGAGACATGTTGATGTAGAGGGAAGGAACAGGAAAAAGGCTTCTATAATATTATTGAGACAGGCCTGAGACCTGGGACCCTTTCCTGTGTTGCTGCAAAGCTTTCTGCAAAGCTTACACCTGGATATACTCTCCTTAAGCTACAAAATACAAAGAAATTTATGGGTATTAAAACAACTGTGTCCATGCACAGTTGGGGCAAATTCTGGACCACAAGATACAAAAAGACCAAACAAACCCAACTGCCATTTCTGAATAGCCTGAAGCAAAAACAGGGTCAGGAGCAAAAGCATGGTACCACACATGTCCCCTGCACTCAAAACCAGAAAGGGGAGGGCAAACCACCTAAGCCACCCCTATATCCACCTGGATTGGAGTTTCTTTAACACTGTGCTGGGATGGAACAGGAAGGAAGTGGGTCATGGTTCAAATACCATAGACTCTCACTGTTACCAAGTGTCAGCCCTCTAGTCTGACCCCTGGACACACCCCTACACTCACCACATATAAGGAACAAGCTTGCTCTGCTTCAGTGAGCAAGCAAGGGAACCTGTTACTTGTTTTTACTCCCCCTGCTTTAGCTGGAGCCCCAATAAAGCCTTGCTTAAATTTCTTGTCTGGCCTCTAGTCAATTTATATTGATTGGGGAAGGCCAAGAACCCTGGTCCATATAAAAATGAAGTCAGTTCCTTTAGGTAGTTTTCAGAGATCTCTGTTTTTATGGATTATATCTTCCTGGTCAAAATCTCTGAGCCATGGCTCTGGAGCTGGAAGCAGGGTGAGTGGAATTTTTTTTCTAAATAATATCCCTGCTTTAGTAGTGGGATGCTTGGCATGGAGGGGAAGTGGTCAGTTGCCTCAGGTCTTTTATGGCTTGCCACTCCTGGCATGGTAACTCTGTCAGGGTGAGGAAAAGCAGGGCTCCAGTATTCTCAGTGAACTGTTCCTAAGGAAGGGACTCTGTCCCACAAGTAGGGGGTTAGGTGAAAGAAGGGATTCTCCACTTCTCAGCCTTACTCTCCTGAAACTTAGCCTTTGGAACAAGTAGCTTGGGGTAGGATGAGAAATGCTGATTCCCATACTTCCCAGGAAGATACCCAAAGCCCTTGACTGGGAGCTGGAGGGAGAAGGGACTCTATGTTCTTGGCTATATCCACCTGGGGTGGAGTTTCTTTAACACTGTGCTGGGATGGAGGAGGAAGGAAGTGGGTCATGGTTCAAATACCATAGACTCTCACTGTTCTTACCAACTGTCAGTAAACTTTTTTGAGTAAGTGCTTCCTAATTTGCATATTCCCTTAGGACAATTTCCAGATATTTTATATGATTGTTTAAAAAATAATAAAGACAGATTTCACTGGGAGTGCATCCATGGAGCTCTTCCCATTGCCAGTAGAAGAAGTGGAACTCCCATGATGTAGTTTTGGATACAAGGCTTTAATTTTTATGTTTATCTTGGTTTCCTTGTGATTTCTTTCTCCATTTTCTTATTCTCTCACTTTTGCTAGATGAATAGCATTGTATTTCTCTGCTCTACCATAATCAACTATTTTGTAAGCTCTGATTTTTTTTTCATTCTGAAAGCTGTTACTTTCAAACTTCTAGCAACTTTCAACATCCTGTCGACAAAGAATATTAATCAAAATTTAGCTTCTTTCCCAAACAAGACTTTTAGTAAGCTTTTGTTTATTTTCTGCCCCTACCACACTATTCAACTGAATTTTTATTTCAAATCATTATTTTCAATAGTATGTCAGTGCTATTTTATAGGCCATTACATGTAAAATTGTGTTAATTTTGTAGCCTTATTATCAAGAGCTATTTACTGTAAACTGAAAGTTTTACTTTTTGTTCACCACTGTTTCTTATATTTGCTTTATTTTTGCTTGGATTCTGTTTTCCTTTTGCCAGAGTATGTCTCAGAATAATTATTTCAGTGGTATGGCATGTTTTGTTAGTTTTCTGAGTCTTTGTGTGGCTGAGAAGGTCTTTATTTTGCTATCATAGTTTATTGATAATTTAAACATCCTTCATTGCTAATGGGAGGTCTGATTTAAGTCAGGTTCACATTTTTTATAGGTAACTTCTTTCTCGTAGAAAATTACAGTGCTTCTCTTTACAGAATTTGAAAAACGATCTGGGATGTGTCTAGATTTCTTGTGATAAGTCTTTAGTGCTCTTTTCCAAATATTTCCAGTTCTTCTGGGCACACTGTACTTCCCACACCCCTTAAAGTTACTTGTGGCTTTGTGACATGTATTAGCTAGTAAGATTTGAGAAGACATGACATATCACTGCCACGAAAGCTTTAATAACAGTATATAATTTGTAATATTTTCTTTCTTCTGTAATAGTGAATGTGGAAACCCACATTGATTGATTAAAGCTTCTGTAAGTCTAGTCTCTGAGTAACTACAATGAGCAAAGCTCTCCTGCTGCCCAACATTGAATAGGCAGTATGAAAAAGAAATTTGTTGTTGTTTCAAGCCACTGATATTTTAGATTGTGTATTATTAGAGCATAAACTAGCCTATCCAGACTGAAACAGGAGGTTATTGCCATAACAAAACAGCCATAAAATTAATAATAATAATAATAATAAAATATTAATAGCATTGGTTGAGTTACCAGATGATGGATACCAAATAAACCATTATCAAGGGTTGGAAGAATGGTGATCCATGTTTTGTAGTGGTGAAATATTTACTGAAACTTTTGCCTGCATTAATTTGTAAGGCAGATAATTTAACTAATGAATGTTTAGCTCTAGGAGAAGAGATTGGAATAGAGAATGTTCACACTATGTGTTAGTCACTGTTGTCCACATTTGAGAAGTTATTAAAAAAGTTCTGAAGTCAGAAAAGAATTGGCTGGTTTGCAGGCAGTGATAAAAGGAAATACAGAGTCCAGAAATGTGAGGACTTGTAAAACTGGAAGAGACAATTGCTTCTTAGCCTTGATGTTTAAAAGATAAAGGCATGGAGGTTTTTTGTTTACAATGGCTTCTTTTTTTTTCCATTTATTTTTATTAGTTGGAGGCTAATTACTTTACCATATTGTAGTGGTTTTTGTCATACATTGACGTGAATCAGCCATGGATTTACGTGTATTCCCCATCCCGATCCCCCCTCCCACCTTCCTCTCCACCAGATTCCTCTGGGTCTTCCCAGTGCACCAGGCCCGAGCACTTGTATCATGCATCCAGCCTGGGCTGGTGATCTGTTTCACCCTAGATAATATACAAAACAGAAAAAGAGACACAGATGTACAGAACAGAATTTTGAACTCTGTGGGAGAAGGTGAGGGTGGGATGTTTCGAGAGAACAGCATCGAGACAATGGCTTCTTAAAACAGCCTTCAGTTCAGTTCAGTTCAGTCACTCAGTCGTGTCCTGCTCTTTGCAACCCCATGGACTGCAGCACGCCAGACCTCCCTGTCTATCACCAACTCCTGGAGCTTACCCAAACTCATGTCCGTTGAGTTGGTGATACCATCCAACCATCTCATCCTCTGTCGTCCCCTTCTCCTCCCGCCTTCAATCTTTTCCAGCATCAGGGTCTTTTCATTTTTTTTTCTTTTTTAGAAAATATTTTTATTTATTTTAACTGGAGGCTAATTATGTTGCAATATTATAGTGGTTTTTGCCATACATTGACATGAATATTCTTGCCTGTGAAATCCCATGGACAGAGAGGCCTGGCGGGCCCCTCAGAGTCCATGGGGTTACAAAGAGTTGGACATGACAGCATGCAGGCACGCGCGTGCGCGTGCACACACACCCCACACCCACACACACACACACACACACACACGTTGGCCAGAAAGTTTGGGTTTTTCCAAACTATCTTACATATATATATATGTATATATATGTACACACACACACACACATATGTACATATATATGTATACATATATAAGAATTTTGAGTATTATTTTTTATTTTATTTTTTTCCATTTATTTTTATTAGTTGGAGGCTAATTACTTTACAATATTGTAGTGGTTTTTGCCATACATTGACATGAATCAGCCATGGATTTACATGTGTTCCCCATCCCGATCCCCCCTCCCGCCTCCCTCCCCACCCCATCCAGGGTCTTTTCAAATGAGTCAGCTCCTCGCATCGGGTGGCCAAATATTGGAGTTTCAGCTTCAGCATCAGTACTTCCAATGAATATTCAGGACTGATTTTCTTTGGGATGGACTGGTTGGATCTCCTTGCAGCCCTTATAATGGGACTAAATCAAGGAGATGGTCATTTGACCACTGTAAAAATCTCTGAATGGACTGCGGTGTTTCAAAGGACAGACAAATTAGAACTGTTGCCACAGTAAATATTTTCTTTTGAAAAGAATAGTTCAGGGAAAATAAACTTGGGATTCAGTTCTCCCATAAAAGTCTGATAAGCTCAAGATACTCACAGTTAAGTTGTAAGAAACATGAGCCTGAGAAAGCAAATATAATATATATACAAGATGTGTTTAGTAATGAATTGTGGGTATGGTTATTGACATTTGGAGCTGAGTCAAACTAAATAGCTAAGAAGCCTAAACAAAATTACTGTGACTGTTTAAAACTTAAAATGACCCTTGGGCTCCAAATCTACTATAAAGAGGAAGCAGGCTATGAGTTTTTCAGCCCCCAAGGAGTAAATGTTTTCTGATACTCAATCCAGATGTGGTTAAGGAGGATGACAAAGGAAAGACACCCTCTGAGGGCAAAATCAAGGTCCATAGTGAAAAACTGACCAGGCATACCCCTTCCCAGGGAGCAGAATCAAGGCTTACCAAGGAACCTTCTCACTCGCTGGGTGGAGCACTCTTTCTGCCTATGTCTAGTAGAATTTAAGAATTGCTATTAACCAGTGGCAGTGTTGTGATTCCTGATCTTTCTAGAAGGGATTGTTTTTGTGATTGTCTTTCCGGGAATATTGTATGCATGCCTGAGTGCATCTCCCAGTCACTCAGTTGTGTCCAACTCTTTGTGACCTTGTGGACTGTAGCCCGCCATGTCCGTGGCATTCTCTGGACAAGAATACTGGAATGGGTTGACATGACCTCCTCCAGGGGGTCTTCCTGACCCAGGGATCGAACCCGTGTCTCCTGCATTGGCAGGCAGATTCTTTACCACTGAGCCACCTGGAAAACCAATACTGGATATGAGGGGGCAAATTACTTTTTTTTTTTTTCAGTTCCTAGTCTTCTGGACTAAGAGGTGACACTTCCAGAATAGATAAAGAAACTTCCAAACACTATTTAGAGGTCCTAGATTTGGGGAGTGAAAAAGTGATTGAATGAGTCTTCTTGATTCCTCCCAGGAGGAGGGGTAAATGTGTTCTGCATGAAGAAAAAAAAAAGTAGACAAAATATTCAGTGACAAGAAAGGAAGGCTGGTGTGGTGATTAGTGCCATCTACCTAATGTTTCCATTCTCTTCTCAAGCACATAGTAGGATCACTCTTCCCCAGCCCTTGAAGTTAGATATGGCCATCGTGACTTGCTTTACCTGAGAAATGTGAACCAAAGTTATATGTTTTGCCCAAAGACAAGCTTAAATTGTCAATGTGCAATTTCCCAGTTCTTTTACCCTGTTTTGTGCTCATGGAAGTAGGTATTGTGGTGAAGTCAGCCTGGGTTCCGGATGATAATAAACAGGATCCCTTTGTTGACCTACAGTGGACACAGAGTTGAAAAGGAAATAAACCTTTGTTGAGTAGAGCTCTGTGATTTGAGATAGTTTACTCCCACAGCATAACAGAGCCTAGTCTGACTAATGTGATTTGGTTTTTTGTCTTTTCTTTAATACTCTTCACCTTTTTGGCTGTCCTTTGCTCTTCAGATTGGCTATTCTATCCATTCTGACTCTTTGGGTAATCATGATTCTCTTTAATGGCAGTTAGGAACATGTTAAGCAATCAGGGCAGCAAGGTGCCACAGTTTTGGGTTTTTTTTTTTTTTTTTTTTGGCTTTTTGTTTGTTTGTTTTTTATCCAAGGCATAGACAGTATGAGGAGCATGATATCTCCCATCTTCTATCTCTGGGATTTCCTCCTGTGTAGTAAAGCAGCTGATAGAAAACAGGACATAATATGGATGCACAAACATTTGATCTACTTATACCTACTCTAACCACGTTAATGAGAGGTAAAAAAAAGTCCAGAGTTTGCAAGCTGTTTTTAATATTCTTATTTATTAATATTATCCTGAAAGTACATATGAGATTTCTGGAGCAGCATGGATTAATCCTTATTTCCTTTCAAGAAAATAACAATTCTGTAGTTCCCCATGCCCGAATTTATCACATTTTGGACAACAAGATGTGAGTTGGATGTCACACTACACAAACAAAATTTATATTGCCGAAAAGAAATGTGGAAAAAGTGATTCTGGGCATTTATTTAGAAAGGGAGTGGCTGTCCCTGTTGAAAGGAAGGAGGAAAATCTTTGCTCCTTCGGAAGGATCTGGTGGTCTTACTCTAACCTTTTGGAATGTAAATAAATCTTTCTAGGGGAAAGATAAAGACCATTGTCTCCAGTTTTACAGTCGAGGAATGAAATGTGGCATTCTAGTCATAAATCTGTCTGGAGTCCTCTTACTATATAGTTGTAAATTACCTTCCCAGGCTTGCCCTTTTATCCCAGGTCCCAAGTTTCAGTAAGATTTGCTCAGCAAGCCCTAATTGTGCAGAAACATGAGCTATTTTCTCTAGAGGTCCAGACAGGCCCAGTAAATCCTTTTATTTAGTCCAAGAATATATCCAATGTGGTCTTATCCTCTCTCCACTGCACAGTTCCCTCCAAACCTCTTCTCCTGGCCTTCCTTTAAGTGGAAGCTAGATAGATCATGTTTCCCTCCCCGATTACTGGTTATTTTACTTATACATGGCTCTTCTTACTGGAATATAATTTACATATAGGAGCCTAAAACTGGGACACCTGGTAATCATACCTGTATAATTAAGTTTTGCTTGGACACTCAAGTTGAACTCCAATTGTGTTCCTGACTTGTCTTGGTCACTGGAATAAGGATAAAATATAGCTCACCTCTGTTTCTCTCATGATCTACCAATATAACATTCCAATTTTGTTAACTATACATTTCCCATTTCCCTTCTCAAACAGATCTATTTCCCTCAGATCAGCACTTTCAATCTTAAGACTTAAGAACGCTTTCAATCTTAAGACTCAAGTTCTTCACTTTTCGTTAATACAGAGACATTTTAGTTCACTATTATTTGTTTCACTATTATTTCATTCTCTGTGTTACTTACTTCTGGGACTCCTATTATATAGACTTTTGTGGCTCAGCTGGTAAAGAATCTGCCTGCAATTCATAAGACCTGAGTTCAAGCCCTTGGTTGGGAAGATCCCCTGGAGAAGGGAAAGGCTACCCACTCCAGTATTCTGGCCTGGAGAATCCCAGGGACTGTATAGTCCATGGGGTCGCAAAGAGTCGGACACGACTGAGAAACTTTCACTTTACTCTTTTAGATCTGTCCTCTAAGTCTCCTAACTTCTCTCTAACAATCTTCCTATCCTTTTCTTTGGCACCCAATCTGAGGACGATGTCATCAATTAATCCTCCAATTCACTATTTTATGACAAATGTATTATCTTTCTGCAATTTAATCATTCATGACTGCAGTCAAAATTAAAAGACTCTTGTTCCTTGGAAGAAAAGCTATGACAAGCCTAGACAGCATATTAAAAAGCAGAGATATTACTTTGCCAACAAAGTAGCAAACCATAGTCAAAGCTGTGGTTTTTCCAGCAATCATGTATGGATGTGAGAGTTGGACCATAAAGAAAGCTAAGCACCAAAGAATTGATGCTTTTGAACTGTAGTGTTGGAGAAGACTCTTAAGAGTCCCTTGGACTGCAAGGAGATCCAACCAGTCCATCCTAAAGGAAATGAACTCTGAATATTCATTAGAAGGACTGATGCTGAAGCTGAAGCTCCGATAGTTTGGCCACCTGATGAAAACAGCTGACTCACTGGAAAAGACCCTAATGCTGGAAAAGATTAAAGGCAGTCAGAGAAGAGGATGACAGAGGATGAGATGGTTTTTCATTTCTTCGCATGAAGTGGCCAAAGTATTGGAGTTTCAGCTTCAACATCAGTCTTTCCAATTAACACCCAGGACTGATCGCCTCTCACATCCATACATGACTACTGGAAAAAGCATAGCTTTGACTAGATGGCCCTTTATCAGCAAAGTAATGCCTCTGACTTTTAATATGCTGTCTAGGTTGGTCATAGCTTTTCTTCCAAGGAGAAAGCATCTTTTAAGTTCATGGCTGCAGTCACCATCTGCAGTGATTTTGCAGCCCAAGAAAATAAAGTCAGCCACTGTTTCCACTGTTTCCCCATCTATTTGCCATGAAGTGATAGGACCAGGTGTCATGATCTTAGTTTTCGGAATGTTGGGATTTAAGCCAACTTTTTCACTCTCCTCTTTCACTTTTATCAAGAAGCTCTTTAGTTTTTCTTCACTTTCTGCCATAAGGGTGGTGTCATCTGCGTATCTAGGTTATTAATATTTCTCCCATCAATCTTGATTCCAGCTTGTGCTTCATCCAGCCTGGCATTGCATATGATGTATTCTGCATATACGTTAAATAAGCAGGGTGACAATATACAGCCATGATGGACTCGTTTCTTGATTTAGAACCAATCTGTTGTTCCATGTCCATTTCTAACTCTTGCTTCTTGACCTGCATACAGATTTCTCAGGAGTCAGGTAAGGTGGTCTGGTATTCCTGTCTCTTTATGAATTTTCCACAGTTTGTGGTGAACTGAACTGAACTGAACTGAACACAAAGGCTTTAGCATAGTCAATAAAGCAGAAGTAGATGTTTTTCTGGAACTCTCTTGCTTTTCTGATGATCCAGTGGATGTTGGCAATTTGATCTCTGGTTCCTCTGCCTTTTCTAAATCCAGCTTGAACATCTGGAAGTTCACAGTTCACATACTGTTGAATCCTGGCTTGGAGAATTTTGAGCATTACTTTGCTAGTGTGTGAGATGAGTGCAATTGTGTGGTAGTTTGAACATTCTTTGGCATTGCCGTTCTTTGGGATTGGAATGAAAACTGACCTTTTCCAGTCCTGTTGCCACTGCTGAGCTTTCCAAATTTGCTGGCATATTGAGTGTAGCACTTTCACAACATCATCTTTTAGGATTTGAAATAGCTCAACTGCAATTCCATCACCTCCACTAGTTTTGTTTGTAGTGATGCTTCCTGAGGCCCACTTGACTTCACATTCCAGGATGTCTGGCTCTAGGTGAGTGATCACACCACTGTCGTTATCTGGGTCATGAAGTTCTTTTTTGTACAGTTCTTCTGTGTATTCTTGCCACCTCTTCTTAATATCTTCTGCTTCTGTTAGGTCCATACCATTTCTGTCCTTTATTGTGCCTAGCTTTGCATGAAATGTTCCCTTTGTATCTCTAATTTTCTTGAAGAGATAGCTAGTGTGTGCACTTGGTGTCTTTCATTTATGTGGTTGAAAAGTGAAGTTACTCATCCTTACATATTTGGTGATCTTTGTTTATCTGTTCATATAAACAAGGATCTAACCATATTCTCAATCTTGTTTGCTCATTAGAGTTGCCTTGGGAGCTTTAAAAAAGCCCTGATACCATACTATAGACCAATTAAATAAGACTATCTAGAAGCAGTATTTACGCCAAGCAGGGCCCTGTGAGTATGGAGGCCTTTTTGTCCCTCACTTCTTATAGGCAGGATTCCAATGCCCGTGACCTTCCTGAGTTCCAAAGGGCAGAACAATTGCTAATAAAGGGAGAAGCAGCTACAAAACCACCTGAGGCAAGATTAAAGAGACCCGAGAGGCTCATCAATATTAGGAGAACAGATCACCTAAGGCCCTGCACAGACCCTAATCTTGTCAAAAACCCTGCCTTTTTGAAACTTTGCGGAAGAAAGAATATGACTATTACTGCCTTGATCCTTATCACTTACTCCTGCCTGACTATATAACCTTTCCCTACTCACCAGAAAGAGGGACATAGTTCTTAAGGCACTTGCCTACTGTGTTCCCCCTTTGCCTGGCAAAGTAACAAACCCTCTCTTTCCTTCTTCTCCATAACTCTGTCTCCATATTGCTGTTTGGCATTAGTGCACAGAGAACCAAGATTTTGGCATCAGTGCCCCAGCACTTGAATTTTTCTCTTTTTATTTCTTTTTTAGGGATTTGATTTACACACAGTATAGTACAAAGATTGTAAGTGTACTGTTCAGCAGACCTTTACCTGAGTCATATACATATATATACAACACATTGTGAGTCATATAAAGACATAGACCAAAGGTTGGAAAACATTTTCTGTAAAGGGCCAAATGTTTTTGATTTTATGGTCCAGTCACTGTCTGTCACAACTACTGAGCTCTTGTAGTACAAAAGCAGTGAAGGATAATATGTAAATGAATGAGCATTTCTGACCCCTGATACAGGCCATTTCTAGCACTCCAGAAACTCTTTGCCCCTCCCAGTTAATACTCTTCCAAAGATAACCTCTGTTTATTGTCAGTATTTAAAGCTATCCAAGTGATTATAATATACACTGACTGATCAAAATTAATAGATGTGTGTATTCAGTTCAGTTCAGTTCCATTCAGACGCTCAGTCATGTCCGACTCTTTGCGACCCCATGAATTGCAGCATACCAGGCCTCCCTGTCCATCACCAACATCCGGAGTTTACTCAAACTCATGTCCATTGAGTTGGTGATACCATCCATCCATCTCATCCTCTGTCATCCCCTTCTCCTCCTGCCTAGAATCCCTCCCAGCATCAGGGTCTTTTCCAATGAGTCAACTCTTTGCATGAGGTGGCCAAAGTATTGGAGTTTCAGCTTCAGCATCAGTCCTTCCAGTGAACACCCAGGACTGATCTCCTCTAGGATGGACTGGTTGGATCTCCTTGCAGTCCAAGGGACTCTCCAGAGTCTTCTCCAACACCACAGTTCAAAAGCATCAATTTTTCGGTGCTCAGCTTTCTTCACAGTCCAACTCTAACATCCATACATGACCACTGGAAGAACCATAGCCTTGACTAGACGGACCTTTGTTGGCAAAGTAATGTCTCTGATTTTTAATATGCTGTCTAGGTTGGTCATAACTTTCCTTCCAAGGAGTAAGCGTCTTTTAATTTCATGGCTGCAATCACCATCTGTAGTGATTTTGGAACCCCCAAAAATAAAGTCTGACACTGTTTCCACTGTTTCCCCATCTATTTCCCAAGAAGTGATGGGACCAGATGCCACGATCTTAGTTTTCTGAATGTTGAGCTTTAAGCCAACTTTTTCACTCTCCTCCTTCACTTTCATCAAGAGGCTTTTTAGTTCCTCTTCACTTTCTGCCATAAGGGTGGTGTCATCTTCATATCTGATGTTATTGATATTTCTCCCAGCAATCTTGATTCCAGTTTGTGCTTCTTCCAGCCCAGCATTTCTCATGATGTACTCTGCATATAAATTAAATAAGCAGGGTGACAATTTACAGCCTTGATGTACTGCTTTTTCTATTTGGAACCAGTCTGTTGTTCCATGTCCAGTTCTAACTGTTGCTTCCTGACATGCATATAGGTTTCTCAAGAGGCTGGTCAGATGGTCTGGTATTCCCATCTCTTTCAGAATTTTCCACAGTTTATTGTAATCCACACAAAGGCTTTGGCATAGTCAATAAAACAGAAATAGATCTGTGTGCTAACAGATCTCAAGTAAAATTTCCTATTTCCTGTGCGTTGACTCAGGGTTCTGGGAAAAAGCATTAAGGAAGCTGTAAAAGATCCTTGCTTCTTGGAAGAAAAGCCGTGGCAAACTGAGACAGCATATTAAAAAGCAGAGACATCGCTTTGACAACAAAAGTCTATATAGTCAAAGCTATGGTTTTCCAGTAGTCATGTATGGGTGTAAGAGTTGGGCCATAAGAAGGCTGAGCACTGAAAAATTGATGCTTTTGAACTGTGGTATTGGAGCAGACTCTTAAGGGTCCCTTGGACTGCAAGGAGACCAAACCAATCAATCCTGTGTGTGTGTGTGTGTGTGTGTGTGTATGTGAAAGTTGCTCAGTCATTTCCAACTCTTTGCAACCCCATGGACTATACAGTCCATGGAATTCTCCAAGACTGAATTCTCCAAGCAGAATCCTGGAGTGGTAGCCTTTCCCTTCTCCAAGGGACCTTCCCAACCCAGGGATCGAACCCAGGTCTCCTGCATTGCAGGCAGATTCTTAACCAGTGAGCCACCAGGGAAGCCCCAATCAATCCTAAAGGAAATCAGTCCTGAATATTCATTGGAAGGACTGATGCTGAACCTGAGACTCCAGCACTTTGGCGACCTCATGCAAGGAGCTGACTCATTAGCAAAGACCCTGATGCTTGGAAAGATTGAAGGCAGGAGGAGAAGGGGACGACAGAGGATGAGATGGTTAGATGGCATTGGACAATGGACGTGAGTTTGAGCAAGCTCTAGGAGATGTTGAAGGGCAAGGAAGGCTGGCGTGCTGCAGTCCATGGGTTTGCAAACAGTAGGACACGGCTGAGCGACTGAACAACAGTGTCACCTGAACACCTTGAAAATACCTGTGGAACTCTCCCAGAACAGACTCACACTTTAACTGAAGAAAATAACACAATCAGGTGCTTTGAAAAATTACCACTGAAAGCTGCTCCCTGACTCTTACTTACTTTGAATATTCTCTTTATGGATTTTCTTCCACTCTCACCTATAGCTGCCTCCAATCATTATGTCTTCCTGAGATCAGAGGTCTCTTTCACATCTACACAGAGCTTTCGTTTACTCAGTTCTGTTAAGATCCACCATTAATTTTTTCCCATTTGAATTCTAGCTTCCAAAATTTGCTTGATCCAGTAGCTTATTAATTATCATCAGGAGCTCAAGTTCCTTCCACTCTACTGTCCATAGGCTTCATCCTTTTGCTATTCCTCTTGGGTGATGTGACAGATTACACCATCAAATGGTGTTACTTGCTTTCTCTCTTGCTTTCAGAAGCGGGGAGAGCATTACTGGTGGAAATTATGCCAAAAGAATGAACTAAAACTCTCTTGGAACCTGTTAGCCAATTTTTCGCTTCTCATTCCCATTTCTGAACTAGTTATGGGCAAAGAGGATGGATTATCTCAAACCAATCAATTCTCAGATGCTTAAAAGGGTCAGGTTCACCCAATGCCCAATATAATCAACGTGAAAGGAATAGTCTCATAAACAAAATGTAGGGTTCTGTTAGAAAGGAGGAAGGGAAAATGCATGCTGGGCATTATTGATTGAATGGACATTTCCAGGCGGTGGCATTTGGAAACCTATGAGAAAAGGGCAATGTTTCATTGACTGAAATAAGGCAGGTTATTTGTGCATGTTGTTTGACCACTCTGTGCCTCTGTTTCCTTGTTGGAAAGATGGAGATAAAATAATATCTACCTCATAGAGTTGTCTGAAAGTTCATTCATTCACCAAGTATTTTTGAACATTTACTAGGCATTGGGCAATATTCTAGCAGTAACTACTATGCTGAACAATGCAGATTAAATCCCAACCCTGAGAAAGCTTGCTGCTTAGTTAGTGTGTAGGTATGAGAATGTGTGCAGTGGGGGAGGAAGATAAGCATGGAAAATAATTTTCTTCCCCCCTCCCTGGGCTGTGTTTCAGGGGCAGCCCAGATTCAGGACTCAGTGCAGCTTTTATAATCCGCTCTCTGCCCAGCAGAAAGGGGCCTGACCCTCAGGAGAAGGCAGGGGACTGACCAGCCAGGGTGGGCCCATCTGAAGAATTGGGATGAGCGGCCAGCCAGCCCAGGGTGACTGCTCATCTCAGCCGAGGTCTCATTCAGATATTACCAGTAATGGAGCTGTGGTTTCCATCTCCTCCAGCATGACTCAGGCGCCTACCTCTTTAGTCCAGAACTCCACAAGGGAAGACATCTAGGTGCTATAGATGGGCCCTGGAATCCCTGCTCTGAGCCTCAACTGTGATCATTATTGTGACCATAGTTTACCTGGCACCCAGGAATGGCACTCCCACCTGGGCATTTCCCACCGGGAGCTAGGCAGCTGCCCTGGCCTGGCCCATTTAGAGTTTGGCCTGAGACTTGTTCGGTCTCTGCTAGTCCAGCTGCGGCCAGGAACCAGCAGCAACAGCACTTGGGAACTTGGAAATGCAGCATCTCAGGTCTGGCCCAGGCTCTCTGAGTCAAAATCTGCATTTTCTCAACATCCTCAGGGTGGTTGCAGGCACATTGCAGTGTAAGGTACACTGACTTCAGACATTTGCTTTCAGTCTGTGTGGGGGCAAAGACTGTTAGAGTGGGAAGTGAGCTTTTCACAACAATGACTAAGTTTTGCTCTGCCCAGTCCTCATGTCCACCTTTAATATTGTATTTGTTATTTTTCCTTCTGTAGTTACCATAGCAGAAAAAAAATTACATAGCCTAATATTATCATTTCAACCCACTAATAGAATTATTTTTGTTTTGTGTTTTCAATCTATAGCAATAATGTTTGCTCTTGAAAATTCTGTTGCAATTATTTATATCTATAACCCTTATACAAAGTAACATCAGAATAATAGGAAGTCAGTGAATAGAAGGCTCTCCTACTAGGAAATGCAGTCTTTATGTTCCAAATTTGGAGTGCCCATGTATGTGGCAGCAAAGATTTAGGGTGTGTTAAAAGCCTGCTCAGATCAGGAGGCCCCACATTCTTGTGTAACGAGATCTGTGGAGGGACAGCTCTATCCTCAGAGCGTTCTCTAAGGGGTCCTCAAAGAGCAAACACTCCAAAGCCCTGAGCTCTAGCCAGGCCAAATGGTGTGTGCACATAGAGAGTAGACGTGTCCAGGGTGGTATAGTAGATGTCGCCATCTTTTTCCAGAGTCCAGCCTCCATAGACTTAGGCTCATCAATGTTCCCATGGCAGGCTTGTGGAAAAATCTCTTAAGTAGGATTCAGAGCAGTAGTGACCAGTTCCAAGGCTAATGTGGAATAAATTCTTAGGGACTCCACCCACTTCTTTTAGGATGACTTTGGGAAATTAGGGGAACCTCTGTCTTCACCCTATTGAGCCTAAACGTGTGTCTGCAACAAAAATCACCTTGACTGGGCCCCATGTTTTTCTAGGACTCAGAATCCCTTAGATTATTAGTTCATTCATTTGTTCACCCATGATGTTACTCTGTGTCAGGCCCAGGGCTAGGAAAAGAAGATGTAATAATGGCTTGAATTATTTTCCTCACTTCAACATTGATGTCTTTACTCTTCTCTTCAATGAAGATTATGTTTCCAGGCCCATAGTCTTCCTCTCTATTCTGAGATCTGGTATTCTTTAGGGTAACTACAATATCCCTATGAAGATCCATCCAACACCCTTGTCTTCCTCACCAGAAATGGCTTCCTCTTTCACTGGACTTCAGCTGTCTGCTCCACTGATTATACTTACAATTAATTCACTGTGATATCTTAAATTTAAACATTCCATTCTCTAACTGCAACTACTATTGTTATAGCTTACTTACTCATCTATTATGAAAATACTTGGTTTTCACCCTCTTTTAGAACTTTAGTTCCTTCTACTTCCTGCTCGCTTGTCAACATTTCCAGCTCCTTCTCTCTGTCATTCTCAAGTCCAATTTATACAAGCTATTCTTCCATTGTCCTCACTTACCAAGCCTGATGAAAACTGACTGCTAGAGAAAAATCTCACCAGGAGGTAGATTGGCTTCAGTGAAAATTCGTGGTTTGCAAAAGTTCATCAGATAGGATCCCATGTACTTTCTTCCACCCCATTGAAAACTTACCTGCAACTTTATTAAAGGTGATATTTCTAAAATTACCAAGGATTTCTTTGTTGCTAAATTCAATTATAATCTGTATGTGATGATTCCCAAATATACATTTCTGGTTCAGGTCTTTCTGCTAACCTGAGATCTATAATATCCAACTTCTTGAATATCTTTAATTGGATTTTCCCAAACTAAATTCATCACAGGCCTCATTCTCAAGACCAAACCATAACCCTAATTAACAAATGGCACAACCATCCATTTAGACATCCAAGCTAGAAACCAATCAAGACATATCCCTTCCTCTTCCACATCCCCATATTTAATCACAAACCGAATCCTATGAAATTTGTTTCATAAAGTTTTATCTTAATCTGTCTTTGGCTGTGGTGTTAGAGAAACTGGACTTCCCGTTTTCATTACGTTTGTCCAGGACATGATACATTGTTTGAATTATTTTAATGACCTTCTAAATGGCCTCCCTGCTACCAGTCTTATTCCTTGCCATTCACTTCTACCAGCAGCAGTCAAAAAAGATCTTACTAAATCTCACCTGACCCTGCTATTCTCCTACTTAATGTCCTTCAGTGGACCCCCATTGATCTTCAGATAAAGTTCAAAGTTTTCATGCTGGCCTATACAACTCTGCACAATTGGTTTCTACTTATCTCTGTACACACATCTCTATCATGGGCCCCTACATTCTGTTCTTTGCCCTCCACACCCCTAGTACTCTCCTTTAGAGCCATACTTGACTACTAACAGTTCCTCAATAGCTACTTGCTCTCTCAGCCTCTGGGACTTTGCACATGTTGTTTTGTATATGTGGAATATCCCTTCCCCTGTTAATCTCAGAGTCAAGGAGGAGGGGCACACGGAACAATGAATCACAATTTGAGAAACTCAGCTGAAGTTTAGTCTTGTTGCATCTTTGTAACAAGAAGAAAAGAGATCAATCTAGACAGCCTTGAAAGGGGAGAGGGAAGAACAGATCATCCTGTCCTCCTTGATCTTTTGCTTTGCTGCTGCCAGCCTCCCAAACCTTCTCCTCCATTCTAATCTCCGCCATTCCCTCAGATGATTGACAAGTAGATGAAGTCCACTTGAAAGATGGCTTCAGGGGGCAGCCTGGGAGGGAGCACCGAATTCCTGACATACCAGTGATTGGGGGTACCATTACAAGGTGAAGATGTTCCCACAAACTCCTAGACAAGACTGCACCACTCTTCTTGGATTTCACACTACATCCTTTACCCTTGGTTCTGAATACTCTCTTCTTAACTTGAAACCCCAGGGAAAAAGTGCAACTTCTGCTTGTGAGATCCACAGAGGCTGATGAGAAAAGAATCATTAATGTTGTAGGCTTGACCTCAGTTGCTGATTTACACACCCTAGAAGAAACAATTTAAGTATTCATTCTGGGAAAAAATTCTGTTTATACTGGGGAAGGCTGTACTATCAAAAATGTTCAGATATGAATAACTGTAATAAATCGAGCAGATGTCATAAAATGCAACAGTTATTAGCTTCAATGTAATGTTTTCGTGGGAACTCAGCTGATGAGGCAAGGTGGCAGATGAAGGCTGCTACTTATGACAAAGCCCTGGGAAAGAACCAGAACCAGTTCTCTCTTCCCTGGGAATCCCTTTCTCTGATGTGGAAAGAAAGATGTGTTTCACTTTCTTGGTTGATAGAATGTGACAGACTCAGGGTTCTCCCTGTACCAAGATTTCAGGGAGTCTCTGCTGAGACACTGCTGCCTGGGCTTGTCTCTACTTGCTCTCTGGGTCTCTTGTAAGGTGGGAATCTGAGGCCCTAATTGAGTCTTTAAGAAGTTAGCATCCTTTCAGAAGCCAGAGAGCAGGGGCTGGCTCAAAGGCTCACAGAACCTTAAATGCAGTTGTCCATGCTCCCGCCTCCCCTATTCGTTGCTGGGATTCCCCTCCCTGACTGCTTGCTGGAGTCATCTCTGAAATGAGTTTCATTTAGTTGTCAATCTCTCAAGGAGGTGGGTGGAGAGAATGAAAAGGTGAATACTGGAGGAGGAGGTTTGGTGGGCTGGCAGCCACAGAGAAAAAAGTAAAGAGGATGAGCCTTTCCTTTCTTCCTTTCTCCCTCCTTGCCTCCTTTTCAGGGTTGTCTGTCTCTCACACTGTGGCTTGTAGCCTCTGTGTGTCTCTCTGCCCCACCCTTCCCAGAAGCAGAGAAACAGTGATTTCTCTGCTTGGCACATGCATGCACCTGGGAAGTAAGGACAGAAACAGCCCGTCCCCTCAAAGATTTCACAGTTCTGTGGGAGACAGCCAAGTCACCAGCCCTGACAACACACTATAGCATCATAGTGTGTGGGGTGGGGAAGCGAGGACTGGGCTACAGCATCTCCGGGAACGAGGCCCATCTTCAGATATTCAGACCATCAGTACCTATACTTTCTCCCAGAGTGGCACTGCCTCCCTAGCATCACTGCCGTCTAGGCCCATAGCCACCTCCATGGCCTTTACCTAGATTTCAAATGCTTTTGGCCCCTTGTTCATTTGCCCTGACACTAGTCAAAACTACAACTTGTAAAGCTTCTCCCTACCCACACATGTCCTTCCCTAAGCACTTCTTGGAGAAAAGCCCAGGCAATCCAATCCTTTCCTATTCTGACCTAAGGTGTTGTCTGGTCACCTCTGGGGACAATAATGCAGCTGGCAAAATCACTAAACTAGGACAGGACTTTTCCAAAGAAGTAAAACTAAGGACTGAAGACTTGTGCTGCAGTTACCTCATTCTTGTTGCCTGTTACTAGAGACCTCCCTGTGTGCCACTAATGTTTAGCCTTGTTTAGTTTCTTGTCTGTTGTATTGCTAGCACCTAGTAGAGTACTTTGTCTGTAATAAATATTTGTGGGAGGGATTTCTTGCTAACCTCAGTCAGATTTTTCCAATAGAATTTGAACAGGAGCCTGTATTCTGGGAGTTTAAATGTTTGCCCAAATTAATAAACCTGCACTCATATTCAGCTGGCCATCCTTGATTATTCCCCAGTGTCTTCCATCTAGTCAAAGCTATGATTTTTCCAGTAGTCATGTATGGATGTGAGAGTTGGACTATAAAGAAAGCTGAACACTGAAGAATTGATGCTTTTGAACTGTGGTGTTGGAGAAGACTCTTGAGAGTCCCTTGGACTGCAAGGAGATCCAACCAATCCATCCTAAAGGAAATCAGTCTTGAATATTCATTGGAAGGACTGATGCTAAAGCTGAAACTCCAATACTTTGGCCATCTGATGTGAAAAACTGACTCATTTGAAAAGACCCTGATGCTGGGAAAGATTGAAGGCGGGAGGAGAAGGGGATGACAGAGGATGAGATGGTTGGATGGTATCACCAACTCAATGGACATGAGTTTGAGCCGGCTCTGGGAGTTGGTGATGGACAGGGAGGCCTGGCGTGCTGCAGTCCATGAGGTTGCAAAGAGTCAGACATGACTGAGTGACTGAACTGAGCTGAACTGAGAACCCTGGAAGGAAATAAAGGTGAGTGGAGATGCATTGGTTCTCTATGGCTACCATAACAAATGAACATAAACTTAGGGACTTAACACACATTTATGATGTTAGATCAAAATGAGTCTTACCAGGCTATATGCTTCTTCTGAGGCTCTAGAGGAGAATCTGTTTCCTTGCCTTTTTCACCTTCTACAGTCTTCCTGCATCCCTTGGCTCCTGGCCCCCTTCCTCCATCTCCAAGCCTGCAATGCTGGACTGAGTCCTTCTCAACCTACCATATCTCTGGTTTTCTCTTTGGCCCCTCATTTTCTACTTACAAGGATTCTTGTGATTACATTGGGATCACCCAGATAATTCAGGGTCATCTCCCTATTTGAAGGGCAGCAGACTAGAAAACTTAATTCCCTTTACCATCTAAGACAATATGTCCACAAGTTCTAGTTGAAGAGGGTGTAGACATCTCTGGGGCCCATTATTCTGCCTACCTCAGGAGGAATTCTGAAGCCCCAAAGTCTCATGTTCCTGAATGACAGCCATACTTGCCTCTTCTTCTGAGCATTTCTGTGCCCAGTGCCACTCACCCCCAATCCTTGGGTCTCATTTTTCTTCCTGTCCTCCCTCCTTCCCTCTTTCTCTGCTTTCTCCTCCTCTCTCTGTCCATTGTTTCCTTCTCCTTGGCCTAAAAGCTAAGTTTTTCCCACATGAAAAATAACTTATCACAACCTTTATCAACCCCAAATCCCCTCCAGCTACATCTGTCTCCTTTTCTTGTAAACAAAATGTTCTTCATATGTACTATCTTTCTTCCCTCCTTCCTTCCTTATCAGTCCATTGCAATTTGTCCCCTTCTCCTATCACTCCACAAAAAGTACTGTTACAAATGTCACCAAGGACTTCTTTGTCCATCAATCCAGAAGATATTTTGTTAGTCCTTGTCCTTTCTGAAATCAGCAGCAGCAGATGACAGCCTGGAACATTCCCACCCCTCCACCCTTCTAGAAACACACCCTCTGCTTCTGTGCATAGCACCACTTCTTCCTGGTCTTTCCTGGATTAGTCTAGTTGCCCATTTGCAGCCTCCCATGATGGCTCCTGCCAGTAATGTGTTACTCTTCTCACGTCCCATGTCTGGGGGTGTGGGGCAGAGATGGGGGCTGCAGGAGGTCCTAAACTTTCAATTACCACCTTCACTACATTGATGAAGCCTTGATCCCCGATTGCTGTCTTGAGTCCAGGCCTCAGCGTGGAGCTCTAGAACCTTGATATCCAGTTACCTCCAGGACACACCACCAACCATGTCCCATGGACACCTCCGTTGTCATATGTCTAGTGCTAAACTCATCATCTTCCACTCAAGCCTGCTCGTCCAGTCTTTCCCACGTCCAGAAATGTTACCCACATCCTCTTGTCACTCAAGTCAGATGCCTGGTTGTCATCTTTGATGCCTCCTGTTCATGAGGCCCAATATCCAGTCAGTTTTCATATATTAATAATCTCAGCTTCTAAATCTCTCTTAGGTCACCCCCTCTTCTCTACTCATAGATTCACTCACTACTCTAATTTTTCCCGATCTGCCGTCTCATTTGGCATAGTGGCTGGTGCCTTGGAAGCTCTCAGTATTAGTCTTGTTATTATCACGGTCATTTACAGCCCATTCACTTACATAATTTGACCTCATAATCCTCTGTAAATCTTTCATCCTCTGCCAAATTATGCTGGGTTAGGATTTTGGGGAAAGGGTTCACACCCTATTCATTCGTTTAGCCCATGGTCATTTCTTGAGGCTTTTACTCTGTTTCATGCACTGAGCTAGTGTCTATGAATGTGGAGAGATGAGAAGGAGGTGAAAAGGAGGAAACTCAAATGCCTATGACATGTCAGGTAATGAATACATATTTGTTCTATTGAAACACCAGTATCCCTCCTCCTTTAGAAGCAGACTTTTCCCCAAGGAAGATATTTTGTTCCCAGACAACAACCAAGATGAAATTTTTAAAAAAATCAAAATTTAAAGCCATAAATTACCAATCCATCTCAGAAAGCATATAATTGCATTGAGAAATGTGATAATACCTTACATTTTGTTCTGATCTGATTAGAGCTCAAGGGGTAAATATGAGTATGGCAGTCAGAATTGACCCTAGCAGGCACCAGAAATCTGGGGCTTCAGGAGCATTGAATTTCCCTGCCCTCAATGCCTACCTTGCTGCTATTCACACCCCAAATGCACAGAGCACATTTCTTCATGTAAACAATAAAAGCTAGTTTAGACTCTCGATTTGCACTCAGACACATTTGACTTCAACTCCAATAATTAGTTTGGCTAGAATCCTGGATTATCAGGCACAGGAGCTTCCTAAAATATCACATAGTTTAAGATCCTCATTATATAGGGGAACATTTGAGACATAGAAATGAGAGGGCTTATCCTAAGTAGTAACGGTGTTTTTTTTTTTTTTTTCTGGTTTTATCAATATATAATCGATGTACATCACTGTATAAGTTTAAGATATACAGCATAAAGTTTTGACATATATATATATATATTGTGAAGTGATCACTACAATAAGTTTAGTTAGCATTTGTCGTCTCATAGAGCTACAATAAAAGGAAACACAAAGGAAAAAAAAATGTCCCTTCTGATGAGAGTTCAGGATTTGCTCTCTTAGTCATGGTGGAGAGGTGTAACAGAATGTGGTCCACTAGAGAAGGGAATGGCAAACCACTTCAGTGTTCTTGCCTTGAGAACCCCATGAACAGTATGAAAAGGCAAAATGATAGGACACTGAAAGATGAACTCCCCAGGTCGGTAGGGGCCCAATATGCTACTGGAGATCAGTGGACAAATAACTCCAGAAAGAATGAAGGGATGGAGTCAAAGCAAAAACAACATCCAGTTGTGGATGTGACTGGTGGTAGAAGCAAGGTTCGCTGCTGTAAAGAGAAATATTGCATAGGAACCTGGAATGTTACGTCCATGAATCAAGGCAAATTGGAAGTGGTCAAACAGGAGATGACAAGAGTGAACATCAACATTCCAGGAAACAGCGAACTAAAATGGACTGGAATGGGTGAATTTAACTCAGATGACCATTGTATCTACTACTGTGGGCAGGAACCCCTTAGAAGAAATGGAGTAGCCATCATGGTCAACAAGAGAGTCCAAAATGCAGTACTTGGATGCAATCTCAAAAAGGACAGAATGATCTCTGCACGTTTCCAAGGCAAACCATTCAATATCATGGTAATCCAAGTCTATGCCCCGACCAGTAATGCTGAAGAAGCTGAAGTTGAATGGTTCTATGAAGACCTACAAGACCTTATAGAACTAGCTCCCCCAAAAGATATCCTTTTCATTATAGGGGACTGGAATGCAAAAGTAGGAAGTCAAGAAACACCGGGAGTAACAGACAAATTTGGCTTTGGAATACAGAATGAAGCAGGACAAAGCCTAATAGAGTTTTGCCAAGAGAATGCACTGGCCATAGCAAACACCCTCTTCCATCAACACAAGAGAAAACTCTACACATGGGCATCACCAGATGCCCAACACTGAAACCAGATTGCTTATATTTCTTTGCAGCCAAAGATGGAGAAGCTCTCTATAGTCAGCAAAAACAAGACCAGGGGCTGACTGTGGCTCAGATCACCAATTCCTTATTGCAAAATTCAGACTTAAATTGAAGAAAGTGGGGAAAACCACTAGACCATTCAGGTTTGACCTAACCTAAATCAAATCCCTTATGATTATACAGTGGAAGTGAGAAATAGATTTAAGGGACTAGATCTGATAGACAGAGTGCCTGATGAATTATGCATGGAGGTTCATGACATTGTATAGGAGACAGGGATCAAGATCATCCCCAAGAAAAAGAAATGCAAAAAAGCAAAATGGCTGTCTCAGGGGGCCTTACAAGTAGCTGTGAAAAGAAGAGAAGCGAAAAGCAAAGGAGAAAAGGAAAGATGTACCCATTTGAATGCAGAGTTACAAAGAATAGCAAGGAGAGATAAGAAAGCCTTCCTCAGCAATCAATGCAAATAAATATAGGAAAACAATAGAATGGGAAAGACTAGAGATCTCTTCAAGAAAATCAGAGATACCAAAGGAATATTTCATGCAAAGATGGGCACAATAAAAGACAGAAATGGTATGGACCTAACAGAAGCAGAAGATATTAAGAAGAGGTGGCAAGAATACACAGAAAAACTGTACAAAAAAGATCTTCATGACCCAGATAATCACGAAGGTGTGATCACTCACCTAGAGCCAGACATCCTGGAATGTGAAGTCAAGTGGGCCTCAGGAAGCATTACTATGAACAAAGCTAGTGGAGGTGATGGAATTCCAGTTGAGCTATTTCAAATCCTAAAAGATGATGCTGTGAAAGTGCTACACTCAATATGCCAGCAAATTTGGAAAACTCAGCAGTGGCCACAGGACGGGAAAAGATCAGTTTTCATTCCAATCCCAAGGAAAGGCAATGCCAAAGAATGCTCAAACTACCACACAGTTGCACTCATCTCACACGCTAGTAAAGTAATGATCAAAATTCTCCAAGCTAGACTTCAACAGTGCATGAACTGCGAACTTCCAGATGTTCAAGCTGGTTTTAGAAAAGGCATAGGAACAAGATATCAAATTGCCAACATCCTCTGGATCATCAAAAAAGCAAGAGAGTTCCAGAAAAACATCTATTTCTGCTTTATTGACTATGCCAAAGGCTTTGACTGTGTGGATCGCAATAAACTGTGGAAAATTCTGAAAGAGATGGGAATACCAGACTACCTGACCTCTCTCTTGAGAAGCCTGCCTCAGGAAGCAACAGCTAGAACTGGACATGGAACAACAGACTGGTTCCAAATAGGAAAAAGACTACTTCAAGCCTGGATATTGTCACCCTGCTTATTTAACTTCTATGCAGAGTACTTCATGAGAAATGGTGGGCTGGAGGAAGCACAAGCTGGAATCAAGATTGCTGGGAGAAATATCAATAACCTCAGATATGCAGATGATACCACCCTTATGGCAGAGAGTGAAGAGGAACTAAAAAGCCTCTTGATGAAAGTGAAAGAGGAGAGTGAAAAAGTTGGCTTAAAGCTCAACATTCAGAAAACTAAGATCATGGCATCCGGTCCCATCACTTCATGGCAAATAGATGGGGAAACAGTGGAAACAGTGGCTGACTTTATTTTTCTGGGCTCCAAAATTACTACAGATGGTGATTGCAGCCATGAAATTAAGAGACGCTTACTCCTTGGAAGGAAAGTTATGACCAAGCTAGACAACACATTAAAAAGCAGAGATACTACTTTGTCAGCAAAGGTCTGTCTAGTCAAGGATATGGTTTTTCCAGTAGTCATGTTTGGATGTGAGAGTTGGACTATAAAGAAAGCTGCATGCCGTAGAACTGATGCCTTTGAACTGTGGTGTTGGAGAAGACTCTTGAGAGTCCCTTGGACTGCAAGGAGATCCAACCAGTCCATCCTAAAGGAGATCAGTCCTGGGTGTTCATTGGAAGGACTGATGTTGAAGCTGAAACGCCAATACTTTGGTCACGCGTGATGTGAAATGCCGACTCATTTGAAAAGACCCTGATGCTGGGAAAGATTGAGGGCAGGAGGAGAAGGTGATGACAGAGGATGAGATGGTTGGATGGCATCACAGACTCAATGGACATGGGTTTGAGTAAACTCCGGGAGTTGGTGATGGACAGGGAGGCCTGGCGTGTTGCGGTTCATGGGGTCGCAAAGGGTCAGACTGAGCGACTTAACTGATCATCAAAGTGAAAGTCACTCAGTGGTGTCCAACTCTTTGCAACCCCATGGACTATATAGTCCATGGAATTCTCCAGGACAGAATACTGGAGTGGGTAGCCTTTCCCTTCTCCAGGGGATCTTCCCAACCCAGGGATCAAATCCAGGTCTCCCACATTGCAAGTGGATTCTTTACCACCTGAGCCAAAAGGGAAGCCCAGGAATACTGAGTATCATGTATATCATATGGCAGTGTTAATAGGTTGTCATGTTGTACATTCCACCCTCAGTAGTTATCTATCTCATAACTGGAAGTTTGTACCTTTTGACAGCTACTGCTAAGTCGCTTCAGTTGTGTCTGACTCTTTGTGACCCTATGTACTGTAGCCCACGAGGCTCCTCTGTCCATGGGATTCTCTAGGCAAGAATACTGGAGTGGGTTGACATTTCCTCCTTCAGGGTATTTTCCTGACCAAGGAATCAAACCGGCTTCTAGCTCCGGTGTTGGCAGGCAAATTCTTTTCCACTAGCGCCACCTACCGTCCTCCGATTCCACCTCCCTTCCTGCTCCAGCTCTGTTAACTACAATTCTGATCTCTCCTTTAGGAATGTGTTTGTTTGTTTGTCCTCATATAAGTGAGATCATACATAATTTGTCTCTCTCTGCCTGACTTATTTCACTTGGCATAATGCCCTCAAAGTTCATCTTTGCTGTTGCAAATGGCAGGATTTCTTTTTTTTTTTTTTTTAATGTGTTGATAATATCCTATTGTGTGTATGTGCATGTGAGTGTGTGTATCACATCTTCATCCATTCATCCATCAGTGAACACTTAGGTCGTTTCCTTGTCTTGGCTATTATAAATAATGCTGCTATGAATGTGGTGGTGTATGTATCTTTTTGAGTTAGTGCTTTCATTTTAGGGGGACTCTAGTCTCAGAAGTGGAATTGCTGAATCACATAATAGTTTTATTTTTAATTTTTTGAGGATCCTCCATGCAGTTTTTCAGTTTATTTTTTTAATTGGAGGAAAATTGCTTTACAACGTTGTATTGGTTTCTGCCATACCATAGTGCACATCAGCCATAATTATACTTATAACCCCTCCCGCCCCCCATCCCGTCCCTTTAGGCCCACCAGGCTGGGCTCCCTGTGTTACAGAGCAACTTCTCATCAGCTGTTCTATGCATGATAGTGTATATATGTTGATGCTACTCTCTTCATTCATCCCACTCTCTCTTTTCCTCACTGTGTCCCCAAGTCTATTCTCTACATCTGCATCTCCATTCCTTCCCTGCAAATAGGTACATCAATACCATTTTTCTAGAGTCCATATATATGCATTCATATGCAATATTTGTTTTTCTCTTTATGACATACTTTACTCTGTATAACAGGCTCTAGGTTCATCCACCTCACTAGGATTGACTGAAATTCATTCTTCTTTATGAATGAGTAGTGTACCACATCTTCTTTATCCGTTCATCTGTCGATGGACATCTAGGTTGCTTCCATGTCCTGGCTATTGTAAATATTGCTGCAATGAACATTGGGGCATATGTGTCTTTTAGAATTGTGGTTTTCTCAGGATATATGCCCAGTATTGCCCAGTAATAGGATTGCTGGGTCATATGACAGGTTTATTCCTAGTTTTTTAAGGAATCTCCATACCATTTTCCATAATGGCTGTAACAATTTATATTCCCACCAACAGCATAAGAGGGTTCCCTTTTCTCCACATCCTCTCCAGCACTTATTGTTTGTAGATTTTTTGATGATGGCCATTCCGGCTAGTGTGAGGTGATACTTACTGTAGTTTTGATTTGCATTTCTCTAATAATGAGTGATGCTGAGCATCTTTTCATGTGTTTATTGGCCATCCATATGTGTTCTTTGGAGAAATGTCTGTTTAGGTCTTCTGCCCATTTTTTGATTTGGCTGTTTATTTTTCTGATACTGAGCTGTATAAGCTGCTTATATATTTTGGAGACTAATCCTTCCATATTGTTTTATAGTGTCTGTACCAGTTTACAATCCCACCAGCAGTGCAAAGGGTTACGTTTTCTCCATATCCTCACCAGTATTTGTTAGGATCTCTTGAATTTTTTTTTCTTTTCCATTTATTTTTATTAGTTGGAGGCTAATTACTTTACAATATTGTAGTGGTTTTTGCCATACATTAACATGAATCAGCCATGGATTTACATGTGTTCCCCATCCCGATCCCCCCTCCCACCTCCCTCCCCATTCCATCCCTCTGGGTCTTCCCAGTGCACCAGCCCTGAGCACTTGTCTCATGCATCCAACCTGGACTGGTGGTCTGTTTCACCCTTGATAGTATACTTGTTTCAATGCTATTCTCTCAGCACATCCCACCCTCGCCTTCTCCCACAGAGTCTAAAAGTCTGTTCTGTACATCTGTGTCTCTTTTTCTGTTTTGCATATAGGGTTATTGTTACCATCTTTTTAAGGATCTCTTGAATTTTTGATGATGGTCATTCTAACAATCTTATTGGGGTTTTGGTTTGCATTATCTTTGTAACTTATGATGTTGAGTATCTTTTCATGTACCTGATGACTATTGATGTATCTTCTTTGGAAAAAATATCTACCCAGGTCTTTTGCACAGTTTTTGATTAGATTATTGCTTTTTTGCTATGTTGTACGATTCTTTATATATTTTTGATGTTAACCACTTACCAGATATGTGGTTTGAAAATATTTTTTTCCATTTAGTAGGTTTTTTATTTTATTTATTTATTTATTGCTGTATAAAGCTGTTTAGTCTATTGTAGTTCAACTTGCTTATTTTGGGTTTTGTTCCTTATGTGTTAGGTGTAGTATCCAAAAAAACCATTGCCAAGACCTGTGTTGAGGAGCTTTATTTCTGTTTTTTTCCTAGGTGTTCATGGTTTCAGGCATCATATTAAAGTCTTTAAACCATTTTGAGTTAATTTTTGCTAGTGGTGTGAGAAAGGGGTCTAGTTTCATTCTTTTACATGTGAATATCCAATTTTCCCGGCACTCTTTATTGAAGAGACTGTATTTTCTCCACTGAGTGTTCTTGGCTCCTCTATCAAATATTACTTGACTGTATATGCTTGGGCTTATTTCTGGGCTCTTGATTCAGTTCTAATGACCTATGTGTCTTTTTTTATGCTGCTACTCAGTAGTAGGTAAGGCTGTGAATTATCTTTCTGCCCTGCCTCATCAGCAGGATAGGACCCAGGGTCTGTTTGGGTCACTGTTTGAGGACCCAACTCAAGCAAGAATGGGGACTGAATATCCTGGTCATCAAGGCCACTGATTTTTGTCTGCAGATAGGGAAAGTCACAGACTGTGCTTTCAGTTCAAGTGCCACTATATGCAGGGTTGCTAGATGGACCATGTATCAGAGCTCCCCATGTGCTCTGATTAGGTTCCCTAATCAGGCAGCTAAAGGCTGTATTCAGTAATAAGTGGGTCTACAAATTAGTTTCCCTTTGTGGGTACAGTGGGTGAAGCATCTCCAAGGCCACTAAAGCTCTCTGCAGTCTTGACTCCGGCAAACTCATGTCACAGGTTCCTTGTCTGAACAGGGCCATTGGCTTTTTCTGTGTGCATGTGTGTGCTAAGAGTCATTATTATTTATTTTTGATTGGAAGATAATTCCTTTACAATATTCTGTTGGTTTCTGCCATACATCAACATGAATCAGCCATAGGTATACATATGTCCCCTCCCTCTGGAACCTCCCTCCCACCTCCCACCCCATCCCCCTTTTTTGGTTGTCACAGAGCAGGGCCACTGACTTTGCTCTGGGGTGAGTGAGTTCTGCCCATCCTCCTTTCAGCTGGAGCGCTGTGTTACTGTTTCCAGGCATTCTCATCACCCGTTCCTGTCAGATGGCGATGCGAGCCATGCTCCAGTGGGTGTAGCTATGACTCAGCTCTCCTGCCTGAGTGTGGGCAGACCTAACTCCAGGGCTGACAAAACTCCTTCTTTCAGGACCCAAATCTAGTAGAACTGCAGCCCCGCTGATTTCCCTGTTCAAACTACACCACCGACTTGGTTCTCCAGGTGAGCAAAGCCACTGGTTGGGACTACTTACTTGGTCTCTGCAGGTAGGAACATGGTTTGCCAAGATCCGTGTACTGGTTGTTGGAAGTCTCTCCCTACTTCTCTGTCACAATCATATTTCAAGTGGTTGAGCCCTACAGATTCCACTATAATCTCTATGAGGAAGAATAGAGGCTCCCACAAAGTGACCTACAGTACTGGGGCATGCTGGATGTGATCCCTGGGCTCTCTCTTCTCACTGAAGAAACTATAGACTCAAGAGAGACCTCTCTGCATGGTGCTGCATTGGCCTAGGGGAGGGGAATTCCGTCACTCCTTTTCTTTTTCCAATGTAGTCTGTCTTGGCCTCCCTGATACAGGGGTTGGGGTCACCTTCACTGCTATGTTCTAGAGTTCTCTCAGTGGGTGTCTTCTCCATAAATAGTTTTTAGTGGCTCTTCTCATGACATGGGGAGAAGACAGGAATGAACCCTTTGTCGCCACCTTGGTGATTTCACTCTCAGTAACAGTGTTTGGATTAGGTTTATTCCCTACATGTGAGTAGCAATAAAGGATTCCAATGATCTTCCATGGGCAATAACTCATTTAATCCAGTGTTCCATGGAAAAGTTTTCTTATTATATTTATATTACAGAGGTTGAGTGACTTGCCCAAGGTAAGACATCTGAGACAGTGGTATCAGTTCAGTCAGTTCAGTCGCTCAGTCGTGTCCAACTCTTTGCGACCCCATGGACTACAGCACGCCAAGCCTCCCTGTCCATCACCAACTCCCGGAGTTTACTCAAACTCATGTCCATTGAGTCACTGATGCCATCCAACCATCTCATCCTCTGTCATCCCCTTCTCCTCCCACCTTCAATCTTTCCCAGCATCAGGGTCTTTTCAGATGAGCCAGCTCTTCGCATCAGGTGGCCAAAGTATTGGAGTTTCAGCTTCAACATCAGTCCTTCCAATGAATATTCAGGACTGATTTCCTTTAGGATTGACTTGTTGGATCTCCTTGCATAGGTCTGAGACAGAACTGTGTTTGAGCATCTCCTGTGGAGGTATGGGTCAGCGGTGGTCTGCCACAGGGACAGAGGCTCTAGGTGCAGCAGACTTGGGTATGGCATAAGGCCTCTTGGAGGAGATCACCATTAGCCCCACCATAGAGCTGCCAGAACTTACACAGGACTGGGAAATAGACTCTCAGAGGACACAACAGAACCTTGTGCACCAGGACCAAGGAGAAAAGAGCAGTCACCCACAGGAGACTGTCCCGGACTTGCCAGTGAGTGTTCAGGAGTCTCTGGTGGAGGCATGGGTCAATGGTGGCCTGCTGCAGGGTCGGGGGCACTGAGTATAGTAGTACATGCATGGGATCTTTTGAGGGAGGTCACAATTATCTTCATTACCTCCACCATACTTTGACCCCAGGTAAATAGCAGGGAGGGAATACAGCTCCACCCATCAACAGAAAATCGGATTAAAGATTTACTGAGCATGGCCCTGCCCATCAGACCAAGACCCAGTTTCTCCCTCAATCAGTCTCTCCCACCAGGAAACTTCCATAAGCCTCTTACCATTCTCCATCAGAGGATAGACAGACTGAAAACCACAATCACAGAAAACTAACCAATCTAATCACATGGACCACAGCCTTGTCTAACTCAGTGAAACTATGAGCCATGGCATGTAGGGCCACCCAAGACGGGTGGGTCATGGTGGAGAGTGCTGACAAAATGTGGTCCACTGGAGAAGGGAATTGCAAACCACTTCAGTGTTCTTGCCTTGAGAAACCCATGAACAGTATGAAAAAGCAAAAAGATAGGACACTGAAAGATGAACTCCCCAGGTCGGTAGGTGCCCAATATGCTACTGGAGATCAGTGGAGAAATAACTCCGGAAAGAATAAAGAGATGGAGCCAAAGCAAAACAATACCCAGCTGTGGATGTGATTGGTGATGGAAGCAAGGTCCGATGCTATAAAGAGAAATATTGCATAGGAACCTGGAATGTTAGGTCTATGAATCAAGGCAAATTGGAAGTGGTCAAAAAGGAGATGACAAGAGTGAACGTCGACATTCTAGGAATCAGCGAATTAAAATGGACTGGAATGGGTGAATTTAACGCAGATGACCATTATATCTACTGCCGTGGGCAAGAATCCCTTAGAAGAAATGCAGTAGCCACCATAGTCAACAAGAGAGTCTGAAATGCATTACTTGGATGCAATCTCAAAAACAACAGAATGATCTCTGTTCATTTCCAAGGCAAACCATTCAATATCACGGTAATCCAAGTCTATGCCCCGACTAGTAATGCTGAAGAAGCTGAAGTTGAACGGTTCTATGAAGACCTCCAAGACCTTCTAGAACTAGCACCCCAAAAAGGTGTCCTTTTCATTACAGGGGACTGGAATGCAAAAGTAGGATGTCAAGAAACACCTGGAGTAACAGGCAAATTTGGCCTTGGAGTACAGAATGAAGCAGGACAAAGCCTAATAGAGTTTTGCCAAGAGAACACACTGGTCATAGCAAACACCCCCTTCCAATAACACAAGAGAAGACTCTAAACATGAACATCACCAGGTGGTTAACACTGAAACCAGATTGATTATATTCTTTGCAGCCAAAGATGGAGAAGCTCTATACAGTCAGCAAAAACAAGACCAGGAGCTGACTGTGGCTCAGATCATGAACTCCTAATTGCCAAATTCAGACTTAAATTGAAGAAAGTGGGGAAAACCACTCGACCATTTAAGTATAGCCTAAATCAAATCCCTTATGATTATACAGTGGAAATGAGAAATAGATTTAAGGGACTAGGTCTGATAGACAGAGAGCCTGATGAACTATGGATGGAGGTTCATGACATTGTTCAGGAGACAGGGAGCAAGACCATCCACAAGCGACAGTGGTATAAGCCAGATTAGAATTCAGTGTTCTTGCTTCTGAGTTGCTATGTCTATTTATCATTCACATTTGCTCTGACCACTAGCAGCTTTCCCTGCAAGCATGTTGGTATCTCATTCTTCTCATGCATTTGGGTGGGGATCAGTTCCAATAAAAGCCACTCACATGGCCACATATTAATACTTATAAGAGGAGATGGCCATCTACCCAAGATTCAGGCCATGCTGAATCTATCATCATAACTTGTTCAACAGGACTATAGCATAGACAAGACCCAAAACTATAGTGCCTAGAATAGATTCCCAGCTGAAGTACCATCAAATATAGCACCATTCTGAGCACCATTTCTTATTGACTTTAACCTTGAGAGGACCTGCTGGTGCCACAGAAACCTGGGAAATTGGCTACAGGTCATCATAGGAGATTGGCTCAGTATGGATGTGGCTTGAGGAGATTAGACAGTTTCAGGGTCAGTAGCATCTGTCCCTCACATCAGTATGGAGAGAAGGTGGTGATTAATAAGACCTTGGATTTCTCTGAATTATACTATTTCTACTAGATGTTCACTAGCTCTCTGTCAATAGACATTCATTGAACTTCCTTTGTTCTCCTCTCATTAAGAGGCAGGGAAGGGACTGGTATGATTCCAGGTTAGATATGTATTTCAGGAAGGGGACCCAGCTTAAAGTGTACAAAGATCATAGAGCTCTTACCGAACATAACACCTGCAGGCATTTAAGCTCCATCTGCTAGAATACAGAGTCCTAACCCCCCATGAAGGCTGCACCATGGTTGTCCTGAGACTTTAATAAAGCTGAGTGGCCTACAACAGGTCCTAGCAGTGTTAATTTTATTCTTCATGAACTTATGTTAACTTCATGTGACCCTTTAATGATCTAAGAAAGGGTCTGTAGGTTTTGAAATACTGTGAATAAATGTGCCTGTTGTGTAGGAAGGCAGAAGTGTGGCTACGTGGATGGGAAACTCTAAGACTCTGGGTCTTTAGGAAGTTGACTTAGAATGGAGCCATCAAGCCTAGGGGCCAACAAGTGGCTATTCCCAAATCAGCTCACATGTGCTGCTATTATTTTTGTCTATAGAGGCCAACTTTCTGGGATCGCAAGTCACAAGATGGTGGCATGCAACCAGGTTCTCGGGTAGATGATAGGTTATGGCCCCTCACAACCACCTCTTAAGTCCAGAACCACCATACTCACCATCCATCCTACTGGGTAGAATGCCTGGAAAGTTAGGACAAATAAGTTTTGGCCATATACCCCATTATGGTCTCTGTCACTTCTGGGTCTTTGTCCATTCGGGTTGAATGCCTTTCTCCTTTTTGCTGGACAAATTCTGAATCATCCTTTAAAGTCCAGCTCAGAAGTTGTTTGATTCAATAAGGAGTTTCCTGAGTTTACACTATGGTGTTGACCCTACACTGTAGTGTAAATGGGCAGCTCTTCCTCAGAGAGCTTAGGGTAGCAGGAGATTGCAATGAAATGTAGTGAATATGGGGATAGTGAGAGCAACAGAGTAGGGTGGAAGCAAGTACACAGCTGCTTTAACATGGAGAACAAGGCATGAGAGACACGACCTTTCCAGTGAGAACTGAAGGATAAGTAGCAGTTAGCCAGGTCAAGGCAGGAAGGGAAGAAACATTCTAGACTTAGGAAACACCCTGCACAAAGCTCCTGAGATACATTAGTACTTGATGTTCAGTTGATATGGCTGATGCTTTGTGAGTGAGTTAGGCATTATGGTAATAGGGGGCTGAATAGGACTTTTAAGGCCTGGGTTAGAGTTTGGATTTTATTTTAGATGCAGCAGGGTGCCATTGAAATGTATTAAACAGGCAAGTGATGTGACCCGATTTACAATTTAAAATGCTAGCTATATAGTTATCTAGGTGAGAGATCATGATGGAAGGCTAGACTGGAGTTTTAGTTTGGAAGCGAAGACAAGGGGGTACAACATGGGATTTAAACTAGAGGCTAAGTACACAAGATTTTCAGATGTGCTAGACATGGGGATGAGAGAGAGAGGTGTAAGTAACTCCTGCTAAATTTTTGATTTGAGCATCTAGTTGAATGATGCTTCTACTTATTGATAAAGGAATGTCCAAGGGAAAAATTATGTGGGTTGAGGAATTAAAGAGTACTGCTTTTAACAGGTTAAATTTGATGTGAAAGAACTAGGCTAGAGATATTGACTTGGCAGTCATCATCATGAAGTAAATGTGGTGGTTTTCAAGCATGTCTGCAAATTGTTTGACATTCCTCCCATTAAGAGGTGGGGTCTGTGCCCAAACTCTTAAATTGGGCCTGGCTTTTGTGACTCTGTTGTAACCAACAGAATGCAGCTACCCCTCATGTGAGGATGGTAGAAGCCATGTGGCTTCCTATCTGGTTCTCTTAGAACACTTGTACTCTGGAGGCCCCTTCTGGAGATGCTCCCTTTCAGGACCTAGTTGCCATGCTGTCAGAAGACATAAGGAAAGGCCATATATAGATGCTCTAGTCAACAGTACTGTTGAACTGTCCTTCAACCATCACAGCCCAGCTGCTAGACATGTGAGCGAAGGACGCCACCCCCTAGACTAGCACACAGAATGCCCTCCTCTTCTCAGTTTAGGACTCTTTTCCCTCTTGAATAGGACAAGAGCTGGGTAACTAATATGCCTTCATCTCACCACTGAATCCCCTGCCACATGGAGCTTGAAAGTAGATCTTTCATCCTCATATGTTCCAGTCAGTTGGGTCACCCCCCGCTCATTTGAGTATTCCTATCTGCCGTCCCAGGCATCATGGAATAGAGATAAGTCATGTGTTAGTTGCCCCGTCAACATTCCTGGCCCATGGGCATACTAAATGGTTGTTGTTTGTGCTATTACATTTGGGGCTGGTTTGTTACACAACAAAAGATACTTGAAATATGTGATAACTGAAGCTATCAGGACAGATGAGATCATTCAGGGAGAGTGTGTAGAGTGAGGAGACAAGAGAGAAAACACTGTAGGAAGGGATGGGAGAAGTTGAACAGGAAAAACAGAAACAGGTAGCAGGGAGGAAAATGCAAGGCTATTAGGAGACTGTGGTGTCATGGAAAGTAAAGAATCAAGTCATACTCAATACTATTGAGTATTGTCAAGTGCTGCTGACAGGTCAAGTAAGATAACTAAAACATGCCTTTAAGTTTTAGTAACCAGGGCAGTGGTGACTCAGCAAGAACAGCTTCACTGAAAGAAGATAACAGCATAGAATTCCTTTAGAAAAGAGGAGCTGACATGAAGAATAAAAGAGGGACTGGCCTGAGACAGAGGAAGGCCACCTTTTGCCTGTCACAAGGGAAGGAAGAGATGGTGTGTGCAGATCCTATGAGTTCTGTTGAAGTTTAGGGAGTTCCCGTCGAAGAGTGTCTGTTCTTCACTAAGCTGAACTTTTGGAGGAAAAAAACGAAGATGGGGTGTTTCACGTTCCCAATCTGTACTCTTGGCACCCCTAGGGGCTCCCTGCCTGGTACGAGCACCTGCTTAATTTTGTCAAGGTAGGACCCAACTTTTCCCATTCAGGGACTAATGCTGGACCACTAATGGCACTGTGCATCATGACACAGGGCTGACTCCACCACAAGAAGCTCAGCCCAAGGATGAGGGCAGCAGTGGGAGTGGTAAGGAGGTCACTAATAGACCTGAGAGTTTGGCCCCTGCAACCCAACGTTTAGCCTCTTAGCTTCTTTGTTTGGTATTTAATCGAATTCTTTTGAAGCTGCCAATCCATCTAGAGTTGCATGATAGGCAATCAAAGGATGGTGTTTCTGTTCCCCAGGTGGGCTGGGTGGGGGTCGGGGAAGGGTGCGCCCAGGATGTGGTAACACTCAGGGCAGAGTGAACCACCAGGGAAGCTGCTAGAAAGTGTAAGCTTATGTTGACTTGGTTCTCATCAGAACCCCAGTTTACTAATAGGGAAATTCTCAGCTCAGGGGAGGGACTTGTGCGATTTCATGTAGCAACTGATATGGAATTGAGCCTTGACTGAAATTCAGGTGTTCATTTTTCTCAATGTTTTTCTTATAACATCAAATTGTTGGAGCTTAGGCAGAAGCAAGGTAGACAAGGCCCAGGTGCTCTGTGATGGAAAAGGCAGGAGGTTCCAGACAGTAGCTTGCATGGTCAACAAGGGCAGGTGCTTTTAGCCTCAGTGCAGTGGATGGTCACATGAAAGAAGTTTCCAGGGAAAAGGGAGCCTGTGTAATTAGATGCTATTGAGACTGAAGAGAGATTCTTGCTCCAATTCTAGACCCCTTTGACAGAATTTTCCCCAATGCTTTCTTCCTCTTCCATTGCCCTTCTCATTGATTCCATCTCCTGCTAGACCTCTAGGAAGGAGTCGGGCTTCCAGAGAGCCTCCTTCTCAAGCTCAGTGTGAGAAGCCCTCTGAAGGGTATCATAACACAGATGCATCCTGGTGCCCAGTCATGCCTTGCTCTCCTGCCTGCCATACTTTAGCATGAGGAACTAAAAGGTCATTACGTGAACACTTCAGATTTAAAAGTCCACAGATGTACAGAACAGACTTTTGGACTCTGTGGGAGAAGGCGAGGGTGGGATGTTTCGAGAGAACATCATGTATATTATCTATAGTGAAACAGATCACCAGCCCAGGTGGGATGCATGAGACAAGTGCTCGGGCCTGGTGCACTGGGAAGACCCAGAGGAATCAGGTGGAGAGGGAGGTGGGACGGGAGATCGGGATGGGGAATACATGTAACTCCATGGCTGATCCATGTCAATGTATGACAAAACCCACTGCAATGTTGTGAAGTAATTAGCCTCCAACTAATAAAAATAAATGAAAAAAAAAAAAGTCCATAGGAGCAAACAATTATTCACTAGGGGGGGAAATGTTATTTTAAGTGACAGTGTACATTTATTAACACTTGGATGCTGCTTTAGAGGGTTGCATATTGCATTTGTTTGTTTCCATCAGTCTCCACTGATCATGGTTTAGCTAGTCTCTTTTCCAACATCACCCTGAGGAACCCCCCCCCACCCCACATACCTCTCATCTAGGTTAGCATTTATTTATTCATAAATAAGGTTTTAGTTGCTCAGTCATGTCCAAATCTTGTGACCCCATGGACTGTAGCCCACCAGGCTCCTCTGAAGATTGAGGGCAGGAGGAGAAGGGGGTAACAGAGGATGAAATGGTTGGATGGCATCACTGACTCAATGGACATGAGTTTGAGCAAACTCTGGGAGATAGTGAGGACAGGGAAGCCTGGTGTACTGCAGTCCATGCGGTTGCAAAGAGTTGGACATGACTGAGAGACTGAACAACAATGATTCAAAAATATGTATTAAGTGGCTATACTTTATTAGACATTCTTGCAGTAGCCTCTAGAACTCCTAGGGGTATGTCTCTGAAGCTCTTATTACCATAAGATTCTTAAGTTCACAATATTGGTCCCAGTTTGGGGTAAGGTTTCAAACTCTAGGGGACCTCAGCAACAGAATTACTGATGGGAACAGCTTCAGCTTTCCCATAAAACTCGGGGAATAGTTTTCAGAGGAAAACTGGTCTTAGAAGTTTCTCAAGGAAACAACACTTAAATATGGGTAGTGGGCAACTTTGCTAGGGAGCCTGGTTGTTTTGGGGGTATGATTGAATTGGTCAAGGATTATGAAATTGCTGTAGTATGACGACATCAATCAGATGACCACATGGCGAGAATATGCACTGAGGGTCCAATTGTTCAAGTCTCTGGTCTTGTTTCACCCAAGAAAACCTTTTATATGATTCAAAATGCTCTCCCAAGGAGATTTTCCCCATCCCTTAGAAGCCCAGTGATTTCCTCAGGCACATCTCATAAGATTATTTCCCAGATTTTTCTTAACTCTGTAACAGATAAAGGTCATCATCTATTTCCCAACACATGGACTAACCAATTAGACACTTATTCTCCCTCTGCCTAGTAACTATTACCTGTAGAGAACTATTGCCTAAGGAAAATAATAATCAATGGAAAAGGGGGGGGGAAGCCTTTTGAATTACAAAGAAAAGACCTTTCTCTTATTTCCTGGGAGTGGGTGAATTTAGTAGAGGAAGCAATACAAGTGTTTCCTTCTCTGTCATATTGGGTAATGAGACCCCTGAGTCAATCAAAGCAATCTTTTCACATGGGTTCCATTTTGGATTGCTGTAACAGATCTCTTGTTCTTGGGATACCTTTTTTCCAGCATATTCCAATGGTGTTAACTAAGGGTGGCACGAGAATAGGAGTGAAAGCCCAAAACAGACTCTGGCTTGTGTTAGTCAAAGAGTGTCCAAAAAAAAGTTATTTAGCCTGAGTACAATTCAGAAAGAGTTTAATAAACAGCCGCTAAACATTGCACCAAAGCATTTGGAAACACAATTTCTACAGAGAGGTAAAGGTCAGGCTTCCATTCTAAATTCCTTAAGACAATCATGAACAAAACAATCATTAACAGCCCCACCCACCCCACCCCCCTATCCCCACATAGCCACGACACTACACTCTTCTAGTCATGAATTTACCTACAGACACAGTCTTAGGAATAATGGGACTGGCATGCATTATCCCAGCAATGGCAAGGAAGCAGGAGATGGGGGAAGGATGGGTGAAAAGGCAACCAGCAGCTAACGATAGACCCCTTAGGAGCACTGATCAGGGGGTGGGCAGGGAGAATCTCCTTTTGGTGCCCTCTGTGGCATTACTTAGGGGCTCCCGGATACTTTGGACTAGTGGCTGGGGCTGCCATCTTCATCTCATTCTCTTGAACCATGGCGACGAGAAGTGGTTTCCTTCGATAACACATTGTGACTTTCTAAAAATATTTTTGGTGTCCAACCAAACTGCATTCAGGACCCAGCATGCCTGTTGAGATGGTGCTGATTCTGAGGTCTAGATGGACCTGGACTCTCAGTCCTATCTTCATGTTGGCCTTTGGAAAGGGGTCCATGATAGTTCTCTATTACAGACACTTATAAGGAACCTCGGTGAGTCATTCAAACATCTGAAACTGAGTTTGTCTACTTTATAAAAAATTTACAATTATAACTGTCCCTTTTATTCACACTAAGAACAAATGAGATCGAATCCTTTAAATAATATATTATCAAACTGGTAATAGGGTTAAAGTAAACTAGACTCTAATTCATCCCTCTTAATATCGACATCGAGGACCAGAGGTCCCTGACAAGTAGGAGCAAAGTTCTTGGGCTAGGGTCTGGAGTGTGGAGGGTATGGAAAGAAGAACTTGAGTTTCACCTGCCAGTAGCCCTCTTTTTCAAGCCAGTCTTCAAGCCTCAACTACCACCCAGCCCAAATCTCTCATTCCATCCAGTATTTGACGAGTTGCCTTGGCCAGGAGGTAACTTTCATATCTTTCTAATCTTTTTGAAAATTTAGGCATTTGATCTCATTTTGTTGCATGTGTCCCTTCTTAGTATAAATTAAAACAAATACTTGATCCTTTTCCTAAAGAGTTTATAGGCAGTAATGAGTCCAAGATAAGCCATGTTCAGCTGGCTACAACACGTTCAAAGAGCTTAAGAGAAAAGGGCTTTCTGGATGAGATGTACCAAAGAAGGTACTATTTTCCTGAGGGTCTAGACCTGGCAGGTATTTGTCATCTTGGTGCCAGGCTGACCTAACTGGTTCTATCTATTTTGGCAATACATGGTAGACAGCGATAAAGCCTTAATTGTCCACACTAACCTCCAAGCCAATAAAGGGGTTTTGGGCCATCTTCAGAGGTTAGCACTGGCTCCTGCCTTTGTTATCAGTACTTACGCCTAGTGGGCCCTGTTGTGGGCAGGAGAGGTGGCAGGCAGGACCACTGGGGACCCAGGCTAGCCCCCTAGTGAGTCAGAATCATCTGATCTGGACAAGTCAACAATCTACCTTATTCTGGACCTTTCCAATAGCCAAGGCTCTCACTGCAGGCTTTAGAGTCTCCTGTTGTTTCTGTAGTGGGCAGAGTGCAGTAAAATACATGCCGTGCCCTCAGCTGAGGGAGACTGGCAGATTAAGATAAGCAACTGGACAAATGGCAGTGTTTGGCTCCAATCAGGACATACTCAGCAATGTTAGAGGGACAGGTAATTTTTTTCTGTTATTGTTTCTTCATTGAGATTCCTAAATATTAACTGAGAGTCATGGCGTGGTAAGAGGGTTACAAAAGAAGAATCCTGAAACACATGAAGGGGAGCCCTGGGGTTTGGGTGCCTGGATGCTTCCTAGGGTATATAGTGCTCTGGTTGCAGCGCCACCACTACCTACTGTTTGCGGATCATGCCCTTGATAGCTGACTCCCGGTTGACATATGTAGCCCAATAGACCAGATTGAAAATGGCAAAGAGCACAGGGAAGATGATGCGGGAAATCTTGTCAACCTTGCTGACACTGTTGTAGGTCTTGGTCTCAGTCGGGATATCCTGCACATAGGTGGTCTTGGGCGAAGCAATGATTGTCGGGGTGGAGGAGGTGCTCGGAGCAGCGCCCTTGGAGATGGCAGAGAACTCAGTGTCCTTGGCCAGGTTGATGGGATAGGTGGTTCCCACGATGTTGAAGGTGGTGCTGGTTTTCTTGGTCGGGACTGCTGGTGTTTTCTTCTAAGGGCCAGAAAAAGTAGGGGAGAATGGGGGGACAAAAGGAAAGCTAATTAATTCACTATATAGAACACCTTCAAAGGCTGTGGGGAGGAGGAGACATGAGGGAAGTTAGGAAAGAGGGGCCATGAAGCCAATAGCACTGAGTAGCCAGCTTTGTACAAAGGAATAAATTGAAGATGACTTCGAAAACAAAATCTGTATCATCCTGGTTTACTAGCTATTGTGCCTTTGGCCAAGTGACTTCTCCCCTTAGAGCTTTAGTTTCTTCATCTGTAAAATGAGGATCAAAATATTTGGCAGGGTTGTTGAGAGGATCAGATGAAAGAATGGTGGTAGAAATAACTGGAAAACTCTGAAATCTTGGTCATGTGTAGGATCCTATGCAAAATGTGACTTGATCCTCACAGTAACCATACAATGTAAGTGTGTGAGAGTACTCCCATTTGACAGATGAGAAAACTCAGCTTCAGACTGAGTGGCCGAGCCCACACTGGCCATCTGGGCTCCCGATTTTTAACCAGGGCTGCACTGTACTGTTCTATAGGTATGAGACACTGTTTGGTTACCCGAGACATAACTCCAAAAGGCTTCAACCATCAAGTGGCACATCTCCTGTGAGGAAGAGAGCTTGGTGAGTCTGAAAGTCATTTTGTCTTAAAGACATACATTCTACAGCATGTTTACATGCATCATTATAACCCTTCATGCAGGCAGGAGCCACAGCCTCTCCAGTTCAGTTCATTTCAGTTGCTCAGTTGTGTCTGACTCTTTGCGACAGCCTCTCTAGGGAACTTTACAAATGCTTCCCTCTGACAGCACAAGCAGGGATCCTAGGGGCTTGCTATGACTCTGATCTTTGTTTTTCCAGATTATAAAAAAAAAACTCAACGATAAATAAGCATACACACATGTGCCCATTTGTTCTCACATATATGACTTGTATATACATGGGCCTTCCACGTAGAAAAGAGAAAAGGTGACAAAGCTCAGGCCTGGGTCAGAAGAGAGAGGCTGAGTAACAGGAGAGGCCAAAGGCAGTGGCTGAGGGCATAGTCTGAGTGCCGAGTTCATAGTATTTGCTGCCTCACTTCCCACTCTGGCCTTTTCTTCCTTTTAGCCCTCTTTGTTTCTAGGGAAAAGTGGGGACAGATGAGCTTTGAAAATGCCCAAGAGTATTTGATGGAAAGTGACGACCAACGTGTTGCCCTGATTTCACATACCTCGAATTTTTCTTTCTCAACGTGACTTTGCTTCCCAGCATCTGTTTTACTTCTTTGCATGTGTTTCCTTCCTGGATTTCTCTACTCCTGCCCTCTCCTACTGACTCCCTTTCTCCTAATCTGTTTCCTTTCTTCTTTACTTCCGAGTGCCCCCCCCCCATTTTCTGACCTATTTTTCTTTAGACCACACTGCTATTGATCTTCCTGGTCCTAATAATAACTTTGGCCCAACAGCCACTGAATATCTACTGGGCCAAGAACTACTCTAGATGTTTCAGGATAGGTGGGAAGGTTAAAAGTTGTCTGTTTCACTCCTTGTTTTGTAGGAGTTTGCAGTCCAGTGGTGGGGGCGGGCAGGGGGGAGAGCCCTGTGAACACACCATTGCCATATAATGTGATCGGAGTTCTAAGAGATATGACCAAAGGGTGATGGGAATTCAGTAGAGGGAGGGGCAAAGTACCTTCAGGTGCTGGAAAAGGTGGCTCAGAGAAGGCAATGAGGATGGTGAGCTGGGTCATGAAAGATGAGCAGGAGCTCACCAGATGAAGATGTAGCCAAGGCAATGCACAGGTCAAGGGCACTGCTAATTTGAGGAATGACAAGGAGTCTGCTGTAGGTAGATGAGCGTGTGCATGATAAAGGCCTGTCTGTGCTGGCTTCAGGGTTTTCATCAGGGAGGGTAAGAGGGACCAAGAAGTGGGTGCTGGTTTAAGTAAATGAACAGTCTGACTAACAGGACACTTAAAAAGCAAAACCGTTCTTTCTCTTTGAGGATTATAGTTACATTGCTACAAGTGGAAGGGGGACAGAACTCTAAGGGAGTCTAACAACCTTGTAAATGCTTTAAATACTACATGGGACTCACTTAGAATTAGCAAATTCATTGTGTGAATAGAGGCCTGCTGCTAAATGCCTCTGCTATTAAATAAAGAAGCACTTCACTTGTTTGCCTATTCAACTTGTTTACTTATTCATTTGCTTACTAATCTCTATTTTTTCATGGTTAGACAAAAAATAAGAAAAGAAAAGAAAGAAAAAAACCCACTACCCTGACTTTGCTAGAAGCTTTCACACTCACATATATTATTTCATTTAGTCATCTTATAAGCTGGTTATGACCAAGTCTTTGAAATAATCATTCTGAACAGCAAACACTTTCTTTAGCTCTGTAGGCACTTTGTGTTCTATACGTAGAGAAGCAGCAGTTGATTTAATCACAGATTTTTTAAGTAATAAAAGAAAATTACCTTTTAATTTCCCTCGCCCTTTCCATCATGGAACTTTTTAATCAGCCACTATAATTTTTACCTAAATTGTCAAAGAAGGGAAATCAAAGCAAAAGTTGTAGTGCTGAGAAGACAGAAACAGGAAGCAGAGATTAATGGTTAATAATTCACATTTCTGCATCTAGTTTTCTAATACTTCTCTACACCCTGGAATTTGATAGACACAAACTAGAGTCACTTAACTCTGACCAAGCTATGATTCTGTGCCTACCTCCCGAGCCAATGCTGGGCTCTTAGCTGCATTATAGATGTTTACAGAATGAAACCTGACCCCCCAACTGAAGATTCTTCATGTGATTTCTAATTTATTCCTGCTGAGTCTTGACCTCTCCTATCAGTTCAGTTCAGTCGCTCAGTCGTGTCCTACTCTCTGCAACCCCATGGACTGCAGCATGCCAGGCTTCCCTGTCCATCACCAACTCCTGGAGCTTGCTGAAACTCATGTCCATCGAGTCGGTGATGCCATCCAATGACCTGTTCCTATGTCATCCCCTTCTCCTCCTGCCTTCAATCTTTCCCAGCTCCAGGGTCTTTTCCAATGAGTCAGTTCTTCGAATCAGGTGGCCAAAGTATTGGAGCTTCAGCTTCAACATCAGTCCTTCCCATGAATATTCAGGACTGATATCCTTTAGGATTGACTGGTTGGATCTCCTTGCAGCCCAAGGGACTTTCAAGAGTCTTCTCCAACTCTTGAGAAGTATGACCTCTCCTATCTAGTATGACTTCTCCTATACAGGCAGAGATATATAGAATATCTCTATAGTTCATCCTGGAGTAATTCCCATACCACCAAACTGAAACTCACTCTTCCAAACTCCTCCAAGCATTCTGACCTCAGAGCAGGACACTTTTCCTTCTAGAAAGCTACCTCATGTGGACTGGGGATGAGGTAGTGAAAACTTTCATGGACTAATGCATGTCCAACTTTAGAGTTTTTCTCAGATGACGTTCATGATAATTGTTTTCAGAAGTGCTAATTAGAGGGTTAGTTGAAGCCCTGAATGTACTTGAGACCTCCAGGACCTCAGAGTATATGCAGATAAAGTCCTATGACTGCTAACCTAACATCCATCCAACTTTCCTGAACCCCAGTTTTCAGAAGTGGGTAAATAATGGAGTGTATGCTATGTTGGATTCAAAGACAAATCAGACAAAGACCCAATTTTTACATCCAAACAACCCAATTTTTAAAATGGGTTTTAAAATAGACATTTTTCAAAAGAAGATATAGAAATGGCCAATAAGGATATGAAAAGATGCTTAATATCACTTATCATAATGGAAATGCAAGTCAAAATGAGATACCACCTCATACCCATTAGGGTGCATACTATCAAAAATAAGAACAATAACAGTAACAATAAAAAAGGAAATAACAAGTGTAGACAAGGATATGGAGAAATTTGACCCCTTATGTACTGTTGGGAATGTAAAATGGTGCAGCCGCTATGAAAAATGGTACATCAGATCCTCAAAAAATTAAAATATGACCCAGCAATTCTACTTTGGAATATATTGCCCCCCTTAACTGAAAGCAAGGTCTTAAAAAGATATGAGTACAACCATGTTCATAGCAGCATAATTCTCACTAGCCAAAAGATGAAAGCCACCCAAGTATGCATAGAGAGAAGAATGGATGAAGAAAATGTGGTCCATCTATACAATGGGATTTATTCAGCCTTAAAAAGAAAGGAAATTCTGATGCATGCTATAGCATGAATGAACCTTGAGGATGTTATGATTCCAGTTGTATTAAGTACTTAGAGAAGTCAGATTGCTAGAGACAGAGAGTAGAATGGAGGTTGCCAGGGGGGGAGAGGAGGGGAGGATTGGAATTTCTGGTTTCATGGGGATAGAGTTTCAGTTTTGCAGGATGAAAAAGTTCTCAAAGTTGGTTGTACAATACTGTGAACATACTTATTAAAAACAGTTAAGATGATAAATTTTAGAAAGAACTAAAATATAAGGGAGAACACAAGAAAAACACAGAAAGGCACAAATGCTGAGTCAAGTGAATTCAAAAGAGGAAGGGAGCATGCTGGATTAGGAAGAGGTCAGTAAGCCAATAGAATGGGGAGAAAATGCAGGTGCAAGAGAAGTAATCACTTGCACCAGTTTACTGAGAGGGTGGGGGATATCCAGATCATATGTGGGGATGGACCTGGGGCCAGTGGATAAGAAAGGAAAGAGTGGATGAGACTCAAATATTATCTATGGTTTATTAATTGTGTTTATCTGTTGGTGGGTAGACCTGTGTCCATGCCCAGTTATTTGCTTGGCAAGAGGTGTGCTAGAGCTGGCACCTATAGACTGTTGGGCCAGGGCGGGGCTGGGTCCTGAGGTTAATAAGCTAGAGGGAGGATTCCAAAATGGTGTTTGCCAGCACCAGTGTCCACATGGTAGAATGAGTTCTCCAGAATAGCTGCCACCAGTGTCTATGTCCCCAGGGGAGGCTGTAGTTGCCCCCAGCTTCTCCAGGAGATTCTCCAAGATCGGCAGGTGAGTCTGACCCAGCCTCCTATTACTGCTTTTGCCCTGGATCCCAGAGCATGTGAGTGAAGTCTTTATTTCCCCCCAGCTATCTGGGACTCTCAATTGTATGCATTACTGGTCTTCAAAGCCAAATGCTCTGGGGGTTCATTTTCCTGGCATATGACCCACAGGTTATGGAGCCCACTTTGGGGCTCAGACCCCTCACTCCTAGGGGAGAACCTCTGCAATGGTAATATTTCTCTCGTTTATGGATTGCCCACCCAGGGTATGAGACCTGCCTATATCACAACTCCACCTGTCTTGTTTGGTTCCTTCTTCATATCTTTAGTTGTAGAAGATCTTTTCTGATAAATTTTGATCTTTTCCATGGATGGTTGTTCTGCAGACAGTTGTGATTTTGGTGTGCTTTTGAGAGGAGGTGAGCACTGAGTCTTTCTACTCTGCCATCTTGGCTGATATCCCTGTTTGTTTCTGTTTCAATCAACTTACCAGTTGATAGAGTATGTTTGTTGTCAGGGCATTTATACCTACTGTAGAAAAGGGTGGGAAGGCTACCACTTTATGAATACAAATTAACCCAGAGTGAATATCATTCACCCCAGAGAGACCATACCAAGTGGTGACTTTATTTGTGGCTGTTTTTTACAGGAATGCCACAAATTTTAAAAAGCCATTAATGATAAAAAACTAAACTTTTCCAAATTATGGATGGAAGTTGAGTATTTTCTAATGTAAAATAAAACATTATTCTAGAGCATTCAAATTTCTTGTCTGAAAATAAGAAAAAAGCATAAGAATTACTGTGTTTCTAAAATTTAGGTGAGAATTTATGAATATTTTAAAAGAACTTCTAATAATAATAATTGTCTTCTTTTTAAATATAGAGTTTTATTTCTTTATTTTAATTTGCTTTTACTTTTAATTTTCAAAAAATATAATCTAGGTAATAATGCACATAGTTAAAAAGAAATAAATGTAAAAACTTAAAATGCCTGTACCCCAACCTTGTCCTATAACATAATTATTTTTAACTTTCTATCTTTATTTTAATTTTCTAAATTTTCTAATATTTATATATTTCTAAGTAATATGCTTATACTGCTATCAGTTTTACACATAACCATTCATATTTTCATGATAATGATTAACCTCACTTATGCAACCCTTCCTCCATCTTCCATACAATTATAGCAATCTTTTTAGTGCAATCAATAATCAATGGTAACATCATTATAAAGGACTGGATAAATACCTCTAGCCTCTTGTTACAAACTGCACTGGGTTCTTCTCCAGGTTTGCTTGCTGCATAGCTTTCACTTAGGAATTCCGTTCATCTATCTCCTCTGTAGGATACCCTCTTCTCTGGATCCAGTGTCTTTCTCTTTTTCATTCTACTCTCATTTTAATAGAACATATTCTCCTGTATTTTCCTAAGGTGGAATCCATGGGAAGTGACACTTCTCAGTTCTAGCACGTCTGAAAATAACTACCTTTCCATGTAAGTGATACTTTGGCTAGGCATAGGATTCAAGGTTGAAAATCATTGGTCCTTCAGATTTAGATTTACAGCTCCACTGTCTTCCAGCATCCAATGTAGCTGAGAAGTCTGATGCCATTCTGCTAATCATTTCTTTGTAAATAACACTTACTGTCTTTCTAGAATCTCTTTAGTCTACCATTTATCCCTGGTTTTCTAAAATTTCAAGATGATGTGACTTTATGTGGACCTATGAGGACACTTTCAATCTGGAGGCTTATATCTTTCCTTTTGTAAACGTGTCTTATATTAGTTCTTTGATAATTTCCTTTGTTCCCATTTCTCTGTTCACTCATTCTGCAGGTTCTGAGTTGGATGAATTTCCTGGATTCATCCCTAAGTCCCTTAACCTTTTCTTTTCATTCATCAATTATTTCCTTTTTACCTTACTTGTAGAGAGATATTTTTCAGTTTATTTTCCCATCTCTGTTGAAACTTTTATTCTGGCAGTTATTTTTTCAAATGCATCATATTTTGTTTCAAATAAAGCAACATATGTATATATGTGTATTTTTTCAGAAAAACACAAGATGTTAAACTCTACAAAAGTGCATGTGTCTTCAGCAGATCATCTTTGTCTGATCAATAAGAGTTTTGTTTTCAACGTTAACTCTCCAAAGACAATCAATGGACTGACATCACTGCTACAACATAGGTTGCTACTGAGCTTCTGATCTTTAGTCACATCTTGATTTTCGTTAACAAATGCATAAATACTGCCTGGCAGAAATGCTGCAATGACTTGAGAAAGAGTGGTTAATAGATCAAGCAAAGCCATGAAAGTTATGAAACAAGCTAGAGCTGATTATTGGGGTTTCCCTGGTGTTTCAGATGGTAAAGAATCTGCCTGCAATGCAGGAGACCCAGGCTTGATCCCTGGCTTGGGAAGGTCCCCTGGAGAAGTTAATGGTAATCCACTTCAGCATCCTTGCCTGGGAAATCCCATGGACAGAGGAGCCTGATGGGCTACAGTCCATGAGTCGCAAAGAGTCAGACACGACTGAGTGACTAACACTTTCACTTTTTTTCACAAATTATTGAGAGGATCACACAACCAAATAGGGTTTGTATATTCAGACTGACCCTCTTGTGGCAGGGAATTGGGTCAGCACCTTGGGCAGGGAACTGAAAGTGAGCGAAAACTGCTTTTTTCCCCCCTCTCCTAGCTCAGGCCACCAACCCCACAGCTGGGACACAGAGAAAGGCAGCATCTGTGGAAACTTCTATTTCTCATTACACTGTGAAACACTGGAGACATTTCCCCAGGAAGGCCTGGCCTCTGAGTTGTCTGCAGAACACTGCCTTCATTGGGGTCTTTGTCCCCAAAGCAGCCTCTTGGAACCCCTTTTGTGGCTTGTCTTCTGTGTTCATGGAGGTTGTTGCCCTTCCTTATCAGATCAGCTTCATTACCACTTGGCGGTTATTTTTCATTTCAGAAGCTCTTCTTTATTCTCTGATTTCCTTTTATATTAGCATCCTCCTTATTTTATGTATATGATATATTTACAAATATAAGATAAGATTTACTTTGCTTTTCTTAGGTTCTCTTTAATTCCCTAAATTATTTCTGTTCCTGCCAAGATGAGTTTTTTTTTTTTCAATCTTTACTTTTCTCTATTATAAATTTCACTTTGATAATCCTTCGTATCATAGTATTATTTGGCAACATAAAAGATGTCTGTATGTTTAGTGTGCCTGAGCTGGGCTTGTTGACTGGTAAACTATGACTGAAGATTGTCTGGAGGGAGGTCATTTTATGGGATACTCCATAGTGTCACTGTATTAAGGTCTTTTCTATGGAGACATTCAGCTTCTTTAGAAGAGAAACTTCTGCTGGTCTTTAGGAAACTCTACATCTGGCTGTTGACATTTTATATGCTGGCAGGCTCTGGGGTCTTGACTACTCTGCACACAGGCATTTATCCAGTCCCCTTAATTGCACCCCCATGATTTATTGTCTGTTGTACAAAGCATCTTGAATGCTGAATTTCTCCAGGGTTATATCTCTCTCCAACTTGATAAATCAGTTCTTATTCTGTCTTTCCACATTCATTTTTCTTAAAAAGTGCATTACAATCTCTTGTCTGACTGAAAGCCCGTCTCTAGTTCTCCTGGTACTTGTGGGTTTATACCTGTTTTATTTCTTTACCCTCATTTTAGTGGGATTTTTAAAGGAAGTAGTGATAAAACGTGTAGCTATTCCTCAGAAGCCCACAGTTCATCTATGTTGCAGAGTGCTATTATAAGGTAGTCATTTGTCTTCATTTGAAAATGAGGTATTTGTTCCTACCTATCCCTTCTTTTCCTTTCCTTTATATTTCCCCTCATATTCTGTTTAATCTTTGACCATAATACAGATCAGAAATAGACTTCTGAATCATTTATATTAGTTTTAAACAGTTTTGTGCTCACCTATTCTAGTTTTATGAGGCAAATAAGGTTTAATATGTCTCTCTAAAGGAAGCAAAATAAGTTATAGTTAAATTTCACTGTTTTTACTTTTAATGCACTTCATTTTTTTCTGTGGGTCAGTGGTTCTGTTAGTTCCTTCATATTGTAGCAGCATGCACAAAACATAGTACCCTCATATTAGAAATCCATTTTTATACATTTCATAGTTTTTTTTCAAATCTCATCAACATCCTTTCAATAACTTAAATCAATTGACAGAACTAAGGAGGAATACTAAGATCACCATCTTTGCAGAAGACTTTTAGACGATTCTTTTTGTCCTTTTTTTGTTTTCATTTTCAGCACTTCTTGAAATTGGAGAAACGGTTATCATTTTTGACATCTACAGCCACACTGTTCAAGTGCTCTTTCTACCTTCAAGCCACCACTGCATCTCTTCCCAATCACAAAAAACAAGTCTACCACATATTTCAAAAGATATTTATGACTGCCTTTCAGATATCTGAAATTAGCAATCATCATTGCCTTAATGCATCTGTCCTTTCTCTATTGTAGTAACTAAACTGGAACAGCATATTTTAAACATGGCACAACCTGTACAGAATAAAAAGGGGTTTACTATCTCATTTGTTCTAGGTAACTCCTAACTCAGACTCAAATCAAATTTGGCTTTTCAAGAGTTACACCACATGGATGGCTTACATTAAATGTGTTCTTTCCCTCATAGCATCTTATTTATAACATGCAATCTTTGTTAAGCTTTTTTATCCCTGAACTTTTTTGGGAACATATGTGTAAAAATTTGTTGTATTTAGAAATGTTAACCTTTTGGTTTCAGCCTATTCTTTCAAATTTCAGAAATTCTCTTGGACTCTACTTCAGAAGATACTTTTTTTCATTAATGCCAGCTTACAAATTTGAATTTCCCATATTAAGTATTTTTATTTAAGTCACAGATGACAGTATTTAAGAGGGCTTCCCTGGTAGCTCAGATGGTAAAGAATCTGCGGAGGGTCAAAGATAAAGACTTGTGGCTTATTACAGCAATATCCATTCAGGTTGATGTCTATCCATCAATCAGATTATATTTGACTTTAATTGGTCAACCAACTACATCAGCATAATTGTAATATTTTTTCAACTGCTATTTCTTCTTCATGAAGACATAATTTAAAAAAGTTAGATGTCTTGATAAAGTCTATATATTTCCTATTCTACCAGTCTAATAAACTTTCCATGAATTTTCTTAAGGTTAGTTTGGCACAATTTCTTCTTAGTTAACTCAGGCTATATGTCAGTAGTTAGTGCAAACTGCTCTTAAAACATCTGTTTAATAAGGGTCTTTCAGTTTAATATGTCAGAATAAGGACATCTTTGCTTCCTTTTCTTCTCTGGAACCAACCAAAATAAGGAAAATGACATATGAAACCAAAACTCCATCTTTGATGAAAATTGGAAGCATTTTTAACCCTTACCCCAAAACGTAAGGGCTCCCAAACACAGTAAAAATTGGATCAGGGTGAAGAAGACATTGAAGATGCCTAATGTTCTAGATTTCAGGCCAAGAACAGAGTCCTAAAACATGGATTGCAGGACCTGAGTGAAAAACAAATGACCTCTGTTTTGAAACAAATGGTTCTCAGACTGGTAGTGAAAACATCCTGGAATACTGTTTGATTACTACATAGTAGTGAGGAGGTAGAGACTGGAAACATTAAAGGGTACAATATTACACATATGCACACAAGCATGCACACATTACACCATACATAGAGGCCTTTCTTGTGGGTTATTTATAAGAATTTATACAGATAACAGATGATGGTCAAACTATTCACTTTCAACTACTTATTCTCAACCACTCACAACTATCCTATTCATTGTCTCAGTCCCTCCCCAAAATGATACTTTCACACATAGCAGTGTTAGTAAAGAACTCCTCTAATACAACTTCAAGTAACAGTTGAAAAAGAATATGTTACTGATGCAAAATATGTTACAATGAGGGGAAAGAACCAATAAAGAACTGCATAACAACACACGAAATAAACAGAATACATGAAAAGCTAAGTCAGCAGAAATTAAAAAAATTAATATAAGGAAAAATACTACTACTATAGAAATGAAGGAGAACAGACATGGTGAAAATGTTCAGAGACACAGAAGACAGGCTTGAGAAAAATAAAATGGAAAGTGACAGTTGGAAATTACTAGAGAATAATGGTAAATAAGGATTACAAAGTTCTATTATATGTATAATTTGTGCTTTTAGGAAGATAACAGAGCAATGATGTGCTTTAGGAAAGCTTTCCTGAAACAAAGACAGTTGTGAATCTACAGACTTAAGGACAACATGCTGTCCTAGGAAAAATTCATACAGATAGATCAAGATCTATCCTTGTAAAGTAAGTGGTATTTGTAAATAAAAGACACATGCATATGTGTTTCTAAGCCATAAAATCATCTCCTCATTATGTGAAAGATTCTCAGAGTTGTTTTAAATTTCCTCATAACAATATTCAGTTCTAGAACCGAAAACTGCAACCAATGTCTATGTGGACATTAGAGAAAGAGAATGCGACCCACAAATTGTACAACAGCCCAAATGTAATTCAAGTATAAATACAACTGACAGATAATTTTATACATGTAAGATAGTAGGAAATATGGTTCCCACGAACCATTCCTAAAGAAACTTCCAGAGGATAGCCTTGAGATAACTAAGCGATGAACATAAAAATGGATAAGAGGACCATTTTGAGAAGAGAGTCTTTTTAAATATAGAACTGTGAGTAATAAAATACAGACATTATGACTGCATAAAAGCATGTAAATACTATAAAACTTGACAATGTGGAAATAGTTGTATAACAAAAGTTGAGAGATGACAGGGACTGGTAGAAAGCAAAGGTGAGAAGCAGGGTAAGTATAATAATTTCCTTATTATCTTGCAGTGGGTGAGGGATCAACAGACCTGGTTTATAACTGATGAATCAAGCATTAGATGGGTAAATATATTTTAAGGATACAAATGTTAACAACTAGACTAAGAAGAATAATAAAACCAACCAAGAAATTCCTATGGTAGAGTAGATGGAGGAAGACGAAATATACTTATTTCTTCATGATTTATAGCAAAGAGTTAATAAATTTTAACTAAATAAATAGTTAAGATCTATTCTAAGAATTTTCCAACTCACCAGTCTATATTCTATGGAATCTATTCCTCCAGTTTGAAAAATCTTCATTATGTTTTCTCTTCTCCATGATTCTGGGGCCACATCTGCCCATTCTTTTTAGCATCGTGGGTTAGTCTTCATCTACAGCTAGATATCTCAACTCTTTTAAAGCAGTCAAGGATACCAAACTTGATTTTACTGTATTTATGTTTTTTTTATTCCTACCAATTCCAGGTGGTTTATTGGGATTTTTTTCTTTTTTTCTCATCCATTAATCTAATTAACATTTATTCAGCTTTTACTATGAGTCAGATGCTGTACATGGATGCTAGCTAGTTAGACACATGCAGGCAAGCCCCTGCCCTCAAGAAGTTCAGTCTAGTGAGGAAGCAGACAAATAACTCTAGTGCAAATAAATGCTTTTCATATCATGAGCAACCTCACCCACCCCCAGAAAAGCTGAAGCTATCTCATGATTCTGGAAAGGTTCTATGGAGAAAATAGCATTTCATGTGGTTCTTAAAGACTGAGCAGGTCTTTATCAGGCAGGAAAATAAGAAAAGAACATTCCACGTAGAGAGTAAAAATAAGCAAAGACATAGAAGGAATGATGATCATTTTTGTTAGATGGTAATGGGAACATATTGCCAAAATGAGGGGCAGAAGTGGCCCTAGAGACTGTTCTCTGGGTGGAAGATAAAGACCACACTTCTGGGTGACCTTGTAAGTACAACATATTCCCCTTGGGTTCAGCAGTATCACACTTAGGTTTGATCCCTTACCACAAGACATCAGCCCTCCATGATACCGACCCTCTTTTCTTTGCCCCCAGCAAACACTCCACACTGCCAAGAAGCACTCCAGTTGAGAATTGGATTGATGACCCCAGTGAATAGCACACAGCCCTGGCCAGTTCCCACAGGCTGCAGGCTGCCCACTCCCGGTTCCAATACAGTTCTCTCAGGGAATGCTTCCCAGCCCCCACCTTTCTTGTATCTTACCTTCATCTCCAGGGCCTCTGGCACCTTCTTGCCTTCCCAAGCCCAACTCCGCTTTGTGAAGTAGTTCACGGTCGCAAACTCAATCAGCGCAGAAAATACAAAGGCATAACACACGGCTATGAACCAATCCATGGCCGTCGCATATGCCACTTTAGGTAAGGAGTTTCTGGCACTGATACTCAAGGTGGTCATGGTGAGAACAGTGGTGACACCTTGGGAGAGAGAAAATAAGAACTAGTTGCCACTAAAAGACATTGAGTGTACCTGATGATATCACCATCTTCCTCCTTGAAAGGAGGAGCTAAACCCCACCCAAAATGGTCTCTTTAAAGTAAGAAAAAAAAAGCAGATAATGTCAAAATGGAATGGTTCTACATAGTAACCACCCCATCCCAATTATCACAGGAATAGAAATCTCCAGTATAGCACTTAAGAGTTGCCCTTTAACCTCAGCTTAAACATTTCCATTGAAGACTAGGTTGTAGGTAACCTATTTCAGTGTAATAGAGTTTTCTAATTAGAAAAGTCTACCTTATGCTGAAACCTGCCTTCCTGTAACTCCTAATCCACTGACTGATCTCAGAGGTTCTGTCTGGAGACATAAGAAAGAAACCCTGCTTTTTTCTTTCTGGGACAGGACTTCAGAAAGTTGGAGAGAGTGGCCATGGTTCCTTGTAAGTCTGTTCATCTCTAGAACGTGGCCAGCTCCTTCTTTTGTTTCTCCTCCTTCTCCATTCTGGTAGATGCCTTCTCAACAGACCAGAACTTAGGCTAAGACTCAGGACATGGTCTGATATTAGCTGGAGTTTCATCTCATTTATTGTGGACACTATTCCCCCAATAACACAACAAACTATTGTAGAAAAATTGTCCTTTAGCTACATCACAGTCTAGGACCTATTGAATTCATGAACAACCAAAACTATTCTCACATCTATTTCTTGTGAGTTTTTGCCAAACCAGAGCTTGGTTTTAAATCAATTGATTCTTTTTCTTGGTGGTATTTATTAACCTAAATTTAAGACTTTCTTTTACTCACTTTTAAATTACATTAATTTTTTACTAATCTGTTCATAGTTTAGATATGTATATGAACTATACAGTGCTGTGGTTAACAATATGAGCTTTAGAATCAAGACTCTAAAGCTCATATTGTTAACCACTTCATGGCAAATAGATGGGGAAACAGTGGAAATAGTGGCTGACTTTATTTTTGGGGGGCTCCAAAATCACTGCAGATGGTGATTGCAGCCATGCAATCAAAAGATGCTTACTCCTTGGAAGGAAAGTTATGACCAACCTAGACAGCATATTAAAAAGCATTACTTTGTCAACAAAGGTCTGTCTAGTCAAGGCTGTGGTTTTTCCAGTAGTCATGTATGGATGTTAGAGTTGGACTGTGAAGAAAGCTGAGCGCCAATGAATTGGTGCTTTTGGACTGTGGTGTTGGAGAAGACTCTTGAGAGTCCCTTGGACTGCAAGGAGATCCAACCAGTCCATCCTAAAGATCAGTCCTGAGTGTTCATTGGAAGGACTGATGTTGAAGCTGAAACTCCAATACTTTGGCCACCTGATGCGAAGAGCTGACTCATTTGAAAAGACCCTGATGCTAGGAAAGATTGAGGGCAGGAGGAGAAGGGGATGACAGAGGATGAGATGGTTGGATGGCATCACCAACTCAATGGACATGAGTGTGGGTAGGCTCTCGGAGTTGGTGATGGACAGGGAGGCCTGGTGTGCTGCAGTTCATGGGATTGCAAAAAGTCAGACATGACTGAGTGACTGAACTGAACTGAACTGTAGTCACATTTTAACAATAATATTATAACAATAATTTTGTCATTGTTAGTAAGAGTATTCATGTTATTGTTTTTTAGTTGTGAAGTCGTGTCTGACTCTTTTGCAAACCCATGGATTGCAGCCCACCAGGGTCCTCTGTCCATGGGATTTCCAGGCAAGAACACTGGAGTGGGTAGCCATTCCCGTCTACAGGGGATCTTCCCGACCCAGGGATCGAACCCATGTCTCCTGCATTGGCACGTGGAGTCTTTACCACTGAGCCACCTGGGATGCCCCAGTCTTGAATACCTACACTCGAAGTAGGAAGTCCTAAGTTCTACCACTTACTGGTTTTGTATCTTGGGCAATTCCCTTAATATCTCCTTGCCTTCATTCTTCCCATCTATATGAATATCCCCTACAGTCTCCTCCAGAATTTTGATGGTGCAGTTGCATACCCAAATCCATCCAGAATTTAGTAAGAAGGAATAGTCAGAACCTCTTTCTAAGTGTTGGATTCCTCAAGAAGATGGAGAGTGTGACCCTTATGAGCCTGGGTCAAGTAGGGTATGGAAGGTAGTCCTAATGGGGTGAGATATGTTATATCAAAAAGCAAGCAGATAAGGCCTGTTAACTCTACCCAGAGAGTCAGCCACGTGTGCTGCAGTCTCTGGAGCCTCCTTTCATATCTTGATTCTTTGAGTACCTTACTTACACATTTACGATATAAATCAAAATCCAGACTGGCAAAAACTTAATACAGGTTCAACAAAGAGACCCTAAAGGAGCACCTTTACACAAACTTAAGCAGAGAATTGTCTAGGCTGATTAGCGAAAAGACAATTTAAGCCCTGTTAGGAGTCAGCCATACAGCTAGGACCTCATAACAAAATCTGAATTTGTAGCCTGGTAAGCTCTGAGAATGGATCTAAGGCTAAGTAACCCTCTGATCACACTGAGCAAGTGATTCATGGAACAAACAAGTTATCTCATTTATGGTTATCAGCAAATGCAATTGTCTACACTGGTACATTCTTAACAGTGCCAAAAGCATGGATCAAGAGAACCATACTGCAACACAAGTGTTTAGGTGCCATATCTCAGTGGAGGTGTTTAGAACTCTAGCCTCTACAGCTTAATTAAAACTGTCATCTTGTGAAGAGTTCTTAGCTAGTCAGAGCTGGTAGGGCCCTCAATCAAGCTTCTGGTGTACTTCATCGATGGACAAAGAGGTTTGGCATTTTAAAAGATCCAGGCCTGCCACCCAGGGCTTCTCTTTCAAGACTCTTCTACAAAGTTTTTCTGTGACTGTCCTCTTCCTTCCTTTGAGTACTTCTAAAAGTCTAGTATGAAAAAAAAAAGTCTAGTATGCTTCTTTGATAATGTATGTCTGTCCCACCCAACTAAAGTTGCTTGAGATAATGCAAGATAATCTCCCCATCTCAAAATTCTTAACTTAGAAAAAATCTGAGTAATTAGCCTCCAACTAATAAAAATAACTGGGAAAAAAAATAAAATGACAATGGAAAGGGGAAAAAAAAAAGAACAAATCTGTAAAGTCCTTTTGCCTTATAAGGTAACATTCACAAGTTCCAGAGATTAGAACATGGGTATCACTAGGGACCATTATTAAGCCTACCACAATCCTAGTTCTAACCCTTAATTTCACTCAAGCTAAAAGCCTTTCTTGTGTAACCTTAAAACTCAACTCTTCTCTACCAAGACAAGTAGTCCATCCATTAATCCATTTTCCTGCCACGACAGTACCAGCTCATGTCATTAACACTCCAGTTTTCAGTTCCTTCTTCCATTTGGGCCACTGAGTGTTTTCTTTAATTTTTTATGAGCTCAGATATTAAAAAAGAATGTTTTCTATGTTTTATGTTTTTTTTTAGGGATTTTGTACTGGAAGATTTTTTCAAGGTATCTAGTTTGTAACATTTCCAAAAATTGGGCAAATTTAATCTATTCCTATATAGATTATGCACCCCCCCAACTTCATTAAAGCTGTTCTTTTCAAATCACTAGCAACCAAGCATATCATGATCCCAAATACAGTTTTTATCTGCATTTTACCTAAACACACAGAATTCACCCCAGTTGATTATTCCCTGCTTCTTGAACACTCACCTCTTTTGATTTCCATGATATCATACCCTTTTTCATTTTTTTCATACTTTACAGATTATTTATCTTTCTCCACTACTGTCGCCTCTTCTACCTGACCTAAAATGCTTCTTCTTTCTGAAACATCATTTACTCTTTAATTACACAGTATAGCTTCAGGATCTCTGTAGGAAATATTGGCCTCCTTTGTGAGTACTCAGCATATCAAAGTATATGGAGACAATTTAGTGGATTAAGAGTCAATTAATGTTTATCTCCTAAAAAAATCTTACAATGAGAAAAACAGACAGAAAACAGTTTATGTGCTTTAAGTCTCTCACGGAAAAGTGTTAAAGCTATGCAAATCTCCTCCTAGACAACAGTCAATTCAGAGTGAAGAAAATTTCTCTAATTATAGGTATTCTTGTAGAAACCTTCAAACTTTGTGTAGCTCTTACTGAATATCAGACAATTCATACTTTCAAAAAAGGCTAGAGAGGAAGCAGAAAAGTCAGATGGTCATATAAAAAGCTGGGTCATAAAAAAAAAATACCCAATCTACTTCTCTGTCTTCAGCTTAGTTTCTCCCCTTCCCTTTCTCCAGCTCTGCCCACTAATTTCCTCTCCATTTCACTGAAAGTTCCATCCCTCTCCAGCTCCGGAAGCAAACCTGACTGAGATAGGAAGCATTTCAGTAAACCTTAATGTTCCAGTACTCTTATTCCCACTTCCTTTTAATAATTCAGTTGTTGAACACACCAAGGTATGATGACTTAGTTACTAATGCTAAGCTCAGGTGTTTCTCCCATTCACTACAGTAATGATTCTTCTACCATCCTTACCCCTACTCTGACTGTTCATCATAACACTTTGCAAATGTCCCCTGACCCTATTCTTCATAACAACACTCACCAAAGACCGTGCGGGCAGGGACAGACTCTCTGTTGAGCCAGAAAGACACTTGTGACAGGATGACAGTCATGATACATGGCAAGTAGGTCTGGATCACAAAGTAGCCAATTTTTCGCTTGAGGTGGAAGTGGGTTGTCATGACGACATATTCTCCTAGAGAGAGTAAAAATTAGACATTATTGCAGTCAAACATTGTTGGATCAAGGTGGGCCCCAATTCAGTTCACAAAGCTCCTTAACCTTATACTCAGAACAAGACATTCTAGCACCTCTCAGGTCTGTGTAACCAGATGTCTTTAATAATCATGAAGAAGTACAGAGGTGGGTTTTTGTTTTTGTTTTTTTGGTGAAAATGTTACCAAACACAAATCCATGTGACCAACACACAGTGAGGCCAAATAATACTAAAATGTCGGAGCTTGGCACAGAGAAAGGTTTATTGCAGGGCCATGCAAGGAGATGAGTGGCTTATGCCCTAAAAACCTTGAACTCCCAGAAAGCTTTCAGCAAAGCCCTTTTATAGGAAAGGTGAGGGACGGCCACAGTTTGTTATTACAAACTTCTTGTTGCCAGATCCTTTGTTCTTAAGGTGAAGTCACAGTCAGGTCACCATGTTCCTATAAACCTTCACCAAAACAAATGTTATTCTCTGTTCTAACAAGAACAGGCAAGGTCCCAAGGTCACCTTTCATCCTTCAAGCTCCAGGCCTGGCTAAGAGGAAGGGGTCACTGCATGGATTGGTTACCCTGCCCAGGAGCGTTCATCTAGCCCCAAGTCTGCATCCTCTTGCCAGTGCCCTGGCCCAGCTGAAGAGGCAGATCTCAGCTGGAGGTGCCCACAGGACTAAGTCTTCAGACCCTGCCCAACCATCATCACCAAAGGAGCCAAAATGCGCAGGACTGAACTGGCCCTCAAGCTTTTTATTTAAACTGGAGGGAATCTGAGAACTCCATGGACTGCAACCTATGAAGACACTGCCGCCATTAGGCCGCAGACAGGGGAAGAGGTTTACGGCTGCTTTGAGGCCTGGGCTTGGAAAATGGGTGTCTGTAGCGACGACTTGGAGCTCTGTGGGACACAGCCCTCTGCCTGTCCCCAGGGGGCCCCCAGCTCACCCACTGACCTGAAGCTGAAGTGCCTGGAGGGCCTGGAAAGAAAGCTGAGAGCTGCCTCTCACTGCACTCTCTGCCACAAGGACACCTGCAAGCTGACTATTGGCTGAGCAGGCTCTCTAAACACCCTGGTAAAGGTCTCATGCTAATGGCTGTGTGCCTGTCCTGCCCCTGTAATATCCTAGAAGGGCACTGTAGGGGCCTGGATGACAGCTGAACTGAGGGGTCTGCACCATCCAATAGCAGGTGCCTGGTGTGTGAGTGAGCAGAGGCTAGCATCTCCAGCCCCAAATCCAGACACTTGTATTGAGGTAGAGGGACAATTTGGGGGAGGTATCACATCCTAGATCCTAGTAGGATAGCCAGCTGGCCCATCTGTCCAGGCATGTACTGTCCCACCTAGCAGAGGGTTTGATGGGAGCAGGCAGATCAGGCAGCTGCAATATTGCCTCTGGGGCCATTTCCTCATTTCCTCCCTGACCTCAGGAGGGAAAATGGCCTTGCTTCCTGGTCTCCCCTCACTGTTGGAGGTGCCCCGTACCGCACCTGCAGTGGAGCCTTCATGCATCCGACCCAATAAACCCCGCTAGAGCATGACCACTTCTATTACAAGGTCAAGATGTTCTAGCCGAAGCATTTTCAACTGGCCTTTCATGCCGGCAGAGAGAGGGCCTCCTCAATTCATGGTCAAGAGCAGCGCCATATCCACTGATCTGCTGGTCTACCTGCCAGTGAGTCTGCCTCTACCTGTCTGGGTGATCTGCAACAATTCAGACTTGCCCAAGGCGAGAAGCTGCAACGAGTGTGTGCACACCTCATGTTTCCACAGCACACTACTCTGCCAGCCTTGCTTGGCAACTGCCTGGGCGAAGGCACGGAGCACATCAATGAGCTTGTCTCGCTCCCTAGGCATTCTTATCCAGGTCTGTATCTTTAAATAATACCTTAAACTCTGATAACTCCCCAGTGTGTATTTTCTGCCTGGGCTTCCTGCTTGTTATGGTTATGGGTTGAATTGTGTCTCCTAGAAATATATGAAGTCATAAACCTGAATGCCTCAAAATGTGACTTTCTTTAGAAAGAGGCGTGCTGCCGATATAGCTAGTTAAGATGAGTTCATACTGGAGTAGGATGGGACCTGATCTACTATGACTGAGGCTCTCTTATGAAAAGAGAGAGACACAGGGAAATGTGTGATGACAGAGGCAGAGGTTGTAATAGAGGCTAGGCAGACACGAGCTATAGCAGCCCCACTCAGCCACTGGTATGCACCACAGTGGGTCCCTCCCCCCTTCTATATATAAGGAGCCCAAATTTGGACTGATGGAAAATGGTTTTTTTGAGACACTAGTCTGCTATCTTCTTGGTCTGCTAGCTTTTCTACTAAAGTCATTATTCCTAGCTCCAACACCTCGTCTCCAATTTATTGGCCTGTTGTGCAGTGAGCAGAACAATCTTAGGCTCAGTAACAAATTATTGGTGAAACCACCCAGGAACCTTGCTGCTTGTGACCAATCAGCCCTGCTTGGGGAATTTTAGGGTAAGGCCCTAGCAGTTGCCAGAACCATTTGTCCTGAGGATCTTCCCTTCAAAATTCCCTAAAGCAGCACTGGGTGCCTTAGAGCTTGGCCGTTAGAGGAAGGAATCAACGTTTGGGAACCAACAGGCTTGATATGGTAGGGTGAACTGCTCAGGTGTGTAAAACTGGAAACATCTTCCCCTCTCAATTTGTGTTTTTCCCTTTAAGGAAAAGCCCATTTGTTCATTTGATCAAGGTACCTTTTTGGAGAGGGCAGTTGTTGTTTGAGGGCTTCCCAGATGGCACGTGGTAAAGAATCTGCCTGCCAATGTATGAGATGAGAGTTTGATCCCTGGTTTAGGAAGATCCCCTGGAGAAGGAAGTGGCAAACTACTCTAGTATATTCTTGCCTGGAAAATCCCATGGACAGAGGAGCCTGGTAGGCAACAGTCTATGGGGTTGCAAAGAGTTGGACACGACTGAGTGACTCAGCACGCATGCACACACAAATTGTTGTTGAACTCTATCTGATTTTTGAACCATTTCTTTCAGTTTTGTTTTGTGTTCACTTGCTTTTGTTTTGCATTTGTTTGTTCCTGTTTTGCCCTCATTCATGATGGACCCTATTTGTGCCTCTGGCATTGGAATTTGCTTGTCCTTTTTGTGTTTTGTTGTTCTTGAACTTATAAATATGGGAAATACTCCATCTGTCCCTAAGAAAAGCCCTTTGGGATGTACCTTAAGTAAATGGGCAAAATATAGTTGTGAGCCTATGACTAAGGAACGGATGATATTCTATTGTCATAGTGTGTGGTCCCAATATATGTTAGGATCAGGAGAGCTATGGCCTTTGAATGGCTCATTTAATTATTATACAATCTTGCAATTAGAATTGTTTTGTGAAAGAGCAGGTGAAAATGATGAGATTCTATATGGAGAAGCATTTATGCTAATCCATTAAGAGGAAAAGCAGTCAAATGGCTACTGCCTTATGGTACAGCGGTCTGAAGGGAAAACCGGTTCTCCAAGAGGGAGAGGGAGAAAGCAAGAGTGAGGACATGCTATTTCAAAACTTAAAACCCCCTCTGACCAACCCAGCTCCCCCATTGGCCGAGCAGGATGCACTAACATATGCACTGCGTCCTGTCTCCCCAACTTATGAGAATCAATTAGAAGTTTCTATGTTAACCTCCAGGTCACAGGAGCCTGGTTTGTTATCACCATCTAAGACCTGACAGGGCACCGAATTTGGACTGGGAGCCACTTCGGGAGCAGGGCAGTCTTCTTTGTGCACATATCCTATAGGAGGCCTTAATGCAGATGGCCAAAGAGCTGGGTTTCCATGGATGCACAAGCCATTCTCAACTTCAGATTTGTTTAATTGGAAAAAAACATAACCCTACATACTGAGAGGACTCCCTCCATATGACTGAACTTTTCACTTCTATCTTTGACATTCACCATCCTTCTTGGGCAAACATTCACACTTGTATGAAGTTGATGCTTACTGGGGATGAAAGGAGGATGCTCACTGACAAAGCTAGAGAGGAAGCATAGCAGCTTCATTTAGCAGATCCAGATGGAACTTCAGAAGCAAATCTGGCAGTTCCTATTGCTGACCCTGACTGGGATCCTAACAATGGAGAAATGACGCACCTAGAGCGTTATAGGACGTGTATCTTAACGGCTCTTTGAAAGGGAGTACTTAAGCAAAAGACCTTAAAATAAAATCAGGAGATACACCAAAAACCCTATAAGGATCCATCAGAGTTTCTAGAAACAATTTTTCAAGCTTATAGGTGCTACATTGATGCAGACCCCGAGGTGCCCAAAAATATGAGAATGGTAAATACGGCCTACATTGGGCAAAACGCTTCAGATCTAAGAAGAAAATTACAAAAGTTAGATGGTGCATTCAGAATGAACTCTTATCAATTGGTAAATATTGTTTTTAAAGAGTTGAATAACATGGAACAAAGACAGAACCAAGGTGATAAAGATTGAATGCCACTTTCCTGGCAGCAGCACTAGATTTCTGGAAGGCAAGTAACCTGAAGAGAGAGGTAAGCCACCACTGGGGAAGGAACAATGTACTTACTGCAAGGAGGAAGGGCTTTCAAAAACAGATTGCCCTAGGCTAAGGAATAAGAAGGAAAACAATAAAAGAAAGACAGGTGCCTCTCCTCTGGTAGAAAGAGAGGAACACTCTGATGAAGAATGAAGAGGCCTGGGAGCTCCCTTGGACCTGAGGCATCCAATTCTAATTTCCCTACAGGAGCCCCAGGTAACTTTGACAGTGGGAGACAAGATGATTGACTTTCTGATAGATCTGGGAGTAACATACTCTGTGGTAAACACCAAAGTAGCATAGAAAACATCTCAATTCATCCCGGTCATGGGTGTTTCTGGAGAAGTGCAAAATTATTCTTTCTTACAACCTCTAGAATGCCAGTTAGGGGACCTTTCCCTGCAACATGGGCTTCCCAATTGGCGCAAGTACAAAGAACCTGCCTATCAATGCAGGGGACATAAGAGACCCAGGTTCAGTCCCTGGGTTGGAAAGATTCCCTGGAGGAGGGCATGGCAATCCACCGTAGTATTCTTGCCTGGAGAATCCCATGCATAGAAGGGCCTGGTGGGCTACAGTCCATAGGGTCACAAAGAGTTGGACATGATCGAAGCAACTTAGAATGCATGCGCACACCCTGAAACACAGTTTCCTGTATATGCCAGAGTGTCCAATCCCTCTTTTGGGCTGAGATCTCCTTTGTAAATTAAATGCTCAAGTAACTTATCAGGACAGCTTGACATCAGGGTCCCACTAGAACACACCATAAGCCTGCAGATGGCAGTCATGGATGGCCCAGAAAAGGAGACTGAGATTTTACCTCCGAAGTCTATGGAAAGGTAAGACAAGAAATGTGGGCTAATGGCACCCCAGGGAAAGCCCCAAAATGGATGGCCAACATTAAGAAGTGATGCTGGGACACCTAATCTAACACAATACTCTCTGCGACAAGAGGCCCAAAAGGGAATTCAGCCAATTCTTGAAAAGTTTTTGAAAACAGGAGTGATTAAACCTTGCAGGTTCCTGTATAATACCCCTATCCTCCCAGTCAAAAAGTCCAACTCAAAGAGTATCACTTCGTCCAAGACTTGAGAGCTATTAGTGAAATAGTCCAAGATTTACACCCTGTGGTACTCAATCCATACACTCTGCTCACAACTATTCTGGAAGAATAGAGCTGGTTCTCAGTTTGGACTTGAAGGATGATTTTTTTCTGCATTCCTATTGCAGAAGAATCATAGCAGCTTTTTGCTTTTGAATGGTAGGACCCTGAAACACAAATAATCCGACAGTATTTTTGTGCAGTCCTGCCTCAAGGATTTAAGAATTCTACCTTGTTTGGGGAAATGTTGGCAAGGGACCTTAGAAACTTAATACTGGATGAAGGACTCATACTCCAATATGTGGATGACTTGCCCATAGCAAATCCTACTTATGATAAGTGTCTACAAAATACCATCAGAACCCTGAACTATTTGGCCAGTTGTGGATATAAGGTTTCCCAGAAAAAGGTCCAAATATGTAAGCAACAAAGTCAAGTATCTAGGTTTTGCCATTTCCAAAGGACAGTGAGGTCTTGCCTGATAGAAAATGGGCAATTGCAGGCTTGAGAACACCCAAGACTCATAGATAGCATGGAGGTTTTCTGGGAATGGCAGGGCTCTGTTGGATATCAATCGCAAACTATGGGGTCATAGGGAATCCCCTTTATGGGGCACTGAAGGGACATGATCTTCAGCCCCTTACTTGGACTAGAATGCCAAACAGCCTTTGCAACAGTAAGAGCAAAGTCTCAGCTCTGGCTTTGGGACTACTGGATCTAAAGAAACCTTTCAAACTGTATGTACATGAGAGAAAAGGCATAACCCTTGGGGTGCTAATCCAAACCCTGGGGAATATCCCCAGACCGGTTGCCTATTTCTCAAAACAACTAGAACAGACTGTCAAGAGGTGGCCTCCTTGCCTTCAAGCTGTGGCAGCTAGTTGTGACATACTTCAAGAAGCTGAGAACTTTACCCTGGGGCAACCCATCACTCTGTATGTTCCTCATCATGTCCTCACTTTGCTGGAACAGAAAGGGGGTTATTGGCTGACTTCTGGGAAAATACCAAGCCATTCTACTGGACAATCCTAATGTGAGAATTCAAGTCACTTCAGCCCTAAATCCAGCCATATTGCTGCCGATTGATGCTGCACAATCCCCGAGCATGACTGCCTATACACCATCGAGCTAGTGTACTCCAGAAGACTGGACTTAACGGTCCAACCCTTGGCTAAGCCGGATGTGGAACTGTTCACCAACACAAGCAGCTTTGTGGACAAAGGTAGGCGATGCACTGGGTATGCAGTGGTAACCCTCACAGAAACTGTGGAAACAGAAGCCCTGCCCCGAGGGAGCTCAGCTCAGAAGGCAGAAATCAAGACCCTAACAAGGGCCCTGCTCCTTACTAAAGAGAAGCAAGTAAATATATACACAGAATGTTGCTATGCATCTTCTGTAGTGCATGCTCATGAGGCAATCTGGAAATAAAGGGGGCTCCTCACTCAAACAATAAAGACCTAAAACATGCTCCTGAAATTCTGTTACTATTAGAAGCAGTCCATAAGCCTTCACAAGTGGCCATAAAGCACTGCCCAGGCCACCATAAGGGTGAGACTCATATAATAAAGGGGAATTGGTTAGCTGACCAAGCTGCAAAGAAAGCAAGCCACGATAAGGTCACCCCTTTCACAGACTGACTTGTCAAAATACCAGCCAGCATATTCAGAAAAGGACGAGGAGAGGACCAACGAGTGGGTTTCACTCTTGACCATAACTCACCTGACTAGAAATGTAATGCACAAGGGATTGTTTTGATCCCTGTGGCTCTCCTGGACACTGCTGCAGCAGCACATCCATGACAGCACCCATTATGGGACAGAGGCCAAGTTACAGTGGATTGGGAAACATATAATGGAACCTCACCTACAAAGGACCATCTGGCAGGTTACTCAATTGTATGATTTGTGCTAAAAATAACCCCAACACCTCTTTTAGACCTCCTCAGATGGGGATCCAGAACAAAGGAACTTACCCCACTGAGGTCTAGCAAATAGATTTTACTCAAATACCTCAAATTGGAGGAAACTTCAGAACCTGCTGGTATGTGTGGACACCATTTAAGGATGGGTGGAAGCCTATCGCACCCAGACGGAAAAGGCCCTGAAGTGGTTAAAGTCCTCCTTAAGGAAATGATTCCCTGCTTTGGACTACTTAATATTCTCCAAAGTGATAACAGGCCTGCTTTTGTCTCTAGCATAACCCAACAAGTGTCTAAAACACTGAACTGATTGGAAGTTACATTCATCCTGGGGATCAGAAACAACATGAGAAAGTGAGAAACTGAATCATACATTAAAAAGGAGCATTGCTAAAATATGTCAAGACACTAATTTAACTCGCTTGTACAAGAGGAGGTGACCAACACCATCCCCCCAAAAAAGAAATGCAAGGCAAAACTGGTTGTCTCAGAAGGCCTTACAAATAGCTTAGGAAAGAGGAGAAGCAAGAGGCAAAGGAGAAAGGGAAAGATATACCCAACTGAATGTAGAATTCCAGAGAATAGCAACAAGAGATAAGAAAGACTTCTTAAGTGAATAATGCAAAGAAATAGAGGAAAACAATAGAATGGGAAAGACTAGAGAGCTCTTCAAGGAAATGCGAGATCCCAAGGCAACATTTCATGCAAAGATGGGCACAAGAATGGACAGAAATGGTAAGGATCTAACAGAAGCAGAAGAGATTAAGAAGAGGTGGCAAGAACACACAGAAGAACTGTACAAAAAAGATCTTAATGACCCAGATAACTATGATGGTGTGGTCACTCACCTAGAGCCAGACATCCTGGACTGTGAACACACTTGGGCCTTAGGAAGCATTATTACGAGCACTAGGAAGCATTACTATGAGCAAAACTAGTGCGGGTGATAGAATTCCACCTGAGCTATTCAAAATCCTAAAAGATGATGCTGTTAAAGTGATGTACTCAACATGTCAGCAAATTTGGAAAAACCATCAGGGGCCACAGGACTGGAAAAGATCAGTTTGCATTCCAATCCCAACGAAAGGCAATGCCAATGAATGTTCAAACTACCATACAATTGCACTCATCTCACACGCTAGCAAGGTAATGCTCAAAATCCTTCAAACTAGACTTCAACAGTATGTGAACTGGGAACTTCCAGATGTACAAGCTGGACTTAGAAAAGACAGAGGAACCAGAGATCAAATTACCAACATCCCCTGGATCATACAACAAGCAAGAGAATCCCAGGAAAACATTTACTTCTGCTTCATTGACTATGCTGGACTGTGTGGATCACAACAAACTGTGGAAAATTAAGAGGTGGGAATTACAGACCACCTTACCTGCCTCCTGAGAAACCTGTATACAGTTCAGGAAGCAACAGTTAGGACTGGAGATGGACCAACAGACTGGTTCAAAATTGGGAAAGGAGTATGACAAGGCTGTATATTGTCACCCTGCTTATTTAACTTATATGCAGAGTACATTATGCGAAATGCTGGCTGGATGAAGCACAAGCTGGAATCAGGACTGCCAGCAGAAATATCAATAACCTCAGATATGCAGATGACACCACCCTTATGGCAGAAAGCAAAGAAGAACTAAAGAGCCTCTGGATGAAAGTGAAAGAGGAGAGTGAAAAAGCTGATTTAAAACTCAACATTCCAAAAACGAAGATGATGGCATTCAATCCCATCACTTCATGGCAAATAGATGGGGAAAAAGTGGAAACAGAAGCAGATTTTCTTTTCTTGGGCTCCAAAATCACTGCAGACAGTGAACTGCAGCAATGAAATTAAGATGCTTGCTTCTTGGAAGAAAAGCTATGGCAAACCTTGACAACGTATTAAAAAGCAGAGAAATCACTTTACCCAACAAAGATCCATAGAGTCAAAGTTATGGTACAGTAGTCATGTACGGATGTGAGAGTTGCACCATAAAGAAGGCTGAGTGCCGAAGAATTGATGCTTTTGAACTGTGGTGTTGGAGACTTTTGAGAGTCCCTTGGACATCAAGGATAACACACCAATCAACCCTGAAGGAAATGAACCCTGAATATTCATTGGAAGGACTGATGCTGAAGCTGAAGCTCCAGTACTTTTGCCACCTGATGCAAAGAGCTGACTTTTTGGAAAAGACCCTGAAGCTGGGCAAGACTGAGGGCAGGAGGAGAAGGAAGAGAGAAAGGATGAGATGGTTGGATAGCATCACCGACTCAAAGGTCATGAGTTTGAGCAAACTCGGGAGACAGTGAAGGGCAGGAAAGCCTGGTGTGCTGCAGTCCATGCAGTAGCAAACAGCAGGACACAGCTGAGCAACTGAACAACAACAAGGCCTTTCCAGCTGCCATGCTACCAATCAGAGTGGCTCCCAGAAACAGGCTTAAATTAAGCCATTTTGAAATCTTCTATAGTTTGCCATTCCAGGTGTCTGCGCAGGTGTGAGAATCTATAAATGCTGTGAAAGACCTCGCAGTTTTAACTGTTCATGTGTTTGCTTTCAGCAGGTCTGCCTATCCAATGCAAGCAGCCTTACATCCTTTCCCACCCAGAGACTGAATCCCCCTTAAAACGTGGAGAGAACAGCCGCCACAGCGCCAGCTGACTGCAAGGAGGACAGGACCACACATGGTATTATTCACCATGCATTCATCTGTCTAGTTAGCTGGAGTAAAGCCATGGATATATCACACTGCTTAAAGTAGCCCCACTGTCATTAGAAAATGACTCAACTCCTGAGAAGCCAGAGAGCAATGGGTTTGTGAACCCTTAAAAGGGTAAAGGTTGCTCTTCAGAAAGTTTATGTATTGAGATGAAAACCTCATTGTAGAAGGCATGTCATCAGGTTCAAATAGTTGTAGATAAAGAGAATTGTATTGCTTACCAAAAATTTTAAGGAACATTCCAAACCCGACGCTGATCAATTCCATTTCACAATCACTCCCGCATCTTACCTTTTCAGTGGGAGATAGCCAGAAATATCATCACCACTTTTCCTACAAGACTGTAGAATGGACACTGACAGTGGGGGAATGTAATATGGGCTGGGCAGGTGCAAGCTACAGCAGCCCCACTCAGCTCTTGGTCAGCACTGCAGTGGGTCCCTCCCTCAAGCAAACCACTGTTAGTGAGCAACTGTCAACCAGCCAACATTAGTGGGCCTGCTGAGCCATGGGTTGGTGCCACAGTGAGACCCTCCCCATCTTCTGTATAAAAGGAGCCCAAATTTGAACAGAGGGAAGACAGACTTTATTTTTCTGGGCTCCAAAATCACTGCAGATGGTGACCGTAGCCATGAAATTAAAAGAGGCTTGCTCCTTGGAAGAAAAGTTATGACCAATCTAGACAGCATATTAAAGAGCAGACATTACTTTGCCAACAAAGGTCTGTTCAGTCAAAGCTATGGTTTTTCTAGTAGTCATGTATAGATGTGAGAGTTGGACTATGAAGAAAACTGAGCACTGAAGAATTGATGCTTTTGAATTGTGGTGTTGGAGAAAACTCTTGAGAGTCCCTTGGACTGCAAGGAGACCCAACCAGTCCATCCTAAAGGAAATGAATATTCATTGGAAGGACGGATGCTGAAGCTGAAACTCCAATACTTTGGCCACCTGATGCAAAGAACTGACTCACTGGAAAAGACCCTGATGCTGGGAAAGATTGAAGGCGGGAGGAGAAGGGGACGACAGAGGATAAGATGGTTGGATGGCATCACCAACTCAATGGACATGAGTTTGAGCGAGCTCCAGGAGTTGGTGATAGACAGGGAAGCCTGGTGTGCTGCAGTCCATAGGGTCGCAAAGAGTCGGACATGACTCAGCAACTGAACTGATAATGCTTTACACCTATATATTTCATTACCCATTAGACATCACCATTTGTGGATCTAATAGGTATCTTGATCTAACATGTCCAAATCTTACTCTTATTCTCTCCATTTCCTATGCCCTCCAAAATATCTCCTCCAACAGATTTCCTGTCTCAATAAATGGTAACTCTCAGGAGCATGGATCAAAATTCTTCAAAATCTTTAACATCATCGATTGCTCCCTCTTCCCCCCTCATGCATGTTTCTATGTGTGCATGCACAAATGTAGACACAGATTCAGATACACTGACAGTTCTTTCTTCAAAATATATTAATATTTATAATTTGACCACTTCTCACCACTTCTGCTGTTACCATTCTGGACTAAGCTACCATCATCTCTTTCTTAGAGTACTGTAATAGCTTTCTAACTTGCCTTGCTTCTATACTTGTCTCCTTAAATGTATTCTTAGAGTTGCAGCCAGAATGAATCTATTAAAATGTAAGTCAGACTCAGTCTCTCTCTTGCTTAAGACTCTCCAAGTTTCCCATCTCTCAAAGAGTAAAATCCAAATTTCTCCAAAGAGTCTCCAAATGTCCATGCAATCTGATTATTTCTATCTTTCTTGTTAGGCTTCTTATTTTTCACCTCTCTGTCTCTCCACCCCCATTTAGTTTCAGCATGTCTCCCAAATGAGGTAATTTCCCACTTTCCTACCTCACCCACTCCCTTGTACCTAAGCCTAGGAGGAACCATCTGGTCAGCCAAAGCTCAATATACAATCCATACTGTGTGTGTATTCACATTCTAGCTCATTTATGTGAACATGAAAAATGTAAGTAGGCTTATTTTTAATTTAGCAAAGAATTTTCATACAAAATTATAGAATTTCTTCAGGAAAACATTGGAGTTTCTTTTCTTTCTCTCTGCCTCTTTTTCAATCTTTTTATTTCTTTGTTCCCTACCCCCTCCCACTCTCTCCTTATTCTCTACCTCTCTCCTATCTGTATACATTTCTATTGCTTTCTTTCCCTGTCCTTCTGTTCACTCTTTCTCTCAGCTGTGGAAGCACTGAAGATTTATTTTTAACAACAGTTGGACTTTGACTAGCTTGGGGAATTTCCTCCTTCTGCATGTTAGTCTCATACCTCTAAATTCCTTCCTGTCTGTTAATCCTACATTTGATCGTAAAATACTTAACATTTATAAATAATATGTATTATAGATATTATATAAGTTATATTGTGTAGAGCTGAAATGAATGCAAGTGGACTTTTCAAAAACTTACCAAATTAGCCATTATTTTATGTAACTGAATGTATTTTTAAAATATGTTCTCCTTTTCTATCCTTTCCTTCAATTTCTTCCAGAGAAATTGTGTCTCTTCCAAAGAAGCAAAGAGGCTGACTTAAGATCAGTAAGGTGGTGGAATATGACAGTCCCGGCTTTAGTACCGTCATAAAAATATGGTTTAGCAGCTAACCACGGAAAAGAACACATCTGTGAAAAAATCCCAGATCCAAGAAATAAAGCTGAAGCAGCACCCCCTCCCACCAACCCCTGGCATGAAAAGCAAGAAAAGCCACATTAGAAGGATAACAGAAGTGGTATCAGGTTTTGCTTTCTTCCCTCCCCCAGGCCAGCTCAGTTGCAGCACCTAAGAGGGTACCTTTGAGTTTATGGTTTCTCCAGTGGGGAAATGAGAACCCAAGGCAGATACCTAGCTTTCCTGGGCATTCCCCTAGAGACCCACTTCTGCCATGCGTCATGGGGAAGGCTCTGGGAACTGCAAGACCAGATCATTTCAGGTCAGCTTGCACAAAGGGATGTAGTATAACTTACAGCCAACAATGCGCGAAACTTGGAGGTGGTACCAGGACCCCTGCCAGCAACATCTGGTCAAAAGTACAGTCAGCAGTCTAATCTCACCTGCAAGGGAACCCAACCTTTGAGAGCAGCCTCTGGGAGAACCCAACCTCTGAGAGCTAGCCCCTAGCTCTGGCAAACGGACTAGTACACACAGAGGCTCCACCCAACAGTAAAGCTCAGGCCAACAGCGAAACTCCAGCAGATCCCTCTTTCAGTAGCAACCAGACAGGAAATAAGGCCACGCCCCCTGGTGTCTATTGCCGCGCTGCAGCAAAATGGCGACCTCAGCAGTTGATTGCCTCTGTAGCTATGCAGTAGTGGGGTTTTGGCGCCCCTGTCCACAAACTGGACATGCCCTTTGGTGTCAGTGGCCTCCCATGCCAAAATGGTGACCTCAGGGCTTAACTATCTCTCTGGCTAAACAATCGTGGTGTTTTGGTGCCCCACCCACAAAATAGTGTCTATGAATTGATCAAAACACCTGCTGCACTGCTCTTATTTTCTGATTTATCTTCACTTACCTATGTTCCATGTCTGAATAAGTAATATACACAATAACAGTAATAAAAGTTTTCCTAACAAACTTCAAATTTCTAGGAAAGATGCAAAACTAAGATCATACATTCAAATGTTCCTCTTAGAAAATTAACGTAAAAGTTGCAAACAAGGGAAAATGGAATCAGGGCTGAAGCAGGGAGCAGTGTGAAGAACTGGCCAGAGAGTTTGAGAAATTAGTTATTTATTTAATACATGCTTGAATTTGGAACAAAGAAGAGTCCTCTACTTAGAATTACTGCATGTTGGACTTCCCTGGTGGCACTGTGGATAGGAACCCACCTGCCAAATCAGGGAACATGGTTTCCTCTCCCTGGTCCAGGAACATTCCACATGCTGTGGAGCAACTAAGCCATGTGCCATTACTGAGTCGGTGCTCTAGAGCCTGTGAGCCACAACTACTGAGCCTGTGGGCGGCAACTACTGAGCCCATGTGCTGCAACTACTGAAGCCAGCACACCTAGAGCCTGTGATGATAACAAGAGAAGCCACTGCAATGAGAAGCCCATATAAGACAACAAAGAGCAGCCCCTGCTCGCCACAACTAGAAAAAGCCCATGCAAAGCAATGAAAATCCAGTGTAGCCATAAATAAATAAATAATACAATTATGAAAATAAGTTACTTCATGCTGAGGACTGATACCATTCAGAGAGAAAGCCACCCATACAAAACAGAACATCCATGGATTGTGGGTCTTTCTCTGGCCCAACTTCCCATTAATATGTTGGACCACAAATAAAGGAGCATATTCAGAAAGGAATGCATATAATTTATAGTCACATGAAAACAATATACTATGTGAGGTAATAATATTTATATGGTTTCTAAACCAAAGAGTATCAAATAATATACAGCAAAAAGTCTCCCTCCTTCAAGCCATTTCATCTCTCCTTCCTTCAATTAACTGTAATTAATAGCTTCTTGTGTATCTTCTGGAAGTACTATTCCTATACTAATATATATCTTATAGTCTTTTGTGGTTTTGTATATGCTTTTTTCGCTCAATGATATATCCTGTAGATATTCCCATAGAACTTCCTCATTCCTTCTTACACCTGCGTATTACTGAATTTTACAAATTAATTTTAACATATCAAATCACCTCTTCACTGATGTACTCTGTATCATGTTTTCAAAACTAATTTGTGACTATAATCTAGTATCTGAAATAACCCTATTTTCAAATAAGATCATATTCAGAGGTACTGGGGGTCATGCCTTTTGGGGACACATAACTCAATCCATAAAATCTGCATTGCCAAGAATGAAGGAAAACTGGCAAGCTCATACATTGATAATGAGAGCATGAATTGTTTAACCTTTTAGAATGGCAATTTGTCAATATGTATTAAAAAATGTTTAATGTGTCTACTTTCTGAAATAGCAATCTCAATATTTTGTTTTGATCCTAGGCAGGTAATTACATAGGAACAAAATTCTATGTGGAAAAAGAAGGTCTTCGCAGTGTTGTTTATAGCATTAAAATAGAAAATAATTATAAATAATTTGTTAAATGAATTATGATCCACAAGTATGAAGCCATTAAGATGAAGATATCATTGAATTTCATAATGAAATGCTACATTTCCCACTGATAGCAACATTTGTCATTGTCAAGAATGCTGGCTATGGCCTCAGAGGATGGCATTTTAATTTTCTTTTTAGAGTAACTAAAACAGGTAATAATATATGTCTATTCTGATTATGAAAATATTATTACTAACTACTTACAGCTAACAATAAAATACTAATGTTGGTGAGGATGTGTGGAAATGGTAACCCTCATGCACTCTTGGTGGGAATGTAAATTGGTGTAGCCACTATCGAAAACAGTATTGAGTTTCCTCAAAAAATTGAAAATGGAACTACCATATGATCCAGCAATTTCACTTATTGATCTAAAGAAAATGAGAACAGTAACTTAAAAAGATATATACTCCCCCATCTTCACTGCAGCATTATTTACAATAGCCAAGACATGGAAGCAACCTAAGTTTCCATCCATGGATGAATGGATAAAGAAGATGTGATATATGGAGATCAATAGAATGTTATTCAGCCACAAAAAGAAGGAAATTTTTGCCATTTGAGACAACATGCAATAACCCTGGGTACATTATGCTAAGTGAAACAAGTCAGACTGAAAAAGAAAGATATTTTATCTCACTTATATGTGGAATCCAAAAAACAAAACAAAAAAATCAAGCTCACAGATACAAAGATTAGATTAGTGATTGCCAGAATCCAAGGGTAGGAGTTAGGTGAAATGGGTGAAGGGAATCAGAAAGTACAAACTTCCAGTTATAAAATAAATAAGTCCTTAGGGTGTTATGTACATCATGGAGACTATAATTACTACTACTATAAATACTCTACTGCATATGTGAAAGTTATTGAGAGTAGATCTTAAAAGATCTCAGCATAAGAAAAAATTCTGTAACTATGTATGGTGATGGATATTAACTAGACTTGCTGTGGTGATCATTTCACAGCACAGACAGATATTGAATCATTATGCTGTACATTTGAAACTAATATGTTAATTATATCTGAAAAAAATATATTTCTAGCTTGTGTGTACATTTAACTTGAATACTGTACTTAGTGATAAGAAAACAAGCCTACAATATAAAATTACATAAAAAAACAGCTTCTAAGACAGTATCAATATTATGGTCCCATTAATATAAAAATATATTCATGATTAAAAATGCAAACAGAACCTTCTTAAAGGTTACACACCAAACTGTATAATAATCAATTAATGCACTATATTTCTCTAAAAAGTTTTTTTCTAGATGGAATTTAAGAATATTTTAATTTACATTTTTTGCTTCTCTGATATTTCTAATTTTTCTATCGTGAACGTGTATTGCCTGTGTGATAAAGGCTAAACAAACAGTGGTTTAATGAAATAAGATGGAACTGCTGGAATGGCTAATGATGGGTCTCAAAAGTTGATATCAGGTGAGCAGTACCAAGGAGGGATGGAGAAGTCAGGAGAATGAACAGATGCTGTAGCCCCAGGAAGTCTCTCCATTCTGCTGGGTGGACCTCTGGGGTGCCTGGGATGCCCTCGGTCTTTAGGGGCTTGCCTTGCTGTGCTGGGATGCACAGAGCCTTCATCAGGAGCCTGGTTACTCTTTGCCCACAGGCTGTGGTGGGAAGGAGTGGGGCAACTGATCTCAGAGAGGAGGTTGGTTGCAGCAGCAGGAGCACCCCAGAGCAGGAGGTAACTTCGATCCAAAAATGAAAGCATCCCAGTAGGACAACGAAAGTACACTTTGCACATGCAGGCAGTGAAGGTCCTCCTCCCTCCCTCTGCTTGGGGAGAGCTGAACTGGCCAGGAGAGACTTCCCTCCCACCTTCACAGAACAACTGACCTTCTCCAAAAGGTCATGTTCTCACAAACTCTGGTCTTTTGAACCTCAGTGTTACCATTCTCAAGAACAGCCTTTTCCCACACCAAATTCTGAATCTGTAAATCCTATTGTCTATTGCATGCGTGTATGCTCAGTCACTGCAGTTTCACCCGACTCTTTGCAACCCTATGGACTGTAGCCCGCCAGGCTCCTCTTTCCATAGCATTCTCCAAGCAAGAATACTGGAGTGGGTCGATATGCCCTCCTCCAGGGGATCTTCCTGACCCAAGAATTGAACCAGTGTCTCCTGTGTCTCCTGCATTACAGGAGGATTCTTTACCCACTGAGCCACCTGGGAAGTCCCCTGTTGTCCTTCAATTCTTTTCAAATACTGCTTTTTTTAGGTTCCCTCCCCTGGTCCGAGGATGGAGGGAGAACAGAACACAGACATACTGCAACACCACAAGGAGATGGAACAGCAGTGTCCAGCCAATGAAAAACAAAGGACAAGAGCATCCTACTTTGTTTGTAACTGTGGATTCAGAGAACTTCCTTGGAGGCAAGTGTTGAAAGTTCCCACCCTTTCATGTAAAAAGTACTGTAAGACATGTGGGCTCCTAAGATATACTCCATTTTGCCAAATACCCTAAAGTTAGTTGGGATTCAGAGTGTCTCCTTCCTAGGGCTCCTACAACTGATAAGTTTCTAAATAGACAGGACTTAAGGCTACAGAACAAGTCTCTAAGTTCTATTTATCAATATCCTAGGAAGAGCCATTGAGAGGACCTGGCAACGTTTGCTAGACACACTTGTTTCTGAAATGGGATTCACTTAAGAAAATAATTCCATGGCTCATTCCTGGACCTCCTGGCTGTGTTCTTGCCACCTCTGTATTGGTGGAGCTAAGCAACATTTTCATGAAACCTTTAGGATCAAAGTTTAGCTCTCCCAACTTTGTGGCTTCCCTTTGCTTTCTCTTCTATCACAGTCCAGCCTTAAAGACCTTGAACTTCTAACCCACCAAGAGACAGGAGGGCATCACAGTTAAAAGCATGGTCTTGGAAGCCAATCTGCCTGAGTTCGTCTCTTGGCTCTGACATCACATAACTGTGACATAGAACAAATTACTAAACATCTGTATGCCTCACTTTCCTTAACCTAATGCTACCTACGTTACAAGACTGTTTCCTTAGCATAAGTTATTATAAGCATTTAAAACAGTTATGGATATGTGCTACAGGTTACAAAATACTTGTTAAATAAAATAAATAAATACCTGTACTAGACCGGATTATTTCTGTTCCAACAACATGGCCCAGCAGGTCATATTGATTCAGTCGAGAGCCATCTTGTGCCACTTCCACAGATTTGTTCTTCCCAAGAGTCCAAGAATAAACGACTTCAGCTGTTGTATAGGCATCTAAGGCAAAAAAAGTCAAGAAGGAAAAGGGAATGGGAAAGAAAATGATTATCTTTGATAGTAAACTCATATGAGATTGAAATACAACTCCCATCCCAAAACACTTTTTAATATGTGGTCTGTCTTAAAATGGATTACATTTATCCATGCTTGTATTAAGTACTTGTTGAATAATTATTAATAGTTTACCCTGGACACTATTGCCAACATCCATTGGATTGCAGAAAAAGCAAGAGAATTCCAGAAAAATATCTACTTCTGCTTCTTTGACTATACTAACGCCTTTGACTGTGTGGATCACAACAAACTGGAAAATTCTTAAGGAGGTGGGAATACCAGACCACCTTAACTGCCTCCTGAGAAACCTGCATGCAGGTCAAGAAGCAACAGTTAGAACCAGACATGGAAACATGAACTGGTTCAACATTAGGAAAGGAGTACATCTAGGCTGCATATTGTCACCCTGCTTATTTAACTTATATATATGCAGAGTACATCATGCAAGATGCTGAGGTGGATGAAGCACAAGCTGGAATCAGGATTTCCAGAAGAAATGTCAATAACATCAGATATGCAGATGACACCATGCTAATGGTAGAAAGCAAAGAGGAACTAAAGAGACTCTTAATGAAAGTGAAAGAGGAGAGTGAAAAAGCTGGCTTAAAACTCAAAATTTTAAAAACTAAGATCATGGCATCTGGTCCCATCATTAATGGCAAATAGATGGGGAGACAATGAAAACAGTGACACATCTTATTTTCTTAAGGCTCCAAAATCACTACAGATGGTGACTGAAGCCATGAGATTAAAAGACACTTGCTCCTTGGAAGAAAATCTATGACAAACCTAGACAGCATATTAAAAAGCAGACATCACTTTGCTAACAAAGGTATGTATAATCAAAGCTATGGTTTTTCCAGTAGTCATGTATGGATGTGAGAGTTGAACCATAAAGAAGGCTGAGCACCGAAGAATTGATGCTTTCAAACTGTGATGCTGGAGAAGACTCTTGAAAGTCCCTTAGACAGCAAGGAGATCAAAGCAGTCAATCCTAAAGGATATCAACTCTGAATATTCATTAGAAGGACTGATGCTGAAGCTGAAGCTCCAATACTTTGGCCACCTGATATGAAGAGCCAACTCACTGGAAAAGACCCTGACACTGGTAAAGATTGAGGTTAGGAGGAGAAGGAGGCAATAGAGGATGAGATGGTTGGATGGCATCACGACTCAATGGACGTGAGTTTGAGCAAACTCCGAAAGATAGTGAAGGATGGAGAAGCTTGGTGTGCTACAGTCCACAGGATCGCAAAGAGTCAGACACAACTGAGTGACTGAAAAACAACAACAACTCTGGACACACAGAAATAAACCCAAAGTGGTCACAGTCCAGAAGACTCACAGTGACTCACAGTCTTCTGGACTGCCAATAAACCTTTATAAAGTTTTCCTTCTCTTGGAGGATAGAGAGTGGCGGCAAGGGGAGGAATGGTTAAAATATTATGTAATGCAAATGTCACAAATTCAAATGCCCACAGGAGCTAGAGACATATCTTAAATGACCTAATTAAGCTAGTTGTAAGAAAAATAAACTTCTAGAAATGTAATAAAATTTTCTTTAATTATTAATTATTATGGGATGAGCATATGAATTATGGTAAAAATCATGTTAGGGATATTTTAAATTAAAAATGAAAAATTATAAATTAAAAAAGCAATAACTAATGATTATAATTATATTTTGAAACTTATAAGTTTAATCTAGTTTAACTTGCAAACCAGAAACCTGCCACCATTTCTTTTGTATCAGGGTATTAATATCAGGTCTTGTATTTGGAATTTCAAATTAGAGTATGGAACTTAGCACAGATTAATTTTAACAGGGGTGTGGGTAAGAAAATGGTGAGGGAATGAGGAATGAGGTTATTTAGTTATAGTTAGTATCTTAAAGGAATAGAGTTGCTTTCTTTCTGGACACAGATCAATTCTTAGCACAGTGGGTTTTATATTTGGGGTGAGCACCATGCCCTAACTCAGATATCTAGGATCATTATAAAGGGAACCTGACCGCCATACTGCTCACCCTTTTCATTCATTTTTGAGCTGTTTATTATTCAACTCACTCAGAGATCTCCAAATCATGGTGGCAGCTATCATGTCCATAACATGCTCTATTTAAACCTTATACCACAAAGCAAATAATTGCTAGTGAATTTACCAATGAACAAATGTAAATTCTGTATCCCTACAAAACTTTGAAATGTTGGATATGTATTTCATAACAGTCTGACAAAAACATATGTATTAACTGTGATCTGCTTATATTACAGTTTTAGAACTATTTTCAATATATTCAAGAAAAACATTTCCTGATTTGTTTATAATGGGCCACATGCCCAAAAGTTCCTCAGGCACATCAAAATTCTCATTGAAATTATGAGAAAATACACATAACTTTATGGTATTGTACACCCATGGTGGATTCAAGTCAATGTATGGCAAAAAAAAAAAATGGCAAAACCAATACAATATTGTAAAGTAACATAAATAAATAAATAAATAAAATCTGTGCTCTTATAAATGATGAAGGAAAATGCCACAAGAAATCTAACTTTTCCACATAATATGCACTGTATATGTTCTCAGTCATTTCTTCAATTCACTGACACAAATACTTGATTAAATATATAGTTACTGCTGCAATTAAATCATTTTTATAAATTTGACATCTATAAAATATTTTGATGCCTGTGAAGGTTAATTGCTTAATTAATATATAACTACATTTCCCAGCAGCAACACTTAATGTATACATTCAAATACAAACCTGTTGAAATTTTAATCTATTTGATTGTTTTTTAAATTTCAGTCTGTTTTAAGATTTTCACTGTACATCTTTTTAAACGTATCAATTATGGTTCTTATAATGGATTGCATAATGTTGATATCTGAAGTTTTATTTCTTCAAACAAAAGCGTACTTTGTATGCAAAGCAATTGTGTATAAATATTCATTTTTACTAGGAAATGAAAACTCACAATCTTTCTTGAAATAGTCCTTTCAGTCTATCTTCTATTTATTTAAAATATTTATAGTTATCGGTACAACAACTATGTCAGTTTCCACTTTATTCTACTAGGAGTTCTTAATTCTACCACATATAAACCAAGAATGTAAGTGAGTTGACTAATGGCAACTGACATTGTACCCTGTTTTTAGTGAGGGAGTAGAAAGTGCCCATCTAAAGAGACAGACACTTTTCAGCCCCATGTGGTTGTGGTCCTGTAGAGATTTGAGCTCAGTGTTGTCCTACCTTCTGATTTCATAAAATAATAATAATAAATGAATTGGAATTCTGTGTAACATCTCCCAAATTTCAAATCTTGGAGGATAATTTTGAAAGAAATTAACACTTATTATGGGCTTCCCTGGTGGCTCAGTGGTAAAGAATCCGCCTGCAATGCAGGAGATGTGAGTTCGATCCCTGGGTTGGAAAGATTCCCTGGAGAAGGAAATGGCAACCCACTCCAGTTTTCTTGCCTGGGAAATCCATGGACAGAGGAGCCTGGTGGGCTACAGTCCATAAAGTCGGAAAAGAGTTGGACATGACTTAGTGCCTAAAACAACAGACAACACTTATTATGTCAAATAAAGGATATTTGCAAACCACCAACTTATAACTTGGTTGGACCTAATAGATATCTAAAGGACACTCCATCCAAAACAGCTGAATACACATTCTTTTCTGTACACAGGGAAGTTTTCCAGATAGAACACATGATGGCCACAAAGCAAGTCTCAATAAGTTTAAGAAGATAGATGTTATATCAAGCATATTTTCCAACCACATAACGTGAATCTGGAAATCAATGATAGGAAGAAAAATGGAGAAAACACAATTACATAAACACTTAAAACATCATGCTAATAAAAAAACCAAAGAGTCAACAGAAAAATCAGAGAGGAAATTTTTTAAAATACCTTGAAACAAATGAAATAAAAGCACAATATTCAAAAATCCTACTACATAATTGCACTCATCTCACACACGAGCAAAGTAATGCTCAAAATTCTCCAAGCCAGGATTCAACAATACATGAACCGTGAACTTCCAGATGTTCAAGCTGGTTTTAGGAAAGGCAGAGGAACCAGAGATCAAATTGCCAACATCCGCTGGATCATTAAAAAAGCAAGAGAGTTCCAGAAAAACATATATTTCTGCTTTATTGACTATGCCAAAAGCCTTTGGCTGTGTGGATCACAATAAACTGTGGAAAATTCTGAAGGAGATGGGAATACCAGACCACCTGATCTGCCTCTTGAGAAATCTGTATGCAGGTCAGGAAGCAACAGTTAAAACTGGACATGGAACAACAGACTGGTTCCAAATAGGAAAAGGAGTACGTCAAGGCTGTATATTGTCACCCTGCTTATTTAACTTATATGCAGAGTACATCATGAGAAATGCTGGGCTGGAAGAAAAACAAGCTGGAATCAAGATTGCCAGGAGAAATATCAATAACCTCAGATATGCAGATGACACCACCCTTATGGCAGAAAGTGAAGAGGAACTAAAAAGCCTCTTGATGAAAGTGAAGGAGGAGAGTGAAAAAGTTGGCTTAAAGCTCAACATTCAGAAAACTAAGATCATGGCCTCTGGTCCCATCACTTCATGGGAAATAGATGGGGAAACAGTGGAAACAGTGTCAGACTTTATTTTGGGGGGCTCCAAAATCACTGCAGATGGTGATTGCAGCCATGAAATTAAAAGATGCTTGCTCCTTGGAAGGAAAGTTATGACCAACCTAGACAGCATATTAAAAAGCAGAGACATTACTTTGCCAACAAAGGTCCATATAGTCAAGGCTATGGTTTTTCCAGTGGTCATGTATGGATGTGAGAGTTGGACTGTGAAGAAAGCTGAGCGCCGAAGAATTGATGTTTTTGAACTGTGGTGTTGGAGAAGACTCTTGAGAGTCCCTTGGACTGCAAGGAGATCCAACCAGTTCATCCTAAAGGATATCAGTCCTGGGTGTTCATTGGAAGGACTGATGCTGAAGCGGAAACTCCAATACTTTGGCCACCTCATGGGAAGAGTTGACTCATTGGAAAATACCCTGATGCTGGGAGGGATTGGGGACAGGAGGAGAAGGGGATGACAGAGGATGAGATGCCTGGATGGCCTCACCAACTCGATGGACACGAGTTTGAGTACACTCTGGGAGTTGGTGATGGACAGGGAGGCCTGGCATGTTGCAATTCATGGGGTCGCAAACAGTCGGACATGACTGAGCGACTGAACTGAACTTGAATGAATGTAAGAAAACAGAAACAGACTCCCAGATACAGGTAACAAACTAGTGCTTATCAGTGGGGAGAGGAACTAGGAGATGGCAAGATAAGGGTAGAGGATTAAGAGGCACAAACCACTATATATAAAGTACATAAGTAACAATAAAATATTGCATAGCACAAGGAATACAGCCAATAATTTATAATAACTGTAAGTGGAATATAATTTATCAAAATATTGAATCACTATGGTGTACATCTGAAAGTAATATAATATTTTAAATTAACTGTACTTTAAATTTTTTAAAAATGAAATAAGTGTTTTAGTCCATAGGCTATAAGGTCTTGTGGACAGGACTGAAATAGAGATGACATGGCTAGACGTATGCTCTAGAAAGACTGTTCAACCAGCAGTATGGATGACTGGTTGGAAAGAATGAAACTAAAGCCAAAACAGTAGTTAAAAAGGTCATCACAATGTTTTGTGTAAATGGCATTTAGGACACAATATATAATATTAGTGGGATGAATTGAGTGGAACAAGGAGGAGATCTCAGTGGCAGAATATAACTATGACTTGGCTTCCCTGATAGTTCAGTTGGTAAAGAATCCGCCTGCAATGCAGGAGACCCCAGTTGGATTCCTGGGTTGGGAAGATCCCCTGGAGAAGGGATAGGCTACCCACTCCAGTATTCTTGGGCTTCCCTTGTGGCTCAGCTGGTAAATAATCTGCCTGCAATGTGGGAGACCTGGGTTTGATCCTTGGGTTGGGAAGATCACCTGGAGAAGGGAAAGGCTACCCACTCCAGTATTCCGGCTTGGAGAATTCCATTGACTGCATAGTCCATGGGGTTACAAAGAGTCAGACATGACTGAGTGACTTTCACTTTCAAGAAAGGAAAGGAGGAAGTCTAAGGAAGGATTCTAGATGACCATGAGTTTGTAACTTTTGCAAGTACTTGACTAATGATGGAATTCATTTACCCATTGGGGAATAGAAGTCTTTCCCTTCAAGCCTCCTCTTTCTTCTCTTCTCCCTCCCTGTCCCATGGGTTTCTTTAAACCCTCAACTTCCCTCCCAATTGAGTCCTTCTCCTCAATTTTGATCTTTTTTTTTTCCCCATGGAGGGGCAAAGGTAGACAGGTGTGGGGAATGGATGCTGCAGAAAGGAGACCTATCAGACAATAAGAACTACAGCACTCCCAGAATGGCCCCCTGAACATATATTGTATTGGCTATGATGCCACAAGCATCTGCTTGCCTTTGGTTGCTTTGCCAAATGCCTCCTTCTGTTACTTGAGCCTTGGTATGTGCCAGGCTCTAGGAATATGGGAAGTAAAAATCACTGTTGCTACAACAGCACAAATGAGCAAGAATTCCCTTTGAACTCATACTGTCAGAAACTGATTGCTTGATTGCTTGATTCAGTCACTCATATACTGAGACATTATATTAGATGGTAAATGTACAGGAGTCATAAGACATTTGAGGTCCCAACCCTTCATTGAATTTATAGTCTAGTACAGAAAGAAAATATGTAAGTAAATAAAGAAGATAATATCATACAGTGATAAGTGCTATAAAAAATAAGAGTTTATGAGGTGGGGAGGAGTTTAATTAGATACAGTGATCAGAGCAGATCCCTTTGAGGGGGTGACTTTTTAGCAGACAAACAGAAGATGAGCAAAAGCCAGAGTTCGATGGAGAATATTTCAGGCGCCAAACAAACAAAAAACAGAAAGTGTAAGCTCTTCTGAGTGGGAAATATTCTGCAGTGTTATAGTGCTCTAGGAACTGGAAGAAAGCCAATGGAAAGGGGAAAGAGATATGAGATGAGGTTGAAGAGGTTAACAACAACCTGATCATGGGATCTAAACCAAGACACAAAACATAAAAGAAGGTTTCAGAGAAAAAATAATCAGCTTGGTTTGGGCATATTCAGTAAGAATACCAGAGTTCTGATGAACATAACAACTACAGCCTAAGGTTGGCATACTATGAAACCAAGTTTAATTAAACACTCCATAGGTTTATAACTAATTCAAATACTTAAAACTGTCAAGATTTTAAAATATCCAAAGTTACAGGGTACGTTATAGGCAAGTATGCATGTGTGCCAAGTTGCTTCAGTTGTGACTGACTCTTTGCAACCCTGTGGACTGTAGCCCACCAGGCTCCTCTGTCAGAGAGTTACTGGCAAATCAGGACAGATTTGGACTTCTGGCATGAGGTATATGTGTTTATGCAACTATTGATATGATCATGTGGCTTTTTTGTCCTTTATTTTATTGATACGGTGTATTACATTGATTGATTTTTGGATATAAAGCCAACTTTATATCCCTGGAATAGATCCCACTTGAAGATAGTGGGTAATTCATTTATAGGCTTTTTTATTTGGTTTTTATTTTATTTATTTTGTTGAAGATCTTTATGTCTATAGTCATAAAGAATTCATAAAGAATATTTGTCTGTAGTTTTCTTTTCTTGTGATCTTTGGTTTTGGTATCATGGTAATACTGACCTGACTGAATGTTCTTCCTCATCTGTATTATACAAGACTTTGGGAAGACTTAGTATTCATTCTTCTTTAAATATTTGATAAAATTCAGTGGTGAAACCATCTGGGTCTGGGTTTTTGCTTGTGGGAAGTTATAAAATTACTAATTAAGTCTCTTGTTACAGGTCCAATAAAAATGTCTACTTTTTTCTCAGTCACTTCCAGTAGTTTGTGTATTAGTAGTAATTTTTCCATTTCATCTAGGCTTTCTCATTTGTTGACATATAATTTGCAGCTTGTGTTACTTTATAATCCTGTTTATTTCTGTAAGATCAGTAGTGATGTCCTTATTTCATGATTTGATTATTCTCTTGTTTTGTGCATCTGTGTTTTGTATTCTCTCTTTCATCAGTCTAGCTAAAGGTTTATCAGTTTATTGATTTTTTTCAAAAAACCGCTTTTACAATATTTGATTCTCTTTAGTGTTTTTCTATTTTCTGTTTCATTTAATTTCACTCTAATGTTTATTATTTTCTTCTATCTGCTTGTTTTGAATTTAGTTTGCTCTTTTAAGGTGGAAGTTCAGGTTATTGATTTTAGATCTTTCTTCTTTTTGATACAGTTATAAGTTTCCCTCTAAACACTGCTTTAAGCTGTATTTACCTTGTACATAATTTTCATTAATTTCAAAATATTTTCTAATTTCCCTTATGATTTTTTCTTTGACACATTTTTTTTATTTAGGAGTATGCTGTTTAATTTCAACATATTTGTGAATTTCCCAAATTCCCTTCCATAGTTGATTTTTAATTTCATTCAAGTGAGGTTAGATAACACACTTCATATGGTTTCAGTACTTTTAAACTGACTGCATCTTGTTTTAAGGCCTAACATACAGTCTACTACAGAAAATATTCCATGTGCACTTCAGAATAATGGGTGTTCTGATATTATTTGGTAGAGTGCAATATAAATGCTAATTAGACCTAATTGCTTTGTATCATGTTCAAATCTTCTATTTCTATGTTGATATTCTGTCTAGTTGCTCTATGGAAGTGGAACATTAAAATGTTTAGTTTTTTACATAAATCACAGCAAGATCCTCTATGACCCACCTCCCAGAATATTGGAAATAAAAGCAAAACTAAACAAATGGGACCTAATGAAACTTAAAAGCTTTTGCACAACAAAGGAAACTATAAGCAAGGTGAAAAGACAGCCCTCAGATTGGGAGAAAATAATAGCAAATAAAGAAACAGACAAAGGATTAATCTCAAAAATATACAAGCAACTCCTGCAGCTCAATTCCAGAAAAATAAATGACCCAATCAAAAAATGGGCCAAAGAACTAAACAGACATTTCTCCAAATAAGATATACAGATGGCTAACAAACACATGAAAAGATGCTCAACATCACTCATTATCAGAGAAATGCAAATCAAAACCACAATGAGGTACCATTACACACCAGTCAGGATGGCTGCTATCCAAAAGTCTACAAGCAATAAATGCTGGAGAGGGTGTGGCTAAAAGGGAACCCTCTTACACTGTTGGTGGGAATGCAAACTAGTACAGCCGCTATGGAAAACAGTGTGGAGATTTCTTAAAAAACTGGAAATAGAACTGCCATATGACCCAGCAATACCACTTCTGGGCATACACACTGAGGAAACCAGATCTGAAAGAGACACGTACACCCCAATGTTCATCACAGCACTGTTTATAATAGCCAGGACATGGAAGCAACCTAGATGCCCATCAGCAGACGAATGGATAAGGAAGCTGTGGTACATATACACCATGGAATATTACTCAGCCATTAAAAAGAATACATTTGAATCAGTTCTAATGAGATGGATGAAACTGGAGCCCATTATATAGAGTGAAGTAAGCCAGAAAGATAAAGAACATTACAGCATACTAACACATATATATGGAATTTAGAAAGATGGTAATGATAACCCTACATGCAAAACAGAAAAAGAGACACAGAAGTACAGAACAGACTATTGAACTCTGTGGGAGAATGTGAGGGTGGGATATTTCAAAAGAACAGCATGTATACTATCTATGGTGAAACAGATCCCCAGCCCAGGTGGGATGCATGAGACAAGTGCTCAGGCCTGGTGCACTGGGAAGACCCAGAGGAATTGGGTGGAGAGGGAGGTGGGAGGGGGGATCGGGATGGGGAATACATGTAACTCCATGGCTGATTCATGTCAATGTATGACAAAACCCACTGAAATGTTGTGAAGTAATTAGCCTCCGACTAATAAAAAAAATAAAATAAAATAAAATATTTAGTTTTTTTTTTTTTTTTTACTATTGAATTGTCTATTTCCCTTTTCTATTCTTGTCAGTATTTCTCTGTGCATTTTGGGTTTCTAGGTACAATCATCTTTATAATTGTTATATCTTCCTGATGAATTGGTCCTTTTTATCATTATGAAATCTTCAAGGCTTCTTCAGTATGGGGGTGAAGAGGATCAGAACATGGTTCTCTCGCCTTAATGTGAATCAGCCATTTCTCTTGACTAACACTCCTCAGACTGTTGTGAGCCTTTGGTTAGAGTTTGGAGAAAGTTAATTTTGACAACTTTTGAAAATGTTCTTGTTGCTTTTATGGAAGAGTGGATTTTCAGAAGTTCTCACTTTACCATTCCAGAATTGCTTCCTTATTAGTTTTCAAAGTCAATATTAACTGCCCACTTAAGAATTTAAACCACTCTCTCCTTCTTAATATACTTAATTTGCTTCTAGGACGGTATGTTCCCTTAAGTTTCCTCTTACTACACCTGTCCTATCCTTCACATTTACTGAGTTATTCTCTTCTCTTTAGCCTCTAAATGTTATAGTGATTCAGGAAATAGTCTTTGACACTCTTATCTACATGCAGGCAGCTCCTCCAGCCTTATGCCTTTAAATACCATCTAAATGGATGAAACTTCAATTAAATATCCAGTCTGCTGGCTCATATGGTAAAGAATCTGCCTACAATGCAGGAGACCCGTGAACAATCCCTGGGTAGGGAAGATCCCCTGGAGGAAGGATTGGCTACCCACTCCAGTATTCTTGTCTGGAGTGGGCTACATTCCATGGGGTCACAAAGAGTTGGACATAACTGAACGACTAACACATACTAGATATCTTTCCTGAAACCAGACTTACATTCCATATATTCAGCACCCAGAAGCACTAGTTGTGTCCCTTATCAAGCATAAACCCCATCAAGTGTAACTACTATCCTGACTATTGTTTCTATGTGTAATTTCCTTCCTGGCATTTGTTGGGAAATGTATATATATATTTTGAAAATCAAATATTTAGAAAAATAGTTGAGAAATAAGCAAAATGGAAAAGGTATTATAATTCTCCTATAAAAATTAAAGCTTAACAATAGATATAGAATCATTACTGGATTAAAGAAATCTACTAATGTCAAGTCAAAGCAAGAACAGGAAATGCTGGTACACTGAGTCAAAAGTGGTGAAATTCCAAGTATCAGCACAGGAATATATGTGGATCTGATCACTTGATTTTGCTTATTATAAGTGTATGTTTATAGCCATGTATACTGCTAATGGAGAGTCATTTTGAAACAAAATTTTAAACTTTATATATTATATTGGAGTATAGCCAATTGTCACTCCAGTCTTCTTGCCTGGGAAATCCCATGGACAAAGGAACCTCGCTGGCTGTAGTCCAAAGGGTCACAAAGAGTTGGACACGACTGAAGTGAATTAGCATGCATAGCTGATTAACAATGTTGTGATAGCTTCAGGTGGACAGCAAAGAGGCTCAGCCATACATATACACGTATCCATTCTCCTACAAACTCCCCTCCCATCCAGGCTGCCATGTAACATTCAGCAGAGTTCCCTGTGCTATACAGGAAGTCCTTGTTGATTATCCATTTTAAATGTAGTATGTACATGTCTATCCCAACCCCCCTAATTATCCCTTCCCCCTGGCAACCCCGCCAACCATAAGTTCATTTTCTATTACTTTTTATATATATATCATCCAGCAGCACCCCTATGGTCAGGGCAAAACTTGAATTCCAAGCTGCAATCCATGGCCAGAATTGGAAAGTACCACCAAGAATGAAGGGGTTTCCCTGGTGGCTCAGACGGTAAAGAATCTGCCTGCAATGCAGGTGACCTGGGTTCAGTCCCTGGGGTGGGAAGATCCCCTGGAGAAGGGAATGGTAACCCACTCCAGGATTCTTGCCTAGAGAATTCCATGGACAGAGAAGCCTGGCGAGCTACAGTCTATGGGGTCGCAAAGAGTCAGACACAACTGAGCAACTAACATACACCAAGAATAAAGGATGTTCTACCCTATCGCCAGAATTTTAGCCTTATCAATCCTTATTGCTCAACAGCTCTAGGTTTCCTAATTGTTCATGAGGGGACCTCTGTTCACTCACAAACAACTCTATCCTACACAGAACGGAAGTAATACTTACCTAACTTGATAGTAAATCCATTAGGACAGAAATCTATAAGTCATCCTTGAGTTCTCTTCTTGTGGTATTCTATATCTAATTCATTGGAGGATCCTTTGGGATTGTCCTTCACAATATATCCAGAATCAGAATCTTACCACTTATGCCACCATCACTCTGATCTGAGCCATCAACATCTCTCAGCTGAAACATTGCAATAACCTATTAACTGGACTCCCTGCTTCTATCTTTCTCATACTTAGTCATAATATTTTTAACATAATGATTCTTTAAAAACCAAAAATCAGATAATATATCAAAATATTCCAATAACTCCATTTTCCCTCAGAATAAAATTCAAAGCGCTTTACTGTCCATCACGACTGCAGATGACCTGACCCCCTCTTTGATCTCACATCTGGCACTTTGATGTCCTTTAACAAGTCAGATACATTTCTGACTCAGGGTCTTGTCCCTGGCTGTTCCCTATAACTACAGAATTATTTCCACTAATATCTGTCTTGTTAAACCTTTTGCCTCCTCAAACTTTCTGCCCAAATGTCACTTTTTCAAAGAAGACTACATTGATTATTTTAAATTTCAATGGCAATGCCTGTCTTCTACCTAGACATGATTGACCCCACCCTATTCTGCAGTACTTTTATGTCTTCTTATGGTGCTTCTCATTTTACAACATACTTAATACTTTACTTTCTAATCTAATGTTTATTTTCTCTTTTGCCATCACTCTCTCCTCTATATAAGCTCCACAAGGGCAGGGTCTTTGTTTTATTCATGGATACACTCCAAACTCCTATAATAGAGCCTGGCCCACAGGAGATAATTTGTAAATATTTGACAATGATTGAAAAAAATATGTCACACATAATTATTTGGGTCTTTTCAAATGCACTTTCTACATTAAAATACAGAGATAAATATAATTTAGAGATGATAAACACAGACCATGATATATTGCTCCAAGTTCAGTTCAGTCACTCAATCGTGTCCGACTCTTTGCAACCCCATGGACTGCAGCACATCAGGCCTCCCTGTCCATCATCAACTCCTGGAGTTTACCCAAACTCATGTCCATTGAGTCAGTGATGCCATCCAACCATCTCATCCTCTGTTGTCCCCTTTTCTTCCTGACTTCAATCTTTCCCAGCATCAGGGTCTTTTCAAATGAGTCAGTTCTTTGCATCAGTTGGCCAAAGTATTGGAGTTTCAGCTTCAACATCAGTCCTTCCAATGAATACTCAGGACTGATTTCCTTTAGGATGGACTGGTTGGATCTCCTTGTAGTCCAAGGGACTCTCAAGAGTCTTCTTCAACACCATAATTCAAAAGCATCAATTCTTCGGTGCTCAGCTTTCTTTATAGGCCAACTCTCACATCCATACATGACCACTGGAAAAACCATAGCCTTGACTAGATGGACCTTTGTTGGCAAAGTAATGTCTCTGCTTTTTAATATGCTGTCTAGGTTGGTCATAACTTTCCTTCCAAGGAGTAAGCATCTTTTAATTTCATGGTTGCAGTCACCATCTGCAGTGATTTTGGAGCCCCAAAAATAAAGTCTGCCACTATTGCTCTGATGACTCCCAAATTAAACTTACTCTGAAATTCTTAGTCAGAAACTCAGTCAAATTCTACTCAATTTTGATTTTTCTAATTATCTGAAAATAGGCTATGTATCTACTTATTTCTCTGACAGATTTACAGCTACTGGCAAGGGCAATACTCTCTTAAAAGGAGAAAATTTCCCATCTCTTACTGTTTATCATTCGCTATAGAGACTTAGATAGAACTATACGAGGATGCACATAGAATAGGCGTTTTAAAAATATAAACACCTTCTGTTTGAAGGATATTGTCTTTAGGAAGCTATTATTGTGCTTATATTAGCTCTGTCTTGACTTGTCTTATGGATAATTTAGGAAACAGATGTTAATGTTTCAACCTAATGACAAAAAAATTAGTCTAAAATGGTGAAATAAGGTTTGCTTCCTAAAATGAAAACTCTATTAAAGGTTAAATCTCCTCCTGATCAGTTAGTACTACTCCATCCCACTCCCTTTCCCCACTTACATACTAGCCCAAATTAAAGGTCTCTTTTGAAACTACTAAGGGATAGAATAGGAACTATGGCATTTTGTGGGGGTGGGGGGAAGATCAGAAAACAGAAAGTAGGAAAATACATACAGCTTCCAAACTTCAGTGGGCAGGCATGCACATCCATAGGAAAATCTTCCAAATGCATGGGGCACTCGGCATGAATTGTTAACCTAAAAGGAAGAACAGAATATGAAATTAAGCTAAAGTGAATGGTATTAAACATGGAGCTCTGTTTCCATTCACCAGCAGTGGAGTACTGCTAAAAAACCAAAAATTTGTTTGTTTAGGTTCACTGAGATCTAAGATTTTATGAACACAAGGGATGGATTAACTGAACTAGAGAGCCCTCAAAGCAGCATTCAGTATTCAGATTTTTAGATCAGATATGAATCCACCTTACTACCTTTACGAAAACAAGTCTCATTTATCTGCCCTAGCTGAGCTCCCTTAGCTCCCCACCAAAGAAGTAATGGAAACACCAGGTTTTGAGTCATTCAGTCCTGATAGCAATTTATTTGCATGTGTGAGCGTACACTCAGTCACTCAGTTGTGTCTGACTCTGAAACTCCATGGACTGTAGCCTGCCAGGTTCCTCTGTCCATGGAATTTTCCAGGCAAGAATACTGGAGTGGGTTGCCATTTCCTTCTCCAGCGGATCTTCCCGACCCAGGGATCGAATTCACATCACTTGCATCTCCCACATTGGCAGGCGGATTTTTTACCACTGCACCACCTTGGAAGCCCAGCAGTTTATTTCTGAAATAATTCTCCTCAGCAGGCTATCATGTGAATTAAATACTTTAGAGACTGCACTGGAGAGGAGGGATGTGTAGAAAAGATATCTTTAACCTGATAATAAGCACAAAAGATGGCTCTGCTGCTTATAGAAACTGGTATAGCTTTGTTAAAGAAGGTGATTCTTGGAGAACACATACACATACTTGCACATGAATATACACACACAACAGCTGGTGAGAAAAAAATTTACAAAGTTTATGGAGGACATCAAACACCTCAGAGGTCAAGTATGAAGGATTCATGTGCTCTTAATAGGGACAACATGTAGGAGAGACTGTTCACGGATTCCTCAATGGAAATCTGGATTGAGTAAGACTTGCCATACCCACATACTCATTCTCTGGCATTACTCTGTCTAAATAATCAATTCCCAAATTTCCCCCCTTTTTCCTTCATATATTTTGAGCCTCAACTTTCTTTGTCCTAGGAAGTAACCTGTTATGTGGAAATGGGAATCGCACAGCAAAAATTCAGAATTATTTGACAGCTAACTCTGATGAGCTTTTTCTAGCTAACCTGTATACCTCCTGGTTATACTGGATTCAATCCTTGCCATCCTCTTAGAGTTTTAGGTGGCCAACTGGCAAGAATCTCTTATCCTGGCTAACTGTTAAACTTGATAAATGTGTACCACCTCATAAATGATTACAGTAGCAATAGTGGATATTGCTCAAAGCAGGCTGACTAAAGCAAACATGCTCGGGTGTTTATTAGCAAGAACTCTAGGCTGGAAGGCAGAAACAAACTGTGTGCCCTTTAGCAAATATTTACCCATCTCTTATTTTCCATTTCCTTATCTAAATAGTAAGAGGTTAAAACTAGATGGCAAGTGTCCTTGCAGCTCTAACTAATCCCTTGGATATTTATAAAATTTCCCATGTGTCTTGGCCAAAAGCTCAATTCTCAAGTCAACCTGCAATATCCCACCAATCTACTCTTTATTCTTAAGGCATAGGTAGGGAGTTTCACGACTCATAGAATCTGATACAAGAGAAATATCTTTCATTGAGAAGCCTGCTCCTGTTGGATACATAAAAGATTTCATGAGGGCTTAATAAAGAAAACTGTGTTCCTTTTCTCCACTTATATTAGTATTTCCAAGATACTGCCTATTTTGAGTAATGCCAAAGGGAAACTACTTTATGTCTACCCTGTTGTCCTGAGGACATGGCAAATATAACCACAACAAATAGATTGTCAAAGCCAAGATGCAAAAGGTACTGACTTCTGTTTAGGAGCAGAACTGAATTATAATAGCTTTCCTATTTTCATTCCCATCCACTTTATACACATTCTACTGAAGCACAGAGAAGTAATGATAAAGCAGATGTTGGTGGGAGTAGGGTACTTCACAAGCCAGATTATGCTGTGGTCTTTTCACTGGTACTTAAATGCATCCTAATGCCTTCTCTCCTCCTTGTTACTTTTAAGACCCCTTCAAGCTTTTCGTGCAGCAGAAAGCACCCAGACTAAACTCAGGCTAATATACTCATCACCACAATCTATGCTACAAAATATCCATTTGCTTCAAAACTTTGCTTCTACCCTCTTTTATTATTATGTTGAAAGTGAAAGTCATTCAATCATGTCCGACTCTTTGCGACCCCATGAACTATACAGTCCATGGAATTTTCCAGTGCAGAATACTGGAGTGGGCAGCCTTTCCCTTCTCCAGGGGATCTTCCCAACCCAGGTCTCCCACACTGAAGGCAGATTCTTTACCAGCTGAGCCACAGGGGAAGCCCTATTATTATGTTATTAAATTATTATTTTGTGACAAAACACTTAACATAAGATCCGCCCACTTAATAAATTTTAAGTATTTAACACAGTATTTTTAATTTGCCCAAATAGATATTAGTACAAAGAAGACATACAAAATGGTTAACAGGGACTTGAAAAGATGCTCAACATCTCTACTCATCAGGGAAATGCAGATTAAAACCACAATGTGATATCACCACACATCTGTTAGAACAGCTGTCATCAAAAAAGATAAGATATAACAAGTGTTGGTGAGGATGTGGAGAAAAGAGAATCCTCCTACACTGTTAGTGGGAATGTAAACTGGTACAGCCCCTATGGAAAACAGTAGAGAGGCTCCTCAAAAATTAAAAATAGAGCTACCACGTGATCCAGCAATCCCACTTCTGGTTCTTTGTCCAAAGGAATTGAAATCAAGATATCAAAGTGATATCTGCATTTCCATATTTTATTGCAAAATTATTCACAATAGCCAAGACATGGAAGCAAACTAAATATCCATTAACAGATAAGTGGATAAGAAAACATACATACATACTATGGAATATTATCCAGCCTTAGAAAGAAGAAATCCTACCATTTGCAACAACATTGATGAACTTGTAGGACATCATGCTAAGTGAAATAAGGTGGACAAAGACAAATACTGTACGATTTCACTCATACGTGGGATCTAAAACAGTCAAATTCACAGAAGCAGAGAACAGAATGGTGGTTGCCATGAGCTGGAGTGAACTGGGAAGTATTAGTGAAAGAGTACTAAATTTCAGTTACACAAGATGAATGAGACTTACAGATATACTAGACAGCATATTAAAAAGCAGAGACATTACTTTGCTACCAAAAGTCTGTATAATCAAAGCTATGGCTTTTCCAGTAGTCAAGTATGGATGTGAGAGTTGAACCATAAAGAAGGCTGAGCATCAAAGAACTGATGTTTTCAAACTGGTCCTGGGGAAGACTCTTGAGAGTCCCTTGGACAGCAAAGAGATCAAACCAGTCAATCCTAAAAGAAATGAACCCTGAATATTCATTGGAAGGACATGCTGAAGCTGAAGTTCCAATACTTTGGCCACCTGATGTGAAGAGCTGACTCGTTAGAAAAGACCATGATGCTGGGAAAGATTGAGGGCAGGAGGAGAAGGGGGCAACAGAGGATGAGATGGTTAGATGGCATCACTGACTCAACGGACATGAGTTTGAGCAAATTCCAGGAGACAGTGAAGGACAGGGAAGCCTGGCATGCTGCAGCCCATGGGGTCGCAAAGAATTTGACACAACTTAGCGAGTGAACAACTAGTCTTAAGCTGGCTTTTCAAAAAAGGTCCAAGACCCTTCAAAATGTGACAATCAGATTACAGGAACTGAGTCTCAACCAAGTTTTGACCTGTTTTGATTCCTATGCAGAGAGCAAACAGGAAGTAAAAGGCAATATAGGAAATTCTTTTCTTTGGGGATGAAAGATACAGATGGGAATACAGATGGGAAGGAGGTGTGTTAAAGCCCTTCACACATGCATATACATACCCACACCCTCCTCAGGTACTGTCCTCATTTTACTGTTTTGTAGCACCCTGGCTCCCTTGTCACCCCAATCTTTGTTTCTCAACAGTTGGTTTTTATTCCACCACAGTAATAAGTTAAAGTTTTATTGCTTCCATAGCCTCCTAACTTGTATCTCTACTTTTACCCTTTCTCGGTATACTATATTCTGTACACAATAGCCATCAAGTATTTCCTCATTCTATACAGAGTAACAGCTGAACTCTTTGCCATGGCTTACAGGCTCTTACATGATCTTATCTTCTGTTCCTCTATGGCTTATCTCTTACTCTGCCTTCCCTTGCTGTCTCTGTTCCAGTCACCCTGGCTTCCTTGCAATTCTTCCAGCATGCGTGTCTCTCTTGTGTCATAGCCTTTGCACTTGTTATGCTGTCATGCCTCTTTCAAGTCTTTCCTTAATTATTATCTTCTGAATGAATCCTACCCTGACCTCCACTCAGTTTACTATCCACACTATGCTTAGTAAACTTTACCATGCTCTTTCTTTTCCCATAGTTCAGTTCAGTTGCTCAGTTGTGTCTGACTCTGTGACCCCATGGACTACAGCACGCCAGGCCTCCCTGTCCATCATCACCTCCCAGAGTTTCCCATAGTACCTGACTTAAAACGTGCCATATAATTTATTTGTTCTCATCATTTTTTCCTCCTTATTGTAAAGCTATGGATTTTTGTCTTGGATTCTCTTTGATGTATGCCAGCAGCATAGCACACTACCTAGCACACTGTAGTGTTCAATACATATCCACTGAATCAATTAACTAATGAATGATTTTTGCTTTCCTAAAAGCATGTACTTCCATGGGGAGCTTGGAGAGAGAAAGTGTAGATGGAGTAAGATAGGGTTCAGGCATTCCTAGGGTTCTAGGAAAATAGCATCTTAATATGATTCCTTAACAGCACAATATCTCAACCTATCCTCTTAAGTGGTCATCTAGCCTCTTTCCTAGAATTTCATATCTGAAAGACCCTTACAGAAAGCATCCAGTTTTATTCCCTCATATATTTTGAAAGTGAAAGTGTGAAAGTGTTAATTGCTCAGTTGTGTCCAACTCTTTGCAACCCCATGGACTGTAGCCCACCAGGCTCTTCTGTCCATGGAATTCTCCAGGCAAGATACTGGAGTGGGTAGCCATTCCCTTCTCCAGGGGATCTTCCTGACCCAGGAATCAAACCCAGGTCTCCTGCATTATAGGCAGATTCTTTACCATCTGAGCCACCAAGGAAGGCCTCATATATTTTACATATGATAAAGCAGAAGGGAAGAACATTTCTCAAATCACCCAAGTCTGGGATAGAGCTGACTAAAAGTTTGTTACTTGTTATACTCAACAAATAATTTTTGATCACCTACTATATGCCAGGTATTATTCTAAGCAATGTAAGTACATCAGCAAACACACCAAGGTTGTTTCCCTCTTAGAGCTTACATTTGAGTAGAGGGAAAACACCAAACAAACACGTGAAATAAGTAAACTATATAATGTATTAAAAGGCAATATGCCTCAGGAAGAAAAATAAGATGTGAGTAGAAAGTATTGATAAGGGATTGCGATTTTCAATAGGGTGTTCAGGGAATATCTCACTGAGTAGGCGACATTTAGGCAATGATCCTGAAGGTAGTGAGAGTGAGCCTTATGAATAGCTGGAGAAAGAATATTCAAAGTAGAGGAAGCGGCAAATGCAAAGGCCCAGAAGTAGAAAGGTGCCCAATGTATTAAAAAAAATAGCAACTAGGCTACTGTGGCTGTAATGGAGAGACCAAGGGGGAAGATTAACAGATGATGAGTTCAAAGAGGAAACTATGGGGAATGGGCTGGATAGTATAAGATACAGAGAACTAACTAGTGATTATTGGTGGGTAGATGAAAGGAGAAAGGAAAAGACAGGAGTAAGGAATTAAGAGTTACAAAGTACTATCTTCAAATAAATAAGCTACAAGAATATATTGTACAACACATGGAATACAGCCAATATTTTAAATAATTATTCTTATAACTCTTTAAAGTATAACCATTAAAAATTGTAAATTATCCATACACCTGAAACCTATATAATATTGTATATCAAGTATACCTCTTTACCACTGCATTTAGCCATTATATGGAACACATCTAGGTTTTAATAATTACCTCACATGCATTGTTCTATCTTCATTTTCTGATGTTCATACATTTTTCCCACTCTCCAGCCATCTGCAAATACTTATGATTTTGCCAAAAAAAGCTTTAATGCTTTTGAGTCTTTATACAAATTGTTGGGTTCTTTTTTGTCCTGTCAGAAACACTGTTTCCTCTTCATATGTGAAGCAATTTCCTTCATGTTCATGCTCAAATATTGTCTCTTCTGTGATACTTCATATGTGCCCTATAGGCAGTTCACAGAAATCCCAGAGCAGTTTGTACAAATAGTTTAGTGCTTAACGTTGTTGAAATAGCTTTCTAGGCTCAAGATGGACCCACTGCTGCCTGGGTGCTACATCAGAAAACAAAAACTTAGATGACCTTAGTGTTCCTATAAGTGCTCTACTTGACAGAGAAACACAGTATATCCAGTCAAGTATTTTCAATGGCCAAGCCAACTCTGGGCCATCTCACACCCTAAACAAGGTAGATTATATGGCTCTACCCAAGCAGATACTTTCTCATATTTTCTATTTTTCTCTTCTTCATTTATTCTTTATGTTATAAAAGCTTCCTGCCTTCCACTCCATTCTGAGGTTCTTCAAAAGAAGATTGTTCACTTCATGAAGTGAAATTGTTTGTATCATCTAAGTTTTTTTCTTTAATCATTTTTTAATACCACACAGGATTATCAGTATGTTTATGTGTCTATCTTCTGCACAGAATTATGAGAAACTTGAGAGAACTGTCTCTATATATTATTGTAATCCCATCCATAGTACAGTGATTGGCACACGGCATGTAGTCAGTAAATGCTTCTTGGTTTAATAAATATTTCTGCAAGATAAGTAGAGCAGGTATTTTCAGTCCCTTTTTCCCAGAAGAAGAAACTGAGGTCTAGAGAACAGAAATGCCTTGTTCATGGTTATACTGCTGATCTGGGCCAGAGTTAGGACTCACACTTAGAGTGCCTAATTCCTACTCTAAAGTTCTTCACTACAATAGACAGTCTTCATTTTTCTAGGGGTAGTAAAAACAAGCAGGACCCTGTGGAGTCCTCTGAGGTACAAATCCTTTCTGTGTCCCCTGTCTCCTATGGGGAATTTTGGGATTTTTATGCATGATCCACCTCAAAACTTTGCATGGTTCTGCAATAAACCTTTTTCTGCCCCAAACCCTAATGGTTCCCCTTGTTTGGCCTCACTGGGCATTGAACATGCTAATTTGTGTTTAAAAACAGTAGCATCTAAAATAGTTGGGTTCTTTGGAGCTAGAGGGACCCTTCTGATCTGCAAATCCACCTTGTGTTAGAATGATATTTTAAACAGACTCAGTCTGCCTGGGGTTCAGCTTCTTGCCTTTGAGAATAAAGGCAAATTTTGTCATTTCAAGGTCCCGATTTCCTTTTGCAGCTGGCAAAAATGAAACAAATGTGAGAAGACCTCTTGGGAATACATTCTTCCCTCCCTCTCTCCAGCTCAAATGCTAGTTTCCCTATGATGCTTTTCTATATCTGGGCCCATGCTTCCAGTGTCATGGTCCGGGTGCGGGTTTTAAAATAATTTCCAGACATGAGACAGAATGAGAGGGAAATAAAGTTTATTAGAATGGAAGATGCTGTTAGAACAGCGGGCCAGCTCAAGAGAGAACCAATGTAGAATGGGGGTCCTTAGTCCACTTTTATACCCAGGGTACAAGGAGTGGGATAGGGGTCTTATTTGTTGATTGAATTTGCTGATTGAATGAGGCATGTATACTGGGTAGGGAAGAGTAAAGTAAATACCTCCTCCCTATGGGGTAGGAGGGGAGACAGGTTATACTGTTCCATTAATAGTTACAACATGGATGAGGGAAGGATGATAAGGGTCTGGTTTTTCCATTCCTCCATTCCAAGACCTTCCTTGGTTATCTGTTCTTTCATCATTGGGTCACCACATCCAGGTTGTATGGAAAGCTATCATTATTAGCTTACAGCACTTCATTGTTGGCTTTTTTGAAAATTCCATTATGCCCTATAGTACAGTAAATTATGTGTCCTATCTTTCCTGCTAAAATGCAAGCTCTTGGAGGGTAGGGTTTGATATCACCACATGGAATACATGGCATAATTTGTGATTAACGGAAGACTCATAATGTTACTTGCTTCCCACCTCACTGTAATCTTTCTCAGAGTTCAAAATAAGCCACTATATCTCTTCTGTGCTCTTACTTCTGTTCATTCGAGTGAGACACACTAAGTGAGGTTCTGTGAGTCAGTTGCTAACTTAATGAATAAGAAACTATAGGTGGAATCCCCTAGAGCAAAAGCCATTACAAAAAAGGGTTGTGTGGAACTGGAGGAATCAACCTGCCTGACTTCAGTTTCTACTACAAAGCCACAGTCATCAAGATAGTATGGTACTGGCACAAAGGCAGAAAAATAGAACAATGGAACAAAATAGAAAGCCCAGAGATAAATCCACGCCCCATGGACACCTTATCTTTGACAAAGGAGGCAAGAATATACAATGGAGAGAAGACAATCTCTTTAACAAGTGGTGCTGGGAAAACTGGTCAACCACTTGTAAAAGAAAGAAACTAGAACACTTTCTAACACCATACACAAAAATAAACTCAAAATGGATTAAATATCTAAATGTAAGACCAGAAACTATTAAACTCCTAGAGGAAAACATAGGCAAAACACTCTCCGACATAGACCACAGCAGGATCCTCTATTACCCACCTCCCAGAATATTGGAAAGAAAAGAAAAAATAAACAAATGGGACCTAATTAAACTGAAAAGCTTCTGCACAACAAAGAAAACTCTAAGCAAGGTGAAAAGACTGCCTTCAGAATGGGGGAAAATAATAGCAAACGAAGCAACAGACAAAGGATTAATCTCAAAAATATACAAGCAACTCCTGCAGCTCAATTCCAGAAAAATAAAAGACCCAATCAAAAAATGGGCCAAAGAACTAAACAGTCATTTCTCCAAAGAAGACATACAGATGGCTAACAAACACATGAAAAGATGCTCAGCATCACTCATTATCAGAGAAATGCAAATCAAAACCACAATGAGGTACCATCTCATGCCAGTCAGGATGGCTGCTATCCAAAAGTCTACAAGCAATAAATGCTGGAGAGGGTGTGGACAAAAGGGAACCCTCTTACACTGTTGGTGGGAATGCAAACTAGTACAGCCACTATGGAGAACAGTGTGGAGATTCCTTAAAAAACTGGAATTAGAACTGCCATATGACCCAGCAATCCCACTACTGGGCATACACACCGAGGAAACCAGAATTGAAAGAGACACGTGCACCCCAATGTTCATAGCAGCACTGTTTATAATAGCCAGGACATGGAAGCAACCTAGATGTCCATCGGCAGATGAATGAATAAGAAAGCTGTGGTACATGTGCACAATGGAATATTACTCAGCCATTACAAAGAATACATTTGAATCAGTTCTAATGAGGTGGATGAAACTGGAGCCTATTATACAGAGTGAAGCAAGCCAGAAAGAAAAACACCAATGCAGTATACTAATGCATATACATGGAATTTAGAAAGATGGTAACAATAACCCTGTATGTGAGACAGCAAAAGAGACACAGATGTACAGAACAGTCTTTTGGACTCTGTGGGAGAGGGCGCGGTGGGATGATATGGGAGAATGGCTTTGAAACATGTAAATTATCATATGCGAAATGAATCGCCAGTCCAGGTTCTATGCATGAGACAGGGTGCTCAGGGCTGGTGCACTGGGATGACCCAGAGGGACGGGATAGGGAAGGAGGTGGGAGGGGGGTTCAGGATGGGGAACACATGTACACCCATGGAGGATTCAAGTCAATGTATGGCAAAACCAATACAATATTTTAAAGTAAAATAATAAATAATATTTTAAAAAGTGTTGTGTGAAGCAAAGCTATTAATGCTTGGTTGATTTCATTACATTAAGTCCTATAGAATTAACAATGTGACCCAAATGCCTCCCATGGTTCCTGCCATTTCAGAGGCAGTCTCTATATGAAGACTCAGATGCAAGCTATTTGCATCTAAAGCAAGAAGAGAAGAGCTTTATTATTAACATTTCTGTGTGTTGGTGGGAAAAGTCCAGGTATCATGCACAATTTATCTTTCAAAAAATGTCATTGAAACATCCCAAGTACATAAGCAAAACTGACCCAATCATACGATCAAAGAATAAAGGATGGCATGCCGGTCTGAATATGACAATAAGCCTCTCTTAAATGGTCAAAAAATACCACTTTCTTCTTGATAATGTAACCAAACAGGACCCTATGGGTTCTTCCCAAGGGACAGGCCCTCCCCCAAATCCTCTGCTTTAGCTCCTTTCTGAAGTATCTAGAGAACAGTATTTGATGCAAATTTCCTGAGCTGTTTCACAAATGTGAAAAACCTCCCTCCAAATGGAAGAAGTTAACTACTCAATGACCATAAGGACACAGCCCCTGGCCTCCTGGAGCAAGGATTGATGAAGTTACCCTTGTGACACCACCTCCCTCCCTCATCTGGATTTTACAAATGTTTTGTCAAAAACCTTTGGTGAGCTCCAGGCTTTTGAGGGCTTGAGCACCCTGTCTCCTCGCAAGTATTACAGGGAAGAACAAAATTTGACTACAAGTTGTATCTGTTTCCTTTATTTTAAACTTTGCTTCCAGTAGCTTTTGTTCACTAAAAGGATACTGTCTATACATAATGGCCTACCTCAGGGAACCTTGCCGCTTTGCCTGAATGTTAAACCAAAAGGCCTATGTTCAGAGACACATACTGATTCTGTCCACCTGTGGATGATGGCAAGAAAACAGAAATTAGCAAATCCACTCCTTGAGACTTCAACAGTACATGAACCAGTAACTTCCAGATGGACAAGCTGAATTTAGAAAAGGCAGAAGAATCAGAGATCAAATTGCCAACATCCCTTGGATCATATAGAAAGCAAGGGAATTCCAGGAAAACATCTACTTTTGCTTCATTAACTACACTAAAGCCTTTGACTGTGTGGATCACAACAAACTGTGGAAAATTCTTAAAGAGATGAGAATGCCAGATCATCTTATCTGACTCCTGAGAGACCTGTGTGCAGGTCAAGAAGCAGCAGTTAGAACGAGACATGGGACAATGGTCTGGTTCAAAATTGGGAAAGGAGTACATCAAGGCTGTATATTGTCACCCTGCTTATTTAACTTATATGCAGAGTCCATCATGCAAAATGCTGGGCTGGATGAAGCGCAAGCTGGAATTAAGACTGCTGGGAGAAATATCAATAACCTCAGATACACAGGTGATACCACTCTAATGGCAGAAAACCAGGAGGACCTAAAGAGCTTCTTGATGAAGGTGAAAGAGGAGAGTGAAAAAGCTGACTTAAAACTCAGCATTCAAAAAACCAAGATCATAGCATCTGGTCCCATCACTTCATTGCAAATAGATGGGGAAAAAGTGGAAACAGTAGCAGATTTTATTTCTTGGCATTCCAAAATTACTGCAGACGGTGATTGCAGCCATGAAATTAAAAGATGCTTGCTTCTTGGGAAAAAAAAAACCTATGACAAACCTAGACAGTATATTAAAAACCAGAGACATCACTTTGCTAACAAAGGTCCATAGAGTCAATGGTTTTTCCAGTAGTTCCAGAAAAACCAGACTACAGGTTTTTCCAGTAGTCATGTACGGATGTGAGAGTTAGACCATAAAGAAGGCTGAGCACCAAAGAATTGATGCTTTCGAACTATGATGGTGGAGGAGTCTTGAGAGTCCCTTGGACAGCAAGGAGATGAAACCAGTCAATCCTAAAGGAAATCAACCCTGAATATTCACCTGAAAGATTGATGCTGAAAGTGAAGCTCCAATACTTTGGCCACCTGATGCGAAGAGCTGACTCATTGGAAAAGACCCTGATGTTGGGGAAGATTGAGGGCAGGAGGAGAAGGAGGTGACAGAAGATGAGATGGTTGGAATGGCATCACCAACTCAATGGACATGAGTTTGAGCAAACTCTGGGAGACAGTGAAGGACAGGGAAGCCTGGCGTGCTGCAGTTCATGGGGTCACAAAGAGTCAGACACAACTTAGCAACTAAACAACAACTCCCTGAGGCTTCGATTTCAGGAGATATTTGTAAGATTAATGGTCGTTTTACTTTACTTCCCCACCTCCTCCTGCTCTGTATTCTATTTTTAAAAAAATGGCATCCAGACCCCAATAAAATGGTTATTTTGAGACATTAGTCTTCCATCTTCTGGGTCTGCTGACTTTTCAAATAAAGTCATTATTCCTTACCTCATCTCCTGACTTATTGGCCTGATGTGTGGCAAGCAGAGTGAACTTGAACTCGGCACCACATGGATTGCAATAAACCTTTCTCTGCTCCAAACTCCAATGTTTCAGTTTGTTTGGTCTCACTTTGCATTGGGCACATGAACTTGCATTAACAGTTTGTTTTCTCCACTAAAGTTAAAGTGTTAGTTACTCAGTCGTGTCCGGCTCTTTGCAACCCCATGGACTGTAGCCTGCCAGGCTCCTCTGTCCATGGAATTCTCCAGGCAAGAATACTGGACTGGGTAGACATTTCTTACTCCAAGGGATCTACTAGAATGTAGCTATACTGTTACCAAGTCCAAGCTCACTCTGCTTGCTGCAGCACAGGCCAAAGAATTGGAGATGAGGTCTTGAAACAAGGCATATGACTTTATTCAGAGACCTGGCTAACCAAGATGGCAGACTCATGTCTCAGAATAACCATCTTATTGGGGTCTGGATGCCAGGTTCTTTTATACATCAGAGATGGAGGGAGGTGAGGAAACAAAGTATAAAGGCCATTAATCTTGCTAATAATTCCTAACATGGCAGCCTTAGGGAAGGGATGTGTTAATTTCTGTTTTCTTGCAGCCATCCACAGGTGGACAGGGTTAGGACGTCTCCCTTAACATAGGCACTTTGAATTAATATTCAGGCAGAAGGGCAGGGTTCTCTGAGGCAGGTTATCATGTATGATTATAATAACAAAAGCAATGAAAAGTAAGTCAAACAAAGAGTTCCAACATGGAGTCAAAATTGGCTTTTCCCTACAACAATATAACAACAGAAACTACATCTATTTTTGCCTACCACTTTATCCTTAGTGGCTTTCCTGGTTGCTCAGACGGTAAAGAATCTGCCTGCAATGCAGGAGACCCAGGTTCAATGCCTGGGTCTGGAAGATCCCCTGGAGAAGGGAATGGCAACCCACTCCAGTATTTTTGCCTGGGAAATCTCGTAGACAGAGGAGCCTGGTGGGCTACAGTCCATGGTGTCGCAAAGAATCAGACAGTACTAGGCAACTAACACTTTTACTTTTTAACACTTTTTTTTAATCCCTAGTGTCCCAAACACTGTTTGGGTCTTGTTAAGCCCTTAAGAAATATTTTGGAAAGAATCAACAAATGAAAGTTCTAATAAGAGACATGAATTTTCTGACACACGGTGTCAATTCATAAATACTTGCCTTTGCGTATGCTATTTTCCCTGCCTAGAATATCCTTCAGTATATTAATCTGCCCCTCATCTGTTTAATAGTTACCTATATTTCCTTCAAGATTCAAGATATAAGATAAGCATTATTTCCTTTGTACAACTTTCCTTGATGTCTCCACATGATTTTAGATGCTTTTTATCCTGTAATCCCATCACATTTTGTACCTGCCTCTATTTAAGGACTTTTATATTATTGTGCAGATATCTGTGCATATGTCTTCTTTAACTACTAGATCGATGATGATGATAGATAGATGATGATGATAGATGATGATAGATAGATGAGTGCAATTGTGCACTTGATATGCTAGCAAATTTGGAAAATTCAGCAGTGGCCACAGGACTGGAAAAGATCAGTTTTCATCCCAATCCCAAAGAAAGGCAATGCCAAAAAATGCTCAAACTTCTGCACAATTGCACTCATCTCACACACTAGCAAAGTAATGCTCAAAATTTTCCAAGCCAGGCTCCAACAATATGTGAAACGTGAACTTCCAGATGTTCAAGCAGCATTTAGAAAAGACAGAGGAACCAGAGATCAAATTACCAACATCCACTGGATCAACAAAAAGCAAGAGAATTCCAGAAAAACATCTACTTCTGCTTCATTGACTATGCCAAAGCCTTCGACTGTGTGGATCACAACAAACTGTGGAAAATTCTGAAAGAGATGGGAATACCAGACCACCTTACCTGCTTCCTGAGAAATCTGCATGCAGGTCAAGAAGCAACAGTTAGAACTGGACATGGAACAACGGACTGGTTTCAAATTGGGAATGAGTACATCAAGGCTGGATATTGTCACCCTGCTTATTTAAATTGTATGCAGAGCACATCATGCAAAATGCCAGGCTGGATGAAGCACAAGCTGGAATCAAGATTGCCAGGAGAAATATCAATAACCTCAGATATGCAGATGACACCACCCTTACGGCAGAAAGTGAAGAGGAGCTAAAGAGCTTCTTGATGAAAGTGAAAGAGGAGAGTGAAAAAGTTGGCTTCAAACTCAACATTCCAAAAACTAAGATCATGGCCTCCGGTCCCATCACTTCATGGCAAATAGATGGGGAAATGATGGAAACAGTGAGAGACTTTATTTTCTTGGGTTCCAAAATCACTGTAGATGGTGACTTCAGCCATGAAATTAAAAGAAGTTTGCTCCTTGGAAGAAAAGCTATGACCAACCTAGACAGAATATTACGAAGCAAAGGCATTATTTGCCAACAAAGGTCCATATAGTCAAAGCTATGGATTATCCAGTATTCATGTATGGATGTGAGAGTTGGACCATAAAGAAAGCTGAGTGCTGAAGAATTGATGCCTTTGAACTGTGGTGCTGGAGAAGACTCTTGAGAGTCCCTTGGACAGCAAAGAGATCCAACCAGTCCATCCTAAAGGAAATTGGTCCTGAATATTTACTTTCAGGATTGAAGCTGAAGCTGAAGCTCCAATACTTTGGCCACCTGATGAGAAGAACTGACTCACTGGAAAAGACCCTGATGCTGGGAAACATTGAAGGCAGGAGGCGAAGGAGGTGACAGAGGATGCGATGGTTGAATGGTATCACCGACTCAATGGACATGAGTTTGAGCAAGCTATAGGAGTTAGTGATGGACCCGAAGGCCTGGCATGCTGCAGTCCATGAGGTTGCAAAGAGTCGAACACCACCGAGCGACAGAACTGAACTAAACTGAACAAGATAGGTAGCAGCTATATTATTATCAAAACGAGAAAGCAGATAACTTGTGTCTTGCAAAAGGTCACTAGATGAATAAATTATGGGGTGATAAATAGTGTCAAGCTTTCATTTTAAGATTTGAACCTGTTTCCCTCTGGACCCACGTTCTTGGGTCCACCATGAAGTATTTACTGTGTAAGGGAACCACTAACTTCATCATGCTTATGAATATCTGTACCTCCTCTGTTCTGTCTTTCAAAACAAGCACAAGGACATTCTGCATAGACTCCTGTCTTATTAAACTCCACTTTCTTGTCCAATTCAGATTAAAATGAAAGACCTAATGGCTATCTTTTTATACTTAACCAACTCTATTTTCAGGTGAGTAATCTCCTGGTCTGCTTCATCTTCTGCCCTCCTTAATCAGCATCATCCCTTCTTCATATTTCAATATTCTCATCCTCCCTTCTCCTTTCTTCTCTTTTCTATTCCTCCTCCAAAACTTAAACTTCTTCTCTCTTCTAATTTCCTTTTATTACTTAGCTTCTCCACTATCCTGTTCTCCTCATTCTTTCTGTTTTCTTTCTCCTCTGTTAGTCTCAATCTCTGTATCTCTTTATTTCCCTTTCAACCTATCACTCTTCCCTCTAGCTTCTCTTCCATTTTCTTACTGCCTTTTATCCATCCATATCTCATCATCTTTACATCTCTCCAACCACCTCATTCCATACATTCTCTCTTCTATCTACACCTACTTCACTCTATTCTTTCCATAGTTGTGTACATGCTCATTTCCTCTTCAAACTCTTTTATGCACTTTATTACAAGTGTATCTCTCTTCTATTTCTCCACTTATCTCTATCTCTTCAAATTCTCCTTCATACATTATAACCATTCATATTTCTACTTTTTCCAGTCCTCCCCACCTCCTTTTCAACATTTATATCTAATTTCATGTCTTTTCATGCAGTGCGAGAAGAGACATCCCTCCTTCTTTACAAGGAAAATGTTCACTATAGTTTGGATACCATCTCCTGACAATTTTCTCTGGAAACCTGATGTCAGAAAAACCCTATTTCTACTGTATCTTCAATCTTTGACTTTCTAGTAGCCACTTCCAGCTATCTCACAAATATGTGCCAGTCTCTGCATTCAAAAAATAACTATTTCCTTTACTCCTGCATAAATTAATTATATACGCATCCCTTTCATTTTCAAGCACATTCCCAGAAAGCATTTTCTATGTTTACTACCTCTATGCCAAGTCCTAAAAACTCATCATTGTACTAATCATTCCACTGAAACACTGTATATGAAGAACACCAATGTCTTCCATGTTACCAAACCTAATGCTGCTGCTGCTGCTGCTAAGTCACTTCAGTCGTGTCTGACTCTGTGTGACCCCATAGATGGCAGCCCACCAAGCTCCCCCGTCCCTGGGATTCTCCAGGCAAGAACACTGGAGTGGGTTGCCATTTCCTTCTCCAATGCGTGAAACTGAAAAGTGAAAGTGAAGTCGCTTAGTCGTGTCCGACTGGTAGCAACCCCATGGACTGCAACCTACCAGGCTCCTCCGTCCATGGGATTTTCCAGGCAAGAGTACTGGAGTGGGTTGCCATTGCCTTCTCCACCAAACCTAATACATACTTTCAATTCTCTATATTACTAGCTATCTTTGTAATAGTCAACAATATTGTAGAGATGCATAAGTAATAGTAAAGAGCATAACTTGAAACCAAACTGCCAAAGTATGCAGGATCAACCATTTACTACCTAGGTGACACTGGAAAGTGTTCTTACTAGCTCTGTGTCTCAGATTCCTTATTTGTAATGTTGGAATAACAGTAAGTAGAATGAGTATAACAGTCCCTGGCACATTGTAAGCACTATATTGATGGCAACTATTGTACTTATTATGCTATTATTATTGATCACTTCATCTTTTTGAAACTATTTACTCCTTTGATATATTAGTCAAAATGGATTTGATCAATATGTAGTAATAATCATAAAATATCAGTGTCCTAAAACAACAAAGTCTTATTTCTCATTCATACTATTTATCCATCTCAGGTTGTGGGGAGGGATGCTCTCTTCTGTTATCTTTAATAAGGGACACAAAACAATAGAGCCAAGATCACCTGGCATAATGCTACTCACCATAGCCAGGGGAGAGGAACATAGAAACTCATGTACTGGCTCTTAAAAGTTTCCAATCTTTCTAATAGATAAACAACAAGACCTACTGAACAGCACAGGGAATGATATTCAATATCCTGTAATAGCCTATAGTATCAAAGAATCTGAATATATATATATATATATGAATCACTTTGCTGTATATCTGAAACTAACACATTATAAATCAACTATACTTTTTAAAAAGATAAATGAACTTTAACACCAGTGCTGCAAATTGATTGAGAAAAATGATACTTAGTTTTATGAATTAAAAAGAACAATATTCTAGTTTCCTGAGTGATCACAGTGTTTCCAAAGTGTACTGATATGGAAACAATTATAATAGATTCCACTAACCACAAAACTTTTGAACAGAGATGAAAATTTTAAAATGTACATCTTAAATAAAGTTTCCAATCCTTCCTCAGAAATCACACATGTTATTTCCACTCACATTTGGTTAGCCAAAGCCAGTCATTTGTCCAAGGCTCTATGAAAATGAAATACTAACACATACCCAGAGGGAAGCGAATTGGAAATAGTGGAAGTAGCAGTATTGACTACCACACTTAGCTTTCAAGATATTACACACTAGTAATTCTATTAACACCTTCCTTTCTTTTTCTTCTTGTTCTCCTTCATAGGTTCTTCTTTCTTCCCTTCTGCTTTAATGATAGTAATGCTACATGATTGAATGCTTGGCATGATTTTCCTCTCACTGTATATACTTTCCTGAAGTGATCACACCCACGTACATGGTTGTACCATCATACTGACAATACCAAACTTTACCTCTCTTGCTTGTGTCTCTATCCTGGTCTTACGACTTGAATATTCAACTGCTATTAGACTTCTGCCTCTGGATTATCTACAATCTTCTTAAACTTATCTCGTCCAAAATTAACCTCACAGATTTATTCTATCTAAACTTTTCCTAAATCTCATGTGATGTACCCCAGTTTGTAACACCATCATTCACCATTTTCCTTGGGTACCTTCTACCTTGGCTCCTCCTCCTTGCTCTCATTCTGACATTGGTAGTTTCTACTATTTCCTCAGTGTATCTCCCCTTCCCCATCTTAATCCATTGCTCTGAATTGGAGTTTCACCACTCCTCATCTAAACTGTTTAAGCTGCCTCCTAACCAGCTTCCCTATTTCCAGTCTTGTTCCCTTAAAATGCACCCTTTGCTCAGTAGCTAGGGTACCATATATAACATTAAAAAACCTGACCACCTCATTTTCTTGTTTATAATATACCATTCAATTTCCTGCAACTGCTCAATTGGTTTTCTCTGCCTGGATGTCCCTCCTCTCTTCCCTCCACTTTCCACCTACAGTTTTCTTGACTACATTTCCAATAAAACAAAACTGAATGCCAATACTAATAATCAGGAATGTAGGTGTTAACCTCATCCAGCGACTCTCTTTTCAACTTGATCCAAAAAAATGAGTTAGATGACCCTGATCTTTCATAATTACTCATAACTTTATCATTTCAGTTAATTTTTTTGTGATTATGTACTAGGCATCTCCCTACTAACTGTCTTAAGATCATATCATCAATGTTTGCATACCCAGAACCTAGTCCAGGGCCATGTATGTATTAGGAAGTCAAAACATGTTTGGTGAATAAATAAATGAATTAATGAATACTACTAATCTTCCATCAAAAATTTTTCTCCCTCCACTGTCTTTGCTCTACTTCTCTATGTCTTTTTTTCTTTCTTCTCATTTACCTCATACTTTTCTCCAAATTCTCCTTTTTCTTTTAGGATATTCTAATATCTAGTCTTTTAATTTTATCTCCCCCCCCCTTTTTTTTTTTACCAAATTTTCTATTCTATTTCTCTCCTCTCATAGTCTCTCTTTTCTTTACCCATTTGTTCTTGAATGATTTATGTGTGTGTGTAGAAAAGATCTGGGAGTACACCAATAAAATAAATATATATGTTAATTTTATTGACCTCATCTCCACATTATTCTTCCCACTTCTACCCACTTCCCTTTTCTCCATGATTCTCTCCTCTACTCTCTCAGCTCCTCTTCATTAATTCAACTTTTCTCTTAACAATTCACTTACTATCTATTTTTCCTTGTCCATCTTCTTGTCTCTCAGAAAAAATAAATAGCAAATTTAAAGTAAAGAAAGACTAGCATATACCATACAGGCAGGCACACTTCATGTATTCATCACATGTTTATCAGGCTTGTATTATTTGAAATTCATTGTGTATAATAACAAATGCATAAACTTGATATACCACAGAGCTTGCACTGAAAGATCACATATTTCCCATTCAATAAATGTTTACTAAGTTAAAATTGATACCCGTTAATGTAGGAGAGAGCTTTAGGAAGTGACAAATGACAGCAGAGAAACTAGCAAAATCAAAAAACAAAAACCAAGAAAGTTTTTCAGTGTTGGAGCAAAGAATCTTACTGAACTGGAAATGCATTTAAAGTTATTCGTTTTAAAAGCAAAATTTCCTTATCTAAAAACTCTAATGATAATAATGAGTCATGAAAAACATAAAAATTGTTATAGTTTTTATACCTTAGGAGTAGAAAAGTATGAAATATATATATTTCCACATATATATATAAATATGTAAATAAATATATATATAAAATATATATTCTTAAGTTGTTTGGAAATTCATTTATTTCTCAGCATTCCCATGCAATGTGGCATGACAAATATGTTGCTATAATTTTGCATTTATATATATAACATTGTATGTTTCAGAAAATAGCTAACATCTCACTTGATTCTCATAATTCTGCACCATACAGATAGACTATTGCTGCAGTTAAACCTAGATGCTATTCTGTCACTGTGTTCATGCCTGTGTATGTGGTTGTGAGTCTGTGTATTTAAGTACCCTTGACTTTGTATAGGGATTCCCTGGTGGCTCAGATGGTAAAGAATCTGCCTGCAATGCAGGAGACCCTGATTCAATCCATGGGTCAGAAAGATCCCCTGAAGGGAATGGCAACCCACTCTAGTATCTTACCTGGAGAATTCCATGGACGGAGGAGCCTGGTGGGCTATAGTCCATGGGGTCGCAAAGAATCAGACATGACTGAGAAACTTTCATTTTCACTTCACTTTCACTTTGACTATGTATATGCCTGTGTATTACACGTCTCTGAGTATACATAAACATTTATACATTGTGAAAGTATATCTCTGTGTGTCTGAAAATGTTCATATGGCCAATTCTCTATTTTTCATTGAAATAGAGTTGCCTTGAAATATTGTGTTAGTTTCAGGTGTAAGCACAGTGATCAGTTTTATATATATATATATCAGATTACTTTCCATTATTATAAAATATTGAGTATAGTTTCCCATGCTGTAACAATAAGTCCTTGTTTTTTTTAAATCTACTTTATATATAGTACTGTGTATCTGTTAATCTCAAACACAAACTCCTTATTTATCCCTTTTACCTCTATTTCAACCCTTCTGGTAAAGATAAGTTTGTTTGCTATGTCTGTGAGTCTATTTCTGTTTTTTTTTTTCATTTATTTTTATTAGTTGGAGGCTAATTACTTTACAATATTGTAGTGGGTTTTGTCATACATTGACATGAATCAAGCCATGGATTTACATGTATTTCTGTTTTGTATAGAGATTCATTTTTATTATTTTTTAGATTCCACATATAAGTGATAGTATATAATATTTATCTTTCTCTGTCTGACTTACTTCACTTAGTATATTTTCTAGGTCCATCCATGCTGTTGCAAATGGCAGTATTTCATGATATTTTTATGGCTGATTAATATTCCATTATGTGTGTGTGTATGTGTGTGTATCACATCTTCTTAAAGCAATCATCTATTAATGGACACTTGTGTTGTTCCATGTTTTGGCTATTGTAAATAGTGCTGCTATAAAATAGGGGTGCATGTATCTTTTCAAATTATAATTTTGTCCAGGTATGTGCCTAGGAGTGGGATTGATGGGTCATATGGTAGCTCTATGTTCAGTTTTTTAAGGAACTGCCATACTGCTCTCCATAGTAACTCTCCTATATACATACCCACCAACAGTGTAGGAGGGTTCTCTTTCCTCCACACCCTTTCCAGAACTTATTAATTTATAGACTTTCTAATGAGAGCCATTCTGATCAGTATGAGATGATACCTTATTGTGGTTTTGATTTGCATTTCTCTGATAATTAGGGAGTGATGATGAGTAGTTTTTCATGTGCTTGTTAGCCAACTCTGTTTATATGTGTATATATAATATTATGTCTATAAGTGCACACACCTGTAACTGTGTTAAGAAATGTATGCCTCTATGTGCATTTATAATTTGTAAATTTGCTTTCAACCCTGGTCCTACCCCCATGATACTTTAGATGAGCCGGGCACTCTCTGACCTCATCGTGTAGAGGAGGGTTCCATTGTCCACCAGTCTGAGCAGCTTGTTAGGTGTGGTCATGTTATGGGCCACTGATTTCTTGCCATTGTGGAAGAAGGTGTCAGGGGTCCAGATCTTACTAGCCAGGAGATTATTCAGTGGAAGGATCTTCATGGGTCCATCAAATTTCAGTCTTTCATCATGCCATGTCTGTCGAAAAAATACATCAATGGTGTACTCCTAAGGACAAAAAGAGAGAACAACATTTCAGCAGAGTTCTGGTGAGGATCCACAGTGCCCTTAGCAAATATTAATTACTTTGCAGTATTTCCTCTGATGCAGAGAAGCAGCAATCTATTGACAGTAGTTACTGGCAAGTAGGGCAAATGACTATGATTGAGAAGTAATGTCATGGTAATCAACAAGTACATAAATAATATGTCCGAGAATATTTCACTTAGGAAGATCACTGCCAATGCTGCCCTGCACATCATACAACCTGAACACAAGACTTTGCCTTATGAAAAGGCAAGAGCTCTCTTCTCTATGCAGTGGCATCTCTAATAAGAGCAAACTCTTAACTTTGTCTCTTCTACTAAATGATCCCATATGAACATCAAAAGCCAATATAACAACTACCATAAAACTAAAACCTTAAATTTTAAAACACATTTCATTTGATGCTCAAACTAACAGTGTATCTAATGAGTTAATATCTTATTATCTTCAATAAGTAAAGCACTCTTACAGATAAGGAAAAAACAAACACACAAATAGAAAAAAAGGATAAGTGACATGAACAGAAAAATTCATGAAACAGGTAGAAATTGCTAATAAACATGGAGAAAATTTTCAAAATTGCCGTTCATCTAAATACAAATTCAAATAACAATAAACATTACTGGCATTGGTAACAGCAGATTAAATCATTTGGATATATCTTCTTGTAGTTATTAATCATAAAATTTGAACCAAAACATATAGATAGATAGTTAGACAATTTGAAACCAATGGGAAATGACTGAAAGCAGACAAAAATGAGGAAAGTTTACTCTTGAAAGATAGCAGCAGCAACAGGCTAAAATTGTGTTTGTGGCTTTCTTTTCTAAAGGCGGTCTCCCAAACCTAGAATTTCTGTGTCCGATATCACAGCCTTAATGGCTCAAAGTGGATAATAATCTGGAATCTTAGGAGTAGGAATCCTGGAAGCAAGAGAGTCACTGAGGGGATGGGAACTCAAACCCCAGGATATACTTTGCCCCAAATCCTGGCTGACCACTACATACAAATGAAAACTCTGGGGCTCTGGAAAAAAGGCAGACAGAAACAATAAGGGAATCCTCCAGTAAATGAAAGATGACAAATCTGTGGTGGGTGATGTTTGTGCATTTGGCAGAAATCAGAAAAATTATTGGCTTAATATACCTCAGAAGAAAGAGCTCAAAGTTGACCAAAGAACTGAAAATTCAGGCGGAAGCCTTGAGAGAAAACCAAAACCATTGAAAGGGTAAGTCTGAAATTCTGAGTACAAACTCTGCCCAAATCTTTGACTGGCCACTAAACTACACAAGGGATAGGGGACACATCTAGGTAGTCAAGTAAAACAAAGCAGTCAGAAGCTGCTTAAAATATGTTGTTGTTATTGAGTCACTAAGTCGTATTCAACTCTTTTGTGACTTCTTGGACTGTAGCCTGCCCGGTTCTTCTGTCTGTGGTATTTTCCAGGCAAGAATACTAAAGTGGGTCGCCATTTCCTTCTCCAGGGGATCTTCTCAACCCAGGAATTGAACCTGTGTCTCCTGCATTATATGAGGATTCTTTACCACTGAGCCACTAGGGAAGCCCCCTCAGTGGCTTCCAATTATATTTGGAATAAATACCAATACCTTTCCCTTACCTAGAAAGTACTTCATAAACTGGCCCTTATTTTCTTTAAGCTCTTCTCCAACCACTTGTACCTCCATAAATCAGCCAGTCTGGCTTTTCTCCTCCTCTAAGACACTAAGAGGAGAAGGAAATAGCAACCCACTCCAGCATTCTTGCCTAGAGAATCCTGTGGACAGCGGAGCCTGGTGGGCTGCCATCTATGGGATCGCACAGAGTCGGACACGACTGAAGCGACTAAGCATGCATGCATGCATTGGAGAAGAAAATGGCAAATCACTCCAGTATTCTTGCCTGAAGAATCCAAGGGACAGAGGAGCCTGGTGGGCTGCCATTTATGGGGTCGCACAGAGGCAGACATGACTGAAGCGACTTAGCAGCAGCAGAACACTAAGAACACCTCTGCCTAAGGATTAAGAGATTATAGAAATTATCTAAACTGGAACATTTTTGAGAGTGAGAGGAGGCTTTATCAATAATTACATCAGAATGACAGGTGTAAGCCAGGACTATGCCAGGTTTAAAACTGGAATTAGATTCCCACATAAAACCAATACCCTGAAGGGCTCTGACCTCAGCATAGTGAAGTGAAGTGAAAGTCGCTCAGTCATGTCCAACTCTTTGCAACCCCATGGACAGTATAGTCCTTGGAATTCTCCAGGCCAGAATACTGGAGTGGGTAGCCTTTCCCTTCTCCAGGTGATCTTCCCAATCCAGGGATCAAACCCAGGTCTCTTGCATTGCAGGCGGATTCTTTACCAGGTAAGGCACAAGGGAAGCCCCTCAGCATAAGGGTGAATTAAATAAAATGAACTAGACAAAACCAATCCACAGCATGAAAATGAAGAAAGGAAACTTATCCAAGCATGAATTATGAAATGAAGAAGGGCTAAGGGAAAGCATTTCTATTGAGATTTAGCAACTTGAAATCTAATCTGAGCTAAATATCTAAATGTACACCTGGTTTGGGTCTTACAAGCTGAGAAATTAACATAAAAATAGGTCTCAGGATGGGGATACCCCTAGACTGACTTATAAAAGCAAACACTCTAGAGGAACATAGCCATAAATAAATGCTTGCTGAAAAAAGTATGCAATTCACAACAACAAAACACCTAAGGAAATGGTCATAAGCAAGAGTCAGCCAATACGATATATAGGTCACCCCTCAAGAACATCACATATGAGGACTTCCCTGATAGCTCAGTGGGTAAGGAATCCGCCTGCAATGCAGAGACCTGGTTCAATTCCTGGGTTGGAAAGACCCACTGGTGAAGGGATAGGCTACCCACTCCAGTATTCTTGGGCTTCCTTGGTGGCTCAGCTGGTAAAGAATCTGCCTACAATGCAGGTGACCTGGGTTCGATCCCTGGGTTGGGAAGATTCCCTGGAGAAGGGAATGGCTACCCACTCCAGTATTCTGGCCTAGAGAATTCTATGGACTGTAGTAGAGCTGGACACAACTGACTGACTTTTACTTCACAAGAACCTCATATAACAGAATAAAATAATTATAAAGGAGCTACTGAATATATTAAAATGATAAAAGTATCAAGAGAGAGATTGAGAATGTGAGAAAATATCAAAACATTATGGGGTAGGAATGAGAAAAAACAGATTTTAAAAATATCTATTTGAAGTACATGTTCTGTGAAACAAAAATAAAAAGTCAATGGATATGTTATATAGAAGATTAGATATTATGGAACAGAGATTAGTGAACTGGAAAATACTTGTGAAGAAAACTTTTTCAGTGTCTATTTCTAACAAAGTTCTAAAGTTATGGACGTGAGTTTGGGTAAACTCCGGGAGTTGGTGATGGACAGGGAGGCCTGGTGTGCTGCAGTCCATGGGGTCGCAAAGAGTCAGACAGGACTGAGCGACTGAACTGAACTGAACTGAAAATTAGAGAATAGAGAAAATGATGAACAATGAAATACTAATGGATGAAAGTTTCTCAGAATTGTTGAAATATTAGTATAAGTATCTTAGTTTCAAGAACCTTAATCAGGGGGCAGTCCTAAGATGGTGGAGGAATAGGACAGGGAGACCACTTTCTCCCCCACAAATTCATCAAAAGAACATTTGAACGGTGAGCAAATTCCACAAAACAGCTTCTGAATGCTGGCAGAGGACATCAGGCACCCAGAAAGGCAGCCCATTGTCTTCGAAAGGAGGTAGGACAAAATATAAAAGATAAAAAGAGAGGCAAAAGAGGTAGGGACAGAGATGCATCCCGGGAAGGGAGTCTTAAAAGAGAAGTTTCCAAACACCAGGAAACACTCTCACCAGCAAGTCTGTGGGGAATCTTGGAATCTCTGAGGGCAACATAACCAGGAGGAAAAATAAATAAATAAATGAATAAGACTCACAGATTACATGCCTAACGACAACTCCCAGCACTCGCAGCCGTCACCAGCAAGTGGGGGCTGAACAGGGATGTGTGGGCTGCATTGATTAGGGTAAGGACTGGGTCAGAATGCCCTGAGGGCAATCTGAGGGAACTAATGTGAGATAGCAACCCAAACTGTGGGATAGCCAGAGAGAGAGAAAAAAAGGGGGAGGGAGAGAGAACTATTCTGCGAAAAGCCCTAACCTGAGGCACTGCCAGGCCTGCTCAGAGAACAAACGACTGAGCGTCTACCAGAGGAGAGCTGGCAGGCTGTGGACCGGCCCATCCCCCACCAGAGACAAGCAGGTGGGAGGCAGCCAGAGCCAGAAAGGGGCAATCGCAGCCCCAGAGAGGCATCTTCTACCAAACTGCAAACAGGCTCCATTGCTAACCAATAGTTCTTGGGATTCTGGAGGGTTGACATCCGCTGGGAGGGTTGCAGCCAGCAATCAGCTCCCCAGAATAGACACACAGCGCACCTGAGAAGGCACGCCCATTGTACACCCAGAAAACCGAGCGGCTGGGATGGGGGAGGGATAAGACGCACCCCCACCTGGGGGTGAATGCACTCGCCAAGCACCTGGTCACCTGAGCTGCTTGGACCTGGGAAGGGCACAAAACGCAGGCCCAACCGAGCCTCTGCCTTTGGGGAGTACTCGAGAACCTGAACCTGAGTGGCTTAGACCTGGGAAGTGCACACAACCCAGGGCCCGCTTCAGACAGTTCCCGGCAGAGCAACCTAGAGCCTGAGAAGGGTAGGCCATGAAAGCACACACGCCGTGAGCAGGGCAAACCCAGTGCAGCTGAGACACTGCGAGCGCTCCCCACACACGCCAGTGAGATTTGTTTGCAGTGATCCTCCCTCCCCACAGCATAACTGAACAAGTGAGCCTAAACAAGAGACCACCTTCACCCCCTTGAGTCAGGGCAGGCAGAAATTAGACACTGAAGAGACCAGCAAACAGAAGAAGCTAAAATAAACAGAGGGAACCACTCTGGAAGTGACAGGTGCCACAGATTAAAACCCTGTAGTTAGCACCGACTACATTGGAAGGGGCCTATAGGTCTTGAGAAGTATAAGCCCGATCAAGGAACTACCTGAAACTGAACTGACCTCACACTGTCCACAACAGCTCCAGAGAAAGTCCTAGATATATTTTTACTGTTATCATTTTTAATTTTTTTTATTTTTAAGTCCTCTATTACTTCTTTAATTTTCATTTTTATAATCAACTATTACCTTGCAAAAAAAAGACCCTATTTTTAAAGCAAACTTCATATATATATTTTATAATTTTTGTGACTTTGTTTTTTTTTAATATTGTATTTTTGAGAGTCTAACCTCTACTATAGATTTTTATTCTTTGCTATTTGGTATTTGTTATCAACTTTGTACCTTTAAGGACCCAATCTTCAGTACCAATTTTTACTTGGGAGTGTGATTACTGGCTTGATTGCTCTCTCCCCCATTTGACTCCTTTTTCTCCACCAGGTCGCCTCTATCTCCCCCCTCCCCCTTTTCTTCTCTACCCAACTCTGTGAATCTCTTTGTGTGTTCCGGGCTGTGGAGAACACTTAGGGAAACGATTACTGACTGGATCTGTCTCTCTCCTCTCGATTCCCCCTTTTCTCCTCCTGGTCACCTCTGTCTCCTTCCTCCCTCTTCTCTTCTCTGTGTAACTCCATGAACATCTCTGAGGGGTCCAGACTGTGGAGAGCACATAGGAAACTGATTACTGGTTAGCTTGCTCTCTCCACTTTTGATTCCCCCTCTCCTCCTGGTCACTGTATCTCCCTCCTCCCTCTTCTTTTCTCCATGTAACTCTGTGAACCTCTCCGGGTGTCCCTCACTGTGGAGAAACTCTTCATCATTATCCTAGATTTTTATCATTGGTGCTGTATAGATGGAGAAGTCTTGAGGCTACTGTAAGAATAAGACGGAAATCCAGAGGCAGGAGGCTTAAGTTCAAAACGTGAGAACACCAGAGAACTCCTGACTCCAGGGAACATTAATTGATAAGAGCTCATCCATACCTCCATGGATGAGCCTCCATACCTACACTGAAACCAGGCACCACCCAAGAGCCAGCAAGTTCCAGAGCAAGACATACCACGCAAATTCTCCACCAACACAGGAACATAGCCCTGAGCTTCAATATACAGGCTGCCCAAAGTCACACCAAACCCACTGACATCTCAAAACTCACTACTGGACATTTCTTGCAATCCAGAGAGAAGAAATCCAGCTCCACCCACCAGAAAACTTACACAAACTTCCCTAAACAGAAAACCTTGACAAGGCACCCGTCCAACCCCACCCACAGCAAGGAACCTCCAAAATAAAGAGGAACCACAAACTGCAAGAATACGGAAAGGCCACCCCAAACACAGCAATATAAACAAGATGAAAAGGCAGAGAAATACCCAGCAGGTAAAGAAACAGGATAAATGCCCACCAAACTAAACAAAAGAGGAAGAGATAGGGAATCTACCTGATAAAGAATTCAGAATAATGATAGTGAAAATGATCCTAAATCTTGAAATCAAATTGGAATTACGGATAAATAGCCTGGAGACAAGGATCGAGAAGATGCAAGAAAGGTTTAACAAAGACCTAGGAGAAATAAAAAAGAGTCAATAAATAATGAATAATGCAATAAATGAGATCAAAAACACTCTGGAGGGAACCAAGAGGAGAATAACGGAGGCAGAAGATAGGATAAGTGAGGTAGAAGATAGAATGGTAGAAAAATGAAGCAGAGAGGAGAAAAGAAATGAGGACAACCTCAGAGACCTCTGGGACAATGTTAAACACCCCAACATTCTAATCATAGGAGTCCCAAAAGAAGAAGACAAAAAGAAAGACCATGAGAAAATACTTGAGGAGATAATAGTTGAAAACTTCCCAAAATGGGGAAGGAAATATTCACCCAAGTCCAAGAAACAAGAAAGATTTCATATCCTATAGGCCATCTTCTTTTAATATTAGGCATTAATTAGAAATTAATAACAAAGTTTTACATTTGAAAATTAGAAAACACACTAAAAATTTTCCAAGAAACAAAGAAGAAATCATAATCTTTGTTTCCAAGAAACAAAGAAACAAAGAAGAAATCATAAATGATATTAGAAAATACTTAGAACTGAACAGTGAACTTACAAAATGAAATTTTGTATTCAACACTTCATATGAAATGACATCTAATTAATATTGCATGAATTTTTCTGCTGTTGTATTAGTTTCTGCTGTACAACAAAGTAAATCAGCTATATATCTATATCTATATCTATCTATCTATCTATCTATCCCCTCCCTCTCTGACCTCCCTCCCAACAAAGACCCAGCACAGTCAAATAAATAAAGAAATAAAATCTTTTAAACATCATTATCAAGTTTTATTCTTCCAGAGAATGTAAAGTTGTCCTCATAAGTAGAAAAACCTGTTAATTTAATTAGACATTTTAACAGATTAAGAGAAAAAAAATCACACAATCATCCTAATAGGAGACAAAAGAGAAGTTGAAAAATGTTCAATTAAACACATACTTTTTAGAAAATTAGAACTAGAACAGAGTGCATATTTGTCATATTCATCATTGCCCATAGTCATTTGTTTGGCCTTTCTAGGATATCTTATAGAAATTCCCATATTATAAGTTCTGCCTTCCTAAATTGAGCCAAAACTCAAAATTCCCAGCTTTTCTAATGTCCTAGTTTTCACCAAGCACAAATGCCACAAGAAACTTCAATTCAGAAGTTGCAGCATGAGAAAACAGGATCTACATGGAGTTTCTACTTTTGCTAATCCATGTGGTAACAAGTATCTTGTCTTTAGTGGTACACATTGGCCACTAAACACATAAAAATATGCTTGACCTCAAAGTTCATCAGAAAAATGCAAATAATATCAATTAGATGTCATTTCATATACATCAGAATGTCTAAAACAAAGTGCAACAATATGAATCATTACCAAAAGTGCAGAGAAATGGAGCTCATACACTTCTAGTGGGATAAGAAATTGGTACAACCCCATCACAAGAGTTATTTGGCCCTATCAGAAAAAAGTGAAATGTTTGCAAACCCTGCAAATCAGAAATGTTATCTGTAGGTACACAACCCTACAGAAACTCAAATGTGTTCACAAAAAGATGTGTACAAGAATATTTGTTTTTAATAGCAAAATACCATTGTTTTTAAAGGCAAAAAGCTGGAAACAGTCTAAATGCACATTGACTTGATAAGTGAACGTATTAATATGAATAAATATTCATATGCTTTAAAAGTCTATAGCAGTAAAATGAACTAGGTTAAGAGCGTCAAAAAGAATAATTTTCAGTACAGTAAAAGATATGTTGTAAAATGATAAACAAGCTATGACACATTTTAATTATTATAAATGAAAACATGAAAACCACTATTATTTTATTTATTATGATATTGCTATTTCATGTGATATATACAGAGTTGGACCATAAAGAAGGCTGAGCACTGAAGAATTGGTGCTTTCAAACTGTGGTGCTGGAGAAGACTCAAGGAGATCAAACCAGTCAACCCTAAAGTAAATCAACCCTGAATATTCATTGGAAGAACTAGTGTTGAAGCTCCAATACTTTGGGCACCTGATGCAAAGAGCCAACTCTTTGGAAAAGACCCTGATTCTGGGAAAGAGAAGGGGGCGGCAAAAGATGAGATGGTTAGATAGTATCACTAACTCAATGGACAGGAATTTGAACAGACTCCAGGTGATAGTGGAGGACAGAGGAGCCTGGTGTGCTGTAGTCCATGGGGTTGCAAAGAGTTGGACACAATTTAGCAACTGAACAACAAATATATCCTCAGTTTTAGGTCTAGAGTATGCATTGGAATGGCCAAAAAAAAAAAGCAAATTAATGGTTATTATTATCTCCAAGGAGGAAGGGAAGGAGAGAAATAGAATCAGGAGGATACACAGGGGTTTTATTTATATCTTTAAAGACTATATTTCTAATATGAAAAGAAATATAGGAAACATTTCAAGATTTAAAAAAGTTGTTGTTATTCAGTTGTGTCCGACACTTTGTGACCCCATGAACTGCAGAACGCCAGGCTTAAAAAAGCTGGGTGATGGTTATCCAGTTTTTTTATGTGTTATTCTCTACACAGTCAAAACTATTGGGGAAAATCACATAGTAATTATTTGCTCTATAAGTATCGCATGACCTTTGGCTAAAAGCAATTCAATTTTGACCTGACCATTCTAGAAATGCAATCAATTCCTTCCTTGCAAATTGAGCCTTTGTATACTCTCCAAGGATGATTGCCTCCAAATTGACAAATGAATTCTGTTGTTTTGTGAGGCATTTAAATCAAATCTTCCACATAATAAGCCCAAGTTTGCCTCCTGGGAAAGGTACTTAATACATTTCCTACACTGCTCAGAGATGAACAAAGCTCAAGGGGAAGAATTTCTGGCTTGGTGTTGAAGCTTGAATGTCTTCAACTCTCTAACACTGTGCTGTGTGTCAATGCAGGCTTCCAGAAAGGGTGTGCATGGCTGGATCAACTTTAGCAGGGTCTTGGGACCATTGAGTCCTCCCTTTACTCTTTGCCTCCTCTCTAGTCTCTATTTTGGAAAACCATAATCCACATGCCTCTTTCAGTTGTATTTAGCCTTTGAAATAGTCTTACTAGTATTGTTTATGTGTTCTGCCTGTCTACAAAAAAGTAGTCCAGGAGATTCATGATCATGGACTCCTAGGTAAAACACTACAGAAATGAACTCCTTTCTATGTTGCATCTGGGAATATGGTACACCATAGAATAAGAGGAAACTGACAGCTTAAGAGACTTTCAAAATGCTCCCCTTCACTCTATGCACGAGGACACCAGTAAGGGAGGACTTGAAGTGGACACAGCTACTTTTTTCCAGTGTTGGGGAAAGAAACAGGTCCAATAATTTCAAGCCCATTACCACAGGAAAAAAGTCCTTATGTGGACTTTCTTTTTACTTAACACCATTTTTTTCCCATGCAGTCTTTTGATATTTCGGTAACTCTGCATGACTTTCATAAACAGAAGTCCAACTAAAATGTATGTCACCTGAATCTGTTATAAAGAATTATGATTATAATATATCTTATGGGTCCTCATTTCCCATGCCTCCATTTTTTAAATAAATTAGTTAATTTTGGTTAAGCTAGATGGTTAGTTCTGTTAGTGTATTGTCTACTTTCATCATTACCTGGCTGTCCACTATATAGACTAGGAAGTTTCTCCCAGATTATTGAGGCATGATTGACAAATAAAAATCTCATATTTTGGTTATACGATGTGATTTTTAAAGGTCCATGACATGATGATTTAATATATACATTGTGAAATGATTACCACAATCAAATTAACATACCTATCACTTCACGTAGTCACTGTTTATGTATGTGCATGCATGTGTGTGTGTTGAGAACATTTAATAGCTACTCTCTTTAAAAATATTAGCTGTTGGAATGGGGTGGATGGTGGGAGGGAGGTCCAAGAGGGAGGGTACATATGTCTACCTATAGCTGATTCATGTCGATGTATGACAGAAACCAATACAATACTGTAAAGCAATTATCCTTCAATTAAAAATAAATAAATTTTAAAAAATTTAGCTGTTAACTTTATGCTTTCCTTTCCAATCATGCCCATATGAATACCCTACCATTGTTAAGCCAGCATCCCACTTTTTCTTCATTCTAATTCAGAGGATCTTGAGAGACCAGGGAAAACCACCATTGGTCAAGAACCACTGCTCACTGGTAAGGAATAGACAGATTCAATTTGCGAGACAAGTGGAAATGAAACTGTATTTTTCATTAAACATCCCTGTCATTGCCATCTCCACCATCTTTCCATATATTGATTGAGAAAATGGTCTAAAATATCCTAAAAATAGAAAATCATAGACAGTCACATGACTTCAGTTCATTCAAATTGCCATCATACCCCTTGTTCTCTTGCTTTTCTGGGAGACCATCAACCCAGGATTAATATTACTGCTGAAAAACTATGTATTGTGTGATCATCCAGCTTCATTTGCTACAAATGGTTAACACATGTTTTTATTCATAATGCTTGTAAAGTTCCCATTATAACCAGCTGCCAAATTCTGTCTTGTACTCTGCATTATTTCTTTCTTTCCCAGACTTTCCCATTAGAAACATCTACCACTCTTCAATTTTCATCTCTGTACAATTTTCTTTCATCATAGCTCCTTATTTTCATAGATGGAGAAGTCATCAAAACTTGTGCCCAAAGGTTAGAGTCATTCATTAATCATTGACTTACTAGTCTTGCTACTCAATAGCATCTCATGAAAAAAAAAAAAAAAAAGCTGCTTTCATTCTTTATTTGCAGGCCCTGCTACTAATATTTCATATCACCTCAGCAAACACAGATGAGTTGTGTCAGGTTCTGTGATGGGTGCAAGAGATAGAAATGTATTTGATATACAAGCAGCTCCTGCAGCTCAATTCCAGAAGAATAAACGACCCAATCAAAAAATGGGCCAAAGAACTAAACAGTCATTTCTCCAAAGAAGACATACAGATGGCTAACAAACACATGAAAAGATGCTCAGCATCACTCATTATCAGAGAAATGCAAATCAAAATCACAATGAGGTACCATCTCATGCCAGTCAGAATGGCTGCTATCCAAAAGTCTACAAGCAATAAATGCTGGAGAGGGTGTGGAGAAAAGGGAACCCTCTTACACTGTTGGTGGGAATGCAAACTAGTACAGCCACTATGGAGAACAGTGTGGAGATTCCTTAAAAAAAAAAAAACTGGAAATAGAACTGCCATGTGACCCAGCAATCCCACTGCTGGGCATACACACCAAAGAAACTAGATCTGAAAGCGACACATGTACCCCAGTGTTCATTGCAGCACTGTTCATAATAGCCAGGACATGGAGGCAACCTAGATGTCCATCGGTGGATGAATGGATAAGAAAGCTGTGGTACATATACACACTGTAATATCATGCAGCTATTAAAAAGAATACATTTGAATCGGTTCTAATGAGGTGGATGAAACTGGAGCCTATTATACAGAGTGAAGTAAGCCAGAAAGAAAAACACCAATACAGTATACTAATGTATATATATGGAATTTAGAAAGATGGTAACAATGTCCCTATATGCAAGACAGCAAAAGAGACACAGATGTATAGAACAGTCTTTTGGACTCTGTGGGAGAGGGTGAGGGTGGGATGTTCTGAGAGAACAGCATTGAAACATGTATATTATCATATGTGAAACAGATCACCAGTCTAGGTTCAATGCATGAGACAGGGTGCTCAGGGCTGGTGCACTGGGATGACCCAGAGGGATGGGATGGGAAGAGAGGTGGGAGGGGGGTTCAGGATGGGGAACACATGTATATCCATGGCTGATTCATGTCAATGTATGGCAAAAACCACTACAATATTGTAAAGTAATTAGACCCCAATTAAAATAAATAAATGAAAAAAAAATTAGATATAAACATAAATGATTGTCTTTTAATAGTATTTATATGTTGGGGTTAAGTTTGTTTTCCTCTACTTAAAAATAAAATTCTTGGTAAGTCTTTACTTCAAAAAAAATTAAAAGAAATATATTTGACATATGTTCTGCCTTTGAAGAACTTTCATCCAAGTGGAGGAACACAGTCATTATTTTCCCCTCAAATTTAATTTGTTCCATCTCATTCATTCTTAAATTTAACAAATAATGTCTGCCAACTGATGAACACCAAGTTAGGCACTGGTGGTACTGAGATCAACAAAATAGACATGACTCTTCATTGAGCTGCCAAACTCAGGCTCAATGTCTGTGGAGGGCAGTGTTTGACCAAGGAGCACAATGGCTACAAAGGGTTATGGCTGGTGCTGGTTCAGTGCTCAAACTGCCACCACAACTTTCCCCCTTTGTGAACAAAAGACTATCTCTATTTCCTTAGACAATTCTTAGGCACCAAAGCTCCCCGTTTGAGTGGAAGAAAGTCAAGAACCCAGCTAGCTAGCCCTAATTTTCATTTACTTTACCAAGTAGTCTGTGGGCTCAGAGGAGCTTGCTTTCTTGATTCAATTAACTGCTAAAGTCACACGACTATCTGATGTTTCATCCGAAGTCATCCCTGATCCTGCCACAATTGCCACAGTCTATTAAGTAGTACAGGAAGAAGAAAATTTTTAAAACACCAGAAATTTGTTTCCTAGCCAGATTGATCATAGCTATTCTGCCTTGTGATAGGATGGAAGTTCAGCTAAAATAACCTGAAATGTATTTGACCAAAGGTTGCTCTATCAGGAAAGGACCATTCTGTTATTTCTGCTTAATCATGGGCCAGTGCTGGGGACAAACAAGTGGAAGATGAAACTTCAGAAGATAAAACGTCTGGATTGCTTGAAGGGTCTCCAGAGCCCATGCACACCCATGTGTGCCTGCTTGGGTGGGAAAAGAGCAGGGAAACAAGCTGGTTTGGGCAGGGGCTATGTGAATATTTCTGTAGTATCTCAGAATTGGGGTATCTGTTTGTACGTGTGTGTCTGTGGAGTGCCTGGGGTGGTGTGTAAGCTGTTTTGTTTTTTTTTTAATTCTGCATAAACTTTCTTATTTTGCCTCAATGTATTAATGGATGTAGATTCATAAAAGAAAGTGAGTATGTGTATGTGTGTGTGCTCAAAGAGTAGCTACAGTTGCTTTCTTATGAAAATATTAATCAACCACTAATACCCAGCAATAAAAAAGAGAGCTGCACCTACCTGGAGAATTTGGTTATCCCCCTGTCTGGTCTCACAACCACTTATGACTTCCTCTCCTGAGAACTAACTTGTTTCTCCAGTTGACTCCTACACCTTGCCTGATTGAAGGAAGACCCAGGTAAAGACATGCCTAAACCACTTCTTAGCCCCCAGTCTTTTCCCCCTCGTAGTTCATCCTGTACAGACTGCCAGATGAATCATTCTAAAATAATGGCTCCACATTATCTGTAGGAAAAACTATCATGACACTACACAACCTTTTGTGTTTACCCAAAAGATCTAAATCAGCTAAGTAGTAGTCCCACTGAAGATAAAGAAAAATATCTATATAGTGAGCAGAGACATTTCATATTTTTTAACATATTTTTTCTGATTTTAAGACTTTAATTTTCAACCCAAAGTCACTCATTCAACAAAACTTTATGGAACATCTAATAATTTCAGACATTCTGAGCAGATACTAGCTTCTTTGTTTTGCATCATGATAATCTTTCAAAAATCTAATATTTGGAATCTGAAGTAGGTATTTATCAGGTCCTCCATTATGACAGGGTCTCATGTCTGAACTCTCCACTGCATTCTTTACTTTGGCAGCAAGGGAAAAAGGTAGGAGCAGGGGAAGTCCTCGTAGATGGCTCATGAATCATCCCCTTGCTAGTTCTGCTATAGTCATTGTTTAGTCACTCAGTCGTGTCCGACTCTTTGCAACCCCAAGGACTGAAGTCCACCAGGCTCCTCTGTCCATGGGATTCTCCAGGCAAGAAGACTGGAGTGGGTTGCCATTTCCTTCTCTAGGGGATTTTCCCGACCCAGAGATCGGACCTGCGTTCCCATTGGAAGGCGGATTCTTTACCACTGAGTCACCTGGGAAACCCAGTTCTGCTGTGCCCTGCCCTATTCCTTGAATCTGCTCTGAAGCTATCCTCCTCCTTACACCTACTCACTATAGAAGAACCAGTGTCTAGAAGTAGGTTTGACTCTTCCCCCAAATGGTTTGCATCGCTGTGGTCTGTCCACTTCCCTAATGAATGCTTGTTTGCAAGGAGTGGACTTTTTAAATGACACTACCAGTTGCTAGACTGAGAGTCCTCCACCATCTGCCCTTCTCATATGACCTATTTGTGCTAATTTGTGTGTGGTGGACCAAATATAAAGGGTGAGGGTCAGAGAAAGTTTAATTGAGAATAGGGAGCCAAGCTGAATTTTGAAAGACACATTGTAGAAAGAAGGGAATGGTACTCCTGATGCGGGGGTGGTATATGTTTGATATGTGAATAGGCGGGGAAAGCAGGGAAAAAGATGCATTTAGTTAAATGTAGGATGGTGAGGGTAGGGAATTACTCAGACAAGACTTCTCCTTATAATATAGCTCCAAGGCCCTGCCACAGGAAAAACCCAATTTGTTTACTTTGACTTGTTGCATAATCTTTCACTTTTACATTTGCAGAAACCATACTTACCATGTCAGTGTCTGACACAGGGCCAAAACTGGTCACATAGATGTCAGTCTTCACTTCAGTCACTGCATCTGGTTGAAAGAAAGTAGAAAAGCAGAGTGTTAGGAAAGCCTGTTGCCTTAGCTCACATAGAGTCCAGTGCTGTTCTCCAAAAGATAGCAAACTTACTACTTCTAAGAAAGGATATTTGGTAAAATCATAGGAAAACCCCTCAAAAAACTCTCATTTGTACTGTTTCTTCACAGAGAATGTGCTTAGTATAGGAACAAAGTCCATCCATTTAGATACCATTGACAGTAAGAGCAGAATCCCCAAACTTCAGAGCCCTTCGAGATCTCCAACATTCACACATGCTGGGATGTCACACTGGGATTATCCTGACCTGTAGTAGGTTACAAATGTTCCGGATATAGGATGATTGTACTGCCACTTCCCAGCCCACTTAAAGTAGAGAGAGGACATGTTTTGGTTTTGGTTATAGGAAGAAGAAATATGTGTCTCTTCCTTTGGAACAATTAATGTCCAATGCAAGACACTCCCTGCCATGGTAATCATGGGAACATATGTTTATATGGAGCTACTATAAGACTTAAACAGCCTGGAATGATGACCCAGAACTTGGAGGACAAGTGCCCTGGAGAGTTGCCTGGATCTCCAATAGATTTTGCATCAATGAGAAGTAAACTTCTGTGGGGTTAAGTGACTGAGATCTGGAGATGACTGATGGCCTCTGATACACTCTCTTTGCATTTTTCCATTGTAACTGTCTGTTTACTTGTCTGCCTTCCCACAAAACCCAAGAGCTCCTAAAGGGCAGTGTTCCTGTTTTGTTACCTCTGTGTACTCAGTTCATAGAAAAGGAGTCTGCTACTCAGAAAGTGCTCACTGAACATTTTTGGTATTAATGGATGAATCGTATCACATATATATTTGCCAAGTTGGAAAATGATACTCAGACAAGTGAAATGACTGCACCGCTAAGTTTCCCTTTTCCTCCTTCTGTCAGCCCCACTTACCTCATTGCAGCCAACCCACACCAACATACCTCAAACAGAGCACAGGGTAGCCTTCTTCAGCTTCGCAAAGTCAACGAGACCCTACCAAACACCTCATCATTACAGTTAACTCAAGCAAGGCTCACTCCAGTCCAGCATGAAAGTGAAAGTGTTAGTCACTCAGTCGTGTTTGACTCTTTGCAACCCCATGGACTGTAGCCCGCCAAGCTCCTCTGTCCATGGGATTCTCCAGGCAAGGATACTGCAGTGGGTTGCCATTTCCTTTTCCAGGGGATCTTCCCGACTGAGGGACTGAACTCAGGTCTCCCACATTGCAGGCAGGTTCTTTACTGTCTGAGCCACCTGAAGTTTCCTCCAGCCCAGCATACCTGACCCCAGCAGCGCATGCCAGTAGCACAGCTAATACACATAAAGCCCACATAGGACTTGATAATCAGGTTGGTTACTGCAGTAAGTGGCACTATTTTCTTAATTTTAAAATTTATATTTCCTTTTTTAATTGAACTATAGTTGATTTAAAATATTATGTTCGTCTTAAGGGTACAATATTGCAATTCAATATTTTATAGATTATACTCCATTTGAAGTTATTATAAAATATTGGTTATAGTCCCTGTGCTGTATATTACACTATTTCTTCTACCTCATGGAAAGGTAATGGACAAAGCAACTCCATTTATAGCATGTTTACTATATCCATCCAGCCCTGGGTCCTAGCCCAGATGTACTTTATATCTTGTTGACTTCCCATTTTCCAGAGCCATCCCTTAGGCTTAATACATTGTTCCCCTATACAGGCACATAGTGTACCCAAGGCTACTGCACGCATTCACAAACATTCCATTTTCAAAAGAGACTATGAGTATCATTTAATAATCATCAAAGATATAGTCAATTCACCAAAACACACAATTTACTTCCAAGCTTATTCAGCAAATAACATGTCTCAAACTAGAGTTGTATTTTAAGTATTTGGGCTTTCATTTAGAGCACAGTCTTCCCCCTATTTCTGTGCTTCAAGGACAAGAGACAATACTTCAGAATCAATGAGCTACCCCCTAAAGATTTGTCCCTTCAGATACACTGCCACATTCACTGGCTGTAGAAACATTGCCCTACCCCAAAGTACATAAAACACAATTAATTAATGGGAGAGATCACAATTACAGTTGAATCCAATATTCCAGGCAGGACATAGTTAGACACAGAAAAACTTTCTAAACCAATTTAATTGTAAAAGTGGGCTTCCCAGGTGGCTCAGTGGTAAAGAATCTGCCTATCAATGCAGGAGATGTAAGACGCCCGTTTGATCCCTGGGTTGGGGAGATCCCCTGGAGTAGGGCATGGCAACCAACTCTAGTATTCTTGCCTGGGAAATCCCATAGACAGAGGAGCCTGGTGGGCTACAGTCCATAGGGTCACAAAGAGTTGGACACAATTGAAGCAACTTAGCACACAAGATAGTTATGCAGATTAAAAACAGGCACTCACACTATAAAAGAAAAAGGAGAAGACAATCACTAGTGATAAAGTCAGGAGACTGGTCTAGTTCCAAGAGGACAGTGGAGTCACTGTAGGTAGAAAAGAAGAGTCTTGGGCTGGGATAGGAAGGCTTACATTCTGGATCTGGGCCTGACTTTCTGAATGCCTTAAGATCTTTTTTCCTTTTGACTTTTCTCTTTTACAGGAGGTTTGTAACCAAACACATTTGCATTTTCTCTCTGCTCTGACTAGGAACTCTGATAGTGCAAAAAGCATGTGACTAAAAGTGTCCAATGGTAGCAAAAGGCAAGTTTTTTCTGCTGCCCAAAGAAGGTACGAGGTCAGTATGATCAGGCCACCCAAGATGACTGTTCTCTTGCTCTCTGTACATCCCCCTGCTGGACCAGTCTCTGCTTCACCTACAGCCCAGTCCCATGACTGACCTTCCCTCTTAGTCATAGAGGCCGATCAGTAAATGCCTATGTACCCACTTCTGGCCTCAGTTAGTGACTAATCTTAAGATCTAATCTTAAGATCAAAACTATCTCCACTATGATGATTTATCACAGTGGCAGTGAGGGGTGCACCCCTCTACTGCTTTCCCTGGCAACTGATGAGCACCAACCTAACATCAGTTCCCCCCGTTACTGGTAACCTCCCTCCCACCCATTGATTGCTAAGAAGAGGCTGCTTTCCCAATGAATTAGGTCTCAGCCAAGCTTCAGAACTTTCTCTGACTTGGAAGCAGGGAAAGACTTGGGAAGTTTGGTCTATCTAGTACAGTGGACACAAATTCATTCTTTCTCTATTTCAGTCCCATTTTGAAAGGATCTGGTAGATAAGAGAATTAGGGGAAGTGATACTAAATGAAGGGGAGGTAAAGGAGGGGGGAAAAGAAAGAAAGAAAAAGAGAGGGGAGGGAGGAAGGTAATTAGAATCTGATTGGAGGGAAAAGCCGAATAGAAAGGATGAATAACAAGAGTGAGAAGAGGAAATTAAAACAGAGTTAGACAGCAAGAGATAGCAAGAGCTAACAGCACTAAAGAAAAACAAAGCAAGAGAAAAATGAAAAAGAGAAGTAATGCTCTTGTCACCAAAGAAGCCAGACATCTCTCAAGGAGTAGGGTATGAAGATAGGGATTGTCACTTGCATCATGGCAGCACAAGTGACGGAGGGCTCTGAATTTATGTTACCATCCTTAGATCTCTAGCCCTCTACTGTAAGACCAGGTAAACACATGGACATTTGACATTTCTTCAGTGTCCCATACAGGGACCACAAAGCCCCAATTACTAAATCCCATCTTTTGACTAGGAAATCTAGGTGCTTTGGAGCAGTATATGTGACAACACACAGAAGTACCCTGCAGAAGTATTGTACAGTGATTAAAAGCATCACTAACTGGACCTGAATTTAGGTTCTGTCATTTACTCTTTGTGTGCCTTTTGTCACTTAACTTTGTTATGCCGGTTTCTTCATCTGGAAAATTGGGATTATGATACCATGTATTTCAGAATTGCTCTGAGGATTTAAGGAGACAGTATTGAGACCAGTATTTAGAACAAATCCAGTGCTCACTATATGTTAGCTGCTGCTGCAGCTTAATACTATTCCAGAGGCGAGGCCGCATGAGCCACCCACAGGCCAGGCGGACACAGAACTCACCCACAAGTCTAAGGTCCTCAATTCCAGACAAAGAAGAGCATCCACCCACCGCTCCAGCTCCTCTGTGTGAAGGAATGATTAGAAGTTTGCTATTTCATTTAATTAAATGAAAAGACTGGTGAATTAGACTAAAGTTGGTGAGGGCTACAATTCATAGTCTAGCCCCTGTTGACAGCCTTCTCATTTTTCAAATGTAAGACATGATTTAATTGGGAAATGAGTGGAATTCTTTCTTATTTTTAAACAAATATTTTCTACGTTCCCTGGCTCTTTTTAAATTACTTTGAAGATCTAATTTCCTTCAAATATTACCTCCTGAAACTAAAGGTGAACAGAATTATCTTTTCCTTTTGCAAATTTACTGTGGTATTGGAAGTAAAATTTCAATAAAATAAATTGGAAGTAAAATATAAACTTGAAATTTATATTTATATAAACACACATGCCTTTAGCCCTCAGCAGTACTCCCATTGGTGGGGAACTTATCAACCAGTTCCTAATGTCATTCCAACTTGCTTTTGATCTGAAAGAGTAAAGATAAGCAAGTGATCACTCTGTTTATGTTAACTATGAGGCTCATGTGTGTGCTGTGTGCTTAGTCGCTCAGTTGTGTCTGACTCTTTGAGACCCCATGGAATGTAACCCACTAGACTCCTCTGTCTATGGGATTTCCCAGGCAAGAATACTGGAGTGGGTTGCCATTTCCTCCTCCAGGGGATCTTCCCAACCCAGAGATTGAACACACATGTCCTGAGTCTCCTATATTGCAGGCGATTCTTTACCCACTGTCATCTCACAACAAACTGTATTTCCTTGTTTGAATTAAAATAGATCCCCAATAAGCTGTGAACTTCTTCTTTAAGCACAAACCAGAGTAGGTTCCCCAACTCTAGCTTCTTCACTCCAGCACACACATAAACATTTGTCTTAGTACTGCCCTTTGGATCCATTCAACAAAGTCTGCTTCTTGTTCTTTTGAGACTTAAAGACTTTCAGTGATTGAAAAAAGTTGATCATGCTACCCCTAAGTCTGATCTTTTTATTCCTTTCCATGTCATGATTTTAAGCACCCTCACTTTCCTCATTCACTTTCCTCTGGTTTGGGTCTAATTTTTTTTTTTAGCTGGCACTCTGAAATATGTTTTATGATGAAACTGTCACAGTTCTATTAGAGACAGGATTATAAAATGAATGATATGAACAAAAGCCAACCATACCCCCTTTATTTCATTATAGGTTATGATGGACTCTTCCATTCTTCCCAGTAACAGTCTTTCTGAGAATAGTGAGGTTTTAAGGACTGGGACTTTGACTAAAAGAACAAAGCCCTGACTTTTCTGTATTTACTTCCGTATCACTGGAAATTTTAGAGAATAATTGCTTCTTGTTGTGCATGCTTTTCATTGTGAGGAGAGACTACCCTACGAGAAATGAGTTCCCATGTGACTAGTGGATCTGCTAGCAACATGGATTTAGGGAGTGGGCTACAGTGACTTATGGACAGGCTCTCAGAGATCTGAGAGTTGGAGTGCTCTGTTCCGTTAATGGCCTTTTTGTTTCTCTTTGATAATCCTTGGGGACAGAGATACTGTAAGTACTCAGTGACACACCCCTCCCTCTCCCAACAGCATTAATCACCAATAAGCTCTTCAGAGGAATCACAAACAGACGGTTTAGGGAAGCAGAGATAACAAAAGTCTGTGTTAGAGATCCTAAGCTCTAATCTAAACTCTGCAGTTGAGTAATACCCCTTTTGCAGAGTGTTTGGGCATAGCTCATAACTTTTGACATTTGGTAGGCTAGAGGTCTAACACTACGTCTATGCTACTCCATCTAGTGTCTGGCACTTGGGATGTACAGCAACTCTTAATAGCTAACTGCATGCAACATATGTTTATAACAAAACATCAGTAAGAAATATCACAAGATTTAAGAGACTACAATCACTACCAACTTAACAACTGTGGGTTCTCATTAACTCTACTATTGCTAGACTCTTGATGCTCACAAAGGTAATATAGAACACACAACTGTTCTTATTTTCTCTGGAGCTACAAATCCAAGTATTGCCTTCATGGCATCCAGCCCCTTCATTTTAGAAGGGGATAGAATAGAAGGGGAAATAGAAGGGGAAAAAGTGGAAACACTGACAGATTTTATTTATTTTCTTGGGCTCCAAAATCATTGTGAATGGTGACTGCAGCCATAAAATTAAGACGCTTGCTCCTTGAAAAGAAAACCATGACAAACCTAGACAGTGTATTAAAAAGCAGAGACATCACTTTGCCAACAAAAGTCTGTCTAGTCAAAGCTATGGTTTTTCCAGGAGTCATGTATGTATGTGAGAGCTGAACCATAAAGAAGGCCGAGTGCCAGTAATTGATGCTTTCAAGTTGTGGTGACGGGGAAGACTCTTGAGAGTCCTTTGGATGGCAAAAATATCAAACCAGTCAATCCTAAAGGAAATCAAGCCTGGATATTCATTGGAAAGACTGATGCTGAAGCTGAAGCCCCAATACTTTGGCCACCTGAGGCAGAGAGTTGACTCACCGGAAAAGACCCTGATGCTGGGAAAGACTGAAGGCAAAAAGAGAAGAGAGTGGCAGAGGATGAGATGGTTAGATAGCATCACTGACTCAATGGATATGAATTTGAGCAAATTCTGGGAGATGTGAAGGACAGGGAAGCCTGGTATGCTGCAGTCCATGGGGTTGCAATGTGTCGGACATGACTTAGGGACTGAACAACAACAACCCTATCACAAGGGAGGTTGGAGGGCAAAGATACTGTAGGAATGTCCTTCCATTAATGCCACTAGAAGCACTGAGAACTGTAACCAGTTTTGAGAAAAGTCAAAATACCACTTGAGTATTTTCTTTATGCGGGCCAAACCCTGGATATTAATTATTTTTTCCCTACCCCTTTCTGTACTACATTGGTGCTTATTTCTTGCTTTTGCCACTGGTCCTCTCTTCTGTAACAGGTATGGAACAAATAAAACCATCAGACAGAAGTCTCTTCAGTGGTTCATAACCCTTTGCTGAAAATAGAGGCCACTCCCAAGAGCTAGTAGGATTTCCTTGGGGCAAAATTATGAGAAATTTAGAGAGGGAAGCAGAATCAGTGCCCAAATAATGACCAAGAAATAAGTTGGAGAATGACTACACAATGTGTTCTCCACTCTAGAGGCACATCCTTAAGCCAGAACAAGCTGAAAGCCAGGGGGAAAGCAATAGAATTTTTTAAAACAGCTGAAATATTCTAAAATGTTACAAGGTTACTCTGATATTTTTCCAGGGCCTACTGATTTTGACCTTATGCATAAAATTAATAAATGGTAAAAACATTGGTATTGGAATCTGGAAACTTGGGTTAATCATGGTCCAATCTCAAGTTAACTATACCTTAGTTTCTTTATCTGTAAAAAATGGAATCGATTTTGTTATGATTCCAACACTACAAACATTGGCCATAATCGATTAAAAGAGGCTACCAGAGGGACATATACTGTTGTTCTTATTGTTTGGAACTTCCAGATAAGATGGCACAGGTAATAAACACACAACAGTGAGACATAAAACATAAAAGATATAATCGTTTCAGATAAAAGATCAAAATGTCATGTAACAGAAATAAATCAAAGATGTACGCAATACTGAAGCCAGAGTTCTGGTCTGAAAAGAAGAGGTGGAGTAAAGAAACTAAAATATTTCTTTGTACAAAAGGAGAAATTGGAAGTACAATATTATACAAGCACAAGACAGTAAGAAAAAGAAGGTGAAAAACAAAAATTCAAACAACGTTAAACTGGTTTTCGGCATAGTGGAGTAACAGCATTACAGCCTTTCTTTCCCACTGATTATAAATAAAATTTCTGGATAAAATATAAAAGCAACTACCCAGGCACTCTGAAAAGTAAAAAAGAACAGGTGGTTTACGAAAGGGAATCAAAACTTGGAGAAGCAACCACACGGAAATACGTTTCCTGTGTTTTTTTCTCTTGTTCTTTTCTCTTGTAGTTCTGCCTCAAAGGCAAAGCTGCATAGTGGGATAGTGGCACAAACAGCCAAAACTCCTGACAAAAAACATCTGTCCTACCAGAGAATCAGGGGAAAAGGCAACTGCAGACCAGAGAGTATGGGGAATCCCAAAGTACAGAGGGTTAAACAAGAAGATCCAATAAGTCATCCCTCAAAAAACATAGGTTTACCCTTAAGAACAAAGGAAATGAATCCTGAACATTCATTGGAAGGCCTGACGCTGAAGCTAAAGCTCCAATATTTTGGCCAACTGATGGGAAGAGTGAACTCATTGGAAAAATTCCCACCCTGATGCTGGAAAAGGTTGAAGGCAGGAGAAGAGGGCAACAGAGGATGAGATGGTTGGATAGCATCACTGACTCAATGGGTATGAATTTAAGCAAACTGTGGGAGATGGTGGAGGACAGGGAAGCCTGGCATGCTGCAGTCCATGGAGTTGCAAAGAGTTGGACAGGACTTAGCAACTGAACAACAACAACATGCCCCTAGGACAGACCCAAGGACAGACCCAAAACCCAAAGGTTTTGACAAGTACACTATGATTTCACACAAAATTTCACACTAATCCTGAGGTGCATAAGTATAGGACAGACTCAAAGCCACATAGCAAAAAATTTTGATAACTGAATTATGAATGTAATAATATGTAATCCAGAGCCCAAGCCTTGGGACTATCCCCTCAGTCGTAACATGTGTGAGATACACCAAGTTCAGTATAGCAAAGGCCTTGAAAATGTAAAGATCTGGGTATCACCACCCACAGAAAGCAAGGCAGACCTTGCTGCTTAACCAAGTTGATTCTCTGCTAAAACAAACAAGAAAAAAAATCAGCATTCTCCAAAGCATCATGACAAGGCTGAGGCTCCACATAATATGAGTCAAAATGTCTAGAATATAATTCAGCATTATTTTACTTAGAAAGAACTAGAGAAATATTACCAATTCTGAAGGGAAAAGACAATCAACAAAGGTCAAATATAACACAATTCAGATGCTGAAAATTTCAAAGATTTTTAACTGGCAATTATAACTAAGTTCCATGAGGTAAATTAAAATACATTTAAAATAAGCAGAAAGATGTCGTTCTCACAGAAAAATTAGGAAATATAAAAATAACCAATTTGAAAATTGAGAAATGAAAAATGCAGTCACCAAAATAAAAACATTCACTGGATGGACTCAAGAGCAGAACAGAGATGACAAGGAAAAAGTTAGTGAATTTGAGTGATAGAAATTATCCGATGTGAAGAACAGCAACAAAAATGTCTGAAAAAAATACCAAAAGAACCTCAGGGGTATGCTGAACAATATGATACTCTCCAACACATAGAGCACTTGAATTCAAGAGGCAGTGGGGAAACAAACTAGTAAAGAAAAAATATACTTGAAGAAATAGTGCTCAGAAACTTTTCAAGTTTGGTACAACACACAAGTTTACAGAAACAAACCATTCTACAGACTCCAAACAGAAAAGAATGAAAAATAAGAAAAGATTGCTTAGACATATCATAATCAAACTGCTAAATACCAAAGATGAAGAAAAATCTTAAAGGAAGCTATTAGAAAATAACACAGTCTGTGAAGGGGAATAATTACTTGAAAGACTGAAGATATATCATCAATTCACAGACAGTAGTGAAACAGAATCTTTAATATGCTTATAGAAAACAGCTGCTAACCTCAGAATTCTATATCCAATAAAAATAAGCTTCAGGAGACATTCTCAGATTTAAAAAGACATGGGAATTTGCTACCAGCAGACTTATTCTATAGGAATTCTACAGAAATTCTTCAGGCTTAAGGGAAATAATGCCAGGAGGAAATTAGATTGTCAGGAATAAAGTAAGAACAACAGAAATGGAAGTTCTGGATATATATAAAAACATTTTTCATTCTTAAGCTCTTTAAAATAGTTATGACTGCTGAAGGAAAAAAATTCAAACATTGTCTCTCGTGGTTTTTAATGAGCTGTTGATAAAATAGTTAAGACATCCATAATATAAAGGTCATTTAGATGGGAAATGGATGTATGCTGTTATAAGGCTACACACTTTACTATAAGTGGAACAATATTAATTCTAAGAAGAGGGTCAAATCTCAGCTGTGAAGATTGCAATCCCTATAGCAACCAATGAATCTCACAAAGAAATATTTCTAAAAAGGCAATCAATAAAATAAAGATATTCAAATACTTCAAAAATCAGAAAAAGGAAAATATATTAGCGTAAAAACAGAGGGGACAAATAAATAATAAAATGATGAATCTAAGCACAACTATGTCAATAAATATATTAACTGTAGGTGGTCTAAACATACAAAGCCAGAGATTGTCAGGTTGGGGGAAAAAAAAGAGTCAACCATATTCTGTGTACAGGAAGTCCACTTTGAATTATAAAGATATAAATATAGTAAAAGTAAAAGAACGGAAAATATAGGCAATGTAAACACTAATCAAAAGAGAGATGTGGTGGCTATATTAAAATGAAAGAAACATACTATAGAACAAGGAAAATTACCGAACATAATAGGGGATTTACATAATTCAATCACAAGTAAGATATTATGAGGCTAACTGTGATATCCAACAATGGAGCTTCAAAATATATGACACAAAAACTGATGGAATTCAAATAGGAAATATACAAATCCAATATTATTGTTGGACACTGCAACATTCCTCTTTCAGCAACTTATAGAATGTGTACAGAAAAAACTAGTAATACGTGGAAGACCTAAACAATATTTTTGACTGATGTCACCTAAATGATATTTATACAACACTCTACCCCCAAAAGAAGAATACCCAATCTTTTTCAAGGACACTGGAACATTCACCAAGATATCCCATAAAACAAGTTTTAACAAATTTAGAAGAATTGAAGTCATATAGACTATGATCAGTGACCATCAAAGAATAAAAATAGTAATTAATATAGAAAAATATCTGGTAACTTTCCTAATATTTGGAAATTAAAGAACAATCTTTTAAATAACCCATGGATCAAGAAAGAAGTCACAAGTGATGTTTCAAAATATAGTGAACTCAATAAAAATAAAAATACAACACATCAAACCTGTGGGATGCTCACAGAGAAATACATAGAGGGAAATTTCTAGCACTGAAATGTCCAGGAAAAAGAAGACTCTAAAAATCCAAAACGTAAGATTCCATCTCAAGAACTAGAAATATATTTTAAAAAAAGAAACTAAAAATGAAACAAGTAGAATCAAAAATAGAAAAATGATTGAGAAAATCAGTGAAATTAAAAACTGGCTCCTTGAAAATAATGGAAAAATATACAAAACTCTAGCCAGACTTTACAAAAACCAAAAAGAAAAGACAAAATCTATGAGTATCAGGAAAAACAGAAGAGTAATATCACCAAAAGAGGCAGAGTTAGGAACTTCAGGGTTTTGTCTCTCCATAAAAACAATTAAGAAGCTTGAGAAAACTGTAAGAATCAACTTTTACAGAACTCTACAATCTAGTAAAAAACTTATAACCACCAAGGGAATACGTGATGAAGAAAACTGCTACTGCAGCCATAAAGATGTCAGCCCACACTCCTGTTACAGGTTCCCATTGCCTGAAGGAATAATAAAAATCTTATTCTCAAAAAATTGTGGTTAAGGGTTTTGACCTGAATGGCAGCTCCCTCAAAGAGGGATGCAATGGCTTACCTTTGTTTCACTCAACTGGGAGCATTCCCAGAGCTGTGGCGGCTTCCTGAGAGGCATAGCCAAAAGCATTTGAAGACAAAAATATTGACAGCAGTAGCCTGAAGCTAGGGGTAAACAGTTGAGACAAACAATAGACTGAAAAGTCTGAGAAGAAAAAGTTTAGAAAAGGAGATACTTGGGTGAATAAAGATTTTTATAAAGTTCCAGCATATACCAAGGGATTGATAAGTTCCCACATAGGCCCAGGGCTTAACACACACTAGAAATGAGAAGTGAAAGATAAGGCAGAGTTAATTCTCCCTAAACAAATCTATAAATTAAACACAGTTCTAAATAAAATCTAGGGTATTTTTTAAGAAATTCATGAGCTGATTCTAAAATTTATATGGAAAGGCAACAGAGCTAAATAAAATTGCCAAAACTAATTTTTTTAGTGTGTTCTTAATTTGGAGGACTCCATTATAGGATTTCAGTGTTTCAAGAGTTACTATAAACATACATTGATCAAAACAGTCAAACAATACACATCAATCAATGGAACAAAGTACTGTGTTAAAAAATATGGCCAGACTTATATGGTCAATTGATTCTCAACAGTGTTTATAATGCAGTGTAGAAAATACAGCCTTTTCAATAAGTTGTGCTGAAAAAAAAAAATAAGTTGTGCTGGAAACATTGGCTAGCCATATGCTAAAATATGAAGTCAAATCCTTACATCACACCTTATACAAAGTTTAACTCAAAATAGATCTTAGATCTAAATGTAAAACATAAGACTATAAAATTTCTAGAAAAAAACATAGAAAATGTCCATGAACTTGGGTCATGCAAAATCTTTTTTTAGATAGAACATAAAAGTCAAAAACTATAAAAGAACAAATTATTGCATTTAGACTCATCAAAATTTAAAACTTCTCTTTTTCAAAGATGCTATTAAAAGAATAAAAGGGCAAGCCAAAAACTGAAGAAATATTTTCATTTCACATTTCTAACAAAGGTTTGTACACAGAATATATAAAAGACTTTGAAAATACAGTAATAAGGGGTAAAACAAACCAATAATTTTTGCAAAGCATCTAAACAGATATTTCAACCAAAAAAATATACTGGTGGCAAATAAGCACATGAAAATATGCAATCAGGAAATGCAATTTATCACCACAATATCATTAGTAACCTGTCAGAAGAGCTATAAGGGGATTTTTCCAGTTGATAGAACTATTTTGTATTTGAGTTGTATTATTAGTTACATGATAGTATACCGCAAAGAGTGAATTATACTGAATGTAAGTTGAATATTAAGTTTTAAAAATATAAAATTTGATTAAAATTAAACAAAATTGAAAAAAGCATAAAGATCCCCCATTTAAAATGAGTCTACACATCAAAACTAATGAAACAGAACAGTGTGTCTGGAAACTGTCCTATGAATACATGAAAACTTGATGTATGGGAGGACAGGCATTATATATCAGTGAGAAAAACATTTACTAATGAAAAATGTACCAGACTACAAGTTATCCATATATAAAAAGTACATCTCTACCTCAGACCACAAATAAGCATCAATTACAAGTGTACTAACTTAATTAGGAAACATAATTCATGAAAGAAGGAAACTGAAAAACCAATGGATGTAAGATATCCAACATCACAAGATAATGAGGGAAATGCAAATTAAAGAGAGATACCACTTCACAGCTATCAGCAAAATTTTTAAAGCACGACAGTACTGAGTATAGGTTAAGAACTGAAACAAACAGAAGTTTCATACAGTGTTGGGGGGAAGTAAAAATTGGTACAACCACTTAGGAGAGCTATTTGGCAATATGTGCTGGCACTGAGAGGTGTATATTTTATAATCCAGTTATTCCACTGACAGATCCATATTCAAAAGAAATCCCTACCTATGTGCACAAAGAGACATGTACAAGTATGTCCACTTGGGGTTTGAAATGTGCTCTTATGTATACTTAATGGCATTGTAATAGGCATCTTTCAGCAAATAAAACTATTTCCCTCAGAAATCTCCAATAGGGACTCCTTTGCAATCACTGTAGATTAACATTTTCCAAGTGAGATGTGGTCATATTTCCTTTGTTGTGGAATAAATTAATGTGATGGTCCTGGCCAAAATGAGCAGAACCCAGGCTTTCTGCCTGGAATCAGATACCTTCACTTTGCAACTCAAAGTAAGTAGTTTTTCCTCCCATGTCTTTGTTACAGTTTTCCTATCCTTTTGACCCCACTAAGAATTTTATCTTCCAAATACACTGCCTGCCAAGCTGTCCTTCCTTAATCTTGGTGTTAAACCAGAAAACTTCCATATTTTTCCATCAGTATTAGCCATCATCTGCTCTTTTTAATTTTCTTATGAAGAACCATCCTCTAAGTTGATATTCAGCTTTGAAATAGTTATAGCTTTTTTCAGTACTCTTTTTTTTCATTAGTTTATTTTTTAATTGAAGAATAATTGCTTTACAGAATTTTGTTTTCTGTCAAACTTCAACATGAATCAGCCATAGCTATACCATATGTCCCCACCCTCCTGAACCTCCTTCCCATCTCCCTCCCCATCTCACCCCTCTACGTTGATACAGAGCCCCTGAGACACACAGCAAATTCCCATTGGCTATTGATCTTACATATGATAATGTAAGTTTCTATTCTACTAAACATACTATCTCCCACCAAACCCTGACACTCACAGATTCAGACTGGGGCTGTGAGGATGTGCTGTTCATTTTTACCCTGTTACACTCTTTCTTTCAAACACAGCAGTGATGAGAAACAAAGAGCCTTGTACTTAGAACCAGTACCCTTGAGACTGGGCCCCGGATCTACTGTTTATTGATTAAGTTACCATAATCATTCTAGTCTTAGTTTCTACACTGTGAAATGGGGATATCAGTATCTGTCTCTGCCTTCACAATTCCATTGTGAGAATTAAATAACAGACACTAGATGTGAAAAAGTACTTGGACGTTGTAAAAGGGCACCCATAGTAAAGGATCTTGAGTACAGAGTTTTGAGTCATGTAAAATCAACAGGCCAGGCTGTATATTGTCATCCTGCTTGTTTAACTTATATGCAGAGTACATCATGCAAAATGCCAGGCTGGATGAAGCACAAGCTGGAATCAAGATTGCCAAGAGAAATATCAATAACCTCAGATATGCAGATGACACCAACCTTATGGCAGAAACTGAAGAGGAGCCTCTTGATGAAGGTGAAAGAGGAAAGTGAGATAGCTGACTTAAAACTCAACATTCAAAAAACTAAGATCATGGCATCTGGTCCCATCACTTCATGGCAAATAGATGGGGAAACAATGGAAACAGTGACAGATTTTATTTATTTTCTTGGGCTCTAAAATTACTGCAGATGGTGCTGCAATCATAAAATTAAAAGACGCTGGCTCCTTGGAAGAAAAGCTATTACAAACCTAGACAGTGTATAAAAAAAAAAAGAGAGACATCACTTTGCTGACAAAGATCCATATAGTCAAAGCTATGGTTTTTCCAGTAGTCATGTACGGATATGAGAGTTGGATTATAAAGAGAGCTGAGCGCTGAATAATTGATGCTTTTGAACTGTGGTGTTGGGGAAGACTCTTGAGAGTCCCTTGGACTGCAAGGAGATCAAACCAGTCTGAATATTCATTGGAAGGACTGATGCTGAAGCTAAAGCTCTAATACTTTGGCCACCTGATGCAAAGAGCTGACTCACTGGAAAAGACCCTGAGGCTGGGAAAGATTGAGGAGGAGAAGGGGGCCACTGACTCAAAGTACATGAATCTGAGCAAATTCCTGGAGATAGTGAAGGACAGGGAAGCCTGGCATGCTGCAGTCCATGGGGTTTCAGAGTCGGACACAACTTAGTGATTGAACAGCAACAACAAAATCAATGGGAGACTCAGGGACACCAACTTCCTTAACTAAACCTGGTCCCTGATCCCCGGCTGATCTAAGGCTACCTCCTAGTAGACACTGCTAATAGCCATCCCCATTAGAGGATGAGGAAATGACAAAATAAAACAATAATAATGCTGGGAGACTGCTATTATTTGTCATTCGATGTCTACATTTTTATTGGTCCTGGCCTTTTCTGGCTGCAGGGCTGGAAGACATATTTGGCTTTACTTCACTTTGGGCTTCTGCTGCTAAAGTTCCCATGCTAGGCCAGCTCTGCCTATTATCCTACTGCAAAGGATTCTAGATTAATATAACATTAAAAAGAGGTGTTAAAAGATTTGAAGGCAGAAAACCTGCTTCCTGACTTTCCTTACCTTTCACTTTGCCATTCTCATCATAAATAAGACTTAGCAGTATTTTGGCATCCTAAGTTCAACTTTCTGCCAAGCAAATATACTTCTTCACTCTCAAAATCAAGAGTCTCCCCAATGATCTATATCCCAATCTATGACTCAGGGTTCAATATCCTTGTACCTCCCTGGTAGGTGGCTCCGTTCTTAATACACAGGTAACTCCACTTCTGCTAACACTGCAGGAATCTCATCTCCTATAGAAACCCCACAGTAAACTGTCCTGGACCAAATTGGACCTCAATGCACTTGCCATCTTATGCATGAGGAAAAGTGATATTGGAAGACAGTCTTCCCAATAGATCTTCACCAAGAGGAATATGCTAATAACAATCTGTGTAACACCCAAGCTGTTTTCTAGTCTTGATAAATGCCATATTTTTTTATTTAAAAAGTGCTTCTAGATGCAACAGTACATTTGAACAGCTTCCTGTCTGTCATTCCAAACAAAATCCCTTGGATACCTGGTTTAAATTATTTTTAACTACTCATATCAGCATTTTCTCTGGGCCAACCAGAAGTAATACATATCTGTTAGTCCTGTGATGGAATTTCTGAGTCACATTTTATCTATCACAGTTTCTGCATGATGTTGAACAAGGTGTCAGTAATTGTGAACTGAGAGCTTTCCATCCCCATTCAATTAAATACACTCAGCAATTCTTGGGTTTGATCAATACCGTTGATGGATGGTTTAATTCAGTTTTCTCCACTGACAATCACCATGACATCCTCTCCTGGAATGTTGAAGATGATGAGACAGATTGTTACATAGTCATAGAAAATTTGGTTTTAACCCTTCATGTCTACTTAAAATAGTCTAGCATGCACAGGATGCATAGCAATGCACAGTGGAATCACCTGAATATTCAGGTTTACATAAGAGACAGTACCTGGAAATACAGTATGTACCTGGAAAAACAGTATGCAAAACTGCCAAACAATGTACATTCTAAAAGAGGAAGCCTATATCTAGGCATTTCACACACAATACCATTCTATTGAGTCAAATCTCATTTATAACATCTAGTAGGGCTCTCAGGGAGGGACTTTTGGTGTCCCCAAATCAGAAAAATCACCTTATGTTATATCACTATCTGTGGCACCGATGTGGCCTGAGAGATTATTGCAACTTTCTCTAATCCTCAATATCCCCTGAGAATTATTGGATTTAATTTCTTATTCCAATGGGTTAAGACATCACTCATTGCTGCTTACTCTTAGCCTGTTTGCCAAAGTTCTCTTCTGCCTCCATGGACAACCAAACTACCTGATTTCTGTCCACACCCCCCCTCTGAGTTTTGAGTATATTAGCTGGGTCTTTGAACAATTCAACACTTTTTATACGTCCCAGTGATATTGCCACAGATCAATTTACACTGCTGCAGTCTTCCAGGCAAAAGACCCCTTTCCATAAAAACAGTAACTTTCCTCTCAACGACTACCATGAGTGGGGCATTCTGGTAGGTGATCATTCTCTGAACAAACCAGGTTTCCCAAAAGAACCTTCATTATGTCTCCTGGACTAGGGATTAGGATGAAGAGTATATTGACCAAAGCATATTGACCAATACTAGACCTTGAGAGGAAACAAGATGACACTTGATCCTTCTTTCAACAGATATGAATTACCAGCCCAAATTTCAGCTCAGTATTCAAAGCTAGATGACCATTAACTCCCCCTGTGTCTTTCAAGATTATAGTAATCATCAATCTATTTGCCTTTTGACTCTACAGCTGGCTTATAGACATTTCCACACTTCATTATTTTCTGCTAGATTCTATCTCTTTCTTGGCAATCAATTGGGATAATCCAGAAAAGTGGAGTATTTTTTTAAAAGAGTTGTTAAACACACAATACCTTGGCCCACTCTGATACCTGGTTCAGGAGAATACATCCAAAAAAGCCATCATAGTGGTATGTCTCCCACCTTCAGAATGTTCCAAAGGCTGTTCAAGCCTTCCACTTAGTGTCTCCGGTGAAACACTGGTCTTATTGCACCTACGGCAAGGGTTACAGAAAGGTGGTATCTGAACCAGCTCAAAACTGTGGGCCTGGTGCACTGGGAAGACCCAGAGGGATCGGGTAGAGAGGGAGGTGGGAGTGGGGATTGGGATGGGGAATACATGTAAATCCATGGCTAATTCATGTCAATGTATGACAAAAACCACTACAATATTGTAAAGTAATTAGCCTCCAACTAATAAAAATAAACTGAAAAAAAAATTGTGAATAGCTCTCATAGGCAAGGCCAAAGGTAATATATCTATGTAGTTTTGCAACAATGCCTCAGAAAACTCTCCAAGTTGTATATTCTACTTTTCTTTCTTTTCTCACCAGCAAATCAACTTTTCTTGCACTCCTATTATGACTTCCATACTGTTGCCTGGTAACTGGTTTATTACTCTTGGCATAGTCTCTACACCAGTTGGATTGTCTACTTGGGTTCTCTCTTCCAATTTCACTCCTGAGTATTTTCTTTCAGATATTTCTCATCTGCACATTCTTCAGCCTGCAAGTTAATCATTCACCACCTAGCTTTAACACCAAGAATTCCAGCTTGAGTTTGAGACACTGAGCCCTCGCTTTTTCCAGACAGACAAAAACCATGATACAAGCACCTAAATAACTAACCCCCTGCCAAAGGTAAAGAAGTAAATGCTACAGAGATCCTACTAAAGACATGAGGTTTAGATAAGCAGTGGTCAATTCCAACTGACAGAAACAATAAAAATGATAACATATTTACGGTGTTAGATTTTATAAAATACTTTTGTATATCTTATTTCACTTGATTCTCACAATAAACTTGGAAGGCAAATATTCATTAATTAAGGAAATACTGAGGACTTACTATGGACTAAGCAGTAACTGGCAATTTAGCAACAAATCAGCATCAAAAAATCCCCACACTCCTAAAACTTATATTCAGGGGTGGGGGAAGCAGATAAAAATACTTGTAAACTATGGTAATGTAATAGATGCTATAGGGAAAATAAAGCTGCAATTTGGATGTAAATTTTAAATACAATTGCCAAAAAGGCCTCATTGAGCAGGTGCCATCCAAGCAAGAAGAAGCCAATATAATAATTCAAGTGAGAGATAAGGGGGGTCCACACCAAGCTCGTAGCTATAGAGGTGATGGGAACTGGTCAAATTTTGGGGTGTTTTGATGGCAGAATTCGTTACTGGATTGGATTTAGAAGGAGTCAAGTTTCCTATAATGTGTGCTGGTTACCTTTATTTTGTAGCCAAAGGTATGACATGATGGCTTAGCAAGGTCAAGTGACTTTTCTAATGTCACTCATCTAGAATGAGCCAAAATAAAATTGTAAATTTAGGTCTCCTAGCCTAGGCTTGAAGACTGCATGCTGGAAAGGGTATTTAGGTTTTGAAGAAAGAACAAGACCCTAAATGGTAGAGTTATGAGTGCATGCTAGACTAAGGATATCATATGAATAAAGCCATTGCTGGGCTCCTAAACTGTTGATGGCTTTTCTACTAGACTAAGACATAGGCCTCTATTATGAGTGCTAAGCACTCAAGGCAGGGAACAAAGAGATTAATGACTAAAAGAAGAGAAAGAAGGCAAAAGAGTTAAGCACAAAATCAAAAGATGATATTCAAATGAAAGACACTAGCACAAACAGGAGATCAGACAAAAGCAGTGAGAGATCACAATTTGTATACGGAGCTCTTGAAGAAAGTTGAGCACAGTGACTAGGAACTAGTGAAAAGCAGGTATTCCTCCACAGTTCACACAGTGAAATGACGAAGTGTTCAAGACAGAAAACAACAAGGGTTCAGGTACTAGAAGCTGGTTTACAACTCTTGGTAAATGAAGCAGAATGAGAAGTTGATGCCACAAAAGAAAATAATTATTTGTACAGTAACTTTGTGCCCAAACCAAAAGATATGAATCAGCAGAAACGATAGCAGAGACAAAAATCAAGGCGTAAGGGATCACAAGGAGAACCTGTCAATTATATCCCACTCACAGTTTTCCTATACTTCTTCTATGGGCAAAGCTCTGTGCTGAGCACGCCAAGGGAAGAGAGCAATTAATAGGACATGGTTTATGCCTTCAAGTAACTTGCTAGGGAAGAGGAAGAACAAAGGAGACAAAGCATAGGACCACATTATTGCCCAGTCTGTAGCTAGCACTATTCACTTGTGAAGGCTTCCACATTGCTGACTACTTGTAGCTAAAGCCAAAGGATTCCAGTGAGAGAAAGCAAGGAAGGTCTGGCAAAAAATTCCACTGGGAAATCTCTCCAGAGCTTGACTAATTAATTAATGCTGGGATTGGGGGCAGGAGGAGAAGGGGACAACAGAGAATGAGATGGCTGGATGGCATCACCGACTTGATGGACATGAGTTTGAGTAAACTCCGGGAGTTGGTGATGGACAGGGAGGCCTGGCGTGCTGCGATTCATGGGGTCGCAAAGAGTCGGACACGACTGAGCGACTGAACTGAACTGAACTGATGTCTATATAGTCTCATTAGAGGGGCATAAAGAAGAATATCTTGATACTCCAAGTTCTTCCCATGGTCTACCCTAAATACCTCCTGTAGTTCTTCCATCCTGTCATGTTTTCAGAGATAGTGGTGACTGTCCGGAGGTACTAAATGACCACCATGACATGGAAACATTGTTAAGGCTATTTAAAAGTGAACTTTAAATTATTTATGTATTATTTTAATTAGTTTTTTTTCAAGTGGTAAGTTTGAAAAATGCTGTGCTATAAGACAAGGCACTTTTTGGATGTTATGTAATAAACTGGTGCGGAAGTCAGACAATGAATTAAATCTCTGCAGTCCTGACCTTGGATATATTCCTACTATCTAGCCCCATGCCTTCTTTAACACTGGTTGGTAGCTATCTACTTCTCCATGCTAATAGGATCCCAGGGAAAAAATGGTCGAGAGAAGAGGTAGAGCAGGAAGGTTCTATACTAGTAGCTAATCTGTGGTAACAGGTAGGTCTCAGATCCATTAAAAGGCTATAAAAGATATTTATTTATAGAAACACAAGCTATTACAAGAGCTATTATTGTAAAGTCGAGTTTAAAGATGGATTTTCTAGGGGATCAAGATGGTGGAGTAGGAAGACCCTGAACTCAGCTCCCCTCAGATATGTATCAAAACCACATATAGAGCAACTCTCACATAGAATGAGTTCAAGACTAGAAGAATGGCTCTTCTACAAGCAAGGCTGTAAAGAAAGAACTATACTCAAGTCTGGTACGTAGGGAAAAGAAGCAAGTTGGTTGGGTCCTGCACCCTGAATGGGTGACCCCAAAGAGCAGGGGGAAATCACAGGCTTGAGTATTCTCCCTGGAGAGCAAGAGGTTCAAGCCACATATTAGGCACCTCAACCCTGAGGACAAACACTGGGAAAAAGAGCCCACTTAGCTGGTTTGGTAAACAGTGTGGCTTATTAGAGGACTGTAGGAAACCCAAGACTCCACTTGTGAGGAGCACATGCAACCAACTTGCTTGCTCCCAGTTCTAGCACAGACACATCAGACTGAAAACTGAATTGCTCTCTGGCTGACCAGCCATGACTGCCCCAGCACACACCCCAGACTGCACCAGGCTCCTGCTCCAACCCATCCTGTTCCGGCACTGCTCCTCGCTAAGGCAGAGATGGTCACTGCCTATGAACATGCACGCTTAGAGGGAACAGAGCCAGCTAAGGCCTCAGCCCCGCCTCTGGGTAAGGTAGACATCCATTGCCAGTGTGTGTGTATGTGCATGTGTGTGTACACATGCGGGCACCAGTAGGGAACAGAGCCAGTTCAGTTCTTGACTCTGCCGCTGGTCTTGGCAGAGACCACCACTCCCTACACACATGTGTGTGAACACACTTGGAAAGAAGTGGAGGCAGCTCAGAAGTGGAGCTACAACACTTCCTAGCTCAATCCAGCCTCTAAGCAAGGCGCACACACTGCAGAACAAGTGGAATGAATTCAGAAGTGCAGGCTTAAGTCCTCATATCCTGGCCATACCCTCAATAAAGACAGAGACTGCTATCACATTTGGGAGAAGCCCAACTCTCTCAGAGTTCATGCTCCAGCCTCTTGAGCCCCAGCCCCACTCCCACCATTGAGCCTAGGAGAATCCCCAGTTCAAATCCAGCTCTGGCTCCAGGCACTCCAAATCCAGCCTTACCTTCCACAGAGACTGTAGCTGATAGATCACACCAAAGGAAGATGCAGCCTGTGCCCACCACATGTCCACCTTTCACACCAAAGCCACTGATCATACACAGACTACAAAGGATGCTCCCACACAAGGATACATATTCAAGGCCAGGATAGGTAACTATTTTACCTAATTTCATAAAGACAAACAGAGAAAGTTAAACAAAACAAGATAGTGGAGTACGTTTCAAATGAAAGAATATCATAAAACCCCTGAAAAAACCCTAATGAAACAGAGATAAATAATTTATCTGATACAATTCAAACCAATAGTAATAAGAATGCTAACTGAACTTCAGTGAGAATTTCAACAAAGACCAGAAATATTAAAAAGAACCAATCAGGGCTGAATAATACAATAACTGAAAGGGAAAAACACACTAGAAAGAATTAACAGCAGATTAGGTGATGCAGAAGAGAGCATAATTGACCTTGAAGGTAGAATAGTGGAAATCACCTAACCAGACCAGCAAAAAGAAAAAAAAAATAATGAGGATTGCTTAAGGGATCTCTGGGACAACATTAAGCATACTAACATGTACATTATAGGGTTCCCAGAAGAAGAAGAGAGAGAGAGATAAGGGTAGAAAATGTATTGAGTGAAATTATGACTGAAAATTTCTCTAACCTGAAGAGGAAATAAATATCCAGGTAAAGGATGCACAGAGTCCCAAACAAGAAGGACCCAAGACACACAAAAGACATATCATAATCAAAATGGCAAAAGTTGAATATAAAAAGAAAATTTTAAAGGCAGCAAGAGGAAAACAAAGAGTCACATACAACTGAATCTCCATAAGGTTATCAGCTAATTTTTCTGCAGAAATTTTATAGACCAGAAGGCAGAGTTATGATATATTTAAACTTCTTAAAGAAAAACTGACATTAAAAGAAATGTTAAAAGCTATTCTTTAAGTGAGAAAAGTAAAGCTACAAGAAGTAAGAATTTACAGGAAAGAAAACCACAACACTAAAGGCAAATACATAGTAAAGATTATTGATCAACCATTTAAATAAGCTAGTATGAAGATTAAAAGCCAAAAATTGTAAAATTGAATATAATTACAAAAAAGCAGTTAAGTGAAAAATATGAAGATGTAAAATATAACATCAAAAGCATAAAATACGGGAGGAAGTAAAAAATATAGATTTTCATAATGTGTTTGAATTTAAATGATTTTCAGCTTAAAATATGTAGATATAAGTCAACATATATAAACTCTACCTTAACCACAAATTAAAAACCTATAGATTCACAAAAACTAGAAAGAAAGGAACATAAACAAACCACTAAAGAAAATCAACATATAGGATTATTGTTACCATCTTTCTAAATTCCATATATATGTGTTAGTATGCTATAATGAGACAAGTGCTCGGGCCTGGTGCACTGGGAAGACCCAGAGGAATCGGGTAGAGAGGGAGGTGGGAGGGGGGATCGGGATGGGGAATATGTGTAAATCTATGGCTGATTCATATCAATGTATGACAAAACCCACTGAAATGTTGTGAAGTAATTAGCCTCCAACTAATAAAAAAAAAATCAACAAACCACAAGAAAATAAACTAAAATTTTATTTATGTTACTTATGTAACAAATAGCATATAAGTAACCAAATAGCAATAAGTATATATATATATATATATATATACACTTTAAATGTCAATGGACTGAACGCTCCAATCAAAGACATAGTGTGGCCAACTGGACATAAAGGCAAGACCCATCTATTTGCTGCCTATAAGAGACACACTGTAGTGGTAAAGACAAATAGAGACTTAAAGGGGACACAAAATTATACTGCATGCAAATGGAGACAAAAAGAAATCTAGGGTAACAATACTAATATTAGACAAAGTAGATTTAAAACAAAGTCTATAACAAGACACAAAGAAGGGCATAATATAATGATAAAGGTGTCACTAAAAAAGAGAATGTAATATTTGCTAACATATATTCACCTAATATAGGAGCAAGTAAGTATATAAACCAAATATTAAGCGATATAAAGGGAGAAATTGACAATAATATAATAACAGTAACACCCCATTTACATCAATGGACTGATCATACAGACAGAAAATCAATAAGGAAACAGTTGCCTTAAATGACATATTAATCCAGCTGGACTTAGATATATACAGGACTTTCCATCTAAAAATAGCAGAATATTATTTCAATTAATGGGAACATTACCAGGATAGATCACATGCCACAAAACAAGTCTCAACAAATGTAAGAGGATAGAAACTATATCAAGCATTTTTTTTTCTGACTACAATGGTATCAAATAGACCACAATAGAAATCAAATACAGGGAAAAAAATGTGGAAAACACAAACATGTAGACACTAAACAACATGCTACTCAAAAACTGATCAGTCAATAGAGAAATCAAAGAGGAAACTGGGAAGACCCAGAGGGATCAGGTAGAGAGGGAGGTGGGGGGAGGGATCGGGATGGGGAATACATGTAAATGGCTGATTCATGTCAATGTATGACAAAAACCACTACAATACTGTAAAGTAATTAGTCTCCAACTAATAAAAATAAATGAGAAAAAAAGAGGAAATGAGAAAATACTTTGATAAAAGTAAAAACAAAAACAAATCACTCCAAAATCTATGGAACACACCAAAAGCAGATCTAAGAGGGAAATTTATAGCAATACAGGCCTACCACAAGAAAGAAGAAAAAAATCAAACAATGCAACCTACAATAGAAAGTAATTGTAAAAGGAAGAATAAAGCCCAAAGTCAGCAAAAGGAAAGAAATAATAAAGATCAGAATGAAAATAAATTAAAGAGAGACTAAAAAGAAAAGATCAATGAAACCAAGAGCTGTTATTTTGAAAAAATAAAATTGATATGCCTTTAATTAGGCTCATTAAGAAAAATAGAGAAAGGACTCAATTGAACAAAGCTAGAATGAAAGAGTAGCAATTGCACATTACATCTCAAAGACACAAAAAATCATAACAGAATACTATGAAACAGTCATATACCAAGTAATTAGACAACTCATAAGAAAAGCATAAATTTCTAGGAACGTACAATCTTACAAGACTGAATCAGGAAGAAATTGACAATCTGAATAGACTGATCACTAGTACTGAAGTTGAATTAGTAATCAAAAACTTCCAGAAAAAATTATAAAACCTGACAGCTTCACAGGGGAATTTTGTCTGCTATCATTTTCTCCTCCTTTTTTCCCTAATCCCATAATTTAATCAGTCACCAAATTCTTACATTCCCACAGTCACCACCTTCCTTCTGGATAACAAATCAATGTGTGGCTAGTCCTTTCTTCCTCCAATACTGCCCTGCTCCAATCTATTATTTATACCAAAGCAAGAGCCATATAGCCTTCATCTAAAATAAACAACACCCAAAAAAAGACCATAAAAATTTATCTCTAACTTTACTTAATAAGTGTGTTTATTACAGTGGTATAGGTATAGTGATTCCAACACTATTTTATGTATATTGCATAATTAAGTAAATTAGTAAGTCAATGAGGAATACTTAGACTGGAATTAGTGGTATCAGTATAAACCCATTACACATGCACATACACATATATGTCTACATGTGGTGGTTTAGTTGCTAAGTCGTGTCTGACTCTTGCGACACCATGGACTGTAGACTGCCAGGCTCCTCTGTCCATGGGATTCTCCAGGCAAGAATACTAGAGTGGGTTGCCATTTCCCCCTTTAGGGGATCTTCCCAACCCAGGAATCGAACAGGGGTCTCCTGCATTGCAGGCAGATTCTTTACTGACTGAGCTACAAGGGAAGCTCCTATGTGTATATGTATAAATATGCATATATACAGATGTGTGTATATATATATGTGTGTGTGTGTATATACATATATATTATTTTCTATTTTCTTAATTCTGTCCACTGAAAGATCTTAGAAGCAAAGAAACCCAATAGCAATGAAAATATTTGGCACATAGAAGTTGGATTTTAAATATAATTTCCCACACAGAAAGATCCCATTTCTTCTTGGGAAAAATGATTGACTGTAAGGCTGAATAAGGGCGCGTACAAGTTAAGTATGGAATATGGTTATGCCATAAAGCCAAAAAGTGCTCAACAATGAAAATATATCAAAAGTCAGCTTGAAGAGGCTCTCACTAAGCAAATATGGGAAATTATGAGCAATAATTCTAATCAATATAGATAATAACAAATAATAATATTAATGGATTACAATTCATTGAATAAAATAAGAATCCATTTGTTCATGCTGATAGTTGCCTAATTAACTAAAGAAGGAAAGAGTTTTCTTATAATACTGTCATATAATAAATGTAGATGATTGGCAAAAATTGAATATGGACTATAGATTAGAAAATAGTATTATGTCAGGTTATATTTTTGAATTTATAATTTCATTATAATTTTATAAAATAACTTTTATGTTCTAAGAAAATACACACTAAATAATTATGGATAAAGGGTTATAATATCTGCACCTAATTTTCAAATGATTCAGGAAAAATTTTAAATGTATATACATTTGCATACTTGCCCTTTCAATATGGCCCATGAAGTAGTGTAGTATGTTTACTTCCTTATGAGATACCATCTAGCCATCAGATTTCTCCTCTTCGGAATATCAGGCTGATATGTGCTCAGGGATTTTAGAACAAAGACATGTTTCCCAGCTGTTCCTGAGATACATCTGCCATCCAGGCAGGGATTGCTATTTTATTACCAGAAGTGATTGTGGCCAAATGTTGTGGTTTAAGACCATATATGTATTTACCTAAGTGAAATTCAGAACCTTCCAAAACCAGACCAGAGAGACTAACCATTGAAATGAAGGATTAGGACACTTTTCCAGTGCTTAGAGGGAAGAAACTCAACTTGATACTAACCTCATTGATCAATACACTATTAAAGGTACCTTTAGACTCTTTTTAGAAGACAATACCCAAGAAGATCTTAAAACAATAACTGACCTCCAAGCCCAGGTCGCAGCCGGTTGTCATAGCCATCCAGAAGACGATCCAAGATTCTGGTGAAGATAGTGATGTTGTCGGTGCTGTCATCAGGAATATCTGGAGCATGCTTTGGAGAGAGTCTGAGGCAGTGGAAGAAAATGAGACACAAAACAATAGTTCTTAATAGCAAATACTTACATGTCTAAACACTTTAATTCAAGAAAATATCAATCAGTAGATTTGGCCAGTTAAATGGCTTTGAACCTCTCAAACCAGCAAGTACTTTGGCATGAGCTTTAGCAAACATATGGTCCACCCCTAAACCAGTGGTAAAGAAAAACCAGTAGAAACCTTAGACAGGATGTCTGTGGGAATAATACCTGGCATAAAGTTCATTTATCAAAGTTTATTTCATGAACAAGAGGGCCCCAAAATAAAGACGGTAGGTCTTGGTTTTACCCATTCTTACTTTGGATCCAGAAGGTGGCCATTACTAGATATATAATAACTATTCCTAGCATCTAGTTAATCAGAACAATAAAAGACATAGCATAACAGTTGAGAGGAATCTTGAGAGGCAGTCAATATGTCTTCTTTAGAGAGAAAAAATCTACAGAATAGTATGTATGCATGTGTTACTTGCTCAGTCATGTTCGACTTTTTTGTGATCCCATGGACTGTAGCACCCCAGGCTCCTCTGTTCGTGGAATTCTCCAGGCAAGAACAGTGGAGTGGGTTGCCATTTCCTACTCCAGGGTATCTTCCCAACCCAGGGATCAAACCTGGGTCTCCTGCATTGCAGGTATACTCTTTAACATCTGAGCCACTAGGGAAGCACATGGAATAGTAGGAACATCTAAACTGAATAGTTCTCACTCTACACTGCCAGCTAGCTGGTAAACTGTCAAAAGCCATTTTGAACACCAATTTCCTTAATTCATAAACCTAATTCAATTCATGTAATCATTCAATGCATCTTTAATGAGCATCAACTATGTGCCTATAGAAAAAAGCAGAGCAGAAAAAAAAAGGTAAAATAAGGCAAGTAATCTCTCCCTTGCTTACAGGTGTGCTGAGAGAATCAAATGATAAAAAATAGATACACATGGAATGAAAAGGGGAATTAGGTTTAACTAGACTGGAGACAAGAATTGGAATTTATTAGTTGAGTGACCATAAGCAAGTCACATAACACCTCTTGTAACAGCTTTCTCATTTTGAAAATTAAAATAACTTCACAGATATGTTGTATTAATATTAAATAATATATTAAAATTTCCAGATTTAATGTTTAATATCTAAATGTATTCAAAATTTGTTTTGTCTTCTTTAAGATAGTAGTTTATGCACTCAAATACACTGAAGTGAAGTGAAGTCACTTAGTCGTCTCCAACCCTTTGTGACCCCATGGGCTCAAATACATTATTCAAATATAAATAATGACAAAATATAAGCACCCTCATCTGCCAAAGCCATAAGGAAAGCTTTGGCCAAGAGGCACTGGAAACCAGTGAGACTAGAGATGATTGGCTGTTTTAGTGAAAAGAGTACCAGAAATGATACAGACACCTTATTTGGAAGGGGATAAAAGAAGGAAACCATAGTGCAGAGCTAACAAACTGACATCAATATGTTGAGGAGATAAATACAGACACCCTGTCAGGTCTCAGCTCACATTTGGCTTAATCTCCAATATTCTGAATTCATCTTGCATGGGCTGTGGGGAGAGAGGCTGTGGGAGCTTAATTGATTTTGTGAAAACCTCTTTCTCATTTTCCCTTAACTCTCACTGTGGGGAATCTTGACCCTGGTTAGCCTAATTTGATTCCTGGGAAACAGGTCTAGGAATTGAATGAAAAGCCATTTTTTGGATTACTGGAGGGGGATAAAAAGCAGAATCATCAGAGAGTCATAGACAAGCTATAAAGGGCTTCAGAGATTACCTACTCCAGGTGGATCTATATATGGGAATTGTAAAGCCCCTGAACATAATTTTTAATTTCGGTCCAGAATTCTTGAATATAAGGTCCATATACTGTGCTACCTCTTTTACTGAAATAATAAGTTCCTTGACGATGCATTTCTACCCCCCTGCTGACTCTGTTTTGATTTGTTAGCAGCATTAGTCACTAATAACTTTTAAACTTTTAAGTCAAAAATCAATGCTTAATGTCATTCCAAAAACAATTTTCAATAGATTGCTCTATGATTTTGATTACTTGACTTGATTACTAATAAAATTTTCTCCCAATGTGCTCTAAATTATTGCATGGGCAGCTGGAAGCTGGTTTAATTTAGAACCCAAGTTAGAACGCTCTCTTTTTCAATAACTGAACTGCAACAAGCTGAAGCTGCTATAGTTTGTACCCATTCAAAATAGTTTGGAGGAACAACAAAGCATTATGGTATGTCAGGATTACGGAGGACTTTAGAGATCATGTAAGTATTTCCCTTCACTTTACAGATGGATGGCCTGAGACACCAACAAAAGAAAGGGATTGTTTAAAGCCATATGCATATTACGTTGATGAGACTGATGCAATAACCATGCTTGCTTTGCCTTCTATCTATCATTACTGGCTGGACAAAATATATTAATAATGCATCATTAAAAAAGAAAATGATGTTACTAATACATTATCTATAGGTTAGGCAAGTTTAGTCATTTATCGAGTCCTAAAAATGGAAAAGTGGTAAATAAAAAGAACTAGGGTCAGATGAACAGAGTTTTAGTTCTGACTCCCACTACCCAATCATGTGAACTATTTCCTTGCATGCAAAATAGGGATAGGATAATGCTTTTGGAAGAAATAAGTAAAGAAGATAATAAACATAAAATTACTTTGTAAATGGTAAAACTCAACATACATTGAGAATGATCATTCATTTTTCCCCAAACTCCTGAAAATGCAATGCTGCTGCTGCTAAGTCGCTTCAGTTGTGTCTGATTCTGTGCGACCCCATAGACGGCAGCCCACCAGGCTCCCCCGTCCTTGGGATTCTAAGAACACTGGAGTGGGTTGCCATTTCCTTCTCCAATGGATGAAAGTGAAAAGTGAAAAGTGAAAAGTGAAAGTGAAGTCACTCAGTCGTGTCTAACTCTTCACGACCCCATGGACTGCAGCCTATTCAGGCTCCTCCGTCCATGGGATTTTCCAGGCAAGAACACTGGAGTGGGTTGCCATTGCCTTCTCCAGACACCTGTGAAAGACATGCACTTTTATGCTATGGGAAAAGCTCACTGAGCGATTAAGTTCAGGATAAGTAAATAATATCAGTTCAACCACATTGAGGAAGCACCTTAATGTGCTTATGTCAGGGGGAAGCAGAAGAGTCACAGATGAGGAGTTGCTGATGCAGTTCATCAAACAACCCAAAGACAGGAGAAATTTACTTCATTAAAAGGTTGGCATCTTTTTCTAATACTGTATATCTCCTAGGGGAGAACAGATTTTAAAGATAAAAAAAATTCAAACTTACTATGCAGAAAGTAGTATTAACAAGATATATTCATAATATATAAAGAAATATAATATATATATTGGATTCTATAATATATAAGGAACTCATACAACTCAATAGCAAAAGGAAAAAAAATCCAATTACAAAATCGTCAAAGAAACTGAGTAGGCATTTTTCCAAAGAAGACACAAACAAATGGCCAACAATTATTGTTGTTCAACATCAATAATCATCAGATAAAAGCAAATCAAAACCACAATAAAATATCAACTCACCTTTTAGAATGACTTTTTATCAAAAAGACAAGAGATAACAAATGTTGGCAAGGATGTGAAGAAACAGGAACTTTCATGCACTGTTGGTGAGAATGTAAATTGCTACAGCTATTATTGTCCAACTCAGTGGACAATGAGGATTAACTCTCCTAGTTCAGTTCAGTTGCTCAGCCGTGTCCAACTCTTTGCGACCCCATGGACTGCAGCACACCACACTTCCCTGTCCTTCACCATCTCCCAGAACTTGCTCAAACTCATGTCCATTGAGTCAGTGATGCCATCCAACCATCTCATCCTCTGTCATCCCCTTCTCCTCCTGCCTTCAATCTTTCCCAGCATCAGGGTCTTTTCCAGTGAGTCAGTTCTTCACATCAGGTGGCCAAAGTATTGGAGTTTCAGCTTCAGCATCAGTCCTTCCAATGAATGTTCAGGACTGATCTCCTTTAGGATGGACTGGTTGGATCTCCTTGCAGTCCAAGGGACTCTCAAGAGTCTTCTCCAACACCACAAAGCATCAATTCTTCAGTGCTCAGTTTTCTTTATAGTCCAACTCTCACATCCATACATGACTACTGGAAAAACCATAGCTTTGACTAGACGGACCTTTGTTGGCAAAATAATGTCTCTGCTTTTTAATACGCTGTCTAGGTTGGTCATAGCTTTTCTTCCAAGGAGCAAGGACCTTTTACTTTCATGGCTGCAGTCACCATCTGCAGTGATTTTGGAGCCGCCCAAAATAAAGTCTGTCACTGTTTCCTTTGTTTCCACATCTATTTTCCATGAAGTGAGGGGACCAGATGCCATGATCTTAGTTTTCTGAATGTTGAGTTTTAAGTCACCTTTTTCACTGTGTGATATCATTTCTATGTGGAACTAAAAAAAAATTAACTTGTGCAAATAGACACTAGAATGGTGGTTACCAGAGATTGGGGGGTGGTAAGGAACTGGGGAGATGTCATTTAAGGCTACAAACTTACAAGTAGTAGATAAGTTCTGGGGGTGTGAGATACAACACAGTGACTATAGTCAACAATATTATATTATAAACTTCAAAGTTACTAAGAAACTATGTGACATGATAGAGACATAAGCTAACTCTACTATATCATATTGCAATATATATAAATGTATCAAAATATAACACTTTACACCTTAAATTTACACAATGCTATTAATATGTGTCAATTATATCTCAATTTTTTAAAAAAGTATGTTTTAAAAATTCCTGTTCAGATCATGTGGTTTTCTGTGAATCTGCATTCCATTCCCCATATACTTTTTTTTTCATTTATTTTTATTAGTTGGAGGCTAATTACTTTACAATATTGTAGTGGTTTTTGCCATACATTGACATGAATCAGCCATGGATTTACATGTGTTCCCCATCCCGATCCCCGCTCCCGCCTCCCTCCCCACCCCATCCCTCCCATATACTTTTACAGCTGCAAATTCTAGTACTTTTTCTGACCAGAAACAATAGCCATATCAGATTATTTACCATTTCCCCATACCCCTCATGTTTCTATTTTCCAGGTCCAGTCATTCTGATAAGTGGAAGGGTCAAGCTAAAAATTCAGCACTAGGGATACCAGCTACATACTCGGAACTCAGTAACATACATTCTAATATTTTTACAGAAGCCACTTAAGAAAAAAGAATAAATGTATTTTTGGCTAGAATATGCACAATCCATCTCAGACAGCTGTCCTTTTCTTAAATGGCACCCATAGATTTGTTCTGAAACTAAAGAAGTATTATTTTAAGACACACACATTCACTATGTACTCTGCCTGTTCACACTCTTCGCTGAATTAAAGTAAAATTAAAACCAAGTCCTTCCTACCTTCTTAGTAACTAAAAGCCACGGCTTCACAGAAACACACAGGAAGATCTGACTACTGTATGTTCTGAATGATTAAATACCAAGGTACCATACCTTAGAGATATGATTTCATATGTGAATGTAAGCAGACATACCTCAACACAAAATGGGTTGTATTCTAAATTTGCAAAGAAATAAAGGTCCATTCTTCCTTTGAAATGATGCCATAAAAGGTAGTTAGTCTTTTAGGCAAGGCTACACAAGTCCTTATTTCTCATAATTTGTCTGAATGATTGTAATTGTCAATGCACGAGCACTATTTTAGCAACATTTCTCATTAAGCAGACTTTCATAGGCCAGCCTGAGAACCATTTATAACACTGCCTATGTGGAGAAAAGAATTAAGATACAAATGAAGGGAAACTACAGTACTAGGAATATTCTCTTCTCCACTATTATTATTTACTCTCTATCCCACATCCATGGCCACGACCAAAGCAATGAGCTGGTCATGAGCTCAAATCTCTCAGTCAATCCCAGTGGCTAGTATCCTTGGAGTGGAGAGTCCTGAGAGTCATCATCTTAACCAAGAGATCACATTTTACCATCAGTAATACTGAGACACTGCTGCCTCCTGACATGATACAATAGGAAGTCAGAGCATCACTTACCAAGTATTCTTGACCCTGGCTTCAAATGTCCAGCTCTGTCCTGTGTTACAAATTCTATGTTTCTACTTCAAAATGGAAAATGATACTTCTTATTTCTCTAGGTCCTATAAGAAAATTACACTTGCCCCATTGTAGCACTGGCCAGGCAGTCATGTGGCTGAGATATTAAATATTCAGAGGGTGGGGGGGTTACTATACCTAAGTAAATGTTCATGTACACAAAATATATGGAGATGTTCCTAATTTTTACTTAAAGGTGACCAAACACATGAAAAGCAATACATTGTAGCAATTAATAGCATGTACTCTGAAGCCAGACTGGGTTTCTGTTCTGGCTCTGCCACTTTTAAACTATGTGAGCTTTGGCAAGTTACTTGACTTCTATTTTATCTCTGAAACAGGAATAATAGCAGCACCTAGTTAGCAGATCTGTTATAAGGATTATATGAATTAACATATGTAAAGCACTTAGAATAGTGCTTGGCACATAGTAAGAGTTATTTAAGTATAAGCTCTAAAGTAACATGATAGAATATGAAAACTAAAAATAAAGTATTGAACTAAGTTTCAAAAAATCTAGAGAGCAAAGGAGAGTACCAAGTTTTAAGCAATGTGGGGAAAACTGTATCATGTGAGGAGACAAGTTGAAAGTGATGAGAGTTATCCTGTAGACAAGAAAGCATGGAGTAGCTCTGAGAGGAAGGAAGTGTGAAATAGGAAGGAAGTGTCACAGGAGCCTAAAACAGGTAGGCATTAGAGGAAGGTGGATTTATAGGTGGTTCAATATAGGAAGCACTTTCCCATCCCTAGACCTATATGCCCATGGTAGTAATGCAGTTTACTACTGGATCATAAAGCATAATGCAAGAAGGATTCTTGGTCAGGATAAGAGCTTAGGACTTACGGCTTCTCAGGTCCCACATCTGGCTCTTAAATTTTAAGATTTGGAGATTGAATGGTAAGAGTATTAACATATCGATTCCATAATAGAGATTATATACACACAGAAGAGACTGGACTTTACATACTTGCACTTCAATCAAAATTAGCTTGAGACACACCCACTCAACATGTGCCCTACCTTTTCGCATTTTTCACTGAGTTAAAATAAAAACCAAATCCTTCATGTTTCTCTTAGTATTTATTGGGTTGGCCAAAAAGTTCATTCGGGATTTTTTGTAAGATGATATGGAAAAACCCAAACGAACTTTTTGGCCAACCCAATACATGTGTAGCCACAGGTGCCAGTTTATTCTGAGGTTAAGAGAACCAAGAAAATATATTTCATGATGAAAGCAGACACTTAGGAGAACCTTTGGAACAGTGGCACCAAGTCAGGCTATGAATATGACAAGGAGATAATTAATTCAACCATTTCCTCTTAAATTCACAATATCTGCCCACCACTGCCACTACTATGGAATCTTGATGCAGAAAAAGTGGTGATTTGGTGTCATGTGAGGCCTTGTGCTCTTGCCTGGAAAACCCCATGGACAGAGAAGCCTGGTGGGCTGCAGTCCATGGGGTTGCGAAGAGTCGGACACAACTGAGCGACTTCGCTTTCACTTTTCACTTTTATGCACTGGAGAAGGAAATGGCAACCCACTCCAGTGTTCTTGCCTGGAGAGTCCCAGGGATGGGGTCACAGAGAGTCAGACACGACTGAAGTGACTTAGCAAGGCCTTGTGCCCAGTGTCTATCATTCCTTCTTCCAGATATATTATATACTCATGTTCAACCTGTTCGCTTTCTTATAAGGATAACTTATATGAACTATATCAGCAGGGCTGCCACAGCCTCTGGCTTCAAGTAGGCAGAAGACCAGAGGGAAGAAGAAGGGGAAAGTGTGGGTATGTAATCTCTTAGCTCTCTCTCTGTGAAAGCTCCTCCACTAAAGATCTCTGCACTCTTAAAAAGACTTGTTTTATATGACATACTTGCTGCTGGCCTTAGGTTCTTGCTCTAGTCCTTGGAGTGTACCTATATCCAGATCATACCTTTACAATTAGTCCCTTTGCAAACGTACTCTCCTCAAATAGTCTTAACTGAAATTCCCCATCTGTTTTCTTTGGGATCCTGACTGATACACATCTCAGGTTTCAACAAATTACAGTCAGACCAGGATAGTTGTTGTTCAGTCATGTCTGACTCTTCGTGATTCTATGGACTGCAGCACACCGGGCTTCCCTGTCCTTCACTATCTCCCAGAGCTTGCTCAAACTCATGTCCATTGAGTCGGTGATGCCATCCAACCATCTGTCGCCCCCTTCTCCTCCTGCTTTCAGTCTTTCCCAGCATCAGGGTCTTTTCCAATGAGTCAGTTCTTCACATCAGGTGGCCAAAGTATTGGAGCTTCAGCATCAGCCCTTCCAATGAATATTCAGGGTTGATTTCCTTAAGGATTCACTGGTTTGATCTCTTTGCTGTCCAAGGGACTCCCAAGAGCCTTCTCCAGCACCACAGTTCAAAGGCATCAATTCTTTGGTGCTCAACCTTTTTTATTGTCCAGCTCTCACATCCATACATGACTACTGGAAAAACCACAGCTTTGACTATACGGACCTTTGTCGGCAGAGTAATGTCTCTGCTTTTTAACATACTATCTAGGTTTGTCATTTCTTTTCTTCCAAAGAGCAAGGGCCTTTTAATTTCATGGCAGCAGTCACTGTCCACAGTGATTTTGGAACCCCAAAAAACAAAGTCTGTCACTGCTTCCATTGTTTCCCCTTCTATTTGCCATGACGTAATGGGACCAGATGCCATAATCTTCATTTTTTGAATGTTGGGTTTTAAGCCAGCTTTTTCACTCTCCTCTTTCACCTTCATCAAGAGGCTCTTTAATTCCTCTTTGCTTTCTGTCATTAGAGTTGTGTCATCTGCATATCTGAGGTTATTGATATTTCTCCCTGCAATCTCAATATACAGACTGGGATAGAAGATCCATTTGGCATTTACTTGCTACTTAGCTTGACCCATCATTAAGTTGCTTATATTCAACAATTTTGACCCAGAGTAATGATATTTTCATAATGGTCCAACCTAACACTTTTCACACATACAGTTCTCAGTTGTTAATGGTCAAAATACTGAGCCAGGAAACAGGAGTGTAAGAAACATATTACAGGAAGCTGAAATTGTTCCTTGCAGCTTTTCTTTAAAAATATGGGACTAGGAATCAGAGACTGGTGTTTTAGACCTATCTCTACTATTAATTTTCTGTAAATTCTTAGAAAAGTAAATGTCCTTTGTTGGAAGCCAATTTTGTCATGCACAGAATAATGGGTTTTCCCATGTCTGCTATTCTAAAATTTCTGAACCCCATATTCCTAACTATACTGTAAGCTCTTTGAAAACACAGACTGTGTCCCCAGAGTATTGTCCAAACATTCCTTACATCAGAATCATGTAGGCACTTGATAGAAATGCAGATTTTTAGGCACTACCCCCAAATTACTAAATCAAATTCTCCAAGTGTGCAACCTGTTTCCTTGCTTAAGTCTACAGAGAGCCATTGCATTTAGAACATGATTTAAACAAAGTATTGGTTAATAAACCACTGTTGATTTTTGAAGCTGCTTGAGTAGCCAACCATGTGATTTAATTGAATAATCCACTAAAGGTGGATAAAATAATGCAGCAAATGGATTTTATTCAACACACAGAAACATCATTAAGAATGTATGAAAACAAGCAAACAAAAAGTAGCAGCTGTTAAGTATCAGAGCTACCAGCATATATATTATTTTTTCTCTTTTTTTTCATTTATTTTTATTAGTTGGAGGCTAATTACTTTACAATATTGTAGTGGTTTTTGCCATACATTGACATGAATCAGCCATGGATTTACATGTGTTCCCCATCCTGAACCCTCCTCCCACCTCTCTCCCCATCCCATCCCTCCAGCATATACATTTTAATGTTGTATTGGTTTCTATATTTACAGCAAATACAAATATAATGCCAATATTAATATTCAGAGCCAGACTTTTAGTAGTTTTATCTCCTCCAAAGCATGAATTGTATTGGACATGGAAGAAAGTAAAGTCCCCCCAAAAGTTTTTAATATCTCTGTATTAAATACAAGCACTTGTCTCTACTTTTCCAAGCAGGATGTCTTGGCATTCTCTTTAATATAGTTTTCAAAAGGCTCAATCATCTGGCTTGCAAAGCACCAACAGGATATAAGCAAACCAATATAAACAGGAGAGTTGACAACTAACACTGAGGATGGAGACACAAAAAGAAAACAGCAGATCTAGAATAAACATAATGAATGCTCTTTATGATGATCAGAAAGTCACCATGAAGAAGGACTATTCTGTTCAAAATCCTTCTTTAGTATTATTAGATAACATGTGATATATCTTTTAGAGAACTTTATTCTCAGAGTTAAAATTAAAAAGCCTTTAACATTTGAAGAGGTAAGATTCATTTATCTAGAACTTCCATCTTATTTAGAACATCTATCATGCCCAGTGAAATCAGATACATGAGAAGTTAATAAGATAGAATTAGTCCTTTTTTTTTCTTCTACACTGGAATAAAGAGTAAAAAGGGCCTTGTGGGTTAAGTTTCTAAGGACATATTTGTCTAGTTCTATAGCCCTCAGCCCCAGAGATTATCATTGAAAATGCTGATAGAAGATAGAAAGACTTAGAGTACACTCAGATAATTGAATACTACTCAGCCATAACAGCAATGAATGTCACTTAAACTGAGGTGAATGAACCTAGAGCCTGTTATGCAAACTGAAGTAAGTCAGAAAGTGAAAAACAAATATTGTATACTAATGCATATATATGGAATCTGGAAAAATGGCCCAGATGAACCTATTTGCAGAGCAGAAATAGAGACACAGACATAGAGAATGGACTTGTGGACATAGGTGGTGAAGGGCAGGCTGGGATAAATTGGGAGATTGGGATTGGCACATATAATACACTACCACGTGGCAAGGAGATAGCAAGTGGGAACCTGCTGTAACACAGCAAGCTCAGTTCAGTGACTGTGATGACCTGGAGGGGTGAGATGTGGGGGAAGTGGGAGGGAGATTCAAAAGGGTGAGGAGATATATATATACACACCCCCACACCCCCACACACACACTTATGGCTGATTTATGTTGTTGTATGCAGAAACCAACACAACACTGTAAAGCAATTATACTGCAATAAAGAATTAAATTAAAAAAAAAGAGGTGGTATGTATACACAGTGGAATATTACTAAGCCATAAAAAGAACAAAATATTGTCACTTGCAGCAATGTGAATTGATCTAGAGAATATCATACTAAGTACAATAAGTCAGAGAAAGACAAATGTTATGTATCACTTATAAGTGGAATCTGAAAAATAAAATGAATCTCTATACACAAGAGAAACAAACTCACACAGACAGAAAACAAACTGAAGGTTACCAAAGGGGAAAGGGATGGGGGAGGTATAAAAGACCATTGGATTAACGGGTACACAGTGACAAGAATTTATTGGTATATCACAGGGAACAATATTCAATATCTTGTAATAATCTATAATAGAAAATAATCTGAAAAAAAGAATATTTATATAACTGAATCACTTTGCTCTATACCTAAAACTAACACAATATTGTAACTAAACCATACTTAAATTAAAAAAAAAAAAAACTTTGACCAAAGTCAATAATTTATCACAGTCTTCTTTTGTTCTGGGAGTTAAGGACACTTACCCGCCAATATCCTGCTTCACAAAGTCTCCAGGTTCTTGTCGCCTTGATTCCACTTGGCCAGTTGTTCCAGGGAGAATATTAATCAGGAAGAGAAGCCCAAGGCCAGCCATGTAGAACTGACTCATTTGTGTGATTATCATCTTCTTAGGCACCAACTTGGAGAGATCTGTGAGTTCCATATTCAGAGAAGGAGGAAAGGAATAGAAGACAAAGGGAAGGAGAAAGAAGAGATGAAAAAAAGATTTTATTCAACTCAGAGCCAATTAATTTTCATAATATACAGTTACTAAATGCTTACTGTGACAGGTCTCCCCCAATTCACCAACGCCACCAAAATTCACTCCTGGCATACCTTTCTTTTGATTTTACCAGAGCCCATCCAATAGAAGGTAGTGTAAAGACTGCTCAACATCACTCATTATCAGAGAAATGCAAATAAAAACCACAATGAGGTACCATTTCACGCCAGTCAGGATGGCTGCTATCCAAAAGTCTACAATTAATAAATGCTGGAGAGGGTGTGGAGAAAAGGGAACCCTCTTACACTGTTGGTGGGAATGCAAACTAGTACAGCCACTATGGAGAACAGTGTGGAGATTCCTTAAAAAAAAAACTGGAAATAGAACTGCCATGTGACCCAGCAATCCCACTCCTGGGCATACACACCAAGGAAACCAGACCTGAAAGAGAGACGTGCACCCCAATGTTCATCACAGCACTGTTTATAATAGTCAGGACATGGAAGCAACCTAGATGCCCATCAGCAGACGAATGGATAAGGAAGCTATGGTACATATACACAATGGAATATTACTCAGCCATTAAAAAGAATACATTTGAATCAGTTCTAATGAGATGGATGAAACTGGAGCCCATTATACAGAGTGAAGTAAGCCAGAAAGATAAACACCAAAACAGTATACTAATGCATATATATGGAATTTAAAAAGATGTTAAGGATAACCCTGTATGCGAGACAGCAAAAGAGACACAGATGTATTGAACAGACTTTTGGACTCTGTGGGAGAAGGTGAGGGTGGGATGTTCTGAGAGAATAGCATTGAAACAAGTATACTATCAAGGGTGAAACAGATCACCAGCCCAGGTTGGATGCATGAGACAAGTGCTCAGGGCTGGTGCACTGGGAAGACCCAGAGGGATGGGATGGGGAGGGAGGTGGGAGGGGGGATCGGGATGGGGAATACATGTAAATCCATGGCTGATTCATGTCAATGTATGGCAAAAAACACTACAATATTGTAAAATAATTAGCCTTCAACTAATGAAAATAAATGAAAAAAAATAAAGGGAAAAAAAAAGACTCTGAATCAGTAATCAGAAGTCTTAGACTACAATTTCATCTTTTTCCCTGTCTTCCTCTGACTAGGTGAGTCACAGAACTTCTCTCAGCCTCAGTTACCTCTTATAATCCAAGATCCTAAAATAACCTCTCATTTTCACTTTATTTCCCTCCAATCATGTTTGATTTCTTACTATCACAAATGTCTTTTCATGAGTATTTGTGTAATATTGTAGAAAATCTTAGGATATTAAGACCTGGAATCTCTTTATAGAATTTTTGGGATTGATTCTCATCTTGATATGGTTAGACGGTTTTCGAAAATATCAAAAGGCCTGGAGTAGAGGGACTGTTTCCTCCTCTGAATCAGATTGAGAAACTGCTGAATGATGAGACATGATGTTTTCCCATAAAGCGATATCTGAGGGCACAGCCAATCCAAAATAGGGCCACAACATAAAGAAGAAATCCAAGCCTAGTCTCCTGGTACAGAAGTCCCTCCATGGTCAGCAGACTATACTGATTATGTGATTTAGAGTTGTCTATATGCAAGGCTGTTTTATGAACTCTGGCTTGGTGGAGGTTTACCCAGGATATGGGGTTAAGAAAACAGTGTAGAGGCACTTGCTTGTACCCTTATGGCCTTTTAGAATCTGAGACATTGACCACCTGAAGAAGATCTAATTCTGACCCAGCACCATACTATTTTTTCATACTCATAGAGGTGGTTTAATTTCCAGAAGGTATAGAGGATATGGAACATTTTTCCCAAGGAAAGCTTATACAAGAGACTAATATGTAAAACAGATACATGCTGAAGAACTATTCTGACTGATGAGAAGATGAAGAAAAAAAGTCTTTCTAAATTGATCCTTCCCCTCCTTGCCCCAAAGCAGCCACTAGGTTCTATATTGGGGCTTCCCTGGTGGCTCAGCTGGTAAAGAATCTTCTTGCAATGCAGGAGACCTGAGTTCGAACCCTAGGTTGGGAAGATCCCCTGGAGAAGGGGTCAGGTACCCACTCCAGTATTCTGGCCTGGAGAATTCCATGGACAGAGGAGCCTGACAGGCTACAGTCCATGGGATCACAAAGAGTGAGACATGACTGAGCAACTTTCACTCACTCACTCAGGTTCTGCTTTAGATTGTCTTCTTAAGTCTGGTACAGGCATAGAATACTATGATATGCAAGACAGATTTCTGACATGGGAAAATGTCCACAGCATAGATAGAAATAGTCACAGTATTAAGTTGCATCATATAAATGTGCCAATATTTGACAATTTTTCTTTCATAAAACAGCAATTTCTAATGCTCAACCTAATAAGTGCTGTGATGATCATGATTCATGAGCTGTATAAGAGTTGACGGCTATTTTACAAAAATCAACAAAAACAGCACAATTAAGAAAACCATAGCATATGAGGAAGAAAATATGGTGCATAAAGAGACAACTCTAAGGCAAGAGAAACACCTGTAGTATGGGCAATAACTCTGACATATGTTCAAACTTTCATAGAACCCAAAGTTTGAAAATCACATGAGAAAGATTAATGCTCAGATAATCATGATTAATAAATACTCTACAGGAAGAAAGAGAGTTGGTACAGGATATGAAGTCCAAATTGTAGAAATCATCCACGGAATATAGGACAGAACTATGATGCATACTCAAAAAACATAAGTATCTGAGTAACAATCCTGGATTTCGGAGAAGGTGGCCATGCTGCATGAGCAAAGATACCAGTAGTGTGTGCTCATCTATGCTATCCTAGTATATAACTATGGTTTGTGTTCAAATGATCATGGTAAACAAGCCGCAAACCTTCACACTAAGCATAGATGCCAATGACACAGAAGCAAATGCCCATGATTTGGAAGGAGAAAACTATGATGCATAAGAAGACAAAAATGTTATATGAACTCATGACTAAGATATTAATACATGTTTAAATAACCATTATGCATGAAAAGACATTCATAACATATAAAAGAGGTTGGGCATAATGTGTGCCCTCCAACTACCATGAAACTTGTTAGCAAACAATTATAACTCATGTGAACATTTATGATATAAAACCATTTGGCCATGGTATATGTCAGAAAACCATAATAAGCCTAGTAAACACTGACCAATAGAAGATGCCCTTGGTACATGTTTCATTAAGACATTGCATGTGATCAAAAGAATGCCACTAGAGTGCTGAACAAAAATGTGAATATACTTAGTAACATTAAACTGTACAGTTAAAATAGTTGATTGTTCATGTGTTTTTAACCAGAATTAATTTTTTAATTAAAAACAACATGCCACTGGAAAAGGTAGCTTTAGCAAGATGGCACATATCTGTAAAACAGGACCCAACTCTGATACGTGTACAGAGAAATATGGCACATTAGCCATTATTAGCATTAAATGAACATAAATCCATGTACATGTAAATGATGTAAATCCATGTAAATGATCAACCTCAGATGATCATCAAACAAGTGCAGATAAGGACAGTAGAAGGCTAGATGTTTAAAATTCTTCTGCCAACCTTGCTGAATTTTCAAGTGACCACAGTGCATAAACTGAAAACCATGACACTTAAAGAAAGACCCTTCAAACATAATAAAACATCTACAAAGCTAGAGACACCTATGGTATATACTTAAACAACCATGATGAATGTGAAGAAGCATTTGGTATATTATTCCTGAACTGTGACATGTGCATACACAATATGTGTATCATGGCAACCATGATACAGGAATTAAGTGACATGGCTTAGGAGTAGATGGTCATGCTAGACTGCCACGATGTAGGAAGAGAAGCCATGGTCCAAGAGTAGGCAGACATGCTGAACTTTTTTTCACTGGGGAGGAGAGGTTAAAATATAGATGCAAGTGGTCACAATGAAGAATAGATATCTTTCAAGTAATGATGACCACAGTGAATAAATTATTATAACATGTGAACAAACAAATATAATTCACATATCCATGGTGAATACACTGAAAATTATAGAAAGGGAACATCATATAGTGACATGAATATTCAAACAACTATGTTGCAAGCTCATGCTCAGTCACTTCAGTCATGTCCAACTCTTTGCAAGCCCATGGGATTTTCCCAGCAAGAATAATTGAGTGGGTCGCCATTTCCTTCTCCAATGTTGAGTAGAATGCAAAACCTAATAATAGTTGTTTAAAATTCGTATAAAGAAGCCAGTCCACATTGCAAAAGTAGACAACCACGGTGTATGCTCATATAAGTTCAGCAAATTAAACACCAATGACATATGAACTTAAAACCATGGCCACAGTGGCAGATCCCTTTGGTAGGTGCAGACTGGCTATAATACAAGAAGCAACAACCCTTGTGCAGGTTCAGATAAAGATAATTTTGGTGTTAGAATGTTTTATCCATGGTACAGGAACACACAAACACGACCCATGCCCAAGCAACCATAACATGGCACTGCACAGGCAAAATTTAGCAAATGGTTATTCAACCAATTCACTCTTCTCCAGAGATAAAGGAAGTTACAAGGAACTAATGAGAGGGAAATCTCCATTAGCTGATAACTTACAAATTAATATCTCCATCCTACAACTCTCTGTAACCCATATCTGCACTTTGATGTCCGAGAAGCATCTTAAACCTAACACATTAATATCTGAGGTTCAGATATCCACCTACACACACACACACACACACACACACACACACACACACAGCCCTTGATCACCTGTCATCTTTCTCATCACATGTAATGATAACTCCACCTTTCCATTTGTTCAGAGTTAACACTCTGATGTTATTCTTGACTCCACTTTTGCTCTCACACCCACACTCAATCCATAAACAAGTCTCATGGGCATTCTACTCAAAAGGCAACATATTCAGAATAAAACCACTGGTCATCAACTCTGCTGCTATGACTCTGGCTCATCATCTCTTGCTGAGATCATTTTAAAAGCCTCTTAACTGGTCTTGCTGCCTCTGCCCTTGGTCCCCTGTGGTCTGTTCTTTAAATAGCAGACAGTGAAATGATAAAGTGTTAAGTCAGATCATGCTTCTCATCTGTTCAAAATCCTCCAATTGATTTCCATTTCAAAATCCTTATTATGAGCTAAAAGAACCTACATGATCTTATCCCCAAGTAACCGGCTAATCTCTGCTACCCTCCTATCTTACACACTCCATTTCAGCCACATGGCCTCCTTGCAGCTCATTGGATATGCCTGGCATACTTCAGTTTTAGAGCCTTTGCTGATGATATTGCCTGTACCTGGAGTATTCTTCCATCCAGTTTCCAGATAGTTTGTTCATTTCCTCATTTCAGGTTTTCATTCAAACATCACGTCTCTCACTGAGGCCCTCCCTGAATACCCTAAATAAAAATTAAATGCTACACATCCCAGATATTCCTTATGCAGTTTCCAGCTTTAATTTTCCTCCTTTGAACTTCTTGCACTGTTGTTGCTGTTGTTTTACAGTCAGTCACGTCCAACGCTTGGCAACCCATGGACTGCAGTACACCAGGCCTCCCTGTCCTTCACTATCACCTGGAGTTTGCTCAAACCTATGTACATGAGTCGGTGATGCCATCCAACCACGTCATCCTCTGTTATCCCCTCCTCTTCCTGCCTTCAGTCCTTCCCAGCATCAGGGTCTTTTCCAATGAGCTGGCTCTTCACATCAGGCGGTCAAATACTGAAGCTTCAGCATCATCATCAGTCGTTCCAATGAATATTCAGTGTTGATTTCATTTAGGATTTACTAGTTTGATCTCCGTGCAGTCCAAGGGACTCTCAAGAGTCTTCTCCAGCACCAGAGTTCAAAAGCATCAATTCTTCAGCACTCAGCCTTCTTTATGGCTCAACTCTCACATCCATAGATGACTACTGAAAAAAAACCACAGCTTTGACTAGACGGACCTTTGTTGGCAAAGTGATATCTCTGCTTTTTAAGATGCTGTCTAGGTTTGTCATAGCTTTTCTTCCAAACAGCGTGTCTTTCAATTTCATGGCTGCAGTAACCATCTGCAGTGATTTTGGAGCCCAAGAAAATAAAGTCTGTCACTGTTTCCATTGTTTCCCCTTCTCTTTGCATGAAGTGATGGGACTGGATGGGATCTTGGGTTTTTGAATGTTGAGTTTTAAGCCAGCTTTCTCACTCTCCTCTTTCACCTTAATCAAGAAGACTCTTTAGTTCCTCTTTGCTTTCTGCCATTAGGGTGGTGTCATCTGCATATCTGATGTTGCTGATATTTCTCCTGGCAATCTTGATTCCAGGTTGAACTTCAACCAGCCCGGCATTTCCATGATGTACTCTGCATATAAGTTAACTAAGCAGGGTGACAGGATACAGCACTGACGTACTCCTTTCCCAATTTGGAACCAGTCCGTTGTTACATGTCCAGTTCTAACTTGCTTCTTGACCTGCATACAGGTTTCTCAGGAGACAGGCCAGGTGGTCTGGTATTTCCATGTCTTTAAGAATTTTCCACAGTTTTTTTGTGATCCACATAGTCAAAGGCTTTGGTGTAGTCAATAAAGCAGAAGTAGATACTTTTCTGGAATTCCATAGTTTTCTCTATGATCCAACTAAAGTTGGCAATTTGATCTCTGGTTCCTCTGCCTTTTCTAAACCCAGCTTGTACATCTGGAAGTTCTCAGTTCACATATTGCTGAAACATAGCTTGAAGAATTTTGAGCATAACGTTCCTAGCATAGGAAATGAGCACATGTCTGGTAGTTTGAACATTCTTTGGCATTGCCCTCCTTTCTGATTGGAATGAAAACTGATATTTTCCAGTCCTGTGGCCACTGCTGAGTGTTCCAAATTTGATGGCATATTGAGTGCAGCACTTTCACAGCATCATCTCTTAGGATTTGAAATAGCTCAGCTGGAATTCCATCAACTCCACTAGGTTTGTTCACAGTGATGTTTCCTAAGGCCCACTTGACTTCACACTCCAGGATGTCTGGCTCTAGGAGAGTGATCACACCGTCATGGTTATCTATGACCATCAAGGTCACCAAGATCTTTTTTGTATACTTCTTCTGTACATTCTTGCCTCCTCTTCTTAATATTTTCTGCTTCTGTTAGGTCCATATTTTTTCTGCCCTTTATTGTGCAAATGTTTGCATGAAATGTTTCCTTGGTATCTCTAATTTTCTTGAGATCTCTAGTCTTTCCCATTCTATTATTTTCCTCTATTTATTTGCATTGTTCACTTCTAGCATGTATTTTATATTTTTTGTTATCAGCTGTTTCCCCAGTAGAGTATAAGCTCAATGGCAACAAGGAATTTTGCTTGTTTTATTTATAGATATATGTTCAATGCATAGAAAACTGCCTGGAAATGACGCATACTTAATAAATAGTTAATGAATGCTATTCTTAAAAAGTTACATCTCTCAATGAGGTAAGAGAGTATAAAGGATAGGGTATAGGTTGGACTTTGGAACCCATTAAATTAAGAGACAACTTGGAACTACCAAATACTACTCATGTTAGGCTTTAAAGACCACCTTATTTAACATAAACTGGTGGTAATAATACTCATCCTATCAGAATTCTAAAAATTAAATCATAGAACGTACATAAAATGCCTGGCTAAAAACCTGCTACCAGGGTGACTCTGCTGCTATATCCTGTCCAAATATAAATTCATTTAATCACAAACATTTGAGCACCTAGTATGTACAAGGCACTGATACAGTTCATTCTTCTATTAGAATTCCCCAAATTCCTTTACCTCAGTCCTTGGAATCTATTAGATACTAACAGTCTGCCTACCAACTCCTCTGCTTGGATGCTATCAGGCACTATCTGCCAGAACTTTACCTGAACAGAGGTATCCCAAGTGCTGCTACCCACATACTACAAAGCCAAGTCTGCCATTTTCTTGCCTCAATTTGTCACTGGAGTTTCATTTGACGCCATCTAATTCTACTCTGTCTCAGGACACTGTTAGTATTAAAGGTTTTAGAGTAGGAAACATCCTAGTTCCAATCCTGGACATAGGATAAATGTCCTATGTCACATAGAAATCTGACATTATTTCTCATCTATAAAATGTTAAAAATGATAATAATTTCCATGCAAAGATGGGCACAATAAAGGACAGAAATGGTATGGACCTAACAGAAGCAGAGGAGGTGGCAAGAATACACAGAATAACTGTACAAAACTGATCTTGATGACCCAGATAACCAAGATGGTGTGATCACTTACCTACAGCCAGACATCCTGGAATGCAAAGTCAAGTGGGCCTTAGGAAGCATCACTATGAACAAAGCTAGTGGAGGTGATGGAATTCCAGCTGAGCTATTTCAAGTCCTAAAAGATGATGCTGTGAAAGTGCTACACTCAATATGTCAGCAAATTTGAAAAACTCAGCAGTGGCCACATGACTGGAAAAGGTCAGTTTTCATTCCAATCCCAAAGAAAGGCAATACCAAAAAATGTTCAAACTACCACACAATTACACTCATCTCACACACTAGCAAAGTAGTGCTCAAAAATCTCCATATCAAGATTTCAACAGTACGTGAACCAAGAACTTCCAGATGTTCAAGCTGGACTTAGAAAAGGCAAAGAAACCAGAGATCAAATTGCGAACAACCGCTGGATCATCGAAAAATCAAGAGAGTTCCAGAAAAACATCTACTTCTGCTTCATTGACTATGCTAAAGTCTTTGACTATGTGGATCACAACAGACTGTGGAAAATTCTTCAAGAGATGAGAGTACCAGACCACCTTATCTGCCTCCTGAGAAACCTGTATGCAGGTCAAGAAGCAAGAGCTAGAACTGGACATGGAACAACAGACTGGTTCCAAATCAGGAAAGGAGTACATCAAGGCTGTATACTGTCATCCTGCTTATTTAACTGATATGCAGAGTACATCACGCAAAATGCCAGGCTGGAAGAAGCACAAGCTGGAATCAAGACTGCCAGAAGAAATATCAATAACCTCAGATACACAGATGACACCACCCTTATGGCAGAAAGAGAAGAAGAACTAAAGAGCCTCTTGATGAAAGTGAAAGAAAAGAGTGAAAAAGTAGACTTAAGAGTCAACATTCAGTATCCAGTCCCATCACTTCATGGCAAATAGATGGGGAAAGAATGGAAACAGTCAGAGACTTTGTTTTGGGGGGCTCCAAAATCACTGCAGATGGTGACTGCAGCCATGAAATTAAAAGATGCTTGCTCCTTTCCTGGAAGGAAAGCTATCTCTAACCTAGACAGCATATTAAAAAGCAGAGACATCAATCACTCTGCCAACAACCGTCCATCTAGTCAAAGCTATGGTTTCTCCAGTAGTCATGTATGGATGTGAGAGTTGGACTATAAAGAAATCTGAGCACCAAAGAATTGATGTTTTTGAACTATTGTGTTGCAGAAAACTCTTGAGAGTCCCTTGGACTGCAAGGAGATCCAACCAGTACATCCTAAAGGAAATCAGTCCTGAATATTCATTGGAAGTACTGATGCTAAAGCTGAAACTCCAATGCTTTATCCACCTGATGCGAAGAACTGACTCATCTGAAATGACCTTGATGCTGGGAAAGATTGAAGGCTGGAGAAGAAGGGGATGACACTGGATTAGCTAGTTGGATGGCATCACTGACTCAATGGACATGAGTCTGAGCAACTCTGGGAGTTGGTGATGCACAGGGAAGCCTGGCATGCTGCAGTCCATAGGGTTGCAAAGTGTCAGATGTGACTGAACTGAACTGAATGATAATACTGGCATATGGGATTTTTATGAGAATTAAATGGCATAATTCATGTACATACTTTAGCATTATATTTGACATAGAGTAATCCTTGGTCACTGGAACCTACAAATAGATTCCTTGATCTCTTGTCTTTCAATGAGTCTCAGCTCCACCCTAATCCAGCCACTCATTCCCATGGTCATACCTAAACCTTCTCATTACAAATCTATGATCTCAAATAACTATCTGATCATATGTTTCCAACTTTTTTCATGCAGTACTTTCATACTGTCAACTCTTCTACCCTCCTATCTCTGATCGTTAGATCTTGCCACCTTTAAATTGCCCACCATCACCTTGGTGTCCTTACTTTCTTTCTTACCCTCCTTGAATTACATGGTGGCTTCCCTGGTGGCTCAGAGGTTAAAGCGTCTGCCTGCAATGCAGGAGACCTGGGTTCGATCCCTGGGTCGGGAAGATCCCCTGGAGAAGGAACTGGCAACCCACTCCAGGATTCTTGCCTGGAGAATCCCATGGATGGAGAAGCCTGGTGGGCTACAGTCCACGGGGTCGCAGAGTCGGACATGACTTCACTTTCACTTTCAGCGGTAAAAAATCTCCCTGCCAATGAAGGAGGTTCAGGAGACGTGGGTTCAATCACTGGGTCGAGAAGATTCCCTGGAGGAGGGAATGGCAACCCACTCCAGCATTCTTGCCTGGAAAATCCCATGGACGGAGGAGCTTGGCAGCCTATAGTCTACGGGATCACAGTCAGACACAAGTAAGCACACACGCACACACCATAATTAAAATCATTATAATCATTGTCTGCTATGAACTCTCTGTGCACTTGCCTCTCTCTAACTCTGTTGTGACTGCCTGAAAAAAAAAACATAAGCCCTGGATAAATTCATCTCTTTGCAACTGAGCAGATAAATATAGCTGGAGAAAAATCCATAATTATGCCTGACTGGTCTGTCTTTAAATTTTCTCAACATACTTCAAATGTCCTGTGATCCTTTTACATTTGCCAAACCAATTTTTTCTCCCACTCTCTGAAACAACTATTTTTTACTTTCTCTTCTCTCCTTAATTCTCCAGTAACTCTTCTCCCAAACTCTCAACAGATGGCTTTGCTTCCTGTTTTCCAGTAAAAATGAAACAATCAGAAGATTTTATCTTCATAATATCAATTATTAAACCTACCCAAATCTCTGCCATATACTCTATCCTTTTCTTGTTACCAGAGGTGTCTAGTCTTATCTAATTCTATTCCTTCTGCATGTGCCATGGATCCTATTCCCTTTCTTCTGCTCAAGGATTTTACTTCAGTGATTTTCTTCTCTCTCCCACACTTGTTAGATTTTCCCTATCTTCTGGCTCATTCCCTGCAGCATATAAAATGATGTAACTATCATCCATGACAGAAAAAAAAAGAAAGCCCTCACTTGAATTGACATATCCCTCCAACTCTTTTCTAATTTCTCTGCTTCCATTTATGTAACTCATTTCAATAATTTTTGATATCACTATCTCAACCTCTTCAATTCTCATTTTTTTATTCCCCTTACACCAATCAAGTACTTTCACCTATCACTCCTCCTAAACCACTCTTATTATTCATTCATTCAGAATTTATGAAGCCTCATATACTTACCAGGCATTGTTCTAGGTTTTGGGACTACGGTAGTGAACAAAACAGACTAAAAGGGAATCAATGAAGTGAGAACACTAAACCAAGAATCCTTCTTTCTCACATACCTCATATCAAATCCACCTAAACCCAATCCACATCTACACCTTGGTTTATCTCTTCCATAGAAACTATCAGCTAAACCTATTGATTTCAAAACAGATTCAGACTCTGACCACTTCTTAGTACCTCCAGTGCCCACAAGTTTATCTAAACCATCTTCTTGCGTCACCATGATGGCAATGAATGGCCTCCTAACTTGTCTCTCTCCTTCCTCTCCCATACTCTACACTCCATTATCTGCACAAGAGTGAGAGTGAGTTTTCAAAAAGTTATAAGATTATATCACTCCGTTCTCAAGTTTTCCCAGTGGATTTTCATTGGATCCAAAGTACTTGTCATGACCTATAAGTATCTACTTGATTTGACCACTGGCTACCTCTGAACCTCACCTCTTTCTACTTTCCCTCTCCAGCACTCATATCAGGTGAAATTGATCTTCCTACTGTTCCCTGAAAACATACCGCATGCTCCTGCCTTAGAGGGCTTTGCTCTTCTCTCTGTCCTAAATGCTCTTCTTACAAATACCATTTTGGTTCATCCTTTTACTTCCCTTAGGATTCTAGTTCTGTATCATTGCTTCAGAGAAACTTTCCCTGATCACTCTTATCTAAAACTGCATACTCCTTCCTCATCTCTTTCTATCCCCTAAGTAGCATTTTTCTTATATAGCACTACCTAAAATTACATTATATACAATATTTACTTGTTTACTTTCTGTTTCTCCCACTAGATGTAAGTTTCATTAGAACAGGGACTTTATTTCTGAGCCATAGAACAGTACCTGGCATATGGTAGCTACTCAGTAAAATATTTGTTGGAAAAAAAAAGAGTGAATGCTTTCTGGTGTTCATGCCAACACTACTCAGGGATCCTTTTGCTCTCAGAGATATATTCTCAAGACTAACATTCCCTTCTAAAACCTTTCCCCCATGCCTTTCAATCCTTCATATTATGGGAAACAAATGTTCCTGTGTCCTCAGCCTCTTAACAGAAAAGTCTCCTTCTCTCTGCCTGAAATAAATTGGCTTTACGTCAAAGACACTACTTCATTAACTTTCCTCTGAAGTGTAACATGTGCATATTCCCACACATTATGCAACTGAGAGACAGGATCAGAATTATCTCATCTCTTTAATGCCACTTTGAAACTATTTCTCTCCTGTGTTCATACACTCCTTATTTGAGGTCTACACCATTTATCTGTATCACCCTCTGCCCTCATTAGTCTTACATCAACCTCTGTAAAGCCTCCTCACATTCATTCAAAACCAGTGCTCAACTCACACTTTTTGTGTCCTTCCATCATCTTCAGTATTTCATTGTTGGTGTTGATAATATATCTATGTATTCCACTTTAGCAATCTATATCCATAGCCACATTTTCTTTATCTTATATGTAACTGCTCCATAATTGCATGAAAAAGCTTAAACCACGGTATCTTTAATTTCTGTTTTTATTATGTTATTCTTCTAGCTCTTAAACTATTACTTCTATTCCACTTGCTTTTTGAAATTAGTGTTTCTTTCAATTGATCCTTCTATTGTCTCCTATTCCCTTGGACTTGCTTAAGTGCTACTTCTGTTCATTTCAAGGCTGGACCCAAGAGTAAATCACTTGAATTACTCTTTCACCAGAACTTTGCATACATGACCTTCCACCATATTTGCCCAGAAATACTTTCTTGGATCAATCAAGCAAAAAATCTGTTTTCTCTTAGACTAAAGAATGCTGCTGAAGAAAATTCCAGTCATGCAAAGCAGCCCCACAACAATGCCAGAACCATTCAATTTTGTGATTTGTCATAAATCAACACTCTCCACTGAAGTCACAAAGAGTGCCTATGACTTAGCGACTGAACAACAGCAAGAGCACTCTCCACTACTCCTCTCAACTATTTGTTCTAAACTTTAGTCATTCATCTCAATTTGCCTATTCAAGGAAATTTACAATGGTTCTTAATAAAAAGTCAAGATGCTCAGGAAAGACAAAACATCCATAGCACATACTACCAGTGCATCCACTCTTGTATTCCTTTATCAGTTTCTTCTATACTGACTCAGGTGTGCCTTCTCTCCAAACATCAGAACCTTCATCTTCATTCCTTTGTCTGATGGCTGTCTCTGGGCTGCTGAAACCCACTTTTGTCTGTGCTAATGGAGAATCAGAAGTGTCTGAGAATTTGAGTCCCCACACCTAGGTAGCCCTTAACCAGGATTAATAGGTGGAGAGGTACAAATACTGCAGCTCCCTGATGGGGACAACGCTGAGGTGTGAGCCGCACTGTCTCCACGATACTTTGCTTGACATATTATCCTTGCTTGGCCTCCTTCCCTTCCTTGCCCCACTTTCCACTTCTGCATTGGTTTTTCCTGAGACTACTTCCTAATAAGGCACTTTCACATGAATCCTAATCTGAGTCTGCTTCTGTGGAACCTAACTTTAGACATTAACCCTGACCCAATCTACAAAAATATTCACTTTAAAAAATATCTCTGGGGGTCCAATGGTTAAGAATTCACCTTGCAATACAAGGGACATGAGTTTGATCCCTCATTGGGAAACTAAGATCCCACAAGTTGCAGAGCAACTGAGCCTGAGCACCACAACTAGACAGTCCATGCACTGTAACAAAAGACCCTTTATGACACAATGCTATGTGCCGTAACTAAGACTTGATGCAACCAAATAAATGTTTTTAATATATTCACTTTTATATTTACCCTTACTTTCTCTTCTATTTATTTCATAAAACAAGGTTAATCTGTTCACTTTAAGGATAATCCAGTACTACAAGCTCCTTTGGTCTCATCCGCTCCTTTCCCCTCCATCAATTTTCCTACTCATATTTGACTGTATCTTAGATTTCCCCTCTCTAATGACTCCTTTCTCTTAGACTATAAACATAATCAAGCTTCTCCCATCTGAAAAAAAGATTCTATTCATATGCTCTTTTCTAGTTACCTTCTTTCCTTTCTTCATCAATCAAGCTTATTGCTCAAGTAATCTGTAATTGTTAATGCCACATTACTCACCTTCTATTCATTCTTTTAGCAACTACAATACATTCTACCTTCTTCCCTGATTATTTCACTGAAACTATGTACTACTATGTCAGTGATCATCAGTAATGGTGGTATTAAAAATATAACCCACACTTTGCATACACTAGATTGAACTTTTCTTTCCTTTTTTTCTTTTCATTTTCTCCTTTTTTTTCTTTTTGATAGCACTGACCACAACTTCCTCCTCTAAAATTCTTTGGATTCCATGTTACCATCCTAGTTATAATAGACCTCTGTCCATTTCTAATCCATCTCCTTTGTGGGTTTCTATATAGATACCTCTAAAAGTTGGGGTTCCCTGGCTCTGGGTTAATAACACAGTTCATAACATCTCTTCTCAATTTCTCATTAAAAGAGGTAGATAGCAACAAAAAACAGTGAGGGAACGGGAGTATAATGGTCAAAATTAATGGAAAAGAGACAAAATTCAATGTCTAAAAGGAAATTTAATTATATACATTGCTGTTAAGAATGAATTAAGAAAAAAAAAGGATGAATTAAGATAAATTACACATGTCCCATCCTTTAAAATAGAATACATAGACCCAAAAGCTGTTGGGAAAGACAAGCCAATGTCACACCAATACTATGACTTAGAAATCTAAAGGCTGAATTAGCCAAAAATGTATGTTGTGACATAATATATTTTGTATTGTACTGTTCCTTGAAGCATATAGATGGTATTCTTTCACATCCCTACTAAAAGCAATAATTACTAATACTTTCTACTTTCAATAACACTACTACAGAATACATAAAACAAGAACTTACAAGTAAAAGATAAATGAAAAAGATATTGGGCTGTTGAGGTAAATTAACACACCACTCAGTTTGCAACAGACTAAGCTGAAAAAGATGAAAACAAATTCAAACACCATAATTAATACAACTGATAAACATAAACTGACATTTGTTCTCTACATAACACATAATACTACTTCTTTTCAAGCACCATCTCAAGGAAAATAAACAGGTAAAATTATGGAATAAAATTTTATTTTGAGAGGGATGTGCCCAGAGCTGAACAGATAGATAAATTCATAAACCAATATTCTTCAACACCTTTAATTAAGCAAAACAGAATGAAAAATATCTCAAGAAAATAAAACAAAAACAAAACTTTTCATTGGGGAAAGTTAGAAAAGTTAGAGGAAAAAAATAGAATTACAAAAATAAGTTGTGGTTTTTGACTACATCATAGAATAAGACAGGCATAAACCAAAACTTATAAGATTTTCCAATGATGGGGACTTTGACCACACACACACACACACACACACATACACACACACACACTTACTCACTCACATTAACTCAGATCTCCAAGAGCTAAAATTTCATAGTATCAATGAATCAGAAGTATGTCTATGTCTCATCTCCAATCCTCAGGAGACTACAGGACAGTTGCTTCAGTTTGAACTGAACATGAAGAAATAGAAAAAAATCTTCTCCCCAAAGGTTTTAAGCCACAGGCAGGTTTCTCTCTTGGGTTGTAACATAAATTCATATTAATGTTTGGTTCAAGAAATCTTAACTAATGAATTTAGTTTAATGTGACTGCAAACTATGCACAGATGACCTATAAAAGCAAACACAAATATCTCTGGAAAATAATATCTATTTGGTTTTGTGAAATGACCACAAATAATATCTTTCAGAGGAATTGATAAGTATACATACAAAGAAAACCAAGAACACAGAGTCTAAGAATTATAAAAAAGAAACAATGAGAACAGAAGGCAAACCTCACATACTTCAGATTTTGAATTATCAGACATCTATGCAAATGAACCAGAAATCAAATTACTAACATTTGTTGGATCATAGAGAAAGCAAGGGAATTCCAGAAAAAGCATCTATTTCTGCTTCATTGACTACGCTAAAGCCTTTGACTGTGCGGATCATAACAAACTGTGGAAAATTATTAAAGAGATGAGAATACCAGACTCCCTTATCTGTGTCCTGAGAAACCTGCATGTAGGTTAAAAAGAAACAGTTAGAACCAAACATGGAACAATGGACTGGCTCAAAATTGGGAAAGGAGTACATCAAGGCTGTATACTGTCATCTTGCTTATTTAACTTCTACGCAGAGTATAACATGTAAAATGATGGCTGGATGAAGCACACACTGGAATCAAGATTGCCAGGAGAAATATCAACAATCTCAGATATGCAGATGACACCACCCTAATGGCAGAAAATGAAGAGTAACTAAAGAATCTTTTGATGAAGGTGAAAGAGGAGAGTGAAAAGGCTGGCTCAACATTCAAAAAACAAAGATCATGACATCCAGTCCCATCACTTCATGCAAAGAGAAGGGGAAAAAATGGAAAAAGTGACAGATGTTATTTTCTAGAGCTTCAAAATCACTATAGATGGTGACTGCAGCCATGAAATTAAAAGACACTTGCTCTTTGGAAGAAAAGCTATGACAAACCTAGATAGCATACTAAAAAACAGGGACATCACATAGCTGACAAAGGTCCATACAGTCAAAGCTGTGAGTTTTCCAGTAGTCATGTATGGATGTGAGAGTTGGACCATAAAGAAGATTGAGTGCTGCAGAACTGATGCTTTTGAACTGTGGTGGTGGAGAAGACCCTTGAGAGTTCCTTAGACAGAAAGGAGATCAAACCAGTCAATCCTAAAGGAAATCAACCCTGAATATTCATTGGAAGGACTGATGCTCAAGCTGAACCTCAAAGATTTTGGCCACCTGATGTGAAGAGCCGATTCACTGGAAAAGACCCTAATGTTGGGAAAGATTGAGGGCAGGAGGAGAAGGGGGAGACAGAAGATAAGACAATTGGATGGCATCATTGACTCCGATGGACATGAGTTTGAGCAAGCTTTGGGAGACAGTAAAGGAGAGGGAGGCCTGGTGTCCTGCAGACCATAGGGTCACAAAGAGTGGGACATGACTGAGCAACTGTACAACAATAGGTTTTGGGTCATGTTTTCATTGTCTTTTGTTTCTAGGTATTTTTTATTTCTTCTATGATTTCTTCAGTGATCTCTTGCTTATTTAGTAGCATAATGTTTAGCCTCCATGAGTTTGTGGGGTTTTTTTACAGTTTTTTTTTCCTGTAATTGATATCTAACCTCAAAACATTGTGGTTGGAAAAGATGCTTCATACAATTTCAATTTTCTTAAATATGCTGAGGCATGATTTGTGACCCAAGATGTAATCTGTCCTAGAGAATGTTCCATGTACACTTGAGATGAAAATGTATTCTGCTGGTTTCAGATGGAGTGCCCTATAAATATCAATTAAGTCTATCTGGTCTAATGTGTCATGTAAGGCTTGTGTTTCCTTATTAATTTTCTGTCTGGATGATCTATCCATTGGTGTAAGTGGGGTGTTAAAGTCCTCCACTATTATTGTGTTACTGTTGATTTCTCCTTTTACGGCTGTCAGCATTTGCCTTGTGGATTGAGGTGCAATATAATGTTGTCCCAGAGGTCTCTAAGACTGTGCTCCTTTCTTTTCATTCTTTTATCTTTATTCTGCTCTTCAACAGATATTTCCACCATTCTATCCTCAGCTCATCATCCATTCTTCTGCCTCATTTATTCTCCTTTTGATTCCCTCCAGTGTGGCTGAGAGGAGCTACCACACACCCGAGATCAGGGGCGGCAGCCAAGAGGAGCAACCCCACATTCAAGGAGCAGCAGCTGCACAGGCGCAGGAGGGCCGAGAGGAGCTACTGCACGTTCAAGGTCAGGAGGGGCAGCCATGAGGAGATACCCCTCGTCCAAGGTAAGGAGCAGTGGCTGTGCTTTGCTGGAGCACCTGTGAAGAGATACCCCACGTCCAAGATAAAAGAAACCCAAGTAAGATGGTAGGTGTTGCGAGAGAGCATCAGAGGGCAGACACACTGAAACCATAATCACAGAAAATTAGCCAGTCTGATCACAGGACCACAGTCTGGTCTAACTCAATGAAACTAAGTCATGCCAAGTGGGGCCACCCAAGAGGCACTAATCATGGTGGAGAGGCCTGACAGAATGTGGTCCACTGGGGAAGGGAATGGCAAACCACTTCAGTATTCTTGCCTTGAGAACCCCATGAACAGTATGAAAAGGCAGAATGATAGGATACTGAAAGAGGAACTCCCCAGGTCAATAGGTGCCCAATATGCTACTGGAGATCAGTGGAGAAATAACACCAGAAAGAATGAAGGAATGGAGCCAAAGCAAAAACAATACCCAGTTTTGGATGCAACTGGTGACAGAAATGAGGTCTGATGCTGTAAAGAGCAATATTGCATAGGAACCTGGAATGTTAGGCCCATGAATCAAAGCAAATTGGAAGTGGTCAAACAGGAGATGGCAAGAGTGAACGTCAACATTCTAAGAATCAGCAAACTAAAATGGACTGGAATGGGTGAATTTAACTCAGATGACCATTATATCTACTACTGTGGGCAGGAATCCCTTAGAAGAAATGGAGTAGCCACCATAGTCAACAAAAGAGTCCAAAATGCAGTACTTGGTTGCAATCTCAAAAATGACAGAATGATCTCTGTTCATTTCCAAAGCAAACCATTCAATATCATGGTAATCCAAGCCTATGCCCCGACCTGTAACGCTGAAGAAGCTAAAGTTGAATGGTTCTATGAAGATCTAAAAGACCTTTTAGAACTAACACCCAAAAAAGATATCCTTTTCATTACAGGGGACTGGAATGCAAAAGTAAGAAGTCACAAAACACCTGGAGTAACAGGCAAATTTGGCCTTGGGATATAGAATGAAGCAGGGCAAAGGCTAACAGAATTTTTCCAAGAGAATGCACTGGTCATAGCAAACACCCTCTTCCAACAACACAAGAGAAGACTCTACACATGGACATCACCAGATGGTCAACACCAAAATCAGACTGATTATATTCTTTGCAGCCAAAGATGGAGAAGCTCTATATAGTCAGCAAAATTAAGACCAGGAGTTGACTGTGGCTCAGATCATGAACTCCTTATTGCCAAATTCAGACTTAAATTGAAGAAAGTAGGGAAAACCACTAGACCATTCAGGTATGACATAAATCAAATCCCTTATGATTATAAAGTGGAAGTGAGAAATACATTTAAGCGACTAGATCTGATAGAGTTCCTGATGAACTTTGGACGGAGGTTCGTAACATTGTACAGGAGACAGGGATCAAGACCATTCCCATGGAAAAGAAATGCAAAAAAGCAAAATGGCTGTCTCAAGAGGGCTTGCAAATAGCTGTGAAAAGCAAAGGAGAAAAGGAAAGATATTCCCATTTGAATGTAGAGCTCCAAAGAATAGCAAGGAGAGATAAGAAAGCCTTCCTCAGCAATCAATGCAAAGAAATAGAGGAAAACAACAGAATGGGAAAGAATAGAGATCAATTCAAGAAAATTAGATATACCAAGTGAACATTTCATGCAAAGATGGGTTCGATAAAGAAGAGAAATGTTATGGACCTAACAGAAGCAGAAGATATTAAGAAGAAGTGGCAAGAATACACAGAAGAACTGTACAAAAAAGATCTTCATGACCCAGATAATCACGAAGGTGTGATCACGCACCTAGAGTCAGACATCCTGGAATGTGAAGTCAAGTGGGCCTTAGGAAGCATCACTATGAACAAAGCTAGTGGAGGTGATGGAATTCCAGTTGAGCTATTTCAAATCCTAAAAGGTGATGCTGTGAAAGTGCTGCACTCAATATGCCAGCAAATTTGGAAATCTCGGCAGTGGCCATCGGACTGGAAAAGGTCAGCTTTCATTCCAATCCCAAAGAAAGGCAACGTCAAAGAATGCTCAAACTACCACACAATTGCACTCATCTCACACGCTAGTAAAGTAATGCTCAAAATTCTCCAAGCCAGGCTTCAGTAATATGTGAACCGTGAACTTCGAGATGTTCAAGCTGGTTTTAGAAAATGCAAAGGAACCAGAGATCAAACTGCCCACATCTGCTGGATCAGCGAAAAAGCAAGAGAGTTCCATAAAAACATCTATTTCAGCTTTATTGAATATGCCAAAGCCTTTGACCATGTGGATCACAATAAACTGTGGAAAATTCTTCAAGAGATGGGAATACCAGACCACCTGACCTGCCTCTTGAGAAAGCTGTATGCAGGTCAGGAAGCAACAGTTAGAACTGGATGTGGAACAACAGACTGGTTCCAAATAGGAAAAGGAGTACATCAAGGCTGTGTATTGTCACCCTGCTTATTTAACTTATAGGCAGAGTACATCACGGGAAATGCTGGGCTGGAAGAAGCACAAGCTGGAATCAAGATTGCCGGGAGAAATATCAATAACCTCAGATATGCAGATGACATCACCCTTATGGAAGAAAGTGAAGAGGAACTAAAAAGCCTCTTGATGAAAGTGAAAGAGGCAAGTGAAAAAGTTGGCTTAAAGCTCAACATTCAGAAAACTAAGATCATGGCATCCGGTCCCATCACTTCATGGGGAAACAGTGGAAACAGTGTCAGACTTTATTTTTGGGGGCTCCAAAATCACTGCAGATGGTGACTGCAGCCATGAAATTAAAAGACACTTACTCCTTGGAAGGAAAGATATGACCAACCTAGATAGCATATTAAAAAGCAGAGACATTACTTTGCCAACAGTGGTCCATTTAGTCAAGGCTATGGGTTTTCCAGTGGTCATGTATGGATATGAGAGTTGGACTGTGAAGGTAGCTGAGCGCTGAAAAAATTGATGCTTTTCAACTGTGGTGTTGGAGAAGACTCTTGAGAGTCCCTTGGAGATCCAACCAGTCCATCCTGAAGGAGATCATTCCTGGGTGTTCACTGGAAGGACTGATGCTGAAACTCCAATACTTTGGCCACCTCATGGGAAGAGTTGACTCATTGGAAAAGACCCTGATGCTGGGAGGAATTGGGGCAGGAGGAGAAGGGGACGACAGAGGATGAAATGACTGGATGGCATCACCAACTCGATGGGCATGAGTTTGAGTAAGTCCCGGGAGTTGGTGATGGACAGGGAGGCCTGGCGTGCTGTGATTCATGGGGTCGCAAAGAGTGGGACACGACTGAGCGACTGAACTGAGCTGAACTGACTGATGGTTTCCTTTCCCCAGGCTGTAGGGTTGTATTTCCTCTTGTTTCTGGTCTCTCCTCCCAGTGGGTGAAGTTGATCCACTGACTTGCAGAGGCTTCTGGTAGGAGAGACTACTGCCTGTGCTCTGGTGGGTCAAACTGAGTCTTTTCCCTTTGATGCACCAGGCTGTATCAGGTCGTGTCTTTTGCGGGGTTTGTGAGCTGAGTGTGACTTTAGGTAGCCTGTGTGCTAAAGGGTGGGGTTGTGTTCCTATCTTGCTGTTTTTTTTTTTTTGGTGTGAGGTGTCCAGGTCTGGAGCCTACAGGCAGTTGGGTGGAGCCAGGTCTCAGTGTTGAAATGGATAACTCCAGGGGAGTACATGCTGATTAATACTCCCTGGGTCTGGAAATTCTCTGGTAGAGGGTCCTGGACTCAGTATTCCCACCACAGAAGCACAGGCCCAACCCCTGGCTGGGAAACTGAGAGGCCACAAGTCATACAGCACGGCCAGAGAAAAAAGAAAAAAGAAGGAAAAGAAAACAGAGAAACAAAATCCAAGAACCAGACCAAGAAAATGATAGAAAGAAAACAAAACACAGACAGACAAAAAAAAATAAGAAAACAAAAAACAAGAGAAAAAAGAACTCAAAAATAAAAACAATCAATAAAGACTAAACAGTCAAAAATGAGGGGAAAAAAGCAAATCAAAAAGCAGTCTAAAAAAAGTGAAGAAAATATGAAACAAATGCATAAAAATGATTAAAAAAACACAAACAAGAAAACAAAAAAAAAGTTAAATAAAAATTGAAAAATAAAAAAATATTTAAAAATTAAAATAAAAATGATAACAACTGAACAAAATGAAACAAACAGAAATAGAATAATAGTAATAAGGATATGTTCCTGGGGCCTTCACTGTCAGTGTCCTGGCTCCCACAATGAGCCTTAGCCATACCTTATCTCACCAGGAGGCTCTCCAGTTCCTCTAGGTACATCTCTGGATCCACTGTGGGCACCGTGGGGCAGCTTAGAGTCTGTCCTGGCCCAACTCCTGCATGTACTTGTCCCCACAGTCCACTGCTGCTAAATCTAGACCAGTCTCTGTTGTGGGACTCATTTTCTATTCAGATATCCCACAGATGCCAAGATTTACCAAGCCAACTGTGGATATTTAATCCATGGCTTGTGCAGCTACACAGAGAGGTTTTCATGTCTGTTCTTTAGCCACACTGCCCCTGGGGCTCAGCTTTGGTTTTGGCGCCACCTCTGCCTATGGGCCACCGTCAGGCATCTGTTCCCCAACCAGGCAAGAGGGAACAAAAGTGGCGGCTGATTTGCGCACACTTAGGCCAGAGAGTGATACTGTGGCCATAGCTGGAGTGTATGTGAAGTGTCTGTGTTGGTGGAGACCAGCAGGTAGTTCCAAGAGATTGGAGTACATTTGCTCATGGGAGTTTTTAAAGCACAACCAAATAAGTTTAAAATACATGCTGAAAGCAAAAGGATATGATAGAGAAACTGACAGTAACAATGGGAAACCATAAAAAGAAATAAATTTGTTACATAAACTTATTTCTACAACATGGGAAAATACAACCTCATGACATCAGTAGACGTGATTATGTCATATGCAGAAAACCATGGTATGTGAGCATACCAGATAACATGGTGGTGCACATATAAGTATGTTATAGGAACAGAAATGATAAGTAGCAAAATCATACAGAATAATACTTAACTAACTATTGGAAAAGACCCTGATGCTGGGAGGGATTGGGGGCAGGAGGAGAAGGGGACAACAGAGGATGAGATGGCTGGATGGCATCACCGACTTGATGGACATGAATCTGAGTAAACTCCGGGAGTTGGTGATGGACAAGGAGGCCTGGCATGCTGCGATTCACGGGGTCGCAAAGAGTCAGACACGACTGAGCGACTGAACTGAACTGAACTGAACATGGTACAATATTTATGAAATTATAAAATAATGACATAGAGTGGTCCAGGAGCAGATAGCAATGACCCAATAAATGACATCACGGCAAATGTTCAGAGTACATTTGTGGGTTTTAAAGATACGACCAGTGGCTTAAGCATTTGACTGTAACGTAAACCAAGATAATCTCAGAACATAGCTTACCACTCATGATAGAAAACAAAGGAAAATGGTACTAGTATACTTAGTACTTATTGTATGCCAGCAACTAAGAACTTTACCTATAATAACTATTTTACTCACACAACAAGCATATTATATTTACATATAGTTATTTTACTCTCATAACAATCATTTTAGGACTGAGGAAACTAAGGCAGAAAGATAGGAAGTGACTTGTACATCAAACAGTCTAACCTCATTATACATAAGTATTGCTATGCTACCTCTGATGGACATGGTAGGAGACCAAAAAGGACACACACACAGAGCAAAGGAATTAATGGCTATATTGCTGATACAGATACCACCTCCTATTCCATAAGTAGATACATAGTCCATTATCAAAAATATGGTACATGAGCAGCTACCATGGTAGTCAGAACGTCTGACCACAAGGCATACTCTAACGATTCTGAGAAATGAGCTGATATCCCAGATGATGGAGATATAAGCAAACTCAATACTGTCACAATTAATAAACTTATTTGTGATACAGAGGATTACATTCTCAATTCACAAGTAGACAATTACTTAATTTTCACAGAATCAGTGTATGAGTATAAATCTATAATATAACCCCAAACACTATATATGAACATAAATTCCTTATGCATGTCCAGACTGCCATGGAAAAATGAGACAAAGCCTATGTACAAGAGAAGACAGAATGGTACAAAGAAAACAATCACATGGTGGAAATTGCATAGGTAGTCAGAATATATGATCAAGAAGCCAGAATATATAAATGAATTACTTGGTCCAGGAGCAGATGGTAATGATGGGACATACCATGATTTATACTTGGATGATCACAATACAAAAAAAGTATAGGTGTTATGGTATTTGAGCATGATACATACACACCAATATACCTTGAAATGTGAGTTATCAATCATAATACAGGTACAGGTAGAAATGTCAGTCAACTATTATGCTATTCTTGCTAGGGGAGAGGTGATGGATGTGTAATGAAGAACAAAACACAGCAATGAATGGCTTTGTTGAAAGAGTGGAACCACTATTGCAAAAGGAGAAATCAAGGCATAACATCAGATGGCCACGTTAAAAGGACAGCCACTACCAGTAATTTAGCATGGGACTGAGAGGCATGACTAGACAATCTCAGAATACAAGCTGACAATCACCATAAAGAACAAAGAGACACAGTAATTATTAACAGCATATGTTTTTCACTTACCAAGTGACAGGCACTAATCTAAGCATATTACATTTAACTCTTTGATCCTCACAACAATCCTACAAAGTAGGTATTATTATCGTTACTTTGCAGTTGAGAAAACAGACAGACACAAAGGGGTGAAATGACTTGCTCAAGGACACCAAACTGAAACAGCAGGAGTGGAATTAAATACAAGCATTTTAATTTCAGAGTCAGCACTTTGCATATACACTGATGGTGCCATGCTTCCTCAGATGAACGTGGTACAGATTTAAAACACAGAGTACAGGAACAAATGGCTTTGGTCCAGAAGGAGACGGCAATGTAGCAAAAGTAGACACCGTAGCACATGCTCAAACATCCGTGGTGCATTAGCAGCCACCACAGGAGTCTGAGCATTTGACTACGATGCACACTCAGAAGGTCCTGCAACATGAGCTGACATCCAGCGTATAGGAGTAGATACTAAAGACGAAGGAGGAAGCAAACACATTGAAGTAACAAATAATCATGATGTACAAAATGATATTTATGGTACAGAAATTTCCATTCTTATTAAAAAGCAGACAATGATATACATTTTCACACACATAAAAAATGAACAGAAGATTGGAGTAAAATTTCAAACACAGTAAAATAGTAGTAAAATGCACTATGCACATTCATACTATCATGGAGAATGAGCCAACACCAATTTAGAGCCAAGAGACAAGGTACAATAGAAAATAATTATGTGTGCAAACATCACAGATGGATACGGTCCATGGCCAAAACATCTCAATACATGAATGATTGTTTCAGAAGCAGGTGGCAAGATAGAAACCATGGAACATGCTCAGACAACAACAGTTGATGAAAGTCATCAGTTGTGTTTGATCAGTTGATCATGATGTACACAAGTAAACAAAATCACTACAATATGTCATAGCAGTCAAGACACAGGAGCTATGAGACAGGATATGGTATACAAATGTGTTTACTGAGAAGAAAACCATGTTGTAATGCATGATATCTGGTATTCAGATAGATATTGTGCCTTACAAAAAATTCATGATATAGGAGTGAATAGCCTTGTGCATGAGTAGATATCAAGTAGATAAAAAAAAAACTAGACATCAAGTATTTAGAGAAGCATGTTGCATTAATAGCCACAATTAGTATGTGAGTTTTGGTTACTATACTTACCTATATAACTTCATGACATGGATTGAAAATGAAGATACAGAAGCAGGCAGAGATGCCACTATACTTCCTGAAATGGATATGGTTGGTAATTTAAAAGATACAACAAATTCCTTTAGTTTAGGCACAAATGGCAATGATGAAACATGTGAAATCACAGTACAAGCTTAAACAATCAGGTGTATGAGCAGCCACACTAGGCGGTTGAGCATCTGACTATGATGTACACTCAGACAAACCAACGGCATGAGATTACAAGCTATCATTTTGGAATATACAGACATGGTACAGGAAAAGACAGGAGCAATCAAAGAATAGAGCACCACGGAATAGAAGCAAATTACCATAAAATGCAAACTGACATACAGAATACACAAGACACTATTTCCCTTACTAGAACAGTAAGCAATGGCGATTCCTGCTCAGGAACCATGGGGTATGAGCAGACAAGCATGCTGCATGCTCAGACAACCATGGTGCATGAGCAAAAACCTACAATACAAAGGCATGTGGATGTGACACAGGAGCAAAAAACATGTCATGGAATATGCTCGAGTGGACTGAGCATATGAATAAAGGAAACATAAGGCATAAATACATTTTTTAGGCCAGCAGTATATGGTAATAATACTAGAGGGGATAACATGGCACATGTAAGAAGATCATGGTACATGAACAACTACCAAAGATGTTTGAGCATTTTACTGTGATGTACACCCAGACATTCCAAGAAAATGAGTTGATGACAACAATATAGGGGCAGAGGAACTAGTATATTAGAGAAGATAGTGATGATGGAAGAAAAGAAACAGTAATACAAAAGCTAATAGAACAGTGCAGACGGTAATGATTCAAAGGGAAGCCCCATGGTATATGCTCATATAATGGTTTCTTAAATGCTATCACAAATACATGAGCAGTTTACCATAATTCACACTTAGAGAACCCCATATTTTGAGCTGGCATCATCATACAGAATCAAAGGACACAGTATTACCATCATCATTAGCATCACCACATATATCTTACTACATGATAGACAGTGTTTGAACTGTTTATGTATAATAGCTCATATAATTCTCAAAAATCTTATGAGGAGTTCTTTTTATAATCTTGCAGAAAATGAAACATGGAGATGCAATCTGGTAAGCCCAAGATCTCATATCTTGTAATTAGATAATTCAAGATTCAAATCCAGTCATTTTGGCTCCACTATCCATTCTGTTAAACAGTACAATGAACGACAGTATTCCATGATTCTTCTGACAGACATGATATATTACAAACAGAATAATGAATGGCTTTATTCCAGAAGCAGATGGCAATGTTGCAAAAGTAGACACCATAGCACATGCTCAAACATCCGTGGTGCATAAGCAGCCACCAAGGAGTCTGAGCATTTGACCACGATGCACACACAGAAGATCCTGCAACGTGAGCTCATACCCACATTATAGGAGTAGACAGTGATGACAAAGGAGAGAGAATTCATTACAATAGCAAACCAAGTTGCACAAGCTAATATACATGGTACAAAGTATTCTTAGTACAAGAGTACAAAATGATAATGTATTATCACACAAGCGTAGTATTTAAGTGTAAATTCATAGTGCAATTTCAAACATTAGGTGGACAGAAATCCATTAAGCATGTTTAGGCTATCATGAAGGATGAGTCCATTCATATACGAAATAAGGGACTGATGATACACCAGGAAAGGACAAAAGAGTGAAAAACTACTCAGATGGTTGTTTTTAATGATCAGAATGTGTGGCATTGGTCTGAGAGCAAATCACACCTACATGCCTTTAGTACATGAGGCATACATACATACCTATAGGACATAAGATGTCAATTATGATACAAGTGTAAATGCATATGATATAGAAATAAACTACACTATGTTTCCTACTCAAATAGATATGGTGTATAATAAAAAAAGTCACAATGCAAGCAATGAATGATCTTAGTCTGGGAGAAGATGACAATGGCACAAAAGGAGACTCAGATGGACATAATGCCTAATTTTAAATAATCATGGTGAATAACTAGCCAGAATTAATGTTTAATACCACTGTACACTCAAACTATGCCATTATATGAACTAACAGCTGTGATACATTTAGCAGATATAGTATGGGAGCAGACAGCACACATGGAATAAACAACTGTTATGCAGGAGCTAATGACCACAATCCAAGAGCTAATATCCATGTTATAAAAAGTCATCATGATGCTTCTTTTTTACATACTCATAATGGATGAGCAACATCCATCTCATTATACACACACACACACACACACACACACACATATACACATACATATACAATATATACATATAAACATATACAACATACAAACAGTTGGACAGGAGCAAGTAAACATTGACCAATTCATTCAGATGCATATCACAATCCAATATCCAATATATATATCCAAAACCCAGTCTCTTGCATTGTAGGCAGATTCTTTACCACTGAGCCACCAGGGAAGCCCCTGAGTTAGTAAAAATGCTGCCCAAAGTAACAATTATGACATAGAAGGTAGACAATTACAGATCAAGCTCAATATATCCAATATCTATCACAATATAGAAGCAAGTTCTTACAGTCAAGGATAAGATGACAATGCTGCAAAATGAGACTGCAGGCCATATGCTCAGATGCCTATGAACAGCCACATCTTGTGTTTGAGTATTTGATCATAATGTATATTCTGATAGCTCCAAAATATGAGGCATGAATGATGATATAGGACATATCCCAAGAAAATATCCAAGACACAAAGGTAGTTGGACATGGTATAGGAGTAAAGAGCAATGTTGAAATATTAGACTGATGTGACTAATAATACATGAGTTAATAACTACATGGACTGTGGCCCGCCAGGTTCCTCTGTCCATGGGGTTCTCCAGGGAAGTATACTGGAGTGGGCTGCCATTTCCTTTTCCAGGGAATCTTCTTGACCAAGGGATCAAACCCAGTCTCTTGCATTGCAGGCAGATTCTTCACCACTGAGCCACCAGGGAAGCCCCTGAGTTTGTAACAATGCTGCCCAATGTGATCATTACGACATAGAAGGTAGACAATTAAAGATCTAGCTCAAACATCAGTAGTATATGAAAAGATAATCAAACTATGGTGTCTACCCAGATGGACATAATGCCTAATTAAAAAGCCATAGTACAAAAGCAAATGTTGAAACAGTTGAGTGTTAGTTGATAGTGACTGGAATTTCATTCTCTTAATCACCATATTTTCAAAAATATTGTTTTCTCACTTTAGTAGGTACATCATATCTTATAGCAAGAAGATCACAGCAATCTATCAGTTTTGGTACTTTAAAAAATTCCATTCAATGCTATATTATGTCTAAAAATTTTAGAGCATTTTAAGTAAATGATAATTATTATAAGTATATTATAAATATTATAAGTAGACTGTTATAGGTTTAGTTATGTCCCCCCAAGAAAGAGACATTGTAGTTCTAACTTCTGGTACCCGCACATGTGACCTTATTTGGAAATAAGAGCTCTGAAGCTATAATCAGGTTAAGATGAGGTCATAGTGGATTAGGGTGGACCCTAAATCTAGTGACGCTAAGTTGAGTCTGACTCTTTGCGATCGCATGGGTTGCAGCCTCTGTCCATGGAATTCTCCAGGCAAGAAATCTGGAGTGGGTTGCCATTCCCTTGACACAGGGATGGAACCTGAGTCTCTTAGGTCTCATGCGTTGGCAGGAAAGTTCTTTACCACTAGCGCCCCCTGGTGTCTTTATTAAAAGGGGCAAATTTAGACGCAGAAAGAAAAGGAAAGAATGCCATTGGATGATGGAGACAGGGATTGGTCTGATGACCTCACAAGCCAAGCAACACTTGGAATTACCAGAAACTGGAAGAGGCAAGGATGGATCTTTTTACAGAGCCTTCAAAGGCAGTACAGAACTGCCAACACCTTGATTTTGGACTCCCAGCGTCCAGAACTGTGAGAAAATAAATTTCTTTGGGTTTTAAGCTACTGAGTTTGCCATCCTTTCCTACAGTAGCCCTAGAAAACTAATACAAGTGGCATGATTGCAAAAAGAAATGCCATGGTGCATGCTTAAATGACTATATGGTATATAAACACCTCTCTGTAGTTTTACCACTTGAATAAAATGCACTTATTAAATGTTCAAATATTATCAGTCAGCCATGATCCATGAGTAGATAGCCAGAGCACAGTGTGCTGACAGTCACTTATCAGAAGTAGAGGGTAGTCATTTACAAGTATGTATCTTGTGACTGTATTTAACATTGTATATGAGAAGACTGCATTGACATATAAGTATAATGTAGAATGTCAAGAAAATAAAGATTGTTGAACAATTAATCACATGACAGAGACCTAACACTCCTGTGTAAGTATACAGTGTCATAGTGAATGCCAGTTTAAACTATAAACAATGCAACTTGTGTATAACATGAAAATCACTGGAAGGACTGATGCTGAAGCTGAAACTCCAGTACTTTGGCCACCTGATGCAAAGAACTGACTCATTGGGAAAGACCCTGATGCTGGGAAAGATTGAAGGTGGGAGGAGAAGGGGACAACAGAGGAGAGATGGTTGGATGGCATCATTGACTCAATGGACATGAGTTTGAGCAAGCTCTGGGAGTTGGTGATGGACAGAGAAGTCTGGCATGCTTGGCATCCATAGGGTCACAAAGAGTCGGACACAACCGAGTGACCGAACTGAACTGATAATATGAAAGTTATAGGCCCTGGCTCTACTCAAAAAATCATGATATCAAGAGATGACCATGGTAAACACTCAAATAACCATGATGCATGGGCAAACATAACGGACATATGCTTAAAAATCATGATAATGACATCATGATCATGGTTCAGATGTGTGTGGATAAGTTCCTACTAAATAGGAGTAGATACTAATGATTCAGGAACAGAAGGCCACAATGCTTGCTTGGATGTCTAAAGCATAGAGATTCAGAGTGACAAGGGCACACTGCAGGGGAAGAAAAACAAAGATATAACTTAAACATAGAATCATTTCCTATGATTTATGCCAAGAGGATCACGGTATCTGCTCAAGTCATAGTATAGAAACTTATACAATGATTAAGTTCGAATTGCCATGGCACACAAACCTCAACGTGTGCTCTGATCACCATGCAACAGAAGAAGGTGACTATGGTGCAGGAGTAGGTAGCTATAATGAATGCTCAAATGACTATAATGTATTAGCAGCTGACCATGTTATACAACCAACATGCCATTTTTTTGCTTTGATATCCATGCTTCAGGAACTTTAAAGTCACTGTTTATTTATTTATTTTAATTGGAGGCTAGTTACTTTACAATATTGTAGTGATTTTTGCCAAACATCGACATGAATCAGCCACAGGTGCACATGTGTTCCCTACCCAGAACCCTCCTCCACCTCCCTCCCCATTCCATCCCCCAGGGTCATCCCAGTGCACCAGCCCTGAGCACCATCTCATGCATTGAACCTGGACTGGCAATCTGCTTCACATATGATAATATACATGTTTCAATGCTACCCTCTCAAATCATCCCACTCTCGCCTTCTCCCACAGAGTCCAGAAGTATGTTCTTTACATCTGTGTCTCTTTTGCTGTCTTGCATATAGGGTCATTGTTACCATCTTTCTAAATTCCATATATATGCGTTAGTATACTGCATTGGTGTTTTTCTTTCTGACTTACTTCACTTTGTATAATAGGCTCCAGTTTCATCCACCTCGTTAGAACTGATTCAAATGTACTCTTTTTAATGGCTGAGTAATATTCCATTGTGTATATGTACCACAGCTTTCTTATCCATTCATCTGCTGATTGACATCTAGGTTGCTTCCATGTCCTAGCTATTGTAAACAGTGCTGGGATGAACATTGGGGTACACATGTCTCTTTCAATTCTGGTTTCCTCGGTGTGTATGCCCTGCAGTGGGATTGCTGGGTCATATGGCAGTTCTGTTTCCAGTTTTTTAAGGAATCTCCATACTGTTCTCCATAGTGGCTGTACTAGTTTGCATTCCAGCCAACAGTGTAAGAGGGTTCCTTTCTGCACCCTCTCCAGCATTTATTGTTTGTAGACTTTTGGATAGCAGCCATTCTGACTGGCATGAGATGGTACCTCATTGTGGTTTTGATTTGCATTTCTCTTATAATGAGTGATGCTGAGCATCTTTTCATGTGTTTGTTAGCCATCTGTATGTCTTCTTTGGAGAAATGTCTGTTTAGTTCTTTAGCCCATTTTTTGATTGGGTCATTTATTTTTCTGGAATTGAGCTGCAGGAGCTGCTTGTATATTTTTGAGATTAATTCTTTGTCAGTTGCTTCGTTTGCTATTATTTTCTCCCATTCTGTAGGCTGTCTTTTCACCCTGCTTATAGTTTCCTTCGTTGTGCAAAAGCTTTTCAGTTTAATTATGTCCCATTTTTTTAATTTTTGCTTTTATCTCCATTACTCTGGGAGGTGGGTCATAGAGGATCTTGTTGTGATTTATGTCAGAGAGTGTTTTGCCTATGTTTTCCTCTAGGAGTTTGATAGTTTCTGGTCTTATGTTTAGATCTTTAATCCTTGTTGAGTTTATTTTTGTGTATGGTGTTAGGAAGTGTTCCAGTTTCTTTCTTTTACAAGTTGTTGATCAGTTTTCCCAGCACCACTTGTTAAAGAGATTGTCTTTTCTCCATTGTATATTCGTGCTTCCTTTGTCAACGATAAGGTGTGTTAACAATAATCATGGTTTAAAAAAAAAAAAAACCAGGAGGCAATGACGGGCCAGAGTAGAGGTACAGAATCAGAAAATTAAAATGAAACAATCACCGTATATGAACTTCAGTCCACAATCTCATAGAGAAAGCCACAATGCTGAAGCAAACAAGCATGGTATTGAAGCAGATAGTCTTTAGGCAGAAGTAAAGGATGATAACAAATTTTTTAAATAAACCAGAGATTCATAAGCAGGTGGCCAAAATATATGAAGACATATTTAGACAGTCATGGTACGTGAGCAAGTGGCCATGGTTGCAGGAGTAGGTGGCCTTAAATAAAAAAGTATACAATTATGCTGTATGCTCAGAATACCACAGCACACAAGCAAACAAACATGGAAGGGGATCCCATGACCACAGTAAAGAACATAAAAAAGAAGTGAAGAACCATGGTGTAGGAAACTATCTCCAAGACACTTGTGAAGACAGCCATAATATACCAATATATAGGCATCCTGCAAAGGGGAAACTTTTATAAGTCTCAGAAGATACAAGAAAAGTTTGAATGCTTGTTTTGAGCGAACTAAAATTTGGTCATATTATATCATTCTCCCAAGAAGCCAATTTCCTAGTCTAGTATTAATATAAGGTATATATAAAATGAGAGACTTCATTTATTACTGCATACAGCATATAATGGGCAACCAATAAATAGCTGCAAATGATGTTACATTAATAGTATATTCTATCTGTATACTTATGATGCATTCATTATCAGATTTTAACTTTATCATTATCCTTTCAGGTAAGCAAGGTAAGAATTTTTCAACCTATATAATGAATAAGAATCTAAAACACAAAGAGGTTTTTCCTTGGTCATAAACCAATAACTAATAAGTGTCAGAGAGGGACTAAATCCAAAACTTCTGATTCCTGGTTAAGTGTTATTTCCATAGCTTACTTAAAATGTGAATACTTCCTGAAGGAGTTACTATAATGGTGAGAATTCAGTTATACTATTGGGATAGAGAGAAGTACTTTTTGACCAAGCTGTTATTTGATGCCTCTGATGTAGCACAGGGCTGGCCCATACTCTGGAAATGAATACTGAGCATTTACAAGAAATAAGATTTCACAATGGGTCTGCTTGGGAACCACTCAAACAGAGCAATGGAGACTATAGGACAGAGAGATTTGGATAAGGACATGTATAAACCAGCACTTAGGGATTTAGAAATCTGATACAGCTGTCTAAAGTGCAAAAACCATGTAGTTCTTAAATCCAGAGTGTTCTGGTTTCAGCCAAATCCATTAATCCTCTCTGCTTCCTGCTTCTTCAGCTCACTTGCAAACCCCTCCCCAAAGTTCTACAGTGCAGCTTTATTTCAAAGTGCAAGAAACTCAGATATAAATCCAATATGATACATAAAGCTAGAAAGCAACTACAGGTAATAAAAACAAAGTCTGGCCAAGGTACTCTCATATGTTCAAATCCAGAAGCAAATAGTACAGGATCCCCCTAAGGAATATTGCTCATATCCATATAAATAGTGAACCAAAGCAGAATCTGCTATTCCAGAAGCTGGTGAAAGTAAACCTCTTTTTTCTCTCCTGCAGAATGTCCTGATGCCCTAAGCCCATGTTGATCTTTACCTACCCATCACATATTTTCTACATGTCAAGAGAAGGACTGACAGTAGGGAATTCATAGCAATTACCACAGAGCAAAGACAAAATAATGTCTGTATGATGTCATCTCTTTTTTCTACACAGATAAATTCATAGAATAAATTTCATATTAGCTCTGACTTTGGGGCAATTGACTTCTTATACTGGACCTCAGTTCCCTCATTTGTAATATGAATGGACTGAGCTAGATGATGACTAAAGCTCTGGATCTAATATTCAATTCAGAGAAATATCAACTGAGAACAAAGTAGGAGCATAAGCAGCACTGGGTCCACATTTACCTTTCTTTCTCTAGGTCTAAACATTGCTTAGGACCAGAAACTCCCAAACCGACCAATTCTTGGGTAATAGCAAAGGAATATACGAACATGGACAGTTAAATGTGACAAAAGTATTGAGATTATTAATTCTATGAAAATAATTAATTAGGTAGCATGGGACAGATACTGTACCAAGAATAGGAATACAGATATTTTTGAAAGACAAAAAGTTCTCAAAGGGATAGACAAAAAATAGCTAACATTTACTTTAAGGAAGAATTAAATAACTGAAACAGCATTATAACTACTATGCTGTTGGCAAATTGAAGAATGAGAAATTAATTATTATTTAGAAAGAACAAACTATAAAATTGGAGAAGGTTGCATTTTAGTGAAAATTTGAAAATGATTTCAAGAAGAAATGGGATAACATTTATAAGACTTAATACTTACACCTGTTAAAAGAAATAACTTGTCTTAAGCAGGAATATTTTTTGAAAAATCCCAATTCAACAAAAGATTCCTCATGATGTCTACAGAAACCTTTGTACTTGATAGTGAAACATTAAATGATTCTCAATAAAGTGAGGAAGGAGATAAAATTGATTGTTCACATTACTACTACTTAGTATGTTATTATAAAATCATAGCAATGAATTAAGCTAAGAAAATGATAAATAAATAATAGAGAAGAAGAGAAAAATCTATCAGTTTGCAATGGTATTTAAGTAATGCAAACTTAAATAAAAAGTTTACTATAAAATGGACCAATAGTAGATCCAAATACACTTAGTCAACATCTTTTATAAATACCAGCAATAACCAATTAGAAAATGTAATTGGAAAAAAGGACCATTCATATTGGCAGCAAAGTACAAAAATTGAGAAATACATATAACAAATACATTTTTAAATTGATTTCAGGAAAACTATAAAAATTTACTAAGAATTTCTTGACTGTGAGGAACAGCTTTATACAACAGATCAACTCACCCACCAAGAAAATCTAGAAAATTGGGGTAAAATATGTGTGTGTTATTCCATCTGAGCACTAATAAGGCAAACAGAATTTGAGGGACAAAGATCTTGGAATGAAGGAAAATTCACTGAGGTGAACCTGATATAGTATACTTCTTAGCCCCTGTAGGAATTAGCTAATGGATAATTAAGAGAGAAACTAAAAAATTAAGAGACATTTAAAAATTAAGCAGAAAGTAGCTACTAAGAGATAGATAAGCTGAACAAAACTTTTCCACAGTCTCATGGAGATGGTGAGACAAAAATCAAAGTTAAGGGATTTAAGTAACTCAGATTTAAAACACAAGATTTAGGAAAAAGGAGAACAGAGAAATTGGATCTGATATTTGGAGCCAAATTTTTCTATGGAGGTAATTCAGACTGTAAAGAATCCGCCTGCAATGCGGGAGACCTGGGTTTGATCCTTGTGTTGGAAAGATTCCCCTAGAGGAGGTAAATACTGATTTCTAAATGGTTGAACTAGAGAATACAAGCAGAAAAGGGATATTAAAATGATGACAAGCAAAGCAGAGTTTCAAGTAGTTTCTTGGAGTTTGAGGTCTAAGAAGGTGAAGAGTTCCTGATAAAACCCCCAAATTTCAGCTAGAATTCTGAAGAACTACACAAAGAATAGGGGTGAGTCACAAACATAAAAATCCTTAGCAAAATGAACAAACAAGCAAGCAAACAACCAGTCAAAACAAACAAAAAAACCTCATTCTTGAAGTATCATTCTTAAAGTATCTCTGATCAGATTAAACTGATCTACTTCCACTTTAATCCTCTACCAGAAAATAAATACTACAGTAAATACTCTCTAAAAAATGTAACAGAGAATTTCTGTGACCAGACAAAAATAGATTAGTTTCTCCCAAGTCATTACAATTAAAACACTAAACATTAACACAACAGAAAACCACTGGAGAGCACTGAAAGTTGGAAAGAAAAAGGCAGACTGCCTAGGGACTTTGGGACTTATGGACCAACATGGCAGTGAGTTCCTGCATTTTCTTTTTACGTCCCAATTATTCCAAACTAGGCACCAGGAAAGCCTGCAACCAAGAACAACCAACAGTAGACAAAAGATGCCCCACCCCACAAGCCTGCTCTCTCTAGACAAGGAACTAGAAAAGGGACAGCTTAGCAACACAGAAAACTTACTGACAATACCTGCCCCACCCTAGCCAAGCTCTACCAACACTCCACCACCAGCAGTACTGGCCAGGGGAAACCAAGTAAAAAGTTGGAACTCCCATCCAGTCTGATACGATGATCTGCTTTGCTAGGGTCAGGGCATCAGCAGTAGCTGATTGAGGAGTCTGGACGCCAATCCAGCGAAGTCAGGAGAGCCAGAACATTAATCTTTCAATTCTCAGTGTTTAAGTAAATTTCTGTGAAATTACTAGCTGACTAGCTAAGAAAACAGAAGCTTCAGTGACCATAAGGAAAAAGAATACAGTCTTTTGAAAATTGTTTACAAGAGCCACTAAATAAAACACCATAATCCCACAAAAAATAAGAAGAACAAATCCTGGGGAGGGGGAAGAATGTGATCTTCAGAGTCAACAAATTATAATATTCAAAATGTTCACTTTACCAAAAAAAAAAAAAACCTACAAGGAATATAAAGATACAAGAAAGTATGACTCAGTCACAGGAAAACAGGAAATTAATAGAAACTGTCCTTGACAAGGCCTAAACATTGGACTTACTAGACAGAGACTTCAAATCAACTGATCAAAAAAACCAAAGAAAATCAGGAAAACAATGTGTCACCAAATAGAGAAATATCAATAAGAAATAGAAACTATGAACTATTAAGTTGAAAAATATAACAACTGTATTGAAAAATTCACTAGAGAGGTTCAACATGAGATTTGAGCAGCAAAAAAGTGAATCATCAAACTTGAAGACAGTTCAAATAAATTTTTCTAGTCTGAAAAGAAAAAAGAGAAAATTGAACACAGTCATGCTGGAATAACTGGATATCCACATAGAAAAGAAGGAAGTTGCATCCTTTCCACTCATAATATACAACAATTAAACCAAAGTGGATTAAAGACCTAAAAAAAAGAACTAAAACTATAAACTATTTTAGGAAACAGCAAACTAAAATGCACAGGAATGGGTGAATTTAACTCAGATGACCATTATATATACTACTGCAGGCAAGAATCCCTTAGAAGAAATGGAGTAACCATCATAGTCAACAAGAGTCCACAGTGAAGTACTTGGATACAGTCTCAAAAATGACAGAATGATCTCTATTTGTTTCCAAGGCAAACCATTCAATATCATGGAATGGTGATACCTATTGGTATCATAGGTATCCAAGTCTATGCACCGACCAGTAATGCTGAAGAAGCTGAAGTTGGATGGTTCTATGAAGACCTACAAGACCTTCTAGAACTAACACCCAAAAAAGATTTACTTTTCATTAGAGGGGACTGAAATGCAAAAGTAGGAAGTCAAGAAACACCTGGAGTAACAGGCAAATTTGGCCTTGGAGTACAAGAATGAAGCAGGGCAAAGGCTAATAGAGTTTTACCAAGAGACTGCACTGGTCATAGAAAACACCCTTTTCCAACAACACAAGAGAAAACTCTACACATGGATATCACTAAATGGCCAATACTGAAATCAGATTGATTATATTCTTTGCAGCCAAAGATGGAGAAGCTCTATACAGTCAGCAAAAACAAGACTGGGGGCTGACTGTGGCTCAGATCGTGAACTCCTTATTGCCAAATTCAGACTTAAATTGAAGAAAGTAGGGAAAACCACTAGACCATTCAGGTATGACCTAAATCAAATCCCTTATGATTATACAGTGGAAGTAACAAATAGATTCAAGGGATTAGATCTGATAGACAGAGTGCCTGATGAACTATGGACGGAGGTTCATGACATTGTACAGGAAACAGGGATCAAGATCATCCCGAAGAAAAAGACGCAAAAAAGCAAAATGACTGTCTAAGGAGCCCTTACAAATAGCTGTGAAAAGAGGAGAAGCGAAAGGCAAAGGAGAAAAGGAAATATATACCCATCTGAATGCAGAGTTCCAAAGAATAACAAGGAGAGATAAGAAAGCCTTCCTCAGTGGTCAGTGCAAAGAAATAGAGGAAAAAATAAAATGGGAAAGTCTAGAGATCTCTTCAAGAAAATTAGAGATACCAACGGAACATTTCATGCAAAGATGGGCTCAATAAAGGACAGAAATGGTATGGACCTAACAGAAGCAGAAGATATTAAGAAGAGGTGGCAAGAATACATAGAACTATACAAAAAAGATCTTCACGATGCAGATAAACATGATGGTATGATCACTTACCTAGAGCCAGACATCCTGGAATGTGAAGTCAAGTAGGCCTTAGGAAGCATCACTATGAACAAAGCTAGTGGAGGTGATGGAATTGCAGTTGAGCTACTTCAAATCCTAAAAGATGATGCTGTGAAAGTGCTTCCAGCAAATTTGGAAAACTCAGCAGTGGCCACAGGACTGGATAAGGTCAATTTTCATTCCAATCCCAAGGAAGGGCAATCCCAAAGAATGCTCAAACTACCACACAGTTGCATTCATCTCACACACTAGTAAAGTAATGATCAAAATTCTCCAAGGCAGACTTCAACAGTACATGAACTGCAAACTTCCAGATGTTCAAGCTGGTTTTAGAAAAGGCATAGGAACCAGAGATCAAATTGCCAACATCTGCTGGATCATTGAAAAAGCAAGAGAGTACCATAGAAACAACTATTTCTGCTTTATTGACTATGCCAAAGTCCTTGACTGTGCGGATCACCACAAACTGTGGAAAATTCTGAAAGGGATGGTAAAACCAGACCACCTGACCTGCCTCTTGAGAAATCTGTATGCAGGTCAGGAAGCAACAGTTAGAACTGGACATGGAACAACAGAATGGTTCCAAATAGGGAAAGGAGTATGTCAAGGCTGTATAATGTCACCTTGCTTATTTAACTTATATGCAGAGTACATCATGAGAAATGCTGAGTTGGAATCAAGATTGCCGGGAGAAATACCAATAACCTCAGATATGCAGATGACACCACACTTATGGCGGAAAGTGAAGAAGAACTAAAGAGCCTCTTGATGAAAGTGAAAGAGGCAAGTGAAAAAGTTGGCTTAAAGCTCAACATTCAGAAAACTAAGATCATGGCATCTGGTCCCATCACTTCATGGCAAATAGATGGGGAAACAGTGGAAACAATGGCTGACTTTATTTTGGGGGGCTCCAAAATCACTGCAGATGGTAACTGCAGCCATGAAATTCAACAATGCTTACTCCTTGGAAGAAAAGATATGACCAACCTAGATAGCATATTAAAAAGCAGAGACATTACTTTGCCAACAAAGGTCCGTCTAGTCAAGGCTATGGTTTTCCAGTGGTCATGTATGGATCTGAGAGTTGGACCGTAAAGAAAGCTGAGCACCAAAGAATTGATGCTCTTGAACTGTGGTGTTGGAGAAGACTCTTGAGAGTCCCTTGGACTACAAGGAGATCCAACCAGTCCATCCTAAAGGAAATCACTCCTGAATATTCATTGGAAGTACTGATGTTGAAGCTGAGACTCCAATACTTTGGCCTCCTGATGTGAAGAACTGACTCATTTGAAGAACCCTGATGCTGGGAAAGATTGAAGGCAGGAAGAGAAGGGGATAACAGAAAATGAGATGTTTGGATGGCATCACCTACTCAATGGACATGAGTTTGAGTATACTCCGGGAGTTGGTGATGGACAGGGAGGCCTGACATGCTGCAGTCCATGGGGTCACAAAGAGTCAGGCACAACTGAGCGACTGAACTGGCTGAAAACTATAAAAACCTTAGAAGAAAAAATAGTGGTAACTCTTCACAAACATAGATTAGTGATTTTTTCTTTGAAACACAAAAAGCATAGGAAACAAAAGGAAAAATAGATAAAGTAGACTCCATCAACATTAAAACCATTTATTCATCAAACGACACAGTCAATGAAAAGACAGTCTACAAACGAGAGAAAATATCTGCTAATAATATATCTGATAATGATCTAGTATCTTCAAAATATAAAAAGCTGTCTTACAACTTAATAACAAAGAAAAGCCATCTAATTAAAAGATGGTCAAAATGTGTATTTTATGGAATGTAAACTATATTTCATTGAACAGTTTTATGCTGTTAAAAAAATCCTGCTATCATTTTTTTTTAAATGAGCAAAGGAATATAATAGCCATTTCTCCAAAGAAGATATACAAATGACCAAACAACACAGAAAAATAGTCACTAGGGAAATGCAAATCAAAACCATAAGATAACATCTCTTACCCACCCACTAAGATGTCTATAAGTAAAAAAAAAAAGGAAAATAACAATTGCTCGTATGGATGTGAGGAAATTGGAACTCTCATATACTTTTGGTGGGAATGCAAAAAGATTCAGTTGCTGTAGAAAACAGTAAGCAAAAAATTAGTATAGACTCAGCAATTACAGTCCTGGGAAACTGGAAGAATTCAAAACCACGGTTTAAATAAAAAACTGTACATGAATTATCACAGCAGCAGTATTCACAAAATACAAAAGAGGAAAACAAACCAAATATCTATAAATCGATGAATAGGTAAATAAAATGAAGCTTTGTCATACAAGGAAATTGCCATATATGTAAATAAAATAGTGATACATGCTACAGTATGGGTGAATCTTTACAACGTCATGCTAAGTGAAAGGAAACCAACACAAATGCCACATTCTGTATGATTTCATTGATATGAAATATCAGGAATAGGTAAATCCATAGGCACAGGAAGTAGATTAGCAGATGTTAGGAGCCTGGGAAAAGGGAGATTACAAGCACTAGGTATGGGCTTTCCTACTGAGATGACATAATATACTGGACCTAGATAGTGTGACGGTTGTACAACAATGTGAGTGTACTAAATGCCACTGAAGTGTACACTTTAAGATGGCAATAAATAGATAAATGAGTCTAAGAGACCTGTGGGACATTTACATAATAGATGTCCCAGAGAAAAAGGAGAGACAGCAAGGAGCAGAAAGAACATTTAAAGATATAATGGCCCAAATCTCCCCAAATATGAAGAAAGACATTAATCTATACATCCAGGAACCTCAACAAATGCCAAGTTGGTCAAATTCAAAGCAATCCACACCAAAACACATTGTAATCAAATTGCTGAAAGACAAAAAGAGGATCTTGAAAGCAACAAAAGAGAAGTGATTCATCTCATGTAAAGGATCCTCAATAAGATCACCAGTTGATTTTTCATTAAAAAAAAAAAAAAACCTTGAAAAAAGAAATCCTAGACAGATGGCTTCACTAGAGAATTTACCAAATATTTAAAGAAGATATGGCACAAATTTGACAAATTCTCTTCTAGAATTAGAAGAGGAGGGAAAGTAACAAACTCATTTCATGAGAGCAGAATTGTCCTAATTACTAAATCAAACAAAGGACAAAGGTAGTACAAATGAACTAACAAATGAGGAAGGGAAGGAGGGAGGAAGGAAGAAAACTACAGGTTGATACCATTCATGAATACAGAATAAGATTTATTCCAGTTATACAAAGTTGGTTTATTTAAATATCAGTCAATTTAATCCACCGTAATGACATGCTAAAGAAGCAAAAGCATATGATCATATCAACTGACACAGAAAAAGAATTTTACAAAATCCAACATCCATTTGTGACTTTAAAAATAGTTGCAATGCTAGAAACTTTATACACTACCAAAAAGTACAGAAAACAAAATTAAAAAACAATTCTAGTTGAAACATAAAATAGTTTAAGCACTATGGAAAACTGTTGGGTAGTTTCAGAAAACTGTTGGGGAGTTTCTTTAAAAAGTAAACATGTACATACCATAAAAATATCAATCACAGCTCCTAAATTTTTATGTACACACAAAACCCTGCATTTTGTAGTTGACAGCATCTTTTTATATCACAGCCCCAAACTAGAGACAACACAAAAGTCTTTCAATTGGTGAACTGCTAAACAAATTCTGGTACATCCATACTACAGACTACTACTCAGCAATAGAAAGGCACACTATTGATCATGTAATGACTTGGGTGGATCTCACATGTATCATATGTAGTAAAAATGCCAGTCTTTCACCAAAGAAAATATATAGATGATAAATAAGTATATGGAAAGATTCTCAATATCATATTATCATTAGAAAGTTGAAGACTAAGATAATAAAATACCACTACCATCTGTTAACATGGCTAAAATTCAAATTGTTGACAACACCAAATACTGAAAAGGATGTGGAACAAAGGGAACACACACTCATTCTGATGGGAATGCAAAATGGTACAGCCACTTGGAAGATGGTCTGATAGGCACATACAAAGCTAAACATAGTCTTACCATATGATCTGACACTTGTGCTCCATGGTATTCATCCATATGAGTTGAAAATGTATGTAGACACAAAAACACATACATAAATATTGACAGGAACTTTACTCATAATTGCTAAAAATTGAAAGCAACTAAGATTTCTATCAACAAGTGAGTGGATAAACAAACAATGGTACATCCATACATTGTAACATTATTCAGTGAAAAGAAATGAGTTATCACGCCATGGAAGAATTATAAATGCATATTGCAAAGTAAAATAAGCCAGTCTGAAAAAAGCTACATACTGTATGATTCCAATTACATGATATTCTTGAAAAGGCAAAAATATAAAGACTAAAAAGATCATTGGTTGCCAGTGATTTAGGGAGGAGAAAGGGAGAGATGAATAGGTGAAATGCAGAGAGTTTTTAGTGAAGTGAAACTACTCTGCATGATTCTTTAATGGTGAGTACATGACATTATACATTTGTCAAAACTCACAGAACTGTAGAAAACAAAGAGTGAACCCAAATGCAAACTATGGGCTTTAGTTAATAATAATGTATCAAGGGTTCCCTGGTAACTAAGTGATAAAGAATCTGCCTGCCAATGCAGGAGACAGGGGTTGTTTGACCCCTGATCTGGGAAGATCTCATATGCTGTGGGGCAACTAAGCCTGTGTGCCGTAGCTAGTAAGCCTGGGCTCTAGAGCCCAGGCACCGCAACTACTGAAGCCCACTGCCCTGGAGTCTGTGCTAAACAACAAGAGAGGCTACCACAGTGAGAAACCTGCACACCACAAGAGACTAACCCCCACTTGCAACAATTAGAGAAAAGCCCGCAGAGCAACAAAGACCCCAGCACAGTCCAACACATGTAAATCCATGGCTGATTCATGTCAATGTATGGCAAAAACCACTACAGTATTGTAAAGTAATTAGCCTCCAACTAATAAAAATAAATGAAAAAAACAAACAAAAAATAAACAATAAAATTAAAAAAAATAATGTATCAATAATCATTTATCAATTGCAAGAAATGTACCACACTAATCTGTTAATGATAGGAGAAATCGGTAGGGGATGGGGAAAGGGTACAAAAAAACTCCTTGTACTTTCTGCTCAATTTTCCTGTAAACGTAAAACTTCACTAAAAAATAAAGTCTGTTTTCAAAAAGCCAATCCCCAAAAGGTCACATGGTCAACAAACACATTTTTCTATTTTCAAACTGACAAAACTATAAAGATAGAGAGATGAGTGATTTCTAGGGAAAAACAAAGCGGTCAGAAATAGTGGGTGCTATAAGAAAGAGGCAACATGAAGGAGTTTGTGGTGACTGAACAATTCTGTATTTTGACTGTGGTGGTGGTGGTTATACAAATTTACACATGGGATTAAACTGCATAAGACTACACAAATGCATACACTCATGCACACACACAAAAATATGCTTATATGATTGCAGTACAATAATGTTCATGAAGTCTGTGGTCTAGTTAATATTGTACTGTAATCATACCAGAACTCCTACTTGTGGAAGCTATATAAAGGGTTCACAGGGCTCTACATACTATTTTTGCATCTTCCCATGAGTTGATTATTATTTAAAATAAAAAGTTTTTTAAAAGATAGCATCAATCAAAGCCTTTTCCATTTTCACTTAATATGCCCAGCATGCAAACAAAAAATTATCACGAATGAGATGAACTAAAATTCACAAAGAAAACACAAACTAAAAAATGTCCCAGATGCAATCCACATACTGGACATGCCAGCACAGACTATAAAATAATAATGATTAACCTAAGAAAATAGATACAATGGAAAATATCACACAATAGAACAGATATTCTAGAACTTAAAAAAGTAATAACTGGATTTTAGGAAGTAATAACTATAACTGATATTTTAGGCCATCAGGAATCAATAAAGATATATGTAAGAGTCTAAAGAAATGATTAACAAACTTAAATTATTTAACCTAAGCTATAAAAATATATTGAGAGAGTCAATTCCTAGGCAGGTTGATAATCTGGAGGTCCCCAAGGGGACAGGGGTCTGGGGTTCTCCAGGAGGGGAAAGGGGTCTGGGGTTCTCCAGGAGGGGAAAGGGGTCTGGAATTCTCAAGGAGGAGGAAAGGACAAACTTTTTTTCCCTCTACATTCCTTAGGATTCCAGAACAATAATGTATCCTGCTTGAGGACAGTTTCTGGAAAAAAAAACAAACAAAAAACTTCTGGCTAATCCTGTTATCTTAAAATGTAAATTATGGGAGTGGGTGAAATAAAGTCTTTATAACCTTCAGACATTCTTTTGATTCACTGATATAACACCATTGCTAACACTAGTGAGGGGGTACTCTTTCTGCCCCCTTCTGATGTCTATCTCAGAAGCTTTCTCTATTCTTTTTATGCTTTAATAAACTCTATTACACAAAAACTCTGAGTGATCAAGCCTCATCTCTGGCCCCAGATTGAATTGTTCTCCTCTGGAGGCCAAGAATCCCGGCATCTTCTGTGGTTCAGCAACAACCTTTCAATATTGTACAACAAAAGGAATATAGCCAATATTTATAATAACTATAAATGGAGTATAACCTTTAAAAATTATGAATCACTGTATCTGACAACTCTAAATTATATAGCATTATATGAGAAATCTGTGCAGGTCAAGAAGCAACAGTTAGAACCAGACATGGAACAACAGACTGGTTCCTAATCAGGAAAGGAGTATGTCAAGGCTGTATACTGTCACCCTGTTTATTTAACTTATATGCAGAGGACATCATGCGAAATGCTGGGCTGGATGAAGCTCAAGCTGGAATCAAGATTGCCAGGAGAAATATCAATAACCTCAGATATGCATATGATACCAGCCTTACAGCAGAAAGCAAAGAAAAACCAGAGAGTCTCTTGATGAGAGTGAAAGAAGAGAGTGAAAAAGTTGGCTTAAAACTCAACATTCAGAAAACTAAGATCATGGCATCTGGCCCCATCACTTCATGGCAAAGAGATGGGGGAACTATAGAAACAGTGAGAGACTTTATTTTGGGGGGCTCCAAAATCACTGCAGATGGTGACTGCAGCCATGAAATTAAAAGATGCTTGCTCCTTGAAAGAAAAGCTATGACCAACCTAGATAGCATATTAAAAAGCAGAGACACTACCTTGCCAACAAAGGTCTGTCTAGTCAAAGCTATGGCTTTTCCAGTCATTATGTATGGATGTGAGAGTTGGACTATAAAGAAAGCTGAGCGCTGAAGAATTGATTCTTTTGAACTGTGGTTCTGGAGAAGACTCTTGAGAGTCCCTTAGACTGCAAGGAGATCCAACCAGTCCATTCTAAAGGAAATCAGTCCTGAATATTCACTGGAAGGACTGATGCTGAAGCTGAAACTCCAATACTTTGGCCACCTCATGCAAAGAACTGACTCATTGGGAAAGTCCCTGATGCTGGGAAAGATTGAAGGCAGGGGGAGAAGAGGATGACAGAGGATGAGATGGTTGCATGGCATCACCAACTCGATGGACATGAGTTTGAGCAAGCTCCAGGAGTTGGTGATGGACAGGGAGGCCTGGCGTGCTACAGTCCATGGGGTCGCAAAGAGTCAGAGATGACTGAGTGACTGAACTGAACTATCAACTATACTTCAATTAAAAGATAATAGTAAGCCCCCCGACATTTTCCTTGGCCAGCCACAGTGTCTTGCTTTCCATTACATATCCCCTCAAGCACCAACACATTTTCTGGTGATACCCAAGAAACCTGTATCCCAGATTTCTGCAGTATATGATGATGATAAAAGTCTTCTTGGGCATTTGATGATTGTTGGCAAGAAATGTGCTGCTGATATGGGCCTGAAGAAGGGCTCTCAAATGGTGGTGAATGAAGGTTCAGATTGGGGGGTGCAGTCTGTCTATCACGTTCATCTCCATGTTCTTGGAGGTCAGCAGATGAACTTGCCTCCTGGTTAAGCATGCTGTAGGGATAAATTTGCCTTCTCTATGCAGTGATAAGGTTCATAAGTTCAAATATGCTACACAATATTTTTTTTTGCCTGTGTAGGGAGATATTCAAAAATAATTTAAAAATCCTGTACATAGTAAAAGAAATTGCTGCATGGTCTGAAAAAAAAAAAGATAATAAAATTTTTAACCCTATATGTGAGACAGCAAAAGAGACACCAATGTATAGAACAGTCTTTTGGAGTCTGTGGGAGAAGGCGAGTGTGGGATGATTTGAGAGAATAGCATTGAAACGTGTATATTATCATATATGAAACAGATCGCCAGTCCAGGTTCGATGCATCAGACAGGGTGCTCAGGGCTGGTGCACTAGGATGACCCAAATGGATGGGATGGGGAGGGAGGTGGGAGGGGGGCTCAGGATGGGGAACACATGTACACCCATGGCTGATTCATGTCAATGTATGGTAAAATCACTACAATATTGTAAAGTAATTAGCCTCCAATTAAAATAAATAAATTTGAAAAAAATATTAAAAATACAAAGAAATGTAATATATATAGATACAATGGAATATTCAGCTCAGTCGCTCAGTCGTGTGACTGACACTTTGAGACCCCAAAGAGTCTCAAAGCACTCTTTGGACTACAGCACGCCAGGCTTCCCTCTCCATCACCAACTCCTGGAGGTTACTCAAACTCACGTCCATCGAGTCGGTGATGGCATCCAACCATCTCTTCCTCTGTCATCCCCTTCTCTTCCTGCCTTCAATCATTCCCAGCATCAGTGTCTTTTCCAGTGAGTCAGTTCTTTGCATCAGGTAGCCAAATTATTGGAGCTTCAGCTTTAGCAACAGTCCTTCCAATGAATATTCAGGACTGATTTCCTTCAGGGTGGACTGGTTTGATCTCTTTGCAGTCCAAGGTACTCTCAATAGTCTTCTCCAACACTACAGTTCAAAAGCATCAGTTCTTCGGCACTCAGCTTTCTTTATAGTCCAACTCTCACATCCATACATGACTACTGGAAAAACCATAGCTTAGACTAGACGAATCTTTGTCGGCAAAGTAATGTCTCTGCTTTTTAATATGCTGTTTAGGTTGGTCATAGCTTTTCTTCAGTGGAATATTATTCAGCCATAAAAAGAAGGAACTGCTGCCATATGCAATGACAAGGATGGACCTTGAGGGCTTTATGCTAAGTGAAATAATCATGAAAAGAAAAATACCATATGATTTCACTTATACATGGAATCTAAAAAAACAAGCAAACAAGCTCATAGATACAGAGAACAGATTGGGGACTTCTAGCAGCAGAGGTTGGGGGTAGGCAAAATGGTTGAAGGTAGTCAAAAGTTACAAACTTCTGGTTAAAAAATAAGTAAGTCACAAGGGTGTAATGTACAGCATGGTGACTATAGTTAGTAATGCTGTATTGCATATTTGAATGTTGCTAAGAGAGTAAATCTTAAAAGATCTCATCACAATAATAAAAAACCTGTAACTATGTGTTGATGAATGTTAACTAGATTTATTGTAGTGATTGTTTTGCAATATACACAAATGTTGAATCATTATGTTGTACACCTTAAACTAATATAATGTTGTGTGTCAATTACACCTCAATTTAAAAAAAAAAGATAAAATGAAAACAAAGACTGCTAGCAAGACTGATGAATAATGAAGAAGAGAAAACAAATGTCCAATGTTAAGAATGAAAAGGTGCATATCAATAAAGATGCAAAAGAAACCAAAAATAGGAGAGGATGTTATTTTTTAAAGACTTTATGTAAATAAATGTGAAAATTTAGAGGAATGGACAATTCATTAAAATATAACATGAAATTTATTAAAATTAGACAAATGTATGAATTATTTGAAAAAGGTTTTCCAAAAAATTTAAGACATCCAAAAGGTATAAACAGCATACGAAACCATGATCAAGCTCATAAGGTATTAAGAAATGCAAATTAAAACTACTAAAAGTCTCTAAAATGTGCATATTATGATGGCTAAAATTTAAAAGCTTAACAGTACTAAGTGATGGAAAGAATGGAGAGTCACAGGAACCCCTATACACTGCTGGTAGACATGTAAATTGTTGCAAAAATTTTGTTAAATTCCTTGGCAGTTTCCAATAAGTTGAATGTAGGCATACTCTATGACCCAGCAATCCTATTCCTAGTTATACAAACAATAGAAGTGCAGACATATGTTCACCAACAAATTGTAAATGAATATCTTACTAAACATTCATCACACTATAAAATTAGACACAATAAAAATTCCATCATCAACAGTAGAATGGATATATATATCATGGTTTATAGAATGGAAGAACGGATTACTAAATAGCACTGAAAATTAATGAACTATAGCTAGTATAACAACATAAATGAATCTCAAAAACATTATATTGAGTGCTAAAAGCCATATACAAGAGAGTATATATATTATACTGTATTATCCCACTTACTTTGAACTTTGAACAAAGTTCACAAACAGGTGCAACTAATCTGTAGCTTAAAAAATCAAGATATTAGTTGTCTTTGGGGAGAGGAGTGTGGACAGTGACTTAGAAAAGGCATAAAGGCAAGGTTCAGGATGTAATTATTTTTTAATTTCCTGATCCAGGTGGTGGTTACACAGATTTGTACCTTTGAAAAATATTCATTGAGCAATACACTTATGATTTTATTTTATCCTATATGTACTTCAATAAAAAAGCTTACTTTAAACCAAACAAAATTACTGAAGAGATCTGAATAAATGGCAACATAGAATGTTTCTGGCTGAGGAGAGTTAATTAACTAAAATATACCAATGTTCTCAAGTTTATTCATAATTTGATGAAATCCCAGTAAGTCTCAGCACCATTTTCTTAAAATAAAACTTGTCAAGTTTATTTTAAGGTTTATAAGAAGTTGCTTGCAACTACCTAAAAAACTGTAAGAGGTCATCTGATCTAACAAAGAACAGAATATATTATAAATCTAACAAAATAAAACATTGTAGTATTAGAATATTTTCATGTTGATAGGTTGATGCACAAAAACACTGGTAAAAGGAATTGCCTCCTAGGAGGAAAACTGGGTGGCTGTTTGGGTAAGAATGAGCAGGAGACTTATTTTTCACTGTATACCACTTTTTACTCTTTCAATTATGATCTTTGCATAAGAGTTATTTATTCAAAAAGCAAATTTAAAAAACTTAAATTAAGTACTGAGGTAAAAATAGAAAAAAGAATGACTGTAATTAAACAGAGGGTCCCCCAAACAGATCCATATGTATATACAGGAATTTAGTGTAAGATGAAGGAACAATTTATGACCAATGAGGAAATTATAGACTATTCAATAAACTGCACTGAACTAATTGCTATCCATTTAGAAAAAAGTTCATTGTGCACAATGGAATATTATGCTACTACATGTAATTAACAATTAATGAATGTACTCTTGAGGTGGAGAAGAGTTTGCTAAGTAATGCCTAAAACTCATAAGCCATGAAAAGAAAGAGTTTTAAGTACACACTAAAGTTCTCTATAACAAAAAGTCCTCATCTATAAAGTTAGAAATAAATAACAGACTCGGATTTGGAAACAAAATATTAACATTTCTAACACATAAGGAGCTATTTGAGCCAGAAAGTAAAAGATGTCACAAAATACAAAATTGTGCAAAGGATATGGACAAAAAATTAACAACAGAATATTACAAATGGATAGCAAACATATAAACATATATTCAATCTCAAGAGTAATCAGATAAATACACTCTAAAATAAGATGTTTGCATTTTTAAAACTATAGAAGAAGAATACATTAATTTAAAAGTTCAGTTCAGTCGCTCAGTTGTATCCAACTCCTTGCAACCCCATGGGCTGTTAGCTCTTGTAAGATTCAGGGAAGAAAACAGGATTGCTAAAGACTGTGGTAGGAGCAAAATTTATTTTGTATGTCATTATTTTATTTCTGAATCATGTAAATGAATTCATTTTCTCTGGGTCCCAGCATTTTTCCAGGACCAAATGCTCTTCCATTATTCCTTATCTCAGTGAATGGTACCATCACCCATCCAACTGCAGAATCAGAAACCTAGAACTCATCTTTCATATCTCCCTCTTCAACACATTCTAAGCCTGGCATCACTGACTCAATGGGCATAAGTTTGCACAAACACCAGGAGACAGCTGAAGGACAGGGAAGCCTAGTGTGCTGCAGACCATGGGGTTGCAAAGAGTCGGCCTCAATGGAGCAACTGAACAACAAAAACCTCTTTCAGAAACATTTGCTTCTTTTCACATGTTCCACCACAACCCTAGTGCAAGCTATCATAAACTCATTCTTGACCATGGCTACAGCCTCATTCCACACAAGAAATGTCTGCTAAGCATCTACCTTGAATCTGATCATAATATCTAGTTTATTGCAATCTACTTTTGTCTCCTTCTCATCCATTCTACACACTGTAGCCAAGTTTAGCATTTCAAAATCTCATTTTGTCAGTAGCTCTCTCACCACTTTAAATACCTCAACAACTTCAGAGTAATCTTAAGGAAATTCAAAACTTTTAACCAAGGCACAGATTAACTGCATGGTCAGGTCCAAACTACTTTCTCAGCCCTATATTTACATCAGGCTCACATCTACCAATCTCAAAACATGAGGTCCCACAATGCATCATGCTGTCTGTCTGGCATAGACATCATATTCCCATAAACTCAATACCCATTTTCCTAGCAAACTGTTAAAAAAATCAGAACAAATGGAAGACATTCTATAATAATGTGTATTTATAATCAAATATAATAATTATTTTAAATATAAACTGATTAAATATTCTGATTAAAGACAAATATTATCATACTGAATATACAAAAACTTTGTTACATACAAGATATACATCTAAAATATAAGGATGCATAAAAGTTGAAAATAAAAGAATGAAAAAAGATACACCAAACAAAATTAATCAAAGGAAAGCTGGTATGGCTAAATCAATATCAGACAAAATAGACATTAAGGCAAAAATCATAACCAGCAATAAAGAGACACTTCAGAATGATAAAAGATTCTATTCACCAGAAAGATATAACAATTCTAAATCTGTATGCAACAGTATTGCATCAAAAGATATGAAGTAAGATACCTAATGAAGAAAAGCTACACAAAACCACAATGAGAAACAGACAAATACAAGATCTTACTGGGATATTTTAATACATCTTTCTCAGTAACTGATGGAATGGAAGAAAAAAACCATCAGTAAGGATACACCACATCTAAATAACATTAACAAATTGAACCTAACTGACATATGTGGAACACTATACTCAACAACTGCAGAATATATATTCTTTTCGTAAACACATGGAACATTTGCATACACTGAACGTATTTTAGGCCAGAGGTCAGCAAACTCTCTGTAAAGGGTTTGATAATAAATACTTTAGGCTTGGTGAGCTTCATGAGATCATCATTGCATATTTTTCTTTTAAACCACCTAGTAAATATGTAAAAAGCATTTTTAGATTGAGGATCACACAAAAATAGTCTAATAAGCAATTCTTGGCATGTGGACCATAATTTCCTGACCTCTTCTATAGACCGAGAAGCAGCTCTCAACAAGTTTCAAGGAATTGAAAATTCTATAGAGTATGCTCTCTGCCCACAGTGTAACTAAGCAAGAAATAAATAATTAAATGACAATTAGGAAACCTCCATCATTCGAAAAATAAGAAATACACTTAATTTTAGGTTTTGGAGGAAATGGGTGATAGAAGAAAACTTTGGGAGATATAACATGTTCATTATATTTATTATTGTTTATTATCTTAATCATGGGTATATAAGTATTCTGAAACATACCAAATTGTACATATGTAGTTTATTATATACCAATTTAGCTTCAATAAAGCTGTTAAAAATGGGGTGGGGGAAGAAACACATTTTCAAATAACCCTGGTTCTATGGAAAAATCACATTAAAAATTAGACAATATTTCAAACTGAAATACTGAAAATAATACATACAAAAACTTGTGGACTACAGCTAAAGTTATGCTTAGAGGAACATTTGTGACCCTAAAAGCATACATCAACAAAGAAGGAAAGTTGGAAATCACTGTGCTAAGCATCATCTTACTAAGCTAAAACAAGAAAAGCCAATTAAACCCAAAGAAAGCAGAAGACATTAAATTAGAAAGGCCAGAAATAAGTGAAACAGAAAACAATATACAATCAAGGGGATCAACAAAACCAAACACTGTTTCTTTGAAAAAAATAAGAAAGTTGATAAACCTCTAGAAGGACCAATGAAGAAAAAACAGAAAGCATAAATAACATGTGAAATTTAAAAAGGATGTAAGCTACAGGTCCTACAGATGTTGAAAATATCATTAAAATATTACAAAAATTTTATGTTGTTAATTTGAAAATATAATTAAATGGTACAAATTCCTAGCAAGGTTCAAGTTATCAAAATGGATTCAAATAAAAATCAAAACTCAGAACAGTACAAAATGTTAAAGAAATTGATCCTATAACCTAAAACCCTTTCAAGGATGTCATAAAGATGGCAAAGTAGGAAAGACCAGGCTCAGTCTCTCCACAAAGTTTGATCACATGCAGAAAAACTGAGTCACTATCTTATACCACTTACAAAAATTAACTCAAAATGGATTTAGGATTTAAATATAAGGTTTGAAACTGATAAACTCCTAGAAAAAAAAAAGGTTAAAACCTTATTGACATTGGTCTTGGCAATGATTTTTTTTTGAAATGTCACCAAAACCACAAAGCAACAAAAGCAAAAATGAAAAAGTGGGGTTCCACCAAACTAAAAAGCTTATGCACATGAAAAGGAATATTCAACAAAATAAAAAGGCAAATTGCACAATGGCAGAAAATATTTACAAATAATGTATCTGACATGGAATTAATGTCCAAAATATATAAGGAACCCATACAACTCAATAGCAAAAAAATCAAATTAAAAAATAGACAGATGACTTCAATAGGTATTTCTCCAAAGAAAATACACAAATGGCCAAAAGGTAAATGAAGAGATGCTCAGCATCACTAATCATTAAGAAAATGCAAATCAAAACCACAAGGAGCTATCACCTCACATCTGTTAGTATATCAAAAAACACAAGAGAGACAAATGTTGGCATGGATGTGGAGAAAAGTGAAAATTTGTGCACTGTTGGTGGGAATGTAAATTGTTTTACCACTATGGAAGATAGTATGGAGGTTTCTCAAAAAATTAAAAATAGAACTACCATATGATCCAGCAATCTAATTTCTACATATATCCAATGGAAATGAAATTACTCTTGAAGAGACACCTGCACTCCCACATTCATTTGCAGCATTGGTCACAATAGTCAAAACATGGAAACTACCTAAGTTTCCATCGACAGATGAATGGATAAAGAATATATGGCATATATGTGTAAAACAGGATATTATTCAGCCTAAAAATGAAGGAAATTCTGCCATTCGTGACAACATGAGTGGACCTTGAGGACATCATGCTAAGCAAAATAAGTCAGACAGAGAAAGACAAATGCTATATGATAAGATTTATGGATGACTTTGTTTGACTCAGTGGTAAAGAATCCACGTGCAAACGCAGGAGACAAGGGTTTGATCCCTGGGTTGGGAATATATCCTGGAGTAGGAAATGGCAACCCACTCCAGTATTCTTGCCTAGATAAGTCCATGAACAGAACAGCCTGGCGGGCTACAGTCTATGGGGTTGCAAAAGAGTCGGACACGACTGAGTACACACACACACGATTTATATGTGTAATCTAAATCATTGCACTAAGAGAAACAGAGAGTAGAATGGTATTTGGCTGGAACTTAAGGAAGAGGAACTGAGGAGATGTTTGTCAAAGGGTAAATACTCAGTTATAGAAAGTTTTGGGATCTAAGGTACAGCATGGTGTCTATAGTTAACAATACTGTATTGTACACTTGAAAGTTGCTTTGAAAGGAGAGCTTTAATGTTCTCACCATAATAATAACAAAACATACAAAATGGTAGTTTTGTGAGGTGAAGGATATGTTAATGAATATTACGTTGGCAACCATTTCACAATATATTCATGTATAAAACCACTGCATCGTGCACTTTAAATTATGTTAATTATATCTCAGTTAAAAAAAATTAAAAAGTTATACAATGGAGGCAAAAATATACCATGAAGAAAAGACAGTGTCTTCAATAAGTGGTGCTCGGAAAATTGAACAGGATGTAAAAGAATGAAATTAGAACATTCTGTAATGCAAAAACAAACTCAAAATGGATTAAAGACCTAAATGTAAGACCAGATACTATAAAACTCTTACAGGAAAACATAGGCAGAACATTTTGACATAAATCACTGCAATATATTTTTGGATCCACATCCTAGAGTAATGGAAATAAAAACAAAAATAAACAAATGGGACCTAATTAAACTTAAAAACTTTTGCACAGCAAAGGAAAACAACCTACTGAATGGGAGAAAATATTTGCAAATGATGCAACCAACAAGGGATTAATCTCCAAAATATACTAGCAGCTCATTAAAATAAAAAACAAAACAAAAAACACAATCAAAATATGGGCAGAAGACCTAAATAGACATTCCTGCAAAGACATACAGATAACCAAAAGGCACATGAAAAGATGCTCAATATTACTAATTAATAAAGACATGCAAATCAAAACTATTATGAGGTGTCAACTCACACCAGTCAGAATGGCCATCATCAAAAAGTCTACAAGTTATAAATGATGGAGAGGGTGTGGATAAGGGACTCCTCCTACCCTGTTGGTGGGAATGTAAATTGGTGCTGCCTACTATGGAGAACAGTATGGAGGTTCCACAAAAAACTAAAAACAGAGCTACCATACAATCGTGCAATCTCACTCCTAGGCATATATCTGAAGAAAATCATAATTTGAAAAGATACATGTACCCCAATGTTCACTGCAGCACTATTTACAACAGTCAAGACATGGAAGCAACCCTAAGTGTCCATCAACAGATGAATGGATAAGTGAGAAGATATTACTCAGCCATAAAAGAGGATGAAATAATACCATTTGTAGCCACATGGATAGACCTAGAGATTATCATAGTAAATGAAATCAGTCAGAGACAGAGAAAGATAAATATCATATGATTTCACTTATATGTGGAATCTAAAAAAAAAAAAAGTTCAAATGAAGTTATTTACAAAATAGACTCACAAACAGAAAACAAACCTACGGTTACCAAAGGGGAAAGGTGGGGGGAGGGATAAATTGGGAGATTGGGATTGACATATATACACTACTATATATAAAATGGGTAACTAATAAAGACTTACTGTATAGCACTGGGAACTATACTCAATATTTTATAATAATCTATGTGGGAAAAGAATCTGAGAGAGAGAAACATAGATATGTAACTGAATCACTTTGCTGTACACTGAAAACTAACACATTATAAATCAACTATACTTCAAAATATAAATTTTTTAAAAAGTAAGGCATTGATGACTTCACTATCACTTTCTACCAAACACTGAACAAAGATATAACATCATCCTTATACAACCGAATCCATAGAATGAAATTGTATTCTGAGATCAAAATTTCCTTCACACCAAAATTTGACCAGAACATAAAAAGGCTTTACAGGCCTACATCTCTAACGAACATGCATGTAAAATATTTAAACAAAACATTACTTAACCAAATCCAACAGTATATGAAAAGAATAATATGTTGTAACTATGTTGGATTCCTTTCAAGAATGCAAGCTTTAATATTTGAAAAATCAATATAATTCAAACTAATAACGTTAAAGAGAAAATTCATATTATCATTTCAATTGGTGAGTTTTATCAAATGCTTTTCATGCAATAGCCAGTTCTAATTAAAACTGTTAGCAAACTAGAAATGGAAAGAAACTTCTTTAATCTGATAAATCAACAAAAATTTACAGCAAATATCACACTTAATGGCAAAATGTCGAAGGCTTTTCCTTGAAGCATCCCCAGACTCAATGAATACTAACATACAAATGCTTTGCCAATGTAATTTTAATCTTGTCACATCTCCACAAATACATTGCATTATCCCCAATTTATACATTAGAAACTGAGACTTAGAGGTTCAGTTACTTGGCCATGGTTGAAAAACACATAAATGACTTTATAAATGTGAACTCTACGCCATTACTGCCTCTTTCAATACCAATTACTCAGTTCCTTCCATATTATCTATGATATCTACACCATCAACCATTTCTGCCCATTTTACTTTTAAATGGTGCCCCAGATGGGTCCAATTCTACCTTCCCATTGCTCCACTCCCATGCTGTTGCCACAACACTATCACAAACTACCCCAGCACAACCTCCCTACTCCACTTTTATTTAACTGTTTTCTTTGTTTTTACTTTTTTACTTTGAAATAACTTAAAATTTTCAATAACTTCCAAGAAGAGAACATACTGGTTATCCAGAGTCATCAATTGTAAGCATTTGCCACACTATACCTTTCTCCAGTGGAGGCGTGGATCAGTGGTGGCCTGCTGCAGGGTTGGGGATACTGAGTCTAGCAATATATGCATGGGACCTTTTGAAAGAAGTCGCCATTATCTTCATTACCTCCACCATAGTTTGGCCCCAGGGAAAGGCTGTATATTGTCACTTATACTCAGAGTACATCATGAGAAACACTGGGCTGGATGAAGCACACACTGGAATCAAGACTGCTGGGATAAATATCAATACTCTCAGATATGCAGGTGACACCAACCTTATGGCAGAAAGTGAAGAAGAATTACAGAGCCTCTTGATGAAAGTGAAAGAGGAGAGTGAAAAAGTTGGCTTAAAGCTCGACACTCAGAAAACTAATGATATGGATAAAACTGAAGCCTATTATATAGAGTGAAGTAAGCCAGAAAGATAAACACCAATACAGTATACTAACGCATATATTTGGAATTTAGAAAGATGGTAATGATAACCCTATATGCAAGACAGAAAAAGAGACACAGATATATAGAACAGACTTCTGGACTCTATGGGAGAAGGCGAGGGTGGGATGATCTGAGAGAATAGATCCGAAACATGTATATTATCAAGTGTGAAACAGATCGCCAGTCCAGGTTGGATGCATGAGACAAGTGCTCAGGGCTGGTGCACTGGGAAGACCCAGAGGGATGGGATGGGGAGGGAGGTGGGAGCGGGGTTCAGGATGGGGAACACATGTAAATCCATGGCTGATTCATGTCAATGTATGGCAAAAACCACTACAATATTGTAAAGTAATTAGCCTCCAACTAATAAAAATAAATGGAAAAAAAAAAAAAAAAACTAAGATCATGGTATCCAGTCCAATCACTTCATGGCAAATAGATGGGGAAACAGTGGAAACAGTGACAGACTTTATTTTTTGGGGCTCCAAAATCACTGTAGAGGGTGACTGCAGCCATGAAATTAAAAGACATGCTCCTTGGCAGGAAAGTTACAACCAACCTAGACAGCATATTAAAAAGCAGAGACATTACTCTGCCAACAAAGGTCTCTAGTCAAGACTATGGTTTTTCCAGTAGTCATGTATCGATGTGAGAGTTGGACTATAAAGAAAGCTGAGTGCCGAAGAACTGATGCTTTTGAACTGTGGTGTTGGAAAAGACTCTTGAGAGTCCCCTGGACTGCAAAACCCAACCAGTCCATCTTAAAGGAGATCAGTCCTGAGTGTTCATTGGAAGGACTGATGTTGAAGCTGCAACTCCAATACTTTGACCACCTGATGCAAAGAACTGACTCATTTGAAAAGATCCTGATGTTGGGAAAGACTGAAGGTGGGAAAAGAAGGAGACGACAGAAGACAAGATGGTTGCATGGCATCACAGGCTCAATGGACATGAATTTGGGTAAACTCTGGGAGTTGGTTGGACAGGGAGGCCTGGCATGCTGCAGTCCATGGAGTCACAAAGAGTCGGACACGACTGAGCAACTGAACTGAACTGACCTCTATATCTATAAATATTTCATTGCATGCTTCATAAAGAGCAATATCATACTCTTATATTACTACTTATTGGGCTTCCCAGGTGGCGCTAGTGGTAAAGAATCTGCCTACTAATGCAGGAGATGCGGGTTTGATCCCTGGGTCAGGAAGATCCCTTGGAGTAGGAAATGGCAGCCCACTCCAGCACTCTTGCCTGGAAAATCCCATGGACAGAGGAGCCTGGTGGGCTAGAGCCCATGGGGTTGCAAAGAGTCAGACATGACTGAGCACATGCATACACACACACATTACAACTTGCACAGAATTATCAAAATGAAGAAATATATCATTGATAAAATGCTATTATCTAATATAGAGTCCATATTCAAAATCCACCAATTGTCCCAATAACGTCCTTTATAGGTATTTTCACAGTATAGGATCCAATCTAGTATCATATTCACATTTAGTTGTCATATCTCTTTATTCTCCTTTAATCTGGAATATTTCCCACACTGTCTTTATTTTTCATGACATTGACATTTTTGAAGAAAAAAAGACCAGTTATTTTGTAGAATGTTTCTCGGTTTGAGTTTGTCTAATGTTTTCTCATGAATATACTAGGTTTATGGGGTTTTGGCAAGAACAGCACATAATCAGTTTTGTGTCCTTTCTAATGTATCACAGCAGGGAACACATAATTTTTTATGTTGTGATGTTAAGTTTGATCAATTGGCTAAAGTGGTGATTGCCAGGTTCTCCGGTATAGTACAATGCCCTTTAAATTGCTCTCCTGGTTTCTGATTTTACTTCCCCAGTTAGAGATCTGCCTGCATTAAAATCTCTGTATTCCTACTCTACACCCCATCTTGCCGTCTTCTTAGAAAGGCTATCTTGAGTTGTCCCATCTAATCAGGTTTCCTCTGTTTTCATATATCAAAGAATTTTGTGTTTCCTTCCTGTTACTTCTCATTATTTTCAATTATTTTATTTGTGCAATTAATATCACATAGTCTATCTACTCCCGTGCATGTGTGCTAAGTCACTTCCGTCATGTCCAACTCTTTGTGACCCTATGGACTGTAGCCCACCAGGCTCTTCTGTCCATGGGATTCTCCAGGCAAGAATACTGGAATGGGTTGCTATGCCCTCTTCCAGGGGCTCTTCCTGACCCAGGGATCAAACTCACCTCTTTTATGTCTCCTCTATCTTCTCCTACTGGATTATAAATTCCATAAGAACAAGATTCTTGTTCTATTTAGTTCATTCCTTCATCCCCTGCTCTCTACATAATGCCTGGCATATAAGCAACCAAAAAATAGCGGTTGAGTAATTGAAAAGTTTTAAGGCTGTTCAAAACCAGATCAAATTTTACCCTTTAACTAAAGAACTGGCATTTTAAGATTAGCATGGTATAGGAGAAAGATTCTAGAGTCATGCAGATGCAGGTTCCTATTTGATAAGAATAATTGTGTGTGACCTTACATTTTCATCAAAGTGAAATTGGTCATACAGTCAGTTACTTCACTGATTGTGAGGATTAAATTCTTGTTAAGAAACTATACTTATGCTTAGTGTGTAAATGAAGCTGCAGGGAAGACAGGGTTAATCTTCTGGGATTAAGAGATATCCAATCTTTACAAGAAGCACTCTAACATCAAACTGCTTAGGTTGCTGTGTGTCCACAAGTACAGGTGAACTGATTAACTCCCAAAGGAAGTCAAGTCTTTTATAGTAACTCTTCCCACTTTCACACTCAGCTCTTTTTTATAATTTTTAAATAATGTTTTTACACTCAGTTTTACTCTGTACCAAGCCCTGTGGAAAGCTAATGGACAGGAAAGCAATGGAAAGGAACGGACAGGATTCTATCTCACTTCTAAGAAGCACTCCCATAATGAAAGTCAGTTTTTCCCAACTGGTAAGTATATGTTCATTGATTGTACTTTCTCTGTAAACTCCGTCACTCCATTATATCCCTTATCTTAGGCAGTTTTGTATTTGTTATATATTTATGTGCCTGAGCTTAGCTCCTCCTAGATTTTTTCAGAATATTAGTAATCATAATAAACAATATTGTTAGCAGCAAACATTACTATATTTCATTCAATCTAAGATGCCATTGACTTTGACACACCAATATTTTACATACCACAAAGAAAACAGAAGTGCCGCCAAGTAAATAATGGTACATCACTGATAGGTAAGATTTGTCCTGATTTCAGAAATACTAAAATATGAGGAGAAGATGTGTTTCTTAAAACTAAAGAAACGTGGTCCATATCAAGCACTGTTTTGAGCACTGTATTTTTATTAAATTATTTAAGCTGCATAACGGCCCTCTGAGGGAGGTATACTTTCCTACCTCTTGATCAGTTCTCTCTGATCTTCAGTTCAGTTCAGTCGCTCAGTCGTGATGGACTCTCTGCAACCCCATGGATTGCAGCACGCCAGGCCTCTCTATCCATCACCAACACCTGGAGTTTACCCAAACTCATGTCCATTGAGTCGGTGATGCCATCCAACCATCTCATCCTCTGTCGTCCCCTTCTCCTCCTGCCCTCAATCTTTCCCAGCAGCAGGGTCTTTTCAAATGAGTCAGCTCTTCGCATCAGGTGGCCAAAGTATTGGAGTTTCAGCTTCAACATCAGTCCTTCCAGTGAACACCCAGGACTGATCTCCTTTATCTTCTAAATATCTCTCTACTCTACTCACTTTTCTTCATCCCCTCTGAAACCGCCATGGAGTGAGACCCAATGCTATTTCTCTATCACTGAATTCTCCCTCCATATCTACTTTTGACTTCCTTGAAAGCTAATTCATTCTCTGCTGTCAGAATTACCTTAGGAAAGGCAAATTTTATCATGTCTTTCCTTGTTTAAACCTTGGAAAATGTCAGTTTTCATTCCAATCCCAAAGAGGAGCAATGCCAAAAAATATTCATACTACCATACATTTGAGCTCATTTCACATGCTAGCAAGGTTATGCTCAAAATCCTTCATGCTAGGTTTCAGCAATACATGAACTGAGAACTTTCAGATGTACAAGCTGGGTTTAGAAAAGGCAGAGGAACCAGAGATCAAATTGTCAAGATTCATGGGATCACAGAGAAAGTCAGGGAGTTCCAGAAAAACACCTACTTCTGCTTCACTGAATATGCTAAAGCCTTTGATGGTACAGATCACAACAAACTGTGGAAAATTCTTAAGGAGATGGGAGTACCAGGTCACTTTACCTGTTTCCTGCCAAACCTGAATGTGAGTCAAGAAGCAACAGTTAGAACCAGACATGGAACAACAGACTCGTTCAAAATTGGGAAAGGTCTACAACGATGCTATATATTGTCACCCTGCTTATTTAACTTATATGCAGAATACATCATGCAAAATGCTGGGCTAGATGAATTATGAGCTAGAATGAAGATTGCCAGGAGAAATATCAACAACCTCAGATATGCAGATGATACCACTCTAATGGCAGAAAGTGAAGAGAAACTAAAGAATCTCTTGAGGAGGATGAAAGAAGAGAGTGAAAAACCTGACTTGAAGCTCAACATTCAAAAAACTAAGATCATAGCATCTGGTCCCATCATTTCATGGTAAATAAAAGGGGAAAAAGTGGAAGCAGTGACAGACTTTATTTTCTTGGGCTCCAAATCACTGTAGATGGTGACTGCAGCCATGAAATTAAAAGATGCTTGCTCCTTGGAAGGAAAGCTATGATAAACCTAGACAGCAAAGACTTTGCTAACAAAGGTCCTTCTAGTCAAAGCTATGGTTTTTCCAGTAGTCATGTATGGATGTAAGAGTTGGACCATAAAGAAGGCTGAACACTGAGGAACTGATGCCTTCAAATTGTGGTGCTGGAGGAGACTCTTGAAAGTCACTTAGATAGCAAGGAGATCAAGCCAGACAATCCTAAAGGAAACCAACCCTGAACAGTTTTTGGAAGGACTGATGCTGAAGCTGAAGCTGCAAAACTTTGGCCATGTTATGCGAAGAACTGACTCATTGGAAAAGACCCTGATGCCGGGAAAGATAGAAGGCAGGAGGAGAAGGCAGAGACAGAGGACAAAATGGTTGGATGGCATCACCAACTCAATGGACATGAGTTTGAGCCATCCCCGGGAGATAGTGAAGGAAAGGGAGGCCTGGCACGCTGCAGTCCATGGGGTCACAGTCAGCACAATGTAGCAACTGACGAACAACAACAAGTATTCTAAGAGTTCACTAACTCATATACCCTTCCAACTCAGAACTCAGACTAAAAAACATGCACCTTGCCGACTGTGGTGTCCTGCCTCTCATTCAAAAAGCTACTCTCAGTAGAGGTCCCTGGGGCTGCAGGCAGACAGATGAAGGATTGGAAGATTTGGAGTCTGTCCCCAAGATGCAGGACTTACAAACAAGAATATGCAATGCACACTGTTTGGCCAACCTCCCTGTATCTAAAAATGGGAAATCTGGAGACTGGACGCAAAAACAGAGGAAGGTTATCTTTATATTCATCAATTTCAGTTTCCAGCTGCCACTCAGCAAATAACTAGCAGCATTGTAGCATGGTTATGGCCCAGGATCCCCAAATGCCTCTGAGACTATACCACTTATTGATATATCTGAAGAGGCATTCAGAAAGGAGAGGGAAATCACTCCACAGTAGAGAGGAGACTGAGTTCTAATACTATTTACTTTTTTCTGTTGGGGCATTAATGCAGCTAAAATGCCACTTGTGACAATGAGATACTTTTTGCAAACACATGGCATAGATACACCCACTCCAGAAGAGCAAGACAGTTTCTTTCTCAAAACAGAAAAATGGATTGAAAAGCAGTGGTCACTGACGTTTTTGGCACCAGGGCTTGGTTTCATGCAAGACAATTTTTTTCATGGAGGGGAGTAGGATTACTCAAGCAGAAAGCACATTACACATTATATTTATTATGTCCCCACTGATCTGATAGAAGGCGGAGCTCAGGCTATAATTAGAGAGACAGGGGAGAGAGAAGGGTGTGGCTGTAAATGCAGGGGGAGAAGCTTAGCTTTCCCCTGGCTGCTCACCTCCTGCTGTGCAGCGCGGTGCCTACCTTGCCAGGAATAGGTGCCTGTCCATAGCCTGGAGGCTGGGGACCCCTGAAGAAACGAATCAGGGCAAAACAATACAGATGGCTTTACGGAAGGTGGTCTTCGGGTGCTGCTCCAAGTTGAGTGCCTTCTTCTGGTTGGACGCCATGCAGTCCTCATACATGATGGCGCCGCCCTTCTCCTCCCACCAGCGGCACGAGAAGTCCATTTTGGAGTGTTCACGTAAAAAGGGCAGCCAGGACAGCACCACAACCTGCCCGCTTGCGTCTGCAGCAGGTTCGGCACCACCTCCTCAAGGCCAGCCACCTAGATGGATTCGTTGTTGGCCACGCTGGGCAGGACGTTCGTTGCGGGGGAGGCGTTGGGGGTGGGAGGAGGGACTTAAAGCAGCGGTTACTCCCATGCAAGCTTGGCTGCCACCTGCCGGCTGACTGCAAAATCAGCAGACGTGACCACGGAGGTACGCTGATGGGGGTGCAGTTGGCCCCTGCAGAGGTGGCTGTTGTACAGGGATGGTGAGCAGGGCTATAGGATATTGACAAGCAGACTAGCGTTGGGGACGTTGGAGACACAGAGAGGCCCTGCTGGATCCTCTGTCCCTGAATGGGCACGGATGCCTGGGGAGCCAGCAAGGACTCGCTGTGGCCCACCCTGGAATGTTGTTTCTTGTGGGTTTGCTGTCACCTTTCTGACGAGAGGGTGCCCTATGGACCTAACTACAAGGACGTCTGTGCCCACAGTGGACCCAGGGGTCTTGGGTTGTCACGACCACAGCATCTGAATCAAAGAGGTCTGAAGCAATGGCTTGCCAGAAAGAATGATCTGGGTGCCCTGTACAAGTAGGGGAGGGGTAGTCAGGGAACTCTCAGTGGAGCCTCTGGGATTCTGGTTTCCTTTTTTTCCCCCATATTTGTAAACATTTTATTTTAATTAATTTATTTATTTTAATTGAAGGCTAATTACAATATTGTGGTGGTTTTTGCCATACATCAACATGAATCAGGCACAGGTGCACTTGTGTTCCCCCATCCTGAAACCCCCCTCCCACCTCCCTCCCCATCCCATCCCTCAGGGTTGTCCCAGTGCAATGTCCCTGATTGCCCTGTCTCATGCATGAAACCTAGACTGGCGATCTATTTCACATACGATAATAAACATGTTTCAATGCTATTCTCTCAAATCATGCCACCCTCGCCTTCTCCCACAGAGTCCAAAAGTCTGTTCTTTATATCTGTGTCTCTTTTGCTGTCTTACATATAGGGTCATTGTTACCGTCTTTCTAAATTCCATATATATGCGTTAATATACTGTATTGGTGTTTCTCTTTCTGACTTACTTCACTCTGTGTGATAGGCTCCAGGTTCATCCAGCTCATTAGAGCTGACTCAAATGTGTTCTTTTTAATAGCTGAGTAATATTCCATTGTGTATATGTACCACAACTTCCTTATCCATTTGTCTGCCGATGGATATCTAGGTTGCTTCCATGTCCTAACTATTTTAAACAGTGCTGCAATGAACATTGGAGTACATGTGTCTCTTTCAATTCTGGCTTCCTCAGTGTGTATGCCCAGCAGTGGGATCGCTGGGCAGTATGGCAGTTCTATTTCCAGTATTTTAAGGAATCTCCACACTGTTCTCCATAGTGGCTATACCAGTCTGCATTCTCACCAACAGTGTAAGAGGGTTCCCTTTTCTCCACACCCTCTCCAGCCTTTATTGTTTGTAGAGTTTTTAATGGCAGGCATTCTGACTGGACAGCATGAAATGGTACCTCACTGTGGTTTTGAATTGCATTTCTCTGATAATGAGTGATGTTGAGCATCTTTTCGTGTGTTTATTAGCCATCTGCATGTGTTCTTTGCAGAAATATCTGTTTGGTTCTTGGTTTCCTTTTATATTTTACTCTGCTATAACTTTTTCAATAAAATGAGTTTTGCTTCTTCTAATCTTAACTCTTGTTTTAATCACTTAATCATTCATTTTTGCTCTGTAGGACTGCTTTTCATGAAGGTCTCATGGTCTGTTTCAAGGCATTCTGCATCAGCCTCTTCACCCTCAGGCTCACAGGCTACTAGTCCAGATAGCATGATCACATCAAGCAAAGGGGTTCTTCTCTTGGATTTAACGGCATTGTGTGTGGTTCACATGTTCATGGGCACATCACCCACCTGCTCTTCATCTCTGCCCAGGGCGATCACCTCTGGGCCCTCAGCAACATTTGGGCTGGCCCTGATCCCAGCTCAGGCGTCACTCCCATGTCTCCATCAGTTTAAATCTGAAGCCAATACTCTCCTCTCCCTTTTATTTTCTTGTTCTCCATATTGCCCTCTGCTGGGTGCCATTCAAGTGTTTGTTTCTGACTCCATGTTGGGCGTTTTCAGTTATTCTGAACTCTTTGCAACCCTGGGATAAATCCCACTTGATCATGGTGTATGATCCTTTAATGTATTGTTAATTTAATTACATACATTTATATTGTATTATGGACCTCCCAGGTTTGTGCAGTGGTAAAGAATCTGCCTGCCAATGCAGGAGACACTTCAATCCCTGGGTCAGGAAGATCCTCTGGAGGCGGAAATGGCAACCTACTCCAGTATTCTTGCCTGGAAAGTCCCACAGACAGAGGAGGCTGGCGGGCTACAGTCCATGGGGTCACAAAAGAGTTGGACACGACTGCAGCGACTGAGTGTATATTCTATTATGGCAAAGGTGAAAATACCACCTTTGCCACAACAGCAACCAGAAAAATTTACTCCAAAAATAAATCGGTACAAAACAAGTCTGTTTCAGAATTAAAGAAAAGTACAGAAAAAGAAGACTTCACATGAATTTTAAACCCTATTTTGAAATATAAAAGAAATAAATCCATCATTGGCCACATAGCCCCAGTCTGTCACCCCCTCCCACCAGGGAGCATTACTGAGACATCTGGGTCCTGGACCACACCCAGATTTGCCGGTTTCATTAACTGGTGTCCATTCTTGAATTTTACGTGTCCAGCTGAGCATCCAACTCCTCTATAGAAAATTGCTGCTTTGAATTCCCGACAATGCATCTGCCTCTACCCCAGGTCTGACTCTGTAGTGGATCCATTTCTTCTACTTTAACCTTTGTGTTTTACTGCTTTCACTACAAGTTAATCACTAAAAGGATATTGCCTGTAGCTTAAAGTATACATAATGGCTCATCTCCAACAACTCTGCCTCCCGTGCCTGAGTGTTAAGTTAAAATACCTTTGTTTAAGCTCACAGGAAATATCCTGACAAGGCACACTGGTGAATGACTACAAAAAAGGAGAAATGAACACATCCTCTCTGGAGTCTAGCTGGAACTAAGAAATATTTGCAACAACTCATCATCTTTCCTACTTTACCACTTCACCTCTCCCTCTTTGATTTATTAAAAAAAAAAAAAAAAGCACCCAAGCCCCCACAGGATGGTTCTTTGGGATACTAGTCAACCATCTTCCTGGTCTGCTGGCTTTTGAAATAAGGTAGCTCTTCCTTCCCCTAACAGCTCTTCTCTCAATTTATTGTCTTGTGTGATGGTGACCAGTAAGAGCTTGGATTCAGCAACACCGGTGCCACTACTGCCACTGAAACCTCTCAAAGCACAGTTTCTAGTTATCCATCTAATTTACACTCTGCACATATCTGTGCTTCATGCCAATCTGTGAGGCAACAAGCTGAATGTTCCTGGGGCAGCCATCCAACGGGACACCACTGTACAGTTTCATAGCTTTTAGTGGATCTGCATTCCACTCAGAGGGCACTTCAGCTATTCGGAAACTGTAACCGATGGGTGGTATGGCACAGCTGCCTTCTTGAGAATTCCAAATTCAGCAAAGGGTTTTTGAGTATTAGCAGTAGGACACTCCAAAATCTGGTGGTGTCAAATGTCCACATTTGCTGGTGTTAAATGTCCCGATTTGACACCAGCAATTCACCAGCATGCACACCAGCACCACCTTCAAACCTCTGTCCAAAAGGTCATGTTGCCATTTGTCAGGAAATTGTTTTGGCCTGCTATAGGGCACTGGCCGGTTCCTACTGCCACCACCTGCTGGGCACAGGTGATGCCCAGCTGGATTGTGGATGGATCCACCACCTAGGTTCACTTTTAGAGTAGCTTACACTCCACCACACCAGGGCTAATGCCCAGGAGATGCCAATGGACCCCCTCGGGTCACTCCAGATGCAACAGTGCACAGCCAGTGATGCCAGGCAGATTCTGCTGGGTCCGCCTTTGTTCACTCCAGACATGGATATGATGCTCGGTGGATCCCAATGGGTCCCCGTCTTGTTTCACTCTAGAGATGGCCACTCTAGCCCTGCTGCCAGGGCTGCTCATTTGGCTGCTCTGGAAGCACCCAGGGTATGGCCCTCACCACAGCAGCCTCACCAGGTCTGGTTCAGCTAAATGATGTTACCTAGACATCTGTCAGGGCCAACATGGAATTGGCGTCAGCTGGAGCCTATAATTCCGTGAGCTCTGATGTGTCACTTCTGATGTTCTTTGGGTTTTTTACAGTGCAGTCTCCTCCCGTGGCTGCTAGATATGCTCCTAGCCAGTTGTGAGTGTGGGGTGGGTCAGCAAGTCTGCCCTCAATGTGAAAGGTGCTCAGTCGTGTCCAACTCTTTGCAACCCCATGGACTATACAGTCCATGGAATTCTCCAGGCCAGAATACTAGAGTGGCTAGCCTTTCCCTTCTCCAGGGGATCTTCCCAACCCAGGTATCCTGCATGGCAGGTGGATTCTTTGCCAGCTGAGCCACAAGGGAAGCTCAAGAATACTGGAGTGGGTAACCTATCCCTTCTCCAAGGGATCTTCCCAACCCAGGAATCAAGCCGGGGTCTCCTGCATTTCAGGCAGATTTTTTACCAACTGCCCTCAATAGACACAGAGAAAGCTTTTGATAAAATTCAACATCCATTTATGATAAGAACTCTCCAGAAAGCCAGCAAAGAAGGAACATACCTCAACATAATAAAGTCCATATATGACCAACCAGCAAACATCATATACAATGGTGAAAAACTGAAGGCGTTTCCTCTAAGATCAGGAACAAGACAAGGATTGTCATTCTCCCAGCATGAACCTGGTGACTGACTTTTTTCACATTCCTAGTCTGTCTTCCACCTAGCTTCACAAAAATCTCTCCTGCTGAGGCAACCATTGCTGCCCACCTGTCCTACAGAAATTTCTTTACTATCAGTCTGGGGCCCCAGTTTTAGGCAAGTACAATGTTCCTGCCTTCACAGTCAAAAATATCTGCTTGCCTCACCCAACCTGAGTGGATCCATGCCTCCATTGCTTCACAACTGAAAGTGATACCCATATACTGATATATGAATGTTAGAATCTATGATTACAGATTAAGGATGGAAAACTAATCAGTGAGAACTCTTTATAACCATGGTCTCAAACAGTGAGTAGTTATTTTTTTGGGGGGGAAAATTAGTAGACATCTAAATGGAAATAAATTTGAGCAAACTCCAGGAGATAGTGAAGGGAAGATAGGGACACCTGGAATGCTGCAGTCCATGAGGTCACAAAAACTCAGCCACGATGTGGTGACTGAACAACAAGCCATCTAAAAATTCCAAGGGATCATCATATCAAGTTAGCAATGTAGGTTCACATGGGAAAAACATCCTGTCTAAGCTTTAAACATAAAATATAGCAATGACAGCTAAATCACAAAACATACTTTTAAAATAAAAACATAGCCATAATTGCTTAAAATAGTAAATAAAAGAAAAAGAGGAACATGATCATAGAGCTGAAACAAAAAAAAAGAAACTTAGCAACAGAGGAGACTAAAGTCACTTACCTACTAGAAACACACAGAGGCATCCAGGAGTTCAACTCCTATGGGGGTAACATAAACCAATAGTATTGAATGTATGGCAGTATAGTCAAGTTAGGTCATGACAGGAAATCATGAGGTGAGGAAGGCATTTCCTGTCTATGCATAGTGACTTTTAATATGCTATGATGACTGTAGCAGCTCAGCTTGGCAACTAGGGTATTGCCAAAGTGGTAGGAAGTAGTAGAAATAGCAATCAAACCAAGACTTGCATCACACCACCCACTGGCTCGAAAATTAGACCTTTGATATCTTCATGGAACAATAGGTCAATCTGCCAACATAAGAACTGGTCCTGAACTGGGGACTGAGCAAATAAAACATAATCCAGCAAGAATTAAAAGGAATAAGAAAAGCAGACAGAATAACTATGATTTTCCCTATTTATGGTAAACTTGTAACAAGTTAAAATTCTAACACTACAAAAGCAATCTCGAAAAAACAGTAAAGAAATTCAACAAATATGAGGTTATAGTCTCAGAGAAATAATGTAATTTGAAAAAGGACTTGAAAATAAATGCCTAGCATCCACAAAGAACTGAAGGATTAAGGTTATGAAAAGCAAGAAAAACAGTTTATTAAAAAGTTGTGAATCAAAAATGGTAGACATTAAAAAAAAATAGAAATCTTGTAAATCAAGACTGTAAACTCTGAAATAAAAGCTCAAAAGACAGCATAAGCTCTCGACTGGGTATGGCCAAAGAAAAAATTTGAGAAACAGACTCAGAATGAAACACCGAGAGACAAAAGAAATTGATACAATAAAAGGGAAGTCAAAAGACCTAGAGAACAGACTTAGAAACTCCAGCCAAGACTAATGGCATGATTCCGGAGGTAGAAAGTGTTGAGTATAGAATAATGATGATTGCAAATAAATAAGTAAATAAATAAAATCTTATACAAATTTAAACCATTGTATAATAGTGGTGGCACAAGAAAGCCACTAGCATGCATACTAAACTAAAAGAGTTTACCACCTACTGACTTTGAAAGGAAAAAAAAAAATAACCATTAAGAAATAACTATACAGAAATACACAAGAACTTATAAACTATAATATTTTTTTAAATACTAAGAGTTCTTCCAATTAAAATAGCCAAACATAAGCATTTGCTCTTGCTTTGTTCTGAGGCCTTAACAGTGGGAGTAAAAGGATTAATTTTAATTCACAAACCAACAAAGACAAAGATACAGGGAGATATGACAAAAAAAACAACATTTCACAAGACACCTTCAACCTTATGTGCTATCCAGAATATAAGAAATTAGATTTGTATCTTCCAAGGAAGATGGTGACTGCAGCCATGAAATTAAAAGATACTTGCTCCTCGGAAGAAAAGCTTTGATCAACCTAGACAGCATATTAAAAAGCAGAGACATTATTTTACCAACAAAGGTCCATCTAGTCAAAGCTATGGGTTTTCCAGTAGTCATGTGTGGATGTGAGAGTTGGACTATAAAGAAAGCTGAGCGCTGAAGAATTGATGCTTTTGAACTGTGGTGTTGGAGAATACTCTTGAAAATCCCTTGGACTGCAAGGAGATCCAACCAGTCAATCCTAAAGGAGATTAGTCCTGGGTGTTCATTGGAAGGACTGATGTTGAAACTGAAACTCCAATACTTTGGCCACCTGATGCAAAGAGCTGATTCATTGGAAAAGAGCCTGATGCTGGGAAAGATTGAAGGCAAGAGGAGAAGGGGATGACAAAGGATGAGATGGTTGGATAGCATCACTGACATGATGGACATGAGTTTGAGTAGGTTCTGGGAGTTGGTGATGGACAGGGAAGCCTGGCGTGCTGCAGTCCATGGGGTCGCAAAGAGTCAGACACGACTGAGCAACTGAACTGAACTGAACTGAAGGAAGACATTTAGAATATCAATTTCTGTTGAATCTTCTCAGTAGAAGAGAAAAGACAGAAAAATTTGACATCATAATTCTCAACAAAACAACCTCAGCAGATACTAAACCTCCTCACTTAGCATTCCCCAGTCAGTTTTCAAATAGAAGGAAACAATCAAGGAACAGAAGACCCATGAAGAAAGCCTCTGACATAAAATATAAACAACAAAACAAATATTTTTAAACATTAATTTCAACCAAGAAGGGCCTATAGTATAGCACAGGAAACTCTGCTCTGTTATGTGGCAGGCTTGATGGGAGGGGAATTTGGGAGAGAATGAGTACATATTATGCATGGCTGAAACCCTTTGCTTCACACCTGAAACTGCCACAATACTGTTAATCAACTACATCTCAATACAAAATAAAAAGCTGTTTTAAATGAAAATAAGTTTCAAGAGAAAAGACTCTAAAGATAAAAGGCACAAAAATTATGTCATTAATATCACTGGATAGAGCAGATAAGATTTTGCATTCAGGAAAAAGAAAGAACAAGTATCTGTAAGAAAAGAAAATTCAAAGAATAGACTTAAAAAACATTAGAAATTAAAATCATGATAGAGGAAATAAAACACTCAGTAGAGGGACTGGTTGATAATGTTGAAGATATCTTCTGAAATACAGACATTAGACAAGAAGATAGAAGACAAAAAAATGTTAAGAAATTATAAAAACCAGCTTTGAAAAGCCAACATTTAAATTGTAGCAGGGAAGGAGAGACAGAGATAGAGATGGGGGAGGGGGTGGCAAGAAGTACTTCACCAATACAATAATTCAAAAAGAAAATCTCAGAATGGAAGAGCAAATGGAGTCCTCAGCACAGTCGATGAAAATAGATCCACAAGAAGACACAGCATCATCAGAACACTAGAGATGAAAGAATATGAGAAAGAGATACAAAGTATACATGTTCAGCAATCAGCATGGATTCATACTTCTTAACAGCGATTTTGGAAGCTACAAGAGAGTAGAACAACCTTCTGAGGGAAATAAATTATTCCAGGATGACAGTTGTGAACAAAGCCAAGTGAGAAACCAGTTAGACTGTAGTAGGACAGAAAAGTCAAGGAGCAATTTAAAGACGATAATAAAAATAAAGTAGTGGTGCTAGTGGTAAAGAACCCACCTGCCAATGCAGGAGACATAAGAGATGTGGGTTCGACTCCTGGGTGGGGAAGATCCCCTAAAGAAGGGCATGGCAACCCACTCCAGTATTCTTGCCTGGAGAATCCCATTGACAGAAGAGTCTGGCAGGCTACTATCCATAGGGTCACTAAGAGTTGGACACAACTGAAGTGACTTAGCATACCCACATCATATATGTCTGAATTACTGAGAAGAAATGTAGACAACTGACAGTGTGAACTTGGATTGGTGGTGATAACACGGCAAATAAGCATATTTTTAAATTATAATAATTCCAAGGAAAACAAAACAAAAATGTGTGCATCCTGTGACTGTGTTAGGTTACATAGCAAAGTGGGATTAAGGTAGCAGATGGAATTAAGGTTGCTAATTAGCTGTCTTTAAAATAGGTAGATTATCCGGGTGGGTCCAATATAATCACAAGGGTTCTTAAAAGTAGAAGCAGGAGGCAGAAGAGTCAGGGTCAGAGTAATACAATGTAAAAAAGACATTGCTGATTTTAAGAGGAAGGAAGGGGCCATGAACCAAGGAATGTAGTGGCCTTCAGAAGCTGGAAAATGCAAGGAAATTAATACTCTCCCAGACTCTCCAGAATGGAACACAGCCTTGCAAACACCTTGATTTTAGCCCAGGAAAATTTCCAGAATTGTAAGAAGATAAATTTGTGTTGTTTTGACCCATTAAGTATTTGGTAATTTATAATTCAGCAATAGAAAACTAACACTCGGGGCTTCCCTGGTGGCCCAGACAGTAAAGAATCTACTTGCTATGCAGGATACTTGGGTTCGATTCCTCGGTTGGGAATATCCCCTGGAGAAGGAAATGGTAGCACACTCTAGTATTCTTACCTGGGAAACCCCATGGACAGAGGAGCCTGGTGGGTTACAGTCCATGGGGTTGCAAAGAGTTGTATACAACTGAGTGACTACCAATTTCACTTTTCACCATATCAACAAACTTTAAATGATTACTTCAATCAATACAGAAAAGCCATTTGAAAAAATCCAGCATATATTCATCATAAAATCCATTAGCAAACTATTGATCTCAAATTTATAAATGGCATGTAAGAAAAATCTAAAACTGACTTCACAGCCATGGTAAATGGCTGAATATTTCCCCCAATAAAATCAGGAGCAAGGCAAGGAGATCTGCTCTGACTGCTTCAATTCAACATTCTACTAGAGGTCCTATCCAGTTCAAATACAGCAAAAAACAAAACAAAATAAGAAAATGTATACAAATTAGAAAAAGAGGAAATAAAACTGTCATTATTCCTAGATAACATAATCGTCTACATAGAAAATCCCAAAATTCTTAAAAAAAAAAAAAAGCTACTAGAATAATTGAGTCTTTTAAGGTCACATGATACAAAGTCAATATATAAAAATGAACTATATTTATGTATACTAACAATAAATGTTGAAAAATTGTCAGGGAGGAGTTCAAGATGGCAGAGTAGAAGAACATAGAGTTCCCCTCCCCCACAAGTACATCAAAAATACATCTAAATCTGGAACAGTTCTCACAGAATACCAACTGAAAGTGGGCAGAAGATCTCATGCAACTAAAGCTGCAAGAAAGAACCTCACATAACCAGGCAGGACTAAAGGAGAAAAAAAAAAGGAAATGAAGAAAATGAAGATGAGACCTGCACCCCTAAGAAAAAGCCAAGAATGAGGAAAGAGATTAGCTCACCTTGGGAACCTCCTTCACTGGCTGGTAGATTACCCACGTATAGGGAGGTGCAGGGGCCTGGAATTTGCCTAAAGGAATGTGCATGGGCTGACTTGCTGCCAAGCAGGATGAGGGACTAGTACTGATACCAGGAGGTAAAGAAAGAGAAAAGGGAATAAAAAATGTATTTGAAGAAATTATGGCTGCAAACTTCCCAAACCTAAAAAGGAAACAGATATCCAGGAATAGGAAGTACAAAGGCTCCCCAACAAGATGAACCCAAACAGACCCACCCTGAGATTTATCAAAATTAAAGTGGCAAGAATATACAATGGAGAAAAGACAATCTCTTTAACAAGTGGTGCTGGGAAAACTGGTCAACCACTTGTAAAAGAATGAAACTAGAACACTTTCTAACACCATACACAAAAATAAAGTCAAAATGGATTAAAGATCTAAATGTAAGACCAGAAACTATTAAACTCCTAGAGGAAAACATAGGCAAATAACTCTCCAATATAAACCACAGCAGGATCCTCTATGAACCACCTCCCAGAATATTGGAAATAAAAGCAAAAATAAACAAATGGGACCTAATTAAACTTAAAAGCTCCTGCACAACAAAGGAAACTATAAGCAGGGTGAAAAGACAGCCTTCAGAATGGGAGAAAATAATAGCAAATGAAGCAACAAAGAATTAATCTCAAAAATATACAAGCACCTCCTGCAGCTCAATTCCAGAAAAATAAAAGACCCAATCAAAAAATGGGCCAAAGAACTAAACAGACATTTCTCCAAAGAAGACATACAGATGGCTAACACACACATGAAAAGATGCTCAACATCACTCATTATCAGAGAAATGCAAATCAAAACCACAACGAGGTACCACTACACGCCAGTCTGAATGGCTGCTATCCAAAAGTCTACAAGCAATAAATGCTGGAGAGGGTGTGGAGAAAAGGGAACCCTCTTATACTGTTGGTGGGAATGCAAACTAGTACAACCACTATGGAGAACAGTGTGGAGATTCCTTAAAAAACTGGAAATAAAACTGCCATATGACCCAGCAATCCCACTTCTGGGCATACACACTGAGGAAACCAGATCTGAAAGAGACACGTGTACCCCAATGTTCATCAGAGCACTGTTTATAATAGCCAGGACATGGAAGTAACCTAGATGTCCACCAGCAGGCAAATGGATAAGAAAGCTATGGTACATATACACCATGGAATATTACTCAGCCATTAAAAAGAATACATTTGAATCAGTTCTAACGAGGTGGATGAAACTGGAGCCTATTATACAGAGTGAAGTAAGCCAGAAAGAAAAACACCAATACAGTATACTAATGCATATATATGGAATTTAGAAAGATGGTAACGATAACCCTGTATGCGAGACAGCAAAAGAGACACAGATGTATTGAACAGTCTTTTGGACTCAGTGGGAGAGGGCGCGGCGGGATGATATGGGAGAATGGCTTTGAAACATGTAAATTATCATATGTGAAACGAATCGCCAGTCCAGGTTCGATTCATGATACAGGATGCTCGGGGCTGGTGCACTGGGATGACTCAGAGGGATGGGATGGGGAGAGAGGTGGAAGGGGGGCTCAGGATGGGGAACACATGTACACCCATGGAGGATTCAAGTCAATGTATGGCAAAACCAATACAATGTTGTGAAGTAAAATTAATTAATTAATTAAAACAAAACAAAAAAAAATGAAAGTGGCAAAGTTCAAGATAAAGAGAAGACTCTAAAGGCAGTGAAAGAAAAACAATCAATCAGTTAAAAGGGAATCCCCATAAAGTTGTTAGTACTTTCCTGGTGGCTCAGTGGTAAGAATTCACCTGCCAACACCAGAGACACAGGTTCAACCCCTGGGTCAGGAAGATCCCCTAGAGAAGGAAATGGCAACCCACATCAGTATTCTTGCCTGGAAAATCCCATGGACAGAGTAGCTGGGTGGGCCACAGTTCATGGGGTTGCAAGAGTTGGAGATGATTTAGTGACTAATCAATGACAACAACATAAGGTTACCAGCTGATTCCTCTGCAGAAACTTTGCAGGCCAGAAGGGAGTGGCAAGATATATTCAAAGTCCTGAAATGGAAAAACCTGCAACCTAGGATACACTGCCCAGCATGATTATCATTTAGAAAAGAAGGAGAAAGAATTTCTCAGGCAAGCAAAAAACTAAAACAATACAGCAACACTAAACTTATCCTAAAAGAAATATTGAAAGGTCTTTTCAAAATAGAAAAGAAGTATGACTCTATAGAAAGGGACTATCACACAACAAAAAAAGAAAAAAAAAAGGGACTATCACAACAGTAAAGGCAAATATATAAAAGGATTGAAGATTACTTAAATAAGCCAGTACATAGGCTTAAAAAGTCAAAAAAATGTGAAAGCAATTATAATTACAATTATCAACAAAAGGATAAACATAAAGATTTAAAACAGGACATCAAAATCACAAAATGTGGGGGAGGAGAATAGGAAAATGTATATTTTTTAGAATATGTTTAAGCTTACATGACTACCAGTCTAAAGCAAATAGATATAGTTATAGGTTAACATACTTGATAACCAGGGTAACCACAAATCAGACACATATAATAGACTCAGAAAAATCAGTAAGAAAATAACTCAAGTATAATACAAAAGAAAGTAATCAAACCATAAAAGGAAAAATAAAAAGAAGGAACAAAGAAGAAATACAAACTCAACTGGAAAACAAGGTTTAAAATAGTCATAAAATACATACATATCAGTAATTACTTTAAATGTCAATGGACTAAATGATCCAATCAAAAGACAAACAGTGGCAGACTGGATTAAAAACAACAACAACAACAACAAACGAACCTACAGTATGTTGCCTAAAAGAGACACTTTAGGGCAAAATACAGGCATAGATTTAAAGTGAGGGAATGGAAAAAGATTATTTCAAGTAAATGGAAATGACATGAAAGTGGAGGTAGCAATACTCATATGAGACAAAACAGACTTTAAAACAAAGCCCACAAAGACAAAGAAATGCACTACATGATGATAAAAGGATCAATACAAGAAGAGGATATTATAATCATTAACATATATTCTCCCAGTATAGGAGCACCCAAATACATAAAACAAATACTAACAGACATAAAAGGAGAAATTTATGGGAACACAATAATAGTAGATTTTAACACTCTACTGACATATACTAGGGAGCAAAACAAGCCTTAACAAATTTAAGAGAATGGAAATTATTTCAAACATCTTCTCTGACTACAGTGGCCTGAAACTAGAAATCAATCACAGAAAGAAAAATGAGAAAATATACAATTACATGGAGACTAAACAACATGCTACTAAAAACCCAATAGGTTAATGATGAAATCAAGGGGGAAATTTTTAAAAAATACCTTGAGACAAACAACATTAAAAACATAAGTATATAAAATTTATGGGATGCAGCAAAAGAGGTCCTTAGAGATTCATAGTGATACAGGCCTTCCTCAAAAAATGAGAAAAACTTCAAATAACAACCTAATCTACCACTTAAAAGAATTAGAAAAAGAACAAACAAAACCTCAGGTCAGCAGAAGGAAGGAAATAATAAAGATCAGAGAATAAATAAATAAAATAGAAACAAAAAATAACAATATTAATATCCAAAATATACAAACAGCTCATGAAACTCAATTTAAAAAAAAAAAACAAAACAATGAAAAAATGAGTGGAAGACCTAAATAGACATTTCTCCAAAGAAGAAACACATGAAAAGATGCTGAGCATCACAAATTATTAGAGAAATCAAAACTGCAATGATGTATCATCTCACACCAATCAGAATGGCCATCGTCAAAAAAAAAATCTATAAAACAATAAATGTTCGAGAGGATGTGGAGAAAAGGGAACCCTCCTACAATGTTGGTGGGAATATAAATTGGTAGAGCCACTATGAAGAACAGTATGGAGGTTCCTCATAAAACTAAAAATAGGACTACTATATGACCCAGCAATCCCCCTCTTGGGCATATACCCAGAGAAAACCATAATTCAAAAAGATTCAAACACCCCAATATTCATTGCAACATATTTACAATATCTAGGACATAGAAGCAACCTAAATGCCCATCAAAAGAGGAATGGATAAAGAAGATGTGGTACATATATACAATGGAATATTACTCAGCCATTAAGAAGAAACAAAATAGTGCCATTTGCTGAGGCATAGATATACCTGGAGAGTGTCATATAGAGTAAAGTAAGTCAGAAAGAGAAAAACTAATATAATATCACTTGTATATGGAATCTAGATGAACTTACTTTAAAAGCAGAAATAGAGATAGAGATGTAGAGAACAAATGGATGGATACCAAGGAGGGGGGATGAATTAGTAGACCGGGATTGACATGTATACATTACTATGTATAAACCAGTCAATCCTAAGGTAAATCAACCTTGATCATTCATTGGAAGGACTGATGCTGAAGCTGAAGCTCCAATACTTTGGCCACCTGATGAGAAGAGCTGACTCACTGGAAAAGACTCTGATGATGGGGAAAATTGAGGGCAAAAGGAGAAGGGGATGACAGAGGATGTGATGGTTGGATGGTATCACTGTCTCAATGGATGTGAGTTTGAACAAACTCGTGAGACAGTAAAGAACATAGAAGCCTGGTATGCTGCAGTTCATGGGGTCAGACATGACTTAGCGACTGAATAACAGTGTATAAAATAGATAATTAATGAGAACCTACTGTATAGCACAGGGAACTGTATTCAGTGCTCTGTGTTGACCTAAATAGGAAGGAAATCTACAAAAGAGGGGATATATGTATACATATAACTGATTCATTTTTCTGTACAGCAGAAACTAACACAATATTTTAAAGCAAGTATGCTCCAATAAAAATTTTTAAAAATAAAACAATAAAAAAAATCAATCGAGTCAAGAGCTGGTTCCTTGCAAGGTTAAATAAGATCAACAAACATCTGGCCAAGCTCACCAAGAAGAAAAGAGAGGACACAAATAAACAAATTAAGAAATTCAAGTGGAGAAAATAAAACCAATATCACAAAAATTCAAAAAAAAAATCTTGAGAAAAAAACAGTTACATGACAACAAATTAGGCATCCTAGAGTAAATGGACAGGTTTCTACAAACAGACAGCCTGCCAAAACTGAGTCAAGAAGAAACAGATCATTTAAACAGATCTATCACTGGAGGTGAAATAGAATTTGTTAAAACAAAAATAATAAATAAATAATTCCCTGCAAACAAAAGGATCAGATGGCCTCATGGGGAATTCTATCAAACATACAAAGAATAACTCATTCCAAACCTTCTCAAACTCTTCCAAAAGATCGAAGAGGAAGGGACACTCCCAAAGACATTCTATGAAGCCACCATCACCCTGACACCAAAACCAGACACTACCAAAACACAATTTTACAGGCCAATATCTTTGATGAACATAAATACAAAAATTGTCAGCAAAATACTAGCAAATTGAATCAAACAATACATAAAAAGTATCACATATCATGATCAAGTTGGATTTATTTCAGGGTCATAAGAATGGTTCAACATAGCCAAATCAATCTATGTGATATACCACATTAACAAAAGAAAAGACAAAAACCACATGATTATCTCAATAGATGCAGAAAAAGCATTTGACAAAACTCAACATTCATTCATGATTAAAATTCTCACCAAAATGAGTATAGAGTAAACATATCTCAACATAATAAAAGTCATTTATGACAAACCCACAGTCAGTATAATAGTGAAAAGCTGAAAGCGTACTTGCTAAATGCCGGAATAAGATAAGGATGCCCACTCTTACCACTTCTTTTCAACATAGTATTGGAAGTCAGTCACAGCAATCAAATAAGAAAAAGAAATAAATAGTATCCAAATTGGAAGAGAAGAGGTAAAATTGTCTTTGTATGCAGATGACATGATGTCCTATACACTGACTCTTTGTGACCCCATGGATTGTAGCCTGCGAGGCTCCTCTGTCCATAGAATTCTCCGGGCAAGTATACTGGAGTGGTTAACCATTTCTTTCTCCAGGGGATTTTCCCGACCCAGGGATGAACCTGGGTCTCCTGCATTGCAGGCAGATTCTTTACTGTCTGAGCTACCAGGGAAGTCCATAAAACCCTAAAGACTCCACACAAAAGCTATTAGAACTAATAAATTAATTCAGTAAGTTAGCAGGATACAAGATTAATATACATAAATCTGTTGCATTTATTTACACTAACAATGAAATCAGAAAGAGAAAGTTAAAACTAATAATCCTATTTAAAATCATGTCAAAAAAATACCTAGGGAGGAATCTAACCAGGAATGTGAAAGACCTATATGCTGAGAACTACAAAACACAGGAAGGAAATTGAAGATGATACAAAAAAAGAAAAGATATCTGATGACCTTGGTTTGGGAGAATTAATGTTGTTAAAATGGCCATACTACCCAAAGCAATCTATAGATTTAATATTATCCTTATCAAATTACCCATGACATTTTTCACAGAGTTAGAACAAATAATTATAAAATCTATATGGAAGCACAAAAGACCGAGAATTGTCAAAATAATTCTGAAGAGAAAGAACAAAATGGGAGGCATAAACCTCCCAGACTTTAGACAATACTATAGCATGGCACTGGTACAAAAATAGACATACAGATTAATGGAGCAGAATAGAAAATCCAGAAATAAACCCAAATACCTATGGTCAATCTTCAACAAAGGAGGCAAGAACATAAAATGGAGAAAAGACAGTTTCTTCAGCAAGTGATATTGGGAAAGCTGGACAGCCACATGTAAATCAATGAAGTTATAACACTCTGTCAGAATATACACAGAAATAAACTCAAAATGGCTTAAAAATTTAAATATAAGGCATAACACCATAAAACTTCTTGAAGAAGACATAGGCAAAACATTCTTGGACATAAATCATAGCAATATTTTCTTAGGTCAGTTTCCCAAGGCAAAAGAAATAAAACAAAAAATAAACAAATGGGAGCTAACCAAATTTAAAAGCTTTTGCAGAGCAAAATAAACCATAGAGAAAACAAAAAGACAATCTATGGATTGGGAGAAACTATTTTCAAATGATGAGACCAACAAGGGCTTAATTTCCAAAATATACAACAGCACATACAACTCAATATCAAACAAACAAAACAAACAATCCAATCAAAAACTGGACAGGAAACCTAAATAGACCTTTCTCCAAAGAAGATATACAGATGGCTAACAGTCATATGAAAAGATGTTCCACATTGCTTCTTATTAGAGAAATGCAAATCAAAACTACAATGAGGTATCACCTGACATGGGTGAGAATGTGGGGCCATCATCAGAAGTTTGCAAAGAATAAATGCTGCAGCGGGTGTAGAGAAAACGGATCTTCCTACACTGTTGGTGGGAATGTAAATTGGTGCAGCCACTATGGAAAGCAGTATGGAGGGTCCCTAAAAACTAAAAACAGAGCTACCATTAGATTCCACAATCCCACTCCTTGGCATATATCTAGAGAAAACTCTAATTCAAAATGATGCATTCACCCCAGTGTTCACAGCAGCAATATTTGCAACAGCCAAGACATGGAAGCAACCTAAATTTCCATCAATAAATGAATGGATAAATAATATGTAGTATATATACACATTGGAATGCTACTCAGCCATAAAAAAGAATGAAACAATGCCACTTGCAGCAACATAGATGAATCTAGAGATTAGCATGCTAAGTGAAATAAGTCAGATAGAGAAAGACAAATATCATATTATATCACTTACATGTAGAATCTAAACTATGATACTAAAGAAGTTATTTACAAAACAGAAACAGATTCACAGGCATAGAAAACAAACTTATGGCTACCAAAGGGGAAAGGGGAGAGGGGGATAAGTTAGGCATATGGGATTAACAGATACACACCACAATGTATAAAATGGATAAACACCAAAGATTTACTATATAGCACATGGAACTATATTCAGTATCTTGTAATAAAGCCTATAATAGAAAAGAATTTGAAACTGTGTATCTGAAACCTACACAATATTATAAATCAACTACAGTTAAATAAATACTAAAAATGTTTAAAATTTTATATCATTTATATATGATAAAATATAATACTTAGAAGAAAGTTAATAAAATATATTCAAACCTATATACTGAAAACTAAAAAAACAAACTTTACCCTTGCTCCAAAGACAAAAGTCATCTAAACATGTATCAAAGACATAAATCAAAGAACTGAAACTATAAAATTCTGGAAGAAAACAAATGAAAGGATCATTATGAATCTAGTTAAGGCAAAGACTTCTCAGAATACAAAAAGCCAAAGTCATATAGAGAGCCTACATAGAAAAATTTAAAAGGTCACATAACGGGAGAAAATATTTTCAAAACATATTTTTAAACATATATATATGTGTATATATATATATATACAACTCAATAATAGGAGTACAAACATCCCGATTTTCATGGACATTTCTCCAAAGAACATACAGAGATGGCCAATAAGCATATGAACATGTTCAGTATTAAGGTCATGCACTGTGCTGTCGCTCAGTCGTGTCCAACTCTTTGCAACCCTAAGGACCATAGCCCTCCAGGCTCCTCTGTCCATGGGATTCTCCAGGCAACAATACTAGAGTGGATTGCCATGCTCTCTTCCAGGGTATCTTCCCAACGTAGGAACTGAACCCACGTCTCTTAATCTCCTGCATTGGTAGGCAGGTTCTTTACCACTAGCGCCACCTGGAAAGCCCATCATGAGTCACAGAGTTCTGCAAATTAAACCACAGTGAGCTACCACTATTCATTCACTCGGCTAAAATAAAATGAGCCAAAATAAAAAGTTAATATACAGAAGTCAATTACTTTCTTATATACCAGCAATGAACAACTGAAATTTCAAATTAAAAACAGCACTATTGAAATTAGTACCAAAAGATGAAATACATATAACTTTTTTTAAAAAAATATGTAAGATCTATATGAGGAAATTATAAAACTTTGATGAAAGAAATCAAGAAGATCTAAATAAATGGAGAGATATTTCATATTCATGGATATGAAGATATAATACTATTAGATTCTGTTCTTGCCAACTTGATCTACAGATTTGGCACAATTCCAATTAAAACTACTGGACTTCCCTTCAGATGGTAAAGAACCCACCTGCAGTGTGGGAGACCTGGGTTCGATCCCTGGGTTAAGATTTTATGGAGTAGGGCATGGCAACCCATTCCAGTATTCTTGCCTGGAGAATTCCCATGGATGGAGGAGCCTGGCAAGCTACAGTCCATGGGTTGCAAAGAGTCGGACACACTGAGAGACTAAGCACAAACACCACAATCAAAATCCCACCAAGATTTTTGTGGATCACAACAAACTAATTCTAAAGTTTTTATGGAAAGGGAAAAGACCCAGAATAATCAAGCAAAACTGAAGAAGAGGAATACAACTAAAGGACTAACACTACACAATGGCAAGAATTACTATAAAGTTATTGTAATCAAGAGAGTTTGGTATTGGTGAAAGAACACAGAAATAGATCAATGGAAAAGAATAGAAAGCCCAGAAATAGATCCACAAATATAGTCAAATGATCTTCAACAAAGGAGCAAAGGCAATTCATTGGAAAAAGAAAACTCTTTTTAATAAATGGTGCTGGGCAACTGGATATCCACAAATACAAAAATGAATCTAGACCCAGACTTTATACCAATATGGATCACACACATAAATGCAAAATGCAAAACTATAAAACTTCTAGAAGATAACACAGGAGAAAATCTAGGTGACCTTGTTCTTGGTGATGAGTTTTTAGATTTCATACCAAAAGCACAATCCATGAAAGAAAAAAATGATAAATTAGATTTCATTAAAATAAAAAAATGCTTGCTCTGAGAAAGGCATTGTTAAGAGAATGGAAACACAAGATAGACTGGGAGAAAATGTTTGCAAAAACATATATATGTAAAGAATTTGTGCCCAAAATATTCTAAGAACTCTTAAAATTCTAAAATAAGAAAATAAGTAACTCAGTTAAAAATAGGCAAAAGATCTGAAGAGACACCTGGGCAAAGACTATATAATATATGAATAGCAAATATGCATATGAAAAGATATTCAACTCATATGTCATTAGGGGATTGCAAAGTAAAACAACAATGAGATGCCACTACAAATCTATTAGAGCAACTAAATTCCAAAACACTGACAACAATTGCTGATGAAAATATGGAGCGACAAGAACACTCACTCATTGCTGGTGGGAATGCAAAATGGTGCAGCCACGTTGGAAGACAGTTTGGCAGTTTCCTACAAAGCTAAACATAGTCTAACCATGTGATCCAGCAATTGTGTGCCTTAGTATTTACCCAAATGAGCTGAAAACATTATCTGCACAAAAACCTACACATGAATGTTTATAGCAGCTTCATTCATAATTGCCAAAACTTGGAAGCAACCACAATGTCCTTCTATAGTAAATGGGAATAAAAGACTGTGCTACATCTGGCCAATGGACTATTATTTGTCAATAAAAAGAAATGAGCTATAAAACCTTGAAAATACATGGAAGATCCTTAAATACACGTTACTAAGTGAAAGAAGCCAGTCTGAAAAGGCTACATACTGTAAGATTCCAACTGTATGACATTCTGGAAAAAGCAACAGTAAAGAGACAGTAAAAATATCAGTGGTTGCTAGGGGTTCAGGAGAGAGGGAGGGATAGATAGAACACAGAGTATACGCAGGGTGGTAAAATATTCTGTATACTATAATGATTAACACATGGCATACACTTGATAAAACTCATATAACTGTAGGACACAAAGAATGAACCCAAATTCAGCACTATGGACTTTAGTTCATGATTATATCAATATTAGTTCATCAGTTTTAACAAATGTGCCATAGTAATGCAAAATATCAGTAGTAGAGGAAACTGAAGGGGAACAGATAAAGTAACTCTCCATACTTTCTCTTCAGTTTTTTTTGTATATCTAAAACTTCTCTAACACTTAAGTTTAATAATTAAAAAAACACTGAAAATGCCAAGTGTAGGTGGAGATGTTGAGCAACCAGGACTCTCATACGCTGCTAGTAGGAATACAAAATGGAATAGCTACTTTGGAGAACAGTTTGACAGCATCTTATAACAGCAGACATTCAATTGCTATATATTCTCCTCACAGAGAATTTCAATGCAAATATATGTGCAAACAAAAACTTGTATAAGAACATTTATAACAGAATTACTTATAATAGCAAAAAAGTGGAAAACACCCAAACGTCCATCAACTAATGAATAAATATACTACTCAACAATAATAAATAGGGGCTTCCCTGGTAGTCCAGTGTCTAAGACTCTGTGCTCCCAATGCAGGGGACCCAGGTTTGATCTTTGATCAGGGAACTAGATCCCACATCCCACAACTAAGACCTGGCACAGACAAATAAATAAATAAACATTTTAATGAAACAATAGGAAAGAACAAACTGTTGATACAATTATGTAGATGAATCATAAAAACATGTGCTAAGTGAAAGAAGCCAGATACAAAAGGCTACATACTATATGACTCCATTTATATATTACAGAAGAAGCAAAATTATAAAGACAGATAAATTCTTTCCCAGATAACTGACTGCAAACAGGCACAAGTGACCTTTTTGAGGGGAGGGAAATTTTCCGTATCTTTATTGCAGTGGTGGTCGTGGTTATATGATTATATACATCTGTCGAAATTTTGAAATGTGTACTCTCAAGGGTACATTTTATTTCATGAGATGTATGTTTTAATAAATTTGAGTAAAAAATTGAAGATGCCTAGGAATATATCTTATACATAAGAGTATTATTCAGTTCAGTTCAGTTCAACTCAGTCACTCAGTCACATCCGACTCTTTGCGACCCCATGAACCACAGCATGCCAGGCCTCCCTGTCCATCACCACTCCTGGAGCTTGCTCAAACTCATGTCCATCGAGTTGGTGATGCCATGCAACCATCTCATCCTCTGTCATCCTCTTCTCCTCCTGCCTTCAGTCTTTCCCAGCATCAGGGACTTTTCCAATGAGTCAGTTCTTTGCATGAGGTGGCCCAAGTATTGGAGTTTCAGCTTCAGCATCAGTCCTTCCAGTGAATATTCAGGACTGATTTCCTTTAGAATGAACTGGTTGGATCTCCTTGCAGTCCAAGGGACTCTCAAGAGTCTTCTCCAATACCACAGTTCAAAAGCATCAATTCTTCGGTGCTCAGCTTTCTTCATAGTCCAACTCTGACATCCATACATTATCACTGGAAAAACCATAGTCTTGACTAGATGGACCTTTGTTGGCAAAGTAATGTCTCTGCTTTTCAATATGCTGTCTAGGTTGGTCAGAGTATTATTATACTCTGATTATATATACTCTAATTATTTTTCATTCTCTGCAGTTACCCACACCCACCCCATTTTTCTTGTTCTTTCTGAATTGTCTTGATTATTTTTGGCCCTTTATTCCCTTTAACTTAATTTTTAAAATGATTGTCAAATTCCAATAAAATCATGCTGATTTTTCTTGCAATTTTATTGAATATGTAGAATGAATTGGAGCAGAATTGTCATATTTTTGATAAAGAGATTTTCTTTATCAAAGAAAATTGGAATTTGACAATCTTATTTTAAAAATTGAGTTAAAGGGAATAAAAGGCCAAAAATAATCAAGACAATTCAGAAAGAACAAGAAAAATGGTGTGGGTGTGGGTAACTTCAGAGAATGAAAAATAACTTGATCTTACAAAATAATCAAGAGTGATATAAAGCATTCATAATTAAAACAGCACAAGTGTACACAAATGGATTAATAGAGCATATAGACAGCCCAGAAATAAATGCAAGCATCTATGGAAATTAGGTTATATGATGGACTTTGCATTGTAAATCAGTTGTGTATAAATTAATAAATGATATTTGACATAGAAAAGAATTGACATATTTCACATCACATGTAAAAAAATCCAGATGTTCTTAAAAAGTAAAGCAAAATGTTTTAAATTTTAAAGAAAATTTGGAGAAAGTCTTATGTTGATGGAATAAGAAAATACTTCTTAAATATGACACAAAAATAACAATTAATGAAGGAAAAAATTCATAAATTTATACTGAAAATCTAAAATTTCTATACTAAATAGGACCCCATAAACAAAACAGAAAGCCAAGGTGACATATTAGAAGCAGATATATGCAACATAAATAACTGACAAATAATTAGTATCCAGAATATAAAAAGAACTCTTTTACAAATCAGTTAGTAGAAAGTGACCAAACAAAAAATAAGCAAATGTGGGTGGCTCTGCATGTTATATTTTGAAAGAATATGGGAAAAAATGAATCTGGGCCTAGACTCAAAGGGAAGATAAAGTTTATCTGTAATGTTTTATTTCATTAAGACATATCTGAACAAGAAATAACAAAATGCTAATAACACTTGTTCATTCTGAGCAAGCATATATGTGGTTATTTGCTCATTGTTTTACATACTTCTGAGTCTCCTTGTCAATATTTTAAATTCTTCAAAGTTAAAAAATAGAAGAAAATAAACATGTAAACAAAATTTATAATAATAAATTTGAGTTAAATGGAAGGAATGAAAGTTAAAATTATTAATAACATTTTCTTTGTATGCCAGTCATAATCAATTATTAGAAATAATGAGAGATCCAGTTCATAAAATCAAAAACATAAAATAGATATTACTGCTATTATATACTCTCTATGCATGCCTGCTAAGCTGCTTCAGTCATGTCTGACTCTATATAACCCTATAAGCTATAGCTCACCAGGCTCCTCTGTCCATGGGATTCTTCAGGCAAGAATACTGGAGTGGGTTGCTGTGCCCTCCTCCAGAGAATCTTGCCAATCCAGGGATCAAACTTGCATCTCCTGCATTGCAAGTGGATTCTTTACCCACTGAGCCACTTGGAAAGCCCCTATACACTCTATATAGTTATACAAATTAAGGTTTAAAGACCACACAGTAAGTAGGAGAGCTGAGGTAATAAAAACTGCAACTGCAAGAAGATTTAAACTTTGCAACTAGATCAAGAAGAGACAAACTGGAAGAAATGGAAAACAGAAAAAACCCAAAGAGAACATACTAAATATAATAATTTGTATTATATACATGTATATAATATGGCATCACAGAATGGTGGGAAAGAATGATTTATTCAATATTTGGTACTGTGAAACCATTGAAGAGAAAAACAATTTTGAAAACTACCTCACACCACAATAAATTCCAGGGGGATTAAACAATTAAACATAAGCAATAAAAATGAAAACATAATCCATTCAAACACTTATCCCATTTTTGATAAGGAAAAACTTCTTAAATATTAACTTATCAGAAAAAATTACAAATGAAAAGAGACAGGGGCATGAATAATTACATAAAAGTTAATCTGTACATTAAAGTTAAATTAAAACACAATCTGGAAAATATAGTCCACATATACCACAGAAGAAAGATCTAATGTCTACTAAATGCACACATTGTCCCCACAAGTGAATAAAAAACACTTAAGTTCTCAAAAGAAAAATGCATATAGGTCATCAATACACGTTTATAGGAAGGAAACAAAAGTGACCAGGAAACACAAGAAAGTATCCATGCTAACTATAATAAAAGAAACATTAAAATTGTAGGATACTGTTTTGCCTCTATCAGATTGGCAAAGAATTTAAACATGTGAGTGCATGGCAAAAGCCACCACAATATTGTAAAGTAATTAGCCTCCAATTAAAAAAAAAAAGAATAACAATACCCAGTACTGGCATAGGATTACTAGGAGAAATTGGCCATCTTATACAGTAGGACAACTTCACACTTATGCCAAGAACCTTTGAAAATGTAATATCCTTAGGCACAAAGACTCAGACACAACTGAGCAACTGAACTGAACTTAGGCACAGTAATGCCTTCATAAAAACCCATCTTCAGAAAAATCATCCAATCAACAAATATTTAATAAGAATCTATAATGTGTCAGCCATTGATCAAGGTACTGGGAGATAAAACAATAAGCAAAATAGAAAAAAATAATCCCCGTTCTTGACAGGCTTACCTTTTAATACAAGGATTCAGGTAGCAAATACATAAAATATCTAGTCTGTTAGCTGATGATACAGACCAGAGAGAAAATATAAGGCAAGAAAGGAAAATAGTAAGTGTTAAGGGAGAAGAGTTTTCATTTTTATGTTACAGTTGTTACAGAAGACCTCATCGAGGTGACATTGAATAAAAACCTGAATGGGGCAAGGTTCAAAGAAGCAAAGATTTATGTATAAGGGTATATACATTGCAAAGTTATTTATGATAACTTACAAGTGAAAATAATTTAAATGAACAATATAGGATCTCAAATAATTTTGGTATTAATTGTAAAACTGAAAATTATGTACAGTAGCTGTTAGAAATTGTTTGAAGGCTGCTGAATCACATGGGGAATGCTCACAATATGATACCAATGGAGATATCACATATTAAATAGAATATAAGGTATGATCTCAATCATGGAAAGATGGAAACATCTGGAAGGAAGTAGAACAAGTTATCTTTGGGCTAGGTATTCAGAGGTGATTTGTATTAGCTTCTCTCCATTTTCCAAATTTTCTATTGTGAGGCTGTTTTACTTTTATATCTGGAAAAAATCTGTTTAAAGGCAGATTTTATAGCCTCAAGGTAGATTAATAAATGTGCAAAATGTTTTTAAATGGCACTTGTCAACCATGCCTTGAGTACAGGGTCCAGATTTGGACACTGTGTGTTAAGGATGATACTGAAAATTGAAGTATCTCAAGTAGAAGATACTCAAAATATATGTCATATGAGCTTCTCTTGTACTATTTTAAAAAGTTATTTTATGCTATGATCACTTACATAATTCCATTCCCATCCACCTCCCCTTCCCTTCAAAAAAATATGTGTAATACTTGATTTCTTTTAAGAAATCATTTTCTAAAGAGAAAAAGCACCCTTCAAAATATACATCCTGGAGATTTTTATTCTTCCTTCTGTGTGTGGTGAGGAGACATACTGTGTATAAATATCAATATTTTAAAAGTCATGTTTGAAATATAAAAGGTGTTTTTCTATTACCAACCAATATTTCCCTTTATCATATACGTTCCCCCTAGGAAGAGACAGCATTTAAGAACATGAGCTAGTCACCTTGCCTCTATTTCACAGTATACTGTACCATTTTTTTCAGTACCCTTAGTTTATTTCAAATCAGCAATAATAGAAATATCATCCAATACCCGGATTTACTACATATTTTAGAATACAATCAGTTCTGTCCTTAGCTAACAAGACATCATGATTTCAGCAATCTCATGAATGGAACAAGAAAAGGGTCTTGCTGTGATCTCTTTCAGACCCTGTGAATTATTCCACCGGTTAGCAACCTTCAGAATTCCATATAAAATCCTGTGCTCCTTAAATAAATAACTGGGCCTGAACTATCTGCACAGAACCATGAGAATGTAGTACAGAATAGAGCATGAACCACAGAACCTTGCAGTTGGGAGTCTTTATAAATCATCCAGGTCTAATTCAATCCTCCTCATTTTACAGTTAGAGGCTCAAATAAGACAGGTGGCTTGTCACAAGAAACTAAGCCTCTATGCCAGGACTAGAACCTAGGACCAGGCTATCCAAAATCCTATTTAAGAGAGATCTATAATAACTAATTATTCATCATTTTTAAAATCAAGTGCCTTTTCCTCTAATTTTTAGAATGGGGAGAGTTGGGGGGTCTGGAAAGAGTCCTGGCTCATTGCAAGTTTCAGCTGTGCAACTTGACATGTAATCTTTCCTTACAGCACTATCATCTGTTGAACATCTGCAAAATGGATATGCATTACCCAGTCTTAACTGTTAGGAAGCACTGTGAGCATCAAAGTGGGGGAGGACTGTTAGAAACGGGGTATCGTGTCTCAGTACTCAACTTCTGTGACAAGTTGAACATGTTGACCACACCTTCCTTCTTAAAGCAGTACATTTTCCTCTATACACTAATGACAAAATACAATTATATAGTTCAGTAGCTTGTAGAATAAAGTCTATCTCCACATCTAAACCATGAGCCCCAAAGTGACAACAACCATGTCTATGTTGGTCACTATCATACGGTACATGCTTTGTCAATCTTATGTAGTCACAAAATATTTGTTCAATCAGTGGATAAGGGCTGTTTTCTCTTGGCTCTTTCACAATACTGCTGCTGCTGCTGCTAAGTCACTTCAGTCGTGTCCAACTCTGTGCGGCCCCATAGATGGCAGCCACCAGGCTCCCCCGTCCCTGGGATTCTCCAGGCAAGAACACCGGAGTGGGTTGCCATTTCCTTCTCCAATGCATGAAAGTGAAAAGTGAAAGTGAAGTCGCTCAGTCGTGTCCGACTCTTAGTGACTCCATGGACTGCAGCCTACCAGGCTCCTGCGTCCATGGGATTCTCCAGGCAAGAGTACTGGAGTGGGTTGCCAGTGCCTTCTCCGTTCACAATACTATATCCCCCTAATTTTCCTTCCACATGTCTGATGTCTCCTCCTCTGTAGCCTTCACGCAAACTCATCTTTGTTTTCCCTTCCCTGCTGGTTCATATGGTAAAGAATCTGCTCACAATGTGGGAGACCCAGGTTTGATCCCTGGGATCGGGAAGATCCCCTGGAGAAGGGAATGGAAACCTACTCCAGTTTTTCTTGCCTAAAGAATTCCATGGACAGATGAGCCTTGTGGGCTATATAGTCCATGGGGTCAAAAAGAGTCAGACAGGACTGAGCAACTAACACTTTGGGCTTCCCAAGTGGTGCTGATGGTAAAGAGCACACCTGCCAATGCAGGAGACATGAGAGGTGTAGGTTCAGTCTCTAGGTTGAGAAGATCCCCTGGAGGAGGGCATGGCAACCCACTCCAGTATTCTTACCTGGAGAATCCCAAGGAAAGAGGAGCCTGGTGGGCTATAGTCCACAGGATCACAAAGAGTCTAACATGACTGAAGTGACTTAGCATGCATACATCCTAAAGATAAGCATTCTCCAAAGAAATCCTTAGATCCTTTTTTTTTTCTACTTGAAGTATTGCTTCTTTGTTGATGACTTTCAAATCCCTCTCTCCAGCTAAGTTCTTTCCAGAGCTCCAATCCCATATTTTTTTCCAATTGTACCCAGTACTTCTTGGTGGGCTATAGCAATAGTACTACCTGTGTGACCTCACTCAAATCAAGTCACTCCACCTCCAAGAATCAGTTTGCTCATCCATAAAACAAGAGAGTTGACTCTACTACATAAAGAGCAAAGTCCTAAGTTTCCAAGCTAGCATTCAATATTATTTATAGTGAAGCCCTCCAAGTACCTCACAAAACATTTATCACATACTTACCATACTCCAATGCAAGTGAACTCACTGTTCCCAATACATTTTTCTGGCCTCTGCCTAGAACACTTTTCCCATCCCCCAAACTCCATCCACAGTTTGTCCAATTTTCAAAACCCAGTTCAAATGCTACTCCCAGGAAGCTGTTTTTGATCTCCTTGGCTGCAAGCCCTTTCCTTCTTTCATGAGTGTGACTCTCGTTCTCATAGTATTATGGTTGTTTGTGTATTTCTTCTCTCTCCTATTTGACTGTGTCATCTTTGAGGGCAGAGACTATTCCTAAATCAGTCTGTATCTCCCACATCGCCTTTGGTCCATAATGTGCTCGTAATAATCTCATACTGAATAGATTCAGTTAAGGTCATATCAGCTACCTTGCTTGAAAGCCTTCAATCAGTCCCTTTGTTTCTAGAATAAAGGCCAAAATCCTTACAGTGCCCCACTCCAGCCATCCCAGAGTTTGCTCAATTTTCCAAATTCACTAAGCTTCTCTCATCCTAGGATCCTCATGCATGCTCTTCCCTTCATCTAGAAAAGTACTACACCCCCTCTATCACCATCACCCCACCCCCATGTCTTTATTTGGCCTTAATATTACTTCCTCAAGGAAAATTTTCTTAAACCCCAAACTAGATCAGATTTCCTCTGTTACATACCTTCCTAGCCCTACTCCACCCATACTTTTCCTTTATAACATGTGTTGCTGACTGAAATAACACAGTTGTGTGATTATCTGATTTATTACCTCTTCCCCATCAGACTATAAGCTCCAAATAAGCATGTACCATGTCTGTGTAGCTTACCTTTCTAACATCTGCACAGTGCTTAACCGTATCACTGAATAAATAGCTGTTGTATGACTGAATTGATGAATGACTGGGTTAAAGGTAAAAATTTGGGACTTAGAATGTAGAAATATATTTTCCTATCTTCCTATAATTCCTTCAAAGTAAAATTAAGATGCCTGGTAGCTATCTGGGACACGTGAGCTTGCCTTCTAATTCAACATAAGAAATTTGTAAAAATAGGATGAATATTGCCCCCTAAGTGCTGGAAGGAAAACAAAATTACCTTTTTTAAAATGAACATATGGCCCCAAGAGGCATCACTAGCACCAACTGGTCTGTACCTTTAATTTAACAAGCACCTCAGTTAAGTTCAGTTCAGTTCAGTCGCTCAGTTGTGTCCGACTCTTTGCGACCCCATGAACTGCAGCACGCCAGGCCTCCCTGTCCATCATCAACTCCAGAGTTTACTCAAACTCATGTCCATCAAGTCAGTGATGCCATCCAGCCATCTCATCCTCTGCCATCCCCTTCTCCTCCTGCCCCCAATCCCTCCCAGCATCAGGGTCTTTTCCAACGAGTCAACTCTTCGAATGAGGTAGCCAAAGTATTGGAGCTTCAGCTTCAACATCAGTCCTTCCAGTCAACACCCAAGACTGATCTCCTTTTATGCCATATACTATGATAGTGTCTGACGTTACAATAAACTGGACTGATACAGCCCCCTACTAACTTGAAATATATAATTTAAAAGTGGAATTTATAGAAGCTTTTAAAAAGCCTTTATTGCAGTCACAACACCAAACTAATGCTACTTTGCAAGGATATTAAATTTTCCATCAAAGGAGATACTGACCTGAGGGTGAAAGATCATTTGGCAGGGATTATTTAGAAATTATAACTGGGCCCAATCTGAGCCTCTTAAATTAGATAGATGGGCAGGTAGCCTAGAACAATGCCGCTTGAAGTGTGGTCCAAGGATCATTGCTTATCTACAAACTATTATTACCAGACAGCAATGACCTAAGTATAAAAATTGAGAAGTACACACATGCAGAAATTGAGAATATGTACTTACAAAATGTAGCAACTCAACTTGAAAAAAATTAATTTTATGTCTACTGAATCTAACAATAAAATGATAGCTTATATTTTGCATGGCTTTTACTTTTCTACTAATTCATACTTAATGTATTTTACTAAAGAAACTATCTGTGGTGAATTGGAAAATTTTAAAAAAACTGGTTCTTCACCAAGATAGTTTGAAAAGCACTGGAACAGCAGCTTAAGGATTACCTGTCAGCTTGTTAAAAATGCAAAACTCAGGTCCCACCCCAGACCATCTGAATCGGAATTAGCATTTTTACAAGATCCTCAGGGGATTCTTTTGCACATTCAAGTTTGAGAAGAACTGGCCTAGATGATTTCTGAAGTCCATTAGAACCCTGAGATTTTACAATTTACTTCAGATAGAGAATTGCAGAGCTGAAAACCCCTCAGAGAAGCTGAGATCCATGCAGAGGAAATCATGTGTCTAACGTAACTGGCAATTTTTCAGAGCTAGCAATAGAACTCAACTTTCCTAACAACCAGGTCAGTTTTCCACTCTAACACACCACATGCTCACTCCTATTCCACCCAGTCCCACTCTGCACCATCCCCTCAGTGATGTCATTGTTTCTGAGATACTGATATAACAATTTATTCTTCTTTTATATACTATGAATATTGAATCACAAGATTCCAAATGTTTCCTTAATAATTATGGTTAACCCTTTCTTCCCAAATCTTCCCACATGCTTATTCTCTGGCTGTTATATGGACATTCTGGGGCTTCAGAAGAAATAGCACTGATTTCTGGGTTTTGGAAAAGAACAGAGACTGTCTTTGTTCCCATCAGTCCACTTGACACCAAATAGCAAGCTTTTCCAAGTAAGAGAACATACGATATCAAGGCTGCTTTACAAAACTTAGTATGATCAGTCTGTGGCTGACAAACAAGAGAATGGGATAATAAGCCATATTAATAAAAGTCTAGTCCCCCAAATGAGGCAAATGATGATCCCTTCCTTGTGGTCCTGTCAGATTCAAGTCTTGAGGGGAGAGATACAGCTGTCTTCAACTATCTGAAGCACTATTATTAAGAAGCAAATTAAAAGAAAAAAAGAGAAGCAAATTTGTTCTAGAAAGTCCCAAAGAACCAATGAAGAGACGCTACAGGGAGACAGACGTTGGCTTATAACAGGGATTACTTCCTGACAGTATAGAAGGAGCCACCTAATGAGCTCACTGTCAGTCCAGGGAGTTCAAATAGAAATTAGTCAAAGAATTGGATGCTTAGGACAAATTCAAGAACTGGGTGGAGAAGTAAAGCTTAATAACCTTTAGGGATCCTTCCAGTTCCAAAGTTTTAGTACTCTACAATTTTCAGAACAAGGTGACTCGAAGCTCTCAGAAGAAAAGAGCGACAGCTGGTCCTAAAAGGAGAGTCTTTGGATGGATGTTAGATGGATGAGGCCATGACAATGGAAAAATGAAGTCTTTCCTGGCATTCTTTTCAAAGGAAAGCAGGCTGTCCAAAGAAAGTCTTTTGGGCAGCCCCTCTAGGAAACCCAGATGAGGCTTGGCTCCACAATAGCTAGCCACTATGCCCCACTCTAAATTCCTGTTACCTTACACAAAGGACTCTACCTACACTTGCCTAACAGATGAGGGTGGAAAATTCTCCCCAGGGAGGCAGTGGAGCTTAGTGGTCAAGGCCGTACATTCTGGAACCAGGTTGCCTGTGTTCTAATTCCCAGTCAGGGCATTTAATTGCTAAACCTCTCTGTGCCTCAGTTTCCTCATCAGTAAGAAAAATGATAGTATCTTGCTTCATATGGTTAATGTAAGGATAATACATATTAAAGTCACAGCCCAAGATTTGAAACATTGTAAGCACTCAACAGTGTCAGCAATTGGCATTGCAGGTGTTATAATTACGATCACGGGTACAGCAGTGTCGCCAACTCAAAAAGCCCCCATCAAGCAACCAGATCTTTACCCCGACCAATTCAGAGCGGATATACTACAAGAGCTTTAGCCAACCCTTGCATAGCTACAGACATCCAGAACCTGCTGACCCTCAGTAAATCACACCATTCACACCAATCAGCTCTTCACCCTGCACTCTGGAAATCCAGCAGCCACCCCTCCCCCAGTCCTCCTGCCTAAGCCACCCGCAGCCACAGCCAGAGGAGCAGCAAACTGGAAATTCAGTTCCAGACAAACCATCAGGTGTTTCTTCCCTCCCAAGGACAGAGCTGGACCTAATACCAAGCCTGCCAGTTGATGGGGTGGGATACCCGAATCCCAGGTCTAGCCTCTCAGCTTGAGTACCTGGAATGGGGAGTGGGCAGGCAATGGGGCTTCCCACAGAGAAGCAAGGGAAACCTCCCAAGTTTGTGAAGGAACTCAGGCCCAATGCTACAAAGAGCCTCTTAAGGGAAGGGGGGAGGTCTCCACCTGCTTTCAAAGGAAACAGTTATTTACAACTTTATACTCACTTGCGTCTGGGGGAGGTAATAGGGAGGTGGGGAAAGGGACTACAACGTATTCTCCTTTCTCATTTCCAGCAACGAGAAGCAGCTGCAGAGAAAGAGTTAAAGGAGCAAGGAAGCTCCAGCCATTACCCCATCCCTGTGCCTAGGGCTGTCTGGGGGGTCATGACAGTGCTTTCTGCTCTGGCTAGGGGCCACTCGGTGTCTTTCTGCAGCAGCTGCCGGCCCCCCAAGCAATTTGCAAGGTCAATGCTGACCTGCTTCCTAAAAGGAACAAAACAATTCACTGACAATGAAGCAAATAGCGCATACACCACATCGCAACCCCCTCTTCCTCAAATCAGGTTTTACCCCTGTGCCTCCCTGCCCAGATGCCGACTCTGGGCTTCCACCAGCCCCACTGGGAAACCCAGGATAGCATCACAGCTGCAGAGCATGTCTCGCCTCGCTGGCCAACCCAAGGAGACTCTCCGTACAGGGGAGAGATGCTATCGCTAAAGGAGACCTGAGCTTGGGGGAGGGGGAAGGAGGGAAAGCTATGTTTCTTACCAAGCGCCACAGTCACTTCCCCGAAGCGAAGAGAAGAGAAGGATGAATGAACTGAAACAAGTTGGAGGTTGAGCCCTCACAGAGCTCGGCTTCTTCTTCTGTCTCTCTGGGTCTCTCCCCGGTCCCTCTCCCGTCTGTCTCTCTGGTTTGCTCGCTAGCTTGCGCGCGCTCACGCTCTCCGTCTCTCTCTCTCTCTCACCCTCCCCTCCTTCCTCTCTCTCTCCCCCTCTCTCGCTCCTTCTCTTCTCTCTCTCCCCCCCTTCCCACTTCCCCTCCCCCTTTGCTGGTTTTGGATTCACCACTGCTTGGTGCTGAGCACGAGGCTGTGCTGGGGCTCAGAACACAGCGCTGCAAAGGTTTGCATCTGTGGTTGTTTTAGGAAAGACTAAAGTAGTATTTGATTCTTTTAGCTATCCAGCAGAGAAACAGGGAAGCTCTGAGAGAAGGGGAAGAGCAAAGGAAGCAAAGGGAAAGGAAAGAGAGCATAAAGGATAAGAGCGAATAGGAGGATAAAGGAAGTATGGATTACCATACTTGATGTGTGATGCTTACTAGCTAGCTGCTCCTAGACGGAAGATAAGTGGTCTGTCTCCCTTTCATCCCTATGGGCGCGCCTTAGCCCAGGCTCCATATAAAGGTTGGACAAATCTGTCTGTTCACATTACATCTCTGAGGACAATGGTGAGCAAAAAAAAAAAAAAAAAAAAAAATACTACATCAAAGAGGTTGCCATTCCCACTCCACTAAGAAGAAAGGGTTCAGCCACATTGATCTGCCAGTGACCTAACTGCCACCCCCACCTCCAACCAAGTAGAAGTGTAGACCCAATACAGAACTGTCATCTGGAGCTTACCTCCAGGCAAAACAGACAAGCAGCAGAACCACAAAGCTTTCCTTTCAAAAACCTCTAAAGGGAATACAGGTGTATGTAAGTTTGTGAGCCTACATGTAAGTTTGCACAAGGAGGAAGAAAGAAAGGAAGGAGATTAATTAACTCAAAGTATAAAAGAATAATATTCCCATTGAGGGAAAAAAACTGAACAAATTATAGTAATAATGCAACAGGGGGTAGGAAAAGACCTAGACTGAGAGTAAAATAAAGGAACTTTGCTTTGACTTCTGCCTCTGAAAATTACTTGATTATTATCTTTGACAAGTCTGACCCTCATTATCCTCAATGGCGAAATGAATGGTGATGGATGGACATGATTTTGAAAGACCCTTTCACACCTAACAATCTAGGCTCTAAGACAGGAAAATCTCAGATGAAGGAGTTGACCTGTGGAGAGTGAAATATAGGCTACCAAATTTAAAAGGTTTTCCAAAGGTGAGTCCCCAAATGGGACCTCAAATCACACTGACAAAACATTCCCTTTTGAGCATTTCAGGGGCAACATAAATATGAACCGCTATCAAAGAATTCAGCCCCTCTTATGTGATTTTTTAACCCATTTAGTCAGAGAATCAAAATGGTCCTTTAGGGCATCTGATTGAACATATGTTTTATTGTGTATGTTAAGTGTACTGATATAGACTGGGACATGGAAGGCACTTAAAATTCTTCCCACAGTGTACTATTTCTATCTGAACCACTATCCTGTTGGGTCCACTCCCTCCAAAAAATTCCTGAAACACTCTACTTCTGTTCATTGAGGTACATGTGCTATACTCTGACTACATGCATATACCCGTTTACTGAGTATATATAGAGGGATCTATAGGCTCAGTCACTGAACTGTAAGGACCCATAAGATAACTATCCCATTCCTTTTTGTGACTGAGTAGTATTCCATTGCATGTGTGTGTGTGTGTGTGTGTGTGTGTGTGTGTGTGTACACACCACATCTTCTTTATCCATTCCTCTCTTAATGGACATCTAGGTTGCTTCCATGTCCTGGCTGTTGCAAATAGTGCTGCAATGAACACTGGGGTGTGTATATCTTTTTGAACTGTGCAATTTGCAGCAATGTGGCTGGACCTAAAAATTCATACAGAGTGAAGTAAGAAAAAGAAAAACAAATATCGTATACTAATGCATATATGTGGAATCTAGAAAAAATGGTGTAGATGATCTTTGCAAAGCAGAAATAGAGACACAGACGTACAAGATAAATGTCTGGATACGAAGGAGAAAGGGGGTGGACGAATTGGGAGATTGGAATTGACATATATACACTAGTATGTATAAAATAGATAACTAACGAGAACTTACTATATAGAACAGGCACTCTATTCAATGCTTTGTGCTGACCTAAATGTGAGAGAAATCCAGAAATGGGATATATGTATATGTAGAGCTGATTTACTTCGCTGTACAGCAGAAGCTAACACAAAACTGTAAAGCAACTATACTCCAATATAAATTAATTTAAAAACAGATAATGATCTCATTTTGCAGAAAGAGAAGCTTGCCTACAGAAAACAAATATAGCTCACACAATGTCATAGTGAATCAGTGACAACACCAAGACCACTCTAAGCCAAGTGTATGTGTGGGCACACAGCTGTGTACAATTCCTCCTGCACAGGTATGTACTTGTTTGCACAAATACTCATTTGATTTAGAGGATTAGTGAAATGGCAAGAAGAAATATTAGAAGCTGTCATAAGGTTGCTGTATTATTTCATAGGGTTGCCATAACAAATTACCATAAATTTGGTGGCTTAAAGCAACAAAAGTTTATTGTCTCACAATTCTGGAGGCCACAAGTCTGACATTAAGGTATTGGCAGGGTCACACTTGCCCCAAAGACTCTAGAGGGGAATCTTTCCATGACTTTTCCAGCTTCTGGTGGCCCCTAGAATTCCTTGCCTTATAGAAGCATCACTCCAATCTCTGCCTCAGTCTTCAAATTGTCTTCTTCTCTGTGCCTCTGTGTAACCAAATTTCCCTGCCTTTTCCTTTATAAAGACAGCAGTCACAGGATTTAAATCCTTAAATCTTTAAATCTTAAATCCTTAAATCTAGGATGACATCATCTCAAGAAATTTTACTGATTACTTCAGTATTTGAACATCTGGTGATGTCCATGTGTAGAGTCTTCTCTTGTGTTGTTGGAAGAGGATGTTTGCTATGACCAGTGTGTTCTCTTGGCAAAACTGTTATCCTTTGCCCTGCTTCATTTTGTACTCCAAGGCCAAACTTGCCTGTTACTCCAGGTATTTCCCTTTCCCACAGTCAGTCAATACCAATATCAGATTGGTTATGTTCTTTGCAGCCAAAGATGAAGAAGCTCTACACAGTAAGCAAAGACAAGACCTGGAGCTGACTGTGGCTCAGATCATGAACTTCTTATTGCAAAAGCCGGACTTAAGTTGAAGAAAGTATGGAAAACCACTAGGCCATTCAGGTATGACCTGAATCAAATCCCTTATGATTATACAGTGAAAATGGTGAATAGATTCAAGGTAGATCTGGTAGACAGAGTGCCTGAAGAACTACAGATGGATGTTCGTAACATTGTACAGGAGGCAGTGACCAAAACCACCCCCAAGAAAAAAGAAATGCAAGAAGGCAAAGTGTTTGTTTGAGGAGGCTTTACAAACAGCTGAGAAAAGAAGAGAAGTGAGAGACAAGGGAGAAAGGAAAAGATATACCAAACTGAATCCAAACTTCCAGAGAAGAAGAGCAAGGAGAAATAAGAAGGCCTTCTTAAATGAACAGTGAGAAGAAATAGAGGAAAACCATAGAATGGGAAATACTAGAGATCTCTTCAAGAAAACTGGAGAGATCAAGTGAACATTCCATGCAAGGATGGGCACAAAAACAGTAAGAATCTAACAGAAGTAGAAGAGATTAAAGAGATGAAAAGAATATACAGAAGAACTATTCAAAAATGGTCTTAATGACCCAGACAACCATAATGGTGTGGTCACTTACCGAGACGCTGACATCCTGGAGTGTGAAGTCAAGTGGGCCTTAGGAAGCATTACTACGGACAAAGGTAGTGAAGGTGATGGAATTCTCAGCTGAACTATTTCAAACCCTAAAAGATCAATATGTCAGCAAATTTGGAAAACTCAGCAGTGGCCACAGGACTAGAAAAGGTCAGTTTTCATTCCATTCCCAAAGAAGAACAATGCCAAAAAATGTTCAGACTACCATACAACTGTGCGCATTTCACATGCTAGTGAGGTAACACTCAAAATCCTTCAAGCCAGGCTTCAGCAGTATGTGAACCAAGAATTTCCATATGTATAAGCTGTATTTAGAAAAGGCAGAGGAATGAAAGAACAAATTGCCAACATTCGTTTGATCACAGAGAAAGCAAGGGAGTTCCATAAAAACATCTATTTCTGCTTCATTGACTATGCTAAAGCCTTCAACTCTGTGGATCACAACAAACTGTGGAAAATTCTTAAAGAGATGAGAGTACCAGACTACCTTACCTGCCTCCTGAGAAACATATATGCAGGTCAAGAAGCAACAGTTAGAACTGGACATGGAACAACAGACTAGTTCAAAATTGGGAAAGGAGGATGACAGGGCTGTATATTGTCACCCTGCTTATTTAACTTATATGCAGAGTGCATTATGTGAAATGGCGAGTTGGATGAATCACAAGCTGGAATCAAGATTGCCTCGAGAAATATCAACAACCTCAGATATGCAGATGATACCAGTTTAATGGCAGAAAGTAAAGAGGAGCTAAAGAGTTTCTTGATGATAGTGAAAGAGGAGAGTGAAAAAGCTGGCTTAAAACTCAACATTCAGAAAACTAAGATCATGGCATCCAGTCCCATCACTTCATGGCAAATAGAAGGGGAAAAAAATGGAAACAGTGACAGACTTTATTTTCTTGGTCCCCAAAATCTCTGCAGATGGTGACTACAGCCTTGAGATTAGAAAAGGCTTGCTCCTTGGAAGAAAAGCTATGACAAACCTATCAGCATATTAAAAATCAGAGACATCACTTTGCCAACAGAGGTCTGTATAGCCAAAGCTATGGTTTTTCCAGTAGTCATGTACGGATGTGAGAGGTGGATCATAAAGAATGTTGAGTGCTGAAGAACTGATGCTATCAAATTGTGGTGCTGGAGAAGACTCTTGAGAATTACTTGTACTGCAAGAAGATCAAACTAGTCAATCTTAAAGGAAATCAGTCCTGAATATTCATTGGAAAGACTGATGCTGAAGCTGAAACTCCAATACTTTGGCCACCTGATGCAAAGAGCTGACTCATTGGAGTAGACCCTGATGCTGAGAAAGATTGAAGGTAAAAGAAAAAGGGGGTGGCAGAGGATGAGATGGTTGGATGACATCACCAACTCAATGGACATGAGTTGAGCAAACTCTGGGAAATTGTGAAGGATAGGTAAGCCTGGCTTCCTGCAATTCATGGGGTTGCAAGAGTTGAACATGACTTAGCAACTAAACAACAACAACAACTTCTACAGAGAATATACATCCAAATAAGATCACATCCTTAGGTTCTGATGGACATGCATTTTGTTGTGTTAGTCACTCAATTGTGTCCAACTTTGTGATCCCATGGACTGTAGCCCACCAGCCTCCTCGGTCCATGGAATTCTCCAGGCAAGAATACTGGAGTGGATAGCCATTCCCTTCTCCAGGGTATCTTCCTAACCCAGGGATTGAATCCAGGTCTCCTGCATTGCAAGCAGATTCTTTACTGTCTGAGCCACCAGGGAAGCCCAGACATGAATTTTGGGAAGATACTATTTGACCAACTACAGTGGCCAAGTTTTCTTTTTGTCAGTTAAAGCCACTAAACAAATAAACCATCTGGGGAACCATCATTTTTAAAAGAAAAGATATTTCAATCCCAAGAAGTTAGATGAAGATACCCTCATAGCAAAACTATAATTTAAATCCTATGGTTTTAGCTATGTTAATAGCTTAAAAAATAGTATTTTTATAAATGTTCTCAGTTCACTGCAAACCACAGAAAAAATTTTACTAGAACCACTTCTGATATTGGAGCAGTTTCTATCAAACCAATCCTGCTGCAGACAGAAATAATAAACTCTCGACAAAAAACAATCTGGATGCATTGGAAATGTATCATAAATAGTCATAAATTGGAAGAGAGTTGACAATTGAAAGAAAGGAACAATACTGAGTTTGCCCTTTTTAAAAATGTCTGCCTGAGGGCGGGCCACAGGTCAGAGCAATAACTAAAACTCTAGAGAAATTGAAAGTAAGTGTTGCAGCTGGTAAATGTTCAACAACTGGATCTCCAGGAAAAATAAATGAAAGCCCAATTCATAGTATTTCCCAATTTCCATAGTGCAAATACTCCCACCCTGGCTTGTAGAACCAAAAGACAGTTCAGGATGACAAATGAAGCTGGAAAACAATGAGAGAAATCCAATAATTGAGAGAACTTCAGAGTGGGAGATCCCCATTCTGTGTACAAACTGCCCAAATCGCTGATGGAACTATCAGTTACACATGTGGTGACAGTTTCCAAAGAGCCTAAATATAGCTGAAAAAATTAATCAGAATTTTCAGTGCTGCCCATCACAAAGGAGAGTTTTGAGTTTCAGTTCAACCACATTAATTTCTGACTAAAACAAACAAAAAAAGCAATTCTCCACAGAGAAATGAAAGAGAATATAGGTATCCTACATATATCATTCACAAAGTTTAGGGTATACTCCAAAATTCCTAGGGGAAAAAAAAAAAAGGAAAATATTACCAGCAATCAGTGGAAACCAACCCTGAAATGGGCCAGATGTTGAAATTAGCAGAAAAGGATTTTAAGTCTTCTAGCGTAACCACTAATGGAAATAAAGGAAAACACACTTTTAATAAATAAATAGAAAATCATATCAGAAGTCTAGAAACAATCAAAAAGGAACAACGGATGCAAATTCTAGAATTGAAAATGAAATATCTGAAGTTCACTGGGTGGGCCTAATAGCAGATTGAAAGTGAAAGAAGGAAGAGTAAATTAACTTGAATGCAAATTAATGGATATTATTCAACCTGAAATACACAGAGAGAAAGAAAAAGATTAACAGAGCCTCAGTGATCTGCTAGATAATATCAAAGTTCTAACATATATGTAGTTGGAGTCCCAGAAGGCAAAAAACAAAAGAGGCAGGAAAAATATTTGAAAAATAATGCCTGAAAATTTTCCCAATATAATGAAACATAAATATACAGATTCAAGGAGCTCAATGAACCCCAAGCAAAATAAATGGGTACATCATATCAAACCACATGAAAATCAAATATTAAGGGAAAATCTTGAAAGAATCCAGAAAAAAATAACACACTGAAGAAAAATAATATATTTGACCATTGACTTCTCATCACAAAAAGAGATATCTTTAAAATGCTGAAATATAAGAAAAAGAAAATATATATCAATACATCTAGCAACATTGACTCTAAGGAAACTTTGAAAAGTTAAAGGTGGACTTCCAATTTCCAGTTTCCCATGTAAGGAATTTGGTAGTCACCACTCCATCTTATCAACAAGTAAACCTTGAGCAAACTGAAAAAACAATAGCTCTTGCATACATAAGGTGAGGACACAAGGCAAGCTGCTGCATGCAAGACTGGAGAGACAGAGGCAAATACACGGAGCTAAAGCTTAACCCAGCAGAGACTCAATAGCTGAAACTGCCTGGGGATCCAATGCTGGGGTTAATTGATAAATTGCTGGGGGCTCAGTGTGGACAAGTATGAGAATTAAAAATTCCAGGGGCACCCAGTAATAGGCAGCCCCACAAAATTGTGAGATTTATCTCTAGGAACTTATGTTCTCACAATAAATATTGGAGAAAAAAATTCTTCCTGCTTCCTTCACCAGGGGAGAGGGGGAAAGGAACCATGCTGAAATACACCTGAGTGTAAGGCCTGCCCTGAGGAGAATCTAGATAACCAGAGCCTAGCCTGCTGGAGTATTATCAAAGCCTAACTGACCTGGGGAAAGGGAAATAGCCAACTTTACTCATTTCTAGTCTTTTGTGTGGAAAAAGAAAAATACCCAACCTCAGCCCACTCTAGTCATCCTGATTTAACTAAGCAGGGTGAAAAATACTGAGAAGCATTTGTGAAGTCCACAGTGCAGAGACACAGGCTTACTAAAGACTGAGACCTAATCATAGGAATGTATAATATTTCCTTCCCCCCATACCTCATATCGTGTCCAACAATCAAGAAAAAATTGTAATGCATGCCAAAACGCAAAAAACACAATTTGAAGAGACAAAGCAAGCATTACAAACAGGTATGACAAAGATGCTGGAATTATCAGACCAGGAATTAAAAACAACTATGAATAATATGTAAGGGCTATCATGGATAAAGTAGATAGCATGCAAGATAACATGGGCAAATAAGCACAGAGACAGAAATCCTAAGAAAGAACCTAAAAGAAATGCTGGAGATCAAAAACATTGTAACAGAAGTGAAGAATGCCTTTGATGGGCTTATTAGTAGACTAGACACAGAAAAAAATTACTGAGCTAGAGAATATATCAACAGAAAACTTTGTCCAAAACTGAAAAGCAAAAGACTTAAAAAAAATAGAACAGAATATCCAAGGACTTGAGACAACTACAAAAATTGTAACATATGCATAATGGGAGTACCAGATGGAGAAGAGAGAAAGGAACAGAAGAAATATTTGAAACAATAATGACCGATAATTTCCCCAAAATATTGTCATACACCAAACTGCAGATTTGGGAGCTCACAGGACACCACACAAGAAAAAATGCCAAAAAACTGTACTTAGGCCTATCATTTTCAAAATACATAAAATCAAAGATAAAGAAAAAAATCCGGTTTTAATTACTACAGCTTGTAGTATAGTTTGAAATCAGGAAGTGTGATGCCTCTGATTTTGTTCTCTCTTTCTCAGGGTTGCTTTGGTGAATCAGAGACTTTAATGGTTCTACATGGATTTTAGATTTTTTTTTCCTATTTGTGTGAAAAATACCATTGAAATTTTGATAAGGATTGCACTGAATCTGTAGATTATAGTATGGACATTTAAGCAATATTAATTATTCTGATCCATATATATGAGCTATCTTTCCATTTATTTGTGTCTTCTTCAATTTATTTCTTTTCAGTATATAAACCTTTCACATCCTTGGTTAAATTTATTCCTAATAATATTATCGTTTTTGATGCTATGGTAAATGGGATTGCTTGCTAAATTACTTTTCAGATAGTTAATTTTTAGGATTCAGAAATGCAACTGATCTTTGTTGATTTTGTATCCTACAGCTTTAATTCATTATTAGTTATAATAATTTTTTGTGAAAATTTTAGCATTTTCTATACATAAGAGTATGTCATCTGCAAACAGAGAAGCATTTAATTTCTTCTTTGTTGATTTGGATGCCTTTTATTTCTTTGTCTTGCCTATTTGCTCTGGATAAAACTTTCAGTACTATATTGAATAGGAGTGGTGAGAGTGGGCACACTTATTCCACCATAGAAAAAAGTTTTCAGTCTTTCACCATTGAGTATTATGTTAGCTGTGGGTCTTTCATACATGGGTTTTATTATGTTGAGGTACACTGGAAAAGACCTGGATTCTAGGAAAGATTGAAGGCAAAAGGAGAAGAAGGTGAAAGAGGGTAAGAAGGTTAAGATAACATGAATTTGAGCAAACTCTGGGAGACAGGGGAAGCCAGAGGAGACTGGAATGCTATAGTCCATGAGGTTGCAAAGAGTTGGATACAGCTTAGCAACTGAAGAAGAGCAGCATCCCTTCTACACCCAATTTGTTGTGAATTTCTATTGTAAAAGGATATTGGAGTGCTTTTTCTGCCTTTGTTGAAATAATCATATGATTTTTATCCTTCATTTTATTAATGTGGTTTTCACATTTATTGATTTGCATATGTTGAATCATCATTGCCTCCCAGGGATAAATCCAGCTTGATCATGCTGTATGATCCTTTTAATGTGCTGTTGAATTAAGTTTGTTAGTATTTTGTTGGAAGATCTGTGTCTACATTCATCAGAGATACTGGATTATAGTTTGCTTTTCTTGAAGTCTACTTTTCTGGCAGTGGTGTCATGATATTACTGTCCTAAAAATAAGTTTGGGGTGTTCCTTCCTCTTGAGTTTTTTTGGAAGAATTTTAGAAGGATTTGCCTTAATCTTTTTTACCATATTTGTTAGAATTCGGTGAATTAATGCTTCAATCTCCTACTCATTATTTTTATGTTCAGATTTTCTGTTTCTTTATGATTCAGTCTTGGTAGGTTGTATATTTCTAGGAATTTACCCATTTCTTTTGTGTTATTCAGTTTGTTGCAATCTAATTATTCATAATAGTGTATTATGGTCCTTTGTATTTTTGTAGTATCCGTCATAATGTTTACTGTCTCCTCTTTCATTTCTAATTGTGTTTATTTGAGTTTCTTCACCCCCCCCCATTTAATCTAGATAAATATTTGTCAATTTTAACTTTTCAAAAAACTAACTCTTGGTTTTCCTTAATTTTTTCTACTGTTTTTCTAGTCTATATTGCTTTTATTTCTGCTCTAATTTGTATATATCCTTCCTTATGCTAACTTTGGATTTAGTTTGTTCTTCTTTTTCTAGTTCCTTGAGGTGTACAATGAGATTGTTTATTTGAGATCTCTTTTTCTTAATGTAGGTGTTTATCACTATGAAACTTTCCTCTTACAACTGTTTTTACTACATCCCTATATGTTTTGGTATGTTGTGTTTCCATTTTCTTTTGTCTCTAGATAGTTTGATTTTCCTTTTGATTTCTTCTTTGACCTATTGGCTTTTCAGAAGTGCACTGTTTGTTTTCCATGCATTTGTCAGTTTTCCAGTTTTCTTGCTCTTATTGATTTCCAATTTCATACTGTTGTGGTCATAAACAATCATCTTAAATTTGTTGAGACTTGCTTTGTAGTGCAACATATGGTATTGGAGAATGTTCCATGTGCACTTGAGAAGAATGAACATTCTGCTGCTGTTGGGTGCAATGCTCTGGATATGTTTGTTAGGTTCATTTACTCTATAGTGTAATTCATGTCTGCTATTTCCTTATTGATTTTTCTGTCAGCATGATCTGTTCAATGTTGAAAGTAGAGTATTGAAGTCCTATTACTTTCTTGCTATTTTCTCCCTTTAGTTCTGTTAATATTTGTTTTAAATATTTAAGCACTCCTATATTTTAAGTCCCCTACATACAAATGAGTTCCATCCTGAGAGCTTGTTCATATGTCAGATTTGTTCATAAGTCCAACAAAGTTAGCCTAGGTACCCAACTAACATAATCAGCTATATAGGACTATACTGTAACAGGTTTATAATACTTTTCACACAGATAATACATAAAATAGCACAAAAAGTAAAGAAAATATTTTTCATCTTACAGTGTAGTACTATGTATATTATCTAGGGTGAAACAGATCACCAGCCTAGGTTGAATGCATGAGACAAGTGCTCGGGCCTGGTGCACTGGGAAGACCCAGAGGGATCGGGTAGAGAGGGAGGTGGGAGGGGGGATCGGGATGGGGAATACATGTAAATCCATGGCTGATTCATGTCAATGTATGACAAAAACCACTACAATATTGTAAACTAATTAGCCTCCAACTAATAAAAATAAATGAAAAAAAAAGTATAGCAGTACAGTACAATAGCTGCCATACAGGAGTTGGCATCGAGTGAACAGGGAAGGATAGTTACCAGCTGGAGGAGAGAGAGGAGTTGGGGGATGGTAGAGCTGAAGGCTCATCAGCAATGGGAGAGAGAGAGCAAGCTGTACTTTCATTCATGCCTGACACTGATGGCACAGGTTCTGGTTCCTTGCTGGATTCAATTCTGTTTACCCTCTTGAAAAAATGATCCAGTGATGTCTGGATTCTGAAATTTGCACTGGATTGCCTTCTGAAGGGCTGCTGCAACCTTCGTATACCATTCTACATTCAGGTCCTTTGCCTCAAGAACTAACAATGCCTCCTCAAATATAGAAAATCCCCCTGCTATTTCCTGGTTTGTGAGTCTCTTCAGGTCTTCAGTTATTTCTTCCTCCTCTTATCTCTCTTTGTCCTTTCTCTGTGCTTCCAATTCCATCATTATTGCTTGACACTTCCTAGCAGTACTAGCTACATCACTGCTGCTTTTACACTTGCTTCCAGATATCCTGGGCTTGAAATAAAGATACTGTACTACTGTACCCTATATAGTACTATAAAATACAAAAATGTGCAATCACTTGTAGAGGACACATACACATGACAATGTACACCCGACCTGTGAACTAACTTATGTGACTGGACACGCAAACACGTTTGCATCTTTGAAAGTTTGCAACTTGAATATTCATATGTACAGGACTTACTGTACATATATACTTATAATTGTTGTTCTCTTCATGAATATACCCTTTCATACCTATATAATGTCTTTTGTGACCAATTTTGTCTGAAAGTCTATTTTATCTGATATAAATGTAGCCATTTCTGCTCTTTTTTGGTTACTATTCCCATGGACATCTATTTCTATCATTTCACTTGGAGCCTATGTGTGTTCTTAAGGCTTAAGTGAATCTCTTATAGGTGGTATAGAGCCGAGTCTTAGATGTTTTTCCATTCAGCATTTCTGTGTCCCTTGATTTGAGATTTAACCCTTTTGGGTTTAAAGTAATTATTGATATGTAAGAGCTTAATATTGCCACCTTCATAACTGACTTCTGGCTACTTTGTAGTTCCATTATTCCATTCTTCATCTCCAACTATCTTTCTTTATGATTTGATGATTTATGTAGTGGTATGCTTTGATTCCTTTCTTTTTATCTCTTGTGTATCTTCTGTGGATTTTCATTTTGTGGTTACCATGAAGCTTACATAAAACTTACTGTGGTTATAATAGTCTATTTTAATCTAATAACAACTTCTCTCACATATAAAAACTCTAGCCTTTTTCTCCACCACACACATTTTATATTCTTGATGTCACAATTTATATTTTTTTTACATTTTGGGTCCATTAAACAATGATTGCAGTTATATTTATCTTTAACATTTTTTAGCACTTATATTAGAGTTTAAAGTGGTTTATAAGTAAGAAAAATAGCAAAATATTTTGGCAGCTCAGCTGGTAAAGAATCTGCCTGCAATGAGGGAGACCTGGGTTCGATCCCTGGGTTGGGAAGATCCCCTGGCGAAGGGAAAGGCTACCCACTCCAGTATTCTGGCCTGGGGAATCCCGTGGTCTGTATAGTTCATGGGGTTGCAAAGAGTCGGACATGACTGAGTGACTGTCACTTCATAGACACTGCACAAAATAAGATCTATAAAGATACACAAATGGTCAGTGGGTGCTGGAAAAGTTGCATTATTAGTCATTGTAGAAAGTCAGATTAACACATATCAAGTATCACTACACATTCACTAGAATAGATGAAAGATTAATTTATATTCACTGTTGTCAAGAATGTGAAGCAAATAAAACTCTCACACATGAATTGTGAAAGTTTAAAGTGGTGCAACCACTTTAACAAACTCTTTCTCATAGAATTTAACATGCAACTATACCTACAATCCAGCAATTCTACTCAAAGTATATAACCAATAGAAAGGAAATCATATGTTCACAAAAAAATGTTATGCAAGAAAGTTCATAGCAGCTTTATTTACAATAGCTAAAAATGGGGGGAAAACAAAGTCCATTGCAATAACTGGATAAACAAACTGTTGACATTCATACAGTGAGGGTCCTAGTCAGTATTAAAAAGGACAAACTATTGATAAATGCAACAGCCTGCAGAGATCTCAAAAAAACATGACGCTCAGCAAAGAAGTGAGATCAAAGAGAAGTACACAATCTATTGTTATATTTATATTTAGTGCAGGAATAGGCAAAACTAATCTACAATAAGAGAAGCTAGATCACTTAGGTGTGGGGACAGTGACTGGTGGGGGCACAAGGAAATTTTCAGGGATCATGGAATGTTCCTTATCTCAATCTGGGTGATGGTTACATGAATGTATCCTTTTGTCAAAATTCATCTTTTTGTTTATGAAAGGTATGTGGTTTTCACTATATGCGTATTATATCACAAGAAAGTACTGTAGAAGACAAAAACAAAAGGATCACCTGAATATTGCTCTACTAAGAAAATACAAAACTAAAATTCTCCCCCAGAGAAAATCTAGGCCAAAATGGCTTAACTACAATTTCTACCAATCATTTAAGAAAGAAGTAATTACAGTACAATAAAAACTATTCCATAGAATAGATAAAGGGACAACACTCCCAAAAATCATTTTATGAGGCTCACAAAACCTTGAGATCAAAACCTGACAAGGACTGAACAAGCAAACAAAATTATGGGCCATTCTGATTCATGGTCATGAATGAAAACGTCCCTAAAAATGTTCATAAATCATATCCAACAATATACACAAACTGTAATACATCATGGCCAAGTTGGGTTTATCCAAGAAATGTGATTCTGGTTAAAAATTTTAAAAATGTAATTCACCACATTAACATTTTAGAGGAGAAAATATTTTAATTATGCAAAGAGGCATAAGAAAAGAGGCATCTGATAAAGTTTGATATCCATTCTTTCCCCCAAAAAATAGCAAACAAGGAATATAAGAGAACTTCTTGAATATGATACAATGTATCTAGAAATATACTTACTGAAAATATCACACTTATTTATAATATATTAAAATATTTTTCTTTGACATTGGAAATAAGATAAGATGGCTACCATTATCACTAAACTATTCAGCATTATAGTGGAAATAATAGTGAGCTCAGTGTATTAAGAATACAACAAAAAATGAAAGCATAAACATAGGAAAAAAAGTATAAAATTGTTGTTATTCACAGGTTGTATTATTGATTACATAGAAAATATAAAAGAACATATAGATAAACTATTACCTTTAAGTAGGTACTTTAGTAAAATTGTTGGATACAAAAGTGATATACAAAAATCAATTTTCTTAAATGAGCAAAAAATGTTTATGTCACTAAAAGATTCCAGTCATAATAGCATCAAGAACACCTGTTTGGATTGCTTCTGGATAAAAGATCATGAGACACAACAATATTTTACAACTAGAAAAAACTGGAAAATTTAAATTTTTTATTGAGGTAAAATTGGTATACTACACTGTGTAAGTTTCATATGTATAACATTTTAATTTGATATCTGTAAACTCTACAAAATGGTCACCCCCAAAATTCCACTTAGCATTTATCAACATACAATTGACCCCCTTCACCCATTTTGCACAGCCCCCAGCCCCCTCCTTTCTGATAATCATTAATCTTCTCTCTGTATCTGTGAGTTAGTTTTTGTTTTGTTTGATCATTTTCTTGTTTGCTTTTTTGTTTTAGATTCCACATATGAGTGAAATCATATAGTATTTGTCTTTCTCTGACTTACTTCACTCATTTCATTGGAATACAAAAATTATAATTTTAAAGGTACCATATAATGGTAGAAACAACAGGATTAAATCACAATTCAAGGAAGGGAATACTTTTCAATGTGAATTGACAATCTCCAATTCTTTTTCCCCCTCTGAAATATGTACCAACTCTAATAACAGGCTGTGGATCAGCCTTACCCAGACAAAAAGCCTCTACTGAGAGAAAGAAAACCCAACAAAGTTTTAACAGTTTGACAGGGCTGGTTGACAAATTGAAAAGTTGATGAGACAAATGCTCAGCAAATTTCCCCTACCAGACATTTGCTGACTTCTGGTGCTGCACAAGAATACAGGGAGCTAGGTCAAATACTTCTAAAAGGTAAAGTGAAATCTCCAGCAACAACCAGTTCTTAGGAAACAGACATGTGCTAGAATCTGAAGTTATAGGAGGCTGCAAACTGTAAATGACAGATCTTGATTTTCAGCAATCTTTCAGAAATCAAAAGACAGAAGCCCTTCAGTGTTTTGCAACTTACAGAGGAAGAGCAAACCACAGTAGCTTATTTTATTAAAACTGCAATCCAACCCTGACTCATCTCCATATCTAATTGGATTGAGAAAAGCATCCCCTTACCTTATCCTAAAAGCAGAAAGTTAGAAGTCTTTCTAGAATATCTCATCTACAGATACTATGGTTCTTTTGTATGGCATGCATGGCATGCAAAAAAAAAAAAATTACTGAAGTGGCTACATGCCTATCAGAATGGCCCAAATCCAGAAAACTGACAACACTAAGTACTGATGAGGGTGTAAAGCACAGGAATTCTCATTCATTTCTGATGGGGACGCAAAAAGGTATGACCACTTTGGAAGGCAGTTTGGAGATTTCTTACAAAACTAAGCATACTCTTATCATATATCCTCCTTGTTATTTACCCAAAGGAACTGAAGACTTATTTCCACACAAAAAATTACACACAGGTGTTTATAACCAGTTTATAATTTCTAAATCCTGGAAGCAACCAATATGCACTTCAGTTGGTGAATAGATAGATAAACTATGATATATTCAGTTGATGGAATATTCTTCATCACTAAAAGGAAATGGGCTATTGAGCCACGGAAAGACATGAAGGAAACCTCAATGTATATTACTAAGTGGAAGAAGGTAATCTGAAAAGGGTACATACTGTATTATTCCAACTGTATGACAATCTGGAAAAGACAACACTATATAGACAGTAAAAAGATCAACAGTTGCCAAGGTGTGTGGGGAGGAAGGGATGAATAGGCGGAGCACAAAGGACTTTTAGGGCAGTGAAGCTATTCTTTATGATTACGTAATGGCAGATGCATGTTACGATAACTCCCCTACATACAAACCTTCAAGTCACGAATTTTCAGTCAGGTGTGAGTGACTTTGCAGCTGGCCCTCTGTCTTCTATTGCTGATGATCCTTCCGTTCAACCACCCCCCAACTCCTCTCCCCACTCCAGTCAGTAATTCTTCTTGCCAGTTCACTCGATGCCAGCCCTGGTATGTCAGCTGCTGTACTATATACTACTGTACTTTCCAAGGTACTGTGCCATCACATTAAAAATGCTTTCTTTATTTTTTGCATTTTTAATGTACGGTTTTGTTGTTGTTGTTTAGTCACTAAGTCATGTCCAACTCTCTTGCAACCCCATGGACTATAGCCCACCAGGCACCTCTGTTCATGGGATTTCCCAGGCAAAAATACTGGAGTAGTTTGCCATCTCCTTCTCCAGGGGATCTTTCCAACTCAGGGATCAAATCTGTGTTTCCTGCATTGGCAGGCAGATTCTTTACCACTAAGCCATCATCAGGGAAGCCCTTTTTTAATGTATATTATTTATGTGAAAAGTTGGCTTCCCTGGTGGCTATGCGGGAGACCCAGGTTCAGTCCCTGAGTTGGGAAGATCCCCTGCAGAATGAAATGGCTACCCACTCCAGTATTCTTGCCTGGAGAATTCCATGGACAGAGGAGCCTGGCAGGCTACAGTCCATGGGGTCGCAAAGAATCGGATGAAACTGAGCAACTTTCAATTTTTTCTTATGTGAAAAGTATTAAAACCTATTACAATACAGTACTATACAGCCCAGTGTGTTAGTTGGGTACCTAGACTAACTTTGTTGGTCTGTTGTTGTTATTCAGTCACTAAGTCGTGTCTGACTCGTTGTGACTTTGTTGGACTTATAAACAAATTAGACTTACTAACACACTCTCGGAATGGAGCTTGTTTGTATGTAGGGGACTTACTGTGTTATACATTTGTCCATAGAATATACTGCACCGAGAATGAACCCTAATGTAAACTATGGACTTTGGATAATGATGATATAGTAATGTAGGCTCATCAACTGTAACAAATGCACCACTCTGGTGGGGGATGTTGATAATGGGAGAGGCTGTACATGACTGGGAGTAGAATGTATGTGGGAAATCTCAGTGCCTTCCCTACTCAATTTTACTGTGCACTTAAAACTACTCTAAAATAATAAAGTGTATTAAAAATAACCAAAAACAGCACAAGATATGCAAAGAGTTAAGGTGATATGGAATGTTACCTCAAGAGAAAACATAGAAAAGAGATGCATAAAGATGATCCGGATATTGAAATCATCAGAACATTAGTTCAAAATTAGCTGTGACTAACATTTTAAGAGAAATAAAGAGAAAGATAAGAAAAAGAGATGAAAAAATCAAGAAATTCAATAGGGAATTTTAATCAATAAAAATAAGAATCAATTGGATATCCTAGAAGGGAAAATGTCAGAATTCAATGCATAGGTTTAATAGGATAATGGATAGGATACAAAAGAACAGGACTGTATAACTCCAAACTAAATTAACAGAAAATGCTAAAACTGAAGTACAAAAAGAATGAATTGGAAAAAAATACAGAACAGAGAATAATAGACATGTAGGACACAATCAAGATCTAAAATATATGTAATGAGAGAAGAGAAGGAATGTAGTAGAAGCAACTTTCAGACAATATCCAAAACATTTACAAAACTAATGAAAGATATAAACGCACAAAATCAAGAACCTCAGTGGACCATAAGCAAGATAAACAGAAAACCACACTTAAGCACATCATAGTCAAGGTGCTAAAAACCAAAGGTTCAGAGAAAATCTTCAAGCAGCAGAAGAGTAAAAGACACTACGTTCAAAGGAACGATATTGAAATTAAGGTAGACTTCTCAAAATAAACACCACAAGTCAGAAGGCAATATTATGGCATTTTTAAAGTGCTAAAGTAAAAATAAACAAACAGAACTACCAATATAGAATTATATATCCAAGGAAAATATTCTTCAACAATGTGGGTGAAATAAAGAGACTTTCAGAATACCAAAGACTGGAGGAATTCCTCACAAGCAGACCAACACTATAAGGGAAAAAAAAAGAAAATTATTCAGGCAAAAGGGAAATGATCCCAGACAGAAATATGGTTAAGTATAAACTGATATGTATGATCATTGTAATATTCCATAGAATTTAAATTATATGTAAAGCTAAAATTCTTGACAAATATAATGCAAAAGATGAAAAAGGGATGAGTGAAGTTTAAATGTTCTAGCAATATCAGAGAAGTGGTGCAAATAATTTCTATTAGACAGTGATAAATCATGGATTCCTGTTATATTTACTAAGATAATTACTAAAAGAAGATATAACTGAGAAGAAGGTATAAGTGAGAAGTTATTAGGGGGAAATATGCAAAATAAAAATGTTGACAAATCTAAAAGAAGGCAAGAATGAATGAAAGGGAAAAGGAATATAAAAATGAGTCAAATAGAAAATTTATCACTAGATGGTAGATATATTCTAAACCAAACTATATGAGCAATTAAATATAAATGAACCAAATATTCCCAAGTAAAACACTAAGATTGTCAGATAAGATTTAAGAAAGCCCAAATACATGCAAGTTACAAGAGGTGAACTTTAAATGTTAAGATGCAAAAAAAAAAAAAAAAAAGAATATAAAAGGACAAAAATGATTTACCATGAACTAATCGATCAAAAATATACTGTATTATATTAATATCAGAAAAATCAAGCAGCAGTACAAGAGATAAAGTGAGCTATTTCATAATTATAAAGGGGATCAATCAAAGATGATGACATCGTGTCCTCTATGAGACGTGTCAAAGAATTTGTGGGCATCTTTAATCTATCTCAAGACCCAATTAAAATACCAGCAGAGATGTTTGTAGAAATTGACAAGATGATTCTAAAATCATATGTTAATACAAAGGGCTAAAATAGTTAAGAGCAATCATGAAGAAAAAGAACAAATCTGGAGGTCGTATATATATCATGCTATGGTTAGTAAGACACTGTGATATTGGTGCAAGGATATACTATTTGGAATGACAGGGTATAATGAAAAAAGTAAAGTGTTTAGGCATACAGTATCACACGATAGAAAGCATCACTACGAACAAAGCTAGTGGAGGTGATGGAATTCCAGTTGAGCTAATTCAAATCCTAAAAGATGATGCTGTGAAAGTGTTGCACTCAATATGTCAGCAAAATTGGAAAACTCAGCAGTGGCCACAGGACTGGAAAAGGTCAGTTTTCATTCCAATCCCAAGGAAGGGCAATGCCAAAGAATGCTCAAACTACCGCACAATTGCACTCATCTCACACGCTAGTAAAGTAATGCTCAAAATTCTCCAAGCTAGATGTTCAAGCTTGTTTTAGAAAAGGCAGAGGAACCAGAGATCAAATTGCCAACATCCGCTGGATCATCGAAAAAGCAAGAGAGTTCCATAAAAACATCTATTTCTGCTTTATTGACTATGCCAAAGCCTTATAAACTGTGGAAAATTCTGAAACAGATGGGACTACCAGACCACCTGACCTGCCTCTTGAGAAACCTGTATGCAGGTCAGGAAGCAATAGTTAGAACTGGACATGGAACAACAGACTGGTTCCAAATAGGAAAAGGAGTACGTCAAGGCTGTATCTTGTCACCCTGCTTATTTAACTTCTATGTAGAGTACATCATGAGAAACACTGGGCTGGAGGAAGCACAAGCTGGAATCAAGATTGCTGGGAGAAATATCAATAACCTCAGATATGCAGATGACACCACCCTTATGGCAGAAAGTGAAGAAGAACTAAAGAGCCTCTTGATGAAAGTGAAAGAGGAGAGTGAAAAAGTTGGTTTAAAGCTCAACATTCAGAAAACTAAGATCATGGCATCCTGTCCCATCACTTCATGGCAAATAGATGGGGAAATAGTGGAAATGGTGGCTGACTTTATTTTCGGGGGCTCCAAAATCACTGCAGATGGTGATTGCAGCCATGAAATTAAAAGATGCTTACTCCTTGGAAGGAAAGTTATGACCAACCTAGATAGCATATTAAAAATCAGAGACATTACTTTGTCAACAAAGGTCCATCTAGTCAAGTGTATGGTTTTTCCAGAGGTCGTGTATGGATGTGAGAGTTGGACTATAAAGAAAGCTGAGTGCAGAAGAATTGATGCTTTTGAACTGTGGTGTTGGAGAAGACTCTTGAGAGTCCCTTGGACTGCAAGGAGATTCAACCAGTCCATCCTAAAGGAGATCAGTCCTGGGTGTTCATTGGAAGGACGGATGTTGAAGCTGAAACTCCAATACTTTGGCCACCTGATGCGAAGAGCTGACTCATTAGAAAAGACCCTGATGCTGGGAAAGATTGAGGGCAGGAGGAGAAGGGGATGACAGAGGATGAGATGGTTGGATGGCATTACTGACTCAATGGACATGGGTTTGGGTAGATTCTGGGAAGTTGGTGAAGGACAGGGAGGCCTGACGTGCTACAATTCATGGGGTCGCAAAGTGTCGAACACGACTGAGTGACTGAACTGGATGTTTTTATTGAGATTATATTGCAGTGCAAAGGTGAAAGCATAGCTTTTCAAACAAATAATGCTACTTTAAGTGGATATTCATATGGAAAAAGGAATGCAATTATATCCCAAACATACATATGAATTGCAAATAAATTGCAGTTTTATGTTAATATTAAAACAATATTTTTTATAAGTTTCAAGTATACAGCAATACAGTTGACATCTATATACACTACAGAGTGATCACCACAACAAAGCTAGTTGCCACCCATCCCCAATACAGCTGACCCCCTTCACCCATTTCACCCACCCCGCCCAACCCTCTTCCCCTCTGGTAACCACTAATCTGTTCTCTGTATCTATGAGTTTGTTTTATTTTGTTTGCTCATTGGTCTTATTTTTTATATTCCACATGTGAATAAAATCTTATAGTATTTGTCTTTCTCCATCTGACTTATTTCACCTAGCATAACATTAATATCTTCAAGGTCCATCCATGTTATTGCAAATGGCAATTTGCAATGGAGATTTCATTTTTTTGTATGAATGAGTAGTATATCATTGTGTATGTGTGTATGTATATATAAAGCAATGTTTCATAGATAAATATCACTAAGGAAAATCTCCTCATGACTTGGTATAGGAAAATATTTTTTTAAGCAGGACAGAAAAAGTACTAATGAAAAAATAAAAAAAATTGATTACTTATGCCACATTAAAATTAAGACCTGTTCATCAAAACATACCAATAAAAAATGAAAAAAAAAAACAGTCCACAGGATGGGAAATAACACTTGAAATGCACATTTCCAGCAAACAATATATCAAGAAAATATAAAGGACTCCTACAAAATAATAAGAAAAGATAACCCATGTAGAGAAATAGGCAAATGACTTGAACAGTGTGTGCGTGCTAAGTTGCTTCAGTTGTGTCCAACTCTTTGCAACCCTAAAGACTGTAGCCCGCCAGGTTCTTCTGTCCATGGGATTCTCCAGGCAAGAATACCAGAGTGGGTTGCCATTTCCTACTCCATGGGGATCTTCCCAACCCAGGGACTGGGCTTGCGTCTCTTGTGTCTCCTGCATTGGCAGGCGGGTCTTTACTACTAGTGCCACTTGGGAAGAAGTCCACCAAATGTACACCCATGGTGGATTCATGTCAGTATATGGCAAAACCACTACATTATTGTAAAGTAAGTAACCTCCAATTAAAATAAATAAATTTATATTAAAAAAAGGATACCCAATATCCAATATATTTGAAAAGGTATTCAACTTCATTCTCATCAGATAGAAGCAAATAAGCAAATTAAAACCATAAGGAGATACCACTACAGCCCCACTTGAATGGTTAAAATTAGCAGTGCTCACAAATATTAAACAACTGGATTTATTAAATAAATAAATAAATAAAAGCCCTGATTTATAGTAGCTTCTAGTTTCCTCAGTGCAAATAGTACAACCACAGCCAATTTCAAGCAACCATCCTGAGGTCACTGAACAAAGTTGAAAAGAGACACTCACAACTGACTCTTAAAAGACAGTATGGCCTGGCTCCAGAACACCACTGATGTGCAACAACAATAATTTGCACATATTGCTGGTGGGAGCATAAAGTAATACAACCAGTTTGGCAAACTCCTCATCAGTTTCTTCTAAAAGTTGAAGATATGCATATATGTATTATCCAGCAATTCTATTCTAGAGTGTATACACAACAGAAATGCATATATATGTTCACCAAAAGACATGTTCAAGAAGTCTCACATTAGTATATGTAAGAGCCAAATGATTTGGATACTACCCAAATCACTATCAACAGTTTCAAGGATAAACAAATCGTTAACTTAGTGACATAATGATATACTATAGAAATCAGCAATGAACAAACTGTGGCCCACAGGACAAATCTGGCCATCCCACTGTTGCTATATCCTCTGAGCTAAGAATGTTATATCTTTAATAGTTATATAATTACCTACATAACATTATCAGTTTTGCCTCTTTGCCCACAAGTATTTGGTACCTGGCCCTTTAAGAAAAAGTTTGCTGACCCCTGCTATAAATCAATGAAAATGAATAATTTACAAGAGTGATCTCTGGAGCAGAAGCAACAACTCCTTAGAAATGCAGACTCCTGGGAACCACCCCCAGATACGTTGAATCAAACTCTGGGGCTGTGACCCAGCAATGCATGCTTTAACTAGTCCCCCTGGTAATTCTGATGCATGCTGAAGTTCAAGAACCACTGATCTACAACTCTAAAAACATGAATGAATATCACAAACATAATGTTGAGTAGAAGAGTAAAGCTTCCATTGTCACAGCTCCTTCTCTGATTCTGACCTTCCTGCCTCCTTCTTGTAAGAGCCCATGTGATTACATTGGGCCCACACAGATAATCAAGAAATTCTCCCCACCTCAACATCCTTAACTTAATCACATTTGCAAAGTCTCTTTTGGCATATCAAGTAACATATTCACAGATTCACAGGATTAGGAAATGGACATCTTTTGAGGGCTGTTATTCAGCTTACGAAAAGGTAGAACAATTCAAGAAATAAAATAGGTAACATTTACGTAGCTTACTATGCCCCAGGCCTTATTCTAAGCACTTTACACACAGCATCTTAATTAGAATTCAATAAGATGCTGCATATAAAGTCACACTATTTATGTAGTTAGTAGTTACTATTATCCCCATTTTTAATGCATTAGCAAACTAAGACACCGAGAAGTCTGGTAACTTGAGCACTTAGTTTTCAACATATTGAATGAAAAAAGTACTTCTTCAGATCAATGCTAAAAGCTAGAAAATATGGGGATATTCCTTCAAAATTCTGGAAAATAATTATTTCCAGCTTAGAATTTTGTACCTAGCCATACCAATCAATTCTGATGGTAAAATAAATATCTTTGTATATATATCTAAGAGTTAAAAAAAATTTACCTTCACTACACTCTTTCTCAGGGAGCTGCTAGAATAGGTGCTGAGGTAAAATAGTGCATAATTTAAGAAAAGGAAATGAGATCCAAAGTAAAAAAACAAACAAACAAACAAACAAAAACAGGAACTCTAACCCAAGATGGAAGAAAAGCAAATTCTCAAGTTGTCCTGAAAATGGATATTCTCAAGAGTACAGCAATTAGTCCAAGCTGGAACAGCACTGAGGGCTTCAACAACAAAAATGCACTAGACTGATTATCTAATATTTCAGAACATAGTTAAAAGATATCTATGCTTCATGATTGATCAAGAAAAAAGTAAACAGATGAATACCATGAACTCGAGGAAAGGCAATAGGTTGTACAAGAGGAGAACTGTCACCATGTTGTAATAAGTTACCAAACTATTGAGAGGATAGGAAGACGGTGTGTGTGTGTGCGTGCATGTGCATGCGCACACACTAGTCAGTGTGAACATCTGTGAGAAAGTGGTCCTTGTCATTCACACAGACAATACTAAAAGAAACTACAAAGAAATAACAGTTTATATATGTTGTTTAGGAGTATGAAATTAACAGAAAAATGTTTGCAATTTAAAGTGATCATGTCAGGGTAGAGAAAAAAGTGAAGCAAATTAGAGGGCAACTTGATTTTTCTTTAGAAGTCTAATATTACTGTTTGTTTTTTTAAAACATGTATATGTTTTATGACACTGCTGGTAGGGAAAAAAGGCTTTGTGAAAGTATCTACAAGACAGTCTGGATCTAGGTCTTAGCCTGACCTCATGGTTTACAGTCTGGATCTAGGTCTTAGCCTGACCTCATGGTTTGTTGTATGACTTTCAAACAAGAAAAACTCCTGTGAAAAACCAGCTGAAAGACAAAAATAAACAAAGACAGTGAGTGTTAACATTTTAGCTAAGAAAGGAAGAAAAAAATGAATCTTTACTGGCACCAAAGTACCAAGTTACCCAATTTTGTCATTTTTGCCAATGCTGCTCAGCTGCTCCAGAATGAGACATTTATCTAAGTTTGGGGGTTGGCTGTGCTATATAACTATATGTACTTAAAAATTAAAGAATTATCCCAAATGATATGAATTGCCTTAAGAGATAGTAAGTCTGCAACATCAATGGTAACCATATATTCTGCAACATCAATGGTGACCATACATTCTATTTTGTGCAGAGAAGTCCCAGGTTCTACCCTGTTGTCTCAGCATAATTTTTCATAAGTAAATGTTAGCCCCTCAATTGTGTCCAACTCTTTGCGGCTCCATAGACTGTAGCCTGCCAGACTCCGCTGTCCCTGGAATTCTCCAGGCAAGAACACTGGAGTGGGTAGCCATTCTCTTCTCCAGGGGATCTTCCCGACCCAGGGATCAAACCCAGGTCTACTGCATTGCAGGCAGATTCTTTACCATCTGAGCCACCAGGGAAGCCCATAATTATTCATACTGCCCACTTTTAATCAGAAAAGTATTCCAGTTTGGATTATATATTATATAGTTTCCCTACCAATACGTGTTAGTTCCACACTAAATGAATGGTAAAGGAGAGCCTAGACAGCAGTTTAACAGGGTTATTTTCCAGAGCGTTGGTGCATCAAACAGGAGGTTGGATTAGGTAACCAGTAAAATGTTTTCCAACTCTAAACTCCTAGGATTCTATTTTTTTAACTGGGCCAATTTGCTTCATAAAGAGGGCAGAAAGATGTTTTGCTGCTTCTACTGGCATAGAATTCAAGATTTTCCAGAATGAAACTCTCTCTGCCAACTCTTTATATCTGCCACTAGCCATCAGCCATCAGTCATCCCAGGCTCCTCCCTAATGCAAGAACTCACTGCCACCCTCTCCACCTCCCAGATGCTTCTGGCCTTACTCTGGCAAAGACAGTGAAGCCCACCCAATATTCCTTTTCCTCCCATATATTTTCTATCCCCCTTTATGTTGAGCAGGATCACGGCACTAGTTCTGGCCAACACAACATGTGTGGAATGTGATGTGTCATCAGCCTGGTCCCTGAGTGACTAGAGCGGAGCTCCCCATGCAGACCAGCTTTGGAAAGGTACTAGAAGGTAGAAATGAATGCTAGTTGTGTAGACATTAAGATGGGGACAGGGAGGAATCTACTACCACAGTGTTGCCTAACACACCTTCATTGACAAGCATCTCTGAATCCTTTGCTAAGCAACTCAGGCTGCATTTACTTTCTCTGCAGCCATGGAAGATAAGTATAGTTTCTATCTGAGGACAAGGGTAAAGAAAGCTACCTGGGGAATCACTTACTGTAAGGAAAATGAATAGGAATCCTTCGTGCAAAGAGTAACACTGGGCCTGATCATCTCTCCTCCTGAGACCAGATGCTCAGGTCTGTTTGGAGCCTAGTCTCATCTCAACTTGCTACAAGTGAAGGTGACCTTTATATCTATAAATAATTTTTATAGTTGATTTCTATACAAACCTGTTTCTTTGTTTTTCTGATATTTTTCAATTGAACATTTTCTGAGAACATACTACAGAAGACAATTCAGGTTGAAGGTCATGGTCTCTTTCTTCAAAGAGTTCAAAGTCTAATAGGGAGAGAGATAGAAATGTGGTGACCTGGATACAATATGAAGTAGAATCAAGACACTGCTGTAATGGTAATGGATAGGCATGCTTTACGGGAGTGAATGACTCAAGAGAACTGGGCTATAATAAGGAAAGGATCAATAATGAGTGGCATTGTTTGACTTCCTACCACCTAGCACTGCGCACCTTCCACCACTAACAACAGAATAATGTGAGGTCTTCAAACCTGGATATTACATCTTAGTTGATCAGATTCTCACAATGAGATAACTGCTGTTTTGCTCACCATTAAACATTCAAAAACATTTGTGTACTTTTCTCTGTTTTAAAAAATATCTTTCAGTAGTTTTTACAGAAGTATATGCTATACCAAAACAATATTTCATGCTCTTGGCAAGGACTTGAAGAACTAAAATACATATACATTCAAGATAAATTTTGTCAAACCCATGTGACACCAGAATTGTTAAAAATTAACCATAAAAATGGATGATGATCTGCCTTAGACCTGGGATCCAAAGCTTTCTACACAAAGCTATTGAAGAACCTGGCTTTCCTAAACATATTACCAATCTTAAACTATGCTATCCATGACTTCTTTGGCCCTCGGGACAGCTATGGAATGGATGATACTTCAGCCATCTTTGTAGGAGGATTAAGTTCACTGATGCACCTCCTTCTGTCTTAAAATCTCATACAGACAAAAGTTTAGTACTAGAAATTGAATTTCAAGTTGAAGACGGGAACAGCTGATCAAAGACACTAACTCTATATTGCTCTGCCTTTCATTTTTCCCTCATGGATGCAGCTTAACACTTTGGTCCAACAAGACTTTTCATGTGGTTTCCTCTTAGAATAACTGAGACAGATTGAAATTTTTTCAAAGAAAAAAAATCCAAATACTAAGGGAGTGAGAAAAAGCAAACATAGATAGTACAAAACACAAAAAGGAGACATGATTCAGTTTATACATGCACCACCTAGTCCATCTGCTGTCTTGCTCTAAATAGCTGACACAATCTTACAGCACTTGGCCTTGATTTTTTTCTTTGCCTTATAGCTACTGAGTCATCTTGTTTTCACCAACCTACTACCCAAAGATCCCCCTGGACAAACTAATACTATTCACGGTATGGAGAGAGAGAGGAAGAGATCAACTGAATTCTCCTATGTTGATGATCTATTAAAATCCTCCCCCTCAAATCTGGCTTCCTGGTTTGTAGGCTAAAGCATAACTCTCTCTCTCCGTTCACTGATGATATTCTGCCCTTACATAAAGGCTGTATTCCTATGCCAAATATAGATGTAACACTACCAGAATGCAGTATCCACACACCTAGATTTACATGTATTTAAAGAGAATAACAGGGCAGGTGTTGAGGGAAAGGGCATTTCATCATACCCAGCGCTTCTCAAAGTGTAGTTCCAGACTTATTTATAGTACAATCTCCTGAAAAATGGAAATTCCTGTGCACTGCAAAAGACTACTAAATCAGTGTTGGATGAAACCAACAGACATGATCTTTATAACAGATCAGATGATTCTGATGTACCTGAAAGTTTGAGAGTCCCTGGAATAAATGCTCAAGGCAAAATTAGATGATTACATTTAGATTATGTTAAAACAAAGCACTTTGTGCCCTGAACTATGCAATATGCTTTTATATACACACAACTCTCATAAACTTCACAGAAGACCTGTCAAAAAGGTCCCATTGTACTTCCAAGTAAATGAAGCATAGAGAAATAAAGTGATTTCCTAAGGCTATACAACTACTAGAGGAAGGCATACCTGTTAGACATGGAGTTTAAGGGACAATGTGCTAGTCTCAAAAAGTAAGTCAGAAAGAGAAAGAAAAATACCATATGATATCACTTATATGTGGAATCTAAAATATGACACAGATACATCTACCTATGAAACAGCAACAAAATCAAGGACACAGAGAACAGACTTGAGGTTGCTAAAGAAGAGAACTTCCAGATGTACAAGCTGGATTTAGAAAAGGCAGATGAACAGGAGATCAATTGCCAACATCCGCTGGATCATAGAAAAAGCAAGAGAATTCCAGAGAAACGTCGACTTCTGCTTCGTTGACTACACTAAAGCCTTTGACTGTGTGGATCATAACAAACTATAGAAAGTTCTTAAAGATGTAGGAATAACAGATCACCTTACCTGTATCCTGAGAAACCTATATGCAGGTCAAGAATCAACAGCTAGAACCGGACATGGAACAACAGACGAGAAGCAACAATTAGAACTGGACATGGAACAAAAGACTGGTTCAAAATTGGGAAAGGAGTATGTCAAGGCTATATACTGTCACCCTACTTATTTAACTTATATGCAGAGTACATCATGTGAAATTCCAGGCTGGATGAGGCACAAGTTGGAATCAAGATTGCTGGGAGAAATATAAACAACCTCAAATATACAGAGGACACCACCCTAATGGCAGAAAGTGAAGAAGAACTAAAGAGCCTCTTTATGAAGGTGAAAGAAGAGAGTGAAAAAGTTGGCTTAAAACTCAACATTTAAAAAACTAAGATTATGGCATCTTGTCCCATCACTTCGTGGAAAATAGAATGGGGAAAAATGGAAACAGTAACAGATTTTATTTTCTTTGGAGATTTTCATCTTCAAAATCACTGCAGATGGAGACTGCAGTCATGAAATTAAAAGATGCTTGCTCCTTGGAAGAAAAGCTACAACAAACCTAGACAACATATTAAAAAGCAGAGACATCACTTTGCTGACAAAGGTCCATATAGTTAAAGCTATGGTTTTTCCAGTAGTCATGTACAGATGAGAGTTGTATCATAAAGAAGTTTGAGCACCAAAGAACTGATGCTTTTGAACTGTGGTTCTGGAGAAGACTCTTGAGAGTCCGTTGGACTGCAAGGAGATCAAACAAGTCCATCCTAAAGGAAATTAACCTGAATATTCACTGGAAGGGCTGATGCTGAAGCTGAAGCTCCAATACTTTGACCACCTGATATGAAGAGCTGACTCACTGGAAAAGACCCTAATGCTGGGAAAGACTGAAGGCAAAAGGAGAAGGGTGCTTTCAGGGGATGAGATGGTTAGATGGCAACACCGACTCAATGGACATGAGTTTGAGCAAAGTCCGGGAGATGGTGAAGGACAGGGAAACTTGGCATGCTGCAGTCCATGTGGTCACAAAGAGTCGGACATGCCTGAGCAACTGAACAACAACAACAATAGGTAAGATACTTAGAGAAATATCCAGCATGTAGTAAGCTCTATATAAATGGCAATTATTATTATTACTTTATTGTTTTGATTATAAACATGTACATTAGCCTCTGATCGCCTCTTAGCAGCAATTGAGAGCTGGCCTCTTGCTCCTCCACCACCAGCTTCCATGAAGAACTGCCCATCATTGCTCTACACAGCATTCCAGAGTCCCTGAGCATTCTGAGGAAGTGGCCTGTAATTCTGTTTCCGTGCCCTAGGAAGAACTGTCTCCTCCCAAGTCTGTTATAATGGCTGCCATACCACTATGTTTGTATATTGAAGAACCCAGACAAAGTAATAGTAACTTACTAGGCTTGGGAGGTGACATAATAACCTAGTAAGTCCTTAAAAATCAGCCAACTGAAACTTAGTTAAAATCAAAGTTCCAAGGAAATGTTAAAACCCCTGGGGAAATTTCAGAACAGAAACTGTCACAATATGGGACACTTGAGAGAGGTTCAAACACCAATTTATTACACTGTGACTGGACTTTGTGCAAAATAACATCAACCTAAGACCTTTCTGATTCCCTGTAACTATAACAGGTTTGTTTATTCATAGTAGCAGCAGAACTTGTGCTCTGGCCATCACTGAACTATTTATGGTAGATTCTTGGGAATGCTTCATAGAAATGACATATGAGCAAGTGCATGCACAGTGGGTAGGCAGGGAAAGGAGAAAGCACATCACAAACAAAATGCAATCATATTGCCTTCTCCTCCTCCCTATCCAGGTAACAGGCAGTTGGAGAATCATTCATGATAGAAACCATACCTCTACACTTCTCCTTTTTAATGACAGAGGCTGGCACTTCATGCAGATCAGTAAAGAAGATTGGCCAGAGAAGACAGTGCCTAGTTTTTTCTACAAAACTATAACAGGACACACATGTGCCCCACCATCCCATGCTGCTAACTTAGCCACCCCAAGGGATGTGAATGTAAAATTCAAATTACTACTTTCACAACAGCCAAGTATAGTTTCACCCAAGCCAAACAGAAGTTCTTGAAGTAGCTGCTGCCTACAAAGGGGCTGTTCTTGGGGGAATCTTCAAGTAATGTCTATCTGCTTTTATAATTTAGAATCAGAATTTCAGAATCTTCACATTTCAAGTTTGGAACTTCAAAGATCATGCTGCTGACACGTCAAGTAAGATAAGGAGAGAAGGGTAACCTTGGTTAAGCAGCAAAAGATGCCCAATAAGTATTTTTGGATTTGAACTAAAGTAGAATACAATGAGTTATCAGGCTTAGAAACACTACTTTTGATAAAGAATGAGATGTGTCTATAACACATTGATTTTCTTGTTTTGCTACTGAACTGGCTCCTCTCTCATCTGCTGTTTGTACTAACTCTTCAAAGGAGATTGACAAAGTCTCAAGCATAATATCATAAAGTTTGTTTAGTGTCTGTAATGGAATTTACCTGTTCTATGAATTGAATTTGTGTATTTATTGTCCATCCTCTCTTGGAATATAATTCTGTCTCTAAAAAACTTACTCTAGTATTTTGCAATGAGGGTACTGCTGGCATCTGGAGTGGGAAAATTCTCTATTATAAGAAACTGTCCCATAAGTTGAAGGACTTTTAGCATATTTAGGTCCTGTCTACTAAATACCAGTAGTATGCTCCTTTCCTTCAGTTATTGTGTAACCAAAGAGCCCAGACACACAATTCCAAATGCTCCTTAGTGGGATAGTACCTCTCCTGGTTGAGAACCAGTCATTTCCACTTGGATAACTGGTACAGTTTCAAGAAGGGTAAGAAAAACAGATTTAGATGCCTCTGAAAGATCAGGTAAGATGAGGAGTGAGATTTGATAAAGTGAAATTCCTTGGCAAACTTGACAAGAGAAGTTCCAGTGGAGTGATGAAACTGAAAACTTAACTACAATAACTTTATGAAAGAACAAGAACAGAAAGGAGAAACATCAGGTCCAGAAAATTCTTTCAAGAAATTTTGCTGTAAAAAGAAGCAGAGACATATTTAAGGAAGCAGAAGGGAAGGGAAATACGAGGTCCAAGTTATGTTTAGTGTTTTTAACATAGGATGTATTATAGCACGTTTGTCGACAGATGGAAGGGATTCAGTAGAAAAGGAAAGGTTGGTAATGCAGGAAAGGGAGGACTTGCGGGATCCAAAATGTCCATTAGACATTCAGCCCATGCCAAAAGGTCCTTGATATCTGGTTATATTTGGTCCTGTCCAAAACATCCATGGAGACACTTCACTTCACTTTAGTCACTCATTCGTGTCCAACTCTTTGCAACCCCATGGACCGCAGCACACCAGGTTTCCCTATCCATCACCAACTCCTGGAGCTTGATCAAACTCATGTCAATTGAGTCAGTGATGCCATCCAACCATCTCATCCTCTGTCATCCCCTTCTCCTCCTGCCTTCAATCTTTCCCAGCATCAGGGGCTTTTTCAATCAGTCAGTTCTTCTCATCAGGTGGTCAAAGTATTGGAGCTTCAGCTTCAGCATCAATCCTTCCAATGAATATTCAGGACTGCTTTCCTTTAGGATGGACTGATTGGATCTCCTTGCAGTGCAAGGGACTCTCAAGAGTCTTCTCCAACACCACAATTCAAAAGTGTCATTTCTGTGGTGCTCAGCTTCTTTATAGTCAAACTCTCCCATCCATACATGACTATTGGAAAAACCACAGCCTTGACTAGACAGACCTTTGTCAGTAAAGTAATGTCTCTGCTTTTTAATACACTGTCTAGGTTGGTCATAGCTTTTCTTCCAAGAACAAGCATCTTTTAATTTCATGGCTGCACTCACCATCTGCACTGATTTTGGAGCCCAAGAAAATAAAATTTCTCACTGTTTCTATTGTTTCCCCATCTGTTTTCCATGAAGTGATGGGACTAGATGCCAAGACCTTCATTTTATGAATGTTTAGTTTTAAGCCAACTTTTTCACTCTCCTCTTTCACTTTCATCAAGAGGCTCTTTAGTTCTTCTTCGCTTTCTGCCATAAGGTGGTGTCATCTGCATATCTGAGGTTATTGATATTTCTCCCAGCAATCTTGATTCCAGCTTGTGCTTCATCCAGCCTGGCATTTCACATGATATACTCTGCATATAAGTTAAATAAGCAGGGTGACAATACACAGCCTTGATATATTCCTTCTCAATTTGGAACCAGTCTGTTGTTCCATGTCTGGTTCTAACTGTTGCTTCTTGACCTGCATGCAGATTTCTCAGCAGGCAGGTAAGGTGGTCTGGCATTCCCATTTCTTGAAGAATTTTCCACAGTTTTTTTGTGATCGACACAGTCAAAGGCTGTCAAGTTGGCATAGTCAATGAAGCAGATGTTTTTCTAGAACTCTCTTGCTTTTTCTATGATCCAACAGATGTTGGCAATTTGATTTCTAGTTCCTCTGCATTTTTAAAATCCACCTTGAACATCTGGTAGTTCATGGTTCACGTACTGTTGAAGCCTGGCTTGGAGAATTTTGAGCATTACTTTGCTAGTGTGTGAGATGAGTGCAATTGTGCAGTGCAGTGGAGACACTCAACATCAAAACAACCATAGTATTTGTTCCCATATGAAATTTTTTGGCATGGACCAAATATGTTCATGAATATTCTGGACAGAACTGCAAATTTTAAGGACCTTTTGGCATGGACCAAAGGTCTTACAGATATTTTGGACATAACCAAATGTCTGCTGAGAGAGGCGAGGCTTACTACAGTGCTGCCCCTGAGTGGGATTCAAGGTACAAGTGGAAAAATTAATACTAGTTAGGAATATGCATAGTTCAGAGAAATAGGAGAAAAGTAGGTTAAATGAGTGCAAATAATGAGCAATAGATAAAGTGAAAAAAGCATGAGGCTATCACCTTCTGATTGCTTCTATTTTCCCAGTAAAAAAAATAAAGAATGGAAGAGGAGATTTTGGAATTTTAAATAAAAGTAATAGTGTGCATCAGTGGTCTGAGTGAGAGAGTGAATGGAAAGGGAACTGAGAATGCCACTAAGCAGGCCACCTGAGTTTAAGAATTTAAAGTAGAGAGGGAGGTGGGAGGGGGGATCGGGATGGGGAATACATGTAAATCCATGGCTGATTCATGTCAATGTATGACAAAACCCACTACAATATTGTAAAGTAATTAGCCTCCAACTAATAAAAATAAATGAAAAAAAAAAAAAGAATTTAAAGTGAAACCAACCCAGAGAGTTGTGTATTTCTCTTTAGATACCAGCCAAAATTTAGTCTCTCAGGTAAAGGCCTAGTGTAAGTAAAGAGTTAAACATTCAAATTTATAATGGGTTTGGGGATGGCATATCAGTGTTTCTAGAGCAGTATGTGAGTCTAGAGTGACAGGATCTAGATCACAAGAGATGGAGACTCAAGAGTTCCACTGAATATCTAAAAGCTCAGCAAAAAAGAGTAGGGTTCAAGGTAGGGCTCTATTCCTGGTGGGACTGGAGGGGGCCTCAAAGAAAATAAAACAGAAAGAACTAGAGTTAGCCTGAGAATAGGTCCCAACTTGGTGGAATTTTTATTAACAACTAAGACAAGGGTAATGAGCATAGAACAAGCAAGTTTTTCTGTTATTTAGTATCCATGAAAGTACCCTAATACAAATAAGTATATTCATGTTTTCATATTCTTTGGGTGTGTATTCTTCCTTCCAAATTCAATAAAATTCAAAATCTCTCTAGGAAGCTTCCTGAAGTTCTTAGCGTTCCTCTGTTTAACTCTGTCAGTGATACATTTCACATCTATTTTGTCCTCATTTCATTGTTTGGAATCTTCCATTCCTCCTAAGACAATGCTCCAAAGCCTCTGCCTAACTTCATCTATTTAACTAGAGTCTTTCAGTGAAACAGTTGGCTAGAACTGATAAAGGTCCAAACAGACGAACACCTTAAAAAGTTTTTCCCTCATTTGTAGGCATAAGGAAAACTCTCCAACAAATTTTAAACTGTTTTTTCTTGGAGTTTAATTACTTTATAGTAAGCATCACTGAAATACAAATTTTACTTGGTTCATATGCAGCTTTGAGAAAGGTTATTGATAGCTGCAAATGTCTCATCTTACACTACTATAAAAATTGAACTTTTCTACATCATTTAATGGGACTGGGGTGAATGGTCTGGTCGGGGTTTCAACAGAAAGTGCTTAATAAGTCAGTAAGCCTTTTGAAAAATATCTAGGAGGTCAACTTGCCTCCAGCATGGCCAGGACTCCAGAAACATGGCTCATGAAATAAAACTTCCCACATGCACTCAGTTGGTTAAAAACACCTCCTTGAATAAAGTTCCTGGAGAAGGAAATGGCAACCCACTCCAGTATTCTTTCCTGGATGGACTTAGGAGCCTGGTGGGGTCACAAAGGGTCAGACACACCTGAGTGACTAACATTTTGAACCAAGTTCTGTGCCAAGCCAGGGCTTTGGCAGTAGAAAAAGAGGCCAGGAAAGGAACACTGAAACAAATGCAACATGCTCCCTGATATATCAACTTCATCTGTGTTTGTATTCTAGCAGTGGAAATAGCACAAGTATAAAAACATTTTATTTAGGATGAAATACATGACTTACATACTGGGAGACTTATCACCCTTTGTTTGGCTGAACCTCCATGTAGAATGTTAAAAATTCACCGCTGGGTAGCCAGGCAAAGTAGGAAGAGATCTGATTTAAAAGAAAAAAACATCAACACATAAAGATCAAATTTCCCCCAGTTTCTCAAATTTCCTGTAATGCTCTTTGGTCTTTCAAAATTATATACATATGCCCAGTTCTTTTAAGTTCCCAGTGAGTAGTGCCAGACAAAGCTTAGAGCCTCAGAAAGTAAGATTTCTTCATAGCATTTTTTTCACTGTTGGCACACTCAGCTTCTGTGTCATCATAGGCATAGTCAGATTACTTGAAGCAATCACAAATTTCCCTCAGAACTGAACTGGTCATCATTTCCAGGCTTAAATAAGTTCGTGTCTTCTCTTTGATGGTCTACTCGGATCTACTCTGAGTATTTTACCAAGCTAATGTCTCCTCACAGTTAAATTGTCTAAGCCTTCGCCAGGGTATTCTTGACATCCACAGGAGGAATTTCCCAGGTCCATTTCTATTCTCTCTAGTAGATAGCCTGTTCTAGTATCTTCTCTTTTCCAGCTTCCTGTCCTTCATGAGAAGAATATTGACTCCTGTTCTAAAAATGATATTGTATCCCTCCTTCCATCACAACATTATAAGGTAATATGCCTCTTTCACACACTTTGCACAAGATTGCTGGTGAAAGAGTCCTATTGTCAGTCCAAGGAGACCATCATAAAAGAAAATCCTCTAATCTATGTTACAAATCATGACTTTTGACAAGCATCATGGAATATGTACCATGACAAGCACATGAAAAATTACTATAAGAACATGTAGGAACCATTGCTGATGACAGGAAAAGGCCCAGAAGTCTTCATGGGAAAGATATTCTTGCATAATGAATAAAAATTAAACAATTCATGATGAAAGAGACAAAAGAAGGAATAAGTATACAGAGGGACATGTTCTCAAGTAACAGATAGTACAGTTTTCAGGTTAGAAAAAAAATAAGATAAGGTGATAAAAGATAGATGGCGGTTACATGACGCAGTTCAGTTCAGGCTCTCAGTTGTGTCCGACTCTTTGCAACCCCATGAACCGCAGCACGCCAGGCCTCCCTGTCCATCACCAACTCTCAGAATCTACCCAAACCCATGTCCATTGAGTCGGTGATGCCATCAAACCATCTCATCCTCTGTCATCCCCTTCTCCTCCTGCCCTCAATCTTTCCCAGCATCAGGGTCTTTTCTAATGAGTCAGCTCTTCGCATCAGGTGGCCGAAGTACTGGAGTTTCAGCTTCAATATCAGTCCTTCCAATAAACACCCAGGACTGATCTCCTTTAGGATGGACTGGTTGGAGGGACTCTCAAGAGTCTTCTCCAACACCACAATTCAAAAGCATTAATTCTTCTGCACTCAGCTTTCTTTATAGTCCAACTCTCACATCCATACATGACTATTGGAAAAACCATAGCCTTGACTAGACAAACCTTTGTTGGCAAAGTGATGTCTCTGCTTTTTAATATGCTGTCTAGGTTGGTCATAACTTTCCTTCCAAGGAGAAAGCATCTTTTAATTTCATGGTTGCAGTCACCGTCTGCAGTGATTTTGGAGCCCAGAAAAATAAAGTCAGCCACTGCTTCCACTGTTTCCTCATCTATTTGCCATGGAGTGATGGGACAGGATGCCATGATCTTAGTTTTCTGAATGTTGAGCTTTAAGCCAACTTTTTCACTCTCCTCTTTCACTTTCATCAAGAGGCTCTTTAGTTCTTCTTCACTTTCTGCCATAAGGGTGGTGTCATCTGCATATCTGAGGTTATTGATATTTCTCCCAGCAATCTTGATTCCAGCTTGTGCTTCCTCCAGCCCAGCATTCCTCATGATGTACTCTGCATGTAAGTTAAATAAGCAGGGTGACAAGATACAGCCTTGATGTACTCCTTTTCCTATTTGGAACCAGTCTGTTGTTCCATGTCCAGTTCTAACTATTGCTTCCTGACTTGCGTACAGGTTTCTCAAGAAGCAGGTCAGGTGGTCTGGTATTCCCATCTCTTTCAGAATTTTCCACAGTTTATTGTGATCCACATGGTCAAAGGCTTTGGCATAGTCAATAAAGCAGAAATGAATGTTTTTCTGGAACTCTCTTGCTTTTTCGATGATCCAGCGGATGTTGGCAATTTGATCTCTGGTTCCTCTGTCTATTCTAAAACCAGCTTGAACATCTAGAAATTCACGGTTCATGTATTGCTGAAGCCTGGCTTGGAGAATTTTGAACATTACTTTACTAGCATGTGAGATGAGTGCAATGATTAGAAGACTTGAAACCCAGGGAATTGAATTTGGAGTTTAAATCTCTCTGATAACCTGAAAGAACAGGGTTTATTGTCATCATCATTTTATGATGAGAAGCATAATATTGTAGAAGGCACAAAAGGTCTAAGATTTAATCTTGGTTCTGTCTCTAGCTAGCTGTATGAAGTCGAAAAATTAATTTAACTCAGTTTACCCCACATATGTACAAAGGAGTTAAGCTGAATGGTCTTTAAAGTTGTATCTTGGCCTGGCACAATGTGATTGAAAAAATGACCTATTCCCCTTGGTCAAGCATATATGTGACATCTATCTACAGTCCATATTAAATAGCTCTACTGAAGGTTTTAAGCTGATAACTTTGATTTATTTTTTAAAATCATTGATCATTAATAATATCTTAGACGTTCTCCCCATGACCATGTGCCACAAAGGATTGTCTAGGGGAAAAAATTAAATTAGCCCAACTGTTTGAAACTAGGTGAGAATTATTTTATAAAGCAAAAGAAACACAAAAACCAGAGAATATCTACTACCTCCTTATAACTCAGAAAAAGTAAAAAAGAAAGGTCCAGTGGAGAAGGGAGGCAAAGTAGGCCAATATTAGAAAGATAATATGGATTTCTATCTTGAGACTGTGAAATGAGCTTAATTATTTACCTATATCAATGCCAAAATTTCCATTGAAATAGAAAAATATAAAGAAACAAAAAACTACAAATAGGGGAACCATCATTAGACCAGAAACACTGAAGAATTTCTGCAAGATATAAAACAACGATAATAGTGATAGAAAACTAGTGCACAGACTATGCAATGTAAAATAGAAAGAGGAGAAAGACAACTGTTGCAGAGGGAAGAGACATTGTTTACAATAGTGCTTCAAAGAAACTCCAAGCTTTGTGGAAGCAAAAGCAAGTCATAAAAAAATCATCATGGTGATAAAATATTGTAGAACAGCTGAAATAAACATCCAAACATCCCAAACACCAAGTTGTGTATAAACAGTACCTGGATACAGTATTTTGACCCTAGTATCAGTTATCAGTTTTAAAAACATGGAATATATTCCATGATGAGCTTATGTGTATTGGGATTAGAGTGATAACATCAAATCACAACAAAAAAAATGGGAGGGTGTGGGAAAAATACAGCTCTGAATAGGAGTTAAATACACTAAAATGTTCCAGTCCAGGATGAAGACTTCCTTACTTTGGCAATAATAACAATCCTTGGCTTGCCTAGCAGTTTCATACCAAAGCACTCTGGAGGAAAGCCTGTCAGCATATCCTCCCACTTGTACACAGGGAAATTACTCAATCTTCCATCCAGTGAAGTTTATTGAGACAGTGTACTCTCCATAATTGCTGAAGAAACCCTTATCAGCTGCTAATGATGAACCAAGACCTTCTTTGGTGAATATGAATAGGCAATCAGGAATCACCAAATATTTGAAGAAACTCATAGTAATAAAAGTGAACAAATTGAATAATTTTCCCCAAGAAAAAGATAATTTTTAAAAGGCTTTAAAATGAGTTAATTTAACAACCTCAGAGAAAGTCAATAGCATATCAAAACAATAAAGCAAGAACACATGGCTATGAAAATGCATCAATCTGATCTCTAAGAAATTAAAATATTTATTGTTAAAAATATTAAAAACTCAAAATAAAGGAACATCAAGGAAAAAGAAGATGGCTAAAAATTAGTGATTTGTAAGACTTAGCTAGAATATTCTCCTAGAAATCTCTAAGAAAGTAAAATAATGTAACAATCAGCACAAAAGCAATAGATGAAATATATGTTTGATTAAGCCTACAACAATTTAAAAATACTCTTTAATTAAAAACATTCTTACAGATAAATCTCTAGGTCAAGATGTCTTTGGCAAATTCAAACATTTAAAGAAGAAATAAGGTCAATATTTCAAAACATCTTCCTGCAAAGAGAAAATGAAGAAATACTTCAACTCATGTTATAAGGCTAATATAATCTTACTACTAAACCTGATATAAAAAAGAGTAAGGAAAAGAGAACTACAGGTGGTTCTTACTTATAAATATAGATGCAATAATCTTAAACAAAAGACTAGCAAACTGAGGAAAGAAATATATTAAAAAGATAAAACATCATGAGCAAGTTAGGCCTATTTCAGAAAGGAAAGAGTGGCTAAAATTTTTTAATCAATGTAACTCATCACATTAACAAAATAAAAGGGAAAAAATCATATAACATTTCAATAGTTGGAGAAATACTGTTCCATTGATGATAAAAAGTTTAAAGAAACTATGAATGGATAGGAGCTTCTTTAATCTGATGAAAAGTAGTTACAAACAAAACTATAACAAACATCATAATTAATAGTGGGGATAAATTAGCTCTAGACTAAAGGCTGTTCTGGACTTGCCTAACAAAGCTGAAACACAAAGCTTGAATAGATTGAAAATTTTCTAAGTAACTTAACTATGTCACAGAACAAAGCACAAAAATATTTAAGGGAATACACAAACAATTCAACACACACAACAATTTACAACACAACATCTGGCATTCAATAAAAATTACCAGGCATACAAAGAAATAGGAAAATATAATTTATAATAAGAAAAATAACTCCACTGAAAAAGAACAATAAATGACACAGATGATAGAATTAGTAGACAAAGATGATAAAATAACAGTTATAAATAAATACTATATTTACAAGAAGGTAGAGAAGAACATGAACATGATGAGGAAAGAAATAAAAGATATAAAAAGACCCAAATTAAAATTCTAGAGAAAAGCATAATATTTTAGATGGGATATCATTGAATTCGGTTAGCAACAGATTAGACACTGTAGGAAAAACTAATAAACCATTAAGCATAGCAATAGAAACTATCCAAAATATAACAGAGAAAACATAATTCTTAAAATGAATAAAATGTCAGTGAGCTGTTGGACAACAGCAAGTGACTTAATATCTATTTAACTGGAGATTGAGAAGTGAGTGGAATTATTTGAAAAAACAGTGGCCAAAATTTACAAATTTGTTGGAAAATATAAACTCAGAAGTCCAAGATTAATATTAAAAGGAGTTCTGAAAGATGGAAAACTTAGCTTGAGAATTCAAACTTGGCACAATTCTATTCTATGTTAACTTACCAGATTATTTTGGAGCATCAGATAATACTACCATTCATAAGTTAAGATTCTTGGTATTTGAAAGTCTCTCAGATGCCACTAAGAAAATAGAGATGAGTTTCCTTTCTGAAAGCTTTTGCTATGGTATCATAGAATACAACCAACTGCTTTGTTACTTAAACTTACACAGTTGTAAATTTTAAAACTTAAGGAAATATCAGGTGATGTCCTTTAAAATCCTCACCTGTTCAGATTGGACCTAACATAATTCTTCCTTTTACTTAAAAAAAAATACGAAGACTTATAGCTCAGTACTCTTTTTTTTTTTTTTTTCATTTATTTTTATTAGTTGGAGGCTAATTACTTTATAATATTGTAGTGGTTTTTGCCATACATTGACATGAATCAGCCATGGATTTACATGTGTTCCCCATCCTGATACCCCCTCCCACTTCCCTCCCCATCCCATCCCTCTGGGTCTTCCCAGTGCACCAGCCCTGAGCACTTGTCTCATGCATCCAACCTGGGCTGGTGATCTGTTTCACACTTGATAATATACATGTTTCAATGCTATTCTCTCAGATCATCCCACTCTCTCCTTCTCCCACAGAGTCCAAAAGTCTGTTCTACACATCTGTGTCTCTTTTTCTGTCCTGCATATAGGGTTATCGTTACCATCTTTTTAAATTCCACATATATGCATTAGTATACTGTATTGGTCTTTATCTTTCTGGCTTACTTCACTCTGTATAATGGGCTCCAGTTTCATCCACCTCATTAGAATTGATTCAAATGTATTCTTTTTAATGGCTGAGTAATATTCCATGGTGTATATGTACCATAGCTTCCTTATCCATTCATCTGCTGATGGGCATCTAGGTTGCTTCCATGTCCTGGCTATTATAAACAGTGCTGCGATGAACAGTGGGGTGCACGTGTCTCTTTCAGATCTGGTTTCCTCAGTGTGTATGCCCAGAAGTGGGATTGCTGGGTCATATGGCAGTTCTACTTCCAGTTTTTTAAGGAATCTCCACACTGTTCTCCATAGTGGCTGTACTAGTTTGCATTCCCACCAACAGTGTAAGAGGGTTCCCTTTTCTCCACACCCTCTCCAGCATTTATTGCTTGTAGACTTTTGGATAGCAGCCATTCTGACTGGCGTGTAGTGGTACCTCGTTGTGGTTTTGATTTGCATTTCTCTGATAATGAGTGATGTTGAGCATCTTTTCATGTGTTTGTTAGCCATCTGTATTTCTTCTTCGGAGAAATGTCTGTTTAGTTCTTTAGCCCATTTTTTGATTGGGTCATTTATTTTTCTGGAATTGAGCTGCAGGAGTTGCTTGTATATTTTTGAGATTAATCCCTTGTCTGTTTCTTCATTTGCTATTGTTTTCTCCCATTCTGAAGGCTGTCTTTTCACCTTGCTTTTTTTTTGTTTCTAATTTGCTTCTGATAATGTATATGAATTTAACATGCTGCGTGAGCTACGTGCTACTTACTGAAGAGCTTATCAAGTGCCCAATAAGTTAAAAGTAAGAGGAAAAATGATAATTGTTTAAATAAAAAATGACAACATAATGATTGTGTGACTTAAAACATAAGTAGAAGTAAAATATGCAACAAAAAGCAGCACAAATACTTGAGAGAAATAAAAATATATTGCTGTGGGCTTCTTATACTACATGAAAAGTGGTATAATATTATTTTAAGGTAAGACTTCTTTTCAGCATTGAGCTAGAGTTACTATCAAGTGCAATAAGGAATGATATAGGGGGAAAAAGCATGGGGCTTGAAAAGGAAAATATAAAATATTATTTATTAGGAGTAGACATAATCATCTATGTATAAAATCTTAGAAAATCACAAATAAGCTACTAGAACATGCAAATTATTAAAAATTTAGAAAGTATATGAGGTCAATATACAAGATGAAATGCATTTCTACATGCTAGCTATACTCAGAAATTGACATTATTTTATTAAAATTACCATTTATAATAATATCCAAAAGATGAAAGATTAAATATTTCTAAATAGCATCCATAAATGTTCAAATGAAAATGAAAAATTTGACAGATTTTCGTGATATGATAAACAGAACTTAGAAACCAAAGACTAAAATAAAGGGAGAGCTAAACTATGTTCACAGGTCAGAAACTTTATTATTGTTAATATTGTTTCTATAGATTCAATCCAATGCCAATCAAAAACTTGGCAGACTATTTCATAGAAGCTGACAAACTGATTCTAAATTCATATGAAAATGCAAGGAATGTAAAATAACCTAACCAATTTTGAAAAAGAAAGAGTAGTGATAGTTATTTAAAGAGAGTATAGAAGCAATATAAATATAAATATATAGATCAATGAAACACAGTGAAGTGTGTAGAAATAGACCCACACATGTGTGGTCAATTGATGTACAGAATAATGAAAATGCAGTTAAGTGGGAAAAGGATAATCATTTCAATAATTGGTACTGGAATAATTAAATATCCATATGCAAAAAAAAGAAACTTGACCATGACTTCTCACCATATAAAACAATTAACTTGAAATCAATCACTGAACTAAATGCAAGAGCTAAAACTAGAAATGTTCTAGAATAAAATTTTTTAAAAATTTTGAGTGACTTTGGATCAGGAAAATAGTTTTTAAATAGGACACAACAACCACAAAATATAAAAGAAAAAATGATGAATCAGACTTCATTGAAAGTAAAGGCTTTTTCTTTTCCAAAGACACTGTTAAGAAAATGAAAAGGTAAGCCACAAACTGAAATATTTTTTTTCAAAATATCTATCTGAAAGGGACTTTATATAGAGACTAAATCAAACTCTTACACCTGAAGAATAAAAAGGCAAACAGCTTAAATTTTTAATGGGCAAAAATTTAAACTCTCACTTTACCAAATATGCATGAATCTCATAAATTTAATATTGAGTAAAAGAAGCAAAAACCAATACAATAAAATATAGGCACTGTGATTGCATTTATATAATGGTCTAAAAACAAGCACAACTATACAATATTGTGTAGGGATGCACATATAGGTGGTAAAACTATAATAAAAACAAAGGCATTCTAATCACAAAATTCAGGATATCAGTTTCCTCTATGTAGGAATTAGTGACAATGATTTCCAAGGGACACACAGTGGGCCTTTAGGGTGCTGGTAATGTTCTATTTCTTGAGCTGAATCATAACTACACAGGTGTTTGCTTTATAAACACAGGTGTTTGCTTTTTATAAAATTGATAAAAATAAAAATTTTGAGTAACCACAGGTAGAGTAAATATAGGAAGTGAAAATTACCAGCCACTTGAGAATAAAAATGGAATAAGGAAACTTAATAAATATATCAAAAATGAGCAAAGAGAGTGATATCCCAGAAAATGGCAGGATAGGGAAATCCATGGCCCCCTTATTCCACAAATGTGACAGATAAACTGGCAAAAACCTCAGAATCAAGTTTATGAGACTCTGGAAAATAGTCACAAACTTACAATAGCCAGAGGGAAAAAAAATTTTTTTGTAAATCAACCATACTTTATTTAATTTTTAATTTCTTTTTTATTTTTTATTTTTTAAAATATAAAAACATGATAGCACATTTACAGGAGACTTGGAAAATACAGAACAAAACTACATATAGTTTCACTATCTATTACCATTGTTTAAGTAGATATATGAAGATTTTTAGTTGGAGTTTCAATGTCATATTCTCAGAAATAAATTGAATGTACAGAGAGGTAGAAGAATATAGTAGATCTGAAAAACAGTATGAACCAATTCAACATAATTAAGATGTATATAATTTTCACACAACAGTGGGATACAAATTCTGTCCAAGTTCCCATAGACTATAAACTAGGAGATACTGGAACATACCCAGAGACATAGGAAGCCAGAAGAAATTTTAATGAAGAAAGAAGCTGCTACATTGCACTAAGAGAATGCTATGACTTTTTGAATGCCTCCCCATCTTCCATTCCCAGATAAAGAAGTAACCATGAAAATGACAGTCCACATTCTTGATGAAGGTTTACTAATGCCAAAGGGAACACTATGGACTTTATTCTCAAAGAATTGTTGTTGTATGTTTGTTTCAAAGTCTGTCATCATCCTAAAGGACCAGTGCAAGAACTTGTCCTTGTTTCAACTGACTTGCAGCTTTCCCAGAGCTGGGGAGGATTCCCAAGTGGCATTTACAGAAAGTGAAAACAAAATAGGTCAAAGGAACCTGGAGCAAGAAATAACAGTAGGCATTAGCAATAAGCTGGAAATCATGGTCAGGAGAAGGTTGGGAAAGGAGATATGGGAGTGGGAATAATGACATTTAAATCTCCTGCATATAGCTGGAAATCAAGAAAACCACAGACATGCCTAGGGCTGAACATATGCTCAGAAAAGGCCTAAGAAGATGCTAAAATTTCACCTCTGAGTGACTTTCAGACTACATGCAAACATGAAGTAAAGGTTAAAGTAGACTTCTAAATGACCTGGCTAAGTGTTGAAAGACTGCCACAACACAGAGTCAACCTTCTACAACTAAAGAGGCTTTTTTTTTTTTCCTTTTTGGCATTTTTTCTTTTATTTTTAAACTCCAGGCATTTAAAGAAACACTATCTAATCACAAAGCTAATGAAATATGGATTTCAATGACCATGCAAGACAAATAATACAAACTTTATAAAAATAATTTAGAAGAGTCATTAAACAAATGACAACCCACATGAAGAAGAAACAACAATCCTGGGAAAGGAAGATAACCTTATTTTCAGAATTTTAACATTATAGTATTTAAAGTGTACTATTTCAACCAAAAAAAAAAAAAAAAGACAAGCAAAAAGACAAGAAAATATAGCCCATTAACAAGAAAAATGGAAATTAACAGAAACTGTCTTTCAAGAAACCCAGACATATGTAAAATAGATAGCCAATGGGAATTTGCTGTATGATGCAGGGAGCTCAAACCCAGTGCTCTGCGACAATGTAGAGGGGTTGGAATGGGGTGGGAGGTGAGAAGGAGGTTCAAGAGGGAGGGGACGTATGTATACCTATGGCTGATTCATGTTGATGAATGGCAGAAACCAGCATATTATTGTAAAGCAATTATCTTCCAATTAAAAATAAATTTAATTTAAAAAAAGAAACCCAGACATGGACTTGATAAACAAATACATTAAATCAGCTGTTTAAAATATGATAAAAGAGATGAAGGAAATCAGTAAATTGATCCCTTACCAAATAGAGAATGTCAATAAAGACTGGGAAGTTATAAAAAGGAACCAAATGGAAATTCCAGCCTTGAAAAGTTTAATAACTGCACTGAAAATTTTACTAGAGAGGGTCAGTAATAGATTTGACCAGGAAGAAGAAAGAATCAACAAGTTTAAAGACAGGTCAATGAGACTTTCCAGTCTGAAGAGCAGAAAAAAGTGAACAGAGCCTAAAAGACCCATGGGATAACATCAAGTATACCAACACGTGCATAATGAAAATCTCAGAAAGAGAGAAGACAGAGAAAGAGAAACAAAGATTATTTACAGATATAATGACCCAAAATTTATCAAATTTGAGGAAAGGCATAAATCTACACATCCCAGAAGTTTAAAAAACTACAGGCAGGATAAACTCAAAGATACCTCAATGGAAATCCATTATAATGAAGTTGTTGAAAGTCAAATACATAGAATCTTGAAAGCAGCTCGAGATAATTTACTCTTGTAACAATGATCCTCAGTAGGATTAACAGCCTATTAAATTCAGAAACCATGGAAGTCACAAGGAAGTGGCACAACATATTTATATTGGTGAAAATAAAAATTTGTCAACAAAATTCTGTTTCCAACAAAACTGTTCTTCTATAAAAGAAATGAAGGGAAAATTAAGATAGTCTAAGATAAACAAAAGTTAAACTAAGGAAGTTCAAAACTTGTAGATCTGCCCTATAAGAAATACCAAAGGGAGGTTTCCAAACTGAAAGGAAAGGACACTACATGGCAAATGAAAGCCATATGAATAATAAAAAAACAATGTAAAGTTACTATATAGGGAAATAGAAAACACAGTATTATTGCTACTTTGGTTTCTAAGTCCTCTTTTTTTTCTTGTACTACTTAAAAGACAAATGCTTAAAACAATAATTTTAAGTCTATATAAGTGAGCACACAATGCAAAAAGACATGATTTGTGAAAAAAAAAACATAAGAAAGGGGGCTTGAGGTGTGAATGAGCAAAATTTTTGTATACTATTAAAACCAAGTTGGTGTTAATTCAAATTTGATAGTTACAAACCTAAGATGTTAATTGTAAATGCCAGGGGAGGTTACAATTTATCTTAGTGTAACCAATAAGATAAAAACTAAAAAAAAAAAAAAAAATATGCAGCAAAGGAAATGAAGAGAAAATCAAAATGATAGACAAGAAAGGAATAATTAATGACAAAGTATGGCATTTATGGATGAATTAAGAGGAAAAAAGATATAAGTAAGATACAGAAAAAAAGTGAAATGACAAGAGTAAGTAACCACTTATCAGTTATTACTTTAAATTTAAATGAATTAAATTCTCCAATTCAAAGCTTAGACATTGGTTTAACAAAATTTTTAAAAGTCTGTTCTGTACTTCTGTGTCTCTTTTTCTGTTTTGCATATAGGGTTATCGTTACCATCTTTCTAAATTCCATATATATGTGTTAGTATGCTGTAATGTTCTTTATCTGTCTATTTATAAAAACATGATCTAATTATATACACTGTCTTCAAGAGACTCCTTTTAGAGGCACAGACACAATAGGTCAGAAGTGAAAGAATGAAACATTTCATTCTTGAAATGAAATGAACCATTTCATTTTTTGAAACATTTCAAACATTCTTGAAATGAAATGAGTTTCATTCATGAAATGAAACATCTTTCATGCAAATAGTGAGGAAAAGAGGCCTGAGATCGCTCTAATGTATCAAAGAAAACAGATTTTAAGCCAAAAAAATTTAAGAGATAAACAAGAATACCATATATTGATAAAATGGTCAATTCACAAGTAAGTTATAACAATAATAAACAAGGACATGTATAAAAGCCAACAGAACTGAAGGGAGGAATAGACAGCTCAATAGAAATAGTTGTAGATGTCAACAGCTCAATTTCAATAATGGATAGAAATAAAAAGAAAACCAATAATGAAATGGAGGACTTGGACAAATCTATGAACCAACTATACCTAACAGACATACATAGAACACTTACCCCTTACCAGAAAAATGCTTGTTTTTCTCAAGTGCATATGGAATATTTTCCATGTTAGAAAATATGTTAGGCCACAAAACAAGTCTCAGCACATTTCTTAAAAATTAAATCATACAAAATATCTTCTTTGACCACAATAGAATGAAAATAAAAATCAATAACAGGAGGAAAATAGGAAAATTTAAAAATATGTGAAAATTAAACAATACACAAAGAATCAAAAACATTACCAACAAACACATCCAGAACCAGATGGCTTCACAGGTGAACTCTACCTTTATAGAGAGTTAACACTTATACTTATGAAACTATTCCAAACATTGCAGAGGAAGGAACACTTTCAAACTCATTCTATGAGGTACTATCACCCTGACACCAAAGCCAGACAAAAATACCAAAAAGAAAGAAAACCACAGGCTGTATCACTGATAAACATAGACACAAAGATTCTCAATTAAATAGTAGCAAACCAAATCCAACAATACATTAAAAGGATCAAAAAACATGATCAAGTGGGATTTATCCCAGGGAAGCAAGGATTTTTCAATATCTACAAATCAATCAGTGTGATACACCCCATCAACTTACTGAAGAATAAAAACCATACAATCATTTCAATAGATAAATAAAAAGCTTTTAATAAAATTCAACATCCATTTATAATAACTCTACAGAAGGTGGGTATAGACGGAACATACCTCTCAACATAATAAAGACAATATATGACAAAACCACAGCTAACATCATACTCAATGGTGAAAAGCTGAAATAATTTCCTCTAGGATCAGGAATAAGACAAGGATGTTCACTCTCACCACTTCTATTCAACATAGTTTTAGAAGTCCTAGCCACAACAATCTGAGAAGAAAAAGAAATAGAAGGAATGCAAATTGGAAAAGAAGAAGTAAAACTGTCACTGTTTTCAGATGACTTGAGTCTATACATAGAAAATCCTAAAGATGCTACGAGAAAACTACTAGCATTCATCAATGGATTTGGTAAAGTTGAAGGATACAAAATCAATACACAAAAATCTGTTGCAATGCTATACACTAATAATGAAATATCAGAAATAAAATTTAAGGAAACAACTCCATTTACCATTATATCACAAAGAATAAAATACCTAGGAATAAACCTACCTAAGGAGGCAAAAGACTTGTACACAGAAAACTGTAAGACACTGATGAAAGAAATCAAATATGACACCAACAGGTGGAAAAACTTATCATGTTCTTGTAATAAAAGAATAAATATTGTCAAAATGACTCTACTACCTAAGGTTGCAGCCCATATCAAATTACCTAATAGCATTTTTTGGAGATCTAGAACAAAACATCTTAAAATTTGTATGGAAACAGAAAAGATCCTGAATAGTCAAAGCAATCTTGCAAAAGAAAAGCAGAGCTGGAGAAATCAGTCTCCCTAACTTCACACTATACTATACAGCTACAGTAGTCAAAACAGTGTGGTACTGGCACAAAGACAGACTTATGGATTAGTGGAACAGGATAGAAAGCCCAGAAATAAACCTGTGCACCTAATGTCAATTACTCTATCACAAAGGAGGCAAGAATATGCAATGGAAAAAAAGACAGCCTCTTCAATCAGTTGTGCTGGGAAAACTGGACAGTTACATGTAAAACAATGAAATTAGAACACTCTCTAATACCATACACAAAAATAAACTCAAAATGGATTAAAGACCTAAATGTCAGACCAGATACTATAAAACTCTTAGAGGAAAACAGGCAGAACACTGTGACATAAATCGCAGCAAGATCTTTTTTGACCTACCTTCTAGAGTAATGAAAATAAAAGCAAAAATAAACAAATGGGATCTAATTAAACTTAAAAGCTGATTCATGTCAATGTATGACAAAAACCACTACAATATTGTAAAGTAATTAGCCTCCAACTAGTAAAAATAAATGGAAAAAAATAAAGATAGGTACAGTCAAAAAAAAATTTAAAAACTTTTGCACAGCAAAGGAAACCATAAACAAAATGAAGAGACAACCCTCAAAATGAGAGAAAATATTTGCAAACAAAGTGACTGACAAGGGATTAATCTCCAAAGTATACAAACAGCTCATGCAGCTCAATATCAAAAAACAAACAGTCCAATCAAAAAATGGGAAGGAAATCTAAACAGACATTTCTCCAAAGAAGACATACAAATGGCATACAAAAGACATACAGATGGCAAATAGGCACATGAAAAGATGTTCAACATCACTAATTACTAGAAAAATGTAAACGAAAACTACAGCAATTGGGGTGGGTGGGTGAGAGAGAGGCTCCAGAGGGAGGGGATATATATATATGCTCATGGATGATTCATGTTGCTATACAGTAGAAACCAACACAACACGGTAAAGCAATCACCCTCCAATTAAAAAAAAAAAAACAAAAACAAAAACTACAATGACCTATCACTTCACACTGGTCAGAACGGCCATCACCAAAAGTTTATAAACATATAAGATTGTTGTTACCATCTTGGATGGGGAGGGAAGTGGGAGGGGGCTTCAGGATGGTGGGGGTGCATGTGTGCCCGTGGCTGATTCCTGTCAGTGTGTGGCAGGGGCCACCACAGTGATGTGAAGTGATTGTCCTCCAATTAAAAAAAAGTAAATTAAAAAAAATTTAAGTCTATAAACAACAAATGCTGGAGAGGGTGTAGAGAAAAAGGAACTTTCCTACACTGTTGGTGGGAATGTAATTGGTGCTGCCACTGTGGAGAACAGTATGGAGGTTTCTTACAAAAAAAAAAAAAAAAAAAAAAACAACTAAAAATAGACCATATGATTTAGCAATCCCACTCCTGGGCATATATCCAGAGAAAACCATACTTTGAAGAGATACATGCACTGCAATATTCACTGCCATTGCAGCACTATTTACAATAGCCAAGACATAGAAGCAGCCTAAATGTCCATCAGCAGATGAATGGATAAAGATGTGGGTACATATATGCAATGGAATATTACTCATCCATAAAAAGAATGAAATAATGTCTTTTGTAGCAACGTGAAGAGAGCTAGAGCTTATCATACTTAGTCAAGTAAGTTATAAAAAGACAAATACCATATCATATCACTTGTACATGGAATTGAATAAATGATGTAAATCAACTTATTTACAAAACAGGCTCACAAACATAGAAAATAAACTTCTGGTTACTAAAGGGGAAAGATGGGGGTAGAGATAAATTGGGAAATTGGGACTGACACATATACATTACTGTATATAAAATAGATCACTAAAAAGGACCTACTGTATAGCACAGGGAACACTACTCAACACTCTGTAATAACCTATATGGGAAAAGAATTTGGAAAAGAATTGATATATGCATATGTACGGCTGAATCACTTTGCTCTACACCTGAAACTAACACAACACTATAAATCAACTATACTCCAATACAAAATGAAAAAATTTTAAAAACTCAAGCAAGTTCTCTTTACATATATATATATATGACAGAACCAAAAGAAAAAAATCTGCTTAGAGAGATGTACTTCATTTCCACATAGAAAGAGAGAATTGTAAAAATGTAACCTCTTCCCAAAGCAATCTGTAAGTTCAATTCACTCCCAGTAATTACCTCAACTATATTATTTATAGAACTGAGCATATACTTGATTTGTATGGTTTATTTCTTCTGAAAATTCTGAAAATAAAAAGGAAGTATTTGCCAAGTATCTGTACTAAAACATTATGGTTGATACTGGGATGAAAATAAACTAGTATAAACAACAGGAACAGTAATAATAACTAGCATTTATATATCACTAGTATGCTAAATACACTGTCCTAATGCTTTCTAGCATCAGACTTTACTTCCATCATCAATCACATCCACAACTGGGTGTTGTTTTTGCTTTGGCTCCGTCTCTTCATTATTTCTGGAGTTAGTTCTCCACTGATTTCCAGTAGCATATTGGGCACCTACTGACCTGGGGAGTTCATCTTTCAGTGTCCTATCTTTTTGCCTTTTCATACTGTTCATGGGGTTCTCAAGACAACAATACTGAAGTGGTTTGCCATTCCCATCTCCAGTGGACCACCTTTTTTTCAGAACTCTCCACCATGATCCATCCATCCTGGGTGGCCCTACAGGGCATGGCTCATATTTTTATTGAGTTAGACAAGACTGTGGTCCATGTGATTAGATTGGTTAGTTTTCTGTAACTGTGGTTTTCAGTCAATCTGCCCTCTGATGGAGAAGGATAAGAAGCTTATGGAAGCTTCCTGATGGAAGAGACTGACTGCCAAATACAGACTTAAATTGAATAAAGTAGGGAAACCACTAAACCATTCAGGTATGACCTAAATCAAATCCCTTACGACTATACAGTGGAAATGAGAAATAGATTCGAGGGATTAGATATGATAGACAGTACCTGAAGAACTATGGGCAGAGCTTCATGACATTGTACAGGAGACAGGGATCAAGACCATTTCCAAGAAAAAGAAATGCAAAAAGGCAAAATGGTTGTCTGAGGAGGTCTTACAAATAGCTATGAAACGAAGAGAAGTGAAAGGCAAAGGAGAAAAAGAAAGATATGCCAATTTGAATGCACAATTCCAAAGAATAGCAAGGAGCTAGAAGAAAGCCTTCTTCAGTGATCAGTGCAAAGACATAGAGGAAAACAATAGAATGAGAAAGAACTAGAGATCTCTTCAAGAAAATTGGAGATACCAAGGGAAATTTTCATGCAAAGATGGGCACAATAAAGGACAGAAATGCTATAGACTTGACAGAAGCAGAAGATATTAAGAAGAGGTGGCAAGAATACACAGAAGAACTAGACAAAAAAGACCATCATGACCCAGATTATCATGATGGTGTGATCATTTACCTAGTGCCAGACATCATGGAATGTGAAGTCAAGGGGGCCTTAGGAAGCATCATTATGAACAAAGCTAGTGGAGGTGATGGAATTCCAGTTGAGCTATTTCAAATCCTAAAAGATGATGCTGTGAAAGTGCTACACTCAATGTGCCAGCAAATTTGGAAAATTCAGCAGTGGCAACAGGACTGGAAAAGGTCAGTTTTCATTCCAATCCCAAGGAAGGGCAATGCCAAAGAATGCTCAAGCTACCACACAATTGCAATCATCTCACACGCTACCAAGGAAAGCTCAAAATTCTCCAAGCCAGGCTTCAACAGTATGTGAACTGTGAACCATGAATATCCAGATGTTCAAGCTGCATTTAGAAAAGGCAGAGGAACCAAAGGTCAAATTGCCAATATCCGTTGGATCATGGAAAAAGCAAGAGAGTTCCAGAAAAACATCTACTTCTGCTTTATTGAATATGTCAAAGCCTTTGACTGTGTGGATCACAAAAAAAAAACTGTGGACAATTCTTCAACAGATGGGAATACCAGACCACCTGACCTGCCTCTTGAGAAATCTGTATGCAGATCAAGAAGCAACAGTTAGAAATGGACACGGAACAACAGACTGGTTCCAAATCGGGAAATGAGTACATCAAGGCTGTATATTTTCACCCTGCTTATTTAACTTATATGCAGAGTACATCATGAGAAATGCTAGGTTGGGTGAAGCACAAGCTGGAATCAAAGAAATAGAGGAAAATAATAGAACGGGAAAGACTAGAGATCTCTTCAAGAAAATTAATGATACCAAGGGAACATTTCATGCAAAGATGGGCTCAATAAAGGACAGAAATTGTAGGGACCTAACAGAAGCAGAAGATATTAAGAAGAGGTGGCAAGAATACACAGAAGAACTGTAGAAAAAAGATCCTCATGACCCAGATAATCACGATGATATTATCACTCACCTAGAGCCAGACATCCCGGAATGTGAAGTCAAGTGGGCCTTGGGAAGCATCACTATGAACAAAGCCAGTCCAGGTTGGATGCATGAGACAGGGTGCTCAGGGCTGGTACACAGGGATGACCCAGAGGGATGGGATGGGGAGGGAGGTGGGAGGGGGGTTCAGGATGGGGAACACAGGTACATCCATGGAGGATTCAAGTCAATGTATCGCAAAACTGATACAATATTGTAAAGTAAAATAATAAATAAATTAATTTTAAAAATAAATAAAATGGAAAAAAATTTTTAATAAAAGCTAGTGGAGGTGATGGAATTCCAGTTGAGCTATCTCAAATCCTGAAAGATGATGCTGTGGCAGTGCTACACTCAATATGCCAGCAAATTTGGAAAACTCAGCAGTGGCCACAGGACTGGAAAACGTCAGTTTTCATTCCAATCCCAAGGAAGGGCAATGCCAAAGAATGCTCAAGCTACCACACAATTGCACTCATCTCACACGCTAGTAAAGTAATGCTTAAAATTCTCCAAGCCAGGCTTCAGCAATACATGAACCGTGAACTTCCAGATGTTCAAGCTGGTTTTAGAAAAAGCAGAGGAACCAGAGATCAAATTACCAACATTCTGGATCATCGAAAAAGCAAAAGAGTTCCAGAAAAACATATATTTCTGCTTTATTGACTATGCCAAAGCCTTTGACTGTGCAGATCACAATAAACTGTGGAAAATTCTGAAAGAGATGGGAATAACAGACCACCTGACCTGCCTCTTAAGAAACCTGTATGCAGGTCAGGAAGCAACAGTTAGAACTGGACGTGGAACAACAGACTGGTTCCAAATAGGAAAAGGAGTACATCAAGGCTGTATATTGTCACCCTGCTTATTTAACTTACATGCAGAGTACATCATGAGAAACACTGGGCTGGAGGAAGCACAAGCTGGAATCAAGATTGCCAGGAGAAATATCAATATGCAGATGACACCACCCTTAGGGCAGAAAGTGAAGAAGAACTAAAGAGCCTCTTGATGAAAGTGAAAGAGGAGAGTGAAAAAGTTGACTTAAAGCTCAACATTCAGAAAACTAAGATTATGGCATCTGGTCCCATCACTTCATGGCAAATATATGGGGAAACAGTGGAAACAGTGGCTGACTTTATTTTTCTGGGCTCCCAAATCACTGCAGATGGTGATTGCAGCCATGAAATGAAAAGACACTTACTCCTTGGAAGGAAAGTGATGACCAACCTAGATAGCATATTAAAAAACAGAGACATTACTTTGTCAACAAAGGTCCGTCTGGTCAAGGCTATGGTTTTTCCAGTGGTCATGTATGGATGTGAGAGTTGGACTATAAAGAAAGCTGAGTGCAGAAGAATTGATGCTTTTGAACTGTGGTATTGGAGAAGACTCTGGAGAGTCCCTTGGACTGCAAGGAGATCCAACCAGTCCATCCTAAAGGAGATCAGTCCTGGGTGTTCATTGGAAGGTCTGATGTTGAAGCCGAAACTCCAATACTTTGGCCACCTGATGCGAAGAGCTGACTCATTAGAAAAGACCCTGATGCTGGGAAAGATTGAGGGCAGGAGGAGAAGGGGATGACAGAGGATGAGATGGTTGGACGGCATCACCGACTCAATGGACACGGGTTTGGGTGGACTCCGGAAGTTGGTGATGGACAGGGAGGCTTGGCATGCTGCAGTTCATGGTGTCACAAAGTTGGACACGACTGAGTGACTGAACTGAAATTAACTGAACATGAACCAACTAGCCTGGTTCCAGAGTCTTAGCTCTTAACCACTATGTTTAGCTGTCACTTTGCTAATGATGGGCTTCCCTGGTGGCTCAGATAGTAAAGAATCTGCCTACAATTCATGAGACCTAGGTTCAATCCCTAGGTCGGGAAGATTCCTCTGGAGAAGGCAATGGCTACCCACTCCAGTATTCTTGCCTGGGAAATCTCATGGACAGAGGAGTCTGACAGTCCATGGGGTCACAAAGAGTCAGACATGACTGAGTGACTAAGATTTTCACTTTCACTTTGCTAATGATGTCAAATAGAATACCTGTACTGGAATATATTCACATGGAAATTTAATGTATAATGAAGCTGGCACTTCAGGTAAGTAGGGAAAAGATGAACTATTTATTAATAATGGAGGTAAAATTGGCTATCCATTTGGAACAAGTTAAGACCTACTTCATTCCATGCCTCAAAATAAATTCCAGATGGTTTAAATATATAATAAAAAGGATATACTGAAAAATTCATGTGAAAAGGTAAAGTTAGCTGTAGAGCAAAAAACACCACAAATTATAACAGACTGGGGAAAATATTTACAATATATATGCCAGAGCTAATGTCTCAAACCACCTCCTCTCAAAAAAGGCAGAGAATAATAGTAGACAATTTATGTATATATGGATAATACATTTATTAAAATAAGCTCAATCTTACTAATAATCAGGAAAATGAGAAAATAAAGCATGTTCGATTGGAGAAAATTTTAACGATTGAGAATATCCAGCAATGATGATGACATATAGGGAAATGAGCACTCCATCTTCCTCTTAGTTGGAATGTAAACCAGAAAAGCCTTTTTGGACGGCAATTTGGGAGTATCTATCAAATATTAAATGGGTTTATTTTAACCCAGTAAGTTAATTTCAAGGAATCTATCCTATGGACATATTTGCATGTTGCAAAAACATATGAGATTATGAATGCAACATTTGTAGTAATGCTATAAAGCATACATCAATAGGTAAAGAAGATTATAAAACATGTGGCTGGAGAACCAAGAGGAAAACCAGAAATTTGGTATCATGGAAGCAAATGGAAAGGAGTTTCAAAAATACAGCATCAACAATGCCAAATGCTTTACAAGATAAAGATTCAATCAATTCAAGATAAAGTGTTCACTCCATTTAGCCACATGTAGCTCATTGGTTAACCTTGGTAAGCTCTCTTCTAGTGGAATGCTCTGGGAAAAAATCCATGGACTAAGAAGTGAGTGGGAATGAAGAATTAAAGAAAGTGAGTGTAAACAATAATTTCAAGAAGTTTGGCAGCAAAGGAAGAAGATATATAGGTTGATAGCAAGAAAAGAAGTTTGAAGATCGCCCTGAATCATCATCTCTAACACTTTTTTGGGGGAAAGTTAGAGTATAAGTCATAAGTCACAAACTGATTATGCCCACAGGTATCAGAAACAGTCTAAATTAGAAGGAGACTGTATGTAAAGTGATAGTAAGTGACACTGGCTTCTGTTTGGGAATCAATAAAGAAATAGAAACTATGGTGAATGGGAAACCACATCTCCCATCTAAAAGGAATAGCCATGACTTGGCTCTAGTAGATTATGGCTATGTTGGAATCCAGATACTGTGTTGCTAGATCTTACAATTGTTCAACAAACAAAAAAATCAAGACTACTAACACCATGCATAGCAATGCTGTGGACCAAACATGTCTATGGGTAATACCTAGAACAACTACTAAGAAAATTATACAAAACATATGCTAGAAAACACTAAAAACAAATCAAGATGTAATCTTAAGAAATGTTCAAGTAAACCACAGGGAGTTAAGAAAAATAGAGGAAAGAAAAAGAAGCAGAAAACAAAACAAAACAAATTGCAGATTTAGGTGCCAACTTATCAATAAGCAATTTAACTGTAAACAGTCTAATTTAATTAAAAAAAAGAGATTTTCAGATTAGGAGAAATAAAATCAAGACCCATGGTATGCTGTCTACAAGAAACTCACTTTTAATATGGAAGTACAAATAGATGAAAAGTAAAAAGATGGACAAAAATGTAACACGTGGACTAATAAAAAGAAAACTGGAGGAGCTAGACTGCTATCAGACAAAGTAGGCCTCACGGTAAAGAATTGATCTGGGACTAATAGGGACATTTCAGAATAATAAAGAGGATGCTTTTCAGGAAGATATAGCAATCCTATTGTCTTAGGGTATATACACCAAATAACAGAGCTTCAATGTATGAGAAGCAAAACTTGATCAAGCTGAAAAGAGAAGTAAACGAAGTATTTCATGATCTAACCCAACCTAACTTTCCAGGTTTCTTTCCTGCTTATTCTGTTCTACATACAGACTAGATACTCTATTGTTTTTCAAGCATGTAACAGATTTTCCCATCTCTGTGTCTTTAACTACACAGTCCTCTATGCCTAAAATGACTTTTCACCTATTACCATCTTCCCTCCACCCTGCATCCTCACATTTCAGAGACAGATTCAAATGCCACTTCATCAAAAGGCTTTCCCTGATACCAGATATGATCTATCCCTCCCCTGAAACCTAACTTCATAGGGTACAGAAAGTGAAAGTTTTAGTCTCTCAGTCGTGTCCGACTCTTTGCGACCCCATGGACTGCAGTCAGCCAGGCTCCTCTATCCATGGAATGCTTTAGGCAAGAATACTGGAGTGGGTAGCCATTCCCTTCTGAGGGCATCTTCCCAACCCAGGAATCGAACTCAGGTCTCCTGCATTGCAGGCAGATTCTTTATCATCTAGAGCCACCAGGTACATGCTTCTCTTAAAGAATTATAGTACTATTTACAGGAATATTTCCTGAAGAGTGGAGATCTATCTTATTCATCACTGTTTTTCTAATGCCAAATTCTAGCACAGTAGCCAATAAATAAATATTTCCTAACAGGAAAAAAATTAAGCAACTTATAAGAGGAAAGTAATAGTTGAGGAAGAGGAGATCTTAAGTGGTAACCAAACTTGGGGTATGTTCAAATTTTATTAATTCATTTATTCATTTATCCCGGCCTACTTTCTTCCTTCCCTCATTTCTAACAAGCTCCCAGGTGATTCTGAAACTGATGTTTCACTGACCACACTTTGGGTAGCATGGTCTTAGAGAAATTCTCCAAGATATGTAAAAGAAGGCACATACAAGGATACTAATTAGAGCCCTGTTTGTAAGAGCAGGGAGGAGAGAAAAAGAGAAAATCCCTTAAATATCCCTTAGTATAATAGATAATCTGTTGATTTTCATAAAATAGAACACTGTTCAGTAGCCAAAACTGACAATCTAGACCTACCATGTATCAACTTGGATAAATATTTTAAAACATATTTATAACTGACAAAAACATGTTTTAGAATATAGTTTGATACTTTTTAGGTGCATTAAAAATACACAATACATTATGTATAGTTTATGGATCTGTACCTGTATAGTTATAATTTTCTAGCTTTCATGGGAATAATACATGCTAATTTTAAGAGAACACTTATCCTCAGAGACTGAAAGGAAAGAGATGTGAAGTTCTATGTTTATTTTTCAAGTGGAAGGAAGGTCAGCAAGAACTTAGCTCTGAATCATATTTTCAATAAGTTACCATCTATTGTATCCAGATGATTTGTTACATTTTTCTGAACTTCTTAATATGTATTTTTTAATTAAATTTTTAAACATCGAGGGCTTTAATTCTTATCTTATGTCTGACACTACTGTGAGGAAAGGCTTTGGTCTTAGTAATAGGAACCTCTTTGTAAAATGAATTACTGTATTGTCTCTTTTGTATCTAGTCCTGCTCAGCTCCATTCAATCAGCAAATAAAAGGCTCCCTCCAATACCCTCAACAGTATTCCTGTCCTTAGTCACAAACTTCTTGCCTGAACTCTTTTTATACTCTCTTTGGCCCCCGATCCCTCTCTACATTAACATAGGAGTCTCAAGTAGGGGCTTCAACAAATGTGCTCCAAATCCTATAGTGTGACCTCAGTATCCTGGGATCATCTCTGTTTTAAGCCTCTTCACTAAGAAATAAATGTTGATGTTTTCCATAATAGGAAATTCAAGTAAAACTCAGAGAACTTCCATACCTCTGAAGCATTTTTCTGTCTTATGACACCTCCAATTGTAATTGCTATAGCAAGATGGCAAACACTAGTATCATAAAGTGAGTCTCCTCAAAATATGCCTGTTCCTATGTGATGGGGAGATGCCCCAAAAGAAGCTGTTATAACATTTAAAAACATAAATTGCAAAGTCTACCTTTAGCTATTCATTGACTTCCTTCACCTCTAGTATTGACTAGCTTGATGAAATGGAATAAAATTAGGGCTATAATACCTGCCAGTGACTAGAAGTCTAACTTTAGACAAGTCACCTAAGAAACATACATATTTCTCAAATTTTTCATCTAGAAAATATCAAATTTCTAGGCTAATGTATATGGAAGACTGATAAAATTCATTATTTTTTAAAGGTAAGGAATTAGTATTACTCATCAACCATTTTTCAACTTTCTCCTTTTCAGTCTCTGCTCTCCTTTCGATAATCTTTCCCTCACTTTTTCTAACACATATGTTCTTGTCCTGCTATCCCTTGGGGACAGCTATCATTAAGATGCACTGCAAGTCAGCTATCAATGATATTTTCCTTAAGTCTCTAAAATATTACTGATAGAACAAATGCCTTGAAGACCCATCTTAAAGGGCAATAGCAATGTACTTTGTACCCCAACTCACACTTAATGAATATATTGCCCACTATTTTCTGCCTGAAGCTGTTGCATTTTGGTTCTACATAAAAACTTGTTAGGCTTGAGCATTTCCATGGAAACCCACTAACAACTTAATCCCAGAGACTCGTCTCCCTAAACATTTATAAATTTCCAACCTGCATATGCAGTCAGGTGGTGTTAAGTCTTCCTGCTTGGCTATAGCTACCATTGGGATGGTTTTTTGTTTGGAGACAGGGCCAAGGTGGGAAGACAGTGGGAACAGACAACAGTAACAACAATAGCCTTTCTTATGAACTGAAAATGTTATAGCTTAAGGTCTCATCAGTTCAGTTCAGTTCAGTTCAATTCAGTTCAGTTCAGTCGCTCAGTCGTGTCCAACTCTTTGTGACCCCATGGACTGCAGCACACCAGGTCTCCCTGTCCATCACCAACTCCCAGAGTTTACTTAAACTCATGTCCACTGAGTCAGTGAGCCATCCAACCATCTCATCCTCTGTTCTCTCCTTCTCCTCCCACCTTCAATCTTTCCCAGCATCAAGGTCTTTTCCAATGAGTCAGTTCTTTGCATCAGGTGGCCAAAGTACTGGAGTTTCAGTTTCTGCATCAGTCCTTCCAATGAATATTCAAGACTGATTTCCTTTAGGATGGACTGGTTGGATCTCCTAGCAGTCCAAGGGACTCTCCAGAGTCTTCTCTAACACCACAGTTCAAAAGCATCAATTCTTTGGTGCTCAGCTTTCTTTATAGTTCAACTCTCACAATCCTTTGTAACTCCCACTCGTGGGTCATCACCTGACTCAGGGCACACACAACTTGTAAGTTTAAAAGTCAAAGCTTCTCAGAGATGGAGCTCATAATAAAAGTCAGAAAAGAAATAAAAACATTTCAAATACTTTTTCTTTAACTCCTCTGTAAGAAAAACTAAAGATTAGCTGTAGGAAAGATCTGTGCATCAAGAAAGGCTGCATAGGGCTATAGCCAGAGCAAAGGATTTGATTTTAAGAAGACTGGCTGCCATTCTGGACCCTGCCACTTACTAGTTTACTCGCTGTATACAAATAACTTAAGCTCACTGAGGCTCATTTTTCTCAACTGTAAATGGGAATCTCATCACTTCCTTGCTGGATTTCTGTGAGGATTATTCAGCCATAGTCTCTAATTCTCAACTGCCCCCTCTTCTACCTAACAAATAGAAGCCCTCGAGGATGCCTCCTGACTGTTTCTTTTATTACTATTCTTTCCCATGACTTCAGTTGCTATATGTCCATTGTTACCAAGTATCTCGAGCTCTGAGCTTTAGACCTATGCATCAATTTGCCTATTTGACATCATGTCCTGAATGAACTTCAACATAACATGTTCAATATTGAGCTAAAAAATTCTCCCTCCTTTTCTTGAACACATTTCACCTGCAGTCTTCCCAGCCCTGGTAAACGGTTTCGCCAAATACCAAGACCTATTAATTATATCTCCTAAATGTCTTTTAATTATTTCCTCTTCTTCCCAGCTTCATCATTTACTCACAAGCCCACGCCACCATTTTCTTTTTCCAGGACTCTTTCAAAAGATTATTACTTGGTGTCCTTGCTTTCAATTTGCCCCTCTAATTAATCCTCCACAGAGCATAGACTGTTCTTTTCACAATGTAAATCAGAACCATGCCATTCCATCCCTCATTTCTGTTAGAACAAAGATCAAATTTAATATAATGTGATCTACTGAGTTCTACATGATCTGAACACTGTATACCTCTTCAGTTATGTCATATCATTCTACCCTACTTCCCTTTCTATTCCAATTGCACTGAACTTTTTTTAGTACTTGAAACATGCATGCGGGCTAAGTTGCTTCAGTCGTGTCTGACTCTGTGCGACGCTATGGACTGCAGTCCGCCAGGCTCCTCTGTCCATGGGATATACTCCAGACAAAAACACTGGAGTGAGTTGCCACACCCTCCTCCAGGGGATCTTCCCAACCCAGGGATCGAACCTGCACCTTTTATGTCTCCTGCCTTGGCAGGCAGGTTCTTTACCACCAGCACCACCTGGGAAGTCCTGAAACATACTCTATCCTTTCCAATTCAGGCTTTGGCATATTCTATCCCATCTACAAGAACATAATCTATTTATAATCCCAACTCCTTTTATCTGGTTAACCTTTATTCTTTCCTTTGTCAGCAGTTTAAACTTCAGTTCCCTAGGTGAACACTGATCTCCCCCACCTCAAACAATGCCGGGTCCTCTCCTTTAGCTTCCACAGAATCCTGTACTTCTTCTTCATGGTACTTAGCACATATATAACCATTTAATCTACATACTTAATATCTTCCCCACTCCCAAAAGACTAAGCTCCAAGAGGACAGGGGTTGTATTCTTTTGTTCAACAGTGTATCCCCAGTGTATAGCACAATACCTAGAACCTAGCTAGAGTTCAATAAATTTGTGGACCTATTTCAACCACACTGTAAGGATTCACCCTACTTCTATTTTTTCCCCTTTAAACTTCTTTTATAACATGCAAATTTGAATAAAAGAATTAAATAGTTGCCCGGTGTCCTTGGGATAAAAGTCAAACTCAATATGATATAGCACATTGCATGATCAAGATACTTCTTGCCATCTAGGCTCGTTTTTCCAACATTCACTGTTGCCATACTGGGCTCCATACTAAACTATTTGCAGTTCCACAAATTCATCAAGCTTTCTATCACCTCCCTTATCTCCTCTGCATATTGTCCCCTGTGCCTACAAAGTTCTCCTCACATTCTTTTATCTGGGTAATTCCTATTTATCATTTAGATATCAGTTTTAGAAATTATTTCTCCTGAAAGCTTTCCCAGCATCCTCAGGATTGCATTATGTATACCTCTCATGAACTCCCATAGCATGTTGTACTTATGTTATCAAAGCATGTATCATTCAGTATTGCAACCAACTTTCTACATGGGCCTTTCCCAACAGACTCTAAATTCCTTAAGAGAAAGGCTGTATCACAATTACTCTTGTATCCTGCATGCATGCATGCTAAGTCGCTCAGTCATGTCCGACTCTTTGAGACCCCATGGACTGCAGCACACCAGGCTTCCCAGTCCTTCGCCATCACCTGGAGCTTACTCAAACTCATGTCCATTGAGTCAGTGATACCATCCAATCATCTCATCTTCTGTCACCCCCTTCTCCTCCTGGCTTCAATCTTTCCCAGCATCAGAGTCTTTTCCAATGAGTCAGTTCTTCACATCAAGTGGCCAAAGTATTGCAGCTTCAGCTTCAGCATCAGTCCTTCCAATAAATATTCAGGACTGATTTCCTTTAGGATTGACTAGTTTGATCTCCTTGCTGGCCATGGGACTCTCTAGAGTCTTCTCCAGCACTTATTACAAGATATTGACTATAGTTCCCTGTGTTACACAGGAGGCCTTTCTTGTTTACCTATTGTATATACAGTAGTCTATATCTGTTAATCCCAAAGTGAAAATGAAAGTTGTTCAGTCGTGTCAGACTCTTTGCGATCTCATGGACTATACAGTCCAAGGAATCCTCCAGGCCAAAATACTGGAGTGGGTAGCCTTTCCCTTTTCCAGGGGATCTTCCCAACCCAGGCATCGAACCCAGGTCTCCCACATTGCAGACAGATTCTTTACCAGCTGAGCCACAAGGGAAGCCCAAGAATATTGGAGTGGGTAGCGTATTCCTTCTCCAGCAGATCTTTCTGACCCAGGAATTGAACCGGGGTATCCTGCATTGCAGGCCAATTCTTTACCAACTGAGCTATCTGGGAAGCCCAAACACCTATTTTATCTTTCCCAACCTTTCCCCCTTGGCAGCCACAAGCCTGTTCTCTATCTCTGAGTCTTTCTTGTTTCATAGATAAGTTCATTTGTGTCATATTTTAGGTTCCACAATAAGTGATATAATACATTATTTGTCTTTATTTTTCTGACTTACTTTGCTTAGTATGATAATCTTTACGTCCGCCCATGCTGCAAATGGTCATATTTCATTCGTTTTTATAGTTGAGTAATATACCATTGTATACACCACATTCCAGGAAAACATCAATTTCTGCTTCATTCACTACACCAAAGCCTTTGATTGTGTGGATCAGAACAAACTGTAGAAAACTCTTAAAGAGATGGGAATACCAGACCACCTTATCTGCCTCCTGAGAAACCTGTATGCAGGTCAAGAAACAACAATTAGAACCAGACATGGAACAACAGACTGGTTCCAAATTGGGAAAGGAATATGTCAAGGCTGTATATTGTCACTCTGCTTATTTAACTTACATGCAGAGTACATCATGTGAAATGCCAGATTGGATGAAGCACAAACTGGAATCAAAATTGAAGGGAGAAATATCAATCACCTCAGATACACAGACAACATTACCCTAATGGCAGAAAGCGAAGAAAAGCTAAAACGCCTCTTGATGAAAGTGAAAGAGGAGAGTGAAAAAGCTGGCTTAAAACTCAACATTCAAAAAACTAAGATGATGGCATCCAGTTCCATCACTTCATGGCAAATAGATGGGGAAACAGTGACAAACTTTTTATTCTTGGGGTCCAAAATCACTGCAGATGGTGACTACAGCCATGAAATTAAAAGACGCTTGCTCCTTGGAAGAAAAGCTATGACCAACCTAGACAGTGTATTAAAAAGCAGAGATATTACTTTGCCAACAAAGGTCCATATAGTCAAAGCTATGATTTTTCCAGTAGTCATGTATAGATGTGAGAGTTGGACCATAAAGAAGGCTGAGTGTGCAAGAATTGATGCTTTTGAACTGTGGTGCTGGAGAAGACTCTTCAGAGTCCCTTGGACTGCAAGGAGATTAAATCAGTCAATCCTAAAGGAAATCAGTCCTGAATATTCATTGGAAGGACTGATGCCGAAGCTGAAGCTCCAGTACTTTGGGCACCTGATGTGAAGAACTGACTCATTGGAAAAAAAACCGTGACTGCTGTGAAAGATTGAAGGCAGGAGGAGAAGTAGACGACAGAGGACAAGATGGTTGGATGGCATCACTGACTCAATGGACATGAGTTTGAGCAAACTCGGGAGATGATGAAGGACAGGGAAGCCTGGTGTGCTGCAGCCCATGGGGTCGGAAAGAGTTGGACATGACTGAAGTGACTTACCACACACACATTCTGACCACTGTGAGGTGGTGCCTTATTGCACTTTGATTTGCATTTCTCTAATAATTAGCAATGATGAGCATCTTTTCATGTGCCTATTGGACATCTGTATGTCTTCGGAGAATTGCCCATTTTTTTCGATTGGGTTGTTTTTGTTGTTGTTATTGAACTTTTGAATGTATGAATATATGAAGTTTTTTTCCGTATATTTTGGAAATTAAGCACTGGTCAGTTGCATCATTTGTAAATATTTTCTCCCAAGCCATATATAGTCTTTTCATTTTGATTAAGGTTTCCTTTGCTGTGAAAAAGCTTATAAGTTTGGTTAAAAGCCATTTATTTATTTTTGCTTTTATTTCAAATGCCTTAGGAGACTTACGTAAGAAAACATTGGTACAATTTATGTCAGTGGATGTTTTGCCTATATTCTTTTCTAGAAGTTTTACAGTGTGACTGGCTTATTTAACTTAGCAAAATGGCTTCAAGGCTCATCCATATTGTTGCATGCATTATTGCGTTGTATGTATATATCACATTTTGTTTATCCATTCATTTGTCCACGGACACTTGTGTTCCTTCCACCTTTTGTCCACAATGAATAAGGCTGCTGTGAACATAAGCATACAAATATCTCTTCAAGACTGTTTTTGATTCTTTTGGACATATACCCAGAAACAGAATTACTGGACCTTATGGTAATTTTATTTTTTTTAATTTTTTGAGAAACTGCCACATTGTTTTCCAGAGCAGCTGCCCAATTTTACATTTCTACCAGTAGCACACAAGGACTTCAGTGTCTCCATACCCTCGCCAACATGTATTCTTTTCTGGTTTGTGTTTTATTAGCAGCCATCCTAATGGATATATGGTAGGCCATTAAGTTTTGAAGTGGTTTCTTACACAGGAATGAAAACTTGTTTAAAGAGGTCAGTTTTGCCCTGATTACAACCCATACAAAACATTATAAGAAAACTACATACCAATGTCAACCATGAACATGGGTGTCAATTTTTAATTAAACATTAGCATGTCAAATCCAACAATATGTTAAAATGTCAAAGTAAAATTTATCTCAAGAATTTAAGATTTGTTTAACATTTATAAATCAATCAGGGTTGATTCAAGATATGCTAAGGACTGAATTTTCCTGACACCCAAAATTTATATGTTGAAATTCTAATTCTCAATGTAATGGCTATTAGGAAGGGCCTAAGGGACATAATTAGGTCATGAGGGCAGAGTCTCATGAATAGGATGAATGCCCTTATTAAAGGGACTTCAGAGAGATCCTTCACCCCTTACACTATGTGAGAAGACAACAAGAAGACACCAAATATGAACTAGAATGAGGGCCATCATCAGAATGCAAACATGCCAGCATGTTGGTTTTGGACTTCATAGCTTCCAGAACTGTGAGAAATAATTTTGTTGTTTATAAGCTACCCAATATGTGGTATTTTCTTATATCAGTCCAAATGGACCAAGATACAGTATTAACAGGTTAAAAAATACTATCACCTAGAAAATGCAGAAAAAGCATTTCACAAAATTAAACACCCATTCCTGATCTTAAAAACCTCTCAGAAAACTTGGAATAAATGTAAATTTTCACAACATGATAAAATCCATTCACAAAAATCTTACAGTTAACATTCTACTTATGAATAAAAGACAATATTCTCCCCTAAGATCAGAAACAAGACAAGAATGTCCACACCCACCACTTCTGTTAAATACTGTACCATCAATTTGAGATATTGCAATTGGTCAAAACAAGGGGGAAACAAAATTCATCCAGCTTGAAAAGAAAGATATAAAACTGCTTTTATTTGCAGATGACAGGATCATCTATGATCATCTATGTCTCAATAGAAAACCCTATGGGACTTACAGGGAAGTTGCTAATTACTAGTTACAGAAAAGTTAGCAATGTTATAATATAAAAGATCAGTATATAAAAATCTATTGTATTTCTATATATGAGCAATAAATAATCATCAAATAAAGTCAAAAGAACTAATCAATTTCATTTATATTAGGGCCAAAATAAATGAGAGATAAACCTGGAAAAAAAGATGTGCAAGTCTGAAAACCAAAAATATTTCTGAGAGCAATTTAAAAGACCTAAAAAAGGGAGAGCTATACTATATCTATATTTATGGATTGTAAAACTCAATAGTATTTTGAGTCAACGCTTTCCAAATTGACCTATAGATTCAGTGCAATCCCCACCAAAATTCCAGTAAGATCTTTTTATAAAATATCAACAAGCTGATTTTAAAATTGCCTTAGATAGAAAGGAAAAGAATCTAGATTAGCCAGAACAATTTTGAAAGAGAAGAAAACTGTTTGAGGATTTATAGTACTGGATTTCAAGACATATGCTAAAGCTATAGTGCTGTGCTTAGTCGCTCAGTTGCACCCGACTCTTTGCGACCCCATCGACTGTGCTCCTCTGTCCATGGTGATTCTCCAGGCAAGAATACTGGAGTGGGTTGCCATTTCCTCCTCCAGGGGTTCTTCCTGATCCGGGGATTGAACCCAGGTCTCCCGCATTGCAGATGGATTCTTTACAGTCCCAGCCACCAGGGAAGCCCTGGATACACCTGTATACTTCCCTGCATATACCAGGGAAGCTATAGTAACAAGACAGTATGATATTAGAACAAATGTAGACAAATAGACCAATGGAATACAGTCTAGAAATAGACTGATATGTACACAGGGTCAGTTGAATTTTTCCAGAATACAAAGGTAGTTCAGTGAAGAAAAGATAATATTGCCAACAAATTGTGAAGGAATAATTGGATTATATATGCAAAAAAATTAAACCTTGATGCAAATTGCACAGCATATACAAAACTTACCTGAAAATGTATCATAAACTTAAATGCAAAAACCTAAATGTATACATCATCTATAATAAAAGGCTGTTGAGTTTGGATTATGCAAAGACTTATTACATACTAAACTGAAAGCCCAACCCATGAAATAATTGATAAATTTAACTTCATCCAAGTTAATAAATTTTGCTCTTCAAAAGACACTCTTAAGAGAGTACATGGACAAGCTACACACTGAGAGAAATTATTCACAAATCACATATCTGATAAAGGATTGCATTCAGAATATATTAAAATCAACAAAGTTTAATAATATGAAAACAACCCAATTAAAAAATGGGCAAAAATATTCAGCAAATAACATATATGGATAGCAAATAAGCACATAAAATGATGTTCAACATTGTAAGTCATAAGGGAAAAGCAAATTAAATCTTGAGATACCACTTTAAGCATACTGGAATGTCTAAACTAAAAGGACTGCTCATACCAAGTGTTGCTGAGGTTGTGAAGCAACTGAACTTCTCATACACTGCTGGTAGAAATGCTAAAATGGTTCAGTGCTGGTAGGAATGGTACAATGGTACAATTTTGGAAAACAGTTTTATATATACTTACCATATGGCCCAGCCATACCACCCCTAGGTATTTACTCAAGAGAAATTAAAATATGTGTTCATACAAATACTTGAACATGAATCTTCACAACAGCTTTCTTCATAATATTCAAAAACTAGAAAGCAAGTCAATGGCAGCATGGGGGTAGGTAAGAATAATCATACAGGGGAAGAGGATTACCAAAGGGAGTAAGGAAACCTATGGAGTTAGCAGATATGTTCCTTCTCTTGGTTGTGGTGATGGCTTCACAGGTTAATACTTAAAACATACCAAATTGTACCACATAAATACATGCAGTTTCTTTTATATCAATTATACCTCAATGAGGCTATTTTTAAATGCTTCTCTGCTAAGAAAACTTTTAAAACACTTTCAGGCTTCACTTTCAAGATGGTCAATTAAGCACATGTTTACTTTTTTTCCTCAAATAGAAATGCATTAACTCAAAGTAGTTCTGGAAGTGCATACTGGAGAACCTAATACAGTCTAGAAACTGAATCCAAGAAAATTTCCCAAAGGAAGTGACATTTATTTTGAGATTTTGATGGTAAATAAGAGAAGGAAAGGCTAACAAAATGGGAAGAAAGTTAAGAGAGCTTCAGGCAAAATGAACCATGCAATAAATTTTCCAAGTTGGTTAAATATTCTAAGCTTCCTTGGACCTTAACGAGATTAAGAAAATGAAAAATTTCAAGATATTTCTTGAAGATTGGTTATATTTTGGATATTGATTTAAATAGAACTTGTTTTAAACATGAAACCTTGGATTTTGTGTCACACATAGTACCCTATAAGCATAAAGCTGGAAGGACCCCCAAGAGAGAATCAAAACCAGTGATACTCAATTATAATCTCCTTCCCTCTATCAACAGTCATATATAACACAATATAACTCTCAAAAGAAAAGTAATTCTCAGTCTTGTAATATACCTTTTACATCCTCATGGGTGTCCCTATCCTCAACTGAATGTTTTTATTTTACAAATGGAAAAACTAAGTCCCAGAGAGGGTAAGGAGACTTTCCCAAAATCACATAGCAAAGAAATAGCAAAGTTAGGATAAGAACTCAGGTTTTCTGAGTTGCAAGCCAGTGCTCTTTCTGCAATAACCTGTGAGACAGTAGAGTGTAACATGGACTCAGGAATAAGACTGATGGGACCAAACCCTGGTCCCGTTCCTTACTAGTCATGTAACCTTGGACATTTATATATACTTACCATATGGCCCAGCCATACCACTCCTAGGTATTTACTCAAGAGATATTAAAATATGTGTTCATACAAATACTTGAACATGAATCTTCACTTAATATTCCTAAGCCTGTTTCCTCATCTTTAAAATTAAATGGTTAATATTTTGAATCATGCTTAAAAATGTATTGAAATAAGAATGAATAATTATTATCTAGGAAGAACTCTATAATGAGTTGCCATGGCTGGTATAGCTCCATAAGAATTCACATTATGCCATACTTGATACATTTACTAGAATCATGGAAAGTGGGAAGAAGTCTGGCAGCTTATCACTTGAAATGAAGTCCATCTGCATTAAATAACAGAAATAAAAACAAGTAGAAACTCAAACACTGAAAGCTGCTAATCTTAAGGCATATGTCTAGCTAACTCACAGTCTCCCCTCCCACAAGGGCACATATCGGGGGAAAAGGCTATAAAGACAAAATTTCCTAAATTCTTCCAGAAAAACCCTTACTATGACCTTAATCCCAGGAACTAACTATAAGTCTCCAGGCCAGGCTAGAAGCTATTGATCAGGTTCTAGGTATGGCAGCCTGCATTCTCTGGGAGAGAATTTAATATGCTGAGCATGCTTTTTCTTATTCATTCAACAAATATTCACTGAGCACTTACTCTCTGCCAAGCACTGGTCTAGACCCTGGAGATACAGCAGGTATCAAAGTACTGCCACCATAGGGATCACATTCTAATCAGGGAATACAGACAACAAACAAGCATGTAAATAGGATGTCAGAGAGTGATTAAGTGTAATAGAAAAATAAAGCAGGGGAAGGAGAATAGGGAATAGCATGCAGACGAATGTGTATATATGTGCACACACACACATACATACTTATGCAAATATGTTTATATAAATATATATATATATATATATATATTCCTAAGCCACATACCTGATATACTCTCTTTTTTTCTGTGGTTTCTTTTTTTTCCCATTTATTTTTATTAGTTGGAGGCTAATTACTTTACAATATTGTAGTGGTTTTTGTCATACATTGACATGAATCAGCCATGGATTTACATGTATTCCCCATCCCGATCCCCCCTCCCACCTCCCTCTCTACCCGATCCCTCTCGGTCTTCCCAGTGCACCAGCCCTGAGCACTTGTTTCATGCATCCAACTTGGGCTGGTGATCTGTTTCACCCTAGATAATATACATGTTTTGATGCTGTTCTCTCAAAACATCCCACCCTCGCCTTCTCCCATAGAGTCCAAAAGTCTGTTCTATACATCTGTGTCTCTTTTTCTGTTTTGCATATAGGGTTATCGTTACTATCTTACTAAATTCCATATATATGTGTTAGTATACTGTAATGGTCTTTATCTTTCTGGCTTACTTCACTCTGTATAATGGGCTCCAGTTTCATCCACCTCATTACAACTGATTCAAATGAATTCTTTTTAATGGCTGAGTAATATTCCATGGTGTATATGTACCACAGCTTCCTTATCCATTCATCTGCTGATGGGCATCTAGGTTGCTTCCATATCCTGATATACTTTCTATTCCCCTTAATCTTCTTTCATTTTTATGTATGTGTATAAAACTCTTAAAGAGGTGGGAATACTAGATCACATTACCTGCCTCCTGAAAAATCTGTATGCAAGTCAAGGAGCAACAGTTAGAAATGGACACGAAACAATGGACTGGTTCCAAATTGGGAAAGGAGCGAGTCAAGGCTGTATATTGTCACCCTGCTTATTTAACTTATTTGCAGAGTACATCATGCAAAATGCTGGGCTGGATGAAGCACAAGCTGGAATCAAGATTGCCAGGAGAAATATCAATAACTTCAAATATGCAGATGACATCACCCTTATGGCAGAAAGCGAAGAAGAACTAAAGAGCCTCTTGATGAAAGTGAAAGAGGAGAGTAAAAAAGTTGGCTTAAAGCTCAACATTCAGAAAACTAAGATTATGGCATCTGGTCCCATCGCTTCATGGCAAATAGATGGGGAAACAATAGACACAGTGAGAGACACTATTTTCTTGGGCTCCAAAATCACTGCAGATGGTGACTGCAGCCATGAAATTAAAAAACACTTGCTTAATAAATGCTGGAGAGGGTGTGGAGAAAAGGGAATCCTCTTACACTGTTGGTGGGAATGCAAACTAGTACAGCCACTATGGAGAACAGTGTGGAGATTCCTTAAAAAACTGGAAATAGAACTGCCATATGACCCAGCAATCCCACTCCTGGGCATACACACCGAGGAAACCAGATCTGAAAGAGACACGTGTACCCCAATATTCATCACAGCACTGTTTATAATAGCCAGGACATGGAAGCAACCTAGATGCCCATCAGCAGATGAATGTATAAGAAAGCTGTGGTACATATACTCAATGGAATATTACTCAGCCATTAAGAAGAATTCATTTGAATCAGTTGTAATGAGGTGGATGAAACTGGAGCCCATTATACAGAGTGAAGTAAGCCAGAAAGAAAAACACCAATACAGTGTACTAATGCATATATATGGAATTTAGAAAGATGGTAATGATAACCCTATATGCAAGACAGAAAAAGAGACACAGATGTATAGAACAGACCTTTGGACTCTATGGGAGAAGGTGAGGGTGGGATGATCTGAGAGAACAGCATCGAAACATGTATATTATCAAGGGTGAAACAGATCACCAGCCCAGGTTGGATGCATGAGACAAGTGCTCGGGGCTGGTGCACTTGGATGACCCAGAAGGATAGGATGGGGAGGGAGGTGGGAGGGGGGGTTCAAGATGGGGAACACATGTAAATCCATGGCTGATTCACGTCAATGTATGACAAAAAACCACTACAACATTGTAAAGTAATTAGCCTCCAACTAATATAAATTATTGGGGAAAAATAAATAAAACAAAATAAAATAAAATGATCAGTAAATGGTCAGAAAAAGAAAAAAAAGATGCTTGCTCCTTGGAAGTGAAGTTATGACCAACCTAGACAGCATATTAAAAAGCAGACACATTGCTTTGCTGACAAAGGACCATTTGGTCAAAGCTATGGTTTTTTCAGTAATCATGTATGGATGTGAGAGTTAGACTATAAAGAAAGCTGAGCACAGAAGTATTGATGTGTATATAATATGTATGTATATGTATATATGTGATATGTGTTAAAGTGTTAGAGACTCAGTCGTGTCCGATTCTTTGTGATCTCATGGACTGTGGCCCACCAGGCTCCTTCATCAGTGAGATTTTCCAGGCCAGAAGACTGAAGTGGGTTGCTGTTTCCTTTTCCAGGGGATGTTCCTGACCCAGCAATCAAACCCGGATCCATAAACTGGCATATCAATGAAAAATAAACATTTGAGCAGGGACATGAAAAGAATCTGCCTGCAGTGTGGGAGACCTGGGTCTGATCCCTGGGTTGGGAAGATCCTCTGGAGAAGGGAAGGGCTACCCACTCCAGTATTCTGGCCTGGAGAATTCCATGGACTCTCTAGTCCATAGGGTCAAAGACACGACTGAGCAACTTTCACATGAAGGAGGAAAGGCAGCAATTTCATACAAATATCAGGGAAAAGAAGAGTCTAGAGAGAGGAAACATCAAGTGCAGAGGCCACATGCAGGAGTGTTCTTGGCATGTGTAGGGAACAACAAGGAGCCATGAATGGGGGCACTGGGGTATCGAAGAGGAGGTTTCAGATGTGGTGAGTAGCAATATCACATAGGGCCTTATGGAATGTTGTAAGGAATGTGCCTTTTACTTGAGCAAAATAGGAAGACATTAGAGCATTTTGAGGGAAGGCAGAATATGCGATTTACATTTTTGAAAGATCACTCTGGCTGCAGTGTGTAGAACATACTCAGTGGAGTCAGGGCAGAAGCAAGAACACCACTTAGAGATAATTGCAATAAGCCAAGTGAAAGGTGATTAGCTAGAGACAGGGTGGTAGCAGGGAAGAAGATAAAAACTGGTCAGATACTAGATGTATACTGAAGGGTTTGAAGATTGAGCAGATGTGTTATTTGTGAGAGACAAATCGCAAGAGACTGCAAGATATCAGACCTGAACAACTAGAAGCTTGCACTTGCCACATAGCAACAAGGGAGGATTGTGTAAGCAATGTGTTGGGAGAATAAAGACAGAAATTCAATTTACAATGCATTTAGTCCTGCTTTAATGTGACATCTGATCCTGACAGATCACTGTACTATGCAAGATCACTCAATAAAAACCTAGAGCTTATAGGAAAAAAATGGAGATTATGGACATGATATTCAAAAACTTTATCATTGACACATAAAAAATATGAATGTCTTATAAAACATACTGCAATAATTTTACACATGTAAAATAGTTAAGAAATATATAAATACTGCACAATACATAAGGTGCTTTACTTTGAAAAAGACAGGAAGTTTACGTGTGCAAGAAGGGATACAGTTTGTGAGTTCATTTGAAGAGGTAGAAAGAGGACCATCTGAAATCTGAGGCAAAGTTATAAAGCCAGAGGTAAACAAGTGTGACTCCTAGCATCAGTCCTTCCAATGAATATTCAGGACTGGTTTTCTTTAGGATTGACTGGCTGGATCTCCTTGCAGTCCAGGGGATTTTCAGGAGCCTTCTCCAACACCACAGTTCAAAAGCATCAACCCTTCTGCACTCAGCTTTCTTTATGGTCCAACTCAAACATCCATACATGACTACTGGAAAAACCACAGCTTTGACTATGAAAGGTTGTTGCTGAACCACAAAAGACTCCTGGATTCTTGGCCTCCAGAGAAGAATTCAATCCGGGGCCAGTGACGAGGCTTGATCACTCAGAGCTTTTGTGTAATAATGTTTTATTAAAGTATAAAAGAGAGAAAGCTTCTGACATAGACATCAGAAGGGGGCAGGAAGAGTGCCCCCCTGATAGTCTTTAGCCTAATGTTATACAGATAGCTACTAGCAGTCTGTTAATTAGAGAAAGGAAATGTCTCAAAACTCAGAGACTGGCACCAGGCCCCTCACCCACAACCTGCATTCTGAGATAACATTGGTACAAGGTGAGTTGTCCCTGGCCATAGATGATTAACATGAATCTTGAAGAAAGGCTGGTTTCCAAACAAATACAGTTTCATTAACAAAGCTGAAGAGGACATTTGCCTGAGTAAAACATACTGGTTTGTTAAGTTCTGAGTCTTAGCCAGAACCTACTTGAAGACAGAGTCTAGGGTAAATACATAGCTCATTAACATAGCTTAAGACAAACATTTCCATTAAAAAAAACACATTGGTTAGCTTAAGGTTTGAGAAAAGTTAAGTTCAGGTGGAGCCAGGTGTCTTCATGGCAACACAGAATTTTGAGAAACCTCTTTTTAATTTTGTATAGAGACGGAAAAAAGTCTGACAGTTGTTTGTTTTCTCCTGCCTCTTAAGAGAGAGATAAACTTGCAGCCTATTTCCTCCATTTGGAGACCCCTGGCCTTCCTGCCTGTTACCCTCTCAACTATGTGGACCTTTGTTGGGAAAGTATTGTCCCTGCTTTTTAATACACTGTCTAGGTTTGTCATAGCTTTTCTTCCAAGAAGCAAGCGTCTTTTAATTTGATGGCTGCAATCACCATCCACAATGATTTTGGACCCAATAAAATAAAGTCTGTCACTGTTTGCATTGTTTCTCCAGCTATTTGCCATGAAGTGATGGGGCCATGTGAATGCAGAGTTCCAAAAAATAGGAAGGAGAGATAAGAAAGACTTCCTCAGTGATCAGTGCAACGAAATAGAGGAAAACAGTAGAATGGGAAAAACTAGAGATCTCTTCAAGAAAATTAGAGATACCAAGGGAACATTTCACGCAAAGATGAGCTCAATAAAGGACAGAAATGGTATGGACCTAACAGAAGCATTAGAGATTAAGAAAAGATGGCAAGAATACACAGAAGAACTATACAAAAAAGATCTTCACAACCCAGATAATCACGATGGTGTGACCACTCACCTAGAGCAAGACATTCTGGAATGTGAAGTCAAGTGGGCCTTAGGAAGCATCACTATGAACAAAGCTTGTGGAGGTGATGGAATTGCAGTTGAGCTATTTCAAATCCTGAATGATGATGCTGTGAAAGTGCTGCACTCAATGTGCCAGCAAATTTGGAAAACTCAGCAGTGGCCACAGGACTGGAAAATATCAGTTTCATTCCAATCCTAAAGAGAGGCAATGCAAAGAATGTTCAAACTACTGCACAATTGCACTCATCTCACACACTAGTAAAGTAGTGCTCAAAATTCCCCAAACCAGGCTTCAATAGTATGTGAACTGTGAACTTCCAGATGTTCAAGCTGGTTTTAGAAAAGGCAGAGGAACTAGAGATCAAACTGCCAATATCTGTTGGATTATTGAAAAAGCAAGAGAGTTCCAGAAAAACATCCGCTTCTGCTTTACTGACTGTACCAAAGCCTTGACTGTGTGGATCACTAAAAACTGTGGAAAATTCTGAAAGAGATGGGAATACTAGATCACCTAACCTGCTTCTTGAGAAATCTGTATGCAGGTCAGGAAGCAACAGTCAGAACTGGACATGGAACAGCAGACTGGTTGCAAATAGGGAAAGACTGTATATTGTCACCCTGCTTATTTAACTTATATGCAGAGTACATCATGAGAATTGCTGGGCTGGATGAAGCACAAGCTGGAATCAAGATTGCCGAGGAAAATATCAATAACCTCAGATATGCAGATGACACCACCCTTAGGGCAGAAAGCAAAGAATACCTAAAAAGCCTCTTGATGAAAGTGAAAGAGGAGAGTAAAAAAGTTGGTTTAAAGCTCTACATTCAGAAACCTAAGATCATGGCATCCGGTCCCATCACTTCATGGCAAATAGATGGGGAAACAGTGGAAACAGTGGCAGACTTTATTTTGGGGGGCTCCAAAATCACTGCAGATGGTGACTGCAACCGTGGAATTAAAAGATGCTTGCTCCTTGGAAGAAAAGTTATGACCAACCTAGACAGCATATTAAAAAACAGAGACATTACTTTGCAACAAAGGTCCACCTAGTGAAGGCTATGGTTTTTCCAGTAGTCATGTATGGATGTGAGAGTTGGACTATAAAGAAAGCTGAGCAGTGAAGAATTGATGCTTTTGAACTGTGGTGTTGAAGAAGACTCTTGAGAGTCCCTTGGACTGCAAGGAGATCCAACCAGTCCATCCTAAAGATCAGTCCTGCATATTCATTGGAAGGACTGATGTTGAAGCTGAAAGTTCAATACTTTGCCCATCTGATGCAAAGAACTGACTCATTTGAAAAGACCCTGATGCTGGGAAATATTGAAGGGAAAGATTGGAGGAAAAGGTGACGACAGAGAATGAGATGAATGGATAGCATCACCGACTCAATGGACATGAGTTTGAGTAAACTCCGGGAGTTGGTGATAGACAGGGAGGCCTGGAGTGCTGCAGTCCATAGGGTCACAAAGAGTCGGACACAACTGAGTGACTGAACTGAACTGAACTGATGGGACTTGATGCCATGATCTTAATTTTCTGAATGTTGAGTTTTAAGCCAGCTTTTCCACTGTGCTCTTTCACCTTCATGGAGAGGCTCTTTAGGTCCTCTTTGCTTTCTGCCATAAGGGTGATGTCTGCATATCTAAGGTTATTGATATTTCTCCTGGCAATCTTGATTCCAGCTTGTGGTTCTTCCAGCCCAGCATTTCTCATGATGTACTCTGCATATAAGTTAAATAAGCAGGGTAACAAGATACAGCCTTGACATACTCCTTTCCCAGTTTGGAACCAGTCCATTGTTTCATGTCCTGTTTTAACTGTTGCTTCTTGACCTGCATACAAATTTCTCAGGAGGCAGGAAGGTGGTCTGGTACTCCTATCTCTTGAATAATTTTCCACAGTTGGTTGTGGTCCACACAGTCACAGGCTTTAGTGTAGTCAATGAAGCGGAAGTAGATGTTTTTCTGGAATTCTCTTGCTTTTTCTATGATCCAACAGATATTGGCAATTTGATCTCTGGTTCTTCTGCCTTTTCTAAATCCAGCTTGAACATCTGGAAGTTCTTGGTTCATGTACTGTTGAAGACTGGCTTGGAGAATTTTGAGCATTACTTTCCTAGTGTATGAAATGAGTACAATATTGAGGTAGTTTGAACATTCTTTGTCATTGTCCTTCTTTGGGATTGGACAAAATGTGATAAACTGGTAGATATTTGAAATGTCTGCATATGTATATTATATGGAATCCTACATGGCTCAGTTCAGCCAGAGTTTTCTGTGTTCTCCAAGTGATTTTCTTGGACAAAAACCACACATAACCCAAACCCACATTACACTCAAATTGTCACTGAATTCATCAATCACATTGGAATAAATTCGTGTTCTCAAGGCACAAGTTACAGTGTAACTGTCTCTATATTAGACATCAAGATAGATATATCAAGTAAGCAACTGGATTTATAAATCTAGAGTTCATGGTAGAGGCATTGGCTAAATCTAATTTAAAAGTATTAAATATATATGTGTATATATATATGTATATATATATATATATATATATATATATGCATAATTGTTGAAAGTGATGGGATTGGATGAGACTACCTTAGGAGTGAATATAAATGTAGAGGTCACCTAACTGAACCCTAGTAAAATGGAACAGGACCCTGCAGAGCCCCTAGGCACAGAAGCCTTTCTGTCCCTAGTTTTCTTGTCTGTAGGGACTAGACTCCAGCCTCCATGACCTTCCCTGAGTTCCAAAGGACAGATTCAAACCTTGCTAACCAAGAGAGGAGCAGCCAAAAAACCCTCTGAGGCAAGATCAAAGGGAGTGCAGTCCCTGAAGACACCCAAATCTTGTCAGCAACCCCACTCTTGAGCCATTGCTATGAAACCCCTCAACAAATCCTCCCATTTGGGGATGCATAGTTTTTCAGGGCAGAAGTTCGCTGTGGCCCTCTTTGCCTGGCAAAGCAATAAAGCTCTTATTTTCTACTTCACCCAAAGCTCTGTCTCTAAGGTTTTATTCACACCAGTGCACAAAGGCCAAGAAAGATTTCATCATCACTGGGACACCCACAGCATTTAGAAGTCAAGAAGATGATAAGGAATAAAAACAGGATTCTGAGAAGGAGCAGCCAGAGGCAAGGTTGGAGGAGAATCAGGGGAACGAACTCTTCCTGAAAGCCAAGTGAAGAAAGTCTACAGGGAGTGGAGAGCAATCAACCAGATCAATATAGAGCAGATAGGTCCAAAAAGGACTGAGAATTGTTCCTAGAATCTGGTTAACTAAGTGAGTGAGTGAGTGAATGAAAGTCACTCAGTCGTGTCCAACTCTTTGCGACTCCATGGACTATACAGCCCATGGAACTCTCCAGGCCAGAATACTGGAGTGGTAGCCTTTCCCTTCTCCAGGGGATCTTCCCAACCCAAGGATCGAACCCAGGTCCCCTGCATGGCAGGTGGATTCTTTACCAGAAGGGAAGGTTAACCGAAGGTAACTGCTAACTTTGGACAAGAACATTTGGGTGGTATGGTGAGAGAGAAAACCTGATTGGAGGTAGTTAAAGGGGAAACAGAGAAAGAGGGACTGAAGAGAGTATAGGGAGCTTTTTTGAGGGGAAGATAAATAGAGAAAAGGGCAATGTGAGGCATTAGCTGTTTTAAGATTTTTAAAAATTACAGCTTTTTTTGTATGCTGATCAGGTTAGAGGAGAAGGAAAATTTGACCATACAGGAGACAGGGTAGATTTGCTGGATCTGCCATTGTGCTAACAGACTAGAGGAAAAGGAATCCAGTGCTAAGAGTATGGACAGTCGATCCTCAGCAACCAGAGTGAAGAGAGTTCGTGGGCATAGATGTGAGTAAGTTGATGAGATGCTGGTAGCATGTGCAGATTTTCTTCTGTTTTCTCTGTTTATCTCTGTTTTCCCAAGGAAGTAGGAAGCAAGGTCATCAGCAGAGAGTGTGGTGGGAGAGGAAATGCTAGACATTCCAGGAGAGAAAAATCAAACTTGTTCAGGAGAGCTTATGAGTGAAAGGACTAGGGTAACAGGAGAGTATATTTGCTTAAAACATTTCTTATACATAGAACTGCTATATATAACAAAGGGTACAAACTATTTTAATTTTGTTAAATATTGAAAGATTCCCCTCTGAGGTTTAGTTCACATTCCCACATATAACAAGTCTGCTTCCCCAAGCTTTTGCCAACACAGTATACTATCAAACATTTTCACCCTTCCTAATCTGATAGTTGAAAATGATATTGGTGTGATTTTAATTTACATTTTTCTTATTTAAATGAACTTGAATATATTTTCTTCTGATTAATGATGAAGAACCACAGATAGAACTGTATCCTCCCAGGGAACTGTGACTTGGTAAATTAGACAAGCAATTTCTTTTTGTCCTAGGTTTTCACTCTTTCAATCAACATTGATTGAGTATCTAGTATGGATCTTGCATTGTTCTATTAATTAAGGGATACAGCAGTGAACAAAATTAAAACAAAATAAGGTCAGAGCCTGAACTGGGCACTATAGGCCAGAATCACAGAAACTTCAGGGAAGGAGATGTCTCAGATAACAACCTATAGTCCAAGATCACAAAACAAGGATCCAGATTAGTACCCAGTTCAGTTCAGTCACTCAGTCGTGTCCGACTCTTTGCGATCCCATGAATCGCAGCATGCCAGGCCTCCCTGTTCATCACCAACTCCTGGAGTTCAGCCAAACTCATGTCCTTTGAGTCAGTGAAGCCATCCAACCATCTCATCCTCTGTCGTCCCCTTCTCCTACTGCCCTCAATCTTTCCCAGCATCAGATTAGTACCCAGGCAGAGATAAATCTTTCTTTTATGTGCTATGGAGAGAGACAAAGGGATTTTTAAGCTGATTAGTAAGTGACATAAATCAGTTCAGCCTTAGGAGGATGAATCAACCCATGTATCTGTTAAGAATGGAGGAGAAACAGTGGCTGGTTCATAGTAAACGCTTAATACATATGAAAGGAGAAAAAGAAGAGAAAGGACCATCCAACAAGGAAAAGTCATCCCAGATACAATAGTATCCCTCTTTTTCATAGAATTCTAAATCAAATGGTCTTGTAAAACTCTGGGAGAGAAATAGAGTACAGAGAAAACAGCTGCTGGAAGCTGTTCTTAGCCACTCTCCCAGGTCCTCTGGACTCTGTAATTTTCCAGGCTTGTATGCAATGGCAAATCTAGAGCAGAGCTGGAGGTATAATGCCTGTTTAAAGATAGATTTTCAGCCTTAAATAAATTCCTCTTGGCAATGCTCTCAGCTATTGCCCCTGGGGACTAGTACAAATTTCCATTCAAGTGTCAAATGACCAAATATGCTGAACTATTTAACTCAAATTTGCCTGAACCAAGTTCCTCAGTGACAATCTAACATGGAAACCAAGAGAGTAATGCTATTTGAGAGGTTTTGTTGCTTACTCCCTCCACCAGTAGTGCCCACGTGCACACAATTCCCGTCAACCAGGTAAATTAGCTGACTTATCCAAATAGGAAGTATCCAGGGGGCTCAAAAAAAAAGGGGGGGGGTGTAGGTGGTTCCTAACCTTCCCTGTTTCCCACGAACACACACCAAATGGACAGCTATACATGGAGCAATTCTCTCTGAAGGAAATCCAGAAAGTAGCTGAGTGATTCCTACACATCAGGCAAAGGAGGAAATATCCACATCAAAACAGGTAGGAAAAGCTGAGACATACTCGTGCCATAAAACCTGCCCCAGTCCAGTGCCATACAATTGGGAGGATGGCCCCAAACCCGAGCTTCTCCCTGAGGAACAAAGATTTGGACCACAATCTAGTGTCCCAACTTTTACAGCTCTAGCTCAAGGGATGAACCCCAAAACATCTACCTCTGAAAGCCATCAGTACTTGTATCCATAAGACCTACAACTCTATAGCAAACAAAGAAGCATTTCTTGGCCAGCAAAGCACACAAGCAGGGCTCAGCAGAAAGAGCAGACCAAAATGCCCATCTCCTGGTCTTTCCCTGAAAGGGGTCTAAATGCAGACTTCACAAGCTGCTGTCTGAGGGTCTGGCTTCTAATTTGAGCATGCATCTAGAGACTGGCTGCCATCCTCCCCAGAGACCAGGGAAGCCAGTGGGAACTTCCCCCACCTCCTCCTTCTGGCTGGTTCAAATAATAAAACCAAATGACCAGTATCTCCCTGGAAAGTGCTTATACACACATCTGACATCCTACCTTTTGCAGCTGCTGCCTAACAGAGGGGACCACAAGTCACCTAGCTCTGGTAGCCAACAGGGCTGGCATTCACAAGTCCTACAGGATTATACTAAAGAAGCAGTTTTTACACAGGTGGAGGAAGACCCCTTTCATGGCTCTCCCTCCAGGGCTCAGCACAGAGGAAAAAGCTAAAACTCCCATCTCCCAGTTTCTTCCTGGAAGGGTCCTGACTATATACTTTCCAGCTACCACCTGAGGGCCCAGCGTCTAACCAGCCTGCCTCTAGGGTCTGACTGCACTCCTCCACTCTGGGACACTGATGGGTCTTGGCACACTTTCAACTACTAGGAGCCACAAAGGACAAAGAAAGTGGTTGGACAATCACAAGGGTTTGAGCGGCAACCAGGAGCTCCAGCTAGACAGACTGACAAGTTTCATCTTCTATACAAGGCCACTCTGTCAAGACTGGAAGAGGTGTCTCTTTTATCTGATGTAAAGAAACCAACACAGAGAGTCAAGGAAAATGAAGAAATAGAGGACTGTGTTCCAAACAAAATAACAAGATAAATCTACAGAAACAGATTTTTTTTTAGGAACAGATCTTGATGAAATGGAGATAAATGATTTATCTGATAGAATTCAAGATAATGGTCTTAACAATGCTCACTGGGGTGTGGAGATCAATTCATGAACAATCTATGGAATAGGAGAATATTTGCAAGCCACATATCTAATAAATGGTTAATATCCAATACATACAAGGAACTCATATAACTCAATAGCAAAAAGAAACACAAAATCACCCAACTTATAAATGGACAATGGACCTATATGGACATTTTCCCAAAGAAGATACACAAATGGCCAACAGGTATTTGAAAAGTCCATGTTAAACATCACTAATCATCAATTAATGTAAATAAAAGCTACAATGAGCTATTGTCTCACATCTGTTAAGATGTATCTTATCAAAAAGACAAGAGATTACAAGTATTGGTGGTGATGAGGAGCTGATGAGGATGTGAGGATGTGGAGAAAAGGGAATCCTTGTGCACTGTTGGTAGGAATATAAATTGGTATAGTCACTATGGAAAACTGTATGGAGGGTCCTCAAGAAATTAAAAAGAGAACTACCATATGAATCAGCAATCCCACTTCTGGGTATATATCCAAAGGAAACAAAACCATTATCTTGAAGAGATATATGTGCTCCCATATTCATAGCAGCATTATTCACAATAGCCAAGGTATGGAAATAACCTAAGTATGTGTCACTAGATGAATGGATAAAGAACAGGTGGTATCTACAGACACTGAAATATTATTCTGCCTTTAAAAAGAAGGAGATCTGCTATTTGCAATAACACAGATGAACCTGGAAGGCATTATGCTAAGTTAAATAAACCAGAGAGAAAAAGACAAATATTTCAAGGTATCACTTATATATTGAATCAAAGAAAGAAAGAGAGAAAGAAAAAGAGTCAAATTAATAGCAATAGTAAGAAGAAAAGTGGTTGAATGGTTACCAGGGCAAGGGCTAGGAGGTACAATGACATTGACATTGACATTGAAATCGCTCAGTCATGTCCGACTCTTTGCGACCCCATGGACTGTAGCCTACCAGGCTCCTGCGTCCATGGAGTTCTGTTGCAACAAGTTACCACCAATTCGTAATTCACTATAGTTGTACTGAATTTTGAATATCTTTAGTTTCAGCAAACATCCTTCCAGTTCTCATAAAATCCAACTATGTAGTTATTTTAGGTGTCTGCACTGAGATTCCTGCCCATTTCTTCACAAATCTTGACAACCGCGTCCCTCCAGTATATGAAGTAGCCTGAGCAAGTCTCTGTTCTTGTAACAACATGAGCATGTGACAAAGTCCTTGCTCTGCCATTTATGAGCTATTTGGCATCTGCTCATTACTTCATCACTGAGTGTACCTAGCAACCTAAGCAACCTTTAAATGACTGTGAAGAAAAAGTAAATTACCATTTACTAAGTGTCTGGTATGTACCAGGCACTGTTAGAGGTTTTTAAAAGTTAGCTCATTTCAGTAAGGATGATGACCATAATGCAAAATACCTTGTCAACAGTAAACACTTTAAAAATGTAAGAAATAACTTTTGTGGAATGTTAATGCTGAAGGAAATGGCAACCCACTCCAGTACTCTTGCCTAGAAAATCCCATGGACGGAGGATCCTGGTGTCCATGGGGTCGCAAAGAGTCGGACACGACTGAGCGACTTCACTTTTTTTTTTTATGCTGAAACACTTACTTTGCAATAAGAAAGAAAGTATTCTCATAGTGCCTCGTACTTCTCTGAAGGTCATTAATGCTAACAAAAGGCAAATGGTGATATTGCATGTGTCTGGATTCCTTCATCAGACGGCTAGCATCAGAGGACAGAAACTAGGTATTATTTCTCTTTTTATGTCCATAGCCAAACACAATGAGCACAGTGCTTTACTCAAAGTAGGTGCCTACCAAATGTGTGTTAAAGAATCCAAAGGCAATTTAGGGTGAGAGAATTAGGCACTAATGGACAAGGCTGATAAATGTGATGACTGACTGATAAAGATGATAAAAGGTGATGGAAGTGTCATAGCTGAAACAACTCTTATCCTTACCGTGGCCTAGAGCCCTACAGCATCTGACTCCTGGCGATTTCTTTGACTTTCTTACACTCCAAATATATTCTCCTCACTATATTTCACACATATCAAGCAACTTCTACATCTGGGCCTTTGCCTTTGCTCTTCCTTCCACCTGGATCACTGTTGCCCTAGGTATCTTCATGGCTTATTCTCACTTCATTCAGATCTTTGTCCAAATGACATCTCAGAGAAAACTTTCCGGATACCCTTTCTAAAACTGAGTGCTTTATATCTCTCTAGCCCACTACCCTGCTGTATTTTTTTCTTCATCACAATCCCCAATTTCCAACATTATAATTCTAGTAGTTTGTCTACCTCTCCCACTAATCTATAAGCTTCAGTTGGGGTAGAGATGTCTTATTAATACACTGTGGCAACTCCAGCACCTGGAACAAAAAAGAAAACCTCTTAACCAAATACAGTTCTTTTCTATCTCTAGTTGACCAGCTATGCTCAAAGAACCTGCTAGCATGAATTCTAGTTGTGATCAATAGGACTGGAGTGACGTGTCAGAAAACCTGACATACTGAAGAAAGTCACAGAAATAGAGCCTTTTCCTAAGAGGGCAGGTGAGGTATGCAGGGAGGGGCATCTTCTGTAAAATAGGAATATGACTTTCTGATTTTATATATATATATGCTGCCCAGGAAGTCCTAGGTGTTCTGGATTTTTTAAAATCAAAAGCCTGTAACATCCTTGCAATAATTTTAAGCTTTTATAGATTTTATAAACAGCCATGAGGCTACTAGCTTAAGTCAAAACCTTTCTCTAGAGCAGTGTGGGGGAACTTGGCAAAGCCCTTTGTTGATTGTGAGCTTGTGCCTTAATGAGTTCATCACTTAATTTTCAAGTAATATAAAGTGTAACCAATCCAACAAGTAGATATCTCACATGACCGCTGAGATTCTTCTTCCCCCCATCTTCTATTTTTGATGTTAGAACTATGACATACATAATGGAGTCCCAGTAAGTGCACCAACTGTACTATTCCTCTGCAGTCTTTTATCCTACTGACCTCCTTGCTTTATCTGTATTTCACTCCAGGCACCTATCACCTTAAGCCAACTTTACTATGAACAACAACATCTGCCCATACAGAATATAACCACCAACATGAGAAGACAGTTGTTCTACTGTTGGGTGTTTATAATTCTTACAGTAGATGTCATGGTTACTGTTCAGATAAATAATCGCTATACTGTGGGCCTTTACCTGGAGGACTTTTTGAAGGTACTTCTATTGTTTATAAGCTTGAATCTCCAGGAAGCAGATCATGAAAAGGAGTTTGGGAATGCTAGAGGTTTACTGGAGAGTAATATGCATGGAAGATGAAAAAGGAATGAAGCAGGATAAGCAGGAAGAGCCCTCCAGTTGTGACACAGACCTGACCTATGTGAAAGGAAAGTAGAACAGAAGCAATCTTTAGCAAGAAGAGTTTCAAGAAGTTTAGCAAGAAGGTCAAAGTAGAGATCTGAGAAAATCTTGGCAAACCCGCTGAGGAGATCTGGAGCAAAGATATCCCATTAGGAGTAACCCCCGTTTGACAGAAAGGACCATTCTCAGTCATTGGCTGGAGGCCAGCTGGGAAAACCATGGCTTCCCCTCAAACACTGAGGCAGACACTGAAGGTGATGAGGAACAGTTAAAATTTTACATAACCTCCTGCTCCTTCCGCCTCTGTAACTCAGCTTGCCCCTTGCAAAGTCTGGATCCCGTAGGTCATGTAGTCTCAGAAAGTGGGAACTTACAATACTGGAGCTTATCTCACTCACCTTTGTCCTGCTCTTTGCAATCGTCCAGCCCCTGCAAACCTGCTTAATCATGCCTGTCCGTGTAAGGGTCAGGTATCCCCCTCCCCATCTTGATCACTGTTCTCACGAGCACGTGAAACCCCTTAGTTTAAACCAGCCTATTAGCAGCTAGTGTTACCTACTATAGTCTGTCTATAAAACCTGCAGTCCCTTTGTTAGGGGCTCAGAGCTTGGAGTGTTAACTCCTCTGGGCCCAACGGCATAATAAACCTGAGTTCTCCAACCCCCTGAGCGTGGTGTTTGGTTTCTCGATTACTGGTTTCTATAACAAAGGCACTGCACCTAGAGAGGGTCAGCTCACTACACAACTTGCAGAGGAAAAGCAAGTTATTTTTTGAAAGGAGATGCTAGCAGTGTACCTCCATGGCTGCCACACCTGGAGATCAAATTGAACCTGGAAGTTACAGCCATCCGTTGTTTCAATCCTCTGTGAATGAGGAAGTCCCCTCAAATTAGAAACCAAAGCTGAATGGGAGAGTCCTAGGTAGGTGACAGTGCCAGATTCTGGACTTTTGCACATGTTCCGAAAGAGAACACATTGACCAACATCTGAGAAGTAGAAAATGAGATGACTCTGACCACATGACAATTAATTAAGAGGGTGGAGGCCAGGCAAAGGAACTATGAAGACAGAGCTGCCTTTTAAGGCTTGATGTTAGTTACTTTGGGCCAGAAATTTGGGTTCAAAAACCTGGTGTCATTGGTATTTTTTAATTGAGATTTTATTGATAAATCATCGTTTTAGGAAATAACACACAGTTCTCATGTACAATTTAGCCTGTTTCTTCCAATGGCAACATTTTGCAAAAATGTAGTATAATATCAGTTCAGTCTCTCAGTCGTGTCTGACTCTTTGTTACCCCCATGGACTGCAGCACGCCAGGCTTCCCTGTCCATTACCAACTCCTGGAGATTACTCAAACTCAAGTCCATTTAGTCAGTGATGCCATGCAGCCATCTCATCCTCTGTCGTCACTTCTCCTCCGCCTTCAATCTTTTCCAGCATCAGGGTCTTTTCAAATGAGTCAGTTCTTTGCATCAGGTGGCCAAAGTATTGGAGTTTCAGCTTCAGCATCAGTCCTTCCAATGAGTATTCAGGACTGATTTCCTTTAGGATTGATTGGTTGGATCTTCTTGCAGTCCAAGGGACTCTCAGGAGTCTTCTCCAACTCCACAGTTCTAAAGCATCCATTCTTCGGCACTCAGCTTTCTTTATAGTTCAACTCTCACATCCATACATGACTACTGAAAAAACCATAGCTATGACTAGATGGATTTTTGTTGGCAAAGTAATGTCTCTGCTTTTTAATATGCTGTTTAGGTTGATCATAACTTTTCTTCCGAGGAGCAAGGAGCAAGCGTCTATGATATCACAACCAGGACACTGACATTGATTCAATCCACTAAACTCATTCAGATTTCTTGTTTTATCTGCACTCAAATGTGCACACACCATGATAGTCAAGAAACTGAATAGTTCCTCATATTGCCCTTTTAAAACTTCATCCACCTCCTTCCCACCTTCCTATCCCCATCCCTGGCCCTTAGCAACCACTAATCTGTTCTTTCTCTCAAATTTTATTTCAAAAATTTTATATACATAGAATCATTCATCATGTAACCTTTTGAGGTTGTCCCTTTTCACTCAGCATAGTGCCTTGAAATCCATCCAAGTAGTTGCATGTATAAATTCCTTTTCATTGCTGGATTTATTTCATGGTATGAATGTGTCACAGAATGTTTAGCCATTTACCCATTGAAGGACACATGGGTGTTTTTTCCCAGAATTTGGCTATAAACATTCTTGTACACATTTTTGTGTGAGCGTAAGTTTTCACTGCTTTCAGATAAGTACCCAGAGATGCAATTGCTGAGTCGTATTGTAGCTGCATGTTTAATTTTTTTTTAAAGAAATTGCCAAAATATTTTCTGGAATAGCTGTACCACTTTACATTCTATCAGCAATGTACGAGTGATTCAGCTTTTCTGCATCCTCTCCAGCATTTGGTGTTGTCACAATTTTTCATTTTAGACATACTGTATATAGTGATATTGCATTGTGGTTTTAATTTGCACTTCCCTAGTGGCTAATGATGTTGAACATCTTTTCATGTGGCCATTTGGGCTTTGACAGTTTCTTTATTAGCTTCTTAGCATTTAGCCAAGTTAGTTTGGAAAATACCAATAAGATTCAACTAAGCAAAAAAAAGCCAAGGTAAAGGGAGAGTGGGATCAGAGGAGGTTGGATTTTTAAAGGAAGACATTTATCCATTCCACAATCTTACTCAAACCTTTCTTTCCATCTCCATCTCATACTCTTCATCCATTTCAATCCACTTTCCAGGAAAAGATCACCCAGTGCTCTCTACACATACCACATATTTTCTGGCCTCTCTGCTCCCTTACATTATTCTTTGCCTAGGTTGTTTCTCCATCTCCAAATGTCCAGATTCCAGGAATCACAAAGTTTAAGCTCAGATGCCAACTTCTCCATGGAACTTCACTTGATCCCAGCAGCTGGAATTAATCTCTCCCTCATGGGAACTTTCCTAAAAACTTTCTAGATATGTTTCTACTTTTGCTTTGTATCACAGCTGTATGTCATATATTTTAACCACCCAAGTAGTCTATGAATTCAAGAGCTAGTGAAAAATAGGCCAGGTCTTCTATCTCCTAGTCCAGTTGTCTATCTTGCCTATATCAAGCTCCTCATATTAAAGTGCAGTCATTAAAGACCAAGTCCAGGGGGGTCCTCCTGTGAGGAAACAATTCTCCACCTAATTTTCCAGAAAGGTGTCTCCCAGTCATATAGCATTTAAAACACTATCAAGGTCTGCCAGTTTTTGCATTCAATACTCATTCTTCATATCAAAGTTTGAATAATATTTTCATTGTCAAAGGAATCACCAGATAAATGAGAATATTAGTCTCTCCCTCAGAAAAGAGGACTAGAAGTTTATACAGTAAACACAGGAAAAGCATTAATTATTGAAAACAAACACAGAAAGGTAGAAATAAGATGTGACAGTAGACATTTTGTGATGCAGTGTCATTTCTAGAGAACTTAGAAGAAAGAAGACTATAAAATCCAGGAATTTTTACACTGTGTCTCTTTAAAACCTGTTCTAAATAGATTTTCAAATAGCCTTTCTTCTCTGAGAACAAATTTCTTCACAATATTGATCCAAAATAAAAGATGCAATTAGATGTAACTTTAGAGGTAAAAAGGATTAACAAACATTGTCAAATGTAAAGCAAAGAATCACCACTCTGTATAGTTAAAATGTATAAATTTTATTTTCTGTAAATGAAGCCTCAATACAACTGATTGGAAAATGAGATGGGGGTTACAATATTATGTAGACAAGTCTGAGAAGACTTCTGTGAGTATAGAACATTTAACCTGACCGCCTTTCGCCTCTAATCCCTTGAATTCACAGATAGGAAACTGACTTTCTCCCATCGCCTTGCCCTCTCCCTTCTCTTCCATTGTGAGAAAGAAGTCCTCCTGTTCTCAAATTGTGGGAAGCAAGCTAGAGATAAACCCCAGAGTCAGCTTTCCACACCATGCTCTGTAAGAAAAAAAGTGATTCTTTACTGCCAGAATCCTGTGATTCAGTTTTATTTATAACAACTTACATATTTCAAAAAGAGTAGCTAACATAAAAAGCCATTAAAATGGAGACAATATACTGCTGGTGGGAGTATATGATAGTATGACCTTTTAAAAGGTAATTTGAAATTCCTTTGACCCAGAGTAATATAGTAATATATCTTGTAGTAATATATCTCCACAAATTCATATATTCAACAAATACTAAAGGTCTACAATATGCCAGACACTGAGCTGGACACTGGAGAGACAACAGAAAACAATTCAACCTCACAGTCTCACATGGTTGTTACATTCTAGTATGGAAGGTGACTACTAAACTACATCAGGTGCTAATCAGTGCTCTGATGGGAAATAAAGTACAGTGGTGTTCACTTTATTGCTTTCTTCATAATCACCCATAACTAAAATATACATGGCGTGCATTATCCTGCATGCATTTGTATATATCAAATGATGCATAATGAATAAAAGAGAAAACAGGAAAAGGGAACTAGACTGATGGAGGAAAGCAGCAGTGCCATTGTTTGTTGAGTGGACAGCCAGGGAACACTTCTTTAATAAGATGATATATCAGAGAGAACTGAAGAAGTAGGGGGTGAGCCACCTAGAAAATCCACAGGTTCTGAGTGGTTGGTGTGTTTAAGTAAGTCATTGTGACTGGAGTGGAGTGAGCAACAGGAAAAATAACAGCTGTGGCGGTGTCAGGTAGCCACATCCTAAAGGCTCTGGTAGACCATGGTAAGGAAGTTAGAGTTTAGCTAAGTGTGATGGAAGGTATTGAGTAGGCTTACATTTTAAAATCATACACTGGCTGCTGTGTGGATGACAGACTATAAACAGCAAAGATGTTGAAATGTACAATGATGATCATTGCCTCTGTGTTTAAAAGAGCAAAAGCAGAAACAGCTCACATATCCACTCACAACGATAGAATAAGGAAATGGTGATAAAACCATCTCCTGGACCACAGACAGCCATTAAAAAGAATGAGGCCGAAGTATATGTAATGATTTACAAAGATGCCCATGATATGCTGTTAAGTGAACAAAAAGTCAATTGTGAAACAAAATGTCTATTAAGATCCTTGTTTACTGAAAAACAAAAAGAAAAAAAATGTAGATCTATCTATCTATATATATATATACACACACGCACACACACACACACACCCCTATTTGCAGAAGCAAGAAAAAAATAGAAGTATCCAGAACAAACCGGTAAACTATGGTAGATAGAATAATGGCCTCCCCAAAATATTCACATCTTAATCCCAGGTGTCTGTGAATATCTTATTTACATGGCAAAAATGGCTATGTGGGTGTGATTAAATGGACTGGTTCCAAATCGGGAAAGGAGTACATCAAGGCTGTATATTGTCACCGTGCTTATTTAACTTATATGCAGGGTACATCATGAGAAACGCTGGATTGGATGAAGCACAAGCTGGAATCAAGATTGCCAGGGAAAATATCAATAACCTCAGATATGCAGATGACACCACCCTTGTGGCAGAAAGCGAAGAAGACCTAAAGAGCCTCTTGATGAAAGTGAAAGAGGAGAGTGAAAAAGTTGGCTTAAAGCTCAACATTCAGAAAACTAAGATCATGGCATCTGGTCCCATCACTTCATGGCAAATAGATGGGGAAACAGTGGAAACAGTGACAGACTTTACTTTTTGGGGCTCCAAAATCACTGCAGATGGTGGCTGCAGCCATGAAATTAAAAGATGCTCCTTAGAAGAAAAGTTATGACCAACCTAGACAGCATATCAAAAAGCAGAGACATTACTTTGCCAACAAAGGTCCAGTAGTCATGTATGGATGTGAGAGTTGGACTATAAAGAAAGCTGAGTGCCGAAGAATTGATGCTTTTGAACTGTGGTGTTGGAGAAGACTCTTGAGAGTCCCTTGGACTGCAAGGAGATCCAACCAGCCAATCCTAAAGGAAATCAGTCCTGCATATTCATCGGAAGGACTGATGCTGAAGCTCCAATCCTTTGGCCACCTGATGCAAAGAACTGACCCATTGGAAAAGACCCTGATGATGGGAAAGATTGAAGGCAGGCGGAGAAGGGGATGACAGAGGATGAGATGGTTGGAAGTCATCACCGACTCGATGGACATGAGTTTGAACAAACTCCAGGAGTTGGTGATGGACAGGGAAGCCTGGTGTGCTGCAGTTCATGGGCTTGCAGAGAGTCAAACATGACTGATCAAGTGAACTGAACTGAATAGGTATATAGTTGCTAAAAACTAGCAAGGGGGCACTCTTTCTGCCCCCTTCTGATGTCTACATCAGAAGTTTTCTCTATCTCTTTTACACTTGAATAAAACTTTATTACACAAAAGCTCTGAGCAATCAAGCCTCGTCACTGACCCCAGATCAAATTCTTCTCTTCCAGAGGGAAAGAATCCTGGCATTGTTCATGGCTCATAGCAACAACATTTTGTTACATACAAGTAAACAATACAGGTATTTTTTACAGAATTATCTAGCTTACTTTCATCATACTAACATTAAAAGAAAAGAGAAATAGAAACAGCAGAAAATATATCACCAAGTTGGGTTTTGACCAACATCCAGACTTAATCAGCACTAGGAAGTCCCATGTCATAGCACATCTGGAGTCCCCATTGGGAAAAGGGTCCCAGGCAGCATGTCCGTCTCCTTTGTGGGTGAGACTTCAAAGAGTGCAGTTTGGGGTTCCACTTATAATCCCAGGATGGTGGCAAACTCATATCATCATCAATCTGTGACCAAATTGCAGCTCTGGTTTCAGATTAATGCTGTTTGTTTTCTTGTGTAAAACTTAGAATGTAGTTAAGCCTGGGCCTTGGTTGGCCAGCCCCCTCAGGGTCTCAACAGTTCTCAAGATTCCTCCCCCATCTTATCTCTGGTGCTGCAAGTCTTGCACTCAAAGCCGGCAGTCACTCACAGACAGGGCAGTGTCCAGGCAGGTTAGAAGCAAGGTCAGAGGCCTGCTCTGCTTTGTCTCTGAAGCCTAAACAAGACTATTCATTTAATTTCCCTAACACCATTCTATTAACCTTTAGATGAAATCCTTTATAGATGGACCTCTCTCATCAACAAACCCGGCCCTCACTGGGGTAAGGAAGGCCTCCAGCTATAGAGCAACAATCATCTTCTCCTTTCCTGCACTTTATCCTTCACTCTTCTTACCCCCTTTCCATTGACGGGGAAATGCCTCAGGAAAAAGGAACTTCTGTGACAGCAAATCTCTTTTGCTTGGGCCTCTATTGCAGTAGTTGGTCTGGCCCACTCTGGACAAGTTACAGAATTATTGTTCTGGTGGAGATTTGATGACAAGATACTAAAATGGCAAAAGTTATTTACCTCAACTTTTGCTAAACTAAAAAAAATAGTTGATGCATCATGCCTGTCTTTTGATAAGCTGCCTCATGTTCGAAAATATGGGGCTTATAAATAAGTTCAATCAAGAGACAGGGCGCTTTCAGCTTTTCAAACTGTCGGTCTCTACTGGCAGCAGCGGCATTTTCATCTAAACACTGACAAGGCCAGCAGGACACTAACTCTCAGCCTCTTCTCCTATTTGCAGACTGAGCCATGCTGTGGTCTCTACCAACCCCTCATCCACACTCTTCCCCTAACCAGCAGTCAGTAGGCAGGTTTTCTGACTAACTGTATCCTTTATCCACGATAACTTTGAACTCAGGGAAATTTACACAGGGTGTTGCAAATTTTACTGGTAATGAGTTAATTTACATGTACGGTTATCACTTCTCATCCAGTTCTCCAGGCACTCCACAAGAAAAGTCTGGGAGCTGGCTGCAAAGGAGGGGAGGTGGCAAGGGTCCAGGGGCCCAAACTGGCTCTGTCTGCCAAGTGCCAGGACCCCAGTGGCAGCACGTCTCCCTCCATTGGCCCCAGAGCAGGTCCAGTCTTGCCTACCAACTGTGCCAACTCCAGACCTGTACTTTTAACCCCTGTGCTGTTCAGATCCTTCACAGAACTGCAACAAGGCCACTCGATCCACCAATTAGAGGTAGGGGGAAATGAGATTTAATTTTAAGTACTTTTTAAATCCAAGAAGATCTATCTTTGCAATTGTTTGTGTTGGCTTTTCCACCCAGAAGGCCCCAGGTGTCTGCTAAAGCATCCTGTAAAAGTGCTAATGGGGGATGCATCACCTCCTCTGAGTCCAACATTGCCAAATATGGTATCCTCCAGCAAGGAGTGCAGTGACCTCCTTACTGTGTGAAAACCTTTCTGCCACACTGCCTCCTAGCCTGCCCACCTGCCCATGGGGAAACCAATGGGGAATTTTATTGATAATAATTACATGTACTATTACATAATAATGTTATGTGGAATAACAGTAAAATGGTGTCAAATATAATTCATTCTTTGCTAACATTTGGCTTTCAGTGCCCTAACCCAGATGTCCCCAACATTTTCGGCATCAGGGGCCAGTTTCATAGAAGACAATTTTCCCAAGGATGGGAGTGGGATGGTTTGGTGATGATTCAAGTACATTACACTTATTGTGCACTTTATTTCTGTTATTACATCAGCTCCATCTCAGATCATTAGGCGTTAGATCTCAGAGGTTGGGGACCCCTGCCCTAACCCAAAGGTTAGCTAAAATGTTCTGATCACCTAAGGAGCTTTGCCAAACCCAGCTAATACCCCATACCAATCAAACTGGATTCTCTTGGGTTATGAGTCAGTGGGCAGTATTTGTGAAAATGGTTCCAGATTATTCCAACTTACAGCAAAGCTTGGGAACCACTACCTGAACCCAAACAAGAGACATTAAAAACCCTAGGCAGACCAGCAGGAGCTAACTTAATGAGCGGAGACAACTCTCCACATTAAGGACTATCTCCTCCATTCTCTTGCCTGTTCCAACCCCGTTGTTCTAGTATTTATGTGTGTGTGTGGGCAGGGAGAGGGGAGTGAGGAGGGGCATTCCCCAGGCATACAATGTATTTAAGGCAGGAGCTATAAGAAACTTTTATAAACCCACCAACTAGTAGCCTGGGCTCCTGCCAGCCTCCTCTTACTCATTTTGGGCTCCAGTCAACCTGAGCCACACGCTGTTTCCTCACCTACCCCCTCACCTCCTAGTCTGTGGTCATCTTGTTGCCATCACTGTAGTGCATTCCCAAATCCTGACTTCAGCTATCCACCTTCTCAGCATCAATGCAAGCACAACCCAAACGCCATGCCCTCCATGAAACATACTCTGATCCTCCCTCCAAGCTGTCACTTCAAATCTGAGTCAGGCCTATTATAGATTTAATGAAAACAGCATCACATACAAGTCAGCATACCAGCATGTGAGGCTTAGCACTCTAGCCGAAACACTAGTTATTGAGTTGATTTGGATCTCCCCTTCTTCGTTAATAACTGACTTGTAACAGCAAAATATCCAGCTCAAAAAAAGCTGTATTTCCAACCTCCTATGCAGATAGGAGTGTCCAGTGAGATGGAAATTCTAGATGACATCTCTGGGGAAGCCCTTCAGACTGAACTGACTTGGTTTGGAGACAGACACCCTTTACATCTCTATCCTTCATCACATTATCACCAGAATGACAATAACCCTCTGAGCCTCTGAGCTACATTGAGGAAGGAAGACAGTACTCAGGATGGCAAAGCATAAAGACAAGAAACCAGGGTCCCTGATGACCAATCAGCTGCTATGCAGACCCTGCACTGTCTAACACTGTGCCAGTGTTATTGGGGGAAAAATAAACTTCTACCTTGACCCACCAAGCCTTTCTATCAACAGCTGAGCCTAACTAGAACTGAAACAAGCAACTTCTGCCTGTGAGGTCCTAGACAAGCTATTCTTTCCCTCTGGACTTTGGTTTCCTCAACTATATTTTTTAAAAATGGAGAAAATAGAGTCGTGAGAAATAATTAAAATCACCAAACAGTTGTAGGAACATGAGAGATTTAGTTGAATCTAAGTCAAGATCTTAATGAATCTCATAAAACCTCACTTTGTAGACAATGGAACTGAGCACTTAAAGGGAAAGTGATTTGCTCAAGGAAACAAAAAAATTAGTAGCAGATGCAAGAGTTGAAACCGGGGCTGTTTTGATTTGAGGTCCAACTTAATGTATCAACAGAGATCATATATAACTACCTACAAATTGTTGAGAGCAGTAATGAGAAAATATTGATTTAAAAACATGGTAGTAGATAATCAAAAACAGAAGCTATGTAAACTATTGGGAATTGCCTTTAAGTTTGCAGACTGTGGGAGTTTCCTTATAGATAAATAAACAACAGCCAATTATTCCCACACTATCTTTAAAAACACATACACTCACATACACATAATCTCATGGACCTATCTATCTATTCCAGTGTCAATAACTTATTGTGCTAATTAATAATAAGACAAACCCTTCCCCTATGTTCTTTGTGAAAAAGAAATTTTGGCTCTTCGTTCTCACTTGCTAACGAATTTTAGAATCAGCTTCTCAAATTCTATAAAATATCTCACTGGGATACTGATTGAGACTGGATGCAGTTCAGCTCAGTCGCTCAGTCATGTCCGAAGCTTTGCAACCCCATGGACCACAGCACACCAGGCCTCCCATCACCAACACCCGGAGTTCACTCAAACTCATGCCCATCAAGTTGGTGATGCCATCCAACAATCTCATCCTCTGTCGTCCCCTTTTCCTCCTGCCCTCAGTCTTTCCCAGCATCAGGGTCTTTCCCAGTGAGTCAGCTCTTCACATCAGGTGGCCAAAGTATTGGAGTTTCAGCTTCAACATCAGTCCTTCCAATGAACACCCAGAACTGATCTCCTTTAGAATGGATTGGTTGGGTCTCCTTGTAGTCCAAGGGACACTCAAGAATCTGTTCCAACACCACAGTTCAAAAGCATCACTTCTTTGGCACTGAGCTTTCTTTATAGTCCAACTCTAATATCCATACATGACTACTGGAAAAACCATAGCCTTCACTAGATGGACCTTTGTTGGCAAAGTAATGTCTCTGCTTTTCAGTATGCTGTCTAGGTTGGTCATAACTTTCCTTCCAAGGAGCAAGCATCTTTTAATCTCATGGTTGCAGTCACCGTCTGCAGTGCTTTTGGAGCCCCCAAAAATAAAGTCAGCCACTGTTTCCGCATCTATTTGCCATGAAGTGATGGGACCGGATGACATGATCTTAGTTTTCTGAATGTTGAGCTTTAAGCCAACTTTTTCACTCTCCTCTTTCACTTTCATCAAGAGGCTCTTTAGTTCTTCTTCGCTTTCTGCCATAAGGGTGGTGTCATCTGCATATTTGAGGTTATTAATATTTCTCCCAGCAATCTTGATTCCAGCTTGTGCTTCTTCTAGCCCAGCATTTCTCATGATATACTCTGCACATAGACTAAATAAGCATGGTGACAATATACAGCCTTGACGTACTCTCTTTCTTACTTGGAATCAGTCTGTTGTTCCATGTCCAGTTCTAACTGTTGCTTCCTGACCTGCATACAGCTTTCTCACGAGGCAGGTCAGGTGGTCTGATATTCCCATCTGTTTCAGAATTTTCCACAGTTTATTGTGATCCACATGGTCAAAGCTTTGGGCATAGTCAATAAAGCAGAAATAGATGTTTTTCTGGAACTCTCTTGCTTTTTCAATGATCCAGCACATGTTGGCAATTTGATCTATAGTTCCTCTGCCTTTGCTAAAACCAGCTTGAACATCTGGAAGTTCACGGTTCATGTATTGCTGAAGCCTGCTTGGAGAATTTTGAGCATTACTTTGCTAGCATGTGAGATGAGTGCAATTGTGCGGTAGTTTGAGCATTCATTGACTTTCTTTGGGATTGGAATGAAAACTGACCTTTTCCAGTCCTGTGGCCACTGCTGAGTTTTCCAATTTTGCTGGCATATTGAGTGTAGAATTTTCACAGCATCATCTTTTAGGATTTGAAATAACTCAACTAGAATTCCATCACCTCCACTAGCTTTGTTTGTATTGATACTCCCTAAGGCTGACTTGACTTCACATTCCAGGATGTCTGGCTCTAGGTGAGTGATCACACCATAGTGATTATCTGGGTCGTGAATATCTTTTTTAAAGAGTTCTTCTGTGTATTCTTGCCACCTCTTCTTAATATCTTCTGCTTCTGTTAGGTCCACTATCATTTCTATCTTTTATTGAGACCATCTTTGCATGAAATGTTCCCTCAGTATCTCCAATTTTCTTGAAGGGATCTCTAGCCTTTCCCACTCTATTATTTTCCTCTATGTCTTTGCACTGATCACTGAGGAAGGTTTTCTTATCTCTCCTTGCTATTCTTTGGAACTCTGCATTCAAATGGATATATCTTTCCTTTTCTCCTTTGCCTTTAGTTTCTCTTCTTTTCTCAGCTATTTGGAAGGCCTCCTCAGATAACCATTTTGCCTTTTTACATTTCTTTTTCTTGAGGATGGTCTTGATCACTGCCTCCTATACAATGTCATGAACCTCCATCCATAGTTCTTCAGGCACTCTATCAAATCTAATCCCTTGGATCTATTTGTCACTTCCACTGTATAATCATAAGGGATTTGATTTAGGTCATGCCTGAATGGTCTATTGGTTTTCCCTACTTTCTCCAATTTAAGTCTGAATTTGGCAATAAGGAGTTCATGATCTGAGCCACAGTGAGCTCCCAGTATTGTTTTTGCTGACTGTATAGAACTTCTCCATCTTTGGCTCAAAGAATATAATCAATCTGATTTCAGTATTGAACATCTGGTGAAGTCCATGTGTAGAGTCTTCTCTTGTATTGTTGGAAGAAGGTGTTTGCTATGACCAGTGCATTCTCTTGGCAAAACTCTGTTAGCCTTTGCCCTGCTTCATTCCGTACTCCAAGGCCAAATTTGCCTGTTACTCCAGGTGTTTCTTGACTTCCTACTGTTGCATTCAATTTCCCTATAATGAAAAGTATATCTTTTATGGGTGTTAGTTCTAAAAGGTCTTGTAGATCTTCATAGAACTGTTCAACTTCAGCTTCTTCAGCATTATTGGTCGGGGCATAGACTTGGATTACCATGATATTGAATGGTTTGCCTTGGAAACGAGCAGAGATTATTCTGTCGTTTTTGAGACTGCATCCAAGTACTACATTTTGTAGTCTTTTATTGACTAAACTATGATGGCTACTCCATTTCTTCTGAGGGATTCCTGCTCACAGTAGTAGATATAATGGTCATCTGAGTTAAATTTACCCATTCCGGTCCATCTTAGTTCGCTGATTCCTAGAATGTTGATGTTCACTCTTGCCATCTCCTGTTTGACCACTTCCAATTTGCCTTGATTCATGAACCTAACATTCCAGGTTCCTATGCAATATTGCTGTTTACAGCATCAGACCTTGCTTCTATCACCAGTCCCATTCACGACTGGGTGTTGTTTTTGCTTTGGCTCCGTCCCTTCATTCTTTCTGGAGTTATGTCTCCACTGATCTCTAGTAGCATACTGGGCACCTACCGACCTGGGGAGTTCATCTTTCAGTGTCCTATCTTTTTGCCTTTTCATACTGTTCATAGGGTTCTCAAGGCAAGAATACTGAAGTGGTTTGCCATTCCCTTCTCCAGTGGACCACGTTTTTGTCAGAACTCTCCACCATGACCCGTTCATCTTGGGTGGCCCTACACAGCATGGCTTTGTTTCACTGAGTTAAACAAGGCTGTGGTCCATGTGATCAGATTGGCTAGTTTCTGTGATTGTGGTTTCAGTCTGTCTGCCCTCTGATGCCCTCTCTCAGCGCCTACTGTCTTACCTTGGAAGTGGGTTATCTCCTCTTGGCTGCTCACTGCTCCAGTCTCGCGCAGCCACTGCTCAGAAAACCTAAATCTGGAGACTGGATTACATTTATAATTTCTAGAGAACTGACATCTTTACAGCAATAATAGTGCTTTTTATGTGCCAGATTCTATGCTATGTGCCCTGGCATGTGCCAAGTAATTTTCTAAGTATTTGGGATACATTTGCCAAAAAATATAGACATTTGCCAAGAAATCGAAAAAAAAAAAAAAAATAGCAGCATTGCCCTTGAGGTACATATAGCCAGACAGTTGTATCCAATTGTTTGTGTCCTCATGGACTATACAGTCCATGGAATTCTCCAGGCCAGAATACTGGAGTTGGTAGCTGTTCCCTTCTCCAGGGGATCTTCCCAATCCAGGCATCGAACCCAGTTTTCCCACATTGCAGGTGGAGTCTTTACCAGCTGAGCCACCAGGGAAGCCCATATTTTAGCAGAAGTAGGCAATAAACAATGTAAGAAATAAGTAAATATACAGCATGTTAGAGGGTAGAAAATGCTACAGAAAAGAAAAAAAGTGGATAGACAAGGATCTGAGGGTCAGGAGAACAGGGTACAGGTCACAGCCTTATATAGGTTAGTCATGGGAAAGTAACTCATTTAGTCCTACCTCTATGAGGTGGTTGTTGTTCAGTTGCTAAGTCATGTTCAACTCTTTGCGACCCCATGGACTGCAGCACACCAGGCCTCTCTGTCCTTCACTATCTCCTTGAGTTTGCTCAGAACCATGTCCATTGAGTCGGTGATACCATCCAACCATCTCATCCTCTGCCATCCCCTTCTCCTCCTGCCTTCAATCTTTCCCAGCATCAGGGTCTTTTCCAATGAGTTGGCTCTTTGCATCAGGTGGCCAAAGGACTGGAGCTTCAGCATCAGTCCTTCCAATGAATATTCAGAGTTGATTTCCTTTAGAGACTATCATGTTATCACCATTTCAAAGATAAAGGAAACTGAGGTATAAAGAGGTTGAATATTAATAACTTGCCAGGATCACACAGCTAGGAAGTGGCAGAACAAGGATTTGAATTTGAGCTTAAGTTGGTGTTGTGTTCTTAACCCTTCAGGTAAGTTTCTGGAGGGTTAAGGTTCCAGGTGTATTTCTCCATTTATTCATGTCTTTCTATTCATCAGCAAATTATAGAATTTCTTATTAGGTTCCTTTCTAGGTATTAATAGTATTTCTTGCTATTATGATGTGGAATATTTCTACCATGACATTTTCTAATTAACTTTTGCTAGTGTATGAAAAAGCCATTGATTTTTATGTGGTAGTCAGCCATCTCTTTGAGTGCTTATTAGTTCCAATAGTTTTCAGGTTGATTTTCTTGGATTTTATAATTAGAAACGCATATAATGACAGTTTGTCTCTTCCTTTCCAATATGTTTTTATATTGTTTATCTTAGTTCTAAGTATTTGCTAATTTCCACTGTAATTCTGTTTTTGACCCACTGGTTATTTAGAAATGTGTTGCTTAATTTACATACCTATGGGGATTTTCTAGTTATCATTTTGTTTTTTGATTTTTTGCTTAGCTCTACTATGGTCAAGCCAATGTACTCTGCATGATTTTGGTCCTTTGAAACTTGCTTTATGGCCCAACATGTGGTCATTTTTGGTAAACTTTCCATATGCACTGAAAAAAAGTATATTCTGCCATTTTTAAATGCAGTGTTCTATGAAAAATGTCAATCAGATCAAGTGTGTTAACCATATTAACACATTCTATATACTTATTTTTTAATTTGCTTATTCATTTTAGTAGTTAGTTTAGAGATTGCAACATGCATGGTTGAATTTTCAGAGGGTAATAGAAATTAGTACAGGACCATTCAAGGACCTTAAAACACTTATTTCACTTACATTCTCCTGACACTTGTGCTATTTATAACATAATATTTATATTTATATGGCATTGCCATTTCTATTTAATGTAATCAATATTTATTTATATTTTTCCATATAGCAATATGTATTTTTTCTTGCATCTAACAGCTTCCACTTGGGATAAAGTTTTGCTGCCTGAAGAACACCCTTTAAGGTATTTCCTTTAGTGCAAGTGTCCTGGTGATGTCTTTTTTAGTTTAAAATGTCTCTATTTTGCCTTCATTTGCAAAAGACAGCTTCATGAATAGAGAGTTCCAGATTGGCAACTATTTTATTTCATTACTTTTAAGATGCCATTTTGTTTGCTTCTGGTTTCTATTGTTTCAATCATATTTTTTTTCCTTTGAAGAGGGTGTGTCTTTTTTTTTTTTTTTCTTCTGGCTGCTTTTAAGATTTTTGCTTTGTCTTTGGTTTTAAGTCGTTTGACTATGATATATGTAGGAGAAATTCTGCTTAAGTTTTACAAGACTTCTTGAATTTTTGCTTCAATGTAAGAATTTCATGAAGTTTAGAAAAGTCACAACTGTTATCTCCACGATTGTTATCTCCACATTGTTTTTCTTGCCTCTCCTTTTGAAATTCCAATCCCACATGCTCTATTTTTTCACATATAATTCTTTACCTTTATTTCTGTATTTTTAATCATTTTATTCCTCTGTGCTTCAGTCTGAGATTTCTTCTTCAGAATTATCTTCTTGTTCACTAGTTTTCCCTCCAGATATGTTTAATCAGCTCTTAAACCTACCCATCAAGCTTTTAATTCATTGATTTCCATGAGTCTGCCAAAATCTCAGCTCAACTGCTTAGCTTCTTATCCACAGCTTTTCAGAATCAGCAATTCCTTAGAAGGCTGAAGCCCCACCAAATACCAGACTCCCCTCCCCAAGCTTCCATCCTCTCTGGAATCTTGACCCTGCAAATCTCTTCTCTGTTAGCTCCCTTTCAAAGAAGTGTTTTTAAATATTTCACCCAGTTTCTCTAGCTATTTTCAGTGGAAGTGTTGGTAGGGTATAATCTAGTCTAACATTGCTGGAAGTGGATTTTCTCCATTATTTTGGGAGGCAGCATACTGGCTAAATGGCTTTGAACTGTGTCTCGTACAATAATATGTACTGAATATGTTTGTGATATTATTAGACATGAATTAGTCTATAGTTCCCTTTTTGTGTTATCCTAGATCAGCTTTAATATCATGATTTTGACAGCTTTGTAAAATGATTTGTATAGCATTGCATATTTCTCTATCCTCCAGAACTCTTTATATAACATCTGCTACTGCTGCTAAGTCACTTCAGTCGTGTCCGACTCTGTGCGACCCCATCCCTGGAATTCTCCAGGCGAGAACACTGGAGTGGGTTGCCATTTCCTTCTCCAATGCATAAAAGTGAAAAGTGAAAGTGAAGTCACTCAGTCATGTCTGACTCTTCGCAACCCCATGGACTGCAGCCTACCAGTAGCCTCCTCCATCCATGGGATTTTCCAGGCAAGAGTACTGGAGTGGGGTGCCATTGCCTTCTTCATTATATAACATCAGTTCAGTTCAATTCAGTTCAGTCGCTCAGTCATGTCCGACCCTTTGCGACCCCGTGAATCGCAGCATGCCAGGCCTCCCTGTCCATCACCAACTCCCAGAGTTTACTCAAACTTATGTCCATCGAGTCGGTGATGCCATCCAGCCATCTCATCCTCTGTTGTCCCCTTCTCCTCCTGCCCTCAATCCCTCCCAGCATCAGGGTCTTTTCCAATGAGTCAGCTCTTTGCATCAGGTGGCCAAAGTATTGGAGTTTCAGCTTCAGCATCAGTCCTTCCAATGGACACCCAGGACTGATCTCTTTTAGGATGGACTGGTTGGATCTCCTTGCAGTCCAAGGGACTCTCAAGAGTCTTCTCCAACACCATAGTTCAAAAGCATCTATTTTTTGGCACTCAGCTTTCTTCACCATCCAACTCTCACATCCATACATGACTACTGGGAAAACCATAGCCTTGGCTAGACGGACCTTTGTTGGCAAAGTAATGTCTCTGCTTTTTAAAATGCTATCTAGGTTGGTCATCACTTTCCTTCCAAGGAGTAAGCGTCTTTTAATTTCATGGTTGCAGTCACCGTCTGCAGTGATTTTGGAGCCCCCAAAAACAAAGTCTGGCACTGTTTCCACTACTTCCCCATCTATTTCCCACAAAGTGATGGGACCAGATGCCATGATCTTAGTTTTCTGAATGTTGAGCTTTAAGCCAACTTTTTCACTCTCCTCTTTCACTTTCATCAAGAGGCTTTTTAGTTCCTCTTCGCTTTCTGCCATAAGGGTGGTGTCATCTGCATATCTGAGGTTATTGATATTTCTCCCAGCAATCTTGATTCCAGCTTGTGCTTCTTTCAGCCCAACGCTTCTCATGATGTACTCTGCATGTAAGTTAAATAAGCAGGGTGACAATATACAGCATTGATGTACTCCTTTTCCTATTTGGAACCAGTCTGTTGTTCCATGTCCAGTTCTAACTGTTGCATCCTGACCTGCTTATAGGTTTCTCAAGAGGCAGGTCAGGTGGTCTGGTATTCCCATCTCTTTCAGAATTTTCCACAGTTTATTGTGATCCACACAGTCAAAGGCTTTGGCATATTCAATAAAGCAGAAATAGATGCTTTTTTCTGGAACTCTCTTGTGTTTTCAATGATCCAGCAGATGTTGGCAATTTGATCTCTGGTTCCTCTGCCTTTTCTAAAACCAGCTTGAACATCTGGAAGTTCATGGTCCATGTAAGAGATTATCTATTCCTTGAAGAGTTGATAGAACTCATCCATAAAATTTCTTACTGTATGGTCAGGCCATTCCAGTTGACTCTTCCTTTGCTCTCTGTACATGTCCCCAGCTCGACCAGTTCTGCTTCACTCACACAACTATCCAACCCTCTTAATTATAAGGCTTAGTCCATAACTGCCTACAGGCTTGCCCCGTGCCCTACGCCAATGGTTTCCCTGGTAACTGATGAGCCCCCACCTGCCATCAATTCTCTCTATAAACGGTAGTAGCCTCCTTCTCTCCCAAGTAGTAAAGGTGGCTGCCATATCCTGCCAGCTGTCTGCTGTACATAGAGGGATGTCCCTCCAGGATCCTTTGTTTTGGACGTGTAAGATGCCCCTATCCAATAAACCACTGATGTCTCTGTCACTGTCTTCGAGCTCATTCTTTGATCTTGAAGCTAGGCAGTTATGTGGCTTTCAGGCCTGTGGGATACAGCCCAACACTTGGACCTTTTATTATTGTAGTGATTAACTTTTGGCTATGTTTTTAATTTGTCCTTTAGTTATTCTCATACAGCAATTATTCACAAATTCTGTTAGGAACTCAAGAATTATTCCTGTTTAAGTTTTATGTCCCTTCTTGAAAATTTTTTAAATTTCTAAATTTAAAAATTCCTAGCAGAGTCTGTGGCTACACTTCAGTTGATATTTCTAATATCATTTGTGTTTCTCTTGCTTTTTAAATCACACCGGACCAATTTTACTTTATGCAACTTTTAAGAAAAGAGGTTTTGTTTTTATGGTTCAAATCTATTGTTGTTATATCACTTAGCATGTGTGGCTTTGTGGCTGAGGTGGTTTATAGCCCTCTCTTCCCCTGCCTTAGTGACATGGAGGCCACATGTTCGAGGGGGGGACAAGACAGATTGAGTGACACCCAACCCACATCAGGTTCTGTGTAAAAAGTAACCCTTAACTTTGTTCAGTCACTGAGATATCAAGATTTATTTGTAAGTGCAACATAGTCAAGCCAATTCTGATTAGTACAGGCAGTAAAAATTTTGCTATCCTAAAACACAGTCAAATTTTTAAAGTTTCATTGCTGTTTAAAAGTAATTTTGTATTATTGGCCTCTACTTGTGTAAACCTTTATTTTGTAGTTGTTTTGAATTTATCTCATTTTTTAAATCTTTCCAAAGTATTAAGGACTTTGAGGAGGAGAGGGCATGTACTCAGTCCCACTTTGATCCACTTTGATCCAACCTCTATCTTTTGTTATATCCTGGAAGAGTTTGCTTCTTGTAGCTGAAAATGTATGTTTAAAGAAACAAAGTAGTAAACGTCATGTAGGCTTTATCATTTTAGTGCTAAGGAAACATGGGCTTTGTAACTTCAATCTCATTATTGATAAGTCAGAAGGTAGTCAGCTATAAACATGAACCCTTCCCATCCTCCATTGCCCTGATGACGTCTTTGTCTTCTGATAACATCTCAGGTAAAGTTCACAGCATTCAGGTCACTTGCAGCATGGAAAACTCCATTACAGGCTAATTCAATCAACTGCAAATTTGAATCTCAGAGCCTCCCCTCCTCAGCCATTGCCAGCTAAACTTCTCCCGGTAGAGATAGAGATTCTCTCTCTGACAACTAACCCTTCTGTGGATCTATCTTTCTACTTAGATGTGGAAATGATTTTTAGTCTTGTGGAATGTGTAAAGATAGGGCAATTTAGATCATAGGGTTACTCAGAAGCTATCATTGACAGAGTTGAACACAGCATAAAAGATCTTATTCAGCTTACTTTAATCACATACATCCTAAAGAAATGCTTACAGAGATGAAGGTCATAATACTCTCATAATTTTTTTTTCATTTTTTTAAATATTGTATTCATACTACTGGTGATAAACATTTTGTATTCCTTATTTCAGAGTTTAGTAAAGCTTAAGTATGCATGAGTTCTTGGTAAAGATTTATGATTCTGAAGTATGGAGTACCAATACAGACACAATTCCTCTCTTCCAGGAGCTTACATTCTAGTAAGGGGTAAATATATCAGAAGAAAGTAAATAAAAGTTCTGGTAAGTGATAATAAAGAAATAAAACTGGAGGATGTGGTAGAGAGGGAAGGGAGACTACTCTGAGGAAGGATATTTGAGACAACATCTGAAGGAGACAGGGAACTCAGGCCAGGAGCTGTTGCCAGAGCCTTCTCACAGTATGATGACCAGATATAAAGAGAAGCAGATGAACTAAAGATTAAGTTTAGAAATGGAATTGTTAGGGGAAGCACACTGATTGAAACCACCCACCCTGGCCAGGCACCATAGTAACCATTTGCATGAGTTGTTTTATGACAGGAGGTCCTGGTAAGGAACAGGGAACTAATAAGCCTCCACCAACCAGAAGAGTTCGGGAAAGGTCAAAGGGAGACACCACCTGTGTGACCACCTCCCAGAATCCTTCTCTCTAGCATCCATCTTGGCTGAACAAGGGGTGCACCAGCAGGAAGGACTCTGAGTCAAAATGATTGGCTAAGGACAACCTGGAAATTAATCCCATCACCATAAAACCCGAGACTGCAAGCCATGTGACAGAGCTGTTCTTCTGGGTTCCCTTACCCTACTGCTCTCCACTGCCCTTTCCCAATAAAATCTCTTGGCTTGTCGGCAGCTGTGTCTCCTCGGACAATTCATTTCTGAGTGTTAGACAAGAGCCCAGTTTCGGGCCCTGGAAGGGGTCCCCTTTCCTGCAACAGAATTACAAAGACACACTGACACATTTTCTGGGGAAGATAAGGAAATAGCAGGAATCAAGGATGATCCCTAGGTTTGAGGTTTAAACAACTGTGTTAATAGTGGTACCATTTACTGAAATAAGGACTTCCCTGGTTGCTCAGATGGTAAAGAATCTGCCTGCAATGTAGGAGACCTAGGTTCAATCCCTGGGTTGGGAATATCCTCTGGAGAAGGAAATGGCAACCCACTTCAGTATTCTTGCCTAGATAATTCCATGGACAGAGGAGTCTGGTGGGTTGCAAAGAGTCAGACATGACCAAGCAACTAACACTTACTGAAATAGAGTAGCATTGAAACATATACATTACCACATGTACAAGAGATAATGGGAAGCGCAGGGAGATCAACTCAGTGCTCTGTGATAACCTAGAGGGGTGGGATGGGTTGGGAGGTGGAAGGGAGACTCGAGAGGGAGGGAGTATGTGTATTCTTATGGCTGACTCATGCTGTTGTGCAGCAGAAACTACCACAACATTGTAAAACAATTAGCTTCCAATAAAAAATATAGGACTCAAGTATAGTGAGATCTGGCTCATGACTACAATATTTCTACCCTAATTTTTGTAAAGCGGTTTACAAGGAAGAACATCTCTGTAAAAAAGGAAGCTTGGGGAAATAACAATAGCTCACTAACATAGATTCACAGAATCAAAGAGAATTCTCTTAATTTTCCACTCAATTACCTGCAGCCATCTCCCACACCAGAAGAAGGCTATAACTTTCACTCCAACAATTAGAATGCTGAATACAAGGCCAGAGCCCTTTCACATGTGGCAGACAGGTAAGACAAAGAGTTAAATATTTTTCTCATTATAGCCTGATGCAAAACAAGTAAAAGAATTAAAATTTGTAACAAAGATGAATAAGATCCCTAATTGTACCCAGGTGTTTGTAGTTCCCTAAATCTTGCTCTAAATTATATCCTATTTATATTTAATATTTATGCTAATACTAGTTACCATTATGCACAGTTGATTTAGTAAACTGTTCTCTTGTATAAAAAATGTAAATTAGTGGAAAATCATGATAATTCTCTTTAATTCTGTCTATCATGCTGAACTGTTCTTGACATGATACCATAACCAAAACATACCTTCCACTTGTCAGCAGCTTATTCAAATTGCTGATAAAACGAGGATGAAATAAACAGCCTCTGGAGTGTTAACCTCGTATAGCAAAGGGTATATGGAGACTGCAAACAACATACCTACTAAAAAGTCACCAACATGAACAAGCGTTGTCAGACTAACAAGAATTACAGTAATTAGTCCCTTGAAGTAGAATCATTCTGCAAGTAACATGCATATTACTTTTCATATTTACATAAGTAAAACTTTGCAACAAAAAGAATCTTATCTCACTGCTTCGAAAAGTAAATTCCAAGCCAATGAATGGCACGGATGGATAAATTAAATTAGCCATATCAATGTATTTTTTAAAGTATTGGGTTCAAATATTCAAATATTGGGTTCAAAATTCCAGTTATTTATTTTTCCTGAGACAAAAATATTTCTCTTACCAAAAAAAAAAAAAAAAATGTGGTTAAATCAGAGGTAGATACAGTAAACAACACGAAGTTTTTCAAATGTTTCAAAGAAATAATACTTATGTATCTCCAGCACTAGTCACATTATCAGGGACAGAAGAGTTAATTCAAGCCATTTTTCATTTGTGTCATGGCTGTCAGTAAACTCAAAACCAAATATGAACTTAAATCACAGTCATGCTATCAATATGACAGCCTAGTTCTTTCCTCATTTCCTTGATCCCCAATTTATAATTTTTCTTGTTGAGTAGGCAGTGGTATTTCACAGAGCCAAAATGCCCATCTCATCCACTCTGGAAATACCAATTGCTTTTCTTTTTTCTTTTTTTTCCATTTATTTTTATTAGTTGGAGGCTAATTACTTTACAATATTGTAGTGGTTTTTGTCATACATTAACATGAATTAGCCATGGATTTACATGTATTCCCCATCACGATCCCCCCTCCCACCTCCCTCTCTACCCGATCCCTCTGGGTCTTCCCAGTGCACCAGGCCCGAGCACTTGTCTCATGTATCCAACCTGGGCTGGCAATCTGTTTCACACTTGATAATATACATGTTTCGATGCAATTCTCTCGAAACATCCCACCCTCGCCTTCTCCCACAGAGTCCAAAAGTCTGTTCTGTACACCTGTGTCTCTTTTTCTGTTTTGCATATAGGGTTATCATTACCATCTTTCTAAATTCCATATATATGTGTTAGCATACTGTAATGGTCTTTATCTTTCTGGCTTACTTCACTCTGTATAATGGGCTCCAGTTTCATCCACCTCATTACAACTGATTCAAATGAATTCTTTTTAATGGCTGAGTAATATTCCATGGTGTATATGTACCACAGCTTCCTTATCCATTCATCTGCTGATGGGCATCTAGGTTGCTTCCATGTCCTGGCTATTATTAACAGTGCTGTGATGAACATTGGGGTGCATGTGTCTCTTTCAGATCTGGTTTCCTCAGTGTGTATGCCCAGGAGTGGTATTGCTGGGTCATATGGCAGTTCTATTTCCAGTTTTTTAAGGAATCTCCACACTGTTCTCCATAGCGGCTGTACTACTTTGCATTCCTACCAACAGTGTAAGAGGATTCCCTTTTCTCCACACCCTCTCCAGCATTTACTGTTTGTAGACTTTTGGATAGCAGCCGTCCTGACTGGCATGTAATGGTACCTCATTGTGGTTTTGATTTGCATTTCTCTGACAATGAGTGATGTTGAGCATCTTTTCATGTGTTTGTGAGCCATCTGTATGTCTTCTTTGGAGAAACGTCTGTTTAGTTCTTTGGCCCATTTTTTGATTGGGTCATTTATTTTTCTGGAATTGAGCTGCAGGAGTTGCTTGTATATTTTTGAGATTAGTCCTTTGTTGCTTCGTTTGCTATTATTTTCTCCCAATCTGAGGGCTGTCTTTTCACCTTACTTATAGTTTCCTTTGTTGTGCAAAAGCTTTTAAGTTTAATTAGGTCCCATTTGTTTATTTTTGCTTTTATTTCCAATATTCTGGGAGGTGGGTCACAGAGGATCCTGCTGTGATTTATGTCGGAGAGGGTTTTGCCTATGTTCTCCTCTAGGAGTTTAATAGTTTCTGGTCTTACATTTAGATCTTTAATCCATTTGGAGTTTATTTTTGTGGATGGTGTTAGAAAGTGTTCTAGTTTCATTCTTTTACAAGTGGTTGACCAGTTTTCCCAGCACCACTTGTTAAAGAGGTTGTCTTTTTTCCATTGTATATCCTTCCCTCCTTTGTCAAAGATAAGGTGTCCATAGGTTTGTGGATTTATCTCTGGGCTTTCTATTCTGTTCCATTGATCTATATTTCTGTCTTTGTGCCCAATTGCTTTTCATCTGTCTTCTTCCCAGACTTGTTCTCTGTAAACCATGAAGATAACCACAAGTTGTACCCTAAGATCTTGGGCTTAGTAAATTTTCCTTGTAGTTCAATATGGTTTACTGAAAACAAGTGAAGGAATTTACAAAATCATTTCTTTTTCTTCAGGTTTTGATCAGATGATTTAAGGTTTTACCATTAAGCAATGGTTAGCGTGATGGTTTGTGTTAATGGTTGAAAGCAGACATCAATATGCTTTGGAAACCATTCAAGAGATTGGTAGACCTATGGTCCAGCAATCCAGTTCTGGGTATATAACCAAAGGAATTATAACCAAGATATGAAAGAGACACCACACTACTGTGTTCACTGCAGCATTATTCACAACAGCCAAGGCATGGAAGCAACCTAACTAACCATCAACAAATGAGTGGGTTAAAAATAAATGTATTCTATACTTACAATGGAATATTATTCAGCCTTTAAAAAGAAAGAAACCCTGCCATTTATGACAATACGGATGAGCATGGTGGACATTATGCCAAGTGAAACAAGCCAGACACAGAACGAAAAATACTGTGTGATAACACTTACACTGAGAAATAGAAAATAGTCAAACTCATAGAAGCAGAGGATGGAATAGTGGTTATCAGGGGCTGGAAGGAGGGAAAACAGGAGATATTAGCCAAAGAATACAAAGTTTCAGTTATGCAAGATGAATGAAAGCCTAGAGATATACAGCATACTGCCTATAGTAAACAGTACTGTACTGTGTACTTAAAATTTTACTAATAGGTTAGATCTGTTAAGAGTTCTTATCACACACATGCACACAAAATAATAACAATAATAGAGTAGGAGAAATCATTTTGAGGTGACAGATAGGTTTATAGCATAGACTGTGGTAATGGTTTGCTGCTCAGTTTGTTCTTCTGTAACATGGAGACAGTTTTTTTAATCCCTAATTCAACTCACAACAGTGTTGTAATATCCCATAAAATGACATGTGTGAAATTATTTTGCAAACCATCAAGGGCTAAATCTACCTAAAGGATTAGAAATGGGAGACTTAAATAGCAGCCAAGCCAACAAAATCAGAACAGAAATGGCAATTGTTTAGGGATTTTTTTTTCTCACATGTCATTTAGGTTCACATTCTTTATAACCCAGTATCAGCATTTAGAATATTCCTGTGATCTATTTCTCTAATAGCCTCTGTTTTTCTTTATCTTTTCAGTCTCTCCATTTGATGCAGGTAAATCTTCAGTCTCTCGAGTGGCCGCTTCCACCTGTTTTCCCTTTGCTCCCCTTTTCTCTTTTGTTTGCACTTTTCTATCTGAAGATTCATCCTTTCCTGCTGTCTTCTTTGGTTTTGTTTCCACTTTGGCAGGAGCACATTTAGATGTTTAGTTAACAACCTCCTAGGTCTCCTCTTGGGCTCCTCCTCCCCAGCCCTCAATGCAGAACTGACCTTCCTCTGAGGCACCCTGGCAGCAAGGTGGACATGTACTAGGAGTGCAGAGAGAAGTCTGGAAGCTGGTCTGCCTGGCCATGGCTGCTCCTTCTGCTGCTGGAGCAGCTATGAGCTATTCTTGGTTTTGTTTGTTTGTTTGTTTTTTGTGGGTTGTTTTTTTTTTAATTCTCTTTCCTTTTCGCTATTCTGATTGAGTGACTTCTACTACCTTTTTCACCCAGATCACCTCACCAGTTTCTGCTCAAACTGATCTTTATAGGCAAACACACCCTGGGTGCCTCTTCAGGAGAGGAAAAATGAGATGAAAATGATTACTAGATTACTTTGTGTCATGTTGCATAGGACATATACTGGTAATAGTCCCTTAAATGCATACGGTATAGACCTGGGTCTACATATCTGATTAAATACTTAGACAAATGCATATGTGCTCACACACACCACAGTAATGTCCTCATCCTCCTTTTTTCACCTAGTACATCACATGATAAAGGGGTGACATGGTCTTTGGGAAGGAAAGTCTGTAATCTAGGTCACATTATTAACTTGCTCACCCAGTGAGATGCTCCACTGATTTCACATGTTCTGTTTCTATTTTAATGTGAATTGAGACAGAACTAAATCATCTTAAAGCATCTGTCAATAGGCAGTTATCCAGACACTTAGTTTCATGTTCTTCATAACCCAATATTAGCATTTGGAATATTTTTGAAATCCATTTATGTAACAGCCTCTGAGTTTTTCTCATTTCTTCTACTTTCTATTTCAAATTGATCTTTGATCCTAAATATTCATTGGAAGGACTGATGCTGAAACTGAAACTCCAATACTTTGGCCACCTGATTCAAAGAACCGACTCAATGGAAAAAACCCTGATGCTGGGAAAGATTGAGGGCAGGAGGAGAAAGGGACGACAGAGGATGAGATGGCTGGATGGCATCATGGACTCAATGGACATGAGTTTGAGCAAGCTCCAGGAGTTGGTGATTGACAGGGAATCCTGGCTTGCTGCAGTCCATGGGGTCACACAGAGTCAGACCTGACTGAGCGACTGAACTGAACTGAGGCCTTAAGTGGTCACAGACTTCATCAGGAAGCAAAAGTAACATATGTCAGTAATTATCCCTTGGATTTATACAAAGTGCTTTGAAAACAGCCCAATGCTAGTTATTTGACCACAAGTGTCACTTCACTTCCCTCCATCTATTTCTTCATCCGAAAATGGTGATAATATTGGTGATTTAAACAGCCTATTTGAGATATGGTCACTCAACCAATTCAAAATTGACCTAATCACTTTCTCATTCTGCTCCCTTTTTTCTGTCTTGTCCATGAGGATATCATGAATGACTTTGTCAGATGCCTGGCTGAAATCCAAATTCACTATGCTCAACATTTCCCTTATCTACAAGGATAGTAAAAAACCTGATCAAAAATTGAAAAGGATGTTTTATGGCTCAGGAAACTCAAACAGGGGCTCTGTATCAATCTAGAGGGGTGAGATGGGGAGGGAGATGGGAGGGAGGTTCAAAATAGAGGGGATATATGTATACCTTTGGCCAATTCATGTTGAGGTTTGACAGAAAACAACAAAATTCTGCAAAGCAATTATCTTTCAATAAAAAAAAATAAATTAAAAAGAAAAAAATTGAAGAAGAAGGAAATGAGGTGATTTGATCTGTACTCCATATTCATCTGCTATCTTCTACTGAGAGTCACCTCACTCTACAAGTGCCCACAAGACATATGTTTCCACTTGGCCTAATGTCAACACTTCAGCTTCACTGGTGGATATTTTCTAAAAATGACCATTTGTTCACTTTGAAAGTAAAATCGGCTTTTCCCCAGTTGTCACTTCTCCTCAACACTGTTTCTTAAAAGTCCTGTAGAGGAGCTTACATCCAACAGGAGAGAGGAGTTTGGAGGTCATAGCTCATAGATGCAGATATGCATTCATTCCTCCCTTGACTTCAAAGCACTTTCAATTCCTCTCAAGGAATCTCACAGCCCTTCTGGGTCCATGACAGAATCACTGGAAATGTCCTGAGGAGGCGGTAAAGTCACTGTGTACACTTTATTTTCACTTTGAGTGACATTCGCACAGGGGCCACTCTATGCCAAGGTCCTATAGACACAAAGGAACTCTTTTCACATAGTTTACTGCCTAGTGTGAAAGACAGACGCATGAGCAAATAAACATTGGCCTGATGTCAGAACTTCAGCTTCACTGGTGTGTATTTTCTAAAAATGACCATTTATTCACTTTTAAAGTAAAACCAGCTTTCCCCCAGTTGTCACTTCTCCTCAACAGTTTTATGTGCATTTGAATTTACATTAGAAGAGCTATGGTTTCAACTCACTCATCCTCCCATTTTTATGGGTATTTCTGTTCTAGCTAAGGATGGGGCCAAGTATGACTTGGTTTATCATACAACAAGATGGGCTGAATGAGACCGAGACCTGAAAATATGCTGGATTAGTATAGCAAAACAGGTACATGGATGACAAGCCCTACTCTACATTCTAGAAAACAGTTTGCTCTGGAGGGTTAAAGTGCTATGTAGCAATAGCTATAGCTCAGAGAGATGGGATGAGAAGGGTTCAAGTCTAGTAGACATTTAATCTCCCAATGGGTGGTACAAGTACAATAATGGGAAATTTAAATACTAAGAAAGCAAGCCATCGGCATCAAGATGATTCACTAGCAGGTATCAAGTCCTGGCCACTCAGGTGAAGCTCAAGGGAAGTTCTCCAGTTACCAGTTGCCCTACCTACAGTACATTCTGAGATAGTAAAATTGTCAGTTTAAGCCAACATAGTTGGCCTCACTGCACATCTGAAAGGCTAGTGTTCCCCATGGATAGTATGTCTCAACTCTAGAATTACCTACAGATATGACTTAATACACTTCTCAGCATGTAGTGAACAAGTGTGGCTGCCAGATAACCCTAAAGATTAACTCAAATGCCTGAAGCCCCCATTTCTGAAATCTGCCTCAAGTTCAAGCCCATGTGAATGTTTCCACTGAGAGAACCTCAAAACTAAATCACGAGGCTCGTAAACCATTGGAAATAAGAATGATAAGAGAGGGGTAATGATTGCATAGATTAGTGATTTTATTTGGAGCAGATGGGTGTGGGAACAGGAGAGGAGAAGAGGGGCAGGGAATGTATAATTTGAATAGATTTTCCCAAGTTCTACTTTCTCATCTATACATATCTAATTGAGGATCAGTAGAATAGTTGAATGATTTTATTTAATAGCAGAATCTCTATCCCAGGAGACTGAACTGTTTGTGATGCTTGGAGAAGAAAGTAGAATATTCACAGTCAGTTAAGGCTGACTGACATTCAGGAGAAGGAAATCCACTAGCTTTTCAATTAAAAACTCTAACCCTTATATAAACTATATGAATACCCCCATTTAGCAAGAATGTGCTTACAAGCAAAGTACTTATTGAGGCTTGAGCACTATGACTCAGATTTCTCTTTCAACTAGAAATTAAATCCCAACTGGAGGTCCATACAAACACTGATGCATCGCCACTCAATCTCACCTCCACAGTTTTCTGACAAAATTCCAGGGGATGAAAATGTCTAATGACATTTTCTGAAAGACTTAAGTGGCTTACAATCATCATGCTGCTGCTGCTGCTGCTGCTAAGTCGCTTCAGTCATGTCTGACTCTGTGCGACCCCATAGACGGCAGCCCACCAGGCTCCCCCGTCTCTGGGATTCTCCAGGCAAGAACACTGGAGTGGGTTGCCATTTCTTTCTCCAATGCATGAAAGTGAAAAGTGTAAGTGAAGTCACTCAGTCGTGTCCGACTCTTCACGACCCCATGGACTGCAGCCTACCAGGCTCCTTCGTCCATGGGATTTTCCAGGCAAGAGTACTGGAGTGGGTTGCCATTGCCTTCTCCGGACAATCATCATGAAGCTACACTAAAACCAGATGTCTTGAAAGGAGAGCTCCAGGATCAGTTCTTGGCTCTGATTCCTGGCATGAATATACTGGCCTAAGAGTGACCTCTGTGGTGAAGGAAATGAAGCAGGAAGAGTATTGAGTGCTAAGCCTGAAGGAGTCTGTGAGATGGGTCAAGTGTATCTTCTGCTTTCTCACCTATACTCAGAATACTTGGTACTAGCATGTAAGTTTCTCCTGAACTCAACCAAGATATTTATTATATTTTATACATCTCTGAGCTTATCGTAGTAGGAGGGCTTTTGAAGAATGTTTAGCTGACCCAAAATTCCAGAAGCATAAGTTCAACCCTTAAAAATTACAAGGAAAATATGTCCTTTGGTTCTCATAAAATTGATATTAAACATTTAGGGTGTTTGATGGATATGAGGACGTGCCACTTAGAACACCTTCAAGAAGGGACTTCCTGCCTGGCTGAAAACTGACATTCTCTAGTCATGAGCTCCTTCAGAGCCCACCTCAGCATGTGAGCCAGTCACGCTCTTCACAGGATGGCCCCAACTAATGACTAAGCAAAATAATACAGTATAAGTATTAGTAATTATTGTAATAGTACAAGGACCCACCTGGTTCCATACAGCGGGCCGTAGCAAGACATCTCAGCAGGAGTCCTGTGAGTAAGAGTAAGTCTTCATGTTTATCTCCCCTTTGGGGGGTTAGAGAATTTCTCGAGTCTATACTGCGGTCTGTTTGCTCCCTCTGCCCAGTTCTACTCCCATTCTCTCTCTTTTCACAGGTGTTACTACACAAGCAACTTTTCACATTCCTAAGTCCATCCTGTCAGAGAAGGCAATGGCACCCTACTCCAGTACTCTTGCCTGGGAAATCCCATGGATGAAGGAGCCTGGTAGGCTACAGTCCATGGGGTCGCGAAGAGTTGGGTACGACTGAGCGACTTCACTTTCACTTTTCACTTTCATGCATTGGAGAATGGAAATGGCAACCCACTCCAGTATTCTTACCTGGGGAGTCCCAGGGATGGGAGCCTGGTGGGCTACCATCTATGGGGTCTCACAGAGTTGGACACAATTGACATGACTTAGCAGCAGCAGCAAGTCCATCCTGTGTCTGTTTCCCATAAACCCCAAATTAGCACATGGATCATATTAAGAATCTGGGAAGAGTTCACGAATAGAATGATTCACAGAATCACTCAAAAGTAAGGGTATAAACGCTAATAAAAATATACAAGTAATACTATTCTAAATAAGACTATAAAAGGTGGAAGTGAACTTGGAGTGGTATACTAGAACCCTGAAAAGATGAATGCACTGGAAATCAACAAGTCTGACCTGTTAAGCTACTCCACAGCAACAAACACATGAGAGAGATAACAGTGGAGTCCAAGTGGATTGAAGGGGTTTTCTATTTTTACCTTTTTACCTTTTACCTTTCTATTTTTACCTTTCTTGTTTGTCAGTTTGATTTCTAGAGAATAAAGGTTAAGTGTTGCAACCTTGTTCAAAATACTGCAGCGCGCTATTGAGATTAGAGGTTCAGTGTGGGAACTGACATTTCTGCATTCCCAGGCAAGGGAAGAAAAAGAAAGAATAGAGCAAAAGAGAGGGACAGAGACAGAGACGGGCAGAAACAGAGACAGAGCCTAACAGACTTCAGGAGGCAGCGCAACCTAACACTTGTCCTTGTCAACTTGTCCAGTTCTGTAGAAGCAACTGGCTTATTTAAACCAATGGTATCCCAGCCAGGAATACATGTTGCATACAAAAAAAAAAAAAAAAAAAAATGAAATGTAAGAAAGGAGAAAATATAGTAGAAATAGGAAATCGGGAAGATTACAGGAGCTAAGAATTTTTTTTACTGATCTTTCTCTTTATATCTATAGTAATAAAGGCAATACTGATAGGAGGGTATGGCTCAGTACACAGATAGTAGGTAATCTATCATGAAATTTGCCCGGTAATCCTTCCTCCCAGCACTCTGTCAAGAGTCAGCCCTCTCTGATCAAATTCACACAAATGACTTACTTTCTTGGTCCCACTTCTGCTTCAACCAAGATCTTAATCTCTCCCAAGGCAGTCATTTGATTTAACAGTCTAAGGTCATGCAGCCGCTACTGAGCAGATGAGCTAGGAATAGAGTTCAGGTCCCTGTGGGATTGGAACTTCAAAAAGACCTAGAGACCCCTCCATTTGCACAAGCTTACTTGTATGGCCCACATAACTACAGGGGAGCAGGGAAGTGTAGCTAAGCTATGTTTCCAAGGAGAGAAGATCCAGGTATTAGCGAACAGTTTCTATATACCACTCTATTTCCAACTGTTCTTAAATGCATGTGGTAGCCACACCCATCTGTTACACTGGAGGCAACAAGGATATTAGTACCTCTTACCCAGGGAGTACTCATCACCTTGCCCCAGGATCTGACAATCTCAAGGGAGTTAAGAGTGGATGTGCCTTCTCTGTACTCTGTTTCTCAGCCAGTCAGTTGAAAAGGATTCAGTAGAGGACTCCCAAAGGCACTAGTTACTGGAGGCTAGATCTCTGAGTCACCACTTAGAGAACAACTATCCAAGAGAGCCACCAAAGTGCCATCAGACTGTCTTATGTGTGAGAAATACACTTGTATTGTGTTAAGCCACTGAGATCAGGAGTTGTTTATATAGCAGCTAGCATTAATTGCCTTGACTAATATAGAATCTGTATGTTCCTGAGAAGGGCCCAGGTGGAGTTAGTCAAAGGACTGGGAGGAATCATACCCCATCCAATGCTGTATTCATTTGCTTGGGGCTTCCATACCAAAGTATCACAGATTGGGTGGCTTAAAAAAGACAGAAATGTATTGTCTCCTAGTTCTGGAGACTAGAAGCTTAAGATTAAGCTATTGGCAGAGTTTTTCCTCTGATGCCTGTGAGAGAAGTCTCTACCAGGCCTTTCCTAGGCTTGTAGACCCATCACCCCAATCTCTGCATTGGTCTTCCCACAGCCTTCTCTGTGTTCAGATTTCTTCTTGTAAGGATTCCAGTCATTTTGAACCAGGGACCCATCCTACCCCCGTGTGACCTCATCCTACTGTAACTGATTACATCTGCAATCACCCTGTTTGCAAACAGTGCCACTTCTGAAGTACTGAGGTTTAGGGCTTCAACCTATAAATCTGGAGGCATTCAATTCAACCCCAAATCAGGAACTACCACTGCTCATTCCCCTCCTCTACCTTGGGATAGGCTTTTCCTGTGACTTACCTTTCACTAGGTCTATATATTCAAATAATGAGCGCTGACTCTGGAAACTGGATTTCATAAGAAAATAGTGAGTGAACAACCTTGTGTGATAAAATCCAGGCCATGTCAGAATGGGCACTAGTGCTCCAGTTGGGAGCCTTTCCCCAGGAGCAGGAAGAACTGCAACCTAGGCATGAAGGCAACTAAATGAGCGTCCTATAGTTAGTGATTCCTTTCCTATAAACCTCTGCTTCTTAGTGCATGGTATATTACAAGGCGTATTCCCACCACACACATGCAAGCTGCCTCCTGGGTTCCTGACTCACTGAATGTCAAATGTGGTGCGATGCTGAGGTGGCACTGCTAAACTTAGAAGGCTCAAAGTTGCCAATTAATTCTGTGCAAAAAAAAGTGTTTGTATCAGCCTTCACTTTCGGCTCAGCCTGATATTCTCCAGCTTCTCCCAGTGTGGGGCCTCCTCAGAAGCAACTGCTTGCCTCAGGCCTGGGAACAAAGCAGCATCACTTGGGGCAAAGGGACTGGCCTATTTGTTGGACAGCAACTGGCTATATTTATCCCACTCCCACCCCCTCTCGCCCTGTATTAGTTTTATATTGCTGTGTAACAAATGACCACAAGTTTAGCTATTGTAAACAGCACACGTTTATTAACTCTGCTTCCGTGGGTCAAGAGTCTGGACACCATTCAGGTGAGTCCTCTGCTCAGGCTCTCACGAGGCCACAGTGAAGTTATCAGTCAGGTTGCCTTCTCATCTGGAGTTTAAGTCCTTTTCCAAGCTCCCATAGCTGCTAACAGAATTCATTCTTTATGCTGTAGATTGAGGGCCCTGATTTTTGCTGCTTCTTAACTGTAGGCTTCCCCGAGGTCCTAGAGGCTGAGGCAGTCACAGCATAGCTGTTTGCTTCTTCAAAGCCAGCAGTAGAATCTCTCCAGTTTGCTAGAATGCAGTCTAGTAACATGATGTAACCATGAAAATTACCTCTTATTATCTTTGCCATACTCTATTGTTTCAGGTGTGGGAAGGGGTTATACAAAAGTGTAACTCATTGAAGGTCACTTTAGGGTATGTCTGCCACCCCTACTCCCTGACCACTTAGCTCCAAGCACAACAGTTGCTGACTGCTTCTGCTCATAATACTATCAACAAAGCTTGAGATGGGGCTTAAGGTGCCATTTTTGCTTATGGCGTTCTCCTTAACTACTTGTCATGGCACGTACATTCCTTTGTCATCATCATTATCATGCCAGGTAAGTCACACATGGGTTATTACCTATGTGGGCACCAAGGCTTAGCCAACCCCACAGAATTACACAGGTGATCCCTGGACCAGTAGCATCAGCATCCCATGGAAGTTTGTTACAATAATTCTCAGGCTCCACCCAAGACCTTATGAATCACAAACTCTGGGGTAGGGTCCTGCAGTCTGTATTTTAATCTGCTGTCCAAGGGTTACTGATACATGCACAAGGTTAAGTACCACTGAGTTCATAAACAGGCTTTATGAAAAAAGGGAAACTTAAATAGCCAACAAAGAGCTTGAGAATAGAAAATACAGTTTCCACTATGTATGAGTTTACTTGGCTTCCCTGGTGGCTCAGATGGTAAAGAATCTGCCTCCAACGCATGGGTTCAATCCCTGGGTGGGGAAGATCTCCTGGAGGAGGAAATGGCAACCCACTCCAGTATTCTTTCCTGGAAAATTCCATGGACAGAGGAGCCTGGCAGACTACAGTCCATAGGATCACAAAGAGCTGGACACGACTGCTGCTGCTGCTAAGTCGCTTCAGTCATGTCCGACTCTGTGCAACCCCATAGATGGCAGCCCACCAGACTTCTTCATCCCTGGGATTCTCCAGGCAAGAACACTGGAGTGGGTTGCCATTTCCTTCTCCAATGCATGAAAGTGAAAAGTGAAAGTGAAGTTGCTCAGTCGTGTCTGACTCTTCACGACCCCATGGAGTGCAGCCTACCAGGCTCCTCTGTCCATGGGATTTTCCAGGCAAGAGTACTGGAGTGGGGTGCCATTGCTTTCTCCTCAGACATGACTGAGCGACTAATATCTCTAATGATATCATTTTACATTAATTATCTCTGTAAAGACCCTATCACCAAATACAGTTACATTCTGAAGTACAGGGACTTAGAGCTTTAACATATGAACTTGGGGGAGACAGCACACCCTGTTCATCCTATATTCTCAAAGAGAGATGTGCTGGGATCAGGATGCTTGTTGGGCCCAGAAAATGACTCTGAATCATAGGACAGGGAAGCCTCTACATTGCGGGTCACCCTTTTTGTCCTGTTTACTGGGGGAAAGAACAAGTCATTTGGTGCCTGGCAATCAGGATTTTGGGTGTCAACTGTTTCCAGTCATTGTACTGAAATGCCAATGGCTCAGCACTGGGAGATCTTGGGACCCATAGGGTATCGTCAGTCCCCTGGTAGAAGAGGCACTGCTGGTCCTATTAGAAGCTGGAAATCGAAGTCCAGTGAGAGTAATGCTTGAGAGTGTCCACTGGATATGGCAACAGGGAGATCTCTACTTACCCTCACAAAAACAGATTTTTCAGACTGACAGGAGAGAAGACATATGGGAATAGGTGGAGAGAGGTGTGTAGACTACCTTTTTTAAAATGTAAAGAGTAAAGAATCTTTTAAACATAAAGAGTAAATTTTTTTTAATATATAGAGTAAAGAAAGGACAATAGCTGGAGGGAGATATGGATTAAAGGAAGAGGAATTTTTAAGATGCGAGATAGAGAATATTTCAATCCTGAGAGGAAAGATCCAGTTAGAAAGGGAGATGTTAAACGTGCACAAAGTGGGAGGACATAACCAATGCAGCAAGATCGCTTAGAAAGTGAGAAGGGATTGGATTCAGAAAGAGGTGTATTGATCAGCCTTTGATAGGAGGAAGGACATCCCTTCTAACAAAGTACTGTTCAGACCATAACATACCTGTGAAACCTCTGTGTCTATCAATGGATGAATGAATAAAGAAGATGTGGCATATGTGTACAATGGAATATTATTCACCCACGAGAAGGAAGAAAATTCTGCCATTTACAACAACAGGGGTGGTCCTTGAGAGCATTATGTTTAAGGAGATAAGCCAGACAAAGACAGATATTGTATCATATCCTGAAACTGTAGAAACAGAAAGTAGAATGGGAAGTTCAGGAGGTATTAAGTGATACAAAGTTGCAACTAGAAGATGAATATGTTCTGGAAATCTAATGCACAGCATAGTGATTATAGACAACAATATTGTATTATACACTTCAAAATTGCTGAGACTCGATCTTAAATGTTCTCACCACATTAAAGAAACAATAATTTCTTTATTGTGACATGGTATTAGCTAAAGATATGGTGGTAATCATATTGCAATATGTTAAATGTATCATATCAACACAATGTACCCCTGAAATTTATACACTTATATATCAATTGTATCTCAAAAACAAATTAAAGAAAATAAAAACACGTGTAATAAAATTTTTATAAGAGTGATATTCACTACATAGAGAACATTTTTATTTAAGGGAATGGATATGATAGCCATTCTTTTTTTTTCCTTAATTTTATTTATTTATTTTTGGCTGTGCTGAGTCTTCGTTCCTGCAAGGACATTTCTCTGGTTGCGGTGAGCAGGGGCTACAGATTTCTTATTGTGGTGGCTTTTCCTGTTGCACAGCATGGGCTCCAGGGCGCACAGACTTCAAGTTGCGACACGTGGGCTCAATAGTTGAGGTGCCTGGGCTCAATTGCTCTGCAGCATGTGGAATCTTCCTGGATCAAGGATCGAACCCATGTCTCCTGCATTGACAGGCAGATTCTTTACCACTGAGCCACCAGGAAAGCCCTGATATCCATTCTGAAAGGTACATTAGAAGTATTTATAAGCACATGTAATACATATGGTCGTAAAACTACTACACACATACAGAAAGAGTGAAGTGAATGAGGCAGAAGGAAAGCAACTTTGAAAGATATTTTAGCTATGGCATGACTTGGCAGATTTTCCTTAAAAAAACAAATATTCAAATTTATTTTTAGCAAAAGTATGTGCACTGGGCTTTTAAAAGTCAAACAACATAAAGAATTAATAGTGAAAACCAATAGTCCCTTACATGACCCTAGTCCTACTTCCCAGAAGGATCCCTTTGAATTCTTCTGCCTGATTCTACTTTTTATCTTCTGAGAACTTGTACCACATTTCTAAATTATCTGCTTCCACTGCTGTTTGGTGCTTAATCAGTTTGATGGTATTATTGACAGCTGTGGAAAGTGAGGCTTTAACTCAGTGACATTACCTACATGTGCTTTCTTCCCTCCCTACCCCACACAGCTATAGTAAACTATCTTTGCTTGCTTTATGGGTTGGCTTTTACCTAGTTATCTGAGCTCTCACTACCCAATGATTGGCTATAAGCCCATGTAAAAATGTTTATCCATACACTTGCTGTGGACAAGAAGTGGACAATTGCTCTAATGAATCCCCATACAATGTTAGCCAAAGTGTTTAGGTCATGGACTACTCCAATGAGAGAGAGGTTAGAGCCTTGTTTAAATATACTAAGCATTATAGTTATCCACCCTACCCTTACCCTACAGGGTTTTTAATTTTTTATTTATTTATTTATTTTAATTGGAGGATAATTGGCTTACAATATTATGATGGTTTTTGCCATACATCAACATGTATCAGCCACAGGTGCACATGTGTCCCCCCACCCTGAAGCCCCCTCCCACCTCCCTCCTCACCCCATCCCTCTGGGTTGGCTCAGAGCACCAGCTTTGAATACCCTGCTTCATACATCGAACTTGCACTGGTCATCTATTTTACATATGGTAATAAACATGTTTCAATGCCATTCTCTCGTATCATCCCACCCTCACCTTCTCCCACATAGTCCAATAGTCTGTTCTTTACATCTGTGTCTCTTTTGCTGCCTTGCATATAGGATCATCATTACCATCTTTGTAAATTACATGCATATACATTAATATACTGCATTGGTGTTTCTCTTTCTGACTTACTTCACTCTGTATAATAGGCTCATCCACCTCATTAGAACTGACTCAAATATGTTCTTTTTTTATAGCTGAGTAATATTCCGTTGTGTATATGTACCACAACTTCCTTATCCATTCAACTGCCAATGGACATCTAGGTTGCTTCCATGTCCTAGCTATTGTAAGTAGTGCTGCAGTGAACATTGGGGTACATGGGTCTCTTTCAATTCTGGTTTCCTCAGTGTGGATGCCCAGCAGTGGGATTGCTGGGTCATGTGGCAGTTATATTTCCACTTTTAAAAGAAATCTCCACAATATTCTCCATAGTGACTGTACCAGTTTGCATTCCCACCAAGGTGTAAAAGGTTTCCCTTTTCTCCACACCCTCTCCAGCATTTATTGTTTGCAGACTTTTTGATAGCAGCCATTCTGACTGGTGTGAGATGATACCTCATTGTGATTTTGATTGGCATTTCTCTAATAATGAGTGATGTTGAGCATCTTTTCATGTGTTTAATAGCCATCTGTATGTCTTCTTTGGAGAAATGTCTGTTTAGTTCTTTGACCCACTTTTTTATTGGGTTGTTCGTTTTTCTGGTATTGAGCTACATGAGCTGCTTGTATATTTTGGAGATCAATTCTTCGTCAGTTGCTTCATTTGCTATTATTTTCTCCCATTCTGAAGGATGTCTTTTCACCTTGCTTATAGTTTCCTTCGTTGTGCAAAAGTTTTTAAGTTTAATTAGGTCCCATTTGTTTATTTTTGTTTTTTATTTCCATTACTCTGGGATGTGGGTCAAAGAAGATTTTGCTGTGATTTTTGTCAGAGAGTGTTCAGTCTATGCTTTCCTCTAAGAGTTTTACAGTTTCTGTTCTTACATTTAGATCTTTAATCCATTTTGAGTTTATTTTTGTGTATGGTGTTAGAAAGTGTTCTAGTTTCATTCTTTCACATGTGGTTGAACAGTTTTCCCAGCACCACTTGTTAAAGAGATTGTTTTTTCTTCATTGTATATTTTTGCCTCCTTTGTCAAAGATAACACATCCATATGTGTGTGGATTTATCTCTGGGGCTTTCTATTTTGTTCCATTGATCTATATTTCTGTCTTTGTGCCAGTGCCATACTCTCTTGATGACTGTAGCTTTGTAGTGTAGTCTGAAGTCAGGAAACTTGATTCCTCCAGTTTCATTCTTCTCTCTCAAGATTACTTTGGCTATTCAAGGGTTTTTGTGTTTCCATACAAACTGTGAAGTTATTTGTTCTAGTTCTGTGAAAAATACTGTTGGTAGCTTGATAGGGATTGTGTTGAATCTAAAGGTAACTTTGGTAGTATACTCATTTTCACTATATTGATTCTTTGAATCCACAAGCATGGTATTTTTCTCCATCTATTTATGTCATCTTTGACTTCTTTCATCAGTATTTTATAGTTTTCTATATATAGGTCTTTTGCTTCTTTAGGTAATTCATTCCTAGGTATTTTATTCTTTTCGTTACAATGGTGAATGGGTTTTAGCCCTTAATTGGTCCAGTGCTTACTTCAGTCAAGTTCCTATGAGGCTAATCAAACCTGGTCTGATTTAGATACTATCTGTACTGTGTCATTACATTGTTTATTTTGATACAGTAAACATCATTAAAAGACACAGGGAAATCAAGTTCATATCCAATACGCTAGTATCATTGCCTACTGTGCACAAACAGTACCCACTAATGAGTTCCTGTTAAATAATTAGGTAATTGGTATTTAAGATGCTTTGTATTATGCAGAGGTCTTTGATGGGTTGTTTTGTGGATGTTTCAGAGTGTTTTAGTAATATTTAGAGAAGTGGTTTGGAGTTTTTGAATGGGCTTTGAATGCAGTGTTCTTTTCCATTTAAATAATGGAGAAACTCTGCTGCTATCTGAACATTTACTTTCTGACGTGCTCGCAGGAATGGATTAGACTCAGATAACGAGGAATTCCTGTACTTACACTTTCATTCCCTGTTTCTTGAGCTGTCCATAAAATCCCTTGACTCTCCATGGTGAATGAAGATATAATACTCTTACTCTTCCTGACATTTCTACTTCCCTTTTTCTACCTACCCATTGCTGCTTCTGTACTTTTATTTTTCTCCTGTCAAGGTTAATGGTGTTTAACATCCTGTTCTATAAGTGTTTTGTCTATATTTGGTTTGAAAAGTAAAAATCTATTTACAATATCTGCATTATTATAGCTATGAAATATTCTGCACAGCTCTGAAATATATTATTATATTCTTAGTACAACTTTTTTTTTTTGCTTTCCTGGAGGCTCTATTTGCATATCTGTCCCTTTTCTGTTTGCTTTTATCTCCTTCTTAGAATGATCTATGTTCTTAAGTGTTAGTCACTCAGTCGGGTCTGACTCTTTGTGACCTCATGGACTGTAGTCCACCAGATTCCTCTGTCCATGTAATTCTCCAGGCAAGAATACTGGAGTGGGTTGCCATTCCCTTCCCCAGGGGATCTTCCGGACCCAGGAATAGAATGAACCTGGGTCTCCCGCACTGCAGGCAGATTCTTTACCATCTGAGGCACCAGGGAATCCTTTATTCCCAGAGGCTCCCTTCTGAAGCCTCTATCTTCCTGGAATTTCAGTTGAGCTATTTCAAATCCTAAAAGATGATGCTGTGAAAATGTTACACTCAATATGTCAGTAAATTTGGAAAACTCCATAGTGGCCACAGGACTGGAAAATGTCAGTTTTCACTCCAATCCCAAAGAAAGGCAATGCCAAAGAATGCTCAAACTACCACACAATTGCACTCATCTCACATGCTAGTAAAGCAAGGCTCAAAATTCTCCAAACCAGGCTTCAACAGTACGTGAACCATGAACTTCCAGATGTTCAAGCTGGATTTAGAAAAGGCATAGGAACCAGAGATCAGATTGCCAACATCCATTGGATCATTGAAAAAGCAAGAGAGTTCCAGAAAAATATCTACTTCCACTTTATTGACTATGCCAAAGCCTTTGTGTGGACCACAACAAACTCTGGAAAATTCTGAAAGAGATGGGAATACCAGACCACCTTACCTGCTTCTTGAGAAATCTGTATGCAGGTCAGGAAGCAACAATTAGAACTGGGCATGGAACAACAGACTGGTTCCAAATCGGGAAAGGAGCATGTCAAGGCTGTGTATTGTCACCATGCTTATTTAACTTATATGCAGAGTACATCATGAGAAACACTAGGCTGGATGAAACAGAAGCTGGAATCAAGATTGCCAGAAGAAATATCAATAACCTTATATATGCAGCTAACACCACCCTTATGGCAGAAAGTGAAGAGGAACTAAAGAGCCTCTTGATGAAAGTAAAAGAGGAGAGTGAAAAAGCTGGCTTAAAGCTCAACATTCAGAACCCTAAGATCATGGCATCTGGTCCCATCACTTCATGGCAAATAGATGGAGAAGCAATGGAAACAGTTTCCCCTGTTGGAAAAATAAAGCTGACTTTATTTTGGGGGGTTTCCAAAATCACCGCAGGTGGTGACTGCAGCCATGAAATTAAAACATGCTTACTTCAATGCTGTTCTCTCTGAACATCCCACCCTTGCCTTCTTCCACAGAGTCTAAAAGTCTGTTCTGTACATCTGTGTCTCTTTTTCTGTTTTGCATATAGGGTTATTGTTATCATCTTTTTAAATTCCATATATATGCATTAGTATACTGTATTGGTCTTTATCTTTCTGGCTTACTTCACTATCAAGGGTGAAACAGATCACCAGCCCGGGTTGGATGCATGAGACAAGTGCTCAGGGCTGGTGCACTGGGAAGACCCAGAGGGATGGGATGGAGAGGGAGGCGGGAGGGGGGATTGGGATGGGGAACACATGTAAATCCATAGCTGATTCATGTCAATGTATGGCAAAAACCACTACAATATTGTAAAGTAATTAGCCTCCAACTAATAAAAATAAGTGAAAAAAAAAGATGCTTGCTCCTTGGAAGGAAAATTATGACCAACCTAGACAACATATTAAAAAGCAGAGACATTACTTTGCCAACAAAGGTCTGTCTAGTCAAGGCTATGGTTTTGCAGTAGTCATGTATGAATGTGAGAACTGAGCTATAAAGAAAACTGAGCACTGAAGAATTAACACTTTTGAACTGTGCTGTTGGAGAAGACTCTTGAGAGTCCCTTGGACTGCAAGGTGATCCAACCAGTCCATCCTAAAGGAAATCAGTCCTGAATATTCATTGGAAGGACTGATGTTGAAGCTGAAACTCCAATATTTTGGCCACCTGATGTGAAGAACTGACTCATTTGAAAAGACCCTGATGTTAGGAAAGATTGAAGGCTGTAGGAGAAGGGGATGACAGAGGATGAGATGGTTGGATGGCACCACCGACTCAACAGACATGAGTTTGGGTAAACCCCTGGAGTTGGTGTTGGATAGGGAAGCCTGGCATGCTGCGGCCCATGGGGTTGCAAAGAGTCAGACACGACTGAGCGACTGAACTGAACTGTACTGAACTGAGACCTGTCAAGTCTCAACTGTCATCCCAGGACTTACCTTCATTGATCTCCTCTGTTGGATTAACTTGATTTATGCCTAACTTTTTCACACACAGTCAAAGAACATACTAAGAACAAGTGCATGGGGATTTAATTAATTTAATCTATTTAATTAATATTTTAATGTAATTTTAAATTCTATTCTCATCTTTGATAATTTTCAAGACTTGGAATTTTAGGTCAAAAATAACTTTCCCTCTGATTTTGAAAACCTGTTCCTTTTAATGTAACCTGTTTTCCCTGCTCTTTGGATTCATTTAGGATCTACTCTTTGTAACTAGTGTTTTGAATTTCATGTTAATCTGCTCTGATGGTTTTTTAAAATTTCCTTTACTATTCTGGTTGCCTGATAGGCTCTTTCAAATTAAGGCTTATATTTTTCTTCAGCTCAGGGAAGTTTTCTTGTTTTATTATTTGGGTAACTTTTTTTCCCTATCAATTTCTTTTATATTCTTCCTCCTTTGGAATTCGTATTGGTCATGAGGATGCAGAAATGCTACCTAGTTCTGAAGTCATTATAATTAATATAGACTCACATTCCAGTCAGGAGGGGGAGGAAACATTTTGCAGCCTGAGATAAACAGACTAATAAAAACCAGAGTCACCCTATCTAGTTAGAGCTTCCCTCCAAAATAAGTCAATCCTTAAGACTTTCCTGTCTTAAGACTTTTCCAGCTACTGACAAAAAAAAAAAAATCCCTCCTTTTATACAGAATGCTGGTGCCTACAGATATGCTATGGTTGTAATCATGTGAGAAAATTATCATTTTCCACTATAAACTAAATGTAAACTCAGTAACCACCTTGTTAATTTTGTAGTTTTTGTTTATACTTCCCCCCCTCCACCTTTAAACACCTGTATACTCCTTTTAGAGCCTTGACTGTCTTGCAAAACTTTTCTGCAAGTAAACTGCCTTCCCAAAAGTGTTTGCTTTTGAGGCTTCTTTTGTTGCTCAGATCCTAGACATAATCACACAAGAAGGAATAATAACAATAATCAATAGGTATGAAGAATTCTCAAATAGGAGTTTTCCTTGAAAGACTCATGGCCTAAATGGATTTAAAGGACAAAAGTCCAAGGTTACTAAGTTTACACTTAGTTTGTTCATGATGGGAAAATAGTAATTTTCTCACATGATGGTTCAGATACATTTAGAAAGTTCCACAAGTAACATATCGGAACTGCAGACTCTCAGCAGAAAGGTAATGGACCATTCTACTTGTATGTCATATAGAATTTGGAAAGTGCTTCATCATGTACTTATACAAGATGTTCAAATAAGATGGAGCAGCAGCTGCTATGTGTTAGAGAGAGAGTTGTAGAAAAAAAAGCCTTTATTCTGCACTTTGGAGGTAACAATACCAATAATAGGACTAACTGAAAACCACTGGTTGCTTGCAGAGAAAGTAGTTTGTTTGCTAGAACCCACTAAGAATATAACCAAACCGGCAGATCTTGACATTGGGAATACTTCCTATACAAAATTGCTATAAAGGCACTTCCCATCACTCTATCCCAGAAAAGATGCTGAAAATGGTGTGTATCAATGGAAGCTGAGATGCAAATTGACATTCAGAGGCACTATGCCTATTTTGAAAGCCCATTACAAATGAAGAAAGCAAAGCACTAATTAGAAAAGATATATGCACCCTTATGTTCGTAACAATACTATTTACAATAGCCAAAGTATGAAAGCAATCTAAGTGTCCATCAAAAGATAAATAAATAAAGAAGGTGTTGTATGTATATATGTGTGTGTATATATATATAATGAAATACTACTCAACCATTAAAAGAATGAAATCATGCCATTTGCAGCAGCACTGATAGACCTAAAGGGCACTATGCTAAGTGAAATATTAATAAGTTAGTGAAAGATAAATAACATTATTTCACTTATATGTGGTATCTAAAAAACACACAAATGAACTGAACAAACATAACCAAAAAGAAACAGAGTCATTGATACTGAGAATATGTAAGTAGTTGTCAGAGGGGAAAGGGTGGAAGAATGAGAGAAATACATGATGGAAATTAAGAGGTAAAAACATCGAGTTACAAGATAAATGAGTCATGAGTACAAAGTGTACAGTGTGTATAATATAGTCAATAACTATGTAATATCTTTGTATGTTGACACATGGTAACTAAACTAATTGTGGTGATCATTTTGAAATATATAGAAATATTGAATCAGAATGTTGTGTACCAGGAACTAACATAGCATTGTAGGTCAATCATACTTCAAAAACAAATGAACAAGCAAACTCACAGAAAAAGAGATCAGATTTGTGGCCACCAGAGGTGAAGTTTTGGGGAAGGGGGAGTTGGATGAAGGCTGTCTAAAGGTACAAACTTCCAGTTATAAACAAATTACGAGGCATGCAATGTACAACATGGTAATTAACATTGGTATATGTTATATATACCATAAAGTTAAACCTTAAAGTTCTCATCACAAGGAAATATGATTTTTCTATTTCTTTAATTTTGTATCTACATGAGATGACAGATGTTCACGAAACTTACCATGGTCATCATTTCATGATGTATGTTCATTATGTTGTTCACTTTAAACTTATACAAATGTTGTATGTCAATTATTTCTCAATGAAACTGGAGGGAAAAAGAATTATTGCAAAACCCTAGTAATAAAAAATGTTGCAGTAGTGGCACAGGGATTAAAAATTAATCCAGTGGCACAAAATAGTCCAGAAACATCCATGTATATGTGGGATCTTAGTATATTATTCATGAGGGGAAGATAGATCATCTAATAAGCGTTATTAGTAAATGACATACTGCATGGAGAAATAGGAAATTTGTATGCCTTTTTTATACCACATACAAAAATGAACTTCATATGACTTAAATAACTAAATGTGAAAAGTTAAACTATAAAGATTTAAAAAGCAAGCTAGAGAGAATATCTTTGAGGCCTCAACATGGGAGATTTCTTAACTAATTCTACAAAAGCATGAACAGTAGGGTGAAAAGGCAATGGATTTGACTACACCAAAATTAAAGATTTATTTTCAGCAGTGGCCATCATAGACAAATTAACAAGAGGATGAAAAAGATATTTGCAGCGTCTAAAAGTGAAGAATCAATATCTAGGATGCAAAAGAAACCTCTTCCAAGCAGTAAATAAAAGACAAGAATTCCATGAGGGAAATGGGCAAAGGATATGACAGGCAACCGCATGCCTGCGAATATAACACCAAAAGAAATTCTCAGTTCAGTTCAGTTGATCAGTCGCGTCTGACTCTTTGTGACCCCATGGACTGCAGCACACCAGGCTTCCCTATCCATGACCAACTCCTGGAATTTACTCAAACTCATGTCCATGAAGTCGGTGATGCCATCCAACCATCTCATCCTCTGTCATCCCCTCTTCTCCTGTCTTCAATCTTTCCCGGCTTCAGGGTCTTTTCCAATAAGTCAGTTCTTCGCATGAGGTGGCCAAAGTATTGGAGTTACAGCTACAGCACCAGTCCTTCCGATGAATATGCAGGACTGATTTCCTTTAGGATTGATGTACCATGCACCAGTAATTCCATCACCACCAGCTTGCCCCTCAACACTAGAAGAGATCACTGTGGCCAGTAGAGCAGCAGATGATGTCTCTGGCTTGCATTCAGGAGCCACAGCCATTGTGGTGGCAAATCACTGAAGTTTAACCACTGAAGTCATGCTTGGACAGGGCTTCTCCCATCTAATAAGAGATTAGCTGTTTTTAGGAGTTGAGAGCAACTGAGACTACATGTGGATCATATCTCTGCTGCTCATGTACTCTGAGCAGTAGATTCATGAGCAGGCAGCATCAATCACCTCCCCTTTGCCCTGTCCCCTGCCTTTTTCTAGGAGACATATTTGAACCTATGCAAGTTAAAGCCCTAGAAGACATAACTCCACTGTGCGGCTCTTGCTGACTTACCTGCTCCTTCCTGCCTTTTCTCCCTTGCCACACAGGACTGTCTGCTGACCAAGGCTCATGACCCTTGCTTCTTCCCACCTTCATTTCCTTTCTAGAACTTTCACTCCCACCAGCTCTCCAGCACTTGCTTGCCCCTCCTTTATTTCCACCAGGCCTTGGCTGACATGCACCGCAAACCGCAGACTTTCCCAGATGTTTCCTTCTTCCTTTATCTCCTAACCTTGGTCCTTATTTGTACCCATTGCTTTGTGTGTCACTCTTTCCTTGGAATCTTTTCCCCAAGATGTAGTTGCTTTTCTAGAAGACTCCTTCTGCTAGGGCAGAAAGCTATGTTTCTGAGTTAAAGCATTGTTTTTCCATTTCCTCTTTTCTAGAAGGAAACAAACTGTTACATGTGAGAGTCTCATAAAAAAAAATAGAGATTTATAAGACAGTAGAAATCAGGAGCTTCAGCTGCAGTGTGTCCTAGCTAGGGATAATAACTCTTGTCTTCTTAGTTTACACAAAAAATCAAACGAAATATGAAAATGACCATTGCAAAGGATGTCCATGGTTAATAAAAAGGATTACCTTTCATAGCAAGCATGCACAGAACTACTCAGTAGGAACCTGAGCTTTCTCTTTTGATGATTAATTCCATCTTTGCTAAGATCGAATCAGCAGGTGCTCCCTGAATGCTTGTGCATTCATGTGAATCAATGAAATGGTGTTAAATGCTGTATGTTGCCTCTGTTTCAAAGCATTTTAGACCTTAGTTAGCTAAGTGTGGGTGGGTGGATGCCTGGAGGTGGGGATAATGGTAATGATGATAATCAACTTGTTCTGTTGCAGTAAGCCCAAATCGGTACTACAAAAATCAACCCTTAGTCTACAGTCTAGGGGCACCTTAGGACAGAGATGGCTTGCTCCTGTCAGCATTTTGCCCAGCACCAAGCAGTGTTTGGCACTCAATATGGGTCTGTGATTGTTTTTAATGAAAAAAAAATGAATAGTCAGATAAAATAAAGCATTATGCCTGGCAACATGAGTTACAACAGGTGCTGAGTAGCGCTGAATGGTATCAGAGCCCCCTGGCTTTAATCCTGATCTGTGAATTCTCTGTGTAGTGTTATGCCAGTCCCCTCTCTCCTCCTGTCCTCATTTGCTGTTGTTTATTCGCTCAGTCATTTCTGACTCTTTTGCAACCTCATGGACTGTAACCCACCAAGCTCCTCTGTCCATGGGATTTCCCAGGCAAGGATACTGGAGTGAGTTGCCATTTCCTTCTCCAGAGGTCTTCCCAAACCAGGGTTTGAACCCATGTCTCCTGCATTGGCAGGTAGATAGATTCTTTACCACTGAGCCACCTGGGAAGCCACCTTATCCTCATGCATACATGGAAAACAAAGAGATGACAGTGGGGAGGGTGATAGACTATGTGATTTCTAAGGGCTCTTACTGGCCTGATGTCCTATGAAAAGAGTGAGCACAACTTGCTAAATTAATTGATCAAGTCCAGGGAGTTGGGATACGACTGTGGGACATGCCAGCATGAGATCCAAGTTTTACTCTCTGTCAGAGGATCTAAAAAAGAGAAGATGCCCTAGACCCCGTGGCCTCAGGGAGAAAGGAAGCAGTCCTTGCCATTATTAAAACTTTATCTTTGCCATACAAAACGATGGCACTGACTGAGGTTAGAATCTAATATAACTGGAGAAATAGTTCATCCTGATGCAGAACCTTGACAGAGAAGAGGGAAACACTAAAGACTTGGGTAAAGGAAAAGTGAAATCAGGATTAAATCCTTTCTTAGTACATAGAATCCTCGGAGCCTGGAACTGGAAGCAAGAGGTCTTAGCATCCACATAATTGAACCTCTTAATTTGAAGGGACAGTTAAACAGGCCAAGAAGGGAAGGACACTTGACTAAAGTCATACACACAATACATGGCAGAATCAGAACCAGACCCAGGCATGCTGATTTTAAGTAAAGTGAGACAGCTGCTATGTTTTCAAATAGGAAGACTTCACCCCTTCCCCTTTACTTTCTCTCCCTTTCTTTCCTTATATTCAAAAAAAGATAAGCTGGTGAATTGTTTAGATGTGGAAGAGAATATGAACAGGCATATCTTACACACAAAGGGAGCAAAGTGATGAAAAGTTTGAACCTTCTCTCCAGAAAACTTTGTGTATACACACAATTTCGTCTGCATTTTCAAGGGTGATCAGGCTCCAGATTAAGGGCCCACATAGTATAAGAGGGCCTAGAATCCTCAAAATTTGAGGCAGGAAAGTACTCTGTCAGTGAGCCCTCTGACATCTCTGCTGGTCAATCACTTTCTTTATTAGAACATTTTTCTGATGTTCTGCCCACAATAAGATTGTATTACTTTTGGCCAAAAGTCATTATAATACTCATAGCAGAGTCGATATGATGTCAGCTTTAAAATAAACTGGAAGGATTAAAATAGATCAAATGAGACTGAGTTTCTAAGAGTAAGAATGGGCCATATATTAAGATTGTGTTCATAAAAGGAGTCATTAAATTTATGCATCTCTAGTCATCTTTTTAAAAAAATTATTTATATTAATTGGAGAATAATTACTTTACAGTATTGTAATGGTTTTGCCATACATCTTATCTGCAGCATTTAAACCAGTTTTCATTTGGTTTTCTGATGTTATCATTGAAAATTAAAAGATCCTATAATTAACACCTGCATTCATCTTATATAGTAATTCACTTGATTTTTCTGACATTGTCCAAAAAGTAAATGAAAAAGCACTCCCAAAAACTTCTTAAGTGATTCTAGATTCATAGGGGCAGAGAGATAAAGAAGTAACTAGGGAAAATCCATTCACAGAGGCAGAATTGCTGGAGTGAGAGCATCCATCTATAAAGCTGAGTAGTGCATTCATAAAAATTTTTCTGAGTTTGGAAAAGCAAGATAAAGTAAGGATTGATACAAGTTTGTAAGTTTGAGTTCCAAGTAGCTAGTCTTTAGGACTTTGTCTTGTTTTTAAAGTACATCTTGTTAAAATCAATTGTTTTAAGCTTTATTGACTTACAATTATATGCACATATTTAAGTATTTGATAAAAGTTTTGACATATGTAAATGCCTGGGAAATCATCATCACAGTGAAGATACTGAACATATTCACTTCCCCTCAAAGTTTCCTCATTCCTTTGTAACCCTTTCTTTCCATCACTCCCCCTACCCCAGTCCCCAAACATTGATCTGCTTTCTATCACTACAGAATAGTTTGAATTTTATATAAATAGAATCATACAGCATGTACTTTTTTTGTCTAGCTTCTTTCATTCAGCATAATTATTTAAGATCAATTCACACTGTAGCATGTATCAATCGTTTATTTTTATTGCTAAGTAAAATTCCATTTCATGTTAAGTACCACAATTTGTTTATGCATTCACTTGTTAATGAACATTTTGGATTTTTTTTCCATTTTTGACTTTTTGGCTATTACAAAGTTACTATTAACATTTGTTACAATTCTTTGAGTGGACATATGTTTTAGTCACTCGGATAAATACCTCAGAGTGGTTTGTTTGGCATTGGTAGGTCTGATAGAGTTATATGGTAGGAGCAAGTTTAACTTTCAAAGAAACTGCAGAAATATTTCCAAAGTGGTTGTATCATTTCACATTCTGAAAAGAAGTGTATGAATGTCTCAGCTGCTCCACTGGAGAAGGGAATGGCAAACCACTTCAGTATTCTTGCTTCAAGAACCCCATGAACACAATGAAAGGGCAAAAAGATATGACACTGGAAGATGAGCACCCCAGGTCAGTAGATGTCCAATATGCTACTGGGGAAGAGTGGAGAAATAGCTCCAGAAAGAATGAAGAGGCTGGGCCAAAGTGGAACAGACGCTCAGTTGTGGATGTGTCTGCTAGTGACACTAAAGTCCGATGCTGTAAAGAACAATATTGCTAGGAATCTGGAATGTTAAGTCCATGAATCAAGGTAAATCGGACATGGTCAAGCAGGAGGTGGCAAGAGTGAACATCAACATTTTAGGAATCAGTGAACTAAAGTGAACAGAAATGGTGAATTTAATTCGGATGACAATTATATCTACTACTGTGGGCAAGAATCTCTTAGAAGAAATGGAGTAGCCCTCATAGTCAACAAGAGTCCAGAATGCAGTACTTGGGTGCAATCTTAAATCAACAGAATAATCTTGGTTTGTTTCCAAGGGAAACCACTAAACATCACAGTAATCCAAGTCTATGCCCCAACCACTGATGCCAAAGAAGCTGAAGTTGACTGGTTCTATAAAGACCTACAAGACTTTCTAGAATTAGCACCAAAAAAAAAAAAAAAAAGATGTCCTTTTCATCATCAGGGATTGGAATGCAAAAGTAGAAAGTCAAGAGATACCTGGAGTAACGGGCAAGTTTGGCTTTTAAGTTCAAAATTAAGCAGGGCAAAGGCTAACAGAGTTTTCCCAAGAGAACACACTAGTCATAGCAAACACCCTCTTCCAACAACACAAGAGGCGACCCTACACATGGACACCACCAGATGGTCAGTACCAAAATCAGATTGATTATATTCTTTGCAGCTAAAGATGGAGAAGCTCTATACAGTCAGCAAAAACAAGACCTGGAGCTGACTATGGCTCAGACCATCAGCTCTGTATTGCAAACAAGTGGAGTTGCTCAATCATGTCCGACTCGTTGCGACCCCATGGACTATAGCCCACCAGGCTCCTCCATCCATGGAATTTTCTAGGCAAGAGTACTGGAGTGGGTTGCCATTTCCTTCTCCAGGGGATCTTCCCAAACCAAGGATAGAACCTGGGTCTCCTGAATTGCAGGCAGATGTTTTACCCTCTGAACCACCAGGGAATCCCTGTATTGCAAAACTCAGGCTTAAATTGAAGAAAGTAGGGGAAATCTCTAGGCCATTCAGATATGACCTAACTCAAATCCCTTATGATTATATTGCAGAGGTGACAAATAGATTCAAGGGATTAGATCTGGTAGACAGAATGTCTGAAGAACTGTGGATGGAAGTTTCTAACAATTGTACAGAACGTGGTGAACAAAACCATCCCCAAGAAAAAGAAATGCAAGAGGGCCAAGTGGTCATCTGGAGGCCTTAAAAATAGTTGAGAAAAGAAGAGAAGTGAAAGGCAAAGGGGAAAATGAAAGATATATCCAGCTGAATGCAGGGTTCCAGAGAATAGCAAGGAGAGATAAGAAGGCCATCTTGAATGAATAGTGCAAAAAAATAGAGGGAAAAAATAGGGTGGGAAAGACTAGAGATCTCTTCAAGAAAATTGGAGATATCAAGGAAACATTTCATGGAAGGATGGGCACAATAAAGTACAGAATCAGTAAGGACCTAACAGAAGCAGAAGATACTAAGAAGAGGTGGCAAGAATACACAGAAGAGCTGTACAAAAAAAGGTCTTAATGACCCAGATAACCATGATCACTCACTTAGAGGCAGACATCCTGGAGTGTGAAGTCAAGTGGGTCTGAGGAAGCATTTACTAGGAACAAAACTAGTGGAGGTGATGGATCACAACAAACTGTGAGAAATTCTTCAAGAGATGGGAATACCAGTCCACCTTACCTGCCTCCTGAGAAACCTGTGTACAGGTCAAGAAGCAACAGCTAGAACCATGGACATGGAACATGTTTTTGAACAATGGACTGGTTCAATGGACGGGTTCAAAATTGGGAAAGGAGTATGACAAGACTGTATATTGTCACTGTGCTTATTTAACTTATACACAGAGTACATCATGGAAAATGCCAAGGTGGATGAATCACAAGCTAGAATCAAGATTGCTGGGAGAGATATCAACAATCGCAGATATGCAGATGAAACCACTCTAATGGCAGAAAGCAAAGAGGAACTAGAGTTTCCTGCTGAGGGTGAAAGAGGAGAGTGAAAAAGTTTGCTTGAAATTCAACATTCAAAAAACAAAGATCATGGCATCCAGTCCCATCACTTCATGGCAACTAGATGGGGAAAAAGTGGAAGCAGTGACAGATTTTGTTTTCTTGGGCAACAACAATGATATTGACCAACTTTTCATATTCCTGTTGACCATCTGTATACTGTCTTTGGGGAAATGTCTATTTAGGTCTTCTGCCTATTTTTGATTGAGTTGTTAATTTTTTGATATTGATTAGTATGAGCTGTTTGTATATTTTAGAAATTAAGCTCCTGTCATTTTCTTCATTTGCAAATACTTACTCCCAATCCATAGGTTCTCTTTTCATTTTGTTTATGGTTTCCTTTGCTATGCAGTATTTTAAGTTTGATTAGACCTCATTAGTTTATTTTTGCTTTTAATTCTTTTGCCTTTGGAGACTGATCTAAGAAAATATTGCTATGATTTATGTCAGAATGTTTTGCCTATGTTCTCTTCTAGGGGTTTTATGGTATCATATCTTATATTCAAGTCTTGCCACTTGAATTTATTTTTGAATGTGCTGTGAGGGCATGGTCTAACTTCACTGATTTATATGTGACTGTCCAACTTTCCCAACTCCACTTGCTAAAGAGACTCTCCCTTGTATATTCTTGCCTTCTTTATCAAAGATTAATTGACTGTAGGTGTGTGAGTTAATTTCTGGGGTGTATATTCTGAGAATTCACACCTTAATAATACTGTCTTTCATCCCACGAACATAATATATCTATTTATTTAGGTCTTTAATTTCTCTCAATGGTGTTTATTAGCTTTCATTGTACAAGTCAGTCATATGCTTTGTTAGATTTATACCGAAATTCTTCATATTTTATGATATTGTAACTGTAAATTTTTAATTTTTTAAAATTGCTCATTACTAGGATATAGAAATTTAGTTGGTTTTTGTACATTAATCTGGTATCCTGCAACCTGGCCAAACTCACTTATTTTTTCTGATATTCTTTGTAGAAATCATAGGATTTTCAACATATATGAGCATATCATCTGCAAAGAAGGACAATTTTGATCACTTCTCCTTTCCAATCAATATGGATGCCTATTATTTCTTGGGCTTTGTTCATTTGTTTTGTTTTATTCGTTTATTATTTTCATCACACTGTCTAGAACTTCCAGTGCAATGTTGAATGGAAATGATGAGAGCCGACATCCTTGTCTTGTTCTTGACCATAAGAGAAGACATTTAGTCTTTCGCCATTAAGTATGATGCTGTGGCTATAGGTATTTCATGAATGCCATCTAAGCCAAAAGGTTTAACCAATTGTTTTTAATTTTAAGAACAATACAGTAAAATACTTCTGACAGTGCTGTTGACTGTATTCTGAAATACTTTCTTGCTTCTTAAACCAATATGCTGGATAAGCTACAACCAGTTTCCTTATATATGCATAGCTGACATTGCAAGAAGATAAAGGAAGTCAATCTCTAGGGGCTAAAACCAGAGCAATAATGGAGCACAGAAGGCAGAAGAGGGCTAGGGTCATTTTCCAATCCCAGAACCCTTCCTATCTCAAGTATCACGATGCTGATGACATGCAAATTCTTTTATCTGTAGTGCTATTTCCTGAAATCCTATCTCTTTTACCCAACTTCCTAAAAGATATGAACTTGACTACATATCCCTCAAACTCATGTCCAAGCTGTTTATCTTTCTTCTGCCTATATCTCCTCTTCCTTCCACCCCAGTTATTGGCACCATAATTTGTGAATCATCCATAATTCTTTTTACTTTTCTCACCCTTCCATTTCTAAATGATTTTTTTGTTCAACCTTCTAAATATCAGTCAGTCACTTTAGTCACTAGTCGTGTCTGACTCTTTGCAACCCCGTGGACTGCAGCACACCAGGCTTCACTGTCCTTTACCAACTCCCAGACCTTGCTCAAACTCATGTCCATGGAGTTGGTGATGCCACCCAACCATCTCATCCTCTGTCATTCCCTTTTCCTCCTGTCTTTAATCTTTCCCAGCATCAGGGTCTTTTCCACTGAGACAGTTCTTCACATTAGGTGGCCAAAATATTGGAGTTTCAGCTTCAGCATCAGTCCTTCCAATAAATATTCAGGGTTGATTTCCTTTAGGATGGACTGATTGGATTGCCTTGCAGTCCAAGGGACTCCCAAGAGTCTTCTCCAATACCGCAGTTCAAAATCACCAATTCTTCGGCACTCAGCTTTCTTTATAGTCCAACTCTCACATCCATACATGACTACTGGAAAAACCATAGCTTTGACTAGATGGACCTTTGTTGGCAAAGTAATGTCTCTGCATTTTAATATGCTGCCTGGGTTGGTCATAGCTTTTCTTCCAAGAAACAAACGTCTTTTAATTTCATGGCTGCAATCACCATCTGCAGTGATTTTGAAGACCCCAAAATAAAGTGTGTCACTGTTTCCATTATTTCCCCATCTCTTTGCCATGAAGTGATGGGACCGGATGCCATGATCTTAGTTTTCTGAATGTTTTAAGCCAACTTTTTCACTCTCCTCTTTCACTTTAATGAAAGCTAAAGGCTCTTTAGTTCTTCTTCGCTTTATGCCATAAGGGTGGTGTCATCTGCATATCTGAGGTTATCGATATTTCTCCTGGCAATCTTGATTCCAGCTTGTGCTTCATCCAGACCAGCATTTTGCATGATGTACTCTGCATATAAGTTAAATAAGCAGGGTGACAGTATCCAGCCTTGACGTACTCCTTTCCCAATTTTGAACCGGTCTGTGGTTCCATGTCCAGTTCTAACTGTTGCTTTTTGACCTGCATACAGATTTCTCAGGAGGCAGGTAAGGTGATCTGGTATTCCCATCTCTTTAAGAATTTTCCACAGTTTGTTATGACCCTCACAGTCAAAGTCTTTGATGTAGTCAATAAAGCAGAAATAGATGTTTTTCTGGAACTCTCTTGCTTTCTTGATGATCCAATGGATGTTGGCAATTTGATCTCTGGTTCCTCTGCCTTTGCTAAATCCAGCTTGAACATCTGGAAGTTCATGGTTCACGTACTGTTGAAGCCTGGCTTGGAAAATTTTGAGCGTTACTTTGCTAGCATGTGAGATGAGTGCAATTGTACAGTAGTTTGAGCATTCTTTCAGTTCAGTTCAGTCACTCAGTCATGTCTAGCTCTTTGTGACCCCGTGAACTGCAGCACACCAGGCCTCCCTGTCCATCACCAACTCCTGGAGTTTACTCAAACTCATGTGCACTGAGTTGGTGATGCTGTCCAACCATCTCATCCTCTGTCATCCTCTTCTTCTCCCGCCTTCAATCTTTTCCAGAATCAGGGTATTTTTAAATGAGTCAGTTCTTCACATCAGGTGGCCAAAGTATTGGCATTTCAGCTCCAGCATCAGTCCTTCTTTGAACATTCTTTGGCATTGCCTTTCTTTGGTATTGGAATGAAAACTGACCTTTTCCTGTCCTGTGGCCACTACTGATATCTAAATATCACTCAAGTGCATTTCCTCATTTTCATATTCATTGCTACTACCTTTCATCAAGTCACCATTCTCCAACTGAACTACTGCAATAGCCTCCTATCCAGTTCTGTGCAGCCTGGGCAGCTCTTGTCAGTCTATCTTCCACGGTGCTACCAAATTCATAACTTACAAACTGATGTCATTCTCTATTGTACATAAAGTTTAATCCCCTAAAGTTTTCATATAATGGGATGTATTATCTGAGCTTTCACTACCTCTCAAGCCTCATTCCTTCCTTCCATACCCTGAAAGTGTTAGTCTCTCAGTCGTGTCTGACTCTTTGCATACCAGTTTCCTCTGTCCATGGAATTTTCCAGGCAGGAATATTGGAATGGGTTGCCATTCCCTTATCCTGGGGATCTTCTTGACTCAGGGATTGAACCCAGGTCTCCTGCATTGCAGGCAGATTCTTTGCCATCTAAGTCACCAGGGAAGCCCCTACTCTTCAGTTATCTTGAGTGCCATGTGTGTGCATGCATACTAAGTGGCTTCAGTTGTGTCAACTCTTTGTGACCCCAGAGACTATAACCCATCAGGTTTCTCTGTATATGGGATTCTACAGGCAAGAATACTGGAGTGGGTTACCTTGACCTCCTCCAGGATATCTGCTCCACTCAGGTCTCGAACCAGGGTCTCCCGCATTGGCAGGTGGGTTTGTAAGCAAGAAGGGTTAATTTTAAATTTACATCAGATCTACTTCTGTGACTTTAACCCTTTTTTAATTTTTATTTCTTTTTTTCCCTTTATTTTTATTAGTTGGAGGCTAATTACTTTACAATATTGTAGTGTTTTTTTTGCCATACACTGACATGAATCAGTCATGGATTTACATGTGTTCCCCATCCTGAACCCCCCTCCCACCTGCCTCCCTATCCTATCTCTCTGGGTCATCCCAGTGCACCAGCCCTGAGCACTTGTCTCATGCATCCAACCTGGGCTGGCAATCTGTTTCACACTTGATAATATACATGTTTCAATACTATTCTCTCAGATCATCCCACCCTCGCCTTCTCCCATAGAGTCCAAAAGTCTGTTCTATATATCTGTGTCTCTTTTTCTGTCTTGCATACAGGGTTATCATTCCCATCTTTCTAAATTCCATATATATGCATTAGTATACTGTATTGGGGTTTTTCTTTCTGGCTTACTTCACTCTGTATAATGGGCTCCAGTTTCATCCACCTCATTAGAACTGATTCAAATGAATTTTTTTAAATGGCTGAGTAATATTACATTGTGTATATGTACCATAGCTTCCTTATCCATTCGTCTGCTGATGGGCATCTAGATTGCTTCCATGTCCTGGCTATTATAAACAGTGTTGCGATGAACATTGGGGTGCACGTGTCTCTTTCAGATCTGGTTTCCTCAGTGTGTATGCCCAGGAGTGGTATTGCTGGGTCATATGGCAGTTCTATTTCCAGTTTTTTAAGGAATCTCCACACTGTTTTCCATAGTGGCTGTACTAGTTTGCATTCCCACCAACAGTGTAAGAGGGTTCCCTTTTCTCCACACCCTCTCCAGCATTTATTGCTTGTAGACTTTTGGATAGCAGCCATTCTGACTGGCGTGTAATGGTACCTCATTGTGGTTTTGATTTGCATTTCTCTGATAATGAGTGATGTTGAGCATCTTTTCATGTGTTTGTTAGCCATCTGTATGTCTTCTTTGGAGAAATGTCTGTTTAGATCCTTGGCCCATTTTTTTGATTGGGTCATTTATTTTTCTGGAATTTAGCTGCAGGAGTATCTTGTATAAAAATATGGAAGGCTTTATGAATTTGCATGTCATCCTTGCGCAGGGGCCATGCTAATCTTCTCTGTATCATTCCAATTTTAGTATATGTGCTGCTGAAGCCAGCACCCTTTTTTGTTATTATAAACATACATAATGGCCTGCCTCAAGGAGATAACCTGAGCCACCCACCTGTGAAGGACTGTAAGGAAGTAAAACTAAGACATTCCCCTGCCTGAGCCTTGCCTTTCTAGGGGACATTTGCAAGGAACGAATAGTCTTTTTTACTTTGTTTCCTCACCTCCCCCCCCATCTGTGATCCGTAAAAGAACCTGGCAACCAGGCACTGGTAAGATGGTTACTTTGAGGTGCTAGTCTGCCATCTTCTCAGTCAGCTGGCTCCACCATTTAAGTCTCTTCCTTGCCTCAACACCTCATCTCGGGGACTCATTGGCCTGTTGTACAACGAGTGGAGTGAGCTTGAACTCGGTAACAATTTGGCCTAGCCAGTTAAGAGCCTTGTGATCATGGCTAGCTGGCCCTGAACAGGGATTTTGGGGGCAAGATCCTAGCAGCTGCTGGAATCATTTGTCCTGAGGTTCTTTGCTTCAAGATTCCCTGAAGCAGCACCGGCTGCCCCCAGAATTTGGCAGTTGAGACAAGGAACCAGCAAACTTCTATGATTCGGCAGATTCAATTTCATTTGTAGGGTACTGTGCTGTGCTGTGCTTAGTCACCCAGTCATGTCTGATTCTTTGCGATCCCATGGACTGTAGCCCACCAGTCTCCTCTTGTCCATGGGGATTCTCCAGACAAGAATACTGGAGTGGGTTGCCATGCCCTCCTGCAGGGGATCTTCCCAACCCAGGGATCGAACCCAGGTCTCCCTGATTGCAGGTAGATTCTTTACTGTCTGAGCCACCAGGGACACCCCATTCATAGGGTAAGTCTACCCAATTCAATAGCTGGTTCAGCTGGTTTGCTTGTTTCGTGTGCCCTTTTGTGAGCTGACAGGCTCAGTTCTGGAGGGTAAGTCTCTCCGGTGTGCACACCAGCAACAATTTTTCCCCTCAATTTGGGCTTTTCCTTTTTGGGACAAGCCAATTTGGTTGGGATACACTGTTGGAGAGGGGAAGTGTTTTTGGACTCTACCCTGAACCGGTTCATTTGGGAACTAGTTCTTGTGGGGCAAGCCCACCTTAGTTGGAATTAGCTTATTTGTTTTGTAGGGTAAATTTATTTACCTGATTTGGGAATTGGCTCTGTTGGAACCGGTTCACTGGGGAGCTAGTTTTTGTGGAGTTGGGTAGCCTAGCTGGAATTAGTTCATTTGTTCTGTAGGGTAAACTTATTTACCTGATTAGGGGAATTGGTTCATCTGTGCATCAATGCTGAAATTGTGCTGCTTTTGTTAGAGTTTGTCTGCATCTTTTGTGTTTTGGTGTTATAAAGCTTATTAAAATGGGAAATATTTCATTTATCCTGAAGGAAAGATCTTTGGGGTGCATATTAGTTTGTTAAGATCAGAAGAGCAGTGACCCCTGAATGGCTCACAGCTAAACAATCTGGCAGTCAGAAGTGCTTTACAAAGGAGAGGAACACTCTGATAATGAACAGACCCAGGGGCTCCCTTGGACTTGAGGCATTCAATTCTAATTTCCCCTATAGGAGCCCGGGGTAACTTTGACACTGGGAAACAAGTTGATTGACTCTCTAATAGATACTACTCTCCTTTGTAAATGAAGCGCTCAAATAGCCTTTTTCCCCAGAACAGCTTGACATCAGGGTCCCACTGGGGCCTTTTGGACCTTATCCAATCTGGGGAGCCTCAGCTCCCATCTGAGGGGGGCTTTGACTCCAATTGGGGTGTTCTTCCTATGAAGAGAAACTCTGTTTACAAGGAGCTTTGGAGAAAGGTCATTGATCTAGTGGGATTGGGAAGTCATGTTAATGTGACTTTCCAGCTGGTTAGGTTTTGGTTTATTCTGGTTACTTTGGTAATATGCAGACATCTGGTACTAACTCTAAGCCTTCCTCTAGAGTTTTCTCATTCTTTCTCCTCGAACAATCTGTGAACAGGCCAGTGGCTGTGGAAACAACTGAGGAACTCTGGCCGGGGCTACTCTCTGATGTGTTCCATAGGCCTACAGCTCACTGTGCCCCAGAAGCTGCCACCCAAGTGGGTAAGGATTCTTCTTTCCTCTTCCTCCCTCAAGCTGGTGACCAGGCCAGTGGAATTACAGGGTGGATTCCTCAGTCTATCTTCCCTATCTCTCCTGTTGCCTTTGCCTCTTTCCCCCTCAGTCCAGATTGATTTGCGGGAGCCTGAGTGTTGCCTCTGGGCCCCCCACAGAGGCCTTCTCCCTTAGGCTGGAGGAGGAGGAGTGACGTTTTTCAACATGGGTGGATAGATCTGTGTCAGTCCTTGTTGGGGAGGCCACCCAGTTCTTTTGGGAAAGAGGGAAAAACAAAACTGTCCTTGGTTTACAAATGTAGTCTTTACAGGACCGCAAGGGTGGCTCCAAAAACCCTTTCAGTAAGTCAGTCCAGTCCCTCACTCATGTCTGAGTCTTTGTGACCCCATGGACTGCAGCACACCAGACTTCCCTGTCCATCACCAACTCCCATAGCTTAATCAAACTCATGTGCATCGAGTCAGTGATACCATCCAACCATCTGCTGTCCCCTTCTCTTCCTTCCTTCAATCTTTCCCAGCATCAGGACCTTTTCCAATGGGTCATTTCTTCCCATCAGGTGGCCAAAGCATTGGAATTTCAGCTTCAGCATCAGTCCTTCCAATGAATATTCAGGATTGATTTCCTTTAGGTTTGACTGGTTTGATCTCCTTGCAGTCCAAGGGACTCTCAAGAGTCTTCTCCAACATCACAGTTCAAAAGCATCACTTCTTTGGCACTCAGGTTTCTTTATGGTTCAACTCTCACATCCATACATGACTACTGAAAAACCATAGCTTTGACTAGACGGACCTTTGTTGGCAAAGTGATGTCTCTGCTTTTTAATATTCTGTCTAGGTTGGTCATAGCTTTTCTTCCAAGGAGCAAGTGTCTTTTATTTTTTTTTATTTTTTTTTTTAATTTTTTTATTAGTTGGAGGCTAATTACTTCACAACATTTCAGTGGGTTTTGTCATACATTGATATGAATCAGCCATAGATTTACACTTATTCCCCATCCCGATCCCCCCTCCCATCTCCCTCTCCACCCGATTCCTCTGGGTCTTCCCAGTGTACCAGGCCCGAGCACTTGTCTCATGCATCCCACCTGGGCTCGTGATCTGTTTCACCATAGATAGTATACATGCTGTTCTTTTGAAACATCCCACCCTCACCTTCTCCCACAGAGTTCAAAAGTCTGTTTTGTATTTCTGTGTCTCTTTTTCAGTTTTGCATATAGGGTTATCGTTACCATCTTTCTAAATTCCATATATATGTGTTAGTATGCTGTAATGTTCTTTAACTTTCTGGCTTACTTCACTCTGTATAAGGGGCTCCAGTTTCATCCATCTCATTAGGACTGGTTCAAATGAATTCTTTTTGACGGCTGAGTAAAATTCCATGGTGTATATGTACCACAGCTTCCTTATCCATTCATCTGCTGATGGGCATCTAGGTTGCTTCCATGTCCTGGCTATTATAAACAGTGCTGTGATGAACATTGGGGTGCACATGTCTCTTTCAGATCTGGTTTCCTCAGTGTGTATGCCCAGAAGTGGGATTGCTGGGTCATATGGCAGTTCTATTTCCAGTTTTTTAAGGAATCTCCACACTGTTTTCCATAGTGGCTGTACTAGTTTGCATTCCCACCAACAGTGTAAGAGGGTTCCCTTTTCTCCACACCCTCTCCAGCATTTATTGCTTGTAGACTTTTGGATAGCAGCCATCCTGACTGGCGTGTAATGGTACCTCATTGTGGTTTTGATTTGCATTTCTCTAATAATGAGTGATGTTGAGCACCTTTTCATGTGTTTGTTAGCCATCTGTATGTCTTCTTTGGAGAAATGTCTGTTTAGTTCTCTGGCCCATTTTTTTGATTGGGTCATTTATTTTTCTGGAATTGAGCTGCAGGAGTTGCTTGTATATTTTTGAGATTAATCCTTTGTCTGTTTCTTCATTTGCTATTATTTTCTCCCAATCTGACGGCTGTCTTTTCACCTTACTTATAGTTTCTTTTGTAGTGCAAAAGCTTTTAAGTTTCATTAGATCCCATTTGTTTAGTTTTGCTTTTATTTCCAATATTCTGGGAGGTGGGTCATAGAGGATCTTGCTGTGATTTATGTCGGAGAGTGTTTTGCCTATGTTCTCCTCTAGGAGTTTTATAGTTTCTGGTCTTACATTTAGATCTTTAATCCATTTTGAGTTTATTTTTGTGTATGGGGTTAGAAAGTGTTCTAGTTTCATTCTTTTGCAAGTGGTTGACCAGTTTTCCCAGCACCACTTGTTAAAGAGGTTGTCTTTTTTCCATTGTATATCCTTGCCTCCTTTGTCAAAGATAAGGTGTCCATAGGTTCGTGGATTTATCTCTGGGCTTTCTATTCTGTTCCATTGGTCTATATTTCTGTCTTTGTGCCAGTACCACACTGTCTTGATGACTGTGGCTTTGTAGTAGAGTCTGAAGTCAGGCAGGCTGATTCCTCCAGTTCCATTCTTCTTTTTCAAGATTACTTTGGCTATTCGAGGTTTTTTGTATTTCCATACAAATTGTGAAATTCTTTGGTCTAGTTCTGTGAAAAATACCGTTGGTAGCTTGATAGGGATTGCATTGAATCTATAGATTGCTTTGGGTAGAATAGCCATTTTGACAATATTGATTCTTCCAATCCATGAACACGGTATGTTTCTCCATCTGTTTGTGTCCTCTTTGATTTCTTTCATCAGTGTTTTATAGTTTTCTATGTATAGGTCTTTTGTTTCTTTAGGTAGATATACTCCTAAGTATTTTATTCTTTTTGTTGCAATGGTGAGTGGTATTGTTTCCTTAAGTTCTCTTTCTGTTTTTTCATTGTTAGTATATAGGAATGCAAGGGATTTCTGTGTGTTAATTTTATATCCTGCAACTTTACTATATTCATTGATTAGTTCTAGTAATTTTCTGGTAGAGTCTTTAGGGTTTTCTATGTAGAGGATCATGTCATCTGCAAACAGTGAGAGTTTCACTTCTTCTTTTCCTATCTGGATTCCTTTTACTTCTTTTTCTGCTCTGATTGCTGTGGCCAAAACTTCCAACACTATGTTGAACAGTAGTGGTGAGAGTGGGCACCCTTGTCTTGTTCCTGATTTCAGGGGAAATGCTTTCAATTTTTCACCATTGAGGGTGATGCTTGCTGTGGGTTTGTCATATATAGCTTTTATTATGTTGAGGTATGTTCCTTCTATTCCTGCTTTTTGGAGAGTTTTAATCATAAATGAGTGTTGAATTTTGTCAAAGGCTTTCTCTGCATCTATTGAGATAATCATATGGTTTTTATCTTTCAATTTGTTAATGTGGTGTATTACATTGATTGATTTGCAGATATTGAAGAATCCTTGCATTCCTGGGATAAAGCCCACTTGGTCGTGGTGTATGATTTTTTTAATATGTTGTTGGATTCTGTTTGCTAGAATTTTGTTAAGGATTTTTGCATCTATGTTCATCAGTGATATATTGGCCTGTAGTTTTCTTTTTTTGTGGCATCTTTGTCAGGTTTTGGAATTAGGGTGATGGTGGCCTCATAGAATGAGTTTGGAAGTTTACCTTCTTCTGCAATTTTCTGGAAGAGTTTGAGTAAGGTAGGTGTTAGCTCTTCTCTAAATTTTTGGTAGAATTCAGCTGTGAAGCCATCTGGTCCTGGGCTTTTGTTTGCTGGAAGATTTTTGATTACAGTTTCGATTTCCTTGCCTGTGATGGGTCTGTTAAGATCTTCTATTTCTTCCTGGTTCAGTTTTGGAAAGTTATACTTTTCTAAGAATTTGTCCATTTCATCCAAGTTGTCCATTTTATTGGCATAGAGCTGCTGGTAGTAGTCTCTTATGATCCTTTGTATTTCAGTGTTCTCTGTTGTGATCTCTCCATTTTCATTTCTAATTTTGTTAATTTGGTTTTTCTCTCTTTGTTTCTTAATGAGTCTTGCTAATGGTTTGTCAATTTTGTTTATTTTTTCAAAAAACCAGCTTTTAGCTTTGTTGATTTTTGCTATGGTCTCTTTGCATTTATTTCTGCCTTAATTTTTAAGATTTCTTTCCTTCTGCTAACCCTGGGGTTCTTCATTTCTTCCTTCTCTAATTGCTTTAGGTGTAGAGTTAGGTTATTTATTTGGCTTTTTTCTTGTTTCTTGAGGTAAGCCTGTAATGCTATGAACCTTCCCCTTAGCACTGCTTTTACAGTGTCCCATAGGTTTTGGGTTGTTGTGTTTTCATTTTCATTCATTTCTATACATATTTTGATTTCTTTTTTGATTTCTTCTATGATTTGTTGGTTATTCAGAAGCGTGTTATTTAGCCTCCAGGTGTTTGAATTTTTAACAATTTTTTTCCTGTAATTGAGATCTAATCTTACTGCACTGTGGTCAGAAAAGATGACTGGAATGATTTCAATTTTTTTGAATTTTCCAAGACTAGATTTATGGCCCAGGATGTGATCTATTCTGGAGAAGGTTCCGTGTGCACTTGAGAAAAAGGTGAAGTTGATTGTTTTGGGGTGAAATGTCCTATAGATATCAATTAGGTCTAGCTGGTCCATTGTGTCATTTAAAGTTTGTGTTTCCTTGTTAATTTTCTGTTTAGTTGATCTATCCATAGTTGTGAGTGGGGTATTAAAGTCTCCCACTATTATTGTGTTACTATTAATTTCCTCTTTCATACTCGTTAGTGTTTGCCGTACATATTGCGGTGCTCCTATGTTGGGTGCATATATATTTATAATTGTTATATCTTCTTCTTGGATTGATCCTTTGATCATTATGTAGTGTCCTTCTTTGTCTCTTTTCACAGCTTTTATTTGAAAGTCTATTTTATCTGATATGAGTATTGCGACTCCTGCTTTCTTTTGGTCTCCATTTGCATGAAATATTTTTTTCCAGCCCTTCACTTTTAGTCTGTATGTGTCTCTTGTTTTGAGGTGGGTCTCTTGTAGACAGCATATATGGGGGTCTTGTTTTTGTATCCATTCAGCCAATCTTTGTCTTTTGGTTGGGGCATTCAACCCATTTACATTTAAGGTAATTATTGATAGGTGTGGTCCCGTTGCCATTTACTTTGTTGTTTTGGGTTCACGTTTATACAACCTTTCTGCATTTCCTGTCTAGAGAAGATCCTTTAGCATTTGTTGAAGAGCTGGTTTGGTGGTGCTGAATTCTCTCAGCTTTTGCTTATCTGTAAAGCTTTTGAGTTCTCCTTCATATCTGAATGAGATCCTTGCTGGATACAGTAATCTAGGTTGTAGGTTATTCTCTTTCATTACTTTCAGGAAGTCCTGCCATTCCCTTCTGGCCTGGAGGGTTTCTATTGATAGGTCAGCTGTTATCCTTATGGGAATCCCTTTGTGTGTTATTTGTTGTTTTTCCCTTGCTGCTTTTAATATTTGTTCTTTGTGTTTGATCTTTGTTAGTTTGATTAATATGTGTCTTGGGGTGTTTCGCCTTGGGTTTATCCTGTTTGGGACTCTCTGGGTTTCTTGGACTTGAGTGGCTATTTCCTTCCCCATTTTAGGGAAGTTTTCAGCTATTATCTCCTCGAGTATTTTCTCATGGCCTTTCTTTTTGTCTTCTTCTTCTGGAACTCCTATGATTCGAATGTTGGGGCGTTTCACAGTGTCCCAGAGGTCCCTGAGGTTGTCCTCATTTCTTTTGATCCTTTTTTCCTCTCTGCTTCATTTATTTCCACAATTTTATCTTCTACCTCACTTATCCTATCTTCTGCCTCCGTTATTCTACTCTTGGTTCCCTCCAGAGTGTTTTTGATCTCATTCATTGCATTGTTCATTTTTAATTGACTCTTTTTTATTTCTTCTAGGCCTTTATTAAACAATTCTTGTATCTTTTCAATCTTTGTCTCCAGGCTATTTATCTGTAACTCCATTTTGTTTTCAAGATTTTGGATCATTTTTATTATCATTATTCTAAATTCTTTTTCAGGTAGATTCCCTAGCTCCTCCTCTTTTGTTTGACTTGGTGGGCATTTTCCATGTTCCTTTACCTGTTGGGTATTTCTTTGCCTTTTCATCTTGTTTAGATTGCTGTGTCTGGAGTGGACTTTCTGTATTCTGGAGGTCTGTGGTTCCTTTTTATTGTGGAGGATTTACCCAGTGGGTGGGGTTAGACGATTGGCTTGTCAAGGTTTCCTGGTTAGGGGAGCTTGCGTCAGTGTACTGGTGCGTGGAACTTGATTTCTTCTTTTTGGAGAGCAATGGAGTGCCCAGTAATGAGTTTTGAGATGGGTCTATGTGTTAGGTGTGACCTTGGGCAGCCTGTATGTTGACATTCGGGGCTATGTTCCTGTGTTGCTGGAGAATTTGCGTGGTATGTCTTGCTCTAAAACTTACTGGCTCTTGGGTGGTGGTTGGTTTCAGTGTAGGTATGGAGGCTTTTGGACGGTCACTTATTACTTAAAGTTCCATGTAGTCATGAGTTTTCTGGTGTTCTCAGGTTTTGGGCTTAAGTTTCCTGCCTCTGGATTTCAGTTTTATTCTTCCTGTAGTCTCAGGACTTCTCCAACTATACAGCACTGATAATAAAACTTCTAGGTTAATGGCGAAAAGATTCTCCCCCGTTAGGGACACCCAGAGAGGTTCACAGAGTTACATGAACAGGAGAAAAGGGAGGAGGGAGATAGAGATGAACAGGAGGAGAAAAAGGGGGACTCAAGAGGAGAGAGACAGATCTACGCAGCTGTCTGTTCCCAGAGTGTTCTCCGTATCTCAGACACCTACAAGGATTCACAGAACTGGATTGGGAAGAGAAGGGGAAAGGAGGAAATAGAGGTGTTCTGAGGTAGAAAACAGAGATTCAAGATTGGGAGAGAATAATCTTCGGTTTAAAGATAGGGCTTCTCTCTTTTTTTTTTTTTTTGTAAGGTTATAGTGTAGTGAAAATGAAAATGAAGAGTAGTAGAGGAGTACTAGAGGACTTTAAAAGAAATAAGAGAAAAAGAAAAATAGAAAATAAAAGAGAAAACGGAAAGGAAAAAAAAGAAGAAAAAAGAAAAAAAAAGAAAAAGAAAAAAAAGAAAAAAAAAAACAAAAAAAAAAAAAAAAAGAAAAAAACATTTTTTTTTCCCCTAATTAAAAAAATCGTAAAAATCTATGAAAATGAAAGTTAAGGAGTAATGGGGGAGTAATAGGGAATTTTAAAGGAAAATAAAAGAGAAAAAATAAAAAAGAAAAAATATAAAAAGAAAAAAAAAATTTTTTTTCTTTTCCTTACTTAGAAAAAAAAAAGTAAAAATATATCTAGGAGTTTCTCTGGAGCTGTTGTGGTCAGTGTGGGTTCGGCTCAGTTTCAGATAGCTCCTCGTTCTAGCTTACACTTCTCGATATCTACAGGGCCCTTCCGGTGAAGTCGGTGTTTTCTACAGGGATTTTAATCTGTTGCACCAGTCCCTTTTGAAGCGGTTCCCTTTGTTTATTTGGCTTCTGTTTGCCGGTCTCTTCAGAGCCTCATTTCCGCCCTGACACAGGCGGGCGGAGGTGGACTCTTATTCAGGTAGCTAGTTCCGTTGTGCTGCTGGGAGGGGCTGGCGCTGCGGGGCGGGGCTGACGCTGCGGGGAGGGTCTGGCCCTGCGGGGAGGGGCTGGCCCTGCGGGGGCGGGCTGACGCTGCCGGGAGGGGCTGACGCTGCTTTCTCCGTCTGCGCTGCTCAGGCTCCCGGCTGTTCTATATGGAGCGCGCCCCGCGCTGCGCTAGGTTCCAGCCCTCGGGTGTTACACAAAAGCGCGGAAGGAAAAGCTGCGCCTGCTCTCTGTGCCTTCCCCGTCAGAGCGGTCCAGGCAGCGAGGGGCTTGATGGGCGCACTATCCCCAGGTGTGGCGCACTCACTCCCTTCCGCGGACCCAGTCTCAGTTTCCGCTGGCGCCAGTCGGGTGCGCGCGCCTTCCGCCCTCTGCGTCCCCAGCCCCAGTCCCCGCCCGCGCCGGTTGGGTGCCTGCGCCCTGTGTCTCGCCGCGACCTTCCCCTCCCCCCTGCCTCCTGCCTCCTGCCTCCGGCGGGGCTGGGCCGGTCCGCAGCCTGCGAGCTCTTCTCGGGACTTTCTCCGTCCCTTTGTTCTGCGAACGGCCGGCAGTGTGTTCCGGCCGGTTAATTTTCTCTCTTTTGGTCTCCCACAGTTCAAGTTGGCACCTCACAGAAGCTCTCTCCGATTGTCCTCAGGGCACTCAGGCCCGGACCCTAGCCCAAGCAAGGCCGCCTAAGACTCCCTTCCCGGGACGGGTCTCCGTCCTTAGCTCTTTTGTCTCACTTTTTATCTTTTATATTTTGTCCTACCTCCTTTCGAAGACAATGGTCTGCTTTTCTGGGCGCCTGATGACCTCAGCTAGCGATCAGAAGTTGTTTTGTGAAGTTTGCTCTGCATTCAGTTATTCTTTTGATGAATTTGTAGGAGAGAAAGTGGTCTCCCCGTCCTACTCCTCCACCATCTTGGCTCCTCCCTCCGCAAGTGTCTTTTAATTTCATGGCTGCCGTCACCAATCGCAGTGATTTTGGAGCCCAAGAAAATAAAATCTTTCACTGTTTCCATTTTTTCCCCTTCTATTTGCCATGAAGTGATGGGACCAGATGCCATAATCCTAGTTTTTTGAATGCTGAGTTTTAAGCCAGCTTTTTAACTCTCCTCTTTCACCTTTATCAAGAGGCTCTTTAGTTCCTCATCGCTTTCTGCCATTAGAGTGGTATCATCTTCATATATGAGGTTATTGATATTTCACCTGGTGATCTTGATTCCAGCTTGTGCTTCATCCAGGCCAGGATTTCACGTGATGAACTCTGCATATAAGTTAAATAAGTAGGGTGACAATATACAGCCTTGAAGTACTCCTTTCCCAATTTAGAACCAGTCTTTTGTTCCTTGTTCAGTTCTAACTGTTTCTTCTTCACCTGCATACAGATTTCTCAGGAGGCAGGTAAGGTGGTCTGGTATTCCCATGTCTTTAAGAATTTTTGATCTTTGTTTCCTCTTTGATTTTTTAATCTCTGGTTCCTCTGCCTTTTCTAAATCCAGCTTGTACATCTGGAATTTCTCAGTTCATGTACTGTTGAAGCCTAGCTTGAAGGATTTTGAGCATGCCCACATCCAACGGCGAAGGAGAAGCTGCAGCAAGATGGTAGGAGGGGCTCAGTTGAGCTTAAAATCAAACCCCACACCTGCCAGAGTTGCTTTGAGTGCACAAACAAAACCTTGTGTGCACCAAAACCCAGGAAAAGGAGCAGTGCACCCCACAAGAGACTGAGCCAGACCTGCCTGTGACTGCTTTGCCTTTAAGTAATGTGTATTCACTTTTGAGATCTCTGGTTACTTTGGTTAAGGAGTAAGTATTATCCAAGTTCCTTTGTCAGTTGATCAGGTTTAATTAACCATGACTTTGAAGCCTTTTGTCATTTATAGATACTTTTGTACTTTGATGCTGTACAGAAAGAGCTTCATTACCAAGGAGATTCACAGGAAGTCTGTGGAAGCAGTTGCAGCAGTTCCATACCAAAATGATGACTGTGTAAGGATTCCAGCCCATACAGATTAAAACAAGGGGCTCTCCTGCCTTTGGGGCCCCTAGACCAGGTATCTTGAGACTTTTGCTCCCTGACAGGCAGGTTAGATGCTCCTCTTAGCCTTAGAACAATTACAGAAAGTAGAGCTTCACCACTCTGCTTCCCATAAGAATATGGGAATAAAATCTGATGGGGGTGGGGAAATGAAACAGAACGAAATGGGGCAGGGCACATTCTTTGAAGGAATGACATAACCCAAGGACATTACATAGGCTGAATATAAACAAATAGATCCAGGATGGTGGACTAATAATTTCCACTAGATCTTGAGCCTCAAATACACTCTAACATATCAGCGAGCCAACTGATACACTCCCAAGAGGGTGGAGGCCCAATTAAATGTAAAGAAACTTTTAGAAATATATGTTTTAGGATCTCTCCAGATATTCTGTAATTTAAAAGTTAAAATTGTGGTAGCAAGTGATAACAGTGTTTTGTATAGGGTCAGTCAGGATTGACCAAGGTTTAAAACAAGTTTAATTGAGCAAATGAAACTTTAAGCTAATGTAAAGCATACATTTGTCTTTTCTCTCAAAACAAATTTTCGGAAGATGTCAAACTGCCTTTTGATAACAGAGTTCAAGTTTATTTAATCTGTATTTGTTTTCAAAATCTTCTATTTTCGCTTTGGCTAAGTTTCACAGTGACCCATGGTTCAGTTATATTTTAAAATATTACTTTGTGCTCCTTTGACAAGGCTTCCAAAATCAAATTATAATAAAGTTCCTTTGACCTCCAGCTTGTGGGGTACTTCAAAGGGGCCCTTGAGGAACCCCAGATGGAGATATTAAACTAATCAGGTTTATTTGGTATGTTAAACTACAAGGGAAGTGTTGTCAAATGAATAACACACTTATTAGTTATATAGAACTGAGTAAACTGGTAAATATGGTTGTAATTTTTATGGTCTCTATCTCAAAGGATTGCTGGTTTAAATTTGTGTTTTTCAGGTGTAAGAAAAAAAAAAACTTCTCCAATTAATTATGACTTGCAATAAATAGTTTGGTAGATTATGCCTTTTGGAACATATATCTTTTTCTTTCTACATGGTTGATCTTGCCAGTAACATATGTGTGTGCTTAGTTGCTCAGTCATATCCGACTCTTTGTGACCCCACGGACTGCAGCATGTCAGGCTCCTCTGTCCATGGGGATTCTTTAGGCTAGAATTCTGGAGTGGGTTGCCATGCCCTCCTCCAGGGGATCTTCCCAACCCAGGGATCGAACCCAGGTCTCCCGCATCGCAGGTGGATTCTTTACTAGCTGAGCCGCAAGGGAAGCCAGTAACATATGCTTGTCTCAAAGATTAAGCTGTGCATAAGTGTGCATGGCCAGTACAATGAAACTGCAGATAGCTCATTAAGTCAGTTATGGCTCCTCTGGTCACTCGATTATTATAACTGGACTACAACTAGTTATACTAATCATTAGTTAAATATCTTTTTTGTTTTCAAATCATGCTTTGTGTCTCCATGCTGCACTATGGCATTGTCTGCATTACTTATATCCTGTCTAATTTGTATGATTGTTGTTCTTACAGTAACCAATGCGTAAATCAGGCCTCCAACAAAACTTCTATTGTCAGGGAATGTTTGACGGGAGGATTCCTACGTGCTCTCTCTCATGAGTCCTTTGTCCCTCTTCAAGCAGAACAGCACGCTGCTCCCAGGGACTGAGGTCATTGTGTGTGGCAGGCTTGGGTCTCCTTTAGTAAACATTCTCTTTAGGACAAAACTGCTTAGTCTTGCTCCCCTTTCTTGAGATATGGATTGTCTCCTGACCTTGTGACTAACATTACCCCTTGTTCCCTTGGTAACAGTTGCTGTACTTTTGGTTTTCTGATCTCTATCATTCCTGAAAGAAGTTTCTTGTACCTCAGACTATATATATACTCATAGAAACATCATTAAAGCACCTTTGCTCGATCAGAGCTTAGGTCCCCAGGTCTTTTTTGTCTCTCTCTCTCTCTCTCTCTCTCTCTCTCTTTCTCTCTTTCTGGCTGATTCTCTGGAGCGGGGAGACCCGTTGTGCTCCCTTTCCTGCCCGGGCTTCTAAGACTCCCTCAAGAGGGCGTCTGGTGCCTTCGTGAGTGATGCAAGTCCTGTGTCAAGGGCTTTATTGGTCCTCTGCATAAACCAGGGAATATCAGTCTCTTTCTCTCTTTTACTTTCTTATCGTCGACTCCATACCACCAGGTTCCGGTCCATTAAAGACCACAACAAATTGCGCCCGAACAGGGACACTGGTATACGTGGCATATTGGGTGGAGTGACTCCGGGACCTATTGAGGTCGGTAAGTACTAAGACATGGGTCAAACGGCTGGAAAGCCCCATCATTTTTCTACTTTACTTCACCATTTGTTTAAAGTTCAGGGACTTCTGGTTTCACACCAATGAATAGAGGCTTGTCACAATTTAGGATCAAAAACTCAAAAGATGCAAATACTAGCTGAAACAACGGCTACTACCTTTAAAAAGGGAAATGAAGGATGCTTTACATGTGGAGATAAAAACCATTTAAAAAGGGACTGCCCTAAGAAGGCTAATAAAAAACCTCCAAGAATTCGCCCTTGCTGCCATAGAGGAATGCATTGGGCCAAAGATTGTAAATTTAAAATTTGATATTGAAGGAAAACCTATTCAGGAAATTCCAAACAGGGGACCCCCCAGGTCCCCTACAACAAAAACCAGGGGCAAATTCTATCTTTTCCTTTAAACCCTCAACGTCCAGCAGTGCTGCCATTAATATACCAGCCCTAAATGATTTTTTCCTTTACCCTTAAGCAGTCCCTTCTAGAATACCTACCAGACGTTTTGGACCCCTGCCCCCACAAACCTTCAGTCTTTTACTTGGCTGATCTAATTTGGCTTCTAAAGGAATTGCTGTTCACCCTGGAATAATTGATTCAAATTATAAAGGAGAAATTCAAATTATGATGTCAGCTCAGATTCTATGGCAATTCAAAAAGGGGGACAAAATTGCTCAATTACTTCTTTTGCCTTACATTTCTATTAACTCCTCTAATAATATATGGACAGGCATATTTGGCAGTACAGATCAAAAACAATCCTTATGGACAACATTGGTATTTGAATATGCCCAACCAAATATAAATATCAAAATTAATGGTAAAAGATTTTCTGGTCTTGGCACTGGATCTAATATTACTATTATTTCCAAACACTTATGGCCCAAATCCTGACCTATACAAGAGGTCTCTTGCCAAATTGCAGGAATTTCTCAAACCAAAGTACAAGAAATTTATCAAAATATTCAAATCTACCCATATGATAGACCAAAAGGCCAACCTACAACATTAAGACCTTATGTGATAGGTGCACCCCTTAATATAATAAGAAGGGACTTACTTATGCAATGGCAGATTCAGATATACATTCCACATTTTTCCTAGGGGCCACTGCTCATTTAACAAACAAAACAATTATTAAAATAACTGAGAAAAATTATCAGTCTATTTGGACAAAGCAATGGCCCCTTACAAAAGAAAAATTACAAGCTACTAAAGGACTTATGAACACACAATGACCTCAGTCCCTGGGAGCAGTGTGCTGTTCCACTTGAAGAGGGACAAAGGACTCATGAGAGACAGCACATAGGAATCCTCCCGTCAAACATTCCCTGACATTCTATGACTAAACATTTTTAAGGAAATAATTGTAATAGTATGATTCTAGGTATGGGGAAAAGCAACAAGGGAAAATGTCTCCTGGATTATAGTTACAAAGAATCCAGAGAATTTGGATAAGTTTAATTATTGATGGGACCTGGTCCAAAATTTAACACCTGGAGTGACATGTTAAGAATTTTTCAACTGAACTGGGATGAGCCTCCCAGTGGCATGGGATAAATGTTGGTCATGAAATGTTTCCCAATAATGGTCATTCATGACCAAGAGGGGACGATCTGAGAAATGGGATCAGCAATTGCAGCCCTTCAATGTGAGCCAGTGAGCCCTGAGAAAGGGGAATGCCTGCAACATGGAGGTCATTAGACTGCAACACTCCTACCACTTCCTATGGTGAACCTTGAGGAAATCCTGAGAATGCAGGATTACAGGCCCCAGTTGGCTAAGAATATGATTTAATGACCACTAACTCTTGCATCTTCCCATGCATGAAAGTGAAAGTCGCTCAGTAGTGTCTGACTCTTTGAGACCCAATGGACTATACAGTCCATGTGATTCTCCAGGCCAGAATACCAGAGTGGGTAGCCTTTTCCTTCTCCAGGGGATCTTCCCAACCCAAGGATCAAATATGGGTCTTCTGTATTTCAGGCGGATTCTTACCAGCTGAGCCACCAGGGAAGCCCCTTCCTGTGCATAGAAAAGCACTGAATTTTTTAGCTTGAGATGCTGCCTCTTATGTTTGAAGTTCAATATTTCTGATTCTACTGGTGTAAAGTAGACACTTTTCCAAGAGGAACAACGGAAAACAAGTCTCAACATTTAAAAACACTGGCACCAATGGCAGACACTCCCAGGAAGATCCATCTGACAAGCAAAATGCCCCCCCTTCTCCCACAAGATTGTGGGATGGACATTGAGATGGGAGAATTGTAACCAGGAAGGGTTAATTTTAAATTTACACTACATCTGCTACTGTGACTTTAAGCCTTTTTTAATTATTATTATAAACATACATAATATCTTGCCTCAGGGACACAACCTGAGCAGCCCACCTGTGAAGGACTGTGGTGGTGGTGGTTTAGTCACTAGGTCATGTCCAACTCCTGCGACCCCATGGACTGTAGCACGTCAGGCTCTTCTCTCCATGAGATTCTCCAGGCAAGAATATTGGAGTAGATTGCCATTTCCTTCTCCAGGGGATCTTCCCAACCCAGGAATCAAACCCGGGTCTCCTGCATTACAGGCAGATTCTTTCCCAACTGAGCTATAAGGGAAGCCCCAAGAAGGACTGTAAGGAAGTGAAATTAACACATTCCCCTGCCTGAGGTTTGCCATTCTAGGGGACATTTGCAAGGAGTGAATAGTCTTTTTACTTTGTTTTCTCACCTCCCCCCATCTCTGATCCATAAAAGAAGCTGGCAACCAGGCCCTGATAAGATGGTTACTTTGAGGTGCTAGCCGGCCATCTCTCTGTCAGTTGGCTCCCCCATTAAAGTCTCTTCCTTGTCTCAACACCTCATCTCTCAGACTCATTGGCCTGTCATGCAGAGAGCAGAGAAAGCTTGGACTCAGTAACAGGTTCTTTACCACCAGTGCCACCTGGGAAGCCCCTTGAATGCCATACCATTTCCCAAACCTTTTATGGTCTGTCTTACTTTTGTATTTTTGAGCCGCTTCCCTTTCTCACCTCTCTCTTGTTTCACCTAGTTAACCAAATTCTGTAGATTCTTCAAGACTCAGATCAAATATCACCAGAAAGAAACATTCCCTGACACTGTTTTTCTACAGTCTGTCCCTATATACTCTCAGCAGTTACATTAACATAGTTACAAGAAGTAGATTCCTTATTCACTTCCCTTCTTGCCTGTTGGCTTCACAAGAACAGAGTCCCTAGGACAGTAGTAATCCAAAACTAAACATTTAAAATAAATTAATTAGTGAAAGTTTTTACTTGACATTTCAGAGGCAGAAATGCTATGGTGGAGCAGGAATAAGATAGTATTAATTCAACAATACTTTTTTGAGTATTTACTCCTTCCTTAGAGTCTGGCAAAGTGAAGATGAATAAGATACAAGCTCTGCCCTCAGGAAGTTAATGGTCCAGTAGGAAATGAGATGAAGAGCAGGGCTCTTGCAGGGACAGATCCAAACTCAGTAAAGAAGCATATAGTGCTTAACAAGCACTAATAATTCTTAAATGTAACAAAAGAGACTAGAACAACTCACTGGTGGACTGTTTTTTTTTTTTTTCCAACCATTAATCCACTCTTCTTTTAAAAATATTTCCAGACTACACATATTTGAAAAGAAAAACGTTTCCTAAAAGCAATCACTACCAGGAAGCCAAAATCAATTTGAAATAAAATGTATTAACTTCTCTGAGATTCATTACCAAAGAGTCAAGGGTAGGAAAGGCTGGAGAAAGGGGAAAAAGGGAAGGAAGAGAAGATAAGAAAGAGAAGATGAAAGAGATATTCAGTAACAAACTACCAGAATCTGTTATTTGGCATCATTTGGTCCCCAAAACACAAAGCCCAGGTATTCGATCTTGTCAGGTGAGTGTATACTCCTCGGTTTTGTCTCCTCACAATAAAGATTTGGCATGACAGACATTAAAGCCCTCGGCGTGTCATAGGTCTTGGGTCTTGGACAGACCATGTTATAGCTCTCAGGTCTCGAACGGACTGTGTTATAGCTCTTAGACAAATCACTGTTACAGCTCCGTGTTACAGCTCTATTTTATTTAGATAATAATAGGTAAATCCATCCTCAAAGCGTGAGGGAGGGCATGCCGACCCAAAGACACGAAGAGAAGAGCACCCCAGCACGTGGGAGGGAGAGAGAGAGAGAGAGCGAGCTTTGGCTCCTCTTTTTATATGTTTTTCTCTCCCTGGGCCTGTCCTATGTAAATTGGGCCAGCCAGGAGTGCTGTTTGTTTTACCTGAGATCCTCACTCTGGTCCTCAGACCTTCCTTTGTTCTATTTTCATGGAATTTTCCCTTCCTTGTCTTTTAGCCACCACCATTTTGGACTCCTTTTCCCTGTTCTAACTACCTAACAGTCTGATTCCTGTACTTTTCTGATGATTGTGATAGTCAGGTCCAAGTTAGAGAATAACTAGAGAGGTTAGATTCACCTTTTTCTAGGAAGAGTATAGTTTGAAGGACCACTAGTTAGGTGGCACGGTGGTAGAGAATCCACCTACCAATGCAAGAGATGCAGGAGACATGGGTTCTATCCCTGGGTCCAAAAGATCCCCTGGAGGAGGAAGTGGCAACCTACCCCAGTTTTCTTGCCTGGAAAATTCCATGGACAGAGGTGCCTGGTAGGCTACAGTCCATGGGATCACAAAGAGTCAGACACAAGTGAGCACACACAAGCACACATAGTTTGAAGGAAGTCATTCCTTCACTTGAGTACTAATCCTTAGTCTGAGCTAAATAATCCTTAACATGTACTTTGTTGCAGTGGGGAAAAAAAAGTGTGAAAGTGTTAGTTGCCCAGTCATGTTTGAGTCTTTGCAATCCCATGGACTGTAGCCCACTAGGTTCTTCTGTCTATGGAATTCTCCAGGCAAGAACACCGGAGCAGGTAGTCAATCCCTACTCCAGGGGATCTTCCTGACCTGGGGACCAAACCAAGGACCCTGGGTTGCAGGCAGATTCTTTACTGTCTGAGCCACCAGGGAAGCCATCTCTGACTCCATGTTAGAACGGTTTATTTGACTTGCCTTCCATTGCTTTTGTTATTACAGTCATACATAGTGGCCAACCTTAGAGAATCCTGACCTTCTGCCTGAATGTTAAAAACAAGTTCCCTTGTTCAGGACCCTGACCACCCGTGGATGGCAGGAAGGAAGCCATTAACACATACCCTGCCCAAGGCTTATCATTCTAGGAGATATTTGCAAGATCAATGGCCTTTTCACTTTGTTTCCTCACCTCCCTCCACCTCCATTCTATAAAAGAACCTGGTATCCAGACCCCGACATGATGGTTATTTTAGATATTAGTCTGCCATCTTCTTAGTCAGCTGGCTCTCCAGATAAAGTCGTATTCCTTGCCTCATCACTTTGTCTCTGATTCATTGGCCTGTCATGTGGTGAGCACAGCAAGCTTAGACCCATTAACACTTTCTCAAAACTCTTGAAATGGCCCCCAATTTTGATCCTCTACCTAGTTATATTTTCATTCAAATTATGTTTTGCAACAAAATTTATTCTCACAAAAATTTATTTCTCTCTGATTTCCACCTTAAAGTGCTTATTGTCTCAAAATTACATTGAGGGAAGTTTTCAATTTCTTCCTGGTTCTATTGCTCAACTTTTTAACCTTTTTAATTCAATTTTGGTAAACTCAAAATTGCATTTTTTTAATCCTTCTTGTGAAGGATTAACTCACTGAAAGCCAAGAGCAGTGTTGACATTGGTATGGTGGCTAGATTTCTACTGTAAAAATTTTAAGTACTGTATTTGCTTCTCTTTTCTCAATAACATGACTAAAATCACAGTGCATGCATGCTTAGTCACTCAATCATGCCCAACTCTTTGTGACCCTATGGACTGTAGTCCACCAGTTTCCTCTGTCCATGGAATTTTCCAACCAAGAATACTGGAGTGGGTTATCATTTCCTCCTCCAGGGAATCTTCCTGACCCAGGGATCAAAGCCTGGTGTCCTGCATTGGCAGGCAGGTTCTTTACCACCAAGTCATATGGGAAGCCCAAAATCATAGTATATATATGTTAAATATGAATAATCTGCAAGTTGCATTGAGAATCCCACAATAACTGATGTATGAAAGAATCTTGCTATCCCTCTGTAGTCAAGGGTGGGGGTCACCAAAAGCTTTCTTGTTTCTAACTATGATTCAGTCTGCTGTCTTCAGAAGGTCTGATTCAAAAGACAGGATGCATATATCAGAGTCTAAGCAGTTTATGTATTGGATCAATATTCAATTTACTGGCTGATGTTGGTTGCTTGTAGACTCTGACATTCAGGTTTCTGGGCCCTACCACTGAAGAAGCTTGGACCAATAGCACATGCTTGCTCCTCATTATCTTTCTTAACTCTCCTAGGTTTGATTCATGGCTTTATTGAAACTGAAGGTCTGCCATAGTTTTGTGCATAGCTGGGATCCCAATACCAGGGTCTTCCAGGTACCCCTCTCTCAAGCTGACTGTACTTTGTCATGACACTCTCTCTAGGAAAGAAATAAAATGTCTTTGACTGCCCGAGCATGCCTCGTGGTTTAAAATCTACACTTGCATGAGCAGCCCTTTCTCTGCTTCTACCCCTTCCATGTCTTTCTCTGACTAGTCTGCTTGGTTATCACTGCCATCTCCATCTCTATGGCTGCTCAAATATCTTTCTGCTTCAATAGAGTCAGAATTGAGCTTCTAAGTCTAATGACTTTCATCTAAATTATTTAATCCTTGTCTTTTACTTTTTCCAGCACTTTCTGAGAGGGAGATGCACTGCATATGGCTGAGATGATCCATAGACTCTGTATCAGTGTAGTGATTAAGAGCATGAGTTCTCCAAGGTTTGAATCCCTGCTTTATCTGTTACGCGGTGGTATGAATTAGGGCAAGTTATTTAATCTCTCCCATCTCCAGTTTCTCATATATAAAAACAAGGATAATAATTGTACCTACCATATACGCATCAGTTCAGTTCAGTTCAGTTCAGTCGCTCAGTCGTATCCGACTCTTTGCAGCCCCATGAATCGCAGCACGCCAGGCTTCCCTGTCCATCACAAACTCCCGGAGTTTACTCAAACTCATGTCCATCGAGTTGGTGATGCCATCCAGCCATCTCATCCTCTGTCGTCCCCTTCTCCTCCTGCCCCCAATCCCTCCCAGCATCAGGGTCTTTCCCAATGAGTCAGTTCTTTGCATGAGGTGGCCAAAGTATTGGAGTTTCAGCCTCAGCATCAGTCCTTCCAATGAACACCCAGGACTGATCTCCTTTAAGATGGACTGGTTGGATCTCCTTGCAGTCCAAGGGACTCTCAAGAGTCTTCTCCAACACCACCGTTCAAAAGCATCAATTCTTCGGTGCTCAGCTTTCTTCACAGTCCAACTCTCACATCCATACATGACCACTGGAAGAACCATAGCCTTGACTAGATGGACCTTTGTTGGCAAAGTAATGTCTCTGCTTTTTAATATGCTATCTAGGTGGGTCATAACTTTCCTTTCAAGGAATAAGCGTCTTTTAATTTCATGGCTGCAATCACCATCTGCAGTGATTTTGGAGCCCAAAAAAATAAAGTCAGCCACTGTTTCCACTGTTTCCCAATCTATTTCCCATGAAGTGATGGGACCAGATGCCATGATCTTAGCAAATAATGATTGCTCAGTAATTATCAATAACATTATATTAATTTGACATTACTCACATTCTTCATACACCAAATAGAGTCAGTTGACCAAATTCTTTTGTGCCAAGCTAGGAGTCAATTAGATATAATGAGCTTGCACAAATTACCATATTCTAGAATTAGAAGAGATTAACTGACACTCATTATGTTAAATTGGGGACACTGGATGGGATTAAGGGGAGTTTCCTTGGAGAGCCTTTGCTCTAAATATGTGCCACAGAGGCTGGTAACTCTGTAACCAAATAAGTAGAAGAAAACTGCTCAGATGTTGAGAGACAATCTTCCAAGGAACCAGGTTATTATGAAGATTTCTCTCTGAGCAGAGAATCCCAAGCCCTTAGAGTATCATGGAATAAATGGCTAGGAACAAAGTGTCCATGTAAATACTTACTTCTACTATTAGTTTGAATATTTGAGAAGAAAGTATCTGTATTGGCCTTGGGTGTCCTTGAGGCCCCAGCCATTCTTGTGAATGACAAGTTTTTAGAACAGACATAGTCTGTGGCACATGTACTTTTTGGTGGCTATAGGTAGTATCGTTTAGAGGTCTTTCACCTCTGAATCTGCCCACACTGCTGAGATCTGGAGTGTTCTTTCCAAAGACAGTCTAAACCTTACATTCCTCTTGGTTCTCAGGACACTTGAACACTATATTGTTTAGAACACAGTCCTACGCTATATGCATTACCTCTGCTTCCAAATGACTCATCTTCATACTAAGACTGCATAAAGAGATGCAACTTTTCTGAAGGATCAGGCTTCTATGTACATAATTCACTCTACTAAAGGGCCACAGGTCAAATGTTTGTGAAGTGAGATGAAACACACATAAAAGAGCCAAAACACTTCTGCCACCAAACTCAGCAGATCACTGTGGCAGCTACAGAGGTGCACCATTCATGTTCTCCATTCAAGCCAGAACTTGGAGTACAGTTGCAAAGAGTGCAGTGATCTAACAGCCTCCAGCTATAGCGCTTTCAGGATTCATCTCACTTTTCAAAAGGAGACCACACAGTTCCTGGGCAGACCCTAGGCAATGATTAGTAAAGGCCCGGCCATTTCTACCAAACACAGAATTCCTCTAACAGTAAATCCTTGCTCCAGAGCTCTCTGTTAGATGGACTGAGATTTTGTCATATGTTGTTGTTCAGTCTCTCAATCATGTCCAACTCTTCATGACCCCGTAGACTGCAACACACCAGGTTTCCCTGTCCTTCACTATCTCCTGGAGTTTGCCCAAACTCATGTCCACTGAGTCAGTGATGTCATCCAACCGTCTCATCCTCTGTCATCCCCTTCTCCTGCCTTCAATCTTCCCAGAATCAAGGTCTTTTCCAATGAGTCAGCTCTTCACATCAGGTGGCCAAAGTACTGTAGCTTCAGCTTCAGCATCAGTCTTTCCAATGAATATTCAGGGTTGATTTCCTTTAGGATTGACTGGTTTGATCTCCTTGCTGTCCAAGGAACTCAAAATCTTCTCTAGCACCACAGGTCGAAAGCCTCAATTCTTCAATGCTCAACCTTTTTAATTTCAGTTCAGTTCAGTCACTCAGTCGTGTCTGACTCTTTGCGACCCCATGAACCACAGCACGCCAGGCCTCCCTGTCCATCACCAACTCCCAGAGTCTACCCAAATCCATGTCCATTGAGTCAGTGATGCCATCCAACCATCTCATCTTCTGTTGTCCCCTTCTCCTCCTGCCCTCAACCTTTCCCAGCATCACGGTCTTTTCAAATGAGTCAGCTCTTCGCATCAGGTGGCCAAAGTATTGGAGCTTCAGCTTCAACATCAGTCCTTCCAATGAACACCCAGGACTGATCTCCTTTAGGATGGACTAGTTGGATCTCCTTGCAGTCCAAGGGACTCTCAAGAGTCTTCTCCAACACCCGTACATTGACATATGAGGCTCTTCCAGCCCAGTCATGCTTCAGTCACCTTTTACTTTTCACATATATTCCCATCTTGCACTCTTACCTCTCTGACCCAGCATGCTCGTAGAGGAATCTAACAACTCCATCATCCACTTGTGATATAAGCAATTTCACAGAAAATGATGTATTTATTCAATCTACCCCTACCTCCAACCTGCTACACAAACACACATCACTAACCAGGGTGCTGCAAAAAGAAAAGTAATAAAAAAGCTGAAAAAAATCAGTTGATTACTATACTCAGCCCTGCAGAAGGAAGTGGAAACACTCCAGTAATCTTGCCTGGAAAATCCCAGGACAGAGGAGCCTGACGGGCTAAAGTCCATGGTGTCACAAAGAGTCAGACACAACTGAGTGACTAAACAACTATACTCAGCCAATTCACCATAATAAAGGGATAAGTGCTTCCTCCCATCCCCAAATTATTCAAACATTTTTGATAGGCCAGATGATCCACAAAGTAAAATCTCCAGGGAGCCTATAATCAAGTCAGGATGCACAAAGGCAATAAATAGAAGACAGCATTCTTCCTGAGGCATGGACTCTTTGTATACAGTGCCATGCTGATTTTGCTATGTAATTCCTCAGACTTCCCCAGAAAAATCCCAAGGAATATCAAGAATCACCTCTTCATTGTCTGTCAGGACAATATCTTGGCCTTTTCCATTATATTGATATAAGGTGAACTGGACTATGCAGTTGCAAGCTCTACTGCAGTATTTCTAGAGTGACCAGCTAGATGTAAAATCAGAAAAAAATAAACTGTGAAAATGTGTAATTGACCTGGAAGAGTGGGATCTCTGAGTCATATCATCTCATCTGATGGATTGCTGAGGACTTCCCAATGGTGTCCTCAATCACTAATGGGGCCCTCCCACCATATGAAGAGTCCAGAAATTCTTTGTGCTTACTATTTTACTCCCCATGTTGCTCATGCCCCATAATCTTATTAAAAATACACCATGGAATATTACTCAGCCGTTAAAAAGAATTCATTTGAATCAGTTCTAATGAGATGGATGAAACTGGAGCCCATTATACAGAGTGAAGTAAGCCAGAAAGATAAAGACCATTACAGTATACTAACACATATATATGGAATTTAGAAAGATGGTAATGATAACCCTATATGCAAAACAGAAAAAGAGACACAGAAGTACAGAACAAACTTTTGAACTCTGTGGGAGAAAGTGAGGGTGGGATGTTTCAAAAGAACAGCATGTATATTATCTATAGTGAAACAGATCACCAGCCCAGGTGGGATGCAGGAGACAAGTGCTCGGGCCTGGTGCACTGGGAAGACCCAGAGGGATCGGGTGGAAAGGGAGGTGGGAGGGGGGATCGGGATGGGGAATACGTGTAACTCCATGGCTAATTCATGTCAATGTATGACAAAACCCACTGAAATGTTGTGAAGTAATTAGCCTCCAACTAATAAAACAAACAAACAAACAAACACCTCCCAGTTCAGAAAAAAAGGGGAACTTCTGAATCTAAATGACTCCAGATACTCAAGCATCTATAGCCAGTATAAAGTGGCCATGACAAAATAACATATTGGGACATAAACCTATTTATTTTCTTCTTCCGTGCTTCATTGAATTTTACCTGAGAACTTCTCCTTCCCCAGCCAAGATGCTAGACATGAATCACCCCTGGCTTTAGGGGAAGTTGTCAGAATGTAACCAGAGAATAAAAGTGTCAAAATCTTGGCTCTAGAGTTTTTCAAAAGCCAGAGGTTAGGTGTAAGACAAAGAAGATTTGGAAGTATTTGTAACCTACTTTTCTTGTCCTGCCCCAGATTCCACAGACGAGAGAGAAAAGAAAGGAGGGAGCACAGGAAAAGAAGTGGAGTCAGAAGGGAAGGAATATGAAACCTGACAGATGAAAAATCCATGAGTGGCCAACACCATAAAGCCATGTGCCAAGGAGCCCATTGCTCACTGATCCAGCAGAAACAATGCCTGGCTACAACCATTCAGCAGTCCAGACTCTCTTGAATTCCTGGGCACCTGGACAAGGTGGGATAATAAAGAAGCATCTTGAAGTGTATTATGGAATAACTGTTGAAATACCCGTTGCTATAAGGTTTACTCTTTTTTATTGGAAGATAATTGCTTTACAATACTGTGTAGGTTTATGCCATATATCAACATGAATCTGTTACAGGTATATATATATGTCCCCTCCCTCCTGACCTCCCTCCCGTCTGCCTTCTCATTCCACCACTCTAGGCTGTCACAGAGCAATGGGTTGAGTTCCCTGTGTCACATAGCAAATTTCCACTTGCTATCTATTTTACATATGTTAGTGTGCATGTTTCCATGCTATTCTCTCAATTTGTCCCACCCTCTCTTTCCCCCACTGTGTCCATAAGTCTGTTCTCTATGTCTGCGTCTTCATTGCTACCCTGGAAATAGGTTCATCAGTACCATCTTTCTAGATTCTAATGTTTGGAATACAATATTTTTCTTTCTCTTTATTAGTTCACTCTATATAATAGGCTCTAGGTTCACCCATCTCGGGCTTCCCTGAAAGCTCAGTTGGTAAAGAATCAGAATCCACCTGCAATGCAGGAGACCCGGGTTCAATACCTGGGTCAGAAAGATCCACTGGAGAAGGGAAAGGCTACCCACTCTAGTATTCTTGGGCTTCCCTTGTGCTTAGCTGGTAAAGAATCCACCTGCAATGCAGAAGACATGGGTTTTATCCCTGGGTTGGGAAGATCCCCTGGAGAAGGGAAAAGCTACCCACTCCAGTATTCTGGCCTGGAGAATTCCATGGACTGTATAGTCCAGGGGGTTGCAAAGAGTCTGACATGGGGTTGCAAAGGGTTGGACATGACTGAGCAACTTTCACTTTCACCCATCTCATTAGGACTGACTCAAATGCATTCTTTTTATAGCTGAGTAATATTCCATGGTATGCATGTACCACAATTTCTATATCCATTCATCTGTCGATGGACATCTAAGCTGCTTCCATGTCCTAACTATTGTAAAAAGTGCTGCAGTGAACATTGGGGGTACATGAGTCTCTTTTATTTATGGTTTTCTCAGGGTATATGCACAGTAGTGGGATTGTTGGGTCATATGGTAGTTTTATTCCTAGTTTTTTAAGTAATCTCCACACTGTTCTTCATAGTGGCTGTATCAATTTACATTCCTACCAACAGTGCAAGATACTTCTCTTTTCTACATATCCTCTCCAGCATTTATTACTCTTGATCTCAAGTTGTTATTACTATGGAGGCAAGTACCACCAGTTGATCCACTGGAGTTCTTGATACATCAGAGTTAGTTAGAAACCATCATATAGTCATACTCCTTTCATTCCTGGTATTGAATCCTGGTAGAACAACATGAATCCATCTGACACAGAATGCCACTAAAGCTGAGTCCATTAAAGCTGAGTTTTTTTTTAAAGATCACACCTACTCAAATACTTGCTATTTGCTGATAACTTCCAAATCCTTACTTCTTGCCTCCATCTTTTAATTTATTTTTTGACCCCATTTATTAGTCAGGGCCAGACAGGAAATGTATAACTCCTTCAAACTGGATTATTTGAGGAGGGCTTAATAAAGAGACTATTTACTGATGTGTGGTCATGGTTAAAGGAAACCAATGATGTTCTCTGGGAATGTTAGCTGCAGGAGCCCTTACTATCCCTATGTTTATTGCAGATGGGGATGGGCAATGGAAGACATTAAGCAGACAATTTAAGAGTTGGAAATCCATGTAAGAACTTCCTGGAAAGCCTTTTTCCCTTCAAGAATCTCATGAAAGCTATAAATCCTCACAACAACAAAAGTGTGCAAAACAGTATAAATATTTGATTTTACATGACATCCTGCAATGTCCATGGCCTCTCCACAGTGTACATACCTAGGAGTTCCATGGGTACAGGTTAAGAACCTCTCCCTCTCCCCACTCCAGAGAGGTTGTTTATAAAAATGTTATAGTTATTTCTATAGTTCTTATTTCCTTAGCTTTTTTTCCTACTATGTTTTTAGCAACTTAGATATCCCACAGCAAATCTGATACCTTTGGCCAACTATAAGTGAATCAACTGGGCCCTTTCTTTATTCAGACTAGCCCAATGTAAGGTATAACAGAGTATAAGCAGCAGAACTCTGAAGAAGCAGACAGAAATGTAGGGCTGGCCATGTGATACTGCGTTACCTAGCAACACTGGCTGGGAGTCTCTCCTTCCGGAGCTTCTCAGCAGAGAGAAATGATTTTAAAAGTGTGTGTGTGTGTGTGTGTGTGTGTGTGTGTGTGTGTGTGTGACAGAGACAGAGAAGGGAGGGGAGAGGAGAAACAGAAAGAGAAAGGGACAGAAAGAGAGAGTGTGTAATGTAAAGACAGACAAAGACAAGCAAAGGAGAGAATTTAGTAAACAAAGAAGTGAGAGATAATGAAGATAAATTCAGGGGAAAAGGGAAATGGAGAAGGCTCAGGAGGTGTGATGTAAGATGAACTCAACTGATAGGAAAAAGTGAGAAGCAAAGGCTGAAAGAAAGGAGGGTGGGAAGGGACGATGGAGTCAGCAGGACAGGCCCCTTCTGCCAGCCCCTCACTGCTGGCTGCTATGTTACTTTTACTTCACAATGGAAGTTACCCAGTTTCTTTCCCTAACTGCAATTTTTTCTTTGTCAAATGCTCAGTTGCAGTGGCAGCATCAGAAATTCTTTAATTAAGCACTATTGCATCCACAGCATTGCTCAGCCCAGTAAAGAGCCTCTTTTATGATAACCACAATGATGACTCAGCCCTGGAGCCCAGCTCTTTACGGTTTATCAAGTGCTTTCACAGCTGCCGTCTCCTGGGACCCTGACTGCAGCTCTGTGAGGTAGGCAGTGCGGGATTGTTAGACTTCAACTCTGCACGTGATGAAACTGAGGGTGCATAGCTGGGGCCCTGACTCCAAGCTCCAGGGCTGGGTCTGGGGACTGCTCTGTTGGACTTTCCAATCACATACTAAATGCAGTGGACCTACAGGCAAAGTGCTGCTCCCTGAAGAGTTACTGCAAGTCTCAAGCCAATAAGGGGCTTCTCCTTTCATCTTCTTTCCTTCCAATGTGCAAAGGTGTCCATCTCTATCTCCCAGAGCAGAGCTTAATTGGCCTGGGTGTACAGCCAGCTTCTGACAACCTCTTGAGATACTCCTGGGCACTCATCCTCTCAGGAAAGCTCTGCCTCTTTCATTTTCAGCATAACCACCAATGGCTACAAAGCCTCTTGGGTAGGGGAATGGACATTTGAGAGGGACAATTGGTAACTAGAGTCAGAGGGTCTGCAGGATCAGGTAGAGTAGAAGAGTTGGCAGCTGCATGCCATGGAGCAGTTGAGCCATTCCTGTTCCTTCCCAGGTCTCTCCAAAGCCTACAAGCTAGAATGGAGCCAAAATGAGCTGAAGTCTTCTGTTTGCACCAAGTTTCTCTCCGGCCAGTGTCCCCCTTATCTGATCCACCCTGTACTTACTGAGGATTAAGTTTCCAAAAATGCCATTTACCTGCTCAGCAACCTTTAATGATTTCTCCATTCATTATGGTATTATTTCATCACCCTGGCACTCAACAGCCACTTAGTATTGTCCAAACCTTCCTTTTCAGGTTAATATCTGCATCTTTCCTATATATAACACAGGAGTCTGACAAACCAGGCTATTTTCAGTTTCCAAACACAGTCCACAGCTCCCATCTATGCCTCTCTGCCTGCTATCCCCCTCCCAAATAGACCATATCCCCCCTTTATGTCTCCACATAGCAGTCGCCTTTTGTAGTATGTCAACTAGGCTAAAATGAACTACATTCCACACAAATACCTTCCTGCAGGTTACAGTGGGCCACAGGAGAGATTCTTACAGGAGATTTGGAAGGTGGAAGGAAAGCAGCTGCTCTTTTGTTGCCTGCACACGTTGTCACTTGTATGCTGACTCACCTTGTTCACATAAAGCGGTAGCCAGGCCTGCAACTGCTCCACCTTCCTCTGGATCCTATTTCAGCTTCCCTGACTTCTGAAACATGCGTGTGTTTAACTCAATGACAAAGGGCCAAATGTCTAACTTCTGTAGGACACTCACATCATCAAGGGCAGAGGCAATGAGAACTGATGCAGATTTTGGTCCACACTCATGAGCTTCAGCTCATGCTTTTGGGTCCCAGCCTGTCCTTGCTCCCCCACCTTACATCCATCTTCCCTTCCCCATTGCCCACCCTGTGCAGATATGAATGTTAGAAGTCACTTTGCTTCTGTGGGTCTCAGTTTTCTCACCAATATAAAGGGGGAAATTTTTCCAAATCTCCTAAATCTAAGGATATTTCTAGCTCTAACATTCAAGATGTCAGTATCCATGGCTTCTTATGGGAATTTAATCTCTGAAACAACAAAGGCATTGAGCTTGGAACAGGAGATCTGGACTCCAACCTCAGCTCTGCCTCTCCATAGCAATGGGGACTTGATCAAGAAGCTTTCCCTCTCTGGGCTGCACTTGCCCCGACAAGTTCACATACAGAAGTTAGACTTGCTGCTCTCGGCAGTCCCAGACAGCTCTAGTATATCAGACAGAACTCTTGAGAGTCCAAGTTCTCAGCCCTGAATGTGGGTCAAGGTTATTTCCTTGATATTTGTGGGGTGGTTTTTAAAAAATATTTTTGTGATATTTGATATCAAATATAAAATTCCTTGATATTTAATATTTCCTGCATATTTGTGGGATTTTCTATTTTCACGTGGGTTAAATATGTTCTCAGTGATTCCTTCAGTGCTTCAACTTTGAAAACCTTGTGTCTCTTTCAGAAAAATGCCGGCCTCCCCTCCCCCACATACTCGAGAAAAGTTGAGATGCTTTGATGTTTTCCTTGTTTATGGCTCAGTCTTTTGAAGAGGTTTCGTTATGAATTAGCCTTTCATTCCTCTACCTAGAGGATGACCAATGAGAAAAAAGGGGCGGAGGAGTAGAGTGGATGCCAGAGTTAGAAACGTCTTCCTGTACCTCTTCTAATGATACTAAAGTTAGAGATGAAGAATCACTTTTATTTTAAGCCTCCTATTTTCAGATGCTTATAACTTCAAGAAACATAAATGAGTACATGTGTTGGAAGTCTAATCAGGCTGAATTCTCAGATAATGGATTTTTGTTACTGCTGCTGCTAAGTCTCTTCAATGCCATTATTGTACAAGGCATGTAGTCAAGTTTTGTGGCTCACTCATATATTGAGAAGGTAAGGAGCCATTGACCTCAAATCTATGAAGAAAACACAACTATTATTGCATCTACTCAAGAGATACCTAAAGGTTGGCTTTTCTCCCTCATCCAACATCCATTTAGTTATTGACTCTGGTACCCTCCTCTCCATTCTTCCTGTCTTATTTTTATACCTTAGAACTTCCTTAATATTATGTAATGTTTAATACACATGAAAGAGAAAATTTCATATATGTAAAGGTAAATGTCAAGCAGGCAGATGTAGCAACAAATCTCAAGTGAAGATTTCCACTTGGAAGGCAACCTCAGTCATGTCTGACTCTTTGTGACCCCATGGACTGTAGCCCACCAGGATCCTCTGTCCATGGAATTCTCCAGGCAAGAATACTAGAGAGGGCGTCCATTTCCTTCTCCAGGGTATCTTCCCAAGCCAGGGATCTAATATGGCTCTCCTGTACTGCAGGCAGACTCTTTACCCACTGTGTCACCAGGGAAGACCTTGGAAGGCAACAGAGATCATAACAATGCTCACTACCAGAAAGAGGAGCCAAGGGCTTAGCTCACTGCACCTTGTATGTTCAGAGTAGCCAAGGAGGGCTCAACACACATCATTTGAAACAAGGCTTTTCTCACACACAGAAGAGATGTACCAAGGTCTGAGACAGTGTGCCCTGGTCTCCCACAGCCAGTGGGTTCCTTATCAAGAGAACTGCTGCCTCTAACTTCCTTGCTTGGGGGAAGGAGTGAAACAAAATCTGGAATGTACAGCCTATGAATAGATTGCCTATTATTCACCCTATTCTTTCCCTAGTCTATGTTCTGGATCCATATACAACAAGAGTAATGATCTCTGGTAACTGCATTTCTTTGAAACCTTTTTTCCCCCTGACTCTTTGGCTTTAGAGACTGCCTTGCAAGTCTCCTCACAGTTACACTAGGACTAACAGCTTTGTCTTTCAGCAAGGCTGGGCTTTAGGACTCCTCAGTGTGTGGCTATGGAAAGTCAGTGACATTGAGGCTACTTTGTGCATTATTAGGTATGCTTTAAACCTTGGAGAAGTTGGCCTGCTGGGGCTTGAAACTGAACAGGTCTCTATAGTATCAATTTGTATCATGTTTCCCACTACTCAGACTTCCAAGAGTCCTATGCATATTAAATTCATATGTGTTTCTTGTTCTCTCAAGACTCATTGATATAAGTCAAAGATTCATTTTGAGGTGGTCTCTTGTCAAGCCATAGCTAGCTGACAAGTCTCTGGGCAACCTTTACAGAAAACTGCTTGACTCATAAATAATTTGAGGTTCTAAATAAAAGGTTTGACTTTTATTTAGCTCTGTCTTATAAGAAATAACTTCTCGGGAGGAGCCAAGATGGCGGAGGAGTAGGACGGGGAGACCACTTTCTCTCCTACAAATTCATCAAAAGAATAACTGAACGCAGAGCAAACTTCGCAAAACAACTTCGGATCGCTAGCTGAGGTCATCAGGCGCCCAGAAAAGCAGCCCATTGTCTTCGAAAGGAGACTTTTACGATTTTTTTAATTAGGGGGGAAAAAAAAATTTTTTTTTTCTTTTTTCTTTTTTTTCTTTTTCTTTCTTTTTTTTTCTTTTTTTTCTTTCCTTTTTCTCTTCTATTTTCTATTTTTCTTTTTCTCTTATTTCTTTTAAAGTCCTCTAGTACTCCTCTACTACTCCTTAATTTTCATTTTCAATACACTATAACCTTACAAAAAAAAAAAAAAGAAGAGAAGCCCTATTTTTAAACCGAAGATTATTCTCTCCCAATCTTGACTCTCTGTTTTCTACCTCAGAACACCTCTATTTCCTCCTTTCCCCTTCCCTTCCCAATCCAATTCTGTGAATCCTTGTAGGTGACTGGGCTACGGAGAACACTCTGGGAACAGACAGCTGCGTAGATCTGTCTCTCTCCTCTTGAGTCCCCCTTTTTCTCCTCCTGTTCATCTCTATCTCCCTCCTCCCTCTCCTCTTCTTCATGTAACTCTGTGAACCTCTCTGGGTGTCCCTAACGGGGGAGAATCTTTTAGCCATTAACCTAGAAGTTTTCTTATCAGGGCTGTATAGTTGGAGAAGTCCTGAGACTACAGGAAGAAGAAAACTGAAATCCAGAGGCAGGAGACTTAAGCCCAAAACCTGAGAACACCAGAAAACTCCTGACTACATGGAACTTTAAGTAATAAGTGACCGTCCAAAAGCCTCCATACCTACACTGAAACCAACCACCACCCAAGAGCCAATAAGTTTTAGAGCAAGACATACCACGCAAATTCTCCAGCAACGCAGGAACATAGCCCTGAACATCAACATACAGGCTGCCCAAGGTCACACCTAACACATAGACCCATCTCAAAACTCATTACTGGGCACTCCATTGCTCTCCAAAGAAAAGAAATCAAGTTCCACGCACCAGAACACTGACGCAAGCTCCCCTAACCAGGAAATCTTGACAAGCCAATCGTCTAACCCCACCCACTGGGTTAATCCTCCACAATAAAAAGGAGCCACAGACCTCCAGAATACAGAAAGCCCACTCCAGATACAGCAATCTAAACAAGATGAAAAGGCAAAGAAATACCCAACAGGTAAAGGAACATGAAAAATGCCCACCAAGTCAAACAAAAGAGGAGGAGATAGGGAATCTACCTGAAAAAGAATTTAGAATAATGATAATAAAAATGATCCAAAATCTTGAAAACAAAATGGAGTTACAGATAAATAGCCTGGAAACAAAGATTGAAAAGATTCAAGAACTGTTTAATAAAGGCCTAGAAGAAATAAAAAAGAGTCAATTAAAAATGAATAATGCAATGAATGAGATCAAAAACACTTTGGAGGGAACCAAGAGTAGAAAAACGGAGGCAGAAGATAGGATAAGTGAGGTAGAAGATAAAATGGTGGAAATAAATGAAGCAGAGAGGAAAAAAGAAAAAAGGATCAAAAGAAATGAGGACAATCTCAGGGACCTCTGGGACACTGTGAAACGCCCCAACATTCGAATCATAGGAGTTCCAGAAGAAGAAGACAAAAAGAAAGGCCATGAGAAAATACTCGAGGAGATAATAGCTGAAAACTTCCCTAAAATGGGGAAGGAAATAGCCACCCAAATCCAAGAAACCCAGAGAGTCCCAAACAGGATAAACCCAAGGCGAAACACCCCAAGACACATATTAATCAAATTAACAAAGATCAAACACAAAGAACAAATATTAAAAGCAGCAAGGGAAAAACAACAAATAACACACAAAGGGATTCCCATAAGGATAACAGCTGACCTATCAATAGAAACCCTCCAGGCCAGAAGGGAATGGCAGGACATCCTGAAAGTAATGAAAGAGAATAACCTACAACCTAGATTACTGTATCCAGCAAGGATCTCATTCAGATATGAAGGAGAACTCAAAAGCTTTACAGATAAGCAAAAGCTGAGAGAATTCAGCACCACCAAACCAGCTCTTCAACAAATGCTAAAGGATCTTCTCTAGACAGGAAATACAGAAAGGTTGTTTAAACGTGAACCCAAAACAACAAAGTAAATGGCAACGGGACCACACCTATCAATAATTACCCTAAATGTAAATGGGTTGAATGCACCAACCAAAAGACAAAGATTGGCTGAATGGATACAAAAACAAGACCCCTATATATGCTGTCTACAAGAGACCCACCTCAAAACAAGAGACACATACAGACTAAAAGTGAAGGGCTGGAAAAAAATATTTCATGCAAACGGAGACCAAAAGAAAGCAGGAGTCGCAATACTCATATCAGATAAAATAGACTTTCAAATAAAGGATGTGAAAAGAGACAAAGAAGGACACTACATAATGATCAAAGGATCAATCCAAGAAGAAGATATAACAATTATAAATATATATGCACCCAACATAGGAGCACCGCAATATGTACGGCAAACACTAACGAGTATGAAAGAGGAAATTAATAGTAACACAATAATAGTGGGAGACTTTAATACCCCACTCACAACTATGGACAGATCAACTAAACAGAAAATTAACAAGGAAACACAAACCTTAAATGACACAATGGACCAGCTAGACCTAATTGATATCTATAGGACATTTCACCCCAAAACAATCAACTTCACCTTTTTCTCAAGTGCACACGGAACCTTCTCCAGAATAGATCACATCCTGGGCCATAAATCTAGTCTTGGAAAATTCAAAAAAATTGAAATCATTCCAGTCATCTTTTCTGACCACAGTGCAGTAAGATTAGATCTCAATTACAGGAAAAAAATTGTTAAAACTTCAAACATATGGAGGCTAAATAACACGCTTCTGAATAACCAACAAATCATAGAAGAAATCAAAAAAGAAATCAAAATATGTATAGAAATGAATGAAAATGAAAACACAACAACCCAAAACCTATGGGACACTGTAAAAGCAGTGCTAAGGGGAAGGTTCATAGCATTACAGGCTTACATCAAGAAACAAGAAAAAAGCCAAATAAATAACCTAACTCTACACCTAAAGCAATTAGAGAAGGAAGAAATGAAGAACCCCAGGGTTAGCAGAAGGAAAGAAATCTTAAAAATCAGGGTGGAAATAAATGCAAAAGAAACTAAAGAGACCATAGCAAAAATCAACAAAGCTAAAAGCTGGTTTTTTGAAAAAATAAACAAAATTGACAAACCATTAGCAAGACTCATTAAGAAACAAAGAGAGAAAAACCAAATTAACAAAATTAGAAATGAAAATGGAGAGATCACAACAGACAACACTGAAATACAAAGGATCATAAGAGACTACTACCAGCAGCTCTATGCCAATAAAATGGACAACTTGGATGAAATGGACAAATTCTTAGAAAAGTATAACTTTCCAAAACTGAACCAGGAAGAAATAGAAGATCTTAACAGACCCATCACAAGCAAGGAAATCGAAACTGTCATCAAAAATCTTCCAGCAAACAAAAGCCCAGGACCAGATGGCTTCACAGCTGAATTCTACCAAAAATTTAGAGAAGAGCTAACACCTATCTTACTCAAACTCTTCCAGAAAATTGCAGATGAAGGTAAGCTTCCAAACTCATTCTATGAGGCCACCATCACCCTAATTCCAAAACCTGACAAAGATGCCACAAAAAAAGAAAACTACAGGCCAATATCACTGATGAACATAGATGCAAAAATCCTTAACAAAATTCTAGCAAACAGAATCCAACAACATATTAAAAAAATCATACACCATGACCAAGTGGGCTTTATCCCAGGAATGCAAGGATTCTTTAATATCCGCAAATCAATCAATGTAATACACCACATTAACAAATTGAAAGATAAAAACCATATGATTATCTCAATAGATGCAGAGAAAGTCTTTGACAAAATTCAACACTCATTTATGATTAAAACTCTCCAAAAAGCAGGAATAGAAGGAACATACCTCAACATAATAAAAGCTATATATGACAAACCCACAGCAAGCATCACCCTCAATGGTGAAAAATTGAAGGCATTTCCCCTGAAATCAGGAACAAGACAAGGGTGCCCACTCTCACCACTACTATTCAACATAGTGTTGGAAGTTCTGGCCACAGCAATCAGAGCAGAAAAAGAAGTAAAAGGAATCCAGATAGGAAAAGAAGAAGTAAAACTCTCACTGTTTGCAGATGACATGATCCTCTATATAGAAAACCCTAAAGACTCTACCAGAAAATTACTAGAGCTAATCAATGAATATAGTAAAGTTGCAGGATATAAAATTAACACACAGAAATCCCTTGCATTCCTATATACTAACAATGAAAAAACAGAAAGAGAACTTAAGGAAACAATACCATTCACCATTGCAACAAAAAGAATAAAATACTTAGGAGTATATCTACCTAAAGAAACAAAGGACCTATACATAGAAAACTATAAAACACTGATGAAAGAAATCAAAGAGGACACAAACAGATGGAGAAACATACCGTGTTCATGGATTGGAAGAATCAATATTGTCAAAATGGCTATTCTACCCAAAGCAGTCTATAGATTCAATGCAATCCCTATCAAGCTACCAACGGTATTTTTCACAGAACTAGACCAAAGAATTTCACAATTTGTATGGAAATACAAAAAACCTCGAATAGCCAAAATAATCTTGAGAAAGAAGAATGGAACTGGAGGAATCAACCTGCCTGACTTCAGACTCTACTACAAAGCCACAGTCATCAAGACAGTATGGTACTGGCACAAAGACAGAAATATAGATCAATGGAACAGAATAGAAAGCCCAGAGATAAATCCACGAACCTATGGACACCTTATCTTTGACAAAGGAGGCAAGGATATACAATGGAAAAAAGACAACCTCTTTAACAAGTGGTGCTGGGAAAACTGGTCAACCACTTGTAAAAGAATGAAACTAGAACACTTTCTAACCCCATACACAAAAATAAACTCAAAATGGATTAAAGATCTAAATGTAAGACCAGAAACTATAAAACTCCTAGAGGAGAACATAGGCAAAACACTCTCCGACATAAATCACAGCAAGATCCTCTATGACCCACCTCCCAGAATATTGGAAATAAAAGCAAAACTAAACAAATGGGATCTAATGAAACTTAAAAGCTTTTGCACTACAAAGGAAACTATAAGCAAGGTGAAAAGACAGCCCTCAGATTGGGACAAAATAATAGCAAATGAAGCAACAGACAAAGGATTAATCTCAAAAATATACAAGCAACTCCTGCAGCTCAATTCCAGAAAAATTAATGACCCAATCAAAAAATGGGCCAAAGAACTAAACAGACATTTCTCCAAAGAAGACATACAGATGGCTAACAAACACATGAAAAGATGCTCAACATCACTCATTATTAGAGAAATGCAAATCAAAACCACAATGAGGTACCATTACACGCCAGTCAGGATGGCTGCTATCCAAAAGTCTACAAGCAATAAATGCTGGAGAGGGTGTGGAGAAAAGGGAACCCTCTTACACTGTTGGTGGGAGTGCAAACTAGTACAGCCGCTATGGAAAACAGTGTGGAGATTTCTTAAAAAACTGGAAATAGAACTGCCATATGACCCAGCAATCCCACTTTTGGGCATACACACTGAGGAAACCAGATCTGAAAGAGACACGTGCACCCCAATGTTCATCACAGCACTGTTTATAATAGCCAGGACATGGAAGCAACCTAGATGCCCATCAGCAGATGAATGGATAAGGAAGCTGTGGTACATATACACCATGGAATATTACTCAGCCATTAAAAAGAATTCATTTGAACCAGTCCTAATGAGATGGATGAAGCTGGAGCCCCTTATACAGAGTGAAGTAAGCCAGAAAGTTAAAGAACATTACAGCATACTAACACATATATATGGAATTTAGAAAGGTGATAACGATAACCCTATATGCAAAACAGAAAAAGAGACACAGAAATACAGAACAGACTTTTGAACTTTGTGGGAGAATGTGAGGGTGGGATATTTCAAAAGAACAGCATGTATACTATCTATGGTGAAACAGATCACCAGCCCAGGTGGGATGCATGAGACAAGTGCTCCGGCCTGGTGCACTGGGAAGACCCAGAGGAATCGGGTGGAGAGGGAGATGGGAGGGGGGATCGGGATTGGGAATACATGTAAATCCATGGCTGATTCATATCAATGTATGACAAAACCCACTGGAAAAAAATAATAATAATAAAATAGTAAATTCAAAAAAAAAAAAAAAAAGAAACAAACACATGCTGTGTGTAATAAATACATCAGTAGTTTCCAAAATAAAAAAAAAAAAAAGAAATAACTTCTCTAAAATCTTGAAAAATATTGCATTAGTTTTCCCAAGTCATCATTCAGTTCAGTTCAGTCACTCAGTCGTGTCCGACTCTTTGTGACCCCATGGACTGCAGCATGCCAGGCTTCCCTGTCCATCACCAAATCCCAGAGCTTGCTCAAACTCATGTCCATCGAGTTGGTGATGGCCATCCAACCATCTCATCCTCTGCTGTCCCCTTCTCCTCCTGCCTTCAATCTTTCCCAGCATCAGGGTCTTTTCCAATGGGTCAGTTCTTCCCATCAGGTGGACAAAGTATTGGAATTTCAGCTTCAGCATCAGTCCTTCCAATGAATATTCAGGACTGATTTCTTTTAGGATGGACTGGTTGGATCTCCTTTTAGTCCAACAAAATCACAAGAGTCTTCTCCAATACCACAGTTCAAAAGCATCAGTTCTTCAGCACTCAGCCTTCTTTATGGCCCAACTCTCACATTCATACATGACTACTGGAAAAACCATAGCTTTGACTAGATGGAACTTTGTTGGCAAAGTAATGTCTCTGCTTTTTAATATGCTGTCTAGGTTGGTCATAGCTTTTATTCCAAGGAGCAAGTGTCTTTTAATTTCATGGATGCAGTCACCATCTGCTATGATTTTGGAACCCAAGAAAATAAAGTCTGTCACTGTTTCTGTTGTTTCCCCATCTATTTGCCATGAAGTGATAGGACTGGATGCCATAATCCTAGTTTTTTGAATGTTTAGTTTTAGCTGAGCTTTTTCACTCTCCTCTTTCACTTTCATCAAGAGGCTCTTTAGTTCTCCTTTGCTTTCTGCCATAAGGGTGGTGTTATCTGCATATCTGAGGTTATTGATATTTCTCCCAGCAATCTTCATTCCAGCTTGTGCTTTATCCAGCCCAGTATTTCGCATGATGTACTCTGCGTATATGTTAAATAAGCAGGGTGACAATATACAGCCTTGACATACTCCTTTCCCAATTTGGAACCAGTCCACTGTTACATGTCCTATTCTAACTGTTGCTTCTAGACCTGCATACAGATTTCTCAGGAGGCATGTAAGGTGGTCTGGTATTCCCATCTCTTTAGAATTTCCCAAAGTTTGTTGTGATCCACAAAGTCAAAGGCTTTAGCATAGTCAATGAAGCAGATGTTTTTCTGGAACTTTCTTGCTTTTTCTATGATCCAATGGAAATTGGCAATTTGATCTCTGGTTCCTCTGCCATTTCTAAATCCAGCTTGAACATCTGGAAGTTCATGGTTCACAAACTGTTGAAGCCTGACTTGGAGAATTTTGAGCATTACTTTGCTAGCATTTGAGAGATGAGTGCAATTGTGCAGTAGTTTGAAAATTCTTTGGCATTACCTTTCTTTGGGATTGGAATGAAAACTGACCTTTTCCAGTCCTGTGGCCACTGCTGAGTTTTCCAAATTTGCTGGCATATTGAGTACAGCACTTTCACAGCATCATCTTTTAGGATTTGAAATAGCACAACTGGAATTCTATCACGTCCACTAGCTTTATTTGTTGTGATGCTTCCTAAGACCCACTTGACTTCACATTCCTGGATGTCTGGATTGTCTTGACTTCACAATCCTGGTGAGTGATCACACCATCATAGTTATCTGGGTCGTGATGATCTTTTTTGTATAGTTCTGTGTATTTTTGCCACGTTTTCTTAATATCTTCTGCTTCTGTTAGGTCCATACCATTTCTGTCCTTTATTGTTCTCATCTTAAGACCATACTAATTCATTTCTTCACTCAACCAATGTTCAATCACTCGGTCGTGTCTGACTCTTTGTGACGCCATGGATTGCAGCATGCCAGGCTTCCCTGTCATTTACCATCTCCCAGAGCTGGCTCAAACATGTCCATCAAGTTGGTGATGCCATCCAGCCATCTCATCCTCTGTCAGCCCCTTCTCCTCCTGCCCTTAATCTTTTCTAGCATCAGGGTCTTTTTCAAGGAGTCAGCTCTTCAAATCAGATGGCCAAAGTATTGGAGCTTCAGCTTCAGCATCAGTCCTTTGAGTGAATATTCAGGGTTTATTTCCTTTAGGATTGACTGGTTTGATCTTGGTAAAGAGGCAGGAAGGGGCCTTGCATACCAGAGTCAACAGTTTGGACTTATCTGTAAGACCGCATTATGTCACCAGAAGGTTTTAATTAGAGAAGTGATTTGTGTTGTAGAAGTACCACTCTGGAAGCAATGTGGAGAAAGAATAAAAGAGAAGCAATAACACAGTACAGATTATAGCAAAGTGTCTGTAAGGATTGCTGAAGGAAGTAGTAGAAGGCACACTGAGACATACATAGAATTCAGAATCAACAGTTGATTGCCTATGAGCCATGACTGGAGGTGGGGATGCAGGAGATGTTCATATATAGGGATAAGTGGTGGTTGATGTATTTACAACTTAGGAAGTCTTCACATAAACAGGAAAAGAAAGGAGAGAGGAGAATTTCACCAAACCAAATCAATGAAATGAGAAAAAGGAGAGAACAGATGGTCAGGAGATAGAGATGAAGAGGCAAAGCTTTCAATAAGATCAAAGATCAAAAGTGTAGAGGAAATAGGAAAATGAGAGAGCTAAGAGAATAACTAGGAGGTTGTGATCTGGGATATTTTAATTTATGCTGTCAGAAATAGAGAAAGTATTTTCAGGTGAAAAATAAACCTAGAATGGGTCTGTGGGAGAGCGTAGCTAGTATGGGCTGGAGGTGTTCACTAGAGATGAGAAGGCCAAATTGCTTGGTGGTCGATGTGGAGGTTGACATCATCTGGAAGATGGTAAGATGGGGCAGAGAGTAAGACCATGAGCCAGACGACCAAGTCCTCCATACAACTGAATAACTAGGAGGGCAGTAGATGATAGCACAAAGAAGCATAGAAGATGACACAGAAGAATGGCATGAACCTCAAAAAGGTAGATATAATTTGCCTTAGAAGCAGCATAAGAGTGAAAAATACCTATCTCTCATCCAGCCCTAAGGTACATGGTGTGTGAGAGAACAAAGTCTTCACTGGAGAAGACTTCAGGAAAGCTGTGTTTTTAGTGAATAACCTGGGTACACTTAAAGCCTGAACATGAAGGGATCATTCAGAGAAGATGACATAATGGAGATATCCTAGGTTCTCTACTCTGTTCAACTGATATATTCATCTATCCTTCTGCTAGAACTTCACTGTCTTATTATAGCTTTATAATGATATTTGCAGAGCAAATCCTTTCACTATCCTATTTAGAAATATCTTGATTATTTTGGGGCTTTTGCTTTTCTACATAAATTTTAAAGTTAGATTGACAAATTCTACAAAATAAAACTTGTTAAAATGTTTACTGTAAAAGTATTGAATTATCAATGTTAGAGTATTGACATATTTATAATATTTAATCTGTCCATCCATGAATATGATATCTGTATTTGTTTCAGACTTGTTTCATGCCTTCCAATAAAGTTCTATCATTTTATCTGTGTAAGTCTTCTACATTTTATATTAAAGTTGTTCCTAGGCACTTCACATGTTTTAATATCACTGCAATATTTAATTTTTAATCATAATTTCTAAATATTTTTGAGCCAACATTGTTATCTTTTTCCTAACTTCTCGGAGGAAATGCTTAGTTCATTAATTTTCAGACTTTCTTCCTTTTTATTTGAAAGATGTTGCTTTAACTGTATCTCACAAAATTTTTTGGCCTTGTGGCATGTGGTAGTTACCCTACCAGGATTTGAATCCATGTCCCCTGCATTGGAAATAAAGCATCATAACCACTGGACCACTAGGGAAGTCCCATGTATCTCACAAATTTTATTATTTGATATTTTCATTTTTTCACTTCAAATTATTTTCAAATTCCTGTTATGATTTCTTCTTTTATCTATGGATTATTTTAAATTGACTATTCAAATATGTGGAGATTTTTCTGGTTAATGCCTGTTACTGATCTCTAGCTTAATTCCACTGTGGTCAGAGAAACTGCTCTGTGTTGTTTCAATCCTTTGCAATTTGTTGAGACTTGCTTTCTGGACATACTATGGCCAATTTTTGTAAATGTTGCACATGTTCTGGGAAAAACTGTACTTTCAAATTGTTTGATAGATAATAGGCATAGATGAAGATGGAGATGTAATTACAGATATAGGTATAGAAATAGATATTTAGATATGAGTGCATACAGCTATATGTCTCCATTAAGTCAAGTTTGTTAATCACTTTTTTCATATCTTCTATATATTTACTGATTTTTTTTTCTGCTTGTTGTAACAATTACAAAGAGAGATATAATAAAATATCCAACTATGATTGGTCATTTCTCCTAATAATTATGTCAATTTTTGCTCTTGTGTTTTTAGGCCACATCATTAGGTGGCAGAAATATTTTAAGACTGCCAGGATAAACACATACATGTTCATCAATAGAGGAATGGATAAATAAGACGTGGTACATATATACAATGGAGTATTACTTTGTAGTAAAAGAGAATGAAATAATGCCACTTACAGCAACATGGATGGACCTAGAGATTGCCATACTGAGTGAAGTAAGTCACACACAGAGAGACAAATATCATATGATATCACTTATATGTGGAACCTAAACAAAATAGTACAAATGAACTTATTTACAAAACAGAAACAGATTCACAGATGTAGAAAACAATCTTATGGTTACCAGGGGGAAAGAGGGAGAGGGATAAATTGGGAGATTGGAACTGACATATAAACACTACTATATATAAAATAGGTAAGTAATTTTCTCCTGGCCTTTTCCTTCTCCAGAGCAACCACCCCATCTGATTCCTGCAGGCTGCTGCTGCTGCTGCTAAGTCGCTTCAGTCGTGTCCGACTCTTAGCGACCCCATGGACTGCAGCCTAACAGGCTCCTCCGTCCATGGGATTCTCCAGGCAAGAGTATTGGAGTGGGTTGCCATTGCCTTCTCTTCCTGCAGGCTAATCCTCTCCTAATCAGTTCTTTGATTCTTATGGCACAGTACCTTGTCTACCCTCCTTCTTTGCACATAGGATCTGTAGTTTTTCTCTTTCTTACTTCCATCCCAGAATACCTAGTGCTGGACGGAATAAACAGCAGAAGCTTGCAAAGGGTTTGTTTGTTTGTTTGGTCCCTCAAAATTATATGAACCCAAATGCTCTGTCTTTTTTTTTTATTCTTAGATGACCAAACTGGACCAAGTTCATCCTTTTATAGAAGAAAATCCCAAATGAGCTGCAGAGCAGGTTATGAACAAGCCTTTTAATTGGATGCCAATGATGTAATGATACTCATTACAGTCACGGGTCTGGGTGTTCTTCACACTCCTTGCATGTATAATTTCTATTGCACAATTGCAAGAATATTTCTCAGAGATTGCCACCTTTCTCAGGTGATTTGAGTTTTCAGTATTTAGTGCTTTGCTTTTTAACACTCAGTAAACATCCCAACAGTGCTCAGAAATATCCATTGTCTTCTATTTCTTCTTCCTCATCCTGAATTCCCAGCGATTTTCTCTATGTGTGTGGGTCACTGCTTTTCCCTTGGATCCACTAAAGCAATCATAACAATGTCCATACCCTCAAGTAACTTACATTCTAGTGGAGAGAGACAGATGATGCACACGCACGTGTGCACACACACACACACACACACACACAAATCAAATATGCAAGATGACTTCAAAGAGTGATGAATGCTCTGCAGAAAATCAAGAGAGCAATGACATAGAGAGTGAAGATGGGTTAATGTTAGATTTCAAGAAGATGACTGGCTTGAAGTAGAAATTTGAACTATGCACCTATCTAAAGGATGAGTATTCTACATAGTGTAAGTGCTCAATCACTTTAGTTGTGTCTGACTCTTGGCGACCCCATGGACTGTAGCCCACCAGGGTCCTCTGTCCATGGAATTCTCCAGGTAAGAATACTGGAGTGGGTTGCCATGCCCTCGTCCAGGGGATCTTCCCAACCCATTGGTTGAACCTACATCTCTTTTGTCTCCTGCATTGGCAGAAGGGTTCTTTACCACTAGCGCCACCTGGGAAGCCCCATTCTAGGTAGAGGGAACAGCAAACACCAGACCCTGAGGCAGCAGTGTGCTCGGTGTGTTCAAGAAACAGCAAGACAGCAAGTAGAGCTTCAGTGAAGTGAGACAGAGGAGAGCAGAAGAAAACCTTGGGAGTTTGACTTTTGTTGCAAGTAGCACAGGAAGCCATTGGGGACTTTTGAGCCATTGGGGAGTCATAGGATCTGGTTCCATCTTTTAAACATTTCCTGTAGCTTCCTTGTAGAGGGTAGATGGACTTCCCTGGAAGCTCAACTGGTAAAGAATCCACCTACAATGTAGGAGACCCCGGTTTGATTCCTGGATTGGGAAGATCCCCTGGAGAAGGGATAGGCTACTCCAGTATTCTGGGGCTTCCTTGGTGGCTCAGATGGTAAAGAATCCACCTGCAATGCATCAGACCTGGGTTCAGTCCTTGAGTTGGAAAGATCCCGTAGAGGAGGGCATGGCAACCCACTCCAGTATTCTGGCCTGGAGAATCCCTATGGACAGAGGAGCCTGGCGGGCTATAGTCCATGGGGTCACAAAGAGTCAGACATGACTGAGCGACTAAGCACAGCACAGCACAAAGGGTAGAATGTAGAGTTATGTTACAGATAGCAGAAACCACTTTAACTCATTTAAAAGGGTTTACAATTGGGTACTTACAAAGTTGTTGAAAAAATCATAATTTATTGATACTCTGTGTTGAATGTTCAGAACATTTTCACTTAATAGCACATAATTGGCACATCAGGAAGGTGGAGAATCAGGAAGACACTGCTCCAGTAGCTGCCTCCGGGACCACACCATCTCTGCTCAGAGCATCAAAAATCTTGACCTTATTGCCTCATTCTCTTCCTAAATACAGTGGCTACATTATGACCTGTCTTTTGATGCCCACAAAACTAGGAACTGCACCTTGAGAGGTCTGTTACTGCTCATACAAAAGAAGCAAAAGCTTCCAAGACTGTGCTCACTAGCAAAAACTAGAAATCACAGAAGCATGAATGCTACCCACTCAGCATTCCAAATTGCATTAAGTTTCATCTGCTTGGCAGAGACTAGGTCACCAGGGATTTCGAGAAATATAAGCTTTAGCATTCTGACCTCTATCATTTAGTAAGATATGCTTTGATTGGGGTTATAATGAAGTCAAATGAGCTAATGTATGATATTTGCCACAGGAGACAAGATCAGAAATAAGGGAGCCAGTTAGAGGCTGTTCTAGTAGTTCACCTGAAAGAGGATGATGATGACTTGCACCAGAGTAAAAAAGGTAAAGGTTTTGAAAGATGGTTGGATTTAATATTGTACTCTGAAAATAGTACTTGTTTATAGATTGGGGCAGGAATGATGAAAAAGATATAAAAGAGCGGACATTAAGACTTCTAGCCATCCCTGCCTCAGCTACCCTTGAGAACCTTTCCTAAATAATTAAGCCTGGTTTAGGAGACCCTCTTAGGTATATCAAAGCATTACACAGTGTTGGAATCCCTTGTTTTATCATCTGTATTTCTACCAAATTTCCACTTCCCCGCCAGCAGAGCATGTGTCTGATTGTGAATGGCACAGTGCCGGGCACATTGAGCAATCTCAATAAATACCATCCTAAGAACAGATGAAAGAGATGAGTGAACTAATTCATAAAAACACAAAAACTACCAAAACTGACTCAAGAATAAATAGAAAATCTGAACATACCTGTAACAAGTAAAGAGGTTGAACCAGTAATTAAAACAAAGAAACACCCAGGACCAATTAGCTTGACTGGGGAATTCTACCAAGTATTTAAAGAATTAACACTAATCTTTTTCAAACTCTTCCAAAAAATAGAAAACTATGAAGTACTGCTTAATTCATTTTATGAGTCAGCATTACCATAATACCAATGCCAGACAAGAAAAGAAAACTATGCTCTATCCCTTATGAACATACATGCAAAAATCTTCAACAAAATCTTAGCAAACTGAATCCAGCAGCACATTAAAAGGACTATAATCATGACCAAGTGGAATTTGTCCCAGAAATTCAAGGGTGGATCCTCAATGAGTTATATGTAGATTTATCATATGAATCAGCAACTCCACTCCTGAGCATACCTAAGAGAATTAAAAAAAAAAAATGTTTTCACAAGGTGCGTACAAGCTGAAAAGGTACACACAAATACTCACAGCAGCACTTTTAACACTAACCAAAAAGTGGACACCACCCAAATGTCCATCAATAGATGAATGGAGAGACAAATGAAGTATATCTACACAATGGAATATTATTCAGCATTGAAAAGGAATGGAGTACAGATACATGCAACAAAATGGATGAACCTTCAGAACATACTAATTGAAAAAAAGAGTCACAAAGGATACATGTTGTATGATTCTCTTCATACGAAATGTCTATGGTAGACAAATCCATAGAATCAGAAATCAGTTTAGTGACTAAAAGGGCCAGGGAGCAGGGAGGAAGAGTGAGGAGTGACTATTAATGGGTATAGGGTCTCCTTTAGGAGTGATCAAAATGTCTTGTAACTAAATAGAGAGATGATTACAGAACACTTTGAATATATTAAAATCCATTGAATTATACACTTTAAAAGAGTGAGTTGCATGGTATGTCAAATCTTTAAAAAGCTACTATTTTTAAAAAAAGAAAATGATGGATAAAAGAATATCATGTCACCATGAGTCCATCTATTCAGAGGCCTGATGAATTTCTCAGTACTAATGTGCCATTAAGAGTTCTCACTGATTGCCAAGAGTTCTCACTGATTGCCAAGTTCTCACTGGTTGCTGCATGGGGTTACAATCTTTACAGTAGTCAAAAACTGAAATTCAACTCCATTTGAGGGGCATGGAATCCAGGCTTATTCAAGCCAAGAAACACTGTGTTGGGCTGAACTTCTTTACTCTCTAGCAGAGGATTTAGTCCTTTAAAGTATACTACACCTCATTATACCAAACAAGAAATGAAAAGATCCTGTGCTTTGTCTTTGTGCTTCATTGTGAACTATAGCCATATTCACAGAGATATCTGAGATGATGTTGCTAACAGTGGGGTATAAACACTAAAGCTCTGCTATAGAAACTGCCGTGAAAGAGCTTCTAGAAAATAAAGGTGAAGCATCAGTTAGTTCAACATGGATTGGGAATTTTGAACAAAATCAAATTTGAAACATTTAAATTGTATAACAATCAAACACCAAATGAAATCATGAGAAATTCCAGGGCAATGTGATAAGTCTTATGTGACTCAGGCTTTTGATAACCCTACTGGATAAACCAGCAACTGTGTCACAGGACCCCAAATAAAACCTATGATGTGTGGTCAGTGGCTTTGTAAATTGCCACATCTAAATTAGGAGGTAAATGAGTAGTTTAAAAATGAACTGTGATTCATTGAGCTTATTAGTTTTTTACTTGAGATTCCAAACTCTTCCTGGATACTGGTCCATGTAGGCCTTTTCTTCTGAGATCCAGAAGCTTCAGACTGGGGCAAATACATTTGGGACACATCTCAGGCACCGATTCCCCTGGCCTGCATTCTGCAGTCCTTCTATACATGTGTTGCTGCCCCTACTGGAGTCACATAGCTCATCTTAAGAACTATGGATATAGTTAGTCAGCTCCAGAGACACATTTTTCCTTCCCTTCATCCCACCTAACTCCAGAAGATCTCCCATTGCTGACATGTTAAACATGTGCTTGGCCATTAGGTATTTTCCATGTATTCATTCACTTTTTCCCTATGAGGAAGTCCTATTATCCCCACTTTGGAGATGAGGAAACTGAGGCACAAAGAAATTAGATAGCTTGCTTAAGATAACACAGCTAGTGAGTGTCAGGGCTGAGATTCAAACCCAGGCAGTCTGGCTTCAGAGCCCAACTCCATCATATCCTCTCCACTCCTGGCTGAAAAACAGTAGCTCAATTACAGGGCTGTTGTGAGGATTAAATTATTATTGTTAGTCCTCTGTAGTAGAGTGGCCCTTTCTGTCCAGTGGGCCTGAATTGGGAGTACATTTTGCAAATTAAGGTCCAGACATTCTGGAACAAGCATTTCCATTTATTTTAATAAGCCTAACAGAACCTAAGGTGAAGTTCTGCATAAACAGAGTTCCATAATAATGCATTTCATTAGAAAGAAGCTCTCTTAACATGTTTACATTTAATGGAACACAAGAAGGGTCACTTTGACTTCATTTTCAAAGCTGACTCCTGAGTAACGTCTACAGGTTCTCAAAAAAGCTTTCATGGACCTAATAACTTGTGGGAAAAGGTTATACACTTGAATATGTGCACACCCTGTTCTAAAAGCCTTTTCTTCCACTTTAGTAGTGTTGATGTTAGGAAGCGTAGCCTTGGTCAGTGTTCATCCGGAAGGCATCTTGGTCCTTCCTACTCCATCCCAACTCAATAGGCTCCACCAGAGAGAAACAAGTCTAGAGGAACCAATTCACTGTAATGGGCAATGTTCCCATAAACAACATCAGGAACATGAAAGCTGTCAGAAATACTGCAATGGGTTCCTGTCATTGTTTTATGGAAATTCATGCACCCAAGTAAATACCATACTCACCTCTGGTTTCTATCTTCTGTAAATTTAAAGGATTAAATGAATGCAATATGCTCACATCCTGAAGAGCAAACTAGAGAATGGCTCAATTCTTAAAAACCCCATAATCCCCAAGTACAAACCAAAGGCTTAAGATAGTCAAGCCCAGAAGCTAAGAAATGAATCAAATAAATAGTTTAACAAACCTTTCCCTTGGGTTTGACATTTTCTAAAAGAGAGAAAAGGGTGCCATGGGCTCTAATGTGGCTCCTTCTTGATTAATTAAGAACACTTAGGCAACATTCAGTGGAATCGATCATTTCTAGCCTGAATGCCTTTTTTTTTTTCCCCACTCAGACTTCTACATTGTCAATTAGCACCTAAAATGAGTTATGTAATTTGTGCTTTTAGGATGTCAGGCATTAAATTATTTTTCAGTACAACCCACACAAATCCTGATTGGGCTTATTTGTTTATTTGTTAAATGAGGTAGGGATTCAGGGGAGAAAACACAGTGGGCAAAAAATGTCTTTTAAATTAGAAGAGATATGGAGAGAATATAGCTAATGATGAGAGGAGGGAAGCTTACAGACTTTTAAGGAGGATAAGCCACACACAGAGAGCTCTAATACAAGGGACAGTGTGATCAGGGCACAAAGTTAGAGCCCTCATGGGTGCTTTGTGGGAGAAGGTATGTGGTCTTAGGTTTAAAAGATAAGTTGGATTTAGGCAAATGAAGTTGGCAAACTGAATATTCACCAAAAGGGAGTCTGTTGCTTAAGAAAAGGCCAGTAGCCCCTTTGGATGGGAGCTAGGTGCACATGTCAGGAAGGAGGGGGAGGAGAGAGCTATAAGGGTCAGTTGGAATCAGATAGTAAATGGTTTGAATACAGAATGGATTAAAGTCAGAGCAAATACTGAAGGGGAAAACCAATTAGAAGACAACTGCAAGAGTCCAAGTCAGACAAGAAGGCAGGAACTAGAGGTGGGAGCCATGATCTGAGGAGGGCACTGTGGGGAAAAGTATCATGGAGATTGTTTCAAAGCTTAAACTGAATGAGAGATGGTGAGTCACCCAGAAAAGCCACGACAACCAATAAATACTCTTTCCTTGTACCAGCTCCTGAAATCTTCTCCCAAAACAGGAGTCAATTACGATAAAATTGCAAAGGAGTAAATGAGAGATTAGTATGGAAAGCCCCAGTTGACTGAGTCAAGGAATAAAATGAACATGCAGTCGCTTCAGGGGCTTATTTGATTATTGGGCAAGATGCCAGATGTGCAGCAGCAGGCATCACAGCTGGCGATGTACTCTCAAATTTGAGACAGCACCAGTTCCCCTGAGCACTGCTGTACACACACACAAGTCCTTGGATAGCATGTACTCACATACTTAGGCTAATTGCTCCAAAAAGACCCTATCTGGACATGAGCACTCTACATCAGGAGAATGGTCTCAGTATATACCCTTATGTCTACACTTCTAATCCTTGGAAAGTTTTGAATTATAAAACTAATAAATGGAAAAGATTTCAATGTTTTCATCTGGTCCAACCATTACTATTCTCTCCATAATATTTTTAAGAGGCAGTCATGTAGTCTGTCCTTGAACATCTTCCAGCGATGGGGAGCTCATCCCATCATTTGCTTACCCTGAATGAATGTGGTTGTGCTTGGTATTCAGTCACCAAGTTGTGTCCAACTCTATTGCGACACCATGGACTGTAGACCGCCAGGTTCCTCTGTCCATGGGATTTCCCAGGCAAGAATACTGGAGTGGGTTACCATTTCCTCCTCCAGGGGATCTTCCTGACCCAGGGATGGAACCCAAGTCTCCTGCATTGGCAGGCGAATTCTCTACCACTGAGCCACCAGAGAAGCCCTGAGTAGTATACCTCTTTCATCCACTCTAACAATTGTTGTGTCAATAATTTCTCTAGGTGCTTTACCGTGTTGATCTCACTTAAGCCCCACTTAATCCTCAAATTTTACAGATGAAAAGTCTGAGGATCAGATAGAGACTGTGACTTGTCCAAAGTCATACAGATGGTGACTGGCAGAACTGGGATTCAAGTCCCTGCCTGACTCTGATGCTCCTTCCATCAGAGCTAAGTTTAAACCAAAATCCATCTGCCTCTAAATCCCACCCCCTGACAGAATTACAGCATCCTTTCTTGGAAAGAGGATGCATTCTTTGAGGTATGGGTATAGAAGCACATATTCTGGATTCCTTTCATCAAAATGAAACCCAAAAAAACCATAGAGCAAAGCCTGTTCCCCAACATGTGGCACTTAGACTTCTCTCTCAGCTGTCACCTTTGAGCCTTCTAACCAATACATATGATAGCCACTTCCAAGTCCTCATGTTCTGGGAACTCCAACTGCAGAAAAAAATTTTTTCCTGTGTTCATTTCCGGGATGCTTCCTTCAACAGATATCTCTTGAGTTCTCACTCTAAAGCAGACTCTGAACTGGTTCCAGACAGCCACAAGATGAATCAGAAACAGTTGCCAGACTATAGGAACTCCCAGTCCATCCAGGAAGAGAGATGAGAGGCAAAGATACCAATACAAGAGGGAAGTGTTGGTCTAGAGGACTGTCTTTTAAATTCTTATTTATTTTTAATTGGAGGATAATTGCTTTACAATATTGTGTTGGTTTGTGCCGTATATCAACATGAATCAGCCATAGGTATACATATGCTTCCCCCTTCCTGTTGAAGGTACCCCTTGGAACCTGAAGGAAAGAGTCACTATCTCTGCCCAGCCAGTTGGAAAAAGCTTCATAACAGCTGAACTGAGTCTTAAAAGATGAGTAAGAATTATGTGCCCTGCACAACTCCAGGAGTTGCCTATTAACTGTTTGTACAGGATCACCATTTCTCAACCCCTGGGAACAGGAGCAAATGTACCCAAGGCCAGACAGCAGCAGCCCTGCTAAGGTACAGGGTAGTTGGTGGCCGCTAGGACCCTGGTGTAGAAGTTTATCCATTTGTGCTCTAAAACCTCCTATATCAGAAGGATCTTTGCTCCCTTGCTTATCACCCCTCTGTGTTGCTTGTGGAGTTGAAGGGTTTTTTTCATGTCAGCCTGGCGCCCAATTAGATAAACAGATTCATTCAACAATTAGACCAAAAGAGCTGAGGACCTCTGGTGGGTAGTAGTGGTAATGACAGCAGTCTTTCCAGAATGAGATTATGAGAAATCTGATGGGGCTGAAGAATTAGGTGAGGTGAAGACCCACAGTTCGGAAGTTAGCGAGGTCAGAGGCTCCCCTCTGACTATATTGTTCCATTATATACATTATTATCACCCCCACATTTCAGATGAGAGAACTAAGATTCAGAGGCAGTGACACATGCCTAGGTAGCTGATGATGGAACTCCAATCTAAATCTTCAGATTTTTAGTCAAATCCTTTTTAGCACATATGCTACAACTAGTTCCGGAGAGGGGCCGAGCCCTTTGAGTAGGTGGCTCATTCTTCCTATACCTCCTCTTCCATGCTAAGGGAGTAAGATACTGCTGGAACATGCTATATATCAAAAATCAAGTTTCTGCAGACTGTGGAGGGAAAGCAGTGACATACGCAAATTGTAAATTCCCAGCAAAAGTGAAGAGAACGCCTGCAAACTCAGAATCAAAATTCTAGCAACTTCTCTCTTAATGACATTTGATAAAAATTGGTGTTGACATATTTGCATGCCACAAATGAAGTAGGTTTACATCTTCGTTGTTGGACAACTTTCTGATTGGCTTGGGGTGAGGCAACAGAGAAAGCTTTCTAGCTCTCACAAGATTTTCTCTTGGAGAAATTGTTTTCTAGGGAGGAGGCTCAAGAGGGTATATAAGAATGTTTGTCCCTCAAATAGAAGAAATACATAAAGGAGTCTATGCAAAAACACTTGAAATTCCTCTCAGAAGACCTTACCAACAGATGTTTTTCAGCTTTGGTTTTTGGAAGAGAATTTTAGAAGTGTAGGAGACCACAGAAACTCTGATGACCCTATATGGCCATCCCAGACAGGTGGCCAGTCAACCAGCCATTATATGAACAGCTCTAGTAACAGGTCAGGAAACCCCTACAGGAATTCAACAGCAGTCCAGCTAGACAGTGAGTGAAGCACATGGTCAAGACTGAAGGTTTTAATAAGGCGTCCTGGGAAGCACAGATTAATTATTTTATATATTTTTCCTTAGAAACAGAGTGAAAGTTTGGGAGAGGGTAAGCAAAAGGAAGCCTTTCTGTGAAGATTCACTTTTATTCAGCTTACTCTTAGAAGACCTTATATAAGCACATTTCTCGAGCCTTTGAAATAAGCTGCAACCAGCATTTTAGACCCATGGAGAACTCTTGCTTCTTTCATGGCCCATGAGACAAGAAATACATACTTATAGGAAGATGGCCTTTCAAGCATGACAACTGTGAAGCTCCCACATGTCAGGTTGCTCTAAATAATCCAATTTTTAACAAATATATTTTGTTAATTGGGAATAAAATGGGCAATATCTTTATTAATTTTTTTTTCATGGAAAATTTGAGTCAAATGCATTTTGAAGGCCAGGATTTGGCATCCCATCATCTTGTTTCAATCTCTTTTACTTGTGCCCTTGATTAGGACCTCACCTCCCTCTTGAACTATTATAGTTTTCTTTGTCTCTGATTTTATGTACTTTCACTATGGTGCCTCTAATGGATCCAAATTTTCAGCCATCATCTTCTTTCACATTTCTCTTTCCTCTCTTTCCAGGACATCAATTAAGTGTATGTTAGATCTCACTCTATTCCTTATGTCTCTGATCTATCTTTTTCTCTTTTACACATAATTTGTTTCTCCAGGCATAGTTGTGGACAGTGTCCTGTAACCTATCTCCAGTTCAATAACTCTCTCTTCAGTTGCATTTTGCCTTCTGTTAAACCCATCTAGCCATTAAATTCTCAATTTTTATTAGTATATTTTTTTAGTTCTGGTTCTATTTGATCCTTTCCCAAATTGTCTATATGACATTTTCTGTTCCCCGAAGATATTTTCAAGCTTTTATTTTTTTGAAATATGATCAATTAGTTACTATAGCGTGTCTTGTAATTCTAATGTCTAAAATCTTTGTGAATTTGTTTTTGTCATCTATTCTTTTCTACTCTCTGTAACTCACAGTACATATTTTTCTTTGTATGCCTAGTTACTTCTGACTATGTGCTGACATATTATTGAAAAATTATTTGTAACAATGATTTCAGGCCTAGGATGACAGTACCTCCCCATAGAAAGCATTTTCATTTGCTTCTGACAAATGCCTGGGGATGCTACCTGTCCAACACTACTTTAATCCAAATTCAGAGCTTCACGGAACATCACAATGATGAATATATAGACTACAAGTCTATGCAAGGGCTGGTTACTGCTAGTTCACCATTATCCTGAACAGGTTAGAGTCTCAGTTTAAAGTGGTAGGAAGGTTTACCACATTTCCCACTTGTTTGGGCCTTGGACTTCAACTTTTATCCCTTTTTCTCATGAGGGCACCACAACCAGAGCTCAGTCTCACAACTCCCTTATGACTCATCAAGTGCCCTCAGGGCAAAATGACTTTTCTTGCCAGACTTCCCTTTCTGGGTTCTTTTCTTCTTCTAGATTTTAGCCTCACTATTTTGGGGTGTTTTTTTGTTTTGTTTTGTTTTAGCTTTTTTGAGATATTATTGACATATGTAAGTTTAATGTGTATGACATGGGGATTTGACACATGTATATACTGTGAAATGATTACCACAATAAGGTTAGTTAATATCTCCACGGTGGTTCAGATTGTAAAGAATCTGCCTGAAATGCAGGAGACCTGAGTTCAATCCCTGGGTTGGGAAGATCCCCTGGAGAAAGAAATGGCAACCTACTTCAGTATTCTTGCCTGAAAAATTCCACAAACAGGGGAGCCTAGTGGGCTACAGTCCATTGAGTCACAAAGAGTCGGACACAACTGAGCAACCAACACTTTCAGTTTCACTTTCATCCCCTCATAAAATAACTTTTTTTTAATTTTTATTTTGGTGGTGGTGATAACTTTTAAGATCTACTCTCCAAGTTTATAGTGCATTATCGTTATTCATAATCACTATGCTGAACATTAGATTCCCCATACCTTATTCATTGTGTGTGTTAGTTGCTTCAGTCGTGTCTGACTCTTTGCAACCCCATGGATGCTTGCCAGTTTCCTCTGTCCATGGACTTCTCCAGGCAAGAATACTGGAGTGGGTTGCCATTCCCTTTGCCAAGGAGATCTTCCCGATCCAGGGATTGAACCCAGGTCTCCTGTATAGCAGGTAGAATTTTTACCATCTGAGCCACCAAATTACTTTATTCATTTTACAGTTGGAAATTTGTACCCTTTAACCTATTTCTCCCCATTTCTCTCCACCCTCAGTCCATGGCAACCACCATTCTACTCTGCTTCTCTGAATTTGGATTTTTTTAGATTCCACATATAAGCGAGAACATACAATATTTGTCTTTCTGTGTCTGAGTTATTTCACTTAGGGTTATGCTCTCAAACTCCATCCATGTTGTCCCAAATGACAGGCTTGCCTTCATTTTGATGGTTGAACCATATTCCATTATGTATATGTACCACATATTCTTTATCCATCCATCAGTGAAAACTTAGGTGGTTTCCATATCTCAGCTATTGTAAACAATGCTTAAATGAACGTGGGAGTACAGATAGCTCTTTGAGATCCTGATTTAATTTCCTCCGTTTATATAACCAGAAGTGAGTTTGCTGGATCATATTGTAGTTCTGTTTTTAAAGTTTGAGCAATCTCCATGCTGTTTTCCACAGTGACTGTACCAATGTATACTACCACCAATAGTGCAGAAGCATTTCCTTCTCTCCATGCCCTCGTCAACCTTTGTTGTCCCTTGTCTTTTTGACAATAGCCATTCTAACAAGTATGAGGTGATATTTCATGGTAGTTTTGATTTGCATTTCCCTGATGGTTAGTGATGTTGAGCATTTTTTCATGTGCCTGTTGGCCATTTGTATGTCTTCTTTGGGAAAATAGTCCATTCCTCTACCCATTTTTGGTCCGATTTTTTTGCTTTTTTACTATTGAATTGTATGAGTTCCTTCTATATTTTGTATTAACTCCTTATCAGTTGTGTGGTTTGTAAATATTTTCTCCCATTCCACAGGCTTTCTTTTCATTGTGCAAAAGATTTCTAGTTTGATATAGCCTTACTTACTGATTTTTGCTTTTTGTTGCCTATAATTTTGATGTCATATAAAAAAAAAAAAAAAACAGTTGCCAAGACCAATGTCAAGAGCTTTTCCTCTATTCTTCCTTCTAGTAGTCTTACAGTTTAAGGTCTTTAAGCTCATTAGAAAAGACCTTGATGCTGGTAAAGATGGAAGGCAGGAGGAAAAGTGTGTGACAGAGGATGAGATGGTTGAATGGCATCACTGACTCAATGGACATGAGTTTGAGCAAGCTCCGGGAGTTGGTGATGGACAGGGAACCCTGGCGTGCTGCAGTCCATGGGGTCGCAAAGAGTCAGACACAACTGAGTGACTGAACAACAAATTTAAGTCTTAAACCATTTCAAAGTAATTTTTATGAGTAGTGCAAGATGGGATTTGATTTAATTTTTCTGCATGTGGTTAATCCAATTTCTCCAACACCATGTATTGAAGAGACTCATTTCCCCCATTGAGTCTTTTTGGCTCCTTTGTCCAACATGAGTTGACCATATAGGTGTGGGCTTTCTTCTGGGATCTAAATTTATTCCATTGTTCTATGTGTCTATTTTTATGACAGAACCATGCTATTTGATTACAACCGTTTTGCAATAGTTTAAAATCCAGAATTGTGATATCTCCAGCCTTGTTCTTTCTTGGTATTGTTTTGGGTCATCAGGGTATTTTACAGTTCTGTGTGAATTGTAGGTTTTTTTGTATTTCTGTGAAAAATGCCATTGGAATTCTGAGGTTTCACTGAATCTTAATTACTGTCATCATCTTCAGTTTTTCTTCCTTCCAGTTTCTCCTTTACAAGGGATTCTTCCAAGGCACCATTCTGATCGAGCCATTCTCTTGCACAATCTTTTCAAAAGCACAAGCTGACTCTAAAATAAAAATCAAATTCCTTTTTTCTTTTTTTTTTGGACAATTAGGTCCAAAACTCCCTCTCTCTTGCTTCATTTATTTATTGCACACTCAGTGTGTGGTGCTCACCAGGCCAGGTTCGCTTAATCTCTTGCCTCTTACCTCCCTTACACCTTGTTTTACTCCAAATACACCCTACACTGCAGCCAAACTAAAACATTCACTGCCATGTGGCAGACATGGACCAGAACCCAGATGGGCTGACTTCCAGGTCAGTGTTCTTTTTCCTACATCATGGTCCCATATTCAGGTTTCAGTTCAGTTCAGTTCAGTCGCTCAGTCGTGTCTGACTCTTTGCAACCTCATATACTACAGCATGCCAGGCTTTCCTGTCCATCACCAACTCCTGGAGTTTGCTCAAACTCATGTCCATTGAGTCCATGATGCCATCCAACCATCTCATCCTCTGTCATCACCTTCTCCTCCTGCCTTCAATCTTTCCCAACATCAGGGTCTTTTCCAATGACTCAGTTCTTTGCATCAGGTGGCCAAAGTGGGCTTCAGGTGTAAGTCCATTCAATATTCAGGTTTAAGTCCATTCAATCTGCATACTTACAGATATTCTAATAAAGTAACTGGAGAAAAGCTCAACAAGTACAGATTACACTGTCATTTTTGTATTTCTTGTCTTTTTTTTTGGGGGGGGGGGGCTATTTATCTTGTGAGTTAGAAATTTCAGCCAAGCAATACCTCTAGGGAGAGCAGAAATAGGGGAGCACCCTCTGGGATGTAAGGTCTGAAAGTGAATGCTTCATCCTCAACTCCATCTCCATAGGACCATCTCCATAGTCAAAAGTGCACCTAGGAATAGAACTTCAGGCTTCAGTCTTGTTTTCCCCTGACAAATGAGAGGCCAACCAATTGCCTGTGGAATTTGATTCCAGGGTACTGGGAACATTTGTATCTAAATAAATCTACTCCCATCTGCTGGTGGTTGCCTGAATTTCCAGTCATTGCCGAATCACACTAAAAAAAAAAAAAATAATAACATTCTGGGAGTAGTTTGGGCATCTACTGTTATGTGACTTGGGGCCATCCCCTTTCCTTCTCTGGGCCTCAGTTTCCCCATATTAAAGTCCAGAGGTTGGGACAAAATGACCTGGAATGACCCTCCCACTTTTATCAAGCAAGGATTTTCTCTATATTTCTGGATGATCAGAGACAAGGGCAGGCCGGCTAGCCACAGGGATGGGTTTTATTGATCCACTCCTGTATGTAATGGTAACATACAGGTCCCATCATCTTTGTTTCTGCACTCATGTGGGAAGGCGACCATTTGCTCCAGTGGTGGGGTGAAGGGGAAGGAAGGCATGAGGGTGATCTGCTCGTAAAAAAAAAAAAAAAAAGGCAGGAAACTATGAAACACTTTCTAAAAGTTTGATTCTAAGGTGGTTAAGAAAAGTGGGGATTAAGAGTTAAACACTTAACTGTTCTGATGAGCAACAAGAGCGCAGCGGCTCGAAGCATCCCTGGATGCTCAAGGCTGCTCACTACCGGGTTTCAGAGGTCCACAGGCTGCCCGGGAAAGGGACAGACTGTGGGCAGTGCGGGGTGAGCAGAAGCCCAACTAACCAGGCAGGCAACTGAAGGTTTTCGGGGCACAAGTAACCCCAACTCACTTCACCAAATACTGAGAGAAAAGAGAAAAAAGCTCCATCTCTGTATGAATGTTCTAGCTAACCATGCTGCTGCTGCTGCTAAGTCGCTGCAGTCGTGTCCAACTCTGTGCGACCCCATAGACGGCAGCCCACCAGGCTCCTCTGTCCCTGGGATCCTCCAGGGAGGAATACTGGAGTGGGTTGCCATTTCCTTCTCCAAGCTAACCATGAGTGAACCATGATTGAATCCATGTCCATTGCAACCCTTCTCAATGGCATGCCTTAGGAATTGCCCGCCTGGTCCACAGCTCTGAAGGGCGTCTTTCTGAACTTGCTTTTTCAAGGATCTGAGATAGGAAGGACAGAGGGGATTGGGATGGAAGAATTTTCCTATCCTCTGAGAGCCTTTTGTTTCGTAGGACAGTGTTTGAGGTAGTGGAAAGAATAAGAGCCCTCTAGTCAAAATTTCTGGCTTTTCCACCTGATGGGCCCCAAATGCAGGAGCATCAGAGTCGCCGGCTCCAAGGTCTCAATCCCTTGAAACACTGGTCCTCGCCTCCTTCCCCTTCCACGGTGCCGGCCCTGGCTCTGGGACCGTCACACCTCAGTGTGACCCCAGTCGGTGAACACTTCCAGTTCCCGGATCTCTGTCCTGGGGACCCAGAAGTGTGCAGCCCTTTCCGAAGGTACATTCAGACAGAGCAAATTCCCTCACTTCCTTCACCGCGAAAAACAAAACTCTTGGGCACACGGTCTTCCAAAAGACACGCACATTTTGAATTTTTTTTCTCTTTTTTTTTTTTACCGAGAGAAAACACGACCCATCGGGTGCCCGGCTGAGGACGCGCGTTCAGCCCTCCGGCAGCGCGCTCCGCCCCTCCCCCAGGCCGGCCCCGCCCCTGTCTGTGCCTGGCGGGGGCGCGACTGCGGAGGCCTGAAGGGGCGGGGAGCCGGGCGGTGCGCCGGCTGCGGGCGGAGACTGGAGCGCGCCTTTTTTGTGCGGCTTCTGGCACCTGCCGGATTGGTTCGACCAGCGCGACCGTCGGAGTGGGCGGAGCCAGCGGGCGCCGGGCTGGGTGCCCAGACGCAGCCTGGAGCGGCTGCAGACGGAGCGCACCTTGCAGCCGCCGGGCGCTTCCTGAGGCTCCGGGTCGGGCACTAGCCCGGCTTCTGGACTCCGGTCCGACCCCTGCGCCCCCTGCTCCCTAAACTCTCGCTGCAGTCTCCTTAGAGGCGACTCCTCGCAACCCCCCAGCTCCCTCTCGCCCCACACTGTCCTCGCTCGCTCCGTCCCATTCCCCGGCAGCGGCGGCGGACCGCAGCCTCTCGCGCCTTCCAAAGCTTCGGAGTGCGCAGCCATGAGCATCCGAGGGATGCTGCGAGCCGCTGTGCTTCTGCTGCTCATCAGAACCTGGCTCGCGGAGGGCAGCGACCTCAGTTCCACCCCGAAATTCCACTTAGAGCTCTCCTCCACCGTGCCCGAAGTCGTCCTGAACCTCTTCGACTGGTAAGCGGGAGCCGCCAGGTGGGGCATGGCGGCGACAGGAGAGGACCGGCGGCAGCCTCGGACCTCTTGGACGGAGCGGGCTGGGGAAGACTTGGACCCGGGCTCGCCGATCCCTGGCGCGCCGGCCCAGCCTCCAGATCCTTGGAGGGTGGTGGGCTGAGAGTAGGGGCGACCGTTCGAGATAGAACCTTGGTGCTTCAGCCCACCTGTTAACTGCAGCCCCAGGAGTTGGGGGGAAGGATGCCCTCCCCCCGAGGTCTGCAATCCATCCCCAGGGACCAAGCCCCTGGCAGCTTTTCCCAGTCACGCCCTTTGGCACTTGTAGGATTGAGGGTGGGAGTACAGGGTGATGGGAAATTCACAAAACTGTGGAGACACCTGTTTGAGTCCGGATTTTTTTCTCTATTCCCCGAAGCGCGTGCGTGTATTCGTGAATGTGTGTGTTGAGCAGTGAGGGACCTTTTCCGATGCCGCAGACAGAAATTATTGACTCAACCTCATCTGAGCCCAGACAGTGCGATTGGTGGCTGTATAACATATAACCGTGTGGCCTGAGATGGGTGCAATTTTGTAGTGACTCCAATTAAACATTTGAAGATTTGGTGTTTGATTTCAAGTTTGTTTGGGTCTGCAAACACCTGAAGAGATGTTAAACAGTCAGCCTTTACGTGGAGATCACATGGAAATGTGTGTTTGTGATGGCCACAGATCCTGAGCGCTAGCATATGGCTAGTGCGTGTGGTCCTTAACACACAGAAATGCGTTGGTTTAATTTGGAACTCATTCATGTGCACATTTTGAAATTTTCTCATTAAAGATAATTGAGATTTTTTTTAAAAGATGATTGAGAATAATTTTTCAAATGGCAAACCAGAAAAGAACATGTATGAGGAAAAAGGAGGTGGGGGATAGTTGGGCAAGGTTCCAGCAGAAAGCTCTGCAATGTCCTCAACCCAAGATACCAGATTGCGCTAGTGAACACACACACACACACACACACACACACACACACACAAGATCTGCAGGGGCTGACTTCTATAGTCACTGCATGAAAGATACTAAGAGTTATAGTGATGCCAGGGCATCTCATTCACCAGCCCCTTTGGGGGAAAAGAGACCCCAGTGAAAGACTATGTGAATTGAAAGGGCGCATCAGAGACTTCTGGAAAGGCCAGCTCTCTGGGTCCACTTACATGTGCTCACCCAAAACACGTCTAGGCTGGAAACACACGCTTAGCCAAAGAGATGCCTGCTCCAAAAATGCATGTGTTTTTGAGGATGGCTCTGAAACCCAAGGATCAGAAATGGTTTGATTGACGAGGCTCATAAATCTCTGCTACATGAGCAAGGCTCTGTCTGTGCCATATGTCACATGCCAAGTCTTGGAAACAGAGGTACACAAGAACAAGATTCACATAGACGTGATAGCAAAATGCCGGCCCCAGCCTAGGTAGGGGAAATGTAAGTGAGGTGGAGGATGCAGGCTGGTGGGCTCAGTTCATGAAGGTACTGAGGGGGTAAGGTGCATCCAGACCGATGGTAAGGTGGGGCTCCTTAGGGGGCTTGAGGTAATAGGTTTCTGTGAGCACTCACTCCTGCCCACACCCTCTCCTCTCCACTTCCCCTACAGTTCCCCCCCATCCCCCCAATTCTGCCTGGTAACAAGAAGCCAGTCTTTATGCCCCACCCTTTGTATAAAGGCTGTGGAGGGGGAGGGGGAAAGAAGAGTCTGCGTCACTGCTGTGCTTCTGGCTGACTCACTGGAGGAAGGGAAGGGAGCGGGGAGACATGTGTACATGTATGATGCACATGTCTGCATCAATGACTGCACGTGTCTGCATGTGTGCAGGTGGAAAGAAGGCCCTGGCGAGTTGATGCCCGGGGTGTTGTTTGCTGTTTGTTTTCTGAGAAGTGATGCAGCATTCACTGATGACCAATATCTACCAATGACTTCTCTGTTCCAGCAAAAATTGTGCAAATGAAGCTACGGTTCACAAGATTTTGGACAGGGTGCTGTCGAACTATGATGGCCGTCTGAGGCCCAATTTTGGAGGTAAGACACGTCCAGGTACTAGAGCTGAGACACAGAAAGCCAGCCCCACCCAATGAGCTGACCAGGGGCACTCCTCTGGACTGGGCCCTTCTGCCTCTGCAGACCCCACTTCCTGATCCTCCAGAGACCCCAGCAGAGCATTCCCAGGCCACAAGTCCCAGGCCTGTGTCTCTTCTGCCGGCACTTCCCCCACTTCTCTGCCCCCTCCACACTCCTGTACAGTGGCCTGAGCCTGAAGCACATTGCCTGGGCTGCAGAAGCACTCGTCACCCCAGGTGTGCTTCACCGGCTGGAGTTTTCTGCTCCATCTGTGGGGAGGACACATGTTCCACTTGTGCACACAGTCTCTGAACCCTGGGCACTTACCCCCATTCAGCTAGTTGAAAACTAAGGGCATGGTCTTCTCTGCCTACTTTACTTCATACACCCGGGCCCCAGGTTCTGCTGCCTCTGCTCAGCCTCCCCAAGCCTTCAGCTCCCATCAAGTTCAGTTTATTGCACACACTGCAGTCAGCGTAATCTTTATGACTCCCACCTGATTACCTTAGGAACTTCTGATATCCTTATCTGCTAAGTAAAATCTACACCTCAGATCTCAAGCACAGAGATGAGAAATGACAAAGAAACTGAAGTAACAAACTCCAGGAAATTGATACATCAATTTCTCCTGTTGTTGTTGCCTAGCCCCTCACCCCACCCCACCCCACCCCGCCCCTGGCTTTGGAAAGGGAGATGGGCCATCTCACAGCACAAAGTGACAGGCACCTACCTGGACCGCTTGGAATAGGAATAGCATTCTCTGGCTGAGGGGATGCCCAGGAAACCTAGACCAAGGACACACAAGAGGAGGGGTGCCTTAAGTAGACATTAGTCACATTTTGGCTGAAAGGAAACCAGGAAAGAGCTAAAAAGCAAGGTGGCTAAGTCAGAGAAAGCACTTCCATTCCTGCAGGTGGTAGAACTAGACACCCACTCTAAAGGGTTAATGGATGCTAGTGTTCACATTAGAACATTTGTATGAATAGAGGTCTTCTCAATACACAATGCCTCCGCCCTCAAGGGCACACAGCTGTTAGCAATTGCCTTTGTGGTAGACCGCTAGGGGCTCTGTGATCTGCCTAGGAGCCACCTTGAAGACCACGTTGGTTGCCCGGCGCCCGAAGGTTTGGGGGCGGGGCACTTGACTGGTATCCTCTTTGCTGCTTTGCTTCCTTCAAGTGTGAGGGCAGAAGGCGGTGCAGCCCTCGGATCCAAGGTGAGTGTACACTAGGGGCTGGGAAGTTGGAGTGGATAGGACAGAAGGCAAGTGCTAGGGCCCAGTCAGCACCCCACTGGACCAGTTGCACCAAGCAACGAATGTCAGGTGTCAAGGGTGTAGCTGTTGCATTTTTTTTCCTCCATTCATCGTTCTCATGTTTTTCAGCAAAGGCTGACCAGCAGCCATTCAAGTACATCAAGCACATTCTCCCCACTGCTTCAGGTTGCCATCTCTGCAGGCACACAGGGCCAGGGGGAGGGAACAGAGGGAACAGAGCAAGGACCAACCTCTGGGGGTTGTCAGGTGCTCCTGACCCACAGATCTCCAAGGCACCTCACCGCCATATTTTGAGCTAACCTGGATTTGTTTACACCTGATGTCTAACCTCCTGGATTACAGTAAGCTTCGTGGACATGCAGACCTGGGGAGTCTGATAGAAGCTCGGCCCCCAGTTTGGCCAAAGAGTAGATGAAGGTGGGAGGACAAGGACAAGGCAGAACCTTCTAGCATTTAGACAGAGGGAGGCACTACAGGCTCCACGTCTGGGGCTCTTTTATGGGAGGGAGGGGGCAATCATGGGAGAGCAAGGCCAGGGTGGCTAGGGATGGGGGTAACCGAGCACTCCTACTGTACACAGAGTCAGATTCTGAAGTTAAGTATAGTTTCAGGGCTTCGCACACTGGCACATATGCACAGACATGACCCAACTGTGGTTAGCTTCAAATGGGAGATGTTACTTCCTTGAGAAGAGAAGGAAGATGAAGAGGAGGCATAGGAGGGGCCAGAGAAAGTTAACAAAGCTGCTTCTTTCTGAGCAAGAGAAGTGGGGCTCCGTAGTGCTGCAGAAGCAGGTCCCTAACAGCTTTGCTTAGCCTGTCACTTGGCATGACATAGGTGTGGAGCAAAGGGTCAATGAACCACCTTCATCACTCCTTCAGTTACCTCCTCTTCCTCTGGTACTCTGATGGATGCTAGGGAGGAAGTAGAGTTGGGGTTGCAAAGTTTACAAGAGGGATGGGAGTGGTTATCCCCCCTCCCACTTTTTCTGCCTTCTTGAGTCCATCAGGAGGGACAACGGTGGGATATGGGGCTGAGACCATCACCCCAAAGACAGCATTTAGACACCTTATCTGGAAGCTTCTTGTTCCCCTCTGTTATGCTTGTAGGGGTGTGGTATCTTAGTTAGGCTCTCACTATGACCACTGCTAGCACATAAGGTGTTCCCTCTATGTGGATAAATTAGAAAAAGATCTCAGGTCCTCTTCAGGTCGCACTCCTGGGCCAGGACTCATGGCTTGCTGAGGGGAATGTGGATTGCACGTTCCCACTTGCTCCTTTAACTGGGAGCCTTTGGACAAAGCAGAGCCCTGGCACTTTAGGGTTCAGACCCCTAGGATTCTGCTGTAAAGGATGGGATTGCCTGAGTGATACAGAGTGGTCCAGGATTACAGGTTTGACACTAGAGTGAGATAGCCAAGGGGATGGCTGCCCTGCCCTTCTGGGGCTTGTTGCCTGCCTAACACAGCTTTCATCCTTCTCTAAAGGCATGCAGAGAGCCTGAAAGGCTATAATAAAGAAAAACTGCCTTTCTAGAAACCCCTATCACTACAAGCACTTTGCCAGGGATCATTCACAATAGCTCTGAATGCTGGAATTGGTTATGCCCTCACACGGAGTCCCATTTACTACTCAGATGCCATTCATACATGGATTCCCAGTGCACTTTGTAGTTTAGTTTCTAGACAGTCAGCCTGCAGTGAAGCCAGCAGGCTGAATTGGAAGCCTTACGCCTGTTTCCGTAACAGCAGTGTGATATAGTACACATAGAATAATGGTTCAGCTGTAGGGCCGGGTGAAGGGAGTCCTGAGTCAATGAGAAAACAATAAAAATGTTTTTTCTACAGTACTTTATTATTTATGACATATTTGCACATCCATTATCACATTGGGATAGGCAGTGCTAACACCTAGTCCTGAAAAAGAAAGCCAGGAGGGAGAAACATGCACACACATGCACACACACATGCACAGATTCAATCACGGTTACATATTAATACACACAAACACCCTCACATATGTACTCATTCACATGAACATACTCAAATTCACTCATTCACTCACACATAGACACATATTCACACATGGTTTGACATTCACATACATGAAGACACTCACATTCACACATGCTCACACACAAACATGTCCACATTTTTACAAACTCACAAACACCTTCATACATGAACGTGCTCACACATTCACTCATAGGTGTATAGTGACACACTAACATAGATGAATGTGCTCATGGGTTCAATTGCACACCAACATAGTTGCACATTCACTCACACACAAACACAGTCACAGACATTCACACATTCAACCATACTCACTTGGACATGTTCAAACGTTTTCTCAAGCACATCAACATGCATACATAAACTCACACTTACACACTCATAAGTGTGATAAGTGTGAGTGTAGAAGCATAATCACTTATCACACTTTTCACTTGCATATGAACAAAGTCACATGCACAAATGTATTCACATATATACACAATGAGCATGCTCACTCACACTCACACATACAGTCACATACCCATAAGTTCACTTACATTCCCAAACACAACTTTTCACACACAAACATAATCATACATTCACTCACACGTGGACATGCTCACAAATATATTAACAAGTGAACAGGCTCACACAAACAACCTACATAGTCACTCCCACATGATATATGCAAATACACACATGTGCTGACACATTCATTCACCCAGAAATGTGCTCACACATTCACTCACACACAAACATGCTCACAAACAACATTCATGAATTCATTCACACATGAATATATTCATGCATTAACATACTCACATATACAAACACACCCACAAATTAACTCACACACAAGCTCACAAACACACCCATGTTCACACATTGCCTTGTGCATTAACAAGCTCACATTCACAGTCACACATGCTCTCATACATAAATACACATTCACTTGCACAGGAACATACTTATAATTCACTCCCACACAGCATTGCTACATACATGCACATGTTCACATATTTATTACCACACAACACATTCAAGTACACAAATACACTCATGCATTTTTCTCACACACAGGCATGCTCACATACACTCATGTGCACACTGGCACATTCATCTGCACATGAATACATGCACAGATTTACTCACATCTGTGAACATGATCCCATCCACCCATGCACAGCTCACACATTCACTCTTCATTCACACGAAGACACACATTCACTCACACATAGACACATTCACATGAACTCACACAAATATGCTCATGCACAGCATATATCTTGTTTTGGGTCTCATTGTTCTTGAGTTTTTAATCCAGAAAACATTTAGAAAAAGAGTGCTTCAGCCCCTTATTTTTCCTTTATTTTGGCCTGACCCTTTCTTTTCAGCACATTGTGAGCCAGGCCCTTCTCTAAGTGCTTGGCTTGCATTAACTATGAGCTAAGTACTATCATTATCCCCATTCTGAGGCTCAGAGAGGTTAGGTAACTTTTTCAAGGTCACACAGCTAGGAAGTGCCAAAATGAGGTTCAAACTCAGGCAGTTTTTTACCCTTTTTCCTACCTTGAATGTAATAGTGTCTTCCTGTATTGTAGGTGCCCCTGTGCCAGTGGGAGTGTCTATCTACGTCTCCAGTATTGAACAGATCTCAGAAGTGACTATGGTAAGTGTGCCAGCTCCAGCCTTGGGGCTGGGGACCAGGTACATGAGACAAGGAGCAGGGTCATAAACCAACTCCTGTTGTTATGACCTGCAGCAGAGCCCACATGGAGGAACATAATAGGTTTCGGAAACTACAACCACCTGAAATAAAAAATAAATCCAGATGTATTATAGATCTAAAAGTGAAAGACCTATGAAGCTTTTAAAATATAAGATATTGTTTTAGTGTCTTTGGGATAGGTAAGGAGTTTTTTTTAAAAAGACACAGAAAACACAGATTATAAAAATAAATACTGCTAACTTCAACTATAATAATATTCTCTTTAGCCAAAACTTTTGGCACTTCAGTTTTGTAAAAGAAAGAAACAAAACCAGTATGAAAAGTTTGAAAGGAAAACTCAGATTGGACTATGATATTTGCAACACAAATGACTGGTATTGAAAATACACATAATTCCCGTGAATTAATAAGAATATTTTAAAACAATAGAAAAATGATCAGAAAATGCAAACAGGAACTTCACTTTTGTGAAGAAATCCAAGTAGCAGATAAACTTATGAAATGATATTTGACTTTATTATTAATCAGTGAAATGCAAAATAAGACCACAGTGAGAGCCCATTACATACCTGCTGCACCAGCAAAAAGTCAAAAGTCAGACAAAACCAATGTTGGCAAGGCAGGAGCACTGGGAACACTCATCTGCACTTAGTGGGGATATAAACTGGAACTTTGGCTTCATAGTTCTTATTTCATTGTGGTCTTGGTATGTATGGTGTCATCACATAGTAATATACATAGTATATTCATATAAGGCAATATTATCCAGCAATACAAGTGAATGAAATTTAATTATCAACATCAAGCTGAACAAACACACAAGCACAATGTTGAGTGAAAGAAGCAAGGTCTGAACACAGAGAGTGTGATTTCTTTCAGAAAAGAAATTTAAATAAGTCCAAGTAAGCAATACATTCCTTAGAAATGTATAGGCAATAAAACTTAGGAAAACATTGAGAAAAAAATGTAAAAAGCAAAATTATTACCATTAAAAGTTAAGATAATGCATTACTGCTGGGAGATGTGGGAAATATGTTCTGCAGGGGATACACTGAAGCTTGAAAGTTATTGGGAACATTGTATTTCTTAACCTGAATTGTAATTATATGGAGCTCATTTTATTATCCCTAACATTGAACATTCTTACATGTTTCATTACTTGTCTATATTTAGGATAAATTTCATATACCTGCAGGCACACACACACACACACACACACACACACACGCACACACACACACACACACAAACTCGGAGGAACGAAAGCTGAACAACCCCACTTACAACTGGGATTTATCTTTCTCTCCTCAGGACTATACCATTACGATGTTTTTTCATCAGACCTGGAAAGATCCACGTTTAGCGTATCACGAGACCAACCTTAACTTGACCCTGGACTATCGGCTGCTTGAGAAGTTGTGGGTCCCTGACTGCTACTTTCTAAATAGCAAGGAGGCTTTTGTTCATGATGCAACTGTGGAAAACCGCGTGTTTCAGCTTCACCCAGATGGAACAGTGCGGTATGGCATCCGGTGAGTTCCCCAGGGACCTGGGGATCACCCTGGCAGGACTGATCTCTGCCTTTGGTCATATATTATGCAGCATCCAGGGGGCCCAGGGGTGCACAGTTGTGCATCTACTGCCTACGGCTTTGTACAAACAGAATGTATGCACCCTGGAACGCCTCGTTGGTCTATTTGTAACATAATAGATGGTCACCAAAGCCCTCCTCACAGCCTCATCTCTTACAAACCATCTTGTAAGACAAGTATAAGAGATAAATTTATCTCAGAAAATTTCTCCTACAGGTAACTACTAGGGTATAGCTCTTTCACACACACACACAGACATACAAACCACCTACTGTACAAAATGGAAGTCACTTTAAGAGTTGAAAGAGACAAGCATGGCACCTGGGAAGAGCAGGACAAAGAGGGGTCCAGAGGCTCCCAGCTGGGGCTGCAGAAAGCTTTTGTAAATCCTCTTCCCCACTGGTCCCTTTTCCCATGGCCCCAGGTCTTCCAAGATCCTTCCTCAGATTCTTCTCTAGGACTTCCCACATGGCAACTGAAATTTCATTCCATAGCTAACCTCAGAGATATTAATCCCTCCTGCCCATTTACAGTCACTGGCATTTGCTAAGCCCTAGTACACTTGGGCTTCCCTAGTGGCTCAGAGGTTAAAGCGCCTGTCTGCAATGCGGGAGACCTGGATTTGATCCCTGGGTCGGGAAGATTCCCTGGAGAAGGAAATGGCAGCCCACTCCAGTATTCTTGCCTGGAGAATCCCATGGACAGAGGAGCCTGGTGGGCTACAGTCCATGGGGTCGCAGAGTCGGACACGACTGAGCAACTTCACTTTCACTTTTTCACTTTAGTACACTCATAAGCAGATGCACAGAGATGGATGTGCTGCAGGGGCAGTTCTCATGGCCAAAGATGTGTCTGGGTTGCTGCTTACATCAGTGTGTGCACACCACATACATCAGATCTAGCGCTTCAGCTGCTTCAGTGTCGTGGTTTCCTCTTAACAGCCTTGCTGCTGCTTCAGCCAGAAAGTTCCCTTTCTGACTCTGCATTCAGTTTCCTCCAGGGTCCTTCCCATTCTGACACCCCAAGGTTTCCTGATATGTCATACATCTGTTCTCATCTGTATTAGTCCTACACCACTTTTTGGTTTCTTTGTCACATACAGATTTCCTCTCTCCTCCTTACACAACTCATCTTTACTGCAACTCATCTTTCCTCTGGAGGGAAGGAAGGGAGGGGAAGAGAAAGAAGGAAACAAGACAGGAAGAGGAGAACCCAGCTTTAACATAGGCAGTGTGGGCTAGTCCTTGGGGTGCCTCTCCCCACTCCACCCCTGCACTTTTCTCAGGAACAGTTACTCACCTGGGCTGCACTCACCTTCCCCTTCCTTTTGCTTTTGCTTGCAGGCTCACCACCACAGCAGCTTGTTCCATGAACCTGGAAAAATTCCCTCTGGACAAGCAGACCTGCAAGCTGGAGGTGGAGAGCTGTACGTTTGTCTCCCATGGCCCCTTCTTTCCTTCCTGGTGTGGGGACATGAGGAAACCAAAGGTGCACTTGACAGTGAGAGGGACTGCGTATGTCCCCTACTCCCTCCCTGCCCTTTTCTCTCCTAGGTAGATAGATAGACAGACAGATGGATAGACAGGGGTGTATATATATATATATTTATTTATTTTATTATTATATTTATATTTATATTTATATTTATTTATATTTATATATAAATATAAATATTTATATATTATATTTATAGTATTATATAATATATTTATTATATTTTATATATTTATATATTATATTATATTCATTATTATATTTATTATTTATTATATATATATATATATTTATATATATGGCATCTGGGAGAAGGCATCCTTCAGGATGGAAATAGTCCCATACGGGAATGTGCCATGCCCTGGGGAATTTGTGCACAAGCTCATGGCACATCTGTCTACTCTGCTTTCCTTCCTGGATAAGGAACTGAAAGTTCTCTTTTCATGTGCCCCACTGCCCCAGGGTCAGACCCACAAAACTGCAAACTGCGGGTTCCGACTATCCTTTGGTTTTCACAAACTCCTCTGGTATGAAAGTCACCTGTGCCTGCTTCCTTTGACTCTGCTCACTTCGCCCCTGTAGATGGCTACACAGTTGATGACATCCTGCTCTACTGGGAAGGCAGTGGGAATGCCGTCCAGGGGACAGAGAAGCTTCACATCCCTCAGTTCAGCTTCCTGGGAAAGACGATCAGTACCAAAGAGGTGTTTTTCTACACAGGTGGGTCTGACTCCCTCCTTCTCTCCTGTCTCTTGTCCTTTTGTATGCTAGGGAACTCCTGGTGACCTCTGCCTTTGACCTCTAGAATCTCTTCTGCCTTCTTTCTATTCCCTTCTTGTTCTGGACACCTTGCAAAACCCCCTTCAGGAAGTCCCAGAGGCTTACCTTCTGCTAGTGAGGAAATGAGTGCAGCAGTACTTGGCTGGGTTTAACACTCCACGGGCACCCTTTCGGGGCCAGCTGCTCCATCTGTGGCACCTTTGAAATATCTCCTCTCTCTCCCATTTCAGCTTCAGTTGACATGGAGCAACTGAGGAAGGAAGGAAGAGATAGCAGACTTGCTGTGCCACATGGGCCTGCTAATATGTGCCATTGTCACTGGCCTTAAGGCAGCAAAAGGGGTCAGGTTTGCAGACTGCCCAGGCTGGGATAGTAGAGGCTGAAGTGGCCATTGGTTTCCCCTCAACCATCCTGTACTTCACCCTGAAAATCCCCTCAGCCCTGCCACCCTAATACCAGTCTGTCTCCTGGCTAGGTTCCTATGTGCGCCTGATCCTGAGGTTCCTAGTCAAGAGGGAAGTCACCAGTTACCTTGTGCAGATCTATTGGCCCAGCGTCCTCACCACTGTTGTTTCTTGGATATCATTTTGGATGAACTATGAATCTTCTGCAGCCAGGGTGACAGTCGGTAAGCCTGTCCCCATCTCAGGGAAGAACTTGGCTCATCTTGCTCAGAAAAAAGTTGAGAGTAAGGAGCAGTGTTTGACTGCACAGGCAAGGGAACAAGATGGGGCCTGACTAACAGGCATTTGTACAGGTGCCCAGCCAACCCCCAGCAGAGAGACCAACATTGGAGACAGATGCAAAAAACATCAGGGTTGGGATCTTGATATGTTGGGTCCAAACTATCAGAATTTCTATTTGCTGGATACATAAATGAATGGATAAGTCACAAATTTACATTAGAAATGGAACACAAGAAACACTGATTAAGAAGCATATCAAAATGCCTGTGAAGCAGCAGAGGGCTTCTAGATGAACTGCCCTTGACAAATGTCTAATGAAAGGCTGAGATACACACAGTCAGAGTCCAGAGGAAGAAATGACCTGGGTCTTCTTGGCTATAACTGCAGTAGGAAAGTACTACTCAACCTGGGTTTTGAAGACTTCCAGGAGGCAGAGACATAAGTCCCAGCATTCCCTGAAAGAGGAACTAGCTTGATTACAGGTAAAGGGTAAATTGCAGGGTATTTAGGGCTTCCCTGGTAGCTCAGTTGGTAAAGAATCTACCTGCAATGCAGGAGACCCCAGTTCGATTCCTGGGTCGGGAAGATCCGCTGGAGAAGGGATAGACTAGCCACTCCAGTAGTCTTAGGCTTCCCTTGTGGCTCAGCTGGTGAAGAATCTGCCCACAATGCGGAAGACCGGGATTTGATCCCTGGGTTGGAAAGATCCCCTGGAGAAGGGAAAGGCTACCCACTCCAGTATTCTGGTCTGGAAAATTCCACGGACTGTATAGTCCATGGGGTCGCAAAGAGTCGGACATGACTGAGCAACTTTCACACTTTCACCTGGGGCACAAACTGGGGAAGTGGGGAGAGTATCAGGAAGAAAGCCTGGGCTGACTTGGGAATAACTTCAAATTCCACTTTAAGCAGTTGGAACTTCATGTCTAAACAACGGGGAGCGTCAAAGACTTCTGAGCAGTACCAAGGAGGGGCCTAAGCTCCCAAATATATTTGGTCCCACTCTTCAGAATGCCTGTCTATCCCAGACCCTGATCTCCTTTCTCCTTCACCATCTTTGGGGCAGACTTTTTATCCTTCTTTTTTAGGAGCACACAGTACACTAAACCTTTATATTTGTGTAATATTTTAGTGCTCACCAAACCTTCTGAGGGATGGATTACAGGAAAGCCTATATACTAGGATGCAAAAAAGGGAAGAAGCATCATAGGGTAAAATGGGGCTAGATGTGTAACTCACTATGAACCATGGCTGGAGATTCTTGACTTGATCCTAAGAGCAAAAGTCACTGAACTGTTGAAGTACAGGCTCGGCCTAAAGATGGGGGTGAAGAAGCTAAAAGGGCAATTGAGCCAAGGTCCTAAGCCAGGAAAGCCTAAAGGCCTTTTGCTAAGGGCCCTCTTGACCTCAGAGATGGCCTTTGCTCCCTTCCAGTGGGATGTGGACTTGATGGCTTGTGCAAGAACTTCAGCCTCCTGAGGGAACTAACTGTGCTGTGTTGTTTATAGGTTTGACTTCGATGCTCATCCTGAACTCCATCAACTCACATCTGCGGGATAAATTCCCCCAATTTTCCTGTATCAAGGCCATTGACATCTATATGGTCGTATGCTTCTTCTTTGTGTTCTTGTCCTTGGTGGAGTATGTCTACATCAACTACCTTTTCTACAACCGAAGAGGATCCCGGCATTCTCAGAGGCAACTCAGAAGAGCCCTAAGAGTCATGGAGCGCTACCGCTACCAAGAGGCAGAGCAGGTTTGGCTTTTTGAATGACAATCCACTTTCCTTGAGCACCTCTTAAACCTAAGATTAGCACTTGAACCTTTTGAATTTCTTAGCTCCTTTCATCTTCACACCACACACACACACACACACACACACACACCAGATAAGACAGAAGTAGAACAATATATCATCACTCCTTTATAGGTTGAGTCATTTTCCAAGGTCACAAGGCTAACAAGTGGCAGAGATAGACTTCCCCAGACCTTTGGGTTTCAGATCTGGTCTACTCAGCATGCTTCAAAGAGTAGGCCATGGAGCCAGAAAGAAAGGGAACACAGGGAAGCTGCAAGGAAGAAACACCAGAGAGGCTGACCTACCTGTCCTTCCTTTGCTCTTCTGACTCCAAAAGCCATGCTGAGTCTTTTGCTGCTGGCAGTGTGTTAGTGTCCCTGCTTCACAGGGAACCCACCCCCACCTGCCTGAGGAGGTTTTGCCTCTACCCACTATGCAGCACTCCAGAGTGGGCAGCAACAGCCATGGATGCTAACAGCCTTGTATATTCTAACAGGCTCTTGGTCCTGTTCCTCAGCACCATGCGCACAAGAGACAACGGGGAGAAGAGGCAGTTTACCCAGTGGATGAGCCCATCAATCATGCTGACGAGGAAAGCCCTCCCTCTCCTCCCTCCCCAACAGTGGTTGTTCATACAGCATTCAATGACCAGGTTCACCTAGAAGATGAAACTGACTCTCCTCCCTCCAGCCCACGGTGGGCCGGCCTAGCAACCCCAGAAAGTCTTGGCTCTTTGGCCTCCCTCACAAAGGAGGCACCATTGGCCTCCTCAGAGAGCCTCAGTTCGCTGTCCTCTCTCTCTGATGGGGCCTCTCTGGCCACCACAGAAAGCCTGAGTGATCTCCCGTCCACCTCAGAGCAGGTGGTGCACCACGATGGCATTCAAGTTAATGGCATTGATGTTGATAATAGTGTTGTTCCCACTGAAATCCGCAACCATCCTGAGGCCCATGACTGTGCTGAGACCCATGACCCAGAAGAAGATCCTGAAGAGAGCTCTGACTCCAATGAGAGTGAAGATGATGGCCCCAGCAGGAGGCGTCTGCTTGTCCATGGCCAGAGGCGTGTACAAGAAGCAACCTATGAGCTTCAGGAGGTCTGTAACACCCTTCGTGATATCCATAGCTTACCTGATGATGTCACAGTTGAGAGCGGCTACCTTGACCTTGAGAAGCAGCTCAAGCGTAAAGTTGACAGTACCCGAAGCCTCTATAGTGATGATTCTATGGACTTTGATGGAGACAAGGAGAGCAACTCAGAGTCTGATGACAGTTTCCCCCCAAGCCCTGGCTGCTCCTTCAGTAAAGGGTTCTCTTCTGATCTCTTTCACCCTGACTACATCCCTAAGGTTGACCAATGCTCCCGGCTCCTCTTCCCTCTTGCCTTCGTGGTGTTCAACATTGTGTACTGGGTGTATCATATCTATTAGCTCCCTAGTGTCCCCAAGTGGCAGGGATACTGTGCTGTGCTCCTTTCGTAGTTCCTTTTTGTTCCATTTTGCCTTCTTTTCTGTCTTCATTTTACTTTATAGTTATTGGGCACTTGAGTCTATTCCACCTTTTTCTTTATAAACATGATGTGGGGAGTAGTTGAAAAGGATGTATTCTGGCCAGAAGGGAAGGGATTGAGAAGGAGTTCGAGGTAAAGAACACACTGAATTTCCTTTCCTTCTGAAAACTATCATGTTGTCAATGACTTCTAACACCTAATTAAGACAGAAAAGCCACATGGAAATGTTTACAGGACAGAGAGGAGCCAAATTGGAGGACAAGAAGGATCCGAGCCCTGTGTACAAAAACATTTCTGGGGACTTTTCTGTCCCACTGAAGTGTTGAATTTTCTTTTTCATTAGTTTTTTCTTCTGTTTTTTTTTTTTTTTCCCTTCCTAGTGATTATGGTCCTTGCTCACCCTCTGCTTAGGGTTTCACAAGAGAAAGCCAAACTGGGTTGTATAAGGGCTAGCCATCTCTTGCAAGTGCAGGGGGTGGCTCTAGGCAACTTGGGGATTCTGAAAGTGCCTTTTCCCCACTATTTCTTCTGTTGCATTTTGAGTGTAGTGTTCTGATTCAGGGTGGGTGGGTAGGGGTGCTGAGTGAGATGTCAGGATAAGTGAGACAGCATGCTTCCAGCAGGAGCTTGCAGAGCATGATGATGCTGGATTGGAGATTACTCAGATTGAGCCAGCATCTTTGGAGGGATTGAAACTTCTCTTGTGTATGTTTCTGCTTCAAAATGTTTGAAGATAGGGGCTCAGTTACATCTGTCTGGTCAGATGCTGGGTTGATCATCACTAGACACAGTGCAAGCACTTGGTGAATGAAGACTAGGGTTAGGAAAGTTCACCATCTAATCTAGAATTGCAGATGAACAACTGTTGTGAGTCTAGATAATAATTCTTTCTGTTTGTCTAGTGCATAGTAAGTGTCAACAAACTCACCCACACATCACATTGCCGAACCCTCACAAGAGTCCTGTCAGGCAGGGAAGGCAAAGCACATTGTCTCCAGTGTTCTGAGGGGGAAAAATGGAATTTATGTACCATGCTTGAGGGCATGCATCCAATGAGGGGTGGAGTCATCCCACTCGCTCTTCCTTCTGCTTGTCCTCTTAACTCTGTCAGCTGAAGCTGTCCCCTCTTGCACCTCTCTTTTACAAAAGGGTGTGTTCCATCAGGTTCTGCTTATGTGCCAGGCATCAGACCTCATTCTACAGCACCTGGAGCTGCAGAAAGAAGCCAGTGACCAGCCAATAGGTGTGAACTGAGCACACTGAACATGGGCACTGCCCACCCAGTGGGCTCCTAAGGGAAGAAGGCAGTAGGCTGCATGCCAACTTGCCAAGCAGCTCCACTTCATTGATACAGGAGGTGGGGGAGCAAGACTGGTGAAGCACTCAGCTGATGTCCATCCTTCCTATGTAGGCAGCCTCTCCTGCAGCTCCTCAGCCACTTACACTGTTAACCGTGTTCCTATATTTGTGTTTCTGTGTATACCTGGGTGTTGTCTGCATCGCATACAATCTGCATTGTTTAGTTCTGCATGCACATACAATCACTTGAGAAGCTGTATGGTTCTATGTACGTCAGTGTAAGTCTATATTGGTGTGTGTAAGATTGTATATATAACAACATATAGATGCAAATGTGTGTGCACCCCTATGAAAGAGTGTGTAAACTTATGACTTATGTATATGTGTTTATAAGCTATGTTTATTTATCTGAAATGGGTGTGAAAGGAAATACACCTGAAAGCATATATATTCCCTGTAGGTGGCCCCTCTGGAACCACCAGAATTCTCTTGGTCTTTTCCCACATCAGGGGTAGGGGGGTGTATCTAGCCAGGCTATTTAACTGAATGTTTCTTTTCAATTACCTTTTCCCAGGGAGCAGGGTCTCCCGGTTCCAATCCACTCCTGTCTCCTGGATGGAAGAGGCAGAAAATGTGAATGTAGTCTCAGGAAGTGATCATTTAGTGCCTTGAGGTAGGAAGTGCTCAGCAGTCTGTACATATATACACACAGATAATGCACAAACACAGCCACACACATGTATGTTCGCATGCAGCATCACACATTTACCCTCATATCTGAATACAGACAGACAGACACACACACACACACACACACACACACACGCACGCACACACACACACAAATCTTGTGAGACAGCTAAAAACAAGAAAGATGCTGCCGGAATGTCTAAGATATCCTCTTTCTTTTTGGAGGATACACCCCTCACAGAGAGGTGGGGGGATGAGCAGTGACCTCACATCAGAAGCTCCCATCATGGCTATTTGAAAGGCTTGCTTTCTGGGGCTTAAGCATTGGTTAATTGATTTCGATTTGGGTTTCCAGGACCCAGGAGTGCCTTTGAGCCCTGCAGGAGGCAAGCAATTCATTTGAGATGGGAGATCATACAGATAGATTGGAGCAGTGAGGACAAAAAAATGATTTAAGATGTACCTGGCAGAAATGCTCAGGAAGGCTTCAGAGCAAGGGCAGAGAGCCCAGTTGTAAATATCTCCATAAATCCATGTACCTTATAGATCTTAGATCTTATTATACCTTAAGAAAGAATACCTGGCCCTAGTGTGCTGCAATGAGAGCAGTTGAACTACTGTGACTCACAGTGTGAGAGTATGTGTCCAGGTGAAGCGGAGGTTTGGCAATGACACCTTTCCAGAAACTTGAACGTTTGAGTTTGCCATCGACTTGGTCGTTTTAGCCTGTGCATTGCCAGATCTCCCCTTGTCTCCTTCTGTGCGTGTTCAGTCGTCAGCATTGTAATTGAGCCCCACCCTTCACTGCCTCCAGCTGGCTGCCTACATCCCCCCCAATTCCTCACCTCACACCAAGTAACCCTGGAAGTCAGGGCATCTGGCAGGGTGCTCCTGGGGCTCAGCCCATGGAGGCTTTCTCAGCCCAGCCAATCGCGGAGTGTTGTGGTGATAGAGAATTTGAAGTTTGGGCAGAGGGAAGGATCTAGCTTAGTCTGGGATGGAGCAGCCCTGACTTGATTCTACCTCCCTTCATTTTCTTTTACCATTAACTTTCCCCGTAAAACCCCTTCTCCACCACTACCATGGGAAGGAGACTTCTGTGCCTTTAAGGTGTCAGTTTGTTGTGGGGATATGTGACACGATTCCCACCAAGTTCTTGCCCATTCCATCTGCCACTGTGGAACACCTTTTCAGAAATAACAGTCAATCTCTGTTATCTTACTGGAGCTTGTCAAATGTATTCTTACAATCCATGTCATCTTGTTAATAGCAAGGCTGCAAAGTCTTTGCATATTTAGAGCTGAGTTTTGCTGAGACTGTGGCCATTCCTAATGGGGTTTCCTTATTCTGTACATAAATGAGCTAACCCTTTGAGCTATTAAATAACGAATGCATTTACTAAGCTGTCCACCTGCATGGTACCCTGCTGTGGTGATGAGCACTAAAGGAAATCGTGACTTGTCCTACTGAAAGTGCAGTGTGTTTGTGTTTGTTGTATCATGTCCTGTGATCAATATGAAATCTCTGTTATCAGTGTTGGGTTTTCAGGGTAGGGAGGGGGGAGGGTGTTACAGTGTCTCCCTGATGTACTTCAATTATGAAATACCCCCAGTTGGTCAGGGTCACCTCTGTTGACTCAACATATTTTGCTGGGTTGCATCCCCGGCAACAGCAGTCATCAGCAGAATTGAATTCTTCAGAGGGCAGCCAAAGCAGTGCTATTCTGGAAGCAGATGAAATACAGCAAAGCCACATACATGCAGGTCTTCAGGAGTGGTGCCAGGCCCAGGCAGTGCAAACCAAGAAAGGAAGAGGACCAAGAACCATGCGTCCTGGATGGTCTGACTGGCAAAAGGGCCCAAAGCAGCAGAGATCACTCAAGATGACCTAGTTCCCTTTTCATCCTCATAATGCATGAGGAAACCTCTTTGCATGAAAGAAACCTTGACCAGTCCTCACTTTTGAAAAGGAAAATATGAAGAAACATAAAATTTCATGTTTCTGAAAATATGCTGAAATAAAGGTTTGTAAATAGCCAAAAGGAGGAAATAAATATATATATAATTGCAAATATGCTCACGAGTCATTGTGTTTCATGTCTGTTATGTTGGGAGTGACCTCTGTCTGGGTCCAGGAAGCCTCTGCCTTCCATTCATCACCTTTGCCTCCCCACAGCTTTGCATATCCACCTCCTCATCCCCCAAGACATCTGAATCCATGGTTTTCAAGAGGAGGGAAAATAGTGATGGCACAGTTGAAATTTGTTTATGCTCTTGCACAACTCATTCTAATCATTTAAAACAAAAATTTAAAAACATGGCAAGTCATTGTGGTGTCAAATACAACGTGAACACTTATCTCCATTGCAGGGGGGTTTCATAAAGAAACTTAAAAAAATAAAAACACCTCCTTTGCCAATGTAGATGTGCAGAATAAAAGGCAAGAAAGCCCTGCCCTCCATACACACAGAGGAAACCAGATCTGAAAGAGACATGTGCACCCCAATGTTCATCGCAGCACTATTTATAATAGCCAGGGCATGGAAGCAACCTAGATGCCCATCGGCAGACGAATGGATAAGGAAGCTGTGGTACATATACACCATGGAATATTACTCAGCCGTTAAAAAGAATATATTTGAATCAGTTCTAATGAGATGGATGAAACTGGAGCCCATTATACAGAGTGAAGTAAGCCAGAAAGATAAAGAACATTACAGCATACTAACACATATATATGGAATTTAGAAAGATGGTAATGATAACCCTATATGCAAAATAGAAAAAGAGACACAGATGTACAGAACAGACTTTTGGACTCTGTGGGAGAAGGTGAGGGTGGGATGTTTTGAGAGAACAGCATGTATATTATCTATGGTGAAACAGACCACCGGCCCAGGTGGGATGCATGAGACAGGTGCTCGGGCCAGGTGCACTGGGAGGACCCAGGGGAACCGGGTGGGGGGGGGGGGGGGGGGGGGGAAGGATCGGGATGGGGAATACATGTAACTCCATGGCTGATTCATGTCAATGTATGACAAAACCCACTGCAATGTTGCAAAGTAATTAGCCTCCAACTAATAAAAATAATTGGAAAAAAAAAAAAAAGCCCTGCCCTGTCAGGGTGTGAAGAGGAGTGTGGTCAGGTTTTTAGAAGTCTGCAGAGCCACGTGAAAACATCCTGCTAATTCTGCAGAAGCTCATCGCTATGGCCCACATTTGTCAGTGTGGCCATTGCCAAGCACCTTTTCATGGAAACCTTGGAGTTGCAATAAGAACACTAACCTAATCTTTCTTCTCTGTGATCCTTTGTGACCCAATGCAGAACAGGAGAGCTGTGCATTCACACTGACAGGTGTGATCTGCCCAAGGGGCTGGGAGCTGGTGTTGTCATAGGTACACATAGAAGAGAAAATGCAGTTGGGGGTGGAAGGGTAGTTTTCACAGTATCTCTGGGGCCTGCCCTTAGCTGTCGAGTTCTTCTCTGCTGGATAATTTCTTGCCAACAACTCAGGTTCTGAAAGTGACCTGTGGCCCCAGTAGAGCTGTGGTCCTTGAATGGTCCTACTGTCACTTGCTGCCCACCAACTATACCACTACCTTAAAGGATATGGGGTAAGAGAAGGGAGATGTGGTCTCCCTCCTCATTTACACATAAATTCTTTCAACAGCCAGGCTAAGACTTGGTGCAATAGAATGACGTCCTGCATCCTTGACCTTAGATCTCTCAATTTCAATTACAAATCAGCTTCTTAGAGAGTCTCCCTTTAATATCACCTTCTTTTCCAATGAGTAGAAAACATTCTACTCCATCACACCACCAGATAATGGCTGGTCATATAATCCCAATTTATTATAGGAAAATCAATAATTGGGGGAGGTTAGGTGGGTGCTGCTGTGGTAACAATCCCAAAATCCCACTGACTTATTTCTTTCTCATACTGTGTGTCCATTGCAGGTCATCAGAGTAGTTTCTTCTTATCACAGCCGCTGAAGAACAAGCTGACAGAGGCTTCAGTGACATGTGCCTCTCTAATGTTTGTAGCAAGGGGAAGGGAAGGGGGTTGGTCCTCACACTAGTGATTCAGTGTTGCACTTGGAAAGGACACACAGCACTCACACTCACAATTCATTAGCTGGAATGTATACCCTTACCCAACTATAAGGAGCCAGGCTGTTCAGTTTGGTATATATCCAAAGGAGGTGAACCATATATCACTGAGTAGTACTAACAACCATTGGGACTTTACCTTGATCTTCACACGGATGTTGCTTCCTCTTCTTCCTTCTCATCTTTTTTTTTTTTTCATTTATTTTTATTAGTTGGAGGCTAATTACTTTACAATATTGTAGTGGGTTTTGTCTTACATTGATATGAATCAGCCATGGATTTACATGTATTCCCCATCCTGATCCTCCCTCCCACCTCCCTCTCTACTCAATCCCTCTGGGTCTTCCCAATGCACCAGGCCCGAGCACTTGTCTCATGCATCCAACCTGGGCTGGTGATCTGTTTCACTATAGATAATATACATGTTTTGATGCTATTCTCTCAAAACATCCCACCCTTGCCTTCTCCCACAGAGTCCAAAAGTCTGTTCTGTACACCTGTGTCTCTTTTTCTGTTTTGCGTATAGGGTTATCATTACCATCTTTCTAAATTCCATATATATGTGTGTTAGTATGCTGTAATGGTCTTTATCTTTCTGGCTTACTTCACTCTGTATAATGGGCTCCAGATTCATCCACCTCATTAGAGCTGATTCAAATGTATTCTTTTTAATGGCTGAGTAATATTCCATGGTGTATATGTACCACAGCTTCCTTATCCATTCGTCTGCTGATGGGCATCTAGGTGGAGAAAAGGGAACCCTCTTACACTGTTGGTGGGAATGCAAACTAGTACAGCCGCTATGGAGAACAGTGTGGAGATTTCTTAAAAAACTGGAAATAGAACTGCCATATGACCCAGCAATGCCACTTCTGGGCATACACACAGAGGAAACCAGATCTTCCTTCTCATCTTTAACCTTGACACAGGAGACAGCAACATACATTAAAATTCCAAAATGCTGCCATTCATCAGTGAGAGTGTCTGCCATTCTTAAAGGAGGGTTCTTTGGCCTCTGGAAAAAAACTGCATCTTCTCTATGGATAAAACTCCAGTTTGTCCTTCCAGCTACTCTGGGCCAATCACCTGTCATCTGAGGTAGTTGGCACTGGCTGAAGTAAGACCTTCATGGTATGTGGGTGTAGGCAGAGTGTCCAGAAGGAGATTCAGGTAGGCAGACATTCCTCTCAGCCCTGTCCCTCAGGAACAGGGAAGACATCCCCTTTGCTGTTTCAAATGGGTTGCATTACCAAAATTCTAGAAGTCATGGTGGCTAATAGCTGAAACTTATCCCCTAGCTGTTTCTAGGTTCACCACTGAGGATTTATACTCAATGCTAGCTACAAGGAGAGATTAACTGCACTCAGGATGCTAAAAACAAAACTGAGAAGCAAGTAAACTCCACCATAGCTGAGTCCTGAACAAAGTAGACTAGACCTAAAAGTGAATGACTTAAGTCTTCAGTGAAATCCCTGACGAAACTACAAGTAAACTTCTTTGGAATCTCAGGATTTCTGAATTATTCTGAGAGTCCTGTCAAGAATCAGGACTGTCGAAATGGACTATGTGGAGCAGAGATAGTGGGAGGCCTAGTTCTGAGCTAGCAAATCCTCATGGGTGAATGAGATGGCCAAAATGTATTCCTTCTTCCTGTAGGGTCCCTCAGCTAATGGCCTTGTGGTCCTATTTATGTGCGACTCCATACTCACCCCAAGAATAAGACTGCCAACATGTTCAAATCCCATTTTGACGGTTGAAGGACTTCATTAAGACACATTATGACATCCTACCGAGACTGGTGGTAGCTCGTGTGCCAGAGGGGAAGACCCTTCAACTGGCATCTCTGGAAGCTCTGTGATCACTGTGGAATCAGTCCATGATTCCTGCCCTCTCCCCATTTAGAGTACCCTTGACTCGGAAAAGAGAGAGGCCCCTCTGTTGCTCCATTAAGTAGTGAGGATCTACAGAAAGGGTTTTCTGCAAGACAGGAGGATCTGCAGGACACCTTCACCAGAGCAAAAAAGGAGAGAGGCCAAGGCCTCCAAGTCCTTCTGGCTAGCAAAAGCTCTCACTCATGTGGGAAGGGAGATATGATATTGTCCCCATCACATGTCAGCAACCTGGCACTAGCTCCAAGTCAGTAAAGTATACCTATGTTTGTTCAAGCTGTCTGTAGTCAGCCCAATATCCCTTTGTTGTGAGCATCTGGAATCTTACTGTCAATTCATACATGTATGAGTGAGTCAAGACCCACTCTCCAGAGCTCCAGAGATAGCAGAAAGACTGGTACAATGGGAGGCAGAATAAACAAATCATTGGCCCAAGTGGCTTTCTCCCAATCCACTGCTAAGTTCCTGCTCTTTGAAAACAAAAACTTATGAAGGTAGTAAGACTATCAGTGCTGGAAAAAGGGGTCAGAAGGAGCTACCATTTCCTCTCCTCCCTGCCACAATTCACATCATCTCAACTCTTTCTGTTGCTGCCTTGTTTTCTAGGGTTAAATTTCTTTGCATTCTTGGGATAAACCGTGTCACCAGCAGCTAAACATGTTTGTCTCTTTATAACTAATAATAAAAAAATAAAATAAAACAAAATACCCCTGAACTGTAGAATCTCCTTCAAATGACATTTTATCCCTCTCATCCTCTTTATAGCTTTCTCAAAAATAATTTTTAGAGGAGGAGCTAAGATGGCAGAGGAATAGGACGGGGAGACCACTTTCTCCCCCACAAATTCATCAAAAGATCATTTGAACACTGAGCAAACTCCACAAAACAACTTCTGATCGCTAACAGAGGACATCAGGCACCCAGAAAAGCAGCCCATTGTCTTCAAAAGGAGGTAGGAGAAAATATAAGAGATAAAAAGAGAGACAAAAGAGTTAGGGACAGAGATCCATCCCGGGAAGGGAGCCTTAATAGAGGAAGTTTCCAAACACCAGGAAACCCTCTCACCAGCAGGTCTAGGGGACGTTTTCAAATCTCGGAGGGCAACCTAACCAGGAGGAAAAATAAATAAAACCCACAGATTACAGGCCTAAAAGCAACTCCCAGCAGAAAAGTATCCCAGATGCTTGCATCTGCCACCAGCAAGTGGGGGCTGAACAGAGAGGAGCAGGCAGCATTGCTTAGGGTAAGGACCAGGCCTTAAAGCCCTCAGGGCAATCTGAGGGAGCTAACCTGAGATAGCAACTTAAACTGTGGGATAGCAAGAGACAGAGAGAATTAACCTGTGAAAAGCCCCAACCTAAGGCACTGCCAGCCCATTTGCAGAACAAAGGAAGGACTGAGCAATACCAGAGAAGAGCTAGCCAGCTGTGGACCGGGCCCATCCCCCGCTGGAGGCAGGAGGCAGGGGAGAGGAGAAAGGGGCAAACTCGGCCTCTTTGGTAGGGGCATCCCCTACCAAACTGCAGACAGGCTTCCAGTCTCTAACCAAAGACTTCCTGAGATTCTGGATGGTTGAGATCTGCCGGGAGGGTCGCAGCCAGAGATCAGCTCCCCAGAAGAGACACAAGGCACACCGGACCGGCGCCTGGAAACTGAAATGGGAATGGGAAAGGGAGAAGTCACGCTGCCCTTGGGGAGAGTGCCTTTGTCAAGCTCCTGATTCCCTGAGCTGCTCAGACCAGGGAAGGCACAAAACGCAGGCCCAACCGAGTCTGTGCCTTTGTGGAGTACAGGAGAACCTGAACCTGAGCGGCTTGGGCCTGGGAAGTGCATGCAACTCAGGGCCCGCTCCCTTGTAGAGCAACCTGGAGCCTGAGCAGTGTAGACGGGGAAAGCACACACACCGTGAGTGGGGGCAAACCCAGTGTGGCCGGAACACTGCTGGTACTCCCCACACTTGCCAGTGACATTTGTTTACAGCGTTCCTCCCTCCCCACAGCACGACTGAACAAGTGAGCCTAAATAAGAGACCACCACATTTTAAATCCAGCTCCATACAACGCTCCGCCGCCGCTGCTGCCGCGACTCGGTCTGCGCGCTAGCACCCTCCGGCCGACCACTCCGCCGCTATGGAAGACATGAACGAGTACAGCAACATAGAGGAATTCGCAGAGGGATCCAAGATCAACGCGAGCAAGAACCAGCAGGATGACGGTAAAATGTTTATTGGAGGCTTGAGCTGGGATACAAGCAAGAAAGATCTGACTGAATATTTGTCTCGATTTGGGGAAGTTGTGGACTGCACGATTAAAACAGATCCTGTTACTGGAAGATCACGAGGATTTGGATTTGTGCTTTTCAAGGATGCTGCTAGTGTTGATAAGGTTTTGGAACTGAAAGAACACAAACTGGATGGCAAATTGATAGACCCCAAACAGGCCAAAGCTTTAAAGGGGAAGGAACCCCCAAAAAAGGTTTTCGTGGGTGGATTGAGCCCAGATACTTCGGAGGAACAAATTAAAGAATATTTTGGAGCCTTTGGAGAGATTGAAAATATTGAACTTCCTATGGATACAAAAACAAATGAAAGAAGAGGATTTTGCTTTATTACATATACAGACGAGGAGCCAGTAAAGAAATTGTTAGAAAGCAGATACCATCAAATTGGTTCTGGGAAGTGTGAAATCAAAGTTGCACAACCCAAAGAGGTATATAGACAGCAACAGCAACAACAGAAGGGAGGAAGAGGTGCTGCAGCTGGTGGGCGAGGAGGTACTAGGGGTCGTGGCCGAGGTCAGGGCCAAAACTGGAACCAAGGATTTAATAACTATTATGATCAAGGATATGGAAATTACAATAGTGCCTATGGTGGTGATCAAAACTATAGTGGCTATGGCGGCTATGATTATACTGGGTATAACTATGGGAACTATGAATATGGACAGGGATATGCAGACTACAGTGGCCAACAGAGCACTTATGGCAAGGCATCTCGAGGGGGTGGCAATCACCAAAATAATTACCAGCCATATTAAAAGGGACGCTGGAGAAAACAGGAAGAGATTGCTAACGTAACCATCTTGCAGGAGGACATTGAAAATTGGTCTTCTGTTGATCTAAGATGATTATTTTGTAAAAGAGTTTCTAGTGTACAAGACACAATTTGTGTCCAACTGTATATAGCCGCCAATTAGTTTTTTTTGTTTTTACTTTGTCTTTTGCTATCTGTGTTATGACTCTGTGGATTTGTGTTTATACAAACTTTATTTGTATGATTACATGTTAAACCTCAAATAAATGCTTCCTTATGTGATTGTTTTTCTGCGTCAGGTACTAAATAGCTCTGTAAAAGTGTAATTTTAAATAAGCAATAATTAACGCACAGTTTATTTTGTAGGGAGTTTTGCTCCATAGGAAGAGGAGAAAACTGGTCCTTTATAAATAGCCAGCTACAGTGTCTGCTCTGTTCCCCTTTTTTGTTAGATGTATTCTATGCTCTTTAGACTTCATTTCTGTCTCTTAACTGAGGCTTCCATCATAACCTTTAATGTTGTTTTCCTCTCTGCCTATCTGGAGACATTGTCATGAAAGTTTCTGTGGCATAATTACACTGTTGTGATTAGTGGGAGCTTTCTAGTAGACCATGAGTCTTTGGCTATATTTTGAAAAATAAATGTTTAATGGCACAAAGCATGCTGGTAGCTCCTTTTATGAAGAAAATGTTTTGCTTTGTTCTTGTCTCCGGAAAAGCATTTTTTAATGGTTTGCTGTATTCAGTGGTCTGCTAGAAAGAGCTTTGACTAATCATAATACAGTAACTTAATGTTTTCTTGATTAAAATGTCCAGATATACCCATTGCGGGGGGGAGGGGGGCTAAACTGTGTTATAGGAGCTACAGGTTAAGAATATCAGATATAGTTAGATTTTACACAATTTTGGCAAATAGGTGTGAAGTTTGAACAAAAGTTAGATTACAAGATTTGAAGTAGTAAACTGAGTAAATTAATTGTATACTATTCTGTTGGTTTTATGTCACAGCAAGCACCAAACTGAACAAAATGTTTTCTCTTGGGGCATTGTTAGGAAGCTGTACTGGGTGTTAACTGTTACATGATGTGAGTTCTTAGAAGGCATGGGTAGTAGGTTTCAGTCATTTTTTTATGTGGTTAGTGCATGAGCTGAGTAGTTGAGCATATTCACATTCAGACAAAGAATAATGGAGAAGGATGACCCTTGATTCTTACGTAAATGCAAGTCTTCAGTGTGACCAAGTCATGTCATTACAACAGATCTTCCTGGTGCGTTAAAAAGAAAACCTTTTAGCTCTAGATTTGGGAGGATATCCTAGATAAGTTCAAGTTTTGAATTTCACATTCAGTGTAGTTAACTGAGTTTAATGTTTTCAGTTTTGTTGCTTTGGTTTCATGTTCGCCATTAGGATTGGCATACATGTTTACTTATGGAATAGTTCACCTCACCTTCAACCAAGTGTAAATTTTTTTATGCTAAAAAAAAAAAAAAAGAGACCACCACACCCACTTGTGTCAGGGCAGAAATGAGACACTGTAGAGACCTGCAAACAGAAGCCAAATAAACAAAGGGAACCGCTTTAGAAGTGACAGGTGCAACAGATTAAAATTCCTGTAGTTAACACCGATTACACTGGAAGCGGCCTAGATATTGAGAAGTGTAAGCTGGAACAAGGAGCTATCTGAAACTGAACTGAATCCACACTGCCCGCAACAGCTCCAGAGAAATTCCTAGATATATTTTTACTATTATTATTTTTTTAATTAAATTTTTTTCTTTCTTTTTTTTTAAAGTCCTCAATTACTCCTCTATTACTTCTTAATTTTCATTTTTATAACCTTGCAAAAAAAGGGGGGGGCCCTATTTTTAAAGCAAATTTCATATATATTTCTTAAATTTTTTGTGTTTTTGTTTTTTTTAATATTGTATTTTTAAGAATCTAACCTCTACTCTAGATTTTTAATCTTTGTTTTTCAGTAATTGATATCAATTTTGGACATTTAAGAATCCAACCTTCAGTACCCATTTTTACTCAGGAGTGTGATTACTGGTTTGATTACTCTCTCCCCCTTTTGACTCTCCTTTTTCTCCCCCAGATCACCTCTATTTCCTCCCTCGCCCTTCTCTTCTAAACCCAATTCTGTGAATCTCTGTGGGTGTTCTGGGCTGCGGAGAACACTTAGGGAACAGACTACTGCCTAGATCTGTCTCTCTCCTCTTGAGTCCCCCTTTTTCTCCTCTTGCTCACCTCTATCTCCTTCCTCTCTCTCCTCTTCTTCATGTAACTCTGTGAACCTCTCTGGGTGTCCCTCACTGTGGAGAATATTTTCACCATTAACCTAGAAGTTTTATTATCAGTGCTGTATGGATTGAGAAGTCTTGAGGCTACTGAAAGAATAAGACTGAAATCCAGAGGCAAGAGGCTTAAGCCCCAAACCTGAGAACACCAGAGAACTCCCAACTACAGGGAACATTAATTAATAAGAGATCATCCAAAAGCCTCCATACCTACACTGACACCAACCACCACCCAAGAGCCAATAAGTCCCAGAGCAAGACATACCACACAAATTATCCAGCAATGCAGGAACATAGCCCTGAGCGTCAATATACAGGGCCCAAAGTCACACCTAACACATAGACCCATCTCAACACTCATTACTGGACACTCCATTGCACTCCAGAGAGAAGAAATCCAGCTCCACCCACCAGAACACCGATGCAAGCTTCCCTAACCAGGAAACCTTGACAAGCCAATCGTCCAACTCCACCCACTGGGAGAAACCTCCACAATAAAAAGGAACCACAGACTACCAGAATACAGAAAGGCCACCACAAACACAGCAATCTAAATGAGACAAAAAGGCAGAGAAATACAGAGCAGGTAAAGGAACATGAAAAATGCCCACCAAGCCAAACAAAAGAGGAGGAGATAGGGAATTTACCTGAAAAAAGAATTTAGAATAATGATAATAAAAATGATCCAAAATCTTGAAAACAAAATGAAGTTACAGATAAATAGCCTGGAGACAAGGATTGAGAAGATGCAAGAAATGTTTAACAAGGACCTAGAAGAAATCAAAAAGAGTAAATTAAAAATGAATGATGCAATAAATGAGATCAAAAACACTCTGGAGGGAACCAACAGTAGAATAAAAGGAGACAGAAGGTAGTATAAGTGACTTAGAAGATAAAATGATGGAAACAGATGAAGCAGAGAGGAAAAAATAAAAAAGAATCAAAAGAAATGAGGACAACCTCAGAGACCTCTGGGACAATGTGAAACGCCCCCAACATTTGAATCATAGAAGTCCCAGAAGAAGAAGACAAAAAGAAAGCTCATGAGAAAATACTCGAGGAGATAATAGCTGAAAACTTCCCTAAAATGGGGAAGGAAATAGTCACACAATTCCAAGAAACCCAGAGCGTCCCAAACAAGATAAACCCAAGGCGAAACACCCCAAGACACATATTAATCAAATTAACAAAGATCAAAGACAAAGAACAAATACTAAAAGTAGAAAGGGAGAAACAACCTATAACACACAAGGGGGTTCCCATAAGGATAACAGCAGATCTTTCAATAGAAACTTTTCAGGCCAGAATGGAATGGCAGGACATACTTAAAGTAATGCAAGACAATAACATACAACCCAGATTACTGTACCCAGCAAGGATCTCATTCAGATATGAAGGAGAATTCAAAAGCTTTACAGACAAGCAAAAGCTGAGAGAATTGAGCACCACCAAACCAGCTCTTCAACAAATGCTAAAGGATCTTCTCTAGACAGGAAACACAGAAAGGTTGTATGAACACGAACCCAAAACAACAAAGCAAATGGCAATGGAACCATACTTATCAATAACTACCTTAAATGTAAATGGTTTGAATACCCCAATCAAAAGACAAAGACTGGCTGAATGGATACAAAAGCAAGACCCCTATATATGCTGTCTACAAGAGACCCACCTCAAAACAAGGGACACATACAGACTGAAAGTGAAGGGCAGGAAAAAAAAAAATTCATGCAAACAGAGACCAAAAGAAAGCAGGAGTCGCAATACTAATATCAGATAAAATAGACTTTAAAATAAAGGCTATGAAAAGAGACAAAGAAGGACACTACATAATGATCAAAGGATCAATCCAAGAAGAAGATATAACAATTATAAATATATATGCACCTAACATAGGAGCACCACAATATGTAAGGCAATTGCTAACAAGTATGAAAGGGGAAATTAACAATAACACAGTGATAGTGGGTGACTTTAATACCCCACTCACAACTATGGATAGATCAACTAAACAGAAAATTAACAAGGAAACACAAACCTTAAATGACACAATGGACCAGCTAGACCTAATTGATATCTATAGGACATTTCACCCCGAAATAATGAATTTCACCTTTTTCTCAAGGGGACAAGGAACCTTCTCCAGAATAGATCACATCCTGGGCCATAAATCAAGCCTTGGTAAATTCAAAAAAAAATTGAAATCATTCCAGTCATCGTTTCTGACCACAATGCAGTAAGATTAGATCTCAATTACAGGGGGAAAAAAAACTATTAAAAATACAAACATATTGAGGGTAAAGAACATGCTTCTGAATAACCAAAAAAACCATAGAAGAAATCAAAAAAAGAAACAAAAATATGCATAGAAATGAATGCAAATGAAAACACAACAACCCAAAACCTATGGGACACTGTAAAAGCAGTGCTAAGGGGAAGGTTCATAGCATTACAGGCTTACCTCAAGAAACAAGAAAAAAGCTAAGTAAAAAATCTAACTTTACACCTAAAGAAACTAGAGAAGGAAGAAATGAAGAACCCCAGGGTTAGTAGAAGGAAAGAAATCTTTAGAATAATAGCCAGGACATGGAAGCAACCTAGATGCCCATCAGCAGACAAATGGATAAGGAAGCTGTGGTACATGTACACCATGGAATATTACTCAGCATTAAAAAGAATTCATTTGAATCAGCTCTAATGAGATGGATGAAACTGGAGCCCATTATACAGAGTGAAGTAAGCCAGAAAGATAAAGACCATTACAGTATGCTAACACATATATATGGAATTTAGAAAGATGGTAATGATAACCCTATATGCAAAACAGAAAAAGAGACACAGATGTACAGAACAAAATTTTGGACTCTGTGGGAGAAGACGAGTGTGGGATGTTTCGAGAGAACAGCATCGAAACATGTATATTATCTATGGTGAAACAGATCACCAGCCCAAGTTGGGTGCATAAGACAAGTGCTCAGGCCTGGTGCACTGGGAAGACCCAGACAGATCGGGTGGAGAGGGAGGTGGGAGGGGGGATCGGGATGGGGAATACATGTACATCCATGGCTGATTCATGTCAATGTATGATAAAAACCACTACAATATTGTAAAGTAATTAGCCTCCAACTAATAAAAATAAATGAAAAAAAATAGGGCAGAAATAAATGCAAAAAAACCCAAAAGACACCATAGCAAAAATCAACAAAGCTAAAAGCTCGTTTTTTGACAAGATAAATAAAATTGACAAACCGTTAGCCAGACTCATCAAGAAACAAAGGGAGAAGAACCAAATCAACAAAATTAGAAATGAAAATGGAGAGATCACAACAGACAACACAGAAATACAAAAGATCACAAAGGATCATAAGCGACTACTATCAGCAGCTCTACGCCAATAAAATGGACAACTTGGAAGAAATGGACAAATTCTTAGAAAAGTATAACTTTACAAAACTGAACCAGGAAGAAATAGAAGATCTTAACAGACCCATCACAAGCATGGAAATCGAAACTGTAATCAGAAATCCTCAAGCAAACAAAAACCCAGGACCATATAACTTCACAGCTGAATTCTACCAAAAATTTAGAAAAGAGCTAACACCTATCTTACTCAAACTCTTCCAGAAAATTGCAGAAGATGGTAAACTCCCAAACTCATTCTATGAGGCCACCATCACCCTAATATCAAAACCAGACAAAGATGCCACAAAAAAGAAAACTACAGGCCAATATCACTGATGAACCTACATGCAAAAATCCTTAACAAAATTCTAGCAAATAGAATCCAACAACATACGAAAAAGATTATACATCATGACCAAGTGGGCTTTATCCCAGGAATGCAACGATTCTTTAATATATGCAAATCAATCAATGTAATACACCACATTAACAAATTGAAAGATAAAAACCATATGATTATCTCAATAGATGAAGAAAAAGCCTTTGACAAAATTCAACATCCATTTATGATAAAAACCCTCCAGAAAGCAGGAATAGAAGGAACATACCTAAACATAATAAAAGCTATATATGACAAACCCACAGCAAACATTATCCTCAATGGTGAAAAATTGAAAGCATTTCCCCTAAAGTCAGGAACAAGGCAAGGGTGCCCACTCTCACCACTACTATTCAACATAGTTCTGGAAGATTTGGCCACAGCAATCAGAGCAGAAAAAGAAATAAAAGGAACCCAGATAGGAAAAGAAGAAGTAAAACTCTCACTGTTTGCAGATGACATGATCCTCTACATAGAAAACCCTAAAGAATCTACCAGAAAATTACTAGAGCTAATCAATGAATATAGTAAAGTTGCAGGAAATAAAATTAACACACAGAAATCCCTTGCATTCTGATACACGAACAATGAGAAACAGAAAGGAAAATTAAGGAAACAATACCATTCACCATTGCAACGAAAAGAATAAAATACTTAGGAATATATCTACCTAAAGAAACAAAAGACCTATATATATAAGACTATGAAATACTGATGAAAGAAATCAAAGAGGACACAAACAGATGGAGAAATATACCATGTTCATGGATTGGAAGAATCAATATTGTGAAAATGAGTATACTACCCAAAGGAATCTATAGATTCAATGCAATCCCTATCAAGCTACCAACGGTATTTTTCAGAGAACTAGAACAAATAATTTCACAATTTGTATGGAAATACAAAAAACCTCGAATAGCCAAAGCAATCTTGAGAAAGAAGAATGGAACTGGAGGAATCAACCTGCCTGACTTCAGGCTCTACTATAAAGCCACAGTTATCAAAGACAGTATAGTACTGGCACAAAGACAGAAATATAGATCAATGGAACAAAATAGAAAGCCCAGAGATAAATCCACATACCTATGGACACCTTATCTTTGACAAAAAAAGCAAGAATATACAATGGAGAAAAGACAACCTCTTTAACAAGTGGTGCTGGGATAACTGGTCAACCACTTGTAAAAGAATGAAACTAGAACACTTTCTAACACCATCCACAAAAATAAACTCAAAATGGATTAAAGATCTAAATGTAATACCAGAAACTAGAAAACTCCTAGAGGAGAACATAGGCAAAACACTCTCCAACATAAATCACAGCAAGATCCTCTATGACCCACCTCCCGAATATTGGAAATAAAAGCAAAAATAAACAAATGGGACCTAATTAAACCTAAAAGCTTTTGCACAACAAAGGGAACTCTAAGCAAGGTGAAAAGACAGCCTTCAGAATGGGAGAAAATAATAGCAAATGAAGCAACTGACAAAGAATTAATCTCAAAAATATACAAGCACCTCCTGTAGCTCAATTCCAGAAAAATAAAAGACCTAATCAAAAAATTGGCCAAAGAACTAAAGAGACATTTCTCCAAAGAAGACATACAGATGGCTAACAAACACATGAAAAGATGCTCAACATCACTCATTATTAGAGAAATACAAATCAAAACCACAATGAGGTACCATTACACACCAGTCAGGATGGCTGCTATCAAAAAGTCTACAAGCAATATATGCTGGAGAGGGTATGGAGAAAAGGGAACCCTCTTACACTGTTGGTGGGAATGCAAACTAGTACAGCCACTATGGAGAACAGTGTGGAGGTTCCTCAAGAAACTGGAAATAGAACTGCCATATGACCCAGCAATCCCGCTGCTGGGCATACACACTGAGGAACCCAGAGCTGAAAGAGACACGTGTACCCCAATGTTCATCCCAACACTGTTTATAATATCCAGGACATGGAAGCAACCTAGATGCCCATCAGCAGATGAATGGATAAGAAAGTTGTGGTACATATACACCATGGAATATTACTCAGCCATTACAAAGAATACATTTGAATCAGTTTTAATGAGGTGGATGAAACTGGAGTCCATTATACAGAGTTAAGTAAGCCAGAAAGAAAAATACCAATACAGTGTACTAACGCATATATATGGAATTTAGAAAGATGGTAATGAAAACCCTATATGCAAGACAGAAAAAGAGACAGATGTATAGAACAGACTTTTGGACTCTGTGGGAGAAGGCAACGGTGGGATTACTTGAGAGAATAGCATTGAAACATGTATATTATCAGTTGTGAAACAGATAGCCAGTCCAGGTTTGATGCATGAGACAAGTGCTCAGGGCTGGTACACAAGGATGACCCAGAGGGATGGGATGGGGAGGGAGGTAGGAGGGGGGTTCAGGATGGGGAACGCATGTACACCCATGGTAGGTTCAAGTCAATGTATGGCAAACACCACTACAATATTGTGAAGTAATTATCCTCCAACTAATATTAATAAATGAAAAAAAAAAAGAAAGAGAAAGAGAAATACTGTGTTATTTTACTGATATGTAAAATCTAAACAAAACAAAACAAAACCAATGAACAAACAAAACAAAAACAAATGCATAGATACACAGAACAAATTACCAGAGGGGAAGGGAATTGGGGGTTTGGTGAAAAGGATAAAGGGGATCAATTGTACAGGGAGATGGTAATTACACTTGTGTTGGTTACTCTATACTGTATATAGATGTTGACCTATAATGCTGTACATCTGAAATTTATATAATAAAAATTATTTTCTGTGTAGGAAAAAATTCTAACTTTTGAAAAGAATAATTATAAAAGATTTGATGATGAAGGAAATATTTAATCACTGTACTTACTCAGAAATGAGGATTATGGTTTTGATAAAATAAGAATTGCTTTTTAAAATAAACTATTTTTAGAACAGTTTTAGGTTACAGCAAGACTGAATGGAAAGTTCAGTGAGTTCCCACATACCCTTTGCCCCACATGCACAAAGTCCCACACAATCCATATCCTACACTACATAGTACATTTGTTACAATTAACTAAAAACTGTCCCAAACAGAAATCACCAGACCCAGATGGAGTTAGAAATTTAAAACACAATGCCATTTAATGACCTGGATAACCATGATGGTGTGATCACTCACCTAGAACCAGGAATCCTGGAGTGTGAAGTTAAGTGGGCCTTAGGAAGCATCACTACGAACAAACCTAGGAAAGGTGATGGAATTCCAGTTGAGCTATTTCAAATCCTAAAAGATGATGCTGTGAAGGTGCTGCATTCAATATGCCAACAAATTTGGAAAACTCAGTAGTGACCACAGGACTGGAAAATGTCAATTTTCATTCCAATCCCAAAGAAAGGCAGTGCCAAAGAATGTTCAAACTACCAGACAATTGTGCTCATTTCACATGCTAGCAAGGTAATGCTCAAAATCCTTCAAGCTAGGCCTCAATAGTACATGAACCAAGAACTTCCTGGTGTACAAGCTGGATTTAGAAAAGGCAGAGGAAACAGAGATCAAATTGCCAACATCCGCTGGATCATAGATAAAGCAAGAAAATTCCAGTAAAACATCTATATATTCTTCACTATGGTGAAGCCTTTGACTGTGGATCACAACAAACTGTGGAAAATTCTTAAAGAGATGGGAGTACAAGACCACCTTACCTGCCGCCAGAGAAACCAGTTTGCAGGTCAAGAAGCAACAGTTAGAACTAGACATGGAACCACAGACTGGTTCCAAACTGGGAAAGGAGAACGTCAAGGCTATATATTGTCACCCTTATATGCAGAGTACATTATGCAAAATGCCAGGCTAGAAGACTCACAAGCTAGATTCAAGATTGCCAGGAGAAATATCAACAACATCAGACATGCAGATGACACCACTCTAATGGCAGAAAGTGAGGAGGACCTAAAGAGCTTCTTGATGAAGGTGAAGGAGGAAAGTGAAAAAGTTGGCTTAAAACTCAACATTCAGAAAAGTATGATGATGGCATCTGATCTCATCATTTCGTGGCAGATAGATGAGGAAAGAATGGAAACATGACATACTTTATTTTCTTGGGCTCCAAAATCACTGTGGGCAGTGACTGCAGCCATGAAATTAAAAGATACTTGTCCCTTGGAAGAAAAGCTATGACAAACGTAGACAGAGTTTTAAAAAGCATAGACGTTACTTTTCTGACAAAGGGCCAGATAGTCAAAGCTATGGTTTTTCCAGTAGTTCATAACTGATGAAGGACTGTTATCTAAAATATACAAAGGACACTTAAAACTCAGCAGCAAGAGAATTCACAACCTGATTAAAAAATGGTTTAAAGATCTGAACAGACACCTCAGCAATAAAGATTTACAGATGGAAATAAGCATATGAAAAGATGCTCTACCTCATATGTCACCAGAGAAATATAAATTAAACCAATAATTAGATACCCTTGCATACCTTTAAAATTGATAAATTCTGAAACACCGATAACATCAACTGCTGGTGAGAATATGGAGCAACAGAAACTCTCATTCATTGCCAGTGGGAATGCAAGATGGTACAACCACTTTGGAAGACAGTTTGGAGGTTTGTTACAAAACTATACTCTTAATCACACAATCCAGCAATCATACTAATTGGTGTTTACTCAAAGTAGTTGAAAACTTCTGTCTACAAAAAACCTGCACATAGATGTTTACTTCTAATTGTCAAAACTTGAATGCAACCAAGGTATCCTTCAGTAGGTAAATGAATACTTAAACTATGGCTTATCCAGACAATGAGTTCATGGGAAGTCACTTCAGTTGTGTCTGACTCTTTGCAACCCTTTGAACTGTAGCTTCCCAGCTCATCTATCCATGGGATTCTCCAAGCAAGCATACTGGAGTGGGTTGCCATGCCCTCCTCCCAGGGATCTTCCTGACCCAGGGATCGAACCCTTGTCTATTGTGACCCCTGCATTGGCAGGTGGGTTCTTTACTACTAGTACCACCTGGGAAGCCGATCCAAAGAACATGAAAACACTAATTTGAGAATATGTATGGACTCATATGTTCATCACAGCATTATTTACAAGAGTCAAGACATGAAAACAATCTAAGTTTTCATCAATGGATGACTGGATAAAAAAAGATGTGGAGACAAACACATGGATGGACCTTGAGGATATTATGCTAAGTGAAATAAGTCAGAAAGAGAAAGAGAAATACTGTATGATTTTACTCATACATAAAAATTCTCTGTACTCTAAGTTTTGCTGTGAATCTGAAACTGCTCTGAAAACCAAATTATGTTTTTAAAAATTGTCAGACTCATGTCCCAACATTTCCTTAATTACATTAAACCACATGGTCTAAATACATCAAGTAAATGACAGAAAGTGGAAGAGTGAATTTTTTAAAATGACTTAATTGTATCATATGCTTGAAAAATATTTCAAATATAATGATTTAAGTATATTGAAAGCAAACAGGAATATCATTGAAGCTTTATTTGTAATAGTTAAAAAGTTGTAAACAATCAAATTGTCCTTTACTAAAGGAATGACTGAAGAAACTGCTTCTTGCATACCATGGATTAGTTGTTGTTCAGTCGCTCAGTCTTGTCTGACTCTTTGTGAACCCATGGACTGAAGCAAGCCAGGCTTCCCTGTACATCATCAACTCCCGGAGCTTGCTCAAGCTCATGTCCATTGAGTCAGTGATGCCATCCAACCATCTCGTCCTCTGTCATCCACATCTCCTCCTGCCTTCAACCTTTGCCAGCATCATTCCCATCAGGTGGCCAAAATACTGAAGCTTCAGTTTCAGTATCAGTCCTTTCAATGAATATTCAGGACTGATTTCCTTTAAGATTTAAGATGGTAGGCACTGAGAGAGGGCATCAGAGGGCAGACAGACTGAAACCACAATCACAGACAACAGGCCAATCTGATCACATGGACCACAGCTTTGTCTAATTCAATGAAACTAAGCCATGCCATTTGGGGCCACCCAAGATGGACGGGTCATGGTGGAGAGGTCTGACAGAATGTAGTCCACTGGAGAGGGGAATGGCAAACCACTTCAGTGTTCTTGCCTTGAGAACCCCATGAACAGTATGAAAAGGCAAAATGATAGGATACTGAAAGAGGAACTCACCAGGTCGGTAGGTGCCCAATATGCTACTGGAGATCAGTGGAGAGATAACCCCAGAAAGAATGAAGGGATGGAGCCAAAGCAAAAACAACACCCAGTTGTGGATGGGACTGGTGATAGAAGCAAGGTCTGATGCAATATTGCATAGGAACCTGGAATGTAAGGTCCACGAATCAAGGCAAATTGGAAGTGGCAAAACAGGAGATCACAAGAGTGAACGTCAACATTCTAGGATTCAGCGGATGAAGATGGACTGGAATGGGTGAATTTAACTCAGATGACCATTATATCTACTACTGTGGGCAGGAATCCCTTAGAAGAAATAGTCATATTCTATAGCCATCATAGTCAGAAAAAGAGTCCAAAATGCAGTACTTGGATGTAAACTCAAAAATGACAGAATGATCTCTGTTCATTTCCAAGGCAAAACATTCAATATCATGGTAATCCAAGTCCATGCCCCGACCAGTAATGCTGAAGAAGCTGAAATTGGAGAGTTCTATGAAGACCCCAAGACATTCTAGAACTAACACCCAAAAAAGAGGTCCTTTTCATTACAGGAGACTGGAATGCAAAAGTAGGAAGTCAAGAAACACCTGGAGTAACAGGCAAATGTAGCCTTGGAGTACAGAATGAACCAGGTCAAAAGGTAAAAGAGTTCTGCCAAGAGAACGCACTGGTCATAGCAAACACTCTCTTCCATCAACACAAGAGAAGACTCTACACATGGATATCACCAGATGGATGACACCAAAATAACACTGACTATATTCTTTGCAGCCAAAGATGGAGAAGCTCTATACAGTCAGCAAAAACAAGACCAGGAGCTGACTGTGGCTCAGATCATGAACTCCTTATTGCCAAATTCAGACTGAAAGTGGAGAAAACCACTAGACCATTCAGGTATGACCTAAATCATATCCCTTATGACTATACAGTGGAAGTAAGAAATAGATTTAAGGGACTAGATCTGATAGACAGAGTGCCTGATGAACTTTGGATGGAGGTTTGTGGCATTGTATAGGAGACAGGAATCAAGACCATCCCCAAGAAAAAGAAATGCAAAAAAGCAAAATGGCTGTCTGAGGAGACCTTACAAATAGCTGTGAAAAGAAGGGAAGCAAAAAGCAAAGGCGAAAAGGAAAGATATACCCATTTGAATGCAGAGTTCCAAAGAATAGCAAGGAGAGATGAGAAAGCTTTCCTCAGCAATCACTGCAAAGAAATAGAGGAAAACAATAGAATGGAAAACACCAGTGATCTCTTCAAGAAAATTAGAGATACCAAGGGAACATTTCATGCAAACACGGGCTCAATAAAGGACAGAAATGGTAGGGACCTAACAGAAGCAGAAGATATTAAGAAGAGGTGGCAAGCATACACAGAAGAACTGCACAAAAAAGATCTTCACAACCCAGATAATCACGATGGTGTGATCACGCACCTAGAGCCAGACATCCTGGAATGTGAAGTCAAGTGGGCCTTAGGAAGCATCACTATGAACAAAGCTAGTGGAGGTGATGGAATTGCAGTTGAGCTATGTCAAATCCTGAACGATGATGCTGTGAAAGTGTTGCAGTCAATATGCCAGCAAATGGAGAAAAGTCAGCAGTGGCCACAGGACTGGAAAACGTCAGATTTCATTCCAATCCGAAAGAAAGGCAATGCCAAAGAATGCTCAAACTACTGCACAATTGGACTCATCTCACATGCTAGGAAAGTGATGCTTAAAATTCTCCAAGCCAGGCTTCAGCAATATGTGAACCGTGAACTTCCAGATGGTCAAGCTGGATTTAGAAAAGGCAGAGGAACCAGAGATCAAATGGCCAACTTCCGCTGGATCATCAAAAAAGGAAGAGAGTTCCATAAAAACATCTATTTCTGCTTTATTGACTATGCAAAAGCCTTTGACTGTGTGGACCACAATAAACTGGGAAAAGTCTTCAAGTGATGGGAATACCAGACCACCTGACCTACCTCTTGAGAAACCTGTATGCAGGTCAGGAAGCAACAGTTAGAGTTGGACATGGAAAAACAGAGTGATTCCAAATAGGAAAAGGAGTACATCAAGGCTGTATATTGTCACCCTGCTTATTTAACTTCTATGCAGAGTACATCATGAGAAACGCTGAGCTGGAGGAAGCACAAGCTGGAATGAAGATTGCCAGGAGAAATATCAATAACCTCAGATATGCAGACGACACCACCCTTATGGCAGAAAGCAAAGGAGAACTAAAGAGCCTCTTGATGAAAGTGAAAGTGGAGAGTGAAAAAGTTGGCTTAAAGCTCAACATTCAGAAAACTAAGATCATGGCATCTGGTCCCATCACTTCAGGGCAAATAGATGGGGGAAAATGGAAACAGTGGCTGACCTTATTTTGGGGGGCTCCAAAATCCCTGCAGATGGTGATTGCAGCCATGAAATTAAAAGACGCTTACCTCTTGGAAGGAAAGTTATGACCAACCTAGACAGCATATTAAAAAGCAGAGACATTACTTTGCCAACAAAGGTCCGTCTAGTCAAGGCTATGGTTTTTCCAGTGGTCATGTATGGATGTGAGAGTTGGACTGTGAAGAAAGCTGAGCACCGAAGAATTGATGCTTTTAAACTATGGTGTTGGAGAAGACTCTTGAGAGTCCCTTTGGACTGCAAGGAGATCCAACCAGTCCATCCTAAAGGAGATCAGTCCTGGGTGTTCGTTGGAAGGACTGATGCTAAAGCTGAAACTCCAATATTTTGGCCACCTGATGCGATGAGTTGACTCATTGGAAAAGACCCTGATGCTGGGAAAGTTTGAGGGCAGGAAGAGAAGGGGACGACAGAGGATAAGATGGTTGGATGGCCTCACCAACTCGATGGACCTGGGTTTGGGTCAGTCCAGGAGTTGGTGGTGGACAGGGAGGCCTGGCGTGTTGCGATTCATGGGGTTGCAAAGAGTCGGACATGACTGAACGACTGAACTAAACTGATTCTGACCGCTGTGAGATGATACCTCATTGTGGTTTTGATTTGTATTTCTCTAATAATGACTGATGTTGAGCATCTTTTCATGTGTTTAGTAGCCATCTGTAAGTCTTCTTTGGAGAAATGCCTGTTCAGTGCTTTTGCCCACATTTGATTGGGTTGTTGGTTTTTCTGATATTGAGCTGCCTGAGCTGAATTAATTCTTTGATGCTAAGCCTTCTTTATGGTCCAACTCTCACATCCATACATGATTACTGGAAAAATCGTAGCTTTGACTAGACGGACTTTTGTTGGCAAAGTCAAGTCTCTCCTTTTTAATATGCTGTCTAGGTTTGTAATGGACTTCCCTGGTGGCTCAGATGGTAAAAAATCTGCCTGCAATGTGGTAGACTTGGGCTCTATCCCTGGGTTGGGAAGATCCCCTGGAGATGGAAATGACAACCCAACCCAGTATTCTCACCTGGAGAATCCCATGGGGAGAGGAGCCTGGTGGGCGACAGTCCATGGGGTCACCAAGAGGCGGACACAACCGAGTGACTAACACTTTCACTTTCACAGGTTTTTCATAGCTTTTCTTCCAAGGAACACATGTCTTTTAATTTCATGGCTGCAGTCACAGTCCTCAGTGATTTTGGAGCCCAAGGAAATAAAGTTTGTCACTGTTTGCATTGTTTCCCCATCTATTTGCCATGAGGTGATGGGACTGGATGCCATGATCTTCGTTTTTTGCATATTGGGTTTTAAGCCAACTTTTCCACTCTCCTCTTTTACCTTCATCAAGAGGCTCTTTAGTTCCTCTTTGCTTTTTTGCCTTAAGGGTGGCGTCATCTGCATATCTGAGATCATTGATATTTCTCTCAGAAATCTTGATTCCAGCTTGTGCATCATTCGGCCTGGCATTTTGCATAATGTACTCTGCATATGAGTTAAATAAGTAGGGTGACAATATACAGCCTTGACATACTCCTTTCCAAATTTTTGGAGGTTCCTTAAAAAACTAAAACTAGAGCTACCACATGATTGAGCAATCCCACTCCTGGGCAAATATGCAGAGAAAACCATAATTCAAAAAGTTGCGTGCACCTAATGTTCATAGCAGCACTATTTGCAATAGCCAGGACATCTAAGTAACCTAATTATTCATCAACAGATGAGTAGATAAAGAAGATGTGGTGCATATATACAATGGAATTTTACTCAGCCATAAAAAGAATGAAATAAATCCATTTGCATTGACATGAATGGACTTAGAAATTGTTATACTGAATGACGTTAGAGAAAGACAAATATCATATCATGTCACTTAGATGGAGGGATTCCCAGTGGTTCAGTTGGTAAATAACCCACCTGCCAATGCAGGAGACACAAGACATGTGAGTTTGATACCTGGGTCAGGAAGTCCCCTTGGAATAGGAAATGGCAACCCACTCTAATATGCTTGCCTAGAAAATTCCATGGACAGGGGAGCCTGGCAGCCTGTGACAGTCCATCGGGTCACAAAGAGTGGAATACAACTGAGTATGTGTGCACACACACACACACACATACAGACATCACTTAGATGTACAATCTAAAGAAATGGTACAAATGAACTTATTTGCAAAACAAGAATAAAGTCACAGATGTAGAAAACAAACTTATGGTTACAAGGAAGAAGGTAGGGCAAGGGATAAATTGAAAGATCGGGATTGACATATAATAACACTACTCTATATAAAATAGATAATTAATAAGAACCTACTGTATAGTACAGGGAACTCTACTCAATACTCTGTAGTGATCTATATGGGAGAAGAATCTAAAAAAGAGTGGGTATATGTATATATATGACTGACTCACTTTGCTATACAGCAGAAAATAACACAACATTGTAAATCAACTATTCTCCAATAAAAATTAATTTTAAAAAAGGAAAAGAAAGAAAAGGAAAAAGTACTGTAAATCAACTACACTTCAATAAAAAAACTGAAAGCACCCCACTACAAAAATTAAAAATCCTCTGCATAATGAAGGAAATCATTAAAGTGAAAAGTCAACCTACCAAGTGGGAGAAGGTTTTTGCAAAAGACATATCAGATAAAGGTTAATATCCAAAATATATAAAGAACTCATGTAACTCAACAGCAACAAAAGACAAGCTACCTGATTTAAAAATAGGCAGAGGATCTGAATAGACATTTTCCCAAAGATGACAAGCATGCACATGGTGACAGGCACATGAAAATATGTTCAACATCATTAATTATCAAGGAAATGCAAATCAAAACTACAATGAGACATCACCTCACACCTGTTAGAATGGCTATTATCAAAAAGATAAGGAATAACAAATGTTGGAGAGGAATTAAAGAAAAGGAAACATTTTCACACTGTTGGTGGGAATGTAAATTGGTGTAACCATTTTGGAAAACAGTACAGAAATTCCTTTAAAAGTTAAGAATAGAATTACCATATCACTCAGCTATTTCATTTCTGGATATTTATCTAAAGAATGTGCTAAGTCACTTCAGCCATGTCTGACTCTTTGCGACCCTTTGGACTGTAGCCTACCAGGCCCCTCTGTCCATGGGATACTCCAGGCAAGAATACTGGAGTGGATTGCCATACTCTCCTCCAGGGTCTCTTCCCAACTCAGGGATGGAACCTGTGTCTCTTATGTCTCCTGCATTGGCAGGTGGGTTCTTACCACTAGCACCACCTGGGAAGCCCATCCAAAGAACAAGAAAACAATAATTTGAAAATATATATGGAATCATATGCCCATCACAGCATTATTAACAAGAGTCAAGACATGAAAACAACCTAAGTTTTCGTCAATGGATGGCTGGATAAAAAAGATGTGGAGACAACATGGATGGGCCTTGAGGATATTATGCTAAGTGAAATAAGTCAGAAAGAGAAAGAGGCAGTAGGAGCTAAGATGGCAGAGGACTAGGATGGGGAGACCACTGTCTCCCCCACAAATTCATTGAAAGAACATTTAAACGCTGAGCAAACTCCACAAAACAACTTCTGAACACTGGCAGAGGACATCAGGCACCCAGAAAAGCAGCCCATTGTCTTCGAAAGGAGGTAGGAAAAAATATAAAAGATAAAAAGAGAGACAAAAGAGTTAGGAATGGAGATCCATCCCGGGAAGGGAGTCTTAATAGAGGAAGTTTCCAAACACCAGGAAACCCTTTCACCGGCAGGTCTGGGGGAAGTTTTTGAATCTCGGAGAACAACCTAACTGGGCGGAAAAATAAATAAATAAAACCCACAGATCACATGCCTAAAGGCAACTCGTAGCAGAAAAGTACCCCAGATGCTCCCATCTGCCACCAGCAAGTTGGGGCTGAACGGAGAGGAGCGGGCAGCATTGCTTAGGGTAAGGACTGGGCCTGAATGCCCTGAGGGCAATCTGAGGGAGGTAATGCAGGCCGGTTCACAGAACAAAGGACTGAGCAATACCAGAGAAGAGCTAGCCAGCTGCGAACCGGCCCATCACCCGCTGGAGGCAGGGGGGAGGCGGGCGCCAGGCCGGAAAGGGGCAAACTCGGCCTCAGAGAGGGCATCCCCTACCAAACTGCAAACAGGCTTCCAGTTTCTAACCAAAGACTTCCTGAGATTCTGAATGGTTGACATCCGCCAGGAGGGTCGCAGCCAGAGGGTCGTTCCCTAGAACAGACACAAGGCGCACCCAAGGGCGCTCACAGAAACTGAGGCTGGGACTGGGAGGGGAGAAGACAGGCTGCACCTGAAGAGAGTGCACTCGTCAAGCTCCTGGTTCCCTGAGCTGCTCGGACCCAGAAGGGCACAAAACTCAGGCCCAACTGAGTCTGCGGCTTTGCGGAGTACCCAAGAACCTGAACCCGAGCGGCTTAGACCTAGGAAGTGCACGCAACTCAGGGCCCGCTCCCTGTAGAGCAACCTGAAGCCTGTGCAGTGTAGACGGGGAAAGCACACACACCGTGAGTGGGGGCAAACCCAGTGTGGCCAAGACACTGCAAGCACTCCCCACACACACCAGTGATATTTGTCTGCAGTGCCCCTCCCTCCCCACAGCGCGACTGAACAAGTGAGCCTAAACAAGAGACCACCTCCACCACCTTGTGTCAGGGCGGAAATTAGACACTGAAGAGACCTGCAAAGGGAAGCCAAATAAACAAAGGGAACCGCTTTAGCAGTGACAGGTGCAACAGATTAAAATCCCTGTAGTTAACACCGACTACACTGGAAGGGGCCTATAGATATTGAAAAGTATAAGCTGGAACAAGGAACTCTCTGAAACTGAACTGAACCCACACTGTCTGCAACAACTCCAGAGAAATTCCTAGATATATTTTTACTATTATTATATTGTTAACTAAAATTTTTTTCTTCTTTTTTTAAGTCCTCTATTACTCCTTTAATTTTAATTTTTATAACCCACTATTACCTTGCAAAAAAAGGACCATATTTTTAAAGCGAACTTCATATATATTTCTTATACTTTTTATGTTTTTGTTTTTTTAATATTGTATTTATAAGAGTCTAACTTCTCCAGATTTTTAACCTTTGTTTTTTAGTATTTGATATCAATTTTGTACCTTTAAGAATCCAGTCTTCACTGGAGGAGGAGCCAAGATGGCGGAGGAGTAGGACGGGGAGACCACTTTCTCTCCTACAAATTCATCAAAAGAATAACTGAACGCAGAGCAAACTTCGCAAAACAACTTCGGATCGCTAGCTGAGGTAATCAGGCGCCCAGAAAAGCAGCCCATTGTCTTCGAAAGGAGGGCTGTATAGTTGGAGAAGTCCTGAGACTACAGGAAGAATAAAACTGAAATCCAGAGGCAGGAGACTTAAGCCCAAAACCTGAGAACACCAGAAAACTCCTGACTACATGGAACTTTAAGTAATAAGTGACCGTCCAAAAGCCTCCATACCTACACTGAAACCAACCACCACCCAAGAGCCAAAAAGTTTTAGAGCAAGACATACCACGCAAATTCTCCAGCAACGCAGGAACATAGCCCTGAACATCAACATACAGGCTGCCCAAGGACACACCTAACACATAGACCCATCTCAAAACTCATTACTGGGCACTCCATTGCTCTCCAAAGAGAAGAAATCAAGTTCCACGCACCAGAACACTGACGCAAGCTCCCCTAACCAGGAAATCTTGACAAGCCAATCGTCTAACCCCACCCACTGGGTTAATCCTCCACAATAAAAAGGAACCACAGACCTCCAGAATACAGAAAGCCCACTCCAGATACAGCAATCTAAACAAGATGAAAAGGCAAATAAATACCCAACAGGTAAAGGAACATGAAAAATGCCCACCAAGTCAAACAAAAGAGGAGGAGATAGGGAATCTACCTGAAAAAGAATTTAGAATAATGATAATAAAAATGATCCAAAATCTTGAAAACAAAATGGAGTTACAGATAAATAGCCTGGAAACAAAGATTGAAAAGATTCAAGAACTGTTTAATAAAGACCTAGAAGAAATAAAAAAGAGTCAATTAAAAATGAATAATGCAATGAATGAGATCAAAAACACTTTGGAGGGAACCAAGAGTAGAATAACGGAGGCAGAAGATAGGATAAGTGAGGTAGAAGATAAAATGGTGGAAATAAATGAAGCAGAGAGGAAAAAAGAAAAAAGGATCAAAAGAAATGAGGACAACCTCAGGGACCTCTGGGACACTGTGAAATGCCCCAACATTCGAATCATAGGAGTTCCAGAAGAAGAAGACAAAAAGAAAGGCCATGAGAAAATACTCGAGGAGATAATAGCTGAAAACTTCCCTAAAATGGGGAAGGAAATAGCCACCCAAATCCAAGAAACCCAGAGAGTCCCAAACAGGATAAACCCAAGGCGAAACACCCCAAGACACATATTAATCAAATTAACAAAGATCAAACACAAAGAACAAATATTAAAAGCAGCAAGGGAAAAACAACAAATAACACACAAATGGATTCCCATAAGGATAACAGCTGATCTATCAATAGAAACCCTCCAGGCCAGAAGGGAATGGCAGGACATCCTGAAAGTAATAAAAGAGAATAACCTACAACCTAGATTACTGTACCCAGCAAGGATCTCATTCAGATATGAAGGAGAACTCAAAAGCTTTACAGATAAGCAAAAGCTGAGAGAATTCAGCACCACCAAACCAGCTCTTCAACAAATGCTAAAGGATCTTCTCTAGACAGGAAATACAGAAAGGTTGTATAAACGTGAACCCAAAACAACAAAGTAAATGGCAACGGGACCACACCTATCAATAATTACCCTAAATGTAAATGGGTTGAATGCCCCAACCAAAAGACAAAGATTGGCTGAATGGATACAAAAACAAGATCCCTATATATGCTGTCTACAAGAGACCCACCTCAAAACAAGAGACACATACAGACTAAAAGTGAAGGGCTGGAAAAAAATATTTCATGCAAACGGAGACCAAAAGAAAGCAGGAGTCGCAATACTCATATCAGATAAAATAGACTTTCAAATAAAGGCTGTGAAAAGAGACAAAGAAGGACACTACATAATGATCAAAGGATCAATCAAAGAAGAAGATATAACAATTATAAATATATATGCACCCAACATAGGAGCACCACAATATGTACGGCAAACACTAACGAGTATGAAAGAGGAAATTAATAGTAACACAATAATAGTGGGAGACTTTAATACCCCACTCACAACTATGGACAGATCAACTAAACAGAAAATTAACAAGGAAACACAAACCTTAAATGACACAATGGACCAGCTAGACCTAATTGATATCTATAGGACATTTCACCCCAAAACAATCAACTTCACCTTTTTCTCAAGTGCACACGGAACCTTCGCCAGAATAGATCACATCCTGGGCCATAAATCTGGTCTTGGAAAATTCAAAAAAATTGAAATCATTCCAGTCATCTTTTCTGACCACAGTGCAGTAAGATTGGATCTCAATTACAGGAAAAAAATTGTTAAAACTTCAAACATATGGAGGCTAAATAACACGCTTCTGAATAACCAACAAATCATAGAAGAAATCAAAAAAGAAATCAAAATATGTATAGAAATGAATGAAAATGAAAACACAACAACCCAAAACCTATGGGACACTGTAAAAGCAGTGCTAAGGGGAAGGTTCATAGCATTACAGGCTTACATCAAGAAACAAGAAAAAAGCCAAATAAATAACCTAACTCTACACCTAAAGCAATTAGAGAAGGAAGAAATGAAGACCCCCAAGGTTAGCAGAAGGAAAGAAATCTTAAAAATCAGGGCGGAAATAAATGCAAAAGAAACTAAAGAGACCATAGCAAAAATCAACAAAGCTAAAAGCTGGTTTTTTGAAAAAATAAACAAAATTGACAAACCATTAGCAAGACTCATTAAGAAACAAAGAGAGAAAAACCAAATTAACAAAATTAGAAATGAAAATGGAGAGATCACAACAGACAACACTGAAATACAAAGGATCATAAGAGACTACTACCAGCAGCTCTATGCCAATAAAATGGACAACTTGGATGAAATGGACAAATTCTTAGAAAAGTATAACTTTCCAAAACTGAACCAGGAAGAAATAGAAGATCTTAACAGACCCATCACAAGCAAGGAAATCGAAACTGTCATCAAAAATCTTCCAGCAAACAAAAGCCCAGGACCAGATGGCTTCACAGCTGAATTCTACTAAAAATTTAGAGAGGAGCTAACACCTATCTTACTCAAACTCTTCCAGAAAATTGCAGATGAAGGTAAGCTTCCAAACTCATTCTATGAGGCCACCATCACCCTAATTCCAAAACCTGACAAAGATGCCACAAAAAAAGAAAACTACAGGCCAATATCACTGATGAACATAGATGCAAAAATCCTTAACAAAATTCTAGCAAACAGAATCCAACAACATATTAAAAAAATCATACACCATGACCAAGTGGGCTTTATCCCAGGAATGCAAGGATTCTTTAATATCCGCAAATCAATCAATGTAATACACCACATTAACAAATTGAAAGATAAAAACCATATGATTATCTCAATAGATGCAGAGAAAGCCTTTGACAAAATTCAACACTCATTTATGATTAAAACTCTCCAAAAAGCAGGAATAGAAGGAACATACCTCAACATAATAAAAGCTATATATGACAAACCCACAGCAAGCATCACCCTCAATGGTGAAAAATTGAAAGCATTTCCCCTGAAATCAGGAACAAGACAAGGGTGCCCACTCTCACCACTACTATTCAACATAGTGTTGGAAGTTCTGGCCACAGCAATCAGAGCAGAAAAAGAAGTAAAAGGAATCCAGATAGGAAAAGAAGAAGTAAAACTCTCACTGTTTGCAGATGACATGATCCTCTATATAGAAAACCCTAAAGACTCTACCAGAAAATTACTAGAGCTAATCAACGAATATAGTAAAGTTGCAGGATATAAAATTAACACACAGAAATCCCTTGCATTCATATATACTAACAATGAAAAAACAGAAAGAGAAATTAAGGAAACAATACCATTCACCATTGCAACAAAAAGAATAAAATACTTAGGAGTATATCTACCTAAAGAAACAAAGGACCTATACATAGAAAACTATAAAACACTGATGAAAGAAATCAAAGAGGACACAAACAGATGGAGAAACATACCGTGTTCATGGATTGGAAGAATCAATATTGTCAAAATGGCTATTCTACCCAAAGCAGTCTATAGATTCAATGCAATCCCTATCAAGCTACCAACGGTATTTTTCACAGAACTAGACCAAAGAATTTCACAATTTGTATGGAAATACAAAAAACCTCGAATAGCCAAAATAATCTTGAGAAAGAAGAATGGAACTGGAGGAATCAACCTGCCTGACTTCAGACTCTACTACAAAGCCACAGTCATCAAGACAGTATGGTACTGGCACAAAGACAGAAATATAGATCAATGGAACAGAATAGAAAGCCCAGAGATAAATCCACGAACTTATGGACACCTTATCTTTGACAAAGGAGGCAAGGATATACAATGGAAAAAAGACAACCTCTTTAACAAGTGGTGCTGGGAAAACTGGTCAACCACTTGTAAAAGAATGAAACTAGAACACTTTCTAACACCATACACAAAAATAAACTCCAAATGGATTAAAGATCTAAATGTAAGACCAGAAACTATAAAACTCCTAGAGGAGAACATAGGCAAAACACTCTCCGACATAAATCACAGCAAGATCCTCTATGACCCACCTCCCAGAATATTGGAAATAAAAGCAAAACTAAACAAATGGGACCTAATGAAACTTAAAAGCTTTTGCACTACAAAGGAAACTATAAGCAAGGTGAAAAGACAGCCCTCAGATTGGGAGAAAATAATAGCAAATGAAGCAACAGACAAAGGATTAATCTCAAAAATATACAAGCAACTCCTGCAGCTCAATTCCAGAAAAATTAATGACCCAATCAAAAAATGGGCCAAAGAACTAAAGAGACATTTCTCCAAAGAAGACATACAGATGGCTAACAAACACATGAAAAGATGCTCAACATCACTCATTATTAGAGAAATGCAAATCAAAACCACAATGAGGTACCATTACACGCCAGTCAGGATGGCTGCTATCCAAAAGTCTACAAGCAATAAATGCTGGAGAGGGTGTGGAGAAAAGGGAACCCTCTTACACTGTTGGTGGGAATGCAAACTAGTACAGCCGCTATGGAAAACAGTGTGGAGATTTCTTAAAAAACTGGAACTAGAACTGCCATATGACCCAGCAATCCCACTTCTGGGCATACACACTGAGGAAACCAGATCTGAAAGAGACACGTGCACCCCAATGTTCATAGCAGCACTGTTTATAATATCCAGGACATGGAAGCAACCTAGATGCCCATCAGCAGATGAATGGATAAGGAAGCTGTGGTACATATACACCATGGAATATTATTCAGCCATTAAAAAGAATTCATTTGAACCAGTCCTAATGAGATGGATGAAGCTGGAGCCCATTATACAGAGTGAAGTAAGCCAGAAAGATAAAGAACATTACAGCATACTAACACATATATATGGAATTTAGAAAGGTGATAACGATAACCCTATATGCAAAACAGAAAAAGAGACACAGAAATACAGAACAGACTTTTGAACTTTGTGGGAGAATGTGAGGGTGGGATATTTCAAAAGAACAGCATGTATACTATCTATGGTGAAACAGATCACCAGCCCAGGTGGGATGCATGAGACAAGTGCTCCAGCCTGGTGCACTGGGAAGACCCAGAGGAATCGGGTGGAGAGGGAGGTGGGAGGGGCGATCGGGATTGGGAATACATGTAAATCCATGGCTGATTCATATCAATGTATGACAAAACCCACTGAAAAAAAAAAAAAAAAGAATCCAGTCTTCAGTACCCATTTTACTCAGGAATGTGATTACTGGCTTGATTGCTCTTCCCCCCTTTTGACTCTCCTTTTTCTCCCCCAGATCACCTCTATTTCCTCCCTCCCCCTTCTCTTCTAAACCCAATTCTGTGAATCTCTGTGGGTGTTCTGGGCTGTGGAGAACACTTAGGGAACAGACTACTGCCTAGATCTGTCTCTCTCCTCTTGAGTCCCCCTTTTTCTCCTCCTGCTCATCTATTTCTCCTTCTTCCCTCTCCTCTTCTTCATGTAACTCTGTGAACCTCTCTGGGTGTCCCTCACTGTGGACAATCTTTTCAGCATTAACCTAGAAGTTTTATCAGTGCTGTATGGATGGAGAAGTCTTGAGGCTACTGGAAGAATAAGACTGAAAACCAGAGGCAGGAGGCTTAAGCCCAAAACCTGAGAACACCAGAGAACTCCTGACTCCAGGGAACGTTAACTGATAAGAGATCATCCAAAAGCCTCCATACCTACACTGAAACCAACCACCACCCAAGAGCCAACAAGTTCCAGAGCAAGACATACCACGCAAATTCTTCAGCAACACCAGGCCATAGCCATGAGCGTCAATATACAGGCTGCCGAAAGTCACACCAAACCCATAGACATCTCAAAACTCACTACTGGACACTCCATTGCACTCCAGAGACAAAAAAAATCCAGCTCCACCCACCAGAACACTGACGCAAGCTTCCCTAACCAGGAAACCTTGACAAGCCAATTGTCCAACCCCAGCCACAGGGAGGAACCTCCACAATAAAGAGGAACCACAACTACCAGAATACAGAAAGACCACCCCAAACACAGCAATCTAAATAAGATGAAAAGGCAAAGAAATACTCAGCAGGTAAAGGAACATGAAAAATGCCCAACAAACCAAACCAAAGAGGAGGAGATAGGGAATCTACATGAAAAAGAATTTAGAATAATGATAATAAAAATGATCAAAAATCTTCAAAACAAAATGGAGTTACCGATAAATAGCCGGGAGACAAGGATTGAGAAGATGCAAGAAATGTTTGACAAGCACTTAGAAGAAATCAAAAAGAGTCAATTAATAATGAATAATGCAATAAATGAGATCAAAAACACTCTGGAGGGAATCAACAGTAGAATAATGTAGGCAGAAGATAGGATAAGTGAGGGAGAAGATAGAATGGTGGAAATAAATGAAGAAGACAGGAAAAAAGAGAAAAAATCAAAAGAAATGAGGACAACATTAGGGACCTCTGGGACAATGTGAAACACCCCTTTTCCAGTACTGTGGCCACTGCTGAGTTTTCTGGACAATGCAGACAACCTGAAAACAACAGGACTTCACCAAATTCCACTGTTCAACCTCTTCGGTGTAGAAAAGAAACCTGGTAGAACAAAGGGATTCTGAAATCTGGCTGCTGCTGAGGGTGCCCCATGGGAAGGTGTGTGGTTACCTGTGCTCCCCCAAGGTCATGGGCTCAGCAGCTCCCCATCCAGCATCTGTGCTGGGACTGCAGCCTTCTCTCAAAGGTTAATGAGGCGCCCTCCTGAGTGAGGATGAGGGGGTCCAGTCACCCTGGAACAGAGGGTTCGATAAAATACAACTCCACCCCTACTGGGACTCCTGGGTGCCCCGGTCAGGGCTGTCAAGCTGAGCCCCCCACCAGCCCCTCACTTTCTCAGTGAACACGGGGAGTCAGAGGCTTGGTCTGTGGGGCACAGTCTCAGGTGGGCAGTGGGAGGGGGCCCACATCCTGCGGAGACTCAAGGTGAGAACCAGAGGAAACTGAGGGTCCCCAGGGGATGCATGTGTAGCCCACCCGACAGCCCCGGGGGACCATGCCTCATGGCATCCAGATGTGACGTCACTGATCCTGATGGGAGGGGAGAAGTGAGGGCCTGGGTCAGGTGCCTGGGTTCAGGTCAGCAGAGTGAAGGAGCCCAGCTGTGCTAGGAGTCAAGGTAGAACCTTGAGGGGGGCTCCGGGGCCCCAAGACATCCAGGTCGTCAATGCTCTCAGCCCTGGGAGACCCCGGCAGGATTGTGGGAATGAGCCCCTTACTCCCGCTTGCCTCTCAGGGGTCCTGGCTGGGGAGGGCTGGATCTAAGGGGAGCAAGGTCGGGGTGAGAGGCTGGTATCCTGACCTGCTGAGAGTCAAAGTGAAGAGCAGAACGAGGGTTGAGGAATGTCGGGGCATCATCTCAGCTCTGGGAAGCCCTGGGCTTCGAGCCCTGATATCATGTCCAAAGATTGCCCCTGGGGGTGGCTCTCAGGGCAGTGACGGCTTTGGTGTGAGGGTTCCGCCTCCACTCAACACAAGGGGCATCCCTGGACCTGCCAGGGCTCAAGATGAGGACCTTGAGGGAGGATACAGGGAATCCCACTGGTCCCGGCACCTGCTGTCAGCATGGGGCAACTCTGGTGGGGGCATGAGCTCGGGGTCTCAGGGACATTGGAGACTTGATATAAGCGGGGAAGCCTCAGCGATTGGAGGGGAGATTCTTAGGTTCTGACAGAGTTTAGGTGAGGACACTGAGGGAGGATTGAGGGGATGCTGGACCCCAATCAGAGGAGACCAAGAGAAGCCCGTCCTGGCTGTTGGTCCTGGGAGACCCTGGCCTACGATGAGCACAACAGGCATGGCCTGACTTCCTGACATCCGGGTCTCAGACTGGGGACCTAGTACAGGGGGCTGACTTCCTGACATCCGGGTCTCAGCCTGGTGACCTGGTACAAAGGGCGGACTTGTGACATCCGGGTCTCAGAGAGACTGGGGCTCTGGTGTGAGAAGCCAGGCCTCAGGTGTGGAGAAGACAGAGCCCAGGTCCTAGCGGGAGTCAAGGTGGGGACCCTGAGGGAGGAGTGAGGGGAGCCGGACCCCAGAGGGGACCCTGGTAGTCCCCGGGTGGAACGACCATGTGCAGCATATCCTGACATCGGGTCTCAGAGAGACTGGGGACCTGGTGAAAGTGGCAGGGTTTCAACATGGCGGACGGGAACATCCGGGTCCTGCCTGGAGGCCAGGCTCCATGTGAGGAAGGACTGAGGCGGTTAGACCCCAACGCAGGGAGGGATCCTTGCCTTTGATGGGGATATTGGAGGCCCTGGAATGGGGTGAGCAGCGTGAGGGTTTTCTTGACCTCTGGCTTAGGGCCTCGGCAGGTGAGGCGTTTGGGCAGAGGGCGGAGGCTTCATGTCCGCTGAGGGTGGACTCCCCGGACCCCGAGAGAGGACTGAGCAGACCCCTGCCCCTGTGGTCAGTGCTGGAAGGCCTGGCAGGACGTGAGGAGAAGCTGAAGCCTAAGCATCTCCCCAGCCTAGGACTCCTGGGAGGCCCTGGGCAGGTACAGCCGCATGTGGCGTCCTTCAGCGCATGTGGGACCATGTCCAGACTCGGGTCTTGTTCTGAGTTTCCCTGCAGGTCCCCAAAGGGGAGGGTCCAGGCCGGCTAGGGGACAGGTGAGCACTACAAGGGATCCCCGCGGGGACCGCCCACTGCACAACGCGGGGGGGGGGGGGGCGGTGAGGAGGGCGGGCGGTAATCTCACAGAGTCCACCCCTCCTATCACCACAGAAGGCGGAAGTCTGTGCCACAGTCTACCCCCCGAGGTGCCCCCTCCGTTTCTCTCACAGGGGCTCCAGCAACCAGGAGGCGAAGGCGGAGGTCTGAGCCTGGTGTCCTGAGGTCAGAAAGCAGAGGAGGTCCAAGCAGTGCCAGGAGTCAAGGTGAGTTGTTTCCTCTGAGTGTGCACCAGGGACTCCCTATCCCAGAACAGAGGGGACCCCACACGGCCCTAATTCCCTCTCTGTGTCAGCCCTGGAACCTCAAGCTGTGCTGGCTGCACCCTAGGGAGCCACCTCACATCCTCCTTCGGGTAGCCAGGGGTCAGGCCGCTCAGCAGGAGCTCGTCTAAGAAGCCCAAGAGCACCCCTCAAGAGGAGACCTGTAAGTGGCCTAAGTCAAATGGCCCAGGGTGGGTTTCTCAGCCGAGGCCGCTCACAGCCCCACTCTCCCACAGGCCTGTGGTCCCCATCTGTTCCCCTTCCTCACTCCTGTCTGCAGTTCGACCCCAGTCATCATGCCTGAGATGCTTGAGATCCGCCTTCCTGAGAGAGTCTTTCAGGATCCGGGATTGGACGAGGGTCTGCTGGAGGCACAGGTCTTTTCGAGTGATGATGAGGAGGAGGAGGAGGAGGAGGAGGAAGGGGAGGAAGAGGAGGAAGAGGAGGAGGAGCAGATGGAGGAGGAGGAGGAGCAGATGGAGGAGGAGGAGCAGGTGGAGGAGGTGGAGCCGGTGGAGGAGGTGGAGCAGGTGGAGGAGGTGGAGCCGGTGGAGGAGGTGGAGCAGGTGGAGGAGGTGGAGCAGGTGGAGGAAGGAGATGCAGCTTCCTCCTCCTCTCTCCCGGTCTGGGGCACCCTGGAGGAGGCGGCTGCTGCTGCAACAGCCAGTCTCCCCCAGAGCCCTGTGGGTGTCTGCCCCTCTCCCACTGCCATGGCTGCCACTCCGGGGAGCCAATCTGAAGACCATGGCCTCAGCATGCAAGATGAAGTGCCAAGCACCTCGCATGACCAAGAAGATGCCAGTTCCTCACTCCAAGAGGCACTACGGGTGAAGAAGAATGAGCTGGTACAATTCCTGATCAGTAGGTATCTCGCCAAGGAGCCAATCACAAAGGCAGAAGTGCTGAATAGTGTCCTCAAAGATTACCAGGACCACTTCGTGGTGGTCCTCGGTCAAGTCATAGAGTACCTGCAGCTGATCTTTGGTTTGGAGGTAAAGGAGGTGGACCCCAGTGAGCCCACCTATATCCTGGTCCCCATCCTGGGCCTCACCCTCAATGAGACGCTGAGGGATGAGCAGAGGTTGCCCAAGGCCGGCCTCCTGGTGATGGTCCTGTGCCTGATTGCTGTGGAGGTCGAATGCGCCCCTGAGGAGGCGATCTGGGGCGCACTCAGTAGGATAGGGGTGTGTCCCGGGAGTGAGCACTACGTCTATGGGGAGCCCAGGGAGCTGCTGACCCAAGTGTGGGTGCAGGAGGGTTACCTAGAGTACCGGCAGGTGCCTGGCAGCGACCCTGCTCGCTCTGAGTTCCTGTGGGGTCCCCGGGCCTATGCGGAGACCAGCAAGTTGAAAGTCCTGGAGTATCTGGACAGAGTCAATTGAAGGGGTCCCAGCTCCTTTCACCCCCTCTGCAGAGGCTGCGAGGGAGGAGAAAGGGGAACTCTGAGCTAGAGAAGCAGGCAGACTCCTTCCAGGCCCACATTGAACAGCTTGTCCTGGGGGCAGTGAGGGAGGCTGAATCTTTCCCTCTGTGACTGAAGAGGTAGCAGTCAGCCTTCTTAGCAGTGAGGGCCTGGGCCCATTAGGGGAACCTGGTATGTGGCATCTTTGTGTTCTTTTTCTCTGCAATGACATGGGGACTCCTCTCCATTTTCTTTAGGAATTTTTCAGGTATTACTCCTTTTTAATAGAAGGCTTAAGGAGTTCCAGTGTCTAACTATGTCAGTGACGTTGATCACACCATGTTTGTACTTACCCGTTTCAAGAACAAGAGTTTTGCTATTTTGTGAAAGGAAATTAGGAACTCTTCCATTTTATTTCATGGTTTGGAACAAGATAATATGGAGTTAGAATGATTTGGGAAATGTGAACTTACTTAGCAGTTACACAGTTGGTGGGAGAATTTGAAAATAAAAAAGGGATTGTAGTGAAGTGTTGCTTCTTATACTTTTTGTCTATCATTCTGTGCAGCTGAGCTATCTCTGTTTACTTGGATTTTCCCGGGTTATTTAAGAAAGTATGAGAAAGTTGATCTGAGTTCATGTTGATCTCACGTGTATTTGTACTTATCCAATTCAAGACTGAGTTTTACTATTTGTAAAATCAATTGGGAAACCTTCAGTCATGGTTTGTGATCCCAAATTAGATAACATAGCATTGGAACAGGTATTTACTTGGAAAAGTGAAAGTAATTAGCAGTACAATTAATGGGGTCAAGAAATAGAAAATAAAAGTAAATGGTTGTTTATTATTGAATTCTTATCCTCTTCTGTCATTCTGTAACATTAAAATATATATGAATAACCTGGATTTGTTTGGCTTATTTAAGAAAGTAGCAGAAAATCTGAATGAATGAGCCCCTGCTCACTGGCTCATTTATGCCCAAGACCTTCATGGAGGCTGTGCTCTGTGGAAGGCCCTGTGTTAGCAGTGGGGACACTGGGAGAAGCAGGACACCCCCACACCTAGAGCGATGGTCTAAGAACCGCAGTCACAGAAGGAAGATGGAGAGATGTCCCCTAACTCCACAGAACAGGGCAACATGGGGCGAGGTGGTGGGGCTCCAGAAGGAGCACTGGAGTGTCAGTGCCAGAGCCAGGGTGGTTTGGGGCTTTGGGAAGCTGGAGTTCCCGTGAGAGGTGACTATGAGAGGTGATTGTGATGAAGCTGAGTGGTGGCAGCCCTCAGGCCTGCAAACTGTGTGTCTTGGGGGTGAGGGGAAAGTCCGAAGTGGATCATTGCTATGAGGTGTCCTTTTGGAGGGCTTCCTTGTGGCTCAGATGGTAAAGAATCCACCTGCAATGCGGGAGACCTAGGTTCGATCCCTGGGTTGGGAAGATCCCCTGGAGAAGGGAAAGGCTACCCACTCCGGTATTCTGGCCTGGAGAATTCTGTGGACTACAGTCCTTTTCGATCCTGGGTAAATCCCAGAGAGATCTTGTCCTGGGGCAAGAAGGAAGAGGTCCTGGCTCTTGTCGCATTGCTGTTGACCACGGGGACAAAGTAGGTGTTTTCTACCCTCCATCTGCTAGGATTTCTTCTCGGTATGTGGTCACACTCCTTGAGAGTGATGCCAAGAAGTTCGTGGACAAGCACTGTTTTCCCTGGTCTGGGAGAACCAGAGTCCATGGCATTATTATTAGGTAATCTTGAGAGTATTAGGGGCAACTCTTGAGTAGTGTATAGATTTTTGGTGGAGGTGGAGTTAGTGAAAATCATAGTTTGGATGGAAGAGCAGCTGGGAGGGAGAGAAGGAGTTGGTTCTTGACAAATTGTAGAAGCTTTGAGTTGCGTCCAGCTGGAGAAGACTCCTCTATGCCTGAATTAAATAGTAGATCCTCGGGGAAGGAGATCGTGCTGAGTTTTATTAATAAAACAAAGCTTCTGGCTAAATTAGCATTCTCTATCATGTTGTGTTGCATGCTGTCTGAGATATCTTAGGTAACAGCAACAACAAAATTTCCCAGAGCCCAGAGTTGTGAAATTGAGATCCAAATACTAGTACAAATAACTGCTAATCGTAAAGATCAAACCAGGTTCTGCATGAAGTGCTTTATTTATATCCTTGCAGTCCTACAGACAGGGCTCCTCATACCTGCTTGCTTCACAGATGAAAAACTGGGGCCCTGGGGCTTGGGCATCTTCCCAGGATCACATGCTATTAAGGACCAGGATGGGGTCAGGCTGCCATAACAGATTATCATAGACCGTGTGTAGCTGATGCAACAGATGTTTATTTCTCACAGTTCTGGAGCCTGGGAAGCCAGAGATCAAGATGGCTTCATGGTTGCTACCTGGTGTGAACTCTCTACCTGGCTTTACGTGGCCACCTTCCCACTCTGCCCTTACATGGCAGTAGGGAGAGAGAGAGAGAGCGAGTGAGCGAGCGAGAGAGAGCGAGAGAGAGAGAGAGAGAGAGAGGAGAAGAAGAAGAAGAAGTAAGTTCTGTGGTGTCACTTTGTATAGGGGCACTGACCTCATATTGAGTGTCCTACCCTCATAACCTCATCTAAACCTCATTACGTCCCAAAGGCTACATCTCCAAATACATCACATTGGGGGTTAAGCTTCAACATATGAATTTTAGGGAGACACTATTGAGTCCACAGCATCTCCCTTGTAGATGAGGAAAGACCATGAAACAAACATCTACTAAGGCTGAAATCCTAAAACTCTAGAATATTCCTAATAGGTGAAAAATGCTTCCTTAAGGGACATGCCAGCTTCGATTTAAAAAGAGTAAGTAACCATCCTTCTTCTGTCTCTTGTCTGGTACATGCCTCACAGGAAATCCCTGGTTTTCAGCGTACCTAATGGCACCTGTGCAGGTGTTCAGGCAAGTTCAGCCACGTGGAGGGTAGCAGAGACTTGGGCTGAGATTGTTCTTGCATCAGAAGAAAGGAGAACATTCTTGCTTAATGAGATTATAGACAGAAATTGCCATAAGTCAAGGCGCAGGCCTGACCCTGCCTCCTCCCGTCCATAGCAGCCTTTTTAGGCACCAGTCAGAGTTTAGTACACAGTAGGTACTGGTACTGCTGTCTTTAGACTCCTCTCTGGTGCAGAAAAGCATATCGTGAGTCTAACCTCTACTTTCTGGGGCCCTAGCGCTTAGGCTGAGTGGGCAGGCACTTGACAGGCCATCCCATGATCTTTTCAGAGGATGAAGCACCTCAAAGAAAATCCCAAGGTTGAAAGATAAAAGATCAACACATAAGATTAACTGTATTTACATACAACTACAATTTTAAAAATTAGAAACCAAAAATTTTAAATGCCATTTTCTGATGAGTTATGATGAGTATTATTTACTCTGGTTTCTTTATTTTAATTAATTAATTTATTTCAATTGGAGGCTAATTACTTTACCATATTGTAATGGCTCTTGCCATACATTGACATGAATCAACCGTGGGTGTACATGTGTCCCCCATCCTGAACACCCCCTCTTACCTCCCTCCCCATCCCACCCCTCAGGGTCATCCCAGTGCACCGGCCCTGAACGCCCTGTCTCATGCATCGAACCTGAACTGGCGATCTATTTCACATACGGTAATATACATGTTTCAATGCTATTCTCTCAAATCATCCCACCCTCGCCTTCTCCCACAGAGTCCAAAAGTCTGCTCTTTACATCTGTGTCTCTTTTGCTGTCTCCCATATAGGGTCATTGTTACCATCTTTCTAAATTCCATATATATGTGTTAATACACTGTATCAGTGTTTTCCTTTCTGACTTACTTCGCTCTGTATAATAGGCTCCAGTTTCATCCACCTCGTTATAACTGATTCAAATGCTCTGACTTCTATGGTGAGTATATGTTGCTTCTATAGTGATCAAACAGATTAAGTTATTATAAAAATTTTAAGTTTTAGAAGGCTTTCCTTTCAGCTGAAAAGTTGTGTGCCCAGAGATATCCACTAAGTTTCATTTCGTATGGAACAAGAAATCTTACAAATTATCTCCATTAATATATGAATTTCCTCTTTGGAAAAAACTTACCATTTTCCAAAATTGCAATATTTAGGTATAAAACTAACAAGACATGCACAAGATCTGTGTTGAAGGCTACAAAATGCTAATGAAAGAAATCGAGTCCTAAATAAATAGTAAATAAATAGAGATAAGTATCATGGACTGGTCAACTCAACGTAGTGATGATGTCTACTTTCACTAAATTGATCCATACATTTAAAGCAATGTTAATCAAAATTCCAGCAGAATTTTGTCTGTAGATATAAACGAGCTGATTCAAAAAGTTTATGGAAGGACAAAAAACAAATTAATGGAAGGGCAAAAGAACAAGAATAGCTAAAACAATTATGAAAAAGTAGAATAGCTGCTTGCTCGGTGCCACCGTGGCCAGGAGGCGACTAGAGTATGTCAGCCCCATTTGAGGCATGCAGTGGGGTGGTTCCATGCGGAACGCTGTGGGGCCAGTGGTACCAGACCTTGGAGGAGGTGTTCATTGAAGTTCAAGTGCCGCCAGGCACTTGCGCAGGATATCCACTGCGGCCTGCAGCGTAAGCATGTGGCGCTGGCCATGGGTGGCCACGGATCCTCAAGGTAGTGGCAGGGCAAACTCTTTGACTCTACAATAGCTGATGAGGGAACATGGACTCTGGAGGAGAGAAAAATGATCCATATTGTTCTTACAAAGACGAGGAGAGATGCAGCAAATTGTTGGACTTCTCTTCTAGAATCTGAATGTGCAGCTCACCCTTGGGTTCAAGACCAAATGCAGAGAGAACTTACATTAGGGAGATTCCAGAAAGAAAATCCTGGTTTTGACTTCAGTGGAGCAGAAATCTCAGGAAACTGCACTAAAGGTGGACCAGATTTCTCGAATCATGAGAAATAACTGATCTTCTTGCTGCATTTTGTGGATCCTAGCAGATGTTGCCAGTGTAATCAGAGGAACAGATTATGTGGTGGAAGAAAAATATGGATGCCTAGTTAACAAATTGCAAAATACATTCAAATATGGATCTAAAAATTGCATTCAAATATGATTTACATAGGAAACATCTTAAATACTGTGGGAACTATTCTATTGATACATGGTAACTTTTCTTTTGGACTTGTTTTTGCTCAGCATGACGTTTTATATGCTGCATTTTACTAATTTCATATTTAACCTGTATTTTTAATATGAAAAGTTTTAAGGTATAGATCATGTAAAATGACAGGGTGCCTTCAGGGAAAATTAAGTTTTTATTTCGATAACTGTGATGCAGAAATTATGTTCAATACATTATTCTAAATAGGAAAAAAAGTAGAATAAAATTCTATTTTCTTAAAATACCTGATTTTAAGAAAAGGTTGTTGTAATCAAGGTATACCGATGGATGATTCTTGTTGATGTTTGACAGAAAACAACAGAATTCTGTAAAGCTATTATCCTACCATTAAAAGATAAATAAAAAATTTTTTAAAGATTCTGTGTTATTGATTAAAGGGTAGACACACTGATCTGTGGAGCTGATTAGCGAGTCCAGAAATAAACTCACTGGGCAGTGAAGAATTTGGGAAACAAGAAACGGGATCATAATTTATGTTGAGAATGCAGGAGTTAGGGTGATATTTGTTGGTGGTGCTGGAAACCCAGACAGTAAGTTTAGAAGTTAGTGCATTGGACAGAATGGAGTCCACACAGATAGGTGTCTGTGCAGGAGCATAAGGTCCATGTCCGAAGAAGGGTCTTCCAGCACAGAGCCTTCCCAGCTGTGGTCAGGAAGTCTTCGGAGTTCTATGGCTGAGTGTCAGAGCCAACTTCTGTGAGGGGGTAGGCAGAACTCTGGGATTACAGTCCTCACTTCCACCATAGTGCTCAGCCTTGTTTATATTTGTGAAGTGGATTTCTGTGGAAGGCTTCACTTGGAATAAGAGATTCCACATCTAAAATTTTGACAGCCACTGTCCACTAGATAAATGATGCATCATATCATTGAATTTCAGCCTTCAAGTACCTGAGTCCAGGGTTGTCTTCAGGTCTCTGATCTATTTATCCTGAACAACTTTTGTTGCCAAAGATCTGCCAACTGCCTAAAACTCACACATTAGGCTTGAGGAGATAAGTTTCTGCATATTGGGGGATGTGGTGAAAGACTGTAAGCTCAGTCTTGGCAATGACTATCAAGAGCAAAGTCTTAAAAGTGTCCTGACATAACAAGTATAAGATGGAAAGGTCGTTATTATAACTGTATAGAGTATTCCATGAGGTCACAAAGAGTCAGACATGACTGAGAGGTTGAACAACAACAATACATGAGCCACAAATACACAGAAAAAATAAATTTAAATACAAGAAAACTTTCTCCCATTAAAGTCTTTCCTAAATTTAATCTTTGTGCAACTTTAGTTTCCAGCTGTGTTTGCAGGAGAGGAGATGGCATCCTATAGCATGTAGGCCACTATCTAAGCAACAGTCTTTAAAAAAAAAAAATTCTTTTCTGCTATGGTTTACCACCGGATATTGAATATATTTCCCTGTGCTCTACAGTAGGACCGACCTTTCTGTTATCCATCCTACATGTAATAGTTTGCATCTGCTAATCCCAAACTCCCAATCGACTCCTCCCCTATCCCCTTCACCCTTGGGAACCACAGGTCTGTTCTCTATGTTCATAAGACTATTTCTGTTCCATAGATAATTTAATTTGTGTCATATTTTAGATTCCACATATAAGAGATACCATATGATACCTGTCTTTCTTTGTCTGACTTCACTTAGTATCATCATCTCTAGATCTGTCCATGTTGCTGAAAGTGGCAGTTTCGTTCTTTTTCATGACTAAGTAGTATTTCATTGTGTATACCATATCTTATTTATCCATTTATCTGCTGACGGGCATTCAGGTTGCTTCCATGTCTTGGCTATTGTAAATATTGCTGCTATGAACATTGGGGTGCATGTATCTTTTCAAGTTATGGTTTTCTCCAGATATATGCCCAAGAGTGGGATTGCAGGATCATATGGCAACTTTATCTTTAGTTTTTTAAAGGAACTTTCATACTGTTCTCCATAGCGTCTGTACCAATATACATTCTCACCAACAGTGTAGGAGGGTTCCATTCTCTCCACACCCTCTCCAGCGTTTATTCTTTGTAGACTTTTAGTGATAGCTATTCTGATCAATGTGAGGTGATACCTCATTGTGGTTTTGATTTGTATTTCTCTGAGAGTTCCAGAAAAACATCTATTTCTGCTTTATTAACTAGGCCAAAGTTTTTCACTGTGTGGATCACAACAAACTGTGGGAAATTCTTCAAGAGATGGGAATACCAGGCCACCTTTCCTGCGTCCTGAGAAATCTGTATGCAAGTCAAGAAGCAACAGTTAAAACCAGACTGGTTCCAAGTCGGACAAGGAGTACATCAAGGCTGTATATTGTCACCCTGCTTATTTAACTTATATGCAAAGTGCATCATGAGAAATGCTGGACTGGATGAAGCACAAGCTGGAATCAAGATTGCCGGGAGAAATATCGATAACCTCAGATATGCAGATGACACCACCCTTATGGCAGAAAGCAAAGGAGAACTAAAGAGCCTCTTGAAGAAAGTGAAAGAGGAGAGTGAAAAAGTTGGCTTAAAACTCGACATTCAAAAAACTAAGATCATGGCATCTGGTCCCATCACTTCATGGCAGATAGATGAGGAAACAGTGGAAACAGTGGCCTGACTTTACTTTTTTGGGCTCCAAAATCACTGCAGATGGTGACTGCAGCCATGAAATTAAAAGATGCTTGCTCCTTGGAAGAAACTTATGACAAACCTAGACAGCTTATTAAAAAACAGAGACATTACACTGCCAACAAAGGCCTGTCTAGTCAAAGCTATGGCTTTTCCAGTGGTCATGTATGGAGGTGAGAGTTGGACTATAAAGAAAGTGGAGTGCTGAAGAATTGATTCCTTTGAACTGTGATGTTGGAGAAGACTCCTGAGAGTCCCTTGGACTGCAAGGAGATCCAACCAGTCCATCCTAAAGGAAAGCAGCCCTGAATGTTCATCGGAAGGACTGATGCTGCAGCTGAAGCGCTAATACTTTGGCCACCTGATGTGAAGAACGGACTCATTTGAAAAGACCCTGATGCTGGGAAAGATTCAAGGCAGAAGGAGAAAGGGACCATAAAGGATGAGCTGGTTGGATGGCATCACCAACTCGATGGACATGAGTTTGAGCAAGCTCTGGGAGTTGGTGATGACATGGGTTCGGGTGGACTCCGAGAGTTGGTGATGGACAGGTCGGCCTGGGGTGCTGCAGTCCATGGGGCTGCAAAGTGTCGGACACAACTGAGTGACTGAACTGAGCCGAATAATTAGCAATGTGGAGCATCTTTCCATATAAGCAACAATCTTTTTAACTTTACTATGGTCTCCAATGATCCCTATTAATGCAGTCTAACATGATGTCCAGCCCAGGCCCCTCTGCTGATAGGCATGTTTCCTACTGTGCACTGGACAGCCCCACATGGTCACCTGGCAGAAGCTCAAGGTCGACGTAGCCCACACTGGCCACATCCTTTACACCTTTCCTCATCAACTAACCACCACCTCTTCCTCAGTCTCAGCTGAGAGTAATGGGTTCTACCTAGCAAGAAACCTCAGAATTCAAGGTCATTAGAGACTCTTCTCACCATGTCATGGTTTGTAACTCCCTGAAACTCTCTCCCAGCGATTAAATTGCCAACATCAATTGGATCGTCGAAAAAGCATGAGAGTTAAAAAATAAAAAAAATCTACTTCTGCTTTATTGACTATGTCAAAGCCTTTGACTGTGTGGATCACAACAAACTGTGGAAAATTCTTCAAGAGATGGGAATACCAGACCACCTGACCTGCCTCCTGAGAAATCTGTATGCAGGTCAAGAAGCAACAGTTAGAACCAGACATGGAACAACAGACTGGTTCCAAGTCAGGAAAGGAGTACATCAAGGCTGTATATTGTCACCCTGCTTGTTTAACTTATATGCAAAGTACATCATGAGAAATGCTGGGCTGGATGAAGCACAAGCTGGAATCAAGATTGCCAGGAGCAATATCAATAACCTCAGATATGCAAATGACACCGCCCTTATGGTAGAAAGTGAAGAAGAACTAAAGAGCCTCTTGATGAAAGTGAAAGAGGAGAGTGAAAAGGCTGGCTTAAAACCTAACCCAACCCAACCTTAAAACCTGGAGAAAGATCATGGCATCTGGCCCCATCACTTTATGGCAAATAGATGGGGAAACAGTGGAAACAGTGGCAGATTTTATTTTTTGAGTTCCAAAATCACTGCAGGTGGTGACTGCAGCCATGAAATTAAAAGATGCTTGCTCCTTGGAAGAAACTTATGACAAACCTAGACAGCTTATTAAAAAGCAGAGACATTACCTTGCCAACAAAGGTCCATCTAGTCAAAGCTTTGGTTTTTCCAGTAGTCACGTATGGATGTGAGAGTTGGACTCTAAAGAAAGCTGAGCACCAAAGAATTGATGCTTTTGAACTGTGGTATTGGAGAAGACTCTTGAGAGTCCCTTGGACTGCAAGGAGAATCAACTAGTCCATCCGAAAGGAAAGCAGTCCTGAATATTCATTGGAAGGGCTGATGCTGAAGCTGAAACTCCAATACTTTGGCCACCTGATGTGAAGAACGGACTCATTTGAAAAGACGCTGATGCTGGGAAAGATTGAAGGCAGGAGGAGAAGGGGACAGCAGAGGATAAGATGGTTGGATGGCGTCACCGACTCAATGGACATGGGTTCGGGTGGACTCCGAGAGTTGGTGATGGACAGGTCGGCCTGGGGTGCTGCAGTTCATGGGGTCGCAAAGAGTCGGACATGACTGAGGGACTGGACTGAACTGAAAACTCTCTCACATCTATCTATACCTCACCATTGTCCCACCCAGACTGAATTAAGGTCACGTTTTTCTTTGGTTCACTTGGTGTTCTTTCTCAGCATGTATTCAATAATTGATGGATCAATGAATGAATGAATCAAATCACTGATTCAAAAATGTGGAGCCTGTCTCCTCTCTTGCCTGGGCCCTCTGCCTCTATGGAAGAAACACCAAGTGCTACAACTGCTCACATAGCTCTTAATTCTTGTGGGAAACTCGCCAAGAATACACACATTATGGTTGTGTCTTCCCCAGGTCCAAGCATCATCTTAGAGTTGGGTATGCTCTCAACTGATTGATTCATGGTGCTTCCTACATCAGGCTCCACACATCTCTCATCATTCTGGATCCACCACAGCCACAGCTTCAGCTCTAGTCACCTTCCAGGTGAAATAGTGAAAAGAAAAAAATGAGAAGAGAGAAGAGGAAGAAAGAGTAGATCTGATCACTAAGCTGAATATAAAGATTGCAGAAATAGATCAGCCATATAGAAAGAAAGGAGAAGAAGGAAAGAAAGGAGAAGCAATCCTTTGTGTGTAAGAGAGATATCCTGGAGCAGATGGTCTCTTCTGTTATTTCAAATACAGAAATATGATTTAGTAGTGTTCCGGAGAGTTACTAAGGGGAAATCGGGGATCTCTGACAAAAGCAGAGAGACAGCATGTAAGTCAGAACTGGATAGTCAGCCCAGATCTGGTTTTCTGAAGAGGACAGCTCCCCAAATTGTGGAAAAGACTATATTGGACCATGTTATCCCACAGAGCACCCATGCCTACCTCAGGCCCTATGTGTTTCCTTAGGACAATCTACACTGTGGCAAGATTTCAGGCATTAATGAATAAGTTTCTCCACACCCTCTACCCACATCACTTGCCACTGAAGGCCTCTTCTCTCCTTCATTCCCATAGCTGGACAAGTCACCCTCTAAATAATGAAAAATAAAGACTGAAAATACATGACAGACTTGTTGTTGTTTAGTCTGTAAGTCTTTGCGATCCGATGGACTGTAGCCCACCAGGCTCATCTGTCCATTTGATTTCCCAGGCAAGAATACTGGAGTGGGTTGTCATTTCCTTCTTCAGAGGATCTTCCTGACCCAGGGATTGAACCCATGTCTCCTGCATCTCCTGCGTTGGCAGGTGGTTTCTTTACCACTGAGCTACCTGGGAAGCCCACAAGACAGACTAGTATCCTTCCTAGTGGATAAAATATCCTTACTAGTGGAAAAAACAGTGGCCTTCCATCCAGGCAATGAGTTAAATGCATGCTTCCCACTTTGAATATAGACACTCAGCAGCACTGATAAGGGGGGCAAGGAGAAGATTAAGAAACCAAGAAGGTGCATAGCCCCAGATTTGTGTGGAATGGCAATTGCCTCAACCCCCTTCAACTCATTCTTGTGTGACAGCCTTCTTCTAACCGCTTCCAGATCTGTCATCCTAACTGCCTAGGGCTCGTAAAGCAATCCCCAGAGGATGAATCTGACATTTTGAACAATGATGGGCACTGAAGGGAAAGTCTGGCCTTGATTACAATAGACTACAAAGAACCAGTTGAAATCACTCCCCAAGAAAATACTAGACCTCTTTTTTTTTTTTTTTCCCATAGGAAGGGAGGAAGTGATGAAGGAATAGCAGAAGAGGAAAAGAGATGGAAGAGAGGAGGAAGGGAAGGAGATAGAGAAGGAAGATCATTTTTTATTTATGAAGCAAATAATTGAAATGGCTGTTTTGACTGAGGAGTGAGCAGAAAGGAGGAGGAAGCAGAAGATAGTGAGAAGGTTAATGAAAAGTTGTCCAGTGGTAAGAGCCTTGGACAAGGGGTTAGGAGATTCAAATTCTAGTCATTGTTCTGCCACTGACTTACTGACTTGCAAGTGCCATCCCTTCTCTAGGTCTCAGTTTCTTCATCTGTGCAGTGGGGATGTGTGGGGACTTAGAGCTGCCACCGAAGACACTGCCTGCTTGGTTTTCACAGAAGAAAGGCAGATCTCACAGAATTAGGCTGTCAATAGGGATATATGTGTTGTTTAATTAAATTAGTAATGGATTCAGTAAATACAGACGTCAGTTGTTTGTGAAAAGTTTCTAATACTCCCAAACATTCAACTTAATAAATCACATCACATTGCTCATAAGCTGTAACTTCCTTTTCCAAAAAACACCTTTATTGAGATATAATTCACATACCATGAAATTCACCCATTTAAAGTGTACAAAGTTGCAAAAACAGTACAGAAATGTTCTGTGTAGGCTTCATCCAGTTGCACCCAGGAGTTACTATGATGCCATATCAACTGATGTTGATACAATGTTTTAGTATAGTTCTGTCAGTCTTTCATGAGTGTAGACAAGATACACAAACATTCTGTCATCACCTCCATAATCACCTCTACACTCACAATTCCAACCCCTGGAAACCAATTGTCTCTTCTCCAACAGTGTAACATTGTTATTTCAAGAAAACTACATATGTGCAATCATACTGTATACTTTTAGATACTAGATGTTTTCACTCTGAATAATGCCCTTTCAACAATACAAATTAATGCATGTATGAAGAGTTTGCTCATTTTTATTGTTGAGTACTAATCCATGTGAAATGAGTGCAATTGTACAGTAGTTTGAACATTCTTTGGCATTGCCTTTCTTTGGGATTGGAATGAAGACTGACCTTTTCCACTCCTGTGACCACTGAGGAGTTTTCCAAATTTGCTGGCATATTGAGGGCAGCACCTTCACAGCATCATCTTTTAGGATTTGAAATAGCTCAGCTGGAATTCTATCGCCTCCACTAGTTTTGTTCGTGGTGATGCTTCCTAAAGCCCACTTGACTTTGCACTCCAGGATGTCTGGCTCTAGGTAATTAATCACACCATCATGGTTATCTGGGCCACGAAGATCTTTTTTGTATAGTTCTTCTGTGTATTCTTGCCACCTCTTTTTAATCTCTTCTGCTTCTGTTAGGTCCATACCATTTCCATCCTTTACTGTGCCCATCTTTACATGCATTATTCCCTTGGTAACTCTCATTTCCTTGAAGAGAACTCTAGTCTTTCCTATTCTATTGTTTTCCATTATTTCTTTGCACTGATCACTTAGGAAGGCTTTCTTATCTCTTCTTGCTATTCTTTGGAACTCTGTATTCAGAAGGGTATATCGTTCCTTTGCTCCTTTGACTTTCACTTCTCTTCTTTGCTCAGCTATATGTAAGGCCTCCTCAGGCAACCATTTTGCTTTTTTGCATTTCTTTTTCTTGGGGATGGTTTTGATCACCGCCTCCTGTTAATGTTTCAAACCTCTGCCCAGAGTTCTTCAGGGGCTCTGTCTATCAGCTCTTAATCCCTTGAATCTATTTGTCACTTTCACTGTGTGATCGTAAGGGATTTAATTTAGATCATACTTGAATGGCTTCAACAGTACGTGAACCAAGAACTTCCAGATGTTCAAGCTGGATTTAGAAAAGGCAGAGGAAACAGAAATCAAATTGCCAACATCTGTTGGATTATCAAAAAAGCAAGAGAATTTCAGAAAAACATTTACTTCTTCTTCATTGGCTACGCTAAAGGCTTTGACTGTGTGGATCACAACAAACTGTGGAAAATTCAAGAGATGGGAGTACAAGACCACCTTACCTGCCTCCTGAGAAACATGCTTGCAGGTCAAGAAGCAGCAGTTAGAACTGGACACGAAACCACAGACTGGTTCCAAATCAGAAAAGGAGTACGTCAAGGCTGTATATTGCCACCCTGCTTACTTAACTTCTATGCAGAGTACATCATGCAAAATGCTAGGCTGGATGATGCACAAGCTGGAATCAAGATTGCCAGGAGAAGCATCAATAAACTCAGAAATGCAGGTGACACCACCAGACAGAAGAAAACAAAGAGGAGCTTAAGAGCCTCTTGATAAACGTGAAAGAGGAGAGTGAAAAAGTTGGCTTAAAACTCAACATTCAAAAAACGAACATCATGGCATACCCAGTCCCATCACTTCATGGCAGATAGTTAGGGAAACAATGGACAGAGTGACAGACTTTATTTTCTTGGGCTCCAAAATCACTGCAGATGGTGACTGCAGCCATGAAATTCAAAGAAGCTTGCTCCTTGGAAGGAAAGTTATGACCAACCTAGACAGCATATTAAAAAGCAGAGACATTACTTTGCCAACAGAGGTCCGTCTAGTCAAGGCTATGGTTTTTCCAGTTGTCATGTATGGATGTGAGAGTTGGACTATAAAGAAAGCTGAGTGCAGAAGAATTGATTCTTTTGAACTGTGGTGCTGGAGAAGACTCTTGAGTACCTTGCACTGGAAGGAGATCAAAAGAGTAAGTTCAGTTTAGTCGCTCAGTCATGTCCGACTCTTTGTGACCCCATGAACCGCAACACGCCAGGCCTCCCTGTCCATCACCAACTCCCGGACTCCACCCAAGCCCAGGTCCATCGAGTCAGTGAGGCCATCCAACCATCTTATCCTCTGTCGTCCCCTTCTCCTCCTGCCCTCAATCTTTCCCAGCACCAGGGTCTTTTCCAATGAGTCAACTCTTTGCATCAGGTGGCCAAAGTATTGGAGTTTCAGCTTAGACATCGATCCTTCCAACGAACACCCAGGACTGATCTCCTTTAGGGTGGACTGGTTGGATCTCCTTGCAGTCCAAGGGACTCTCAAGAGTCTTCTCCAACACCACAGTTCAAAAGCATCAATTCTTCGGTGCTCAGCTTTCTTTATAGTTCAACTCTCACATCCCTACATGACCACTGGAAAAACCATAGCCTTGACTAGATGGACGTTTGTTGACAAAGTAATGTCTCTGCTTTTTAATATGCTGTCTAGGTTGGTCACAACTTTCCTTCCAAGGAGTAAGCGTCTTTTAATTTCATGGTTGCAATCACCATCTGCAGGAATTTTTGAGCCCCGAAAAATGAAGTCAGCCACTGTTTCCATTGTTTCCCCATCTATTTGCCCTGAAGTGATGGGACCAGATGCCATGATCTTAGTTTTCTGAATGTTGAGCTTTAAGCCGACTTTTTCACTCTCCTCTTCCACTTTCATCAAGAGGCTCTTTAGTTCTTTGCTTTCTGCCATAAGGGTGGTGTCATCTGCATATCTTAGGTTATTAATACTTCTCCCGGCAATCTTGATTCTAGCTTGTGCTTCCTCCAGCTCAGCGTTTCTCATGATGTACTCTGCATATAAGTTAAACAAGCGGGATGACAATATACAGCCTTGACGTACTCCTTTACCTATTTGGAACCACTCTGTTGTTCCATGTCCAGTTCTAACTCTTGCTTCCTGACCTGCATACAGGTTTCTCAAGAGGCAGGTCAGGTGGTCTGGTATTCCCATCTCTTGAAGCAATTTCCACAGTTTATTGTGGTCCACACAGTCAAAGGTTTTGGCATAGTCAATAAAGCAGAAATAGATATTTTTCTGGAACTCTCTTGCTTTTTCAATAATTTAACAGATGTTGGCAATTTGATCTCTGGTTCCTCTGCTTTGTCTAAAGCTCATAATAAGCCTCAAAATCAGGTAGTGTAATTTCGTCCATATTTCTTCCCTCTTTTACAGTTTTTAGCTATGGAGGTTCTATCCATTTCAATATGAAAGTTAGAATCAACCTGCCAATTTCTACTTATAAGTTTTTTGGTTTTTAATTGGGAATTGCATTAAGCTAGCAACTAATTTGGAAAGATTTTAGATATTAATAATATTAAGTATTCAAAACCTTGTACAAGACATCTACCTGGACTTCCCTGGTGGTCCAGTTGTTAAGACTCCACACTTCCACTGCAGTGGGTGTGGGTGGGATTTCTGGTGCAGCAAAAAAAAAAAAAAAGATATTTAGTTTATTAGTTTAAATTTTATATTAGTTTAACTAACTTATGTCTGCAATGTTTTGTAGTATTCAGGGTATAGATCTACATATTTTTTGGATTTATCTCTGAACATTTCATATATTCTAAAGCTATTTTAAATTTCACTGTTGCTTATTTCAATTTCCAAATATTTAGGATAAACCACTAAAAAAAAAAAAATAGAATGTCTAGCTTCCAAACTAGTAGGAGGGGCGAGGAATTAAAATGTTTTAAAAAAGAACTTAGATGACTGGAATGAAGGACAAAGATGCATAGAAAGAGCAAGCCCAAAATAAATAAGATGGTAGAAAGAAATCCAGATATAGCAATAATTACAATAAATGGAAACAGAAGAAGGGCAGAGAGCAGCAGTTTCTCCCTCGGCAAAAGCCGTGCCACCCCAGACCCGGTCTGTCATTCTGTAGTGTGCTAAGTCCTAAATCAATATCCCTGGACACTGCTGCATGCTTTGCAGGTGCCTGTGATAGATCTATGAAGGCCAGGCTGTGGGAACTGATCCCCGAAACTTGCCTCATACCTTATTCTGACTCAGCCTACTTGAGCCCATCCATGATCTCCCAGGGTCCTGCCACCTGGGCAAGACTGCTCATGAGAAGGCAGGTGAACTGGGTTATTTAGGCCCACTGGTATGCCTCATGGCTGTTAGGGCACCTTTTACCAATTTAGAGGGCAGAAGGGACACAGGTTTAGTCATGGACTTTATACTTTATTTGAAGCATGGCCCCCTATCTGTTCTTATGATTCTTCCTGTGTCAAGTAGCAGATTTTCGATACGTTTTAGTTAAACAAATGGATGAATGAATGTAACTTCAGCCTTCACTGTCTCTATTTTGCTAAATAAAGTAGAGAGTTTGCAGTCCTTTCTCCATTGGATAATTCTGCAGAATATGACAGTGATGGCCAGAAATCAAAATCACAAAACTTGGCAGATGGTGTCCCTAGAAATGCATGATTTGCACTGTCAACTGAGCCCACAGTGCTGGAGACAGGAAGCAAAGTTTCTGCAGGAGAGCCCGGGAAGACACGTGAGGCAACCGTCTGGATAAGAGGGAGCCTCTTCCTGAGGGTAAGGCCACATTAGGTGAGAGAAGTAACATTTATATCTCCCCCGCACCTCCTCACTTTTAGTCACCTGATTGCCTCTGCCAATAAGGCACTTGCTGGCCAGCACCCCTGCCTTACAGCAGTCTGTCCAAGGAGAGACTCCTCTGCTTTCCCAACTGGCCCTCTCAAGATCCCCTACTTGTCCAAGCCCACTGGGAGCCCCCTGCCCTCCCTATGGTTACTAGTTTGCAACTGATGCCTGAACCCTGACTCCCACTTCCAAATCAGGAGCACAAGCCCACCTGGAAGAGGATGGCAGGCTAGGACCTCTGCCCACTGTGTCTCAGCTGGTGCCAAGTAAGCCCATGGGGCTGGGGCCTCGGTTCTCTGAGCTGCCTCTAGTGGGGAGGGCTGTGCAAGAGCCTCGCACTCACAGCCTGTATCTGTTTTACTCTCTATACAGTCATTAGACAGATCTTAACTAAAAAATAAATTAGATAACATTTCTCTCCTGCTTAAACTTTCCAGTGACTCCCTGCTTTCCTCAGAGTAAGTTCCAAATCCCTTCCTCTGGCTCACAGGGTCCTGCACACTGAGGATGTTGGCCCCACAGCCAGCCTTGCATCTTGCCACTCTCCCCACTTGTTTGAAATCTGAGGCCAAGGGTCCCCCCATCCCTCAAGCAAGGCTCTTACCTGCCATGCTGGGGGCCTCTAGGGACACAACCTGTGTGCCCTTGAGCTTCTGTGGCTTGTGAGAGCAACCTGGTGCAGGCACTCCACCCTTCTGATGACTCAGTTGTGGAATTTGGGGGCAATGCCTCCTCTCGCTTCATTTCCCCAGGTGTTTGGCTAAGAAACCAATAAGGCTGCGTGGGTCTCAGCCTAGTCTGCAGGACTTGAGGAGCTGAGAGTGAGAAGTATGGAAAACCCGAGAGCTGCAAGCTATTGACAGATCCCTTAGGGCCCTCCAAAGACTTCCTTGTAGCAGGCATCCTTCTCTGATGTCCCATGAGGCAGTTGTGTTGTACAGTTTGTCTGTCCCAAATACTGGCTCACTCATCAGATTGCAGGACAATGAAGAGAAGCTATTGATTTCCTGTTGGTCCGCTGCCAGGATTCATGGGTACCTTTTTCCCTGACAAGGCATTCTCAAATCAAGAGGCTGCCTCCTCCCTTCCCTCCAATGTTTCCAATTGTGGTAAAATATATATAACATAAAATTTGCTATCATGACTGTTTTTAAGCATCCAGTTTAGTGGCATTAAGCACATTCACATTGTTGTTCAGCCATTACCACCATCCACTTCTAGAACTCTTTTCATCTTGCAAAATTGAAATTCTGTTCCCATTAAACACTAATTCCCCAGCCCCTCCCCCAGCCCCTACAAACACCATTCTACTTTTCTGTCTCAATGAACTTGACTACTGTAGGGGCCTCATAGAAGTAAAACTATACTGCATTTGTCCTTTGGGGCTTGGCTTCTTTCAATGAGTATAATGTCCTCAAAGTTCATCCATGTTTTAGCAGATGTTAGAATTTCCTTCCCTTTAAGACTGAATACTATGTCATTGTATTTATGTATCACATTTTGTTTATCCAGTTATCCATTGATAGACACTTGAGTTACTTTCACCTCTTGGTTAATTATGAATAGTTCTGCTAAGAACATGAGTGTGCAAATATCTCTTTAAGACCTTGCTTCCAATTCTTTTGGATATGTACCCAAAGAGAAATTGCTGAATCAGTATGATAGTTCTCCACATTCTTGCCAACACTTGTTATTTTCTGTTTTTTTTTAATAGTTGCCATCCTAATGGGTATGAGGTTTTTATTTGCATTTCTCTAATGACTAATGATGTTTAACATCTTTTCATGCGTTTATTTGCCCTTTATATATCATTTGGAGAAATTTCTATTCAAGTCCTTTGCCTGTTTTCAAATTGGGTTGTTTGTTTTGTTAATATTCAGTTGTAAAAGTTCTTTATATATTCTGGAGAGTAACCCTGTACCACGTGTATGATTTGCAAGTATTTTCTCCCATTCCATGGGTTGCCTTTTCACTCTGTTGGTTGCTTCCTTTGTTGCACAGGTTTTAATTTTTTATGTAGTCCAACTTATCTACTTGTACTTTTGTTGTCTGTGCTTTTAGTGTCATATTCAAAACACCACTACCATATCTGATTTCATGAAGTTTCTCCTCTCTGTTTTCTAAGAGTTTTAGCTTTAGCACTTATGTTAGGGTTTTTGATCAATCTTGAGGTAATTTTTTATATGGTTAAGATGACAGTCCAACATTCTTTTGCCTGTAGTTACCCCATTGTTTTATTCCAAGCCATTTGTTGAAATTCCTTAGCTCTTAAAGGAAGCAGGGTATCTGAAGGTAAGTAGATCACTGTGCTACTCACTTGCTCAAGGAACCTGGAAAATTTACTCAGCTCCTATTTTTTAATCACCTGTTCATGCATTAATTCATTCATTCATATAGCATGCAGTGTTAAAAATTAGAGCCCACAGCCTAGTAAAATTTAGGAAGTTCTGTGGTATTAGATGAGGGAAAGAATATTCTTTATTTTCACTAGTGCAGACAACCAGCTACAGGAAGACTAGCAACTTTGTCACCAAGAGAAATACCTGGTATTTTCATATCATGTCTCCATGGCAGCAGCTCTCTCCAAACATTCTTTACACTTGTCACTACTTCCTAATTACAATAATTACTAGACCTATCATTCAATCATATTATTTAATGCATCAATGAAGATGCACTTATATTTTACAAAATCACAATTGTGTTTTTTAATATTTTGATAACTGTATTTCAATAAAATTGCTTTCCTTTGTACCCCTTCTTATTTTATTTAATATATTCAGAAACATTATTCTGAGACAGGCGCTACAGGCTTCTCTAGATGAGCAAAGAGGTTAAGATGCCCTGCCCTACATAGGGCCCTAGGGACACAGTCTCAGTAAGATCCAGCCACTAGGAATGGGAGGGTACACAGATATGTAGATGCAACATACTATGCTGGGATCCCAGCAGACTACTTAACATCAAGTTGAGCACCATTTTTTGGAGGTCTGTGTAAAAAGAGAGATCAGCCATTTGTCAGTCTTGAGGAGTGATCCTGTCCCTGCTGATGACGTTTTCGCTCCTCTTTGTGCAGGTAATGAGATTCAGAAGAACCAGCCCAGCCCCCCTTGGCAGCAGAACATCAGCTCTCCTTTCTCCTCTTCTGCTGACACCAAATATATTCAGCTATGGAAATGGAGATGCTCAGTGAGCTCTCGGTAACTATGGAAATCCCAGGGTTTCCCTAGCAACAGCTCTAGTTCAGCCTTGTTGCTAGGGAACACTGGGATTTCCCAGGCTGCCACAAGAACAAGACTGCTCTAGCCCAAGGGCAGAGGCATGAGCACAGCTGTGAATCTGAGCCCCAGGAATGGATGATGTGTACCCCTTCACTCTGATCCTTTCAGATTGAAGGACCTGGCCAATAGCCAAGTGAAAGGGGGCTGCATACTGGGCAAGAGGTCTTGAGAGGATGATGAGGAAGGAGTGCAGTAGAGTACACAGACTAATGAGAAAAGTCCAAAATGAGCCCCAAAGATACCAAGAACGAGATCATGCTGGGCTTCAGGAAGCTCTTCAATCTTCAAGCCCAGAACTTGGCAGTTTGTAAAGCAGTTTCCCCAAGATGATAATGTAGTACACACCTGCTTGGGTTAAGGAGCAGGCCCAAGGTTAGAACTAAGCTAGTCTCATGGATGAGAGTGTACAATGTAGGTGGTCCCAAAGGGCCCTACGCTTACAAGTGCTCTGCATGCTTGGTGTGATGCTCTGTTCTCACCATTTTGAAATTCAATTTTTAAAGAAGCAGCCCTGAATTTTTATTTTGCAATGTGTGTGTGCATGCTAAGTCACTTTAGTCATGTCCGGCTCTGTGTGATCCCATGGACAGCAGCCCACCAGGCTCCTCTGTCCATGGGATTCTCCACACAAGAATACTGGAGTGGGTTGCCATTCCCTCCTCCAGGGAATCTTCCCGACCCGAGGATCAAACCCATGGCTCTTGCATCTCCTGCATCAGCAGGCAGGTTCTTTACCACTAGCACCACCTGGGAAGCCCCTCACAGACACATACATACATAAACACATTTTCAGAGCCTTTTAATCTATAGGTGTTCCCTCTATCTCTTTTATTCCCTTCCATAATTTGTTTGTCAAAGGAACCAAATCCTTTGCCCTGAGGAGTTTCCCTTAGCAGCATTCCATCAACTGCATACTCATGTCATAGTTTAACAGGCCCGAGTATCCTGAACGTGTATTGCACATTGGCAGTTGGATTTAGAGGTATAATCAGAATCAAGTTTGATATTTCGTGGGGAAGACTACATTGTAGGTGGAACAGCATTCTTCATCAAGAGGCACATTGTATCTTGTTGTCTGTTGTTGTATTGTCAGTACCCACTGATTCTTAATCCTTAGATCTTTAATTTATTAGAGGTTGCAAATAGTAATAATCTAAGGCTATCTTACTCCTTCATTTCTTTGTTGGAATATTTCTATTAAGACACTCTTTCCCTCATCTACAGTTTATATAAGAAAGGACTGACAAATGCTTGAATCTTTCCCTTTATTTCCCAATTTCCAAAAGAAAGTATTAATCTTCTAGTATCCTCCCAAAATTGTCATTTTAAAATATCATTTTGAGCTTGTATATTTAGACAAATTTTGTCCATCTTAATCAATTACAGTTTCATTCTTTCTGATCATGAATTGGTCTCCTCTGTGGCCAGTATGAGTCCCTTTCAGGTAGTTGGGATCCTAAGACTTTCGAACACCACCCTACTAATCTTCATTTTGCAGTATGACAAGATGTTCCATGCTTATCTGTTATGTTCCTTGCCCCATACTTGGAACAAGCTATTTTCTCAAAGACCTCCATTTTTGTTTTTGCTGTTGTTTTATTTTAAGTGGGAAATGGAATTTCAAGAAGGCTCATTGCTGCTGGGCTGATTTCTAGATTGCGTCAGTGTTTGGTGCTAGGAATTATATACACACAAAGGTTAAAAATAAAATATCTCATAGTTCATAGTGATAATTTCCATTCATATTGAAGATTACAGAGTAAGTTTATTTAACACTTTTTTATGCACACACACATACACACATTGAATTAGAATATAACATACTTGCTCATTTCTTTTATCCCACACTATACATTTGAACAAACTCAGGGAAATAGTGAAGGACAGGGAAGCCTGGTGTGCTGCAGTCCGTGGGGTTGTAAAGAGTTGGACATGAGTGAAGAACTGAACAACAACAACCTGTTTGCCAAACCCTGGGATGATATGTGCTCTAAGCTGAATTTCAGTCCCCCAAAATTCCTATGTTGAAGTCCCAACACTAATACCTCAGAATGTGACTGGATTTGCAGATAAGATCTTTAAAGGGGTGATTAAAGTTAAATGAGGTCACTAGGATGGGCCCTAACTCAATATGACTGGTGTCCTTATGAGAAGAAGAGATTAGAACACAGACAGGCAGAGGGAAGACCACATAAGGACACAGGGGAAAGATTGCCATCTACATGCCAAGGAGAGAGGCCTCAGAAGGAACAACTGTACTGACCCCTTGATCTCAGACTTCCAGCCTCCAGAAGTGGGAGACAATAGGTTTAAGTCCCTCAGTCATTGGTATTTCATTATGGCAGGCTGTTTAAGCCCCTCAGTGGTTGGTATTTCATTATGGTGGCCCCAACAGATAATAGGGGGCTTCTCTGGTAGCTCAGATGGTAAAGAATCTGCCTGCAATGCAGGAGACCCAGGTTTGATCCCTGGGTCAAGAAGATCCCCTGGAAAAAGAAATGGCTAACCACTCCAGTATTCTTGCCTGGAGAATTCCATGGACAGAGGAGCCTGGTGGGCTCCAGTCCGTGAGGTCGCAACGAGTCAGACACGACTGAGCGACTAACACACACACAACAGACTAATGTGTCCTTCAATGCTCCCACTTGTGTGAGGTACAGACCACGAGTATCTCACAGAGCAGGTACCTGCAACTCGGAGGGATTAAGTACCTTGCTTGGGGTCATGCAAGCTACCAAGCAGCCCAAGCCAGGATTCAAATTCAGCTTAGTCTGGCACTCAAGGCTGTGTTGATATCTCAGGCAGCCTGAGTGGGTTGCACTGCAGCTTATCCAATTCAGAATATCTGGATCTGTTTCTCTCTGCTGTCCCATGGGCTAAGGGCCATCTGACATGACTCTCCTGTCCTATGGCCCATGACCAGCACATTTCTGCCCAAGATTCCAGTTTCTCAAAGCTTCCTGGTCGTTGGCACCTGTGCTCCAGGCTGAGATGATCACCCTGGATAGATCCTTTCACAGAAGGACACTGAGGCCATATTGACATTTTCTGTCCAGAACACCAAACAAAAGAGTGGACATGAAAGGCCTTTGAAAAGTGTCAGTAGCAATGTAGCAGTCTCATGGGGTCCCTAAGCCCTTCAACACTAGAGGATACTTTACTTTAGTGTTAAAGAGACTGTACCAGGAAAATGCAAATTCTGTTGCCTTCATGCAGGGGTGGGGGTGGCGTGAAATTCAGCTCTCTGTGACTCTCCCCTCTCATCCCCAAGGCAGCCAAGTATCTCCCTAAGCAAAGAACTACCTACCCAGAGAAAACCATGGCTCTCGCCTGGAAAGCAAATTCAACTGCAGCTGGTTAAGAGGATGGATTTTTTTTTGTTGTTAACAGTGCTTTATCAAGGTACAATGTACATACAAAACCACAGGGGAAAAAATGCACAGATATGGCAGCCTGGATGGAAGGGGAGTTTGGGGGAGAACAGATACATGTATATGCATGGCTAAGTCCATTCCCATTTACCTGAAACTATCATAACATTGTTAACCACTTATACCCCAATATAAAATAAAAAGTTTTTAAAAATTAAGAAAACAAAAATATTGTGCAAATCAGAAGTGTAACACTTGAGAAATCTGTGATCATCATGCAGGTCAAAATGATAGTTGTAGTTGTCAAGTGGAAATCCCCACCTCTCTATAACAAAATTTCCATGCATAGTGTGACAACTCTGATTTTGCCAGGAATTGGGCCCCAAGGATGCAGAGTTGAAGGTCAGTGGAGTAGATGACCTTGCTAACCTAGTAGAACCAGAGCGATGACAGAGATCAGGGGCTAGGGAAACACAGAGAGGAGCATAGATCCAAGTCAAGCCATCATGAAAAATTCCCTTTGAGTATGTGACAGGTAAGCTAGATCATGTAGGATAAGAATGAGTCTGCTGGGGAAGAGAAGAAATAAATGGACATTGTAGACATAAGAGTGTGTGGAGGCTTAAGGGTATCAAACAGTTTAGGAGAAAGACTTCAGGGTAAATACAGCATAGGATGGCTCACTTGGGGTCAGAAACAAGATATAATTATAGAGAAATGAAAGCAAGATTCTTGTGTGACTTAGAAGCTGTTTCTGAAGTCAGAACAGTTAGTGCCTAATGTTCATGTCAGATTTTATTGCTGTGGTCAAAGGCTGTTACAGAATACACAGGGCAAAGAGCAGGGACTGCAAGATTCTCACAGCAACATTCAGAATAAATGTGAGTCTCTGCCTGACAAGTGATATTGCAGAGCAAGTTATATAAATGGAATTACTCATCTAATCGATCACAGCACAAATTGATCAAGGTAGCTAAAATCAGCTCAGCACTGATGTTTAAAATAGTCAAAGATGTTTAAACTTAACAAACCTAAATGCATGTTTCACCTCATTGTCCCAGCATATCATTTTCTCCTTCTTTAATCATTTGTTTTACTTTGTCACCAGAATGTATCTTTTAAGTGTCCTTAAATCCTTTCTGAAAAAAGAAAAATAAACACCTAGATAGCCACATACATATGTACATCAGAAACTGTCCATCCTTTCCCAGCATCCCTGATATAAACCAAACTGTTATATACACTCAAGTCTGTTTCAAGACCATTTCTTCTGTTCCAATAATCAATTTTTTTCCTGGTCTTATACCACACTGGTTTTATTTACTATGGTTATTTCCAACTAAACGTTCAAACATTCTCAACTCTCTCCCATTAAAAACAAAATAATAAAAGTTCATTCCTATGACACTTCCACATGACCACTAGATACTATCCTTCTCTTCTTATCCTTTTATAGTCAACTTTCTCAAAAATGTTATATATACATTCCTCTACTTACCACATTTCACCCTAGGCGCCCACATTTTGGTTTCCACAGAAATCTTCTTGCTAAGTTCTGTCTCCTGATACACCCTCCCCTTGCTTTTATGACATTTCATTCCCTTAAATTTTCTGCAGTCACTTTCCTTATTTTCCGTCTCTTTACTTTGCCTCTCCTCCTCTTTCCATTTCTTAAACACCGAAGCTCCCAGGACTTTAGTCCTGGGCAGCCTTCTCTTAGCATGCACACTACACAGTCACCTTAGGAGGGCTCCCCACATCTATATTATCTGTGACACAGGCGATTCTACATGTTCATCAAACACCATTTCCTTTTCCTACTTTACTTGTGGCTAGGATACATTTCCCAGAATCCCTTCTGATTCAGTGTAGACATGTGACTGACTTCTCACCAAATGAATGTAGGAGAAAGAGACTATGAAACTTGCAGGTCTGGCCACTCAAATCTCACACGTGGTCCTCCAAGATCTGTCTCTGGACTCATCTTCCAGCCATGTGCAAAGAAGTCAGTGGAGATTTTGAAGTGCCTAGGGGCCTCTGGAGCTACTGGACAGAAGGAAGTTTGGTCCCTGATATCCTGTACAGAGTCAAGCCTAGGCAGCACCCCAAACCATCTCCAGTGATTTGAACTATGACATGAGTGAAAAATAATCCTTTATTGAATTAGCTCACTGAGACACAGAGATTGTTTGATATAGCAGTTAACTCTCACTAACTGATATACCATCTTTATGCTAATGACAACCAAATATATGAATTTCAGGCTTGTATTGATACTTCTTTCGGTGCATCAGATAATTGACAATTGACAATGGTTGCCCAAGTGAGAAGACAATTTTTTAAGTTTATTAGTCATTTATTTTTCATGCAACAAGCATCTATTGAGTACCTACTGTGCACCAGCACGGTACAAGGCTCTACATTTGCAATGATGAACAAACACAGGTCCAGGCCTCGCTCTTAAGAATTGTTCAGGTTGCTTTACTGCAGTGAAATATACATAACATAATATTTGTCATTTTAACTGCTTGTAAGTGTACAATTTTGTAACATAAATAGTTACCATTGCAACTATCTATACTCAAAAACTTCATCATCACAAGTGAAAACTCGGTCCCCATTAAATAATATCTCTCCCTCCTCTCCCCTCAGCTTCTGGTAACTTGTATTCTATTTTTTCATGCTTGTGCTCAGTCACTTCAGCCATGTCTGACTCTTTGCAACCCAAGGACTGTAGCATGGCAGCCTCCTCTGTCCGTGAGATTCTCCAGGCAAGAATACTAGAATGTGTTGCCACGCCCTCCTCCAGGGAATCTTTCTGACACAGAGATTGAAGCTGCATCTCCTGTATTGCAGGTGGATACTTTACCACTGAGTCACCAAGGAAGCCCATTCTACTTTCTATCTCTATGTATCTATTCTAGGTACGTGATACAAGTGGACAAACACAGTATTTGTCTTTCTGTGTCTGACTTTTCTCCCTAAGCAAAATGTTTTCAGAGCCCATCCATATTATAGCGTGTATCAAATTTTCATTCCTTTTTACAGCTGAATAATATTCCATTGTATTATATAAACCATGTTTTGTTTGTCCATTCATCTGTTGATGGACACTTAAGTTTCCACCTTTTGGCTATTGTAAATAATGTTGCTATGAACATGAATGTGCAAACTCTTTTTAGGTCTGTACTTTCAGTTCTTTTTGTGATACATCTAAGAGTGGAATTGTTGGGTCATGTGGTAGTTTAATGTCTAATCTTCTGATAAATCACCAAACTATTTTCCAAAATATCTGTACCATTTGATACTCCTATCAGCAATGAACCAGGGTTTCAATGTTTTCACATCCTCCCCAACACTTGTTATCTTCCATTTTTTTCTGGCCATCCTAGTGAGTGTGAAGTGTTATTTACTAATATTTTTAAATAAAAAAGTCATATAAGATTTATACAATCTTGTTTTAAGAAATTCAAGCCCAAAGCACGTTAAAAGGAAGAAGTCCATTTCCGTATAGCCCCCTCCTTCTTCTCCCCAGAGAAAACCACTGTTAAAAGTTTGGTGTGCATCCTTTCAGAACTTGTTCTCTGCATTTATATTCTTATATAGGCATGAATTTAAAATTATACATAATGTATATACACATTATGTAATTAATATCAATTTCCATCCTTCTTTCCACCCCTTCCAGTGTTCTTTCCACCCCTGAGATCTTACCCTATAGCTTACCCCACTGGTTATAAAGTGGTTATTGATGTCCTGGAAGAATAAGCTGTGTTGACTAGTTTTATCACTAGCAGCAGAATTTTAGTATCTTTCTCATGGAGAATGAAATGGCAACCCACTCCAGTATTCTTGCCTGGAAAATCCAATGAATGGAGAAGGCTGGTAGGCTACAGTCCATGGGGTCGCAAAGAGTCAGACACGACTGAGCAACTTCACTTTCATTTTCATGCAGAACATATCACCAAGGAAGTCTTGGGTCTGTTTTGGAACTACCTTTCCCTATCACATATACTAACAATTCTTTATGCTCCTTTCCCTCTTTGAAATTGCTTCCTTTGTCTGGGAAAAAAAATGAATTAGAAAGATTTTCTCCCTCTTAAAGAAAACAAATGTCCAACAGTTTCAAATGGGTAACAGGTAGTGCTTGAGAAGACATTGCCCTCTGCTGGCTGTATTAGTTGAGGTTCTCCAGAAGAGAAGGTTTTCTATATATAAATTATCTCTTATTGGTTTTGTTTTACCTATATATATACATATATATATATATAGAGAGAGAAAGATAAAAAGACAGACAGGGACAGATTAGCTGGAAGGATTACAGAGGCTGACTTGTCTCAAGATCTGCAGGGTGAGTCAGCAAGCTGGAGACTCAGGAGAGCTGATGGCATAAGTTTCAGTCTGAGTGTGAAGATTTAGAAATGAGGACAGCCAGTGGTGTGGTTCCAGTCTGAAAGCTGGAAGACTCAAGACCCAGGAAGAGCCAGAGTCCCAATTCAAAGAAGAGATTCTTTCTCCGTGACTCAGTGGACTCGTCACCCTTTTTTGCTCTACTCATGCCTTCCACTGATTGAATGAGGCCCAACCATGTTAAGGAGAGCAATCTGCTTTTCTCACTCCATAGATGTAAATGTTAATCTCACCCAAAAATATCATCATAGAAACACCAAAATAATGTTTGACACCCCATGATTCAGCCAAGTTGACACATAAAATTAATAATTGAACTGGTCATATGAACTGCTTTGGAGACCAAACCAATAGCAGGAAGCTGTGGTGTATTTAAGCAATTGTGCTGATAGGTGTTATAAGCAATCAAAATTTTAAGTAAGAAATTAAGAATAGAAAAACATGTTAATCAACCCAGAGAGAAAAAGAATAGGCTCAACCATCTAGTTTTCACTTAAAAGTATTTAAGCTAATTGAAACAAGGAGCATGTTGTCTTAGATAGCAGAATGATAGAGTAGAAAGATCATGAACTCTAGAGCCAGAAACTCTGAACTTGAGTCTTGGCTGCTGTGCTTAACCTTTCTGAGCCTCAGGTATTTTATCTGTAAAATAGGGTAATAATAATTCCTGCCCAATGCTGATGATTCAAGGATCAAGATTGCCCCAATTCTTTATGGTTTAGAAAGGACTAAGAGTTTGGGAAATCATGGGTCTGGGAGTTATAGACCACTGTCTGTAGAATGATTGATTAAACCTGACTACGGATGAGGAAATGATCAGAATTTGGGAGAAAAATAATAATGACATTTTGAGGTTTATAACAATGACAGACAAGCTTGGGTGGACATCAAACATGAACTTAGATTAGAGGACCTGAGAAAGCAGATTCAGGAAGAGAAAGGCAGAAAGCAAAATAGCACACAACACAATCTGCAGCACTACTGCTAAAGACTCTAGAAGGGAAGATGACTCTGAAAAAGGAGGATTGTAAAAAGGAGAAATCTGCCTTCATTACTTCAAATTCCACAGCAAAAACTATTCCAGAAATTTCCCAATCTCAACTAATCCAAATGAGACTTTTAAAAGTCAGCCATGTGGCTATGCAAGGAAATGAGCTCATATTACAGAAAGATATATGCTTCCACCCTTGCTCCTATATGCAATTCTCAACACAGCTACCAGTGTGATACTTTCCAGTACAATGCAGGTTATCTTCCTGCTCAGTTCTCAGTGATGACAGTCCACCATCTGCAAAATATAACCCTTACTTATGGGGTTTATGGGACCTTACCTTACCCAACCCCTGCCTTCTGCAACCTGACATTTTTCACTTTGTTCACTTTGCTGTAGCCACATGGACCTCCTCACTGTTCCTCAGGCCTTTGTACTTGTCTTTCTCTCTGCTGCAGTACTCTTTCCCCAGATCTTCTCATGGTTTCAGGTCTTTGTTTGAATGTCATCTCCACAGTCAATCCTACAGGAAATCACCCTGAATATTCATTGGAGGGATTGATGCTGAAGCTGAAGCTCTAATACTTTTGGCCACCTGATGCAAGGAGCTAACTCATTGGAAAAGACCCTGATGCTGGGAAAGATTGAAGGCAGGAGGAGAAGGGGATGACAGATGATGAGATGCTTGGATGGCATCACCCACTCGATGGACCTGAGTTTGGGCAAGCTCAGGGAGATGGTGAAGGACAGGATAGCCTGGTGTGCTGCAGTCCATGGGGTTGCAAAGAGTCAGACATGATTGAGCAACTGAACAAGAACATCCCCACAGAGAGTCCTTCTCTGACCATCCTAAAATAGCAACCCTCCATCCTTTTCTATCTTCTTTTCTCGCTTTATTTTATTGAGATTGTTTTTCCGTCTCCTTCACCAGATTTTAATCCCATGAGTCTGTATTTTGTTTACTTAAGGGCCTGAGTCAAAATAGATGCTCACTATTGCTGAATAAATAACATGCTGTGCTGTGCTGTGCTTAGTTGCTCAGTTGTGTCCGACCCTTTGCAGCCCCCATGGACTAAAGCCCACCAGGCTCCTCTGTCCATGGGGATTCTCCAGGCAAGAATACTGGAGTGGCTTGCCATGCCCTCCTTCAGGACCTTTCCAACCCAGAGATTGAACCTAGGTCTCTCACACTGCATGCAGATTCTTTACCGACTGAGCCACCAGGAAAGCCCAAGAACACTGGAGTGGGTAGCCTATCCCTTCTCCAGCAGCTACCAGGGAAGTAAATAAATGATAGATAAATTGAAAAGATAGAATGAAATAAAAGATATACTGCTTGATTTTTTTTTAATAAAAGCAATGGTATGAATCCCAAAGAATCATTTCAGGAAGGCTAAACCTGAAAATGGATTGAGGCTTTCAAAAATTGCTGAAGACAGATAAGTAAAAGGCCTTTTAATCAGTATAAAAAAGAAAAACTTCTTAAAGAAAATAAATTGTCTTTTGTTAGTATTTTCCTTCAAGAAGATTGACTTTCAAGCTAATAAAGGCTAAAAGGGTTGGGAGAGGAGGTCTAGACAGGGACAGAGACTGCGTGGTAGAGATTCCCAGACCCCAGGGTGGCAAGAAAGCATCAGTCTCAGGCTCTGCATGGAAATGATGCTGGAGCTCACCCATGTAAATACCAGGGCAAAACCAAAGAAGCAGGCAGATTTCAGGGAACAACTGTGTGGACAGAGGACCACAAACCAGGTCTCACACACTATGACTATTACTATTACTACACGCTGATCACTAAGTCACTTAGTCGTCTCCAACTCTTTGCGACCCCATGGACTATAGCCGACCAGGCTCCTCCGTCCGTGGGATTTTCCAGGCAAGAATACTGGAGTGGATTGTCATTTCCTTCTCCAGGGGATCTTCGCAACCCAGGAATCGAACCCGGGTTTCTCGCATTGTACTACTACACAATTAAGGGTTAAATAATCCAATATATATAAAGAGCTTAGAACAGTGTATAGCACATGGTATGGATTCAAAAAAAACATTCATTGAATGAAGAAATTCAACACAATGTTATAGGTTTATGTATTTCCCTCCACACACCAAATGGCAATGCCCAATTCTGAGGCAGTGTGTCAGAATCTCTTTAGTTCTGATGAAAGTTGCCCATCTGCCTGTACCTACAAATCATGCATTTTATTTAAGAAGTTTAAGAACCTCCTTGTGGTAATTCATGGACCTCAGAAGCATAAGTGTCCCAGGTTAAGAATTCTAGTTCTAAAGGTATCTCCCTAAATTGTACCACTGGGATAAATGGTGTAACTACCAAACCCTATAGTTGAGGATTTTAGCCAAATTCTGAATTTCCTTGTTCACCAAATGTTTTTTTGAATGCCTACTATGTGCTATGTATTGTTCTAAGCTCTTTAGATATATTGGATTATTTAATCCTTACAGGTGCCCTGGAGGTATATTCTATTAATAACCCCCCTCTGAACCCTCCTACACTGTTGTTAGGAGTGTAAATTGATGCAGCCACTATGGAGGATAGTATGGAGGTCCATTAAAGAACTAAAAATAGAACTACCATGTAATTCAGCAATCAGATTCCTGGGCATATATCTAGAGAAAAGTATAATTTGAAAAGGTACTTGCACCCCAATGTTCATGGTAGCACTATTTACAACAGCCAGGATGCAGAAGCAACCTAAATGTCCATCAACAGAGGAATGAATAAAGAAGATGTGGTATACATATATGGAATATTACACAGCCAATAAAAAGGAACAAAATTGTGTCATTCGTAGAGACCTGGATGGAGCTAGAGACTGTCATACAGACTGAAGTATGTCAGAAAGAGAAAGATAAATATCATATGATATCACTCAAACAGGAATTCTAATTTTTAAAAAATAATATCAATGAACTTATTTACAAAACAGAAACAGACTCACAGATTTTGACAATAAACTTATGGTTACCAAAGGGGAAACATGGAGCAAAGGGTAAATCAGGAATTTGAGATTGACATATACACACTACTACATATAAAACAGATCACCAGCAAGGACTTACTTTATAGCACAGGGAACTCTACTCAATATTCTGTAAGAATCTATGTAGGAAAAGAATCTGAAAAAGAATGAATACATGTATATATATAACTGAATCACTTTGCTCTATACCTGAAACTGAAACATCTGAAACAACATTGTAAATCAACTATACTGCAATAAAATAAAATAAAAACCTTTGACAGATGAAACCAATGAAGTACTGATGCTCTAGATAACTTGCCAGAGGTCACATAATGGAATTTCACTTGTCCAGCTCCAGAGACATTTCCCCACTACTTCACAGTGCCCATCATGAGGTTTGTGTCTGTTCTCCAGAGAGCCAGATTCATCCTGAAAGCATTGTTCTTAAACTGGAGATAGCAGGTGAGAATCAACAATCCCAGCAACATCTGAAATTCTGTCACACTGCCTCTGGTCACTCATTTTTCCAGTGCTTTTCAGGCTCAGCTTGTAATCATTGAACTTATTTGTATGAGGGATTACACAAATATTCACCCACGTACAACATCTCCCAAGGAGATGGACTCCCATCCATGTACAAGCTTACACTCTAAATTAAGGGGGGGGGGAGTTTCTGCAGGTGGGGGGTGAGGCTGCATACCTCCATGTCCAATTTCTGTTTCCTTGACACCACCATGTGCACTTCTGGTAAAGACACTTGGAGAAATAAAAGAAGTTTTTCAGTGAGAGAGACATGCATGAGCTTGCTGGGGCTGAAACAACAAAGTCCCACAGATTCAGGGCCTTAAACAACAGACATTTATTGTCAACCAGTTCTGGAACCTAGAAGTGCAAAATCAAAGCGTTGGCAGAACTGTTGCTGTCTAAGGCTGTGAGGAAAGGATCTAGTCCAGGCTTTTCTCATTAGCTTACAGATAATTGTCTCTGTCTCCTCATTGGTTTCCCTCTATGTATGCCTGCATACAAATGTCCAAATTTCCCTTTTCTGGTCAGATTGGATGGGGGCCCACCTTAGTGAACTCATTATATCTCCAGATATAGTCACATTCTGAGGTCCTGAAGGCTAGGACTGCAACATATCTTTTAAGGAAAGACAATTCAGGTCATAAGAAGGCACAATGAACAGAAGAAAGCCACAGAATGTTGGAATCCTCAATCAGTTAATAAATCCTTGCTCCAGGATCAACGCTGGCAAACAAGGAGGACTGACTGTGAATAGAGCGTTTTGCCGGGCACAAAGCACGGCTATGAAGAAGCCAAAAGCACATTTGTGCTCTTCCCTTGAGAAATGTTCAGTGTAGCTGGGGAATCTCATTAAGGCCATGTAGGAGATAAACAATTTTCCCTGCAAACACTCAGAAATTCAAGCACATCATTTTATTCTCTTTTAATTAAATTTACTCAAGTATCCAACCAGACAAGCTATCATCCCGTCAGTGTTCACACCTGGTAGCTTTTCTGAGGGGTCCACAGACCTGCCAGGATTCTAGACACTGTGGCATCCTCTCCATCACACTCCAAGGCTGGGTGGAACCACAAGCCTCTCAAGGCACCTGAGAAGATCCAGCTTAAATCACTGGGCTCCACAGGATAACGTTCCTTGGAGCCTCTCTGTCCTGGGCTCCACCTAGTGGCAAGGGACATATCTGCAAGGCTGTTGTCTAAGAATTTTATCTAAGAAGCAGCCCACAAGTCCTCCTCAGTTCAGTTCAGTTCAGTCGCTCAGTTGTGTCCAACTCTTTGTGACCCCATAGACTGCAGAACACCAGGCTTTCCTGTCCATCACCAACTCGTGGAGCTAGCTCAAACTCATGTCCATCGAGTCGGTGATGCCATCCAACCATCTCATCCTCTGTCGCCCCCTCCTCCTGCCTTCAATCTTTCCCAGCATCAGGGTCTCTTCCAATGAATCAGCTCTTCACATTAGGTGGCCAAAGTATTGGAGCTTCAGCATCTGTCCTTACAATGAATATTCAGGGCTGATTTCCTTTAGGATTAACTGGTTCAAGCTCCTTGCAGTCCAAGGGACTCTCAAGAGTCTTCTTCAGCACCACAGATCGAAAGCACCAATGTAGGAACCCCTGCTCCCTCCTCTTCCCTCTTTTCCCCTCCCCACAACTCTCGTACAGCTCTCTAGTCCATCCTCCTGTGAACCAGTCTCTGTCAAAATCTTGTATCATAAAAATTCCACGCCCACTCTCCCACAGCTCTCCAGTCCAACATGAACTGAACTCTGTACCCTATCCCTCCCATCACCTCTGATCGCACTCTAGTTCTCTGTTCCAGCTGAACATGATCTCACACCTTCCCCTCAGCACCCCCCAAGCTCCTACAGCCCTGATCCATGTACACAGAAACCAACCCTTGCTCCCTCTCCCTCTCCTTTCCCCTCCCATCACTTTATCCTACTCACATGGATGGACCTCAGTCCCTTACTTTCCAGTCTCCTTGTACTCCCCAATATCTTTCTGACCCATCCCCAGTTGATTTCACCTCTGTTACCCCCTCCCAGTCCACCCTGTCCTACTGCCTCTACATCTCTCTGGTCCACTCACAGGACAGACCGCTGTTCACTCTCTTTCTCTACCCATCCCCACCATCCCCCTCCAGCTCTGTAGACCATCCTCTGGAACTGAGCTACCTTGTCTCTCCCTTCCTATCCATCCCCAAACTACCCAGAGTTTACCCAATCACTCCCCCTACACCTCTTGGGCCAGCCTCACATGAATTAACCTCTACTCCCTTCTCCTTTCACTGGCCTCACCTACCATCCCCTCCAGCTGACTCTAGCCTCCTCTCTGTCCACATCTCCCTATCCCCTTGCAGCTCTCTTCTGCCATGAACTGGCCACAGATCCTTCTCCATCCCCATCTTAGTGACCCTCCACTGAGCAACTGCACAGATTTGGTAAGAACATTTTGTGTGTCCTTATCCTTAGAACTTCCCTGGTGACTCAGAGGTAAAGCCTCTGCCTGTGATGCAGGAGACCCGGGTTTGATCCCTGGGTCAGGAAGATCCCCTGGAGAAGGAAATGGCAACCCATTCCAGTACTCTTGCCTGGAAAATTCCGTGGGCTACAATCAATGGGGTCACAAAGAATCAGACACGTCTGAGCGACTTCACTTTCACTTTCACTATCCTTAGGGATAACATGTTACTTGCCACTCTCCCTTCCTCCAAGAAATTCTGACTTTTATTTAATTTAGGAGAACATTAAGCAGAAGGAGATAAGAATGTTTCTTAGATAAGGGTGGCGGTTAACAGTGAAATGGCAAGTGGGGCCTACTTTTTTCACTCCTTTCCAATACTGTGTGTTTTTTATCAGATCACATGCCTCTTATTAAAAAACAGCAATATGACAAAGGTCAAATCCTCACAGGAAATGCTGTCAACTCAACTGTGGGGACAGTAATTATAAAAGTTTCACGGACCCACATTTAACAAAAAGCTTGTGACAAACACAGCGAAGGAATGAGTGAGAATGAATACTTCTGAAATGCCTCCTTCTCGGACACTGTAAATCCAGGCCTTTGTTGTTAAGTTTTCATTGAACCCCCCAATGATTTTGAGTTAAGCAGAACTCTTCTCCCTACAGACAAGAAGCCTAGGCTGCCCAGAGAAGTAGCCTGCAGCAAATTACACAGCCAGGAAGAGGTGGAGCCCACGTGAGAACCCTGCTCCAAGGCTCCCCGCACATCTCAGTGTTTCTCAAGGAGCAGTCCCTCCAGTATGCTATGGTCCAGAGACAAGGTCTGGGGTCACTCCTCTTTAACATACAGCACACATAAGGTTTCTAGTTCAAATTTAGGACACCCAGGTAAATTGATCTGAATTTCAGATCAATGATGAATAAACAACAAAATGGCCAAATGGGATATACTTATACTAAAAAAAAAATTGATCAGAAATTCAAATTGACCTAGGTGTCCTTTTTTTATTGGCTAAATCAGGCAACCCTCTCCAGGATTAGGATGCCCTACCAGAAGTCTGAAACCCACGTGCAGGTGAATGTTGGTCATTTTTCACTCCTCCTCATCGCTTCTTGCTCCCCACCTTCAGTCTGGGGCAGAGACTTTAATGGCATCTGCCAGGATTTCTCTTGTAGTTCATCCCAATAGGGCCAAGAGGGAGCTGGACAAGGTCACTGGACCCAACCCACACTGTGATTCTGAGACACCACCAGCAAATCAACTGACAAGAGGTTGACTAAGCTCTACCTACTGTCATAATCACCTGACTCTCACCAATTTGTCCCAAACACAAATTACCAGTAAGACCCTTTTCCAGCTGTACACTTTGCCAAAACTATGTTTAGGGCATCATTTAGGCTGATGCAAAATGATCAACTAATTTCACAAACTGACAGGTTCCCAAGGCAAAAACCAATTCATGTCAGTAGGAAAGTGTTATTTTGTTTTCTGTTCTTGGGCTGGCAAGGAGTTTGGGATCTACCAGGTTGCCTTCAACAAAATGATTTAGAAGCTGAATTCATAGTCAAGGCTAAAGAACTCATCCTTAGAGAATAAGAGCTCAAATAAGAAAGGCTTTATTTGAAGATAAAACAAATAGCTCATACATACACACACACACATCCAAATGCAAGTAAGAGTTCACTGGGTTTTATAAAAGAGAAAGCTGCACTCAGGTGTCAATTAACATTGGAACCATTGAAGAGATGCTCCCTGCTTGTGGTGACATGGGTACAACGTGTGCTTGACAAGAAGTTGTTTGGCGGTGGCATAAATGTGGGAATGCAGGACAAGAGTTAAGCGATACAAGGCAGAATGGCAGGTGGGCAAAAGCTCAAAGATTCTTTTCTCCATTCTAACATGCTTTTGTTCTGCCCTGGGGAATTAAAGCAGTCACCCGGTCACCTTACAAAGAACCTCAATTTCAAAGAACACTTTCAAAAATTGAAAATAGATTTAGAGTTCTTACTAAAGTTATACCGAGATGTCAGTGGGGAAAATAATTTACATTTTCAAAAACCAGGCTTCACACAACGGCAGGCACTAAACTGAGTTCCCTGTGCTCATGGTAGAAAAGCTGAGACTGATCTTAATAAAGGCTCGTCTTCTTCATGATGCGCAGGAACTCCTGCTCATTGACTTCTCCATCTCCATCTCGATCAGCTTCATCAATCATTTCCTGCAGGACAAGAAGGATTCCACTTAGAGTAATTCATAAATGGAACGAAAGTGTGACTAAGTAATCAGCTTTCATAATGATGCACAAATAGACAATGTGGTCCACCTGCTGCAAATGGGCTGACTTTTATAATAAGCTTGGTTCCTGAAAAGTCATTTGAAAACCAAGTCATACTTTGCCACATGTGTATCACCTAGAAAGCAGCTCAAAAGCTGCTCTGACTAGGGAGATTCCTAAAACCTAAATCTATCCACAGGTATATTTTTCTGGGGGCAGTGTCCATTGGTTTGTCTCACTAGGAAAAGAGAAATTAAGTAGTCAGCAGAGTGACAAGAGAACATTCGTTTTTCTTCAAATGTAACCAGAGAAAATGGAACTCAAAAAAGTCACACGGGACTCCAGGCTGAGCATCACAAACCTGCAACTCCTCGTCAGAGAGGTTCTCACCCAACTCCTTGGCCACACGTTTGAGGTTTTTGAATGATATCTTCCCAGTCTCATCATCATCAAAGAGCTTGAAGGCTTTCAGGATTTCTTCTTTGGTATCCTTCTCAGACTTAACAAGCAGAACATAAAACACATGACAACAGGGAGACACTTGTGATTCATACTGACTTGTGTCCCACAGCCCCACCACTGCCAATCCCCTCTGCCCTGCCCGGATGCCACATGGATCTTGGTGACAGCTTCCATGACTACAGGTGCTGGGTCACAGAAGATCACACAGTAACCAGGGCAGAAAAAGAAGATAAACAATGAAATTACTACAAACCCAGAGGCTAAAAAGGAAATATAAAGGTTTGCATTTAGAACATTTTCTGTACAAACCAAAGAGAAAGTAGATTTGTTTTTAAATTATGGGAACAGAAGGTGAAGTTAGACTTAGGGGAAATATACTGTTTAAGCTGCTAGAAGAGGGATCTTCTTGGTGGGGATGGAGGGGAAGGAAGGAAAGAAAAGGCTATTTCACTTGTTATGAGATCAGAAAGTGTTACTGGTATCCCCAGTACTCTAACAGAGGAAAAGAGTAAAATCTCCAAGAGCTCCAACTTCAAATATTCCTGAAAGGTAGCTAAAGATAGTGAGAGCCCCTAATAAGAGCAATCTGGGAACCAACTCTGAATGCAGGACAGCTTTACTATGTTGTTACAGAATGTTAAGCTTCCTGGACGCTTAAATCAGTCCCTGAAGAAAAATATAAATGTAATTAGATGATTTCAAAGCAACAGGATTATTAGAGGGGGAACAGGCCTGTGCATTGGGAGGCTCATCTAACACACTGATGGAGCTACTTTTCCACAGGCCAGTAGAATGTAGATGAGCCAAACTAAGGAAGAGCCAGGAGGCCAAAGAGAAATGGACCAAAGGGAACACCTTTCCTATGTGGGACACTTAGGGGACTGAGGGTGACAGGTGCGCTAACATCTTAGCACCTCTCTGGACCATTTGGAGACTAGAGAATGGGTGAATTCAACCTTGGAAGTGGTGAAAGACCAAATCCTCACTGCAGTAAAAAACACAGCCTCAGGCTGAGGCTATCCAGAATACTAACAAATGGGAGAGGAAAGAATTTCAAACTTTAAAGTACAGGGACTTTGCCTTGTCAAAATGCGAGACACTGTAATATTACTGGTACTATTAAAGGTTTTACTGCTTGTGCTTATCACACTGACATACTGGTTGGAGAAAGAGCAAAAAAAGTGACAGCCCGTCCCCTCTGCCCTGTCTGGATGTCACATGGTCTTGGTGACAGCCTCCATGACTACAGGTACTGGGTCACAAAGATCACACTTTTACTTCTTTTCAGAGGGTAAAATGACTTTGACTTTGTGGCCTTGAAAAAAGTCAAGTAGAACCTAAACATACTAGTTCTCAGTCACAGATACTCTCTTTTATCAGCTGAACTCTCCAGTCTGCATTAACTTTTTGTCAGTGAAGACATTTTCATATCTAGATTCAAATTTGCCCACCATTATTGGTGGAAAATAATGCTGATCATTTTAGCTAACTTACCATTTTCTGGGTCATTACAGTCAAAAAGTCACTAAAGTTCATTTTTCCTGTCCCTTCCTTATCGATTTCACTTATCATTTTCTTGATCTCTTCTTTCTTCGGTTCAAAGCCCAGCGCCCTCATTGCCACCTACAATGAAAATAGGATCATCTTAACATGCACATCTAAACCCAGGAGGAACCAATGACAGTGCTGACAGCATTAAGCCAGCCTCTGCTACAATCCTGTTAAAATGAATAGGAATCACTATAACATCAAGCAAATTGATATGTGCATTTAATTTTATTTAATAATTCTTGAGGTAAATAAAGACAGGAAAACACAGAACAGAAGACAAAGAGGCAGAGGAAATTAGAGGCAGCAGAGCAGGAATATACAGAGCTTGCCTTAAGTTCCTTAACATCAATTGTCCCAGTTCCATCAGCATCAAAGAGATCAAAGGCTTCTCGAATTTCCTGTTTCTGCTCTTCGGTAAGCTCAGGTTTAGGACTCATCCTTTTTCGCTGGGTAGTTGATGCCATGTTTGCCTTCTTAAAGTTAGAGGCCTTTATAAGTTTTACAAACACAGAAGCAAAATATTATGTAATAGAGTCACATTTTATTTAAAAAAAAAAACAGTTACAACCACATCTATTTAAAATAGTTTATACCAACGTATTTCAAAACTTTGCTTAACAGGAGAGCTATCAGGGTTTGCTGGAAAGAGCAATAAATCTTTCTATGCACAGTCTGTCCCTCCTTCTTCTTTACTATTGTTTGTACAAGCAAGGAGATCCCTTGTTCTTTTGGACCTTTCTTATTGAAAATCATCCCCAAAGAGAGCTAGCCAAGGAGCTGACTGGGGACAACTGTAAGGATAATCAGTTCTCCCAACTTGGGGATCCTTAATTATAAAAAGGTCCTAGAACGCTGATCCGCTTTGCTCTAATTTCTCCGATTTTCTGATTACTTCTAGATTTGGCCAAATATTACTAAGGTAAGGTGTATATTCTGTCAATATAGAGTAATAAAATTCAGTTCTCTTAGTACACCTGAGCCTTCTCCAAGAAGCTCAACGCGTTTCCCTAAGTCCCTATTTTTAACATTTTAAATACACATTAACAACCAAACATAATAAACTCCCCCCCACCATCTCCGTGTGGAAACTTTTGGTAGAGGCGGCCAGGAGGCCACAGTCTGAGACTGGTCGCGGCCTCCGGAGAATCTGAGTCTTTTTTGCCCAGGGACGGTCTCCGAAGGGGCTGGAGAAGGCCAGGGGAACCCGAAGCGGGGGGGGGCGGTTGTGGCTGAAGGGGAGGTGGTGGCGAATCACAGGCCTAGCAGGACGGCAGGCGTCTCTACCCTACCCTTTGGCGAAAGCTCTCAGAGAAGCCGAGAACAGTGCAGGAAAGGCGGCGGGGCCCTGCAAGGCCTGAGAAGGGCACAGCCTCTGAATGCGGGGCTCGAAACCGAGGCAAGCACTCACCATCCCGGACGGACTCCACTTCCCGTTGTTACGGCAACAGACTTACACACCGACTCGGCGCCGTTCCCACCGCCCCGCGCGCGTGGCCTCGTTCCCCATTGGCGGACCGCTAGCCGCCGCTCCCCATTGGCCCAGGGCTGGGGTAGGTGGGGCTAACCCGACGAACATCCGGCACAGGGCGGGGGGCGGTACCCTCGCGGCCCGGCCTCATTGGGCAGGATCACGCCGCGAGCGCAGATTAGCGGAGCCAGCACCAAACCAAGCCAATCCGCTTGGTGGAGGAGCCTCGGCAGATCCTCGGCTCACGCGGGCGGGGAGAAAAAGGTGGCTACTGGCAGCTCGAGCTCTAAGGGTGCAGGCTGTGGACACACTGGGGCCAACCAGCGGGGCGCCTACGGACCGGTAAGGCTTGCGACCTCACCCTTGTGTCCGCGACAGGACTAGAAGGCAAGGGGTTGGGTGGGACGATCCGGGACGGGGACTTCCTGGTCTGACCTGAGGCTTGAATTAGGGTCCGAGGGGCCAGAGAAGACCTAAGCTTTCGTGTTGGAGCAGACGCTATACCCACGGGGCATCTGAGATCCAAAAAAGGGAAGGGACGTGCTGAACCTTGTCTCAGAGGTTCGAACGTCTGGGACTTAGAAGCCTAATCCAGCCGAGGCTCTTTCTTTGAGCGTGTGCGTTCAAGAGCACTCCCCACCCCCAGAGTAGGTTCCAAGACAGGATCACTTTAGTTCTTACCTGACTAAAAGCAGCCCGGGAAGGTGACCTGGGGGCTTGAGAACGGACTTTGAAGGGAGTGAAGGAAGCATGAGTGCGCGTGAGGGGGCAGATCTCTCAGCACTTACCTGCTTCCCCACTGGGCGTTGGCACAGTATTTAGGGAGACAGCGAACCAGAGCAGACGTTTCTCAGGCTGAAAAAAAGCCTGAGGTTTATTGACATTTTTTAAACGAAAGTGTTCTCTGACCTTCTGCCCTTTACCCTATTCGAGCATAAACCAGGTTCACAACCTTTCGGTCATATTTGACTCTTTTCCTGCCCCTTTCCCATTTACCGGCCTTCAAGTTCTATCCATCTTTCCACCTCTGCTGCTCCTCTCCCACTTAAGGCCTTCAGCAGCAACCACCCTGTGAGTGCAGGGCAGTGTTCTGATCATGATCTGAAAGGCCCTTCCCGAAGGGCTTCCTCTCCCCTGGCTCCCTTCAGCCCCTGAATGGATTCAAATGTACAGACTTACTCCTGTCTTCAAAAGTTTGCTCCAGCTGCCCCTTCTGCATGCTTCCTCCACTTCTTTTCCTCCTGTAGGTCTTTGCTATACTATCACCTTTCCCAGTGAACCCCCACTGAGCACCCTGTTTAGCATTGCAGCCCCCAGGACACCCAAACTCCGCACCTTGCTCTACTTTTATCCTGAAAAAATGAAATATTTCCTGCCATATCAATAAACAAATGATGTCATGGGTTGGTGAGCCCTGAGGGAATTTAGGAAAGAAAGAATACCTGCCTTCTAGCAGCCATCAGACTGCAGCCACCCTATGGTGAGCCTTGAGGAAACAGGAAACCAGCCCCAGATATGCTGAGATGCAAATCAAAAGAATGATTTCAGTGAGCCCAGATTCTTTCATGTCTTGCATATTCCCATACACAGAAAAGCGCTAAATTCCTTGAGTTGTCTAGTTTTCTTTAATTAACAATAATCTTTTGATATTCAGACTACCTGCCCATTGTTGCAGAACTTTTATATAACCTGGCTACCCTTCTCACCTTCTAGGACCGGTTCTCTGAGTTACTTGAGGTGCTGTCCCGAGGCTTGAAGTCCTAAATATTCCCACCAAATAAAACGTAACTCTCAACTTTTAGGTTGTGAGTGTTTTTTAAGCCCACAATCCCATACTGCTTGTCACTGTGTATTTTACTTGTTTTTTTTTGCTCTTTACTGCCCATCCAGTGAGGGGACACACACTAGGTACTCAGTGAATCTTGGTTGAATAAGCGATGAGTGGTCCCCCTGTTTCCTGCTTCTCACCTGTCTAGTCCATCCCACTTTACCAGGTTAATCTGACTGAACAGTTCTGGTCAGGCCACCCCCATGCTCTTAAACCCTCAGAGGTTTCCCATGGCTGCAGACTGAAGTCCAGACTCAGCCTGGCATCTGAGCCTCCTGCCCAGTTTTGCCCCTGCTGGACCTTCCAACTTTGTGTCATTCCACAGCCTGTTTCCCAGTGGGTCTGCAGGGTGACAGCCTGGCAGTGTAGGAGCAACCACAAGTTCTGCCTTGACCTTGTACCAGCAGTGTGACTTTGGGCAAGTCACTTGACCTCTCCGAGCCTCAGTTTCTTATCTGTTGAGTGAGACCAGTACTGTGTTCCCAACTGCTTGCTTTTTGGATCTTAGTGGTATAATATACAGTCAGCCCTTCATATCTGCAGGTTCCATATCCATGGATTCAATTGTTGTAGCCATGCATTCCAGGAACAAACTCACTGAGAAGGACAATGCAGATAGTGGAGTGCAGTTTATTACACTGGTGGGCCCAAGGCAGAGTCTCCTCTTAGCCAAGGACCCCAACCAGTTTTTGTGAAAACCTTATATACCCTAAGTGTACGTGCTCAAACCCACCTCCCCAAATTCTCTGAAACTAGTCTGAACAAAGGAAAAGAAAGATACAATCAAAGTTAATCCGTGATTCGTATGCCTATTCCTTAAACCCATGATTTCTATGCCTTAAGCCTAGGTAGTTAACAGTGGGCAATTATCAGTAACCCTGTGGTCATACCCCAATAAACATAATAGAATTTATGATTCTATTCGGTTACACAGATAATTAGGGTATTCTTTTAGGCGATGGAGAGTCTAGGCACCAACCATGGGGCTCTTCCATCCGGGGGGGGTCTGGTTTTCCAGTTGGTATGTTGTTTCCATAAATACTGGGCATATAGCTCAAAGTCCACAGTCCGGCCCAAGATGGAGTCCTGCTTTCAAGATGGAGCCTGTTCTGTTGCCTCCTTCACAACCATCCATGGACTGAAAACACTGAAAAAAAAAACTCCAGAAAGTTTCAAAAGCAAAAATTGAATTTGCTGCATAGGCAGCAATTTATATGGCATTAACATAGTATTTACAGCTACTTACATAGCATTGGCATTGTATTAGGTATTAGGAGTAATCTAGAGATTGTTTGAACTATATGAGAGATTGTGCATAGGTTATATGCAAATACTGTGTCATTTTATCTAAGAGACATTGAGTCTCCTTGGATTTCGGTGTCGGCGGGGCCTCCTGGGACCAATGCCCCATGGATGCTGAGGAACTGTTGTGCTCATTTGTAAAAGGTTCTGACATTTAGCCAGTTTTCAGGCATTGTTAATTCTTTTCTCTGATTCACTCTTGTCATTCCCCTTATATGACACATGCAGAGCCTCAGACTCTGTGTTAAGTCTTCTCCATGCTGTAGCCAGAGTGATCTGATACTCACCCTTGGTTTCAACTTCCAAAGCCTCCCACATCTCCCATAGGGTGACTCCTTAGCCCGACACACAGCACCTGCACGTTCTGAACTTTGCTGCCAATCTGACTTCAATCTCACTTTGTCACAACTTGTCGCAGAACAGGCTGGCCATGCCAACGCCTCATGCTTGCTTCCCACCCCTGGCCTTGGAATGTCTCTCAAGACACCCACCTCTTCTTTGACTCACGCCTCCAGGGCTTTAGAACTTGACTCAGGGATCGCCCCCCTGCCTGGGCTTACTCTCATCTGAATTCACAGGCACTTCTGCAATGTTCTGCTAAGTTTGTGTCCCACCTCAGATGCTGGGCTCCCTGAAGGTTGGTGCTGTGCCTTCTGCAGGTTCTATTTGGCAGTGGCCTTGTAAAGGTGGAGGAGTGAGCTGATACCAGAGTGCTTTTCTACAACATTTTTTTTACAAGTTGCAGCTCCCTTTTTATCCTTGGGGCTGGTACCTACAGCCACTGAGGTCAGCAGAAGGATTCCTGCTCTACGGTTGAGGCCTCTCAGACCAGCCACTGCAGCACAATTCCACCAGTACTCCATTCCAGACTTCTTGCTGGCCCTCCAGGGGCTCACCCCCAGCAAGCCAAGATGGACATGGGGCAGAGGCTGCGGGGAGTGGGGAGCCTAAAACTGTGTACAGTGTTAGAATGAAAACAGAAACCAATGCTGAGGTGCTGAGGAGGCTGCTAGTCTTGCCTGGAAAGGGGGAGGAAGTTTCCCAGGGGTGACAACTGAGCGAGGCCTTGAAGGCTGCAGAGCTGCTCACCATGGAGAGGACAGGGAGCAGCACATCCAGGTGGAGGGAACAGCAGAAGCTGAAGCTCTCAGACAGGCTGCTGATTTTGTCAGCAGATTCAAAGCCAGGGCCTTTCTGTCCTGAAAGTCAACAGACTAGTGGAGAGATGAATGAGTGACAGAAAGGACAAGATGGAGCTGATTGAGTCCTTTGGAAAAGTAGGGGGAAGCCTTTGATCCTGTTGGCCTTTTTCTTGTGCAGACAGGCGTCCTCTTGCCACAGAGGATGGTATCGAGTCTGTGGCGGCCACATTGGAGCCTCCTGCACTGACCAAGCACAGGAGCAGGTCAGGCCCTGACTACCCCAGCATACTTCTCTGAGCTGTTCTGGGTTTCCCCTTTACAAAGAGCCTGGTCTCTCATGTTTGTGAAGGAGAGAGCACTTGTCTCTCTCTCTTCCTGGTTGGAAATGGACAGACTCTCCTGTCCTTTTGTCTCCAGGACTTGGTGGCTGGGGACTGGCCCCAGCAGGAAGGCAGCCATGGGCTCACTCCCTTCTCTCTGTATTTAATCCCAGAAGTAGAGCCACGTGCTTGGGTTTCACTCTTAAAAGGTGAGTCTCCTTTCCTAGATGCCTTTTAGCCTAAGACCTTGTCCCAGTGTGTCTAGAGGAATAAAGGCATGCATACTTGTTTTAATTCAGAGACCTGAAATTTTAAAGGAAAAAGACTTGAGGCTTCTGCTGTGTGATCTGTAACAATCCCAGCTCCTAGAATGTTGCCCTTCAGGGCCTTATTTTTCCATTCACAGTATTCTTGTGAGTATATTTATAATAAAATAGAACTGAAAATTTGCCATTTTAAACATTTTTGAGTGGCATTAAGTAGGTTCACATTGTCATGCAACCATCCCAGCCATTCATCTCCAGACTTCTTTTCATCTTGTAGAACTGAGACTCTATACTGACTTAGCATCACTTCCCAATTCCCTGCCTCCTTCCAGGCCCTGGCACCCACCGCTGTACTTTCTGTGTCTAAGAATTTGACTACTCTAGGGACATCATGCAAGTAGACTCCTCTTGTATTTGTCCTTTTGTGTCAGGCTTCTTTCACTTAGTATAATGTGTCCAAAGTTCTTATTTCACTTAGCATAAGTTTATCCGTGTTGTAGCCTATATCATAATGTCTCTTTTTTGTTATTTTATTGTTGTAAGAACAGGGCTTCCTTGATAGTTCAGTTGGTAAAGAATCTGCCCGCAATGCAGGATACCCTGGTTTGACTCCTAGGTCGGGAAGATCCACTGGAGAAGGGATAGGCTACCCACTCCAGTATTCTTGGGCTTCCCTTGTGGCTTCGCTGGTAAAGAATCTACTTGCAATGCAGGAGACCAGGGTTCAATCCCTGGGTTGGGAAGACCCCCTGGAGAAGGGAAAGGCTACCCACTCCAGTATTTTGGCCTGAAGAGTTCCATGGACTGTATAGTCCATGGGGTCGCAAAGAGTCAGACACAACTGAGTGACTTTCACTTCCAAGAACAGGTAAGATGAGATCTACCATATTAACAAATGTTTGAATGTACAATAGATTGTTGATTGTAGGTACAATGTACAGCAGACTTCTAGAGGTTACTCATCTTGTTTACTGAAACTTTCTACCCACTGATCAGTAGCTCCTCCTCTTCCCCTCCCCCAGCCCCTGGCAACCACCATTCTACTCTTTGATTCTGTGAGTTTGACTACTTTAGATACTTAATATGAGTGGAATCACACAGTATTTGTCTTTCTGTGACTGGCTTATTTCACTTGGTATAATGTTCTCAAAGTTCATCTGCGTCTCATATTGTGGAATTTCCTCCTTTGTTAAGGCTTCATAATATTCTGTTGTATTTATATACCACATTTTCTTTATCCATTCATCCATCAATGAACGCTTAGATTGTTTCCATCTTGGCTATTGTGAATAGTGCTGCAAAGAGTTTCAGTTCAGTTCTGTTCTGTTCAGTCGCTCAGTTGTGTCTGACTTTGCGACCCCATGAATCACAGCACGCCAGGCCTCCCTGTCCATCACAAACTCCCGGAGTCTGCTCAAACCCATGCCCATCTAGTCAGTGATGCCATCCAGCCATCTCATCCTCTGTCATCTCCTTCTCCTCCTGCCCCCAGTCCCTCCCAGCATCAGGGTCTTTTCCATTGACTCAGCTCTTCGCATGAGGTGGCCAAAGTATTGGAATTTCAGCTTCAGCATCAGTCCATCCAATGAACACCCAGGACTGATCTCCTTTAGGATGGACTGGTTGGATCTCCCTGCAGTCCAAGGGACTCTCAAGAGTCTTCTCCAGCACCACAGTTCAAAAGCATCAATTCTTCAGTGCTCAGCTTTCTTCACAGTCCAACTCTCACATCCATACATGACCACTGGAAAAACCATAGCCTTGACCAGATGGACCTTTGTTGGCAAATTAATGTCTCTGCTTTTTAATATGATATCTAGGTTGGTCATAACTTTCCTTCCAAGGAGTAAGCGTCTTTTAATTTCATGGCTGCAGTCACCATCCACAGTGATTTTGGAGCCCAGAAAAATAAAGTCTGACACTGTTTCCACTGTCTCCCCATGTATTTCCCATGAGGTGATGGGACCAGATGCCATGATCTTAGTTTTCTGAATGTTAAGCTTTAAGCCAACTTTTTCACTCTCCTCTTTCACTTTCATCAAGAGGCTTTTCAGTTCCTCTTCACTCTCTGCTGTAAGGGTGGTGTCATCTGCATATCTGAGGTTATTGACATTTCTCCCGGCAATCTTGATTCCAGCTTGTGCTTCTTCCAAGCCAGCATTTCTCATGATGTACTCTGCATATGAGTTAAATAAGCAGGGTGACAAATACAGCCTTGACATACTCCTTTTCCTATTTGGAACCACTCTGTTGTTCCATGTCCAGTTCTAACTGTTGCTTCCTGACCTGCATACAGGTTTCTCAAGAGGCAGGTCAGGTGGTCTGGTATTCCCATCTCCTTCAGAATTTTCCACAGTTTATTCTGATCCACACAGTCAAAGGCTTTGGCGTAGTCAATAAAGCAGAAATAGATGTTTTTGCAAAGAATTTAGGAGTACTCATATCTCTTCAAGATTCTAGCTTTGGTTCTTTTGAATATATACCCAGACTTGGAGTTGCTAGATCATATGTACTTCGGTAGTTCTATTTTAATTTTTTGAGGAATCTCCATAATGTTTTCCACAGCAGCTGCATTGTTTTTGCATTCAGTGTACAGAAGTTCCAATTTCTCCACATCCATGCCAACACTTATCTTTTGACTTTTTGATAATAGCCATCCTGACAGTGGTGAAGTGGTATCTCGTTGTAGTTTTGATTTACGTTTCCCTGATGATTAACGCCATGGAGCATTTTTTTCATGTACCTGTTGGCCATCTATGTGTCTTCTTTGGAGAGCTGTCTATTCAAGTCCTTAGCTTATTTTGTAACTGGAGGGTCACCACCATACTCTGACCACTTCCCAGTCTGAAGTTCCCACTTCCCAGGGGGTTTCTGATGACCCAAGACACTCTAAGTTCTATATATGGTCAGGGTGGCTTTAATTCCATCAAGGAGGAGAGCTCCATCTCCTCTTATTCTTCCTCCTCCTAGCATCCCATGCCCTGGCATCATGGGGATGAGCAATGAGTCTGTTTCATTGAGCTGCAGCAATGAGAAATGGCTTGAGCAGATTGATACACTTTCTGGCAGTGCCGGGACTGGAATCTGGGCCTCCATTTTGTGCATTTCTCTACTGATCGACACTAGAGAAATAGAGAGTAATTGAAGTGCATGAGTGCCCTGGGAAAAACTGTGATGCCAGAGATCGTCTTTTCATTGTAACTGATGAATGGGGTTATTTAAGTGGCTTCCCATTCTGCCTCTAGTCCAAGTATATGGTAGTGAGTTATGGGCCCACCCAGGCCCATCTCAGAGGACAGTCTGCATCCCAGGAATGTTCACAGAGTGCTTCTTCCAGCAGCTGCAGCTACAGTTGAGTACTCTGTGAAAACTCAGGGGTGGGAGGGATGTTATCCACACAACACACTAACAGCTAAAATATATTTCAATTTATATATCATAAATGTCTGCCTCGAAATATGTTTTTAAGGAGACAAACGTTGATTGCAGAAAGGGCCGCATTTGGAATGAAAATGGAACAAGCAGCTGGTGAGCCAACAAGGACATGTTTGACAGAAGACATTCCAAAAGTGAGTACTGACATAAAAAAGGTTAACCAAAACCAGATAAGGGGAAAGTCTGGCACATACATAACAGCACGCCATTGAAACATAGCTCTGGGTTACCCATATTAAATTAATTAGTGTTGAGTAATTGTTTCTTTATAGAAGATATGTCATTATTTAATTCTTCAATTACTGCTCTGTAACAAACCCTATCAGAACTTAGCAGTTTAAAACAACACCCGTTTCTTTGTTCACAATTCTGCAGGTTGGGCTGGGCCCAGCTTGTGGGGAGGAATGGGGTTTCCTTCACTGGTCTGCCCTGGGCTCACACACCCAGTTGCAGTCATGGGATCCCTGAGGTATATGTTCCAGGCAGCTCACTCACACACATGTCAGTAACTACTGCCTGTCACCTAGGTGCCCTCATGTGGCCTCCAGCAGGTTAGACTGTGCTTCTGGGTATAATCGCAGAAGTCTTCCCAGGGCCAGAAGGGCACTAGCAAGGCCACCTAAACTCTAAACTCGCCAGTGTCAGAAGGGACTTGAAGGAATTGTCAGGCCTCCTGGAGATGCTTTACAAAGATCTGTGAAGGGAGGGTTCATTACGCTTTCAATGAACTAACACTTCAGACATGAAATCACACTGAGGCAAAATGTGTTCATATCAGATGTTACTTAATCGAAGCTTCCCAAGAGGTTGCCACAGGTCACCAAATCACAGTGGTTTTAGTGTACAGCTCAGAGTAAGGCCTTCTCTGTGCCTCTGTAATTGAGAATTAATCTGAGATTCTAGTGCTCAGACAAACCACCAGAGGTCCTTGCCATCTGTAGTTCATTTGTATGCATCACGGTTTTACTGATACTCAGCAACTAAAAACAGTCTGGATTAGGATGGTGGTTTTTTCTCATCAATTGACTTTATAGGAAGTAAAAGTTACACATTTAAACTACTATAATAAAAAAACAGTTTCTTCCTAACTTACACATACATTCTGTGTAAGACTTCTCTGAGAAAAGGGCCCACTGCTAATGAAAAGGGAAAACAGAAAAGATTGGAAGAAACCCAGGGACCTACAATATTCTGTTATCGCCAGATCATTTTGCAATGAAATATTTTTTCTAGATGGCTTTCTTCCCTATTCTTAAAACTGTCTCCAAGGTGTTGATTGTATAACTCCCCACAATAACCCATTCTTGAGTCTCACTACCTGTTTCCAATTTGGAATTTCATTCTTATTTATTAGTACATATTCCTTCTTGTCTGTTGGACCCACTTGAACCACATCATCTTTCATGGCCATGAAAAGTAAGTGATGATTTCACATAAAACCTATAACTGAGGATCGTGGCCCCATCACAGTCTGACTTCTCTGGGGTAAATGCCAGCTCTGTTCTCATCATTATAAAACTCTCTCTGGCATACCTGCTTACCCATGCTTTCCAGGCAATATGGGTGCAACATTTCAATATAAGAACCCACATCACTCTGTCAAAGAGAGGATTACTTTAAAATCATGAAATGAAATTGTACTGAACAAACACAGCATTATAAAGCAACTGTACTCCAATAAATGTTTTTAAAAAATAAATCAATAAAAAAGAAATTGCACTAGATATGATAGCAAGGTTATTTTATTTTTCTTAAATTAGACTGTCAAACTTTTGAAGCAGTTTGTAACTTTTGACTCCAAATACTATAAACAAGAGACTCTGAACTCCTTTGGAGTTGTTCTAAAAAGCCTGTGCAGCTGACTTGGGGAAAGCAGGAAGAGAAGGAATTGCCAAAAGGGAGATCGAGTGGGATTTGTGGATTTCATTTGCCTATGCTTTGGGCATGTGTTAGAAATTTTAGTAAAGGTGTGAATAATGTAGCATGCTGATATATGGCAGTCATCTAAGCATAGACAACAGTGGGCTTAAAAGATACTTTGGTGGGGAGGGTAACATAGTGAGGCTGTCTCTGTCAGGAGATTATGAATGCCTGAACAAATGATGCTGAAGCTTCAGAGCCATCTCCATTGCAGGTGGGATGCCAGGTTGAGAGGGGCAGATCTATAGAAGAGGCTCTGGCTCCCCTACAGTCTCCTGAATGTCTCAATTATATAGGTATTTAAGGAATACATAGCAGGTTGGTTGGTTGGTTTTTTAATCAGCAGAATTTCTTTAAAATCTCTATTTTCTGTCCCCAACTTTGATTTACTATACATAAGTTCAGAGAAAAATTGGAGTTTGTCGTCTTAAGGAAGCCCAGATATGGTTTTAGAAAGACCCCAGGTAGGAGAGGTATAACAAGTCCTCCTCCAGGGCCCCTTGTAGCCAGCTTCATCAGCATGCACCAGCTACAGTTTTGCATCAGCTCCCTGGAGTCAGAATATTTAAGTCCTGCATGTGGTGCTCTGTCCTTCCATTATCCCCAGTCAACAGAGTTGGAATTTAGCCAGAAGAGTACATGGGTTGTTGTTGTTCAGTCGCTTGGTCATGCCTGACTCTTTGTGACCCCATGGACTGCAGCACGCTAGGCTTCCCTGTCCTTCACTATCACCCGGAGTTTGCTCAAACTCATGTGCACTGAGTCACTGATGCCATCCAGCCATCTCATCCTCTGTCGTCCTGTTCTCCTCCCGCCTTCAATTTTTCCCAGCACCGGGGTCATTTCCAGTGAGTCAGTTCTTCGCATCAGGTGGCCAAAGTATTGGAGTTTCAACTTCAGCATCAGTCCTTCCAATGAATATTCAGGACTGATTTCCTTTAGGATTGACTGGTTGGATCTCCTTGCTGTCCAAGGGACTCTCAGGAGTCTTCTCCAACACCACAGTCTGAAGGCATTTTGCATGATGTACCTTTGTTGCAGAGCTGAAATGCAAGCATCATAGCTCTCACCTAATATGTCAACTTCCTTAGAGCTCAGAGAAGGGAAAGCAAAGCCCTGGGCCTGGCTGATGAACAGCTCACTGATCCTCCCTATATCCCCACCAGGAGATCCCATCAGGCAACAGCACAGTCTTAGATGGATGTGCTAAAGGGAGAAGGGTTTAGGTGATGAGCCCAAAGCCACAGAGCCCAGCCCTGTAGTGGTTGGAGAGCCCCTGCAAGTATGGAAACTCTACTTTCTTTTTTCTAATGTTCTAAGTGCACACTGTCAATTGAGTGAATGGCATGTTTGGATTTTTTTGGGGTGTGTGTGTGGTTTGTTTTATGCTTTAAAGGTGCCCAGGGATCAGCTATCGGGAGCAAGAAGGTATCACTTTGGTGGGGGTAGGGGGGTGGGCACACCATGCAGCTTGTAAAATCCTAGTTTCCTGATCAGGGATTGAACTCAGGCCACCACAGCGAAAGTATCAAGTCCTAACCACTGGACAGCCAGGGAACTTTCCTCAGGTCATCCAGTGTGACCAAAGTCTGCCTCAGTATCATTTGCTATCTCTTCCCTCCTTACTAATCCCAGGAGAGAAGGTTGCCATGGGCGATAAAACACCAGAATTATTTGAAACTTCCAACTTGACTCAATAAAAGTTTCAAACTAAGAGATGGACCTGCTATTTCAGTGGCTCATGATGTATGAATCCGGGCTCTTAGAGCTTCCAATTCTCAGCATATCCTTACCCCCTGCCATCTCTCTCTTTCTGCAGGCCAAGAGGTGCACGGTGATTGGAGGCTCTGGGTTCCTGGGTCAGCACATGGTGGAGCAGTTACTAGCAAGAGGCTATGCTGTCAATGTATTTGACATTCGGCAAGGGTTTGACAATCCTCGCGTGCAGTTTTTCCTGGGTGACCTTTGCAGCCAACAGGTAACAGACCATTTAGCCTTGCCAGTTGCCCCAGGCCCCTTGAAGGGAAACCACCAGACTTCCCCTGCTCAGAGGCCAGCCAAATTGTTGTTTCCAAAAGAAAAAAATTTTTTTGAAAAATTGTGAAGTTATACGAAAGAATTTAACACACACACAAAACAAAGAATTTAACACACACACCTATTGTTACTAGTGAGAATCAATAACTGTTATCTATGTCACTACTACTGCACTCTGCACAGATAGTTCAAAAGCAACCATGGCCAATACATAAATGAGTGGTGGCAGCTGCGTACCAATAAAACTTTAATGACAAAAGGTCCACAGGCTGTAGAATGCCGACTGCTACTCCAGAGTATATATCTAAAAGTGAAATTGCTGGGCTTTGTGTTTTTTTTTTCTTATTTGTTTGTGTGGTTATTTATTTATTTATTTATGGCTGTGCTGGGTCTTCACTGCTGCTCGGGCTTTTCTCTAGTTTTGGTGAGCAGGAGTTACTCCTCATTGTGGTGCACATGCTTCTCATTGCACTGGACTGTGGAACAGGGGTTCTAGGGTGCAGGCTTCAGTAGTTGCAGTTCCCAGGGCTCTAGAGCGCAGACTCAGTAGTTGAGGCCCACAGGCTTAGTTGCTCCACAGGCATGTGGGATATTCCCCCAACTAGGGATCGAACCTGTATCTCCTACATTGGCAGGTGGATTCTTTGCCATTGAGCCACCAGGTACTACTCCCTGGGCTTTGTCTTTCTGCATAACACTTGGCATAGCTGATATATTCTGTGTCAACTTAGGTATCTGTTCCCCCACCCAGAGAACATGCGCTCCATGAAGGCAGCTCCCCTTCAAACAACTCCGCCCAACTCCCATGCTATCGTTGCTATTTTCCCCTCACTCACAAATGCTAGTTTTGCTGCGGGTGGCATTCTAGGGTTATAATCCTCCTCCCCCACCTCCTCCTCCATTGCTCAATCTGAGCATTTTATTTTTTTCGTTGCTCTGCGAGGGTCACAGAATCCTCGTTCTCAGACCAGGGACTGAACCCAGGCTCCCTGCACTGGAAGCACAGAGTCCAAACCACTGGACCAGCAGGGAATTGCCTCTTTTTACTTTTTTAATGTGGGTGCTACAAACTTAAAAGTCATGTCTATGCTTTGTATCATATTTCTAGTGGAATAAAGGGGTAAAGGCTGGATCTGATTCTGGTTTGGTTTTTTTCCTTTGGGGCATCATGGATCAATACCCCAATAGCAATAAGCACTTGTACTACTCAGATTTTACTTTCTATACACCATTGCCCATAAAACGAACCAGGGGTCCTTGGGAAAATATCCTATTCAGGAATCTGGGGCAGAGGTAGGTAGTACAAGGTGAGCCTGGGACATTTTTCTTAGGATGAAACTAACAAAGTACTCAAAAACTAATTTAGAACATGTTAAAAGGACACAGGAACCAATTTGAAGAGCCTCTACTGGCCAAATTTGGGACATTTTGAGCCTCACAAAAGATAATTGTAGTGGATTGTAATGAATTGAACAAGAATCCCTACATCCATAGAATTACTGAAGAAAAGATTACAGAGGAATGCCAAGTAAAGAAGTAAAAATGAAAGCTAAAATTAAAAGTTCACCATTTTTGTTTAGTCACTGAGCTGTGTCCAACTCTTTTGCAACGCCAAGAATTGTAGCCCGCTGTGGGATGGGGTTGGGGGAAGGCTTAAGAGGGAGGCTATATATATGTATAAAATTATGGCTGATTCACATTGTTGTATGACAGAAACCAACACAACATTGTAAAGCAACTTATTCTAATTAAAAAATAAAATGTAAAAACATTTTACCAATTTGCAAGTAGCATGTTAATAAGTTGTTCCAAGCAAGGATCACCACTGAATGCTGAAATCAATTGATGGAAGGTTGCTGGGGAGTAAGATATTCACAGGATCTCTAATGATCACCCCATTACTTTTTGATTGCTCAGAGAGAAAGGTACCTTTTTATTGGCCCAAATCTGGCAGCCATCACCTTAACCAAATGATTGGATCAACATTACCAACAATGAGACAAACTGCCATCTTGATCCTCCTAGGGTGATGCCCTGAGAAGGCATGATGTCACTGGTGTGATGTTCTTGCCAAAAGTATTAAGACTGAATCTAATCATGAAGAAGATTACCAGTTCTTAGAACAGGCCTGGGGTAGACTTGAGAGGCAGAGTGGCATGCTATGTGCAGCTTACTCTCAAATGGTTTCAAAGAAAAAATCATGTCTACATAGAGAAAGTTGTGGTAAAATGCTAATAATCAGTGTATCTAAGAACATAATTCATGGTTTTCTTTTGGCGATGTTAGTATCTATTGATCATTCCTAGATTTTACTATTAATACTTTAAGATTTCACGAAATGGTAGTAGTAGTGTTAGTCGCTCAGTTGTGTCCAACTCTTTATAACACCACAGACTGTACCCCACGGTTTCCTCTGTCCGTGGAATTCTCCAGGCAAGAATAATGGAGTGGATTGTCATTCCCTTCTCCAGGAGATCTTCCTGACCCAGGGATCAAACCCAGGTCTCCTGCATTGCAGACAAATTCTTTAATATCTGAGCTACAGGAAAGCTTCACAAAACATTACAAAATGGTAACATGCTATTATTTTCTCTTTATGCCTTAGCCTAAGTCTCTGTACCTTTTTTCAGTTCAGTTCAGTCGCTCAGTCATGTCTGACTCTTTATGACCCCATGGACTGCAGCACACCAGGCCTCCCTGTCCATGACCAATTCCCGGAGTTTACTCAAACTCGTGTCCATTGAGTTGGTGATGCCATCCAACCATCTCATCCTCTGTCGTTCCGTTCTCCTCCCGCCTTCAATCTTGCCCAGCATCAATGTCTTTTCCAGTGAGTCAGTTCTTCACATCAGGTGGTCAAAGTATTGGAGTTCCAGCTTCAGCATCAGTCCTTCCAATGAATATTCAGGACTGATTCCCTTTAGGATGGACTAGTTGCATCTCCTTGCAGTCCTAGGGACTCTGAAGAGTCTTCTCCAGCACCACAGTTCAAAATCATCAATTCTTCGGTCCTCAGCTGTCTTTATAGTCCAACACTCACACCCATACATGATTACTGGAAAAACCATAGCTTTGACTAGATGGACCTTTGTTGCCAAGGTAATGTCTCTGCTTTTTAATAAGCTGTCTAGGTTGGTCATAACTTTTCTTCAAAGGAACAAGCGTCTGGAAATTTTATAGCTTCAGTCACCATCTGCAGTGATTTTGGAGACCAAAAAAATAAAGTCTGGGACTGTTTCCACTGTTTGCCCATCTATTTGTCATGAAGTGATGGGACCGGATGACATGATATCACTTTTCTGAATGTAGAGTTTCAAGCCAACTTTTCCACTCTCCTCTTTCACTTTCATCAAAAGGCTCTTTAGTTCTTCGCTTTCTGCCATAAAGGTGCTGTCATATACACATCTGAGGTTATTGATATTTCTCCTGGCAGTCTTGATTCCAGCTTGTGCTTCATCCAGCCCAGCATTTCTCATGATGTACTCTGCATAAAAGTTAAATAAACAGGGTGACAGTATACAGCCTTGACATACTCCTTTCCTGATTTGGAACCAGTCTGTCGTTCCATGTCCAGTCTAACTGTTGCTTCTTGATCTACATACAGATTTCTCAAGAGGCAGGTCAGGTGGTCTGGTATGCCCATCTCTTGAAGAATTTTCCAGAGTTTCCTCTGATCCACACAGTCAAAGGCTTTAGCATAGTCAATAAAGCAGAAGTAGATGTTGTTCTGGAATTCTCTTGCTTTTTTGATGATCCAGCAGATGTTGGCAATTTGATCTCTGGTTCCTCTGCCTTTTCTAAATCCAGCTTGAACCTCTAGAAGTTCAGGGTTCACGTACTGTTGAAGCCTGACTTGGAGAATTTTGAGCATTACTTTACTAGCATGTGAGATGAATACAATTGTGTAGTACTTTGAAAATTCTTTGACATTGCCTTTCTTTGGGATTGGAATGAAAACTGACCTCTTCCAGTCCTGTGGCCACTGCTGAGTTTTCCACATTTGCTGACATACTATGTGCAGCACTTTCACAGCATCCTCTTTCAGGATTTGAAATAGCTCAACTGGAATTCCATCACCTCCATTAGCTTTGTTCCTAGTGATGCTTCCTAAGGCCTGCTTGACTTCAGATTTTAGGATACCTAGCTCTAGGTGAGTGATCATACCATCGTGGTTATCTGGATCGTGAAGATCTTTTTTGTACAATTCTTCTGTGTATTCTTGCCACCTCTTGTTAATATCTTCTGCTTCTGTTAGGTCCATACCATTTCTGTCCTTTATTGTGCCCATCTTTACATGAAACGTTCTGTTGGTATCTCTAATTTTCTTGAAGAGATCTCTAGCCTTTCCCATTCTATTGTTTTCCTCTATTTCTTTGCATTGGTCACTGAGGAAGGCTTTCTTATCTCTCCTGGCTATTCTTTCGAACTCTGCATTCAAATGGATACATCTTTCTGTTTCTCCTTTGCCTTTTGCTTCTCTTCTTTTCTCAGCTATTTCTAAGGCCTCCTCAGATAACCATTTTGCCTTTTTGCATTTCTTTTTCTTGATGGTCTTGATCACTGCCTTCTTTACAATGTCACAAACCTCCATCCATTGTTCTTCAGGCACTCTATGAGATCTAATCCCTTGGATCTATTTGTCACTTCCACTATATAATCATAAGGGATTTGATTTAGGTCATACCTGAATGGTCTAGTGGTTTTCACTACTTTCTTCAATTTAAGTCTGAATTTGGCAATAAGGAATTCATGATCTGAGCCACAGTCAGGTCCCCGGCTTGTTTTTTCTGACTGTATAGAGTGTCTCTACCTTTATCTGCAAAGAATATAATCAGTCTGATTTTGGTGTTGACCATCTGGTGATGTCCATATGTAGAGTCTTCTCTTGTGTTGTTGGAAGAAGGTGTTTGCTATGACCAGTGCATTCTCTTGGCAAAACTCAATTAGCCTTTACCCTGCTTCATTTTGTACTCCAAGGTCAAATTTGCTTGTTACTCCAGGTATCTCTTGACTTCCTACTTTTGCATTCCAATCCCCTATAATGAAAAGGACATCTTTTTTGGGTGTTAGTTATAGAATGTCTTGGAGGTCTTCATAGAACTGTTCAACTTCAGCTTCTTCAGCGTTACTGGTCGGGGCATAGACTTGGATTGTGGTGATATTGAATGGTTTGCCTTGGAAACAAACAGAGATCATTCGGTCCTTTTTGAGATTGCATCCAAGTACTGCATTTCAGATTCCTTTATTGACCATGATGGCTACTGCATTTCTTCTAAGGGATTCTTGCCCACAGTAGAAGATATAATGGTCATCTGAGTTAAATTCACCCATTCCAATCCATTTTAGTTCACTGATTCCTAAAATGTCGATGTTCACATTTGCCATCTCCTGTTTGACCACTTCCAACTTGCCTTGATTCATGGGCCTAACATTCCAGGTGCCTATGCAATATTGCTCTTTATAGCATCGGACCTTGCTTCCATCATCAGACACATCCACAACTGGGTGTTGTTTTTGCTTTGGCTCCGTCTCTTCATTCTCTCTGAAGTTATTTCTCCACTGATCTCCAGTACATTCTGACCAAGAGTTTATCTTTCAGTGTCCTATCTTTTTGCCTTTTCATACTGTCTATGGGGTTCTCAAGGCAAGAATACTGAAGTGGTTTGCCATTCCCATGTTTTGTCAGAACTCTCCACCATGACCATCTGTCTCGGGTGGCCCCACATGGCATGGCTCATAGTTTCTCTGACGTTGACAAGGCTGTGGTCCATGTGATCGGATTGGTTAGTTTCCTGTGATTGTGGTTTTCTGTCTTTCTGCCCTCTGATAGTGAAGGATACAAGGCTATGGAAACTTCCTGATAGGAGAGACAGACTGAGGGGGAAACTGGGTCTTGTTCTGATGGGCAGGGCCATGGTCAGTAAACCTTTAATCCAATTTTCTGTTGAAGGGGGGGACTGTGTTCCCTCCCTGTTATTTCAGTTCACTTCAGTTCAGTTCATTTCACTCGCTCAGTCGTCTCCGACTCCCTGCGACCCCATGAATCACAGCATGCCAGGCCTCCCTGTCCATCACAAACTCCTGGAGTCTGCTCAAACCCATGCCCATCGAGTCGGTGATGCCATCCAGCCATCTCATCCTCTCTTGTCCCCTTCTCCTCCTGCCCCCAATCCCTCCCAGCATCAGGGTCTTTTCCGAGTCAAATCCTCGCATGAGGTGGCCAAAGTATTGGAATTTCAGCTTCAGCATCAGTCCTTCCAATGAACACCCAGGACCAGTCTCCTTTAGGATGGACTGGTTGGATCTTCCTGCAGTCCAAGGGACTCTCAAGAGTCTTCTCCAACACCACAGTTCAAAAGCATCAATTCTTTGGCACTCAGCTTTCTTCACAGTCCAAATCTCACATCCATACATGACCATTGGAAAAACCATAGACTTAACCAGACGGAACTTTGTTGGCAAAATGTCTCTGCTTTTTAATATGCTATCTAGGTTGATCATAACTTTCCTTCCAAGGAGTAAGCATATTTTAATTTCATGGCTGCAATCACCATCTGCAGTGACTTTGGAGCCCCAAAAAATAAAGTGCCATGAAGTGATGGGACCAGATGCCGTGATCCTAGTTTTCTGAATGTTGAGCTTTAAGCCAACATTTTCACTCTCCTCTTTCAGTTTCATCAAGAGTCTTTTTAGATCTTCTTCACTTTCTGCCATAAGGGTGGTGTCATCTGCATATCTGAGGTTATTGATATTTCTCCCGGCAATCTTGATTCCAGCTTGTGCTTCTTCCAAGCCAGCGTTTCTCATGATGTACTCTGCATATAAGTTCAATAAGCAGGGTGACAATATACAGCCTTGACATACTCCTTTTCCTATTTGGAACCAGTCTGTTGTTCCATGTCCAGTTCTAATTGTTGCTTCCTGACCTGCATACAGGTTTCTCAAGAGGCAGGTCAGGTGGTCTGGTATTCCCATCCCCTTCAGAATTTTCTACAGTTTATTGTGATCCACACAGTTAAAGGCTTTGGCATAGTCAATAAAGCAGAAATAGATGTTTTTCTGGAACTCACTTGCTTTTTCAATGATCCAGCAGATATTGGCGATTTGATCTCTGGTTCCTCTGCCTTTTCTAAAACCAGCTTGAACATCTGGAAGTTCACGGTTCACGTATTGCCGAAGCCTGGCTTGGAGAATTTTGAGCATTACCTTACTCGCATGTGAGATGAGTGCAATTGTGCAGTAGTTTGAGCATTCTTTGGCATTGCCTTTCTTAGGGATTAGAATGAAAACTGACCTTTTCCAGTCCTGTGGCCACTGCTGAGTTTTCCAAATTTGCTGGCATATTGAGTGCAGCACTTTCACAGACTCATCTTTCAGGATTTTCAATAGCTCAACTGGAATTCCATCACATGCACTAGCTTTGTTCATAGTGATGCTTCCTAAGGCCTACTTGACTTCACATTCTAGGATGTCTGGCTCTAGGTGAGTTATCACACCATTGTGATTATCTGGGTTGTGAAGATGTTTTGTACAGTTCTTCTGTGTATTCTTGCCACCTCTTCTTAATATCTTCTGCTTCTATTAGTCCCTACCATTTCTGTCCTTTATTGAGCCCATTTTTGCATGAAATCTTCCCTTGGTATCTCTAATTTTCTTGAAGAGATCTCCAGTCTTTCCCATTCTATTGTTTTCCTCTATTTTTTTGCATTGATTGCTGAGGAAGGCTTTCTTATCTCTCCTGGCTATTGTTTGGAACTCTGCATTCAAATGGAAATATCTTTCCTTTTCTCCTTTGCTTTTCACTTCGCTTCATTTCACAGCTATTTGTAAGGCCTCCTCAGACAACCATTTTACTTTTTTGCATTTCTTTTCCATGGGGATGGTCTTGATCCCTGTCTCCTGTACAATGTCATGAACCTCTGTCCATAGTTCATCAGGCTCTCTGCCTGTCAAATCTAGTCTCTTAAGTCTATTTCTCACTTCCACTGTATAGTCATAAGGGATTTGATTTACCTGGGGCCAAATTATGGTGTACAGACTTGGAATACAGAATGAAGCAGGGCAAAGGCTAATAGAGTTTTCCCAAGAGAACGCACTGGTCATAGCAAACACCCTCTTCCAACAACACAAGAGAAGACTCTACACATGGATATCACCAGATGGTCAACACCAAAATCAGACTGATTATATTCTTTGCAGCCAAAGATGGAGAAGCTCTATACAGTTAGCAAAAACAAGCCAGGGAGCTGGCTCAGATCATGAATTCCTTATTGCCAAATTCAGATTTAAATTGAAGACAGTAGGGAAAACCACTAGACCATTCAGGTATGACCTAAATCAAATCCCTTATGATTATACAGTGGAAGTGAAAAATAGATTTAAGGGACTAGATCTGATAGAGTGCCTGATGAACTATGGGTGGAGGTTCATGACATTGTACAGGAGACAGGGATCAAGACCATCCCCAAGAAAAAGAAATGCAAAAAAGCAAAATGGCTATCTGAGGAGGCCTTACAAATAGCTCAGAAAAGAAGAAAAGTGAAAAGCAAAGGAGAAAAGGAAAGATATGCCCATTTGAATGCAATGTTCCATGAATAACAAGGAGAGATAAGAAAGCCTTCTTCAGTGATCAATGCAAAGAAATAGCGGAAAACAATAGAATGGGAAAGACTAGAGATCTCTTCAGGAAAATTAGAGGTACCAAGGGAACATTTCATGCAAAGATGGACTCAATGAAGAACAGAAATGGTATGGACCTCACAGAAACAGAGGATATTAAGAAGAGGTGGCAAGAATACACAGAAGAATTGTACAAAAAAGATCTTCATGACCCAGATAATCATGATGGTGTGATCACTCACCTAGAGCCAGACATCCTAGAATGTGAAGTCAAGTGGGCCTTAGGAAGCATCATGATGAACAAAGCTAGTGCATGTGATAGAATTCCAGTTGAGCTATTTAAAATCCTGAAAGATGATTCTGTGAAAATGCTGCACTCAATATGTCAGCAAATTTGGAAAACTCAGCAGTGGCCACAGGACTGGAAAAGGTCAGTTTTCATTCTAATCCCAAAGAAAGGCAATGCCAAAGAATGCTCAAACTACTGCACAATTGCACTCATCTCACACGCTAGTAAAGTAATGCTCAAAATTCTCCAAGCCAGGCTTCAGCAATACATGAACCATGAACTTCCAGATGTTCAAGCTGGTTTTCAAAATGGCAGAGGAACCAGAGATCAAATCGCCAATATCTGCTGGATCATTGAAAAAGCAAGTGAGTTCCAGAAAAACATCTATTTCTGCTTTATTGACTATGCCAAAGCCTTTAACTGTGTGGATCACAATAAACTGTAGAAAATTCTGAAGGGGATGGGAATACCAGACCACCTGACCTGCCTCTTGAGAAACCTGTATGCAGGTCAGGAAGCAACAATTAGAACTGGACATGGAACAACAGACTGGTTCCAAATAGGAAAAGGAGTATGTCAAGGCTGTATATTGTCACCCTGCTTATTGAACTTATATGCAGAGTACATCATGAGAAACGCTGGCTTGGAAGAAGCACAAGCTGGAATCAAGATTGCCGGGAGAAATATCAATAACCTCAGATATGCAGATGACACCACCCTTATGGCAGAAAGTGAAGAAGATCTAAAAAGACTCTTGATGAAACTGAAAGAGGAGAGTGAAAATGTTGGCTTAAAGCTCAACATTCAGAAAACTAGGATCACGGCATCTGGTCCCATCACTTCATGGCACTTTATTTTTTGGGGCTCCAAAGTCACTGCAGATGGTGATTGCAGCCATGAAATTAAAAGATGCTTACTCCTTGGAAGGAAAGTTACACTTTGTCAACAAAGGTCTGTCTAGTCAAGGCTATGGTTTTTCCAGTAGTCATGTATGGATGTGAGAGTTGGACTATAAAGAAAGCTGAGCACCGATGAATTGATGCTTTTGAACTGTGGTGTTGGAGAAGACTCTTGAGATTCCCTAGGACTGCAAGGAGATCCAACCAGTCCATCCTAAAGGAGATCAGTCCTGAATATTCATTGGAAGGACTGATGCTGAAGCTGAAACTACAATACTTTGTCTACCTGATGTGAAGAGCTGACTCATTTGAAAAGAGCCTGATGCTGGGCAAGATTGAGGGCAAGAGGAGAAGGGGACAACAGAGGATGAGATGGCTGGATGGCATCACCGACTCAATGGACATGAGTTTGAGTAAACTCCGGGAATTGGTGATGGACAGGGAGGCCTGGCGTGCTGCAGTTCATGGGGTCGCAAGGAGTTGGACACGACTGAAGCAACTTAGCAGCAGCAGCAGCATGTCCATTGATCATGTCCATTTCTCTCAGGAGCTCTGCTTCCCTGTAGCAATCCATCTCTGATTACTCTTTGTTGTATGTCTAGTTTCACAGAAAGGATTACTCCTGTGTATAGGATATTTACACTGTCTTTTGCAGTATGGGACTTTCATATGATGCATAATCTGTATCTATGGGCTCATCTTCCCCAAGAGTTTTAACTCCAGGTGCCCTGGATTTTCCCACCCACCTGGCACCCACCATCCACCACCCATGAGGCACAAAGGCACAGATGTTGACTTTTTCTGGACCCTACAGGCTTCTTATGCCCCAAACCAGTTTTTATTGGGGCCGAGGTAGTGGGGAGGGAGGTGGTTAAAGGGACAGTATGGTTTCTACCTCATATACTTCTGTGTCTTTGAATCTTTTACAGTAAGAATGTATTTCTGTGTTGACTGAAGATTTATGAAAGGGCAAGACACCTTCATGCCCCAGATTGGAGCCTGGGAATGTGAGGAGGCTGTTTACTTGTATAAAGCAGGAGTGATTTTTTTTTTTTTTTGTCTTTGTTTGCTTTCCAGGACCTGTACCCAGCTCTGAAAGGTGTAAGCACAGTTTTCCACTGCGCATCGCCCCCACCATTCAGTAACAACAAGGAACTCTTTTATAGAGTGAATTACATTGGCACCAAGAATGTCATTGAAACTTGCAAAGAGGCTGGGGTTCAGGTAAGGGGAAATCTGGGATGAGTGCTGTCAAGAATGTGTGATGGCTTTTCCCAAGTGCGTGGGGGCCAGGGCTTTTGTTCACTTCCTGGGCTAGCTAGGCCTGCTTCCTGAAGTGTTGCAAAGAGCCTAAAGTTTCGGCCCTGGGAGCTGCTGAGCAAACCATATGAAGACCCTAAGCCTTATTAGTCTTTGGTTAAAGAGTGACAAAATTTAGAAATTGCTTGTGTTTTTTGTTGTGCTTTAAAAAACATGTTTTTAATATCAATAATATATATAAAACATAAAATTTACCATTTTAACCATTTTAAGTGTACAGTTCAGTGGCATTAAGCACATTCACATTGCTGTCAACCACCACCATCATCCATCTCCAGAACTTTTTCATCTTCCTAAGGAGGCTGAAATCTGTACCAATTAAACCCTAACTCCCCCTCTCCCTGCCCCTGGCACCCATCATCCTGCTCTCTGACTCCTCTAAGGACCCCACACAAGTGCAATCATAGAACATGTGCCCTTTTGTGTCTGACTTAACTTTACTTGTCATAACACCTTCCAGGTTCATCCAGGCTGTAGTGGAGTCAAAATTTCCTTCTTTTTTAAGGCTGAATAACAGCCTATTGGAGGTCTATGCTGCATTTTGTTTGTTTATTCATCCCTTGGTAGATTCCTGGGCTGTTTTGACTATTGTGAATCATGCTGCTGTGAACATGGGTATGCAAGTAATCTGCTCCACTTTCTGCTTTCACTTCTTTGGGGTAAATATCCAGGAGTGAAATTCCTGGATCATATAGTAATTCTGTGTTTAAGCTTTTTTTTTAATTAATTTATTTATTTTAATTGGAGGATAGTTATTTTACAGTACTGTGATGGTTTTTGCCATACATCGACATGAATCAGCCACAGGTGCACATGTGTCCCCGATCCTGAACCCCCCCTCCCACCTCCCTCCCCACCTCATCCCTCTGAGTTGTCCCAGAGCAGTGGCTTTGAGTGCCCTGCTTCATGCATCGAACCACACACTGGTCATTTATGTTACTTATGGTAATATACATGTTTCAATGCTATTCTCTCAAATCATCCCCCTCACCTTTTCCCACAGAGTCCAAAAGTCTGTTCTTTACATCTGTGTCTCTTTTGCTGTCTTGCATATAGGATCATCCTTACTGTCTTAAGGAACTGTCATATTATTTTTCCAAACGTTGCCTGTTCTTGTTGTGCCAACTGGTGACGCCAGAGGCTGGGCAACAGCTCTCTTCTCTTGTTCGCAAAGCATCTGTGGCATATGTCACTGTCACTGCCCCAAGCATCAGGGGCTTGGCTGATAGGGGCACTGTTTTTGCTAGTGGCTGGTACCCCATTATGGTGATCCAGAGAACCAGGGTTTATAACAATGCAGCAAGCTACATTACAAGGATATTGTACCTTTTCAGTTCTGAGTTACTAGCAGAGAGGCATCACTTAGTTCTCCAAATCTGGTTCCTCACCTATTAAGCAACATTAGTAGCCCCTGGTTACTTGTGGAGGAGCACATCAAGTGACAGTTGTAAATTTCACACTCCTTACTACTTTCTACTGTGCCTGTGTTAACTTGAGCTCTGTGAATTGCACTCTGCTGTTTTTTCATTCGACCATCCCAGGCATACAGAAAAGATCTGAGAATAATATAGCACCCATACACTCATCAGAACGTTGAGGTGACAGTATTACTAGTGATGCTGTAGTCGTGCCCTTACCCATCCTCAGTGTCACTGCTGTCCTCCTGCATGCTATGTGGCACAGCCAAAACAGAAATTCTAAAACTTTGTAAAAATAATATACTGAATATACCTTCCTGCAACTTGCTTTTTTCCCCCTCAACATTGTTTTTTTTTTTTAACCACAAATTAGATCTTTTATTTGTCACCATTAAAAGTCTGCATTTTAAACAAATTCTTGGACTGGTGGCTCATATCCATCAGCTCGTTCAACTTTAGCACCTGTCTTGTCCCCAGTAGCTTTTCCAGAGCTACCACCTTTACCATGTAGCTCCATGAGTTTTCCCAATTCAAATTTGGGCTTCTTCAGCATTTTTACTTTTCTAACAAAGACATCATGGAGTGGATAAATAGATTGGCAAGCCTTTTCTATGTCTTTTCCAATGCTATCTGAAATCAATTTACTGACCACCTCTTTCAAGTCATTTGTTTGCACCTCTGAGGTTATGATTTCTATCATCTTCTTGCAGATAGAGTAATAGCAGATGGGGGGCAGCTGGTGCTCAGGTCATGCAGGGAGACTCAGGCCAATTCAGTGTTAAGCTTTGCTTGCATATGTACTGGCTATGAGAGGAAACCTAAGTGGGTGCGGTCCACTACAAAAACCTGGGAGAGTCACTCACAGCTGCCCAACTGAGGTAAGCGCCCTGCTGGTGCTGGGCTTAAGAGGTCTTGCTGAATCTGATTGTTGCGTTTTTTAGTAGAACCCACACAGAACAGATGAAGCAAGTAACCATCGGTAGTCTTGACATTAACATGAGCTTCAGTCATGGTGTGCCATTTTTTGACCATGGAGCACATTTTGTCACGAGTAAGATCCATAGCATGGAAATTAGTCAGGCAGTTTTTGCCCTTAACATCCTCAGTAATTAGCTTGAATTTATTAAATGCTACTTTGTCATTCTGCAGATAAGCAAGACTCACTTCATGACCTTTGAGGCCATCAGATGCGATTTTGGTTCCTTGAGTCCTCATGACGAGTGTTTTCACAATATTCCTTATATTGAACATAGCTGGTGCTTTCACATCATACCAGTCTTTTTTAGATAATGGGTCAACCACTTTCTTCTTGGTTCCTTTTTTGCCTCCTTTCATAAGGCACTTGTTCTTGCTGCAGCATTATGTTTTTGAGATTTCTTTGTCTTGAAATACAATACAGTCTGGTATAGTCACTGAAGTGGCAGGATAGCTCAGTGGGTAGCAGTGCAGGAAGTGGGGGTTTTATGTGGTATTTAGGGAATCTCTCTCAACAGAGATGAAATGATCATTGACTGCTTTTCTTCTCAAAGGCTTAAAGTGTTACTTCCCACATTTACATCTCTAATCCACCAGGAATTTCTGTCTGTATATGTTCTGAGGATGTTTGGGTGCTCAGCAGCATGTACTGTACCATCGTCCCTTCCCTGATGTTTAGTGCCCTATGCAGCATGTCTCTGCAGGCCTGTTCCGGCTCTTGTGCTCCATGGCCCTGTCTGTGCCCAGGCCCCTGTGCCCTGCCCTAGGATGAACCTCAGTATCTAGTGTAGGACAAGTCACTCCCCAACTCTGTTCTGCTTGACTATTCCTAGCCCTTTGCTCATTCATACACATTTTAGAACCAGCTTGTCAAGTTCTTGATAAAGCCTATTGGAAATGTCAGTGTAATTGCATCAGACCTAAAACTAATTTGGGAGAGAATGGACATCTTTTCCAATATGGAGTCTTGCTATGTATTTCTCTCTCTCTTTAATGCCTTTCATTAGACCTTTTACTTTACTTCATAAAGGTTCTGTATATCTTTGGTTAAATTTATTCCATATACTTCACTTCTGGTGATTAAAATATCTTTCATTTTCCACTGCTACTGCATAGAAACACAGCTAATTTTTGTGTATCAATTTTGTACTCTGCAACTTGCTGAAGTCTAACATTTTCTGTATGTTTGTAGTGTTTTGTATATAGACATTTCCAACACTTGCAAATGGTGATAGTTTTGTTTCTTCTTTTCAAATCATTATATTTAATAGTTTGTTGTTTACCTTATCCTACCATGCTGGCTAGGACTTGCAGGACCATGTTGAATAAAAGTGATAGAGATGTGATTTGAGCTAATGGTGTTCTGTTTAGGATGGGCTTCCCATAACCAGATAGCTGAAAGCTGGGGACCCTCATAAGAGAGCACCTTCCTGTCAAATAGCATTTCACCATGCCTGTGTGTGTATACTGATGTGCCAAGGTTGGGAGCAGAAGTGTCTTCTATCCTTCAGTTGTGATAAGACGAGGGAAAATGTAAAATCCACTGTTTTAGAATGTCATACCATAATGTGTCTCAAATCCTCATACCTGCAAAAGATAGTGATCTTTGCATTGTTTAAAGAAGGCCTGAAAAGGGAAGGCATCATAGTAAAGAAAGTGAACATGTGCCATTTGATTTCCTTTCCTACGTGACCTTCATTGTGTTTATATAGTGATCATTCCTGACTCATTTTTTTTACATATAATTTTCTCCTCTGCCAGAAACTCATTTTAACCAGCAGTGCCAGTGTCATCTTTGAGGGTGTTGACATCAAGAATGGAACTGAAGACCTCCCTTATGCCATGAAACCAATTGACTACTACACAGAGACAAAGATCTTACAAGAGAGAGTATGTACCTGACAACTGGTTGAGTCGGTGACAAATGAGTTCCATGAACATTTGCAGGATTTAGATTCTTAAGTAGAATGTTTATGAACATAGAATGTTAGTATTCTGAAGCCTAAATAAAATTTGTGGATGAAATTCAGTTCTAAAGATGACAACATTGTAAAGTAATTAGCCTCCAACTAATAAAAACAAATGAAAAAAAAAAAGATGATAACAGAAAAAATAGTAACAGAATAGCCTAATGTAGCCAGATGCTACTGTGTGTTTTATGGGGAACTGCTTCATTTAAGCTTCATAATGACCCCTTAAGGCAGGTACTATGATCTTCACCAGGTTACAGAAGACAGTTGAGGACAGCTGATACACAAGAGATTCAGAAGCTTCCTTAGGCCGTGCAGCTCTAGAGCCTGCACTCAACCTCTGCTCCAGAAATCAGACAATTTATGATAATCCAAAGCAGCAAGCAAAACTCAGCTAAACACTCAAGTGTGTTTTCATTTGAATACACCTTCCTAGTACTCTTGCACCCCCTCCTCTTTAAAAAAAAAAAAAGCAAACAATGGAAGGATCTTGCTTTACTTTAAGGGAAAGTGGTTTTCCACTTGGCAAGTCAGCTTCGCTAGGGAGCTCCTGGTTTTAGCAGTGGTCTGGGCCACATAACGGGGACTCTGACAGTCGCCAGCTCCAGGACTAATGTCCAGGAGAATATTACCGGAAGGACACCCTACACTGTGGACCATGGGTGTTCATCAGTCACGGGCAGCTTACCTTAGCTGGGCAGCTGTGAGTGACTCTCCCAGGTGTTGGTAGTGGACCGCACCCACTGAGGTTTCCTTTCATAGCCAGTACATTTGGAAGCAAAGCTTAACACTGAATTGGCCTGAGTCTCCCTGCGTGGTCTGAGCACCAGCTGCACCCCCCCCCTCATCTGTTTGCTGTTACTCTGACTCGGAACGTCCCAGAAGAGCTCCTCTGCTGGGAAACCCACAGGCCTCTCAGTGCAGAGATGGAAGCCTTGCCATTTGCAAGCTCCAGTCCTGGGTCTGTCCCCTTGCTCCTTGGAGCACAGAGAGCCTCCCAGAGGCATTTATAGGCTTACCTTATTTCCAGCAGAGTACCCAACAAGTCAACACAAATGAGACCCCTTTGGGTAACTCCGATCATTTTGAACAGTCGGCAAGTAACTTGAACTCACTCAGACCAAAACATGAGCAAGGATTTTGCCACCATAGAGTAGAAACCCTCAGTGAGGCAGTAGAATGAGTTGACATGGGCCATCTCGCTTCATCACGATCTCCATTTTTAGCAACAACCTAACAGATCTTTGGGAAGTTTTGTTCCTTTTGAGACAAACCCTCTTTCTCTGTACTTTAAGGCCAGTCCTTTCTGTTGTATCTTACTGGCTTTGACCCAGCTCTCTGTCCTGTGTCTTCAGATGTGGGTGTTGGGGTGGAGAAAGGGACAGAGAAGTAGTCTAGAATTCTTCAGTATCTGCAACCCACACCCTCCCTTCACTCTTCTGCAGGCAGTCCTGGGTGCCCATGATCCCGAGAAGAATTTCCTGACCGCAGCCATCCGCCCTCATGGCATTTTTGGCCCAAGGGACCCCCAGTTGGTCCCCATTCTCATCGAGGCAGCCAAGAAAGGCAAGATGAAGTTCGTGATTGGGTAAGTTGGCCCCTGACTGCCCCCTTCCATGCCCCCCGTCCCCTGAAGCAAGGGTCAGTCACCATCGGCCCTTTGCTTCTGTGAGCTTGTCTTCTGCCGGTTGTCCATTTCCTATGGCTGCCACAAGAAATGAGGCCGAGAATAACAAAAATGGGTTCACTCCCTGTGCTGGAGTCCAGGACTCCCAAAATCCAGGTGTTGGTGGGGTTGGCTCCCTGTGGAGGCTCTGAGGGGGTCTGTTCCAGGCCTTGCTCCTAGCCTCACATGGCTGCCAGCAAACCTTGGCTCGTAGACATGTCACTTCAATCTCAGCCTCCATCTTTACATGACATGCTTTTCTCTGTGTGTCTTTTCCAAAAGATCCCTCCTCTTATAAGAACACCAGTCATTAGGTTTAAGGCCCATCCTACTCTAGTGCAACCTCATCTTAACTAATTATATATTCAAAGACCTCATCTCCAGATAAGGTCAAAGTCACAGGTTCCAGGGAGACATGGATTTCTGCCCCATGAACCCTCTCAGGCAGGCCAGAAAAATATTTGTATCCATGTTTGGAAAGTCAGGAAACTGACTCAGAGGAGAAACAATTGTCCCAGGGTCAAGGGCTTGACTTTCCTTGCATCTAGGAAGGCAAGGGGAGGTGTTAACATTCCTCCTCTGGGCCTCTGCAGGTGATGAGAGTGGTTCTGTGTCCCCAATACATCTTTCCTTTCCTCCTTCCTTCTATTCATCCATCCATCCGTCCGTCCTTCATTCTCTTTTCTTCCTTTCTTTCCCCCCTTATCCATGTGCTTTGCCACCTTGCCTCCCTGCCTCTCGCTCAGCCTCTTGCCGCAGGACTAGAAAGAGATAGTAGAGAACCCTTGAGGCCAGAGCAACGCATTAGGCCACAGTGCCCTGGAGGGAGTTGAGAGCTGCTGTCCAAACTGGGGCTCAGAGAAGACACCACCAGCATAGGCCATGCCAGGATGGGGCAGGCAGGGCTAGGGGCTTTCAGCTTCATGGCTTGGCCCCTAAATATCCCTCTGGCCCTGAAGGCCCAGGAGCCATGGCCTCCAGCACATCCTCATGGATGCCCAGGTGTCCCTGGGCTGGCATTGCCAAGGTGGGTCGTGGGGCTCCGCCACGTGTGCAGCTGAGTGCTCCAGGCACAGGATACTCATTCCTTGTGCCCCTGCAGGAACGGGAAGAACTTGGTAGACTTTACCTTTGTGGAGAACGTGGTCCACGGACACATCCTGGCTGCGGAGCACCTCTCCCGGGACACCGCCTTGGGTGGGAAGGTAATGCACCTGCTTCCACCCGCTCAACAGTGGCTGGCCCTCCTGCCCCTGTGTGTCCCTGTGATGCCATCTGCTGGCACACTGCTTCTCTGACCCTGCTTCCTGGCAGACCTGCCTTAGGATCCCACTGGGCCATGGTCAAGCCCGCTGACAAGGGAAGGTCAGCTCTTACACAGAGATGGGAGAGCACACTCCTAGGTCCCCCTTCCTTGTTTCTCACTCCCACTTTTGGAATCCCCTCCCCACTGGGGTCTCATTTTTCTCTCCTGGATTTCAGACCTTTTCCAACTCAGAATTCTCAATGTGGTGGGGGGAGGGAGCACATTTGAGATAGGTCATACTACCTATTCATAGCATCTGAAGATAAGATCCTTTACCATGATTAACACAGTTAGTAAAATAACCAACGTACCTTCCCAAGTACAGTCTAAGCTTCACTTGAAATCCTGGCCCACAGCTAAACTTTCATCACCTTCCCCACTACCCCGGAAAGTTGCCTGTAGCTGCAAACCCAAAAGGCCTGTCACTCACTGGCTGACATTTGCAGACTTGATGACCACGAGAAATGCTGCACTCTGTGTGGGCTTAATCTCCACCTTACTTTTGAGCTGCCCTGTGAAGGAACTGGGGTGGGTAGGCAGGGAGCGGCCCCTGGCTTCTCAAAATATTGGTCTTGGCTGAGCCAACAGGCTACAGCTGAGCTCCAAGCATGGCCCGCTCCCCACACTGCTGGGAAGCAGTTCCTAGTTTCTGGTTCTCTCTGCAGGCTTTTCACATCACCAATGACGAGCCCATCCCCTTCTGGACTTTCCTGTCCCGAATTCTGACAGGCCTCAATTACGAGGCCCCCAAGTACCACATCCCCTACTGGCTGGCCTACTATCTAGCCCTCCTGGTGTCCCTCCTGGTGATGGTGATCAGTCCTGTCATCCAGCTTCAGCCCACTTTCACGCCAATGAGGGTCGCACTGGCCGGCACGTTCCACTACTACAGCTGCGAGAAAGCCAAAAAACTCATGGGCTACCGGCCGCTGGTCACCATGGATGATGCTGTGGACAAGACTGTGCGGAGCTTTCACCACCTGCGCAAGGTCATGTGAGGCGCCCCCAGCCCTGGCCTTTCGATGCATTCCCTAGCTGATAACTCTCTCCCCTGGAGACCAATAAACTAACCTCCTCCCAGTGATTGTCTTCTTAGCTTAGGCCTCCCCCAGCCAGTTTGATGACAGCACATCTACCCTTCTGTGACCAAGAGGACAGTTAAATTAGCAGACACGTCGTCTTCGTGGGACTGGATGTCGATTTCTTAAAACAAGGCAGCAGCTTCCTATTCTAAGTGTTTTGTGTTCTCTCCACCCCTGGGTTCCTTAATCATTCCAGTCCCCTGTGCACAACCAAAGAAGCTGTAGGGAAGAAACAGCCATTTGCTGATTGAGGAGGGGGTCCTAGATTTATTTCCATGTAGACTGTTCAAGGAGCCACAGATGACAAATACCCTAGAGAAAAGCAGAAGTTATGTGAGGCATCAAATGTATATTTCAAATAGATACAGAGTTGAGAGAAAAAGCTTAGAAAGCTTGAACAACTGTAAACCCCCAATCCCCGCGGGGGGAAAGACTGCTGGTTGTTCACCTCCTTGCATGCCCCGAGTTCTCTCTCAGGTACAGCTGCTGTGCCTGCCTGCATTTTTCATAAAGCATTCTTTCATGTACACCTTTCTTACCATCCACAGAGCCCTCTTGTCCTTTTAATGGCAAGGTGGGACACTGGGCAGGTGGACAGGAAGCCATGGGAAAGGTCAGAGAGAAGAGCCCCTCCTTTATCTGCTTGGAGATGATACAGATAGGGCTATTTCCTCACAGCTCATGCTCACAGAACCCTTTAGGGCAGTTCCTAAAAATCAGCACATGTAGTGAATTGGCATTCTTTATTTCCTGTTCTTATAGAACCTGGTTTCTTCTCAGACTCATTGAAATGTAATCTTAAAAACGTCTGTTTTTTTTTTTTCCTCTACCTCTGTCCAAGAGTGGGGAGGCACCTGGGGAGATTGGAATAAACTGAAGGTATTGTACATGCCATGCAGTGTGTGTGATACAAACTTCATCCCAACCTAGGGGGAAACTGAACTGCTAGGGTGAGGGAACACAGACAGAAATAAGACAGGATCTTTGGCCTAAGGCAATTAGAATAAAGGAGTTAAGATATGTTCAGAAGGCCCTGTAATTCAAGGCAGGAATTAAGACCAGGTGGTGTAAGTTCCGAGGAGGGATACATGGCTTCCAGCCAAGACTGTGTAGGTTGAAGAGTCACTGGGTACAGGCCACTAGATGGTGTTTAAAGGTAAAAGGTCAGGGTCACAGGCATTGGTTTGTCATAGTTTCGTTAGCGGTGTGTTGTGTCTCTGAAGTATGGAAGCGTCCTGTGACTAGGAGGAACATGGAGCAGTAGGAGTTTGAAAGTGAAAGTCACTCAGTCGTGTCTGACTCTTTGCAACCCCATGGCCTATACAGTCCATGGATTTCTGCAGGTCAGAATACTGGAGTGGGTAGCCTTTCCCTTCTCCAGGGGATCTTCCCAACCCAGGTGTCGAACCCAGGTCTCCTGCATTGCAGGCAGATTCTTTACCAGCTGAGCCACCAGGGAAGCCCAAGAATACTGGAGTGGGTAGCCTAGCCCTTCTCCAGCGGATCTTCCTGACCCAGGAATCAAACTGGGGTCCCCTGCATTGTAGGCGGATTCTTTACCAACTGAGCTGTCAGGGAAGCCCTAGTAGGAGTTTGGTCAAGCTAAAGAGGTTGGGTGAACTTTATCTTACTGGCTTGGGAAATCATTGACAGTTCAAGCAAAGGGGCAAAAAGCCACCAACATTCTAGCCACCCTAAAAAGAGCCTGGGAGCCCAGATAGGAAGTAATACTTCAAGCAGTGATGCAGCCATCCATGGAACTAGAAATGGAGTCTTGGTGGAAGGCCCTGAAAAGGAGTCAGCTTGCTGTAGGATTCCTCTGCTGGGTGAGAGGGAGGAGAAGGCCAGGGCACAAAATGGAAGACTCCACTTTTGGAGCCACTGGAAGGAAGGTCTCAGTCCGGGAAGACTGAAGGTGGTGGACCTCACTGAGGAGCACCGAGGACCAAAATGCTCTGGACCCCCACCTGTTTGGGGAAAGTGTGACCACCAGGGAACCACGGGCTCCGCACATCCTGGGGATTTGTCAGAAACTGGGGGCCCACCAAAGAACTGATTCTGTTTCACAAGCCCCGCCTTTGGTTCTGAACCACTGAAGTGGTCTCCCAGCAGGTCAGTGAGTCCAGCTTAAACCTCACCTCAGCCCCTGTAAGGCTGAACATGCCAACCTCACCATCCTGTTTTCTTTACTGCCGCCATAGCCTTGGAGCACACATCCCTAAAATGACCCCTGGGTAACTGACCCAGTCTGTGCCTCTCCCCCATGGCACCTCTGTCTGCAGAATCAGGCCTGAGGGAAGGCCCTTGTTTCCAAGCTTGGGAACAGCTACAGACCCAATGCTGCACGTCCATTGGGGAACTCTCTCATTTCAGGCCCTCTCCCCTCCCCAGCCAGGCTGACCTATTTCCGCCCCTGGCCTGTCCACACCTGGGTCTGATATACTGAGACGGCTGAGCTGATCTATCTGCCCACTCTGGTCCAGACTCTACACCCATCCAGGTGTCCTCCCCTAAAACAGATCTACACCCTGCCTCTCTTCTGCCAAAAACACTTTAGTGGGGCCCAGTTTTCTCCTGAATCCATTCTGCAGCCTGTCCATAACAGCCTGTGCCCAGCCCACCTTGCCAGCTTCTTCCCCTGGCTTGACACCTGCCATGCTCCAGCCAACCTTCTCTGCCCCTGTCATGCATGCTACCCTGATTGTCCTAACTGGAAATTGTCTTTCCTCTGGTCTCTCCACCCGGGCTGGGAGCTCCCTGCAGGCAGAGCCAACCAGTATCCCCACAGCAGATAGCAGAGCTCAGGAAACAGGTCACCACCTGCCTGGCCTGGCATCCTAGAATAACAGCTGCAAGCAAAGGAAGCATCCCAAGGAATGGGGAACAGGGCAGCCAGCGGGCCTAGTTGGAGCAGAGGTTCCAGGCCTGGCACTCTTGTGTGGATTCGGGAGGTCTTGTGAACCCCATAAATTGGACGCAGCCTTTGGGGCATCTGTGAGTGTATGTCTTTTGGCAAGTGAGGCACATAGCCATCATCAGCTTTTCAAACATGACTGTGGCCCAACACAGAATTCGAGCCAGTGGGATGGGGGCCAGCAGCTGCAGAGAAGCCTGAGTTGGACTGAGGGTCCAAAGGGGACAAGCCAAGGGGGCAGAGGCCAGAGTGTGTGCCTGGGATGGGGGCTGCCTATGGCCAGCTCCTCCATCTGTGGGGTCCCTGACTCCAAACTGGGAAAGGACTGGAACCAAGGCAGAGGCTGGCTCGGCAGACAGCACAGGAATGGTTCAGGCCTTTGGCCACAACCCTCCAAACCCGTGTGCGTTTCTACCCGCTGACAGGAACTCTCGGCCTCCTCTCTGCTTGCTGGGTGAGAAGGCCTGGTGTTAGAAGCTCTCCCTTCTACTGAACTGAAATGCCTCTCTCTGTGACCTCCCTCACCTTCTGTCCCTCCACCAACCCCAGCAAGTTAGGCTTGCAGCTCCTTGTGCTCCTGAGCAGCACTCTCCCCTGCACAACCGGGCCTGCAGCCTCTGCTTTCAATCCTCACCTCCAACATCATTTTCTCCCCCATGAAGGTGTCTCTTTTCTGGCTTCCCACAGAGCCTGCCCTATATGCCATCTAAGCCCTTCCCTCAGTCATACAGTACTCATGGCCTTAGCTGCCCATTCTCTTCTGAGCCAGGTGCCAGGGGCTTTTGATGCATTTCTCTGTCCCTCAAGTCCTGGGTGGTGCTTACTCCTGAGAAAAGTGAAAGTCGCTCAGTTGAGTCCGACTCTTTGTATAGTCCATGGAATATTCCAGACCAGAATACTGGAGTGGGTAGCCTATCCCTTCTCCAGGGAATCTTCCCGACCCAGGAATTGAACCAGGGTCTCCTTCACTGCAGGCAGATTCTTTACCACTAAGCTATGAGGGAAGCATAGCTGAGAAGGTGATCAGTAATTGTCACTAGACTCATGAACATTGAGAGGAGAAAGGCGGTAATACCCACATTGACCACCTGGGGGAGCCTCAGGCAAGGACACTGAGCACTGCTCCCATTTCCCCAGGCCAGTGCACCTAACATTATGCTGTAGATTCAAGGGACACAGGTTCTCATCTCAGGCTTTCCAAAGTGAAGGGCCCAATGAACACAAATAGATGTTTAGGAATGGAGACACTACAACCTTCCATCACCAGCATCCACCTTTTTTCGCAAGCATTGCCTAGTTGATGGTCTCAGAAGACTCCAAATTAGACTTCCCTTTGTTGGGACTGACTCTCACTCAGCCCCAGGAGTTTTGTTCACATTAGCTCCTTCAGCCCAGAGAACTTTCTAGAGGGACCTAGGTAGGGGAGAAAAGAAGAGAAGAGTGTCCCTCCTTTTGTCTTATACTGCAGCCTATCTCCCAACTCTTGGAAAGATGCCTTGTCTAGCAGGTACCCTAGGAGATGCACAAGCTGTTGGCTTTCTTCTCCATGGGGGGCTGGGGTGGGACAGGGGTTAGGGACCATCAATTCAGAAACTATTAACAGGCTCCATGCTAAGTCCAAAGGGATACACAATTGACCAAGATAGAGCCCTTACTCAGAGAGTCCCACAGACAAAGGAACAACTCAAATGCCCCTTTCCTCAAGAGCAGAGGTCTGCAAACTGTGAAGTCAGGGTCAAGTCTTGCTTGTTGTCTGCTTTTGTCAATATAGTTTTCTTGGTACACAGCTATGTTCATTCATTTACATATTTTGGCTTGAAACAATGTAAACTTATTCTCTTGGGGTTCTAGAAGTCAGAAGCTCAACATCAGTTACACTGAAACAAAGTCAAAGTGCCAACAGGGTGGTTGCTTTTGGAGGCTCTGGGGGAAAATCTATTCTCTTGCCTATTTCAGCTTCCAGTGGCTGCCTGTAAGCCTTGACTTGTAGCCGGTTCCTCCATCTTCAGAGTGGAGGTCTCTGCTTCCATTGCTGCATCTCTTTCTCCCCAACATGTAGACCTCTTTCAGTTCAGTTCAGTCACTCAGTTGTGTCTGACTCTTTGCGACCCCATGAATCGCAGCACTCCAGGCCTCCCTGTCCATCACCAACTCCTGGAATTTACTCAAACTCATGTCCATCGAGTTGGTGATGCCATTCAACCATCTCATCCTCTGTCGTCCCCTTCTCCTCCTGCCCCCAATCCTTCCCAGCATCAGGGTCTTTTCCAATGAGTCAACGCTTCGCATGAGGTGGCCAAAGTTTTGGAGTTTCAGCTTCAGCATCAGTCCTTCCAGTGAACACCCAGGACTTATCTCCTTCAGGATGGTCTGGTTGGATCTCCTTGCAGTCCAAGGGACTCTCAAGAGTCTTCTCCAACACCACAGTTCAAAAGCATCAATTCTTCGGTGCTCAGCTTTCTTCACAGTCCAAATCTCACATCCATACATGACCATTGGAAAAACCATAGCCTTGACTAGATGGACCTTTGTTGGCAAAGTAATGTCTCTGCTTTTTAATATGCTATCTAGGTTGGTCATAACTTTCCTTCCAAGGAGTAAGCGTCTTTTAATTTCATGGCTGCAATCACCATCTGCAGTGATTTTGGAGCTCAGAAAAATAAAGTCTGACACTGTTCCCACTGTTTCCCCATCTATTTGCCATGAAGTGATGGGACAGATGCCATGATCTTAGTTTTCTGAATGTTGAGCTTTAAGCCAACTTTTTCACTATCCTCTTTCACTTTCATCAAGAGGCTCTTTAGTTCTTCACTTTCTGCCGTAAGGGTGGTGTCATCTGCATATCTTTTGAGGTTACTGATATTTCTCCTGGCAATCTTGATTCCAGCTTGTGCTTCTTCCAGCCCAGCGTTTCTCATGATGTACTCTGCATATAAGTTCAATAAGCAGGGTGACAATATACAGCCTTGACATACACGTTTTCCTATTTGGAACCGGTCTGTTGTTCCATGTCCAGTTCTAACTGTTGCTTCCTGACCTGCATATAGGTTTCTCAAGAGGCAGGTCAGGTGGTCTGGTATTCCCATCTCTTGAAGGATTTTCCACAGTTTCCTGTGATCCACACAGTCAAAGGTTTTGGCATAGTCAATAAAGCAGAAATGGATGTTTTCCTGGAACTCTCTTGCTTTTTCGATGATCCAGCGGATGGTGGCAATTTGATCTCTGGTTCCTCTGCCTTTTCTAAAACCAGCTTGAACATCTGGACGTTCATGGTTCACGTATTGCTGAAGCCTCGCTTGGAGAATTTTGAGCATTACTTTACTAGCATGTGAGATCAGTGCAATTGTGCAGTAGTTTGAGCATTCTTTGGCATTGCCTTTCTTTGAGATTGGAATGAAAACTGACTTTTTCCAGTCCTGTGGCCACTGCTGAGTTTTCCAAATTTGTAGACATCTTTGGGAGCCATCAATCAACTTATCACAGTAGCTAATGAGGTACATTAGATCCTGAAAAGGATTACTGTGGCCTGGTAGTCACTGGGGCAGGAGTGTCCTGGTCCTCTAAGGTTTGCCAAAACCAGTCAAGCATGAGGTTCTATCTGAATGCAAGGACAAGACAGTGAGACAACTCTCTTAAGCAGTGGTCAGGGAGAGTTGCAGCCCTATGGGTAGATGCACACAGAGGGTGCCGAGTAGGCCATTGAGGCAGAGAAGGTACTGGGCCCTAGTATGTGGCAGGCCTCCATCTGGAAGAGGGGGCCAAAGGGCAGACAAGTCCTGGCAGGCTCAGCAGCCATGAATCCAGGGTAGGGCAGTTCCTGCAGAGCTTGGCGAGGCAAGGCCCTGGGTAAAGCACCAAAGAGCTGCCTACCTAATGCTCTAACCTGCCTCTGATAGGCCAAGGGCTTTGAGCAAACTGCTAGATCCCTGGAGCCCTGTCTGCCAAATACTATTCAGATCATTCACTGGGCTGGTTTGGCACCAAGTGATGGTTGTCAAATGTGTACAGAGGTCACTAGTATGATGACACTGGCTTAGAAGGTGCTGAGAAATGTGGGTGGATCTGTAGGGTGGGTTCAGAAAGGCCTGAGAATCCAACTGCCCAGGTGAACAAGTGTTTGTTCTAGCACTGCCTCCAGGCCCAGGACTAGGCCTCTGATCCTGGGGCTGGGCCTCGTGTCCCAGTAGAGGAGGGACTGGGATTTGGACATGTTCTCTGTGCCCCATTTGGGGCTGGGATTAGTATTCAGGAGAGAGAAGCTCAGAGGCTGAGCTAAGGCCATGCAGCCAAAGGCCATCTAGCCACAGTGAACTGAAGGGGCTCCCGGTGGTACCGAGACCGGGACAAGCCCCAAGGTCCCATGGCTCTGAGGGCTATTCAGGAGATGGTGCCCTGTACTACTGCAGCTCAAGGGCTCCAGAAGTCCCTGTCCTGTTAACATGACTGTCGGATTACTCCCTTTTATCCAGTTCTGGCTCTGGATGTTGCGTGGCTGTTTTCAGTGTGGAGGGTCCCAAGAGAACTTCTGACATCTACGGCCAGGGATCATTAGAGGGACTCTCCCTGGACTGGGAGACCCATGGCAGCATGTAAGGGCCCCTCCCTGGAATGCCTCCTGTCCCCTTTGCTGGCAGACTCCTACAAGTCTCTGCTGGGCCAGCAGCCTGGCCAATTGAAGCTCCCCCTGTGCCTGCTTCCTCCACCAGTGGCTCTAGCCCAAGATTCCTGGCTCTTCTCCCTGTGTCCCCCTAGACTAACCTCCAAGACAGGGCCTGCTCAGAAGCTCCCTGTGACCCCTGTCATGTGAGCACCATGGTGCCTACCTCTCCCCACCTCAGCGTGAGTGATCCATAGAGCTGAGCTAAATGGAACTGAAGGGGAGGCAGAAACTTCCTGGGGTATCAGCCAGAGGAGGCCTCTGCTATAGGAGGCTACTGGCATGAAAACCGAGCAACACAGTAATGAGAAAACAGGCATGACCCAGGGCTGAGGAAATTCTCCAGGACCATGTTCCGTGAATCCTAGTTGGCCTAGGACTGCCTGGGAAGAGTCAGGCTCTGGTAGCACTCTTCTGGGGCCAGACTCCAGCACCCAGTTGGCTGAGATTTCTCCTCCAGGGTCTGTAACTGAGTGAGGGCACCTAGGTCAGCCCCTTCATTGCTCAGATAAGGGGCCAACACTCAGGGATGGCTGAAATTGGCCTAAGAAGAAAAGTCTATTCATGAAAGAATACCTATTAAAATGATAATCCCCTCCTAGAGTCTTCTGTCCAGCTCCTTCTAGAAGCCTGTGCTGAGGGAAGTAGCAAGGGAGGGAAAGTCACAAGAAAGCACTCAAGGGCCACTGTATTCCTCCCTAACCTCCAGTACCTCTGAACATGACCTGACATGGCAATGGGGTCTCGGTAGAGCAGGTTGAGATGAGGGCATTCAGGGGGACCCTAATGCAATAAGATGATGCCCTAATGAGGAGAGGAGAGACACAGACGGCCATGTGGATATGGAGGCAGAGGGTGGGAGGGGTGCAGCCACAAGTCAAGGAAAGCCTGGGGCCACCAGAAGCTGGAAGACATGAGAAGGATTCTCTCCAAGAGGTTTCTGAAGGAGCATGGCCCAGCACATACCTTGATTTCTGATTTCTGGCCTCCAGAACTTTGGGAAGATAAATGTCTGTTGTTTTAAGCTCCCCCCTTACTCCCACCATGGGTGGCACTTTATTGTGGCAGCTTCAGAAAACTCCTACAAACACTTTGACACCTGTCTCCTAGTAGCCTCACAACCGGTCAAGGGCAGAAACCTGGCCCATCTTCCCATTCCAGTGTCTGTGCTCCTGGTGCTGCCTCTCAGCTCACTGCTTCCACCCCAGTTGTGAATAAACAGTGCTGTTCAGCTTCAAAGCACTCTGGACATACTAATTAACTCTTAGTTAATTGGATGAAATAACGTGAAGCTCTAGTGACATCATCTGCGTTGTGTGCCCAGATCTAGCCACAAGCGAAGTCTAGTGACTGCTGAGCTGTGAGCTTCATCTTGTGGTAACATGTTGTGCCTTTCGCAACCATCCCCAGAGCAGCAGTCTGGGAGGCCCCATTCCCCGCTCAGCTCCACAGGCTTCACACAGAAAACGGCCAGCCATGAGCACGCTTGGCCAATCAAGCACATGTGACCCTAATGGTTTCTGTGATTAAGCATGTGTGTGTGTGTGTGTGTGTGTGTGTGTGTGTGTGTGTGTGTCTGTGAGGGGGAGAGAGAGAGAGCCACGCAGCCCTGAAATTGTCTTACAGACTGCAGACACTCACATGTACCTTCAACTACCCCACAGGATGGCCCTGTGGGCCTCTGCGACCCCAGGGCCTATGCACCTCCTGACTTCTAGAGCCCAAAGAGAAGAATTCCCCTGACCTTTTATTCACAACCTCAGAGGGCGAGCAGTACTTGAGCTGGGCAAGTAGCTGCTTGTGAGGCTGCGAGTCAGGAGCCTACCCCAAGTCAGAGTGGGGAGAAACTCGGACCAAGGTCCACTGGACACAAGGAGTGGTAGGGCTGGCACTGTCCCCACCGTGCTGGGGGCCCCGAGGACTAGACGGTGGGCACGCTATGGTACATGGAGTCCAGGATGGGGTTGGAGTCCTAACTTGGACTCTGCCATGGATTAACCAGGTCTCCCTGATTCCATGCAGGCTCTCTTTCATTCCCCACCCAACAACCAGGGGCTGTGTGCACCAGGTGGGTTTGCTCTTGCCAATCCCTCACGTGTGTATCCCAACAGGTGCCCTGTGACACCATCAGTGAACAAAAAATAAAACGGAAAGCAGATGCTGTCCAATAACAAAGAAAGGAAGGTCATTCCTGCTTAATTATCTTCTAATCCTTCAGATTATTAAAAAAAAAATAAGAAAACCCAAAACTCCAAGTTTGGTGCCCTTGTGTTTTTCTTACTTTGTACAGAAGTGAAATAGACCCTGAAATGAATGTGCAGATCATACATAAGTGTGCAGCTTGATGTCAGCTCACAAAGAGACATCCATGCAACAGCACCCAGGTCAAGAAACAAAATCTGGCCAGCACCCCAGAAGCCCGTCTGCCAGTTCCCCTCCTAGTCACTACCTCCCTGAGGGGAACCCCTCTCTTGCTATCTAGTAGCAGACATTAGGTTTTCCCATTTTTATGTTTGACATAAATGAAACTATGCAGTATGTGCTCTTATATGTCTGGCTTCTCTCACTCAAGTTCTCCTTGTGTCCTCACATGATCTTCCTTCTGTGTGTGTCTGGGTCCTCACCTCCTCTTCTTCTAAGAAGCCATATTGGACTAGGACCCTCTGTAACTACCTCATTTTTCCTTAATTATTTCTGTAAAGATCCTCTCACCAAATACTGCAATCACACTCTGTAAAATTTTTAAAAAAGATAAAACTACATGCAAATGAAGAACTTCTGTTTATCAGGACACACTGTTGTTTTATGTGGTGGTAAGTCTCATTAGTTCTCAGGAAATGCAAATTAAAACTATGAGATCTAGGAGATCCAACCAATCAATCCTAAAGGAAATCAGTCCTGAATATTCATTGGAAGGACTGATGCTGAAGCTGAAGCTCCAATACTTTGGCCATCTGATGCGAAGAACTGACTCATTGGAAAAGACCCTGATGCTGGGAAAGATTGAAGGCAGGAAGAAAAGGAGATGACAGAGGATGAGATGGTTGGATGGCATTACCGACTCGATGGACATGAGTTTGAATAGGATCCGGGAGTTGGTGATGGACAGGGAAGCCTGGTGTACTGCAGTCCATGGAGTCGCAAAGAGTTGGACACGACTGAGTGACTGAGCTGAACAGATCTAGAATTTTAAAAAAACAGAGAATGCCAAATGTTGGCAAGGATGTGAGGGCAACTAGAACTCTCATGCATGGCTGGAGGGAGGCTTAATGGGTACAAGAACTTTAGAAGACTATTTGACCTTGTCTACTAAAGTTGAATATGTATATTTCTCTGACCCTTATCGAAGCTGGGAGTAGCGGCCAGGGAAAGAGGAGATAAAAGTATATCCCAACCACTATCAAGGGCTATGAGTTGAATAATGTTACTCCCAAATTCCTATCTTGACATTTTCACCCACATCCTGTTTGGAAATGAAGCAACATGCTTCTATATAACTATAGGTCAAAATATCATAATAGAAAGTTGAAAATACATTGAATGTTTTGATAGGGAAAATACTACAGTCAAGGTTGTGCTTAGGGGAAAATACAAATGTGTGTGGTTATAAAAGAAAAGGCTAACATTAATGAGCTAAGTATCCCTCTCAAGAAATTAAAAAAAAATAAGAGGAAAATAACTGCCTCCCCCCCCAAAAAATGAATGAATGAAGATACAGAAATTAATGAAAAAGAAAAAACAACCAATATGGAGGGTGAACAAAACCAATATTTTATTGTTTGAAAAGTAGCAAAACTTTGGTGAGATTAATCAAGAAAGAAGACAGAAGGTACAGGAATGGAATAGAGACTGTAATTATAAATTCTATGAACTTTAAATGATAAGAAGTTATGAGCAAAAACAGAAAGTTTGAAATAAAATACAATTCATAGAAATAATGCAACTTAGAAAAGTCTGAATAGTCTTATAACTGTTTAACAATGGGATGAGCATTTGAAAGTTTCCCCAACCCATGATGACTGATTTTATGTGCCAACTTGACTAGGCTATAGTAGCCTGTTACTCAGTCGCTCTTCTAGTTGTTGCTGTGAATGTATTTTATAAATGTGATTAAAGCCCATAATCAATAGACTTTAAAGGATATTATCCTGGATAATCTGGGTGGGTCTGATTCAATCCATTGAAAAGCCCTAAGAGCAGAGCTTCGGCTCCTACCAGAAAGTTCTAGGCTGTCCTTCCTCACAGCCTGCACTACAGATTCTAGGCTTCCTAGCCAGCCCTCAATTCCTGACACTACATCTCTATACATCTCCTACTGATTCTGGTTGAACCCTGACTGATAAAAACAGACACCCATGGAGAAATTGGCTGGAGGCTGGTGCCTAAATTCAAGTCACTCCCTGATCTTTCTAGAAATATCCTGCTAAGAGTCAAACACATGCTTTCTTTCAAATATGGCATTTTGCACTGATGTTTAAACTCTGGCATAAGCAGCAGGTTGCATCAGCTTCGTATATTTACAAGCTGCAGGATTCAAATAATTTAATTTTGGCCAAAGGAAGAAAGCCTCCCTAGAAACTGACAGAAAGAAGGAAGGTGAGACCCCCAAGGGAATTTCTTTTCCCCAGTCTGAACCCAGTGAGGTGATAGATGTGCAAGTTAGGATTCCAGGCCCTGGAGACAACCCAGGCCCAAATCCCAGCTCCCACACTCACCAGCTGTGTGAACTTGGACCTCAGTCTCCTCATCTGTAAAATGGGGATAATCATAGTATTGTCCTCAGAGGGCAGGTTTCAGAAGTGTCTCTTTTCTGGTTATTGAAATGTCAATCTCAAACTGGATTTGACTCTCCTCTCCCTGCCTCCCACCCAGTGCAGCCTCCCCGAGACCATGACTGCTCTGAGACCCTCCTGCCACTGTACTGTCTTCAGGAAAATTAAGGGACGCTGGCTCTTTCATGGCGGCGGGGGAGGTGTTGTGAGCTCTTTTAAGGGTTCTTTGGGAGCATGTCCACTGTCAGTCCCCTGTCATGGATGGGCAGGCCAGCCCCTGCTATTTCTTTCCCCAAGAGGGGAGAGGAGTAGGAGTGAGGGGGGCTGTGGCAGTGGCTGGTGACAATGACAAGGCCTGTATGTACCTTTTGTACATGACAGTGGAGGGTACCTGGCTGCCACAGCTGGCAGATGCCCCTAGACTGTGAAGGCCCTTAATGCCTCACATTTCGTTCTCTGACGGGGGTGGAAGAGCTCAAGCTCTTAGTGGGAACAAATCAGTCATGTGCAAACAGCCTTGGGAGCAAGCAGGAGAGAGCCGCAGGCATCCTGTTCCCCTCTGCTCCGGATGTCTTCCATATTCTGCTCCTGGCCACTAGATGAGTTTTGACAAATGTGACTGCTGATGCCTGATCTCTGACCCTTTCTTCACAGGCTCTTTCCTCACGGGGGCTCCCTTTCGGTTAAGCTGAGTAGGGCTCCTCACTGGCCTCTGTTAGTCTACACCCAACCCTTGCTATGCTGCCAGAGGATGCAGCATATGTTCTCTGTGGCCTCCAGTGGCCATTGCCAGCTGCCTCTGCCGCCACATGCTTGGCCTCCACCCTGCACAGTCCCTCTGAGCCCCAGCCCTGTACTATCCCATGTCAGTTTGTTTCCTCCACTTGGCTGCCGCACAGGCCCTCAGTCTCACTACCTCCCAAACAACTTTCATTCCCTGACCCTCAGAAGGGCACTCCTGAAGAGCGGATTCCTACCCCGACTTCCTTCCTCAATTGTTTCATGAGGCTTCTCTAATTCTTGAATAAATGATGTGTGCAAGTAACTGAAGCAAGCGGGCACCCACTCTGTGTCTCTCTCATTCCCAACCTAAGCTCCCTCTGGGCTCAGCCCATTTCTTCTTCTAATGTCAGTAAACACCTGCCCCTCTCTTTGTGGGTGAACCCAACAGTCCAACCCGTCTGAACACTGGGAGGACAGGGCTAGTGAGGGCCTCCCTTGTTGAAGCTGGGAGTGAGGCCAGGGGAAGATCAGATGAAGTCTATCCCAGCCACATAGGAATGCTTCTGCTGCTGCAACAAACCTACATCAAAGTGGCCACAAGATGAGCTAATAGAAGACGGACAAATGTGACTCCACATTTACTTAGCTTTATGTGGAGTCTTGATTTCATAGGGAGGGCAGCCTGCCCATGCCATTTCCCTGATTCCTCCCCCTCCTCCCCCAGTTCCTGGATCAGGAGCCCCCCTCCCATCCCCCACTCCACTGCATCCTCACATTAAGGTTGGTTCTCGGCATTTGAGATTCTTATCTGTTCCTTCTATTATTCTGGAACACAGGCTCCCCCTTCTTCCTCCCCCACCTTTTCCCCTAGGGGAATATCATAGAAGAATAAAGACATTCATCTTGGAAAAACTGTGAGTCCAACTTTTACTTGTAGGGAACAAACTTCAAAGAAACTTGATGATGGTGCCATTTTATTGACAGGAGATTTCCTACTTCCTTCCCTTTCTCCCTCTGTCGCTCTTTTTCCAAACACCCACAGAGCAGCCCATGTCCCTTGTGGGTGCCACCAGGGGCCCAGACCTATGACCCGAAGGAGCTCTCCACCACCCCAGGGAGACATGATGTCACCTGCTGCCTCTGCCTCCTCCTTCCTTGAGGTCAGGCTTCCCTCCAGTCATCTTCCCAGGACCATCTCTTTCGCTTCCCCTCTTCTGCCCCCTGGCAACGCTCTACCCCTTCCCCACTGGCTACCACCCCACCCCAGTGGATCTTCCTCCCTCCTAGCACTAGTTCTCGCCTCAGGACTCAGTGACTTGTTAAGCCTCTTAGGCAGCTTTGTCTTCCCCCAGAGCCTGTCCTGTATCACAGGGAGAGGGCGGGGGAGGAGGCTCAGGGAGCACCTTCTGGGATGAACTCATACAGAGATGTTTAAGATGTAACTTTTTTTTTTATTTATTTTTAATTGGAGAAAAATTGTTTTACAATGTTGTGTTGGTTTCTGCTACACAGCAATGCAAATCAGTCATAATTATATATGTATCCCCTCCCTCTTGAGCCTCCCTCCCCTCTCCCATCCTTTAAGAAGCACAATCTAACCTGTTTTCTAAACACACCAAGTATTTACTGGGCTTCTACTTATGAACAAGTACTATTCTCACACACCTGTTGGGTTCAACCCCTGGGTTGGGAAGATCCCCTGGAGAAGGAAATGGCAACCCACTCCAGTATTCTTGCCTGCAAAATCCAATGGATGGAGAAGCCTGGTAGGCTACAGTCCATGGGGTCGCAAAGAGTTGGACACGACTGAGCGACTTCATTTTCTTTCTTTCACACACATGTTAAGAGTGGCCAAAAGCAGTCATCATGCAAGGACTGCTGAGGCCGTCTCAGGTTGGGGAGGGGAGGGAAGGGGCATAGTGAACTCCCACACTGTTTGTGTGCTGTATGGCTGTCCTATTACAGAGATAGTATATGTTCAAGAGAGTGCTGCCTCTGCCAAGTCACTCCCTGATGGTGGGACCATGATGCTGGGACACATCCAGCTGTGACTCTGCTTTGAATTTTGAAAATGAGTGTTTGCAAAAACGTGGCATCTGCATTTTGTTGCTATACTGGAGGTGATCCCGTTCTCTTGACCCAACACTTACTGAGCACTTAGTAGTTCCCAGTGCCTGTCGCGAGAGGAGGTGTATGAATGGGAGCCAGTTTCTCCTTTCTAGAGCTCATGGGCCATGGGGGAGGCAGAGGCAAACCATGTGACTGCCACGTGATGTGGTCCAGGAAGAACCTGAGCCACATGTGTTGCCAAGGCAGTGGCCAACAGCTCAGAGGAGCTACTGTGAGGAGAAAGCATCCATTGTTCATCCAGTCCCTGCTGTGTGAAGTCTTTTTTTTGTTTTGAAAGTGTTAATCGCTCAGTCGTGTCCAACTCTTTGCAACATCATGGATTGTAGCCTGCCAGGCTCCTCTGTCCATGGGATTTCCCAGGCAAGAATACTGGAGTGAGTAGCCATTCCTTTCTCCAGAGGATCTTTTTTGTTTTAGATCAAATTAATTCATTCTTCATTCCAGGTGACCCCTGATTCTGCCATCCAAGTGTGTTGTAGATGCTCCCATGTTCAATGTTTCTACACCTTTCTCATCTTGTAGACTTTATTTCTTCCTAGGTCTGACCTTTATAGACTGAAAAGCACTTCATTAGAGACACAGGCTGTTCATTATTAGAGCTTGTCCCCATGCCTCGACAGTCACTCACTTCCTTGGCTGCGTTAATGGTTTCTCTGTGGGCCCTCTGAGGAGCTGTCCTCTCCTTCCAACATAGACGGTGGGGGAGTCCACAGAAATACACTTTCTGGAAGTGATACATGGCTGGCCTCAAGGCAGCACCCAGAAGCAGGAGGAAATCTCTCCTGGGCAGCCCACCAACTGGCCCTGGCCCCACAGCCTGAAAGCTCTCCAGCCAGAGGCAGCCTGGCACAACTTGAGTGGGCTCCTTGTGAAGTCACTGGGGCCTCAGCATGGCTAGGTGGGCTGGGCTGGCCTGGTAGAGGCAGGGGCTGGCAGGGTTTGCTTGTGTGGTAAGAATAGTTCTCTTTTCTTTTTTGTTTTTATTAGTGTTTTTTTTTATTATGAAAGTAATGCACTGCCATAAAAATTCAAAGAGTACAGAATGGAATAAAAAGAAAACTTAAAGTACATTCCCACTCGGCCCACACAAACCCACTGCCTAGAGGCAGCCGTCCTGATCATTTTCATGTGAAACCTTCTAGATACCTTATAGCATATACAAACAGAAATATAATGATGTAGTTGTTGAAAATCACTTTTTTAAACAAAAAGCAGATGCACATTTTAAAATAAATCAAGCATTGCAGAAAATACACACAAAAAAAGAAAGTCAAGGTAACTCAAAATCCATCTCCTAGACATACCAAGTGTTTCCAAGGTGTTTCTCAATGCATTCAAACAATTTTATAGAAATGAGCTCACACTATACACACTCTTATATATCTCATGGAAACTGCTTTCTCCCTCTTGTTCAGCAATATAGACATTTTCCATGTTCATTTCTAGAGACCTATAATCATCATCTCAATCAGCTTCATATTACCTGTTATAAACTTTGAATGTACATATGGATGGAAACCTACACTGTTACCAGCTTTTTAATATCAAAAATAATGTTGCAACGAGCGTACTTGTACTCATGTTCTCTCTCCCAACCCCACGTAATTGCCACCTGAAGATAAATACCAGTAACTCAAAACCATTGTATTGGCAACAGTGACACCTCTGTATCCATTGCATTGGCAACTGTAAGGCCTCTGACCACGTCAAGTCTTGGCCAGAATGTGGAGCACCGGGTGCTCTCACCCACTACTGACCCAAAGGAAAATCACTGTTCTACTGTGAGGTCAAACATGCCCATATCCTAGAACCCAGCATTTCTACTCTTGGGTATAATACACCTAGAGCTCTGAATATCCAAGTATGATTTCCCCACCAGTAGCATGAGCATTGGGCTTCTCTGGTGGCTCAGACGGTAAAGAGTCCACCTGCAATGTGGGAGACCCTAGTTTGATCCCTGGGTCAGAAAGATCCCCTGGAGAAGGGAATGGCTACCCACTCCAGTATTCTTGCCTGGAGAATTCCATGGACAGAGGAGCCTGGCAGGCTACAGTCCATGGGGTTGTAAAGAGTCAGACATGACTGAGCGACTAACACTTTCACTTATATAACATGAGCATCACCTGGGATCTTGCTAGAAATGCCAATACATTCCTAACCAAACTGAGATCTCTGGGGGCGAGGCCCTGCTCTCTTTGTTTTAACAAGCCCTCCAGGGGATTCTGAAGCCCATGAAACTTTGAGAACTACTCACCTCAAGAATATCTTGTCCATGTGGTCAGGAGATGTGTACAAGAATTCCAGAGCAGCCTTGTTCTTAATGGCACAACAACCAGAAGCTCACCAAATAGTAAGAGATGAGGAGAAGTGGCCGGATCTCTGTAGCCCCAACTTTGGTGGGGACAGCTGTGGGAGGAACAGGTTTGGAAGGGCTGATAAGGAGTTTTATTTGGGTCACCAAGTACAATGCCTAATCAATGTGCATTGAATAGGCCTTGGGATATAGGAATATGAAATTAAGGGGAAAGTCCTGAGTTGGAGATGTAAGTTTGGGATTTATCAGCCTTCCGATGGTGTTTAAAGACACAAGATGGCAAGATGAATAGAAATCACCATAAAAAAGAATACCATTGAGAAGAGTTCCAAGGACTGAGTCCTGGTAACTTCCAAAGTGAGGAGGTTGGAAAGAGTGGAGACAATGAGAAAGGGTCAATCAAGAGTAAAGCGTTTCCAGAAGGAGTGATTCCTGTATCCAATGATGCTAACATATCCAGTAAAATTAGAATGAAAGCTGACCACTGGACATAGCAAGAGGGAGAGTACTGGTTTTAAAAAGAGCCATTTCTGTTAAGTGCTGTCCATGAGATAGAAGGGAAGAAGAGGAGTAAGAGAGAGAAAGTGTAGGTTATTCTCTCCATGGTTGCTACTGAGAAATGGAGGAGGGAAATAAATGAAGAGTAGCTTGCATTTTGATCAAAATGATCCAACCAAGTGGAAATAATTGATGACCCAAGAAAAAGGTAGAAAAAACATTAGCAGGCCAGAGTAGGTGGTAGGAGATGGGGTCAAGTGCCCAAGCCAGGACAGGTCATCCTGAGTCTCAGGACAAAAGTCATAGATAATGGTGCTGGTTGGTTGGCAGATGTTTATATCCATCACATTTTATATAATATACATATATACCACATTATAGATAACAGATAATAAAAAGATGTTTTTAATTTTTGAAAAGTAAGCTTATTGAAGCAGTTGATTTATAATGTCATGTTAGTTTGAGGCATACAGCATGGTGATTCAATTTTTGGTTTGTTTGTTTTGGCCACACCATGTGGTTTGCAGGATCTTAGTTCCCTGACCAGCGATTGAACCCATGTCCCCTGCAGTGGAAGCACAGAATCCTAACCACTGGACTGCCAGGGAATTCCCAAAAAGAATTTTTGAATGTTAGTATTGCTAGGTCAAAGGGAGTCCTCATAGTTCTTGTTACATATTTCTACAAAAGTTACAATTCATTCTCCCACCTCTAGGACCCTTGAGGCTAAGGGTGACCATTTTCCCACACCTCAGATAACCCTGGGTTTTGCAGATCCAATGTAACTTTAACTTCTCTGAGACTGTATTTGCATTTCTTTCGCATGTGAATGGGGCTCCTGCAAACCTTGTTTTGTGAATTGTCTGTTCCCTTCTTTTCTGGCCTATGTTTGCTATTGCTGGCTTTGAAAGGGGCCCTTTTTTTATTTCTGGAAGATTAAGTCTTTTGCTGTCACATGCAGTTCAAATAAGTCTTCCCTGTTTGTCATTTGTCTAATGACAGTTCTGATGGGTTTTGGCATACAGAAGTTTTTAATTTTTCTCTTTTCTTTTATGGCTCCTGGTTTTCATGACATACTTAGAAAGGCTGTCCCCATCCCAGGATTCCTTCTAGTACTTTTATGGTTTCATTTTTTTTACATGAAATTTCTGAGCCATCTGGAGTTTATTTCAGTGCGGAGTCTGAGGTAGGAAATCCAGCTTGTTTTTCCACATGACTAGTAGTTCCAATGTCATCTACTGAGTGATACAGTTTTAATCTCTGATTTGAAAAGCCAGTGTATTGTCTAATAACATACCACATTTGACATGATCTTTTATTCCTTCTTTCATTCATTTGGCAAATATTTTGTGTGTGACCACTCAGGAACCCTACCAGGTGCTTGAGTGAGCAGGAAAGCATGAGATATGTTTCCTACATCCAAGAGTAAGGGAGGAGACAGAAGACTGTGATTCTGTAGGGTAATGAGTGCTGGGGCTGAAGGGCAGCCCAGGAAGAGACACTTGACTGGTCTTGATGGTTAGGGACAACTTCCTACTAGAGGTGTGTGCAGAGCAGGAGTTAACCAGGGCAGGAGGACCTCAGTCAACACCAAGGCTTGGAGACAGAGAACAAAATTTCTGTGAGGATCAGCAAGAAGTCCAGTGTGATGGGAACCTGGAACTTGGAAGTTGGGAGAAGAGGCTGGAACCACAAGAGGCATCAGACCTGGAGGGTGACAGGGAAAGAGGAGTCTCAGAGGATACCCCGATTTCCAGCTTGGACAGCTGGGTGAGTGAAGTCACCAGACTGACAATACAGGGGGACAATAGATGTAATGGGGCAAGAGTGGAAGCCAGAAGACCGTGGTGGTGGGGTAGGGGGGATCAAGGGTGATGGCTTGGACTAGGAGGGTGGTGGCAGTGGAAGTGGGAAGAAGTGATCAGGCTCTGGGTACATTTTGGAAGTAGAGCCATAATCAGAACCTGCTGATTGATTGGATGTAGGAGATGAAGGCCAGGTGCCTGGGCCTTTGGGCATGCAGAGCTGGGAGGTACCACTGATGGGGAAGACCTAAGAGAAGAGAAGTTTGAGGGGTGTGGAGTTTTATTTGATGTGTTTAATTTCAGTCAACCCTTGGACATTGTAGGAGTCCCTGGCTAGGTCTGAAAATTAGACTGACAAGAGAAAAGAGTACCCATTTATTTAACATAAGGTTGAGAGCCTTCATAAGAAAATGAAGACCTGAAGGAATGGTTAATCCTGAGTGGTTTTTTCTAGGTTTGATGAAGACGGAAAGTCATGCAAAGCCAAGATAGGATGAAGAGTTTTGAGCAAAGTGTAGTAAATTCAGGGGAACTTAGCAAGGCCTCTTTGTTCGGATTCTTCTTGGCCTTATCCCTGTCTTAGAGATAAGGACACTCCTTTTGTCCAGGTATCAGGAGGGCACCTCTCACCTGAGAGTCTTATGAACTGCTTCCAGGAGAAAGGTGGGAGTGTAGGGAAGGTCAGAGAGACCTTCTTGTTTCTGTCATTTTCTCAAACTCCCTCATCTTAAAATATTCAACATGCCATGTTTGCTGGTAGTGAGTCTCAAACCCCATCAACATCCATTTGGTGGTTTCAATGAGTGTCTCTCAATGTAACAAGCTCTATTCTCAGCACTCTCTGTTACCAATGTAACCTTCACAATGACCCCAAGAGGTAGATGCTGGTATTCTCACCTCCTTCATACAGGTGAAAACCTAGAGGTGGCAAGTGACTTGCCCAAGGTCACACAGTGATTAATTGGCACAGCCAGGATTTATACCCACACAGTCCAGTTCCAGAGTTTGTGCTCCTAACCTTCAATATCCTTGGGGAAGTGAAGAGTCAGGGAAACAAGGGAAGCATGTTTTTCCGGCCTGAAGGAGTGATCGACTGTGGTTAAGAGGTTAAGTGAAGGCAGAGATGTGAGCACTGGGTTTGGCAACATGGAGAATCACTGGTAACCTTGACAAGAACGATTTTAAGGAAGCAGTAGGGTTGAAATCCTGACGGGAATGGGTTTATGAGGGAATGAGAAGCAGAGACAGCCCGTACAGACAATTCTTTCACGGAGTTTTGCTCAGTAGAAGAGCAGAGAAAAGAGACACTAAGTGGAGCTGAGAGCAGGGTCAAGTGAGACAACTTTTCTTCTTTTCTTTAATATTGATGGATATGCTCCAAATAAAGTGGACCTTCTTATGATGCAGAAAAAAAAGGGACAGTTACAAAGACGGAAGTCCTCGCAGAGGTGAGAAGGATTACGATCCAGAAATGGATATTGGCGCCATTCTGCAGTTATGTGACCTTTGCCAGCACTGTCATCACCTTGGGGTGGACAGGAAGAAAGCAGATGTTTAGATTTGTCCAGATCTGAGTGTCCAGTGAAGGTGACAGAGGGTCTGCAGAGCAAGGGAAATTCAGATGTTAACAAAAGAGGTGTTAAACTGATAGGCCATTGACTCCATGCTGGCTAGAGAGGGCCAGGAAGGGAGGAAAGAGCTAATGGATGGGAAGAAAGCAGACCAACAGACAGGAGATCCCCATGAGCCGGAAAGAGAACTGACTATATGTCTCATCAGGAAATAGAACTAATGTGAACAAGCCCACTGGAAAGAGAGGAGACAGGGGTCAGAAGGTGGAAGCTTTGCAATACAGTCTCCAGAGGTGATAACAAGATGTAGCTTGCCCCTGTGGGAAGAGGCAGCTGCAGTGGACTTGACAGGTTCTTCAGTGATATTGGGGTTGAAGAACTGAGAGCCCTGAGGAGGATGGATGGTCCACTGGTAGGGATGCTGAAGTCCCACACTCACTGCTCCACAACACTGCATCCCCTTCCAATTCTCCTAGTCACCTTTTCACATGCAGTGAGATCTGGGTGGAAAAGAACAATGTGTCCTGTGCAAACATTTGCCTAAATATTCGCCTGAGCCTCAAAGGAGGAGAGGTGTTCATCTAAAGACAGACTAGTCTACTCCGAGTGAGTGGTGTGTGGGAGAAGGGAATGCCTCCCTTGGCTGAGGTTGTGGGGGGACCTCACTTAGCGGAGGGACTCAGTTAAGGGGAAAGTTGAGAGCTTCCTTCTAAGGAGAAGTGATTCAGCTAGACTGCTGATGTACGATAGAACTTGCTATGGGGATGAACTCTTGTCTATCTGTGCTGTCTGTTACAGAAGCCCATGGCCACATGGAGCTAAATGTGACTCTTGTGACTGAGGAACTAAAGCTTCAATTTTATCCCGCTGTAATACATTTAAATTGCAATAACCATGAGTAGCCAGTGGAGCTCTAGAGAGGTATGCTGGTGTGGGAGCAGCAGTCCTGAAGGTCACAAGGGGGGAAGAAAGGGGCATGAGGGAGGGTACAATGCCAGGGAGCCTAAAGCCATGTGGCAAGTTCATAGTCTCCAAGTTCAAGCTGCTGTGATTCCCTTTCCTCCACGAGGAGGGGGTGGTCTGCCCAGATGGACAAGGAGGAGGCCTCCGAACTGTCCCCCTCCACCCCCAGTCTCTCAAAGGCTGCTCCCATTGAGGAAGTCAAGGCAGCTAAGCACCCAGGGAGGTTTCTGGAAAAACTAAGGTGAGTCACAGTAACTTGGCTCTCCTGCATTTCCCCTTCCCAGGTGAGCACGGCCCCTAGTGAAGGAACAAATCAGCAACTCTCAGAGCTGGACAGACCTTCAGATTGCTGTGGCCTCAGCTCCTCCCACTAGCGGTTTAGCCAAGCCAGGCTTAGCAGGGCCCCTGAGCGAGAGCATCCTCCCTTGCTGGATGGATCCAGCTCTTCAGGAGTCACTTTTCCTGTGCATCCTGCATGCCCCGCTAGGTCTCCCAGCCCAGGGCCCCACTCAGGTGGAGGGAACCTTCCTGTTTCTTGAGCAGGTGGTAGCTCTCACACCTTTCCTCTTCTTGGCCTGTGATCACCACGCTCAGTGGGCATCAGGCCTGCCAGATAATCCAGGGGCCTGGGCTGCTTCTGGGGAAGCAGTGGGACCTCTGTGGGGTGGGGGGGAGCAGGGCTTGAGCCCTGGCTCAGGAGGACCAGACAGCTCCCAGATCCCCCAGGCATGGCCCCTTGCTGAGAGCGGCTGAGCTCTGGGGACAAGGGGGCGCTGGGCAGCCCGCCTACTGTCTCCTCCTCATGACTTCCCTTCCTCCTCCTCCCAGGAGCCTCCTTGCCGGCCAACTGTACTAAAACTCCGGAAAACCATGGCGGGGAGGTTTTCCAATTAGAACATTCTTTTTCCGATCTGTGGATGATTCTTAAAACAGCAAAAAGCCATTCTTCAGGGCATGTGGGGATTATCTGCCAGCGAGGCCTTGGCTCAGCTCGTGCACTCGTGCTCTGGAGGCCTGGCCCGGGGCTGCTTCACAGCCAGAGACAAAAGGCGCTCTGCGTTCCGGGCATCAGGTCACAGAGGCCAAGACAATGGCTGAGTGTTTCCTGGGCTTCTTCAAAGTAGTAGTTTTAAAAGGCAGAGGGGGAGTTCAGCCCGCAGGGGTGGGAGATGTACACGTGGCCAAAGAGGCCTGCCTGTACAATCTCTCTGCTCCCAGAGGTGGGGGCACTGTCCACAGGGCAGGAACTGCATGGGCGTGGATTCCGCACCATGGACCTGAACTGGTCTGCCTTCCCCACCAGATCAGGAGCTACTTCAGGGTGTGATTGGTCTCTGGGTGGGTGTGGCAGTGTGGTAGGGAAAGGAGGTCCTAAAAGGGGCATTTGATGAGTAAGAATAAGTGTGTATGTCACACACTGGAGGGGCCCAGCCCCTAAGCCGGCAGTGCAGGTCGAGGGCAGCGCAGGGGCCTCACAGGCAACACCTGGCAGGCGGGGTCTTGCTCCCAGCCACATGGAGAGCTGGTTACAGACTCAGAGGCCGGCCCTGCAGGTTTGGGGATCCATAGGGGCCACTGTGGCTACAACCACACCTGAGGACCCCTGTTATAAGGGGACCCACCCTGCTTGGAGCCAGTGGAGTCACCCAACAAGTGGAAACTGGTTGAAGAGCTTAGGAGGATGAGGTGTCAGGGCAGGCCCTAGAAAGAGGGAGGGCAGGGGGGATTAGGGTGCAAACAGGAGCCCAGCCCTCCTCTCATGTGAACCTAAGAACACCAACTGGATGGGGGTTCCATCCACAGCAACCGGAGCCCCAGCTTTAATCCTATTTCTGCCTGAGAATGCTGTGTGGTCCCTGTGGGCTACGGTCCATCCCTCTCTGGACCTGTTTCCCCATCTGCACCATGGCAGGGTTTGGATCCGGCATGGGTCTCCAGTCCCCTCCGGTGTGAGGACATTCTGCCTGGCGTGGTTTTGGTTGTTTTCAGGTTCAACCTCAGCCTGGAAACTGTCAGGCCTTACCCGTCGTCCCCCTCCCTAACCTGGGAAATCATGGTCTAGACTGTCTTGCCTGGGTTCTGTTCCCAGCCCTGGAGACCTGAATGGGGCCTTCCTGGAGCCGATGAGCCCTGCTGGCCACTTCCTTCCAGACTGCTGCCTGTCCCCCTGTCATCTGCTTGCTTCCCAAAGAACTCACCTCCATTCCCTGCTCCTGGTTCATGGCTCCCCTCAGCATAGGGGGTCACCACTTGCCCACTGCTGCTTTTTCCAGGCAGCCCAGCCTGGCTGCACCCTCCAGCCCATCAGAGTTAGAGGCAGCACTTTTACTCTCAGAGCAAAGCCTTGTTGTGGGGAGACTACTTGAGCTTGGGGGACTCCAGGAGGACTCTGCCAGAGCCTGGAGGGCTGGTCAGCCTTGCAGCTAGAGATGGTGGTCAAGGCACAAGAGGAGCTGAGAGTAGAAAGGGACAGGGCCAAGCTCAGGCCAGGCAGGGGTAGAGCCCAGTCTGGGGGAAACCAGCAGCCACCAGAGTCTTGGCCCTCCAGCTCTAATCTGAGGGGAAGTTCACGAAGGACCCAGTGTTCTGGCTAAGAATGGACGGCAGTTCACCAGCAAGAAGACATCTTGTGCAGGGCCCCGGTGGGACAAGAGCACTTGGTGCATCTGGGTCCACATGCCCGAGAGCAAGGAGTCAAAGAGGAAGCTGATGAAGTTGGCAAGGGCCTCAAGGCCTGGCTGAGGTGGCTGGGGGTGGCCCTGGCGGGGGTGGGGGGGCTCCGTTGGGGCAGTGAGCAGGTGGGCAGGGCAGGGCAAGGTAGGGCAAGGCAGTCACCTTTCGAGTCAAACTCGTTTGCAGGCAAGACCAGCTGCAGGGCCTGGCAGCCTGGCAGGGAGGGAGGAGTTAAGGAAAGGCCTATCCCTCTGGCTGGTGCTGTCATGGCGGGACTGACCCAGTGGGGGCTGAATCACCTGGTATGTGGGAAGAGCTGTGAGGCCCTGGGGCAACCCAGCCCCAGGCAGCCCTTGCTCACTGGCCATTGTTGGCTTTGGATACCACTCTCGCTTGTGCTCTCTGGAGTGAGCTTGCCATTTCCTACTGGTGGCCTTTGAGAGGGGGGCCACCCTCTTTCTCATCCTTATGTCTACTGCATCTCTGTGACCTCTACCTTCTACCTCTTTAAGTAAGGGGCTCTGGAAGGGTAAGGGGGCCCAGAGAAGGGGTGAGACATATCCAAGGACATATAGTGAGTATCATCTTTAGGAGCTAGGATGCCAAGTCAAATCCACAGTGACCAGCAACCTGAGATCAGGAGTGGGGAAGTGTTAGATGCTGGTCCCCAGACTGGAAGCAGAGAACGTTTGTTGGCAAGAGAGAGACGCAGGTGAGCTGAAGTGACTTTATACTTTAGATATAATCCCTAGTCCCACACCCCACACATATATTCACTCAGATATAGGGCTGCTTGCTTTCTACCTGATAAAGCCCGAGAAGAGCAAGGACAGCTTCCTGAGTGTCGATCACCTCCCAATCTTCCCCGAACCCCCATGTTGGTTTCCATGTCCCAGTGATGACTCAGACAGGGCCCTTCCCTCCCCAAGCTCACCATCTAGAACAATAAAAGGTGACAGCCACTATACTTGATTGATGCAGTCAGAGGGAACTGGGGGAGCACGGACAAGGAAGTGTTCTACTTGCCTGGGTGACCCGTGCAGTCAGGAGAGAATTTGCAAACACTTGAGGAAAGTTTTGAACAATGACTAAGAGCTCACTAAGCAGACAAGGGGACAAAAGACATTCTAGGGAGTCTGTGCACCAGGAGTAAAAGCATCAAGGAGACAGGATGTATTCAGAAAGCAGAAGGAGGTGAGTGTGTCTGGAACATATTGAACCAAGGGAAGAGAGTGGCTGGGTCTGCAGCCAAATCCTTGAGCCCCTTAAAGTGGTTGCCTTTTATCTTGAGAGCGATGGGAAGCCATCAAAGGCTACAGGCAGCTTTGGAGCCATGTGCAAAGTCCTCAACTGACTTCTGTGTGGAGACTGGATGGGGAGGAAGGCAAGACCAGAGGCAGGGAAAGCAATGAGGAGGCTGGTCCCATAGTCCAGGCTTGGACTAGGGTGGCGGCAGTGGGCGTGGAGAGAAATGGATGGATTGGAGGACCCTTGGGACCTAGATTCATCAGGGTTTGTTGAAGGAGAACCAGTAGCTCCATGGTTTGGATGCTCTCATCCTCATAGGCCATCTCCTGGCCAATTCTGTGTGGTCTCTTGGAAAGAGAAGCCCCACAGGTAAGGGTAGGGGCTTCATCTGACTCTCAGTCCATCCTAGCCCCTAGCCCAGTGCCTTCACTGTCACCAGTACTCAGCAAGCATAACAATGACACAAGTACTCAAAAACCAGGAATGAATGAATGACACTCATGAAACCGCACTGGACCTCGGGATCTGGCTGTGTCACCCCACTGAGTTTGCGGGGGTGCCCTGGCTAGGCGGACAGGGTGTTGGCTGCAGTGCTTTTGGAACCCCAAGTTTCCCAGGAGGATTTCCCAGCGTGAGAACTCAGGCGCCGCCGGGTAGTAGGCTCTCTGCCTTTCTTCTCCTTCCCAGCCTCCGGGACTTCCTGCATGATCTGAGCCGACAGCCCCCAGTCCCCCCGCCCCGCGACCCCCGTCTGGTATCTCCATCTGTAAAATGGATCTAGGAACAGTAGCTCTCCACAAAATGAACCTGCAGCATCTGCGCAAGTCATCACCCCGAACCGGGGCCAGATCGGGCCGGGCGCGGGCTGGGGCGCAACTGGGCAGCCCGGGCCCTTCACGTGGCGGCGGCCTCCCAGCCCAGGGCCGCGAGCCCGGAGGAATTTGCCTGGAAGTTTTCCACAGCGGCCGAGCCTTCGGGAGTTCGCTCTGGGCTCGGTGCGGGGAGCCCCGGCTTTGATTTCTCCAGCGGCCCCGGGGGCGGGGCCGGGAAGCTGCCGGCGGGCCGAGGACCCTGGCGGGGGAATGTCCGGAATGTGCCAGGCGCATCTACCTACCCCAGGAGAGGGCAGAGGAAGGGGGCCGGCCGAGAGGAGGGGCCAGGGGCGAGGCTCTGGGCGCAGGAGAAAACCTGTTTGTTCTCCTGCGGGCGGAGCCCAGTCCGTGCCTCCTCGCCGGCCCGCGCGCTCCCCACCGCGCCCCGCGTCCCGCGTCCGCTCCCCAGCCCGGCCCGGCCGGCGCTGCCCACCGGAGGGAGCCCGCGCCCCGCGCCCGCCGGACCCTACGCCCGTCCCGCGAGCCGGGCACCTGTGCCAGGTAGGGCTGTCGAGTCGCCGTCCGCCTTCGGCGCGGCTGGCAGAGTCCGCGGTGGAGGGGAACTCGGGCAGAGCCCAGCCGGATGACAGTGACGACTCGGGGCCTCAGTTTCCCCACCCATAATCTTCACTCTCTCTAAGTGCTTCTGCCGGCTGAGGGACGATACTTAGTTTTCTGAATTCGCTGTGAGTGAAGAGACTAAGAAAAGAGGCACTTAAGGCTGGCCCGGCCCACCCTCTTTCTGCTAGAGGGGGTGTGATTGTTAGTAAATGGCCTGGGGCCAGGGTGCTCTAAGAGTTGATTGCAGGCCGCGGGAATAAGGGAATCTGAGATCAGCTAGTTCTCCCTGTGTCCATTTTGTAGATGAGAAAACCAAGACCCAGAGTCTGGTTCACCCTGGCGCCCAGACCAGGAGGCTCACCAGTTACTTGTGATGAGCGTGTGCTGGGCACCAGGCAGTCTCCTGAAGGGCCACTGGGAAGATAGCTGCTCAGACAGAAGGCGCCGAATCAAGCTCTGCTGGGTGTTATCAACAGGATCTGCCATGAGCAGGCTCTGTGGCTGGATTGTTTCGGGGGCAGGGGAGCCAAGAGCCTTGTCCTCTTTGGAAAGGCACAGTGATACCTCTGCCTTGGAAAGAGACTAAAAGCTCAACTCCTCTGCCTACTTTGCTACTTCTGAGCAGGGGGTGTCCAAGAGGGTAAGACACCTGGTTGCCTCCCACCCGGGGCTGCTGGGGGCTCACATGAGGTCGGTGGTGAGTGTGCCAGGGCTTTGCAATAGGAATTGTGCTCACACTGAGCCATTTGCACTTGGTCTTCAGACTGTGGAAGGCCACACAGCCACATCTCAGGACCACTCAGCAAACCCTGAGAGAGAGCCCCTTACAACCCATCCAGAGGTGGTCCAGACCCCTGGCACCTGGACCCAGTCCTGCCTGGGCCTCATGGCCTTGTGAACTAATGATCGTGTTACCTGGCTGGGAACAGAAAACAGGGCCCCATGGGCCAACAGGCCTGGACAGTTGGGAGGAGCTCTACGTTCCCACTCATCATTACCAGCTCACTTAGAGCTGTGGTGGAAGGTGGAGGTGGAGTAGTACCCTACCTTCCCAGGGTCTCCACTGCCTCATCTGAAAAATCAGGGGCAACTCAGAGACCAGCTCAGAGGCCCTGCTTATTGCTTTAAAGCAAGGGGCCAGGGCATAGATGCACAGACCAGGAGCCAGCTTGCAGGTTGGCCCTGGTACTTGTGCTGTTCACCTCATCACCCCTGGACCACCCCAGGATGGGAAGGAGCAGAACCATCTCACCTGCCCTACCCCCACTGTCCATCAGTTCCCAGACCTAGCCCTTGTGCCTTCAGAAGCCAGGACCTCGCTGGGGCCTCTGTACTCAACTGTGGGGAGCTGATGTGAGGCGCCCAGCACAGGGCCAGGCACATAGCAAGTGCTCAGATCTGTTCTTTTGTACCCTCTGGACACACACAACTCAGTGACAGAGGTGGACCACGACCACACTGAGGGCTGCCTCCCTGAGTAGCATTAGCACAAGGGGCTGTGGCAGCCTGGGATGGGGGAGCAGGCCTGCCTGGGAGGATCAGAAAATACTTCCTGGAGGAGGAGGACTTGGAAGCAGCAGAAGGAGCTCAGGAACTGCCCGGCCAAGGCCCACGCATTCTTCTCTGAAATTGTCCACCTCCCTTCCTTCTCAATTCTAGCCGGATTCCAGACGGAGTGCCCCAACCTGAGGGCACTGATCCCAGGAGCAGCCAGTGCTTCACCTCGGCCTCCAGCCTGCCTTGTGCTTCTGCTTAGCACCCCTGTGGCCTAAGATTCAGCGGGACAGAGAGTCTGGGCCCCCAGCAGCAGGCCAGGGACCTGCCCATGGTAGGCATCGGCACCTGGTCCCCGAACTGCCCTCAGCTGATGCCAAGAAAAATTTCAAATCTGGCCCAATGAACTCTGGAAGCTGGAAGCCTGCTGTCTCCCTTCCCCACTCAGCCTCCATGGCTGACTGATCCCTTTGGACTGGATCTTGCTTCAGGCCACAGCTCATAAGGTGCCAGCTCATGCGTAATACCCGCTTGCTTTCTGCTTGCTGAATGAGGCTGCCTCAACTGCCAGCCCCTGCTCCTGGCATCAGACAGGAGTGTGGTTGAGGGAGAGAAGAGCTGCTTTCCATGGCTCCAGAGTCCTGAGCAGCAATCCATATGGCACCCCAGGTCTTTGGGTCCCGAAGTTTGGGATCCATCAGGGGTTCTGCATTCCTTACTGCTGCACTTGCAGAGAGCTGACCGATGCCAGGACAAGGGCAGCCACCCAGAGACCTGTGTGCCTGAAAGTGACCCTCAGAAGAGGTTAACTGGTGGTCATAGCGTGTGTGATGGGACATGCAGGCACCTTTACAGTCGAGTGGTAGGAAAGTGGCTGGGAGACCAGACAGGGTTAAGACCCCAACTTGGCCACAGTCTAGTTGTGCAAACCTGAGCACATCCTGAAAGCTCTGGAGGCCCCGTGTCACCTGTCCAGAAGGGAGGCTGAAGCCAGGAGTGCTGTGCTTTCAGGGCTGTCAGTGGATCCAGGGTCACCATATCCTCCTCCAGGAGCCATGGTCACCAGGAGTGAGGTTGAGGCCAGGTTGGAAGGGATATGGCCTCCCTACCCAAAGAGAAACTATTTTAAAATCCCTGCTAGTCTGTGCGAATGATGGACGTATTGTGTCTACTCACAGTTAAGTGATTTGCCACAGTACACTTCATTCTTGGTCATTTCTGGATGCCTACTAACTAGCATTTGATTTGCTTTCTTTGACAATTTTCACTCTTGAGTTTTTAACTTTTATCTTGGAGTAATCAAAAGCTCACAGAAAAGTGATAAGAATGGTACCAAAACCCCCCATATCTGGATCCCCCACTGTGAACATTTCTGGTCATTTTCTTCAGGAAGGGGAAGCTGATGTGGGAGCACTTGTGTGACTGTCACCTTCCAGGGGCCATAGCAGGGTCAGGAGGTGGGACTGGCTGGATAATGAAAGGACCAGTGGCCCAGGGGGTGTCATTCTCAAACTCCATAAGGAATTAGGGGAGCCGGAACCTGCAAGTTAAGCACACGTCCCGGGAGACCTAGATGCCAGAGGGACCTAGAGGCCACTGTCAGAAACACTCCCTAGGCTTTTCCTGTGGGGAGGGTGCTCACAAACCACTGCAAGAGGTGGTGGCAGCCAAGGTGGCTCTGTGGCTCTGTGGCCACAGCCTGGGTCTAAGAGGAGGCCTGGCTTCTGGGAGCAATGGTGGGTAGGCCCCCCACCGCTGCTGCTTGTTGGCCCTGGCAGTCCCTGGCTGCATCGTGGGCACACCGTGGGTGCTCTGTGTGGCCCCTTGCTCTGGTCCCCAGGATTGTTGGCTCAGCACACGGCTTTCTGATGACTCGGTCAGTTTCCCACTGAGCAGGCCCGAGGATTCCTACCACCAGAATGGGTATCCTGGGTACAAATGCTCACATCAGGCAGCGCCTGGTTTAAGACTGAAACAAAACAAAATGCAAAACCAGGACTTGCCTCATTACTTCTGCCCAGCGAGCTCCTACTCATTCTTTCATTTTTTTTTTCAGAAAGACCCGAGCCAAAGGCACCTTCTTGGGAAATGCAGTGCTGCTCTAGGCCCCTGTCTGTCTGTCTGCCCAGCACCGGGTTGGGCTTCAACTTTCTGAAAAGCCTTATGGGACAGATGAAAATGTGGCCATAAATGAAAATGTGGGAAGTCAGGATCTGCAGTGCACAAGAGTGAGGAAGGAGGGGGCTGGGAAGGCAGATGACAGCCTCACTCATGATCTCCCATGACCAGGGGCAAGTGGAGAGGACTTCCCTGTCACTGGACCTGCTCTAGCAGAGGCTGAATGGGTGGCAGGAGTAACAGTGAAGGGGTGTTCCTGGGGTGGAGAGAGTTGGTTGGGGTGGAAGTGGGCTCTGATGACCCCTGGGTCCCTTTCAACCCCCTTGACTGTCTGTGGGCCCCACTGGAATGAACTGAAGACCACCTTGGTTCCAGGCTGCAGAGATACCTGGAGTGTGTGCTGGGAGGCTCAGCAGGGGAGGTGGCCACACTGGGAATAGCTCTTGTCAGTGGCTCTGGCAAAGGGTCCCCGGCATGTTGACTCTGCCCAGCCCCCTGGCCTCCACAGAGACATCTCAGAGGGTCCTGCCCAGAGTCCCTTGTGGCCAAGCCACCTCTGCAATAGTCCAGTTTCCCAAAGCAGCTGCTTATATCCAGCCTGCTGAGAGCTAGAAAAGGGGCACAGAAGTGACGGGTGGCCAGGTGGCTATGTCCTACTGGGGCTTGAACTCCTTACCTCCTGGAGGGAGCTGGCCAGCCTCAGACATCTGCCTCCCCGAGCTCTTCTGGTGCTGACGCCAAGAAGTCTAGATTCTGGGATGTTGAGGGGTGGGATGAGGGGAGGTAAAATTCCAGACTTGAATGCAGAAGTCATTTACCTGTAAAGCACATTTACAAATATTCCCCCCAGTCCATGCATTTTTTTTCCATATTACATTTTCCCCCTCTGCAACCCAAGTCTCCTCCAGCTCTTTTTTCCACGTGGTGTGCCTCCTTCCTGCCACCCCTTGGCTTCCAGGCCTGAGGCCTAGGATGGGAGCAAGGCGCTCCACTCTGCTGCTTGCACAGGGCAAAGGGGCTGGCCAGGGCTCCTGGGAGCTGTGTGCTGCTTAGCTGACTGAGGGGCTTGGACATGACCCAGCTGCTCAGCCATCAATCTGGAAGGCCTCTGAGGGGCCCCTTCCTCCTGAACCGCTGCCGAGAATCTCTGGATCCCAGGGACCCCTGGAGGAAAACAACCTCTCTGCTGACTGTCCTCTCGCCAGCTGCTGGAACCGGGAATCAGGATGTCCTCGTTCCTGAGAGCTGGTCTCGGGAGACCGTCTCACAAAATGGGATGTTTGATCGTTCCAGCCCTTTTGGCCTGGGGAATCAGGTCAGCTGACCCAGTGGCAGCTTAAATTGACTGGGGTCCAAACTTCGATACTCGGCCAAGCTTGTGCATTGAGAAAAGGACCGGATGAGGATAACCAAACAGGGATCCCCAGCCCCCTTCCTGCTCCCTGCCACGTCCTGCCTGGGGCCTCAGCGTTGTTTGTCTGGGTGCAGGTCCTCGCTAGGGTGCCAGGCCTTTGACCTCCAGGGATGCTGCCAAGGAAGGACAGGAGGCTATGGCCCTGGTTATGAGCTGCACTGAAGCCAGTGCCGCCCCCTCATGGCCAGGTGCAGGGGTCTGGGAGTGCTTTGAGACCCAGGCTTTATCCTCAGCCAGACAGGATAAGTGATGGGTCCAGTGACTTTTTCTGACACCACGGGACTTGGACTCTGTGTCTCTTGCTCCTTCCTTTGCACGTGAGTTGGAAGAGATAGCAGGTGTGCCTCTCCTGTGAAGTGACAGATAGTGGGCCCAGACGGTTTATCTCCAAACAAGCAGTGTCCCCACCGTCCTGTAAGCTTCTGTTTCTGCTGCCCCTCCCTTCAGGCTCAGGGCTGCCAGGCCGCCTGCAGAGGGAAGCTCTCTAAGGAAGCCCCTTGTCTAGAGGCAGAGCTCTCCAGCAGGTGGGCTTTGACTACCTCGTTGTCATCCGTCCCCTGGGACACATCATTACCCTGAAGGATCTTGAGAGGGGTCTCTCACAGGCATTCACACACAAGGGTGAGCCCTCATCTTGAAGCTCAGAGGCATTTGCTTGAAACACAGCCAAAGAGGACCCAGCTATCTCTTCTGGGAGGTGGCTATAAGGCACAGGGACTTTTCTTTGAGCCTGTTCCCTGATGCTGGGACCCCTGGAGGCTCTTATTCATGGAGGACAGGGGTACCAGCCCCACCCCTGGGCCCAGATCCCCCATCAGCAGGGCCAGTCTTCTGGTGTGTTGAGCTGTTGCACAGCTGTGAGGGTCATGCACAGGTGTCCTCCCCACCTCCCTATCTCCCCTTCTCACTGAGGGTGGCAGCCCCCAGGTTGAATTCAGCCAGGAGGTAGGCATGGAGGGACTCTGGCCAGGGGAGCTGACTGGATCCTCAAGCAGTTTGTCATAAGAGGGTTAGAGGGGACAGGTGTGACAGCCGGGGTTCTCCTTGCAGGTTTTGTTTCTCCATGGTTTAGTCACGACACCTTCATCCGATGGTGGGGGAGCCAGAGCCACATAAAAATGCTCACAGACAGAGCTTTTCTAAAACATTGCCTCAAGTTGGCCCAGCAACCAGCCCTTGCACTGGGTGGCCCAAGGCCTCATTGACTTCATCCAGATGTCCCTGTCACATCTGTTTTCAGTCACTGGGCTTGGCTGCATGGGTCACGGTCAGTTATGCCCTATTGCCCTGTCCTACTGCTTCTTCACTCTTGATTTCTGAGCCATGCCTAAAGTGTCTGCCCGGAGCTGAGCCGAGGACTCTGGTGCCAAGAGACTGCACTGTGTCTGATCCCTGCCAGCCAGAGATGGGGCCCTGCAGAAGGTCCATACACATGCGGAAATACAGCTGGACCTCCTGTCAGCTCCCTGGCTGCAGTGTCCCAACTCCTCTCTGGGAGGAAGGCCTGCCCCTCGCTCCCCTGCCAGTAGTGCACCCACTCATGCTTGTTCACGGTGGCCAGAGTCCAGCACATACACATGAAGACAAGCCCCGACTCCTGTGCCCTCTGGCTGCAGCTCCTGAAAGGCAAGGCTGAAGGTGTTTTGTTCCTCTTCCCTCCCATTTCACCTGGGGGGTCCCTGCCTGGTACCCAGCACCTGCCACCTAGGGTGGGAGAAGGACGGTCACTCAGCCTGCTGTTGACTTTAGCATGAGCCCCGCCGCCTTGCCCCCACCATGGTGTTCTTCCCATTGTCTGGAAGAAGGCAGCCCATCCCAGATGAGCCAGGGAGCACCAAGGAAGAGTGTGGGGGCAGCAACAGCACAGAGGGACCCCAGGGGGACATGAGGGCTCCTGTGAGAGGCGCCGCCTGGGCTGAAGCTCAAGGCCTTTTGTCAAAGGTGGAGACACAGAAGCCTGCTTGGGAGAGTGGGTGGGCATGACATGGGGAGTCAGGCATGAAAGTCCAGAAAACTTTCTCCCAGTTAGTTTTCTCATCTTGGAGGCAGAGCATGTGCCTGTGAGGTGACAGGATGACCCCTCCTCCTGCTGTTTCTCAATCTCTGTCTCCTCATACATCAGCCAAGCACTGGTGTCCTTGTCTGCCAGCTCTCCCAGGTCCTTCCCTGCCACTAGTCTGCCTCCACAAGCTCCTCTGCCTCACCTCTGACCCCTCTCGCTGATGGCCTCAGATGCCTCCAGGCTCACTGTGGCTGGGACCACAGGCTCCACACATCCCCCTCATTGGCTCTTCACTTTTCTCTATCCAGTCAAGGCCAGAAGCTCTTTTCCTGGGAGGTTGTGGGGCGGCCTTGTGAGGCCGCAGCAGCTGGGAGGAAGGTGCGGGGCAGCTACCTGCGTCAGAGAGAGCCTGTCCTGACTCTCTCAGCCAGCCCTGCCAGGGACACTGCCCTGGCCTGCCCCAAGAGACAAGTGCAGGCAAATGGAAGAGGGAGGGAGAAGGGAGTAAAGGGCACAGAGGGTGGCCTGACTTGCTCAGGAGGACTTGCACTTGGTCCTGAGCTGCCCTGGGACAAGTCTGGATGTAGGGCCTTGGTTGGATTTAGCAAGGGAAAGGGTCCTGCCTAGTGGAGTCGAGAGAGAGGATGAAAGGTGGTAGGGAAGCCACCCATTCCTTTGGTGGTCCAAAACAGGCCCTTGGGCAGGGTGATGTGACACTTCCTAAGAAATGAGAAGCCATCTCCCTATCAAGGTAGATTCAGGGCTGTCGTCCTGAAAAGGTGCACAGTGAGGACACCCACCAGCATCCAGATACCAAGCCATGGCATGGACAGAGCTAGCACCAAATTACAGGGAGGGGCACATCGTCTGGCTTTGGGGTGTCCTGTCACAGGTTTGGTGGCTCAACACCACTTTACAGATGAGGCTCAGAGAGTGGGACTCATGGGCCAGGAGAGCCTAGAAGAGTTTGGAAGAAGCCCAAGTTCCCAGAGAAGGAGGAAGACTGGAAGACCTGATCAGGCGGGAATTCTGCCTTTTGAAGGTGGCTGGAGGTGGAGCCTTTGGGTGATGTGGCATCCATCTTGTCTTGTTCTCCACCTTCTGCATGGGCTAAGTGGGGAGGTGCATAGGTCTGCAGTTAGAACAGATTCTCTCTTCCCATGTCTTCTTGAATTCAAGTGCAAGCCCTGGCCATGAGAGATCTTGGCGTGTTGGACATGGGAAGGGTAGAGGCTGGGGCTGCAGGGCGTTGGCTGCCCACCTCGGAGAGGATGCTGGGGTCTGGGGCTTGGAGTCAGTCATGAGGCTAAGAGGCTGGGCAGGCACTGTGTGCATGGCGGATTCAAGTTCAAGGCCTCTTCTGTGCAGCCAGAACCATACTGGTGCCTGGCCACCTGCACCCCAGGCTCCGTGATGTTGTACCTGGGGTCAGCAGGGCTACTGTGCAGCCACAGCTGGGTGCTTAGGTTCTAGCTGGATCCACCACCCTGTGAAAGTGTTGGAAGTGTTGGAAGCTGGCCTCCCCCAGCTGAGTTTGCTCATAGTGAAGCAGGAAGATGGCATGCTTACTGCGGGTGGGTTGCCCTGGTGTCAGAGCCTGCGTCTGTGTGCTCTTTCGTCCTACTGTGTCCTTGTGGTTTTGAGCTTCTAGGCGTGTGTCTCCTGCCATGTGCATGTCTGAGTCGACTGAGAACTCAACCCACAATGAAGACAGGGGCAGCATTGCAGGATGGATGATGGAAGGTGATCATACACAGAGGAGTAAAATGTTTTTGTATACATCCTTTAGATGTTTCTTTTCCTGTGCATTTTTATGTAAATATAGTTTAAGGAAATGAACATATCCTACAGATATTGTTTTAAAAGCTGCCTTTCACTTAATAATATATAGAAACCAGTATACATGAAAGTTTGTTAAATATTGCATATATCAATATCATTTGTAATGGCTGCCTACTATTTGCTTGAGCAGTAGATCATATGTTTAAAGACAACTACTGGGAATTTATATTATTGCCAAATTTTCACCATCATGTTCAACACTGAGATGACATCCTCTTGTATACTGAGTTCTACTTATGCGCTTGTCTCCTTAGGAAAAGTTACTATGAAGGGAACGGCTGGATCAATGGCCTTGCTCTCTCTGAGGCTCTCAGTACACAAGGAGACTTGTCCTCCAAAATGATGCCCCGACTGACCCGCCGGCCAAACCTGTTTGAGAGCCTTCCAGGAAAGAGCCCTCTTCAGTAGTCCATACCCCATCCTGCAAAGCTGCCCCTGTCTGCAGTGTGGGTTGAGTTCTGAGATGGGTCAGACTAAGGGAGGGGATGGTAGGTCTGAGAGAAGAACTGGGTCAGAAGACTGGTGTTGATATTGTGTAAGTCAGGAGCATGGCCCCCACCAACCTCTAGTCCAGTGGCATAAATGGGGGCAGGAGGCAGGGGGTGGCAGGAGGGGACAGACCTGGCAGGGCCAGCTTCCAGGGATGCTGAGGTGTATGGTCCACTTGGAGCACAGTGTTGACATTGAAGTGTGAAGAGTGACTGGGTCAGGGGAGTTTTCCCCCAGGCTTAGAGACGGTAGGGAGCCAGCAGAAGCTGAGTGAGAAGCGAGGGCTGATGTGAGCCAAGAAGAATCAGGGGGCAGTGAGTGCTGCCAGAAGGAAGCACAGATGGCAGCTGGCCTGTGAACTGTAGGTGTGAGGGGGGTGGTAAAGGGGAGGGAGAAGCTAACTGACTGGGACACGGATTCAGACCTCAGGTGTGCATCCATCTGGCTGGGACTCCTCACCTAAAGTCTCCATGTCATAAAGAGCTGCCATCTTCAGTCCCATGAGAAGATTTTTCTTCCTGACTCAAATTTATAGTCCCATCAAAAAAGACTTTTGACTTCTGAGACGAAACATCCGTCATGGTCTTTGCCTGATGAGGTAGGACAGCAAACTGTGAAGATGGAGTCTGGAGCAGGACACACCCAGCTCCACTCCCTTGTCGTAGGCTCTTGTGAGTGCCCCTGCCACTTGGCCTGGGAGTCCCCTGTGGCCCCTCTGCCTGTATCATTGGGCATGTGCCTGCACCTGCCCTGATTTCGGAAGTAAGTGGCTTGTTTGGTTCTGATTTGACAGAAAACTTCTAGGCAGCATGACCAAGAGGCTTGTCAAGGGGAAACTGATGAGTTTCCAACCAAGTAGTGGGAGGTCCTGAGCTGAGGCCCAGAAGAGGTAAGGGCCCACCCCCCACAAGGCCTGTCAGTCAGTCACCAGCCTGAGACCAAAATCTCAGGCTGCTCAGTGGGCTGCTCCAGGGGCTGCTGGGATGGGCCAGTGGGCAGTGTGGTCCTAGGATCACCTCCAGAGTGAGCTATGACGTGGCAGCCTTAGTGCAGGGCTAGGCGCGCGGGGCTCCCACTCACAGTGATGAGGTGCCGTTCCTGGCACGCGGCATGCTCAGGCCTCCTTGGCTGCTCAGTCAGTGCAGTTTATGGGAAATCCAGGCCTTGCTGACGTGGCAAATTTGGTTTGCTCTTGGCGCCCTGCCCTGCTCTGCCCATTTTAGTGTGCCCCTGACCTCCGTGAAAACATGTCCTGGACTTGCCAGCTAGCAGCATGGCCCAACTACTCAGGCCCTGGCCCTGCAGGGGCCCAGAGGATGGCAGGCCTCTAAAAGGGAGACCCTTGTGCCTAGGACTGTGCGGGTAGAGCCAGGGGCCCTGCTTCCTGGCATGGCCACTCACTGAAGCCTCCTGCCCCTCTCCTGAGGCCCAAGGGACAGGCTGTGGTGGGTCAGTGCTTTGACTAAAGCCATCTTTGGTCAGTTCCATTCTGGAGAGCTGGCTTCCCCTCTCCAGCCCCTCCTGGACCTGGGAGGCCTCAGAGACCACCATGGCCTAGCCCTCACAGGCCACAGAAGGGCAGCACTTGCCTCAGGGGCAGAGAGGCAACAATGAGGCTAGAAGACCAAGTGAGGAAGAGAAATCAGAACACAGGACACCTCATCTGGTGCCCAAGGGCTTGCCCACTGGACACAGATCCTACCCTTGAGCCACACAGGGCTGACACCTCCAGGCTGAGAGTTGCTATGATCACTGTGCTAGGTTGTGCTGGGAAGTTTCAAGAATATTGGTGTCTTCTGTCCTCACAGCAGTCCTGAAGGGTGGACTTTTTTTTTTAATTCCCATTTTATAAATGAGGACACTGAGGTAAGTCAGAGGGAGAGGTTAGATGACCCATTCAAGGTCTGTCAGATGGCCACTAAGGAGTGAGAGAGACAGCCCAACCCCAAAGCGACTGTCCCCCAGCCTCTATCCTTCCCCCATCCCTCCTCCTGGATCCACTAGTGTCAACCACTGCTGCCAACACTCACCAGGCATGAGTCTGGCCATCAGAGTTCTCTAAGAGAGTTGGTGGCCTGTCTGTCTCAGCCATCTCCCCAACAGACAGGCCATGCGTTCCCCCAAGGTGAGTGGCCCTGGGCAGATGCAGGATGTGCTACCCAGAGGGGCCCTTCGGCCAGACTTCACCAGCTCTGGCTTCCCCATGCGCAGAGGGCAGTCTGTAAGGTCTCAGTGTGCCAAGGACCTTATGGTGATGAGCCATTATAAATACAAGAAGTGACAGACCATGTGCTTGCCTTTGCCCTCAGGAGCCCTGTTGAATCTACTGAGAAGGGACGTTCAGAGTGAACACCATGAGTATCTCAGCTCTTGGAGGAAGCAGCAAAGGTGAGGTCTGGGCGCCTCCTGGGCCTGGACTTGGCCACAGGGCAGCAGAATGAGAGCAGTGTATGGGGAGGGCTGCAAGCAGGCCTCGGGGTCCTGGGGTGGGGCGCCCCTGCTGAGGCCGCCTGGCCTTGCCACCGCCAGGGAAGCCTCTCTCAGCAGGCCAGGAGGAGCGCAATACTGTCCTCAAGCAGATGAAGGTCCGCACCACGCTGAAGGGGGACAAGAGCTGGATCACCAAACAGGATGAATCGGAGGGCTGCACCCTGTAAGTCTGGGTGGCTGGGAGGGCCGGCGGCAACAGGTTGGGTATGGGATGGCACTCCATGGGTTACACTAAACCAGTCCCAGGGTGGGAAAGGCCCGGTGCCAGAGTGTGCAACGTGGATGCGGGCCGGGGAAGGAGAAGGTGCGATGGGAATGGTTGGCCAAGTTCCTGAGATACATGTAGCAGTCCCCTTTTGTGTTCCCTCTTTGCCCAGTGAGCTGCCCTCCGGCCGGACTCGTACCACCTCGCTTTCATCAGTTGGGGAGGTCCCGAAGGCCAGGTGAGAGGTGCTGCCCAGATGACAGGTGGGTGGGCCCACACTGCAGTCCTCGGGGGACAGGGAGGCCTTTGAACTCCACTGGAAGGACTGCTTTTACACTTCCTGGGAAAAGGAGCACAGTGACTGGATGCAGGTCCCCTGGGGCCAGCTGCCTCTCCAGCTACACCTCCGTGACTTCAGCTGAGAACTGAGACCAAAATTGTCACTGAACACTCCCAAAGGGGTGCAGACAATGTCTCTGAGATCCTCTGGGGCCTTCAAGAGTCACACATGACTCCCCTGCATAAGTGCCAGGGCAGACTCAAACACTTGCTCCAACTCTCTCCAAGTTCAATATGACATGTTTTGACAGCTGGCTCTCCTCTCTATTTCAAGGAATTTTGCATAGAGGTGTCCAGGGTGGTTCTGAAGTGTCAGCACATCCTGCCCAGATCAGGGGGAACTACTCCTAAGAAGTAGGGGGTTAGCATTAGGGGATAGGGAATTGGTTGGGGGGGGGTGCTAAATTCAGCCTTGACCCTTGTTCCAAAGAGCCAGCAGTTGGCAGTTGAGGGCAGTGGCCACAGCTGGAAGGGTAGGGTCCAAGTTCAGTGCTAGCCCAATGGGCTGCCTCTGGTCACAGTGGCCTTGCCCGGAATCCCTCAGTGACTCAGCACCTGTCACCTACCAGGTCCTGTACTGGGCACAGAGGACACAACCCTTTCCTCAGGGAACTGACATCCTAGCAGGGTAAAGGGGCCTGACCCAAGTAGAGAGATGAGCTTAAAAGATAGAATTGCCGATTGTGATAGCAGTTGGCAGTTGGCAAAGGCCTGAGCACAGTTCAAAGATAATCTACTCATTGTGGGGTATGTTTACTTTGGGGGTGCAGTTCTCAGCCTGGGCTTTGGTTTGGAAAACACATGGGATAAGTGACATTTTTGCTTTGCTCCCAGCCCAAGTGAGTTGTGGGGATGGAGGGCAGTGCCCCTGCCACCTGCCCGTGTGGGTCCCTTTAAGACCATCCCATGCTACTCAAGCCTAATCTTCCCTGCCCACATCCCTCACTCTCTGAGCACTCCCTGCCCCCCCAGGCGGGGAGTGAAGGCATCCCACCGGCTGGAGGAGGGAGGCTAGAGCAGAGTGGGAGGTAAAGGATAGCTGGCCTTCGCTGGCTCCTGCCTGGGCTCCACCCCTTGGACCCTCATGTGTCTTCCTGGAGAGGACTGGGCAGAGTGGGGCATCAGATCAGGTTAGGGGTTCTACCTGACATGGCTTCAGCCCCCAGCCTCTGACCACAGAGCCTCAAGCCTGAGCTGGGTCAGCTCTGAGGATAGAGGTAGGGAGTGTTGTCATCCATCCTAGAAGAACACCTGCTCAGGGGAGCACCGGGGCCTGGCAGAACAGGGAGAAACCTGACTTTGGATGGGATACCTCTGTGTTCATGCCCAGCCATGGAACATACCTTCCTGGGCATCAGCTGTGAGCCAGGGCCCAGAAGAATCAGCCTTTCCTGGGGAGCATGAGGGAGACAGGTAGACCAGGACAGGCACCCTGGCTAGGGGTGCAGATGTGGCTGGCTGTCTTGAGAAGCAACCGGTGCCTCTTGCTCCCCTTGTTCTGACCACACTGGGACACTCACCAGCCCACCCCCTTTACTGTCATCGGGCAGCCTTGGCCCACTCGTGAGGCTTCAGTTCACATCCTACCTTCTTTTCCCTTGGCAGGCCCCTGAGCACGAGGGCTCCCACGGGCTATATCATCCGGTAGGTGACCACAGGAGCCCGCCCGCCCGCCTCCCCATGCCCACCCACACGGCCCTGGCTTCTCCCGGGGGGCTCACCAGGCTGCTTCTTCCGGACTCTTTTTCAGTGGAGTGTTCACCAAACCTGTGGACAGCTCGTCCCAGCCTCACCAGCACTTCCCCAAGGCCAATGGAGCTCCAAAAAGGTGTGTTCACAGGGCGCTGGCCAGTTGTCCAGTGGGAGGTATGGGAGTCCCCTGTCTGTCACTGAGGGGGTGGTAAGTGTCAGGTCTCTTCCTGTGTAAGGAAGGGCCCTGGACCACACAACCAGTGGCCTTGTCCCTGTGCCAGTCGTGGCACAGGGTCACCAGGACAGAGTCACAGGGAAGAGGCTGCACAGAGCCCAGCCTTGCTGATCAGCTGTGCTGAGTGGGGTGCTTTGGGCCGCCGCCTTCTCAACAGGAAAAGCAGGACCAAGGGGGCTGGGCCTGTCTATGGCAAGAGGGTGGCCCTGCTGAGGGTGGTACACATGTCCTGGGTATCTGGCAGGGCTTAGAGCAAAGAGGAAAGGGCACCAGCACCCACTTGTCCACCTGCCACATGCCTGCTGGGCCATGTAGGCAAATGTGGAAGCAAGGCGGGAGGGGGGGGGGTCTGTGGGTACACATCTGAAAACTCCTTGTCTCTCTAGCATGGCCAGTCTGGGGAAAGCAGGTCCCACTGGCCCTCCCCGCCCTTCCTCCTCTGGCTACAAGATGACCACGGAGGATTACAAGAAGCTGTGAGTAGGCAATCACAGACCCAGCTTGGTTCCCTCTTCCCAGGGCCCAGACACGGGGTCCGCTGAGGGCAGCTGCCTGCTTGCCTCTGAGCACAGTGCAGACTGCTGTCCTGCCACTCTGACCTCCCTGCCAGTTGCCACTGTGGCCTGGACCCCACCAGAGGATGGCGAGCCCCAGAAAGTTGGACAGTGTGCACCTTGTACTTCTGATCTCAGGCAAAGTAGGGGCTGTAGGAAGCTTGTGGAAGGAGCTGGTGGGTCTGGAGAAAGCATCTTGGGTCATGGCCCTGACTGTTTCCTGGACTGTGCCAGGCTGGCCTAGCACCTGATGAGTCCAAGCGTGCTGCTGGCCCTGGCAGCCTGTCAGCTAAGGGCACTTTGTAACTAAATGTGGGTTGCTTCTTGTATGTCAATCTTTGGGGTCCCCCTTGGAGCTCCCCATGTGGCTGCATGCAAGGCCCCCTCCTGTGGACCCAGCAGCGCGGGGTCTGGACAAATGTGGATTGTGCCTGCATTCCCAGGAACCCAACATCTTTATCTTGCTTGTCCCCTGTCACCATCATCCACTGACATGGAGCAACTAGGGAATCTCTCTGGAGAAGGGGTTGAGGCTTGAACTGGGTCTTGGGGGACAGTAAGGGTGGGAACAGGGAAAGCCAGCAAGTCTAGCTTTCCAAGAGGAAAGAGTGGCTTGGACAGAGTCCAGGGGCAGCCAGGCCAACACATGCTGTTGTTCTTGTAAGTTAGGAGGCCAAGCTGCAGAGGGCATGACAGGGAATGGTGTGAGGGTGGTCGATGGAGGAGGGGCCATGACTGGCAGCATCTTCAATCCTCCACCCCAGGGCCCCCTACAACATCAGGCGCAGCTCAGCATCAAGAGCTGCTGAAGAGGAGGAGGTGCGCTTCTCTTCTGATGAGCAGAAACGGAGGTAACGGTGCCTGCTGGGTGTCCCACGGACAGGGCAGGGCCCAAGTCTCCACCGCCTGGGGAGACAGGGATTGTGCATGACATGTGGAGCATCTGTCTTGTCTATTGGCGGAGGGTGAGCGCCAGCAACAGGTAGCCTTCCTGGAATCCCTGAACCACCCACTCAGTGCTGGGCCTGCCCAGGGACTCCCTCTTAGGAGCTTTCTATGAGGGCAGAACCAAGGTAATGAGGAATTTCTCTATCAGTTTGTTCAAAAGGGTCCTGAGCAAATTGGACTGAAGTAGGCAGTGCCTGGTACCCAGGGACAAGCCACCTGCATGTGGCTGGGGACAGGACCAGTCTCTAGAGGGGCCCATGCCCCTTGTCCCAAAGTGAGGGCTGGGTGCTTGGGCACAGCTAGGCCCCAACCTCAGCCTGACCCCCAGTGTCAACATCTGCTGGCCTGTCCTTGACATTGGAAACGCACCGAAGGCCCCCATGCTGAAGGCTCAACAGATGGGCAATGCTAAGGGCAGAGTCAACAGTAGCAGAGGGAAGAGCTAAGAGCTCCAGGGCCAGGCTGCCAGGCATTGATTTCCCACTGTGCAGCCCGCCAAGTGTGGGCTCTCGGGCAGGTCACTAAAGCTTTCTTCTGCTTCCTGAGTAGCTGCCCTGCCTCATCCATTAGCTGCCCCCTCTCTGTGCCACCCCAGGTCCGAGGCTGCCAGCAGTGTGGTGAGGAAGACAGCTCCCCGGGAGCACTCCTACGTCCTGTCAGCAGCCAAGAAGAATGCCGGGTGAGCAGCTCAGCAGGGGACCCAGCAGGGCCACCCAACCTGCTCCATACTCTGGGCCAGGTCCTTCCCCCTCAGGGCTCTGCTCTTCCTCTGCCTGTGACAGTAGGTTGACAGGGACCCCATGTGTACTTTCTGGAAACCTGAGAGGTCTGGCTGCTGCCATCAGGGCAGGCAGGGTGCTGGGGATGATATCACATGTGTGTGGCTTCTGTGAACATGTCGCCTTTCTGCCTTCTTCAGCAGCCCTGCCCAGGAGACACTGGCCCCATTCATTGCCAAGAGGTAAATGTGGGCAAAGGGAGGGAAGCTCTTGTACTCATAGGGGTGGAGTGTGTGGAGAGTGGGTGCAGGGGGGATGGAGTTGCTGTCCCTGAGCAGAAGGAGTTGTGCAGAGTTGGCGGCTTCTGTTTGGAAGCCAAGGAAGCCCATGGTTGGCCATGGTGGCACAGAAGACCCTGGCAAGCAATGCTGCATAGGCAGGAGCTTGGCTCAGAGAACATGGCTGGTGATGAGAAACTTCCATTTGCCAGTGGCCAATAGGACCAGGTCCCTGACCCAAGATGGAGCTGTAGTGTTTCTTGGAAACACTGGGGTTTTGTACTGGGGTTTTGCACACTGGCCTCTGGGGTTTTGCAGCAAGAATAGGTACCAGGGAAGAAAGCAGTTGTTCCTTTGCACTCCTTCCCACCCTACCAGGGGTTGGCTGGACAATGCCTTGGCAGGAGGGGTAATTGAGAGCCCCTGCCTGACCAGGCCCTTGGGAATGACCATGACATTGGAGATGGGTCCTAAAGGCTGAACAAGAGCCAGTGGGCCGTGATCAGGACATCAGGATGCTGCCGCTGAGTGACGGGACAGGACATCTTCTGGGAGAGGAGAGTACTTGGGGAGGACAGGGGAAAAAAAACTTCTGGAAAGCTGAATATTAGGGATATTCTGTTGGATAGAGAGGGAAAACATCTATGACAAGCTGAGGACTGAAAAACAAAGGGAACTTGGCATGCCAAGTGTTCCAGGCAGAGGACCCAGCTGTGCAAAGACTCAGAGGTGGGAAGACCAAAAATGCAGACCAGAATACAGCCAGCATGATCTTGGAGACAAGTTCCCACTAAGAGTCAGTTTGTAGTACTTTGTCATGGCAGCCTCAGGAACCTCATAGAGACGTCCCAGGCCTTTCTCCCAGCTTCTGGTGTTGCTGGCAGTCCTTGCCTTATAGACACATCACTCCTACCTCTGCCTCCACTGTCACAATACCTTCTTTTCTCTGCGTGTCTGTGTCCAAGTTTCCCTTGTATAAGGACACCAGTTGTTGTATTTAGGGCTCACCCTACCCCAGTATGACCTCACTGTAACTTGATGACAAATTGATTGCAAAGACTATTTCCAAATAAGATCATGTTGCCAGGCTCCAGGCAGACAGAATTTTGGCGGGACACTATTCAACCCTGTGTCCTGTCCTTATCCCAAGCTAGAGTCACTCAGCCACCAACATGACTGAAAGAAAGCATATCGTTCAGGCCCCAAGTGCATTTGTTTCTCTTCTTGCCCAAAGGGTTGACGTGGTGGATGAGGATGGGTCTTCTGAGAAAAGCCAGGACCCACGTGCTCTGACAAGATTCCCTGCTGGCTCGAGCAGGTAATCAATTGCTTACCTCTGCCCATGGTTGGAGACTGCCAGGTCACCTCCCTACAGGGCCTCAGGGTCAGTGTCCCCATGTGCCCAGTGACAGGATGGGACACTGAAATCAGTAAGGGCCTGTCTGGCTCAATGTCCTGAGGTTGAAAAGGGCAAAACAGCCTGGTCTTCTGGGAGAGAGTGCTTCAGTCTTGTCTTTCTGATGCTTATCTGTGTCAACTTAAACCTTGCATCACTGAGCACTGTAGTGGCCAACTGTGGGATGTGAGATGGTCTGCGGCCAGGGTACGTGTTCAAGGCTTTCCTGTAAGTTGGTCAAGTTCACCCTGCCAACGCTGTCCTCTGCCTCCTTCTTTGCCAGTGCAGACAGGGGCAGAGCCAAAGTGTCATGGGCCACTTGGGTGGAGCTCATGCTGAACCCAGGTGGGTGCCAGGAACTGGCTCTGGCCCATGAGCCCATGAGATGGGAGGCTCTGGCAGTGGGGTGACAGGGCAGGGGCAGTCTGAGCGTGGGTGATCTCACTCCAGGCAGGGCTCTGATTTGCCCTGATTTCTGAGCCCCAGAGTGTTGGGCAGATAATGGTGCTCTCTTTTGTCTGCAGGCAAAAGGCAATCAATACCTCTTTGTACTCTGAGCTGAATCATGCTAAGTCCTGTGAGAACGCCACTGCCCCTGGGGCTGTTACGGGTCTCGTAATGCCACTGCATGTCCACACACCACTCCTTGACTCAAGTCCCTCAACCATTTGTATGTGACCTTGGTCCTTGGGGCCACCTCTTCTGTGCCAGGAGAGAGATAGGATAACCTGCTACAGCCCAGACTGGTGGAGGAGAAGGAAAACTGCAGGAGTTCAAGGCCAGCCACAGGTCACAGCCAGAGCAACAGGAAAATTTAAGAGCTCTTCACGAGGTAGCATTGATGGGACATGGTGACTAATGGAATACAGGGGCTTAGTATGCCAGCATTGCTGGAATAAAGGGTCACAAACTGGTTGACGAAAATAGCCAAATGTATTGTCTCCCAGTTCTGGAGGCTGGAAGTTTGAAATCAAGATGTCAGCAGGGTTGATTTCTACTAAGACCTCTCTATTTGGTGTATAAATGGCTGTCTTCTCCCTGAATTTCTTCACAAGGTCTTCCTCAGAGTGTCTGTGTCCTGACCGCCTCTTCTTATAAGGACATTAGTCATATTAGATTAGGAGCCACCCTACTCCAATATGACTTCATCTTATTTATATCTGAAACATCCTTATTCCAAATAAGCTCACATTCTGAGGTACTGGGGATTAGGATGTAAATATATAAATTTTGGAGGGGACAAAATTTACCGAAAACAAAGTACATTTCTGAAAAGTGAAAGTGAAAGTCTCAGTCATGTCCGACTCCTGTGACCCCATGGACTATACAGTCCATGGAATTCTCCAGGCCAGCATACTGGAGTGGAAAGCCATTCTCTTCTCCAGGATCCTCAACCCAGGGATCTCCTTAATTTCTGTTTTGGAAAAAACAAAAAGCAATTAATGTTGATTTTACATGCTTTCTTAAAGCACAGAGGAGGAGAACTAGGTTGTGCTATCAATTGAGAGGCATTTTAACATTTATTCCAGAAAACTCCTTTGGCTGTTTACTGCCCACCACCTGGCTGTCACAGCAAAGTGGCTGTCTGTCTTGGTCAGGCCACCATAACCAAGGCCCCACCATAAGTATGCAATAGTGGTTTGTCAGGAAGGCTCTTCCATTAGTGTTTGCAAACTACAAGGTAGCTTCCCCATGAACTGCTGGCTGGTCCCAGGCAGCCTTCCTGTCTGACGCTACCCCCATGAGGCCCTGCAGTGACTTAAGGGGTCACCATCAGCCCCTCCATGCTCAGCTCCTGCCTGCCTCAGTTCAGTTCAGTCCCTCAGTAGGGTCCAACTCTTTGCGACCCCATGAACCACAGCACGCCAGGCCTCCCTGTCCATCACCAACTCCTGGAGTTCACCCAAACCCATGTCCATCAAGTCGGTGATGCCATCCAACCATCTCATCCTCTGTCATCCCCTTCTCCTCCTGCCCTTAATCTTTCCCAGCATCAGGGTCTTTACAAATGAGTCAGCTCTATGCATCAGGTGGCCAAAGTACTGGAGTTTCAGCTTCAACATCAGTCCTTCCAATGAACACCTAGGGCTGATCTCCTTTAAGATGGACTGGTTGGATCTCCTTGAAGTTCAAGGGACTCTCAAGAGTCTTCTCCAACACCACAGTTCAAAAGCATCAATTCTTCAGTGCTCAGCTTTCTTTATAGTCCAACTCTCACATCCATACATGACTACTGGAAAAACCATAGCCTTGACTACACAGACCTTTGTTGGCAAAGTAATGTCTGCTTTTTAATATGCTGTCTAAGTTGGTCATAACTTTCCTTCCAAGGAGTAAGCGTCTTTTAATTTCATGGCTGCAACCACAATCTGCAGTGATTTTGGAGCCCAGAAAAATAAAGTCAGCCACTGTTTCCACTGTTTCCCCATCTATTTGCCATGAAGTGATGGGACCGGATGCCATGATCTTAGTTTTCTGAATGTTGAGCTTTAAGCCAACTTTTTCACCCTCCTCTTTCACTTTCATCAAGAGGCTCTTTAGTTCTTCACTTTCTGCCATAAGGGTGGTGTCATCTGCATATCTGAGGTTATTGATATTTCTCCCGGCATTCTTGATTCCAGTTTGTGCTTCTTCCAGCCCAGTGTTTCTCATGATGTACTCTGCATATAAGTTCAATAAGCAGGGTGACAATATACAGCCTAGACATACTCCTTTTCCTATTTGGAACCAGTCTGTTGTTCCATGTCCAGTTCTAACTGTTGCTTCCTGACCTGCATACAGGTTTCTCAAGAGGCAGGTCAGGTGGTCTGGTATTCCCATCTCTTGAAGGATTTTCCACAGTTTCCTGTGATCCACACAGTCAAAGGTTTTGGCATAGTCAATAAAGCAGAAATGGATGTTTTCCTGGAACTCTCTTGCTTTTTTGATGATCCAGCACATGTTGGCAATTTGATCTCTGGTTCCTCTGCCTTTTCTAAAACCAGCTTGAACATCTGGAAGTTCGTGGTTCATGTATTGCTGAAGCCTCGCTTGGAGAATTTTGAGCATTACTTTACTAGCATGTGAGATCAGTGCAATTGTGCAGTAGTTTGAGCATTCTTTGGCATTGCCTTTCTTTGGGATTGGAGTGAAATCTGACCTTTTCCAGTCCTGTGGCCACTGCTGTTTTCCAAATTTGCATATTGAGTGCAACACTTTCACAGCGTCATCTTTCAGGATTTGAAATAGCTCAACTGAAATTCCATCATCTCCACTAGCTTTGTTCATAGTGATGCTTCCTAAGGCCCACTTGACTTCACATTCCAGGATGTCTGGCTCTAGGTGAGTGATCACACCATCATGATTATCTGGGTCGTGAATATCTTTTTTGTACAGTTCTTCTGTGTATTCTTGCCACCTCTTAATATCTTCTGCTTCTGTTAGGTCCCTACCATTTCTGTCCTTTATTGAGCCCATTTTTGCATGAAATGTTCCCTTGGTATCTCTAATCTTCTTGAAGAGATCTCTAGTCTTTCCCATTCTATTGTTTTCCTCTATTTCTTTGCATTGATCACTGAGGAAGGCTTTCTTATCTCTCCTTGCTATTCTTTGAAATGTTGCATTCAAATGGGCATATCTTTCCTTTTCTCCTTTGCTTTTCACTTTTCCTCTTTTCTCAGCTATTTGTAAGGCCTCCTCAGACAGCCATTTTGCCTTTTTGCATTTCTTTTTCCTGGGGATGGTCTTGATTCCTGTCTCCTGTGCAATGTCACGAACCTCCATCCATAGTTCATCAGGCACTCTATCTACCAGATCTAGTCCCTTAAATCTATTTCTGATTTCCACTGTATAGTCATAAGGGATTTGATTTAGGTCATACCTGAATGGTCTAGTGGTTTTCTCCACTTTCTTCAATTTCAGTTTGTATTTGGCAACAAGGAGTTCATGATCTGAGCCACAGTCAGCTCCCGGTCTTGTTTTTGCTGACTGCATAGTTATCTATAGTTATCTGCCTGCCTAGTTATCTAGAATTCCAGGCCTAGTTGTATCCCTGAAGGAGCTCAGACCACTGGGGAACAGGGATTGAACCAAAATAACTGATTTGTGGCCAACTAGGAGGGGCATCCCCGTCTCAGGCGCCAAACCCTACAGGGGAACAGAAAGAGTGCCACAGCAGGATGCCCCATCCCGCTCTGGACTCCTGACCTGCCTGGGTGCCCCAAAGGCCCCTCAGTACGAGTGTCCAAATCTGAGCTCCCATCTCCACCATCTCCTCCATCCCTTTCCCTCCCCACCTCAACAGCCCACTTGTGGCAGTGGCCCTGCCTCCATGCACCATGTGACCTAGTTTCTGGGGCTCATCTCATTTCCCCCCTCTTGATGTGAAGGATAACTCCTGCCCACCTTCCAAAGTGCACTCACTCGGATACTCCCTCTCAGAGACGCCAGCCTGTGTGAGAGCCCCAGGCCTGGCTGCTGCCCCCATCACAGCACCGCTCAAGCTTTCTTGCCTCTCTGCTTCACCTGTCAGAAGTGCCTTGGTGCTGGTGTGGTTGGGTGCTTCTTGAGCTGCAGAAAGAAAGAAAGTGAAAGAAAGTGAAGTTGCTCAGTCATGTCCGACTCTTTGCAACCCCATGGACTGTAGCCCGCCAGACTCCTCTTTCCATGGAATTCTCCAGGCAAGAGTAAGGGAGTGGGTTGCCATTTCTGTCTCCAAGGGATCTTCCTGACCCAGGGATCGAACCTGGCTCTCCTGCACTATAGGCAGACGCTTTACTGTCTGAGCCACCAGGGAAGTCCATCATCAAATGAAAAGGCCAATATTGCCCCCTGTTGGTGTCAGAGGGAAATGCCACCATGGTCAGCCGAGAAGGAGCTCCTCTGTCCTCCCTCCCTGACTTCTCTCCCTCTTTTAGCTGGATGAGTCCTTTGGCACAGGCCACTTGCATTCCCACCTGCAGCTGTGGCTTCACTGGATAAGAGCTTCTGGCCTCCAGCAGCTCTCAACCTGGCTGACCACTTCAGATTGAACTAGAGCTGTGGGTGGTTGAGGGTCTGGAGAGGGGCGAGGCTGCTGGCTGCAGAGGAGGAGAGGCTTGGAAGACCCCTGTGTGAATTTGCTGGGGCTTCCATGAAAGGGTTCCAGAAACTGGGTGGATTAAACAACAGAAATGCATGCTTTCAGAGTTCTAGAGGCCAGAAGTCCTGAATCAAGGAAGGTGTCAGCGGGGCTGTCTGTTCCTCCAAAGGCTCTGTAGTAGAGTATGTTCCAGGCCTTTCTCTCAGTTTCAGTCCTTGGCACCTCTTAGAGTGTAGATGCATCACTCCGACCTTGTTTCTGCCATCATATGGCTGTCTTCCCTCTGTGTGTTTGTCCCCTTTCTATAACGCACCCTCTCTACTCCAGTACAATCTCATCGTAAATGTTTACCTCTGCAAAGACCCTATTTCCAAATAAGGTCACATTCACAGATACCAGGGGCTTCAGCACATCTTTTAGGAGGGACACAATGCCACCCGTAGCAGGACCCATGGGGGCTGAGCCTTTAAGTCAAAATCGCTCAGGAAGCAAGCATTAAGGGAGAGGCACCAGCTGGGACAGTGCTTGGTTCCTATTTCCTGTCTGACAGAACTAGAAATGCCGGGGAGAAGATACGCTTTACTTACCTGTGACATCCCCAAGTGGAATGTGTCCCTGCTCCCTGGCACAAAGGAGCAACAGGCTGTCTTCATGGTCATCATGAATGGAGATGGGCTAGATGAGAGCTACCCATGTGCACCAGGCCCCCTCTGGGCTTTCTTGTGTAGAGAAGCCCTGTCCACCGCAGCCCTTCCATTTCCTCTCATCATCTAAGTGTCCAGAAGGGAAAGAGATGAGCAGCTCACTGACCTGCCCTCCAGGGGCTCCCTGTCTCCATCCTGCCCCCCACGCACCTCTCCTCCTGGGACCCCCGAGTGTCCTTTCTGACATGCCTGATCATGTCAAGGCCCCAGCCCCACCTCAAGCACATCTTGTGGACTTTCTTTGCCACAGTCGATCTGGCCTCTGTCTTTAAGAGCCCTGCCAGCCTCTTCCTCCTCCCACTGTCTCCCTTCAGTGAGTTTGGGCTCAGCTACTCCTCCATGGAACTTTCCAGGTGCCTTTGGGGCTTGATTTGGGCATGGCCCTACAGGTTACTTGTGTCAGTGCCCATGCCACTTGGCCCTCATCCTGTTCCCTGCTGGGCCAGGGGCTTCACCAGGGGAGGCCTGGGACTCACCCCTACCTGTACCCCAGTGGCCAGGGACAACCAAAAGAAGGAGTGAGTGGCTGTAATGTGGACCTGATAGGTGTGGTTTGGAGTGAAGGAGAACCCCACAAAGCCAACGTTCTAGATTCTCTTCAGCCCTAACCATCAGCACAGATAGATCCTCCTGGGTGTCAGGCCCTGCAGTGGGGACACAAAATCCAGTGGTATTGGAGGGCTGTGTGCAGTCATTCTCAACCAGGCTCTGAGCAAGGGAATGCTCAAAGGGACCTTCTGAGGGCTGAGAATGTCTGATCCTGCCCGGGTTCCAGCTCATGGGCACCTGTTCTCTGACCTTCAAGCCCTGAGTCTCCCCTTTCACTGGCTGTCACTCCAGATTCAGCGTGTAGGTTTCCTGGGGATCTTGCTCACCATGTGTTCCCATCAGCCCATGTGAACTCACAAATTGCCACTTTGGATGCTGCAGTGCGGCCACAGACAGGGCTCATCTCTGTACCCAGAAGGCCCCTCACTGTGTCTGAAGGAAGCTGGGATCAAGAACACGAGACTGATAAGAGGTCCCTTGGTCCCCTTCCTCTGGCACATGGAAGTCAGTGGCCTAAGCTCAGCTGCAGCACCAAGAAGACTCAAGTCCAAGGAGGAGACAAGAGAAAAAAAGGGAGGGGCAAGGTCTGGGTGTCCCACTGCACTAGCCAGGAGGCTCCTGAGAGAGGACACCATGGGACCCCCAGCACAGATGGGGAAGGGGAGGCCTTTCTTACCAGCAACTCTCTACCTCTCCTTTGGCTGCAGTGCAAGAGGCGAGGAGACTGTCCACCTGCAGATCACAACACCCGGGGCAGGACTCCACCTGGTGGCCCCACACCTGGAAGAAATGAGGTACACACGATTGTAGAGATGGGAGCAGCAGGGCCAGGCTGCAAGTGATGAGGTCTGCGGGCTGGTTGGTGGGAGAAATGAGCAACCTGGATTCTTTGCCCCATCCCATTTCACTCCAGAACTCCTGGGAGCAAGCACTTGGTTCTACGGGGGAACAGATGCAGCCCTGGGGACCCCCTGTCTGGAGTTGCTGACTGTCTGCTTGGTGGGGGGAGGCAGACACAGACACAAGTGAGGTCAGGCCTGAGATGCCAACCTAGCCATGTGCCAGGAGCCCCTGGAAGTGATGGCTCACCCTGCTGGGCCCTGAGGATGGGAGCAGCCAACTGTACTGGGTGGGGATCTGGGCTTTGTGGAGCCCCCCCCTGCCCAGGCCACTAAGGCCGTTGTGTGTGACTGGGGCCACCAGGAATGGGGCGGGGTCACTGGATCAGCCTCGACAGTTCAGGAGTGGGGGCGGTTCAGGGAGATGCACAACCAGCAGGGAGCACAGTGGACTCAGGCTTACTCCCAAGGTAGGGGGCAGACAGGTAACATGCAGGCAGGGCTTGGGGGATGGGGGGATGGGTCCAGCAAAGCTGAGGTGGGAGCAATTGGAAATCTGAGCAGGGAGGGGAGACCCGTGGAGGGAGGGAGACTTCTGTGCTTCTCTGTGGCACTCTGACTCCTGCTCATTTAGCTACTCACCTGCCTCCATGCCAGCACCTGGGAGGCTGCAGGAAAGCAGACAGACTGGGACCCCACCTCATGAGGCCAAAGTCTGGGGAGGGAGGCCAGAATGGACACCCAGGCTAATCCTTGGGGCAGTGGGAGCTCCAAGCAAGGGCCTCTCACCCGCATGGTGGTGGGGGTGGTTAAGGAAGGCTTCCTGGAGGAACTGACATCTAAAATGACTCCTGATGGATCTGTGGATCCCTTGACTCTTCCTTGGCTCCTCCCTCTCTACACCGCAGGCCCAGTCAGGCACTGAGTCCTGTCCATTCTGTTTTAGAGATATTTCTGTCCCTACTCGCTTCCCTGGGGCCAGGCCTCCTCTATCACTCACCCCATCCCAGGATCTTCATATTTCTACTTGGGTGCCATTTCTAAAGGGCAGCAGTAGTTCTCTGCCAGGCCTGGCGAAAACCCCTGCAATACCCCCTTCCTTTTAGGCTCTGCAGCCTGAACTCTACCTTGCCTGATGGGGCCCAACCACCCCCTCCTGGCTCCCCTTATATACACTCCTCCCTGGACCTTGCCCTCCAGCCTTCCCCAGCCCCACTTGGCTGTGCAGGCTGTAGGCTCTGCCGGGGATGCCCTTGCCATTTGTATTGTCCAGTCTCAGCCAGGATGTCTCCCATCTGCTGCACCTCCTTCATCTGTGTGTCTTTCTGTGAAGGGCTTTCCATACTGAGCTCACACAGAGAGTCTTCCACACAGAGTCATGATTGTCCACACACGGATGGCCCTGCCCCAAGAACCCCAGGTTCCTGGAGAGCCCAGAGCCTGTCCCAGAACAGGACCACAGTAGCATTTATTGCTGGAATAATTGAGAATTACCCAGTGTGACAATGTCTTTAATATGGCAACACTGGAAGCTGCTTCACTGGTTTCCTTAAGGTGACAAGTACCTGGGAAACAAGGGCAAAGTGACCCTGAAAGACACAGGAGGAAGCCGGGCTGTCTCTGAGGAAGGTCTGCGCTGTGTGCCCCATAGGCCTCTGGCATTTTGTCTGGAAGTGACAAAGCTATAACAGCCCATTGAGATCCCCTGGAGTGCCCCCTCCAACTTTCCAACAGAAAGTCAAGTTGGAGAAAAGGAAGAAAGAGGGAAAACTCTTAATAGAATTCACTAAGCCTTGCCTTGCCCCAAACAGCCAAGCCCATGTCCCCATGCAGGATGTAGATGCAATCACTGTGTCCATCTTACAGATGAGAAAACTGAGACCCTGAATGGTTCAGTAACTGCTAAGTCCCATGGCCAAGAGCAGGCAGATCCATAATTCCCACCTAGCCTGCCTGACTCCCACCCCACACTTTTTGCTCCATAACTCAATACAGTAGTGGGGGCTAGGGGTAGAGGGCAGGGAGGGATGCTATACTTAGTACTTTACAAATTACTATTTATGATTACCTTACCAAGAGGCCTTTCACAGTTTGTGGTTGAGCTTTGGGAGAGAGGTCAGGGCTCAAGAGATTTCCATGTTCTATGTAGAAGGATGAGAGTAGAAATAATGGGGTTCAAGTTTGATGTTTACATGGGGTACAGTGTCAAGGGGCTCGAGGAGAGAGGAGCTGGCAAACTGAGCACAGATCATATTGTGGAGGTGGTGGCTGCCTAGTCATTCCCCTGGAGGCAGCTGGGGAGGTTGGTCAGTTCTGGCCATGTTGAGGGTGAGCTTCCTGAGGGTCAGCCCAGGAAGTAGTGGGTATATGGAGAAGTGGGAAAAGGCAGATGTCATTGGCTTCAGAATGACAGTTGACACCATGGGAGCAAAGGAGGTGACCAAGATCAGTGGCAAAGCATGCAAATGGTGAGGAATGCCAGGAACACCAACATTTAAGGGGAAGAAGAGGAGAAATAGATGGAAGAGATATGGAAGGTGTGGCAAGGCAAGCAGGAAGCGGTGACACAGAGTCATGAAGGATGGATGGGGGAGAAAAGGTGGGAGTTACCCACTGGGTCAGTGTTCCTGAATGGTCACAATGACGGGAGTGTTTCTGTTGGGGTTGGCACCATGAGACTCCCTGATGACCTCAGAGAGAATACAGGGAGTTTGAATCAAGAAGGTAGGATCAATTTTTACCCCATAGAAGATTATAGTCCAAAACTCTGAAGAAGCCAGACTGCTTGGGTTCAAATCTCGGCTCTTCCCCTTGTTCCTTGTGGAACTTGGGACAAGTCACTCCAGGCCCTCTGTGCCTCAGTTTGCTCATTTGGAAAGTGGGCATGGATAAGAACAGTGACCATGCTGTGGGGTTGATGTGAAGAGCTAATGCATGCAGAGTCATGAGAATGGGGTCTCACTGTCAATCAATAGTAGTTGTTAGTAGATCCTGATAATTAGCCAATCCTGCAACATCAGGACTTAAGCTCTTCGGAGAAAATTAGCATTTGGGAATGAGGTAGCTGCCCCCACTTAAGTGTGGGTGCTTAACTTCTGTTTCTTTCCACTTTAGGTCTTCCTCAGGTTCCAAAGACAAAGAGGTCCCTCACCCCGGAGAGCCCAAGAGAAGCTTGACTAGTGAAGGAGCCTTCAGGAGCCCTGATGCAGACTCTGAAAGGTAACTTGGTGCAGGGACCAGAGCCCATGTGGCCCCCCATCCAAGGTCAGTGGATGGAGCTGGGACCAGGGCTATTCCATTCCTCACTGTGTCCCCAGTGTCTGGGGTGCAGGTCCTCAATGAATATCTGTTGAAAGAATGAATGAAGGAATGCATAAGGCCTGGAGAAGGGTAGGCCTCCGCCAAGATCCCTCAGGGAGCCACTTGGACAAAACTCTAGAGGAAGACAAAACTGTAGGCCAGGCCACCCCAACCCCAGCCCTTGGCCCAACCTCATTGTGCCTTTACTCCATGGAAAGCAACCCTGTGGACAGCCATGGCAAGCATAGCCCTGAGCTGGAGGTTTAGGGAAGTCATTGATCAAAGGATGTATGGGCCCTTGCAGAGCATCTCACAGGGACTTCCAGGATGGCCTGTGGACAAAGGGAGATGTGGAAGGGGTGCAGGGGTGGGAGGCAGAATGATAGCAGGGAATGACAAGTCCAGAGGGGCTGGTTGTGCCCAACATCATGCAACCATCGAACTCACGTCTCCCTGAAGCCCAACCAGGGGAGCCTGGGTGTGGTGGGCAGGGGCTGAGAGTTGGGCACGTCCTCAGTGAGAAGCTGGTAGCTAGTAACGAAGAGCCTACAGGCTTGTCCACCTGCTATCGCCTTCTCATTGTGGAACCTCAGCCCTGGGCTCTGTGGTTTATTAGTGGCCCCAACCGTTTTGTCCTTTGTTCTGTTGGTCATGCCCCCGCCCACCTCCCATTGTGCCCCCTTGCTCTGTTTCTTGGCTCCACTCTTGCTCCCAGCCAATCAATTTTGGGATGAAAGCTAAAATAGTGCTGGTATCATCTTGGCTTCTGTTGAAGCAGTACAGAGTGGCAACTGAAGGCCTGGGCTTCTGGTCCTTGAGGACTGCTCTCAGGATGCCTGAAAGTGAAAGTCACTCAGTCGTGTCTGACTCTTTGCGATCCCATGGACTATATAGTCCATGGAATTCTCCAGGCCAGAATACTGGAGTGGGTATCCTTTCCCTTCTCCAGGGAATCTTCCCAACCCAGGAATCAAACCCAGGTCTCCTGTATTGCAGGTAGATTCTTGACCAGCTGAGCCACAAGGGAAGCACATTAAATTAATTTATGTTAATTTAAGTAAAATTAAATTAAAGCCCATTTTTCCAGTGGTCATGTATGGAGTGTTGGACTATATGAGAGTTGGACTATAAAGAAAGCTGAGCGCTGAAGAATTGATGGTTTTGAACTGTGGTGTTGGAGAAAACTCTTGAGAGTCCTTTGGACTGCAAGGAGATCCAACCAGCCCATCCTAAAGGAGATCAGTCCTGGGTATTCATTGTAGGGACTGATGTTTAAGTTGAAACTCCAATCCTTTGGCCACCTGACGCAAAGAGCTGACTCATTTGAAAAGACCTTGATGCTGGGAAAGATTGAGGGCAGGAGGAGAAGGGGATGACAGAGGATGAAATGGTTGGATGGCATCACCGATTCAATGGACATGGGTTTGGGTGGACTCCAGGAGTTGGTGATGGATAGGGAGGCCTGGCGTGCTTCAGTTCATGGTGTCACAAAGAGTCAGACACTACTGAGTGACTGAACTGAACTGAACTGAATTAAATTACATCAAATCAAATTTACATTAAGTCATTAAATTACATTAAATTAAATTTACATTAAATCAAAACCCTGTAAATCAGCAAATGTTTCTTTTCCCATCCAGATCAAGTGCACAGTCAAGTGATGGCAACATGGGATTGGAAGCCATGGGCTCCCCAGCTGAAGACTTGGTTGGAGCAGATGTCAGCTCTGGGAAAGGAGGGTGAGCTACCCTGGGGAGGCCAGTGGCCCCAAGTTGCTGATTCTTTCATGTTCCTGGTAACAGTCAAGCCTCCACAGCTGCTTGGGTTGCTGGGGGCAGAGCACTGCTCATTTTCCATAGTCCTGCCCACTGCTTCTCCCATCTCCAGCACTCCCACCACCACCACATCCTTTGTCCCTGGACTTTCCACTCCCGAGATTTACCTCTCCTTGAATCTTGCTTCTTCTCCTACTCTCTTCCACTGGCTCTCAAGTTCCTCCCAAGTAGGCACAAGGTAAACATGGGGAGCTAGGTTGATCCGTGGGAAGGAGAGAATGATGGGTGAATCACTGCCTTCTTGATTCTTGGCTGAGCTCTAAGGGCAAGCTAGAAAGAAGTCCTTCATCTCTGCTTTTTGCCCTTCCCTTCCAGAAGCCCCAAAGCCTCCTCCCTACCCCAGTCTTCCTCCTCTGGCCAGCTATGCTCTCAGGTTCAGTGAATGGAAGAGCAGTGGCCCAGGAGAAAAAGTGGGAGACAAGTGTATCCACCTGGGCTCTGACTTCTTGGACTTCGATGGAGTCAGGGCCCATTTTCTCAGGTGATTTGTGGAGTGGCAAGGTCCCACCTGTCTCCAAGTGGTTCCAAACCAAGCATAACTCTTCCTGAGGGGAAAAGTCCAGGTGTGCAGATGTTGGTAGAGATAGTTCAGCTCCAAGCTGTACTACAGCCCTCATGGTTCAGAGCAGATGGCCAGAGAGGAATGGCGAAAGTGATGCCTGCAGAGAGCTGCTAAAGCACTTGCCAGCCAGCACCCCTGCCCTACAGCAGTCTGTTTGAGGAGGGACTCCTTTGTTTTCCCAACTGGTCCTTTCAGCTGCCCCTACTTGTCCGAGCCCACCGGAAGCCTCTGCCCTCCCTAGGGTTACTAGTTTGCAACGGATGCCTGAGCCCTGACCCCCACTTCCAAATCAGGAGCACAAGCCCACCTGGGAAGAGGATGGCAGGCTGGGGCCTCTGGTGCCAGGAAAGCCCATGGGGCCAGGGCCTTGGTTCTCTGAGTTTCCCATAGTGGGGAGGGCTGTGCAAGAGCCCCACACCTGCAGCCAGTGTCATGGTGCTGGCCAGCACAGTTTTGCAGATTGACTCCATTCTCTGGTCCAACATTACTGGACTTGGTTCTTGATTACTTCCTCTTCGGATATTTATCCAGATCATCCTTCTTGCGTATGCCCCGTGACAAATTGAAGTCTTTGATTTCTGTTTTCAGTTTCCTTAAAATGAAGCTGAAGCTCATATTAACTTGCAAAATTATCTGAAGAATCTTCTAGATTTTTATAACTTTTAATGCAGTGTTTTACACTGTCTCTTCTATAGTTATTTTGACAATGACTGTTAAGAGACTTGCTTTTATGATCTTTCTAAAGAAAAAGTTGTTTGTCATGAACAAAAAAGCACTCTCCTTTTCCATTCATTTTCCTGAGTTTACTTAATAATTGAATTCAGTGATTATGGTGGGTTTGGGAACAAACGCAAGGTGGAGTGTACAGGCTAGTACAGGTGACCAGGTGCTCCATAAGCCCTGACTTCGCGGAGTGCTATGATTCATGCAGAGACAGAGAACTCAGCCTACACCTAGGAAGGTTGCATAAGACAGCACCCACTGAATCTGTATCAAACTGACGGGCAAAGACAGACTGCAAATGGTTGCTGCTTCTACAGATAGCCACAGGGCCCAGTAATAATCACAGGAATGTTTTAGCATGTGTTAGGGCCCAGACTGATGCTGAAGTTGAAGCTCCAGTATTTTGGTCACCTGATGTGAACAGCCAACTCATTAGAAAAGAGCCTGATGCTGGGAAAGATTGAGGGCAGAAGGAGAAGATGTCATCAGAAGATGAGATGGCTGGATGGTATCACCAATGCAATGGACATGAAATTGAGCAAACTTCAGGAGATGGTGAGGGACAGGGTGATGCTGGGAAAGACTGAAAGCAGGAGGAGAAGGGGATGACAGAGGATGAGATGGTTGGATGGCATCACCTACTTGATGGACATCAGTGTGAGCAAGCTCCAGGAGTTGGTGATGGACAGGGAAGCCTGGTGTGCTGCAGCCCATGGGGTCGCAGAAAGTCAGACATGACTGAGTGAGTGACCTGAACTGAACTGAGGGAGGTTTGGCATGCTGCAGCCTGTGGGGTCGCAAAGAGTCAGACATGACTGAGCGACTTAGCATACTTGCACACACACTGTTCTCAGTAAATGTATGAGGCAGACACAGTTATCACCCCATTTCAGAAGCCACTCTCTTGGGGGGAGTAGACATAAAGACACAAAGTCCTGAACCAAGACCAGGCTTGGACTCCTTCCACAGGCCGTGCTCACCTGCTGGCTTCACCCCTCTCCTGGATGATCAGGAGGTGCCCAGTGCCAACTCACAACCTTGCAAGCCTGCACCAGCAACCATCAGGTAAGGGTTGGCCAACTTCGCAGTGATCAACCTCTTTGCCTCTGGCACCTCAGGTTCCCCCTCGCACTTCTCAGCTCTATGACATCTTCACATCAGGCAATCACCACAGGACAGGGAAGCCTAGAAGGGGCCTTGACATAGAGGTTAGCCCACCCACTAGGGGCAGTGGGAGAGAAGATATGGGTGATAAGTCAGGTGACCCAGAAAACTTAGCACATAGCCACAGGGACTCAAGCTGAGGTGGCAGAGAAGAACGCATTGGGAGTTGGAGCTTAGAAAGAGACCCTGCTCGGAGGAGTCAAGGGGAAGAATCCCAGGGACAGCCAGTAGAGGGCTCAGTCCCAGGGAGCCATTGAGGTGGCTGGGGGAGGTGCAAATGTGCAATGGAAAGAGGTTGTACATTCCCAGGCTGCACGCTTCTCTGCCCTATTTGATCTACCAATCCACCAGTGGAGAGAAACCATTTTACTATGAATTTGTGGAGCATTTAGTAAGTAAAGATCTTTCTGGATTTCCACAGAGCCCCAGGAAATGTAAGTCATGCAAAGATTCTGGAACCCAAAACTAGCAGGACACTTCCCTAGGGATTCCAAACTGTTCATGTCCAGTACTTAGTCTTGAACTGGGGTATTAAGGCCACAGCCAGGGCTCACAGGATGCTCTAACTCACAGCAGCCTTTATTGGCATACATAGGTCCTCCTTTCCCATGAGAATGCAGCTAGGAAAGGGAAGACCCGGGCCCCCAGTCTTCTTTGGTCTGAGGCTTCAGCAGGCCTGTGTGCTTCCTCCCTCAGCTCTGATGCCATATCGGCCTCTGCTGTCCTGGCCAACAGGAAGAGCAACAGCCTGGCAGACCTGGAGGATATGGAGACAAATCCAAAGGGGTAAGGCATCAGCCAACGGTGCTTCTGTGGTGGAGAGATGCAGCTCAGGTATGCATTAGCCCTTGGCTGGGTAGGTGAGATCAGTGATGCCTACTAGCCAAAGGGATGTGGTGAGGGCTGAAGCTCCAGCTACAAACCTCTGGCCTGTGCCTCCGAGGCCACAGAGCCTCCCAGTACACCTTGTTGCATCTAGCTAGGAAATCCTCCATAACCAGGAAGTCATCCACTCTTTCGGTCAGCACTCACTTGGACGGCACCTGCCCTGTCCTGGGGGTTGGAGCACATAGACAAAACCCAGCCAAGACGGGAATAGGGGAAGTGGGGCCTAACACAGCCTTGTGCAACAGGTGATTTTGAGCTAAATTTTGAAAGGTAAATAGGAATCCTCCAAGCAGAGGGAACAGTATATACATAAGACTCCAAACAACCTGGTATTTACTTGGCACTGTATGTAGCTGAGTGTGGACAGGCTTGTCACAGTAGGCATGGGCTGACTGGCCTTTAGTACCGGATATCATTAATAATCACAACTACTTCACTTTGGGGTACCTCCTGTGTGCACAGTCCCGTACTTAGTTTCTTATACAGTCCTCCCCACAATTGTGAGCTTTGCACCTAATTATAATGAAGAACAAAGGACTAGAAGTCACATCTCTGTGACTCCTGGGAAGAACAGTGCTCTGAAAGAAATAACCAAGTTGCTAAGATAAGAAAGTAATGGTGGTGAGGAGGGTACTACTTAGATGAGTGGAGTGGGGCGATGATTCAGGAGAGCTCCTCTAAGGAGGAGAAGGAACCAACAACTCAAGGAAGAGCAAGGAGAAAAGAACTGGAGATGGGCAAACATACACTAAAAAACTCTGCTGTGGGAACACTTAGCAGGTTCCTAAGCATCAAGTAACTGGAGCCAACCTGGTGAGGGGGATCACAGATGGAACTGGGCCCTGGTAAGCCATGAGACGGAGACTGCATCTTATTTCAATTTTTAAGCCAGAGAGGGACATGGTCTGATTTAGGTGTTTAAAAAGTGAGTGAATTCCTGCAATGTTACACCTCATTATAGCTACTTTTATTTTTACACTTGTCACCCCTACATAAACCACGGAGCTGGGGGTTGGGTGGGCAACAGATCTCTAAGGTATGAGGCCCTATTATGTGACTTTTTGTTTGTTTGTTTTGAATTTAACTGAAAGTTAACAGAGTGAAAACAAAAATTGACACCTGTTACCACATTTGGGGAGGGTTAAAGAGGACCCTCCTATGGGCCTCGGTTCTTGGTAAGGACCCAAAGAAGAATCTGAGGTCTTACCCATGGCAAAAGAAAGTTTATTAAGGAAAAAAAAAACAGAAAGAACACCTCAACTGAGACATGGGCCAAGCCAAGAGAGGCACTGGCAACAGAATGATGAAGTACAGGGTTTTTTTCAATACAGAGGGCTTTTACATATTCACCTAGACCAGCATGGACTGACAGTTTTGATTGGCAGTTGGAAGTTGCATAACAACAGGCTCTATCACACATTCTTTCCCGTAAAATTCAGTCTGTTATAATCATGTATATATGTATAGATGTATGTATGTATGTATGTATGTATAGAATATTTATGAACCCTCAGTGGACTCCTGGATGCCTAAGGTTACTTGAGGACACACCTGCACATCAAGGGCACATGTGAGGGAATTGAAAAAGCCCCTGTGGGCTTTGTATGGACTCTCTGCCTAGGGCACATGTGCTAGAGCTGGAAAAGTGTGGTTATTTTGTAGTATATCAGTGAGCTCTCCTGGGCCACAGTGGCACATGTCTGGGGTGGGGTTTAGACATCAGCTTGAATTATCCATTAACTTATGTAATATTCCTCAAACCTGGGGAAGGATCTTGCTTCTTGCTATGCAATTTGACAGTGGAGGAAACAGAGGGCTCCTGTGAAGAGCAGAGCTAGGGATAGAGCTCAGACACGGCTAACTCTGGGCTTCCCTTGTGGCTCAGTGTAAAGAATCTGCCAGCAATGCAGGAGACCCAGGTTCAATTCTTGGGTCCAGAAGATACCCTGAAGGAGGGAATGGCAATCCATTCCAGTATTCTTGTCTGGAGAATTTCATGGACAGTAGAGCCTGGCAGGCTATAGTCCATGGGGTGGCAAAGAGTCAGACATGACTGAGTGACTAACACTTTCACATGGCTAACTCTTACTCTGCTTAAAAGTTTGCAAAATCAAAACAAACTTTATTGATCCGTGTTTCACAACTCTGGCTGCATTTGATAACCACCTGGGAAGTTTTTGTTTATTTTTTTAAGTATCCAGAACCCATGCAGAGATTTAGACTTAATTGCTGTAGGGTAGTGGTTCTGAACCTGGGGCATCTCCCCCACCTCCAACCCCCGAGTCTCGTGGCAATGTTTGGAGACACTGCTGATGGCCACAAATGGGAAAGGGTGTTACTGGCAAGTAGTAGGTGGAGACCAGGGATGCTGCCCAATGGCCGACAGTGCACAGGACCGCTCCCATCACAGTTATCCAGTCCAAAATTTCAATGATGGCGAGGCTGACAAACGCTGTCCTAAAGCTGATCTCTACGGAAAGTCAGAAGATACGGGCTGGGAAGAAAAAACGGCGCACACACTCCCCACCTTCGCTGCAGGTAGCTGAGCAGTGGGAGCAGAACGTACGCACCTGCACAGGCGCACACCTGCACCCCTTTGACTCCAGGCCAGCGAGAGGCCTTCCAGTGTGCGCCTGCGCGTGCGTGCCCCGGGGTGGGGGTGGGGGGGGGAGGTGAACGTATGCGTCCAGCTCCTGTGCGCCTGCGCGCGCCGCCATTTCCTGCGGCTGTGTGCTCGCGTCGCGGGGCTTGTCGGGAAATGCGACAGTCCACGCTTCGAAATGGCTACCTTGGGCGAGAGAAGCCTTGGCGGCAGTTCCCGTAAACGCCGCCAGATGGCGCGCGAGGATAACAATTCTGCCTGGCCGCCCATCTTGGGCGCCTTGGGCTCTCGCTGCCCATCCCCCGATGGTCTGGAGGATCTGGGTGGTCCCACCCGCATGGAGTTGACGCAGCCCTCCTGAACCCGAGTGCACCATCACCACAGTGCAGGCGGAGGCGGGAGAGAGGAAGGAAGCTGGGTGCCTGCAAAGATCCAAAGGGGCTGTTTGGCGAGCTGCCTTGGTGGTCTCTGGACGCCAGAGACTGGCCTTTAGAGCTGGCTGCGGCCAGGACCCATGGACACGAGGGGAGGGCAGCTCGACCCGTCAACCCCGAGGGACCCTGGGCGCACCTGCAAACTCAGGGCGCTGGGGCTCCGTGGGGAGAGGACGTCATTATCAAGAGGTCGAGGAGGGAGGTGGACAGGTTGGGTCGTCCAATCTGCACAGCAGTGCCTTTGTCCCAAAGTTGAAGAACTGCGCTAATCTGACTTTGGTTGCTTCATCACAGTACATGACAGGTACAGGAAGAGGTTGTATAGTGTAGTGAGCATGAACTCCTATGCCTGGGCTCTAATGTAACCCCTGTCCCTTACTTGCTGTGTGGCCTTGGGTATCTTACTCATCTCTGTGCTCCAGTTTTCTTACCTGTAGAATAGTGGCAAAAATACATCCTACCACGTAGGGCTGTTGTGAGGGTTAAATGGTTTTGTGTGTAGGCCATTTCCTGGCACAAAGTACTACATACATGTTGGAGTCTCGTTTTATTAAAAGTTAAAGCTAAATAACCAGCCCCAGAGGAATACCTCTTTCCACCAGAACTATTTAAGGACATGGGGAAGGCTTGCCTCTGATCCTCTTTTCCAGGTTTATTGGCTTGACTTCATTTAATGAGACACAGAGCCGCTCACCCCTTCCCCAGTAAATTTTTGTCATTAGACTTTACATCTAAAGCGTATACTGTTTTCCTCTGTGTTGCAAGTCTGGGTTTTTCAGGTTTGTGTTCTCTCTGCATTAGGAACAGGTGGACTTTAAGCACATGTATTCACTGTGGACAACTGCAGTCAGTCATTGGAAGAGTCTAATGGAGGTACTGCAAGAGTGGAAGGAGCTGTTGTCTTCTGTGTAAAGAATATGACTGTGTCCACAGTTGGCAGTAGCTGGACTAGGCTTCCAGATTTTTGATCTAGTTACAGCCAGAAGTATTATAATATGTTTACTATCTCTAAACACTTGACTTCTAGGCAATGTATTAGGGGCCAGGAGGACTTCTGGGTTATTATATTGCTCAGCAAGACTTCTTGTGACTGTGTCACTAAAATTTATTTTTCATGGGTCAGGTGGGTTATACCTTCTATAATTGTAGTGACTCTGCTCTGAGGCTTAGGGAAAAGCAGCTTTATTCATCGACTTGTCCCTGTGTCACAGTAGACATTCAAATTGCTCTTTGCTGAGAATCTTGGCTTTATTCACAAGCTTGGTGAGGAAAACTTCTATTATCATAATTCTATTGGAGCCATGGGTTGGTACAGGACTCTGATTGAGTAAAGTTAGCTCATGGGGTTCTCAAGGCAAGAATACTGAGAACTAAAGAGTCTCTTGATGAAAGAGGAGAGTGAAAAAGCTGGCTTAAAACTCAGCATTCAAAAAACTTAAGATCATGGTATCTGGTCCTATCACTTCATGGCAAATAGATGGGGAAACAATGGAAACAGTGAGAGACTGTTTTTTGGCCTCCAAAATCACTACAGATGATGACTGCAACCATGAAATGAAAAGATGCTTGCTCTTTGGAAGAAAAGCTAAGACCAACCTAGACAGCATATTAAAAAAGCAGAGACATTACTTTGCTGACAAAGGTCCTTCTAGTCAAAGCTATGGTTTATCCAGTAGTCGTGTATGGATGTGAGTTGGACTATAAAGAAAGCTGAGTGCTGAAGAATTGATGCTTTTGAACTGTGGTGTTGGAGAAGACTCTTGAGAGTCCCTTGGACTGCAAGGAGATCAAGCCAATCAATCCTGAAGGGAATCAGTCTTGAATATTCACTGGAAGGGCTAATGCTGAAGCTGAGGCTCCAATACTTTGGCCACCTGATGTGAAGAACTGACTCATTGGAAAAGACCCTGATGCTGGGAAAGATTGAAGGCAGGAGGAGAAGGGGATGGCAGAGGATGAAATGGTTGGATGGCATCATCGACTTGATGGACATGAGTTTGAGCAAGCTCTGGGAGTTGGTGATAGACAGGGAAGCCTGGTGTGCTGCAGTCCATGGGTCGCAAAGAGTCAGACACGACTGAGAGACTGAACTAAACTGAACTGAAAGCTAGCTCAGGGCTTCCAGAGTCAGGAAACATGCTCTTTAGGCCTTTTTGGTTTGTCATTGACTCAAGCCTATATGTCATAGGCAAAGGTGGGGTGAGTGTGTCAGGGTTAAGGGAGTGGCACTATTGGAGAAGAGCATGCTCTCCAAAAGTTATGAGTTCTGCTCCTCTTGTTATTCCAGCTTGAAGGCAGTGAGTCTGCCTACTATGCAATTAACTTCCATGAATAAAGAGTCCCAAGGCTGGAGGTAGCTGGTGGTATGATCTTCTTGCCCTAATATAGCCCTACAAGCAATTGGAGGCAGGCTGCTGATTGGCAGGGTTGAATTCAGGATGGACCAGGATCAAGGTGATGGTGAACTAGATAGTCATTTTCTGGAATGCTAGGCTCATGTTCTCAATAACCTGACTCAGTCTTGGCCACTGGCCTAGTTGGCGTATGAAATCTTTGGTGCCTGAGGCCATCAGGCACCAGCACCATCACACAGGATGTGGAGGAGGCACCAATGAGGAGAACAAGGCCCTTGGAAGCATGCCAGGATGGGGATGAATGACGATGGGAGGGATGTGCAAGTATAGGTGTGATGTCAGGCCAGGAAGGACAGAAGATCTCCCAAAGAACTTGATACTGAGGACAGCTGGGAGGTCACTGCCTCCTTGCTGGATTCAGAGTGTGGCAAAAGCATCTGGGCTCAGGCTTCATCTTATACAGGGACAGCCTTTGTCAGTTGGAGGGGAGCAGCGGTGCTGGGGTCCTCCTGAGGAGGACATGAGTGCTCCCTGAGGTGGGGGCCATGCCAGGCTCCTTCCTCCCCCCCTCCCCGGGAGAGGAGTCTGCTGTGGTCACAGAAGGGGATATGGGTGTGCAGTGGATGATCAAGGACTCATTCTTCCTCAGCACCTTGGTGGTTTTTGAGGAGAAGAATGTGGTCACCAAGGAGGGAGAGACGTGGCAGGGGAGGCCCGGAGTCCTGCAAGATGATCAAGGAGACCCAGTTGTACCCACCCAGCAGTGCACAGACCCCAGCACCTCGGAGCAGAGCAGCCCCAGAAATCCTGAGCAGCACCTGGAAGTGGACAGCCCGGCCAACAGGTAAGGGCTACTCTGTGCCAGGCTCCTGCTAGCCTGCCTGAACTGGAATTTTTCCAGGGGCCATGACCAAGGTAAGACCCACTTTTGCCCCACATGCATGCCAGTGCCTGGCACATTGCACACCTAGCTACTCAGGCTCCTGCCTGGTGAATGCAGTTAGAATGGTGATTCCCCGGGCATGGAGCAGTATCAAGGGGCTTCCTTTGGCAGAAGGAACTGAGATGGAGCCTGTGATGGGAGCAGTCATCTGTTCCCAGAGGTAAGAAACCCTGGCTAATTTCTTATGTGTGGAAGAGGAAGAAGGTCTCCCAGAGTATAGAAGCACCACAAGTCGGGGCAAGGGTGGCCCCAGGTAAGATGAGGGCTATATGTATGTGTAAAAAGGCTCTGCCAGATAATTAGAAATGATGGGGGAAAGGGGAGACTGTGAAAGAATACAACAAGGTGAAGCAGAGAGAGAAGGTCACAGTGACAGGGGGAAAACAGGAGAGTGCAAGCATATTAGAGAGGTGCCCTGATACTGGCAGTAAAGGTGGGGGTGGGATTATGATTGGTGATGTGTTGGTGTGTGATATGCATAAGTGACAGGACAGGTGTAATTGTCACTAGAGGTGACTTTGTGGTATCGGTGTGTGGTGTTCAAGTCAAGGCTCTCCTGATGGCATCTGCCTGGCTGAACATTACATTCGTGTCCTATAAAGCTTATGGATGTGCTGAAAGATGATTGAAACACAGCAGGTTTGTATTGCTTGGAAATTTCATGGAGAATAAATGAAAGCACTTATCACTTCTGCAGATCCAAGCAAGAGAGAAATGCTAGAAGGGAACACCAGTGTTTCACCAACCCAGGAGACAGGGAACAGTAGCTGTAGCTCCTATTGCAGAGACAGATAAAATAAAAACCTAAAGCTCAACGTTGAAAAAGCTAAGATCAAGGCACCCAATCCCATCACTTCGTGGCAAATAGGTAGAAAATGAAAACAGTGGCAGACTTTATTTTCTTGAGCCCCAAAATCACTATGGACGGTGACTGCAGCCATGAAATTAAAAGACATTTGCTCCTTGGAAGAAAAGCTACGATAAACCTAGACAGTGTATTAAAAAGCAGAGACATTGCTTTTCTGACAAAGGTCCATCTAGTCATGGTTATGATTTTTCCAATAGTCACGTATGGATGTGAGAGCTGGACCATAAAGAAGGCTGAGTGCTGAAGAATTGATGCTTTTGAACTGTGGTGCTGGAGGAGCCTCTTGAGAGTCCCTTGGATAGCAAGGAGATCAAACCAGTCCATCCTAAAGGAGATCAGTCCTGAATATTCATTGGAAGGACTGATGGTGAAGTTGAAGCTCCGATACTTTGGCCACCTGATGCAAAGAGCTGACTCATTGGGAAAGACCCTGATTTTGGGAAAGATTGAGGGCAGGAGGAGAAGGGGGCGACAGAGGATGAGATGGCTGGATGGCATCACCGACTCAATGAACATGAGTTTGAGCAAACTCCGGGAGATAATGAAGGACAGGGAAGCCTGGCGTGCTGCAGTCCATGGGGTTGCAAAGAGTTGGACATGACTGAGAGACTGAACAACAATCTTCATGATACTGGGGTTCTTATACATAAAGGTTCCATACTTAAATAGGAGGCTATTTTTAGTGCCAGGCTCACGTGTTAGATGTAACAGGTTTTCTTATTTAAGAATATCCAACTGGCCTTTGATTCCTTTTGCCCATCTTTGACTTCAGGCCCTGTAGGGGCCCAGACCAAGATACTGAATGGACAACTCTGGACTTTGCGCCACAGTACTCAGTGTACTCTCTGGTTAGAAAGGTTGAAAAAAAATGCAGCCTGTAGGTAAAGGAGGAGGTGATTGGGCTTTGGGTGGGGGGGAGTTAGGGTGGATGTCAGGAGAGTCTTTCTTTATAGGTGGGATGAGGTTGAAGCTGGAAGACTTTGCCAGAAAGATAGATACATTGTGATGGAAATATAGACTCAGGGTGGCTGCAGTGAAGGAAGAGTTAATGGTTGGCTTGGTGGGAAGTGATGAGCGAGGCTGGGCAGGCACCTACTCCTAGACTGACGAGCATGACCCACATTCTGAGGGCCCCAGGCGCCACTGACAGGTTTTGCAAAGGAGAGTCTAAAGACCAGACATGTCAAGCGGGGTGGATATACAGCAACACAAGGGAGGACACCAGTCAAGAGGCTGTTTGCCCAGCCAAGAGATGGCCGACAAGTTGCCTTATCAAAGGTAAAGGTGAAGGAAAGTGGTAGCCAAGGCTGCTCCCAAGATTTCACTTTTGAGCAACTGTGTGTAGTGATGGCTCCAAGGTTTGATAGGAACTAGCTGACAGCTGGTGAGGTTAGTGGGGATTGATGTGCAGAGATGTGATAAGGTCATTTGGGCCTGTGAGGATGACTGTATGCTGAGTCCTGGGAGTTCTAGTGAATCATTGACCCCGAGGGTGGTCTTATACCAGCACACTACCCACTACATTAACCCAATAAAGGACAAAAACTGTGATCACAAGCACAGGTGGGCAGGGTCAGAACCTTATGCCATAAGGACTTGGACTTTCTGCAGAGGAAAAACAGCCAAGAAGATTTCTTTTTAAATTGTTATAAAATACACAAAACATAAAAATTACCATCTTAACCATTTTAAAGTATGCAGTTAAGTGGCATTAAGTACATTCATAGTGTTGTGCAGCCAATGTCCAGAACTTTTCCATTAAACAACAGCTCCCCATACCCTCTACTCCCAGCCCCTGGCACTTACCATCCTACTTTTTGCCTCTATATATTTACTACTATAGATACCTCATAGAAGCGGAACCATACAGTATCTGTCCTTTTATAACTAGCATCTTTCTCTTAGTCTTAATGTCTTAAAGGTTCATCAGTGTAGCATATCAGAATTTTCTTCCTTTTTAAGACTGAATAATATTCCATAATGTGGACATACTGCTTTTTGTCTACTCATCTGTCAGTGAACACTTGGGTTGTTTCCACCTTTTGGCTATTGTGAATAGTGCTGCAATAAATATGGGTGTACAAATATATTTTCAAGATCCTGCTTTCTGTCCTTTTGGGTATATACTCAGAGGTGAAATTGCTGGATCATATGATAACTTTATATTTAAGTTGTTTTAGGAACCACTGTACTGTTTTTCCACAGCAGCTGCAGCATTTTCCATTCCCACCTACAGAGCCAGAAAAATTTTAAGCAGACGATTGATGTGGTCAGATTTGTGCTTTACAGTTATCTCTATGGTGTCAGTGAAAAGAATGGACTTGAAATGGGCAGGTACAGGCAGGGAGAAAAGCTTAGAAGTTGTCCCAGTCCTCCAGGTAAGAGATGATGAGGCCCTATTTATGATAGCAGCTGTGGAGATGGAAACAGAACTGTTTAATAAGAATAATGAACCCAGAATTTGGGAAGCAATGAGGAAGAGAGAAGTGTCAAGTCAGAAAGTATGTGGCTAGGTGGAGTATGTAGCCCCTCCTGGCTCACGTGGTGGGGCAACTCTCCAAGTTGCCACTGCACTTCCTGGAGCCATCTGAACAAATGCCCTTCACGGACACACCAAGCCAAGGCAGCAGTCTCAAACGAGTCAACAGACAAGGGCACCTGAGGCAAGGCTCTGGCTTCCAGGTGTGGCTGTGGACAAGCCCTCTTTACAGACCCAAATGATTCTCCACTTCCAGTCTTTGGGTCCAGTCACTGGCATGGTATCTCAACAGACTAGGTTTATCAGAAAATGTGGCATTTGGAGTGTGTAGGCCAGGGAATTAAGGGCCACTTACTCCTCATAGTCTCAAGTAACAATCAGTTCCTCAGCCCCAGCCTGGACATATGTCAGAAGGAAAGGTGGTCTATGCACCCTTCTAGTGGATGTGGCTTGACTAACCTGGGATTCCAAGAAGCACGGAAGAGGGCAGAGTGAGAACTGCAAGGACACAGGCAACAATAACAGCAGAATTGTGAAGGAGACTTGGATGGAGGATAGAAAAAAATCCAATCAGGATCTTAGAATGTCTGAATTGGCCAAGTTAGAGTAGTTGAGAGCTGAGACAAAATAGAGAATTCTTATGTGTGGGTTGCATATAATTTCACATAGGGACAGTTGGTATGGCCCAGCAGAAGAGGACCAGAGGACAGTCATTACCAAGGGTAAAATCTCAGGCTGTGGGAGATTGTTTTTCCATCAGCTTAGCAAGCTTTAATTTTTATATTTTATAATTTTATTATCTTCATTATCTCCACCATAGTTTGGTCTCAGGTCAAACAACAGGGAGGAAACACAGTCCCACCCATCAACAGAAAATTGGATTAAAGACTTACTGAGCATGGCCCCACCCATCAGAACAGACCCAGTTTCCCCCACAGTCAGTCTCTCCCAACAGGAAGCTTCCATAAGCCTCTTATCCTTATCCATCAGAGGGCAGAGAGAATGAAAACCTCAACCACAGAAAATGAATCAAACTGATCACATGGACCACAGCCTTGTCTAACTCAATGAAACTATGAGCCATGCCATATAGGGCTACCCAAGACAGATGGGTCATGGTGGAGAGTTCTGACAAAACGTGGTCCACTGGAGAAGGGGATGGCAAACCACTTCAGTATTCTTGCCTTGAGAATCCCATGAACAGTATGAACAGGCAAAAAGATAAGATAGTGAAAGATGAACTCCCCAGGTCAGTAGGTGCCCAATATGTGACTGGAGAAGAATGCAGACATAACTCCAGAAAGAATGAAGACATGGAGCAAAAATGAAAACAATGCCAAGTTGTGGATGTGGCTGGTGATGGAAGTAAAGTCCAATGATATGAAGAGCAACATTGCATAGGAAACTGGAATCTAAGGTCCATGAATCAAGGTAAACTGGAAGCAGTCAAACAGGAGATGGCAAGAATGAACATCAACATTTTAGGAGTCAGCAAACTAAAATGGACTGGAATGGGTGAATTTAATTCAGATGACCATTATACCTACTACTGTGGGCAAGAATCCCTTAGAAGAAATGGAGTAGCCATCATAGTCAACAAAAGAGCCTGAAATGCAGTACTTGGGTGCAATCTCAAAAATGACAGAATGATCTCTGTTCGTTTCCAAGGCAAACCATTCAGTATCACAGTAATCCAAGTCTATGCCCCAACCAGTAATGCTGAAGAAGCTGAAGTTGAACAGTTCTATGAAGACCTACAAGACCTTCTAGAACTAACACTCCCAAAAGATGTCCTTTTCATCATGGGGGGCTGGAATGCAAAAGTAGGAAGGCAAAAGATACCTGGAGTAACAGGTAAATTTGGCTTGGAGTACAAAATGAAACAGGGCAAAGGCTAACAGAGTTTTGCCAAGAGAACGCACTGGTCATGGCAAACACCCTTTTCCAACAACACAAGAGAAGACTCTACACGTGGACATCACCAGATGGTCAATACTGAAATCAGACTGATTATATTATTTGCAACCAAAGATGGAGAAGTTCTATACAGTCAGCAAAAACAAGACCAGGAGCTGACTGTGGCTCAGATCATGAACTCTTTATTGCCAAATTCAGACTTAAACTGAAGAAAGTAGGGAAAGCCACTAGACTATTCAGGTATGACCTAAATCAAATCCCTTATTATTATACAGTGAAAGTGACAAATAGATTCAAGGGATTAAATCTGATAGAGTGCCTGAAGAACTATGGATGGAGGTTTTTGACATTGTACAGGAGGCAGTGATCAAGACCATCCCCAGGAAAAAGAAATGCAAAAAGGCAAAATGGTTGTCTGAGGAGGCCTTACAAATAGCTGAGAAAAGAAGAGAAGCTAAAAGCAAAGGAGGAAAGGAAAGACATACCCATGTGAATGCAGAGTTATGAAGAATAGCAAGGAGAGATAAGAAAACCTTCCTCAATTTGAGGAAGAAATGCAAAGAAATAGAGGAAAACAATAGAATGGGAAAGACTAGAGATCTCTTCAAGAAAATTAGAGATACCAAGGGAACATTTCATGCAAAGATGGATACAATAAAGGACAGAGATGGTATGGAACTAACAGAAGCAGAAGATATTAAGAATACACTGAAGAACTCTACAAAAAAAGATCTTCATGACCCAGAAAACCATGATGGTGTGATCATTCACCTAGAGCCAGACACCCTGGAATGCGAAGTCAAGTGAGCCTTAGGAAGTATCACTATGAACAAAGATAGTGGAGGTGATGGGATTTCAGTCGAGCTATTCCATATCTTAAAAAATGATGCTGTGAAAGTGCTGCACTCAATATGCCAGCAAATTTGGAAAACTCAGCAGTGGCCACAGGACCGGAAAAGGTCAATTTTCATTCCAATCCCAAGAAAGACTATGCAAAGAATGTCCAACCTACCGCACAGTTGCACACATCTCACGCGCTAGTGAAGTAACGCTCAAAATTCTCCAAGCCAGATTTTGATAGTATGTGAACCATGAACTTCCAGATGTTCAAGCTGGATTTAGAAAAGGCAGAGGAACCAGAGATCAAATTGCCACCATCTGTTGGATCATAGAGCAAGCAAGAGAGTTCCAGAAAAGTATCTACTTCTGCTTTGACTATGCCAAAGCCTTTGACTGTGTGGATCACAACAAATTGTGGAAAATTCTTCAAGAGATGGGAATACCAGACCACCTTACCTGCCTCCTAAGAAATCTGTATGCAGGTCAGGAAGCAACAGTTAGAACCGGACATGGAACAACAGACTGGTTCCAAATTGGGAAAGGAGTACATCAAGGCCGTATATTGTCACTCTGCTTATTGAACTTATATGCAGAATACATCATGCAAAGTGCCAGACTGGATGAAGCACTATCTCGAAGCAAGACTGCCGGGAGAAATACCAATAATCTCAGATACACAGATGACACCACCGTTATGGCAGAAAGGGAAGAGGAACCAAAGAGCTTCTTGATGAAAGTGAAAGAGGAGAGTGAAAAAGCTGGCTTAAAACTCAACATTCAAAAAGCTAAGATCATGGCATCTGGTCCCATCACTTCATGGCAAATAGATGGGGAAACGATGGAAACTGTGAGAGACTTTATTTTGTGGGGCTCCAAATCACTGCAGATGGTGACTGCAGCCATGAAATTAAAAGATGCTTGCTCCTTGGAAGAAATCTATGACCAACCTAGACAGCATATTGAAAAGCAGAGACATTACTTTGCTGACAAAGTCTGTTTAGTCAAAGCTATTATTTTTCCAGTAGTCATCTGTGGATGTGAGAGTTGAACTATAAGGAAAGCTGAGCGCTGAAGTATTGATGCTTTTGAACTGTGGTGTTGGAGAAGACTCTTGAGAGTCCCTTGGACTGCAAGGAGATCAAACCAGTCCATCCTAAAGGAAATCAGTCCTGAATATTGATTGGAAGGACTGATGCTGAACTGAGGCTCTAATACTTGGGCCACCTGATGAGATGAACTGACTCATTGGAAAAGACCCAGATGCTGGGAAGGATTGAAGGCAGGAGGAGAAGGGAATGGCAGAGAATGAGATGGTTGGATGGCATCACTGACTCGATGGACACGAGTTTGAGCAAGCTCTTGGAGTTGATAGACAGGGAAGCCTGGTGTGCTGTAGTCCATGGGGTCACAAAGAGTCGGACAGTACTGAGTGACTGAACTGAACTGAATAATTTTATAGCTCTGTCATTTCCGATGCCTGAGTATAACAAAGGCAATGTAATTTGGGATATAGAGGAAGACCTTTGATTTCTTGGATGACTTAACTGGTGAAATTTATTCCTCAATTACTTGAAAGAATCAGAATTCCTCATAAGGGAGTACTTGTTCCAACAAAAGTTTAGCAGCAGTAGTTGCAATGCCCCTTTTAAAAGGGAAAGCTTCAAGTCAGTTAAGGAACAGACATGGTAGTAAGAACATATTTAAAATCATGAGATTTAGGAGATGAATGAAATCAAATTGCCAGTGAAGGAAAAGGTCTTGAACATATGTATATTAATAAAACTCCATAGGTAAGTGGTAAGAATTTCCAGTAGAAACCCACTGACTTAGAATACCTGAATTTAAATTTTAAAAAGTAAAATTGCACCTAAATTAACATTTTAAAAATAATTGAAATTATGACTGATAACATTGTGATTGATAACATTGTTCTCTAATATTGGGCAAGGCAGGGCAGCACTGGGATTCTGAGAAATAAAAGCATATCATGGACAGTGAGGGCACTGACAAATCTCTAAGAATTTTATATGGTTTCTGAAATATTTATGTAATTAACATTTTACCCATAAAAATTAGGAAATGCCTTGCATTATTATTATCATTATTTATTATTATTGGATTAGTGCTTCTCATGTAATTTATATAATATAAAGCATATTGTATATTGTACAGTATAAAATACAAATATACAACTCACAAGACAGCTATTTTTATTAAATTAACAATATTAGACTAGCTTTGTTTGCCAAGGATTTACCTAAATTCTTTGAACTTGAATTTTTTAAAAATTCATGTTAGTTTATAAAAAATTCTTATAAAAGAATACTTTTTCTTCTGTACATTCAAAGTACTAGAAAAATTTTAATGAGTTTTAGAAATATTTAATTTATATAAGTGTTTATTTATCCCTAAGTCAACTGGAATAAAGGATAAGTGATCTTGTACGTTTACTTGGTAATTCTATTCACAAGTAAAAAGATATTACACATACACATGTACATAAATGTTCAGATAGACTCAAATGGAGATCTTATGGCTTGAATTCTAAAATTTCAGCCATGTGTCAGGTATAAACACAAATTAAAGACTCATTGGTTTGTATAAGAGCTGGTTCTCCTTTTTGCCACACTTTATATTTTTATCAGAATTCTGTTTCTGGCAGATGGGACAAGTTGAGGTCACCTGCTTGACATAAAGGCTAAAGCTTCCTGCTAATATTTATACAGGAGGCTTTAAATTTTTTTTTTGCCTTGATATATAATCTTATGGAGACTGTAGACTAAATTTTGGGTGAGGGATCAAGGAGAAACTAGTCATTTGGGATATCTTAACAGTTATCTACCTGGACAAAATATCTAGAGCATTTCCAATTAGGTTTTTCAGCATGTTGTTTTTATGCTTTGTGACCACGGAGAGCTTCCCGCCAGTGGAGGCAGGACCTAGAAGGCAACATATTTGTCCTAGACACTTAGGGGAAGAGAAGTCCTTCATCACAGATAGTTTGGGATATTGGGAAGCAATAGTAGCTTCTGTGGAGAGTTGACAGGGAGATGGGAATGAAGAAGTGAGAAGAGCTAGTGCACCCAGCTCTTTCAAGAAGCTTGGCTGTTGCTGGGGGGAGAGAAGCTGCGGAGTTGGGGTGGGGTGGGGTATTTGAAGTTAAGAAAGACCTTTTTGTTTGCCTTAAATGGGCCGTCTAAGTTATTAGCCCATGCTTCTGCTTTTATCCCACTTCCATCCGCAGACTTAGTGATGGGAAGTGTAGTGGCAGCTACTTGATCAGACTGGGGATGGGAAGGGTAGTCGAAGTTACATCCTGAGTGCAATTTGTGACCTGCAAGCAGATCCTCACCCCATAATTTTCATGTGTGTGTAGGGGAATGAAAATGCTATTACTTCGTTAAAAATAACTGTGACTGCTTGGCAATAAAAAAGACAAGGAGATCCTAACTGTGATCAACAAATGGGCAACAACGGTACGTCTGCACCTGAGCCTGTGCGTGTGCCTCGGGCTAATGCTCAGTGGAGTTTGGCAGGTGTGAGCCTGCAACAGCCGCCATTTTCTGCAGCTGAGAGCTCTGACCGCGATGTCCGTCGTGAAATACGACTATCAGTAAAGAAAATGGCTGTCCTGGGCATGCTCAGCTTTGGCAGGGCTTATTCTGGGCTTTGCCCATGTTAGCCAGCAGATGGCAAGCAAGGATCACCTGTTGGGCGTCCTCAGAAGGCTTTTGGTTTTCATGGCCCTTCCCCGCGCATTGCAGGATCATCAGTCTGTTTGAGAATGTAGCAAGCCCTGATGATTCTCTTCCCACTCCTTTGCCCCCCTACCCGCGCCCCCACAGCCCCCAGCCAGCCAAAGCAGGACTTCCCTGTAGCTCAAACAATAAAGAATCTACCTGTGATGCAGGAGACCAGAGTTCCATCTGTGGGTTAGGAAGATCCTCTGGAGAAAGGAATGGCAACCCACTCCAGTATTCTTGCCTGGAGAATTCCATAGACAGAGAAGCCTGGCAAGCTACAGTTCATGGGGTCGCAGGGAGTCAGATATGACTGAGCTGCTAACACACACAGCCAGCCAAAGCAGCTGAGGGGAGAAGCCTCTTGCCAGAGAGCTGGTGCCCTGCTGGATTTTTGTGCACAGGCATTCTGAGCACCCTGGCCTGGGGAGAAGACAGGATGGCTTGGGACTTTTTAAGCAGGACAGGTGAACTGGGACTGGGGAAATTTGGAGAAAGGAGTCATGGCAACAGGATGAAGGGGACAGAAATGCCACTGTTTCCAGCTAAGAGAGGTCTTTGTCTTTTAAAACATCATTGAGGTCATCAGTAGTCATTTCCAGTAGTCATGTATGGATGTGAGAGTTGTACTATACAGAAAGTTGAGTGCTGAAGAGTTGATGCTTTGAACTGTGGTGCTGGAGAAGACTCTTGAGAGTCCCTTGGACTGCAAGGAGATCCAACCAGTCCATCCTAAAGGAAATCAGCCCTGAATGTTCATTGGAAGGACTGATGCTGAAGCTGAAACTCCAATACTTTGGCCACCTGATGAGATAAACTGACTCATTGGAAAAGACCCTGATGCTGGGAAAGATTGAAGGCAGGAGGAGAAGGGGATGACAGAGGATGAGATGGTTGAATGGCACCACTGACTTCATGGACATAAGTTTGAGTAAGCTCCAGGAGTTGGTGATGGACAGAGAAACCTGGTGTGCTGCAGTCCATGGGGTCACAAAGAGTCAGACACAAATGAGTGGCTGAACTGAGCTGAAGTCATCAGGTGTTCTTGGGGACTGTGTTTGCGATGGGAGGGGAGCAGTGGTGCTGGGGTCCTCCTGAGGAGGACATGAATGCTCCCTGAGGTGGGGGCCATGCTAGGCTCTTCTGTGCCCCCCAATCCCACCTCCCCAGGAGAGGAGCCTGCTATGGTCTCAGGAGGGGATATGGGTGTGCAGTGGATGACCAAGGATTCATTCTTCCTCAGCACCTTGGTTGTTTTTGAGAAGAATGTGGTCACCAAGGTGGGAGAGACGTGGCAGGGGAGGCCTGGAGTCCTGCAAGATAATCAACAAGACCCAGCCGTACCCACCCAGCAGTGCACAGACCCCAGTACCTCAGAGCAGAGCAGCCCCAGAAATCCTGAGCAGTGCCTGGAAGTGGACAGCCCGGACAACAGGTAAGGGCTACTCTGTGCCAGGCTTCTGCTAGCCTGCCTGAACTGGAGTTTTGTCAGGGCCCACACCCCAAAGCAAATCCTAACACACTAGTCATGCCCGTTACCTTCTGCAGGTGTGATTGGCTAGGAGTCCTTGTGAAGCTGACCAGCAATGAGCATCCCAGGGGTAGGTCTCTGTTGGCTTGAGTTTGAAGCCACAGCATCAAATCTGTTACACCAAGCATGACAGACGTTTGGAGCATGAAGACCTGGGTTGGCAGAGGGATATAGAGTGCCTTTGCCACTTGTGGGGGTGGAAGATTTCTGAGGAAAGTGTGCTACAATGTGAATAAATTCTTCCACTGCCACAGCCACCAGGATGGCCTTGCATGGCAGCATATCCATGTTCCTTAGCTCCCCCAAGATCTTTCCCCAGAGTGGCCACAAGTTTGGGAAATGATATACAAATGGACTTCCCTGGTAGCTCAGATGGTAAAGAATCTGCCTGCAGCATAAGTGACTTAGGTGCAATCCCTGGGTCGGGAAGATCCCCTGGAGAAGGGAATGGCAACCCACTCCAGTATTCTTGCCTGGGGTATTCCATGGACAAAAGAACCTAAATACTCCATGTGAGCCAGCTGTAGGTAACAAACAAAATGACCAGCCCTCTATCCCCACTCTCATGAAGCACACAGTGAACCAATGACCAACTACAACAGCAGTTACACCACAGTAATAACCATTAGCATTTGCTTCGAGCTGAGAATGTGCAGGCATCCTTCTGATGCTTTATGTGTACTCACTTAATTCTCACACCAACCATATGGGAAAAGTGCTATTATTATCTGTTCTATAGATAAGAAACTGAGGCAGAAGTAGGTTGAATAGCTGGCCAGTAGTTGTCCAACCAGACAGTGGCTTAATAGGGATTAAAACACAGTCAGCCCAGGGCCTGTTTTGCTAATCACCATGTCATATCTGCAGCCTCTCCATTCTTGATAAACTGGCTCATCTTATCCTTCAGGTCTCCTTGATGCTTCAGCTCTTTTGTCGCCTGAACTATTGTGTTGGGTGTGGATAAATGGATGCCAGCCACTTGCTAGCTGCTCAGTCAGAAATGGATGCTGTTTCCTTCCTCTTGTACTCAGTCTTCTTTTCACTGTCTGGTTCTGTACTTTATCCCCCCACCTGTCTTTCCAGGTTCCCACGGGGCTTCCCCTCCCAGCCAGTCCACTTCCTCCAGTCTCCATGGTGCATTCCTGTGTGCTAGAGTGATATAGGACTATCTCAGGGTAACTGGGCACACTGAGGCAGGGAACCTCACCCAGCCTGGGGTGAGAAGGCAGGTACCCTGGAAGGGCTTCCCAGAGGAGAAGGTGGTGTCGTGTGCAAATGTGCCAGAGAGGTCAGATGCACATGACATAGTCCCTAAAGATGGGGCTTGGGAGCTGGGCAGGTGCTAGATTATGATTGTTCTCTACAATCCCCACTCTTAGACTAGTTGAAGTCCTGTGCACTGGATTTTCTGGCAAAGGGGTGGTAGCCCAGAGGCTAGGGCAGGTGGATGAAGCCACACTCAGGACATTATCTGAGTGGCACCATGTTGGAGAGAAGCCAGAGTTAACCCAGGGCAGTGTGTTCCCGTAAAGCTGGGCTGAAGATGTTAGACAGGGAGTTGACATGAGGTGATGGCACAAATGGGGAAGGCTCAGGGATGGAACCTAAAAGAATTCCCTGAACAGGCAGGCAGCTGCAGCAGCCTTTGGTATGGGACTGCTGATCCAGGAGCAGGCAGAATAAAAGCAAGTAATGGCCTGGCCAGAAAAACACCTTGTGAGCTGGCTAGGAGGTCCAATTCCAGGCCAAGGGTTGTGTGTTACACCAAAGGGTTGAGATTCAGAAAAACCATTATACCCATAAGTTTTCTTCCTCTTCTTATGGCAGGTGACTTCCAGAATGAGGTCCATCCACATCTCTTCCTTGGTGATGCCTAAATTAATTTGTCCCTCTCTTCCTCAGCTTTGTATTCTCCAGAGACTTCACTGGAGGAAGGGGGCAGGGAGCTCATTCCTGGAAGGGGCTGAGTCTGTCAAGTTCATGCTAGCCCTATAGCTATGCTATAACCAAGTGAGTCACAGGCCAAGGCCCTTGGCTGTAGGAGTAGTTATGAGCACATGATGGAAGGTTGGGGTCTTGCCTCTGACTTACAAAATGAGTGCTTCTACCCATTGATCTCAGGAGCCTCAAAGAACAGAAGCTCAGTGATCTTCAAGGTTTGTTTAAAAAACACTGGCATTCTTTTAAACTCCTTGACATGGCAGTTTTGGCATTAGCCCCTGATAACCCTGAGTGACTCTGCAACACATCAGTTCTCAATGTTGACATACTTGCCCCTCCCTCCACTTCTTTCAGGATGAGAAACCCCTCGGGCTGCATGGTCTCAGTTCCCAGGCCTGCCCCTTCTGAGCAGCATCCTATTCACATGCCAGCCTCCCCAAGTGAACTGGAGCCCAACTCAACCAGGTAAGAAGAGACCATCTGGGAGATGTTCTTTGGGCTATTCCCTGGAGCTAAAAGACTCAGCTTTTGTCTCATGCTACTTCCTTGACATTAGTTCTAGTGTCTACTGCAATTCCCAGCAACCTGTTGGCCCCTTGGTCAAGGGGCCATAAAGTGTGGCCCAGGTTCCCCTAGTATAAACTCCTGTGTGGAGGCCTGAACGGAGTCTCCCAGTGAGAAGCTGATGTGCCACTTTCTAGGGCTCTGCTACCCTTTGGACCTTGCTAGTGTCTCTTGGGGAACATGCTTGAAAAGGCCAAAGAAATACCTCTGAGGCCAGGGCCTATGTTGTCTGTCTCTCTCATGTTATCTGTTGTGAGAAGAGGCACATACCTACTGCCTCACCTCTGCTCCTGGCCCCCATGCCATGTTAGAGTTCAGGAAGGGAGTCATTGCAAGGAGGCTGAGTGAGGTGTGTGTGTATGTGTGTGTGTGTGTGTGTGTAGGAGAGATCAGAGGAGCCTCTACTGCCATCAAGCCAGCAGGCTGGAATGCAGAGCATGAGAACGGGGCCAAATGTGGGGTCATTATGAGTCTATCATGAAGTAGACCTTGTTTTCAATAATGCCAGTGGCTTGTCCAGGGTGAGGCAACTTCTCAACCTTTGGAACTCCATGAGTGAGAAGGGAGAGAAAGGAGAGATTAGATTGCAGGTGAAGATTTGAATATCTAGGATTGAGACTTATAGGCAACCTCGGTCCCAGACAAAGGGGAAACAAAATGTGGTGAGAGAGGAGGATAGAAAGTCCACTGGAAAAAAAAAAGAAAGCCCACTGGACTGAAGTCTCAGGAGGGTAGTGTACCACCACTGGCTGTAGGGAGCCTCTTTCTAGAGCTATCATATCTGCATACAACCGGCAATACCCATGAACTTTGCTTTCAGCCCAAGTCCACTAAATGGGGGTTCTCCCTGCCTTGGACCCCTGCTTTAGATCAGGCCCAGTCCCCTGGAATCTTCCAGTATCCAGTTTTCTGTTCTGTTATGCTTTTTCTACAGCAAAGGGATTCTCTTTGTGAAGGAGTATGTGAATGCTGGTGAGGTATCTTCCAGGAAGCCACTGTCTTCATTCTATGGCAGGTAAGAAGTCCCAGATCTTTCATATCATGGCCTTCTCCTGCCAGGCCCTGTGTTGTTCTCATTACTGCATCCCCAGTACCTCACTAAGTACATGGCCCGAGTACCTTCATTTATTGTATAGGTGGATGATTTAATCGCCCATGGATAAGATATACATTTCCAGCTGTTCTACCTAACTTGATGTCTTGTGCTCCGCTTTTATCATTACTTCATCCTATGCTCCACTTCCAGCCTCATCCATTTCTACCTTTCTCAGTAGACTACAAGCTTTCTTTTTGTGAAATCCTGAGAGTATCACTCTTGATAGAGCTGTTGAGGCCCTTAAGAACTGTCTAGTTAATTCCATCCTTCCAGAACTCAGAGCTCCTCTCTTCAGATCCCATGCTCCTTCCAGCATGCCAGTTTGCTTCATTTGAACACACATTTGACTGTGTGTGTTCACACAGATACATGCATAACTTTCCACTCATCTTCTCTTTGCTTGCTTCCTGATGCTGTACTGAAGTCTACCTCTGTGCCACCTCAGCTAAAAACTAACCCACACTGAGACAGTGTCCTCCTGGGAATTTTTAAAAATGACACATCCCCTCACTTCTGGGGTTAGGATTTTAGTAACAGAAAGGAACATCCTGGCTTTATTTCAGGATTCGGCCTCTGGGGATCCCAGGCCAGCTTTCACTGCTGCTGTGGAATGATGAGCATGGGCATGAGGATCAAGTTCAAGTAGACTCAACCCTCATTTGTTGGGTCATTTTGGGCAAGATGGTCACAGTTTCTTCATTTGTAACTCCTTAGAATGATTTTTCCCCAGTAGCTTTTTTGAAATATAATTCATATCTCAAAATTCACTCTTTAAAGTGTACAGCCCAGTCATTTTTGGTACATCCACAATGTTGTGAGATCATCACAGCTATCCAATTCCAGAAATTTTTATCACCCAAAAAGAGAAATGCACACCTATTAGCAGCTCTCTCCCTCCCCCCACCTGACACACACACCACCAGCCACAGCCCTTGGCCACCACTATTTTCTGTCTCTATAGACTTTTCAGGGAGGTTTTGATATGAGAAATACTGTTATGAGATATGAGAACTACTGTTTACTGTTATAAACCTCCAGCACCCTCAAGAGAGCTATCTTTGCCTCTATGAACACTGTCTATGAATCTGGTATTTCTTCTTCAAGTCCCACCAGTACTTTGTTTAATTGAACATTTAGAATTGTGTAGCTCAGTGTGTTTTCCCCTTTTGCTTTACATTCCAGGAGGTTTAGAAATAAGCTTAGTGCTCAAAAGAAATCAGAAGCTGGGCTGAAATTCTAGTTCACTCCTTTTACTGCAAGCATGACCGTAGCCAGGTCACTTACCTCAGGAGGTTATCGCACAGCTCCTATGAGAATGGAAGCTTCACCAAAGCATGTCCTAGAGCTTGTAGCTAGTTTTTCTTCCTTGGAAATAATTTTTAATCATTAGTTTTTATATAAGAAGTCATATTATTGAAAAATAAAGACATACAAAGGAAAAAAGCCACCCTGAATCGCACTCTGTAACTCAAGCACAGGTATTATGTTGGAATGTTTCCTTCCTTTTTTGTTCCTGTTCTTAGTGTCTGATTTCTGCTGTGAGTGGGCTCCTGGTGACTGTCACATTATAACCCAGGCACATATGTGGGGAGAAAAGCCATGGTCCTTTCCCCCTGGTCAGTGAAAGTGACAGTTACAGCCTCCAGAATCCTAGCCACACACTTGTCATCTTCCTCATCATGGCAGGTCTTCTTTGCCCCCAGTGCAAGGGATCTTCTCTGCAAGAATTATGCCTTGGTGGCACCCAGTTTAAAGCTTCCCCTACCATTTAGCATAACAGACAATGGCAAGCCAGGCAATCACGTCTCAGCTTGTGGCCACAGGGTTAATCAGAAAAGCATTGTCCACTAATGACTGCAGTAGTAATCTGCCTCCCATTTTTTGCCCTCCTCTCTCCCATCACACTCCCTGAAGCACTGGCAGCAATGAGGACTCATGCAATATGGAGAAGAAACTCTCATATGACGGTACTCTGTACTCTGAGAGGTAAGTCTGCTGTGTTACCAAGGAGCACACAGGTCTACAGACGAGAAGCAGCTGAGGGAGATGTAGCCATTAAGTCCATTTGCTTTTGTCTACTGCTTTGCTACTTCTGATCCATTTCCAGATGTGATGTGTCACACCACAGCATAGGGCATGCTTCCCTCATCCAGATGTCACACTTGTGGCAACCAAAGCCTTTGAATCCAGCTAAGACCAGAAGGCAAACACAGTGAATCAGTGACAGAGCTAGGATGAACCCCAGGGCCCTGACTGCTCTGCCATCTAACTGTGAGCTGAAACTGGCGGTGGTAAAATACAAGGGAGGAGCAGAGCTGTGACGAGGGCAGGTGTCTTTTTAGCAACAGTGTCAAGAAACTGAGCCCTGGGCCAGCAGCAGGGCAGGCAGGGACGTTCAGCAAGTTCTGTCTGAGGGGGAAAAGCAGGGGTGACTCCAGGAACAAAGGCAGAAATCCTGGAACTGGGGAGATACTCAATCTACAAGTCAGTATCTAGGACTTCATTATGAGGTCCCAGCAGGCTCCACAGCCAAACTCACTTTGTGATAGTCCTTGGGTCCTTGCTGTCCCTATGATATTCCAGGCAGGACCCAGTAATCCCAGGCATGAAGAGAAGGGCCATCAAGACAGGGAGCTGGGTAGGGCATATAAGGGCATGTCTCCTGTAGGAGAAGACATGGGTCTTCCTGTTCTAGAGGGGAAAAGCCCACCATGCAGGTATGTTTGGCAGGGGGACAGGGAGAAGCAAGCTGCCTGAAATAAGAATCACATTGCAGTGTCCACACATATGATAGAGAGTAGGGTGAAGATATATGACTGGTTTCTGGAAACAGTGTGAGGGTCTACAATGGGCTGAGGTCCAGTGTGGCCCAAGGCTATATATGACCAGTTACACACCACAGGTAAAGATGTCAGGCCGCCTGCATCAAAGCACAGAGTCTGCCTGTATCACATCACAGAAGTCTGCATACTAGCCTGACCATGGATTCTTCTTTTTCATTTTCCAGAACAAGTGGAGGGATCTGTACTTACTGCAGCCGGGAGATCCGAGACTGTCCAAAGATCACCCTAGAACACCTTGGCATCTGCTGCCATGACTATTGCTTTAAGGTAAGAAAGAGGGGTGGTATTGCCGAACATCATCCAGAGCTGGGGATTCCTTTTGGGTTCAGGGAGAGTGGAGAAGGCTTGATTTCTGTATGCTCATGCTCCATCTCGAAGGCTTTGCAGAAGTGGGAGCTGTGTGAGCTCTCAAGTCTAAAGGGGTTAATGAGTGTTGGCAATTCTATGTGCTTAATACTGTGAGGGAAACAAAAGCAGTCTTATGGGGAAAGACTATTCCCAACAGAGGGCCAACAAGTGCAAAGGCCTTGAGGCAGGAGCATGGAGTATTTTAGCTCACATGGCCTGAATAGCATGAGTGAGAGATTAGCGGTAGGAGATAAAGTCACAAGGATGCCGAAGAACTGGGTCATGTAGGTGTTGGAGGACACAGAGAGACTTTAGATTTCATTCTAAATGAAGCTGGAACCTACTAGAGGGTTTGGGTGGTAGAAACACAAGGTCTGACTGAAGCTAGAGAAAACAAAACAGCCACTTGATTAGGGAGTTGGCATGGCAGATGTCAAGATGGTGGCTGGATTGGGGATACTGTTTGAAAATAGAGCTGGCAGTCTGTGGGGTGTGAAAAAATGTGAGGAGTCAAAGGACACTCTAAAGTTTGGCGCCCAGCCATTACCTGAAATGATGGTGGTGCCTTTTACTGAGAAGGGAAATACTGGAGGGGAGCAGGTTTGAGCAAAGGGGAGGTGTAGATGAGTGAAATTTCAGGGAGAGCTACATGGGGAGCGCCTGTGGTCATATGGATATGTGTGTTTGTGTTCCAGGGAAAGGCCAGGGCTGATGAAATCATCTAGGGTGTGGGTAGGTGGGGATGGGGGCTGACGCTGAGCCTTGTGTCTTTCTAGTGTTTAGAGGTTGGGAAGAGGAGGGGGTCTACAGAGGAGGATGAGAAGTAACACAGAATGTAATGCCCCAAGTGACACAGTTTTTCCAGAGAGTCCAGTGGTCACCAGTGTCAGTGGTTGCTGAGAGATCGAATGGGATGAAGCCTGAGGACTGTGCTTGAAATTTGCAGCATGGTGGTCGTTGACCTCAGTTGGAAGAGTTTTGGTGGAGTGATAGGGATAGAAGCCTGACTGGAGTGGGCTCATGTGGGAATGGACAGAGTCACTCTGAAACACTTTCCTGATGGGTTGGCTTTATAAGGGAGCAGTGCAAGTGGACAGTGGGGCAGAGGTGCCAAGCATGGGTTTATGCTGATGGGAATGGTAAGAGTAGCAAGCAGACACTGATGATGCAGGAGAAACAGATGCTGATGGTGATCCTGATGCACATCTGGAGGAGAGAAAGATGGGTCCCATGTCCCACATGGCAGGGACAGAAAAGGCTGAATCTGTGGGTCACTATGGAGAGGTTCCCAGGTTGGTGGGTAGAAGGATGAGGAACTTCTTCAGTAGTTGCCTCTGTTTTTCTCAGTGAATGAGAAAACAGGATTACCTTTGAGGGATGGGGAGGAGTGTTGGACACTTGAAAGGAAAGGGGAGGATTTGAAAATTGTCTCAGAGACAAGGAGGGTGGATGGGCCCTGCAGAGCCTGCTTGAAGGGAGGACTCATGCATTCCTTTGGAGACCAGTTAGCATGTAGTGTGTTGTTCCCTAGCCAGGCTCAGCCACAGAGGTGAAACAGGGACACTAGCATTTACTGGGGCAGAGGTTATACCAGGTTTAGCACGATTTAGTCTGTGCTCAGGGAACAATAACAGTGAGGCAATGGCAGAGACTATCCAAGTGAGTTGGAGGACATGGAAGTCAAGGAGAGGGGCGAATGACTTATTGGTTATGATGAGGTCTAGTGCAGCAGTTCTCACACTGGAGCATGTGATTCACACTTTCACTATCCCCTGAAGGGCTTCTTAAGACAGAGTGCTGGGCCCCAGCAAGGTTTCTAACTCAGTGCATCTGGGTGGGACCTGAGAATTGGCTTGTCTAAGAAGTCCAGACAATGCTGAGGCTGCTAGTCCACAGAGAGTCTGGCCAGGGTAGTGGCTGAGGTAGAGAGGGGCCCAGGACATTGGAGAAAGGAACAAAATGCTAGGTGGTTGGAAGCCCTTCCATCTGCGCGGATGCAGAATTGACTCAGGAGTAGAGGTACAGGGAGAGACTGTGACATGTGGTTTGGCAAAAACATTGTTTTCCTGATTCCTGGACTTATGTGAAAAGTTATGAAAAAACTGTTTTCAACAATTAAATACCAATAAATTGGATAACTGGGAAGAAATGGATGCATTCCTAGAAACATACAACATACTAAGATGGAACCAAGAAGAAATTGAAAGCTTGGAGAGACCAATAATAAATAGACTGAATCAGCAACCAAGCACCTCTCAACAAAGAAAAACTCAGGGCCAGGTCTTCACAGGCAATTCTAACAAATATTTAAAGAAAAAATAATACCAATCCTTCTTAAACTCTTCCAAAAATAGAAGAAAGAACACTTCCAAACTCATTTTATGAAGCCAGCATTATCCTGACACCAAGTCAAGCATAATATTAGAAACAGGGCTATGCTATGATCCAGCAATCCCACTTCTATGTATATACACAAAGGAATTGAAATTAGGATCTCAAAGCAGTCTCTGCACTGTCTGTTCACTGCAGCATTGTTGATGATAGTCAAAACATGGAAGAAATCTAAATATGCAGTGACTGATGGATAAAGAAAATGTGGTATATATATTAAAATGGGATATGATCCAGCCTTTACAGACAGAAGGAAATCCTGTCATTTGCAGCAACATGGATGAAATTGTAGGACATTGTGCTAAGCAAAGTAAGCCAGACAGAGAAGGGCAAACACTTCTTAGTACCACTTATACGAGGAATCTAAAATAGCAAAATCCTTAGGAGAGAGTAGAATGGTGGTTACTGGGAGCTTGGAGAGGAGGTGAAATGGGGAGGTGATGGTCAAAGGATAGGGTGTCAGGTATGCAAGATGGGTTAGTTCTAGAGATCTACATGGCACAGTGTCTGTAGTTAATAGTATCATATTATATAATTAGAACTTGGCTAACAGAGGAAAAGAATGTTAAATAAAAAATCCTAGAGTGCTTTTTCAACTTTTGTTTATATACCCTAATCACAGAGCACCCCTGTTAAACACAGAACAGAATTACCTAAGCAACTCTTGGCACATTTGTTCCCACAGAGCCCAGTGTTGGAGGAAAGGTACAGTTGGAGTGGGTGGGCATCCAGGGAAGGCTTTGTGAGGGAGGTGGGTCTGGAGTCAGAGATGAAGACATGTCCAGGGGTATTTTCCAGGTGGCTAAACAGGTATCCATCATGCGTGCAGAGGGAATGAGAAAGAAGAGGCCAGCAGGAGGCTGGCAGGCATGGGAGGAGGAGGCCCACAGTGGCAGGAATTTTAAACTTGCCTGACTGGGTTGCACACAGGGCAGGGAAACTTAGAATTGTGGCAAAACAGTGAGACCTGGTATTCTTGGGAAATTCCTAGAATGTGGGCAGGGTGCCTGAGATCCACCCCTGGAGGCCGTGAGCACAGAGGTGGAAAGGATATCACTTTCACAAGATCACAGAGCTGCTCAGAACTGAAGGTCAAAATCCTGGCTCCAATATCAGAGTGAATGTTGTCCAAGTTGTACTCTGCAGCCTCCCAGGAAATGCCATTCCACTGCTCAGGTTCATCTGTATAAATTCATCTGTCACTGTCCTTTATCGGAGGTTTATCTTACCTCTTTTAGATTGACATAACATTTTAAAACACTAGTTTGTATTGTTATGTTTTGGAATAAAGAGAGGACACTTAATGTCCACAGCATCATAACAGCCTTTTAGACTCCTTGTTCTCCACAGAGCGAGGCATGTTGCAAGTCGGGGCTGTTGATTTTTTTTTTTTTCCTGTTAGAAGAGGTTATCCTCTAAATGCATCACCACCACTAGTTGGCTAAGTTGAGGTTCAAGCCCTGGCCTACAGTGACTAAAATGACAGACAGTGAAAAAATGGCCAGGAGACAGGAACTGAAAGGTAGAAGAAGAAAGACGTCAGAGAGGTGCTGGATGAGAATGAGCAGAGGGACTTAGGGATCCTAGCAGCTGATCTCCACTACTTTCAGCCGGAAGCAGAAGGCTTGTCCAGGGTGTGCCTGGAGACAGCTGGGGTCCCAGACATATGGGGATTCTTGGTCTCCTCTTATTTGAGACTGTATGCAGGCCCCTCTGCTCTAACCTCTCATACCAGGAGGGTCTGCAGCAGATGGATAGCCATTTCATCCTTTAGAAGTTGTTTGGAGAGGCAGGCCAGAGGGGCTGGACTGCTGAAATCACCTTCCCTTTCATTGCGCCTTCATATCACCTTCCTTTCACTTTCAACATCACAATTAAGGCTCTCTGATAGATGAGGAAAAAGAGCCTCAGTAACTCATCCAAGCTCAGCCAGCTAAGGAGCAGTCGATTTAGGGCTCAAACTCAGGCCCAATTGTGAAACCTGGGCTCCTAACGACTGTGTGGTCATTCTGCCTGTTAGTTTTTGTTTTACTGTTGCTTTTGTTTTTGTTTGGGCTTTGTCTCTGTTTATGCCAGTTTTAAATTGTCTGCTTCAAAGTCCAGGATGTGACATCAGCTTGGTGCCTGCCCACTCCACTCATTTAGATTGCTGCACTTATATGTTGACCTCTAGCTTGTTTTCTCTTTCAGTGTGGGATTTGCAGTAAACCAATGGGTGAGCTTCTGGATCAGATCTTCATTCACCGTGATACCATCCACTGTGGGAAATGCTATGAGAAGCTGTTCTAGGTGGGTGCTGCCAAGCAGCAGGAAATTTACTAAGGGGAAGAAATGTGCCCTAGTGTCTCCCTGAGTCTTGACCTGAGGCACTGCTATCTCTCCTAGCCTTTATGTTCAGGGGGCCTGAGTCCTTGTGTCCCTATGCCCTTTGACACTTTGAAGTCTTAGGTGGTACAGATGAAGACCTTTCCCATGGACATTTCCAAGCTGCAGAAGCCCCAGTCTCTTCCTCTCAAGGAGCACCTTCCATGCGGCAGCTCAGCTAAGCCCACTAGCTGCCCTGCTAGATCATTGGCCCATCTGGGGACAAGGAAGTAAAGACCTAAAAAGGAAAAGGACATGGAGAAGCACTTAGCTTGTAGATGGCACAACCAGGGCCTCAACCCAGGACTTCATATTCAGCTTCTCTGCCACAGTCCCCTGGGCTGCCTCCAGCATTGCTCAGAGAGCATCAGATCAGGACTCAACAGCCAAGATAGTCAGTAAAACAAGATATTTAGCTGGGGACCAGCAGCAGGTAAAGGCCAGGATAAGTGAGCATGTGTGGGAAGTGATGGTGCTGTCCTGGTGCTTGGGCAGCTTCTGGTCACGTTGTCAACTCTGCTTGAACACAGGTTTGCATGCTAAAAACCAGTAGAATTGACCCTAGTGTCTGAGCTTCATGGGGCCTGGTGATCCTGGCAGCCCATCCTCCTTAGCACCTGTTCAACTAGAAGCACAGGACAGAGTATCTCCCTTGAAGGCAATGGGAATGGGTAGCAACCAGGCCCTCCACCACCTACGAGCCTGTTCTACCTTTTCTCCAGAAGACACATTGATCTGGACTATCACTTCCCATGCCTGGAGTAGTCGCCCTCCCCAAGAGTCTCTGACTGCTCATTGGATTGGGTGTGTGTTTCCAATCTCATGGATACTTCTATTTTCTTTTACTTCCTCCAGGCTGAGAAGAAAGTGATGACTCCTGGACAAGTTTGACTATTCCCAGTTGCCCCAAGTTGCTGGCTCTTCTTCCCTCACTTCCTCCCTCATGCTTCAGATTTGTTCATGTTTTTGCCCTTCTTAAGTTGAACTTGCTTATATCCAGTAGCATATCTTGATGATGTTATGATAATCCCTTGTGTGTGTACCTTTTCATAGCTGAAAAAGCACTTCCCATCCATGATCTTACTTCAGGTTCAAGCAAAGAGTGTTGAACCATAATTCTGTTTTGACTTCCCTAAGACCAGTCAGCTTCCTGATGAGTTTAGGTGGCCTAAGTGTGCCTTTGGGACTTGAAAGCAGAAGGAGACCCCCCTGAAGCTTCTTAGGGGCCAGGGTAAAGAATGCCGATGATCCCTGGTGGGTAAATTGCAGACACTGAATGCTAGGGATCGACATAGGTGAATGTTTAACTTGTCTATTTAGCATATATATTTTTGGACTCTCCATATCCTTTTACAACTAGTTCGTTGCTTTCAATTGAGTTACATAGCAGATTTTAGTTACCTCCTCCTACCTACCTTTCAGTATAGCTGAGTTCTTCCCCGCAGGCATGTGGGCATGTATTAGAAAGTTTACACATTAGGTTTAAATTCTCTATGATGTAATTCTGAAGAGGCTACTGACCAAATGGACACCTGTGTCTGAATTTTGATAGCTGATTGATACCTTAGACCTCAATTTCCAACCCCTAAAGTGTATACAGGGATCCCCTAAAGTAGGTCTTAGAGTGTATAGACTCCAGTAAGATTATGAAGGGAGGAAATCAGCTAGCATTCTTAAGGCCTTACTATGTAGCAGGCATTATAACAGAGTGATGGCATTAATCCCCGTTCTAGTCTTGTGAATAGGGTGTTCTTCTCCCCAGTTTGCAAAAGAGGATATTGAGGCTCAGATAAGCAGTCAGAACCATTGCTGTGTCTCTCCAGTAACTGTAACCATAGTCCTGAGCCTGTGTGGAGGTTAACCTAGTCCTCCTGGGGAATCTGCCCCCCTCAGACCTTCCCTGAGGCACATTTTTACAAAGAGAGGCAGGTGGGAAATTGCACTCCTCCTCTGGGCATCCTGGGTAAAATACAAGAGCCAAACTGGCCCTCCTCACCCCCCTTTTCCATGAAAACACTTCTGAACTGAAATACTCTTCGCTGGGAAGAGATTTGACTCACAGGTCTTCCCAAAGAAGAGCTTGTCAACCCAGGGGAAGCTCCAGTGGGCTAGCTGATCTGAGCACAGGGCCCTCAGTGATGTCCCATTTTCCAGTCCAGACAGATCCCAAGCTAGCAGCAACTACCAAGACCCCAGGAACTTGGAACAGGGACTCCTACTGGCCTGCTGGACAGATGTAGGCCCGTGCAACTGGGCTCCTCCACCTTTGGTACTGGGATTACTGTGTAAATTGGGCTTCCCTGGTGGCTCAGTTGGTAAAAAATCTGCCTGCAATGCAGGAGATCCTGGTTCAATTCCTTGGTCAGGAAGATCCACTGGAGAAGGGATAGGCCACACACTCCAGTATTCTTGAGCTTCCCCTGTGGCTCAGCTGGTAAAGAATCTGCCTGCAATGTGGGAGACCTGGGTTTGATCCCCGGGTTGGGAAGATCCCCTGGACAAGGGAAAGGCTACCCACTCCAGTATTCTGGCCAAAAGAATTCCATGGACTGTGTAGTCCATGGGGGTCACAAAGAGTAGGATGCGGCTGAGCGACTTTCACTTTCACTGTGTAAGTTCCACAAAAGGACAAACTGGCAGTTTCTCTGATTAAAAATGAGGGCCTTTTCTCTTGATCTCGAAGAGTTTGGGCTGCCTTTCTGAGTGTCTGGTGTCCTCCGCTAGCGTTCAGAAGTTGTTTTGTGGATGTTGCTCCACATTAAAATAACATTTTTTTTTTGATGAGCCTGTGGGGGAGAAAGTGGTCTCCCCATCCTATTCTTCCACCATTTTGGGACCACCCCTTCTCTTGATTTAATTAGAAAATGTCTCTCCATCTATGTCCAGTTTCTGAGCCCTGTGCACATTGGATGGTGGACTTGTTCTTCTTGCAAAATGATCAGAGAAGAACATTCCATTTATTTACATGGATGTGCATCAGATTTGCTCTAGATGGGAAAATTGGCACAGCATGCCACGTACTGACACAAAATATGAGCTGGTTTTCCTCAAGACTAGCCCTCAGCCTGGGACTTGGCACATGGTAGGGATTGACACATAGATGCTGAATGAATCAGTGAAAGGGAAAGAGGTCCAAGATAGGCTGGCTTCCCCACCTTCAAGATACACTCTGCCTTTAAGGGAGTTTTAGAACCAGTGTGCAAGATACTGATTTTAATCTGAAAAAATCTCTTTCGTGGTTGAAATGGCTCACATTTCTGCAGACTTAAGGAAGAGAGGTGGTTGCATTACACTTTGCTTCTTTTTAGTTGCCTAGAATTTTTAATCATACTTGCTTGACTCACAGTAACGTACACAAACATAATAAATGGTGAGATACTTCATATGTAAATGTTAAGGTTTCCTTTTTTTAAATGTAATAACTTGGTGCATTTGGCTGTGTGATTAATTTTCTCCTATTATTTGAAGCCATTCTCTTTACAAAATCAAATAAATACTTTTAAGAAGTACCAAATATAAAGAGCTAAAAAAAAAAAAACCCCAGCATTATCTAGAAACTATACATGCACTAGAGGTGTGCAATTCTTGACCTGTCAGATCTTTTTTTAAAAAAAATTAGTTTTATTGGAGTGTAGTTGCTTTACAGTGTTGTGTTAGTTTGTGTTGTACAGCAAAGTGAATCAGCTATACATATACATATATCCCCCCTCCCTTTTGGAGTTCCTTCCTATTCAATAGACCTGTCAGATTTTTTTAGACCTGTCAGATCTTAATGAGTAATGTTTTATTCTTTTGGGCCCATCCTTTCATTGCTGATAGGTGGCTGCTTCATCCTTATTGAGCACTTGCAATGACCAGGACCACAGTCCCTTACAAGCCCATTCTGTCTCTGGAAATGCATTCCTCAGTTGAGTTACAACCTGTTCCCTTTAACTATCATCCACTGATAATCTATAATCCCTCTCTTGTATGCTAGCTCCTAAAATACGTAAATATGCTTATTGGATTCTTCCTCTGTCAACTCTTCCCATTTAGCACTCCTGTTCCCATCAACTCTGGCAGTAATTCTGAATAGACATCTCTCCAACACCCTCCTCAAAGGTGCCCCCTCAACCACACATCCCAACCCATTCCTCCAGATGTGTACCAACAGGAAAGACTTTTCATCTTGTTCATTAGGGCTAGTGGCCCAGGCTGTCAGAATCCTGTTGAACAGCCATTCTGTGTATTAGGTGATCCATGCTTCCAGGTTTTGTACCCGAAAATATAATTTACATGCCATCTATGTCTTGATCCCACCTGGGGCCAAAAAGGGTTGATCAGGAAATCAGCCCAAAGATAGAAGACATGTCAGAGAAATCCTTCCACTACTGAGTAGGGATGTTGGGACCCAATATTCAGTTGATATTGAACTAGTATTCCTGTAGCTACATTCTCACTGCACCTTCAGCCACCATCTTGGCTACATGAGTACCATTGGGAAATGAAGAAGATGCTTAAGCAATTCAAAGGACAAGAACTATAACAATAGCTCCTAACCAGATATTTCTAGGAATCTATTGGTGATAGTATGTGATACAAACACCCACACTCCACCCAAATAGGGTAGTGTTATTTTGAAAAATGACTTAGCAGAGCTGGTTCCCAGCAAGCCAGTTGATCACCATACTCAGCCTCCACTATTCCTCCTTCCCCTCTACAGATCCACACCTATGAGGGCCCTCAACCCATACACCCCACATGGGGTCCTCTGGGGGACTCTACTTATGAATGTATTCCACCTGTGAATTTCCACAAAACACATTCCTCTTGTCCTGTTTTTCTGCACAATATCTTTCCCCCATGAATTTCCCAGTGGAGGAAATCTTCCACCAGGGGACCCAACAGTGGTTATATTGAATTTGAAGTGGAGATTGCCACCCGGTCATTTGGGACCCCTCTTGGCACTGAATCAACAAGACAGGTGTTTTTACCTGCTGGCTGACTGCTCCTGATTATTGAGGGGGAATGGAGTTACTACTACACCGTGGAGGCAAGAAGGACCATATCTGGAACCTAAGAGAAAAAAATGAAAGTGTCTCTTAGTGTTCCCATATCCAATAATATAAGGTAATGGATGGTTATAATGACTCACGCAGGGCCAGTAAGAGATCAGATTGGTTAGGAATAAAGATTTGTATCTTACCTCCACATAAACAACCACAATCAGCTAGATGAGGTCATAGGGAATTGAAGTGCTAGTGGAAGAAGGAAGTTATAAATACTGAGTATGACCTCATGGCCAGTTGCCAAAATAACAACTATAGAAGCTACACATACTTTATCTTGCTTTGTTATTATATGGTTGAATCTCATGCCCATTAATTTTTATTTCTCCCATTTCCAAATGCTGTATTTGAATTGTGTGGGTGGTACTTAATAACCTGTAACCTATAGAGTACAGTATATCAAAGTGTAATTATGGCAGAACTAGAGAAGAAACAGACATCCCCCAGAGAATGAGAGTGTATCTAATGGGACTTTTGCCGTCCCGCCTTCCTGGAGAAGACAGAGGTGCATTCACCTGTATGAGGAATGGTTGCATCATGCTAAGCAGAAGCATGGTGTTGCTACTGTAACCATTTGGAAGAAAATCATGGAGAGAGAAGTATTATGGATGATGAGTGGTCAAAGAGTTGGACCGTGTTGGATCGGCTGTTAGCAACTAGGCCACATCTCTGCCCCTTTGTACAATTTCTACTCAATATATGGGATAGTCCTAGGAACTACATGTTCTAGAATCCCTTATCAAAGTGCCTCCAGGTTTGATTACCCAGCTACTAGAGTACTTTGAGAGAAGAAGAAGCCCTTATTCCCTGGCAGCAGCACTGGGCACTAAGGAGTGTCAAAAAGAGGTTATACCTGGTTTCTTTCCCAGTGACTTCTGGGAAACCTCCTGAGAATCATCCATGACAGTCCTGCCTGCAGCTGAAATCACTGGGGGCTTTTCCCTAGTGTATCAGCAGCAGCCTCCCTCCCCTTCACTGCTCCAACCCTTCTACTGGTTGTGAAAGCCACTGGTTTCCTATTCTCAACCCTTCCTGCTTAGGGAAGAGTGGCACTGCTTTTCTGATGGGCTACCCTGTTAATGCTGTCTCCACGCAGCCTTCCTCTGCACTGTATACCCTGCCTGTGAGTGGCTTCTGCATCATGTCACCTGTCCCATGAAAAACCCCGCACCAGGCCTTCCTCACTGTACACACCAAACCCCTTCTGCACAGTGCTGTAGCCCAAGGAGCACCTTCTGTGCCAGACCCATCACCTAATGACATCTGCAGGATTCTTTTTTCTCTGAACATCCTCTGAACTCAGCCCCACTCATGAATGCCCCCTGTGTTCCCTCCTCATCCCATCCCTCACTGCCCAGGAACTCCTGTCTGCTGACCTGCTCCTCTGGGTGCCCACTATATTGTTAAGAGTTACAGATATCTTAAGATAAATGAGAAAGGGTTTCTTTTATCCAGAATATAGAGCATGAAAGCATCAGCAATGTTCCAAACAAAACCCATAATCATCCTTCATCAGTTAGTTAAGTCCTATGTAATTAATTCTCATTCTGCTCAGTCTTGGGTTAGCAGCCTCATGAACCTATCAGCTTATACCCTAGAGTTCTGAAAACTCTGGCTCACTGCAGTGATAGGATTTCAAAGTTATTTAAGTAATGGCATCAGAAACTCGTGCCTCAGAACATTTGGCAAAGTTCTTTTCCTGAGGGTCTGAGACAGTCCCTTTTTCTTGAAGAGAAAGCATTGTGCCCTGTAGGTGATTGCAAGCGTTTTTGGGGAAGCATAAGTGCAAGACAAAAGATTTAAAATGCCATAGTTAAAGATCTGATGAGAGTTCAACACAAAAATAATGCAACTGACAAGGAAATTTGGTTGTTTCTGTGGTGTGCAACAATTAAAAAGATAACTAGAATTACGATTGCTAACACTACACTGTTTGTTGTTGTTCAATCCTAAGTCGTGTCTGACTCTTGAAACCCCATGAACTGCAGCATGCCAGACTGCCCTGTCCTTCACTATCTCCCGTAGTTTGCTCAAACTCATGTCCATTGAGTTGGTGATGCCATCCCACCGTCTCATTCTCTGTTGTCCCCTTCTTCTACTGCCCTCAATCTTTCCCAGCATAACAGTCCTTTCCAATCAGTCGGCTCTTTGCATCAGGTGGCCAAAGTATTGAAGCTTCAGCTTCAGCATCAGTCCTTCCAATGAATATTCAGGGTTGATTTCCTTTAGGATTGACTGGTTTGATCTTGCAGTCCAAAGGACTCTCAAGAGGCTTCTTCAGCACCACAGTTTGAAAGCATCAATTCTTTGGTGCTCGGCCTTCTTTATGGTCCAGCTCTCACATCTGTACATGACTACTGGAAAAACCATAGTAGTAATAGTGTTAGTCACTCAGTCGTGTCCGACTCTTTGTGATCCCACAGACTGTAGCCTGCCAGGCTCCTCTGTCTATGGGATTCTCCAGGCAAGAATACAGGAGTGGATTGCCATTCCCTTCTCCAGAGGATCTTCCCAATCCAGGAATCAAACCCAGGTCTCCTGTGTTGCAGGCAGACTCTTTACTGTTTGAGCTACAGGGAAGACCAGAAAAACCATAGCTTTAACTATATGGACCTTTGTCAGAAAAGTGATATCTCTGCTTTTTAATATGTTGTCTAGGTTTATCATAGCTTTCCTTCCAAGGAACAAGTGTGTTTTAATTTCATGGCTGCAGTCACCATCCACAGTGATTTTGGAGCCCTAGAAAATAAAATCACGGTTTCTCATTTTTCCCCTTCTATTTGCCATGAAGTGATGGAACTGGATGCCATAATCTTAGTTTTCTGAATGCTGAATTTTAAGCCAGGTTTTTCACTCTCCTCTTTCACCTTCAACAAGAGGTCCTTTAAGTTCTATTTGCTTTCTGCCATTTGAGTGGTATCATTTGCATACCTAAGGTTATTGATATTTCTCCTGGTAATCTTGATTCCAGCTTGTGACTCATCCACCCTGGCATTTTGCATGATGTATTCTGCATATAAGTTAAATAATCAGGGTGACAATATACAGCCTTGACATATTCCTTTTCTAATTTGGAACCAGTCCATTATTCCATGTCCAGTTCTAACTATTGCTTCTTGACCTGCATATAGGTTTCTCAGGAGGCAGGTAAGGTGGCCTGCCATTCCCATCACCTGAAGAATTTTCCACAGTTTGTTGTGATCCACAGTCAAAGTCTTTAGTGTAGTTAATGAAGCAGAAGTAGATGTGTGTGTGTGTGTGTGTGTGTTTTAATTTTCGTCATTTCTCTATGACCCAATGGATATTGGCAGTTTGACCTCTGATTCCTCTGCCTTTTCTAAATCCATCTTGTATATCTGGAAATTCTTGGTTCATGTACTGCTGAAGCCTAGCTTAAAGGATTTTGAGCATTACCTTGCTGGTGAAATAAGCACAATTGTATGGAAGTTTGAACATTTGTTGGCATTACCTTTCTTTGGGATTAGAATGAAAACTGACCTTTTCCTGTGGCCACTGCTGAATTTTCCAAATTTGCTGGCAAATTGAGTGTAGCACTTTAACAGCATAATCCTTTAGGATTTTAAACAGCTCGGCTGGAATTCCATCACTTCCACTAGTTTTGTATGTAGTAATGCTTCCTAAGGCCCACCTTACTTCACACTCCAGGATGTCAGGCTCCTGGTGAGTGATCACACCATCGTGGTTATGTGGATCATTAAGACCTTTTTTGTATAGTTCTGTGTATTCTTGCCACCTCTTCTTAATATCTTCTGCTTCTATTAGCTCCTTGCTGTTTCTGTTCCCTTATCGTGCCCATCTTTGCATGAATTTAAACAGTTTAATATCAGGCAAAGCAGCACCAGGACATATCATAAACAGTAAGGGCATTGACAAACCTCCAGGAAATTCATACTGTTTTTGAAACATTCATTTCAATAACATTTTGTCCACACAAATGGAACCTAGGGAAGGTTAGGCATCTCTTGTGATTTGACAAAGCCTCCCATGAAATTCAATATATCAAATAAAATTTTTACAAGGTGAAAGATCCTTTGTGATTTTCCAGGGTCTCTCTAGGAAAACTCAAATAGGGTTTCAGAATAAAGACTATATCACTCAAGGGAATTCCTTGGTTGTCCAGTGGTTACGACTTGGTGCTTTCACTGCCAAGGGTCCAGGTTCAATCCCTAGTCAGGGAAATCAGATCCCAGAAGCCTTCTGGCATGGTGGGGGGAATAAACAAAGGATATATCACTTAGGATTTGAGTGTGGGGAAAGTAAAATAAAAGAGGTGTCAGGAAATTTGAACACTGGGTTAAATAAGATCATAGGTCCATAACAAACACTACTTGTCTATTTAACCAAAGTGACAAAATATTTTGAAAGTACATATTGAATGAAATGCAATTATAAAGAACCTTAGTTCTTTCAAAATTGACGAGGTTTGACTGAAGGCCATGATAAAGTCAACATAAAGCAAAGAAAATTATTCTGATAAGAATCTTTGCTTTCTAGGCAGATGATTCAAAAATTAAAGAAAAACATTTTACAGCCTTAGTAATTTTAGTACCAATAATCTAAGGAAATGTTTCCTGTTTAACAGATAAAATAAAATAAAATAATAAAAATAAATAAAACACACAAACAAAAAAAATTCTAGTTTTGCATCAGTGTACTATTTGATATCATAGCTCAGTTTTTAAAATATTATATACAAACCCATTGATCTCTAGGCAGCTTTGACCACAAGAAACAAAATCCTTTTTCTGAGAAGCATATCCATTCATGTTTTGTCCTGCCCTTTCATCTTTTTCATTCTTGAACAACCAGTAATTTTACTTTAGGAAAAAATTATTCTTTTTCCTTAAGAAAAACACATCCTGCACATCTTGTATAGTTATCTTAGTATAAGTATCAAGTTTTAAGTTAGCAAAAGATCTTGGAAACTAAGGCTGACATAATATATATAAAACATAATTACTGCTAAAATAAAGTTGTGTGAGAGTAAATTCACTTTCACTAATTCCTGAGAACTTTAAGAGTGTTCAATTCATAAAAAGCAGTTAATTATCTCTAAACCAATCATAACAGAGCTCCTTGAAGGGCTTTCATAATCTAATTCGGTAATACCATCAGGGTAGGACATATTATATACACATACACACACATAAACATAAATGTAAGATAAATAAGTCCTGGGGATGTAATGTACAGGATGGAGACTATAGTTAATAAAACTGTACTGTACTGTGTATTTTTGAAAGTTGCTGAGAGGGTAGATTTTTTAAAATTCTCATTGTAAGAAAAAAAACTATGTGCATTGATAAATTTTAACTAGACTTATAATGGTGATAATTTTGCAACATATACAAATATTGTTATGTTATAAACTTGAAACCAATATAATGTGTTTTCAGACATGTTTCTTAACCTCCACTGTTCTCTGTGATGGCAATCAGAGCACCTCTTCCCATGGTATCACCTTTTGTGACACCTATCATACCTGTAATGCCATGTGGCTGAGTGGGGGCTTCACAGAGCCACAGTGGACTTGTGTTATGAGAGCCCTCAGGTAAAATGCCCCACTTGGGTTCTGTGGCTTTCTGACACCAGCAGGTAACCACTTTTTCTTGGCATGGGAAGGAGATTGATTTAACATGCTTTCAATAGTACTTTCTAGTGAAGTCAGGCATATTTAGGTCTGTGTTCCCCTTCTCAGACAAAGGAAATACCTGCACTCAAAAGGGATTCTGTAAGTATCTTGTTCAGTAATCACCCAGCTTTCTAGAAAGGAGAAACACAGAATTTCAGTCCCACTCCAGTCCTCCTGAATCACAACTTGCACTTTTATCAAGCTCCCCTGGAAGTGGGATCCCACTATATCAGGCCAGATGCACCAGGACCATGCCGTTTATCAGGCCTGGCACGCACCAGTACCGTGCCGATCAGGCATGGTGTGCACCAGTACCGTGCCATTTCCAGACATTGTGACCAGCCTCGGAATTGCAAAGGAACCTCTTGCACACCTAACCCTGCTCACAGCCATTGCAATCAGGACTGGGAGCTCTGGGCCTTACCCTGGAGGGGAAAGTGGCTTCAGCCCTTTCTCTCCTGGCCTCTACCAACTTCCATTGATCAGACGTATTCCTGCTCTGGAATGAGGAGTGTTTGAGGTAGAGAGTGTGTAAACGGGTGGAGGGATTTAGGAAGGTGGGCCTAGGTGAGGGTGGGGGCCACAGGGAAATGAAGGCGGAGGCTTTGGGACAGTAGTTGGATTTGAGTGAGGTCAGGGCTTAGGATAGACATTGTGCTTGGGAAGAGGTGGGACATGGCTTGAGTGGGGGTAGAGATCGGGCTTAAGTAGTGGCAAGGTTTCATTAGGGATGGGACTTGAGTGGGGGTTGGGTCACGGGAAGGGGTGGGGCTTCATGGGGGCAGAGATTGAACTTCCAATGGGGTGGGGATTGGCATTAGGGGCTGAGCTCAGTTGAGGGTGGGGCTTCATTGGAGGTGGGACTTGGATGGGGTGGGCCTTGGTGGCGACCTGGGTCAAACGTGCCGGGAGGCTCAGCGTCAGGGGTGGGACTTAAGGCGTTGGTTGCGCTTCAGTGGAGGTGGGACTTGGCAGCGGGGGCAAGGTTTAAGGGCCAGTGAGGGACTGCAAGTCGCTCAGTCGTGTCCTACTTTTTGCGACCCCCACGGACTATACAGTCCATGGAATTCTCCAGGCCAGAATACTGGAGTGGGTAGCCGTTCTCTTCTCCAGAGGATCTTCCCAACCCAGGGAATGAACCCAGGTCTCCCGCATTGCAGGCAGATTAAGGTTTAAAAGAGGGCTGGAATTGAGGGCGGAGTGATAATAATTGAGGGCTTCCCGATGGCTTAGCCGGTAAAGAATCTGCCAGAGATGCAGGCAGACGTGGGTTCAATCCCTTGGTTGGGAAGACTCCCTGGAGGAGGAAATGGCAACCCATTCCAGTATCCTTGCTTGAAAAATCCCATAGGCAGAGGAGCCTGATGGGCTATGGTCCATGGGGTCACAAGAGTCGGACACATAAGCACGCGCACTGCAGCAATAATCTTAACTACACTAGCGCTGAATACCAGTTGAGCAGTTTCTTGTAAACCTGTACCAGAGTGCTTGTGAGCACTTCTGTAGACTCAGAATTGGCACAGCCTGAGCAGGGGCTTGTGAGGCAGAACCTCGGCCTTGCCTGGAACAGATCCAATGAAGCAGTGTCCACTGCCCCAGCACCAGGGACTGCCTGTGTGAAGCGCTGGAGAGCAGGTCTGGCGCTGCCTGTGGGTGGAATTCTAGCATCTGCACTGCCACTGGATCCCTAACCAGCATGGTGAACAGCTGTGAGATGGAAGAGGCCTCTGTAACCCTGGCAAAAAGCAGGAGGGGCGGGGTTGCCTGCCAAGGTTTACAGGGTCTGCAGGGTAGGGTCACACCTATGCTCGGAGTCGTCTGTTCCTGCAGTGTGGCACTGGAGACCCTTTTTGGGTCCCTTTTCTGCCTCTGATTCTAGCTTCCAGACAGCTGGAAAACATAGGCTCATGTTTTCGGCTCTTGGTTCTTGCTGCCCAGCCCCCATCTTCCCTCCCCCCAACAAAAGATACTTCTTTGGTTAGAGGCCAGTGACATCACCTGTTGCTCCTTAACCTTACCTACCACATGACACCCTTCTGTGATGGAAACCCATGGCCCATGCTGTCCTTGGTATCCATGGCAATATGACAGCTTGTCACACATTCTCTTCAGTTCTTCCCATCAGTTTCATTGCCTTGTGCAGAGCTCCAGTCATCTTTCTCATCTGTCAGGCATTTTCTGAGGAAGGAGGGAACTGGACCCCTTCGTCCTCTAACCTTTGCCCCAGAGAAGTGGGTACCAGATGCCCTGGGACTGCACAGCCCTGAGCCAGGGCATGGGCATGCACACACGCATGCGCGGGGCCCCGCCTCCTTCCTCTGGCCTTTTCACCACAGTCACCTCCAGGACACACAGCAGAGTCCTGGGACTGTGAGGAGAAGCCCACAGCAAGCGGAGGTCAGCAGGGACACGATGAGGTGGAGGAAGCTGGGCCTAAAGAAACCCCTCCACCAAATGATTGGGGAAGCCCTGGGAAGCAGGGGCTGAATCCCTGTGACCAGAAAGGGGAAGGGGGTAGTGGAGGGGTTTTGGTGGTAGTTGGGAGGGTGAGCATTAATGTTGTTCTCACTCCATTTGCATATATAGGCTGTGGAAAACGGAGACGATTCCGCCTTCATACTTGGCATTGACCCAAAATTCCTTGACTTCTGGTCACATTGTGAGCTGATTACTGCCCTTAGTATTAGACCAGTCCATAGAAACTGGGAGCAATGGCTGTGACTGTTGGAGGATTGGTGCAGAGGAATGGACCTGGACCCTAGGAAGGTCTTGCTAATTGTGGGGATCCCCATGGAGTGTAGTGAGGCGGAAATTAAAGAGACCCTGAGGAGGGGCTTAGAGTCCCTCTGCACCTACAGGGTGCTGGGCACAATGTTCAGAAGGGAAGACCAGGCTAAGGTATTTTTCCTTGAATTGACTGACACTATCAACTATGCTACCGTGCCCAGCCAGATCCTAGGAAAGGGAGGTACCTGGGAAGTGGTGAAATCCCGTAGCCCAGATGAGGAATTTATCAACAGACTGAAGTACTTCCTAAAAGATGAGAGTTGAAGAATGGTAGATGTGGCCAAAACCCTGGGCTACAGCACTCACTCTGAGGGGGCAGAGCCAGAGGGCTTGGCTCAAATCAGGCAACCAGTCTTGCAGCCTCTGAAAGAAAGCCTGTGGTACCAAAAACTCAAGACGTTTTCAGGAAACACTCTCCCAGGACCAGGTGAAGAGAGCTTTGAAACCTGGCTAGAGCAGGTGACTGAGATGATGCAGCTATTGCAGGCGTCAGATTGAGAAGTGGCGGCATTTGCTGGAGAGCTTATGCAGCCCTGCCTAGTCCATCATGTGGGTGCTCAGGGTCAGCAATGACTCCATGACAGTGGAAGAGTGCCTGGAGGCCCTGAAGCAGATATTTGGGGCTAAAGAGGACCACAGAACCTTACAGTTTAAGTTATCCCAGACCTTCCAGAAGTCTAGAGAGAACATCTCTTGTTTTGTGGTACGGTTAGAGCCCCTGATTCAGAAAGCTGTGCAGCACAGCCCCTTGTCAGTGAGAAGCACAGACACGATTCACCTGAAACACATCCTAGCTCAAGCCTCCATGACCACTGCCCTCTGGGGCAAGCCCAAGCTACTGGATCAGTGAGAGTGTGTGCCCACTTTCCTGCAGTTAATGAAGCTCCTTTGAGATGAAGAGGAGTGTGAGGCCCCCATGGCAGTGACCGAGAAGAATCAGGGTCCAGCAGAAAGGGTCTGCAGGGCATCAGAAGACAGTGTCCTGATCCCTCAGGTCATGGTACAGGCAGGGTCAATTGCTGAGAGCAGCACTCAGACCATCCAGGAAGGGATCGTTCCATTTCTGAAGTGCAGGTGGCTATCTTCCAGCTGTGACACTGGGGAGGAAGGCCACAGCCAGGCATTATTTCCTAGGGCCGAGAACCAGCCTCCGGCAAAGCCCAGGTCTCAGCTGGCAGCAGAAGAGTCGGGGAACAAGAAAGGGGCTGGGACCATTGAGCTATCCCAAGCCCTAGGAAGCATAGGCTCAACATATCCAGGTACCCCCTCTGCTAGCAGACAACAGAAGAAGTGTAACGGGGGAAGAGGCAGTCCACACAAACAGGGGGAGCCCTGAGTGGGACAGAGGGGCAGGGCAGCCAGGCCCAGCCCCCTCAGCCTCTACCAGCTGGAAGGTGCTCCACCAACCAAGCCAAAATCAATTCAGGGAGGTGCAGGAGACCCAAGTAGGGGGCCATCAGGTGCAGCAAAAGGGGTGCCTGTGCCTCAGACAGAGACCCCAACTTAGCAGAGACTGAAGGTGTAGTCAGGGGCTCTGGCATTGGCCCTGGCTTCTGGCCACCTGCAAACGCCCACCCTGTAGGCTCTGAGTTAACGATGCTGATGGTCCCCCAGGCCACATGGGGCCTAGAGGAGCCTCTCTGGAGGCTATCTCTGCCACAAGGTGCCAGTGCTGGCAAGGAAGAGCTGTGGGGCAGACGGGAGATGCTCCGGTGGGGAGACCGCAGGATCCAGCCTGTCTTCAGAATCATCTACACTGCCCTAGGGAGTCCCCAGGAAGGCAGCACCCTAGAACCTTTCTGAAGTTGAGGGCAGGGAACCAGAGGCCCATGGCACCCAGCACCAGCCTACAAGCCGTCTTCCCCCACCCCAGCCCCTGCAGCCTGGAAGGACTGTAGGGACAAGGACAGCAAAGACTGTGAGCAGGTGATAGGGCCCTGGGTACCTGCTGGGCCAGTACCCCACAACTGGCTTTGGTGTGAGTGGGTGTGTGTGTAAACTTTTGTTCCAAAGGAGGAAAAGGGGAAGGAGGAGGAAGAGGAGGAGGGGGATGCAGGAAGAGGAGGAGGATAATTCATTGGTGGGAGGGAGGGTTCTTTTGTTCTGCTTAGGTTTGAGCTTGGTCACTGGAGGCCTGGGACTTGCCTGGAGAAGTACCACTCACCAGCTGCCAATGCCAAGGTCAGCCCCAAAGCCTGCAACTGGAAACAGCCCTGAGTGGGCAGCCCCTGCCTAAGTGAGGGATGCCTGCAAACAGCTGTTGCCCACACTGGCCTGGGAGACGTTAAGGGCCATGTCACGGTGCCTGGGCCTCCCCCTCCCACCCCCCTAGAGGGGACCCCTATTCAGTATCCCCTGGGGAAGGCTGATCCCTGTCCTGGGAAGTCCAGATGTGTCCCTGTAGGCCCCCTAGTGACCCAGGTCTCAAGGAACCCCTCCTTGCCCCAGTCCCCTCTCCCCTCCCCAACAACACACACCCCCACACCCCGCAGAGCCCTGTGGTGCCCAAGAACCTGGGCCGGGTGTCCCCACCTACCCAGTCAGCCACCACTGGGCCCTGCCACATGCCCTGAGCTTCAGCACCAGCCAAGGCCCTACCCGCTGTGGTCCCGGGTCCTCAGCTCAGTGTGTGCTTTCCCGGTGCAGATTCAGGCTCAGTTCTGCTTGGTCTCCTGGAGATGTGCATGTGTTCTTCTCTGAGAAGTTCCCCCCACCGTGGCCCAGAGACACCCCAGCCCACTCTCAGGAACCAGTGGGAAGGAGGGGATGGACGAGGGCTCGGCCAGCGTCCACCCTGGGACTTCTGGAAGGAAGATCTGCATCGGGGCTGCAGTAGGGCTTTGGGAAGCCCCCAGGACCTGTGCTCTGCTGGGCCACCCTGTGCTTCCTCGGGATTCTGCGTCCTCGGCCTGGTGCAGCATGCCCTGCTGTGTGACTGACTTGTGCCCACCATAGGGCATGTGGGCCCAAGCGGGAGGAGCTGCCCTGGGGGGATCGGGCATTGCCAGCGTCCACCTTCCTGGCAAGACACCGCCTGTGAGGCCCTCAGGAAGGGAGAGTGTGGGGGGAGGGAGGGCCGCTGTGTGGGGGACCCTGGGAGGAGGGGGGGGGGCAGGACCGTGACCTGTGGCCGTTAGGAGTTCTTTGTGTTGATATTCCCTGTCTTCAATAGTTTCAGTCAGTGCTGCTCTTCAATAAAGTTTCCTGAAAGTTTCAGCTGTCTTGTCTCTGCTCTGGATAGTTGAGGGGAGGGGCTCCCTGGTGTGGGGGTACAGTGGCCTGGTACCCCGAGTCGGCACTGCAGTGAGGTCCCGGCAGGGTCCGAGATGGTCTGTGTGGCCCCCTGGGCCGGACGGAGCTTGGCGACAGGGATTTGTGGGCAGGGACTGTGGCTGGTTAGGTCCCCAGGAATCTCAGGGAGCCCCCAGGAATGAGTGGGTTAGATGTGGGGGGAGGGTAGGGTCAGTTGGTAGGACGCCAGGCTCCAGGATCCCTGGCAGCTCCGTGGGGACTCCAGGCACCCAGATGGTTCAGAGAGGTCACCTGTGCCATCCCAAGGACCAGCCAGCCACAGAAAGGTCCTGGTGTGAGATCATGGCCACTGTTAGGAGTGTGGTGCAGGATTCCAGGGCACGGGTGTTTGCCCACCTTCCTGAGATCAGTCTACCCCTGCTGGCCAACAGCGGCCAGCCCGGCTCTGGGCACCCAGGGACGGGGGTGGTGGGGGGGTGGTGTGATGTCCGAAGACAGGAGGGTGGGCCAGCAGGAATTCCACAACCCCCTTTCCTCAGAGGCGGGGAAAGGCTGGCAGCACTGTTCTCCACTTTGAATCCAGGGCAGGGTGGCCTGCTGAGAGGCACGGGCACCCCTCTCCCTGTCTCACTCCCCCGCACTAGTCCTGTGTTCTGGTAGCAGGCAAAAGGCAAGGTGCGGGGATGTCAGTAGGAGGCTGCAGACAGGGGCCCAGCGATAGCCCCTTCCTGCCCAGAGGCTGACTTGGGGTCTGCGGCACCCCCAGAACCCTCGGTGAGCAGTGCATTCACCAGGGTAGAAAGCACCACTGATTCCAGAGACATGTTCTCGAGCCTGAGGCCATCCTGCGTGCGCCTGCGTGTCTGTGCCCCGTGAGGTTGCGCGTTTACGTCCGGCGCCTCTGCGCCTGCGCGCGTCGCCATTTCCTGCAGCCGCGAGCTTGCGTCGCGGTGCTTATCGGGAAAAGCGACCATCCTCGCTTCCAATGGCTACCCTGGGCGCGAGAAGCCTCGGCGGCAGTTCCCATAACGGCCGCCAGATGGCGGGCAAGGATCACAATTCTGCCTGCCGCCCATCTTGGGCGCCCGGGGCTCTCGTTGCCCATCCCCCTGGACGATCTGGGTGTTCCCACTGGCCTAGAGCTGACGCAGACCCCCTGAACCCGAGTGCACCATCACCACAGTGCAGGCGGAGGCGGGAGAGAGGAAGGGAGCTGGGTGCCCGCAAAGATCCAAAGGGGATGTTTGGCGAGTTGCCCTGGTGGTCTCTGGACGCTGGATGCCGGTCCTCAGAGCTGGCCGCGGCCAGGACCCATGGACACGCGGGGAGGGCAGCTCGACCCTTCAAACCCGAGGGACCCCGAGTGGACCTGCCAACTCAGGGCGCTGGGGCTCCGTGGGGAGGGGACGTCATTATCAAGAGGTGGAGGAGGGAGATGGACCGATTGGGTGGTCCAATCTGTATAGCAGTGGCTTGCGCCTTTCCTTTTTCAGTGGTAGAAAGTGAGTAGGAGAGAAATGAGAGGATTACCCTGATTACCAAGTTGTAGAACTACGCTTAAGTCGGCGACCTCTGTTACTGTCATTACAATATATACTGCTTCCAGTTTGTGGGTAGTTACTACTGCTAAGGCCTTGGTGAGCCTGGTGGGCATGGTGCTCAGGCAGTCGGTTCAGCCATGAGTGAGAGGTGCCTCTTCAAATGTCCTATTTGTGATCTAACTTCCTGCCTCCCAGATGCTTATGCGAGTGCACCGACTCTTCTATTTAGACATCTAACATGGTTATGCCTCTTGTTGTCTTCCTTTATACAATCAGGTTCTGCTTTTCTGCCTTATTTGATTTTTATTTCTTCTAGCAAAAGCTCTCCCTGAATTAAGGCCAGGCACAGCACAGGCCATTTTGAGGTTTCTATTTCCAGCCCTAAAAGCCTCCATTTCCCAGAGCTGCAACAGTGCAGGGAAGAGTATCACTTCCATCCCTTATCATTGGTAGAATTTGGCCTTTCCTTTTTCAGCTAGCCATTCCTCTCCCCCTTGTGCGTGATATCTGGGTAAACTGGGAAGAAAGCCTGGGTGCTCCTTCCTTTAGCACCACAGGGAGATCAGAACCATGTGTGCTGGTAACTACATGTGAGAACTCTCACTTTGGCCCCACCTCTTCTCCATGGTAAAATCCCAGGCCACTCTCTATTCCTTGCTCTCAAAAGTCACTTCACAACTGGTTGAGAGGCTTGTCCTGCTCTCTTCAGAACCCTTGATTCTGAAAGTAATGAACCATTTCTTGACTTCTTGATGTGGGTGGGGTGTGTGTGTGTGGGGGGTGTCATTGGTCTCCACATCCAAACCAAATTTTAGGTTGTCATTCATTGTCTTTACATTGGTGGAAGTTATGTGCAAGTATACGGAACTGCACACCACTCGCACCCCATCCCCCCCCACACACTACCAAGAGATTCAATTACAAACAATATCACAGGAGACATGACAGAGATTAGAGCCACTTTTAAAGATTTAGGGGTGGTGGTCCCCATCATATCTCCATTTGCATTGCTAATCTGTTGACTGCAGAAATTGGTTGAATCCTGTAGAATGACTGTATACTCCAGGCTTCACCAAGTAGTAATTCCGATTGTGGATGCTGTGTGCTGGATGTGGTATGATTGCTCAAGCAGATTAATAAGCCCTTGACTGTGTGGATCACAATAAACTGTGGAAAATTCTGAAAGAGATGGGAATACCAGACAACCTGACCCACCTCTTGAGAAACCTATATGCAGGTCAGGAAGCAACAGTTAGAACTGGACATGGAACAACAGACTGGTTCCAAATAGGAAAAGGAGTATGTCAAGGCTGTATACTGTCACCCTGCTTATTTAACTTATATGCAAAGTACATTATGAGAAATGCTGGGCTGGAGGAAGCACAAGCTGGAATCAAGATTGCTGGGAGAAATACCAATAACCTCAGATATGCAGATGACACAACCCTTATGGCAGAAAGTGAAGAGGAACTAAAAAGCCTCTTGGTGAAAGAGGAGAGTGAAAAAGTTGGTTTAAATCTTAACATTCAGAAAACTAAGATCATGGCATCTGGTCCCATCACTTCATGGCAAATAGATGGAGAAACAGTGGAAACAGTGTCAGACTTTATATTTTTGGGCTCCAAAATCACTGCAGATGATGATTGCAGCCATGAAATGAAAAGACACTTACTCCTTGGAAGGAATGTTATGACCAACCTAGATAGCATATTAAAAAGCAGAGACATTACATTGCCAACAAAGGTCCGTCTATTCAAGGCTATGGTTTTTCCAGTGGTCATGTATGGATGTGAGAGTTGGACTGTGAAGAAAGCTGAGCACCGAAGAATTGGTGCTTTTGAACTGTGGTGTTGGAGAAGACTCTTGAGAGTCCCTTGGACTTCAAGGATATCCAACCAGTCCATCCTGAAGGAGATCATTCCTGGGTGTTCATTGGAAGGGCTGATGCTGAAGCTGAAACTCCAGTACTTTGGCCACCTCAGGCGAAGGGTTGACTTATTGGAAAAGACCCTGATGCTGGGAGTGGTTGGGGGCAGGAGGAGAAGGGGACTACAGAGGATGAGATGGCTGGATGGCATCACCGACTCGATGGACATGAGTTTGGGTAAACTCCGGGAGTTAGTGATGGACAGGGAGGCCTGGGGTGCTGCAATTCATGGGGTCGCAAAGAGTCGGACACGACCGAGCTACTGAACTGAACTAGGTCTATGTTATGTGGCCATTGATTTGATGAGTACATTTCTTTCTATTCCAACCAGAGAAAGAGGATGACAAGTAGTTCACAATCATGTAGACAGACATCTCTATTTACAGTTTACTCCACTGCTATGTTAACTCTCCTGCCCTACATCATACCCGACCTCATAACATAGTACAAAGAGATGTGGATCATCTAGACAGCCCATAGAACATCACTCAGATCAGTTAAATGACATGATAATATCAATTGAAGAAGATGAGTAAGAGGCATCTGTAAGACACATGTGCTCAAGAGCATGGGAAGTAAACCCTATGAAAATCCAGGGAACTGACAATTCAGTAAAGTTTTTAGGAGTTAAGTAATCAGAGGCATGCCAGGATGTCCCCTCCAAAGTGCAAGACAAATAATTGCATCTTGAATCCTCCACCACAAAGAAGACAGCAGGGTTATTGCTACAGTCCATATGATGATGCAGAAGGCTCAGAGCTGGGGTGCAGGAGAGGAACCTGCAGCAGGTTCAGGCTGCAGTGGAAGTGTGGACCATCTTTTATGACAGCCCTCATGGTGTCAGATGTATCAGTAATGGGCAGGGATACAGTGTCAAGTTCAAGGCCAGCCCCTGTAAGAGAATTGCCACCTAGGTCCCTGGGGTTCTGGAGGAAGGCCATGCCATCAGCATCAGAGATTATATGTCTTTCTAGAAATAGCTTCTGGTGTGTTTCTGGGCCCTGGTAGAGACACATGCCTGACTATGGGACACAAAGTTGCTGGGGTCCAGCCCCAGCAGGATCCAGGGGTACCCTCAGGATGAACGGTGTCGGAGAGGGAGGGAGAGAGAGAGAGAGAGAGAGAGAGAGAGAGACCAGACTGGGGGTGTGCAGCAGAGTCTGGCAATGCTTTATTTTTTTACCGTAGCTTTTATACCCTAATTTAGTACATTTCTAAGGGGAAGATAGTTTCACATTACATCAGCTTGTCCTTCACAAAACCAGGGTGTTTTCTGCATACTTCTTTGTTTATGAGGGTCTTGTACATTATCTTCTGGTCTTGGAGTCTATTGACATTTTATACAAGTCAGGTGAATGTAAACCTATTTCCTTTCTGTGGTGATCTTAACAGAAAAGTTGCAGTCTCTTAGGACAACATTACAGCATGTCACAACATAGTAGAAGTATAACCTTGTTAACACAAAAGTTGATTCTTTTGTAGAAGTTGTCAGTTGAATTTATCTAAGAGGTTTATCCCACACAGACTCTGAGGCTTTGGTGAGGCAGCCCTTGCCTAGCACTCCTGGCTAATAATTAACAACCGTCTCATTGGTACCACACTAGGGTTAAGCTCTTATTTTCCTAGATCTTTAACTATATTAACAATGGTTTCCATAACACAACCTTAGCACATTAAGAGCAAAAATACAGCAAGCAAATGTTAACCCAATAGCCACTTTTAGAATAATTTTTCTTGTGTTTTCTAATAGGGCTTCCTCACTCCCTGAAGGGCTCTATGTCTATTAGGGCCTTTATATGATCAGGTTCTTTATGCTGTTTTATGATTAGGGTATTATAAGCAGTCATGAATATTAGTACCAAGGGCATAGACACATTTGCTAATCAAACTAGAATGCCAGCAAAGGAGTTTAAATTGAAACACTCCTTTCATCCTGGATAATCTCATAAAATACCACCACCCGGGAAACTTATTTAAAGTTCTAAATTGATTCTTACTTGGAAAGAGATCAGGGAAGGCCTTCTGCCTGTGTCGCAGAAATTAGGGAGTAGTCTATTGAAGCAAGCATCAGAAAGACAGATATCATCTTTAAGGTGAGTGATGGGGGCAGCTTTTCGGAATCCCTGAAAACCTGATCCGCCTTGCCTGTCAGGTTTTCTCCCTCATGACCTTGTCATGGGTGGAGTCTCGTGAGCTGGCCTTTTCAAAATCCCTGAAAATATTATCTGCCTTGCCTGTCAGGTTTTCTCCCTCATGACCTTGTCATGGGTAGGATCTTGTGTGTTGGCTCCCGGCACCAAGTGTTTTGGCTTTTCTCCTACCTTTGCCACGAAAGAGGAGAAGGAGAGGTATTCTCTACCCTCAAATGAAATGTGTCAGTTCAGGTCCTTCAGGAAGCCAAACTGGAGTTGGAAAATGTGAAAGATGTATGTTTCACCATGCATTGCCCCAAATGTCAGAGACGCAGCCTATTAAGAAGCAGAGACATTACTTTGCTGACAAAGGTCCATCTAGGCAAAGCTATGGTTTTTCCAGTAGTCATGTATGGATGTGAGAGTTGGACCATAAAGAAGGCTGAGCACCAAAGAATTGATGCTTTGGAACTGTGGTGTTGGAGAAGACTCTTGAGGGTCCCTTGGACAGCAAGGCGATCCAACCAGTCAATGCTAAAGGAAATCAACTCTGAATAGTCATTGGAAGGGCTGATGCTGAGGCTGAAGCAACAATCCTTTGGTCACCTGATGCGAAGAGGCAACAAGTTAGAAAAGACTCTGATGTTGGGAGAGACTGAGGGCAGGAGGAAAAGGGGGAGACAGAGGATGAGATGGTTGGATAGTATCACCGACTCAATGGACAAGAGTTTGAGCAAACTCCAGGAGATAGTGAAGGACAGGGAAGCCTGGTGTGCTGCAGTCCATGGGGTCGCAAAGAATCGAACACACCTGAGTGACTGAACAACAACAGCAATGCATCGCCATAGATGCTAGAGATACAAGGGACATTGAAACTACTCGTGGTTCCTGCCATTGTGGAGCTTAGAACTGCTGAAGGAATTGCAGAAATACATATGTAATCATCGGAGAAGGCAATGGCACCCCACTCCAGTACTCTTGCGTGGAAAATCCCATGGGCAGAGGAGCCTGGTGGGCTGCAGTCCATGGGGTCGAGAAGAGTCGGACACGACTGAGCGACTTCACTTTCACTTTTCACTTTCATGCATTGGAGAAGGAAATGGCAGCCCACTCCATTGTTCTTGCCTGGAGAATCCCAGGGATGGCGGAGCCTGGTTGGCTGCCATCTATGGGGTCGCACAGAGTCGGACACGACTGAAGTGACTTAGCAGCAGCAGCAGCAGCAGCAACATATGTAATCATTGTGTTAAGTGCTTAAGAAAAGCAAGTACTACAAGATTGCATTAGAGAAGAACTTAACTTAGGTGGGGACAGGAATGCCAGTTGAGGTGCTGTTGGTGATGGGAGAGGAATACTGAAACATGAAGGATGAGTAGGACTTGGCCAGGCAAAGAGTGAGGGAGGTTGTGCTCAGGCAAAAAGAACAGAGTATGCAATAGGCAGAAAAATGACCTCTACCTCAGCCACCCACTTCCCCTGGTCACTTCCCGGGCATTGTCATCTCCTACAACTGCCCTCTCCCACCTCGATCATCAGTGATTTAAGTGTCCCACTCTCTGATTACAGACTCCTCACTGTGGTCATTTTCCAACCTCTTCAGAGCCTTCATTGATTTTTTCTGTCTCTGTCAGCCATCTCCTTCTTCACTTAATCTTTTTACTTAAAAGACCTTACTCAGGTATAATTGAAATGCACATTCTTAAAGTGTACAGTTTGATAAATGTTGATATCTTTTTACACCCATGTAACCATCATGATGATCAGTATAATAAACATTTCCATCCCCCTCAAGCTTTCTCATATCCCTTTGAAGTCCCAGACTTCCCGATAGTTCAGATGGTAAAGAATCTGCCTGAAATGCGGGAGAGCTGGGTTCAATCCCTGGGTCAGGAAGATCTCCTGGAGAATGAAATGGCAACCCACCCCAGTATTCTTGCCTGGAGAATCCCATGGACAGAGGAGCCTGGCCGGTTACAGTCCATGGGGTCACAGAGTCAGACACGACTAAGCGACTAACACACATGTACCGTGCAACCTTGCTAAAGTCACTTATTACTTCTAGGTTTTTCTTAGTAGATTCTATGGGATTTGGGGGCTTCCCTGGTAGCTCAGTTGGTAAATAATCCACCTGCAATGCAGGAGACCATGGTTCAATTCCCGGGTCAGGAAGAATCCGCTGGAAAAGGAATAGGCTACACACTCCAGTATTCCTGGGCTTCCCTTGTGGCTCAGCTGGTAAAAATTCACCTGCAATGTGGGAGATCTGGGTTCGATCCCTGGGTTGGAAAGATCCCCTGGAGAAGGGAAAGGCTACCCACTCCAGTATTCTGGCCTGGAGAATTCCATGGACTCTAGTCCATGGGGATTTGTACACGACTGTGCAACTTTCACTTCATGAGATTTTTATATATAGAAACTGTTGTCTCCGGGTAATAGCAGTTTGACTTCTTTTCTAATAATGAATACCTTTTATTTCTTTTTCTTACCATGAGACAAATACTATTATCTGTCTTAGAAAGACTTTCTGCTTAGCCCATTAGCTTCTGAGTGCAATGTGACAGACTCAGTCCTCCATCTCTTTCTCCTTGCAGTCTTGGCTCCTTAAGACTCTAATTTTGTTTCTCTGGGCCTGTGAGACCACTGAAAGCTGTGTTTTTTTTTTTTTGTTTGTTTTGTTTTTCTTTTTTGGTCCCCAGATATAGCCATCTACCTGGATGAAGCCTGGATTCTCAGCCTCTTTTACTGTGCCCTAGAATTGGCAAATGTCTCCAGAGGAAAAGAAGCTGCAAAATGTCAGTGTATCTTCCCATGGTTCTCCTTTATCCAGCATATTGGCTCCTTAAGTCCTGATCACTTCAGTAGTTCTCCAATGGCTTTAAACTATTTTTGTCATACTTTAAATAATTGTGTTTGCTATTTATTAATGTTATTGTTGTAAAATATTGTATATATACAAAGGGAAAAATGTATCATGTACATTAACAGTCCAAGGAACTGCAGAAAATCCCATAAATCTGTATCAGAGAACAAGTCTGACTCTGTATTGGACCTCTTCCTTTAGCTCTAATCTTTGTGCTGTCACCTGCGCTTAGTCATGCTGGCTCTGCACCTTCATCTCTTCAGTCAATAAAAGAACATTGCCTATCACCTAAAACATATAATAGACTTTTTCTCAAGTCTCTGACTCCCAGGTTTAGCCTTTAAAGCCATAACACTTTTCATTCATACAGAGATAAAAAGTTGCAGAACAGAAAATAGCATTTGTCTTATTGAAGGTTTACAGGAACTTCATGACCTGACCTACCTGGACACCTGCAAGAACAAGGGTTTATCACATTTCCTCTAGGGTCTGCCTAGCACCAAGAGGTCTGCACCAACCAGCTACACTCTCCCTTTTTACTATAAAAGAAGCCTGAATTCTAACTTGGGTAAAATGGTTCTTTTGGATATGAACGAACCATTTTCTTGATCTGCTGACTTTCTGAATAAAGTCACTATTCCTTGCTCCAACACTTTGTCTATTTATTTGGCCTGTCATGTGCTTAGCAATATGAGCTTATTGTGCGTGTGTGCATGCTAAGTAGCTTCAATTGTGTGCGACTGTTTTCAACGCTATGGCCTGTAGCCCACCAGACTTCTCTGCCCATGGGATTCTCCAGGCAAGAATACTGGAGTGGGTTGCCATGCCCTCCTCCAGGGGATCTTCTCGACGCAGGGATTGAACCCACGTCTCTTACATCTCCTGCATGGGCAGGCAGGTTCTTTATCACTAGCGCCACCTGAAGCCCCATGAGCTTGGACTTGGTAACAAACCCACCATGCACGTGAGCTTTAGGTACCCTCCTCATTTATAGTTATTCCTAGTCCACCCTCATGCCATTATCCTACATTATTCTTTTTTAAAAATTCCTTTAAAATGAGATATAATTGGCATATAACATCGTGTAAGTTTAAGGTATACAATGTATTGACTTTATACATTTATATGTTGCAATGTGTTACTGCCTTAAGGTTAGCTAACACATCTATCATATCACAAAATTATCATTTTTTTGGGTGTGTGGTAGGAATACATGATGTTTTAATGGGGTTTTCCTGTTGTTCTCTGTAGGAGCATTTGTCTGCCAAAAACTACCCTGAAAACTGAAAAAACATTTTTAATCACAATAAATGGTATTTGCTGATTTGTGATAATGCTCAATGAACCAGGCAAGCACTATGTCACTTGATTTTCAGAGTAATGCAAATAATTATTTCCATTATTTCCCTTGTATATACCAATAAGTAAATAGAAACCTATAAGGTTTAATTTAATTGGTTAAGAACACAGAAGTGAGGAAGCTGGAATTCCCAGTCAGGCCATTTCAGCTCCAATGAATGTGTTTGAAACACACACACACACACAATCTATATCCATATCTGTATCTATATCTCTGAATTGTTAAGTGCAAGCAGGTAGGCTGAAGACTCAGGGAAAAGTTACTTTTACAACTTGAGTCCAGAGGCAGTTTGGAGGCAGAATTTCTTCCTCTTTGAGGGACCTCAGTCTTTTTCTCTTAAAGCCTTCAACTGTATGGATGCAGCCAACTTAGATTATGAGATTATGGAGAATAATCCATTTATAGTGCACTGATTAAAATCTCAATCACATCTAAAAATAATTTCACAGCAACATCTAGAGACATGTTTAACCAAGCAACTGGGCAGTATAGCCTAGTCAAGTTGACACATAAAAACAGCTACCATGCTCCCTGACTGTATTTTCTTTGTAACAGTTCAAACAATGGGAAGAATAGAGAAGAAATAGTGTCACACTCTCGCCTCTGTCTCCTTCCCTTCACAAAGAACACTGTCAACCTCTCAGTGAACATCCTTCCAGAACTCTGCCTATTCCTTTAACACTCATACATATAAATATATACATATACAATGTGGTTTATTTAAATGGGATCATTCTACAGGTATTGTTTGTGTCTTATTTGCCCTCTTGAATGGTAAGTGACATATATTTATCCTTTTATTTACTTGGACAAACATTTATCTAATATTTATAATATTAAATGATACAATTGAGTAAAAAGCAAAAGTCCATATTTGACCCCCTTCCTGAACCTCACTTTCATCCTCAAAAATAAATACTGTTATCACTTAAGGAAGCAGATCACTTAATTGGCTGCCTGTCCCACGATCCAGATTCTAGAATCTCCAGACAGTATTTATTGGGCACCCCGACCCTGGTCTGAGGCCCTTCTGCCCTGAGCATTCACTACTTGGGTAGAGAATGCTCCTGAGCTAGACTGGCTCCATGGCTAGTCAGAGTTCCCATGAGGCACACGCAGCCCAGCTGGTCCCATCAACTGATGGGGAACCTGCATCAGGGGACTCCCGTGATTCCTCCCCAGATCTAAACGTGGACTGAGGGGAGGTTTTGGAGAAGCAGGGTGAGCAACCCGAGAGCAAAGATCCAAGCCTCCAAGACAATCTGCCCCCACAGGGCCTGAACCCAAAAACAGCCAAGGAGGAAGAGAACAACGCCATCCTCAGGCTGTCCTTCCCCAGGAAGCTCTGGAGGATTGTGGAGGATGTGGCCTTCACCTCTGCATGCTGGAATGACGAGGAAGACATAGTGGTCATCAAAGTAGATCTCTTCCAGATGGAGGTCCTCCAGCACAGAGGCATGGACCAGATCTTCGAGACAGACAGCATCAAGAGTTTCATCAGTGAACTGAACCTGTATGGGTTCAGTAAAATCTGCCCTTCGGGTCACTCTGCAGGGAAGAAGATGATGATGATAACACAGAAAGCCCTTCTGCAGAGACTAGACTAGACAAGCCGAGTGCTGGATGGGTTTCATTTCCCAGGAAAAATTTTTCTCATAAGAGGGTGGTTAAGGAAAGAGGAGAAAGCAGGATGTGTTGTGTTTTACCATCCCTCTTAGACAGGACCCACAGTGGTGACCCCAAACCTTGAGGGGCCACTTGATGTCAGGGAGGGCCAGTGACACCTCAAGTGAAGACAGCCCCAGGGGAGCTCTAGGGAACAACATGCTAGGGACTCATAACCTGCCAGGAATGAAGAGACCTTGTCTCCACAGTTAGGCAAGGCTGGGATGGTGGCGGGGAGGAGGGCAGCGAGGAAGGGCTCTTCTCCCACCCGATGGCAAAAGTGATTCATTTCCTTTCAGGTCTATCCCAACTCCAACTTTCAGAGAGACAAGCCTCTCCTCCTGCAGAACATCCAGAGGAAAGGCGACCCCGGAACAACTGCTCAGCCTGCTGCCAGCCCAACAGCGACCACGAAGAGAAAGAAGTGAGCAGTGGCAACCAGACACTCTCCTCGACTCCACCACAACCAGTGCACCCAAGAGGCGAGCAAGAAAGTCCAGAAGGGAATGCCACCTGCTCACAGAACCCCCAGCTGGTGCTCATTTGTGTTCTCTGGCCTTTGGTCTATGGGCAGTGTAGCTGGGCGGGCCGGGAGAAACTATCTCCCCAGTGAGCAGGGCGGTCACAGTGGAGAGGGCACGTCCAGCAATGCCACGTCTGTGCTCCCAGCTACTTCTGGAAGGGATGGAGCAGGGGAACTGCCCGAGAGCCCCCAGATTATGATTCAGTGATGGCTTTGCACAACACCTGCTACTCCATCCTGATGGTGGCCCTTTCAGTCATGGCCCCAAACGAGGCCCCTGAGGTGGAGGAGGAGCAGGGAGAGTCCTCAGATTACAAGTGTGTCCTCTGTGAGCAGGTCAAGGACAAGCCCAATCCCTGACTGCTAGGTCCCTAGGGACACTCAAAAGTACTCTCTTGTAATCAAACAGATTTCTGGCTGTAATAAAGTAGAGCAAAACTCCACAGGAGTAAATAAAGAATCGAATGAGAACTGTGAGTCTCCCTTCTTTCTGTCTGTCCATGCTATTCACACATGGCACAGGGTAAACCAGATGAGGCTGGAAGCCCATGGCCCAGGCAGGCTTCAGTCCGGTCCTCATGGTTCCTTTTCAACTGAAGCAGCAGCATTTCACACGCTCGGCCAAGGGTCTGACCCACAAGCCGAGCGCTGAGGCGAGCCCAGGACAGGCTGGTCCCTGGGCCTTGCCTGCCACTCAGCAGATGGCCCAGCCGGGCTCCTGATCTTGGGGGTGTCACCTTCCTTGAGTCTTGCACCCTGAAGCAGAAGGGGCTCCTCAAGGGTCCCCCAACAATGCCACAACTTTCTGATCAGCAGCTGAGCATCTCTAGCTCCCGATCCAGGGGCCTGTTTCTGGGCCTGTGGGCCTCTCCGTGTGCTGGATGCCTCTCCACCTGCCAACACACAGCCTGGCCCCCAGCCTTCCCCCATTGCCCCCTGGACACTGTTCCAACATCGGCGAGTTTGGACCAGAACAGAGAGGAAAAACACTAAGCGGTTTCCTATCAACATATTTCTCTCAACCACCCAGACCCAGCAGGGCCAAAATGAATGGCAACGCCATCTTATCGTAAAGGTCAAAGTCCGGGAGACTCTTGCTGAGTCCAGAGCAGCACTGCACGAGGGGTGTCCCGGCACCCCGACCCACACAAAGTTGGCAGCACATTCCAGGGTGGGGCCAATTCAGACTGAACCAGACGGGCACGTCCAGGGTGCAATGGTGACGACAGTGTCACCATGTGCTGGTCTCTTGTCACCTTTTGAAAGCTCAGCTTGGACAGGCCTCCTGCCCAAAGGGGATCAGATGCTGGGGGATGTCCACCAGGAAGATGTCCTTCCCGCCCCTTCTAGGGACAGGCTGCAACAGCCAGCGGGGGTTGGAGAGCACAGTCAGGTACTTCTGTTGCAGATCAGGCAACAGGGCTTGATTTTCCAGCTCCTCCATCTCTTTGGGATCTAGGTTTTCTGGGCACTGCAAAGTGTCCCCAATGTCCACGAGACCTGTGTGCAAAGACAGGACACAGAATGAGAACAAGGTCATTCAAAGTCTCGCCTGCTAGAAACTAAGACGTATCATGGCAGGGAACCAGGGTGAACTGAATCCTCTGGCTGAGCATTCCAGATGGGCTCACATTGGCAAAGGGAACTTGGGGCAAGGCCAAGCGAGGGAAGGATCGAAATGAAAGGGAGAGGCCTGGTGCTCCACGAACCCACCAGGCCACAGGCAGCTCTCAGTCTGCCCACTGCAGGCTGGAGGGACAGAACAGGAGGGCCCTGGCGGGGAGCCTGTGGGCATCAGTTCCCCAAGTGATTCACCAGCAGAGAGTTGTTGCTGTGGGGTCTTACCCCTGGGGAGTCAGGGGACTTGCTCAGGCCTGGCTGCAGGCAGTGGCAGTGGGGAACCCAGGCTGGGTGCTTTCCTGCCTCTCATGATCTCTGCCGGGTGCACACACACACATGGGGACACACACACGTGAGGACACACACACACAAAGACAAGTGCCACCTGCAGACCTGGACCCGCCTCTGCCTCAGAGCACAAATGGGGACTGAGGCCCAGACTGGTGGTCAGGGACCTCGGGCCATCATCTCCCAGCCAAGGGACCCTTGCTGCTCCTCTGAAGAAACCTCAGCTTCCCCCCTCCCCCCACACCAACTGGTTCAACAGAAAACAATGTAGGGCAGCATCAGGGCCATGCAGACAGAGTGGGGCAGGGTGTCACTTGCCTGCGATCACTCCGCGGCCGAACTTGTCCCCGTCCCGCAGCAAGGCCTGGATCTGGGTGGGGCTCATCCCCAGCCTCTGCTCCAGCAGCTCCCGCCAGGCCTCATCCTCCCAGTCCCGGTGTGCGATGTGGACTGCCAGGGTACAGTGCTCGTGGCCACGTAGCATGGGCCGCCACCGCGTCTCCAGGGTCTTGACACCATTTAAGATGAAACCTGCATAAGGCTGTCGGAAGGACAGACAGCCGAACTTCATCTCCCAGGGCTCTCAGGGCCTCACCTGGCTGCAGAAACACAGAACCACAAAGGTCAGGAGCCTGACACAGTGGCCTGCAAGCTCACAGCCCTGTGCTAGACTTCAGCCCCACGTGCCTGAGCATCCTCCAAGCCTGCTGACGCTGAATGTGGGGGGTCAGAGAGGGCTGGCTCCTTCCATCCGTCTCCACGTGGTCCACTGATAGGGGGGTGGCGACCCAGAGGACCCGTCCATCACATGGAGTCTGTGGGGAGGTCAGGAAGGAGGGCAGGACAGTGGGAGAGAGGCACGTGGTGAGTTCCAAGACAGAGGGACTCGAAAGCCTGGGAGCACTGAGGAGGGAGGGCAAGCCCCCTGGCTTCACAGCCCAGTGGCCGGGCTCTGGTCCTCTCCCAGCACAGAGAGGCACTGTCCTGGGCTTGGCTTCCCCTACCCTCAGCCATCACCCCACCCCTTAGCTCCCGGCCCCAACCCTGCCCATGCTCTGGCGATCTCCATCTTAGCTCAGAGCTGCTGAGGGCAGATCCATGCGGATCAATCTGGCCTTGACCCTGGGGCGCCCTAGACCTCAGACGGCCCTGCCAGGTATCTTCCCCAACCTTTGGCAGCCCCATTCCTCCCAGTCCTTCCCACACCACTGCCTCCACTGTCATCAGATGCCCCGGCCCTTGCCCAGAGCCTAGAGAAAGAATGGTGAGCAGCAACTACTGGGACTGGCACGCTCCCTGTCCTCGCCAGGGCCTGGGACAGCACCATGCAGGGATCACAGAATTCAAACCTCAAATAACCTGTTGGGTTACTGTCACCTTGCTCGACACCTGAGGAGGCGCTGAGGCACAGAGTCACAGCCCATGACTGCAGGGGACCTGACTACACATACCTCCAACCTCACTTCTTTCCTTGTACCTGGAGGGGGGTCCCTGTTCACTTTAGGGGAGTGGAGGCGGAGGATCAGAGCCATGGGCCCGGACCTCAGTAGAGTCTCAGCACCTCCGAGGGAGCTTCCATTTCCACGTGGCTGTAAGGATGGGGACAAGGTCCCAGAGGCACCCAGCCCAGGGCATTCTGGGCCTTTCCTTCCCTGAGCACAGGAGAGCCACAATTCTCCCAGGCCCATGAGGCACCATGTGATCTGGTTCCTAGCCTGATGGCCTGTTCTTGCCCCTGGATTCACCCCCAGTAGCCATGAAGGCCATCCTTCCATCCTTGGAACACTCCAGTCTGTTCCTACCTCAGAGCCTTTGTAGGGTATGAGGTGTCACATCATGTCCCCTCAAATTCAGGTGCTGGAGTCTCAATCCCAAGTACCTTGGCATGACCTTACAGACAAAGGGAAGGTCTTCACAGAGCTGATGGAGGTCAAGTGAGCTCATTAGGATGGACCCTCCTCTAACAGGACGGCTGTCCCCATACAAAGGACACATTTAGAGACAGAAAGGCACACAGAAGAACTGGGGTGAAGAGGAAGGCGGAGCTCTTCAAGCCCAGACACACCCACCATGGCCAGCAAAGCCCGGAAGTGAGGGGGTGGATGGGACAGACTCTCCACAGCCCTCACAAGAGCCAAGGTCAGCTCGACTCTGACTCCTCGACCTCAGCTGCCAGCCTCCTGAACCAACACGGTTCATATTTGAGCCCCCAGCCTGTGTGACCCTAACATGACTGCCAGCAAACGAAGCTAGAGGGTCGGCCCTGTCCGGACATCTCTCCACAGGGGCAAGGGGGGATGGCCTCTCCACTCCCAGCACCTTGGGCACACTCCTCCACGTCTGCACATCTCTTTTCATGCGTCTGTTTTCACTCTTACACGGTGTCTGTTTACACCTCCCAGTGTTGGGGGTCCCACAAGTTACTGATGCTTCCCTCCTGCTGGAAAGGTAGGGAAAACTCATTCTGCCAATACAGCCACTCGACATGACCACACATTCACTGACTGAAGAGCCATGCAGGAGGCGGTCCAGGGAACAGGGCACACACCTGAGGTGCTGACACACGCCAGCAAATGGTCTTCCACTAAGGCTTCCCTGTGTCCACTCCACCAACCACAGGCAAGGGTGCCATGTCCTCACACACTGGCTGGCCCCGAGCATCATCATCCCCCTGAACCTCTGTCAACCTGCTGGGTGACAAAGGGTCACCCTCTTCACTGGTTCTGGCTTGGTTACCAGAGAGCCTGGCTGGCCCCTGGGGCATGGCCATTGCTATGTCTTCTACTGAGGTATGTGACTGGATCCCAGGCTTGCCCAGTTTCCTCCACTCAGTGTCTCAGCCAACCCAACCCCTTCCTCCTGGGCGCCTCTGAATCTCACCTGTGTGGGTGGAATCCCTGGCCAAGAAAGGGCTCAAACTTTCCTACCACTCGAAGCAGAAGGTGCCTGCTTGGTGGCCAGAGATGAAAACACTCTTCCGACTGCTTGTCTGCACGTTTTCACCTCTACGAGGACCAGAGGAACAGGGAGAAAAGCACCAATGAGAAGACAGCAATGTTGGACAGCAAGCCATCATGTTCTTCTCCTTGGCAGGGGCTTCAGACTACGGGGACCCAGGAAGGCCCAACTGATGAGAAACACACAGTGCAGGTTCCCTCAGGGTGGGTTCTGCTCATCACAGCAGCTGGCCTGTCCTCATGTGACTGAGACAGGGACCCCACAATGTCTCAACGGTCAGCACAGAAACCCATCCCCCAGGAGTGATGGTGATTTACAGCCCAGGAGACTGGGGCAACTAAGAAGAGAAAACAATTCCTCCCCTTACACTGCCACTCTGGAAGGATCCGGAGGTCGGCACAGTCAGTTGGCCGCCCTCCATGGACCCCTGGTTGGGCCCCACCAGGAGGGGAACGCGTACAAGCAGTGAGCTCTTCAGGTTAGGGCCCAGCACACAGCGGGTCGGTGGGGCTCGTGTGAGGTCACAGTCCGGGGGAGAAGCAGGAGGCTGGAGGGTAGGTCGGCATCTTCGCATGTGTCCCAGGGCATCTCCAGGACACATACGTGGAAGGAAAGCAGGCGGGGACTGTGGCCGTGGAGGGGACCGGAAGGTCCTGGCAGGGGCTCCTGGTCCCAGAGCCTGGAAAACCCCGCCCGGAGGTACCGTCTGCGCACGAGGCAGGTCCTACCTTCCTGCAAGCAGAGCGAGTCGCGGGCGCCTTTTTGGGATGGCCGGGCAGCGGCCCCCAAGCAAGACAGTAGTCCGCCACACGGACCGCTGTCAAGTGACGGTGCCAGTTAGCCTTAGTCCCGTCGCGCCCACAAAAACACTGAAGCCCCTGATTTCCGGTGTGTACGGCTTCCGTACTCACGTAGGCACGCAGGTACGCAGGCACGCAGTTACGTAGACACGCACGTAGGAACAAAGGCGCTTTCTCTCGCCGCCCCTGTCTGCTAGGAGACAGAATAGGAGTCGCCACGCTCTGAGGTGCCTGGAAGGTCAGGCTGGGAGAAGCCTCGAGACCTGTGGCCTGGAGCGGGACCCTGAGGAGGACCACGAAGTGAGCTGCTGAGAGGAGCAGGGCGAGGGGTCTGGGGCTGAAGTGTGGGAAACACCTGGGTGAGGAGGAGCTTCTGGAGAAGGAGGGGAGGCGGGGCGGGGCGGGGCGGAGCGGGGTGGAGCCACCAGGGGAGCGGAGCGGGGCTTACAGGGATGGAGCTGTGGGCCTGGGGAACCCACGGAGGCTGGGCTTGTCCAGTTCCATGGCGGAGCCCAGAGTGTGCCCTTTTGAGTCCGTGCCAGAGGCATCCAGTCCGCGAGACTCGGCGAGAGTCAAAGTGACCGCGACCCAGTGTCCTCAGCGACTGCATCCAAGCTTCAGGGTGGACCCCAGGGGCCAGGGAAGCGGGAAGAGGCGCAGCCTCTGGGCGGAGTTCCCCAACTCTGGGCAGAAAGCTCAGGCTGGCTCCCCTCCAAGCCACCCTGGGCCTGCTGGCCCAGTGCTGAGCAACAATCTGTTTTTTTTTGCAGATGCGAAGGAAAATCCTCAGTTTCCTGCTGCCCCTGGGGCCTGAGATGTCCCATAGAAAAGAAGCTTCGCCTTCAAAACTCTTTCCTGTCCTCTTCCTCTGGTCTGGGGGCTCAGCCCACCCAGGACAGCCCCCTGACTCTGCTCCTGACCGCCGCCCTCCCTGCTGTGCCCCAGCTTCCCAAGTGCCTGATCAGAGTAACGATCCTCTTCCTGTCCCCACTGTTACTAGCTGAGCTCAGGCCTCATGGCCTGGGGCCAGTGCTGTCAGCCTAGCACGCCCCCCCCACCTCGGCCCCCACACTCGCCTGGACCCCTCCTGTCTCTCCTCCAGCTGGAGTTGCACACACCATCGGTTCTGTGTCACATCACACAGACATCTGTCCTCGTCAATCCCGGATTGAAAGAGCAGCTGAGCCCTCTCCTGTTTAAGCCCCAACCCGTCCATGGTGCCCTGGGGGGCTTCTGATGGTCTGAGGTCTCCTTCCTCATCACCCAGCACTCTGGGTGGCTGTGCTGGTCCTACACTCTGTGCAGAACTCATCCGGGACCCCACACTTTCTCATGCAGTTCTGCCCATGGACTACTGGCTCCTCTTGTCCTGACAACCTAATGTCCTCCTTCCAGGCATGACTGTAACATCTCTTTCTCCGTCCACCCGAGTGTCAGCCGCTCTCATCTGGGAGTTTTGAGGCGCCCTGCATCTTCTTGCTGCCTGCTTTTGCCCCCCTCTTCCCAGGCTGCAGCTGCTTGGCACAAGTCTGGACCCCTGAGTATCACCGAGACCCAGGAAGGTAAGGTCGGTGTCTACCTGGTTCCCATTAGCTGGGCACCCACACAACTGCTGCCATGGGAATGTTGAGTTGGAGCAGTGCTTTCCCTTCTAGCATGCAGCCTGCTCTCTCCTTGCAGAAGCCTTCGAGCTACGAGTTGAGGGGCAGAGGCTGCGTCCTGGATTTGAGGCCTCAGCACTGCGGGTACCCGAGTGATCACCACGCCCAACTCCCTCATGCTGGTGCTCTGCTCCTCACCCTGAGAGTGGTTACTAGCTGCCTCTAGAAACCCCAGAACCTCCTGGTAGTGGTTTCAGATCGTGAGGGAGGTTTCTGTGAATGGTAGGTGGGATCCTGCTGATCCTCCCTAATCCTGGTTTTGAACTAGACGTTGCCCAGTGAACTGGACACCTATGAAGTGTGGCTGCTGATGGGGCAGCTGTGAGGACCTGCTCCATGGCGTTTTTCCACACTTGTCCCTTCCCTGCTGCTGGCCCCAGCTCTCCTCATGTGCCCACATGTGTGGACTGAGCCACGGGGAGTGCTGCCTCTCACCCCACCTGGGTCTCTGAGGCTTGGTGAGGGTTCCACTTTCCTCTTGCTGTGCGTTTGCAGGCAGCACTGACCTTGGATGGGCTTGACCCAGATTCTCGGTTTTCTTCATGCCCTCCTTGCCCAGTGTGTTTTCTTCTCTGAAATACCTGTTGCCCATCTCTCTGCTGAGTCATGTGTCCTTTTTGTGCCGGGATGTGGGCACTTCTTTTGAGGTCTGGGCATTCATCCCACCCTGGTGTTTGTATTGCAGATTCGTCCTCTTCTGTTTGCAGGCTAGCAATGGACTCAGTATTCACCTGGTCTCTTGGAACTGTAAGTGCCCCACAGGTCAGCGCGTGTCTGTCAGGCCCTCCCGCTGGGGGCCGCCATCCACCCTCTCACACCTGGGGCGAGCAGTCCCCAAGGAGACGCTGCCCTGGCGTCCCGCACTCTGCCCATGAGAGAGGGCTCCTTCACATCTGTGTCTGTCCCTTGGTCCCTTGGTCCCTGCCTGCCTTGGACCCTGCACACAGGACAAGCCCAGGGGCAGCCATGTAGCTCCAGGAGGTGAGCCAGACCTATTTCTTCTCTGTCCTCAGGGCAGCTCCCGTTGTCCACACCCCTCTCCATACCGCCTAGATGGAAGGGCCAGCCTGAGAACCGGACGCGTTTCTGATTTCATCTCAGTTCCGTTGCAGTTCTTTGAGAGGACGTGGCACACATGGGACCTGCGGACACGGGTGGCCACTCTGCTGCCGCTGCTTGGAGTGCTGTCTGCCAAAGGGCTGGGGCACTGCCCAGGGGGGCCTGGGGAGCTTCTGTGAGCCTCTGGCGCTGCCCCGCTCGCATTCACATCACAGGCCTTTATATCACATCTGACCCAGGGGTGGGAAATGCTGGTTTACGAGTGTCCATCATTCCTGAGCTCTGGGGTCTATGTACTCTTCACTGTCCTCTGTCTGAGCAGGTTGGCCACAACCCAAACACCAGGCTGCGGCCCACTGAACGGGTCCAGCTGTTTAATTTGCGAGGTTGAGGAGCAAGGAGGGCGGCCTGGAGTGTGCATTGCCATCCCATACCCATGGTGAGAGGACTTCAGTGAGTGAATTCTCATGCGCTAGGCAGGAGCCCCATCCGGCTACCCTGTGAGAACTTGCATGCCCACCGTGGTGACTTGGCCAAGCACAGAGAAGATGTGAGGAGTCAGGAGCAGAGGCCGCCCATGAGGCGCCACCAGAGGTGGGAAAGTTCTCCAGTTCATGAGTGGGGCGTGTATCCACCCCTCCCCATTTTCTGTGCGTTTCTCTTTTACTCAGTGGAGTTTACCTGATGGAGTTCCATTTGGCCTTACCATCTTTTCCTCACATCACATGTTCCCCCAGGTTCTGAAGGACTCCTCGACAGACGTCTCACTAAGCCCTGCACCCAGCTCTGGGGGATACTGCATTCCAGGCTCTCCCAGGTCAAGACCGACTGGCAAGTCCTCGGGACTGGCACTATGTTTCTTGCCCCTTGAGCCCCTGTGCCCAGAAACCCCAGCCCCGGGGGTCCTCCCAAAGTGGCCGCAGAGTCAGAGTTAACTGTGTCTCTCACTTCGGTGTCAAGTTGACCCTGTCTGGCAACCTCCACCCCTCTGGTGGTCCCACCACCCTATGTGGGGTCACCGACGCAGAGCCTGACGTCCCTTTGGGAGGGGCTGGGGTCATCCCTGTGTCTGTTTCCTGTGGTGCGGCAGCGTCCATCCCCCAGGGGCCCGCCCTGTCCCTGTTCCTCAGTTCGACCTGAGAACTGGCTCGGGGCTGAACCTGGACAAGGGATCTTAACCTGATGACTGGGGCAGCTGCCCTTGGCCTCAGTGTCGTTTTGGACTGTACCTTGGTCGGTTGCCCACCTCCTGAGCCTCCGGGAGGTTGCATTTTACTGACCACCTGCCCTGCTCTGTGGGTCCGTCCTCCTGGGTAGCGGCAGACCTTGTCACAGTCCCTGGGTCCTGGCTGCTCAGAGCGACCGCGTGACCTCTGCTGCAGCCCGAGTAGTGGTGAGGGGTGGGGGGTGTCATCCGTCTCCTCCACCACGAGGCCCGTCGAGCCTGGCCTGTGTTGCACAGTAACTTTGCTCTGCTTGGTGGCCGGGCAGTAGATGACCAGCTCTTCCCATGGTTCCTTGGTTCTTGTGCTGGTAGTGCTGTGGGTCCTGCCGCAGATCGGAGCAGTCAGCTCCCATGCTTCCTGGGATGGAGGGCACATGTGGGGGAGGACTCCGGTCCCATTTGCTCCCTTGGGGGTGGGGGGGACACCAACTATTGGGTGGGGGAGGTGGGCGGCTGCTGCAGGCTCAGAAGTTCAGACATCTGGGATGTCCCAGTTTTTTGTGCCCTGCCTGCCAGTCTCCCTGGCCCTTGTGTCAGGATGCAAGTTTTCCCAAGAGGACCTCCAGTGCCAGCGGTTCGGGCCTGCCTTGGCAGAATGTTCATCTCTGAGGTTCAGCCACTCCTGTCGAATCCTGGGCTGATGTTTGTTCACTGCCTGAAGCTTTGTCAGCTACTGGGGAGACCCTGCCACCCCCCTTGTTCTCACTGTTCTTCACCCTGAGTGGGTCATCTGCCTGTGGACAGCAGAGCAAAGAAGTCACTTCCCTCTATTCCTCCCACGTTCCACACGCCTGGATCTTCTCACTTGCCAGGGAATTCCTTTCCCCCTGCCAGCCCAGTGAAAGTTCTAGCAGCTGGGCTGTGGCCTTGAGCCCAGGGCTGAAGGCACACTGACTACCCCGAGGACGGCTCCTCATAACCAATGGGGCAGGGGATGTCAACCCCCTACCAAGGCCCCATTGTGCCACTTCTCCTCAGACCACTGCAGGGCCAGCCTTCTCGGGATGGGTCCTTTGTGAGGCTATTCCTGGGGGTGGCGGGGGGGAGTTGGTGCAGGAGGCTGGCTGGGGATTCACCACCAAGGGGACAGGGAGCAGGCAGGGGTAGGCAGGGCATGCCTTCACCTGCAATGTTGCCCTGACAGTTCCTGCCAGCCCGTCGGGAGGTGCAGAGCACAGACAGGCATTGGAGGTGTCCACAGTGGGCCCTGGTGGTTGAGCCCTCACAGTGCCTGAGGCCTCGTGATCACTATTGACCAAATGGGAGAAGTGACACCAGGAATTGGTGCCTGAGCGGTAGCTTTGTGTACACACAGGACGTCAAGTGCCTTTGCCTGGGTGGCACCATGCTCTGCCCTGCACGCAGCTTGGTGGGAGGGGCTCTTGGTGTCTTTTGCACTAGACAACTGCTGGGTTGGGCAGGAGAACTGCTTTCAGTGCGAAGGCCACCCGGCCATCTGCTAGCCCCAGTGTAAGCACAGCCTGATGGGAGAGGGCAGGTCTGGATGCCAGAGCTCACAAGGCAAAGTGCATTCAAGTCCAAAGATATCTGTCCTGCAAGAAACTCCTCCACTGTGCAGGGCGCCAGGTGTCCACTCACCCCTGCATCACTCAGGGCTGGCGGGTGGGGAGGCTGGAGCACATTTTCCAGGCAGACCTCTATAACGAGCAAAGCCTGAAACGTGTCAGAGGTTGGGGAGCATGAAGTGTGGGGAACCAAACACTGATTCACAGTGATGGACCATGGTGGGCTTTTACAGACAGGAGGGCCGTCCGGGCTGGGTCTTGTTGTGAAAAGGGTCTCCTTGGCTGGGAAATGGGGGAAGGGCCCCCGAAAGGATCAGACCCATGAAGGGAACTGAGCCCAGAAGTGTAGCTGGACCAGGCAAGTTTGTGGAGGGCCCCTAGCCTGACACAATCTGTTCAGGTCCCCAGGAGTTTTGGCAGAGGATTTCTAGAGACTGATGTGCTGTGAAGTTGCATCCATTGCCTGCAGAGGCAAGGCTGTGTGCTGGTATGTGAAGTGCTACCCAGGTAGGCTGGGCAGGCTCTGGTCCTCCACAGAGGTGGTGTGGGAGGAAGCAGACACTCCGCTCTGCTGTCTCAAACCTGGATTGATCTGCAGCACAACCATTGCCGGAATGTGAGTCTCAGCAAATCACTCCCTCTATGAGTCTCCATTTCTTTATCTGAGGATGAGCACAGTGTGAAATGTCCCCATTAGGAATAATCCTATTTGTTGGTGTATCTGATGGGAGTGAGAAGTCACAGGATGATTCATGTGAAAGCAATCTGTAAACCAGAAAGCACCTACTATGAATAGTGATTGAAGAGGCATCTCATTTTCCCAAGAGAGCTTTCCCCAGGATGAGTGGGAATGCAGGCGTGTACCTTGAAGCCTGCAGCTGGGAGACAGGGAGACAGTGAAGAGCCTCCAATTTGGAAAGGAGGAGAACATGGACACCATCGGTCTCCAGTCCCAAAGGTCCTATAGGATGTGGCCTGGGTTGGGACGAGGGCCATCAGTGGATTTTGAGTAAAGATGTATATAGTGGCCCCTGGGGACAGAAGGCAGTGTGAGCTGAGTCAGACTGCCAGGCTTTGTGAACTGGGGGCTGTAGCAGGACCAGGAATCCATGAAGCTGGGGGCCTTAACTGTGCAGTAGTCAACATCTGCCAGCTGCCTCAGGTCCATGATCTGCTGTCCACCATTCCGACTCCCAGAACACTTCAGTGGCCAAGTGTTTTCACTAGCTTGACATAACCACTTTTATTAGTAAATCCAAAAATGGATGATATGAAGAAGCTATTTATAGTATCCCGAATTTTCTCTATATAGCCCACATGGTATTAACAGTCATGTGGTTCACTGCAGCCATGTCAGTGTGTTTGCCAGCCCCTGCCTGGGTGTTGATGATCTCTGCGTCCCTGTTAATGATTTCTAAATCCCTAAACTCTTGTGGCCTCCAAGGCTTTTGGACAAAGCATTAGGCACAAGTGATCCTAGCCCCAATAAGAGCCAACACTTTCAGAAGACTGACAGAGGCCCAGGGGTACTGGATGTGTTACCTTCCAGCCTTCGGCCTGCAGGGATGCCCTTCCTGGGACAGGCAGGACTGAGGGCCAGCCCCATGTCAACCTGGATGACTACACACCCCACCATCGCCAAATTGCCTCAGGATATGGAATCTTAGGGTAACAACCATGGTCTTCTGTGGTAGAATGGGAGGAACCTAGAGCTAAAAAGAGGAAGGACCCTTGGCAAGCACATGTATTCACTAGTTTGTAATTCTAGAAACTTGTCCACCATCTTGTTTCAGGACACCTGGAGTCTGGTGTGGTCTCCCAGTACAGCCCCACAAAATCTGGGTCCACCCACACAATTCTGGGGGTGTTAACATGATTCAAGAATCTCTGGTTTGGGGATACAGGCAATGACACCGGAAGCTCAGCAGCGTTAGGCTCACCTGGTTGACTTGCTTTCATAGCACAATTCTCAAGCGCCGATAGGAAATGCAAGTAGAAGAGATGAGCGGAAAGGGCATTGTGCTGCTGCTGGTGCTGCTTGCCCTGCTGGACACCCCCCTCTGTCTCGGAGAAGCCTGTGCATTAACTTTGGACAGGATGGAAAGCTGCCTCTAGGGAGTGGCACCTTGGCCTCACTTTTCCATGCTTGGTAGCTAGTCACATTCTTAGGATTAACCTGGACCCTAAATTGCAATGGCCAGGTTTTTCCTGAGCAAAATTGTGGTTTTTCTGCCAGCCCATGATCTGGAAGCTGTCTCTTGCTTTCCCACCCTGGCTTCTGTGCTCCGGTGACCCTCCAGGTACCCCAGTTACCCATGAGGGTGTATGGCCATCAGCCTAAGCGCAGGGCTGAGCAGCCCAGATCAGTGTCCTTGCCTGGGTTTGTCCTTGGCATTGTGGTGTCATGGCTCAGAGGCCAGGGTTTAAGGTCTTGAGCCAGTGATGACCCTTTTGCAGCCTCAGTTTTCACATCTGTATGCTGGGTGTAGTAACAGTGCACAGTCGCTAGGACAGCAGGGAGGGTTTCATGAGTTGAAAGGCTGGGGTAAATTTGGTGTGCAAATACGTTACAGGGAAGAGAACCAGGAACACTGCCAGGGTCTTTCATCTGCTTTGGGGAACTACCATTGGCTGACAAGGGCAGAAGAAAGTACTCCATGCCACCTTGTCTCCAGCCTGCTAATCACGTTCCTCTGGGGTTTTGGGGACTGTTTTTAAGCAGCTTGCTGTTGGCATAGCAACATTGCTGGGAGACATATCAATAACCTCAGATATGCAGATGACACCACCCTTATAACCGAAAGTGAAGACGAACTGAGGAGTCTCTTGATGAAAGTGAAAGAGGAGAGTGAAAAAGCTCAACATTCAAAAAGCTAAGATCATGGCATCTGGTCCAATCACTTCATGGCAAATAGATGGGGAAACAATGGAAACAGTGAGAGACTTAATTTTCTTGGGCTCCAAAATCACTGCAGATGGTAACTGCAGCCATGAAATTAAGAGACACTTGCTCCTTGGAAGAAAAGCTATGACCAACCTAGACAGCATATTAAAAAGCAGAGACATTACTTTGCTGACAGAGGTCCTTCTAGTCAAAGCTATGGTTTTTCCAGTAGTCATGCATGGATGTGAGAATTGGATCATAAAGAAGGCTGAAGGCTGAAGAATTGATGCTTTTGAACTGTGGTGTTGGAGAAGACTCTTGAGAGTCCCTTGGACTGCAAGGAGATCCAACCAGTCAATCGTAAAGGAAATCATTCCTGATTATTCATTGAAAGGACTGATGATGAAGCTGAAACTCCAGTATGTTGGCACCTGATTCGAAGAACTGACTCACTGGGAAAAACCCTGATGATGGGGAAGATCGAAGGCAGGAGGAGAAGGGGGTGACAAACGATGAGATGTTTGGATGGCATCACTGACTTGATGGACATGTGTTTGAGCAAGCACTGGGAGTTGGTGATGGTCAGGGAAGCCTGGCATTCTGCAGTCCATGGGGTTGCAGAGTTGGACATGAGTGAGTAACTGAACTGATGGGCCGAGATGCTATGCTAAGCAAATTACACATACTGAGTGGTTGCTATAGATTTGAGTATACTATTACACCCACTTAACAGATGAGGAAGCTAAGGTAACAGGTAGTTAAATTGTAGCAACAAGATTTAAGCCCAGAACCTGTTGACCTTTTTAGTCCTCTGACTCACCATGAGATTCAGCCAAGTGACAGTGTCCCTGCTGCTCAAGGACCCTGGCAGGCAACTTGAAGAAGTGAGGTCAGCGGGTGCAAACCACAGCGAGCAAGAGAGCTGGAACACATGGAGAGAGCATGATCTAGCCCAGGAGGAGCTGCCACTAACAATAGGAGGGTGTGCAGGCCAGGTCCAGGCCTTTTGATTTGTCCAGAGTGGCCAAAAATGCTGAAGTTCAGTAAGAGATCTTCCGGTTTTTTAATGTTGGCTCATTTTATAAAGGCATTCTCCACACCAGCTGCCTACACTTGCACTCATGTAGAACCTACAGGTGGCCCTCTCCTTCCTCCACTGCACCGTCTCCACACAGTGTTGCCCTTGCCAGGGCTTTGCTCTCAGACGTTGATCTTCTGTCTGAAAGTGCTCCCGCCTCAGCTCACACTGCCTGCTCATTTTCATGAAAGCATACTGTTGAAGAACGGAGACAGACTCGGGGAACCTGCCTGCTTCTATGTCTCCTCCTGAAGTTTACTCAGCTCAGTGCAGACTGCACTTCCGAGCTTTCCCACGTCCTCTCTGTAGGGATCAGTGTCCTCTTGGCCAAAGTTCTCCCAAGGCTTTGTACCATGCCTGGCTGTATCCTTTCTTCCTTTTACCTGGTCCATTTCTCCTCTCTCCCAGTTACACAGTCAGCCTCTTGGGACAAGTTCAAAGTCTAATTACCTCACTCTTCCCATCTTCCCCCAAGTCTGATCTCAGTGCTTAATAGGTTTACGTTTCAAATATTTGCTGAATTAAATATAAAAATTGCAGTAAAGATGAGGCTTCTCTTCGTATTCTTATTAATGACAAGGCAGGTTCGGTTGCTTTAATAAAGAACTAAAAATGCAGTTACTTTGCCATTTTAAACCTGCTTTCTTATCTATTAAGTATTATCAAACCTATAGGAATCACTTAATAGGTGTAGATTGCATAGCACAGCGCCTGATGCGGAGAAGGCACTCAGGAGAGGTCAGTTCATCTTGTTGTCACAGCTTTCATGATTTAATACAATTGTTGTTTAGACTCTTTTTGATCCCATGAACTGTAGAACTCCAGGCTTCCCTGTCCTTCACCATCTACTGGAGCCTGCTCAAACTCATGTCCATTGGGTCGATGATGCCATCCAACCATCTCATTCTCTTCAGCTTCAGCATCAGTCCTTCCTATGAATATTCAGGGTTGATTTCCTTTAATATTGAGTGGTTTGATTGCCTTGCAGTCTGAGGGTCTCTGAAGAGTCTTCTCTAACACTACAGTTCAAAAGCATCAATTCTTTGGCACCAAGCATTTTTTCTGGTCCAATTGTCACGTCCATACATGACTACTGGAAAAACCATAGCTTTAACTAGACGGACCGTTGTCAGTAAAGTAATGTCTCTGCTTTTCACTATGCTGTCTAGGTTGATCATAGCTTTTCTTCTAAGGAGGAAGTGTCTTTTAGTTTCATGGCTGCAGTCACCATCTGCAGTGATTTTGGAGCCCAAGAAAATAAACTCTGTCACTGTTTCTGTTCTTTCCCTATCTATTTGACATAAAATTATGGGACTGGATGCCATGATCTTCATTTTTTGAATGTTGAGTTTCAAGCCAGCTTTTTCACTCTCCTCTTTCACTTTTATCAAGAGGCTGTATAGTTCCTCTTCACTTTCTACCATGAGGGTGGTGTCATCTGCATATCTGAGGTTATTGATATGTCTCCTGGAAATCTTGATTACAGCTCATGCTTCATCCAGCCCGGCATTTCACATGATGTACTCTGCATAAAAGTTAAATAAGCAGGGTGACAATATATAGCCTTGATATACTCCTTTCCCAAATTTGAACCAGTCCATTGTTCCATGCCAAGTTTTAACTGTTGCTTCATGACCTGCATACAGGTTTCACAGGAGGCAAAGAAAGTGGTCTGGTATTCCCGTTGCTTTAAGGATTTTCCACAGTTTGTTGTGATCCACACAGTCAATGGCTTTATAACATGGTCAATGAAGCAGAAGTAAATGTTTTTCTGGAATTCTCTTGCTTTTTTATGATCCAACAGATGTTGGCCATTTGACCTCTGGTTCCTCTGGTGCCTTTTCTGAATCCAGGTTGTACATCTGGAAGTTCTCGGTTTACATACTGTTGAAGCCTAGCTTGAGGGAGTTTGAGCAATTTTGAGCATTAACTTGCTAGCATGTGACATGAGCACAATTGTGCAACAGTTTGAACATTCTTTGTCATTGCCCTTCTTTGGGATTGGGATGAAAACTGACAACTTCCAGTCCTGTAGCCACTGCTGAGTTTTCCAAATTGGCTGGCATATTGAGTGCAGCACTTTCATAGCATCATCTTTTAAGACTGAAATAACTCGGCTGGAAATCCATCACCTCCACTACCTTTCTTTTTAGTGATGCTTCCTAAGGCCCACTTGACTTCACATTCCAGGATGTCTGGCTCTAGGTGAGTGATCAAACCATCGTGATTATCTGGTCATTAAGACCTTTTTTTGTATAGTTCTGTGTATTCTTGCCACCTCTTCTAAATCTCTTCTGCTTCTGTTAGGTCCTTACCATTTCTGCATTTCAGGATTTAATACAATAGAGCTAAGATTTACTGAAAGGCAAGGCTGATCTTATTGCAAGTGATCCTCACATCCTGAACTGAGATCCCAAGAAACTCGTGAAAGGTCTCTTCCAAATTAAGAGAGCAGTTAAAGTTCCACCTATTTGTTTTTTGCCTGCAATTGTTTGGTCCTTCTTAATAGAACTTTTACAAATCTAAGTGTTGAATATGCTCATTACTCTCTGTCATAGGCTGAATTTCGTGCCCCTCTCCAAATCCACATGTTGCGGCCCTAACGGAGAAGGCAATGGCAAGCCACTCCAGTACTCTTGCCTGGCAAATCCCATGGATACAGGAGCCTGGTAGGCTGCAGTCCATGGGGTCACTAAGAGTCGGACACAACTGAGTGACTTCACTTTCACTTTTCCCTTTCATGCATTAGAGAAGGAAATGGAAACCCACTCCAGTGTTCTTGCCTGGGGCATCCCAGCGACAGGGGAGCCTGGTGGGCTGTGGTCTATGGGGTCGCACAGAGTCGGACATGACTGAAGCAATTTAGCAGCAGCAGCAGCAGCGGCCCTAACCCCAGCACTTCAGAATGTGCTTCTGTTTGAAGATAGGGACTTTAAAAAGGTAATTACGGTTAAATGAGGCTATATGAGTGGACCCTAATTCATTCTGACTGTGGTTCTTATAAGAAGAGGAAGGATGGAAACATAAAGGGACTCAGGGTTGGGCATGCACAGGGAAGGTGACATCTGAAGTTTCAGGATGGAGGCCACCATCTACAAGCCAAGGAGCGAGGCTTCAGGAGAAACCTGACCTGCTGACACCTTCATCTTGGAGTTCCAGCCTTAAGAACTGTCAGAAAATGAATTTCTAAGGTTTTCCTGGTAGCTCAGTAGTACAGAACCAGCCTGCTAATGCAGAAGACACAGGTTTGATCCCTGATCTGAGAAGATCCCACATGCCACAAAGCAACTACCGCATGCACCACAACTGTTGAGCCTGTGCTCTAGACCCCGGGAGCCAAAACTGTTGTAGACTGTGTGCCCTAGAACCAATGCTCTGCAACAAGAGAAGCCACCACCATGAGAAGCTTGCACACCACAACTAGAGAGTAACCACCATTTTCCATAACTAGAGAAAAGCCTGTGCAGCAACAAAGACCCAGCAAAGCAAAAAATAAATCAACAAATAAAATTATTTTTTTAAAAAGTAAATGAATTTCCACTGTGCATGCTACCCAGTCTGTGACACTTTGTTCTGGCAGCCCTAGCAAACTAACACCTGCTTCTCCTTTTGGACCTTTGCCTCTTCCTAATGATATGACTCCAGAAAATGGGAAATGGGGATCTGCTTGAAGGAAATGGGAGAAAAATATACTTTGGGAGAAACAACATGTTTGCCTAAAAACTCTGTCTCCTGGCCTAATATTTGGGAGATTTTCTGATTAAAACCTGTGTAGCAGATCCTGCCCACATCCCCTCTCACTTGTGGCTGAGGCACATACCAGCCAGACATTAAACTGCCAGCATCTCGTCAGTAGCTTGGAGGCTTTTTCCTTGTGCCTGAAACCTAGTTTGTCAGTGCTCAGGGCAGACTGAAAATGCCAGAGAATTGATGCTTCATGACCCTTAGGAACTGGAGTATAAATACCCCAGCTCCCTCATCATCAAACATGATAAAACAGATAACTCTCCATAGGCTTGCAGAGTTGTCCAGCAGGATTAAGCTCCCATAATCTTTCTTCAAATGCACCTTTTCTTGACTCCCTTCCTATCTCTATGGAAGCTCTCCATCCTTCCTCTGCAAAGCACATCTCCCAAGGAAACTATTTGCTCTAGAATTCTTATTTTAGGTTGTGATTCTGGGGGAACCAACACTAAGGGCACCTGCTTCTAGCTACCTGTGTGTGCCTATGAAATGCCCATATTTAGAGATGATGCTGTGGTTTCTAATTTAACAAGATGATGTACTGGATTGGGGCTTTCCTGGTGGCTCAATGGTAAAGAATCTGCCTGCCAATGCAGGAGACTCAGGTTCAGTCCCGAGGTTGGGCAGATCCCCTGGAAAAGGAACTAGAAATCCCCTCCAGTATTCTTGCCTGGAGAATTCCATGTACAGAGGAGCCTGGTGGGCTACAGTCCATGGGGTCACAAAAGAGTCAGACATGTCTTAGTGGCTAAGCAACAAGACTGCATCCATTTCTTTCTGTGGTAAGGTGGTAAGCGGTTTATCGACTGGTGAACCCTAGGGCTCTCCTTGCAGGAAAAGGTGTTCTAATGTCCTGCCTTGTGGAAATGCCTTTGCATCAAATCAACTATGCTGCCTTTTTTCTTCTATGAACACAAAACCCCAATCTTTTCCGTACTTATGGGCTTAAATTTTTTTTTTAATTGAAGGATAATTGCTTTACAGAATTTTGTGGTTTTCTGTCATACATCAACAAGAATCAGCCATAGGTACACCCATATGCCCTCCCTCCCATCTCCCTCCTCATCCCACCCTTCAGTCTGTCACAGAGCCCCTGTTTGAGTTTCCTGAGTCATACATCAAATCCCCATTGGCTGTCTATCTTACATGTGGTCTTGTAAATGTCTATGGTCCTCTCTCCATGCATCTCACCTTCTCCCTCCTCTCCTCCACCCGTGTCCTTATTGGCTTTTCTTAGCTTGTGCTCTTGTATCACATCTCCATGATGGGTAGGTGTGTTTGCATCAGGGTGGTGTGGTTTTAGTAAGCTGTCTTGTGCCTGAGCCGCATGTTTCCTTATGGGGCTGCTCTAATACCTGCTGTGAAGTTTTCATGGTCCATGGGGGTGCAACTGAGGGAGTTGCTTCTGAATAGGTGTCCAAGTGACTGTGAGAGAAACAGACTTCTGAGGAACAATGCAAGCTGCCCTGGGTGTGCAGTAAAGCCTCTGCTGAGCCCACTGACCCTAAGCCCTTTCTCGTTACTCTCATGCTGGTGTTGAGCATGTCAGAGGTTGAAGTCTTCCCAGTGACTACTCAGAACAATGCTACAGACATTCCACATTGAGTAACTTTCAACCTTCTAGACTCCCTTAACCCCCTGAAAGCTGTTTACAGCCAGGCCCACAGTTCTGGAATGAGGAGCCCTGGGACAAGGCTGTGGATGAATGCGTTAGCCAGGCCTCACCTGACTGTGCACGTAACAGGTAGCCTCTGCAGCTGGTTTGGTGACAGGATCACTTGTCTTTGCCCCAGGAGGAAAGGTTTTGTCACAGAAGCTATTTCTCTGTTGCCTCTTTTGTGAATCTTTTTCTGTTAGTGTGTGGGGAGCTGCCGGGATACACCCAGTCTGTGACAAGGTCACGGGACGAGAAAGGAATCTGCAAGGCAGCTCTCCCCCTCGAGGTTGTCCCGGGGGCCCGGTATGTCCCTTTCCTCCTTCTGTCTTACTGTTGTTGGGCTTTCTATTAATTTTTGGAAATATAATATATAGTAATAAGGCCTCCCTGGAAAAGTCCAAGCCTACTTAGAAATGCTCATGATTGCTCTGCCTCAGGACACGACCATAAACATCAAGTCAGGAAAGAAAAGGCCACAGGTATAGGTTGGCTGCTTACTTAAAAGATTATAATGTTCTAGAATAGAAAAGAGTAGAGGCATTTAGATTTAGAAGTAGATATACTGCTTCAGTTTACTTGCTCCTTGGTTGAGAGGGTTTTCATTATTGCTATTTCTTTGTTATTAATTGTTCATTGCTTCCCTTTCTTTAAACAACATGGAAGATTATGGGTATTTTTGTAGAGTTAGGAAATGGGGTACATAGGATTTCAATAGAAGATTTATATTAACCAGCTTCACTGCCATTATCTCACTATTAATAGAGGTGTTTTGCTGCTTTAGAGGTGTTTTTGCTGTTTAATAGTTAATCATTGTAAATTGAAACTTTGTAATTTTAGGTAAAGAAAAATATCAAGGTTTTTCTCATGGTACTATTCTCAGAAATGTCAAGCATGTTACTGTGACCCTTCCCATGTATTGTTTTATTGTCCAAAGAATTTACACTATACCTGAGATTTGTAGAACATTGTTTTGTTAGAATGAAAATGTTAGGCCATTGAGGCAAGAAGATTAATGTACGGGACATTTAAGAAAAAACCCTGTAATCGGAAACGTTTTAGATGAATGCATAGGGGAAAAACATGGGAAAGAAAAATATTGACAGGAGCACGAAACCAATATCTGATGTAATATGTGATGACTTCAGGGGGAGGTAACGGTCATTCTATAAAAACTGAGCTATCCTAAAAATAAAAAAGCTACCTCTTCTACGAAACCTTCTGTGTGTGTCTATCTTCTTCCTCACTGATGCCACTCATCCCTTGGGTATTCCTGGACCTGCCAGGGCTGGACCACGGCATTAGTGCATTCATCCTAAGAAGTATTGCTGGCTTAAAGGATTTATATGAGTCAGCCAGTGGTCTACCACCGTAGTGTTGAATCACCTTCATTGCCCCATGATCTTGAGCTCGCAGCTGAAGGCCAGAACCACAGGTTTAAAGGGCCATGGGCGTCTCACTCCACGCATCCCTGCCAACTTATTTACCTTCTGCTCATTGACTGGTAAAAAGAAAATAGTAAAGGTGCGTGTGAACGTCGACATTTTAGGAATCAGCGAACTAAAATGGACTGGAATGGGTGAATTTCACTCAGATGACCATTATATCTACTACTGTGGACAAGAATCCCTTAGAAGAAATGGAGTAGCCATCATAGTCAGCAAAAGAGTCCAAAATGCAGTACTTTGATGGAATCTCAAAAATGACAGAATGATCTCTGTTCATTTCCAAGGCAAACCATTCAATACCATGGTAATCCAAGTCTATGCCCCAACCAGTCATGCTGAAAAGGCTGAAGTGAAATGGTTCTATGAAGACCCTCTAGAACTAACACCCAAAAAAGCTGTCCTTTTCATCATAGGGGACTGGAATGCAAAAGTACGAAGTCAAGAACCACCTGGAGTAAAAGGCAAATTTGGCCTTGGAGTACAGAATGAAGCAGGGCAAAGGTTAACAGAGTTTTGCCAAGAGAATGCACTGGCCATAGCAAACACCCTCTTCGAATAACACAAGAGCAGACTCTACACATGGACATTAACAGATGGTCAACACTGAAATCAGATTGCTTATATTCTTTGCAGCCAATGATGGAGAAGCTCTATACAGTCAGCAAAAAACAAGACTGGGAGATGACTGTGGCTCAGATCATGAACTCCTTATTGTGAAATTGACTTAAATTGAAGAAAGTACGGAAAGCCACCAGACCATTCAGGTATGACCTAAATCAAATCCCTTACAATTGTACAGTGGGAGTGACAAATAGATTCAAGGGATTAGATCTGATAGAGTGCCTGATGAACTATGGATAGAGGTTCGTGACACTGTACAGGAGATAGGGATCAAGATCATCCCCAAGAAAAAGAAATGCAAAAAAGCAAAATGGCTGCCTAAGGAGGCCTTACAAATAGCTGTGAAAAGAAGAGAAGCGAAAAGCAAAGGGGAAAAGGAAGATGTATCCATTTGAATGCAGAGTACCAAAGCATAGCAAGGAGAGATAAAAAAGCCTTCCTCAGTGATCAGTGCAAAGAAATACAGGGAAACAGTAGAATGGGAAAGACTAGATATCTCTTCAAGAAAATTAGAGATACCAAGGGAACATTTCATGCAATAATGGGCTCAATAAAGGACAGAAACGTTAAGGACCTAAAAAAGCAGAAGATATTAAGAAGAGGTGGCAAGAATACACAAAAGAACTATACAAAAAAGATCTTCACGACCTACATAATCACGATGGTATGATCACTCACCTAGAGCCAGACATCCTGGAATGCGAAGTCAAGTGGTCCTTAGGAAGCATCGCTATGAACAAAGCTAGTGGAGGTGATGGAACTCCGGTTGAGCTATTTCAAATTCTAAAAGATGATGCTATGATAGTGCTGCACTCAATATGGCAGCAAACCTGGAAAACTCAGCAGTGGCTACAGGACTGGAAGTTGTCAGTTTTCATTCCAATCCCAAAGAAAGGCAATGCCAAAGATTGCTCAAACTACCACACAATTGCACTTGTCTCACATTCTGGTAAAGTAATGCTCAAAATTCTCCATGCTAGGCTTCAACAGTACGTGAACTGTGAACTTCCACATGTTCAGGCTGGTTTTAGAAAAGGCAGAAGAACCAGAGATCCAATTGCCAGCATACGATGGATTATCCGAAAAGAAAGAGAGTTCCAGAAAAGCATCTACTTCTGCTTTATTGACTATGCCAAATCCTTTGACTGTGTGGATCACCACAAACTGTGGAAAATTCTTAAAGTGATGGGAATACCAGACCACCTGACCTGTCTCTTGAGAAATCTGTATGCAGGTCAGGAAGCAACAGTTAGAACTGGACACGGAACAACAGACTGGCTCCAAACAGGGAAAGGAGTACGTCAAGGCTGTATATTGTCACCCTGCTTATTTAACTTATATGCAGAGTACACCATGAGAAACACTGGGCTGGATGAAGCACAGGCTGAAATCAAGATTGCCAGGAGAAATATCAATAAGCTCAGATATGCAAATCACACCACTCTTATGGCAGAAAGTGAAGAAGAACTAAATAGCCTCTTGATGAAAGTGAAATAGGAGAGTGAAAAAGTTGGCTTAAAGCTCAAAATTCAGAAAACTAAGATCATGGCACCTGGTCCCATCACTTCATGGCAAATAGATGGGGAAACAGTTGAAACAGTGGCAGACTTTATTTTTCTGGGCTGCAAAATCACTGCAGATGGTGACTGCGCCATGAAATTAAAAGAAGCTTTCTCCTTGAAGGAAAAGTTATGACCAACCTAGACAGCATATTAAAAAGTAAAGAGATTACTTTGCCAACAAAGGTCCATCTAGTCAAGGTTATGGTTTTTCCAGTAGTAATGTATGGATGTGAGAATTGGATTACAAAGAAAGCTGAGTGCCGAAGAATTGATACTTTTGATCTGTGATGTTGGAGAAGATTCTTGAGAGTCCCTTGGACTGCAAGGAGGCCCAACAAGTCTATCGTAAAGGAAAGCAGTCCTGAATATTCATTGGAAGGATTGATGCTGAAGCTGAAACTTCAATACTTTGGTCACCTCATGTGAAGAACTGACTCATTTGAAAAGACCCTGGTGCTGGGAAAGGCTGAAGGTGGGAGGAGAAGGGGATGACAGAGGATGAGATAGTTGGATGGCATCACTGACTCAATGGACATGAGTTTGAGTGATCTCTGGGAGTTGGTGTTGGACAGGGTGGCCTGGCATGGTACAGTCCATGGGGTCACAAAGAGTCAGATTCGACTGAGCGACTGTACTGAAGTGAACTGAAATGAAAGGTGGGCGTTACTCTATTATTTTTCTTCTAATTATTTTGAGAAGCCTTCCCGTGAATCAATTAAGTTATTACACTGAGGGAATATTTCAGATGTACTCTGAGTAAATCTATGAACTCCTGTACATCCACCCATTACATCTAAATGGACTATCTTTGAACCAGGTCACTCTGTAAATGATGAAGGCCTTAATACTGTCTTTTGTTTAAACATGTATTTCAAGATAATTTCTCCTAGCAACCTGTTGGGGTATTAGTTCAGCCCTGATGCAAAAGGAGTTAGCATTGAAGTGTAAAGCCCAAAGTCCCTTGTTTGGTTTCCCAGAATTTGTTTCCTAAAATTTAATAATATTTCCCTGTTTTTCTTTTGTTTGAATAACGGCAAGGGTGTTTACTGGATGGAAGTTTCGACATTATCTTAACCTAGACAAAGGCACTGAGCACCAAAACTGTGTGGGGCTGTGTTTTAAAGGGACCGTCCCTGTCTGAATCCTCTCTCATCTTCCATTCCCATCTGGTTGGATTTTCTTTCCAGATCCTCATCTATTCTTTGCTTCTCCACTCCCACTTAGACTGTTTAATAGCCTCAGTTGTCATCACCTCAACTGGGGGTCCCTGTGGTTACCTCCAAGTCTTCCTCCTTGATCTTCATTCTAGATATTCCAAGCAACTCTGCCTCCTGTTTCTCTGCTAATTTTCCCCAAACATGTTTCCACCGTGTCTGTCCACAACTAAGAAACATACTCCCTATACTCCCTATGTGCTCCCTATGGATTACCATGCAGCTTCCAGTGTTCTCTGCTGGACTTTCCAGGCCCTGATCTCCTGTAATCCTTGGTTGTCAACTTTTTTTTTTTTCTAATGTGAGTAAGCCTATTCAGTTCATGCAAGTCTTAAGCAAAGATAGCCCCGCGTCCTACTGATAAGGAGTAAAAGCAGTGGCTGCCCCTACCTGAAGACAGATTGATCTGGGAGGTGAAAGTTCACAGCCATCTGGTGTTAAGGCCCTGTTGGAAGAGTCTCGCTGCCAGGGTTCCACTATTCCTGCCTCCTGGAATGGTGTGAACAATGATTCACACCACAGTAGGCCTTTACGTTTTACCAAGAATATTCATCACATGCATCAGGCTTTCAGGGAAGGTCAGGTTCCAACTTGTTCACAGAGAATCACCTCCAGGTCACCAGATTTGCATTTGTTTTGCCCAGTACCTATCATAATGAACAAAAGTTTTAGACTTTAATGATGAATGTGCCAAAGAGAGGACAGTGTGGGGGCGATTCTATTTCATTGGTGTTTGACTTGTAGCAGAATACAGAGCCTATTTTGAAGTTCTTTGGTGAAAATCATTTCTGGAAATAGTGATTACGATTTGGGGCCAGGCTGTGAAGGGAAAACAACAACAAAAAAACAAAACCACCTTGTGCGCTGGGCAGGGTGGTGGTGTTCCCCACTTCCTAGCTCACTTGGTCGAAGTTCTTTTTTTTTTTTTTTTACATGTGTTCCCCATCCCAATCCCCCCTCCCGCCTCCCTCCCCATCCCATCCCTCTGGGTTTTCCCAGTGCACCAGCCCTGAGCACTTGTCTCATGCATCCAACCTGGGATGGTGATCTGTTTCACCCTTGATAGTATACTTGTTTCAATGCTGTTCTCTCAGAACATCCCACCCTCGCCTTCTCCCACAGAGTCTAAAAGTCTTCGTACATCTGTGTCTCTTTTTCTGTTTTGCATATAGGGTTATCATTACCATCTTTTTAAATTCCATATATATGCATTTGTATACTGTATTGGTCTTTATCTTCCTGGCTTACTTCACTCTGTATAATGGGCTCCAGTTTCATCCACCTCATTACAACTGATTCAAATGAATTCTTTTTAATGGCTGAGTAATATTCCATGGTGTATATGTACCATAGCTTTCTTATCCATTCATCTGCTGATGGGCATCTAGGTTGCTTCCATGTCTTGGCAATTATAAACAGTGCTGTGATGAACACTGGGGTGCACATATCTCTTTCAGATCTGGTTTCCTCGGTGTGTATGCCCAGGAGTGGGACTGCTGGGTCATATGGAAGTTCTATTTCCAGTTTTTAAAGGAATCTCCACACTGTTCTCCATAGTGGCTGTACTAGTTTGCATTCCCAACAGTGTAAGAGGGTTCCCTTTTCTCCACACCCTCTCCAGCATTTATTGCTTGTAGACTTTTGGATAGCAGCCATCCTGACTGGCGTGTAATGGTACCTCATTGTGGTTTTGATTTGCATTTCTCTGATAATGAGTGATGTTGAGCATCTTTTCATGTGTTTGTTAGCCATCTGTATGTTTTCTTTGGAGAAATGTCTGGATTAACCTCAAAAATATACAAGCAACTGCTGCAGCTCAATTCCTGAGAAATAAATGACCCAATCAAAAAATGGGCCAAAGAACTAGCTCTTTATTTATTATTTTTTCTCTCATGGGACTGCACTTTTCTAGTCATGCTCATAGTGGCTCTTACCAGGTCCATCCCATCAATACCCTAAAGCGTCCACTGTACCAATGTTACTCTATCATTGATGCCATGTCCGGCTTTTAAGAGTGGCCTTTTTAAATGCTCAGGCAGAGGTGATCAGGTCCTTGCAGCTTAGATGTTTTTATCTCTTAGAATTCATCTTGTGTGCAAACTGTCATGTGCTTTTTTAAAGAAACACAGAATTGTGTTTACCTGTTCATACCCTCTTCCTGTTAGCTTCCCCTGTGTTTACCTTAGTTTCTTTCCCCTTAGCAATTTGTTAAGTGTGAGTATCACACTTAGAGCTCAGAACCCTTGTGAATAGTGTGTCCATCAGCAAGCATTTTAAGGCTGCTGTTAGAGAAAATGTCCACAAGGCGGCAGCATTTTTCATTTCCCCCTCTTGTTACTATGGTAACAGCATCCTGGGAGGTTATCCCAGGCCTGATTGTAAATGCTAGTAGAATGAGACACAGGACGTCAACAAACTTTTTGTCTCTTTACTCTTTGAGGTTTTTCTTTAAGTTAAACTTTATTTCTAATTTAAGGCTATTTACATCAGTGTTGTTGCAGGGAAAAAGTTTCTCCTTCCTTTCCACAGATACCTGGAGGTATTCAACTGTGGTTATTGTCAGAGCTATCTTTTAGAATCCGTGGAGTACATGTCTCTTGATACAGGAAGTCCTTGTGGATTATGAATTTCATAGGGCATAGGTATTTGTGGGTATAACTTTATTCCAGCCATCACCTTTTGGCCTCTCACCCACTGATACCCTTTGCTAACTGTAATTTTCTTACCAGGAGTGTAAGTCCATTTCACTTTTGTCTGGGTACTCATTGTCATCAATATGTTTTTTATCCCCTCTGGAAGGTATATGCTGTGATATGTCTTTAATCCATCCTTCTTTACTTACTGTGATTCAGTCTAGATTTCTGTGTATACCCGAAAATGGCTTTTTTTTTTTTTTTTGCATTTTCATAATGTCTGAGTCATATTTCGTTGTGTCTTTGTGTCCCATTTCTTTCTCTTTTCGTTTGCACCCAACGATTCTCTTTCCTTTCATCTCTTGGGCATTGTAAATGCTGCTGCAGTGCATGTTGTGGAGTTGGGGGTTTGGCTGTGTGTTTTCCACGATCTGTTGATTTCTCAAATACTCTGGGAGTGAAGCTGCCATATGACATTATCTGTCTCATTTTGTGATTCCAAGGCCCTTTGACAGTCATGCTCATAAAGGCTACGACTGCTTACCTCCCACCACTGGCATACAGGGGTCTCCTTTACTAATATTGCTCTACTCTTCCCTGTCTGTAGAGTTTGGATACCAGCCTGTTTCATTTCATTTCATACCGGTAGTGATATTGTGTTGCAGTTTAAGTTTTCATAATCAGTGATAACAGAGCAAACGAAGCACATATCCGGAGGCTTCTTTCTAAGCATCAACTAAGTATTTATCTGTTGAATTTTCCTTCCTGATCGTGTGATTTGTTCTTGTTTTTATTTTGGTGTGAGACCCCTGGCCATTTCATAATGGTAGGGGTCATTTAGAGCCCAGTCGCCTTCTGAATAGTCAGTGTCCATCAGCCCACAATTTAAGGTTACTGCTCTAGAAAGCGGCCACAAGGCGGCAGCATTGCTTCGGGGTTTTCTCTTGTTACTATGTCAACAGCATCTTCAGAGGTATGAGCAATTTCTGCTTGTAAATGAGAGCAAAATGAGCTAGAGGAAGCCCGCACCCCCGCACCCCCCGCCCCGAGAGCTTGTGTCTGCTTCCTTCTCAGTTTTATTGTAGTTCATATTTCTTGTTTGACAAAGCTGTGCAGAGTTGCCTTTGTTGTGGCTGTACTGATTCTTGCTCCCTTACACCGATACACAGAGGCATTCAGCAGTGTTTATTTCCTCTGACCTGCTCTCAGAAAGTGTGTAGTACATCACTCTCGCTAAGTCCGTCCCTGTGGATTATGTATGTGACAGGTATTTGTGGGAATCTGTGAATTTCAGCCTTCCAATGTAAGCCTTCCTCTCACCCATCCCCTTTGGTAAGCATCAGGGAGTTCCCATCACTGGGTGTCCATTTTACCTTGCTCAGGGTACTCACTGGCAGCAATATTGTCTGTCCCATTTGAAAGGTAAATCCTATGACACAGCTCTCATCTGCCCTTCCTCCAGTACTCTTGCCTGGAAAATCCCATGGACGGAGAAGCCTGGTAGGCTGCAGTCCATGGGGTCGCGAAGAGTTGGACACGACTGAGTGACTTCACTTTCACTTTTCACTTTCATGCATTGGAGAAGGAAATGGCAATCCACTCCAGTGTTCTTGCCTGGAGAATCCCAGGGATGGGGGAGCCTGGTGGGCTGCCGTCTATGGGGTCGCACAGAGTTGGACACGACTGAAACGACTTAGCAGCAGCAGCAGCAGCTGCCCTTCTTCACTGACTCTGATTATCACCACATTTATCTGTACCTCTGACAATGTCATTATTTCCTCGCTTCAATGCCTGAATCATAATCTGTCGTGAACCCATATCTCATTCCTTGATCCATTCATCTGTCCATCCCCGTGTACTTCCTGTAGTTTCATCTCTGGGCATTGGGAATGTTGCTGCAATGCATGCTCTGGGGCATGTGGTTTTCAAAATCTGTGTATTTCTGAGGTATCATAAGAGAGGAGAGTCCCTGTCATACTTTCTATTTTTTTTTTCTATAAAGGCACTTGGACAGTGATTCTTATACTGGCTCCTCCCACTGATATGCCCCCACTACTATAAAAGAATCCCGCTGACTAATGTTAATCTACCATTTCTGGTCTGGTCCGTTTTCCATGGTGGCCTTTTCCAGTGCTCAGAGTTGATGTCCCATGGCAGTTTGGATTTTGTATCTCTGATAAGAAAACTTATGGAATACTATTCATGGTCTTTTTGCTTTTTGAAAGCACTTTGATTTGTATTTACCTGTTGATATTTTCTTCCTGAGAGTGTCCCAGTTTTTTTTTTTATGTGTGTGTGTGTTTATTTATTTATTTAATTTTGGGTGTGTGACCCCTGACATGTTCAAGGTTAGGTGTCATGTCGAGTCCAGCGACCTTGTGAATATCAGATGCCCATCAGCGATAGTTTTCATGCTACGGTTGCAAAGAAAATCCTCTACGCTGAAAGGTTTCTTTATTCTGTCCTCTTTTAGGATGGCTTGCACCACCTGACAGTTTTACTCAAGCCTGGTTGTACATTAGAGTAAAACAATCCAGAGGATCCCATCAAACCTGGTGACTGCTCATACTTGGATTTTAAGTAAAACTTCCTATTCTATTTAAGTTGATTGACAAGGACACATTTGTTTTACGTGTACAGATTCTTGTTCCATGGCACAGAGAATACTAGATATTCAGTTGTGCTTTTCACCTACATGTTATTAGAACGTGTTTCGTCTACCACTCTCACTGAAGTAGGTTTACATGGATCCTGTATTTTATATGTATCTGTGGGAAGTAATTAATACCAAGCTCCAGATGTATCCCTTTCATCCACCAGGGTCCTCTGCTACCCATAAGTTTCATGCCAGGTTGGATGTCCATGTCACCTTTATGTGGGTGCTCACTGCTCTGGATTTTTGTATCCCACCTGTCTGTTGCATCCCATAATGTTTCTTGAATCAACCCTCCTTCACTCAGTGTGATGATCTCTGGATTTATCTCTATCTCTGAAGGCAGCATATGTTCATATTTCAATCCTGATTCAAAAATCATTCTAGACCTCTATTATGTTTATTTATCCATTGCTCTCTCCAGGTACGCTATCTTTGCTTTCATTTCTTCAATGTTCTGAATGGTGCCACAGAACCAGGTTTGGGGTGTGTGGTGTGCAAAATCTGCTCATTTCTGAAATATTCCAGGAGAGGATCTGACTTATCTTACTGTCTCTACCTCTTTATTTCTTTATTTATTTCTCTCTCATGGGAGTGCACTTTTCTAGTCATGCTCATATGGGACTTATCAGGTCCATCCCACCAGTACCCTAAGTCGTCCACTGTAGTAATGTTACTCTACCATTGACGCCATGTCCAGCTTTTGACAGTGGCCTTTTTTCATGTCCACACAACTTCGATGTTTGTATCTGTTAGAATTCACCCAATGTGTAAATTGTCATGTGCTTTTTAAAATAAACATGGAATTGTGTTTACCTGTTCATATCCTCTTCCTGTTAGCTTCTCCTCTGTTTTATTTACTGCCCCCCCCCCCGCCCCATGTGAGCTCTGGTTGTTTGTTATGGGTGGGTATCGGTTGGAGCTCAGCACCCTTGTGAATACTGTGGCCATCAGCAAGCATTTTAAGGTTGCTGTTAGAAAAAATGTCCACAAGGCGGCAGCATTTCTCCTCTTGTTGCTATGGTAACAGCAGCCTGGGAGGTTATCCCAGGCCTGGTTGTAAAGGAGAGTAAAATGAGAAAGAGAAAACCACCAAAATCTTTTTGTCTCTTTAGCCTTTGAGGTTTTTTCTTTAAGTGAAACTTTTATTTCTTATTTAAGACTATTTACACCGTTGTAGTTATTGCAGGTAAACAGTTTCTCCTTCCCTTCCACAGATACCTGGAAGTATTCAGCTGCAGTTATTGTCACAGTTATGTTGTTGGAATCTGTTGAGGACATGTCTCTTGATACAGGAGGTCCATGTGGATTATGAATTGCATAAGTATTTGTGGGAAGAAGTCTATTCCAGCCTTCACCTTTCAGCCTCTCACCCAGTGACACCATTTGCTAACTGTAATTTTCTTACCAGGAGTGTAAGTCCATTTCACTTTTGTTTGGGCACTAATGTTAACCTACCATTTCTGGTCTGGACCGTTTTCCATGGTGGCCTTTTCCAGTGCTCAGAGTTGATGTCTCTTGGCAGTTTATATTTTGTATGTCTGATAAGAAACCCTGTTGAGCACTATTCATGGGGTTTTCGTTTTTTGAAAGCATTTTGGGCTGTATTTACCTGGTGATGTTTTCTTCCAGAGTGTGTCCCATTTTTGTTTTCTGTTTGTTTTTATTATTATTGTTTTTTTATGTGTTTCACCTGACATGTTGAAGGGTAGGGGTCATGTTGAGTTCAGCGGGCTTGTGAATATCAGATGTCCATCAGCAATTGTTTGAAGGCTGAGGTTACAGAGAAAAGCCTCCATGCTGCAAGGTCTTTTATATTCCCTCCTCTTTTAGGATGGCTACTGTTGTCTAAGAGTTTTTGTCATGCCTGGTTGTACATTAGAGTAGAACGAGACAGAGGAGCCACCAAACCTGGCGTCTCCTCACTCTCTTTAGCTCAGCCCTCCTTAGCTCTCTTTAGTGTAGCTGCCCTAGCTCAACTCTCCTTACCTTTACTCTCCTTAGCTTAGCTCTCCTTAGCTCAGCTGTCCATGGGTCTCCTTAGCTCACCTCCCCTAAGCTCAGACCTCCTAGCTTTCCTTAGCGTAGCCCTCCTTAGGATAACTATCATTAGCTCAGCTCTCTTTCAGTCAGTCAGTTCAGTTACTCAGTATTGTCCAACTCTTTGTGAACCCATGGACGGCAGTGTGCTGGGCCTCCCTGTCCATCACCAACTCCCAGAAATTACTCAAACTCATGTCTATTGAGTTGGTGATGCCATCCAACCATCTCATCCTCTGTCATCGCATTCTCCTCCCACCATCAATCTTTCCCAGCATCAGGGTCTTTTCAAATGAGTCAGTTTGTCACATCAGGTGGCTAAAGTATTGGAGTTTCAGCTTCAGCATCAGATGTTCCAATGAATATTCAGAACTGATGTCCTTTAAGAGGGACTGGTTGGATCTCCTTGCAGTCCAAGGAATTCTCACGAGTCTTCTCCAACACCACAGTTCACAAGCATCAATTCTTTGGCACTCAGCTTTCTTTGTTGCCCAACTCTCACATCCATAAAGGACTACTGGAAAAACCATAGCTTTGACTAGATGGACCTTTGTTGGCAAAGTAAAGCCTCTGCTTTTTAAGATGCTGTCTAGGTTGGTCATAACATTTCTTCCAAGGAGTAAGCATCTTTTAATTTCATGGCTTCAGTCGTCATCTGCAGTGATTTTGGAGCCTCAAAAAATAGTCTGTCATTGTTTCCACTGTTTCCCCATCTATTTGCCACGAAGTGATGGGATCAGATGCTATGATCTTAGTTTTCTGAATGATGAGTCTTAAGCCAACTTCTTCCCTCTCCTCTTTCACTTTCTTCAAGCAGTTCTTTAGTTCTTCCTTGCTTTCTGACACAAGGGTGGTGTCATCTGCATATCTGAGGTTATTGATATTTCTCCCGGCAATCTTGATTCCAGCTTGTGCTTCATCCAGCCCAGCGTTTCTCATGATGTACTCTGCATATAAGTTAAATAAGCAGGGTGACAATATACAACCTCGACATACTCCTTTCCCTATTTAGAACCAGTCTGTTGTTCCATGTCCAGTTGTAACTGTTGCTTCCTGACCTGCATATAGATTTTCTCAAGAGACAGGTCAGGTGGTCTGGTATTCCAATCTCTTGAAGAATTTTCCTCAGTTTGTTGTGATCCACACAGTCAAAGAGTTTGGCATAGTCAATAAACCAGAATTAGATATTCTTCTGGAACTTGCTTGCTTTTTTGTTGATCCAGCAGATGTTTGCAATTTGATCTCTGGTTCATCTGCCTTTTCTAAATCTGGCTTGAACATCTGGACGTTCACAGTTCACGTACTATTGAAGCTTGGCTTGGAGAATTTGAGCATTACTATACTAGCGTGTGATATGAGTGCAATTGTGTGGTAGTTTGAGCATTCTTTGGCATTGCCTTTCTTTGGGATTGGAGTGAAAATTGACCTTTTCCAGTCCTGTGGCCACTGCTGAGTTTTCCAAATTTGCTGGCATATTGAGTGCAACATTTTCAAAACATCATCTTTTAGGATTTGAAATAGCTCAACTGGAATTCCATCACCTCTACTAGCTTCTTTCATAGTGATGCTTCCTAAAGCCTGCTTGACTTCACATTCCAGGATGTCTGGCTCTAGGTGAGTGATCATACCATCGTGATTATCTGGCCATGAAGATCTATTTTGTATAGTTCTTCTGTGTGTTCTTGCCACCTCTTCTTAATATCTTCTGCTTCTGTTAGGTCCATACCATTTCTGTCCTTTATTGTGTCCATCTTTGCATGAAATGTTCTCTTGGTATCTCTGATTTTATTGTAGAGATCTCTAGTCTTTCCCATTCTATTGTTTTCCTCTATTTCTTTGAGAGCTCTCCATAGCTCTCCTTAATTACTTCTCCTTAGCTTAACTTTCCCTAGAATAGCTCTCCTTAGCTCAGCACTCTTGGATAGCTATCCTTAATTATTTCTCCTTAGTTTAGCTCTCCGTAGCTCTCCATAGCTTAGCCATACTCATCTTGACTGTCCATAGCTTTCCTTAGCTCAGCCTGCTTAGGATAGCTATCATTAGCTCAGCTCTCCTTAGATTAGCTATCATTAGCTTGACTCTCCTTAGCTTAGCTGTCTGTAGCTCTCCTTAGCTCAGCCCTCCTTAGCATAGCTCTCCTTAATTACTTCTCCTTAGCTTAACTCTCTGTAGCTCTCTATAGCTCAGTTCTCCTTAGCTTAGCTCACCTTATCTCAGTTCCCCTAAGCTCAGCCCTCCTAGCTCTCCATAGCGTAGCTCTCCTTAGCTTCTCTCTCCTTAATTACCTCTCCTTAGCTTAGCTCTCCATAGCTTAGCTCCCCTTAGCTCAGCTCCCCTAAGCTTAATCAGCTCCCCTAATCTCAGCCCCCTATCTCTCCTGAGCATGGCTCTGATCCTGAGAGTGGCTCTGCTTAACTCAGCTCTCCTTTCATTAGCTTAGCTTTCCTTAGCTAAGCTGTCCGTGGCTCTCCTTAGCTCAGCCCTCCTTAGCTCTCCTTAATTACTTCTCCTTAAGTAAGCACTTACTTACTTAATTACTCCTTAAATAAGCCACTTCTTAAGTGGCTCACCTTAGCTCAGCTCCCCTAAGCTCAGGCCTCATAGCCCTCCATAACTCAGCTCTCCTTAGCTTAGCCCTCCTCAGCTCAGCTCTCCTTAGCTCTACATAGCTCTCTAGGATAGCTAATAAGAGATATGATAAAGAGAACTAAGCTAAGGAGATGTAAGCTAAGGAGAGCTAAGGCATTCTGAGCTTGGCTAAGGAGAGCTTAGAAAAGGGGGGCTGAGCTAAGGACAGCTGAGCTACCCTAAGGAGGGCTGAGCTAAAGAGAGCTATGCTAAGGAGAGTTAATTGAGGAGAGCTATGAAGAGCTGAGTTGAGGAGAGCTGAAATAAGGAGAGCTGAGCTAAGAAGAGCTAAGCTAAGGAGCGCTGAGCTGAGGAGAGCTGAGCTAAGATAAGGAGAGTTAATTAAGGAGAGCTTTGCTAAGGAGAGCCACACTAAGGAGATTTGAACTACATTAAGGAGAGCTAATTAAGGATAGCTAAGCTAGGAGTCTAAGAAAACTAAGATCATGGCATTTGGTCCTATTACTTCATCACAAATAGATGGGGAAACAGTTGAAATAGTGACAGCCTTTATTTTGGGGGGCTCCAAAATCACTGCAGATGGTGACTGCAGCCATGAAATTAAAAGGCGCTTACTCCTTGGAAGAAATGTTATGACCAACCTAGACAGCATGTTAAAAAGCAGAGACATTACTTTGCCAGCAAAGGTCCATGTAGTCAAAGCTATGTTTTTTCCAGTAGTCAGGTATGGATGTGAGAGTTGGACTCTAAAGAAACCTAAGCACCAAAGAATTGATGCTTTGGAACTGTGGTGTTGGAGAAGACTGTTGAGAGTTCCTTGGACAGCAAGGAGATCCAACCAGTCCCTCCTAAAGGAAATCAGTCCTGAATGTTCATTGGAAGGACTGATGCAGAAGCTGAGACTCCAATACTTTGTCCACCTGATGCGAAGTGCTGACTCATTTGAAAAGACCCTGATGCTGGAAAAGTTTGAAGGAGGAAAGAAAATGGGACGACAGAGGATGAGGTGGATAGATGGCACCACCAACTCAATGGACATGAGTTTGAGTAAACTCTGGGAGTTGGTGATGGACAGGGAGGCCCAGCACGCTGCAGTCCATGGGGTCGCAAAGAGTGGAACACGACTGAGCGACTGAACTGAACTAGTCAATTGTATCACTTAATGTTTGTGTTTCCTTTTTAATTTTCTGTTTGGTTGATCTATCCTTAAGTGTGACTGGGGTATTAAGGTCTCCCACTATTTTTGTGTTACTGTTAATTTCTCCTTCCCTACTTGTTAGCATTTGCCTTACATATTGAAGTGCTCCTATGTTGGGTGCATATATATTTATAATTGTTATATCTTCTTCTTGGATTGATACATTGATCATTATGTAGTGTCCTTCTTTGTCTCTTTTCACGGCCTTTATTTCAAAGTCTATTTAATCTGGTATGACTATTGCTTCTCCTGCTTTCTTTTGGTTTCCATTTCTATGGAATATCCTTTTCCAGTCCTTCACTTTCACTCTGTGTGTGTCCCTTGGTTTGAGGTGGGTCTCTTGTAGACAGCATATATAGGGTTCTAGTTTTGTAACCATTTTACAATACTTCCCTTGTCATCTATCTATCCATTTGTCCATCCCTATTTCCAATCAATAGTTGATCTTTTTCCTTGTTGCATTTTGTGGTAAATTGCAAACATCAGTATATGTCTCCTTAAGTATTTCAGCAAGCCTGCCATTAAGTAGTGAGCCATGTTTATTTACAGCAATTTTCTTTGGATATTAACTTTACATACAATGAAATATGCCAATCTTTTTTTTTTCCCAGTCATGTTACTTTTTAATTGAAGTATAGTTGATTTACAAATGTTCTGTTAATTTCTGCTTTATGGCAAAGTGATGCAGTTATACATATACATTTGTATATATACATTGTATATGTGTGTACATTCTTTTATTTAGTGTGTGGCCTGTGGGATTAGTTCCCTGACCAGTGATTGAACGTGCCTCCCCTCAAATGGAACTGTGGAGTCTTAAACACTGAACTGCCAGGGATGTCCCATATATATTCTTTTCCATTATGATTTATCATAGGATACTGAATATAGTTCTCTGTGCTTTACAGTAGGAACTTGTCTATCCATTCCATATACTCTGGTTTGTATCTCTTAACCCCAATCTCTTACTCCATCCCACCCCCAATGCTGTCTGCCTTGAAAGCCACAGTCTGTTCTCTATGTCCATGAGTGTGTTTCTGTTTCATGCATATGTTCATTTGTGTCATATCTTCGATTTCACACTTAAGTGATATTTGGTGTTTGTTACTAAGTGAAGTGTGTAACACTTCACTTAGTATGATCATCTCAGTCCATGCATGTTGCCTCAAATGGCCTTATTGTTGTAACTGTACAGATTCTTGGATGCTCTTAACCAGACATAGAGGTATTCATCTGTGGTTATTTTTATGAATATATTATTAAAATGTGTTTAGTATACCACTCTTGGTATAGTACGTCCATTTTGAGGCTGTATTAGGATCATATATATATATCAGTCAGTTCAGTTCAGTCACTCAGTCATGTCTAACTCTTTGCGACCCCATGGACTGTAGCATGCCAGACTTCCCTATCCATCACCAACTCCTGGAGCTTTCTCAAACTCAGGTCCATCAAATGGGTGATGCCATCCGACCATCTCATCCTCTGTTGTTCCCTTCTCCTCCTGCCTTCAGTATTTCCCAGCATCAGAGTCTTTTCCAATGAGTCAGTTCTTCACATCAGGTGGTCAAAGAATTGAAGTTTCAGCTTCAGCATCAGTCCTTCCAATGAATATTCAGGACTGACTTCCTTTAGGATTGACTAGTTTGAGCTCCTTGCAGTCCAAGGGACTCTACAGATTATATGTGGGTTAGAATAAATATTTATTGTGCTTCTGCTGCCCTCTCGTGGAGAAATAGAAGAATGATTATGAATGCAATTTATAAAATCCAGATGTATTCTCTCATACATGTGTGTATGAATAAATATTTACTGTGCTTTTGCTGTCCTTTCATGGAGAAACAGAAGAATACTTATCAATGTAATTTATAAAATCCAGATGTATTCTATACATGTTGGAAAAGATACTGTATACCTTTATTAAAAATTGATACATGCTCATAACAGAAAACATAAAGTTGCCAGAAAAAAATACAAAGAAAGAAAAAAATTACCCATGACCTCACTTTACCATTGGATCAGAATTCCAAGTTCTGGGACGGGGACTTGAGGGTATGCTTCTTCCTTTAGTATAAAATCATCTTTTCTGCTATTTGAATGCTAGCATACAACTTGGTTTTGATACTTGATTCTTGCTTTGTTTGATTAATGTTAAGCATTTACTTTTACAAATACCTAGTAATTTTATCCCCTGTTTAGAGATTGTTTGCTTCAAGATTTTGTTTTTCTTTTCTTCCATTTTTTCTATGATTAAAAAATGTTGAGTATCTTGGCCATGGTAAAGAGTACTACAATGAAGATTGGAGTGCATTCATCTTTTGGAATTAAAGTTTTCTCCAGGAATATGCCCACCAGTGAGGTGCTGGGTCATATGGTAATTCTTTTTTTAGTGTTTAAGGAGTTGCCCTACTGTCCATCATAGTGGTTCTACCAGTTTACATGCCCATTGACAGTGCAAGAGTGTTCCCTTTTCTCCACACTCTACAGAAATTATTGTTCATAGAATTTTGGATGATGACTTTTCTGACTGATGTGAAGTAATACTTCAGTGTAGTTTTGATGTGAATTTCTCTAATAATTAGTGATGTTGAGCATCTTTTCATGTGTTTTTTGGCCACCTGCATGTCTTTTTCGGAAAAATGTCTATTTAGATCTGCCTGTTTTTTGATTGAGTTTTGTTTTGTTTTGTTTTTATACTGGCCTACATGAGCTGTTTGTATATTGTGGAGAATAATGCCTTGATAAGTAATGAGGTTTGTGAGACTGTATGGGAGGCAGTGACCAAGATCATCTCCAAGTAAAAGAATTGCAAAAAGCCAAAATTGTTTTCTGAGGAGGCCTTACAAATAGCCAAGAAAAGAAGAGAAGCTAAAGGCAAAGTAAAAAAGGAATTTGAACGCAGAGTTCCAAAGAATAGCAAGGAGAGATAAGAAACCCTTCCCCTTGCTACTGCTGCTCTTTCTGTGCACTGTTTAATATTGTTTATAATGTTTTATGCTGTTGCACAATAACATAAGCTGAGGGAGTTCTGAGAAGGAACACCTCTTGCTTCTGAGGAAGTTGTAATCCTCCTGAGATGCTGCCTTTTTATAATCTTCTCCTGCAGCTTTATTGACTCTGGTGCACTGTTTCGATGGTCATTTCTTTTTCTGATTGTCCAGAAGGTCTAGCAGTTTCTGGTTTCAACTGCTTAAGTTGTTCTCTCTTTACCTAGTTCTCCCCCTTTGCAAGGATTTTTGCTTCCAGTCCTTAAAGGAGCATTCCTGGGTTGTCAAATTGGCAAGAGGCTTTTTGAGGTTTTTAAGATGATTTCCACATATTGCAAAGAGGCAGAGAAAGAACTGACAAGTTTTCCAAAGTAAACCTTTTAAAGCAAAGGGAGGGGTGAAAACCTGCTCTCACTTTTCAATGGGGATAATTAAACCTTTGTTTCTTATGTCACTTTGTATTTGCCCTCCAGTATCCTAACATGAGATACCACGTCCCCCCAGGTGTCTGTCCCCCACAAATTGTGATTGCCACACCCTGGTCAAACTCAGGCTGCAGGGAACTTCCTTCAGTGGAACTTGTGCTAAAGGTAACTCAAGGAAAAGGAATAAGTAGGAGCCATTGCTCACCCTCCAGCTCACTTGTATTTTACCAAAACCTGTACCCTTATGGCGAATTCTCTGTGGACATTTGCAGTAGGGAATATAACCAGAGGCCTTGTTTACAGATGGTTTCAGTTGCTCTGATGATCTCACCAGTCTTGGCAAGTGGAATATGTACTGTTCCACTCCTTCAGAGGGGAACAGAAGATTGTGTAAAATATTTTGAATTTGTAAAATTTTGTTTTCCAATAAAATGTGTATGATGGAAAAGCTCCCACTTGTAGATGTTATTATTTGTGATGACTCCAAGCATGATTGATGAAGATGTGGCTCTGCGTGTGCATCACATCAGGTACCAAGTGGGACTCTGGGCTCAGTAATCTGGGGCATTGACGACAAGGAGTTGGGTGGCAGGGTGAAGGGTCTCCAGGCCGGAATTGAAGTTTTCCCCTTGTTAGGTAAGAAAGATGGTAGGTAATCTGACATCTTCCTAGGTGAAGTGATCCTTCTGGCCCCTTCATGAGAATGAGAGATACGTGCCTGGATATTGTGCGGGTGCTGGGGATATCTCCTGATCCTGCTAAGAGTGAGGATACAAGGAGTGGCCCAGCATAGTTCTGGAGAACATCAGAGGTCGTGGGAACAAAAATCTGGAAGCACACAATAAGCTCCTGGTCCATTTTGTATTAGAATACAGTCCCTTGACTTTTCGCTATGTAACACTCATTACCAGAGTATGAATGGACAGAATCAAAAAGGTAACTGAATGGCAGAATTGTTTTGTGCTTAAAAAAAAAAAAAAAAAAAGAAAAAACCCTTCACACATTGTGTAAAATTTCTAATAGTAAATTTGCAAACCCTTTGTAGAGCAGCCGGCAGACATTTTATGAAATAGCCATATAATTGGCAATATGGTGCAGGGATACTAATTCCAGAGAATATTAAGATAACTCTCAATCTGCTTAATGAACCTAGGCTGAGGGGGGAACATCCAGGAGTTTGGCAGGCAGGCAAGTTGGGTGGGTCACAGGCCAACACCTGACCCTAAGTGGGGATGCCTGTAGGTGAGGTGATGCCAGGCCTATGAAGGGAAGTACCAGGATGGCCCAGGCAAGCAGATCCCCCAGGACATCTGCAGGCCAGTCCTAAGCCAGATGGTGAGGGCTCAGGCTAGAGCTTGGCTCAGGCAGGCAAGGTTGAGGCCTGGCTCCAGGTCCCTTGGAGGGCTTCACTCAGTTCAGTTCAGTTGCTCAGTCGTGTCCGACTCTTTGTTACCCCATGAATCAAAGCATGCCAGGCCTCCCTGTCCATCACCAACTCCTGTCACTTCATGAGAAATAGATAGGGGAACAGTGGAAAGAGTGGCTCACTTTATTTTTTGAGGTTCCAAAATCACTGCAGATGGTGATTGCAGCCATGAAATTAAAAGACGCTTACTCCTTGGAAGGAAAGTTATGACCAACCTAGACAGCATATTAAAAAGCAGAGACATTACTTTGCCAACAAAGGTCCGTCTGGTCAAGGCTATGGTTTTTCCAGTGGTCATGTATGGATGTGAGAGTTGGACTGTAAAGAAAGTTGAGCGCTGAAAAATTGATGCTTTTGAACTGTGGTGTTGGAGAAGACTCTTGAGAGTCCCTTGGACTGCAAAGAGATCCAACCAGCCCATCCTAAAGGAGATCAGTCCTGGGTTTTCATTGGAAGGACTGATGCTGAAGCTGAAACTCCAATACTTTGGCCACCTCATGCGAAGAGTTGACTCATTGGAAAAGACCCTGATGCTGGGAAGGACTGGGGACAGGAGGAGAAGGGGATGACAGAGAATGAGATGGCTGGATGGCATCACCAACTCGATGGACATGAGCTTGACACTAGGGGCTGCCAATCACTTGGGGCCTCCCTGAGTGGCTGCTGGAACTCAAGATGTACCTGCCAGTTAGATTCAAGCACTCCTGGAGGGGGCTAGGGAGGTGGTCATTCCTTTCCTCCAGGTGGTCCAGGCAGTTGTTGACCTGGTCCAACATGGGGTTGATGGCTGCCTGTCCTGCTTCTTGGGTGAAGCCGTCATCCTTGCCTTCCGTGTGGACATCCACAGGCACACCCTGTTCCACGTGGCCTCCAGATACAGAGGGCTCCTGCACGTGCAAGGCTCACGTGGCCGTAGAGTGAGGCAGTACTTTGGGCGCGCGGACAGCCGAGGCAGGGAGGGTGGAGGGCAGTCATTAAAACCTTGTGCTCATTGAAATCATCCTCCTGGGGAAAAGAAAGCAAGACTATCACAGTCTGTTCTGATTGAAGATTTGCCCGCTGGGTGGTGGGCTCGGGTCTCTCCCCAATTATTCATAAAGATCTTACAGGCTGCGGCTGTCAGCAAACTCACCTCTTCCTACACTGGTCTAGGGGTCCCCCAAAGCTGGAATATGTCACCTCCTGCCCGAGGGGTTCCTCAGGATGTGGAGGTCAAAGAAGGTCCTCTGTACTGTCATCACAGCTGTAATTTACTTCTTTATCTTAGTATTATGACCTACTTGTGTTAAAGAATGACTTATCCATTAAGATGTGAGCTACCCGACTTAGCTATGCAAGTCCAAGTCATCAGCTATGAGAGAAACAGGCTGAGATTTGGAAGGGGGGGGATGGGGGTGGGTCCTACTTCTCATCTGTCCTCTGAATACAGGATTGTCAGGTATTAACTAAATAATTAATTAATTGACATATTTTGTGTTTTGTAGGAGAACAAGGGATGTTGGACCTGGGGAAGACTTGAGAGGAGTGTGCATAATTTTTTTCCCACTTATTTAGGGCTTTTCATGGGCTAGGCTGTATGTGTCTCCCTCATAACTATTGTTGTGAGGATAAATATGATACTGAAAGGGCATCTATGCAAAACACTGGCTACCCTGGCACTCAGCAGCAGGGTCTCACTGCACAGGCACATGCATGCAGCATCCACATAACCCCTGGACCATATGTGCACTTTTAGAACTCTGTTATTTTGGTGGAGACCAAGGATCTCTTAAGTCAGTAACACTCAGTGTTCCCCTTCCCCCCGCCCCACCATCACCACCACCACACACAGACTCAGAGCAAGGGGTCCATGTCTCCTTCTACCCTCCTTTTTCCTTAAATGTGGTGTCAACTTGGAGATGAATGACTGGGTGACAGGAAGCCTATAGGAAAAAGGGATGAGGAGGGGCCTGCCCATTCTAGGTTCCTTTTCTGCTTTTTGTTCTGGTTCTCTTCCCCACCCCAGATATGCCAAGACTAGAAAGGCATGGAGCACCTTTTTGCCAAGATTTTGGGAGTGACTGGTGGTCATCTCATGACATTTGGGATGGTTCTCCAGGCACTGAGAGATTCTGGTGAAGCCTACAGCAAGGGTGGACTCAGACTGGAGAGGCTGTGAGTATCGTGGAAGGCCCTAGGGCACAAGTCTCCTCAAGCAAATGCAGGCTAGTCTGCCTTACTTCCTGTGCTGGTGTCCTCTCAGCCTTCCTCCTCCCTCCCCATTCTTTTTTTTTTCTGTCTCTATACCCCTGCAGCGATCTATCTATCTATCTATCTGTATCCCAGGGACACAGACTAGGGACATAGGCTACAATTGCGTCCTGGTCTCTAGCCACAGTGGCACAGACATGAAGATCCAGTTCCTACTATGTGTGGTCTGAGTTTCTCTGCTGATTTAGACAAGTGATCTGGGTCAACTTTGGGCAGCCATTATGCTTCCAGATGTTAGGTCTACTCTCAGTGACTGACCCAAGTCCCAGAAGACGACCCACCACAATTTCTACACCCTGGCCCAGCCCTATGTTTTTGGCAGCATGGAGCCCATCAAATGAGGTGAAGGAGGGTGGCAACTCTGACACTAACCATCCATATTTAGGCTGAACTTCACAGGTTAAGGGTACAGTCCTCAGCCAGAACGCCACCAGTTCAGAAACCAAGCACATGTCTGGGTTGACCAGGGACACTCTCACACTGACCAACTGATAGATGGGCCAAGGTCTTGATCAGGCAATCTACAGAGGATAGTTACAGAAGTGCAGTGAACATTCAATATCATTTTCATTCAAATATTATTCAGTCTGCCCTCAAATATTCAAAGACATTCAAACCAAAGAAATTAAAACACAACTTTCCCCTATAAGATATACAATGATGGTTGGAAAATCTAACATTCAGAATGCAGGAAAGCAGGCACTTTCATTCCATTCGTGGGTGGATTAAGTTTGGAAGACATCTTTTGTAGGAGGTTTGCACATATTATATAAAGTTGAGAACGTGAATGACTTTTTGTGTGTGTGTGTTTGTGTGTGTGTGTGTGCACATGCATGCACATGCTGATGGAGACTAGTTCAGTGGGGACACTCAAGGCCTGGGCAGAGTGAGGAGCATCCAGGATTTGGGCAGGTAGGCAAGTTGGGTGGGTCACAGGCCCACACTTGACCCCAGGAGAGGATGCCAGGTAGTGGGGGCATGCCAAGCATGCAAAAGGGAAGTAGCAGAAGGATGGCCTAGGCAGGTAGATCTCCCAGGACATCTGGAGGCCAGTCGTAAGCCAGGTGGTGAGGGCTCAGGCTAGAGCCTGGCTCAGCCAGGCAGGCAGAGTGGAGGCCTGGCTCTGGGGTCCTTGGAGGGCTCCACTAGGGGCTGCCAATCGGTTGGGGCCTCCCTGAGTGGCTGCTGGATCTCAAGATGCGCCTGCCAGTTGGATTCAAGCTCTCTTGGAGGCAGCCAGGGAGGTGGTCATTCCTCTCCTCCAAGTGGTCCAGGCAGGCGTTGACCTGGTCCAACATGCGGCTGATAACGGTGTACACTGCCTGTCTGGCTATGCCATTGTCCTGGTCTTCAGCACCCACATCCACAGCCCTGTTCCATGTGGTAACAGACAAGGCAGGCTCGTGCACGCACAAGACTCACATGATGTTGGAGTGACGCCACAATGGGTGCTCAGTCTCCCTTTTTCTGCTGACCACCTGTTTTGATCTGTTCTGCACACTGACATCCAAATGGTAGATTTGAAAAGCAAGTTGGATCTTAATGGAGTTTACCACATCCAACCCATGTGTCCTTGCTATGGGCCACTTATCTTTTTCTGTTTACCTTTTGCAGTTTATATCATTAACTCTCTTCTCCCTTGAGGCCAGAATATGCGTTCTTCCCTGAGAAGGCCATGTTCTTTCACATTCCTGCTCCTGTTCACTTGCTCCTCATTAATCCTTTAAACTGTCTCCTCTCTCGCCCACATTCCACGTCAACTCTCTTGCAACACACATTTCAGCCTGGTGCATCTTTTCTTGACAGACAGCCCTGATACGGTCAACCAAATCTTCAGTACATTTTTGCCAATTCCTCTAATCAGGGCACCACCTGCATTGTGCCTTCTGGTAAAACCAATGAGTGGACAAGGGAGTTTATGACATTCTCATGGGGAATATCGAATATCATGGGGGCTTTCCTAATGAAAGGTACTATTTCAGTGTCCCCATATGTGCTATTGAATCTTCATATGTATTGCACTGTATATTGAGCTATATTATACCAGGAGAGAATGAGCTACTAAGCTGATGAATTGGAAACTGGTGGTAAAAGTTTTAAGAACAAGACATATAGATATAGACATGCAAAAGTTAATAAGTCAACAAAGACATTAGCATAGATGAAAGTAATAGTTGTGGAACAAAACAACTGGCAAACTGGCCAATAAGTTGTAAGATGTGGGTTATGTTACATGAATGGTAAGTAGAAAAAGAATCCAAGAAAGTAGATTACCGTTGGTGGAGCTAGCATGGGAAAGTCTCCAGAAAGGAGGTTGTATTTGCCCAGAGACATGCATGGTGATCATGTAACAGTCCTAGTTATTGTTACATGAAAGCTTACTGGTGTAAATGCTTTTCATGAACTTACTAAGGGTAATGGCAGCCTGATGACATAGTTCTTTTTAGGATCCTCACTTTACTGATTAGGAAACTGAGGCAAAAAACAATGAAGAATATTCATCTGGTAGGAGGAATAATTGTGATATGAATCCCAAGAGCATACCTCAAACCCATGTTCTGTGCACAGTAGGTAAGAAGTTATTATTTTCTTCAGACAGACCATGAACATGGAATGAAGTATAAATGAGACAAGAATGAAAAGTAGGACTTTCCTGGTGGTCCAGTGGTTAAAACTCAGTGCTTTCATTGCTGTGGGCCCAGGTTCGGTCCCTGGTCAGAAAATTAAGAACCCATAAGCTGCCCAGTTAGGCAAGAGAAAATAAAATAAAAAGAATGAATGGTGACCACAGATCAAGGAGACACTTGTGATCTGAAAGATAGGACCTGTGTGGTAGTGGTTATTGTATGCCAGGGATTGAGAAGGTCCAGCATGTATCCATCTGCTGACGCCAATCAGAGGGACAAGCCTAGTAACACATGGGAAAGACTTGCAGATCCTGGGGCAGGATTCACATCAATGGCCCCAGGCTTACTTGTTTTCCCTCCCCATGTGGATTAATCATCCTTTACTGATTATTGGGCAAGGCCTGCCACAGCTCTCCTGCCCTCTGGATCTTTGTCAGAGTCTCACCTAACTACTCCAGTTCTAGAAGAGCTCACCTGTAAGCTTTCTCTGGGTTTGCAAAGGAGCAGCTAATCTAGTGGAAAAGAAACCCCTCCGGGCCAGTATCTGTCTGTTTGTTTCTGGTATCTTCGTTTTCTCACCCATAGTTTGGAACTAATTTTCATGTATTTGATTTTGCTGTTTCTTCTGAGTACTGTTTGAGGACTATGAAGCCAAGTCTAACAGCTGCAGCTGGCTGTGATGTTCCAGGTTTATTAGAGTTATTCAAGGAAACAAAATGAATAAGAGACATTTTATATCTATATCTATATATATTGGCTGTTGGTTTAGTCACTAAGTCGTGTCCAACTCTTGTGACCCCGTGGACTATAGCCCACCAGGCTCCACTGCCTATGGGATTCTCCAGGCAAGAATAATTGAGTGGGTTGCCATTTCCTTCTATCCCGGGAAGGGAGTCGTAATAGAGGAAGTTTCCAAACACCAGGAGACCCTCTCACTGGCGGGTCTGGGGGAAATTTTCAAATCTCAGAGGGCAACATAACTGGGAGGAAAAATAAATAAAACCCACAGATTACATGCCTAAAAGCAACTCCCCTCAGAAAAGTACCCCAGACGCTCAAATCCACCACCAGCAAGTGGGGGCTGAACAGAGAGGAGCAGGCGGCATAGCTTAGGAACAAAGGAAGGACTGAGCAATTCCAGAGAAGAGCTAGTCGGCTGCAGACTGGCCCATCCCCCGCTGGAGGCAGGAGGCAGGGGGGAGGGGAAAGGGGCAAACTTGGCCCCAGAGATGGCATCCCCTACCAAACTGCAAACAGGCTTCCAGTTTCTAACCAAAGGCTTCCTGAGATTCTGGATGGTTGACATCCGCTGGGAGGGTCGCAGCCAGAGATCAGCTCCCCAGAACAGACACCAGGCGCACCCGACCAACACGCGCAAAAACTGAAGCTGGGACCGCGGAGGGGATAAGGCACGCTGCACCCGGGGAGAGTGTGCTCGTCAAGCTCCTGACTGCCTGAGCTGCTTGGGCCAGGGAAGGCACAGAACGCAGGCCCAACCGAGTCTGAGCTTTTGTGGAGTACCCAAAAACTGGAACCGCACGCAACTCAGGGCCCACTCCCTATAGAGCAGCCTGGAGCCTGAGCAGTGTAGATAGGGAAAGCACACACACCACGAGTGGGGGCAATCCTAGTGTGGCCGGAACACTGCGAGTGCTCCCCACACACGCCAGTGACACTAGTCTGCAGTGCCCCTCCCTCCCCACAGCATGACTGAACAAGCAAACCTAAACAAGAGACCACCTCCACCCGCTTGTGTCAGGGCGGACATTAGACACTGAAGAGACCAGCAAACAGAAGCCAAGGGAACCACTTCAGAAGTGACAGGTGCAACAGATTAAAATGTCTGTAGGCAACACTGACTACAACAGAAGGGGCCTATAGATATTGAGAAGTGTAAGCTGGAACAAGGAGCTATCTGAAACGGAACCAAACCCACACTGCCCACAACAGCTACAGAGAAATTCCTAGATATATTTTTACTATTTTTTTAATTAAAAATTTTTTTTCTTTTTTAAAATTTTTTTCTTTTATTTTCTTATAAAATTCCCTATTACTCCTCTATTATTCCTTAGATTTCATTTTCTTTTATTTTCTTTTAAAGTCCTCTATTACTCTGCTATTACTCCTTAATTTTCATTTTCATATAATTTTACTATTTTTTAATTAAATTTTTTCCTTTATTTTCTTTTAAAGTCCTCTATCACTCCTCTATTACTCCTTAATTTTCATTTTCATTTCACTATAACCTTGCAAAAAAAAAACCCCTATTTTTAAAGTGAACTTCATATATATTTCTTAAATTTTTTGTGTTTTTGTTGTTAATATTGTATTTTTAAGAGTCTAACCTCTACTCTAGATTTTTCATCTTTGTTTTTCAGTATTTGATATCAATTTTGGACATTTAAGAATCCAATATTCAGTACCCATTTTTACTCAGGAGTGTGTTGATTACTCTCTCCCACTTTTGATTCTCTTTTTTTCTCCCCCAGATCACCTCTATTTCCTCCCTCACCTTTCTCTTCTCAATCCAATTCTGTGAATCTCTGTGGGTGTTCTGGGCTGTGGAGAACACTTAGGGGACAGAGTACTGCATAGATCTGCCTCTCTCCTCTTGAGTCTCCCTTTTTCTCCTCCTGCCCATCTCTATCTCCTTCCTCCATCTCCTCTTCTTCATGTAACTCTGTGAACCTCTCTGGGTGTCCCTCACTGTGGAGAATCTTTTCACCATTAACTGAGAAGTTTTATTATCAGTGCTGTATAGTTGGAGAAGTCTTGAGGCTACTGGAAGAATAAGACTGAAATCAAGAGGCAGGAAACTGAAGCCCCAAACCTAAGAACACCAGAGAACTCCTGACTACAGGGAACATTAAGTAATAAGAGATCACCCAAAAGCCTCCATACCTATACTGAAACCAACCACCACCCAAGAGCCAATAAGTTCCAGAGCAAGACATACCATGCAAATTCTCCAGCAACGCAGGAACATAGCCCTGAGCGTCAACATACAGGCTACCCAAAGTCACACCAAACACATAGACCCATCTCAAAACTCACTACTGGACACTCCGTTGTACTCCAGAGAGAAGAAATCCAGCTCCATGCACCAGAACACTGACGCAAGCTTCCCTAACCATGAGACCTTGACAAGCCAACCGTCAAACCCCACTTACTGGGAGAAACTTCCACAATAAAAAAGAACCACAGACCACCAGAACACAGAAAGGTCACTCCAAACACAGCAGTCTAAACAAGATGAAAAGGCAGAGAAATACCCAGCAGATAAAGGAACATAAAAAATGCCCACCAAGGGAATGCAAACTAGTACAGCCACTATGGAGAACATTGTGGAGATTTCTTAAAAAACTGGAATTAGAACTGCCATATGACCCAGCAATCCCACTTCTGGGCATACACACGAAGGAAACCAAATTGGAAAGAGACACGTGCACCCCAATGTTCATTGCAGCACTGTTTATAATAGCCAAGACATGGAAGCAACCTAGATGCCCATCAGCAGATGAATGGATAAGGAAGCTGTGGTGCATATACACAATGGAATATTACTCAGCCATTAAAAAGAATTCATTTGAATCAGTTCTAATGAGATGGATGAAACTGGAGCCCATTATACAGAGTGAAGTAAGCCAGAAAGATAAAAACCAATACAGTATACTAACACATATATATTGAATTTAGAAAGATGGTAACGATAACCCTATATGCAAGAGACACAGATGTACAGAACAGAATTTTGGACTCTGTGGAAGAAGGCGAGGGTGGGATGTTTCAAGAAAACAGCATCGAAACATGTATATTATCAAGTGTGAAACAGATCACCAGCCCAGGTTGGATGCATGAGACAAGTGCTTGGGCCTGGTGCACTGGGAAGACCCAGAGGGATGGGGTGGGGAGGGAGTGGGGGGGGGATCATGATGGGGAATACATGTAAATGCATGGCTGATTCATGTCAGTGTATGGCAAAAACCACTACAATATTGTAAAGTAATTAGCCTACAACTAATAAAAATAAATGGAAAAAAAAGAAAAATGCCCACCAAGCCAAAAAAAGAAAAAAAAAAAAAAAAAAAAGATGAGGAGATAGGGAATCTACCTGAAAAAGAATTTAGAATAATGACAATAACAATGATCCAAAGTCTTGAAAGCAAAATGGAGTTACAGATATATAACCTGGAGACAAGGATTGAGAAGATGCAAGAAATGTTTAACAGAGACTTAGAAGAAATAAAAAACAGTCAATTAAAAATGAATAATGCAATAAATGAGATCAAAAACACTCTGGAGGGAACCAAGAGTAGAACAACAGAGGCAGAAGATAGGATAAGTGAGGTAGGAGATAACATGGTGGAAATAAATGAAGCAGAGAGGAAATAAGAAAAAAGAATCAAAAGAAATGAGGACAACCTCAGGGACCTCTGGGACAATGTGAAATGCCCCAACATACGAATCATAGGAGTCCCAGAAGAAGAAGACAAAAAGAAAGGCCATGAGAAAATACTCGAGGAGATAATAGCTGAAAACTTCCCTAAAATGGGGAAGGAAATAGTTACACAAGTCCTAGAAACCCAGAGAATCCCAAACAGGATAAACCCAAGGTGAAACACCTCAAGACACTTATTAATCAAATTAACAAAGATCAAACACAAAGAACAAATATTAAAAGCAGCAAGGGAGAAACAACAAATAACACACAAAGGGATTCCCATAAGGATAACAGCTGATCTATCAATAAAACTCTTCAGGCCAGAAAGGAATGGCAGGACATACTTAAAGTAATGAAAGAGAATAAACTACAACCCAGATTACTGTACCCAGCAAGGATCTCATTCAGATATGAAGGAGAATTCAAAAGCTTTACAGACAAGCAAAAGCAGAGAGAATTCAGCACCACCAAACCAGCTCTTCAACAAATGCTAAAGGATCTTCTCTAGAGAGGAAACACAGAAAGGTTGTATAAAAGCGAACCCAAAACAACAAAGTAAATGGCACCCGGACCATACCTTTCAATATTTACCTTCAACATAAATGGGTTGAATGCCCCAATGAAAAGGCAAAGACTGGCTGAAAGGATGCAAAAACAAGACCCCTATATATGCTGTCTACAAGAGACCCATCTCAAAACAAGGGACACATACAGACTGGACACATACAGACACATACAGAAGGGCTGGAAAAAAATATTTCGCACAAAAGGAGACCAAAAGAAAGCGAGAGTCACAATACTCATATCAGATAAAATAGACTTTTAAATAAAGGCTGTGAAAAGAGACAAAGAAGGACACTACATAATGATCAAAGGATCAATCTAAGAAGAAGATATAACAATTATAAATATATATGCACCCAACATAGAAGCACCGCAATATGTAAGGAAAATGCTAATGAGTATGAAAGGGGAAATTAACAATAACACAATAATAGTGGGAGACTTTAATACCCCATTCACAACTATGGATAGAGCAACTAAACAGAAAATTAGCAAGGAAACACAAACTTTAAATGACACAATGGACCAGCTAGAGCTAATTGATATCTATAGGACATTTCACCCCAAAACAATCAACTTCACCTTTTTCTCAAGTGCACATGGAACCTTCTCCAGAATAGATCACATCCTGGGCCATAAATCTAGTCTTGGTAAATTAAAAAAAAATTGAAATCATTCCGGTCATCTTTTCAGACCACAATGCAGTAAGATTAGATCTCAATTATAGGAAAAAAAACTATTAAAAATTCAAACATATGGAGGCTAAATAACATGCTTCTGAATAACCAATAAATCATAGAAGAAATCAAAAAAGAAAACAAAATATGCATAGAAATGAATGAAAATGAAAACACCAAAACCCAAAACCTATGGGACACTGTAAAAGCAGTGCTAAGGGGAAGGTTCATAACAATACAGGCTTACCTCAAGAAACAAGAAAAAACTCAAATAAATAACCTAACTCTACACCTAAAGCAACCAGAGAAGGAAGAAATGAAGAACCCCAGGGTTAGTAGAAGGAAAGAATTCTTAAAAGTTAGGGCAGAAATAAATGCAAAAGAAACAAAAGAGACCATAGCAAAAATCAACAAAGCTAAAAGCTGGTTTTTTGAAAAGATAAACAAAATTGACAAACCATTAGCAAGACTCATTAAGAAACAAAGGGAGAAGAACCAAATCAACAAAATTAGAAATGAAAATGGAGAGATCACAACAGACAACACAGAAATACAAAGGATCATACGAGATTACTACCAGCAGCTCTATGCCAATAAAATGGAAAACTTGGACAAATTCTTTGAAAAGTATAACTTTCCAAAACTGAACCAGGAAGAAATAGAAGATCTTAACAGACCCATCACAAGCAAGGAAATCGAAATTGTAATAAGAAATCTTCTAGCAAACAAAAGCCTAGGACCAGATGGCTTCACACCTGAATTCTACCAAAAATTTAGAGAAGAGCTAACACTTATCTTACTCAAACTCTTCCAGAAAATTGCAGAAGGTAAACTTCCAAATTCATTCTATGAAGCCACCATTACCCTAATTCCAAAACCAGACAAAGATGCCACAAAAAAGGAAAACTACAGGCCATTATCACTGATGAACATAGATGCAAAAATCCTTAACAAAATTCTAGCAAACAGAATCCAACAACATATTAAAAAGATCATACATCATGACCAAGTGGGCTTTATCCCAGGGATGCAAGGATTCTTTAATATCCACAAATCAATCAATGTAATACACCACATTAACAAATTGAAAGATAAAATCCATATGATTATCTCAATAGATGCAGAGAAAGCCTTTGACAAAATTCAACACTCATTTTTGATAAAAACTCTCCAGAAAGCAGGAATAGAAGGAACATACGTCAACATAATAAAAGCTATATATGACAAACCCACAGCAAGCATCACCCTCAATGGTGAAAAATTGAAAGCATTTCCCCTAATGTCAGGAACAAGACAAGTGTGCCCACTCTCACCACTACTATTCAACATAGCTTTGGAAGTTTTGGCCACAGCAATCAGAGCAGAAAAAGAAATAAAAGGAATCTAGATAGGGAAAGAAGAAGTGAAACTCTCGCTGTTTGCAGATGACATGATCCTCTACATAGAAAACCCTAAAGACTCCACCAGAAAATTACTAGAGCTAATCAATGAATATAAAAAGGTGCAGGAGAAAAAATTAACACCCAGAAATCCCTTGCATTCCTATACACTAACAATGAGAAAACAGAAAGGGAAATAAGAGATGGGTTTCATACATCTGACGAGACCTTGAGTCCATAAAACTTCAACTGTCAAGTGCTTAAAGAATTGTTCTAAGAAAGCAGCTGCTATTCTTACACTGGATAAAATTTATTTATTTATTTTGATACTTATCCTCAGAATTTATTTAGCACAGCATCATAAGATAATAATAATAATAATGATAGCCCTGTATGCAAAACAGAAAAAGAGACACAGAAGTACAGAACAGACTTTTGAACTCTGTGGGAGAAGGTGAGGGTGGGATGTTTCGAAAGAACAGCATGTATATTATCTATGGTGAAACAGATCACCAGCCCAGGTGGGATGCATGAGACAAGTGCTCCGGCCTGGTGCACTGGGAAGACCCAGAGGAATCGGGTGGAGAGGGAGGTGGGAGGGGGGATCGGGATGGGGAATACGTGTAACTCTATGGCTGATTCATATCAATGTATGACAAAACCCATTGAAATGTTGTGAAGTAATTAGCCTCCAACTAATAAAAAAATAAATAAAAAATATTTTAAAAAATATATATCCCATTACAATTAAAAAAAAATAACCTGAGGAAAATTAAGCTTAGAAGGTAGAAAGAATGTTTGAAAGATTACTTTGCTTATTTTACATTTTAGTGACAAACAGCCACAGCTTTCCAAAGTATCATCCTTGGCCTTCGGGGCATTTGTTGCTGTTGTTCAGTCACTCAGTCATGTCCAACTCTTTGCGACCTCGTGGACTGCAGCACGCCAGGCTTCCCTGTCCATCACCAGCTCCTAGAGCTTGCTCAAACTCATGTCCATTCAGTTGGTGATGTTATCCAATGCCCAATATGCTACTGGAGATCAGTGGAGAAATAACTCTAGAAGGAATGAAGGGATGAAGCCAAAGCAAAAACAATACCCAGTTGTGGATGGGACTGGTGATAGAAGCAAGGTCCGATGCTGTAATATTGCATAGGAACCTGGAATGTTAGGTCCATGAATCAAGGCAAATTGGATGTGGTCAAACAGGAGATGGCAAGAATGAATGTCGACATTCTAGGAATCAGCGAACTAAAATGGACTGGAATGGGTGAATTTAATTCAGATGACCATTATATCTACTACTGTGGGCAGGAATCCCTTAGAAGAAATAGAGTAGCCGTGATGGTCAACAAAAGAGTCCGAAATGCAGTAATTGGATGCAATCTCATAAACGACAGAATAATCTCTGTTTGTTTCCAAGGCAAACCATTCAATATCACGGTAATCCAAGCCTATGCCCCAACGAGTAACACTGAAGAAGCTGAAGTTGAATGGTTCTATGAAGACCTACAAGACCTTTTAGAACTAACACCCAAAAAAGATGTCCTTTTCATTATAGGGGACTGGAATGCAAAACTAGGAAGTCAAGAAACACCTGGAGTAACAGGCAAATTTGGCCTTGGGGTATGGAATGAAGCAGGGCAAAGGCTAATAGAGTTTTGCCAAGAGAACTCATTGGTCATAGCAAACACCCTCTTCCAACAACACAAGAGAAGACTCTACACATGGACATCAGAAGATGGTCAACACTGAAATCAGACTGATTATATTCTTGCAGCCAAAGATGGAGAAGCTCTATACAGTCAGCAAAAACAAGACCGGGAGCTGACTGTGGCTCAGATCATGAACTCCTTATTGCCAAATTCAGACATAATCTGATGAAAGTAGGGATAACCACTAGACCATTCAGGTATGACCTAAATCAAATCCCTTATGACTATACAGAGGAAGTGAGAAATAGATTTAAGGGATTAGATCTGATAGACAGAGAGCCTGATGAACTATGGACAGGGTTTTGTGACATTGTACAGGAGACAGGAATCAAGACCATCCCCATGGAAAAGAAATGCAAAAAGGCAAAATGGTTGTCTGAGGAGGCCTTACAAATAGCTGTGAAATGAAGAGAAGCAAAAAGCAAAGGAGAAAAGGAAAGATATTCCCATTTGAATGCAGAGTTCCAAAGAATAGTCAGGAGAAATAAGAAAGCCTTCCTCAGCGATCAGTGCAAAGAAACAGAGGAAAACAACAGAATGGGAAAGACTAGAGGTCTCGTCAAGAAAATTAGAGATACCAAGGGAAGATTTCATGCAAAAATGGGCTCAATAAAGGACAGAAATGGTATGGACCTAACAGAAGCAGAAGATATTAAGAAGAGGTGGCAAGAATACACAGAAGAACTGTACAAAAAAGATCTTCACGACCCAGATAATCACAATGGTGTGATAACTCACCTTGAGCCAGACATTCTGGAATGTGAAGTCAAGTGGGCCTTAGAAAGCATAACTGTGAACAAAGCTAGTGGATGTGATGGAATTCCAGTTGAGCTATTGAAAATCCTGAAAGATGATGCTGTGAAAGTGCTGCACTCAATATGACAGCAAATTTGGAAAACTCAGCACTGGCCACAGTACTGGAAAGGGTCAGTTTTCATTCAAATCCCTAAGAAAGGCAATGCCAAAGATGCTCAAACTACCACACAATTGCGCTCATCTCACACACTAGTAAGGTAGTGCTCAAAATTCTCCAAGCCAGGCTTCAGCAATACGTTAACCGAGAACTTCCAGATGTTCAAGTTGGTTTTAGAAAAGGCAGAGGAACCAGAGATCAAATTGCCACTATCCGCTGGATCATCGAAAAAGCAAGAGAGTTCCAGAAAAACATCTATTTCTGCCTTATTGACTATGCCAAAGCCTACTGTGTGGATCACAATAAACTGTGGAAAATTCTTCAAGAGGTGGGAATACCAGACCACCTGACCTGCCTCTTGAGAAACCTGTATGCAGGTCAGGAAGCAACAGTCAGAACTGGGCATGGAAAAGCAGACTGGTTCCAAATAGGAAAAGGAGTACATCAAGGCTGTATATTTTCACCCTGCTTATTTAACTTATATGCAGACTACATCATGAGAAATGCTGGGCTGGAAGAAGCACAAACTGGAATTAAGATTGCCAGGAGAAATATCAATAACCTCAGATATGCAGATGAAACCACCCTTACGGTAGAACGTGAAGAGGAACTAAAAAGCCTCTTGATGAAAGTGAAAGAGAGTGAAAAAGTTGGCTTAATGCTTTACATTCAGATCATGGCATCCGGTCCCATCACTTCATGGGAAATAGATGGGGAGACAGTGGAAACAGTGTTAGACTTTATTTTTGGGGGCTCCAAAATCACTGCAGATGGTGACTGTAGCCATGAAATTAAAAGACGCTTACTCCTTGGAAGGAAAGTTATGACCAACCTAGATAGCATATTAAAAAGCAGAGACATTATTTTGCCAACAAAGTTCCATCTGGTTAAGTCTATGGTTTTTCCAACGGTCATGTATGGATGTGAGATTTGGACTGCGAAGAAAGCTGAGTGCCAAAGAATTGATGCTTTTGAACTGTGGTGTTGGAGAAGACTCTTGAGAGTCCCTTGGACTGCAGGGAGATCCAACCAGTCCACCGTAAAGGAGATCAGTCCTGGGCTTTCATTGGAAGGACTGATGCTGAAGCTGAAACTCCAATACTTTGGCCACCTCATGCGAAGAGTTGACTTGCTGGAAAAGACCCTGATGCTGGGAGTGGTTGGGGGCAGGAGGAGAAGGGGCTAACAGAGGATGAGATGGTTGAATGGCATCACGGACTCGATGGGCATGAGTTTGGGTAAACTCCGGGAGTTGTTGATGGACAGGGAGGCCTGGCGTGCTGCGATACATGGGGTCACAAAGAGTCAGACACGACTGAGTGATTGAACTGAACTGAACTGAATTGTCTCTTATTACTGAAAGAATAGCATAAGATGAGCCAGATTATGGCATAGCCTTTCAGCAAGAGGACGTAAATTGTTCAGCCAGAATGTGATTAACAAATCTTGGGTTGCCCAAATAGTTCATTTACTCTCTTGGGAGTGTCCGTTGTTTGGCCACTTTAATGAAGATGCTGTAAATATTACTTTGACAAAAAAAAAAAAAAACAGAAACAAAAACAAAAACTTGGAACAAGATGCAAGTCCTGAAGCCATTTAAAGTGGCATTTACTGTAGATTTATAAAATATTTTATTTGAGGAGCATAATTTCTACTAATATGTAAGTTTTTAAAACTATGAATTGGGGGGCTTATTTGATGATATTAACTGTATGATTAAAGGAATCAGTTTTTATAGTTTAGCTTTGTTTTTCTGATTTACCTGGGTTTAAAAAGTTACTAAATAATTTTCTCCTTTGGTTTCAGTTGCAGCTCTATGATAATCCAAATTTTGAATGAGGTTATCCCCAAATTTGGTAAAAATGAAAGAAGAGTTGGGAATAAAAATGCCTCTACACTATCTTCATTAGTCTGAGATTATAAGAAGCATTTTAAGCAAGAGGTAATGTGGATGATCATAACTCTGACTTTCATCTTGAAACTAGAGGAGAGGACGTATTTTCAGCCTGCACAAGTTTAAGTATGCCATTCCTATGAAAGCCTTCTACCATCCAGATAGTTGCTGATACAATTGCTCCAGGTCAAAATGTTTTCTCTTCTTCATCGTCAAAATCAGTTAGACCGCAGAAGCATATTGTGATACATCAACCTGCAACTGTTGTTGTTGTTTGTAATTGAAGGATGATTGCTTTACAGAATTCTGTTGTATTCTGTCAGACCTCAAAATGAATCAACCATAGATATACATATATTTCCTCCCCTTTGAAACTCCCTCCCATCTCCCTCCCTATCCCACACTCTAGGTTGAGCATTTTTCATGGGACTTCACATAGCAGCTACACTAAATCAAATGGCCCAAATGAGAATTTTGCAGCTTTGTCTACATCTATTTCTCAGTACCACATTTTATCTCCATTACAGAACAGTAATTTTGGACTGAGGGTGGAGACTTCTAACTTTCCAGATTTGTACGGTAATATGGCAGCCCATGACAGTGCTTTTCCCAAACTACAACACGCAGGCAATTCATGTTTCCCAGTGCCACAGATCCCTGATACATCTGCTACCTCTCTTTCAAGGTAAACTCATCAACCGTCTTCATTATTTGAAAATCATCCTAATACAACTGATCTACCAAACAGGTGTCAGATTATGCAGGATAATGAAGATTAGAATTAATGTTGGGAGAGATCAACAAATTCCTACAATTCTCTTATTTGAAGAATAAAGTGACATGTTCATCTTCATAGTGTCAATTTCTATTTTGAAATAATTGAGAGTAAAATGAGAGTATTATTTCAGCGCCTGGCTATTTTACTGTGCTTTAATATAAACTCTTCTATTCAAGGAATCATGCAATATGCATCCTATGTAAATTACACCTAATGAATTGTTTAAAAAATATAAAATTAGAACAAAGTGAAAAGATGAAATGTAAATAAAATGATTTTGAAATCATCCAGGCTGAATTGACTGGGTGTCTAAGTTAGGATGGTATGGGAGAAGGAACAGATACAAATAAAATTTAGAAAAAGCAAATGAAGAGTATGTAGTTTGCTGCTTCCTCAGTTTTATTATATCATGTCAGTTATCAGGAGGAAAGCTAAGAGGTTAGACAGCAGGTTGTCTTCATTAAACAAAAATTTGTTTCATACTTGAAAATACTGAGATGTACTCAGTAACCATGATCACCATCATACCATCACTGGAATACCAACAACAACATGACATAGTCAAAGATTGCACCACAGTCAGCAAAAGATAGGTATTTTACCAGCGAGATTATAAAGGGTCATTTTTGTTCTGCTCTCCTTATATAATGTCTTCATTTCAGCCCACCAAGACACCACCCTATATTTCCTAATGTATATTTTGATGTTGCTTTCCTGTCCCTAAAAGAAAGACTTAAATCCTTGTGGTGAATGCAGCATCTCATCATGGTTAACCAGTTCTTGGAAGACATGACATCTGTTTCCCTTAGTAGCTTCATTATCTATCTGTTTCACTGAACTTCTAGAGCTACAATCAGGCTAAATATTTTCAGTCATGCTAAGCCACATTTCACAATGTTTCCTAAACTCTCGTATGGAATTGGAAAGAACCTGTTTGCCTACCTACCAAGTTATTCACATGTATCAGATTCTTCTATGTATCGTGTCTACCCAAGTTTCCTTATGTATCTTGCACATCAGTTAAGACTTAGTGCCTGCTAAATGATGTATTTTACATACTTACTGAATCAGCAATAAAGAGATGTAATAACCAATCAAAAGCTATATGCATTACTCAACAACATCCCATAGCCTCCACTATTACCATAATTGACCTTTCTTATTTACTGAGAATTTAGTAAGGTGATGTCTCTTCTTGTTAATGCAATGTCTAGGTGTGTCATAGATCACACACATCAAGAAGCAAGTGACATTTAATTTGATGACTGCAGTCACCATTCTTAGTGATTTTGGAGCCAAAGCAAATTAAGCTTGTGACAGTTTCCACACATTTACCCCTTCTATTTGCTGAGTAATGATGTTACCAGATGCCCTGATCTCTGTTTTTATGAATGTTGAGTTTTCAGCAAGATTTTTCACTCTTCTCTTTCACCCTCATCATGAGGCTCTTTACTTCCTCTCCGCTTTCTATTTTTTTTTCTGTCTTACCATCTGTATATCTGAGGTTGTTGATGTTTCTCCCAACAACCTTGATGTCAGCTTGTGATTTATTCACCTGGTATTTTCATAGTATTCTCCACATATGTTTCACATAAGCAGAGTTATGAACTGGTTTGTCACTCTCCTTTCCCAGTTATGAAATGGTTAATTGTTCCATGTCTGGTTCCATTTCTTGCATCTTGACTCATGTAAGAGTGGTTTCAACTTTTACCTCCTCAAGAATTTTCCATGTACCCCCCTCCCCCCTTTTTTATTTGCAGTTTTTTCCTTCCGGAAGTCTGGTTTCTGCATCTGGTTTCTCCATTTGATTTTCTCAATCTGGTTTTTCATCGTGGGGCATTGATCATTGCCCCGGATGTCTCAGAGCTTTAGGTGTGTCTTTCTTTCTTTCTTTCTTTCTTTATTTTTGCACACTCTACTGTGTTTCATCTATTTCCTTGTTTCTACCTCCAGCTAATTAATTCTTTCTCTGTCTCATTTACTCTACTGTTGGTTCCTTCCAGAGTGCTGTTAATCTCAGTTACTGCATTGATTATTACTGCTTGACTCTTCTTTATTTCTTCTAGATCCCTGGTAAACATGTTTATTTCTTCTCAGTCCGGGCCTCCAGTGTATTTACTGGTGACTCCTCTTAGCTTTGAAGATTTTGGTCATCTTTATTCTCATTATTCTGAATTCGTTTCAGGAAGACTTCCTATCTCCTCTTCTTTTGTTTGTTTTGGTGGCTTTTTATCATGTACTTCCACCAGCTGAATGTTTCTCTCCATTTTCATTTTCTTTAGCTTGCATGGTTTGGGTCCCCTTTCTGAAGGCTTATAAAGGGGTATGGTTCCACTTCATTGTGGAACCTGACCTTTGTGGGTGGGATTGGACCAGTGACTTGTCAAGGTTTAAGGCTTAGGGGAATTTGTGTGTGTGCACTGCCAGGCGGATCTGGATCTCTTCTCTCTGGAGTGCAGTGAATTTTCCAGGATTGTGCTTTGGGGTGTTTGTGGGTTTGGCATGGTTTCAGGCAGCCACTTTCATAATATTCACTGTTGTGTTTCTGTTTTGCTGAAGAATAGGTGTGGGGTCTCTTGTACTGGACTTGCTGCCTCAAGCCTGGAGCCTGCTTTCCATGTAGGCATGGAAACTCTGGGGTGTGTGCCTGTCCTTTAATGTTCCCTGAGGTCAAGGGTTCTATGGTGATCTAAAGTTCTGGAATCAACGTCCTGGCCTCTGGTTTCTGTCCCCAAGTTACAGTAGCATCAAAAATCCACATCCACACAATACAGAAGTTAAAATCCCTAGGTTAATGGTGACACAACTCTCCTCATCCAGAAACAGTCAAAGGCATTCACAGAGTTACATAGAGCAGAGAAAAAGGCGGAGGAAGATAGAGTTGCCTAGAGGGAGAAAAGGGAGAGTCAAAAGGGGAGAGAGCAATCAACTCAGGAAACAAATCCCTAAGTGAAAGCAGATCCTAAAGATGTTGTTTCTAAAGCTACAAAGTTGATAACCATTTTAAGAAAGCAGAAATAAACAACCAAGAATAAAATTTAGACTCGTTTAAGTAGTGTAAAAAAGAGGCCAAAATCATTCATATATATATATATATATATAAAATGTTTAAAAAATTTATGTTTATTTTTTAGAAAGGTAATAATAGTCAATAGAAATAAAAGTTTAGGGAATAATAAAGCACTAAAAGTTTTAAAAGTTAAAGAAATCATAATTATAGAAATAGATCTCAGAATTTCTAAGAAGTTGTTTTGTCCTTTATGGTGTCAGTACATTGTCAGATAGTCTGTTGAAGTTTGTACATGTGAAAGGCTACTGTTGCCCCTCAAGTGAACAGTCTCGGCATTAACTACAGACTGTTATTTCATTGAACCTGTCACCTCTGGGTTGGGTTACACTTCTTTGCTAATATTTTCTTCTTCTATTTGAAAGCCTCTCCCATGTCTGGTTTTCAACATGAACACGGGTGTGGGAGCCTCTTATTCATTTTCACTTGCTCAGTGATTTGGTGGTGAGGGGCAGGACACTGAAAACAGAAATTGAACCTGCAACTGAGATTTTCTGTCACATTTAAGATCAACCTCTAAGTCCAACACTGTATTTCTTTTCTTGTTCTAAGCAGTCTCTTCTTTAGATTGAAAAGTATGAAAGAAAGAGAGAGACATAGGGGATCGTAGACCTCCTCATGTTCCAAGAGTAATTTTAATCAGAGAAGTTAGAAAAGGCAGAAACAAAGGAAAATAATCAAGCAATATAAAATAATAAGGATTTAGCCATTAAGCAAAGTCAAGGATCTTTAGTTCCTCCTCAAGGGCCACAGATAATATTCTGAGCAATATCCTGTGCACAGTTTTAGAGATGCTAAAGCCCTAACCAGGCTGAAATTTAAGTACATAGACCACATAGTAGATGGAACCAGCCGGTCAATGATGTTGTCTCCCAATATCCTCAGTAACAGGCCATAGTAGAATGTCCTAAAACTGATCACACACCCCATGGCCTACCCTGACTCTGTCGTTAAATCCTTCCCCTGAAAGCATTTGGGGAGTGTGGGTCTTTTAATCACCAGCTGCTAGGACGCCTTATTTGGTCCTACAATAAACATTACACTTGCTTTCACTGCAATGCACAATCAGTTGACTGACTTTATTGCACAGAAGCGAGCAGACCCAAGTTTGGTTTGGTAACAGTACTGAATGCTAAGAATGTGTATATAGAAGAGTGATGAATCACTTTTGTTTCAGGAACCAAGTAGATTTATTGATGTGAGTTTTCTGTGTAAATATTCTTTAGGAATGAGATTTTGCAGGTTTCACATTTTTGGTTACTATTTATGTAAGCAGCCTGTATTTAAGTTGATACAGAAGTAGACACTGGTTGAACATTACCCTTCAATTGCTAGGAGACCAGTGACTTTGTGATGTCACAGCTACCCTTCAATTGCTAGGAGACCAGTGACTTTGTGATGTCACAGCTTTTTGACTTTGAGAACCACTGTGATGGTCTAGAAAGTTTATCCCTGTAGGCCAGCCAGGCAGCATTTGAAGTTGTGGAGTGTAAAATCAGACAGATAAGAAAAGTATCTGAGGAAATATTTCTTTGAGATGGCACATTTTTCTTCAGAATTTCAAGATGTGCTTCCTAGAGATGAATCAACTGGTTCAGAAACCACCATTAGATCCCCTTTGTGTGATTACACACATACTGAGGACTCAGTTTTGAGATCTATCATTGAAGAAGCAGCCTTTCAGGCTTTGTTTGAGGAAGTAGTGTTAAAAATGCCACGTTACATATTTTCTGTCTCTGAAACAGATGAATTGAACGATTTTCTTTCACTCAATTTTCCTCAAAAACTTTGGAAGATAGTTGAAAGTGATCAGTTTAAATCTATTTGGTGGGATGAGAGTGGCACTTCTATAGTGATCAATGAAGAAGTCTTCAAGAAAGAAGTCTTAGAAAGAAAGGCCCCTTTCAGAATATTTGAAACTCGTAGTGTGAAAAGTATAGTTCGACAGCTTAACCTTTATGGGTTTAGAAAAAAGCAACAAACTTTTCAAAGATCTGCTTCACTAGCTGACTTTCTGGAAGAAGAAAACAATGTCTCTGTTTTGAGCAAGGTATTCCAAACTTTTCACTTATTATTGGCAATATGTAAGATTAAATCATGTAACCTAGAAAGCATGTTCACATATGTAGCTAAAACTGAATTTAAAATTGAGATAACAAACTGTTGAAAAGCTTTATTTTTTGAAGTTGAGAACAGCTAGAGGTTAAAATATTTGATATTTAACAAACATTCCTAGCAATGAATGAAACCGGATACAAGTCCTGAAGCTAATTAAAGTGGGATTGACTATATATGTTTACAACATATTTTTACTTGGTATTTACTGTATATGTTTACAACATATTTTTACTTGAGGATCATAATTGCTTCTAACATGTAAGGTTTTTTTTTTTTTCTAGTGCTTATGCTTTCATGGTTTTTAAACCATATTTTAAATTTTAATTGGAGGCTAATTACATTAGAATATTGTAGTGGTTTTGCCATACATGACACGAATCAGCCATGGATGTACATGTGTTCACCATCCTGAACCCCTCTCTCACCTCCTTACCCATCCCATCCCCCTGGGTCATCCCAGTGCACCAGCAATGAGCACCATGTCTCATGCTTTGAACCTAGACTGGCGATCTGTTTCATATATGTTAATATACATATTTTGATGCTATTCTCTCAATTCATCCCACCCTTGCCTTCTCCCACAGAGTCGAAAAGACTGTTCTTTACGTGTGTGTCTCTTTTGCTGTCTCACATATAAGGTTATCGTTACCATCTTTCTAAATTGCACATATATGCTTTGGTATACTGTATTGGTGTTTTTCTTTCTGGCTTAATTCACTCTAAGGCTCCAGTTTCATCCACCTCATTAGAACTGATTCAAATGTATTCTTTATAATGGCTGAGTAGTATTCCATTGTGTACATGTACTACTGTTTTCTTATCCACTAGTCTGCTGATGGAAATCTAGGTTGCTTCCATGTCCTGGCTATTATAAACAGTCCTGTCATGAACATTTGGGTACAAGTGTCTCTTTCGGTTCTGGTTTCCTCGGTGTGTATGCCCAGCAGTGGGATTGCTGGGTCATATGGCAGTTCTATTTCCAGTTTTTAAAGGAATCTCCACACTGTTCTCCAGAGTGGCTGTACTAGTTTGCATTCCCCCCAACAGTGTGAGAGTGTTCCCTTTTCTCCACAGCCTCTCCAGCATTTATTGTTTGTAGACTTTTGGATAGCAGTCATTCTGATTGATGTAAGATGGTACCTCATTGTGGTTTTGATTTGCATTTCTCTGATAAAGTGTGATGTTGAGCATCTTTTCACGTGTTTGTTAGCCATCTGTATGTCTTCTTTGGAGAAATGTCTGTTTAGTTCTTTATCCCATTTTTTGATTAGGTCATTTATATATCATATCTGGAATTGAGCTGCAAGAGTTGCTTGCATATTTTTGACATTAATTCTTTGCAGTTGCTTCATTTGCTATTATTTCCTCCCATTCTGAAGGCTGTCTTTTCACCTTGCTTATAGTTTCCTTCGTTGTGCAAAAGCTTTTCAGTTTAATTAGGTCCTATTTGTTTATTTTTGCTTTTATATCCATTACTATTGGAGGTGGGTCATAGAGGGTCCTGCTGTGATTTATGTTAGAGTGTGTTTTGCCTATGTTTTCCTCTAGCAGTTTTATAGTTTCTGGTCTTACGTTTAAATCTTTCATACATTTTGAGTTTATTTTTGTATGGGGTTAGGAAGTGTTCTAGTTTCATTCTTTTACAAGTGGTTGATCAGTTTTAGCAGCACCACTTGTTAAAGAGGTTGTCTTTTCTCCATTGTATATCCTTGCCTCCTTTGTCAAAGATAAGGTGTCCATAGGTGCATGGATTTATCTCTGGGTTTTCCATTATGTTCCATTGTTCTATATTTGTGTCTTTGTGCCAGTACCATACTGTCTTGATGACTGCAGCTTTGTAATGTAACCTGAAGCCAGGCAGGTTGATTCCTCCAATTCCATTTCTTTCTCAAGATTGCTTTGACTATTCGAGGTTTTTTGTGTTTCCATACAAATTATGAAATTATTTGTTCCAGTTCTGTGACAAATACAATTGGTAGCTTAATAGGGATTGCATTGAATCTATAGATATCTTTGGGTAGTAAACTCATTTTCACTATATTGGTTCTCTGAATCCATGAACATGGTATATTTTGCCATCTATTTGTGTCCTCTATGATTTCTTTCATCAGTGGTTAATAGTTTCTATATATATATGTCTTTTGTTTCCCTAGGTAGATGTATTCCTAAGTATTTTGTTGTTTTCCTTGTAATGGTGGATGGAATTGTTTCCTTAAATTCTCTTTCTGTTTTCTCATTGTTAGTGTATAGGAATGCAAGGGATTTCTGTGTGTTAATTATATACCCTGCAACTTTACTATATTCATTGATTAGATCTAGTAATTTTCTGGTGGAGTCTTTAGGGTTTTCTATGTAGAGGATCATGCCATCTGCACACAGAGTTTTACTTCTTCTTTTCCAATCTGGAATACTTTTATTTGTTTTTCTGCTCTGATTGCTGTAGCCAAAACTTACAAAACTATGTTGTATAATAGTGGCCAGAGTGGGCGCCCATGTCTTGTTCCTTTAGGAACATTTCCTTTAGGGGAAATGCTTTCAATTTTTCACCATTGAGGATAATGTTTGCTGTGGGTTTGTCATATATAGCTTTTATTATGTTGAGGTATGTTCCTCCTATTCCTGCTTTCTGGAGGGTTTTTTTCATAAATGGATGTTGAATTTTGTCAAAGGAATTCTCTGCATCTATTGAGATAATCATATGGTTTTTATTTTTCAATTTGTTAATGTGGTGTATTGCATTGATTAATTTGCGAGTATTAAAGAATAATTTCATCCCTGGTATAAAGCCCAGTTAGTCATGATGTATTATTTTTCAACATGTTGCTGGATTCTGTTTGATAGGATTTTGTTAAACATTTTTGCATGTATGTTCCTCAGTCATATTGGTCTCTAGTTTTCTTTTTTTGTCACATCTTTGTCTGGTATTGGTATTAGGGTGCTGGTGGCCTAATAGAATGAGTTTGGAAGTTTACATTCCTCTGCAATTTTCTGGAAGAGTTTGAGTAGGATAGGTGTTAGCTCTTCTCTAAATTTTTTCAGCTGTGAAGCCATCTGGTCCTGGGCTTTTGTTTACTGAAAGACTTCTGACTACATTTTAGATATCCGTGCTTGTGATGGGTCTGTTACATTTTCCATTTCTTCCTCATTCAGTTTTGGAAAGTTGTACTTTTCTAAGAATTTGTCCATTTCTTCAAGTTGTCCATTTTATTGGCATATAGTTGCTGACAGTAGTTTCTTATGGTCCTTCATTACTGTATAGTGTCTTGTGATTTCTCCATTTTCATTTTAAATTTTTTAAAATTTGATTCTTCTCCCTTTTTAACTTGATGAGTCTGGCCAGTGGTTTGTCAATTTTATTTATCTCCTCAAAGACCCAGCTTTTAGCTTTGTTGATTTTTGCTATAGTCTGTTTTGTTTCTTTTGCATTTATTTCTGCTCTGTTTTATTATTTCTTTCCTTCTACTTACCCTGGAGTTCTTCATTTCCTCCTTTTCTAGTTACTTTAGGTGTAGAGTTAGGTTATTTATCTGACTTTTTCCCCCTTTCTTGAGGTAAGCCTGTATTGCTATGAACCTTCCCCTAAGCACTGCTTTTACAGTGTCCCATAGGTATGCGGTTGTTGAGTTTTCATTTTCATTCGTTTCTATGCATACTTTGATTTCTTTTTTATTTCTTCTGTGATTTTTTGGTTAATCAGAAGCGTGTTGTTCAGCCTCCATATGTTGGAATTTTTAATATTTTTTTCTCCTGCAATTGACATTTAATTGTACTGCATTGTGTCTGGAGATGCTTGGAATGAGCTCAATTTTTTTGAATTTACCAAGGCTAGGTTTCTGGCCCAGGATGTGATCTATCCTGGAGAAGGATCCATGTGCACTTGAGAAAAAAGGTGAAAATCATTGTTTTGTGGTGAAATGTCTTACAGATATCAATTAAGTCTAACTGGTCCATTGTATCATTTAAAGTTTGTGTTTCCTTGTTAATTTTCTGTTTAGCTGACATATCCATATGTGTGAGTGGGATGTCAAGGTCTCCCACTATTATTGCGTTATTGTTAATTTCCCCTTTCATACTTGTTAGCATTTGCCTTACATATTGTGGTGCCCCTTTGTTGGGTGCATATATATTTATAATTTTTATGTCTTCTTCTTGGATTGATGCTTTGAGCATTATGTAGTGTCCTTCTTTGTCTCTTTTCACAGCCTTTATTTTAAAGTCTATTTTATTTGATATGAGTATTGCTACTCCTGCTTTCTTTTTGTCTCTATGTTCATGGAATATCTTTTTCCAACCCTTCACTTTCAGTCAGTATGTGTCCCTTGTTTTGAGGTGGATCTCTTGTAGACAAGATATATAAGGGTCCTGGTTTTGTATCCATTCAGCCAGTCTTTGTCTTTTGGTTGGGGCATTCAACCCATTTACATTGAAGGTAATTATTGATAAGTAAGATCCCATTGCCATTTACTTTGTTATTTTCGGTTTGAGTTTATATATCCTCTCTGTGTTTCCTGTCTAGAAAAGATCCTTTAGCATTTGTTGGAGAGCTGGTTTGATGGTGCTGAATTCTATCAGCTTTTGCTTGTCTGTAAAGCTTTTGATTTCTCCTTCATATTTGAGTGAGATCCTTGCTGGGTATAATAATCTGGGTTGTCGGTTTTTCTCTTTCATTACTTTAAGTGCGTCTTGCCATTCCATTTTGGCCTGAAAAGTTTCTATTGAAAGATCAGCTGCTATCCTTATGGGATCCACTTGTCCCTTATTTGTTGTTTCTCCCTTGCTGCTTTTACTTTTTCCATTTATTTTTATTAGTTGGAGGCTAATTACTTTACAGTACTGTAGTGGTTCTTGCCATTCATTGACATGAATCAGCCACGGATTTACATGTGTTCCCCATCCCAATCCCCTCTCCTGCCTCCCTCTCCATCCCATCCCTCTGGGTCTTCCCAGGGCACCAGACCTGAGCACCCGTCTCATGTATCCAACCTGGGCTGGTGATCTGTTTCACCCTTGATAGTATACTTGTTTCAATACTGTTCTCTCTAAACATCCCACCCTCGCCTTCTCCCACAGAGTCTAAAAGTCTGTTCTATACATCTGTGTCTCTTTTTCTTCTTTGCTTATAGGGTTATCGTTATCATCTTCTAAAATTCCATATATATATGTTAGTATACTGTATTGGTCTTTATCTTCCTGGCTTACTTCACTCTGTATAATGGGCTCCAGTTTCATCCATCTCATTAGAACTGATTCAAATGAATTCTTTTTAATGGCTGAGTAACATTCCATTGTGTATATGTACCACAGCTTCCTTATCCATTCATCTACTGATGGGCATCTAGGTTGTTTCCATGTCCTGGCTATTATAAACAGTGCTGCGATGAACGTAGTGTTACATGTGTCTCTTTCAGATCTGGTTTCTTTGGTGTGTATGCTCAGACGTGGTATTGCTGGGTCATATGGCAGTTCTATTTCCAGTTTTTTAAGGAATCTCCACACTGTTCTCCACAGTGGCTCAGTCTTTATTTTAAAACCTATTTTATCTGATATGAGTATTGCGACTCCTGCTTTCTTTTGGCCTCTATTTGCGTGAAATAATTTTTTCCATCCCTTCACTTTCAGTTGTGAGGTGAGCAGAAGTAATGCAGCTTATATTAGGAGTAGGCCTTCCTACTTAGTAAGATTATCAGGCCACCTGGATACAACCAATTAGCTTTCGCTTAACACTGACCGCTGTTTGCCAATTAGGCACTTAATACTGACCGCTGTTTGCCAATTAGGAAATTAGGAACGGGGAGGAAACCCCCAGGAAAATCCCACGCGTGCTAAAGTTTTGACCAATGAAATTGCTTTGCAAACATGTAACCAATCCGATTCTCACCCTATAAATTTGTGTAACAGCTTGAGCTCCGGGCTCTCTGACCCGCAGCACTGTGTTGGTTGTGGCAGAGAGTCCTGGCTCGAGTCAGAAATAAACTTCCCTTTCTGCGAGTTGCATTGTCTTGGAGGCCTTCTCAATTCCCACTCGGGGATTCAGACATCGGGCATAACACAGTCTGTATGTGTCCCTTGTTTTGAGGTGAGTCTCTTGTAGACAGCATATATAGGGGTCTTGTTTTTGTATCCATTCAGCCAGTCTTTGTCTTTTGGTTGGGGCATTCAGCCCATTTACATTGAAGGTAATTATTTTTTATTTATTTATTTATTTATTTTTTCAGTGGGTTTTGTCATACATTGACATGAATCAGCAATAGATGAAGGTAATTATTGATAGATATGGTCCTGTTGCCATTTACTTTGTTGTTTTGGGTTCGCTTTTATACAACCTTTCTGTGTTTCCTCTCTAGAGAAGATCCTTTAGCATTTGTGGAAGAGCTGGTTTGGTGGTGCTGAATTCTCTCTGCTTTTGCTTGTCTGTAAAGCTTTTGAATTCTCCTTCATATCTGAATGAGATCCTTGCTGGGTACAGTAATCTGGGTTGTAGTTTATTCTCTTTCATTACTTTAAGTATGTCCTGCCATTCCCTTCTGGCCTGAAGAGTTTTATTGATAGATCAGCTGTTATCCTTATGGGAATCCCTTTATGTGTTATTTGTTGTTTCTCCCTTGCTGCTTTTAATATTTGTTCTTTGTGTTTGATCTTTGTTAATTTGATTAATAAGTGTCTTGAGGTGTTTCACCTTGGGTTTATCATGTTTGGGACTCTCTGGGTTTCTAGGACTTGTGTAACTATTTCCTTCCCCATTTTAGGGAAGTTTTCAGCTATTATCTCCTCAAGTATTTTCTCATGGCCTTTCTTCTTGTCTTCTTCTTCTGGGACTCCTATGATTCGTATGTTGGGGCATTTCACATTTCCCAGAGTTCCCCGAGGTTGTCCTCATTTCTTTTGATTCTTTTTTCTTATTTCCTCTCTGCTTCATTTATTTCCACCATTTTATCTTCTACCTCACTTATCCTATCTTCTGCCTCCGTTATTCTACTCTTGGTTCCCTCCAGAGTGTTTTGGATATCATTTATTGCATTATTCATTATATACTGACTCTTTTTTATTTCTTCTAGGTCCTTGTTAAACATTTCTTGTATCTTCTCAATCCTAGTCTCCAGGCTATTTATCTGTAACTCCATTTTGTTTTCAAGATTTTGGATCATTGTTATTATCATTATTATAAATTCTTTTTCAGGTAGATTCCCTATCTCCTCCTCTTTTGTTTGGCTTGGTGGGCATTTTTCATGTTCCTTTACTTGTTGGGTATTTCTATGCCTTTTCATCAGTTTAGATTGCTGTGTTTGGAGTGGCCTTTCTGTGTTCTGGTGGTCTGTGGTTCCTTTTTATTGTGGAGGTTTCTCCCAGTGGGAGGGGTTGGATGATTGACTTGTCAAGGTTTCTTGGTTAGGGAAACTTGTGTCGGTGTTCTGGTGCATGGAGCTGGATTTCTTCTCTCTGGAGTGCAATGGAGTGTCCAGTAGTGAGTTTTGAGATGTGTCTATGTGTTTGGTTTGACTTTGGGTAGCCTGTATGTTGACGCTCAGAGCTATGTTCCTGCGTTGCTGGAGAATTTGCATGGTATGTCTTGCTCTGGAACTTATTGGCTCTTGGGTGGTGGTTGGTTTCAGTGTAGGTATGGAGGCTTTTGGGTGATCTCTTATTACTTAATGTTCCCTGTAGTCAGGAGTTCTTTGGTGTTCTCAGGTTTTGGGCTTAAGTCTCCTGCCTCTGGATTTCAGTCTTACTCTTCCAGTAGCCTCAAGACTTCTCCAACTATACAGCACTGATAATAAAACTTCTCAGTTAATGGTGAAAAGATTCTCCACAGTGAGGGACACCCAGAGAGGTTCACAGAGTTACATGAAGAAGAGGAGATGGAGGAAGGAGATAGAGATAAGCAGGAGGAGAAAAGGGGGGACTCAAGAGGAGAAAGAGAGATCTATGCAGTACTCTCTTCCCTAAGTGTTCTCCATAGTCCAGAACACCCACAGAGATTCACAGAATTGGATTGAGAAGAGAAGGGGAGGGAGGAAATAGAGGTGATCTGGGGGAGAAAATGGAGAGTCAAAAGTGGGAGAGAGTAATCAACACACTCCTGAGTAAAAATGGGTACTGAATATTGGATTCTTAATGTCCAAAATTGATATCAAATACTGAAAAACAAAGATGAAAAATCTAGAGTAGAGGTTAGACTCTTAAAAATACAATATTAACAACAAAAACACAAAAAATTTAAGAAATATATATGAAGTTCACTTTAAAAATAGGGTCTTCTTTTTTTCCCCCAAGGCTAGAGTGAAATGAAAATGAAAATTAAGGAGTAATAGAGGTCTTTAAAAGAAAAATAAAAAAAATATTTAAAAAAATTGTAAAATTATATGAGAATGAAAATGAAAGTTAAGGAGTAATAGAGGACTCTAGAAGTAAATAAGAGAAGAAAAGAAAAAAAGGAAAAAATCAATTAAAAAATTGTAAAAGGCTGATTCATATCAATGTATGACAAAAAAAATAAATAAATAAATAAAAAAGAAAATAAGAGAAAAAAAATAGTAAAAATATATGAAACTGAAAATTAAGGAGTAATGGAGGAGTAATAGAGGACTTTAAAAAAATAAAAGAAAATGAAATTTAAGGAGTAATAGAGGAGTAGTAGGGAATTTTAAAAGAAAATAAAAGAAAAAACTAAAATAAAGGAAGGTTTAAAAAAATTTTAATTAAAAAAAATAGTAAAAATATATGTAGGAATTTCTCTGGAGCTCTTGCTCACAGAGTGGGTTTGGTTCAGTTTCAGACAGCTCCTTGTTCCAGCTTACACTTCTCGATATCTATAGGCTCCTTCTGGTGTTGTCGGTGTTGACCACAGGGATTTTAATCTGTTGCACCAGTCACTTCTGAAGCGGTTCCCTTTGTTTATTTGGCTTCTGTTTGCAGGTCTCTTCTGTGTCTAACTTCCACCCTGACACAAGCGGGCAGAGGTGGTCTCTTGTTTAGGTTTGCTTGTTCAGTCGTGCTGTGGGGAGGGAGGGGCACTGCAGAGAAATGTCACTGGCCTGTGTGGGGAGCAGTCGCAGTATTCCAGCCATACTGGGTTTGTCCCCACTCTCGGCGCATGTGCTTTCCCCGTCTACACTGCTCAGGCTCGAGGCTGCTCTATAGGGAGCGGGCCCTGAGTTGTGTGCGGTTCCAGGTTTTGGGTACTCCACAAAAGCACAGACTGGGTTGGGCCTGTGTTTTGTGCCTTCCCTGGCCCGAGCAGCTCAGGAGGCCAGGATCTTGACGAGCACACTCTCCCTGGGTGCAGTGCACCTTACCCCCTCAGTGGTCCCAGCCTCAGTTTCCACGTGCGCTGGTCCGGTGTGCCTTGTATCTGCTCTGGGGAGCTGGTCTCTAGCTGCAACCCTCCCGGTGGATGTCAACCATCCAGAATCTCAGGAAGTCTTTGGTTAGACACTGTAAGCCTGTTTGCAGCTTGGTAGGGGATGCCGTTTCTGGGGCCGAGTTTGCCCCTTTCCCCTCCCCCCTGTCTCCTGCCTCTGACGGGGGATTGGCCAGTCCACAGCTGGCTAGCTCTTCTCTGGAATTGTTCAGTCTTTCTTTTGTTCTGCGAATGGCTGGCAGTGTGTTTGGTTAGCGTGTTTTTCGCTGGTTAATTTTCTCTCTCTCTCTTGCTATCCCACAGTTTAAGTTGCTATCTCACGTTAGCTCCCTCCAATTGCCCTCAGGGCATTCAGGCCCGGTCCTTACCCTAAGCAATACCGCCCACTCCTCTCTGTTCAGCCCCCACTTGCTGGTGGTGGATGCGAGTGTCTGGGGTACTTTTCTGCTGGGAGTTACTTTTAGGCATGTAATCTGTGGGTTTTATTTATTTTTCCTCCCAGTTAGGTTGCTCTCTGAGATTCGAAAACTTCCCCCAGACCCACCAGTGGGAGGGTTTCCTGGTGTTTGGAAACCTCCTCTATTATGACTCCCTTCCCGGGATGGTTCTCTGTCCCTAGCTCTTTTGTCTCACTTTTTATCTTTTATACTTTGTCCTACCTCGTTTGGAAGACAATGGGCTGCTGTTCTGGGCACCTGATGTCCTCTGATAGCGATCAGAAGTTGTTTTGTGCAGTTTGCTCTTTTGATGAATTTGTAGGGGAGAAATTGGTCTCCCCATCCTATTCCTCTGCCATCTTAGTTCCTCCCCTCTCCCTTGCTGCTTTTAATATTTGCTCTCTCTGTTTGATCTTTGTTAATTTGCTTAATATGTGTCTTGGGGTGTTTTGCCTTGAGTTTATCCTGTTTGGGGCTCTCTGGGTTTCTTGGACTTGGGTGGCTATTTCTTCCCCATTTTAGGGAAGTTTTCAACTATTATCTCCTCAAGTATTTTCTCATGGCCTTTATTTTTGTCTTCTTCTTCTGGTAGTCCTATGATTCAAATGTTGGTGTGTTTAACATTGTCCCAGAGGTCTCTGAGGGTGATTTTATTTCTTTTAATTTTTTTTATTTTTTCCAGTCTGCTTCATTTATTTCTACCATTCTATCTTCTACCTCACTTATCCTATTTACTGCCCCTGTTATTCTACTGTTGGTTCCCTCCAGAGTGTTTTTGATATCATTTATTGCATTATTCCTTATTGATTGACTCTTTTTTATGTCTTCTAGGTCCTTGTTAAACATTTCTTGTATCTTCTCAATCCTTTTCTCCAGGCTGTTTATCTGTAACTCCGTTTTGTTTTCAAGATTTTGGATCAATTTTACTATCAGTATTCTGAATTCTCTTTCAGGTAGATTCCCTATCTCCTCTTCTTTTGTTTGGTTTGTTGGGCATTTATCATGTTCCTTTACCTGCTGATTATTTCTCTGCCTTTCCATCTTGTTTACATTGCTATGTTTGGGGTGGCCTTTCTGTATTCTGGCACTTTGTGGTTCCTCTTTATTGTGGCTCTTTCTCGCTGTGGATCGGGTTGGTCGGGTGGCTTGTCAAGGTTTCCTGGTTAGGGAGGCTTGCTTCGGTGTTCTAATGGGTGGAGCTGGATTTCTTCTCTCTGGAGTGCAATGAGGTGTCCAGTAGTGAATTTTGAGATGTCTATGGGTTTGGTGTGACTTTGGGCAGTCTGTATATTGAAGCTCAGGGCTACGTTCCTGCATTGCTGGTATGTCTCATTCTGGAACTTGCTGGCCCTTGGGTGGTGCTTGGTATCAGTGTAGGTATGGAGTCTTTTGGATGAGCTTTTATCATTTAATGTACCCTGGAGTCAGGGGTTATTTGGTGTTCTCAGGTTTTGGAGTTAAACCTCCTCCTTCTGGTTTTCAGTCTTATTCTTACAGTTGCCGCAAGACTTCTCCACCTATACAGCACTGATGATAAAACATCTAGGTTAATGATGAAAAGCTTCTCCACAGTGAGGGACACCCGGAGAGGTTCACAGAGTAACATGGAGATGAGAAGAGGGAAGAGGGAGATAGAGGTAGATAGGGAGATAGAGATAGAGGAAGAGGAGATAGAGATAGAGATAAAGGACTCAAAAGGGGAGAGAGAAAGCTATCCAGTAATCAATTCTCTATGTACTCTCCACAGTCTGGGCACCTCAGAGGGGTTAACAGTTACACAGCGATGAGAAGAGGGAGGAAGGAGACAGAGGTGACCAGGAAGAGAAAAGGGGGTGTCAAAAGGAGAGAGACAGATCCGGCCAGTAATCAGTTACCTAAGTGTTCTCCACAGTCTGGAACACACAAAATGATTCACATAGTTCGGTAGAGATGAGAAGGGGGAGGCAAGAGATAGAGGCGACCTGGTGGAGAAAAAGGAGAGTTAAAAGGAGAAGAGAGCAATCAAGGCTGTAATCACACTCCCAAGTTAAAATGGGTACTGAAGATTGGGTTCTTAAAGGCACAAAATTGATAATAAATACCAAAAAGCAAAGATTAAAAATCTAGAGTAGAGGTTAGACTCTCAAAAATGCAGTATTAAAAAAAAGTCACAAAAATTATAAAATATATATATGAAGTTTGCTTCAAAAATAGGGTCTTTTTTGGCAAGGTAATAGTAGGTTATAAAAATGAAAATTAGGGAGTAATAGAGGACTCTAATAACTTAAATAATGGTAAAAGTAAAAATATATCTAGGAATTTCTCTGGAGCTGTTGCAGGCAGTGTGGGGTCAGTTCAGTTTCAGATAGTCCCTTGATCTGGTTTATACTTCTCAAGACCTATAGGCCCCTTCCAATGCAGTCGGTGCTAACTACAGGGTTTTAATCTGTTGCACCTATAACTTCCAGAGTGGTTCCCTCTGTTTATTTTAGTTTCTTCTATTTGCTGGTCTCTTCAGTGTCTAATTTCCACCCTGACACAAGGGGGCAAAAGTGGTCACTATTTAGGCTCACTTGTTCAGTCGTGCTGTGGGGAGGGAGGAACACTGTAAAGAAATATCACTGGCGTCGGAAATGCTCGAAGACTCGGCCGCACTGGGTTTGCCCCAGCTCAGGGTGCGTGCACTTTCCCAGTTTATACTTCTCAGGATCTATGTTGCTTCTGCTAGTGCACTGTCTGAAGCGGGCCCTGGGTTGTGTGCACTTCCCAGGTCTAAGCCACTCAGGTAAGGTTCTCGGGTACTCCACAAAGGCGTGGACTCAGTTGGGCCTGTGTTTTGTGCCCTTCCCAGGTCCCAGCAGCTCAGGCGTCCAGGTGCTTCTAGTAGTCTCCCCAGTTGGGGGGTGCATCTTATCACCTCCCTGGTCCCAGCCGCTTGGATTCCTGGTGGCAGCGGGTGTGCCTGTCTCAGGTGTGCTGTGTGTCTCTTCTGGGGAACTGATCTCTGGCCGTGACCCTCCCGGCTGATGTCAACCATCCAGAATCCCAAGAAGTCTTGGTTAGCAACTGGGTGCCTGCTTGCAGTTTGGTAGAGGATGCCTCCCTGGGACCGATATTGCCCCTTTCCGGCTCTAGCTGCCCCTGCTTGCCTCCCCGTCTCCAGGGGTGATGGGATGGTCTGCAGCCGGCTAGCTCTCCTCTGGTATTTGCTCAGTCCTTTGTTCTGTGAGCGGGCCCCACTGTGCCTTAGGTTAGGGCTTTTCATGGGATAGTTCTCTCTGACTCTCTCTCTCTCTCTGGCTATCCCACAGTTGTGGTTGCTATCTGATGTTAGTTCCCTCAGATGCCTCGGGCAGTTCAGGCCCTGTCCTTACCCTAAGCAATGCAGCCTGCACCTCCCTGTTCAGCCCACACTTGCTGGTGGCAGATACGAGCACTGGGAGTTGCCTTTAGGCATGTAATCTGTGGGTTTTATTTATTTATTTATTTTTCTCCTAGTTATGTAGCCCTCTGAGATTCCAACATTCTCCACAGACACACTGGTGAGAGTGTTTCATAATGTTTGGAAACTTCTCCTTTTTTAAGACTCCCTTCCTGGGACAGATCTCCTTCCCTACATCTTTTGTGTCTCTTTTTATCTTTTATATTTTGTCCTAACTTCTTTCAAAGACAATGGGCTGCCATTCTGGGGGCTTGATGTCTTCTGCCAGCATTCAGAAGTTGTTTTGTGGAATTTGCTCAGCTTTCAAATGTTCTTTCAAAGAATTTGTGGGGGAGAAAGTGGTCTCCCCATCTTATTCTTCTGCCATCTTCAGAACGCCTCTCTCTAACATGTAAGATGTTAAAACTACTAATGGAGGTATTTTATTTGATGCTATTTCATTTGTATCATTAAAAGAGTAAATGCTTATAGTTTAGTTTTGCTTGTCAGTTTTACCTTGGTTTATAAAGAAACTAAATAATTTTCTCCTTTGATTTTAGATACAGATCTATCATAATCCAAATTTCAAAAGAGGCTATCCCCAACTTTTACTAAGACTGAAAAGAAGAGTTGGGATTAAAAATGTCTCTCCAATATCTTCATTAGTTCCAGATTACAAGAAGAAGCATGTTAAAGCATGGGGCAACATAGATGATCGTAACTCTAATTTTCTTCCTGAAACTAGCGGGGAGAGTGCATTTTCAGCCTCGACAAGTTTAAGTGTGCCTTTCATACGGAAGCCTTATACCAGGCAGACAGTCGCTAATAGAAGTGCCCTAGCTCCGTGTGATTTTCCTTCCCCATCATCAATATCAGTTAGACAAACAGAACAGATTGTGATAGATCAACCTGCTGTTTTAAATCAGTTGAGCATTTTAAATTGGCACTCACATAGCAGCTACACTCAAGCAAATGGCCTCATTGACAACGTTACTACTACAATTACTTCTATTTCTCAGAACCACATCATATCTCCATTACAGAGCAGTTATTTTGGACTGATGGTGGAGCCTTCTAAATTTCCAGTTAGGTACAGCAATATGTCAGCCTATCACAGTCCTTTTCCTAACCTGCAACAGAGAGGCAACTCATGGTCCCCAGTGCCAAGGATCCGTGATACATCTGCCTCCTCTCTTTCAAAGTCAACTCATCAAAAATCTTCATTATATGAAAACTGTCCTAATTAAAACTGATCTATCAAATATGTGTCAGATTATGCAGCATAATGAAGATTAAAATTTATGGTGGGAGACGTCAACAAATTCCTACAATTCTCATATTTGAACAATAAAGTTACATGTTCATCTTCATAGTTTGATTTTCTATTTTGAAACGAGTAAATGGGGCTTTGTTTCAATGTCTGGCTATATTAATGTGTTGTTTTATACACTCTTTAGTTCAAGGAAGCATTCTTTATGCATCCTAGGTAAATGACAGCTAATCAATTGTTTGTAAGCAAGAAAATGAGAACAAAGGGAAAAGAGGTAAAGACTGCAAAACTGATTTCTGAAATCATCCCTGCTGAAGTGAATGGGTGTCTAAATTATGATGGTATGGGAGAAGGAAGGGCTACAAATAAAATAGAAAAATTCAAATACACAGTACATACCTTAGAGTATTCTGAGTTACATCATATTCTATGAGTTACTGGATAGAGTCTTAAGAGGTTAGACAGATTGTTCTCATTATAGAAATTCATTTCACCTATGAAAATATAGATGTTGTAGCATATCCAAAATCATGATTGCCATCATACCATCACTGGGATACCAAAGATAACATGACCTAGTCAATGATTGGCCCATGGTCAGCACAAGATTGGCACTTTACAAGATAGGTATTTTACCTTATAATACAAGGCATTATATAGGGTCATTTTTGCACTGCTCTCCTTAAGGCATGCCTTTATTTCCTCCCACCAAGATTCCACCCTATATTTCCTAGTGCATATTTAGATGTTGCTTATCTGTTCCCACAGAGATGGAATAAGTTCCTTGTGGTGATTGCAGCACCTCAGTATGGTTAACAAATTCTATGAAGATATGATATCTGTTTCCTTTATTGTTTCATTATCTTTCTGTTACACTAGGCTGCTGGAGTTACAATCACACAAACTACTTTCAGTCATGCTAAGCCCCACCTCACAACTTTGCCTCAACTCTTTCTTAGTGTTGGAAGGAACCTCTGTTTGCCCTCCTATCAAGGTAAGCACAGATAACAGGTCTTCAACGTGTTTTACCCTCTTTTCTTTATGTATCTTTCACATCAGCTAAAACGTAGAGCCTGAAAAGGACACATTTAAAGTACTTACTGAATTATTAATAAAGAAATGTAATAACCAATCAAATGCTATATACATTACTCAGCAACATCCCATAACCTGCACTAGCATCACAATTGACCTTTCCTATTTACTGAACATTTTTTCCAAGTTGATAAATATTTATTATATTTAAATGAATATCACATGTGGTAATTCAAATTATAAAGTGATTGCTGCTCTCATGAAGTTTACAGTCTATAAGAGCCCATTCCAAGCATGTTGCTTCAGGCCCCAGTTCCCTAAAATTCAGTAGTAGTTATAGAGATACATATTTAAAAAAAAGGGAATCATTCAATTTAATCATCTAGAAAAGTCATGGAATAAGCAGGAATCAAAATAAATGGTAATCCTTAATATATTTCACAATGAAATATTCTGAGCAGACTGTGCTTGTTGGACTATCCAGATTGTCATGAACACTACCTAGAAATCTTGGCAATCTCAAATTTGTGGCCATTCCTTTAGACAGCGGTGGCAACATCAAGTCATGTCCCTGTATTATTATGGTAATCCACATAGGACAACACAAAGTTAAGTTCACCGTTCTCATTCTTGCAGCCAACAGACAGTGAAATCTGTGGAATATCTGCATAGATAAGGGAGTTTTCCACACAGCACACTCTTTTTCTTTCACTGAAAACTTTCATTAAATGTAGGTACCATGCTTTAGAGAGGTAAGCATTTTACAGCAACTGTAAGAGCTATTGAAATTGGTGTCCTTAGTTATCACTTCAAGCACAAAGTCCAATGGCCTTGTTTTAGATTTCAGGCATCTAAGTATGTAGTCAAATTTGCTTGCTTTGAGACATATCACCTAAAATGTGATTATATCTTCTATTTCATTACCATATACTGATTATTCCTTCTCACTCCCTTTTAACTTCTTTTCATGTTCTGGTTTGAGTGGCAGGTCCTTCTCAAAAAGAGCAGGAATTAATCCACTTAGTCCTCTGTGATAATTTGGAAAAGGCGTGGATAAGGACATCCAATATATCGTGTTTAAAAACTGCTGTTTTTGTTCCCTCCTGAAAGCATATTACTAAACTGTACCTCAATTGCCCTACGAAAGGAAGCCTGGTTGCATGATACATTACCTTGGTGATCAATTTCCACATGGCTTTAGCATATCAGTACCTTTAATTGTCAAAAGCTTATAGAGAATATAGCTCAGTACATTAGGTAAACATTGTACATGAATTCAGTTTAATTTCCTTTAATTTTTTAATTTATTTTATAATTGGTGCCTAAAATAGTAAAAGTGAAATTGAACATTTAAGTGAGGTAAATGCAGAAGATTGGGGCAAAAAGTAGACAAATTGATAGGAGAAGGTCAGAGGATGGGATCAGATGCTTAAAGTGTTACAAGTAAATGTGTAACTGCAGGGTCTGAAGAGGTCAATATGTCTTCAATATTGTTACCCTACAACATTGTTTTCATGTTAGCAAATCACAGAATAGTCTTACAAACAAAATATTCTAAGATCCCCTGGAGTGCAGAACAAAGGTATATCTTTTAAAACATTCTGATTTAAAATGTCACTAGAGTGAAATCATTCAACTACAACTTCCAACATTAAGCCTACAAGCAAGTTACAGAGAACTTCTGTGCAGTTCATAGGTGTCCTTCAGTGAGTCCTTGGGTTTTCTTTTCCTTTTGTTAATTGTGTTTTGAGCATATAAGATGGTGACTGTGGTTGTGTGTGTCCATCAGAGTAAGAACATGTTTGTGAGTGTATGTCTGGGTTTTCTTTTTGACTTTTATGTTAGAGATTTTGGCTGAAGAGATGGTTAATTCAAAAATACAAGAGGCACAAATTAAAATGCCCATTCAAAAGTCTACTTTCTCTTTTCAAAGTGCAAGACAAACGGGTGAGTTTCAAAGGTTGAAAGCATTTCGATAATAACCAAGCTACTCCATCCAAACATAGTTGAAAACTGTGGTACTCTCCCAATCAGCCCAGCAAAAGTTAAGTGGGACCTTAGAGGTCTATTATGTCTGGCAATAACAAAACACCCACCTTCTAATATGGCAGTACCAGAGAAGGCTTAGTAGATGCCTGGGGTTTCAACCAAGTCCTTCCTGTAAGAGGATACTACCTTCCTTCTTAGCCAGGAATGTACTGTGAAGAATTAATGGGGAGCGTGGAGGCTGCACACTCACCAATAATGAAGAACACTCTTAGGAATCAAATGACACTAAGGATGAAATCTGGAATTCTGTTCCCACATGGTGGGAGTTGCCTTCCCCCTTCCCAAGTGTATCAGACAGACAGTTAAAATAGAAGGAATAACATATAACATGGTCCACATTCTTCTTACCTAATAGCTTAAATGTCCAAGCCCCGCCACACTGCTAAGATGCTGACTATACAGGACTTCTGGGCTTCAACTCTGTGTGGCAACCATCAAATCAAAATGTTATGAATATTTGAGATGTATTGATAGTGCAAATCTGTAAAGCCAGAAGTCTTGAGATCTGATTCAAGAGGAAAACTGTGTACTCCCTGTCTTCAGTTTTATGGGGCTTTCACATGCATTCACTCACTTCCACAATCCTCAACCTTCATCTGAAGACACACGCTGTGACTTTAAGAGGAGAGGAATGGTCTGTTCATAGAGAAGGCAAGTGGCAAAGTCAAAATGGATCCAGTCGCCTACCGGCTTCCATGCTCAGTAACGTAACCCTTTGTAAGCATTCCTAAGGGTGACTAGGATGCACAAATCAAAGATGCTGCTCATTGGATTACAGAGTTTGACTGAGAAGCTATAAATTTGTTGACCTCTCCCCCCATTTCTAAGATCACATACCATGCATGTTAATACATCAGAAGATGGGCAGCTCTAGCAGACATTCAGAGACAGTGCCTGCTTCTGTCTAAGACCAAGGTTGTTTGTCCAAAGGGCATGTGGGCTAAGGTTTCCATCTGAGGATACCACATGACTCCACAGGAGTTCTTCTCTGGAAAGTTCTCAAAAGGCATTGTGAGAAGTAAATTTTGAGGGCAGAAAAGAAGGAAACTGACCAGAGGTGTGTTCTTAATAATTGTCCTTAATCTCAGTTATTATCCCAGGTGCAATGACAGAGTTAACATGCTATCTGAACCATCTCTCAAGCATTGCCAATACCACTTTTTTGATGCTTTTCAGTCAATCAGTCTTGTCTGACTCTTTGCGACTCCATGTACAGCAAGAACCCCGGGCTTTGCTGCCCTTCAAATTGCCCACAGTTTCCTCAAACTCAGTGATGCTTTGCAGCCATCTTGTGCTCTGTCGTTCCCTTCTCTTCCTGCCCTCAATCTTTCCCAACATCAGTTTCTTTCCAGTGATTTTGCTCTTGGCCTCAGGTGGACAATATACTGGCTCTTCAAGTTCAGCCTCAGTCCTTTCATGAATAGTCAAAGTTGATTTCCTTCATGCTTTACTAGTTGAATCCCATGCTCACCACAGAACTGTTACACATCTTCTCCAGACCCACTGTGGCAAAGCATCAGTATTTTGGTGCTCAGTTGTTGTGGTCCTGCTCTCTCCTCCATACATTTTACCTGAAAATTAACTTTAACTGTTTGGATCTTTTTCAGTAACCTCTCTGCCTTTTAATATGCTGTCTAGATTGGTCATAGGTTTTTGACCAAGGGGCAAGTGACTTTTAGTTTCATGGCTGCAGTCACTTCGGCAGTGTTATCAGAGGTGAAGAAAGTAAAACCTGTCACTTATTCAATTGTATCCCATCGTTATATCTCAAAATGGTGGGACCAAATTCAATGATCTGATTTTTTCGTTTGTTCTTTTTTTTGTTTTTATACTGAGTTTTAATCCAGCTTTTCCACTCTCCCCTTTCACCCTCATCAGAAGGCTCTTTAGTTCGTAGTGTTTTTCAGCCATTTGTGTGGTGTCATCTTATAATTCAGTTCAGTCGCTCAGTCATGTCCAATTCTTTGCAACCCCATGAATGGCAGCACGCCAGGCCTCCCTGTCCATCACCAACTCCTGGAGTTTACTCAAACTCAAGTCCATCGAGTCAGTGATGCCATCCAGCCATCTCATCCTCTGTCGTCTCCTTCTCCTCCTGACCCCAATCCCTCCCAGGATCAGGGTCTTTTCCAATGAGTCAACTCTTTGCATGAGGTAGCCAAAGTATTGGAGTTTCAGCTTCAGCATCAGTCCTTCCAATGAACACCCAGGACTGATCTCCTTTAGGATGCAGTGGTTGAGGTTATTCATATTTCTTACACAGTAATTTTATTTCCAGCTTCAGATTCTTTCAGCAAGTTACTTTCCATGATGTATTCTGCACAGCAGTCAAAAAAACTAGGTGACAGTACATCGCCTTAATGTATTTCCTTCTCAATTTTGAACCAGTTCATTTTTCCTTGTCCAATTGCAACTGTTGTGTCTTGACCTGTATGCACATTTCCCAGGAAACAGGTATGGTGGTGTGGTATTCTTGTCTCTTTAAGAATTTCCCACAATTTGTTGTGATATGCACAGTCTAGAGGCTTCCCTTGTGACTCAGATGGTAAAACATCTGCCTGCAATGAGGAAGATCCAGATTCCCAGGGAATGGAACATCCCCTGGAGAAAGAAATGGTAGGCTGCAGTCCATGGGGTCACAAAAAGTCAGACTTGAATGAATGACCTCACTTTCACACACAGTCTAAGGTGTTAGCAGAGACAATAAAGCAGATGTAGATGACCTTATGAAATCCCCTTGCTTTTTCTGTGATCCAAACACCAATTAAGGTTTACCTATTAAAACTAAATGACTAAATACACATTCCTTTTTTTGTATTATTTTTATTTCTCTCTTTTTCAAGCTATCATCTACCAACTGTTACATTCATGGGCACTTGCCATCTTCTTATACAAGAATTAAATTATGCCCATGCCAGTTTCTGACCTTTGACACCCACTTAAAACAGTTAAGTTTCCAGAGTAGAAATAAGGAATCTGTGCTCTGGGAAAATGTCAGGACCGTTTGACAAATAGCTAGATATTTTCAGGAACTGACTTTTGAGTCCAATTCCTGTATCATCTCTTATCTGGAAAAGAAATACGCTTCTTCAAGCTGATGAAAATTCCTCATCAGCATAAATTTCAGGAAAAATAAATGTGCTTGTCTGCATGTTCAAAGTCAAAGATGTACCAGTTATGTGTGTATGTGTGTAAGCTCCAATCAAACAGATTAATTCATGTCAACTAAAGTTTATTGTTTTACTGGCATGCAGCAAGGAATTACAGAGCTTGCCTAGAAAGAAAATCAGAAGGTACATTTTGGCAGAAAAGTAAGAGGATGTTGAGTGCAACTCTCTTCATGGAGGCATCACAATAATACTTCTATAAAGGCAGAAGTTTCTCCAGAGCACCAGATGAATATTAGCAGAAGACCTTGCTCAGAGAGGACTACGTGGAATCTAGACATAACTGGGAACAACTGAGGGAAGATGGTAGAAGGAAGATGAGAGGAATAGGACCAATCTTGTGTCTTGCTGTGGGAGGTTGAGAAGCATGGAATAGTTTGAGGACTCAGGCAAGTCATCTCACTATATCTTAAATTTCTTTCTATTAAAAAGAAACAAAGTGATGAAGCTGATGAAATATAGTTTGTATAGAGTGAGAATCAAACAGAGAATGTGTGGTGTGGTCCTACATGCCCGAAACTGCAATGCAGGTCAACCAGTGTGCATAGGGCCTGGAAGATGAAACATGGTGTTAGAAAGCCGACCTGGGAGGAAACTGCTTATAACTATATGGACATGGAATGATGGATCTGGGACAACAAAGTGTGTAGAAAGGAATGCCTTTTGAGAAAGCCCACACTGACTAAGAAGCAGGACCTTAGGGCTCAGTCACACGGAGGAGGTGGTGACACCTTTGAATCCCCCCTCTTCCCACATGCTAAGACCTACTATCAGGCAATAGAGAAAGACTAGCTAGCCAGACTACCACTCACGCTGCTGCCACCACAGGCTAGAAAATGATCTCATTAGGGCCATAACTTTTCTGCCCATGGCTGATGGGTCCTCTGCAAAACTGACACCACCAGGGCTCCTACAGTCCAAGAAGCTGTACCACTTCCTCCAGTGTTCAACAAGGCAGACCCAAGTGTTCCACAAGAGTCTTGGGGTAGGCTCCTCTGGTGGCCATATGGAGAGGTTTTCATAAAACTACATCTGAGACCCAGGGTCAGGGAAACTAACAAAAAAAGGATTGAAAACTTTCCCACCAGCTGAGCAAGCTGCAGATTAAATCCACATGATCAATTGTGCAGACTTTTGTCTATGGGATACATAAAAGGACAATAGATTTCCAATGAATGAAAATGTCCAGGCTCTGGCAACTCTAAGAACAAACAGGAGTTATCCCAGATTAGAGTCTGACCTGTCCCTACTTCAGATCCAGAGTTCAGTTCTCCCCAGATTTGGGAGAGCTTTCTGGAGATTTGGAACTGTGCTGTGGCTCATGTTGAGACCAGAACACTGACAGCAGCGACCCTAGGTAACATTCATTATATTTATGATGTTTCGCTATGCTGTGAGGTTGGTTCACTCTTTTTGTCAGTTGTGGGCTTTCTTGTTATTATTCTTGCTTATGTGGTGTTCTAAGTTTGTTTAAATCATATATTTATTTTTTGTATGTATATATTGTGTATTTGTTTTCCTGCTATCTGTGCCTTTTGTTGATGTTTCTTGTCATTTTTGTTTTAATAGCTATATGTTTCTATATGAACCATGATTTTCTGTTGTTCTGTGGAAAGATCTTGTCATTTTTGTTAGATTTGTTTTCTTTATTCTTCAGGTGGCACTCTGCTCTGGTGTTGTTTTATGTATTGCAAGTTATTTGCTTAGTTCTATTGTTGATTCTGTGTTCTTCCCTACTGTGATTATTGCTTGTGTTATTTTACTTGTTTTATTTTGGTTTCTTACCGTTATTCTGTTTCTTTTAATCATCTGTCTAATCTCTTCCTATGTAATCTTGGTTCTCTGACCAGAAGTTGGGCCTGATCATCTAGGGTTTCAGCACTGTATCGAGGATCATAGACCACCAGAGAATTCCTGGCTCCAGTGAATATTAATTGGTGAGAGTCCCTCTGAAGGCCTCCATCTGAAACTAACAATTCCACCCAAAAGCCTATACTATCCAGAGCTGATGCCTCACACCACTCAAAAAGCAAGACAGAAACACAAGCCAAATCATCCTCAGATGGGCTGCCTGAAGCCAGACTAAACCTGTGCATACCTGCAAAAGACACCACTGACATGGTCCTACCATGAGAGAGAGAGGCCTCAGCTTTGGCCACAAGAGTATAGTTGCCAGGTCCTAAACCTCCAAGGACACACAACCACTGGACCACACTTATCTACTCAGGGCACAGACCAGAAACAAGAACTACAACCCTGTACCCTGGGAAGTAAAGATTGTTAACATAGTGAGATAAACAAATGTGAAGACAGTAATAAACATGTTGCAGGCAAATAAACAAACAAGGTAAAATAACACAAGACATGATTAAAGAGGAAATAGAAAGTGTCACTGAAAAAGAAGTGAGAGTAACAATAGTAAAGATGATCAAACATCTCAGAAAATAAATGGAGATCATGCATGGAACATTTAAGAAGGGCGTGGAACAATGAAACAGCAACAACAAATGATTAGCTGCACAATAACTGGCATAGGTATACTGTGGGCTGATCTATGCTTTTGTACAGAAGAAGCCAGAACAACGTTGGAAAATAATTATCTTCCAATTTAAAAATGAAGTATTAAAAGAAACACAAGCTTTAAATACCATAACAGACCTGACATTTTAATTGATACTTAAGTAGATTTCATCCAAAACCAGCAGAATGCAGTTTCTTCTCAAGGGCAAATGAAATAGGTCCAGGATAAATCACAAACTGGATCACAAATCAATCCTCAGTAAATTAAAGATAATCAAAATTGTATCAAGCATCTTTTTTTTTACCACAATGTTATGATTTACATGTCAGTTATGTGGGGAGCAAAACAAAAACAAACAAACAGAAATATCAAGCAAAAAACCAAAAAACACCAATACATTGAGGCTCATGTATACACCTCTACATGGCTAAAAAATCAATGAAGAAATCAGAGAGAAGAAAAATATATGTGTGTGTGTGTTTATATTCATACAAACAAATGACAATATAATGTGATTGCATAAAACTTATGAAACAGGAATAAACATTGAAAGCTAAGATTATAAAAAGGAATGTCTTAAATAATCAACCTAACCTTACAACTAAAGCAATTAGACAATGACAAAAACCATACAAACCGAAAATCAGGTTTGGTAAAAAAAAAAAAAAAAAAAAATCATAGAGAATAGAACAGAAACAAAAAAAGATGAAAACAATAGCAAAGATCAATAATACTAAAAGAGTGTGCTAGGAGAGCATAAAGAAAATACATAAATCATGAGCCAGACTCATCAACAAAGAAGGGAGAACACTCAAATCAGTAATGTTAGACATGAGAAAGGAGACGTCATAAGTGACACCACAGGAATATCACAGGATCATAAGAGACTACAACAAACATCTTTAAGCCAATAAATGTAGAATCTGGGAGCCACAGACAAATTCTTGGAAACTCAACTAGAGGAAAGAGAAAATATGAACATAGCTTTACAAGCACTAATATTGAAAGTTTAATGAAAAATTTTCCCATTAACAAAATTCAAGGTCAGGATGGCCTCACAGATAAGTTTTATGAGCCATTAAGAGAAATGTTAACACACACACTTCTGAAAATCTTTCAAAATACTACAGTAGTAGGCAAACCTGCAAACTCATCCTATGAGTACAGCATCAACCTGATATCAAAGTTAAAGAAAACACAGAAAAGGAAAATTATAGACCAATGTCTGTGCATGCAAGAGTGGTGATGGCATGGCACACGAGCGGCACACACTCAGTAACAGCTAATAGGAGAGACCCCAAGTCCAAGGTGAGGAGCTGTGGCTTACCCCATATCCAAGGTGAAGATTGGTGGGTGAGAGGTGCTACCCCATGTTCAAAGTCAGAAAAGGTGGCTGTGAGGAGATACTCTACATACAAGGACAGGAGAAGTGGCCAGGAAGAGATACCCCACATCCAAGGTAAGAGAAACCCAAGTAAGACGGTAGGCACTGAGAGAGGGCATCAGAGGGCAGACAGACTGAAACCACAATCACAGAAAACTAGCCAATCTGATTACAAGGGCCACAGCCTTGTCTAACTCAGTGAAACCATGATGTGTGGGGCCACCCAAGACAGATGGGTCATGGTGGAGAAGTCTGACAGAATGTGGTCCGCTGGAGAAGGGAACGGCAAACCACTTCAGTATTCTTACCTTGAGAACCACATGAACAGTATGAAAAAGCAAAAAGATAGGACACTGAAAGATGAACTCCCCAGGTTGGTAGGTGTGTGGAGAAATAACTCCAGAAAGAATGAAGGGACAGAACGAAAGCAAAATCAACACCCAGCTGTGGATATGACTGGTGATGGAAGCAAGATCTGATGCTGTAAAGAGCAATATTGCATAGGAACCTGGAAAGTTAGGTCCATGAATCAAGGCAAATTGGAAGTGGTCAAACAGGAGATGGCAAGAGTGAATGTCGACATTCTAGGAATCATCGAATTAAAATGGACTGGAATGGGTGAGTTTAACTTAGATGACCATTATATCTACTACTGTGGGCAGGAATCCCTTAGAAGAAATGGAGTAGCCTTCTACAACTAACACCCAAAAAAGATGTCCTTTTCATTATAGGGGACTGGAATGCAAAAGTAGGAAGTCAAGAAACACCTGGAATAACAGGCAAATTTGGCCGTGGAGTTCAGACTGAAGCAGGGCAAAGGCTAATAGAGTTTTGCCAGGAGAATGCACTGGTCATAGCAAACACCCTCTTCCAACAACACAAGAGAAACTCTACACATGGACATCAGAAGATGGTCAATACTAGAATCGGACTTATTATATTCTTTGCATCCAAGATGGAGAAGCTCTATACAGTCAGCAAAATAAACTGGGAGCTGACTGTGGCTCAGATCATGAACTCCTCATTGCCAAATTGAGAAGGAAATTGGAGAAAGTGGGGAAAACCACTAGACCATTCAGGTATGACCTAAATCAAATACCTTTTGATTATGCAGTGGAAGTGAGAAATAGATTTAAGGGACTAGATATGATGGACAGAGTGCCTGAAGAACTATGTATGAGGATCATGACATCTTACAGGAGACAGGGATCAAGACCATACCCAAGAAAAAGAAATGTGAAAAAGCAAAATGGCTGCCTGAGGAGGCTTTACAAATAACTGTGAAAAGAAGAGAAGTGAGAAGCAAAGGGAAAAAGTAAAGATATACCTATTTGAATGCAGAGTTCCAAAGAATAGCAAGGAGACATAAGAAAGCCTTCCTCAGTGATCAATGCAAACAAATAGAGGAAAACAATAGAATGGGAAAGACTAGAGATCTCTTCAAGAAAATTAGAGATACCAAGGGAACACTTCATGCAAAGATGGGTTCGATAAAGGACAGAAATGGTATGGACCCGACAGAAGCAGAAGATATTAAGGAGAGGTGGCAAGAATACACAGAAGAACTGTACAAAAAAGATCTTCATGACCCAGATAATCACAATTGTGTGATCACTCACCTAGTGCCAGACATCCTGGAATGTGAAGTCAAGTGGGCCTTAGAAAGCATAACTGTGAACAAAGCTAGTGGAGGTGGTGGAATTCCAGTCGAGCTATTTCAAATCCTAAAAGATGGTGCTGTGAAAGTGCTGCACTCAATATGACAGCAAATTTGGAAAACTCAGCAGTGGCCACAAGACTGGAAAACGTGTTTTCTGTCCATTCCCAAAGAAAGGCAACACCAAAGAATGCTCAAACTACTGCAAAATTGCACTTGTCGGACACAATAGTAAAGTAAAGCTCAAATTTCTCCAAGCCAGGCTTCAGCAATATGTGAACCGTGAACTTCCAGATGTTCAAGCTGGTTATAGAAAAGGCAGAGGAACCAGATATCAAATTGCCGACATCTGCTGGATCATCGGAAAAGCAAGAGAGTTCCAGAAAACATCTATTTCTGCTTTATTGACTATGCCAAAGCCTTTGATTATGTGGATCATAAAAACTGTGGAAAATTCTGAAAGAGGTGGGAATACCAGACCACCTGACCTGCCTCTTGAGATACCAGAATGCAGGTCAGGAAGCAACAGTTAGAACTGGTCATGGAACAACAGGCTGGTTCTAAATAGGAAAAGGAGTTTGTCAAGGCAGTATATTTTCACCCTGCTTATTTAACTTTAATGCAGAATACATCACGAGAAAGGCTGGGCTGGAAGAAGCACAAGCTGGAATCAAGATTGCCGGGAGAAATATCAATAACCTCAGAGAGGCAGATGACACCAACCTTACGGCAGAAAGTGAAGAAGAACTAAAGAACCTCTTGATGAAAGTGAACGAGGAGAGTGAAAAAATTGGCTTAAAGCTCGACATTCAGAAAACTAACATCATGGCATCTGGCCATCACTTCATGGCCAATAGATGGGGAAAGAGTGGAAACAGTAGCTGGCTTTATTCGTTGGGGCTCCACAATCACTACAGATGGTGGTTGCAGCCATGAAATTAAAAGACCGTTACACCTTGGAAGGAAAGTTATGACCAACCTAGACAGCATATTAAAAAACAGAGATTATTTTTGTGTATGGTGTTAGAAAGTGTTCTAGTTTCATTCTTTTACAAGTGGTTGACCAGTTTTCCCAGCACCACTTGTTAAAGAGGTTGCCTTTTTTCCATTGTATATTCTTGCCTCCTTTCTCAAAGATAAGGTGTCCGTAGGTACGTGGATTTATTTCTGGGCTTTCTATTTTGTTCCATTGATCTATATTTCTGTCTTTGTGCCAGTACCATAGTGTCTTGAGGACTGTGGCTTTGTAGTAGAGCCTGAGGTCAGGCAGGTTGATTCCTCCAGTTCCATTCTTCTTTCTCAAGATTGCTTTGGCTATTCGAGGTTTTTTGTATTTCCATACAAATTGTGAAATTATTTGTTCTAGTTCTGCAAAGAATACCGTTGGTAGCTTGATAGGGATTGCATTGAATCTATAGATTGCTTTGGGTAGTATACTCATTTTCACAATATTGAATCTTCCAATGCATGACCACAGTATATACTCAAACTGGATTAAAGATATAAATGTAAGACAAGAAACTATAAAACTCCTAAAGGAGAATATAGGCAAAACACTGTCTGACATAAATCACAGCAAGATCCTCTATGACCCACCTCCCAGAATATTGGAAATAAAATAAAAAATAAACAAATGGGACTTAATTAAACTTAAAAGCTTATGCACAACAAAGGAAACTATAAGCATGGTGAAAACACAGCCTTCAGAATGGGAGAAGATAATAACAAATGAAGAAACAGACAAAGAATTAACCTCAAAAATATACAAGCAACTCCTGCAGCTCAATTCCAGAAAAAGAAATGACCCAATCAAAAAATGGGCCAAAGATCTAAAGAGACATTTCTCCAAAGAAGACATAGAGATGTCTAACAAACACATGAAAAGATGCTCAACATCACTCATTATCAGAGAAATGCAAATCAAAACCACAATGAGGTACCATTACATGCCAGTCAGAATGGCTGCTATCCAAAAGTCTACAAGCAATAAATGCTGGAGAGGGTGTGGAGAAAAGGGAACCCTCTTTCACTGTTGGTGGGAATGCAAACTAGTACAGCCATTATGGAGAACAGTGTGGAGATTTCTTAAAAAACTGGAAATAGAACTGCCATATGACCCAGCAATCCCACTGCTGGGCATACACACTGAGGAAACCAGATCTGAAAGAGACACGTGCACCCCAATGTTCATGGCAGCACTGTTTATAATAGCCATGACATGGAAGCAACCTAGATGCCCATCAGCAGATGAATGGATAAGGAAGCTGTGGTACATATACACCATGGAATATTACTCAGCCATTAAAAAGAATTCATTTGAATCAGTTCTAATGAGATGGATGAAACTGGAGCCCATTATACAGAGTGAAGTAAGCCAGAAAGATAAAGACCAATATAGTATACTAATGCATATATATGGAATTTAGAAAAATGGTAACGATAACCCTATATGCAAAACAGAAAAAGAGACACAGATATACAGAACAGACTTTTGGACTCTGTGGGAGAAGGCGAGGGTGGGATGTTCTGAGAGAATAGCATTGAAACAAGTATACTATCAAGGGTGAAACGATCACCAGCCCAGGTTGGATGCATGAGACAAGTGCTCAGAGCTGGTGCACCGGGAAGACCCAGAGAGATGGGTTGGAGAGAGAGGTGGGAAGCGGGATCGGGATGGGGAACACATGTAAATCCATGGCTGATTCAAGTCAATGTATGACAAAACCACTACAATATTGTAAAGTAATTAGCCTCCAACTAATAAAAATAAATGGAAAAAAATTAAAAAGCAGAGACATTACTTTGCCAATCAGTTTCCGTCTAGTCAAGGCTATGGTTTTTCCAATAGTCATGTATGGGTGTGAGAGTTGCCCTATAAACTTAGCACTGAACAATTGATGCTTTTAAACTGTGGTGTTGGAGAAGACTCTTGAGAGTCCCTTGGACTGCAAGGAGATCCAGCTAGTCATCCTAAAGGTGATCAATTCTGGGTGTTCATTGGAAGGACTGATTTTGTAGCTGAAACTCCAGTACTTTGGCTACCTGATTTGAAGGGCTGACTCATTTGAAAAGATCCTGATCCTGGGAAAAATTGAGGTTGGGGCAGAAGTGGATAACAGAAGATGAAATGGTTGGATGGCATCACCTACTCAATGGACATGAGTTTGGGTAGGCTCAGGGAGTTGATGATGGACAGGGTGGCCTGGCGTTCTTGAGTTCATGGAGTCAAAAAGCATTGGACACGACTGAGGGACTGATCTGAACTGATACTAGAATTGTCTTGTGGTTTTCCCTACTTTCTTCAATTTAAGTCTGAATTTGGCAGTAAGGAGTTTATGATCTGAGCCACAGTATGGCCCCCATCTTGTTTTTGCTGACTGTATAGAGCTTCTCCATCTTTGGCTGCATGAAATATAATCAGTCTACTTTTGCTGTGGACCGTCTGGTGATGTCCACCTGTAGAGTCTTCTCTTGTGTTGTTGGAAGAGGGTGTTTGCTATAACCAGTGAATTCTCTTGGCAGAACTACTATATTGGCTTTTGCCCTGCTTCATTCTGTACTCCAAGGACAAATTTCCCTGTTACTCTAAGTGTTTCTTGACTTTCTACTTTTGTATTCACGTCCCCTGTAATGAAAATGACATCTTTTCTGGGTGTTAATTCTACTAGGTCTTGTACGTCTGCATAGAACCATTCACCTTCAGCTTCTTCAGCATTACTGGTCTGGGTATAGACTTGGAATACCATGATATTGAACGGTTGGCCTTGGAAATGAATGGAGATCATTCTGTCGTTTTTGAGATAGTATCCAAGGACTGCATTTCAGACTCTTTTGTTGACTATGATGGATACTCCATCTCTTCTAAGGTATTCCTGCTCACAGTAGTAGATATAATGGTCATCTGAGTTAAATTCACCCATTCTAGTCCATCTTAGTTTGCTGACTCCTAGAATGTTGATGGTCAGTTTTGCTATCTCCTGTTTGGCCACTTCCAATTTGCCTTGATACATGGGCCTAACATTTCAGGTTCCTATGCAATATTGCTCTTTATAGTATTGGAACTTGCTTCCATCATCAGTCACATCCACAGCTGGGTGTTGTTTTTGCTTTGGCTCCTTCTCTTCATTCTTTCTGGAGTTATTTCAACACTCATCTCCAGTAGCATTTTGGACACCTACCGACCTGGGGAGTACATCTTTCAGTGTCCTATATTTTTTTCTTTTAATGTTATTCATGGGCTTCTCAAGGCAGGAATACTGAACTGGTTTGTCATTCCCTTCTCCAGTGGACCACATTTTGTCAGAACTCTCCACCATGACTGAGAGGAGAAGGGGACGATAGAGGATAAGATGGTTGAATGGCATCAGCGACTCAATGGATGTGAGTTTGAGCAAGCTACGGGAGTTGCTCATGGACAGGGAGGCCTGATGTGCTGCATCGTATGGGGTCACAAAGAGTCCCATTCAGTCACACGACTGAGTGACCGAACTGAACTGAACTGAACTGTGGGTTCTTATCTTTTTCCTTTGCCTGCAAAGTATTTCTCTGGTTTCACATTTCTTTATCTTACAATGTAATTGTCCTTTCTCCCCAGGGTGCAGGGCTGTAGTTCTTACTTCCGGTCTGTATGCCAAGTGAATAAGTTGTGGTTCAGTGGCTTGTGTGGCTTTGAAGGGAGAGGGAATGGAAGCTATGTTATTGTGGCCACAGCTGAGGCTTCTCTCCATATTTGCAGAACCATGTCAGCTGGTTTCTTTTGCAGGTGTGTATGGGATTAGTCTGACATTAGGCAGCCTGTCTGCTAATGATTCAGCTTATGTTTCTATCTTGCTTGTTGTGTGGCGTGAGGCATTCACTCTGGGTAGGGCAGACAATTGGGAAAAATTGCATCTTAGATTCAGGTTCAGACCTTTATGGGGACTCTGATCATATAATATTCACTAGAGCCAGGTATTCTCTGGTGGTCCATCATCCTGGACTCAGTGCTGACACCCTAGAAGATCAGGCCCACTTCTGGTCAAAGAAACAAGATCCCAGAGTAAGAGATTAGAGAGAGAAGGGAAAAAAAAGGAAAACACAGTTCGTAAGAAAACAAAATCAGGAAAAATAAGACAAACAATATTTACAATAGTGAAGAAGACAGAATCAACAAGAGAACTTACCAAATAAGTCAAAAGTCCAAATAATATCAACAGTACAGAGCGTCACCTGAAAGATAAAGAAGACCAATCTGTCAAAAATGATAAGAGCCTCCTCACAGAACAACATCAAATCACAGTTAATATAGAAATATATATCTATTAAAGGAAGAGAAAAGCATCAACAAAAAGGCACAGAAAGTAGGAAAACAAGGTAAATTCAAAATGTATATATACAAAAGTAAAAATATGATTTAAAGTCTTAAAAGACCAAATAAATAGGAATGATAACAAGAAAGACTACAACTGAGAAAAAGAGTGATTCGACAACAGAACACATCAAAACATTTTAATTATAATAAATGCTACCTAGGGACTCAGCTCTCAGTGTACTACTGGTCCTCAAGATAAACCACAGCGAAGCTTCACGTCTCCAGGAAGCTCTCCTATGTTGGGAAGATCTGAACACTGGATATGCTATAGGGATAGCTCAGACTCTAATCTGGTTGAAGCACTACGTGTTTTTAGAGCAGCCAGAGCCTGGGCATTTTCTGTTGTGGGAACTCCAACTGTCCTTATAGGTATTCCATAGATAGAGTCTGTGTAGTTGATTGTGTGGATTTAATCTGTAGCTTGTTCAGCTGGTGGGAAAAGTTTCAGTCCTCTTCCTTAGTGACCCTGCCCCTGGGTCTCAAATGTAATTTTATCACTACCTCTATATGTAGTCACTAAAGGAGTCTTCCCAAGACTCTTATGGAACACTTGTATCTGCCTTGGTGAGCACAAGCGGAGGTGGTACATCTACTTGGACAGCAGGATTCCTGGTGCTACCAGTTGTACAGAGGAGCCAGCAGCCATGGGCAAAATGGGATCCTTTTCTAGCCTCTGGAGGCATGAGTGTGAGTTGTAGTTCTGGCTAGTCTTTCTCTATCCCTGCTAGTAAGTCTGAGAATGTGGGAACAAGGGGGATACAATGGTGTCTCCACATGCTGTGTCTGACTCAGCACTAAGGTCCTGCTTCTTTGGTCGTTTGGGATTCCTTGAAAGGCATTCCCTGCAACACATGTCCTCCTCCCTGCTCCATCAGGACATCTCCACATAGTCAACTGCAGTTCTCTCCCAGGATGATTCTCTAAATCCCATATTCCAGCTTCCAGGCCCCATGCACACTGGTTGACCTGCATTGCAGTTAGGGACATGTAGGGCCACACCACACATTCTCAGTGTGATTCTCACTGTATACTAACTATGTTTCATCTGCCTCTTCACCTGGTTTCCTTTAAGTCCAAAGTAATTTGCCTTTAGTAATTTACCTTTAGTTGGCTTGCCTGGATCCTAAATCTCTTCCCTGCTTCTCCATCTCCCACCCCATGGCACACGTTTGGTCCTGTTTCCTCTTGTCCTCATTTTCCCATCTTAACTCAGTTCTTCCCAGCTATGTCTAATAGCCACACGGGCCTCTATGTTGACCAAGGTTTTCTCTTGTATTCAGCTGATGCTTTTGCTGAACTGTTGCCTCTGTAGAAGTATTATTTGTGATTCATTCATGGAAAGAGATGCAGTCAACATCCTCCTACCATTCTGCCAATTTGGAACTTCTGATTTTTTCCAGGCAAGTTCTGTAATCCTTTATTGAATGACAGTAAAACAGCAAACTTAAGTTGACATCAATTAATATGTTTGATGGTAGGTTACATGCATACACACATAACTGGTAATTCTTTGACTTCCAACATGCAATCAAGCATATTTTCCCCCGAAATTTCTGCTAATGAGGAATTGTCCTCAGCATGAAAAAATATAGTTTTTTCCCAGTTTAGAGATGATATAAAAATCTGGCCCCAAAGGACAGTTCCTGAAAGTATCTAGCTATTTGCAGAACTGTCCTGACAGTTCAGCTCCCTCATTTTTGCTCACAAAACTTAACTGTTTTCACTGGGAAATCAAATGTCAAAGACTAGCATGGACATAATTTAATTGTTGTAGAGATAGATGGCAATTGCTCAGGAAACCCCAATTTAGTAGTTGATTACTTGAAAAAGATAGAGAAACAAACAACCAACCAACCAAAACAAAGCAAAACAGAAAGAAAAAGAAGGCTTATGTACTTGGTAAAACTTAGTTGGTATTTCAACTATAGAAAAAGCATGGAAAATCAATAAAATCATCTCCATTTGCTTCATTGTCACTGCTAATGGTTTGGAAAGTGTGGTTCACTACAAATTGTGGAAAATTCTAAAAGACACAGGAATGCCATTCCACCATACCTGTCTCCTGTGAAACGAGTATTCAGGTCAAGACATAAGAATTACATTCGAATATGGAAAAATGAACTTGTTCAAAATTTAAAAAGACATGCATCAATGCTATATACTGTCACCCAGCTTATTTAACTTCTGTGCAGAGTACATCAAGGAAACTAACATGCTGGATGAGTCTCAAGCTGGAAACAAAATTTCTGTAAGAAATTTGAAGTAACCTTAGTTCTACAGATGACACAACCCAAATGGCAGAAAGACACTTGCCCCTTGGATGAAAAGCTATGACCAATGAGGACACAAGTTAAAAAGCAGAGTCATCACTGATAAAGATCCAAATAGTCAAAGCTATGGTTTTTCGAGAAGTCATGTATGGAGCTGAAGGATGGACCACAAGAACTGAGTGCCAAATCATTGAGGTTTTGCAACTCTGAGGCTGGAGAAGACTCTTGAGAGTCCTGTGGACAGCAGAGGTATTAAACAACTCAATCAAGAGTGAAATCAACTGGGACTCTTTGTAGAGGGACTGATGCTGAACTTGAAGAGCCAATAGTTTGGCCATCTGAATCCAAGAGCCAAATCACTGGAAAAGACCCTGAAGCTGGGAAAGATTTAGTGCAGGAGGAGAAGGGAACCAAAGAGGACAGTTCAGTTCAGTTCAGTTCAGTCGCTCAGTCATGTCCGACTCTTTGCGACCCCATGGACAGCAACACGCCAGGCCTCCCTGCCCTTCACCAACTTGCAGAATTTATTCAAACTCATGCCCACTGAGTCAGTGATGCCACAAAAATGATCTCATCCTCTGTCATCCCCTTCTCCTCCCACCTTGAATCTTTCCCAGCATCAGGGTGTTTTCATATGAGTCAATTCTTTGCATCAGGTGGCCAAAGTATTGGAGTTTCAGTTCCTACATCAGTCCTTCCAATGAACACTCAGGACTGGTTTCCTTTAGTATGGACTGGTTGGATCTCCTTGCACTCCAAGGGACTCTCAAGAGTCTTCTCCAACACCACCGTTCAAAAGCATCAATTCTTCAGCACTCAGCTCTCTTTGTAGTCCAACTCTCATGTCCATACATGACTACTGGAAAAACCATAGCCTTGACTAAATGAATATTTGTTGGCTGACTTGAGGAAGAAGTTTGCCGTGAGAAAAAACAGCATTCTGAACAAAGGAAAGAGTCTAACCAAGAATCAGAAGCATGAAATAGACTCACAGGTTCATGCAAATACAAGGTGGGGAAACAGCATATAAGGTGGGGGTGCAACCAGGCAGGACAGAGAAGGGCCAGGTTTCTGGAACCTCACATGCCCTGGTCAGGTATTTAGATTTCAGCCTGTAGGTTAATGCTTGCACTGACCTTCATTTCTCATATAAATCCCTTAATGGGCTTCCCTGTTGGTTCAGCAGTAAAATATCGCCTGCACGCAGGAGCCACAGGAGACCCAGGTTGATCCCTGGTTCAGAAAGATCCCCAGGAGGAGGAAATGGAAACCCACTCCAGTACTCTTGCCTGTAGAATCCCATGGGCAGAGGAGCCTGGCAGGCTGCAATCTATGGGGTCACAAAGAGTTGGACACAACTGAAGCGAGTTAGCATGCATGCACACATAACACTTAAGAGAACGTGTAATGGTGTCATAAACATTTTAAGATAGATACCAAGCAGGTTTCTGGTGTGTAACCACGTGTGTCTAGTGAGAAAGCCTCATGTGAATGGAGCGAGGTCTTAGGTGGCCAAGCCACTGCGAAACCTTGATCCAGTTGCAGGGATGTGACTGTGGATCGTATTTACAGAGTCTCCAACTGTGCAAATGAAAATAGAGAAATGGTGTAAGCCTGAAATAAAACTCCTTTAACTCTACTCTCTCATTCATTTAGAGTCTAGACTTTTATAGACTGACTTTATATTGGGAAGTTATAAACTACACTTTAAATTTAGAAAGTGAGCTTATACTAACAAAATACAGCTATTGTCTATTCAACTCATGGGAGTTCAATGTTGCCTTCTATTTTAAATAGGGCTCCCTTGCTGAGAAATTGAAAGCCCACTCTTAGTGTAGCAGGGAGCCAGTTACCAGGAATCCAGTTACGAGGTCGCCTCAGCAAGTGCATGACTCAGGGAAAGAACAGCCAGGGGTGAGTGTGTGAGGGCGGACCTGGACATGCCCCCTTTCCCCTGGGCTGTTCTTATGGTCACAGCATAAGAACAGGACCATATGTGTGAGGACAGCTCCAGCACCATGCCCCACAGCTAGGGCATCCAGCCTTTCTGAGCCTCTGTCTCCACGTCTGTGAAATGGCTTGTTTTCTGGGTTGTGTTTATATTTAAGCAGCATCTCCTGCAGCCTGTGAAGTGCAGTTTCACCACCATTAGTTCTTGGACAAGTGACCACAGTCATGCCAACCTCCAAAGTCCTCAGGGAGCACCTTCATGCTTGTCTAGTCCATTAGTTAAGCCAACATCCAGCTTCATAGTCCCAGCAGAAGCTTTGAGGTGCTCCAAAAAGTTAAAAGTAATCTTTTGTTTCACCTCAAGCCGGTCATGTTTTAGACAAAAATAGAGAGACAGAGAGAGAAATTCTTGATCTAGATTGGTTCTATTTCTCATCAATTCCAAAATTCTCTGTGCCAGTTTGGAAAGCCAGTCATGTGATTTTTTTGTTGAAATATAGTGGATTTGCAATGTTGTGTTACTTTCTGCTATTGAGTGAACAGTGATTCAGTTACACTCATATATATTTGTTTTCATACTCTTTATGGTTTACTGCAGGATATTGCATATAGTTCCCCGTGCTAAAACAGTGGGACCTTGTTGTTTATCCATTATGTATATAATAGTTTGCATTTGCTCATCTTGACCTCCCAACCCTTTCCTTCCCCACCCTCTCTCCCTTGGTAACTGCAAGTCTGTTCTCTGAGTCTGTCTCTGTTTTGTACATAGGTTCATTTGGGTTGTATTTTAGGTTCCACATATGTGATATCATGTGATGTTTACTTCTATCTTTCTGACTTACTTCACTTAGTAGGACAATCCCTGGGACCATCCATGCTGCTGCAAATGGCATTATTTCATTACCTTTATGGGTCAGTAATATATATATGTATATATAAAACATCTTAAGCATTCATCTGTGGATGGACACTTAGGTTGTTTCCATGTCTAGATTGTTGTAAATAGTGCTACTGTGTACACAGGGGTGTATCTTTTCTAAGTAAAGTGTTTTCTGGGTACACACCAGGAGTGGGGTTGCTGGATCCATGTGGTAACTCTGTTTTCAGTTTGCTGAGGAACCTCCAGAGTGTTCTCCACTGGGGCTGCACCAACTTCCATTCCCACCCACAGGGCAGGAGTGCCCCCTCTCTCCACCCCCTCACCAGCACTCATTCACGTGGTTGTGCACTCACACATAGTCACGTTTTGTTCTCCTTGGTGCCCAGGCGAGGCCTCTGCCCTTGTGTGTCTGCACGATGCACGTTTCAGAAGCATGTGCAAACCACACGGCACCAGTTCCTGGCTTGGGCAGGAGGCCCCTCGTTTGTGAGCAGCCTCACTGGCCCTGGGGCACTTGCTCTGGGCGCTGTAAGAGGGTGGATGGTGGGAGGACTTTCCCTCCATGCCTCCCACCCTGGACCCGCTGGGGACTCCCGGCTGTCAGTGCTCCTGCACTGCCCTCGCTGCTCGGAAGCTGCTGATCCCCTCACTCTCACCGTACAGCAGGGACCATGGAACTCTCCATCCAGAAAGGAAAGGACACAGCGAGAATGAGAGGAAGACATGCCATGCACTGAGGAGAACGTTCCTGAAGATTTCAGACCACACGCTGTCACATCACAGCCCAGAGTGTGTCCTTAGACTGAGTGGTTTCTGTCGACAACTTTGAAGCATTCTTCAATCATTGGTTGACATACAGGCCTTGATGGTCTGGAATAAAACCTCTGAAATCCAGATGCCCCTGATTTAGTCACTGAGAACACAGGCAGAGTCGAGTACATGTTGTAAAAGGAAAAAAAAAAAAAAAAGAAAAAGCTGTCTTGAAGGAACAAAGCAAGAAGAAAAGCCTGATGGTTCTGTTTAAGAAAACTCCTTCTGAATGTTATCTTTGCATTTCGGTGTTAATCTGCTGAGCGTCTTTCCTCATTTCAGCAGCTTGTGGTCGCTTAGAAAGTTGCAAAACATGTCTCTTTCTAAACAGTCTCTTGAAATAAGAGTTCTCACAGGTTCAGTTGAGACTATCCCACTTGGTGCAAGTGGGCGTTTTTTATGTTTTCCTTTTCACGACAAGAAAGCTCGTAGAGACAGGGAGCCTGCTGTCACCGCAGCTCATTTCCCTGCAGGTTCGAACACACAGCTAGGTTCCATCACCCTCTGCAGCTGCCTTCAGGGAGCTGACCCCTGCCTTCCAGCTCCATAGCATTAGCTATGCAAAATAAGTTGCTGGCAGATTTTGGCATTTCTGTACAAAAAAATATGAACACATTTTGTCTGTCCTTTATCACAAATTAAACTCTTGTGGGATAATTGAGGGCTTGCAAGATAGAATGCAGTCCATCTGACTAGAAACCCGAGACCTGGCTGGGCTACCTCCCAGGAGAGTCACAGCACCCTCACACCACACACTGAGCCCCTGCAGATGTGTTTAGACCTTGCCCTCACGGGTCCACACAGCTCAGTTAAGAGCAGTTACGAGGGACACTCAGAGCATGAGAGGGTTCCTGCCTACAGAGCTTGTGTCTGCAGGAAGACACTTTGAACAGAAAGGTCCCTCCTGGAGTCAGAGCTATACCACCCTGTGTGCAGGGCCGGGAGAAGCCTGAGGGATTCCCCGACTCTGTGCCCGGGATGTCGGTGGAACCAATGCTGGAATGAGATGCTGCCCCTGACCTCGGGGAAGCTACAGACTCTGGAGGCTCCCCCTGGCCAAAATGCATGGATTCAAAACCTGCACACTACTCTAAAAGTCAGTTGGTCACCCTCTCCTTTCCCACCAGCAAAGCCCCCAGCCGTGTGACAGACTAAGGCACCCAGACACCCAATCCCTTCACCCACAAGCATGTGGCCCATAGGGCAGATCAAGGACCAGAGTATGTCTTTCATTCACGCCCGTGAAGTCCAGGTGCCCATTACAGTGCGTTTGTCACCTCTTGTGCACTGGGGAAACTGATCTCATTGCTCATCACTTCCCACAAAAATCTCCTTTGCAGACCTGAGTTCAATGAGCCCCAGTGAAGCCCCAGACACAAGAGGACACTGCAGCCCTGCACTTTAGCTCCTCTTCCTAGAAGCCCTGCAGGGTCAGATTTCTGGTGATTCACTGTGTGCATTCTGGTGTGTCCTCTGAAAGCAGTGTCCAAACTGCCTCATCTGAATATGTCAGACCACCCAGTGGACCCTGGGGACTGACCCATCCACTGTGGGCAAGAAGTCTTTCTGTGATGCCTGCTAAGTGCCAGACATGGGCTGAATACTGGGCACGCAGATGTGAGCAAGGCAAAGGCTGCCCTCAAGTAGCCCAGCGTCTTCCAATTTACCAGCTGGCCACGGGGGTAAAGGAGCATGGAGGGGAACCCCTTGTCAAGCACCTCTGCTGGAGGTGGGCTGCCTGCACTCTTGGTTCTGATGACTGGCAACATCAGTGTACATGGTAGTCAGTTAATGATGGCTGTTAAGTTTCCAAGCTAAGCAACAAATAGGCTCAAATGACCAAAGGTTATCACTGAACATACCTGTGGGAAAAGTACATTTCATTATTTTATGGGTGCAATAACAGTCCAGGTGGCCTTCAGGACTGGCTGAAATGGCTGTGGATGATCTGGGATGGGGTCTCGACCTTCAGAAGCCAAGTTCACCTGTCTGTAGGTGGGAGAGCTCCAACAAGACTTGATTCTATGCTCTTAATGAACTCCTGTCTATGCTGTGAACATGGGATCATGATGTCCAGGGCTAAGAGGTAAAATCTGATCTGTTAACTGTTTAAAAGATCATCATTTGTGGAGCCTCAAACCTGGAAGAAGTCAAGTGTCAATTGCTCGGTTGTGTCCGACTCTTTGTGACAAATGGACTGTAGCCCACCAGGCTCCTCTGTCCATGGAATTCTCCAGGCAAGAATACTGGAGTGAGTTGCCATGCCCTCCTCTAGGGCATCTTCCCAACCCAGGGATCAAACCCATGTTTCTTAAGTTTCCTGCATAGCAGGTGGATTCTTTACCACTAGCATCACTTGGGAAGCCTCTATGTATGAGACACATGGCATATTCTAGGCTTTTTGTTCGTATCACCATTTGGTTCCAGAACAACTCTTTAAGGGGAAGATGCCAATGACCAGCTAATAAAGGTAACCTGCAGAACTAAACTCAGCTAGCCAGTGTTGCTGCTAAGATGAACGCTAAGGTTCACTGCCCTTTATAACTAAGAAATGTATGTATATAAGCAGCCACATGGATGGACTGTGTCTGCTGTCAGTCCTGGCAATACCATAGGCAATTCTGTACCTCAGTTACTCATCTGTGAAATGGATATATTGTACCTTCTTCACAGGGTTATTTTAAAGACAAAATTAGTCACCACATGTAAAACACATAGAACAATGCCTGACATGGTGATCATGGTGTAATTATGTCATTGTTGCTATTCTTATTATTATTATCACACTGGGACTACTGAAGAGGGAATAGTCAGAGAAATCATCATAGAGAAGATGCTGGAACTGAGCCTTGCAGGCAATACAGAGGTTTAAAGGAGACTAGGTAGGCAGGGCATCGAGGGGGAGGAGGGGTGAGCAGGCACAAAGATGTGGAACAACACAGCTTCTCTTCTAAAGAACAAGGTGTTTGGGAGGTGTGTGTTGGGTGACAGGAGACTGTCTGAACAGGTCTTTGATTTTGTGCCAAGGGTTTCAACTTTGTCATGCGGGGAATGGAGAGCGACTTGAGGGTATTAACCAGAACAGGGCCAAGGTCAAAACTGTGTGGGAATCCTTGGGCGGAGGTGAGGAGGGCAGTGCTGAAAGTGTTACCATGGCAATGGGAGGTGGCGGGAGATGCTTCAGCAGGTGCAGTTGAGGAGACCTGCTGAGGAATCAGATATGGCAGTTTGAGAGAGTTGAGTGTGGAATTACTTCCCTTTAAAAGAAGTGGTCTGCTTGTGCTACATCCTTGAGTCCAAAAGGAAAAGCAGGGAGCTTTGTATCCCCCAAGTGTCAGGATCCATAGGGGATGAGCTTCTGGTCACCCCGGTACCCCACAGTCAGGTGGCACCCCCACCTCAAAGATCCTGCACCAGGAACTGAGGCCTCGGTCCTCGGGATGCACACCCAACACTTGGCGAGTCATTCCTGCTTACATTCAGTGGACTGACCATGAGGGGTGAGGAGAAGTGACACAGACTGGTGGTCAGCAGGGGGCAGAAGCAGGCAGACCGAAGGGCACATTAGGTTCCCACCAGCCAGAGTCCTCCAGTCTGAGTCAAGATTTGATCAAGTTGAAAAATACAGAGGACTTAAAGTATAGCATGTCCTCATTGGGATTATAATAAAAGTCTCATTTCTTTGCATTCTGTAATGTGTACATCCAAATAAATATCCTTCTCAGGAAGCTGCACAGCTTGTTCTGATGAGAGGACTTTGCTCAGAGAATTTAGGATATTCCTTGCAGTATGACCTTCTTGGACCAGGCTCCCAAAGAATCTGTAGTTCTTCCCTTAATAATAGACTTGATTGTTGACAGCTATTGTAGTCACCAAACTTACCATAACTTTGTTACAAAATGTAGCTCTAAGTGATCTTTTGCACTTTTTAAAACTCAGAGCTAACATCTAAAAAAGGTAATTGGCAACTTTGAGGTTATTCAAGAGAACAGGCCGCAGCCTCTGAACCTCACAATTTCCCAAGGCATACATCCTGACAATGAATACTCTGTCCTTCATTTATTCAGCAAATATCCACTGACCACTTACTGTGAATAAGACACTGTACATTTTCCTTTATGAAATAGAGTTGTATAACATGGGTTCCTAAGCTCCACATACATTTGGAAAGATAAGACATGAGTGTATCATTAGAATTCCAATCAGAACTTTATGACCTTGGTTAAAATTCATCACAGAATTATGAGATCACAATAGCAGCAGATAATAAGAAGTATGATCACAAGTGTGAGAGACAGGACAATATAGGAAATGTGGGATCCTCTGGATACCACCCTGATCCAGATCCAGCTTGAACACCCACAGTGATGAATGCAACAGCCAGTGTATGTTTCACTATTTCCTTGTAGGTTGCCTAACCTCACAAAACTGATAAAACTAAGCTCCTTTCTTCACATTCCTACTTTGTATTCTGTGATTATGCTAAACATCTAAAAACTTCACCCAGGGTGATACATATGGGGCATAAACATTTTGCTATAGCTCAAAGGCAGAAGAGAAGTGAAAGGCAAAGGAGGAAAGGAAAGATATACCCATCTGAGTGCAGAGTTCCAGAGACTAGCAAAGAGAGGTAAGAAAACCTTCCTAGGAGTACAATGCAAAGAAACAGAGGAAAATAATAGAATGGGAAAGACCAGAGATCTTTGCATGAAAATTAGAGATACCAAGGGAACAATTCATGCAAATATAGCCACAATAAAGAAAGACATGGTATGGATATAAAAGAAGCAGAAGATATTAAGAAGAGGTGGCAACAATACATAGAAGAACTATACAAAAAAGATCTTCATGACCCGGATAACCACCATGGTGTGATCACTCACCTGTGGCCAGACATCCTGGAATGTGAAGTCCAGTGGGCCTTAGGAAGCATCACTAGGAACTAAGCTAGTGGAGGTGACAGAATTCCAGCTGAGCTATGTCAAATCCTAAAATATGCTGTAAAAGTGCTGCACTCAATATGCCAGCAAATTTGGAAAACTCAGCAGTGGCCACAGGACTGGAAAAAGTCAGTTTTCACTCCAATCCCAAGACAATGCAAAAGAATGTTCAAACTACTACACAATTGCATGCATTTCACATGCTAGCAAGGTCATGCTCAAAATCCTCCAAGCTAGGCTTTAACATTACCTGGACTGAGAATATCCAGATGTCCAAGCTGGATTTATAAAAGGCAGAGGAATCAGAGATCAAATTGCCAACATCCATTGGATCATCAAAAAAGCAAGAGAATTCCAGAAAAATATCTACGTGTTCTTTATTGACTATGCCCAAGCCTTTGACTGTGTGGATCACAACAAACTGGAAAATTCTGAAAGAGATGGGAATACCAGACCACCTTACCTGCCTCCTGTGAAGTCTGAATGCAGGTCAAAAGCCAACAGTTGTAGAACCAGGCATGGAACAATGGACTGGTTCCAAATTGGGAAAGGAATACGTCAAGGCTCTATATTGTCACCCTGTTTACTTAACTTATATGTAGAGTGCATCATGAGAAATGCTGAGCTGGATGAAGCACAAGCTGGAATTACGATTGCCGGGAGAGATACCAATAACCTCAGATATGCAGATGACACCACTCTTTCGGCAGAAAGCAGAGAGAAACTAAAGAGCCTCTTGATGAACGTGGAAGAGGAGAGTGAAAAAGCTGGCTTAAAACTCAACTGCCATAAAACAAAGATCATGGCATCTGGTCCCATCATTTCATGGCAGATAGATGGGGAAACAATGGAAGCAGTGGCAGACTTTATTTTCTTGGGCTTCAAAATCCCTGTGGACACTGACTGCAGATATGAAATTAAGACGCTTGCTCCTTGGAAGAAAAGCTATGACCCACCCAGACAGCATATTAAAAAGCAGAGACATTTCTTTGCCGACAAAGGTGCACATAGTCAAAGCTATGATTTTTCCAATAGTCATATATGGATGTGAAATTTGGACCATAAAGAAGATTACATGCCAAAGAATTGATGTTTTTCAACTGTGGTGTTGGAGAAGACCCTTGAGAGTCCCTTTGCCTTCATGGAGATCAAACCAGTCCATCCTAAAGGAAATCGGTCCTGAATATTCATTGGAAGGACCAATGCTGAAGCTCCTAAACTTTGGCCACCTGATGTGAAGAGTGACTCATTGGAAAAGACTCCGATTCTGGGAAAGATAGAAGGCAGGAGGAGAAGGGATCGACAGAGGGTGAGACAGTTGGATGGCATCCCCTACTCAGTGGACATGAGTTTGAGTAAGCTCCGGGAGTTCATGAAGGTTAGGGAAACCTGGTGTGCTGCAGTCCATGGGGTTGCAAAGAGTTGGACATGACTGAGCAACTGAACAGCACCAAAGGCAGATAGTTCCTAAAATCTTACACTTCTATGGATCAATTTCCCAAAGATCCTAGCTGACTTGGGGAACATACCGAGGCCCCTCCCACTTTATTATTGGGATGGTTTCTCCTACTAAATATGCCTGTCATGTGCCTGAAGTGTGACATGTAATTTTTCAAGCAAGAGGTTACATGTGACTGTGAAAGTTTAATGTGGCACTTTTCACCACCGTTTGTGAGCAGGTGAAACCACCTCTGATTTCTCTGAAGCCCTCTTAGTGATGCTCCTTACCCGGCTGCATGGGGCATCTGGTCACTTTCAAGTGACCCCATGAACCTGAATTGAAGTAAAACTCAGTGCTGCGAAGCATGGCAGGGGAACCCCCAAATCCCACACTCAACATCAGCTTTAACAAGGTTTCAAAGTCAAACACAACAATATCCATCTGCAGGGTTGACAAGGAAGTCACATTTTTGGAAACAAATATTTTCATTCTCTGCAGTAGTTCTGTGAAGCTTGGCTACCACCCTGCTTAATATCACCTCATATGATATGATATGAACCTTGTGTATCATATGCACGTATGAACCTTGTGCATCAATCATATGAACCTTGTGCATCAGTCATACATAATTTATGAACTGGCAAATAAAGAGATCTGGCTGCTGCACCCAGCAGGGTCGTGGCCCATCTTCTGTGCTGGCCAGAGCCTTCCTCTCCTCACCCAGCAGGCTTCTGGCCTTTGGACCATTCATCCATGTTCAAGAGACATTTGGGCAGTGATACTCAGACTGCCTGAGTCTCTGTTGTTTGTATACCACGAGTTTAGCTTCTGGTGGGGATTATATGTCACACAAATTCTTGTGAGGACACAGATGAGAGCAATGAGGACAAGCACTGTCTCTATGGTTTCCTTTTAGTCTGATGACTTTTTTCCTTTCCAGTCTGTGTCATTTTTCATCACTTTATACTCATCTGTAATTGTCGCATCTCTCCATCCAGTTGAGAAGGTATAAACTCACATTCTGAAATGAATGGGCCTAGAAACCAGAGAGAGAAGAAAAATAAGTATTTTCTGTTTGCAAGTCTGTGATGTACTTCAAAGCTTTTCTGTTTATAATTTGAATTTCTGCCCATCTGGCAGCAGGATCTTTATTGACCAGGACTACCTATTGGTTGGTTGTGAATTTGCTAGCTTCAATGTGGTTATTTTCATACTCGGGAACAAATAAACTTGGAACACAGATTTTTTTTTTAACTTGAGCCAAAATAATCTCTGTCAGCTTCCCAGAACTTTTAAAAGACCAAATGTTTTTATGGCAGTTGTGTCTTTGTGAACAAAGGCTGAGCAAACAGAATCGGTTTTGTGAAATTTCAGTTTGAACAAAGGGGCAACAACTGAGACACACTTAGCCTACCAAGGATGTAATAAATCTCAGGGAGGAGCAAAGAGACTCAAAATATTAATAAATACTTTTGTGACTGCATGTGTGTGTTCACAAGCTGGTGCTCACTTGAGCCTAGGAATGTGTACCTGAGTGTGTCTATAGGTGAACACATGGAGAATCAAATGTTTAATGAATGACCTGATTAACAGAGCCATTTACAGTGGAACACGTCCTGTGTCCTAGGACTAGCCGAGAACGATGACAGGGAAGGGATGCTAAGAGGGAGCAGACAGGTGGTCCTGCTTCTCCATCGTCCCCTTCCTGCCCTTCCCCACCTTCCATGTCAGGCTGAGAACAGTGCCTCCTTCTGGGCAGAGGTGTGGAGCAACTCCCTTCTCCAGGGTCCATGTGTGTATCTCATGGGGAGGCTGCAGTCCATCACAGCATCCTAACGTTTGTGCAGACAGGCTTCCTCGGACTCCTGGAGCCAGTGAGGTGAGGCAGCATCTATGCAGCACCCAGCCATGCACCTGACAGGCACCCAGAATGGTGGTGTCATCATTTTTGCTGTTCCTCTTATTAAGAATAGACCTTAGCCACCCTGTATTCCACAGTTAGGACCCAGGTGAGAAACACCCCTTGGTTGGAACCACAAGTAGCTGGTGGCTGAGCTGACCCAGACAGGACTGGGGACCACATCCTAACTCCTGGGTCCGTGTGCAGACCTCGGAATGGTTCACCTTCTTCCGGGGACTGTTTCTGTACCTGGCTGCCTTCCTCCACTAGCCTCTGAGCTCCTGGTGGCAAATACTTCTGTCTTCTTCTGGCCGTACCCCCAGAACCTGGCCCTGCTCCCTGAACATGGTAGAGTCTCAATATATGTTTGTCAGGTTGAATCACATGCAAAGTAAGAAGAAACTGAAAATAGGAGCTGTTGGAAGGCTAGCAGATAAACAGAATGCTGTGGGATTCTGACCATCTAGAGAGATTTGGGCCACAGTAGACTGTGCAGAGACAGGCGGAAGGGAGGGATTGCAGGCAGCAGTGAGGAACACAAGAAAGCTTCCTACTGTGCATTTTTTTCTTTTTTTTTCCATTAATTTTTATCAGTTGGAGGCTAATTACTTTACAATATTGTAGTGGTTTTTGTCATACATTGACATGAATCAGCCATGGATTTACATGTATTCCCCATCACGATCCCCCCTCCCACCTCCCTCTCTACCCGATCCCTCTGGGTCTTCCCAGTGCACCAGGCCTGAGCACTTGCCTCATGCATCCAACCTGGGCTGGTGATCTGTTTCACCATAGATAATATACATGTTTCGATGCTGTTCTCTCAAAACATCCCACCCTCGCCTTCTCCCACAGAGTCCAAAATCTGTTCTGTACATCTGTGTCTCTTTTTCTGTTTTGCATATAGGGTTATTGTTACCATCTTTCTAAATTCCATATATATGTGTTAGTATACTGTATAGGTTTTTTATCTTTCTGGCTTACTTCACTCTGTATAATGGGCTCCAGTTTCATCCATCTCATTAGAACTGATTCAAATGAATTCTTTTTAATGGCTGAGTAATATTATGTGGTGCATATGTACCACAGCTTCCTTATCCATTCCTCTGCTGATGGGCATCTCAGTTGCTTCCATGTCCTGGCTATTATAAACAGTGCTGCAATGACCATTGTGGTGCACGTGTCTCTTTCAGATCTGGTTTCCTCGGTGTGTATGCCCAGATGTGGGATTGCTGGGTCATATGGCAGTTCTATTTCCAGTTTTTTTTTAAAATTAATTAATTAATTAATTTATTTTTTCAGTGGGTTTTGTCATACATTGACATGAATCAGCAATAGATTTACACGTATTCCCCATCCCTATCCCCCCTCCCACCTCCCTCCCCATCCGGCTCCTCTGGGTCTTCCCAGTGCACCAGGCCTGAGCACCTGTCTCATGCGTCCCACCTGGGCTGGTGACCTGATTCACCATAGATAATATACATGCTGTTCTTTTGCAACATCCCACCCTCACCTTCTCCCACAGGGTTCAAAAGTCTGTTCTGTACTTCTGTGTCTCTTTTTCTGTTTTGCATATAGGGTTATCGTTACCATCTTTCTAAATTCCATATATATGTGTTAATATACTGTATTGGTCTTTATCTTTCTGGCTTACTTCACTCTGTATAATGGGCTCCAGTTTCATCCATCTCATTAGAACTGATTCAAATGAATTCTTTTTAACGGCTGAGTAATATTCCATGGTGTATATGTACCACAGCTTCCTTATCCATTCGTCTGCTGATGGGCATCTAGGTTGCTTCCATGTCCTGGCTATTATAAACAGTGCTGCAATGAACATTGGGGTGCACGTGTCTCTTTCAGATCTGGTTTCCTCAGTGTGTATGTCCAGAAATGGGATTGCTGGGTCATATGGCAGTTCTATTTCCAGTTTTTTAAGAAATCTCCACACTGTTCTCCATAGCGGCTGTACTAGTTTGCATTCCCACCAAAAGTGTAAGAGGGTTCCCTTTTCTCCACACCCTCTCCAGCATTTATTGCTTGTAGGCTTTTGGATAGCAGCCATCCTGACTGGCGTGTGATGGTATCTCATTGTGGTTTTGATTTGCATTTCTCTGATAATGAGTGATGTTGAGCATCTTTTCATGTGTTTGTTAGCCATGTGTATGTCTTCTTTGGAGAAATGTCTGTTTAGTTCTTTGGCCCATTTTTTGATTGGGTCATTTATTTTTCTGGAATTGAGCTTCAAGAGTTGCTTGTATATTTTTGAGATTAATCCTTTGTCTGTTTCTTCATTTGCTATTATTTTCTCCCAATCTGAGGGCTGTCTTTTCACCTTACTTATAGTTTCCTTTGTTGTGCAAAAGCTTTTAAGTTTCATTAGGTCCCATTTGTTTAGTTTTGCTTTTATTTCCAATATTCTGGGAGGTGGGTCATAGGGGATCTTGCTGTGGTTTATGTCGGAGAGTGTTTTGCCTATGTTCTCCTCTAGGAGTTTTATAGTTTCTGGTCTTACATTTAGATCTGTAATCCATTTTGAGTTTATTTTTGTGTATGGTGCTAGAAAGTGTTCTAGTTTCATTCTTTTACAAGTGGTTGACCAGCTTTCCCAGCACACCTTATTACAGAGGTTGTCTTTTTCCCATTGAATATCCTTGCCTCCTTTGTCAAAGATAAGGTGTCCATAAGTTCATGGATTTATCTGTGGGCTTTCTATTCTGTTCCACTGATCTATATTTCTGTCTTTGTGCCAGTACCATACTGTCTTGATGACTGTGGCTTTGTAGTAGAGTCTGAAGTCAGGCAGGTTGATTCCTCCAGTTCCATTCTTCTTTCTCAAGACTACTTTGGCTATTCGAGGTTTTTTGTATTTCCATACAAATTGTGAAATTATTTGTTCTAGTTCTGTGAAAAATACCGTTGGTAGCTTGATAGGGATTTCATTGAATCTATAGATTGCTTTGGGTAGAATAGCCATTTTGACAATATTGATTCCTCCAATCCATAAGCATGGTATGTTTCTCCATCTGTTTGTGTCCTCTTTGATTTCTTTCATCAGTGTTTTATAGTTTTCTATGTATAGGTCTTTTGTTTCTTTAGGTAGATATACTCCTATATCCAGTTTTTTAAGAAATCTCCACAATGTTCTCCATAGTGGCTGTACTAGTTTGCATTCCCACCAACAGTGTAAGAGGGTTCCCTTTTCTCCACACCCTCTCCAGCATTTATTGCTTGTAAACTTTTGGATGGCAGCCATCCTGACTGGCGTGTGATGGTACCTCATTGTGGTTTTGATTTGCATTTCTCTGATAATGAATGATGTTGAGCATCTTTTCATGTGTTTGTTAGCCATCTGTATGTCTTCTTCAAAACAATGCATTTAATCAGGTAGCTCTTGGCTGGATACAAGTGAGATCATTTGGAAGAAGAGAAAGAAAAGTAAGGAAAACCAACTTAAAGCTTCACTGTTGAAGACCTGTGAAAGCTCTTTAGTAAAAGTGTCCTTAATTGTTTAAAATGAGTTTAGTGGGCTCCACTTTTGGTGTTGCAAGCTCCCTAAAGTCATTTGTGTGGGCCTCCTAGGATTAGGGTGTTTCTTCTCTTCTTACAGAAATACTTGGCAACACTAACCCAGGTGTGGACAAAGGATCACAAAGCCCAAATATCTTACTCTGAATTGGGAATCTCCTGTTTTTTCTCCATGTCTTGTGAGTTTGTTTTGAGTTACGTGTTTTCCTAAATTATATGCCAGTGATCAGGAGAAATTTTAGAGATTTCATCATAGAAATCTCTAAACAATGAGTGATCTTAAAATTCACACAGAGCAGTGGGTTGAGGCCACCTGAGCCAGAGGAGGGTGTGTGATGGCATGTGAAGAGGAGTACCCAGCATTTCGACCAGGACACCCATGGATCCAGGGAGGAAGGCCTCCCAGAGGAGGTCTGGGTAGTTGGATAGGATTAGGTTATAATCAATCCATTAAAATTATACATACAGGCTGCTTTTTAACTTTGGTGTCCACCCACAATGCAGAAGACCCAGGTTTGATTCCTGGGTTAGGAAGATCTGCTGAAGAAGGGATAGGCTACACACTCCAATACTCTTGGGCTTCCCCTGTGGCTCAGTTGGTAAAGAACCCGCCTGCAATGCTGGAGACCTGGGCTCGATCCCTGGGTTGGGAAGATCCCCTGGAGAAAGGAAAGCTACCCACTCCAGTGTTCTGGCCTGGAGAATTTCGTGGACTCTGTAGTTTCAAGGGGCCTCAAAGAGTTGGACGTGACTGAGCAACTTTCAGTTTAGATGTAGTTTTTATTTGTATTGTTTCTGTTTGGCTATTCTAAAGAATGTGACCTGACATGTAGTTGGTCATGTCCAACTTGACTGTAGCAGGTTCCGCTGTCCATGAGATTCTCCAGGCAAGAATCCTGGAGTGGGTTGCCATTTCCTCCTCTAGGGGATCTTCCAATCCAGGGGTTAAACTCAGGTCTCTTGCATCTCCTGTATTGGCAGGCAGATTCTTTATGACTGTGCTACATGGGAAGCTCATTCTAAAAAAAATCTATATTAAAATGACAGGAAAGAAGACATGGTTGTGTTGTGGCTCTCAGATAAAAGCGAATACAATTGAGATCCTGTAAGTAAGGATAGCTACCCTCAGTGCTTAGAGAAAAGGGTTGGGTGCAGAGGGGTTGCTGAGTATCAGGAAGAAAACCATGACCTGAATAAAACACAGGACCCAGAGGGTGGTCTTAGGGGATCCTTCATTAGCTGACTTTAAATTTGCTGCCTTGATACATTAAGCCAAGTATATGCTTAGGAAGTCATCCTTCACGAGCTGCTAATCCACTCAGCAAATGTTTTGTTCATGACACTGACTCCCAGATTCAGAACAGGCTCTGGGATGACTCAGATCCCCGGCCCGAAGATTTGTGTGTGTGTGTGCGTGTGTGTGTGTGTTTGTCTGTGTGTGTGTCTGGGGAGTAGTGGAAACTTGCTAGGAGAAATTATGTTGTGTGTGTGTGTGTGTGTGTGTGTGTGTGTGCGTGTGCGCGTGTATAGTAATGGAAACTTGATCGGAGCAGTTATGTTTTTTGAAAGTAGAATTCATCGTGACAGTTGCTGCTGTTGGTACCGAGGGCACCTTTTGAGGCACAAATCGGAAAGGTCACAGGAGGAGAATCTGCAGCCACTCAGTGAAGAGCGAGGTCCTTTGTTTGCATCTGCGTGTCACTGCTCGGTAACGTCGTACCAGTTCATTCACCTGTTACATTCATTCACAGTTACATTCACCTGTATTGTTTATCGTGTATATCTGTAACAAATAAAGCTGCTACAGATATTCCTATAAAATAGAGCTAATTAATAAATAATGTGAACCCAAGCAGCAATGTGATTGAAGTGGACCATGCACGAGACAGGCAGTTTGCAGTCCACACACATGAACTGCACAGGCAGTTGCCTAGCATCAACCCATTCAAGATTTGAAGAAGGTAGATCAAAGCAACACCAAGAGAAATACGTGCCTGTAAAGATGGTAAAATCAAACAAAACAAACAAACAAACAAAAAAACCCACATATACCTTTTTAAAGTTATAGCGTATACCTCCATCCGCATTTAGTCTTAGGTTGATGAGACGATATGCACTGGCATCCTGGTCTATGCTCAGTGTGGTAATGCCCTGGTCCCAGTGTCTGCCCTCCCCGGACCACCCTCCCATCACATGTGATCCACGGCCCCTTCTCTGGAGAGGTTTTCCAATTCCATTGTCGAGGGCACCAGAGTGCGTGTGAACTATGGCTCTGGACCTTTTTCTGCAATGCCCTTCTGGTTTCTCGTGGCCATGAGTGTGTACCTTCCAGATGAAGGCTGCCCTCTCAGCCTGGGTCCCGGAGGAGGACCAGCATGGCTATAGCTGACCAGTTCCCCAGGATGTAACAGCCGCAAGGGATGAACTCCTGTTGTATTAAAGCACCGAGCTTTGGGGGTTTTGCGTTCAAAACCACGAGCTTATTTAGTGAAAAACTGGCTATACAGCCTTTTTAACACAGCAATTGCAATGCCATTAATGAGCTTAACCAGCACAGCCTTACCTGTGTGTGAAGGTACATGTTAGAGGATTTCTGTGACAGCGTTTTTAGCAACAACAACAAAAACAGAAGGAATCAGTGTGAATATCCATCAGTAGGGAGTGGACCAAAGGCATTTGATGTGTCCACATAATAGAATACTATACATCTTTTTAAAATGAAGGCTTACCACTTGGGGAAATTATTTCCATCATTGTGGTATTGCAGCATCTACCATTCTGCAGCTTGATGTTTTCATGTAACATGGTACAGTAAGTCCCCTCCATACGAACCTTCAAGTTGCAAGCTTTCAAAAATGCACATGTGTGTTCCATCAGCATCAGGTGTGAGTGACCCTGCAGCTCGTCCTCCATCTCCCATTGCTCACCGTCCTTCAGCTCCACCTTCTCCCACTGCTCCCCTCCTTCCTCCAGTGAGTCATTCTTGCTTGTTCACAGATGCCAGCTCCTGTGTGCCAATGTTGTGCTGGACTATTGTACTCTTCATGGTACTGTCCTATGAGAATAAAGGTGTTTTCTTTATTTTTTGTTTTTTAATGTATTGTTTGTGTGAAAAGAATTATAAACCTACTACAACACAGTATTATGTAGCCAACTGTGTCGGCTAACTTTGTTGGACCTACATACAAACTGGACTTACGGACATGCTCTCAGAGTGTAACTTTTTGTATGAAGGGGGCTTACAGCATTTTCCATACTTACCTGTGTGCACAGGTGTCCCCTACTCATCCCATGTACTCCGTGGTCTTCCACTGAGTGGATGGATTGCGTTCATGGCGTCCCTCCCCTGCCCACAGCTAACCTAGTAACTGTTGCTGAGATGAAGCGGTGGTAAAGAGCAGTCTCCATGCCTCCATGTATTCATGCACAGGGCCCGCTCTGAGATGGGTCACAGTGGTGGGACCCTCTGGTCATGGGTCAGGCGTCATCAGGTTTCACAACTGTGGCTGAGTTGTCCTCCCATGGACCACAACACACCAGGCTTCCCTGTCCTTCACCAACTCCCGGAGTTTACTTAAACTCATGTCCATTGAGTCGGTGATACCATCCAATCATCTCATCCTCTGCCATCCCCTTCTCCTCCTGCCTTCAATCTTTCCCAGCATCAGGGTATTTTCCAACGTGCCAGTTCTTCACATCAGGTGGCCAAAGTATTGGAGTTTCAGCTTCAACATAAGTCCTTGCAATGAACATTTGGGACTGATTTCCTTTAGGATAGACTGGTTGGATCTCCTTGCAGTCAAAGGGACTCTCAAGAGTCTTCTCCGGCACCCAAATTCAAAAGCATCAATTCTTTAGTGCTCAGCATTCTTTAGTCCAACTCTCACATCCATACATGACTACTGGAAAAACCGTAACTTTGATTAGACACACTTGGTTATAATTTAATTATGTGTGAATTTGAGGTTTCGAAAACTTGGTTTAAGAGCACTCAATGACCATCTTGAGGAAGAAGAAACTCACAATTGTATCTTCCTTCCCAATATCTTCCCCACTTTCTGGCTTAACTTCATCTCTTTTGTTAAAAGTCATGAAACACACATGCAGCTTCCCACATTAACCACTTTTAAGTGTGTGCTTAAGTGGCATTAGTTCCTTTCAGGTTGTTGTGTGGTCTTACCCATCACCCATCTCCAGGACTTTCCATTTTTCCAAAGTCTGCCCCCATTAAACACTGGTTCCCCTTCGTCCTCCCCATCCCCTGGCCTCATCATACACTTTCTGCCTCTGTGGAACTGACCACTCCAGGCCTCTTACATTAGCAGAGTCTTACAGCATTTGCCCTCCTGTGACTGGTGTATTTCACTTAGCCTTACATTCTGGAGGTTCACCCACAACATAACAGGTGTCAGAATTTCCTTCCTTTTTAAGGCTGAATCATATTCTGGTGTATGTATGGACCACTTTTGATTGTCTATCAGTGGGTGTACACTTGCTTTGCTTCCAATTTTTATTTAATGTGAATAATGACTCTACAGACAGGGGTGCATACATGTCTCATGAAGACCTTGCTTCCAGATCTTTGGGGTATATATGCAATAGAATTGCTGGATCACATGATAATTTTAGTTTAAAAAAATTTAGGAAGTGTTATAATGTTTTCTACAGTGGTTGTACCATTTTTTCTTTTATTTTTTAAATTGTAGGATAATTACTTTGCAATATTGCATTGGTTTCTGCCACACATCAACACGAATCAGCCATAAGTATACACATGTTCCCTCCCTCTTAAACCTCCCTTACATTTCCACTAACAGTGCACAAGTTTGAATGGGTCCCATATGTTTATTTTTGTTTTTATTTCTACTGTCCTGGGAGACTGACCTGAAAACACTGGTATGATTGATGTCAGAGACTGTTTGGCCAGTGTTCTTCTCCAAGAGTTTCATGGTGTCACATGTTAAGTCTTTAAGGCATTTTGAGACTGACTTTGTGTTCAGTGAGAGGGTTTGTTTTAATTTGATTGATTTATATGCAGCTGTCCAGATTTCCCAGAACCACTTGATGAAGAAACTGATTTCTTCTCATTGATTTTTTTGTAGATTGTAGGTGTGTGGGTTTACTTCTGGGCTCTCTGTTCTATTCCATTGATCTGTATGTCTGCTTTTGTGCCAATACCAAGCTGTTTTGATTACTGTAGCCTTGTATATTATCTGAAGTCTGGGAGGGTTAAGTCTCCTACTTTTTTCTTTTTCTTCAAGATTGTTTTGGCACTTCTGGGTTTTTATGTCTCTATGTAGATTTTAGGATTATTCTAGCTGTGAAAAATGTCATGTATAGTTTGTTATGGATTGCATTAAATCTATCACTTGCTTTGAGTAGTATGGCCATTTTAACACTTGTTCTTTCAGTCCAAGAGCATGGGATCTTTCCACTTTCTTTTAGCCATCTTCAGTTTCCTTTATTAATATTTTTTTAGTCCTTTTATTATTATTCCTTTATTTATGTATTTATTTATTTTTCAGTGGGTTTTGTCATACATTGATATGAATCAGCCATAGATTTACACGTATTCCCCATCCTGATCCCCCCTCCCACCTCCCTCTCCACCCGATTCCTCTGGGTCTTCCCAGTGCACCAGGCCCGAGCACTTGTCTCATGCATCCCACCTGGGCTGGTGATCTATTTCACCATAGATAATATACATGCTGTTCTTTCGAAACATCCCACCCTCACCTTCTCCCACAGAGCTCAAAAGTCTTTTCTCTACTTCTGTGTCTCTTTTTCTGTTTTGCATATAGGGTTATCGTTACCATCTTTCTAAATTCCACGTATATGTGTTAATATGCTGTAATGTTCCTTATCTTTCGGGCTTACTTCACTCTGTATAATGGGCTCCAGTTTCATCCATCTCATTAGAATTGATTCAAATGAATTCTTTTTAACGGCTGAGTAATATTCCATGGTGTATATGTACCACAGCTTCCTTATCCATTCATCTGCTGATGGGCATCTAGGTTGCTTCCATGTCCTGGCTATTATAAACAGTGCTGTGATGAACATTGGGGTGCATGTGTCTCTTTCAGATCTGGTTTCCTCAGTGTGTATGTCCAGAAATGGGATTGCTGGGTCATATGGCAGTTCTATTTCCAGTTTTTTTTTTTAAGAAATCTCCAGTGTTTTTTTTAAGAACACTCCATAGTGGCTGTACTAGTTTGCATTCCCACCAACAGTGTAGGAGGGTTCCCTTTTCTCCACACCCTCTCCAGCATTTATTGCTTGTAAACTTTTGGATAGCAGCCATCCTCACTGGCGTGTAATGGTATCTCATTGTGGTTTTGATTTGCATTTCTCTGATAATGAGTGATGTTGAGCATCTTTTCATGTGTTTGTTAGCCATGTGTATGTCTTCTTTGGAGAAATGTCTGTTTAGTTCTTTGGCCCATTTTTTGATTGGGTCATTTATTTTTCTGGAATTGAGCTTCAAGAGTTGCTTGTATATTTTTGAGATTAATCCTTTGTCTGTTTCTTCATTTGCTATTATTTTCTCCCAATCTGAGGGCTGTCTTTTCACCTTACTTATAGTTTCCTTTGTTATGCAAAAGCTTTTAAGTTTCATTAGGTCCCATTTGTTTAGTTTTGCTTTTATTTCCAATATTCTGGGAGGTGGGTCATAGAGGATCTTGCTGTGGTTTATGTCGGAGAGTGTTTTGCCTATGTTCTCCTCTAGGAGTTTTATAGTTTCTGGTCTTACATTTAGATCTTTAATCCATTTTGAGTTTATTTTTGTGTATGGTGTTAGAAAGTGTTCTAGTTTCATTCTTTTACAAGTGGTTGACCAGTTTTCCCAGCACCAATTGTTAAAGAGGTTGTCTTTTTTCCATTGTATATCCTTACCTCCTTTGTCAAAGATAAGGTGTCCATAGGTATGTGGATTTATCTCTGGGCTTTCTATTCTGTTCCATTGATCTATATTTCTGTCTTTGTGCCAGTACCATACTGTCTTGATGACTGTGGCTTTGTAGTAGAGTCTGAAGTCAGGCAGGTTGATTCCTCCAGTTCCATTCTTCTTTCTCAAGATTACTTTGGCTATTCGAGGTTTTTTGTATTTCCATACAAATTGTGAAATTATTTGTTCTAGTTCTGTGAAAAATACCGTTGGAAGCTTGATAGGGATTGCATTGAATCTATAGATTGCTTTGGGTAGAATAGCCATTTTGACAATATTGATTCTTCCAATCCATGAGCATGGTATGTTTCTCCATCTGTTTGTGTCCTCCTTGATTTCTTTCATCAGTGTTTTATTGTTTTCTATGTATACGTCTTTTGTTTCTTTAGGTAGATATACTCCTAAGTATTTTATTCTTTTTGTTGCAATGGTGAATGGTATTGATTCCTTAATTTCTCTTTCTGTTTTTTCATTGTTAGTATATAGGAATGCAAGGGATTTCTGTGTGTTAATTTTATATCCTGCAACTTTACTATATTCATTGATTAGCTCTAGTAATTTTCTGGTAGAGTCTTTAGGGTTTTCTATGTAGAGGATCATGTCATCTGCAAACAGCGAGAGTTTCACTTCTTCCTTTCCTATCTGGATTCCTTTTACTTCTTTTTCTGCTCTGATTGCTGTTGCCAAAACTTCCAACACTATGTTGAATAGTAGTGGTGAGAGTGGGCACCCTTGTCTTGTTTCAATTTTTCACCATTGAGGGTGATGCTTGCTGTGGGTTTGCCATATATAGCTTTTATTATGTTGAGATATGTTCCTTCTATTCCTGCTTTCTGGAGAGTTTTAATCATAAATGGGTGTTGAATTTTGTCAAAGGCTTTCTCTGCATCTATTGAGATAATCATATGGTTTTTATCTTTCAATTTGTTAATGTGTATTACATTGATTGATTTGCGGATATGAAAGAATCCTTGCATTCCTCGGATAAAGCCCACTTGGTCATGGTGTATGATTTTTTTAATATGTTGTTGGATTCTGTTTGCTAGAATTTTGTTAAGGATTTTTGCATCTATGTTCATCAGTGATATTGGCCTGTAGTTTTCTTTTTTTGTGGCATCTTTGTCTGGTTTTGGAATTAGGGTGATGGTGGCCTCATAGAATGAATTTGGAAGTTTACCTTCTTCTGCAATTTTCTGGAAGAGTTTGAGTAAGATAGGTGTTAGCTCTTCTCTCAATTTTTGGTAGAATTCAGGTGTGAAGCCATCTGGTCCTGGGCTTTTGTTTGGTGGAAGATTTCTGATTACAGTTTCGATTTCCTTGCTTGTGATGGGTCTGTTAAGATCTTCTATTTCTTCCTGGTTCAGTTTTGGAAAGTTATACTTTTCTAAGAATTTGTCCACTTCATCCAAGTTGTCCATTTTATTGGCATAGAGCTGCTGGTAGTAGTCTCTTGTGATCCTTTGTATTTCAGTGTTGTCTGTTGTGATCTCTCCATTTTCATTTCTAATTTTGTTAATTTGCTTCTTCTCTCTTTGTTTCTTAATGAGTCTTGCTAATGGTTTGTCAATTTTGTTTATTTTGTAAAAAAACCAGCTTTTAGCTTTGTTGATTTTTGCTATGGTCTCTTTAGTTTCTTTTGCATTTATTTCTGCCCTGATTTTTAAGATTTCTTTCCTTCTGCTAACCCTGGGGTTCTTCATTTCTTCCTTCTCTAATTGCTTTAGGTGTAGAGTTAGGTTATTTATTTGGCTTTTTTCTTGTTTCTTGATGTAAGCCAGTAATGCTATGAACCTTCCCCTTAGCACTGCTTTTACAGTGTCCCATAGGTTTTGGGTTGTTGTGTTTTCATTTTCATTCATTTCTATACATATTTTGATTTCTTTTTTGATTTCTTCTATGATTTGTTGGTTATTCAGAAGCGTGTTATTGAGCCTCCATATGTTTGAATTTTTAACAATTTTTTTTCCTATAATTGAGATCTAATCTTACTGCACTGTCGTCAGAAAAGATGACTGGAATGATTTCAATTTTTTTGAATTTTCCAAGACCAGATTTATGGCCCAGGATGTGATCTATTCTGGAGAAGGTTCCATGTGCACTTGAGAAAAAGGTGAAGTTGATTGTTTTGGGGTGAAATGTCCTATAGATATCAATTAGGTCTAGCTGGTCCATTGTGTCATTTAAGGTTTGTGTTTCCTTGTTAATTTTCTGTTTAGTTGATCTGTCCATAGTTGTGAGTGGAGTATTAAAGTCTCCCACTCTTATTGTGTTACTATTAATTTCCTCTTTCATACTCGTTAGTGTTTGCCGTACATATTGCGGTGCTCCTATGTTGGGTGCATATATATTTATAATTGTTATATCTTCTTCTTGGATTGATCCTTTGATCATTATGTAGTGTCCTTCTTTGTCTCTTTTCACAGCTTTTATTTGAAAGTCTATTTTATCTGATATGAGTATTGCGACTCCTGCTTTCTTTTGGTCTCCGTTTATGTGAAATATTTTTTCCAGCCCTTCACTTTTAGTCTGTATGTGTCTCTTGTTTTGAGGTGGGTCTCTTGTAGACAGCATATATAGGGGTCTTGTTTTTGTATCCATTCAGCCAATCTTTGTCTTTTGGTTGGGGCATTCAACCCATTTACATTTAAGGTAATTATTGATAGGTGTGGTCCCGTTGCCATTTACTTTGTTGTTTTGGGTTCACGTTTATACAACCTTTCTGTGTTTCCTGTCTAGAGAAGATCCTTTAGCATTTGTTGAAGATCTGGTTTGGTGGTGCTGAATTCTCTCAGTTTTTGCTTGTCTGTAAAGCTTTTGAATTCTCCTTCATATCTGAATGAGATCCTTGCTGGGTACAGTAATCTGGGTTGTAGGTTATTCTCCTTCATTACATTAAGCATGTCTTGCCATTCCCTTCTGGCCTGGAGGGTTTCTATTGATAGATCAGCTGTTATCCTTATGGGAATTCCTTTGTGTGTTATTTGTTGTTTCTACCTTGCTGCTTTTAGTATTTGTTCTTTGTGTTTGATCTTTGTTAATTTGATTAATATGTGTCTTGGGGTGTTTCGCCTTGGGTTTATCCTGTTTGGGACTCTCTGGGTTTCTTGGATTTGGGTGGCTATTTCCTTCCCCATTTTAGGGAAGTTTTCAGCTATTATCTCCTCGAGTATTTTCTCATGGCCTTTCTTTTTGTCTTCTTCTTCTGGAACTCCTATGATTGGAATGTTGGGGCATTTCACATTGTCCCAGAGGTCCCTGAGGTTGTCCTCATTTCTTTTGATTCTTTTTTCTTTTTTCCTCTCTGCTTCATTTATTTCCACCACTTTATCTTCTAACTCACTTATCCTATCTTCTGCTTCTGTTATTCTACTCTTGGTTCCCTCCAGAGTGTTTTTGATCTCATTCATTGCATTATTCATTTTTAATTGACTCTTTTTTATTTCTTCTAGGTCTTTATTAAACATTTCTTGTATCTTTTCAATCTTTGTCTCCAGGCTATTTATCTGTAACTCCATTTTGTTTTCAAGATTTTGGATCATTTTTATTATCATTATTCTAAATTCTTTTTCAGGTAGATTCCCTATCTCCTCCTCTTTTGTTTGACTTGGTGGGCATTTTTCATGTTCCTTTACCTGTTGGGTATTTCTCTGCCTTTTCATCTTGTTTAGATTGCTGTGTTTGGAGTGGGCTTTCTGTATTCTGGAGGTCTGTGGTTCCTTTTTATTGTGGAGGATTTACCCAGTGGTTGGGGTTAGACGATTGGCTTGTCAAGGTTTCCTGGTTAGGGAAGCTTGCGTCAGTATTCTGGTGCGTGGAACTTGATTTCTTCTCTTTGGAGAGCAATGGAGTGCCCAGTAATGAGTTTTGAGATGGGTCTATGTGTTAGGTGTGACCTTGGGCAGCCTGTATGTTGACGTTCAGGGCTATGTTCCTGCGTTGCTGGAGAATTTGCGTGGTATGTCTTGCTCTAAAACTTATTGGCTCTTGGGTGGTGGTTGGTTTCAGTGTAGGTATGGAGGCTTTTGGACGGTCACTTATTACTTAAAGTTCCATGTAGGCAGGAGTTTTCTGGTGTTCTCAGGTTTTCGGCTTAAGTCTCCTGCCTCTGGATTTCAGTTTTATTCTTCCTGTAGTCTCAGGACTTTTCCAACTATACAGCACTGATAATAAAATTTCTAGGTTAATGGCGAAAAGATTCTCCCCCGTTAGGGACACCCATAGAGGTTCATAGAGTTACATGAAGAAGAGGAGAGGGAGGAGGGAGATAGAGATGAGCAGGAGGAGAAAAAGGGGGACTCAAGGGGAGAGAGACAGATCTACACAGTTGTCTGTTCCCAGAGTGTTCTCCGTAGCCCAGACACCCACCAAGATTCACAGAATTGGATTGGGAAGAGAAGGGGAAAGGAGGAAATAGAGGTTTTCTGAGGTAGAAAACAGAGAGTCAAGATTGGGAGAGAATAATCAACACACTCCTGAATAAAAATGGGAACTGAATATTGGATTCTTAAATGTTCACAATTTATATCATATACTGAAAAACAAAAATTAAAAATCTAGAGTAGAGGTTAGACTCTTAAAAATACTATATTAAAAACAAAAACCAAAACACACACAAAAAAAATTTTAGAAATATATATGAATTTCAGTTTAAAAATAGGGCTTCTCTTCTTGTTTTTTTTTTTTTTGGTAAGGTTATAGTGTATTGAAAATGAAAATTAAGGAGTAGTAGAGGAGTACTAGAGGACTTTAAAAGAAATAAGAGAAAAAGAAAAAGAGAAAATAGAAGAGAAAAAGGAAAAAAAAGAAGAAAGAAAAAAAAAGAAAGGAAAAAAAATTTTTCATAATTAAAAAAAATCATAAATCTCTATGAAAATGAAAGTTAAGGAGTAATGGGGGAATAATAGGGAATTTTAAAGGAAAATAAAAGAGAAAAAATAAAAAAATTTTTTTTTCTTACTTAAAAAAAAAAGTAAAAATATATCTAGGAGTTACTCTGGAGCTGTTGCGGTCAGTGTGGGTTCGGCTCAGTTTCAGATAGCTCCTCGTTCCAGCTTACACTTCTCGATATCTACAGGCCCCTTCCGGTGTAGTCAGTGTTTTCTACAGGGATTTTAATCTGTTGCACCGGTCCCTTCTGAAGCGGTTCCCTTTGTTTATTTGGCTTCTGTTTGCCGGTCTCTTCAGAGCCTCATTTCCACCCTGACACAGGTGGGTGGAGGTGGACTCTTATTCAGGTAGCTAGTTCTGTCGCGCTGTGGGGAGGGGCTGGCGCTGCGGGGAGAGGCTGGCGCTGCTTTCTCCGTCTGCACTGCTCAGGCTCCCGGCTGCTCTATATGGAGCGCGCCCCGCGCTGCGTGAGGTTCCAGCCCTCGGGTGTTCCACAAAAGTGCGGAACAGAAAGCTGCGCCTGCTCTTTGTGCCTTCCCCGTCAGAGCGGTCCAAGCAGCCAGGGGCTTAACGGGCGCACTTTCCCTGGGTGCGGTGCGCCTACTCCCTTCCGCGGTCCCAGTCTCAGTTTCCGCCGGCGCCAGTCGGGTGCGTGCACCTTCTGCCCTCCTCGTCCGCAGCCCCAGTCCCCGCCTGCGCTTGTTGGGTGCCTGCGCCTTGTGTCTCGCCACAACCTGCTCCTGCCTCTGGCGGGGCTGGGCCGGTCCGCAGCCTGCAAGCTCTTCTCTGGACTTGATCGGTCCCTTTGTTCTGCGAACGGCCGGCAGTGTGTTCGGGCCGGTTAGTTATCTCTCTCTCTCTTGCTATCCCACAGTTTAAGTTGGTAACTCACAAAAGCTCCCTCCGATTGTCCTCAGGGCTCTCAGGCCCGGACCCTACCCCAAGCAATGCCGCTTGCTCCTCTCTGTGCTGCCCCCACTTGCTGGCGGTGGATGCGGGTGTCTGGGGTACTTTTCTGCTGGGAGTTGCTTTTAGGCTCGTAATCTGTGGGTTTTATTTATTGTTTCCCTCCCAGTCAGGTTGCCCTCCAAGATTCAAACACTTCCCCCAGGCCCACCAGTGCAAGGGTTTCCCGGTGTCTGGAAATGTCCTCTAAAGACTCCCTTCCCTGGACAGATCTCCGTCCTTAGCTCTTTTGTCTCACTTTTTATCTTTTATATTTTGTCCTACCTCCTTTCGAAGACAATGGGCTGCTTTTCTGGGCACCTGATGACCTCAGCTAGCAATCAGAAGTTGTTTTGTGAAGTTTGCTAGGCGTTCAGTTATTCTTTTGATGAATTTGTAGGAGAGAAAGTGGTCTCCCCATCCTACTCCTCCGCCATCTTGGCTCCTCCCTCTAGTCCTTTTATTTTTGTAAACCTTTTATTTTGTATTGGGATATAGCCAATTAACAATGTTGGTGATAATTTGAACTGAACAACAAAGGGATCCTTTATTAATATTTTATAGTTCTCAGTGTATAATTCTTTCACTTCCTTTATCAGCTTTATTCCTAAGTCTTTCATGTTGGGTGATGGATGCAATTTTTAAAAATGAGTTGTTTTTTCTTAAACATTCCCTTTTGCACATTTCATTTTTAGCATAAGAAATGCAACCAATGTCTGTATGTTAAACTTGTATCCTGCTACCTTACTGAATTCATTTCTCCATTCTAGTAGTTTTTGTGTGAAGTCTTTAGGGTTTTCTATATATAGTATCATGTCCTCTGCATATCATGACAGTTTCACCACTTCCCTCCAATTTAGATACCCTTATTTCTTGCATTATTACTGTGGCTAGGACTTGCAATACTCTGTTGAATAGAAGTGGTGGGAGTTCTATCTCTGTTACAGATTTTAGGGGGAAGACTTTAAGCTTTTCCCTGTTGAGTATTATACTAGTTGTGGATTTGCCATAAAAAGTTTTTATTATGTTTAGATACAGTCCCTCTATACCCACATTTGTAAGTTTTTTAAATTTTTTAATCATGAATGGATGCTGACTTTTTGCAAAGGCATTTTTTTAAGCTACTGAGAGATCACATGATCTTGGTTTTTGTCTTTTATTTTGTTGATGTGGTATATGACATTAATTTTGCATATGTTGAATCATCCTTGCAATCCTGGGATTTATCTGAATTGGTCATTGTGTAGGATCCCTTTTATGTCTTGTTGGATTTGGTTTGCTAATTTGTTGAGAATTTTTGCATCTATTTTTGTCAAAGATGAATCAAACAACAAGAACATATTCATCAAAGATGTTGGCCTATAATTTTCTTTGTAGCATCTTTGATTTTGGTATCAGGGTGATGGTGGCTTCATAGAGTGTCTTTAGGAGTGTTCCCTCCACTCCAGTCTTTTGGAAGAGTTTCAGTAGAATTGGTATAAGTTCTTTGTATGCTTGGTAGAATTCCCATGTGAAGCCATCAGGTCCTGGGCTTTGGTTTGTAGGGAGTCTTTTGTTTTTTTAATTTGCAGATTCTATTTCACACTTGGGCTTCCGAGGTGGTTCAGTGGTAAAGAATCTGCCTGCAAACGCAAGAGAGACAAGAGACGTGGGTATCATCCCTGGTTCGGAAAGATGCCCTGGAGTAGGAAATGGCACCCCACTCCAGTATTCTTGCCTGGGAAATCCCATGAACAGAGGAGCCTGGTGGGCGGCAGTCCATGGGGCCGCAGAGAGTTGGAGAAGACTGAGCAACTGAGCACACAGACACAGTTCACTTGTCAGATCAGTTCAGCTGCTCAGTCAAGTCTGACTCTTTGTGACTCCATAGACTGCAGCACATCAGGCTTCCTTGTTCATCAACTACTCCCAGAGCTTGCTCAAATTCATGTCCATCAAGTTGGTGATGCCATCCAACCATTTCATTCTCTGTCATCCCCTTCTCCTCCTGCCTTTTATTTTTCCCAGCATCAGGGTCTTTTCCAATGAGTCAGTTCTTCCCATCCGGTGGCCTAAGTATTAGAGCTTCAGCATCAGCCTTTCCAATGAATGTTCAGGACTGATTTCCTTTAAGATAGACTGGTTGGATCTCCTTGCTGTACAAGGGACTCAATAGTCTTCCCCAACACCCCAGATAAAAAGCATCAATACGTTGGCGTTCATCTTTCTTTATGGCCCAACTCGCACATCCATACATGACTACTTGAAAAACCATAGCTTTGACTAGATGGACCTTTGTTGGCAAGGCAATGTCTGCTTTTTAATATGCTGTCTAGGTTGCTCATAGCTTTTCTTCCAAGGAGCAAGCGTCTTTTAATTTCATGGCTGCAGTCACCATCTGCAGTGATTTTGGAGCCTAAAAAATAAAGTCTCTCCCTGTTTCCATTGTTCCCCCATCTATTTGCCATGAAGTGATTGGACCAGATGCCATGATCTCAGTTCTTTAATGTTGAGTTTTAAGACAGCTTTTTCACTCTCCTCTTTCACTTTCATCAAGAGAGAGGGTCTTTAGTTCCTTTTCACTTTCTGCCATAAAGGTGGTGTCATCTGAATATCTGATGTATTGATATTTCTCCCAGTAATCTTGATTCTAGTTTGTGCTTCATCCAGCTCAGCATTTTGGATGACGTAATCTTCATATAAGTTAAATGAAGAGGGTGACGATATACAGCCTTGGTGTACTACTTTCCCAATTTGGAACATGTCAGTTGTTCCATGTTAGGTTCTAACTATTGCCTCTTGACCTGCATCAAAACTTCTCAGGAGGCAGGTAATGTGGTCTGCTATTTCCATCACCTTAAGAATTTTCCACAGTTTGTTGTGACCCACAGAGTCAAAGGGTTTGGTGTAGTCAATAAAGCAGAAGCACATGTTTTCTTGGAACTCTTTGCATTTTCTACAATCCAGTGGATGTTGGCAATTTGATCTCTGGTTCCTCTGCCATTTCTAAATTCAGACTGAACATCTGGAATTTCATGGTTCACGTAGTGTTGAAGGCTGGCCTGGAGATTTTTGAGCATTACTTTACTAGTGTGTGATATGAGTGTAATTGTGCAGTAGTTTGAGCATTTTTTGTCATTGCCTTTATTTGGGGTTGGAATGAAAACTGACCTTTTCCAGTCCTATGGCCACTGCTGAGTTTTCCAAATTTGTTGGCATATTGAGTGATGCACTTTCACAACATCATCTTTTAAGACTGGAAATAGCTCAGCTGGAATTCCATCACCTCTACTAGCTTTGTTTGTAGTGATGCTTCCTAAGGCCCACTTGACTTCCCATTCCAGGATGTCTGGCTCTAGGTGAGTGATCACAGCATCGTGGTTATCTGGGTCATGAAGATCTTCTTTGCATAGTTCTTCAGTGTATTCTTGCCACCTCTTCTTAATATCTTCTGCTTCTTTAAGGTCCACAACGTTTCTGTTTTTTACTGTGCCATCTTTGCATGAAATGTTCCCTTGGTATATCTAATTTTCTTGAAGAGCTCTCTAGTCTGTCCTATTCTACTGTTCTCCTCTATTTCTTAGCATTGATCACTGAGGAAGGCTTTCTTATCTCTCCTTGCTATTCTTTCGAACTCTGCATTCAGATGGGTATATCTTTCCTTTTCTCCTTTGCCTTTTGTTTCTCTTTTCTCTGCTATTTGTAAGGCCTCTTCAGACAACCATTTTACCTTTTTATGTTCCTTTTCCTTGGGGATCACTTTGATAAACACCTCCTGTACAGTGTCACGAACCTCTGTCCACAGATCTTCAGGCACTCTGTCTATCAGATCTAGTCCCTTGAATCTATTTGTCACTTCCACTGTATAATCGTAAGGGATTTGATTAAGGTCATACATGAATGGTCTAGTCATTTTTCACTACTATATTCAAGTGAAGTCTGAATTTGGCAATGAGGAGTTCAAGAAATGAGCCACCGTTGTTTTTGCTGACTGTATCGAGCTTCTCCATCTTTGGCTGCAAAGAATATATATAATCAATATGATTTTGATATTGACCATCTGGTGATGTCCATGTAAATCGTCTCGTGTTGTTGGAAGAGCATGTTTGCTATGATAGGTGTGCTCTCTTGGCAAAACTCTGCTAGCCTTTGCCCTGCTTCATTGTGTACTCCAAGGCCAAACTTGCCTGTTACTCCAGGTATCTTTTGACTTCCTACTTTTGCATTCCAGTCCCCTAAGATGAAAATGACATCTCTTTTGGGTGTTAGTTCTAGAAGGTCTTGTAGGTCTTCATAGAAGCTTCAGCTTCTTCAGTGTTAGTGATTGGGGCACAGACTTGGATTACTGTGGTACTGAATGGTTTGACTTGGAAACAAACAGAGATCATTCTTTCGTTTTTGAGATTTCATCCACGTACTGCATTTCAGATTCTTTTGTTGACTATGAGGGCTACTCCACTTTTTCTAAGGGATTCTTGCCCGCAGTAATAGATATAATGGTCATCTGAATTAAACTTCACCCATTTCAGTCTATTTTAGTTCACTGATTCCTAAGATGTTAATGTTCAATGTTTCCATCTCCTGCTTGACCACTTCCAATTTTCCTTGATTCATGGATCTAAAATCTAACATCTAAGAATCCTATGCAGTATTGTTCTATACAGCATAAGACTTTACTTTCACCACCAGACACATCGTCAATGGAGTGTCATTTCTGCTTTGGCCCAGTCTTCATTTTTCTGGAGTTATTAGTAATTGCCCTTTATTCTTCCCCAGTGGCATATTGGACACCATTCCGACCTGGGGGGCTCATCTTCTGGCATCATATCTGAGAAATTTCCTCTCTTTTTCTTCTAAATGATAGTCCTACTTGGTAGAGTATCATAGGCTGTAGGGTTTTCCCTATCAGGACTTCAAATTTATCTTGCCACTCCCTTCTAACTTGCAATGATTTTGGAGAGGAATCCGCTGGCAGCCTTGTGCAGGTTCTCTTGTAATGAATCCTTTGTTTTCCTCTTACTTCCTTTAGACATCTCTTTCACTTCTGACATTTTTACGACCCTCTGTCTTGGTGTAGGTCTGCTTGGGACCCCATCCTTTGTGGGGGTGCAGGCAGGCAGCCTTGGTGGCCGTCAGGTGCTGTGCTCACAAAGTCACCAATGCAGATCCTCTGAAATCAGTAGTTGTGCACCTGGACCTGCCATGGAAGCGGGGAGCAGCTCAGGCCTGGCCCGGCCCCCGTGTACACCCACAAAGCCCACAGCTGCCCGGGCCCAACCTGTCCCAGCCAGGGAGCCCCCGCTGTCTGCTCGTGTGTCCTGCAGGCACCAAGTGGACAGAGCTAGAGGCAGTGGTAGAGATCGGTTCATGGCACAGCCATGGGGAGGATGATTTCAGCTTTGCCTCAGTGGGTGAGGGCCCTGCTGGTGCCAGAGTGCTCCAAGTCTCGTGGAGCTGGTGCTGTGCTGGGTGAATGAGGAAGAGGCTGATGGGGGTCCCGCTCTGCCCTTCACATACCCGTTAACATTGGTGCTTTGCTTCTACGATGGCCAAGTCATCTTCCATGCCACCCAAGTTGTGGCCATGCCCCACTCCAGCCTTTCAGGCTCTTCACACAGCCAACCGCAGTCCTCTCCCCGGGGCATGTCCTGCACAGACCAGCAGGCATGCATCTCAGGCTGGAGACCATGTACAGGTAGCACACAGCCTCTGTCCTGGGCTCTCTGCTCTGCCTGCTACGTGGTCCTCTGAGTCTCTGAAGACCCCCTCTCTGTCCTGGGTGGTCTCCTCTTGGGAGAGGGCCTTTCCAGGGAGCCGGAACCTGTCCTCAATCAGAGCTTCTTCACAGTGGCACCAGGCCCGTCCTTCTCCCCTTTATATTCCCCCTTTCATCCTACTGTGCTACATCATCTTTCTTGTGCTCCTTGGTGCCTGAGCTTTCCCACCAGGAGGTATTGTGAGAACTGGTCCATGTGTAGATATATTTGTGGGAGGAGGTGAGTTCCATGTTCTTCTGTTCTGCCATCTGGATTCCAAGTCTCGTACTTGTCTACACAGAGGTATGATATGATCCTGGGCTTGTTCTGATACCAAGTGTGCCGTCTTTAGTGGCATCCATGTTTCTCCCACCCGTTTGCAAAGTGAGAGAGTGGAGACCAGCCACAGCAGCTCACCATGCAGTGGAAATATGCCTGGTGTGGAAGAAGGGCTCAACTGTCAATCATAGTTAACATTAACTTAAAAAACAACCTACACTTAAAATAACTTGTGTATGCAAATGTACTTTTTGAACTGTAATTGGTGTGAAATCTAAAGTATTTTTAAATTTTTAAAAATATTACTTATAAATGAAATAACACTTCAGAGACATTAAACTGTAGAAACTAAAATCTAAGAGCTTTCTTATTGTGGCTACTAGAAACATAAAATTACATATGTGGTCTGCATTATACTTCTACTAAATCTTGAGTCAGACCAAACAACAGGACTGAGACTTCCTTTCTTATGAGAAATAATTTTATAACCTAATCAACCTAAGAAGTTGATTTACTTTATCTTTTTATTAAATCTTCATATGTAATTTCCTTTGAGCCTTCAAGTCAGTACTCAGCAACTATGCAGGCCAGTTGGTTGTAGACAGCTCCTGGCGTTTTTAAGTATTTCTTGGCAGCTTTTGGAAAAATACTCACTGAAAGGTTAATCAAATCAGGCAGACTTGCATGTTGTTTAAACAAATCCCCCTCTTCACTGAAGACTGAACAGATGCATTGACTCTACCCAGAGGCTTTTATGCCATTATCATGTTCGATTTTCTTCAAGGGTATAAGAAGCAGGCCCATACTCAGAATACTGTGCAATCAACATTTTGTGCCAACTCATGAAACTCCTCTGTACTTCCAGGACCTTACAGATTCTAAATTCTCTGACGTCAACATTCATTCCACCTGTGGTTTGTGAGAAGACAGTCAGTTTTATAGGTAAGTGTGTTTGATTAGGTACAAAAGTAGGAACTAAAAAGGCCATACATTGAGAGATAGTCTGTTAAAGATGCAAGTAAGTGCCAACTGGGTGTGTTTTAAAGAGCTTGATAGATTAATGTGTGCAGGAGACCATCATCTTGTCATCCACGCATGCTGAGAGACTTAACAAGGGCTACATGGTAAGAGACATGTCACGGGAAAGTCGACACAGGTCAGGGCCTAGGGCACAGGTGAGGTCGCAGGTGTGGAGCCTCACTTCACAACTGTGACACTGAGTGGTGATTTGCAGGACTAACTCCATGTGGCTCCACGTCAAAGACAGGAGGACATCCCACGTAACTAAGTGACACCCGACCCTTATGGCAATGCTAACAACTCCTGTGATGGGGAAGTCCTGACGTGTTTAATGCACATGTTCCACCTAAAGTTTGTTTGGGAATTAAACTGTACAGATTGTACCACTGGAGAACAGACTGGAGCCAGTTACAGTTCCTTCTAGGAAGACACCTCAGCAACTGCTGTGGAGGCAAATTCAGCGTCTGAGGGGCACACTCATGGGCGGTAATGTCAGGGCAGGGCTGAACCTCTGTGACAGCACTGGTCTTGAGTACACTGATACCTGTAGTATATTAAACATACTCATATGTCAGGAGCTACTGGTAAGACAATGGTCTCCACTTACATTTTTGTACCTACAACCTGACAGGAAGTCTATTAGAACCGTATCTGGAACAGAAGCAGGAGAGATGTGGGTTTCTGTGGTATTAATGACTGTGGCCAGTTGGTGCCTGTGCTGTAATAACTGCTAATGTTCTGAACATAGCTCTGCTCAGGAGTTTATGTGTCACCTTGATAGAAAGTAGCTACTTTCCAGAAATTACTTCCACAGGAGAAAATTCTTCTAGAAAATATTTTGCCTTGAAATTACTTAAAATGTGTTCAAGAATAATGCAAACCCTATAAACCATACCAAAAAAGTGTGTCACAATAAAGGATCACTCAATTCTAACTAAAGTTCAAAAGTACATTTATTTAGAACGTGGGCAAGATTTCAATATAAAAGAAAAGAGTATAAGAAATAAAAATAAATTTACAAAACTTTTCATATATTTAACATCCATAATTTAGAGATAGCAAGGTCTTTATTTGCATCATTTTATTTGCAGCTAAAGTTCCAGTAACAGTGTTGTGAAAACATTTACAAACCTGGCAAATGAATCATAAAGCTTAATGTGGGCTCTCAAAAGTCATATAATATAAAATATAATTTGTTTCCTCAGAATAAAATTACACACCCTAATAAGATGCAACATATTTAATATATTTGTCTTCCTGCTTAAAAACGCTTGTCTCAAAGACAGCAGCTCTAAAACAAGGGAGTCTAAGGGAACAGGGCCGAGGGCAGGTCCGCGCGGCTCCTGGCACCAGCGCAGGTGCGTCAGTTAAATTTATATGTAGGTGTGTTGAGGAAAAGAGCTTCGCACAGCACTGCGGACCAGTGCCGACACCCAGCAAGGGCCCCACATTAAGAAAAAGAGCCCCAGGTGCCCGAAGCCACGCCACAGAAAACCAGCCACTCCCTTCTCCTACAGGGCATGCGCCAGGCCCTGCAGCCCAGGCAACTGCCTGTGGCAGGACGACGCGGCTGCTCTCAGGTTGCAGACGTGAGGAGAGCCCCGAGAGGTCACCCACAGATGGCTCAGGTAAGCTTTATACCAAGTCTTCCTTCCACAAGGAAAGGCAGTGCAGAACAGGCATTCGGATCTCAACACGGAGGGCGGGAAAGAGCCTGGAAAGATGTAAGAGCGTCTACTCTAGAAGAACAGTCTACGAAATTCAATGGGCCTCTCAGCGGTTCTATCACTAACCCTGGCAGTAGTGCCCTAACCTGTGGGGTCACGGAGCGCATGCAGCTCTGACACTAATGATGAGAGGGGCCCACCCACCGCCTTCCCAAAGGATATGACTCATAATCCAGTGACTGAGTGAGCACTCCAGTGAGAACAAACTCTGCATTGTGAACATCTGCAAGGAACAAAGACAAAACCTGTCAAACAGACGCACCTGCCCGTACCCATGCACACCAACACGCAGCAGAGCAATGAACATAACTAATCCTCTGGCAGAATACTTTTGAGACAAGTGAAGGTTATTTTCACAGGATATTAAAATCATTTCTGACATACTCTAAGGAAAAGAAAAGCAGCTTCTTGGTTACTGAGCCTCATATATGACATTGATGCATTCAACAATGTGTCACTTCTGTGCACATTATCCTGCTTATATTCCATGAATTTCTGGAAAGATGGCTGTTTAGACAACACTTTGCCTCCTGCACATTCCATCATCGCTTTCATGGTTGACAGACATGGGCAGATCCCAGCAGTGATGTAAAAGTATTTCGCCTAAAAATGAAAATATGTGTACTGGTTTCAAACTGAAATTTCAGTGTGTGTAATTTCTCATCCTACCCAAGAAATTTGACAAAATGCCTAATTTCATGGAGCTACATGGTACTAGATTCCCCTGGTCCCCAACCCGAAGTGGGCCTGGCAAACACAGACATGAAATTTCAGAAATAACACTCTCATATGCTAGGTGTGACCTATAATTATTAAAAAGTGACTAGAACTTTAATTCCTGTAAGACACGAAGTATTTTGTGATAAGAGTAAGAATAAGAACATTTTTCACAATTCCTAAAGCTCAAATGGAGTACAAAATGATTTTGATGATTAAACTTCTCTAATTTCCTTACTCTTAAATGTACCAGAAGTACCATTTTGTTCAAACTCCTCAAACATTTAGCAAAAACAGACTATTTTAGGTAATGTACTCTTAACTCAGTGCTGCCAATCTCTTTTGATTCCTAAGTTGGCTCCTTAAGAGTTAAAAAGAAAAAAACCTGATTATCTCTATTAATCTACTAAGCCACTGTTCGATACAAACATTTTCCAAACTGTTCTATCTTAGAAACATTTAAACACTGTACTCTAGAATTATTAGACACATATTCAGTTAATATTTTCTCAAGAATGTTCTCCATTTTCCAGCTGAATATACATTTTATGAGAATAGTATTAATGTAAGTTGTTAAAGCAAAAAAAAATAAATATCTTATAAATTATTCATAACATGCTCTCTGAACCCAGGTTATTTGTAATGCATCTCTTTCCATATCGATTCTCTTCAACCTGAACAGACCCTAGAGGAGGCCTGACTGTGCAGGGGGAGTGGGGAGAGCCCAGCTCTCTGGGTGCAAGCTGCCTGGCCCATCACAGTCGCCCAGCTTGAGCAGCTGATCTGAGCTCCAGTCCAGGTGTACCTTGAAGAGCAGAGAAACATGTGCCCTCCTCAAGGACTCCTCCAAACTAAAGGAGAAAAGCACTTCAGCCTCCGCATCTTGGAAAAGGTAGTTCTGCTGTCTGAAAAGGAAGACGGCACAGCCTCAGAAAGTGCCTGGCACTGGGGTGCACTGTGTGTGACTGGCTCCAGGTGCCCCAGTGAGCCAGGTGCTGGCATCCACCTGTGAAACCTGTGAGTGAGTAAGTCTCCCCGATTATATTTCATTTACTTTCCTCCCGAAAACAGCCAGGCCAAAGACACTCTTCCTCATAGATCAGTGTTTCTCAGCTCTCAGGAACTAATGTCCTGAAAGCCGTGAACCCTCCTCTCATCCCTGGGCAGTCCCCCACCTCCCCCTCAGCTGTAAATTCACACTGTTGGGGGGCCACAGCACCCCAACCCAAACCCAGGTGAAGAGTGCCCATGTGGAGGGACAGGCCAGGAACCAGGTTCACGGCCAGCTTGTGCTCACAGGGACCAGTGACTTCAGTGACTGGACTCCAACTGAGAGTCGATTAGCCACATTTTACAGATGTACCAAAAACAAGTTCCTTTTATACATGAATATGTACATCAATTTATAAAGAATGGTTTTACCAGATTTTGATGATCTAAGAATATTTAAATAATACCTAATTTGTCAAAAAGTAAAGATCACAAAATATTTTAATCTTCTTATGAATACATCTCATTCAGAAAATCTTTTCATTTCATCATTGTAACCAAACTAACAGTCCAGGGACAGGCTGAGTCAGATGACACGCTGTAGGGCTGACGGGCCACACGGTGGGTCTGTCACTTGCCCTTCTCTTTTTAAAACAACATGTTAAAAATGAGAAAACCATTCTCAGCTTAGACAACATAGTTGCTGCCTCCATCAGGTCACTCAGGAGACACTGAGATTTAATAAAGTCCATCAGCCACCAGCAGAAAAAGAAAGCACCACACTAGGTGAAAGAAGACAATAATGTCTAAAAAATGAAGTTAAAAAATGAACAAAGAAGTACTTTCATGCATGAAGTGATATAGTTGAATGAAGTGATGTATTTGAAATGCTAGTTTCTATAGCATGATGAAGGTTGCTGTGCCTGCTGAAGGGCCATGAGGGAGGACAGGAAGCAGTCCATGTTTAAGGTGAGAGATGACACTGAAATGAACACAGTAGCTACAACAACCCTGGGTTTCTAAGAGAAGAAGACGAGTTATATTAACTTGGTCAGAGTTGTGGCAAGAGTCAAACTTTCCACAGCAGTGCAAAGGGCATGTGTATTCCAGAAAGAAATAACCTACATAATTAGTGTCCCAAACTATATAGATATAAATACAAAATGTCAAAATACCCCTCCCCCATGATAGAAAGCGTCTAGTCTTTAAGCTGTCAGAGCCCAGGCGGGGGTGGTGTGCTGCAGGGGTGGGGGCGCAGGGATGGCTGATGTGGGCTGACTATATGGGACTCATCCAGGAAGCTAATGTATTTAGGACATTGGGAGCAGGCATCGCACTGGTGGAGTACGGACACAGGAAGGGAGAGATGAGCGTGAGCCCTGTGGTGTGGGACTGGAACCGGACAGACAGACACGAGAAGCACTGTGTGAGTCAGCTTGGCATAGGCAGACCCCATGGGCCTGAGTGCCATCAGCTCCCCAGGTCTGCCCTGAGATTGGAACTGGGGGTGGGGTGGGGGGTCCCTGGTACATGATGGTGCCAGTACCAGGGAAGAAAAGCCTAAGACAAGTCTAGGACACTCTTGTTTTGCCAAAAGCTACCAGGTGGTCACGACTGATGGGAAGAATGGAGAGGAGACCAGCAGTCACTGGTCACAGCGGGGCAACATGGAAACAGTGACAGCCCCATGGTCGAGAAAGAAAGGAGACATGTGAGGAAATAGGGGATAAATGAGAGTTGGTTGAGGAGCAACAGCAACTACAGACTTCAGAGTGCTTCCCACAGATGACTCGAGAGCAGCACCAGGTGAGAGCAGGCAGAGCGGAGAAGGGACCACCGTGGACACCACCCAAGGACCACCTATGCAGCCCCCAGCAGGAGGCGTGTGGGAGGGGGGCAGAGAGCAACGGAATGAAGGTCCCACCACAGATGCCCGTGCCTGTCCTGGGGGTTGGTGACCCACACTGTCCCCCCAGGCCTCTTGCCCCATGTTCCCAGGACACTCCTGGGCTCCCTGGCCCTGTTGCATTCACTGTCCCACACCTGGAACCCCATTGGACAGCCAGCATGACATACAGGACGTATCATCAGGAGAACAAGGCAAGGCTACAGAGCTCTTCCCCAGTACTTCCCCAATTACCACAACCTTCCTATTTCACAGTAAAATGCACAGATATCAAATGCCTCACTGGGACATGAAATAATTTGTTATTCATTCATTTAAATTCACAGAGTTAAAAAATGAACTTGATCTTTGCTGGGATGAAAATGGGGACAAATTTGAAGGCAAAAACCCTCCTAACTGGGCATCCAGTTCACAAGGTGCGGCTCGGCCACTTACCGATGAACTTCTGGCACTTGAAGCACTCCTACAGCCACTCTGGGGTGACGATGTGCTTCACCACGGAAATGGCCATCAGGAACTTGATGATCCGCTTCACCTTGCTGGCGATGAGGTGGGTGCACTTCTGTGCAGACTCGGCGACCTCCCCACCCAGGATGTGGAGCTTCTGAGGGCCGGGAATACAGAGCAGAGGTGAGACCATCTGGTCTGCAGAGCCGCCCGCCTGCCCACCCGCAGCCTGGGACTTGTCTAGATCATGAATGGGGCTCTCGGCCGCCCAAAATGGTGAAAGCGGTGAAGCCAGACCTACGCCACTGTGCGAGCAAAGTGGAAACTGGAAGTGACAATGTACATTTCCCTAATCCGTGCCACACAAGTCAAAATTAAAGCAGGACCTCCACTGGACACCAGGAGGACACCCCTTTGAACAAGTAGAAAGCTCTGAGAACAAGGCAGCTCGCTACATAAGGAGTGAACCTCCCAGGCTGTCTACGTCGAAGTGAGTATTGATAAGGCACGTTGAGACACAGTCTCTAAGAAATGATGACATAAAAATCAACCTAAGACATAGACATGTAAAAGATGATCTCTTTATACCCAGTTTTAAAAGTTAAAAAAAGAATTTTATAGTAGTATTTATAATTGTTTCTTTTCCTTAAAAAATAAAGGGAAATATTTGAATCCCTGTGACACAGGTCAACTCTACTTTAACCATCCCATCCCCAGACACAAGCCCACAGTCCCTCCTAGTGTTACTTCCAGAAGTGCATTTATGTAAATAAATACAAAAACACCTGTGACCCCTAGGCCCACCCCACCAGAGAGAACAAATCTTGAGAAGATGATGGGTTCATTTAGGAAACCTGAGGGGGCACAGCTACTCTCGTAAGCTAATGTCCTTACGAAAATGGTATTTGCACAGCTTTGCTAATGTGTGATTACAAGACTGCTCTTGGTCTCCTCACCTGAGTCGTCCTAAGAAAGCAAGTGTCAAAGGAGGAAGTAGCAGCAAGAATAAGGCGGGAAGGCAATGAGGTAATGATGACAGAGTTTATGAATACACATGATGAACACCGCTACAACATGGTATTCCTGATTACATGTTAACTTAATAAAACTGCTCACCTAAAGCAAATATAAACAGAAAGGAACATTCCTAAAAATCCTTATGCGAAATAGAAGGAAATGTCACCATTAAGTACTCTTGAACTTGAATAGACTCAAATCCAATGAAAAGCACAAAAGGGGTCAGTTCCGGTAGTAACTTCTTGGTGGGAGGCAGAATATCTTTGATTCTATGAAACACACATAAAAGAGAACAGTTATTACTTCCCTAATATGTTCTTTACCAAACAAGAGAGTTTAATTTTAACAGTGTTAAGAAGCTCTGAGAGCTTTACCTGTGTGTGGTTTTCTGTTCTTAAAGGGAAAGTGCAGTGATTCACCTGCTCTTTCTTTCCCACCATTTACACAAAGTCACCCCAAAGGACTCTAACCTGGCACCCCCAGGGGAAGGGCTGATCAGGCACCACCCCCGACCCCCCAGCCTGCACTGTCCCTGGGGGTCTGTGAGGGTGGAAGGGAGGGCTTCCAGGGCCCGCTGTGGTCCCCAGTCCCCCACCATATCCCACAGGACCCCTCTCACCCCAGAAGCTCTGACACAGAACAAAGCTGGTTGACTGAAGTACACACTTCATATTAAACTTCTTTGCTTAAATTTTTTTCAAACCCTATTTTTAGCTTATATTTGAGACAGTGTATTAAGTTAAAAAAATCTGTAGTGTTTTAATGACGTATATAATCACATAATTATGCTTTTACTAAAGAATCCAACAATCCCCAGATTGGGTGGCTGTGGGGACTGGAAGGAGGGGACTGAGGAGTAGGGAAGAGACAAAGACCCTCACTAAATGCAGTTCAGAGGGTCTCTTGGTTCCAGTTAAACCACCGGCTTACCTCCACCAGGTGAGACCAGAACAAGTCTGACAACACCCTCGCCCCAGCCCCACAGAGGGGGCTCCATCCCCCATCCTGACCTGGGTCAGGGGTCGGACGTGGGCTCCCGGGCACACACTGAGGATGACTGGAGCCGGGTTCCAGTCCCCCTGCCCCCATCCCACCACAGCAGCTCGTTTCACACAATGGGGGTTCTGGCAAGATAGAAAAAAGATAAAACAGAAGATTGGACTTTTTTTAATAAGAAAGGTAAATACACTGGCTAATCCCCGTTTATCTCCAGTGATGAAACGAGAGATGTCATGATATAGCTGCAATGCAAGCAGCACATCCTTCCAAGTCCTGGTGGTTTAGTCGCTCAGTCATGCCCAACTCTTTGTGACCCCATGGACTGTAGCCCACCCGACTCCTCTGTCCATGGGGATTCTCCAGGCGAGAATACTGGAGTGAGCAGCCATGCCTTCTTCCAGGGGATCTTCCTGACCCAGGGACTGAACCCATGTCTCATGTCACCTGAATTAGCAGGTGGGTTCCTTACCACTAGTGTTACCTGGAAAGCCCTTCCAAGTGAAAATCTTAGGAATTTCCCCAACTGCCACCAGTTCCTAGAACAGACTGTAAAAGATCATCAACCATTAAAAAAAAAAACAAGGTGATTCTTCCTACCTGGCACTTTTGGAAGAAGGCTGGATATTAGTTACTTCATTCTGCTTCGGTTTGGGAGGTAGTCTTATACCCTGTAATTAAAGTATGATTTACCTTAGTCAACCACCCCAGTAACACAGCAGCTTCTGAGCGCTTTCTACCCATCTCACCACACACAAGAAACACTCCCCAAGGCACAACTGGCAGAGACCACGGGCACCTGCGAGCTGTCCCGGGAGGCCCTGGTGCTGGCCACCCTCTCTATTCACCAGACCCAACAGTTCTTTAAGATGTTTTCACCCCTACCTCAGCTCTTGAGATAGATTTAATCCTCAACCGTGAACTTTTCAAAACACATTTTACTTCAAACATTTTGTGTCCCAATGGAATTTGGAAAACATAATGATTGCAATTTCACCCCTCCAGAAAGATGGAGGTTCCCCTATGAGGGTGCAGGACTGTTGGGTCACAGGACACTGGAGGGGAAGGCAGGCCTCTGATGGCCACTCTGTGCCCCGGGCACAGCGCCCATGCTCCTAAAACCAGCTGGAGGCCCTGACCTGCAGAGATGTGGAACCCGTTGGGGAGCCGGTGCCCCTGCAGTCCCCCACAGCCAGCCTCACACTGTGGCTGCTGCCCCCTCACCCCTTCCTTGCCTCTAACCCAGACTTTCTTCCACAAGCACACTCATTTATGTTATACTGTTGGAAGCAACCACCTCTCCATCTGGGATGATGGTGGAGATGACCCTCCCCATCAAGGGAAAGGCAGTCCTTACTCATTTCCTACCAACCAACCCCTGGCACTCCAGTGCAGAACAACCCACCCTGAAGGCATCCCATCAGAGACCCCAGCCAGTGGCCTGGAAGTCCACCGCCACAGTGAAGTGCTGAGGTCAGGGCTGACACTCTGGCGCCCCAGTTCCCACCTCCTGAACCCCACGGAAACACACGGTCTCCCTGTATTCTGCTCTGCACCTCTGTAAGCAGTCATGTAGCTCTCTGAAGAAGTCATGGAGTTAATGTGTGTCATGTGAATGAGTAACTCCCAATATCATCAACGAAGAGGATAAAGACACAGGGTGCACTGAACAGCTTATGACAGGTGAGAAGATTCAGCCCTCATTGGTCATGACGGACAGTTACTAAAAGAATTAGTTACAGATACAAACATATCCCTACTTCTTTGTAACACAGTAACAGCCACAGTAAGATGACTAAGGTGACATACCATCAGCAACTCTGCTGACACTTTCAACGGAACTCTCCAAGCATCTGAAGAGAGAAACAGTTTACTTTTCAGAAACACTATGTACATAAAGGAGCCCTTATCAATGTAAAAGCCCTTTCAGGACACATACACACTATTATATATAAAACAGGTTAACAATAACGACCTGCTATATAGCTCAGGGAACTCTACTCAATACTTTTTAATAGCTACATGGGAAAAAAAATCTTTAACAAAAGTAGATGTATGTACAAGTATGACTTATTCACTTTTTTTGCACACCTGAAACTAGCACAACATTGTAAATCAACCAACTTCCAAGAAAAAATCAATTAAAATGAAAGTGTATCAGTAATAACAGAAATGAGACACCTCTCCAGGTGCAGGTCATCTTGAACATGCAGTTGCTCAGGTGATGGCCTCCAGTAAGAGAACCATGAGGACTTTTCCTAAGTTTACAGGGAAGCCTGGCAGGGGCTGAGTGTTGTGTATGAGACAAAGCTGTGCAAACCAGCAGCCTGTGGCCCAATGTAGGCACCACCTGCTCGTGTGTGCTGAACCCTGGACAGTTCTGGGAGCCCTGCACTCTGGCATCCGAGGAACTGTCTGTGATGAGCACAGCACATGGGGGTGGCAGCCCGGCTGGGCCCTTGAGGACACGTGTTAACCGAGGAAGGGCCTGGCGTCTGCACCACGGCTTCAGAGCAGATGTTACACCCAGGTCTGTCCCAGGGAAGCAGGCAGGCTGTGGCTGAAAACCAGAAAGGGCTTTCTTGTGACTGAGGCTGTTAGGACCAGAACTGGACAGGCTCCTTCAAGGGAGTGCATGTTAAAGCAGCATTTGAGTAACCACTTCCTGGAGTGACGCTCAGGTGGGTAAATGGGGTTAAGCACCATCTGGTGTAGTCAGGGCAGTGGGCCTTCCTCGGGATCTGTGCAGCAGAAAGTGGGGGGCGCGGGGGATGCCACGTCTTACAGAGCAAGTTAAACGAGAGCTGGCTTGAAAGACAAGATCAAAAGGCTTTTGAGTGTTCCTTCCACTTCTGAGAGTCCATTAAAAAAAGCAAACTAAAATACAAGCCAATAAAACTCCTGGGTCCAGTATAGAGGGAGACAGTGTGGAGAGGAAACAAGAGATGAGATAAAAAGGACGCAACCCCAAAGCCAACAGCGGCATCTGGAGCACCAGCCCATGGCCACAGGGAGCCAGCCTGCTTACCCAGAAGGTTCAACACCAGGTGCGGGGTTGGGGTAAAGGGCGTCCTGCATGCTGAAGGCAGTGTAGCAGCCATACTGCATCTGCCACAGGGCCTCAGAGTTCCCCAGCAGGATGTCCCCCAGCCACTGGGCATTCAGGCACGGGATCTGCTGTTCTTTGGCTTTCTCATGCTTTAAACAAGTCAGTCTTTTTTGGTGGGGGTGGGGTGGGGGAGAGAAAACACATTCATTAGAGTTACCGGAGTTCAAATTTGTACTTCTGTTAACACAAGCCAGCCCACACTTGCTCGCAATGGAGGTGGCAGGGACTGTTCTACAGAGCTGATCAGGCTGTAAGAAGGTGTCCACGTGATTGCGAGGTCACTGGCCAGTGTGCTTTCACCTCACTACTGTCACCTAATTTGACTGCACCCTCTTAATCATCTAATTTCATTCTTCTGCTACCATTACCACAAATATCACTGCCATTCTTTAAGCAGACTCTGACATCCACCATGGAACTTGGACAGACTGAGAGACCCAGAGCAGGCCCATGAGGGCTGAGACAGAACCCTGGTCAAATGAGGGACCCGGAGCTGCACTGTGTGGGCTGAGATGTAACCCTGGCTGACAGAGGGAGCCTGAGATGCCCTGTGTGGGTCGAGGGCAGAATGCCGGCTGACTGAGGGACCCAGAGCACTGCCGAGCAGGCCAAGGGCAGACGTGGAGGTGGCCGCGTTTACTCTCTGCAGATGAGGACGGTGTTGCTGTGGCACAGGTAGCCCATGTACTTGGCACCTGCCAGGTACACCATTAGCTTCAGGTCGCCCCTGTCGCTGTCAACAAACCCAGTCACAGAGAGAATCTGGGGGAGAAAAGGTCCAGTAAGGTCAAGAGGTAATGACAGTTTAACCCAGTTAATACAACTCTTTCTTCTCCCTGTTAGTTGTGATACAGACCCACGTATTTCCATTCCTCCTCTGGCATTGAGGGACACCTCTGAGAATGCTGTTACTGGTGACAGTACTGCACATGATCCAGCAAGGGGGGACGGAAACAAAATATACCAAATGGGGAACGCTTTCCTGTGTTAGCATGACAGGGTTCAGGTCATGTTAACGAAGTTACTTTATTAAGCCTATGAATATTGGTCAGTTCTTCTTACTGATCCTGGTTTTGGGCTCATCTGATAGGGAGAACTGACAGGAGATGATGTCTGAGAGTCATGTCTGACTCTTTGCCACCCCATGAACTGTAGCCCTCCAGGCTCCTCTGTCCATGGGATCTTCCAGAAAAGAATAGTGGAGTGGGTTGCCATTTACTTCGCCAGTAGATCTTCCCAACCCAGGAATTGAACCCAGGTCTCCTGCATTGCAGACAGACACTTTACTGTCTGAGCCACCAGGGAATAGGCATTTATTAAACAGTGTCAAAGACTTGGGAGAATCCACTAAATGTCAGTAAGCTGTGATTGTTACAGGGGGACAGAGAAGGAAACAAGATGCTTATTTCATTCAGGAGTACAGGGGGAGCCTTATGTGCTGGGAGCACAGCTTGCCCCCCAGGGGGAAGGCCACTGTAAAGCGCAGGGCCGGATGGGGTGGCACCAGCTTCTTTTTCTTCAGGATCATGTTCAGCCAGTGTGCCATGATGCACCTCTTCCTCTCCTTTATGGCCTGTGAACACAACAGTACAGGCCAGTCATTGGAGGCTTTACTGCAGGTGACATACAGAACTGTAAGGGTGTGTAACTACAAGGTCACTTTTATTGGAAGTCCTATAAATAGAGGAATTCCAGGAGCTTATGACTCAATTTACTAAACTAATAAACTACAGCAATGTCACAGGTCAACTAGAACACAATCCGAAACACAGGAACAAGAGCTGACCATGGGGAGGAAAGCTGACAGCCCAGGAAATGATTTTAGTCATGGAAAGAGATGACACTTCCAATCATCAGATTTCGAATTGCCCATGAGAACACAATGAGTTATGAAAACGTAACTGCCTCTGGAATTAACTGTGGGACGACCCCTATGTGCTCTTCACCAGGCGTTTCTCAGAGGCCATGTACCACATACACACTAACAGCAGTCAGCCTATGAACAAAAACCCATCAGAGAAGAGGAGAAATGAAACCTGAGGGGATGAGCACAAGCAGCACTGAGGGGGAGCTGCCAGTCAGCAGCTGTGAGCGACCCTGCTCCTGCTGCTCCATGCTCAGGTGGCCCTGCCAGGGCAGACGGTGTCCACCTCCCCCTCACAGGGAACCTGCCTTTCTTTCCTGGTCCTCACAGACAGAGAAGCAAGGAGCCACAGAAGTGTCCACATGCCAAAGGTGGATGGAAATCAGTGAGGTGGGGGAAAGTCCTTTCCAAGCATGACCATCCCAGCATTGCTCAGAGCTCTCCTGGTCACAGCAGAACTGAGCCCTCACCTGTGCAAACAGCCCACTGACCTGACTCCTACAGAGCAGGTGGGTGCAGCGGCTCATGAACGTGGGGTCCACAGCTCCTCCATGCACCTAGTTGATCTGCACATACACGACACCCACTGTCAGTCAGCTCCCATGCCTGGGGAAGAGGGACTTGTGATCTCCAATCGGACAGCAATTCACGAGATCCACCACATACGTACACAGTGTATTTCCCAAAGTTTCCCAAAGTGTGAACAAACTATGTTATGTCTACGGGCTTTCCCACCCAGCACTACACAGCAAAAATGAACTCTAAGCCCTGTTTCATCTGAACTTGTGGAGGAAGAGTGGGATGCTCTCTTTCTAAGACAGGGCAATGTGGACATTTTAGATAAACCAGCTGTTCTGTGCTGTGGGGCATCCCACATCTCAGGGGGCTGGCTGCACCCTGACCCCCACCCCAGCTGTGGCGAAGAGCACTTCCTCCGCTGGGACAGTGAGAAAGGTTTCAGACATCGCCAACTGGTCCTTGGGACCAGAAAGCATTGCCTTTAAGAAACTTTATTCTAAAAAGAAAAAAGAAAGCAAAGCAAGATGAAGTTAAATTCAGTTTCTGATATTCTGAATTTTTTGATACCATCCTGTATCCCAACTGCAGTGGATCCACAGTTGTGTGACACTGAGGGGGACACTGTTACCAAAAGGGCAAGAACTTTCTTGGGTTGGCCAAAAAGTTCCTTTGATTTTTTAACTAAAAGAGATATTTTTTATCTGCCCCCCAAACTTGACTGAACAACATATTCATCGTTTTGTTCCACTTCTTCCATTTTTCAGTTCAGTTCAGTTCAGTCAGTCAATCGTGTCCGACTCTTTGCAACTCCATGAACTGCAGCATGCCAGTCCTCGCTGTCCAACACCAACTCCCAGAGTTTACCCAAACTCATGTCCACTGAGTCGGTGGTGCCACCGAACCATCTCATCCTCTGTCATCCCCTTCTCCTCCTGCCTTCAATCTTCCCCAACATCAGGGTCTTTTCAGATGAGTCAGCTCTTCGCATCAAGTGGCCAAAATATTGGAGTTTCAGCTTTAACATCAGTCCTTGCAATGAACACTCAGGACTGATTTCTCTTAGGATGGATGGGTTGGATCTCCTTGCAGACCAAGGGACTCTCAAGAGTCTTCTCCAACACCACAGTCCAAAAGCATCAATTTTTTGATGCTCAGTCCGGTTTATAGTCCAACTCTCACATCCATACATGACCACTGGAAAAACCATAGCCTTGACTAGATGGATCTTTGTTGACAAAGTAATGTCTCTGCTTTTTAATATGCTGTCTAGGTTGGTCATAACTCTCCTTCCAAGGAGTAAGCATCTTTTAATTTCATGGCTGCCATCACCATCTGCAGTGATTTTGGAGCCCCCAAAAATAAAGTCAGCCACTGTTCCCAATGTTTCCCTATCTACTTGTCATAAAGTGATGGGACCAGATGCCATGGTCTTAATTTTCTGAACGTTGAGCTTTAAGCCAAATTTTCACTCTCCTCTTGCACTTTCATCAAGAGGCTCTTTAGTTCTTCTTCACTTTCTGCCATAAGGGTGGTGTCATCTGCATATCTAAGGTTGTTGATATGTATCCTGGCAATTTTGATTCCAGCTTGTGCTTCCTCCAGCCCAGCATTTCTCATAATGTACTCTGCATATAATTTAAATAAGCAGAGTGACAATATACAGCCTTGAAATACTCCTTTTCCAATTTGGAACCAGTCTGTTGTTCCATGTCCAGTTGTAACTGTTGTTTCCTGACCTGCATACAGGTTTCTCAAGAGGCAGGTCAGGTGGTCTGGTATTCCCATCGTTTTCTGAATTTTCCAGTTTATTGTGATCCACACAGTTAAATGCTTTGGCATAGTCAATAAAGCAGAAATAGATCCTTTTCTGGAACTCTCTTGCCTTTTTGATGATCCAGTGAATGTTGGCAATTTGATCTCTGTTTCCTCTGCCTTTTCTAAAAAGTAGCAGCTGAGCTTTGCTGGAGCAGAGATACCCCACATCCAAGGTAAGAGAAACCCAAGTAAGATGGTAGGCACTGAGAGAGGGCATCAGAGGGCGGACAGACTGAAACCACAATCACAGACAACTAGCCAATATGATCACACAGACCACAGCTTGTCTAACTCAGTGAAACTAAGCTATGCCATGTGGGGTCACCCAAGACAGATGGATCATGGTGGAGAGGTCTGACAGAATGTGGTCCACTGGAGAAAGGAATGGCAAACCACTTCAGTATTCTTACCTTGAGAACCCCATGAACAGTATGAAAAGGCAAAAAGATAGGACACTGAAAGATGAACTCACCAAGTCGGTAGGAGCCCGATGTGCTACTGGACATCAGAGGAGAAATAACTCCAGAAAGAATGAAGGGATGGAGCCAAAGCAAAAACAACACCCAATTGTGGATGTGACTGGTGACAGAAGCAAGGTCCAATGCTGTAAGAGTGCATAGGAACCTGGAATGTTAGGTCCATGAATCAAGGCAAATTGGAAGCAGTCAAACAGTAGATGGCAAGAGTAAACGTTGACATTCTGGGAATCAGCGAACTAAAATGGACTGGAATGGATGAATTTAACTCAGATGACCATTATATCTACTACTGTGGGCAGGAATCCCTTAGAAGAAATGGAGTAGCCATCATAGTCAACGAAAGAGTCCGAAAACGCAGTACTTGGACTCAATCTCAATTAGCTTCTTTGTGGGATTGGAGAGCTTTCTCTTTTTGTAAGCTTAAATATATATGAGTTCTTCTTTTGCTGTATCTGACGACCTGCTACATTGTGTTTTCATTTTGATTCACCTCAGAATATGTTCTCATTTCCCCTGTGAGTTATTCTTTGGCTCATTGGGCCCTTCGGAATGTGTTGTTTAAATTTCCACACATTACATTTTTCAAATTGTCCTCCCACTGTTGATTTCAATTTACATATTTTGCATGCCAGAGACCATATTTGGTATGATTGAAATTTTATTTTTTTGGTATGATTGAAATTATTAATGGTTGTCTCATGGCTTAATATAAACCCAATTCTCAAGAATATTCTGGAGAATATTCTCTGTGCAGTTGAGACAGATGTGTATTCTCCTGTTCTTTTTGGGTGGAATGTACTGCACACCTGTGTTTGGTCCACTGGTTTGTATTGTCATGTAGGTTCTCTCTTCTCTCAGTGGTCTTATCTTCTTCTTGAATTATTTGGATATTTCTTGTTGGACTATAGTTCTTGCTCATGTTTTGCAGTTTTTACACATCATGTTAGTCTAAAGGCAGAGAAAAAAATTCAAATATTCAGTTCAGTTCAGTTGATCAGTCGTGTCTGACTCTTTGCGACCCCATGAATTGCAGCACGCCAGGACTCCCTGTCCATCACCAACTCCCAGAGTTTACTCAAACTCACGTCTATCGAGTCGGTGATGCCATCCAGCCATCTCATCCTCTGCCGTCCCCTTCTCCTCCTGCCCTCAATCCCTCCCAGCATCAGGGTCTTTTCCAGTGAGTCAACTCTTCACATGAGGTGTCCAAAGTATTGGAGTTTCAGCTTCAGCGTCAGTCCTTCCAATGAACACCCAGGACTGATCTCCTTTAGGATGGACTGGTTGGATCTCCTTGCAGTCCAAGGGATTCTCAAGTGTCTTCTCCAACACCACAGTTCAAAAGCATCAATTTTTCGGTTCTCTTCACAGTCCAACTCTTACATCCATATATGACCACTGGAAAAACCATAGCCTTGACTAGACGGACCTTTGTTGGCAAAGTAATGTCTCTGCTTTTTAATATGCTATCTAGGTTGGTCATAATTTCCTTCCAAGGAGTAAGCGTCTCTTAATTTCATGGCTGCAATCACCATCTGCAGTGATTTTGGAGCCCACAAAAATAACGACTGACACTGTTTCCACTGTTTCCCCATCTATTTCCCATGAAGTGATGGGACCAGATGCCATGATTTTAGTTTTCTGAATGTTGAGCTTTAAGGAAACTTTTTCACTCTCCTCTTTCACTTTCATCAAAAGGCTCTTTAGTTCTTCAATTTCTGCCATAAGTGTGGTGTCATCTGCATATATGAGGCGATTGATATTTCTCCCGGCAATCTTCATTCCAGCTTGTGCTTCCTTCAGCCCAGCATTTCTCATGATGTGCTCTGCATATAAGTTAAAAAAGCAGGGTGACAGTTTACAGCCTTGATGTACTCCTTTTCCTATTTGGAACCAGCCTGTTGTTCCATGTCCAGTTCTAACTGTTGCTTCCTGACCTCATACAGGTTTCTCAAGAGGCAGGTCAGGTGGTTTGGTATGCCCATCTCTTTCAGAATTTTCCACAGTTCATTGTGATATACACAGTCAAAGGCTTTGGCATAGTCAGTAAAGCAGAAATAGATGTTTTTCTGGAACTCTCTTGCTTTTTCAATGATCCAGCGGATGTTGGCAATCTGACCTCTGGTTCCTCTGCCTTTTCTTATACCAGCTTGAACATCTGTAAGTTCACGGTTCATGTATTCAAATATTAGGTAACATATTCAAATATTAGGTAACGCTAACTCTTCTTTGATGATGTGAAGTTGCGTGTGTGTGTGATATACCCATATATCATTAATATAAAGATGCTATGACAAAATATATAATTAATATAATCATTGGAATGACTGATGCTGAAGCTGCAACTCCAATATTTTGGCCACCTGATGTGAAGAACTGACTCATCTCGGATGACTCTGTTGCTGGGAAAGATTGAAGGCAAGAGGAGAAGGGGACAACAGAGGATGGATGGTTTGATGGCATCACCGACTGAATAGACAGGAGTTTGAGTAAACTCTGGGAGTTGGTGATGGACAGGGAGGCCTGGCATGCTGCAGTCCATGGGATGGCAGAGAATCAGATATGAATGTGTGAGTGAGCTGAATATATTTAATGTTACTTGTTTCATATCATTTTTTTATTTAAAGTCTGTTTTCTCTACTACTAGTATAGTAACTATGGCTCTTTATTGCTTATTGCTTGCATAAAATTTTTCTTGAAACGTAATGTCAAAAATCTATTCAATTAGAAGATTAGTCTGTTTGACAGTCTATAGTTTCCACAGTAAAAAAAAATCCATTGTCCCATCTTCTAGTATACCACCTTAATGTGTCGGATTTTTTTGTTGTTGTTGCTATTTATTTTACTAAATAGATTTTAGAGTGATTTTAAGAAGTAGCTCTAGATATTTTGATTGCTGTTGTTCAGTCATTCAGTCATGTCCAACTCTTTTGTGACTCCCTGGACTGCAGCACAACAGGCGTCCTTCTCTTTCCTTGTCTCCCATAGTTTGCTCAAACACATGTCCATTGAGTTGGTGATGCCATCCAACCATCTCATCCTCTGTCACCCTCTTCCCCTCCTATCCTCAATCTTTCCCAGCATCCTGGTATTTTCCAAAGAGTTGGCTCTTTGCATCAGGTTGGCAAAATCCTGGAATTTCAGCTTCAGCATTAATGCTTCAAAAGTATATTCAGAGTTGATTTCCTTGAGGATTGATTGGCTTGATCTCCTTGCAGTCCAAGGGACCCCTAAGAGTTTTCTCCAGCATCACATTTTGAAGGCATCAGTTCTTAAGCTCTCAGCCTTATTTATGTTCCAATTTTCACATCTATACATGACTACTGGATAAACCATAGGGGTTTGTGACTGAGGGGACCTTTGTTAATAAGCTGATGTCTCTTTTTAATACAAGGTCTAAGTTTGTCAGTTTTTCCTCCAAGAAGCAAGTGTCTTTTAATATGATGACTGCAGTCACTATTCACAGTAATTTTTGAGCTCAAGGAAATTAAGTCTGTCACTGATTCCACACTTTCCCCTTCTATTTGACAAGTAGTTATGGGACCAGATGCCCTGGGCTTGTTTTTTTTTTTTTTTTTTTTTTTAATATTGAGTTCTCAGCAAGGCTTTTCACTCTCCTCATTCATCCTCATCAAGACACTCTTTAGTTCCTCTTCACTTTCTCTTTTTACAGTGTTGCCAGCTGCATATCTAAGGTTGTTGAAGATTCTCCCAGAAACCTTGATTTCAGCTTATTACAGCCAATGTGGCATTTTGAATAGTATACTCTACATATATTTCATATAAGCAGAATGATAATATGCAGGCTTGTCACTCTCTTTTCCCAGGTTTGAACTGGTAAATTGTTCCAACTCTTGCATCTTGACCTGCATACACATTTCTCAGGTGACAGGTAAGAAGTTCTGTTACTCCTGTCTCTATCAAGCTGTCCATGGTTTACTGTGATACAAATAGCCAATGTCTTTAGTGGAGTCACTGAAGCAGAAGTAAATTCTTCTCTGGAATTCCCTTGTTTCCTCTACAATCCAATGAATATTTCCAAATTGTTCTCTGGTTCCTCTGTTGTTTCCAGTGTAGCTTTCACATCTGAAAATTCTTGGTTTATGTACTGCTGAAGAATTTTGAGTATTTCCTAGCTAGCATGTGAAAGGAGCCAAAGTGCATGCTTGTTTGTACATTCTTTGGCATTACCCTCCTTTGGTGTTGGAATGAAAACTGACCTTTTCCAATCTCATAGCTGCTGATGAGTTTTCCAAATCTGATGACATATGAACTCAGTGCCCCAGTTTAACAGCATCATTAACAGTTTAGCAGTTTCATGTTAATGAATGCTCACAGTTTTTGCCTAAACCATTTGCTTTCTCCTTCATATCTGAATGAGATCCTTTTTGGCTTTAGGTCTGGCTCATTCATCATTTTGTGAATGTTCTACCATCCTCTACTGGCCTGAAGAGTTTCTATTGAAAAACCAACTGCTATCCGGGGATCCAAATGTATGTTACTTATGTCTTTCCTCTTGCTGCATTTAATGTTTGCTTTTTGTGATTAAATTTTCAGTGTTTGATTAATATGTGTTTTGGGGGTATTTCATTTTGGGTTCATCCTGTTTGGGACTCTCTAATGTGTTGGGATTCAGGGAGCTATTTCCTTCCCCATTTAATGGAGGTTCTCAACTTTTATTTCTTCAAGAATGCTCCCATGGCCCGTCGTTTTTTTTTTTTTTTTTTCATTTTTAGTCTTCTCCATTTGGACACCTATGATTCTCATGGTAGGGAATTTAATATTGTCCCAGAATTCTCAGAGATTTTCTTAACTGTTTTCCTTTTTTTTTTTTTTTTTTTTGCATACCCCTCTGTGTTTCATTTATTTCCTCCTTTCCACCTCCACCTAAGTAGTTCTTTCTCTGTCTCAGTAATTCTACTGTTGGTTCCTTCCAGAGTGTTGTTAATCTCAGTTATTGAATTGATTATTACTGCTTGACTGTTCTTTATTTCTTCTAGATCCATGGTAAACATGTTTATTTCTTTTCAGTCTGGGGCTCCAGTGTATTTACTGGTGACTCCTCCTGGCTTTCAAGATTTTGGTCATCTTTACTATCATTATTCTTAATTTCTTTTTCAGGAAGACTTCCCATCTCCTCTTCTATTGTTTGTTTTGGTGGATTGTTTGTTTCATGTACCTTCACCAGATGCATATTTCTCTCCCTTTTCATTTTGTTTAGATTGCCGTGGCCTGGGTCTGCTTTCTGTAGGCTGGAGGGTTATGGATCCATCAGCTGTGGAACCTGATCTTTGTGTGTGGCACTGGACCGGTAAGCTGTCAAGGTTTAATTCTTGGGGTATCTTGTGCTTGTGCTCTGTCGGGTGGAACTGGATCACTTCTCTATGAAGTGTAATGAATTGTCCTGTAATGCACTTTGTGGTTTCTGTGAGCTTGGTATGGCTTTGGGCAGCACCTTTTACAATATTAATTTTTGATTTCCATCTTTGCTGGAGAATAGGTGTTGGTTGTCTTGCATTGGCTGAAATTGCTGGCTTCAGCTTGGGGCTTGATTTCCATGTAGGCATGGAAACTTTTGTGTTTCTCTTTTAATGTTCACTGGTGCCAGGAGTTCAGCAATGATTTAAAGATCTGGAATTGACCTCGTGGCCTCTGGGTTTCGGTCCCCGAGTGACAGTAGCATCAAGAATTCTGCATCCACAGAACAGAAGATTAAACCCAAGGTTAATGGTGAAGCAATTCTCCATGGCCAGAAACAGCCAAAGGGTTCACAGAGTTATACAGAGAAGAGAAAAGTGAGGAGGGAGATAGAGGTTTCTAGGAGGAGAAAAGGGAGAGTCAAAAGGGGAGAGCACAGTTAACTCAGGAAATAAATCCGTAAGTGAAAATATTTCCTAAACATTGAATCCTTAAAGGTAAATACATTGGTAAAATGAGTTTCAAAAAGCAAAGTTTAAGAAGCTAGAATCGAATTTAAACTACTATAAATACTGGAAAGAAGATAGAAGCCAAAATAACTCTCAAACTTATAATGTAGATGTAGAAATGAAAGTAAAGGGAATGATAAACAAGAAAACTGTTTAATGTTTTTTAACATGAAAATAATACAGAATAATCTAACAATTTCTCTAGAGTTGCTGTGAGCTTAGTGGTGTCAGATCAGTGTCAGATAGTCTCTTTTGTCCAAGGCTATTGTTGTCCCTGAATTGCACAGTTTCTGCATTAACTTCAGTTTCAGTTTGTTGCACCTGTCACTTCTGGGTCAGTGCACCCTTCTTTGCTTATTTTTACTTCCTCAGGTTGCAGTTTTCTTTCGTGACTAGTTCACACCTGACTAGTTTGCACCATAACACGAGGGGGCAGTGGGACCTTATTCGACCTCACTTGCTCAGTGGTGTAGTGGTGAGGGGGGGGGGGGGACACTGAAAACCAATACCACTGGGATAGGTGGGGTGCTTGAGGTGGATGGACCACAGTGGGCTTGCCACTGCTGTAGGTGACATGTACTTTCTCAATGCACCTGGCTCAGGTTCCCGGCTGATCCACGAGGGCACTGTCCAAAATGGGTCTTGTGTTTCACGCACTTCCCAAGTCTAAACCACTCAGGCTGCTTTGGTCCATTCCCAGGTCCAAGCTGCTCAGGCGACAGGGTGGCAGGCAAGGCACTGTCCCAGGTAGGCTGTGGATCTTATGTACCAGACAGGTCCCAGCCACTCAGGTTTTGGCTTTGCTAGAAGGGCGATTTGCAAGAGTGCTGTGTCTGGAGGGGTGCTGAACTCAGGCTTTGACCTTCATGGCCTATGCGAACTGTCCATGAACCCAGGAAGATATGATTAGCAACTGGCAGCCTGCTCAGAGTTTGGTGGGAGATGTCCTCTCTGGGGCTGATATAACAGCAGCTTCTTGCCTTCTGCTTCTGGATGATGCAAACATTCTTTTCTGCCTTCATGGAGGAAAGGGCCAGAAATGGCAGCTCGCTTGCACAGCTTTGATATTTTGTAATGTGCAATCTTTTGTTCTGTGAGTGTGCCAGTTTTCACTATGTGATCTTAGAGACTTCTCTCAAGAAAGGTCCTTTTTTGCATTTTTGTCTTTGGTATTCCCCAAATTTAGGATGCTACATAACCATAGCTCTGTCAGATTGTCCTCAGAGCATTAAAACTGGGATCCTTACCACAGGGCAGATGATACAGTCCAGGCAACCCTCCCAGGGCCACCTCAATGATGGTGCATGGGGTCATCTGAGCTTCTTCTCTGCTGGTAATTGCAGTTAGGGACATGTGTTTTTGTTTTTCTTCCCCCTGCATATGTCGCTCTATGCAATCCCAGATTTCGCCACTGTCACCGATCTGAGAGGGTTTGCTATTGTTTGCAATCTTCTCCTCCTTTACAACTTCTTCTTCAAGACAGGTCTCAACCCCTAAATACTTTATCTCTCTTTATGTCTCTTTTATTTTGTCCTAACTCCGCTTGAAGAGACTTGTCTGACTTTCTAGGTAAATAGGGCCAGTCCACAGTGTCCACAATTTGTTTTCTGGAAGTTCTTTCATGTGCAGTCGATCCTTAGATGAATTTGTGTGGGAGAGCGTGGTCTTTGCCTCCTATTCCTCTGACATCTTGGGACCAACCATCAACCTACAAGACACATTTCATCAACTGAAATGTTGTTGTTCTTCAGCCACTAAGCCATATTTGGCTCTTTGTGCCCCCTTGGACTGTAGCACATCAGGCCTCTCTGACCCTCACCATCTCCCATATTTTCCCTGAGATCATATCCTTTGAATCGCTGATGCTATCCAAATTTTTCATCCTCTCTCACTCACTGCTCCTTCTGCTTTCAACATTTCCTAAAGATCATGGTCTTTTCTAATGAATGAATTTAGAGCCACAAAAAATGAAATCTGTCACTCTTTCTGCATTTCCCCCTTGCATTTGCCTTGAACTGGTGGGAACAGATGCCATGATCTTACTTCTTGTAATATTGAGTATTCAAATGTACTGTTTAGCAAATGTTTCCCTATAAACAGTGACAATTATTGTTTTCTTGTAACTTTGTTTTACCTCAGGTTTTAGAATAAGAAACTCTTCTCGAAGTGTTTTCTAAGACTATAGCTACTCATTTTATATAATACTGATGGTTTTAATTTTCTTGCTGGAAGCATGTGTGCTATGCCTCTGTGACAACTGGGTGAAATGTTGATAAAATACCCAGCCTATAAAATATTTCCACATTAACATAATGTCTTGAGCCTGTTCAAGGTAACTAGTTAGTTTTTCTCTAATATGGAAACTAGGCAAATACAAAGGATGACAATACCAAGAAGATATGATATGGAGAGGGGGCAGGCAGCTGAACCACCGTGGCATGAAGGGACAGAAGTTTGGTTCATCAGTGCTTTCTATTGTAATATTTGGAACAAAAAGTTAGTGATGAAGGGAAATTTTACCTACTGAGATATGGAAAAGAGATTCTGATTTATACATCATTTAATTTCAATGTTAGGCTACTCAGAATAGCCTGATTATGACCTATGAACTGTGCACTCTACATCTGTTTTACCCATTAAAGGGAAATACATTTTTAAAAAGTGGGATATCTCTTGTCCCAAATGCAACTAGTTGACCACTGGGAATTTTGTTCAGATATGTTCCTGTGTTACTGGAACCTGAATCTTTAAAATTTTATCCAATGTAAGAATAGCAGCTGCTTTCTTAGTACAATATCTTTAAGCACCTGACAGTTGCAATTTTATGGGTTCAAGGTCTCATCAGTTGTATGAAACCCATCTCTTATTACAGAAAGAATAGCATAAGATGAGCCAGATTATGGCATAGCCTTTCAGCAAGAGGACCTAAATTGTTCAGCCAGAAAGTGATTAACAAATCTTGGGTTGCCCAAATAGTTCATTTACTCTCTTGGGAGTGCGCATTGTTTGGCCACTTTAATGAAGATGCTGTAAGTATTATTTTGACAAAACAAAAACAAAAAACTTGGAACAAGATGCAAGTCCTGAAGCCATGTAAAGTGGTGTTTACTGTGATTTATAAAATATTTTATTTGAGGAGCATAATTTCTACTAATATGTAAGTTTTTAAAACTATGAATGGAGGGGGCTTATTTGATGCTATTAACATTGTATGATTAAAGGAATCAATTTGTTTATAGTTGAGCTTTGTTTCTCTGATTTACCTGGGTTTTAAAAGTTACTAAATAATTTTCTCCTTTGGTTTCAGTTGCAGCACTATGATAATGCAAATTTTGAATGAGGTTATCCCCAAATTTGGTAAAAATGAAAGAAGAGTTGGGAATAAAAATGTCTCTACACTATCTTCATTAGTCTGAGATTATAAGAAGCATTGTAAGCCAGAAGTAATGTGGATGATCATAACTCTGACTTTCATCTTGAAATTAGAGGAGAGGACGTATTTTCAGCCTGCAGAAGTTTAGGTATGCCATTCCTACGAAAGCCTTCTACCATCCAGATAGTTGCTGATACAATTGCTCCAACTCAAAATGTTTTCTCTTCTCCATCATCAAAATCAGTTAGACCACAGAAGCATATTGTGATACATCAACCTGCAACTGTTGTTGTTGTTTTTAATTGAAGGATGATTGCTTTACAGAATTCTGTTGTATTCTGTCAGACCTCAAAATGAATCAACCATAGATATACATATATTTCCTCCCCTTTGAAACTCCCTCCCATCTCCCTCCCTATCCCACACTCTAGGTTGAGCATTTTTCATGGGACTTCATATAGCAGCTACACTAAATCAAATGGCCCAAATGAGAATTTTGCAGCTATGTCTACATCTGTTTCTCAGTACCACATCTTATCTCCATTACAGAACAGTAATTTTGGACTGAGGGTGGAGACTTCTCACTTTCCAGATTTGTACGGTAATATGGCAGCCCATGACAGTGCTTTTCCCAAACTACAACACGCAGGCAATTCATGTTTCCCAGTGCCAAAGATCCCTGATACATCTGCTGCCTCTCTTTCAAGGTCAACTCATCAACCATCTTCATTATTTGAAAATCATCCTAATACAACTGATCTACCAAACAGGTGTCAGATTATGCAGGATAATGAAGATTAGAATTAATGTTGGGAGAGATCAACAAATTCCTACAATTCTCTTATTTGAAGAATAAAGTGACATGTTCATCTTCATAGTGTCAATTTCTATTTTGAAATAATTGAGAGTAAAATGAGAGTATTATTTCAGCACCTGGCTATTGTACTGTGCTTTAGTATAAACTCTTCTATTCAAGGAATCATGCAATATGCATCCTATGTAAATTACACCTAATGAATTGTTTAAAAAATATAAAATTAGAACAAAGTGAAAAGATGAAATGTAAATAAAATGATTTTGAAATCATCCAGGCTGAATTGACTGGGTGTCTAAGTTAGGATGGTATGGGAGAAGGAACAGATACAAATAAAATTTAGAAAAAGCAAATGAAGAGTATGTAGTTTGCTGCTTCCTCAGTTTTATTATATCATGTCAGTTATCAGGAGGAAAGCTAAGAGGTTAGACAGCAGGTTGTCTTCATTAAACAAAAATTTGTTTCATACTTGAAAATACTGAGATGTTCTCAGTAACCATGACCACCATCATACCATCACTGGAATACCAACAATAACATGACATAGTCAAAGATTGCACCACAGTCAGCAAAAGATAGGTATTTTACCAGCGAGATTATAAAGGGTCATTTTTGTTCTGCTCTCCTTATATAATGTCTTCATTTCAGCCCACCAAGACACCACCCTATATTTCCTAATGTATATTTTGATGTTGCTTTCCTGTCCCTAAAAGAAAGACTTAAATCCTTGTGGTGAATGCAGCATCTCATCATGGTTAACCAGTTCTTGGAAGACATGGCATCTGTTTCCCTTAGTAGCTTCATTATCTATCTGTTTCACTGAATTTCTAGAGCTACAATCAGGCTAAATATTTTCAGTCATGCTAAGCCACATTTCACAATGTTTCTTAAACTCTTGTATGGAATTGGAAAGAACCTGTTTGCCTACCTACCAAGTTATTCACATGTATCAGATTCTTCTATGTATCGTGTCTACCCAAGTTTCCTTATGTATCTTGCACATCAGTTAAGACTTAGTGCCTGCCAAATGATGTATTTTACATACTTACTGAATTAGCAATAAAGAGATGTAATAACCAATCAAAAGCTATATGCATTACTCAACAACATCCCATAGCCTGCACTATTACCATAATTGACCTTTCTTATTTACTGAGAATTTAGTAAAGTGATGTCTCTTCTTGTTGATGCAATGTCTAGGTGTGTCATAGATCACACACATCAAGAAGCAAGTGACATTTAATTTGATGACTGCAGTCACCATTCTTAGTGATTTTGGAGCCAAAGCAAATTAAGCTTGTGACAGTTTCCACACATTTACCCCTTCTATTTGCTGAGTAATGATGTTACCAGATGCCCTGATCTCTGTTTTTATGAATGTTGAGTTTTCAGCAAGATTTTTCACTCTTCTCTTTCACCCTCATCATGAGGCTCTTTACTTCCTCTCCACTTTCTATTTTTTTTTTCTGTCTTACCATCTGTATATCTGAGATTGTTGATGTTTCTCCCAACAACCTTGATGTCAGCTTGTGATTTATTCACCTGGTATTTTCATAGTATTCTCCACATGTTTCACATAAGCAGAGTTATGAACTGGTTTGTCACTCTCCATTCCCAGTTATGAAATGGTTAATTGTTTCATGTCTGGTTCCATTTCTTGCATCTTGACTCATGTAAGAGTGGTTTCAACTTTCAACTTTTACCTCCTCAAGAATTTTCCATGTACTCCCCTCCCCCCCCCCTTTTTTTTTGCAGTTTTTTCCTTCCGGACGTCTGGTTTCTGCATCTGGTTTCTCCATTTGGTTTTCTCCACCTGGTTTTTCATCGTGGGGCATTGATCATTGCCCCGGATGTCTCAGAGGTTTATGTGTGTCTTTCTTTCTTTCTTTCTTTCTTTTTGCACACTCTACTGTGTTTCATCTATTTCCTTGTTTCTACCTCCAGCTAATTAATTCTTTCTCTGTCTCATTTACTCTACTGTTGGTTCCTTCCAGAGTGCTGTTAATCTCAGTTACTGCGTTGATTATTACTGCTTGACTCTTCTTTATTTCTTCTAGATCCCTGGTAAACATGTTTATTTCTTCTCAGTGTGGGCCTCCAGTGTATTTACTGGTGACTCCTCTTAGCTTTGAAGATTTTGGTCATCTTTATTCTCATTATTCTGAATTCGTTTCAGGAAGACTTCCTATCTCCTCTTCTTTTGTTTGTTTTGGTGGCTTTTTATCATGTACCTTCACCAGCTGAATGTTTCTTTCCCTTTTCGTTTTCTTTAGCTTGCATGGTTTGGGTCCCCTTTCTGAAGGCTTATAAAGGGGTATGGTTCCACTTCATTGTGGAACCTGACCTTTGTGGGTGGGATTGGACCAGTGACTTGTCAAGGTTTAAGGCTTAGGGGAATTTGTGTGTGTGCACTGCCAGGCGGATCTGGATCTCTTCTCTCTGGAGTGCAGTGAATTTTCCAGGATTGTGCTTTGGGGTGTTTGTGGGTTTGGCATGATTTCAGGCAGCCCCTTTCATAATATTCACTGTTGTGTTTCTGTTTTGCTGAAGAATAGGTGTGAGGTCTCTTGTACTGGACTTGCTGCCTCAAGCCTGGAGCCTGCTTTCCATGTAGGCATGGAAACTCTGGGGTGTGTGCCTGTCCTTTAATGTTCCCTGAGGTCAAGGGTTCTATGGTGATCTAAAGTTCTGGAATCAACGTCCTGGCCTCTGGTTTCTGTCCCCAAGTTACAATAGCATCAAAAATCCACATCCACACAATACAGAAGTTAAAATCCCTAGGTTAATGGTGACACAACTCTCCTCATCCAGAAACAGTCAAAGGCATTCACAGAGTTACAAAGAGCAGAGAAAAAGGAGGAGGAAGATAGAGGTGCCTAGGGGGAGAAAAGGGAGAGTCAAAAGGGGAGATAGCAATCAACTCAGGAAACAAATCCCTAAGTGAAAGCAGATCCTAAAGATGTTGTTTCTAAAGCTACAAAGTTGATAACCATTTTAAGAAAGCAGAAATAAACAACCAAGAATAAAATTTAGACTCGTTTAAGTAGTGTAAAAAAAGAGGCCAAAATCATTCTCATATATATATAAAATGTTTAAAAAATAGATTTATGTTTATTTTTTAGAAAGGTAATAATAGTCAATAGAAATAAAAGTTTAGGGAATAATAAAGCACTAAAAGTTTTAAAATTTAAAGAAATCATAATTATAGAAATAGATCTCAGAATTTCTAAGAAGTTGTTTTGTGCTTTATGGTGTCAGTACATTGTCAGATAGTCTGTTGAAGTTTGTACATGTGAAAGGCTACTGTTGCCCCTCAAGTGAACAGTCTCGGCATTAACTACAGACTGTTATTTCATTGAACCTGTCACCTCTGGGTTGGGTTACACTTCTTTGCTAATATTTTCTTCTTCTATTTGAAAGCATCTCCCATGTCTGGTTTTCAACATGAACACAGGTGTGGGAGCCTCTTATTCATTTTCACTTGCTCAGTGATTTGGTGGTGAGGGGCAGGACACTGAAAACAGAAATTGAACCTGCAACTGAGATTTTCTGTCACATTTAAGATCAACCTCTAAGTCCAACACTGTATTTCTTTTCTTGTTCTAAGCAGTCTCTTCTTTAGATTGAAAAGTATGAAAGAAAGAGAGAGACATAGGGGATCGTAGACCTCCTCATGTTCCAAGAGTAATTTTAATCAGAGAAGTTAGAAAAGGCAGAAACAAAGGAAAATAATCAAGCAATATAAAATAATAAGGATTTAGCCATTAAGCAAAGTCAAGGATCTTTAGTTCCTCCTCAAGGGCCACAGATAATATTCTGAGCAATATCCTGTGCACAGTTTTAGAGATGCTAAAGCCCCAACCAGGCTGAAATTTAAGTACATAGACCACATAGTCGATGGAACCAGCCAGTCAATGATGTTGTCTCCCAATATCCTCAGTAACAGGCCATAGTAGAATGTCCTAAAACTGATCACACACCCCATGGCCTACCCTGACTCTGTCGTTATATCCTTCCCCTGAAAGCATTTGGGGAGTGTGGGTCTTTTAATCACCAGCTGCTAGGACGCCTTACTTGGTCCTACAATAAACATTACACTTGCTTTCACTGCAATGCACTATCAGTTGACTGACTTTATTGCACAGAAGTGAGCAGACCCAAGTTTGGTTTGGTAACAGTACTGAATGCTAAGAATGTGTGTATAGAAGAGTGATAAATCACTTTTGTTTCAGGAACCAAGTAGATTTATTGATGTGAGTTTTCTGTGTAAATATTCTTTAGGAATGAGATTTTGCAGGTTTCACATTTTTGGTTACTATTTATGTAAGCAGCCTGTATTTAAGTTGATACAGAAGTAGACACTGGTTGAACATTACCCTTCAATTGCTAGGAGACCAGTGACTTTGTGATGTCACAGCTACCCTTCAATTGCTAGGAGACCAGTGACTTTGTGATGTCACAGCTTTTTGACTTTGAGAACCACTGTGATGGTCTAGAAAGTTTATCTCTGTAGGCCAGCCAGGCAGCATTTGAAGTTGCGGAGTGTAAAATCAGACAGATAAGAAAAGTATCTGAGGAAATATTTCTTTGAGATGGCACATTTTTCTTCAGAATTTCAAGATGTGCTTCCTAGAGATGAATCAACTGGTTCAGAAACCACCATTAGATCCCCTTTGTGTGATTACACACATACTGAGGACTCAGTTTTGAGATCTATCATTGAAGAAGCAGCCTTTCAGGCTTTGTTTGAGGAAGTAGTGTTAAAAATGCCACGTTACACATTTTCTGTCTCTGAAACAGATGAATTGAACGATTTTCTTTCACTCAATTTTCCTCAAAAACTTTGGAAGATAGTTGAAAGTGATCAGTTTAAATCTATTTGGTGGGATGAGAGTGGCACTTCTATAGTGATCAATGAAGAAGTCTTCAAGAAAGAAGTCTTAGAAAGAAAGGCCCCTTTCAGAATATTTGAAACTCGTAGTGTGAAAAGTATAGTTCGACAGCTTAACCTTTATGGGTTTAGAAAAAAGCAACAAACTTTTCAAAGATCTGCTTCACTAGCTGACTTTCTGGAAGAAGAAAACAATGTCTCTGTTTTGAGCAAGGTATTCCAAACTTTTCACTTATTATTGGCAATATGTAAGATTAAATCATGTAACCTAGAAAGCATGTTCACATATGTAGCTAAAACTGAATTTAAAATTGAGATAACAAACTGTTGAAAAGCTTTGTTTTTTGAAGTTGAGAACAGCTAGAGGTTAAAATATTTGATATTTAACAAACATTCCTAGCAACTTGAACCCGGATACAAGTCCTGAAGCTAATTAAAGTGGGATTGACTATATATGTTTACAACATATTTTTACTTGGTATTTACTGTATTTACTGTATATGTTTACAACATATTTTTACTTGAGGATCATAATTGCTTCTAACATGTACGGTTTTTTTTTTTTTTTTATAGTGCTTATGCTTTCATGGTTTTTTAAATTATATTTTAAATTTTAATTGGAGGCTAATTACATTAGAATATTGTAGTGGTTTTGCCATACATGACACGAATCAGCCATGAATGTACATGTGTTCCCCATCCTGAACCCCTCTCCCACCTCCCTCCCCATCCCATCCGTCTGGGTCATCCCAGTGCACCAGCAATGAGCACCGTGCTCATGCATTGAACCTAGACTGGCGATCTGTTTCTCATATGTTAATATACATATTTTGATGCTATTCTCTCAATTCATCCCACCCTTGCCTTCTCCCACAGAGTCGAAAAGACTGTTCTTTACGTGTGTGTCTCTTTTGCTGTCTCACATATAAGGTTATCATTACCATCTTTCTAAATTGCACATATATGCTTTGGTATACTGTATTGGTGTTTTTCTTTCTGGCTTAATTCACTCTAAGGCTCCAGTTTCATCCACCTCATTAGAACTGATTCAAATGTATTCTTTATAATGGCTGAGTAATATTCCTTTGTGTACATGTACCATTGTTTTCTTATCCATTAGTCTGCTGATGGAAATCTAGGTTGCTTCCATGCCCTGGCTATTTTAAACAGTCCTGTCATGAACATTTGGGTACAAGTGTCTCTTTCGGTTCTGGTTTCCTCAGTGTGTATGCCCAACAGTGGGATTGCTGGGTCATATGGCAGTTCTATTTCCAGTTTTTAAAGGAATCTCCACACTGTTCTCCAGAGTGGCTGTACTAGTTTGCATTTGCACCAACAGTGTGAGAGGGTACCCTTTTCTCCACAGCCTCTCCAGCATTTATTGTTTGTAGACTTTTGGATAGCAGTCATTCTGATTGACATAAGATGGTACCTCATTGTGGTTTTGATTTGCATTTCTCTCTATCTTTTCATGTGTTTGTTAGCCATCTGCATGTCTTCTTTGGAGAAATGTCTGTTTAGTTCTTTATCCTGTTTTTTGATTGGGTCATTTATGTATTTGGAATTGAGCTGCAAGTGTTGCTTGCATATTTTTGAGATTAATTCTTTGTCAGCTGCTTCATTTGCTATTATTTTCTCCCATTCTGAAGGCTGTCTTTTCACCTTGCTTATAGTATCCTTCGTTGTGCAAATGCTTTTCAGTTTAATTAGGTCCTATTTGTTTGTTTTTGCTTTATTTTCCATTACTATTGGAGGTGGGTCATAGAGGTTCCTGCTGTGATTTATGTCGGAGAGTGTTTTGCCTATGTTTTCCTCTAGCAGTTTTATAGTTTCTGGTCTTACGTTTAAATCTTTCATACATTTTGAGTTTATTTTTTGTGTATGGTGTTAGGAAGTGTTTTAGTTTCATTCTTTTACAAGTGGTTGATCAGTTTTACCAGCACCACTTGTTAAAGAGATTGTCTTTTCTCCATTGTATATCCTTGCCTCCTTTGTCAAAGATAAGGTTTCCATAGGTGCATGGATTTATCTCTGGGTTTTCCATTATGTTCCATTGTTCTATATTTGTGTCTTTGTGCCAGTACCATACTGTCTTGATGACTGCAGCTTTGTAGTGTAACCTGAAGTCAGGCAGGTTGATTCCTCCAGTTCCATTTCTTTCTCAAGATTGCTTTGACTATTCGAGGTTTTTTGTATTTCCATACAAATTGTGATATTATTTGTTCCAGTTCTGTGACAAATACCATTGGTAGCTTGATAGGGATTGCATTCAATCTATAGATATCTTTGGGTAGTAAACTCATTTTCACTATATTGGTTCTCTGAATCCATGAACATGGTATATTTTGCCATCTATTTGTGTCCTTTATGATTTCTTTCATCAGTGGTTAATAGTTTCTATATATATATATGTCTTTTGTTTCCCTAGGTAGATGTATTCCTAAGTATTTTGTTCTTTTCCTTGTAATGGTGGATGGAATTGTTTCCTTAAATTCTCTTTCTGTTTTCTCATTGTTAGTGTATAGGAATGCAAGGGATTTCTGTGTGTTAATTATATACCTTGCAACTTTACTATATTCATTGATTAGATCTGGTAATTTTCTGGTGGAGTCTTTAGGGTTTTCTATGCAGTGGATCATGCCATCTGCACACAGAGTTTTACTTCTTCTTTTCCAATCTGGAATACTTTTATTTGTTTTTCTGCTCTGATTGCTGTAGCCAAAACTTACAAAACTATGTTGTATAGTAGTGGCCAGAGTGGGCACCCATGTCTTGTTCCTTTAGGAACATTTCCTTTAGGAACATTTCCTTTAGGGGAAATGCTTTCAATTTTTCACCATTGAGGATAATGTTTGCTGTGGGTTTGTCATATATAGCTTTTATTATGTTGAGGTATGTTCCTCCTATTCCTGCTTTCTGGAGGGTTTTTTTCATAAATGGATGTTGAATTTTGTCAAAGGAATTCTCTGCATCTATTGAGATAATCATATGGTTTTTATTTTTCAATTTGTTAATGTGGTGTATTGCATTGATTAATTTGTGAGTATTAAAGAATAATTTCATCCCTGGTATAAAGCCCAGTTGGTCATGATGTATTATTTTTCAACATGTTGCTGGATTCTGTTTGATAAGATTTTGTTAAACATTTTTGCATCTATGTTCCTCAGTCATATTGGTCTCTAGTTTTCTTTTTTTTTGGCATCTTTGTCTGGTATTGGTATTAGGGTGCTGGTGGCCTAATAGAATGAGTTTGGAAGTTTACATTCCTCTGCAATTTTCTGGAAGAGTTTGAGTAGGATAGGTGTTAGCTCTTCTCTAAAATTTTTCAGCTGTGAAGCCATCTGGTCCTGGGCTTTCGTTTACTGAAAGGCTTCTGACTACATTTTAGATATCCGTGCTTGTGATGGGTCTGTTACATTTTCCATTTCTTCCTCATTCAGTTTTGGAAAGTTGTACTTTTCTAAGAATTTTTCCATTTCTTCAAGTTGTCCATTTTATTGGCCTATAGTTGCTGACAGTAGTTTCTTATGGTCCTTCATTACTGTATAGTCTCTTGTGATTTCTCCATTTTCATTTTTAATGTTTTTAAATTTGATTCTTCCCCTTTTTAACTTGATGAGTCTGGCCAGTGGTTTGTCAATTTTATTTATCTCCTCAAAGAACCAGCTTTCAGCTTTGTTGATTTTTGCTATAGTCTGTTTTGTTTCTTTTGCATTTATTTTTGCTCTATTTTATTATTTCTTTCCTTCTACTTACCCTGGAGTTCTTCATTTCCTCCTTTTCTAGTTACTTTAGGTGTAGAGTTAGGTTATTTATCTGACTTTTTTCCTCTTTCTTGAGGTAAGCCTGTATTGCTATGGACCTTCCCCTAAGCACTGCTTTTACAGTGTCCCGTAGGTTTGGGGATGTTGTGTTTTCATTTTCATTCCTTTGTATGCATATTTTGATTTCTTTTTTTATTTCTTCTGTGATTTGTTGGTTAATCAGAAGCGTGTTGTTCAGCGTCCATATGTTGGAATTTTTAATAGTTTTTCTCCTGTAATTGACATTTAATCTTACTGCATTGTGGTCTGGAGATGCTTGGAATGAGCTCAATTTTTTTGAATTTACCAAGGCTAGGTTTCTGGCCCAGGATGTGATCTATCCTGGAGAAGGGTCCATGTGCACTTGAGAAAAAAGGTGGAATTCATTGTTTTGTGGTGAAATGTCTTACAGATATCAATTAAGTCTAACTGGTCCATTGTATCATTTAAAGTTTGTCTTTCCTTGTTAATTTTCTGTTTAGCTGACATATCCATAGGTGTGAGTGGGATGTCAAGGTCTCCCACTACTATTGTGTTATTGTTAATTTCCCCTTTCATACTTGTTAGCATTTGCCTTACATATTGTGGTGCCCCTTTGTTGGGTGCATATATATTTATAATTTTTATGTCTTCTTCTTGGATTGATGCTTTGAGCATTATGTAGTGTCCTTCTTTGTCTCTTTTCACAGCCTTTATTTTAAAGGCTATTTTATTTGATATGAGTATTGCTACTCCTGCTTTCTTTTTGTCTGTATTTTCATGGAATATCTTTTTCCAACCCTTCGCTTTCAGTCTGTATGTGTCCCTTGTTTTGAGGTGGATCTCTTGTAGACAAGATATATAAGGGTCTTGTTTTTGTATCCATTCAGCCAGTCTTTGTCTTTTGGTTGGGGCATTCAACCCATTTACATTGAAGGTAATTATTGATAAGTAAGATACCATTGCCATTTACTTTGTTATTTTGAGTTTGAGTTTATATATCCTTTCTGTGTTTCCTGTCTAGAGAAGATCTTTTAGCATTTGTTGGAGAGCTGGTTTGATGGTGCTGAATTCTCTCAGTTTTTGCTTGTCTGTAAAGCTTCTGATTTCTCCTTCATATTTGAGTGAGATCCTTGCTGGGTATAATAATCTGGGTTGTTGGTTTTTCTCTTTCATTACTTTAAGTGTGTCCTGCCATTCCTTTCTGGCCTGAAGAATTTCTATTGAAAGATCAGCTGCAATCCTTATGGGAATCCACTTGTCCCTTATTTGTTGTTTCTCTCTTGCTGCTTTTATTTCTTCCATTTATTTTTATTAGTTGGAGTCTAATTACTTTACAATACTGTAGTGGTTCTTGCCATACATTGACATGAATCAGCCACGGATTTACATGTGTTCCCCATCCCGATCCCCCCTCCTGCCTCCCTCTCCATCCCATCCCTCTGGGTCTTTCCAGTGCACCAGCTCTGAGCACTTGTCTCATGCATCCAACCTGGGCTGGTGACCTGTTTCACCCTTGATAGTATACTTGTTTCAATGTTATTCTCTCAGAACATCCCACCCTCGCCTTCTCCCACAGAGTCCAAAATTTTGTTCTGTACATCTGTGTCTCTTTTTCTGTTTTGCATATAGGGTTATCATTACCATCTTTTAAAATTCCATATATATGCATTAGTATACTGTATTGGTCTTTATCTTCCTGGCTTAATTCACTCTGTATAATGGGCTCCAGTTTCATCCATCTCATTAGAACTGATTCAAATGAATTCTTTTTAATGGCTGAGTAATATTCCATGGTACATATGTACCACAGCTTCCTTATCCATTTGTCTGCTGATGGGCATCTAGGTTGGTTCCATGTGCTTGCTATTATAAACTGTGCTAGGATGAACGTAGGGGTACACGTGTCTCTTTTAGATCTGGTTTCCTCAGTGTGTATGCCCAGGAGTGGGACTGCTGGGTCATATGGAAGTTCTATTTCCAGTTTTTTAAGGAATCTCCACACTGTTCTCCATAGCGGCTGTACTAGTTTGCATTCCCACCAACAGTTTAAGAGGGTTTCTTTTTCTCCACACCCTCTCCAGCATTTATTGCTTGTAGACTTTTGGATAACAACCATTCTGACTGGTGTATAATTGTACCTCATTGAGGTTTTGATTTGCGTTTCTCTGATAATGAGTGATGTTGAGCATCTTTTCATGTGTTTGTGAGCCATCTGTATGTCTTCTTTGGAGAAATGTCTGTTTAGATCTTTGGCCCATTTTTTGATTGGGTCATTTATTTTTCTGGAATTGAGCTGCAGGAGTTGCTTGTATACGTTTGAGATGAATCCTTTGTCTGTTTCTTCATTTGCTATTATTTTCTCCCAATCTGAAGGCTGTGTTTTTACCTTGCTTATAGTATCCTTCGTTGTGCAAAAGCTTTTAAATTTAATTAGGTCCCATTTGTGGACTTTTGCTTTTATTTCCAATATTCTGGGAGGTGGGTCATAGAGGATCTTGCTGTGATTTATGTCGGAGAGTGTTTTGCCTATGTTCTCCTCTAGGAGTTTTATAGTTTCTGGTCTTAGATTTAGATCTTTAATCCATTTTGTGTTTATTTTTGTGTATGGTGTTAAAAAGTGTCCTAGTTTCATTGTTTTACAAATGGTTGCCCAGTTTTCCGAGCACCACTTGTTGAAGAGGTTGTCTTTTTTCCGTTGTATATTCTTGCCTCCGTTGTCAAAGATAAGGTGTCCACAGGTATGTGGATTTATCTCTGGGCTTTCTATTCTGTTCCATTGATCTATATTTCTGTCTTTGTGCCAGTACCATACTGTCTTGATGACTGTGGCTTTGTAGTAGAGCCTGAAGTCAGGCAGGTTGATTCTTCCAGTTCCATTCTTCTTTCTCAAGATGCTTTGGCTATTCGAGGTTTTTTGTATTTCCATACAAATTGTGAAATTATTTGTTCTAGTTCTGTGAAGAATACCGTTGGTAGCTTGATAAGGATTGCATTGAATCTATAGATTGCTTTGGGTAGAATAGCCATTTTGACAATATTGATTCTTCCAATCCATGAACACAGAATGTTTCTCCATCTGTTTGTGTCCTCTTTGATTTCTTTCATCAGTGTTTTATAGTTTTCTATGTATAGGTCTTTTATTTCTTTAGGTAGATATACTCCTAAATATTTTATTCCTTTTGTTGCAATGGTGAATGCTATTATTTCCTTAATTTTTCTTTCTGTTTTCTCATTGTAATATATAGGAATGCAAGGGATTTCTGTGTGTTAATTTTATTCCTGCAACTTTACTGTATTCATTGATTATCTCTAGTAATTCTGGTAGCATCTTTAGGGTTTTCTATGTAGAGGATCATGTCATCTGCAAACAGTGAGAGTTTCATTCTTCTTTTCCTATCTGGATTCCTTTGATTTCTTTTTCTGCTCTGATTGCTGTGGGCAAAACTTCCAAATCTATGTTGAGTAGTAGTGGTGAAAATGGGTACACTTGTCTTGTTCCTGATTTTAGGGGAATGCCTTCAAATGCTTTCAAGTTTTCACCATTGAGGATAATGTTTACTGTGGGTTTGTCATATATAGCTTTTATTGTGTTTCAGTATGTACCTTCTTAGAGAAGGCAATGGCACCCCACTCCAGTACTCTTGCCTGGAAAATCTCATGGTTGGAGGAGCCTGGTAGGCTGCAGCCGATGGGCTCGTGAAGAGTCAGACATGACTGAGCGACTTCACTTTCACTTTTCACCTTTATGCATTGGAGAAGGAAATGGCAACCCACTCCAGTGTTCTTGCCTGGAGAATCCCAGGGATGGGGTCACACAGAGTCAGACACGACTGAAGTGACTTAGCAGTAGCAGCATGTTCCTTCTATTCCTGCTTTCTGGAGAGTTTTTATCATAAATGGATGTTGAATTTTGTCAAAGGCTTTTTCTGCATCTATTGAGATAATCATATGGATTTTATCTTTCAATTTGTTAATATGGTGTATGACATTGATTGATTTGTGGATATTAAAGACTCCTTGCATTCCTGGGATAAAGCCTACTTGGTGATGATGTATGATCTTTTTCATATGTTGTTGGATTCTGTTTGCTAGAATTTTGTGAAGGATTTTTGCATCTATGTTCATCAGTGATATTGGCCTGTAGTTTTCCTTTTTTCATGGCATCTTTGTCTGGTTTTAGATTAGGGTGATGGTGGCCTCATAGAATGAGTTTGGAAGTTTACCTTCTGCAGTTTTCTGGAAGACTTTGAGTAAGATAGGTGTTAGCTCTTCTCTCAATTTTTGGTAGAATTCAGCTGTGATGCCGTCTGGTCCTGGACTTTTGTGTGCTGGAAAATTTCTGATTACAATTTCGATTTCCATGCTTGTGATGTGTCTGTTAAGATCTTCTGTTTCTTCCTGGTTCAGTTTTGGAAAGTTATGCTTTTCTAGGAATTTGTCCATTTCTTCCAAGTTTTCCATTTTATTGGCATAGCATTGCTGGTAGTAATATCTTATGACCCTTTGTATTTCAGTGTTGTCTGTTGTGATCTCTCCATTTTCATTTCTAATTTTGTTGATTTGATTCTTCTCCCTTCGATTCTTAATGAGTCTTGCTAACTGTTTGTCAATTTTGTATATCTACTCAAAGACCCAGCTTTTAGCTTTGTTGATTTTTGCTATGGTCTCTCTCTCTTTTTTTTTGCATTTATTTCTACCCTTATTTTTAAGATTTCTTTCCTTCTACTAACCCTGGGGTTCTTCATTTCTTCCTTCTCTAGTTGCTTTAGGTGTAGAGCTAGGTATTTATTTGACTTTTTTCTTGTTTCTTGAGGTAAGCCTGTATTGCTATGAACCTTCCCCCAAGCACTGCTTTTACAGTGTCCCATAGGTTTGGGGTTGTTGTGTTTTCATTTTCATTTGTTTCTATGCATATTTTGATTTCTTTTTTATTTCCTCTATGATTTGTTGGTTATTCATAAGCGTGTTATTTAGCCTCCATATGTTTGAATTTTTAATAGTTTTCTTCCTGTAATTGAGATCGAGTCTCACTGCATTGTGGTCAGAAATGATGGCTGGAATGATTTCAATTTTTTTGAATTTCCCAAGGCTAGATTTGTGGCCCAGGATGTGATGTATTCTGGAGAAGGTTCCGTGTGCACTTGAGAAAAAGGTGAAATTGATTGTTTTGGGTGCAATGTCCTATTGATATCAATGAGGTCTAGCTGGTCCATTGTGTCATTTAAAGTTTGTGTTTCCTTGTTAATTTTCTGTTTAGTATATCTATCCATAGGTGTGAGTAGGGTAGTAAAGTCTCCCACTATTATTGTGTTATTGTTAATTTTCCCTTTTATACTCATTAGCATTTGCCTTACATATTGTGGTCCTCCTATGTTGGGTGCATATATATATATGTATATATATAATTGTTATATTTCTTCTTGGATTCATCCTTTGATCATTATGTAGTGTCTTTCTTTGTCTCTTTTCACAGCCTTTATTTATTTAATTTTTTTCCATTTATTTTTATTCATTGGAGGCTAATTACTTTACAATATTGCAGTGGTTTTTGCCATACATTGACATGAATCAGCCACGGATTTATATGTCTTCCCCATTCCGATCCCCTCTCCCGCCTCCCTCTACATCCCATCCCTCTGGGTCTTTCCAGTGCACCAGCCCTGAGCACCTGTCTCATGCATCCAACCTGGGCTGATGATCTGTTTCACCCTTGATAGCATACTTGTTTCAATGCTGTTCTCTCTAAACATCTCACCCTCGCCTTCTCCCACAAAGTCTAAAAGTCTGTTCTATACATCTGTGTCTCTTTTTCTGTTTTGCATAGAGGGTTATTGTTATCATCTTCTAAAATTCCATATATATATATATATATATGTTAGTATACTGTATTGGTCTTTATCTTCCTGGCTTACTTCACTCTGTATAATGGGCTCCAGTTTCATCCATCTCATTAGAACTGATTCAAATGAATTCTTTTTAATGGCTGAGTAATATTCCATGGTGTATATGTACCACAGCTTCCTTATTCATTCGTCTACTGATGGGCATCTAGGTTGGTTCCATGTGCTTGCTATTATAAACAGTGCTGTGATGAACATAGGCGTGCATGTGTCTCTTTCAGATCTGGTTTCCTTGGTGTGTATGCTCAGGAGTGGGATTGCTGGGCCATATGACAGTTCAATTTCCAGTTTTTTAAGAAATCTCCACAGTGTTCTCCATAGTGGCTCACAGTCTTTATTTTAAAGTCTATTTTATCTGATATGAGTATTGTGACTCCTGCTTTCGTTTGGTCTCCATTTGCATGAAATTATTTTTTCTATCCCTTCACTTTCAGTCTGTATGTGTCCCTTGTTTTGAGGTGAGTCTCTTGTAGACAGCATATATAGGGGTCTTGTTTTCGTATCCATTCAGCCAGTCTTTGTCTTTTGGTTGGGGCATTCAGCCCATTTACATTGAAGGTAATTATTGATAGGTATGGTCCCATTGCCATTTACTTTGTTGTTTTGGGTTTGCTTTTATACAAGCTTTCTGTGTTTCCTCTCTAGAGAAGATCCTTTAGCATTTGTGGAAGAGCTGGTTTGGTGGTGCTGAATTCTCTCAGCTTTTGCTTATCTGTAAAGCTTTTGAATTCTCCTTCATATCGGAATGAGATCCTTGCTGGGTACAGTAATCTGGTTTGTAGTTTATTCTCTTTCATTACTTTAAGTATGTCCTGCCATTCCCTTCTGGCCTGAAGAGTTTTATTGATAAATCAGCTCTTATCCTTATGGGAATCCCTTTGTGTGTTATTTGTTGTTTCTCCCTTGCTGCTTTTAATATTTGTTCTTTGTTTTTGATCTTTGTTAATTTGATTAATAAGTGTCTTGAGGTGTTTCACCTTGGGTTTATCCTGTTTAGGACTCTCTGGTTTTCTAGGACTTGTGTAACTATTTCATTCCCCATTTTAGAGAAGCTTTCAGCTATTATCTCCTCAAGTATTTTCTCATGGCTTTTCTTCTTGTCTTCTTCTTCTGGGACTCCTATGATTCGTATGTTGGGGCATTTCACATTTCCCAGAGTTCCCTGAGGTTGTCCTCATTTCTTTTGATTCTTTTTTCTTTTTTGCTCTCTGCTTCATTTATTTCCACCACTTTATCTTCTACCTCACTTATCCTATCTTCTGGCTCCGTTATTCTACTCTTGGTTCTCTCCAGAGTGTTTTGGATCTCATTTATTGCATTATTCATTACATACTGACTCTTTTTTATTTCTTCTAGGTCCTTGTTAAACATTTCTTGTATCTTCTCAATCCTAGTCTCCAGGCTATTTATCTGTAACTCCATTTTGTTTTCAAGATTTTGGATCATTGTTATTATCACTATCTCCTCCTCTTTTGTTTGGCTTGGTGGGCATTTTTCATGTTCCTTTACTTGTTGGGTATTTCTCTGCCTTTTCATCAGTTTAGATTGCTGTGTTTGGAGTGGCCTTTCTGTGTTCTGGTGGGCTGTAGTTCCTTTTCATTGTGGAGGTTTCTCCCGGTCGGTGGGGTTGGATGATTGGCTTGTCAAGGTTTCTTGGTTAGGGAAACTTGTGTCGGTGTTCTGGTGCGTGGAGCTGGATTTCCTCTCTCTGGAGTGCAATGGAGTGTCCAGTAGTGAGTTTTGAGATGTGTCTATGTGTTTGGTGTGACGTTGGGTAGCCTGTATGTTGACGCTCAGGGCTATGTTCCTGCGTTGCTGGAGAATTTGCATGGTATGTCTTGCTCTGGAACTTATTGGCTCTTGGGTGGTGGTTGGTTTCAGTGTAGGTATGGAGGCTTTTGGGTGATCTCTTATTACTTAATGTTCCCTGTAGTCAGGAGGTCTTTGGTGTTCTCAGGTTTTGGGCTTAAGTCTCCTGCCTCTGGATTTCAATCTTATTCTTCCAGTAGCCTCAAGGCTTCTCTAACTATACAGCATTGATAATAAAACTTCTTGGTTAATGCTGAAAAGATTCTCCACAGTGAGGGGCACCCAGAGAGTTTCACAAAGTTACATGAAGAAGAGGAGAGGGAGGAAGGAGATAGAGATGAGCAGGAGGAGAAAAGGGGGGACTCAAGAGGAGAGAGAGAGAGAGATCTATGCAGTACTCTCTTCCCTAAGTGTTCTCCATAGTCCAGAACACCCACAGAGATTCACAGAATTGGATTGAGAAGAGAAGGGGGAGGGAGGAAATAGAGGTGATCTGGGGGAGAAAAAGGAGAGTCAAAAGGGGGAGAGAGTCATCATCACACTCCTAAGTAAAAATGGGTACTGAATATTGGATTCTTAATGTCCAAAATTGATATCAAATACTGAAAAACAAAGATGAAAAATCTTGAGTAGAGGTTAGACTCTTAAAAATACAATATTAAGAACAAAAACATAAAAATTTAAGAAATATATATGAAGGTCACTTTAAAAATAGGGTCTTCTTTTTTTTTGCAAAGTTAGAGTGAAATGAAAATGAAAATTAAGGAGTAATAGAGGACTTTAAAAGAAAATAAAAATATTTAATTTAAAAAATAGTAAAATTATATGAGAATGAAAATGAAAGTTAAGGAGTAATAGAGGACTCTGTAAGAAAATAATAGAAGAAAAGAAAAATCAGGAAAAAAATTAATTAAAAAATAGTAAAAATATATGAAACTGAAAATTAAGGAGTAATGGAGGTGTAATAGAGGACTTTAAAAAAATAAAAGAAAATGACAAGGAGTAATAGAGGAGTAATAAGGAATTTTAAAAGAAAATAAAAGAGAAAATTAAAAAAAAAGATAAAAAAATTTTTATTTAAAAAAATAGTAAAAATATATCTAGAAATTTCTCTGGAGCTGTTGTGTGCAGAGTGGGTTCGGTTCAGTTTCAGACAGCTCCTTGTTCCAGCTTACACTTCTCGATATCTATAGGCCCCTTCCAGTTTAGTTGGTGTTGACCACAGGGATTTTAATCTGTTGCACTGGTCACTTCTGAAGCGGTTCCCTTTGTTTCTTTGGCTTCTGTTTGCAGGTCTCTTCTGTGTCTAACTTCCACCCTGACACAAGCAGGTGGAGGTTGTCTCTTGTTTTGGTTTGCTTGTTCAGTCGTGCTGTGGGGAGGGAGGGGCACTGCACAGAAATGTCACTGGCCTGTGTGGGGAGCACTTCCAGTGCTCCAGCCACACTGGGTTTGCCCCCTCTCTCAGCGTGTGTGCTTTCCCCGTCTACACTGCTCAGGTTCCAGGCTGCTCTATAGGGAGTGGGCCCTGAGTTGCGTGTGGTTCCAGTTTTCAGGTTCTGCACAAAAGCACAGACTCGGTTGGGCCTTCGTTTTGTGCCTTCCCCAGCCCGAGCAGCTCAGGAGGCCAGGAGCTTGACGAACAAACTCTCCCTGGGTGCAGTGCGCCTTATCCCCTCAGTGGTCACAACCTCAATTTCCACGCGCAACGGTTTGGTGCGCCTTGTATCTGCTCTGGGGAGCTGGTCTCTAGCCGCAACCCTCCTGGTGGATGTCAACCATCTAGAATCTCAGGAAGTCCTTGGTTAGAAACTGGAAGCCTGTTGGCAGTTTGGTAGGGGATGCCGTCTCTGGGGCCGAGTTTGCCCCTTTCCCCTCCCTCCTGCCCCCTGCCTCCAGCAGGGGATTGGCTAGTCCACAGCTGGCTAGCTCTTCTCTGGATTTGTTCAGTCTTTCTTTTGTTCTGCGAACGGCCGGCAGTGTGTTCGGTTAGCGTGCTTTTCGCTGGTTAATTTTCTCTCTCTCTCTTGCTATCCCACAGTTTAAGTTGCTATTTCACATTAGCTCCCTCCAATTGCCCTCAGGGCATTCAGACCCAGTCCTTACCCTAAGCAATGCAGCCTGCTCTTCTTGTTCAGCCTCCACTTGCTGATGGCGAATGCGAGCACTGGGAGTTGCCGTTAAGCACGTAATCTGTGGGTTTTATTTATTTATTTGTTTTTCTCCTAGTTATGTAGCCCTCTGAGGTTCCGACACTCTCCACAGACCCACTAGTGAGAGTGTTTCCTAATGTTTGGAAACTTCTCCTCTTTTAAAACTCCCTTCCTGGGACAGATCTCCATCCCTATGTCTTTTGTGTCTCTTTTTATCTTTTATCTTTTGTCCTACCTCCTTTCAAAGACAATGGGCTGCCATTCTGGGGGCTTGATGTCCTCTGCCAGCATTCAGAAGATGTTTTGTGGAATTTGCTCAGCTTTCAAATGTTCTTTCAAAGAATTTGTGGGGGAAAAAGTAGTCTCCCTGTCTTATTCTTCCGCCATCTTCAGAATGCCTCTCTCTAACATGTAAGATGTTAAAACTACTAATGGAGGTATTTTATTTGATGCTATTTCATTTGTATCATTAAAAGAGTAAATGCTTATAGTTTAGTTTTGCTTGTCAGTTTTACCTTGGTTTATAAAAAAACTAAATAATTTTCTCCTTTGATTTTAGATACAAATCTATCATAATCCAAATTTCAAAAGAGGCTATCCCCAACTTTTACTAAGACTGAAAAGAAGAGTTGGGATTAAAAATGTCTCTCCAATATCTTCATTAGTTCCAGATTACAAGAAGAAGCATGTTAAAGCATGGGGCAACATAGATGATCGTAACTCTAATTTTCTTCCTGAAACTAGTGGGGAGAGTGCATTTTCAGCCTCGACAAGTTTAAGTGTGCCTTTCATACGGAAGCCTTATACCAGGCAGACAGTCGCTAATAGAAGTGCCCTAGCTCCGTGTGATTTTCCTTCCCCATCATCAATATCAGTTAGACAAACAGAACAGATTGTGATAGATCAACCTGCTGTTTTAAATCAGTTGAGCATTTTAAATTGGCACTCACATAGCAGCTACACTCAAGCAAATGGCCTCATTGACAACGTTACTACTACAATTACTTCTATTTCTCAGAACCACATCGTATCTCCATTACAGAGCAGTTATTTTGGACTGATGGTGGAGCCTTCTAAATTTCCAGTTGGGTTCAGCAATATGTCAGCCTATGACAGTCCTTTTCCTAACCTGCAGCAGAGAGGCAATTCATGGTCCCCAGTGCCAAGGATCCGTGATACATCTGCCTCCTCTCTTTCAAAGTCAACTCATCAAAAATCTTCATTATATGAAAACCATCCTAATTAAAACTGATCTATCAAATATGTGTCAGATTATACAGCATAATGAAGATGAAAATTTACGGTGGGAGACGTCAACAAATTCCTACAATTCTCATATTTGAACAATAAAGTTACATGTTCATCTTCATAGTTTGATTTTCTATTTTGAAACGAGTAAATGGGGCCTTATTTCATTGTGTGGCTAAATTAATGTATTGTTTTATACACTCTTTAGTTCAAGGAAGCATTGTTTATGCATCCTAGGTAAATGACAGCTAATCAATTGTTTGTAAGCAAGAAAATGAGAACAAAGGAAAGAGAGGTAAAGAATGTAAAAGTGATTTCTGAAATCATCCCTGCTGAAGTGAATGGGTGTCTACATTATGATGGTATGGGAGAAGGAAGGGATACAAATAAAATAAAAAAATTCAAATACACAGTACATACCTTAGAGTATTCTGAGTTACATCATACTCTATGAGGTACTGGATGGAGTCTTAAGAGGTTATACAGATTGTCCTCATCATAGAAATTCATTTCATCTATGAAAATATAGATGTTGTAGCATATCCAAAATCATGATCACCATCATACCATCACTGGGATACCAAAAATAACATGGCATAGTCAATGATTGGCCCATGGTCAGCACAAGATTGGCACTTTACAAGATAGGTATTTTACCTTATAATACAAGGCATTATATAGGGTCATTTTTGCCCTGCTCTCCTTAAGGCATGCCTTTATTTCCTCCCACCAAGTTTCCACCCTGTATTTCCTAGTGCATATTTAGATGTTGCTTATCTGTTCCCACAGAGATGGAATAAATTCCTTGTGGTGATTGCAGCACCTCAGTATGGTTAACAAATTCTTTGAAGACATGATATCTGTTTCCTTTGTTGTTTCATTATCTTTCTGTTACACTGGGATTCTGGAGTTACAATCACACAAACTACTTTCAGTCATGCTAAGCCCCACCTCACAACTTTGCCTCAACTCTTTCTTAGTGTTGGAAGGAAGCTCTGTTTGCCCTCCTATCAAGGTAAGCACAGATAACAGGTCTTCAACGTGTTCTGGGCCTACCCTCCTTTCTTTATGTATCTTTCACATCAGCTAAAATGTAGAGCCTGAAAATGACACATTTAAAGTACTTACTGAATTATTAATAAAGAAATGTAATAACCAATCAAATGCTATATACATTACTCAACAACATCCCATAACCTACACTAGCATCATAATTGACCTTTCCTATTTACTGAAAAAATTTTTCCAAGTTGATAAATATTTATTATATTTAAATGAATGTCACATGTGGTAATTCAAATTATAAAATGATTGCTGCTCTCATGAAGTTTACAGTCTATATGAACCCATTCTTAGCATGTTGCTTCAGGCCCCAGTTCCCTAAAATTCAGTAGTAGTTAATAGAGATATGTATTTTTTTTTAAAAGGGAAATCATCCAATTTAATCATCTAGAAAAGACATGGAATAAGCAGGAATCAAAATAAATGGTAATCCTTAATATATTTCACAATGAAATACTCTGAGCAGACTGTGCTTGTTGGACTATCCAGGTTGTCATGAACACTACCTAGAAATCTTGGCAATCTCATATTTGTGGCCATTCCTTTAGACAGCAGTGGCAACATCAAGTCATGTCCCTGTTTTATTATGCTAATCTGCATAGGACAGCACAATGTTAAGTTCACCGTTGTCATTCTTGCAGCCAACAGACAGTGAAATCTGTGGAATATTTGCATAGATAAGGGAGTTGTCCACACAGCACACTCTTTATCTTTCACTGAAAACTTTCATTAAATGTAGGTGCGAATACCATGCTTTAGAGAGGTAAGCATTTTACAGCAACTGTAAGAGCTATTGAAATTGGTGTCCTTAGTTATCACTTCAAGCACAAAGTCCAATGGCCTTGTTTTAGATTTCAGGCATCTTAGTATGTAGTCAAATTTGCTTGTATTGAGAAATATCACCTTAAATGTGATTATATCTTCTATTTCATTACCATATACTGATTATTCCTTCTCACTCCCTTTTAACTTCTTTTCATGTTCTGGTTGAGTGGCAGGTCCTTCTCAAAAAGAACAGGATTAATCCACTTAGTCCTCTGTGATAACTTGGAAAAGGCATGGATAAGGACATCCAATATATTGTGTTTAAAAACTACTGTTTTTCAGAAAAAGAGACACAGAAATACAGAACAGACTTTTGAACTCTGTGGGAGAATGTGAGGGTGGGATATTTCAAAAGAACAGCATGTATACTATCTATGCTGAAACAGATCACCAGCCCAGGTGGGATACATGAGACAAGTGCTCGGGCCTGGTGCACTGGGAAGACCCAGAGGAATCGGGTGGAGAGGGAGGTGGGAGGGGGGATCGGGATGGGGAATACGTATAAATCTATGGCTGACTCATATCAATGTATGACAAAACCCACTGAAATGTTGTGAAGTAATTAGCCTCCAACTAATAAAAAACAAACAAACAAACAAACAAATAAAAACTACTGTTTTTGTTCCCTCCTGAAAACATTATTAAATTTTACCTCAATTGCCCTGCCAAAGGAAGCCTGGTTGCATGATACATTACCTTGGTGATCAATTTCCATATGGCTTTAGCATATCAGTACCTTTAATTGTCAAAAGCTTATAGAGAATATAGCTCAGTACATTAGGTAAACATTGTACATGAATTCAGTTTAATTTCCTTTATTTTTTTAAATTATTTTATAATTGGTCCCTAAAATAGCAAAAGTGAAATTGAAAATTTAGGTGAGGTAAATTCAGAAGATTGGGGCAAAAAGTAGACAAATTGATAGGAGAAGGTCAGAGGATGGAATCAGATGCTTAAAGTGTAACAAGTAAATGTGTAACTGCAGGGTCTGAAGAGGTCAATATGTCTTCAATATTGTTACCCTACAACACTATTTTCATTTTAGCAAATCACAGAATAGTCTTACAAACAAAATATTCTAAGATCCCCTGGAGTGCAGAACAAAGGTATATCTTTTAAAACATTCTGATTTAAAATGTCACTAGAGTGAAATCATTCAACTACAAAATAACTTCCAAAATTAAGCCTACAAGCAAGTTACAGAGAACTTCTGTGCAGTTCATAGGTGTCCTTCAGTGAGTCCTTGGGTTTTCTTTTCCTTTTGTTAATTGTGTTTTGAGTATATAAGATGGTGACTGTGGTTGTGTGTGTCCATCAGAGTAAGAACATGTTTGTGAGTGTATGTCTGGGTTTTCTTTTTGACTTTTATGTTAGAGATTTTGGCTGAAGAGATGGTTAATTCAAAAATACAAGAGGCACAAATTAAAATGTCCATTCAAAAGTCTACTTTCTCTTTTCAAAGTGCAAGACAAACGGGTGAGTTTCAAAGGTTGAAACCATTTCGATAATAACCAAGCTACTCCATCCAAACATAGTTGAAAACTGTGGTACTCTCCCAATCAGCCCAGCAAAAGTTAAGTGGGACCTCAGAGGTCTATTATGTCTGGCAATAACAAAACACCCACCTTCTAATATGGCAGTACCAGAGAAGGCTTAGTAGATGCCTGGGGTTTCAACCAAGTCCTTCCTGTAAGAGGATACTACCTTCCTTCTTAGCCAGGAATGTACTGTGAAGAATTAATGGGGAGCGTGGAGGCTGCACACTCACCAATAATGAAGAACACTCTTAGGAATCAAATGACACTAAGGATGAAATCTGGAATTCTGTTCCCACATGGTGGGAGTTGCCTTCCCCCTTCCCAAGTGTATCAGACAGACAGTTAAAATAGAAGGAATAACATAACATGGTCCACATTCTTCTTACCTAATAGCTTAAATGTCCAAGCCCCGCCACACTGCTAAGATGCTGACTATACAGGACTTCTGGGCTTCAACTCTGTGTGGCAACCATCAAATCAAAATGTTATGAATATTTGAGATGTATTGATAGTGCAAATCTGTAAAGCCAGAAGTCTTGAGATCTGATTCAAAGAGGAAAACTGTGTACTCCCTGTCTTCAGTTTTATGGGGCTTTCACATGCATTCACTCACTTCCACAATCCTCAACCTTCATCTGAAGACACAAGCTGTGACTTTAAGAGGAGAGGAATGGTCTGCTCAAAGAGAAGGCGAGTGGCAAAGTCAAAATGGATCCAGTCGCCTACCGGCTTCCATGCTCAGTAATGTAACCCCTTGTAAGCATTCCTAAGGGCGACTAGGATGCACAAATCAAAGATGCTGCTCATTGGATTACAGAGTTTGACTGAGAAGCTGTAAGTTTTTTGACCTCTCACCCCATTTCTAAGATCACATACCATGCATGTTAATACATCAGAAGATGGGCAGCTCTAGCAGACATTTAGAGACTGTGCCTATTTCTGTCTAAGGCCAAGGTTTTTGGTCCAAGGGGCATGTGGGCTAAGGTTTCCATCTCAGGATTCCACATGACTCCACAGGAGTTCTTCTCTGGAAAGCTCTCAAAAGGCATTGTGAGAAGTACATTTTGAGGGAGGAAAAGAAGGAATCTGACCTGAGCTGTGCTCTTTCTAATTGTCTCAATCTCACTTGTCATCCCGGGTACAACGACAGAGTTAACATGCTATCTGAACCATCTCTCAAGCACTGCCAATACCAATTTTTTGATGTTCAGTCACTCAGTCTTGTCTGACTCTTTGTGACTCCATGTACAGCAAGAACCCTGGGCTTTGCTGCCCTTCAAATTGCCCACAGTTTCCTCAAACCCATGACCTTTGAGTCAGTGATGCTTTGCAGCCATCTTGTGCTGTCGTTCCCTTCTCTTCCTGCCCTCAATCTTTCCCTGCATTAGTTTCTTACCAGTGATTCAACTCTTGGCCTCAGGTGGCCAATATACTGGCTCTTCAGATTCAGCATCAGCCCTTCAATGAATAGTCAGAGTTGATTTCCTTCATGCTTTACTAGTTTGAGCTCCATGCTCACCACAGAACTCTTACACCTCTTCTCCAGCCCCACCATAGCAAAGCATCAATGTTTTCGCGCTCAGTTCTTGTGGTCCTGCTCTCTCCTCCATACGGTACACCTGAAAATTAACTTTAACTGTTTGGATCTTTTTCAGTAATCAATCACTCTGCCTTTTAATATGGTGTCTAGATTGGTCATAGTTTTTTGTCCAAGGGGCAAGTGACTTTTAGTTTCATGGCTGCAGTCACTTCAGCAGTATTATCAGAGGTCAAGAAAGTAAAACCTGTCACTTATTCAATTGTATCCCATCGATATATCTCAAACTGGTTGGACCAAATTCCATGATCTTATTTTTTGTGTTTGTCTGTTTTCATACTGATTTTCAATCCAACTTTTCTGCTCTCCCCTTTCATCTTCATCAGAAGGCTCTTTAGTTCCTAGTGGTTTTCAGCCATTTGTGTGGTGTCATCTTATAATTCAGTTCAGTTCAGTTCAGTCGCTCAGTCATGTCCAACTCTTTGCAACCCCATGAATTGCAGCACACCAGGCTTCCCTGTCCATCACCAACTCCTGGAGTTTACTCAAACTCAAGTCCTTCAAGTCGCTGATGCCATCCAGCCATCTCATTCTCTGTCATCCCCTTCTCCTCCTGCCCCCAATCCCTCCCAGAATCAGTGTCTTTTCCAATGAGTCAACTCTTTGCATGAGGTGGCCAAAGTACTGGAGTTTCAGCTTCAGCATCAGTCCTTCCAATGAACACCCAGGACTGATCTCCTTTAGGATGCAGTGGTTGAGGTTATTCATATTTCTCACACAGTAATTTTATTTCCAGCTTCAGATTCTTTCAGTAAGTTACATTACATGATATATTCTGCACAGAAGTCAAATAAGATGGATGACAGTATATAGCCTTGATGGATCTCCTTCCCAATTTTTAACCAGTTCATTTTTTCTTGTCCAGTTGCAACTGTTGTGTCTTGACCTGTATGCACATTTCCCAGGAAACAGGTATGGTGGTCTCGTATTCATATGTCTTTTAGAATTTCCCAGTTTGTTGTGATCTGCACAGTCTAAAGGCTTCCCTGGTGGTTCAGATGGTAAGGCATCTGCCTGCAATGCAGGAGATCCAGATTCCCAGGGAATGGAACATCCCCTGGAGAAAAAAATGGCAGGCATGGGGTCACAGAGAGTCAGACATGAATGAATGACCTCATGTTTACACACAGTCTAAGGCATTAGCAGAGACAATAAAGCAGATGTAGATGACTTTATGGAATCTCCTTGCTTTTTCTGTGATCCAAACACCAATTAAGGTTTACCTATTAAAACTAAATGACTAAATACACATTCCTCTTTTTGTGTTATTTTTCTTTCGCTCTTTTTCAAGCTATCATCTACCAATTGTTACATTCCTGGGCACTTGCCATCTTCTTATACAAGAATTAAATTATGTCCATGCCAGTCTCTGACCTTTGACACCCACTTAAACCGTTAAGTTTCCAGAGTAGAAATAAGGAATCTGTGCTCTGGGGAAATGTCAGGACCGTTTGACAAATAGCTGGATTTTTTTCAGGAAATGACTTTTGAGCCCAATTCCTGTATCATCTCTTATCTGGAAAAGAAATACGTTTCCTCAAGCTGATGAAAATTCCTCATCAGCAGAAATTTCAGGAAAAATAAATGTGCTTGTCTGCATGTTCAAAGTCAAAGATGTATCAGTTATGTGTGTATATGTGTAACCTCCAATCAAACAGATTAATTCATGTCAACTTAGGTTGGTTGTTTTTCTGACATGTGGAAAGGAATTAAAGAGCTTGCCTAGAAAGAAAATCAGAAGTTCCAAGTTGGCAGAAAAGTAACAGGATGTTGAGTGCAACTTTCTCCATGGAAGCATCACAATTAATACTTCTATAAAGGCAAAAGTTTCTTAGCAGAAGACCTTGCTCAACAGAGAGGACTACATGGTATCTAGAAACAACTGGGAAGAATTGAGGGAAGATGGTAGAAGGAGCATGAGAGGAATAGGATCAAACCTGTGTCTTGCAGTGGGAGACTGAGAAGCATGGAATAGTTTGAGGACTCAGGCAAGTCACCTCACTATACCTTAAATTGCTTTCTATTAAAAGGAAGCAAGGTGAAGAAGCTGATGAAATGTAGTTTGTCTAAAGTGAGAATCAAACAGAGAATGTGTGGTGTGGTCCTACATGCCCGAAACTGCAATGCAGGTCAACCAGTGTGCATAGGGCCTGGAAGATGAAACATGGTGTTAGAAAGTCGACCTGGGAGGAAACTGGTTATAACTATGTGGAGATGACATGATGGATCTGGGACAACAAAGTGTGTAGAAGGAATGCCTTTTGAGAAATCCCAAACTGACTAAGAAGCAGGACCTTAGGGCTCAGTCACACGGAGGAGATGGTGACACCTTTGAATCCCCCCTCTTCCCACATGCTAAGACCTACTATCAGGCAATAGAGAAAGACTAGCCAGACTACCACTCACGCTGCTGCCACCACAGGCTAGAAAATGATCTCATAGGGCCATAACTTTTCTGCCCATGGCTGATGGGTCCTCTGCAAAACTGACACCACCAGGGCTCCTACAGTCCAAGAAGCTGTACCACTTCCTCCAGTGTTCAACAAGACAGACCCAAGTGTTCCACAAGAGTCTTGGGGTAGGCTCCTCTGGTGGCCATATGGAGAGGTTTTCATAAAACTACATCTGAGACCCAGGGTCAGGGAAACTAACAAAAAAAGGATTGAAAACTTTCCCACCAGCTGAGCAAGCTGCAGATTAAATCCACACGATCAATTGTGCAGACTTTTTGTCTCTGGGATACATAAAAGGACAATAGATTTCCAATGAATGAAAATGTCCAGGCTCTGGCAACTCTAAGAACAAACAGGAGTTATCCCAGATTAGAGTCTGACCTGTCCCTACTTCAGATCCAGAGTTCAGTTCTCCCCAGATTTGGGAGAGCTTTCTGGAGATTTGGAACTGTGCTGTGGCTCATGTTGAGACCAGAACACTGACAGCAGGGACCCTAGGTAACATTCATCATATTTATGATGTTTTGCTATGCTGTGAGGTCAGCTCACTCTTTTTGTCAGTTGTAGGTTTTCTTATTATTCTTGCTTATTTAGTGTTCTAAGATTGTTTAAATCATATATTTATTTTTTGTATGTATATATTGTGTATTTGTTTTCCTGCTATCTGTGCCTTTTGTTGATGTTGTTTCTTGTCATTTTTGTTTTAATAGGTATATGTTTCTATATTAACTATGATTTTCTGTTGTTCTGTGGAAAGCTCTTGTCATTTTTGTTAGATTTGTTTTCTTTATTCTTCAGGTGGCACTCTGCTCTCGTGTTGTTTCATGTCTTGCAAGTTATTTGCTTAGTTCTATTGTTGATTCTGTGTTCTTCCCTATTGTGATTATTGCTTGTGTTATTTTACTTGTTGTTTGATTTTGGTTTCTTATCATTATTCTGTTTCTTTTAATCATCTGTCTAATCTCTTCCTATGTGATCATGGTTCTCTGACCAGAATTTGGGCCTGATCATCTAGGGTTTCAGCACTCTATCGAGGATCATAGACCACCAGAGAATTCCTGGCTCCCGTGAATATTAATTGGTGAGAGTCCCTCTGAAGGCCTCCATCTGAAAATAAGAACCAATTCCGCCCAAAAGCCTATACTATCCAGACCTCATGCCACACACCATACAAAAAGCAAGACAGAAACACAAGCCAAATCATCCTCAGACAGGCTGCGTGAAGTCAGGTTAAACCTGTCCATACCTGCAAAAGACACTACTGACATGGTCCTGCCATGAGAGAGAGAAGCCTCAGCTGTGGCCACAAGAATATCGTTGTCAGTTCCTAAACCTCCAAGGACACACAACCACTGGATCACACTTATCTACTCAGGGCACAGACCAGAAACAAGAACTACAACCCTGTTCCCTGGGAAGTAAAGACCGTTAACATAGAAAGATTAAAAAAAATGTGAAGACAGTAAAGTATGTTGCAGGCCACGAAACAAGGTAAAAACCCACAAGACATAATTAAAGAGGAAATAGAAAGTGTCACTGAAAGAGAAGTGAGAGTAACAATAGTAAAGATGATCAAACATCTCAGAAAATAAATGGAGATCATGCATGAAACATTTAGAAGGGCATGGAACAATGAAACAACAACAACAAATGATTAACTGCACAATAACTGGCATAGGTGTACTGTAGGCTGATCCATGCTTTTGTACAGAAGAAGCCAGAACAACATTGGAAAATAATTATCTTCCAATTTAAAAATGAAGTATTAAAAGAAACACAAGCTTTAAATACCACAGCAGACCTGAGATTTTAATTGATACTTAAGTAGATTTCATCCAAAACAGCAAAATGCAGTTTCTTATCATGGGCAAATGAAATATGTCCAGAACAAATCACAAATTGGATCACAAATCAATCCTCAGTAAATTAAAGATAATCAAAATTGTATCAAGCATTTTGCTTACCATAATGTTATGCTTTACATGTCAGTTATGTGAGGAGCAAAACAAAAACAAACAAACAAGGAACAAAAATAACAAACAAAAAACTAAAACACACCAATACATTGAGGCTCATGTATACACCCCTACATGGCCAAGAAATCAATGAAGAAATCAGAGAGAATATACATATATATATATATATGTGTGTGTGTGTGTGTGTGTGTGTGTGTGTGTTTATGTTCATACAAACAAATGACAATAAAATGTGATTGCATAAAGCTTATGAAACAGGGAAAAACACTAAGAGTAAAGATTATAACAAAGGAATGTCTCAAATAATCAACCTAACCTTACAACTAAAGCTATTAGACAAACACAAAAAACATACAAAATGCAAAATTAGTTTTCGGGGAAAAGATTTTAGAGAATAAGACAGAAGAAGAAAGATGAAAACAATAGCAAAAATCAATATTACTAAAAGGGGGTGCTAGGAGAGCATAAAGAAAATACATAAATCATGAGCCAGACTCATCAACCAAAAAGGGAGAACACTCAAATCAATAGATAGATATGAGAAAGGATACATTATAAGTGACACCACAGGAATATCACAGGATCATAAGAGACTTAAACAAGCATCTTTAAGTCAATAAAATGTAGAACCTGGAAGTCACAGACAAATTCCTGGAAACTCAACTAAGAGGAAAGAGAAAATATGGACACACAATAACAAGCACTAGTATTGAAACTGTAATGAAAAATTTTCCCATTAACAAAATTCAAGGTCAGGATAGCCTCAAAGGTAAGTTTTATGAACCATTAAGAGAAATGTTAACACACACACTTCTGAAAATCTTCCAAAATACTACAGTAGTAGGAAAACCTGCAAACTTATCATATGAGTACAGCATCACCCTGATATCAAAGTTAAAGATAACACAGAAAAGGAAAATTACAGACCAATATCTGTGTATGCAAGAGTGGTGACCATAGCACAGGAGCGGCACACACGCAGGAACAGCCAAGAGGAGAGACCCCACGTCCAAGGTGAAGAGCGGTGGCCCAGAGGAGCTACCCCACGTCCAACGTCAGGAATGGCAGCTGTGAGGAGATACCCTAGGTCCAAGGACAGGAGCAGTGGCCGGGTGGAGATACCCCATATCCAAGGTAAGGAGAAGCAGCTGCACTTTTCCGGAGAGGCTGTGAAGAGATACTGCACATCCAAGGTAAGAGAAACCCATGTAAGATGGTAGGCAGTGAGAGAGGGCATCAGAGGGCAGACAGACTGAAACCACAATCACAGAAAACTAGCCAATCTGATAACATGGACCACAGCCTTGTCTAACTCAATGAAACTAAGCCATAATGTGTGGGCCACCCAAGACAGATCGGTCATGGTGCAGATATCTGACAGAATGTGGTCCCCTGGATAAGGGAATGTCAAACCACTTCAGTATTCTTGCCTTGAGAACCCCGTGAACAGTGTGAAAAAGCAAAAAGATGAAAGATGAATTCCCCAGGTTGGTAGGTGTGTGGAGAAATAACTCCAGAAAGAATGAAGGGATGGAGCCAAAGCAAAACCAACAACCAGCTGTGGATGTGACCGGTGATGGAAGCAAGGTCTGGTGCTGTAAAGAGCAATATTGCAAGGGAACCTGGAATGTTAGGTCCATGAATCAAGGCAAATTGGAAGTGGTCAAGCAGGAGATGGCAAGAGTGAACATAGACATTCTAGGAATCAGCAAAAGAAGATGGACTGGAATGTGTGAACTTAACTCCAATGAACATTATATTTACTACTGTGGGCAGGAATCCCTTAGAAGAAATGGAGTAGCCATCATAGTCAACAAAACAGTCTGAAAGGTAAGTAGTACTTGGATGCGATCTCAAAAACGACAGAATGATCTCTGTTCGTTTCCAAGGCAAACCATTCAATATCACGGTAATTCAAGTCAATGCCCTGACCAGTGTTCTTGAAGAAGCTGAAGTTGAATGGTTCTGTGAAAACCTACAAAACCTACTGGAACTAACGCCCAAAAAAGATGTCCTTTTCATCATGGGGACTGGAATGCAAAAGTAGGAATCAAGAAACACCTGGAATAACAGGCAAATTTGGCCTTGGAATACAGAGTGAAGCAGGGCAAAGTCTAATAGAGTTTTGCCAAGAGAATGCACTGGTCAAAGAAAACACCCTCTTCCAACAACACAAGAGAAGACTCTACACATGGACATCACTAGATGGTCAATACGAGAATCAGACTGATTATATTCTTTGCATCCAAAGATGGAGAAGCTCCATACAGTCAGCAAAAACAAGACCGGAGCTGACGGTGGCTCAGATCACGAACTCCTTATTGCCAATTTCAGACATAATCTGAAGAAAGTAGGGATAACCACTACACCATTCAGGTATGACCTAAATCAAATACCTTTTGATTATGCAGTGGAAGTGAGAAATAGATTTAAGGGACTAGATCTCATAGACAGAGTGCCTGAAGAACTATGGACGAGGTTCATGACATTGTACAGGACAAAGTGATCAAGACAATATCCAAGAAAAAGAAATGTGAAAAAGCAAAATGGTTGTCTGAGGAGGCCTTACAAATAACTGTTAAAAGAAGAAAAGCAAAAAGCAAAGGAAACAAAAGGAAAGATATACCCATTGGAATGCAGAGTTCCAAAAAATAGCAAGGAGAGATGAGAAAGATGAGAAAGCCTTCCTCAGCGAGCAATGCAAAGAAATAGAGGAAAACAATAGAATGGGAAAGACTAGAGATCTCTTCAGGAAAATTAGAGATACCAAGGGAACATTTCATGCAAAGATGGGCTCAATAAAGGACAGACGTGGTATGGACCTGATAGAAGCAGAAGATAATAAAAAGTGGTGGCAGAATACACAGAAGAACTGTACAAAAACGATCTTCATGACCCAGATAACCACAATTGTGAGATCACTCTCCTAGTGCCAGACATCCTGGAATGTGAAGTCAAATAGGCCTTAGGAAGCATCACTATGAACAAAGCTAGTGGAGGTGATTGAATTCCAGTTGAGCTATTTCAAATCCTAAAAGATGATGCTGTTTTCGAAAGTGATAGACTCAATATGCCAGCAAATTTGGAAAACTCAGCTGCGGTCACAAGACTGGAAAAGGTCAGTTTTCCTTCCAATCCCAAAGAAAGGCAACACCAAAGAATGCTAAAACTACTGCACAATTGCACTCATGTCACATGGTAGTAAAGTAATGTTCAAATTTCTCCAAGCCAGGCTTTGGCAATATGTGAACCGTGAACTTCCAGATGTTCAAGCTGGTTATAGAAAGGCAGAGGAACCAGATATCAAATTGCCAACATCTGCTTGATCATCGGAAAAGCAAGAGAGTTCCAGAAAACATCTATTTCTGCTTTATTGACTATGCCAAAGCCTTTGACTGTGTGGATCACAATAAACCGTGGAAAATTCTGAAAGAGGTGGGAATACCAGACCACCTGACCTGCCTCTTGAGAAAACAGAATGCAGGTCAGGAAGCAACAGTTAGAACTGGACATGGAACAACAGGCTGGTTCCAATTAGGAAAAGGAGTTTGTAAAGACTGTATATTTTCACCCTGCTTATTTAACTTATATGCAGAGTACATCACGAGAAATGCTGAGCTGGAAGAAGCACAAGATTGCCGGGAGAAATATCAATAACCTCAGATAGGTGGATGAAATCAACCGTATGGCAGAAAGTGAAGTACTAAAGAGCCTCTTGATGAAAGTGAAAGAGGAGAGTGAAAAAACTTGGCTTAAAGCTCGACATTCAGAAAACTAACATTATGGCATCCGGCCATCACTTCATGGCCAATAGATGGGGAAAGTGTGGAAACAGTGGCTGGCTTCATTTTAGGGGGGGGGGCTCCACAATCACTGCAAATGCTGATTGCAGCTATGAAATCAAAAGACAGTTGCTCCTTGGAAGGAAAGTTATGACCAACCTTGACAGCATATTAAAAAGCAGAGACATTACCTTGCCAATAAATGTCCATCTAATCAAGGCTATGGTTTTTCCAGTAGTCACGTATGGATGTGAGAGATGGACTATAAAGCTTAGCACCGAAGAATTGATGATTTTGAACTGGGGTGTTGGAGAAGACTCTTTAGAGTCCCTTGGACTTCAAGGAGATCCAACTAGTTCATCCTAAAGGTGATCAATTCTGGGCGTTCATTGGAAGGACTGATGTTGCAGCTGAAACTCCAATACTTTGGCCACCTGATTTGAAGAGCTGACTCATTTGAAAAGATCCTGATCCTGGGACAAATTGAGGGAATGAGGAGAAGTGGATAACAGAGGATGAAATGGTTGGATCGCATCACTGACTCAAGGGACATGAGTTTAGGTAGGCTCTCGGAGTTGGTGATGGACAGGGAGGCCTGGCGTGCTTGAGTTCATGGGGTCAAAAAGAATTGGACACGACTGAGGGACTGAACTGAACTGAACTGAACTGATACCTGAATTGTCTTGTGGTTTTCCATACATTTCAACTTAAGTCTCTATTTGGGAGTAAGGAGTTCATGATCTGAGCCACAGTACGGCCCCCATCTTGTTTTTGCTGACTGTATAGAGCTTCTCCATCTTTGGCTGCATAAAATGTAATCAGTCTACTTTTGCTATGGACCATCTGGTGATGTCCACCTGTAGAGTCTTATCTCGTGTTGTTGGAAGAGGGTGTTTGCTATAACCAGTGAATTCTCTTGGCAGAATTCTATTGGCCTTTGCCCTGTTCCATTCTGTACTCCAAGGCCAAATTTCTCTGTTACTCCAGGTGTTTCTTGACTTCCTGCTTTTGTATTCACGTCCCCTGTAATGAAAATGACATCTTTTCTGGGTGTTAATTCTACTAGGTCTTGTACGTGTGCATAGAACCATTCAACTTCAGCTTCTTCAGCATTACTGGTCTGGATATAGACTTGGAATACCATGATATTGAATGGTTTGCCTTGGAAATGAATGGAGGTCATTCTGTCATTTTTGAGACAGTATCCAAGTACTACATTTCAGACTCTTTTGTTGACTATGATGGCTACTCCATTTCTTCTAAGGCATTCCTGCTCACAGTAGTAGATATAATGATCATCTGAGTTAAATTCACCCATTCCAGTCCATCTTAGTTTGCTGATTCCTAGAATGTCAACGGTCACTTTTGCCATCTCCTGTTTGACCACTTCCAATTTGCCTTGATTCATGGACCTAACATTCCAGGTTCCTATGCAATATTGCTCTTTATAGTATTGGAACTTTCTTCCATCGTCAGTCACATCCACAGCTGTTGTTTTTGCTGTGTTGTTTTTGCTTTGACTCCTTCTCTTCATTCTTTCTGGAGTTATTTCAACACTGATCACCAGTAGCATTTTGGACAACTACCAACCTGGGGAGTTCATCTTTCAGTGTCATATATTTTATTTTTTTCTTTTCATACTCTTCATGTGGTTCTCAAGGCAGGAATACTGAGGTGGTTTGCCATTCCCTTCTCCAGTGGACCACATTTCATCAGAACTCTCCACATGACCGAGAGGAGAAGGGGATGATTGAGGATTAGATGGTTAAATGGTATCAGTGACTCACTGGACATGAGTTTGAGTAAACTTCGGGAGTTGCTTATGGACAGGGAGGCCTGACATGCTGCATTCTATGGGGTCACAAAGAGTCCAGTTCAGGCATATGACTGAGAGACTGAACTGAAGTGTGGGCTTTTAACTTTTTCCTTTGCCTGCAAAATATTTCTCTGTTTTCACATTTCTTTATCTTACTATGTTAATTGCCCTTTCTTCACAGGGTGCAGGGTTGTAGTTTTTTTTTTTTTTTCATTTATTTTTATTAGTTGGAGGCTAATTACTTTACAATATTGTAGTGGTTTTTGTCATACATTGACATGAATCAGCCATGGATTTACATGTATTCCCCATCATGATCCCCTCTTTCACCTCCCTCTCTACCCGATCCCTCTGGGTCTTCCCAGTGCACCAGGCCCGAGCACTTGTCTCATGCATCCAACCTGGGCTGGTGATCTGTTTCACCCTAGATAATATACATGTTTCGATGCTGTTCTCTCGAAACATCCCACCCTTTCCTTCTCCCACAGAGTCCAAAAGTCTGTTCTGTAAATCTGTGTCTCTATTTCTCTTTTGCATATAGGGTTATCATTTACCATCTTTCTAAATTCCATATATATGTGTTAGTGTACTGTAATGGTCTTTATCTTTGTGGCTTACTTCACTCTGTATAATGGGCTCCAGTTTCATCCATCTCATTAGAACTGATTCAAATAAATTCTTTTTAATGGCTGAGTAATATTCCATGGTACATATGTACCACAGCCTTCTTATCCATTCGTCTGCTGATGGACATCTAGGTTGCTTCCATGTCTTGCCGATTACAAACAGTGCTGCCATGAACATTGGGGTGCATGTGTCTCATTCAGATCTGGTTTCCTTCGTGTGTATGCCCAGAAGTGGGATTGCTGGGTCACATGGAAATTCTATTTCCAGTTTTTTTTTTAAGAAATCTCCACAATGTTCTCCATAATGGCTGTACTAGTTTGCATTCCCACCAACAGTGTAAGAGGGTTCCCTTTTCTCCACACCCTCTCCAGCATTTATTGCTTGTAGACTTTTGGATAGCAGCCATCCTGACTTGCATGTAATGGTACTTCATTGTGGTTTTGATTTGCATTTCTCTAATAATGAGTGATGATGAGCATCTTTTCATGTGTTTGTTAGCCATATGTATGTCTTCTTTGGAGAAATGTCTGTTTAGATCTTTGGCCCATTTTTTTGAGTGGGTCATTTATTTTTCTCGAATTGAGCTTCAGGAGTTGCTTGTATATTTTTGAGATTAATCCTTTGTCTGTTTCTTCATTTGCTATTATTTTCTCCCAATCTGAGGGCTGTCTTTTCACCTTACTTATAGTTTCCTTTGTAGTGCAAAAGCTTTTAAGTTTCATTAGGTCCCATTTCTTTAGTTTTGCTTTTATTTCCAATATTCTGGGAGGTGGGTCATAGAAGATCTTGCTGTGATTTATGTCGGAGAGTGTTTTGCCTATGTTCTCTAGGAGTTTTATAGTTTCTGGTCTTACATTTAGATCTTTACTCCATTTTGAGTTTATATTTGTGTGTGGGGTTAGAAAGTGTTCTCGTTTCATTCTTTTACAAGTGAATGACCAGTTTTCCCAGCACCAATTGTTAAAGAGGTTGTCTTTTTTCCATTGTATATCCTTGCCTCCTTTGTCAAAGATAAGGTGTCCATAGGTTCATGGATTTATCTCTGGGCTTTCTATTCTGTTCCATTGATCTATATTTCTGTCTTTGTGCCAGTACCATACTCTCTTGATGACTGTGGCTTTGTAGTAGAGCCTGAAGTCAGGCAGGTTGATTCCTCCAGTTCCTTTCTTCTTTCTCAAGATTACTTTGGCTATTCGAGGTTTTTTGTATTTCCATACAAATTGTGAAATTCTTTGGTCTAGTTCTGTGAAAAATACCGTTGGTAGCTTGATAGGGATTACATTGAATCTATAGATTGCTTTGGGTAGAATAGCCATTTTGACAATATTGATTCTTCCAATCCATGAACACTGTATGTTTCTCCATCTGTTTTTGTCCTCTTTGATTTCTTTCATCATTGTTTTATAGTTTTCTATGTATAGGTCTTTTGTTTCTTTAGGTAGATATACTCCTAAGTATTTTATTCTTTTTGTTGCAATGGTGAATGGTATTGATTCCTTAATTTCTCTTTCTGTTTTTTCATTGTTAGTATATAGGAATGCAAGGGATTTCTGTGTGTTAATTTTATATCCTGCAACTTTACTATATTCGTTTATTAGCTCTAGTAATTTTCTGGTAGAGTCTTTAGGGTTTTCTATGTAGAGGATCATGTCATCTGCAAACAGCGAGAGTTTTACTTCTTCTTTTCCTGTCTGGATTCCTTTTACTTCTTTTTCTGCTCTGATTGCTGTGGCCAAAACTTCCTAAACTATGTTGCATAGTAGTGGTGAGAGTGGGCACCCTTGTCTTGTTCCTGATTTTAGGGGAAATGCTTTCAATTTTTCACCATTGAGGGTAATGCTTGCTGTGGTTTGTCATATATAGCTTTTATTATGTTGAGGCATGTTCCTTGTATTCCTGCTTTCTGGAGAGTTATAATCATAAATGTGTGTTGAATTTTGTCAAAGGCTTTCTCTGCATCTATTGAGATAATCATATGGTTTTCATCTTTCAATTTGTTAATGTGGTGTATTACATTGATTGATTTGTGGATGTTAAAGAATCCTTGCATTCCTGGGATAAAGCCCACTTGGACATGGTGTATGATTTTTTAAATATGTTGTTGGATTATGTTTGCTAGTATTTTGTTAAGGATTTTTGCATCTAAATTCATCAGTGATATTGGCCTGTAGTTTTCTTTTTTTGTGGCATCTTTGTCTGGTTTTGGAATTAGGGTGATAATGGCCTCATAGAATGAGTTTGGAAGTTTACCTTCTTCTGCAATTTTCTGGAAGAGTTTGAGTAAGATAGGTGTTAGCTCTTCTCTCAATTTTTGGTAGAATTCAGGTGTGAAGCCATCTGGTCCTGGGGTTTTGTTTGCTGGAAGATTTCTGATTACAGTTTTGATTTCCTTGCTTGTGATGGGTCTGTTAAGATCTTCTATTTCTTCCTGGTTCAGTTTTGGAAAGTTATACTTTTCTAAGAATTTGTCCATTTCTTCCAAGTTGTCCATTTTATTGGCATAGAGCTGCTGGTGGTAGTCTCTTGTGATCCTTTGTATTTCAGTGTTGTCTGTTGTGATCTCTCCATTTTCATTTCTAATTTTGTTAATTTGGTTCTTCTCCATTTGTTTCTTAATGAGTCTTGCTAATGGTTTGTCAATTTTGTTTATTTTGTAAAAAAAACAGCTTTTAGCTTTGTTGATTTTTGCTATGGTCTCTTTAGTTTCTTTTGCATAGGGCTGTAGTTCTTACTTCCTATCTGTACCCCAAGTGGATAAGTTTGGTTGAGTGGGTTGTGTGGCCTTCGAATGAGAGGGAATGGAAGCTATGTTATTGTGGCCATAGCTGAGGCTTCTTTCTGTAATGGCAGAACCATGTCAGTTGGTTTCTTTTGCAGGTGTGTACGGGTTTAGTCTGACTTTGGGCAGCCTGTCTGCTAATGATTCAGTTTGTGTTTCTGTCTTGCTTGTTGTGTGGCGTGAGGCATCCACTCTGGGTAGTGCAGGCAATTGGGAAAAATTGGGTCTTAGATTCAGGTTCAGACCTTCATGGGGACTCACATCAAATAATATTCACTGGAGCCAGGTATTCTCTCGTGGTCCATGATCCTGGACTCAGTGCTGACACCCTAGAAGATCAGGCCCAACTTCTGGTCAAAGAAACAAGATCCCAGAGTAAGAGATTGAGAAGGGGGAGAAACACAATTGGTAAGAAAACAAAATCAAGAAAAATAACACAACCATTAGTTAGAATAGTGAAAAAGACAGAAACAAGAGAACTAATCAAATAAATCAAATTCCAAATAACATCAACAGAACAGACCACCACCTGAAAGATAAAGAAGACCAATCTGACAAAAATGATAAGAGCCTCCTCACAGAACAACATCAAATCACAGTTAATAGAGAAATATATATCTATTAAAGAAAGAGAAAAGCATCAACAAAAAGGCACAGAAAGTAGGAAAACAAGGTAAATTCAAAATGTATATATACAAAAGTAAAAATATGATTTAAACAGTCTTAAAAGACCAAATAAATAGGAATGATAACAAGAAAGACTACAACTGAGAAAAAGAGTGATTCGACAACAGAACACATCAAAACATTTTAATTATAATAAATGCTACCTAGGGACTCAGCTCTCAGTGTACTACTGGTCCTCAAGATAAACCACAACAAAGCTTGTGTCTCCAGGAAGCTCTCCTATGTTGAGGAGATCTAGACACTGGATATGCTATAGGGATGGCTCAGACTCTAATCTGGTTTAACTACTATGTGTTTTTAGAGCAGCCAGAGCCTGGGCATTTTCTCTTGTGGGAACTCCAACTGTCCTTATAGGTATTCCATAGATAAAGAGTCTGTGTAGTTGATCATGTGGATTTAATCTGTAGCTTGTTCAGCTGGTGCGAAAAGTTTCAATCCTCTTTCTTAGTGACGCTGCCCCTGGGTCTCAGATGCAATTTTATCACTACCTCTATATGTGGTCACTAAAGGAGTCTTCCCAAGACTCTTATGGAACACTTGTATCTGCCTTGGTGAGCACAGGCAGAGGTGGTACATCTACTTGGACAGCAGGATTCCTGGTGCTACCAGTTGTACAGAGGAGCCAGCAGCCATGGGCAAAATGGGATCCTTTTCTAGCCTCTGGAGGCATGAGTGTGAGTTGTAGTTCTGGCTAGTCTTTCTCTATCCCTGCTAGTAAGTCTGAGAATGTGGGAACAAGGGGGATACAATGGTGTCTTCACATGCTGTGTCTGACTCAGCACTAAGGTCCTGCTCACAAAACTTAACTGCTCATTTCTGCTCACAAAACTTAACTGTTTTCTCTGGGAAGTCAAATGTCAAAGACTGGCATGGGCATAATTTAACTGTTGTAGAAATAAATGGCAATTGCTCAGGAAACCACCGTTTAGTAGTTGATTACTTGAAAAAGATAGAGAAACAAACAACCAACCAAAACAAAACAAAACAAAACAAGGCTTGTATACTTGATAAAACTTAGTTGGTATTTCAACTATAGAAAAAGCATGGGAAATCAATAAAATCATGTACATCTGCTTCTTTGTCACTGATAATGGTTTGGAAAGTGTGGTTCACTACAAAATTTGGAAAATTCTAAAAGACACAGGAATACCAGTGCACCATACCTGTCTCCTGTGAAACGAGTATTCAGGTCAAGACATAACAATTACATTCGAACAAGGAAAAATGAACTGGTTCAAAATTAGAAAAGACATGCATCAATGCTATATTGTCACCCAGCTTATTTAACTTCTGTGCAGTGTACATCATGGAAACTAACATGCTGAATGAGTCTCAAGCTGGAAACAAATTTCTGTAAGAAATTTGAAGTAACCTTAGTTCTACAGATGACACAACCCAAATGGCAGAAAGGCAATAGGAACTAAAGAGTTTTGTGATGAAGGTGAAAGAAGAGTGAAAAAGCTATATTAAAACTCAATATTCAAGAAATAAAGTCATCCCATTTGGTCCCACATTTCAAGTCATATCGATGGAGATACAACAGAATCCGGGACAGCTTTAATTTTCTTGACTTCCAACATCACTGTGGGCAATGATTGAAGCCATGAACGTGAAAGACACTTGGCCTTTGGATGAAAAACTATGACCAATGTGGACACAAGTTAAAAAGCAGAGTCATTACTGGTAAAGATCCAAATAGTCAAAGCTATGGCTTTTTGAGGAGTCATTTATGGAGCTGAGAGATGGAAAACACAAGAACTGAGTGCCAAATCACTGAGGCTTTGTAACTGTGATGCTGGAGAAGACTCTTGAGAGTCCTGTGGGCAGGAGAGGTATCAAACAACTGAATCATGAAAGAAATCAACTGGGACTGTTCATGGAGGGACTGATGCTGAACGTGAAGAGTCAATAGTTTGGCCATCTGAGGCCAAGAGCCAAATCACTGGGAAAGACCCTGAAGCTGGGAAAATTTAGTGCAGAAGGAGAAGGGAACCAAAAAGGACAGTTCAGCTCAGTTCTGTTCAGTTGCTCAGTCATGTCCGACTCTTTATGACCCCATGGACTGCAACACACCAGGTCTCTCTGCCCTTCACCAACTTGCAGGATTTATTCAAACTCATGCCCACTGAGTCAGTGATGACATTAAACCATCTCATCCTCTGTCATCTCCCTCTCCTCCCACTTTGAATCTTTCCCAGCATCAGGGACTTTTCATATGAGTCAGTTCTTTGCATCAGGTGGCCAAAGTATTGGAGTTTCAGCTCCTACATCAGTGCTTCCAATGAATATTCAGGACTGATTTCCTTTAGGATGGACTGGTTGGATCTCCTTGCACTCCAAGGGACTCTCAGGAGTCTTCTCCAGCACCAGAGTTCAAAAGCACCAATTCTTCAGCACTCAGCTTTCTTTATAGTCCAACTCTCATGTCCATACATGACTACTGGAAAAACCATAGCCTTGACTAGATGAACATTTGTCGACAGGCGTCTTGAGGAAGAAGTTTGCTGTGAGAAAAACCAGAGCATTTCAAACAAAGGAAAGAGTCTAATCAAGAATCAGAAGCATGAAAGAGACTCACAGTTTCATTCAAATACAATTTTGGGAGACAGCATATAAGATGGGGGTGTCACCAGGCAGGACAGAGAAGGGCCAGGTTTATGGAACCTCACATGCCCTGCTCAGGCATTTAGATTTCAGCCTGTAGGTTAATGTTTGCACTGACCTTCATTGCTCATATAACTCACTTAATGGGTTTCCCTGGTGGCTCAGTAGTAAAAAATCGCCTGCATGCAGGAGTCACAGGAGACCCGCATTGATCCCTGGGCCAAAAAGTTCCCCTGGAGGAGGAAATGGAAACCCACTCCAGTATTCTTGCCTGTAGAATCCCATGCGAAGAGGAGCCTGGTGGGCTACAATCTATGGGGTCACAAAGAGTTTGACACAACTGAAGCGAGTTAGCATGCATGCACACATAACTCACTTAACAGAACATGTAATGGTGTCATAGACATTTTAAGATAGATACCAAGCAGGTTTCTGGTGTGTAACCACGTGTATCTAGTGAGAAAGCTTCATGTGAACGGAGCGAGGTCTGAGGTGGCCAAGCCACTGTGAAACCTTGATCCAGCTGCAGTGATGTGACTGTGGGTGATGTTTACACCATCTTCAGCTGTGCAAATGAAAATAGAGAAATGGTGTTGAGACTGAGATAAAACTCCTTTAACTCTACTCTCTCATTCATTTAGAGTCTAGATTTTTATAGACTGACTTTATATTGGGAAGTTATAAACTACACTTTAAATTTAGAAAGTGAGCTTATACTAACAAATAATTCCAGAAAAATAAATGACCCAATCAAAATATGGGTCAAAGAACTAAACAGACATTTCTCCAAAGAAGACATACAGATGGCTAACAAACACATGAAAAGATGCTCAACATCACTCATTATCAGAGAAATGCAAATCAAAACCACAATGAGGTACCATTGCACACCAGTCAGGATGGCTGCTATCCAAAAGCCTACAAGCAATGAATGCTGGAGAGGGTGTGGAACCTCTTACACTGTTGGTGGGAATGCAAACTAGCACAGCCGCTATGGAGAACAGTGTGGAGATTTCTTCAAAAAAATCTGGAAATAGAACTGCCATATGACCCAGCAATACCACTTCCAGGAATACATACCGAGGAAACCAAATCTGAAAGAGACACGTGCACCCCAATGTTCATCACAGCACTGTTTATAATAGCCAGGACATGGAAGCAACCTAGATACCCATCAGCAGACGAATGGATAAGGAAGCTGTGGTACATATACACCACGGAATATTACTCAGCCATTAAAAAGAATTCATTTGAATCAGTTCTAATGAGATGGATGAAACTGGAGCCCATTATACAGAGTGAAGTAAGCCACAAAGATAAAGACCAATACAGTATACTAACGCATATATATGGAATTTAGAAAGATGGTAACGATAACCCTATATGCAAGACAGAAAAAGAGACACAGATGTACAGAACAGACTTTTGGACTCTATGCGAGAAGGCGGGGGTGCGACTTTTTGAGAAAACAGCTTCGCAACATGCATATTATCTATGGTGAAACAGATCACCAGCCCAGGCTGGATGCATGAGACAAGTGCTCGGGACTGGTGCACTGGGAAGACCCAGAGGGATCGGGTAGAGAGGGAGGTGGGAGGGGGGATCGGGACAGGGAACAAATGTAAATCCATGGCTGATTCATGTCAATGTATGACAAAAACCACTACAATATTGTGAAGTAATTAGCCTCCAACTAATAAAAATAAATGAAAAAAAAGAAAACAAAAAACAAAAAAACAAAATACAGCTATTGGCTATTTGACTCATGGGAGTTCAGTTTTGCCTTCTATTTTAAACAGGGTTCCACTGCTGAGAAATTGAAAGCCCACTCTTAGTGTAACAGGGAGCCAGTTACGAGGTGGCCTCAGCAGGTGCATGACTCTGGGAAGGAACAGCCAGGGGTGAGTGTGTGACGGTGAACTTGGACATGCCCCCTTTCCCCTGGGCTGTTCTTGTGGTCACAGCTTAAGAACAGCACCACATGCGTGAGGACAGCTCCAGCACCATGCCTCACAGCTCGGGGATCCAGCCTTTCTGAGCCTCTGTCTCCACATCTGTGAAATGGCTTGTTTTCTGGGTTGTATTTATATTTAAGCAGCATCTCCTGCAGCCCATGAAGTGCAGTTTCACCACCATTAGTTCTTGGACAAGTGACCACAGTCATGCCAACCTCCAAAGCCCTCAGGGAGCACCTTCATGCTTGTCTAACCCATTAGTTAAGCCAACATCCAGCTTCATAGTCCCAGCAGAAGCTTTGAGATGCTCCACACAGTTAAAAGTAATCTTTTGTTTCACCTCAAGCCAGTCATTTCTTAGACAAAAATAGAGAGACAGAGAGAGAAATTCTTGATCTAGATGGGTTCTATTTCTCATCAACTCCAAACTTCTCTGTGCCAGTTTGGAAAGCCAGTCATGTGATTTTTTATTGAAATATAGTTGATTTACAATGTTGTGTTACTTTCTGCTATTGAGTGAACAGTGATTCAGTTACACTCATATATATTAGTTTTCATATTCTTTATGGTTTATTGCAGGATGTTGCATATAGTTCCCTGTGCTATAACAGTGGGACCTTGTTGTTTATCCATTCTGTATATAATAGTTTGCATCTGCTCATCTCGACCTCCCAACCCTTTCCTTCCCCACCCTCTCTCCCTTGGTAACTGCAAGTCTGTTCTCTGAGTCTGTCTCTGTTTTGTACATAGGTTCATTTGGGTTGTATTTTAGGTTCCACATATGTGATATCATGTGATGTTTACTTCTATCTTTCTGACTTACTTCACTTAGTAGGACAATCCCTGGGACCATCCATGCTGCTGCAAATGGCATTATTTCATTACCTTTATGGGTCAGTAATATATATATATGTATATGTAAAACATCTTAAGCATTCATCTGTGGATGGACACTTAGGTTGTTTCCATGTCTAGATTGTTGTAAATAGTGCTGCTGTGTACACGGGGGTGTATCTTTTCTAAGTAAAGTGTTTTCTGGGTACACACCAGGAGTGGGGTTGCTGGATCCATGTGGTAACTCTGTTTTCAGTTTGCTGAGGAACCTCCAGAGTGTTCTCCACTGGGGCTGCACCAACTTCCATTCCCACCCACAGGGCAGGAGGGGCCCCTCTCTCCGCCCCCTCACCAGCACTCATTCACGTGGTTGTGCACTCACACATAGTCACGTGTTGCTCTCCTTGGTGCCCAGGCGAGGCCTCTGCCCTTGTGTGTCTGCACGATGCACGTTTCAGACGCATGTGCAAACCACACGGCACCGGTTCCTGGCTTGGGCAGGAGGCCCTGCGTTTGTGAGCAGCCTCACTGGCCCTGGGGCACTCGCTATGGGCGCTGTAAGAGGGTGGATGGTGGGAGGACTTTCCCTCCATGCCTCCCACCCTGGACCCGCTGGGGACTCCCGGCTGTCAGTGCTCCTGCACTGCCCTCACTGCTCAGAAGCTGCTGATCCCCTCACCCTCACCGTACAGCAGGGACCATGGAACTCTCCATCCAGAAAGGAAAGGACACAGCGAGAATGAGAGGAAGACATGCTATGCACTGAGGAGAACGTTCCTGAAGATTCCAGATCACATGCTGTCACATCACAGCCCAGAGTGCGTCCTTAGACTCAGAGTGGTTTCTGTCGACAACTTTGAAGCATTCTTCAATCACTGGTTGACATACAGGCCTTGATGGTCTGGAATAAAACCTCTGAAATCCAGATGACCCTGATTTAGTCACTGAGAACACAGGCAGAGTTGAGTAGATGTTGTAAAAGGAAAAAAAAAAAGAAAAAACTCTCTTGAAGGAACAAAGCAAGAATAAAAGCCTGTTGGTTCTGTTTAAGAAAACTCCTTCTGAATGTTATCTTTGCATTTCGCTGTTAATCTGCTGAGTGTCTTTCCTCATTTCAGCAGGTTGTGGTCGCTTAGAAAGTTGCAAAACATGTCTCTTTCTAAACAGTCTCTTGAAATACGGCTTCTCACAGGTTCAGTTGAGACTATCCCACTTGGTGCAAGTGGGCGCTTTCTATCAGTTTTCCTTTTCACGGCAAGAAAGCTTGTAGAGACAGGGAGCCTGCTGTCACTGCAGCTCATTTCCCTGCAGGTTCGAACCCACAGCTAGGTTCCATCACCCTCTGCAGCTGCCTTCAGGGAGCTGACCCCTGCCTTCCAGCTCCATAGCATTAGCTATGCAAAATAAGTTGCTGGCAGATTTTGGCATTTCTGTACAAAAAAATATGAACACATTTTGTCTGTCCTTTATCACAAATTAAACTCTTGTGGGATAATTGAGGGCTTGCAAGATAGAATGCAATCCATCTGACTAGAAAACTGAGACCTGGCTGGGCTACCTCCCAGGAGAGTCACAGCACCCTCACACCCCACACTGAGCCCCTGCAGATATGGTTTGACCTTGCCCTCACAGGTCCACACAGCTCAGTTAACAGCAGCCATGAGGGACACTCAGAGCATGAGAGGGTTCCTGCCTACAGAGCTTGTGTCTGCAGGAAGACACTTTGAACAGAAAGGTCCCTCCTGGAGTCAGAGCTATACCACCCTGTGTGCAGGGCCGGGAGAAGCCTGAGGGATTCTCCAACTCTGTGCCCGGGATGTCGGTGGAACTGTCACTGGAATGAGATGCTGCCCCTGAACTCGAGGAAGCTAGAGACTCTGGAGGCTCCCCCTGGCCAAAATGCATGTATAAGAAGTAAAAGGAATCCAGATAGGAAAAGAAGAAGTGAAACTCTCACTGTTTGCAGATGACATGATCCTCTATATAGAAAACCCTAAAGACTCTACCAGAAAATTACTAGAGCTAATCAATGAATATAGTAAAGTTGCAGGATATAAAATTAACACACAGAAATCCCTTGCATTCCTATATACTAACAATGAAAAAACAGAAAGAGAACTTAAGGAAACAATACCATTCACCATTGCAACAAAAAGAATAAAATACTTAGGAGTATATCTACCTAAAGAAACAAAAGACCTATACATAGAAAACTATAAAACACTGATGAAAGAAATCAAAGAGGACACAAACAGATGGAGAAACATACCGTGTTCATGGATTGGAAGAATCAATATTGTCAAAATGGCTATTCTACCCAAAGCAGTCTATAGATTCAATGCAATCCCTATCAAGCTACCAACGGTATTTTTCACAGAACTAGACCAAAGAATTTCACAATTTGTATGGAAATAGAAAAAACCTCGAATAGCCAAAGTAATCTTGAAAAAGAAGAATGGAACTGGAGGAATCAACCTGCCTGACTTCAGACTCTACTACAAAGCCACAGTCATCAAGACAGTATGGTACTGGCACAAAGACAGAAATATAGATCAATGGAACAGAATAGAAAGCCCAGAGATAAATCCACGAACCTATGTACACCTTATCTTTGACAAAGGAGGCAAGGATATACAATGGAAAAAAGACAACCTCTTTAACAATTGGTGCTGGGAAAACTGGTCAACCACTTGTAAAAGAATGAAACTAGAACACTTTCTAACACCATACACAAAAATAAACTCAAAATGGATTAAAGATCTAAATGTAAGACCAGAAACTATAAAACTCCTAGAGGAGAACATAGGCAAAACACTCTCCGACATAAATCACAGCAAGATCCTCTATGACCCACCTCCCAGAATATTGGAAATAAAAGCAAAACTAAAGAAATGGGACCTAATGAAACTTAAAAGCTTTTGCACTACAAAGGAAACTATAAGTAAGGTGAAAAGACAGCCCTCAGATTGGGAGAAAATAATAGCAAATGAAGAAACAGACAAAGGATTAATCTCAAAAATATACAAGCAACTCCTGCAGCTCAATTCCAGAAAAATAAATGACCCAATCAAAAAATGGGCCAAAGAACTAAACAGACATTTCTCCAAAGAAGACATACAGATGGCTAACAAACACATGAAAAGATGCTCAACATCACTCATAATTAGAGAAATGCAAATCAAAACCACAATGAGGTACCATTACACGCCAGTCAGGATGGCTGCTATCCAAAAGTCTACAAGCAATAAATGCTGGAGAGGGTGTGGAGAAAAGGGAACCCTCTTACACTGTTGGTGGGAATGCAAACTAGTACAGCCGCTATGGAAAACAGTGTGGAGATTTCTTAAAAAACTGGAAATAGAACTGCCATATGACCCAGCAATCCCACTTCTGGGCATACACACTGAAGAAACCAGATCTGAAAGAGACACGTGCACCCCAATGTTCATCGCAGCACTGTTTATAATAGCCAGGACATGGAAGCAACCTCGATGCCCATCAGCAGATGAATGGATAAGGAAGCTGTGGTACATATACACCATGGAATATTACTCAGCCATTAAAAAGAATTCATTTGAATCAGTCCTAATGAGATGGATGAAACTGGAGCCCCTTATACAGAGTGAAGTAAGCCAGAAAGATAAAGAACATTACAGCATACTAACACATATATATGGAATTTAGAAAGGTGATAACGATAACCCTATATGCAAAACAGAAAAAGAGACACAGAAATACAGAACAGACTTTTCAACTCTGTGGGAGAAGGTGAGGGTGGGATATTTCAGAAGAACAGCATGTATACTATCTATGGTGAAACAGATCACCAGCCCAGGTGGGATGCATGAGACAAGTGCTCGGGCCTGGTGCACTGGGAAGACCCAGAGGAATCGGGTGGAGAGGGAGGTGGGAGGGGGGATCGGGATTGGGAATACATGAAAATCCATGGCTGATTCAAAGAATAAAAAAAATAAAATAAAATTAAATAAATAAATAAATAAATAAATAAATAAATAAATAAGGTCAGCATGACACCAAAAAAAAAAAAAACCTGCACACTACTCTAAAAGTCAGTTGGTCACCCTCTCACTTCCCACCAGCAAAGCCCCCAGCCCTGCGACAGACTAAGGCACCCAGACACCCAATCCCTTCACCCACAAGCATGTGGCCCATAGGGCAGAGCCAGGACCAGAGTCTGTCTTTCATTCACGCCCGCGAAGTCCAGGTGCCCGTGACAGTGCGTTTGTCACCTCTTGTGCACTGGGGAAACTGATCTCATTGCTCATCACTTCCCACAAAAATCTCCTTTGCAGACCTGAGTTCAATGAGCCCCAGTGAAGCCCCAGACACAAGAGGACACTGCAGCCCTGCACTTTAGCTCCTCTTCCTAGAAGCCCTGCAGGGTCAGATTTCTGGTGATTCACTGTGTGCATTCTGGTGTGTCCTCTGAAACCAGTGTCCAAACTGCCTCATCTGAATATGTCAGACCATCCAGTGGACCCTGGAGACTGACCCATCCACTGTGGGCAAGAAGTCTTTCTGTGATTCCTGCTAAGTGCCAGACATGGGCTGAATACTGGGCATGCAGATGTGAGCAAGGCAAAGGCTGCCCTCAAGTAGCCCAGCGTCTTCCAATTTACCAGTTGGCCAAGGGGGTAAAGGAGCACGGAGGGGAGCCCCTTGTCAAGCACCTCTGCTGGAGTTGGGCTGCCTGCACTCTTGGATCTGATGACTGGCAACATCAGTGTACATGGTAGTCGGTTAATGATGGCTCTTAAGTTTCCAAGCTAAGCAACAAATAGGCTCAAATGACCAAAGGTTATCACTGAGCATACCTGTGGGAAAAGGACATTTCTTTACTTTATGGGTGCAATAACAGTCCAGGTTGCCTTCAGGATTGGCTAAAGTGGGTGTGGATGATCTGGGCTGTGGTCTGGACCTTCAGACGCCACGTTCACCTGTCTGTAGGTGGGAGAGCTCCAACACGACTTGAGTCTATGCTCTTAACGACCTCCTGTCTATGCTGTGAACATGGGATCATGATGTCCAGGGCTAAGAGGTAAAATCTGATCTGTTACTGGAGAAAAGATCATCATTTGTGGAGCCTCAAACCTGGATGAAGTCAAGTGTCAGTTGTTCAGTTGTGCCTGACTTTGTGCAAGGTTATGAACTGTTGCCCACCAGGCTCCTCTGTCCATGGAATTCTCCAGGCAAGAATACTGGAGTGAGTTGCCATGCTCTCCTCCAGGGGATCTTCCAAACCCAGGGATCGAACCCATGTTTCTTAAGTCTCCTGCATTGCAGGCAGATTCTTTACCACTAGCACCACTTGGGAAGCCTCTATGTATGAGGCACATGGCATATTTTAGGGTTTTTGTTCGTATCACCATTTGGTTCCAGAACCACTCTTTAAGGGGAAGATGCCAATGACCAGCTAATAAAAGTAACCTGCAGAACTCCACTCAGCTAGCCAGTGTTGCTGCTAAGATGTCACTGCCCTTTATAACTAAGAAATATATGTACATGAGCAGCCACATAGCTGGACTGTGTCTGCTGTCAGTCCTGGCAATACCATATGCAATTCTGTACCTCAGTTACTCATCTGTGAAATGGGTATATAATACCTTCTTCACAAGGTTATTTTAAAGAGAAAAGGAGTCACCACATGTAAAACACATGGAACAATGCCTGACATGGTGATCATGGTGTAATTATGTCATTGTTGCTATTATTATTATTATTATCACACTGGTACTACCGAAGAGGGAATAGTCAGAGAAAGCATCATAGAGAAGATGCTGGAACTGAGCCTTGCAGGCAATACCGAGGTTTAAAGGAGACTAGGTAGGCAGGGCATCGATGGGGATGAGGGGTGAGCAGGCACAAAGATGTGAAACAACACAGCTCTCTTCCAAAGAACAAGGCGTTTGGGAGGTGTGTGTTGGGTGATAGGAGATTGTCTGAGCAGGTCTTTGATTTTGTGCCAAGGGTTTCAACTTTGTCATGTGGGGAATGGAGAGCGACTTGAGGGTATTAACCACAAGAAGCCAAGGTCAAAATTGTGTGGGAATCCTTGGGTGGAGGTGAGGAGGGCAGTGCTGAAAGTGTTACCATGGCGGTGGTGGCGGGAGATGCTTCAGCAGGTGCGGTTGAGGAGACCTGCTGAGGAATAAGATATGGCAGTTTGAGAGAGATGAGTGTGGAATTACTTCCCTTTAAAAGAAGTGGTCTGCTTGTGCTACATCCTTGAGTCCAAAAGGAAAAGCAGGGAGCTCTGTATCCCCCAAGTGTCAGGATCCATAGGGGATGAGCTCCTGGTCACCCCGGAACCCCACAATCAGCTGGCACCCCTACCTCAAAGATCCTGCACCAAGAATTGAAGCCTCGGTCCTCAGGATGCACACCCAACACTTGGCGAGTCACTCCTTCTTACATTCAGTGGACTGACCATGAGGTGCGAGGGGAAGTGACACAGACTGGTGGTCAGCAGGGGGTAGAAGCAGGCAGACCGAAGGGCACATTAGTTTCCCACCAGCCAGAGTCTTCCAGTCTGAGTCAAGATTTGATCAAGTTGAAAAAGACAGAAGATTTAAAGTATAGCGTGCCCTCATTGGGATTAAAATAAAAGTCTCATTTCTTTGCATTTTGTAATGTGTACATCCAAATAAATATCCTTCTCAGGAAGCTGCACAGCTTGTTCTGATGAGAGGACATTGCTCAAAAGAATTTAGGATATTCCTTGCAGTATGACTTTCTTGGACCTGGCTCCCAAGGAATCTGTAGTTCTTCCCTTAGTAATAGACTTGATTGTTGACAGCTATTGTAGTCACTAAACTTACCATAACTTTGTTACAAAATGCAGCTCTAAGTGATCTTTTGCACTTTTTAAAAATCAGAGCTAACATCTAAAAAAGGTAATTGGCAACTTTGAGGTTATTCAAGAGAACAGGCCGTAGCCTCTGAACCTCATAATTTCCCAAGGCATACATCCTGTCCATGAATATTTTGTCCTTCATTTATTCAGCAAATATCCACTGACCACTTACTGTGAATAAGACACTGTACATTTTCCTTTATGGAATACACAGTTGTATAAAATGGATTCCTAAACTTCACAAATAGTTGGAAAGATAAGACATGATTGTATCATTAGAACTCCAATCAGAACTTAATCACATTGGTTGAAATCCATCACAGAACTATCAGATCACAATAAAAGCAGATAATAAAAAGTGTTATCACAAGTGTGAGAGACAGGATAATGCATGAACTGTGGGAGTTGTCCTCATAAGAGCCATGACCCCACCCTGATCCAGATCCAGCTTGAACACCCACAGTGATGAATGCAACAGCCAGTGTGTTTCACTATTTCCTTGTAGTTTGCCTAACCTCACAAAACTGATAAAACTAAGCTCCTTCCTTCACATTCATACTTTGTATTCTGTGATTATGCTAAACAACTAAAAACTTCACCCAGGGTGATACATATGGGGCATAAACATTTTGCTATAGCTCAAAGGCAGAAGAGAAGCGAAAGGCAAAGGAGAAAAGGAAAGACATAGTCATCTGAGTGCAGAGTTCCAAAAACTAGCAAGGAGATGTAAGAAAACCTTCCTAGGAGTACAATGCAAAGAAATAGAGGAAAATAATAGAATGGGAAAGACCAGAGATCTTTGCATGAAAATTAGAGCTACCAAGGGAACAATTCATGCAAATATAGCCACAATAAAGGAAAGAAATATTATGGACATAAAAGAGGCAGAAAACATTAAGAAGAGGTGGCAAGAATACACAGAAGAACTATACAAAAAAGATCTTCATGACCCAGATAACCACGATGGTGTGATCACTCACCTATAGCCAGACATCCTGGAATGTGAAGTCCAGTGGGCCTTAGGAAGCATCACTAGGAACTACGCTAGTGGAGGTGACAGAATTCCAGCTGAGCTATGTCAAATCCTAAAAGATGATGCTATAAAAGTGCTGCACTCAATATGCCAGCAAATTTGGAAAACTCAGCAGTGGCCACAGGACTGGAAAAGGTCAGTTTTCACTCCAATCCCAAGACAATGCAGAAGAATGTTTAAAATACTACACAATTGCATGCATTTCACATGCTAGCAAGGTCATGCTCAAAATCCTCCAAGCTAGGCTTTAACAGTACCCGGACTGAGAATGTCCAGATATTCAAGCTGGATTTAGAAAAGGCAGGGGAATCAGAGATCAAATTGCCAACATCCATTGGATCATCGAAAAAGCAAGAGAATTCCAGAAAAAATATCTACTTCTGTTTTATTGACTATGCTCAAGCCTTTGACTGTGTGGATCACAACAAACTGTGGAAAATTCTTCAAGAGATGGGGATACCAGACCACCTGACCTGCCTCCTGAGAAATCTGAATGCAGGTCAAAAACCAACAGTTAGAACCAGGCACGGAACAATGGACTGGTTCCAAATTGGGAAAGGAGTACGTCAAGGCTGTATATTGTCACCTTGTTTATTTGACTTATATGTAGAGTGCATCATGAGAAATGCTGGGCTGGATGAAGCACAAGCTGGAATCAAGATTGCCAGGAGAGATACCAATAACCTCAGATATGCAGATAACAACACCCTTTTGGCAGAAAGCGAAGAGAAACTAAAGAGCCTCTTGATGACCCTAAAAGAGCAGAGTGAAAAGGCTGGCTTAAAACGCAGCTTTCAAAAAATGAAGATCATGGCATCTGGCCGCATCATTTCATGGTAAATAGATGGGGAAACAATGGAAGCAGTGACAGACTTTACTTTCTTGGGCTTCCAAATCACTGTGGATGGTGACTGCAGATATGAATTTAAAAGACGCTTGCTCCTTGGAAAGAAAGCTATGACCAACTTAGACAGCGCATTAGAAAGCAGAGACATTACTTTGCCGACAAAGTTGCACATAGTCAAAACTTTGATTTTTCCAATAGTCATATATGGATGTGAAAGTTGGACCACAAAGAAGGTTACACGCCAAAGAGCTGATGTTTTTGAACTGTGGTGTTGGAGAAGACCCTTGAGAGTCCCTTGGCCAGCATGGAGATCAAACCAGTCCATCCTAAAGGAAATCAGTCCTGAATATTCATTGGAAGGACAATGCTGAAGCTCCTAAACTTTGGCCACCTGATGTGAAGAGCCGACACATTAGAAAAGACTCCGGTGCTGTGAAAGATAGAAAGCGGGAGGAAAAGGGGTCGACACAAGGTGAGATGTTTGGATGGCATCACCGATTCAATGGACATGAGTTTGAGTAATCTCCAAGAGTTGGTGAAGGTTAGGGAACCCTGGTTTGCTGCAGTCCATGGGGTTGCAAATAGTTGGGCATGACTGAGCAACTGAACAGCACCAAAGGCAGATAGTTCCTAAAACCTAACACTTCTATGGATCAATTTCCCAAAGATCCTAGCTGACTTGGGGAACATACAGAGGCCCCTCCCACTTTATTATTGGGGTGGTTTCTCCTACTAAATATGCCTGTCATGTGCCTGAAGTGTGACATGTAATTTTTCAAGCAAGAGGTTACATGTGACTGTGAAAGTTTAATGTGACACTTTTCACCACCGTTTGTGAGCAGGTGAAACCACCACTGATTTCTCTGAAGCCCTCTTAGTGATGCTCCTTACCCGGCTGCATGGGGCATCTGGTCGCTTTCAAGTGACCCCATGAACCTGAATTGAAGTAAAACTCAGTGCTGCGAAGCATGGCAGGGGAACCCCCAAATCCCACACTCAACACCAGCTTTAACAAGGTTTCAAAGTCAAACACAACAATATCCATCTGCAGTGTTGACAAGGAAGTCACATTTTTGGAAACAAATATTTTCATTCTCTGCAGTAGTTCTGTGAAGCTTGGCTACCACCCTGCTTAATATCACCTCAACATATGAACCTTGTGCATCAATCATACATAATTTATGAACTGGCAAATAAAGAGATCCGGCTGCTGCACCCAGCAGGGTCGTGGCCCATCTTCTGTGCTGGCCAGAGCCTTCCTCCCCTCACCCAGCAGGCTGCTGGCCTTTGGACCATTCATCCGTGTTCAAGAGATATTTGGGCAGTGGTACTCAGACTGCCTGAGTCTCTGTTGTTTATATACCATGAGTTTAGCTCTTGGTCGGAATTATATGTCACACAAATTCCTCTGAGGACACAGATGACAGCAATGAGGACAAGCACTGTCTCTATGCTTTCCTTTTAGTCTGATGACTTTTTTCCTTTCCAGTCTGTGTCATTTTTCATCACTTTATACTCATCTGTAATTGTCGCATCTCTCCATCCAGTCAAGAAGGTATAAACTCACACTCTAAAATGAATGGAGCTGGAAATCAGAGACCAAAAAAAAAAAAAAAAAAAGTATTTTCTGTTTGCAAGTCTGTGATGTACTTCAAAGCTTTTCTGTTTGGAATTTGAATTTCTGCCCATCTGGCAGCAGGATCTTTATTGACCAGAACTACCTTATGGGTTGGTTGTGAATTTGCTAGCTTCAGTGTGGTTATTTTCACACTCGGAAACAATATAAACTTGGAACTCAGCTATTTTTTTAACTTGAGCCCAAATAGTCTCTGTCAGCTACCCGGAGTTTTTAAAAGAACAAATATTTTTATGGCAGTTATGTCTTTGTGAACAAAGGCTGAGCAAACAGAACCGGTTTTGTGAAATTTCAGTTTGAGCAAAGTGGCAACAGTTGAGACACACTTAACCTATCAAGGACATAAGAAATCTCTGGGAGGGGCAAGGAGACTCAAAATATTAATAAATACATTTGTGCCTGGACCTGTGTGTTCACATGCTGCTGCTCACTTGAGTCTAGGCATGTGTGTATGAGTGTGTCCATAGGTGAACACATGGAATATCAGTGTTTAATGAATGACCTGATTGACAGAGGCATTTACAGTGGAACATGCCCTGTGTCCTAGGATTAACAGAAAATGGATGACAGGGAAGGGATGCTAAGAGGGAGCAGACAGGTGGTCCTGCTTCTCCATCGTCCCCTTCCTGCCCTTCCCCGCCTTCCACGTCAGGCTGGGAACAGCGCCGCCTTCTGGGCAGAGGTGTGGAGCAACTCCCTTCCCCAGGGTCCATGTTTGTATCTTATGGGGAGGCTGCAGTCGATCACAGCATCCTAATGTTTGTGCAGACAGGCTTTCTCCGACTCCCGGAGCCAGTGAGGTGAGGCAGCATCTATGCAGCACCCAGCCCTGCACCTGACAGGCACCCAGAGTGGTGGTGTCATCATTTTTGCTGCTCCTCTTATTAAGATTAGACCTTAGCCACCCTGTATTTCACAGTTGGGGCCCAGGTGAGAAACACCCCTTGGTTGGAACCACAAGTAGCTGGTGGCTGAGCTGACCCAGACAGGGCTGGGGACCACATCCTAACTCCTGGGTCCATGTGCAGACCTCGGAATGGTACACATTCTTCTGGGGACTGTTTCTGTGCCTAGCTGCCTTCCTCCACCAGCTTCTGAGCTCCCTGGTGACAAATACTTCTGTCTTCTTCTGGCCGTACCCCCAGAACCTGGCCCTGCTCCCTGAACATGGTAGAGTCTCAATATATGTTTGTCAGGTTGAATCACATGCAAAGTTAGAAGAAACTGAAAATAGGAGCTGTTGGAAGGATAGCAGTTAAACAGAGTGGTGTCAGATTCTGACCATCTAGAGAGATTTGGGCCACAGTAGTCTGTGCAGGGACAGGTGGAAGGGAGGGACTGCAGGCAGCAGTGAGGAACACAAGAAAGCTTCCTACTGTTCATTTTTTTTCTTTTTTTTTTCCATTTATTTTCATTAGTTGGAGGCTAATTACAATATTGTAGTGGTTTTTGTCATGCATTGACCTGAATCAGCCATGGATTTACATGTATTCCCCATCACGATCCCCACTCCCACCTCCCTCTCTAGCTGATCCCTCTGGGTCTTCCCAGTGCACCAGCCCCAAGCACTTGTCTCATGCATCCAACCTGGGCTGGTGATCTGTTTCACTATAGATAATATACATGTTTCGATGCTGTTCTCTCGAAACATCCCACCCTCGCCTTCACCCACAGAGTCCAAAAGTCTGTTCTGTACATCTGTGTCTCATTTTCTGTTTTGCTTATAGGGTTATCGTTACCATCTTTCTAAATTCCATATATATGCGTTAGTACACTGTATTGTTCTTTATCTTTCTGGCTTACTTCACTCTGTATAATGGGCTCCAGTTTCATCCATCTCATTAGAACTGATTCAAATGAATTCTTTTTAATGGCTGAGTAATATTCCATTGTGTATATGTACCACAGCTTCCTTATCCATTCGTCTGCTGATGGGCATCTCGGTTGCTTCCATGTCCTGGCTATTATAAACAGTGCTGTGATGAACATTGGGGTGCATGTGTCTCTTTCAGATCTGGTTTCCTCAGTGTGTATGCCCAGAAGTGGGATTGCTGGGTCAAATGGCAGTTCTATTTCCATTTTTTTAAGAAATCTCCACACTGTTCTCCATAGCGGCTGTACTAGTTTGCATTCCCACCAACAGTGTAAGAGGGTTCCCTTTTCTCCACACCCTCTTCAGAATTTATTGCTTGGAGGCTTTTGGATAGCAGCCATCCTGACTGGCGTGTGATGGTACCTCATTGTGGTTTTGATTTGCATTTCTCTGATAATGAGTGATGCTGAGGATCTTTTCATGTGTTTGTTAGCCATCTCTATGTCTTCTTCAAAACAATGCATTTAATCAGGTAGCTCTTGGCTGGATACAAGTGAGATCATTTGGAAGAAGAGGAAGAAAAGTAAGGAAAACCAACTTAAAGCTTCACTGGTGAAGACCTCTGAAAGCTCTTTAGTAAAAGTGTCCTTAATTGTTTAAAATGAGTTTAGTGGGCTCCACTTTAGGTGTTGCAAGCTCCCTAAAGTCATTTGTGTGGGCCTCCTGGGTTTAGGGTGTTTCTTCTCTTCTTACAGAAATCCTTGGCAACACTAGCCCAGGTGTGGACAAAGGATCACAAAGCCCAAATATCTTACTCTGAATTGGGAATCTCCTGCTTTTTCTCCATTTCTTGTGAGTTTGTTTTGAGTTACGTGTTTTCCTAAATTATATGCCAATTTTCAGGAGAAATTTTAGAGATTTCATCATAGAAATCTCTAAACAATGAGTGATCTTAAAATTCACACAGAGCAGTGGGTTGAGGCCACCTGAGCCAGAGGAGGGTGCGTGATGGCATGAGAGGAGGAGGACCCAGCACTTCGACCAGGACACCCAGGGATCCAGGGTGCAGGGCCTCCCAGAAGAGGTCTGGGTTGTTGGATAGGATTAGTTTATAATCAATCCATTAAAATTATACATACAGGCTGCTTTTTAACTTTGGTGTCCACTCACAATGCAGAAGGCCCAGGTTTGATTCCTGGGTTAGGAAGATCTGCTGGAGAAGGGATAGGCTACACACTGCAATACTCTTGGGCTTCTCATGTGGCTCAGTTGCTAAAGAACACGCCTGCAATGCTGGAGACCTGGGCTCGATCCCTGAGTTGGGAAGATCCCCTGGAGAAAAGAAAGCTACCCACTCCAGTGTTCTGGCCTGGAGAATTTCGTGGACTCTGTAGTTTCAAGGGGCCTCAAAGAGTTGGACATGACTGAGCAACTTTCAGTTTAGATGTAGTTTTTATTTGTATTGTTTCTGTTTGGCTATTCTAAAGAATGTGACCTGACATGTACTTGGTCATGTCCAACTTTTGACTGTAGCAGGTTCCGCTGTCCATGAGATTCTCCAGGCAAGAAACCTGGAGTGGGTTGCCATTTCCTCCTCTAGGGGATCTTCCAATCCAGGGGTTAAACCCAGGTCTCTTGCATCTCCTGCATTGGCAGGCAAATTCTTTATGACTGTGCTACATGGGAAGCCCATTCTAAAAAAAAAAAAAAAACTATATTAAAATGACAGGAAAGAAGACATGGTTGTGTTGTGGCTCTCAGAAAAAAGAGAGTACAATTCAGATCCTGTAAGTAAGGATAGCTACCCTCAGTGCTTAGAGAAAAGGGTTGGGTGCAGAGGGGTTGCTGAGTATCAGGAAGGAAACCATGACCTGAATAAAACACAGGACCCAGAGGGTGGTCTTAGGGGATCCTTCATTAGCTGACTTTAAATTTGCTGCCTTGATACATTAAGCCAAGTATATGCTTAGGAAGTCATCCTTCACGAGCTGCTAATCCACTCAGCAAATGTTTTGTTCATGACACTGACTCCCAGATTCAGAACAGGCTCTGGGATGACTCAGATCCCCGGCCCGAAGATTTGTGTGTGTGTGTGTGTGTGTGTGTGTGTGTTTCTGTCTGTCTGTCTGTATGTCTGTATGTCTGTATGTTTGTCTGTGTGTGTGTCTGGGGAGTAGTGGAAACTTGCTAGGAGAAATTATGTTGTTTGTGTGTGTGTGTGTGTGTGTGTGTGTGTGTGCGTGTGCGCGTGTATAGTAATGGAAACTTGATCGGAGCAGTTACGTTTTCTGAAAGTGGAATTCATCGTGACAGTTGCTGCTGTTGGTACCGAGGGCACATTTTGAGGCACAAATCGGAAAGGACACAGGAGGAGAATCTGCAGCCACTCAGTGAAAAGCGAGCTCCTTTGTTTGCATCTGGGTGTCACTGCTCGGTAACATCGTACCAGTTCATTCACGTGTTACATTCATTCACAGTTACATTCACCTGTATTGTTTATAGGGTATATCTGTAACAAATAAAGTTGCTACAGATATTCCTATAAAATAGAGCTAATTAATAAATAATGTGAACCCAAGCAACAATGTGATTGAAGTGGACCATGCACGAGACAGGCAGTTTGCAGTCCACACACATGAACTGCACAGGCAGTTGCCTATCATCAACCCATTCAAGATTGAAGAAGGTAGATCAGGAGGAGCCAAGATGGCGGAGCTGTAGGACGGGGAGACCACTTTCTCTCCTACAAATTCATCAAAAGAATAACTGAACGCAAAGCAAACTTCACAAAACAACTTCTGATAGCTAGCTGAGGTCATCAGGCACCCAGAAAAGCAGCCCTTTGTCTTTGAAAGGAGGTAGGACAAAATATAAAAGATAAAAAGTGAGACAAAAGAGCTAAGGATGGAGATCCGTCCCGGGAAGGGAGTCTTAGGCGGCATTGCTTGGGGTAGGGTCCGGCCTGAGTGCCCTGAGGACAATCGGAGGGAGCTTCTGTGAGTTGCCAACTTGAACTGTGGGAGACCAAAAGAGAGATAGAAAATTAACCGGCCAGAACACACCACCAGCCGTTCGCAGAACAAAGAGACCGAGAAAGTCCAGAGAAGAGCTCGCAGGCTGCGGACTGGCCTAGCCCAGCCGGAGGCAGGAGGCAGGGGGGAGGGGAAGGTCGCGGCGAGACACAGGGCGCAGGCACCCGACCGGTGCGGGCGGGGACTGGGGCTGGGGATGCAGAGGGCAGAAAGTGCACGCACCCAACTGGCGCCAGCGGAAACTGAAACTGGGTCCGTGGAAGGGAGTGGGTGCGCCACACCTGGGTAGAGTGCGCCCACCAAGCCCCTGGCTGCCTGGACCGCTCTGATGGGGAAGGCACAGAGAGCAGGCGCAGCTTTTCGTTCCGTGCTTTTGTGGAACACCCGAGGGCTGGAACCACATGCATTGCAGGGCGCGCTCCATATAGAGCAGCTGGGAGCCTGAGCAGCGCAGATGGAGAAAGCAGCGTCAGCCCCTCCCGGCAGCGCCAGCCCGTCCCCGCCGCGCCAGCCCATCCCCACAGCGTCAGCCCCTCCCCGCAGCGCCAGCCCCTCCCCGCAGCGCCAGCCCCTCCCCACAGCGCCAGCCCGTCCCCAGAGCGCCAGCCCCTCCCCGCAGTGCCAGCCCCTCCTTGTAGCACCAGCCCCTCCCCACAGAGCGACGGAACTAGCTACCTGAATAAGAATCCACCTCCTCCCGCCTGTGACAGGGCGGAAATGAGGCTCTGAAGAGACCGGCAAACAGAAAGCAAATAAACAAAGGGAACCGCTTCAGAAGGGACTGGTGCAACAGATTAAAATCCCTCTAGAAAACACCAACTACACCGTAAGGGGCCTGTAGATACCGAGAAGTGTAAGCTGGAACGAGGAGCTATCTGAAACTGAGCCGAACCCACACTGACCGCAACAGCTCCAGAGAAACTCCTAGATATATTTTTACTTTCTTTTTTCTTTTTTATTTTTTCTCTTTTATTTTCCTTTAAAATTTCCTATTACTCCCCCATTACTCCTTAACTTTCATTTTCATAGATTTTTATGATTTTTTTTTAATTAGGGAAAAAAAGATTTTTTTTTCTCTTTCTTTTTTTTTCTTTTTCTTTTTTTTTTCTTTCTTCTTCTTTTTTTTCTATCCTTTTTCTCTTCTATTTTCTATTTTTCTTTTTCTCTTATTTCTTTTAAAGTCCTCTAGTACTCCTCTACTACTCCTTAATTTTCATTTTCAATACACTATATCCTTACAAAAAAAAAAAAAAAAGAAGAAGAGAAGCCCGATTTTTAAACCGAAGATTATTCTCTCCCAATCTTGACTCTCTGTTTTCTACCTCAGAACACCTTTGTTTCCTCCTTTCCCCTTCTCTTCCCAATCCAATTCTGTGAATCTTTGTAGGTGACTGGCCTACGGAGAACACTCTGGGAACAGACAGCTGCGTAGATCTGTCTCTCTCCTCTTGAGTCCCCGTTTTTCTCCTCCTGCTCATCTCTATCTCCCTCCTCCCTCTCCTCTTCTTCATGTAACTCTGTGAACCTCTCTGGGTGTCCCTAACGGGGGAGAATCTTTTCGCCATTAACCTAGAAGTTTTATTATCAGTGCTGTATAGTTGGAGAAGTCCTGAGACTACAGGAAGAATAAAACTGAAATCCAGAGGCAGGAGACTTAAGCCCAAAACCTGAGAACACCAGAAAACTCCTGCCTACATGGAACTTTAAGTAATAAGTGACCGTCCAAAAGCCTCCATACCTACACTGAAACCAACCACCACCCAAGAGCCAATAAGTTTTAGAGCAAGACATACCACACAAATTCTCCAGCAACGCAGGAACATAGCCCTGAACATCAACATACAGGCTGCCCAAGGTCACACCTAACACATAGACCCATCTCAAAACTCATTACTGGACACTCCATTGCTCTCCAAAGAGAAGAAATCAAGTTCCACGCACCAGAATACTGACGCAAGCTTCCCTAACCAGGAAACCTTGACAAGCCAATCGTCTAACCCCACCCACTGGGTAAATCCTCCACAATAAAAAGGAACCACAGACCTCCAGAATACAGAAAGCCCACTCCAGACACAGCAATCTAAACAAGATGAAAAGGCAGAGAAATACCCAACAAGTAAAGGAACATGAAAAATGCCCACCAAGTCAAACAAAAGAGGAGGAGATAGGGAATCTACCTGAAAAAGAATTTAGAATAATGATAATAAAAATGATCCAAAATCTTGAAAACAAAATGGAGTTACAGATAAATAGCCTGGAGACAAAGATTGAAAAGATACAAGAAATGTTTAATAAAGACCTAGAAGAAATAAAAAAGAGTCAATTAAAAATGAATAATGCAATGAATGAGATCAAAAACACTCTGGAGGGAACCAAGAGTAGAATAACAGAAGCAGAAGATAGGATAAGTGAGTTAGAAGATAAAATGGTGGAAATAAATGAAGCAGAGAGGAAAAAAGAAAAAAGGATCAAAAGAAATGAGGACAACCTCAGGGACCTCTGGGAAAATGTGAAATGCCCCAACATTCGAATCATAGGAGTTCCAGAAGAAGAAGACAAAAAGAAAGGCCATGAGAAAATACTCGAGGAGATAATAGCTGAAAACTTCCCTAAAATGGGGAAGGAAATAGCCACCCAAGTCCAAGAAACCCAGAGAGTCCCAAACAGGATAAACCCAAGGCGAAACACCCCAAGACACATATTAATCAAATTAACAAAGATCAAACACAAAGAACAAATACTAAAAGCAGCAAGGGAGAAACAACAAATAACACAAGAAGGGATTCCCATAAGGATAACAGCTGATCTATCAATAGAAACCCTCCAGGCCAGAAGGGAATGGCAGGACGTACTGAAAGTAATGAAAGAGAATAACCTACAACCTAGATTACTGTATCCAGCAAGGATCTCATTCAGATATGAAGGAGAATTCAAAAGCTTTACAGATAAGCAAAAGCTCAGAGAATTCAGCACCACCAAACCAGCTCTTCAACAAATGTTAAAGGATCTTCTCTAGACAGGAAACACAGAAAGGTTGTATAAACGTGAACCCAAAACAACAAAGTAAATGGCAACGGGACCACACCTATCAATAATTACCCTAAATGTAAATGGGTTGAATGCCCCAATCAAAAGACAAAGACTGGCTGAATGGATTCAAAAACAAGATCGCTATCTATGCTGTCTACAAGAGACCCACCTCAAAACAAGAGACACATACAGACTAAAAGTGAAGGGCTGGAAAAAAATATCTCATGCAAACGGAGACCAAAAGAAAGCAGGAGTCGCAATACTCATATAAGATAAAATAGACTTTCAAATAAAGGATGTGAAAAGAGACAAAGAAGGACACTACATAATGATCAAAGGATCAATCCAAGAAGAAGATATAACAATTATAAATATATATGCACCCAACATAGGAGCACCGCAATATGTACGGCAAACACTAACGAGTATGAAAGAGGAAATTACTAGTAACACAATAATAGTGGGAGACTTTAATACCCCACTCACAACTATGGATAGATCAACTAAACAGAAAATTAACAAGGAAACACAAACCTTAAATGACACAATGGACCAGCTAGACCTAATTGATATCTATAGGACATTTCACCCCAAAACAATCAACTTCACCTTTTTCTCAAGTGCACACGGAACCTTCTCCAGAATAGATCACATCCTGGGCCATAAATCTGGTCTTGGAAAATTCAAAAAAATTGAAATCATTCCAGTCATCTTTTCTGACCACAGTGCAGTAAGATTAGATCTCAATTACAGGAAAAAAATTGTTAAAAATTCAAACACCTGGAGGCTAAATAACACGCTTCTGAATAACCAACAAATCATAGAAATCAAAAAAGAAATCAAAATATGTATAGAAATGAATGAAAATGAAAACACAACAACCCAAAACCTATGGGACACTGTAAAAGCAGTGCTAAGGGGAAGGTTCATAGCATTACTGGCTTACATCAAGAAACAAGAAAAAAGCCAAATAAATAACCTAACTCTACACCTAAAGCAATTAGAGAAGGAAGAAATGAAGAACCCCAGGGTTAGCAGAAGGAAAGAAATCTTAAAAATCAGGGCAGAAATAAATGCAAAAGAAACTAAAGAGACCATAGCAAAAATCAACAAAGCTAAAAGCTGGTTTTTTTTACAAAATAAACAAAATTGACAAACCATTAGCAAGACTCATTAAGAAACAAACGGAGAAGAACCAAACCTACAAAATTAGAAATGAAAATGGAGAGATCACAACAGACAACACTGAAATACAAAGGATCATAAGAGACTACTACCAGCAGCTCTATGCCAATAAAATGGACAACTTGGAAGAAATGGACAAATTCTTAGAAAAGTATAACTTTCCAAAACTGAACCAGGAAGAAATAGAAGATCTTAGGAGACCCATCACAAGCAAGGAAATCGAAACTGTAATCAGAAATCTTCCAGCACACAAAAGCCCAGGACCAGACGGCATCACAGCTGAATTCTACCAAAAATTGAGAGAAGAGCTAACACCTATCTTACTCAAACTCTTCCAGAAAATTGCAGAAGAAGGTAAACTTCCAAATTCATTCTATGAGGCCACCATCACCCTAATTCCAAAACCAGACAAAGATGCCACAAAAAAAGAAAACTACAGGCCAATATCACTGATGAACATAGATGCAAAAATCCTTAACAAAATTCTAGCAAACAGAATCCAACAACATATTAAAAAAATCATACATCATGACCAAGTGGGCTTTATCCCAGGAATGCAAGGTTTCTTTAATATCCGCAAATCAATCAATGTAATACACCACATTAACAAATTGAAAGATAAAAACCATATGATTATCTCAATAGATGCAGAGAAAGCCTTTGACAAAATTCAACACTCATTTATGATTAAAACTTTCCAAAATGCAGGAATAGAAGGAACATACCTCAACATAATAAAAGCTATATATGACAAACCCACAGCAAGCATCACCCTCAATGGTGAAAAATTGAAAGCATTTCCCCTGAAATCAGGAACAAGACAAGGGTGCCCACTCTCACCACTACTGTTCAACATAGTGTTGGAAGTTTTGGCCACAGCAATCAGAGCAGAAAAAGAAGTAAAAGGAATCCAGGTAGGAAAAGAAGTGAAACTCTCACTGTTTGCAGATGACATGATCCTCTACATAGAAAACCCTAAAGACTCTACCAGAAAATTGCTAGAGCTAATAAACGAATATAGTAAAGTTGCAGGATATAAAATTAACACACAGAAATCCCTTGCATTCCTATATACTAACAATGAAAAAACAGAAAGAGAAATTAAGGAAACAATACCATTCACCATTGCAAAGAAAAGAATAAAATATTTAGGAGTATATCTACCTAAAGAAACAAAAGACCTATATATAGAAAACTATAAAACACTGATGAAAGAAATCAAAGAGGACACAAACAGATGGAGAAACATACCGTGTTCATGGATTGGAAGAATCAATATTGTCAAAGTGGCTATTCTACCCAAAGCAATCTATAGATTCAATGCAATCCCTATCAAGCTACCAACGGTATTTTTCACAGAACTAGACCAAAGAATTTCACAATTTGTATGGAAATACAAAAAACCTCGAATAGCCAAAGTAATCTTGAGAAAGAAGAAAGGAACTGGAGGAATCAACCTGCCTGACTTCAGACTCTACTACAAAGCCACAGTCATCAAGACAGTATGGTACTGGCACAAAGACAGAAATATAGATCAATGGAACAGAATAGAAAGCCCAGAGATAAATCCACGAACCTATGGACACCTTATCTTTGACAAAGGAGGCAAGGATATACAATGGAAAAAAGACAACCTCTTTAACAAGTGGTGCTGGGAAAACTGGTCAACCACTTGTAAAAGAATGAAACTAGAACACTTTCTAACACCATACACAAAAATAAACTCAAAATGGATTAAAGATCTAAATGTAAGACCAGAAACTATAAAACTCCTAGAGGAGAACATAGGCAAAACACTCTCTGACATAAATCACAGCAAGATCCTCTATGACCCAGTTCCCAGAATATTGGAAATAAAAGCAAAACTAAACAAATGGGACCTAATGAAACTTAAAAGCTTTTGCATAACAAAGGAAACTATAAGTAAGGTGAAAAGACAGCCCTCAGATTGGGAGAAAATAATAGCAAATGAAGAAACAGACAAAGGATTAATCTCAAAAATATACAAGCAACACTTGAAACTCAATTCCAGAAAAATAAATGACCCAATCAAAAAATGGGCCAAAGAACTAAACAGACATTTCTCCAAAGAAGACATACATGTGTCTAACAAACACATGAAAAAATGCTCAACATCATTCATTATTAGAGAAAGGCAAATCAAAACCACAATGAGGTATTATTACACGCCAGTCAGGATGGCTGCTATCCAAAAGTCTACAAGCAATAAATGCTGGAGAGGGTGTGGAGAAAAGGGAACCCTCTTACACTGTTGGTGGGAATGCAAACTAGTACAGCCGCTATGGAAAACAGTGTGGAGATTCCTTAAAAAACTGGAAGTAGAATTACCATATGACCCAGCAATCCCACTTCTGGGCATACACACCTAGGAAACCAGATCTGAAAGAGACACGTGCACCCCAATGTTCATCGCAGCACTGTTTATAATAGCCAGGACATGGAAGCAACCTAGATGCCCATCAGCAGACGAATGGATAAGGAAGCTGTGGTACATATACACCATGGAATATTACTCAGCCATTAAAACGAATTCATTTGAATCAGTTCTAATGAGATGGATGAAACTGGAGCCCCTTATACAGAGTGAAGTAAGCCAGAAAGATAAAGAACATTACAGCATACTAACACATATATATGGAATTTAGAAAGATGGTAACGATAACCCTATATGCAAAACAGAAAAAGAGACACAGAAATACAGAACAGACTTTTGAACTCTGTGGGAGAATGTGAGGGTGGGATATTTCAAACGAACAGCATGTATACTATCTATGGTGAAACAGATCACCAGCCCAGGCTGGATGCATGAGACAAGTGCTCAGGCCTGGTGCACTGGGAAGACCCAGAAGAATCGGGTGGAGAGAGAGGTGGGAGGGGGGATCGGGATGGGGAATACGTATAAATCTATGGCTGATTCATATCAATGTATGACAAACCCCCCCCCCCAAAAAAAAGAAATACATTGAATCAATGAAAAATAAAAAGATTGAATAAGGTAGATCAAAGCAACACCAAGAGAAATACGTGCCTGTACAGATCATAAAAGCAAGCAAAACAAACAAACAAATAAAAAACCCCGCATATACCTTTTTAAATTTATAGCATATACCTCCATCCGCCTTTAGTCCTAGGCTGATGAGACGATATGCTCTGGCATCCCAGTCTCCACTCAGTGTGGTAATGCCCTGGTCCCAGTGTCTGCCCTCCCCGGACCACCCTCCCATCACATGTGATTCATGGCCCCTTCTCTGGAGAGGTTTTCCAATTCCATTGTCGAGGGCACCAGAGTGCGTGTGAACGATGGTTCTGGACCTTTTTCTGCAGTGCCCTTCTGGTTTCTCGTGGCCATGAGTGTGTACCTTCCAGGTGAAGGCTGCCCTCTCAGCCTGGGTCCTGGAGGAGGACCAGCATGGCTATAGCTGACCAGTTCCCCAGGATGTAACAGCCGCAAGGGATGAACTCCTGTTGTATTAAAGCACCGAGCTTTGGGGGTTTTGCGTTTGAAACCACAAGCTTATTTAGTGAAAAGCTGGCTATACCGCCTTTTTAACACAGCAATTGCAATGCCATTAATGAGCTTAACCAGCACAGCCTTACCTGTGTGTGAAGGTACATGTTAGAGGATTTCTGTGACAGCGTTTTTAGCAACAACGACACAAACAAAAGGAATCAGTGTGAATATCCATCAGTAGGGAGTGGACCAAAGGCATATGAGGTGTCCACATAACAGAATACTACACATCTGTTTAAACTGAAGGTTTACCACTTGGGGAAATTATTTCCATCATCGTGGTATTGCAGCATCTACCATTCTGCAGCTTGATGTTTTCATGTAACACGGTACCGTAAGTCCCCTACATATGAACCTTCAAGTTGCAAGCTTTCAAAGATGCACATGTGTGTTCCATCAGCGTCAGGTGTGAGTGACCCTGCAGCTCGTCCTCCATCTCCCATTGCTCACCAGCCTTCAGATCCACTATCTCCCACTGCTCCCCTCTCTCCTCCAGTGAGTCATTCTTGCCTGTTCACAGATGCCAGCTCCTGTGTGCCAGCTGTTGTGCTGGACTACTGTACTCTTCATGATACTGTCCTGTGAGAATAAAGGTATTTTCTTTATTTTTTGTTTTTTAATGTATTGTTTGTGTGAAAAGAATTATAAACCTACTACAACACAGTATTATGTAGCCAACTGTGTCGGCTAGCTTTGTTGGACCTACAAACAAACTGAACTTATGGACATGCTCTCAGAGTGTAACTTGTTCATATGTAGGGGCTTACGGCATTTTCCATACTTGCCTGTGTGCACAGGTGTCCCCTACACATCTCATGAACACTGCAGTCTTCCACTGGGTGGATAGATTGTGTTCACAGCGTCCCTCCCCTCCCCACGGCTAGCCTAGCAGCTGTTGCTGCTAGCTGCTAGCCTAGCAGATGACGTGGTGGTAAAGAGCAGTCTCCATGCCTCCATGTGTTCATGCACAGGGTCCACTCTGAGACGGGGAACAGTGGTGGGACCCTCTGGTCGTGGGTCAGGCATCGTCAGGTTTCACAACTGTGGCTGAGTTGTCCTCCCATGGACCACAACACACCAGGCTTCCCTGTCCTTCACCAACCCCGGAGTTTACTTAAACTCATGTCCATTGAGTCGGTGATGCCATCCAATCATCTCATCCTCTGCCATCCCCTTCTCCTCCCGCCTTCAATCTTTCCCAGCATCAGGGTATTTTCCAACGTGTCAGTTCTTCACATCAGGTGGCCAAAGTGTTGGAGTTTCCGCTTCAACATAAGTCCTTGCAATGAATATTTGGGACCCTGATGCAGGGAGTGGTTGGGGGCAGGAGGAGAAGGGGCCAACAGAGGATGCGATGGTTGAATGGCATCACGGACTCGATGGGCATGAGTTTGGGTCAACTCCGGGAGTTGGTGATGGACAGGGAGGCCTGGCGTGCTGTGATACATGGGGTCACAAAGAGTCAGACACGACTGCTTGATTGAACTGAACTGAACTGAATTGTCTCTTATTACAGAAAGAATAACACAAGATGAGCCAGATTATGGCATAGCCTTTCAGCAAAAGAACCTAAATTGTTCAGCCAGAAAGTGATTAACAAATCTTGGGTTGCCCAAATAGTTCATTTACTCTCTTGGGAGTGCCCATTGTTTGGCCACTTTAATGAAGATGCTGTAAATATTATTTTGACAAAAAACTAAAACAGAAACAAAAACAAAAAACGTGGAACAAGATGCAAGTCCTGAAGCCATTTAACGTGGCATTTACTGTAGATTTATAAAATATTTTATTTGAGGAGCATAATTCCTACTAATATGTAAGTTTTTAAAACTATGAATGGAGGGGGCTTATTTGATGATATTAACTGTATGATTAAATGTTAGGGAATGTTTGACAGGAGGATTCGTACATGCTGTCTCTCATGAGTCCTTTGTCCCTCTTCAAGTGGAACAGCATGCTGCTCCCAGGGACTGAGGTCATTGTGTGAGGCAAGCATGAGGCAAGCATAGTAAACATTCTCCTTAGGACAATATGTATATATATATATATATACACACACACACACACACACACAAATATATAGATGAGATGAAAACTTTTAGATAAGCTCTATTAGAAATAATTGTATTTTTGATAGAATGATCTATTGTCTCTAATCTGGAGCCGTCTCTTTGGATTGGAGTGACTTAGGTTTCTGGAGTTGTGCTGAACTAAGTAGTAGAAGTTTGTTGAATGGCTGGGTCATTTCCAAATGAAGTAGGATTTTGAAGTGTTAAAATTGCTGAACATTGGCTTACTCTTAAAAGGGGTTTCTCTTGCAGAAGAGCTGAAGAGATTTTGAGCTGTTAAAGAATATAAATATATATTTATATAGGAATGGATATATATATATAATATAATATGATTTGAGAAATATGTTCAACAGTCTATAAAATGCTAACATACAAGACTTTTCATGGTTGCTATAGAAAAGTAAAATATATGCTTTTAATAGAAAGATATAAGAAATGGCAAATAAAATGATGAATACAAAAATATTTTTTTTGTTAAAACATTTATTATAGAATAAAGTGGTATTTACATAAGCTTTACTAGACTAGTTTTTCATTGTTGTTCTAGCTACAGCAAATGTTCTTTCTCCAAATTAAACCAAATTGGAAACAAGAGAAAAATTCTGGGAAAACAATATTTAACAGAATTAACTTTGTTCAGCAGATACATTCAGACTGCAAATATATTAGAAAATGCAGTTGAAATGCTTGGGTGGATCACAGTGAAAACCACAAAGTATGATATGTTTATTTGAAATAAACATTGCATTTGTTTATTGTGCTATCATACTTTGTTTTGGCCTTTTAACTTTTAAAGATATTTAGTGCTGGAATTTTAAAAAGGCTTATGACAAATGAAGGAAAATTTTATGGCAAATTGATGTAACTCATTGTCCTGAACTTTCTTCCTTCTTACATGTCTCGATCAATACAAATTCTTCTTTTCTAGGGGCAACACCTCTCTAAGGTAAGACTACACAACATGTTATAACCCACCTATCAACTTACTTCACGATAATGAGAACACCTAATTCTATAAAAACAGACATTGACTCTCCCTATATTTCTAAGCAGTTCAAACAATTTTTACATTCATTCTCTATTAAACAGATTGCAGACATTCCTTATAGTCCACAAACACAAGACATGATTGGACAAACACATTACACACTGTAACTGCAAATAAAAAATTAAATAAGAGAAAATACACAGGAACACTTTTGTCTTCCTTGTCCAGAGCAAACTTTACTAGATTCTGGTGTAGTGTAGTCTTTAAGCCTATAACTATTGTTGGTGTGACTTTATTTCTGTTCCCAATCTGTAGGATGCTTAAAGCAGGACAAAAACGGCACACACACACACACACACACACACACAAAAAGACACCATTTTCCCGAATGGATTATTTGTTCCTAAGAATATCAGAAATGTGGAATGTTTGCCTTCTTTTCAGGTCTGTCTTGGAAGTGTAGTCATCCTCTTTAACACACTAAACAGTGAGATTCAACAGTTGCTAAGCTGCATTTCTTTTTCAAGGACAAGGTCAAATATATTTGGATGTGAGCAACATTTCATTTGTCAAGTTGTTCTGCAACTTGTTGGACCTTTTCAATAATTTCACTTAGGAAAAAATATTTGAATGCTTACTCCTAATCCTTTGCCCCAAATAACACAAACCACAGCCAAATACCAGTCCCAAACAGATTTCTGAATGATTTTTTTCTTTTGGACTGAAATATTTCCTAAGAATGTTTTCATCATTATCGCTTTCCTCTCTTTTTATAACTATTGTTAATATAGCCTTATTTGTTTTAAAGTTTTTAAACTTACCACCAAAAGATGTTTTGACAAAAGGAAAAAACAAAAAAACAAACACACAAAAAAAGAAGTTTTGAAACATTATAGGACACCTCCTTTCCTTTGCCCATTTGATATCAAGACAGGTTAACTAATCAATGGAAATCTAAAAAACTAATCTTACAGGGAAAGGATATGCTTCTATTTCTCCAGATGGATCCAACGAGCTCACATGACTTCCTCTTCAGAAGATTCAACCTAAGGGGGCCCCCAGCATTCAGACTAGAGATGAAACAGCAAAAAACCCAGGAAGAAAGAATTCCAATATAAGCCATGGCGACATTAAAAATTTCCAAAAAACGCTGCACTCGACGTCATCGACCTTATGATCTCCCTACTTGGGGACAGATAAAAACCCTTACTAATCAAACTGAAAACCTGATTTTTCAACAGGGAATGCCTCGGAATCCTAAAAATATTTTTCTTCGCTATGCTTGCTTTGCTTGCTTTTGCTTCCCCCGCTCAGGCTGACTTGATTGATCACACTTACTGGGCTTATATACCTAAACCCCCTTTTTTATTGTAGGTTGTAAAATGGACAGATATAAGACCAATCATATCCACTAATGAGTCAACACATATGCCTCCTCCTTAGAACTTGGAGGGGCCCTCTCATCCTGAAGAAAAAGAAAAACTAATTAATATCTTTCTAGGTTATGAAATCCTTTCTTTGTGTATGGGCACAACAAAATTATGCATAAACGTTAGCCGACAAACTTAGGCCTTCCCCTGCCTCCAAAAGAGGACTTTCTGATGCTTCTTGGATTACTTATTGCCCTTTCTTTGTCCATGAATCATGTTTATACTACTAAAACTTTAGGAAAAGAATTAAAGAAAAAACAAAGAACACTATGCAAAGGGTTTACTAATAAGAACTTTAAATATATACTTGTTCATTGGGACAAATGTCAGGCCAAACCAGGAAAATTAATGTTTATAGCTAATCATACAATTGTCAATTGGGGACCCCATAGTATGTGGTTATTGAACTGCTCAGATGATATTAACAATACTATGTATGATCATATTACTCAAGTAACATGGAAGGTTACTAATACTACAATGGAACATTACCATGACAGAGGACTTCTTGGCTAGCTTGATGATGGAATGGCCCCCACCTCGTCCTCGAATCATCCTTGATAAACAGGATGGGACATCTAAACAATGGGACATCTGAAAACTTGCTGCAAACACCAAAGGACTTGGGACTTGGACCAGACATTCCACAGGGACCAATCATAGCTATAGCAATTATTTCTTTCACTATAATCAATCATATTTTATACAAGCCTATGTTCCACTTCCTTTTGTTGTAGCTATAGGAAATTTACAATTCAATAAGACTTTACATTCTGTAACTTGCATAAATTGTAAATTATATACTTGTCTTAACTCCTCTATTTCCTTAAAAAATGACTCCCTTTTGATTCTTCGATCTCGACATAATCTGTGGTTACCAATAAATCCCCAATGGCCCTGGGAAGAAGGTCCCAAGGCTCGACTTGCTTCCCAGTTATTTACTAACTTGCTCTAGCGATGTAAACGATTCATTGGATGGCTGATTCTTGGCATTATAGGGTTAATAACTATTTGCACCATTGCTGCCATCACTAGTGTTACTTTACAAACCTCAATTCAAACACATAATTTTATCCAAAATTGGACTAAAGATGCTCATATTATGTGGGCCACTCAGGCTCAAATAGATGAGGATATTCAAAAAGAAATACAGGAACTGAGAACAGCCATCAAATGGGTTGGAGATCAATGAACAAATGTCCAAAAACAGATGATGCTAAAATGTGATTGAAATTCTACTCAATTTCCTGTTACTCCTGTTCATTTCTATAATAGTGGCTACAACTGGAAACAAATCAAGTTTCATTTTTAAAACATATATGATAATGCCTTTCTGAATGTACAGTTATTACAAAAAAGAAATATTTGACACCTTTTCTAATAATCTGCCCTCTTCCATTGATATGGAAACTTTAGCTAAACAATTAGCTGATCAATTATCTGGGCTAGACCCACGTAGATGGTTTCAAAGTCTTACTCATAGCATTGGATCTGAAACCATAATTTTGGTGATTGTCTTAACAATTATATTTGTTGTCTACCGTTGCCTTCATGCAAAGATTGTCAAAACTAAACAAACTCTGATGGTCAGAACTCTTCTTACAAATATTATAAATAAATAAGGGGGAATTGTCAAGGAATGTTTGACGGGAGGATTCCTACATGCTGTCTCTCATGAGTCCTTTGTCCCTCTTCAAGCAGAACAGCACGCCGCTCCCAGGGACTGAGGTCATTGTGTGAGGCAAGCATGAATCTCCTTTAGTAAACGTTCTCCTTAGGACAAAACAGCTTAATCTCCTTCCCCTTTCTTGAGATATGGATTGTCTCCTGACCTTGTGACTAACATTACCCCTTGTTCCCTTGGTAACGGTTGCTGTACATTTGGTTTTCTGATCTCTATCATTCCCGAAAGAAGTTTCTTATACTGAAGCCTATATATACTCATAGAAAAATCATTAAAGTACCTTTGCTCCATCAGAGCTTAGGTCCCTGGGTCGTTTCTGTCTCTCTCTCTCTCTCTCTCTCTCTCTCTCTCTTTCTCTCTCTCTCTCTTTCTGGCTGACTCTCTGGAGCGTGGAGACCCGTCGGGCTCACTTTTCTGTCCGGGCTTCTAAGACCCCTTCGAGAGGGCGCCTGGTGCCTTCGTGAGTGATGTAAGTCCTGTGTCAAGGACTTTATTGGTCCTCTGCGTAAACCAAGGGATATCAGCCTCTTTCTCTCTTTCACTTTCTTATCCTCGACTCCATACCACAAGGTTCTGGTCCATTAAAGGACCTCAAGAGTTAAAGGAATCAATTTTTATAGTTTAGCTTTGTTTTTCTGAGTTACCTGGGTTTAAAAAGTTACTAAATAATTTTCTCTTTTGGTTTCAGTTGCAGCTCTATGATAATCCAAATTTTGAACAAGTTTATCCCCGAATTTGGCAAAAATGAAAGAAGAGTTGGGAATAAAAATGTCTCTACACTATCTTCATTATTTCAAGATTATAAGAAGCATTTTAAGCAAGAGGTAATGTGGATGATCATAACTCTGACTTTCATCTTGAAACTAGAGGAGAGGACGTATTTTCAGCCTGCACAAGTTTAACTACACCATTCCTATGAAAGCCTTCTACCATCCAGATAGTTGCTGATACAATTGCTCCAACTCAAAATATTTTCTCTTCTCCATCATCAAAATCAGTTAGACCACAGAAGCATATTGTGATAGATCAACCTGCAACTGTTGTTGTTGTTTTTAATTGAAGGATGATTGCTTTACAGAATTTTGCTATATTCTGTCAGACCTCAAAATGAATCAACCATAGATATACATATATTTCCTCCCCTTTGAAACTCCCTCCCATCTCCCTCCCTATCCCACACTCTAGGTTGAGCATTTTTCATGGGACTTCACATAGCAGCTACACTAAATCAAATGGCCCAAATGAGAATTTTGCCGCTATGTCTACATCTGTTTCTCAGTACCACATCTTATCTCCATTACAGAACAGTAATTTTGGACTGACGGTGGAGACTTCTAACTTTCCAGATTTGTACAGTAATATGGCAGCCCATGACAGTGCTTTTCCCAAACTACAACATGCAGGCAATTCATGTTTCCCAGTGCCAAAGATCCCTGATACATCTGCTGCCTCTCTTTCAAGGTCAACTCATCAACCATCTTCATTATTTGAAAATCATCCTAATACAACTGATCTAACCAATCAGGTGTCAGATTATGCAGGATAATGAAGATTAGAATTAATGTTGGGAGAGATCAACAAATTCCTACAATTCTCTTATTTGAAGACTAAAGTGACATGTTCATCTTCATAGTGTCAATTTCTATTTTGAAATAATTGAGAGTAAAATGAGAGTATTATTTCAGCACCTGGCTATTGTACTGTGCTTTAATATAAACTCTTCTATTCAAGGAATCATTCAATATGCATCCTATGTAAATTACACCTAATGAATTGTTTAAAAAATATAAAATTAGAACAAAGTGAAAAGATGAAATGTAAATAAAATGATTTTGAAATCATCCAGGCTAAATTGACTGGGTGTCTAAGTTAGGATGGTATGGGAGAAGGAACAGATACAAATCAAATTTAGAAAAGGCAAATGAAGAGTATGTACTTTGCTGCTTCCTCAGTTTTATTATATCATGTCAGTTATCAGGAGGAAAGCTAAGAGGTTAGACAGCAGGTTGTCTTCATTAAACAAAAATTTGTTTCATACTTGAAAATACTGAGATGTACTCAGTAACCATGATCACCATCATACCATCCCTGGAATACCAACAATAACATGACCTAGTCAAAGATTGCACCACAGTCAGCAAAAGATAGGTATTTTACCAGCGAGATTATAAAGGGTCATTTTTGTTCTGCTCTCCTTATATAATGTCTTCATTTCAGCCCACCAAGACACCACCCTATATTTCCTAATGTATATTTTGATGTTGCTTTCCTGTCCCTAAAAGAAAGACTTAAATCCTTGTGGTGAATGCAGCATCTCATCATGGTTAACCAGTTCTTGGAAGACATGGCATCTGTTCCCCTTAGTAGCTTCATTATCTATCTGTTTCACTGAACTTCTAGAGCTACAATCAGGCTAAATATTTTCAGTCATGCTAAGCCACATTTCACAATGTTTCATAAACTCTCGTATGGAATTGGAAAGAACCTGTTTGCCTACCTACCAAGTTATTCACATGTATCAGATTCTTCTATGTATCGTGTCTACCCAAGTTTCCTTAGTATCTTGCACATCAGTTAAGACTTAGTGCCTGCCAAATGATGTATTTTACATACTTACTGAATTAGCAATAAAGAGATGTAATAACCAATCAAAAGCTATATGCATTACTCAACAACATCCCATAGCTTCCACTATTACCATAATTGACCTTTCTTATTTACTGAGAATTTAGTAAGGTGATGTCTCTTCTTGTTAATGCAATGTCTAGGTGTGTCATAGATCACACACATCAAGAAGCAAGTGACATTTAATTTGATGACTGCAGTCACCATTCTTAGTGATTTTGGAGCCAAAGCAAATTAAGCTTGTGACAGTTTCCACACATTTACCCCTTCTATTTGCTGAGTAATGATGTTACCAGATGCCCTGATCTCTGTTTTTATGAATGTTGAGTTTTCAGCAAGATTTTTCACTCTTCTCTTTCACCCTCATCATGAGGCTCTTTATTTCCTCTCCACTTTCTTTTTTTTCTGTCTTACCATCTGTATATCTGAGATTGTTGATGTTTCTCCCAACAACCTTGATGTCAGCTTGTGATTTATTCACCTGGTATTTTCATAGTATTCTCCACATATGTTTCACATAAGCAGAGATATGAACTGGTTTGTCACTCTCCTTTCCCAGTTATGAAATGGTTAGTTGTTCCATGTCTGGTTCCATTTCTTGCATCTTGACTCATGTAAGAGTGGTTTCAAATTTTACCTCCTCAAGAATTTTCCATGTGCCCCCCTCCCCCTTTTTCTTTTCAGTTTTCTCCTTCTGGACGTCTGGTTTCTCCATTTGGTTTTCTCCACCTGGTTTCTCATCGTGGGGCATTGATCATTGTCCCGGATGTCTCAGAGTTTATGTGTGTCTTTCTTTTTCTTTCTTTCTTTTTGCACACTCCACTGTGTTTCATCTATTTCCTCGTTTCTACCTCCAGCTAATTAATTCTTTCTCTGTCTCATTTACTCTACTGTTGGTTCCTTCCAGAGTGCTGTTAATCTCAGTTACTGCATTGATTATTACTGCTTGACTCTTCTTTATTTCTTCTAGATCCCTGGTAAACATGTTTATTTCTTCTCAGTGTGGGCCTCCAGTGTATTTACTGGTGACTCCTCTTAGCTTTGAAGATTTTGGTCATCTTTATTCTCATTATTCTGAATTCGTTTCAGGAAGACTTCCTATCTCCTCTTCTTTTGTTTGTTTTGGTGGCTTTTTATCATGTACCTTCACCAGCTGAATGTTTCTTTCCCTTTTCGTTTTCTTTAGGTTGCGTGGTTTGGGTCCCCTTTCTGAAGGCTTATAAAGGGTTATGGTTCCACTTCATTGTGGAACCTGACCTTTGTGGGTGGGATTGGACCAGTGACTTGTCAAGGTTTAAGGCTTAGGGGAATTTGTGTGTGTGCACTGCCAGGCGGATCTGGATCTCTTCTCTCTGGAGTGCAGTGAATTTTCCAGGATTGTGCTTTGGGGTGTTTGTGGGTTTGGCATGGTTTCAGGCAGCCACTTTCATAATATTCACTGTTGTGTTTCTGTTTTGCTGAAGAATAGGTGTGAGGTCTCTTGTACTGGACTTGCTGCCTCAAGCCTGGAGCCTGCTTTCCATGTAGGCATGGAAACTCTGGGGTGTGTGCCTGTCCTTTAATGTTCCCTGAGGTCAAGGGTTCTATGGTGATCTAAAGTTCTGGAATCAACATCCTGGCCTCTGGTTTCTGTCCCCAAGTTACAGTAGCATCAAAAATCCACATCCACACAATACAGAAGTTAAAATCCCTAGGTTAATGGTGACACAACTCTCCTCATCCAGAAACAGTCAAAGGCATTCACAGAGTTACATAGAGCAGAGAAAAAGGCGGAGGAAGATAGAGTTGCCTAGGGGGAGAAAAGGGAGAGTCAAAAGGGGAGAGAGCAATCAACTCAGGAAACAAATCCCTAAGTGAAAGCAGATCCTAAAGATTTTGTTCCTAAAGTTACCATGTTGATGACCATTTTAAGAAAGCAGAAGTAAACAACCAAGAATAAAATTTAGACTCGTTTAAGTAGTGTAAAAAAAGAGGCCAAAATCATTCTCATATATATATATATATATATATATAATGTTTAAAAAATAGATTTATGTTTATTTTTTAGAAAGGTAATAATAGTCAATAGAAATAAAAGTTTAGGGAATAATAAAGAACTAAAAGTTTTAAAATTTAAAGAAATCATAATTATAGAAATAGATCTCAGAATTTCTAAGAAGTTGTTTTATCCTTTATGGTGTCAGTACATTGTCAGATAGTCTCTTGAAGCTTGTACGTGTGAATGGCTACTGTTTCCCCTCAAGTGAACAGTCTCGGCATTAACTACAGACTGTTATTCCATTGAACCTGTCACCACAGGGTTGGTTTACACTTCTTTGCTAATATTTTCTTCTTCTATTTGAAAGCATCTCCCATGTCTGGTTTTCAACATGAACACAGGTGTGGGAGCCTCTTATTCATTTTCACTTGCTCAGTCATTTGGTGGTGAGGAGCAGGACACTGAAAACAGAAATTGAACCTGCAACTGAGATTTTCTGTCACATTTAAGATCAACCTCTAAGTCCAACACTGTATTTCTTTTCTTGTTCTAAGCAGTCTCTTCTTTAGATTGAAAAGTATGAAAGAAAGAGAGAGACATAGGGGATCGTAGACCTCCTCATGTTCCAAGAGTAATTTTAATCAGAGAAGTTAGAAAAGGCAGAAACAAAGGAAAATAATCAAGCAATATAAAATAATAAGGATTTAGCCATTAAGCAAAGTCAAGGATCTTTAGTTCCTCCTCAAGGGCCACAGATAATATTCTGAGCAATATCCTGTGCACAGTTTTAGAGATGCTAAAGCCCCAACCAGGCTGAAATTTAAGTACATAGACCACATAGTCGATGGAACCAGCCAGTCAATGATGTTGTCTCCCAATATCCTCAGTAACAGTCCATAGTAGAATGTCCTAAAGCTGATCACACACCCCATGGCCTACCCTGACTCTGTCGTTAAATCTTTCCCCTGAAAGCATTTGGGGAGTGTGGGTCTTTTAATCACCAGCTGCTAGGACGCCTTATTTGGTCCTACAATAAACATTACACTTGCTTTCACTGCAAGGCACAGTCAGTTGATTGACTTCATTGCACAGAAGTGAGCAGACCCAAGTTTGGTTTGGTAACAGTACTGAATGCTAAGAATGTGTGTATAGAAGAGTGATGAATCACTTTTGTTTCAGGAACCAAGTAGATTTATTGATGTGAGTTTTCTGTGTAAATATTCTTTAGGAATGAGATTTTGCAGGTTTCACATTTTTGGTTACTATTTATGTAAGCAGCCTGTATTTAAGTTGATACAGAAGTAGACACTGGTTGAACATTACCCTTCAATTGCTAGGAGACCAGTGACTTTGTGATGTCACAGCTACCCTTCAATTGCTAGGAGACCAGTGACTTTGTGATGTCACAGCTTTTTGACTTTGAGAACCACTGTGATGGTCTAGAAAGTTTATCTCTGTAGGCCAGCCAGGCAGCATTTGAAGTTGCGGAGTGTAAAATCAGACAGATAAGAAAAGTATCTGAGGAAATATTTCTTTGAGATGGCACATTTTTCTTCAGAATTTCAAGATGTGCTTCCTAGAGATGAATCAACTGGTTCAGAAACCACCATTAGATCCCCTTTGTGTGATTACACACATACTGAGGACTCAGTTTTGAGATCTATCATTGAAGAAGCAGCCTTTCAGGCTTTGTTTGAGGAAGTAGTGTTAAAAATGCCACGTTACACATTTTCTGTCTCTGAAACAGATGAATTGAACGATTTTCTTTCACTCAATTTTCCTCAAAAACTTTGGAAGATAGTTGAAAGTGATCAGTTTAAATCTATTTGGTGGGATGAGAGTGGCACTTCTATAGTGATCAATGAAGAAGTCTTCAAGAAAGAAGTCTTAGAAAGAAAGGCCCCTTTCAGAATATTTGAAACTCATAGTGTGAAAAGTATAGTTCGACAGCTTAACCTTTATGGGTTTAGAAAAAAGCAACAAACTTTTCAAAGATCTGCTTCACTAGCTGACTTTCTGGAAGAAGAAAACAATGTCTCTGTTTTGAGCAAGGTATTCCAAACTTTTCACTTATTATTGGCAATATGTAAGATTAAATCATGTAACCTAGAAAGCATGTTCACATATGTAGCTAAAACTGAATTTAAAATTGAGATAACAAACTGTTGAAAAGCTTTGTTTTTTGAAGTTGAGAACAGCTAGACGTTAAAATATTTGATATTTAACAAACATTCCTAGCAACTTGAACCCGGATACAAGTCCTGAAGCTAATTAAAGTGGGATTGACTATATATGTTTACAACATATTTTTACTTGGTATTTACTGTATATGTTTACAACATATTTTTACTTGAGGATCATAATTGCTTCTAACATGTAAGGTTTTTTTTTTTTTTATAGTGCTTATGCTTTCATGGTTTTTTAAATTATATTTTAAATTTTAATTGGAGGCTAATTACATTAGAATATTGTAGTGGTTTTGCCATACATGACACGAATCAGCCATGAATGTACATGTGTTCCCCATCCTGAACCCCTCTCCCACCTCCCTCCCCATCCCATCTGTCTGGGTCATTCCAGTGCCCCAGCAATGAGCACCGTGCTCATGCATTGAACCTAGACTGGCGATCTGTTTCTCATATGTTAATATACATATTTTGATGCTATTCTCTCAATTCTTCCCACCCTTGCCTTCTCCCACAGAGTCGAAAGGACTGTTCTTTACGTGTGTGTCTCTTTTGCTGTCTCACATATAAGGTTATCGTTACCATCTTTCTAAATTGCACATATATGCTTTGGTATACTGTATTGGTGTTTTTCTTTCTGGCTTAATTCACTCTAAGGCTCCAGTTTCATCCACCTCATTAGAACTGATTCAAATGTATTCTTTATAATGGCTGAGTAATATTCCATTGTGTACATGTACCACTGTTTTCTTATCCATTCGTCTGCTGATGGAAATCTAGGTTGCTTCCATGCCCTGGCTATTTTAAACAGTCCTGTCATGAACGTTTGCGAACAAGTGTCTCTTTCGGTTCAGGTTTCCTCGGTGTGTATGCCCAGCAGTGGGATTGCTGGGTCATATAGCAGTTCTATTTCCAGTTTTTAAAGGAATCTCCACACTGTTCTCCAGAGTGGCTGTACTAGTTTGCATTTCCACCAACAGTGTGAGAGGGTACCCTTTTCTACACAGCCTCTCCAGCATTTATTGTTTGTAGACTTTTGGATAGTAGTCATTCTGATTGACGTAAGATGGTACCTCATTGTGGTTTTGATTTGCATTTCTCTGATAAAGTGTGATGTTGAGCATCTTTTCACATGTTTGTTAGCCATCTGCATGTCTTCTTTGGAGAAATGTCTGTTTAGTTCTTTATCCTGTTTTTTGATTGGGTCGTTTATGTATTTGGAATTGAGCTGCAAGCGTTGCTTGCAGATTTTTGAGATTAATTCTTTGTCAGCTGCTTCATTTGCCATTATTTTCTCCCATTCTGAAGGCTGTCTTTTCACCTTGCTTATAGTTTCCTTCGTTGTGCAAAAGCTTTTAAGTTTAATTAGGTCCTATTTGTTTATTTTTGCTTTATTTTCCATTACTATTGGAGGTGGGTCATAGAGGGTCCTGCTGTGATTTATGTTGGAGAGTGATTTTCTAGCAGTTTTATAGGTTCTGGTCTTATGTTTAAATCTTTCATACATTTTGAGTTTATTTTTTGTGTATGGTGTTAGAAAGTGTTTTAGTTTCATTCTTTACAAGTGGTTGATCAGTTTTGCCAGCACCACTTATTAAGGAGGTTGTCTTTTCTCCATTGATTATCCTGCCTCCTTTGTCAAAGATAAGGTGTCCATAAGTGCGTGGATTTATCTCTGGGTTTTCCATTATGTTCCATTGTTCTATATTTGTGTCTTTGTGCCAGTACCATACTGTCTTGATGACTGCAGCTTTGTAGTGTAACCTGAAGTCAGGCAGGTTGATTCCTCCAATTCCATTTCTTTCTCAAGATTGCTTTGACTATTCGAGGTTTTTTGTGTTTCCATACAAATTGTGAAATTATTTGTTCCAGTTCTGTGACAAATACCATTGGTAGCTTGATAGGGATTGCATTGAATCTATAGATATCTTTGGGTAGTAAACTCATTTTCACTATATTGGTTCTTCGAATCCATGAACATGGTATATTTTGCCATCTGTTTGTGTCCTCTATGATTTCTTTCATCAGTGGTTAATAGTTTTTATATATATATATGTCTTTTGTTTCCCCAGGTAGATGTATTTCTAAGTATTTGTTCTTTTCGTTGTAATGGTGGATGGAATTGTTTCCTTAAATTCTCTTTCTGTTTTCTCATTGTTAGTGTATAGGAATGCAAGGGATTTCTGTGTGATAATTATGTATCCTGCAACTTTACTATATTCATTGATTAGATCTGGTAATTTTCTGGTGGAGTCTTTAGGGTTTTCTATGTAGAGGATCATGCCATCTGCACACAGAGTTTTCCTTCTTCTTTTCAAATCTGGAATCCTTTTATTTCTTTTTATGCTCTGATTGCTATAGCCAAAACTTACAAAACTATGTTGTATAGTAGTGGCCAGAGTGGGCGCCCATGTCTTGTTCCTTTAGGAACATTTCCTTTAGGGGAAATGCGTTCAATTTTTCACCATTGAGGATAATGTTTGCTGTGGTTTTGTCATATATAGCTTTTATTATGTTGAGGTATGTTCCTCCTATTCCTGCTTTCTGGAGGGTTTTTTTTTTTTATCATAAATGGATGTTGAATTTTGTCAAGGGATTTCTCTGCAGCTATTGAGATAATCATATGGTTTTTATTTTTCAGTTTGTTAATGTGGTGTATTGCATTGATTAATTTGTGAGTATTAAAGAATAATTTCATCCCTGGTATAAAGCCCAGTTAGTCATGATGTATTATTTTTTAACATGTTGCTGGATTCTGTTTGATAAGATTTTGTTAAACATTTTTGCATCTATGTTCCTCAGTCATATTGGTCTGTAGTTTTCTTTTTTTGTGGCATCTTTGTCTGGTATTGGTATTAGGGTGCTGGTGGCCTAATAGAATGAGTTTGGAGGTTTACATTCCTCTGCAATTTTCTGGAAGAGTTTGAGTAGTATAGGTGTTAGCTCTTCTCTAAAATTTTTCAGCTGTGAAGCCATCTGGTCCTGGGCTTTTGTTTACTGAAGGATTTCTCACTATGATTTTTATTTCCATGCTTGTGATGGGTCTGTTACATTTTCCATTTCTTCCTCATTCAGTTTTGGAAAGTTGTACTTTTCTAAGAATTTGTCCATTTCTTCAAGTTGTCCATTTTATTGGCATATAGTTGCTGACAGTAATTTCTTATGGTCCTTCAATAATGTATATTCTGTTGTGATTTCTCCATTTTCATTTTTAATGTTTTAAAATTTGATTCTTCTCCCTTTTTAACTTGATGAGTCTGGCCAGTGGTTTGTCAATTTTATTTATCTCCTCAAAGAACCAGCTTTCAGCTTTGTTGATTTTTGCTATAGTCTGTTTTGTTTCTTTTGCATTTATTTCTGCTCTATTTTATTATTCCTTTCCTTCTACTTACTCTGGAGTTCTTCATTTCCTCTGTTTCTTGTTACTTTAGGTGTAGAGTTAGGTTATTGATCTGACTTTTTCCCCCTTTCTTGAGGTAAGCCTGTATTGCTATGAACCTTCCCCTAAGCACTGCTTTTACAGTGTCCCATAGGTTTGGGGTTGTTGTGTTTTCATTTTCATTCGTTTCTGTGCATACTTTAATTTCTTTTTTATTTCTTCTGTGATTTGTTGGTTAATCAGAAGCGTGTTGTTCAGCCTCCATATGTTGGAATTTTTAATATTTTTTCTCCTGTAATTGACATTTAATTGTACTGCATTGTGGTCTGGAGATGCTTGGAATGATCTCAATTTTTTTGAAATGTCTTACAGATATCAATTAAGTCTAACTGGTCCATTGTATCATTTAAAGTTTGTCTTTCCTTGTTAATTTTCTGTTTAGCTGACATATCCATATGTGTGAGTGGGATGTCAAGGTCTCCCACTATTATTGTGTTATTGTTAATTTCCCCTTTCATACTTGTTAGCATTTGCCTTACATATTGTGGTGCCCCTTTGTTGGGTGCATATATATTTATAATTTTTATGTCTTCTTCTTGGATTGGTGCTTTGATCATTATGTAGTGTCCTTCTTTGTCTCTTTTCACAGCCTTTATTTTAAAGGCTATTTTATTTGATATGAGTATTGCTACTCCTGCTTTCTTTTCGTCTGTATTTTCATGGAATATCTTTTTCCAACCCTTCACTTTCAGTCTGTATGTGTCCCCTGTTTTGAGGTGGATCTCTTGTAGACATGATATATAAGGGTCTTGTTTTTGTATCCATTCAGCCAGTCTTTGTCTTTTGGTTGGGGCATTCAACCCATTTACATTGAAGGTAATTATTGATAAGTAAGATACCATTGCCATTTACTTTGTCATTTTGGGTTTGAGTTTAGATATCCTCTCTGTGTTTCCTGTCTAGAGAGGATCCTTTAGCATTTGTTGGAGAGCTGGTTTGACGGTGCTGAATTCTCTCAGCTTTTGCTTGTCTGTAAAGCTTTTGATTTCTCCTTCATATTTGAGTGAGATCCTTGCTGGGTATAATAATCTGGGTTTTAGGTTTTTCTCTTTCATTACTTTCAGTGTGTCTTGCCATTCCATTCTGGCCTGAAGAGTTTCTATTAAAAGATCAGCTGCTATCCTTATGGGAATCCAAATGTCTCTTATTTGTTGTTTCTCCCTTGCTGCTTTTATTTTTTCCACTTATTTTTATTAGTTGGAGGCTAATTACCTTACAGTATTGTAGTGGTTTTTGCCATTCATTGACATGAATCAGCCACGGATTTACATGAGTTCCCCATCCCAATCCCCCCTCCTGCCTCCCTCTCCATCCCATCCCTCTGGGTGTTCCCAGTGCACCAGCTCTGAGCAGTTGTCTCATGCATCCAACCTGGGCTGGTGAGCTGTTTCACTTTTGATAGTATACTTGTTTCAATGTTATTCTCTCAGAACATTCCACCCTCGCCTTCTCCCACAGAGTCCAAAATTTTGTTCTGTACATCTGTGTCTCTTTTTCTGTTTTGGATATAGGGTTATCATTACCATCTTTTAAAATTCCAAATATATGCATGAGAATACTGTATTGGTCTTTATCTTCCTGGCTTACTTCACTCTGTATAATGGATGCCAGTTTCATTCATCTCATTTAAACTGATTCAAATGAATTCTTTTTAATGGCTGAGTAATATTCCATGGTGTATATGTACCACAGCTTCCTTATCCATTCGTCTGCTGATGGGCATCTAGGTTGCTTCCATGTCCTTGCTATTATAAACTGTGCTAGGATGAACATAGGGGTACACGTGTCTCTTTCAGATCTGGTTTCCTTAGTGTGTATGCCCAGGAGTGGAATTGCTGGGTCATATGGACGTTCTATTTCCAGGTTTTTAAGGAGTCTCCATACTCTTCTCCATAGTGGCTGTACTAGTTTGCATTCCCACCAACAGTTTAAGCGGGTTCCTTTTACTCCACACCCTCTCCAGCATTTATTGCTTGTAGACTTTTGGATAGCAGCGATTCTGACTGGTGTGTAATTTTACATCATTGTGGTTTTGATTTGCATTTCTCTGATAATGAGTGATATTGAGCATCTTTTCATGTGTATGTTAGACATCTATATGTCTTCTTTGGAAAAATGTCTGTTTAGATCTTTGGCCCATATTTTGATTGGGTCATTTATTTTTCTGGAATTGAGCTTCAGGAGTTGCTTGTATATTTTTGAGATGAATCCTTTGTCTGTTTCTTCATTTGCTATTATTTTCTCCCAATGTGAAGGCTGTGTTTTCACCTTGCTTATAGTTTCCTTTGTTGTGCAAGCACTTTTAAATTTAATTAGGTCCCATTTGTTTATTTTTGCTTTTATTTCCAATATTCTGGGAGGTGGGTCATAGAGGATCTTTCTGTGATTTATGTCGGAGAGTGTTTTTCCTATGTTCTCCTCTAGGAGCTTTATAGTTTCTGGTCTTACATTTAGATCTTTAATCCATTTTGTGTTTATTTTTGTGTATGGTGTTAAAAAGTGTCCTAGTTTCATTGTTTTACAAATGGTTGACCAGTTTTCATAGCACCACTTGTTAAAGAGGTTGTCTTCTTTCCGTTGTATATTCTTGCCTCCTTTCTCAAAGATAAGGTGTCCACAGGTACGTGGACTTATCTCTGGGCTTTCTATTTTGTTCCATTGATCTATATTTCTGTCTTTGTGCCAGTACCATAGTGTCTTGATGACTGTGGCTTTGTAGTAGAGCCTGAAGTCAGGCAGGTTGATTCCTCCAGTTCCATTCTTCTTTCTCAAGATTGCTTTGGCTATTTGAGGTTTTTTGTATTTCCATACAAATTGTGAAATTTTTTGTTCTAGTTCTGTGAAGAATACCATTGGTAGCTTGATAGGGATTGCATTGAATCTATAGATTGCTTTGGCTAGTATAGTCATTTTGACAATATTGCTTCTTCCAATCCATGAACATGGTATATTTCTCCATCTATTTGTGTCCTCTTTGATTTCTTTCATCAGTGTTTTATAGTTTTCTATGTATAGGTCTTTTGTTTCTTTTGGTAGATATACTCCTAAATGTTTTATTCTTTTTGTTGTAATTGTGAATGCTATTATTTCCTTAATTTCTCTTTCTGTTTTCTCATTGTTAGTGTATAGGAATGCAAAGGGTTTCTGTGTGTTAATTTTATTCCTGCAACTTTACTATATTCATTGATTATCTCCAGTAATTCTGGGAGAGTCTTTAGGGTTTTCTATGTAGAGGATCATGTCATCTGCAAACAGTGAGAGTTTCACTTCTTCTTTTCCTTTCTGGATTCGTTTGATTTCTTTTTCTGCTCTGATTGCTGTGGGCAAAAGTTCCAAATCTATGTTGAATAGTAGTGGTGAGATTGGGCACACTTGTCTTGTTCCTGGTTTTAGGGGAAATGCCTTCAAATGCTTTCAATTTTTCAACATTGAGGATAATGTTTGCTGTGGGTTTGTCATGTATAGCTTTTATTATGTTTCAGTATGTTCCTTCTCGGAGAAGGCAATGGCACCCGACTCCAGTACTCTTACCTGGAAAATCCCATGGATGGAGGAGCCTGGTAGGCTGCAGTCCATGGGGTCACGAGGAGTCAGACATGACTGAGCGACTTCACTTTCACTTTTCACCTTTATGCATTGGAGAAGGAAATGGCAACCCACTCCAGTGTTCTTGCCTGGAGAATCCCAGGGATGGGGTCACACAGAGTCAGACACGACTGAAGTGACTTAGCAGTAGCAGCATGTTCCTTCTATTCCTGCTTTCTGGAGAGTTTTTGTTTTTGTTTTTTTTTTATCATAAATGGATGTTGAATTTTGTCAAAGGCTTTTTCTGCATCTATTGAGATAATCATATGGATTTTATCTTTCAATTTGTTAATATGGTGTATGACATTGATTGATTTGTGGATATTAAAGACTCCTTGCATTCCTGGGATAAAGCCTACTTGGTGATGATGTATGATCTTTTTCATATGTTGTTGGATTCTGTTTGCTAGAATTTTGTGAAGGATTTTTGCATCTATGTTCATCAGTGATATTGGCCTGTAGTTTTCCTTTTTTCATGGCATCTTTGTCTCGTTTTAGATTAGGGTGATGGTGGCCTCATAGAATGAGTTTGGAAGTTTACCTTCTGCAGTTTTCTGGAAGACTTTGAGTAAGATAGGTGTTAGCTCTTCTCTCAATTTTTGGTAGAATTCAGCTGTGATGCCATCTGGTCCTGGGCTTTTGTGTGCTGGAAGATTTCTGATTACAATTTCGATTTCCATGCTTGTGATGTGTCTGTTAAGATCTTCTGTTTCTTCCTGGTTCAGTTTTGGGAAGTTATACTTTTCTAGGAATTTGTCCATTTCTTCCAAGTTTTCCATTTTATTGGCATAGAGCTGCTGTTAGCAAATTCTTATGGTCCTTTGTATTTCAGTGTTGTCTGTTGTGATCTCTCTATTTTCATTTCTAATTTTGTAGGTTTGGTTCTTCTCCCTTTGTTTCTTAATGAGTCTTGTTAACAGTTTGTTAATTTTGTATATCTCCTCAAAGACCCAGCTTTTAGCTTTGTTTATTTTTGCTATGGTCTCTCTCTCTCTCTCTTTTTTTTTTTTTTTTTGCTTTTATTTCTATCCTAATTTTTAATATTTCCTTCCTTCTACTAACCCTGGGGTTCTTCATTTCTTCCTTCTCTTGTTGCTTTAGGTGTAGAGCTAGGTTATTTATTTTACTTTTTTCTTGTTTCTTGAGGTAAGCCTGTAATGCTATGAACCTTCCCCTAAGCACTGCTTTTACAGTGTCCCATAGGTTTGGGGTTGTTGTGTTTTCATTTTCACTCGTTTCTATGCATATTTTGATTTCTTTTTTTATTTCTTCTATAATTTGTTGGTTATTCATAAGCCTGTTATTTAGCCTCCATATGTTTGAATTTTTAATAGTTTTTTTTTTTCCCTGTAATTGCGATCTAGTCTCACTGCATTGTGGTTAGAACAGATGACTGGAATGATTTCAATTTTTTTGAATTTTCCAAGACCAGATTTATGGCCCAGGATGTGATGTATTCTGGAGAAGGTTCCGTGTGCACTTGAGAAAAAGGTGAAATTGATTGTTTTGGGTGCAATGTCCTATCGATATCAATGAGGTCTAGCTGGTCCATTGTGTCATTTAAAGTTTGTGTTTCCTTGTTAATTTTCTATTTAGTATATCTATCCATAGGTGTGAGTGGGGTTTTAAAGTCTCCCACTATTACTGTGTTATTGTTAATTTCCCCTTTCATACTCATTAGCATTTGCCTTACATATTGTGGTCCTCCTATGTTGGGTGCATATATATTTATAATTGTTATATCTTCTTCTTGAATTTATCCTTTGATGATTATGTAGTGTCCTTCTTTGTCTCTTTTCACAGCCTTTATTTATTATTTATTTAATTTTTTTCTGATTTATTTTTATTCGTTGGAGGCTAATTACTTTACAATATTGCAGTGTTTTTTGCCATATATTGACATGAATCAGCCATGGATTTATATGTGTTCCCCATTCCGATCCCCCCTCCCGCTTCCCTCTACATCCCATCCCTCTGGGTCTTCCCAGTGCACCAGACCTGAGCACCCGTCTCATGCATCCAACCTGGGCTGGTGATCTGTTTCAGCCTTGATAGTATACTTTTTTCAATGCTGTTCTCTCTAAACATCCCACCCTCACCTTCTCCCACAGAGTCTAAAAGTCTGTTCTATACATCTGTGTCTCTTTTTCTGTTTCATTATCATCTTCTAAAATTCCATAATATGCATTAGTGTACTGCATTGGTCTTTATCTTTCTGGCTTAATTCACTCTGTATAATGGGCTCCAGTTTCATCCATCTCATTAGAACTGATTCAAATGAATTCTTTTTAATGGCTGAGTAATATTCCATAGTGTATATGTACCACAGCTTCCTTATTCATTCGTCTACTGATGGGCATCTAGGTTGTTTCCATGTCCTTGCTATTATAAACAGTGCTGCAATGAACACAGTGATACATGTGTCTCTTTCATATCTGGTTTCCTTGGTGTGTATGCTCAGGAGTGGGATTGCTGGGTCATATGACAGTTCTATTTCCAGTTTTTTAAGAAATCTCCACTCTGTTTTCCATAGTAGCTCACAGTCTTTATTTTAAAATCTATTTTATCTGATATGAGTATTGTGACTCCTGCTTTTGTTTGGTCTCCATTTGCGTGAAATAATTTTTCCTATCCCTTCACTTTCAGTCTGCATGTGTCCCTTGTTTTGAGGTGAGTCTCTTGTAGACAGCATATATAGGGGTCTTGTTTTCGTATCCATTCAGCCAGTCTTTGTCTTTTGGTTGGGGCATTCAACCCATTTACATTGAAGGTAATTATTGATAGGTATGGTCCCGTTGCCATTTACTTTGTTGTTTTGGGTTCGCTTTTATACAAGCTTTCTGTGTTTCCTGTCTAGAGAAAATCCTTTAGCATTTGTTGAAGAGCTTGTTTGGTGGTGCTGAATTCTCTCAGCTTTTGCTTATCTGTAAAGCTTTTGAATTCTCCTTCCTATATGAATGAGATCCTTGCTGGGTACAGTAATCTGGTTTGTAGATTATTCTCTTTCACTACTTTAAGTATGTCCTGCCATTCCCTTCTGGCCTGAAGAGTTTTATTGATAGGTCAACTGTTATCCTTATGGGAATCCCTTTGTGTGTTATTTGTTGTTTCTCCCTAGCTGCTTTTAATATTTGTTCTTTGTGTTTGATCTTTGTTAATTTGATTAATAAGTGTCTTGAGGTGTTTCACCTTGGGTTTATCATGTTTGGGACTCTCTGGGTTTCTAGGACTTGTGTAACTATTTCGTTCCCCATTTTAGAGAAGCTTTCAGCTATTATCTCCTCAAGTATTTTCTCATGGCCTTTCTTTTTGTCTTCTTCTTCAGGGACTCCTATGATTCGTATGTTGGGGCATTTCACATTGTCCCAGAGTTCCCTGAGGTTGTCCTCATTTCTTTTGATTCTTTTTTCTTTTTTGCTCTCTGCTTCATTTATTTCCACCACTTTATCTTCTACCTCACTTATCCTATCTTCTGCCTCCGTTATTCTACTGTTGGTTCCCTCCAGAGTGTTTTGGATCTCATTTATTGCATTATTCATTATATACTGGCTCTTTTTTATTTCTTCTAGGTCCTTGTTAAACATTTCTTGTATCTTCTCAATCCTAGTCTCCAGCATATTTATCTGTAACTCCATTTTGTTTTCAAGATTTTGGATCATTGTTATTATCATTATTCTAAATTCTTTTTCAGGTAGATTCCCTATCTCCACCTCTTTTATTTGGCTTGGTGGACATTTTTCATGTTCCTTTACTTGTTGGGTATTTCTCTGCCTTTTCATCAGTTTAGATTGCTGTGTTTGGAGTGGCCTTTCTGTGTTCTGGTGTTCTGTGGTTCCTTTTTATTGTGGAGGTTTCTCCCGGTGGGTGGGGTTGGATGATTGGCTTGTGAAGGTTTCTTGGTTAGGGAACATTGTGTCGGTGTTCTCGTGCATGGAGCTGGATTTCTTCTCTCTGGAGTGCAATGGAGTGTCCAGTAGTGAGTTTTGAGATGTGTCTATGTGTTTGGTGTGACGTTGGGTAGCCTGTATGTTGACGCTCAGGGCTATGTTCCTGCATTGCTGGAGAATTTGCATGGTATGTCTTGCTCTGGAACTTATTGGCTCTTGGGTGGTGGTTGGTTTCAGTGTAGGTATGGAGGCTTTTGGGTGATCTCTTATTACTTAATGTTCCCTGTAGTCAGGAGGTCTTTGGTGTTCTCAGGTTTGGGACTTAAATGTCCTTCCTCTGGATTTCAATCTTACTCTTCCAGTAGCCTCAAGGCTTCTCCAACTATACAGCACTGATAATAAAACTTCCTGGTTAATGGTGGAAAGATTCTCCACAGTGAGGGACACCCAGAGAGGTTCACAGAGTTACATGAAGAAGACGAGAGGGAGGAAGGGGATAGAGATGAACAGGAGGAGAAAGGGGGGACTCAAGAGGAGAGAGAGAGATATCTATGCAGTACTCTCTTCCCTAAGTGCTCTCCATAGCCCAGAACACCCACAGAGATTCACAGAATTGGATTGAGAAGAAAAGGGGAGGGATGAAATAGAGGTGATCTGGGGGAGAAAAAGGAGAGTCAAAAGGGGGAGAGAGTCATTTTCACACTCCTGAGTAAAAATGGGTACTGAAAATTGGATTCTTAATGTCCAAAATTGATATCAAATACTGACAAAGATTAAAAATCTAGAGTAGAGGTTAGACTCTTAAAAATACAATATTCAAAACAAAAACACAAAAATTTAAGAAATATATATGAAGGTCGCTTTAAAAATAGGGTCTTCTTTTTATTTTCAAGGCTAGAGTGAAATGAAAATGAAAGTTAAGGAGTAATAGAGGACTCGAAAAGAAAATAAAAGAAGAAAGGAAAAAAGAAAAAAAATTAATTAAAAAATAGTAAAAATGTATGAAACTGAAAATTAAGGAGTAATGGAGGAGTAATAGAGGATTTTGAAACAATAACAGAATAAAAATTAAGCAGTAATAGAGGAGTAATAGGGAATTTTAAAATAAAATAAAAGAAAAAATTAAAAAAAACTTAAAAAAATTTTAATTAAAAAAATAGTAAAAATATATCTAGGAATTTCTCTGGAGCTGTTGCATGCAGAGTGGGTTCGATTCAGTTTCAGACAGCTCCTTGTTCCAGCTTACACTTCTCGATATCTATAGGCCCCTTCTGGTTTAGTTGGTGTTGGCCACAGTGATTTAATCTGTTGCACAAGTCACTTCTGAAGTGGTTCCCTTTGTTTATTTCGCTTCTGTTTGCAGGTCTCTTCTGTGTCTAACTTCCACCCTGACACAAGCAGGCGGAGGTTGTCTCTTGTTTAGGCTCACTTGTTCAGTCGTGTCGTGGGAAAGGAGGGGCACTGCAGAGAAATGTCACTGGCCTGTGTGGGGAGCAGTCGCAGTATTCCAGCCACACTGGGTTTGTCCCCACTCTTGGTGCATGTGCTTTCCCCATCTACACTGCTCAGGCTCCAGGCTGCTCTATAGGGAGTGGGCCCTGAGTTGCGTGCGGTTCCAGTTTTTGGGTACCCCACAAAAGCACAGACTCGGTTGGGCCTTCGTTTTGTGCCTTCCCCAGCCCGAGCAGCTCAGGAGGCCAGGAGCTTAATGAGTGCACTCTCCCTGGGTGCAGTGCACCTTATCCCCTCAGTGGTCCCAGCCTCAGTTTCCACGTGTGCCGGTCCGGTGCACCTTGTATCTGCTCTGGGGAGCTGGTGTCTAGCCGCGACCCTCCCGGTGGATGTCAACCATCCAGAATCTCAGGAAGTCTTTGGTTAGAAACTGGAAGCCTGTTTGCAGTTTGGTAGGGGATGCCATTTCTGGGGCCGAGTTTGCCTCTTTCCCCTCCTTCCTGCCTCCTGCCTCCGGCGGGGGGTTGGCTAGTCCACAGCTGGCTAGCTCTTCTCTGGAATTGTTCACTCTTTCTTTTGTTCTGCGAATGGCCGGCAGTGTGTTCCGTTAGCGTGCTTTTCGCTGGTTAATTTTCTCTCTCTCTCTTGCTATCCCACAGTTTAAGTTGCTATCTCACGTTAGCTCCCTCCAATTGCCCTCAGGGCGTTCAGGCCCGGTCCTTACCCTAAGCAATACCGCCCGCTCCTCTCCGATCAGCCTCCACTTGCTGGTGGCGGATGTGAGCGTCTGGGGTACTTTTCTGCTGGGAGTTGCTTTTAGGCATGTAATCTGTGGGTTTTATTTATTTCTCCTCCCAGTTAGGTTGCCCTCTGAGATTTGAAAACTTCCCCCAGACCCACCAGTGGGAGGGTTTCCTGGTGTTTGGAAACCTCCTCTATTACAACTCCCTTCCCGGGATGGTTCTCTGTCCCTAGCTCTTTTGTCTCACTTTTTATCTTTTATACTTTGTCCTACCTCCTTTGGAAGACAATGGGCTGCTTTTCTGGGCACCTGATATCCTCTGCTAGTGATCAGAAGTTGTTTTGTGCAGTTTGCTCAGTGTTCCAATGTTCTTTTGATGAATTTGTAGGGGAGAAATTGGTCTCACCATCCCATTCCTCTGCCATCTTAGTTCCTCCCCTCTCCCTTGCTGCTTTTAACATTTGCTCTCTCTGTTTGATTTTGTTAATTTGCTTAATATGTGTCTTGGGGTGTTTTGCCTTGGGTTTATCCTGTTTGGGGCTCTCTGGGTTTCTTGGACTTGGGTGGCTATTTCCTTCCCCATTTTAGGGAAGTTTTCAACTATTATCTCCTCAAGTATTTTCTCATGGCATTTAGTTTTGTCTTCTTCTTCTGGTAGTCCTATGATTCAAATGTTGGTGTGTTTAACATTGTCCCAGAGGTCTCTGAGGGTGATTTTATTTCTTTTAATTTTTTTTTTTTATTTTTTCCAGTCTGCTTCATTTATTTCTACCATTCTATCTTCTACCTCACTTATCCTATTTACTGCCCCTGTTATTCTACTGTTGGTTCCCTCCAGAGTGTTTTTGATATCATTTATTGCATTATTCCTTATTGATTGACTCTTTTTTATGTCTTCTAGGTCCTTGTTAAACATTTCTTGCATCTTCTCAAACCTTTTCTCCAGGCTGTTTATCTGTAACTCCGTTTTGTTCTCAAGATTTTGGATCACTTTTACTATCAGTATTCTGAATTCTCTTTCAGGTAGATTCCCTATCTCCTCTTCTTTTGTTTGGTTTGTTGGACATTTATCATGTTCCTTTACCTGCTGATTATTTCTCTGCCTTTCCATCTTGTTTACATTGCTGTGTTTGGGGTGGCCTTTCTCTATTCTGACACTTTGTGGTTCCTCTTTATTGTGGCTCTTTCTCGCTGTGGATGGGGTTGGTCAGGTGGCTTGTCAAGGTTTCCTGGTTAGGGAGGCTTACTTCGGTGTTTTAATGGGTGGAGCTGGATTTCTTCTCTCTGGAGTGCAATGAGGTGTCCAGTAGTGAATTTTGAGATGTCTATGGGTTTGGTGTGACTTTGGGCAGTCTGTATATTGAAGCTCAGGGCTACGTTCCTGCATTGCTGGTATGTCTCGTTCTGGAACTTGCTGGCCTTGTGTGGTGCTTGGTTTCAGTGTAGGTATGGAGTCTTTTGGATGAGCTTTTATCATTTAATGTTCCCTGGAGTCAGGAGTTATTTGGTGTTGTCAGGTTTGGGACTTAAGCCTCCTCCCTCTGGTTTTCAGTCTTATTCTTACAGTTGCCGCAAGACTTCTCCACCTATACAGCACTGATGATAAAACATCTAGGTTAATGATGAAAAGCTTCTCCACAGTGAGGGACACCCGGAGAGGTTCACAGAATAACATGGAGATGAGAAGAGGGAAAAGGGAGATAGAGGTAGATAGGGAGATAGAGATAGAGGAAGAAGAGATAGAGATAGAGATAAAGGACTCAAAAGGGGAGAGAGAAAGCTATCCAGTAATCAATTCTCTATGTACTCTCCACAGTCTGGGCACCTCAGAGGGGTTAACAGTTACACAGCGACGAGAAGAGGGAGGAAGGAGACAGAGGTGACCAGGAAGAGAAAAGGGGGTGTCAAAAGGAGAGAGACAGATCCGGCCAGTAATCAGTTACCTAAGTGTTCTCCACAGCCTGGAACACACAAAATGATTCACATAGTTTGATAGAGATGCGAAGGGTGAGGCAGGAGATAGAGGTGACCTGGTGGAGAAAAAGGAGAGTTAAAAGGGGAAGAGAGCAATCAAGGCTGTAACCACACTCCCAAGTTAAAATGGGTACTGAAGATTGGGTTCTTAAAGGCACAAAATTGATAATAAATACCAAAAAGCAAAGATTAAAAATCTAGAATAGAGGTTAGACTCTCAAAAATGAGATATTAAAAAAAGTCACAAAAATTAAAATATATATATATATGAAGTTAGCTTTAAAAATAGGGTCTTTTTTGGCAAGGTAATAGTAAGTTATAAAAATGAAAATTAGGGAGTAATAGAGGACTCTAATGACTTAAATAATGGTAATAGTAAAAATATATCTAGGAATTTCTCTGGAGCTGTTGCAGGCAGTGTGGGGTCAGTTCAGTTTCAGATAGTTCCTTGATCTGATTTATACTTCTCAAGACCTATAGGCCCCTTCCAATGCAGTCGGTGCTAACTACAGGGTTTTAATCTGTTGCACCTGTCACTTCCAGAGCAGTTCCCTCTGTTTATTTTAGTTTCTTCTATTTGCTGGTCTCTTCAGTGTCTAATTTCCACCCTGACACAAGGGGGCAAAAGTGGTCACTATTTAGGCTCACTTGTTCAGTCATGCTGTGGGGAGGGAGGAACACTGTAAAGAAATATCACTGGCATGGGAAATGCTCGAAGACTCGGCCGCACTGGGTTTGCCCCAGCTCAGGGTGCGTGCACTTTCCCAGTTTATACTTCTCAGGATCTATGTTGCTTCTGCTAGTGCACTGTCTGAAGCAGGCCCTGGGTTGTGTGCACTTCCCACCTCTAAGCCACTCAGGTAAGGTTCTCGGGTACTCCACAAAGGCGTGGACTCAGTTGGGCCTGTGTTTTGTGCCCTTCCCAGGTCCCAGCATCTCAGACGACCAGGTGCTTGTAGTAGTCTCCCCAGTTGGGGAGTGCATCTTACCACCTCCCCGGTCCCAGCCGCTTGGTTTCTTGGGTGGCAGTGGGCGTGCCTGTCTCAGGTGTGCTGTGTGTCTCTTCTGGGGAACTGATCTCTGGCTGTGACCCTGCCGGCTGATGTCAACCATCCAGAATCCCAAGAAGTCTTGGTTAGCAGCTGGGTGCCTGCTTGCAGTTTGGTAGAGGATGCCTCCCTGGGCCCGATATTGCCCCTTTCCGGCTCTAGCTGCCCCTGCTTGCTTCCCCATCTCCAGGGGTGATGGGATGGTCTGCAGCCGGCTAGTTCTCCTCTGGTATTTGCTCAGTCCTTTGTTCTGTGAGCGGGCCTCGCCATGCCTTAGGTTAGGGCTTTTCATGGGATAGTTCTCTCTGACTCTCTCTCTCTCTCTGGCTATCCCACAGTTGTGGTTGCTATCTGATGTTAGTTCCCTCAGATGCCTCGGGCAGTTCAGGCCCTGTCCTTACCCTAAGCAATGCAGCCTGCACCTCCCTGTTCAGCCCACACTTGCTGGTGGTGGATGCGAGCACTGGGAGTTGCTGATAGGCACGTAATCTGTGGGTTTTATTTATTTATTTATTTTTCTCCTAGTTATGTACCCCTCTGAGATTCCAACACTCTCCACAGACCCACTGGTGAGAGTGTTTCCTAATGTTTGGGAACTTCTCCTCTTTTAAGACTCCCTTCCTGGGACAGATCTCCATCCCTACGTCTTTTGTGTCTCTTTTTATCTTTTATATTTTGTCCTACCTCCTTTCAAAGACAATGGGCTGCCATTCTGGGGGCTTGATGTCCTCTGCCAGCATTCAGAAGATGTTTTGTGGAATTTGCTCAGCTTTCAAATGTTCTTTCAAAGAATTTGTGGGGGAAAAAGTAGTCTCCCTGTCTTATTCTTCTGCCATCTTCAGAACGCCTCTCTCTAACACGTAATATGTTAAAACTACTAATGGAGGTATTTTATTTGATGCTATTTCATTTGTATCATTAAAAGAGTAAATGCTTATAGTTTAGTTTTGCTTGTGAGTTTTACTTTGATTTATAAAGAAACTAAATAATTCTCTCCTTTGATTTTAGATACAAATCTATCATAATCCAAATTTCAAAAGAGGCTATCCCCAACTTTTAGTAAGAATGAAAAGAAGAGCTGGGATTAAAAATGTCTCTCCAATATCTTCATTAGTTCGAGATTACAAGAAGAAGCATGTTAAAGCACGGGGCAACATAGATGATTGTAACTCTAATTTTCTTCCTGAAACTAGTGGGGAGAGTGCATTTTCAGCCTCGAGAAGCTTAAGTGTGCCTTTCATATGGAAGCCTTATACCAGGCAGACAGTCGCTAATAGAAGTGCTCTATCTCCGTGTGATTTTCCTTCCCCATCATCAATATCAGTTAGACAAACAGAACAGATTGTGATAGATCAACCTGCTGTTTTAAATCAGTTGAGCATTTTAAATTGGCACTCACATAGCAGCTACACTCAAGCAAATGGCCTCATTGACAACGTTACTACTACAATTACTTCTATTTCTCAGAACCACATCATATCTCCATTACAGAGTAGTTATTTTGGACTGATGGTAGAGCCTTCTAAATTTCCAGTTAGGTACAGTGATATGTCAGCCTATGACAGTCCTTTTCCTAACCTGCAACAGAGTGGCAATTCATGGTCCCCAGTGCCAAGGATCTGTGATATATCTGCCTCCTCTCTTTCAAAGTCAACTCATCAAAAATCTTCATTATATGAAAACCATCCTAATTAAAACTGATCTATCAAATATGTGCCAGATTATACAACATAATGAAGATTAAAATTTATGGTGGGAGACGTCAACAAATTCCTACAATTCTCATATTTGAACAATAAAGTTACATGTTCATCTTCATAGTTTCATTTTCTATTTTGAAACGAGTAAACGGGGCCTTATTTCATTGTCTGGCTATATTAATGTGTTGTTTTATACACTCTTTAGTTCAAGGAAGCATTGTTTATGCATCCTAGGTAAATGATAGCTAATCAGTTGTTTCTGAGCAAGAAAATGAGAATAAAGGGAAAAGAGGTAAAGACTGCAAAACTGATTTCTGAAATCATCCCTGCTGAAGTGAATGGGTGTCTACATTATGATGGTATGGGAGAAGGAAGGGATACAAATAAAATAAAAAAATGCAAATACACAGTACATACCTTGGAGTATTCTGAGTTACATAATACTCTATGAGTTACTGGATAGAGTCTTAAGAGGTTAGACAGATTGTCCTCATTATAGAAATTCATTTCACCTATGAAAATATAGATGTTGTAGCATATCCAAAATCATGATCACCATCATACCATCACTGGGATACCAAAGATAACATGACCTAGTCAATGATTGGCCCATGGTCAGCACAAGATTGGCACTTTACAAGATAGGTATTTTACCTTATAATACAAGGCATTATATAGGATCATTTTTGCTCTGCTCTCCTTAAGGCATGCCTTTATTTCCTCCCACCAAGATCCCACCCTATATTTCCTAGTGCATATTTAGATGTTGCTTATCTCTTCCCACAGAGACAGAATAAATTCCTTGTGGTGATTGCAGCACCTCAGTATGGTTAACAAATTCTATGAAGACATGATATCTGTTTCCTTTATTGTTTCATTATCTTTCTGTTACACTAGGCTGCTGGAGTTACAATCACACAAACTACTTTCAGTCATGCTAAGCCCCACCTCACAACTTTGCCTCAACTCTTTCTTAGTGTTGGAAGGAACCTCTGTTTGCCCTCCTATCAAGGTAAGCACAGATAACAGGTCTTCAACGTGTTTTACCCTCTTTTCTTTATGTATCTTTCACATCAGCTAAAACGTAGTGCCTGAAAATGACACATTTAAAGTACTTACTGAATTATTAATAAAGAAATGTAATAACCAATCAAATGCTATATACATTACTCAACAACATCCCATAAGCTGCACTAGCATCATAATTGACCTTTCCTATTTGCTGAACATTTTTTCCAAGTTGATAAATATTTATTATATTTACATGAATATCACATGTGGTAATTCAAATTATAAAATGATTGCTGCTCTCATGAAGTTTACAGTCTATATGAACCCATTCTAAGCATGTTGCTTCAGGCCCCAGTTCCCTAAAATTCAGTAGTAGTTATAGAGATATCTATTTTAAAAAAAGGGAATCATTCAATTTAATCATCTAGAAAAGTCATGGAATAAGCAGGAATCAAAATAAATGGTAATCCTTAATATATTTCACAATGAAATACTCTGAGCAGACTGTGCTTGTTGGACTATCCAGATTGTCATGAACACTACCTAGAAATCTTGGCAATCTCAAATTTGTGGCCATTCCTTTAGACAGCGGTGGCAACATCAAGTCATGTCCCTGTTTTATTATGCTAATCCGCATAGGACAGCACAATGTTAAGTTCACCGTTCTCATTCCTGCAGCCAACAGACAGTGAAATCTGTGGAATATTTGCATAGATAAGGGAGTTTTCCACACAGCACACTCTTTTTCTTTCACTGAAAACTTTCATTAAATGTAGGTGAGAATACCATGCTTTAGAGAGGTAAGCATTTTACAGCAACTGTAAGAGCTATTGAAATTGGTGTCCTTAGTTATCACTTCAAGCACAAAGTCCAATGGCCTTGTTTTAGATTTCAGGCATCTTAGTATGTAGTCAAATTTGCTTGTATTGAGAAATATCACCTTAAATGTGATTATATCTTCTATTTCATTACCATATACTGATTATTCCTTCTCACTCCCTTTTAACTTCTTTTCATGTTCTGGTTTGAGTGGCATGTCCTTCTCAAAAAGAACAGGATTAATCTACTTAGTCCTCTGTGATAACTTGGAAATGGCATGGATAAGGACATCCAATATATCGTGTTTAAAAACTACTGTTTTTGTTCCCTCCTGAAAACATTATTAAATTGTACCTCAGTTGCCCTACCAAAGGAAGCCTGGTTGCATGATACATTACTTTGGTGATCAATTTCCATATGGCTTTAGCATATCAGTACCTTTAATTGTCAAAAGCTTTTAGAGAATATAGCTCAGTACATTAGGTAAACATTGTACATGAATTCAGTTTAATTTCCTTTAATTTTTTAATTTATTTTATAATTGGTGCCTAAAATAGTAAAAGTGAAATTGAAAATTTAAGTGAGGTAAATTCAGAAGATTGGAGCAAAAAGTAGAAAAATTGATAGGAGAAGGTCAGAGGATGGAATCAGATGCTTAAAGTGTAACAAGTAAATGTGTAACTGCAGGGCCTGAAGAGGTCAATATGTCTTCAGTATTGTTACCCTACAACACTATTTTCATTTTAGCAAATCACAGAATAGTCTTACAAACAAAATATTCTAAGATCCCCTGGAGTGCAGAACAAAGGTATATCTTTTAAAACATTCTGATTTAAAATGTCACTAGAGTGAAATCATTCAACTACAAAATAACTTCCAACATTAAGCCTACAAACAAGTTACAGAGAACTTCTGTGCAGTTCACAGGTGTCCTTCAGTGAGTCCTTGGGTTTTCTTTTCCTTTTGTTAATTGTGTTTCGAGCATATAAGATGGTGACTGTGCTTGTGTGTGTCCATCAGAGTAAGAACATGTTTGTGAGTGTATGTCTGGGTTTTCTTTTTGACTTTTATGTTAGAGATTTTGGCTGAAGAGATGGTTAATTCAAAAATACAAGAGGCACAAATTAAAATGCCCATTCAAAAGTCTACTTTCTCTTTTCAAAGTGCAAGACAAACGGGTGAGTTTCAAAGGTTGAAAGCATTTCGATAATAACCAAGCTACTCCATCCAAACATAGTTGAAAACTGTGGTACTCTCCCAATCAGCCCAGCAAAAGTTAAGTGGGACCTTAGAGGTCTATTATGTCTGGCAATAACAAAACACCCACCTTCTAATATGGCAGTACCAGAGAAGGCTTAGTAGATGCCTGGGGTTTCAACCAAGTCCTTCCTGTAAGAGGATACTACCTTCCTTCTTAGCCAGGAATGTACTGTGAAGAATTAATGGGGAGCGTGGAGGCTGCACACTCACCAATAATGAAGAACACTCTTAGGAATCAAATGACACTAAGGATGAAATCTGGAATTCTGTTCCCACATGGTGGGAGTTGCCTTCCCCCTTCCCAAGTGTATCAGACAGACAGTTAAAATAGAAGGAATAACATATAACATGGTCCACATTCTTCTTACCTAATAGCTTAAATGTCCAAGCCCCGCCACACTGCTAAGATGCTGACTATACAGGACTTCTGGGCTTCAACTCTGTGTGGCAACCATCAAATCAAAATGTTATGAATATTTGAGATGTATTGATAGTGCAAATCTGTAAAGCCAGAAGTCTTGAGATCTGATTCAAGAGGAAAACTGTGTACTCCCTGTCTTCAGTTTTATGGGGCTTTCACATGCATTCACTCACTTCCACAATCCTCAACCTTCATCTGAAGACACACGCTGTGACTTTAAGAGGAGAGGAATGGTCTGTTCATAGAGAAGGCAAGTGGCAAAGTCAAAATGGATCCAGTCGCCTACCGGCTTCCATGCTCAGTAACGTAACCCTTTGTAAGCATTCCTAAGGGTGACTAGGATGCACAAATCAAAGATGCTGCTCATTGGATTACAGAGTTTGACTGAGAAGCTATAAATTTGTTGACCTCTCACCCCATTTCTAAGATCACATACCATGCATGTTAATACATCAGAAGATGGGCAGCTCTAGCAGACATTCGGAGACAGTGCCTGCTTCTGTCTAAGACCAAGGTTGTTTGTCCAAAGGGCATGTGGGCTAAGGTTTCCATCTGAGGATACCACATGACTCCACAGGAGTTCTTCTCTGGAACGTTCTCAAAAGGCATTGCGAGAAGTAAATTTTGAGGGCAGAAAAGAAGGAAACTGACCAGAGGTGTGTTCTTAATAATTGTCCTTAATCTCAGTTATTATCCCAGGTGCAATGACAGAGTTAACATGCTATCTGAACCATCTCTCAAGCATTGCCAATACCACTTTTTTGATGCTTTTCAGTCAATCAGTCTTGTCTGACTCTTTGCGACTCCATGTACAGCAAGAACCCCGGGCTTTGCTGCCCTTCAAATTGCCCACAGTTTCCTCAAACTCAGTGATGCTTTGCAGCCATCTTGTGCTCTGTCGTTCCCTTCTCTTCCTGCCCTCAATCTTTCCCAACATCAGTTTCTTTCCAGTGATTTTGCTCTTGGCCTCAGGTGGACAATATACTGGCTCTTCAAGTTCAGCCTCAGTCCTTTCATGAATAGTCAAAGTTGATTTCCTTCATGCTTTACTAGTTGAATCCCATGCTCACCACAGAACTGTTACACATCTTCTCCAGACCCACTGTGGCAAAGCATCAGTATTTTGGTGCTCAGTTGTTGTGGTCCTGCTCTCTCCTCCATACGTTTTACCTGAAAATTAACTTTAACTGTTTGGATCTTTTTCAGTAACCTCTCTGCCTTTTAATATGCTGTCTAGATTGGTCATAGGTTTTTGACCAAGGGGCAAGTGACTTTTAGTTTCATGGCTGCAGTCACTTCGGCAGTGTTATCAGAGGTGAAGAAAGTAAAACCTGTCACTTATTCAATTGTATCCCATCGTTATATCTCAAAATGGTGGGACCAAATTCAATGATCTGATTTTTTTGTTTGTTCTTTTTTTTTGTTTTTATACTGAGTTTTAATCCAGCTTTTCCACTCTCCCCTTTCACCCTCATCAGAAGGCTCTTTAGTTCGTAGTGTTTTTCAGCCATTTGTGTGGTGTCATCTTATAATTCAGTTCAGTCGCTCAGTCATGTCCAATTCTTTGCAACCCCATGAATGGCAGCACGCCAGGCCTCCCTGTCCATCACCAACTCCTGGAGTTTACTCAAACTCAAGTCCATCGAGTCAGTGATGCCATCCAGCCATCTCATCCTCTGTCGTCTCCTTCTCCTCCTGACCCCAATCCCTCCCAGGATCAGGGTCTTTTCCAATGAGTCAACTCTTTGCATGAGGTAGCCAAAGTATTGGAGTTTCAGCTTCAGCATCAGTCCTTCCAATGAACACCCAGGACTGATCTCCTTTAGGATGCAGTGGTTGAGGTTATTCATATTTCTTACACAGTAATTTTATTTCCAGCTTCAGATTCTTTCAGCAAGTTACTTTCCATGATGTATTCTGCACAGCAGTCAAAAAAACTAGGTGACAGTACATCGCCTTAATGTATTTCCTTCTCAATTTTGAACCAGTTCATTTTTCCTTGTCCAATTGCAACTGTTGTGTCTTGACCTGTATGCACATTTCCCAGGAAACAGGTATGGTGGTGTGGTATTCTTGTCTCTTTAAGAATTTCCCACAATTTGTTGTGATATGCACAGTCTAGAGGCTTCCCTTGTGACTCAGATGGTAAAACATCTGCCTGCAATGAGGAAGATCCAGATTCCCAGGGAATGGAACATCCCCTGGAGAAAGAAATGGTAGGCTGCAGTCCATGGGGTCACAAAAAGTCAGACTTGAATGAATGACCTCACTTTCACACACAGTCTAAGGTGTTAGCAGAGACAATAAAGCAGATGTAGATGACCTTATGAAATCCCCTTGCTTTTTCTGTGATCCAAACACCAATTAAGGTTTACCTATTAAAACTAAATGACTAAATACACATTCCTTTTTTTGTATTATTTTTATTTCTCTCTTTTTCAAGCTATCATCTACCAACTGTTACATTCCTGGGCACTTGCCATCTTCTTATACAAGAATTAAATTATGCCCATGCCAGTTTCTGACCTTTGACACCCACTTAAAACAGTTAAGTTTCCAGAGTAGAAATAAGGAATCTGTGCTCTGGGAAAATGTCAGGACCGTTTGACAAATAGCTAGATATTTTCAGGAACTGACTTTTGAGTCCAATTCCTGTATCATCTCTTATCTGGAAAAGAAATACGCTTCTTCAAGCTGATGAAAATTCCTCATCAGCATAAATTTCAGGAAAAATAAATGTGCTTGTCTGCCTGTTCAAAGTCAAAGATGTACCAGTTATGTGTGTATGTGTGTAAGCTCCAATCAAACAGATTAATTCATGTCAACTAAAGTTTATTGTTTTACTGGCATGCAGCAAGGAATTACAGAGCTTGCTTAGAAAGAAAATCAGAAGGTACATTTTGGCAGAAAAGTAAGAGGATGTTGAGTGCAACTCTCTTCATGGAGGCATCACAATAATACTTCTATAAAGGCAGAAGTTTCTCCAGAGCACCAGATGAATATTAGCAGAAGACCTTGCTCAGAGAGGACTACGTGGAATCTAGACATAACTGGGAACAACTGAGGGAAGATGGTAGAAGGAAGATGAGAGGAATAGGACCAATCTTGTGTCTTGCTGTGGGAGACTGAGAAGCATGGAATAGTTTGAGGACTCAGGCAAGTCGTCTCACTATGCCTTAAATTTCTTTCTATTAAAAAGAAACAAAGTGATGAAGCTGATGAAATATAGTTTGTATAGAGTGAGAATCAAACAGAGAATGTGTGGTGTGGTCCTACATGCCCGAAACTGCAATGCAGGTCAACCAGTGTGCATAGGGCCTGGAAGATGAAACATGGTGTTAGAAAGCCGACCTGGGAGGAAACTGCTTATAACTATATGGACATGGAATGATGGATCTGGGACAACAAAGTGTGTAGAAAGGAATGCCTTTTGAGAAAGCCCACACTGACTAAGAAGCAGGACCTTAGGGCTCAGTCACACGGAGGAGATGGTGACACCTTTGAATCCCCCCTCTTCCCACATGCTAAGACCTACTATCAGGCAATAGAGAAAGACTAGCCAGACTACCACTCACGCTGCTGCCACCACAGGCTAGAAAATGATCTCATTAGGGCCATAACTTTTCTGCCCATGGCTGATGGGTCCTCTGCAAAACTGACACCACCAGGGCTCCTACAGTCCAAGAAGCTGTACCACTTCCTCCAGTGTTCAACAAGGCAGACCCAAGTGTTCCACAAGAGTCTTGGGGTAGGCTCCTCTGGTGGCCATATGGAGAGGTTTTCATAAAACTACATCTGAGACCCAGGGTCAGGGAAACTAACAAAAAAAGGATTGAAAACTTTCCCACCAGCTGAGCAAGCTGCAGATTAAATCCACATGATCAATTGTGCAGACTTTTGTCTATGGGATACATAAAAGGACAATAGATTTCCAATGAATGAAAATGTCCAGGCTCTGGCAACTCTAAGAACAAACAGGAGTTATCCCAGATTAGAGTCTGACCTGTCCCTACTTCAGATCCAGAGTTCAGTTCTCCCCAGATTTGGGAGAGCTTTCTGGAGATTTGGAACTGTGCTGTGGCTCATGTTGAGACCAGAACACTGACAGCAGGGACCCTAGGTAACATTCATTATATTTATGATGTTTTGCTATGCTGTGAGGTTGGTTCACTCTTTTTGTCAGTTGTGGGCTTTCTTGTTATTATTCTTGCTTATGTGGTGTTCTAAGTTTGTTTAAATCATATATTTATTTTTTGTATGTATATATTGTGTATTTGTTTTCCTGCTATCTGTGCCTTTTGTTGATGTTTCTTGTCCTTTTTGTTTTAATAGCTATATGTTTCTATATTAACCATGATTTTCTGTTGTTCTGTGGAAAGCTCTTGTCATTTTTGTTAGATTTGTTTTCTTTATTCTTCAGGTGGCACTCTGCTCTGGTGTTGTTTTATGTATTGCAAGTTATTTGCTTAGTTCTATTGTTGATTCTGTGTTCTTCCCTATTGTGATTATTGCTTGTGTTATTTTACTTGTTTTATTTTGGTTTCTTACCGTTATTCTGTTTCTTTTAATCATCTGTCTAATCTCTTCCTATGTAATCTTGGTTCTCTGACCAGAAGTTGGGCCTGATCATCTAGGGTTTCAGCACTGTATCGAGGATCATAGACCACCAGAGAATTCCTGGCTCCAGTGAATATTAATTGGTGAGAGTCCCTCTGAAGGCCTCCATCTGAAACTAACAATTCCACCCAAAAGCCAATACTATCCAGAGCTGATGCCTCACACCACTCAAAAAGCAAGACAGAAACACAAGCCAAATCATCCTCAGATGGGCTGCCTGAAGCCAGACTAAACCTGTGCATACCTGCAAAAGACACCACTGACATGGTCCTACCATGAGAGAGAGAGGCCTCAGCTTTGGCCACAAGAGTATAGTTGCCAGGTCCTAAACCTCCAAGGACACACAACCACTGGACCACACTTATCTACTCAGGGCACAGACCAGAAACAAGAACTACAACCCTGTACCCTGGGAAGTAAAGATTGTTAACATAGTAAGATAAACAAATGTGAAGACAGTAATAAACATGTTTCAGGCAGAGAAACAAACAAGGTAAAATAACACAAGACATGATTAAAGAGGAAATAGAAAGTGTCACTGAAAAAGAAGTGAGAGTAACAATAGTAAAGATGATCAAACATCTCAGAAAATAAATGGAGATCATGCATGGAACATTTAAGAAGGGTGTGGAACAATGAAACAGCAACAACAAATGATTAGCTGCACAATAACTGGCATAGGTATACTGTGGGCTGATCTATGCTTTTGTACAGAAGAAGCCAGAACAACGTTGGAAAATAATTATCTTCCAATTTAAAAATGAAGTATTAAAAGAAACACAAGCTTTAAATACCATAACAGACCTGACATTTTAATTGATACTTAAGTAGATTTCATCCAAAACCAGCAGAATGCAGTTTCTTCTCAAGGGCAAATGAAATAGGTCCAGGATAAATCACAAACTGGATCACAAATCAATCCTCAGTAAATTAAAGATAATCAAAATTGTATCAAGCATCTTTTTTTTTTACCACAATGTTATGATTTACATGTCAGTTATGTGGGGAGCAAAACAAAAACAAACAAACAGAAATATCAAGCAAAAAACCAAAAAGCACCAATACATTGAGGCTCATGTATACACCTCTACATGGCTAAAAAATCAATGAAGAAATCAGAGAGAAGAAAAATATATGTGTGTGTGTGTTTATATTCATACAAACAAATGACAATATAATGTGATTGCATAAAACTTATGAAACAGGAATAAACATTGAAAGCTAAGATTATAAAAAGGAATGTCTTAAATAATCAACCTAACCTTACAACTAAAGCAATTAGACAATGACAAAAACCATACAAACCGAAAATCAGGTTTGGTAAAAAAAAAAAAAAAAAAAAAAAATCATAGAGAATAGAACAGAAACAAAAAAAGATGAAAACAATAGCAAAGATCAATAATACTAAAAGAGTGTGCTAGGAGAGCATAAAGAAAATACATAAATCATGAGCCAGACTCATCAACAAAGAAGGGAGAACACTCAAATCAGTAATGTTAGACATGAGAAAGGAGACGTCATAAGTGACACCACAGGAATATCACAGGATCATAAGAGACTACAACAAACATCTTTAAGCCAATAAATGTAGAATCTGGGAGCCACAGACAAATTCTTGGAAACTCAACTAGAGGAAAGAGAAAATATGAACATAGCTTTACAAGCACTAATATTGAAAGTTTAATGAAAAATTTTCCCATTAACAAAATTCAAGGTCAGGATGGCCTCACAGATAAGTTTTATGAGCCATTAAGAGAAATGTTAACACACACACTTCTGAAAATCTTTCAAAATACTACAGTAGTAGGCAAACCTGCAAACTCATCCTATGAGTACAGCATCAACCTGATATCAAAGTTAAAGAAAACACAGAAAAGGAAAATTATAGACCAATGTCTGTGCATGCAAGAGTGGTGATGGCATGGCACACGAGCGGCACACACTCAGTAACAGCTAATAGGAGAGACCCCAAGTCCAACGTGAGGAGCTGTGGCTTACCCCATATCCAAGGTGAAGATTGGTGGGTGAGAGGTGCTACCCCATGTCCAAAGTCAGAAAAGGTGGCTGTGAGGAGATACTCTACATACAAGGACAGGAGAAGTGGCCAGGAAGAGATACCCCACATCCAAGGTAAGAGAAACCCAAGTAAGACGGTAGGCACTGAGAGAGGGCATCAGAGGGCAGACAGACTGAAACCACAATCACAGAAAACTAGCCAATCTGATTACAAGGGCCACAGCCTTGTCTAACTCAGTGAAACCATGATGTGTGGGGCCACCCAAGACAGATGGGTCATGGTGGAGAAGTCTGACAGAATGTGGTCCGCTGGAGAAGGGAACGGCAAACCACTTCAGTATTCTTACCTTGAGAACCACATGAACAGTATGAAAAAGCAAAAAGATAGGACACTGAAAGATGAACTCCCCAGGTTGGTAGGTGTGTGGAGAAATAACTCCAGAAAGAATGAAGGGACAGAACGAAAGCAAAATCAACACCCAGCTGTGGATATGACTGGTGATGGAAGCAAGATCTGATGCTGTAAAGAGCAATATTGCATAGGAACCTGGAAAGTTAGGTCCATGAATCAAGGCAAATTGGAAGTGGTCAAACAGGAGATGGCAAGAGTGAATGTCGACATTCTAGGAATCATCGAATTAAAATGGACTGGAATGGGTGAGTTTAACTTAGATGACCATTATATCTACTACTGTGGGCAGGAATCCCTTAGAAGAAATGGAGTAGCCTTCTACAACTAACACCCAAAAAAGATGTCCTTTTCATTATAGGGGACTGGAATGCAAAAGTAGGAAGTCAAGAAACACCTGGAATAACAGGCAAATTTGGCCGTGGAGTTCAGACTGAAGCAGGGCAAAGGCTAATAGAGTTTTGCCAGGAGAATGCACTGGTCATAGCAAACACCCTCTTCCAACAACACAAGAGAAACTCTACACATGGACATCAGAAGATGGTCAATACTAGAATCGGACTTATTATATTCTTTGCATCCAAGATGGAGAAGCTCTATACAGTCAGCAAAATAAACTGGGAGCTGACTGTGGCTCAGATCATGAACTCCTCATTGCCAAATTGAGAAGGAAATTGGAGAAAGTGGGGAAAACCACTAGACCATTCAGGTATGACCTAAATCAAATACCTTTTGATTATGCAGTGGAAGTGAGAAATAGATTTAAGGGACTAGATATGATGGACAGAGTGCCTGAAGAACTATGTATGAGGATCATGACATCTTACAGGAGACAGGGATCAAGACCATATCCAAGAAAAAGAAATGTGAAAAAGCAAAATGGCTGCCTGAGGAGGCTTTACAAATAACTGTGAAAAGAAGAGAAGTGAGAAGCAAAGGGAAAAAGTAAAGATATACCTATTTGAATGCAGAGTTCCAAAGAATAGCAAGGAGACATAAGAAAGCCTTCCTCAGTGATCAATGCAAACAAATAGAGGAAAACAATAGAATGGGAAAGACTAGAGATCTCTTCAAGAAAATTAGAGATACCAAGGGAACACTTCATGCAAAGATGGGTTCGATAAAGGACAGAAATGGTATGGACCCGACAGAAGCAGAAGATATTAAGGAGAGGTGGCAAGAATACACAGAAGAACTGTACAAAAAAGATCTTCATGACCCAGATAATCACAATTGTGTGATCACTCACCTAGTGCCAGACATCCTGGAATGTGAAGTCAAGTGGGCCTTAGAAAGCATAACTGTGAACAAAGCTAGTGGAGGTGGTGGAATTCCAGTCGAGCTATTTCAAATCCTAAAAGATGGTGCTGTGAAAGTGCTGCACTCAATATGACAGCAAATTTGGAAAACTCAGCAGTGGCCACAAGACTGGAAAACGTGTTTTCTGTCCATTCCCAAAGAAAGGCAACACCAAAGAATGCTCAAACTACTGCAAAATTGCACTTGTCGGACACAATAGTAAAGTAAAGCTCAAATTTCTCCAAGCCAGGCTTCAGCAATATGTGAACCGTGAACTTCCAGATGTTCAAGCTGGTTATAGAAAAGGCAGAGGAACCAGATATCAAATTGCCGACATCTGCTGGATCATCGGAAAAGCAAGAGAGTTCCAGAAAACATCTATTTCTGCTTTATTGACTATGCCAAAGCCTTTGATTATGTGGATCATAAAAACTGTGGAAAATTCTGAAAGAGGTGGGAATACCAGACCACCTGACCTGCCTCTTGAGATACCAGAATGCAGGTCAGGAAGCAACAGTTAGAGCTGGTCATGGAACAACAGGCTGGTTCTAAATAGGAAAAGGAGTTTGTCAAGGCAGTATATTTTCACCCTGCTTATTTAACTTTAATGCAGAATACATCACGAGAAAGGCTGGGCTGGAAGAAGCACAAGCTGGAATCAAGATTGCCGGGAGAAATATCAATAACCTCAGATAGGCAGATGACACCAACCTTACGGCAGAAAGTGAAGAAGAACTAAAGAACCTCTTGATGAAAGTGAACGAGGAGAGTGAAAAAATTGGCTTAAAGCTCGACATTCAGAAAACTAACATCATGGCATCTGGCCATCACTTCATGGCCAATAGATGGGGAAAGAGTGGAAACAGTAGCTGGCTTTATTCGTTGGGGCTCCACAATCACTACAGATGGTGGTTGCAGCCATGAAATTAAAAGACCGTTACACCTTGGAAGGAAAGTTATGACCAACCTAGACAGCATATTAAAAAACAGAGATTATTTTTGTGTATGGTGTTAGAAAGTGTTCTAGTTTCATTCTTTTACAAGTGGTTGACCAGTTTTCCCAGCACCACTTGTTAAAGAGGTTGCCTTTTTTCCATTGTATATTCTTGCCTCCTTTCTCAAAGATAAGGTGTCCGTAGGTACGTGGATTTATTTCTGGGCTTTCTATTTTGTTCCATTGATCTATATTTCTGTCTTTGTGCCAGTACCATAGTGTCTTGAGGACTGTGGCTTTGTAGTAGAGCCTGAGGTCAGGCAGGTTGATTCCTCCAGTTCCATTCTTCTTTCTCAAGATTGCTTTGGCTATTCGAGGTTTTTTGTATTTCCATACAAATTGTGAAATTATTTGTTCTAGTTCTGCAAAGAATACCGTTGGTAGCTTGATAGGGATTGCATTGAATCTATAGATTGCTTTGGGTAGTACACTCATTTTCACAATATTGAATCTTCCAATGCATGACCACAGTATATACTCAAACTGGATTAAAGATATAAATGTAAGACAAGAAACTATAAAACTCCTAAAGGAGAACATAGGCAAAACACTGTCTGACATAAATCACAGCAAGATCCTCTATGACCCACCTCCCAGAATATTGGAAATAAAATAAAAAATAAACAAATGGGACTTAATTAAACTTAAAAGCTTATGCACAACAAAGGAAACTATAAGCACGGTGAAAACACAGCCTTCAGAATGGGAGAAGATAATAACAAATGAAGAAACAGACAAAGAATTAATCTCAAAAATATACAAGCAACTCCTGCAGCTCAATTCCAGAAAAAAAATGACCCAATCAAAAAATGGGCCAAAGATCTAAAGAGACATTTCTCCAAAGAAGACATAGAGATGTCTAACAAACACATGAAAAGATGCTCAACATCACTCATTATCAGAGAAATGCAAATCAAAACCACAATGAGGTACCATTACATGCCAGTCAGAATGGCTGCTATCCAAAAGTCTACAAGCAATAAATGCTGGAGAGGGTGTGGAGAAAAGGGAACCCTCTTTCACTGTTGGTGGGAATGCAAACTAGTACAGCCATTATGGAGAACAGTGTGGAGATTTCTTAAAAAGCTGGAAATAGAACTGCCATATGACCCAGCAATCCCACTGCTGGGCATACACACTGAGGAAACCAGATCTGAAAGAGACACGTGCACCCCAATGTTCATGGCAGCACTGTTTATAATAGCCATGACATGGAAGCAACCTAGATGCCCATCAGCAGACAAATGGATAAGGAAGCTGTGGTACATATACACCATGGAATATTACTCAGCCATTAAAAAGAATTCATTTGAATCAGTCCTAATGAGATGGATGAAACTGGAGCCCATTATACAGAGTGAAGTAAGCCAGAAAGATAAAGACCAATATAGTATACTAATGCATATATATGGAATTTAGAAAAATGGTAACGATAACCCTATATGCAAAACAGAAAAAGAGACACAGATATACAGAACAGACTTTTGGACTCTGTGGGAGAAGGCGAGGGTGGGATGTTCTGAGAGAATAGCATTGAAACAAGTATACTATCAAGGGTGAAACGATCACCAGCCCAGGTTGGATGCATGAGACAAGTGCTCAGAGCTGGTGCACCGGGAAGACCCAGAGAGATGGGTTGGAGAGGGAGGGGAGGCAGGATCGGGATGGGGAACACATGTAAATCCATGGCTGATTCAAGTCAATGTATGACAAAACCACTACAATATTGTAAAGTAATTAGCCTCCAACTAATAAAAATAAATGGAAAAAAATTAAAAAGCAGAGACATTACTTTGCCAATCAGTTTCCGTCTAGTCAAGGCTATGGTTTTTCCAATAGTCATGTATGGGTGTGAGAGTTGCCCTATAAACTTAGCACTGAACAATTGATGCTTTTAAACTGTGGTGTTGGAGAAGACTCTTGAGAGTCCCTTGGACTGCAAGGAGATCCAGCTAGTCATCCTAAAGGTGATCAATTCTGGGTGTTCATTGGAAGGACTGATTTTGTAGCTGAAACTCCAGTACTTTGGCTACCTGATTTGAAGGGCTGACTCATTTGAAAAGATCCTGATCCTGGGAAAAATTGAGGTTAGGGGCAGAAGTGGATAACAGAAGATGAAATGGTTGGATGGCATCACCTACTCAATGGACATGAGTTTGGGTAGGCTCAGGGAGTTGATGATGGACAGGGTGGCCTGGCGTTCTTGAGTTCATGGAGTCAAAAAGCATTGGACACGACTGAGGGACTGAACTGAACTGATACTGGAATTGTCTTGTGGTTTTCCCTACTTTCTTCAATTTAAGTCTGAATTTGGCAGTAAGGAGTTTATGATCTGAGCCACAGTATGGCCCCCATCTTGTTTTTGCTGACTGTATAGAGCTTCTCCATCTTTGGCTGCATGAAATATAATCAGTCTACTTTTGCTGTGGACCGTCTGGTGATGTCCACCTGTAGAGTCTTCTCTTGTGTTGTTGGAAGAGGGTGTTTGCTATAACCAGTGAATTCTCTTGGCAGAACTACTATATTGGCTTTTGCCCTGCTTCATTCTGTACTCCAAGGACAAATTTCCCTGTTACTCTAAGTGTTTCTTGACTTTCTACTTTTGTATTCACGTCCCCTGTAATGAAAATGACATCTTTTCTGGGTGTTAATTCTACTAGGTCTTGTACGTCTGCATAAACCATTCACCTTCAGCTTCTTCAGCATTACTGGTCTGGGTATAGACTTGGAATACCATGATATTGAACGGTTGGCCTTGGAAATGAATGGAGATCATTCTGTCGTTTTTGAGATAGTATCCAAGGACTGCATTTCAGACTCTTTTGTTGACTATGATGGATACTCCATCTCTTCTAAGGTATTCCTGCTCACAGTAGTAGATATAATGGTCATCTGAGTTAAATTCACCCATTCTAGTCCATCTTAGTTTGCTGACTCCTAGAATGTTGATGGTCAGTTTTGCTATCTCCTGTTTGGCCACTTCCAATTTGCCTTGATACATGGGCCTAACATTCCAGGTTCCTATGCAATATTGCTCTTTATAGTATTGGAACTTGCTTCCATCATCAGTCACATCCACAGCTGGGTGTTGTTTTTGCTTTGACTCCTTCTCTTCATTCTTTCTGGAGTTATTTCAACACTCATCTCCAGTAGCATTTTGGACACCTACCGACCTGGGGAGTACATCTTTCAGTGTCCTATATTTTTTTCTTTTAATGTTATTCATGGGCTTCTCAAGGCAGGAATACTGAACTGGTTTGTCATTCCCTTCTCCAGTGGACCACATTTTGTCAGAACTCTCCACCATGACTGAGAGGAGAAGGGGACGATAGAGGATAAGATGGTTGAATGGCATCAGCGACTCAATGGATGTGAGTTTGAGCAAGCTACGGGAGTTGCTCATGGACAGGGAGGCCTGATGTGCTGCATTGTATGGGGTCACAAAGAGTCCCATTCAGTCACACGACTGAGTGACCGAACTGAACTGAACTGAACTGTGGGTTCTTATCTTTTTCCTTTGCCTGCAAAGTATTTCTCTGGTTTCACATTTCTTTATCTTACAATGTAATTGTCCTTTCTCCCCAGGGTGCAGGGCTGTAGTTCTTACTTCCGGTCTGTATGCCAAGTGAATAAGTTGTGGTTCAGTGGCTTGTGTGGCTTTGAAGGGAGAGGGAATGGAAGCTATGTTATTGTGGCCACAGCTGAGGCTTCTCTCCATATTTGCAGAACCATGTCAGCTGGTTTCTTTTGCAGGTGTGTATGGGATTAGTCTGACATTAGGCAGCCTGTCTGCTAATGATTCAGCTTATGTTTCTATCTTGCTTGTTGTGTGGCGTGAGGCATTCACTCTGGGTAGGGCAGACAATTGGGAAAAATTGCATCTTAGATTCAGGTTCAGACCTTTATGGGGACTCTGATCATATAATATTCACTAGAGCCAGGTATTCTCTGGTGGTCCATCATCCTGGACTCAGTGCTGACACCCTAGAAGATCAGGCCCACTTCTGGTCAAAGAAACAAGATCCCAGAGTAAGAGATTAGAGAGAGAAGGGAAAAAAAAGGAAAACACAGTTCGTAAGAAAACAAAATCAGGAAAAATAAGACAAACAATATTTACAATAGTGAAGAAGACAGAATCAACAAGAGAACTTACCAAATAAGTCAAAAGTCCAAATAATATCAACAGTACAGAGCGTCACCTGAAAGATAAAGAAGACCAATCTGTCAAAAATGATAAGAGCCTCCTCACAGAACAACATCAAATCACAGTTAATATAGAAATATATATCTATTAAAGGAAGAGAAAAGCATCAACAAAAAGGCACAGAAAGTAGGAAAACAAGGTAAATTCAAAATGTATATATACAAAAGTAAAAATATGATTTAAAGTCTTAAAAGACCAAATAAATAGGAATGATAACAAGAAAGACTACAACTGAGAAAAAGAGTGATTCGACAACAGAACACATCAAAACATTTTAATTATAATAAATGCTACCTAGGGACTCAGCTCTCAGTGTACTACTGGTCCTCAAGATAAACCACAGCGAAGCTTCACGTCTCCAGGAAGCTCTCCTATGTTGGGAAGATCTGAACACTGGATATGCTATAGGGATAGCTCAGACTCTAATCTGGTTGAAGCACTACGTGTTTTTAGAGCAGCCAGAGCCTGGGCATTTTCTGTTGTGGGAACTCCAACTGTCCTTATAGGTATTCCATAGATAGAGTCTGTGTAGTTGATTGTGTGGATTTAATCTGTAGCTTGTTCAGCTGGTGGGAAAAGTTTCAGTCCTCTTCCTTAGTGACCCTGCCCCTGGGTCTCAAATGTAATTTTATCACTACCTCTATATGTAGTCACTAAAGGAGTCTTCCCAAGACTCTTATGGAACACTTGTATCTGCCTTGGTGAGCACAAGCGGAGGTGGTACATCTACTTGGACAGCAGGATTCCTGGTGCTACCAGTTGTACAGAGGAGCCAGCAGCCATGGGCAAAATGGGATCCTTTTCTAGCCTCTGGAGGCATGAGTGTGAGTTGTAGTTCTGGCTAGTCTTTCTCTATCCCTGCTAGTAAGTCTGAGAATGTGGGAACAAGGGGGATACAATGGTGTCTCCACATGCTGTGTCTGACTCAGCACTAAGGTCCTGCTTCTTTGGTCGTTTGGGATTCCTTGAAAGGCATTCCCTGCAACACATGTCCTCCTCCCTGCTCCATCAGGACATCTCCACATAGTCAACTGCAGTTCTCTCCCAGGATGATTCTCTAAATCCCATATTCCAGCTTCCAGGCCCCATGCACACTGGTTGACCTGCATTGCAGTTAGGGACATGTAGGGCCACACCACACATTCTCAGTGTGATTCTCACTGTATACTAACTATGTTTCATCTGCCTCTTCACCTGGTTTCCTTTAAGTCCAAAGTAATTTGCCTTTAGTAATTTACCTTTAGTTGGCTTGCCTGGATCCTAAATCTCTTCCCTGCTTCTCCATCTCCCACCCCATGGCACACGTTTGGTCCTGTTTCCTCTTGTCCTCATTTTCCCATCTTAACTCAGTTCTTCCCAGCTATGTCTAATAGCCACACGGGCCTCTATGTTGACCAAGGTTTTCTCTTGTATTCAGCTGATGCTTTTGCTGAACTGTTGCCTCTGTAGAAGTATTATTTGTGATTCATTCATGGAAAGAGATGCAGTCAACATCCTCCTACCATTCTGCCAATTTGGAACTTCTGATTTTTTCCAGGCAAGTTCTGTAATCCTTTATTGAATGACAGTAAAACAGCAAACTTAAGTTGACATCAATTAATATGTTTGATGGTAGGTTACATGCATACACACATAACTGGTAATTCTTTGACTTCCAACATGCAATCAAGCATATTTTCCCCCGAAATTTCTGCTAATGAGGAATTGTCCTCAGCATGAAAAAATATAGTTTTTTCCCAGTTTAGAGATGATATAAAAATCTGGCCCCAAAGGACAGTTCCTGAAAGTATCTAGCTATTTGCAGAACTGTCCTGACAGTTCAGCTCCCTCATTTTTGCTCACAAAACTTAACTGTTTTCACTGGGAAATCAAATGTCAAAGACTAGCATGGACATAATTTAATTGTTGTAGAGATAGATGGCAATTGCTCAGGAAACCCCAATTTAGTAGTTGATTACTTGAAAAAGATAGAGAAACAAACAACCAACCAACCAAAACAAAGCAAAACAGAAAGAAAAAGAAGGCTTATGTACTTGGTAAAACTTAGTTGGTATTTCAACTATAGAAAAAGCATGGAAAATCAATAAAATCATCTCCATTTGCTTCATTGTCACTGCTAATGGTTTGGAAAGTGTGGTTCACTACAAATTGTGGAAAATTCTAAAAGACACAGGAATGCCATTCCACCATACCTGTCTCCTGTGAAACGAGTATTCAGGTCAAGACATAAGAATTACATTCGAATATGGAAAAATGAACTTGTTCAAAATTTAAAAAGACATGCATCAATGCTATATACTGTCACCCAGCTTATTTAACTTCTGTGCAGAGTACATCAAGGAAACTAACATGCTGGATGAGTCTCAAGCTGGAAACAAAATTTCTGTAAGAAATTTGAAGTAACCTTAGTTCTACAGATGACACAACCCAAATGGCAGAAAGACACTTGCCCCTTGGATGAAAAGCTATGACCAATGAGGACACAAGTTAAAAAGCAGAGTCATCACTGATAAAGATCCAAATAGTCAAAGCTATGGTTTTTCGAGAAGTCATGTATGGAGCTGAAGGATGGACCACAAGAACTGAGTGCCAAATCATTGAGGTTTTGCAACTCTGAGGCTGGAGAAGACTCTTGAGAGTCCTGTGGACAGCAGAGGTATTAAACAACTCAATCAAGAATGAAATCAACTGGGACTCTTTGCAGAGGGACTGATGCTGAACTTGAAGAGCCAATAGTTTGGCCATCTGAATCCAAGAGCCAAATCACTTGGAAAGACCCTGAAGCTGGGAAAGATTTAGTGCAGGAGGAGAAGGGAACCAAAGAGGACAGTTCAGTTCAGTTCAGTTCAGTCGCTCAGTCATGTCCGACTCTTTGCGACCCCATGGACAGCAACACGCCAGGCCTCCCTGCCCTTCACCAACTTGCAGAATTTATTCAAACTCATGCCCACTGAGTCAGTGATGCCACAAAAATGATCTCATCCTCTGTCATCCCCTTCTCCTCCCACCTTGAATCTTTCCCAGCATCAGGGTGTTTTCATATGAGTCAATTCTTTGCATCAGGTGGCCAAAGTATTGGAGTTTCAGTTCCTACATCAGTCCTTCCAATGAACACTCAGGACTGGTTTCCTTTAGTATGGACTGGTTGGATCTCCTTGCACTCCAAGGGACTCTCAAGAGTCTTCTCCAACACCACCGTTCAAAAGCATCAATTCTTCAGCACTCAGCTCTCTTTGTAGTCCAACTCTCATGTCCATACATGACTACTGGAAAAACCATAGCCTTGACTAAATGAATATTTGTTGGCTGACTTGAGGAAGAAGTTTGCCGTGAGAAAAAACATAGCATTCTGAACAAAGGAAAGAGTTTAACCAAGAATCAGAAGCATGAAATAGACTCACAGGTTCATGCAAATACAAGGTGGGGAAACAGCATATAAGGTGGGGGTGCAACCAGGCAGGACAAGGAAGGGCCAGGTTTCTGGAACCTCACATGCCCTGGTCAGGTATTTAGATTTCAGCCTGTAGGTTAATGCTTGCACTGACCTTCATTTCTCATATAAATCCCTTAATGGGCTTCCCTGTTGGTTCAGCAGTAAAAAATCACCTGCACGCAGGAGCCACAGGAGACCCAGGTTGATCCCTGGTTCAGAAAGATCCCCAGGAGGAGGAAATGGAAACCCACTCCAGTACTCTTGCCTGTAGAATCCCATGGGCAGAGGAGCCTGGCAGGCTGCAATCTATGGGGCCACAAAGAGTTGGACACAACTGAAGCGAGTTAGCATGCATGCACACATAACACTTAAGAGAACGTGTAATGGTGTCATAAACATTTTAAGATAGATACCAAGCAGGTTTCTGGTGTGTAACCACGTATCTAGTGAGAAAGCCTCATGTGAATGGAGCGAGGTCTGAGGTGGCCAAGCCACTGTGAAACCTTGATCCAGCTGCAGGGATGTGACTGTGGGTGGTATTTACAGAGTCTCCAACTGTGCAGATGAAAATAGAGAAATGGTGTTAAGACTGAAAGAAAACTCCTTTAACTCTACTCTCTCATTCATTTAGAGTCTAGATTTTTATAGACTGACTTTATATTGGGAAGTTATAAACTACACTTTAAATTTAGAAAGTGAGATTATACTAACAAAATACAGCTATTGTCTATTCAACTCATGGGAGTTCAATGTTGCCTTCTATTTTAAATAGGGCTCCCTTGCTGAGAAATTGAAAGCCCACTCTTAGTGTAGCAGGGAGCCAGTTACCAGGAATCCAGTTAGGAGGTCGCCTCAGCAAGTGCATGACTCAGGGAAAGAACAGCCAGGGGTGAGTGTGTGAGGGTGGACCTGGACATGCCCCCTTTCCCCTGGGCTGTTCTTGTGGTCACAGCATAAGAACAGCACCACATGCATGAGGACAGCTCAAGCACCATGCCCCACAGCTAGGGCATCCAGCCTTTCTGAGCCTCTGTCTCCACATTTGTGAAACGGCTTGTTTTCTGGGTTGTATTTATATTTAAGCAGCATCTCCTGCAGCCCATGAAGTGCAGTTTCACCACCATTAGTTCTTGGACAAGTGACCACAGCCATGCCAACGTCTAAAGCCCTCAGGGAGCACCTTTATGCTTGTCTAGCCCATTAGTTAAACCAACATCCAGCTTCACAGTCCCAGCAGAAGCTTTGAGATGCTCCAAAAAGTTAAAAGTAATCTTTTGTTTCACCTCAAGCCAGTCATTTCTTAGACAAAAACAGAGAGACAGAGAGAGAAATTCTTGATCTAGATGGGTTCTATTTCTCATCAACTCAAAACTTCTCTGTGCCAGTTTGGAAAGCCAGTCATGTGATTTTTTTTTTATTGAAATATAGTTGATTTACAATGTTGTGTTACTTTCTGCTATTGAGTGAACAGTGATTCAGTTACACTCATATATATTAGTTTTCATATTCTTTATAGTTTATTGCAGGATATTGCATATAGTTCCCTGTGCTATAACAGTGGGACCTTGGTGTTTATCCATTCTATATATAATAGTTTGCATTTGCTCATCTCGACCTCCCAACCCTTTCCTTCCCCACCCTCTCTCCCTTGGTAACTGCAAGTCTGTTCTCTGAGTCTGTCTCTGTTTTGTACATAGGTTCATTTGGGTTGTATTTTAGGTTCCACATATGTGATATCATATGATGTTTACTTCTATCTTTCTGACTTACTTCACTTAGTAGGACAATCCCTGGGACTATCCATGCTGCTGCAAATGGCATTATTTCATTACCTTTATGGGTGAGTAATATTTCACTACTATATGTATATATATATATATATATATATATATATGTATATATAAAACATCTTAAGCATTCATCTGTGGATGGACACTTAGGTTGTTTCCATGTCTAGATTGTTGTAAATAGTGCTGCTGTGTACACGGGGGTGTATCTTTTCTAAGTAAAGTGTTTTCTGGGTACACACCAGGAGTGGGGTTGCTGGATCCATGTGGTAACTCTGTTTTCAGTTTGCTGAGGAACCTCCAGAGTGTTCTCCACTGGGGCTGCACCAACGTCCATTCCCACCCACAGGGCAGGAGGGCCCCCTCTCTCCGCCCCCTCAGCAGCACTCTTTCACGTGGTTGTGCACTCAAACATAGTCACGTTTTGTTCTCCTTGGTGCCCAGGCGAGGCCTCTGCCCTTGTGTGTCTGCACGATGCACGTTTCAGACGCATGTGCAAATCACACGGCACCGGTTCCTGGCTTGGGCAGGAGGCCCCGCGTTTGTGAGCAGCCTCACTGGCCCTGGGGCACTCGCTCTGGGCGCTGTAAGAGGGTGGATGGTGGGAGGACTTTCCCTCCATGCCTCCCGCCCTGGACCCGCTGGGGACTCCCGGCTGTCAGTGCTCCTGCACTGCCCTCGCTGCTCAGAAGCTGCTGATCCCCTCACCCTCACCGTACAGCAGGGACCATGGAACTCTCCATCCAGAAAGAAAAGGACACAGCGAGAATGAGAGGAAGACATGCCATGCACTGAGGAGAACGTTCCTGAAGATTCCAGATCACATGCTGTCACATCACAGCCCAGAGTGTGCCCTTAGACTCAGAGTGGTTTCTGTCGACAACTTTGAAGCATTCTTCAATCACTGGTTGACATACAGGCCTTGATGATCTGGAATAAAACCTCTGAAATCCAGATGACCCTGATTTAGTCACTGAGAACACAGGCAGAGTTGAGTAGATGTTGTAAAAGGAAAAAAAGAGAAAAAACTCTCTTGAAGGAACAAAGTGGGCGCCAAGTGGGCACTTTTTATCAGTTTTCCTTTTCACGGCAAGAAAGCTCGTAGAGACAGGGAGCCTGCTGTCACTGCAGCTCATTTCCCTGCAGGTTCGAACCCACAGCTAGGTTCCATCACCCTCTGCAGCTGCCTTCAGGGAGCTGACCCCTGCCTTCCAGCTCCATAGCATTAGCTATGCAAAATAAGTTGCTGGCAGATTTTGGCATTTCTGTACAAAAAAATATGAACACATTTTGTCTGTCCTTTATCACAAATTAAACTCTTGTGGGATAATTGAGGGCTTGCAAGATAGAATGCAATCCATCTGACTAGAAACCCGAGACCTGGCTGGGCTGCCTCCCCGGAGAGTCACAGCACCCTCACACCCCACACCGAGCCCCTGCAGATGTGTTTCGACCTTGCCCTCACGGGTCCACACAGCTCAGTTAAGAGCAGCTACGAGGGACACTCAGAGCATGAGAGGGTTCCTGCCTACAGAGCTTGTGTCTGCAGGAAGACACTTTGAACAGAAAGGTCCCTCCTGGAGTCAGAGCTATACCACCCTGTGTGCAGGGCCGGGAGAAGCCTGAGGGATTCCCCAACACTGTGCCCGGGATGTCGGTGGAACCAATGCTGGAATGAGATGCTGCCCCTGACCTCGGGGAAGCTACAGACTCTGGAGGCTCCCCCTGGCCAAAATGCATGGATTCAAAACCTGCACACTACTCTAAAAGTCAGTTGGTCACCCTCTCCTTTCCCACCAGCAAAGCCCCCAGCCCTGCGACAGACTAAGGCACCCAGACACCCAATCCCTTCACCCACAAGCATGTGGCCCATAGGGCAGAGCCAGGACCAGAGTCTGTCTTTCATTCACGCCCGCGAAGTCCAGGTGCCTGTGACAGTGCGTTTGTCACCTCTTGTGCACTGGGGAAACTGATCTCATTGCTCATCACTTCCCACAAAAATCTCCTTTGCAGACCTGAGTTCAATGAGCCCCAGTGAAGCCCCAGACACAAGAGGACACTGCAGCCCTGCACTTTAGCTCCTCTTCCTAGAAGCCCTGCAGGGTCAGATTTCTGGTGATTCACTGTGTGCATTCTGGTGTGTCCTCTGAAACCAGTGTCCAAACTGCCTCATCTGAATATGTCAGACCATCCAGTGGACCCTGGGGACTGACCCATCCACTGTGGGCAAGAAGTCTTTCTGTGATTCCTGCTAAGTGCCAGACATGGGCTGAATACTGGGCATGCAGATGTGAGCAAGGCAAAGGCTGCCCTCAAGTAGCCCAGCGTCTTCCAATTTACCAGCTGGCCACGGGGGTAAAGGAGCATGGAGGGGAACCCCTTGTCAAGCACCTCTGCTGGAGGTGGCCTGCCTGCACGCTTGGTTCTGATGACTGGCAACATTGGTGTACATGGTAGTCAGTTAATAATGGCTGTTAAGTTTCCAAGCTAAGCAACAAATAGGCTCAAATGACCAAAGGTTATCACTGAACATACCTGTGGGAAAAGAACATTTCTTTACTTTGTGGGTGCAATAACAGTCCAGGTTGCCTTCAGGACTGGCTGAAATGGGTGTGGATGATCTGGGATGGGGTTTCAAACTTCAAAAGCCAAATTCACCTGTCTGTAGGTGGGAGAGCTCCAACAAGACTTGATTCTATGCTCTTAATGAAGTCTTGTCTATGCTGTGAACATGGGATCATGATGTCCAGGGCTAAGAGATAAAATCTGATCTGTTAACTGGAAAAAAGATCATCATTTGTGGAGCCTCAAACCTGGATGAAGTCAAGTGTCAATTGCTCACTTGTGTCCGACTCTTTGTGACAAATGGACTGTAGCCCACCAGGCTTCTCTGTCCATGGAATTCTCCAGGCAAGAATACGGGAGTGAGTTGCCATGTCCTCCTCTAGGGGATCTTCCCAACCCAGGGATCGAACCCATGTTTCTTAAGTTTCCTGCATAGCAGGTGTATTCATTACCACTAGCATCACTTGGGAAGCCCCTATGTATGAGGCACATGGCATATTCTAGGGTTTTTGTTCATATCACCATTTGGTTCCAGAACAACTCTTTAAGGGGAAGATGCCAATGACGAGCTAATAAAGATAACCTGCAGATCTAAACTCAGCTAGCCAGTGTTGCTGCTAAGATGAATGCTAAGGTTCACTGCCCTTTATAACTAAGAAATATATGTATATGAGCAGCCACAACGATGGACTGTGTCTGCTGTCAGTCCTGGCAATACCATAGGCAATTCTGTACCTCAGTTACTCATCTGTGAAATGGGTATATGATACCTTCTTCACAGGGTTATTTTAAAGACAAAAGGAGTCACCACATGTAAAACACATAGAACAATGCCTGACATGGTGATCATGGTGTAATTATGTCATTGTTGCTATTCTTATTATTATTATCACACTAGGACTACTGAAGAGGGAATAGTCAGGGAAATGATCATAGAGAAGATGCTGGAACTGAGCCTTGCAGGCAATACAGAGGTTTAAAGGAGACTAGGTAGGCAGGGCATCGAGGGGGAGGAGGGGTGAGCAGGCACAAAGATGTGGAACAACACAGCTTCTCTTCTAAAGAACAAGGTGTTTGGGAGGTGTGTGTTGGGTGACAGGAGACTGTCTGAACAGGTCTTTAATTTTGTGCCAAGGGTTTCAACTTTGTCATGCGGGGAATGGAGAGCGACTTGAGGGTATTAACCAGAACAGGGCCAAGGTCAAAACTGTGTGGGAATCCTTGGGCGGAGGTGAGGAGGGCAGTGCTGAAAGTGTTACCATGGCAATGGGAGGTGGCGGGAGATGCTTCAGCAGGTGCAGTTGAGGAGACCTGCTGAGGAATCAGATATGGCAGTTTGAGAGAGTTGAGTGTGGAATTACTTCCCTTTAAAAGAAGTGGTCTGCTTGTGCTACATCCTTGAGTCCAAAAGGAAAAGCAGGGAGCTCTGTATCCCCCAAGTGTCAGGATCCATAGGGGATGAGCTCCTGGTCATCCCAGTACCCCACAGTCAGGTGGCACCCCTACCTCAAAGATCCTGCACCAGGAACTGAGGCCTTGGTCCTCGGGATGCACACCCAACACTTGGCGAGTCATTCCTGCTTACATTCAGTGGACTGACCATGAGGGGCGAGGAGAAGTGACACAGACTGGTGATCAGCAGGGGGCAGAAGCAAGCAGACCGAAGGGCACATTAGGTTCCCACCAGCCAGAGTCCTCCAGTCTGAGTCAAGATTTGATCAAGTTGAAAAAGACAGAAGACTTAAAGTATAGCGTGTCCTCATTGGGATTATAATAAAAGTCTCATTTCTTTGCATTCTGTAATGTGTACATCCAAATAAATATCCTTCTCAGGAAGCTGCACAGCTTGTTCTGATGAGAGGACATTGCTCAGAAGAATTTAGGATATTCCTTGCAGTATGACTTTCTTGGACCTGGCTCCCAAGGAATCTGTAGTTCTTCCCTTAATAATAGACTTGATTGTTGACAGCTATTGTAGTCACCAAACTTACCATAACTTTGTTACAAAATGTAGCTCTCAGCAGATGAATGGATAAGGAAGCTGTGGTACATATACACCATGGAATTTTACTCAGCCGTCAAAAAGAATTCATTTGAACCAGTCCTAATGAGATGGATGAAACTGGAGCCCCTTATACAGAGTGAAGTAAGCCAGAAAGATAAAGAACATTACAGCATACTAACACATATATATGGAATTTAGAAAGATGGTAACGATAACCCTATATGCAAAACAGAAAAAGAGACACAGAAATACAGAACAGACTTTTGAACTCTGTGGGAGAAGGTGAGGGTGGGATGTTTCAAAAGAACAGCATGTATACTATCTATGGTGAAACAGATCACCAGCCCAGGTGGGATGCATGAGACAAGTGCTCGGGCCTGGTGCACTGGGAAGACCCAGAGGAATCGGGTGGAGAGGGAGGTGGGAGGGGGGATCGGGATGGGGAATAAGTGTAAATCTATGGCTGATTCATATCAATGTATGACAAAACCCACTGAAATGTTGTGAAGTAATTAGCCTCCAACTAATAAAAAAATTAAAAAAAAAATGTAGCTCTAAGTGATCTTTTGCACTTTTTAAAACTCAGGGCTAACATCTAAAAAAGGTAATTGGCAACTTTGAGGTTATTCAAGAGAACAGGCCGCAGCCTCTGAACCTCACAATTTCCCAAGGCATACATCCTCTCCATGAATATTTTGTCCTTCATTTATTCAGCAAATATCCACTGACCACTTACTGTGAATAAGACACTGTACATTTTCCTTTATGAAATAGAGTTGCATAAAATGGGTTCCTAAGCTCCACATATAGTTGGAAAGATAAGACATGAGTGTATCATTAGAATTCCAATCAGAACTTTATGACCTTGGTTAAAATTCATCACAGAATTATCAGATCACAATACCAGCAGATAATAAGAAGTATTATCACAACTGTGAGAGACAGGACAATACAGGAACTGTGGGAGTTGTCCTCATAAGAGCCATGACCCACCCTGATCCAGATCCAGCTTGAACACCCACAGTGATGAATGCAACAGCCAGTGTATGTTTCACTATTTCCTTGTAGTTTGCCTAACCTCACAAAACTGATAAAACTAAGCTCCTTTCTTCACATTCCTACTTTGTATTCTGTGATTATGCTAAACATCTAAAAACTTCACCCAGGGTGATACATATGGGGCATAAACATTTTGCTATAGCTCAAAGGCAGAAGAGAAGTGAAAGGCAAAGGAGGAAAGGAAAGATATACCCATCTGAGTGCAGAGTTCCAGAGACTAGCAAAGAGAGGTAAGAAAACCTTCCTAGGAGTACAATGCAAAGAAACAGAGGAAAATAATAGAATGGGAAAGACCAGAGATCTTTGCATGAAAATTAGAGCTACCAAGGGAACAATTCATGCAAATATAGCCACAATAAAGGAAAGACATGGTATGGATATAAAAGAGGCAGAAGATATTAAGAAGAGGTGGCAAGAATACACAGAAGAACTATACAAAAAAGATCTTCATGACCCGGATAACCACGATGGTGTGATCACTCACCTATGGCCAGACATCCTGGAATGTGAAGTCCAGTGGGCCTTAGGAAGCATCACTAGGAACTAAGCTAGTGGAGGTGATGGAATTCCAGCTGAGCTATGTCAAATCCTAAAAGATGATGCTGTAAAAGTGCTGCACTCAATATGCCAGCAAATTTGGAAAACTCAGCAGTGGCCACAGGACTGGAAAAGTTCAGTTTTCACTCCAATCCCAAGACAATGCAGAAGAATGTTTAAAATACTACACAATTGCATGCATTTCACATGCTAGCAAGGTCATGCTCAAAATCCTCCAAGCTAGGCTTTAACAGTACCCAAACTGAGAACATCCAGATGTCCAAGCTGGATTTAGAAAAGGCAGAGGAATCAGAGATCAAATTGCCAACATCCACTGGATCATCAAAAAAGCAAGAGAATTCCAGAGAAACATCTACTTGTGCTTTATTGACTATGCCCAAGCCTTTGACTGTGTGGATCACAACAAACTGGAAAATTCTGAAAGAGATGGGAATACCAGACCACCTTACCTGCCTCCTGTGTAATCTGAATGCAGGTCAAAAACCAACAGTTATAACCAGGCATGGAACAATGGACTGGTTCCAAATTGGGAAAGGAGTACGTCAAGGCTGTATATTGTCACTCTGTTTATTTAACTTATATATAGAGTGCATCATGAGAAATGCTGAGCTGGATGAAGCACAAGCTAGAATTAAGATTGCCGGGAGAGATACCAATAACCTTAGATATGCAGATGACACCACTCTTTCGGCAGAAAGCAGAGAGAAACTAAAGAGCCTCTTGATGAACGTGGAAGAGGAAAGTGAAAAACCTGGCTTAAAACTCAACTGCCAGATCATGGTGTCTGGTCCCATCATCATGGCAAATAGATGGGGAAACAATGGAAGCAGTGACAGACTTCATTTTCTTGGGCTTCAAAATCCCTGTGGACACTGACTGCAGATATGAAATTAAAAGACGCTTGCTCCTTGGAAGAAAAGCTATGACCCACCCAGACAGCATATTAAAAAGCAGAGATATTTCTTTGCCGACAAAGTTGAACATAGTCAAAGCTTTGATTTTTCCAATAGTCATATACGGATGTGAAATTTGGACCATAAAGAAGGTTACATGCCAAAGAATTGATGTTTTCAACTGTGGTGTTGGAGAAGACCCTTGAGAGTCCCTTGGCCTTCATGGAGATCAAACCAGTCCATCCTAAAGGAAATCAGTCCTGAATATTCATTGGAAGGACCAATGCTGAAGCTCCTAAACTTTGGCCACCTGATGTGAAGAGCTGACTCATTGGAAAAGACTCCGATTCTGGGAAAGATAGAAGGCAGGAGGAGAAGTGATCGACAGAGGGTGAGACAGTTGGATGGCATCTCCTACTCAGAGGACATGAGTTTGAGTAAGCTCCGGGAGTTCGTGAAGGTTAGGGAAACCTGGTTTGCTGCAGTCCATGGGGTTGCAAAGAGGTGGACATGACTGAGCAACTGAATAGCACCAAAGGCAGATAGTTCCTAAAACCTAACACTTCTATGGATCAATTTCCCAAAGATCCTAGCTGACTTGGGGAGCATACAGAGGCCCCTCCCACTTTATTATTGGGATGGTTTCTCCTACTAAATATGCCTGTCATGTGCCTGAAGTGTGACATGTAATTTTTCAAGCAAGAGGTTACATGTGACTGTGAAAGTTTAATGTGACACTTTTCACCACCGTTTGTGAGCAGGTGAAACCACCACTGATTTCTCTGAAGCCCTCTTAGTGATGCTCCTTACCCGGCTGCATGGGGCATCTGGTCACTTTCAAGTGACCCCATGAACCTGAATTGAAGTAAAACTCAGTGCTGCGAAGCATGGCAGGGGAACCCCCAAATCCCACACTCAACATCAGCTTTAACAGGGTTTCAAAGTCAAACACAACAATATCCTTCTGCAGTGTTGACAAGGAAGTCACATTTTTGGAAACAAATATTTTCATTCTCTGCAGTAGTTCTGTGAAGCTTGGCTACCACCCTGCTTAATATCACCTCAACATATGAACCTTGTGCATCAATCATACATAATTTATGAACTGGCAAATAAAGAGATCCGGCTGCTGCACCCAGCAGGGTCATGGCCCATCTTTTGTGCTGGCCAGAGCCTTCCTCCCCTCACCCAGCAGGCTGCTGGCCTTTGGACGATTCATCTGTGTTCAAGAGACATTTGGGCAGTGATACTCAGACTGCCTGAGTCTCTGTTTTTTGTATACCACGAGTTTAACTTCTGGTGGGAATTATTGTTACACAAATTCTTATGAGGACACAGATGAGAGCAATGAGGACAAGCATTGTCTCTATGGTTTCCTTTTAGTCTGATGACTTTTTTCCTTTCCAGTCTGTGTCATTTTTCATCGCTTTATACTCATCTGTAATTGTCGCATCTCTCCATCCAGTTGAGAAGGTATAAACTCACATTCTGAAATGATTGGGCCTGGAAACCAGAGAGAGAAGAAAAATAAGTATTTTCTGTTTGCAAGTCTGTGATGTACTTCAAAGCTTTTCTGTTTATAATTTGAATTTCTGCCCATCTGGCAGCAGGATCTTTATTGACCAGGACTACCTATTGGTTGGTTGTGAATTTGCTAGCTTCAGTGTGGTTATTTTCATACTCGGAAACAAATAAACTTGGAACACAGATTTTTTTTTTTTTACCTTGAGCCAAAATAATCTCTGTCAGCTTCCCAGAACTTTTAAAAGACCAAATGTTTTTATGGCAGTTGCGTCTTTGTGAACAAATGCTGAGCAAACAGAATCGGTTTTGTGAAATTTCAGTTTGAACAAAGGGGCAACAGTTGAGACACACTTAACCTACCAAGGATGTAAGAAATCTCAGGGAGGAGCAAAGAGACTCAAAATATTAATAAATACTTTTGTGACTGCATGTGTGTGTTCACAAGCTGCTGCTCACTTGAGCCTAGGAATGTGTACCTGAGTGTGTCCATAGGTGAACACATGGAGAATCAAGTGTTTAATGAATGACCTGATTAACAGAGCCATTTACAGTGGAACACGTCCTGTGTCCTAGGATTAACAGAAAAGGGATGACAGGGAAGGGATGCTAAGAGGGAGCAGACAGGTGGTCCTGCTTCTCCATCGTCCCCTTCCTGCCCTTCCCCGCCTTCCAGGTCAGGCTGAGAACAGCGCCGCCTTCTGGGCCGAGGTGTGGAGCAACTCCCTTCCCCAGGGTCCATGTTTGTATCTTATGGGGAGGCTGCAGTCGATCACAGCATCCTAATGTTTGTGCAGACAGGCTTCCTCCGACTCCCGGAGCCAGTGAGGTGAGGCAGCATCTATGCAGCACCCAGCCATGCACCTGACAGGCACCCAGAATGGTGGTGTCATCATTTTTGCTGTTCCTCTTATTAAGAATAGACCTTAGCCACCCTGTATTCCACAGTTGGGACCCAGGTGAGAAACACCCCTTGGTTGGAACCACAAGTAGCTGGTGGCTGAGCTGACCCAGACAGGACTGGGGACCACATCCTAACTCCTGGGTCCGTGTGCAGACCTCGGAATGGTTCACCTTCTTCCGGGGACTGTTTCTGTACCTGGCTGCCTTCCTCCACTAGCCTCTGAGCTCCCTGGTGGCAAATACTTCTGTCTTCTTCTGGCCGTACCCCCAGAACCTGGCCCTGCTCCCTGAACATGGTAGAGTCTCAATATATGTTTGTCAGGTTGAATCACATGCAAAGTTAGAAGAAACTGAAAATAGGAGCTGTTGGAAGGATAACAGATAAACAGAGTGCTGTGGGATTCTGGCCATCTAGAGAGATTTGGGCCACAGTAGACTGTGCAGAGACAGGCGGAAGGGAGGGACTGCAGGCAGCAGTGAGGAACACAAGAAAGCTTCCCACTGTGCATTTTTTTTCTTTTTTTTCCATTTATTTTTATCAGTTGGAGGCTAATTTCTTTACAATATTGTAGTGGTTTTTGTCATACATTGACATGAATCAGCCATGGATTTACATGTATTCCCCATCACGATCCCCCCTCCCACCTCCCTCTCTACCCGATCCCTCTGGGTCTTCCCAGTGCACCAGGCCTGAGCACTTGCCTCATGCATCCAACCTGGGCTGGTGATCTGTTTCACCATAGATAATATACATGTTTCGATGCTGTTCTCTCAAAACATCCCACCCTCGCCTTCACCCACAGAGTCCAAAAGTCTGTTCTGTACATCTGTGTCTCATTTTCTGTTTTGCTTATAGGGTTATCGTTACCATCTTTCTAAATTCCATATATATGCGTTAGTACACTGTATTGTTCTTTATCTTTCTGGCTTACTTCACTCTGTATAATGGGCTCCAGTTTCATCCATCTCATTAGAACTGATTCAAATGAATTCTTTTTAATGGCTGAGTAATAGTCCATGCTGTATCTGTACCACAGCTTCCTTATCCATTTGTCTGCTGATGGGCATCTCGGTTGCTTCCATGTCCTGGCTATTATAAAGAGTGCTGCGATGAACATTGGGGTGCTCGTGTCTCTTTCAGATTTGGTTTCCTCGGTGTGTATGCCCAGAAGTGGGATTGCTGGGTCATATGGCAGTTCTATTTCCAGTTTTTTAAGAAATCTCCACAATGTTTTCCATAGTGGCTGTACTAGTTTGCATTCCCACCAACAGTGTAAGAGGGTTCCCTTTTCTCCACACCCTCTCCAGCATTTATTGCTTGTAGACTTTTGGATAGCAGTCATTCTGATTGATGTAAGATGCTACCTCATTGTGGTTTTGATTTGCATTTCTCTGATAATGAGTGATGCTGAGGATCTTTTCATGTATTTGTTAGCCATCTGTATGTCTTCTTCAAAACAGTGCATTTAATCAGGTAGCTCTTGGCTGGATACAAGTGAGATCATTTGGAAGAAGAGGAAGAAAAGTAAGGAAAACCAACTTAAAGCTTCACTGGTGAAGACCTCTGAAAGCTCTTTAGTAAAAGTGTTCTTAATTGTTTAAAATGAGTTTAACAGGCTCCACTTTAGGTGTTGCAAGCTCCCTAAAGTCATTTGTGTGGGCCTCCTGGGTTTAGGGTGTTTCTTCTCTTCTTACAGAAATCCTTGGCAACACTAACCCAGGTGTGGACAAAGGATCACAAAGCCCAAATATCTTACTCTGAATTGGGAATCTCCTGATTTTTCTCCATTTCTTGTGAGTTTGTTTTGAGTTACGTGTCTTCCTAAATTATATGCCAATTTTCAGGAGAAATTTTAGAGATTTCATCATAGAAATCTAAACAATGAGTGATCTTAAAATCCACACAGAGCAGTGGGTTGAGGCCACCTGAGCCAGAGGAGGGTGTGTGATGGCATGAGAGGAGGAGGACCCAGCACTTCGACCAGGACACCCAGGGATCCAGGGGGGAAGGCCTCCCAGAGGAGGTCTGGGTAGTTGGATAGGATTAGGTTATAATCAATCCATTAAAATTATACATACAGGCTGCTTTTTAACTTTGGTGTCCACCCACAATGCAGAAGACCCAGGTTTGATTCCTGGGTTAGGAAGATCTGCTGAAGAAGGGATAGGCTACACACTCCAATACTCTTGGGCTTCCCCTGTGGCTCAGATGGTAAAGAACCCGCCTGCAGTGCTGGAGACCTGGGTTCGATCCCTGAGTTGGGAAGATCCCCTGGAGAAAGGAAAGCTACCCACTCCAGTGTTCTGGCCTGGAGAATTTCGTGGACTCTGTAGTTTCAAGGGGCCTCAAAGAGTTGGACGTGACTGAGCAACTTTCAGTTTAGATGTAGTTTTTATTTGTATTGTTTCTGTTTGGCTATTCTAAAGAATGTGACCTGACATGTAGTTGGTCATGTCCAACTTTTGACTGTAGCAGGTTCCGCTGTCCATGAGATTCTCCAGGCAAGAATCCTGGAGTGGGTTGCCATTTCCTCCTCTAGGGGATCTTCCAATCCAGGGGTTAAACCCAGGTCTCTTGCATCTCCTGCATTGGCAGGCAGATTCTTTATGACTGTGCTACATGGGAAGCCCATTCTAAAAAAAAAAAAATCTGTATTAAAATGACAGGAAAGAAGACATGGTTGTGTTGTGGCTCTCAGAAAAAAGAGAATACAATTGTGATCCTGTAAGTAAGGATAGCTACCCTCAGTGCTTAGAGAAAAGGGTTGGGTGCAGAGGGGTTGCTGAGTATCAGGAAGGAAACCATGACCTGAATAAAACACAGGACCCAGAGGGTGGTCTTAGGCGATCCTTCATTAGCTGACTTTAAATTTGCTGCCTTGATACATTAAGCCAAGTATATGCTTAAGAAGTCATCCTTCACGAGCTGCTAATCCACTCAGCAAATGTTTTGTTCACAACACTGACTCCCAGATTCAGAACAGGCTCTGGGATGACTCAGATCCCCGGCCTGAAGATTTGTGTGTGTGTGTGTGTTTGTGTGTGTGTGTGTGTGTCTGTGTGTGTGTGCGCGCGCGCATGCGTATAGTAATGGAAACTTGATCGGAGAAGTTATGTTTTTTGAAAGTGGAATTCATCGTGACAGTTGCTGCTGTTGGTACCGAGGGCACCCTTTGAGGCACAAATCGGAAAGGACACAGGAGGAGAATCTGCAGCCACTCAGTGAAGAGCGAGGTCCTTTGTTTGCATCTGCGTGTCACTGCTTGGTAACGTCGTACCAGTTCATTCACCTGTTACGTTCATTCACAGTTACATTCACCTGTATTGTTTATCGTGTATATCTGTAACAAATAAAGCTGCTACAGATATTCCTATAAAATAGAGCTAATTAATAAATAATGTGAACCCAAGGAGCAGTGTGAAGTGGACCATGCACAAGACAGGCAGTTTGCAGTCCACACACATGAACTGCACAGGCAGTTGCCTAGCATCAACCCATTCAAGATTTGAAGAAGGTAGATCAAAGCAACACCAAGAGAAATACGTGCCTGTAAAGATGGTAAAATCAAACAAAACAAACAAAGAAACCCACAAATACCTTTTTAAAGTTATAGCATATACCTCCATCCGCATTTAGTCTTAGGTTGATGAGACGATATGCACTGGCATCCCGGTCTACGCTCAGTGTGGTAATACCCTGGTCCCAGTGTCTACCCTCCCCGGACCACCCTCCCATCGCATGTGATCCACGGCCCCTTCTCTGGAGAGGTTTTCCAATTCCATTGTCGAGGGCACCAGAGTGCGTGTGAATGATGGCTCTGGACCTTTTTCTGCAGTGCCCTTCTGGTTTTTCGTGGCCATGAGTTTGTTCCTTCCAGATGAAGGCTGCCCTCAGCCTGGGTCCCGGAGGAGGACCAGCATGGCTATAGCTGACCAGTTCCCCAGCAAGTAACAGCCGCAAGGGATGAACTCCTGTTGTATTAAAGCACCGAGCTTTGGGGGTTTTGCGTTCAAAACCACGAGCTTATTTAGTGAAAAACTGGCTATACAGCCTTTTTTAACACAGCAATTGCAATGTCATTAATGAGCTTAACCAGCACAGCCTTACCTGTGTGTAAAGGTACATGTTAGAGGATTTCTGTGACAGCGTTTTTAGCAACAACAACAGAAACAGAAGGAATCAGTGTGAATATCCATCAGTAGGGAGTGGACCAAAGGCATTCGATGTGTCCACATAACAGAATACTATACATCTTTTTAAAATGAAGGCTTACCACTTGGGGAAATTATTTCCGTCATCGTGGTATTGAAGCATCTACCATTCTGCAGCTTGATGTTTTCATGTAACACGGTACAGTAAGTCCCCTCCATACGAACCTTCAACTTGCAAGCTTTGAAAGATGCACACGTGTGTTCCATCAGCGTCAGGTGTGAGTGACCCTGCAGCTCGTCCTCCATCTCCCATTGCTCACCATCCTTCAGATCCACCTTCTCCCACTGCTCCCCTCTCTCCTCCAGTGAGTCATTTTTGCCTGTTCACGGATACCAGCCCCTGTGTGCCAATGTTGTGCTGGACTACTGTACTCTTCATTGTACTGTCCTGTTAGATTAAATATATTTTCTTTTTTTTTTTGTTTGTTTTTTATGTATTGTTTGTGTGAAAAGAATTATAAACCTATTACAACACAGTATTATGTAGCCAACTGTGTCGGCTAACTTTGTTGGACCTACAAACAAACTGGACTTATGGACATGCTCTCAGAGTGTAACTTTTTGTATGAAGGGGGCTTAAGGCATTTTCCATACTTGCCTGTGTGCACAGGTGTCCCCTACTCATCTCATGCACTCCATGGTCTTCCACTGAGTGGACAGATTGAGTTCATGGCGTCCCTCCCCTGCCCACAGCTAGCCTAGCAACTGTTGCTGAGATGAAGTGGTGGTAAAGAGCAGTCTCCATGCCTCCATGTATTCATGCACAGGGCCCGCTCTGAGATGGGTCACAGTGGTGGGACCCTCTGGTCATGGGTCAGGCGTCATCAGGTTTCACAACTGTGGCTGAGTTGTCCTCCCATGGACCACAACACACCAGGCTTCCCTGTCCTTCACCAACTCCTGGAGTTTACTTAAACTCATGTCCATTGAGTCGGTGATGCCATCCAATCATCTCATCCTCTGCCATCCCCTTCTCCTCCCGCCTTCAATCTTTCCCAGCATCAGGGTATTTTCCAATGTGTCAGTTCTTCACATCAGGTGGCCAAAGTATTGGAGTTTCAGCTTCGATGTAAGTCCTTGCAATGAACATTTGGGACTGATTTCCTTTAGGATAGACTGGTTGGATCTCCTTGCAGTCAGAGGGACTCTCAAGAGTCTTCTCCGACACCCAAGTTCAAAAGCATCAATTCTTTAGTGCTCAGCTTTCTTTATGGTCCAACTCTCACATCCATACATGACTACTGGAAAAACCGTAACTTTGATTAGACACACTTGGTTATAATTTAATTATGTGTGAATTTGAGGTTTCGAAAACTTGGTTTAAGAGCACTCAATGACCATCTTGAGGAAGAAGAAACTCACGATAGTATCTTCCGTCCCAATCTCTTCCCCACTTGCTGGCTTAACTAGCATTGTCTCCTTCATCTCTTTTGTTAAAAGTCGTGAAACACACATACAGCTTCCCACATTAACCACTTTTAAGTGTGTGCTTAAGTGGCATTAGGTCCTTTCAGGTTGTTGTGTGGTCTTACCCATCACCCATCTCCAGGACTTTCCATTTTTCCAAAGTCTGCCCCCATTAAACACTGGTTCCCCTTCGTCCTCCCCAGCCCCTGGTTTCATCATACACTTTCTGCCTCTGTGGAACTGACCACTCCAGGCCTCTTACATTAGCAGAGTCTTACAGCATTTGCCCTCCTGTGACTGGTGTATTTCACTTAGCCTTACATTCTGGAGGTTCACCCACAACATAACAGGTGTCAGAATTTCCTTCCTTTTTAAGGCTGAATCATATTCTGGTGTATGTATGGACCACTTTTGATTGTCTATCAGTGGGTGTACACTTGCTTTGCTTCCAATTTTTATTTAATGTGAATAATGACTCTACAGACAGGGGTGCATACAAGTCTCATGGAGACCTTGCTTCCAGATCTTTGGATCTGGATAATTCATGACAATTCTAGTTTAAAAATTTTTATTTATTTTATTTATTATTTTATTTATTTATTTATTATATTTATTATTTATTATTATTTATTTTATTTATTGTGAATAATGACTCTACAGACAGGGGTGCATACATGTCTCATGGAGACCTTGCTTCCAGATCTTTGAATCTGGATAATTCATGATAATTCTAGTTTAAAAATTTTTAGGAAGTGTTTTAATGTTTTCTACAGTGTTTGTACCATTTTTTCTTTTATTTTTTAAATTGTAGGATAATTACTTTGCAATATTGTGTTGGTTTCTGCCACACATCAACACGAATCAGCCATAAGTATGCACATGTTCCCTCCCTCTTAAACCTCCTTTACATTTCCACTAACAGTGCACAAGTTTGAATGGGTCCCATTTGTTTATTTTTGTTTTTATTTCTACTGTCTTGGGAGACTGACCTGAAAAAACTGGTATGATTGATGTCAGAGACTGTTTGACCAGTGTTCTCCTCCAAGAGTTTCATGGTGTCACATGTTAAGTCTTTAAGGCATTTTGAGACTGACTTTGTGTTCAGTGAGAGGGTTTGTTTCAATTTGACTGATTTATATGCAGCTGTCCAGATTTCCCAGAACCACTTGATGAAGAAACTGATTTCTTCTCATTGTTTTTTTTTGTAGATTGTAGGTATGTGGGTTTACTTCTGGGCTCTCTGTTCTATTCCATTGATCTGTATGTCTGTTTTTGTGCCAATACCAAGTTATTTTGATTACTGTAGCCTTGTATTATTATCTGAAGTCTGGGAGGGTTAAGTCTCCTACTTTGTTATTTTTCTTCAAGATTGTTTTGACACTTCTGGGTTTTTAAGTCTCTATGTAGATTTTAGGATTATTCTAGCTGTGAAAAATGTCATGCATAATTTGTTATGGATTGCATTAAATCTATCACTTGCTTTGAGTAGTATGGCCATTTTAACACTTGATCTTTCAGTCCAAGAGCATGGGATATCTTTCCACTTTCTTTTAGCCATCTTCAGTTTCCTTTATTAATATTTTTTTAGTCCTTTTATTTTTGTAAACCTTTATTTTGTATTGGGATATAGCCAATTAACAATGTTGGTGATAATTTGAACTGAACAACAAAGAGATCCTTTATTAATATTTTATATTTCTCAGTGTATAATTCTTTCACTTCCTTTATCAGCTTTATTCCTAAGTCTTTTATTTTGGGTGATGGATGCAATTTTTAAAAATGAGTTGTTTTTTCTTAAACACTCCCTTTTGCACATTTCATTTTTAGTGTAAGAAATGCAACCAATGTCTGTATGTTAAACTTGTATCCTGCTACCTTACTGAATCCATTTCTCCATTCTAGTAGTTTTTGTGTGAAGTCTTTAGGGTTTTCTATATATAGTATCATGTCCTCTGCATATCATGACAGTTTCACCACTTCCCTCCAATTTAGATACCCTTATTTCTTGCATTATTACTGTGGCTAGGACTTGCAATACTCTGTTGAATAGAAGTGGTGGGAGTTCTATCTCTGTTACAGATTTTAGGGGGAAGACTTTAAGCTTTTCCCTGTTGAGTATTATACTAGTTGTGGATTTGCCATAAAAAGTTTTTATTATGTTTAGATACAGTCCCTCTATACCCACATTTGTAAGTTTTTTAAATTTTTTAATCATGAATGGATGCTGACTTTTTGCAAAGGCATTTTTTTAAGCTACTGAGAGATCACATGATCTTGGTTTTTATCTTTTATTTTGTTGATGTGGTATATGACATTAATTTTGCATATGTTGAACCATCCTTGCAATCCTGGGATTTATCTGAATTGGTCATTGTGTAGGATCCCTTTTATGTCTTGTTGGATCTGGTTTGCTAACTTGTTGAGAATTTTTGCATCTATTTTTGTCAAAGATGAATCAAACAACAAGAACATATTCATCAAAGATATTGGCCTATAATTTTCTTTGTAGTGTCTTTGATTTTGGTATCAGGGTGATGGTGGCTTCATAGAGTGTCTTTAGGAGTGTTCCCTCCACTTCAGTCTTTTGGAAGAGTTTCAGTAGAATTGGTATTTCTTTGTATGCTTGGTAGAATTCCCATGTGAAGCCATCATGTCCCGGGCTTTGGTTTGTAGGGAGTCTTTTGTTTTTTTAATTTGCAGATTCTATTTCACTTTTGGGCTTCCAAGGTGGTTCAGTGGTAAAGAATCTGCTTGCGAATGCAAGAGAGACAAGAGACGTGGGTATCATCCCTGGTTCAGAAAGATGCCCTGGAGTAGGAAATGGCACCCCACTCCAGTATTCTTGCCTGGGAAATCCCATGAACAGAGGAGCCTGGTGGGCGGCAGTCCATGGGGCCGCAGAGAGTTGGAGAAGACTGAGCAACTGAGCACACAGACACAGTTCACTTGTCAGATCAGTTCAGCTGCTCAGTCAAGTCTGACTCTTTGTGACTCCATAGACTGCAGCACATCAGGCTTCCTTGTTCATCAACTACTCCCAGAGCTTGCTCAAATTCATGTCCATCAAGTTGGTGATGCCATCCAACCATTTCATTCTCTGTCATCCCCTTCTCCTCCTGCCTTTTATTTTTCCCAGCATCAGGGTCTTTTCCAATGAGTCAGTTCTTCCCATCCGGTGGCCTAAGTATTAGAGCTTCAGCATCAGCCCTTCCAATGAATGTTCAGGACTGATTTCCTTTAAGATAGACTGGTTGGATCTCCTTGCTGTACAAAGGACTCAAGAGTCTTCCCCAACACCCCAGATAAAAAGCATCAATACGTTGGCTTTCATCTTTCTTTATGGCCCAACTCTCACATCCATACATGACTACTTGAAAAACCATAGCTTTGACTAGATGGACCTTTGTTGGCAAGGCAATGTCTGCTTTTTAATATGCTGTCTAGGTTGCTCATAGCTTTTCTTCCAAGGAGCAAGCGTCTTTTAATTTCATGGCTGCAGTCACCATCTGCAGTGATTTTGGAGCCTAAAAAATAAAGTCTCTCCCTGTTTCCATTGTTTTCCCATCTATTTGCCATGAAGTGATTGGACCAGATGCCATGATCTCAGTTCTTTAATGCTGAGTTTTAAGACAGCTTTTTCACTCTCCTCTTTCACTTTCATCAAGAGAGAGGGTCTTTAGTTCCTTTTCACTTTCTGCCATAAAGGTGGTGCCATCTGAATATCTGAAGCATTGACATTTCTCCCAGTAATCTTGATTCTAGCTTGTGCTTCATGCAGCTCAGCATTTTGGATGACGTAATCTTCATATAAGTTAAATGAAGAGGGTGACGATATACAGCCTTGGTGTACTACTTTCCCAATTTGGAACATGTCAGTTGTTCCATGTTAGGTTCTAACTATTGCCTCTTGACCTGCATCAAAACTTCTCAGGAGGCAGGTAATGTGGTCTGCTATTCCCATCACCTTAAGAATTTTCCACAGTTTGTTGTGACCCACAGAGTCAAAGGGTTTGGTGTAGTCAATAAAGCAGAAGCACACGTTCTTCTGGAACTCTGCATTTTCTACAATCCAGTGGATGTTGGCAATTTGATCTCTGGTTCCTCTGCCATTTCTAAATTCAGACTGAACATCTGGAATTTCATGGTTCACGTAGTGTTGAAGGCTGGTCTGGAGATTTTTGAGCATTACTTTACTAGTGTGTGATATGAGTGTAATTGTGCAGTAGTTTGAGCATTTTTTGTCATTGCCTTTATTTGGGGTTGGAATGAAAACTGACCTTTTCCAGTCCTATGGCCACTGCTGAGCTTTCCAAATTTGTTGGCATATTGAGTGATGCACTTTCACAACATCATCTTTTAAGACTGGAAATAGCTCAGCTGGAATTCCATCACCTCTACTAGCTTTGTTTGTAGTGATGCTTCCTAAGGCCCACTTGACTTCCCATTCCAGGATGTCTGGCTTTAGGTGAGTGATCACAGCATCGTGGTTATCTGGGTCATGAAGATCTTCTTTGTATAGTTCTTCAGTGTATTCTTGCCACCTCTTCTTAATATCTTCTGCTTCTTTAAGGTCCACAACGTTTCTGTTTTTTACTGTGCCATCTTTGCATGAAATGTTCCCTTGGTATATCTAATTTTCTTGAAGAGCTCTCTAGTCTGTCCTATTCTACTGTTCTCCTCTATTTCTTAGCATTGATCACTGAGGAAGGCTTTCTTATCTCTCCTTGCTATTCTTTTGAACTCTGCATCCAGATGGGTATATCTTTCCTTTTCTCCTTTGCCTTTTGTTTCTCTTTTCTCTGCTATTTGTAAGGCCTCTTCAGACAACCATTTTACCTTTTTATGTTCCTTTTCCTTGGGGATCACTTTGATAAACACCTCCTGTACAGTGTCACGAACCTCTGTCCACAGATCTTCAGGCACTCTGTCTATTAGATCTAGTCCCTTGAATCTATTTGTCACTTCCACTGTATAATCATAAGGGATTTGATTAAGGTCATACATGAATGGTCTAGTCGTTTTTCGTTACTATATTCAAGTGAAGTCTGAATTTGGCAATGAGGAGTTCAAGAAATGAGCCACCATTGTTTTTGCTGACTGTATCGAGCTTCTCCATCTTTGGCTGCAAAGAATATATATAATCAATATGATTTTGATATTGACCATCTGGTGATGTCCATGTAAATCGTCTCGTGTTGTTGGAAGAGCATGTTTGCTATGATAGGTGTGCTCTCTTGGCAAAACTCTGCTAGCCTTTGCCCTGCTTCATTGTGTACTCCAAGGCCAAACTTGCCTGTTACTCCAGGTATCTTTTGACTTCCTACTTTTGCATTCCAGTCCCCTAAGATGAAAATGACATCTCTTTTGGGTGTTAGTTCTAGAAGGTCTTGTAGGTCTTCATAGAAGCTTCAGCTTCTTCAGTGTTAGTGATTGGGGCACAGACTTGGATTACTGTGGTACTGAATGGTTTGACTTGGAAACAAACAGAGATCATTCTTTCGTTTTTGAGATTTCATCCACGTACTGCATTTCAGATTCTTTTGTTGACTATGAGGGCTACTCCACTTTTTCTAAGGGATTCTTGCCCGCAGTAATAGATATAATGGTCATCTGAATTAAACTTCACCCATTTCAGTCTATTTTAGTTCACTGATTCCTAAGATGTTAATGTTCAATGTTTCCATCTCCTGCTTGACCACTTCCAATTTTCCTTGATTCATGGATCTAAAATCTAACATCTAAGAATCCTATGCAGTATTGTTCTATACAGCATAAGACTTTACTTTCACCACCAGACACATCGTCAATGGAGTGTCATTTCTGCTTTGGCCCAGTCTTCATTTTTCTGGAGTTATTAGTAATTGCCCTTTATTCTTCCCCAGTGGCATATTGGATACCATTCCGACCTGGGGGGCTCATCTTCTGGCATCATATCTGAGAAATTTCCTCTCTTTTTCTTCTAAATGATAGTCCTCCTCGGTAGAGTGTCGTAGGCTGCAGGGTTTTCCCTATCAGGACTTCAAATTTATCTTGCCACTCCCTTCTAACTTGCAATGATTTTGGAGAGGAATCCGCTGGCAGCCTTGTGCAGGTTCTCTTGTAATGAATCCTTTGTTTTCCTCTTACTTCCTTTAGACATCTCTTTCACTTCTGACATTTTTATGACCCTCTGTCTTGGTGTAGGTCTGCTTGGGACCCCATCCTTTGTGGGGGTGCAGGCAGGCAGCCTTGGTGGCCGTCAGGTGCTGTGCTCACAAAGTCACCAATGCAGATCCTCTGAAATCAGTAGTTGTGCACCTGGACCTGCCATGGAAGCGGGGAGCAGCTCAGGCCTGGCCCGGCCCCCGTGTACACCCACAAAGCCCACAGCTGCCCGGGCCCAACCTGTCCCAGCCAGGGAGCCCCCGCTGTCTGCTCGTGTGTCCTGCAGGCACCAAGTGGACAGAGCTAGAGGCAGTGGTAGAGATCGGTTCATGGCACAGCCATGGGGAGGATGATTTCAGCTTTGCCTCAGTGGGTGGGGGCCCTGCTGGTGCCAGAGTGCTCCAAGTCTCGTGGAGCTGGTGCTGTGCTGGGTGAATGAGGAAGAGGCTGATGGGGGTCCCGCTCTGCCCTTCACATACCCGTTAACATTGGTGCTTTGCTTCTATGATGGCCAAGTCATCTTCCATGCCACCCAAGTTGTGGCCATGCCCCACTCCAGCCTTTCAGGCTCTTCACACAGCCAACCGCAGTCCTCTCCCCGGGACCTGTCCTGCACAAACCAGCAGGCATGCATCTCAGGCTGGAGACCATGTACAGGTAGCACACAGCCTCTCTCCTGGGCTCTCTGCTCTGCCTGCTACGTGGTCCTCTGAGTCTCTGAAGACCCCCTCTCTGTCCTGGGTGGTCTCCTCTTGGGAGAGGGCCTTTCCAGGGAGCCGGAACCTGTCCTCAATCAGAGCTTCTTCACAGTGGCACCAGGCCCGTCCTTCTCCCCTTTATATTCCCCCTTTCATCCTACTGTGCTACATCATCTTTCTTGTGCTCCTTGGGAGCTTTCCCACCAGGAGGTATTGTGAGAACTGGTCCATGTGTAGATATATTTGTGGGAGGAGGTGAGTTCCATGTTCTTCTGTTCTGCCATCTGGATTCCAAGTCTCGTACTTGTCTACACAGAGGTATGATATGATCCTGGGCTTGTTCTGATACCAAGTGTGCCGTCTTTAGTGGCATCCATGTTTCTCCCACCCGTTTACAAAGTGAGAGAGTGGAGACCAGCCACAGCAGCTCACCATGCAGTGGAAATATGCCTGGTGTGGAAGAAGGGCTCAACTGTCAATCATAGTTAACATTAACTTAAAAAAACAACCTACACTTAAAATAACTTGTGTATGCAAATGTACTTTTTGAACTGTAATTGGTGTGAAATCTAAAGTATTTTTAAATTTTTAAAAATATTACTTATAAATGAAATAACACTTCAGAGACATTAAACTGTAGAAACTAAAATCTAAGAGCTTTCTTATTGTGGCTACTAGAAACATAAAATTACATATGTGGTCTGCATTATACTTCTACTAAATCTTGAGTCAGACCAAACAACAGGACTGAGACTTCCTTTCTTATGAGAAATAATTTTATAACCTAATCAACCTAAGAAGTTGATTTACTTTATCTTTTCATTAAATCTTCATATGTAATTTCCTTTGAGCCTTCAAGTCAGTGCTCAGCAACTATGCAGGCCAGTTGGTTGTAGACAGCTCCTGGCGTTTTTAAGTATTTCTTGGCAGCTTTTGGAAAAACACTCACTGAAAGGTTAATCAAATCAGGCAGACTTGTATGTTGTTCAAACAAATCCCCCTCTTCACTGAAGACTGAACAGATGCATTGACTCTACCCAGAGGCTTTTATGCCATTATCATGTTCGATTTTCTTCAAGGGTATAAGAAGCAGGCCCATACTCAGAATACTGTGCAATCAACATTTTGTGCCAACTCATGAAACTCCTCTGTACTTCCAGGACCTTACAGATTCTAAATTCTCTGACGTCAACATTCATTCCACCTGTGGTTTGTGAGAAGACAGTCAGTTTTATAGGTAAGTGTGTTTGATTAGGTACAAAAGTAGGAACTAAAAAGGCCATACATTGAGAGATAGTCTGTTAAAGATGCAAGTAAGTGCCAACTGGGTGTGTTTTAAAGAGCTTGATAGATTAATGTGTGCAGGAGACCATCATCTTGTCATCCACGCATGCTGAGAGACTTAACAAGGGCCACATGGTAAGAGACATGTCACGGGAAAGTTGACACAGGTCAGGGCCTAGGGCACAGGTGAGGTCACAGGTATGGAGCCTCACTTCACAACTGTGACACCAAGTGGTGATTTGCAGGACTAACTCCACGTGGCTCCACATCAAAGACAGGAGGACATCCCACGTAACTAAGTGACACCCAACCCTTATGGCAATGCTAACAACTCCTGTGATGGGGAAGTCCTGACGTGTTTAATGCACGTGTTCCACCTAAACTCTGTTCAGGAATTAAACTGTACAGATTGTACCACTGGAGAACAGACTGGAGCCAGTTACAGCTCCTTCTAGGAAGACACCTCAGCAACTGCTGTGGAGGCAAATTCAGTGTCTGAGGGGCACACTGATGGGTGGTAATGTCGGGGCAGGGCTGAACCTCTGTGACAGCACTGGTCTTGAGTACACTGATACCTGTAGTATATTAAACATACTCATATGTCAGGAGCTACTGGTAAGACGATGGTCTCCACTTACATTTTTGTACCTACAACCTGACAGGAAGTGTATTAGAACCGTATCTGGAACAGAAGCAGGAGAGATGTGGGTTTCTGTGGTATTAATGACTGTGGCCAGTTGGTGCCTGTGCTGTAATAACTGCTAATGTTCTGAACATAGCTCTGCTCAGGAGTTTATGTGTCACCTTGATAGAAAGTAGCTACTTTCCAGAAATTACTTCCACAGGAGAAAATTCTTCTAGAAAATATTTTGCCTTGAAATTACTTAAAATGTGTTCAAGAATAATGCAAACCCTATAAACCATACCAAAAAAGTGTGTCACAATAAAGGATCACTCAATTCTAACTAAAGTTCAAAAGTACATTTATTTAGAATGTGGGCAAGATTTCAATATAAAAGAAAAGAGTATAAGAAATAAAAATAAATTTACAAAACTTTTCAAATATTTAACATCCATAATTTAGAGATAGCAAGGTCTTTATTTGCATCATTTTATTTGCAGCTAAAGTTCCAGTAACAGTGTTGTGAAAACATTTACAAACCTGGCAAATGAATCATAAAACTTAATGTGGGCTCTCAAAAGTCATATAATATAAAATATAATTTGTTTCCTCAGAATAAAATTACACACCCTAATAAGATGCAACATATTTAATATATTTGTCTTCCTGCTTAAAAACGCTTGTCTCAAAGACAGCAGCTCTAAAACAAGAGAGTCTAAGGGAACAGGGCCGAGGGCAGGTCCGCGCGGCTCCTGGCACCAGCGCAGGTGCGTCAGTTAAATTTATATGTAGGCGTGTTGAGGAAAACAGCTTCCCACAGCACTGCGGACCAGTGCCGACACCCAGCAAGGGCCCCACATTAAGAAAAAGAGCCCTAGGTGCCCGAAGCCACGCCACAGAAAACCAGCCACTCCCTTCTCCTACAGGGCATGCGCCAGGCCCTGCAGCCCAGGCAACTGCCTGTGGCAGGACGACGCGGCTGCTCTCAGGTTGCAGACGTGAGGAGAGCCCCGAGAGGTCACCCACAGATGGCTCAGGTAAGCTTTATACCAAGTCTTCCTTCCACAAGGAAAGGCAGTGCAGAACAGGCATTCGGATCTCAACACGGAGGGCGGGAAAGAGCCTGGAAAGATGTAAGAGCGTCTGCTCTAGAAGAACAGTCTATGAAATTCAATGGGCCTCTCAGCGGTTCTATCACTAACCCTGGCAGTAGTGCACTAACCTGTGGGGTCACGGAGCGCATGCAGCTCTGACACTAATGATGAGAGGGGCCCACCCACCGCCTTCCCAAAGGATATGACTCATAATCCAGTGTCTGAGTGAGCACTCCAGTGAGAACAAACTCTGCATTGTGAACATCTGCAAGGAACAAAGACAAAACCTGTCAAACAGACGCACCTGCCCGTACCCATGCACACCAACACGCAGCAGAGCAATGAACATAACTAATCCTCTGGCAGAATACTTTTGAGACAAGTGAAGGTTATTTTCACAGGATATTAAAATCATTTCTGACATACTCTAAGGAAAAGAAAAGCAGCTTCTTGGTTACTGAGCCTCATATATGACATTGATGCATTCAACAATGTGTCACTTCTGTGCACATTATCCTGCTTATATTCCATGAATTTCTGGAAAGATGGCTGTTTAGACAACACTTTGCCTCCTGCACATTCCATAATCACTTTCATGGTTGACAGACATGGGCAGATCCCAGCAGTGATGTAAAAGTATTTCGCCTAAAAATGAAAATATGTGTACTGGTTTCAAACTGAAATTTCAGTGTGTGTAATTTCTCATCCTACCCAAGAAATTTGACAAAATGCCTAATTTCATGGAGCTACATGGTACTAGATTCCCCTGGTCCCCAACCCGAAGTGGGCCTGGCAAACACAGACATGAAATTTCAGAAATAACACTCTCATATGCTAGGTGTGACCTATAATTATTAAAAAGTGACTAGAACTTTAATTCCTGTAAGACATGAAGTATTCTGTGATAAGAGTAAGAATAAGAACATTTTTCACAATTCCTAAAGCTCAAATGGAGTACAAAATGATTTTGATGATTAAACTTTTCTAATTTCCTTACTCTTAAATGTACCAGAAGTACCATTTTGTTTAAACTCCTCAAACATTTAGCAAAAACAGACTATTTTAGGTAATGTACTCTTAACTCAGTACTGCCAATCTCTTTTTGATTCCTAAGTTGGCTCCTTAAGAGTTAAAAAAAAAAAAAACTGATTATCTCTATTAATCTACTAAGCCACTGTTCTATACAAACATTTTCCAAAATCTTCTCTCTTAGAAACATTTAAACACTGTACTCTAGAATTATTAGACACATATTCAGTTAATATTTTCTCAAGAATGTTCTCCATTTTCCAGCTGAATATACATTTTATGAGAATAGTATTAATGTGAGTTGTTAAAGCAAAAAAAAAAATATCTTATAAATTATTCATAACATGCTCTCTGAACCCAGGTTATTTGTAACGCATCTCTTCAACCCGAACAGACCCTAGAGGAGGCCTGACTGTGCAGGGGAAGTGGGGAGAGCCCGGCTCTCTGGGTGCAAGCTGCCTGGCCCATCACAGTCGCCCAGCTTGAGCAGCTGATCTGAGCTCCAGTCCAGGTGTACCTTGAAGAGCAGAGAAACATGTGCCCTCCTCAAGGACTCCTCCAAACTAAAGGAGAAAAGCACTTCGGCCTCCACATCTTGGAAAAGGTAGTTCTGCTGTCTGAAAAGGAAGACGGCACAGCCTCAGAAAGTGCCTGGCACTGGGGTGCACTGTGTGTGACTGGCTCCAGGTGCCCCAGTGAGCCAGGTGCTGGCATCCACCTGTGAAACCTGTGAGTGAGTAAGTCTCCCCGATTATATTTCATTTACCTTCTTCCTGAAAACAGCCAGGCCAAAGACACTCTTCCTCATAGATCAGTGTTTCTCAGCTCTCAGGAACTAATGTCCTGAAAGCCGTGAACCCTCCTCTCATCCCTGGGCAGCCCCCCACCTCCCCCTCAGCTGTAACTTCACACTGTTGGGGGGCCACAGCACCCCAACCCAAACCCAGGTGAAGAGTGCCCATGTGGAGGGACAGGCTGGGAACCAGGTTCACGGCCAGCTTGTGCTCACAGGGACCAGTGACTTCAGAGCCACTGGACTCCAACTGAGAGTCAATTAGCCACATTTTACAGATGTACCAAAAACAAGTTCCTTTTATACATGAATATGTACATCAATTTATAAAGAATGGTTTTACCAGATTTTGACGATCTAAGAATATTTAAATAATACCTAATTTGTCAAAAAGTAAAGATCACAAAATATTTTAATCTTCTTATGAATATATCTTATTCAGAAAAGCTTTTCATTTCATCATTGTAACCAAACTAACAGTCCAGGGACAGGCTGAGTCAGATGACACGCTGTAGGGCTGACGGGCCACACGGTGGGTCTGTCACTTGCCCTTCTCTTTTTAAAACAACATGTTAAAAATGAGAAAACCATTCTCAGCTTAGACAACATAGTTGCTGCCTCCATCAGGTCACCCAGGAGACACTGAGATTTAATGACTGCTAAAAATGCAAGTCCATCAGCCACCAGCAGAAAAAGAAAGCACCACACTAGGTGAAAGAAGACAATAATGTCTAAAAAATGAAGTTAAAAAATGAGCAAAGAAGTACTTTCATGCATGAAGTGATATAGTTGAATGAAGTGATGTATTTGAAATGCTAGTTTCTATAGCATGATGAAGGTTGCTGTGCCTGCTGAAGAGCCGTGAGGGAGGACAGAAAGCAGTCCGTGTTTAAGGTGAGAGATGACACTGAAATGAACACAGTAGCTACAACAACCCTGGGTTTCCAAGAGAAGAAGACGAGTTATATTAACTTGGACGGAGCTGTGGCAAGAGTCAAACTTTCCACAGCAGTGCAAAGGGCATGTGTATTCCAGAAAGAAATAACCTACATAATTAGTGTCCCAAACTATATAGATATAAATACAAAATGTCAAAATACCCCTCCCCCATGATAGGAAGCGTCTAGTCTTAAAGCTGTCAGAGCCCAGGCAGGGGCGGTGTGCTGCAGGGGTGGGGGCGCAGGGATGGCTGATGTGGGCTGACTATATGGGACTCATCCAGGAAGCTAATGTATTTAGGACATTGGGAGCAGGCATCGCACTGCTGGAGGACAGACACAGGAAGGGAGAGATGAGCGTGAGCCCTGTGGTGTGGGACTGGAAACGAACAGACAGACACGAGAAGCACTGTGTGAGTCAGCTTGGCATAGGCAGACCCCATGGGCCTGAGTGCCATCAGCTCCCCAGGTCTGCCCTGAGATTGGAACTGGGGGTGGGGTGGGGGGTCCCTGGGACATGATGATGCCAGTACAAGGACAGAAAAGCCTAAGACAAGTCTAGGATGCTCTTGTTTTGCCAAAAGCTACCAGGTGGTCACAACTGATGGGAAGAATGGAGAGGAGACCAGCAGTCACTGGTCACAGCGGGGCGACATGGAAACAGTGACAGCCCCATGGTCGAGAAAGAAAGGAGACATGTGAGGAAATAGGGGATAAATGAGAGTTGGTCGAGGAGCAACAGCAACTACAGACTTCAGAGTGCTTCCCACAGATGACTCGAGAGCAGCACCAGGTGAGAGCAGGCAGAGCGGAGAAGGGACCACCGTGGACACCACCCAAGGACCACCTATGCAGCCCCCAGCAGGAGGCGTGTGGGAGGGGGGCGCAGAGCAATGGAATGAAGGTCCCACCACAGATGCCCGTGCCTGTCCTGGGGGTTGGTGACCCACACTGTCTCCCCAGGCCAATTGCCCCATGTTCCCAGGACACTCCTGGGCTCCCTGGCCCTGTTGCATTCACTGTCCCACACCTGGAACCCCATCGGACAGCCAGCATGACATACAGGATGTATCATCAGGAGAACAGGGCAAGGCTACAGAGCTCTTCCCCAGTACTTCCCCAATTACCACAACCTTCCTATTTCACAGTAAAATGCACAGATATCAAATGCCTCACTGGGACATGAAATAATTTGTTATTTATTCATTTAAATTCACAGAGTTAAAAAATGAACTTGATCTTTGCTGGGATGAAAATGGGGACAAATTTGAAGGCAAAAACCCTCCTAACTGGGCATCCAGTTCACAAGGTGCGGCTCGGCCACTTACCGATGAACTTCTGGCACTTGAAGCACTCCTACAGCCACTCTGGGGTGATGATGTGCTTCACCACGGAAATGGCCATCAGGAACTTGATGATCCGCTTCACCTTGCTGGCGATGAGGTGGGTGCACTTCTGTGCAGACTCGGCGACCTCCCCACCCAGGATGTGGAGCTTCTGAGGGCCGGGAATACAGAGCAGAGGTGAGACCATCTGGTCTGCAGAGCCGCCCGCCTGCCCACCCACAGCCTGGGACTTGTCTAGATCATGAATGGGGCTCTCGGCCGCCCAAAATGGTGAAAGCGGTGAAGCCAGACCTACACCACCATGCGAGCAAAGTGGAAACTGGAAGTGACAATGTACATTTCCCTAATCCGTGCCACACAAGTCAAGATTAAAGCAGGACCTCCACTGGACACCAGGAGGACACCCCTTTGAACAAGTAGAAAGCTCTGAGAACAAGGCAGCTTGCTACATAAGGAGTGAACCTCACAGGCTGTCTATGCCGAAGTATTGATAAGGCACGTTGAGACACAGTCTCTAAGAAATGATGACATAAAAATCAACCTAAGACATAGACATGTAAAAGATGATCTCTTTATACCCAGTTTTAAAAGTTAAAAAAAGAATTTTATAGTAGTATTTATAATTGTTTCTTTTCCTTAAAAAATAAAGGGAAATATTTGAATCCCTGTGACACAGGTCAACTCTACTTTAACCATCCCATCCCCAGACACAAGCCCACAGTCCCTCCTAGTGTTACTTCCAGAAGTGCATTTATGTAAATAAATACAAAAACACCTGTGACCCCTAGGCCCGCCCCACCAGAGAGAACAAATCTTGAGAAGATGATGGGTTCATTTAGGAAACCTGAGGGGGCACAGCTACTCTCGTAAGCTAATGTCCTTACGAAAATGGTATTTGCACAGCTTTGCTAATGTGTGATTACAAGACTGCTCTTGGTCTCCTCACCTGAGTCGTCCTAAGAAAGCAAGTGTCAAAGGAGGAAGTAGCAGCAAGAATAAGGTGGGAAGGCAATGATGTAATGATGACAGAGTTTATGAATACACATGATGAACACCGCTACAACATGGTATTCCTGATTACATGTTAACTTAATAAAACTGCTCACCTAAAGCAAATATAAACAGAAAGGAACATTCCTAAAAATCCTTATGCGAAATAGAAGGAAATGTCACCATTAAGTACTCTTGAACTTGAATAGACTCAAATCCAATGAAAAGCACAAAAGGGGTCAGTTCCGGTAGTAACTTCTTGGTGGGAGGCAGAATATCTTTGATTCTATGAAACACACATAAAAGAGAACGGCTATTACTTCCCTAATATGTTCTTTACCAAACAAGAGAGTTTAATTTTAACAGTGTTAAGAAGCTCTGAGAGCTTTACCTGTGTGTGGTTTTCTGTTCTTAAAGGGAAAGTGCAGTGATTCACCTGCTCTTTCTTTCCCACCATTTACACAAAGTCACCCCAAAGGACTCTAACCTGGCACCCCCAGGGGAAGGGCTGATCAGGCACCACCCCCGACCCCCCAGCCTGCACTGTCCCTGGGGGTCTGTGAGGGTGGAAGGGAGGGCTTCCAGGGCCCGCTGTGGTCCCCAGTCCCCCACCATATCCCACAGGACCCCTCTCACCCCAGAAGCTCTGACACAGAACAAAGCTGGTTGACTGAAGTACACACTTCATATTAAACTTCTTTGCTTAAATTTTTTTCAAACCCTATTTTTAGCTTATATTTGAGACAGTGTATTAAGTTAAAAAAATCTGTAGTGTTTTAATGACGTATATAATCACATAATTATGCTTTTACTAAAGAATCCAACAATCCCCAGATTGGGTGGCTGTGGGGACTGGAAGGAGGGGACTGAGGAGTAGGGAAGAGACAAAGACCCTCACTAAATGCAGTTCAGAGGGTCTCTTGGTTCCAGTTAAACCACCGGCTTACCTCCACCAGGTGAGACCAGAACAAGTCTGACAACACCCTCGCCCCAGCCCCACAGAGGGGGCTCCATCCCCCATCCTGACCTGGGTCAGGGGTCGGACGTGGGCTCCCGGGCACACACTGAGGATGCCTGGAGCCGGGTTCCAGTCCCCCTGCCCCCGTCCCACCACAGCAGCTCGTTTCACACAATGGCAAGATAGAAAAAAGATGAAACAGAAGATTGGACTTTTTTTAATAAGAAAGGTAAAGACACTGGCTAATCCCCATTTATCTCCAGTGATGAAACGAGAGATGTCATGATACAGCTGCAATGCAAGCAGCACATCCTTCCAAGTCCTGGTGGTTTAGTCGCTCAGTCGTGCCCAACTCTTTGTGACCCCATGGACTGTAGCCCACCCGACTCCTCTGTCCATGGGGATTCTCCAGGCGAGAATACTGGAGTGAGCAGCCATGCCTTCTTCCAGGGGATCTTCCTGACCCAGGGACTGAACCCATGTCTCATGTCACCTGAATTAGCAGGCGGGTTCCTTACCACTAGTGTCACCTGGAAAGCCCTTCCAAGTGAAAATCTTAGGAATTTCCCCAACTGCCACCAGTTCCTAGAACAGACTGTAAAAGATCATCAACCATTAAAAAAAAAAAAAAAACAAGGTGATTCTTCCTACCTGGCACTTTTGGAAGAAGGCTGGATATTAGTTACTTCATTCTGCTTCGGTTTGGGAGGTAGTCTTACACCCTGTAATTAAAGTATGATTTACCTTAGTCAACCACCCCAGTAACACAGCAGCTTCTGAGCACTTTCTACCCATCTCACCACACACAAGAAACACTCCCCAAGGCACAACTGGCAGAGACCACGGGCACCTGCGAGCTGTCCCGGGAGGCCCTGGTGCTGGCCACCCTCTCTATTCACCAGACCCAACAGTTCTTTAAGATGTCTTCACCCCTACCTCAGCTCTTGAGATAGATTTAATCCTCAACCGTGAACTTTTCAAAACACATTTTACTTCAAACATTTTGTGTCCCAATGGAATTTGGAAAACATAATGATTGCAATTTCACCCCTCCAGAAAGATGGAGGTTCCCCTATGAGGGTGCAGGACTGTTGGGTCACAGGACACTGGAGGGGAAGGCAGGCCTCTGATGGCCACTCTGTGCCCTGGGCACAGCGCCCATGCTCCTAAAACCAGCTGGAGGCCCTGACCTGCAGAGATGTGGAACCCGTTGGGGAGCCAGTGCCCCTGCAGTCCCCCACAGCCAGCCTCACACTGTGGCTGCTGCCCCCTCACCCCTTCCTTGCCTCTAACCCAGACTTTCTTCCACAAGCACACTCATTTATGTTATACTGTTGGAAGCAACCACCTCTCCATCTGGGATGATGGTGGAGATGACCCTCCCCATCAAGGGAAAGGCAGTCCTTACTCATTTCCTACCAACCAACCCCTGGCACTCCAGTGCAGAACAACCCACCCTGAAGGCATCCCATCAGAGACCCCAGCCAGTGGCCTGGAAGTCCACTGCCACAGTGAAGTGCTGAGGTCAGGGCTGACACTCTGGGGCCCCAGTTCCCACCTCCTGAACCCCACGGAAACACACGGTCTCCCTGTATTCTGCTCTGCACCTCTGTAAGCAGTCATGTAGCTCTCTGAAGAAGTCATGGAGCTAATGTGTGTCATGTGAATGAGTAACTCCCGATATCATCAACAAAGAGGATAAAGACACAGGGTGCACTGAACAGCTTATGACAGGCGAGAAGATTCAGCCCTCATTGGTCATGACGGACAATTACTAAAAGAATTAGTTACAGATACAAACATATCCCTACTTCTTTGTAACACAGTAACAGCCACAGTAAGATGACTAAGGTGACATACCATCAGCAACTCTGCTGACACTTTCAACGGAACTCTCCAAGCATCTGAAGAGAGAAACAGGTTACTTTTCAGAAACACTATGTACATAAAGGAGCCCTTATCAATGTAAAAGCCCTTTCAGGACACATACACACTATTATATATAAAACAGGTTAACAATAACGACCTGCTATATATCTCAGGGAACTCTACTCAATACTTTTTAATAGCTACATGGGAAAAAAAATCTTTAACAAAAGTAGATGTATGTACAAGTATGACTTATTCACTTTTTTTGCACACCTGAAACTAGCACGACATTGTAAATCAACCAACTTCCAAGAAAAAATCAATTAAAATGAAAGTGTATCAGTAATAACAGAAATGAGACACCTCTCCAGGTGCAGGTCATCTTGAACATGCAGTTGCTCAGGTGATGGCCTCCAGTAAGAAAACCATGAGGACTTTTCCTAAGTTTACAGGGAAGCCTGGCAGGGGCTGAGTGTTGTGTATGAGACAAAGCTGAGCAAACCAGCAGCCTGTGGCCCAATGCAGGCACCACTTGCTCGTGTGTGCTGAACCCTGGACAGTTCTGGGAGCCCTGCACTCTGGCATCCGAGGAACTGTCTGTGATGAGCACAGCACATGGGGGTGGCAGCCCGGCTGGGCCCTTGAGGACACGTGTTAACCGAGGAAGGGCCTGGCGTCTGCACCACGGCTTCAGAGCAGATGTTACACCCAGGTCTGTCCCAGGGAAGCAGGCAGGCTGTGGCTGAAAACCAGAAAGGGCTTTCTTGTGACTGAGGCTGTTAGGACCAGAACTGGACAGGCTCCTTCAAGGGAGTGCATGTTAAAGCAGCATTTGAGTAACCACTTCCTGGAGTGACGCTCAGGTGGGTAAATGGGGTTAAGCACCATCTGGTGTAGTCAGGGCAGTGGGCCTTCCTCGGGATCTGTGCAGCAGAAAGTGGGGGGCGCGGGGGATGCCACGTCTTACAGAGCAAGTTAAACGAGAGCTGGCTTGAAAGACAAGATCAAAAAGCTTTTGAGTGTTCCTTCCACTTCTGAGAGTCCATTAAAAAAAGCAAACTAAAATACAAGCCAATAAAACTCCTGGGTCCAGTATAGAGGGAGACAGTGTGGAGAGGAAACAAGAGATGAGATAAAAAGGACGCAACCCCAAAGCCAACAGCGGCATCTGGAGCACCAGCCCATGGCCACAGGGAGCCAGCCTGCTTACCCAGAAGGTTCAACACCAGGTGCGGGGTTGGGGTAAAGGGCGTCCTGCATGCTGAAGGCAGTGTAGCAGCCATACTGCATCTGCCACAGGGCCTCGAAGTTCCCCAGCAGGATGTCCCCCAGCCACTGGGCATTCAGGCACGGGATCTGCTGTTCTTTGGCTTTCTCATGCTTTAAACAAGTCAGTCTTTTTTGGTGGGGTTGGGGTGGGAGAGAGAAAACACATTCATTAGAGTTACCGGAGTTCAAATTTGTACTTCTGTTAACACAAGCCAGCCCACACTTGCTCGCAATGGAGGTGGCAGGGACTGTTCTACAGAGCTGATCAGGCTGTAAGAAGGTGTCCACGTGATCGCGAGGTCATTGGCCAGTGTGCTTTCACCTCACTACTGTCACCTAATTTGACTGCACCCTCTTAATCATCTAATTTCATTCTTCTGCTACCATTACTACGAATATCACCGCCATTCTTTAAGCAGACTCTGACATCCACCATGGAACTTGGACAGACTGAGAGACCCAGAGCAGGCCCATGAGGGCTGAGACAGAACCCTGGTCAACTGAGGGACCCGGAGCTGCACTGTGTGGGCTGAGATAGAACCCTGGCTGACAGAGGGAGCCTGAGATGCCCTGTGTGGGTCGAGGGCAGAATGCCGGCTGACTGAGGGACCCAGAGCACTGCCGAGCAGGCCAAGGGCAGACGTGGAGGTGGCCGCGTTTACTCTCTGCAGATGAGGACGGTGTTGCTGTGGCACAGGTAGCCCATGTACTTGGCACCTGCCAGGTACACCATTAGCTTCAGGTCGCCCCTGTCGCTGTCAACAAACCCAGTCACAGAGAGAATCTGGGGGAGAAAAGGTCCAGTAAGGTCAAGAGGTAATGACAGTTTAACCCAGTTAATACAACTCTTTCTTCTCCCTGTTAGTTGTGATACAGACCCACGTATTTCCATTCCTCCTCTGGCATTGAGGGACACCTCTGAGAATGCTGTTACTGGTGACAGTACTGCACATGATCCAGCAAGGGGGGACGGAAACAAAATATACCAAATGGGGAACGCTTTCCTGTGTTAGCATGACAGGGTTCAGGTCATGTTAACGAAGTTACTTTATTAAGCCTATGAATATTGGTCAGTTCTTCTTACTGATCCTGGTTTTGGGCTCATCTGATAGGGAGAACTGACAGGAGATGATGTCTGAGAGTCATGTCTGACTCTTTGCCACCCCATGAACTGTAGCCCTCCAGGCTCCTCTGTCCATGGGATCTTCCAGAAAAGAATAGTGGAGTGGGTTGCCATTTACTTCGCCAGTAGATCTTCCCAACCCAGGAATTGAACCCAGGTCTCCTGCATTGCAGACAGACACTTTACTGTCTGAGCCACCAGGGAATAGGCATTTATTAAACAGTGTCAAAGACTTGGGAGAATCCACTAAATGTCAGTAAGCTGTGATTGTTACAGGGGGACAGAGAAGGAAACAAGATGCTTATTTCATTCAGGAGTACAGGGGGAGCCTTATGTGCTGGGAGCACAGCTTGCCCCCCGGGGGGAAGGCCACTGTAAAGCGCAGGGCCGGATGGGGTGGCACCAGCTTATTTTTCTTCAGGATCATGTTCAGCCAGTGTGCCATGATGCACCTCTTCCTCTCCTTTATGGCCTGTGAACACAACAGTACAGGCCAGTCATTGGAGGCTTTACTGCAGGTGACATACAGAACTGTAAGGGTGTGTAACTACAAGGTCACTTTTATTGGAAGTCCTATAAATAGAGGAATTCCAGGAGCTTACGACTCAATTTACTAAACTAATAAACTACAGCAGTGTCACAGGTCAACTAGAACACAATCCGAAACACAGGAACAAGAGCTGACCATGGGGAGGAAAGCTGACAGCCCAGGAAATGATTTTAGTCATGGAAAGAGATGACACTTCCAATCATCAGATTTCGAATTGCCCATGAGAACACAATGAGTTATGAAAACGTAACTGCCTCTGGAATTAACTGTGGGACGACCCCTATGTGCTCTTCACCAGGCGTTTCTCAGAGGCCATGTACCACATACACACTAACAGCAGTCAGCCTATGAACAAAAACCCATCAGAGAAGAGGAGAAATGAAACCTGAGGGGATGAGCACAAGCAGCACTGAGGGGGAGCTGCCAGTCAGCAGCTGCGAGCGACCCTGCTCCCGCTGCTCCATGCTCAGGTGGCCCTGCCAGGGCAGACGGTGTCCACCTCCCCCTCACAGGGAACCTGCCTTTCTTTCCTGGTCCTCACAGACAGAGAAGCAAGGAGCCACAGAAGTGTCCACATGTCAAAGGTGGATGGAAATCAGTGAGGTGGGGGAAAGTCCTTTCCAAGCATGACCATCCCAGCATTGCTCAGAGCTCTCCTGGTCACAGCAGAACTGAGCCCTCACCTGTGCAAACAGCCCACTGACCTGACTCCTACAGAGCAGGTGGGTGCAGCGGCTCATGAACGTGGGGTCCACAGCTCCTCCATGCACCTAGTTGATCTGCACATACACGACACCCACTGTCAGTCAGCTCCCATGCCTGGGGAAGAGGGACTTGTGATCTCCAATCGGACAGCAATTCACGAGATCCACCACATACGTACACAGTGTATTTCCCAAAGTTTCCCAAAGTGTGAACAAACTATGTTATGTCTACGGGCTTTCCCACCCAGCACTACACAGCAAAAATGAACTCTAAGCCCTGTTTCATCTGAACTTGTGGAGGAAGAGTGAGATGCTCTCTTTCTAAGACAGGGCAATGTGGACATTTTAGATAAACCAGCTGTTCTGTGCTGTGGGGCATCCCACATTACAGGGGGCTGGCTGCACCCTGACCCCCACCCCAGCTGTGGCAAAGAGCACTTCCTCCGCTGGGACAGTGAGAAAGGTTTCAGACATCGCCAACTGGTCCTTGGGACCAGAAAGCATTGCCTTTAAGAAACTTTATTCTAAAAAGAAAAAAGAAAGCAAAGCAAGATGAAGTTAAATTCAGTTTCTGATATCCTGAATTTTTTGATACCATCCTGTATCCCAACTGCAGTGGATCCACAGTTGTGTGACACTGAGGGGGACACTGTTACCAAAAGGGCAAGAACTTTCTTGGGTTGGCCAAAAAGTTCCTTTGATTTTTTAACTAAAAGAGATATTTTTTATCTCCCCCCCAAACTTGACTGAACAGCATATTCATCATTTTGTTGCACTACCTTCTGCCATTTTTCAGTTCAGTTCAGTTCAGTCAGTCAATCGTGTCCGACTCTGCAACTCCATGAACTGCAGCATGCCAGTCCTCGCTGTCCAACACCAACTCCCAGAGTTTACCCAAACTCATGTCCACTGAGTCGGTGGTGCCACCGAACCATCTCATCCTCTGTCATCCCCTTCTCCTTCTGCCTTCAATCTTCCCCAACATCAGGGTCTTTTCAGATGAGTCAGCTCTTCGCATCAGGTGGCCAAAATATTGGAGTTTCAGCTTTAACATCAGTCCTTGCAATGAACACTCAGGACTGATTTCTCTTAGGATGGACGGGTTGGATCTCCTTGCAGACCAAGGGACTCTCAAGAGTCTTCTCCAACACCACAGTTCAAAAGCATCAATTCTTTGGTGCTCAGCCCTGTTTATAGTCCAACCCTCACATCCATACATGACCACTGGAAAAACCATAGCCTTGACTAGATGGATCTTTGTTGACAAAGTAATGTCTCTGCTTTTTAATATGTTGTCTAGGTTGGTCATAACTCTCCTTCCAAGGAGTAAGCATCTTTTAATTTCATGGCTGCCATCACCATCTGCAGTGATTTTGGAGCCCCCAAAAATAAAGTCAGCCACTGTTCCCAATGTTTCCCTATCTACTTGTCATAAAGTGATGGGACCAGATGCCATGGTCTTAATTTTCTGAACGTTGAGCTTTAAGCCAAATTTTCACTCTCCTCTTGCACTTTCATCAAGAGGCTCTTTAGTTCTTCTTCGCTTTCTGCCATAAGGGTGGTGTCATCTGCATATCTAGGGTTGTTGATATGTCTCCTGGCAATTTTGATTCCAGCTTGTGCTTCCTCCAGCCCAGCATTTCTCATTATGTACTCTGCATATAATTTAAATAAGCAGGGTGACAATATACAGCCTTGACATACTCCTTTTCCAATTTGGAACCAGTCTGTTGTTCCATGTCCAGTTGTAACTGTTGTTTCCTGACCTGCATACAGGTTTCTCAAGAGGCAGGCCAGGTGGTCTGGTATTCCCATCGTTTTCTGAATTTTCCAGTTTATTGTGATCCACACAGTTAAATGCTTTGGCATAGTCAATAAAGCGGAAATAGATCCTTTTCTGGAACTCTCTTGCCTTTTTGATGATCCAGTGAATGTTGGCAATTTGATCTCTGCTTCCTCTGCCTTTTCTAAAAAGCAGTGGCTGAGCTTTGCTGGAGCAGAGATACTCCACATCCAAGGTAAGAGAAACCCATGTAAGATGGTAGGCACTGAGAGAGGGCATCAGAGGGCGGACAGACTGAAACCACAATCACAGACAACTAGCCAATATGATCACACAGACCACAGCTTGTCTAACTCAGTGAAACTAAGCTATGCCATGTGGGGTCACCCAAGACAGATGGATCATGGTGGAGAGGTCTGACAGAATGTGGTCCACTGGAGAAAGGAATGGCAAACCACTTCAGTATTCTTACCTTGAGAACCCCATGAACAGTATGAAAAGGCAAAAAGATAGGACACTGAAAGATGAACTCACCAGGTCGGTCGGAGCCCGATGTGCTACTGGACATCAGAGGAGAAATAACTCCAGAAAGAATGAAGGGATGGAGCCAAAGCAAAAACAACACCCAATTGTGGATGTGACTGGTGACAGAAGCAAGGTCCAATGCTGTAAGAGTGCATAGGAACCTGGAATGTTAGGTCCATGAATCAAGGCAAATTGGAAGCAGTCAAACAGTAGATGGCAAGAGTAAACGTTGACATTCTGGGAATCAGCGAACTAAAATGGACTGGAATGGATGAATTTAACTCAGATGACCATTATATCTACTACTGTGGGCAGGAATCCCTTAGAAGAAATGGAGTAGCCATCATAGTCAACGAAAGAGTCCGAAACGCAGTACTTGGACTCAATCTCAATTAGCTTCTTTGTGGGATTGGAGAGCTTTCTCTTTTTGTAAGCTTAAATATATATGAGTTCTTCTTTTGCTGTATCTGGTGACCTGCTACATTGTGTTTTCATTTTGATTCACCTCAGAATATGTTCTCATTTCCCCTGTGAGTTACTCTTTGGCTCATTGGGCCCTTCAGAATGTGTTGTTTAAATTTCCACACATTACATTTTTCAAATTGTCCTCCCACTGTTGATTTCAATTTACATATTTTGCATGCCAGAGACCATATTTGGTATGATTGAAATTTTATTTTTTTGGTATGATTGAAATTATTAATGGTTGTCTCATGGCTTAATATAAACCCAATTCTCAAGAATATTCTGGAGAATATTCTCTGTGCAGTTGAGGCAGATGTGTATTCTCCTGTTCTTTTTGGGTGGAATGTACTGCACACCTGTGTTTGGTCCACTGGTTTGTATTGTCATGTAGGTTCTCTCTTCTCTCAGTGGTCTTATCTTCTTCTTGAATTATTTGGATATTTCTTGTTGGACTATAGTTCTTGCTCATGTTTTGCAGTTTTTACACATCATGTTAGTCTAAAGGCAGAGAAAAAAATTCAAATATTCAGTTCAGTTCAGTTGATCAGTCGTGTCTGACTCTTTGCGACCCCATGAATTGCAGCACGCCAGGACTCCCTGTCCATCACCAACTCCCAGAGTTTACTCAAACTCACGTCTATCGAGTCGGTGATGCCATCCAGCCATCTCATCCTCTGCCGTCCCCTTCTCCTCCTGCCCTCAATCCCTCCCAGCATCAGGGTCTTTTCCAGTGAGTCAACTCTTCACATGAGGTGTCCAAAGTATTGGAGTTTCAGCTTCAGCGTCAGTCCTTCCAATGAACACCCAGGACTGATCTCCTTTAGGATGGACTGGTTGGATCTCCTTGCAGTCCAAGGGATTCTCAAGTGTCTTCTCCAACACCACAGTTCAAAAGCATCAATTTTTCGGTTCTCTTCACAGTCCAACTCTTACATCCATATATGACCACTGGAAAAACCATAGCCTTGACTAGACGGACCTTTGTTGGCAAAGTAATGTCTCTGCTTTTTAATATGCTATCTAGGTTGGTCATAATTTCCTTCCAAGGAGTAAGCGTCTCTTAATTTCATGGCTGCAATCACCATCTGCAGTGATTTTGGAGCCCACAAAAATAACGACTGACACTGTTTCCACTGTTTCCCCATCTATTTCCCATGAAGTGATGGGACCAGATGCCATGATTTTAGTTTTCTGAATGTTGAGCTTTAAGGAAACTTTTTCACTCTCCTCTTTCACTTTCATCAAAAGGCTCTTTAGTTCTTCAATTTCTGCCATAAGTGTGGTGTCATCTGCATATATGAGGCGATTGATATTTCTCCCGGCAATCTTCATTCCAGCTTGTGCTTCCTTCAGCCCAGCATTTCTCATGATGTGCTCTGCATATAAGTTAAAAAAGCAGGGTGACAGTTTACAGCCTTGATGTACTCCTTTTCCTATTTGGAACCAGCCTGTTGTTCCATGTCCAGTTCTAACTGTTGCTTCCTGACCTCATACAGGTTTCTCAAGAGGCAGGTCAGGTGGTTTGGTATGCCCATCTCTTTCAGAATTTTCCACAGTTCATTGTGATATACACAGTCAAAGGCTTTGGCATAGTCAATAAAGCAGAAATAGATGTTTGTCTGGAACTCTCTTGCTTTTTCAATGATCCAGCGGATGTTGGCAATCTGACCTCTGGTTCCTCTCCCTTTTCTTATACCAGCTTGAACATCTGTAAGTTCACGGTTCATGTATTCAAATATTAGGTAACGCTAACTCTTCTTTGATGATGTGAAGTTGCGTGTGTGTGTGATATACCCATATATCATTAATATAAAGATGCTATGACAAAATATATAATTGATATAATCATTTGAATCACTGATGCTGAAGCTGCAACTCCAATATTTTGGCCACCTGATGTGAAGAACTGACTCATCTGGGATGACTCTTTTGCTGGGAAAGATTGAAGGCAAGAGGAGAAGGGGACAACAGAGGATGGATGGTTTGATGGCATCACCGACTGAATGGACAGGAGTTTGAGTAAACTCTGGGAGTTGGTGATGGACAGGGAGGCCTGGCATGCTGCAGTCCATGGGATGGCAGAGAATCAGATATGAATGTGTGAGTGAGCTGAATATATTTAAAGTTACTTGTTTCATATCATTTTTTATTTAAAGTCTGTTTTCTCTACTACTAGTATAGTAACTATGGCTCTTTATTGCTTATTGCTTGCATAAAATTTTTCTTGAAACGTAATGTCAAAAATCTATTCAATTAGAAGATTAGTCTCTTTGACAGTCTATAGTTTCCATAGTAAAAAAAAAATCCATTGTCCCATCTTCTAGTATACCACCTTAATGTGTTGGATTTTTTTGTTGTTGTTGCTATTTATTTTACTAAATAGATTTCAGAGTGATTTTAAGAAGTAGCTCTAGATATTTTGATTGCTGTTGTTCAGTCGTTCAGTCATGTCCAACTCTTTTGTGACTCCCTGGACTGCAGCACAACAGGCGTCCTTCTCTTTCCTTGTCTCCCATAGTTTGCTCAAACACATGTCCATTGAATTGGTGATGCCATCCAACCATCTCATCCTCTGTCACCCTCTTCCCCTCCTATCCTCAATCTTTCCCAGCATCCTGGTATTTTCCAAAGAGTTGGCTCTTTGCATCAGGTTGGCAAAATCCTGGAATTTCAGCTTCAGCATTAATGCTTCAAAAGTATATTCAGAGTTGATTTCCTTGAGGATTGATTGGCTTGATCTCCTTGCAGTCCAAGGGACCCCTAAGAGTTTTCTCCAGCATCACATTTTGAAGGCATCAGTTCTTAAGCTCTCAGCCTTATTTATGTTCCAATTTTCACATCTATACATGACTACTGGATAAACCATAGGGGTTTGTGACTGAGGGGACCTTTGTTAATAAGCTGATGTCTCTTCTTTTTAATACAAGGTCTAGGTTTGTCATAGTTTTTCCTCCAAGAAGCAAGTGTCTTTTAATATGATGACTGCAGTCACTATTCACAGTAATTTTTGAGCTCAAGGAAATTAAGTCTGTCACTGATTCCACACTTTCCCCTTCTATTTGACAAGTAGTTATGGGACCAGATGCCCTGGGCTTGTTTTTTTTTTTTTTTTTTTTTTTTTTTAATATTGAGTTCTCAGCAAGGCTTTTCACTCTCCTCATTCATCCTCATCAAGACACTCTTTAGTTCCTCTTCACTTTCTCTTTTTACAGTGTTGCCAGCTGCATATCTAAGGTTGTTGAAGATTCTCCCAGAAACCTTGATTTCAGCTTATTACAGCCAATGTGGCATTTTGAATAGTATACTCTACATATATTTCATATAAGCAGAATGATAATATGCAGTCTTGTCACTCTCTTTTCCCAGTTTTGAACTGGTAAATTGTTCCAACTCTTGCATCTTGACCTGCATACACATTTCTCAGGTGACAGGTAAGAAGTTCTGTTACTCCTGTCTCTATCAAGCTGTCCATGGTTTGCTGTGATACAAATAGCCAATGTCTTTAGTGGAGTCACTGAAGCAGAAGTAAATTCTTCTCTGGAATTCCCTTGTTTCCTCTACAATCCAATGAATATTTCCAAATTGTTCTCTGGTTCCTCTGTTGTTTCCAGTGTAGCTTTCACATCTGAAAATTCTTGGTTTATGTACTGCTGAAGAATTTTGAGTATTTCCTAGCTAGCATGTGAAAGGAGCCAAAGTGCATGCTTGTTTGTACATTCTTTGGCATTACCCTCCTTTGGTGTTGGAATGAAAACTGACCTTTTCCAATCTCATAGCTGCTGATGAGTTTTCCAAATCTGATGACATATGAACTCAGTGCCCCAGTTTAACAGCATCATTAACAGTTTAGCAGTTTCATGTTAATGAATGCTCACAGTTTTTGCCTAAACCATTTGCTTTCTCCTTCATATCTGAATGAGATCCTTTTTGGCTTTAGGTCTGGCTCATTCATCATTTTGTGAATGTTCTACCATCCTCTACTGGCCTGAAGAGTTTCTATTGAAAAACCAACTGCTATCCGGGGATCCAAATGTATGTTACTTATGTCTTTCCTCTTGCTGCATTTAATGTTTGCTTTTTGTGATTAAATTTTCAGTGTTTGATTAATATGTGTTTTGGGGGTATTTCATTTTGGGTTCATCCTGTTTGGGACTCTCTAATGTGTTGGGATTCAGGGAGCTATTTCCTTCCCCATTTAATGGAGGTTCTCAACTTTTATTTCTTCAAGAATGCTCCCATGGCCCGTCGTTTTGTTTTTTTTTTTTTCATTTTTAGTCTTCTCCATTTGGACACCTATGATTCTCATGGTAGGGAATTTAATATTGTCCCAGAATTCTCAGAGATTTTCTTAACTGTTTTCCTTTTTTTTTTTTTTTGCATACCCCTCTGTGTTTCATTTATTTCCTCCTTTCCACCTCCACCTAAGTAGTTCTTTCTCTGTCTCAGTAATTCTACTGTTGGTTCCTTCCAGAGTGTTGTTAATCTCAGTTATTGAATTGATTATTACTGCTTGACTGTTCTTTATTTCTTCTAGATCCATGGTAAACATGTTTATTTCTTTTCAGTCTGGGGCTCCAGTGTATTTACTGGTGACTCCTCCTGGCTTTCAAGATTTTGGTCATCTTTACTATCATTATTCTTAATTTCTTTTTCAGGAAGACTTCCCATCTCCTCTTCTATTGTTTGTTTTGGTGGATTGTTTGTTTCATGTACCTTCACCAGATGCATATTTCTCTCCCTTTTCATTTTGTTTAGATTGCCGTGGCCTGGGTCTGCTTTCTGTAGGCTGGAGGGTTATGGATCCATCAGCTGTGGAACCTGATCTTTGTGTGTGGCACTGGACCGGTAAGCTGTCAAGGTTTAATTCTTGGGGTATCTTGTGCTTGTGCTCTGTCGGGTGGAACTGGATCACTTCTCTATGAAGTGTAATGAATTGTCCTGTAATGCACTTTGTGGTTTCTGTGAGCTTGGTATGGCTTTGGGCAGCACCTTTTACAATATTAATTTTTGATTTCCATCTTTGCTGGAGAATAGGTGTTGGTTGTCTTGCATTGGCTGAAATTGCTGGCTTCAGCTTGGGGCTTGATTTCCATGTAGGCATGGAAACTTTTGTGTTTCTCTTTTAATGTTCACTGGTGCCAGGAGTTCAGCAATGATTTAAAGATCTGGAATTGACCTCGTGGCCTCTGGGTTTCGGTCCCAGAGTGACAGTAGCATCAAGAATTCTGCATCCACAGAACAGAAGATTAAACCCAAGGTTAATGGTGAAGCAATGCTCCATGGCCAGAAACAGCCAAAGGGTTCACAGAGTTATACAGAGAAGAGAAAAGTGAGGAGGGAGATAGAGGTTTCTAGGAGGAGAAAAGGGAGAGTCAAAAGGGGAGAGCACAGTTAACTCAGGAAATAAATCCGTAAGTGAAAATATTTCCTAAACATTGAATCCTTAAAGGTAAATACATTGGTAAAACGAGTTTCAAAAAGCAAAGTTTAAGAAGCTAGAATCGAATTTAAACTACTATAAACACTGGAAAGAAGATAGAAGTCAAAATAACTCTCAAAATTATAATGTAGATATAGAAATGAAAGTAAAGGGAATGATAAACAAGAAAACTGATTAATGTTTTTTAACATGAAAATAATACAGAATAATCTAACAATTTCTCTAGAGTTGCTGTGAGCTTAGTGGTGTCAGATCAGTGTCAGATAGTCTCTTTTGTCCAAGGCTATTGTCCCTGAATTGCACAGTTTCTGCATTAACTTCAGTTTCAGTTTGTTGCACCTGTCACTTCTGGGTCAGTGCGCCCTTCTTTGCTTATTTTTACTTCCTCAGGTTGCAGTTTTCTTTCGTGACTAGTTCACACCTGACTAGTTTGCACCATAACACGAGGGGGCAGTGGGACCTTATTCGACCTCACTTGCTCAGTGGTGTAGTGGTGAGGGGGGGAACACTGAAAACCAATACCACTGGGATAGGTGGGGTGCTTGAGGTGGATGGACCACAGTGGGCTTGCCACTGCTGTAGGTGACATGTACTTTCTCAATGCACCTGGCTCAGGTTCCCGGCTGATCCACGAGGGCACTGTCCAAAATGGGTCTTGTGTTTCACGCACTTCCCAAGTCTAAACCACTCAGGCTGCTTTGGTCCATTCCCAGGTCCAAGCTGCTCAGGCGACAGGGTGGCAGGCAAGGCACTGTCCCAGGTAGGCTGTGGATCTTATGTACCAGACAGGTCCCAGCCACTCGGTTTTTTGGCTTTGCTAGAAGGGCGATTTGCAAGAGTGCTGTGTCTGGAGGGGTGCTGAACTCAGGCTTTGACCTTCATGGCCTATGCGAACTGTCCATGAACCCAGGAAGATATGATTAGCAACTGGCAGCCTGCTCAGAGTTTGGTGGGAGATGTCCTCTCTGGGGCTGATATAACAGCAGCTTCTTGCCTTCTGCCTCTGGATGATGCAAACATTCTTTTCTGCCTTCATGGAGGAAAGGGCCAGAAATGGCAGCTCGCTTGCACAGCTTTGATATTTTGTAATGTGCAATCTTTTGTTCTGTGAGTGTGCCAGTTTTCACTATGTGATCTTAGAGACTTCTCTCAAGAAAGGTCCTTTTTTGCATTTTTGTCTTTGGTATTCCCCAAATTTAGGATGCTGCATAACCATAGCTCTGTCAGATTGTCCTCAGAGCATTAAAACTGGGATCCTTACCACAGGGCAGATGATACAGTCCAGGCAACCCTCCCAGGGCCACCTCAATGATGGTGCATGGGGTCATCTGAGCTTCTTCTCTGCTGGTAATTGCAGTTAGGGACATGTGTTTTTGTTTTTCTTCCCCCTGCATATGTCGCTCTATGCAATCCCAGATTTCGCCACTGTCACCGATCTGAGAGGGTTTGCTATTGTTTGCAATCTTCTCCTCCTTTACAACTTCTTCTTCAAGACAGGTCTCAACCCCTAAATACTTTATCTCTCTTTATGTCTCTTTTATTTTGTCCTAACTCCGCTTGAAGAGACTTGTCTGACTTTCTAGGTAAATAGGGCCAGTCCACAGTGTCCACAATTTGTTTTCTGGAAGTTCTTTCATGTGCAGTCGATCCTTAGATGAATTTGTGTGGGAGAGCGTGGTCTTTGCCTCCTATTCCTCTGACATCTTGGGACCAACCATCAACCTACAAGACACATTTCATCAACTGAAATGTTGTTGTTCTTCAGCCACTAAGCCATATTTGGCTCTTTGTGCCCCCTTGGACTGTAGCACATCAGGCCTCTCTGACCCTCACCATCTCCCATATTTTCCCTGAGATCATATCCTTTGAATCGCTGATGCTATCCAAATTTTTCATCCTCTCTCACTCACTGCTCCTTCTGCTTTCAACATTTCCTAAAGATCATGGTCTTTTCTAATGAATGAATTTAGAGCCACAAAAAATGAAATCTGTCACTCTTTCTGCATTTCCCCCTTGCATTTGCCTTGAACTGGTGGGAACAGATGCCATGATCTTACTTCTTGTAATATTGAGTATTCAAATGTACTGTTTAGCAAATGTTTCCCTATAAACAGTGACAATTATTGTTTTCTTGTAACTTTGTTTTACCTCAGGTTTTAGAATAAGAAACTCTTCTCGAAGTGTTTTCTAAGACTATAGCTACTCATTTTATATAATACTGATGGTTTTAATTTTCTTGCTGGAAGCATGTGTGCTATGCCTCTGTGACAACTGGGTGAAATGTTGATAAAATACCCAGCCTATAAAATATTTCCACATTAACATAATGTCTTGAGCCTGTTCAAGGTAACTAGTTAGTTTTTCTCTAATATGGAAACTAGGCAAATACAAAGGATGACAATACCAAGAAGATATGATATGGAGAGGGGGCAGGCAGCTGAACCACCGTGGCATGAAGGGACAGAAGTTTGGTTCATCAGTGCTTTCTATTGTAATATTTGGAACAAAAAGTTAGTGATGAAGGGAAATTTTACCTACTGAGATATGGAAAAGAGATTCTGATTTATACATCATTTAATTTCAATGTTAGGCTACTCAGAATAGCCTGATTATGACCTATGAACTGTGCACTCTACATCTGTTTTACCCATTAAAGGGAAATACATTTTTAAAAAGTGGGATATCTCTTGTCCCAAATGCAACTAGTTGACCACTGGGAATTTTGTTCAGATATGTTCCTGTGTTACTGGAACCTGAATCTTTAAAATTTTATCCAATGTAAGAATAGCAGCTGCTTTCTTAGTACAATATCTTTAAGCACCTGACAGTTGCAATTTTATGGGTTCAAGGTCTCATCAGTTGTATGAAACCCATCTCTTATTACAGAAAGAATAGCATAAGATGAGCCAGATTATGGCATAGCCTTTCAGCAAGAGGACCTAAATTGTTCAGCCAGAAAGTGATTAACAAATCTTGGGTTGCCCAAATAGTTCATTTACTCTCTTGGGAGTGTGCATTGTTTGGCCACTTTAATGAAGATGCTGTAAGTATTATTTTGACAAAACAAAAACAAAAAACTTGGAACAAGATGCAAGTCCTGAAGCCATGTAAAGTGGTGTTTACTGTGATTTATAAAATATTTTATTTGAGGAGCATAATTTCTACTAATATGTAAGTTTTTAAAACTATGAATGGAGGGGGCTTATTTGATGCTATTAACATTGTATGATTAAAGGAATCAATTTGTTTATAGTTGAGCTTTGTTTCTCTGATTTACCTGGGTTTTAAAAGTTACTAAATAATTTTCTCCTTTGGTTTCAGTTGCAGCACTATGATAATGCAAATTTTGAATGAGGTTATCCCCAAATTTGGTAAAAATGAAAGAAGAGTTGGGAATAAAAACGTCTCTACACTATCTTCATTAGTCTGAGATTATAAGAAGCATTGTAAGCCAGAGGTAATGTGGATGATCATAACTCTGACTTTCATCTTGAAACTAGCGGAGAGGACGTATTTTCAGCCTGCAGAAGTTTAAGTATGCCATTCCTACGAAAGCCTTCTACCATCCAGATAGTTGCTGATACAATTGCTCCAACTCATAATGTTTTCTCTTCTCCATCATCAAAATCAGTTAGACCACAGAAGCATATTGTGATACATCAACCTGAAACTGTTGTTGTTGTTTTTAATTGAAGGATGATTGCTTTACAGAATTTTGCTGTATTCTGTCAGACCTCAAAATGAATCAACCATAGATATACATATATTTCCTCCCTTTTGAAACTCCCTCCCATCTCCCTCCCTATCCCACACTCTAGGTTGAGCATTTTTCATGGGACTTCACATAGCAGCTACACTAAATCAAATGGCCCAAATGAGAATTTTGCAGCTATGTCTACATCTATTTCTCAGTACCACATCTTATCTCCATTACAGAACAGTTATTTTGGACTGACGGTGGAGACTTCTCACTTTCCAAATTTGTATGGTAATATGGCAGCCCATGACAGTGCTTTTCCCAAACTACAACACGCAGGCAATTCATGTTTCCCAGTGCCACAGATCCCTGATACATCTGCTACCTCTCTTTCAAGGTCAACTCATCAACCATCTTCATTATTTGAAAATCATCCTAATACAACTGATCTACCAAACAGGTGTCAGATTATGCAGGATAATGAAGATTAGAATTAATGGTGGGAGAGATGAACAAATTCCTACAATTCTCTTATTTGAAGACTAAAGTGACATGTTCATCTTCATAGTGTCAGTTTCTATTTTTAAATAATTGAGAGTAAAATGAGAGTATTATTTCAGCACCTGGCTATTTTACTGTGCTTTAGTATAAACTCTTCTATTCAAGGAATCATGCAATATGCATCCTATGTAAATTACACCTAATGAATTGTTTAAAAAATATAAAATTAGAACAAAGTGAAAAGATGAAATGTAAATAAAATGATTTTGAAATCATCCAGGCTTAAGTGACTGGGTGTCTAAGTTAGGATGGTATGGGAGAAGGAACAGATACACATCAAATTTAGAAAAAGCAAATAAAGAGTATGTACTTTGCTGCTTCCTCAGTTTTATTATATCATGTCAGTTATCAGGAAGAAAGCTAAGAGGTTAGACAGCAGGTTGTCTTCATTAAACAAAAATTTATTTCGTACTTGAAAATACTGAGATGTACTCAGCAACCATGACCACCATCATACCATCACTGGAATACCAACAATAACATGACATAGTCAAAGATTGCACCACAGTCAGCAAAAGATAGGTATTTTACCAGCGAGATTATAAAGGGTCATTTTTGTTCTGCTCTCCTTATATAATGTCTTCATTTCAGCCCACCAAGACACCACCCTATATTTCCTAACGTATATTTTGATGTTGCTTTCCTGTCCCTAAAAGAAAGACTTAAATCCTTGTGGTGAATGCAGCATCTCATCATGGTTAACCAGTTCTTGGAAGACATGGCATCTGTTCCCCTTAGTAGCTTCATTATCTATCTGTTTCATTGAACTTCTAGACCTACAATCAGGCTAAATATTTTCAGTCATGCTTAGCCACATTTCACAGTGTTTCCTAAACTCTTGTATGGAATTGGAAAGAACCTGTTTGCCTACCTACCAAGTTATTCACATATATCAGATTCTTCTATGTTTCGTGTCTACCGAAGTTTCCTTATGTATCTTGCACGTCAGTTAAGACTTAGTGCCTGCCAAATGATGTATTTTACATACTTACTGAATTAGCAATAAAGAGATGTAATAACCAATCAAAAGCTATATGCATTACTCAACAACATCCCATAGCTTCCACTATTACCATAATTGACCTTTCTTATTTACTGAGAATTTAGTAAGGTGATGTCTCTTCTTGTTAATGCAATGTCTAGGTGTGTCATAGATCACACACATCAAGAAGCAAGTGACATTTAATTTGATGACTGCAGTCACCATTCTTAGTGATTTTGGAGCCAAAGCAAATTAAGCTTGTGACAGTTTCCACACATTTACCCCTTCTATTTGCTGAGTAATGATGTTACTGGATGCACTGATCTCTGTTTTTATGAATGTTGAGTTTTCAGCAAGATTTTTCACTCTTCTCTTTCACCCTCATCATAAGGCTCTTTACTTCCTCTCCACTTTCTATTTTTTTTTTCTGTCTTACCATCTGTATATCTGAGGTTGTTGATGTTTCTCCCAACAAACTTGATGTCAGTTTGTGATTTATTCGCCTCGTATTTTCATAGTATTCTCCACATATGTTTCACATAAGCAGAGTTATGAACTGGTTTGTCACTCTCCTTTTCCAGTTATGAAATGGTTAATTGTTCCATGTCTGGTTCCATTTCTTGCATCTTGACTCATGTAAGAGTGGTTTCAAATTTTACCTCCTCAAGAATTTTCCATGTACCCCCCTCCCCCTTTTTTTTTGCAATTTTTTCCTTCAGGACTTCTGGTTTCTCCATCTGGTTTCTCCATTTGGTTTTCTCCATCTGTTTTCTCATCGTGGGGCATTGATCATTGCCCCGGATGTCTCAGAGCTTTATGTGTGTCTTTCTTTCTTTCTTTATTTTTGCACACTCTACTGTGTTTCATCTATTTCCTTGTTTCTACCTCCAGCTAATTAATTCTTTCTCTATCTCATTTACTCTACTGTTGGTTCCTTCCAGAGTGCTGTTAATCTCAGATACTGCATTGATTATTACTGCTTGACTCTTCTTTATTTCTTCTAGATCCCTGGTAAACATGTTTATTTCTTCTCAGTCCGGGCCTCCAGTGTATTTACTGGTGACTCCTCTTAGCTTTGAAGATTTTGGTCATCTTTATTCTCATTATTCTGAATTCGTTTCAGGAAGACTTCCTATCTCCTCTTCTTTTGTTTGTTTTGGTTGGTTTTTATCATGTACCTTCACCAGCTGAATGTTTCTCTCCATTTTCATTTTCTTTAGCTTGCGTGGTTTGGGTCCCCTTTCTGAAGGCTTATAAAGGGGTATGGTTCCACTTCATTGTGGAACCTGACCTTTGTGGGTGGGATTGGACCAGTGACTTGTCAAGGTTTAAGGCTTAGGGGAATTTGTGTGTGTGCACTGCCAGGCGGATCTGGATCTCTTCTCTCTGGAGTGCAGTGAATTTTCCAGGATTGTGCTTTAGGGTGTTTGTGGGTTTGGCATGGTTTCAGGCAGCCACTTTCATAATATTCACTGCCGTGTTTATTTTTTGCTGAAGAATAGGTGTGGGGTCTCTTGTACTGGACTTGCTGCCTCAAGCCTGGAGCTTGCTTTCCATGTAGGCATGGAAACTCTGGGGTGTGTGCCTGTCCTTTAATGTTCCCTGAGGTCAAGGGTTCTATGGTGATCTAAAGTTCTGGAATCAACGTCCTGGCCTCTGGTTTCTGTCCCCAAGTTACAGTAGCATCAAAAATCCACATCCACACAATACAGAAGTTAAAATCCCTAGGTTAATGGTGACACAACTCTCCTCATCCAGAAACAGTCAAAGGCATTCACAGAGTTACAAAGAGCAGAGAAAAAGGAGGAGGAAGATAGAGGTGCCTAGGGGGAGAAAAGGGAGAGTCAAAAGGGGAGAGAGCAATCAACTCAGGAAACAAATCCCTAAGTGAAAGCAGATCCTAAAGATGTTGTTTCTAAAGCTACAAAGTTGATAACCATTTTAAGAAAGCAGAAATAAACAACCAAGAATAAAACGTAGACTAGTGTAAGTAGTGTAAAAAAAGAGGTCAAAATCATTCTCATATATATATAAAATGTTTAAAAATTAGATTTATGTTTATTTTTTAGAAAGGTAATAATAGTCAATAGAAATAAAAGTTTAGGGAATAATAAAGAACTAAAAGTTTTAAAATTTAAAGAAATCATAATTATAGAAATAGTCTCAGAATTTCTAAGAAGTTGTTTTGTGCTTTATGGTGTCAGTACATTGTTAGATAGTCTCTGGAAGCTTGTATATGTGAAAGGCTACTGTTGCCCCTCAAGTGAACAGGCTCAGCATTAACTACAGACTGTTATTCCGTTGAACCTGTCACCTCTGGGTTGGTTTACACTTCTTTGCTAATATTTTCTTCTTCTATTTGAAAGCCTCTCCCATGTCTGGTTTTCAACATGAACACGGGTGTGGGAGCCTCTTATTCATTTTCACTTGCTCAGTGATTTGGTGGTGAGGGGCAGGACACTGAAAACAGAAATTGAACCTGCAACTGAGATTTTCTGTCACATTTAAGATCAACCTCTAAGTCCAACACTGTATTTCTTTTCTTGTTCTAAGCAGTCTCTTCTTTAGATTGAAAAGCGTGAAAGAAAGAGAGAGACATAGGGGATCGTAGACCTCCTCATGTTCCAAGAGTAATTTTAATCAGAGAAGTTAGAAAAGGCAGAAACAAAGGAAAATCATGAAGCAATATAAAATAATAAGGATTTATCCATTAAGCAAAGTCAAGGATCTTTAGTTCCTCCTCAAGGGCCATAGATAATATTCTGAGCAATATCCTGTGCACAGTTTTAGAGATGCTAAAGCCCCAACCAGGCTGAAATTTAAGTACATAGACCACATAGTAGATGGAACTAGCCGGTCAATGATGTTGTCTCCCAATATCCTCAGTAACAGTCCATAGTAGAATGTCCTAAAACTGATCACACACCCCATGGCCTACTCTTACTCTGTCGTTAAATCCTTCCCCTGAAAGCATTTGGGGAGTGTGGGTCTTTTAATCACCAGCTGCTAGGACGCCTTACTTGGTCCTACAATAAACATTCCACTTGCTTTCACTCCAAGGCACAGTCAGTTGACTGACTTTATTGCACAGAAGCGAGCAGACCCAAGTTTGGTTTGGTAACAGTACTGAATGCTAAGAATGTGTGTATAGAAGAGTGATAAATCACTTTTGTTTCAGGAACCAAGTAGATTTATTGATGTGATTTTTCTGTGTAAATATTCTTTAGGAATGAGATTTTGCAGGTTTCACATTTTTGGTTACTATTTATGTAAGCAGCCTGTATTTAAGTTGATACAGAAGTAGACACTGGTTGAACATTACCCTTCAATTGCTAAAACCAGTGACTTTGTGATGTCACAGCTACCCTTCAATTGCTAGGAGACCAGTGACTTTGTGATGTCACAGCTACCCTTCAATTGCTAGGAGACCAGTGACTTTGTGATGTCACAGATTTTTGACTTTGAGAACCACTGTGATGGTCTAGAAAGTTTATCTCTGTAGGCCAGCCAGGCAGCATTTGAAGTTGCGGAGTGTAAAATCAGACAGATAAGAAAAGTATCTGAGGAAATATTTCTTTGAGATGGCACATTTTTCTTCAGAAATTCAAGATGTGCTTCCTAGAGATGAATCAACTGGTTCAGAAACCACCATTAGATCCCCTTTGTGTGATTACACACATACTGAGGACTCAGTTTTGAGATCTATCATTGAAGAAGCAGCCTTTCAGGCTTTGTTTGAGGAAGTAGTGTTAAAAATGCCACGTTACACATTTTCTGTCTCTGAAACAGATGAATTGAACGATTTTCTTTCACTCAATTTTCCTCAAAAACTTTGGAAGATAGTTGAAAGTGATCAGTTTAAATCTATTCGGTGGGACGAGAGTGGCACTTCTATAGTGATCAATGAAGAAGTCTTCAAGAAAGAAGTCTTAGAAAGAAAGGCCCCTTTCAGAATATTTGAAACTCGTAGTGTGAAAAGTATAGTTCGACAGCTTAACCTTTATGGGTTTAGAAAAAAGCAACAAACTTTTCAAAGATCTGCTTCACTAGCTGACTTTCTGGAAGAAGAAAACAATGTCTCTGTTTTGAGCAAGGTATTCCAAACTTTTCACTTATTATTGGCAATATGTAAGATTAAATCATGTAACCTAGAAAGCATGTTCACATATGTAGCTAAAACTGAATTTAAAATTGAGATAACAAACTGTTGAAAAGCTTTGTTTTTTGAAGTTGAGAACAGCTAGAGGTTAAAATATTTGATATTTAACAAACATTCCTAGCAACTTGAACCCGGATACAAGTCCTGAAGCTAATTAAAGTGGGATTGACTATATATGTTTACAACATATTTTTACTTGGTATTTACTGTATATGTTTACAACATATTTTTACTTGAGGATCATAATTGCTTCTAACATGTAAGGTTTTTTTTTTTATAGTGCTTATGCTTTCATGGTTTTTTAAATTATATTTTAAATTTTAATTGGAGGCTAGTTACATTAGAATATTGTAGTGGTTTTGCCATACATGACACGAATCAGCCATGAATGTACATGTGTTCCCCATCCTGAACCCCTCTCCCACCTCCCTCCCCATCCAATCCCTCTGGGTCATCCCAGTGCACCAGCAATGAGCACCGTGATCATGCATTGAACCTAGACTAGCAATCTGTTTCATATATGTTAATATACATATTTTGATGCTATTCTCTCAATTCATCCCACCCTTGCCTTCTCCCACAGAGTCGAAAAGACTGTTCTTTACGTGTGTGTCTCTTTTGCTGTCTCACATATAAGGTTATCATTACCATCTTTCTAAATTGCACATATATGCTTTGGTATACTGTATTGGTGTTTTTCTTTCTGGCTTAATTCACTCTAAGGCTCCAGTTTCATCCACCTCATTAGAACTGATTCAAATGTATTCTTTATAATGGCTGAGTAATATTCCATTGTGTACATGTACCACCGTTTTCTTATCCATTCGTCTGCTGATGGAAATCTAGGTTGCTTCCATGCCCTGGCTATTATAAACAGTCCTGTGATGAACATTTGCGTACAAGTGTCTCTTTCGGTTCTGGTTTTCTCAGTGTGTATGCCCAGCAGTGGGATTGCTGGGTCATATGGCAGTTCTATTTCCAGTTTTTAAAGGAATCTCCACACTGTTCTCCAGAGTGGCTGTACTAGTTTGCATTTCCACCAACAGTGTGAGAGGGTACCCTTTTCTCCACAGCCTCTCCAGCATTTATTGTTTGTAGACTTTTGGATAGCAGTGATTCTGATTGACGTAAGATGCTACCTCATTGTGGTTTTGATTTGCATTTCTCTGATAAAGTGTGATGTTGAGCATCTTTTCATGTGTTTTTTAGCCATCTGTATGTCTTCTTTGGAGAAGTGTCTGTTTAGTTCTTTATTCCCTTTTTAATTGGGTCATTTATGTATCATATCTGGAATTGAGCTGCAAGAGTTGCTTGCATATTTTTGAGATTAATATTTTGTCAGTTGCTTCGTTTGCTATTATTTCCTTCCATTCTGAAGGATGTCTTTTCACCTTGCTTATAGTATCCTTCGTTGTGCAAAAGCTTTTCTGTTTAATTAGGTCCTATTTGTTTATTTTTGCTTCTATATCCATTACTATTGGAGGTGGGTCATCGAGGGTCCTGCTGTGATTTTTGTCAGAGAGTGATTTGCCTATGTTTTCCTCTAGCAGTTTTGTAGTTTCTGGTCTAACGTTTAAATCTTTCATACATTTTGAGCTTATTTTTTGTGTATGGTGTTAGGAAGTGTTTTAGTTTCATTCTTTTACAAGTGGTTGATCAGTTTTACCAGCACCACTTGTTAAAGAGATTGTCTTTTCTCCACTGTATATCCTTGCCTCCTTTGTCAAAGATAAGGTGTCCATAGGTGCGTGGATTTATCTCTGGGTTTTCCATTATGTTCCATTGTTCTATATTTGTGTCTTTGTGCCAGTACCATACTGTCTTGATGACTGCAGCTTTGTAGTGTAACCTGAAGTCAGGCAGGTTGATTCCTCCAATTCCATTTCTTTCTCAAGATTGCTTTGACTATTCGAGGTTTTTTGTGTTTCCATACAAATTGTGAAATTATTTGTTCTATTTCTGTGACAAATACCATTGTTAACTTGATAGGGATTGCATTGAATCTATAGATATCTTTGGGTAGTAAACTCATTTTCACTATATTGGTTCTTTGAATCCATGAACATGGTATATTTTGCCATCTATTTGTGTCCTCTATGATTTCTTTCATCAGTGGTTAATAGTTTCTATATATATATATATATGTCTTTTGTTTCCCTAGGTAGATGTATTCCTAAGTATTTTGTTCTTTTCCTTGTAATGGTGGATGGAATTGTTTCCTTAAATTCTCTTTCTGTTTTCTCATTGTTAGTGTATAGGAATGCAAGGGATTTCTGTGTGTTAATTATATACCTTGCAACTTTACTATATTCATTGATTAGATCTGGTAATTTTCTGGTGGAGTCTTTAGGGTTTTCTATGCAGTGGATCATGCCATCTGCACACAGAGTTTTACTTCTTCTTTTCCAATCTGGAATCCTTTTATTTCTTTTTCTGCTCTGATTGCTGTAGCCAAAACTTACAAAACTATGTTGTATAGTAGTGGCCAGAGTGGGCACCCATGTCTTGTTCCTTTAGGAACATTTCCTTTAGGGGAAATGCTTTCAATTTTTCACCATTGAGGATAATGTTTGCTGTGGGTTTGTCATATATAGCTTTTATTATGTTGAGGTATGTTCCTCCTATTCCTGCTTTCTGGAGTGTTTTTATCATAAATGGATGTTGAATTTTGTCAAAGGAATTCTCTGCATCTATTGAGATAATCATATGGTTTTTATTTTTCAATTTGTTAATGTGGTGTATTGCATTAATTAATTTGTGAGTATTAAAGAATAATTTCATCCCTGGTATAAAGCCCAGTTAGTCATGATGTATTATTTTTCAACATGTTGCTGGATTCTGCTTGATAAGATTTTGTTAAACATTTTTGCATCTATGTTTCTCAGTCATATTGGTCTGTAGTTTTCTTTTTTTATGGCATCTTTGTCTGGTATTGATATTAGGGTGCTGGTGGCCTAATAGAATGAGTTTGGAAGTTTACATTCCTCTGCAATTTTCTGGAAGAGTTTGAGTAGGATAGGTGTTAGCTCTTCTCTAAAATTTTTCAGCTGTGAAGCCATCTGGTCCTGGGCTTTTGTTTACTGAAAGGCTTCTGACTACGTTTTAGATATCCGTGCTTGTGATGGGTCTGTTACATTTTCCATTTCTTCCTCATTCAGTTTTGGAAAGTTGTACTTTTCTAAGAATTTTTCCATTTCTTCAAGTTGTCCATTTTATTGGCCTATAGTTGCTGACAGTAGTTTCTTATGGTCCTTCATTACTGTATAGTGTCTTGTGATTTCTCCATTTTCATTTTTAATGTTTTTAAATTTGATTCTTCCCCTTTTTAACTTGATGAGTCTGGCCAGTGGTTTGTCAATTTTATTTATCTCCTCAAAGAACCAGCTTTCAGCTTTGTTGATTTTTGCTATAGTCTGTTTTGTTTCTTTTGCATTTATTTCTGCTCATTTTATTATTTCTTTCCTTCTACTTACTCTGGAGTTCTTCATTTCCTCCGTTTCTAGTTACTTTAGGTGTAGAGTTAGGTTATTGATCTGACTTTTTTCCCCTTTCTTGAGGTAAGCCTGTATTGCTATGAACCTTCCCCTAAGCACTGCTTTTACAGTGTCCCGTAGGTTTGGGGTTGTTGTGTTTTCATTTTCATTCCTTTGTATGCATATTTTGATTTCTTTTTTTATTTCTTCTGTGATTTGTTGGTTAATCAGAAGCGTGTTGTTCAGCGTCCATATGTTGGAATTTTTAATAGTTTTTCTCCTGTAATTGACATTTAATCTTACTGCATTGTGGTCTGGAGATGCTTGGAATGAGCTCAATTTTTTTGAATTTACCAAGGCTAGGTTTCTGGCCCAGGATGTGATCTATCCTGGAGAAGGGTCCATGTGCACTTGAGAAAAAAGGTGGAATTCATTGTTTTGTGGTGAAATGTCTTACAGATATCAATTAAGTCTAACTGGTCCATTGTATCATTTAAAGTTTGTCTTTCCTTGTTAATTTTCTGTTTAGCTGACATATCCATAGGTGTGAGTGGGATGTCAAGGTCTCCCACTATTATTGTGTTATTGTTAATTTCCCCTTTCATACTTGTTAGCATTTGCCTTACATATTGTGGTGCCCCTTTGTTGGGTGCATATATATTTATAATTTTTATGTCTTCTTCTTGGATTGATGCTTTGAGCATTATGTAGTGTCCTTCTTTGTCTCTTTTCACAGCCTTTATTTTAAAGTCTATTTTATTTGATATGAGTATTGCTACTCCTGCTTTCTTTTTGTCTGTATTTTCATGGAATATCTTTTTCCAACCCTTCGCTTTCAGTCTGTATGTGTCCCTTGTTTTGAGGTGGATCTCTTGTAGACAAGATATATAAGGGTCTTGTTTTTGTATCCATTCAGCCAGTCTTTGTCTTTTGGTTGGGGCATTCAACCCATTTACATTGAAGGTAATTATTGATAAGTAAGATCCCATTGCCATTTACTTTGTTATTTTGAGTTTGAGTTTATATATCCTTTCTGTGTTTCCTGTCTAGAGAAGATCCTTTAGCATTTGTTGGAGAGCTGGTTTGATGGTGCTGAATTCTCTCAGCTTTTGCTTGTCTGTAAAGCTTCTGATTTCTCCTTCATATTTGAGTGAGATCCTTCTGGGTATAATAATCTGGGTTGTTGGTTTTTCTCTTTCATTACTTTCAGTGTGTCCTGCCATTCCTTTCTGGCCTGAAGAATTTCTATTGAAAGATCAGCTGCTATCCTTATGGGAATCCACTTGTCCCTTTGTTGTTTCTCTCTTGCTGCTTTTATTTCTTCCATTTATTTTTATTAGTTGGAGTCTAATTACTTTACAATACTGTAGTGGTTCTTGCCATACACTGACATGAATCAGCCACGGACTTACATGTGTTCCCCATCCCGATCCCGCCTCCTGCCTCCCTCTCCATCCCATCCCTCTGGGTCTTTCCAGTGCACCAGCTCTGAGCACTTGTCTCATGCATCCAACCTGGGCTGGTGACCTGTTTCACCCTTGATAGTATACTTGTTTCAATGTTATTCTCTCAGAACATCCCACCCTCGCCTTCTCCCACAGAGTCCAAAATTTTGTTCTGTACATCTGTGTCTCTTTTTCTGTTTTGGATATAGGGTTATCATTACCATCTTTTAAAATTCCATATATATGCATTAGTATACTGTATTGGTCTTTATCTTCCTGGCTTACTTCACTCTGTATAATGGGCTCCAGTTTCATCCATCTCATTAGAACTGATGCAAATGAATTCTTTTTAATGGCTGAGTAATATTCCATGGTGTATATGTACCACAGCTTCCTTATCCATTTGTCTGCTGATGGGCATCTAGGTTGGTTCCATGTCCTTGCTATTATAAACTGTGCTAGGATGAACGTAGGGGTACACGTGTCTCTTTTAGATCTGGTTTCCTTGGTGTGTATGCCCAGGAGTGGGACTGCTGGGTCATATGGAAGTTCTATTTCCAGGTTTTTAAGGAATATCCACACTGTTCTCCAGAGTGGCTGTACCAGTTTGCATTCCCACCAATAGTTTAAGAGGATTTCTTTTTCTCCACACCCTCTCCAGCATTTATTGCTTGTAGACTTTTGGATAGCAACCATTCTGACTGGTGTGTAATTGTACCTCATTGAGGTTTTGATTTGCGTTTCTCTGATAATGAGTGATGTTGAGCATCTTTTCATGTGTTTGTGAGCCATCTATATGTCTTCTTTGGACAAATGTCTGTTTAGATCTTTGGCCCATTTTTTGATTGGGTCATTTATTTTTCTGGAATTGAGCTGCAGGAGTTGCTTGTATATGTTTGAGATTAATCCTTTGTCTGTCTCTTCATTTGCTGTTATTTTCTCCCAATCTGAAGGCTGTGTTTTCACCTTGCTTATAGTTTCCTTTGTTGTGCAAGCGCTTTTAAATTTAATTAGGTCCCATTTGTTTATTTTTGCTTTTATTTCCAATATTCTGGGAGGTGGGTCATAGAGGATCTTGCTGTGATTTATGTCGGAGAGTGTTTTGCCTATGTTCTCCTCTAGGAGTTTTATAGTTTCTGGTCTTACATTCAGATCTTTAATCCATTTTGAGTTTATTTTTGTTTTTGTTTTTTTTTTTTCTTAATTTTGCAGGTTATTTTTATTTTTTTTATTTTTATTTTTTATTTTTTTAAATTTTTTATTAGTTGGAGGCTAATTACTTCACAACATTTCAGTGGATTTTGTCATACATTTATATGAATCAGCCATAGATTTACACGTATTCCCCATCCCGATTCCCCCTCCCACCTCCCTCTCCACCTGATTCCTCTGGGTCTTCCCAGTGCACCAGGCTCGAGCACTTGTCTCATGCATCCCACCTCGGCCGGGGATCTGTTTCACCATAGATAGTATACATGCTGTTCTTTTGAAATATCCCACCCTCACATTCTCCCACAGAGTTCAAAAGTCTGTTCTGTATTTCTGTGTCTCTTTTTCTGTTTTGCATATAGGGTTATTGTTACCATCTTTCTAAATTCCATATATATGCGTTAGTATGCTGTAATGTTCTTTATCTTTCTGGCTTACTTCACTCTGTATAATGGGCTCCAGTTTCATCCATCTCATTAGGACTGGTTCAAATGAATTCTTTTTAATGGCTGAGTAATATTCCATGGTGTATATGTACCACAGCTTCCTTATCCATTCATCTGTTGATGGGCATCTAGGTTGCTTCCATGTCCTGGCTATTATAAACAGTGCTGCAATGAACATTGGGGTGCACGTGCCTCTTTCAGATCTGGTTTCCTCAGTGTGTATGCCCAGAAGTGGGATTGCTGGGTCATATGGCAGTTTTATTTCCAGTTTTTTAAGAAATCTCCACACTGTTCTCCATAGCGGCTGTACTAGCTTGCATTCCCACCAACAGTTTAAGAGGGTTCCCTTTTCTCCACACCCTCTCCAGCATTTATTGCTTGTAGACTTTTGGATAGCTGCCATCCTGACTGGCGTGTAATGGAACCTCATTGTGGTTTTGATTTGCATTTCTCTAATAATGAGTGATGTTGAGCATCTTTTCATGTGTTTGTTAGCCATCTGTATGTCTTCTTTGGAGAAATGTCTGTTTAGTTCTTTGGCCCATTTTTGAATTGGGTCATTTATTTTTCTGGAATTGAGCTGCAGGAGTTGTTTGTATATTTTTGAGATTAATCCTTTGTCTGTTTCTTCATTTGCTATTATTTTCTCCCAATCTGAGGGCTGTCTTTTCACCTTACTTATAGTTTCCTTTGTTGTGCAAAAGCTTTTAAGTTTCATTAGGTCCCATTTGTTTAGTTTTGCTTTTATTTCCAATATTCTGGGAGGTGGGTCATAGAGGATCTTGCTGTGATTTATGTCGGAGAGTGTTTTGCCTATGTTCTCCTCTAGGAGTTTTATAGTTTCTGGTCTTACATTTAGATCTTTAATCCATTTTGAGTTTATTTTTGTGTATGGTGTTAGAAAGTGTTCTAGTTTCATTCTTTTGCAAGTGGTTGACCAGTTTTCCCAGCACCACTTGTTAAAGAGGTTGTCTTTTTTCCATTGTATATCCTTGCCTCCTTTGTCAAAGATAAGGTGTCCATAGGTCCGTGGATTTATCTCTGGGCTTTCTATTCTGTTCCATTGATCTATATTTCTGTCTTTGTGCCAGTACCATACTCTCTTGATGACTGTGGCTTTATAGTAGAGTCTGAAGTCAGGCATGTTGATTCCTCCAGTTCCATTCTTCTTTCTCAGAATTATTTTGGCTATTCGAGGTTTTTTGTATTTCCATACAGATTGTGAAATTATTTGTTCTAGTTCTGTGAAAAATACCGTTGGTAGCTTGATAGGGATTGCATTGAATCTATAGATAGCTTTGGGTAGAATAGCCATTTTCACAATATTGATTCTTCCAATCCATGAACACGGTATGTTTCTCCATCTGTTTGTGTCCTCTTTGATTTCTTTCATCAGTGTTTTATAGTTTTCTATGTATAGGTCTTTTGTTTCTTTAGATAGATATACTCCTAAGTATTTTATTCTTTTTGTTGCAATGGTGAATGGTATTGTTTCCTTAATTTCTCTTTCTGTTTTTTCATTGTTAGTATATAGGAATGCAAGGGATTTCTGTGTGTTAATTTTATATCCTGCAACTTTGCTATATTCATTGATTAGTTCTAGTAATTTTCTGGTAGAGTCTTTAGGGTTTTCTATGTAGAGGATCATGTCATCTGCAAACAGTGAGAGTTTCACTTCTTCTTTTCCTATCTGGATTCCTTTGATTTCTTTTTCTGCTCTGATTGCTGTGGCCAAAACTTCCAACACTATGTTGAATAGTAGTGGTGAGAGTGGGCACCCTTGTCTTGGTCCTGATTTCAGGGGAAATGCTTTCAATTTTTCACCACTGAGGGTGATGCTTGCTGTGGGTTTGTCATATATAGCTTTTATTATGTTGAGGTATGTTCCTTCTATTCTTGCTTTTTGGAGTGTTTTAATCATAAATGAGTGTTGAATTTTGTCAAAGGCTTTCTCTGCATCTATTGAGATAATCATATGGTTTTTATCTTTCAATTTGTTAATGTGGTGTATTACATTGATTGATTTGCGGATATTAAAGAATCCTTGCATTCCTGGGATAAAGCCCACTTGGTCGTGGTGTATGATTTTTTTAATATGTTGTTGGATTCTGTTTGCTAGAATTTTGTTAAGGATTTTTGCATCTATGTTCATCAGTTATATTGGTCTGTAGTTTTCTTTTTTTGTGGCATCTTTGTCTGGTTTTGGAATAAGGGTGATGGTGGCCTCATAGAATGAGTTTGGAAGCTTACCTTCATCTGCAATTTTCTGGAAGAGTTTGAGTAAGATAGGTGTTAGCTCTTCTCTAAATTTTTGGTAGAATTCAGCTGTGAAGCCATCTGGTCCTGGGCTTTTGTTTGCTGGAAGATTTTTGATTACAGTTTCGATTTCCTTGCTTGTGATGGGTCTGTTAAGATCTTCTATTTCTTCCTGGTTCAGTTTTGGAAGGTTATACTTTTCTAAGAATTTGTCCATTTCATCCAAGTTGTCCATTTTATTGGCATAGAGCTGCTGGTAGTAGTCTCTTATGATCCTTTGTATTTCAGTGTTGTCTGTTGTGATCTCTCCATTTTCATTTCTAATTTTGTTAATTTGGTTCTTTTCTCTTTGCTTCTTAATGAGTCTTGCTAATGGTTTGTCAATTTTGTTTATTTTGTAAAAAAAACCAGCTTTTAGCTTTGTTGATTTTTGCTATGGTCTCTTTAGTTTCTTTTGCATTTATTTCTGCCCTGATTTTTAAGATTTCTTTCCTTCTGCTAACCCTGGGGTTCTTCATTTCTTCCTTCTCTAATTGCTTTAGGTGTAGAGTTAGGTTATTTATTTGGCTTTTTTCTTGTTTCTTGATGTAAGCCAGTAATGCTATGAACCTTCCCCTTAGCACTGCTTTTACAGTGTCCCATAGGTTTTGGGTTGTTGTGTTTTCATTTTCATTCATTTCTATACATATTTTGATTTCTTTTTTGATTTCTTCTATGATTTGTTGGTTATTCAGAAGCGTGTTATTTAGCCTCCATATGTTTCAAGTTTTAACAATTTTTTTCCTGTAATTGAGATCTAATCTTACTGCACTGTGGTCAGAAAAGATGACTGGAATGATTTCAATTTTTTTGAATTTTCCAAGACCAGATTTATGGCCCAGGATGTGATCTATTCTGGAGAAGGTTCCGTGTGCACTTGAGAAAAAGGTGAAGTTGATTGTTTTGGGGTGAAATGTCCTATAGATATCAATTAGGTCTAGCTGGTCCATTGTGTCATTTAAGGTTTGTGTTTCCTTGTTAATTTTCTGTTTAGTTGATCTATCCATAGTTGTGAGTGGGGTATTAAAGTCTCCCACTATTATTGTGTTACTAGTAATTTCCTCTTTCATACTCGTTAGTGTTTGCCGTACATATTGCGGTGCTCCTATGTTGGGTGCATATATATTTATAATTGTTATATCTTCTTCTTGGATTGATCCTTTGATCATTATGTAGTGTCCTTCTTTGTCTCTTTTCACATCCTTTATTTGAAAGTCTATTTTATCTGATATGAGTATTGCGACTCCTGCTTTCTTTTGGTCTCCGTTTGCATGAAATATTTTTTTCCAGCCCTTCACTTTCAGTCTGTATGTGTCTCTTGTTTTGAGGTGGGTCTCTTGTAGACAGCATATATAGGGGTCTTGTTTTTGTATCCATTCAGCCAATCTTTGTCTTTTGATTGGGGCATTCAACCCATTTACATTTAGGGTAATTATTGATAGGTGTGGTCCCGTTGCCATTTACTTTGTTGTTTTGGGTTCACATTTATACAACCTTTCTGTGTTTCCTGTCTAGACAAGATCCTTTAGCATTTGTTGAAGAGCTGGTTTGGTGGTGCTGAATTCTCTCAGCTTTTGCTTATCTGTAAAGCTTATAAATTCTCCTTCATATCTGAATGAGATCCTTGCTGGATACAGTAATCTAGGTTGTAGGTTATTCTCTTTCATTACTTTCAGTACGTCCTGCCATTCCCTTCTGGCCTGGAGGGTTTCTATTGATAGATCAGCTGTTATCCTTATGGGAATCCCTTTGTGTGTTATTTGTTGTTTCTCCCTTGCTGCTTTTAATATTTGTTCTTTGTGTTTGATCTTTGTTAATTTGATTAATATGTGTCTTGGGGTGTTTCGCGTTGGGTTTACCCTGTTTGGGACTCTCTGGGTTTCTTGGACTTGGGTGGCTATTTCCTTCCCCATTTTGGGGAAGTTTTCAGCTATTATCTCCTCGAGTATTTTCTTATGGCCTTTCTTTTTGTCTTCTTCTTCTGGAACTCCTATGATTCGAATGTTGGGGCATTTCACATTGTCCCAGAGGTCCCTGAGGTTGTCCTCATTTCTTTTGATCCTTTTTTCTTTTTTCCTCTCTGCTTCATTTATTTCCACCATTTTATCTTCTACCTCACTTATCCTATCTTCTGCCTCAATTATTCTACTCTTGGTTCCCTCCAAAGTGTTTTTGATCTCATTCATTGCATTATTCATTTTTAATTGATTCTTTTTTATTTCTTCTAGGTCTTTATTAAACATTTCTTGTATCTTTTCAATTTTTGTTTCCAGGCTATTTATCTGTAACTCCATTTTGTTTTCAAGATTTTGGATCATTTTTATTATCATTATTCTAAATTCTTTTTCAGGTAGATTCCCTATCTCCTCCTCTTTTGTTTGACTTGGTGGGCATTTTTCATGTTCCTTTACTTGTTGGGTGTTTCTCTGCCTTTTCATCTTGTTTAGATTGCTGTGTCTGGAGTGGACTTTCTGTATTCTGGAGGTCTGTGGTTCCTTTTTATTGTGGCGGATTTACCCAGTGGGTGGGGTTAGATGATTGGCTTGTCAAGGTTTCCTGGTTAGGGCAGCTTGCGTCAGTGTTCTGGTGCGTGGAACTTGATTTCTTCTCTTTGGAGAGCAATGGAGTGCCCAGTAATGAGTTTTGAGATGGGTCTATGTGTTAGGTGTGACCTTGGGCAGCCTGTATGTTGACGTTCAGGGCTATGTTCCTGCGTTGCTGGAGAATTTGCGTGGTATGTCTTGCTCTAAAACTTATTGGCTCTTGGGTGGTGGTTGGTTTCAGTGTAGGTATGGAGGCTTTTGGACGGTCACTTATTACTTAAAGTTCCATGTAGGCAGGAGTTTTCTGGTGTTCTCAGGTTTTGGGCTTAAGTCTCCTGCCTCTGGATTTCAGTTTTATTCTTCCTGTAGTCTCAGGACTTCTCCAACTATACAGCACTGATAATAAAACTTCTAGGTTAATGGCGAAAAGATTCTCCCCCATTAGGGACACCCAGAGAGGTTCACAGAGTTACACGAAGAAGAGGAGAGGGAGGAGGGAGATAGAGATGAGCAGGAGGAGAAAAAGGGGGACTCAAGAGGAGAGAGACAGATCTACGCAGCTGTCTGTTCCCAGAGTGTTCTCCGTAGGCCAGTCACCTACAAAGATTCACAGAATTGGATTGGGAAGAGAAGGGGAAAGGAGGAAATAGAGGTGTTCTGAGGTAGAAAACAGAGAGTCAAGATTGGGAGAGAATAATCTTCGGTTTAAAAATAGGGCTTCTCTTCTTTTTTTTTTTTTTTGTAAGGTTATAGTGTGTTGAAAATGAAAATTAAGGAGTAGTAGAGGAGTACTAGAGGACTTTAAAAGAAATAAGAGGAAAAGAAAAATAGAAAATAGAAGAGAAAAAGGAAAGAAAAAGAAAAAAAAAGAAGAAAAAAGAAAAAAAAAAGAAAAAGAAAAAAAAAAGAAAGGAAAAAAAAATTTTTTTTTCTCCTAATTAAAAAAATCATAAAAATCTATGGAAATGAAAGTTAAGGAGTAATGGGGGAGTAATAGGGGATTTTAAAGAAAATAAAAGAGAAAAAATAAAAAATAAAAAAAATAAAAAAAAGAGAAAAAAGTAAAATTATATCTAGGAGTTTCTCTAAAGCTGTTGCAGTCAGTGTGGGTTCGGCTCAGTTTCAGATAGCTCCTCGTTCCAGCTTACACTTCTCGGTATCTACAGGCCCCTTACGGTGTAGTTGGTGTTTTCTAGAGGGATTTTAATCTGTTGCACCAGTCCCTTCTGAAGTGGTTCCCTTTGTTTATTTGGCTTCTGTTTGCCGGTCTCTTCAGAGCCTTATTTCCACCCTGACACAGGCGGGCGGAGGTGGACTCTTATTCAGGTAGCTAGTTCCGTCGCTCTGCGGGGAGGGGCTGGCTCCGCGGGGACAGGCTGGCGCTGCAGGGAGGGGCTGGCACTGTGGGGGTGGGCTTGTGCCTCGGGACGGGCTGGCGCTGCCGGGAGGGGCTGACGCTGCTTTCTCCGTCTGGGCTGCTCAGGCTCCTGGCTGTTCTATATGGAGCGCGCCCCGCGCTGCGCGAGGTTCCAGCCCTCGGGTGTTACACAAAAGCGCGGAACGAAAAGCTCCGCCTGCTCTCTGTGCCTTCCCCGTCAGAGCGGTCCAGGCAGCCAGGGGCTTGGTGGGCGCACTCTCCCCAGGTGTGGCGCACCCACTCCCTTCCACGGACCCAGTTTCAGTTTCCTCTGGCACCAGTCGGGTGCGCGCACCCTCTGCCCTCTGCGTCCCCAGCCCCAGTCCTCGCCCACGCCGGTCGGGTGCCTGCGCCCTGTGTCTCGCCGCGACCTTCCCCTCCCCCCTGCCTCCTGCCTCCGGCGGGGCTGGGCCGGTCCGCAGCCTGCGAGCTCTTCTCTGGACTTTCTCGGTCTCTTTGTTCTGCGAACGGCCGGCAGTGTGTTCGGGCCGGTTAATGTACTCTCTCTCTTTTGGTCTCCCACAGTTCAAGTTGGCACCTCACAGAAGCTCCCTCCGATTGTCCTCAGGGAACTCAGGCCAGGACCCTACCCCAAGCAATGCCGCCCAAGACTCCCTTCCCGGGACGAATCTCCGTCCTCAGCTCTTTTGTCTCACTTTTTATCTTTTATATTTTGTCTTACCTCCTTTCGATGACAATGGGCTGCTTTTCTGGGCGCCTGATGACCTCAGCTAGCGATCAGAAGTTGTTCTGTGAAGTTTGCTCTGCGTTCAGTTATTCTTTCGATGAATTTGTAAGAGAGAAAGTGGTCTCCCAGTCCTACTCCTCCGCCATCTTGGCTCCTCCTCTCTTATTTTTGTGTATGGTGTTAAAAAGTGTCCTAGTTTCATTGTTTTACAAATGGTTGACCAGTTTTCCCAGCACCACTTGTTGAAGAGGTTGTCTTTTTTCCGTTGTATATTCTTGCCTCCGTTGTCAAAGATAAGGTGTCCACAGGTACGTGGATTTATCTCTGGGCTTTCTATTTTGTTCCATTGATCTATATTTCTGTCTTTGTGCCAGTACCATACTCTCTTGATGACTGTGGCTTTGTAGTAGAGCCTGAAGTCAGGCAGGTTGATTCTTCCAGTTCCATTCTTCTTTCTCAAGATTGCTTTGGCTATTCGAGGTTTTTTGTATTTCCATACAAATTGTGAAATTATTTGTTCTAGTTCTGTGAAGAATACCGTTGGTAGCTTGATAAGGATTGCATTGAATCTATAGATTGCTTTGGGTAGAATAGCCATTTTGACAGTATTGATTCTTCCAATCCATGAACACGGTATGTTTCTCCATCTGTTTGTGTCCTCTTTGATTTCTTTCATCAGTGTTTTATAGTTTTCTATGTATAGGTCTTTTGTTTCTTTTGGTAGATATACTCCTAAGTATTTTATTCTTTTTGTTGCAATGGTGAATGGTATTGTTTCCTTAATTTCTCTTTTTGTTTTCTCATTGTTAATGTATAGGAATGCAAGGGATTTCTGTGTGTTAATTTTATTCTTGCAACTTTACTATATTCATTGATTAGCTCTAGTAATTCTCGTAGAATCTTTAGGGTTTTCTATGTAGAGGATCATGTCATCTGCAAACAGTGAGAGTTTCACTTCTTCTTTTCCTATCTGGATTCCTTTGATTTCTTTTTCTGCTCTGATTGCTGTGGGCAAAACTTCCAAATCTATGTTGAGTAGTAGTGGTGAAAATGGGTACACTTGTCTTGTTCCTGATTTTAGGGGAATGCCTTCAAATGCTTTCAAGTTTTCACCATTGAGGATAATGTTTACTGTGGGGTTGTCATATATAGCTTTTATTGTGTTTCAGTATGTACCTTCTCAGAGAAGGCAATGGCACTCGACTCCAGTACTCTTGCCTGGAAAATCTCATGGATGTTGGAGCCTGGTATGCTGCAGCCCATGGGCTCGTGAAGAGTCAGACATGACTGAGCGACTTCACTTTCACTTTTCACCTTTATGCATTGGAGAAGGAAATGGCAACCTACTCCAGTGTTCTTGCCTGGAGAATCCCAGGGATGGGGTCACACAGAGTCAGACACGACTGAAGTGACTTAGCAGTAGCAGCATGTTCCTTCTATTCCTGCTTTCTGGAGAGTTTTTATCATAAATGGATGTTGAATTTTGTCAAAGGCTTTTTCTGCATCTATTGAGATAATCATATGGATTTTATCTTTCAATTTGTTAATATGGTGTATGACATTGATTGATTTGTGGATATTAAAGACTCCTTGCATTCCTGGGATAAAGCCTACTTGGTGATGATGTATGATCTTTTTCATATGTTGTTGGATTCTGTTTGCTAGAATTTTGTGAAGGATTTTTGCATCTATGTTCATCAGTGATATTGGCCTGTAGTTTTCCTTTTTTCATGGCATCTTTGTCTGGTTTTAGATTAGGGTGATGGTGACCTCATAGAATGAGTTTGGAAGTTTACCTTCTTCTGCAATTTTCTGGAAGAGTTTGAGTAAGATAGGTGTTAGCTCTTCTCTCAATTTTTGGTAGAATTCAGCTGTGAAGCCATCTGTTCCTGGGCTTTTGTTTGCTGGAAAATTTCTGATTACAATTTCGATTTCCATGCTTGTGATGTGTCTGTTAAGATCTTCTGTTTCTTCCTGGTTCAGTTTTGGAAAGTTATGCTTTTCTAGGAATTTGTCCATTTCTTCCAAGTTTTCCATTTTATTGGCATAGCATTGCTGGTAGTAATATCTTATGACCCTTTGTATTTCAGTGTTGTCTGTTGTGATCTCTCCATTTTCATTTCTAATTTTGTTGATTTGGTTCTTCTCCCTTCGATTCTTAATGAGTCTTGCTAATGGTTTGTCAATTTTGTATATCTACTCAAAGACCCAGCTTTTAGCTTTGTTGATTTTTGCTATGGTATCTCTCTCTCTCTCTCTCTCTCTTTTTTTTTTTTTGCATTTATTTCTACCCTTATTTTTAAGATTTCTTTCCTTCTACTAACCCTGGGGTTCTTCATTTCTTCCTTCTCTAGTTGCTTTAGGTGTAGAGCTAGGTATTTATTTGACTTTTTTCTTGTTTCTTGAGGTAAGCCTGTATTGCTATGAACCTTCCCCCAATCACTGCTTTTACAGTGTCCCATAGGTTTGGGGTTGTTGTGTTCTCATTTTCATTTGTTTTTATGCATATTTTGATTTCTTTTTTTATTTCCTCTATGATTTGTTGGTTATTCATAAGCGTGTTATTTAGCCTCCATATGTTTGAATTTTTAATAGTTTTCTTCCTGTAATTGAGATCGAGTCTCACTGCATTGTGGTCAGAAATGATGGCTTGAATGATTTCAATTTTTTTGAATTTCCCAAGGCTAGATTTATGGCCCAGGATGTGATGTATTCTGGAGAAGGTTCCGTGTGCACTTGAGAAAAAGGTGAAATTGATTGTTTTGGGTGCAATGTCCTATAGATATCAATTAGGTCTAGCTGGTCCATTGTGTCATTTAAAGTTTGTGTTTCCTTGTTAATTTTCTATTTAATATATCTATCCATAGGTGTGAGTAGGGTAGTAAAGTCTCCCACTATTATTGTGTTATTGTTAATTTTCCCTTTTATACTCATTAGCATTTGCCTTACATATTGTGGTCCTCCTATGTTGGGTGCATATATATATATGTATATATATAATTGTTATATCTTCTTCTTGGATTCATCCTTTGATCATTATGTAGTGTCTTTCTTTGTCTCTTTTCACAGCCTTTATTTATTTAATTTTTTTCCATTTATTTTTATTCATTGGAGGTTAATTACTTTACAATATTGCAGTGGTTTTTGCCATACATTGACATGAATCAGCCACGGATTTATGTCTTCCCCATTCCGATCTCCTCTCCCGCCTCCCTCTACATCCCATCCCTCTGGGTCTTTCCAGTGCACCAGCCCTGAGCACCTGTCTCATGCATCCAACCTGGGCTGGTGATCTGTTTCACCCTTGATAGTATACTTGTTTCAATGATGTTCTCTCTAAACATCCCACCCTTGCCTTCTCCCACAAAGTCTAAAAGTCTGTTCTATACATCTGTGTCTCTTTTTCTGTTTTGCATAGAGGGTTATTGTTATCATCTTCTAAAATTCCATATATATATATATATATGTTAGTATACTGTATTGGTCTTTATCTTTCTGGCTTACTTCACTCTGTATAATTGGCTCCAGTTTCACCCATCTCATTAGAACCGATTCAAATGAATTCTTTTTAATGGCTGAGTAATATTCCATGGTGTATATGTACCACAGCTTCCTTATTCCTTCATTCGTCTACTGATGGGCATCTAGGTTCTTTCCATGTCCTTGCTATTATAAACAGTGCTGTGATGAACATAGGGGTGCATGTGTCTCTTTCAGATCTGGTTTCCTTGGTGTGTATGCTCAGGAGTGGGATTGCTGGGCCATATGACAGTTCAATTTCCAGTTTTTTAAGAAATCTCCACAGTGTTCTCCATAGTGGCTCACAGTCTTTATTTTAAAGTCTATTTTATCTGATATGAGTATTGTGACTCCTGCTTTCGTTTGGTCTCCATTTGCATGAAATTATTTTTTCTATCCCTTCACTTTCAGTCTGTATGTGTCCCTTGTTTTGAGGTGAGTCTCTTGTAGACAGCATATATAGGGGTCTTGTTTTTGTATCCATTCAGCCAGTCTTTGTCTTTTGGTTGGGGCATTCAGCCCATTTACATCAAAGGTAATTATTGATAGGTATGGTCCCATTGTCATTTACTTTGTTGTTTTGGGTTTGCTTTTATACACGCTTTCTGTGTTTCCTGTCTAGAGTAGATCCTTTAGCATTTGTTGAAGAGCTGGTTTGGTGGTGCTGAATTCTCTCAGCTTTTGCTTATCTGTAAAGCTTTTGAATTCTCCTTCCTATATGAATGAGATCCTTGCTGGGTACAGTAATCTGGTTTGTAGATTATTCTCTTTCACTACTTTAAGTATGTCCTGCCATTCCCTTCTGGCCTGAAGAGTTTTATTGATAAATCAGCTCTTATCCTTATGGGAATCCCTTTGTGTGTTATTTGTTGTTTCTCCCTTGCTGCTTTTAATATTTGCTCTTTGTGTTTGATCTTTGTTAATTTGATTAATAAGTGTCTTGAGGTGTTTCACCTTGGGTTTATCATGTTTGGGACTCTCTGGGTTTCTAGGACTTGTGTAACTATTTCATTCCCCATTTTAGAGAAGCTTTCAGGTATTATCTCCTCAAGTATTTTCTCATGGCCTTTCTTCTTGTCTTCTTCTTCTGGGACTCCTATGATTCATATGTTGGGGCATTTCACATTTCCCAGAGTTCCCTGAGGTTGTCCTCATTTCTTTTGATTCTTTTTTCTTTTTTACTCTCTGCTTCATTCATTTCCACCACTTTATCTTCTACCTCACTTATCCTATCTTCTGTCTCCGTTATTCTACTGTTGGTTCCCTCCAGAGTGTTTTGGATCTCATTTATTGCATTATTCATTATATACTGACTCTTTTTTATTTCTTCTAGGTCCTTGTTAAGCATTTCTTGTATCCTCTCAATCCTAGTCTCCAGCCTATTTATCTGTAACTCCATTTTGTTTTCAAGATTTTGGATCATTGTTATTATCATTATTCTAAATTCTTTTTCAGGTAGATTCCCTATCTCCTCCTCTTTTGTTTGGCTTGGTGGGCATTTTTCATGTTCCTTTACTTGTTGGGTATTTCTCTGCCTTTTCATCAGTTTAGATTGCTGTATTTGGAGTGACCTTTTTGTGTTCTGGTGTTCTGTGGTTCCTTTTTATTGTGGAGGTTTCTCCCAGTGGGTGGGGTTGGATGATTGGCTTGTCAAGGTTTCTTGGTTAGGGAAACTTGTGTCAATGTTCTGGTGCGTGGAACTGGATTTCCTCTCTCTGGAATGCAATGGAGTGTCCAGTAGTGAGTTTTGAGATGTGTCTATGTGTTTGGTGTGACGTTGGGTAGCCTGTATGTTGACGCTCAGGGCTATGTGCCTGCGTTGCTGGAGAATTTGCATGGTATGTCTTGCTCTGGAACTTATTGGCTCTTGGGTGGTGGTTGGTTTCAGTGTAGGTATGGAGGCTTTTGGGTGATCTCTTATTACTTAATGTTCCCTGTAGTCAGGAGGTCTTTGGTGTTCTCAGGTTTTGGGCTTAAGTCTCCTGCCTCTGGATTTCAATCTTATTCTTCCAGTAGCCTCAAGGCTTCTCTAACTATACAGCATTGATAATAAAACTTCTCGGTTAATGGTGAAAAGATTCTCCACAGTGAGGGACACCCAGAGAGGTTCACAAAGTTACATGAAGAAGAGGAGAGGGAGGAAGGAGATAGAGATGAGCAGGAGGAGAAAAGGGTGGACTCAAGAGGAGAGAGAGGGAGATCTATGCAGTTCTCTCTTCCCTAAGTGTTCCCTAAGTGGGTCCAGAACACCCACAGAGATTCACAGAATTGGATTGAGAAGAGAAGGGGGAGGGTGGAAATAGAGGTGATCTAGGGGAGAAAAAGGAGAGTCAAAAGGGGGAGAGAGTCATCATCACACTCCTAAGTAAAAATGGGTACTGAATATTGGATTCTTAATGTCCAAAATTGATATCAAATACTGAAAAACAAAGATGAAAAATCTAGAGTAGAGGTTAGACTCTTAAAAATACAATATTAAGAACAAAAACACAAAAATTTAAGAAATATATATGAAGGTCACTTTAAAAATAGGGTCTTCTTTTTTTTTGCAAAGTTAGAGTGAAATGAAAATGAAAATTAAGGAGTAATAGAGGACTTTAAAAGAAAATAAAAATATTTAATTTAAAAAATAGTAAAATTATATGAGAATGAAAATGAAAGTTAAGGAGTAATAGAGGACACTGAAAGAAAATAATAGAAGAAAAGAAAAATCAGGAAAAAATTAATTAAAAAATAATAAAAATATATGAAACTGAAAATTAAGGAGTAATGGAGGAGTAATAGAGGACTTTAAAAAAATAAAAGAAAACGACAGTTAAGGAGTAATAGAGGAGTAATAAGGAATTTTAAAAGAAAATAAAAGAGAAAATTAAAAAAAAAGAAAAGATAAAAAAATTTTTATTTAAAAAAATAGTAAAAATATATCTAGAAATTTCTCTGGAGCTGTTGCGTGCACAGTGGGTTCAGTTCAGTTTCAGACAGCTCCTTGTTCCAGCTTACACTTCTCGATATCTATAGGCCCCTTCCAGTTTAGTTGGTGTTGACCACAGGGATTTTAATCTGTTGCACTGGTCACTTCTGAAGCGGTTCCCTTTGTTTCTTTGGCCTCTGTTTGCAGGTCTCTTCTGTGTCTAACTTCCGCCCTGACACAAGCAGGTGGAGGTTGTCTCTTGTTTTGGTTTGCTTGTTCAGTCGTGTTGTGGGGAGGGAGGGGCACTGCACAGAAATGTCACTGGCCTGTGTTGGGAGCAGTCGCAGTATTCCAGCCACACTGGGTTTGCCCCCTCTCTCAGCGTGTGTGCTTTCCCCGTCTACACTGCTCAGGCTCCAGGCTGCTCTATAGGGAGTGGGTCCTGAGTTGCGTGTGGTTCCAGTTTTCGGGTTCTGCACAAAAGCACAGACTCGGTTGGGCCTTCGTTTTGTGCCTTCCCCGGCCTGAGCAGCTCAGGAGGCCAGGAGCTTGACAAGCACACTCTCCCTGGGTGCAGTGCGCCTTATCCCCTCAGTGGTCACAACCTCAGTTTCCACGCGCACCGGTTTGGTGCGCCTTGTATCTGCTCTGGGGAGTTGGTCTCTAGCCGCAACCCTCCTGGTAGATGTCAACCATCTAGAATCTCAGGAAGTCCTTGGTTAGAAACTGGAAGCCTGTTTGCAGTTTGGTAGGGGATGCCGTCTCTGGGGCCGAGTTTGCCCCTTTCCCCTCCCTCCTGCCCCCTGCCTCCAGCAGGGGATTGGCTAGTCCACAGCTGGCTAGCTCTTCTCTGGATTTGTTCAGTCTTTCTTTTGTTCTGCGAACGGCTGGCAGTGTGTTCCATTAGCGTGCTTTTTGCTGGTTAATTTTCTCTCTCTCTCTTGCTATCCCACAGTTTAAGTTGCTGTCTCACATTAGCTCCCTCCAATTGCCCTCAGGGCATTCAGGCCCGGTCCCTACCCTAAGCAATACCGCCTGCTCTTCTCGTTCAGCCTCCACTTGCTGGTGGCGAATGCGAGCACTGGGAGTTGCCGTTAAGCATGTAATCTGTGGGTTTTATTTATTTATTTGATTTTCTCCTAGGTTTGTAGCCCTCTGTGGTTCCGACACTCTCCACAGACCCACTGGTGAGAGTGTTTCCTAATGTTTGGGAACTTCTCCTCTTTTAAAACTCCCTTCCTGGGACAGATCTCCATCCCTACGTCTTTTGTGTCTCTTTTTATCTTTTATATTTTGTCCTACCTTCTTTCAAAGACAATGGGTTGCCATTCTGGGGGCTTGATGTCCTCTGCCAGCATTCAGAAGATGTTTTGTGGAATTTGCTCAGCTTTCAAATGTTTTTTCAAAGAATTCGTGGGGGAAAAAGTAGTCTCCCTGTCTTATTCTTCTGCCATCTTCAGAACGCCTCTCTCTAACATGTAAGATGTTAAAACTACTAATGGAGGTATTTTATTTGATGTTATTTCATTTGTATCATTAAAAAAATAAATGCTTATAGTTTAGTTTTGCTTGTGAGTTTTACCTTGGTTTATAAAGAAACTAAATAATTTTCTCCTTTGATTTTAGTTACAGATCTATCATAATCCAAATTTCAAAAGAGGCTATCCCCAACTTTTACTAAGACTGAAAAGAAGAGTTGGGATTAAAAATGTCTCTCCAATATCTTCATTAGTTCCAGATTACAAGAAGAAGCATGTTAAAGCATGGGGCAACATAGATGATCGTAACTCTAATTTCCTTCCTGAAACTTGTGGGGAGAGTGCATTTTCAGCCTCGACAAGTTTAAGTGTGCCTTTCATACAAAACCCTTATACCAGGCAGACAGTCGCTAATAGAAGTGCCCTAGTTCCGTGTGATTTTCCTTCCCCATCATCAATATCAGTTAGACAAACAGAACAGATTGTGATAGATCAGCCTGCTGTTTTAAATCAGTTGAGCATTTTAAATTGGCACTCACATAGCAGCTACACTCAAGCAAATGGCCTCATTGACAACATTACTACTACAATTACTTCTATTTCTCAGAACCACATCGTATCTCCATTACAGAGCAGTTATTTTGGACTGATGGTAGAGCCTTCTAAATTTCCAGTTAGGTACAGCAATATGTCAGCCTATGACAGTCCTTTTCCTAACCTGCAACAGAGTGGCAATTCATGGTCCCCAGTGCCAAGGATCTGTGATATATCTGCCTCCTCTCTTTCAAAGTCAACTCATCAAAAATCTTCATTATATGAAAACCATCCTAATTAAAACTGATCTATCAAATATGTGCCAGATTATGCAGCATAATGAAGATGAAAATTTATGGTGGGAGACGTCAACAAATTCCTACAATTCTCATATTTGAACAATAAAGTTACATGTTCATCTTCATAGTTTCATTTTCTATTTTGAAACGAGTAAATGGGGCCTTATTTCATTGTCTGGCTATATTAATGTGTTGTTTTATACACTCTTTAGTTCAAGGAAGCATTCTTTATGCATCCTAGGTAAATGATAGCTAATCAGTTGTTTCTAAGCAAGAAAATGAGAACAAAGGGAAGAGAGGTAAAGAATGTAAAAGTGATTTCTGAAATCATCCCTGCTGAAGTGAATGGGTGTCTACATTATGATGGTATGGGAGAAGGAAGGGATACAAATAAAATAAAAAAATGCAAATACACAGTACATACCTTGGAGTATTCTGAGTTACATCATACTCTATGAGTTACTGGATAGAGTCTTAAGAGGTTAGACAGATTGTCCTCATTATAGAAATTCATTTCACCTATGAAAATATAGATGTTGTAGCATATCCAAAATCATGATCGCCATCATACCATCACTGGGATACCAAAGATAACATGACCTAGTCAATGATTGGCCCATGGTCAGCACAAGATTGGCACTTTACAAGATAGGTATTTTACCTTATAATACAAGGCATTATATAGGATCATTTTTGCTCTGCTCTCCTTAAGGCATGCCTTTATTTCCTCCCACCAAGATCCCACCCTATATTTCCTAGTGCATATTTAGATGTTGCTTATCTCTTCCCACAGAGACAGAATAAATTCCTTGTGGTGATTGCAGCACCTCAGTATGGTTAACAAATTCTTTGAAGACATGATATCTGTTTCCTTTGTTGTTTCATTATCTTTCTGTTACACTGGGATTCTGGAGTTACAATCACACAAACTACTTTCAGTCATGCTAAGCCCCACCTCACAACTTTGCCTCAACTGTTTCTTAGCGTTGGAAGGAACCTCTGTTTGCCCTCCTATCAAGGTAAGCACAGATAACAGGTCTTCAACGTGTTCTGGGCCTACCCTCCTTTCTTTATGTATCTTTCACATCAGCTAAAACATAGAGCCTGAAAATGACACATTTAAAGTACTTACTGAATTATAATAAAGAAATGCAATAACCAATCAAATGCTATATACATTACTCAACAACATCCCATAACCTACACTAGCATCATAATTGACTTTTCCTATTTACTGAAAAAAAATTTCCGAGTTGATAAATATTTATTATATTTAAATGAATATCACATGTGGTAATTCAAATTACAAAATGATTGCTGCTCTCATGAAGTTTACAGTCTATATGAACCCATTCTAAGCACGTTGCTTCAGGCCCCAGTTCCCTAAAATTCAGTAGTAGTTAATAGAGATATGTATTTTTTTTTTTTTAAAAGGGGAATCATTCAATTTAATCGTCTAGAAAAGTCATGGAATAAGCAGGAATCAAAATAAATGGTAATCCTTAATATATTTCACAATGAAATACTCTGAGCAGACTGTGCTTGTTGGACTATCCAGATTGTCATGAACACTGACTAGAAATCTTGGTAATCTCAAACTTGTGGCCATTCCTTTAGACAGTGGTGGCAACATCAAATCATGTCCCTGTTTTATTATGCTAATCCGCATAGGACAGCACAATGTTAAGTTCACCGTTCTCATTCTTGCAGCCAACAGACAGTGAAATCTGTGGAATATTTGCATAAATAAGGGAGTTGTCCACACAGCACACACTTTATCTTTCACTGAAAACTTTCATTAAATGTAGGTGAGAATACCATGCTTTAGAGAGGTAAGTATTTTACAGCAACTGTAAGAGCTATTGAAATTGGTGTCCTTAGTTATCACTTCAAGCACAAAGTCCAATGGCCTTGTTTTAGATTTCAGGCATCTTAGTACGTAGTCAAATTTGCTTGTATTGAGAAATATCACCTTAAATGTGATTATATCTTCTATTTCATTACCATATACTGATTATTCCTTCTCACTCCTTTTTAACTTCTTTTCATGTTCTGGTTGAGTGGCAGGTCCTTCTCAAAAAAAAACAGGATTAATCCACTTAGTCCTCTGTGATAACTTGGACAAGGCATGGATAAGGACATCCAATATATTGTGTTTAAAAACTACTGTTTTTGTTCCCTCCTGAAAACATTATTAAATTTTACCTCAATTGCCCTGCCAAAGGAAGCCTGGTTGCATGATACATTACCTTGGTGATCAATTTCCATATGGCTTTAGCATATCAGTACCTTTAATTCTCAAAAGCTTATAGAGACTATAGCTCAGTACATTAGGTAAACATTGTACATGAATTCAGTTTAATTTCCTTTATTTTTTTAATTTATTTTATAATTGGTGCCTAAAATAGCAAAAGTGAAATTGAAAATTTAGGTGAAGTAAATGCAGAAGATTGGGGCAAAAAGTAGACAAATTGATAGGAGAAGGTCAGAGGATGGAATCAGATGCTTAAAGTGTAACAAGTAAATGTGTAACTGCAGGGCCTGAAGAGGTCAATATGTCTTCACTATTGTTACCCTACAACATTATTTTCATTTTAGCAAATCACAGAATAGTCTTACAAACAAAATATCCTAAGATCCCCTGGAGTGCAGAACAAAGGTATATCTTTTAAAACATTCTGATTTAAAATGTCACTAGAGTGAAATCATTCAACTACAAAATAACTTCCAACATTAAGCCTACAAGCAAGTTACAGAGAACTTGTGTGCAGTTCACAGATGTCCTTCAGTGAGTCCTTGGGTTTTCTTTTCCTTTTGTTAATTGTGTTTCGAGCATATAAGATGGTGACTGTGCTTGTGTGTGTCCATCAGAGTAAGAACATGTTTGTGAGTGTATGTCTGGGTTTTCTTTTTGACTTTTATGTTAGAGATTTTGGCTGAAGAGATGGTTAATTCAAAAATACAAGAGGCACAAATTAAAATGTCCATTCAAAAGTCTACTTTCTCTTTTCAAAGTGCAAGACAAACGGGTGAGTTTCAAAGGTTGAAAGCATTTCGATAATAACCAAGCTACTCCATCCAAACATAGTTGAAAACTGTGGTACTCTCCCAATCAGCCCAGCAAAAGTTAAGTGGGACCTTAGAGGTCTATTATGTCTGGCAATAACAAAACACCCACCTTCTAATATGGCAGTACCAGAGAAGGCTTAGTAGATGCCTGGGGTTTCAACCAAGTCCTTCCTGTAAGAGGATACTACCTTCCTTCTTAGCCAGGAATGTACTGTGAAGAATTAATGGGGAGCATGGAGGCTGCACACTCACCAATAATGAAGAACACTCTTAGGAATCAAATGACACTAAGGATGAAATCTGGAATTCTGTTCCCACATGGTGGGAGTTGCCTTCCCCCTTCCCAAGTGTATCAGACAGACAGTTAAAATAGAAGGAATAACATATAACATGGTCCACATTCTTCTTACCTAATAGCTTAAATGTCCAAGCCCCACCACACTGCTAAGATGCTGACTATACAGGACTTCTGGGCTTCAACTCTGTGTGGCAACCATCAAATCAAAATGTTATGACTATTTGAGATGTATTGATAGTGCAAATCTGTAAAGCCAAAAGTCTTGAGATCTGATTCAAAGAGGAAAACTGTGTACTCCCTGTCATCAGTTTTATGGGGCTTTCACATGCATTCTCTCACTTCCACAATCCTCAACCTTCATCTGAAGACACAAGCTGTGACTTTAAGAGGAGAGGAATGGTCTGCTCAAAGAGAAGGCGAGTGGCAAAGTCAAAATGGATCCAGTCGCCTACCAGCTTCCATGCTCAGTAATGTAACCCTTTGTAAGCATTCCTAAGGGCGACTAGGATGCACAAATCAAAGATGCTGCTCACTGGATTACAGAGTTTGACTGAGAAGCTATAAATTTGTTGACCTCTCACCCCATTTCTAAGATCACATACCATGCATGTTAATACATCAGAAGATGGGCAGCTCTAGCAGACATTCAGAGACTGTGCCTATTTCTGTCTAAGACCAAGGTTTTTGGTCCAAGGGGCATGTGGGCTAAGGTTTCCATCTCAGGATTCCACATGACTCCACAGGAGTTCTTCTCTGGAAAGCTCTCAAAAGGCATTGTGAGAAGTACATTTTGAGGGAGGAAAAGAAGGAATCTGACCTGAGCTGTGCTCTTTCTAATTGTCTCAATCTCACTTGTCATCCCGGGTACAACGACAGAGTTAACATGCTATCTGAACCATCTCTCAAGCACTGCCAATACCAATTTTTTGATGCTGTTCAGTCACTCAGTCTTGTCTGACTCTTTGTGACTCCATGTACAGCAAGAACCCTGGGCTTTGCTGCCCTTCAAATTGCCCACAGTTTCCTCAAACCCATGACCTTTGAGTCAGTGATGCTTTGCAGCCATCTTGTGCTCTGTCGTTCCCTTCTCTTCCTGCCCTCAATCTTTCCCTGCATTAGTTTCTTACCAGTGATTCTACTCTTGGCCTCAGGTGGTCAATATACTGGCTCTTCAGATTCAACATCAGCCCTTCAATGAATAGTCAGAGTTGATTTCCTTCATGCTTTACTAGTTTGAGCTCCATGCTCACCACAGAACTCTTACACCTCTTCTCCAGCCCCACCGTAGCAAAGCATCAATGTTTTCGCGCTCAGTTCTTGTGGTCCTGCTCTCTCCTCCCTACGGTACACCTGAAAATTAACTTTAACTGTTTGGATCTTTTTCAGTAATCAATCACTCTGCCTTTTAATATGGTGTCTAGATTGGTCATAGGTTTTTGTCCAAGGGGCAAGTGACTTTTAGTTTCATGGCTGCAGTCACTTCAGCAGTATTATCAGAGGTCAAGAAAGTAAAACCTGTCACTTATTCAATTGTATCCCATCGAGATATCTCAAACTGGTTGGACCAAATTCCATGATCTTATTTTTTGTATCTGTCTGTTTTCATACTGATTTTCAATCCAACTTTTCTGCTCTCCCCTTTCATCTTCGTCAGAAGGCTCTTTAGTTCCTAGTGGTTTTCAGCCATTTGTGTGGTGTCATCTTATAATTCAGTTCAGTTCAGTTCAGTCGCTCAGTCGTGTCCAACTCTTTGCAACCCCATGAATCGCAGCACACCAGGCTTCCCTGTCCATCACCAACTCCTGGAGTTTACTCAAACTCAAGTCCTTCAAGTCGCTGATGCCATCCAGCCATCTCATTCTCTGTCATCCCCTTCTCCTGCCCCCAATCCCTCCCAGAATCAGTGTCTTTTCCAATGAGTCAACTCTTTGCATGAGGTGGCCAAAGTATTGGAGTTTCAGCTTCAGCATCAGTCCTTCCAATGAACACCCAGGACTGATCTCCTTTAGGATGCAGTGGTTGAGGTTATTCATATTTCTCACACAGTAATTTTATTTCCAGCTTCAGATTCTTTCAGTAAGTTACATTACATGATATATTCTGCACAGAAGTCAAATAAGCTGGATGACAGTATATAGCCTTGATGGATCTCCTTCCCAATTTTTAACCAGTTCATTTTTCCTTGTCCAGTTGCAACTGTTGTGCCTTGACCTGTATGCACATTTCCCAGGAAACAGGTATGGTGGTCTCGTATTCATATGTCTTTTAGAATTTCCCAGTTTGTTGTGATCTGCACAGTCTAAAGGCTTCCCTGGTGGTTCAGATGGTAAAGCATCTGCCTGCAATGCAGGAGATCCAGATTCCCAGGGAATGGAACATCTCCTGGATAAAGAAATGGCAGGCTACGGTCCATGGGGTCACAGAGAGTCAGACATGAATGAATGACCTCATGTTTACACACAGGCTAAGCCATAAGCAGAGACAATAAAGCAGATGTAGATGACTTTATGGAATCTCCTTGCTTTTTCTGTGATCCAAACACCAATTAAGGTTTACCTATTAAAACTAAATGACTAAATACACATTCCTCTTTTTGTATTATTTTTCTTTCTCTCTTTTTCATGCTATCATCTACCAATTGTTACATTCCTGGGCACTTGCCATCTTCTTATACAAGAATTAAATTATGTCCATGCCAGTCTCTGACCTTTGACACCCACTTAAACAGTTAAGTTTCCAGAGTAGAAATAAGGAATCTGTGCTCTGGGGAAATGTCAGGACCGTTTGACAAATAGCTGGATTTTTTCAGGAAATGACTTTTGAGCCCAATTCCTGTATCATCTCTTATCTGGAAAAGAAATACGTTTCCTGAAGCTGATGAAAATTCCTCATCAGCAGAAATTTCAGGAAAAATAAATGTGCTTGTCTGCATGTTCAAAGTCAAAGATGTATCAGTTATGTGTGTATATGTGTAACCTCCAATCAAACAGATTAATTCATGTCAACTAAAGTTTGTTGTTTTACTGACATGTGGAAAGGAATTAAAGAGCTTGCCTAGAAAGAAAATCAGAAGTTCCAAGTTGGCAGAAAAGTAACAGGATGTTGAGTGCAACTCTCTCCATGGAAGCATCACAATTAATACTTCTATAAAGGCAAAAGTTTCTTAGCAGAAGACCTTGCTCAACAGAGGACTACATGGTATCTAGACACAACTGGGAAGAATTGAGGGAAGATGGTAGAAGGAGCATGAGAGGAATAGGATCAAACCTGTGTCTTGCAGTGGGAGACTGAGAAGCATGGAATAGTTTGAGGACTCAGGCAAGTCGTCTCACTATGCCTTAAATTGCTTTCTATTAAAAGGAAGCAAGGTGAAGAAGCTGATGAAATGTAGTTTGTCTAAAGTGAGAATCAAACAGACAATGTGTGGTGTGGTCCTACATGCCCGAAACTGCAATGCAGGTCAACCAGTGTGCATAGGGCCTGGAAGATGAAACATGGTGTTAGAAAGCCGACCTGGGAGGAAACTGCTTATAACTATGTGGAGATGACATGATGGATCTGGGACAACAAAGTGTGTAGAAGGAATGCCTTTTGAGAAATCCCAAACTGACTAAGAAGCAGGACCTTAGGGCTCAGTCACACGGAGGAGATGGTGACACCTTTGAATCCCCCCTCTTCCCACATGCTAAGACCTACTATCAGGAAATAGAGAAAGACTAGCCAGACTACCACTCATGCTGCTGCCACCACAGGCTAGAAAATGATCTCATTAGGGCCATAACTTTTCTGCCCATGGCTGATGGGTCCTCTGCAAAACTGACACCACCAGGGCTCCTACAGTCCAAGAAGCTGTACCACTTCCTCCAGTGTTCAACAAGGCAGACCCAAGTGTTCCACAAGAGTCTTGGGGTAGGCTCCTCTGGTGGCCATATGGAGAGGTTTTCATAAAACTACATCTGAGACCCAGGGTCAGGGAAACTAACAAAAAAAGGATTGAAAACTTTCCCACCAGCTGAGCAAGCTGCAGATTAAATCCACATGATCAATTGTGCAGACTTTTTGTCTATGGGATACATAAAAGGACAATAGATTTCCAATGAATGAAAATGTCCAGGCTCTGGCAACTCTAAGAACAAACAGGAGTTATCCCAGATTAGAGTCTGACCTGTCCCTACTTCAGATCCAGAGTTCAGTTCTCCCCAGATTTGGGAGAGCTTTCTGGAGATTTGGAACTGTGCTGTGGCTCATGAGACCAGAACACTGACAGCAGGGACCCTAGGTAACATTCATCATATTTATGATGGTTTGCTATGCTGTGTGGTCAGCTCACTCTTTTTGTCAGTTATAGGTTTTCTTATTATTCTTGCTTATTTAGTGTTCTAAGATTGTTTAAATCATATATTTATTTTTTGTATGTATATATTGTGTATTTGTTTTCCTGCTATCTGTGCCTTTTGTTGATGTTGTTTCTTGTCATTTTTTTTAATAGATATATCTTTCTACATTAACCATGATTTTCTGTTGTTCTGTGGGAAAGCTGTTGTCATTTTTGTTAGATTTGTTTTCTTTATTCTTCAGGTGGCACTCTGCTCTGTTGTTGTTTCATGTCTTGCAAGTTATTTGCTTAGTTCTATTGTTGATTCTGTGTTCTTCCCTATTGTGATTATTGCTTGTGTTATTTTACTAGTTGTTTGATTTTGGTTTCTTACCATTATTCTGTTTCTTTTAATCATCTGTCTAATCTCTTCCTATGTGATCATGGTTCTCTGACCAGAAGTTGGGCCTGATCATCTAGGGTTTCAGCACTGTATTGAGGATCATAGACCACCAGAGAATTCCTGGCTCCCGTGAATATTAATTGGTGAGAGTCCCTCTGAAGGCCTCCATCTGAAACTAAGAACCAATTCCCCCCAAAAGCCTATACTATCCAGACCTCATGCCACACACCATGCAAAAAGCAAGACAGAAACACAAGCCAAATCATCCTCAGACGGGCTGCCTGAAGTCAGGTTAAACCTGTATATACCTGCAAAAGACACCACTGACATGGTCCTGCCATGAGAGAGAGAAGCCTCAGTTGTGGCCACAAGAATATAGTTGCCAGGTCCTAAACCTCCAAGGACACACAACCACTGGACCACACTTATCTACTCAGGGCACAGACCAGAAACAAGAACTACAACCCTGTACCCTGGGAAGTAAAGACCGTTAACATAGAAAGATTAAAAAAAATGTGAAGACAGTAAAGGATGTTGCAGGCCACGAAACAAGGTAAAAACCCACAAGACATAATTAAAGAGGAAATAGAAAGTGTCACTGAAAAAGAATTGAGAGTAACAATAGTAAAGATGATCAAACATCTCAGAAAATAAATGGAGATCATGCATGAAACATTTAGAAGGGCATGGAACAATGAAACAACAACAACAAATGATTAACTGCACAATAACTGGCATAGGTATACTGTAGGCTGATCCATGCTTTTGTACAGAAGAAGCCAGAACAACATTGGAAAATAATTATCTTCCAATTTAAAAATGAAGTATTAAAAGAAACACAAGCTTTAAATACCACAGCAGACCTGAGATTTTAATTGATACTTAAGTAGATTTCATCCAAAACAGCAAAATGCAGTTTCTTATCATGGGCAAATGAAATATGTCCAGAACAAATCACAAATTGGATCACAAATCAATCCTCTGTAAATTTAAAATAATCAAAATTATATCAAGCATTTTGCTTACCATAATGTTATGCTTTAAATGTCAGTTATGTGAGGAGCAAAACAAAAACAAACAAACAAGAAACAAAAATAACAAACAAAAAACTAAAACACACCAATACATTGAGGCTTATGTATACACCCCTACATGGCCAAGAAATCAATGAAGAAATCAGAGAGAATATACATATATATATATATCCATATATATATATATGTGTGTGTGTGTGTGTGTTTATGTTCATACAAACAAATGACAATAAAATGTGATTGCATAAAGCTTATGAAACAGGGAAAAACACTAAGAGTAAAGATTATAACAAAGGAATGTCTCAAATAATCAACCTAACCTTACAACTAAAGCTATTAGACAAACACAAAAAACATACAAAATGCAAAATTAGTTTTCGGGGAAAAGATTTTAGAGAATAGGACAGAAGAAGAAAGATGAAAACGATAGCAACAATCAATATTACTAAAAGGGGGCGCTAGGAGAGCATAAAGAAAATACATAAATCATGAGCCAGACTCATCAACCAAAAAGGGAGAACACTCAAATCAATAGATAGATATGAGAAAGGAGACGTTATAAGTGACACCACAGGAATATCACAGGATCATAAGAGACTTAAACAAGCATCTTTAAGTCAATAAAATGTAGAACCTGGAAGTCACAGACAAATTCCTGGAAACTCAACTAAGAGGAAAGAGAAAATATGGACACACAATAACAAGCACTAATATTGAAACTGTAATGAAAAATTTTCCCATTAACAAAATTCAAGGTCAGGATAGCCTCAAAGGTAAGTTTTATGAACCATTAAGAGAAATGTTAACACACACACTTCTGAAAATCTTCCAAAATACTACAGTAGTAGGAAAACCTGCAAACTTATCATATGAGTACAGCATCACCCTGATATCAAAGTTAAAGATAACACAGAAAAGGAAAATTACAGACCAATATCTGTGTATGCAAGAGTGGTGACCATAGCACAGGAGCGGCACACACGCAGGAACAGCCAAGAGGAGAGACCCCACGTCCAAGGTGAAGAGCGGTGGCCCAGAGGAGCTACCCCACGTCCAACGTCAGGAATGGCGGCTGTGAGGAGATACCCTAGGTCCAAGGACAGGAGCAGTGGCCGTGTGGAGATACCCCATATCCAAGGTAAGGAGAAGCAGCTGCACTTTTCCGGAGAGGCTGTGAAGAGATACTGCACATCCAAGGTAAGAGAAACCCATGTAAGATGGTAGGCAGTGAGAGAGGGCATCAGAGGGCAGACAGACTGAAACCACAATCACAGAAAACTAGCCAATCTGATAACATGGACCACAGCCTTGTCTAACTCAATGAAACTAAGCCATAATGTGTGGGCCACCCAAGACAGATCGGTCATGGTGCAGATATCTGACAGAATGTGGTCCCCTGGATAAGGGAATGTCAAACCACTTCAGTATTCTTGCCTTGAGAACCCCGTGAACAGTGTGAAAAAGCAAAAAGATGAAAGATGAATTCCCCAGGTTGGTAGGTGTGTGGAGAAATAACTCCAGAAAGAATGAAGGGATGGAGCCAAAGCAAAACCAACAACCAGCTGTGGATGTGACCGGTGATGGAAGCAAGGTCTGGTGCTGTAAAGAGCAATATTGCAAGGGAACCTGGAATGTTAGGTCCATGAATCAAGGCAAATTGGAAGTGGTCAAGCAGGAGATGGCAAGAGTGAACATAGACATTCTAGGAATCAGCAAAAGAAGATGGACTGGAATGTGTGAACTTAACTCCAATGAACATTATATTTACTACTGTGGGCAGGAATCCCTTAGAAGAAATGGAGTAGCCATCATAGTCAACAAAACAGTCTGAAAGGTAGGTAGTACTTGGATGCAATCTCAAAAACGACAGAATGATCTCTGTTCGTTTCCAAGGCAAACCATTCAATATCACGGTAATTCAAGTCAATGCCCTGACCAGTGTTCTTGAAGAAGCTGAAGTTGAATGGTTCTATGAAAACCTACAAGACCTACTGGAACTAACGCCCAAAAAAGATGTCCTTTTCATCATGGGGACTGGAATGCAAAAGTAGGAATCAAGAAACACCTGGAATAACAGGCAAATTTGGCCTTGGAATACAGAGTGAAGCAGGGCAAAGTCTAATAGAGTTTTGCCAAGAGAATGCACTGGTCAAAGAAAACACCCTCTTCCAACAACACAAGAGAAGACTCTACACATGGACATCACTAGATGGTCAATACGAGAATCAGACTGATTATATTCTTTGCAGCCAAAGATGGAGAAGCTCCATACAGTCAGCAAAAACAAGACCGGGAGCTGACTGTGGCTCAGATCACGAACTCCTTATTGCCAAATTCAGACATAATCTGAAGAAAGTAAGGATAACCACTAGACCATTCAGGTATGACCTAAATCAAATATCTTTTGATTATGCAGTGGAAGTGAGAAATAGATTTAAGGGACTAGATCTCATAGACAGAGTGCCTGAAGAACTATGGACGAGGTTCATGACATTGTACAGGACAAAGTGATCAAGACAATATCCAAGAAAAAGAAATGTGAAAAAGCAAAATGGTTGTCTGAGGAGGCCTTACAAATAACTGTTAAAAGAAGAAAAGCAAAAAGCAAAGGAAACAAAAGGAAAGATATACCCATTGGAATGCAGAGTTCCAAAAAATAGCAAGGAGAGATGAGAAAGCCTTCCTCAGTGAGCAATGCAAAGAAATAGAGGAAAACAATAGAATGGGAAAGACTAGAGATCTCTTCAGGAAAATTAGAGATACCAAGGGAACATTTCATGCAAAGATGGGCTCAATAAAGGACAGACGTGGTATGGACCTGATAGAAGCAGAAGATAATAAAAAGTGGTGGCAGAATACACAGAAGAACTGTACAAAAACGATCTTCATGACCCAGATAACCACAATTGTGAGATCACTCTCCTAGTGCCAGACATCCTGGAATGTGAAGTCAAATAGGCCTTAGGAAGCATCACTATGAACAAAGCTAGTGGAGGTGATTGAATTCCAGTTGAGCTATTTCAAATCCTAAAAGATGATGCTGTTTTCGAAAGTGATAGACTCAATATGCCAGCAAATTCGGAAAACTCAGCAGTGGTCACAAGACTGGAAAAGGTCAGTTTTCCTTCCAATCCCAAAGAAAGGCAACACCAAAGAATGCTAAAACTACTGCACAATTGCACTCATGTCACATGGTAGTAAAGTAATGTTCAAATTTCTCCAAGCCAGGCTTTGGCAATATGTGAACCGTGAACTTCCAGATGTTCAAGCTGGTTATAGAAAGGCAGAGGAACCAGATATCAAATTGCCAACATCTGCTTGATCATCGGAAAAGCAAGAGAGTTCCAGAAAACATCTATTTCTGCTTTATTGACTATGCCAAAGCCTTTGACTGTGTGGATCACAATAAACCGTGGAAAATTCTGAAAGAGGTGGGAATACCAGACCACCTGACCTGCCTCTTGAGAAAACAGAATGCAGGTCAGGAAGCAACAGTTAGAACTGGACATGGAACAACAGGCTGGTTCCAATTAGGAAAAGGAGTTTGTAAAGACTGTATATTTTCACCCTGCTTATTTAACTTATATGCAGAGTACATCACGAGAAATGCTGAGCTGGAAGAAGCACAAGCTGGAGTCAAGATTGCCGGGAGAAATATCAATAACCTCAGATAGGTGGATGAAATCAACCGTATGGCAGAAAGTGAAGTACTAAAGAGCCTCTTGATGAAAGTGAAAGAGGAGAGTGAAAAAACTTGGCTTAAAGCTCGACATTCAGAAAGCTAACATTATGGCATCCGGCCATCACTTCATGGCCAATAGATGGGGAAAGTGTGGAAACAGTGGCTGGCTTCATTTTAGGGGGGGGGGCTCCACAATCACTGCAAATGCTGATTGCAGCTATGAAATCAAAAGACAGTTGCTCCTTGGAAGGAAAGTTATGACCAACCTTGACAGCATATTAAAAAGCAGAGACATTACCTTGCCAATAAATGTCCATCTAATCAAGGCTATGGTTTTTCCAGTAGTCACGTATGGATGTGAGAGATGGACTATAAAGCTTAGCACCGAAGAATTGATGATTTTGAACTGGGGTGTTGGAGAAGACTCTTTAGAGTCCCTTGGACTTCAAGGAGATCCAACTAGTTCATCCTAAAGGTGATCAATTCTGGGCGTTCATTGGAAGGACTGATGTTGCAGCTGAAACTCCAATACTTTGGCCACCTGATTTGAAGAGCTGACTCATTTGAAAAGATCCTGATCCTGGGACAAATTGAGGGAATGAGGAGAAGTGGATAACAGAGGATGAAATGGTTGGATCGCATCATCGACTCAAGGGACATGAGTTTAGGTAGGCTCTCGGAGTTGGTGATGGACAGGGAGGCCTGGCGTGCTTGAGTTCATGGGGTCAAAAAGAATTGGACACGACTGAGGGACTGAACTGAACTGAACTGAACTGATACCTGAATTGTCTTGTGGTTTTCCATACATTTCAACTTAAGTCTCTATTTGGGAGTAAGGAGTTCATGATCTGAGCCACAGTACGGCCCCCATCTTGTTTTTGCTGACTGTATAGAGCTTCTCCATCTTTGGCTGCATAAAATGTAATCAGTCTACTTTTGCTATGGACCATCTGGTGATGTCCACCTGTAGAGTCTTATCTCGTGTTGTTGGAAGAGGGTGTTTGCTATAACCAGTGAATTCTCTTGGCAGAATTCTATTGGCCTTTGCCCTGTTCCATTCTGTACTCCAAGGCCAAATTTCTCTGTTACTCCAGGTGTTTCTTGACTTCCTGCTTTTGTATTCACGTCCCCTGTAATGAAAATGACATCTTTTCTGGGTGTTAATTCTACTAGGTCTTGTACGTGTGCATAGAACCATTCAACTTCAGCTTCTTCAGCATTACTGGTCTGGATATAGACTTGGAATACCATGATATTGAATGGTTTGCCTTGGAAATGAATGGAGGTCATTCTGTCATTTTTGAGACAGTATCCAAGTACTACATTTCAGACTCTTTTGTTGACTATGATGGCTACTCCATTTCTTCTAAGGCATTCCTGCTCACAGTAGTAGATATAATGATCATCTGAGTCAAATTCACCCATTCCAGTCCATCTTAGTTTGCTGATTCCTAGAATGTCAATGGTCACTTTTGCCATCTCCTGTTTGACCACTTCCAATTTGCCTTGATTCATGGACCTAACATTCCAGGTTCCTATGCAATACTGCTCTGTATAGTATTGGAACTTTCTTCCATCGTCAGTCACATCCACAGCTGTTGTTTTTGCTGTGTTGTTTTTGCTTTGACTCCTTCTCTTCATTCTTTCTGGAGTTATTTCAACACTGATCACCAGTAGCATTTTGGACAACTACCAACCTGGGGAGTTCATCTTTCAGTGTCATATATTTTATTTTTTTCTTTTCATACTCTTCATGTGGTTCTCAAGGCAGGAATACTGAGGTGGTTTGCCATTCCCTTCTCCAGTGGACCACATTTCATCAGAACTCTCCACCATGACCGAGAGGAGAAGGGGATGATTGAGGATTAGATGGTTAAATGGTATCAGTGACTCACTGGACTTGAGTTTGAGTAAACTCCGGGAGTTGCTTATGGACAGGGAGGCCTGACATGCTGCATTCTATGGGGTCACAAAGAGTCCAGTTCAGGCATATGACTGAGAGACTGAACTGAAGTGTGGGCTTTTAACTTTTTCCTTTGCCTGCAAAATATTTCTCTGTTTTCACATTTCTTTATCTTACTATGTTAATTGTCCTTTCTTCACAGGGTGCAGGGCTGTAGTTTTTTTTTTTTTCATTTATTTTTATTAGTTGGAGGCTAATTACTTCACAATATTGTAGTGGTTTTTGTCATACATTGACATGAATCAGCCATGGATTTACATGTATTCCCTATCATGTTCCCTGCTCCCACCTCCCTCTCTACCCGATCCCTCTGGGTCTTCCCAGTGCACCAGGCCCGAGCACTTGTCTCATGCATCCAACCTGGGCTGGTGATCTGTTTCACTATAGATAATATACATGTTTCGATGCTGTTCTCTCGAAACATCCCACCCTTGCCTTCTCCCACAGAGTCCAAAAGTCTGTTCTGTACATCTGTGTCTCTTTTTCTCTTTTGCATATAGGGTTATCATTTACCATCTTTCTAAATTCCATATATATGTGTTAGTGTACTGTAATGGTCTTTATCTTTCTGTCTTACTTCACTCTGTATAATGGGCTCCAGTTTCATCCATCTCATTAGAACTGATTCAAATGAATTCTTTTTAATGGCTGAGTAATATTCCATGGTGTATGTGTACCACAGCTTTCTTATCCATTCGTCTGTTGATGGACATCTTGGTTGCTTCCATGTCTTGGCTATTATAAATAGTGCTGCCATGAACATTGGGGTGCATGTGTCTCATTCAGATCTGGTTTCCTTCGTGTGTATGCCCAGAAGTGGTATTGCTGGGTCACATGGCAGTTCTATTTCCAGTTTTTTTTTTTAAAGATATCTCCACACTGTTCTCCATAGCGGCTGTACTAGTTTGCATTCCCATCAACAGTGTAAGAGGGTTCCCTTTTCTCCACACCCTCTCCAGCATTTATTGCTTATTAGACTTTTGGATAGCAGCCATCCTGACTTGCGTATAATGGTACTTCATTGTGGTTTTGATTTGCATTTCTCTAATAATGAGTGATGTTGAGCATCTTTTCATGTGTTTGTTAGCCATCTGTATGTCTTCTTTGGAGAAATGTCTGTTTAGTTCTTTGGCCCATTTTTTGATTGGGTCATTTATTTTTCTGGAATTGAGCTGCAGGAGTTGCTTGTATATTTTTGAGATTAATCCTTTGTCTGTTTCTTCATTTGCTATTATTTTCTCCCAATCTGAGGGCTGTCTTTTCACCTTACTTATAGTTTCCTTTGTTGTGCAAAAGCTTTTAAGTTTCATTAGGTCCCATTTGTTTAGTTTTGCTTTTATTTCCAATATTCTGGGAGGTGGGTCATAGAGGATCTTGCTGTGATTTATGTCAGAGAATGTTTTGCCTATGTTCTCTAGGAGTTTTATACTTTCTGGTCTTACATTTAGATCTTTAATCCATTTTGAGTTTATTTTTGTGTATGGTGTTAGAAAGTGGTCTCGTTTCATTCTTTTACAAGTGGTTGACCAGTTTTCCCAGCACCACTTGTTAAAGAGGTTGTCTTTTTTCCATTGTATATCCTTGCCTCCTTTGTCAAAGATAAGGTGTCCATAGGTTCGTGGATTTATCTCTGGGCTTTCTATTCTGTTCCATTGATCTATATTTGTCTTTGTGCCTGTACCATACTGTCTTGATGACTGTGCCTTTGTAGTAGAGTCTGAAGTCAGGCAGGTTGATTCCTCCAGTTCCATTCTTCTTTCTCAAGATTACTTTGGCTATTCGAGGTTTTTTGTATTTCCATACAAATTGTGAAATTATTTGTTCTAGTTCTGTGAAAAATTCCGTTGGTAGCTTGATAGGGATTGCATTGAACCTATAGATTGCTTTGGGTAGAATAGCCATTTTGACAATATTGATTCTTCCAATCCATGAACACGGTATGTTTCTCCATCTGTTTGTGTCCTCTTTGATTTCTTTCATCAGTGTTTTATAGTTTTCTATGTATAGGTCTTTTGTTTCTTTAGGTAGATATACTCCTAAGTATTTTATTCTTTTTGTTGCAATGGTGAATGGTATTGTTTCCTTAAGTTCTCTTTCTGTTTTTTCATTGTTAGTATATAGGAATGCAAGGGATTTCTGTGTGTTAATTTTATATCCTGCAACTTTACTATATTCAGTGATTATCTCTAGTAATTTTCTGGTAGAGTCTTTAGGGTTTTCTATGTAGAGGATCATGTCATCTGCAAACAGTGAGAGTTTCACTTCTTCTTTTCCTATCTGGATTCCTTTTACTTCTTTTTCTGCTCTGATTGCTGTGGCCAAAACTTCCTAAACTATGTTGCATAGTAGTGGTGAGAGTGGGCACCCTTGTCTTGTTCCTGATTTTAGGGGAAATGCTTTCAATTTTTCACCACTGAGGGTGATGCTTGCTGTGGTTTGTCATATATAGCTTTTATTATGTTGAGGTATGTTCCTTCTATTCTTGCTTTCTGGAGAGTTATAATTGTAAATGGGTGTTGAATTTTGTCAAAGGCTTTCTCTGCATCTATTGAGATAATCATATGGTTTTTATCTTTCAATTTGTTAATGTGGTGCATTACATTGATTGATTTGTGGATGTTAAAGAATCCTTGCATTCCTGGGATAAAGCCCACTTGGACATGGTGTATGATGTTTTTAATATGTTGTTAGATTATGTTTGCTAGTATTTTGTTAAGGATTTTTGCATCTAAATTCATCAGTGATATTGGCCTGTAGTTTTCTTTTTTTGTGGCATCTTTGTCTGGTTTTGGAATTAGGGTGATGATGGCCTCATAGAATGAGTTTGGAAGTTTACCTTCTTCTGCAATTTTCTGGAAGAGTTTGAGTAAGATAGGTGTTAGCTCTTCTCTCAATTTTTGGTAGAATTCAGCTGTGAAGCCATCGGGTCCTGGGTTTTTGTTTGCTGGAAGATTTCTGATTACAGTTTCGATTTCCTTGCTTGTGATGGGTCTGTTAAGATCTTCTATTTCTTCCTGGTTCAGTTTTGGAAAGTTATACTTTTTTCTAAGAATTTGTCCATTTCATCCAAGTTGTCCATTTTATTGGCATAGAGCTGCTGGTGGTAGTCTCTTATGATCCTTTGTATTTCAGTGTTGTCTGTTGTGATCTCTCCATTTTCGTTTCTAATTTTGTTAAATAGGTTCTTCTCCATTTGTTTCTTAATGAGTCTTGCTAATGGTTTGTCAATTTTGTTTATTTTGTAAAAAAAAAACCAGCTTTTAGCTTTGTTGATTTTTGCTATGGTCTCTTTAGTTTCTTTTGCATAGGGCTGTAGTTCTTACTTCCTATCTGTACCCCAAGTGGATAAGTCTGGTTGAGTGGCTTGTGTGGCCTTCGAATGAGAGGGAATGGAAGCTATGTTATTGTGGCCACAGCTGAGGCTTCTTTCTGTAATGGCAGAACCATGTCAGTTGGTTTCTTTTGCAGGTGTGTACAGGTTTAGTCTGACTTTGGGCAGCCTGTCTGCTAATGATTCAGTTTGTGTTTCTGTCTTGCTTGTTGTGTGGCGTGAGGCACCCACTCTGGGTAGTGCAGTCAATTGGGAAAAATTGGGTCTTAGATTCAGGTTCAGACCTTCATGGGGACTCACATCAAATAATATTTACTGGAGCCAGGTATTCTCTGGTCGTCTATGATCCTGGACTCAGTGCTGACACCCTAGAAGATCAGGCCCAACTTCTGGTCAAAGAAACAAGATCCCAGAGTAAGAGATTGAGGAGGGGGAGAAACACAATTGGTAAGAAAACAAAATCAAGAAAAATAACACAACCATTAGTTAGAATAGTGAAAAAGACAGAAACAAGAGAACTAATCAAATAAATCAAATTCCAAATAACATCAACAGAACAGAGCACCACCTGAAAGATAAAGAAGACCAATCTGACAAAAATGATAAGAGCCTCCTCACAGAACAACATCAAATCACAGTTAATAGAGAAATATATATCTATTAAAGAAAGAGAAAAGCATCAACAAAAATACACAGAAAGTAGGAAAACAAGGTAAATTCAAAATGTATATATACAAAAGTAAAAATATGATTTAAACAGTCTTAAAAGACCAAATAAATAGGAATGATAACAAGAAAGACTACAACTGAGAAAAGAGCGAACTGACAACAGAACAAATTAAAACGTTTTAATTATAATAAATGCTACCTAAGGTCTCAGCTGTCATTGTACTACTGGTCCTCAAGATAAACCACAACAAAGCTTGTGTCTCCAGGAAGCTCTCCTATGTTGAGGAGATCTAGACACTGGATATGCTATAGGGATGGCTCACACTCTAATCTGGTTTAACTACTATGTGTTTTTAAAGCAGCCAGAGCCTGGGTATTTTCTGTTGTGGGAACTCCAACTGTCCTTATAGGTATTCCATAGATAAAGAGTCTGTGTAGTTGATCATGTGGATTTAATCTGTAGCTTGTTCAGCTGGTGCGAAAAGTTTCAATCCTCTTTCTTAGTGACGCTGCCCCTGGGTCTCAGATGTAATTTTATCACTACCTCTATATGTGGTCACTAAAGGAGTCTTCCCAAGACTCTTATGGAACACTTGTATCTGCCTTGGTGAGCACAGGTGGAGGTGGTACATCTACTTGGACAGCAGGATTCCTGGTGCTACCAGTTGTACAGAGGAACCAGCAACCATAAGCATAATGGGATTCTTTTCTAGCCTCTGGAGGCATGAGTGTGAGTGGTAGTTCTGGCTAGTCTTTCTCTATCCCTGCTAGTAAGTCTGAGAATGTGGGAACAAGGGGGATACAATGGTGTCTCCACATGCTGTGTCTGACTCAGCACTAAGGTCCTGCTCACAAAACTTAACTGCTCATTTCTGCTCACAAAACTTAACTGTTTTCTCTGCGAAGTCAAATGTCAAAGACTGGCATGGGCATAATTTAACTGTTGTAGAAATAAATGGCAATTGCTCAGGAAACCACCGTTTAGTAGTTGATTACTTGAAAAAGATAGAGAAACAAACAACCAACCAAAACAAAACAAAACAAAAAAAAGGCTTGTGTACTTGATAAAACTTAGTTGGTATTTCAACTGTAGAAAAAGCATGGGAAATCAATAAAATCATGTACATCTGCTTCTTTGTCACTGATAATGGTTTGGAAAGTGTGGTTCACTACAAAATTTGGAAAATTCTAAAAGACACAGGAATACCAGTCCACCATACCTGTCTCCTGTGAAACGAGTATTCAGGTCAAGACATAACAATTACATTCGAACAAGGAAAAATGAACTGGTTCAAAATTAGAAAAGACATGCATCAATGCTATATATTGTCACCCAGCTTATTTAACTTCTGTGCAGAGTACATCATGGAAACTAACATGCTGAATGAGTCTCAAGCTGGAAACAAATTTCTGTAAGAATTTTGAAGTAACCTTAGTTCTACAGATGACACAACCCAAATGGCAGAAAGGCAATAGTAACTAAAGAGTTTTGTGATGAAGGTGAAAGAAGAGTGAAAAAGCTATATTAAAACTCAATATTCAAGAAATAAAGTCATCCCATTTGGTCCCACATTTCAAGTCATATCGATGGAGATACAACAGAATCCGGGACAGCTTTAATTTTCTTGACTTCCAACATCACTGTGGGCAATGATTGAAGCCATGAACGTGAAAGACACTTGGCCCTTGGACGAAAAACTATGACCAATGTGGACACAAGTTAAAAAGCAGAGTCATTACTGGTAAAGATCCAAATAGTCAAAGCTATGGTTTTTCGAGGAGTCATTTATGGAGCTGAGAGATGGAAAACACAAGAACTGAGTGCCAAATCACTGAGGCTTTGCAACTGTGATGCTGGAGAAGACTCTTGAGAGTCCTGTGGGCAGGAGAGGTATCAAACAACTCAATCATGAAAGAAATCAACTTGGACTGTTCATGGAGGGACTGATGCTGAACGTGAAGAGTCAATAGTTTGGCCATCTGAGGCCAAGAGCCAAATCACTGGGAAAGACCCTGAAGCTGGGAAAATGTAGTGCAGGAGGAGAAGGGAACCAAAAAGGACAGCTCAGCTCAGTTCTGTTCAGTTGCTCAGTCATGTCCGACTCTTTATGACCCCATGGACTGCAACACACCAGGTCTCTCTGCTCTTCACCAACTTGCAGGATTTATTCAAACTCATGCCCACTGAGTCAGTGATGACATTAAACCATCTCATCCTCTGTCATCTCCCTCTCCTCCCACTTTGAATCTTTCCCAGCATCAGGGACTTTTCATATGAGTCAGTTCTTTGCATCAGGTGGCCAAAGTATTGGAATTTCAGCTCCTACATCAGTGCTTCCAATGAATATTCAGGACTGATTTCCTTTAGGATGGACTGGTTGGATCTCCTTGCAGTCCAAGGGACTCTCAGGAGTCTTCTCCAGCACCAGAGTTCAAAAGCACCAATTCTTCAGCACTCAGCTTTCTTTATAGTCCAACTCTCATGTCCATACATGACTACTGGAAAAACCATAGCCTTGACTAGATGAACATTTGTCGACAGGCGTCTTGAGGAAGAAGTTTGCTGTGAGAAAAACCAGAGCATTTCAAACAAAGGAAAGAGTCTAACCAAGAATCAGAAGCATGAAAGAGACTCACAGTTTCATGCAAATACAATTTTGGGAGACAGCATATAAGGTGGGGGTGTCACCAGGCAGGACAGAGAAGGGCCAGGTTTATGGAACCTCACATGCCCTGCTCAGGCATTTAGATTTCAGCCTGTAGGTTAATGTTTGCACTGACCTTCATTGCTCATATAACTCACTTAATGGGTTTCCCTGGTGGCTCAGTAGTAAAAAATCGCCTGCATGCAGGAGTCACAGGAGACCCGGGTTGATCCCTGGGCCAAAAAGTTCCCCTGGAGGAGGAAATGGAAACCCACTCCAGTATTCTTGCCTGTAGAATCCCATGCGAAGAGGAGCCTGGTGGGCTACAATCTATGGGGTCACAAAGAGTTGGACACAACTGAAGCGAGTTAGCATGCATGCACACATAACTCACTTAACAGAACATGTAATGGTGTCATAGACATTTTAAGATAGATAACAAGCAGGTTTCTGGTGTGTAACCACGTGTATCTAGTGAGAAAGCTTCATGTGAACGGAGCCAGGTCTCAGGTGGCCAAGCCACTGTGAAACCTTGATCCAGCTGCAGTGATGTGACTGTGGGTGATGTTTACACCATCTCCAGCTGTGCAAATGAAAATAGAGAAATGGTGTTGAGACTGAGATAAACTCCTTTAACTCTACTCTCTCATTCATTTAGAGTCTAGATTTTTATAGACTGACTTTATATTGGGAAGTTATAAACTACACTTTAAATTTAGAAAGTGAGCTTATACTAACAAATAATTCCAGAAAAATAAATGACCCAATCAAAATATGGGTCAAAGAACTAAACAGACATTTCTCCAAAGAAGACATACAGATGGCTAACAAACACATGAAAAGATGCTCAACATCACTCATTATCAGAGAAATGCAAATCAAAAGCACAATGAGGTACCATTGCACACCAGTCAGGATGGCTGCTATCCAAAAGCCTACAAGCAATGAATGCTGGAGAGGGTGTGGAGAAAAGGGAACCCTCTTACACTGTTGGTGGGAATGCAAACTAGTACAGCCGCTATGGAGAACAGTGTGGAGATTTCTTAAAAAAAAAAAAACAAAACAAAAACAAAAAACTGGAAATAGAACTGCCATATGACCCAGCAATACCACTTCCAGGAATACACACTGTGGAAACCAAATCTGAAAGAGACACGTGTACCCCAATGTTGATCACAGCACTGTTTATAATAGCCAGGACATGGAAGCAACCTAGATACCCATCAGCAGACGAATGGATAAGGAAGCTGTGGTACATATACACCATGGAATATTACTCAGCCATTAAAAAGAATTCATTTGAATCAGTTCTAATGAGACGGATGAAACTGGAGCCCGTTATACAGAGTGAAGTAAGCCAGAAAGATAAAGACCAATACAGTTTACTAACGCATATATATGGAATTTAGAAAGATGGTAACGATAACCCTATATGCAAGACAGAAAAACAGACACAGATGTACAGAACAGACTTTTGGACTCTGTGGGAGCAGGCAGGGGTGCAACGTTTCAAGAAAACAGCTTCGCAACATGCATATTATCTAGGGTGAAACAGATCATCAGCCCAGGCTGGATGCATTAGACAAGTGCTCGGGACTGGTGCACTGGGAAGACCCAGAGGGATGGGGTGGAGAGGGAGGTGGGAGGGGGGATTGGGACAGGGAACAAATGTAAATCCATGGCTGATTCATGTCAATGTATGACAAAAACCACTACAATATTGTGAAGTAATTAGCCTCCAACTAATAAAAATAAATGAAAAAAATTAAAACAAAAACCAAAAAAACAAAATACAGCTATTGGCTATTTGACTCATGGGAGTTCAGTGTTGCCTTCTATTTTAAACAGGGTTCCACTGCTGAGAAATTGAAAGCCCACTCTTAGTGTAACAGGGAGCCAGTTACGAGGTGGCCTCAGCAGGTGCATGACTCAGGGAAAGAACAGCCAGGGGTGAGTGTATGACGGTGAACTTGGACATGCCCCCTTTCCCCTGGGCTGTTCTTATTGTCACAGCTTAAGAACAGCACCACATGCGTGAGGACAGCTCCAGCACCATGCCTCACAGCTCGGGCATCCAGCCTTTCTGAGCTCTGTCTCCACATCTATGAAATGGCTTGTTTTCTGGGTTGTATTTATATTTAAGCAGCATCTCCTGCAGCCCATGAAGTGCAGTTTCACCACCATTAGTTCTTGGACAAGTGACCACAGTCATGCCAACCTCCAAAGCCCTCAGGGAGCACCTTCATGCTTGTCTAGCCCATTAGTTAAGCCAACATCCAGCTTCATAGTCCCAGCAGAAGCTTTGAGATGCTCCACACAGTTAAAAGTAATCTTTTGTTTCACCTCAAGCCAGTCATTTCTTAGACAAAAATAGAGAGACAGAGAGAGAAATTCTTGATCTAGATGGGTTCTATTTCTCATCAACTCCAAACTTCTCTGTGCCAGTTTGGAAAGCCAGTCATGTGATTTTTTATTGAAATATAGTTGATTTACAATGTTGTGTTACTTTCTGCTATTGAGTGAACAGTGATTCAGTTACATTCATATATATTAGTTTTCATATTCTTTATGGTTTATTGCAGGATGTTGCATATAGTTCCCTGTGCTATAACAGTGGGACCTTGTTGTTTATCCATTCTGTATATAATAGTTTGCATCTGCTCATCTCGACCTCCCAACCCTTTCCTTCCCCACCCTCTCTCCCTTGGTAACTGCAAGTCTGTTCTCTGAGTCTGTCTCTGTTTTGTACATAGGTTCATTTGGGTTGTATTTTAGGTTCCACATATGTGATATCATATGATGTTTACTTCTATCTTTCTGACTTACTTCACTTAGTAGGACAATCCCTGGGACCATCCATGCTGCTGCAAATGGCATTATTTCATTACCTTTATGGGTCAGTAATATATATATATGTATATATAAAACATCTTAAGCATTCATCTGTGGATGGACACTTAGGTTGTTTCCATGTCTAGATTGTTGTAAATAGTGCTGCTGTGTACACGGGGGTGTATCTTTTCTAAGTAAAGTGTTTTCTGGGTACACACCAGGAGTGGGGTTGCTGGATCCACATGGTAACTCTGTTTTCAGTTTGCTGAGGAACCTCCAGACTGTTCTCCACTGGGGCTGCACCAACGTCCATTCCCACCCACAGGGCAAGAGGGCCCCCTCTCTCCGCCCCCTCAGCAGCACTCTTTCACGTGGTTGTGCACTCACACATAGTCACGTTTTGTTCTCCTTGGTGCCCAGGCGAGGCCTCTGCCCTTGTGTGTCTGCACGATGCACGTTTCAGACACATGTGCAAACCACACGGCACCGGTTCCTGGCTTGGGTAGGAGGCCCCGCGTTTGTGAGCAGCCTCACTGGCCCTGGGGCACTCTCTCTTGGAGTCGTAAGAGGGTGGATGGTGGGAGGACTTTCCCTCCATGCCTCCCGCCCTGGACCCGCTGGGGACTCCCGGCTGTCAGTGCTCCTGCACTGCCCTCGCTGCTCGGAAGCTGCTGATCCCCTCACCCTCACCGTACAGCAGGGACCATGGAACTCTCCATCCAGAAAGAAAAGGACACAGCGAGAATGAGAGGAAGACATGCCATGCACTGAGGAGAACGTTCCTGAAGATTCCAGATCACATGCTGTCACATCACAGCCCAGAGTGTGCCCTTAGACTCAGAGTGGTTTCTGTCGACAACTTTGAAGCATTCTTCAATCACTGGTTGACATACAGGCCTTGATGGTCTGGAATAAAACCTCTGAAATCCAGATGACCCTGATTTAGTCACTGAGAACACAGGCAGAGTCGAGTAGATGTTGGAAAAGGAAAAAAAGAAAAGAAAAAACTCTCTTGAAGGAACAAAGCAAGATGAAAAGCCTGTTGGTTCTGTTTAAGAAAACTCCTTCTGAATGTTATCTTTGCATTTCGCTGTTAATCTGCTGAGTGTCTTTCCTCATTTCAGCAGGTTGTGGTCGCTTAGAAAGTTGCAAAACATGTCTCTTTCTAAACAGTCTCTTGAAATAAGGCTTCTCACAGGTTCAGTTGAGACTATCCCACTTGGTGCAAGTGGGCTCTTTTTATCAGTTTTCCTTTTCACGACAAGAAAGCTCGTAGAGACAGGGAGCCTGCTGTCACTGCAGCTCATTTCCCTGCAGGTTCAAACCCACAGCTAGGTTCCATCACCCTCTGCAGCTGCCTTCAGGGAGCTGACCCCTGCCTTCCAGCTCCATAGCATTAGCTATGCAAAATAAGTTGCTGGCAGATTTTGGCATTTCTGTACAAAAAAATATGAACACATTTTGTCTGTCCTTTATCACAAATTAAACTCTTGTGGGATAATTGAGGGCTTGCAAGATAGAATGCAATCCATCTGACTAGAAATCCGAGACCTGGCTGGGCTACCTCCCAGGAGAGTCACAGCACCCTCACACCGCACACCGAGCCCCTTGCAGATGTGTTTCGACTTTGCCCTCACGGGTCCACACAGCTCAGTTAAGAGCAGCTACGAGGGACACTCAGAGCATGAGAGGGTTCCTGCCTACAGAGCTTGTGTCTGCAGGAAGACACTTTGAACAGAAAGGTCCCTCCTGGAGTCAGAGCTATACCACCCTGTGTGCAGGGCCGGGAGAAGCCTGAGGGATTCCCCGACTCTGTGCCCGGGATGTCGGTGGAACCAATGCTGGAATGAGATGCTGCCCCTGACCTCGGGGAAGCTACAGACTCTGGAGGCTCCCCCTGGCCAAAATGCATGGATTCAAAACCTGCACACTACTCTAAAAGTCAGTTGGTCACCCTCTCCCTTCCCACCAGCAAAGCCCCCAGCCCTGCGACAGACTAAGGCACCCAGACACCCAATCCCTTCACCCACAAGCATGTGGCCCATAGGGCAGAGCCAGGACCAGAGTCTGTCTTTCATTCACGCCCACGAAGTCCAGGTGCCCGTGACAGTGCATTTGTCACCTCTTGTGCACTGGGGAAACTGATCTCATTGCTCATCACTTCCCACGAAAATTTCCTTTGCAGACCTGAGTTCAATGAGCCCCAGTGAAGCCCCAGACACAAGAGGACACTGCAGCCCTGCACTTTAGCTCCTCTTCCTAGAAGCCCTGCAGGGTCAGATTTCTGGTGATTCACTGTGTGCATTCTGGTGTGTCCTCTGAAACCAGTGTCCAAACTGCCTCATCTGAATATGTCAGACCATTCAGTGGACCCTGGGGACTGACCCATCCACTGTGGGCAAGAAGTCTTTCTGTGATGCCTGCTAAGTGCCAGACATGGGCTGAATACTGGGCATGCAGATGTGAGCAAGGCAAAGGCTGCCCTCAAGTAGCCCAGCATCTTCCAATTTACCAGTTGGCCAAGGGGGTAAAGGAGCACGGAGGGGAACCCCTTGTCAAGCACCTCTGCTGGAGGTGGGCTGCCTGCACTCTTGGTTCTGATGACTGGCAACATCAGTGTACATGGTAGTCAGTTAATGACGGCTGTTAAGTTTCCAAGCTAAGCAACAAATAGGCTCAAATGACCAAAGGTTATCACTGAACATACCTGTGGGAAAAGGACATTTCTTTACTTTATGGGTGCAATAACAGTCCAGGTGGCCTTCAGGACTGGCTGAAGTGGGTGTGGATGATCTGGGCTGTGGTCTGGACCTTCAGACGCCACGTTCACCTGTCTGTAGGTGGGAGAGCTCCAACACGACTTGAGTCTATGCTCTTAACGACCTCCTGTCTATGCTGTGAACACGGGATCATGATGTCCAGGGCTAAGAGGTAAAATCTGATCTGTTAACTGGAGAAAAGATCATCATTTGTGGAGCCTCAAACCTGGATGAAGTCAAGTGTCAGTTGTTCAGTTGTGCCTGACTCTGTGCAAGGTTATGAACTGTAGCCCACCAGGCTCCTCTGTCCATGGAATTCTCCAGGCAAGAATACTGGAGTGAGTTGCCATGCCCTCCTCCAGGGGATCTTCCAAACCCAGGGATCGAACCCATGTTTCTTAAGTCTCCTGCATTGCAGGCAGATTCTTTACCACTAGCACCACTTGGGAAGCCTCTATGTATGAGGCACATGGCATATTCTAGGCTTTTTGTTTGTATCACCATTTGGTTCCAGAACAACTCTTTAAGGGGAAGATGCCAATGACCAGCTAATAAAAGTAACCTGCAGAACTCCACTCAGCTAGCCAGTGTTGCTGCTAAGATGTCACTGCCCTTTATAACTAAGAAATATATGTACACGAGCAGCCACATAGCTGGACTCTGTCTGCTGTCAGTCCTGGCAATACCATAGGCAATTCTGTACCTCAGTTACTCATCTGTGAAATGGGTATATAATACTTCTTCACAAGGTTATTTTAAAGACAAAAGGAGTCACCACATGTAAAACACATGGAACAATGCCTGACATGGTGATCATGGTGTAATTATGTCATTGTTGCTATTATTATTATTATTATCACACTGGTACTACCGAAGAGGGAATAGTCAGAGAAATCATCATAGAGAAGATGCTGGAACTGAGCCTTGCAGGCAATACAGAGGTTTAAAGGAGACTAGGTAGGCAGGGCATCAATGGGGATGAGGGGTGAGCAGGCACAAAGATGTGAAACAACACAGCTCTCTTCCAAAGAACAAGGCGTTTGGGAGGTGTGTGTTGGGTGATAGGAGACTGTCTGAGCAGGTCTTTGATTTCGTGCCAAGGGTTTCAACTTTGTCATGCGGGGAATGGAGAGTGAATTGAGGGTATTAACCAGAAGAGGCCAAGGTCAAGACTGTGTGGGAATCCTTGGGTGGAGGTGAGGAGGGCAGTGCTGAAAGTGTTACCATGGCGGTGGTGGCGGGAGATGCTTCAGCAGGTGCGGTTGAGGAGACCTGCTGGGGAATAAGATATGGCAGTTTGAGAGAGATGAGTGTGGAATTACTTCCCTTTAAAAGAAGTGGTCTGCTTGTGCTACATCCTTGAGTCCAAAAGGAAAAGCAGGGAGCTCTGTATCCCCCAAGTGTCAGGATCCATAAGGAATGAGCTCCTGGTCACCCCAGAACCCCACAATCAGCTGGCACCCCTACCTCAAAGATCCTGCACCAGGAACTGAAGCCTCGGTCCTTGGGAAGCACACCCAACACTTGGCGAGTCACTCCTTCTTACATTCAGTGGACTGACCATGAGGTGCGAGGGGAAGTGACACAGACTGGTGGTCAGCAGGGGGTAGAAGCAGGCAGACCGAAGGGCACATTAGGTTCCCACCAGCCAGAGTCTTCCAGTCTGAGTCAAGATTTGATCAAGTTGAAAAAGACAGAAGACTTAAAGTATAGCGTGTCCTCATTGGGATTATAATAAAAGTCTCATTTCTTTGCATTCTGTAATGTGTACATCCAAATAAATATCCTTCTCAGGAAGCTGCACAGCTTGTTCTGATGAGAGGACATTGCTCAGAAGAATTTAGGATATTCCTTGCAGTATGACTTTCTTGGACCTGGCTCCCAAGGAATCTGTAGTTCTTCCCTTAATAATAGACTTGATTGTTGACAGCTATTGTAGTCACCAAACTTACCATAACTTTGTTACAAAATGCAGCTCTAAGTGATCTTTTGCACTTTTTAAAAATCCGAGCTAACATCTAAAAAAGGTAATTGGCAACTTTGAGGTTATTCAAGAGAACAGGCCGCAGTATCTGAACCAAACAATTTCCCAAGGCATACATCCTGTCCATGAATACTTTGTCCTTCATTTATTCAGCAAATATCCACTGACCACTTAATGTGAATAAGACACTGTACATTTTCCTTTAAGGAATACACAGTTCTATAAAATGGGTTCCTAAGCTCCACATATAGTTGGAAAGATAAGACATGATTTTATCATTAGAACTCCAATCAGAACTTAATCACATTGGTTAAAATCCATCACAGAACTATCAGATCACAATACCAGCAGATAATAAGAAGTATTATCACAAGTGCGAGAGACAGGATAATGCATGAACTGTGGGAGTTGTCCTCATAAGAGCCATGACCCCACCCTGATCCAGATCCAGCTTGAACACCCACAGTGATGAATGCAATAGCCAGTGTATGTTTCACTATTTCCTTGTAGTTTGCCTAACCTCACAAAACTGATAAAACTAAGCTCCTTCCTTCACATTCATACTTTGTATTCTGTGATTATGCTAAACAACTAAAAACTTCACCCAGGGTGATACATATGGGGCATAAACATTTTGCTATAGCTCAAAGGCAGAAGAGAAGCGAAAGGCAAAGGAGAAAAGGAAAGACGTAGTCATCTGAGTGCAGAGTTCCAAAAACTAGTAAGGAGATGTAAGAAAACATTCCTAGGAGAACAATGCAAAGAAATAGAGGAAAATAATAGAATGGGAAAGACCAGAGATCTTTGCATGAAAATTAGAGCTACCAAGGGAACAATTCATGCAAATATAGCCACAATAAAGGAAAGAAATGTTATGGACATAAAAGAGGCAGAAAACATTAAGAAGAGGTGGCAAGAATACACAGAAGAACTATACAAAAAAGATCTTCATGACCCAGATAACCACGATGGTGTGATCACTCACCTATAGCCAGACATCCTGGAATGTGAAGTCCAGTGGGCCTTAGGAAGCATCACTAGGAACTACGCTAGTGGAGGTGATGGAATTCCAGCTGAGCTATGTCAAATCCTAAAAGATGATGCTATAAAAGTGCTGCACTCAATATGCCAGCAAATTTGGAAAACTCAGCAGTGGCCACAGGACTGGAAAAGGTCAGTTTTCACTCCAATCCCAAGGCAATACAAAAGAATGTTCAAACTACTACACAATTGCATGCATTTCACATGCTAGCAAGGTCATGCTCAAAATCCTCCAAGCTAGGCTTTAACAGCACCCGGACTGAGAATGTCCAGATATTCAAGCTGGATTTAGAAAAGGCAGGGGAATCAGAGATCAAATTGCCAACATCCATTGGATCATCGAAAAAGCAAGAGAATTCCAGAAAAAATATCTACTTCTGTTTTATTGACTATGCTCAAGCCTTTGACTGTGTGGATTACAACAAACTGTGGAAAATTCTTCAAGAGATGGGGATACCAGACCACCTGACCTGCCTCCTGAGAAATCTGAATGCAGGTCAAAAACCAACAGTTAGAACCAGGCACGGAACAATGGACTGGTTCCAAATTGGGAAAGGAGTACGTCAAGGCTGTATATTGTCACCTTGTTTATTTGACTTATATGTAGAGTGCATCATGAGAAATGCTGGGCTGGATGAAGCACAAGCTGGAATCAAGATTGCCAGAAGAGATACCAATAACCTCAGATATGCAGATAACAACACCCTTTTGGCAGAAAGCGAAGAGAAACTAAAGAGCCTCTTGATGACCCTAAAAGAGCAGAGTGAAAAGGCTGGCTTAAAACGCAGCTTTCAAAAAATGAAGATCATGGCATCTGGCCGCATCATTTCATGGTAAATAGATGGGGAAACAATGGAAGCAGTGACAGACTTCATTTTCTTGGGCTTCCAAATCACTGTGGATGGTGAATGCAGACATGAATTTAAAAGACGCTTGCTCCTTGGAAAGAAAGCTATGACCAACTTAGACAGCGCATTAGAAAGCAGAGACATTACTTTGCCGACAAAGTTGCACATAGTCAAAACTTTGATTTTTCCAATAGTCATATATGGATGTGAAAGTTGGACCACAAAGAAGGTTACACGCCAAAGAGCTGATGTTTTTGAACTGTGGTGTTGGAGAAGACCCTTGAGAGTCCCTTGGCCAGCATGGAGATCAAACCAGTCCATCCTAAAGGAAATCAGTCCTGAATATTCATTGGAAGGACAATGCTGAAGCTCCTAAACTTTGGCCACCTGATGTGAAGAGCCGACACATTAGAAAAGACTCCGGTGCTGTGAAAGATAGAAAGCGGGAGGAAAAGGGGTCGACACAAGGTGAGATGTTTGGATGGCATCACCGATTCAATGGACATGAGTTTGAGTAATCTCCAAGAGTTGGTGAAGGTTAGGGAACCCTGGTTTGCTGCAGTCCATGGGGTTGCAAATAGTTGGGCATGACTGAGCAACTGAACAGCACCAAAGGCAGATAGTTCCTAAAACCTAACACTTCTATGGATCAATTTCCCAAAGATCCTAGCTGACTTGGGGAACATACAGAGGCCCCTCCCACTTTATTATTGTGATGGTTTCTCCTACTAAATAGCCTGTCATGTGCCTGAAGTGTGACATGTAATTTTTCAAGCAAGAGGTTACATGTGACTGTGAAAGTTTAATGTGACACTTTTCACCACCGTTTGTGAGCAGGTGAAACCACCACTGATTTCTCTGAAGCCCTCTTAGTGATGCTCCTTATCCAGCTGCATGGGGCATCTGGTCGCTTTCAAGTGACCCCATGAACCTGAATTGAAGTAAAACTCAGTGCTGCGAAGCATGGCAGGGGAACCCCCAAATCCCACACTCAACACCAGCTTTAACAAGGTTTCAAAGTCAAACACAACAATATCCATCTGCAGTGTTGACAAGGAAGTCACATTTTTGGAAACAAATATTTTCATTCTCTGCAGTAGTTCTGTGAAGCTTGGCTACCACCCTGCTTAATATCACCTCAACATATGAAGCTTGTGCATCAATCATACATAATTTATGAACTGGCAAATAAAGAGATCCGGCTGCTGCACCCAGCAGGGTCGTGGCCCATCTTCTGTGCTGGCCAGAGCCTTCCTCCCCTCACCCAGCAGGCTGCTGGCCTTTGGACCATTCATCCGTGTTCAAGAGATATTTGGGCAGTGGTACTCAGACTGCCTGAGTCTCTGTTGTTTATATACCATGAGTTTAGCTCTTGGTCGGAATTATATGTCACACAAATTCCTCTGAGGACACAGATGAGAGCAATGAGGACAAGCACTGTCTCTATGGTTTCCTTTTAGTCTGATGACTTTTTTCCTTTCCAGTCTGTGTCATTTTTCATCACTTTATACTCATCTGTAATTGTCGCATCTCTCCATCCAGTCAAGAAGGTATAAACTCACGCTCTAAAATGAATGGAACTGAAAATCAGAGACCGAAAAAAAAAATAAGTATTTTCTGTTTGCAAGTCTGTGATGTACTTCAAAGCTTTTCTGTTTAGAATTTGAATTTCTGCCCATCTGGCAGCAGGATCTTTATTGACCAGAACTACCTTATGGGTTGGTTGTGAATTTGCTAGCTTCAGTGTGGTTATTTTCACACTCAGAAACAATATAAACTTGGAACTCAGCTATTTTTTTAACTTGAGCCCAAATAGTCTCTGTCAGCTACCCGGAGTTTTTAAAAGACCAAATGTTTTTATGGCAGTTGTGTCTTTGTGAACAAAGGCTGAGCAAACAGAACCGGTTTTGTGAAATTTCAGTTTGAGCAAAGGGGCAACAGTTGAGACACACTTAACCTATCAAGGACATAAGAAATCTCTGGGAGGGGCAAGGAGACTCAAAATATTAATAAATACATTTGTGACTGGACCTGTGTGTTCACAAGCTGCTGCTCACTTGAGTCTAGGCATGTGTGCATGAGTGTGTCCATAGGTGAACACATGGAAAATCAGTGTTTAATGAATGACCTGATTGACAGAGGCATTTACAGTGGAAAAAGCCCTGTGTCCTAGGATTAACAGAAAATGGATGACAGGGAAGGGATGCTAAGAGGGAGCAGACAGGTGGTCCTGCTTCTCCATCGTCCCCTTCCTGCCCTTCCCCGCCTTCCACGTCAGGCTGAGAACAGCGCCGCCTTCTGGGCCGAGGTGTGGAGCAACTCCCTTCCCCAGGGTCCATGTTTGTATCTTATGGGGAGGCTGCAGTCGATCACAGCATCCTAATGTTTGTGCAGACAGGCTTCCTCCGACTCCCGGAGCCAGTGAGGTGAGGCAGCATCTATGCAGCACCCAGCCATGCACCTGACAGGCACCCAGAGTGGTGGTGTCATCATTTTTGCTGCTCCTCTTATTAAGATTAGACCTTAGCCACCCTGTATTTCACAGTCGGGGCCCAGGTGAGAAACACCCCTTGGTTGGAACCACAAGTAGCTGGTGGCTGAGCTGACCCAGACAGGGCTGGGGACCACATCCTAACTCCTGGGTCCGTGTGCAGACCTCGGAATGGTACACCTTCTTCTGGGGACTGTTTCTGTGCCTAGCTGCCTTCCTCCACCAGCTTCTGAGCTCCCTGGTGGCAAATACTTCTGTCTTCTTCTGGCCGTACCCCCAGAACCTGGCCCTGCTCCCTGAACATGGTAGAGTCTCAGTATATGTTTGTCAGGTTGAAACACATGGAAAGTTAGAAGAAACTGAAAATAGGAGCTGTTGGAAGGATAGCAGTTAAACAGAGTGGTGTCAGATTCTGACCATCTAGAGAGATTTGGGCCACAGTAGTCTGTGCAGGGACAGGTGGAAGGGAAGGATTGCAAGCAGCAGTGAGGAACACAAGAAAGCTTCTTACTGTTCTTTTTTTTTTTCTTTTTTTTCCATTTATTTTTATTAGTTGGAGGCTAATTACAATATTGTAGTGGTTTTTGTCAAGCATTGACATGAATCAGCCATGGATTTACATGTATTCCCCATCACGATCCCCACTCCCACCTCCCTCTCTAGCTGATCCCTCTGGGTCTTCCCAGTGCACCAGGCCCAAGCACTTGTCTCATGCATCCAACCTGGGCTGGTGATCTGTTTCACTATAGATAATATACGTGTTTCGATGCTGTTCTCTCAAAACATCCCACCTTCGCCTTCTCGCACAGAGTCCAAAAGTCTGTTCTGTACATCTGTGTCTTGTTTTCTGTTTTGTATATAGGGTTATTGTTACCATCTTTCTAAATTCAATATATATGCGTTAGTATACTGTATTGGTCTTTATCTTTCTGGCTTACTTCACTCTGTAAAATGGGCTCCAGTTTCATCCATCTCATTAGAACTGATTCAAATGAATTCTTTTTAATGGCTGAGTAATATTCCATTGTGTATATGTACCACAGCTTCCTTATCCATTCGTCTGCTGATGGGCATCTCGGTTGCTTCCATGTCCTGGCTATTATAAACAGTGCTGCGATGAACATAGGGGTACACGTGTCTCTTTCAGATTTGGTTTCCTCGGTGTGTATGCCCAGAAGTGGGATTGCTGCGTCAAATGGCAGTTCTATTTCCAGTTTTTTAAGAAATCTCCACACTGTTCTCCATAGCGGCTGTACTAGTTTGCATTCCCACCAACAGTATAAGAGGGTTCCCTTTTCTCCACACCCTCTCCAGCATTTATTGCTTGTAGACTTTTGGATAGCAGCCATCCTGACTGGCGTGTGATGGTACCTCATTGTGGTTTTGATTTGCATTTCTCTGATAATGAGTGATGTTGAGGATCTTTTCATGTGTTTGTTAGCCATCTGTATGTCTTCTTCAAAACAATGCATTTAATCAGGTAGCTCTTGGCTGGATACAAGTGAGATCATTTGGAAGAAGAGGAAGAAAAGTAAGGAAAACCAACTTAAAGTTTCACTGGTGAAGACCTCTGAAAGCTCTTTAGTAAAAGTGTCCTTAATTGTTTAAAATGAGTTTAGTGGGCTCCACTTTAGGTGTTGCAAGCTCCCTAAAGTCATTTGTGTGGGCCTCCTAGGATTAGGGTGTTTCTTCTCTTCTTACAGAAATCCTTGGCAACACTAACCCAGGTGTGGACAAAGGATCACAAAGCCCAAATATCTTACTCTGAATTGGGAATCTCCTGCTTTTTCTCCATTTCTTGTGAGTTTGTTTTGAGTTACGTGTCTTCCTAAATTATATGCCAATTTTCAGGAGAAATTTTAGAGATTTCATCATAGAAATCTAAACAATGAGTGATCTTAAAATTCACACAGAGCAGTGGGTTGAGGCCACCTGAGCCAGAGGAGGGTGTGTGATGGCATGAGAGGAGGAGGACCCAGCACTTCAACCAGGACACCCAGGGATCCAGGGGGCAGGGCCTCCCAGAAGAGGTCTGGGTAGTTGGATAAGATTAGGCTATAATCAATCCATTAAAATTATACATACAGGCTGCTTTTTAACTTTGGTGTCCACTCACAATGCAGAAGACCCAGGTTTGATTCCTGGGTTAGGAAGATCTGCTGGAGAAGGGATAGGCTACACACTGCAATACTCTTGGGCTTCCCCTGTGGCTCAGTTGCTAAAGAACGCGCCTGCAATGCTGGAGACCTGGGTTCGATCCCTGAGTTGGGAAGATCCCCTGGAGAAAGGAAAGCTACCCACTCCAGTGTTATGGCCTGGAGAATTTCGTAGACTCTGTAGTTTCAAGGGGCCTCAAAGAGTTGGACGTGACTGAGCAACTTTCAGTTTAGATGTAGTTTTTATTTGTATTGTTTCTGTTTGGCTATTCTAAAGAATGTGACATGACATGTACTTGGTCATGTCCAACTTTTGGCTGTAGCAGGTTCTGCTGTCCATGAGATTCTCCAGGCAAGAAACCTGGAGTGGGTTGCCATTTCCTCCTCTAGGGGATCTTCCAATCCAGGGGTTAAACTCAGGTCTCTTGCATCTCCTGCATTGACAGGCAGATTCTTTATGACTGTGCTACATGGGAAGCTCATTCTAAAAAAAATCTATATTAAAATGACAGGAAAGAAGACATGGTTGTGTTGTGGCTCTCAGATAAAAGAGAGTAAAATTCAGATCCTGTAAGTAAGGATAGCTACCCTCAGTGCTTAGAGAAAAGGGTTGGGTGCAGAGGGGTTGCTGAGTATCAGGAAGGAAACCATGACCTGAATAAAACACAGGACCCAGAGGGTGGTCTTAGGCGATCCTTCATTAGCTGACTTTAAATTTGCTGCCTTGATACATTAAGCCAAGTATATGCTTAAGAAGTCATCCTTCACGAGCTGCTAATCCACTCAGCAAATGTTTTGTTCATGACACTGACTCCCAGATTCAGAACAGGCTCTGGGATGACTCAGATCCCCGGCCTGAAGATTTGTGTGTGTGTGTGTGTGTGTGTGTGTGTGTGTGTGTCTGTCTGTCTGTCTCTCTGTCTGTCTGTATGTTTGTCTGTGTGTGTGTCTGGGGAGTAGTGGAAACTTGCTAGGAGAAATTATGTTTGTGTGTGTGTGCGCATGTATATTAATGGAAACTTGATCGAAGCAGTTACGTTTTTTGAAAGTGGAATTCATCGTGACAGTTGCTGCTGTTGGTACCGAGGGCACATTTTGAGGCACAAATCGGAAAGGACACAGGAGGAGAATCTGCAGCCACTCAGTGAAGAGCGAGGTCCTTTGTTTGCATCTGGGCGTCACTGCTCGGTAACGTCGTACCAGTTCATTCACCTGTTACGTTCATTCACAGTTACATTCACCTGTATTGTTTATCGTGTATATCTGTAACAAATAAAGTTGCTACAGATATTCCTATAAAATAGAGCTAATTAATAAATAATGTGAACCCAAGCAACAATGTGATTGAAGTGGACCATGCACGAGACAGGCAGTTTGCAGTCCACACACATGAACTGCACAGGCAGTTGCCTAGCATCAACCCATTCAAGATTGAAGAAGGTAGATCAAAGCAACACCAAGAGAAATACGTGCCTGTACAGATCATAAAAGCAAGCAAAACAAACAAACAAACAAAAAACCCCACATATACCTTTTTAAAGTTATAGCATATACCTCCATCCGCCTTTAGTCCTAGGCTGATGAGACGATATGCACTGGCATCCCAGTCTCCACTCAGTGTGGTAATGCCCTGGTCCCAGTGTCTGCCCTCCCCGGACCACCCTCCCATCACATGTGATTCATGGCCCCTTCTCTGGAGAGGTTTTCCAATTCCATTGTCGAGGGCACCAGAGTGCGTGTGAACGATGGTTCTGGACCTTTTTCTGCAGTGCCCTTCTGGTTTCTCGTGGCCATGAGTGTGTACCTTCCAGGTGAAGGCTGCCCTCTCAGCCTGGGTCCCGGAGGAGGACCAGCATGGCTATAGCTGACCAGTTCCCCAGGATGTAACAGCCGCAAGGGATGAACTCCTGTTGTATTAAAGCACCGAGCTTTGGGGGTTTTGCGTTTGAAACCACGAGCTTATGTAGTGAAAAGCTGGCTATACCACCTTTTTAACACAGCAATTGCAATGCCATTAATGAGCTTAACCAGCACAGCCTTACCTGTGTGTGAAGGTACATGTTAGAGGATTTCTGTGACAGCGTTTTTAGCAACAACAACAGAAACAGAAGGAATCAGTGTGAATATCCATCAGTAGGGAGTGGACCAAAGGCATATGAGGTGTCCACATAACAGAATACTACACATCTGTTTAAACTGAAGGTTTACCACTTGGGGAAATTATTTCCATCATCGTGGTATTGCAGCATCTACCATTCTGCAGCTTGATGTTTTCATGTAACACGGTACCGTAAGTCCCCTACATATGAACCTTCAAGTTGCAAGCTTTCAAAGATGCACATGTGTGTTCCATCAGCGTCAGGTGTGAGTGACCCTGCAGCTCGTCCTCCATCTCCCATTGCTCACCAGCCTTCAGATCCACTATCTCCCACTGCTCCCCTCTCTCCTCAAGTCAGTCATTCTTGCCTGTTCACGGATGCCAGCCCCTGTGTGCCAGCTGTTGTGCTGGACTACTGTGCTCTTCATGGTACTGTCCTGTGAGAATAAAGGTATTTTCTTTATTTTTTGTTTTTTAATGTATTGTTTGTGTGAAAAGAATTATAAATCTACTACAACACAGTATTATGTAGCCAACTGTGTCGGCTAACTTTGTTGGACCTACAAACAAACTGAACTTATGGACATGCTCTCAGAGTGTAACTTGTTCATATGTAGGGGCTTACGGCATTTTCCATACTTGCCTGTGTGCACAGGTGTCCCCTACACATCTCATGAACACTGCGGTCTTCCACTGGGTGGATAGATTGTGTTCACAGCGTCCCTCCCCTCCCCACGGCTAGCCTAGCAGCTGTTGCTGAGATGACGTGGTGGTAAAGAGCAGTCTCCATGCCTCCATGTGTTCATGCACAGGGTCCACTCTGAGACGGGGAACAGTGGTGGGACCCTCTGGTCGTGGGTCAGGCATCGTCAGGTTTCACAACTGTGGCTGAGTTGTCCTCCCATGGACCACAACACACCAGGCTTCCCTGTCCTTCACCAACTCCCGGAGTTTACTTAAACTCATGTCCATTGAGTCGGTGATGCCATCCAATCATCTCATCCTCTGCCATCCCCTTCTCCTCCCGCCTTCAATCTTTCCCAGCATCAGGGTATTTTCCAACGTGTCAGTTCTTCACATCAGGTGGCCAAAGTATTGGAGTTTCCACTTCAACATAAGTCCTTGCAATGAATATTTGGGACCCTGATGCAGGGAGTGGTTGGGGGCAGGAGGAGAAGGGGCCAACAGAGGATGAGATGGTTGAATGGCATTACGGACTCGATGGGCATGAGTTTGGGTCAACTCCGGGAGTTGGTGACGGACAGGGATGCCTGGCGTGCTGTGATACATGGGGTCACAAAGAGTCAGACACGACTGATTGATTGAACTGAACTGAACTGAATTGTCTCTTATTACAGAAAGAATAACACAAGATGAGCCAGATTATGGCATAGCCTTTCAGCAAAAGAACCTAAATTGTTCAGCCAGAAAGTGATTAACAAATCTTGGGTTGCCCAAATAGTTCATTTACTCTCTTGGGAGTGCCCATTGTTTGGCCACTTTAATGAAGATGCTGTAAATATTATTTTGACAAAAAACTAAAACAGAAACAAAAACAAAAAACGTGAAACAAGATGCAAGTCCTGAAGCCATTTAACGTGGCATTTACTGTAGATTTATAAAATATTTTATTTGAGGAGCATAATTCCTACTAATATGTAAGTTTTTAAAACTATGAATGGAGGGGGCTTATTTGATGATATTAACTGTATGATTAAATGTCAGGGAATGTTTGACAGGAGGATTCCTACATGCTGTCTCTCATGAGTCCTTTGTCCCTCTTCAAGCGGAACAGCATGCTGCTCCCAGGGACTGAGGTCATTGTGTGAGGCAAGCATGAATCTCCTTTAGTAAACATTCTCCTTAGGACAAAACAGCTTAATCTCCTTCCCCTTTCTTGAGATATGGATTGTCTCCTGACCTTGTGACTAACATTACCCCTTGTTCCCTTGGTAACGGTTGCTATACATTTGGTTTTCTGATCTCTATCATTCCCGAAAGAAGTTTCTTGTACTGCAGCCTATATATACTCATAGAAAAATCATTAAAGTACCTTTGCTCCATCAGAGCTTAGGTCCCTGGGCCGTTTTTGTCTCTCTCTCTCTCTCTTTTTCTGGCTGACTCTCTGGAGTGTGGAGACCCGTCGGGCTCACTTTTCTGCCCGGGCTTCTAAGACCCCCTCGAGAGGGCGCCTGGTGCCTTCGTGAGCGATGTAGGTCCTGTGTCGAGGACTTTATTGGTCCTCTGCGTAAACCAAGGGATATCAGCCTCTTTCTCTCTTTCACTTTCTTATCCTCGACTCCATACCACAAGGTTCTGGTCCATTAAAGGACCCCAACAAATGGCGCCAAGGAACAGGGACACTGGTATACGTGGCAATCGGGCAGAGTGACTCAGGGACCTATTGAGGTCGGTAAGTACTAAGGCATGGGTTAAATGGCTGGCCAGCCCCATTATTTTTCTACTTTACTTCACCTTTTGTTTAAATTTCAGGGACTTCTGGCTTCACAGCAATGAATAGAGGCTTGCCTTCAAACAGTAGTTGAACATAATCCTTAGTTTCCTGACAAATGCGCTTTTGATTTAGAAACTTGGCTCCAGGTCAAAGAAAATGCTAAATGAGCAGCCAAACAAGGAAAAAATATTCCAATTGATCTCTAGCCCCTATGGGCTCTTATTAAAGCTGTAATTCTGCCATTTCAAGGTATATTCTAGCCCTTCCAATATTCAGCAACAGACAGAACACTTATTACATAAATATAAATTAAATGATTAAACTTTACAAAAGGCCCAATTGAAACAATACAACATATCTCAAAATTTTCTTACTAGCCCTGCCCCGGCTGCTCCAAATGCTTCTCCTCTGCCAACAGTCGCAACTCCAAAAGTCTTTCATTTGTTGGAACCTAATGAAAAGTTCTGCTAATTTTTAAACTAGATTAGAAGCTGCTATTTCCTGTACTATAATCGGAGAAGAAACCAAAAAACAGCTAGAGAAATTACTTGCTTATGAGAATGCAAATCAGAAATGTCAAAGAGCTATAGCTGCAATTTGTGAGACTAAGATTATTATTGATTATTTGAAAGCTTGTCGCAATCTAGGATCAGAAACTCAAAAGATGCAAATGCTAGTTGAAGCAATGGCTGCTACCTTTAGAAAGGGAAATGAAGGATGCTTTAATTGTGGAGATGAAAATCATTTAAAAAGGGACTGCCCTAAGAAGGCTAATAAAATACCAAAAATTTGCCCTCGCTGCCATAGAGGAATGCACTGGGCCAAAAGTTGTAAATTTAAATTTGATACTGATGGAAAACCTATTCCAGGAAACTCCAAACAGGGGACCCCCCAGGTCCCCTACAACAAAAACCAGGGGCAAATTCTATCTTTTCCCTCAAACCCTCAACATCTGGCAGTGCTGCCGTCGATATACCAGCCCTAAATGATTTTTTCCTTTACCCTCAAGCAGTCCCTACTAGAGTGCCTACCGGACTTTTTGGACCCCTGCCCCCACAAACTTTTGGTCTTTTGCTTGGCCGATCTAGTCTGACTTCTAAAGGAATTACTGTTCACCCTGGAATAATTGATTCAGATTATAAAGGAGAGATTCAAATTCTGATGTCATCTCAGATTCTATTGCAGTTCAATAAGGGGGACAAAATTGCTCAATTACTTCTTTTACCTTACTTTTCTATTAATTCCTCTAATAATGTACGGACAGGTGGGTTTGGCAGTACAGATCAAAAACAATCTTTGTGGACATCATTAGTATCTGAGTATGCCCGACCAAATATAAATATCAAAATTAATTGTAAAAGATCTTCTGGTCTCCTCGACACTGGATCTGATATTACTATTATTTCCAAACATTTATGGCCCAAATCCTGGCCTGTACAAAAGGTCTCTTGCCAAATCGCAAGAATTTCTCAAACTAAAGTACAAGAAGTTTATCAAAGTGTTCAAATATACTCATGTGAGGGACCAGAAGGCCAACCTGCAACATTAAAAATATCTTATGTGATAAATGTACCCTTTAATCTAATAGGAAGGGACTTACTTATGCAATGGCAAACTCAGATATACATTCCACATTTTTCCTAGGGGCCACTGCTCATTTAACAAGCAAAACAATTATTAAAATAACTGAGAAAAATTATGAGCCTATTTGGACAAAGCAATGGCCCCTTATGAAAGAAAAATTACAAGCTACTAAAGAACATATAATCACACAATTAAAATTGAAACATATTGAGGAATCTTGCTCTTTTTGGAACTCTCCTATTTTTGTTATAAAAAGGAAACGTAACAAATGGTGTCTCTTAACAGAGTTTAGAAAAGTTAATTCTTTTATGAAACCTATGGGCACATTGCAACCAGAGATCCCATCACCTATTACTATTCCTCAAAATTGGCACATTATTATTACTGATTCACAAGATTGCTTTTTAAATATACCTTTACACCTTTTAGACTGGGAGAGATTCACTTTCTCTCTCCCTTATCCTAATCATATCAGGCCTCATAAAAGATTTCAATAGACTATGTTACCTCAAGGTATGTGTAAAAGTCCTGCTACTACTGCTGCTAAGTCACTTTGGTCGTGTCCTACTCCATGCGACCCCATGGATGTCAGCCTGCCAGGCTCCCCCGTCCCTGGGATTCTCCAGGCAAGAGTACTAAAACAGGGTGCCAATGCCGTATCCATAACAGTCCTAGTATTTGTCAAAATTTTGTAGCCAAGGCTTTACTTCCTATGTGACAGCAACTCCCTCATGCATATATCATTAATAATATACCATAGCTACAAAAAGGAGAAATTATATTTTTGACACTGAATGGCTATGATATTCTTTAGACTCCAGAGAAAACTGATGAAAATAAAATCTTTTTTGAAATTGTGAAACCGGTTCTTGCACATGCAGTTAGGAAAAGGTTAACTTGTTAAAATATTTTTTTTTTTTTTTTTTTTGGAGCTCCAGTTCTGCCTGGGAAACAAAAATAGGCCTAAGAAAAAACCTTAAGTTAACTCTTATCATGTCCTTGGGATACACAGCCCACTCTATCTAGGACTCCAGCCATTAACAAATTGGTGGAGCTCAAAATAAATAAATAAAACAAAAGGATATTTTAAATTTCAAACGGAGAACTATGCCTATGTATCTAAAATTATCTATGTCTCAATGTACGTCTTTGTTTTTAGATAGTGTGGAGTTAATGAGCTCTATTTGGATTCAGCTTTACATGAACTGAAGGGTGTTCAATGTTGGGTATAATGTTTATTTAAATGTGAATGTGACTTAAATATAATTATTTGTTAATCTAGTTGGGACATGTCTTGAGTCATCAACATTATATAATACTTTTATTATGCCTTGGTTTAAGGTAAACTAAGTTTGTCAACAAAAAGGTAACTCTCTCTCTTTCTCTCTCTCTCTCTATATATATATATATATATACACACACACACAAATATATAGATGAGATGAAAACTTTTAGATAAGCTCTATTAGAAATAATTGTATTTTTGATAGAATGATCTATTATCTTTAATCTGGAGCCGTCTCTTTGGATTGGAGTGACTTAGGTTTCTGGAGTTGTGCTGAACTAAGTAGTAGAAGTTTGTTGAATGGCTGGGTCATTTCCAAATGAAGTAGGATTTTGAAGTGTTAAAATTGCTGAACATTGGCTTACTCTTAAAAGGGGTTTCTCTTGCAGAAGAGCTGAAGAGATTTTGAGCTGTTAAAGAATATAAATATATATTTATATAGGAATGGATATATATATAATATGATTTGAGAAATATGTTCAACAGTCTATAAAGTGCTAACATACAAGACATTTCATGGTTGCTATAGAAAAGTAAAATATATGCTTTTAATAGAAAGATATAAGAAATGGCAAATAAAATGATGAATACAAAAATATTTTTTTTGTTAAAACATTTATTATAGAATAAAGTGGTATTTACATAAGCTTTACTAGACTAGTTTTTCATTGTCGTTCTAGCTACAGCAAATGTTCTTTCTCCAAATTAAACCAAATTGGAAACAAGAGAAAAATTCTGGGAAAACAATATTTAACAGAATTAACTTTGTTCAGCAGATACATTCAGACTGCAAATATATTAGAAAATGCAGTTGAAATGCTTGGGTGGATCACAATGAAAACCACAAAGTATGATATGTTTATTTGAAATAAACATTGCATTTGTTTATTGTGCTATCATACTTTGTTTTGGCCTTTTAACTTTTAAAGATATTTAGTGCTGGAATTTTAAAAAGGCTTGTGACAAATGAAGGAAAATTTTATGGCAAATTGATGTAACTCATTGTCCTGAACTTTCTTCCTCTTCCTTCTTACATGTCTCGATCAATACAAATTCTTCTTTTCTAGGGGCAACACCTCTCTAAGGTAAGACTACACAATATGTAATAACCCACCTATCAACTTACTTCACGATAATGAGAACACCTAATTCTATAAAAACAGACAATGACTCTGCCTATATTTCTAAGCAGTTCAAACAATTTTTACATTCATTCTCTATTAAACAGATTGCAGACATTCCTTATAGTCCACAAACACAAGACATGATTGGACAAACACATTACACACTGTAACTGCAAATAAAAAATTAAATAAGAGAAAATACACAGGAACACTTTTGTCTTCCTTGTCCAGAGCAAACTTTACTAGATTCTGGTGTAGTATAGTCTTTAAGCCTATAACTATTGTTGGTGTGACTTTATTTCTGTTCCCAATCTGTAGGATTCTTAAAGCAGGGCAAAAACTGCATAAAAAAAAAAAAAAAAAAAAGACACCATTTCCCGAATGGATTATTTGTTCCTAAGAATATCAGAAATGTGGAATGTTTGCCTTCTTTTCAGGTCTGTCTTGGAAGTGTAGTCATCCTCTTTAACACACTAAACAGTGAGATTCAACAGTTGCTAAGCTGCATTTCTTTTTCAAGGACAAGGTCAAATATATTTGGATGTGAGCAACATTTCATTTGTCAAGTTGTTCTGCAACTTGTTGGACCTTTTCAATAATTTCACTTAGGAAAAAATATTTGAATGCTTACTCCTAATCCTTTGCCCCAAATAACACAAACCACAGCCAAATACCAGTCCCAAACAGATTTCTGAATGATTTTTTTCTTTTGGACTGAAACATTTCCTAAGAATGTTTTCATCATTATCGCTTTCCTCTCTTTTTATAACTATTGTTAATATAGCCTTATTTGTTTTAAAGTTTTTAAACTTACCACCAAAAGATGTTTTGACAAAAGCAAAAAACAAAAAAACAAACACACAAAAAAAGAAGTTTTGAAACATTATAGGACACCTCCTTTCCTTTGCCCATTTGATATCAAGACAGGTTAACTAATCAATGGAAATCTAAAAAACTAATCTTACAGGGAAAGGATATGCTTCTATTTCTCCAGATGGATCCAACGAGCTCACATGACTTCCTCTTCAGAAGATTCAACCTAAGGGGGCCCCCAGCATTCAGACTAGAGATGAAACAGCAAAAAACCCAGGAAGAAAGAATTCCAATATAAGCCATGGCGACATTAAAAATTTCCAAAAAACGCTGCACTCGACGTCATCGACCTTATGATCTCCCTACTTGGGGACAGATAAAAACCCTTACTAATCAAACTGAAAACCTGATTTTTCAACAGGGAATGCCTCGGAATCCTAAAAATATTTTTCTTCGCTATGCTTGCTTTGCTTGCTTTTGCTTCCCCCGCTCAGGCTGACTTGATTGATCACACTTACTGGGCTTATATACCTAAACCCCCTTTTTTTATTGTAGGTTGTAAAATGGACAGATATAAGACCAATCATATCCACTAATGAGTCAACACATATGCCTCCTCCTTAGAACTTGGAGGGGCCCTCTCATCCTGAAGAAAAAGAAAAACTAATTAATATCTTTCTAGGTTATGAAATCCTTTCTTTGTGTATGGGCACAACAAAATTATGCATAAACGTTAGCCGACAAACTTAGGCCTTCCCCTGCCTCCAAAAGAGGACTTTCTGATGCTTCTTGGATTACTTATTGCCCTTTCTTTGTCCATGAATCATGTTTATACTACTAAAACTTTAGGAAAAGAATTAAAGAAAAAACAAAGAACACTATGCAAAGGGTTTACTAATAAGAACTTTAAATATATACTTGTTCATTGGGACAAATGTCAGGCCAAACCAGGAAAATTAATGTTTATAGCTAGTCATACAATTGTCAATTGGGGACCCCATAGTATGTGGTTATTGAACTGCTCAGATGATATTAACAATACTATGTATGATCATATTACTCAAGTAACATGGAAGGTTACTAATACTACAATGGAACATTACCATGACAGAGGACTTCTTGGCTAGCTTGATGATGGAATGGCCCCCACCTCGTCCTCGAATCATCCTTGATAAACAGGATGGGACATCTAAACAATGGGACATCTGAAAACTTGCTGCAAACACCAAAGGACTTGGGACTTGGACCAGACATTCCACAGGGACCAATCATAGCTATAGCAATTATTTCTTTCACTATAATCAATCATATTTTATACAAGCCTATGTTCCACTTCCTTTTGTTGTAGCTATAGGAAATTTACAATTCAATAAGACTTTACATTCTGTAACTTGCATAAATTGTAAATTATATACTTGTCTTAACTCCTCTATTTCCTTAAAAAATGACTCCCTTTTGATTCTTCGATCTCGACATAATCTGTGGTTACCAATAAATCCCCAATGGCCCTGGGAAGAAGGTCCCAAGGCTCGACTTGCTTCCCAGTTATTTACTAAATTGCTCTAGCAATGTAAACGATTCATTGGATGGCTGATTCTTGGCATTATAGGGTTAATAACTATTTGCACCATTGCTGCCATCACTAGTGCTACTTTACAAACCTCAATTCAAACACATAATTTTATCCAAAATTGGACTAAAGATGCTCATATTATGTGGGCCACTCAGGCTCAAATAGATGAGGATATTCAAAAAGAAATACAGGAACTGAGAACAGCCATCAAATGGGTTGGAGATCAATGAACAAATGTCCAAAAACAGATGATGCTAAAATGTGATTGAAATTCTACTCAATTTCCTGTTACTCCTGTTCATTTCTATAATAGTGGCTACAACTGGAAACAAATCAAGTTTCATTTTTAAAACATATATGATAATGCCTTTCTGAATGTACAGTTATTACAAAAAAGAAATATTTGACACCCTTTCTAATAATCTGCCCTCTTCCATTGATATGGAAACTTTAGCTAAACAATTAGCTGATCAATTATCTGGGCTAGACCCACGTAGATGGTTTCAAAGTCTTACTCATAGCATTGGATCTGAAACCATAATTTTGGTGATTGTCTTAACAATTATATTTGTTGTCTACCGTTGCCTTCATGCAAAGATTGTCAAAACTAAACAAACTCTGATGGTCAGAACTCTTCTTACAAATATTATAAATAAATAAGGGGGAATTGTCAGGGAATGTTTGACGGGAGGATTCCTACATGCTGTCTCTCATGAGTCCTTTGTCCCTCTTCAAGCGGAACAGCATGCTGCTCCCAGGGACTGAGGTCATTGTGTGAGGCAAGCATGAATCTCCTTTAGTAAACATTCTCCTTAGGACAAAACAGCTTAATCTCCTTCCCCTTTCTTGAGATATGGATTGTCTCCTGACCTTGTGACTAACATTACCCCTTGTTCCCTTGGTAACGGTTGCTGTACATTTGGTTTTCTGATCTCTATCATTCCCGAAAGAAGTTTCTTATACTGAAGCCTATATATACTCATAGAAAAATCATTAAAGTACCTTTGCTCCATCAGAGCTTAGGTCCCTGGGCCGTTTTTGTCTCTCTCTCTCTCTCTCTTTCTCTCTCTCTCTTTTTCTGGCTGACTCTCTGGAGCGTGGAGACCCGTCGGGCTCACTTTTCTGTCCGGGCATCTAACACCCCTTCGAGAGGGCGCCTGGTGCCTTCGTGAGCGATGTAAGTCCTGTGTCAAGGACTTTATTGGTCCTCTGCATAAACCAAGGGATATCAGCCTCTTTCTCTCTTTCACTTTCTTATCCTCGACTCCATACCACAAGGTTCTGGTCCATTAAAGGACCCCAAGAGTTAAAGGAATCAATTTTTATAGTTTAGCTTTGTTTTTCTGATTTACCTGGGTTTAAAAAGTTACTAAATAATTTTCTCCTTTGGTTTCAGTTGCAGCTCTATGATAATCCAAATTTTGAACAAGTTTATCCCCGAATTTGGCAAAAATGAAAGAAGAGTTGGGAATAAAAATGTCTCTACACTATCTTCATTATTTCAAGATTATAAGAAGCATTTTAAGCAAGAGGTAATGTGGATGATCATAACTCTGACTTTCGTCTTGAAACTAGAGGAGAGGACGTATTTTCAGCCTGCACAAGTTTAACTACACCATTCCTACGAAAGCCTTCTACCATCCAGATAGTTGCTGATACAATTGCTCCAACTCAAAATATTTTCTCTTCTCCATCATCAAAATCAGTTAGACCACAGAAGCATATTGTGATACATCAACCTGAAACTGTTGTTGTTGTTTTTAATTGAAGGATGATTGCTTTACAGAATTTTGCTGTATTCTGTCAGACCTCAAAATGAATCAACCATAGATACACATATATTTCCTCCCCTTTGAAACTCCCTCCCATCTCCCTCCCTATCCCACACTCTAGGTTGAGCATTTTTCATGGGACTTCACATAGCAGCTACACTAAATCAAATGGCCCAAATGAGAATTTTGCAGCTATGTCTACATCTGTTTCTCAGTACCACATCTTATCTCCATTACAGAACAGTAATTTTGGACTGAGGGTGGAGACTTCTCACTTTCCAGATTTGTACGGTAATATGGCAGCCCATGACAGTGCTTTTCCCAAACTACAACACGCAGGCAATTCATGTTTCCCAGTGCCACAGATCCCTGATACATCTGCTACCTCTCTTTCAAGGTCAACTCATCAACCATCTTCATTATTTGAAAATCATCCTAATACAACTGATCTACCAAACAGGTGTCAGATTATGCAGGATAATGAAGATTAGAATTAATGTTGGGAGAGATCAACAAATTCCTACAATTCTCTTATTTGAAGACTAAAGTGACATGTTCATCTTCATAGTGTCAATTTCTATTTTGAAATAATTGAGAGTAAAATGAGAGTATTATTTCAGCACCTGGCTATCTTACTGTGCTTTAATATAAACTCTTCTATTCACGGAATCATTCAATATGCATCCTATGTAAATTACACCTAATGAATTGTTTAAAAAATATAAAATTAGAACAAAGTGAAAAGATGAAATGTAAATAAAATGATTTTGAAATCATCCAGGCTGAATTGACTGGGTGTCTAAGTTAGGATGGTATGGGAGAAGGAACAGATACAAATCAAATTTAGAAAAGGCAAATGAAGAGTATGTACTTTGTTGCTTCCTCAGTTTTATTATATCATGTCAGTTATCAGGAGGAAAGCTAAGAGGTTAGACAGCAGGTTGTCTTCATTAAACAAAAATTTGTTTCGTACTTGAAAATACTGAGATATATTCAGTAACCATGACCACCATCATACCATCACTGGAATACCAACAATAACATGACATAGTCAAAGATTGCACCACAGTCAGCAAAAGATAGGTATTTTACCAGCGAGATTATAAAGGGTCATTTTTGTTCTGCTCTCCTTATATAATGTCTTCATTTCAGCCCACCAAGACACCACCCTATATTTCCTAATGTATATTTTGATGTTGCTTTCCTGTCCCTAAAAGAAAGACTTAAATCCTTGTGGTGAATGCAGCATCTCATCATGGTTAACCAGTTCTTGGAAGACATGACATCTGTTTCCCTTAGTAGCTTCATTATCTATCTGTTTCACTGAACTTCTAGAGCTACAATCAGGCTAAATATTTTCAGTCATGCTAAGCCACATTTCACAATGTTTCCTAAACTCTCGTATGGAATTGGAAAGAACCTGTTTGCCTACCTACCAAGTTATTCACATGTATCAGATTCTTCTATGTTTCGTGTCTACCCAAGTTTCCTTATGTATCTTGCACGTCAGTTAAGACTTAGTGCCTGCCAAATGATGTATTTTACATACTTACTGAATTAGCAATAAAGAGATGTAATAACCAATCAAAAGCTATATGCATTACTCAACAACATCCCATAGCCTCCACTATTACCATAATTGACCTTTCTTATTTACTGAGAATTTAGTAAAGTGATGTCTCTTCTTGTTAATGCAATGTCTAGGTGTGTCATAGATCACACACATCAAGAAGCAAGTGACATTTAATTTGATGACTGCAGTCACCATTCTTAGTGATTTTGGAGCCAAAGCAAATTAAGCTTGTCACTGTTTCCACACATTTACCCATTCTATTTGCTGAGTAATGATGTTACCAGATGCCCTGATCTCTGTTTTTATGAACGTTGAGTTTTCAGCAAGATTTTTCACTTTTCTCTTTCACCCTCATCATGAGGCTCTTTACTTCCTCTCCACTTTCTATTTTTTTTTTTTCTGTTTTACCATCTGTATATCTGAGGTTGTTGATGTTTCTCCCAACAACCTTGATGTGAGCTTGTGATTCACTCACCTGGTATTTTCACAGTATTCTCCACATATGTTTCACATGAGCAGAGTTATGAACTGGTTTTTCACTCTCCTTTCCCAGTTATGAAATGGTTAATTGTTCCATGTCTGGTTCCATTTCTTGCATCTTGACTCATGTAAGAGTGGTTTCAACTTTTACCTCCTCAAGAATTTTCCATGTACCCCCCCCCCCCCCTTTTTGTTTAGTTTTTTCCTTCAGGATGTCTGGTTTCCCCATCTGGTTTCTCCATTTGATTTTCTCCATCTGGTTTTTCATCGTGGGGCATTGATCATTGCCCCAGATGTCTCAGAGCTTTATGTGTGTCTTTCTTTCTTTCTTTATTTCTGCACACTCCACTGTGTTTCATCTATTTCCTCGTTTCTACCTCCAGCTAATTAATTCTTTCTCTGTCTCATTTACTCTACTGTTGGTTCCTTCCAGAGTGCTGTTAATCTCAGTTACTGCGTTGATTATTACTGCTTGACTCTTCTTTATTTCTTCTACATCCCTGGTAAATATGTTTATTTCTTCTCAGTCCGGGCCTCCAGTGTATTTACTGGTGACTCCTCTTAGCTTTGAAGATTTTGGTCATCTTTATTCTCATTATTCTGAATTCGTTTCAGGAAGACTTCCTATCTCCTCCTCTTTTGTTTGTTTTGGTGGGTTTTTATCATGTACCTTCACCAGCTGAATGTTTCTCTCCCTTTTCAGTTTCTTTAGATTGCGTGGTTTGGGTCCCCTTTCTGAAGGCTTATAAAGTGTTATGGTTCCACTTCATTGTGGAACCTGACCTTTGTGGGTGGGATTGGACCAGTGACTTGTCAAGGTTTAAGGCTTAGGGGAATTTGTGTGTGTGCACTGCCAGGCGGATCTGGATCTCTTCTCTCTGGAGTGCAGTGAATTTTCCAGGATTGTGCTTTAGGGTGTTTGTGGGTTTGGCATGGTTTCAGGCAGCCACTTTCATAATATTCACTGTTGTGTTTCTGTTTTGCTGAAGAATAGGTGTGGGGTCTCTTGTACTGGACTTGCTGCCTCAAGCCTGGAGCTTGCTTTCCATGTAGGCATGGAAACTCTGGGGTGTATGCCTGTCCTTTAATGTTCCCTGAGGTCAAGGGTTCTATGGTGACCTAAAGTTCTGGAATCAACGTCCTGGCCTCTGGTTTCTGTCCCCAAGTTACAGTAGCATCAAAAATCCACATCCACACAATACAGAAGTTAAAATCCCTAGGTTAATGGTGACACAACTCTCCTCATCCAGAAACAGTCAAAAGGATTCACAGAGTTACATAGAGCAGAGAAAAAGGAGGAGGAAGATAGAGGTGCCTAGAGGGAGAAAAGGGAGAGTCAAAAGGGGAGAGAGCAATCAACTCAGGAAACAAATCCCTAAGTGAAAGCAGATCCTAAAGATGTTGTTTCTAAAGTTACAAAGTTGATAGCCATTTTAAGAAAGCAGAAATAAATAACCAAGAATAAAATTTAGACTCGTTTAAGTAGTGTAAAAAAATAGGTCAAAATCATTCTCATATATATACAAAATGTTTAAAAATTAGATTTATGTTTATTTTTTAGAAAGGTAATAATAGTCAATAGAAATAAAAGTTTAGGGAATAACAAAGAACTAAAAGTTTTAAAATTTAAAGAAATCATAATTATAGAAATAGATCGTTTTGTGCTTTATGGTGTCAGTACATTGTCAGATAGTCTCTGGAAGCTTGTATATGTGAAAGGCTACTGTTGCCCCTCAAGTGAACAGTCTCGGCATTAGCTACAGACTGTTATTCCATTGAACCTGTCACCTCTGGGTTGGTTTACACTTCTTTGCTAATATTTTCTTCTTCTATTTGAAAGCCTCTCCCATGTCTGGTTTTCAACATGAACACGGGTGTGGGAGCCTCTTATTCATTTTCACTTGCTCAGTGATTTGGTGGTGAGGGGCAGGACACTGAAAACAGAAATTGAACCTGCAACTGAGATTTTCTGTCACATTTAAATTCGACCTCTAAGTCCAACACTGTATTTCTTTTCTTATTCTAAGCAGTCTCTTCTTTAGATTGAAAAGTATGAAAGAAAGAGAGAGACATAGGGGATTGTCGACGTCCTCATGTTCCAAGAGTAATTTTAATCAGAGAAGTTAGAAAAGGCAGAAACAATGGAAAATAATGAAGCAATATAAAATAATAAGGATTTATCCATTAAGCAAAGTCAAGGATCTTTAGTTCCTCCTCAAGGGCCACAGATAATATTCTGAGCAATATCCTGTGCACAGTTTTAGAGATGCTAAAGCCCTAACCAGGCTGAAATTTAAGTACATAGACCACATAGTAGATGGAACTAGCCGGTCAATGATGTTGTCTCCCAATATCCTCAGTAACAGTCCATAGTAGAATGTCCTAAAACTGATCACACACCCCATGGCCTACCCTGACTCTGTCGTTAAATCCTTCCCCTGAAAGCATTTGGGGAGTGTGTGTCTTTTAATCACCAGCTGCTAGGACGCCTTACTTGGTCCTACAATAAACATTACACTTGCTTTCACTGCAAGGCACAGTCAGTTGGTTGACTTTATTGCACAGAAGCGAGCAGACCCAAGTTTGGTTTGGTAACAGTATTGAATAATAAGAATGTGTGTATAGAAGAGTGATAAATCACTTTTGTTTCAGGAACCAAGTAGATTTATTGATGTGATTTTTCTGTGTAAATATTCTTTTTTTTTTTTTTTGCTCATTCCAGTGAGAAACTTTTTTTAAATTTTTATTTATTTATTTTTTTGTCATACATTGATATGAATCAGCCATAGATTTACACGTATTCCCCATCCCGATCCCCCCTCCCACCTCCCTCTCCACCCGATTCCTCTGGGTCTTCCCAGTGCACCAGGCCCGAGCATTTGTCTCATTCATCCCACCTGGGCTGGTGATCTGTTTCACCATAAATATCTAAATGTAAGACCAGAAACTATAAAACTCCTAGAGGAGAACATAGGCAAAACACTCTCCGACATAAATCACAGCAAGATCCTCTATGACCCACCTCCCAGAATATCGGAAATAAAAGCAAACTAAACAAATGGGACCTAATGAAACTTAAAAGCTTTTGCACTACAAAAGAAACTATAAGTAAGGTGAAAAGACAGCCCTCAGATTGGGAGAAAATAATAGCAAATGAAGAAACAGACAAAGGATTAATCTCAAAAATATACAAGCAACTCCTGAAGCTCAATTCCAGAAAAATAAATGACCCAATCAAAAAATAGGCCAAAGAACTAAACAGACATTTCTCCAAAGAAGACATACAGATGGCTAACAAACACATGAAAAGATGCTCAACATCACTCATTATTAGAGAAATGCAAATCAAAACCACAATGAGGTACCATTTCACGCCAGTCAGGATGGCTGCTATCCAAAAGTCTACAAGCAATAAATGCTGGAGAGGGTGTGGAGAAAAGGGAACCCTCTTACACTGTTGGTGGGAATGCAAACTAGTACAGCCGCTATGGAGAACAGTGTGGAGATTTCTTAAAAAACTGGAAATAGAACTGCCATATGACCCAGCAATCCCACTTCTGGGCATACACACTGAGGAAACCAGATCTGAAAGAGACACATGCACCCCAATGTTCATCGCAGCACTGTTTATAATAGCCAGGACATGGAAGCAACCTCGATGCCCATCAGCAGATGAATGGATAAGGAAGCTGTGGTACATATACACCATGGAATATTACTCAGCCATTAAAAAGAATTCATTTGAATCAGTCCTAATGAGATGGATGAAACTGGAGCCCCTTATACAGAGTGAAGTAAGCCAGAAAGATAAAGAACATTACAGCATACTAACACATATATATGGAATTTAGAAAGAAGGTAATGATAACCCTATATGCAAAACAGAAAAAGAGACACAGAAATACAGAACAGACTTTTGAACTCTGTGGGAGAATGTGAGGGTGGGATATTTCAAAAGAACAGCATGTAAATATTCTTTAGGAATGAGATTTTGCAGGTTTCACATTTTTGTTTACTATTTATGTAAGCAGCCTGTATTTAAGTTGATACAGAAGTAGACACTGGTTGAACATTACCCTTCAATTGCTAAAACCAGTGACTTTGTGATGTCACAGCTACCCTTCAATTGCTAGGAGACCAGTGACTTTGTGATGTCACAGATTTTTGACTTTGAGAACCACTGTGATGGTCTAGAAAGTTTATCTCTGTAGGCCAGCCAGGCAGCATTTGAAGTTGCGGAGTGTAAAATCAGACAGATAAGAAAAGTATCTGAGGAAATATTTCTTTGAGATGGCACATTTTTCTTCAGAAATTCAAGATGTGCTTCCTAGAGATGAATCAACTGGTTCAGAAACCACCATTAGATCCCCTTTGTGTGATTACACACATACTGAGGACTCAGTTTTGAGATCTATCATTGAAGAAGCAGCCTTTCAGGCTTTGTTTGAGGAAGTAGTGTTAAAAATGCCACGTTACACATTTTCTGTCTCTGAAACAGATGAATTGAACGATTTTCTTTCACTCAATTTTCCTCAAAAACTTTGGAAGATAGTTGAAAGTGATCAGTTTAAATCTATTTGGTGGGATGAGAGTGGCACTTCTATAGTGATCAATGAAGAAGTCTTCAAGAAAGAAGTCTTAGAAAGAAAGGCCCCTTTCAGAATATTTGAAACTCGTAGTGTGAAAAGTATAGTTCGACAGCTTAACCTTTATGGGTTTAGAAAAAAGCAACAAACTTTTCAAAGATCTGCTTCACTAGCTGACTTTCTGGAAGAAGAAAACAATGTCTCTGTTTTGAGCAAGGTATTCCAAACTTTTCACTTATTATTGGCAATATGTAAGATTAAATCATGTAACCTAGAAAGCATGTTCACATATGTAGCTAAAACTGAATTTAAAATTGAGATAACAAACTGTTGAAAAGCTTTGTTTTTTGAAGTTGAGAACAGCTAGAGGTTAAAATATTTGATATTTATCAAACATTCCTAGCAACTTGAACCCAGATACAAGTCCTGAAGCTAATTAAAGTGGGATTGACTATATATGTTTACAACATATTTTTACTTGGTATTTACTGTATTTACTGTATATGTTTACAACATATTTTTACTTGAGGATCATAATTGCTTCTAACATGTAAGGTTTTTTTTTTTTTATAGTGCTTATGCTTTCATGGTTTTTTAAATTATATTTTAAATTTTAATTGGAGGCTAATTAAATTAGAATATTGTAGTGGTTTTGCCATACATGACACGAATCAGCCATGAATGTACATGTGTTCCCCATCCTGAACCCCTCTCCCACCTCCCTCCCCATCCCATCCGTCTGGGTCATCCCAGTGCACCAGCAATGAGCACCATGCTCATGCATTGAACCTAGACTGGCGATCTGTTTCTCATATGTTAATATACATGTTTTGATGCTATTCTCTCAATTCATCCCACCCTTGCCTTCTCCCACAGAGTCGAAAAGACTGTTCTTTACGTGTGTGTCTCTTTTGCTGTCTCACATATAAGGTTATCATTACCATCTTTCTAAATTGCACATATATGCTTTGGTATACTGTATTGGTGTTTTTCTTTCTGGCTTAATTCACTCTAAGGCTCCAGTTTCATCCACCTCATTAGAACTGATTCAAATGTATTCTTTATAATGGCTGAGTAATATTCCTTTGTGTACATGTACCACTGTTTTCTTATCCATTAGTCTGCTGATGGAAATCTAGGTTGCTTCCATGCCCTGACTATTTTAAACAGTCCTGTCATGAACATTTGGGTACAAGTGTCTCTTTCGGTTCTGGTTTCCTCAGTGTGTATGCCCAACAGTGGGATTGCTGGGTCATATGGCAGTTCTATTTCCAGTTTTTAAAGGAATCTCCACACTATTCTCCAGAGTGGCTGTACTAGTTTGCATTTGCACCAACAGTGTGAGAGGGTACCCTTTTCTCCACAGCCTCTCCAGCATTTATTGTTTGTAGACTTTTGGATAGCAGTCATTCTGATTGACATAAGATGGTACCTCATTGTGGTTTTGATTTGCATTTCTCTCTATCTTTTCATGTGTTTGTTAGCCATCTGCATGTCTTCTTTGGAGAAATGTCTGTTTAGTTCTTTATCCTGTTTTTTGATTGGGTCATTTATGTATTTGGAATTGAGCTGCAAGTGTTGCTTGCATATTTTTGAGATTAATTCTTTGTCAGCTGCTTCATTTGCTATTATTTTCTCCCATTCTGAAGGCTGTCTTTTCACCTTGCTTATAGTATCCTTCGTTGTGCAAATGCTTTTCAGTTTAATTAGGTCCTATTTGTTTGTTTTTGCTTTATTTTCCATTACTATTGGAGGTGGGTCATAGAGGTTCCTGCTGTGATTTATGTCGGAGAGTTATTTTTTAGCAGTTTTATAGTTTCTGGTCTTACATTTAAATCTTTCATACATTTTGAGTTTATTTTTTGTGTATGGTGTTAGAAAGTGTTTTAGTTTCATTCTTTTACACGTGGTTGATCAGTTTTACCAGCACCACTTATTAAGGAGGTTGTCTTTTCTCCATTGTATATCCTGCCTCCTTTGTCAAAGATAAGGTGTCCATAGGTGCGTGGATTTATCTCTGGGTTTTCCATTATGTTCCATTGTTCTATATTTGTGTCTTTGTGCCAGTACCATACTGTCTTGATGACTGCAGCTTTGTAGTGTAACCTGAAGTCAGGCAGGTTGATTCCTCCAATTCCATTTCTTTCTCAAGATTGCTTTGACTATTCGAGGTTTTTTGTGTTTCCATACAAATTGTGAAATTATTTGTTCCAGTTCTGTGACAAATACCATTGGTAGCTTGATAGGGATTGCATTCAATCTATAGATATCTTTGGGTAGTAAACTCATTTTCACTATATTGGTTCTTTGAATCCATGAACATGGTATATTTTGCCATCTATTTGTGTCCTCTATGATTTCTTTCATCAGTGGTTAATAGTTTCTATATATATATATGTCTTTTGTTTCCCTAGGTAGATGTATTCCTAAGTATTTTGTTCTTTTCATTGTAATGGTGGATGGAATTGTTTCCTTAAATTCTCTTTCTGTTTTCTCATTGTTAGTGTATAGGAATGCAAGGGATTTCTGTGTGTTAATTATATACCCTGCAACTTTACTATATTCATTGATTAGATCTGGTAATTTTCTGGTGGAGTCTTTAGGGTTTTCTATGTAGAGGATCATGTCATCCGCACACAGAGTTTTACTTCTTCTTTTCCAATCTGGAATCCTTTTATTTCTTTTTCTGCTCTGATTGCTGTAGCCAAAACTTACAAAACTATGTTGTATAGTAGTGGCCAGAGTGGGCACCCATGTCTTGTTCCTTTAGGAACATTTCCTTTAGGGGAAATGCTTTCAATTTTTCACCATTGAGGATAATGTATGCTGTGGGTTTGTCATATATAGCTTGTATTATGTTGAGGTGTGTTCCTCCTATTCCTGCTTTCTGGAGGTTTTTTTTTTTTTTTATCATAAATGGATGTTGAATTTTGTCAAGGGATTTCTCTGCAGCTATTGAGATAATCATATGGTTTTTATTTTTCAATTTGTTAATGTGGTGTATTGCATTGATTAATTTGTGAGTATTAAAGAATAATTTCATCCCTGGTATAAAGCCCAGTTAGTCATGATGCATTATTTTTTAACATGTTGCTGGATTCTGTTTGATATGATTTTGTTAAAAATTTTTGCATCTATGTTCCTCAGTCATATTGGTCTGTAGTTTTCTTTTTTTGTGGCATCTTTGTCTGGTATTGATATTAGGGTGCTGGTGGCCTAATAGAATGAGTTTGGAAGTTTACATTCCTCTGCAATTTTCTGGAAGAGTTTGAGTAGGATAGGTGTTAGTTCTTCTCTAAATTTTTTCAGCTGTGAAGCCATCTGGTCCTGGGCTTTTGTTTACTGAAGGATTTCTCACTATGATTTTTATTTCCATGCTTGTGATGGGTCTGTTACATTTTCAATTTCTTCCTCATTCAGTTTTGGAAAGTTGTACTTTTCTAAGAATTTTTCCATTTCTTCAAGTTGTCCATTTTATTGGCCTATAGTTGCTGACAGTAATTTCTTATGGTCCTTCATTACTGTATAGTCTCTTGTGATTTCTCCATTTTCATTTTTAATTTTTTTAAATTTGATTCTTCTCCCTTTTTAACTTGGTGAGTTCGGCTAGTGGTTTGTCAATTTTATTTATCGCCTCAAAGAAACAGCTTTCTGCTTTGTTGATTTTTGCTATAGCCTGTTTTGTTTCTTTTGCATTTATTTCTGCTCTATTTTATTATTTCTTTCCTTCTACTTACTCTGGAGTTCTTCATTTCCTCCGTTTCTAGTTACTTTAGGTGTAGAGTTAGGTTATTGATCTGACTTTTTTCCCCTTTCTTGAGGTAAGCCTGTATTGCTATGAACCTTCCCCTAAGCACTGCTTTTACCGTGTCCCATAGGTTTGGGGTTGTTGTGTTTTCATTTTCATTCGTTTCTATGCATACTTTGATTTCTTTTTTATTTCTTCTGTGATTTGTTGGTTAATCAGAAGCGTGTTGTTCAGCCTCCATATGTTGGAATTTTTAATAGTTTTTTCTCCTGCAATTGACATTTCATCTTACTGCATTGTGGTCTGGAGATGCTTGGAATGAGCTCAATTTTTTTGAATTTACCAAGGCTAGGTTTCTGGCCCAGGATGTGATCTATCCTGGAGAAGGATCCATGTGCACTTGAGAAAAAAGGTGAAATTCATTGTTTTGTGGTGAAATGTCTTACAGATATCAATTATGTCTAACTGGTCCATTGTATCATTTAAAATTTGTGTTTCCTTGTTAATTTTCTGTTTAGCTGACATATCCATAGGTGTGAGTGGGATGTCAAGGTCTCCCACTATTATTGTGTTATTGTTAATTTCCCCTTTCATACTTGTTAGCATTTGCCTTACATATTGTGGTGCCCCTTTGTTGGGTGCATATATATTTATAATTTTTATGTTTTCTTCTTGGATTGGTGCTTTGATCATTATGTAGTGTCCTTCTTTGTCTCTTTTCACAGCCTTTATTTTAAAGTCTATTTTATTTGATATGAGTATTGCTACTCCTGCTTTCTTTTTGTCTCTATGTTCATGGAATATCTTTTTCCAACCCTTCACTTTCAGTCTGTATGCATCCCTTGTTTTGAGGTGGATCTCTTGTAGACAAGATATATAAGGGTCTTGTTTTTGTATCCATTCAGCCAGTCTTTGTCTTTTGGTTGGGGCATTCAACCCATTTACATTGAAGGTAATTATTGATAAGTAAGATCCCATTGCCATTTACTTTGTTATTTTGAGTTTGAGTTTATATATCCTTTCTGTGTTTCCTGTCTAGAGAAGATCCTTTAGCATTTGTTGGAGAGCTGGTTTGACGGTGCTGAATTCTCTCAGCTTTTGCTTGTCTGTAAAGCTTCTGATTTCTCCTTCATATTTGAGTGAGATCCTTGCTGGGTATAATAATCTGGGTTGTAGGTTTTTCTCTTTCATTACTTTCAGTGTGTCTTGCCATTCCATTCTGGCCTGAAGAGTTTCTATTAACAGATCAGCTGCTATCCTTATGGGAATCCAAATGTCTCTTATTTGTTGTTTCTCCCTTGCTGCTTTCATTTTTTCCACTTATTTTCATTAGTTGGAGGCTAATTACCTTACAGTATTGTAGTGGTTTTTGCCATTCATTGACATGAATCAGCCACGGATTTACATGAGTTCCCCATCCAAATCCCCTCTCCTGCCTCCCTCTCCATCCCATCCCTCTGGGTGTTCCCAGCGCACCAGCTCTGAGCAGTTGTCTCATGCATCCAACCTGGGCTGGTGAGCTGTTTCACCCTTGATAGTATACTTGTTTCAATGTTATGCTCTCAGAACATTCCACCCTCGCCTTCTCCCACAGAGTCTAAAATTTTGTTCTGTACATCTGTGTCTCGTTTTCTGTTTTGCATATAGGGTTATCATTACCATCTTTTAAATTCCATATATATGCATGAGAATACTGTTTTGGTCTTTATCTTCCTGGCTTACGTCACTCTGTATAATGGATGCCAGTTTCATCCATCTCATTAGAACTGATTCAAATGAATTCTTTTTAATGGCTGAGTAATATTCCATGGTGTATATGTACCACAGCTTCCTTATCCATTCGTCTGCTGATGGGCATCTAGGTTGCTTCCATGTCCTTGCTATTATAAACTGTGCTAGGATGAACATAGGGGTACACGTGTCTCTTTCAGATCTGGTTTCCTCAGTGTGTATGCCCAGGAGTGGAATTGCTGGGTCATATGGAAGTTCTATTTCCAGGTTTTTAAGGAGTCTCCATACTCTTCTCCATAGTGGCTGTACTAGTTTGCATTCCCACCAACAGTTTAAGAGGGTTTCTTTTTCTCCACACCCTCTCCAGCATTTATTACTTGTAGACTTTTTGATAGCAGCCATTCTGACTGGTGTGTAATTTTACATCATTGAGGTTTTGATTTGCATTTCTCTGATAATGAGTGATGTTGAGCATCTTTTCATGTGTTTGTTAGACATCTATATGTCTTCTTTGGAAAAATGTCTGTTTAGATCTTTGGCCCATATTTTGATTGGGTCATTTATTTTTCTGGAATTGAGCTGCAGGAGTTGCTTGTATATGTTTGAGATTAATCCTTTGTCTGTTTCTTCATTTGCTATTATTTTCTCCCAATCTGAAGGCTGTGTTTTCACCTTGCTTATAGTTTCCTTTGTTTTGCAAGCACTTTTAAACTTAATTAGGTCCCATTTGTTTATTTTTGCTTTTATTTCCAATATTCTGGGAGGTGGGTCATAGAGGATCTTTCTGTGATTTATGTCGGAGTGTGTTTTGCCTATGTTCTCCTCTAGGAGCTTTATAGTTTCTGGTCTTACATTTAGATCTTTAATCCATTTTGAGTTTATTTTTGTGCATGATGTTAAAAAGTGTCCTAGTTTCATTGTTTTACAAATGGTTGACCAGTTTTCATAGCACCATTTGTTAAAGAGGTTGTCTTCTTTCCATTGTATATTCTTGCCTCCTTTTGTGAAGATAAGGTGTCCACAGGTACGTGGACTTATCTCTGGGCTTTCTATTTTGTTCCATTGATCTATATTTCTGTCTTTGTGCCAGTACCATAGTGTCTTGATGACTGTAGCTTTGTAGTAGAGCCTGAAGTCAGGCAGGTTGATTCCTCCAGTTCCATTCTTCTTTCTCAAGATTGCTTTGGCTATTCGAGGTTTTTTTTGTATTTCCATACAAATTGTGAAATTTTTTGTTTTAATTCTGTGAAGAATACCATTGGTAGCTTGATAGGGATTGCATTGAATCTATAGATTGCTTTGGCTAGTATAGTCATTTTGACAATATTGCTTCTTCCAATCCATGAACATGGTATATTTCTCCATCTATTTGTGTCCTCTTTGATTTCTTTCATCAGTGTTTTATAGTTTTCTATGTATAGGTCTTTTGTTTCTTTTGGTAGATATACTCCTAAATATTTTATTCTTTTTGTTGTAATTGTGAATGCTATTATTTCCTTAATTTCTATTTCTGTTTTCTCATTGTTAGTGTATAGGAATGCAAGGGGTTTCTGTGTGTTAATTTTATTCCTGCAACTTTACTATATTCATTGATTATCTCCAGTAATTCTGGGAGAGTCTTTAGGGTTATCTATGTAGAGGATCATGTCATCTGCAAACAGTGAGAGTTTCACTTCTTCTTTTCCTTTCTGGATTCGTTTGATTTCTTTTTCTGCTCTGATTGCTGTGGGCAAAAGTTCCAAATCTATGTTGAATAGTAGTGGTGAGATTGGGCACACTTGTCTTGTTCCTGGTTTTAGGGGAAATGCCTTCAAATGCTTTCAATTTTTCAACATTGAGGATAGTGTTTGCTGTGGGTTTGTCATGTATAGCTTTTATTATGTTTCAGTATGTTCCTTCTCGGAGAAGGCAATGGCACCCGACTCCAGTACTCTTGCCTGGAAAATCCCATGGATGGAGGAGCCTGGTAGGCTGCAGTCCATGGGGTCACGAGGAGTCAGACATGACTGAGCGACTTCGCTTTCACTTTTCACCTTTATGCATTGGATCAAGGAAATGGCAACCCACTCCAGTGTTCTTGCCTGGAGAATCCCAGGGATGGGGTCACACAGAGTCAGACACGACTGAAGTGACTTAGCAGTAGCAGCATGTTCCTTCTATTCCTGCTTTCTGGAGAGTTTTTATCATAAATGGATGTTGAATTTTGTCAAAGGCTTTTTTCTGCATCTATTGAGATAATCATATGGTTTGTATCTTTCAATTTGTTAATATGGTGTATGACATTGATTGATTTGTGGATATTAAAGACTCCTTGCATTCCTGGGATAAAGCCTACTTGGTGATGATGTATGATCTTTTTCATATGTTGTTGGATTCTGTTTGCTAGAATTTTGTTAAGGATTTTTGCATCTATGTTCATCAGTGATATTGGCCTGTAGTTTTCCTTCTTTGTGGCATCTTTGTCTCGTTTTAGATTAGGGTGATGGTAGCCTCATAGAATGAGTTTGGAAGTTTACCTTCTTCTGCACTTTTCTCTAGGAGTTTGCGCAAGATAGGTGTTAGCTCTTCTCTAAATTTTTGGTAGAATTCAGCTGTGATGCCATCTGGTCCTGGGCTTTTGTGTGCTGGAATATTTCTGATTACAATTTCAATTTCCATGCTTGTGATGTGTCTGTTAAGATCTTCTGTTTCTTCCTGGTTCAGTTTTGGGAAGTTATACTTTTCTAGGAATTTGTCCATTTCTTCCAAGTTTTCCATTTTATTGGCATAGAGCTGCTGTTAGCAAATTCTTATGGTCCTTTGTATTTCAGTGTTGTCTGTTGTGATCTCTCCATTTTCATTTCTAATTTTGTAGGTTTGGTTCTTCTCTCTTTGTTTCTTAATGAGTCTTGCTAACAGTTTGTCAATTTTGTATATCTCCTCAAAGACCCAGCTTTTAGCTTTGTTTATTTTTGCTATGGTCTCTTTTGTTGTTGTTGTTGGTTTTTTTTTATTGCTTTTATTTCTACCCTAATTTTTAATATTTCCTTCCTTCTACTAACCCTGGGGTTCTTCATTTCTTCGTTCTCTAGTTGCTTTAGGTGTAGAGCTAGGTTATTTATTTTACTTTTTTCTTGTTTCTTGAGGTAAGCCTGTAATGTTATGAACCTTCCCCTAAGCACTGCTTTTACAGTGTTCCATAGGTTTGGGTTGTTGTGTTTTCATTTTCACTCGTTTCTATGCATATTTTGATTTCTTTTTTTATTTCTTCTATAATTTGTTGGTTATTCATAAGCCTGTTATTTAGCCTCCATATGTTGGAATTTTTAATAGTTTTTTTTTTTTCCCTGTAATTGAGATCTAGTCTCACTGCATTGTAGTTAGAACAGATGACTGGAATGATTTCAATTTTTTTGAATTTCCCAAGGCTAGATTTGTGGCCCAGGATGTGATGTATTCTGGAGAAGGTTCCGTGTGCACTTGAGAAAAAGGTGAAATTGATTGTTTTGGGTGCAATGTCCTATCGATATCAATGAGGTCTAGCTGGTCCATTGTGTCATTTAAAGTTTGTGTTTCCTTGTTAATTTTCTGTTTAGTATATCTATCCATAGGTGTGAGTGGGGTTTTAAAGTCTCCCACTATTATTGTGTTATTGTTAATTTTCCCTTTCATACTCATTAGCATTTGCCTTACATATTGTGGTCCTCCTATGTTGGGTGCATATATATTTATAATTGTTATATCTTCTTCTTGGATTCATCCTTTAATGATTATGTAGTGTCTTTCTTTGTCTCTTTTCACAGCCTTTATTTATTTATTTAATTTTTTTCTGATTTATTTTTATTCGTTGGAGGCTAATTACTTTACAATATTGCAGTGTTTTTTGCCATTCATTGACATGAATCAGCCATGGATTTATATGTGTTCCCCATTCCGATCCCCCCTCCCGCTTCCCTCTACATCCATCCCTCTGGGTCTTCCCAGTGCACCAGACCTGAGCACCCATCTCATACATCCAACCTGGGCTGGTGATCTGTTTCAGCCTTGATAGTATACTTGTTTCAATGCTGTTCTCTCTAAACATCCCACCCTCGCCTTCTCCCACAGAGTCTAAAAGTCTGTTCTGTACATCTGTGTCTCTTTTTCTGTTTTGCATATACGGTTATCATTATCATCGTCTAAAATTCCATAATATGCATTAGTATACTGTATTGGTCTTTATCTTTCTGGCTTAATTCACTCTGTATAATGGGCTCCAGTTTCATCCATCTCATTAGAACTGATTCAAATGAATTCTTTTTAATGGCTGAGTAATATTCCATAGTGTATATGTACCACAGCTTCGTTATCCATTCGTCTACTGATGGGCATCTAGGTTGTTTCCATGTCCTTGCTATTATAAACAGTGCTGTGATGAACACATTGGTACATGTGTCTCTTTCATATCTGGTTTCCTTGGTGTGTATGCTCAGGAGTGGGATTGCTGGGCCATATGACAGTTCTATTTCCAGTTTTTTAAGAAATCTCCACTCTGTTTTACATAGTGGCTCACAGTCTTTATTTTAAAATCTATTTTATCTGATATGATTATTGTGACGCCAGCTTTCTTTTGGTCTCCATTTGCGTGAAATAATTTTTCCTATCCCTTCACTTTCAGTCTGCATTTGTCCCTTGTTTTGAGGTGAGTCTCTTGTAGACAACATATATAGGGGTCTTGTTTTCGTATCCATTCAGCCAGTCTTTGTCTTTTGGTTGGGGCATTCAGCCCATTTACATCAAAGGTAATTATTGATAGGTATGGTCCCATTGCCATTTACTTTGTTGTTTTGGGTTCGCTTTTATACAAGCTTTCTGTGTTTCCTGTCTAGAGAAGATCCTTTAGCATTTGTTGAAGAGCTGGTTTGGTAGTCCTGAATTCTCTCAGCTTTTGCTTGTCTGTAAAGCTTTTGAATTCTCCTTCATATCTGAATGAGATCCTTGCTGGGTACAGTAATCTGGGTTGTAGGTTATTCTCTTTCATTACTTTAAGTATGTCCTGCCATTGCCTTCTGGCCTGAAGAATTTTATTGATAAATCAGCTGTTATCCTTATGGGAATCCCTTTGTGTGTTATTTGTTGTTTCTCCCTAGCTGCTTTTAATATTTGTTCTTTGTGTTTGACCTTTGTTAATTTGTTTAATAAGTGTTTTTAGGTGTTTCACCTTGGGTTTATCATGTTTGGGACTCTCTGGGTTTCTAGGACTTGTGTAACTATTTTGTTCCCCATTTTAGGGAAGTTTTCAGGTATTATCTCCTCAAGTATTTTCTCATGGCCTTTCTTTTTGTCTTCTTCTTCTGGGACTACTATGATTCGTATGTTGGGGCATTTCACATTGTCCCAGAGTTCCCTGAGGTTGTCCTCATTTCTTTTGATTCTTTTTTCTTTTTTGCTCTCTGCTTCATTTATTTCCACCATTTCATCTTCTAACTCACTTATCCTATCTTCTGCCTCCGTTATTCTACTGTTGGTTCCCTCCAGAGTGTTTTGGATCTCATTTATTGCATTATTCATTATATACTGACTCTTTTTTATTTCTTGTAGGTCCTTGTTAAACATTTCTTGTATGTTCTCAATCCTAGTCTCCAGCCTATTTATCTGTAACTCCATTTTGTTTTCAAGATTTTGGATCATTGATATTATCATTATTCTAAATTCTTTTTCAGGTAGATTCCCTATCTCCCCTCTTTTGTTTGGCTTGGTGGGCATTTTTCATGTTCCTTTACTTGTTGGGTATTTCTCTGCCTTTTCATCAGTTTAGATTGCTATATTTGGAGTGACCTTTCTGTGTTCTGGTGTTCTGTGGTTCCTTTTTATTGTGGAGGTTTCTCCCGGTGGGTGGGGTTGGATGATTGGCTTGTCAAGGTTTCTTGGTTAGGGAAACTTGTGTCGGTGTTCTCCTGCATGGAGCTGGATTTCTTCTCTCTGGAGTGCAATGGAGTGTCCAGTAGTGAGTTTTGAGATGTGTCTATGTGTTTGGTGTGACGTTGGGTAGCCTGTATGTTGACGCTCAGGGCTATGTGCCTGCGTTGCTGGAGAATTTGCATGGTATGTCTTGCTCTGGAACTTATTGGCTCTTGGGTGGTGGTTGGTTTCAGTGTAGGTATGGAGGCTTTTGGGTGATCTCTTATTACTTAATGTTCCCTGTAGTCAGGAGTTCTTTGGTGTTCTCAGGTTTGGGACTTAAATGTCCTTCCTCTGGATTTCAATCTTACTCTTCCAGTAGCCTCAAGGCTTCTCCAACTATACAGCACTGATAATAAAACTTCTTGGTTAATGGTGAAAAGATTCTCCACAGTGAGGGACACCCAGAGAGGTTCACAGAGTTACATGAAGAAGACGAGAGGGAGGAAGGAGATTGAGATCAACAGGAGGAGAAAAGGGGGGACTCAAGAGGAGAGAGAGAGATATCTATGCAGTAGTCTCTTCCCTAAGTGTTCTCCATAGTCCAGAACACCCACAGAGATTCACAGAATTGGATTGAGAAGAAAAGGGGAGGGAGGAAATAGAGGTGATCTGGGGGAGAAAAAGGAGAGTCAAAAGGGGGAGAGAGTAATCATCACACTCCTGAGTAAAAATGGGTACTGATAATTGGATTCTTAATGTCCAAAATTGATATCAAATAATGACAAACCAAGATTAAAAATCTAGAGTAGAGGTTAGACTCTTAAAAATACAATATTCAAAACAAAAACACAAAAATTTAAGAAATATATATGAAGGTCGCTTTAAAAATAGGGTCTTCTTTTTATTTGCAAGGCTAGAGTGAAATGAAAATGAAAGTTAAGGAGTAATAGAGGACTTGAAAAGAAAATAAAAGAAGAAAAGAAAAAAGAAAAAAATTTAATTAAAAAATAGTAAAAATGTATGAAACTGAAAATTAAGGAGTAATGGAGGAGTAATAGAGGACTTTAAAACAATAAAAGAATAAAAAATTAAGCAGTAATAGAGGAGTAATAGGGAATTTAAAATAAAATAAAAGAAAAAAATTTTAAAAAAAGTTAAATAATTTTAATTAAAAAAATAGTAAAAATATATCTAGGAATTTCTCTGGAGCTGTTGCGTGCAGAGTGGGTTTGGTTCAGTTTCAGACAGCTCCTTGTTCCAGCTTACACTTCTCGATATCTATAGGCCCCTTCCGGTTTAGTTGGTGTTGGCCACAGTGATTTAATCTGTTGCACAAGTCACTTCTGAAGCGGTTCCCTTTGTTTATTTGGCTTCTGTTTGCAGGTCTCTTCTGTGTCTAACTTCCGCCCTGACACAAGCAGGCGGAGGTTGTCTCTTGTTTAGGTTCACTTGTTCAGTCGTGTTGTGGGGAGGGAGGGGCACTGCAGAGAAATGTCACTGGCCTGTGTGGGGAGCAGTCGCAGTATTCCAGCCACACTGGGTTTGTCCCCACTCTCGGTGCATGTGCTTTCCCCATCTACACTGCTCAGGCTCCAGGCTGCTCTATAGGGAGTGGGCCCTGAGTTGCGTGCGGTTCCAGTTTTTGGGTACCCCACAAAAGCACAGACTCGGTTGGGCCTTTGTTTTGTGCCTTCCCCGGCCCGAGCAGCTCAGGAGGCCAGGAGCTTAATGAGTGCACTCTCCCTGGGTGCAGTGCACCTTATCCCCTCAGTGGTCCCAGCCTCAGTTTCCACGTGTGCCAGTCCGGTGCACCTTGTATCTGCTCTGGCGAGCTGGTGTCTAGCTGCGACCCTCCCGGTGGATGTCAACCATCCAGAATCTCAGGAAGTCTTTGGTTAGAAACTGGAAGCCTGTTTGCAGTTTGGTAGGGGATGCCGTTTCTGGGGCCGAGTTTGCCTCTTTCCCTTCCTTCCTGCCTCCTGCCTCTGGCGGGGGGTTGGCTAGTCCACAGCTGGCTAGCTCTTCTCTGGAATTGTTCACTCTTTCTTTTGTTCTGCGAATGGCTGGCAGTGTGTTCGGTTAGCGTGCTTTTCGCTGGTTAATTTTCTCTCTCTCTCTTGCTATCCCACAGTTTAAGTTGCTATTTCACATTAGCTCCCTCCAATTGCCCTCAGGGCATTCAGGCCCGGTCCTTACCCTAAGCAATACCGCCCGCTCCTCTCCGATCAGCCTCCACTTGCTGGTGGCGGATGTGAGCGTCTGGGGTACTTTTCTGCTGGGAGTTGCTTTTAGGCATGTAATCTGTGGGTTTTATTTATTTCTCCTCCCAGTTAGGTTGCACTCTGAGATTCGAAAACTTCCCCCAGACCCACCAGTGGGAGGGTTTCCTGGTGTTTGGAAACCTCCTCTATTACGACTCCCTTCCCGGGATGGTTCTCTGTCCCTAGCTCTTTTGTCTCACTTTTTATCTTTTATACTTTGTCCTACCTCCTTTGGAAGACAATGGGCTGCTTTTCTGGGCACCTGATATCCTCTGCTAGTGATCAGAAGTTGTTTTGTGCAGTTTGCTCAGTGTTCCAATGTTCTTTTGATGAATTTGTAGGGGAGAAATTGGTCTCACCATCCCATTCCTCTGCCATCTTAGTTCCTCCCCTCTCCCTTGCTGCTTTTAACATTTGCTCTCTCTGTTTGATTTTGTTAATTTGCTTAATATGTGTCTTGGGGTGTTTTGCCTTGGGTTTATCCTGTTTGGGGCTCTCTGGGTTTCTTGGACTTGGGTGGCTATTTCCTTCCCCATTTTAGGGAAGTTTTCAACTATTATTTCCTCAAGTATTTTCTCATGGCATTTAGTTTTGTCTTCTTCTTCTGGTAGTCCTATGATTCAAATGTTGGTGTGTTTAACATTGTCCCAGAGGTCTCTGAGGGTGATTTTATTTCTTTTAATTTTTTTTATTTTTTTCAGTCTGCTTCATTTATTTCTACCATTCTATCTTCTACCTCACTTATCCTATTTTCTGCCCCTGTTATTCTACTGTTGGTTCCCTCCAGAGTGTTTTTGATATCATTTATTGCATTATTCCTTATTGATTGACTCTTTTTTATGTCTTCTAGGTCCTTGTTAAACATTTCTTGCATCTTCTCAGACCTTTTCTCCAGGCTGTTTATCTGTAACTCCATTTTGTTCTCAAGATTTTGGATCACTTTTACTATCAATATTCTGAATTCTCTTTCAGGTAGATTCCCTATCTCCTCTTCTTTTGTTTGGTTTGTTGGGCATTTATCATGTTCCTTTACCTGCTGATTATTTCTCTGCCTTTCCATCTTGTTTAGATTGCTGTGTTTGGGGTGGCCTTTCTCTATTCTGACACTTTGTGGTTCCTCTTTATTGTGGCTCTTTCTCGCTGTGGATGGGGTTGGTCGGGTGGCTTGTCAAGGTTTCCTGGTTAGGGAGGCTTGCTTCGGTGTTCTAATGGGTGGAGCTGGATTTCTTCTCTCTGGAGTGCAATGAGGTGTCCAGTAGTGAATTTTGAGATGTCTATGGGTTTGGTGTGACTTTGGGCAGTCTGTATATTGAAGCTCAGGGCTACGTTCCTGCATTGCTGGTATGTCTCGTTCTGGAACTTGCTGGCCTTGTGTGGTGCTTGGTTTCAGTGTAGGTATGGAGTCTTTTGGATGAGCTTTTATCAATTAATGTTCCCTGGAGTCAGGAGTTATTTGGTGTTGTCAGGTTTGGGACTTAAGCCTCCTCCCTCTGGTTTTCAGTCTTATTCTTACAGTTGCCGCAAGACTTCTCCACCTATACAGCACCAATGATAAAACATCTAGGTTAATGATGAAAAGCTTCTCCACAGTGAGGGACACCCGGAGAGGTTCACAGAATAACATGGAGATGAGAAGAGGGAAAAGGGAGATAGAGGTAGATAGGGAGATAGAGATAGAGGAAGAAGAGATAGAGATAGAGATAAAGGACTCAAAAGGGAGGGAGAAAGCTATCCAGTAATCAATTCTCTATGTACTCTCCACAGTCTGGGCACCTCAGAGGGGTTAACAGTTACACAGTGATGAGAAGAGGGAGGAAGGAGACAGAGGTGATCAGGAAGAGAAAAGGGGGTGTCAAAAGGAGAGAGACAGATCAGGCCAGTAATCAGTTACCTAAGTGTTCTCCACAGCCTGGAACACACAAAATGATTCACATAGTTTGATAGAGATGCGAAGGGTGAGGCAGGAGATAGAGGTGACCTGGTGGAGAAAAAGGAGAATTAAAAGGGGAAGAGAGCAATCAAGGCTGTAATCACACTCCCAAGTTAAAATGGGTACTGAAGATTGGGTTCTTAAAGGCACAGAATCGATAATAAATACCAAAAAGCAAAGATTAAAAATCTAGAGTAGAGGTTAGACTCTCAAAAATGAAATATTAAAAAAAGTCACAAAAATTAAAATATATATATATGAAGTTTGCTTCAAAAATAGGGTCTTTTTTGGCAAGGTAATAGTAGGTTATAAAAATGAAAATTAAGGAGTAATAGAGGACTCTAATGACTTAAATAATGGTAATATTAAAAATATATCTAGGAATTTCTCTGGAGCTGTTGCAGGCAGTGTGGGGTCAGTTCAGTTTCAGATAGTTCCTTGATCTGATTTATACTTCTCAAGACCTATAGGCCCCTTCCAATGCAGTCGGTGCTAACTACAGGGTTTCAATCTGTTGCACCTGTCACTTCCAGAGCGGTTCCCTCTGTTTATTTTAGTTTCTTCTATTTGCTGGTCTCTTCAGTGTCTAATTTCCACCCTGACACAAGGGGGCAAAAGTGGTCACTATTTAGGCTCACTTGTTCAGTTGTGCTGTGGGGAGGGAGGAACACTGTAAAGAAATATCACTGGCATGGGAAATGCTCGAAGACTCGGCCGCACTGCGTTTGCCCCAGCTCAGGGTGCGTGCACTTTCCCAGTTTATACTTCTCAGGATCTATGTTGCTTCTGCTAGTGCACTGTCTAAAGCGGGCCCTGGGTTGTGTGCACTTCCCAGGTGTAAGCTGCTCAGGTAAGGTTCTCGGGTACTCCACAAATGTGTGGACTCAGTTGGGCCTGTGTTTTGTGCCCTTCCCATGTCCCAGCAGCTCAGGCGACCAGGTGCTTGTAGTAGTCTCCCCAGGTGGGGAGTGCATCTTACCACCTCCCCGGTCCCAGCCGCTTGGTTTCTTGGGTGGCAGTGGGTGTGCCTGTCTCAGGTGTGCCATGTGTCTCTTCTGGGGAAGTGATCTCTGGCTGTGACCCTCCCGGTGGATGTCAACCATCCAGAATCCCAAGAAGTCTTGGTTAGCAGCTGGGTGCCTGCTTGCAGTTTGGTAGAGGATGCCTCCCTGGGCCCGATATTGCCCCTTTCTGGCTCTAGCTGCCCCTGCTTGCTTCCCCATCTCCAGGGGTGATGGAATGTCTGCAGCTGGCTAGCTCTCCTCTGGTATTTGCTCAGTCCTTCGTTCTGTGAGTGGGCCCCGCCGTGCGTTAGGTTAGGGCTTTTCATGGGATAGTTCTCTCTGACTCTCTCTCTCTCTGGCTATCCCACAGTTGTGGTTGCTATCTGATGTTAGTTCCCTCAGATTGCCTCAGGGAATTCATGCCCTGTCCTTACCCTAAGCAATGCAGCCTGCACCTCCCTGTTCAGCCCACACTTGCTGGTGGCGAATGCAAGCACTGGGAGTTGCCGTTAGGCACATAATCTGTGGGTTTTATTTATTTATTTATTTTTCTCTTAGTTTTGTAGCCCTCTGAGATTCCGACACTCTCCACAGACCCACTGGTGAGAGTGTTTCCTAATGTTTGGAAACTTCTCCTCTTTTAAGACTCCCTTCCTGGGACAGATCTCCATCCCTACGTCTTTTGTGTCTCTTTTTATCTTTTATATTTTGTCCTACCTCTTTTCAAAGACAATGGGCTGCCATTCTGGGGGCTTGATGTCCTCTGCCAGCATTCAGAAGATGTTTTGTGGAATTTGCTCAGCTTTCAAATGTTCTTTCAAAGAATTCGTGGGGGAAAAAGTAGTCTCCCTGTCTTATTCTTCCGCCATCTTCAGAACGCCTCTCTCTAACATGTAAAATGTTAAAACTACTAATGGAGGTGTTTTATTTGATGCTATTTCATTTGTATCATTAAAAAAATAAATGCTTATAGTTTAGTTTTGCTTGTGAGTTTTACCTTGGTTTATAAAGAAACTAAATAATTTTCTCCTTTGATTTTAGTTACAGATCTATCATAATCCAAATTTCAAAAGAGGCTATCCCCAACTTTTAGTAAGAATGAAAAGAAGAGCTGGGATTAAAAATGTCTCTCCAATATCTTCATTAGTTCGAGATTACAAGAAGAAGCATGTTAAAGCATGGGGCAACATAGATGATCGTAACTCTAATTTCCTTCCTGAAACTAGCAGGGAGAGTGCATTTTCAGCCTCGACAAGTTTAAGTGTGCCTTTCATACAAAACCCTTATACCAGGCAGACAGTCGCTAATAGAAGTGCCCTAGTTCCGTGTGATTTTCCTTCCCCATCATCAATATCAGTTAGACAAACAGAACAGATTGTGATAGATCAACCTGCTGTTTTAAATCAGTTGAGCATTTTAAATTGGCACTCACATAGCAGCTACACTCAAGCAAATGGCCTCATTGACAACGTTACTACTACAATTACTTCTATTTCTCAGAACCACATCGTATCTCCATTACAGAGCAGTTATTTTGGACTGATGGTGGAGCCTTCTAAATTTCCAGTTAGGTACAGCAATATGTCAGCCTATGACAGTCCTTTTCCTAACCTGCAACAGAGTGGCAACTCATGGTCCCCAGTGCCAAGGATCTGTGATATATCTGCCTCCTCTCTTTCAAAGTCAACTCATCAAAAATCTTCATTATATGAAAACCATCCTAATTAAAACTGATCTATCAAATATGTGTCATATTATGTAGCATAATGAAGACTAAACTTTATGGTGGGAGATGTCAACAAATTCCTACAATTCTCATATTTGAACAATAAAGTTACATGTTCATCTTCATAGTTTCATTTTCTATTTTGAAACGAGTAAATGGGGCCTTATTTCATTGTCTGGCTATATTAATGTGTTGTTTTATACACTCTTTAGTTCACGGAAGCATTCTTTATGCATCCTAGGTAAATGACAGCTAATCAATTGTTTCTAAGCAAGAAAATGAGAACAAAGGGAAAAGAGGTAAAGACTGTAAAACTGATTTCTGAAATCATCCCTGCTGAAGTGAATGGGTGTCTATATTATGATGGTATGGGAGAAGGAAGGGATACAAATAAAATAAAAAAATGCAAATACACAGTACATACCTTGGAGTATTCTGAGTTACATCATACTGTATGAGGTACTGGATAGAGTCTTAAGAGGTTAGACAGATTGTCCTCATTATAGAAATTCATTTCACCTATGAAAATATAGATGTTGTAGCATATCCAAAATCATGATCGCCATCATACCATCACTGGGATACCAAAGATAACATGACCTAGTCAATGATTGGCCCATGGTCAGCACAAGATTGGCACTTTACAAGATAGGTATTTTACCTTATAATACAAGGCATTATATAGGGTCATTTTTGCCCTGCTCTCCTTAAGGCATGCCTTTATTTCCTCCCACCAAGATTCCACCCTATATTTCCTAGTGCATATTTAGATGTTGCTTATCTGTTCCCACAGAGATGGAATAAATTCCTTGTGGTGATTGCAGCACCTCAGTATGGTTAACAAATTCTATGAAGACATGATATCTGTTTCCTTTATTGTTTCATTATCTTTCTGTTACACTAGGCTTCTGGAGTTACAATCACACAAGCTACTTTCAGTTATGCTAAGCCCCACCTCACAACTTTGCCTCAACTGTTTCTTAGCGTTGGAAGGAACCTCTGTTTGCCCTCCTATCAAGGTAAGCACAGATAACAGGTCTTCGACGTGTTTTACCCTCTTTTCTTTATGTATCTTTCACATCAGCTAAAACGTAGAGCCTGAAAATGACACATTTTAAGTACTTACTGAATTATAATAAAGAAATGTAATAACCAATCAAATGCTATATACATTATTCAACAACATCCCATAACTTGCACTAGCATCATAATTGACCTTTCCTATTTACTAAAAATTTTTTCCAAGTTGATAAACATTTATTATATTTACATAAATATCACATGTGGTAATTCAAATTATAAAGTGATTGCTGCTCTCATGAAGTTTACAGTCTATAAGAGCCCATTCTAAGCATGTTGCTTCAGGCCCCAGTTCCCTAAAATTCAGTAGTGTTTATAGAGATATGTATTTAAATAAAAAGGGAATCATTCAATTTAGTCATCTAGAAAAGTCATGGAATAAGCAGGAATCAAAATAAATGGTAATCCTTAATATATTTCACAATGAAATACTCTGAGCAGACTGTGCTTGTTGGACTATCCAGATTGTCATGAACACTGACTAGAAATCTTGGCAATCTCAAATTTGTGGCCATTCCTTTAGACAGAGGTGGCAACATCAAGTCATGTCCCTGTATTATTATGGTAATCCACATAGGACAACACAAAGTTAAGTTCACGGTTCTCATTCTTGCAGCCAACAGACAGTGAAATCTGTGGAATATTTGCATAGATAAGGTAGTTGTCCACACAGCACACTCTTTATCTTTCCCTGAAAACTTTCATTAAATGTAGGTGAGAATACCATGCTTTAGAGAGGTAAGCATTTTACAGCAACTGTAAGAGCTATTGAAATTGGTGTCCTTAGTTATCACTTCAAGCACAAAGTCCAATGGCCTTGTTTTAGATTTCAGGCATCTTAGTATGTAGTCAAATTTGCTTGCTTTGATAAATATCACCTTAAATGTGATTATATCTTCTATTTCATTACCATATACTGATTATTCCTTCTCAGTCCCTTTTAACTTTTTTCATGTTCTGGTTTGAGTGGCAGGTCCTTCTCAAAAAGAACAGGATTAATCCACTTAGTCCTCTGTGATAACTTGGAAAAGGCATGGATAAGGACATCCAATATATTGTGTTTAAAAACTACTGTTTTTGTTCCCTCCTGAAAACATTACTAAATTGTACCTCAGTTGCCCTACCAAAGGAAGCCTGGTTCCATGATACATTACCTTGGTGATCAATTTCCATATGGCTTTAGCATATCAGTACCTTTAATTGTCAAAAGCTTATAGAGAATATAGCTCAGTACATTAGGTAAACATTGTACATGAATTCAGTTTAATTTCCTTTAATTTTTTAATTTATTTTATAATTGGTGCCTAAAATAGTAAAAGTGAAATTGAAAATTTCAGTGAGGTAAATGCAGAAGATTGGGGCAAAAAGTAGACAAATTGATAGGAGAAGGTCAGAGGATGGAATCAGATGCTTAAAGTGTAACAAGTAAATGTGTAACTGCAGGGCCTGAAGAGGTCAATATGTCTTCAGTATTGTTACCCTACAACACTATTTTCATTTTAGCAAATCACAGAATAGTCTTACAAACAAAATATTCTAAGATCCCCTGGAGTGCAGAACAAAGATATATCTTTTAAAACATTCTGATTTAAAATGTCACTAGAGTGAAATCATTCAACTACAAAATAACTTCCAACATTAAGCCTACAAGCAAGTTACAGAGAACTTCTGTGCAGTTCACAGGTGTCCTTCAGTGAGTCCTTGGGTTTTCTTTTCCTTTTGTTAATTATGTTTTGAGTATATAAGATGGTGACTGTGCTTGTATGTGTCCATCAGAGTAAGAACGTGTTTGTGAGTGTATGTCTGGGTTTTCTTTTTGACTTTTATGTTAGAGATTTTGGCTGAAGAGATGGTTAATTCAAAAATACAAGAGGCACAAATTAAAATGCCCATTCAAAAGTCTACTTTCTCTTTTCAAAGTGCAAGACAAACGGGTGAGTTTCAAAGGTTGAAAGCATTTCGATATTAACCAAGCTACTCCATCCAAACATAGTTGAAAACTGTGGTACTCTCCCAATCAGCCCAGCAAAAGTTAAGTGGGACCTTAGAGGTCTATTATGTTTGGCAATAACAAAACACCCAACTTCTAATATGGCAGTACCAGAGAAGGCTTAGTAGATGCCTGGGGTTTCAACCAAGTCCTTCCTATAAGAGGATACTACCTTCCTTCTTAGCTAGGAATGTACTGTGAAGAATTAATGGGGAGCATGGAGGCTGCACACTCACCAATAATGAAGAACACTCTTAGGAATCAAATGACACTAAGGATGAAATCTGGAATTCTGTTCCCACATGGTGGGAGTTGCCTTCCCCCTTCCCAAGTGTATCAGACAGACAGTTAAAATAGAAGGAATAACATATAACATGGTCCACATTCTTCTTACCTAATAGCTTAAATGTCCAAGCCCCGCCACACTGCTAAGATGCTGACTATACAGGACTTCTGGGCTTCAACTCTGTGTGGCAACCATCAAATCAAAATGTTATGACTATTTGAGATGTATTGATAGTGCAAATCTATAAAGCCAGAAGTCTTGAGATCTGATTCAAAGAGGAAAACTGTGTACTCCCTGTCATCAGTTTTATGGGGCTTTCACATGCATTCTCTCACTTCCACAATCCTCAACCTTCATCTGAAGACACAAGCTGTGACTTTAAGAGGAGAGGAATGGTCTGCTCAAAGAGAAGGTGAGTGGCAAAGTCAAAATGGATCCAGTTGCCTACCAGCTTCGATGCTCAGTAATGTAACCCTTTGTAAGCATTCCTAAGGGTGACTAGGATGCACAAGTCAAAGATGCTGCTCACTGGATTACAGAGTTTGACTGAGAAGCTATAAGTTTGTTGGCCTCTCCCCCCATTTCTAAGATCACATACCATGCATGTTAATACATCAGAAGATGGGCAGCTCTAGCAGACATTCAGAGACTGTGCCTATTTCTGTCTAAGACCAAGGTTTTTGGTCCAAGGGGCATGTGGGCTAAGGTTTCCATCTCAGGATTCCACATGACTCCACAGGAGTTCTTCTCTGGAAAGCTCTCAAAAGGCATTGTGAGAAGTACATTTTGAGGGAGGAAAAGAAGGAATCTGACCTGAGCTGTGCTCTTTCTAATTGTCTCAATCTCACTTGTCATCCCGGGTACAACGACAGAGTTAACATGCTATCTGAACCATCTCTCAAGCACTGCCAATACCAATTTTTTGATGTTCAGTCACTCAGTCTTGTCTGACTCTTTGCAACTCCATGTACAGCAAGAACCCCGGGCTTTGTTGCCCTTCAAATTGCCCACAGTTTCCTCAAACCCATGACCTTTGAGTCAGTGATGCTTTGCAGCCATCTTGTGCTGTGTCCTACCCTTCTCTTCCTGCCCTCAATCTTTCCCACCATCAGTTTCTTACCAGTGATTCTGCTCTTGGCCATGTGGCGAATATACTGGCTCTTCAGATTCAGCATCAGTCCTTCAGTGAATAGTCAGAGTTTATTTCCTTCATGCTTTACTAGTTTGAGCTCCATGCTCACCACAGAACTCTTACACCTCTTCTCCAGCCCCACTGTGGCAAAGTATCAATGCTTTTGCGCTCAGTTCTTGTGGTCCTGCTCTCTCCTCCATACGGTACACCTGAAAATTAACTTTAACTGTTTGGATCTTTTTCAGTAATCAATCACTCTGCCTTTTAATATGGTGTCTAGATTGGTCATAGGTTTTTGTCCAAGGGGCAAGTGACTTTTAGTTTCATGGCTGCAGTCACTTCAGCAGTATTATCAGAGGTCAAGAAAGTAAAACTTGTCACTTATTCAATTGTATCCCATCGAGATATCTCAAACTGGTTGGACCAAATTCCATGATCTTATTTTTTGTATCTGTCTGTTTTCATACTGATTTTCAATCCAACTTTTCTGCTCTCCCCTTTCATCTTCGTCAGAAGGCTCTTTAGTTCCTAGTGGTTTTCAGCCATTTGTGTGGTGTCATCTTATAATTCAGTTCAGTTCAGTTCAGTCGCTCAGTCGTGTCCAACTCTTTGCAACCCCATGAATCGCAGCACACCAGGCTTCCCTGTCCATCACCAACTCCTGGAGTTTACTCAAACTCAAGTCCTTCAAGTCGCTGATGCCATCCAGCCATCTCATTCTCTGTCATCCCCTTCTCCTCCTGCCCCCAATCCCTCCCAGAATCAGTGTCTTTTCCAATGAGTCAACTCTTTGCATGAGGTGGCCAAAGTATTGGAGTTTCAGCTTCAGCATCAGTCCTTCCAATGAACACCCAGGACTGATCTCCTTTAGGATGCAGTGGTTGAGGTTATTCATATTTCTCACACAGTAATTTTATTTCCAGCTTCAGATTCTTTCAGTAAGTTACTTTACATGATATATTCTGCACAGAAGTCAAATAAGCTGGATAACAGTATATAGCCTTGATGGATTTCCTTCCCAATTTTTAACCAGTTCATTTTTCCTTGTCCAGTTGCAACTGTTGTGTCTTGACCTGTATGCACATTTCCCAGGAAACAGGTATGATGGTCTCGTATTCATATGTCTTTTAGAATTTCCCAGTTTGTTGTGATCCGCACAGTCTAAAGGCTTCCCTGGTGGCTCAGATGGTAAAGCATCTGCCTGCAATGCAGGAGACCCAGATTCCCAAGGTGTGGAAGATTCCCTGGATAAAGAAATGGCAGGCTACGGTCCATGGGGTCACAGAGAGTCAGACATGAATGAATGACCTCACGTTTACACACAGTCTAAGCCATTAGCAGAGACAATAAAGCAGATGTAGATGACTTTATGGAATCTCCTTGCTTTTTCTGTGATCCAAACACCAATTAAGGTTTACCTATTAAAACTAAATGACTAAATACACATTCCTTTTTCTGTGTTATTTTTCTTTCTCTCTTTTTCATGCTATCATCTACCAATTGTTACATTCCTGGGCACTTGCCATCTTCTTATACAAGAATTAAATTATGTCCATGCCAGTCTCTGACCTTTGACACCCACTTAAACAGTTAAGTTTCCAGAGTAGAAATAAGGAATCTGTGCTCTGGGGAAATGTCAGGACCGTTTGACAAATAGCTGGATTTTTTCAGGAAATGACTTTTGAGCCCAATTCCTGTATCATCTCTTATCTGGAAAAGAAATACGCTTCTTCAAGCTGATGAAAATTCCTCATCAGCAGAAATTTCAGGAAAAATAAATGTGCTTGTCTGCATGTTCAAAGTCAAAGATGTATCAGTTATGTGTGTATATGTGTAACCTCCAATCAAACAGATTAATTCATGTCAACTAAAGTTTGTTGTTTTACTGACATGTGGAAAGGAATTAAAGAGCTTGCCTAGAAAGAAAATCAGAAGTTCCAAGTTGGCAGAAAAGTAACAGGATGTTGAGTGCAACTCTCTCCATGGAAGCGTCACAATTAATACTTCTATAAAGGCAAAAGTTTCTTAGCAGAAGACCTTGCTCAACAGAGAGGACTACATGGTATCTAGACACAACTGGGAAGAATTGAGGGAAGATGGTAGAAGGAGCATGAGAGGAATAGGATCAAACCTGTGTCTTGCAGTGGGAGACTGAGAAGCATGGAATAGTTTGAGGACTCAGGCAAGTCGTCTCACTATGCCTTAAATTGCTTTCTATTAAAAGGAAGCAAGGTGAAGAAGCTGATGAAATATTGTTTGTATAAAGTGAGAATCAGAGAATGTGTGGTGTGGTCCTACATGCCCGAAACTGCAATGCAGGTCAACCAGTGTGCATAGGGCCTGGAAGATGAAACATGGTGTTATAAGGCCAACCTGGGAGGGAACTGCTTATAACTGTGTGGACATGGAATGATGGATCTGGGACAACAAAGTGTGTAGAAGGAATGCCTTTTGAGAAAGCCCAAACTGACTAAGAAGCAGGACCTTAGGGCTCAGTCACACGGAGGAGGTGGTGACACCTTTGTATCCCCCCTCTTCCCACATGCTAAGACCTACTATCAGGCAATAGAGAAAGACTAGCCAGACTACCACTCATGCTGCTGCCACCACAGGCTAGAAAATGATCTCATTAGGGCCATAACTTTTCTGCCCATGGCTGATGGGTCCTCTGCAAAACTGACACCACCAGGGCTCCTACAGTCCAAGAAGCTGTACCACTTCCTCCAGTGTTCAACAAGGCAGACCCAAGTGTTCCACAAGAGTCTTGGGGTAGGCTCCTCTGGTGACCATATGGAGAGGTTTTCATAAAACTACATCTGAGACCCAGGGTCAGGGAAACTAACAAAAAAAGGATTGAAAACTTTCCCACCAGCTGAGCAAGCTGCAGATTAAATCCACACGATCAATTGTGCAGACTTTTTGTCCATGGGATACATAAAAGGACAATAGATTTCCAATGAATGAAAATGTCCAGGCTCTGGCAACTCTAAGAACAAACAGGAGTTATCCCAGATTAGAGTCTGACCTGTCCCTACTTCAGATCCAGAGTTCAGTTCTCCCCAGATTTGGGAGAGCTTTCTGGAGATTTGGAACTGTGCTGTGGCTCATGTTGAGACCAGAACACTGACAGCAGGGACCCTAGGTAACATTCATCATATTTATGATGGTTTGCTATGCTGTGTGGTCAGCTCACTCTTTTTGTCAGTTATAGGTTTTCTTATTATTCTTGCTTATTTGGTGTTCTAAGATTGTTTAAATCATATATTTATTTTTTGTATGTATATATTGTGTATTTGTGCTATGTGTGCCTTTTGTTGATGTTGTTTCTTGTCATTTTTGTTTTAATAGCTATATGTTTCTATATTAACTGTGATTTTCTGTTGTTCTGTGGGAAAGCTGTTGTCATTTTTGTTAGATTTGTTTTCTTTATTCTTCAGGTGGCACTCTGCTCTGGTGTTGTTTCATGTCTTGCAAGTTATTTGCTTAGTTCTATTGTTGATTCTGTGTTCTTCCCTGTCAGGGAATGTTTAACGGGAGGATTCCTACGTGCTGTCTCTCATGAGTCCTTTGTCCCTCTTCAAGCGGAACAGCACGCTGCTCCCAGGGACTGAGGTCATTGTGTGAGGCAAGCATGAGTCTCCTTTAGTAAACATTCTCCTTAGGACAAAACAGCTTAGTCTCCTTCCCCTTTCTTGAGATAGGGATTGTCTTCTGACCTTGTGACTAACTTTAGCCCATGTTTCCTTGGTAACGTTTGCTGTACATTTGGTTTTCTGATCTCTATCATTCCCGAAAGAAGTTTCTTGTACTGCAGCCTATATATACTCATAGAAAAATCATTAAAACACCTTTGCTCCATCAGAGCTTGGGTCCCCGGGTCTTTTTTTGTCTTTCTCTCTCTCTCTCTCCTTTTCTGGCTGACTCTCTGGAGCGTGGAGACCCGTCGTGCTCACTTTTCTGCCCGGGCTTCTAAGACCCCCTCGAGAGGGCGCCTGGTGCCTTCGTGAGTGATGCAAGTCCTGTGTCAAGGACTTTATTGGTCCTCTGCATAAACCAAGAGACATCGGCCTCTTTCTCTCTTTCACTTTCTTATCATCGACTCCGTACCTCCAGATTCCGGTCCATTAAGGGACCCCAACACTTCCCTATTGTGATTATCGTTTGTGTTATTTTACTTGTTGTTTGATTTTGGTTTCTTACCATTATTCTGTTTCTTTTAATCATCTGTCTAATCTCTTCCTATGTGATCATGGTTCTCTGACCAGAAGTTGAGCCTGATCATCTAGGGTTTCAGCACTGTATCAAGGATCATAGACCACCAGAGAATTCCTGGCTCCCGTGAATATTAATTGGTGAGAGTCCCTCTGAAGGCCTCCATCTGAAACTAAGAACCAATTCCCCCCAAAAGCCTATACTATCCAGAACTCATGCCACACACCATGCAAAAAGCAAGACAGAAACACAAGCCAAATCATCCTCAGACGGGCTGCCTGAAGTCAGATTAAACCTGTACATACCTCCAAAAGACACCACTGACATGGTCCTGCCATGAGAGAGAGAAGCCTCAGCTGTGGCCACAAGAATATAGTTGCCAGGCCCTATACCTCCAAGGACACACAACCACTGGCCCACACTTATCCACTCAAGGCACAGACCGGAAGCAAGAACTACAACCCTGTTCCCTGGGAAGTAAAGACCGTTAACATAGAAAGATTAAAAAAATGTGAAGACAGTAAAGTATGTTGCAGGCCAAGAAACAAGGTAAAAACACACAAGACATAATTAAAGAGGAAATAGATAGTGTCACTGAAAAAGAATTGAGAGTAACAATAGTAAAGATGATCAAACATCTCAGAAAATAAATGGAGATCATGCATGAAACATTTAGAAGGGCATGAAGCAATGAAACAACAACGACAAATGATTAACTGCACAATAACTGGCATAGGTATACTGTAGGCTAATCCATGCTTTTGTAGAAAAGAAGCCAGAACAACATAGGAAAATAATTATCTTCCAATTTAAAAATGAAGTATTAAAAGAAACACAATCTTTAAATACCACAACAGACCTGACATTTTGATTAACCTTGAAAGCATTCACACAGCAAAGGAAGCCTAAATGAAAGAGAAAGACAGTCCTCAGAATGGGAAAAAATATTTGTAAACAAAGACGTCCAAAAGGAATAAGGAAGACCATGAACCGTCACTCAGGCATAAAAAGCAGGAAAGAATGTGGGCGGGCTCATGGAAAAAAGCTCACATAGCAAGTGAGCTGAGGGATGGATATTAGCATAAGATATCACTTGTACCTGGGATCTAAAAATGGATACAGATGAACTTCTTGACCAAAGAGCAATAGTCTCACAGACTCAGAAAAGAATCAATGGTCTCCAGGAAGAAAAACAAAACAAAACTGTATGACAGGGAGTAATTAACTGATTCAGTTTAACATCAGGAGGCTAATATTAAAAAAAAAAAAAAGAATCTACCAGGAACCACTGTGTAACACAAGAATCCTATTTAACACTCTGTAGCATCCTATATCGGAAAAGAACCTGGAAGAGAAGATATACACATCTACATACAAGTGAATCGAGTTGCTGTCAGTCCAAAAGAAACCCAAAAAACACCCACAACCTTGTCATTCAACTACATACGCCAATTCAAGTTAGGGAATAAAAGTACAAAAAAGGAATTAGAAAGGCTGACTCTATTGTCCTCAGGCCATGGTGACCCGGATGGTGTCACATCCTTGGAGCCTGAGCTGGTTTTGATCCCAAGCCTGGAGGATCTCAGTGCAGACGGTGCTGGGAGCATGTGGCAGGAAATATGACCCCACAATGGACCTGGGGTGCCTCCTTCCCTCTGCATGAGCACCCAATCTCCAGGTGCAGGTGGAACCTCCTGCAGAGAAACCAAGCCTACATCATCTAAGAACTGGTGGAGCCTCCGGGCTGGAACAGGTTTGCAAGGTCCCCTTGTCACTCTATGTCCCCTAGGCTGGGGTTCCTAACTCCAGCCTCCATCCTTAGGGTCACCCTACCTAGAGATGACAGCACCCTCGGCAGAGTGGTGTCCACAAACTGGGATATGTCCTGAGGACCCTGGGGACCCTGGGTAAGGGTGAAGGAGAAATGAGACTCAAGCCTTGGGTGTTTCTTCTGGCACAGTCCACTCTAGCTGACAATCCATGAACAGAGTTTTCCATGAGACTCAATGCCTGAGGACCAGAGTGGGGCAGGAAGCAATGCTGTTTCCTTAGAACCGTCTTCCAGAAAAACAACTGTAAACCTAGTGTTGGACTCTTCATTTTCACAAGGCCTGTGGGACTGTAAATGACCCCTCCCTTCCAGTCATGTCCTGGGGTAGATCATCAGACAGGATTTCAAAACAGGGCCACCTTTCAAGAAAACAATGTCAAGAGGTAAACTGTAATCACTTGGTACAGTATCAAAAAGCACCTGGAAAGTTTGTCCAGCTATGTATTTAGTTCAGTTGCTCAATTGTGTCCTACTCTTTGCAATCCCATGGACTGCAGCATGCCACTATGTATTAAATCAAAACTCCCATGAAAAACCCCCTCCCACAGGTCAGAGTGGCCACTGTCTAAAACATCCACAGGGAATACAGGCTGCAGAGGATGGAGGCAAAAGGGAATTCTCCTACACTCTCAGTGGGGGTGTAAATGGGTGCAGGAACTATCAAAACCAACAAGGAAGTTCTTTATCAACTAAACATCCAGAACCACTTGGCCTGACAATCCCATGTCTGGGCTCAGACCGAGAGAAAATCAGAATTCACAGTGATCCATGCACCATTGTTTTCAGGGAAGCTCAACTGACAATGGCCAAGAACTAAAATTGTTGCTGGCCAAAATCTTGGCTTTCTCTGCCCAGTGAAGCCAAATAAAAAATACGGAGACAGAGTTTGAAGGAGATACAAAGGTGGCTTTTATTCTCAAGCCAGCAGACAGGGAAACACAATAGGGTCATGCCTCAAGGACTGTGCACCCCCCTACCCCCCACCCATGAAGAGTCTAGGGGCTTATATAAGGCAAGGGCTCACAGTCAGGTGTCAGTGATGAGGAACAAAGGGGATAGGATCTCAATTTCTTCCTTGTGCATTTTTTCAAAGACAGTCATAGACTGAAGTCAATAACCCAGTAACTGACTCTGGCAATTAGGGTGGCTCTGCCCTCTTCTTTCTGATATGTCTTTACAAGGGGAAGGGTGTTGTAAGGGTAAACACCAGATAGGGGATGTATTTAGCATAGAGTCCAAGGAAAAAATGTTACTCATAGCTCCTGCAGAGTTAGGGGGCAGAAAAGCAAACTTATTCACAGACATCCAGAGTTATGAATAGTTAAAGTAAAAAGATTAGGAATATTCAGGCCTGCTCACTGTTTTCTTTATCTCCTTTGTTCTCAAAAAAGGGAAAGAATAAAAAACTCATTCCTCTTTTTTTCCTTTGCATGTATTCTCAGTCCCTTCAGTCATGTCCAACACTTTGTGACCCCATGGACTGTAGTCCGCCAGGCCCCTCTGTCCATGGGATTCTCCAGGCAAGAATACTGGAGTGGGTTGCCATGCCCTTCTCCAGGGGATCTTCCCCATTCAGGGACTGAACCCATGTCTCCTGCATTGGCAGGTGGATTCTCTACTGGCTGAGCCACCAGGAAAGCTCCCCCTGCAGCAAATTCAACAAAGTTTTTCATCGACAGGAAAATGAAGTCAGAGTGGTGCACCTCTGCACTGGAATACTACCCAGTCCTGAATCAGAATGGAATAATGCCAGTGACAACAGTGTGGATGGATAGAGTCAATACCATACTAAGTAAAGGAAGGCAGATAGAGAAAGACAAATATCAGAAGGTATCACTGACAGGTGTCTTCTTGAAATTAATGCAAATGTAGGGTATTACACAGTAGAAACAGACTCACAAACTTAGAAAACCAACTTATGATTATTTGTAAAAAAGTTAGGGATGTGGGATAAACAAAGAGTTTGCAAGGAACAAACAGACGTTAACATACATCAAACAGATAATCAGGAAAAAAAAACTTGAATAGCAAAAGGCAGCCTACTGGGGACACTGTAATCATCTCTCTGGGGAAAATGAATCCAAAAAAGAATTGATAAATGTCTGTGTATCACTGAATCCAGCTCCTGTACAGCTGAAACAAACACAGTATCGGAAATCAACCCTACTTCAAAATAAAACAACAATGAATGCACATAAAATGAAATTTACAGCAGGATCCTCTAGGACCACCTCCAAGAGTAATGGAAATAAAAGCAAAAATAAACTAATGGGACCTAATTAAACTTAAAAGCTTTTGCACAACGAAGGAAAGTATAAGCAAGGTGAAAAGACAACCTCCAGAATGGGAGAAAATAATAGCAAGTGAAGCAATGGACAAAGAATTAATGTCAAAAATATACAAGCAGCTCCTGCAGCTCAATTCCAGAAAAATAAATGATCCAATCAAAAAATGGGCCAAAGATCTAAAGAGACATATCTCCAAAGAAGACATAGAGATGACTAACAAACACATGAAAAGATGCTCAACATCACTCATCATCAGAGAAATGCAAATCAAAACCACAATGAGCTACCCTAAAGTCTACAGACAATAAATGCTGGAGAGGGTGTGAAGAAAAGGGAACCCTCTTACACTGCTGGTGAGAATGCAAACTAGTACAGCCACCATGCAGAACAGTGTGGAGATTCCTTAAAAAACTGGAAATAAAGCTGCCATACGACCCAGTAATCCCACTGCTGGGCATACACACTGAGGAAACCAGATCTGAAAGAGACACGTGTACCCCAATGTTCATTGCAGCACTGCTTACAATCACCAGGACATGGAAGCAACCTAGATGTACATCGGCAGATGAATGGATAAGAAAGCTGTGGTACATATACACAATGGAATATTACTCAGCTATTAAAGAGAATGCATTTGAATCAGTTCTAATGAGGTGGATGAAACTGGGTCCTATTATACAGAGTGAAGTAAGTCAGAGAGAAATTCACCAATACAGTATATTAACACATATATATGGAATTTAGAAAGATGATAACGATGACCCTACATGTGAGACAGCAAAAGAGACACAGATGTAAAGAGCAGACTTTTGGACTCTGTGGGAGAAGGTGAGGGTGAGATGATTTGAGACAATAGCATTGAAACATGTATATTATCATTTGTGAAATAGATTGCAAGTCCAGGTTCAATGCATGAGACAGCATGCTCAGGGCTGACCCTGAGGGATGGGATGGGGAGGGACGTGGGAGGGGTGTTCATGATGGGGAACACATGTACACCCCTGGCTGATTCATGTCAATATATGGCAAAAACCACTACAATATAGTAAATTAATTACCTCCAATTGAGATAAATAAATTAATTTAAAAAAAGAAATTTAGAAGTGGAGTGTGAAGCAAAAGCAATGCTGACTCCTTGTGGCCATTTTTTTTAACAGCAACTCCAAAAGCTGTGTCCAGTTCAGATCAGTTCAGTCACTCAGTCGTGTCTGACTCTTTACGACCCCATGGACTGCAGCACTCCAGGCCTCCCTGTCCATCATGGACTCCTGGAGTTTACTCAAACTCATGTCCACTGAGTTGGTGATGCAATCCAACCATCTCATCCTCTGTCACCACCCTTGTCCTCCTGACCTCAACCTTTCACAGCATCATATGTGTGTGTGTGTGTGTGTGTGTGTGTGTGTGTATGTGTGTGTGTGTGTGTACACAGTAGGGGCTGGAGGGCCCGGACCACATGGAGGAAGCGAGGCGCCCACCCGACATCACGTGGAAGTTGAGTCCCTCTGGGTCAGAGCACGGAGCCTGAGGGAGCCCTGGACTGCAGCTTGTGGGGACAGTGACAAGCCCATCATGAGTCCTGAGCCAGTGCTGACCCTGTGCTGGCAGGTGCCACTGGGGGAGGACACCTGATGACCCAGGTCTTGTGTCCTGTCCATATATAGAGGGGGTAGGGCCATGTGTTTGTCGGAGTGGATGGACACTTTGGGAGCCTGGGAAGTGCTTGGGGGACACAATGAGCGTTTCAGGGGGCTGGTGAGTTAGGGGAACCCAGTGAGTGTTTCAGGGGGTTGGTGAGTGTGGGGGACCCAGTGAGTGTTCCAGAGGACTGGTGACTTTGGGGGAAATAGTGAGCGTTTCAGGGGGCTGGTGAGTATCTTGGAGAGCCAGTGAGCCTTTCAGGGGCTTGGCAAGTTTGGGGGATCCAGTGAGTGTTTCAGGGGGCTGGTGAGTATCTGGGGGACCCAGTGAGCGTTTTAGGGGGCTGGGGAGTTAGGGGAACCCAGAGAGCCTTTCAGGGGGGTTAGTGAGTATGGGGGACCCAATGAGTGTTTCAGGGAGCTGGTGAGTTTGTGGGACACAGTGAGCATTTCAGGGGGCCTGTGAGTATCTGGGGGACCCAGTGAGTGTTTCAGGGGGCTGGTGAGTATCTGGGGGAGCCAGTGAGACTTTCAGGGGGCTGGTGAGTTTGGGGGACCTAGTGAGTGTTTCAGGTGGCCAGTGAGTATCTGGGGGAGCCAGTGAGCCTTTCAGGGATCTGGTGAGTATCTGTGACCCAGTGAGTGTTTCAGGGGGCTGGCGAGTATCTGGGGGACCCAGTGAGCATTTCAGGGAGTAGGTGAGTTTGGGGGCCTGACCAAAGGTCTAGGAGCCTGGTGTTCATGAAGCCTGCTGACCACTCAAGGGGCCGGGTGAGCAGGACGACAGGACCAGCTATGTGCTGGGTTTCCTGGCCCTGCATTGCTCCATCCATTCATTCACCTGAGAACTATTTCCTGAGCGCCTCTGTTTCCATCCCCACCCACAGACGTGCATGAGGTCACACGGAGCCTCCTCCAGTGTCTCACTGCGTGCCAGTGGGGGCAGAACCTGACCTCACCGGCACGCGCCCCACCTGCTCACCTAAATAGACTGAGAACTCAGAGGGCATGGCAGACTCACAGGAGGAAGTGCCATCAGGGTGTGCAGATGCACCCGGCTTGCCCCCTGGGGTGCTGCCCGAGGCCTCGAGGCTGGGTGGCACTACTGCTGAGCACTCCTGAATCTGCACTTGGAAACCAGATGGCTGGGGTTCACAGACAAGGAACAAAGAGTAGGTGACCCACACCTATGTACCTGGGAGATGGGAGAGTGTCTTGCAATACAGGATTGGTGTCCATAGGTGATGGGACATTATTCCTCCCATCACAGTGAACCCACCACCATCTCAGGCCAGTCCAATTGGGAAGATTAAGCATTTGTTGCACACTGACCCAGATTCTGATGGAACAGACGTCCAGGGATGTGGAGATAGGAGGGCTCAGGAGTGGGCAGGTGACCTGTGCTGTGGGGAGAGTTGTGGAAACGACACCCAGTGGGCAGCTGACCTATATTGTGTGGAGGTCTCCTCTTTGAGGGGAAGACAGACACACACCCACAGGTGTCTACAGGATGGTGACACAGACACACCAAAGGAGCCCTATGTGGCGGGGCACACACATCCACAGGGGTCCCCACGGTGCCGTGCCGTGGGTTCTGACATACTATTTTGCTGTGTGTTCTACTAGCATCTCGTTGACTATTAGGATCAGAAGAGAGACTTTTATTCTGAAGGGTTATTGTGAAGGGGAAAGGGGCCTATTACAGGAGGATGAGTTCTTCAGGGAGAGGGTCTATTACTCTAGAGAGGGGATGATTACATAGAGGTAGGACGTAATTTGTACAAGGGGCAATATTACTGTAGAGAAGTGACTAATATGATAGAGGAGTGGGGCTATGGCCATGTACAGGGGATGTTACTGTGGAGAAAGTGAATGTTGATCAGTCGTGTCTGACTCTATACAGGCCATGGAATTCTCCAGGCCAGAATACTAGAGTCGGTAACCTTTCCTTTCACCAGGGGATCTTCCCAACCCAGGGACTGAACCCAGGTCTCCTGCAAAGCAGGTGGAATCTTTACCAGCTGAGCCACCAGGGAAGCCCTACTGTGGAGAGGGGACTCATAATAAAGGAGGACCTTTACTGTAGTGGGGGACTATTACCGTGGAGTGGGAAAGTTATAGTAGGGCGACTCTGATACCGCGGGTGCTGTTACAGTAGGGGAGGGACTATGACAACACAGAGAACTATCATAATCAAGGGAACTATTACAATAGAGGGGACCATTCTGTAGAGGGGGACTATTACAGAAGAGGCAGAACTATTTATGGAGGGAGGACTCTTACCATTTAGGGGAGCTATTACAATAGAGGAGGTCTCTCACTGTTGAGAGAGGGTTATTATAGTATATGTGAGACTATTATAGTAGAGGATGGTCTATCATTGTAAAGGGAGGGCTGTTAGTGAAAAGAGGGGACTATGACAAAGAGAGGGACTATTATAATAGTAGAGAATGATTACCTTAGAGGGGGCTATTATAATGAATGTGGGTCTATAGCTGCAGACGGGGACTATTACAATAGAAAGAGACTACTGAAACTGAGGAAGACTATTACTATAGAGGGGGCACTATTATGATAGAGAAGGGACTATTAACATAGAGTAGGGACAACAGAAGGGGACTATTAGTGGAGAGGGGAAACTGACAATAGAGGCAGGACTGTTATAGTAGAAGGGGGATTTTGACTGTGAAAGGGGAATAGTGACAACAGAGGGAGATTATTAGAGGAGAGACTGTCAGGAAGCATTTAACAGGAGCCTTCCTGTGTGCTGTTTTGGATTTGTCATGAATCCTTTGGTCCTTATTAAGAGGAAAGGCACGCTTTTCCTGGGGCTGAAGAATCCAGGCATTTCCTTCATTAGTTTCTCAGTATGGTGATAAGTGCCCTCTTCCTTTCTATGAATCATATGTTAAAAGTGATTGTTTACAACTCTTTGATAGGGATTGCCTTATGTTTTGTAAGTCTGGAATTTTAATCTTTATCTTTGCTGAGAATAACTACTTTGTAAGACAGTATATATGCCCACACTATGTTGATTAAAACACCTTTGCTCCATCAGAGCTTTTGTCCCCAGGTCTTTCTTTCCTTCTCTCTCTCTTTCAGGCTAATTCCTTGGAGCATGGAGGCCCGCTGAGCTCACTTTCTTGCCTGGGCTTCTAAGGCCCTCTTGCAAAGGCACACTGTGCCCTCACCCACTCGAGAGGGTGCCTGGTGCCTACGTGCAGCAGTGCAAACTCTAAGAACAAGGCTTTATTGGTTTTCCGTGTAAACCAAGGGATATCAGTCACTTTCTCTCTCTTACTTTATTATCCTCGACTCCAGACTACCAGGTTCTGGTCCATTGAAGAACCAACAAGTGGCGCCCGAACAGGGACTCTGATACACGTGGCAAGATTCGGACGGAGTGACCCCAGAGGGCCTATTGAGGCTGGTAAGTATTAAGACATGGGTCAGATGGTTGGAAAGCCCCATCACTTTTCTACTTTACTTTATCACTTATTTAAAGTTCAGGGATTTTTGGTTAAACACCTGCAAATAGAGGCTTGCCTTCAGACAGTGGTTGAATGTAACCCTTGGTTCCCTGAAGAAGGCAGTTTTGATTTAGAAATTTGGCGTCAGGTCAAAGAGAATGTTAAACGATCTGTAAGACAGGGAAAAAATATTCTGATAGATTTCTGGCCCCTGTGGGCTCTCACTGAAGTCGTGATTCTGCCATTACAAGGTAATTCTACCCCTCCTGATATTCAGCAACAGGCAGAACACTCATTACATGAATATGAATTAGACAATGATACCTTACATGGATCATCAAAAAAGCAAGAGAGTTCCAGAAAAACATCTATTTCTGCCTTATTGACTATGCCAAATCCTACGACTGTGTGGATCACAATAAACTGTGGAAAATTCTGAAGGAGATAGGAATACCAGACCACCTGACCCTGCCTCTTGAGAATCCTATATGCAGATCAGGAAGCAACAGTTAGAACTGGACATGGAACAACAGACTGATTCCAAATAGGAAAAGGAGTACGTCAAGGCTGTATATTGTCACCCTGTTTATTTAACTTATATGCAGAATACATCATGAGAAATGCTGGGCTGGAAGAAGCACAAGCTGGAATTAAGATTGCCGGGAGAAATATCAATAACCTCAGATATGCAGATGACACCACCCTTATGGCAGAAAGTGAAGAGGAATAAAAAGTCTCTTGATGAAAGTGAAAGAGGCGAGTGAAAAAGTTGGCTTAAAGCTCAACATTCAGAAAACTAAGATCATGGCATCTGGTCCCATCACCTCATGGGAAACAGATGGGGAGACAGTGGAAATAGTGCCAGACTTTATTTTTGGGGGGGCTCCAAAATCATTGCAGATGGTGACTGCAGCCATGAAATTAAAAGACGCTTACTCCTTGGAAGGAAATTTATGACCAACCTAGATAGCATATTAAAAAGCAGAGACATTACTTTGCCAAAAAAGTTCTGTCTGGTCAAGGCTATGGTTTTTCCAGTGGTCATGTATGGATGTGAGAGTTGGACTGTGAAGAAAGCTGAGTGCCGAAAAATTGAAGCTTCTGAACTGTGGTGTTGGAGAAGACTCTTGAGAGTCCCTTGGACTGCAAGGAGATTCAACCAGTCCATCCCGAAGGAGATAATTCCTGGGTGTTCATTGGAAGGACTGATGCTGAAGCTGAGACTCCAATACTTTGGCCACCTCATGCGAAGCGTTGACTCATTGGAAAAGACCCTGATGCTGGGAGGGATTGGGGGCAGGAGGAGAAGGGGACAACAGAGGATGAGATGGCAGGATGGCATCACTGACTCAATGGGCATGAGTTTGAGTAAACTCTGGGAGTTTGTGATGGACAGGGAGGCCTGGTGTGCTGCGATTCATGGGGTCACAAAAAGCCGGACACGACTGAGCAACTGAACTGAACCTTATGAAAGGCACAATTAGAACAACGTAAGGTATTTCAGCATTTTCCTACTAACCCTGCCCCGGTTGCTCCTAGTGCTCCTCCCCTGCCAGAAGGCACATATCCCAAAGTCTCTCCCTCGACAGAACCTAATGATTCTGACAATGACTCCCTTATGACACCTTTTAGCATTAAAACTGACAACAGCTTTCTGAATAACAATAGTCTACCCGCTTTTTGACAGAGGCTCTCTGAATTACTGGCTTTGCAATCCGAAATCTCTGAAACTGATGGTTTCTCTGCCTTTCCAGTTTTAAGAAATGTTAATGCTTAAGGGCAAATAACACCTCAATATGAAGGTATTAACCTTTTTCACATGCAACAAGTGAAAAAGGCCATAACTTTGTATGGGCCACATTTGCCTTTTACTAGAGAGATTCTAAATGCTATGACATCTTCTATTGGAACCTTTATTCCCTATGATTGGCAAATTTTAATAAAATCTCTCCTTAAACCAGGAGAGTATCTTCAATGGACAATGTGGTTTCAAGATATAGTCAGAGATCATGCTAACAAAAACACTCGAGCTGGCGTTCCCCAAAACCAAATTACTTTTGAAATGTTAACTGGCACCAGACAATTTGACACCATAGAAGCTCAAATACAATGTCCTCTTTTGTTGCATGATCAATTACAAACAGTGACCTTTGAAGCTTGGGATCAAATTACTCCTCAAGGGGACCATATAGGTAGCTACACTAAAATATTGCAGGGACCTAATGAAACATATGCTGATTTCTTAGCTAGATTAGAAACTTCTATTTACCATGCAGTAATTGGAGAAGAAGCTAAAAGGCAACTAGAGAAATCACTTGCTTATGAAAATGCAAATCAGGAATGTCAAAGGGCTATCGCCCCAATTTGTGATACAGGGACTATTTTTGATTATTTGAAGTCTTGTCACAATCTAGGAACAGAAACTCAAAAAATGTGAATGCTAGTTGAGACACTGGCTGCTTGCTTTATAAAGGGAAATGAAGGATGTTTACATGTGGAGATAAGAACCATTTAAAAAGGAACTGCCTTAAGAAAGCTAATAAAAAAACTTCCAAAAGTCTGCCCCTGCTGCCTTAGAGGAATGCATTGGGCGAAAGAGTGTAAATCTAAATTTGATATTGAAGGAAAACCTATTTCGGGAAATTCCAAGCAGGGGACCCCCCAGGTCCCCTTCAACAAAAACCAGGGGTAAATTTCATCTTTTCCCTCAGACCCTCAACATCCGGCAGTGCTGCCATCAGTATACCAGCCCTTTCTCCTTTACCCTCAAGCAGTCCCCTCTAGAATACCTACCAGACTTTTTGGACCCCTGCCCCCACAAACCTTTGGTCTTTTGCTTGGCTGATCTAGTTTGACTTCTAAAGGAATTACTGTTCACCCTGGAGTAATTGATTCAGATTATAAATGGAAAATTCAAATTATGATGTCAGCTCAGATTTTATGGCAATTTAAAAGGGGGAATAAAATCACTCAATTACTCCTTCTGCCTTACATTTCTATTGATTCTTCTAATGATATACGGACGGGCAGATTCAGCAGTACGGATCAAAAACAGTCTTTATGGGGATCATTGGTATCTGAATTTTCCCGACCAAATATAAATATCAAAATTAATGGTAAAAGATTTTCTGGTCTCCTCAATACTGGATCTGATATTACTATTATATCAAAACATTTATGGCCCAAATCCTGGCCTTTACAAAAAATCTCTTGCCAAACTGCAGGGATTTCTCAAACCAAAGTACAAGAGGTTTATCAGAGTACTCAGATTTATCCATGTGAGGGACCAGAAGGCCAACCTGCAACATTAAGCCCTTATGTGATAGATGCACCCCTTAATCTAATAGGAAGGGACTTACTTATGCAATGGCAAACTCAGATATACATTCCACATTTTTCCTAGGGGTCACTGATCATTTAGCAAATAATACAGTTATTAACTTTGAAGAATGACGAGCCTATTTGGACAGAGCAATGGCCCCTCATGAAAGAGAAATTACAGGTGGCTAAGGAACTCATAGGTATACAGCTAAAATTAAAGCATATTGAGGAATTTTGTTCTCCTTGGAGCTCTCGTATTTTTGTTATAAAAAAGAAATCTAAGAAATGGTGTCTCCTAACAGATCTTAGAAAAGTTAATCCATTTATGAAACCTATGGGTGCATTACAACCAGGAATCCCACCACTTACCACTATTTTTCAAAATTGGCACTTATTGTTATTGATTTACAATTGCTTTTTTAATATACCTTTAGACCGAGAGAGATCCGCCTTCTCTCTCCCTTATCCTAATCATATTGGACCTCATAAACGACACCAAACGACACCTTGTCGACTGTACTGCCACAAGGGATGATGAATTCTTCCACCATGTGCCAGTATTACGTAGCTAAAGCCCTTGAGCCTGTAAGAAAACAGTTTCCTGACTTTCTTGTTATCCATTACACGGATGATATTTTGTTTTCAGCTCCATCCATTTTAGAAACTCAACACATGTCTGATATAGCTCAACTATGATTTCAAAACTCTGGATTAACCATTGCCCCTGAAAAAATTCAAACCTCTACACCTTACCATTACCTAGGGTCTGTTGTTAATAGACAACGTATTACTCCCCAACAAACCCAGATCTGTACTGATAAATTATCAATCTTAAATGATTTTCAAAAGCTCTTAGGAGATATAAATTGGTTTAGACCTTCTTTAGGCATTGCTAGTTATCAGCTTAATAACCTATTTAATACTTTAAAAGGAGATCCCTATTTAAATAGCCCTCGTTCACTTTCTCAAGAGGGATGGGAGGAACTTTATTTGGTGCAAAATAAATTACAAAAACAATGTCTTACTCGCATCAAACTAGATTTGCCTCTAGTATTATTTATACTCTCCTCTTTTCATTCTCCCACAGGACTTCTTGCCCAACAAGAACACCCAGTAGAATGGATCTATACCCATTTTAGGGAATAAAGTCACTTACACCCTACCTTGATTTAATTGCTCTAATTATTATAAATGGAAGAAATAGGACTAAAACTCTGATTGACTCAGATTCTCATAAAATTGTAATACCTATCAGTAAATCTCAATTTAAGAACACATTACAAACTTCTACCAATTTTCAAATAGCTTTTCTGGAATATTTTGGAGAAATTTCATTTCATTATCCTTCTGGTAAGCTGTGGAATTTCTTCAAAAACACTGAATTTATTATTTCTCGCATTATCAGCTCACAGCCTATACCACAAGCTGAGGTTTTATATCATCATCATTACATATATATATATATATATATATATATATATATATATATATATATATATATATATAGATGGGACTAAAAATGCCAAAGCTTCTTTCTGGTCTCTTAAGGAATATAAAGTCTTTTATACTAAATTTCATTCTGCTCAGCAAAATGAATTATATGCTCTTATTCAAGTTAGTTACCTACATCCTTACCCCATTAATATAGTCTCTGATTCTGTATATTCAGTTTTTGTATTAAAACAAATATAGAAACCTCCACCATAAACTCCAATCAACCTATTATCCAACAAATCTTTTTCAAACTACAATCTGTTGTTAGAAACAGCAATTCTCCCATTTATATTACACATAGTCAAGTGCATTCTTGTCTGCCCAGCTCCATGACCTATGGTAATGAGCAAGCTGATAAACTGGTCTCTTTTGCTACTGCGGAGGAACAACATGCTCTGTTGCATAACAATGCTGACTCCCTATACCAGCTATGGAAAATCCCATGCCACCAGGCTAAATAAATCATTAGTAATTGCTCAACTTGTAGACCCCTACATCTTCGACCCATCATACAAGGTATTAATCCTCGTGGTTTGCAACCTGATGAACTATGGCAAATGGATGTAACTCATTGCCCTGAACTTTCTCCATCCTCTTTCCTACATCTCTGTATCGATACAAATTCCTCTTTTATCTGGGCCACGCCTCTTCGTGGTGAGGCTACACAACATTTTATCACTCACTTGTTAGCTTATTTTACTGTAATGGAAACACCTAGCTCTATTAAAACAGATAATGGCCCTGCCTATATTTCTAGACACTTTAAACAATTTTTACAATCTTTTTCTATTAAACATATTACAGGTATTCCTTATAATCCACAGGCACAAGGCATAGTCGAACGAGCACATCACACACTAAAGTTATAAATTAAAAAAGTAAAAAAGGGGGAATACACAGGAACACTGTTGTCTTCCTTATCCAAAGCAGACTTTACTAGATTCCAACATAAGATATTTTCTAAACCCATAAGTATTATTAATACAGCTTTATTTGTTTAAAATTTTTTAAACCTGCCACAGGGAAATATTTTAACAAGGGCAGAAAGGCATTTTGAGGAATTGATGGACACTTCTCTTCCTCTGCCCATTTGGTACCAAAACGGGTTAACGAAACAATGGAAATCTGGGAAACTAATCTTGTAGGGAAAGGGATATGCTTGTATTTCCCCAGATGGATGCAACAAACTCACATGGCTTCCTCTCTGAAAGATTCTACCCAAGGGGGCCCCCAGCATTCAAAATGGGGATGAAACAACAAGAACCCCAGGAGGAAGAAATTCCAATACAGGCCATGGCGGCTCTAAAGATCTCCAGGAAGTGCTACCTTTGGCGGCATCAACCCTATGATCTCCCCACTTGGGGACAAATAAAAACCCTTACTAATAAAGCTGAAGATTTGATCTCTCAACAGGGAATGCCTCGGAGTCCTGAATACATTTTCCTGGAAATGCTCAACTTGCTAGCCTGTGCCTCCCCCCATTCGAGCTCTGATTAATCAAACTCAACTGGACTTACTTACCCAACCCCTCTTTTTTGCAGGTCATAAAATAGATGGAGAAAAGACTGATTATATCAACTAATGACTCCACCCATATGCCCCTTCCCTGGAACCCTCACACCCTGGGGAGAAAGAAAAACTAATTAACATTTCTTTAGGTTATGAAGTCCTTCCTTTGTGTATGGGCCCAGCAGAATTATGCATAAACGTTAGCCACCAAACTTGGGCTTTCGTCCTGCCTCCAAAAGAAGACTTTCAGACATTGCTGCCCTTTCTGTCTGTGAACCATGTTTACTACTGAAACTTTAGGGAAAGAGTTAGGGAAAGAACAAAAACCATTTTGTAAAATGTTACTAACACTATGTTGAAACATTACCAAGCAAAGGACTTCATGGCTGGCTTCAAGGTGGAATGGCACCTCCTCCTCCTCCTTGAATTGTCCTCTATAAACACATTGGGCCTGAACAATGAGACATTTGGAAACTTGCTGCCAGCACCAAAGAACTTGGGACTTAGACTGGACATTTCACAGGGACTAGTCGTGGTCATAGTAACTATTTCTTTTGCTATAATCAGTCATATTTTATACAGGCCTGTGTCCCACTTCCTTCTGTTATAGCCATAGGAAATTTAAAATTTAATCTGTAACTTGTATTAATTGCCAATTTTGTGTTACTTCTGTTCAATTCAATCATAGTACCTACAACTGGGAACAAATCAAATTTCATTTACATGATAATGCCTCTCTGAATGTACAATTACTGCAAAAGGAAATCTTTGAAACTTTCTCTAAATGTCTGCCCTCTTCCACTAATTTGAAAACTTTTAGCTGGACAGTTGGCTGACTGATTGTCTGGCCTAGACCCACGAGGATGGTTTCAAAGTATTACCCACAGCATCAGGTCTGGAACTGTAACTTTGGCGATTGTCTTGATAATTATATTTGTTGTTTATTGTCACCTTTCTATAAGGTTGATTAATACTAACCAAACTTTGGTCAGGACCTTTTTTTTTACAAATATAATAAAATAGAGTGAAGAGATTATTACCACAGAGACAGACTTATTACAATAGGGAGTGGACTATGACAGTAGACAGGGACGTTTACTGTAGAGGGAGATTATAGCAATGGAGGACTTTTACTCTAGAAGGGGGATATTAGAGGCAGACTATTATCATTTAAGGGTACTACTACAATCAAGGAGGAGTATTATTGCAGATAGGGGACTAGGAGAGTACTACTGTAGAAGAGGAACTTTGACAATAGAGGGGGGACTATCACTATATAGTAGTGCTATGATATTACAGGGGGGTTATTTCAGTAGAGGAGAGATTTTTACTGCAGAGGGAGACTATTACAATAGAAAGTGAAGCATGACAACAAAGACAGGATGATTAGTGTACGGGGTGGAGGACTATGACAATAAAGGAGAACTATTACTCTATTAGTTCTCTAATAGAGAACTGTTACCCTATAGGGGAAACTGTTACTATGACATTAGAGAGGAGCTAATATTGTAGAAGAGGAACTATTACTGTGGGGGGGGGCAATGACAATAGAAGGGGAGTAATACAATTAAGGAGGACTATTATTACAGAGGGGGGACTATGACAGTAGAGGAGCACAGTTACTGTAGAAGTGGAATTTTGAGAATAGAGGGCTATTACTCTAAACACTATGACATTAGTGCTGGTCGTTCAGGCATGTCCAACTCTTTGTGACTCCATGGACTCACCGCACGGAGCCCGCCAAGCTCCTCTGTCCATGGGATTCTCCAGGCAAGAATACTGGAGTGGGTTGCCATGCCTTTCTCCAACTATGATATTAGAGGGGGCTATTACTATAGAAGGGGAACTATTACTGTAGAGGGGACAGTATGGCAATAGAAAGGAAGTATTACTGTAGACGGGGGAACATGACAACAGAAAGGAACTATTACTATAGAGAGGGGACCTTGAGAATAGGGACAAACCCTGTCCGTGGAGAGCAGTAAACACAAAAATAAAGGCTCAGGCATGTGTTCGCCATGAAAGCAGGCCTGATGGCACGTGGACCACAGGCCCTAACTCAGGAGGAGCTGTGAGGGGAGGCTTCTGCCCAGGCAGGGACAGTGGCTGCAGTCAGGGCTGGGTGGGTAGGCAGAACCAGTGGGTCACAGGCCCATGTTTTGACTGGTCCTGGGAATGACTGGGTCAGCCTCAACTGATGATTCTGGGGAGGGACTGGTCTGCATGGCCAAGTCAGGGAAGTGAGGATCTGAGTCTCTATAGGGAGGGGTCTTTGCAGAAACTGTCTCCAGGACATGGTGGGTGAGGGAGGGGGGTTCCTGGACATCAGATCACCTTCAACACCATGAAGAGGGCTCTGGCCCCTCCCCCACGTGGAAAGACAAGGCACAGAGGCTCGGGAGTGAGATCAGGGTCTGGGTGGGTGGACAAAAGTCCACAGCCGCCACTCAGAAGTCATGGTTCATGTTTCCAGGTGATTGTGTTTTAAATCATCTCCTTGCATGATGGGATGGCCACGCTTGGCCCCATGTGGGTAAAGGCTCTATAGTGTTTTTACTCATCTGTCACCACTCCACCAGTACACCCACCCAGAACAGGAGAGAGGGGACACTCAGACCCTGACTGGAGGCATTCCCAGCTTCATAGCTGCTCAGGTGGGTGCTTCATGCTGGGAGCCTGTCCAGTCACTTTTACTGCAGCAACACCCACCAGATGGAGAGAGTGCCTCTGGGGAGTGAAGGGGGTGTGACCTAGTGCCTGGGCTCCATCTCCCCTTGAAGGGAAGCCCCCAAACCTAGAGACCCCACAGGCTCAACTGGGCCCCTCTCAGCCCCAAGAGGAAGGGGCTGGTGCACAGCGCGAGGGTGGGGGACCCTCTGGAAGGGAACGCCAGCTCTAACCTCAGGGAGAACAGACTTGAGCTGCTGGGGACTGTCTCTTGGTCCCTGTCTCCCTCCGCCCTTGCTTCCCCTCAAACCCTCACTTCACCTCCTGTGTCTCTCTCTCCCCTCCTCTGCTTCTGTCTGTCTCTTTTCATGTCTCTGTCCATTCCTCTCTGTGTCATAGTCTCTCTGTCTCTAGCGCTCTTCTCCCCTCTCCACCACCCAATCCTCCTTTCTCTTGGAGAGAAGTCCGCTGTTTCCCTTTTCTCAGAGCCACGCCTCCATGCCGCCAGCACTGGGTCTTCTGCACGTCCTGATTTAATTATACAAAGCCCCATTTCCTCCCCCAGATCTCCCAGGCTCGACCTCTGATGGGCTGGCAGGTGAGCTCGCCCGGCTCCTTCCTGTGCCACCAAGGCGAATGCGGACTGGATGTCAGTGCTGAGTTCTCAGCTCTGGGATGTGGCCCTGCACCACCTCTCCATCCCAGGTGACACCCTGCAGGCTCGGTTCAGTGGGGATGTGGCTACGAGACGGGTCTGAGTGTGGGAAGCCTCAAGGCCAAACATGCACCCGTACAGGCACACTGAACACACACACACACACACACACACACATCAAACACACATGCACACTGAACACACAAAGACACATGCACACACACACATACATGCATACCAAACACACAAACACACAGCAAACACACACGCACACAGTGCACACACATACATACACACACCAGCACCTTCCCTTCTCTGTCCACTTTATCCCATTCAACCCGGAAGGTATGTGAACCTCCAAGAACCTGCCTTGAGGACACATGCCAGCCACCCTGGGTGGGGGGGACTGTGCTTTCTCAGCCACTCTGTCCTACTCCTGGGGACCACTCACCTTTCCACCCACCTTTTCCATCAGAGCTTGTGCTGTACCTTCTGCACTTGAGCCTGGAGGGCTGAAAGTTTAAGGTGTCCACCCACCCCCAAACAACTCCATAAATAGTACCAGAAGTATCTAGTTAAAATGAGGAACATTTGACTCCAGCCAGTTTGGTTGCAAAAAGTGCTGCAAAGCTCAGCCATGGGTGGGCATCTCGACATGGGAATGCCTGGTGGGGACCAGGTAGGCGGGCACTTCCAGGGTGACACTCCTGTGCTCAGGTCATCAGACGGGCGGCCACCAGACACCATGGCCTGGGAGGGGAGGGTTCCTGCCAGACAGCACCACCCTGCTCACCTCCTCAAGGTGCAAATGCACCCCATTCTCCACCAGCACTCCTCTGGCTATGTGGACACAGGGCCCTGCCCTGGCTCTGTGACCCTGCGCATTGCCCACTGGGAGCGCACATGGACAGCTGGACAAACAGGAAGTGATGTTTCCTATGGAAGTCAGCTTTAGATTCTTTCTCACCCTCTTGATAGTTGCAGGGTTCTATGTCGGCCTCCCCACCCCTGGGAGGAGAGGCCCCCACACAGCCCTTCCCTTGAGGGTGTGGAGCAGACAGGGAACCATGGACCCGGTGTCTCAGCCCTTCCGGGTGCTTCCCCATGGGGAAGGCTGTGGGGTCCCCACACGGAGGAGGCCTCCACGTCTTCAGGCCTCCTCCATCCACAGAAGGGCCCCTGGCCACTCTCCTTCCTGTACCCCTTTCATAATAACTCTTGATGCCTCTCTCCCAAGCCCGGGCACCACTCATCTGCTTCTGTCTTTGTAAATTTGCCTATTCTGAACATCTCTTATAAGTGGACATGTAAAATGTGTCCTTCTGTGTCTGCTTCTCTCACTGATCATCGTGTGTTCAAGGTCCATCCACGATGTAAGGTGTGTCAGAACTTCACTCCTTTTCATGGTGAGTCATACACCACTGTGTGCATGGACCACTTACTACTGACCCACCCATCTGTCCATCCACCTGCACACCCACCCACCCACTCACCCATCCATCTAACCACCCACCCATCCATGCATAAATCCACCCATCCATCATCCATCCATTCACCCACCGACCAATCCATCATCCACCTATCCACTGATCCAACCCCACTGACCCATCCATTGTCCATCCTTCCCTCTATCCATCCATCCATTTATTTATTCACCCATCCATCCACTCTTCCGTAACATCATCAAATCAAATTATATTATGAACCTGTAAATCCTCCTTCCCATCCCTTGACCCTGAGAATAAATAAGAAAAAAAGAGAGAGAGAGAGAGAAATAAATAAAGCTAGTCCAAACCTACGTTCAGAGATGGAAAGGAAGGATTTCTGGATTTTCCTTAGCTGACCACTAAAGTGTGAACCTCTCCACACTGTCTCTGAAACAGATCACACTGATTTAAAAGGAAATGAATAAATGAAACTACACAAGACCCACAGCACTGGCATCATAAAGAGCCTGAAAACAATATGAATAACTTCAAAGTACTTTTAACTAGAGAGTGTCTGTCTGTGCTCAGTCCTGTCTGATTCTTTGCAACAACATGGACTGTACCCACCAGGCTCCTCTGTCCATGGGATTCTCCAGGCAAGAATACTGGAGTGGGTTGCCATGCCCTCCTCCAAGAGATCTTCCCCACCCAGAGAGCCTCCCAGAAAGGTAGGAAAGGACATGACTTTACTGTGGAACCAGCCTGGAGTCAGAAGGAGGACCCATGGACTAAGAGCATCACAGACTGAAGTCACAGAAGCTGGGGGAGCTGGGAGGGGAAGGGGAGGCTGGGTCCTGCCCTTTGTGCAGCTGAGCTGACACCAGAGCTCCTTCCTGGTCCCAGATAAGCAATAGTTGAGTTCCCATGTCCTCTGAGGTGGGTCTGTGTTTGCACCCTGGCACCTCCTCCAGGGAGACTTTCTTGGTGGCTCAGACAGTAAAGAATCAGCCTGCAATGCAAGTGGTGGGAGCACTAGGCTTCACTGTAATCAGACTATCTGCTCGCTGCATGAGGCTGATTCAGACACAAGGTTATACTGCTCACAGAAACCCAGTAATCCACCCACCACTGTCTCCACTCAAACACCCCAATAACCAGCCCATCACTGGTCACAGGCACCCCCAATAATCCACCCTGCCCAGTCTCTATTCAGACACTCCTAAAATCCATCAACCACGCATCAAGATGCCCCAGTAATCCACCCACCATTTCTTAGCACAAATTCCAATAATCCACCCACCTCTGTTTCCACTCAGGCACCCCAACAATTGACCCATCACTTCTCAAGACATCCAAGTAATCTACCCACCACTGTCTCCATTCAAACACCCCAAAAATCTACCAATCACTGCTCAAGACACCCCATAACCCACCCATCACCATCTCCACTCAGATACCCCAGTAATCTATCCACTAGTGTCTCTACTCAGACATGCCATTATTCTACCCATGACTGTCTCTTCTCACAGAAAACCCAATAATCAGCCCATCACTGCTCATAGACACCTCAATAATCCACACACCACTGTAGCTTCTGGGACACCCCAATAACTGACACATTGTGTCACAAGGCACCCCAATAACCCCTGTGCACACATCTCATGGGCACCTGGGTGATTCTTCCCCCAGGAGGTGCTGACTCTGCATCAGCTCTGGGCCTGTGGCCAGCAGATCATCCTGTTGTACAAGGACAAGGCATCCATGAGTCAGCATGCAGAACTGTGGCCCAGTATCCCCTACAGGTGGGGGAACCAGGTGAAGCCCCGAGACCTCGTCCACTACCTGGAGCACATAAAGAGTGGCAGCCAGCCAGGTGAGTGCCACCTTCACACCAGGACACCCAGTCACACGCATGCCCTAGTGCATGGGGCTGGCTTTGGGTTCAAGTGTAGAAATGGAACAGGACTTATTATGGGATGTTATTCTGTTCACCATATGGGGACCAGGGTGTGGAAATCCTTGGGGACATTACTGTGTCCACCACAGGGGGTCAGGATGTAGACAGGACGTGAAGATCCATGCAGACATTATTGTGTCCACCACACGGGGTCAGGACATGGACATCTCTGGGGTCACTGTCAGGCAAGGGCTGAGCCCACCTGCCCTCTGTAACAGGAGAAATTAATGAGTCAACACCCATGTGAGCCCCTGCTGTCTGAACTTTGGTCTCTGTCGGACATCTGAATCTCTGACTGCTGCAGAGGCCAGAGTCTGGGTGGGTGATGGCACAGTGTGGTGACTGTGTGGGCAGGTGACCCCATGGGTTACTGGTCACATGGGTGGGAGACCGTGTGGGTTGGTGACCACAGGGGTGGGTGACCATGTGAGTGGATGACCAGTTTGAGTTGCTGACTGCAGGGTGGGTTACCATGTGAGTTGCTGACCAGGTGAGCAGGTGACCACATGGGCGGGTGATGGTGTGAGGGGGTAATCATGTGGACAGGTGACCCCATGGGTGGGTGACCACGTGGTTGGTGGCCACGTGGAGGGATCACTGCATGGGGTAGTGACCCCATGGGTGGGTGACTGACCATGTGAGTCAGTGACCACATGGTTTGATTGGCCACGTGACTCCGTGGGTTAGTGACTGCACACATGGGCGGCTGACCCCACAGCTGGCACCACGAACAGCAGCCCCTCTCTTGTCCCAGGTAGGCTGTTCATGGCCAGCATCAACCTCATGGAGAACCTGGAGTTTGTCTTCGTCCACCCGGCCTGGTCCCTGGAGAAGCTGACCCAGTGGGGGCTCCCCTACCTCTGCACATGGGTGCGGGGCCAGTGACTGGGGTTGGCCGCCGACTGTACCAACACCATCGTAAGCTACTTCATCTGGGCCGAAGGGTTTGTTGGCGACGACATCGGGTTTAACCAGAAGCCACTTTGGGGCTGATGGACAGCGCATGTGTGGAGCTGGGCATTGTGGAGGCTGCATCACAGTCACGCCCTGGGATGTTTCCGGCCTGAACCGGAAGCCACCTCGGGGCTGACGGACGGCACACTGACTGGCTGGGCGTTGATGAGGCCGCTTCTCCTTCGCATACTGTGATGTCACTGGGCTGAACCGGAAGCTGCTTCTAGGCCTACTGACGGCGCGTGGGTGTAGCTGGGTATCTCGGAGGGTGCGTCTCAGCCACATCCAGTGATGTCACCAGCCTAAACCAGAAGATGCCTCAGGGCTGATGGACGGCGCTTTTAGAAGCTGGGCATTTTGGAGGCTATTCTCAGCCCTGTCCTGTGGGGCTGGTCATCCGTCCGCCCTTCCAATGAATGTTGGTGACTGCAGAGGTGGGTCCAGGTGGCAGGGTCGATGGTCCCTCGGTCCTCTGTGTGTCTCTCGGCGAATGCAGTGTGTGAGGTGATGATGAAAGGTGAGTGCATAATTTGTACAGTCACATCCTCAGGGAGACACACCTGGTTCTCCGGTCTGTGGCTTCCCCATGGGAGAGGCTGGGGTGCCCCCTCCCCCTGGACCCTGAGAGCAGCAGATGGTGACCCCCAGCTGGGGAGGCGGGGGAGGCACTATGACAGTGTCCATAGGAGGGGACTGAGCGCTTTGCAATCCCACTGAGAAATCCCTTTTATTAGATAAGGGGCTTCCCTGGTGGCTCACCTAAGAAGGCCTCCTTATCTGTCCTTGCTAGTCCTTGAAACTCTGCCTTCAGGTGGCTATATCTTTCTGTGTCTGCTTTGTCTTTCTCTTCTCTTCTCATCTATTTGTAAGGCCTCCTCATACAATCACTTTGCCTTTTTGCATTTATTTTTCTTGTGGATGGTTTTGATCACCACCTCCTGTACAGTGTTAGGAACCTTCATCCATAGGTCTTTTGTACTCTGTGTGCCAGGCCTAACCCTTGAATCTATTTGTCACTTCCTATGTATACTCACAAGGGATTTGAATAAAGCAAAGAAACAGAGGAACACAACAGAATGGGAAAGACTAGAGATCTCTTCAAGAAAATTAGAAATGCCAAGGAACATTTCATGTAAAGACATGCACAATAAAGGACAGAACCATTATGGCCTACCTAAAACAGAAGAGATTATGAAGAGGTAGCAAGAATACACATAAGAACTGTAAAAAAAAAAAAAAAAAAAAAAACTTAATAACCTGGATAACCACGATGGTGTGATCACTCATCTAGAGACAGACATCCTGGAGTCCAAAGTCAAGTGGGCCTTAGGAAGCATCAGTATGAACAAAGCTAGTGGAGGTGATTAAATTCCAGCCAAATACTTTCAAATCCTAAAAGATGGTGCTGTTAAAGTGGTGCACTCAATATGCCAGCCAGTTTGGAAAACTTGGCAGTGGCCACAGGACTGGAAAAGGTCAGTTTTCATTTCAATCCCAAAGAAGGGCAATGCCAAACAAAGTCCAGTCTACCACACGGCTGCACTCATTTCACATGCTAGCAAGGTAATGCTCAAAGTCCTTCAAGCTAGGCTTCAACAGTATATGACCTGAGTACTTCAAAGACCCCACATTCAATCAGCTGATTCTAAATGTACAGTGATACCACAAAGATGGTCAAGGTAAAGACACAAAATGTGATTTTATTTATGTCTTAAGTCAGTGAATCAAAATATGCACTGCAAAGTACAAAGATTTTTAGCTTGAAAAATCTTATATTGGTATATAAAATATCCTCCTGAAATTGAAAAATATGTTTTAAAGTGAAATTCACTGTTAATTGTCAATTATTTTGAGCCTATGGAAAAAAGAGAATAAAATTACATTCATTGGGACTGCTTCAGTTCAGTTCAGTCGCTCAGTCTTGTCCAACTCTTTTCATTGGGGGCTGCTTAAGCTTTCACAGACGTTTTTTCTTAAAAATTCCCTTAGAGTTTTACAGTCTTAATTAGATATAAAATGATCAGTAGATTTTATACTATGTTTGTTTTCTGGATATTTTCATTTCCTTTAATTTATGAATGTAACTAGAATGCTTTTCTATTGAGTGAGTATTAAAAATTACTCCTCTCTCTTGAGAGGAACACTCTGTTTACACTACTGTTGGGAGATATTTTATTGCCTAAAACCTTTTATAATTCAGCTCTACAATCTAGGTTTTTCGTTTGTTTGTTTGTTTGTTTGTTTGTTTTTTTTTGCTTTGTTTAGGGTGAGAATTTTCTCATCTATTTTTAGTATCTTCAGAGGTTCTGTTAGGAATATGTGTCTGCTGTCCTTTACTTGCACGTTCGTGTCCAACTCTTTGCCACCCCATGGACTGTAAGCCCACCAGTCTCTTCCGTTCAAGGGGATTCTCCAGGCAAGAATGCTGGAGTGGGTTGCCATGCTCTCCTGCCAGGAATCTTCCTGACTCAGAGATGGAATTGACATCTGCTACAGCTCCTGCATTGCAGGCAGATTCTTTACCACTGAGTGAAACTAGATCTTGTATACATGAAACCCACTTTAATTATGAAGATTCATAATGAGTGAAAAGCAACGATGGAGAAGCCCAAAGAAGCATTTATCTTTAACCAATTAATAATAAAAAAAAACCCTTCATTTCCATTTGCCTTTGTTTATTTTTTAAATTAATTTTTCACTGAAGGATAATTGCTTTCCAGAATTTTGTTGTTTTCTGTCAAACTTCAACATAACAGTCTTTCTTAACTCATAGTTTCTCTTCAATATCATCTTATTCTGTGTAAATAGCTTCTTAACATTTCTTACAGACAAGGTATCTGCTGAGAATGAATTCCCCAATTTTTTGTTCATATGGGAATATCTCCTTCTCCTTTGTTTTTGAAGGATAATATTCCTGGATGTAGAAGTTAATTTCAGTAATTTAAAAAAAAAATTTGATTTCTTGGCATGTTGTACCTGTACCATGAATTTACTAGTTAAGCTGTACAATTCATTGATTTGTAACTTATTCATAGGTTGAATAACCATTACCACAGCTTCATTCTAGAATATTTTCATCACTCCAATGGGAAACACTCTCCAGTTAGCAGACACTTTCCATTTCTCCCTTCATCTGGGCCCTTGAATTCACTCCTCTATTTTCTGTCTTTAGAGAATTACCTAATCCTGGACATATGCATTCACAAGAACAGCATAATTCAATACACAGCCTTTTCTTCCTGGCTTCTTTTAATTAACATAATCATTTCAGAGCTGTATCATGTTACAGCTTATATAAGAACTCCATTCATTTGATGGCCAAATAATTTTGCATTGCGTGTTTTATCTATTTGATCACCAGTTGATGGACATTTGAGTTATTTCAACTTTTTTTATTTTTTAGTTTATTTCTTTTTACACTTTATTTATTTTTAATTTAATAATTTAAAAATTTTAAATTTAATGGCTTTTTCTGCATCTATTTAATTCATCATATGATTTTGCCTTCCTTTGGTTAATATGATCTGTCACATTGATTGATTTGCAAATATTGAAGAATCCTTGCATCCCTAGAATAAACCCAACTTGATCATGGTTTTTCATGTGTTGTTGAATTCTGTTTGCTAAAAGTTTGCTGAGGAGTTTTTGCGTCTATGTTCGACAGTGATATTGGCCTGTAGATTTCTTTTTTGGTCTTGTCTTTGTCTGGTTTTGGTATCAGGGTGATGTAGCCTCGTAGAATGAGTTTGGAAGTGTTCCTTCCTCTGCAAGTTTTTGAAAGAGTTTTAGAATGATAGGCATTTGCTCGTCTCTGAATATTAGATAGAATTCAACTGTGAACCCATCTGGTCCTGGGCTTTTGTGTTTTGAGAATTTTTTTTTTTTTTTTATCACAGCTTTGATTTGGAGCTTGTAATTGGGTGGTTCACAATTTGTTTCTTCCTGGTTCAGTCTTGGAAGATTGAGTTTTTTCTAAGCATCTGTCCATTTCTTCTAGGTTATCCATATTATTGCTATATAGTTATTCATAATAGTCTCTTATAATCCTTTGTATTTCTGCATTTCCTGTTGTAATCTCTCCTTTTTCATTTCTAAGTTTGTTGATTTGATTCTTCTCTATATTTTTCTTGATGAGTCTGGCTAAAGGTTTGTCAATTTTGTTTATATTCTCAAAGAACCAGCTTTTGGTTTATTAATATTTGCTACTGTTTCTTTCATTTAGTTTTCATTTATTTCTGCTCAGATCTTTATGATTTCTTTCCATGTACTAATTTTGGCTAATTTTTTTGTTCTTTTTTTTGTTGTTCTTCTTTATCAGTTTTTTTTAGGAGACAACTGAGGTTGTCTATTCGATGCTTTTCTTGTTTCTAGATTTAGGATTGTATTGCTACAGACTTATCTCTTAAAACTGCTTTTCCTGCATCCCATAGGTTTTGAGTTGTCATGTTTTCATTGTCATTTTTTTCTAGAAAATTTTTGATTTCTGTTTTGATTTCTTCAGTAACCTGTTATTTAGAAATGTGTTGTTTAATCTCCATGTGTTTGTGTTTCTTACAGTTTTCTTTTTTTCTTCTAATTGATATCTAGTCTCATAGTGTTGTGGTCAGAGAAGATACTTGATATAATTTCAGTTGTGTTAATTTTACTGAGGTTTGATTTGGGACCCAAGATGTGGTCTGTCCTGGAGAATGTTCCCTGTGCACTTGAGAAGAAGGTGTATTCTTCTCCATTTGGATGGCATGTTCTGAAGGTATCAATGAGATTCATCTCACCTCATGTATCATTTAAGACATGTGTTTCTGCATTAATTTTCTGTTTTGATGATCTGTCCATTGGTGTGAGTGGGGTGTTAAAGTCGACTATGATTGTTTTACTGTCAATTTCTCTTTTGATGTCTGTTAGTGTTTGTCTTATGTATTGAGGTGCTCCTATGTTAGGGACAAACATGTTTACAATTGCTATGTCTTCTTGTATTGATCCCTTCATCACTATGTAGTGTCCTTCCTTATCTATTGTAATCTTTAGTTTAAGGTGTGATATGAGGATTGCTATTCTATATTTCTTTTGATTCCCATTTGCATTGCAAATATTTTCCATCCTATCACGTTCAGCCTATATGTGTCTTTAGGTCTGAAGTGGGTTTCTTGTAGACAGCATCTACATGGGTCTTTTTCTTTTAAGTTAATGTATTTATTTTAATTGGAGGCTACTTACTTTGCAGTATTGTGGTGATTTTTGCCATATATTGAGTTGAATCAGCCATGGGTGTACATGTCTTCCCCATCCTGAAACCCCTACCACTTCTCTCCCTATCCCATCCCTCAGGGTTTTCCCATTGCACTGGCTTTGATTACCCTATATCATGCATCAATGTTGGATGGGGGATCTATTTCACATTTGTAATATACATGTTTCGATGCTAGTCTCTCAAATCATCTCACCGTGGCCTTGTCCCACGGAGTCCAAAAGTCTCTTCTTTATATCTGTGTCTCTTTTGCTGCCTCACATATGTGGTCATCATTACCATCTTTCTAGTTGCCATATATATGCATTAATATACTCTATGGGTGTTTTTCCTTCTGACATACTTCACTCTGTATAATAGGCTCCAGTTTCATCCACCTCATTAGAAGTGATTCAAATATGTTCTTTTTAATAGCTGAGTCATATGTATCACGGTTTTCTTTTCCGTGTGTATGCTGAAGGAAATCTATGTTGCTTCTGTATTCCAGCTGTTATAAACAGTTCTGCGATGAGCATTGGGGTACACGTGTCTTTTTCAGATCTGGTTTCCTCAGTGTATTTGCCCAGCAGTGGGATTTCTGGGTTGTATGGCAATTCTATTTCCAGGTTTTTAAGGAATCCCCACACTGTTCTCCATAGTGGCCTTCTAGTTTGCATTCCCACCAACAGTGTTAGAGGGTTTCCTTGCTCTGCATCTTCTCCAGCATTTATTGTTTATAGACTTTTTGATAGCAGCCATTCTGACCAGCAGGAGATGATCCCTCATTGTGGTTATGATTTGCATTTCTCTGATAATGAGTCATGTTGAGTATATGTTCATGTGTTTGTTAGCCATTTGTATGTCTTATTTGGAGAAAAGTCTCTTCAGTTCTTTGTCCCATTTTTTGATTGGGTCATTTATTTTTCTCGTGTGGAGCTGCTTGTACATTTTTTAGATGAACTGTTTGTCAGTTGCTTCATTTGCTGTTATTTTCTCCTATTCTGAAAGCTGTCTTTTCACCTTGCTCATAGTTTCCTTCGTTGTGCAAAAGCTTTTAAGTTTAATTAGGTCTGGTTTGTTTAATTTTGCTTGTATTTCCATTACTCTGGAAGGTGTGTCATAGAAGATCCTACTGTGATTTATGTAAGGGAGTGTTTTGAATATGTTCTCCTCTAGGAATTTTATAGTTTCTAGTACTGCATATGAATCTTTCATCCATTTTGAGTTTATTTTTGTGTATGGTGTTAGAACGTGTTCTAGTTTCCTTCTTTTATATTTGGTAGACCCATTTTCCCATCACCACTTGTTAAAGAGATTGTCTGTTCTCCATTGTATATTTTTGCATCCTTTGTTAAAAGATATGGTGTCCATAGGTGTGTGGATTTATCTCTGGGCTTTCTAATTTGCTCCATTGATCTATATTTCTGTCTTTGTGCCAGTACCATACTGTCTTGATCACTGTAGCTTTGTAGTATAGTCTGAAGGCAGGCAGATTGATTCCTCCTCTTCCATTCTTCTTTCTCAAGAATGCTTTGACTATTCGAGGTTTTCTGCATTTCAGTACACATTGTGAAATTATCTCGTTTTGTGAAAAATACCATTGATAGCTTGACAGGGATTGCATTGAATCTATAGATTGCTTTGGGCAGTATACTATGTTCACTTTATTGATTCTTCCTGTCCATGAACATGGTATATTTCTCCATCTATTTGTGTCATCTTTGATTTCTTTCCTCAGTGTTTTAGCGTTTTCTATATATAGGTCTTTTGTTTCTTTAGGTAGTTTTATTCGTAAGTATTTCATTCTTTTCATCACAATGCTGAAAGGGATTGTTTCTTAATTTCACTTTATGTTTTCTCATTGTTAATGTATCGAATTGCAAGGGATTTCTGTGTATTAATTTTAATTCCTGCCAGTTTTCTATATTCATTGATTAGCTCTAGTAATTTTCTGGTGGTGTCTTTAGGGCTTTCTGTTTAGAGGATTATGTCATCTGCAAACAGTGAGAATTTTACGTCTTCTTTTCCAATTTTGATTCGCTTTAATTTTTTTCCTCTCTGATTGCTATGAATAAAGCTTCCAAAACTATGTTGAATAGTAGTGGTGAGAGTGGGCACTCTTATCTTGCTCCTGACTTTAGGAGAAATGCTTTAAATTTTTTGCCTTTGAAGATATAGTTTGCTATGCTTTTATCATATATGACTTTTATTATATTGAGTTGTGTTCATTCTATGCCTGCTTTCTGGAGTGTTTTTATCATAAATGCATGTTGAATTTTGTCAAAGGCTTTCTCTGCATCTATGGAGATAATCATATGGTTTTTATCTTTCAGTTTGTTAATGCAATTTATCATATTGATTGATTTGCAAATATTGAAGAATCCTTGCATCCCTGGGATAAACCCACTTGGTCAAGATGTCTGACTATTTGAATATGTTAATGGATTCGGTTTGCTAGAATTTGTGGAAAATTTTTCATCTATATTCATCAGTGATATTGACCTGTAGTTTTCTTTGTTTGTGGCATCTTTGTCTGGTTTTGGGATTAGGCCAATGGGGGCCTCATAAAATGAGTTTGGGAGTTTACTTTGTGCAATTTTTTGGAAGAGTTTGAGTAGGATAGGTGCTAGCTCTTTAATTGTTTGGTATAATTCACCTGTGAAGCCAACTGGTCCTGGGGTTTTGTTTGTTCAAAGATTTTTTTACAGTTTCAATTTCCATGCTTTTGATGGGTCTGGTAAGATTTTCTATTTCTTCCTGGTTCAGTTTTGGAAGGTTATACTTTCCTAAGAATTTGTCCATTTCTTTCAAACTGTCCATTTTATTTTCATATAGCAGCTGATAGTAGTCTCTTGTGATCCTTTGTATTTGTGTTGTCTATTGTGATTTCTGCGTTTTCATTTCTAATATTGTAGATTTGATTCTTCTCCCTTTCTTTCTGATGTGTCTGGCTAATGGTTTGTCTATTTTATTTATCTTCTCAAAGAACCAGATTTTAGTTTTGCTTATTTTTGCTATAGTCTGCTTTCCCCCCACCCCTGCTTCTTTCTGGCCTAGTTTTTATTATTTCTTTCCTTCTATTAAACCTGGGGTTCTTCATTTCTATTTCTAGTTGCTTTAAGTGTATAGTTAGGTCATTTATTTGATGTTTCTCTTGTTTATTGAGGTAGGCTCTTATTGCTATCAACTTTCCCCTTAGCACTGCTTTACTGAATGGCATAGGATTTGGGTTCTCATGTTTTAATTTTCATTTGTTTCTATGCATATTTTGATTTCTTTTTTATTTCTTCTTCTTTTTATTTCTTTTTTTATTTCTTCTATAATTTGTTGGTTATTCAGAAGCACATTGTTTAGCCTCCATATGTTTTTATTTTTAATAGTGTTTTTTTCCTGAAGTTGACATCTAATCTTACCTCATTGTGATCAGAAAAGATGCTTGAAATGATTTTTTTTTTTAATTTACTGAGGCTAGATTCATGCCCAGAATGTGATCTATTCTGGAGAATGTTCCATGTGCACTTGAGAGAAAGGTGAATTTCATTGTCTTGGGGTGAAATGTCCTATAGATATCAATTAGGTCTAACTGGTCCATTGTATCTTTTAAACTTTGTGTTTCCTTGCTAATTTTCTGTTTGGTTGCTCTATCCATAGGTGTGAGTGGCACATTAAAGTCTTCTACTCTTATTGTGTTAGTTAATTTCCCCTTTCCTACTTGTTAGCATTTGCCTTACATATATTGAACTTCTCCTATGTTGGGTGCATATATATTTATATTTGTTATATCTTCTTCTTGCTTTGATCTTTTGATCATTATGTAGTGCCCTCCTTTGTCTCTTTTCACAGCCTTTCTTTCAAAGTCTATTTTATCTGATATGAGTATTGATACTCCTGCTTTCTTTTGTCTCCATTTGCATGAAATGCCTTTTTCCAAATCTTTTTTTTTTTGTTGTTGTTGTTGTTGTTCAATTTTTTTGTATTTTTAATCCAGTCTTCTGGTATTTGAATTCAACTTATTTATAAGTTAAATATATACTGCAGTTAACTTTATATTAGGATTTATCTTGACTATTTAACTTTCTATTTTCTATTTCTTATACTTTCATTTTTTTTAAAATTTTTTTATTAGTTGGAGGCTAATTACTTCACAACATTTCAGTGGGTTTTGTCATACATTGATATGAATCAGCCATAGATTTACACTTATTCCCCATCCCGATCCCCCCTCCCATCTCCCTCTCCACCCGATTCCTCTGGGTCTTCCCGGTGCACCAGGCCCAAGCACTTGTCTCATGCATCCCACCTGGGCTGGTGATCTGTTTCACCATAGATAGTATACATGCTGTTCTTTTGAAACATCCCACCCTCACCTTCTCCCACAGAGTTCAAAAGTCTGTTCTGTATTTCTGTGTCTCTGTTTTGCATATAGGGTTATCGTTACCATCTTTCTAAATTCCATATATATGTGTTAGTATGCTGTAATGTTCTTTATCTTTCTGGCTTACTTCACTCTGTATAAGGGGCTCCAGTTTCATCCATCTCATTAGGACTGGTTCAAATGAATTCTTTTTGACGGCTGAGTAAAATTCCATGGTGTATACGTACCACAGCTTCCTTTTCCATTCATCTGCTGATGGGCATCTAGGTTGCTTCCATGTCCTGGCTATTATAAACAGTGCTGTGATGAACATTGGGGTGCACGTGTCTCTTTCAGATCTGGTTTCCTCAGTGTGTATGCCCAGAAGTGGTATTGCTGGGTCATATGGCAGTTCTATTTCCAGTTTTTTAAGGAATCTCCACACTGTTTTCCATAGTGGCTGTACTAGTTTGCATTCCCACCAACAGTGTAAGAGGATTCCCTTTTCTCCACACCCTCTCCAGCATTTATTGCTTGTAGACTTTTGGATAGCAGCCATCCTGACTGGTGTGTAATGGTACCTCATTGTGGTTTTGATTTGCATTTCTCTAATAATGAGTGATGTTGAGCACCTTTTCATGTGTTTGTTAGCCATCTGTATGTCTTCTTTGGAGAAATGTCTGTTTAGTTCTTTGGCCCATTTTTTGATTGGGTCATTTATTTTTCTGGAATTGAGCTGCAGGAGTTGCTTGTATATTTTTGAGATTAATCCTTTGTCTGTTTCTTCATTTGCTATTATTTTCTCCCAATCTGACGGCTGTTTTTTCACCTTACTTAGAGTTTCTTTTGTAGTGCAAAAGCTTTTAAGTTTCATTAGATTCCATTTGTTTAGTTTTGCTTTTATTTCCAATATTCTGGGAGGTGGGCCATAGAGGATCTTGCTGTGGTTTATGTCGGAGAGTGTTTTGCCTATGTTCTCCTCTAGGAGTTTTATAGTTTCTGGTCTTACATTTAGATCTTTAATCCATTTTGAGTTTATTTTTGTGTATGGTGTTAGAAAGTGTTCTAGTTTCATTCTTTTGCAAGTGGTTGACCAGTTTTCCCAGCACCACTTGTTAAAGAGGTTGTCTTTTTTCCATTGTATATCCTTGCCTCCTTTGTCAAAGATAAGGTGTCCATAGGTTCGTGGATTTATCTCTGGGCTTTCTATTCTGTTCCATTGGTCTATATTTCTGTCTTTGTGCCAGTACCACACTGTCTTGATGACTGTGGCTTTGTAGTAGAGTCTGAAGTCAGGCAGGTTGATTCCTCCAGTTCCATTCTTCTTTTTCAAGATTACTTTGGCTATTCGAGGTTTTTTGTATTTCCATACAAATTGTGAAATTCTTTGGTCTAGTTCTGTGAAAAATACCGTTGGTAGCTTGATAGGGATTACATTGAATCTATAGATTGCTTTGGGTAGAATAGCCATTTTGACAATATTGATTCTTCCAATCCATGAACACGGTATTTTTCTCCATCTGTTTGTGTCCTCTTTGATTTCTTTCATCAGTGTTTTATAGTTTTCTATGTATAGGTCTTTTGTTTCTTTAGGTAGATATACTCCTAAGTATTTTATTCTTTTTGTTGCAATGGTGAATGGTATTGTTTCCTTAATTTCTCTTTCTGTTTTTTCATTGTTAGTATATAGGAATGCAAGGGATTTCTGTGTGTTAATTTTATATCCTGCAACTTTACTCTATTCATTGATTAGCTCTAGTAATTTTCTGGTAGAGTCTTTAGGGTTTTCTATATAGAGGATCATGTCATCTGCAAACAGTGAGAGTTTCACTTCTTCTTTTCCTATCTGGATTCCTTTTACTTCTTTTTCTGCTCTGATTGCTGTGGCCAAAACTTCCAACACTATGTTGAACAGTAGTGGTGAGAGTGGGCACCCTTGTCTTGTTCCTGATTTCAGGGGAAATGCTTTCAATTTTTCACCATTGAGGGTGATGCTTGCTGTGGGTTTGTCATATATAGCTTTTATTATGTTGAGGTATGTTCCTTCTATTCCTGCTTTTTGGAGAGTTTTAATCATAAATGAGTGTTGAATTTTGTCAAAGGCTTTCTCTGCATCTATTGAGATAATCATATGGTTTTTATCTTTCAATTTGTTAATGTGGTGTATTACATTGATTGATTTGCGGATATTGAAGAATCCTTGCATTCCTGGGATAAAGCCCACTTGGTCGTGGTGTATGATTTTTTTAATATGTTGTTCGATTCTGTTTGCTAGAATTTTGTTAAGGATTTTTGCATCTATGTTCATCAGTGATATTGGCCTGTAGTTTTCTTTTTTTGTGGCATCTTTGTCAGGTTTTGGAATTAGGGTGATGGTGGCCTCATAGAATGAGTTTGGAAGTTTACCTTCTTCTGCAATTTTCTGGAAGAGTTTGAGTAAGGTATGTGTTAGCTCTTCTCTAAATTTTTGGTAGAATTCAGCTGTGAAGCCATCTGGTCCTGGGCTTTTGTTTGCTGGAAGATTTTTGATTACAGTTTCGATTTCCTTGCCTGTGATGGGTCTGTTAAGATCTTCTATTTCTTCCTGGTTCAGTTTTGGAAAGTTATACTTTTCTAAGAATTTGTCCATTTCATCCAAGTTGTCCATTTTATTGGCATAGAGCTGCTGGTAGTAGTCTCTTATGATCCTTTGTATTTCAGTGTTGTCTGTTGTGATCTCTCCATTTTCATTTCTAATTTTGTTAATTTGGTTTTTCTCTCTTTGTTTCTTAATGAGTCTTGCTAATGGTTTGTCAATTTTGTTTATTTTTTCAAAAAACCAGCTTTTAGCTTTGTTGATTTTTGCTATGGTCTCTTTAGTTTCTATTGCATTTATTTCTGCCTTAATTTTTAAGATTTCTTTCCTTCTGCTAACCCTGGGGTTCTTCATTTCTTCCTTCTCTAATTGCTTTATGTGTAGAGTTAGGTTATTTATTTGGCTTTTTTCTTGTTTCTTGATGTAAGCCTGTAATGCTATGAACCTTCCCCTTAGCACTGCTTTTACAGTGTCCCATAGGTTTTGGGTTGTTGTGTTTTCATTTTCATTCATTTCTATACATATTTTGATTTCTTTTTTGATTTCTTCTATGATTTGTTGGTTATTCAGAAGCGTGTTATTTAGCCTCCATATGTTTGAATTTTTAACAATTTTTTTTCCTGTAATTGAGATCTAATCTTACTGCACTGTGGTCAGAAAAGATGACTGGAATGATTTCAATTTTTTTGAATTTTCCAAGACTAGATTTATGGCCCAGGATGTGATCTATTCTGGAGAAGGTTCCGTGTGCACTTGAGAAAAAGGTGAAGTTGATTGTTTTGGGGTGAAATGTCCTATAGATATCAATTAGGTCTAGCTGGTCCATTGTGTCATTTAAAGTTTGTGTTTCCTTGTTAATTTTCTGTTTAGTTGATCTATCCATAGTTGTGAGTGGGGTATTAAAGTCTCCCACTATTATTGTGTTACTATTAATTTCCTCTTTCATACTCGTTAGTGTTTGCCGTACATATTGCGGTGCTTCTATGTTGGGTGTATATATATTTATAATTGTTATATCTTCTTCTTGGATTGATCCTTTGATCATTATGTAGTGTCCTTCTTTGTCTCTTTTCACAGCTTTTATTTGAAAGTCTATTTTATCTGATATGAGTATTGCGACTCCTGCTTTCTTTTGGTCTCCATTTGCATGAGATATTTTTTTCCAGCCCTTCACTTTTAGTCTGTATGTGTCTCTTGTTTTGAGGTGGGTCTCTTGTAGACAGCATATATGGGGGTCTTGTTTTTGTATCCATTCAGCCAATCTTTGTCTTTTGGTTGGGGCATTCAACCCATTTACATTTAAGGTAATTATTGATAGGTGTGGTCCCGTTGCCATTTACTTTGTTGTTTTGGGTTCACGTTTATACAACCTTTCTGTGTTTCCTGTCTAGAGAAGATCCTTTAGCATTTGTTGAAGAGCTGGTTTGGTGGTGCTGAATTCTCTCAGCTTTTGCTTATCTGTAAAGCTTTTGAGTTCTCCTTCATATCTGAATGAGATCCTTGCTGGATACAGTAATCTAGGTTGTAGGTTATTCTCTTTCATTACTTTCAGGACGTCCTGCCATTCCCTTCTGGCCTGGAGGGTTTCTATTGATAGGTCAGCTGTTATCCTTATGGGAATCCCTTTGTGTGTTATTTGTTGTTTTTCCCTTGCTGCTTTTAATATTTGTTCTTTGTGTTTGATCTTTGTTAGTTTGATTAATATGTGTCTTGGGGTGTTTCGCCTTGGGTATATCCTGTTTGGGACTCTCTGGGTTTCTTGGATTTGGGTGGCTATTTCCTTCCCCATTTTAGGGAAGTTTTCAGCTATTATCTCCTCGAGTATTTTCTCATGGCCTTTCTTTTTGTCTTCTTCTTCTGGAACTCCTATGATTCGAATGTTTGGGCACTTCACATTGTCCCAGAGGTCCCTGAGGTTGTCCTCATTTCTTTTGATCCTTTTTTCTTTTTTCCTCTCTGCTTCATTTATTTCCACCATTTTATCTTCTACCTCACTTATCCTATCTTCTGCCTCTGTTATTCTACTCTTGGTTCCCTCCAAAGTGTTTTTGATCTCATTCATTGCATTGTTCATTTTTAATTGACTCTTTTTTATTTCTTCTAGGTCTTTATTAAACAATTCTTATATCTTTTCAATCTTTGTCTCCAGGCTATTTATCTGTAACTCCATTTTGTTTTCAAGATTTTGGATCATTTTTATTATCATTATTCTAAATTCTTTTTCAGGTAGATTCCCTATCTCCTCCTCTTTTGTTTGACTTGGTGGGCATTTTTCATGTTCCTTTACCTGTTGGGTATTTCTTTGCCTTTTCATCTTGTTTAGATTGCTGTGTCTGGAGTGGACTTTCTGTATTCTGGAGGTCTGTGGTTCCTTTTTATTGTGGAGGATTTACCCAGTGGGTGGGGTTAGACGATTGGCTTGTCAAGGTTTCCCGGTTAGGGAAGCTTGCGTCAGTGTACTGGTGCGTGGAACTTGATTTCTTCTTTTTGGAGAGCAATGGAGTGCCCAGTAATGAGTTTTGAGATGGGTCTATGTGTTGGGTGTGACCTTGGGCAGCCTGTATGTTGACATTCGGGGCTATGTTCCTGTGTTGCTGGAGAATTTGCGTGGTATGTCTTGCTCTAAAACTTACTGGCTCTTGGGTGGTGGTTGGTTTCAGTGTAGGTATGGAGGCTTTTGGACGGTCACTTATTACTTAAAGTTCCATGTAGTCAGGAGTTTTCTGGTGTTCTCAGGTTTTGGGCTTAAGTTTCCTGCCTCTGGATTTCAGTTTTATTCTTCCTGTAGTCTCAGGACTTCTCCAACTATACAGCACTGATAATAAAACTTCTAGGTTAATGGCGAAAAGATTCTCCCCTGTTAGGGACACCCAGAGAGGTTCACAGAGTTACATGAACAGGAGAAGAGGGAGGAGGGAGATAGAGATGAGCAGGAGGAGAAAAAGGGGGACTCAAGAGGAGAGAGACAGATCTACGCAGCTGTCTGTTCCCAGAGTGTTCTCCGTATCTCAGACACCTACAAGGATTCACAGAATTGGATTGGGAAGAGAAGGGGAAAGGAGGAAATAGAGGTGTTCTGAGGTAGAAAACAGAGAGTCAAGATTGGGAGAGAATAATCTTCGGTTTAAAGATAGGGCTTCTCTTTTTTTTTTTTTTTGTAAGGTTATAGTGTAGTGAAAATGAAAATGAAGAGTAGTAGAGGAGTACTAGAGGACTTTAAAAGAAATAAGAGAAAAAGAAAAATAGAAAATAAAAGAGAAAACGGAAAGGAAAAAAAAGAAGAAAAAAGAAAAAAAAGAAAAAAAAAACAAAAAAAAAGAAAGAAAGAAAAAAAAAAAATTTTTCCCCCCTAATTAAAAAAATCATAAAAATCTATGAAAATGAAAGTTAAGGAGTAATGGGGGAGTAATAGGGAATTTTAAAGGAAAATAAAAGAGAAAAAAGAAAAAATATAAAAAGAAAAAAAAATTTTTTTTTTTCCTTACTTAGAAAAAAAAAAAAGTAAAAATATATCTAGGAGTTTCTCTGGAGCTGTTGCGGTCAGTGTGGGTTCGGCTCAGTTTCAGATAGCTCCTCGTTCCAGCTTACACTTCTCGATATCTACAGGGCCCTTCCGGTAAAGTCGGTGTTTTCTACAGGGATTTTAATCTGTTGCACCAGTCCCTTCTGAAGTGGTTCCCTTTGTTTATTTGGCTTCTGTTTGCCGGTCTCTTCAGAGCCTCATTTCCGCCCTGACACAGGCGGGCGGAGGTGGACTCTTATTCAGGTAGCTAGTTCCGTTGCGCTGCTGGGAGGGGCTGACGCTGCGGGGATGGGCTGGCGCTGCGGGGCGGGGCTGACGCTGCGGGGAGGGGCTGGCCCTGCGGGGGCGGGCTGGCACTGCCGGGAGGGGCTGACGCTGCTTTCTCCGTCTGCGCTGCTCAGGCTCCCGGCTGTTCTATATGGAGCGCGCCCCGCGCTGCGCTAGGTTCCAGCCCTCGGGTGTTACACAAAAGCGCGGAAGGAAAAGCTGCGCCTGCTCTCTGTGCCTTCCCCGTCAGAGCGGTCCAGGCAGCCAGGGGCTTGATGGGCGCACTATCCCCAGGTGTGGCGCACTCACTCCCTTCCGCAGACCCAGTCTCAGTTTCCGCTGGCGCCAGTCGGGTGCGCGCGCCTTCCGCCCTCTGCGTCCCCAGCCCCAGTCCCCGCCCGCGCCGGTCGGGTGCCTGCGCCCTGTGTCTCGCCGCGACCTTCCCCTCCCCCCTGCCTCCTGCCTCCGGCGGGGCTGGGCCAGTCCGCAGCCTGCGAGCTCTTCTCGGGACTTTCTCCGTCCCTTTGTTCTGCGAACGGCCGGCAGTGTGTTCGGGCCGGTTAATTTGCTCTCTCTCTTTTGGTCTCCCACAGTTCAAGTTGGCACCTCACAGAAGCTCCCTCTGATTGTCCTCAGGGCACTCAGGCCCGGACCCTAGCCCAAGCAAGGCCGCCTAAGACTCCCTTCCCGGGACGGGTCTCTGTCCTTAGCTCTTTTGTCTCACTTTTTATGTTTTATATTTTGTCCTACCTCCTTTCGAAGACAATGGTCTGCTTTTCTGGGCGCCTGATGACCTCAGCTAGCGATCAGAAGTTGTTTTGTGAAGTTTGCTCTGCATTCAGTTATTCTTTTGATGAATTTGTAGGAGAGAAAGTGGTCTCCCCGTCCTACTCCTCCGCCATCTTGGCTCCTCCCCCCTGGTTGTCTTCTATTGGATTTTTCATCTTCTTTCCTTATTTTGACTTTTTAACTCTGTATAAATTAGGTAAATGAGCCCTCTGTCAGCTATCTTCCAAATATTTCTCAATTCTCTTTTTATAATTCCTTGTTTATTATTTATTTACAAGAATTTTACCACACAGTGTAAATTTTCCTTTTTTAGCTTCTGGACAAAGATCACTTAAATTAAGAAATTTAAATAACTGAGAAAACTCCAGTGTGCTAGAGGTTGTACACTAAAAGAATTACAGGGTGGCGGGCAACTCACTCTGAGTTCACCTGTGTGCCTTTCTACATGTACTTTTCAATAAACTATTTACTTTGCACTGAAATATACATATATATAGAGAGAAAAACGTAAGTGAAGGTGGGTAGTGCCATGATGGGCCAAGATGAAGCCAGGACGGGTGGAGTTGTACATGGGACTCCAAACAGATGAGTCAGCCATAGGCTTGGTCAGCCCTGTGAGGCCAACAGGGACATGTCTCTCGAGCTGTGATTGGAGGACTCAGGGAGCCCCAGCACGTGCTCAGAGCCAAGGTCACGAGGAGGGAAGCACAAGCAGGGCGATGATGCTGCCCAGTAAGCCTGTCTCCTTTGGGCCAGAGGGAAGGTGATGCTACTTTTATTATGGAAAATGTAGTCTAGGGATATTGGGAAAAGAACTTGGTCAGTGCACAGAGTGTGAAAAAGTAAACAAAAGCCGTGATTACTTTCACCACAGTGCACATTCTACCCCATTTCCTCCCCATCATGGTTCAGCCCATATTTCTACAGTTGGAATTATCCTTCATGTGCATTTTGGTTTTTATTGTTCTTTGCTCTGTACTTTCCCTAATATTTTATTATAAAAATTTCCAGACATTCCACAAAGTTGAAAATTTTTTCTAACTAATACACAGACTTCCCACCTTGATTCTACTGTAACCATTTTATGGTACTTCCTTTGTCATGTAATTATCCATGTGTCCATCCCTCTACCCATCCTTAAATCCCTCTTATTCCCTGGTGCATTTTGTGACAAATTGCAGACAATTGCAAATTGCAATTGCAGACAAATTGCAGTATGCATCTCTGTAAGTATTTTAGCAAGCCTGCCATTCAGTAGTGAGCTATGTTTGTTTACAGTAGTATTCTTTGAAATATAAACTTTATGTACAATGAAATACTCCCATCTTTTTTTCCCAGTCTAGTTATTTTTTATTTGAAGTATAGTTCATTTACAGTGTTGTGTGAATTATTGCTTTACAACAAAGTGATTCATTTATACACATATATATCTTACATACATTGTGTGTATACATACATAGATAGATAGATATGTATTCATTTATTTAATCTTTTTTATAGCTACAATGTGCAGTATGTGGGATTAGTTCCCTGACCAGGAATTGAACCTGCATCGCCTGCAGTGGAAGTGTGGGGTCTTAGCCACTGGACCACCAGGGATGTCCTATATATATTCTTTTTCTTTATGATTTATCATGAGATACTGAATATAGTTATCTATTCTCTACAGTAGGAACCAATCTGTCCATTCCATATACTCTAGTTTATATCTATAATCCCCAATCTCTTACTCCATCCCTCCACCAGTTCTCTCTACCTTGAAAGCCACAAGTTTGTTCTCTATGTCCATGAGTGTTTTTTTTTTCTGTTTCATACATATGTTCATTTATATCACATCTTAGATTCCATATTTAAGTGATATCATTTGGTATTTGTCTTTCTCTGTGTGCCTCACTTCACTTCATATGATCATCATTCGGCCCATGCATATTGACTCAAATGGCCTTATTGTAATTGTACACATTCATGTATCCTTTTAACCATATATAGAGGTGTTCATCTGAGGTTATTTTCACAAATATATTATAAGTTAAATAAGCAGAGTGACAATATACAGCCTTGATGTACTCCTTTCCCAGTTTGGAAACAGTCTGTTGTTCCATGTCCGGTCCTGACTGTTGCTTTTTGACCTGCATACAGATTTCTCAGGAGGCAGGTCAGGTGGTCTGGTATTCTGATCTCTTTAAGCACTTTCCACAGTTTGTTGTGATCCACACAGTCAAAGGCTTTGGTGTTGTCAATAAAGAAAAAGTGGATGTTTTCCTGGAACTCTCTTGCTTTTTTGATGATACAGCAGTTGTTGGAAATTTGATCTCTGGTTCCTCTGCCTTTTCTATATCAAGCTTGAACATCTGGAAGTTCATAGTTCACGTCCTATTGAAGCGTGTCTTGGAGAATTTTGAGCATTACTTTGCTAGCATGTGAGATGAGTGCAATTGTGTGGTAGTTTGAACAGTCTTAGGCATTGCCTTTATTTGGGATTGGAATGAAAGCTGACCTTTTCCACTCCTGTGGGCACTGCTGAATTTCTGAGATTTGCTGGCATATTGAGGGCAACATTTTCACAGCATCATCTTTTAGGATTTGAAAGAGCTCAACTGGAATTCCATCACCTCCACTAACTTTGTTCATTGTGATGCATCCTAAGGCCCACTTGACTTCGCATTCCAGGATATCTGGCTCTAGGAGAGTGATCACACCACCGTGTTTATCTGGGTCATGAAGATCTTTCTTGTATAGTTTTTCTGTGTATTCTTGCCGCCTCTTCTTAATATCTTTTGCTTCTGTTAGTCCATCCCTTTTCTGTCCTTTATTGTGCTCATCTTTGCATGAAATGTTCCCTTTGTATCTCAAGTTTTCTTGAAGAGATCTCTAGTCTTTCCCATTCTATTGTTTTCCTCTATTTCTTTGCATTGATTGCTGAGGAAGGGTTTCTTATCTCTCCCTGCTATTCTTTGGAATTCTGCATTCAAATGGGTATACCTTTCCTTTTCTCCTTTGACTTTAGCTTCTCTTCTTTTCTCAGCTATTTGTAAGGCCTCCCCAGAGAACCATTTTGCCTTTTTGCATTTGTTTTTCTTGAGTATGGTCTTGATCACTGCTTCCTGTGTAATGTCACAAACCTCATTAGTTGTCAATGCATTATTCTCCAAAATATACAAAGAGCTTATGTAGGCCTATATCCAAAAAAAAAAAAAAAACTCTGTCAAAAATGGGCATATCTAAATAGACATTTTTCCAAAGACGACAAACAACTGGGTAAAAAACACATGAAAAAATGCTCAGTGTCGCTAATTATTAGAGAAATGTGCATCAAAGAGGGAGGAGAAGGGGATGACAGAGGATGAGATGGGTGGATGGTATCACAGACTCAGTGGACATGAGTTGCTAGATCACAGAAAGGGTGTGAGTAGGTATGATGTTATTATGTTACTCAAGATAATGAGGGAAAGTCTCCCTGAAAGATGGCAATTAAGCAGAGATCTGGAGGAAGTGAGGGAGCAGGCTGTAGTGTTACCTAAGGGAAGAGCATTCCCAGCAGGAGGAACAATAAATGCCACAGTCCTGGCAGGGAAATCTACCTGAAATGCTTCTGAATGTCAAGGAGTCCTGTGATACTCTGGATTTGGCATGTTTCAATGGGTTTAGCACTCATTGAAAGGGGTCTGGTGCTGCTGTCTCTGTTTCTCCCACAATTTGTGGTCATCCAAATTTCACAGATGAAGGACTCAAGGCTCCAACATGTGCTGTGTACAGTCTCTCCTAGCTATACCTGAAATTAGGAGTGAAACCTTCTGGTATGATGAGAGACAGAGAGCCTGAGTATACCAGCTGCAGGGATGATAGCCTCCATGCTGAATGTCAGTCAGCCAGTGGGTATCAGTTATAATGTGGGAATCGTGCCTCATAATCATGCTACTCTTGATGGAGGGCAGGACTTAAGAAGGAGAAAGCAACTGGGGCAAAGGAGGGAGGCAGGACGGGGAAGCTGGAGGACAATGAGAAAATAAAACCCAATGGCTTCATCACATTGGTTGGATTTGGCTCAATTTACCTTGAGTAACTGATTGTATTAGAATATATTCACCTTTTCTCTGTCCCTACCCACTTTTCCCCTCCCTTTCTCTTTTGTGCCAGGGATACCACGTGGGCCTGGAGATTTCTGTAAATTTTTCAAATGCAAGCTCGGTTTTTAAATAGATTATCAATTTCTTTTTTGCTTAACTTTGTTAGTTAGTTCCTTTCACTGAAGTTGCCAGATGTAGTTATGTAGAATCAGTCATAGAATGCTTTTAAACTCTGTGGGATCTGAAACCTATTTTACTCCCAATATTGGTAAGTGTTGTCTTTAGTTATCTTGCCTTTTTTGGTCTATATGAGTAGAAGTTTATGAATTTGTATTGATCTTTTGAAAGACCCAGCTTTGGGTTTTGTTGATAATCTCTATTTTTTTTTTCCTAATATCTGTTCTGATCACTATTTCCCTTATTTTGCTGACAGTCTCAGTACTAAAGGGGTTTAATAAAGTCCCTGAGAGTTTCCCAAGCAGAGTGAAAACTCACAGATTCTAGGGCACTATTGTAGCTGCACTAAGTGAGATTCACTGAATGCAGATCACAAAACCTGCAATTTTTTCTTTTTCTTTTAGAATTCCTCAGTTCTGATTGACATGGACAACTTGTCTAAGCACTACCAGAGCAGAGGAATGGTCTTATGTTGCCTACTGCCGTGCTCTGTCTCCAATGGGAGCTTGTGTAGGTGACAGGGGTTTACTGCCTTCTCTGACACACAAACCCAAGACCTCCAGTCTAGCAGACTCACTGACATTCTGTCTGCTGTTCTCAGGAGGCTCTCAGACCATCGTTTCTACAAAACATCCTGATTCCAGTCTTGCCAAGCCTGTATCTGAAAGATTTCTGAAGAAATCAGATTTCTATTTAGTGTGCATTTCCATAATGTAAAATTTGCTTGTGTTATGTGGTAGCTGTTATTCTACATATTTTGCCATAGCCATTGGATCTTACTCTTGACTGAATAAATACAAACACACAATGTTGCACAACGCATCCAGAACAGTGGCTCCCTTACAGCAGGGTGACACTGAGCAAGTTACTTAGAGTCCCTGTGCCTCATTCCTCCATTAGCCCCATGGAAACACTAGCTTGGAGTAAAGTTAGCTACTTCATGGGGCCGTATAGAACACTGACCATGTTAAGACATGGGAAATTGTCAGAAAAATATTTGCCATATGGTACGTTCCAGTCAATTCTAGCTGCTGTCATTACTGTTGTTAATGTTATTGCTGTTCCACATTTCCCTGCATAGTGTTCCAGGGACACAGTGTCAACACCACCTTTGACTCACCGCATGGGCCTTGCACTATCAATTCAGCCCTTCAGGACCTCAAGAACAGAGTGTATGAGGCATCAGGGAATGGGGGAAGTCCTTTTTTTTCTTTTAGCATAATGAGTATTTTCCTCTTCTTATGGGGAAATTGCAAAACCTAAATGCAACACTGAGGTTTCATTGTGTGCACGTATGGAAACGTTTAGTGCATATTCTCTATGAAGTTACAGGTCTAATGACCCTTCATATGATGTGTATAATGACAGGAAATAAGTGGTCACTGGACAGTTATAGAACATGAGTATGTATAGTTTTAAAAATCTTATAGAGGGACACTTAAAGGCCAAGAAACCTCATAACATGACTTTTTTTTTGCCATTATTTCTATCAAGTCTAATTCTTCTGTATCAAATTCTGAAAATCTGAATCTGATGAAGATATGAAAATGTCAATAGTCAAACTTTCATCAGTAATGCTTTATTTCTTGTGTAGTTTTCACACAGCCAGTTTTAGAGTGTTTCTGATTTCTTCTGCTAATATTCATGATTTTTTAATCCAAGGGTAATGATATGGATATTTTATGAGGTAAATCATGGGATTTTCAGCCATGTTTTTGGATGGAGAGTCTGAGGATGGGGCACAGGTGAGAGAGAGTGGAGTTTGGCTTGGAGGGGGAAAGGGTGGGGGCAGGGACAAGGGAATGTGAGTACAAGCAGAAACGGAAGTGAAGAGAGGCAAGAAGAGAAGCTCACCTTTCTGAACCATGGTTAGATCTCCATGTGTACACGTATAATACAATCTTTGAGTACTCATAGCAGCAGTATGAGGTTAAGCATTTTTACTGCTACCATCCTTTTCAGCAGCTGGGGAAGCAGAAACACATAGCAGTTAACGGGTGAATGAATTTGCCCAAAGTCACCTTCCTGGCAAGAGCTGAATCATATTGGTTCCCAGGCCAGAGAGAAACAGAGACGTGTTGTATCTGACCCCAAATCTGGAATACAGTGCAGTGTCTAGTGTCATCTGAATCAGAAGGCAGATCAACATGTCCATCTGCAGGAAACTTTACTGTATAAGAATCTGTGTGTGGATTGAACACAGTGTCTCCTATGTGCATGAAAGACCGTGGGGTGTCATGTCAACACGCACACATTACAGAGAACAGTTCCTGGTCCAAATGAAGATCTCAACATGTGTTTCCTGTGACCAACATTAGTGGAGCACCCTTATTATTATGAAAAGTGGCATAACCATAGTATAATGATAAACAGAACAGCAGATACAGTATCATGAAGACATTAACTCCCCTATCTCATACTTTTTAAAAATGAAGAGAACAGAACCTGGAAGGCAATAGACCACATACTAAGTTTTTTTCTCTCAACTGTGACATTCTAGATAATTTCCAAATAACCATTTTTTGGCTTTTTAAAAAATATATTTTCACTGATTGATTATTATTTACAGTATTGGTTTGATTTCTGTTATACATCAACCTGCATTAACCATGGGTGTAGGTGTACATATATCCCCTCCCTCTTGAATCCCTGCCACTTTCCGCTCATTCCCACCCCTCTAGGTTATTACAGAGTCCCCATTTGAGTTCCCTGAGGCATACAGCAAATTCTCATTGCCTATCTATCTACATATGTTAGTGTATATGCATCCATGCTACTCTCTTTCCATTGATCTCACCCACTCCCTCTTCTCCCCCACCCTTGTGCATAAGCCTGTTCTCTATGTCTGCATCTCCAGTGTTCCTCTGCAAACAGGTTTTTCAGTACCATCCTTCTAGATTCCAGATATGTGTGTTAATATATGATATTTGTTTTTCTCATTCTAATGTACTTCACTCTGTATAATAGGTTCTGGGTTCATCCACCTTCTTAGAACTGACTCAAATGCATTCCTTTTTTTTCTATGGCTGAGTAGTATTCCATTGTATATACACACTAAAGCTTCTTTAACCATTCCTCTGTCAATGGACATCTAGCTTACTTCCATGTCTTGGCTGTTGTAAATAGTGCTGCAGTGAACACTGGGATGTTTGTGTGTCTTTTTAGCTTTGGATTTTGAAGGATGTATGCCTAATAGTGGGATTGATGGGTCATATGGTGGTTATATTCCTAGTTTTTTTTAGGAATTTCCATACTGTCTTCCATAATGGCTGTATCAATTTACATTCCCACCAGCAGTGTACGGGGGTTGCCTTTTCTCCACACCCTCTCCAGCACTTGTTGTTTGGATTTTTTTTTTTATTATGCCCATTCTGTCTGGTGTGAGGTGATATCACATTGTAGTTTTGCTTTGCATTTCTCTAATAATGAGCTTCCCTGATGCCTTAGGGGGTGGAGAGTCTGCCTGTGGTGTGGGAGACCTGGGTTCAGACCCTGGGTCGGGAAGATCCCCTGGAGAAGGAAATGGCAACCCACTCCAGTATTCTTGCCTGGAAAATTCCTTGGACAGAAGAACCTGACAGGCTACAGTCCGTGGGGTTGCAAAGAGTCGGACACGACTGAGCGACTAACACTTTCTAATAATGAGTGATGTCAAGCATCTCTTCATGTGTTTATTAGCTATCCATATGTCTTCTTTGGAGAAATATCTGTTTAGGACTTTTGCCCACTTTTTGACTGGGTTGTTTGTTTCTCTGGTATTGACTTGTATGAGCTGCTTGTATGTTTTGGATATTAATACTTTGTCAGTTGTTTCATTTGCTATTTTCTCTCATTCTGAGGGTGGTCTTTTCACCTTGTTTATAGTATCCTTTGCTATGCAAATCTTTTAAATTTAATTAACTCCCACTTATTTATTTTTGCTTTTATTTCCTTTATTCTAGGAGGTTTGTCAAGGATCTTGCTATGATTTACATCCTTCAGTGTTCTGCCTATGTTTTCTTCCAAGAGTTTTATAGTTTCTGGTCTTACATTTAGGTCTTTAGTCCATTTTGAATTTACCTTTGTGTATGGTTTAGGAAGTTTTCTAATTTCATTCTTTTTTTTTTAATTTATTTTTTTATTAGTTGGAGGCTAATTACTTCACAACATTTCAGTGGGTTTTGTCATACATTGATAACATTGATATGAATCAGCCATATCTTTTGCACTTAGTTGTCCAGTTCTTCCAGCATGAATTACTGACGATGCTGTCTTGTTCCCATTGCATATTCTTACCTCCTTTGTCAAAGACAAGGTGCCCATATGTGTGTGGGTTTTTCTCTGGGCTTTCTCTCTTGTTCCATCGGCCTATACTTCTGTTTTTGTGTCAGTGACATACTGTCTTGATGACTGTAGTTTTGTAGTATAGTCTGAGATCAGGTGAGTTGATTCTTCCAGTTCCATTCTTCTTTCTCAAGATTACTTTACCTATTCAGAGTCTTGTGTTTCCATATGAACTGTGAAATTTTTTTTCTATTTCCATGAAAAATGCCATTGGTAATTTGATAGGGATTTCATTGAATCTGTAGACTGCAGTTGGTAATACAGTCATTTTCACAATATTGATTCTTGCAACCCAGGAGCATGGAATATCCTTCTATCTGTTTATATCATCTTTGATATCTTTCATCAGTGTCTTATAGTTTTCTGTATACAGTTTTATTGCCTCCTTTGGTAGGTTATCCCTAGGTATTTTATTCTTTTAGTTGCAATGGTAAATGGGATTGATTCCTTAATTTCTCTTTCTTTTTTTTCCATTGTTAATATATATGAATTCATGTGATTTGTGTGTATTGATTTTGTATCCTGCAACTACTAAATTCACTGATTAGTTCTAGTAATTTTCTGATGGTATCTTTAGGGTTTTCTATGTACAGTATCATGTCATCTGCAAATAGTGGGAGTTTTCCCTCTTCCTTTCCAATCTGGATTCCTTTTATTTCTTTCTTTTTTCTGATTGCCGTACTAGGACTTCCAAAAGTATGTTGAATAATAGTGGCAAGCGTGGGCACCCTTCTCTTGTTCCTGATCTCAGAGGGAATGCTTTCAGTTTCTCATTATTTAGAATAATGTTTGCTGTGGGTTTATCATATATGACCTTTACTATGTTGAGTCAGGTTACATCTATACTCATTTTTGAAGAGTTTTTATCATAAAAGGGTGCTGAAATTTGTCAAAAGCTTTTTCTGCATCTATTGAGATTATCATTTGGATTTTGTCTTTCAGTTTATTAATATAGCATATCACATTATTCAGTTTGCATATATTGAAGAATCCTTGCATCCCTGGGATACATCGGACTTGATCATACTTGTGGTCTTTTTAATGTGATGTTGAATTCTGTTTGCTAGAATTTTGTTGATGATTTTTGCATCTATGTTCATCCGTGACATTGGCCTGTTATTTTATTTTTTTGTGATATCTTTGTCTGGCTTTGGTATCAGGGTGGTTGTGCTGTCATAGAAGGAGTTTGGAAGTGTTCCTTCCTCTGCATATTTTGGGAAGAGTTTCAGAAGGATAGGTATTAACTTTTCTCTAAATGTTTGATAGAATTTACCTGTGAAGCCATCTGTCCCTGAGCTTTGGGTTTTTATTTGGGGGGGGGGGTTGATCACAGTTTTGATTTCAGTTTTTGTAATAGTCTTGTTCATAATTTCTATTTCTTCCTGGTTCAGCCACAGAAGGTTGAACTTTTCTAAGAATCTGCCCATATCCTCTGGTTCTCCATTTTATTAGCATATAGTTGCTCATAATAGTCTCTTATGATCCTTTGTATTTCTGTGTTGTCTGTGGTAACCTCCCGTTTTTCATTCTTAATTTTCTTGATTTGATTTTTCTCCTTTTTTTTTCTTGATAAGTCTGGCTAATTGTCAATTTTGTTTATTTTCTCAAAGAACCAGCTTTTAGTCTTGTATATCTTTACTACTGCTGCATTCATTTCTTTTTCATTTATTTTGGCTCTGATTTTTATTTCTTTCCTTCTACTAATTTCGGGTTTGGATTTTTTTTAACTTATTTTCCCAGCTGCTTTAGGTATTGAGTTAGGCTGTCTATTTGATGTTTTTCTTCTTTGTTGAGGTAGGATTGTATAGCTATCAACTTCCCTCTTAGCACTGCTTTTACTGATTCCCATAGTTTTTGGGAGCAGACAACCCATAAACTAGAGAACAATTATCCCAAAGAAGTCCTCTCACTGTTTTGAAAGTTCTAGCACCCAAAACAGATTTCCCACCCTGTGGATCCAGCAAAGGGACTGAGAACTCCCAGCATATTTGATTCTGGAGGCCAGTGGGTTTGGTTACAGAACTTCCATAGGACAAGGGAAACAGACATTTGGAAGGCACAGACACAACCTTGTGTGCATCAGGACCCAAGAGCAAGGAAGAGTGAGGCCACAAGAGACTGAGTTAGACTTGCCAGTGGGTGTTCAGGAGTCTCTGGTGGAGGCGTGTGTGGACAGTGGCCTGCCATGGGTTCAGGAGCACTGACTCTAACAGTCCTGGCATAAGTCCTTTTGAATGAGGTCGCCATTACCACCATGGGCATCACTGTTTCTTCATGAAATATGGAATTCTTTGTATTTCTCACACATATACCAAGACAAATTTCTGCCATGAGATATGGAATTCTCTGTATCTCTTATATAAAAATCTGGATGCTAATACTCTTTCATAAAGTTGGGCTTCTCTGTATTTCACATTTGAAGATCAGAATGGGGAATTTCCTATAAGAACTATGGAAATCTCTGTATTTCGTGTGAACCACTGGTTCTTCAGGTACTGAAGCATGTGTTCTCTGTTATGGTTCTGTCCCTGTGTCTCACCCGTGTGCATGTACAGGTGTGGGTTTGTGTTGCCTGTGTTTGTGGATGGTGCATGATTCTGGCCCACTGCAGATGCAGAGATGAGGGTGAAAGAGCATGAGATGTGGAACAACCAGAAGAGGAGGCCCAAGGCACCCACAGCCTAGGGGAGACTGGTCCACACATCTGTGTGGTGCCCATGCCCAGGACAGCAACGAAAGAAGGATGGCCAGGGATAGCTCCTGACAGTGAGTCCACAACTCTGCAATTAGAGAAAGAGACATAAACAAGCTCACAATTTCTGCTGTGTTGTTTTGTCTGTTTGTGTTGTTAAGCAGGGGTAGAGGGTTTGAGGAGTCACCCAGAGTAGATCAAGTGGTGTGGGGCTTTAAAACTGCTGCCTGTGGACCCCTCCGTCTGTGGGGCATTGGCTGCCATGGGAAAGGTAGATATGGCTCCTGCAGGACCCAGGATTGTGAAGAGACCAAGGTCCTTGAGAAAAGGGTAGAGACTGGGAGGAGGAGGCAAGGAAAGTGAGCCTGCTTCACTGGAGACTTACTTCTCCCACACATGTGAGAAGGAGATAGGTGAAGGTCCTGGGCTAGTGCTGCCTAGCATCAGCCTGTCAGCCAGCACCCTCCCACCCCCAGGGTGGCACACATTGGCACCATGCGAGACAAATGACGGGCTAAGGTAAGGCCTCAGTTCGAAAGCCCAGGCATCCTAGGAGAGACATGGTATGGGTATGGAATCCATCCAGGAACTTCCAGCCTAAATGGCCCTGCAGAAAGGTGAGAAAAGCAATGGTGTGAGGTGCATGTGTGTGCCCCTATGCTGGTGTGTGTCTGTGAGAGAGAGAACAGCGATGAAGCAAGGTTGGTGGGCTGTTTGTGTACAGGGACCCTTGGGCAGTGAGAGACAGTTGGAAGTTCAGAGCCTGCTGGTTTTCAGGCTCCAGGGAATAGTGAATAGCAGTCCTGTAAAAGAGGCCCCATTGCTTGCTCCAGAAGTTTGTTTTTTTTTTTTTCATTATTTTTATTAGTTGGAGGCTAATTACTTTACAGTATTGTAGTGGTATTTTCCATACATTGATATGAATCAGCCATGGATTTACATGTGTTCCCCATCGTGATCCCCCCTCCCACCTCCCTCCCCATCCCATCCCTCTGGATCTTCCCAGTGCACCAGCCCTGAGCACTTGTCTCATGCATCCAACCTGGGCTGGCAATTTGTTTCACACTTGATAATGTACATGTTTCAATGCTATTCTCTCAGATCACCCCAACCTCGTCCTCTCCTACAGAGTCCAAAATTCAGTTCTATACATCTGTGTCTCTTTTTCTGTCCTGCATGTAGGGTTATCGTTACCATCTTTTTAAATATATGTGTTAGTATACTGTATTGGTGTTTATCTTTCTGGCTTACTTCACTCTGTATAATGGGCTCCAGTTTCATCCATCTCATTAGAACTGATTCAAATGTATTCTTTTTAATGGCTGAGTAATATTCCATTGTGTATATGTGCCAGAGCTTTCTTATCCATTTGTCTGCTGATGGGCATCTAGGTTGCTTCCATGTCCTGGCTATTATAACAGTGCTGCAGGAATAGAAGGAACATACCTCAACATAATAAAAGCTATATATGACAAACCCACAGCAAACATTATCCTCAATGGTGAAAAAGTGAATGCATTTCTGCTAAAGTCAGGAACAAGACAAGGGTGCCCACTCTCACCACTACTATTCAACATAGTGTTGGAAGTGTTGGCCACAGCAGTCAGAGCAGAAAAAGAAAGAAAAGAAATCCAGATAGGAAAAGAAGAAGTAAAACTCTCACTGTTTGCAGACGACATGATCCTCTACATAGAAAACCCTAAAGACTCTACCAGAAAATTACTAAAGCTAATCAATGAGTATAATAAAGTTGTAGGATATAAAATTAACACCCAGAAATCCCTTTCATTCCTATACACTGACAATGAGAAAACAGAGAAATTAAGGAAACAATACCATTCACCATTGCAACAAAGAGAATAAAACACTTAGAAGTATATCTACCTAAAGCTCCAGAGGTTTTGACACTAATTTCCTCCTTTCTTGTCAGTTTCCTCCTTGGCCATGGAAGGCAAAGGGTTAAAGGTGTCAGTCTGCACCTGAAGGAGAGTCCTGAAAGCCTCACTGGAGCACAACCTCGCTTTCATCATAGAGTTCCTGAAGGAGACCTGCACCACGTGACTGTCACAGGGACCCTGGATTCTAAGTGAGTGTCTTGGATGTCCCCCAGCCCAACCATTGGCCAGGTTTGGTGGCCCACACTGTGTAAAAGAGTTAGGGACAGCTGAGCTGTAGGCAGACCTACCACAGCCTAGCAAGGGCAGCAGAAAGAGAGCCTTGCCATTCAGCAAGTCAGTGAGGCCTGGTGGAATCAACCCCTCTTGGTGCATTTAGGAGAGGAATGCTGCTTTCTGCACAAGGGAGAGGAGAGCTGTGGGCATAAGTTGGGCAGACATCCCAGGGTGCCTTTTGTGTGGGGCTCTTTGTTGGTAGTAGTAAACTGTAGAGCCGACAGGAAGGGAGGCCAGCTTACCATTTCAGCTGTGTGTTCAGTGCTTCGTTTTGGCAGAGACCCTTTGGATCCATGTGCACCTTCTTCACGGCACTGTATCAAAGTCAGAGGCCTGTCACATTCTTTTTGGCCTTTTGGGAGACTGGGCATCTATTTGGCGTTTTCCTGCTACAGGAAGATAGCAACTGAGTGTAAAGGAAAACAGTTGCAAATGGAAAAGTACAGAGTAGGGAAGAGCAGGGGAACCTCGGTCAGAAGGTGCTGGCCCTGGACAGGGAGTGGGGGGCCTGCGACGAGCGTGGCATTGGTAAGGAATATTCTTAGGACGTGCATGCTGAGAAAAGGTTGTTCTAAGTCAGCTCCATGTCTGTTGTTCCACATCCGGTTCTAACTGGTGCTTCTTCACCTGCACACAGATTTCTCAGGAGACAGGTAAGGTGGTCTGCTATTCCCACCTCTTTAAGAAGTTTCCACATTTTGCTGTGATCCACACAGTCAAAGGCTTTGGAGTAGTCAATAAAGCAGAACTAGATGTTTTCTGGGAACTCTCTTGCTTTTTTGATGATCCAACCAATGTTGGCAATTTTATTTCTCTGGTTCCTTTGCATTTTCTTTATTTTTTTTATTTTATAGTTTTTTTTTATTATTATTATTTTTTTTTCCAGTGGGTTTGTCATACATTGATATGAATCAGCCATGGATTTACATGTATTCCCAATCCCGATCCCCCCTCCCACCTCCCTCTCCACCCGATTCCTCTGGGTCTTCCCAGTGCACCAGGCCCGAGCACTTGTCTCATGCATCCCACCTGGGCTGGTGATCTGTTTCACCATAGATAGTATACATGCTGTTCTTTTGAAACATCCCACCCTCACCTTCTCCCACAGAGTTCAAAAGTCTGTTCTGTATTTCTGTGTCTCTTTTTCTGTTTTGCATATAGGGTTATCGTTACCATCTTTCTAAATTCCATATATATGTGTTAGTATGCTGTAATGTTCTTTATCTTTCTGGCTTACTTCACTCTGTATAATGGGCTCTAGCTTCATCCATCTCATTAGGACTGGTTCAAATGAATTTTTTTTAATGGCTGAGTAATATTCCATGGTGTATATGTACCACAGCTTCCTTATCCATTCATCTGCTGATGGGCATCTAGGTTGCTTCCATGTCCTGGCTATTATAAACAGTGCTGCGATGAACATTGGGGTGCACGTGTCTCTTTCAGATCTGGTTTCTTCAGTGTGTATGCCCAGAAGTGGGATTGCTGGGTCATATGGCAGTTCTATTTCCAGTTTTTTAAGAAATCTCCACACTGTTCTCCATAGCGGCTGTACTAGTTTGCATTCCCACCAACAGTGTAAGAGGGTTCCCTTTTCTCCACACCCTCTCCAGCATTTATTGCTTGTAGAGTTTTGGATAGCAGCCATCCTGACTGGTGTGAAATGGTACCTCATTGTGGTTTTGATTTGCATTTCTCTAATAATGAGTGATGTTGAGCATCTTTTCATGTGTTTGTTAGCCATCTGTATGTCTTCTTTGGAGAAATGTCTGTTTAGTTCTTTGGCCCATTTTTTGATTGGGTCATTTATTTTTCTGGAATTGAGCTGCAGGAGTTGCTTGTATATTTTTGAGATTAATCCTTTGTCTGTTTCTTCATTTGCTATTATTTTCTCCCAATCTGAGGGCTGTCTTTTCACCTTACTTATAGTTTCCTTTGTAGTGCAAAAGCTTTTAAGTTTCATTAGGTCCCATTTGTTTATTTTTGCTTTTATTTCCAATATTCTGGGAGGTGGGTCATAGAGGATCTTGCTGTGATTTATGTCGGAGAGTGTTTTGCCTATGTTCTCCTCTAGGAGTTTTATAGTTTCTGGTCTTACATTTAGATCTTTAATCCATTTTGAGTTTATTTTTGTGTATGGTGTTAGAAAGTGTTCTAGTTTCATTCTTTTACAAGTGGTTGACCAGTTATCCCAGCACCACTTGTTAAAGAGGTTGTCTTTTTTCCATTTTATATCCTTGCCTCCTTTGTCAAAGATAAGGTGCCCATAGGTTCGTGGATTTATCTCTGGGCTTTCTATTCTGTTCCATTGATCTATATTTCTGTCTTTGTGCCAGTACCATACTGTCTTGATGACTGTGGCTTTGTAGTAGAGTCTGAAGTCAGGCAGGTTGATTCCTCCAGTTCCATTCTTCTTTCTCAAGATTATTTTGGCTATTCGAGGTTTTTTGTATTTCCATACAAATTGTGAAATTATTTGTTCTAGTTCTGTGAAAAATACCGTTGGTAGCTTGATAGGGATTGCATTGAATCTATAGATTGCTTTGGGTAGAATAGCCATTTTGACAATATTGATTCTTCCAATCCATGAACACGGTATGTTTCTCCATCTGTTTGTGTCCTCTTTGATTTCTTTCATCAGTGTTTTATAGTTTTCTATGTATAGGTCCTTTGTTTCTTTAGGTAGATATACTCCTAAGTATTTTATTCTTTTTGTTGCAATGGTGAATGGTATTGTTTCCTTAATTTCTCTTTCTGTTTTTTCATTGTTAGTATATAGGAATGCAAGGGATTTCTGTGTGTTAATTTTATATCCTGCAACTTTACTCTATTCATTGATTAGCTCTAGTAATTTTCTGGTAGAGTCTTTAGGGTTTTCTATATAGAGGATCATGTCATCTGCAAACAGTGAGAGTTTTACTTCTTCTTTTCCTATCTGGATTCCTTTTACTTCTTTTTCTGCTCTGATTGCTGTGGCCAAAACTTCCAACACTATGTTGAATAGTAGTGGTGAGAGTGGGCACCCTTGTCTTGTTCCTGATTTCAGGGGAAATGCCTTCAATTTTTCACCATTGAGGGTGATGCTTGCTGTGGGTTTGTCATATATAGCTTTTATTATGTTGAGGTATGTTCCTTCTATTCCTGCTTTTTGGAGAGTTTTAATCATAAATGAGTGTTGAATTTTGTCAAAGGCTTTCTCTGCATCTATTGAGATAATCATATGGTTTTTATCTTTCAATTTGTTAATGTGGTGTATTACATTGATTGATTTGCAGATATTAAAGAATCCTTGCATTCCTGGGATAAAGCCCACTTGGTCATGGTGTATGATTTTTTTAATATCACATCTCTCTCTTTACGACGATAGGAGGTTGACAGCACAGGATGCCTGGGGACCCAGGCAGCAGGGAGGGGCGGGCAGGGACTCGCCATATGGAATCAGTACCCAGGAGGAACTGAAGCCAGTATTCTGGCAGGATGTTCCAAGACGACGAGCTGGAGGAGTCAGAGAAGGTGTACATGGGGCAGCCGCGCTTCCTGCTGCTCCTCTAGGCACTGTACAACACGCTGGTTGCCCGCTCCGAGATGGTGTGCTACTTTGTCATCATCCTCGGCCACATGGTCTCCGCCTCCATGATCAGCCTCGTGCTGCCCATCCTCATCTTCCTCTGGGCCATGCTGTCCATCCTCCAGCCCAGCAGGCGCTTCTGGATGATGACCATCATCTACATGGAGCTAGGCTTCCCTCCAGTGGACCTGCCTGATCCCTGCTTCACATAAATAGTCAGTTAGAGGGATTGTCTTAGGTCAGCACGTGATTATAACCAGCAGTTGTTGGTGCTGAGAACTCTAGTTGTCTTTTCACATCTCACACCTCACACAACATAGGAGCTAATATCATTCTGTACAACAGGAATAAGGATCAGCTTTTATGAGATTAAATAATTTGTCCAAAGTGGGCTTCCATGGTGGCTCAGACGGTAAAGAATCTGCCTGCAATGCACAAGACCCAGGTTTGATCCCTGGCTCGGGAAGATTGCCTGGAGAAGAAAATGGCTACCCACTACAATATTCTTGCCTGGAAAATCCCATGGACAGAGGAGACTGGAGGGCCACAGTCCATGGGGTTGCAAAGAGTCAGACACAACTGAGTGACTAACATTTTCACTTTCACTTTACCCAGCTGGGGAGTGGTGGGGGAGGCTTTTTGAGGTCTGGTGTCTGCCCTGTGATATTGACCAGCAAGACAGTAAGTGTGAGGCAGACACAGCCATGGTGCCAGGGCCAGTGCATGGTCAGTGAGTGGACATTGGGTCAAACAATACAGTTAGCACTTGAAACACAGTTGGATACAATTAACCCTGATGATGTAGACATTGGAGGACTGTTTCAACGTTGATCTCTACAAACATCTCTGTGTTTACACCCTGAGCTGGCAAGGTTTTGTTTCATTTGCTTTTATATCTTCTTGAGGAGAACTTCCAGTGAGCAATAAAATGCTGAGAAGAAAGAAAGCAGAATAAAGTGAAAATTGTCTATAGTGTCTGTGCACACATTGGTCCTAATCACCTCATTTAATAGCTGAATATTTGTATAAGCATCTAATTGAATCAACACAAACTAGCCCTTGCATGCACGCTAAGTCACTTCAGTCATGTCTGACTCTTTGCAACCTCATGGACTGTAACCCTTCAGGCTCCTCTGTCCATGGAATTCTCTAGGCAAGAATACTGAAGTGGGTTGCCAGTCCCTTCTCCAGGGGAACTTCCCGACCCAGGGATCAAACCCACATCTCTTATACCTCCTGCATTTTCAGGTGGGTTCTTTACCACTGGTGTCACCTGGGAAGCCCAGAAACTAGCCCACTCCCTGACAATAGAAGAAGTCATTTGAGCCAAGTCAGGAGTAACCTCCATGGCCCCAGTGTGTCTGCAGTCACAGGACCTGGAGACGTGGTTCTGGCCTTGTCTTGAGGTTGATATCTGTGGAAGGAGAATTTGTTATTCCACATGCTGTGTGCATTCCCAGCACCAAAACTGAGACTTTTCCCCTTAATGTTTGTATCACTCTTCCTCATCTAGAACTATTCTTAAAGGGAGTCATTTCTTCTAATTTCTTGCATCTGTGCAGGTGGCCATTGTGGTCAAGTACCTCTTCCCATTTGGGCTCTTCCCCTGGAACAAGAATGTGGAACTGAACAAGAACAAGCCTTACCACCCACCCAACAGCATCAGGGTGGAGATGAAGAATGCCTACATGCTCTATGATCTAATCCAGCTTCTGGCACCTTCTTCCACTGCTCCATCCTGAAGGTACTGCCCGCCCATTACCCCTGGATATTCCCGAGAACCCTGAGCTGGGATCACGAGGGGCTGGGGGGCCACAGGCAGGGTCTATCTGTGTGCTCTTGTTTTCTTTGTTAACAGTTTTGTTCATGCCATTCGTTTTCTCACCACTGTGTACTCAATAATCGAGTTTGTGATCAATTGGGGGAGATTTCCCCCTATTTCTACTCTGGGATGCATGCTTGCATGCTAAGTTGCTTTAGTCATGTCTGACACTTTTGCAACCCTGTGACCTATAACCTGCCAGGCTCCTCTGTCCATGGGATTCTCCAGGCAAGAATACTGGAGCGGGTTGCCATGCCCTCCTCCAGGGAATCTTCCTGACCCAAGGACTGAACCCGCAACTCTTATGTCTCCTGTATTGGCAGACAGGTTCCTTACCACTAGCGCCACCTGCAAAGCACACCCTGGGATGAAGGCACCCTAATGATCCCACGTTTGTGGGGATTCCACAAAAGGTGTGTGGTGCTTACTGCTGTATTCGCCAAGTCGTGCCTGAGTTGAAGACAGATCACTGGGGAGTTAGTATTTGGGGTCTCCTCTCCAGTTTGACCTTGGCCCACCCCCTTTTAGGAGCATTGCTTTTCTCATGGATTTTGGCTCTGAAACCACTGATTTAATGAGAGACTGTCCAATCCATGGGCCTGGGGATGCCAGGCTGCACTCCCAGAGAGGCCACCTCTGAGAAAGCCATGCCTGTATTGCTCTGGGAAGATAGGTCTGTGGGTAACCTTTTCGGGATCTGTACCTCCTGTCATCCTGCTGAGCACCTGCAGGGTTTCTGATCTCAGACACTGTGAAACATAAGCTGAACTTGTGATACACCACTCAACTCTACATGTTAGAGATTGTCACACAGCATGCTTTGGATGTAGTGATGTGCCTATGCTCAGAATCTCACTTTCCTTCCCTTGTTTTAACTGTGTCTCCTTGTATTGATATAGCATATCTTACATTCATTTTATCAAGTAGTGTCTTTGTTAGTTCCTTTTCAGAACAAGCTTGGCCTAAGTTAAGGCACACACATGCCACATCCAGCACAGTGGTTGAGAAAGACCTGAAACGGGGGTGAGCACATAATGAAAAGACAGACACATATAATTTGGCAAGTGGGGAGTCAGGGGCCCCTCTTGCTCTCCATGACAGGAAGACAAAATGGCTCCTTTCAGCCCACAGTTTTATTGGCAGAAGTCACATGAGATCATTAGGGAATAGCTACCCTGGGGAGTTTGATTAGCGAAGGCTCTGCCGTTGATCAGGAATATCTTATTTTGTTTCTATGGGGATGGACGCAGGGGTACACAGTGAAGTGGACCAGAGAGCACGTCCCTCCCCAAGAATGTCTATTTGGCATGCTTACTGGGACAATCATGAGGACGCAGTTTGCCACACCCTTGAGTCATGGGGCAGGCTCTGGTCTCTGCTCCGCCAGGCTGCAACACACACATACATGCACACACACACACACACATGTAGATGTGTTTTCAACCTCTATCCTACTTGGTGGGCTGTTTCACACTGGCTTTTGTCTATGTGGACTATGACCAAGACCTTCACTTTGCCTTCTGCCACCTTGCAAACTGCCAGTCCCTAACCCTCCATTTGAGGGGGTCTTTCCTGAGTCATTGGGGTGTGATGAGTTTGAAATGCTACATATAGGTAGATAATAAGCTTTCTTAGGATCCCTGACCTTGCTTTGGTTTTCTATTTTTTGTTTTTTTTGTAATTTCAGCTTTGTTGATGTATTGTTGCTTAGTTGCTAAGTCATGTCCAACTCGTTGTGATCCCATGGACTACAGCATACTAAGCTCCCCTGTCTTTCACTGTCTCCTGGAGTTTGCTTAGATTCATGTCCAATGAATCAAAGATGCCATCAAAATATCTCATCTGTCACCTTCTTCTTCTCTTGCCCTCAATCTTTCCCAGCATCAGGATATTTTCTAATGAGTCAGCTGCTCCCATCAGGTGGACAAAGTATTTGAGTTTCAGCTTCAGCATCAATCCTTCTGATGAATATTCAGAGTTGATTTCTTTTAAGATTGACTGGTTTGATCTCCTTGCTGTCCAAGGAACCCTCAAGAGTCTTTTCCAGCAACACAGTTTGAAAATGTCAATTCTTTGATACTCAGCCTTCTTAATGGCCCAACTGTCACATCCGTACATGACTACTGGAAAAACCATAGCTTTAACTAAAGGATACTTTGTTAATTTATAATTGGTCAGTGAAATTGTAATCTGTCAGAAGTATACACATGGTGATTTGATAAGTGTATATATGGTGAAAGGACCCCAGTCAGGTTAGTCAACATATCCACCACTTCCTCACCTGCCTATTGGTCGGTGTTTCGTGGGAACACTTAGGTTGTGCTCTCCTAGCAGTCTCCACTGTCCATCAAGGTAATCGGCTGCAGTTGCCCTGTTTGACATGTGGTTTCCTATCCTGAGGGACACATCCTGGTGGCTAAGGTGTCACAGGACCAAGTCCCAGCCTCTGGCTGGACAGCTGGCTGAGCTGTCCCATCCCTGTCTCCTCAGTGTCATGGCCTTTGGGACAAAGACGACATCATGGGCAGTTACTTAGAAAAGGTGGAGTTGGGTGATGAGCTGTCCCTGACCACAGCAGGAGGGCCTCCTCCAACTTGCTCAAGTCCATCAACCTGGCTCGTCCATGGAGTCAGTGCACGTGACCTTCCCTAAGCATCAGGCTGCTGTCCAGGGAAGTGCTCTAGCAGCAGCTCCCAGACATCACAGGGGTCCAGCTTTTCCTCAAATAGGTCTAAGAGAGGTATTGCCACATGGTGTCACTGCAAAGACTCCTGAGTGGAGTCATCCCCTGGTGCCAGAGGGTCAGCGGCAAGAGAGCTGGGTGCTGTTGAGGTGGAAGATACTGTGATGTGCAATGAATGTACTTTGTAACTAGACAGAGTAAGTTCAAATCCTGGCTGAGCTGTGCGAGCTCACACCCCTGTCTAGGGTGTCTCTCTGAATTGCCGAACACCCACATAGGACAAGTATTTCAGGTTTTGGTGAAAAGTGGCCAGCACACTGCCTCGTACCTAGTGTCAGACACAGTGTAGTTGTCAATCATACCCAGAGATTCTGCCGGTGTGCCCAGAGTGAGGTACATCATGATTTATTTTGAAAGTACACTTAGATTTAATCAATAGGAACTTTAAGCCAAACCACCTGGTTATCTCCTATGCTAGTTACTAATTTCTTACTAAACAGCCAGAGACAGGAAAGTACACGTGTGTTATGGTTGCCCCTCTTGGGGTAACTGCACTTTCATGTTGACAACACTCCTGTCTGAAGCTCTCCAGACCCTCTGTATTCATCTGAAGAAGATAGTTTTCTATCACTGGCAGGCCATCTCATATCGGTTTTACAGCTAGAGAAATTTGGCCCTGAAAAAAGGCGTGGTCCTGGACCCAGACTAGAAAACCCACGACCAAAATCTGGGATCCCATCGAGCAGGAATAAATCTGCTCCCCAGTCTAATTCTTCCTGGGACAGAGGTCCCACAGCCACCCGGGAAGGAGCCATCAGTGGATGTGAAAACCTATGGATGCCTTTGGCTACAGAAGCAGAGTGGGGGCTGCAGACCCCAAGTTCTCCATCACTGTACTTACAGGCATCTGAGCATCTCGCCCTCTAACCAGCCTCCAACTGTCCCTCTGTCATGGGGGGTGGCAGGCTTCTACGATAATTACGGCAACAAATTCACAACTCACAATGCATCTCAGTTCCTTCTTGCCTCCAAGCAGCACAAGCAACAGGAACAGCAGCCAGAAAGGAAGCAGTGTTGGGAGCATCAAGCAGAAGAGCAGATGGAAACTTTACATGGAGAAGCTGCAAGAACACTTGATCAAAAGAAAAGCATTTATCATAAAGAAGTGAGACTTTACTTATTATTGCCAAAACATAGGAGGAGGAGGTGGTGGAGGAGGAGGAGGTGGTGGAGGAGGAGGTGGGACGAGGAGGAAGAGGGGGAGGTGGAGGGGGAGGAGGAGGAGGCAGAGGGGGAGGTGGAGGAGATGGAGGAGGAGGAGTAGGTGGAGGAGGAGGAGGAGGAGGATCCCTAAAGGAAGTGGCTGCTGCTGCAATACCCAGTCTTCCCCAGAGCCTTCTGGGTGTCTGCCCCTCTCCCACTGCCATGGCTGCCACTCTGGGGAGTCCATCTGAAGACCACGGTCTCAGCAGGCAAGATGAAGTGCCAAGCACCTAATGTGACCAAGAAGATGCCAGATCCTGGCTCCGAGATGCACTACGGGTGAAGAAGAATGAGCTGGTGCAATTCTTGCTCATAAGGTGTCTTGCAGGCAGCAACTTGCCAAGGAGCCAATCACAGAGGCAGAAGTGCTGAATAGTGTGCTCAAAGATTACCAGGACCATTTCCTGGTGGTCCTCGGTCAAACGTCACAGTACCTGAAGCTGGTCTCTGGCTTGGAGGTGAAGGAGGTGGGCCCCAGTGAGCATACCTATATCCTGGTCCCCTCCCTGGGCCTCACCCTCAATGAGATGCTGAGGGATGGGCAGAGACTGCCCAAGGCCGGCCTCCTGGTGGTGATCCTGTGCCTGATCGCTGTGGAGGATGACCATGCCCCTGAGGAGGAGATCTGGGCAGCACTCAGCATGATGGGGGTGTGTCCCGGTAGGAACACTTCATCTATGGGGAGCCCAGAGAGCTGCTGACCCAAGTGTGGGTGCAGGAGGGGTACCTGGTGTATCAGCTGGTGCCTGACAGTGACCCTGTTCACTACGAGTTCCTGTGGGGTCCCCAGGCCTATGTGGAGACCAGCAGGTTTAAAGTCCTGGAGTATTTGGACAGAGTCAGTTGAAAGGGTCCCAGCTCCTTCCACCCCCTCTGTGGAAGCTGCAAGGGAGGAGGGAGGAAGACTCTGATCCAGAGCAGTAGCCAGGCTCCTTCCAGGCCCACGTCCAACAGCTTTTCTTGGGGACAGGAAAGGAAGCTGATCCTTCCTTCTGTGACTGAAGAGGGAACAGTCAGCCTTCTCAGCAGTGAGGGTCCAGGCCCATTGGGGGAACCCGGTGTGTGGCATCTTTGTGGTCTTGTTCTCTACAATGACATGGAGACTCATCTCTGTTTTCTTTAGGAATCTTTCAAATGTTGTTCCTTTTTATAGAAGACAGTGCATTCCAGTATCTAACTATGTCAATGATGTTGATCACACTGTGTTTGTACTCAACCAGTTCAAGATGAAGAGTTTTCCTGTTCTGTAAAAGAGATTAAGAACACTTTCATTTTATTTTGTGGTCCTGCACAAGATGACATGGAATTAGAATTAAAATGATTTTGGAAATGTGAATTTATTTAGCAGTGATATAGTTGGTGGAAAATTAGAAAATAAAAAGTGATAGTAGTGAATTATGCTTCTTATACTTTGTGTGTGTCATTTTGTACATCTAAGTGATCTCAGTTTATATGGATTTTCCTGGGTTATCAAAGGAAGTAGCAATTCATCTTGAGTCAAGCAGTCCCCTCCTCACTGGCTCATTTATTGCAAAGACCTTTATGGAGCCTCTGCTCCGTGAAAGGCCCTGTGTTAGCAGTGGGGACACTGGGAGAAGCAGGACACACCCACACCTAGAGTGATGGTCTAGGAGCCACAGTCATATGAGGTTCATCGTGGGAGTGAGGGGAAATGGGACATTGCTGTAAGGTGTCCTTTTGGATTTTGGATAAACCCCAGAGAGATCTCTTTCTGGGGCAGCATGGAAGGGATCCTGGCTCTGGCCACTTTGCTGCTGACCACAAGGATGGCATAGGTGTTTTCTACCCAGTATCTGCTAGGAATCCTGAAGAACTCCCATCACACTCCCTTGAAGTGATGCTCAGAAATCCATGGACCGACCCTATCTTTCCTGGCCCTGGGGATCCAGAACTCAAGGTATTAACTAGCTTTTAATTATCTTCATTGTAATTGGGCACTGTAATCAAAGACTCAACATTTATTGGTGCTGCAATGACGAAAAGTAAGGGTTGTGATGGAAGACCATCTGGGACACATGCAAAGAGTGGTTCTTGCTTTTATTTCCTGGAGTGGCTTGGGTCCTGCTGGAACACTCCTCCACACCTAAATTTCACAGGTCCTCTAACTGGAAATGGGCTTTTCTGGGTAGCCCATACAATGAAGAATCTGCTTGCATTGTGGGAGACCTGGGTTCAATCCCTGGGTCAGGAAGATCCCCCTGGAGAAGGGCGTGGCAATCCACTCCACTATTCTTGCCTGGAGAATTCCATGGCCAGAGGAGCCTAGCAAGCTACAGTCAATGGAGTTGCAGAATCAGACATGACTGAGTGACTAATACTATGGTCCGCTATGGTCTAAGTAGAAAAGTTTCTTAGTTTTATTTATGAAACATCCTGTTTGGCTAATTAGGAATTCCACATCCTATTGAGGTGCATATTCTCTAACCCACCCTGGACCACAAAGTAGCCAACCCAATCCAGTGGAGAGTGGAGGAGTGTCTGGGGGAAACAGTGTGAGAAATTCCTGCCCCGCCTTCACAGGGCCAACAGTCACCAGGCCCTGCGAGCTCTGTCTCATCACTCACATGCATCCTGTAGCCCAACACAAGGGGCTCCTCACACCCGCTCACATCCCAGATGGAGAACTGAGGCCACGGGGCTTGGGCATCTTCCCAAGACCACGTGTGTGCTAGTGAGGGCAAGGGTGGGCTCAGAGCTCTGGTCTCAATTTCTCTGGAGCCCCCACCCTTCCCACCCACCCCAGGCCATGGCCTGACCTTCCAACTTCTCACGCCTTCCTCTTCTTAGTGCTACACAATGCCTCTGAGGTGACAAAAAGCAGGCCCACAGAAGGAAGGGGACAAGGAGAATCAGAAGCACCATGGGGCTGCTCTGTGGTTTGCTGAGAACTGACTCTGCTGGCAGCCAGCATCCTTGTCCAGTACAAACACCTCCTGCGTGAGGGCAGTGCCCTGTCCCTGCTGCTGCCATGGGCCTCCTGCCCAATGGAACCTGCCAGGCTGACCAGCTTCTCACCGAGCAGGAGGGAGGGAGGGCCTGACTGTATGGTCCCAGTGCCCACTGGGATAAGGCCCTACAGGAGTCTCCTCTGATACAGAAGGGAAGGGAACACAGGTGGACCCCCAAGGCTCCAGGTCTCTGCAGCTGCAGCAAGGGAGGGGAGCAGGTGGAGGGCCTTTGGTCTGGGGACATCGGCGTGCAGATGCCAAGCACAGGGGCAGGAAAGTGAGGGTGAGAAAAACAGGTCTTGGACGCCATGAGAGCTTGTGTGTGCACAACACAAGTGTTCCAAGCCACGGCTGACAAAGACACCCTTGGTGACACACAAACCCACTGCCAGGGCCCGGGTGCTTCCTGGAGGAGGGGACCAGAAAACGCAGCTCCCTCAGGGCCCAGGGCATGAGAAGGGGCCCCAAGCATGAAAGGGAGCAAGAAAGACACCCTAGCCAGGCTGCTCACAGATGCCATGACCTTCCGTCCCCTTCCAAGGAGCCACCAGGGGCCCCTACCAATGTTTACAGCCTCCAGAGTCATGTCCCAGTCAGATGAACTGACCAGATGCAAAGATTTGTCAACCTGCTTAGAAGCAGAAAGGCCACAGAGAAGCCCAAGTCGAAACCTGGAGCTCATCCAGGCCGCCAGTCCTTAGGCAGAAAGGACCCTGGGAGAGCTTCTTCCACACCCTCTTAGATCTCCCCTTTCAGACACCAGGGACTGGCCCTCACACAGGGCAAATGACCTTGCTACTGGCAGATGTGGGAGACAGTGCCCTGGGGTCCTCGAATACGGGCCTTTCCAAGGTGCCAGTCTGTACCCTACACAGTGATTTTCAAGAACAGTGGCCCACACCCAGCCTCTCATGCTTTTTCAAATACAGGTAGACGGGGGCTTCCTTTGGTCACATATAGCTCAACAAGTCAGACATGTCCCTGGGAGTGAGTGTGTGTAAAGCAGGGCCCTTGAAAAACACCTAACCCGTGAGCCAATAAAATCATCTGAGGGACCTGCCATCTGGGTAACTGAGACCAGGTCCACAGTGGTGGTGGGAACAGGGGCAGGGGCAGGGAAGATCAGAGCTGGCTTTGAAGAGGACCAGTGAAGTGCTTGTTTTCAACACAACAGGCTGTACCTTGAGCCCCCAATCAAGTACTTCAAAGGTTAGTTATCCAAATAGACTCAAGTTGGACATGGGCAGCCAGGACTGCAGGTAGCAGAAGCCCAAGCACCCCACTGACAAAAGGAAATAGGGCTTTCAAAGCAGCCTCCAAGGAGTCTGAATCTGGGGCTCTGGGGAGGGGAAAAGCACACGCAGGTGTTCCCAAAGTGAACGCTCTAGGGCCACCAGAGTGGTGTTTATGGAAAAATTGGAAACTGAAGACAACAGCATGTGATCTGCAGTGGGATGATGCCTGGGGGTGGGCAGAATGCGGGAGGCTGTAAGCTCAGTGGACGCCTGGCTTTGCCCTCCCACATGACATCCTGGGGAATCTATGTCTCAGGTGCTTGGGAACAGTCAAGTGGAATATGAGGTCACTCCACTGTGCTCAACCACAGCCCTCCTGTGGGGAGAGCTCGACCTGGGGGTCGGTGGGGGCAGGACAACAGGAATCTGACTTTGGGGCCAACTGAATGGGACCAACCAGCCAGCAGCACCAGCCAGAAGACAGCAAAGCCAGAAGGGGAAAAGGATGGGAGAGGGGCACCAACTCAGGCAAAGCCAATCAGCCCACTATGAACCCTGTCTTCTGGGAGGGACAGTCACCAGGGGCCCATCTGACCCCGGGGATCTCTCTTGGTGGTAGCAGACCTAAGACTTGCCCGGGCCTAGCCTTTCAGCAGAAGCCAGCCACAAGCCTGCATGTTGCTAGTGAGGGGAGTGGAGCCAGGGGAACATTTGACAACCCACCCAGGGCCTGGCCCCCTGAAAGAAGGCAACTGGCAGCAGATGGGAGCCTTTGTAGGCAACCTGAAACCTACGCTTCTGTGCTTTCAGACAAGAGACAAGCTGGGGATCCCATCTCTGTCCCCAGACTGCCTCCCCCACACTGGGCCAAGGCTGCCTCTCCACATCACCTCTGTGACATCATGAAACAATTAAGGAAGCTGACCACTTAATTGGCTGCCTGTCCCATGACCCAGATTCTAGACTCTCCAGAGAGCATTTTTGGGAAACCCCAACCCTGGTCTGAGGCCCTTCTGCCCTGTGCATTCAATGCTTGGGTAGAGAATGCTCCTGAGCTAGACTGACTCCATGGCTAGTCAGAGTCCTCAGGAGGCATGGGCAGCCCTGCTGGCCCCATCAACTGATAGGGAGCCCACAGCAGGGGACCCCCATGATTACTCCCCAGATCCAAACATGGATTCAAGGGAGGCTTTGGAGAAGCAGGGTGACCAACCCGAGAGCCCAGATCCGGGCTCCCAAGTATACCTGACCCCACAGGGCCCCAACCCAGAAATGGTCAACAAGGAAGATAACAACACCGTCCTTGGGCTGTCCTTCCCCAGGAAGCTCTGGATGATCATGGAGGATGCGGCCTTCACCTCTGTGCACTGGAACGACAAGGGAGACACTGTGGTCACTGAGGCAAATCTCTTCCAGACAGCGGTCCTCCAGCTCAGGGGCGCAGACCAGATCTTCAAGACAGACAGCATCAAGAGCTTCATCCGTGAAATGAACCTGTATGGGTTCAGTAAAATCTGCCCTTTGAGGTGCTCTGCAGGGAAGAAGAAGCTGATGGTAAGGTAGAAAGCCCTCCTGGGGAGACTAGACTAGATGAGCTGAGTGCTGGACAGACTTCATTTCCCAGAAGAACATTGTTATCATGAGAGGGTAGTTAAGGAAAGAGGAGGAAGCAGGGTCTGTCATGTTCCACCACCCCCCTTAGACAGGATCCACAGGGGTGACTCCAGACCCTGCAGGGCCACTTGATGCCAGAGACCACCAGTAACACCTTAAGTGAGGCTGGCCCCAGAGGAGCTCTAGGGAGCAGCGTGCTAGGGCCTCATAACCTGACAGGAATGAAGAGACCTTGTCTCCATACTTAGGCATGGCCAGGATGGTGGTAGGGAGGAGGGTGGTGAGGAAGGCTCTTCTCGCCCTTGCTATCTAAAGTGATTCATTTCCTTTCAGATCTATTGCAACTTCAACTTTCAGAGAGACAAGCCTCTCCTCCTGCAGAACATCCAGAGGAAAGGCAACCCCAGAACAACTACTCAGCCCACCACCAGCGCAACAACCACCCCAAAGAGAAAGAAGTGAGCTGTGGAGACCAGATGCTCTCCTCGATTCCATCATGAGTTCACCCAAGAGACAGACAAGAACGCCCAGAATGGAATCCCAGAAACCCCCAGCCTGCACTCATTTCTGTTCTCTGGCCTTTGACCTACGTGCAATCAAGCCAGGTGGGCCAGGGGAATCCATCTCCCCTGTGAGCAGGGTGGCCCCAGTGATGAAGGCATGTCCAGCAATGCCACGTCTGTACCCCTGGCTACTGCTGGAAGGGAGGGAGCAGGGGAACTGACCGACAGCCCCCCGGAGTACTGAAGTAACAATTTGGTGATGGCTGTGTACAAGACCTTTTACTCCACCATGATGGCAGCCCTTTCAGTCATGGCCCCAGATGAGGCCTCTGAGGCGGAGGAGTAGCAGGGAGAGTCCTCAGATTACAAGGGTGCCCTCTGTGAGCAACTCAAGCACAAACAAAATTCCTGAGCTTCCAGATCCCTAGGGACACTCAAAATCACTCTCTTGTAATAAAAAAATCTATTTATGTTCTAATAAATTAAAGTGAAACTCTGTGGGAGTAAAGTATCAAATGAGAACTGCGAGTCTGTGTTCTTTATATTTGTCCATGTGATTCACACCGCACAGGATGAGCCCAATGAGGCTGCAAGCCCATGCCCCAGGCAGGCTTTGGTCTGGTCCCCATGGTCCCTTTTTTCTGAAGCAGCAACATTTCACACGCTCAGCCAAGAGTGTGGTTGCCGAGTTGAGTGCAGAGGCCAGCACAGGATGGGCTTGTTCTTGGACCTTGGTTCCTGACAGTGGGGGTGTCACCTTCCATGAGTCATGCATCCTGAAGAGGAAGGTGCTCCTCAAGGATCCCCCAATGATACCACAAGTTTCTTATCAGCAGCTGAGCGTCTTCAACTCTCGATCCATGGCCCTCCCTAAGATGCTCAGCAGAAAATAGGGTCACTCACCCCACCCGCCAAGAGCCTTGCAAACGCATGACCCCAAACCCAAAGATAAGTACAAGGTTCCCACAAGGTGAACACCAACCCTTTTTGCTCTGCCCTCACAGCTGTATCGATGAGCCTGTGTTTGGACGTGATGCAGACAGGCGGCGTGTCCAACATGCAGGCCTTGTCTTGGCTCATAAGACAGTTTACAGCAGGGCAAGGGTCACCTGCAAGGATACACCACGGCCTGTTTCTGGGCCTGTGGGCCTCTCTACCAGCCCGAGGCCTCGCTGTCTGCTTATGCTCAGCCTGCCCCCAGCCTTCCCCCATTACTCCCTGGGCACTGTTCCAACATCAGGGAGTTTGGACCAGAACAGAGAGGGGAAAACACTAACCGATTTCCTAAAAACACATTTCTCTCAACCAACCAGATCCAGCAGAGCCAAAGTGAGTGGCAATGCTAGCATTCTGTAAAGGTCAAAGGCCCAGAAACTCTCACTGAGTCCAGAGCAGCACCACATGAGGGGAGTCCCTGCCCCGGGCCCCACACCAAGTGGGCACCACAGGGCGGGACTGATTCAAACAGAACCAGATGTGCATGTCCAGGGTGGGGTGGTAACTGAGGGTGTCACCATGTGCTGATCTCTCAGTCACCTCCCTTTTGAGAGCCCAGTCTGGACAGGACTCCTGCCCAAAGTGGTTCAGGTGCTAGGGGATGTCCACCTGGAAGACGTCCCTCCCACCCCTCCCTGGCAAGGCCTGCAACAGCCAGTGGGATTTGGCGAGCACAGTCATTTACTTCTGTCGCAGGTCGGGTAGCAGGGCTTGAATCTCCAGCTCTTCCACCTCATCGGGACCTAGGTTTTCTGGGCATAGCAAAGTGTCCCCAGTGTCCGCAAGACCTGTGTGCAAAGACAGGAGACAGAAAGAGAACAAGGCCATTCAAAGCTGTGCCTCCTAGAGACAAAGACCATATCATGGAGGGGACGCGAGGTGAATTGGGTCCTCTGGCTGAGCAATTCAGACTGGCTCACCTTGGCAAAGGGAATTCAGGGCAAGACCAAGCGAGGGAGGGAGCAAAATGAAATGGAGAGGCCTGGTGCTCCAGGAACCCACCAGGCCATGGGGAGCTCTCAGTCTGAGCACTGAAGGCCACAGGGACAGAGCAGGAGGGCCCTGGTGGGGAGCCTGTGAACATCAGGTCCCCAAACGTTTTGCCAGCAGACAGGTGTTGCTGTGGGGCCTTACCACTGGGGAGTCAGGGGACTTGCTCAGGCCCGGCCACAGGCAGTGGGGGTGGAACTGCCTGGGTTCCCAGGCTGGGTGCTGTGCTGCCTCTCATGGTCTCTGCTGGGCACACACACATGTGGGGACACACACACACACATGGGGACACACACAGACGTGGGGACACACACACATGTGGGGACACACACACACACACACAGACGTGGGGACACACACACACACAGAGGCAAGTGGCATGTGCAGACCTGGATGTGAGTCTGCCTCAGAGCACAAATGGGGACTGAGGCCCAGAGTGGTGGTCAGGGACCCCGGCCACTGTCTCCCAGCCCAGGCACCCTCTCTGTCCCTCTGAAGAACCCTCAGTCCCCCCACACCCCACCAACTGGTTCAACAGAAAACAAATGATCACAACCTGGCTGAGATCCAGGGCAGCACCGGGGGCCATGCAGGCAGTGCAGGGCAGGGCATCACTTGCCCACAATCACTCTGCAGCCAAACTTGTCCCCATCCCACAGCAAGGCCTGGATCTGGGCGGAGCTCATCCCCAGCCTCTTCTTCAGCAGCTCCCGCCAGGCCACGTCCTCCCAGTCCCCGGTGCACCATGTGGACGGCCAGGGTACAGTGCCGGGTCTACATAGCATGGGCCACCATTGTATCTCCAGGGTCTTGACACTCTTTAAGACGAAACCTGCAAAATGCTCTCAGAAGGACAGACAGCTAAACTTCATCTCCCAGGGCTCCCAGGGCTCCCAGGGCCTCTTGTTGCTGCAGATATACAGAACCACAAAGGTCTGGAGCTTAATACAGCAGTCTCCAAGCTCACAGCCCTGGGCTGGACCTCAGCCCTGGGCAGGACCTCAGCCCCATGTACCTGAGCTTCCTCCAAGCCTGCTGACACAAAATGGGGGGTGGTGGTCAGAGAGGGCTGACTCCTTCCATCAGTCTCCACATGGTCTGCTGACAGGTGGATGGTGACCCAGAGGACACATCCATCACATGGAGACGGTGGGGAGGTCAGGAAGGAGGACGAGACAGCAGGAGAGAGGCACGTGGTGAGTTCCAAGGCAGAAGGCCCCGAAACACTGGGAGCATTGAGGATGGAGGGCAAGCCCCTGTCTTCACAGCTGAGAGGCTGGGCTCTGGTCCTTTCCCAGCACAGACAGGCACTGTCCTGGGCTTGACTTCCCCCACCCAGGCCACCACTCCACCCCTCGGCTCCCAGCCCCATCCCTGCCCATGCTCTGCAGATCCCCTGTCTCAGCCCAGGGCTACTGAGGGCAGTTCCATGCTAACCAATCTGGCCTTGGCCCTGGGGCTGCCCTGGACCTCAGACAGCCCTGCCAGGTGTCTTCCCCATGCCTTTGGGAGCCACCTTCCTCCAAACCCTTCACACACCCTGGCCTCCACTGCCAGCTGATGCCACAGCCCTCGCCCAGAACCTCGAGAAAGAACAAAGGAGTGCAGGGACTACTGGGGCGGGCACACTCTGTGTCATCACCAAGGCCTGGGACAGCACCATACAGGGGTCACAGAATTCAAATCTCAAATAATCTGCTAGGTTACTATCACCTCATTCCATGGCTGGGGAGATGCTGAGAGATAGAAAGATAGCCCATGACTGCAGGGGGCCTGACCACACCTCCAATATCACTTATTTTCTTTTACCTGGAGAGGGATCCCTGTTTCCTGGAGGGGGTTGGAATCGGAGAAGCAGAGCCGCAGGCCTGAACCTCAGCTGGGTCTCAGCACCTCCGAGGGAGCCTCTGTTTCCACATGGCTGTGAGGATGAGGACAAGGTCCCAGAGGAACCCAGCCCAGGGCCTCCCAGGCCTTTCCTTCACTGAACACAGCAGAGCCACAGTTATCACAGGACCATGAGGTCCCATGAGTTCTGGCTCCTACCCTGGTGGCCTGCTCTGCTCACCTCTGGATTCACCACCAGTAGCCATGAGGGTCATCCTTCCATACTTGGAACATTCCACTGTCTTCCTCCCTCAGAGCCTTTGTAGGGTATGAGGAGACACATCATGCCCCTCAGAGTCAGGTGCTGGAATCTCAATTGCAAGTACCTTAGCATGACACTACAGACAAAGGAAAGGTCTTCACAGAGCTGATGGAGGTCACCTGAGCTCATTATGATGGACCCTCTTCTTACAGGACGCCTGGCCCCATGTGAAGGACACCTTTACAGACAGACAGGCAGGCACACAGGAGAACTCCGGGTGAAGAGGAAGGCAGAGCTCTCCAAGCCCAGATGCACCCACCGTGGCCAGAAATGACCTGGAAGTGAGGTGGTAGAGATGGGACAGACTCTCCCCACAGCCCTCATGAGAGCCAAAGTCAGCTGACACCTCGACCTTGGCTCCTAGCCTCCTGAACCAACATGGTTCATAGGTTGAGCCACCAAGGGTCACCTGTGTGACCCTGACACAAAAGCCGTTCTCCAAAGAAGACCCTTTATCCAAAGAGGACACAGATGGCCAAGAGGCACTTGAAAAGATGCTCAACATTCTTAATTATTAGACAAATTCAAATCAAAACTCCAATGAAGTATCACCTTATACTGGTCAGAAAGGCCATCATCAATATAACCTATGAAGAATAAATGCTGGAGAGTGTGCAGAGAAAAGGGAACACTTGTACACTGTTGGTGGAAACATAATTCAGAACAGTCAATATGAAGAAGAGTATGGAGGATCATTAAGCAACAACAAACAGAACTACCATATGATCTAGCAATCCCACTCCTGACTATACACCTGGAAAAGGCAAAAACTCTAATATGAAAAGATACATGCACCCCAATGTTCATTGCAACACTATCTACAACAGGCAAGATATGGAAACATCCTAAATGTCCATCAACAGATGACTGGATAAAGAAGATGTGGTACACACACACACACACACACACACACACACACACAGAGGAATACTTCTCAGCCATGAAAAATAATGAAGTAATACCATCTGTGGCAACATGGATGGACCTAGAGATTATCGTATTAAGTGAAGTAAGTCAGAAAGAGAAAGACGAATAATCTGTGATATCACTTATATGTGGAAAAAAGGATGATACAAATGAAATTATTTACAAAGCAGAAACAGACTCAGAGAACAACTTATGGTTACCAAAGGGGAAAAGCAGGGGAAGGGATAAATTAGGAGTTTGGGATTAACAGATACATACTACTGTGTATAATATAGTACTACTGTGGTGCTGCAGAAGACTCTTGAAAAGTCCCATGGACAGCAAGGAGACCAAGCCAGTCAATCCTAAAGGAAATCAACCCTGAATATCCATTGGAAGGACTGATGCTAAAGCTGAAGCTCCAATACTTTGGTCACCTGATGGGAAGAGCTGACTCACCTGGCTTCCGTCCTCTCCCCACCTGAGTCCTTGCTCCTCATACCAGGTCCCCAGTCTCTCACAGACCCAGATGTCAGGAAGTCAGCACAGGCCTAGTGTGCTCTTCTCACCCCAGGGGCTCCCAGGGATGCCGACAGGGGTGGGGATCTGTGGGGTTCCATCAGCCCTCCCTCAGGGTCCTGTCAGTCCTCCTCAAGGACCTCATCTTGTTTCTGGGTAGGACTTTGGATTCTCTCCTGTCCCCTACTAAGGCCACAGCCCTTACACCAGGACACCAGTCTCTCAGAGACAAGGAAGACAGGAAGTCAGCCCCCTATACCAGGTCCCCAGTCTCTCTGACACCCGGATGTCAGGAAATGCAGCATGTGTTCATCTGCCCTATGTCTTCCCAGAGCCCACTCTGCTCTTGGGTCCAAGGTCCCCCCAGTGTTTTCACCTTGACTCTCAAAAGAACTAAGATCTTCCCCTCTGCCCATCTGAGGCCCTGCCCCTTCTCACATTTGCCTAATGTCTCTGAGACATGGATGCGGAAGTCAAAACAGGTTGCCAAGTGCTCATCCCACCACAAGAGTCGCCTAGGGCTGACAGCAGGGTCAGGGATCTGTGGGGTTCCTTATAACCTCGCTCAGGGACCTCATCTTGAGCCCTGGCGAATCTGGGAATGCCCTTTGTGTTCACCAGAGGCAGGACCCTCACATCAAGACTCAGGGAGCACAGAGGGTGGATGAGCACATGCTGCCTTTCCTGACATCCAGGTCTCAGAGAAACTGGGGACCCATGCTAGGGGGTGTGGCCTCAGGTGAGCAGATGGAAGAAGCCCAGCTCCTCCAAGTTTCAAGTTAAGGACCCTGACAGAGGACTGAGGGGACCCTGGACCCAAGTCAGAGGAGTCCTCAGAGAAGCCCATTTCTGTTGTCAGTCCAGGGCGACCATGGGGGTAGGATGAGTGCAATAGGCATGTGCTGAATTCCTGACATCCGAGTCTTGGAGAGACTGGGGCCCTGGTATAAGGGGCCAGGCTTCAGCTGGGGAGAGCCGAGAATCCCAGGTCCTGCCCGGAGGCAAGGTGAGGTGCCTGAAGGAGGACTGAGGGGACCCAGCTTGAGGACTGATGGAACCCCACAGATTCCTGCCCCTGTAGTCATATCTGGAAGACCTTGGGGTGAGAAGAGCACACTAGGCCTGTCTGCCTTCCTCACATGAGGGTCTCAGAGAGCCTGGGGACCTCGTGAAAGAGCGAGGTCTCAAAATGGTAGATGGGACAGTCCCTGGTCCTGTCTGGAGTTCAGGCTCCATGCAAGGAAGGACTGAGGGGGTTAGACCCCAACAGGGAGGCAGGGATCCTGGCCCTTGTGGGGACTCTTGGAAACTCGAGAACTGGGTGTGCAGGGTGAGCAGTTTTTTGATCACTGACTTAGGGACCTCGGGAGGTGAGGTTTTTCGGGCAGAAGGCAGAGGCTGGACTTCCTAACCCCGAGGGAGGACTGAGCAGACTCCCACCCCCGTGGTCCGTGCTGGGAGGCCAGGCAGGATGTGAGGAGGAGTTGATGGCCGAGCATCTCACCAGCTTAAGACCCGTGGGAGGCCCTGGGCAGGTGCGGCTGCATGTGGGACCCCACAACCATTTCTGTTCAGACTCGGGTCTTGATCTGAGTTTCACTGAAGTGAAGTGAAGTGAAGTTGCTCAGTTGTGTCTGACTGCAACCCCATGGACTGTAGCCTACATGGCACCTCCGTCCATGTGATTTTCCAGGCAACAGTACTAGAGTGGGTTGCCATTTCCTTTTCCAGAGGATCTTTCCGACCCAGGGATCGAACCCTGGTCTCCCACATTGTAGGCAGACGAGTTTCACTGCAGGCTCCCAAAGGTGAGGGATCAGGCTGGTCAGGGGAAAGCTGAGCACTACAAGGGAGCCCCAAGAGGCCCTCCCACTGCACAACAGGGGGACCTCACAGAGTCCACCCCTCTTACCATCACAGAAGGCCCAAGGCTGTGCCACAGGATACCCTCGATGTGTCACCTCCATTTCTCTCACAGGAGCTCCAGGAACCAGGAGGTGAAGACAGAGGTCTGAGGACTGTGTACTGAGGTCAGAGAGCAAAGAAGGTCCAGGCAGTGCCAGGAATCAAGGTGAGGAGGGGATTCCACAAGCCCTAATCCCCCTACCTTGTCATTACCAGAAATCTCGAGCTGTGCTATCTGCATCCTGAGGAACCACCTCACTTCCTCCTTCAGGTAGCAAGGGGACTGGCCAGCCAGGAGGAGCACCCCTGTGAGGTCTGAGTAAAGCCCTCAAGGGTAGACCTGTAAGTGGTCTGAGTCAGACCACCCAGGGTGCAGTTCTCAACCAAATTAAGACCATTTAAATTCTCCAAATTAAGACAGCAGTTAAAGTCCACCTATTCATTTTTTTGCCTGTAATTGTTTGCTTGAGACTGGTAAAAACACTACTTTCCTTTTTGACAGAAATTGTACAAATCTAACTGATGACTATTATTTTTACTCTCTGTCATGGGGTGAATTTTGTGTCCCCCTCCAAATTCACATGTTAAGGCCCTAATCCCAGCACTTCAGAATGTGTTTCTGTTTGAATATAGGGACTTTGGAGGGGAGTTCAGAATGGGGAACGCATGTATGCCCATTACTGATTCTTGTCAATGTATGGCAAAAACCACTACAGTATTGTAAAGTAATTAGCCTCCAATTAAAATAAATAAATTAATTAAAAAAAACAAACAACAACAATGAAAAAAGAAAGGTATTTAAGGTTAAATGAGGTCATATGAGTGGGCCCTCATTCATTCTGACTGTGGTTCTTATAAGAAGAGTAAGTTTGGAGACATAAAGGAACACAGGGTTGGGCACGCACAGGGAAGGTGACATCTGAAGATTCAGGATGGAGACCACCATCTGCAAGCCAAGGAGAGAGGCTTCAGGAGAAACCTGACCTGCTGACACCTTCATCTTGGACTTCCAGCCTTCAGTACTGTCAGAAAATTAATTTCTTGGGCTTTTCTGGTAGCTCAGTAGTACAGAACCTGCCTGATAATGCAGAAGACACAGATTCAATCCCTGATCTTAGAAGATCCCACATGCCACAAAGCAACTAGCCCATGCACCACAACTGTTGAGTCTGTGCTCTAGAACCCGGGAGCTGAAACTGTTGCAGGCTGTGTGCCCTAGAACCCGTGCTCTGCAACAAGAGAAGCCACCACAGTGAGAAGCTTGCACACCACAGCTAGAGAGTAACCACCATTCGCCATAACTAGAGAAAAGCCTGTGCAGCAACAATGACCCAGCAAAGCAAAAAATAAATCAACAAATAAAATTATTTTTTAAAAAAAGTAAATGAATTTCCATTGTGCATGCTACCCAGTCTGTGACACTTTGTTCTGGCAGCCCTAGCAAACTAATACCTGATTCTTCTTTTGGACCTTTGCCTCTTCCTAGTGATGGAACTCCAGAAAATGGGAAATGGGGATCTGCTTGAAGGAAATGAGAGAAAAATATACTTTGGGAGAAACAACATGTTTGCCTAAAAACTCTGTCTCCTGGCCTAACATTTGGGAGATTTTCTGAGGAAGACGTGTGTGGCAGATCCTGCCCATGTCCCCTCTGCCTCATGGCTGCAGCACATACCAGCCAGTTACTAAAGTGCAAGCATCTCGTCAGTGGCTTGGAGGTTTTTCCCTCATGCCTGAAGCCTACTTTGTCAGTGCTTAGGGCAGACTGGAAATGTCAGAGACGTGATGCTTTGTGACCCATAGGAACTGGAGTATAAATACCCCAGCTCCCTCAGCCTCAAACACGATAACTCAGGTAATTCTCCATAGGCTAGCAGAGTTCTCCAGTAGAATGAAGCTCCCTTAATCTTTCTTGAAATGCAACTTTTCTTGGCTCCCTTCCTATCTCTATTGAAGCTCTCCATCCTTTCTCTGGAAAGCACATCTCCCAAGGAAACTACTTGCTCTAGAATTCTTATTTTAGGGTGTGATTCTGGGGGAATCAAAACTAGGGCCACCTGCCTTCTAGCTCCCTGTGTGTTCATATGAAACATCCATATTTCAAGATGTTGCTGTAGTTTCTAATTTAACAAGACGATATATTGCATTGGGGATTACCTGGTGGCTCAATGGTAAAGAATCTTCCTGCCAATGCAGGAGACTCCGTTTCAGTCCCTAGGTCAGAAAGATCCCTGGAAAAGGAAATAGAAACCCACTCCAGTATTCTTGCCTGGAGAATTCCATGGATAGAGGAACCTGGCTGGCTATAGTCCATGGGGTCATGAAAGAGTCAAACACGACTTAGTAACTAAATGACAACACTGCATCCAATTTTTTCTGTGGCAAGGTGGTGGTAAGTGGTTCATCGACCGTTGAACCCTGGAGACTCTCCTTGCAGGAAAGGGTGTTCTAAAGTCCTGCCTGTGGAAATGCCTTTGTGTCAAATCATTGATGCTGCATTTTTTTCTTCTATAAACACCAAAGCCCAATCTTTTCAGTACTTATTGGCTTTAAAAAAAACTTTTTAAATTGAAGGATAATTGCTTTACAGAGTTTTGTGGTTTTCTGTCATACATCAACAAGAATCAGCCATAAGTACACCCATTTGCCTTCCCTCCCGACCTCCCTCCCATTTCCCTCCTCATCCCACCCTTCAGTTTGTCACAGAGCTCCTGTTTGACTTCCCTGAGTAACTTCCCATTGGCTATCTATTTTACATAAAGTCTTTTAAATTTCTATGTTACTCTCTCCGTGCATCTCACCTCCCTCCTCTCCTCCCACTGTGTCTTTATTGGCTTTGCCTAGCCTGCACTCTTGCATCACATCTCCATGATGGGTAGGTGTGTTTGCGTCAGGGTGGAGTGGTTTTAATAAGTTATCTTGTGCCTGAGCCACATGTTTCCCTATGGGGCTGCTCTAATACCTGCTGTGAAGTTTTCATGGTCCATGGGGGTGCAGTTGGGGGAGTTGCTTCTGAATAGTGGTCCAAGCGACTATGAGAGAAACAGACTTCTGAGGAACAGTGCAAGCTGCCCTGGGTGTGCAGTTAAGCTTCTGCTAAGCCCACTGACCCTAAGCCCTTTCTTGTTACTTTCAGACTGCTGTTGAGCACATCAGAGGTTGAGGTCCTCTCAGTGACTACTCAGAACAAGGCCAAGGATGTTCTAAATTGAGTAACTTTCAAACTTCTAGGCTCCCTTAACCCCCGAAACTGTTTACAGCCAGGCCCACAGTTCTGGAATGATGAGCCCTGGGACAAATCTGTGGATGAATGCATTAGCCATGCTTCACCTGACCGTGCATGTAGCCTCTGCAGCTGGTTTGCTGACAGGATCACCTGTCTTTGCCCCAAGAGGAAAGGTTTTGTCACAGAAGCTATTTCTCTGTCACATCTTTTGTGAATCTTTTGCTATGAGCACATTGATCCTAAGAAGTATTGCTGGCTTAAAGGATTTATGTGAGTCAGCCAGGGTTCTACCACCATAGTGTTTAATCCCTGCCTGAATCCTTTCTCATCTTCTGATCCCATCTGGTCGGGTTTTCCTTCCAGATGCTCACCTCCACTCTGCTTCTCTACTACCATTTAGACTGTTTAATAGCCTCATGTGTCATCACCTCAACTGGGGGGTCCCTGTGGTTACCTCCAAGTCCACCTCCTAGATCTTAATTCTACATATTCCAGGCACCTCTGCCTCCTGTTTCTCTGCTAATTATCCCCAAACATGCTTCCACCTTGTCCATCCCCAACTAAGAAACATACTGTGCTCCCTATGGATTACCATACACTTCCATGTTTCTCTGCTGGACTTTCAAGGCCCTCCACAATCTAGCCTGTCCCACACAGCCCAGCATGCTCTCATTTTCCATTGCTCAATGTGCTTTGCTTTTTCCTCTTACTATGAGCATTTCATGACCTTTCCAGGGCTAGTGGATATGGGTGTCCAGCTTGTGTACTGCCCCCGGCTCTGGGCATCATGCAAAGCTGGTCATTTCTACTTCCATGATCTTTTTTTTCCCACTGCTTGCCTGTCTAACTTCTTCTCATCCTTCAAAACATCCCTTAGCCACAATGTCTTCCTTAGTTGTGCCTAGTTTCATTAGTCTCCTCTTCCTTTGAAGTTCTACAAGTCTTAGAAGCTCTCCCCCTATCCCCCAATAAGAAAACGCCTCTGCTATGGAGGGCATGTTGTTGCTATTTAGTTTCTAAATTTGGTCCAGCTCTTTTGCCACCCCATGGACTATAGCCCATCAGGCTCCTCTGTCCATGGAATTTCTCAGGCAGAAATATTGGAGTGGGTTGCCATTTCCTTCTCTAGAAGATCTTCCTGACCCGGGGATTGAACCCATGGCTGCCACATCTCCTGCACTGTAGGCTGATCCCCGGAGGGCATGTACCTCCACTTATCTTCCCATCCCAACAACAGAACACGGTAGGGCTTAGTGACTATTGAATAGTTTTCTCTTTCCAAATGTGATTATTTTAACTCTCCCAACTACTTTCTGTGTTCCTGGAGGGAATAAAGACTACCATCCACATCTGTGGCTCGCACAGTGCTGAGTACAGGATTGGTGTTCTGTAAATATTGGCACTTTGATTCCTGAGAATTATCTATAATTAAGACAGAAAGGAGGAAGAACATCAAACGTTGATATGTTTGTTAAGGCAAAATCAGCATCATTCTTAGTCTGAGCTCAGAGATATGTAATGTGACCCAAAGGTGTGTGATTTTCAAGTAATAAGGCCTGTTCCAGGAAGTTGTCCACATTGTCCAGATACAAGAAAGGATGAATTATTTTTCACCACCAACAATGTAACTGATTTCAAGCAAGGCAGCTTCAATTATTTAGAATACTGAGTAGCTATTCAGGGTTATTTTTTAATTAATCTTTTTTTATTGCAGGATATTTGCTTTACAGAATTTGGCTCTTTTCTGTCAAACGTCAACATGAATCAGCCATAGGTATACATATATCCCTTCCATTTTGAAACTCCCTCCCACCTCCCTCCCCATCCCACCCCTCTAGGTTGACACAGAGCCCCTGTTTGAGTTTCCTGAGACATACAGCAAATTCCTTTTGGCTATCTATTTTACATATGGTAATATAAGTTTCCGTGTTACTCTTTCCATACCTCTCCTCCCCTCTCCCCATGTCCATAAATCAATTTTCTATGTCTGTTTCTCCATTGTTGCCCTGTAAATAAATTCTTCAGTACCATTTTTCTGGATTCTGTATATATGTGTTAGAATAGGGTATTTATCTTTCTCTTTCTGACTCCCTTCACTCTGTATAATAGGTTCTAGGTACATCCACCTCGTTAGAATGGACTCAAATGTGTTCCTTTTTATGGCTGAGTAAAATTCCATTGCTTATATATACCACAACTTCTCTATCCATTTTTCTGTCAATGGATATCTAGGTTGCTTCCACGTTCTAGCTATTGTACATAGTGCTCCAATGAACAATGGGATATATGTGTCTCTTTCAATTTTGGTTTCCTTTTTTTCCCCAGTGTCTTTATTTCTTTATGTATATTCAGATTTCTTTTTTCCCCCAATTATTTTTATTAGTTGGAGGCTAATTACTTTAGAATATTGTAGTGGTTTTTGCCATACATTGACATGAATCAGGCATGGATTTACATGTGTTCCCCATCCTGAACCCCCCTCCCACCTCCTTCCCCATCCCATCCCTCTAGGTCATCCCAATGCACCAGCCCTGAGCACTTGTCTCATGCATCCAACCTGGACTGGTGATCTGTTTCACACGTGATAATATACATGTTTCGATGCTGTTCTCTCAGAACATCCCACCCTCGCCTTCTCCCACAGAGTCCAGAAGTCTGTTCTATACATCTGTGTCTCTTTTGCTGTCGTGCATATAGGGTTATTGTTACCATCCTTCTAAATTCCATATATATGCATTTGTATACTGTATTGGTGTTTTTCTTTCTGGCTTACTTCACTCTGTATAAGGGGCTCCAGTTTCATCCACCTCATTAGGACTGATACAAATGAATTCTTTTTAATGGCTGAGTTTGTGTATATGTACCATTGTTTTCTTATCCATTCACCTGCTGATGGGCATCTAGGTTGTTTCCATGTCCTGGCTATTATAAACAGTGCTGTGATGAACATTGGGGTACATGTGTCTCTTTCAGTTCTGCTTTCCTCAGTGTGTATGCCCAGCAGTGGGATTGCTGGGTCATATGGCAGTTCTATTTCCAGTTTTTTAAGGAATCTCCACACTGTTCCCCATAGTGGCTGTACTAGTTTGCATTCCCAACAACAGTGTAAGAGGGTTCCCTTTTCTCCACACCCTCTCCAGCATTTATTGCTTGTAGAGTTTTGGATAGGAGCCATTCTGACTGGCGTGTAATGGTACCTCATTGTGGTTTTGACTTGCATTTCTCTGATAATGAGTGATGTTGAGCATCTTTTCATGTGTTTGTTAGCCATCTGTATGTCTTCTTTGGAGAAATGTCTGTTTAGTTCTTTGGCCCATTTTTTGATTGGGTCATTTATTTTTCTGGAATTGAGCTGCAGGTGTTGTTTGTATATTTTTGAGATTAATCCTTTGTTTTTTGCTTCATTTGCTATTATTTTCCCCCATTCTGAAGGCTGTCTTTTCACCTTGCTTATAGTTTCCTTTGTTGTGCAAAAGCTTTTAAGTTTAATTAGGTCCCATTTGTTTATTTTTGCTTTTATTTCCAATATTCTGGGAGGTGGGTCATAGAGGATCTTGCTGTGATTTATGTCAGAGAGTGTTTTGCCCATGTTCTCCTCTAGGAGTTTTATAGTTTCTGGTCTTACATTTAGATCTTTAATCCATTTTGAGTTTATTTTTGTGTATGGTGTTAGAAAGTGTTCTAGTTTCATTCTTTTACAAGTGGTTGACCAGTTTTCCCAGCACCACTGTTAAAGAGATTGTCTTTTTTCCATTGCATAGTCTTGCCTCCTTTGTCAAAGATAAGTTGTCCATAGGTATGTGGATTTATCTCTGGGCTTTCTATTCTGTTCCATTGATCTATATTTCTGTCTTTGTGCCAGTACCATACTGTCTTGATGACTGTGGTTTTGTGGTAGAGCCTGAAGTCAGGCAGGTTGATTCCTCCAGTTCCATTCTTCTTTCTCAAGTTTGCTTTGGCTATTTGAGTTTTTTTTGTATTTCCATACAAATTGTGAAATTATTTGTTCTAATTCTGTGAAAAATATCGATGGTAGCTTGATAGGGATTACATTGAATCTATAGATTACTTTGGGTAGCATAGTCATTTTCACAATATTGATTCTTCCAATCCATGAACAGGGTATATTTTCCATCTATTTGTGTCCTCTTTGATTTCTTTTATTAGTATTTTATAGTTTTCTATATATAATTCTTTTGTTTCTTTAGGTAGATATACTCCTAAGTATTTTATTATTTTTGTTACAATGGTGAATGGTATTGTTTCCTTAATTTCCCTTTCTGTTTTCTCCATGTTAGTGTATAGGAATGCAAGGGATTTCTGTGTGTTAATTTTATATCCTACAACTTTACTATATTCATTGATTAGCTCTAGTAGTTTTCTGGTAGAGTCTTTAGGGTTTTTTATGTAGAGGATCATGTCATCTGCAAACAGTGAGAGTTTTATTTCTTCTTTTCCCTCTGGATTTCTTTTATTTCTTTTTCTGCTCTGACTGCTGTGGCCAACCCTTCCAAAATGATGTTGAATAGTAGTGGTGAGAGTGGGCACCCTTGCCTTGTTCCTGACTTTAGGGGAAATGCTTTCAATTTTTCACCATTGAGGATAATATTTGCTGTGGTTTTGTCATATATAGCTTTTATTATGTTGAGGTATGTTCCTTCTATTCCTGCTTTCTAGAGAGTTTTTATCATAAATGAATGATGAATTTTGTCAAAAGCTTTTTCTGCATCTATTGAGATAATCATATGGCTTTTATCTTTCAGTTTGTTAATGTGGTGTATTACATTGACTGATTTGCATATGTTAAAGAATCCTTGCATTCCTGGGATAAAGCCCACTTGGTCATGATGTATGATCTTTTAAAGATGTTGGATTCTGTTTGCTAGAATTTTGTGAAGGATTTTTGCATCTATGTTCATCAGTGATATTGGCCTGTAGTTTTGTTTTTTTTTTTTTTTTTCGTGTGTGTGTGTGGCATCTCTGTCAGGTTTTGGTAATATGGTGAATAGAATGAGTTTGGAAGTTTACCTTCTGCAATTTTCTGGAAGAGTTTGAGTAAGATAGGTGTTAGCTTTTCTCTAAAGTTTAGGTAGAATTCAGCTGTTAAATCATCTGCTCCTGGGCTTTTGTTTGCTGGAAGATTTCTGATTACAGTTTCAATTTCCCTGCTTGTGATGGGTCTCTTAAGATCATCTATTTCTTTTGGAAAGTTATACTTTTCTAAGAATTTGTCCATTTCTTCCAATTTTATTGGCATATCGCTGCTGGTAGTAGTCTCTTATGATCCTTTGTATTTCAGTGTTTTCTGCTGTGATCTCTCCATTTTCATTTCTAATTTTGATGATTTTGTTCTTCTTCCTTTGTTTCTTGATGAGTCTGGCTAACAGTTTGTCAATGTTATTTCTCTTTTCAAAAAATCAGTTTTTAGCTTTGTTGATTTTTACTATGGTCTCTTTTGTTTCTTTTGCATTTATTTCTGCCCTATTTTTTTAAGATTTCTTTCCTTCTACTAACCTTGGAGTCCTTCATTTCTTCCTTCTCTAGTTGCTTTAGGTGTAGAGTTAGGTTATTTATTTGACTTTTTTCTTCTTTCTTGAGGTAAGCCTGTATTGCTATGAACCTTCCCCTTAGCACTGCTTTTACCATGTCCCATAGGTTTTGGGTTGTTGTGGTTTCATTTTCGTTCGTTTCTATGCATATTTTGATTTCTTTTTTGATTTCTTCTATGATATGTTGGTTATTCAGAAGGGTGTTATTCAGCCTCCATGTGTTGGAATTTTTAATAGTTTTTTTTTCCCTGTAATTGAGATCTAATCTTATGGCATTGTGGTCAGAAAAGATGATTGGAATGATTTCAATTTTTTAAAAAATTTACCAAGGCTAGATTTATGGCCCAGGATGTGATCTATTCTGGAGAAAGTTCCGTGTGCACTTGAGAAAAAGGTGAAATTGATTGTTTTGGGGTGAAATGTCCTATAGATATCAATTAGGCCTAGCTGACCCATTGTGTCATTTAAAGTTTGTGTTTCCTTGTTAATTTTCTGTTTAGTTGATCTATCCACACATGTGAGTGGGGTATTAAATTCTCCCACTATTAATGTGTTATTGTTAATTTCCCCTTTCATACTTGGTAGCATTTGCCTTACATATTGTGGCGCTCTTATGTTTGGTGCATATATATTTATAATTGTTATATCTTCTTCTTTGATTGTTCCTTTGATCACTATGTAGTGTCCTTCTTTGTCTCTTTTCACAGCCTTTAGCTTAAAGTTATTTTATCTGATATGAGTATTGTGACTCCCGCTTTCTTTTGGTCTCCATTTGCGTGAAATATTTTTTTCCAGCCTTTCACTTTCAGTTTGTATGTGTCCCTTGTTTTGAGGTGGGTCTCTTGTAGACAGCATATAAAGGGATCTTGCTTTTGTATCCATTCAGCCAGTCTTTGTCTTTTGGTTGGGGCATTCAACCCATTTACATTTAAGGTAATTATTGATAAGTACGGTCCCATTGCCATTTACTTTGTTGTTTTGGGTTCACATTTATACAAGCTTTCTGTGTTTCCTGTCTAGAGAAGATCCTTTAGCATTTGTTGAAGAGCTGGTTTGGTGGTGCTGAATTCTCTCAGCTTTTGCTTGTCTGTAAAGCTTTTGAATTCTCCTTCATATCTGAATGAGATCCTTTCTGGGTACAGTAATCTGGGTTGTAGGTTATTCTCTTTCATTACTTTAAGTATGTCCTGCCATTCCCGTCTGTCCTGAAGAGTTTCTAATGAAAGGTCAGCTGTTATCCTTATGGGAATCCCTTTGTGTGTTATTTCTTGTTTCTCCCTTGCTGCTTTTAATATTTGTTCTTTGTGTTTGATCTTTGTTAGTTTGATTAATATGTGTCTTGGGGTGTTTCACCTTTGGTTTATCCTGTTTGGGACTCTCTGGGTTTCTTGGACTTGTGTGACTATTTCCTTCCCCATTTTGGGGAAGTTTTCAGCTATTATCTCCTTGAGTATTTTCTCATGGCCTTTCTTTTTGTCTTCTTCTTCTGGGACTCCTATGATTCGAATGTTGGGGCGTTTCACATTGTCCCAGAGTTCCCTGAGGTTGTCCTCATTTCTTTTTGTTCTTTTTTCTTTCTTCCTCTCTGCTTCACTTATTTCCACCATTTTATCTTCTACCTCACTTATCCTATCTTCTGCATCCTTTATTCTACTGTTGGTTCCCTCCAGAGTGTTTTTAATCTCATTTATTGCATCATTCATTTTTAATTGACTCTTCTTTATTTCTTCTAGGTCCTTGTTAAACATTTCTTGTATCTTCTCACTCTTTGTCTCCAGGTTATTTATCTGTAACTCCATTTTGTTTTCAAGATTTTGGATCATTTTTATTATCATTATTCTAAATTCTTTTTCAGGTAGATTCCCTATCTCTCCTCTTTTGTTTGGCTTGGTGGTCATTTTTCATGTTCCTTTACCTGCTGTGTATTTCTCTGCCTTTTCGTCTTATTTAGATTGCTGTGTTTGGGGTGGCTTTTCTGTATTCTGGTAGTCTGTGGTTCCTTTTTATTGTGGAAGTTTCTTCCAGTGGGTGGGGTTGGATGATTGGCTTGTCAAGGATTCCTGGTTAGGGATGCTTGTGTTGGTGTTCTGGTGCATGGAGCTGGATTTCTTCTCTCTGGAGTGCAATGGAGTGTCCAGTAGTGAGTTTTGAGATGGGTTTATGGGTTTGGTGTGATTATGGGCAGCCTGTATATTGATGCTCAGGGCTATGTTGCTGTGTTGCTGGAGAATTTGTGTGGTATGTCTTGCTCTGGAACTTATTGGCTCTTGGGTGGTGGTTGGTTTCAGTGTAGGTATGGAAGCTTTTGGATGATCTCTTATTAATTAGCATTCCCTGTAGTCAGGAGTTCTCCGGTGTTCTCAGCTTTTAGGCTTAAGCCTCCTGTTGCTTGATTTCAGTCTTAGTCTTCCAGTAGCCTCAAAACTTCTCCATTCATACAGCACCGATAATAAAACTTCTAGGTTAGTGGTGAAAAGATTCTCCACAGTGAGGGACACCCAGAGTGGCTCACAGAGTTACATGAAGAAGTAGAGAGGGAGAAAGGAGACAGAGGTGAACAGGAGGAGAAAAAGGAGTGCCGATGTCCAGCCCCAGCAGGACCAGGAATACCCAAGGGATGAGTGGTGTCGGTGAGGAAGAAGACAGACACACACAGAGAAGTTTGCGTAGAAGAGGTAGCTTTTTAAAAAATTATTATTATTTTTAGGATAGCTCAGTTTTTATAGAATGAACGTTACCTCCCCCTTAAGTCACCACATATTACATCGGATATTGGTTTGTGCTTCCATCAATATTTTTTCTCCATGTTTTCCCCCTATGAATTCATCTAGAACATTCCCGATTATAGGGTTTTTTCTTAAATGTCCTGTACATAGTCTTCTTGCCTCAATGGCCTAACATTCTCATTCTAACAAAAACAATGTTCCATAGTTTCCAGATATAGTATGAATTCTTTGGGTAATAAAACAATACATGGGAAGGGTCACAGTAACATGTTTGACATTTCTGAGAATAGTACCATGAGAAAACCCTGATATTTTTCTTTACCTGAACCACAAAATCTCGATTTACAATGATTAACTATTAAACAGCAAAAATGCCTCTAAAGCAGCAAAACACCTCTATTAATAGTGAGATAATGGCAGTGAAGCTGGTTAATATAAATCTATTGAAATCCTATGTACCCCATTTCCTAACTCTACAAAAATACCCATAATATCCCAAGTTGTTTAAAGAAAGAGAAACAACAGACAAATAACAGCAAGGAAATAGCAGTAATGAAAACCCTTTCAACCAAGAAGCAAGTAAACTAAAGCAGTATATATACTTCTAAATCTAAATGCCTCTACTCTTTTCTATTCTAGAACATTATAATCTTTTAAGCAAGCAGCCAAACTATACCTGTGGCCTTTTCTTTTTTGACTTGATGTTTATGGTAGTGTCCTGAGCCAGAGCAATCATAAGTATTTCCAAAAAGGCTTGGACTTTTCCAGGGAGGCCTTATTACTATATATTATATTTCCAAAAATTAGTAGAAAGCCCAACAACAGTAAGACAGAATGAAGAAAGTGACATACCGGGCCCCCAGGACAACCTCGAGGGGAAGAGCTGCCTTGCAGGTTCCTTTCTTGTCCTGGTGGCTCCCGAGGGGACATATTGGGCCCCTGGGGCAGCCCTATGTGAGGAAGAGCTGCCTTGCAGGTTCCTCTCTCATCCCGTGACCTTGTCATGGTTTGGGCGCACCCCAGCGGCTCCCAACAAAGGGGGACTAAAGAGGAAAGAGACAGATCTAGGCAGTACTCTGTTCCCTAAGTATTCTCCACAGCCCAGAACACCCACAGAGATTCACAGAATTGGACTGAGAAGAGAAGAGGAGGGAGGAAATAGAGGTGATCTGGGGGAGAAAAAGGAGAGTCAAAAAGGGGGAGAGGGTAATCAAACCAGTAATCACACTCCTGAGTAAAAATGGGTACTGAAGTTTGGATTCTTAAATGTCCAAAATTGATATCAAATACTGAAAAACAAAGATTAAAAATCTATAGTAGAGGTTAGACTCTTAAAAATACAATACTAAAAAAACAAAAAATTTAAGCAATAGATATGAAGATCACTTTAAAAATAGGGTTCTTTTTTGCAAGGTTATAGTGGGTTATAAAAATGAAAATTAAGGAGTAATAGAGGAGTAATAGGGGACTTAAAAAATAAAAAATATTTAATTAAAAAATAATAATAGTAAAAATATATCTAGGAATTTCTCTGGAGCTGTTGTGGGCAGTGTGGGTTCAGTTCAGTTTCAGATAGTTCCTTTTTCTAGCTTATACTTCTCAATATCTATAGGCCCCTTCCAGTGTAATCAGTGTTAACTACAGGGATTTTAATCTGTTGCACCTATCACTTCTAAAGTGGTTCCCTTTGTTTATTTGGCTTCTGTTTGCAGGTCTCTACAGTGTCTAATTTCCACCCTGACACAAGTGGGCAGAGGTAGTCTCTTGCTTAGGTTCGCTTGTTCAGTCGTGCTGTGGGGAGGGAGGAGCACTGCAAACAAATACCACTGGTGTGTGTGGGGAGCACTCACAGTGTTCTGGTCACACTGGGTTTGTGCCCACTCACGACACGTATGCTTTCCCCATCTACACTGCTCAGGCTCCAGGCTGCTCTATAGGGAGCAGGCCCTCAGTTGCATGCACTTCCCAAGTCTAAGCTGCTCAGGTTCAGGTTTTTGGGTACTCCACAAAGGTGCAGACTCAGTTGGGCCTGCGTTTTGTGCCTTCCCCATCTGAGCAGCTCAGGGAACCAGGAGCTTGACGAGTGCACTGTCTTCAGGTGCAGCACAACTTCTCCCCTCCCCGTCCCAGCCTCAGTTTCCAGGCGCGCCCGGTCCGGTGTGCCTTGTGTCTCTTCTGGGGAGCTGATCTCTGGCTGCGACCCTCCCGGCGGATGTCAACCATCCATTATCTCAGGAAGTCATTAGTTAGAAACTGGAAGCCTGTTTGCAGTTTGGTAGGGGATGCCCTCTCTGAGGCCGAGTTTGCCCCCTTTCCGGCTCTGGCTGGCACCCGCTTCCCCCCTGCCTCCTGCCTCTGGCAGGGATGGGCTGGTCTGCAGCCGGCTAGCTCTTCTTTGTACTTTGTTCTGTGAACAGACTGGCTGTGCCTTAGGTTAGGGCTTTTTGCAGGTTAATTCTCTCGCTCTCTCTTACTATCCCACAGTTTAAGTTGCTATCTCACGTTAGCTCCCTCAGATTGCCTTCAGGGCCTTCAGGTCCAGTCCTTACCCTAAGCAATGCCACCTGCTCATCTCCATTCAGCCCCCACTTGCTAGTGCCAGATGTGGGCCTCTGGGGTACTTTTCTGCTGGCAGTTGCTTTTAGGCTTGTAATCTCTGGGTTTTATTTATTTTTCCTCCCGGTTAGGTTGCCCTCCGAGATTTGAAAACTTCCCCCAGACCCGCCAGTGAGAGGGTTTCCTGGTGTTTGGAAACTTCCTCTATTAAGACTCCCTTCCCAGGATGGATCTCCATCCCTAAATCTTTTGTCTCTCTTTTTATCTTTTATATTTTGTCCTACCTCCTTTCGAAGACAATGGGCTGCTTTTCTGGGTTCCTAATGACCTCTGCTAGTGGCCAGAAGTTGTTTTGTGGAGTTTGCTCAGCATTCAAATGTTCTTTCAATGAATTTGTGGGGGGAGAAAGTGGTCTCCCCTTCCTATTCCTCCGCCATCTTAGCTCCTCCCAGAGTGCTTTCTTTAGCTTGTTCACATCTCCCTACTTTCTTTCTATTTTCCTTTCTTTCTTCTTCCTTCACTCCTTTCTCTCTCTCACTCTCTTTTTTTCTCTTTTTCCAGCCATGCTGCATGGTTTCTGAGATCTCGGTTCCTTGAGTAAGCATGGAACCTGCACCCCCTTTTCTGGGAGCTAGGAGCCCTAACCACTGGACCACCTGCAAACTCCATCCCTCCTTTCTTATTATCAGAGACAATCTTTTCTGACCATTTTTTGGTCTTGGGACCCCTTTACACCTTTAAGTTATTGAGGGTCTTGAAGAGATTTTCTTTTCCTGTGGGTCATGCCTGTGGATACTTACTATTTTGAAATTGAAAAGAGCAAAATTAAATATATATATATATATATTTATTAATTCATTTAATAAACTGATTATATTTTAATAAAAATATGGTTTATGAAAAATAATGGTTTTCCAAAACAAAACAAAGTTTAGTGAAGAGAATGGCCTTGTTTAGTTCTTTGATGTTTGGCTTAGTGGAAGCTGCTGAAATCTCTTCTCTGTTCTTGCATTCTGTCTGTTGGAGTGTCATGTGGCCATAGCCTCTGAAAACACCAGTGTATCCTCTTGAGAAAATGACAACAAAAAAGAAAAATAGTATTTTGGCATGATTAAGAGAATAGTTTTTACCTTATGAAAGCCCTACAAGGATCTTGAGGATTCCCAGAGGTCCACAGGTCACACTTTGGGAACTGCTGGTCTATATAACCACCTAAGTATTCACTAAGGCCAGTGAAAAGACTCAATGTTTGGGTCAGATGAAATATTCCAGGTCACTGAATCCAACCATGCATCTGATAAAATGAAATTCCATGAAGTCACCTCTAGTAAGACTACTACAGAAGAAAATGGCACTCCACTCCAGTATTCTTGCTGGAGAATCCCCATCAACAAAGGAACCTGGTGGGCTGCAGTCCATGGGGTCACAAAGAGTCAGACACACTGTGTGACTCTCTCTCTCTCTCTCTCTCTCTCACACACACACACACACACACACACACACATGAACTGTTTAAGTTCAACATGGGTTTAAATGGATAGAAAAGTCTTTATTATGTTGAGAAGAAATTTTACTCTATAGTTTTCCATCTTCAGTCTTAATTCCATTTAGAATGAATCCAATTTTTCCTTTGTATATTCCATATACATGAAAACCACAGCCATGTCCCTTGCTGTCATTTTCTTCAAAAGACCCCCTTTATGTTTAAGGACTTAGGAGACCTTCCTGCTCTGAGTATTCTCTAGGCCCACATCTCTGTATTCTCATCCAGATCTTCAAATGCCAATTTGAACTCATACAGTGTTGCCAGAATGCGCTCAGGCAGATTTTCTCATGGCTTACTCTGTGCTTGGCTTAGATCAGGGCTACAAATGCTTCACATTCACAGGCGGAATGAAACATGTTGTCAAAAGTCTCTGTCTTCTGGTTGAGCATGATCTCTGAAACCCTATTGACTCTTCCACTCCTTCTGCCATTCTGGTCCCAGCTCTGCTTTCTCCAAGGCATCATCCCATTTGTCCCTTCTCTTTCACCCCTACAGAAAGGCAGTGCTCTAGATGTAGTGCTTTGAAGTTTGCAAACAGCTTTATAAACATCATCTCATTTAATTAACATGGAAACTCCACACAGAATGTTATTGTTGTTCAGTCATTAAGTTATGTCCGACTCTTTGCAACCCCATGGCCTGCAGCACACCAGGATTCTCTGTCCTTCACCATCTCCCAGAGTTTGATCAAACTCATGACCGTTGAGTCAGTGATGCTATATAACCATCTTACCCTCTGCCACCCACTTCTCCTTTTACTTTCAGGCTTTCCCAGCATCAGGGTCTTCTCTAATAAGTAGGTTCTTCACTTCAGGTGGCCAAAGTATTGGAATTTGATCTCAGAATCAGTCCTCCTAATGAATATTCAGGGTTGATTCCCTTTAGGATTGACTGCTTCGATCTCCTTGAAGTCCAAAGGACTCTCAAGAGTCTTCTCCAACACCACAGTTTAAACGCATCAGTTCTTCAGCACTCAGCCTTCTTTATGGTCCAGCTGTCACATTCATACATGACTACTGGAAAAACAATAGCTATGACTAGATGGACCTCTGTCAGCAAAGTGATGTCTCTGCTTTTTAATACACTGTCTATGCACAGAATGCACAGATGTGAGTAGTATAAGGAAAACACAGAAGTTTCTGTTAACCTGATTTTATGGATTAACACACAAATACTTCATTCCTGGTACCCTGTAACCTGCTTTGCTGGCTGCCCAGCTTTCAGGGTCTCCCTATTATAAAGCACTCTACATACCCATGCTAAAATCATCTTTCTTCCCTGCTGATCTGAACATGCCACCATCTGGAGTCCATTTATAGTCTCCAACATTCTTGGGGTAATGTATTTTCCTGAGACCCTCGAGACACTGCATCTGCTAAGACTTCTGACTGACTTTCCTCAACCTAGGATGACAGTGTTTGGATAATCAGAGTTCTGTTCATTCATTTGTTCATCCATCCAGCATTCATTAATGTATGCATTGTGTAACATAACATCTATGATGTGCTAGTCACTGCAATGGACAGTAGAAGGGAATACACAAATAAGTCATCTCTGCCCTCCAAGGTTTTATAACTTCATCTAGGTCTTATATGCACAAGTGGTTCAGGTGGTAAAGTACCTGCATGCCAGTGCAGGAGATATAAAAGAAATGGGTTTGATCCCTGGGTTGGGATGATCCCCTGGAGAAGGGCATGGCAACACACTTCAGTATTCTTGCCTGGAGAATCACATGGACAGAGGAGACTGGTGGGCTACAGTCCATGGGGTCACAAAGAGTTGGATATGACTGAAGCAACTTAGCACAGACACATGCACACAATTCAAATACAAGACTAACAGTGATAAGAGAGCTGGTGAAAGTAGATTCATAGTTGTAGGTAAACTCTGAGGTTTACCTGAGGAAGAATTAATCCCAATGGGCAGTGCATGCAAGACCTCCAGGAGGTGTACTGTTGAATCTGTGCAAGGACAAGTAGGTTTCCATAAGCAGAAAGGGGTGATGGGACAAGACAGGCTCGGCTTCCTTGTTGTCTGTTGGTCAAGTTAAGTCTCCTATTGCCTTTTACTTGTGTCTTCTTGGGCATTTGACCACAGAGAATTTTTTTAACCAGTGTCTTAAATACAGAAGGGCCTGGTAAATGTGCACATCTGACCTAAAAAAGGAAATTTCCAGTATGGTAACAGTCAATGGCATGTGAAAAGGTATGAACAGACAGATTTTGTTTCAAGATTATGAGTGTAAAGAATAGAAGACAAACTTACAAGGAAAGGCACCCACTCTTATCAACTGGTCTCTGGTGGGAGCCACCAATCCAAGTAGTGTAAGAAAAAATGTATCATCTCCGAGGGGAATATTTGCATGAGGCATAGCACGTGATATACTACACAAATAATAGCACAGCATCACACAGGCTTGTCATGAACCCTCTGATGGCAGATAGTCCTATTTGTGATCCTTGAAAACTAAAATAAAATGAGTAAGGCTTAACATTTTTAGGTTTGAAACATGTTTCATTATTTTGTGACTTTGATCTCAATTGCATATTCATTCCATATGAAAACATAAAAATAGTATTAGTATCAAGCACACACTTCTGTGTGACATTCTCAAGAGGCAGGGTGGGCAGTGCTGGGTTTCAAGTGCAAGCTCTGCCTCTGATATCCCACTTCAGCCTTAGTCCTGGGGAAGGTCCCATTCAATGCATCTTGTTCATTATATATTAAAGCATTAGCAGGCTTGAATAGAGAAACAAAAGTGTATTGAGATTTTCTATTTCAAATAGCTGTTAAAGAAATGCAACACATCTTAAATGGAGGAAAAATGGAAACAAGGGATTTTGGGAAGGGATGGGCACCAAGGAGGACTCATCAAAGTTCTGGTAGCTGTGGGGTTAGGAGTCTCTAGTCTCTATAGAATATAATACACATGGTGTACATTTATGGGGAGATAAGTAGTTACACAGGAAGGGGGAAAATACAAGGGAAAGCCCAGCTGATAGATGCTTTCGTTAGCATTCTGGATAATCACATGGACCACAAAAATTAAAGGAGGAAAAGCAAGGTAAGTAATTGCTTCAAATTCCATACAACAAGGACTGGAAAGTCGCATCCTGTGTGTGCTCCAAGAGCCCAGTGTAGCAAAGGGTGGACTGTCTCCGCTCCTCTCTGTCCTCTGAGCACTCCAGCCCCATTCCATCCTTTATAATCAGATATTTGGACCCAAGCATCACCATTGTTCCTGTCCTTTCTCTTGGGCTCCAGCCCATCCTTTGTTCTTGCTGGTCAGATTTTCACTGGGTAGGATGGAGGTGGGGAGGTTCTAGTTTAGTGAGTTTAACTGCTGTGTAAACAAAATTCAAATCAGCCCCCCCCCATCTCCAAACATTTCTAAATCCAGAGCCATTTTTAAAAACAACTTTTTCAATAGGTATTATGTTCTCATGTTTAAAAACAAAACAAAACAAAAAAAAATTATACTTGAAAAAATTCTCTCTTCTTTCTTTTCCTCATGTAGCCAATTCAGACCACTTGCAAGAAACTTCACATTTCTTCACACACATGCAAATAGAAATATAAATTTTCAAAGACAACCTCTTTAACAAGTGGTGCTGGGAAAAATGGTCAACAACTTGTAAAAGAATGAAATTAGAACACTTTCTAACACCATACACAAAAATAAACTCAAAATGGATTAAAGATCAAAATGTAAGACAAGAAACTATAAAACACCTAGAGGAGAACATAGGCAAAACCCTCTCTGACATAAATCACAGCAGGGTCCTCTTTGACACTTCCCCATCCCCACTGGAGACAGGCAGTTGGGGTTACCAGAGCCGGAAGGGTGCAATTGCAGTCCCAGAGAGGCATCCTCTACCAAACTGCAAGCAGACTTCATTGCTAAACAAGACTTGTTGGGATTCTGGACAGTTGACATGCACCGGGAGGTTCACAGCCAGTGATCAGCTCCTCAGAAGAAACACACGGCACACCTGAGAAGGCACGCCAGTTGTACATCCAGAAAACCGAGCGGCTGGGATGGGGGAGGAGATAAGACGCAACACCCAACTGTGGGTGACTGTGCGCACCAAGCACCTGGTCTCGTGAGGTGTTCGGACCTGGGAAGGGCACACAAGACAGGCCCAATGGAGTCTGCGCCTTTGTGGAGTACCCGAGAACCTGAACCTGAGCGGCTTAGACCTGGGAAGTGCACGCAACCAAGGTCCTGCCTCAGACAGTTCCTGGCAGAGCAACCTAGAGCCTGAGAAGAGTAGACCATGAAAGCACACATGCAGTGAGGTGGGGCAAACCCAGTGCAGCTGAAACACTGTGAGCCCTATCCCACACATGACAGTGGTATTTGTTTGCAGTGATCCTCCCTCCCCAGAGCATGACTGAACAAGTGAGCCTAAAAGAGTGATCATCATCACCTCTTGTGTCAGGGCGGAAATTAGACACTGAAGAGACCAGCAAACAGAAGAAGCCAGAATAAACAAAGGGAAATACAGCAGTGTGAGATCATAAAGAGGGGACGTGATATAATACATAGTGCAGATTATCTCATGTATATAGTGGTCGTGATATCATCAATGCAGTGGGTGTGATGACTCAGATACAGTGGATGCAATGCCACGTGTATAGAAGATGTGATGGTATATACAGTTGAAGTGAATTCGTTTGCAGTGGATGGAATGTCATGAATACATGGATGTGACATCATAAATACAGCATTGTTATGTCATAGAGAATTAATATGATATCATATATCATGCTTATGATGTCATTTCTCAGTGTGTATGATATCATCGATGGAGTGGTTGTGATGACATAGAGAGAGTGTATGTGATGAGATACCATGGGTGTCATGTCAGATATAGTGGTTGTGTCATCATACACAGAGTGTGTGTGATGTTATAGATAGTGGGAATGATGTCATACACATAGTGGGTGCCAAATCATTGTTACAGTGGCTGTGAGGTCACAGGTGTAGAATATGTGATGTCATATACTGTGGATGTGACTTCATGTATATTGGGTATGATGTCATGAAGAGAGTGAATGTGAGTCATAAATAGAGTCGTGTGATTTCATAGAGAATGGATATGATATCCTTCATAGTGAATACGATGAACATCAGTGTGTGTGATATCAGTAGTGTGCATGTGATAACCAAGATACAGTGGATGTCATAACAGATATATTGGGTGTGATGCCAGGTTCAATGGTTGTGTTCTCATACACACAGTGTGTGTGATCTCATATATAGTGAATGTGATATCTTCAATATCCTGGGAGACATGTCATAGATACCGTGGCTGTGATGTCACATGTATAGTCAGTGTGATGTCATAATCAGTGGATACCTAAGATAGAGTGGGTGTGATGCCATCAATAGTGTGTTTTGATGTCATAATGAGTGAATGAGATGTCATGTAAGTGCATGCAATGTCATACATACACCCAGACGGATGTCATGTATGGAGTGGGTGAGATGTCCTCAATAGAATGGGTGTGAGGACACAGATACTGTGGATGTGATGTCACATGGGTAGAAGATGTGATGTCACAGTCAGTGGATGTGATGTCAGATACAGTGGCTGTGGTACCATGAATCCAGTGGATGTGATTTCATAAATACAGCAGTGTGATGTCATAAAGAGTGGGTGAGAGGGATATGTATATAATGCCTAGGAAGGCAGCATATCGTGGGTGTGGTGTCACACATACTGTGGTTGTGATGATATAGATACAGTGGATATGAGATCAGATAGAGTGGGTGTATGTCAGACCTAGTGGTTGTGTTGTCACACACAGTATATAATGTCACATGTGGTGGATCTGAGGTCAAGAACATGGCGAGTGTCATATCATAGATACTGTGGCCATGATGTCACTGGTACAGTGGCTGTGATGTCATAGAGTGGAAGTGATGTCATATAGAGTGAGTGTGATGTGGTGAATACAGTGGTGTGATGTCATAAAGAGTGGATATCATGTCAAATATGGTGCGCATGATATGATAGATATAGTGGGTGAGATAACATTGATGTAGTGGGTGTGATGACACAGATAGAGTGGGTATGATGTCAGATAAAGTTGTGTTCTCAAACACAGAGTGTATGATGTCATGTATGGTGGATATATTGTCATATATAGTGGGTGGGATGTCATATATACAGTGGATATGATGTTGTCAAAACAGTGGATGTGATATAAGATACGGAGTGTGTGATGTCACATATAGTGGCTGTGTTCTCACCCACAGAGTGGGTGATGTCATGTACAGAGGATATGACGTCGTAGACATAGTGCCTGTCATGTCATAGATACAGTGGCTCTGATGTCACAGGTAGAGAATAGGTGATGTCATATACAAGTTATGTAACTTCCTACATATACAGTGGTGGTCTTGTCACATGTATACTCAATGTGAGGTTATACACAGAGAATGAGATGTCATACCTACTGGGTGCAATGTCATGAACACAGTTGATGTGAGGTCATACAGCGTGATGACAAAGATAGAGTGGATGTGATATCAGATATACTCTGTGTGATGACATATAATGTTGTTGTGTTCTCATACACACAGGACATGATGTCATATGTAGTAGAGGTGGTGTCATAAACAGAGTGGGTGTGATATCATAGCTGTAGTGTAATGTCACATGTATAGGGGAAGTGATGTCATAATCAGTGGATCTGATGTCATATATAGTCAGTGTGATGTCATCTGTCATTCATATGATGTCATACATATCAGGGGTGTGGTGTCATACACACAGGGGTTGTGATGACCTAGATAGAGTGGATGGGACACCAGAGATAGTGGGTGTATGTCAGAAAGAGCAGCTGTGTTGTCACACACAGTGTGTGAGTTGTCACATGTAGTGGATAGGGTGTCATGAACATAATGGTTGTCACGTCATAGATACAGTGGCTGTGATGTCATAGAGTGGACGTGATATCTTCTATAGTGGGTGTGATGTCATGAAACCAGTGGGTGGGATATCGTAAATACAGTGGTGTGCATTAATGAGTGCATATTATGTGATGTATAGGGCATATGATATCATACATATGGCGGGTGTGATATCAGCGATACAGTGGCAGTGTTGACACAGATACACTGGATGTAATAGCACATATACTGGGTGTGACTTCAGATACAGTGGTGGTGTTCTGATACACACTGTGTGATGTCGTATATACCGGGTGTGATATTATAAGTACAGTGGGTGTAATGTCATAGATACAGTGGGTGTGATGTCACATGTATAGTAAATATGATGTCAAAATCAGTGGGTGTGATGTCATAAATACAGCAGTGTGATGTCATAAAGAGTGGATATTATGTCAGGTATAGTGCATATAATATCAGAGATAGAGTGGGTTTGATATCATCAATACACTGGGTGTGATGACACAGATAGAGTGGGTATGATGTCAGATAAAGTTACGATGTGATATAGTGGAAGTGATTTCATCTTGAGTGAGAGTGATGTCATGAAAACAGTGGATCGGATGTCATCAATGCAGTGGTGTGATTTAATAAGGAGTGGATATGATGTAATAGCAGATAAAGTGGCTGTGATGTCAAATATAGTGTTTGTGTTCTCATACACACTGTGTGATGTCATATATACTGAGTATGATGTTATGAATATAGTGGGTGTGATGTCAGAGATACAGTGGCTGTGATGTCACATGTATAGGAAATGTGATGTCATAATCAGTGGGTATGATGTCAGATAAAGTGGGTGTGATGCAATACACACTGTGCGTTTATGTCGTAAAGAGTGATTGTGATGTCATGTACTCTTCACAAGATGTCATACAAATGCCCAGATTGATGTCATACATGGACTGGGCGTGGTGTGATCGAGAGAATTGGTTCGATGAGGCAGATACAGTTTCTATGATGGCACATATGTAGTTGATGTGATGTCATAATCAGTGGATGTGATGTCATATATATGGGTGGGATGTCATGAGTACAGTGGATGTGATGTCATAAATAGAGCAGAGTGATAACATAAAGAGAGGATGTGATATCATATGTTGTGCATATGATCTCATGTGTATACTGGTCGTGATATCATCAATGCAGTGAGTGTGAAGACTCAGATAGAGTGCATGTGATGTCATGTGTACAGAAGATGTGATGTCATATAGAGTTGATGTGACTTCCTCTATTGTGGTGTGAAGTATTGAATACAGTGGAAGTGATGTCATAACTACAGTTGTGTAATGTAATAAACAGAAGATGTGATGTTGATATATAGTGCATATGATGCCATACAGGTAGTTGGTGTGATGTCATGCATACAGTGGTTGTGACGACACCGATACAGTAGATGTGCTGTCAGAAATAGTGGATGTGATGTCGGGTACAGTTGTTGTGTTCTCATACACACAGTGTGTCTGATGTCACATATAGTGGGCATGACATTATAAGCATAGTAGATGAGATGTCATAGATACAGCGGTTGTGTTGTCCCATGTATAATCAATGTGAGGTCATACACAGTGGATGAGATGTCATACCTACGGGGTGCAATGTCATGAACACTGTGGATGTGATGTCATAAATACCGCGGTTGTGATGACACTGACACGGTCGCTTTGATGTCAGATATTGAGGGTGGGATGACACTGATATGGTAGATGTGATGTCAGATATTGTGGATGTGATGTCAGATGTAGTTGCTGTGTTCTGATATACACAGTGTGTGTGACGTCACATAGAGTGGGCATGATGTCATAAACATAGGAGGTTGCTGTCATAGATGCAGTGGTTGTGTTGTCACATGTATAGTCAATATGATGTCATAAACAGAGGATGTGCTCTCATAACTATTGTGTTGAATGTAATGAAAACAGTGGATGTGATGTCATAAATACAGTGGTTTAATATCATAAAGAGTGGGTGTGATGTCGTATATAGTGCATATGAGGTCACACATATGTTGGAAGTGATGTCATATATATACTGGGTGTGATGACAAAGATAGAGTGGATGTGATATCAGACATACTCTCTGTGACTTCAAATATAGTGGTTGTGTTCTCATACGCACATATAGTAGAGGTGATGTCATCAGTAGTGTGTGCTATCATAGATAGAGTCGCAGTCAGAGATCAGCTCCCCAGAAGAGACACACGGCACACTTGAGAGAGCTCACTAGCTGCCATCCAGGAAGCCAAGTGGCTGGGACTGGGTTGGTGGTAAGACGTACCCCCCAACCTGGGGAGATTTCAGTCGCCAAGCACCTGGTCGCCAGAGCTGCTCAGACCTTGGAAAAGCACAAAACGCAGGCCCAACTGAATCTGCGCCTTTGAGGAGTACCCGAGAACCTGAACCTGGGCGGCTTAGACCTGGGAAGTGCACGCAACCCAGGGCCTGCCTCAGACCGTTCCCGGCAGAGCAATCTAGAGCCTGAGAAGAGTAGACCATGAAAGCACACATGCAGTGAGGTGGGGCAAACCCAGTGCAGCTGAAACACTGTGAGCACTACCCCACACATGACAGTGGTATTTGTTTGCAGTGATCCTCCCTCCCCAGAGCATGACTGAACAAGTGAGCCTAAAAGAGTGATCAAAATCACCTCTTGTGTCAGGGCGGAAATTAGACACTGAAGAGACCAGCAAACAGAAGCAGCCAAAATAAACAAAGGGAAATACAGCAGTGTGATATCATAAAGAGAGGACGTGATATAATACATAGTGCATATGATCTCATGTATATAGTGGTCGTGATATCATCAATGCAGTAGGTGTGATGACTCAGATACAGTGGATGCAATGTCACGTGTATAGAAGATGTGATGGTATATACAGTTGATGTGACTTCGTTTATAGTGGATGGAATGTCATGAAGACATGGATGTGACTTCATAAATAGAGCATTGCTATGTCATAGAGAATTACTATGATATCATTTATCATGCATATGATAAATGTCAGTGTGTGTGATATCATCGATGGAGTGGTTGTGATGACATTGAGAGAGTGTATGTGATGAGATACCATGGGTGTGATGTCAGATATAGTGGTTGTGTCATCATACACAGAGTGTGTGTGATGTTATCGATAGTGGGAATGATGTCATACACATAGTGGGTGCCAAATCATTGTTACAGTGGCTGTGAAGTCACAGGTGTAGAATATGTGATGTCATATACTGTGGATGTGACTTCATGTATATTGGGTGTGATGTCATGAAGAGAGAGGATGTGAGTCATCAATACAGTCGTGTGATTTCATAGAGAATGGATATGATATCCTTCATAGTGAATATGATGAACATCAGTGTGTGTGACACCGATACTGTGGGTGTGATAACCAAGATGCAGTGGATGTAACAACAGATATATTGGGTGTGATGTCAGGTTCAGTGGTTGTGTTCTCATACACACAGTGTGTGTGATGTCATATATAGTGGATGTAATGTCATCAATATCCTGGGAGACATGTCATAGATACAGTGGCTGTGATGTCACATGTATAGTCAGTGTGATGTCATAATCAGTGGGTATGTAAGTTATAGTGGGTGTGATGCCGTAAATAGTGTGTTTTGATGTCATAATGAGTGAATGAGATGTCATGTAAGTCCATGCAATGTCATACATACACCCAGGTGAATGTCATGCATGGAGTGGGTGTGATGTCATGAATAGAATGGGTGTGAGGACACAGATACTGTGGATGTGATGTCACATGGGTAGAAGATGTGATGTCACAGTCAGTGGATGTGATGTCAGATACAGTGGCTGTGGTACCATGAATCCAGTGGATGTGATTTCATAAATGCAGCAGTGTGATGTCATAAAGAGTAGTTGTGAGGGATATGTATATAATGCCTAGGAAGGCAGCATTTCGTGGGTGTGGTACCACACATACTGTGGTTGTGATGACATAGATACAGTGGATATGAGATCAGATAGAGTGGGTGTATGTCAGACAGAGTGGTTGTGTTGTCACACTCAGTATATGATGTCACTTGTGGTGGATCTGAGGTCAAGAACATGGCGTGTGTCATATCATAGATACGGTGGCCATGATGTCACTGGTAAAGTGGCTGTGATGTCACATAATGGAAGTGATGTCATATAGAGTGAGTGTGATGTGGTGAATACAGTGGTGTGATGTCATAAAGAGTGGATATCATGTCAAATATAGTGTCCATGATATGATAGATATAGTGGGTGAGATAACATTGATGTAGTGGGTGTGATGACACAGATGGAATGGGCATGATGCCAGATAAAGTTGTGTTCTCAGACACACAGTGTATGATGTCATGTATGGTGGATATATTGTCATATATAGTGGGTGGGATGTCAGACATATGGTGGATATGATGTTGTCGAAACAGTGGATGTGATATCAGATATGGTGTGTGTGATGTCACATATAGTGGCTGTGATCTCACCCACAGAGTGGGTGATGACACGTACAGTGGATATGACGTCGTAGACATAGTGGCTGTCATGTCATAGATACAGTGGCTCTGATGTCACAGGTAGAGAATAGGTGATGTCATATACAAGTTATGTAACTTCCTACAGATACAGTGGTTGTATTGTCACACGTATACTCAATGTGATTTCATACACAGTGGATGAGATGTCATACCTACTGTGTGCAATGTCATGAACACAGTGGATGTGAGGTCATAAAGTGTGATGACAAAGATAGAGTGGATGTGATATCAGATATACTCTGTGTGATGTCCTATATTGTTGTGTTCTCATACACACAGGACATGATGTCATATGTAGTAGAGGTGGTGTCATAAACAGAGTGGGTGTGATATCGTAGCTGTAGTGTCTGTAATGTTACATGTATAGGCGAAGTGATGTCACAATCAGTGGATCTGATGTCATATATAGTCAGTGTGATGTCATCTGTCATTCATATGATGTCATACATATCAGGGGTGTGGTGTCATACACACAGGGGTTGTGATGACCTAGATACAGTGGATAGGATACCAGAGATAGTGGGTGTATGTCAGAAAGAGCAGCTGTGTTGTCACACACAGTGTGTGAGTTGTCACATGTAGTGGATAGGGTGTGATATACATAGTGGTTGTCACGTCATAGATACAGTGGCTGTGATGTCATAGAGTGCACGTGATATCATCTATAGTGGGTGTGGTGTCATGAAAACAGTGGGTGGGATATCGTACATATATTGGTGTGAATTAATGAGTGCATATTATGTCATGTATAGTGCATATGATATCATACATGGCGGGTGTGATATCAGCGATACAGTGGGAGTGTCGACACAGATACACTGGATGTAATAGCACATATACTGGGTGTGACGTCAGATATAGTGGTGGTGTTCTCATACACCCTGTGTGACATCGTATATACTGGGTGTGAAGTTATAAGTACAGTGGGTGTAATGTCATAGATACAGTGGCTGTGATGTCACATGTATAGTAAATGTGATGTCATAATCAGTGTATGTGATGTCATAAATGCAGCGGTGTGATGTCATAAAGAGTGCATATTATGTCAGATACAGTGCATATAATATCACAGATAAAGTGGGGTTGATATCATCAATATACTATGTGTGCTGACACAGATACAGTGGGTAAGATGTCAGAGAAAGTTACGATGTGTTATAGTGAAGTGATGTCATCTTTAGTGAGTGTGATGTCATGAAAACAGTGGATGGGATGTCATCAATGCAGCGGTGTGATTTAATACGGAGTGGATATGATGTAATAGCGGATAAAGTGGCTGTGATGTCAGATATAGTGTTTGTGTTCTCATACACACTGTGTCATGTTGTATATACTGAGTATGATGTTAGGAATATGGTGGGTGTGATGTCATAGATACAGTGGCTGTGATGTCACATGTATAGTAAATGTGATGTCATAATCAGTGGGTATGATGTCAGATAAAGTGGGTGTGATGCAATACACACTGTGCGTTTATGTCGTAAAGAGTGATTGTGATGTCATGTACACTTCTCATGACGTCATACAGCTGCCCAGATTGATGTCATACATGGACTGGGTGTGGTGTGATCGAGAGAATGGGTGCAATGAGGCAGGTATAGTTTCTATGATGGCACATGTGTAGTTGATGTGATGTCATAATCAGTGGATGTGATGTCATATATATGGGTCTGATGTCATGAGTGCAGTGGATGTGATGTCATAAATAGAGCAGGGTGATATCATAAAGAGAGGATGTGATGTCATATATAGTGCATATGATCTCATGTTTATACTGGTCGTGATATCATCAATGCAGTGAGTGTGATGACTCAGATACAGTGCATGTGATGTCATGTGTAGAGAAGATGTGATGTCATACACAGTTGATGTGACTGCCTATATTTTGGTGTGATGTATTGAATACAGTGGAAGTGATGTCATCAATACAGTTGTGTAATGTAATAAACAGAAGATGTGATGTTCATATATAGTGCATATGATGCCATACAGCTAGATGGTGTGATGTCATGCATACAGTGGTTGTGACGACAGCGATAGAGTAGATGTGCTGTCAGAAATAGTGGACGTGATGTCAGATAGAGTTGCTGTGTGCTCATACACACAGTGTGTCTGATGTCACACATAGTGGGCATGACATCATAAGCATAGTAGATGTGATGCCATAGATACAGCGGTTGTGTTGTCCCATGTATAATCAATGTGAGGTCATACACAGTGGATGAGATGTCATACCTACTGGGTGCAATGTCATGAACACAGTGGACGTGATGTCATTAATACAGCGGTTGTCATGACACTGACACAGTAGATTTGATGTCAGATATTGAGGGTATGATGACACTGATACAGTAGGTGTGATGTCAGATATTGCGGATGTGATGTCATATATAGTTGCTGTGTTCTCATACACACAGGGTGTGAGACGTCACATTGAGTGGACATGACGTCATAAACATAGGAGGTGTGCTGTCATAGATGCAGTGGTTGTGTTGTCACATGTATAGTCAATATGATGTCATAAACAGAGGATGTGATGTCATACCTATTGGGTGGAATGTAGTGAACACAGTGGATGTGATGTCATAAGCACAGTGGTTTGATGTCATAATGAGTGGGTGTGATGTCGTATATAGTGCATATGAGGTCACACATATGTTGAGGGTGATGTCATACATATACTGGGTGTGATGACAAAGATAGAGTGGATGTGATATCAGACATACTCTCTGTGACTTCAGATATAGTGGTTGTGTTCTCCTCCGCACATGTAGTAGAGGTGATGTCATCAGTGTGTGGTAACATAGATAGAGTCGCAGTCAGAGATCAGCTCCCCAGAAGAGACACACGGCACACTTGAGATGGCTCACCAGCTGCCATCCAGGAAGCCAAGTGGCTGGGACTGGGGAGGTGGTAAGACGTACCCCCCAACCTGGGGAGAGTTCGGTCGCCAAGCACCTGGTCGCCAGAGCTGCTCAGACCTTAGAACAGCACAAACCCCAGGCCCAACCGAATCTGCACCTTTGAGGAGTACCCAAAAACCTGAATTTGAGCAGCTTAGTCTTGGGAAGTGCACAGAACCCATTGCCTGCCTCAGACAGTTCCCGGCAGAGCAATCTAGAGCCTGAGAAGAGTAGACCATGAAAGCACACATGCAGTGAGGTGGGGCAAACCCAGTGCAGCTGAAACACTGTGAGCACTATCCCACACATGACAGTGGTATTTGTTTGCAGTGATCCTCCCTCCCCAGAGCATGACTGAACAAGTGAGCCTAAAAGAGTGATCAAAATCACCTCTTGTGTCAGGGCGGAAATTAGACACTGAAGAGACCAGCAAACAGAAGCAGCCAAAATAAACAAAGGGAAATACAGCAGTGTGATATCATAAAGAGAGGACGTGATATAATACATAGTGCATATGATCTCATGTATATAGTTGTCATGATATCATCAATGCAGTGGGTGTGATGACTCAGATACAGTGGATGCAATGTCACGTGTATAGAAGATGTGATGGTATATACAGTTGATGTGACTTCGTTTGTAGTGGATGGAATGTCATGAATACATGGATGTGACATCATAAATACAGCATTGTTATGTCATAGAGAATTAATATGATATCATATATCATGCATATGATGTCATTCGTCAGTGTGTGCGATATCATCGATGGCGTGGTTTTGATGACATTGAGAGAGTGTATGTGATGAGATACCATGGGTGTCATGTCAGATATAGTGGTTGTGTCATCATACACAGAGTGTGTGTGATGTTATCGATAGTGGGAATGATGTCATAAACATAGTGGGTGACAAATCATTGTGACAGTGGCTGTGAAGTCACAGGTGTAGAATATGTGAGGTCATATACTGTGGATGTGACTTCATATATATTGGGTGGGATGTCATGAAGAGAGTGGAAGTGATTCATCAATACAGTCGTGTGACTTCATAGAGAATGGATATGATATCCTTCATAGTGAATATGATGAACATCAGTGTGTGTGATATCAATAGTGTGCGTGTGATAACCAAGATACAGTGGATGTCATAACAGATATATTGGGTGTGATGTCAGGTTCAGTGGTTGTGTTCTCATACACACAGTGTGTGTGATGTCATATGTAGTTGATGTGATGTCATCAATATCCTGGGAGACATGTCATAGATACCGTGGCTGTGATGTCACATGTATAGTCAGTGTGATGTCATAATCAGTGGGTATGTAAGATATAGTGGGTGTGATGCCATCAATAGTGTGTTTTGATGTCATAATGAGTGAATGAGATGTCTTGTAAGTGCATGCAATGTCATACATACACCCAGACGGATGTCATGTATGGAGTGGGTGAGATGTCATCAATAGAATGGGTGTGAGGACACAGATACTGTGGATGTGATGTCACATGGGTAGAAGATGTGATGTCACAGTCAGTGGATGTGATGTCAGATACAGTGGCTGTGGTACCATGAATCCAGTGGATGTGATTTCATCAACACAGCAGTGTGATGTCATAAAGAGTGGGTGTGAGGGATACGTATATAAGGCCGAGGATGGCAGCAGATCGTGGGTGTGGTTTCACACATACTGTGGTTGTGATGACATAGATACAGTGGATATGTGATCAGATAGAGTGGGTGTATGTCAGACATAGTGGTTGTGATGTCACACACAGTATATGATGTCACATGTGGTGGATCTGACATCATGAACATAGCGAGTGTCATATCATAGATACGGTGGCCATGATGTCACTGGTACAGTGGCTGTGATGTCATATATTGGACAGATGTCATATAGAGTGAGTGTGATGTTGTGAATACAGTGGTGTGATGTCATAAAGAGTGGATATCATGTCAAATATAGTGCGCATGATATGATAGATATAGTGGGTGTGATAACATTGATATAGTGGGTGGGATGACACAGATGGAGTGGGCATGTTGCCAGATAAAGTTGTGGTCTCAGACACACAGTGTATGATGTCATGTATGGTGGATATATTGTCATAGATAGTGGGTGGGATGTCATACATACAGTGGATGTGATGTTGTGGATACAGTGGATGTGATATCACATATGGTGTGTGTGATGTCACATATAGTGGCTGTGTTCTCACCCACAGAGTGGGTGATGTCACGTACAGTGGATGTGACGTCGTAGACATAGTGGCTGTCATGTCATAGATACAGTGGCTCTGATGTCACAGATAGAGAATGGGTGATGTCATATACAGTTTATGTAACTTCCTCTATATCCAGTGGTTGTAATGACACATGTATAATCAATGTGATGTCATACACCTTGGATGAGATGTCACACCTACTGGGTGCAATGTCATGAACACAGTGGATGTGAGGTCTTAAAGTGTGATGACAAAGATAGAGTGGATGTGACACAGATATACTCTGTGTGATGTCATATATTGCTGTTGTGTTCTCATACACACATGACATGATGTCATATATAGTAGAGGTGATGTCATAAACATAGTGGGTGTGATATCATAGCTGTAGTGTCTGTAATGTCACATGTACAGGGGAAGTGATGTCATAATCAGTGGATCTGATGTCATATATAGTCAGTGTGATGTCATCTGTCATTCATATGATGTCATACATATCAGGGGTGTGGTGTCATACATACAGGGGTTGTGATGACCTAGATACAGAGGATAGGATACCAGAGATAGTGGGTGTATGTCAGAAAGAGCAGCTGTGTTGTCAGACACAGTGTGTCAGTTGTCACATGTAGTGGATAGGGTGTCATAAACATAGTGGCTGTCATGTCATAGATACAGTGGCTGTGATGTCATAGAGTGCACGTGATATCATCTATAGTGGGTGTGGTGTCATGAAAACAGTGGGTGGGATATCGTATATATATTGGTGTGAATTAATGAGTGCATATTATGTCATGTATAGTGCATATGATATCATACATATGGCAGGTGTGATATCAGCGATACAGTGGGAGTGTCGACACAGATACACTGGATGTAATAGCACATATACTGGGTGTGACGTCAGATATAGTGGTGGTGTTCTCATACACCCTGTGTGATGTCGTATATACTGGGTGTGAAGTTATAAGTACAGTGGGTGTAATGTCATAGATACAGTGGCTGTGATGTCACATGTATAGTAAATGTGATGTCATAATCAGTGTATGTGATGTCATAAATGCAGCGGTGTGATGTCATAAAGAGTGCATATTATGTCAGATACAGTGCATATAATATCATAGATAGAGTGGGGTTGATATCATCAATATACTATGTGTGCTGACACAGATACAGTGGGTAAGATGTCAGAGAAAGTTACGATGTGTTATAGTGGAAGTGATGTCATCTTTAGTGAGTGTGATGTCATGAAAACAGTGGATGGGATGTCATCAATGCAGCGGTGTGATTTAATACGGAGTGGATATGATGTAATAGCGGATAAAGTGGCTGTGATGTCAGATATAGTGTTTGTGTTCTCATACACACTGTGTCATGTTGTATATACTGAGTATGATGTTAGGAATATGGTGGGTGTGATGTCATAGATACAGTGGCTGTGATGTCACATGTATAGTAAATGTGATGTCATAATCAGTGGGTATGATGTCAGATAAAGTGGGTGTGATGCAATACACACTGTGCGTTTATGTCGTAAAGAGTGATTGTGATGTCATGTACACTTCTCATGACGTCATACAGATGCCCAGATTGATGTCATACATGGACTGGGTGTGGTGTGATCGAGAGAATGGGTGCAATGAGGCAGGTATAGTTTCTATGATGGCACATGTGTAGTTGATGTGATGTCATAATCAGTGGATGTGATGTCATATATATGGGTCTGATGTCATGAGTGCAGTGGATGTGATGTCATAAATAGAGCAGGGTGATATCATAAAGAGAGGATGTGATGTCATATATAGTGCATATGATCTCATGTTTATACTGGTCGTGATATCATCAATGCAGTGAGTGTGATGACTCAGATACAGTGCATGTGATGTCATGTGTAGAGAAGATGTGATGTCATACACAGTTGATGTGACTGCCTATATTTTGGTGTGATGTATTGAATACAGTGGAAGTGATGTCATCAATACAGTTGTGTAATGTAAGAAACAGAAGATGTGATGTTCATATATAGTGCATATGATGCCATACAGCTAGATGGTGTGATGTCATGCATACAGTGGTTGTGACGACAGCGATAGAGTAGATGTGCTGTCAGAAATAGTGGACGTGATGTCAGATAGAGTTGCTGTGTGCTCATACACACAGTGTGTCTGATGTCACACATAGTGGGCATGACATCATAAGCATAGTAGATGTGATGCCATAGATACAGCGGTTGTGTTGTCCCATGTATAATCAATGTGAGGTCATACACAGTGGATGAGATGTCATACCTACTGGGTGCAATGTCATGAACACAGTGGAAGTGATGTCATTAATACAGCAGTTGTCATGACACCGACACAGTAGATTTGATGTCAGATATTGAGGGTGTGATGACACTGATACAGTAGATGTGATGTCAGATATTGCGGATGTGATGTCATATATAGTTGCTGTGTTCTCATACACACAGGGTGTGTGACGTCACATTGAGTGGACATGACGTCATAAACATAGGAGGTGTGCTGTCATAGATGCTGTGGTTGTGTTGTCACATGTATAGTCAATATGATGTCATAAACAGAGGATGTGATGTCATACCTATTGGGTGGAATGTAGTGAACACAGTGGATGTGATGTCATAAGCACAGTGGTTTGATGTCATAATGAGTGGGTGTGATGTCGTATATAGTGCATATGAGGTCACACATATGTTGAGGGTGATGTCATACATATACTGGGTGTGATGACAAAGATAGAGTGGATGTGATATCAGACATACTCTCTGTGACTTCCGATATAGTGGTTGTGTTCTCCTCCGCACATGTAGTAGAGGTGATGTCATCAGTGTGTGGTAACATAGATAGAGTCGCAGTCAGAGATCAGCTCCCCAGAAGAGACACACGGCACACTTGAGACGGCTCACCAGCTGCCATCCAGGAAGCCAAGTGGCTGGGACTGGGGAGGTGGTAAGACGTACCCCCCACCTGGGGAGAGTTCGGTCGCCAAGCACCTGGTCGCCAGAGCTGCTCAGACCTTAGAACAGAACAAACCACAGGCCCAAACGAATCTGTGCCTTTCAGGAGTACCCAAAAACCTGAATTTGAGCGGCTTAGTCTTGGAAAGTGCACGGAACCTAGGGCCTGCCTCAGACAGTTCCCAGCAGAGCAATCTAGAGCCTGAGAAGAGTAGACCATGAAAGCACACATGCAGTGAGGTGGGGCAAACCCAGTGCAGCTGAAACACTGTGAGCACTATCCCACACATGACAGTGGTATTTGTTTGCAGTGATCCTCCCTCCCCAGAGCATGACTGAACAAGTGAGCCTAAAAGAGTGATCAAAATCACCTCTTGTGTCAGGGCGGAAATTAGACACTGAAGAGACCAGCAAACAGAAGCAGCCAAAATAAACAAAGGGAAATACAGCAGTGTGATATCATAAAGAGAGGACGTGATATAATACATAGTGCATATGATCTCATGTATATAGTTGTCATGATATCATCAATGCAGTGGGTGTGATGACTCAGATACAGTGGATGCAATGTCACGTGTATAGAAGATGTGATGGTATATACAGTTGATGTGACTTCGTTTGTAGTGGATGGAATGTCATGAATACATGGATGTGACATCATAAATACAGCATTGTTATGTCATAGAGAATTAATATGATATCATATATCATGCATATGATGTCATTCGTCAGTGTGTGCGATATCATCGATGGCGTGGTTTTGATGACATTGAGAGAGTGTATGTGATGAGATACCATGGGTGTCATGTCAGATATAGTGGTTGTGTCATCATACACAGAGTGTGTGTGATGTTATCGATAGTGGGAATGATGTCATAAACATAGTGGGTGACAAATCATTGTGACAGTGGCTGTGAAGTCACAGGTGTAGAATATGTGAGGTCATATACTGTGGATGTGACTTCATATATATTGGGTGGGATGTCATGAAGAGAGTGGAAGTGATTCATCAATACAGTCGTGTGACTTCATAGAGAATGGATATGATATCCTTCATAGTGAATATGATGAACATCAGTGTGTGTGATAACAATAGTGTGCGTGTGATAACCAAGATACAGTGGATGTCATAACAGATATATTGGGTGTGATGTCAGGTTCAGTGGTTGTGTTCTCATACACACAGTGTGTGTGATGTCATATGTAGTTGATGTGATGTCATCAATATCCTGGGAGACATGTCATAGATACCGTGGCTGTGATGTCACATGTATAGTCAGTGTGATGTGATAATCAGTGGGTATGTAAGATATAGTTGGTGTGATGCCATCAATAGTGTGTTTTGATGTCATAATGAGTGAATGAGATGTCTTATAAGTGCATGCAATGTCATACATACACCCAGACGGATGTCATGTATGGAGTGGGTGAGATGTCATCAATAGAATGGGTGTGAGGACACAGATACTGTGGATGTGATGTCACATGGGTAGAAGATGTGATGTCACAGTCAGTGGATGTGATGTCAGATACAGTGGCTGTGGTACCATGAATCCAGTGGATGTGATTTCATCAACACAGCAGTGTGATGTCATAAAGAGTGGGTGTGAGGGATACGTATATAAGGCCGAGGATGGCAGCAGATCGTGGGTGTGGTTTCACACATACTGTGGTTGTGATGACATAGATACAGTGGATATGAGATCAGATAGAGTGGGTGTATGTCAGACAGAGTGGTTGTGTTGTCACACACAGTATATGATGTCACAAGTGGTGGATCTGACATCATGAACATAGCGAGTGTCATATCATAGATATGGTGTCCATGATGTCACTGGTACAGTGGCTGTGATGTCATATAGTGGACGTGATGTCATATAGAGTGAGTGTGATGTTGTGAATACAGTGGTGTGATGTCATAAAGAGTGGATATCATGTCAAATATAGTTCGCATGATATGATAGATATAGTGGGTGAGATAACATTGATATAGTGGGTGTGATGGCACAGACGGAGTGGGCATGATGCCAGATAAAGTTGTGTTCTCAGACACACAGTGTATGATGTCATGTATGGTGGATATATTGTCATAGATAGTGGGTGGGATGTCATACATATAGTGGATATGATGTTGTGGATACAGTGGATGTGATATCACATATGGTGTGTGTGATGTCACATATAGTGGCTGTGTTCTCACCCACAGAGTGGGTGATGTCACGTACAGTGGATGTGACGTCGTAGATATAGTGGCTGTCATGTCATAGATACAGTGGCTCTGATGTCACAGGTAGAGAATGGGCGATGTCATATACAGTTTATGTAACTTCCTCTATATCCAGTGGTTGTATGGTCACATGTATAATCAATGTGATGTCATACACCTTGGGTGAGATGTCACACCTACTGGGTGCAATGTCATGAACACAGTGGATGTGAGGTCATAAAGTGTAATGACAAAGATAGAGTGGATGTGACACAGATATACTCTGTGTGATGTCATATATTGCTGTTGTGTTCTCATACACACATGACATGATGTCATATATAGTAGAGGTGATGTCATAAACATAGTGGGTGTGATATCATAGCTGTAGTGTCTGTAATGTCACATGTACAGGGGAAGTGATGTCATAATCAGTGGATCTGATGTCATATATAGTCAGTGTGATGTCATCTGTCATTCATATGATGTCATACATATCAGGGGTGTGGTGTCATACACACAGGGGTTGTGATGACCTAGATACAGAGGATAGGATACCAGAGATAGTGGGTGTATGTCAGAAAGAGCAGCTGTGTTGTCACACACAGTGTGTCAGTTGTCACATGTAGTGGATAGGGTGTCATAAACATAGTGGCTGTCATGTCATAGATACAGTGGCTGTGATGTCATAGAGTGCACGTGATATCATCTATAGTGGGTGTGGTGTCATGAAAACAGTGGGTGGGATATCGTATATATATTGGTGTGAATTAATGAGTGCATATTATGTCATGTATAGTGCATATGATATCATACATATGGCAGGTGTGATATCAGCGATACAGTGGGAGTGTCGACACAGATACACTGGATGTAATAGCACATATACTGGGTGTGACGTCAGATATAGTGGTGGTGTTCTCATACACCCTGTGTGACGTCGTATATACTGGGTGTGAAGTTATAAGTACAGTGGGTGTAATGTCATAGATACAGTGGCTGTGATGTCACATGTATAGTAAATGTGATGTCATAATCAGTGTATGTGATGTCATAAATGCAGCGGTGTGATGTCATAAAGAGTGCATATTATGTCAGATACAGTGCATATAATATCATAGATAGAGTGGGGTTGATATCATCAATATACTATGTGTGCTGACACAGATACAGTGGGTAAGATGTCAGAGAAAGTTACGATGTGTTATAGTGGAAGTGATGTCATCTTTAGTGAGTGTGATGTCATGAAAACAGTGGATGGGATGTCATCAATGCAGCGGTGTGATTTAATACGGAGTGGATATGATGTAATAGCGGATAAAGTGGCTGTGATGTCAGATATAGTGTTTGTGTTCTCATACACACTGTGTCATGTTGTATATACTGAGTATGATGTTAGGAATATGGTGGGTGTGATGTCATAGATACAGTGGCTGTGATGTCACATGTATAGTAAATGTGATGTCATAATCAGTGGGTATGATGTCAGATAAAGTGGGTGTGATGCAATACACACTGTGCGTTTATGTCGTAAAGAGTGATTGTGATGTCATGTACACTTCTCATGACGTCATACAGATGCCCAGATTGATGTCATACATGGACTGGGTGTGGTGTGATCGAGAGAATGGGTGCAATGAGGCAGGTACAGTTTCTATGATGGCACATGTGTAGTTGATGTGATGTCATAATCAGTGGATGTGATGTCATATATATGGGTCTGATGTCATGAGTGCAGTGGATGTGATGTCATAAATAGAGCAGGGTGATATCATAAAGAGAGGATGTGATGTCATATATAGTGCATATGATCTCATGTTTATACTGGTCGTGATATCATCAATGCAGTGAGTGTGATGACTCAGATACAGTGCATGTGATGTCATGTGTAGAGAAGATGTGATGTCATACACAGTTGATGTGACTGCCTATATTTTGGTGTGATGTATTGAATACAGTGGAAGTGATGTCATCAATACAGTTGTGTAATGTAAGAAACAGAAGATGTGATGTTCATATATAGTGCATATGATGCCATACAGCTAGATGGTGTGATGTCATGCATACAGTGGTTGTGACGACAGCGATAGAGTAGATGTGCTGTCAGAAATAGTGGACGTGATGTCAGATAGAGTTGCTGTGTGCTCATACACACAGTGTGTCTGATGTCACACATAGTGGGCATGACATCATAAGCATAGTAGATGTGATGCCATAGATACAGCGGTTGTGTTGTCCCATGTATAATCAATGTGAGGTCATACACAGTGGATGAGATGTCATACCTACTGGGTGCAATGTCATGAACACAGTGGACGTGATGTCATTAATACAGCGGTTGTCATGACACCGACACAGTAGATTTGATGTCAGATATTGAGGGTGTGATGACACTGATACAGTAGATGTGATGTCAGATATTGCGGATGTGATGTCATATATAGTTGCTGTGTTCTCATACACACAGGGTGTGTGACGTCACATTGAGTGGACATGACGTCATAAACATAGGAGGTGTGCTGTCATAGATGCTGTGGTTGTGTTGTCACATGTATAGTCAATATGATGTCATAAACAGAGGATGTGATGTCATACCTATTGGGTGGAATGTAGTGAACACAGTGGATGTGATGTCATAAGCACAGTGGTTTGATGTCATAATGAGTGGGTGTGATGTCGTATATAGTGCATATGAGGTCACACATATGTTGAGGGTGATATCATACATATACTGGGTGTGATGACAAAGATAGAGTGGATGTGATATCAGACATACTCTCTGTGACTTCAGATATAGTGGTTGTGTTCTCCTCCGCACATGTAGTAGAGGTGATGTCATCAGTGTGTGGTAACATAGATAGAGTCGCAGTCAGAGATCAGCTCCCCAGAAGAGACACACGGCACACTTGAGACGGCTCACCAGCTGCCATCCAGGAAGCCAAGTGGCTGGGACTGGGGAGGTGGTAAGACGTACCCCCCACCTTGGGAGAGTTCGGTCGCCAAGCACCTGGTCGCCAGAACTGCTCAGACCTTAGTACAGCACAAAGCGCAGGCCCAAACGAATCTGCGCCTTTGAGGAGTACCCAAAAACCTGAATTTGAGCGGCTTAGTCTTGGGAAGTGCACAGAACCCATTGCCTGCCTCAGACAGTTCCCGGCAGAGCAATCTAGAGCCTGAGAAGAGTAGACCATGAAAGCACACATGCAGTGAGGTGGGGCAAACCCAGTGCAGCTGAAACACTGTGAGCACTATCCCACACATGACAGTGGTATTTGTTTGCAGTGATCCTCCCTCCCCAGAGCATGACTGAACAAGTGAGCCTAAAAGAGTGATCAAAATCACCTCTTGTGTCAGGGCGGAAATTAGACACTGAAGAGACCAGCAAACAGAAGCAGCCAAAATAAACAAAGGGAAATACAGCAGTGTGATATCATAAAGAGAGGACGTGATATAATACATAGTGCATATGATCTCATGTATATAGTTGTCATGATATCATCAATGCAGTGGGTGTGATGACTCAGATACAGTGGATGCAATGTCACGTGTATAGAAGATGTGATGGTATATACAGTTGATGTGACTTCGTTTGTAGTGGATGGAATGTCATGAATACATGGATGTGACATCATAAATACAGCATTGTTATGTCATAGAGAATTAATATGATATCATATATCATGCATATGATGTCATTCGTCAGTGTGTGCGATATCATCGATGGCGTGGTTTTGATGACATTGAGAGAGTGTATGTGATGAGATACCATGGGTGTCATGTCAGATATAGTGGTTGTGTCATCATACACAGGGTGTGTGTGATGTTATCGATAGTGGGAATGATGTCATAAACATAGTGGGTGACAAATCATTGTGACAGTGGCTGTGAAGTCACAGGTGTAGAATATGTGAGGTCATATACTGTGGATGTGACTTCATATATATTGGGTGGGATGTCATGAAGAGAGTGGATGTGAGTCATCAATACAGTCGTGTGACTTCATAGGGAATGGATATGATATCCTTCATAGTGAATATGATGAACATCAGTGTGTGTGATATCAGTAGTGTGCGTGTGATAACCAAGATACAGTGGATGTCATAACAGATATATTGGGTGTGATGTCAGGTTCAGTGGTTGTGTTCTCATACACACAGTGTGTGTGATGTCATATGTAGTTGATGTGATGTCATCAATATCCTGGGAGACATGTCATAGAGACCGTGGCTGTGATGTCACATGTATAGTCAGTGTGATGTCATAATCAGTGGGTATGTAAGATATAGTGGGTGTGATGCCATCAATAGTGTGTTTTGATGTCATAATGAGTGAATGAGATGTCTTGTAAGTGCATGCAATGTCATACATACACCCAGACGGATGTCATGTATGGAGTGGGTGAGATGTCATCAATAGAATGGGTGTGAGGACACAGATACTGTGGATGTGATGTCACATGGGTAGAAGATGTGATGTCACAGTCAGTGGATGTGATGTCAGATACAGTGGCTGTGGTACCATGAATCCAGTGGATGTGATTTCATCAACACAGCAGTGTGATGTCATAAAGAGTGGGTGTGAGGGATACGTATATAAGGCCGAGGATGGCAGCAGATCGTGGGTGTGGTTTCACACATACTGTGGTTGTGATGACATAGATACAGTGGATATGAGATCAGATAGAGTGGGTGTATGTCAGACAGAGTGGTTGTGTTGTCACACACAGTATATGATGTCACAAGTGGTGGATCTGACATCATGAACATAGCGAGTGTCATATCATAGATATGGTGTCCATGATGTCACTGGTACAGTGGCTGTGATGTCATATAGTGGACGTGATGTCATATAGAGTGAGTGTGATGTTGTGAATACAGTGGTGTGATGTCATAAAGAGTGGATATCATGTCAAATATAGTTCGCATGATATGATAGATATAGTGGGTGAGATAACATTGATATAGTGGGTGTGATGGCACAGACGGTGTGGGCATGATGCCAGATAAAGTTGTGTTCTCAGACACACAGTGTATGGTGTCATGTATGGTGGATATATTGTCATAGATAGTGGGTGGGATGTCATACATATAGTGGATATGATGTTGTGGATACAGTGGATGTGATATCACATATGGTGTGTGTGATGTCACATATAGTGGCTGTGTTCTCACCCACAGAGTGGGTGATGTCACGTACAGTGGATGTGACGTTGTAGATATAGTGGCTGTCATGTCATAGATACAGTGGCTCTGATGTCACAGGTAGAGAATGGGCGATGTCATATACAGTTTATGTAACTTCCTCTATATCCAGTGGTTGTATGGTCACATGTATAATCAATGTGATGTCATACACCTTGGGTGAGATGTCACACCTACTGGGTGCAATGTCATGAACACAGTGGATGTGAGGTCATAAAGTGTAATGACAAAGATAGAGTGGATGTGACACAGATATACTCTGTGTGATGTCATATATTGCTGTTGTGTTCTCATACACACATGACATGATGTCATATATAGTAGAGTTGGTGTCACTAACATAGCGGCTGTGATATCATAGCTGTAGTGTCTGTAATGTCACATGTATAGGGGAAGTGATGTCATAATCAGTGGATCTGATGTCATATATAGTCAGTGTGATGTCATCTGTCATTCATATGATGTCATACATATCAGGGGTGTGGTGTCATACACACAGGGGTTGTGATGACCTAGATACAGAGGATAGGATACCAGAGATAGTGGGTGTATGTCAGAAAGAGCAGCTGTGTTGTCACACACAGTGTGTGAGTTGTCACATGTAGTGGATAGGGTGTCATAAACATAGTGGCTGTCATGTCATAGATACAGTGGCTGTGATGTCATAGAGTGCACGTGATATCATCTATAGTGGGTGTGGTGTTATGAAAACAGTGGGTGGGATATCGTACATATATTGGTGTGAATTAATGAGTGCATATTATGTCATGTATAGTGCATATGATATCATACATATGGCGGGTGTGATATCAGCGATACAGTGGGAGTGTTGACACAGATACACTGGATGTAATAGCACATATACTGGGTGTGACGTCAGATATAGTGGTGGTGTTCTCATACACCCTGTGTGATGTCGCATATACTGGGTGTGAAGTTATAAGTACAGTGGGTGTAATGTCATAGATACAGTGGCTATGATGTCACATGTATAGTAAACGTGATGTCATAATCAGTGTATGTGATGTCATAAATGCAGCGGTGTGATGTCATAAAGAGTGCATATTATGTCAGATACAGTGCATATAATATCATAGATAGAATGGGGTTGATATCATCAATATACTATGTGTGCTGACACAGATACAGTGGGTAAGATGTCAGAGAAAGTTACGATACGTTATAGTGGAAGTGATGTCATCTTTAGTGAGTGTGATGTCATGAAAACAGTGGATGGGATGTCATCAATGCAGTGGTGTGATTTAATACGGAGTGGATATGATGTAATAGCGGATAAAGTGGCTGTGATGTCAGATATAGTGTTTGTGTTCTCATACAAACTGTGTCATGTTGTATATACTGAGTATGATGTTAGGAATATGGTGGGTGTGATGTCAAAAATACAGTGGCTGTGATGTCACATGTATAGTAAATGTGATGTCATAATCAGTGGGTATGATGTCAGATAAAGTGGGTGTGATGCAATACACACTGTGCGTTTATGTCGTAAAGAGTGATTGTGATGTCATGTACACTTCTCATGACGTCATACAGATGCCCAGATTGATGTCATACATGGACTGGGTGTGGTGTGATCAAGAGAATGGGTGCAATGAGGCAGGTACAGTTTCTATGATGGCACATGTGTAGTTGATGGGATGTCATAATCAGTGGATGTGATGTCATATATATGGGTCTGATGTCATGAGTGCAGTGGATGTGATGTCATAAATGGAGCAGAGTGATATCATAAAGAGAGGATGTGATGTCATATATAGTGCATATGATCTCATGTTTATACTGGTCGTGATATCATCAATGCAGTGAGTGTGATGACTCAGATACAGTGCATGTGATGTCATGTGTAGAGAAGACGTGATGTCATACACAGTTGATGTGACTACCTATATTTTGGTGTGATGTATTGAATACAGTGGAAGTGATGTCATCAATACAGTTGTGTAATGTAATAAACAGAAGATGTGATGTTCATATATAGTGCATATGATGCCATACAGCTAGATGGTGTGATGTCATGCATACAGTGGTTGTGACGACAGCGATAGAGTAGATGTGCCGTCAGAAATAGTGGACGTGATGTCAGATAGAGTTGCTGTGTGCTCATACACACAGTGTGTCTGATGTCACACATAGTGGGCATGACATCATAAGCATAGTAGATGTGATGCCATAGATACAGCGGTTGTGTTTTCCCATGTATAATCAATGTGAGGTCATACACAGTGGATGAGATGTCATACCTACTGGGTGCAATGTCATGAACACAGTGGACGTGATGTCATTAATACAGCGGTTGTCATGACACCGACACAGTAGATTTGATGTCAGATATTGAGGGTGTGATGACACTGATACAGTAGATGTGATGTCTGATATTGCGGATGTGATGTCATATATAGTTGCTGTGTTCTCATACACACAGGGTGTGTGACGTCACATTGAGTGGACATGACGTCATAAACATAGGAGGTGTGCTGTCATAGATGCTGTGGTTGTGTTGTCACATGTATAGTCAATATGATGTCATAAACAGAGGATGTGATGTCATACCTATTGGGTGGAATGTAGTGAACACAGTGGATGTGATGTCATAAGCACAGTGGTTTGATGTCATAATGAGTGGGTGTGATGTCATATATAGTGCATATGAGGTCACACATATGTTGAGGGTGATATCATACATATACTGGGTGTGATGACAAAGATAGAGTGGATGTGATATCAGACATACTCTCTGTGACTTCCGATATAGTGTTGTGTTCTCCTCCACACATGTAGTAGAGGTGATGTCATCAGTGTGTGGTAACATAGATAGAGTCGCAGTCAGAGATCAGCTCCCCAGAAGAGACACACGGCACACTTGAGACGGCTCACCAGCTGCCATCCAGGAAGCCAAGTGGCTGGGACTGGGGAGGTGGTAAGACGTACCCCCCACCTTGGGAGAGTTCGGTCGCCAAGCACCTGGTCGCCAGAACTGCTCAGACCTTAGTACAGCACAAAGCGCAGGCCCAAACGAATCTGCGCCTTTGAGGAGTACCCAAAAACCTGAATTTGAGCGGCTTAGTCTTGGGAAGTGCACAGAACCCATTGCCTGCCTCAGACAGTTCCCGGCAGAGCAATCTAGAGCCTGAGAAGAGTAGACCATGAAAGCACACATGCAGTGAGGTGGGGCAAACCCAGTGCAGCTGAAACACTGTGAGCACTATCCCACACATGACAGTGGTATTTGTTTGCAGTGATCCTCCCTCCCCAGAGCATGACTGAACAAGTGAGCCTAAAAGAGTGATCAAAATCACCTCTTGTGTCAGGGCGGAAATTAGACACTGAAGAGACCAGCAAACAGAAGCAGCCAAAATAAACAAAGGGAAATACAGCAGTGTGATATCATAAAGAGAGGACGTGATATAATACATAGTGCATATGATCTCATGTATATAGTTGTCATGATATCATCAATGCAGTGGGTGTGATGACTCAGATACAGTGGATGCAATGTCACGTGTATAGAAGATGTGATGGTATATACAGTTGATGTGACTTCGTTTGTAGTGGATGGAATGTCATGAATACATGGATGTGACATCATAAATACAGCATTGTTATGTCATAGAGAATTAATATGATATCATATATCATGCATATGATGTCATTCGTCAGTGTGTGCGATATCATCGATGGCGTGGTTTTGATGACATTGAGAGAGTGTATGTGATGAGATACCATGGGTGTCATGTCAGATATAGTGGTTGTGTCATCATACACAGGGTGTGTGTGATGTTATCGATAGTGGGAATGATGTCATAAACATAGTGGGTGACAAATCATTGTGACAGTGGCTGTGAAGTCACAGGTGTAGAATATGTGAGGTCATATACTGTGGATGTGACTTCATATATATTGGGTGGGATGTCATGAAGAGAGTGGATGTGAGTCATCAATACAGTCGTGTGACTTCATAGAGAATGGATATGATATCCTTCATAGTGAATATGATGAACATCAGTGTGTGTGATATCAGTAGTGTGCATGTGATAACCAAGATACAGTGGATGTCATAACAGATATATTGGGTGTGATGTCAGGTTCAGTGGTTGTGTTCTCATACACACAGTGTGTGTGATGTCATATGTAGTTGATGTGATGTCATCAATATCCTGGGAGACATGTCATAGAGACCGTGGCTGTGATGTCACATGTATAGTCAGTGTGATGTGATAATCAGTGGGTATGTAAGATATAGTGGGTGTGATGCCATCAATAGTGTGTTTTGATGTCATAATGAGTGAATGAGATGTCTTGTAAGTGCATGCAATGTCATACATACACCCAGACGGATGTCATGTATGGAGTGGGTGAGATGTCATCAATAGAATGGGTGTGAGGACACAGATACTGTGGATGTGATGTCACATGGGTAGAAGATGTGATGTCACAGTCAGTGGATGTGATGTCAGATACAGTGGCTGTGGTACCATGAATCCAGTGGATGTGATTTCATCAACACAGCAGTGTGATGTCATAAAGAGTGGGTGTGAGGGATACGTATATAAGGCCGAGGATGGCAGCAGATCGTGGGTGTGGTTTCACACATACTGTGGTTGTGATGACATAGATACAGTGGATATGAGATCAGATAGAGTGGGTGTATGTCAGACAGAGTGGTTGTGTTGTCACACACAGTATATGATGTCACAAGTGGTGGATCTGACATCATGAACATAGCGAGTGTCATATCATAGATATGGTGTCCATGATGTCACTGGTACAGTGGCTGTGATGTCATATAGTGGACGTGATGTCATATAGAGTGAGTGTGATGTTGTGAATACAGTGGTGTGATGTCATAAAGAGTGGATATCATGTCAAATATAGTTCGCATGATATGATAGATATAGTGGGTGAGATAACATTGATATAGTGGGTGTGATGGCACAGACGGAGTGGGCATGATGCCAGATAAAGTTGTGTTCTCAGACACACAGTGTATGATGTCATGTATGGTGGATATATTGTCATAGATAGTGGGTGGGATGTCATACATATAGTGGATATGATGTTGTGGATACAGTGGATGTGATATCACATATGGTGTGTGTGATGTCACATATAGTGGCTGTGTTCTCACCCACAGAGTGGGTGATGTCACGTACAGTGGATGTGACGTCGTAGATATAGTGGCTGTCATGTCATAGATACAGTGGCTCTGATGTCACAGGTAGAGAATGGGCGATGTCATATACAGTTTATGTAACTTCCTCTATATCCAGTGGTTGTATGGTCACATGTATAATCAATGTGATGTCATACACCTTGGGTGAGATGTCACACCTACTGGGTGCAATGTCATGAACACAGTGGATGTGAGGTCATAAAGTGTAATGACAAAGATAGAGTGGATGTGACACAGATATACTCTGTGTGATGTCATATATTGCTGTTGTGTTCTCATACACACATGACATGATGTCATATATAGTAGAGTTGGTGTCACTAACATAGCGGCTGTGATATCATAGCTGTAGTGTCTGTAATGTCACATGTATAGGGGAAGTGATGTCATAATCAGTGGATCTGATGTCATATATAGTCAGTGTGATGTCATCTGTCATTCATATGATGTCATACATATCAGGGGTGTGGTGTCATACACACAGGGGTTGTGATGACCTAGATACAGAGGATAGGATACCAGAGATAGTGGGTGTATGTCAGAAAGAGCAGCTGTGTTGTCACACACAGTGTGTGAGTTGTCACATGTAGTGGATAGGGTGTCATAAACATAGTGGCTGTCATGTCATAGATACAGTGGCTGTGATGTCATAGAGTGCACGTGATATCATCTATAGTGGGTGTGGTGTTATGAAAACAGTGGGTGGGATATCGTACATATATTGGTGTGAATTAATGAGTGCATATTATGTCATGTATAGTGCATATGATATCATACATATGGCGGGTGTGATATCAGCGATACAGTGGGAGTGTTGACACAGATACACTGGATGTAATAGCACATATACTGGGTGTGACGTCAGATATAGTGGTGGTGTTCTCATACACCCTGTGTGATGTCGCATATACTGGGTGTGAAGTTATAAGTACAGTGGGTGTAATGTCATAGATACAGTGGCTATGATGTCACATGTATAGTAAACGTGATGTCATAATCAGTGTATGTGATGTCATAAATGCAGCGGTGTGATGTCATAAAGAGTGCATATTATGTCAGATACAGTGCATATAATATCATAGATAGAATGGGGTTGATATCATCAATATACTATGTGTGCTGACACAGATACAGTGGGTAAGATGTCAGAGAAAGTTACGATACGTTATAGTGGAAGTGATGTCATCTTTAGTGAGTGTGATGTCATGAAAACAGTGGATGGGATGTCATCAATGCAGTGGTGTGATTTAATACGGAGTGGATATGATGTAATAGCGGATAAAGTGGCTGTGATGTCAGATATAGTGTTTGTGTTCTCATACACACTGTGTCATGTTGTATATACTGAGTATGATGTTAGGAATATGGTGGGTATGATGTCAAAAATACTGTGGCTGTGATGTCACATGTATAGTAAATGTGATGTCATAATCAGTGGGTATGATGTCAGATAAAGTGGGTGTGATGCAATACACACTGTGCGTTTATGTCGTAAAGAGTGATTGTGATGTCATGTACACTTCTCATGACGTCATACAGATGCCCAGATTGATGTCATACATGGACTGGGTGTGGTGTGATCAAGAGAATGGGTGCAATGAGGCAGGTACAGTTTCTATGATGGCACATGTGTAGTTGATGTGATGTCATAATCAGTGGATGTGATGTCATATATATGGGTCTGATGTCATGAGTGCAGTGGATGTGATGTCATAAATAGAGCAGAGTGATATCATAAAGAGAGGATGTGATGTCATATATAGTGCATATGATCTCATGTTTATACTGGTCGTGATATCATCAATGCAGTGAGTGTGATGACTCAGATACAGTGCATGTGATGTCATGTGTAGAGAAGATGTGATGTCATACACAGTTGATGTGACTGCCTATATTTTGGTGTGATGTATTGAATACAGTGGAAGTGATGTCATCAATACAGTTGTGTAATGTAATAAACAGAAGATGTGATGTTCATATATAGTGCATATGATGCCATACAGCTAGATGGTGTGATGTCATGCATACAGTGGTTGTGACGACAGCGATAGAGTAGATGTGCTGTCAGAAATAGTGGACGTGATGTCAGATAGAGTTGCTGTGTGCTCATACACACAGTGTGTCTGATGTCACACATAGTGGGCATGACATCATAAGCATAGTAGATGTGATGCCATAGATACAGCGGTTGTGTTGTCCCATGTATAATCAATGTGAGGTCATACACAGTGGATGAGATGTCATACCTACTGGGTGCAATGTCATGAACACAGTGGACGTGATGTCATTAATACAGCGGTTGTCATGACACCGACACAGTAGATTTGATGTCAGATATTGAGGGTGTGATGACACTGATACAGTAGATGTGATGTCAGATATTGCGGATGTGATGTCATATATAGTTGCTGTGTTCTCATACACACAGGGTGTGTGACGTCACATTGAGTGGACATGACGTCATAAACATAGGAGGTGTGCTGTCATAGATGCTGTGGTTGTGTTGTCACATGTATAGTCAATATGATGTCATAAACAGAGGATGTGATGTCATACCTATTGGGTGGAATGTAGTGAACACAGTGGATGTGATGTCATAAGCACAGTGGTTTGATGTCATAATGAGTGGGTGTGATGTCGTATATAGTGCATATGAGGTCACACATATGTTGAGGGTGATGTCATACATATACTGGGTGTGATGACAAAGATAGAGTGGATGTGATATCAGACATACTCTCTGTGACTTCAGATATAGTGTTGTGTTCTCCTCCACACATGTAGTAGAGGTGATGTCATCAGTGTGTGGTAACATAGATAGAGTCGCAGTCAGAGATCAGCTCCCCAGAAGAGACACACGGCACACTTGAGACGGCTCACCAGCTGCCATCCAGGAAGCCAAGTGGCTGGGACTGGGTAGGTGGTAAGACGTACCCCCCACCTTGGGAGAGTTCGGTCGCCAAGCACCTAGTCGCCAGAACTGCTCAGACCTTAGTACAGCACAAAGCGCAGGCCCAAACGAATCTGCGCCTTTGAGGAGTACCCAAAAACCTGAATTTGAGCGGCTTAGTCTTGGGAAGTGCACAGAACCCATTGCCTGCCTCAGACAGTTCCCGGCAGAGCAATCTAGAGCCTGAGAAGAGTAGACCATGAAAGCACACATGCAGTGAGGTGGGGCAAACCCAGTGCAGCTGAAACACTGTGAGCACTATCCCACACATGACAGTGGTATTTGTTTGCAGTGATCCTCCCTCCCCAGAGCATGACTGAACAAGTGAGCCTAAAAGAGTGATCAAAATCACCTCTTGTGTCAGGGCGGAAATTAGACACTGAAGAGACCAGCAAACAGAAGCAGCCAAAATAAACAAAGGGAAATACAGCAGTGTGATATCATAAAGAGAGGACGTGATATAATACATAGTGCATATGATCTCATGTATATAGTTGTCATGATATCATCAATGCAGTGGGTGTGATGACTCAGATACAGTGGATGCAATGTCACGTGTATAGAAGATGTGATGGTATATACAGTTGATGTGACTTCGTTTGTAGTGGATGGAATGTCATGAATACATGGATGTGACATCATAAATACAGCATTGTTATGTCATAGAGAATTAATATGATATCATATATCATGCATATGATGTCATTCGTCAGTGTGTGCGATATCATCGATGGCGTGGTTTTGATGACATTGAGAGAGTGTATGTGATGAGATACCATGGGTGTCATGTCAGATATAGTGGTTGTGTCATCATACACAGAGTGTGTGTGATGTTATCGATAGTGGGAATGATGTCATAAACATAGTGGGTGACAAATCATTGTGACAGTGGCTGTGAAGTCACAGGTGTAGAATATGTGAGGTCATATACTGTGGATGTGACTTCATATATATTGGGTGGGATGTCATGAAGAGAGTGGATGTGAGTCATCAATACAGTCGTGTGACTTCATAGAGAATGGATATGATATCCTTCATAGTGAATATGATGAACATCAGTGTGTGTGATATCAATAGTGTGCGTGTGATAACCAAGATACAGTGGATGTCATAACAGATATATTGGGTGTGATGTCAGGTTCAGTGGTTGTGTTCTCATACACACAGTGTGTGTGATGTCATATGTAGTTGATGTGATGTCATCAATATCCTGGGAGACATGTCATAGAGACCGTGGCTGTGATGTCACATGTATAGTCAGTGTGATGTCATAATCAGTGGGTATGTAAGATATAGTGGGTGTGATGCCATCAATAGTGTGTTTTGATGTCATAATGAGTGAATGAGATGTCTTGTAAGTGCATGCAATGTCATACATACACCCAGACGGATGTCATGTATGGAGTGGGTGAGATGTCATCAATAGAATGGGTGTGAGGACACAGATACTGTGGATGTGATGTCACATGGGTAGAAGATGTGATGTCACAGTCAGTGGATGTGATGTCAGATACAGTGGCTGTGGTACCATGAATCCAGTGGATGTGATTTCATCAACACAGCAGTGTGATGTCATAAAGAGTGGGTGTGAGGGATACGTATATAAGGCCGAGGATGGCAGCAGATCGTGGGTGTGGTTTCACACATACTGTGGTTGTGATGACATAGATACAGCGGATATGTGATCAGATAGACTGGGTGTATGTCAGACATAGTGGTTGTGATGTCACACACAGTATATGATGTCACATGTGGTGGATCTGACATCATGAACATAGCGAGTGTCATATCATAGATACGGTGGCCATGATGTCACTGGTACAGTGGCTGTGATGTCATATATTGGACAGATGTCATATAGAGTGAGTGTGATGTTGTGAATACAGTGGTGTGATGTCATAAAGAGTGGATATCATGTCAAATATAGTGCGCATGATATGATAGATATAGTGGGTGTGATAACATTGATATAGTGGGTGGGATGACACAGATGGAGTGGGCATGTTGCCAGATAAAGTTGTGGTCTCAGACACACAGTGTATGATGTCATGTATGGTGGATATATTGTCATAGATAGTGGGTGGGATGTCATACATACAGTGGATGTGATGTTGTGGATACAGTGGATGTGATATCACATATGGTGTGTGTGATGTCACATATAGTGGCTGTGTTCTCACCCACAGAGTGGGTGATGTCACGTACAGTGGATGTGACGTCGTAGACATAGTGGCTGTCATGTCATAGATACAGTGGCTCTGATGTCACAGATAGAGAATGGGTGATGTCATATACAGTTTATGTAACTTCCTCTATATCCAGTGGTTGTAATGACACATGTATAATCAATGTGATGTCATACACCTTGGATGAGATGTCACACCTACTGGGTGCAATGTCATGAACACAGTGGATGTGAGGTCTTAAAGTGTGATGACAAAGATAGAGTGGATGTGACACAGATATACTCTGTGTGATGTCATATATTGCTGTTGTGTTCTCATACACACATGACATGATGTCATATATAGTAGAGGTGATGTCATAAACATAGTGGGTGTGATATCATAGCTGTAGTGTCTGTAATGTCACATGTACAGGGGAAGTGATGTCATAATCAGTGGATCTGATGTCATATATAGTCAGTGTGATGTCATCTGTCATTCATATGATGTCATACATATCAGGGGTGTGGTGTCATACACACAGGGGTTGTGATGACCTAGATACAGAGGATAGGATACCAGAGATAGTGGGTGTATGTCAGAAAGAGCAGCTGTGTTGTCAGACACAGTGTGTCAGTTGTCACATGTAGTGGATAGGGTGTCATAAACATAGTGGCTGTCATGTCATAGATACAGTGGCTGTGATGTCATAGAGTGCACGTGATATCATCTATAGTGGGTGTGGTGTCATGAAAACAGTGGGTGGGATATCGTATATATATTGGTGTGAATTAATGAGTGCATATTATGTCATGTATAGTGCATATGATATCATACATATGGCAGGTGTGATATCAGCGATACAGTGGGAGTGTCGACACAGATACACTGGATGTAATAGCACATATACTGGGTGTGACGTCAGATATAGTGGTGGTGTTCTCATACACCCTGTGTGATGTCGTATATACTGGGTGTGAAGTTATAAGTACAGTGGGTGTAATGTCATAGATACAGTGGCTGTGATGTCACATGTATAGTAAATGTGATGTCATAATCAGTGTATGTGATGTCATAAATGCAGCGGTGTGATGTCATAAAGAGTGCATATTATGTCAGATACAGTGCATATAATATCATAGATAGAGTGGGGTTGATATCATCAATATACTATGTGTGCTGACACAGATACAGTGGGTAAGATGTCAGAGAAAGTTACGATGTGTTATAGTGGAAGTGATGTCATCTTTAGTGAGTGTGATGTCATGAAAACAGTGGATGGGATGTCATCAATGCAGCGGTGTGATTTAATACGGAGTGGATATGATGTAATAGCGGATAAAGTGGCTGTGATGTCAGATATAGTGTTTGTGTTCTCATACACACTGTGTCATGTTGTATATACTGAGTATGATGTTAGGAATATGGTGGGTGTGATGTCATAGATACAGTGGCTGTGATGTCACATGTATAGTAAATGTGATGTCATAATCAGTGGGTATGATGTCAGATAAAGTGGGTGTGATGCAATACACACTGTGCGTTTATGTCGTAAAGAGTGATTGTGATGTCATGTACACTTCTCATGACGTCATACAGATGCCCAGATTGATGTCATACATGGACTGGGTGTGGTGTGATCGAGAGAATGGGTGCAATGAGGCAGGTATAGTTTCTATGATGGCACATGTGTAGTTGATGTGATGTCATAATCAGTGGATGTGATGTCATATATATGGGTCTGATGTCATGAGTGCAGTGGATGTGATGTCATAAATAGAGCAGGGTGATATCATAAAGAGAGGATGTGATGTCATATATAGTGCATATGATCTCATGTTTATACTGGTCGTGATATCATCAATGCAGTGAGTGTGATGACTCAGATACAGTGCATGTGATGTCATGTGTAGAGAAGATGTGATGTCATACACAGTTGATGTGACTGCCTATATTTTGGTGTGATGTATTGAATACAGTGGAAGTGATGTCATCAGTACAGTTGTGTAATGTAAGAAACAGAAGATGTGATGTTCACATATAGTGCATATGATGCCATACAGCTAGATGGTGTGATGTCATGCATACAGTGGTTGTGACGACAGCGATAGAGTAGATGTGCTGTCAGAAATAGTGGACGTGATGTCAGATAGAGTTGCTGTGTGCTCATACACACAGTGTGTCTGATGTCACACATAGTGGGCATGACATCATAAGCATAGTAGATGTGATGCCATAGATACAGCGGTTGTGTTGTCCCATGTATAATCAATGTGAGGTCATACACAGTGGATGAGATGTCATACCTACTGGGTGCAATGTCATGAACACAGTGGACGTGATGTCATTAATACAGCGGTTGTCATGACACCGACACAGTAGATTTGATGTCAGGTATTGAGGGTGTGATGACACTGATACAGTAGATGTGATGTCAGATATTGCGGATGTGATGTCATATATAGTTGCTGTGTTCTCATACACACAGGGTGTGTGACGTCACATTGAGTGGACATGACGTCATAAACATAGGAGGTGTGCTGTCATAGATGCTGTGGTTGTGTTGTCACATGTATAGTCAATATGATGTCATAAACAGAGGATGTGATGTCATACCTATTGGGTGGAATGTAGTGAACACAGTGGATGTGATGTCATAAGCACAGTGGTTTGATGTCATAATGAGTGGGTGTGATGTCGTATATAGTGCATATGAGGTCACACATATGTTGAGGGTGATGTCATACATGTACTGGGTGTGATGACAAAGATAGAGTGGATGTGATATCAGACATACTCTCTGTGACTTCAGATATAGTGGTTGTGTTCTCCTCCGCACATGTAGTAGAGGTGATGTCATCAGTGTGTGGTAACATAGATAGAGTCGCAGTCAGAGATCAGCTCCCCAGAAGAGACACACGGCACACTTGAGATGGCTCACCAGCTGCCATCCAGGAAGCCAAGTGGCTGGGACTGGGGAGGTGGTAAGACGTACCCCCCAACCTGGGGAGAGTTCGGTCGCCAAGCACCTGGTCGCCAGAGCTGCTCAGACCTTAGAACAGCACAAACCCCAGGCCCAACCAAATCTGCGCCTTTGAGGAGTACCCAAAAACCTGAATTTGAGCAGCTTAGTCTTGGGAAGTGCACGGAACCCATTGCCTGCCTCAGACAGTTCCCGGCAGAGCAATCTAGAGCCTGAGAAGAGTAGACCATGAAAGCACACATGCAGTGAGGTGGGGCAAACCCAGTGCAGCTGAAACACTGTGAGCACTATCCCACACATGACAGTGGTATTTGTTTGCAGTGATCCTCCCTCCCCAGAGCATGACTGAACAAGTGAGCCTAAAAGAGTGATCAAAATCACCTCTTGTGTCAGGGCGGAAATTAGACACTGAAGAGACCAGCAAACAGAAGCAGCCAAAATAAACAAAGGGAAATACAGCAGTGTGATATCATAAAGAGAGGACGTGATATAATACATAGTGCATATGATCTCATGTATATAGTTGTCATGATATCATCAATGCAGTGGGTGTGATGACTCAGATACAGTGGATGCAATGTCATGTGTGTAGAAGATGTGATGGTATATACAGTTGATGTGACTTCGTTTGTAGTGGATGGAATGTCATGAATACATGGATGTGACATCATAAATACAGCATTGTTATGTCATAGAGAATTAATATGATATCATATATCATGCATATGATGTCATTCGTCAGTGTGTGCGATATCATCGATGGCGTGGTTTTGATGACATTGAGAGAGTGTATGTGATGAGATACCATGGGTGTCATGTCAGATATAGTGGTTGTGTCATCATACACAGAGTGTGTGTGATGTTATCGATAGTGGGAATGATGTCATAAACATAGTGGGTGACAAATCATTGTTACAGTGGCTGTGAAGTCACAGGTGTAGAATATGTGAGGTCATATACTGTGGATGTGATTTCATATATATTGGGTGGGATGTCATGAAGAGAGTGGATGTGAGTCATCAATACAGTCGTGTGACTTCATAGAGAATGGATATGATATCCTTCATAGTGAATATGATGAACATCAGTGTGTGTGATATCAATAGTGTGCGTGTGATAACCAAGATACAGTGGATGTCATAACAGATATATTGGGTGTGATGTCAGGTTCAGTGGTTGTGTTCTCATACACACAGTGTGTGTGATGTCATATGTAGTTGATGTGATGTCATCAATATCCTGGGAGACATGTCATAGAGACCGTGGCTGTGATGTCACATGTATAGTCAGTGTGATGTCATAATCAGTGGGTATGTAAGATATAGTGGGTGTGATGCCATCAATAGTGTGTTTTGATGTCATAATGAGTGAATGAGATGTCTTGTAAGTGCATGCAATGTCATACATACACCCAGACGGATGTCATGTATGGAGTGGGTGAGATGTCATCAATAGAATGGGTGTGAGGACACAGATACTGTGGATGTGATGTCACATGGGTAGAAGATGTGATGTCACAGTCAGTGGATGTGATGTCAGATACAGTGGCTGTGGTACCATGAATCCAGTGGATGTGATTTCATCAACACAGCAGTGTGATGTCATAAAGAGTGGGTGTGAGGGATACGTATATAAGGCCGAGGATGGCAGCAGATCGTGGGTGTGGTTTCACACATACTGTGGTTGTGATGACATAGATACAGCGGATATGTGATCAGATAGACTGGGTGTATGTCAGACATAGTGGTTGTGATGTCACACACAGTATATGATGTCACATGTGGTGGATCTGACATCATGAACATAGCGAGTGTCATATCATAGATACGGTGGCCATGATGTCACTGGTACAGTGGCTGTGATGTCATATATTGGACAGATGTCATATAGAGTGAGTGTGATGTTGTGAATACAGTGGTGTGATGTCATAAAGAGTGGATATCATGTCAAATATAGTGCGCATGATATGATAGATATAGTGGGTGTGATAACATTGATATAGTGGGTGGGATGACACAGATGGAGTGGGCATGTTGCCAGATAAAGTTGTGGTCTCAGACACACAGTGTATGATGTCATGTATGGTGGATATATTGTCATAGATAGTGGGTGGGATGTCATACATACAGTGGATGTGATGTTGTGGATACAGTGGATGTGATATCACATATGGTGTGTGTGATGTCACATATAGTGGCTGTGTTCTCACCCACAGAGTGGGTGATGTCACGTACAGTGGATGTGACGTCGTAGACATAGTGGCTGTCATGTCATAGATACAGTGGCTCTGATGTCACAGATAGAGAATGGGTGATGTCATATACAGTTTATGTAACTTCCTCTATATCCAGTGGTTGTAATGACACATGTATAATCAATGTGATGTCATACACCTTGGATGAGATGTCACACCTACTGGGTGCAATGTCATGAACACAGTGGATGTGAGGTCTTAAAGTGTGATGACAAAGATAGAGTGGATGTGACACAGATATACTCTGTGTGATGTCATATATTGCTGTTGTGTTCTCATACACACATGACATGATGTCATATATAGTAGAGGTGATGTCATAAACATAGTGGGTGTGATATCATAGCTGTAGTGTCTGTAATGTCACATGTACAGGGGAAGTGATGTCATAATCAGTGGATCTGATGTCATATATAGTCAGTGTGATGTCATCTGTCATTCATATGATGTCATACATATCAGGGGTGTGGTGTCATACACACAGGGGTTGTGATGACCTAGATACAGAGGATAGGATACCAGAGATAGTGGGTGTATGTCAGAAAGAGCAGCTGTGTTGTCAGACACAGTGTGTCAGTTGTCACATGTAGTGGATAGGGTGTCATAAACATAGTGGCTGTCATGTCATAGATACAGTGGCTGTGATGTCATAGAGTGCACGTGATATCATCTATAGTGGGTGTGGTGTCATGAAAACAGTGGGTGGGATATCGTATATATATTGGTGTGAATTAATGAGTGCATATTATGTCATGTATAGTGCATATGATATCATACATATGGCAGGTGTGATATCAGCGATACAGTGGGAGTGTCGACACAGATACACTGGATGTAATAGCACATATACTGGGTGTGACGTCAGATATAGTGGTGGTGTTCTCATACACCCTGTGTGATGTCGTATATACTGGGTGTGAAGTTATAAGTACAGTGGGTGTAATGTCATAGATACAGTGGCTGTGATGTCACATGTATAGTAAATGTGATGTCATAATCAGTGTATGTGATGTCATAAATGCAGCGGTGTGATGTCATAAAGAGTGCATATTATGTCAGATACAGTGCATATAATATCATAGATAGAGTGGGGTTGATATCATCAATATACTATGTGTGCTGACACAGATACAGTGGGTAAGATGTCAGAGAAAGTTACGATGTGTTATAGTGGAAGTGATGTCATCTTTAGTGAGTGTGATGTCATGAAAACAGTGGATGGGATGTCATCAATGCAGCGGTGTGATTTAATACGGAGTGGATATGATGTAATAGCGGATAAAGTGGCTGTGATGTCAGATATAGTGTTTGTGTTCTCATACACACTGTGTCATGTTGTATATACTGAGTATGATGTTAGGAATATGGTGGGTGTGATGTCATAGATACAGTGGCTGTGATGTCACATGTATAGTAAATGTGATGTCATAATCAGTGGGTATGATGTCAGATAAAGTGGGTGTGATGCAATACACACTGTGCGTTTATGTCGTAAAGAGTGATTGTGATGTCATGTACACTTCTCATGACGTCATACAGATGCCCAGATTGATGTCATACATGGACTGGGTGTGGTGTGATCGAGAGAATGGGTGCAATGAGGCAGGTATAGTTTCTATGATGGCACATGTGTAGTTGATGTGATGTCATAATCAGTGGATGTGATGTCATATATATGGGTCTGATGTCATGAGTGCAGTGGATGTGATGTCATAAATAGAGCAGGGTGATATCATAAAGAGAGGATGTGATGTCATATATAGTGCATATGATCTCATGTTTATACTGGTCGTGATATCATCAATGCAGTGAGTGTGATGACTCAGATACAGTGCATGTGATGTCATGTGTAGAGAAGATGTGATGTCATACACAGTTGATGTGACTGCCTATATTTTGGTGTGATGTATTGAATACAGTGGAAGTGATGTCATCAGTACAGTTGTGTAATGTAATAAACAGAAGATGTGATGTTCACATATAGTGCATATGATGCCATACAGCTAGATGGTGTGATGTCATGCATACAGTGGTTGTGATGACAGCGATAGAGTAGATGTGCTGTCAGAAATAGTGGACGTGATGTCAGATAGAGTTGCTGTGTGCTCATACACACAGTGTGTCTGATGTCACACATAGTGGGCATGACATCATAAGCATAGTAGATGTGATGCCATAGATACAGCGGTTGTGTTGTCCCATGTATAATCAATGTGAGGTCATACACAGTGGATGAGATGTCATACCTACTGGGTGCAATGTCATGAACACAGTGGACGTGATGTCATTAATACAGCGGTTGTCATGACACCGACACAGTAGATTTGATGTCAGATATTGAGGGTGTGATGACACTGATACAGTAGATGTGATGTCAGATATTGCGGATGTGATGTCATATATAGTTGCTGTGTTCTCATACACACAGGGTGTGTGACGTCACATTGAGTGGACATGACGTCATAAACATAGGAGGTGTGCTGTCATAGATGCTGTGGTTGTGTTGTCACATGTATAGTCAATATGATGTCATAAACAGAGGATGTGATGTCATACCTATTGGGTGGAATGTAGTGAACACAGTGGATGTGATGTCATAAGCACAGTGGTTTGATGTCATAATGAGTGGGTGTGATGTCGTATATAGTGCATATGAGGTCACACATATGTTGAGGGTGATGTCATACATGTACTGGGTGTGATGACAAAGATAGAGTGGATGTGATATCAGACATACTCTCTGTGACTTCAGATATAGTGGTTGTGTTCTCCTCCGCACATGTAGTAGAGGTGATGTCATCAGTGTGTGGTAACATAGATAGAGTCGCAGTCAGAGATCAGCTCCCCAGAAGAGACACACGGCACACTTGAGATGGCTCACCAGCTGCCATCCAGGAAGCCAAGTGGCTGGGACTGGGGAGGTGGTAAGACGTACCCCCCAACCTGGGGAGAGTTCGGTCGCCAAGCACCTGGTCGCCAGAGCTGCTCAGACCTTAGAACAGCACAAACCCCAGGCCCAACCGAATCTGCGCCTTTGAGGAGTACCCAAAAACCTGAATTTGAGCAGCTTAGTCTTGGGAAGTGCACGGAACCCATTGCCTGCCTCAGACAGTTCCCGGCAGAGCAATCTAGAGCCTGAGAAGAGTAGACCATGAAAGCACACATGCAGTGAGGTGGGGCAAACCCAGTGCAGCTGAAACACTGTGAGCACTATCCCACACATGACAGTGGTATTTGTTTGCAGTGATCCTCCCTCCCCAGAGCATGACTGAACAAGTGAGCCTAAAAGAGTGATCAAAATCACCTCTTGTGTCAGGGCGGAAATTAGACACTGAAGAGACCAGCAAACAGAAGCAGCCAAAATAAACAAAGGGAAATACAGCAGTGTGATATCATAAAGAGAGGACGTGATATAATACATAGTGCATATGATCTCATGTATATAGTTGTCATGATATCATCAATGCAGTGGGTGTGATGACTCAGATACAGTGGATGCAATGTCATGTGTGTAGAAGATGTGATGGTATATACAGTTGATGTGACTTCGTTTGTAGTGGATGGAATGTCATGAATACATGGATGTGACATCATAAATACAGCATTGTTATGTCATAGAGAATTAATATGATATCATATATCATGCATATGATGTCATTCGTCAGTGTGTGCGATATCATCGATGGCGTGGTTTTGATGACATTGAGAGAGTGTATGTGATGAGATACCATGGGTGTCATGTCAGATATAGTGGTTGTGTCATCATACACAGAGTGTGTGTGATGTTATCGATAGTGGGAATGATGTCATAAACATAGTGGGTGACAAATCATTGTTACAGTGGCTGTGAAGTCACAGGTGTAGAATATGTGAGGTCATATACTGTGGATGTGACTTCATATATATTGGGTGGGATGTCATGAAGAGAGTGGATGTGAGTCATCAATACAGTCGTGTGACTTCATAGAGAATGGATATGATATCCTTCATAGTGAATATGATGAACATCAGTGTGTGTGATATCAATAGTGTGCGTGTGATAACCAAGATACAGTGGATGTCATAACAGATATATTGGGTGTGATGTCAGGTTCAGTGGTTGTGTTCTCATACACACAGTGTGTGTGATGTCATATGTAGTTGATGTGATGTCATCAATATCCTGGGAGACATGTCATAGAGACCGTGGCTGTGATGTCACATGTATAGTCAGTGTGATGTCATAATCAGTGGGTATGTAAGATATAGTGGGTGTGATGCCATCAATAGTGTGTTTTGATGTCATAATGAGTGAATGAGATGTCTTGTAAGTGCATGCAATGTCATACATACACCCAGACGGATGTCATGTATGGAGTGGGTGAGATGTCATCAATAGAATGGGTGTGAGGACACAGATACTGTGGATGTGATGTCACATGGGTAGAAGATGTGATGTCACAGTCAGTGGATGTGATGTCAGATACAGTGGCTGTGGTACCATGAATCCAGTGGATGTGATTTCATCAACACAGCAGTGTGATGTCATAAAGAGTGGGTGTGAGGGATACGTATATAAGGCCGAGGATGGCAGCAGATCGTGGGTGTGGTTTCACACATACTGTGGTTGTGATGACATAGATACAGCGGATATGTGATCAGATAGACTGGGTGTATGTCAGACATAGTGGTTGTGTTGTCACACACAGTATATGATGTCACATGTGGTGGATCTGACATCATGAACATAGCGAGTGTCATATCATAGATACGGTGGCCATGATGTCACTGGTACAGTGGCTGTGATGTCATATATTGGACAGATGTCATATAGAGTGAGTGTGATGTTGTGAATACAGTGGTGTGATGTCATAAAGAGTGGATATCATGTCAAATATAGTGCGCATGATATGATAGATATAGTGGGTGTGATAACATTGATATAGTGGGTGGGATGACACAGATGGAGTGGGCATGTTGCCAGATAAAGTTGTGGTCTCAGACACACAGTGTATGATGTCATGTATGGTGGATATATTGTCATAGATAGTGGGTGGGATGTCATACATACAGTGGATGTGATGTTGTGGATACAGTGGATGTGATATCACATATGGTGTGTGTGATGTCACATATAGTGGCTGTGTTCTCACCCACAGAGTGGGTGATGTCACGTACAGTGGATGTGACGTCGTAGACATAGTGGCTGTCATGTCATAGATACAGTGGCTCTGATGTCACAGATAGAGAATGGGTGATGTCATATACAGTTTATGTAACTTCCTCTATATCCAGTGGTTGTAATGACACATGTATAATCAATGTGATGTCATACACCTTGGATGAGATGTCACACCTACTGGGTGCAATGTCATGAACACAGTGGATGTGAGGTCTTAAAGTGTGATGACAAAGATAGAGTGGATGTGACACAGATATACTCTGTGTGATGTCATATATTGCTGTTGTGTTCTCATACACACATGACATGATGTCATATATAGTAGAGGTGATGTCATAAACATAGTGGGTGTGATATCATAGCTGTAGTGTCTGTAATGTCACATGTACAGGGGAAGTGATGTCATAATCAGTGGATCTGATGTCATATATAGTCAGTGTGATGTCATCTGTCATTCATATGATGTCATACATATCAGGGGTGTGGTGTCATACACACAGGGGTTGTGATGACCTAGATACAGAGGATAGGATACCAGAGATAGTGGGTGTATGTCAGAAAGAGCAGCTGTGTTGTCAGACACAGTGTGTCAGTTGTCACATGTAGTGGATAGGGTGTCATAAACATAGTGGCTGTCATGTCATAGATACAGTGGCTGTGATGTCATAGAGTGCACGTGATATCATCTATAGTGGGTGTGGTGTCATGAAAACAGTGGGTGGGATATCGTATATATATTGGTGTGAATTAATGAGTGCATATTATGTCATGTATAGTGCATATGATATCATACATATGGCAGGTGTGATATCAGCGATACAGTGGGAGTGTCGACACAGATACACTGGATGTAATAGCACATATACTGGGTGTGACGTCAGATATAGTGGTGGTGTTCTCATACACCCTGTGTGATGTCGTATATACTGGGTGTGAAGTTATAAGTACAGTGGGTGTAATGTCATAGATACAGTGGCTGTGATGTCACATGTATAGTAAATGTGATGTCATAATCAGTGTATGTGATGTCATAAATGCAGCGGTGTGATGTCATAAAGAGTGCATATTATGTCAGATACAGTGCATATAATATCATAGATAGAGTGGGGTTGATATCATCAATATACTATGTGTGCTGACACAGATACAGTGGGTAAGATGTCAGAGAAAGTTACGATGTGTTATAGTGGAAGTGATGTCATCTTTAGTGAGTGTGATGTCATGAAAACAGTGGATGGGATGTCATCAATGCAGCGGTGTGATTTAATACGGAGTGGATATGATGTAATAGCGGATAAAGTGGCTGTGATGTCAGATATAGTGTTTGTGTTCTCATACACACTGTGTCATGTTGTATATACTGAGTATGATGTTAGGAATATGGTGGGTGTGATGTCATAGATACAGTGGCTGTGATGTCACATGTATAGTAAATGTGATGTCATAATCAGTGGGTATGATGTCAGATAAAGTGGGTGTGATGCAATACACACTGTGCGTTTATGTCGTAAAGAGTGATTGTGATGTCATGTACACTTCTCATGACGTCATACAGATGCCCAGATTGATGTCATACATGGACTGGGTGTGGTGTGATCGAGAGAATGGGTGCAATGAGGCAGGTATAGTTTCTATGATGGCACATGTGTAGTTGATGTGATGTCATAATCAGTGGATGTGATGTCATATATATGGGTCTGATGTCATGAGTGCAGTGGATGTGATGTCATAAATAGAGCAGGGTGATATCATAAAGAGAGGATGTGATGTCATATATAGTGCATATGATCTCATGTTTATACTGGTCGTGATATCATCAATGCAGTGAGTGTGATGACTCAGATACAGTGCATGTGATGTCATGTGTAGAGAAGATGTGATGTCATACACAGTTGATGTGACTGCCTATATTTTGGTGTGATGTATTGAATACAGTGGAAGTGATGTCATCAGTACAGTTGTGTAATGTAAGAAACAGAAGATGTGATGTTCACATATAGTGCATATGATGCCATACAGCTAGATGGTGTGATGTCATGCATACAGTGGTTGTGACGACAGCGATAGAGTAGATGTGCTGTCAGAAATAGTGGACGTGATGTCAGATAGAGTTGCTGTGTGCTCATACACACAGTGTGTCTGATGTCACACATAGTGGGCATGACATCATAAGCATAGTAGATGTGATGCCATAGATACAGCGGTTGTGTTGTCCCATGTATAATCAATGTGAGGTCATACACAGTGGATGAGATGTCATACCTACTGGGTGCAATGTCATGAACACAGTGGACGTGATGTCATTAATACAGCGGTTGTCATGACACCGACACAGTAGATTTGATGTCAGGTATTGAGGGTGTGATGACACTGATACAGTAGATGTGATGTCAGATATTGCGGATGTGATGTCATATATAGTTGCTGTGTTCTCATACACACAGGGTGTGTGACGTCACATTGAGTGGACATGACGTCATAAACATAGGAGGTGTGCTGTCATAGATGCTGTGGTTGTGTTGTCACATGTATAGTCAATATGATGTCATAAACAGAGGATGTGATGTCATACCTATTGGGTGGAATGTAGTGAACACAGTGGATGTGATGTCATAAGCACAGTGGTTTGATGTCATAATGAGTGGGTGTGATGTCGTATATAGTGCATATGAGGTCACACATATGTTGAGGGTGATGTCATACATGTACTGGGTGTGATGACAAAGATAGAGTGGATGTGATATCAGACATACTCTCTGTGACTTCAGATATAGTGGTTGTGTTCTCCTCCGCACATGTAGTAGAGGTGATGTCATCAGTGTGTGGTAACATAGATAGAGTCGCAGTCAGAGATCAGCTCCCCAGAAGAGACACACGGCACACTTGAGATGGCTCACCAGCTGCCATCCAGGAAGCCAAGTGGCTGGGACTGGGGAGGTGGTAAGACGTACCCCCCAACCTGGGGAGAGTTCGGTCGCCAAGCACCTGGTCGCCAGAGCTGCTCAGACCTTAGAACAGCACAAACCCCAGGCCCAACCAAATCTGCGCCTTTGAGGAGTACCCAAAAACCTGAATTTGAGCAGCTTAGTCTTGGGAAGTGCACGGAACCCATTGCCTGCCTCAGACAGTTCCCGGCAGAGCAATCTAGAGCCTGAGAAGAGTAGACCATGAAAGCACACATGCAGTGAGGTGGGGCAAACCCAGTGCAGCTGAAACACTGTGAGCACTATCCCACACATGACAGTGGTATTTGTTTGCAGTGATCCTCCCTCCCCAGAGCATGACTGAACAAGTGAGCCTAAAAGAGTGATCAAAATCACCTCTTGTGTCAGGGCGGAAATTAGACACTGAAGAGACCAGCAAACAGAAGCAGCCAAAATAAACAAAGGGAAATACAGCAGTGTGATATCATAAAGAGAGGACGTGATATAATACATAGTGCATATGATCTCATGTATATAGTTGTCATGATATCATCAATGCAGTGGGTGTGATGACTCAGATACAGTGGATGCAATGTCATGTGTGTAGAAGATGTGATGGTATATACAGTTGATGTGACTTCGTTTGTAGTGGATGGAATGTCATGAATACATGGATGTGACATCATAAATACAGCATTGTTATGTCATAGAGAATTAATATGATATCATATATCATGCATATGATGTCATTCGTCAGTGTGTGCGATATCATCGATGGCGTGGTTTTGATGACATTGAGAGAGTGTATGTGATGAGATACCATGGGTGTCATGTCAGATATAGTGGTTGTGTCATCATACACAGAGTGTGTGTGATGTTATCGATAGTGGGAATGATGTCATAAACATAGTGGGTGACAAATCATTGTTACAGTGGCTGTGAAGTCACAGGTGTAGAATATGTGAGGTCATATACTGTGGATGTGACTTCATATATATTGGGTGGGATGTCATGAAGAGAGTGGATGTGAGTCATCAATACAGTCGTGTGACTTCATAGAGAATGGATATGATATCCTTCATAGTGAATATGATGAACATCAGTGTGTGTGATATCAATAGTGTGCGTGTGATAACCAAGATACAGTGGATGTCATAACAGATATATTGGGTGTGATGTCAGGTTCAGTGGTTGTGTTCTCATACACACAGTGTGTGTGATGTCATATGTAGTTGATGTGATGTCATCAATATCCTGGGAGACATGTCATAGAGACCGTGGCTGTGATGTCACATGTATAGTCAGTGTGATGTCATAATCAGTGGGTATGTAAGATATAGTGGGTGTGATGCCATCAATAGTGTGTTTTGATGTCATAATGAGTGAATGAGATGTCTTGAAAGTGCATGCAATGTCATACATACACCCAGACGGATGTCATGTATGGAGTGGGTGAGATGTCATCAATAGAATGGGTGTGAGGACACAGATACTGTGGATGTGATGTCACATGGGTAGAAGATGTGATGTCACAGTCAGTGGATGTGATGTCAGATACAGTGGCTGTGGTACCATGAATCCAGTGGATGTGATTTCATCAACACAGCAGTGTGATGTCATAAAGAGTGGGTGTGAGGGATACGTATATAAGGCCGAGGATGGCAGCAGATCGTGGGTGTGGTTTCACACATACTGTGGTTGTGATGACATAGATACAGCGGATATGTGATCAGATAGACTGGGTGTATGTCAGACATAGTGGTTGTGATGTCACACACAGTATATGATGTCACATGTGGTGGATCTGACATCATGAACATAGCGAGTGTCATATCATAGATACGGTGGCCATGATGTCACTGGTACAGTGGCTGTGATGTCATATATTGGACAGATGTCATATAGAGTGAGTGTGATGTTGTGAATACAGTGGTGTGATGTCATAAAGAGTGGATATCATGTCAAATATAGTGCGCATGATATGATAGATATAGTGGGTGTGATAACATTGATATAGTGGGTGGGATGACACAGATGGAGTGGGCATGTTGCCAGATAAAGTTGTGGTCTCAGACACACAGTGTATGATGTCATGTATGGTGGATATATTGTCATAGGTAGTGGGTGGGATGTCATACATACAGTGGATGTGATGTTGTGGATACAGTGGATGTGATATCACATATGGTGTGTGTGATGTCACATATAGTGGCTGTGTTCTCACCCACAGAGTGGGTGATGTCACGTACAGTGGATGTGACGTCGTAGACATAGTGGCTGTCATGTCATAGATACAGTGGCTCTGATGTCACAGATAGAGAATGGGTGATGTCATATACAGTTTATGTAACTTCCTCTATATCCAGTGGTTGTAATGACACATGTATAATCAATGTGATGTCATACACCTTGGATGAGATGTCACACCTACTGGGTGCAATGTCATGAACACAGTGGATGTGAGGTCTTAAAGTGTGATGACAAAGATAGAGTGGATGTGACACAGATATACTCTGTGTGATGTCATATATTGCTGTTGTGTTCTCATACACACATGACATGATGTCATATATAGTAGAGGTGATGTCATAAACATAGTGGGTGTGATATCATAGCTGTAGTGTCTGTAATGTCACATGTACAGGGGAAGTGATGTCATAATCAGTGGATCTGATGTCATATATAGTCAGTGTGATGTCATCTGTCATTCATATGATGTCATACATATCAGGGGTGTGGTGTCATACACACAGGGGTTGTGATGACCTAGATACAGAGGATAGGATACCAGAGATAGTGGGTGTATGTCAGAAAGAGCAGCTGTGTTGTCAGACACAGTGTGTCAGTTGTCACATGTAGGGGATAGGGTGTCATAAACATAGTGGCTGTCATGTCATAGATACAGTGGCTGTGATGTCATAGAGTGCACGTGATATCATCTATAGTGGGTGTGGTGTCATGAAAACAGTGGGTGGGATATCGTATATATATTGGTGTGAATTAATGAGTGCATATTATGTCATGTATAGTGCATATGATATCATACATATGGCAGGTGTGATATCAGCGATACAGTGGGAGTGTCGACACAGATACACTGGATGTAATAGCACATATACTGGGTGTGACGTCAGATATAGTGGTGGTGTTCTCATACACCCTGTGTGATGTCGTATATACTGGGTGTGAAGTTATAAGTACAGTGGGTGTAATGTCATAGATACAGTGGCTGTGATGTCACATGTATAGTAAATGTGATGTCATAATCAGTGTATGTGATGTCATAAATGCAGCGGTGTGATGTCATAAAGAGTGCATATTATGTCAGATACAGTGCATATAATATCATAGATAGAGTGGGGTTGATATCATCAATATACTATGTGTGCTGACACAGATACAGTGGGTAAGATGTCAGAGAAAGTTACGATGTGTTATAGTGGAAGTGATGTCATCTTTAGTGAGTGTGATGTCATGAAAACAGTGGATGGGATGTCATCAATGCAGCGGTGTGATTTAATACGGAGTGGATATGATGTAATAGCGGATAAAGTGGCTGTGATGTCAGATATAGTGTTTGTGTTCTCATACACACTGTGTCATGTTGTATATACTGAGTATGATGTTAGGAATATGGTGGGTGTGATGTCATAGATACAGTGGCTGTGATGTCACATGTATAGTAAATGTGATGTCATAATCAGTGGGTATGATGTCAGATAAAGTGGGTGTGATGCAATACACACTGTGCGTTTATGTCGTAAAGAGTGATTGTGATGTCATGTACACTTCTCATGACGTCATACAGATGCCCAGATTGATGTCATACATGGACTGGGTGTGGTGTGATCGAGAGAATGGGTGCAATGAGGCAGGTATAGTTTCTATGATGGCACATGTGTAGTTGATGTGATGTCATAATCAGTGGATGTGATGTCATATATATGGGTCTGATGTCATGAGTGCAGTGGATGTGATGTCATAAATAGAGCAGGGTGATATCATAAAGAGAGGATGTGATGTCATATATAGTGCATATGATCTCATGTTTATACTGGTCGTGATATCATCAATGCAGTGAGTGTGATGACTCAGATACAGTGCATGTGATGTCATGTGTAGAGAAGATGTGATGTCATACACAGTTGATGTGACTGCCTATATTTTGGTGTGATGTATTGAATACAGTGGAAGTGATGTCATCAGTACAGTTGTGTAATGTAAGAAACAGAAGATGTGATGTTCACATATAGTGCATATGATGCCATACAGCTAGATGGTGTGATGTCATGCATACAGTGGTTGTGACGACAGCGATAGAGTAGATGTGCTGTCAGAAATAGTGGACGTGATGTCAGATAGAGTTGCTGTGTGCTCATACACACAGTGTGTCTGATGTCACACATAGTGGGCATGACATCATAAGCATAGTAGATGTGATGCCATAGATACAGCGGTTGTGTTGTCCCATGTATAATCAATGTGAGGTCATACACAGTGGATGAGATGTCATACCTACTGGGTGCAATGTCATGAACACAGTGGACGTGATGTCATTAATACAGCGGTTGTCATGACACCGACACAGTAGATTTGATGTCAGGTATTGAGGGTGTGATGACACTGATACAGTAGATGTGATGTCAGATATTGCGGATGTGATGTCATATATAGTTGCTGTGTTCTCATACACACAGGGTGTGTGACGTCACATTGAGTGGACATGACGTCACAAACATAGGAGGTGTGCTGTCATAGATGCTGTGATTGTGTTGTCACATGTATAGTCAATATGATGTCATAAACAGAGGATGTGATGTCATACCTATTGGGTGGAATGTAGTGAACACAGTGGATGTGATGTCATAAGCACAGTGGTTTGATGTCATAATGAGTGGGTGTGATGTCGTATATAGTGCATATGAGGTCACACATATGTTGAGGGTGATGTCATACATGTACTGGGTGTGATGACAAAGATAGAGTGGATGTGATATCAGACATACTCTCTGTGACTTCAGATATAGTGGTTGTGTTCTCCTCCGCACATGTAGTAGAGGTGATGTCATCAGTGTGTGGTAACATAGATAGAGTCGCAGTCAGAGATCAGCTCCCCAGAAGAGACACACGGCACACTTGAGATGGCTCACCAGCTGCCATCCAGGAAGCCAAGTGGCTGGGACTGGGGAGGTGGTAAGACGTACCCCCCAACCTGGGGAGAGTTCGGTCGCCAAGCACCTGGTCGCCAGAGCTGCTCAGACCTTAGAACAGCACAAACCCCAGGCCCAACCAAATCTGCGCCTTTGAGGAGTACCCAAAAACCTGAATTTGAGCAGCTTAGTCTTGGGAAGTGCACGGAACCCATTGCCTGCCTCAGACAGTTCCCGGCAGAGCAATCTAGAGCCTGAGAAGAGTAGACCATGAAAGCACACATGCAGTGAGGTGGGGCAAACCCAGTGCAGCTGAAACACTGTGAGCACTATCCCACACATGACAGTGGTATTTGTTTGCAGTGATCCTCCCTCCCCAGAGCATGACTGAACAAGTGAGCCTAAAAGAGTGATCAAAATCACCTCTTGTGTCAGGGCGGAAATTAGACACTGAAGAGACCAGCAAACAGAAGCAGCCAAAATAAACAAAGGGAAATACAGCAGTGTGATATCATAAAGAGAGGACGTGATATAATACATAGTGCATATGATCTCATGTATATAGTTGTCATGATATCATCAATGCAGTGGGTGTGATGACTCAGATACAGTGGATGCAATGTCATGTGTGTAGAAGATGTGATGGTATATACAGTTGATGTGACTTCGTTTGTAGTGGATGGAATGTCATGAATACATGGATGTGACATCATAAATACAGCATTGTTATGTCATAGAGAATTAATATGATATCATATATCATGCATATGATGTCATTCGTCAGTGTGTGCGATATCATCGATGGCGTGGTTTTGATGACATTGAGAGAGTGTATGTGATGAGATACCATGGGTGTCATGTCAGATATAGTGGTTGTGTCATCATACACAGAGTGTGTGTGATGTTATCGATAGTGGGAATGATGTCATAAACATAGTGGGTGACAAATCATTGTTACAGTGGCTGTGAAGTCACAGGTGTAGAATATGTGAGGTCATATACTGTGGATGTGACTTCATATATATTGGGTGGGATGTCATGAAGAGAGTGGATGTGAGTCATCAATACAGTCGTGTGACTTCATAGAGAATGGATATGATATCCTTCATAGTGAATATGATGAACATCAGTGTGTGTGATATCAATAGTGTGCGTGTGATAACCAAGATACAGTGGATGTCATAACAGATATATTGGGTGTGATGTCAGGTTCAGTGGTTGTGTTCTCATACACACAGTGTGTGTGATGTCATATGTAGTTGATGTGATGTCATCAATATCCTGGGAGACATGTCATAGAGACCGTGGCTGTGATGTCACATGTATAGTCAGTGTGATGTCATAATCAGTGGGTATGTAAGATATAGTGGGTGTGATGCCATCAATAGTGTGTTTTGATGTCATAATGAGTGAATGAGATGTCTTGAAAGTGCATGCAATGTCATACATACACCCAGACGGATGTCATGTATGGAGTGGGTGAGATGTCATCAATAGAATGGGTGTGAGGACACAGATACTGTGGATGTGATGTCACATGGGTAGAAGATGTGATGTCACAGTCAGTGGATGTGATGTCAGATACAGTGGCTGTGGTACCATGAATCCAGTGGATGTGATTTCATCAACACAGCAGTGTGATGTCATAAAGAGTGGGTGTGAGGGATACGTATATAAGGCCGAGGATGGCAGCAGATCGTGGGTGTGGTTTCACACATACTGTGGTTGTGATGACATAGATACAGCGGATATGTGATCAGATAGACTGGGTGTATGTCAGACATAGTGGTTGTGATGTCACACACAGTATATGATGTCACATGTGGTGGATCTGACATCATGAACATAGCGAGTGTCATATCATAGATACGGTGGCCATGATGTCACTGGTACAGTGGCTGTGATGTCATATATTGGACAGATGTCATATAGAGTGAGTGTGATGTTGTGAATACAGTGGTGTGATGTCATAAAGAGTGGATATCATGTCAAATATAGTGCGCATGATATGATAGATATAGTGGGTGTGATAACATTGATATAGTGGGTGGGATGACACAGATGGAGTGGGCATGTTGCCAGATAAAGTTGTGGTCTCAGACACACAGTGTATGATGTCATGTATGGTGGATATATTGTCATAGGTAGTGGGTGGGATGTCATACATACAGTGGATGTGATGTTGTGGATACAGTGGATGTGATATCACATATGGTGTGTGTGATGTCACATATAGTGGCTGTGTTCTCACCCACAGAGTGGGTGATGTCACGTACAGTGGATGTGACGTCGTAGACATAGTGGCTGTCATGTCATAGATACAGTGGCTCTGATGTCACAGATAGAGAATGGGTGATGTCATATACAGTTTATGTAACTTCCTCTATATCCAGTGGTTGTAATGACACATGTATAATCAATGTGATGTCATACACCTTGGATGAGATGTCACACCTACTGGGTGCAATGTCATGAACACAGTGGATGTGAGGTCTTAAAGTGTGATGACAAAGATAGAGTGGATGTGACACAGATATACTCTGTGTGATGTCATATATTGCTGTTGTGTTCTCATACACACATGACATGATGTCATATATAGTAGAGGTGATGTCATAAACATAGTGGGTGTGATATCATAGCTGTAGTGTCTGTAATGTCACATGTACAGGGGAAGTGATGTCATAATCAGTGGATCTGATGTCATATATAGTCAGTGTGATGTCATCTGTCATTCATATGATGTCATACATATCAGGGGTGTGGTGTCATACACACAGGGGTTGTGATGACCTAGATACAGAGGATAGGATACCAGAGATAGTGGGTGTATGTCAGAAAGAGCAGCTGTGTTGTCAGACACAGTGTGTCAGTTGTCACATGTAGGGGATAGGGTGTCATAAACATAGTGGCTGTCATGTCATAGATACAGTGGCTGTGATGTCATAGAGTGCACGTGATATCATCTATAGTGGGTGTGGTGTCATGAAAACAGTGGGTGGGATATCGTATATATATTGGTGTGAATTAATGAGTGCATATTATGTCATGTATAGTGCATATGATATCATACATATGGCAGGTGTGATATCAGCGATACAGTGGGAGTGTCGACACAGATACACTGGATGTAATAGCACATATACTGGGTGTGACGTCAGATATAGTGGTGGTGTTCTCATACACCCTGTGTGATGTCGTATATACTGGGTGTGAAGTTATAAGTACAGTGGGTGTAATGTCATAGATACAGTGGCTGTGATGTCACATGTATAGTAAATGTGATGTCATAATCAGTGTATGTGATGTCATAAATGCAGCGGTGTGATGTCATAAAGAGTGCATATTATGTCAGATACAGTGCATATAATATCATAGATAGAGTGGGGTTGATATCATCAATATACTATGTGTGCTGACACAGATACAGTGGGTAAGATGTCAGAGAAAGTTACGATGTGTTATAGTGGAAGTGATGTCATCTTTAGTGAGTGTGATGTCATGAAAACAGTGGATGGGATGTCATCAATGCAGCGGTGTGATTTAATACGGAGTGGATATGATGTAATAGCGGATAAAGTGGCTGTGATGTCAGATATAGTGTTTGTGTTCTCATACACACTGTGTCATGTTGTATATACTGAGTATGATGTTAGGAATATGGTGGGTGTGATGTCATAGATACAGTGGCTGTGATGTCACATGTATAGTAAATGTGATGTCATAATCAGTGGGTATGATGTCAGATAAAGTGGGTGTGATGCAATACACACTGTGCGTTTATGTCGTAAAGAGTGATTGTGATGTCATGTACACTTCTCATGACGTCATACAGATGCCCAGATTGATGTCATACATGGACTGGGTGTGGTGTGATCGAGAGAATGGGTGCAATGAGGCAGGTATAGTTTCTATGATGGCACATGTGTAGTTGATGTGATGTCATAATCAGTGGATGTGATGTCATATATATGGGTCTGATGTCATGAGTGCAGTGGATGTGATGTCATAAATAGAGCAGGGTGATATCATAAAGAGAGGATGTGATGTCATATATAGTGCATATGATCTCATGTTTATACTGGTCGTGATATCATCAATGCAGTGAGTGTGATGACTCAGATACAGTGCATGTGATGTCATGTGTAGAGAAGATGTGATGTCATACACAGTTGATGTGACTGCCTATATTTTGGTGTGATGTATTGAATACAGTGGAAGTGATGTCATCAGTACAGTTGTGTAATGTAAGAAACAGAAGATGTGATGTTCACATATAGTGCATATGATGCCATACAGCTAGATGGTGTGATGTCATGCATACAGTGGTTGTGACGACAGCGATAGAGTAGATGTGCTGTCAGAAATAGTGGACGTGATGTCAGATAGAGTTGCTGTGTGCTCATACACACAGTGTGTCTGATGTCACACATAGTGGGCATGACATCATAAGCATAGTAGATGTGATGCCATAGATACAGCGGTTGTGTTGTCCCATGTATAATCAATGTGAGGTCATACACAGTGGATGAGATGTCATACCTACTGGGTGCAATGTCATGAACACAGTGGACGTGATGTCATTAATACAGCGGTTGTCATGACACCGACACAGTAGATTTGATGTCAGGTATTGAGGGTGTGATGACACTGATACAGTAGATGTGATGTCAGATATTGCGGATGTGATGTCATATATAGTTGCTGTGTTCTCATACACACAGGGTGTGTGACGTCACATTGAGTGGACATGACGTCATAAACATAGGAGGTGTGCTGTCATAGATGCTGTGGTTGTGTTGTCACATGTATAGTCAATATGATGTCATAAACAGAGGATGTGATGTCATACCTATTGGGTGGAATGTAGTGAACACAGTGGATGTGATGTCATAAGCACAGTGGTTTGATGTCATAATGAGTGGGTGTGATGTCGTATATAGTGCATATGAGGTCACACATATGTTGAGGGTGATGTCATACATGTACTGGGTGTGATGACAAAGATAGAGTGGATGTGATATCAGACATACTCTCTGTGACTTCAGATATAGTGGTTGTGTTCTCCTCCGCACATGTAGTAGAGGTGATGTCATCAGTGTGTGGTAACATAGATAGAGTCGCAGTCAGAGATCAGCTCCCCAGAAGAGACACACGGCACACTTGAGATGGCTCACCAGCTGCCATCCAGGAAGCCAAGTGGCTGGGACTGGGGAGGTGGTAAGACGTACCCCCCAACCTGGGGAGAGTTCGGTCGCCAAGCACCTGGTCGCCAGAGCTGCTCAGACCTTAGAACAGCACAAACCCCAGGCCCAACCAAATCTGCGCCTTTGAGGAGTACCCAAAAACCTGAATTTGAGCAGCTTAGTCTTGGGAAGTGCACGGAACCCATTGCCTGCCTCAGACAGTTCCCGGCAGAGCAATCTAGAGCCTGAGAAGAGTAGACCATGAAAGCACACATGCAGTGAGGTGGGGCAAACCCAGTGCAGCTGAAACACTGTGAGCACTATCCCACACATGACAGTGGTATTTGTTTGCAGTGATCCTCCCTCCCCAGAGCATGACTGAACAAGTGAGCCTAAAAGAGTGATCAAAATCACCTCTTGTGTCAGGGCGGAAATTAGACACTGAAGAGACCAGCAAACAGAAGCAGCCAAAATAAACAAAGGGAAATACAGCAGTGTGATATCATAAAGAGAGGACGTGATATAATACATAGTGCATATGATCTCATGTATATAGTTGTCATGATATCATCAATGCAGTGGGTGTGATGACTCAGATACAGTGGATGCAATGTCATGTGTATAGAAGATGTGATGGTATATACAGTTGATGTGACTTCGTTTGTAGTGGATGGAATGTCATGAATACATGGATGTGACATCATAAATACAGCATTGTTATGTCATAGAGAATTAATATGATATCATATATCATGCATATGATGTCATTCGTCAGTGTGTGCGATATCATCGATGGCGTGGTTTTGATGACATTGAGAGAGTGTATGTGATGAGATACCATGGGTGTCATGTCAGATATAGTGGTTGTGTCATCATACACAGAGTGTGTGTGATGTTATCGATAGTGGGAATGATGTCATAAACATAGTGGGTGACAAATCATTGTTACAGTGGCTGTGAAGTCACAGGTGTAGAATATGTGAGGTCATATACTGTGGATGTGACTTCATATATATTGGGTGGGATGTCATGAAGAGAGTGGATGTGAGTCATCAATACAGTCGTGTGACTTCATAGAGAATGGATATGATATCCTTCATAGTGAATATGATGAACATCAGTGTGTGTGATATCAATAGTGTGCGTGTGATAACCAAGATACAGTGGATGTCATAACAGATATATTGGGTGTGATGTCAGGTTCAGTGGTTGTGTTCTCATACACACAGTGTGTGTGATGTCATATGTAGTTGATGTGATGTCATCAATATCCTGGGAGACATGTCATAGAGACCGTGGCTGTGATGTCACATGTATAGTCAGTGTGATGTCATAATCAGTGGGTATGTAAGATATAGTGGGTGTGATGCCATCAATAGTGTGTTTTGATGTCATAATGAGTGAATGAGATGTCTTGAAAGTGCATGCAATGTCATACATACACCCAGACGGATGTCATGTATGGAGTGGGTGAGATGTCATCAATAGAATGGGTGTGAGGACACAGATACTGTGGGTGTGATGTCACATGGGTAGAAGATGTGATGTCACAGTCAGTGGATGTGATGTCAGATACAGTGGCTGTGGTACCATGAATCCAGTGGATGTGATTTCATCAACACAGCAGTGTGATGTCATAAAGAGTGGGTGTGAGGGATACGTATATAAGGCCGAGGATGGCAGCAGATCGTGGGTGTGGTTTCACACATACTGTGGTTGTGATGACATAGATACAGCGGATATGTGATCAGATAGACTGGGTGTATGTCAGACATAGTGGTTGTGATGTCACACACAGTATATGATGTCACATGTGGTGGATCTGACATCATGAACATAGCGAGTGTCATATCATAGATACGGTGTCCATGATGTCACTGGTACAGTGGCTGTGATGTCATATATTGGACAGATGTCATATAGAGTGAGTGTGATGTTGTGAATACAGTGGTGTGATGTCATAAAGAGTGGATATCATGTCAAATATAGTGCGCATGATATGATAGATATAGTGGGTGTGATAACATTGATATAGTGGGTGGGATGACACAGATGGAGTGGGCATGTTGCCAGATAAAGTTGTGGTCTCAGACACACAGTGTATGATGTCATGTATGGTGGATATATTGTCATAGATAGTGGGTGGGATGTCATACATACAGTGGATGTGATGTTGTGGATACAGTGGATGTGATATCACATATGGTGTGTGTGATGTCACATATAGTGGCTGTGTTCTCACCCACAGAGTGGGTGATGTCACGTACAGTGGATGTGACGTCGTAGACATAGTGGCTGTCATGTCATAGATACAGTGGCTCTGATGTCACAGATAGAGAATGGGTGATGTCATATACAGTTTATGTAACTTCCTCTATATCCAGTGGTTGTAATGACACATGTATAATCAATGTGATGTCATACACCTTGGATGAGATGTCACACCTACTGGGTGCAATGTCATGAACACAGTGGATGTGAGGTCTTAAAGTGTGATGACAAAGATAGAGTGGATGTGACACAGATATACTCTGTGTGATGTCATATATTGCTGTTGTGTTCTCATACACACATGACATGATGTCATATATAGTAGAGGTGATGTCATAAACATAGTGGGTGTGATATCATAGCTGTAGTGTCTGTAATGTCACATGTACAGGGGAAGTGATGTCATAATCAGTGGATCTGATGTCATATATAGTCAGTGTGATGTCATCTGTCATTCATATGATGTCATACATATCAGGGGTGTGGTGTCATACACACAGGGGTTGTGATGACCTAGATACAGAGGATAGGATACCAGAGATAGTGGGTGTATGTCAGAAAGAGCAGCTGTGTTGTCAGACACAGTGTGTCAGTTGTCACATGTAGGGGATAGGGTGTCATAAACATAGTGGCTGTCATGTCATAGATACAGTGGCTGTGATGTCATAGAGTGCACGTGATATCATCTATAGTGGGTGTGGTGTCATGAAAACAGTGGGTGGGATATCGTATATATATTGGTGTGAATTAATGAGTGCATATTATGTCATGTATAGTGCATATGATATCATACATATGGCAGGTGTGATATCAGCGATACAGTGGGAGTGTCGACACAGATACACTGGATGTAATAGCACATATACTGGGTGTGACGTCAGATATAGTGGTGGTGTTCTCATACACCCTGTGTGATGTCGTATATACTGGGTGTGAAGTTATAAGTACAGTGGGTGTAATGTCATAGATACAGTGGCTGTGATGTCACATGTATAGTAAATGTGATGTCATAATCAGTGTATGTGATGTCATAAATGCAGCGGTGTGATGTCATAAAGAGTGCATATTATGTCAGATACAGTGCATATAATATCATAGATAGAGTGGGGTTGATATCATCAATATACTATGTGTGCTGACACAGATACAGTGGGTAAGATGTCAGAGAAAGTTACGATGTGTTATAGTGGAAGTGATGTCATCTTTAGTGAGTGTGATGTCATGAAAACAGTGGATGGGATGTCATCAATGCAGCGGTGTGATTTAATACGGAGTGGATATGATGTAATAGCGGATAAAGTGGCTGTGATGTCAGATATAGTGTTTGTGTTCTCATACACACTGTGTCATGTTGTATATACTGAGTATGATGTTAGGAATATGGTGGGTGTGATGTCATAGATACAGTGGCTGTGATGTCACATGTATAGTAAATGTGATGTCATAATCAGTGGGTATGATGTCAGATAAAGTGGGTGTGATGCAATACACACTGTGCGTTTATGTCGTAAAGAGTGATTGTGATGTCATGTACACTTCTCATGACGTCATACAGATGCCCAGATTGATGTCATACATGGACTGGGTGTGGTGTGATCGAGAGAATGGGTGCAATGAGGCAGGTATAGTTTCTATGATGGCACATGTGTAGTTGATGTGATGTCATAATCAGTGGATGTGATGTCATATATATGGGTCTGATGTCATGAGTGCAGTGGATGTGATGTCATAAATAGAGCAGGGTGATATCATAAAGAGAGGATGTGATGTCATATATAGTGCATATGATCTCATGTTTATACTGGTCGTGATATCATCAATGCAGTGAGTGTGATGACTCAGATACAGTGCATGTGATGTCATGTGTAGAGAAGATGTGATGTCATACACAGTTGATGTGACTGCCTATATTTTGGTGTGATGTATTGAATACAGTGGAAGTGATGTCATCAATACAGTTGTGTAATGTAAGAAACAGAAGATGTGATGTTCATATATAGTGCATATGATGCCATACAGCTAGATGGTGTGATGTCATGCATACAGTGGTTGTGACGACAGCGATAGAGTAGATGTGCTGTCAGAAATAGTGGACGTGATGTCAGATAGAGTTGCTGTGTGCTCATACACACAGTGTGTCTGATGTCACACATAGTGGGCATGACATCATAAGCATAGTAGATGTGATGCCATAGATACAGCGGTTGTGTTGTCCCATGTATAATCAATGTGAGGTCATACACAGTGGATGAGATGTCATACCTACTGGGTGCAATGTCATGAACACAGTGGACGTGATGTCATTAATACAGCGGTTGTCATGACACCGACACAGTAGATTTGGTGTCAGATATTGAGGGTGTGATGACACTGATACAGTAGATGTGATGTCAGATATTGCGGATGTGATGTCATATATAGTTGCTGTGTTCTCATACACACAGGGTGTGTGACGTCACATTGAGTGGACATGACGTCATAAACATAGGAGGTGTGCTGTCATAGATGCTGTGGTTGTGTTGTCACATGTATAGTCAATATGATGTCATAAACAGAGGATGTGATGTCATACCTATTGGGTGGAATGTAGTGAACACAGTGGATGTGATGTCATAAGCACAGTGGTTTGATGTCATAATGAGTGGGTGTGATGTCGTATATAGTGCATATGAGGTCACACATATGTTGAGGGTGATGTCATACATGTACTGGGTGTGATGACAAAGATAGAGTGCATGTGATATCAGACATACTCTCTGTGACTTCAGATATAGTGGTTGTGTTCTCCTCCGCACATATAGTAGAGGTGATGTCATCAGTGTGTGGTAACATAGATAGAGTCGCAGTCAGAGATCAGCTCCCCAGAAGAGACACACGGCACACTTGAGACGGCTCACCAGCTGCCATCCAGGAAGCCAAGTGGCTGGGACTGGGGAGGTGGTAAGACGTACCCCCCACCTGGGGAGAGTTCGGTCGCCAAGCACCTGGTCGCCAGAGCTGCTCAGACCTTAGAACAGCACAAACCGCAGGCCCAACCGAATCTGTGCCTTTGAGGAGTACCCAAAAACCTGAATTTGAGCGGCTTAGTCTTGGAAAGTGCACGGAACCCAGGGCCTGCCTCAGACAGTTCCCAGCAGAGCAATCTAGAGCCTGAGAAGAGTAGACCATGAAAGCACACATGCAGTGAGGTGGGGCAAACCCAGTGCAGCTGAAACACTGTGAGCACTATCCCACACATGACAGTGGTATTTGTTTGCAGTGATCCTCCCTCCCCAGAGCATGACTGAACAAGTGAGCCTAAAAGAGTGATCAAAATCACCTCTTGTGTCAGGGCGGAAATTAGACACTGAAGAGACCAGCAAACAGAAGCAGCCAAAATAAACAAAGGGAAATACAGCAGTGTGATATCATAAAGAGGGGACGTGATATAATACATAGTGCATATGATCTCATGTATATAGTGGTCGTGATATCATCAATGCAGTGGGTGTGATGACTCAGATACAGTGGATGCAATGTCACGTGTATAGAAGATGTGATGGTATATACAGTTGATGTGACTTCGTTTATCGTGGATGGAATGTCATGAATACATGGATGTGACATCATAAATACAGCATTGTTATGTCATAGAGAATTAATATGATATCATATATCATGCATATGATGTCATTCGTCAGTGTGTGCGATATCATCGATGGCGTGGTTTTGATGACATTGAGAGAGTGTATGTGATGAGATACCATGGGTGTCATGTCAGATATAGTGGTTGTGTCATCATACACAGAGTGTGTGTGATGTTATCGATAGTGGGAATGATGTCATAAACATAGTGGGTGACAAATCATTGTTACAGTGGCTGTGAAGTCACAGGTGTAGAATATGTGAGGTCATATACTGTGGATGTGACTTCCTATATATTGGGTGGGATGTCATGAAGAGAGTGGATGTGAGTCATCAATACAGTCGTGTGACTTCATAGAGAATGGATATGATATCCTTCATAGTGAATATGATGAACATCAGTGTGTGTGATATCAATAGTGTGCGTGTGATAACCAAGATACAGTGGATGTCATAACAGATATATTGGGTGTGATGTCAGGTTCAGTGGTTGTGTTCTCATACACACAGTGTGTGTGATGTCATATGTAGTTGATGTGATGTCATCAATATCCTGGGAGACATGTCATAGAGACCGTGGCTGTGATGTCACATGTATAGTCAGTGTGATGTCATAATCAGTGGGTATGTAAGATATAGTGGGTGTGATGCCATCAATAGTGTGTTTTGATGTCATAATGAGTGAATGAGATGTCTTGAAAGTGCATGCAATGTCATACATACACCCAGACGGATGTCATGTATGGAGTGGGTGAGATGTCATCAATAGAATGGGTGTGAGGACACAGATACTGTGGATGTGATGTCACATGGGTAGAAGATGTGATGTCACAGTCAGTGGATGTGATGTCAGATACAGTGGCTGTGGTACCATGAATCCAGTGGATGTGATTTCATCAACACAGCAGTGTGATGTCATAAAGAGTGGGTGTGAGGGATACGTATATAAGGCCGAGGATGGCAGCAGATCGTGGGTGTGGTTTCACACATACTGTGGTTGTGATGACATAGATACAGTGGATATGAGATCAGATAGAGTGGGTGTATGTCAGACAGAGTGGTTGTGTTGTCACACACAGTATATGATGTCACAAGTGGTGGATCTGACATCATGAACATAGCGAGTGTCATATCATAGATATGGTGTCCATGATGTCACTGGTACAGTGGCTGTGATGTCATATAGTGGACGTGATGTCATATAGAGTGAGTGTGATGTTGTGAATACAGTGGTGTGATGTCATAAAGAGTGGATATCATGTCAAATATAGTTCGCATGATATGATAGATATAGTGGGTGAGATAACATTGATATAGTGGGTGTGATGGCACAGACGGAGTGGGCATGATGCCAGATAAAGTTGTGTTCTCAGACACACAGTGTATGATGTCATGTATGGTGGATATATTGTCATAGGTAGTGGGTGGGATGTCATACATATAGTGGATATGATGTTGTGGATACAGTGGATGTGATATCACATATGGTGTGTGTGATGTCACATATAGTGGCTGTGTTCTCACCCACAGAGTGGGTGATGTCACGTACAGTGGATGTGACGTCGTAGATATAGTGGCTGTCATGTCATAGATACAGTGGCTCTAATGTCACAGGTAGAGAATGGGCGATGTCATATACAGTTTATGTAACTTCCTCTATATCCAGTGGTTGTATGGTCACATGTATAATCAATGTGATGTCATACACCTTGGGTGAGATGTCACACCTACTGGGTGCAATGTCATGAACACAGTGGATGTGAGGTCATAAAGTGTAATGACAAAGATAGAGTGGATGTGACACAGATATACTCTGTGTGATGTCATATATTGCTGTTGTGTTCTCATACACACATGACATGATGTCATATATAGTAGAGGTGATGTCATAAACATAGTGGGTGTGATATCATAGCTGTAGTGTCTGTAATGTCACATGTACAGGGGAAGTGATGTCATAATCAGTGGATCTGATGTCATATATAGTCAGTGTGATGTCATCTGTCATTCATATGATGTCATACATATCAGGGGTGTGGTGTCATACATACAGGGGTTGTGATGACCTAGATACAGAGGATAGGATACCAGAGATAGTGGGTGTATGTCAGAAAGAGCAGCTGTGTTGTCACACACAGTGTGTCAGTTGTCACATGTAGTGGATAGGGTGTCATAAACATAGTGGCTGTCATGTCATAGATACAGTGGCTGTGATGTCATAGAGTGCACGTGATATCATCTATAGTGGGTGTGGTGTCATGAAAACAGTGGGTGGGATATCGTATATATATTGGTGTGAATTAATGAGTGCATATTATGTCATGTATAGTGCATATGATATCATACATATGGCAGGTGTGATATCAGCGATACAGTGGGAGTGTCGACACAGATACACTGGATGTAATAGCACATATACTGGGTGTGACGTCAGATATAGTGGTGGTGTTCTCATACACCCTGTGTGATGTCGTATATACTGGGTGTGAAGTTATAAGTACAGTGGGTGTAATGTCATAGATACAGTGGCTGTGATGTCACATGTATAGTAAATGTGATGTCATAATCAGTGTATGTGATGTCATAAATGCAGCGGTGTGATGTCATAAAGAGTGCATATTATGTCAGATACAGTGCATATAATATCATAGATAGAGTGGGGTTGATATCATCAATATACTATGTGTGCTGACACAGATACAGTGGGTAAGATGTCAGAGAAAGTTACGATGTGTTATAGTGGAAGTGATGTCATCTTTAGTGAGTGTGATGTCATGAAAACAGTGGATGGGATGTCATCAATGCAGCGGTGTGATTTAATACGGAGTGGATATGATGTAATAGCGGATAAAGTGGCTGTGATGTCAGATATAGTGTTTGTGTTCTCATACACACTGTGTCATGTTGTATATAATGAGTATGATGTTAGGAATATGGTGGGTGTGATGTCATAGATACAGTGGCTGTGATGTCACATGTATAGTAAATGTGATGTCATAATCAGTGGGTATGATGTCAGATAAAGTGGGTGTGATGCAATACACACTGTGCGTTTATGTCGTAAAGAGTGATTGTGATGTCATGTACACTTCTCATGACGTCATACAGATGCCCAGATTGATGTCATACATGGACTGGGTGTGGTGTGATCGAGAGAATGGGTGCAATGAGGCAGGTATAGTTTCTATGATGGCACATGTGTAGTTGATGTGATGTCATAATCAGTGGATGTGATGTCATATATATGGGTCTGATGTCATGAGTGCAGTGGATGTGATGTCATAAATAGAGCAGGGTGATATCATAAAGAGAGGATGTGATGTCATATATAGTGCATATGATCTCATGTTTATACTGGTCGTGATATCATCAATGCAGTGAGTGTGATGACTCAGATACAGTGCATGTGATGTCATGTGTAGAGAAGATGTGATGTCATACACAGTTGATGTGACTGCCTATATTTTGGTGTGATGTATTGAATACAGTGGAAGTGATGTCATCAATACAGTTGTGTAATGTAAGAAACAGAAGATGTGATGTTCATATATAGTGCATATGATGCCATACAGCTAGATGGTGTGATGTCATGCATACAGTGGTTGTGACGACAGCGATAGAGTAGATGTGCTGTCAGAAATAGTGGACGTGATGTCAGATAGAGTTGCTGTGTGCTCATACACACAGTGTGTCTGATGTCACACATAGTGGGCATGACATCATAAGCATAGTAGATGTGATGCCATAGATACAGTGGTTGTGTTGTCCCATGTATAATCAATGTGAGGTCATACACAGTGGATGAGATGTCATACCTACTGGGTGCAATGTCATGAACACAGTGGACGTGATGTCATTAATACAGCGGTTGTCATGACACCGACACAGTAGATTTGGTGTCAGATATTGAGGGTGTGATGACACTGATACAGTAGATGTGATGTCAGATATTGCGGATGTGATGTCATATATAGTTGCTGTGTTCTCATACACACAGGGTGTGTGACGTCACATTGAGTGGACATGACGTCACAAACATAGGAGGTGTGCTGTCATAGATGCTGTGATTGTGTTGTCACATGTATAGTCAATATGATGTCATAAACAGAGGATGTGATGTCATACCTATTGGGTGGAATGTAGTGAACACAGTGGATGTGATGTCATAAGCACAGTGGTTTGATGTCATAATGAGTGGGTGTGATGTCGTATATAGTGCATATGAGGTCACACATATGTTGAGGGTGATGTCATACATGTACTGGGTGTGATGACAAAGATAGAGTGCATGTGATATCAGACATACTCTCTGTGACTTCAGATATAGTGGTTGTGTTCTCCTCCGCACATATAGTAGAGGTGATGTCATCAGTGTGTGGTAACATAGATAGAGTCGCAGTCAGAGATCAGCTCCCCAGAAGAGACACACGGCACACTTGAGACGGCTCACCAGCTGCCATCCAGGAAGCCAAGTGGCTGGGACTGGGGAGGTGGTAAGACGTACCCCCCACCTGGGGAGAGTTCGGTCGCCAAGCACCTGGTCGCCAGAGCTGCTCAGACCTTAGAACAGCACAAACCGCAGGCCCAACCGAATCTGTGCCTTTGAGGAGTACCCAAAAACCTGAATTTGAGCGGCTTAGTCTTGGAAAGTGCACGGAACCCAGGGCCTGCCTCAGACAGTTCCCAGCAGAGCAATCTAGAGCCTGAGAAGAGTAGACCATGAAAGCACACATGCAGTGAGGTGGGGCAAACCCAGTGCAGCTGAAACACTGTGAGCACTATCCCACACATGACAGTGGTATTTGTTTGCAGTGATCCTCCCTCCCCAGAGCATGACTGAACAAGTGAGCCTAAAAGAGTGATCAAAATCACCTCTTGTGTCAGGGCGGAAATTAGACACTGAAGAGACCAGCAAACAGAAGCAGCCAAAATAAACAAAGGGAAATACAGCAGTGTGATATCATAAAGAGGGGACGTGATATAATACATAGTGCATATGATCTCATGTATATAGTGGTCGTGATATCATCAATGCAGTGGGTGTGATGACTCAGATACAGTGGATGCAATGTCACGTGTATAGAAGATGTGATGGTATATACAGTTGATGTGACTTCGTTTATCGTGGATGGAATGTCATGAATACATGGATGTGACATCATAAATACAGCATTGTTATGTCATAGAGAATTAATATGATATCATATATCATGCATATGATGTCATTCGTCAGTGTGTGCGATATCATCGATGGCGTGGTTTTGATGACATTGAGAGAGTGTATGTGATGAGATACCATGGGTGTCATGTCAGATATAGTGGTTGTGTCATCATACACAGAGTGTGTGTGATGTTATCGATAGTGGGAATGATGTCATAAACATAGTGGGTGACAAATCATTGTTACAGTGGCTGTGAAGTCACAGGTGTAGAATATGTGAGGTCATATACTGTGGATGTGACTTCATATATATTGGGTGGGATGTCATGAAGAGAGTGGATGTGAGTCATCAATACAGTCGTGTGACTTCATAGAGAATGGATATGATATCCTTCATAGTGAATATGATGAACATCAGTGTGTGTGATATCAATAGTGTGCGTGTGATAACCAAGATACAGTGGATGTCATAACAGATATATTGGGTGTGATGTCAGGTTCAGTGGTTGTGTTCTCATACACACAGTGTGTGTGATGTCATATGTAGTTGATGTGATGTCATCAATATCCTGGGAGACATGTCATAGAGACCGTGGCTGTGATGTCACATGTATAGTCAGTGTGATGTCATAATCAGTGGGTATGTAAGATATAGTGGGTGTGATGCCATCAATAGTGTGTTTTGATGTCATAATGAGTGAATGAGATGTCTTGTAAGTGCATGCAATGTCATACATACACCCAGACGGATGTCATGTATGGAGTGGGTGAGATGTCATCAATAGAATGGGTGTGAGGACACAGATACTGTGGATGTGATGTCACATGGGTAGAAGATGTGATGTCACAGTCAGTGGATGTGATGTCAGATACAGTGGCTGTGGTACCATGAATCCAGTGGATGTGATTTCATCAACACAGCAGTGTGATGTCATAAAGAGTGGGTGTGAGGGATACGTATATAAGGCCGAGGATGGCAGCAGATCGTGGGTGTGGTTTCACACATACTGTGGTTGTGATGACATAGATACAGTGGATATGAGATCAGATAGAGTGGGTGTATGTCAGACAGAGTGGTTGTGTTGTCACACACAGTATATGATGTCACAAGTGGTGGATCTGACATCATGAACATAGCGAGTGTCATATCATAGATATGGTGTCCATGATGTCACTGGTACAGTGGCTGTGATGTCATATAGTGGACGTGATGTCATATAGAGTGAGTGTGATGTTGTGAATACAGTGGTGTGATGTCATAAAGAGTGGATATCATGTCAAATATAGTTCGCATGATATGATAGATATAGTGGGTGAGATAACATTGATATAGTGGGTGTGATGGCACAGACGGAGTGGGCATGATGCCAGATAAAGTTGTGTTCTCAGACACACAGTGTATGATGTCATGTATGGTGGATATATTGTCATAGGTAGTGGGTGGGATGTCATACATATAGTGGATATGATGTTGTGGATACAGTGGATGTGATATCACATATGGTGTGTGTGATGTCACATATAGTGGCTGTGTTCTCACCCACAGAGTGGGTGATGTCACGTACAGTGGATGTGACGTCGTAGATATAGTGGCTGTCATGTCATAGATACCGTGGCTCTAATGTCACAGGTAGAGAATGGGCGATGTCATATACAGTTTATGTAACTTCCTCTATATCCAGTGGTTGTATGGTCACATGTATAATCAATGTGATGTCATACACCTTGGGTGAGATGTCACACCTACTGGGTGCAATGTCATGAACACAGTGGATGTGAGGTCATAAAGTGTAATGACAAAGATAGAGTGGATGTGACACAGATATACTCTGTGTGATGTCATATATTGCTGTTGTGTTCTCATACACACATGACATGATGTCATATATAGTAGAGGTGATGTCATAAACATAGTGGGTGTGATATCATAGCTGTAGTGTCTGTAATGTCACATGTACAGGGGAAGTGATGTCATAATCAGTGGATCTGATGTCATATATAGTCAGTGTGATGTCATCTGTCATTCATATGATGTCATACATATCAGGGGTGTGGTGTCATACACACAGGGGTTGTGATGACCTAGATACAGAGGATAGGATACCAGAGATAGTGGGTGTATGTCAGAAAGAGCAGCTGTGTTGTCACACACAGTGTGTCAGTTGTCACATGTAGTGGATAGGGTGTCATAAACATAGTGGCTGTCATGTCATAGATACAGTGGCTGTGATGTCATAGAGTGCACGTGATATCATCTATAGTGGGTGTGGTGTCATGAAAACAGTGGGTGGGATATCGTATATATATTGGTGTGAATTAATGAGTGCATATTATGTCATGTATAGTGCATATGATATCATACATATGGCAGGTGTGATATCAGCGATACAGTGGGAGTGTCGACACAGATACACTGGATGTAATAGCACATATACTGGGTGTGACGTCAGATATAGTGGTGGTGTTCTCATACACCCTGTGTGATGTCGTATATACTGGGTGTGAAGTTATAAGTACAGTGGGTGTAATGTCATAGATACAGTGGCTGTGATGTCACATGTATAGTAAATGTGATGTCATAATCAGTGTATGTGATGTCATAAATGCAGCGGTGTGATGTCATAAAGAGTGCATATTATGTCAGATACAGTGCATATAATATCATAGATAGAGTGGGGTTGATATCATCAATATACTATGTGTGCTGACACAGATACAGTGGGTAAGATGTCAGAGAAAGTTACGATGTGTTATAGTGGAAGTGATGTCATCTTTAGTGAGTGTGATGTCATGAAAACAGTGGATGGGATGTCATCAATGCAGCGGTGTGATTTAATACGGAGTGGATATGATGTAATAGCGGATAAAGTGGCTGTGATGTCAGATATAGTGTTTGTGTTCTCATACACACTGTGTCATGTTGTATATAATGAGTATGATGTTAGGAATATGGTGGGTGTGATGTCATAGATACAGTGGCTGTGATGTCACATGTATAGTAAATGTGATGTCATAATCAGTGGGTATGATGTCAGATAAAGTGGGTGTGATGCAATACACACTGTGCGTTTATGTCGTAAAGAGTGATTGTGATGTCATGTACACTTCTCATGACGTCATACAGATGCCCAGATTGATGTCATACATGGACTGGGTGTGGTGTGATCGAGAGAATGGGTGCAATGAGGCAGGTATAGTTTCTATGATGGCACATGTGTAGTTGATGTGATGTCATAATCAGTGGATGTGATGTCATATATATGGGTCTGATGTCATGAGTGCAGTGGGTGTGATGTCATAAATAGAGCAGGGTGATATCATAAAGAGAGGATGTGATGTCATATATAGTGCATATGATCTCATGTTTATACTGGTCGTGATATCATCAATGCAGTGAGTGTGATGACTCAGATACAGTGCATGTGATGTCATGTGTAGAGAAGATGTGATGTCATACACAGTTGATGTGACTGCCTATATTTTGGTGTGATGTATTGAATACAGTGGAAGTGATGTCATCAATACAGTTGTGTAATGTAAGAAACAGAAGATGTGATGTTCATATATAGTGCATATGATGCCATACAGCTAGATGGTGTGATGTCATGCATACAGTGGTTGTGACGACAGCGATAGAGTAGATGTGCTGTCAGAAATAGTGGACGTGATGTCAGATAGAGTTGCTGTGTGCTCATACACACAGTGTGTCTGATGTCACACATAGTGGGCATGACATCATAAGCATAGTAGATGTGATGCCATAGATACAGTGGTTGTGTTGTCCCATGTATAATCAATGTGAGGTCATACACAGTGGATGAGATGTCATACCTACTGGGTGCAATGTCATGAACACAGTGGACGTGATGTCATTAATACAGCGGTTGTCATGACACCGACACAGTAGATTTGGTGTCAGATATTGAGGGTGTGATGACACTGATACAGTAGATGTGATGTCAGATATTGCGGATGTGATGTCATATATAGTTGCTGTGTTCTCATACACACAGGGTGTGTGACGTCACATTGAGTGGACATGACGTCACAAACATAGGAGGTGTGCTGTCATAGATGCTGTGATTGTGTTGTCACATGTATAGTCAATATGATGTCATAAACAGAGGATGTGATGTCATACCTATTGGGTGGAATGTAGTGAACACAGTGGATGTGATGTCATAAGCACAGTGGTTTGATGTCATAATGAGTGGGTGTGATGTCGTATATAGTGCATATGAGGTCACACATATGTTGAGGGTGATGTCATACATGTACTGGGTGTGATGACAAAGATAGAGTGCATGTGATATCAGACATACTCTCTGTGACTTCAGATATAGTGGTTGTGTTCTCCTCCGCACATATAGTAGAGGTGATGTCATCAGTGTGTGGTAACATAGATAGAGTCGCAGTCAGAGATCAGCTCCCCAGAAGAGACACACGGCACACTTGAGACGGCTCACCAGCTGCCATCCAGGAAGCCAAGTGGCTGGGACTGGGGAGGTGGTAAGACGTACCCCCCACCTGGGGAGAGTTCGGTCGCCAAGCACCTGGTCGCCAGAGCTGCTCAGACCTTAGAACAGCACAAACCGCAGGCCCAACCGAATCTGTGCCTTTGAGGAGTACCCAAAAACCTGAATTTGAGCGGCTTAGTCTTGGAAAGTGCACGGAACCCAGGGCCTGCCTCAGACAGTTCCCAGCAGAGCAATCTAGAGCCTGAGAAGAGTAGACCATGAAAGCACACATGCAGTGAGGTGGGGCAAACCCAGTGCAGCTGAAACACTGTGAGCACTATCCCACACATGACAGTGGTATTTGTTTGCAGTGATCCTCCCTCCCCAGAGCATGACTGAACAAGTGAGCCTAAAAGAGTGATCAAAATCACCTCTTGTGTCAGGGCGGAAATTAGACACTGAAGAGACCAGCAAACAGAAGCAGCCAAAATAAACAAAGGGAAATACAGCAGTGTGATATCATAAAGAGGGGACGTGATATAATACATAGTGCATATGATCTCATGTATATAGTGGTCGTGATATCATCAATGCAGTGGGTGTGATGACTCAGATACAGTGGATGCAATGTCACGTGTATAGAAGATGTGATGGTATATACAGTTGATGTGACTTCGTTTATCGTGGATGGAATGTCATGAATACATGGATGTGACATCATAAATACAGCATTGTTATGTCATAGAGAATTAATATGATATCATATATCATGCATATGATGTCATTCGTCAGTGTGTGCGATATCATCGATGGCGTGGTTTTGATGACATTGAGAGAGTGTATGTGATGAGATACCATGGGTGTCATGTCAGATATAGTGGTTGTGTCATCATACACAGAGTGTGTGTGATGTTATCGATAGTGGGAATGATGTCATAAACATAGTGGGTGACAAATCATTGTTACAGTGGCTGTGAAGTCACAGGTGTAGAATATGTGAGGTCATATACTGTGGATGTGACTTCATATATATTGGGTGGGATGTCATGAAGAGAGTGGATGTGAGTCATCAATACAGTCGTGTGACTTCATAGAGAATGGATATGATATCCTTCATAGTGAATATGATGAACATCAGTGTGTGTGATATCAATAGTGTGCGTGTGATAACCAAGATACAGTGGATGTCATAACAGATATATTGGGTGTGATGTCAGGTTCAGTGGTTGTGTTCTCATACACACAGTGTGTGTGATGTCATATGTAGTTGATGTGATGTCATCAATATCCTGGGAGACATGTCATAGAGACCGTGGCTGTGATGTCACATGTATAGTCAGTGTGATGTCATAATCAGTGGGTATGTAAGATATAGTGGGTGTGATGCCATCAATAGTGTGTTTTGATGTCATAATGAGTGAATGAGATGTCTTGAAAGTGCATGCAATGTCATACATACACCCAGACGGATGTCATGTATGGAGTGGGTGAGATGTCATCAATAGAATGGGTGTGAGGACACAGATACTGTGGATGTGATGTCACATGGGTAGAAGATGTGATGTCACAGTCAGTGGATGTGATGTCAGATACAGTGGCTGTGGTACCATGAATCCAGTGGATGTGATTTCATCAACACAGCAGTGTGATGTCATAAAGAGTGGGTGTGAGGGATACGTATATAAGGCCGAGGATGGCAGCAGATCGTGGGTGTGGTTTCACACATACTGTGGTTGTGATGACATAGATACAGTGGATATGAGATCAGATAGAGTGGGTGTATGTCAGACAGAGTGGTTGTGTTGTCACACACAGTATATGATGTCACAAGTGGTGGATCTGACATCATGAACATAGCGAGTGTCATATCATAGATATGGTGTCCATGATGTCACTGGTACAGTGGCTGTGATGTCATATAGTGGACGTGATGTCATACAGAGTGAGTGTGATGTTGTGAATACAGTGGTGTGATGTCATAAAGAGTGGATATCATGTCAAATATAGTTCGCATGATATGATAGATATAGTGGGTGAGATAACATTGATATAGTGGGTGTGATGGCACAGACGGAGTGGGCATGATGCCAGATAAAGTTGTGTTCTCAGACACACAGTGTATGATGTCATGTATGGTGGATATATTGTCATAGGTAGTGGGTGGGATGTCATACATATAGTGGATATGATGTTGTGGATACAGTGGATGTGATATCACATATGGTGTGTGTGATGTCACATATAGTGGCTGTGTTCTCACCCACAGAGTGGGTGATGTCACGTACAGTGGATGTGACGTCGTAGATATAGTGGCTGTCATGTCATAGATACAGTGGCTCTAATGTCACAGGTAGAGAATGGGCGATGTCATATACAGTTTATGTAACTTCCTCTATATCCAGTGGTTGTATGGTCACATGTATAATCAATGTGATGTCATACACCTTGGGTGAGATGTCACACCTACTGGGTGCAATGTCATGAACACAGTGGATGTGAGGTCATAAAGTGTAATGACAAAGATAGAGTGGATGTGACACAGATATACTCTGTGTGATGTCATATATTGCTGTTGTGTTCTCATACACACATGACATGATGTCATATATAGTAGAGGTGATGTCATAAACATAGTGGGTGTGATATCATAGCTGTAGTGTCTGTAATGTCACATGTACAGGGGAAGTGATGTCATAATCAGTGGATCTGATGTCATATATAGTCAGTGTGATGTCATCTGTCATTCATATGATGTCATACATATCAGGGGTGTGGTGTCATACATACAGGGGTTGTGATGACCTAGATACAGAGGATAGGATACCAGAGATAGTGGGTGTATGTCAGAAAGAGCAGCTGTGTTGTCACACACAGTGTGTCAGTTGTCACATGTAGTGGATAGGGTGTCATAAACATAGTGGCTGTCATGTCATAGATACAGTGGCTGTGATGTCATAGAGTGCACGTGATATCATCTATAGTGGGTGTGGTGTCATGAAAACAGTGGGTGGGATATCGTACATATATTGGTGTGAATTAATGAGTGCATATTATGTCATGTATAGTGCATATGATATCATACATATGGCAGGTGTGATATCAGCGATACAGTGGGAGTGTCGACACAGATACACTGGATGTAATAGCACATATACTGGGTGTGACGTCAGATATAGTGGTGGTGTTCTCATACACCCTGTGTGATGTCGTATATACTGGGTGTGAAGTTATAAGTACAGTGGGTGTAATGTCATAGATACAGTGGCTGTGATGTCACATGTATAGTAAATGTGATGTCATAATCAGTGTATGTGATGTCATAAATGCAGCGGTGTGATGTCATAAAGAGTGCATATTATGTCAGATACAGTGCATATAATATCATAGATAGAGTGGGGTTGATATCATCAATATACTATGTGTGCTGACACAGATACAGTGGGTAAGATGTCAGAGAAAGTTACGATGTGTTATAGTGGAAGTGATGTCATCTTTAGTGAGTGTGATGTCATGAAAACAGTGGATGGGATGTCATCAATGCAGCGGTGTGATTTAATACGGAGTGGATATGATGTAATAGCGGATAAAGTGGCTGTGATGTCAGATATAGTGTTTGTGTTCTCATACACACTGTGTCATGTTGTATATACTGAGTATGATGTTAGGAATATGGTGGGTGTGATGTCATAGATACAGTGGCTGTGATGTCACATGTATAGTAAATGTGATGTCATAATCAGTGGGTATGATGTCAGATAAAGTGGGTGTGATGCAATATACCCTGTGCGTTTATGTCGTAAAGAGTGATTGTGATGTCATGTACACTCCTCATGACGTCATACAGATGCCCAGATTGATGTCATACATGGACTGGGTGTGGTGTGATCAAGAGAATGGGTCCAATGAGGCAGATACAGTTTCTATGATGGCACATGTGTAGTTGATATGATGTCATAATCAGTGGATGTGATGTCATATATATGGGTCTGATGTCATGAGTGCAGTGGATGTGATGTCATAAATAGAGCAGAGTGATGTCATAAAGAGAGGATGTGATATCATATATAGTGCATATGATCTCATGTTTATACTGGTCGTGATATCATCAATGCAGTGAGTGCGAAGACTCAGATACAGTGCATGTGATGTCATGTGTGAAGAAGATGTGATGTCATACACAGTTGATGTGACTTCCTATATTTTGGTGTGCTGTATTGAGTACAGTGGAAGTGATGTCATCAATACAGTTGTGTAATGTAAGAAACAGAAGATGTGATGTTCATATATAGTGCATATGATGCCATACAGCTAGTTGGTGTGATGTCATGCATACAGTGGTTGTGACGACACCGATAGAGTAGATATGCTGTCAGAAATAGTGGACGTGATGTCAGATAGAGTTGCTGTGTGCTCATACACACAGTGTGTCTGATGTCACACATAGTGGGCATGACATCATAAGCATAGTAGATGTGATGCCATAGATACAGCGGTTGTGTTGTCTCATGTATAATCAATGTGAGGTCATACACAGTGGATGAGATGTCATACCTACTGGGTGCAATGTCATGAACACAGTGGACGTGATGACATTAATACAGCGGTTGTCATGACACCGACACAGTAGATTTGATGTCAGATATTGAGGGTGTGATGACACTGATACAGTAGATGTGATGTCAGATATTGTGGATGTGATGTCATATATAGTTGCTGTGTTCTCATACACAGTGTGTGTGACGTCACATAGAGTGGGCATGAAGTCATAAACATAGGAGGTGTGCTGTCATAGATGCAGTGGTTGTGTTGTCACATGTATAGTCAATATGATGTCATAAACAGAGGATGTGATGTCATACCTATTGGGTGGAATGTAGTGAACACAGTGGATGTGATGTCATAAGCACAGTGGTTTGATGTCATAATGAGTGGGTGTGATGTCGTATATAGTGCATATGAGGTCACACATATGTTGAGGGTGATGTCATACATATACTGGTTGTGATGACAAAGATAGAGTGAATGTGATATCAGACATACTCTCTGTGACTTCATATATAATGGTTGTGTTCTCATACGCACATATAGTATAGGTGATGTCATCAGTGTGTGCTAACATAGATAGAGTCGCAGTCAGAGATCAGCTCCCCAGAAGAGACACACGGCACACTTGAGACGGCTCACCAGCTGCCATCCAGGAAGCCAAGTGGCTGGGACTGGGGAGGTGGTAAGACATACCCCCCACCTGGGGAGAGTTCGGTCGCCGAGCACCTGGTCGCCAGAGCTGCTCAGACCTTAGAACAGCACAAACCCCAGACCCAACTGAATCTGCGCCTTTGAGGAGTACCCAAAAACCTGAATTTGAGCGGCTTAGACTTGGGAAGTGCACGCAACCCAGGCCCTGCCTCAGACAGTTCCCGGCAGAGCAACCTAGAGCCTGAGAAGAGTAGACCATGAAAGCACACATGCAGTGAGGTGGGGCAAACCCAGTGCAGCTGAAACACTGTGAGCACTACCCCATACATGACAGTGGTTTTTCTTTGCAGTGATCCTCCCTCCCCAGAGCATGACTGAACAAGTGTGCCTAAATAAGTGACCACCTTTACCCCCTTGTGTCAGGGTAAGAATTAGACACTGAAGAAGCCTGCAAACAGAAGAAGCCAAAATAAACAGAGGGAACTTCTTTGAAAGTGACAGGTGCACCTGATTCAAACCCTGTAGTTAACACCAACTACATTGGAAGGGGTCTATAGATCTTGACACGTATAAGCTAGAACAAGGAACTATCTGAAACTGAACTGACTCCACACCTCCTGCAACAGCTCCAGAGAAATTCCTAGATATATTTTTAATATTATCACTTAAAAATTGTTTTTAATTTTTTTTTAATTTTTAAGTCCTCTATTACTCCTTTAATTTTTATTTTTATAACCTACTATTACCTTTCAAAAAAGACCCTATATTTTTTCATTTATTTTTATAAAGCAAACTTCATATATATATTTTAAATAATTTTTGTGATTTTGTTTTGTTTTTTATAATGTATTTTTGAGAGTCTAACCTCTACTGTAGATTTTTAATCTTTGCTTTTTAGTATTTGTTATCCATTTTGTACCTTTAAGAATCCAATCTTCAGTGCCCAATTTTACTTAGGAGTGTGATACTGGCTTGATTACTCTCTCCCTCTTTTGAGTCTCCTTTTTCTCCCCCAGTTCACCTCTATCTGCTCCCTCCCCCTTCTCTTCTTTACCCAACTCTGTGAATCTCTGTGTGTGTTCTGGCCTGTGGAGAAAACTTAAGGACCTGATTACTGCCTAGATCTGTCTGTTTCCTTTTGATCCCCCATCTTCCCCTCCTGGTCAGCTCTATCTCCTTCCTCCCTCTTGTCTTCTCTATGTAACTCTGTGAACCTCTCTGAGGGTTCCAGACTATGGAGAGCACATAGGAAATTGATTACTGGCTAACTTGTGCTCGCCCTTTTTGATTGCCCCTCTTCTCCTCCTGGTCACCTCCATCTCCCTCCTTCCTCTTCTCTTCTCCATGTAACTCTGTGAAACTCTCTGGTGTCCCTCACTGTGGAGAATATTTTCACCATTAACCTAGATGTTTTATCATCAGTGCTGTGTGGATGGAGAAGTTTTGAGGCTATTGTATGAATAAAACTGAAAACCAGAGGCAGGAGGCTTAAGCCCATAACCTGAGAACACCAGAGAACTCCTGACCCCAGGGAACATTAATCGATAAGACCTCATCCAAAAGCCTCCACACGTTCACTGAAACCAAGCACCACCCAAGAGCCAAAAAGTTTCGGAGAAAGACATACCACGTGAATTCTCTAGCAACACAGGAACATAGCCCTGAGCTTCAATATACAGGCTGCCCAAAGTCACACCAAACCCACAGACATGTCAGAACTCACTACTGGGCACTTCATTGTACTCCAGAAAGAAGAAATCCAGCTCCACCCACCAGAACACCGACACAAGCTTCCCTAACCAGGAAACCTTGACAAGCCACCTGTCCAACCCCACCCACAGGGAGGAACCTCCACAATAAAGAGGAACCACAAACTGCCAAAATACAGAAAGGCCACCCCAAACACAGCAATATAAACAAGACAAAAAGGCAGAGAAATACACAGCAGGTAAAGGAACAGGATAAATGCCCATCGAACCAAACAAAAGGGGAGGAGATAGGGAGTCTACTTGAAAAAGAATTCATTATAATGATAGTAAAAATGATCCAAAATCTTGAACACAAAATGGAGTTACAGATAAATAGCCTGGAGACAAGGATTGAGAAGATGTAAGAAATGTTTAACAAGGACCTAGAAGACATAAAAAAGAGTCAATCAATAATGAATAATGCAGTAAATGAGATCAAAAACACTCTGGAGGGAACCAACAGTAGAATAATGGAGGCAGAAGATAGGATGAGTGAGGTAGAAGACAGAATGGTAGAAATAAATGAAGCAGAGAGGAAAAAAGAAAAAAGAATTAAAAGAAATGGGGACAACCTCAGGGACCTCTGGGACAATGTTTAAAGCCCCAACATTCGAACCATAGGAGTCCCAGAAGAAGAACACAAAAAGAAAGGCCATGAGAAAATATTTGAAGTGATAATAGTTGAAAACTTCCCAAAAATGGGAAGGAAATAGTCACCCAAGTCCAAGAAACCCAGAGAGTCCCAAAGAGGATAAACCCAAGGCGAAAACACCCCAAGACACGAATTAGTCTAATTAACGAAGATCAAACACAAAAAACAAATATTAAAAGCAGCAGGTGAAAAAAAAACAAATAACTCACAAGGGGATTCCCACAAGGATAACAGCTGATCTTTCAATAGAAACACTTCAGGCCAGAAGGGAATGGCAGGACATACTTAAAGTGATGAAAGAGAAAAACCTACAAACCAGATTACTGTACCCAGCAAGAATCTCATTCAAATATGAAGGAGAAATCAAAGCTCTTCAGACAAGCAAAAGCTGAGATAATTCAGCACCACCAAACCAGCTATTCATCAAATGCTAAGAATCTTCTCGAGACAGGAAATACAGAAAAGGTGTATAAACTTGCACCCAAAACAACAAAGTAAACGGCAATGGGATCATACCATGGTATGAGATACCATGTGTGTGATGTCAGATATAATTCTTGTTTTCTCATACAGACAGTGTGGGTGATGTCATATAAAGTGGATATGATGTCATAACATAGTGGGTGTAATGTCATAGATCTAGTGGCTGTGATGTGACATGTATAGTGGATGAGATGTCATATAGTGGATGTGATGTCATATATAGAGGGTGTAATGTCATGAACACAGTGGATGTGATGTTATAAATACAGTGGAGTGATATCATAAAGAGTGGGTGTGATGCCATATATAGTGCCTAGGATGTCTTACACATACTGGCAGTGATGTCTTACATACACTGGGTGTGACATGATCAATAGAGTGGGTGTGATGACACAGATACAGTGGATCTGATGTCAGTTATGGTGGGTATAATTTCATAAATACTGTGGTTTGATGTTAAAGAGTGAATGTGATCTCATGTAGAGTGCACGAGATGTCATACATACACACAGTGTGATGTCATAGATAGAGTGTGTGTGATTACACAAATAGAATGAGTGTTATGACACAGATACAGAAGATGCAATGTCACATGTATAGAAGATGTGATGTCATATACATTTGTTGTGAATTCATATCTAGTGGCTGTGATGTCATGAATACAGTGGATGTGATGTCATAAATACTGTGGTGTGATGTCATAAAGAGTGGATTTGATATCATATATAGTGCATTTGGAGAAGGAAATGGCAACCCCCTCCAATGTTCTTGCCTGAAGAATCCCATGGGTAGAGGAGCCTGGTGGGCTACAGTCCACAGGGTCACAAAGAATCAGACACGACTGAGTGACTACACACTTACTTACACTTATAGTGCATATGATGCATACATATACTGGGTGTTATATCATCGATAGAGTGGGTGTGATGAGACAGATACAGTGGATGTGATGTCAGACATAGTGGCTGTGTTCTCATACACAGAGTGTATGATGTCACATATAGTGGTTATGATGTCATAAATATAGTGGGAGTGATGTCATAGTTACAGTGGCTGTCACATTTATGGTTGATGTGATGTCATAATCAGTGGAAGTGATATCATATATAGGGGGATGTGATGTCATGAATACAGTGGTGTGATGTCACTTATACAGTGGGTGTGATGACACAGATACAGTGGATGTGATGTCATATATAGTGGGTGTGATGTCATTAATACTGTGTTTTGATGTTGTAAAGATTGAATGTGATGTCATGTATAGTGCATGTGGTGTCATGCATACACCAGACTGATGTCATATATAGAGTGGGTGTGATGTCATCAACAGAATGGGTATGATGACAAAGATACAATGGATTGGTGTCAGATACAGTGGGTGTGATGTCACACATAGTGGCTGTGTTGTCATACTCACAGTGTGTGAGATGGCACATATAGTGGACATCATGTCCTAAACATAGTGGTTGTGAAGTCATAGATGCAGTGGCTGTGATGTTACATGTATAGTGGGTGTGATATCATATAATGGACTTGATGTCATATATTGAGGGTGTGATGTCATGAATACAGTGGATGCGATAGAAGGGTTGTTGCTGAACCATGAAAAGATGTCAGGATTCTTAGCCTCCAGAGATGAGGCTTGATTGCTCAGAGGTTTTGTATAATAAAGTTTTATTAAAGTATAAAGGAGATAGAGAAAGCTTCTGATATAGGCATCAGAAGGGGGAAGAAAGAGTACCCCCTTGCTAGTGTTAGCAACGAAGTTATATACTCTCAAATTAGCTATTAAAATGAATCAAAAGAATATCTGGAGGTTTTAAAGACCTCACTAGACCTACTCCCATAATTTACATTTGAAGATAACAGGATTAGTCAGAAGGTTTTTTCCAGAGACTGTCCTCAAGCAGGATACATTATTGTTATATAATCCTAAGGAATGTAGAGGGAAAGAGAGGAAAAAAAAAAAAAGTCTGTCCTTTCTTCCTCCTTCAGAATTCCAGACCTCTCTCCCCTTGGCTCTCCTTGGGGACCCCTGGACTTCTTAACAATCTGCCTAGGAATTGACTCTCTCATGATGTCACAAATACAGTGGTGTGATATCATAGAGAATGAATATGATATCATATATAGTGCATATGTTGTCATACATATAGTGGGTGTGATATCATCAATACAGTGGGTGTGATGACACAGATACAGAGGATGTGATATCAGATATAGTAGGTGTGATGTCAGATGTAGTTGTGTTCTCATACACAGAGTGTGTGTGGTGTCATATATAGAGGATATGATGTTATAAACATCGAGGGAGTGATGTCACAGTTACAGTGGCTGTCACATGTATAGTTGATGTGATGTCATAATCAGTGGAAGTGATATCATATACAAGGGTGTGATGTCATGAATAGAGTGGTGTGATGTCATTTATACAGTGGATGTGATGACACAGATACAGTCGATGTGATGTCAGATAGAGTGGATGTGATGCCAGATATAGTGGCTGTGTTGTCATACACACATTGTGTGTGATGTCATATATAATGAATATGATGTCATAAAATAGTTGTTGTGATGACACACATATAATGGCTGTGATTCACATGTGTAGTGGATCTGATGTCATGAATAGCATGGATGTGATGTCATGAATAGCGTGGATATGAAGTCATAAACACAGGAATGACTTCATAAAGAATGGATGTTATGTCATATATACTGCATGTGATGTCATATATATGTGGCTGTGATGTCATATGTACAGTGGATGTGATATCATCAATTCAGTGGGTGTGATGACAGAGATACAGTAGATGTGATGTTAGATATAGAGGTTCTGTTCTCATACACATAGTGTGCGTGATGTCATATATAGTGGATATGATGCCATAAACATAGTGGGTGTGATGTCACATAGAGTGGATGCAATATCACATATAGTGGATGTTTTGTCATCAATACAGTCTGTGTGATGTCATAGATATAATTTGTGGGATATCATAGTTTTACTGGTCATGATGTTATATGTAGTGCATAAGATAGCATATGTTTTGTGTGTGATGTCATATAGAGTGGGAGTGATGTCAAATGTTGTGGGTGTGATGTCACAAATAGAGCGGGTGTGATGTCACAGATATAGTGGTTGTGTTCATAGATATCGTGGTTTTGAAGTCAAAGATAGACAAGATGTGATGTCAGATATAGTGGGAGTGTTGTCACAAAAAGAGTGGGGGTTATGTCTTATACAGTGGATGTGATGGTATATATAGCATATATGATGTCATATAGTGGATGTGACATCATAAATACAGTGGGTGTGGTATCATAAATACATTAGGGTGATATCATAAATATACTGGGCTTGATTTCATATGTAGTGGATAAGATATCATATGTTGTATGTGTGATGTCATATAGAGTCAGTGTGATGTCACATGTAGTCAGTGTCTTGTCATAAATACAGGGGTGTGATGTCATAGATAGAGTGGAAGTGATATCAGATCCAGTGGATATGATGTCACATACAGTGGGTGTGACGCCATTGATAGAGTGGCTGTGATGTCACAGATACAGTGGGTGTGATGGCAGATATAGTGGGTATGATGTCATAAATGCAGTGGGTGTGATGACATAGAGTGTGTGACATCATAGTTATGGTGGGTGCAATATCACAAATATACTGGGTGTGATGTCCTAATAACAGTGGGTATGATAGTTATAGTGGTTGTGATCTCATAGACATGGTGGGTGTGATGTCACATATATATATACAATGTTATGTCATATACATTGGAATTGATGTCATATAGAGTGGATGTGATGTCATTGATGCAGTGGGTTTGATCATAGATATGGTGGGTGTGATGTCACAGATGTAGTGGATGGGAAATATATAGTGAGTGTGATGTTATAAATGTGTGTGATGTCATACAGTGGACGAGATGTCATAAATACTGTGGTTGTGATGTCATCAGTACAGTGTCTGTGATCATAGATATGGTGTGTGTGAAGTAGCAGATAGAGTGGACATGATGTCAAATATAGTGGTTGTGTTGTCATAAACATAGTGGGTGTGATGTCATATATAGAGCATATGATGTCATACAAAGAGTGGGTGTGATGACACATACAGTTGATGTGGTGTCAGATATAGTGTGTGTGATGTCAGATATAATGGTTGTGATGTCATAAACATAGTGGGTGTGATGTTATAGATACAGTGGCTGTGATGTCACATGTACAGTGGATGTGATGTCATATACAATGCATGTGATGTCATTTATAGTGGCCTTTTGTCTTAAATACAGTGGGTGTGATGTCATAAATACAGTGGTGTGACATCATAAAAAGTGGATGTGATGACATATATAGTGCATAAGATGTCACCCATATGGTGGGTGTGATATTACCAATACAGTGGGTGTGATGACACAGATACACTGGATATGATGTCATATATAGTGGACGTGGTATAAATACAGTGGATGTGATGTCATAAATACAGTTGTTTGATGTCATAAAGAGTTGATGTGATGTCATGCATAGTGAAAATGATGTCATAGGTATGCTGAGTGTGATATCATATATACAGTGGGTGTGATGTCATTGATACAGTGCATGTGATGTCACATGTATAGTGGTTGTGATGTCATATACAATGGAAGTGTTGCCATATAGTGGACATTTTGTCATAAATATAGTGGGTTAGATGTGATTAAAACAGCGGGTGTGATATGATAAATACAGAGGGTGTTATATCGTAGTTATACTGGGCATGGTTTCATACGCTGTGGATATCATATGTTGTGTGTGTGATGACATATAGAATGGTGTCAGATCCAGTGGGTGTGATGTCAGATACAGTGGTTTTGTTGTCATAAACACAGTGAGTGTGATGGTATATACAGTGGATATGATGTCATAAATATAGTGTGTGTGATGTCATAGATGTGGTGGCTATGATGTCACATGTATATTTGATATGATGTCATAGATGCAGTGGCAGCGCACAGGTGCTGGATGTAAAAGCACAACCTCATGGGGCACACACATGCAGGCACACGCAGGATGGCCTCACGCTCGAGATTGTGTCTCCTGGATCAGTAGTGCCTCCACCCCGGCGAATGCACTGTTCACCGAGGTCTCTGGGGGAGCTGCGGACCCAGAATTAGCCTCTGGGCAGGAAGGGGCCATCTCCGGGCCCCTGTCTGCAGCCACCTTCTCACAGCCCCGCACCCTGCCTCCTGCCTGCTCCCAGAACACAGGACTAGTGTGGAGAGTAGGACAGGGAGAGGGGTGCCCGTGACTCTCAGCAGGCCACCCTGCCCTGGACTCAAGGTGGAGGACAGGGCTGCCAGCCTTTCCCCGCCTCTGAGGAAAGGGGGCTGTGGAACTCTTGCTGGCCCACCCACCTTTCCTTGGACATCACACCACCGCCCCCACCACCCCTGGGTGCCCAGACCTGGGCTGGCTGCCACTGGCCTGCAGGGGTAGACTGATCTCTGGAAGGTGGGCAAACACCCGAGCCCTGAAATCCTGCACCACAATCCTGACAGCAGCCTTTGACCTCATGACACGACCTTTCTGTGGCTGGCTGGTCCTTGGGATGGCACACATGATCTCTGAACCATCTGGGTACCTGGAGCCCCCATAGAGCTGCCAGGGATCCTGGAGCCTGGTGTCCTTCCTGCTAAACCTATTCTTCCCACACATCAAATCCACTTGTTCCTGGGGGCTCCCTGAGGTTCCTGGGGGCACCAACCAGCCACAGTCCCTGTCTCCCAGCTCCATCCAGCCCAGGGGGCCACACAGACTGTTCTCAGACCCTGCCAGGACCGCACCACAGCACTGACTCAGGGTACCAGTCCACTGTCACGCCCCTTACCCCCAGAACCCCTCCCCTCCACTGTCCAGAGCAGAGACGAGACTCAGCTCAAACTTTCAGGAAACTTTATTGAAAAGCAATCATATCCACTATATATGACATCAAACCCGCTATGTTAATGACAACACAACCACTATATCTGACATCACACCCACTATATCTGACATCACATCCACTTTGTCTGTGTCATCACACCCACTGTATTGATATCACACCCACTGTATGTATGACATCATACCCACTATGTGTGTGACATCCTATGCCCTATATAAGACATCAAATCCACTCTTTATGACATCAGACCACTCTATTTATGACATCGCATCCACTGTATTCATGACATCACAGCCATTATATATGACATCACAGTCAGTATATTTGTGACATCATAGTCACTGTATCTATGACATCACACCACTAGGTTTATGACATCATATCCACTATATAGGACATCACACACACTGTGTTCGTGACATCACAACCACTATGTCTGACATCACACCTGCTAATTCTGACATCACATCTACTGTACCTGTGTCATCACACCCAATCAATATTATCTCACTCACTCTATGTATGACATCACACCCAGTATATGTATGACAATATGTGCACTGTATATGACATCACATTCACTTTTTATGACATCGACCACTGTTTCTTGACACCACATACACTGTATTAATGACTTTACACTCACTATATAGGACATCACGTACACTATACATGTGATATCACAGCCAATGTATCTGTGTCATCACTCCCACTGTATTGATGGCATCACACACACTATTTATGACATCACACTCGGCATATGTATGACATCATTTGCACTACACAGGGCATCATATCCACTCTTTATGACATCAAACAATGCTATTTATGACATCACATCCACTGTATTCATGACGTCAGACCCACTATATCTGAGATCGTATCTACTGTATCTGTGTCATCACACCCACAGTATTGATGATATCACACCCACTGTATGTATTACATCACACCAACTATATGTATGACATCATATGCACTATACATGCCAGCGCATCCACTCTGTATGACATCACACCACTGTATTTATGACATCACATCCAGTACACATGTGACTTCACAGCCACTGTATCTGTGTCATCACACCCACTATCGATGATATCACACACACTGTATATATGACATCACACTCGCTATATTAATGGCAACACATCCAATATATCTGACTTCACACCCACTATATCAACACCTCATCCACTGTATCTGTGTCATCACACCCATTGTATCAATGATAACTCACTATTTATAATATCACATCCACTATATGTATGACTTCATATGCACTATATATGACATCACATCCACTCTTTATGACATCACACCACTTTATTTATGACATCAAGTCCACTATATCTGACATCACATCCACTATATCTGACCTCACGTCCACTGTATCTGTGTCATCACACCCACTCTATCGATGATATCACAGCCACTATATGTATGATATCACATTCAGTATACGTGTAACATCATATCACTATATTTATGACATCATATCCACTATGTATGACATCACAACACTGTGTGTTGATGACACCACGCTTGGCATATGTATGACATCATTTGCACTACAGATGACATCACACCCACTCTATCACACCAAACCACAGTATTTATCATGTCACATCCACTTCAGGCAGGACATCACACCCACTGTATCAGACATCGCACCCACTGTATCTTTGTCATCACAACCTCTCTACTGATATCACACCCACTTTTGTATGACATCACACCCACTATATGTGTGACATCATATGCACTATATATAACATCACACCCACTCCTTATGTCATCACACTACTGCACTTATGACATCACAACCTCTATATATGAAACAACATCCAGTATGTAGGGCAACATATACACTATACATGTGACATCACAGCCACTAATCTGTGTCATCACACCCACTGTATTAACATCACATCCACTCTTTGTATGACATCACACTCGGCATATGTATGACATCTTTTGCACTATACAAGACATCACATCCTCACTTTATGACATCAAACCACCATTTTTATGACATCACACCCACTATATTTGACATCGTATCCACTGTATCTGTGTCATCACATCCACTGTATTGATGATATCACACCAACTGTATTTATGAGATCTCATCTGCTATATATGACATCATATCCATTGTATACGACATCACATTCACTATATTTGTAACATCATAGCCACTGTATCTGTGTCATCACACCCACTCTTTCGATGATATCACACCCTTTGTATGTATGACATCACACCCATTATAACATCATATACACTATATAAGGCATCACATCCACATTTTATGACATCAAACCACATTATTGATGACATCACATGCACTGTATTCATGACATCACTCCCACTATATCTGACATTGCATCCACTGTATCTGTGTCATCACAACCACTCTGTTGATGATCTCAGACCAACTGTATGTATGACATCACACCCACTTTATGTATGACATCTTATGCACTATACATAATGTCACATCCACTCTTTATGACTTCACACCATTGTAGTAATCACATTACATCCACTGCATTCATGACATCACACACACTATATATGACATTACACACAGGACAACACAAATGTTATATCTGCCATCTCACCCACTATATCTGACACTACATCCACTGTATCTATGTCATCAAACCCAGTGTATCAATTATCCCACTCTCTGTATGACATCACACACACTATTTGTATGACATCATATTCAGTGTGTATGACATCACATGAACTCTTTATGACATCACACCCCTATATGTATGACATCACACCCAGTATATTTATGACATCATATCCAATATATATGATATCACACATACTGCTTTCGTGACAACACAACGGCTATACCTGACATCTCACCCACTATATTTGACATCAGAGCCACTGTATCTGTGTCATCACACCCACTGTATCAATGACATCACAACAAGTATGTAAGTCATCACGCTTGGCATATGTATGACATCATACACACTCTACATGACATCACATTCACACTTTATGACATCAATCCTCAGTATTTATGACATCACAACCACTGTATTCATGACATCAGATCTCCTATATATGACATCACATCCACGGTTTATGACATCTCACCCCCTATACCTGTGAAATCACAGCCACTATATCTGTAACATCACACCCACTATGTTTGTGATATCACACACTGTGATATCACACCCACTATATTTGACATCAAACACACTGTGTTAAGACAATACAACCACTATATCTGACATCACACCCTCCATACCTTTATCTGTGTGATCACACCCACTGTATCGATGATATAACACACACTGTATGTATGACATCACACATACTATATGTATGGCACAATATGCACCATATGCGACATCACATCCACACTTTATGACATCACAACACTCTATTCATGACATCAAAGCTACTATATCTCACATCACACCCATTATATCTGACAGCACATCCACTGTATCTGTGTCATCACACCCAGATTATCGATCATATAATCCCCATTGTATGTATGGTATCACAGCCACAATATGTATGACATCATATGAACTACATATGACATCACATCCACTCTTTATGATATCACACCACTCTATGATATCACACCCACTGTATTCATGTCATCACACCCAGTATATCTGACATCACATCCACTGTAGCTGTGTCATTACTTACAGTGTATTGATTATACCACACCTACAATATGTGTGACATCAAACCTACTATATGTATGACATCATATGAATTCTATATGACATCACACCCACTGTATTTGACATCACATCCACTGTTTATGACATCACATACACTATACTTGTGACATCACAGCCACTGTATCTATGACAGGACAACTACTATGTTTATGACATTATATTCAGTATATATGACATCTCACATGGTGTATGAATGACAACACAACCACTGTATCTGCCATCATACCCACTGTATCTGTGTAATCACACCCACTTGATTGATGATATCACACCCTATGTATGTATAAAATCACACCCACTGCATGTATGACACCATAGGCACTGTATATGACATCACATCCACTCTTGATGACATCATACCCTTGTTTGTATGTCATGACACCCACTATGTTTATGACATCATATCCACTATATATGATGTCACACACACTGTGTGTATGACAACACAAGCTCTATATCTGACTTGAAACCCATTATATCTGCCATCACATCCACTGTATATGTCATCACACCTACTGTGTTGAAGACATCACACCAACTATGTAAGACATCACAGTTGGCATATGTATGCCATCATATGTACTATACATGACATCATATCCACACTTTATGACAACAATCCTTAGTATTTATGACATCACATGCACTGTATTCATGATATCACACGCACTATATATGACATATCATCTACTGTGTATATCACATTCACTATATGTGTGACATCACACAATGACTGTATCTATGACATCACACACTCTATGTTTATGACATATCCACTTTATATGGCATCACACACAGCATTATGACAACACAACCATTGTGTAACATCACAGCCACTATGTCTGACATCACACCCACTGTATCTGTGTCATCACACCCAATGTATCAATTTTATCAAACCCAGTGTATGTATGACATCACAGCCATTATATGTATGACATCATATGCACTACATATGACATCACATCCTCTATTTATGATATCACACCAGTCTATGATATTAAAACCACTATATCTCACATCTTACCCACTATATCTGACATTGCCTCCACTGTATCTGTCTCATCACACCCACTGTATTGATGACATCACACCAAGTATGTAAGACATCAACTGTGTATGTATGACATCATATGCACTATAAAATACATCACATCCACACTTTATGGCATCATTCCTCAGTATTTATGACATCACAGCCACTGCATCATGACATCACACCCACTGTATGTGACATCATATCCACTGTATCTGTGTCATCACACCCACTCTATTAATAATATCACACCCTCTGTATATGTGACATCACACTCTGCATATATATTAAAGTATATGAACTTTACAAGCATCACATCCAGTTTTTATGGCATCAAACCACAATAATTATGACATGGCATCCACTCTATTCATGACATTATACTCACTCTATATAACATTGCATCCACTGTATCTTTGTCATCACACTCACTGTATTGATGATATCACAATGACTGTATGTATGACATTACACCCAGTATATGTATGAGATGTTGCTGGTCGTAAAGACCTTCTGAACGACCTGGGGTACTCACAGCATTTGGCCTCATTCCTGTACCTGAAATCATAGAAGAAGGGGATGATTGGTGAGATGAGGTTATTGTACCAAGCCCTCATAACCCCTTCTCTGTGAGTGGGCCACCAGAGTCATTCACAGAGGTAGTTGTCATCCTGGGGCTCGCTGACCTCTTGGTACACATGGCCCTTTTTTGTAGACTGTACCTCTTTACTCCAGTCTCCTTTCTTCTGAGTTCTACAATGGAGAACAGAAGCAAAGCAAGGCTGGTGGGGTCTGGAGAGTTAGTACTTATTTTATCAGAAAGTGTGAGATGACATACTTGTCCATCTATACACTTTGTTAAAACTTTTTTCACATTTATTTTTCAAACTTTTACTTTTGTATATTTATGTTTTAGTTTTACATTATTTATCTATTGGCCACACTGCATGGCTTGTGGGATCTTAGTTTCCTGACCAGGGATGGAACCCACACCTCCTGCAGTGGAAGCATGGAGTCTTAACCACTTAACCACTAGGAAGTCCCTTCTTTATACTTTGTTTGTTCTGTCTTTAACTACTGGTTCAGGAGACTGAGGCTCCACACTGACCACAGCTGCCCAGTTCAGTGTTAGCTTCCTGCACTGCCTGTTAGTAGGTTTAATTCCCCAGCTTTCTTACTTAGAAAATAGTTCACTGAAACATCTACTCAGAAAATAAACGTTTAGGGCACATGACACGTGAGGGATTAAGCAGAGGTCTGGGCATAAACACTAACACAGTGTGGTCCTTATTATCACAACTGGATTTATTGAACTACTTGTAGGTGTCAGCACTTTTGCATTTAATATAATGCTTTCAAACACTGTATGAGTTATGTATCCTTATCTTCATTTTACAGATTAGCAGTCAGGACCGCAGAAAATGTATAAGATTTTCCCATGGCCCCAGTGCTAACTTCATGTCTCAGATCAGTCCAGCTTAAAGCCATGCCTACCCAAAGTCCATGCCACACACCTAGGCCATACTTAGCTTTTCTACAGGGATTAGAGGAAGTAATTAGAGGAACTCCCCAAATTTTCTCTTACCGACTTTTTGTCTGGGGTGCTGTCCAGGGGTCCTTGCTTCTCTGGGAGGGGGTACTGGTTTCTGAGCCTGCTTGGAGCCACTTGTCTTCAGCAATTTTGCTGCTCCTGGCAACTCTTTCAAACTAGAAACCTTACCTAATGGTCCTCTGGACATTGCCTTCTGTGTGAGTAAAAGACAACATGCATTTCTTTAGTTCTTTAGGACTGTATGAAGTGTTTTCACATGCATGACTTTAGTTAATACTTTAAAAATTCTTGGAAATAGCTGGTGGAGGGTGTGGTCTGAACACTGGAGTGTAAAACAAGGACCTAAGTGGGTAGTGAATCAAAACTAGAATTCATGTCTTAAGGTTCTTTCCCTTCAACTTTCTGCATAAAAGTGAGAGCAAGGCAGGGAGAATAGCTGGAGGTAAGGGTTTATAGAGAAATCTGGTGGATTTTCTATTAATTATTGGAGCTTTGATGGAACAGGAACTATGGATAATTACAGAGGGGACAAAACACATCTGGAAAATAAGGTGACAAAGCAGTGAGATTGAGAAAAGACAATCAGCAGAAACTCATTTAGACAGTAAAGAAAATGAGCTGAAAGTTGCAGGTTGCCATGTCCTCTTAGAGACAATGTTCGGAATTAAAGTAGCTGGCCACATCAAATCTGCTTGAACAAGGCTTTACGACTAGTTGGTTCTCCTCAGTTTTCTGATCCATAAATTGGTATATATTTTAATTCTTAATGTTATAGTGAACATGAAATGTAATAACATTCAACAAATTGTTGTGTGAGCTATTTAATACAGTATGAATTTGAGCCTACGTCCTTCCCATCAATATATCCCCTCAACTGCCTCTATATTTGAATACATACTAAATATAAATATATAATAAAATATAAACATATATGATATATTATATATTAATAAATGTAATTAACAATATAATTTAATAATTAGTGGTTATTAATTATAATAATTGATTATATTAATTATTAATTAATATTAATTAGGTATACTTATAATTAAGTATATTATATATTATAGTGTATAATTAATTATTTTTAATTATAGTCACATTATTTTAAAGTTAATATTAATTAATTGTTAATTGTAATAATCAACCATTATAATTTATATAATTAATTTAATAATTAAATAATAGAATTTAATAGTTAATTAAATGAATATATAAATATATACTAAAACTGTACTAAATACTATCTTCAGCATTCCTTGACCTTATTATTCCTAGATGAATGTTTAAATGTGGAGTCACTCATTCACAAAACATTTAGGGGGCCGTCAGGGACTTTGAGCTGGACCTGGACTTCTGAGAATTAACGGGTATGGGCTAGGCTCTCAAAGCTCACAACACAGGGGCAGGCTAAACAAATGATTCCAAACAGGAGAGTTGTCTAATCAGAGCTCAGAGGAAGGACTTGTTACTTCCTCCTACAAGAATGAGCATTTGAAATCATGTCCAGATGAGTTTCTACTCAAAAGCAGGTAACCTATGTGAAGTCCTTCAGTTATTTTCTTATTTGTTGTTTTTAGTCATAAACCTGAGGCTTGTCAGGGCTGCGAGTTGCTTCCTCTTATTGGAGTGGGAGGCTGTGAGGTAGGGATCATGTCACCTTCTTTATCTTGGACCATCCACTCTACAAACTGTCCAGCATGTCCTTAAGCTTCTTCATCTTGGACTGTCCACTTTACAAACTGCCCAACACATCCTTAAGCTTCCCTTAGTCAGATGCCTTAGCATATCCCTCACTAGCACAGAACAAAAGAACTGAGGTTGAAAACATCTCTCAGATGAATGATGTAAAGATATATAAATAAGATATATGAATAAACTTTATAGAACTGTGGAAGTTTCAACCAGTTAGGAGAAGGTGCTTTGGATTAGATTGCACTACCAGTGATACATAATTAAACATTTTTTTTGCCTCAATTTCTTGATCTATAATGGTGATAGCTATATACCTACTTAGAGGTACTGTAGGATTGTTTTAATTTTTAAGTAAGTTTATTCACATAAAATACATAAAGTCTGAATTATTGTGAAAATAATGTAACAATAGAACAGCCTACTATCATTGCTGTTCTTACTAACTATAAAGATGGTGATGATATCAGATATTGTGCTAAAGATTCAGGACAGGAAGGCAGCAGTCTCCAGGATCTCTGTGTTTTCTCTTATTCTCACCTGTGACTGGATCCATGAGGAGGATTTTTGTCAACAGGATTTGGGAAATACTCACCTTCTGGTGTTTGCTGTGCTCCACTCTAAAGGCCATCCAAGAACGTTTACCTAAAAAATGATGAGAATCAGTGTTTTGACTGGACATTCTAATTAAGGACACAGGATTCTGAGTCAGAGAGTGACAAGGACAAGGATTACCAAAGGAGGAATGGAAAGTGATTTCTGTATCATCGACTCCTATGCTTCCAATGGGAGCATTACATAATTTTCTCAAAATTAAAAAGAAAAAAATATGAAACTTCATCTGTGCTTCATCTTATGTCCATAAAGTATCTAACAAATTTACTAGCCTTTCATGACAAAAATACTCAACAAAGTAGAAACAGAAGGAAATGACTGCAATATAATAAAGATCATATATGAAAAGTCTATCTCTAACATCATAGTCATCAGTGAAAAGCTGAAAACTTCTAAGATCAAGAAAAAAAAGGCAAGGATGCCCATTCTCAACACTTCTATTCAACATAATATTAGAAGTCCTAGCCAGGGCATTAGATTAGAAAAGGAAACCAAAGGCATCCATTTGGAAAGAAAGAAGTAAAATTATGTCTGTTCACAGAGGGCATGCTTTTATGTGCAGAAAATCTTTACAATTCCACACACACACACACACACACAATCCTGCACAGAAAGTTGCACAATACAAAATCAACATGCAAATATCTTTCCATGCATGAACAATGACCATTCCAAAAAGGAAAATAAGAAAATAATTCTATTTATTTTTTTTATTTTTTAAAGCTATAGTCAGGAGCTGAGTTTAAATTTTTTAAAAAATTATTTTTGTTGATTTATTTGTGCCAGGTCTTTCTTGCAGCATGTGGGATCTAGTTCCCAGACCAGGGATTAAACCCAAGTTCTCTGCAAGGGGACTGTGGAGTCTGAGCCACTGGACCACCAGAGAAACCCTGATAACCTTATTTATAATAGTATCAAAAAGAATGAAATAATTGGGAGTGACCTTCTGGAGATAAAAGACTTATACATTGAAAACTACAAAGTATTACTGAAAGGAATCTGACACAAGTAAATGGAAAGGTGTCTCATGTTTATGGATTTGGAGACAATGTTATTAAGCTGTTCATACTACCCAAAGCAATTTAAAGCCTCAATGCAGTTCCTATTAAAATCCAAATGGAATTTTTTTCAGATATAGAAAATCCATCCTACAGTTAGTACGGAATCTCAGAGAACCCCAAATAGGCAAAACGAACTTAGAAAGAACAGCAAAGCTGGAGGCCTCTGATTTCAGAGCATATTACAAAGGTACAGTAACCAAAAGAGTGTAGTTTCAGCATAAAGTGCATGCTTAGTCACTCATTCGTGTTGACTCCTTGCAACCTTTTGGACTGTAGTCCACCAGGCTCCTCTGTCCAGGGGATTTCTCAGGCAAGAATACTGGAGGGGGTTGCCATTTCCTTCTCCAGGGGATCTTCTTAACTCATGGATTGAACCCACATCTCCTGTGTCTCCTGCATTGAAGGCAGATTCTTCACCTGCTGAGCCACTGAGGAAGCCCACTGGCATAAAGACAGACATACCAATCTGTGGAACAGAATAGACAGCCAGAAGTCAACTCTTGGATACATGGTCTAATGATCTTCATCAAAGGTGTCAAGACATCAGGGAAAGTTTAATCCCTGTAATGAATGGTCCTGGGGAAACAAACTCTCCATATGCAAAATAATGAAGATTTTACATCATGAAGAAAAATCAATTCAGACTGGATTAAAGACCTAAATGTAAGACTTGATAAGACTTAGAAGAAAATAAAGGTGAAGCTTCACGACACTGAATCAGCAATGATTTCTTAGATCTGATACCAAGTGCACAAGTAGTAACAAAGTAAAAATAGACAAATGAAACTTTATTAACCTTAAAACCTCTGTGCAGCAAAAGACACAGTGTAACAAGAGGAACAGAGTGAAACAAAGGAAAGGAGTGAACAGACCACCTACAGGACTGCAGAAAATATTTGTACAATATGTATCTGATAAGGGGTTGATAAGCATGCACCAATATGAAGGCTACCTATAAGCCAGGAAAAGAACCAGATTGACCACGATGGCACCCTGATATCAAACTTCCATGCTCCAGCATTGGAAGAAAACAAATTCTGTGGTTTAAGCCATGCAGTCTGTTTTGTTATGGCAGCCTGAGCTGACTAACCCAGTGGGAGAAGGAACTGAACAGACATTTCTCCAAAGAAGATACACAAATGGCCAACAAACATATGAAAAGATGATCAATATTACTAATCATTAGGGAAATACAAATTTAAACCACACCATAAATTATCTCATACCTTCTGTGATGGCCAATATGAACAAAAAGACAATAGCAAGGTTGGTAAGGATATGGAGAAATTGGAACCCTTATACACTTTTGTTGGAAATGTGAAATGTTTCAACCTTTATAGAAAACAGTATGGAGTTTCCTCAGAAAATTGGAACTGCTGTATGATCTAGCAATCCAACTCTAGAGTATATTTCCATAAATTTGAAAGCTAGATCTTGAATAAATAGTGTGCACATCTATGGTCATTGCAGCATTATTCCCAATTGGCAAGATGTGAAAGCAGTCTAAATGTTCATTGGTGGATAAACAGATAAAGATTATATATACCTTATATATATTATATACACATGCACACAATGGAATGTTTTGAAGCCCTAAAAAGAATTTTGTCATATGCTACATCAAGGATGGGCCTTGATGATATTATGCTAAGTGAAATGAACCCATCAAAAATGACAAATATTGCATGATTCCACTTTTATGAGGTATCTACAGTAATCAAATCCATGGAAACAGAAAATACAATTCTGGTTGCCAAGGTCTGTGAGGAGGAAGAATTGGAGAATTGTTGCTCAATGGGTATAGGGCTTCAATCATGCAAGATGAAAATTTTCTACAGATTTGTTGTAGAGCAATGTGTACATAGTTAGCAATAGTGTACCCTACACTCAGAAATTGTTAAGAAGGTCAATAAAGTTCTGTAGAGGTATGGTGAACCATGGGGTATGTATTCCCTATGAAGTATCTCTCTTCATGTCAAAACCTATGGTTTTGATGTCTCTTACACTAGTTTTAATAACCTAAGGGAACAGATGGATTTCCCTGGTGGCACAGTGAATGAGAATCTGCCTGCTGATGCAGAGGACACAGGTTCGATCGCTGGCCCAGGAAGATTCCACTTTTTGTGGGACAACTAAGCCTGTGTGTCACAAACTACTGAGCCCGCATGTGCTCTGCAATGAGAAGCCAGTCACTGCAACCAGAGAAACCCCATGCACAGCAACGAAGACCCAATGCATCCAAAATTAAATAAATAATTTTTAAAAATCTGGGAGAACAGAAATCCATAAATGGAGAATCATAGAACGATCTAAATTGTTTTCATCAGTCTAGGCAGATTACCTCTTCTAAACTCTTTGAGCAGCAGAAGAGAAAGAGAGCTGCTCACTTCTATTTTATAATGAGTGTAGTTCATTTTTGTTTACCTGATGCTGTCTCTTGTCAGTGAAATGTGGGAAAGATCAGGGAGAATAAATAGTTCTCTCAAGTCCTTTCCCAGAATCAAAACAAAGAATTAGTTTCAACTTAGGGTAAGGAGATCATGTGGTGTTATTTTATATACATATATAAATAATGTATCTTATCATAATATGTTAATAATTTCCTCTTCTAAGAGATTTAATCCAATAATTGAATTATTATGAGATTAGTATTATGAATCTCTTTGGTGAATTTATAGTCTAAGATTTCTTTAATTGCCTTTCATTAACAATGTTTAGCAAAAATAATTCTTTTTAAAAAGAATGATAAATTTTAAACATAAAATTTTTGAGAATTACACTGGAAAACCTATACTTTCACCTTCATTCAGGCTGATGTCAATATTCGGCCACAACTACTTCAGAATGCTGGAAATTATGTTTTCTTTGCTAATGTCTGAGATGCAGTTGAGACCTAAGCCCAGGCTTGTTTCAGGAAGACACTTCTAAATCATCCTTGCCCCTCACTTTGCTGCCTTGGTGTCCATTCTTCATCAGAATCCCCAGTGTCATTTGCCTGGGGTTTGATGACCTGCCTACGGTGATGCATGAAAGCTGGTTGAGGGGCTCAGAGACCTAGAAAGAAGCAAAATACTTGTACTAAGAAGGAGGCACAGAACACAGAAGCAATGGGAAGTGTCACCAAGTCAGGGAAATTGGTAGATGGGCTGGGACATGTAGGACAAGGCAAGAAGTTTGCTCTGCACTGCAGGAGGCACAGAACACAGAAGCAATGGGAAGTGTCACAAAGTCAGGGAAATCAGTAGATGGGCTGGGACATGTAGGACAAGGCAAGATGTTTGCTCTGCACTGCAGGGTCAACCTCCCTTTGGTACAGAACTATAAACATTTCCTCCAGGTTAGTCTCCACACAAAAGGGAACTGTGAGCAGACGAAGACACCTAAGAGCGGGCCAAGTGAACACTGAGGGTGAAGACCTGTTTCATGTTCCCAGGCTCACAGGCACCCAGCACTTCCTGTTACCTATAGCAAGCAGTGCTTCGTAGTTTCTTTTCACATTCCTATATCAGATTTTTCCCCATTCTGCCATCTCTGCCCATTCTTCCTTGGAGAAGTATATGGAAATGTCTTTGAAAGCATCTTTGGCCTAAGGAAAATAATAGATTTCATCAGTTGTTTACTGATATAAGTCAGACCTTAGAGCTGGGCCTTCTGCTCCACCTTTTGTGCAGGGAGTAGCCTGAACCTAATGGATGGTCTCTGTGAGACAGGGATGAAGACTTCTCTTCCTGACTGTGTCCTGCTTAACTGAGCAAACACTGAGCATTTTCCTAACTCTCCCTGGACACAGAGCAGTTGGTAATGCTAGTATCCTGGTTTGTCCCACTCCACCCCACCATCTCAGACAGGACCAGGCATTCCCATTCTGTGTACGTTCACAGAGAAGTTCACTCAACTGTCCAAGCAAGCAGTCTGTGGTCCTTCAGGGACCAGCTCCATATTCTTCCTGTAGAGCTGGTGTAGAGGTGGACTTTGATGCCTCTGCCTCTCACTGTGGGCTTCCACTCTGTTCTCCCAGCATCTCCCCCAGTACTCTCCTCTGGAGACCTGCTCATGGTCATGGGACTGCAACAAGGTCAAGGTGCCTGTGGAAGAAGAAGATGCTGAGAAAGCCCAGACCACTGTCCAGAGCCTTGTCTGTCTTCCTTGGGTGGAGTGTCCAGGGCAGGAAGGTGAGGGGAAAGTCAGGGTGAGGGTATTGGTGGGAAGGACGGATCCTGACCAGCTATGACAGACCAGCCTAATGTGAATTAGATTTGGTTTCTTTTGTTCTCCGACAGTTTGGCCGCTCTGAGGAAAGGCACTGGGAGGGATGTGTCTGTGGGTGACGGAGGGAGTCTTGAGGAGACCTGGAAGGCTGTAACTTCTAGACTGGGGTCAGGCTGAAAACAGGGCTCTGTTCCAGTGCAGGAGAGGGAATATTTCTCCAAGAAAGGTTTTGAAAATCTCTGTCTGGGGACTCAGAAAAATCTGGGCATAACATGGGATCTATGTCTAAGGGATAAGTCACTTGACTTGAGGAGATCTGGGTCACAAGGGCTGGAGGAACTGGGGTCCTCAGATGGTAAAGATTGGGGATCTTTCAGCTGAGCTATTTCAAATCCTAAAAGATGTTGCTGTGAAAGTGCTGCTCTCAATATGCCAGCAAATTTGGAAAACTCAGCAGTGGCCACAGGACTGGCAAAGTTCAGTTTTCATTCCAATTCCTAAGAAAGGCAATGTCAAGAAATGCTCAAACTACTGCACAATTGCACCCATCTCACACACTAGTAAAACAGTGCTCAAAATTCTCCAAGCCAGGCTTCAACAGTATGTGAACCATGAACTTCCAGATGTTCAGTCTGGATTTAGAAAAGGCAGAGGAACCAGAGGTCAAATTGGAACATCTGTTTGATCATCAAAAAGCAAGGGAGTTCCAGAAAAACATCTAATTCTGCTTTACTGACTGTGCCAAAGACTTTAAGTGGATCACAACAAACTTTGGGAAATTCTTCAAGAGATGGGAATACCAGACCACATGACCTTCCTCTTGAGAAATCTATATGCAGGTCAGGAAGCAACAGTTAAAACTGGACATGGAACAGACTGGTTCCAAATAGGGAAAGGAGGCTGTATATTGTCACCCTGCTTATTTAACTCATATGCAGAGTACCTCATGAGAAACGCTGGCCTGAATGAAGCACAAGCTGGAATCAAGATTGCTGGGAGAAATATCCATAATCTCAGATATGCAGGTGACATCACCCTTATGCAGAAAGTGAAGAAGAACTAAAGAGCCTCTTGATGAAAGTGAAAGAGGAGCATGAAAATGTTGGCTTAAGACTCAACATTCAGAAAACTAAGATCATGGCATCTGGTCCCATCACTTCATGGCAAATAGATGGGGAAACAGTGGAAACAGTGACAGATTTTATTTTTAGGGCTCCAAAATCACTGCAGATGGTGACTAAATCCATGAAATGAAAAAATGATTACTCCTTGGAAGAAACATCATGACCAACGTAGACAGCAAATTAAAAAGCAGAGACATCACTTTGCCAACAAAGATCCGTGTAGTCAAAGCTATGGTTTTTCCAGTAGTCATGTATGGATGTATGAGTTGGACTACAAAGAAAGCTGAGTACTGAAGAACTGATGCCTTTGAACTGTGGTATTGGAGAAGACTTGAGAATCCCTTGGACTGCAAGGAGATCCAACCAGTCCATCCTAAAGGAAATCAGTTCTGAATATTCATTGGAAGGACTGATGGTGAAGCTGAAATTCCAATATTTTAGCCACCTGATGTGAAGAATTGACTCATTCGAAAAGAGCCTGATGCTGGGAAAGATTGAAAGCAGGGGGAGAAGGGGACAACAGAGAATGAGATGGTTGGATGGCATCACCAACTTGAACACGAGTTTGAGTAAACTCCAGGAGTTGGTGGAGGTGATGGACAGAGAGGCCAAGTGTGCTGCAGTCCACGGGGTTGCAAAGAGTCAGACAAGACTGAGCGACTGAACTGACTGACTGAACGAGAGCTGAGCTAATGATAGCTATCCTAAGGAGGGCTGTGCTAAGGAGAGTTGAACTATGGAGAACTGAGGTAAGGAGAGCTAAGCTAATGAGAGGAGAGTGGTGTTAAGGAAATCTAACCTGAGGAGAGTCGAGCTTATCATAGCTATACCAAGGAGGGCTGAGCTAAGGAGAGCTGGGCTAAGGAAAGTTATGGAGAGCAGAGCTAGTGATAGCTATCCTAAGGAGGGCTCCACTAAGGACAGCTAGGAGGGTTGAGCTTAGGAGAGCTAAACTAAGGAGAGCTAAGTTAAGGAGAGCTACAGACAGCTGAGTTAAGGAGAGCTGAGCTAAGGGGAGCTAAGCTAAGGGGAGTTAAGCTAAGGTGGGCTGAGCTAAGGAGAGTGAGGAGATACCAGGTTTGGTGGCTTCTCTGGCTAATTCTACTCTAATATACAACCAAGCATGACAAAAACACTAAGACAACAGTAGCCATCCTAAAAGAGGAGGGAATTTAAAAAATCCTTGCAGCATGGAGGCTTTTCTCTGTAATTGCAGCCTTCAAACTATTGCTGATGTCCATCTGATATTCACAAGGCCGCTGGACTCAACATGACATCTACCCTTCAACATGTCAGGGGTCACACATCAAACATAATAATAATAATATTAGAAACAAACAAAAACCAAAACAAAACCGGGACACACTCTGGAAGTAAACATAACCAGGAAAATACAACTCAAAGTGCTTTCAAAAACCAAAACCCCTATGAATAGTGTAAAAAGCCCATGAATAGTACTAAACAGTGTTTCTTATCAGAGATACAAAATCTAAACTGCCACGAGACATCAACTCTGAGCACTGGAAAAGGCCACCATGGAAAATGGTACAGACCAGAAATGGTAGATTAACATTAGTGAGGGGGATCCTTTTATACTAGTGAGGCATATCAATGGGAAGAGCCAGTATAAAAATCACTGTCCATGTGACTTTACAGAAACAAAAGAGACAGTATGACTTGGCCTTTTCACTCCTAGGATACTTCAGAAATACACAGATTTTGAAAACCACAGGCAAGAGAGCATGCACTGCAGCAGCATTCCCAGTGCCCAGAGATGAATGTAAAGAAAGTACACAGTGAGGAAGAGATGAATGGATCAAGGAATGGAATCCGGGTTCATGATGGAATATGACTTAGCATTGAAACAAGGAAATAATGTCATTGTCAGAGGTACAGATATGTGTGGTGATAATCGGAGTCAGTGAAGAAGGGCAGATGAGAGCTGTGCCATAGCATTTACCTTTCAAACTGGACAGACAATATTGCTGCCAGTGAGTACACCAACTGAGGTTAAGTGGGTTCCCATCAGTGCTGGGAACACCCTGATGCTTAGCAAAGGCAATGGGTGAGAGGAAGGCTTACATTGGTAGGCTGAAATTCATGGATTCCCACAAATACCTGTCACATACATAATCCACAGGGACCGACTTAGCAAGAGTGATATACTACACACTTTCTGAGAGCAGGTCGGAGGAAATAAACACTGCTGAATGCCTCTATGTATTGGTGTAAGGGAGCAAGAATTGGTACAGCCACAACAAAGGCAACTCTGTACATCAGCTTCATTAAACAAGAAATATGAACTACAAGAAAACCGAGAATGAAGGAAACACAAGATTTCGGGGTCGGGGGCAGAGCTTCCTCTAGTTCATTCTACTCTCATTTACAAGCAGAAATTGCTCATACCTCTAAAGATGCAGTTACTGTAGTAACAAGAGGAGAACCTAAAGAAATGCTGCCGCCTGGTGGCCACTTTCGGGAGCAGCAACCATAAACCTGAGGCTGATAGACACTGATTATTCACAAGGCGACCAGGCTCTAAATGACACCTACCCTTACAAAATGGCCAGGGGTAGCACACCGAAATAAAAACAAGAACACACCACACGATAAGGAAGGAAATTTCAACAGGTAAATGCCAGTCAATGCTTAGAAAGAAGCCTCTGGAAATGTGCCTCATTTGCTTCATAATCAGTGATACGAAAAATTAAACTGCAATGCAATAGCTCTAGTGAGAAACCAAACAGGCCATTATCCAAAACTCTATAGACAAGAAAGAGTAGAGCAATATTAGTAAAGCATCCCTTATATGCCCCTGGTGGTAGATAAGCGACCAGAACATTCATGGGCAAGACTGTCAAAATGCCCTGGAATCACAAAATGGGACACATGATATCATGTGGCGGTTCCAATCCCAGAGCATTTGAGAAACCAACAGATCATGGAAAACATGCCCACACCCCCACTCCCACAAAAATGCACTTCAGCAGCATTCACAATGCCCAAGAGATGAAAGGAAAGAGAATCGTTGGCTGCAAATGAAAAGAGAAAGAAATTGGACATAGAGCCACAATGAAATATGACTCTGACATTATGAAAATGCAAAAAATGCCATTTTCAGGGATAGGCAGAAATCTAGAGTGAATCACAGTAAATAAAGAAGGGCAGATTAAAGACAAATCACAACATATACCTTCCAGAGGGGATTAAAAAACATATTGATGGAGATGAGTACCCAAACAAAAGTGAAGTGGACTTAGGTTCCTGGTAACAGTTAGCAAAGGGTATTGGTGGGTGAGAGGCCGAAAGGTGAAGACTGGAATAAAGTTGTACCCACAAATACCTATGCAATTCATAATCCACATGGACCTCCTGTATCAAGAGACATGTCCTCAACAGATCCTAAAAGATAGCTATGATAATAACGACAGTTGAATACCTCCAGGCATCCGTGGAAAGGAAGGAGAAAATGTTTCCCTGCAATGACTACAATGGTGTGAAGAGTCTTAAATAAGAAATAAAGTTAGGCTTAAAGACAAACCTCAAAGGCTAAAGAGACAAAAACTTTTGGTGTCATCTTGTGCCTCATTCTACTCTTATTTACAACCAGGCCTGGAATAACCTCCGAGGCTGCTGTTACCATAGGAACAAGAGGAGGGAATGAAAAATGCTGCCGCCTTGTGGACATTTTCTCTAACAGCAACCTTAAAATGCTTGCTGATGGCCACACTATTCACAAGGGTGCTGAGCTCCAATTGATACCCACCCTTAACAAATTTCCAGGGCTCACAGAGGGGAAAATTAATACAGTAAACACAGGAGAAGCTAACAGGAAGAGGATATGAACAGGTAAACACAATTCCATGTTTTTTATAGAAGCATATGACAATGGGCACATAGGGTGAATTCTAAGAGATACAAACATCTAAGCTGTGAGGACATTATCACCTCTGCCTGAGCATGGAAACAGGCCACTGTCAAATGCTGGACATGGCATCAATGGTAGAGTAGCATTAGTACAGTGGATGCTTTAGGGTACTGGTGGGATGGACATGGTAAGAGCCACTATGACCATGACTAGAAAAGTGCACTCCCATGAGAGAAAAATAAATAAATAAAGAGGTAGAGACAGTATGATAAATCAGATCCTCTCCTGGAGTATTTCAGACATGAACAGATTTCGAACACCATCCACCCCAAAATGGATTCAGCCACACCATTCAGAACATCAAAAAGATGAAAGTTCATATTGTGTACCTGGACAGAGGAATGGATAAAGAAGTGTGATATAGGTCTGGAACGAATTTTGAATCAAGGATTGAAAGTGAAAGTAGGCCATCTTCAGCAATAGAGATAAATCCAGAGACCATCACACTGAGTGAAGGAGCAATTCAAGAAACATCATGGGACATAATGGAGTTTTGGGATACAAAAATCCACTGCAGCGAGCACCCACACAAATGTGAGGTGGACATCCAACCTGGCAAGAAACTTATGGGTGGCTGAGCACCTTGGTGGATGGAAGGGATACATCTGGAACTTGGTATTAATTTCTTCCCACAGATACATATGAAATACAAAATCCATGTAAATCTATTGCAGTGAGAGTGGTAGACGAAACAATTTCCAATAATATGTAGGGAAAAGCAAGCACAGCTGAATACATAGAGCAGTCTCAGTGTCTCAGAACAAGAATCTGTACACGTAAAACCTACTCATCCTTGACTTCAACTTAAAGAGAATAAGAACATTTACTTCAGAGATCCAAGAGTGAGGAGACACTAGGTTTGGTGGCATCCTCTGGCTCCTTCTACTCAAATGTACTTCCAGACCTGATAAAAACTCTTAGGCAGAACAGGCCATCCTAAAAGAGGAGCGAACAATAAAGCCTTGCAGCAAGGAGGGTTTTCTCTGTATCAGCAGCCTTAAAATTATCACTGATGGACATCTGATATTCACAAGGTCCTATTGCTGGACTCGACATGACACCTACCCTTGAACATGACAGGAGTCACTCATCCAAAAAAATAAATAAATAAAAGTGAAAAAGACAATCCAGGACACTCTCAGGAAGAAAACATCAACAGTTAAATACAGCTCAAAGTGCTTTTAAAAACACCAAAACATAATCACTTAATATTCCCAAGGCTGCTGGGCTTTAAATGATATCTGTTTTTCAAAAATTGCTAGCAGTCTCCTGTGAATGAAAAATGTCAAATAGCACACCGTATCTGGAAGCAAATATCAACAGGTAAATCCAATTCTCAGCATTTCTTTAAAAGCACATGAAATATGCTCATTATAGTGAATTACTGTGAACTCTTTCGAGTTCACCTCTTTGTGATCCCAGAGACCATAGCCCACCAAGTTCTTCTGTCCATGGAATTTTTCAGGCAAGAATTCTGGAGTGAGTTGTCATTTCCTCCTCCAGGGGATCTTCCCAAATCACATCTCCTTTGACTCCTGCCTTTGTAGGAGGATTCTTTACGACATTGCCACCTGGGAAGCCCAGTGTATTATTAGAGATACACAAACTATACTAATGAGGTATCACCTCTGAGTAGTGAAAAAGTATCAAATAGTATACAAAGACATTGTAGAGAAACATTTTTAAAGGGGAATCTTTATGGTACTAGTGGGGTATATTTGGTAGGAGCCATTATAAATGTCACTACAAAGTGCCTTGTAAAGAACACAAGAGACTGACCATATTATCTGGCAACTCCACTCCTAAGAGTATTTAAGAAAAAAACAAACAAAACAGATTTGGAAAAAACACATGTAAGCCAATCATGTACTGCACTAAGATTAACAACATCCTACACATGAAAGTCAAGAAACTGATGCAGCCACTATTGAAAACAGTAAACATTTCTCTTACAATTAATTTTTAGATTTTTATTGAAGGATAACTGCTTTACAGAATTTTGTTGTTTTCTGTCAAACCTCAACATGAATCAGTCATATGTATACATATATCCCCTCCCTTTTGAAACTCCCTCCCAACTCCCTCCCCGGTATAGAGTTTTTTTAAAAACTCTAAAAATACAGTTACCATATGATCCAACAGTCTCACTACTCAGAATATATCCAGTGAGATGAAAACTCCCATCATAAAAGTGATATGCACAACAGTGTTTATAGTAGCACAATGTACAGTAGCAAAGACATGGAAACAACCTTAAATGCCCATAGATAGGTGAATGGATAAAGACAGATATATTATGCATAAAATGGAATATTAGTCATAAGAAAGAATGAAATAATGATATTTGTTTTCAACATGGATGGACCTAGAGATGATCATACTAAATAAGTCAAACAGAGAAAGACATGAGGAGCTTAGGTGGGTTCAGCTCACCTTGACACTTCCTTTGGACCTCAGTTGATAGGAGGTCTTCATCTTTTCCTCCTGGGTATCTAGAGTCGGCTGTTCCATAACAGCTCTAGATCCTTGTGGCTTCCCAGTCACCTTAGTCATTCTGAAGACTCCCAGTGGTCTGCTCCAGAGCCCCTGAGCACCCCTATATATACCCCTCCCTAGGGGGCCACACCCTTATGCTTTATGAGGTCAGCAAGTCACTTCCCCAGCCAATGGTGGCCCTGGGTGAGCCTTGATATCACAAAGCCCCATCCTGATACCTCTAGGGGAGGATGGGGAGCAATTCAGACAGAGTTGGCCACCTCCCGATTCTTTTAACCACACCCTCTAGCTTCCTAGAGTTTTGGGCAATTATTTAAATTTCTTATTTTACATGATCTTTGCCAGAAGCTTAAAAGGGAAAATTTACATAACTTTCTTTGTAGTAAAATTCCTGCATGGCTGGATACACAATAAACAAGGAATTATAAAATGACAATTGAAAAATATTTGGACGATAGCTGGCAAAGGACTCATTTACCTCATTTAAGCAGAGTCCAAAGTTAAAATAAGAAAAGATGAAAAACACAATAGAAGAGAATCGTGAGGTAAACCAGGGTACAGAGAAATACCCAGAAAAAAATTACTGAAAATCAGGAAGAAATGTGGAAACTAACTGGCAATAAAAGAAATGCAAACCAAAACAATAATGGAATACAATTTCTCACCATGTAAATTGTCAAAGTTCAATGAGAAATTTGAAAAATACCAAATTTTTCCTCCAAATTGAGGATGAAGAATTGGAAAATGAGTGTTTCAGCAGTGATGTGAAAGCATAGTGTGATGCAAATTTCTGAAGGACAATTTGACATTATCTAGTAAATTTATAATTGCATGGAGCCACTTAGTAATACCCTGTTTGGAATTTGCATTGCATACATATTTCTGTAATATCACCAAGATTATATATCTAATGCTCACTGCATTTCCCCCCATCATCCTAGAGAATTGCTTTAGTACACTTCCCCACAGTGTCCTTCCCCCATGCAACCCCTGTTCTCAGTGCTATTAGTTTAGATTACTTTTGCTTCATCTAGAACTTCCAGTAAATGGAGCCTACACTATGTACACATGTAGTTGCTTAACAAGGTTGTGTTACTTTCTGCTGTACTGCAAAGCATATCAAGCATGTGTGTGTATAAACATAAACTTTTTTTTAAATTACCTTCCAATTTAGGTCACCACAGAGCATTGAGGACAGTTTCTGTGCTACACATATACATATGAGTGAATACAGTTGGATTTTATAAATTCCATACGTTAGCATTTTTCTGTTTCTCCTTGAGAGGGCATCATATGCATAGCAAACATTTATTCATACCCACATGTATATATAAAAGAATACGTTGACATTTTTTGAGTTATATTCATAAGTATTCTTCTGTTTCTCCAAAAGACGAAGCATAAGTGCAATAAATATTTATTCATACTCATATATACCCTGGAGAGTCCCTTGGATTGCAAAGAAATCAAACCAGTCAATCCTTAAGGGTATTATTCCTGGATATTCATTGGAAGGACTCATGCTGAAGCTGAAACTTCAATTCTTTGGCCACCTGATGTGAAGAACTGACTCATTGGAAAAGTCCCTGATGCTGGGAAGGATTGAAAGCAGGAGGAGAAGCGGATGACAGAGGGTGAGCTGGTTGGGTGGCATCACCCACTCGATGGACCTGAGTTTGAGCAGGCTCAGGTAGTACGTGATGGACAGGGAAGCCTGGCATGCAACAGTCCATGGGGTCGCAAAGAATTTCTTCTAGGTCCTAGTTAAATATTTCTTGCATCTTCTCAATCCTTGTCTCCAGGCTATTTATCTGTAACTCCATTTTGTTTTCAAGATTTTGGATCATTTTTACTATCATTATTCCAAATTCTTTTTCATATAGATTCCCTATCTTCTCCTCTTTGGTTTGTTTGGTGGGCATTTGTCATGTTCCTTTACCTACTGAATATCTCTCTGCCTTTTCATCTTGTTTAGATTGCTGTGTTTGAGGTGGCCTTTCTGTATTCTGCCAGTTGGTAGTTCCACTTTATTGTGGAGGTTCCTTGCTGTAGGTGGGGATGGATGGGTGGCTTGTCAAGGTTTCCTGATTAGGGAAGCTTGTGTCAGTGTTCTGGTAGTTGGAGTTGGATTTCTTCTTTCTGGAGTGCAATGAAGTGTCCAGTAGTGAGTTTTGAGATGTCTATGGGTTTGGTGTGACTTTGAGCAGCCTGTTTATTGAAGCTCAGGGTTTGTTCCTGCGATGCTGGAGAATTTGCATGGTATGTCTTGCTCTGGAACTTGTTGGCTTTTGGGTGGAGCTTGGTTTCAGTGTAGATATGGAGGCTTTTGGATGAGCTCTTATTGATTTAATATCCCCTGGAGTCAGGAGTATTCTGGTGTTCTCACGTTTTGGACTTAAGCCTCCTGCCTCTGGTTTTCAGTCTTATTCTTACAGTAGCCTCAAGATTTCCCCATCTATACAGCACCATTGATAAACATCTAGGTTAATTATGAAAAGCTTCTCCACAGTGAGGGACACCCGGAGAGGTTCACAGAGTTACATGGAGAAGAGAAGGGGGAGGATGGAGATAGAGGTGACTAGGAGTAGAAAAGGGGGAATCAAAAGGAGAGGGAGAGAGATCCAGCCAGTAGTCAGTTCCCTAAGTGTTCTCCACAGGCCAGAACACACAAAGAGATTCACAGAGTTGGGTAGAGAAGAGAAGGGGAAGGGAGGAGATAGAGGCAACCTGGTGGAGAAAAAAGAGAGTCAAAAGGCGGAGAGAGCAATCAAGCCAGTAATTGCACTCCCAAGCAAAAATAGGTACTGAAGATTGGGTTTCTAAAGGTATAAAATTGATAACAAATACCAAAAATCAAAGATTAAAAATATATAATAGATGTCAGACTCTCAAAAATACAATATTAAAAAAATAAAACAAAGTCACAAAAAATTATAAAATATATCTATGAAGTTTGCTTTAAAATAGGGTCTTCTTTTGGCAAGGTAATAGTAGGTTATAAAAATGAAAATTAAAGGAGTAATAGAGGACTTAAAATTAAAAAAATAAAAATGATAATTGTAAAAATATATCTAGGAATTTCTCTGGAGCTGTTGCAGGCAGTATGGGGTCAGTTCAGTTTTAGGTAGTTCCTTGACCTGGCTTATCCTTCTCAAGATCTATAGGCCCCTTCCAAAGTAGTCGGTGCTAACTACAGGGTTTCAAGCTGTTGCACCTGTCACTTCCAAAGTGGTTCCCTCTGTTTATTTTAGCTTCTCCTATTTGCTGGTCTCTTCAGTGTCTAATTTCCACCCTGACACAAGGGAGCAAAGGCAGTCACTTATTTAACCTCACTTGTTCAGTCGTGCTGTGGGGAGGGAGGAACACTGCAAACAAATATCACTGGTGTGTGTGGGGAGTGCTCACAGTGTCTCAGCCACACAAGGTTTTCCTCCACTCACGGTGTGTGTGCTTTCCCAGTCTACACTTCTCAAGCTCTAGGTTGCACTGCCGGGGAACTGTCTGAGGCAGGCCCTGGGTTGGGTGCACTTCCCAGGTCTAAGTCGCTCAGATTCAGGTTCTTTGGTAGTCCACAAAGGTGCAGACTTGGCTGGGCCTGCGTTTTGTGCCTTTCCCAGGTCTGAGCAGCTCAGGCGACCATGTGCTTGGCAAGCACAGTCTCCCCAGGCGGGGAGTGCATCTTATCACCTCCCTGGTCCCAGCCGCACAGTTTCCTGGGTGGCAGTGGGAACGCCTGCTGCAGGTGTTCCATGTGTCTCTTCTGGGGCTGATCTCTGTCTGCAACTCTCTTGGCAGATGTCAACCCTCCAGGATCCCAGGAAGACTTGGTTAGCAACTTGGAGCCTGCATGCAGTTTGGTAAAGGATGTCTCTCTGGGGCTGCGATTGCCCCTTTCTGGCTCTGGCTGGCCCCCACCTGCCTCCCTGTCTCCAGCGGGAGATAGACTGGTCTGTAGCCTGCTAACTCTCCTCTGGTATTTGCTCAGCCCTTTGTTCTGTGAGTGGACCTGTAAGTGCCTTAAGTTAGGGCTTTTTGTGGGATAGTTTCTCTCTCTCTCTCTCTGTCTTTCTCTCTCTGGCTCTCCCCCAGTTTGGGTTGCTATCTCACGTTAGTTCCCTCAGATTGCCCTCAGGGCATTCAGGCTTGGTCCTTACCCTAAGCAATGCAGCCCATGCCTCCCTGTTCAGCCCCCACTTGCTGGTGGTGGATATGAGCACTGGGAGTTGCCGTTAGGCACGTAATCTATGGGTTTTATTTATTTATTTGTTTGTTTATTTATTTATTTATCCTCCTGGTTATGTTGTCCTCTGAGATTCCAAAACTACCCACAGACGCACTGGTGAGAGGGTTTCCTGGTGTTTGGAAACTTCTCCTCTTTTAAGACTCCCTTCCCAAGATGGATCTCTGTCCCTACCTCTTTTGTCTCTCTTTTTATCTTTTATAATTTTTCCCTACCTCCTTACAAAGACAGGGGGCTGCCTTTCTGGGTTCCTGATGTCCTCTGCTAGCATTCAGAATTTGTTTTGTGCAATTTGCTCAGTGTTCAAATATTCTTTCGATGAATTTGTGGGGGAGAAAATGGTCTCCCCGTCCTATTCCTCCACCGTCCTAGGATCACCTCCAACATCTTTGGTTTTGAAAGAGAAGAATTTTTCGGGGAAGAAAAATTCTCTTCTTCAAAATATTTTTCTTAGACAATTGTTGTATGATTGTTAACAAATATTTACTAACTTCCACATTGTAAAAGAGTCAAAAAGAGTTTTTTTTATTTGTGCCAAGCATCTTGATAAATCCCATTGTTTTAATTTTACTTGGTTTAACTGTACAAAATAGAAATGAAAAAGAAGTTAGCTCTATTCTTAGCTCAGTTCCAGATTGGCCCAATCAATACTTTTTGGTTAAAGAAGCCATGAAGACAGAGTTTACAGTTATTTAAAAACAAAATAGACTTTTCCCCCTTCAATCTTCCTGTAGATAATACAATCCCCAGCCAAAAAGGGATTTTTTCTCGTGAAACTTTGTTTTCCAGGCCAAGAAGTAAGCTGAAAACATATTACCCTTGGGAACCAAGGAAGAAATTAGACGTTTTAAAGGACAGTGGGATGAGATATTTTGAAAAATCTTATCTGTTTTTGTCATATAGTTTTTTTTTTAACTAAATAAAGTTAGGTTTAACATGGGTTTTTCATTTCCTCTTTGAAACTACATGTTGAATAAGAGACACATGAAACACAGCATGTGTTTCAAATGCTGTTATTCAGTTGGTCAGTTGTGTCTGACTCTTTCAACCCCATGAACTTTAGGATGCCAGGCTCTTCTGTCCTCCACTATCTCCCAGAGTTTGCTCAGATCATTTGTTTCAAATAGCATGCTGTAAACTAATTCAAGCCAGAAAGATTGAGACAAAAGAATAATCATACTTTCATTGAAGTCTTCTCCCTAAAAGACTGAACAAAATTATGAATAGTGTTTTCTTAAGCAGGGACAGAATAATATTCATGCTTTGGTACCACTAGTTACTAACTAAAATTACAAAGAAGGATGTAACATGAGTAAAACCGCCAAGATGAAGAAGGAAGAAGAATTGAACCTAGTGAGGCAGGAAAACAAGCAAAAAGGGAGCAAAAAAAAAAAAAAAAGAGTCTCAGAAAACATATTTTATGCCACAGAATGAAGAATGAACCCAAAGAAATGATGACTTCAGGAATCAAGGGAAATGCAATCTCATTTGCAATTGGGTATATACTGATGGTGGAGAAGGCAATGGCAACCCACTCCAGTACTCTTGCCTGAAAATCCCATGGACGGAGGAGCCTGATGGCCTGCAGTCCATGGGGTCGCTAGGAGTTGGACATGCCTGAGTGACTTCACTTTCACTTTTCACTTTCATGCGTTGGAGAAAGAAATGGCAAGCCACTCCAGTGTTCTTGTCTGGAGAATCCCAGAGACGGGGGAGCCTGGTGGGCTGCCGTCTATGCGGTCGCATAGAGTCAGACACGACTGAAGCGACTTAGCAGCAGCAGCAGCATATACTGATGGATATAGCAGAAAGAGGATCCAAGAGATAACAATATGGTTTATTCTTAATTTTGATAGCTTGAAAATGCGGTGAACATATTTGTTGAGGCTATAAAAAAATCTGATAGCTTCAAGGATGAAATGAACCCCTCTACATAACTGTTCATATTATACATGTCCATATAAATACTCAATAACATGTTGCATTTAATAACTTTCACCAGCATCGGTATTCTAATTTTATACCTTGTTAAAATTTTTTTGGTATCATTTGGAGCTCTTAATATAACCCCAAAAGTGTTCTTAAAAATAAGCCTTAGAGAAGACCAGTCAAGATGGCAGAATAGGAGAATCTCAGGTTCACTTCTCCCCACAGGTACATCAAGAATACATCTATAAATGAAACAATTCACATGGAACCTGCTAAACACTAGCAAAGAACTTTGGACACCTTGGAGGACAAGAAAAGATCACAGCATAACCAGGTCGAATGAAGGAGAGAAATGGAAGAAAAAGAAGAGAGTAAACAGGATGAGACCACATCCTGGGGAGGGAAATGAAGAAGACGAGAGGTTACCACACAAAGGGAGGCCCCACACCAGTGGCAGAACACACTGAAATAGAAAGGGGCCTTCAGGGGCTATCAAAAGAAAATGCAGTGGTTGGTCTGTGGCAGGCAGGACAGAACAAGATTTGCATGGATGATCTGTACCACAGGCCTTGCATGCCCCAGCCTGGGATGGGTGTCCCCCAGTGCAGATGGGAGCTGGGTGCTGAAGCGTGGGGTTAGGAGAGTGGACCTGGATAGAGGATAACTGTTGGCTGCTCAGAGATGGCCTGAAGGGACAGAAGTGAGGAGAACAGCTGTGTGAAGACAGCCTGAGGGGATGGGGTGAAGCACTCCTCAGTCAGGAAACTCCTGGAGGAAGTGTGGACTGACTTGGAAGTGAGATGCCACTGTTGAGTGGGGCACAAACAGTAGGGCTACAATTGTGACTTCTCTTTCCACATGCCAGCCCCTGCCTCTGTGGGAACTGGGAGGCATTCCCAATAGAGCAAGTGTGTGCACCCCAATCTTAGCCATGTTATCCTCTCTCAGCAAGTATATAAGTCTTAGTCAGTTTCTGCCTTTGCACCCTCTTACCTGAGCAAGGAAGAGACACTTGAGGGTGGCCCACACATAGAGGTAGGCCTGAAACCAAAGCTGAGCCCAAGGGACTGTGTGACTAAGGAGGAGGAACAGAAATCTCTGTTCTCTAGAAGCAACGGATTGAATAATTGCTATCAGACTGATGTATCCAATGCCTGCAGAAAATCTGAAATGAAAAGTGCTAGCAGAAGGGAGACCAGTAGCTGTGGATTTTGAGAACACATATATGTGGGACATGGGCTCTGAGTTGTGACCATAGTGCCCACAGTGGGTCCAGAGACCTACCTGGAGGTCTTGGAGGGCCTCCTGGGAAAGTGAGGGTTTCCATTCTTAGCTGCTGGGCTCCCAGAGAATTCCTGACCCCAAGAAATATTAATTGGCAGGAACTCTCCCAGAGGTCCCCATATTGGACCAAGTCTCAGCTCCAACCGAAAAGCTGCAAGCTCCAGTGTTCAATACCCTCAGGCCAAACAACAAGCAAGAGAGGAACACAGCCTCACCCATTACCAGACAGGCTGCCTAAAGTCATATTAAGCTCATAGACACCCCCTTCACACGGCCCTGCTTACCAAAGGGACAAGACCCAGCTTCACCCACCAGAGCACAGGCACCAATACCTCCCACCAAGAAGCTTATATAAGCCTCTGGACAAACTTGCATGTGAGGGAGTAGACACCAGAAGCAAAATGAACTACCACCCTGCAGCCAAAAGAAAGACCACAGAGTAAGGCAAACAAAATCAGAAAATAGGAATATGTTGCAGACAAAGGAGCAAGGTAAAAACCTACAAGAACAACTAAATGAAGAGAAGAGAAGCAATCTACCTGGCAAAGAATTCAGAGTAATGATAGTGAAGATGATCCGAGGTATTGTGAAAAAAAAAATGGAGGCATGGATCAAGAAGATAAAAGAAATGTTTAACAAGAATCTAGAAGAACTAAAGAACAAATAGTGGTGAACAATAAAATAAATGAAACCAAAAATACATTAGAAGAAATCAATAGCAGAATAACTGAAACAGAAGAATGAATAAGTGAGCTGGAAAATAGAATGATGGAAATCACTGCCACAGAACAGGGGGAAAAAATGAAAAGAAGTGAGGACTGTCTCAGAGATTTCTGGGACAACATTAACATCCATATTTGAATTATAGGTCCCAGAAGAAGAAGAAAAAGACAAAGGGCCTGAGAAAATATTTGAAGAGAATTTTTAAAATCCCTAATATGGGAAAGGAAATAGTCACCCAAGTCCAGGAAGTACAGAGTCCCATACAGGATAAACCAAAGGAGAAACATGCCAAGACACATATTAATCAAACTAACAAAAATTAAATACAAAGAAAAAAAATATTAAAAGCAGTAAAACTAAAACAACAAATAACCTGCAAGTGAATTCCCCATAAGATTATCATCTGATTTTTCAGCAGAGCTTCTATAGGCCAAAAGAGAATGAAATGACATATTTAAAATTATGAAAGGGAAAAACCTACAACCAAAAATAGGTCACCTAGCAAAGATCATGTTTAGATTCTATGGAGAAATCAAAACCTTTATAGACATGCAAAAGCTAAGAGAATCCAGCACCTCCAAACCAGTTTTACAATAAATACTAAAGTAACTTCTCTAAACAGGAAACAGAAGAGAAGAAAAAGAACTACAAAAGCAAACCAAAAACAAGAAAATGGCAATACAAACATATATATCAATTACCTTAAATGTAAATAGATTAGGGGTGGGATGGATAGGGAGGTGGGAGGGATGTTCAGGTGGGAGAGGAAATAAGTAACCCTAGGGCTGATTCATGTTGATGTTTGGTAGAAACAAAGACAATACTATAAAGCAATTATCTTTCAATCAAAAATAAATAAATTAAAATAAAATGTAAATAGACTAAATGCTTCTGCCAGAAGACACAGACTGGTTGAATGGATATGAAAACAAGACCTGTATATATGCTTTCTACCAGACAACCATTTCAAACCCAGGGACACATACAGACTGAAACTGAAGAGATGGAAAAAAGATATTCCATTCAAATGGAAATTTAAAGAAAGCTGGGGCAGCAACACTCATATCAGACAAAATAGACTTTAAAATAAAGATTGTTACAAGAGACAAGAAGGACACTACATTATGATCAAGCAATCAAATCAAGAAGACATAACAATCGTAAATATATATGCACCCAAAATAGGGGCCCTGCATCATATAAGGCAAGTGCTGTTTATGGTTGTTAAGCCATAAAAGGGGAAGTTGACAGGAACACAACAGTGGAGGAATTCAACACTCCACATTCACCAATGAGTAGATCATCCATACAGAAAATTTATAAGGAAACACAAGCTTTAAATGACACATTAGAGTGGATATATTTAATTGATATTTGTGAGACATTCCAACTGAAAGGAGCAGAATACACTCTTCTCAAGTGCACATGGAGCATTCTTAAGGATAGATCACATTTTGGGCCACAAATCAAGTCTTGGTAAATTTAAGAAAATTGAAATCATATAAAGCATTTTCTGACCACAAAGATATAGAAATAAATTACAGGGAAAAAAAAAACTTTAAGGAACATGAACACATGGAGACTAAGCAATATTACTAAATATCAATAAACCACTTAAGAAATCAAAGAAGTAAAAATTACCTAGAGATAAACAAAATGAAAGCATGATAATCCAAAACCTATGGGACACAACAAAAGCAGCTCTAAAAGGGAAGCTTATGGCAATAAATTATTACCTCAGGAGACAGGAAAAATCTCAAATAAACAACATATTCTTACACCTGAAGCAACTAGATAAAGAACAAACAAAACCCAATGTTAGTATAAGGAAAAAAATAAAATATTAGGGCAACTATAAATGAAAGAGATGAAGAAAACAATAGCAAAGATAAATGAAACTAAAAGGTAGTTCTCTGAAAAGATAAACATAATTGATAAACCATTAGCCAAACTTACCAAGATAAAAAGGAAGAGGACTCAAATCAATAAAATATGAAATGATAAAGGAGAAATTAGAACTGACACCATAGAAATACAAAGGATTGTAAGAAATTCCCACAAGCAACTATATGCCAATAAAATGGACAACCTAGAAGAAATGGGTAATTTCTTAGAAAGATACATCCTTCAAATACTGAACCAAGAATAGAAAATATGAACAGACAAGTCTTAAGAACTAAAATTGAAACCATGATTAAAAATTTTCTAAGAAACAGAAATCTAAGACTAGATGAATTCACAAGCAATTTTTTTCAAACATTTAGAGAAGAGCTTCTGAAATTCTTCCCAAAAATTGCAGAGGAAGGAGCACTCCAAAGATCATTTTACAAGGCCACCATCACTCTGACACCCAAATCAGACAGATATCACAAGAAAAGAAAATTACAGGCCAATATCATTGATGAACATAGATGTTAAACTCCTCAACAGAATACTAGGAACCTGTAACCAACAACATGTTAAAAAGATCATACATCCTAGTCAAGTGAGATTCATCCCAGTGTTGCAAGACTACTTCAATATATGCAAATCAATCAATGTAATACACAATTAACAAACTGAAGAATAAAAGCCATGTGATTATATCAATATATATAGAAGATGACTTTGACAAAGTTTAAAATCCATTTATGATAAAAACTCTACAGAAAATAGGCTTAGAGGGAACTTACACCAACATAATAAAAGCCACATATGAGAAACCTGCAACAAATATATCCAATGGTGAAAAACTGAAAGCATTTCCTCTAACATCAGAAACAAGACAAGGATGCCCAATCTTGTCACTTTTATTCAACAGAATTTTGGAAGTCCTGGCCATGGGTATCAGAGAAGAAAATTAAATAAAAGGAATCCAAATTGGAAAAGAAGTAAGTGTCATTGTTTGCAGATGACATGATAGCATACATAGAAAATCCTAAAGATGTTACCAGAAAATTACTAGAGGTCACAAAAGAATTTAATAAAGTTGTATGATATGAAATTAATGCACAGAAATCTGTTGCATTTCTGTACACTAGCAATGAAAAATAAAAAAGAAAAATTAAAAAAAAAACAATCCTATTTACCATTGCATCAAAAATATAAAATATATAGCACTAAGCCTACTGAAGGAAGTAAAAGACCTGAACTCCAAAAATTATAAGACACTGATGAAAGAAATCAAAGATGGCACAGACAGATGAAAAAGTATACCATGTTCTTGGGTTGGAAGAATCACTATTGTCAAAATGATTATACTACCCAAGGCAATCTACAGATTTGGTGAAATCCTTGTCCTCTTACCAATGGCATTTTTCAAAGAACAAGGGGAAAATGTCTTAAAATTTTTGTGGAGACAAAAAAGACCTTGAATAGTCAAAGCCATCTTGGGAAAGAAAAACAGAGCTGGAGGAATCAGGTTTCCTGACTTCAGACTATACTACAAATGATACAGTCATCAAAACAGTATGGTATTGGCACAAAACAGGAATACAGATCAATGAACCAGGACAGAAAATCCACAGATTAACCCATGAATTTATGGTCACATAATCTGTGACAAAGTAGGCAAGAATATACAGTGGAGGAAAAAACAGTCTTTTCAATAAGTGGTGCTAGGAAAGCTGGGTTTCTGCTGCTGATGTTAAGTTGCTTCAGTCGTGTCTGACTCTGTGTGACCCCATAGATGGCAACCCACCAGGCTCCCCCATCCCTAGGATTCTCCAGGCAAGAACAATGAAGTGGGTTGCCATTTCCCTCTCCAATGCAGGAAAGTGAAAAGTGAAAATTAAGTTGCTCAGTCATGTCCAACTTTTCGTGACCCCATGGACTGCAGCCTACCAGGCTCCTCCATCCAATGGATTTTCCAGGCAAGAGTACTGGAGTGGGTTACCATTGCCTTCTCCGAGGAAAGCTGGGTAGCTATATCTAAAAGAATGAAATTAGAACACACCCTAACACCATACACAAAGTCAAACTCGAATGTATTAAAGATTTAAACATAAGGCTGGATACTATAAAACTATTAGAGGAATACACAGGGAGAACACTTCCTAATATAAATTGCATCAAGTTCTTTTTTTTCATCATCCTCCTAGAACAATGAAAATAAAAAACAAAAATAAACAAATGAGAGTTAATTAAGTGAAAGCTTTTGCACAACAAACAAAACCATTAAAAAATGAAAAGAAAACTCTCCAGATTAGAGAAAATACTTCAAATGAAGCAAAACACAAGGGATTAATCTCCAAAATGCACAAATAGCTCATGCAGCTCAATATCAAAAAAGGCAAACAATGCAATCAAAAAATAAGTGGAAGATCTAAATAAACATTTCTTCAAAGAAGACATACAGATGCACATGAGAAGATTCTCAACATCACTAATTTTTAGGGAAATGCAAATCAAAACTACCATGTTGTATCACCTCACACTGATCAGAATGGCCATCACCAAAAAGTCTATAAAAAATAAATGCTGGAAATAAGGTGGAGAAAAGGTAACCCTCCTACACTGTTGGTTGGAATGCAAATTGGTACAGACACTATGAAGAACAGTATGGAGATTTCCTTAATAAAACTGAAAACAGAGTTACAATATGATCTAGCCATCCCACTCCTGGGCATATATTTGGAGAAAACAATAATTTGAAAAATACATGCAATTGAATGTTCACTGAAGCACTACTCACAATAGCCAGGAATGGAAGCAACCAAAATATTCATCAACATAGAAATGGATTATGAAGATTGGTACATATACACAATGGAATATTACTCGACCAGAAAAAGGAAAAATGCATGCTATTTTCAGCAACATGTTTGAACCTAGAGATTCTTTTTTTTTTTTTTACTTCTTGCTGTATTTTTTTTAATTTTTTAAGTTATTTTATTTATTTTTTTTTATTTTTTCCCAATTATTTTTATTAGTTGGAACCTAGAGATTCTTATACTGAGTAAAGACAGTCAGACCGAGGAAGACAAATATCATATGATATTGCTTATATGTGGAATCTAAAAAGATGCTACAAATGGACTTATCTACCTGATGGGCTACTGTCCATGAGGTCACAAACAGTTGGACATGACTGAGTGACTAATACTTTCACAAAACCAAAAGAGTTGCTAATGTGGAAAATAAACTTGTTACTGAGGGGTAAAGGGTGGAGGAATAAATTGGAATTGACACATACACACTACTATATATATATCAATAACATAGATAACTAATAAGGACCTTCTGTGTAGCACGAAGAATTCCAGTCAATACTCTATAATGACCTATATGGGAAAAGAATCTAAAAAGGGTGGATATATTAATTTGTATAACAGATTCACTTCTCTGTACATTTGAAACTAACACAACATTGTAAATCAATTATACCCCAAAATAAAAAAAAAATTAAAAAAAAATAAGCCTTAGAGGCAAAATAATAAGTGTAGACAGAACATGCCACTTCCCTAGAATTAACATACACAAAGTTTAGATAATATAAGTCCTTCTAATAGGAATAGAAAAGCCATCAGTTAAATAAGACACTATACTAAGGAAATGTCAGCCTGGGCAACACTTATTCATTTCAGGAAAACCTACACAAATACTTTAGTTTAGTTTTATTTTTTGTTTTTCCTATTGCTTTTCTCAACCTCCTCCTTTATACCACAAGTGTTTGAGAATTCATTTTCTTCTATGTTGAATCCAAAGATTCTTTCTCTAAATACTGATTTTGAATAATCAACTCATATTATATCCAGTTGCAAAGATTCATTAGTAGACACACAACCCATCTGAAGATAGTTTGAACAAATCTAAATTCCTTATAATTCTGTAGAGTTACTTATCTATAGTGGTAAGTTTAATTTTTTAAAAGTATTTTGACAAAAAAAAAGGTGTTTAAATTGGGGGAATGCATGTATAATCAGAGCTTCTCAAATGCTCCATGATGTTTATAAACTTATCCATGTGATGATTACATGTAAATATGTACAAATATTACAGCCAATATCCAATGGTTGATTAATGGCTAATGCTAGTTAAATAGACTGGATAATATTCAATTATCCACACAAAAATCCACACAATCTGAAACTCATACAATAAGTGTTTACCATTGATGCAAAAATCAGTTCAGTTGGACCAATCATGAAAAGTATAACCATAAAAATACACCAGAGAGGTTTTTTTCTGTTGATTCAGTTTTGGTTAATGTAGGAGAATTACCCAGCTATTTTTAGAATCTAACTTTGACTATTACATATGATGTTTTCTGTATAAAATAGTGTATTTGTAATGTATATCTGCATGCCTCTTGCTACACACACACACACACATACATAAAAGTAGGGTGTTATAATAAAAAATATGTTCAAAAGGAAAAATACTTTCTTTTTCTAGTTCCTTGAGGTATAAGTTTGAATTGTTTATTTGAGGTATTTCCTTTTTATTAATATATTTATTGCTATAAAATTCTCTCTTAGAAGTGCTTTAAATGAATCCTATAAATTTTGGTAGAGTGTGTTTCCATTTGCATTTGTCTCAAGATGCTGTTATTTTTTTTTTTTTTTGAACTATTTTCTGTTCAGGAGAGGGTTATTAAATTTCCACACACTTATGAACTTTTCAATTTTTCTCCTGTTATTGATACCTAGTTTCATTCTATTGTGACTGGAAAAGATATTCAATATGATTCCAATTTTGTTTGGTGACCTAATATGTGATCTATCCTGTAGAATATCCCTTATGCACTTGAGAAGATTGCATATTCTGCTTCTGTTGTGTAGAATGTTCTGCATATATTTCCTCTGTTTATTTGGTTTGCATTGTTGTTCAACTGTTTGTTTGTTTGTTTTTTACATATTACTCATCTGTCTGGATAATCTGCTAACTGATAAATGTGGTGTATTAAAGTCCCCAATTATTATTGCATTGCTATTTTTCCATTCATCTCTGTTAATATTTGTTTTATATATTTATGTTTTATGACATTGTGCATATATATGTACAAGTGCTATATCCTTTTGACATATTGACCTCTTTACCGTTGTATGTGACCTTCTTTGTCTCTTGTGACAACTTTTGATGCAATGATTATTTTGTCTGATTTAAGTATAGTTACCCCTGATCATGGCAGCTTCTCTGGTTGCTCAGATGGTAAAGAATCTGCCTGAAAGGCAGGAGACCTGGGTTCGATCCCTGGATCGGGAATATTCCCTGGAGAAGGAAATGGCTACTCATTCCAGTATTCTTGCCTAGAGAATTTCATGGACAGAGGAACCTGGCGGGCTACAGTTCATGGCATCGCTAAGAGTCAGACACAACTGAAGTGACTAAGCACCTATTAGCACCCCTGATCTATTTTAATTATTATTGCAAAGATTATCTTTTGCCATCCCTTTATTTTCAGCCTATATGCATCCTTAATGCTAATGTGAGTCTCTTGTAGGCAGCATTTTAGTTGGATCATGCATTGTATCCATCCAGTCACTTTGTCATTTCACTGGAAATTTAATCCATTTACATTTAAGGTAATTACTGAGAAGTAAGGATTTGCCATTACCATTTTGGTAATTGTTTTCTGTCTGTTTTATAATTCCTTTTTTGCCTTCCTCTCTTGGTGTCTTCATTTCTGATTTAACGACTTTTTAGCAGTGTGTGTTAGTCGCTCAGTTGAGTCAGACTCTTTTCAACCCCACGGACTGTAGCCTGTCAGGTTCCTCTGTCCATGGAATTTTCCAGGATATAATACTGGGAGTGGGTTGCCATATTTAGCAGTAGGCTTTGATTTATTTCTCTTTTAGCTTTTCTACCACAAGTGTTTCTCTTTGCAATTACCATGAAGCTTACATAAAACTTCTTAGAGATGCGCCCCAGCTTTGGCAGCAACTGCCTCTCTACGCAGGTGTGAGCCTTGCTAGCCCTTCTGCCAGGAGACTGTTGCAGTCGGCCAGCCCCTGCTCCTTGGTAACTGTGTATGACCGAAAGGCCATCATCAAGAATGCTGATATGTCGGAGGAGATGCAACAGGACTCGGTGGAGTGTGCTACTCAGGCAGTGGAGAAATATAATATAGAGAAGGACATTGCAGCCCGTATCAAGGAGTTTGACAAGAAGTACAACCCCACCTGGCACTGCACCGTGGGGAGGAACTTCAGTAGTTATGTGACACATGAATCCAAACACTTCATCTACTTCTACCTGGACCAAGTGGCCATTCTCCTGTTCAAATCTGGTTAAAAGCATGGACTGTGCTACACACCCAGTGATCCATCCAAAAAAAAAGGACTGCAGCCTAAATTCCAAATACCAGAGACTGAAGTCTTCAGCCTTGCCTAAGGGAACACCTCCATCTTTGAACCTTTATTGTGTTTTGTATAGGGCATTCTCTGTACTAGTTTGTTGTGGTTATAAAGTAGTTAGCAAAACATCTTACATTAGTATCTATTTTCTATTCCATACCTCTCTGCCCCATGTTTTTTCTTTTCAAATTCCATTCCTTTAAAAAAATAAATCTGTTGGAGAAATGTGAAAAAAATTCTTATAGTTATAACTCTTATTTATAAAATGAGGAGGCTAAATTTTAGTTGAATTCACTAAAATTCCTTTTTGCTTTAATATTTCTGTTTTTTTCTAATGCATATGTGATTATTAATAGCTAATTTTTGGTTCATTAGGTGAGTAGTTTAATAAAAGACTCCAGTTAAAAAACTGATGCAGGAAGTTTTGGGATGGTGAGGGAAAATTACCTATGTTTCAGAGGTACCTCAATACAACATACCCAAAATGGAATTCACTATTTTCTCCCTGTCCATGATTACCTCTCTCCAGTTTATTCCTCCACATAATTTTTAGAGTTTCTTTGTAAAATATAAGATTAATCATATCACTCCCCTTGAATGTTTAAATATAAATGTCTCACCATATCTGTCAGGATAAATTCTAAACAAATTAGCAGAGAATAGAAAGTCTTACATTTTCTAGTTCCAGCTGTAACATGACTCCTATCATTTTCTTATGGCTTCTGTCAAAATATCTTTTTAAATTAACCTTATAAACACACTCCCCTGTCTCTCTCTTGCTCAATATCATTCACCCTTTCTGTCTTTTCCATGCTTTTGTGTAACTTGTAGCAGATTCATAATGAAGTAAGCCTCAATGAGGCAGAATCCTGTAAGGGAGACTACTTCTCTGATTTTGCCTAATCTAAGCAATCAAGTCTAAATAGTCGAGTAAGTTCTGTCCAGTGTAGATGTATTGATTTGAAAGTATATAAAAGGCATTTCAATGTATAACTTAAATATTTTTTAATACTTTTGGATAGCAAAAATACTTACTGAAAATATTAATTCACTATCTATATTGAAAAGTAAAAGTACTTACATTGAATGGTAAAATATCAACATCCATAAAGGATTTACCAGCCTTCATTTTTCTTCACTAAGGAAGAGCTAATAATCTATAATGTTTTAAAGTGTTTATTAGACTATTTTAGTCTAGTCTGGTTTCTCTTTTGGGTATGCAACATTCATCTCATCCCATGTAGTTTGTTCCCTGGAATACCTCCTTCTTGTAGCAATTTAAGTTTCTTGTTATTTGCTTAAAGTCTTTGAATACTAAATATGTATCCATCAATTTCACCTAAAGTCTTTGACTTCTTCCAATATGACCTGCAAATTTGCAGTTTATTTCAGCAGCTCTCTTGCTCTTTGACCTAAAGGTTTTGCATTGCCTTCTCATGAGCAACTGGAGTCAGTCTGACATCTCACATATATGGAGACAGGAAGGGCATTTTAAATTTCCTTTACAATCTGAACTGAACCTTGAAAAATAGGTTAAGACTAAAGCAGATATGAAGAAAAGAAAGGACATTCTAAGAAGGAGAAGTATTATAAAAATTCATGTAGACATAGGTATCCCTGGCAGATCAGTAAGACAATAAGAAGGCAAGTCTGAATGGATAGAGGGTACATATTCAGGAAATGTGGCATGAAAGCTCCCTCTGCCAAGAATGCTCTATCCTTGCCTTTTATCTAAACTCTTACTAGCTGGTAATTTTTATTTGAATCTTTTTCTCACCCAGCAAACCAAGTTAAGTGTCTTCTAATCCACTGTCTTGACATTCTTTACTTCCCTAAAAAATAGTCTATCATATATGGTAACATTTTCGGCTATGCTTCACATGTATCAGAATCATCTAGAGCTGGGGTCAACAAATGATTGTTCAAGGACCAAATCCAGCCCAACTCCCTGTTCTATAAATAAAGCTTTATTGGAGCACAGTCATAGTCATCTTTTTATATACTCTCTATGGTTGCTTTAGTGCACTAATGACAGAGCTAAGTTTTTGCGACAGGAACCTATGGTTCACAAACCTAAATTATGTACAATATGACCTTTAATAGGAAAAGCTTGCAGATCACTGACCTATAGGGGTTGTTAAAACTCAGATTGCTGGGCCTCACTCCTAGAGTTTTTGATTTAGTAAGATAAGAGTGTGGCCCAATGATGTGCATTTCTAACAAGTTCCTAGGTAATACTGGTGTTGATGCTGTTGGTTTGGGATCATAGGCTGACAACTGCTGCCCTATACCTACAGATCTCATCCTTGGTTAAATATTAGAATCATCTGCAGAGCTTTTAAAAATTAATATTAAATCAGAATCTCTAAGAGTGAAACTCAGACTTAAGTACATTTTTAAGTGATTCCAATATGTGGCTTAGAGTAAAACTCCTGTCCTGGGAAGCTCTGGGAAGGTATGCTCTCTGCCTTAGACTTAGGCAAGTGCCTGGCGTGCTGGAAGTGCTAAAGTAAATAATACGTAGATGAACTAACATTTTTTTTTTCAGTTAAAATTAAGAATAGAATAGATTTGATGGGGCAATCCACTATTCCATTGAATTGGGAAACTCAGTACTTTGTAGCATCAAGAATCTCTAAATATCATGAATCAACTTCCTGTACTATCATTCTCCTCAGGAACAAAGTCATACTTAGAGAAAAATGTAACAGGCAGACCACCAGGCTGCCACACAGCTCAGCAGATTTAACAAGAAGTGAGGAAGAACACAGCTGACTCAGTCATTTTTAGGTAGCAAATTGGAATTTGGCCGTTCCCCAAGATACTAATTCCAGCAAAAGAGTACATTTTTCATTCATGATGGGCATACCATTTCTCTCAAAGCCAAAAATTAGAAGACTATTGTGAATGTGGATCCTTTACATGAAGTGAATAGCAGGGGGTAGAAAGAGGAGGTCAGATGATTATAAAAAGCAACTGCTACATGGGGAAGGGGGGAATGAAGTCTCCTAATTGGTCTATCTGTTTCCATGGTAAGAAGCAAAAATGTTAATAATCTGTTCTAAATTGTTTTCAGAAGAAAAATGCATAGGTTAGGTTTTCCCCAGTATAGGAAAACTAATAGCAAATAGGACATTCCTTTCAAAAAAGATGGGAGAACAGTAACACCATTTCCCTACCCTTCACACAATCCACTATCTCTGAATAAAATGGCTCTGCCTTTGAAAACACTACTGCCATAACCAGTTCAGGTGGACAACAAGCAGAGTAGGAAGGCAGAGGGAAAGGAATGGAGGGTAGAAGTCAAGCCACATGCAGCCCATTCTCTGAAGTTTGAGAGAGAAGATAAAAAAAAAAAAAAAAAAAACAACAATGAGTGTAAAGGGAAAATAATGAAACAAATATCAGACAAATAGACAAATAAGACTGAAAATGAAAGAAATTGTGAACAGAGAAAAAAGATACCAGTAAGTGACAAAGAATAGATGAGGGTAAGATCAAGGTAAGAAAAAAGGATGGGAATAACAAAAGCAAAAGAATGCTGGAGAGAGAGAGAATATAATCAATAAACACACATACACATACATGTATACACAGAGATATCTACATAGATAAACATTTGTATCTTTTATTTTCCTCAGAGTAATGTCAGAAAGAAAAGCAGGCTTCTTTCAATGAGGCAACATCCAAAACCCCTAGAAATATTTGCCCCAGGCTCTGAATCAGAGATTTAGGAGCCAGATAAATTAGCTAGCCAGCTATGAGCCTCAAACCGCTGACTGCTATATATATAACTCAGGTTTCAAAACTTGAGTGAAATGCCCCACTATTGAGAAAACCTCCAAGCATAAAGTAAATGAGAGCAAGCTTTCGAGTATTTTGCAACATTTTATAATGGACCTATATAATCATATTATTCTAGACAGTGAGGTAATTTTGGAGATACTACTTCTGACAGTGTTGCATGAAATAGTGACTCGATGTTTACAGTGAGCTTGCTTATTTAGGTTTAAAAAGCACACAACTAGGAACTCTATGTTGTGCTCTTATCTCAAAATACTAAATTTCCACTGCCAGGAAGAAATCTTCCAGAAGCTGAAATCATACTAGCTAGTGGCAAAATTTAGTATTTAAGGTCTCATACAGGATCTAGAAATCAACAAAAAAAGTTCAAAATGCAGTACTTGAGTGCAACCTCAAAAATGATAGAATGATCTTGGTTCATTTCCAAAGCAAACCATTCAACATCACAGTAACCCAAGTTTATGCCCCAATGATTAATGCTGAAGAAGCTGAATTTGACTGGATCTACGAAGACTTAAAAGACCTTCTAGAACTAATGCCAAAAAAGAGGTCCTTTGCATCATGAGGGACTGGAATGCAAAAGTAGGAAGTCAAGAGAAACCTGGAATAACAGGCAAGTTTTGACTTGTAGTACAAAGTGAAGCAGGGCAAAGACTAACAGAGTTTTTTCAAGAGAGCATACTCATCATAGTAAACACTCTTTTCCAACAACCTAAGAGACAACTCTACACATGGACATAACTGATGGTCAATATCAAAATCAGATTGATTATGTTCTTTGTAGCCAAAGATGAAGAAGCTCTATACAGTCAGAAAAAAAAAAAAGACCTGGAGCTGACTGTGGCTCAGATCACCAGCTCCTTATTGCAAAATTCAGACTTAAATTGAAGAACATAGGGAAAACCACTAGGTCATTCAGCTATGACCTAAATCAAATCCCTTTATATTACAGAGGAGGTGATGAATAGATTCAACGGATTAGATCTGGTAGACAGAGTGCCTGAAAAACTATGAATGGAGGTTTGTAACATTGTACATGAGGCAGAGACCAAAACCATCCCCAAGGAAAAGAAAGGCAAGAAGGCAAAGTAGTTGTCTGAGGAGATGCTACAAATAACTGAGGAAAGAAGAGAAGTGAAAGGCAAGGGAGAAAGGGAAAGATAGACTCAGCTGAATGCAGATTTCCCCAAAATAGCAAGGAGATATAAGAAGGCCTTCCTAAGTGAACAATACAAAGAAATAGAGGTAAACAATAGAATGGAAAAGACTAAAGATCTCTTTTAAAAAATTGGAGATATTAAGAGAACTTTTCATGCATGGATAGGCATGATAAAAGACAGACATGGTAAGGACCTAATAGAACCAGAAGAGATTAAGAAGAGGTGGCAAGAATACACAGAAAAAAATATATACAAATGAAGTCTTAATGACTCAGATAACCACAATCGTGGGGTCACTCACCTAGAGCTAGACATCCTGGAGTGTGAAGTCAAATGGACCTTAGGAAGCATTACTATTAACAGTTAGTGGAGGTGATAGAATTCCAGTTGAGCTATTTCAAAAGATGTTGCTGCTAAAGTGTGCACTCAATATGTCAACAAATTTGGAAAACTCAGCAGTGGCCACAGGACTGGAAAAGCTCATTTCATTCCAATCCCATAGAACGGCAATGTTAAAGAATGTTCCAGCTACTGTACAATTGTGTTCATTTCACATGCTAGCAAGGTTATGCTAAAAATCCTTCAAGCTACACTTCAACAATACATGAACCAAGAACTTCCAGATGTACAATCTGGATTTTGAAAAGGCAGAGGAAACCAGAGATCAAAGTGCTGACATTCGTTGGATCATGGAGAAAGCAAGGGAATTCCAGAAAAAAAAAGATCTATTCCTGCTTGGCTAACTGTGCTAAAGCCTTTGCCTGTGTGGATCACAACAAACTGTGGGAAATTCTTAAAGAAATGGGGATAACAGATCACTTTAGCTGTCTGCTGAGAAATCTGCATGCGAGTCAAGAAGCAACAGTTAGAACCAGACATGGTACAACTGACTGGTTCAAAATTGAGAAAGGAAAATGGCAAGGCTGTATATTGTCACCCTGCAAAATTAACTTATATGCAGAGTACATCATGCAAAATGCCAGGCTGGGGAATCACAAGCTGGAAGCAAGATTGCAAGGAGAAATATCAGTAACCTCAGATATTCAGATGATACCACTCTAATGGCAGAAAGTGAAGAGGAACTAAAGAGCCCCTTGATGAGGGTAAAAGAGGAGACTGGAAAAGCTGGCTTAAAACCTGAAATTATAAAAAATAAGATCATGGCATCCAGTCCCATCACTTAATGGCAAATAGATGGGGGAAAATTGAAAACAGTGACAGATTTTATTTTCTTGGGCTCCAAAATCACTGCAGACAGTAACTGCAGCCATGAAATTAAAATATACTTGCTCCTTTGAAGGAAAACTATGACAAACAGGACATTAAAAATCAGAGATTTTACTTTACCAACAAAGGTCCATATAGTCAAAGCTGTGGTTTTTCCAGTAGTCATGTATGGATGTGAGAGTTGGACCATAAAGAATGCTGAGCAACAAAGAATCGATGCTTTCAAATTGTGGTGCTGGAGAAGACTCTTGAGAGTCCCTTGGACAGCAAGGAGATCAAACCAGTCAATCCTTAGGGAAATGAACCCTAAATATTCATTGGAAGAACTGTTTCTGAAGCTCCAATACTTTGGCCACCTGATGCAAAGAGCCAAAAAGACCTCAGCTAGAAAAGACCCTGATGCTGGGAAAGATTGAAGGCAAAAGGAGAAGGGGGGAGGAGAGGATGAGATGGTTAGATTACATAACCAGCTCAATGGACATGAGTTTGAGGAAACCCTGGGAAATAGTGGGGGACAGAGGAGCCTGGTGTGCTGCAATCCATGGCATCACAAAGAGCTGGCAGAACTTATCGCCTGAACAACAGCAACAACTACTACCAAGGAATAGCAATTATCGAAGCAGGTAGAAAATAGTGTAAGTCAAAAATTTTGCTACATAAACATTTTGGCTTTACCCTAAGAGACAAATGGAAAACCAAAGCTGCAATGATTTTAACTTGGAAAATATTGAAGTTTGTGTAACCAAGTACCCACCTCAGCTGTAAAATATATCTTATTATAGCACCTGAGACAGATAGGTTTATGAAATCTTATTCCTAGAGCCTATGATCCTCCTTTAGGGATTTTAAAAACCTCTTCATAACTGCCTTGAAGTTTGACAGAGCTTTATGATTGGCACTCATCAATGAAATGTGATTGTGTCGCTTATGTTTTGAAGAAGTAAAAAGTTCCTGAACAATTCTATAGTCTCCTTCTTACATTAGGATACTAGGGATAAGATCTTAGGTTGAGATCATGGAACTATAAGATTGCTAGACTGTTGAATTACTGCATAGAAAACAGACACCCCTGCAATACTACTCAGACCCCCAGCAAATTTCAGCTGAGTGAAAAGTAAAGTTTTGTTCTGTTAACCTCCTAAGATTTGTTACTACAACATAAGCTTAACGTATTGCAACTAATACAGCATCCATATAAAGTGTATCTCTCATATGAACACCCAGATAAACTGGTTACAAAACATACATATTCCTAAATCACTGAAAGAGTTGACCAATTCTATAGTATCTTTATATATGTCAGTAAAATCTACTGATTGGGTAGAATTTACCCTAAAAAATCAGAGTTTTGCTTTTGAAGTATCCTGTGAATTCCTTCTTTCTGGTAGTAAATAGTACAGTGTCCAGTAAAGCCACCATATGAGTTAGGGTTCCAGCAAGAAACAGCATATAATCAAATAAGATAATTGAGGATAATGCAATAATGTGTTTAAAGTGTTAACAGTGTTAAAATAAATAACAGGATTAGGAAAATCAAGTTCTCATTAATATTCTTAGCTAGCAATAGCACAGATACCTCACCAACACTAGAGCTAAAGGGATAAAGATGATAACATGGTTCCCAGAACAGAAATAAAGCAAGATCTCTAGTCTTAAGGAAAGAAATGAAACCACAACCAACTTGTAGACTGACCTCTCTTTCACTAGCTTTCTGATATTCTGAAATGCATCTCATTGGCTATATCCCATAAGAAGCCAGAGCAGAAGGGAGACTGTCAGTACAGTCCACTGAGGCCCTTTATCCAAAGGGCCTCCACAAAGAAGGTGGAGATTGGAGGGTGGTGGATCTGCGGGGGAGATATGAAGTATATCCAGGATAGCTACTCAAAACTATGCCACCTCCATACAGGGAAATTTTATCTTTCTATTCTCTATAGTGGAAAAATAGTAAGTGATTTTAAACCATCTTGTGCAGCCTTATTTTTATCCCTACTGGATATTATTTTAATGATCCAAATGCCACTCCTATCAAGTTCTAAGATAGTTTAAGATAAGTTTCTGTGTAAATATCAATATTTAAGAGTTTATATTGAGCTCATGCTTTTAACCCACAGTCTATTTCTCTTTGCAAAGTCAAAGACAATTTTATGTAATACTTAATATGATTATCCTAAAAGTGATAATTGGAGAAAAAATTGCAGTGTGGTAAAAAGTAGTTAGAACACTATCAAAATATGTCAAACAAAACATTCTGAGGTCCTAAGGAAAGTTGAAGAGGAACTGGAAAACAGACAGATAAGAGAAGTAATCTTAAAGTTGAATATATAGACTTACAGGTATTGATTGTAGAAAATTAAGACTTTTTTAATAAATAAATAAAGCAAAATGCTTCTAATTTAGAAGAATGAGACTAGAAAGTTGTGCTGGCTCTGATCCAGCTTTTCACGGTCAATTTGAATGGACCCACTGTTTCAGGACCCAGTTTATCTGCAATGGCAAGCTGAGACAAGCCAATTTCTGGAAAATCAATGCTATAAGACCAAGCTCTCCTTCACTACTCCTCAACCTTTTTTTAACAGGGAATTTACCCTCTGACCAGAGATGTGTAAGATCTTCATCAAACCATATCTATACTTGGACTTCTCACTTATATTCATGACATATTGGTTCCCATGTTCTACAGCAGAAAGTAATAATTCAGGGTGCATTCCCTAACAGAGTATTAGTTGCTTTCTGCAGCAATTATAAATCATTTGACATGACATTATTGTTGTGAAGCTTTTGGCAACCATTAATTAAATCTCATAATGTTCTGGTAGGTAGCTTTCTAGTAAAAAATAAACATTCATAGAGGCCTGACCCCTGTCAAAACAGAAATGGACAAGGACTGTGCCCCTTCTCTGTCAGGCACTGATAGCCTCTCCCATACAGCCCATATTCTCCTACCACAGAGGCCCATCCTGGACCTTGAAGGTGACAGTCCTATGCTCTCAAATTCCCTTTTCTGACATCTCAAAGTCTAACCCCTCAGGGTAGTAGGATTCATTTACAAAAATGAACAAATCCTGTCTAACTCAATATCAGAGAATACAATAACTTAAGCCTAATATATTACAGTAAATGGCAGAGGATTTCATGCACTGTGATAGAACAGTGGACAAGATCTTTTTCTTTTTTTTTTTTTTGGTGGGGAGAGTAAAGACATTTGTTTTTCCCCAAGTCTACACTATCAAAGATTAGTTTGGAGGCACACATGCTTCAAATATATAGCATTATTATGAGTCAAGAATGCAAATGCAAGGCTCTGAACAATATGGATAATGCCACCCAGATTAAGTAGTTTGATCAAAAATTTCTAATTGGAAAAAAAATGGAGAACTGACCTATGTGTTCCCACCCACATGGCCATCCTGAATGATTCATCCTTTGAACAGGAAGGGACAAGCTAATGTCTTACTGCCCCACGCACCCTTAGCCTTCTTCTTTATAATTTTCATCATATGACAGCACTACCTTTGACATAGATCAGCTAGAAACAAGAGGTTTGTCCTAAGCATTCCCTTCTTTCTCATACTTCATATACAAAAGAGTCACTAGTCAATTCCTGTTGATTCTATCTACAAAATTAAGAATGAAAATTTTCAACTCTCCTTTGTTTTCCTTTTATTTTCTTAGCTCACACTATTATCACCTATACCCTGAAGCACTGAAACAGTTTCTAGTTTTTGCCTTTTCCAACTGTTCCTCTGTTTTCAGAATAATTTTTAAAGTATCTACTAGTTACTAGTAACTTTTTATAGTAATTCAAACTTCACTTTCCTTATGAAATTTACCCCAATTCTTTAGGCAGTTAACCTTCTCCTTTCTCTGTGTCACTCTCTCTATCGTAGCCATTAAAATCTCAAATTGTTATGCATAAAATTCCATATCTAGTTCTTCATTAAACTTGAAGTGTAGAGATCATGTTTTCTTCATCTCTTTATATCCATAGTTGTGCCAAAACATTGAAGTTGTTTGCTATACATTTGCTGAAATATTCACTATTATAATCATTCCTTAAGGTTAAGGCCTGGAAGGTCTCAGCTAAAAATCAAACATTACCTTTGAAGAAAAATTTCCCATTCAGCTTTTAATTGTTAAAAACCTCTCAGTAGCCCCATCACAGAACAAGATTCCAAAAAGTTGGATCCAAGGACACATAGGTAATGAAAAGTAATCTGGAAATATCTAGAGCAGTGAACTGTATGCTAAAGAAGGTCAGCACACATAGCTTTCAGAGAACCAGAAGCCTTCCCAAGACTACGTGCATAAGAACTGGGGAAAATATGTAAATAGTGCAGAAAATCATCAAAGGGGTATACAAGTCAAACTGTGTCAAATTTGCTATCATGTTCAGGGCTCACCTTGACTAAGGCTAGGAGCTACTCTTCTTTCCCCCAAAAGGGTATAATTACCTTTATTCTTCATCCCAGTTAATGCTATATGACCCCACATTCTGTGTTATTCTATCACCTTGACACTGGATAAAAGGTTTGTCATCATAATCATTCATTAATTCATTTATTCGTTCATTTATCATTTCACCTATAAGATCATTTATTTCTAGAAAAAAAAAAAAAAAAAAAAACTAAGTAAATCCCATCTTGCCACTTAAACAACCAGAACTAGACTTGTGGAATTAGAGAAATAAGAACTTCTTATTTGCAGTATAGCTTAGAGTTGTCCCCTAATCTGTTCTCAAATTGCACCAAGCTATGGTTTCACTCACAAAACACCAAGGGCACAAAGCTGAATGGTTACACATACTCCAGCATATGAAATTCATAGCTTTATGAGGGAAATTAACATACATGTGTGCATTAGTCACTCAGTCGTGTCCAAATCTTTGGACCCCATGGACTGTAGCCTGCCAGGTTCTTCTGTCCATGGAATTCTCCAGGCAAGAATACTGGAGTGGGTTCTTGTTTCCTTCTCCAAAATTAATATATATGTATGCATATATATATATATATATATATATCTTAATTACATTGAAAAATGAAATATATATATATATTAATTACATTAATTAATACCTAATTACATTGAAAATGAAATGCATAGATATCTTAATTGCATTAATTACATTAAGATATCTATGTATTTCACTTTTATATACAAATATCATACCCTTGATGTGTGATGAGAGTCACACATCCATTGGGCATAGCACTGCAATATGGTAAGACATCTTTCCAATAAATGAGCCTTGGAATTTTTAACATCTTGAGCATATACATGAATGCCCAAGGAGTCATCACTAGGACAGCATCAAATGTTGGTAGCTGGAATCCACTTTAATAAAGACCACATCAAGGAGTTAATGAAGTGGCCAACAGTTATTCTTAGATCGTGTATTCCTTCTAAACTATACAAGACAAACTTGCTTCTTTGGTGGTGCCAATTCCTCACTGATATGCTTTTGGCTGTGACTGAACAAATGGGTGCAGTGTAGTAGTGTTAGTCACTCAGTAGTGTCTGACTCTTTGCAATTCCATGGACTGTAGCCCACCAGGCTTGTCTGTCCATTGAATTCTCCAAGCATGGACTCATTTCTGATTCTGCTACACAAAACCTTCAGAGGCCTCCAGAGATGCAGCGACCTCTGTGACAAGAGTAAGTAAGATCCCAAATTCCTGAGGAATGATACCCAAACCTGAACCTCAACTGTGTACACAAGATTAGCACTAAAAGAGCCATGAGCCACACAGTTCTTTCTACAATTGCTGGAACTCACAAAGCAAATGTTAGTGAAAGAAGATGGAGGAAGATGGGGAAGGAATTAGAGAAGCAGAGGCAGCAGTGGTGCAGATAAAAATTTCTGCCCAGACAATGGCCTTATATTTGCAATACTTAATGAATTTTCAGCAGTGTAAACTTTCAGATAAAAATACAAACAAACAAAAATACCAGAGCATTAGTTCTTGACCATCCTGTTTAGCTGTTAAAGTATAGAAGATTGTCCTGTCGGTGTTAGGTTTGTTTCCATCTCTTGTTATGAATAAACAACACTGTATTCCCTTAATGTTTGTCAATTATGTGCCAAGGAAAACAATGTATTGAGTTGCATTTCAGTGTTAATGTACTAGAATTTTTCATATTTTGGATATCTAATTATATTTGCTGCTGCTGCTGATGTAATGTTTAGGTACTAATGATTGAAAAGGTGGCTCTAACGTTCATATATTTGCTTTATTTAAAAGCAGTATATTACAGATGCTTTCCAAACACATTCATTATTGTCTACCTCCTATACTAGATTATTGAAATTATGTTTGATTGACACTTTTTAAAGTGAACATGAAGGTTCTATTAACCAGAATGACAGAGCCCAACTTAAAAAAATGGACCCTCAATATTTATTAAGTGCCTGGTCATCTCTGTGACCTACAAAGTATATTCAGCATCATTACATCAAGTATTTATTAAGGCCCACATTCAGGTACTGTGTGTAGAAGGAAGGGGTGAGAATTAGACAGGGTTACTTTTTTCAAGAAGTTAAATTATAATACAGGAGTTCCATACAAATATGTATCATACATTGCTGTAGTGAATGAATGTAAATAGCACAGTGATGTCATAAATAGAGTGAAAGTAATTCTGCTGGAGTGATGGAGAAGGCTTCATCAAAAGGAAAACTTTAACTGGATCTTGAAGCATGAGCATTTTACTAGTTAATATAAAAAGGAGGGGAGATTGCTCCAGGGAATAATATATGCAAAATCTAAGAAACAAGAACCTATATAACACCTTAGGGACAGTGTGAGTGCTACTTTAAATTGTATCATACAATGAAAAGAGCTGATGGGAGGTTGAGAAGAGCAACAAAAAATGAGGTTAGAGAAGTATTGACATTTAAGGATTAGACCATGATGAGATTTTTTGGACTTCACGTGCTAGTAAGTGAAATAAAAGATGATGAGAAGACAATCATTAGATCTTATTTATAAAAACTCACTCTAATACCAGTGTGGCTAATGGAATAAAGTGGAATTAAAGGCAAGGAGATACACTGTGAGACAAACACAAGAGTTTTCACAGGAGGTGATGACAGCCTGAACTAAAAAAAGTAGCACTGAAGATAGAAAAAAAAGGAACCAAACATTGTAGGAGAAAGTCAGGGGAGAGAATGTCCAGCATCTTCCATCCTAGGGAGAAAATGAAGGGACACAATCAACAGGACTAACTTCTCAGGGACTGTTGTTGTTTAGTCTTTCAGTCGTGTCCAACTTTTTGTGATTCTATGGACTGTAGCTCGCCAGGCTCCTTTGTTCATGGGATTCTCCAGACAAGAATACTGGAGTGGGTTCCCATTTCCTTCTCTAGGGGATCTTCCTGACCCAGGGATCAAACCCACATTTCCTGCATTGTAGGCATATTCTTTACCATTGAACCACCAGAGAAGCCCTCTCAGTGACTACTGTAGAGCAATTAAACATTTAGATTGACAGGCATGATGTGTTGGACTTAAGAGTCGGAAAACCAGGCTTTTAGTACCAGCTCTGCTATTAATCAGTTATGTTACCTTGGAAGAGTCATTTTTCTCTCTCTGGACCCCAATTTCTCATCCTTGAAATGTGAAGAGTTGCTTGATGCCCTATGATATATCTATGATGTCTGCCATTCTATGGCTCTATGGAAGATTTTGACAGAAGGAGGCATACAGTCTACTACCTTAGGTAATTCTCTAATTACTTAGGTCACTTCCTTTCTTAAGGAGTACAGTAAATCAAATCCCTGGAGTAGCAGGTGAAATGAAAGATGCTGAGTCATTTAAGAAAAATCTTACATAAACATGAGTATAGACATCTCTCGTTATCTAGGCACTGATTATTCATTCTCCGGATAACCCCTGACCTCCACTTCTACTCCTTCTGACTGAATGGCTTTTATGTATGTCTTTGTTCAAAAACAAATAAATTCAAGGGATTAGATCTAATAGAGAGAGTGCCTGAAGAACTATGGATGGAGGTCCGTGACTTTGTACAGGAGGCAGTGATCAAGACATCCCCAAGAAAAAGAGATGCTAAAAGGCAAAATGGTTGTCTAAGGAGGCTTTACAAATAGCTGAGAAAAGAAGCTAAAGGCAAAGAAGAAAAGGAAAGATATACCCATTTGAACGCAGAGTTCCAAAAAATAGCAAGGAGGGATGAGAAAGCTTTTCTCAGTGACCAATGCAAAGAAATAGAGGAACACAAGAGAATCAGAAAAACTAGAGATCTTTTCAAAAAAATAGAGATGCCAAGGGAATACTTCATGCAAAGATGGGCACAATAAAGGACACAAATGATATGGACCTAACAGAAGCTGAAGATATTAAGAAGAGGTGGCAAGAATACACAGAAGAACTATACAAAAAGATCCTCATGACCCAGATAATCACAATGGTGTGATCACTCGCCTAGAGACAGATATACTGGAATGTGAGGTCAAGGAAGCATCACTAAGAACAAAGCTTGTGGAGGTGATAGAATTCCAATAGAGCTATTTCAACTCCTAAAAGATGATGCTGTGAAAGTGCTGCACTCAATATGCCAGCAAATTTGGAAAACTCAGCAGTGGCCACAGGACTGGAAAAGGTCAGTTTTCATTCCAATTCCAAAGAAAGGCGATGCCAAAGAATGTTCAAACTACTGCACAATTGCACTCATCTCACAGGCTAGCAAAGTAATGCTCAAAATTCTCCAAGCCAGGCTTCAACAGTACGTGAAGCATGAACTTCCAGATGTTCAAGCTGGATTTAGAAAAGGCAGAGGAACCAGAGGTCAAATTGCCAACATCCATTGGATCATTGAAAAAGAAAGAGAATATCAGAGAAACATCTATTTCTGCTTTATTGACTATGCCACAGCCTTTGACTGTCTGGATCACAACAAACTGTGCAAAATTCTTCAAGAGATGGGAATACCAGACCACCTGACATGCCTCTTCAGAAATCTGCATGCAGGTCAAGAAGCAACAGTTAGAACTGGACATGGAACAACAGACTGGCTCCAATTTGGGAAAGGAGTAGGTCAAGGATGTATATTGTCACCCTGCTTATTTAACTTATATGCCGGGTACATCATGAGAAATGCTGGACTGGATGAAGCACAAACTGGAATCAAGATTGTCAGGAGAAATATCAATAACCTCAGATACGCAGATGACACCACTCTTTTGGCAGAAACCGAAGAAGAACTAAAGAACCTCTTAATGAGAGTGTAAGAGGAGAGTGAAAAAGTTGGCTTAAAACACAACATTCAAAAAACTAAGATAATGGCATCTGTTTCCAGCACTTCATGGCAAAAAGATGGGGAAACAGTGGAAACAGCGACAGACTTTATTTCTGGGGGCTCCAAAATCACTGCAGATGGTGACTACAGCCATGAAATTAAAAGACACTTGCTCCTTGGAAGAAAAGTTATGACCAACCTAGTCAGCTTATTAAAAAGCAGAGACATTACTTTGCCAACAAAGGTCTTTGTAGTCAAAGTTATGGTTTTCCAGTAGTCATGTATGGATGTGAGAGTTGGACTATAAAGAAAGCTGAGAGCCAAAGAACTGATGCTTTTGAACTGTGGTATTGGAGAAGACTTTTGAGAGTCTCTTGAACCGCAAGGAGACGCAACCAGTCCATCCTAAAGGAAATCAGTCCTGAATGTTCATTGGAAGGACTGATGCTGAAGCTGAAACTCCAATACTTTGGCCATCTGATGCGAAGAACTGACTCCTTGGAAAAGACCCTGATTCTGGGAAAGATTGAAGATGGGAGGAAAGGGATGACAGAGGATAAGATGGTTGGAAGTCATCACTGACTCAATGGACATGAGTTTGAGTAAACTCTGGGAGTTGGTGGTGGACAGGGAGGTCTGGCGTGCTGCAGTCCATGGGGTCGCAAAGAGTTGGACAGGACTGAGCGACTGAACTGAACTGAACTGAGTGGTCTACACAGTAATCTAAAAATTGTCTGGTTAACAACCTGCATAGCCTCAAAGCCAGAATTCTGGCCATTAATTATGATTATTCAGGAGTGTAAGTACAAATATAGGGTTGTAAACTAAATTTATACTGACTTCAAGATTTGCCAAATAAGTTATTAGAATAAATGACTGATAAGAGCTTATTGTCTTATTGTTTCTTTACCCCTGAAGTCAAATTCAAGAAAAAATTCTGTTAGAGATCCTCATGGATTGAATCTATATTTCAATATATAAATATCTTTCAACATAAGTTGTTCTCCCTTTTGGCACATCTAACCAAGAGTCACCAGACTAAACAAAATGTAAATGAATTGAGAATCATGGGTCAAGTGAAAATCACTCCCAGTTCTTGGATTCCTCTATGAGGATCCTAGAGGAAGTGGGTTAAGATTTTATTAACTCTGGAGTAGAAATCACAGCAGTGTATAACTTCTGTGTGAAACATCTACATGGTTATCAAATCTACATTATGGAGAGAAAGGAGGTAGAAGGGATACTGCTGTGAGAGGGCAACACTGCAGCTATCCTGGTGCTCTAAGGCAGAAATCAATTGACTGCTCAATGAAATGCAATCAAAGTTCTTGGGAAACTCAAGGTGGACTACCTTAAATACATTACAGTGCACTCAAAAAGAGCAATTCAATAAGCAATATAGGGATCTGTATCTAGAACGAAGGTTTTTTAATATATATATATATATTTTCTTCCAGTGAAGGAGATTTAGAAATACTGGAAGTTTAACAATTTTGATTCACATCTTTCTAATTTCTTTTTAGCACTCTCTTCTCTCAAAGGGTATGAAAAACAAATCTTCAAAGCTTTCCCTGCTGGGATTTTGCTTGGAACCAAAGGCATTCTTAAACAATTATTTTCTTATTAACACAAAGGAGAAGTGTGACTGCCACCACCTCTTCTTTGCCTGTGGCCCCTAATAACCCTAAATAATATTTCATAGGCGATCTACTTCATTATTTATTATTCTTCAGTAAAATTATTTTCTCTAACAGATCAAATGTGTCTTGCATTACTTCATATTATAGCTAAATTTTGACATCTTCTGATCTATGTGTTTTATATATCTATGATAGTGACGTGAATGCAATATAATAAATCTTAGAAATAATCTAAGGGTATTTCAACACTCAATAAAATAAAGCTAACAAACATTTTCTTAATTAGGGTAAGCATTAACCTTCATTTTTATCTAGTATGTTAAATCAACTGAAGAATAATTACTGTGAAGACTAGACCAAATGATGCCCATTTAGTTTCCCAATTTCTTCACGTAGTATGAATTGATGAACTTTTGGACAACCTCATGCTATAGCTAAACTCAATGATTCATTTGCAATTTCTTTCAGTGTCTCCATAAAAACAATTTGTATTTCAGAAGATATGCTAAACACAGGCAATCTGCAATGAACAATAGCTATTTTAAAATAGTTGCCTTTCACAGGAACTGGAAAACATCCCAAATTAATTTCTTTTAATTCTTCAACCAGCAGATTAAAACTGAAGAGCTAAATTTCATCCATTATTTTTTGCATTTTGTTATACATTTATGAGAATGTTTCATTAAATTGTGATAACAGTCATATCCTAAGGAATACTATTGTGTGAAAGTAAAATTTTCATTAATAAATCTTGGATGGCTAGGGAAACAGAAGCCATCTATAGATAATCTAACTTAGCCATAGAAGTAAAACTGTAACTGGGTGCCCCAGGGTTCAAAAGAAGTTCAAATAATTATTCAAGTTACAAAAACTTAATATGTCATCTTCTTTGATAGCTCCTTATTTGTATCTATGGAACTTTGAGCTATCTCCTCTATTGGACAAAGACAAGGGGATAGGGCTTTTGGTAAAAGTCTACAGAACAAAGAAATTAAGAATGTGTTAATCACAATGGAATATTACTCAGCCATTAAAAAAGAATACATTTGAATCAGTTCTAATGAGGTGGATGAAACTGGAGCCTATTATACAGAGTGAAGTAAGCCAGAAAGAAAAACACCAATATAGTATACTAAAGCATATATATGGAATTTAGAAAGATGGTAACAATAACCCTGTATGCAAGACAGCAAAAGAGACACAGATGTATTGAACAGTCTCTTGGGCTCTGTGGGAGAGGGTGAGGGTGGGATGATATGGGAGAATGGCATTGAAACATGTAAATTATCATATATGAAATGAATCGTCAGCCCAGGTTCAATGCATAATACAGGGTGCTCAGGACTGGTGCACTGGGATGACCCAGAGGGATGGGATGGGGAGGAAGGGAGGAGTTCAGGATGGGGAACACATGTTCCCCATGGAGGATTCAAGTCAATGTATGGCAAAATCAATACAATATTTTAAAGTAAAATAATAAATTAATTAATTAAAAATAAATTTTAAAATAGATGATGTAAACACACACACACACAGACACAAAAAAAGATCCTATTTTCAGTTATGTTGGATAAATACCCAGAGGGGAATTTGAGGATCATATGGTAGCTCTAATTTTAATTCTTTTTTTAATCTTCATGTTGTTTTCCATAGCATCTGCACCATTTTTCATCTCCAATAACAGTGTACAGGGGTTCCCTTTTTTCCACATCCTCTCCGCCTGCTTTTCAAAAATATACTATAGTCATCCTAACCAAAAAAAAAAAAAAGAACGTGTTAAATACCCACATGATGTTAAAACTGACAGGGTTATGTTACAGAAATAACATGTAAAGTGAATGTTGATACACTGGTCCTATGAAGCAGGAATAATGTCAACAGGAGAAAGCATAAACTATTAGGAACAAGTTTAAAAATAAAAAGAAAACCATAGATCCAGGTTGGAAGAGATCTCATTAAAAATAAGCACAGTTTAAGAGAACTGGAATTCATAACTGAATATAAGCTAAGTAAGAGTCAAAACTGCAATGGTATTAAGATGATTCAGAAACATATTTAAAAGCAATACACTACGCAAGGAATTATTTCAGAACCCTATTAGTCATAGTATTATAAGAACTAACATTTATTGGGCTTTATCCAAGTGCCAGGGCAGTGTGTTAAACATCTCATTCAATCCTCCAAATATTTTATCTCATAGGTAATATATTCAAAGAAAACATTTCACGCAAAGGTGGGCAAAATAGAGAACAGAAATGGCATGGACCAAACAGAAGTAGAAGACACTAAGAAGAGGTGGCAAGAATACACAGAACTATACAAAAAAAGATCTTCATGACCCAGATAACCATGATGATGTGATCACCCACCTAGAGCCAGACATCCTAGAATGCGAAGTCCAGTGGGCCTTAGGAAGTATCACTAAGAACAAAGTTTGTGGAGGTGATGAAATTCCAGTTGAACTATTTCAAATCCTGAAAGATGACGCTGTGAAAGTGCTACACTCAATATGCCAGCAAATTTGGAAAACTCAGCAGTGGCCACAGGACTGGAAAAGGCCAGTTTTCCTTCCAATCCCAAAGAAAGGCAATGTAAAGAATGTTCAAACTACCTCACAACTGCACTCATCTCACACGTAGCAAAGTAATGCTCAAAATTCTCCAAGCCAGGCTTCAACAGTATGTGAACTGTGAACTTCCAGATGTTCAACCTGGATTTAGAAAAGGCAGAGGAACCAGAGATAAAATAGCCAACATCCATTGGATCATCGAAAAAGCAGGATAGTTCCAGAAAAATATCTACTTCTGCTTTATTGACTATGCCAAAGCCTTTGACTGTGTGGATCACAACAAACTCTGGAAAATTCTTCAAGAGATGGGAATACCAGACCACCTGACCTGCCTCCTGAGAAATCTGCATGCAGGTCAAGAAGCAACAGTCAGAACTGGACATGGAACAACAGACTGGTTCCAAATCGGGAAAGGAGTATGTAAAGACTGTATTGTCACCCTGCTTATTTAACTCACATGAAGACTACATCATGCAAAATGGCGGACTGGATGAAGCACAAGCTGGAATCAAGATTGCCAGGAGAAATATCAATAACATCAGATATGCAGATAACGCTATCCTTATGGCAGAAAGCAGAGAGGAACTAAAGAGCCCCTTGATGAAAGTGAAAGAGGAGAGTTAAAAAGTTGGCTTAAAACTCAACATTCAGAAAACTAAGATCATGGCATCTGATCTCATCACTTCATGGCAAATAGATGGGAAACAATGGAAATATGTGAGAGACTTTATTTTGGGGGGCACCAAAATCACTGCTGCTGGTGACGGCAGCCATGAAATTAAAAGACTCTTGCTCCTTGAAAGAAAAACTATGACCAACCTAGACAGCATTAAAGCAGAGATATCACTTTGCCGACAAAGGTCCTCCTCGTCAAAGCTATGGTTTTTCCAGTAGTCGTGTATGGATGTGAAAGTTGGACTACAAAGAAAGCTGATCGCTGAAGAATTGATGCTTCTGAACTGAGGTGTTGGAGCAGACTCTTGAGAATCCCTTGGACTGCAAGGAGATCCAACCAGTCCATCCTAAAGAAAATCAGTCCTGAATATTCATTGGAAGGACTGATGCTGAAGCTGAAACTCCAGTACTTCCCTGATGCTGGGAAAGATTGAAGGTAGGAAGAGAAGGGGTTGACAGAGGATGAGATGGTTGGATGGCATCACCTCATCGATGGACATGAGTTTGAGAATGCTCTGGGACTTGGTGAAGGATAGGGAAGCCTGGCGTGCTGTAGTCCATGGGGTCGCAAAGAGTCGGATATGACTGAGTTACTGAGCTGAACTGACTGAATATATTTAGTTGCATTTAATGTGGGAAAGAGTCTTCCCAGTTGGCGCTAGCAGTAAAGAACTCACCGGCAGATGCAGGAGACAGAATAGATGCAGGTTTGATCACTGGGTGGGGAAGATCCCCTGGAGGAGGGCACAGGCAACCCACTCCAGTATTCTTGCCTGGAGAATCCCATGGACAGAGGAACCTGGTGGGCTACAGTCCATAAGGTCCCAAAGAGTTGACCATGACTGAAGCAACTTAGCATGCATGCACAGGTGGGAATACTGACATCCCAGACTTCTCTCAACTCTTTCCTGAACTATATACATGCTCCCAAATGTTCTGTTCTTTTTTTTTCCCACTCTATCTACACAACGATGCATCATGCAGTTTCATCTTGAACTATTGACCATTCTCTTCCCAGCACGTTCACAGTTTATTTTACCAAGCCTGTAGATTGCCCTGAAACTTTGGTTTTACTATGAACAAATGGATTCATTGATAGGTTTAGAGTTTTAACAATAAGTGTCCTTGAAAGTGTTTATTCTGTGATGGTAGGCCTGTCTGAATTCATGTCTGTTTAATACAAGGTGAATGTTGAGAAAATGGCTACTCTAATTTTGGAGAGTGAGGTGTTGTGACCCAGGAATCTAAACTGAGTCTTTTCCTTCTCCCTTGAATAATCTTTATTTTTTCACACTTTTTTTTCTCAAACAATGTGTGCATGGTTTTATAGGACAGATGATTTTGCCTTATAATCTATTTTGATTTATTAACAAAACTACAATGATGAATCACATTTAATTATGATCATTAAAATAAATAAATCAAAATGCAATTGCCTGTTCACCACAAAGATTATTTAAAAAATGTTTATTTTTAAATTCTGTAGGAGAGAGGTAAAAAAAAAAAAATGTTCTACCTGATCCAAAACAATTTCATTCTCACTTGAAACTTCAGAGAATGATGAGAATCTGAGAACTAGATTGTACTTCAGAAGGTCCATTCTCCAGTCTTCAGGCACCTGGATGGCAAAACATTCCAGGACCAATTATATAGGGTCTTCTTAAAGCCAATCAGTAAATTATGTTAGCTCTAGTAATATCAATCTTTCTCACACTTTCTATTTTTTTCTGCATCTAAACAGTACCTAAAAGCTGTTTGATAAGATTTTTTTTTTAATTGAACAAACTTCCATAGCCAGGTTTAAAGTAACTGTTAAACCAGGGATAGACTGATCAGTAGTCTTTGGTTGCCCATAGTGACTTTTCTACACCTTGATAATCTTAAAGGCTTTCATCACATTCAATAGAAATTTCTACTGCTTATGTTTTAACCTCTTTTACAGTTTTTAAATCTCTGAGTGATAGAAAATCTATTAAATACTCCTCCCTATAATAATCATTGAAAATTATATTCCAAATATCTGTCTTTGAAACAAAATCTCAACCCCAGTAGTTGGCTCTCATACAAAAAGGGAAAAAATACTCTATAAACTATTTTTCTCCTACTTTGCTCTTAATAGCATACTACTACTATGTAAATATATATACATATATGTGTGTGTGTATAACTGAATCACTTTGCTATACAGCAGTAATTAACATAACATTGCAATTCAACTGTGAAAGTAAAATGAAAGTGTTACTCAGTCATGTCTGACTCTTTGCAACCCCATGGATTGTAGTTCATCAGACTCCTTTGTCCATGGAATTTCCCAGGCAATAATCCTGGAGTGTGTTGCTATTCTCTTCTCCAGGGGATCTTTCCAACCCAGGGATCAAATCTGGGTTTTCTGCATTGCAGGCAGACTCTTTACCATCTGACTCACCAAATCAACTATATTTCAATAAAAAAATAATAATTTAAAAAATTTTGAGAAGAGCATAACATAAATGTATATATATATATATATGTTAGTCGCTCAGTCATGTCCAACTCTTTGCAACTCCATGGACTGTAGCCCACCAGGCTTCTCTGTCCATGAGATTCTCTAGGCAAGAATACTGGAGTGGGTTGCCATTTCCTTCTCCAAACATCAATGTATAATCCAAAGCAAAAGTTTAAATTGACACTTTGAGATACCCAGGAAGGAAAAGCTCAACTCAAGAGTCAATACAGAAGAACTTCTGTAAGCACTGGCATGACAAATCATAGGTTATATAGGCCTATAGTCTACATAGTATAGACTAATACAGAGTGACTTAAGAACAAAGTAGGAGCTCAGATATCAGTGCTAAGATGTTATGTCCTGAGTCAGAGCAGCAGAAGAACTGTAAGATTGTAAACTTCAAAAGGGATTGAACAGTGAACTGGGACAAAGCTGAGCCCACAGTGTACTTCACTAGTCCAAACTGGGGTAATTCAAGAAAGCATAAGCAAGAGAAATCAGGTGAGGGCTAATATCTTTCCTTGGCAAGAACTAGGATACAAGTATGTGCTTTGATAAGAGAAAGTGTTTTTGCACATAACAGTAGACAATTCCTATCATCTTTTTTACTATGAGCTGGGCATCATTGTATACATGCCCTTTTGACAACAACAACAACAAAAAATAGATTCTCAAGGACTCATGTGTACCATTTAGATGAGAAACTATCCAAGCTATAATTTGCAAGATTAAAATGATAATCTTAAAGGATGAAACTGCCCAAGAAGCTATATGTTTTTTGTAATATCAATAAAGAAGTACTGAAATGTTAGCAGCATAGAAATCTACCTCTTTAGAGAATTCTCTGTGTTTTATAGACCCTCAGAGTTAAGAGGAACCAGAAAGACCATCCAGATCAAACTCCTGCTAAATACAGGAATAAACTATGCAATCACCCAGACCTCTGGTCATTTAGCATTTATTTAAACATTTCCAGAGCTGTGGCACCCACTCAATTTTCAAATGGTTCCAGTTTTCATATTCCAACCAAAATCTGCCTTCCTGATAACACATTCTTCTATCTGAATTTGACTCTTTGGAGCCACTTAGAAACATTTTCCCTGGTGGCTCAGATGGTAAAGAATCTGCCACAATGTGGGAGATCTGGGTTTGATCCCTGATCTCCAGGGTCTGGAAGATCCCCTGAAGAAGGGAACGGCAACCCATTCCAGTATTCTTGCCTAGAAAATCCCACGGACAGAGGAGCCTGGCAGGCTACAATCCATGGGGTCGCAAAGAGTCAGACACAAATGAGTGACTAACACACACACACACACACACACACACACACACACACACACACACAGAAATCTAATCCTTCTTCCATCTAACAGTCCATCATTAAAAAGACAGGAAAGGTCATTGACATTACCTTTACAGCTGGTAAAGATTCAAGGATCCCGTACATTGGGTTCACATAGAGAAATAAAGTAAAATGGAGAGAGAGAGATCAAAGCTTACCTTGACCATCACAGATTATTCAGATGGTAAATAAACAGTGTGAAATACACTTGAAAGCCACCTTTTGCAATTATAGCGGCATGGTTATTAGACGTGAAACTCTCTTCAGGAAAAAACTATGTCTAATTCATTATCATGTCCCTGGCACATATTAGAAGATCAAATAGTTTGGGGCTAGGTAAGCTTTGTTTTCCAAAGAACCAAAAGAAGGTTGAATTAAGGATCAAAGACATGTTTTGAAGAGAATGCAAAGTAAGCCAAACCAAACACCTATAAGAAAAGTTGTCCTGTTATCTCAAGCCTATTAACAAGTCGCTAGGAGAAATATTTTAATTCTAATAATATCAGGCTCACAAATGCTTTTCATTGTCTCTATATCTTTATATATAAATGTAACATGCTTTTCATTGTCTCTATATGCTTATGCAGTTTCTAAGAAAAGTTGGACTAGGTTGTTTGAATTGTACAGCTATGCAGACATAACTTTTAAGCATTTTTTAAAAGTTAAAGGGAAAAAGCAAATGTGATGTGCTTAGCATAAAAGAAAAATGATGATGTTGATAGCTAACATTTATTGACCATTGACATGCCAGATACTGTGCTGCTTTACATAAATTATTTCATTTATATCCCATGAGTCATGTATTGTCATCTTCATGTTAAAATGAGGAAAATAGCAGCTTAGAGAGTTTATGTAACTTACCTAAAGTCTCAGAGCAAGTATTGAAACTGAAGTAAACTCAGGTCTGAATGACTTCTAAAATGTTAATGATACTATTGAAGACATCATTGTCAACAAATTTTCCTGTAAAGATGACATCGTAGCAAGATTCTTAACATGACTAGTGGCCAGAGTCACTTTCATCCTTGTTCCCATGTTCAAATTTTTAATGTTATCATTTTTGTTTAAAGTTGAATTGTCTCCATGAATTTTTCTCTGCTCAGACCCTAAAGGTCTAAAGATTCTGCAGTAATTTTAGGAAGCCAAAAGAGGCTCCACTTATCTAAAAATTGCCCCTATTTAGGATATGAAAGCAAAAAAATTACCAGGCTATTTGCCACTTTCTAGAGGTGCTCTCTTTTCTCTTGCTGCAGGTGAATGATAAATGAAAACTGGCCAAGAGAAAAATTACTTGGTGATGAATTGTGGTCAAAAGTCATGAGAAATACATTTAAAATTGTCTAGAAATAAAGTTGAACTTGTTCCAGCTAGATACATAGACACACCCCAAACAGCTATGACAAACAACTCCATCACAGAACTGCCTATCCCAGAGATTATATTCAAACCTTAGGTTTGGAGTGTAGTAAAAAAGTCATGCATGGAAGTGAGGCCAACTCCATAGAATGTGTCAGGACATTTTCTCATTCAATCTGTATCTACACATTTTTTTTTTTTTAGAGAAAGGAAGTGAATCACCAAAGAAGTATTTCAGCATTTTATTTTCCTTTTATTCTGTCTAGCCAATTTAGAAGTGACTTGATAAGTGGTGAGAGGAACAGGGTTTGGAATTAGAAAGGCATGGATTAAAATTTCCAGCTCTGCCACTTTCTACAAGTTGTGTGATGAGTCAGCTCCACCTCTCTGATCCTCATCTATAACGTGCATATTATACATGAATATACATTATGTAAATAAAGTATATGTATACATATACACATATGCATGTTATGTACAACTTATGTGTATGTGTACACACACAGACTTCATAGATTACAAGCATTAGTAATACATATATAAAGTAAATGCCATAAAATAGGTTTTCAGTAGCAAATATTGCTGTATGGATTTTTCTCCACACTTTTGTTTATATTAGAAATGTCACTTTTTTGTTTAAATTTTATTAAAGTCTACTTTGAGCCCTATTTTATTGGGCCGGCAGTAAATTAAATCTCCATTACTGGGCATCCCAAGAGTATTACACTGTGCAGAACATTTGGAGAGGATCTTTGATTTTAGGTTTATACCAGTCACCACTGACAAGCTCACATTGGTCCTTTAAAGTTGGAAAACTCAGTAGCTTCTATAAAACACAGGCATAGAATTGGCAAATGACAGACCTCATATTTTGCCACACACACAGCACAAACACCTCAGTTTTGACACTTTGATCCACCATCCCTAACCAGTTACAAAGCCTATCCTCTCATGACCTACTGTTTTTCAAACCTATTTTGAAAGATCTCACCTTAGAACTTTTCATTCCAGTTAAGCTCTCCAATGAGTTGATGCTTTTCAAAACTCAGAAGTTTTACTATTTGTTTGCTTGTTTGTTTTGTGGTAACTTTGGCAACATAAACTACATCTCACACCCAGATACAGTATGGCCTAACTACCCTCTAGAAATAGGAGAGAAGAAAATACAGAAAACAGAGCACATATAACTCCTTTGTGTTTCTTCTAACAGCTATAAAAATAAACAATCCCTACCATTTAACATGCCAATAAATGATCCTGGCCCAACTGTTGTTATATCCTCTCCAAGCAAAATGGTAAAGTGAGTGAAATGGGTCCTTCATTCTGCTTTCTTCTCTGCTCATCTTTAGAGTCCCTTAATCCTATCCAGGTGCCCAGAGCCCTCAAAGATCTTAATGTTCCACACATGCCTCTGGTTACCAACTCATACTGGTTTAGCCAGGAAAATTCTGATTTTAAAATGGAAAGTGCTACATCCCTGAAGACTCCTGAAGCCTAGACAAACAGGGAAGACATAACTTCCCTCCTTAGCACTCCATGTTTTAGAGCTGCTGTTGCTCTGTTAAAGCACATACTCCTTTTGCCAGCTAATCTGATAAACAAATTCAAAATAAGGTATAAATGTGTCACCTCTCCCTGATATCATTCTCATTTTAGCTAGGGTATTCAAATTTGAACACAGTTATTTTAGGCAGTGTAGTAGGGCTGATGCCAGAAATATAGCAAGGGACTTAAGAGACTTTTAGGGTACTTGAAATCTTACCATTTGGGTGTCATCTACTTGGCCTATAAGTAGAGCTAACACTTTGATCTGTTGGTACTACGTCTCAGTCTCAAACATCCGGCTTAAAAAAAAAAAATATGAGAATGCTTAAAATATGAGTACCTAGACCTTACCTTGGGCTTCCCAGGTGGTGCTAGTGGTAAAGAATCTGCCTGCCAATGCAGGAGATGTAAAGAGATGTGGGTTCAATCCCTAGGTCAGGAAGATCCCCTGGAGGAGGGCATGGCAACCCACTCCAGTATTATTGCCTGGCAAAATTTTACAGCTTTAGGCTTGTATCATGCATCATTGAGTCATAAAATAGGATACATCTGTTTGAATTTGCAAGAAAGTATCAAAAAAGACTTATTAACACAGCTCATCAAGACCCAGCAAAAGCAGAACAACCAGCAGGTCAAAGGGATAATATTATGACCATCTCCACATTCAGAAGATGCTAGGAATGTCTTGTAATCTGTGCCAATATTCTATTTGCCACCTCTGGTGCTAGTGCTGCAGAAACAAAATCATGGATTTTAATTTGATTAAAAATGTAAGTGCCCTCAATTTTACAGTGCTAGGAATATCTTGTAATTAGGAAAGTCACCAGGCTGCTAACCATTATAGTATAGGTACTGAGGTCATGGGAAGAGAAACTGAAGCATATATCAAACAAAGGTCTCTAGTTCAGATGTAATTAGCATTGGATATCAATTATAAATAAGACACAATACATATGGTGGGCAAGAGATAATGGTGAGGCTACCAGAGGACTCTTGGTTCTCAAATCAACATGCAAACAATATTAGTGTTTTCATTGTGGAATGCAATATTGCTGACCAGGAGGAATTGATCACTCTGCAAAAATTCAAATAAAAAAGCCCTGAGGGGTGAGGCGGAGGGGTGGCTGGGGTGGTCTGCCCACCCCCGTGGCGGAGCTGTGTGCAGGAATCCCGCAGTAGTGCCTTGCCTTTGCTCCTGTCCACTTTTATCCTGGAGACTCCCTTCGGGTTATCTTTTCAGGATCCCCGCAATACTCCTGTTTTGTGTTTCCAACTCCAAGTGGCAGAAGGGCCATTGAGAGAGGAGTTGGGCTGGACCAAGTGCCCCGGGAGACCACAGCACAAATGTCTACTCTGCATAATGTTGGAACCACAAGTCTGCAATGGGGGACTTCTCCCACCGCTCAAGACAGCCCATCCTTAAAGCTTTCTTTACCATGAATGTCTTCAAGGCTCATGGGAGCTGCCTGGCCCTGGGATTTTTTTTTTTTTAAACAACTTGAGGGGTTTCTTTTAAGCCTTTGTGGATTAACTGTTTCCTGCCCATTAGACACAAGTAATCTTTAATGGTCTTTGTCATTTCAACTGAAACTATAAAGTATTAAGCAATAAAAAAAAAAAAAGCCCTGAGATCCCCATTTTCACTATGTTAATCAGCAACAGTATGTGAAGGAGTGTCTGCTTATCTAAACTCTCAAATGCTCAAAAGCAGTGGCTATCAATGTTGACATGTGAAAATCACCTGGGGAGCTTTGAAAACAGAATCTACAGCCTGTGCCACCCCATAACATTAGCAATTTTGATTTAAGGGTTCTAAGGTAAGGTTGTGTGTGCCTGCATGCCAAGCCATTTCAGCTGTGTCTGACTCTTTACAAACCTATAGACCATAGCCAAACAGGTTTGTCTGTCCATGGGATCTCCAGGCAAAAATAATGGAGTGGGTTGCCATGCTCTCCTCCAGGGGATATACCCGATCCAGGAACTGAATCCAGGTTCTCATGTCTCCTGCATGTGGGTTCTTTACAACTAGTGCCACCTGGGAAGCCCAGATAGAGTGCCTGATGAACTGTGGATGGAGGTTCATGACATTGCACAGGAGACAGGGATCAAGACCATCCCCATGAAAAAGATATGCAAAAAGGCAAAATGGTTGTCTGAGGAGGCCTTGCAAATAGTTGTGAAAAAAAAAGAGAGAGAGAAGCAAAAAGCAAAGGAGAAAAGGAAAGATATTCCCATTTGAATGCAGAGTTCCAAAAAATAGCAAGGAGAGATAAAGAAGCCTTCCTCAGCGATCAATGCAAAGAAATAGAGGAAAACAACAGAATGGGAAACACTAGAGATCTTTTCGAGAAAATTAGAGATATCAAGGGAATATTTCATGCAAAGATGGGTTCAATAAAGGACAGAAATGGTAAGGACTTAGCAGCAGCAGAAGATACTAAGAAGAGGTGTCAAGAATACACAGAAGAACTGTACAAAAAAGATCTTCACGAACCAGATAATCATGATCTTGTGATCACTCATCTAGAGCCAGACATCTTGGAATGTGAAGTCAAGTGGGCCTTAGAAAGCATCACTATGAACAAAACTAGTGGAGGTGATGGAACTCCAGTTGAGTTATTTCAAATCCTGAAGGATGATGCTGTGAAAGTGCTACACTCAATATGCCAGCAAATTTGGAAAACTCAGCAGTTGGCCACAGGACTGGAAAAAGTCAGTTTCCATTCCAATCCCTAAGAAAGGCAATCCCAAAGAATACTCAAACTACCACACAATTGCACTCATCTCACATGCTAGTAAAGTAATGCTCAAAATTCTCCAAGCCAGTCTTCAGCAATATGTGAACCGTAAACTTCTAGATGTTCAAGCTGGTTTTAGAAAAGGCAGAGGAATCAGAGATCAAATTGCCAACATCCGCTGGATCATTGAAAAAGCAAGAAAGTTCCAGGAAAACATATATTTCTACTTTACTGACTATGCCAAAGCCTTTCACTGTGTGGATCACAATAAACTGTAGAAAATTCTGAAAGATATGGGCAAACCAGACCACCTGACCTGCCTCTTGAGAAACCTGTATGCAAGTCAGGAAGCAACAGTTAGAACTGGACATGGAACAGAGTGGTTCCAAATAGGAAAGGGAATACGTCAAGGCTGTATATTGTCACCCTGTTTATTTAACTTATATGCAGAGTACATCATGAGAAAGCTGGGCTGGAAGAAGCACAAGCTGGAATCAACATTGCTGGGAGAAATATTAATAACCTCAGATATGCAGATGACACCACCCTTACGGCAGAAAGTGAAGAGGAACTAAAAAGCCTCCTGATGAAAGTGAAAGAGGAGAGTGAAAAAGTTGGCTTAAAGCTCAACATTCAGAAAACTAAGATGATGGCATCTGGCCCCATCACTCCATGGGAAATAGATGGGGAAACAGTGGAAACAGTAGCTGACTTTATTTTGGGGGGCTCCAAAATCATTGCAGATTGTGATTGCAGCCATGAAATTAAAAGACGCTTACTCCTTGGAAGGAAAGTTATGACCAACCTAGATAGCATATTAAAAAGCAGACATTACTTTGCCAACAAAGGTCCATATAGTCAAGGCTATGGTTTTCCCAGTGGTCATGTACGGATGTGAGAGTTGGACTGTGGAGAAAGCTGAGTGCCGAAAAATTGATGCTCTTGAACTATGGTGTTGGAGAAGACTCTTGAGAGTCCCTTGGACTGCAAGGAGATCCAACCAGTCCATCCTAAAGGAGATCAGTCCTGGGTGTTCATTGGAAGGACTGATGCTGAAGCTGAAACTCCAATACTTTGGCCACCTCATGTGAAGAGTTGACTCATTGGAAAAGACCCTGATGCTGGGAGGGATTGGGGGCAGGAGGAGAAGGGGATGACAGAGGATGAGATAGCTAGATGGCATCACCGACACGATGGACATGAGTTTGAGTAATCTCCGGGAGTTTGTGATGGACTGGGAGGCCTGGCGTGCCTCAATTCATGGGGTCACAAAGAGTAGAACACGATTGAGTGTCTTAACTGAACTGATTCTTATCTAATATGTGTAAGTCATGAATTATGCAAAATGGATAATATATAATCTATGTCCTAAGGATATTGAAGTACAAAAAAAAAAAAAACCTAGTCAATGTTCAAGTTTTTCAAAAACTATAAAATTTACTATAGTTTTCCTGGTCTCTACACATCAAAAAAAAAAAAAAAGTATAGAAAGACCTCTATTATGATAATCACCCTGCAAGTCAGTCTTATCACAACATCTATATACCACTGATGGTTAACACCACAGTGCCATGTATCAAGATGCTGAAGGTATCTGCAAGTATTTGAGTAGATAGATAGATTATTGATAGATAAATAAAGATAGATATATATCTTGTTTCTGTCAGGTCATTTTATTTCTCTCCCTCAGTTCTTATCTCGTCATAACAAAGATTTGGAACAATGGACTAATTACAGCTCAAGCAGGCAGGATTTCTCAGTTCCTGTCTAATCATAGCAAGGATTTGAAAGAAAAGACCAGTTAAGCAGACAAATATTTTATTGAACAGAAAGTGTAGAGTACAATCCCAAAACTTGGGAGCCAGCCGACCCTGAAGGAGTGGCCATGACCACTCTTGGCTTCCCTATATATACTCCCTGTCTTCTCCTCTTGGTCCTGCCCTGTGCAAAATGCAAAGGAGCATATGCACAAGGCCAGTCAGGGAAGGGAGCATGTCTGGGCACATGCAAAATCGGGCTTTTACATATTTACATCTAGGTGGATGTGAACTGAGTTTTTTGATTAACAGTTGCAAGTTACATAACAACAGGTTTTATTGCCCAGCTTTCTCATAATTCTAGCACTTACAATCAGATATATGTATATATAGAATATTTGAGTGAGTGTTGCATCCTCATCATGTCTGACTCTGTGAGACCCCATGGACTGTAGCCCCCCAGCTTCCTCAGTTCATGGAATTTTCCAGGTAAGAATACTGGAGTGGGTTGCTATTTCTTACTCTAGGAGATCTTCCTGACCCAGGGATCGAATCCATGTCCCTTCTGTCTTTTGCATTGGCAGGTGGATTCTTTACCACTGTGCCACCTGTGAAGCCCATGTAGAATATTTATGAACACTTAGTGGGCTCCTAGCTGCCTAAATTTACTTGAATACACAGCTGTACATCAAATGTACATGTGCCACAGTTGGAGAAGCCCCTGTGGTTATGCACTTAGGGTGCATGGGCAGGCGTTGGAAAAATCTTTGTGGTTATTTTTGTAGCATATCTGTGAACTCTCATGAGGGGTGGTGTATGGGATTGGGTTTAGAGATTAACATGTATCCTTTTTAGCTGGACCACCACTTGTTGCTCATGCCTAACTTCCTGCCTAACATTTCCAACAAAAAGAGAAACAAAGACAGAGATAAACTTATTATGAGGAAGTGGCTCATGTGATGAAGGAGGCCGAGAAGTACTAAGATCTGCAGTCAGGAAGCTGGAGGTCCGTGAGGGTCAATGGTGTAAATTCCAGTCCAAAATCCAGCAGTATCAAGCTCTAAAAAATGCTGATGTTTAACAACGATCAAAGGCAGGAAAAGACCAATGCCCTAGGCCAAACAATCAGGAAAGGAGAAATTCCTTCCTACTTAACAGTTTGTTATACTTAGGTCTTCAATGATTGGATGTGGTCTATTCACATTATGGAAGGAAATCTGATTTAATCAGTCCACTGATTCAAATGTTAATCTCATTCAAAAATGCAAGGATCCTTCAATATTCACAAATCAATGTGATACACCATATTAACAAATTGAAAGACAGAAACAATATGATTATCTCAATAGATGCAGAGAAAGTCTTTGACAAAATTCAATGTCCATTTATGACAAAAACACTCCAGAAGGCAGGCATAGAAGGAACATACCTCAACATTATAAAAGTCATATATGAAAAACCCAGAGCAAATATTATCCTCAATGGTGAAAAATTATTTCCCCTAATGTCAGGAAAAAGACAAGGATGCCCACTCTCACCACTACTATTCAACATAGTTTTTGAAGTTTTAATCACAGCAATCAGAGAAGAAAAAGAAATAAAAGGAATCCAGATTGGAAAAGAAGAAGTAAATCTCTCACTGTTTGCAGATGATATGATCCTCTACATAGAAAACCCTAAAGACTCTACCAGAAAATTACTAGAGTTAAGCAATGAATGTAGTAAAGTTGCTGAATATAAAATCAACACACAGAAATCCCATTCACTCCTATACACTAACAAAGAGAAAACAGAAAGAGAAATTAAGGAAACAATTCTATTCACCATTGCCACGAAAAGAATAAAATACTTAGGAATAAATCTACCTAAAGCCACAAAAGACCTATACATAGAAAACTATAAAACATTGATGAAAGAAATCAAAGATGACACAAATAGATGGAGAAATATACCATGTTCATAGATCAGAAGAATCAATGTAGTGAAAATGAGTATACTACCCAAGTGATCTACAGAGTCAACGCAATCCCTATCAAGCTAACAGTGGTATTTTTCAGAGAGCGAGAACAAATAATCTCACAATTTGTATGGAAATACAAAAAACCTCAAATAACCAAAGCAATCTTGAGAAAGAAGAATGGAACTGGAGGAATCAACCTGCCTGACTTCAGACTATACTACAAAGCTACAGTCATCAAGACAGCATGGTACTGGCACAAAGACTGAAATATAGATCAATGGAACAAAATAGAAAGCCCAGAGATAAATCCATACACCATGGACACCTTATCTTTGACAAAGGAGGCAAGAATATATAATGGAGAAAAGACAATTTCTTTAACAAGTGGTACTGGTAAAACTGGTCAATCACTTGTGAAAGAATGAAACTAGAACACTTTTTTTTTTCTAACACTATACACAAAAATAAACTCAAAATGGATTAAAGATCTAAATGTAAGACCAGAAACTATAAAACTCTTAGAGGAAAACAGGCAAAAAACCCTCTAACATAAATCACAGCAGGATCCTCTAAGACTCACCTCTCAGAGTAATGGAAATAAAAGCAAAAATAAACAAATGGGACCTAATTAAACTTAAAATATTTTGCACAATTAAGGAAACTATAAACAAGGTGAAATGACAACCTTCAGAGTGGGAGAAAATAATAGCAAAAGAAGCAACTGACAAAGAATTAATCTCAAAAATATACAAGCAGCTCATGCAGCTCAATTCCAGAAAAATAAAGAACCCAATCAAAAAATGGGCCAAACAACGAAACAGACATTTCTCCAAAGAAGACATATAGAAACACATTAAACACATTAAAAGATGCTTAACATCACTCATCAGAGAAACGCAAATCAAAGAAACGATGAGTGGTTTTGACCATCTCACACTAGTCAGAATGGCTGCTATGAAAAAGTCTATAAACAATAAGTGTTGGTGATTGTACAGAGGAAAGGGAACCCTCTTACACTGTTGGTGGGAATGCAAACTAATACAGCCACTATGGAGAACAGTGTGGTGATTCCTTAAAATACTGGAAATAGATCTACCATACCACCCAGCAATCCCACTCCTGGACATACACACTGAGGAAACCAGAACTGAAAGGAACATGTGTACCCCAATGTTCATCACAGCACTGTTTACAATAGCTAGGACATGGAAGCAACCTACATGTCCATTGGCAGATGAATGAATAAGAAAGCTTTGGTTCATATAAACAATGGAATATTACTCAGCTGTTAAAAAGAATACATTTGAATCAGTTCTAATGAGGTGGATGAAACTGGAGCCTATTAAACAGAACAAAGTAAGTCTGAAAGGAAAACAAAAATACAGTATATTAATGCATATATATGGAGTTTAGAAAGATGGTAATGATGACCCTATATGCGATACAGCAAAAGAGACACAGATATAAAGAACAGAATTTTCAACTTTGTAGGAGAAGGTGAGGGTGGGATGATTTGAGAGAATAACATTGAAACATGTATATTATCATATGTGAAATAGATTGCCAGTCCAGGTTCGATGCATGAGACAGAGCACTCAGGACTGGTGCACTGGGATGATCCTGAGGGATGGGATGGGGAGGGAGGAGGGAGGGGGTTCAGGATGGGGAACACATGTACACCCATGGCTGATTCATGTCAATGTATGGCAAAAATTACTACGATATTGTAAAGTAATTACCCTCCAATTAAAATAAATTAATTATTTTTAAAAACTTCAGGAAAAAAAAAGAAAGAAAATGTGAACAGACACACCCTGAACAGTGTTTAACCAAATATCTGGGCACCCTTTATCCCAGTGAAGTGTGACACATAAAATTTATCATCACACTAATGAAAGATCAAAATATGATTCAAACATGGAACTTCACACTTGGAAATATTAACAATTTTTCTGTTGTTACAAAACTTACATAAAATAATACTTGAAAAAGAAAATGAAAATCACCAAGAAGAGTAATTGATTTTTCCAATCAATGTTAAGGAGTGTATTATTTCATGTACTACAGAGTTTTAGGAATGTCCAAAATTTCTAAATCAAAGGTGACTGGATATGTCACTAGGGACATAATTCCTGATCAAATAAGTGAGTTGTCACAATGAGCTAGAACAGTAGATCATAATCTTTGGTTCATTTTATCCTTAAAATGCAGTAAATAATTAGTAAACAACAAGTAGGGGTTGTTGTTGTTTTTCAGTCTCCCAGCCATGTCCAACTCTTTGTGACCCCATGGACTGCAGCACACCAGGCCTCCCTGTCCCTCACCATCTCTCAAAGTTTGCCCAAGTTCATGTCCATTTCATCAGTGATGCCATACAGCCATCTCATTCTCTGACGCCCTCTTCTCCTTCTGCCCTCAATCTTTCCCAGCATCAGAGACTTTTCCAGTGAGTTGGCTGTTCACATCAGGTGACCAAAATACTGGAGCTTCAGCCTCAGCATCAGTCTTTCCAATGAGTATTCAGGGCTGTGTTCCCTTAAGATTGACTGGTTTACTAAGGAAGAAAACTTAAAAAAAAAAAAAAAAGATTGACTGGTTTGATCTCCTCGCTATCCAAGGGACTCTCAGGAGTCTTCTCCAGCACCACAGTTTGAAGGCATCAATTCTTTGGCATTCTGCCTTCTCTACAGTCCAGCTCTCACAACTGTACATGACCACTGGGAAGACCATACATAGCCTTGACTATATGGACCTTTGTTGACAGAGTAATGTTTCTGCTTTTCAACACACTGTCTATGTTTGTCATCACTTTCCTTTCAAGAAGCAATCATCTTCTGGTTTCACAGCTGCAGTCACCATCTGCAGTGATTTTAAAGCCCCAAAAGAGGACATCTGTCACTACTTTCACCTTTTCTCCTTCTATTTGCCATGAGGTAATGGGGCCAGATGGAGAAGGCAATAGCACCCCACTCCAGTACTCTTGCCTGGAAAATCCCATGGATGGAGGAGCCTGGTGGGCTACAGTCCCTGGGGTCGCTAAGAGTTGGACACGACTGAGCGACTTCACTTTCACTTTTCATTTTCATGCATTGGAGAAGGAAATGGCAACCCACTCCAGTGTTCTTGCCTGGAGAATCCCAGGGACAGGGGAGCCTGGTGGGCTGCTGTCTATGGGGTCGCACAGAGTTGTACTCGACTGAAGCGACTTAGCAGCAGCAGCAGCAGCAATGGGGCCAGATGCCATGATCTTAGTTTCTTTAATATTTTGTTTTAAGCTGGCTCTTTCACTCTCCTCTTTCACCCTCATCAAGAGGCTCTTTAGTTCCTTTTTACTTTCTGCCATTAGAGTGGTATCATCCACATATCTGAGATTGTTGATGTTTCTCCCGCATATCTTGATTTCAGCTTGTACTTCATCCAGCCCAGCATTTCTCATGATGTGCTCAGCATATCGGTTAAACAAACAGGGTGACAGCAGACAGCCCTGTCGTACTCCGTTCTCAAGCTTGAACCAATCAGTTGTTCCATGCAGAGCTCTAACTGTTGCTTCTTGAACTGTATACAGGTTTCTCAGGAAACAGGTAAGATGGTTTGGAATTCTCATCTCTTTAAGAGCTCTCCACGGTTTGTTATAATCCACACAGGCAAAGGCTTTAGTGTAGTTGATGAAGAAGAGGTAGATGTGGTTTTTTGTTAGTCATCAACTCTGCTGTACCACTCTGGACTTGGCTGGTGATGTGATGGGCCATGCCCAGGTGTCAGTGTGTGTGAGGTGGGTAAGCAAGGCAAGTATGTCAGTAATCTCATTGGACGCAGGACCACTCTTTGTAGAAACATCTGAAGTGCTAGAAGGCCTGTCCCTGTGAGAAGAGGGAGGCGGGTTCTGAGTGGTACACTGCACCGTGGGTGGGGTGTGGATGGTAGCGAGACAGGAGTCCACCCCCAAGGGGCGAGTCCTGACTCCTACACTAGTGACTTGCTCCCTGTCCCCATAGAGGGTGGGGCCTGGAACATGAGACCTAGGAGGTCCTTTCAAGCACGACACACATTGAATGCTATGACTGTACCATCTGGAAATTCAGTCTTGACAGACTCAGAGGGTTGTCTTTCTCAGCCATCTTTTTGACTTCTGTGTTACTTGATTCTGTGCTGGCCCGGCATGTTTTGTCTCTGATGCTGGTTCAAGAAGCCCGCCTCCCCTAAAGTGCTTCCTCTTCCTACACTCAGTGTCTACCCAAAATCGTGCCAGGTTTCTTGCCTCAGCCATGGAGGAAAGACAGCTCTGGACATTGGGTCCTTGTTTGGTGTCCCAGCTCAACCTGTCGTTTCATTCCTTAGGTCACATGCTAATCACTCACTCCCAGGTACTTTTTATTTTTTATTTTTTGAGCCCTCAATAAATGTAGATATCTTTTTAAAAAAATTTTTTTACTTATTTCTTTTGGCCCTGCTATGAGAAATGTGGAATCTCAGTTCCCTGGCTAGGGATTGAACCCAGGTCCCCTGCAACGGAAGCGAGGAGTCAACCACTGGACCACCAGAGAAGCCCCACACTCCCAGGTACTTTTGCATTCTGGTTATCTGGAATTCATCATGACTGCCTTATCTTTACTTCTGGATAGGTACCTTCCTGCCTTCTGCCTTGTTATCTGAGTCCCACGCCTTTTCTTAGTGTTTCATTTCTCTTCTGTAAGTCTCTGAACCAGACAGAGATGAACAGTGAAGCTAATGAAATTTAAGATTAACCTTCAGAGTCATTGGCATTTCCAGAACTGGAAGGGGCCCTAGCATTATGGTACATGCAAGTAGTCTGGTTTGTAAAATCAACGAAATAGAGAGACAGCCCATGACTGCAGGGGACCTGACCACACACTCCCATCCTCACTTCTTTCCTTGTACCTGGAGGGGGCTCCCTGTTCACTGGAGGGGTGTGGAGGCAGTGGAGCTAAACTGTGGTTTAGCCACAGTTGGTTCAAGGCATCTCTGTGTCCATTCTGCTGCCTCCATCACTCTTGCTCTTGTATTGGGTGGCTATACAGTGACCCTGGGCATATTTGGAATCTGGCTAAGGGGAGATTAAATCAGGTTAAAGTAGTTTGGACTTGAAGAAACATATTTTAGGGGCTCCCAATCAATTCTATACACATTCAAGTTATTCTTAGCAGTCCTGTATTGAAATAGCTTCCAGGAATATTTGAACTCACCGTACCTGTGCACAGCATCAGGACAAGAGGTGAGAGGCTGGAGGGAACATTGTGATGTGTTCACCCAGTGAAGAGGGTGACCCTTTGTCACCCAGCAGGTGGACAGAGGTTCAGTCAGATGATGATGTTTGGGGACAGGCAGTGTGTGAGGACATGGCACTCTTGTCTGTGGTTGGGGGAGTGGACACGGGGTAGCCTTTGCAGAAGGCTGTTTGCTGGCAAGTGTCAGCACCTCAGGTGTGTGCCCTGTGCCCCGGGCCTGCTCCTGCATGGTTCTTCAGTCAGTGAGTGTGTGGTCCTGTCGAGTGGCTGTATTGGCAGAATGAGTTTTCCCTTTCCTTCCATCAGGGCGAAGGGTAACTTGTGGGACCCCCGACACTAGGAGGTGTAAACAGACACCATGTGAGGGTGAAAATAGACACATGAAGATGTGCAGATGTAGAGGAGAGTGCCCAAGGTGCTGGGAGTGGGGAAGTCATCCCCCCACTGCCCCCTTGCCCCTGTGGAGAGATGTCTGGACAGGGCTGACCCTCTGTCTCCAATTGCCGACAGTCGTTTCAGGGTCCAGGCTGGGTGGCTCAGCTACATACCGTGTTGGTTCAGGAGGTCAGCAGCCGAGGTCAAAGTGTCAGCTGATGTTGGCTCATTTGTGGGCTGTGGGGAGAGTCTGTCCCATCTCTCCCCCATCACTTCCAGGACATTGCTGGCCATGGTGGGCATGTCTGGGATTGGAGAGCTCTGCCTTCCTCTTCACCCTGAGTTTCCCCATGTGCCTGTCTAACAGTGTCCTTTGTATGGGGACAGCTGTCCTGTTAGAGGCCTGTCCATCCTAAAGAGCTCACTAGACCCCCATCAGCTCTGTGAAGACCTTTCCTTTGTCTATAAGGTCATACCGAGGTACTTGGGATTGAGGCTCCAGCACCTGACATGATGTGACTCCTCACACCCTACAAAGTCTCTGAGGGAGGAACACACTGGAATGTTCCAAAGATGGAAGGATGGCTTTCGTGGCTACTGGGGGTGAATCCAAGGTAGGAGCCAGATCATGTGGGCCTCGTGGGCCTGTGAGAACTGTGGCTGTGCTGTGCTAGGGGAAGGAGAGGCCTGGGTGGCCCTGGGCTGGGTGCCTCTGGGACCTTGTTCCCGTCCTCAAGCCACATGCAAACAGAGGCTCCCTGAGAGGTGCTTAAACCCTTCTGAGGTTCAGGCCTGTGGCTCTGCTCCACTGCCTCCACACCCCTCCAGTGAACAGGGAGCCCCCTCCAGGTACAAGGAAAGAAGTGAGGATGGGAGTGTGTGGTCAGGTCCCCTGCAGTCATGGGCTGTCTCTCTATCCCTCGGCACCTCCTTAGGCGTGGAATGAGGTGACAGTAACCTGTCAGGTTATTTGAGGTTTAAATTCTGTGATCCCTGCATGGGTCCATCCCAGGCCCTGGTGATGACATGGAGCGCACCCATCCCAGTAGTTCCTGCTCTCCTTAGTTCTTTCTCTAAGCTCTGGGCAAGGACTGAAGCGTCTGCTGACAGTCGAGGCCATATTGTGGGAAGGGCTTTGAGGAAGGTGGCTCCCAAAGTCGTGGGGAAGACTCCTGGCAGGGCTGTCTGAGGTCCAGAGCAGCCACAGGACCGAGGCCAGATTCATAAGCACGGATCTGCCCTCAGCAGCCCTGAACTAAGATGGGGGATCTGCAGAGCATGGACCGGGATGAGGCCAGGACCTGAGGGGTGGGGTGGAGTAGGGGGTGGGAAACCCAGGACTGTGCCTGTCTGTGCTGGGGGAGGACCAGAGCCTGGCCACTGGGCTGTGAAGCCAGGGGAGCCACCCTCTGTCCTCAGTGCTCCCAGGGTTTCGAGTCCCTCTGTCTTGGATCTCACCTCGTGCCTCTCTCCCCCTGTCCTGCCCTCCTTCCTGACCTCCCCACAGGCTGCATGTGACAGACAGGTCCTCTGAATCAAAACACCCTGTCAGTAGACCTTGTGGAGATGGACAGAAGGAGCCAGCCCTCTGTGACTGACCCCATTTCTGTGTCAGCAGGCTTGGAGGATGCTCAGGCATGTTGGGCTGAGGTCCGGCTCAGGGCTGTGAAATTGGCTGTGAATTCTGTGGCAGGCTCCTGACCTTTGTGGCTCTGTGTTTCTGCAGCCACGTGAGGCCCTGGGAGATGAAATTTGGCTGTCTGTCCATCCGACTGCCTTATGCGTGTTTCGTCTTAAACAGTGTCAAGATGCTGGAGATGTAGTGGCGGCCCATGCTATGCAGACCCGGCATTGTACCCTGGCTGTCCACCTCAGGCACAGGGACTAGGAGGTCACGGCTTGGCGGGAGCTGCTGGAGCAGAGGCTGGGGATGATACCCGCCCAGATCCAGGCCTTGCTGCAGGACGGGGACAAGTTCGGCCACGGAGTGATCATGGGCAAGTAATGCCCTGCCCCACGCTGCTCGCACGGCCCCCGGTGATGCCCTGGATCTCAGCTGGGTTGTGCTTTTTGTTTTCTGTTTGACTAGTTGGTGACGAGGGGGTGGTGCTAAAGTTTGTTCAGAGGGGCAGCGAGGGTCCCTGAGCTGGGAGATGGCCACAGGAGGTGCCTGACCACCACTCCGGGCCTCAGTTCCCTTTTGTGTTCTGAGAGGTACAGGCTGGTCCAGGTATGCACCTGCCACTTGTCTTTGTGTCTGTATGTGTGTGTGGGTGTGTCCACATGTGTGTGTGTGTGCCCAGCAGAGACCATGAGAGGCAACACAGCACCCAGCCTGGGTTTTGCATCCCCACTGCCTGCAGCAGGCCCTGAGCAAGTCCCCTGACTCCCCAGGGATGAGGCCCCATAGCAACACCTCTCTTGGTGAGTTGCTTGGGGACCTGATGCCAGCAGGCTCCCCGCTGGGGCCATCCTGCTCTGTCCCTGTGGCCTGCAGTGGACAGACTGAGAGCTGCCCAGGGCCTGGTGGGTTCCTATAGCACCAGGCCTCTCCCTTTCACTTCGTTCCCTCCCTCACTTGGCCTTGCCCAGAATTCTGCCATAAGGGTGGTATTATCTGCATATCTGAGTTTATTAATATTTCTCCTGGCAATCTTGATCACAGCTCATGTTTCATCCAGCCCAGTACACATGATGTACTCTGCATATAAGTTAAATAAGCAGGATGACAATATACAGCCTTGATATAATCCTCTCCTAGTTTTGAACCAGTCTGTTGTTACATGTCGAGGTCTAGCTCTTGCTTATTGACCTGCATACAAATTTCTCGAGAGGCAAGGAAGGTGGTCTGGTATTCCCATCTTTTTAAGAATTTTCTGTAGTTTGTTGTGATCCACACAGTCAAAAGCTTTATGACATGGTCAATGAAGCAGAAGCAAATGTTTTTCTACAATTCTCTTGCTTATTCTATGATCCAACATATTGTGGCCATTTGATCTCTGGTTCTTCTGCTTTTTTTGAATCCAGCTTGTACACCTGGAAGTTTTCAGTTCACATACTATTGAAGCTTAGCTTGAAGGATTTTGAGCATTTTAACATGTGAAATGAGCACAATTGTGCACTAGTTTGAACTTTCCTTGGCATTGCCCTTCTTTGGGATTGGAATGAAAACTGACCTTTCCCAGTCCTGTAGCCACTGCTAAGATTTCCAAATTTGCTGGCATATTGAGTGCAGCACTTTCACAGCATCATCTTTTAAGACTGAAACAACTCAGCTGGAATTCCATCACCTCCACTAGCTTTGTTTGTAGTGATGATTCCTAAGGCCCACTTGACTTCGAATTCCGTGATGTCTGGCTCTAGGTGAATGATCACACCATTTTGATTATCTGGGTCATTAAGATGTTTTGTATAGTTCTTCTGTATATTCTTCCTAACTCTTCTTAATCTCTTCTGCATCTATTAGGTCTTTCCCATTTATGCATTTCATGTTTTAATACAATAGAGCTAATATTTACTGAAAGGTAAGGCTGATCTTATTGCAGGTGATCCTCACATCTTGAACTGAGATACCAAGGAACTCATGAAAGGTCTCTTTCAAATTAAGACAGCAGTTAAAGTTCCACCTATTCGTTTTTTGCCTGTAATTGTTTGCTTGAGCCTGGTAAAAACACTGCTTTTGTTCTTAACAGAAATTTTACAAATCTAAGTGATGAATATGCTCATTACTCTCTGTCATAGGCTGATTTATGTGCACCCTCCAAATTCACATGTTGAGGCTCTAACCCCAGCACTTCAAAATCTGCTTCTGTTTGAAGATAGGGACTTTTAAAAAGGTAATTAAGGATCAGTGAGGTCTTATGAGTCAACCCTAATTCATTCTGATTGTGGTTCTTATAAGAAGATGAAGTTTGGAGACATAAAGGGACTCAGGGTTGGGCATGCACAGGGAAGGTGCAATCTGAAGACTCAGGACGGAGACCACCATCTACAAGCCAAGAAGAGAGTCTTCAGGAGAAACCTGACCTGCTGACACCTTAATCTTGGACTTCCAGCCTTCAGAACTCTCAGAAAATGAATTTCTGGGGCTTTCCTGATAGCTGAGTAGTACAGAACCCACCTGCTAATGCAGAAGACACAGGTTCAATCCCTGATCTGAGAAGATCCCACATGCCATGAAGCAACTACCCCATGTACCACAACTTTTGAGCCTGTGCTCTAGAACCCGGGAGCTGAAACTGTTGTAGGCTGTGTGACCTAGTACCTGTGCTCTGCAACAAGAGAAGCCACCACAATTAGAAGCTTGTGCACCACAACTAGAGAGTAACTGCCACTTGCCACAACTAGAGAAAAGGCTGTGCAGCAACAGAGACCCAGTACAGCCAGAGAAAAACACATAAAATTATTAAAAAAAAGAAAATGAATTTCTGTTGTGCATGCTACCCAGTCTGTGACTCTTTGTTCTGGCAGCCTTAGCAAACTAATACCTGCTTCTTCTTTTGGACCTTTGCCTCTTCCTAGTGATGGAGCTCCAGAAAATGGGAAATGGGGATCTGCTTGGTCCAGAAAAGTGATCTGGTATTGTAAATTTTTATGTCACTCTCTCCATGCATCTCAACTTCTCCCTCCTCTCCTCCCCCCGTGTCCTTATTGGCTTTGCCTAGCCTGCAGTCTTGCAGCACATCTCTGTGATGGGTAGGTGTGTTTGCTTCAGAGTGGAGTGGTTTTAAGAAGTTGTCTTGTGCCTGAGCCACATGTTTCCTTATGGGGCTGCTCTAATACCTGCTGTGAAGTTTTCATGGTCCATGGGGATGCAGTTGGGAGAGTTGCTTCTCAACAGGCATCCAGACTATGAACGAAACAGAGTTCTGGGGAACAATGCAAGCTGCCTTGGGTGTGCAGTAAAGCTTCTGCTAAGCCTGCTGACCCTAAGCCCTTTCTCGTTACTCTCAGTCTGGTGTTGAGCATGTCAGAGGTTGAGGTCTTCTCACTGACTACTCAGAACAATGCTAAGGGCATTCCACATTGAGTAACGTTCAACCTTCTAGGCTCCCTTACCCCCCTGAAAACTCTTTACAGCCAGGCACACAGTTCTGGAATGAGGAGTCCTGGGACAAGGCTGTGGATGAATGCATTAACCAGGCCTCACCTGGCCATGCATGTTACCTCTGCAGCTGATTTGCTGATAGGATCTCTTATCTTTGCCCCAAGAGGAAAGGTTTTGTCACAGAAGCTATTTCTCTGTCCCATCTTTTGTGAGTCTTTTTCTATTAGTGCATTAACCCTAAGAAGTATTGCTGGCTTAAAGGATTTATGTGAGTCAGCCAGGGATCTCCCATCATAGTGTTTAATCCTCTTCATTGCCATGCGATCTTCAGATTGCACCTGAAGTCCAGAACCACAGGTTTAAAGGGCCATGGCCATCTCCATGCAGCCCTGCTGAATTATTTACCTTCTGCTCATTGACTGGTAAAAAGGAAATGGTAAAGGTGCATGTGAATGTCAATATTTTAGGAATCAGCAAACTAAAATGGACTGGAATGGATGAATTTAACTCAGATTAACATTATATCTACTACTGTGGGCAAGAATCCCTTAGAGGAAATGGAGTAGCCAGCATAGTCAACAAAAGAGTCCAAAATGCAGTACTTGGATGCAATCTCAAAAATGACAGAATGATCTCTGTTCATTTCCAAGGCAAACCATTCAATGTCATGGTAATCCAAGTCTATGCCCTGACCAGTAATGCTGAAGAAGCTGAAGTTGAAAGGCTCTATGAAGACCTACAAGACCTTCTAGAACTAGCACCCCAAAAAGGTGTCCTTTTCATTATAGGGGACTGGAATGTGAAAGTAGGAAGTCAAGAAACACCTGGAGTAACACGCAAATTTGGCCTTGGAGTACAGAGTGAAGCAGGGCAAAGATGAATAGAGTTTTGCCTGGAGAACACACTGGTCATAGCAAACACTCTCTTCCAACAACACAAGAGAAGACTATACACATGGACAGGACCAAATGGTCAACACCAAAATAGGATTGATTATATTCTTTGCAGCCAAAGATAGAGAAGCTCTACACAGTCAGCAAAACCAAGACCGGGAGCTGACTGTGGCTCAGATTATGAACTCCTCATTGCCAAATTCAGACTTAAATTGAAGAGAGTAGGGAAAATGACTAGACCATTCAGATATGACCTAATTCAAATTCCTTATGATTATACTGGGAGTGAAAAATAGATTCAAGGGATTAAATCTGATAAACAGAGTGCCTGATGAACTATGGATGGAGTTTCATGGCACTGTACAGGAGACAGGGATCAAGACCATCCCCAAGGAAAAAGAAATGCAAAAGAGCAAAATGGCTGCCTGAGAGGCCTTACAAATAGCTGTGAAAAGAAGAAAAGAGAAAAGCAAAGGAGAAAAGGCAGATATACCCATTTGAAAGCAGAGTTCCAAAGAATAGCAAGGAGAGATAAGAAAGCCTTCCTCAGAAATAAGTGCAAAGAAATAGAGGAAAACAAGAGAATGGGAAAGACTACAGATCTCTTCAAGAAAATTAGAGATACCAAGGGAACGTTTTATGCGAAGATGGGCTCAATAGCACAATAAAGGACAGAAATGGTATGGACCTAACAGAAGAAGAAGATATTAAGAAGAGGTGGCTAGAATACAAAAAAGAACTATACAGAGAAGAACTTCATGACCCAGATAATCATGGTGGTATGATCACTCACCTAGAGCAAGACATCCTGGAATGCAAAGTCAAGGGGGCCTTAGGAAGCATCATTACAAACAAAGCTAGTGGAGGTGATGGAATCCCAGTTGAGCTATTTCAAATCCTAAAAGATGATGCTGTGAAAGTGTTGCACTCAATATGCCAACAAATTTGGAAAACTCAGCAGTGGCCACAGGACTGGGAAAGGTCAGTTCTCATTCCAACCCCAAAGAGAGGCAATAACAAAGAATGTTCATACTACCGCACAATTGCACTAAACTTACATGCTAGTAAAGTAATGCTCAAAATTCTCCAAGCCAGGTTTCAACAGTACGTGAACCATGAACTTCCAGATGTTCAAGCTGGTTTTAGAAAAGGCAAAAGAACCAGAGATCAAATTGCCAACATCCGTCGGATATCAGAAAAGCAAGAGTGTTACAGAGAAACATCTATTTCTACTTTACTGACTATGCCAAAGCCTTTGTCTGTGGGGATCATCATAAACTGTGGAAAATTCTTAAAGAGATGGGAATACGAGACTGATTGGCCTGCCTCTTAACAAATCTGTAGGAAGCAACAGAACTGGACAAGGAACAAGAAACTGGTCCCAATTAGGAAAAGCAATACATCAAGGCTGTATTAACTTATATAAAGAATACATCGTGAGACACGCTGGGCTGGATGAAGCACAAGCTGGAATCAAGATAGCTGGAAGAAATATTAATAACCTCAGATATGCAGATGACACCACCCTTATGGCAGAAAGTGAAGAATAACTAAAGAACCTCTTGATGAAAGTGAAAGAGGAGAGTGAAAAAAGTTGGCTTATAGCTCAACATTCAGAAAACTAAGATCATGGCATCTGGTCCCATCACTTCATGGCAAATAGATGGGGAAACAGTGGAAACAGTGGCAGACTTTATTTTGGGGGGCTCCAAAATCACTGCAGATGGTGATTGCAGCCATAAAATGAAAAGATGCTTACTCCTTGGAAGGAAAGTTATGACCAATCTAGATAGCATTTTGAAAAGCAGAGACATTACTTTGCCAGCCAAGTTCCGTCTAGTCAAACTTATGGGTTTTTCGTTAGTCATGTATGGATGTGAGAATTAGACCATAAAAAAAGGCTGAACACTGAAGAATTGATGGTTTTGAACTGTGGTGTTGGAGAAGACTCTTGAGAGTCCCTTGGGCTGCAAGGAGATCCAACCAGTCTATCCTAAAGGAAATCAATCCTGAATATTCATTGGAAGGACTGATGCTGAAGATGAAACTACAATTCTTTGGCCAGCTGATGCAAAGATCTGACTCATTTGAAAAGACCCTGATGCTAGGGAAAATTGAAGGCAGGAGGAGAAGGGGATGGCAGAAGATGAGATAGTTGGATGTCATCACTGACTCAATGGACATGAGTTTGAATAAACTTGGGGAGTTGGTGATGGACGGGGAGGTCTGGTGTACTGCAGTCCATGGGGTCACAAAGAGTCAGACAGGACTGAGTGACTGAACTGAACTGAACTGAACTGATATGAGTAGATGATCCAAATTGCAAATAAACATGATTTAGCTGAAGGTGGAATAAAATAATAACCGACATCTTATACTCTAGCTAAGTCGTGACCTTCCTAAGAGAAAGCTCAACAGACATTTCTGGAAATAATCTAGAAGGCACGTTTGGCAAATTAAAACCCATGTATCACTATCACATGAAGACACTGAATCACTGTATGGTTAAAATGAATTCATTAGAGGACGGTTGGGAACCAGACTTGAGTCATGATATGATGAATCTGACATGCCTTTGTTTATCCACAGCATTCATAACAAGCTTATTTCAGTATAATCAATCCCAGATTAAAATTGTTAGTTAGTAACTTTTGTAGATTCAGTTTCTAGAATACATTGAGATTAGAGGGCAAATGGTATTATCCTCACCTCATGGGTAAGAAAAATAGATTCAGGGATAAACACCTACAACCATAGCAAAGAGGAATGACTCTTGTTTATAAAAAGACAGTATTGAACAGTTAATAAAGGCTTTTAGAAAAGATAGAAATGTCAGAGTAAGACACTAATAGGTTGATTGTAGTGAATGAACTTTGTGTCAGGAACTATGCTACATGCTTTATATTTGTTGTTTAATCTTCAAATGAATTATATAAATGAGTTTCTATTATTTTAAAGTGAGGAAACTTTAAATCACCTGTCACCTGTCAGGTCACCTGTCTCGGGTCACACACGTGGTGTGTGGCACATCCCATGTCTGTTTGACTCTCACACCCATGCTTTTAACACCTGCTAGAGTGTGTCACCTGTCTCGGGTCACACATGTGGTGTGTGGCACATCCCATGTCTGTTTGACTTTCACACCCATGCTTTTAACACCTGCTAGAGTGTGTGCCTAGGAGTGATGGGGGTCATTCTAGCTTTCCTTCTGAGATGTGATAAGCAGAAGCTATAAACATGTTAGATTGACTCTGAAATGGTTGTGAATTCAGTGCCACTGGCACCACCATTGTTCATAGAGGACCTTGCCATGGTAAAGCAAATTCAAATAGAATGCATCATTTGACTGAATACAGAAAATGTTCCTCAATGTAATATGCTTTTAATGTAGGCCAGAAGTTTCCCAGGAAAAGTCAAGGAGCATTTCAATACATTTTAAAAAAGCTTTCTAAGAAGGAGTCAAATTAAGTTAAAAGTGGCAGTGACATTCTGTGACTCCATGGACTGGCACTCTCTGGCAGCTCTTCTTAACCGTTTCCTACCCTGAACTCAGAAGTGTGTGCAGTCCTGATGGGTGTACCCAGAGTAATGGGGGCATAAGGGGGTCTGCAGTAAACTTGCAAGCAGTCCTAATGGTTTAGCTCCATCCCTTCCTCCCCTACTGAGGAAGCAGATTGGAACACCCGTGAGAAGACCTTTTACAGGGAAACCCTAAGTCTGTGGCAGGTTCTAAAAATGAAACTCTTTGAAAAAATTTGGTTCCTAATATTAACTGCATATTATACACAGTCTTTTGTTGCTCTGATCACCATGCACAGTGCCATGCCTGTGGAGTTGACAGTCACTGTAGCATGCCTTGTCAGCACATTCCTTTTCTCTTGATGTGATCGTGTACATTTGAGAGTGGTAATTCCTCTGGGAAAATTGACAGTGGGGAGCTATAGACCTGTTTAATTCCACATTATATGTACATACTATGAAAAGATAAAATTACTGAACCCACTGCAAGTCTCTTCTGGAGACAATATATCTTTTCTTTTTTCTCTGTACTAGAGTTATAAGCAAACTTCTAAGCTCTGGTTAAACGTTTTGGGTCAATATTTTTTTTAAACCAAATCAAAGATTAGGTTATTCAGAGTTGGAATCAACTATGGTCAGAGAAAAGGAAGCTGTCCAAGGATGTCATCCTCTTCTAGTTGGGTTGTCACAGCCCTTCCTAAGATGCAGTGCATATGATCCCATCATAACTTCTGCTCCAGTCTGGTGATGTCCGTTCATTGTAGCCTGAATCCCACAGCTGTTTATTCCCTCCTGCCCTTGTAAAGTTCTGCTCTTTCCTTGTCTGGTTAGGTTCTTCCCACCCCTCAAGGGGGAGCCCAAGGCCTGCCTTGACCACAGAGCTTCTGTGATGTCTGCAGTCTGCGGTGGCCTGGTGTAGTGTAGTGTGTGTGCTAGTTACTCAGTCGTGTCTGACTATTTGCGACCCCATGGACTGTAGCCCACCAGGCCTCTCTGTTCATGGAATTCTCCAGGTAAGAATACTGGAGTTGGTTGCCACGCCCTTCTCCAGTGGATCTTCTTGAACCAGGGATCGAACCTGAGTCTCCCACATAGTAGGCATATTCATTACCATCTGAGCCAACAGGGAAGCCCTCACTTTTAGTACTTTACTGCTCTCACCGTTTGTATCAATTTTTTCCCCCATTCTTCCATGTCATTCTTAGTCCTATGGTATCCATTTAATGATATTATCCATTCATTTTTACCCATTCTAGTGAAATGCCCTCTAAAGTCCTCTTAACTCATTAACTTACACTGTCTGTTCACAAGCTGAAAACCCAGTCCTGTGGTTCTTTTAATATGCTTTTTGATATCTGAAGGCTGCGAAGTTCTGCCTATGCAGTTCCACACTGGGTCCCTCTAATTTGCTATCTTCTCTCTAATCCCTTTAACACTATGTGAGGAAACTACCTCCTGTCTCTATGTAAATACAATTCTATTCTTTAAGGATACATTAAAAAAAAAAAGAAACAGATTTTTTTTCCTTTTAAAATAAAATGTTTAATTCAGAAAAGAAAATGGAGCTATTGCAGGTTTTTAGGCTAATGTGAAGAAACAAAATTCCTCTTCTATACAAAATAACTTTTATATCTAAACTGAGTAGATCATTTGAAAGAAGTGAGTGCATTTGTTGTCAAGGGTAATCTCCAGGCGAAGAAAGAACAATTATGGTAACTTATTCAAACTGAAAGCCAAATCAAGTCATCCAGAATGTACTTTTTTCTAACTCTTTTTTATGGGTGTAGGGGGAGGAAAAGTGGGGTGGGTTTAGGAATACTGAAGCACAATGTAGGGAAAGGCAGCCTAATAATTCCCTCAGGACAAGTAAGACGTTTCTCTCTTAACACTGACGCGTTGGAGAGTTTAGGCTGTGTGGGAACTTGGCTGTTTTAATTCAACCACCTGTGTTACAGCCCTCCCAGCTCGCCCAGGGGTGGGATTGGTGGTGTTCCGAATAACTGAGTCTGTGAACATTGATACATAGAAGTGTATTCTACCAATTACAGGGAAGTTAACACTTATGCTGCTGTTAAAAGAGTCATAGAGGACCGCTAAAATTTAAATCTCACTGCACTCAGGCAGGTAAAGAAAAATGTAACATTGTTTTTCTCTAAGCATTCCTTTGTTTGCTGTCCACACAAGCCTCAGTCCTGCTGGATTGCCAGAAAGAAGGAAAAGAGAAGCCCCATAATTTTAGCCTAATCGAGTGAAATTATTCTAGTAAGGGAATTAAAAAAAAAAAAAAACTTCTTTGAATTTCTCCTGAGCATAGTTTGTTAAAATGGTTCAGTCTCTCTGTGCCCTCTCCTTGCTCCTCAGAAAGATAGCCTTTGGGGATATGGTGGGTGCTGTGGGCACTTGACCCTGGGCTCTCCTGTCAGGGTGGCCCTTTCCCATGCCCACTGATCCTACCTAGTGACCCTGAAGTGTAACTAGGGTGAGCTGTTACTGTGGAGCCAGGGCCTGGCATCATTGGGTTCATCTCAGTGCCCCATGGTCCTGGCCAATGTGCCCTCCTGAATGTGTGCTGGCATTCTGAGGCTCCTGAGGCCCACAGACCTCTGTTCACTAACCTTCCCTCTGCTCGCTCTCCTTGACCTCTCTATCTTATTTTTAAAAAATCATTCAGAATGGGGGAAAATAATAGCAAATGAAGCAACAGACAAAGGATTAATCTCAAAAATATACAAGCAACTCCTGCAGCTCAATTCCAGAAAAATAAAAGACCCATTCAAAAAGTGGGCCAAAGAACTAGACAGACATTTCTCCAAAGAAGACATACAGATGGCTAACAAACACATGAAAAGATGCTCAACATCACTCATTATCAGAGAAATGCAAATCAAAACCACAATGAGGTACCATTTCACGCCAGTCAGGATGGCTGCTATCCAAAAGTCTACAAGCAATAAATGCTGGAGAGGGTGTGGAGAAAAGGGAACCCTCTTACACTGTTGGTGGGAATGCAAAGTAATACAGTCACTATGGAGAACAGTGTGGAGATTTCTTAAAAAATTGGAAATAGAACTGCCATATGACCCAGCAATCCCACTGCTGGGCATACACACCAAGGAAACCAGAATTGAAAGTGACACGTGTACCCCAATGTTCGTCGTGGCACTGTTTATAATAGCCAGGACATGGAAGCAACCTAGATGCCCATCAGCAGATGAATGGATAAGAAAGCAGTGGTACATATACACAATGGAATATTACTCAGCCATTAAAAAGAATACATTTGAATCAGTTCTAATGAGATGGATGAAACTGGAGCCTATTATACAGAGTGAAGTAAGGCAGAAAAAAAAAACACCAATACAGTATACTAATGCATATATATGGAATTTAGAAAGATGGTAATGATAACCCTGTATGCGAGACAGCAAAAGAGACACAGATGTATAGAACAGTCTTTTGGATTCTGTGGGAGAGGGCGAGGGTGGGATGATATGGGAGAATGGCATTGAAACACGTAAATTATCATATGTGAAACGAATCGCCAGTCCAGGTTTGATGCATGATACAGGGTGCTCAGGGCGGGTGTGCTGGGATGACCCAGAGGGATGGGATGGGAGGGAGGCGGGAGGGGGGTTCAGGATGGGGAACACATGTACACTTATGGCAGATTCAAATCAATGTATGGCAAAACCAATACAATATTGTAAAGTAAAATAAATAAACTAATTAATTAAAACAATCATGCCTGTTCATTGTTGTTCCTGTTAGTGAGCAGAGCCCTTAATTGGATGGCACCTACGACTCCTCACTAAACAACTGTAGGGAAAGCTCAGTCCAGTGGGTTAAGAGGTTTTTGTTGACATCCATGACTCCATACTCTAAATAGAGAAGCAGATGGGTGAGTGTTTGAGGTGGATGGTACAGTAAGGAGAGCAGGAAATCTGGAAGATGGATGGCATGTTGAGACAATACAAGGCAGCTTGATATGTCTGGAGAGGTAGATCACAACCAGTGAAACTCAGAACCTTAAGAAGGGTGGGGAGCAGATTCAGATTGGTTACAGTGGTCTGAAAATCTACAGGGAAGCCAAGCATTACCTTTGTATTGAATAAAGAGAATGACTTAACTGTATATAGATGCTGCTGAAATAAGTAAAATACAATTTACTTGAATTCATGGTAACACTTTGGTCATATATTTGCTCAACAGGCACAGAACTTATGTGTCTTTGATCTATTTCTATGTTAAAGGGGACCTCCTACTCTAGTAAGATGGGCTTCCCAGGTGGTTCGGTGGTAAAGAATTCACCTACCAGTGCAGGAGCCACAGGAGATGTTGGTTCAATCCCTGGGTCAGAAAGATCCCCTGGAGAAGGGAACGGCAACCCACTCCATTATTCTTGCTTGGAGAATCCCATGGACAGAGGAGTCTGGTGAGCTCCAGTCCATGGGGTCACAAAGAATGAGACACCACTGAGCGACTGAGCACAGCACACAACTACTTAAAAATGGGAAATACATGGCTTGGGCTAACCTAACCTAATGGAGCCAATAAAAACAAACAAACAGCAGTAATAGTTAACACTTACATGTACTTACCACATTCTGAGCATTTTACATGTGACTCATTTAATGCTCACACCAGTAGTTTGGAGCTATTCTGATTTTACAGACGAGGAACTATCAATATTGTGTAACTTGCCCAAAGGCAGGCCTCTGTACTTGGTGGCAGTAACGTGAACTGAGGGCAGAAAGTGAACCATGGTTTGCAACTATGATACCTCAAAAATTAAGCAGATATAATCAGAGATCTACTGAATCAAGATTGAGTTAGAGAGATAAAACACGGATATCACTTTTTTTTTTTTTTTTTAACAAGAGGCTGATACACACCAGGGTTGAAATCTACTCTTCTATGATATTAGTCCTACAGAAAGAGCTCTGCTAAGTGACAGAGAATGTGAAGGTAAATTAAATCACAGTCTCAAAATACTACATAAAGAAGCCAGATTAATTTTATCAGGACAAAAATATTTTATTGGGCATGATACCTGTCACACTTGGCTGACACTTCTGAAATTCTGTAAATTTGGCATCATAAACTTTTATATCTGGAAAGGGATTTTCTAGATAACTGAATTTGCTCCTCTTTTTTTTTTTTCAGGTAAGGAAAAAGGACAGGAAATAGAGGGTCTAGGAAAAGACACCCCTTTGTCACAAAGACTCTCCACTGAGTGACTTATTTAACAACTTTTACTTACCATCAGTTTTGTGGTAATAACTGGGCTAAAGCCTTGTAAGGCATGTGACCACTTATATGTAAGTAATGGAAGGCCCTTTATGAGACCAGTGTTATTATGACAAAGTTACCAAAAGGAAACTGAGTGTAAACATAGAAACTGTAACAAATATTGCTGAATGGGATCTGGCAATATATAAAAATGATAATATATCATAAACTGATGTTTATCCCAGGAATATAAGAGTGATTCAACATTTAAAAATCAAGCAGTAAAAAAAAAAAAAAAAAAAAAAATCAAGCAGTGTAATCCACCAGATCCAGTCCAAAAGAGAAAACCAAAAGTATATGACAAACTCTGCAGATGAATGAAAGCATTTTTAAAAATTCAACATTCATGATAAGAATTTCCAGAAAACTAAAAATGTAACCATGAACTTGGGAATACCAGACCACCTGACCCACCTCTTGACAAATCTGTAGGCAGGTCAGGAAACAACACTTAGAGGTGGACATGGAACAACAGACTGGTTCCAAATAGGAAAAGGAGTACGTCAAGGCTATATATTGTCACCCTGCTTATTTAACTTGTATGCGGAGTACCTCATGAGAAATGCTGGGCTGGATGAAGCACAAGCTGGAATCAAGATTGCCAGGAGAAATATCAATAACCTCAGATATGCACATGACACCCTTATGGCAGAAAGTGAAGAGGAACTAAAGAGCCTCTTGATGAAAGTGAAAGAGTAGAGTGAAAAAGTTGACTTAAAACTCAACATTCAGAAAATTAAGATCATGGCATCCTTTCCATCACTTCATGGCAAATAGATGGGGAAACAGGGGAAACAGTGGCAGATTTTATTGGGGAGGGGTTTCAAAATCACTGCAGATGGTGACTGCAGCCATGAAATGAAAAGACGCTTACTCCTTGAAAGAAAAGTTATGACCAACCTGGACAGCATATTAAAAAGCAGAGACATGACTTTGCCAGCAAAGGTCCGTCTAGTCAAGGCTATGGTTTTCCAGTAGTCATGTGTGAATGTGAGAGTTGAACTATAGAGAAAGCTGAGCTCTGAAGAATTGATGCTTTTGAACTGTGGTGTTGGAGAAGACTCTTGAGAGTCTCTTGGACTGCAAGGAGATCCAACCAGTCCATCCTAAATGAGATCAGCCCTGGGTGTTCATTGGAAGGACTGATGCTGAAGCTGAAACTCCAATACTTTGGCCACCTCATGCAAAAGTTGACTCATTGGAAAAGACCCTGATGCTGGGAGGGATTGGGGGCAGGAGGAGAAGGGGACGACAGAGAATGAGATGGCTGGATGGCATCACCGACTCAATGGACATGAGTTTGAATAAACTCCAGGAGGTGGTGATGGACAGATACCTGCTGCTGTTAACCCTCTTCAGCTGAAACATCTTTTCTACAAAAGGTTTCTGAAACCTGCTGCCTGGTGCAGGACCCCCATGAGAAGGTGTGTGGTTTTCCGTGCTCTCCCATTCTCATGGATGCCGCAGCCCCCATCAAGCATATGTGCCATCAGGCTGTGTGGGGACTACAGTCTTCTCTAAAGGGTCAAGGAGGTCCCGTCCAGTGAGATCAAGGGGATCCAGTCACCCCCGAACAGAGGGTCCATAGAAAACAACTTCACACCTACTGGGACTCCTGGGGACCCTGGGCCGGCCTGTCAAATTAACCCCCTCACCCGGCTTCCTCAGTGGACACAGGGAATCAGAGGCTTGGTCTGTTGACAAGTTTCCTGTGGACAGAGGAAGGGGCCCACATCCTGCATAGACCCCAGGTGAGGAACAAAATAGACTGAGGGTTCCCAGGGAATGCATGTGTGGCTCACCTGACAGCCCTGGGTGACCATGGGGTGTGACATCCAGTTGTGACATCACTGATCATGCTGGGATGGGAGAAGTGAGGGCCTGGGTCATAGAGCTCGAGTTCATGTCAGATGTGTGAAGGAGTCCAGGCATGCTAGGAGTCAAGGTCCCCTGAGGGGGACTCTGGGACCCTAGAACATACACCTGGTCACTGCTTTTAGCCCTGGGCAATACCAGCAGGGTTGTGGGAGTCAGCCCCCGAACCCTGGTTTCCCTCTTGGGTGTCCTGGCTCGAGAGGGCCTGGGTCTCTAAGGGAAGCAAAATCAGGTGGACAGAGGGCAGTGCCCAGACTAGCTGAGAGTCAAGGCGAAGAGCACAGGGAAGGCCGAGTGGCTCCCAGGACATCATCTCAGCCCATGGCATCCTCAGCCACTTAGAAGCCCTGGGCTTGGAGCCCTGATAGAATGTCCACAGCCTCCTCCAGGGGCCTCAGGGCAGTGAGTCCCTTGGTGTGAGGGTCTTGTCTCTGCCGAGGACTTTGGCATCCCAGGACCTGCCACGGCTCAGGATGAAGACCCAGAGGGAGAACACAGGTGACCCCACAGTTCTACAACTCTGCTGCCAGCCCTGGGCATCCATGGTGGTGGGATGAGCACTTCACAGGGTGTCCTGACTTCCACATCAGGGTCAGAGAGACTGGGATCTTAGGATAAGGGGTGGGATCCTTATCCTAAGGACCTGCAGAGGGAAGGGTGCAGGTCTTCTAAGAAGTCAAAGGGAGTACACTGTCAGAGCCCTCAGGGGACCCTGTATCCCAGTGAGGGGACCTCACAGATCCCCACCCCTACATTCGGCCCTGGGAGGTCTCCGGTGTGGAATTAGCACTCTAGGCCAGTCGTCACTTTCTGACATCTGGGTCTCAGAGAGACTGCGGACCTGGATAGAGGCACGAGGCCACAACTGGGGTTAGGAGAGAGTCCCAGGTCCTGCCTGGAGACAAGCTAAGGTCCTGGGGGAGGACTGAGGGGACCCCAGATATTCCCACCCTGTCATCTGCCCTGGGAGACCCAGGAGTGAGAAGAGCACACGAGGCCTGTCCTGACTTCCTGACATCCGGGTCTCAGAGAGACTGGGGCCCTGGTGGGAGGAGCTGGGCCTCAGATGTGGAGAGAACAGAGCCCAGGTCCTAGCAGGAGTCAAGGTGAGGACCCTGAGGGGGAACTGTGGGGAGCGAGACTCCAGAACACAGAGGACCCTGGTAGTCTTTGGGTGGGACAATCTCGTGCAGCATTTCCTGACATCCAGGTCTCAGGGAGACTGGGGATCTCATGAGAGTGGTAGTGCCTCAAAATGGTGAACGGGAGAATCCCTGGTCCTGCCTGGAGTCCAGGCTCCATGTGAGGAAGGACTGAGGCTGTTAGACCCCAAGGCAGGTAGGGATCCTGGCCCTTGTGGTGGGTCTTGGAGGCCCCAGAGTGGGGTGAGCTGTTTATCCGTTCTGGCTTAGGAGCCTCGAGAGGTGCGGTGTTAGGGCGGAGGGTGGAGGTTTCAGATCTGCAGAGGATGGACACCCAAGACCCCGAGGCAGGACTGAGCAGACCCCCAACTCTGTGGGCAGTGTTAGGAGGCCAGGCGGGACGTGAGGAGGAGATGATGATCAAGCATTTCCCCAGCCTAGGGCCTGCGGGAGGCCTTGGGCAGGTGTGACCACATGTAGGGCCCCTCAGTGCTTTCGGTACATGCTCAGGTCTTGTTCTCAGTTACCCTGCAGGTCTCCAAAGGGGAGGGTCCAGGCCATGCCAGGGGAAAGGGGGCACTACAAGGGAGCCCCGAGGGGACCACCCACCAAAAACTGTGGGGGCCTCACAGAGTTCACCCCTCCTACCAGCACAGAAGGCCCAAGTCTGCGCCACAGTCTACCCCCGAGGTGCCCCTCCATTTCTTTCACGGGGGCTCCAGGAACCAAGAGGAGAAGGCGGAGGGCTGAGGTCCAAGTCCACGGGTCAGAGAACAGAGGAGGTTCAGGCTGTGCCTGGAGTCAAGGTGAGTTGGTTCCCCTGAGTGTGTACCAGGGACTCCCGATCCCAGAACAGAGGGGACACCACAAGACCCTAATCCCCCACCATGTCAGCCCCGCAATCTCAAGCTGTGTTGGCTGCACCCTGGGGAGACACCTCACGTCCTCCTTCGGGTAGCCAGGGGTCAGGCCGCTGAGGATGAGCTCCTCTATGAGGCCCGAGAGCGCCCCTCGAAAGGAGACCTATAAGTGGCCCGAGTCAGACTGCCCAGGGTGGGTTTCTCAGCCGAGGCCACTCACAATCCCCCTCTCCCACAGGCCAGGGGTCCCCATCTGTCCCCCTTCCTCATTCCTGTCTGCAGTTCAACCCCAGTCATCCTGCATGGGGTGCATGAGCTCCGCCAGCCTGAGAGAGTCTTTCATGATCCAAGAAAGAATGAGGGTCTGATGGAGGCACACTTCTTTTGGGGTGAGGTGGAGGAGGAGGAGTTGGAGAAGGAGGAGGTTGAGCAGGTGGAGGAAGGAAATGCAGCTTCCTTTTCCTCCTCTCTCCTGGTCTGGGGCACCCTGGAGGAGGTGGCTGCTGCTGCAACAGCCAGTCTCCCCCAGAGCCCTCTGGGTGTCTGCCCCTCTCCCACTGCCATGGCTGCCACTCTGGGGAGCCAATATGAAGACTATGAATTCATCAGGCAAGATGAAGTGCCAAGCACCTTGCGTGACCAGGAAGACACCAGATCTTCCCTCCAAGATGCACTATGGGTGAAGAAGAATGAGCTGGGGCAATTCCTGCTCAGCAGGTATCTTGCCAAGGAGCCAATCACAGAGGCAGAAGTGCTGAATAGTGTCCTCCAAGATTACCAGGACCACTTCCTGGCGGTCCTTGATCAAGTCTCAGAGTACCTGCAACTGGTCTTTGGTTTGGAGGTGAAGGAGGTGGGCCCCAGTGAGCACACCTATATCCTGGTCCCCACCCTGGGCCTCACCCTCAATGACATGCTGAGGGAAGGGCAGAGGTTGCCCATGGCTGGCATCCTGGTGGTGATCCTCTGCCTGATCACTGTGGAGGACAAGTGTGCCCCTGAGGAGCAGGTCTGTGGAGCACTCAGCAAGATGGGGGTGTGTCCTGGTAGGGAGCACTTTATCTATGGTGAGCCCAGGGAGCTGCTGACCCATGTGTAGGTGTGAGGGTTCCCTGGAGTGTACCGGCAGGTGCCTGATTGCGACCCTCCTCGCTACAAGTTCCTATGGGGTCCCTGGGCCTATGTGGAGACCAGCAAGTTGAAAGTCCTGGATTATCCGGACAGAGTCAGTTGAAGGGTCCCAGATACTTTCAGCCCCTCTGCAGAGGCTGCGAGGGAAGAGGAAGGGGGACTCTGAGCCAGAGCAGCAACCAGGCTCCTTCCAGGCCCACGTCCAGCAGCTTGTCCTGAGGGCAGGAAGGGAGGCTGATCCTTCCCTCTGTGACTGAAGAGGGAGCAGTCAGCCTTCTCAGCAGTGAGAGTCTGGGCCCGTTGGGGAAACCCGGTGTGTGGCATCTTCGTGTTCCTGTTCTCTACAATGACATGGAGACTCATCTCTGTTTTCTTTAGGAATTTCTCACATGTTATTCCTTTTTATGGAAGACAATGCATTCCAGTATCTAACTATGTCATTGGTGCTGATCACACTGTGTTTGTACTTATCCAGTTCAAGAACAAGAGTTTTCTTGTTTGCCATATGATCCAGCAATCCCACTGCTGGGCATACACACTGGGGAAACCAGAATTGAAAGAGACACGTGTACCCCAGTGTTCATCACGGCACTGTTTATGATAGCCAGGACATGGAAGCAACCTAGAAGTCCAACAGCAGATAAATGGATAAGAAAGCTGTGGTACATATACACAATGGAATATTACTCAGCCATTAAAAAGGATACATTTGAATCAGTTCCACTGAGGTGGATGAAACTGGAGCCTATCATACAGAGTGAAGTAAGGCAGAAAGAAAAACACCAATCCAGTATACTAACACATATATATGGAATTTAGAAAGATGGTAATGAGAAAGTCCTTTCCTAGGCAGGTTGATAAGAAGTCTATGGGTCCCAAAGGAGAGAGAGGTCTGGAATTCTCAAGGAGGAAGAAATGACAAACTTTTTTATCCCTCTACATTCCTTGGGATTATATAACAATAATGTATCCTGCTTGAGGACAGTCTCTGGAAAAAGCCTTCTGGCTAATCCTGTTATCTTAAGGTGTGAATTATGGGAGTTGGGTCTAGTGAGGTTTTTACAACCTCCAGACATTCTTTTGATTCACTGTAATAACTAATTAAAGAGTATATAATTCCATTGCTAACACTAGCAAGGGGGTACTCTTTCTGCCCCCTTCTGATGTCTATGTCAGAAGCTTTCTCTATCCCTTTTATGCTTTAATAAACTTTATTGCACAAAAGCTCTGAGCAATCAAGCATCATCTCTGGCCCTGGATTGAATTCTTCTCCAGAGGCCAAGAATCCAGGTGTCTTTCCCAGGGTTCAGCAACAAACTTTCAGTAATGATAACCCTGTATGTGAGACAGAAAAAGAGACACAGATGTATAGAACAGTCTTTTGGACTCTGTGGGAGAGGGCGAGGGCAGGATGATATGGGAGAATGGCATTGAAACGTGTAAATTATCATGTGTGAAACGAATCACCAGTCCAGGCTTGATGCATGAGACAGGGTACTCAAGGCTGGTGCACTGGGTTGACCCAGAGGGATGGGATGGGGAGGGAGGTGGGAGGGGGTTGAGGATGGGGGACACATGTACACCCATGGCAGATTCAAGTCAATGTATGGCAAAACCAATACAATCTTGTAAAGTAAAATAAATAATCAAATTAAAAAAAAAAAGTTTTCCTGTTTGGTAAAACAGACTGGGAACACTTTCATTTTATTTCATGGTCCTGCACAAGATAATATGGAATTATAATTAGAGCAATTTTAGAAATGCGAATTTATTTAGCAGTGATATAATTCATGGAAGAATTAGAAAATAAAAAGTAATAGTAGTGAATTATTGCTTGTTATACTTTTTATGTGTCATTTTGTACAGCTAAGGGATCTTGGTTTATTTGGATTTTCCTGGGTTATCAATGGAAGTAGCAGTTAATCTGAGTCAAGCAGCCCCCTCCTCACTGGCTCATTTATTCCAAAGACTTTTATGGAGCCTCTGCTCCATGAAATGCCCTGTGTTAGCAGTGGGGACACTGGGAGAAGCAGGACACCCCCACACCTAGAGCGATGGTCTAGGAGCCACAGTCACATGAGGTGCATCATGGGAGTGAGGGGAAATGGGACATTGCTATAAGGTGTCCTTTTGGATCTTGGATAAACCCCAGAGAGGTCTCTCTCTGCTGCAGGATGGAAGGAGTCCTGGCTCTTGTCACATTGCTGCTGACTACAGGGACAGAGTAGGTGTTTTCTACCCCATATCTGCTAGAAATCCTGCAGAACTGCTGTCACACTCCCTTGAAGTGATGCCCAGAAATCCATCCTCTCTTTCCTGGTCCCAGGGACCCAAAACTCAAGGTGTTAACTAGCTTTTAATTATCTTCATTGTAAAGGACATTGTAATCAAAGTCTCAACATTTATTGGCAATGCAATAATGGGAAAAAAAGGAGTTTGAATGGAAAGCCAGCTGGGAGACAGGCAAAGAGTGGTTCTTTCTGCTATTTTCTGGACCAGCTTGACTCCTGCAGGAACACTGCTCCACACCCAAACTTCACAGGTCCTCTAACTGGAAATGGGCCTGTCCAGGTAGCCCATACAATGAAGAATTTGCTTGCATTGTGGGAGACCTGGGTTCAACCCCTGGGTCAGGAAGATCCCCCTGGAGAAGAGTATGGCAACACACTCGAGTATTCTTGCCTGGAGAATTCCATGGACAGAGGAGCCTGGCAAGCTACTGTCAATGGAGTTGCAGAGTCAGACGTAATTGAGCAAGTGACACTATGGTCCACTGTGGCCTAACTAGAAAAGTTTCTTAGTTTTATTTATGAAACATCTTGTTTGGTTAATTAGGAATTCCACATCCTATTGAGGTGAATATTCTCTGACCCACCCTGGACAACAAAACAGCCAACCCCATCCAGTGGAGAGCGGAGGAGTGTCTGGGGACAACAGTGTGAGAAATTCCTGTCCTGTCATCACAGGACCAATAGCTCCCCAGCCCTGCGAGCTCTGTCTCATCCCTCACGCGCATCCTGCAGCCCAACACACAGGGCTCCTCACACCCGCTCGCCTCCCAGATGAAGAACTGAGGCCACGGGGCTTGGGCTTCTTCCCAACACCACATGCTAGTGAGGGCCAGGGTTGGCTCAGAGCCCTGGTCTCAATTCCTCTGGAGACCCCACCCTTCCTGCCCACCCCAGGCCATGGCTCGACTTTCTGCCTTCTCACATCTTCCTCTTCTCAGTGCTCCATGATGTCTCTGAGGTGACAGAAAGGAGGCCTGTGTAAGAAAGGGGACAAGGAGAATCAGAAGCACTGTGGGGTTGCTCTGTGATTTGCTGAGAACTGACTCTGCCAGGGGCCAGCATCTCTATCCAGTCCCAGTGTCTCCCACATGAGGGTGATGCCCTGTCCCTGCTGCTGCCACGGGGCTTCCTGCCCAACTGAACCTGCAAGGCTGACCAGCTCCTCACTGAGTGGGGGGATGGAGGACCTGACTGTATGGTCCCAGTGGCCACGGGGATAAGGCCCGTACAGGACCCTCCTCTGATATGGGAGAGAAGGGAACAGAGGCAGACCACTGAGGTTCCAGGTCTCCCCAACAGCAGCGAGGGAGGGGAGCAGCTGGAGGGCCTCTGGTCTGGGGAAACCAGGGCAGGGACACCCAGCACATGGGCAGGAGAGTGAGGCTGAGAAAGGCAGGTCTTGGGCATCATGGTGTTGGAGAAGACACTTAAGAGTCCCTCGGACTGCAAGGAGATCCAACCAGTCCATCCTGAAGGAGATAAGTCCTGAGTGTTCATTGGAAGGACTGATGCTGAAGCTGAAACTCCAGTACTTTGGCCACCTCATGCGAAGAGTTGACTCGTTGGAAAAGACCCTGATGCTGGGAGGGATTGGGGACAGGAGGAGAAGGGGACGGCAAAGGATGAGATGGCTGGATGGCATCACCGACTTGATGGGCACGAGTTTGAGTAAACTCCGGGAGTTTGTGATGGACAGGGAGGCCTGGCGTGCTGCGATTCATGGGGTCGCAAAGAGTCGGACACGACTGAGCGACTGAACTGAACTGAACTGGGCATCATGAGGGCTTGTGTGTGCACTACACAAGTGTCTGAGCCATGGCTGACAAAGACCCCCTTGGTGCCACACAAACCCACTGCCAGGGCCCGGGTGGTGCCTGGAGGAGTGGGACCAAAAAAGCCAGCTCCGTCAAGACCCAGGGGGCGAGGAGGGACCCCGAGCATGGAAGGGGCAAGAAAGGCCACCTAGCCAGGCTGCCCGCAGATGCCATGACCTTCTGTTCCCTTTGGAGGAGTCACCAGGGACCCTCACTGACATTCACAGCCTCCAGAGTCATATCCCAGTCAGAGGAACTGAAGAAAGGCCAGGGGAAGCCCAAGTTGAAGCCTGGAGCTCATCCAGGCCGCCAGTCCTTAGGCAGAAAGGACCCTGGGAGAGCTTCTTCCACACCCTCTTAGCTCTCCCCTTTAAGACACCAGGGACTGGCCCTCACAGAGGGAAAATGACCCTGCTATTGGCAGAACTGGGAGACAGTGTCCTAGGGTCCTTGAATACGGGCCTTTCCAAGGTGCCAGTCTGTTTCCCACATGGTGATTTTCAAGAACAGTGGCCCAGAAGTCCCAGAGAACACGCATCTCCAAACCCACTGCTCTACTGTTTATGTGCAGTGAAGACTGCTGATTCTCACTTGGGTTTCATCCAGTCCTGCACCCAGGCTCTCATCCTTTTTCAAATACAGTTAGACGGGGGTTTCCTTTGGTCACATCTAGCTCAACAAGTCAGACATGTCCCTGGGAGTGAGTGTGTGTAAAGGAGGGCCCTTGAAAAGTGCCTAACCCATAAGCCAACAAAATCATTTCATGGACCTGCCATCTGGGTAACCGAGAACAGGTCCACAGTGGAGGTTAGGAGAGGGGCGGGGGCAGGGAAGATCAGAGCTGGCCTTGAAGAGGACCAGTGAAGTGCTTGTTTTCAACAGAACAGGCTGTACCTTGAGCCCCCAATCAAGTACTTCAAAGGTTAGTTATCCAAATAGACTCAAGTTGGACGTGGGCAGCCAGGACTGCAGGTAGCAGAAGCCCAAGCACCCCACTGACAAAAGGAAACAGGGCTTTCAAAGCAGCCACCAAGGAGTCTGAATCTGGGCTCTGGGGAGGGGAAAAGCACACGCAGGTGTTCCCAAAGTGAACACTCTAGGGCCACCAGAGTGGTGTTTATGGAAAAATTGGAAACTGAAGACAACAGCATGTGATCTGCAGTGGGATGCCATCTGGGGGTGGGCAGACCTCGGGAGACTGCAAGCTCAGTGGACGCCTGGCTTTGCAGTCCCACACAGCATCCTGCGGATTTTGTGTCTCAGGTGCTTGGGAACAGTCAAGTGGAATATGAGGTCGCTCCCACTGTGCTTGAGCACAGCCCTACTCTGGGGAGAGCTCGACCTGGGGGTCGGTGGGGGCAGGACAACAGGACTCTGACTTTGGGGCCAACTGAGCGGGACTGGCCAACCAGCAACAGCCAGCTGGAAGACAATAAAGCCAGAAGAGGGGGAAGGATGGAGGGGCCACCAACTCGGGCAAGGCCAATCAGCCCACTATGGATCCCATCTTCTGGAAGGGACAGTCACCAAGGTCCCATCTGACCCCTGGGTTCTCCCTTGGTGTTCGTAGACCCAGGACTTGCCATGGCCTGGACCTTCAGCAAAGGCCAGCCACAGGTCTGCACATTGTTAGGGCAGTGGAGCCAGGGGCGCATTTGTCAACCCATCCAGGGCCTGGACCCCTGAAACAAGGCACCTGGCAGCAGATGGGAGCCTTTGCAGGCAACCTGAAACAAACTTTTCTGTACTTTCAGACAAGAGACAAGCTGGGGAGCCCACCTCCATCCCCATGCCCCCCTCCCCCACACTGAGCCAGGGCTGCCTCTCCACATCACCTCTGTGACATCATGAAACAATAAGGAAGCTGACCCCCTAATTGGCTGCCTGTCCCATGACTCAGATTCTAGAATCTCCAGACAGTATTTATGGGGCACCCCGACCCTGGTCTGAGGCCTGTTTTCCCTGAGCATTCACTGCTTGGGTAGATAATGCTCCTGAGCTCGATTGGTTCAATGGCTAGTCAGAGTTCCCATGAGGCACAGGCAGCGCTGCTGGCCCCATCAACTGATGGGGAGCCCTCAGCAGGGGACCCCCGTGATTCCTCCCCAGATCCAAATGTGGATTCAGGGGAGGCTTTGGAAAAGCAGGGTGACCAACCTGAGAGCCCAGATCCAGGCCTCCATGACAATCTGCCCCCACAGGGCCCAAACCCAGAAATGGGCAACGAGGATGAGAACAACGCCAGCTTTGGGCTGTCCTTCCCCAGGAAGCTCTGGAGGATCGTGGAGGATGCGACCTTCACCTCTGTGCACTGGAATGATAAGGGAGACACGGTGGTCATCGAGGCAGATCTCTTCCAGATGGAGGTCCTCCAGCGCAGAGGCGTGGATCAGATCTGCGAGACAGACAGCATAAAGAGCTTCATTCGTGAACTGAACCTGTACGGGTTCAGAAAAATCCACCCTTCAGGTCGCTCTGCAGGAAGAAAGAAGATGATGGTAATGTAGAATGCCCTTCCGGGGAGACTAGACTAGATGAGCTGAGTGCTGATGGGTTTCATTTCCCAGGAGAATGTTGTTCTCATGAGAGAGTGGTTAAGGAAAGAGGAGAACACAGGGTCTGTCGTATCCCGCCACCACCCCCCCTTAGGATCTTCAGTGGTGATGCCAGATCCTGAGGGGCCACTTGATGTCAGGGAGGGTCGGGAACACCTCAAGCAAGGATGGCCCCGGGGGAGCTCTAGGGAGTGACATTCCAGGGCCTCATAACCTGCCAGGAATGAAGAGACCTTGTCTCCATACATAGGCATGACCCGATGGTTGTGGGGAGAGTGTGGCAAGGAAGGGCTCTTCTCCCCTCTCGTGGCTAAAGTGATTCATTTCCTTTCAGATCTATCGCAACTCCAATTTTCAGAGAGACAAGCCTCTCCTCCTGCAGAACATACAGAGGAAAGGCAACCCCAGAACAACTTCTCAGCCTGCCACTGGAACAACAGCGACCCCAAAGAGAAAGAAGCGAGTGATGGCGACCAGACACTCTCCCCGACTCCACCACAACGAGTTCACCCAAGAGGCTGGCAACAAAGTCCAGAAGGGAATGCCCACTGCTTGCAGAACCCCCAGCCAGTGCTCATTTGTGTTTTCTGACCTTTGGTCTATGGGTAGTGTAGCCAGCCAGGCTGGGGGAAACCATCTCCCCAGTGAGCAGGGTGGCCCCAGTGGAGAAGGCCCATCCAACAGTGCCACATCTGTGCCCCCAGCTACTGCTGGAAGGGACAGCCCAGGGGAACGGCCTGAGAGCCCCCCAGTGTACCCAGATTATGAATCAGTGATGACTTTGTACAACACTTGTTACTCCATCCTGATGGCGGGCCTTTTAGTCATGGCCCCAGATGAGGCCCCTGAGTCAGAGGAGGAGCAGGGAGATTCCTCAGATTATAAGTGCACCCTCTGTGAGCAGGCCAAGAAAAAGCCCAATCCCTGAGCTGCCAGATCCCTAGGAACACTCAAAAGCACTCTCTTGTAATCAAGAATAGATTTCTGGCTCTAATAAAGCAAAACTCCACTGGAGTAAATAAACAATCAAGTGAGAACTGCAAACCTGTGTTCTTTCTATCTGCCCTTTGTATTCACACATGGCACAGGGTGAGCCAGATGAGGCTGGAAGCCCATGCACCAGACAGGTTTCAGTTCAGTCCCCATGGTCTCTTTTCATCTGAAACAGCAGCATTTCACAGGCTCATCCAAGGATCTGACCCATGAGCTGAGCGCTGAGGTGAACGCAGGGTGGACTGGTCCCTGGGCCTTTCCTGTCACTCAGCAGATGGCCCAGCTGGGCTCCTGACCTTGGGGGTGTCACCTTCCGTGAGTCATGCACCCTGCAGCAGAAGGGGCTCTTCCTGGGTATCCCGATGGTGCCACAAGTTTCTGATCAGCAGCTGAGCATCCCAGCTCCTGATCCAGGCCCCCCCCACCAAGAGGCTGACTGGAAAGCAGGGTCACTCCAACCATCAAGCGCCTTGCAAACACATTACCCCAAACCCAAAGACAAGTACAAGGTTTCAACAAGTGAACACCAGCCCTTGTCACTCTGCCCTCACAGCTGTACTTAGGAGCCTGTCTTTGGATGTGAGGTGGCCAGGCACTGCGTCCAACACACACAGTTTGACAGCCAAGGGACACTTTACAATAGGACAAGGGTCATGTGCAAGGATAAACCGCGGCCTGTTTCTGGGCCTGCGGGCCTCTGTGCCTGCCAGTGCACAGCCCTGCCCCCAGCCTTACTCTGTCACCCCTGGGACACTGTTGCAACATCAGGGAGATTGGACCAGAACAGAGAGGGAAAAACATTAACTGGTTTCCTAACAACACATTTCTCTCAACCACACAGACCCAGCAGGGCCAAAACGAGTGGCAACGCCATCATTTCATAAAGGTCAAAGTCCCGGAGTCTTTTGCTGAGTCCAGAGCAGCATCCTGTGAGGGGAGTCCCTGCCCCTGGCCCCGCGCCAAGTGGGCACCACAGCGTGGGGCTGATTCAGACAGAATCAGATGGGCAAGTCCAGAGCGCGGCAGTAACTGCATGGTATCAGCACGTGCCGGTCTCTTGGTCGCTTTCCTCTCAAGAGTCCAGTCTGGACAGGCCTCCTGCCAAAAGAGGATCAGGTGCTCAGAGATGTCCACCTGGAAGCTGTCTTTCCCCCCTCCCCGCCCCCTGGGATGGGCTGCAACAGCCAGTGGCGGTTGGCGAGCAGTCATGTTACTTCTCTTGCAGGTCGGGTAGCAGGCCTTGATTCTCCAGCTCCTCCACCTGGTCAGGATCTAGGTTTTTGGGACACAGCAAAGTGCCCCCAATGACCACGAGACCTGTGTGCAAAGACAGGACACAGAATGAGAACAAGGTCATTCAAAGTTGCACCTGCTTGAGACTAACACCATATCATGGAGGGAACCCGAGGTGAACTGGGTCCTCTGGCTGAGCATTTTGGAGGGGCTCACCTCAGCAAAGAGAACTCGGGGTGAGGCCAAGTGAGGGAGGGTGAGAAATGAAAGGGAGAGGACTGGTGCTCCACGAACCCACCAGGCCATAGGCAGCTCTCAGTCTGCCTACTGCAGGCCACGAGGACAGAGCAGGAGGGCCCCAGCGGGGGCCCACAGACATCAGGTCCCTAAGGGATTTACCAGCAGACAGGTGTTGCTGTGCGGCCTCACCCCTGGGAGTCAGGGGACTTGCTGCAGGCAGTGGGGGTATGGAACCCAGGCTAGGTGCTTTCCTGCCTCTCATGGTCTCTGCCAGGCACACTGACACGTATGGGGACACACACAGAGACAAGTGCCACGTGCAGAGCTGTTTGTGCCTGTGCCTCAGAGCACGAACAGGGACTGAGGCCCAGAGAGGTGGTAGGCACTTCGGGCCGCCATCTCCCAGCCAAAGGACCCTCACCACTCCTCTGAAGAAACCTCAGCCCCACCTACCCCACCAACTGGTTCAATAGAAAACAAACAAGCACAACCCAGCTGGGGTCTAGGGCAGCATCACGGCCGTATAGGCAGCGCGGGGCAGGGTGTCACTTGCCCACGATCACTCCACAGCTGAACTTGTCCCTGTCCTGCAGCAAGGCCTGGGTCTGGGCGGGGCTCATCCCAAGCCTCTGCTCCAGCATCTCCCACCAGGCCGAGTCTTCAGAGTCCCAGTGTGCGATGTGGATGGCCAGGGCACAGTGGCAGTGGCCACATAGCACGGGCCACCACCACGTTTCCAGGGTCTTGACACCATTTAAGACAATACCCACATAAGGCTTTCCAAAGGACAGACAGCCAAACTTCATCCCCCAGGACTCCCAGGGCCTCATGTGTGGTTGCAGAAACAGAACCACAAAGGCCGAAAGCCTGACACAATGATCTCCAAGTTCACAGTCCTGGTCTGGACCTCAGCCCCACATGCCTAAGCATCCTCCAAGCCTGCTGACACAGAATGCGGAGGGTCAGAGAGGGCTGACTCCTTCCATCCATCTCCATGTGGTCCACTGATAGGGGGTTGCTGATCAAGAGGACCCATTAATCACATGAAGTCCATGGCCTGGTGGGTTCCTGGACCACCAGCCCTCTCCCTTTCACTTTGCTCCCTCCCTCACTTGTCCTTGCCCTGAATTCTGCCATAAGGGTGGTATCATCTGCATATCTGAGGTTATTGATATTTCTCCAAGCAATCTTGATTACATCTCATGCATCACCCAGCCCAGCATTTCACATGATGTACTTTGCATGTAAGTTAAATAAGCCGGGTGACAACATACAGCTTTGATATACTCCTTTTCCAAATTTGAACCAGTCCGTTGTCCCATGTTGAGGTCTAACTGTTGCTTCTTGACCTGCATACATGCTTCTTGGGAGGCAAGGAAGGTGGTCTGGTATTGCCATCTCTTTAAGAATGTTCCACAGTTTGTTGTGATCCACATAAACAAAGGGTTTATAACATGGCAAAAGTAAATGTTTTTTTCTGGAATTGTCTTGCTTTTTCTATGATCCAACAGATGTTGGCCATTTGAACTCTGGTTCTTCTGCTTTTTCTGAGTCCAGCTTTTACATCTGGAAGTCCTTGGTTCACATGCTGTTGAAGCCTAGCTTGAAGGATTTTGAACATTTTGAGCATTACCTTGCTAGCACATGAAATGAGCACAATTGTGCAGTAGTTTGAACACTCTTTGGCATTGCCCTTCTTTGGGATTGGGATGAAAACTGACCTTTTCCAGTCCTGTAGCCACTGCTGAGTTTTCCAAATTTGCTGGCTTTGCAGCACTTTAACAGCAGCATCTTTTAAGATTTAAATAACTCAGCTGGAACTCTATCACCTCCACTAGCTTTGTTTGTAGTGATGATTCCTAAGGCCCACTTGACTTTGAATTCCAGGATGTCTGGCTCTAGGTGAGTGATCACACCGTCATGATTATCTGGGTCATGAAGACCTTTTTTGTATAAGTCTTCTGTGTATTCTTGCCACCTCTTCTTAATCTCTTCTACTTCTGTTAGGTCCTTACCATTTCTGCATTTCATGTTTTAATACAATAGAGCTAGGATTTACTGAAGGGCAAGGCTGATTTTATTGCAGGTGATCCTCACATCTTGAACTGAGATACCAAGGAACTCATGAAAGGTCTCTTCCAAATAAAGACAGCAGTTAAAGTTCCACCTATTCATTTTTTGCTTGTAATTGTTTGCTTGAGCCTGGTAAAAACACTGCTTTCGTTCTTAACAGAAATTTTACAAATCTAAGTGATGAATATGCTCATTACTCTCTGTCATAGGCTGAATTGTGTGCCCCCCTCCAACTTAGCATGTTGAGGCTCTAACCCCAGCACTTCAGGATGTGCTTCTGTTTGAAGATAGGGAGTTTAAAAAGGTAATTAACATTGAATGAGGTCATATGAGTGGGCCCTAATTCTTCTGACTGTGGTTCTTATAAGAAGAGGAAGTTTGGAGAAATAAAGGGACACAGGGTTCGGCATGTACAGAGAAGTTACCATCTGAAGATTCAGGATGGAGACCACCATCTACAAGCTAAGGAGAGAGGCTTCAGGAGAAACCTGACCTGCTGACACCTTAATCTTGGACTTCCAGCCCTCAAAACTGTCAGAAAATGATTTTCTTGGGGCTTTCCTGGTAGCTCAGTAGAACAGAACCTGCCTGCTGATGCAGAAGACACAGGTTCGATCCCTGATCTGAGAAGATCCCACATACTGAGAAGCAACTACCCCATGCACCACAACTGTTGAGTCTGTGCTCTAGAACCCGTGGGCTGAAACAGTTGTAGGCTGTGTGCCCTAGAACCCATGCTCTGCAACAAGAGAAGCCACCACATGAGAAGCTTGTGCACTACAGCTAGAGAGTAACTGCCACTTGCCACAACTAAAGAAAAGACTGTGCAGCAATAAAGACCCAGCACAGTCAAAATAAATTAAAAAAATTTTTAACAACAGAATTTCTGTTGTGCATGCTACCCAGTCTGTGACACTTTGTTCTGGGCAGCCCTAGCAAACTAATACATGCTTCTTCTTTTGTACCTTTGCCTGTTGCTAGTGATGGAACTCCAGGAAAATTGGATCTGCTTGAAGGAAATGGGAGAAAAATATCTTTTGGGAGAAACAACATGTTTGCCTAAAAACTCTGTCTCCTGGCCTAATATTTTGGAGACCTCCTGAGGAAGACTTGTGCAGCAGATCCTGCTCGCGTCCCCTCTGCCTTGTGGCTGCAGCATACGCCAGCCAGACACTACACTGCCAGCATCTCGTCAGTGGCTCAGAAGTTTTTTTCCTCGTGCCTGAAACCTACTTTGTCAGTGCTCAGGGCAGACTGAAAATGTCAGGGAATTGATGCTTTATGACCCATAGGAACTGGAGTATAAACACCCCAGGTCCTTCATCCTCAAACACGATAACTCAGATAACTCTCCATAGGCTTACAGAGTTTTCCTGCAGGATTAAGCTCCCTTAATCTTTCTTGAAATGCACCTTTTCTTGGCTCCCTTCCTATCTCTATGGAAGCTCTCCATGCTTCCTCTGCAAAGCACATCTCCAAAGGAAACTACTTGCTCTAGAATTCTTATTTTCGGGTGTGATTCTGGGGGACCCAGAACTAGGTCCACCTGCCTTCTGTGTGTGCATATGAAACATCCATATTTAAAGATGCTGCTGTGGTTTCTAATTTAACAAGAGGATATACTGCATTGGGGCTTTCCTGGTGGTTCGACAGTAAAGAATCTGACTGTCAATATAGGAGACTCTGTTAAGTCCTTAGGTCAGAAAGATCCTCTGAAAAAGGAAATAGCAACCCACTCCAGTATTCTTGCCTGGAGAATTCCATGGACACAGGAGCCTGGTGGGCTACAGTCCATGGGGTCACAAAAATCAGACATGACTTAGTGACTTAACAACAATATTGCATCTAATTCTTTCTGTGGTAAGGTGGTAAGTGGTTCAGTGGCTGGTGAATCCTGGAGCCTCTCTTTGCAGGAAAGAGTGTTCTAAAGTCCTGCCTTGTGGAAATGCCTTTGTGTCAAATCCACTATGCTGCATTTTTTTCTTCTATAAACACCAAAGCCCAATCTTTTCAGTAGTTATTGGCTTTTTTTGGGAAAACTTTTGAAATGGAAGGATAATTGCTTTACAGAATTTTGCAGTTTTCTGTCATACATCAACAAAAATCAGCCATAGGTACACCCATGTCCCTTTCCTCCAGACCTCCCTCCAGTCTCCCTCCTCATCCTACTCTTCAGTCTGTCTCAGAGCCCCTGTTTGGGTTCCCTGAGTCATACAGAAAATTCCCATTGGCTATCTATTTTACATATGGTCTTGTAAATTTCTATGCTACTCTCTCCATACATCTCACCTTCTCCCTCCTTTCCTCCCCCCATGTCCTTTTTGGCTTTGCTTAGCCTGCACTCTTTTATCACATCTCTGTGATGGGTAGGTGTGTTTGCATCAGGGTGTAGTGGTTTTAATAATAACTTGTCTTGTGCCTGAGCTGCATGTTTCCTTATGGGGCTGGTCTAATATCTGCTGTGAAGTTTTCATGGTCCATGGGGGTGCAGCTGGGGAAGTTGCTTCTATATAGGAGTCCAAGCGACTATGAGAGAAACAGACTTCTGAGGAACAGTGCAAGCTGCCCTGGGTGTGCAGTAAAGCTTCTGCTAAGCCCAACCCACCCCAAACCCTTTCTCGTTGCTCTCAGGCTGGTGTTGAGCATGTCAGAGTTTGAGGTCCTCTCAGTGACTACTCAGAACAATGCTAAGTATGTTCCACATTGAGTAATGTTCAACCTTCTAGGCTCCCTCACTCCCCTGAAAACTGTTTACAGCCAGGCCCACGGTTCTCGAATGAGGAATCCTGGGACAAGCCCATGGATGAATGTGTTAGCCAGGCCTCACTTGACCGAGCATGCAACCTCTGCAGCTAGTTTCCTGACAGGATCATTTGTCTTTGCCCCAAGAGGAAAGATTTTGTCCCAGAAGCTATTTCTCTATTGCATCTTTTATGAATCTTTTGCTATTAGCACACTGATCCTAAGAAGTATTGCTGGCTTAAGGGATTTATGTGAGTGAGCCAGGGTCTACCACCATAGTGTTTAATCACCTTCATTGCCCTGTGATCTTCAGCTCACAGCTGAAGGCTAGAACCACAGGTTTAAAGGGTCATGGGCATCTCATTCCACGCATCCCTGCCAACTTATTTACCTTTTTCTCATTGACTGGTAAAAAGTAAATAGTAAAAGTGCATATTAACGTCTACAGTTTAGGACTCAGTGAGCTAAAATGGACTGGAATGGGTGAATTTAACTCAGATGACCATTACATCTACTATTGTGGGCAAGAATCCCTTGGAAGAAATGGAGTAGCTATCATAGTCAACAAAAGAGTCCAAAATGCAGTAATTGGATGCAATCTAAAAAAACAACAGAATTGTCTCTGTTCTTTTCCAAGGCAAACCATTCAATGTCACAGTAATCTAAGTCTATGCCCCGGCTAGTAAGGCTGAAGAAGCTGAAGTTGAACGGTTCTATGAAGACCTACAAGACCTTCTAGAACTTACACCCCAAAAATATGTCCTTTTTATTATAGGGGACTGGAATGCAAAAGCAGGAAGTCAAGAAATACATGTAGTAATAGGCAAATTGGACCTTGATGTACAGAATGAAGCAGGACAAAAGCTAATAGAGTTTTGCCAAGAGAACACACTGGTCATAGCAAACACCTTCGTCCAACAACACAAGAAAAGACTCTACACATGGACATCACCAAGATGGTCAACACCGAAATCAGATTGATTATGTTCTTTGAAGCCAAAGATGGAGAAGCTCTATACAGTCAGCACAAAACAAGACAGGGAGCTGACTTTGGCTCAGATCATGAATTCTTTATTGCCAAATTCAGACTTAAATTGAAGAAAGTAGGGAAAACCACTGCACCATTCAGGTATGACCTAAATCAAATCCCTAGCGATTATACTGTGGAAGTGAGAAATAGTTCAAGGGATTAGATCTGATAGACAAAGTGCCTGATGAACTATGGACGGAGGTTTGTGATGCTGTACAGGAGACAGGGATCAAGAACATCCCCAAGAAACAGAAATGTTAAAAAGCAAAATGGCTGTTTGAGGAGGCCTTGCAAATCACCCTGAAAAGAAGAGAAGTGAAAAGCAAAGGAGAAGAGTTCCAAAGAATAGCAAGGAGACATAAGAAAGTCTTCCTCAGTGATCAGTTCAAAGAAATAGAGGAAAATAATAGAACGGGAAAACCTAGATATCTCTTCAAGAAAATTAGAGATACCAAGGGACTGTTTCATGCAAAGAATGGCTCAATAAAGGACAGAAATGGTATGGACCTAAAAGAAGCAGAATATGTTAGGAAGAGGTGGCAAGAATACACAGAAGAACGGTATAAAAAAGATCTTCATGACCCAGATAATCACGATGGTGTTATCACTCACCTAGAAACAGATATCCTGGAATGTGAAGTCAAGTAGGCCTTAGGAAGCATCACTATAAACATAACTAGTGGAGGTGATGGAATTCCAGTTGAGCTATTTCAAATCCTAAAAGATGATGCTGTGAAAGTGCTGCACTCAATATGCCAGCAAATTTGCAAAACTCAGCAGTGGTCATGGGACTGGAAAAGGTCAGTTTTCATTCCAATCCCAAAGAAAGACAATCCCAAAGAATGCTCAAACTACTGCACAACTACACCCATTTCGCACACTAGTAAAGTAATGCTCAAATTTCTCCAAGCCAGGCTTCAACAATATGTGAACCATGAAACTGCAGATGTTCAAACTGTATTTAGAAAAGGCAGAGGAACCAGAGATCAAATTGCCAACACTCACTGGATCATCAAAAAAGCAAGAGAGTGCCAGAGAAACATCTATTTCTTCTTTATTGACTATGCCAAAGCCTTTGACTGTGTGGATAACCACAAACTGTGGAAATTTGTTAAAGAGATGGGAATACCAGACCACCTGAGATGTCTCTTGAGAAGTCTGTATGCAGGTCAGGAAGCAACAGTTAGAACTGGACATGGAACAACAGACTGGTTCCACATAGGGAAAGGATCATATCAAGGCTGTATGTTGTCACCCTGCTTATTTAAATTATATGCAGAGTGCATCATGAGAAACACTGGTCTGGATGAAGCACAAGCTGGAATCAAGATTGCAGGGAGAAATATCAGTAACCTCAGTTATGCAGATGATACCACCCTTATGGCAGAAAGCGAACAAGAACTAAAGAGAATCTTGATGAAAGTGGAAGAGGAGAGTGGGAAAGTTGGCTTAAGGCTCAACATTCAGAAAACAAAGATCATGGCATCTGGTTCTGTCACTTCATGGCAAATAGATGGAGAAACAGTGGAAAGAGTGGAAGGCTATGTTTTTGTGGGCTCCAAAATCACTGTAGATTGTGACTGCAGCCATGAAATTAAAAGACGCTTACTCCTTGGAAGAAAAGTTATGACCAACCTCGACAGCATATTAAAAAGCAGAGACATTACTTTGCCAACTAAGGTCCATCTAGTCAAGGCTATGGTTTTTCCAGTAGTCATGTATGGATGTCAGAGTTGGGCTACAAAGAAAGCCGAGCGCCAAAGCATTGATGCTTTTGATTTGTAGGGTTGGTGAAGTCTCTTGAGAGTCCCTTAGGCTGTAAGGAGATCCAACCAGTCTATCCCAAAGAGAATCAGTCCTGAGTATTCATTGGAAGGAATGATGTTGAAGCTGAAACTTCAACACTTTGGCCACTGATGTGAAGAACGGGCTCATTTGAAAAGACCCTGATGCTAGGAAAGATTGAAGGCAGAAGAAGGGGACAACAGAGGATGAGATTGTTTTATGGCATCCCCAACTCAATGGAGATGAGTTTGAGTAAACTCTGGGTGTTGATGATGGACAAGGAGGCCTGGTGTGCTACAGTCTATGAGGTCACAAAGAGTTGGATACGACTGAGCGACTGAACTGAACTTAAATGAGATCAGAAAAGAAGTGAAGCTTTCACTGCTTGAAGATGACATGACAGTGTAAATAGAAAACCCTAAAGATAGTACCAGAAAATTAGTAGCTCTAATCAGTGAATTTAGCAAAGTTGCAGGATACAAAATCAATACACAGAAGTCACTTGGATTTCTATATACTAACAATGAAAAATCAGAAAGAGCAATTAAGAAATCAATCCCATTTACCACTGCAACAAAAGGAATTAAGTATCGAGGAATAAACTTACCTAAGGAGACAAAAGAACTGTACACAGAAAATTATAATAAGACACTAATGAAAGAAATCAAAGATGAAAAAAACAGATGGAGAGAGTCCATGTTCCTGGGTAGGAAAAATCAATATTGTGAAAATGACTATACTACCAAATGCAGAATCGATATTGTGAAAATGACTATACTACCAAATGCAATCTACAGATTTAATGCAATCCTTATCAAATTACCAATGGTATTTTTCACAGAAGTAAAACAAAAAATTTCACAATTCATATAGAAACACAAAATACCGCAGAGAGCCAAAGCAGTCTTGAGAAAGAAGAATGGAGCTTGAGGAATCAACCTTCCTGACTTCAGGTTATACTAGAAAGCTACAATCATCAGGAGAGCATGGTACTGGCAAAAAACAGAAATATAGTCCAATGTAACGAGATAGAAAGCCCAGAAATGAACCCATGCACTATGGGTAGCTTATTTTTAACAAAGGAGGCAAGAATATACAACGGGGCAAAGACAGCCTCTTCAATAAATGATGCTGGGAAAACTGGACAGCTACATATAAAAGAATGAAATGAGAACACTTCCTAACACCATACACAAAGATAAACTCAAAATGGAATAAAGACCAAAACGTAAGACCAAAAACTATAAAACTCTTAGAGGAAAACATGGGCAGAACACTCGATGACATAAATCAAAGCAAGATTCCCTATGACCCACCTCCTAGAGAAATAAAAACAAAAATAAACAAGCAGGACCTGATTCAACTTAAAAGCTTTTGCACAGCAAAAGAAACTATAAACAAGGTGAAAAGACAACCCTCAGAATGTGAGGAAAATAATAGCAAGTGAAACAACTGACAAAGGATTAATTTCCAAAATATGCAAGCAGCTTGAAGAGATGGTGGAAGAATAGGACAGGGAGACCATAAAAGAGCACCTGCAGATAAAAGATTTCATTAGCAGCTCTGCTTATAAATTCTAACCCCTGCAAGTGTCTCCTCCTCAAGCTCTCTTTTTCCCTCCTAAGTGACCAGGTCATAGGAAGAGAACCAGTTGAATGTCACATTTTAATTTTCTAAGAAAGTTCCTCATTGCTGCGCTTATTAACATTACAACCACTTTTAAGTCAATGTATTTAGAAATAAAGCTTGATATGTCATAGTGTTTTCTCTTTATTAGGGCTTGACTTCAGACTTTAGAAAAACTAATTGGGGGGATTGCCCAGAAGACATTCACAAAGTTTGTGGACTTGTAAAAATGTGTGCAAATTTCATGCTACTATCCAATCATACACACACTTGCATGTGTGTATGTGTGGAGATAATTCTTTCTTCTTCTTTTTCTGACTGCATGACTTACAGTCAGCTTAAGTTTTAACAGTCTTAGTTCCCTGACCAGGGGTCAAACCTGGGCACTTGGCAGTGAAAGCATGGTGTCCTGGTTAGGACTTCAGGGAGTTACCTGAAGATAATTTTGACTAAGTAGTCATTGTGGAACTTTATAAGTTAGATCCAATTTAAACATAAAATAGATGAGATTTATTAATGACATATCTAGGTATCTATATCTATAGATATTATATCTATAGATATTATATATATATACATATATATATATACACACTTATATATCTGATAACTATTTGCTCATTGTTTTCATAGACATTATTTACTTTAGCCTTCACAACCACCCCACAGACCAGGTTTTATTATTCCCTGTTTTATGGATGAGGAAATAGGCTCAAAAAGGCAAAGTGCTTGTTGAAGGTCACAGAGTTAATATATCAATAAATGTGGGACATCACATATGTTTTTGATTCCACGTTCAATGTTTGTTCTCCTCCCTCACAGCTGTATTCAGAGCAGAGAGGATGAGGAAGTTATGTTTCAGTGGTTGGTGGTAAAGTAGGTGCTTCAGGAATAACCTGTCTGAAGATTTGGAGTTTGTCTAGAGAGGGGACTATGTGGGGAGAGTTGGTGAAAATCACGTGTAGACCATCGTTTGTTCACCAGGTCACGCAGCTTCCCTGGGCCTCACCTGGGATTGATCAACAGCCACGTGGAGAGCTGTAATTTAAGAGGTATCTCACTGGGTTAGATTCTACACAAAGATCCTGTCTAATCTTCTCAACAACCTGGTAGTCTTAATAATACATAGAACAGATCATGGAGGCTCAGAGAGGGCAAGTAATTTAAGGCCTCTGGGAGGTGGAAAAATCTGGATTCAAACTCAGGCCCATCTGAGTCCAAAGCATGGGTCCTCTGTTCCACCACCCAGATACCTCTAGTAGCCACCTTTGTGGAAAACCCTAGTTCTGTGTCAGGCTGAAAGTGGTGTTAACTCAGCAAAGGTAGCTGGGAAGTGGGAGGGCAGAATGCTTTCTTTACCCTGTCCACATCTCCCTACTTTCTTTCTTTTTTCCTTTCTTTCTTCTTCCTTCCTTCCTTTCTTTCTCTCTTCTTTTCATTTTTTTTTTTTCCCAGCCGTGCTGCATGGCTTCTGAGATCTTGGTTCCTTGAGTAGGGATGGAGCCTGTGCCCCCTTTGCTGGGAGCTCGGAGTCCTAACCACTGTACCACCTGTGAAGTCCCTCCCTCTTTTCTTATTATGGGAGACAATATTTTTTTCTGACCGTTTTTTGGTCTTGGGACCCCTTTACACCTTTTAAATTATTGAGGGTCTTAAAGAGCTTTTCTTTCCCTGTGGGTCATGCCTGTGGATACTTACTATTTTAAAGCTGAAAAGAGCAAAGTTTTAAAAAATTTATTACTTCATTTGATAAACTGATTATATGTTAATAGAAATATGTTTTATGAATAATAATTGTTTTACAAAACAAAACAAAGTTTAGTGAAAAGAATGGCCTTGTTTATCTTTTTGTTAATTTCCTTGATGTTTGGCTAAGTAGAAGTTGCTGGAACCTCTTCTCTGTTCCTGCATTCTGTCTGCTGCAGTGTCATGTGGCTGTAGCCTCTGGAAAACACCAGTGTATCATCTTGAGAAAATGACAACAAAAAAGACACATAGCATTTTGGCATTATTAAGAGAATAGTTTTCACCTTATGAAAACCCTGCAAAGGTCTTGCGGATACCCAGAGGTCTCCAAGCCACGCTTTGAGAACTTCTGCTTTATACAACCACCTCAGTATTCACTAGGGCTGGTGGAAAAACCCAACAGTTGAAACATTCCAGGTGACTGGAATGAAACATTCCAGGTCGCTGAATCCAACCATGCATCTGATAAGGTGAAATTCTGTGAAGTCCCCTCATTTAGATCCTAGAACAGGAAATGGCACTCCACTCCAGTATTCTTGCCTGGAGAGTCCCCTTGGACAAAGGTGCCTTGTGGGCTGCAGTCCACAGGGTCACAAAGAGTCAGACACGACTGAGTGCCTCTCTCTCACACACACACTCACACACACACATGGACTGTTTAATTTCAACCTGGATTTAAATGGATAGAAAAGTCTTTATTATGTTGAGAATAAATTGCACTCTGTAGTTTCCATCTTCAGGCTTAATTCTGTTTAGAATGAATCCAATTTCTGCTCTGTATATTCCAGATAAATGAAAAAAGCCTTGTCCCTTGCTGTCATTTTCTTCAGAAGACCTTCTTTATGTTTAAGGACTTAGGAGACCTTCCTGCTCTGAGTGTTCTCTAGCCCCACATCTCTGTATTCTCATCCAGATCTTCAAATGTCAATTTGAACTCATACAATGTTGCCAGAATGCGCTCAGGCAGAATTTCTCATGGCTTACTCTGTCCTTGGCTTAGATCAAGGCTACAAACGCTTCACATTCACAGACGGGAAAAAACATATTGTCAAGGGTCTCTGTCTTCTGGTTGGGCATGATCTCTGACACGCCATTTACTTTCCCATACCTTCTGCCATTCTGGTCCAGGCTCTGCTGTCTCCAAGGTTTCATCTCATTTGTCCTTTCTCTTTCACCCCTACAGAAAGGCAGTGCTCTAGGTGTAGTGCTTTGAAGTTTGCAAACAATTTTATAAACATCATCTCATTTAACTAGTGTGGAAACTCTGCACAGACCATTGTTGTTGTTCAGTCGCTAAGTTGTATCCAACTCCTTGCCATCCTGTGGCCTGCAGCATGCCAGACTTCCCTGTCCTTCACCATCTCCCAGAGTTTGAGCAAAACTCATGTCTATTGAGTCAGTGATGCTATCTAACCATCTTATCCTCTGCTGCCTGCTTCTCCTTTTACCTTCGGGCTTTCCCAACATCAGGGTCTTCTCTAATGAGTCGGCTCTACATTTCAGGTGGCCAAATTATTGGAATCCGTCTCCAGCATCAGTCCTTCTAATGAATATTCAGTATTGATTTCTTTTAGGATTGACTGGTTTGATCTCCTTGCAGTCCAAGGGACTCTCAAGAGTCTTCTCCAACACCACAGTTCAAAAGCATCAGTTCTTCAGCAGTCAGCCTTCTTTATGGTCCAACTCTCACATTCGTACAAGACTACTGGAAACACCATAGCTTTGACTAGATGGACCTTTGTTGGCAAAGTGGTGTCTCTGCTTTTTAATACACCATTCTATGCACAGAATGCATAGATGTGAGTAGTATAAGGAAAACACAGAAGTTTCCATTAACCTGATTTTATGGATTACCATGTTAATACTTCATTCCTGGGATTCTGTAACCTGCTTTGCTGGCTACCCAGCTTTCAGGGTCTCCCTATTATAAAGCACTCTACATACTGATGCTGCAATCATCTTTATTCTCTGCTGATCTCAACATGCCACCATCTAGAGTCCATTTGTAGCCTCCAACACTCTTGGGGTAATGTATTTTCCTGAGATCTTTGAGACTCTGCATCTGCTAAGACCTCTGACTGACTTTCCTCAACCTAGGATGACAGTGTTTGGCTAATCAGAGTTTTGTTCATTCATTGGTTCATCCACCCAGCATTCATTCATGTGTGTATTTTGTAACATACCATCTCTGATGTGCTAGGCACTACAATGGACAGTAGAGGGGAATACAAAAAATAAGTCATCTCTGCCCTCCAAGGTTTTATAAAACCTTATCTAGGTCTTATATGCACAAGTGGCTCTAATGGTAAAGCCCCTGTATGCCAGTTCAGGAGATGTAAGAGGCATGGGTTCAGTCCCTGGGCTGGGACGATCCCCTGGAGAAGGGCATGGCAACACACTCCAGTATCCTTGTCTAGAGAATCACATGGACAGAGGAGACTGGTGGGCTACAGTCCATGGGGGTCACAAAGAGTTGGATACAACTGAAGCGACTTAGCACTCACACACACATGCAATTCAAATACAAAACTCCCTGTGATAAGAGAGGTGGTGAAAGTAGATTCACAGTTGTTTGTAAACTCTGAGGTTTACCTGAGGAAGAATTAATCCCAATGGGCAGAGCATGCAAGACCTCCAGGAGAGATAATGTTGAGTCTGTGCAAGGACAAGTAGATTTACGTAAGCAGAACGGGTAGATGGGACAAGACTGGCTCAGCTTCCTTGCTGTGTTGTTCAACTTAAGTCTCCTATTGCCTTCTCCTTGTGTCTTCTTGGGCATCTGAACACAAAGATAATTTTTTTTTCTTAACCAGTATCCTAAATACCCAAGGGCCTGGTAAACATGCACAACTGACCTAAAAAAGGAAATTTCCAGCATGATAACTGTCAACGGCATATGAAAAGGCATGGACAGAAAGATTTTGTTTCAAGATTATGAGTGTAAGGAGTAGAAGACAAACTTACAAGGAAGGGAACCAACCCTTATCAGCTGGTCTCTGGTTGGAGTCACCAACGCAAATAGTTTAAGAAAAAATGTGTCATCCCTGAGGGGAATGTTTGCATGATGCATAGCACGTGATATACTACACAAATAATAGCACAGCACCACACAGGTTTGTCATGAACCCTCTGATGGCAGATAGTCTTATTTGTGATTTTTGAAAACTAAAATAAAATGAGTAAGGCTTAACAATTTTAGGTTTGAAGCATATTTCATTATTTTGTGACTTTGATCTCAAGTGCATATTCATTCCATAAGAAAAGATAAAAATTGTATCAAGCACACGCTTCTGTGTGGCATTCTCAGCAGAGGCAGGGTGGGCAGTGCTGGGTTTCAAGTGCAAGCTCTGCCTCTGATCTTCCACTTCAGCCTTAGTCCTGAGGAAGGTCCCATTCAATGCATCTTGATCATTATATATTAAAGCATTAGCAGGCTTGAATAGAGAGGCAAAACTGTATTTAGATTTTGTATTTCGAATAGCTGGTAAAGAAATGCAAAACATTTTAAATGGAGGAAAAATTAAAGCAAGGGATGTTGGGAGGGGATGGACACCAAGGAGGACTCATCAAAGTCCTGGTAGCTGTGGGGTTAGGAGACTCTATGGAGTATAACACGCATAGTGTACATTTATGAGGAGATAAGTAGGTACACAGGGAGGGGGAAAATACAAGGGAAAGCCCAGCTGATAGATACTTTCCTTGGCATTCTGGATAATCACATGGACCACAAAAATGAAAGGAGGAAAAGCAAAGTAAGTCCTTGCTTCCAATTCTATACAGCAAGGACTGGAAAGTCACATGCTGTGTGTGCTCCAAGGGCCCAGTGTAGCAAGGGGTGGACTGTCTTTGCTCCTCTCTGTCCTCTGAGCACTCCAGCCCAGTTTCATCCTTTACAATCAGATATTTGGACCCCACTATCACCATCACTCCTCTCCTTTCTCTTGGGCTCCAGCCCATCCTTTGTTCTTGCTGGTCAGATTTCACTGGGTGGCATGGAGGTGGGGAGCTCCTAGTTTAGTGAGTTGAACTGTTGTGTAAACAAAACTCTCAAATCAGCTCCCTATCTCCTAACTTTTCTAAATTCAGAGCCATTGTTTAAAACAATTTTTGAATAAGTAGTGTGTATTCATGATTAAAAATAATACAAAAAAAGTTATATTTGAAAAAATTTCTCCCTTCTTTCCTTTCCTCATGTAGCCAATTCTGACCACTTGCAAGAAACTTCATGTTTCTTCACATACATGCAAATACAAATAAAAATTTCCTTTTTTTACCATTTTAATTCATAAAGGAGTATAATTTTCAGTTTTCTGAACCATGTGTTTTGGTCATTTATTAGTATGTAATGTGCATGCATGCTACATCACTTGTCGTGTCCAACTCTTTGCAATCCTATAGACTATAGCCTGTCAGGCTTCTCTGTCCATGGGATTCTCTAGGTAAGAATACTGGAATGGGCTGCTATGCCCTCCTCCAGGGGATCTTCCTGAACCAGAGATCAAATCTGCATCTGTATGTAACAAATATCTCTAAACTTAGTGGCTGAAAACAATTTGTTGCTAACACTCATAGTTTGGTAGGTTGATTGGGCTCAGCTGTGTAGTTCTTGCTTTGGCTTCTCACTGTGGTTATGGTCAGACGTGGGGTAGCACAGGGGTCACGGGAAGGCTTGACTGGGTTGGAGGTTCCAAATGGCTTCCAAATGGCTGGCAGTTATGCTGATTGTTGGATTGGAGCTCAGTGGCCAGAGTACCTCTGTATAGACTGGGCTTCTCACAGGAAGCTGGTCTCTGAGTGGGAGCACCCCAAGAGAGCAGGAAGTGAAAGTTACCAGGTCAATGAATGGCAACTTACAGAACTGGCACTGTTAGGTCTGCTGGATTCTGTTGGCCAAAGTGGTCTCAGGGCTAGCCCAGGTTCAAGGAGATGGAGAAAGAAACCCTGTTCTCTTCATGGGAGGGTAGCAAGATTGTATTGCAGAAGATCTTGAGGTTAGGAGGTACTGTGTTGGTCATCTTGGTAAAATACAACCTGTATCACCATCTGAAGTACCTTTCTACTCCTTCTAACACATTTCCAAGGCCAGAGGAGCTTGCTTTTATAATGTCTAATATCTGACCCCTCCCTGTTTCCTCTGATCCCACACATTCAAACTCATATCCTTTTGTAGTTAGGTAAATGCCAGAGTTACCTTCCTGGTATCCCACTTTCCTTGACTGCAAATAGTCAATGAAGCTTTCTTAACATTGGTGTTTACATAATCTTTAGCTTTAATGATGTCATTCTCCTAAGTCAAAATCAGATCTGATATCCCCAGTGGTTTTGTGTGACCTGTGCAAAGTTAACATATATAGAATATGCTTTATTTTTATTTCAACATTGCAAATTCAAGAGATCCAGATGGAACTCCTTTTGAATAACCAGGTCCTCATAGGTAGAAAAATTGGATTCTTTTACTAATATGTTCTAGATACTGAACAAAAGGGAAAAGACTTTCAGGATCTTGTTGGATTTAATGGACAATAGGGAAAATGGATAAATAACATAGACTAATGGATGGTAACACTGGATGGCTAGAAAGCAGACAGGGCAGGGGGCAGATGCGAAGGGCTACAATTTCAAATCCATGGTCATGGATAATCTCACTGAAATGGAGACATTTCACTTAAAAAACTTAAGGAAGGGTAACAGGGAATTCTAGAACTTTGCTTTCCAGTAGAGTACCCTACAACCATATGTGGCTATCTTAATTTGTATTAATTAAAATTAAATAAAATTTAAAATTCACTTAGTCAGGCACAGTAGCCACATTTCCAGGGCTCAAAAGTCACCTATGACTGGTGGCTACAAAGCATATTTAGAACATTTCCACCATTACAGAGAGTTCTCCAGGTCCAGTTCAGCCACTCAGTCGTGTCCAACTCTTTGTGACCCCATGAACCGCAGCACACCAGGCCTCCCTGTCCATCACCAAATCCCGGAGTTTACTCAAATTCATGTCCATTGAGTCGGTGATGACATCCAGCCATCTCATCCTCTGTAGTCCCCTTCTCTTCCTGCCCCCAATCCCTCCCAGCATCAGGGTCTTCTCCAACAAGTCAACAGTTCGCATGAGGTGGCCAAAGTACTGGAGTTTCAGCTTCAGCATCAGTCCTTCCAATGAACACCCAAGACTGATCTCCTTTAGGATGGACTGGTTGGATCTCCTTGCAGTCCAAGGGACTCTCAAGAGTCTTCTCCAACACCACAGTTCAAAAGCTTCAATTTTGGTGCTCAGCTTTCTTCACAGTTCAACTCTCACATCCGTACATGACCACTGGGAAAACCATAGCCTTGACTAGACGGACCTTTGTTTGCAAAGTAATGTCTCTGCTTTTTAATATGCTATCTAGGTTGGTCATAAATTTCCTTCCAAGGAGTAAATGTCTTTCAATTTCCTGGCTGCAATCACCATCTGCAGTGATTTTGGAGCCCCCCATAATAAAGTCTGACACTGCTTCCACTGTTTCCCCATCGATTTCCCATGAAGTGATGGGACCAGATGCCATGATCTTAGTTAGTTTTTTGAATGTTGAGATTTAAGCCAACTTTTTCACTCTCCTCTTTCACTTTCATCAAGAGGCTTTTTAGTTCCTCTTCCCTTTCTGCCATTAGGGTGGTGTCATCTGTATATCTGAGGTTATTGATATTTCTCCTGGAAATCTTGATTCCAGCTTGTGCTTCTTCCAGCCCAGCGTTTCTCATGATGTACTCTGCATAGAAGTTAAATAAGCAGGGTGACAATATACAGCCCTGACATACTCCTTTTCCTATTTGCAACCAGGCTGTTGTTCCATGTCCAGTTCTAACTGTTGCTTCCTGACCTGCATACAGGTTTCTCAAGAGGCAGGTCAGGGGGCCTGGTATTCCCATCTCTTTCAGAATTTTCCACAGTTTATTGTGATCCACACAGTTAAAGGCTTTGGCATAGTCAATAAAGCAGAAATAGATGTTTTTCTGGCACTCTCTTGCTTTTTTGATGATCCAGTGGATGTTGGCAATTTGATCTCTGGTTCCTCTGCCTTTTCTAAAACCAGCTTGAACATCTGGAAGTTCACGGTTCACGTAGGCTGAAGCCTGGCTTGGAGAATTTTAAGCATTACTTTACTAGCATGTGAAATGGGCTCAATAAAGGACAGAAATGGTAGAGACCTAACAGAAGCAGAAGATATTAAGAATAGGTGGCAAGAATACACAGAACTATACAAAAAAAGATCTTCACAACCCGGATAATCATGATGTTGTGATCACTCACCTAGAGCCAGACATCCTGGAATGTGAAGTCAAATGGGCCTTAGGAAGCATCACTATGAACAAAGCTAATGGAGTTGATGGAATTCCAGTTGAGCTATTTCAACTCCTAAAAGATGATGCTGTGAAAGTGCTGCACTCAATATCCCAGCAAATTTGGAAAACTCAGCAATGGCCACAGGACTGGAAAAGTTCAGTTTTCATTCCAATCCCAAGGAAAGGCAGTGCCAAAGAATGCTCAGAGAGTTCTACTGAACAGCATTTCAGAGGTGGGATATTCCATGGAGAGGGGACATCAATTTTATCCTATTTGAAGTGTGACCCAGATAGTCAATGAATTCTTGCCATTTAACATGGATCACTTTCAAGTTACCCAAATCTGGAGAAGGCTATTTTAGATAGACTTAATGTTTCATCGTATCAAGTTCTTGATATGTTCTTGCTGACACATTTGCAACAGATATAAGGTCTTATTTGATCTCTAATAAACTTAGGTACAACAGTTGTGTTACATTTAGAAAACCAACAAACTTAACCTAGTTTCAATACCAGATATCAATTCAGTACTGAATATTGCCCAGATCAACAGGTTTGACATTCATTTTGGTCAGTTTTCTAAATATTGAAAAGTATTTAATTTGTAAGTGCTGATAGTTTTGAATTAATTAAGTCGTGCTTATTTGCAAGTTATCTCAGAAGGATTATTACCCAAAATGGTCCCATTCTGGAGAATGAACCTCAAGGTGCTGCATTCAGGAAACAAATTTGACTTCCCCATAGCCAGCACACTTACACGCAAGATAACTACAAACACACACACAAAGAATAATTCCTGCAAGGCAAAAACAAAAAGATGAAGTTCAACAATTTCTTCAACTTTTTCAAACAAAGATTCCTCTTATTAAAAACAAACAATGTGAAAATGGAAAGACAGGGAATAATGACCACACGAGTCATGGCAATTCTCCCCACAAACACAAAGCCAAAAATAACAGTGGGAGAAAGTTAAATTTACTTAGTTAACTTCATGCTTTCTCCAGGAAATATTTTTATTTTCTCAGTGTCAGAATTCTGAAAAAAGTATTTCATCAAGCAAACTTTTTTCCAACTGCATATGCAGAAAAAAACAGTTTTGAAATTTCAGACATTTCATCTTAACCAATTTTTTTCCCTCAACATAGTTTATAGAAGATAGTGGCCATGGAGTGCTAAAGAAAATCATCTTTCTCATACCCTAGGGTGACTATAGGATGGAACAGAGCTCTGATTATCACAGAAGGTGTTATCAAGTACTGAACAAACAAATGTAATGCAAAACAAGCTTGAGTGACTTACCCTAGGTGATAGCAAATGTGGACCATAGTTCTGGACGTGTCTCTGCTCCAAACAGCCTCCTGCGTTGGGAGGTGGAGAGCAGCTGGCTCCTGTCATGGAGAGTCCCTCCTAGTTATGCAGAGCAAAATAAACTTAGGCAGCTCTGGTAGAAACTTGGGAAGCAGCTGCCTCTGGTCAAGGTCAGTCTGCCATGGGCACAGATTTACTGCCGTGGTTGCCACAAATTGAGAAAGAAGGGGAGAGCCTCAGGAACCAGGCTCCATGATTTCAGACGACACTGCAAAGCTACAGTCATGAAACAGGTATGGTATTGGCATGACAACAGACACACAGACAAGTGGAACAGAAGAGGGAGCCTAGAAATAGAGCCCAGTGTTTATGGTCAATTCATCTATGTCACAGGAGGCAAAGGTACATGACAGGGAAAAGATCAGTGCAGGGAAGAGTACCTCCCCCATCTCTTACCATTGGTAGAATTTGGCCTTTCCTTTTTCAGTTGGCCCTTACTCTTCCCCTTGTGCATTATATCTGGACAAACTGGGAGGAAAGCCTGGGTGCTCCTTCCTTTGACACCACAGGGAGATCAGAACCATGTATGTGGGGGACCACATGTGAGAACTCTCACTTTGGCCCCACCTCTTCTCCATTGTAAAATCCCGGGCCACTCTCTGTTCCTTGCTCTCAAAAGTCACATCACAACTGGTTGAGACCCTTGTCCTGCTCTTTTCAGAACCCTTGGTTCTGAAAGTAATGAACCATTTCTTGAATTCTTGATATGGGTGGAGTGTGTGTGTGTGGGGGTGTCATTGGTCTCCACATCCAAACCAAATTTGAGGTGGACTTTCATTGTCTTTACATTGGTGGAAGTTATGTGCAAGTCTATAGAAATGCACACCACTCCCACCCCACCCGCTCCAACAGACACATACAATCAAGTCAATTACAAACAATATCACAGGAGACATGGCAGGGATAGGAATGGTGGTCCCTATCATATCTTCATTTGCTTTGCTAGTCTGGTGACTGCAGAAAGTGGATGAATTCTGTAGAATGGCTGTATACTCCAGGTTTCACCAAGTAGTAATTCCAGTTGTGGATGCTGTGTGCTGGATGTGGTATAATTGCTCAAGCAGACTAATAAGCCCTTAGGTCCATGTTATGTGGCCATTGATTCAATGAGTACATTCCTTTCTATTCCAACCAATCAGAGAAAGAGGATGAGAAGTAGGTCACAATCATATGGACAGACATCTTTACAGTTTACTCCACTGCTATGTTAACTCTCCTGCCCTACATCTTACCCGTCCTCATAACATAGTACGAGATGGGAATCATCTAGACAGCCCATAGAACATCACTCAGATCAGTTAAACTGACATGATCTTATCGACTTGACAAGATAAGAGATAAGCACATGTGTCTGTAAGACACATGTGCTCAAGATCATGGGAAGTAAACCCAATGAAAATCCAGGGAGCTGACAATTCAGTGAAGCTTTTAGGAGTTCAGAAGCATGCCAGGATGCCCCCTCCATCATGCAAGACAAATCATTGCATCTTGAATCCTCCACCCCAAAGAAGACAGCAGGATTATTGTTGCAGTCCATATATCAGGTGATGCAGAATGCCCAGAGCTGGCAGAAACCTGCAGCACGTCCAGGCTGCAGTGAAAGCAGTTGTGTGGACCATCTTTTATGATAGTCTTCATGGTGTCAGCTGTAACAGTAATGGGCAGGGGTGCAGTGTCATGTTCAAGGCCAGCCCATGCAAGACAATTGCCACCTAGGTCCCTGGAGTTCTGGAGGAAGGCCATGCCATCAACATCAGAGATTATATGTCTTTCTAGAAATAGCTTCTGGTGTGCTTATGGGCCCTGGTAGAGACACATGCTTGACTATGGGACAGCAAATGTTTTGGCTTTTCTCCTACCTTTGCCATGAAAGAGGAGAAGGAGAGGTACTCCCTACCCTCAGATGAAATGTGTCAGTTCAGGTCCTTCAGGAAATCAAGCTGGAGTTGGAAAATATGAAAGATGTATGTTTTGCCACGCATTGCCCCAGATGCTAGAGATGCAGCCTATTAAAAAGCAGACACATTACTTTGCTGACAAAGGTCCGTCTAGGCAAAGCTATGGTTTTTCCAGTAGTCATGTATGGATGTGAGAGTTGGGCCATAAAGAAGGCTGAGTGCCAAAGAATTGATGCTTTGGAACTGTGGTCTTGGAGAAGACTCTTAAGAGTCCCTTGGACAGCAAGGAGATCAAACCAGTCAATCCTGAAGGAAATCAACTCTGAATATTCATTGGAAGGGCTGATGCTGAGGCTGAAGCGCCAATCCTTTAGTCACCCGATGGGAAGAGCTGACTCGTTAGAAAAGACCCTGATGCTGGGAGAGACTGAGGGCAGGAGGAGAAGGGGGAGACAGAGGATGAGATGGTTGGATGGCATCACCGACTCTGTGGACATGAGATTGAGCAAACTCCAGGAGATAGTGAAGGACAGGGAAGCCTGGCATGCTGCAGTCCATGGGGTTGCAAAGAATTTGACATGACTGAGCGACTGAGCAATGACAACAGCAATGCTTCACCACAGATGCTAGATACAAGGGACATCAAAACCACTCATGGTTCCTGCCATTGTGGAGCTTTGAATTGCTGAAGGAATTGCAGGAATACATATGTAATCATTGTGTTAAGTGCTTAAGAAAGGCAAGTACTACAGAATCGCTTTAGAGAAGAACCTAACTTAGATGGGGACAGGAATGCCAGTTGAGGTGCTGTTGGTGAAGGGACAGGGATGCTGAGACATGAAGGATGAGTAGGACTTGGCCAGGCAAAGAGTAAGGAAGGTCGTGCTTAGGCAAAAAGAACAGTATGCAATATGCAGAAAAACAACCTCTACCTCAGCCACCCACTTCCCCTGGTCACTTCCCAGGCATTGTCATCTCCTATAACTGCCCTCTCCCACCTCGATCATCAGTGATTCAAGCATCCCACTCTCTGATTACAGACTCCTCACTGTGGTCATTTTCCAACCTCTTCAGAGCCTTCAGGCATTGATGTTTTCTGTCTCTGTCAGCCATCTCCTTTTTCACTTAATCTTTTTATTTAAACACCCTTACTCAGGTATAATTGAAATGCATATTCTTAAAGTGTACACTTTGACTAATGTTGATATCTGTATACACCCATGCAACCATCATGGCAATCAAGATAATAAACATTTCCATACCCCCCCCCCAAAGCTTTCTCATACCCCTTTGAAGTCCCAGACTTCCCTACAGCTCAGATGGTAAAGAATCTGCCTGTAATGCAGGAGACCCGGGTTCAATCCCTGGGTCAGAAGATCTCCTGGAGAAGGAAATGGCAATCCACTCTAGTATTCTTGCCTGGAGAATTCCATGGACAGAGGAGCCTGGCGGGCTACAGCCCATGGGGTTATGTGGTCAGACACAAGTAAGCGACTAGCACACATATACCCTGCGACCTTGCTAAAGTCACTTATTACTTCTAGTAGGTTTTTCTTGGTAGATTCTATGAGATTTGGGAACTTCCCTGATAGCTCAGTTAGTAAAGAATCTGCCTGCAATTCAGGAGACCATGGTTTGATTCTTGGGTCTGGAAGATCCACTGGAGAAGGGATAGGCTACACACTCCAGTATTCCTGGGCTTCCCTTGTGGCTCAGCTGGTAAAAATCTGCCTGCAATGCGGGAGACCTCGGTTCGATCCCTGGATTGGAAGGATCCCCTGGAGTAGGGAAAGGCTACCTGCTCCAGTATTCTGGTCTGGAGAAGTTCATGGACTGTTGGACTATACAGTGTATAGTCCAACAGTCCATGGTGTTGCAAAGATTTGGACATGACTGAGCGACTTTCACTTCATGAGATTTTTATATATAGAAAATGTTGTCCTCAGCTAATAGCGGTTTTTCTTTTCTAATAATGAATGTTTTTTATTTCTTTTTCTTACCATGAGACAAATACTATTATCTGTCTTAGAAAGGCTTTCTGCTTAGCTCATTAGCTTCTGACTGCAATGTGACAGACTCAGTCCTCCATCTCTTCTTTCTCATTGCAATCTTGGCTCCTTAAGTCTCTAATTTTGTTTCTCTGGGCCTGTGAGACCACTGAAAGCTGCGTTGGTTTTCTGGTCCCCAGATATCGCCATCTACCTGGATGAAGCGTGGATTCTCATCCTCCTTCACTGTGCCCTAGAATTGGAAAATTTCTCCAGAGGAAAAGAAGCTGCAATATGTCAGTGTATCTTTCCATGGTTCTCCTTTCTCCAGCATGTTGGCTCCTTAAGTCCTGATCACTTCAGTAGTTCTCCAATGGCTTTAAACTTTTTTGTCATACTTTAAATAATTGTTTTTGCTATTTAGTAATCTAATGTTATTGTTGTTAAATATTGCATATATACAAAGGAAAAAATGTTCATGTATATTAACAGTCCAATGAACAGTAGAAAATCCCATAAATCTGTATCAGAGAAGAACAAGTCTGACCCCCTATTGAATCTCTTCCTTTAGCTCTAATCTTTGTGCTCTGTCACCTGTGCTTAGTCATGCTGGCTCTGCACCTTCATCTCTTCAATCAGTAAGAGAACATTGCCTATAGCCTAAAATATATAATAGACTTTTTCTCAAGTCTCTGACTCCCAGGCTGTAACCTTAAAAGTCACAACACTTTTCATTCATCCAGAGATAAAAAGTTGCAGAACAGAAAGTAACATTTGTCTTATTGAAGGTTAACAGGAATTTCATGATGTGACCTACCTAGACACCTCCAAGAACAAGGAATTATCACATTTCTTCCAGGGTCTGTCTGGTACCAAGAGGTCTGCAACAACCAGCCACACTCTCCCTTTTTACTATAAAAGAAGCCTGAATTCTAACTCGGGTAAAATGGTTCTTTGGGATACGAATGATCCATTTTTCTCATCTACTGACTTTCTGAATAAAGTCACTATTGCTTGCCCCAACACTTTGTCTTTCTATGTATTTGGCCTGTCATGTGCTTAGCAGTATGAGCTTGGTGTGTTTGCATGCATACTAAGTAGCTTCAGCCGTGTCCGACTTTTTGCAACGCTATGGATTCTGGTCCGCCAGGCTCCTCTGTCCGTGGGATTCTCCAGGCAAGAATACCGGAGTGGGTTGCCATGCCCTCCTCCAGGAGATCTTCTCAACCCAGGGATTCAACCCACGTCTCTTACATCTCCTGCATGGGCAGACGAATTCTTTACCGCCTGCGCCACCTGAAGAGCTTGGACCCGGTAACAAATCCTCCATGTAGATGAGCTTTAGGTACCCTTCACATTTATAGTTATTCCTAGTCCACCCTCATGCCATTATCCTACATTATATATATTTTTAAATTCCTTTAAAATGAGATGTAATTGACATATATCATCATGTAAGTTTAAGGTGTGCAATGTATTGACTTTATACACTTATATGTTGTAATGTGTTACAGCCTTAAGGTTAGCTAACACGTCTGTCAAATCACATAACTATCATTTATGTTTTTGTGGTGGGAATACATCATGTTTTAATGGGATTTTCCTGTTGTTCTCAGACAAATTTGTCTGCCGAAAACTACCCTGAAAACTGAAAAAAAAATTTAATCACAATAAATGGCATTTGCTGAATTGTGATAATGCTCAATGAACCAGGCAAACACTATATCATTTGATTTTCAGAGTAAGGCAAATGATTATTTCCATTATTTCCCTTGTTTATACCAACGAGTAAATAGAAATCTATAAAGTTTAATTTAACTGGGTAAGAACACAAAAGTGAGGAAGCTGGAATTCCCAGTCAGGCCTTTTCAGCTCCAATGCATGTGTTTGAAACACACACACACACACACACACACAGACACATATCTGTATCTATAGCTATATCTGTATCTATATCTGTATCTTTGAATTGTTCAGTGCAGGCATGTAGGCTGAAGGCTCAGGGAAAAGTTAATTTTACAGCTTGAGTCCAAAGGCAGTCTGGAGGCAGAATTTCTTCCTCTTTGAGGGACCTCAGTCTTTTTCTCTTAAAGCCTTCAACTGTATGGATGCAGCCAACATAGATTATGGAGAATAATCTATTTAGAGTCCACTAATTTAAACGTCAATCACATCTAAAAAGAACTTCACAGCAACATCTAGAGACATGTTTAATCAAGCAACTGGGCAGTAAATCCTAGCCAAGTTGACACATAAAAGCAGCTACCATGCTCCCTGACTATATTTTCTTTGTAAAGAGTACAAACAATGGGAAGAATAGAGAAGAAAGAGTGTCACACTCTCAACTCTGTCCCCTTCCCTTCACAGAGATGAACACTGTCGAACTCTCAGTGAACACCCTTCCAATGTTATTCCTTTAACATTCATATATGTAAATATATACATATACAATGTGCTTTGCTTTATTCAAATGGGATCAGTCTATAGGTATTGTTTGTGTCTGGTTTTCTCTCTTGAATGGTAAGTCACATATATTTATCCTTTTATTTACTTGGACAAACATTTATCCAATAATTATAATATTAAATGATACAATTGAGTAAAAACAAAAGTCCATATTTCACCCCCTTCCTGAACCTCACTTTCATCTTCAACAGTAAATACTGTTATCTTTTAAGGAAGCTGACCACTTACTTACCTGCCTGGCCTGTGACCCAGATTCTAGAATCTCCAGAATTGGAGCACCCTGACCCTGGTCTGAGGCCTTTCTGCCCTGAGCATTCACTGCTGGGGTAGAGAATGCTCCTGAGATTGACTGGCCCTATGGCTAGCCAGAGTTCCCATGAGACACGTGCAGCCCCACTGCCCCCATCAACTGATGGGGAGCCCTCAGCAGGGGACCCCCATGATTCCTCCCCGGATCCAAATGTGGATTCAGGGGAGGCTTTGCAGAAGCAGGGTGACCAACCTGAGAGCCCAGATCCAGGCCTCTGTGACAAACCACCTCCACAGGGCCCAAACCCAGAAATGCCCAATGAGGAAGAGAACAACACCATCCTCAGACTCTCCTTCCCCAGGAAGTTCTGGGTGATCGTGGAGGATGTGGCCTTTAGCTCTGTGCACTGGAATGATGAGGGAGACACAGTGCCATCGAGGCAGATTTCTTCCAGACAGAGGCAGATCTCCCCCAGTACAGATGTGTGGACAAGATCTTCGAGACAGACAGCGTCAAGAGTTTCATCTGTGAACTGAAGCTGTACAGGTTCAGTAAAACCCACCCTTCAGGTCACTATGCAGGGAAGAAGAGGATGATGCTAACATAGAAAGCCCTTGCGGGGAGACTAGACTAGATGTGCCAAATGCTGGACGGGTTTCATTTCCCGGGATAACATTTTTCTCGTGAGAGAGTAGTTAAGGAAAGAGGAGAAAGCAGAGTCTGTCATGTTCCACCACCCCCCTTAGACAGGACCCACAGGGGTGACTCCAGACCCTGAGGGGCCACTTGATGTCAGGGAGCACCAGTAACACCTCAAGAGAAGCCAGCCCAGGGGGAGCTCTAGGGATCAACATGCTAGGGCCTCACAACCGGCCAAGAATGAAGAGACCTTGTCTCCATACTTAGGCATGGCCGGGATGGTGGTGGGAAGGCAGGTGGCGAGGAACAGCTCTTCTCCCTCACGATGGCTAAAGTGATTCATGTCCTTTCAGATCTATTGCAACTCCAATTTTCAGAGAGACAAGCCTCTCCTCCTGCAGAACGTCTGGAGGAAAGGCAACCCCGAACAACTGCTCAGCCTGCCACCAGCACAACAACCATTCCAAAGAGAAAGAAGCAAGCGGTGGAAACCAGACATTCTCCTTGACTCCACCACAACCAGTGCACCCAAGAAGCAGGCAGGAAAGTCCAGAAGGGAATCCCAACTGCTTGCAGAATCCCCAGCCGGCGCTCACTTGTGTTCTCTGGCCTTTGCTCTATGGGCAGTGTAGACAGGCAGGGTGGAGGAAACCATCTCCCCAGTGAGCACAGTGGCCTCAGTGGGGAGGGCATGTCCAGCAATGCAACATCTATGCCCCTGGCTACTGCTGGAAGGAACAGCTCAAGGGAACTGCCTGGGAACCCCCTGGAGTACCCAGATTACGATTCAGTGATGGATGTGTACAAGACCTGTTACTCCATCCTGATGGCGGCCCTTTCAGTCATGGCCCCAGATGATGCCCCTGAGTCAGAGGAAGAGCAGGGTGAGATCTCAGATTACAAGTGTGCCCTCTGTGAGCATTTCAAGGACAAGCCCAATCCCTGAACTGCCAGATCCCTCGGGACCGTGAAAAGCACTCTCTTGTAACCAAAAATCTATTTCTGGCTCTAATAAAGTAAAGCAAAACTCCACAGGAGTAAATAAAGAATCAAACGAGAACTGCGACTCTGTTCTTTCTCTATGTCCATGCTATTCGCATGGCACTGGGTGAGCCAGATGAGGCTGGAAGCCCACGCCCTAGGCAACCTTCAGTCCAGTCCCCATGGTCCCTTTTCATTTGAAGCAGCAGCATTTCACACGCTTGACCAAGGGTCTGACACATGAGCCAAGCATTGAGGCGAGCCCAGGATGGACAGGTCCCTGGGCCTTGCCTGCTGCTCAGTAGACATCCCAATCGGGTTCCTGACCTTGGGTTTGTCACCTTCTGTGATACATCCACCCTGAAGCAGAAGGGGCTCCTCAAGGGTCCCCTAACAATGCCACAAGTTTTTGATCAGCAGCCGAGTGTCTCCAGCTCCCAATCCAGGGTCCTCCCCAAGAGCCTGACTGGAAAGAAGGGTCACCCCACCCACCAAGGGCCTTGAAATCCCATGACCCCAAACCCAAAGACAAGTACATGGTTCGACAAGGTGAACAACATCCTTTGTCTCTCTGCCCTCACAGCTGTATTTAGGAGTCTGTCGTTGGATGTGTAGCATCCGGCCAGGCACTGCATCCTACACACATGCCTTGTGAGCCAAGGGACACTTTACAGTAGGACAAGGGTCACGTGTAAGGACACACCACGGCCTGTTTCTGGGCCTGTTGGGCCTCTCTGCCTGCCGATGCTTTGCCCAGCCCCCAGCCTTCCCCATCACCCCCCGGACACTGTTCCAACATCGGGGAGTTTGGACCAGAACAGAGAGGGAAAAACACTAACTGGTTTCCTAACAACACATTTCTCTCAACCACCCAGACCCAGGAGGGCTAAAACGACTGGCAACACCATCTTTTCATAAAGGACAAAGCCCCAGAGACTCTCACTGTGTCCAGAGAAGCACTGCATGAGGGGAGTCCGGCCCCTGGTCCCACACCAAGTGGGCGGGGCCCATTCAGACTGAACCAGATGGGCACGTCCAGGGCACAGCGGTGACTGGATGGTGTCACCATGAGCTGGTTTCTCAGCCACTTTCCTCTCGAGATCCCAGTTTGGACAGGCCTCCTGCCCAAAGGGGAATCATGTGTTCAGGGATGTCCACCTGTAAGATGTCCTTCCCACCCCTCTCCAGGACAGGATTCACCAGTCAGCGGTGATTGGTGAGAACAGTCAGGTACTTCTGTTCCACGTCCGGTAACAGGGCCTGATCTCCAGCTCCTCCACCTGGTCGTGTCCTAGGTTTACTGGGCACAGCAAAGTGTCCCCAGTGTCCATGAGACCTGTGCGCAAAGACAGGACACAGAAGGAGAACAAAGTGATTAAAAGTCACACCTGCGATGAACATTGGGGTGCACGTGTCTCTTTCTGATCTGGTTTCCTCGGTGTGTATGCCCAGAAGTGGGCACTGTTTATAATAGCCAGGGCATGGAAGCAACCTAGATGCCCATCAGCAGACGAATGGATAAGGAAGCTGTGGTACATATACACCATGGAATATTACTCAGCCATTAAAAAGAATTCATTTGAATCAGTTCTAATGAGATGGATGAAACTGGCGCCCATTATACAGACTGAAGTAAGCCAGAAAGATAAAGATCAATACAGTATACTAATGCATATATATGAAATTTAGAAAGATGGCAATGATAACTCTATACGCAAAACCGAAAAAGAGACACAGATGTACAGAACAGACTTTTGGACTCTGTGGGAGAAGGCAAGGGTGGGATGTTTAGAGAGAACAGCATCAAAACATGTATATTATCAAGGGTGAAACAGATCACCAGCCCAGGTTGGATGCATGAGACAAGCGCTCAGGGCTGGTGCACTGGGAAGACCCAGAGGGATCGGGTGGAGAGGGTGGTGGGAGGGCGGATCGGGATGGGGAATACATGTAAATCCATGGCTGATTCATGTCAATGTATGGCAAAAACCACTACAATATTGTAAAGTAATTAGCCTCCAACTAATAAAAATAAATGGAAATAAATAAATAAATAAATAAATAAATAAATAAATAAATAAAAGTCACACCTGCTAGAGACTAAGACTTACCACGGCGGGGAACTGTGGTGAACTGAATCCTCTGGCTGAGCATTTAAGACAGGCTCATCTCAGCAAAGGGAATTTGGGGTGAGGCCAAGCGAGGGAGGGAGCAAAAAAAAAAAAAAAAAGAGAAGTCTGGTGTGCCAGGAACCCACCAGCCCACAGGCAGCTCTCAGTCTACCCACTGCAGGACACAGGGACAGAGCAGGAGGGTCCCAGTGGGGAGCCTGCAGGCATCAGGTCCCCAAGTGATTCACCCGCAGACTGATGTTGCTGTGGGGTCTCACCCCTGGGGAGTCAGGGGACTTGCTTAGGCCCGGCTACAGGCAGTGGGGGTATGGAACCCAGGCTGGGTGCATTCCTGCCTCTCATGGTCTCTGCTGGGCACACACACACACGTGAGTACACACACACCCACATGTTCACACAGAGACAAGTGCCACGTGCAGAGCTGGATGTGCATCTGCCTTATAGCACAAAAGGGGATGGAGGCCCCGAGTGGTGGTCAGGCATCTCGGGCCACTGTCTCCCAGCCCAGAGACACTCACTGTCCCTCTGAAGAACCCTCAGCTCGCCCCCTCCTCCCACCAACTGGTTCAACAGAAAACAAATGAACATAACCAGGCTGAGATCCAGGGCAGTACTGGGTGCCGTGCGGGCAGCACAGGGCAGGGCATCACTTGCCCGTGATCATTCCATGGCCGAACTTGTCAGTGACCCACAGCAAGGCCTGGATCTGGGCAGAGCTCATCCCCAGCCTCTGCTATATCAACTCCTTCCCGGCTGCATCCTCCTAGTCCCGGTGCACGATGTGGACAGCTAGGGTACAGTGCTGGGTCCACATAGCACGGGCCGCCACTGCATCTCCAGGGTCTTGACACCATTTAAGATGAAACCCGTGTAAGGCTGTCGGTCAGAAAGACAGCTGAACCTCATCTCCCAGGGCTCCCAGGGCCTCAAGTGGCTGCAGAAACACAGAACCACAAAGGTCAGGAGCCTGACACAGAGCCGTCCAAGCTCACAGCCCTGGGACGGACCTCAGCCCAATATGTTTGAGCATCCTGCAAGTCGCTGACACAGAATGGGTGTGTCACATAGGGCTGGCTCCTTCTGTCCATCTCCACGCCGTCTGCTTACAGATAAAGGAAAGGTCTTCACAGAGCTGATGGATGTCAAGTGAGCTCATTAGGATGGACCCTCCTCTAACAGGATGGCTGGCCCCATCCGAAGGACACATTTAGAGACAGGCACATAGGAGAATTGGGGTGAAAAGGAAGGCAGAGCTCTCTGAGCCGAGACAAGCCCACCATGGCCAGCAATGCCCTGGAAGTGAGGGAGTAGGGATGGAAAAGACTCTCCACACAGCCCTCAGGAGAGTCAACATCAGCTGACACCTCAACCTCAGCTGCCGGCCTCCTGAACCAATATGGTTTGTAGTTTGAGCCACCCAGCCAGTGTGGCCCTGACACAAAAGCCGTTCTCCAAAGACGACATAGATGGCCAACAGGCACTTGAAAAGATGCTCAACATTCCTAATTATTAGACAAATTCACATCAAAACTCCAATGAAGTATCACTTTACCCTGGTCAGAATGGCCATCATCAATAAAACCTATGAAGAATAAATGCTGGAGAGGGTGGATAGCAAATAGAACCCTGGTACACTGTTGGTGGAAATGTAAAATGGTACAGTCAATATGAAGAACAGTGTGGAGGATCATTAAACAACTACAAACACAACTATCATATGATCCAGCAATCCCACTCCTGAATATATACCTGGAAAAGACAAAACTCTAATATGAAAAGATACGTGCACCCCAATGTTCATTGCAACACAGACAATATCTACAACAGACAAGATATGGAAGCAACCTAAATGTCCATCAATGGATGATTGGATAAAGAAGATGTGGTACACACACACACACACACACACACACACACTACTCAGAAATGACAAATAATGAAGTAATAACATCTGTGGCAACATGGATGGACCTAGAGATTATCGTATTAAGTGAAGTAAGTCAGAAAGAGAAAGACAAATATTCTATGGTATCTAAAAAGATGATAAAAATGAAATTATTTACAGAGAAGATACAGACTCAGAGAACAACTTATGGTTACCAAAGGGGAAAAGCAGGGGAAGGGATAAATTAAGAGTTTGGGATTAACAGATACACACTACCATGTATAAAAGAGTACTACTGTGGTGCTGGAGAAGACTCTTGAGAGTCTGTTGGACAGCAAGGAGACCAAGCCAGTCAAGCCTAAAGGAAGTGAACCCTGAACATCCATTGGAAGGACTGATGCTAAAGCTGAAGCTCCAATACTTTGGTCACCTGATGGGAAGAGCTGACTCACCTGGCCTCCATCCTCTCCCCACCTGAGTCCCTGCTCCTCACACCAGGTCCCCAGTCTCTCACAGACCCAGATGTCAGGAAGTCAGCACAGGCCTTGTGTGCTCTTCTCATCCCAGGAGCTCCTAGGGTTGACACAGGGCGGGGGATCTGTGGGATTCTGTCAGTCTTCCCTCGGGGTCCTGTCAGTCGTCCTCAGGGACCTCACCTTTACTCTGGGTAGGACTTCAGATTCTCTCCTCTCCCATACTAAGGTCCCAGCCCTTACACCATGACTCCAGTCTCTCTGAGACCCAGATGTCAGGAAGTCAGCCCCCTATACCAGGACCCAGTCTCTCTGACACCCAGATGTCAGGCAATGCAGCATGTGTTCATTTGCCCTATGTCCTCCCAGAGCCCACTCTGCTCTGAGATCCAGGGTCCCCTCAGTCTTCCCTCAGTGTCTTCACCTTGACTCTCAAAAGAACTAAGATCTTCCCCTCTGCCCATCTGAGACCCTGCCCCTTCTAACAGTTGTCTAATGTCTCTGAGACACGGATGCAGAAGTCAGAATAGGCTGCCAAGTGCTCATCCCACCACCAGGGTCACCCAGGGCTGACAGAAGGGGCACGGATTAGTGGGGTTACCTTATATCATCCCTCAGGGACCTCATAATTAACCCTGGCAGATCTGGGGATGCCCTTTGTGTTGACCAGAGGCAGGACCCTCACATCAAGGCTCAGGGAGCACAGAGGGTGGATGAGCACATGCTGCATTTCCCGACATCCGGGTCTCAGAGAAACTCGGGCATGGCCTCAGGTGAGCAGAGGGAAGAAGCCCAGCTCCTCCAAGTTTCTACTTGAGGACCCTGAGGGAGGACTGAGGGGACCCTGGACCCCAATCAGAGGAGAACTCAGAGAAGCCTGTAGCTGCTGTTGGTCCTTGGCAGCCCTGGGGTAGGATGAGCCCAAAATGCCTGGTCTCACTTCCTGACATCGGGGTCTCAGACTGGGGACCTTGCATATGGGGTGGGGCCTCAGGTGGGCTGATTCCCAGGTGCTGCGGGTGTCAGGTTGAGTACCCTGACAAGGGACTAGAGGACCCTGGACACCAATCAGAGGAGACCTCAGAGAAGTTCTTCTCTGTTGTCAGTCTGGGGAGACCATGGGGATAGATGAAGGCAACAGGCATGTGCTGACTTCCTGACATTCGGGTCTTGGAGAGACTGGGGCCCTGGTATAAAGGGCAGGGCTTCAGGTGGGAAAAGCCGAGAATCCCATGTTCTGCCCAGAGGCAAGGTTAGGTGCCTGAAGGAGGACTGAGGGGGCCCTGTGTGAGGACTGATGGAACCCCACAGATTCCCGCCTCTGTAGTCATACCTGGGAGACCTTGGGGTGACAAGAGCACACTAGGCCTGTCTGCCTTCCTCACATGTGGGTCTCAGAGAGATTGGGTACCTCGTGAAAGAAGCGGGGTCTCAAAATGGTGGACAGTACAATCCCCGGTCCTGCCTAGAGTCCAGGCTCCATGCAAGGAAGGACTGAAGCAGTTAGACCCCAAATAGGAGGCAGCGATCCTGGCCCTTGTGGGAGCTCTTGGAGGCTATGAACGGGGTGAGCAGGGTGAGCCATTTATTGATTGCTGGCTTAGGGACCTTGAAAGGTGAGGTTTTTTGGGCAGAGGGCAGAGGCTACAGGTCGGCACAGGCTGGACTCCCCAACCCCGAGGGAGGACTGAGCAGACTCCTGCCACTGTGGTCAGTTCTGGGAGGCCAGGCAGGACATGAGGAGGAGCTGAGGACCGAGCATCTCACCAGTCTAAGACCTGCAAGAGGCCCTGGGTGAGTATGGCCGCATGTGGAGCCCCTCAGCCCTTTCTGTTCAGACTTGGACCTTTTTTGACTTTCACTGCAGGCCCCCAAAGGTGAGGGACCAGGCCAGCCAGAGGAAAGGTGAACACTACAAGGGAACCCCGATGTGACCTCCCACCACACAATGGGGGGACCTCACAGAGTCCACCACCCTTACCATCTCAGAAGGCCCATGGCTGTGCCACAGGATACCATCGAGGTGTCCTCTCCATTTCTCCCACAGGAGCTCCAGGAACCAGCAGGGGAAAGCAGAGGTCTGAGGCCCATGTCCTGAGGTCAGAGAGCAGAGGAGGTCCAGGTAGTGCCAGAAGTCAAGGTGAGGATGGTGCCCTGAGTGTGCACGAGGGGCTCCCCATCCCAGAACAGAGGGGACCATGCAAGGCCCTAATCCCTGCACCTTGTAAGTGCCAGAAATCTCGGGCTGTGCTGTCTGCATCCTGGGGAGTCACTTCACTTCCTCCTTCAGGTAGCCAGGGGATCCTCCCCTGTGAGATCTGAGTGAACCCCTCAAGGGGAGACCAGTAAGTGGCCTGAGTCAGACTGCCCAGCATGCGGTTCTCAGTCGAGGCCACTTCCACCACTTCTTCCCCCAATCCCCTTGGTCTTCGTCTGTCCCCTGCCTCACTACTGTCTGTGCTTTGATTCCAGTCGTGCTTGTTGCTGAGATGAGTGAGCTGAGCAAGCACAAGGAAGGCCTTCAGGGCCCAGGCAATGCCCAGGGCCTGGTGGAGGTGCAGCACTTGGGGGCTGAGACAGGGGAGGCTGCATCCCCCTTGGCCTACTCCCCCATAGTGTCCTCCTCGGCCACTGGAGAGGCCTTGCCTCAGGAATCTCTGAATGAGATGGTGGCTAACCTGATGAAGTTTCTGATCCTCAAGTATCAGGCCAAGGAGCTGACCTCACAGGCGGAAATGCTGAAACAGGTCCTCAGGGATAACCAGGAGCACTTCCCGGTGGTCTTCAGCCAAGCCTCGTAGTGCCTCCAGCTGGTCTGTGGCATGGAGGTGAAGGAGACGGACCCCAGGGAGCACATCTACATCATGGTCCCGACCCTGGCCCTCAACTGCCGTTCAGTGCTGAGTGTTGGGCAGAGCCTGCCTAAGGCTGGCCTCCTGATGCTGGTCCTTGGCCCAATCATGCATAATGGAGACTGTGCCCCTACGGAGGAGGTCTGGGGAGCACTCAGCAGGATGGGTGTGTGTGTCGGGAGTGAGCACTGAATCTTTAGGTAACTCAGGGAGCTGCTGACCCACGTGCAGGTACAGGAGGGGTACCTGGAGTACCAGCAGGTCCCTGACAGCCACCCTGCCTGCTACAAGTTCCTGTAGGGTCTCCGGGCCTCTGCAGAGACTAGCAAGTGGCAAGTCTTGCGTTTCTGCTCACGGTCAAGTGAAGGAGTTTGAGGTCCTTCTCACTGCAGTCTGCAGAGGCTGTGAGGGAAGAGGATGAGGTGGCCTGAACAAGAGCAGCAGCCAGGCTGATCCTTCCCTCTGTGATTAAAGAGGGAGCGGTCAGCCTTCTCAGAAGTGAGGGCCCTGGCCAGTTGGAGAAACTGGTGTGTCACATCTTTGGGTTCCTGTTGTCTTTGATGACATGGAGGTTCATCTCTGTTTTCCTTAGAAAATTTTCAAACTGTGATTGTTTTTATAGGAGGCGAAATAAACTTCAGTGTCTTAGTTTTGTGAATGATGTTGATCACAATGTGTTTGTGCTTACCCAGTTCAAGAACAAGAGTTTTGCTGTTTTGTAAAAGAGATTGGGAACACTTCCACTGTGCTTTGTGGTCCTGAACAGGACACAATGAAAGTGGAATTAGAACTGTTTTGGAAAAGTGAGCTTACTTAGCAATAATATTGATGGGGGAAGAATTAGATGATAAAAGTAATTGTAGTGAATCCATGCTTTTGCCCTTCTTGTGTGCCATTCTCAAAAACTAAATTATCTCTGTTTATTTGGATTTGCCTGGGTTATTTAAGGAAGTAGCATACAATTAATCTGAGCTCCCTGCTGACTGGCACATTTATTCTGAAGACCTTTATGGAGCCTCTTCCCTATGAAAGGCCATGTTAGCAGTGGGGACAGCAGGAGAAGCAGGACACCCCCACACCTCAAGTGATGATATAGGAGTCACACTCACACGAGGAAGGTGGAGAGACATCACCTAGGCCCACTGAACAAGGCTACACAGGGCAGGGTGGTGGGGCTCCAGGAGGAGCACTCAAGTGTCAGTGCCTGAGCCAGGGCTGTTTGGGGCTTTGAAAAGCTGGGTTGCTTCTGTGGGAGGCTGGGTGGTGACATCCCTCCGACCTGCAGACAGTGTCTTGGGCGTGACGGGAAAGTCTGAAATGGATCATTGCTGTGATGTGTCCTTTTGCATCTTGGATAAGAGAGATATCTTTCTGGGTCAGGACAGAAGGGGCTGTAATTCTTGTCACTTTGCTCTTGACCACAGGGGCAAAGGAGGGCTCTTCTACCCAATATCTGCCAGGAATCCTTCAGAACTTTGGTTGCAGCCCCTTGAAATGTTTCCCAAGAAATCCATGGAACTACTCTCTTTCCTGGTCCTAGGGATCCAGAACCCAAGGTGTTAATTAGCTTTAAATTATCTTGATTGTAGTTGGCCATTTTAAACAAGGATTCGACCTTTGTTGGGGCTGCAATGAAGGAAAGTAATGTTTGGATGGAAGATCAGCTGGGATAGAGGCAAGGAGTGCTTCTTGCTTCTGTTACTTGTAGCAGCTTGGGTCCTGCTGGAACACTCCTCCACATCCAAATTTCACAGTTCCTCTAACTGGAACTGGGGCTTGCCAGGTAGGTCAAAAGATGAAGAATCTGCATTGTGGGAGACCTGGGATCAATCCCTGGGTCAAGAGATCACCTGGAGAAGGTCATGGCAACCCACTCCAGTATTCTTAACTCGAGAATTCCATGGACAGAGGAGACTGGTGAGCTACAGTCCATGGAGTCTCAAAGAGTCGGACAAGACTGAGTGACTAACACTATGGTCCACTACCGTCTAGGTAGAAAAGTTTCTTAGTACATTTATGAAGCATCCTATTTGGCATATTTGCTCTTCCACATCCTATTGAGGTGCAAATTCTCTGACCCACCCTGGACAACAATGCAGGCAACCCACTCCAGTGGACAGTGGAGGAGTGTCTGGGGGAAACTGTGTGAGAAATTCCTGCCCCGCCATCACAGGGCCAACAGCCACCAGGCCTTGCGAGCTCTGTCATCCCTCAGGCACATCCTGCAGCCCAGCACATGGGGCTCCTCACACCAGCTCGCCTCCCAGATGAAGAACTGAGGCCACGGAGCTTGGGCATCTTCCCAAGACCAGGTGCTAGTGAGGGCTGGGGTGGGCTCAGAGTCCTGGTCTCAATTCCTCTGGAGACCCCGCCCTTCCTGCCCACCCCAGGCCATGGCCCGACCTTCCTACTTCTCACGCCTTCCTCTTCTCAGTGCTACACGATCCTCTGAGGTGACAAAATGCAGGCCTGTGAAAGGAAGGGGACAAGGAGAATCAGAAGCACTGTGGGGTTGCTCTGTGCTTTGCTGAGAACTGACTCTGCTGGGGGCCGCTGTCTCTGTCCAGTGCCAGCGCCTCCTGTGTGAGGGCGGTGCCCTGTCCCTGCTGCTGCCATGGGCCTCCTGCCCAGTGGAACCTGCCAGGCTGACCAGCTCCTCACTGAGCAGGAGGGAGGGAGAGCCTGACTGTATGGTCCCAGTGCCCACTGGGATAAGGCCCTACAGGAGCCTCGGCTGATATGGGAGGGAAGGTAACACGGGTGGACCCCCAAGGCTCCAGGGCTCCCAAGCCACAGCAAGGGAGGGGAGCAGCTGGAGGGCCTCTGGGCTGGGGACACCAGGGTGGGTACTCCAAGCACAGGGGCAGGAGAACGAGGCTGAGAAAGGCAGGCCTTGGACATCATGATGGCTTGTGTGTGTCCTGAGCCACAGCTGACAAAGACCCCTCAGCTCCCTGGCCCCATCCTGCCCATGCTCTGCAGATCCCCCATCTCAGCCCGGTGCTGCCAAGGGCAGATCCATGCTAACAAATCCGTCCTCGGTCCGGGTGCCCTGGACCTCAGACGGCCCTGCCAGGTGTCTTCCCCATGCCTTATGGAAGCCACCTTCCTCCCAACCCTCCCCACTGCCTCCACTCTCAGCAGATGCCCCATCCCCTGCCCAGGGCCTAGAGAAAGAACAAAGGAGAGGAGGAACTATTGGGACAGGCATGCTCTGTGTCCTTGCCAGGGCCTGGGATGGCACCACGCAGGGATCAGAGAATTCAAACCTCAAATAATCTGCTAGGTTACTGTCACCTCGTTCCATGGCTGAGGAGATGCTGAGAGATAGAGAGATAGCACATGACAGCACGGGACCTGACCACACGCACCTCCATCCTTACTTCTTTCCTTGTACCTGTAGGAGGGGTCCCTGTTCACTGGAGCAGGGTGATCGCAGAGCAGCACAGGCAGTTCAGGCGGAGGGCCTGGACCTCAGCAGGGTCTCAGCACCTCGCAGGGAGCCTCCATTTCCACGTGGCGGTCAGGATGGGGAAAAGGTCCCAGAGGAACCCAGCCCAGAGACTCCCGGGCCTTTCCTTCCCCAAGCACAGCAGAGCCACAGTTCTCATAGGCTCACGAGGCCCCACGTGATCTGGTTCCTACCCTGGCGCCCTGCTCTCCTCGCCCCTGGATTCACACCTGGTAGCCATGAAGGCCATCCTTCCATCCTTGGAACACTCCAGTCTGTTCCTACCTCAGAGCCTTTGTAGGGTGTGAGGAATCACATCGTGTCCCCTCAGAGTCAGGTGCTGGAGTGTCAGTCCCAACTGCCTCGTCATGACCTTACAAAGAATAGGTCTTCACAGCGCTGATGCGGGTCAAGTGAGCTCATTAGGATGGACCGTCCTCTAACAGGACGGCTGTCCCCATACAAAGGACACATTTAGAGACAGACAGGCACACGGGAGAGCTCTAGAAAGGTGGAGCTCTTCAAGCCCAGACACGCCCACAATGGCCAACAATGCCCCAGAAGGCAGGGGGGAGAGATGGGACAGACTCTCCCCACAGCCCACAGAAGAGCCAACATCAGCTAACACTTTGACCTCAGCTGCTGGCCTCCTGAACCAACACGGAATGTAGTTGAGCCACCCAACCTGTGGGACCCAGAAACGACTGTCAGCATTTGGAGACAGAGGGTCAGCCCGGTCCAGACATCATTCCGCAGGGGCAAGGGGGGAATGGGGGGATGACTTCCACACTCCCAGTACCTCGGGCTCACTCCTCCACGTCTGCACAACTTCATGTGTCTGTTTTCACACTTACACTTATCCTGATTTAGTCTCCCCTTAGCCAGATTCCCAGTCTGTCAATGGTCACTGTATAGCCACCCAATACAACAGAAAGAGTTATGGAGACAGCAGAATGGACACAGAGTTGCCCTGAAACAACTGTGGCTAAACCACCTTTCATAGATTTTACAAACGAGATGACTGGCATATACCATAATGCTAGGGCCCCTTCCAGGCCTCGAAATGCCAATGACTCTGAAGCTTAATCTTAAGCTTCATTAGCTTCACTGTTCATTTCTGTCTGGTCCAGACACTTACAGAGGGAAATGAAACACTGAGAAAAGGCTTGGGACTCAGATAACAAGGCAGAAGGCAGGGAGATACCTAACCAGAATCAAGGATAAGGCAGTCAGAATGGATTCCAGATAACCAGAATACAAAATTACCTGGGAGTGTGGGACTTCTCTGGTGGTCAAGTGGTTAAGACTTCTCACTTCCACTGAAGGGGACATTGGTTCGATCCCTGGTTAGGGAACTAAGATTCCACATGCCTCACAGAAAGGTCAAAAGAAATAAGTACAAATTTAAAAGTCATCTACATTTACTGAGGGTTCATAAAGTAAAATAAAATTTAAAAAAAGGAAAAAGTACCTGGAAGTGAGTGACTAGCATGTGACCTAAAGAATGGAACAACAGCCTGAGCTGGGACACCACACAAGGACCCAAACTACACAGCTGTCTTTCCTCCATGGCTGAGGTGAGAAACTTGACATGATGTTGAGTAGACACTGAGTGGTAGGAAGAGGAAGCAGTTCAGGGGAGGTGGGCTTCTTGAACCAGCATCAGAGAAGAACCTTGCTGGACCAGCACAGATTCAAGTCAAGTAACACAGAAACCAAAAAGACAGCTGACACAGACAACCCTCTGAGTCTGTCAAGACTGAATTCCTGGATGGTACAGTCATAGCATCCAATGTGTGCCAAGCTTGGTAGGACCTCCTAGGTCCCATGTTCCATGCCCCCACCCTCTATGGGGACAGGGAGCAGGTCACTAGTGCAGGAGTCAGGACTGGCTCCTTGAGGTGGACTCCTGTCTCACTACCATCCACACACTACCCACTCTGCAGTGTACCACTCAGAGCCTGCCTCCTTCTTCTCACAGGGAGAGGCATCCTAGCACAATGAGTGTTTCTACAAAGAGTGGTGCTGTGTCCAATGAGATTACTGACATACTTGCCTTGCTTGCCTGCCTTGCACACACTGACCCCTGGGCAGGGCCCATATCATCACCTGCCAAGTCCAGAGTGGTACAACAGAGTTGATGAGTGCTAAGTGACTCAAAGTGAACAGACAGCACTGGTAAGTGCCTACTCTGCAGAGGCAGCTCTGGGGACACTACCAAGGTAAACTGGGTGGGGTCTTTATCCTCAGTTTGTGGTGTAGCTGGGGTAACAGTGCATACATGCACACACGCAGACACACACACCCATACATACACACACAAAGAAACCGACCAAGGTATCCTTGTACAAAAAGAGTATTATAGAGAGGGTTCCCGAAGTTTGTGCACACGCACACACAGACACACAGACACACACACACACACACACACACACACACACACAGAGAGATACCATCCAGGGTAACAATTCACAAAAAGAGTACTATGGAGAGGGTTCTGGAAGGTTGTGGGGAGGAAGGAACGGTCCTGAAGTCAGCCTCAGAGGCTTCAGGAGGGCACAGGAAGTGAGGAGGGAAGGATCTGCCATGAGCAGCAGTGTGGAGGGCTGGGCACCCAGAGAGTCAGGCTGCAGGAGTGGAGGCCTGGCCATGACCATCGAGGAGACAAGGGGAAGTGCTGCTGCGACCAAAGCAGAAAGGTCTGTGGTGGGGGTCAGAGCCCCGAGAAGCATGGGGAGCAAAGGCTGATCCTGGGCCCAGAACTGTTTTCATTGACCTCATTTGACAGACGGGCAAGATGAGGCCAGAGTGCTGCAGGCACTCAAACACCAAGTTGTGGGAGTCAGGGGTCGCTTCGGGAAAGCTGTGTTTTAGGATTCGTGGTTATACTACCAGGGTGGCCTGGGTGGCAGGGGCTGGAGAGGGATTAGAATCTGCCTGTGTCATGTCAGCAAAGGCCCTGGGTTTAAGAGAGCTCAGGAAGCACTGGACAATCAGGGTATTCTTCCAGAAACTTCTTAAGGATTCTATCTGAGACTCCTCTACTCCTATCTGCTGATTTTGTGCCAGAGGGACCTGAGTGGGAGAGGGGTGGCTGGGAAAAGAGACTCTCACGCTTTGTCAAAGATGTGCAAGGAAGGCTCAGGCACAGGCCCTCCACATGTACCTGAGGTGACCTGAATCCTCTGGGGACGTGACGGGAAGGCAATGCACTCTGGATCAGCACCCCAGACACACACTGAGCTCCATGCCCCCCACGCCACCATCCCTGGCATCCCTCCTCAGAGATTCCAGATTCTAGGAGCATTGCCTTTCCTAAGGACCCTTGTGCTGATCCCCTGTCTGCAGCTTGTCAGAAAGTTCCCCATCTTCTCCACCTTTGTAGACCCCATGCCAGGCACCAAGGCGGTGCTCACACACCAGCGAGTGAGGGGGTCAAAGAAGGAAGAAAGGTGACCAGTGGCCATTGACAGAGCTATTGATGGACCAGTCACCAGACTGTCTGCATCTGGAGGAGGGGGTGGTTGGGCACACGCCGTCTGTGCTTCCAACATGCCTGATGCTAAAGAAGCCCATTGACATGTCCCGGGAACACAGTTCCACTAGACTGTTTTCCTCATTGATTGACCACCAAAGGAACATCTCTGTGTTTGGATCCAGCCTCCCTGGTGTTCAGTCTCACCTTGCTTCCTCAGATGGTGCACATGCCACCTCCACCCCCATGGGAAAGTAGACATTCTTCTTAATGAAGGGCTCAGGCAATGCCACAGAGCACACAGCATTCTCCTGCCAAATTCCACAAAGGATACATGACATTTCAACACACTGGCTACTCTAGCAACTGGGCTTTTGTCTCCTTGCTAAAGTGGGTTCCCCACCTTAGCCATGATGTTACTGAATTGAAACAGACACAGACTGACAAGCAAAGCCCCACAGACTGTCAAAGCATCCAGTCTTCTGGACACACACAGGAGGAGTCCAAACAGAGTGCAGAAGACAGAACACTCTATCAACAGTGAGCCTGGAGCACTCAACTCAGCAGTGGACAGAAAGGATGGAGGCCACTTACATGAAGGTATCTTTGTTGATGCCACGTCATTATGAGTATCAAGAAAGCACATGGATGCCAGACACACCAACAGCTGTCCACAGTTCTGAACCTTCACTTAGACCTAGATTGTGGAGACAGGCCTCAGCCAGGGCCTGAAAGCAGGTCACTTGTTTCCATCAGAAGTTCCCTTAGAAAAGTGTCCATTAACTTACCTTGTGGCTCAGATGGTAAAGGATCTGCCTGCAATGCAGAAGAGCCAGGTTTGAACCCTGGGTCAGGAAGATCCCCTGGAGAAAGGAATGGCTACCCACTCCAATATTCTTGCTTGGGAAATTCCATGGACAGAAAAGCCTGGTGGATTACACTCCATGGGGTTGCAAAGAGTCAGACATGACTCATTGACTAACACTTTCACTGTGATCCAGACTACAGCCAAACCAAAGTGCAACTCTTCTTAACAAAGTGGAACAGTTTCTTAACCCAAATTGTGTTATTCGGAAAATATTTTACACATGTTTCACATGTTTCATACACTCACAATTGAGAAACAAATACTTTCTCTCTCCTTCATATCTCAGGTCAGTTGCCACATCTGTATAGTTGAGGATTTTGCCTTTAATAGCAACATTCATTCAATGCAGATTTTTATTTTATGACACTATCAGAATAACAGTAAGAACTCTGAATCAAAGGATGTGAAAGGTCAAAGGCAGTTTGTGATCAGACCCTTGCTTTTCAAATTGCTATCCATACACCAGACACTTAGGCATCAACTGGGATCTGGTCAGAAGCACAGAATCTCAGGTCCACCTCAGAACATGTGAATCAGAGGCCACATTTGACAAGATCACTAAGGGATCTGAATGCACACTGAAATCTGAGTTCTAGGTCACTGGTTTTCAAACTGTGTTCTTTGGGGGACCTCTATCACTGCAGATGGTGATTGCAGCCATGAAATTAAAAGATGCTTACTCCTTGGAAGGAAAGTTATGACCAACCTAGATAGCATATTAAAAAGCAGAGACATTACTTTGCTAACAAAGGTCCGTCTAGTCAAGGCTATGGTTTTTCCAGTGGTCATGTATGGATGTGAGAGTTGGACTGTGAAGAAAGCTGAGCACCGAAGAATTGATGCTTTTGAACTGTGGTGTTGGAGCAGACTCTTGAGAGTCCCTTGGACTGCAAGGAGATCCAACCAGTCCATTCTAAAGCAGATCAGTCCTGGGTGTTCATTAGAAGGACTGATGCTGAAGCTGAAACTCCTATACTTTGGCCACCTGATGCAAAGAGTTGACTCATGGAAATGACCCTGATGCTGGGAGGGATTGTGGGCAGGAGGAGAAGGGGACAACAGAGGATGAGATGGCTGCATGGCATCACCGACTCAAGGGACATGTGTTTGAGTAAACTCCGGGAGTTTGTGAAGGACAGAGAGGCCTGCTGTGCTGCGATTCATGGGTTTGCAAAGAGTCGGACACAACTGAGCGACTGAACTGAACTGAACTGAACTGATCCGAGGAGTGGGCCGGGAAGAGATTAGGAAGAAGGCGGGTGGAGAACAGGCCTCACTTCAGCTGAGCAGCTTGCCTCTGATTTGTTTGGAAAGCTGAACCCCACCCTATCCCCCGGTCAGATATCCCATGGACACAAAGTTTGGAGAATCACAGTTCTGGACCAATCATCTCATTTTCTAAATGCACAACCGAAATCTTCCAAATAACATAAGGGAATTTTACCAAAATCACATTATAGTCCCTTGAACACTGTTAGAGAATTTTGAAGTTTACAAAGCCTGGGAATCAAGAAAAATCTTCATATGCAGTGTTGCTGGAATAACCTCCCACCTGCAGAAGTAGAAGCAAAGACAGTCCCTGAGACCCAGTGGGAGACAACATGATGTCCAAGGCTGTGCCCTGGAAAAGCCCTGCGACATGAGTGGCATTTTGTGCTACCTGGTTTTCAGCAGAGGAGAAAAACACCCAGAGATAGTAAGTGCCAAAGCTACACAGCAAGAGAGGAACTGATGTCCAAACCTAGGCCCCTGGATCCCAAAGCCCAGGCTGTGGATCATGTCATTTGAATCATGAGCACAAATAGACAGCCCCTCTGTGTGCCCTAAGCATCGGCCCAGCCTATGAGCTACACAGACACACATTCACTCAAAAAAGGAGCCATCTACACTCATGGACCTTTGGAATACAAATAATGGGCATCTATGCCAATGCCTGGGCTCCTGCTATAAGTGCAAGGCAAGGGACATGCAAATTTGGTTGCTATATCTTTGTGGTAATGAGAGTTAAGAATCCATTTCAATATCCATTGCTATGTATCTGACATCTCCATGCCTTGGGAAAGTTAGAAAGATTAAGAAGGCAGAAATGGTCAGGGGAGGAAAGGGAAAAGTAATATTTTACAATGTATTGACATTTATTTAGCACCTCATTTTTATATTCATACCCTCCAAGCACTGCCTGGAGCTTTTTGCCATGGAAGCTCTTATTACTAACCGCCTTTAATTAAAACTTAAGCTGCAAAAAAAAAGAAAAAAAAGACAATCCAATCAAAAAATGGTCAGAACACCTGAACAGATATTTCTCCAAAGAAGACATAGATGGCCAAAAGACACATGAAAGATGCCTCAACATTCCTAATTACTAGACAAATGCAAATCAAAACTCCTATGAAGTATCACCTTACACTGGAAAGAATGGCCATCATCAAAAAAACTACAAAGAATAAATGCTGGAGAGGTTGCAGAGAAAAGGGAACCCTTGTACACAGTTGGTGGAAAAGTAAACTGGTACAGTCAATATGAAGAACAGTATGGAGGTTCCTTAAACAACTACAAATAGAAGTACCATATGATCCAGCAATCCCACTCCTGCATATACACCTGGAAAAGGCAAAACTCTACTCTGAAAAGATACATGCATCCCAATGTTCATTGCAGCAATATTTACAATAGCCAAGATATGTAAACAATGTAAATGTCCATCAACAGATAAATGGATAAAGAAGATGTGGTACACACACACACACTCACACAGGAATACGTCTCAGCCCTGAAAAATAATGAAGTAATACCATTTGCCGAAACATGTGTTGACCCAGGGGTTATTATACTAAGTGGAGTATGTCAGAAAGAGAAAGACAAATATTCTATGATATCACATATTGATGGAATCTAAAATGATGGTACAAATGAAATTATTTGCAAAGCAGAAACAGACTCAGAGAAGAAATTTTGGTTACCAGAGTGAAAAAAGAAGGGGAAGGGATAAATTAGGACTTTACGATTAACAGATGCACACTACTATGTATAAAATAGTACTACTGTCATGCTGGAGAAGACTCTTGATAGCCCTGTGGACAGCAAGGAGACCAAGTCAGTCAATTCCAAAGAAATCAAGCCTGAATATTCATTGGAAGGACTGATGCTAAAGCTGAAGCTCCAATATTTTGACCACCTGATGTGAAGAGCCAACTTACTGGAAAAGACCCTGATGTTTGGAAAGACTGAAGAAAGAAGGAGAAGAGGGTGCTAGAGGGTGAGATGATTGGATGGCATCATCGACTCGATGGACAGGAGTTTGAGTAAACTCTGGGAGACAGTGAAAGTCAGGGAAGCCTGGTGTGCTACAGTCCATGGGGTCACAAAGTCAGACAAAACCGAGCGACTGAACAAAAATGTATAAAATGCATAAATAAGGTCCTACTGTAAAGAACAGGAAACTATACTCAATATCTGCAATAACCTATAATGGAAAAGAATCTGGAAGTGTTTATATATATATAAAGTGAATCACCTTGCTATACAGCAGATGGACACAACATTGTTAATCAACTATGTGAATATGAGTGAATGCCATTCAGTCATGTCAGAATCTTTGCAACCCCGTGAACTATGCAGTATACAGTTCATGGAATTCTCCAGGCCAAAATACTGGAGTGGGTAGCCTTTCCCTTCTCCAGGGGATCTTTTCCACCCAGGAATTGAACTGGGGTTCCTGCATTGCAGGCAGATTCTTTACCAACTGAGCTATGAGGGAAGCCCTAACTATATTTCAATTTAAAAAAAAAGTGAAGTTGGAAGAGTGGGCCAGCAAATGGCACAATGAGCAAGCAGCACATTACTGTCAAACCCTAGTGTCATTTCAGACACCAAGCTGGCCCCTTTCCTAAAGCCTCCTCCAAGTGTCATTTGGGAACACTCTAGTTGGGAAATACAACAGGCCAAGGCCAGCCTCCCATATCGTCTTGTCTTCACTGCCTGCACTATTCCTTCAAAGGCAGTAAGTGAGGGGCCCACACTGCTATACTCCCCCTGGCACTTGAAGCTACCATGGTTCATGCTGCTGGGGAGTTGGTCTGGGGAAACCTGTACCACATCTTCCTTCTCTGCACAATGCATCAGCAGGAGCCACTCTGCTCAGCCTGGGGGACCCTGGGTGCCACAGAGGGCAAATCAACCTTCTTCTGGGGGCCAGGAGAATCTGGGCTCAACACCTTCACCTCTGTGTGTGTTCAGTCACCAAGTCGTTTGTGACTCTTTGTGACCCCATGGACCGCAGCATGCTAGGCTTCCCTGTCCTTCACCACCTCCCAGAGTTTGCTCAAATTCACATCCATTGAGTTGGTGATGCTATCTAACAATCTCACCCTCTATCCCAGCAATAACTCTCAGAACATAAAGACCTAATGTCATCTCTCTAAACCTCATTCTGGAGTCAGGAAGAATTGGAAACCTCCACACAAGCCAGGAGAAGTCAGCCTGAAGAAGACAGTGCCCTTGTCTAGTTTAGTGAGGATAGGCACCAGCTGCCAGGGCCGCTCATCCTGGAAAGAACCATGCTGGTCATCGCCTGACTCACCTGTGTACTTGTTGCCTGACCCTGTGTATGGGAGGCACACAAAGTTTTTTTTTTTCCAGTCACTGACTAACTAAATGACTGAATCAATGAATTCTTCTCAGGGAGAGAAGCAATGGCTTACCTTTAAAACTGCAAATGAGGGCAACTGTACGCAGGGCACAGGTCAGATGCCCTAAGAGTCGCGTCTGAGTTTGACCCAGTCTAGTATCCCAGCCCTTTCCCATGACCTTGCTCCAGCTGAACACCTGGGTTCAGTTCCCTCCATGGGTCTGACACTTCTAGGGGCCCTTCTCCAATTTCCCAGCCGAAGAGACCCTCTTCATTACAAGACCCAGCTCAGATGGCCCTCCCATTAAAAAGGCCTCCATGGTCCCTTAATGGGAGTCAGTGTTTGCTTTCCCACGCTTCATGCTCCCCAACCTCTGCCTTGTTTCAGGCACTGAGCTTGACAGGTCTGCCAGGAAGATGCACTCCAGCCTCCCCACCCCCCAGCCCTGAGTGATTCAGGGGTGAGTGGACACCTGATGCCCTGCGCGGTGGAGGAGCCTCTTGTAGGATGGATGTCCTTGGAGTTGAATGCACTTTGCCTTGTGAGTTCTGGTACCCAGACCTGCCCTCTCCCATCAGGCTGTGCTTACACCACAACTAGCAGATGGCCGGGTGGCCAGAACACTGGAAGCAGTTCTCCTGCCCCACCCAGCAGTTGTCTGATGCAAAAAACACCAAGAACCCCTCCTTCCAGCCTGCATGCAGGGCAGAGCACAGTGCCACCCAGGCAAAGGCACTTGGTGTTCTGTGTGTGCACACAGCCACCACTCAGGCACCAGTTCCTGGTTTCAGTTCTCCCACTCGGTCAATAGCAATCACGAGGCCTCAGGCACTGTGAGGGCCTGACCACTGGGGCCCAGTGTGGCACCTCCAATGCCTGTCTATGCTCTGCACTTCCTGATGGGCTGGCAGGAACTATCAGATCAACATCGCAGGTAGAGGGATGCCCCACCCACTCCTGTCTGCTCCCAGTCCTTGGTGGTAAGTCTCCAGCCAGCCTATGGCACCAACTACCCTCCTCCCACCCACAGGAACAGCCTCATGAAGGACCCATCCTGAGAAGGCTGGCCCTGGCATGGTCCGAGGAGAGGTGGCGAGATGAGGCCTTGGTACAGGGTTGACATCCCCTGCCCCACGGCTTATGAGGACCCATCCTGGGGATAGTCAGTGTGTACTCAGCCCTGGACTCAAGGCCACAGCCCAGCTCCTACAACTTTAGCTGGGCTGGCAAGGGGAGAGGCATTTCCTAGCAAGTGAGAAGATCCAGGCATGTGGAACATGGGTGGCATAGAGGGAAGTGACTTCTTTGCTTTGCTGTCCACAGGGGGATGACCAGCCTAGGATGAAGAATAGTGAGAACCAGGGTGGGGGGGGGCTTTCCCAGGGTTTTCCTGGCAGCTGAGAAAGCTTCAGGCAGTGGACCTACATGGGCTCATGATTTGACAGGAGTGTCTGAACCTTAAAGACACCGAATGTTCCACTAAGGCAGGCCTGACCTGCTGGCATCAGAAGTCCTCTTTGGAAAACCTGCATCCCTGGTACGAGGGCCAGGGAGCCCAGGAGGCAGGTCCCAGAAGACTGGGACATCTCAGACATCTCTGATCTTCTGAGCCTGTGGCAGCAGCCCAGCCCCTCACCCCATAAAGAGCTGGTACCCCCCCCCAGTCACACCACCAAGAGAGCAAATGGCACTGGAGTCCTCCCTCACAGGTGCCCTACATCCCGGGAAGCAGGGGAGCTGGCTGCCCTGATCTGTGGCAAGGCCCACAGCACTACCAGCACAAGAGCCCAGGAACCACAGGAAGAGCTGGTCACTTACTGTCCAGCTGCCAAGCAGAGCAAAGACACTGTGCAACACAGGCTGGGCTCACTGGGTCACATGACGGAGGAGACGGATGACACCCCCCAATCCCCATCCTCACTGCCCAGGGACTACAGCATAGGCCGCAGGGTCACACTGAGTGACCAGGAGCCAGGGGTCATGACGAGGGCTGCCGCCCCCCAGGAGGCTGGGCCCACAGAGCAGGGCATGTGGTCAATACAATGTGGCCTCCTGGGGGCTTGATGGATGGGCAACCAACCAAGGTACAGTCCAAAATGACACTGAAGCCAAGGGCAGACGCCCCAGTAAACAGGTCACAATCCCTCATCCACGTTCGGCTGCAAAGCCAGTTCTCAGATCTGGCACCAAGGAACGGGGATGGGTTGGGTCCCCAGGGGAAGGACCACAGCAGACTGACACAGCAACAACCCCAGCCCCTCCCAAAGGGACCTCGGGCTCTGCAATGATGAACCCACCCAAGGAGGTGGGACCACCAGAGGGGTGCAGGTTGCCAGACTTTGGGTCACCTAGGCACTGATATGAGAGACCCAGTTAACTCTGACTTTGCAGTCACTTCAGGAGAACCCCAGGGGCTGGGGTTTCTAGGCATAAGGAGTCAAGGAGCAAGGGTACATGGGGCCAGTCCCGAGGATTCGTCAGTTGGTCTTGAGCTGGGAGAGCCTAGAATGCATGAGAGTCAACTCACTGAAGTCCTCTCACCATGGCTATGGGGTCGCAAGGCACACTCCAGACCTCACTCCCTGCTCCTCAGTCTCACAAACTAAACAGCTGAACAAGTTCAGTGGGTCGCAGCCTGGTGTCTGGACACCCCTCCAATGGTGGGCTGCTGTGAGCTGCCACAACCTGGGCCTGACCATGTAGGGCTCAGCTGCTTGTCTGCATCTCCTCTCCTGGTGGGGCCCAACCATGAGTGCATGGAGAACAGCTGACTGTGGTGGCCCTCGGATCCTTCCAGAGTGGCAGTGTGAGGGGAGGAGTTGTGTCCTCTTGTTAGTTGCACGGTTCTCCTGGGCTGTAAATCACCAAGACTCCTGGGGGATGGCTTTCTATGCTGAGGCCTGAGGTATCATGGGGTCCCTGTCCCAGCCATGTGAGGACAGGCCAGCTGCCGTGATGAGCAGAACCAACCCTGAGGGAACCTGCACGTGTGTTTCTCATCATTTGGGCCCTCCTGGGTCTCTGTGGCCTGCGGCCCCTGGCCAGGAGAAGACTGTGGTGGCTTGTTGTCCAACACTGCTGTTTTGTCACTGGTGATTTTCTCCCTGTTCCTCTGGTCCTTGTGCAGGTGAAGACACCCAGACAAGCAGGTGGAAAAGTGTTTTCTCCTCTGGCCACCAAGAAGTCACCTTTTGCTTCCAGAGGTAGGAGTGCTTGCAGTCCCTTCTTGCTCCAGGGTTCCACCCACACAGTTGAGATTAGGAGATGTCCAGGAGGAATGGGTTGGGTTGGCTGAGAAACTGAATGGTGGAAACTGGGCAAGCCTGGGATCCTTTTTACGTCAATGAGCAGAAGGTAGTAATTTGGCAGGGATGCATGGAGTGAGACACTCATGGCCCTTTAAACTGCTGTTTAACCCCTGTGAGCTGAAGATCACATGGCAATGAAGGTGATTAAACACTATGATGGTAGATCCCTGGCCGACTCACATAAATCCTCTAAGCCAGCAATACTTGTTAGGATTAATGCACTAATTAAAAAAGGTTCACAAAAGTTGTGACAGAGAAATAGCTTCTTTGACAAAGCCTTTCCTCTCTGGGCAAAGACAAGTGACCCTGTCAGCAAACCAGCTGCAGAGGGTACATGCACGGTCAGGTGAGGCCTGGCTAACATATTCATCCACAGCCTTGTCCCAGGGCTCCTCATTTGAGAACTGTGGGCCTGGCTATAAATAGTTTTCACGGGGGTAGGGGAGCCTAGAAGGTTGAAAGTTACTCAGTGTGGAGCATTCATAGCATTGTTCTGAGTAGTCAATGAGAAGACCTCAAACTCTGAGATGCTCAACAGCAGCCTGAGAGTAACGAGAAATGGCTTAGGGTCAGCCGGCTTAGCAGAAGCTTTACTGAACACCCAGGGCAGCTTGCTTTCTTCCTCAGAAGTCTGTTTCTCTCATAGTCACTTGGACTCCTTTTCAGAAACAACCACCCCCGCCCCCAACTGCATCCCCATGGACCATGAAAACATCACAGCAGGTATTAGAGCAGCCGCATAAGGGAAGCTGCAGTTCAGGCCCAAGACAACTTACTAAAACCACCCCACCCTGATACAAACACACCTACCCATCATGGAGATGTGATGCAAGAGCACAGGCTAAGCAAAGCCAATGAGGACACGGTGGGAGGAGAAGAGGGAGAGGGTGAGATGCATGGAGAGAGTAACATAGAGATTTACAAGACCACATGTAAGATAGACAGCCAATGGGAATTTTCTATATGACTCAGGTAACTCAAACAGGGGCTCTGAGACAGACTGAAGGGTGGGATGAGGAGGGAGATGGGAGGGAGGTCGGGAGGGAGGGGACATGGGTATACCTATGGCTGATTCTTGTTGATGGATGACAGAAAACCACAAAATGCTGCAAAGCGATTATCCTTCTATTTAAAAAATTTAAAAGAAAAAGCTCACAAGTACTGAAAAGATTGGGCTTTAGGGTTTATAGAAGAAAAAAACTGCAGCATAGTTGATTTGATGCAAAGGCATTTCCACAAGGCAGGACTTTAGAACACCCTTTCCTGAAAGAAGAGGCCCCAGTGTTCATCAGTTGATGAGCAACTACCTTACCACAGAAAGAATTTGATGCAATGTTGTTATTTAGTCACTAAGACGTGTCTAACTCTTTCATGACCCCATGGACTGTAGCCTAACAGGCTCCTGTGTCCATGGAATCCTCCAGGAAAGAATACTGGAATGGGTTGCTATTTGCTTTTCCAGGGGATCTTCCTGACCTAGGGCCTGGGCCCGAGTCTCCTGCATTGGCAGTCAGATTCTTTACCATTGAGCCACCAGGAAAGCCCCAATGCAGTATCTCATCTCGTTAAATTAGAAACCACAGCAACATCTTTAACTGTAGATGTTTCATATGCACACACAGGTAGCTAGAAGGCAGATGGACCTAGTTCTGGGTCCACCAGAATCACAGCCTAAGATAAGAATTCTAGAGCAAGTTGTTTCCTTTGGAGATGTGCTTTGCAGAGGAAGGATGGAGAGTTTCCCTAGAAATAGGAAGGGAGCCAAGAAAAGGTGCATTTCAAGAAAGATTAAGGGAGCTCTATCCTGCTGGAGAACTCCACAAGCTTATGGAGAGTTATCTGAGTTATCATGTTTGAGGATGAGGGAGCTGGGGTATTTATACTCCAGTTCCTATGGGTCATGAAGCATCAATTCTCTGACATTTTCAGTCTGCCTTGAGCACTGACAAAGTAGGTTTCAGGCATGAGGAATAATCCTTCAAGCCACTGATGAGATGCTGGCAGTTTAATGTCTGGCTGGTATGTACCATCGCCATGAGGCAGAGGGGACATGGGCAGGATCTGCCACAGAGGGCTTCCTCAGAAAAACTCCCAAATATTAAGCCAGGAGACAGAGTTTTTAGGCAAACGTGTTGTTTCTCCCAAAGTATAGTTTTCTCCCATTTCCTTCAAGCAGATCCCCATTTTCTGGAGTTACATCACTAGGAAGAGGCAAAGATCCAAAAGAAGAAACAGGTATTAGTTTGCTAGGGCTGCCAGAACAAAGTGTCACAGACTGGGTAGCATGCACAACAGAAATTCATTTTCTGTTGTTAAAAATAATTATTAAAATTTATTTTGGCTGTGCTGGGTGTTTGTTGCTGCACAGGCATTTCTCTAGTTGTGGTGAGCGGCAGTTACTCTCTAGCTGTAGTGCACAAGCTTCTCATGTGGTGGCTTCTCTTGTTGCAGAGCATGGGTTCTAGGGCACACAGCCTACAACTGTTTCAGCCCATGGGTTCTAGAGCACAGACTCAACAGTAGTGGTGCATGGGGTAGTTGCTTCTCAGTATGTAGGATCTTCTCAGATTAGCGATCAAACCTGTGTTTTCTGCATTAGCAGGCAGGTTCTGTACTATTGAGCTACCAGGAAAGCCCCAGAAATTCATTTTCTGACAGTTCTGAAGGCTGGAAGTCCAAGATTAAGGAGTCAGCAGGTCAGGTTTCTCCTGAAGCCTCTCTTCTTGGCTTGTAGATTGTGGTCTTCATCCTGAATCTTCATATGGCACCTTCCCTGTGCATGCCCAACCCTGTGTCCCTTTATTTCTCCAAACTTCCTCTTCTTATAAGAACCACAGTCAGAATGAATTAGGGCCCACTCATGTGACCTCATTTAACCTTAATTACCCTTTTAAAGTCCCTATCTTCAAGCAGAAGCACACTCTCAACTGCTGGGCTTAGGGCCTCAACATGTGAATTTGGAGGGGGGCACACAATTCAGCCTATGACAGAGAGTAATGAGCGTATTCAACACTTAGATTTGTAAAGTTTCTGTTAAGAAAGAAAGCAGTGTTTATACCAGTCTCAAGCAAATAATTACAGGCAAAAAACGAATAGGTGGAACTTTAACTGCTGTCTTAATTTGGAAGAGAACTTTCATGAGTTCCTTGGGATCTCAGTTCAGGATGTGTGGATCACCTTCAATAAGATCAGCCTTGCCTTTCAGTAAATCTTAGCTCTATTGTATTAAATCCTGAAATGCAGAAATGGTAAGGACCTAACAGAGCAGAAGAGATTAAGAAGAGGTGGCAAGAACACACAGAAGACCTATACAGAAAATGTCTTAATGACCCAGATAATCACAACGGTGTGATCAGTCACCTAGAGCCAGACTTTCTGGAATTCGAAGTCAAGTGGGCCTTAGGAATCATCACTACAAACAAAGCTAGTGGAGGTGATGGAATTCCAGCTGAGTTATTTAAATCTTAAAATGTGATGCTGTTAAAGTGCTGCACTCAATAAGCCAGCCAATTTGGAAAACTCAGCAGTGGCTACAGGACTGCAAAAGGACAGTTTTCTTTCCAATCCCAAAGAAGGGAAATGCCAAAGAGTGTTCAAACTACTGCACAATTGTGCTCATGTCACATGCTAGCAAGTTAATACTCAAAATGCTTAAAATCCTTCAAGCTAGGCTTCAACAGTATGTTAACCAAGAAATTCCAGGTGTACAGGTTGGATTTAGAAAAGGCAGAAGAACAAGAGATCAAATGGCAAACTTCTGTTGGATCATAGAAAAAGCAAGAGAACTCCAGAAAAACATTTATGTCTTCTTCATTGACCACGTTATAAAGCCTTTGACTGTGTGGATCACAACAAACTGTGGAAAATTCTTAAAGAGATGGCAAAACGAGACCACCTTGTTTTCCTCCTGAGAAACCTGTAGGCAGGTCAGGAAGGAAGAGTTAGAACTCAACATGGAACAGTGGACTGGTTCAAAATTGGGAAAAGAGTATATCAAGGCTGTATATTGTCACACATTTAACTTCTATGCAGAGTACATCATGTGAAATTCTGGGCTGGATGAAGCCTGAGCTGTAATCAAGATTGCCAGGAGAAATATCAATAACCTCAGATATGCAGCTGACAATGACCCTTATGGTAGAGGAGAGAGGAACTAAAGAGCCTCTTGATAAAAGTGAAAGAGGAGAATGAAAAAGCAGGCTTGAAACTCAACATTCAAAAAATGAACCTAATGGCATCCAGTCCTATAATTTCATGGTGAATAGATGGGAGAACAATGGAAACAGTGACATACTTTATTTTCTTGGGCTCCAAAATCACTACAGATGGTGAGTGCAGCCATGAAACCAAAAGACACTTCCTCCTTGGAAGAAAAGCTATGACCAACCTAGAAAGCACAGTAAAAAGCAGGGACATTACTTGACTGACAAAGGTCTGTCTAGTCAAAGCTATGGTTTTTCCAGTAGTCATGTGTGGATGTGACAGTTTGACCAGAAAAAGGCTGGGTGCCAAAGAATTGATGCTTTTGAGCTGTGGTGTTGGAGAAGACTCTTGAGAGACTCTTGGACTGCAAGGAGATCAAACCACTCAATCCTAAAGAAAGCAACCCTGAATATTCATAGGAAGGACTGATGCTGAAGCTGAAGATCCAATACTCTGGCCACCTGATGCCAAGAGTTGACTCACTGCAAAAGACCCTGTTGCTGGGCAAAACTGACAGTAAGAAGAGAAAGGAAAACAGTGGATCAGACAGTTGGATGGCAACATCGACTCAATGGACATGAGTTTGAGCAAGCTCCGGTAGATGGTGAAGGACAGGGAAGTCTGGACTGCTACAGTTCATGGGATGGAAAAGAGTCTAAACAACAATTGTATTAAATCATAAAAGCTGTGGCAACAAGATGAATGGACCTCTTCTGAGTTCATTCTATGCATCAGGTGCTGTGCTATGCAATCTACACCTATTAAGTGATTCCTATAGGTTTGATAATACTTAATAGATGGGAAAGCAGGTTTAAAGAGGCAACATAACTGTATTTTTAGTTCTTTATTAAAACAACAGAACGTGCCTTGTCATTAATAAGAATATGAAGGCAAGCCTCATCTGTACTGCAATTTTTAATATTTAATTCAGCAAGCATTAGAAAGGTCAACCTATTAAGCACTGAGATCAGACTTGGGGGAAGATGGGAAGAGTGAGGTAATTAGTAAGACTTTGGACTTGTCCCAAAATGACAATGCCAAAGAATGCTCAAACTACTGCACAACTACACCCATTTCACATGCTAGTAAAGTAATGCTCAAAAGCCAGGCTTCAGCAATATGTGAACTGTGAACTTCCAGATGTTCAAGCTGGTTAGAAAAGGCAGAGGAACCAGAGATCAAATTGCCACCATCCACTGGATCATTGAAAAAGCAAGAGAGTTCCAGAGAAACATCTATTTCTGCTTTCTTGGCTATGCCAAAGCCTTTGACTGTATGGCTCACAATATACTGTGGAAAATTCTGAAAGAGATGGGAATACCAGACCACCTGACCTGCCTCTTGAGAAGCCTGTAGGCAGGTCAGGAAGCAACAGTTAGAACTGGACATGGAACAACAGACTGATCCCAAATAGGAAGAGGAGTATGTCAAGGCTGCATATTGTCACCCTGCTTATTTAACTTATATGCAGAGTACATCATGAGAAACACTGGGCAAGATGAAGCACAAACTAGAATCAAGATGGCTGGAAGAAATATCAATAACCTCAAATATGCAGATGACACCACCCTTATGGCAGAAAGTGAAGAAGAACTAAACAGCCTCTTGATGAAAGTGAAAGAGGAGAGTGAAAAAGTTGGCTTAAAGCTCAACATTCAGAAAACTAAGATCATGGCATCTGGTTCTATCACTTCATGGCAAATAGATGGGGAAACAGTGGAAACAGTGGCTGACTTTTTTTTTAAGGCTCCAAAGTCACTGCAGATGGTGACTGAAGCCATGAAATTAAAAGACACTTATTTCTTGGATGTCTTGACCATCCTAGACAGCATATTAAGAATCAGAGACACTACTTTACCAACAAAGGTCCATCTAGTTAAGGCTATGGTTTTTCCATTAGTCATGTTTGGATGTAGAGTTGGACTATAAAGAAAGTGGAGCATTGAAGAATTGATGCTTTTGAACTGTGGTGTGGGAGAAGACTCTTGAGAGTCCCTTGGACTGCAAGGAGATCCAACCAGTTCACCCTAAAGGAGATCAGTCCTTAAAAGGTAATCGGAAGGACTGATGTTGAAGCTGAAACTCCAGTACTTTGGCCACCTGATGTGAAGGGTTGACTCATGTGAAAAGGCCCTGATGCTGGGAAAGATTGAAGGCAGGAAGAGAAGGGGAAGACAGAGCATGAGATGGTTGGATGGCATCATCGACTCAATGGACATGATTTTGGGTAAACTGTGGGAGTTGGTGATGGACAGGGAGGCCTGGCATGCTGTGGTCCATGGGGTTGCAGAAAGTCAGACACAACTGAGTGAGCTGAACTGAACTGAACTGGATTGAGCTGGATTTGCCCCAAGAGGTTGACTGTGTAACTGGGAGAGAGGAGAAAATGACCAGGTAAAAGAAAGAAAGGATACAGCCAGATGCGGTGCAAAGCCTTGGGAGAACTTTGGCCAAGAGAACACTGATCCCTACAGAGAGGATGTGGGAAAGCTTGGAGGTGCAGTCCGAACTGAGCTGAGTAAACCACAAGAGACATGGAAGCAGGCGGGTTCCCCAAATCTTTCTCCATTCTTTAACAGCGTTAAGTTCCTGAAGCTGAGCAGACAGTTTGAGCCCAGGTGGGAGCACTTTCAGACAGAAGATCAATGTCTGAGAGCAAACCCCTGGCAAGGGGCACACTGTGTGGAGCCAGTGCAGTGGAGGAAGGAGAGGGCCACCTGTAGGCTCTGTGTGAGTGCTGGGTGTAGTCGGTTGGTATGGAGAGTGCCTTTATAAAATTAGGAAGCCAACATTCAAAAACCAGATCTCTTACTGAACTTCAGGTTTGTTGGCCATTCTGGGCTAATCAAAAGACCAGGCACCTGGCCTGCACACCCGCCTATTGTGAGTGGCAACTCCTCCTGGGCTAGATCATGCTCTCTCTGTATGTTCTAGCCCCCTCACTCCCTGTGGTTTTCCCCCGCTGACTCACTTCTTCAAGCTACCTGCCAGGGCCCTGGAGCAGCAGGGACACTGTCACTTGGCTGAGTCTCATGGTGAGTCAGAGGACTAACAAGGTCAACAGGTTCTTTGCTCAAATCTTGTCACTATGATTTTACTACCTGTTACCTTAGCTTCCTCAACTGTTAAGTGGGTGTAATGATATACTCAAATCTATAGCAACCACTCAGTATGTGTGATTTGCTTAGCATAGCATCTGGACCCATCAGTTGAGTTCAGTTGCTCAGTCGTGTCCAATTCTTTGTGACCCCATGGACTGCAGAACGCCAGGCTTCCCTGTCCATCACCAACTCCCAGGGCTTGGTCAAACTCATGTCCATCGAGCTGGTGATGCCATCCAAGCATCTCATCCTCTGTCACCCCCATCTCCTCCTGCATTCACTCTTTCCCATCATCAGGGTTTTTTCCCAATGAGTCAGTTCTTTGCATCAGGTTCCAAAGTATTGGAGTTTCAGCTTCAACATCAGTCCTTACAATGAATGTTTGGAACTGATTTCTTTTAGGATTGACTGGTTGGATCTCCTTGGAGTCCAAGGGACTCTCAAGAGTCTTCTCCAACACTACAATTCAAAAGCATCAGTTCTTTGGCCTTCAGCCTTCTTTATGGCAAAATCATAACTTTGACTAGACAGATCTATGTCAGCAAAGTAATATCTCTGCTTTTTACTATGTAGTTTAAGTTGGTCATAGCTTTTCTTCTGAGGAGCAAGCGTCTTTTCATTTCATGGCTGCAGTCACCATCTGCAGTGATTTTGGAGTCCAAGAAAATAAAATCTCACTGTTACCATTGTTTCCCCATCTATTTGCCATGAAGTGATGGGACCAGATGCCATGATCTTAATTTTTTGAATGTTGAGTCTTTAGCCAGCTTTTTCATCCCCCTCTTTTACTTTCACCAAGATGCTCCTCAGCTCCTCTTTGCTTTCTGTCACAATGGTTGTGTCATCTGCATATCTGAGGTAACTGATATTTCTCCTGGCAATGTTGCTATGCCAACAGCAAACTGCTCAAAACCAGTGCCCAGATCCCCAGAGGGACACAATAGCAGGCTGGAGACCAGGTGGCATGGAGCACACTTTTCTGCCCTTGTCAGCCAAAGGTAAGTCCCAAAAGCAGATGAAAGACCCCAGCATAATTTTCCTGGTCCCCTTCCCCATAACATCTTTGTGCACCAAATTTATCCCAGCCTTTCAACACATGGAACCCTCCCTGGTATCCTAGTGACTGTGCAATGCTACTACACCCAGCATACAGATGTGAAAACTGAGGCTGGAAAAGGGTCATCACTGGCTCAAGATCTAAAACCCTGGCCTCTGAGCCATGATGCCACAATGCCAAGGACAAACCCAGGCAAGGACACTGATCTGGGCTGCTCAGCCCCGTGCTGTGAGGCTGATGGCCATACACCCTCATGGATAACCTGGGTACCTGGAGGATCACTGGGGCACAGAAGCCGGTTGGGGTGGGCAAGCAAGAGGCAGCTTCCAGATCATGGGCTGACCGGAAACCACACTTTTGCTCAGGAAAAACCTGGCCTTTGCAATTTAGGGTCCAGGTTAATCCTAAGAAAATGATTACTTACCAAGCATGGAGCAAGTGAGGCCCAGGTGCCACTCCCTAAAGGCAGCTTTCCATCCTGTCCAGAGGTAACACCCAGGTTTCCCCGAGACAGAGAAGGCAGCCCAGCAGGGCAAGTAGCACCAGCAGCAGCACAGTGCCCTTTCCGCTCACCTCCTCTACATGCATTTCCTATCGACACTTGAAAAGTGTGCTATGAAAGCAAGTCAACCAGGTGAGCCTAATGCTCCTGAGCTTCCGGTGTCATTGCTTGTATCTCAAAACCAAAGACTCCTGAATCACGTTAACACCCCAAAATTGTGTGCATGGACCCAGGTTTTCTGGGGTTGTACTGGGAGGCCGCACAGGGCTCTGGATTCCTGAAACAAGACAGTGGACAGGTTTTCAGCATTACAAACTAGTGACTACACGTGCTTGCCAAGGGTCCTTCTTTTTTGCTCTAGGTCCTCCCATTTCTACCACAGAAGACCATGGTTGGTACCAAAAGATACCACATACTGAGGTTGTTTAGCAGACGGTGGGGTGTGTAGTTATCTAGGTTGACCTGGGGCTGGCCCTTGGTCCTGCCTGTCCCAGGAAGGGCATCCCTCTAGGAAGAAGGCTGGAGGAAGGTAACACATCCAGTACCCCTGGGCCTCTGTCAGTCCTCTGAAAGTGTTGGGTCTTATTGGGGCTAGGATCACTTGTTCCCAATGCTTTGTCCAAAAGCCTTGGGGGCCACAAGAGTTTATGGATTTAGAAATCATTGACGGGGACACAGAGATCATCAACACCCAGGCAGGGGCTGGCAAACACACTGACGTGGCTGCAGTGAACCATGTGACTCTTAATGCCAAGTGAGCTACGTAGGGAAAATTCGGGATACTATAAATAGCTTCTTGGTATCATCCATTTTTGGTTTTACTACCAAAAGTGTTTAGGTCAAGCTGGTGAAAACACTTGGCTGCTGAAGTGTTCTGGGTGATGGAGTGGTGGAAAGCAGATCGTGGACCTGAGGCAGTAGCCAGATGCTGTCTCCTGCACAGTTCAGGGAAGAGGCCTCCAGCTTCATGGATTCCTGGTCCTGCTACAGCCCCCAGTTCACAAAGCCTGGCAGTTTGACTCAGCTCACACTGCCTTCTGTCCCAGGTGCCACTGTGTACATCTTTGCTCAAAATCCGCCAATGGCCCTCAAGTCCCAACCCAGGCCACATCCTATAGAACCTTTGGCACTGGGGGCCAATGGTGTCCATGTTCTCCTCTTTTCCTAATTGGAGGCTCTTCACTGTCTCCCTGTCTCCCAGCTGCAGGCTTCAAGGTACATGCCTGCATTCCCACTCATTCTGGGGAAACCTCTCTTGGCAAGAGATGCCTCTTCAACTACTATTCAGAGTAGGTGCTTTCTGGTTTACAGACTGCTTTTGTGTGAATCATCCCAGACTGCCTCACTCTCATCAGATACACCGGCAAATAGGACTATTCCTAATGGGGACGTTTCACACCGTGCTCATCGTTCAGATAAAGAAACGGAGACTCAGAGAGGGAGTGATTTGCTGAGACTCACACTCCAGCAATGGTAGTGCTGGGGACCAATCCAGCTTTGAGATGGCAGAGCAGAGTGTCTGCTTCCTCCCACACCACCTCTGTGGAGGACCAGAGCCTGCCCAGCCTACCTGGCTGCTGCACATGCCTGCACGCAGCCTTGCCTCTGCAGGCAGTGGATGAAACTTCACAGCGCATCAAAGGCTCTAGAAATCCTTTGCCGAAAATCCCTCAAGGAACCTATAGAGATAGTGTCAGGCTGGGGGCCCTCCACAAGCTCACTTGCTCCAGCTACACACCTGGGCTCAGTTCCCTCCATTGGTCTGACCCTTCTGGGGGCCCTTCCCCCATTTCCCTGCCAAGGAGACCCTCTTCACTACAAGACCCAGCCCAGACAGCCCTCCCATCTGAAAAGCCCTCCATGGCCCCTCGATGTGACTCAGGGATTGGTTCCCCAGGCTTCATGCCCCCCAACCTCTGCCTCATTTCAGGCTCTGTGCTTTACAGGTCTGCCTGGAAGATGCACTCCAGCCTCCCCATCCCCAGCCCTGAGTGATGCAGGTGTGAATGGACACCCGACGCCCTGCACGCCCTACCATCAGGGCCCACTGTGGACACCTCAATGCCTGTCTGTGCTCTGCACCTCCCGACGGGCTGGCAGGAACTGTCAGGTCAGCATCGCAGGTGATGGGTGCCCTGCCCAGCCATGTCTGCTCCCTGTCCCCTTGGTAATAAGTCCCCAGCCAGCCTCTTGCACCAACTCCCTACCCTCCCCACCCCTGGGAACAGCCTCACGAAGGACCCATCCCAAGAAGGCTGGCTCTGGAGTGGTCTGAGGAGAAGTGGCATGATGGGGCCTTGGTAGGGGGTTGACATCCCTGCCCCATGAGTTATGAGGACCCATCCTGGGGGTAGTCAGTGTGTACTCAGCCCTGGGCTCAAGGCCACAGCCCAGCTGCTAGAACTTGTGCTGGGCTGGCAAGGGGAGAGGAATTCCCTGGCAGGTGAGAAGATCTAGGTGTGTGGAACGTGGAGGGGGGGAATAGAGGAAAGTGACTTCTTTGCTTTGCTGTCTGCAGGGAGCTGACCAGCCTAGGAGGAAGAACAGTGAGAACCAAGGGAGGGGGCAGGGTCTCCCCAGTAGCTGACAAAGCTTCAGGCAGGGTTAAACATTGGCCCAGGATTCGACAGGAGCGGCTGAACTTAAAGACACTGAATGTTCCGCCAAGGCAGGACTGACCCACTGGCATCAGATGTCCTCTCAGGAAAAAATGCATCAGTGACACAAAGGCCCGGGAGACTGGAAGGCAAGCCCCAGAAGACTGGGACATCCCAGACATCTCTGAACTTCTGAGCCTGCGGCAGCAGCCCAACTCCCCCACCCCATAAAGAGCTGGTGCCCCGCACCCTCAATGGAGCAAACTGGACCGGAAGCCTCCCTCACAGGTGCCCTCCATCCCAGGAAGCAGGGGAACTGGCCACCCCGATCTGTGGCAGGGCCCACAGCACTACCAGGACGAGAACAAGGAAGCATGGGAAGAACTGGCCACCTACTGCCCGGCCGCCAAGCAGAGACTGCAGCAGAGGTCATGGGGTTGCACTGGGCGGCCAGGAGCCAGGGACCATGATGAGGGCTGCTGCCTCCCAGGAGGCCGGACCCACAGAGCAGGGAAGGTGGTCCATACAACGCGGGCTCCCAGAGCCTTGATAGGTAGGCAACCAATCAAGGTACAGTCCAAAACGACACTGAGGACAAGGGCAGCCACCCCGGTAAACAGGTCAAAATACCTCACCCATGTTTGGCCCCTGAGCCAGTTCTCAGGTCTGGAACTGAGGAACAGGGATGGGGCAGATCCCTGGATGAAGGACGCTACTACACCACAGCAAACAGACATGGGAACAACCCTAGGCCCTCCCAAAGGGATCTCGGGCTCTGATATGGTGAACCCACACAGGCAGGTGGGACGACCAGAGGAATGGAGGTTGCCAGACACAGGGTCAACTTGACAGCAATGTGAGAGACATGGTTAACTCTGACTCTGTGGCCTCTTTGGGACGACCCCCTGGGCTGGGCTTTCTGGGCACAGGGGCTCAGCGGTCAAGAGACATGGGGCCAGTCCTGAGGATTCGTCAGTTGGTTGAGCTGGGAGGGCCTGAGGCCTAGAATGCAGTATCCCCCAGAGCCAGGTTCAGGGCTTAGTGAGACGTCTGTTGAGGAGTCCTTCAGAACCTGGGGGAACATGTGATGTGAGGGAAAGACGGTAAGGCCAAATGGAAACTTTGTGTGAACTCCAGTGAGTGAAAGAGAAATACAGAAAAAGAGGGGGGATACACGCCCCACTCATGAACTGGGGAACCTTCTCACCTCTGGTGGCAAATCATGGGCATCCTCTGCTCCTGACCCCTCACACCCACTCTGCTTGGCCAAGTCACCACAGTGGGCACACAGGTACTCAAAGGATAACCAATGGGGCTCCTACCCAGAGTACAAGAGTCCCCTCACTGAAGTCCTCTCACCATTGGTATGGGATGGCAACGTGCATTCCAGTTTGCCCTCCCTGCTCCTCGTTCTCAAAAACTAAATAGCTGGATCTGGTCTGTGCGCCTGAGCATGGTGTCTGGAAGCCCCCTCCAGTGCTGGGGGGTGTGGCACCTGGGTCGTGGCCAACCTGCCCAGATGGAGGACAGTGAAGAACATGTAGACCCCAGAGCTTAGGAGTGATGGACACGTGCAAGCCAGCACCTCACACCCCCGGGTCAAACGTGATATAAAGGCCTGTGATGTGAATGTGAGCAGGGCAGCACCAGAGGCTTACAAAAGCTCCCCCAGTCAGCCTGGGTGGTGCCCCATCCCCTGGGCAATCAGTACCCCAAGTAGCGGCAGCAGAATGGCCACCCGTGTCCGCAGGTCCCATGTGTGCTGCGTCTTCTCAAAGAACTGCAGTGGAACTGAGGTGAAATCAGAAATGCGTCTGGTTCTCAGGCTGGTCCCTCCATCTGGCCTGTATGGAAAGGGCTGTGGTCAACGGGAGCTGCCCTGGGGACAGAGGGAAAGTAGGTCTGGCTGACCTCCCGGAGCTACACAGCTGCCCCTGGGCTTGTCCTGCATGTGAGAGTCCAAGACCCAGAACCAAAGCTAGGCAGGGACCGAGGGACTGACACGGATGTGAAGGGCCCCTCTCTCATGGGCAGAGTGCTGGACACCAGGGCAGTGTCTCCTTGGGGACTGCTCGCCCCAGGTGCCAAGCCTGGAGGTGGATGGCGACCCCCATTAGGAGGGAATGATGGACACATGCTGACCTGTGGGGCACTTATGGCTCTGAGACACTAGGCAAATACTGAGTCCATTGCTAGCCTGCAAACAGAAGAGGACAAATCTGCAATACAAACACCAGGGCGGGATGAGCGCCCAAAAGAAGTGCCCACAACTCGGCACAGAAAGGACACACAGCTCAGCAAAGAAATGGGCAACAGGCATTTCGGAGAGGAAACCACATCGTCCAAGGAGGACACGAGGGAAACCGAGAATCTGGATCGAGCGCTCCCAGGTCAGTGCTGCCGCAAATGCAGAGCAGGAGCAAAGTGGAACCCTCACCAAACCTCGGAGACGCAGATGGGGTGGGAGGCAGCACTCCCCGGGGCTCAGTCTGCACATCTGGGCACGTGAGGAGAGCTGGCGCCAGCAGCTGGAAAGGGACAGGTACAGAGAAATGCCACAGATTAGGTCCTCACAGCTGCCCCCATCAGCAGCCACACATCATAGGTGTCCAGTTCAGTGGGCAAGGTCTTGTTCATAGCCAGGATGAGGGAAGAACAGCAGCAGCTCACCTACCATTCACAGGACCCTCCCTCATGATCTGAAACCACTACCAGCAAGTTTTGGGGTATATGGAGTTAGCTGATAACCACTCTTGGGGCAAGGAGGAGAGCACCAGCATGAGGGAGTTGGGTGTGGTGATCGCTTGGGTCCCTGCAGCACTGAGGCCTCAAATCCAGGAGGCAGCCTCTGCCCCTCAACTCGTGGTTGGGAGGCTTCTGCATGGAGAGAGGAGGCTGCATGCTAGAAGGGAAAGCACTGCTCGGACTCAACATTCCCACAGCAGCAGTTGCATGGGCGCCCAGCTAACGGGAACCAGTGAGACACTGACCCTGCCTTCCAGGGACTCGGTGACCCTCAGGGGTCCAGACTGGTGCACAGCAGCCACAGCCTGGGTGGAAGAGGGGGGCAAAGGCATCAGCAGGAAGATGCAGGGCGCCCCAGAACTACCAGATGAGAGCAAGGGACACTCGGGCAGACAGAAAATGTATGTTACGGTTGTGCCTGGAAGGAGGACAGAGGGTTGTCAGGACAAGAGGAGCCAGCGGTCTAGGGGCAGGAACTGCACGAGCTGAACTGTGGGGTCCTGGATGTGCTCTGCACAGAGCCCAGGGCCAGCACAGCCACCCAGAGTGCTGGGCGATGAGGAAGGAGACCTGGGACCACAGGAAGCTCCCCAGGGCACCACAGTCAGGTTGGGGCTTAAACAGGAGAGGGCTCAACTGTGGTTTCCATCCGGGGTTGAGGACAGATGTGCATGCAGTGTGACACAGAATCAATGGTGTGTACAACACCAGCTGGAGATGGAGAGACAGGTTTCCAGGCTGGTGGGGGGCCTAGGTTGACAGCACCACCCTGGCCCATGAGGCCTGAGTTCAGCTAGTAGCAGTGGGGACAGGAAGAGGAGAATTTACCGTGATCAGGCACTTGGGAGGCAGGGACACAGCTGGCAGGGCGGTGGATAGGAACAGAGTCAGATGGTTGCCCTGGGTGAGCTGAGCTCCTAGACGAAAGGAAGAGTTCAGGAAACAGTTCTGAAGGCAAAGCTGCCTTTCTCTGAGACATCTCAGGTCCCAGGGGCAGCAGGAAACACATTGAGGATTTTCTTTTGCCTCTGCAAAAAAACAGATAGACTTGCTCAGCACCGGGCCAGCAGTCCCAGGGTGGCTTGGAGGGGAGCCAGCCTCAGCCCAGCGATGGGGAACTTTGCCCAGAGGTCGTGCCTCTCTCCGCTTCCCTGGCCCCTGGGGTCCACTCTGAAGTTCAGGTGCAGTCGCTGAAGACACTGGGTCATGGTCACTTTGACTCTCGCCGATTCTCGCAGACTGGACACCTATGGCAAGGACTCAAAAGGGCACAGCCTGGCCTCTGCCATGAAGCTGGACAGGCCCACTCTCCGTGGGTTTCCCAGGCAAACAGCTCCATCTTTGCAGCCACGCCTGCCTCTGATGGCTCCACCCCACCCACAGCCCGGCAGGAGCCTCACCCCAGTCCCACCCCACCCCAGCCCAGCCCCAGCCCCTTTCCTTCCCAGTCCAGCTCTGCTCCACCCCGCCCCACCCCAGCCCCAAGTATTTCTCCAGAAGCTCCACCTCACCCCGGTCTTTCCCACACTCTTCCTCCCACACTGCTCCTCCCACCTCCTCCCCTCTCTTCCACTCGGCTGCTCACTTCCTGGTCCTCCTCCGGGTCCCACTCCAGGCCCCTGGTCTCGAGGCTCCTCCCCGTCTGACCTTCCAGGTGCCTCAGAGCTTGGCGGATCTTAGTTTGTCTCCTAGCAGACAGGGCCAGTGAGGGAATGCACCTTTGTTCCTACGTGCGTGTCTATGTAACTGCGTGCCTGCGTGCCTACGTACCTGCGTGCCTACGTGAGTAAGGGAAGCCATATACACTGGAAATGATGGGCGTCAGTGTTTGTGGGCACGATGCGACTGAGGCCAGCCGGTGCTGTCAGCTGTCTCGGTCCCAGTGGCAGATCACTGTCCTGCCTGGTGGCCGCAGCCCAGCCATCCCAAAGCGGTTGTGACTCTCTCTGCTTGCAGGAAGGCGGAGCCTGCCTCATATATAGATGATACCTCCAGGCGGGGGTTTCCAGGCTCTGGGACAAGGAGTGCTTGCCAGGGGGCCGAGGCAGACCGTCTGGGCCCCTCCAGGGCCACAGTCCCTGCCCGCTTTCTTTCCACGTGTGCATCCCAGTGATGCCCTGGGCCACATGGGAAGATGCCAGCAGACTTGCCCTCCAGCCTCCTACCCTGCCCCTGGACTATGACCTCACACAAGGCCCACCCTCCCGCTGCGAGTCGTCCCGACCCAAGCTTGACCCTGCAGGGCTCAGCTGCTTGTCCCCAGTTCCCCTCCTGGTGGGGCCCAACCACGAGTCCATGGAGGGCAGCCCACTGACTGTGGCGGCCCCTGGATCCTTCCAGAGTGGCAGGGTGAGGGAAGCAGTTGTTTTCTCCTGTATTGCAGGGTCTCCTGGGCTGTAAATCACAATCACTCCTGGGAGATGGGCTTATGTGCTATGGACTGAGACATCGTGGGGTCCCTGTCCCAGCCACATGAGGACAGGCAAGCTGCTGTGATGAGCAGAACCCACCCTGAGGGAACCTGCTCGTGTGTTTCTCATCAGTTGGGCCCTCCTGGAAACCCGTGGCTTGAGGCCCCTGCCAAGGAGAAGACCGTGGTAGCTGTTGTCCAAGATTGCTGTATTGTCACTGGTGACTTTCTCCCTGTTGCTCTGGTCCTCGTGCAGGTGAAGATGCCCAGTCAAGCAGGCAGAAGAGTGTTTTCTCCTCTGGCCACCAAGCAGGCACCCACTGCTTCAGGCTGTAGGAGTGCTTGCAGCCACTTCTTGCTCAGGGATTCCACCCACACAGGTGAGATTTGGAGGCTCTCTGGAGGAAGGGGTTGGGTTGGCTGAGAAACTGAATGCTGGCCACTGGGCAAGCCTGGGATCCAGTCACATACCCCAGTATGTGACACAGCAATGGCCAAGCCCCGGCGCCAGCCAGGTCCTTTGTAACCAAGCCAGACCTGGTGAAGAGTGTGACCCTTTGTCACCCAGCAGGTGGGCAAACGTTCAACCGAATGATGATGCTCAGGGCCAGCCAGTGCATGAGGCCATGACACCCTAGCCTGTGGTTGGTGGAGTGGAAACAGGGGAAGCCTTTGTGGGAGGCCATTTGCTGGTGTGTGTCAGCACCTCGGGTGTGTGCCATGTGCCCTGGGCCACCTCCTGCATGGTTTTTCAATGAGTGTGTGGTCATGTCGAGTGGCTGTATTGGCAGAATGAGCTTTCCCTTCCCTTCCATCAAGAGGGAAGCATCAGTAACTTGTGGGACCCCTGACACTGGCAGGTGTAAACAGACACATGAAGATGCGCAGACGTGGAAGAGTGTGCCCGAGGTGCTGGGAGTGGAGAAGCCATCCCCCCACTCCCCACTTGCCCCTGCAGAGAGATGTCCGGACAGGGCTGACCCTCTGGCTTCATTTGCTGGCAGTCACATCCGGATCACACTGGGTGGCTCATACTAGGATCCATGTTGGTTCAGGAAGCCCGGCAGCCAAGGTCGAGGTGTTGGCTGATGTTGGCTCTCATCAAGGCTGTGGAGCGTCTCTCCCATCTCTCCTCCATCTCTTCCAGGGCATTGCTGGCCTTGGTGGGTGTGTCTGGGCTTGGAGAGCTCTGCCTTCCTCTTCACCCCAGTTCCCTCGTGTGCCTGTCTGTCTTTAAATGTGCCCTTTATATGGGGACAGCTCTACTGTTAGAGGAGGGTCCATCCTTATTGTGCTCACTTGACCTCCATCAGCTCTGTGAAGAACTTTCCTTTGTCTGTAAGGTCACGCCAAGGTATTTGGGATTGGGACTCCAGCACCTGACTCTGAGGGTACACGATGTGAGTCCTCATACCCTACAAAGGCTCTGAGGAAGGAACACACTGGAATGTTCCAAGGATGGAAAGATGGCCTTTGTGGCCACTGGGGGTGAACCCAGGGTCGAGAAGAGCAGGCCACCAGGGTAGGAGCTAGATCACGTAGGGCCTCGTGGGCCTGTGAGAACTGTGGCTCTGCTGTGCTCGGGGAGGAAAAGGCCCAGAAGGCCCTGAACAGGGTGCCCTTGGGACCTTGTCCCCATCCTCACAGCCATGTGGAAACGGAGGCCCCTTGCAAGGTGCTGAGACCCTGCTGACGTTCAGGCTCACAGCTCTGCTCCTCTGCCTCCACCCGCCTCCAGTGAGCAGGGACCACCCCCCTCCAGGTACAGGGAAAGAAGTGAGAATGGTGGTGCGTGTGTTCAAGTCCCCTGAAGTCATGGGCTACATATCTATGCCTCTGTGCCTCCTCAGCCATCGAACAAGGTGACGATAACCTAGTGGATTATTTGAAGTCTGAATTCTGTGATCCCTGCATGGTGCCATCCTAGGCCCTGGTGGTGACATGGAGTGCACCCATCTCAGGAGTTCCTGCTCTTCTTTGTTCTTTCTCTAGGCTCTGGGCAGGGCCCGGGACATCTGCTGACAGTGGAGGCAGTGGTATGGGAAGGACTGGGTGGAAAGTGGCTCCCAAAGTTACAGGGAAGACACCTGGCAGGGCTTTTGAGGTCCAGGGTGCCCCATGGCCGAGTCCACATTGGTTAGCATAGATCTGCCCTCATCATCCCTGGGCTAAGACGGGGGATCTGCAGAGCATGGGCAATGATGGGGCCGCAGAGCTGAAAGGTGGGGTGGTGGCAGGGAGTGGGGGAAGCCAAGCCCAGGACAATGCCTGTCTGTGCTGGGAGAGGACCAGAGCCTGGCCTCTGGGCTGTGAAGCCAGGGGCTTGCCCTCCCTCCTCAGTGCTCTCAGGGTTTCAGGGCCCTCTGTCTTGGAATTCACCTCATGCCTTTCTCCCGCTGTCCCACCCTCCTTGCTGACCTCCCCACAGACTGCATGGGATGGATGGGTCCTCTGGGTTGCCACCCTGCTATCAGTGGACTGCGTGGAGACAGATGGAAAGAGCCAGCCTTCTCTCCAACCCATGCTTTCTGTGTCAGCAGATTTGGAGGATGCTCAGGCTCGTGGGGCTGAGTTCCAGCCCAGGGCTGTGAGCTTGCAGGCCACTGAATCACACTCCTGACCTTTGTGGTTTTGTGTTTCTGCAGCCACATGAAGACCTGGGAGCCCTGGGAGATGAAGTTCGGCTGTCTGCTCTTCTGACGGGCCTATGCAGGTTTTGTCTTAAACGGTGTCAAGACCCTGGAGATGGAGATGCCGTGGCAGCCCATGCTACATGGCCACCAGCACCGTCCACATGGCACACCGGGACTGGGAGGACGCGGCCTGGCGGGAGCTGCTGGAGCAGAGGCTGGGGATGAGCCCCACCCAGATCCAGGCCTTGCTGCAGGACGGGGTAAAGTTCAGTCATGGAGTGATCATGGGTAAGTGATGCCCTGCCTCCTGCTGCCCGCATGGCCCCCAGCACTGCCCTGGATCTTGGCCGGATTGTGCTTGTTTGTTTTCTGTTGAACTAGTTTATGAGGTTGGGCATGGCGGCTGAGGTTTCTTCAGAGGGACAGCAAGGGTCCCTGGGCTGGGAACCAGCTGCCCGAGGTGCCTGATCACCACTCTGGGCCTCAGTCCCCATTTGTGCTTGAGGCAGAGGTGGGTCCAGGTCTGCACGTGGCACTTGTCTGTGTGTCTGTGTCCCCACGTGTGTCTGTGTGCCCGGCAGAGACCGTGAGAGGCAGTGAAGCACCCAGCCTGGGTTCCATACCCACACTGCCTGAAGCAGGGCCTAAGCAAGTCCCCTGACTCCCCAGGGGTGAGGCCCCACAGCAACACCTGTCTGCTGGTAAATCCCTTGGGGACCTGATATCTGCTGGCCCCCGCTGGGGCCCTCCTGCTCTGTCCCTGTGGCCTGCAGTGGGCAGACTGAGAGTTGTCCGTGGCCTGGTGGGTTCATGGGGCACCAGGCCTCTCCCTTTCATTTTGCTCCCTCCCTCGCTTGGCCTCGCCGTGAGTTCCCTTTGCCGAGGTGAGCCCGTCTGAAATGCTCAGCCAGAGGACCCAGTTCACCTCGGGTTCCCTCCATGATACGGTCTTAGTCTCAAGCAGGTGCAACTTTGAATGACCTTGTTCTCATTCTGTGTCCTGTCTTTGCACACATCTCGTGGTCATCGGGGGCATTTTGCTGTGCCTAGAAAACCTAGGTCCCGACTAGGTGGAGGAGCTGGAGAATCAAGGCCTGCTACCCTACCTGCAACAGAAGTACATGACTGCGCTTGCCAACCCCGCTGGCTGCTGCAGCCCATCGATGGGAGGGGCAGGAAGGACATCTTCCAGGTGAACATCCTCCAGCACCTGATCCTCTTTGGGCAGGAGGCCTGTCCAGACTGGGCTCTCAAGAGGAAAGTGACCGAGAGACCAGACATGCTGATAACATGCAGTCACCATTGTGCTCGGACTTGCCCATCTGGTTCTGTCTGAATCGGCCCTGTGCTGTGGTGCCCACTTGGCGCGGGGCTGGGGGCAGGGACTCCCCTCATGTGATGCTGCTCTGGAATCAGTGAGAGTCTCTGGGACTTTGACCTTTATGAATTGATGGCGTTGCCAGTTGTTTTGGCCCTGCTGGATCTGGGTGGTTGAGAGAAATGTGTTGTGGAAACAGGTTAGTGTTTTTCCCTCTCTGTTCTGGTCCAAAGTCCTGGATGTTGGAACAATGACCAGGGGGTGATGGGGGAAGGCTGGGGGCAGGGCTGCACATTGGCAGGCAGAGAGGCCCACAGGCCCAGAAACAGGCCACTGGTTATCCTTGCACGTGACCCTTGTCCTACTGTAAAGTGTCCCTTGGCTCTCAAACCATGTGTGTTGGACACAGTGCCTGGCTGCCTCACGCCCAAAGAGAGGCTCCTAAATACAGCTGTGAGGGCAGAGCGACTAGGGCTGGTGTTCACCTTGTGGAAACCTTGTACTTGTCTTTGGGTTTGGGGTAATGTGTTTGCAAGGCACTTGGCGGCTGGCGTGACCCTGCTTTCCAGTGAGTCTCCTGGGGAGGCCCCTGGATAGGGAGCTGGGACACTCAGCTGCTGATCAGAAACTTGTGGCATCGTTGGGGGACACTTGAGGATCTCTTCTGCTTCAGGGTGCATGACTCATGGAAGGTGACACCCCAAAGGTCGGGAGCCCAGTTGGGCCGTCTGCTGAGTGGCAGGCAAGGCCCAGGGACCTGTCCGTCCTGGGCTTGCCTCAGCACTCGGCTCATGAGTCAGATGCTTGGATGAATCTGTGAAATGCTGCTGTTTCAAATGAAAAGGGACCGTGGGAACTGGACCAAAGCCTCCATGGGGCGTGGGCTTCCAGCCTTTTCTGGCTCATCTTGTGCCATGTGTGAATACAATGGACAGATAGAAAGAACACAGACTCGCAGTTCTTGTTTGATTGTTTATTATCTCCACTGGAGTTTTGCTTTACTTTATTAGAGCCAGAAATCTATTTTGATTACAAAAGAGTGCTTTTGAGTGTCCCTAGGGATCTGGCAGCTCAGGGATTGGGCTTGTTCTTGACCTGCTCACAGAGGGCACACTTATAATCTGAGGATTCTCCCTGCTCCTCCTTTGACTCAGGGGTTTCGACTGGGACCATGACTGAAAAGAGCGCCATCAGGATGGAGTAACAGGTTGAAAGGTTGTTGCTGACCCATGAAAAGACTCTGGGATTCTTGGCCTCCGGAGGAGAATTCAATCCGGGGCCAGAGACAAGGCTTGATCGCTCAGAGCTTTTGTGTAATAAAGTTTTATCAAAGTATAAACGAGATAGAGAAAGCTTCTGACATAGGCATCTGAAGGCGGCAGACAGAGTTCGCCCCTGCTAGTTTTTAGCTGGATGTTATATAGTCACTAGCAGTCTGTTAATGAAAGAAAGGAATGTCTTAAAACTCAGAATGGCACCAGGCCTCTCATCCATAAGATGTATTTTGGGATACTCTTGGCACCAGAGGAGTCATCCCAGGCCATAAAGCGATTGACTTGAATCTTGTAGAAGGGCAGATCACCATACAAATAGTTTCGTTTACATAGGTTAGGGGAACAATGTCTGAGTATAACATAATGGTTTGTCAAGTCAGTTCTGAGCCATTAGAGTCTGGGGTAAATGCATAGTATGTTAATACAGCTTGAGACAAGCATTTCCATAAGAAAAATGCATTGGTTAACTCAAGGTTTGAGAATAGTCAACTTCAGGTGGAACCAGGTGTCATTATGGCAACACAGTATTTTAAGAGAAACCTCCTTTTAAAATTTGTGTCAGTTCAGTTCAGTTCAGTCGCTCAGTCATGTCCGACTCTACGACCCTGTGAACCACAGCACGCCAGGCCTCCCTGTCCATCACCAACTCCTGGAGTCCACCCAAACCCATTTCCATTGAGTCGGTGATGCCATCCAACCATCTCATCCTCTGTCTGCAGGAGCAAGGAGGAGACTGGGAGCGAGGAGGTTGAGGTGGATGCAGCCTCCCCCGCCTCAGCCCCCAAGAGCTGCACATTCACCGGGCCCTGGGCCTCGCCTGGATCCTAAAGGTCTTCCTTGGGCTTGCTCAGCTCAGTCATCCTGACCACGAGTGTGATGCCTGGGATCAAACCACAGACAGGAGTGAGGCAGGGGAATAGATGGGGATGATGGGCCTGGGGGAGAGAGGGGTTGTGAGTGGCCTCGGCTGAGAAATGCATCCTTAGTGGTCTGACACAGACCACTTACAGGTCTTCCCTTGAGGGGTGCTTTCAGACCTCACAGGGGCATGCCTCTGGGGCGACCAGTCCCCTGGCTGCCTGAAGGAGGATGTGAGGTGGCTCCCCAGGGTGCAGACAGCACAGTCCAAGATTTCTGGGGCTGACAAGGTGTGAGGGTTAGGCCCTTGTGGGGTCCCCTCTATTCTGGGAAGGGAAGCCCTGTTGCACACTTAGGACACCCTCCTTACTTGACTCCTAGCACTGGCTGGACCTCCCCTACTCTCTGACCTCAGGACATGGGCCTCAGACTTCTGCCTTTGCCTTCTGGTTCCTGTGAGAAACATGGAGGGGGCACCTCAGCAGTATCCTGTGGCATAGCCCTGAGCGTTCTGGGATGGTACAAGGGGTGGACTCTGTGAGGTCCTCCCAGTTGTGCGGTGGGAGGTCTCCTTGGGGTTCCCTTGTAATGTTCACCTTTCCCGTGGCACAACCTGGTCCCTTCCCTCTGGGGGCCTGCATAGAAACTCAGAAAAAGAACAGAAAGTGCAAAAGAGCCCCACATGTGGCCACACCTGCTCAGGGCCTCCCGTAGGCCCTCAGCTCCTCCTGACATCCTGCCTGTCCTTCCAGCACTAACCACAGAGGTGGGGGTCTGCTCAGTCCTCCCTCGGGGTCGGGGAAGCCCACCCTCTGTGGACCTGAAGCCTCAGCCTTCCGCCTGATCACCTCAGGTCTCGAGGTCCCTAAGCCAGAGGTCAAGAAACTGCTCACCCTGTTCGCCCCACTCTGCGGCCTCCAAGACCCCCATCAAAGGCGAGGATCCCTCCTCATGTTAGGGTCTAACTGCCTCATTCCTTCCTCTCATGGAGGCTGGGCTCCAGGCAGGATGCAGGATTATCCTGTCCTCCATTTTGAGGCCCTCCCTCTCTCATGAGGCCCCCAGTCTCTCTGAGACCTGCATGTGAGGAAGGCAGACGGGCCTAGTGTGCTCTTCTCACCTCAAGGGCTCCCACGTATGACTTCAGGGGCAGGGATCTCTCGGGTTCCATCAATCCTCCCTCAGGGTCCTCTCAGTTCTCCTCAGGCACCTCACCTTGCCCCCGGGCAGGACCTGGATTCATGCCTCTCCCCAACTGAAGCCTTGTCCCTTATACCAGGGCCCCAATCTCTCGAAGACACGGATGTCAGGAAATCCGACCATGCCTGTTTCACTCATTCTATTCCACTGTTGCCCTGGACTGACAACGGAGATGGGCTTCTCTGAGGTGCCCTCTGATTGGGGTCCATGGTCCCCTAGTCCCTCCTAGGATCCTCAACTTGACACCCCGCAGGACCTGGGAAATTGTCTTCCTGAGTCCCCACCTCACATGTGAGGTCTCAGTTCCACTCTCCTTCTGCTCTTCACTTTGACTCTCAGCAGGTCTGAGCACCATCCTCTGTCCCTGACCTTGCTCCCCTTAGAACCAGGCCCTCCCTAGCCAGGACCCCTGAGAAGCAAGCGGGAGTAGGGGGCTCATTCCTACAACCCTGCCGTGGTCTCCCAGGGCTGAGAGCAGTGTCGACCTGGATGTCCTGGGGCCCCAGAGGGTTCTACCTTGACTCCTAGCATAGCTGGGTTCCTTCACTCTGCTGACCTGAACCCGGGCACCTGACCCAGGCCCTCACCTCTCCCCTCCCAGCGGGATCAGTGACATTACATCTGGACACCACGCCCCACAGTCATCCAGGGCTGTCAGCAGGGCTGCACGTGCACCCCCTGGGGACCCTCAGTCTCCTCTGGTCCTCACCTCGAGTCTCCACAGCACATGGGCCCCTCCCTCTGCCCACCTGAGACTGGCCCCAAAGACCAAGCCTATGACTCCCTGAGTTAACTGACAAAGTGGGGGGGGGGGGCGGTGTGGAGACTCAGCCTGACAGCCCAGACCGGGGCCCCCAGGAGTCCCAGTTGGGCTGGAGTTGTGTTTCATAGGATCCTCTGTTCCGGGGTGACTGGACCCCATTGTCCTCTCTCAGGAGGGCACCTCGTTAACCTTTGAGAGAAGGCTGCAGTCCTAGCACAGATGCTGGATGGGGGGTGCCCATGACCTTGGGGGAGCACCGGGATCCACTCACCTTCCCACCAGGGCCCCTCAGTGTCACCACACTTTGGAAATTTTTGTATAAATGATGTTTTAGCTGAAGAGTGTGGGCAGCGGCAGGTGAGTTAGCAAGAACTCAGCAGCCTGGAGATGGCCTTGGCCGCTCATAGTGACTTCACACTTCTCCTCTCTGGGGCATCCCCAGGGTTGTCTCCTGGTGGTTCTCTTCGGCTGGTCTGCATGGATGCCCCCCCCCCCCCCCCCGCCATGAGCCCTTCTTGTGCAGAGTGGCCAGAGGGTCACTCGGGGGCCACAACTTGTGAGTCGTGGGTTCAGAGTCCCCACTGGTCGGGCGACTTTAGACTCTTCCCCCAGGAAGGAGAGATGTTCAGGAGGAGGGTGGGTCGCTGCCCTGCCCTGCCCTTGGGGCCTCTGAGGGCCAACTGCAGTTCGGCCCAGCCTCCACGATAGCCTGGCTGCCGTCTCCCCTCTACAACTCCCCAGAGCAACGCTCAGAGGCTGGAGGTGCTGCCTGAGTGAGGCTTGAGCATCCCCAGGTTTGCTGAGGGTGGGGGCATGCAGAGCTCATCATCTGAGGGGTTTGCATTGGGCCTTGGGAGGCCCCCTGGCCATGACCTCAGACCCTGGAGATGGGGACCTTCCCTTCCTTTCCAGAGGCTCAGCAGATGGCTGAGCACCTTGCTGCCCAGTCACAGGCCTTGCTTGTGGGGTCGGGCATTCACAAGACACAGGCCGTGGGGACTCATCACCCTCCCCTGGCAGTTTGTAGCTCAAGTCATCCCAGGGCCTTGGTTCTTGACAGTTCCCAGGGAGTCCCAGGCGGTTCCTCCTGCAGAGACCTGGCAATCCAGAGCACTGCCAGCTTTGCTCACCACAGGCTAAGCCTTGTTTCTGTCATCCAGAAATCAGCCTCTTCCAGCCTCCCCACCTCATCCATGTCTGGCCATGGCACCTCCCTTTGTGAAGGGACAGAGCAAAGGAGCACAGGGGAAGAAGGGGCCACTGAGGACCCAAGATGAACACTGGGCCGAGGGAGGCTCGGGCAAAGCTGGTAGGAAGTGAGTTGGCCATGGATCACTGGCTCCCCAGGGTCTTCCTGGTTGGGCCTCCAGGGTCACCGTTACCTATTTGGAGCCCTTGTGAGGCAGGCCCCCTCTCTGAGACACCCTGTCTGGTTAAATTGCATTTCCACTCTCCTAGACACTGTCACCTGTTCGGCCCTGGGGACTGAATTAAACCTGTGCCTCTGGAGCTGCCTGGCCTCGCTGGTGACCTGGGCATGTGTGGGGCTTGAGACAGTTTGATTGTCCAGGGCCAGCTCATCAAGACCATGCTCCCTCCCTGCAATCCTGTGTGACCTCAGGCTGCCACTTCTGCCTGGCCCAGGAGGATGTGTGCTTAGCCACTTCACTCTGCAGACATCAGTCAAAATCTACCAAGGACTGAAGTGGTGGGGGTGAAGTACCACATGGGTCTCTTTTGATATCAGGCAGTCTTGACTTTGTAAATAAAAGTTGCTTTTTGTGACAAGCAGATGACTTGTGATTGCAATCTGCACGTCTCCCCTTTCTCTATAGATTTAAAGGTAAGCAGGTGCCACACATGCTGAGGTTTCTGGGGACGTGGTCTTTAAGTAGCAGCGTCTGCATGTGATTCCAGGTCACATATGGCATATGGATGTCAAGACAGAAAAGCCAATGAAACCTTCTGAATTTAAGCATTTCCCCAGGCTGTGAACCTTCATAAGGGGCTGCATTTTGGCTTGGAATTGAGCAGCCCGGTCGGGCGTCACAGCAGCTCAGTGCTGAGGCTGACAGAGCCCTGGGCTGCATCGCCCTGTGTCACTTCTCAGGGGCCTCCTCTGCCTGTGGCAGACTGCTAACAAGGGAGACCCAGCCTTCCGGTTCCGGTAATCTGCTGTGTGCGCTCTCCCCTCCCCTGACTTTGGAGCCATTGCCTCTGCAGCACGACCCTGGAGGGCTATTTGCTATGCTCCTCAGGACAAACACTCTTTTAAGAGAAACTGCATTATAAACTGGACACCCCAGCAAGCAAAGTGTGCTGATGTGTCACACCCTCGGAGTGCTCAGCTGAAAAGGGAAAAGAAAAGAGAAACAAGAAAATGTCACCAGGTGCAGACCCTGCAATGAAGCCAAGCCTCAAGCCTGCTGTCCAGACACCAGCGAGCCCCCAAACTGAACACCTGCAGGCCTCGGGCAGAGACCACAGGCTCCAGCCCTGTGCATCTCAGGACAGTAAGGGCTCTTTTGGGGCCCCCAAGAAGGGGAGGCCTAATTTCTCCTCTTCTGTCAGGTGAGTAGCCTGCTGGATGGACAGTGTCCCTGTACCTGTGAAGTCACTCCACCAGGCTCTTGTCAAGCCCTTGATGTGTCTTTTAAATGAGTGGGTCCAGAGCATCTGAAGGGCTTCCCCAGCTGTATATGAGGTGCGCGCACTGTGCTGAGGGTGGCTGGCTATCTATTTTGCCTTCAAGGGCAAGCAGCTGCCTGAGGGGACTCAAAATGATCAGCCAGGCCCAGGATGGAGGCACTGAAGACGTGGGCTGGGCGGGAAATTCCTCATGTTATCAAGCGCTTTATTGCCGTGCAGTGTTCTGACCACAGGGCTGCCTCTACCTCTCTGAATAGGGTGTATATTTGGCGTCCTCTGGGGACGCACCTGAAGGGGGTGGGGATTACGGGAAAGAATGGCTGGAGATTATGGGAAAGAGGGGCTACCTGAGCAGTAATAGAAGGGGTTCTGGGGCTGAGCCACGATGTGCATCAAGGAGGTGCACAGAAGCACCAGCGTGGCCACTGGGAGCTGCCAGGGGGCAGGCTGAAGATCTGGGTGGGCACAGTGGTGGGGCCCACCACCATCACAGAAGGAGCCATCTGGGCAGGAGGCCAGGTGAAGCAGAGCCACAGGCTCTCGATGGGCAGGGCCACCTCCTCAGGACAGGGACTATTGAGACTGGAGTCTGTGTCCCCTAGGGCTGCCAGGCATCAGGACCCATCAAGAGGGGTGTGGCTGCTGTCCCCGGACCAGCAGCAGGGACGGCATAGGTCCTGGCCATGGCGGTGGCAGGGGTAAGATCCAGGTGGCTTGCAGTCCCGTGGGCACCCTCAGGCCAAGGGGAAAGGCCGTCCTGTGTCTGTGTGGTGTTTGGTGCAGGAACGATGCCCAGGGCTGTCCTCCTGACCTCCACCTGCCGAGATGCAGACTTATGCCCTCTCTCCTCTTCATCTGCCCCAGGAGGTGTGAGCTGTCTCTCTTAATCAGGGAATTGCAGCAGAACTGTAATGGGGGTTCACTGAGAGAGAGAGAGAGAGAGAGAGAATAGCAAAGTCCGAGTCTCACAAGACTTACTGAATCCAGCACCTGCCCGGCTAGGCCCCTGGATGCTCCCACCCAGCCATTCCCAGGCCTCATGGAGAAAGTGGGACCCTGTCCCACAGGAGGCACTGTCCCAGCTTGCCTATCCTCAACACTCATGAACTCAACATTGACTCTCGCACTTGGAAAATGACTCAGAGTGGCCCAAGAGTATTGATACAAGACCCAGAGAGGGGACTCGACATTTGCAGCGGGCAGACTGCAGAAGCTTCTCTGCTTTCTCTGCAGCTGTTGATCCCTGGCCTGCACTTCCTCGGCTGACCAGGACACTTCCCAGGAAAGGGCCTGTGTTCCCTGCACTAGACTTCTGTTCCACAGCTATGTGCGTCGTGTGCTTAGTCACTAAGTCATGTGTGACTCTTTGCCACCCCATGGACAATAGCTCACCAGGCTCCTCTGTCCATGGGGATTCTCGTGGCAAGAATACAGGAGTGGGTTGCTCTGCCCTGCTCCAGGGTATCTTCTCAACCCAGTGATAGATCCCAGGTCTTCCTCCTTACAGGTGGATTATTTCAGGTCTGAGCCACGAGGGAGTCATAGAGGCACACAAACCCCTCTCCCCACCTGCTTCCACCCAGGGACCATACGCTGGTCCCAGTCCTATCTTTACACATAGCTTTCCCGGCAGACCTGCCACCGTCCCTGGCGGCTCTGAGGTTGGCACCCACCCTGCCCCCAGGGCCCAGCAGGTACTCCCCTGCCTTTACCTTGCTCAGGAGATAGACAGGGGGCTCCTCTGTGAGCAGGTTGGTCAGGCAGAGCGAGGTGAGCAAACCCTGGCACGCTTTGCTGAATCCATACAGGCTAAGCTGGTGGATGAAGCTCTTCATACAGTCTGTCTCAAACAGCTTGTCTGAGCCCACCCTCTCCAAAAGGTTCTCTAAGAGCCCCTCACTGATGCCTATGCAAGTGCCGTCCTCCCAGAAGATGGACACAAAGCAGTGACTGTTGACGATGGTCCACCTCTTCCTGGGAAAGGGGAGGGGGAGGAGGCTGCCCTCTCCCCTCAGGCAGGGCACCACATTGGTGTGCAGCCTCTTCAACAAACGCTTTCCACTCAAAGCCAGGAAAGCACTCTCTTCCAGCAGCAGCTTGAAGCTGCGGTGGCCCGTGGGCACGGGCTAGGCCAGGGCAACTGAAAGATCCACAGGGAGGAGTGCAGCTCCCTGAGCTGAGGGCTGGAGCCCCTGTGTTTGGAAGAAAGCAAAGCCCCCCGAAGTCGGGCACCCTGTGCATCACGGGGCCCTTCTTGTCCACAACCATGTGGACTGCGGTGCATCCCTCTTTCCTGGAAAAGGGACAGTACAGTGGCCAGGAGCAGTCCAGGCTCACAAGGGTGCTTGGCCCCTCACCAAAGGCCTCTGCTTGCTCGGGGCTGACATCACAAGACAGTCATTAAGTGACCTAATAAAGGGCCGGCTGCACCCAGGCTAGTCAGAGTGCCAGCCTCCTGGTCCACGGTCATCATGGCAGTGGGCACCATGACACTAGTGCACAGGTGGGAAGTTTCAGGCCCAGCCCTTGTGTAAACCATGCATGGCATTCTGGTCCTGGAGCCCTGGGGCCAGGCAGACACATACAGACAGAGGTGTGACCCTCAAAGTCAGCCCCTCCTCTGTGTTCACGGTTGACTTGAGGGTTGTGCATGGCAACCTTGGGCTCAAACACAGGCACGTCCAGGGTGGGGGGTCCATAGTCAAGGGTACAGCCACCCGGCCCTCTGTGCACTGTTGTTGGCCAAGCAGCCAGCCCCCACACAGACCCTCTCCGGGCCCTGCCATTGGTCTGCGGGAACCCCAGGGTAGGGGCTGTAGAGAAATTGGCTAAAGTCCCAGGGACACAGGAGGAGGACAGGCCATCATCTTCTGGGCTCCACAGCCTGCCCATGTCCACCCCCGGCTGCCCTTGCTCTGCACACCGCGGTCCCAGGCACATGGCAGGGGGCAGTCACCTGAGCCTTCACACACAGTGTGGCTCCCTTTCTTGAGACCGCCATCCATGGGACCTCCATCTGGCTCTGTGTCCAGGCTGTGACAGTTGCCGTCCTGCTCTGGGGCCTGATGCTCTAGCATCAAAGAGGCAGGCATGCAGGGCAACTCACATGGGCGGTCCACCCTGTTAATGCCCTCCACTCCAACTCCGCTCCTGGGGTTGAGGATTTTCCTGAGATTTCCAGAATCAGAAATGCCTCTGACCTTGAGGTATCAGCCAGCTGGGGCCCAGGAGCCCAGCCCAGTGGATGAGAGAGAGGGCTCAGGTGAGGAGATGCCAAAGCAGGCACCTCGGTGCTGTTGATCCCCAGCTGCCTGGCTCACCCACTGTGACCTCTGCTTCCCCACATGGGTAATCCTAGGGGCACCTGTCTCACGGGGTCCTGAGGACTCAGGGGAGGTACAGGAGGTGGTGAGGTTCCTGACACTTAAGCCTGCCATGTGGTTATGGGAAAGTGGGCTGTATCTCACAGCAAGTCTGCATAAGGACTGATCTCCCAGTGGACCTTGACTCCATGCTGGAAGCCTCCCATCATCAGTGAGGGGCTTCCTTGTCGATTCTTGCAAACTGGGGGCTGAAACAGCTCCTGAATTAAATGTCTCTAGAGACAGCTCAGGTGAGCTAGATAGAATTGCCCAGTGTTTCCCATAGACAGAAGCCCTACTCAGTGCCTCCTATGTGACCCAGGGATGCCTCAGATCCCTGAAAAGCCGAGTTCCATTTTAGACTGTCTGGGACCCCGCAAACACTCACGGCTGCCTCCTCAGCTATCAGGATTGTGGCAGGGCACGCCCTGCCAATGGCTGAATCCCCAGGCCCCGCTTCCCTCTCTGTATGTTCTGGCTGTCCCTGCATACTCCTAAGAGATGCTCAACCACCCCTTCACCCCTTGGCTGCCCATGGCAGCTTGAGGTTCCCTTTTGTTCTGGCCGAGAGACCTCCCATCTTCTTCATCCAGAAACTACTAGAGCTCACCGATGAATTCAGTGAAGTGACAGTATACAAAATCAATATGTAAAAGTTGATTCATATTTCAGTACACTAACAGTGACAAGCAGAAAGATAACTTCAGGATATTATCCCATTTACCATTAAATAATCCCATTTAACTGCATCCGAAAGAATAAACTACTCAGAAATAAACCTACCTAAGGAGGTAAAGCTTCCCTGGTGGGTCAGATGGTAAAGCATCTGCCTGCAATGAGGGAGACCCGGGTTCAATCCCTGGGTTGGGACGATCCCCTGGAGAAGGAAATGGCAATCCACTCCAGTACTCTTGCCTGGAAAATTCCATGGACCGAGGAGTCTGGTAGGCTTCAGTCCATGGGGTTGCAAAGAGTCAGACACAACTGAGCAACTTCACTTCAAGGAGGTAAAAGACCTGTACTTGGAAAACTGTAAGATATTGAGAGAAATATAACAGCACAAGATGGAAAATTATACCATGTTCTTGGATTGGAAGAATCAGTTTTGTAAGATAACTATACTACCCAAGGCAACCTACAGATCCAATGTAATCCCTACCAAATTACCAATGGCATTTTTCACATAACTAGAAATTTTCATGGACACAAAAGACCCCAAATAGCCAAAACCATCTATAGAAAAAAGAATAGCCTTGGAAGGACTTCCCTGGTGGTCCAGTGGTTTAGACTCCATTCTCTCAAAGAAAGGGGACCCAGGTTTGATCCCTGATCAGAGAACTAGATTCCACATGCAGCAACTAAGAGTTAGCAGGCTCCAACTGAGATTCACATGCCACAACTTAGAGTTCACATGCTGCGGCTGCAGGTAAAGACCCTGCATGCCACATCTAAAAAGACCCCAAGTGCCAAAACTGAGGGTTCCGAATGCCATGCCTGAGGATCCCACATGCCTCAATGAAATCAAAGATCCCATGTGCCATACCAAAGACCAGGCTCTGTCAAATAAAGTAAAAAGAAAAAAAGAACAGCACTGGAGGAATCAAGCTTCTTGAACTTAGACTATACTACAAAGCTATAGGAATCAAAACACTATGGTACTGGCACAAAAACAGACATAAAAATCAATGAAATAGGATAGAAATCATAGAAATAAACCTATGCACCTATGGTCAATTAATCTACAACAAAGGAGGCAAGAATACAGTATACAGCGGAGAAAAGACACTCTCTCCAGTAAGTGGTGCTAGGAAAATTGGACAGCTGCATGTGAAAGAATGAAATTAGAACATTATCTAACACTATATACAAAAACAAACTCAAAATGGATTTAAGACCGATGTGTAAGGTTGATTATGTAAAACTTCTGCATGAAAACATGGGCAGAACACTCTTTGACATAAATCACAACAGCCTTGTTTTTGGATCCATCTCCTATAGTAACTGAAATAACAGCAAAAATAAACAAATGGGCTTCCCAGGTGGCACTACTGGTAAAGAACTTGCCTGCCAAGGCCGAATACATAAGAGAAGAAGGTTCAATCCCCGAGTTGGGAACATACCTTGGAGAAGGGCATGGCAACCCACTCCAGTATTCTTGCATGGAGAATTCCATGGACAGAGGAGCCTGGTGGGCTACAGTCCATAGAGTGGCAGAGAGTCAGACATGACTGAAGCTACTTAACACAGCACAGGGACCTAATTAAACCTAAGAGCCACTGCATAACAAAAGAAACCACTGAAAAAAGTGAGAAGAACCTACTGAATGAGAGAAAATATTGCAAGTGATTGATGTGGGGTTAATATCCAACATATATAAATAGCTTAAAAACACAGGGTCAAAAAAAAACAACAACACAGTGTCAGTAAAAAAAAAAAAAAAAAAACCACACACACACAAACACACACTTTAACAATGGGCAGAAAAACTGAATAGAAACTTTTCCAAAGGAGATATACAGACAGCTAACAGGCACATGAAAAGGTGTTCAACATCACTAACCCATCAGGGAAATGCAAACCAAAATCACAATGAAATGTCACCTCATACCTGTGAGAATGGCTATCATCAAAAAGAACACAAATAACAAATGGTACCAAGGATGTGGCAAAAAGGGAATCTTTGTGCACTGTTGATGGGAATGTAAATTGGTGCAGTCACTGTGGAAAATAGTAGGGACGTTTCTCAGAAAAATAAATTGAGCTATGTGATCCAGCAATTTCATTCCTGGGTATGTACCTGAAAAGAACAAAAACACTAATTTGAAAAGATACATGCACCCCAATGTTCACAGTAGAATTATTTACAATTGTTAAGATATGGAAGCAATCTAAGTGTCCATCAATGGATGAATGGATAAATAAGGCATGGCGCGCGCACACACACACACACACACCACATACACATAATGGAATAGTACACAGCCATGAAAATGAATGGCATTTTGCCATTTGCAACAACATGGATGGACCTTGAGGGCAATATGCTAAGTGAAATGAGTCAGACCAAGAAAGACAAACACTGCATGATCTCACTTAGATGTTGAATTTAAAAAATAAAACAGACTAATAACCTCAGATAAGCAGATGACACTACCCTTATGTCAGAAAGTGAAGAGGAAATAAAGACACTCTTGATGAAGATGAAAGAGGAGAGTGAAAAAGCTGGCTTAAAACTCAACATTCAAAAAATGAAGATCATGGCATCCGGTCCCATCACTTTACAGCAAATAGGTGGGAAACAATGGAAACTGTACAGACTTTATTTTCTTGGGCTCCAAAACCACTGAAGATGGTGACTGCAGCCATGAAACTAAAAGATGCTTGCTCCTATATTAAAGGAAATAACAGCAAAAATTAACAAATGGGCTTCCCAGGTGCCACTACTGGTAAAGAACTTGCTGGCCAAGGCAGAAGACATAAGAGAAGAAGCTTCAATCACTGAGTTGGGAAGATAGCCTGGAGAAGGGCATGGCAACCCACTCCAGTATTCTTGCCTGGAGAGTTCCATGGACATAGAAAAGCTATGACAAACCTAGACAGTGTATGAAAAAACAGAGACACTGCTTTGCTGACAAAGGTCCATCTAGTAAAAGCTGTGGTTTTTCCAGTAGTCATGCATGGATGTGTGAGTTGGACCATATAGAAGACTGAGCACTGAAGACTTGATGCTTTTGAACTGTGGTATTGGAGAAGAATCTTCAGAGTCCCTTGAACTGCACGGAGATCCAACCAGTCTATCCTAAAGGAAATCAGTCCTGAGTTTTCACTGGAAGGACTGATGCTGAAGCTGAAACTCCAATATGTTGGCCTCCTGATGCAAAGAACTGACCCATTAGAAAAGACCCTGATGTTGGGAAATCTTGAATTCAGCAGAAGAAGGGCAGGGAAGAGGGTGAGATGTTTGGACGGCATCACCAACTCAGTGGACATGAGTTTGAGCAAGTTTCGGGAGATTGTGAATACTGGGAAGCCTGGAGTGCTGCAGTCCATGGGTTCTCAAAGAGTTGGACATGACTGAGCAACTGAACAACAACTGAATATTAAAATAGAAGAAGCTGACTCACGGACACAAAGAACAAATTAGTGGTTACCAGTTGGGAGAGGGAAGGAGATAGGGGCAAGGTAGGAATAGGGGAGTAAGAGGTACAAACTATTATGTATAAAATAAGCTACAAGGGTATATTGCAAAACATGGGGAATATAGCCAATATTTTGTGATAGCTATAAATGGTGTATAACCTTTAAAATTGTAAATAACTATAGTGTGCATCTGTAACATATAGTTCTGTATAACCACTATACTTAATTTAAAAAGTGAGTTTTCTTAATTGGTTCTGGGGTTTCTAGAATTAGCTCTGTAATCTGATTAGGATTAAAGGTGCTAATGATTCTGTACTAAAGACAGCATCGATAGTCTATGGCAACAGATATATGGAAAATATCTCCTTTGGATATGCCTGATGAACCACTTAAAAGAAGTGCTGGATGCAAGGTGTTCTGTGACTGTGTATATGATACTTATGAACATTTTTGGAATATTGAAACATATGATGAGCTTTCTGGTTGCCCCCAGTGTAGTTGGAAAGAGTGGTGAAAGAAAAGGATTAGCTCAGTTTACAGTAAAAGACCCAAAAGATTCTATGTGTACCCATAAGGAGACATGAATCTCCTATAGATACAGGGTTGAGATTGCTAATGATCACATGCAAATGCTCATCATTCAACTGGTTGAATTAGACTTGAACTTGAATTCTGCCCCTAGAGTTTCCAGTTAAAATGAGGGCCCTGACTTAGAAAGAATGGGATTCTGTACATTGTGATACAGCTGTGTGGGAAGACCCTGATGAAGCTGGGGACACTGAGCCCATTGAGTCTGGTGAGTCATTCTTGCCAGTAGAAGAATCCTCCCCACTGTCTGTGGGAAGCAGCCTCCTGACCCCAGTGGGATCAGCCTCCCCATATAAAGCTAGATCAGGCCAAAATGATTCACTAAGCATAAATTCTGTATTTAATATTGCAACTCAGGGAGTTAGAAAGGGCTCTTACTAGTTTGTCCGGTTGGTTGAACTATGCGCCAAAAGTTGACCCACAGTGAGTGGAAATGTCAGACCTGTGTTGGTTTAATACAGAGGAAGCCATTCAGAGGTTTATGGAGATTTGACTGTTGGTGTGGATTTGTCATTTAACACCTGTTCACCCATACTGGGAGAATCCCAAAGACATGCCTTTTACCAAGACTGTGAGGGGAGCCACTTGAAGAACTCTGTGATTGCTCTTCTCTGCAGGCCAGAACTCACGGTAGGAACTGCAGTCTCTGAACTGGGAAACCTAAAGGCAGTGGGAGTATTTAGATCCCCAGATGGCCAGAGCAAAGTGGCTGCACACAACCACCAAGGGCATGGTAGGCCTGGTTACAGTAATGGAGAGCAGAGTCAAAGCACCAATCAGAAGAATCTGACTTGGGCAGCTCTATGGTTTTATCTAGCTGTTCACAATCTTCCTAGAAGTAAAAGAGTTAGGAAGCCCAGTAAGTTCTTACATGATCTGTACAAGCAGAGATGTCACCAGTCAAATGAACAAAAGTCTATTCTGAATGACAAAAGCAGAGAGTCTCAGTCCTTTGATCAATCCCCAGACTCGAGCCATTAAAACTCTCAGAAGAAAATGCAAAAGTACATTTTTTTTTCTGCTGTTTTTTTTTTCATTTATTTTTATTAGTTGGGGGCTAATTACTTTACAAGATTGTAGTGGTTTTTCTCATACATTGACATGAATCAGCCATGGATTTACATGTATTCCCCATCCTGGTCCCCCCTCCCACCTCCCTCTCCACCCATTCCCTCTGGGTCTTCCCAGTGCACCAGGCCCGAGCACTTGTCTCATGCATCCAGCCTGGGCTGGTGATCTATTTCACCCTAGATAATATACATGTTTCGATGCTGTTCTCTTGAAACATCCCACCCTCGCCTTCTCCCACAGAGTCCAAAATTCTGTTCTGTCCATCTGTGTCTCTAAACAGAGGTACATTTTTATGACGTTGGATTTCAGAAGTAGATTCTTAGATGTGACACCAAATGCATAAAGAACAAAATGAAAAAAGACAGTGCGGGTGAACTTCGAAAACACCATGCTAGGGTGAAGGAAGCCAGCCACCAAAGACCACATATTATGATTCCACTTATATGAAATATCCAGAATAGGGAAATCTACAGATAAGGAAAGAAGATTAATGGTTACCTCAGGCTGGGGGCTTCCCAGGTGGTGCAGTGGTATAGAATCCGCCTGCCAATACAGGAGACACAGGTTCAATACCTGGCTTGGGAAGATCCCCTGGTAAGGAAATGGCTACCCACTCCAGTATTCTTGGCTGGGAAATCCTATGGACAGAACAGCCTGGCAGGCTGCAGCCCATGGGATTGCAAAGAGTCAGACATGACTGAGCAACTGAACACACACACATACATGGCTGGGGTGGGCTGGGGGAAGGTGGTGGTGGATACAGTCTCTGTAAATGTTCATCCACTTTGGTTCTTACTGGTGTGCTGGAAATTTTCTAAAATTGATTGTGGTTATGCTTGTCTGACTCTTCAAACACACCAAAAATAATTGCATTTTACACTTTAAATGGGTGAATTGTGTGCTATATGAATTTGTATGAATAGACATATTTCAAAGAATGTTTAAAAAGAAGAAATAGAATATCTAAATGAAACTATTAAAAGTCAGGATTTTGGAGACTTCCCTGGTCATCCAATGATTAGGTATCGGCCTGCCACAGAGGGGAACAGGTGTTTGATCTCTGGAAGATTCTGTGTGCCATGGAGCAACTGGGCCCATGTGCCCCAAGTACTGAAGCCCGTGCACCCTAGAGCCCATGCTCCACAGCAAGAGAGTAGTCTCCATTAGCTGCAACTAGAGAAAGTCTGCATGCAGCAAAAAAGTCCCAGCACAGTCAAAAATAAAAGAAATTTCTTTTAATAGTAAGAATTTTGAATTAGTATGTAAAAATTCTTTCCACAAAGAAAAGCCCTTGTTCAGATGGCTTTACTGGTGAATTCCGCCAAGCATTAAAATAATGAAGACTGATTTTTCCAGACTGTACCAAAGTGTTAAAGAGAGGGGAAACACTTCCCAACTCTTTCTACCCAGCCAGTATTATATACCAAACTGAATAAAGTCAGCACAAGGAAAGACAATGATACACCATGACAAATGTAGAAAATGCTCAATGATATGCTGATCAACTGGATCCAGCACCACATAAGAGGGATGATACGGCATAGTCAAGTTGGGTTTATCCCGGATATGCAGTTGTTTTAACGTGTGCAAATCAATTAATGTCATGTATTTATTAATGGAAGAAAGGACAAAAACCACGGGATTACCTCAATATATACAGGAAAAGCATTTGGCGAAATCCAACACCCTTTTATAATAACAACTATTCAATGAGTTAAGAATAGGAGAATAACTCCTCAACCTGATAAGGGTATCTATAAAGAAAAACTTAGAGCAAACATCATACTCAATACTGAGATGCATTGAATGATACACTGAAAATGAGGGAAGAGTAAAATTTCTGGTATGTAAAATATATGTCAATAAAATTGGTAGAACAGTTGTTCGTCTTGGTCTCCTGGGTGCTATTTCTGACTGGTAGAGAGGATGAGCACCTACCAGGAACTTGTTGCTTGCCTCTCTGGAGAGTAACTGAGCTTGGTAGTTTCAATCACCATGGCACATTCTCTACCCCTCACCCTTTCCCACCCACCACCTGTTACCCACAGGTACCATCTTGGCTCGGCACAGTGTGACCCTGGGAAAGGAGAGAAGAGAAAAGCAAAGGGAGTCATATGTGGGGGAACAGGACTGGGAGACAAGTCAGTATGAGAGAAAGGATGCTTTTAGCATTTCCACAACGGTTGCTAACCATTTAAAATTGGGAGAGGCCACATCAAAATCTGGATTTACAGCTCAATTAAAAACAAATGGTGGGGGTGGAGCACTGACACCACTCGGCTCTTGTGTCGGGCCAGTGTTTCTCCTGCAGCTGGGCAGCTTCATGCATTTTTATCAGCCATCGAGCCCCCACCAGCATCTGCATTTCTGTGTTCCATTTGTCTTGCCCTGCACCACAACCTTCTGTTCTAGCCACAGAATGACCCTATTGGGACTGCTCACATAGGACTGCACTTGACCCTTCTGGGTTAGTGGTACATGCAGTGACATTCCCCCCTCTCTCCTATTGCTAGCTCTTCCACGACGCCTCCTTCCATTCTGCCATCCATATCTGACCTCACTCTTCAGTCTCTCTTCTGAACTTTGCTCAGATCTGAGTAGGCAAACCCCACACCTGCCTCTGCCCTAGGTATCTGCATGCTGTTCTAAGGCCTTCACTAGACTCCCATCCTGGTTTCTGTCGTACCCCCTAGATACCCTGCACATAGTCAGTTCAGTTCATTCCCTCAGTCGTGTCTGACTCCTTACCACCCATTGGACAGAAGCTTGCTAGGCCTACCTGTCCATCGCCAACTCCCAGAGTTTACTCAAACTTATGTCCATTGAGTCGGTGATGCCATCCAACCATCTCATCAGTAGGTGCCTAATATTTGACACACTGGATGGTCCTGCTCACCTGGCCTGATGCTGAGGAAGGAAAGTTGCTATCACCATAGGAAAACATTCAGCAGAGAAACTCATGGTACACTAACTCAGAGGAGCAGTGACAAGTGAAGGGATTTAGCAGCAAAGACAATGGGAAAACACGTCTTGCTTGAACTGAGCTAAGCTTGTTCAGCGATATGACAATTCAGAGATATCTCATGATGTGGCTCAGCAGTAAAGAATCTGCCTGCAATGCAGGAGATGAGTGTTCAATCCCTGGGTTGGGAAGAGCCCTTGGAGGAGGAAATGACAACCCATTCTAGTATCCTTGCCTGGGAAATCCCATGGACAGAAGAGCCTGGCGGGCTGCAGTCCATGGGGTCGCAAAGAGTTAGACACAACTGAGCGACTGAGCACACAGGATCTCACTCAGATTGGAAGTGGCCTCATTCCATCCAACAGTGGCTGACAGTGGCTGGTAAATGGTATGTTGGCAGCTGAGGGAGTGAAAGGTGACCTGGCCTGTGCAGCCAGTGCTTGCAAATACGACAATCATGCTTTCTGACAATCCCATGGGCAAAGCGCTACTTCTCCCTCCCACTAGAACAGGCTAGACTGCAGGGTTGATGTACAGAGCACAGAAATCACTATTTATTGCCTGTCTCCACCTGAGAAACCACCTGGAGAGTAGGAGAAAGCCAAGAACAGAGGTTCGGAAGTGGGATGGGGCTGGGAAGAGAATCCCTAACTTCTCTTTTCCTTTAAACCATTAAGATCATTTTTTTTCTCCGTGGACCTTGCTCTTCAGTCAGGGAGAAATTTCTTCTCAAGAATGAATGAAATCACGCTCCTAAGGAACTGATAACAACTCTTGCTAGGTGAGTAACTAACTGGAGCTTCCAGAGTCTCCACTGAAGAAATCAGGCTCAATTACTTCTGACTATTCGTTCTTGCTGAGTTGTTCATGGAGCCCACCAGGCTCCTCTGTCCATGGAATTTCCCAGGCAGGAATGCTGGAGTGGGTTGCCATTTGCTCCTGCAAGGAATTTTCCCAGCCCAGCTCCTGCATTTAGGCGAATTATTTGCCACTAGGTGGCGGTAGGGGTTAAAGAACCCGCTGACCAACGCAGGACTGGCTTGAAGCGACATAGCAGGCACGCAGGAGCCACTGGGGAAACCACTCCTGACTGTGGAAGACACAATGACCCTGCATTCACAGACTATACAAGGCAGAGGACCACAGCACAAGGGGCAGTGAACACGTGGTAACTTACCCCCTTCCCCTCCTGGAAGTGAACATGTCAGTCTCTCAATCGTGTCTGACTCTTTGTGACCCCATGGAAGCCTGGCCAGTCTCCACTGTCCATAAAATTCTGGGGTTGCCATTCCGGTCTCCAGGGCTTCTTCCAGACCCAGGGATCGAACCTGGGTCTCTCGCATTGCAGGCAGATTCTTTACCATTGAGCCACAAGGGAAGCCCCTCCGCCTTCTGGAGATCTCATTAATATGCAGATCCTCGCTGCGAAGCTGGGTGGAGCCTGAGATAGCAGTTCTCTTCTCTGCACCCAGGTGATGCGGATGCTATTGGTCCAATCCAGCGGTGGACTGCACAGGAGGGCAGGAGTTGGGGTGGGGGTAGGGGCGTGGGTTGCAATGGAGACAAAGCAGCCAGAGTGGGCCTTGGCTCTCCCCAGACACAGGTGGACACACCCTGGTGGTCCTTGAGAGGTTCGGGATTTGTTCAAGCAGCCCTGGCTCCTCGCGGCTACTTTTGGATCCTCCCTTCTTAGAGATCAGATTCCCTGGTGTCTAGGAATCATGGTAAAGCACCTGCCTGCAGTGCAGGAGACTTGGGTTCAATTCCGGGGTTAGTGCAGGAGACCCCGGTTCAATTCCCTGAAGAAGGGAGTGGAAACTCATTCCAGTGATGCCTCAAGATTTCCATGGACGGAGGAGACTGGCAGAGAGTCGGACACAACACAGTGACTTTCACTTTTTCCTAAAGATTCACCAAAGTATGGTGATGGCCCTGGAACCGGTCACTGTGAGCAGGAAAATGTCTGTGTGTAGCGTTGGCCACAGGATGGGACAGGCTGGGTCTGGCGAATGATCTCCCCACTCTGTCCTTTCCCGAAGTGCCAGGGAGATGAGTGGGATCGTCTTTTAGGGATGGCCTGGGGAACATAGGGGAGACCCCCACACCTCTCCCCAGTCTCTCTCCTCAAGGAGACCCCAGGTCCACTCTGGAGGCGCCCTGCAGCGCCTGACAGTTCTCCCTCATCCTTAAGCTTCTTTGATTCCCACCGGCCAAGGGCAGAGCCTCCAGGCTGCACCACACGGAAGGAGTCCTGGGGGCTGGGGGTCCAGGGGACCTGATGTCTCCACCAGACCAGGCAAGTCCTTGGCCCCAAGCACGCAGGTGCCCCAGGGATGCTGGCCCACAGAAGTTTCCTCCCTGTCAGGGCGTCTCTCCATGGGTGCAGGTGGCAGCCCGCACTGCTCTCTTTGCTGTCCCTCCTCCAGGACCCCACGGTGCCCCCTCGGGGGGACCATGCAGACCCTGGTCTCTCCGGTGACCAAGGCCATCTTCGTGGCTCTGTTCCTCTTCGCTATCCTGCTCATCCTCTACGTGAACCTGTGGTACATTTGCTGGGACCTGGACAACGACCCCATCTGAAGCAGGTAAAGCGCTGCCTCAGCCCCCTGAGGCCCCAGCCCTTTGACCGGCATTCATCCCTGGAATCTGCATCTCTTCCCAAGACCCCACGCTCTTCCTATGGATTCTGTGTTGCTCCCCAGGACCCCAAGCCCTCTCCCAGTCCCGCATCCCTCCCCGTACTCTGGGTGCTCCCATCTCTGACCTCGTGCTTCTTCCTCCTGAGAGCGCCTGCCATTCCCTTGTTTCTGAATTCCTTCCCAAGACCCTAGTGCCCTATATTAAGCTCAGCATCCATTCCCTGGACCCCGTTGACCTCCCTGGACCCCTGGAGTCCTCTTGGAAATTCCCAGGACTCCAGTTCTTCCCAAGACCCTGTGGCTCCATCCTGATCCTCTGATCCTGAGCCCTCTCCCCGGAACCCCTCTCTTCCATGGAGCACTCTTCCCTCTCCCAAGCCTTGAGGCCCTCTCCCCATCTCTGAAATCTGCTTATTGCCCCAACTCCCCACCACAGCCCTGCATCCTCTTCTGTCCCCACACTCTGCAGCTTTCTCCAGACACTGGAGAAGCCCACCGTCTGTCTTCAAAAACTCATAGGCCACTGGCCAGCACCCCTCGTCCCTCCGCAGGCCCCGAGCCCCCCTCTCTCATGACCTTCCCAGGGCACCTGGGCCTTCTCCAAAGCTTGTACCCTTCCCGGGGTCTGTTGCTCTTCTCTGGATTCTGCCCCCACCAACCCCTGTCCCCAGCCCCAGTCCCTGCTCCCCTTTCTAGCTCCTGGCAGGTGCACAGAGTCACTTCACTACCCCTCCCACTCTGCTGTTGGGTTCTGTGTCTGAGCAGCAGGTGACTGAAGGTGAGTGGGGGAACTTTTGGTGGCCAGGGCCCTCCTGTACCCACCCCCCACACCATTGGCTTTCCACACTGCCCTTGCTTGTCCCTGGCATTGATGTGCTTTCCTCCCTCCTGGAAGTAGAACACCGGAGTTGCTTGAGCCTATACACCAGCAAGCAAATCGTGATTGGACACATCGCTCCTGTGTCCTGAGTTGCCTCACATGAGGTTCATTCCCACAAAGAGGTTCCTGACACTGGGGCTGAGCTCGACCCTGGAGATTAAAGGGTGCACCAGGGATGAATTCTTTGGTGGACATGGAGTAATAGAGGCTGGACCACGCTAGTTAGATCAATCCTTCTAGCTTTGCTCTTCCAATGGGGCGGGTCCATCTGTGGGCAGATGGTTATTTGGAACTTGACCAGGTGGACACTGGGACATCATCCACTAAGGCTGCTCTGGGAGAAGTAGGTGGGAACGTGGTCAGGGAGAGCAAGGCTGCTGCCTTTGGTGGCCTTGGCATCACTCAGACATGAAGGTGGACCCAAAGACACGGTTGAACAGTGACTTGAAGGGAGTTCACCCCAGATTCTCCCTGGAGAGGCCAAGGATGTCCAGCAGGAAGGAGTATGGCATCACCAATGGACACTCTGGATGGACATGTGTAGGGCAGTGCAGGTGCATGGTGTGAGAGCTGGATTCCCGTCCCAGACCAGCTGATTGCCAGCTGTGCCATTGCTCACAGTACATCTCCACACATCTATTATTTTATCTGTAAATGGAAATTAATGACCCATTGATGTCACACTTATTGAGGAGATTACTTGAACTAATATATTTAAACTGATAAACAGTCTTACATGCAGAAAATCTGCAATTAGCAGCGGTAGTTACTTGTGGACAGCCAACCATCCTCTAATGATAACCTATTCTTTTACTTATTTGGGGGGCATAAGTTACATGGAGTAAAATTCACTATATTCCGTGTACACTGCTAAGTTTTGACAAGCACATTAAGCTCTGTAACTGCCACTACAAGCAAGATATGAGTACCTTCTATTGATAATCTAATACTAAAAATATTTTCCTTTCCATGTCTTTAAGTTCAAGAAAACCAGGATCTAAAGCTTGCTTTGAAGTAGCAAGAGCAATATTCATTTATATTTATATTCAATATAAATGTTCATTACTTGTTTAATATTTTAGCAGTTTGAGATTTGCATGGTATTGGTTTACTGCCCCACGAAAATGCTTCATTACATTTTTCACCAATATTCATGATACTTTACGTTAAAAAGAGATTGTATTTTTTTTACATCACCCGAGCAATAAAAATACTTTCTTGATAATATACATGTTTTGATGCTGTTCTCTTGAAACATCCCACCCTTGCCTTCTCCCAGAGAGTCCAAAAGTCTGTTCTGTACATCTGTGTCTCTTTTTCTGTTTTGCATATAGGGTTATCATTACCATCTTTCTAAATTCCATATATATGTGCTAGTATACTGTAATGGTCTTTATCTTTCTGGCTTACTTCACTCTGTATAATGGGCTCCAGTCTCATCCATCTCATTAGAACTGATTCAAATGAATTCTTTTTAATGGCTGAGTAACATATTATCTATGGTGAAACAGATCACCAGCCCAGGCTGGATGCATGAGACAAGTGCTCTGGCCTGGTGCACTGGGAAGACCCAGAGGGATCGGGTAGAGAGGGAGGTGGGAGGGGGGATCAGGATGGGGAATACATGTAAATCCATGGCTGATTCATGTCAATGTATGAGAAAAACCACTACAATATTGTAAAGTAATTAGCCTCCAACTAATAAAAACAAATGAAAAAAAAAAAAACTTTCTTGAAAACAACAACAACAACAAAAAATCATATAGCCCAAAACTGAAAGGAGCAATCTTTCCACACAGCCCACCCCCATCCTGCTTCCCAGAAGAGGTAGCATTGTTAACCATTCAGTCCTTCTGTTTCCTGCCTTTCTTTGCGCCCCACCCCCCACCCCGTTCTCAGTCTCCCGCTCAAACACACAGTGCTATTCGTTTATATTCTTCATATTAAATGGGATTCTATGTTAGATTTCAGAGGACCAGAAAGGAATTCTCAAGCAGAAGAAACTCTCCCAAGTAAGTGCCAGGGCCCTGCTCCCCTGTCCTCTCCTCCTGCCCTCAGACACTGCTGGGGAAGGGATGCCTGCGAACCAGGTCTATGAGCAGATTGCTTTGAGCTTCTTTTGTGAAATCCTCTGAAGAAAGGTGTTACATGAAGTGCAAAGACTCTTTTTTAAGAGTCAGGTGGGAAGCACTGGGTATTTCCATACAGGGCAGAGGAGGTGCAAGGCCCACATTTCTGCGTGGCCCATTTCTTGAGAGTCCACTTCCCCCGGGAGTGCCAGCCAGCTCCGTGCCTCTTGTTCTGCCCCTTAGGCTGCAGGGTGGAATGCCAGATTGGCTGTCCAACACTGCTGATGTGGGTTGCTTTTGAATTGGAGACTTCCTCCCCTTACCTACGGAAAGCCCAGAGCCTATCTCAGTGGTCCTGCCAGTGCTCCTAGATAGTTCCTCATCAGCAGTGTGGAAGGCAGATTTGAGGTCCTGGGAGTAGACAGCAGTTAGAAGACCAGAAATAATGAGGGCCTGAATTCAGACCATGGCCCATAGGAGAAAGCGGGGTCGAGACATCTCTGACTTAGAATTGGTGGACATTGGTGGTTGGATGAGTGTGGAGGCTCAGGTACTGGCGTGGGTGGGAAAAAGACAGGAAACACAAAGCCAATCCAGTTTTGGCCAGTCTAGTCGGGTAAGAGGCCACTTAACATGTCAGTGGCTCTGGGGAAAAGGCGGTTCCCTAAGCCTGTGTTTCTGGCTCCTGATAACATTGCCATCTTGATTTTCCTTCCTCTCATCCTACCACCCAATGTGTCCAACCAAGGGCCTGGCTCAGAGAGCAGTAGCCTAGTTATACCTCTTGAGGCTTCACTTGTAGCTTTCATTTCTGTAGAGGCCACTGCCTTTGTTCTCACTTGGCAAAGGTATTTGTCCCCATAGATGGGGCCTACGCAGAGCCCATGGCATATTGACCAGAATATGTGTGAGAGTCAGCTTGTACACACAAGCAGGTCCCTGCCTGACTGTGCAAACCAGAGCCTCCCCACTACTAACTCAGCCTCTGAAGCAATTCCAACCGCGTGTTCAAACCTTGGTGTGTGACATGGATTATGGAGTCTTCCTTTCTTCCAGTTCCTCCTTGAGAATGAACTTGTGTCCTGCAGCATCGAACAGCAGATCTGAATCTCTGAAGCAGGTCAGTGAGCTTAGAACTTCAACTCCCCCTTCCCAAACCCCGAACAGGTGTTACCACCCTAGAGTGTTGATCCAAGCCTGGCCTCCCCTACCATCTGCTGGTGCTTGTTCAGGGAAGTTAACACACATGATGAGTGCCAGGGACCCTCGTGTTTGGGATGCTGATGTTACTCTTGACACTGCAGCTGATAGCCAGTCAGCAGATGCCTCACAAGGGCTTTGGAATACCTGCCCTTTTGCTACATCCCTTCAGCCTGAACAGCAAGAATGCTGGGAATGCTGCTGCCCTGTCATGGATTGGAGGCTGTAGGTGAGTTTCAGCTGTTATCAGAGCCATGGGTTGCACTTTCTTCATATCCTTCCAAAAGTTGTCCTTTTAAAATGTTACATCCCTCTTCTAGGTGTTGCACCAGTAAGCTCAACCAGAGAGAACCTTTCATGTGTGTGAGTGTATATATACCTCTACTTCCAAGCCCTACCCAACATCTGAATCCCCTTCTAGAAAATGACTAGCTACAAATTACCCTTCACATCCTTCTCTAGAAAGAAAAGCCATTCTCTGGAACCTAACCCATTCAATTAGCTAAAGGTTGGTTCCGGTTGGAACAAGTATCAGTACTTCCTTCTTTTTTCCCCTTAAGTTTTTAGTTCATTCGTTTCTAACGGTTGAATAATAAGTCATTGAGCAACTGAGCTAACTGGGAAGCCCTGCATAGATACACATTCTATTTATTCATCAATTAGTGTACATTTGGGTTTACATCAGTATAAATTGGTACACTGGTATATACCAATATACTGGTATACCCTGGTACAATGGTATTATATACATGTTTCAGGAGTGAGCAGCAGACTATCTGAAGATTAGATCAGAGAAGTCAGAGAGAGTCATTCATGGAGGACCAGAATAACCAGAATAACCTAGAATAAACTAGGAGGACCAAGATAACTTTTCTTGCCATATACAATCCCTCAGGGCCTTTCCAGGTTCAACATCATATACATCTAAAAGCAAAGGTGGCAGGGAAGACGGAAGGAGGAGTTTCCATTATGTTACAAGTGAAAACACAAGTGTGGACAAACCTACTAGCATGCCCTTGAATCCTTCAGCTTCTCCATCAGCCTGACATCTCCCAGGAAATTGGGTCACAGTTGATTGGCTACCTCCCACGTGCCTGGAAGTGTGGCAGCTCTTGATGTGATTCAGGAATTAAGCCCCAAGGTAAGGCCTGCAAAGTTTCTTGAGACACTGGGTGATTTTGAGTAATGGCAGTTTTAATGTATTCACAACTAATTTTAAAGCAACTTGTTTGGGGTCCCTATAACAGAAGTGGCCCCTAAAAAGAGCTGTTTTTCTGAGAGCATCACAGGAAGCTGCCTGTCTGGCTCATCTCACTGGCGCTCCGTCCCTGTAGGGAACTGTCTTTGCAGGCGCTGGGTTATTTTGTCTACCCTGGGCTACTGACCACCAGTGCTGGAAAGCAACATGCATTTTCAGGTACCAGGGAAGCAGACATATGGAAAAACACAGAGCTGGGCTCAGAAGAGCACAGAAATGATGGAACTAATTAGAAGCTGATCACAAACAATGAGTATTCTTGTAGATATGAATTTTCCACTTGGGCCAAGGCTCCCAGTTACCTCTGCTATAGCAGCAGGATGTGTTTGATGGCCAACAAAAGCACATGCCCATGAGAAGGATGTTCAGGTCAATACAGTTCAGTCCCTCAGTCCTGTCTGACTGTGACCCCATGGACTGCAGCACGCCAGGCCTCCCTGTCCATCACCAATGCCCAGAGTTTACACAAACTCATGTCCATTGAGTCAGTGATGCCATCCAACCCTCTCATCCTTTGTCGTCCCCTTCTCCTCCTGCCCTCAATCTTTCCCAGCATCAGAGTCTTTTCAAATGAGTCAGCTCTTTGCATCAGGTGGCCAAATTGTTGGAGTTTCAACTTCAACATCAGTCCTTCCAGTGAACACTCAGCACTGATCTCCTTTAGGATGGACTGGTTGGATCTCCTTGCCACCCAAGGGACTCTCAAGAGTCTTCTCCAACATCACAGTTCAAAAGCATCAATTATTGGGCTCTCAGGTTTCTTTACAGTCCAACTCTCACATCCATATGTGACTACTGGAAAAACCATAGCCTTGACTAGGCGGACCTTTGTTGGCAAAGTAATGTCTCTGCTTTTTAATATGCTCCCTAGGTTGGTCACAACTTTCCTTCCAAGGAGTAAGTGTCTTTTAATTTCATGGCTGCAGTCACCATCTGCAGTGATTTTGGAGCCTCAAAAAATAAATTCAGCCACTGTTTCCACTGTTTTCCTCTCTAGTTGCTGTAAAGTGATGGTACTGGAGGCCATGATCTTAGTTTTCTGAATCTTTGAGCTTTAGGCCAAAAAAGTTGAGCTTTAAGCCAACTTTTTCACTCTCTTCTTTCACTTTCATCAAGAGGCTCTTCAGTTTTTCTTCACTTTCTGCCATAAGGGTGGTGTCATCTGCATATCTGAAGTTATTGGTATTTCTCCCAGCAATCTTGATTCCAGCATGAGAGGGTGGTAGAAAAGGCATAAATGAGTGTTTGGGGATGAGCAGCACATGTCAGGATGTTGATCTACTGATACTTATTTATTTACATGAGAAGAGGCTAAGGAATAGCAAACATCTGGTTTCAAATCATTACTGTGACCTCTGTGATCTGAAATGGCAGCAGAGATGACTGGGACAGTGAAACACAAGTTATACCCTGCAGTTTAGCTAATAGAGGCTTAAGTCTTGGGAAGGGAGGCCATCCATGTGTTCTGTCAAAACTCTAGGAATAAAGCTCCCGATGTATTTATTTGGTTCCAGCTCAGTCAAAAGCCAGAATCTCAAGTCTATTGTGCCCTGTTGCTTGTTTTAGCAAATAAGATCATCTCCATGATGGACTGTATAACCTGCAGTGTACTGATAAGCAGTTACCATTGTTATTATGATGTATTTATGCATCCTGCAATAAGCCGGTGTATTCATGGACTACATTCAGGATGTTAAGGGACTTCACAGAATTGACCACTGGGTGGTTGCAGAAACAGTAAGAACAGTCGAGAGGTGCAATAGCAAACTCTGGAGCATGGAAGGATCCGAGGGTTTCCAGGCCTCCGTTAAGGATAACCATACAGCATGCTTTGCACAAGGCCTAGTGTTTCAAGTTCATCACAGCTCAGTGGAGCACAAGTTTTAGCCCTGTTTTACAAACTCTCCAAGTTCCATTTACCGAGCTGAATGACAGAATCCTACACAGCAGTGTCTGGTGAGGTCAGAATTTGCTGATTTAATAAGCACTCACTTGGCATTTACTATGTGCCAGGTGCTGTTGAATGTGCTTTACAGATATTACCTGGTTTTGTCCTCATAACTGCTGCATGAGTTAGGTACTATTGCTATCTGTGGTTTACAGATGATGGAACTGAGGAACAGAGAGGCTGAAAGCTTACACAAGGTCACATAGCCAGCAAGTGGCAGAGTCAGGATTGAAATCCAGGCTGGCTGGATTCAGAGCCTCTGTTCTTTGACAACTCCATTAAACCTAAGTCTGACTAAATATTCTTACTCAAAAACAAACATATATGTAATTACCCATTTTTGTTGTCTATATGCCTTGGCACTTCTAGAACATAAAGATGGAACTTTCTTATGTGGCCATTTATTGTTATTCAGTTGCTAAGTCTTGTCCGACTCCTTGTAATCCCATGGATTGCAGCACACCAAGCTCCTCTGTCCTATGCTATCTCGCGGAGTTTGCTCAAATTCATGCCCATTGATTCGGTGATGCTATATAACCATCTCCCCCACTGCAGCCTCCTTCTCTTTTTGCCTTCAATCTTTCCCAGCATCAGGGTACCCTTTATGGATCACAGCCTTGTTGAGGCAAAGGGGCTTGCATAACTCAATGAAGCTATGAGCCATGGCATTCAGGGCCACCCAAAACAGACAGGTCACAGTGAACAGTTGTGACAAAACGTGGTCCAGTGGAGGAGAAAATGGCAATCCACTCCATAATCTTGCCTCTAGAACTCCGTGAAGAGTATGTGGCCAGATCCCCTATTAGATGATGGTTGCTCAAGTCAAAGTTCACATGTCATGCTTTGTGGTCTTGGTGGCCACCTTGGGCCTTGGCGGTCAGTAGAAGATCAGAAAATTTCTTACAGATCACATGATCTGGTCAGATCAGTATATTTGGCTCCCAATACATGTCAACATGACCATAAACACAAAAGGGGGCAATGACACAAGTACATATCTGCAAACCTCTGTAGGAGAGATGCCTGAAACTTACACAGCCAACATCAACAAACCATTTTAGCCCATGGGTAACTGTAAAAAGTCCCACTTTCCAGGAAACTCAGATCAAATCTGTGAAGCAACAAGATGGTGGCAAGAGAGAGCTCCTCATAGGATGACAAGCTGAGCCAGTGTCACACAAGTGCTGGGGGAACTGTGGTTGCATTTAGGATGAAATGACCCATCAGGCACAATAGGAAGGCAAGTTAAGCTTGGGGCTAGGAGTGGAGTGTGCTACAGAATGGTTACAGAAGTGTGAGATGGAGCCCTCCCCTAAAATATTCCCCAAGAAGATTAAATTTTTGAACATCTAATTACTTTGAATATAGCCCAGATAAACTGATTTTCCCCATTTAGAACCTGCTTTCTTGGCATACCCTGAAAAACTGCACCCTAACCTCAGATATGCAGATGACACCACACTTATGGCAGAAAGTGAGGAAGAACTAAAGAGTTTCTTGATGAAAGTGAAAGAGGTGAGTGAAACAGTTGGCTTAAACTCAACATTCAGAAAAATATGATCATGGCATCTGGTCCCATCACTTCATGGCAAATAGATGGGGAAACAGTGGAAACGGTAACAGACTTGGAGGCTCCCAAATCACTGCAGATGGTGACTGCAGCCATGAAATTAAAAGACACTTGTTCCTTGTAAGAAAAGTTATGACCAACCTAGACATTAAAAAATTAAAAAGCAGAGACATTACTTTCCCAACAAAGGTCTGTCTAGTCAAAGCTATGGTTTTTCCAGTAGTCATGTATGGATGTGAGAATTGGACTATAAAGAAAGCTGAGTGCCGAAGAATTGATGCTTTTGAACTGTGATGTTGGTGAAGACTCTTGAGAGTCCCTTGGGTGGCAAGGAGATCCAACCAGTCCATCCTAAAGGAAATTGGTCCTGAGTGTTCATTGGAAGGACTAATGTTGAAGCTGAAACTCCAATACTTTGGCCACCTGATGCAAAGAGCTGACTCATTTGCAAAGACCCTGCTGCTGGGAAAGATTGAAGGTGGGAGGACCTAAGGGGATGACAGAGGATGAGAGGGTTGGATGGCATCACTGACTTAATGGACAGGAGTTTGAGTAAACTCTGGGTGTTGGTGATGCACAGGGAGGCCTGGCTTGCTGTGGTCCATGGGGTTGCAAAGAATCGGACATGACTGAGGGACTGACCTGAACTGAAACCTGCTGGGCATAGATAACAGTAACTGGGCATAGATGAGATAAATATAACTTGCAACCGTAAGACTTCAAGCCACTGCTGCCTTTTGGAGCTCTCTGACCCAGGGATTCCCCACTGTGCAAGAAGGTGACATCACTCTCTGATTCCTTTTCCTCTGGGACTTCCATTACATCTTGTCCTTCTGGGTGTTGAGTTTTTGCCACCATATCTCTGCAAGATCTCTTGTTGTGAGGGACTTCCCTTCACCTGCCATCTTGTCGAAGTACTGCCCACATAAACTTGTCACATGCCACTGCCATGCTATGGTCATAATCAGTCCTCACATTCTCAGACTCACAAACAATTATTTGTGTGAGTCTAGAATCAGCTTTAAAATTACATACACCAGATCGTTAGTTGTGGATATTTCTGAAGATGAGGCTGAAATTTGAAGAAACTTTGTAGATGGAAAAATATGATTTCTCTGAAGTTTTAATTAAAAGTTTCTTCGAGAAGAGTGCATGCACTATTATCACTGTAAATACAATACTTAAGTAACTCTAACAACACCTTTATTAGTTAGTGTTAGTCACTCAGTCATGTCCAACTCCTTGAGACCCCATGGGTGTAGCTCGCCAGGCTCCTCTGTCCATGGGATTCTCCGAGCAAGAATACTGGAGTGGGTTGCCGTGCTCTTCTCCAGGGATCTTTCCGACCCAGGGATTGAACCCAGGTCTCCTGCACTGCAGGTGGTTTCTTTACCATCTGAGCCATCAGGAAAGCCAAAATAGTAGCTATATATCAGCTAAAGTAACTGCTAGTTGACACAACAGGCAAAACCTGAAATTTGAATGGCTCAACGTGGGCTGCCCTGGTGGCTCAGACTGTAAAGAAACCACCTGCAACACAGGAGACAGAAGATGCAGGTTCTATCCCTAGTTTGGGAAGATCCCCTGGAGAAGTGAATGGCAATCCACTCCAGTATTCCTGCCTGGAGCATCCGAGAAGAGCCTGGTGAACCTCAATCCACGGAGCTGCAAAGGATCGGACATGACAGCACCTGACACTAACTCTGACCTCAGGGGGCCCAAGTTCACATGCTGTTTCCATTCTGGAGTTTTACCACTGGACTGCCATGTTTGCTGCTGAGTGAAAGAGAAAGCACAGAGATGGCATACTGGCTTCAGATGTGACCAACAATGCACCTGCTTGTATCTTGGTGGCGATGGCTAGTCCCATGACCCTTCCTAACTGCAAGTGGACAGGCGATGTAGCGTCCCCTGTGTCTGGGGTGGAGGAAAGGAAGACAAGATATGGAAGAGCACTTGTAGTCCCTCTCATACAGTGATCCATAATATGCACTCAATTAAGAGTGGCCATTATCATTTGTTATGACTAGCTTCTTCATTTCTTGGAAGAGTTTCTGAGAAGGCCATATTTGCCTTGATATTCTTCAGATATTTAAGTGCCTTCTATATGTCAAATGTTTTCAAACACAATGTCACATTAATCTTTTTTTTAAATTAATTAATTAATTTTAATTTGAGGCTAATTACTTTACAACATTCTAGTGGTTTTTTTTGCCATACATTGACATGAATCAGCCATGGGTGAACGTGTGTTCCCATCCTGAACCCTCCTCCCACCTCCCTCCCCATCTTGTCCCTCAGGGTCATCCCATTGCACCAGCCCTGAGCACCCTCTCTCATGCATTGAACCTGGATTGGCGATCTATTTCACATATGGTAATATACATGTTTCAGTGATATTCTCTCAAATCATCCGACCCTTGCCTTCTCCCACAGAGTCCAAAAGTCTGTTCTTTACATCTGTCTCTCTTTTGCTGTCTTGCATATAGGGTCATTGTTACCATCTTTCTAAATTCCATATATATTGGTGTTTTTCTTTCTGACTGAGTTCACTCTGTATAATAAATAGACTCCAGTTTCATCCACCTCATTAGAACTGATTCAAATGCATTCTTTTTAATAGGTAATATTCCATTGTGTCACATTAATCTTAAGAGGAGCATGTACATGTCAGTCAGGTGGATTTGCACATCACCACATAGCACATTTCTGTACTTCCCTTTGTGTTCCTGACTGTAATACTGACTGTAGCGTCAGTCGATTGAGAAGGGTCTCTTTCCTTTTGTGCAAGGGTATCTTCTCCTGGGAGTCTCGGCTGCCTCCACACAACTGGACTTCCCTGAGCACCTGCCCGGGTACCATTAGACACACTGACTACCATGACCTTCCTGTGGGTCAGGTACCAGACAAGAGGCCAAGGAAGCCTGGCTAATTATTTTTTCTTTTAAAATTTGAGCTACCAAGGAACTATATTTTCATCTCTGAGCAGGATCCCTCACTTTTCAAGAGTTCAGCTTTGAAAACCTTGGCTCCACTTCTGGGGTCTTTCCTCATCTATCCCGTAAGGTGGAGGCTTTGGATTTTGACCACCTACTAAGCTCATTCATCTGGGCATGGGTCCGGTGGCCAGTTTCAAAGACACTCATTAAAATCTGGCTGCAAATGTCGGGGGCGGGGAGAGTAAAAATCCCTCTCTTTAACTTCAGGTTTATGTCCAAGGAACCAGCTGATTACATGGCAAATGGGAGCACTCACACACCAAATGGGAAAGCATTTGGAGAATGTGTTAAAGTTGCCCAGAAGGATTACCAGGTGTCTAAATTTTACTAGCCAAAGCAAAGGGACTGTAGATGTCAGAGGGATTCCAGAGTGAGTGCTGGGACAGCCGGAGGACTTCTGCAGGGAGTCGGAATGCTCTGTCTAGGGAAGGACAGGAGATCCTCCTGTGCAGCATTGAGCAGGGGCAGCAGCGAGGAGCTGGTCAGCCTGGCAGGTTCAGTTAGGCAGGAGGTCCCATGGCAGCAGCAGGAACAGGGCACTGCCCTCACACAGGAGGCGCTGGGACTGGAAAGAAATCCTGGCCGCTGGTAGAGTCAGCTCTCAGCAAACCCCAGAGCAGCCCTACAGCACTTCTGATTCTCCTTGTCCCCTTCCTTCCACGGGCCTGCTTTTTGTCACCTCTGAGGCAGAGGCATCGTATAGCACTGAGAGGAGGAAGGTGTGAGAAGTTGGAAGGTCAGGCCGAGGCCTGGGGTGGGCGGGAAGGGAGGGGTCTCCAGAGGAATTGAGATCAGGGTTCTGAGCCTACCCTGGCCTTCACTAGCATTTGGTCCTGGGAAGATGCCCAAGCCCCGCGGCCTCAGTTCTTCATCGGGGAGGCAAGCGGGTGTGGGGAGCTCCATGTGTTGGGCTGCAGGATGCGCCTGAGGAACTGGGCAGAACTTGCAGGGCCTGGTGGCTGTTGGCACTCTGATGGGAATGCATCAAACATTTCACATTTAAGTATGTTTGCTGTAGATATTAGGAAATGGAAGTTCCTTTCTAATCTTAATTTGTTAAAGTTGTGCTCATATTGAATTGATTTCAGAGACTTTTCCACATCCATTTACATGCTTCAATGATTTCCCCTAATTTACTATTTTGGAGAATTATAATTGAGCTATTTTCTAGTTTGAATCATATTTTCATTCTTTAGCCATAACCTGTCTGTTCATGTAATTCACTGCTATACTGAATATGCTATTAGTTTGCTTAGGATATTTGCTACTGTGTGGGTGAACTTTGCTCAAGTGTTCTTTTCATGGCAGGAGTGGGGGTACTCATCTGGTTTTATGGTAAAGGAAAGCTAGTCTGAGAAAATAAATAATTCCCCAGTTTTCTTGTGTGCTTCACAAGAGTTTACTGAAGACGGTGATTAACTTTCCCTGACGATTGGTAGAATTGGCCATCCAAACTGCCTGTCTTGGAACATCAGAGGGTAGCTTGGGTGTTGAGTACAGTTAAAGTTCATATTGTTTAAAATTTTCTATTTCTTTATGGACCAATTTAGTCGTTTAAAAAATAAAATTGTCCATTTCACCCAGAATTTCAAATTTAATTGCATGATAGTTATAATAAAACTTTATTATTATAAGAGAAACTGCAAGACACATAGAGCAATAGAGAATGGCTTAAGGGACCCAATATACTTTGCAGCCAGCATCAATCATCTGCAGTACATGGCCAATCTGGTTCCAATGTACCTTTACCTTCTCCACATCTCTGCCAATGGACTAATGTGAAGGTAGTCCAAGACATCAGGGTGTTTCATCTCTAAGTATGTCAGTATGCATATCTAAAACACAAGGAATCTTTTATAAAACATAAACCCAAAACAATGATCATTCCCCCAAATTTAAATGTTTTAACAAGAGCAGATATATAGCAATTTCCCACATTTATCTTATACCTTAATTTGTTTTTTAGTTTGTTTGTATCACAACAACCAGAAGGACCGTATTCATTCTGAAAAGCCTCTGAAATCAACTAAAAAAAAAATTTTTTTTTATGTTCCTTAAGTCTTTTTTAATCAATAGGGAAACTTTTTGCATCATCTTCTTTTCCTATAGTTTTTGTTGTGAAAAAAAGCAGGTTTTGTATTTTTCAAGTTTCCCATAATATAGATTATGTTGAATGAAACAGTTTGATGTCATTTAGCACGTTTGGCCCCTCAGTTCAGTTCAGTTCAGTCGCTCAGTCATGTCTGACTCTTTGCAAACCCATGAATCGCACCATGGCAGGCCTCCCTGTCCATCACCAACTCCCGGAGTTTACCCAAGCTCATGTCCATCGAGTTGGTGATGCCATCCAGCCATCTCATCCTTTTCCGTCCCCTTCTCCTCCCGCCACCAATCCCTCCCAGCATCAGGGTCGTTTCCAATGAGTCAACTCTTCGCATGAGGTGGCCAAAGTATTGGAGTTTCAGCTTCAGCATCAGTCCTTCCAATGAACACCCAGAGCTGATCTCATTTAGGATGGACTGGTTGGATCTCTGAAAGGTTGTTGCTGAACAATAAGACGTGGGATTCTTGGCCTCCGGAGGAGACAAATTCAATCCAGGGCCAGAGACGAGGCTGGATCGTTCAGAGCTTTTGTGTAATAAAGTTTTATTAAAGTATAAAGGAAATAGAGAAAGCTTCTGACATAGGCATCAGAAGGGGGAGGAAAGAGTACCCACCTCCTAGTCTTTAGCTGTAAGTTATACAGTCACTCACAGTCTGTTAATGAAAAGAAAGGAATGTCTTAGAATTTAGAATGGCACCAGATAATTCATCGCTGGCCATAAAACAATTGACTTGAATCTTGTAGAAGGGCAGATTACCAAACAAATAGTTTCGTTTACATAGATTAGGGGAACGATATCTAAGTAAGTAGGTTAGGCCATTTGGCGGAACTTACAGAGTCTGGGGTAAATCAACATAGCTTTACGATAAACATTTCCATAAAAAATGTATTGGTTAACTCAAGGTTTGAGAATAGTTAGCTTCAGGTGAAACCAGGTGTCATGGCAACACAGCATTTTAAGAGAAACCTCCTTTTAAATTTGTATAGAGAAGAAAAAAATATCGCTGGTTTGTTTCCTCCTGCCGCTTAAGAGAGATAAAAATGTCTGGCACTTACAGCCTATTTCTTCCGTTTGGAGACCCCTGGCCTTCCTGCCTGTTGACCTCTCATCTCCTTGCAGTCCAAGAGACTCTCAAGAGTCTTCTCCAACACCACAGTTCAAAAGCATCAATTCTTCCGCACTCAGCTTTCTTCACAGCCCAACTCTCACATCATACATGACCACCGGAAAAACCATAGCCTTGACTAGACGGACCTTTGTTGACAAAGTAATGTCTCTGCCATCATGGCCAACAAAAGAGTCCAAAATGCAGTACTTGGACGCAATCTCAAAAACGACAGAATGATCTGTGTTTGTTTCCGAGGCAAACCATTCAATATCACGGTAATCCAAGCCTATGCTCCAACCAGTAACACTGAAGAACCTGAAGTTGAACAGTTCTATGAAGACCTACAAGATCTTTTAGAAGTAACACCCAAAAAAGATGTCCTTTTTATTATAGGGACTGGAATGCAAAAGTAGGAAGTCAAGAAACACCGGGAGTAACAGGCAAATATGGCCTTGGAGTACAGAATGAAGCAGGGCAAGGCTAATAGAGTTTTGCCAAGAGCATGCACTGGTCATAGCAAACACCCTCTTGCAACAACACAAGAGAAGACTCTACACATGACATCACCAGATCATCAACACCAAAATCAGATTGGCCCCTCAACAGTTTTTTAAATTGGTAGTAACAGGTAGAAGCTTGATTAACTTGTTTATTTACAAGCCTGCTACCTAGGTGACACCATGTACTTCCATTAAGAACATAATGCCTGTTGTCCTTTGTGCTGAGTTGGCAGTCATTGATGATCCTCACCTTCATTTACCCACTGGAGGTTGCAGAGGGGCAATTTTCAAATTCTCTCATTCAATTTTACCTTATTACCTGAAATACTTTCGTATGGAGAAAATTTTCCTTGATCACCATTTGCTTATCTTGAGGGAATCATATAACATATTTGCTGTGTTTTTACAGCATTTAAATATCTTTTGCATCTATAGTTTATACACTTTTAATTTATATTGTTTACATGTTATATTTTTTCTTTAGTATCTGGTCATATTTTGGAAAAAAAAAGTCTTTTTCATAAATATTTTCAAGTAATTGGCATTTCTTGTTTGGCCTTACTGCTTTCTAATTCATTATTTCTACACTTATCCTCATTATCCCCTACCTTCTATTACTTAAGGTTTCATATGATGTTCATTACCTAGGTTCTTGAATTTCATGGGTGATTTAAATATTTCTTGTTTTCTAATACATCTATTTAAGGTTATATATTTTCCTTTGAGTATCATTTTGGCTCTGTTACACAAGCCATGCTATTTAACTTCATGTATATTGCTTGAATTTTTTTACAAGTTGACTAAATCACTCTATTATGTATGCTATTTGAATTTTTCAATATATGCCCCAAAATGAGTGAGTGTAAAAAATTAGTTTTGAGAAGGCTGTGAAGATGATGGTGAAAGATACTTTATTTGGGGCAAGTTTCAGGGCCCAGGGGTATTTTGTTTTATTATTATTTTTATTAATTACAGAAGAGACAAACATTTTTAACTGCTGGTGACAGAGATGGGTTTATGCCAGGAATGCAAAGGAGTTTAACACTAGAAGGTCAGTCATTATAATTGGCTGCATGTAACAGCCAAGGATTGTCCAGGAAAATAGTAGCCACTGCAAATATGTAAAATGGAGGGAACTTAATGCATGAGGTTGGTTACAAAAGTGCTAAGAAGCCAAGCAGGAGAGAATTGGGAAACCCAATTATTAGCAACACGAGGAAATCACTCACCTCTAGGATGGAAGGACAAAGAAAGGAGATCGTGTTACTGGAACTTGGGTGTTGGATTCAACAGGATTCAGAGCCAGGATGGGTCAATCTCATGGTTGAATGGCAGGAGCCATGGAGAATATGGAACCATTGAAGGACAAGCCACCTGATGCAGAAAGTGAAAGTGAAGTCACTCAGTCATGTCCGACTTTCTGCCACCGCATGGACTGTAGCCTACCAGGTTCTTCTGTCCATGGGATTTTCCAGGCAAGAGTACTGGAGTGGGTTGCCATTTCCTCCTCCAGGAGATCTCCCTGACCCAGAGATTGAAGCCGGGTCTCCCGTATTGTAAGCAGACACTTTACTATCTGAGCCACCAGGGGAGAAGTCAGAGGAAGGAGAAAAATCTTTGACTTCTCTGTCTCCCAGGATTCTAATCTCTTGCTGGTGTCTCTGGTAAGCTGAACCAAAATGGCAGCCAACTGTTTGCTAGTTTGATTGCAGCCTGTCGGAGTCAGCTCCTGTATACACTAGAACAGAGCAAGGAGGAATGAGGGATGGATCTGGGAATGCATAAGCCCAGGATTGCCTTATTACAATAACAGATTGAGTGAGAAAAATCAGACCAATGTCAATACAGAAAAGCATCAAATAAAAATCAACATCCAGTCATCATAAAAATAAGTGTTAGTCCAAAGTATTCAACTGTGATAATGTGTTTTGGGAAGGAAGACCAGAGAGACAAAGTGCCACTCTTATTACATCATATCAAGGGTACATTCTATCAACATGATTTATCACCATTGATATTTACCTTGATCACCTAGCTGAAGTAGTGTTTGTCAAGTTTTCTCCTCTCTTGAGCTCAGAGGCAGAAATAAGGAAGAGAGGAAGCTAGCACTTGGATCATTTCCTAAATAACCAGCTCAGAAATCACTATTAACAATGGCTAACTTGTGACACAAATTACAACCCAACAAAAAATATTAAGCCCTGTTTCCTGCAGTGGAACAGAAGTCTTCCAACATGGAAAGCAATAAATGGGATCATGGTGTAAATAGAGAATATATGGGGGTTTGTGTCCAACTTAGAGGGACCCTGAATATCAGAGGAAGGGGTGTGGACCTTATTTTACATGTTAAGGGGCTTCAGTCGTGGCAGACTCTTTGCAGGCCTATGGATTGTAGTCCTCCAGGCTCCTCTGTCCATGGGATTCTCCAGGGAAGAATACTGGAGTGGGTTGCCATTTCCTTCTCTAGGAGATCTTCCCAACCCAAGGATCGAACCTGCATCTCTTATGTCTCCAGCATTGGCAGAAAGGTTTGTTTCCACTGGCAACACCTGTGAAGCTTTTTCTTTTATGGGTGGTAGAGAATTAAGCAGCAGAGTGACATGATCACACCTGGGCTCCTCTCATCCTCCTCAGTTCCTTTTGGGTGTGGGATTTGGATCTGTTTTCTTCTATACTATCCTCACTGGGTATGAGGAAGGCTTAAATGTTCTCAGTTTGCAATGTACTTACGAATACCTCAAAAGAAGGGCAGCATTTAAACTCCCATCTAAGAACAATCCTTTGCTCATTTTGAGATTAAAGTGTTTCAATAAGACACCCTTTCAGTTCACCTGTGTTCTCTTTATTCTTTCAGGTCAAACTCCATCCAGTGACTGCTCAACATCACGGCCCCAAACCCAGGAAAGCATGAAGTCTTCATGAGGAGCTGAAAACACCAGATGAGCATCCACATTGTGTATTATGGACTCCCTAAACTATGGTCATGTGCAATATTGCATTTCTATCTAAAAATACTGGAAATAGAACTGCCATGGGTAGCTTTAAAAAATCCCATTTTTCATGAAAATCTGATCACTGCTGTGAAAGAACAAAATGATGGCAAGAAAGAGCTTCTCAGAAAATGACAATCTGAGCCCATGTCCTCCAAGTGCTGGGTAACCAAAGTGGCATTTAGGAGGAAATGACCAACCAGGCACAATAGAAAGGGAATTTAGGTTTGGAGGAGTACAATATTCTGATGACTTCCAGAAGTATAAAACCCAGTCTTTCCTAAAGTATTCTCTGGCACATATCAAGACACAGAGACCTTTGACCCTTGTAACAGGATAAACATTCTGGCCCTTCCCTGATAGTGTATGTGTTAAATGTCAGTACACAAGAAACAAGTGCCTGCACAGTCTGAATTCCAGGCCTGGCTTTCCTGTCACTATTACACAAAAGTGAGTGTATGAAACGAGTATTTAGTAATTCTGTTTCACTTTTGCTTAAGTCAAAAGGACCTGAGACTGTGTTTGGTTAGCAAATCCACCCTTCTAGCAACAGAGAGGTCAAGACAGTAAGGTGATAGATACCTAAGCACAAAAAATAGGCCTACGACCAATGTTCATCGCAGCACTGTTTATAATAGCCAGGACATGGAAGCAACCTAGATGCCCATCAGCAGATGAATGGATAAGGAAGCTGTGCTCCATATACACCATGGAATATTACTCAGCCATTAAAAAGAATTCATTTGAATCAGTTCTAATGAGATGGATGAAACTGGAGCCCATTATACAGAGTGAAGTAAGCCAGAAAGATAAAGACCATTACAGTATACTAACACATATATATGGAATTTAGAAAGATGGTAACGATAACCTTATATGCAAAACAGAAAAAGAGACACAGATAAACAGAACAGACTTTTGGACTCTGTGGGAGAAGGCGAGGGTGGGATGTTTCGAGAGAACAGCATCGAAACATGTATATTATCTAGGGTGAAACATATCACCAGCCCAGGCTGGATGCATGAGACAAGTGCTCGGGCCTGGTGCACTGGGAAGACCCAGAGGGATCGGGTAGAGAGGGAGGTGGGAGGGGGGATCGGAATGGGGAATACATGTAAATCCATGGCTGATTCATGCCAGTGTATGACAAAAACCACTACAATATTGTAAAGTAATTAGCCTCCAACTAATAAAAATAAATGGAAAAAAAATAAATAAAGCTACTCATGGTTTAAAATAGTTCTGTCTCTGTTGGCTATGTAAGTGTCAGGCACCTCTCCTACAGATGTTTGCAGAGGCGTACTTGTCATTGCTCCTGTTTGTGTTTGTGGTCACGTTGACCTGTTTCATGTATTGGGAGCCAAATAAAGTTGATCCAACTAGACTGCAGGAGCTGTGAGTAAGACATTACTTAGCGAACACTTTCTGATCTCCCACTAATAGTTGTAGTACTATACAGGTTATGCATTTCATCAGGGGTGTGTTGGGTAGTTTCTGGATTTTGAGGAATTGTACAATTCTATTTAAGTTCTTGAATTTATCTACTGTACATAAATTTGTTCTTAGTATTTCCTTTTTATCCTTCCACCATCTTTAGTGTAGGGCTTGTAGAATTGTAGTGCTAGTCAGCATTTCATTTCTGATATTAGTCATTTGTCTTCTCTTTTTCAATTTTGCTTATCTGGCTAGAGTTTTATCAATTTTGTTGATCTTTTCAATGAATCAGTTTTCTTTTTTCCCCATAATTCCTTTCCTTATTTTTGATTTTAGTTTTTTCTTTTCCTCTTGTGTTTTTGGTTTGTTTGTTTTCAGATTGCTTTGGGTAAAGTTTTCTCTTCTTTTTCTAAGTTAAGGTGCAAGCATAGATTATTGATCTATTAGTCTTTATTCTTTCTTAATCTAAACATTAAATGGTATAATTTTCCCTCTTAACACTGATTTAGCTGCATCCCATAAATTGTAATACATTGCACTTTCCTTTTAATTCATCCCAGTGCAGTTTCTACTTCCTTGAGAATCTCTCTTTGACCTATGGATGGTTGATTAATTTCTAAGTGTTTTGAGATTTTTCTTCTCCTTCCATATTGTTTGCCTTCCAGTTTCATTCTTTTCTTGTCAGAGAACAAACTCTGCATCATTTAAATTTTTTCAATTAGTTTTGATGATACAGGATGCTATCTTGGTGAATGTTTCCCATGTGCTTGAAATAAATGTGCATTTTGCTCTGGTTGATACAGTGATACTTAGATGCATAGTGTTTGTGAATCACACAGGGCCCAGCCTGCCCCTTGGGGAATGGTGCAGTTCTCCAAGCTTTTGGTATTCTGCCTCTGGTGAGAGTCCTACATGCACAGCTCAGGTCGAACTTAGGAGTTCCTACAGCTTGCTGGAATCCCTTGTTCATATTTGGTCTTCTCCACTCTCTGCCCTCACTCTTTGGCTACCAGGAGGCTCTCCTTCTGGTCCTCTCACTCAGAGTGGCGGGGGTGGGTGGGTGGGTTTAGTTTCTTCACTCTGTTGTGTACTTCACTTGAATGGATTCGCCTAGATGACCAAGTGGTGAGAGAATACAAAAACAGTGCAACAGTCACTTCTCACAGAAGTTTTCTTTACAAAGAGAAATACCACCCTCCCTCAAAATTTTAGGTGTCTGCCATGCTGTTAATGAGTCTTCCACCACAGGGTTACAGATTTGGGCCTGGGGCTTTTGCTTCTACCCATGTTATAAATCCCTCAGTATATTCATGCTATTTTGCTTTATTACAGGGATCAGCAAACTTTCCCGGTAATGGCTAAGTTGTAAATACCTTCGACGTTGTACGCCATATTTTCTGTGAGATAGACAGATTTTGTATTTTATGTTTTATTATATTCATAATAATTTTGTGTTTAATGTATTCATATTTAATGTTTATGATTTGTTACTTAATTGATCGATTTACTTTATTATAATATTATAATAGTAATTAGCTTATATTATATTTTAATATTTAGTCTCTACCCCGTGTTCTTTTTTTGTTAGAGGATCATTTCACATCGAGCATACCACAGTCTATGTAGCTGTCATATTTCCTTAAACTTCTCTTTGCAGTGACAGTCTCTCAGACCGTCGTGGTTTTTTTTTTTTTTTTTTTTTGATGACCTTGACAATTTTGAGGCATCCTGATTAAGAATATTGTAGGGACTTCCCTCATGGTCCAGTAGTTGGGACTCTGTGCTTCCACCGCACGGGGTGTGGGTTTGATCCTTCGTTAGGGAACTAATATCCTGCATGCTGAGTGGCCAAAATAATTTAAAACATCCAACTAGGCTGTGGCAAACATGACTCCCTCTTTATCCCTCACCACTTTACTCTTGAGCTCCACACAGTGCAGGACACTCTGACTGTCCACTGAGTTAAGGGTAGGGTGCACAGCTATTTGAATATCATGGTCCTTTTCTCAAATAAAAGGACAATTTCATGGACTCGTACAAGAAAGTGATGGAGTTCTAGGAAATCAATCACAACCACTCTCAGTTCAGCACAGCTTCTGCAGACATTGGTGCTTACTCATCACAGGAGCAACTGCTAACACTCGATGGGAGACATGAAGTTACTATGTTAGAGATCATTTCTCCAGTTCCAAGAGGGGGGAAATGGGCATCCTCAAGATCTCATCTTGGAGAGCCAGTTCTCTTTGCAGCCCCTTCCATCTGGCAGGGGTTGGGAGAAAGTGTTTTATGGAGGGAGAGTGGGAAAGACCCAGGTAAGTCGAAGCAGGGGTAGAGTGGCCATTGTCCTGGCCTCTGTAAACCTGGACATTGTGTTCAAACCTAGAGTGGGGGAAATAGCCTGGGAAGCCCACAGTCAGGGCAATGTGACCTAGAACAAAGGTTCCTCTACATCAAGAAGGAAAGTCTCTGTTTATTATCTCTACAGATATTGCAACATAGATGCTCATCTCTTTGGGAGTGATTCTGGCTCCTGACTCCTGGGCAGGGAGGCCTTGGCTCTAATCCAAGGCAGGTGGGTCTCTCTTTGTATCGCTTCATTCAGATAACTGGAACCAAGAGTAATTCATCACTTTGTGAAGGATTAATCAAGTGTGTTTCAAGTTCACTTCAAAGACAGTTCAACTGATGAAAATATACAAGACCCATTACACATGAGGGCCATAGGCAGGTGCAAAATTCAGAATCGGACTTTAGGAGAGCGGAGCTCTATGGAAATACTGTTAGACAGTCTTCACCCATGTCTGCTGGTCTGTTGCATCTTGCTCTGTCATGTGGTGTTTACTAAACTTGACTGTGTGGTGGTAATCGTCAAAGCTGGGGAATGGACTCACGTTGTTCTCTATTTGCATGTGGGGGGAGAGGTGACGCTTTCTGAGTAATCGATCTTTGAACCAGGAAAGCGATTCTTAACCTGCATGTGTCCTCTAATCCCATTAGGTATTCCTGCTGTTCAGTCAGGGAAGGTAAGGGAATTTGAAATTTAAAAAGCCTGACAGTGTACAGATGCCAACTTTAAGAAATTAGAACAAGCAGAAAAGGATTCTGATCTGCAGAATCCTTGTGGGATGTGGGAGTGTCATGTGGGATGCTGTACTGGAGCCAGAAGCGACAGTAGCTCCTAAGGGACGTTTAAAATTTCACTCACATTGTTTCTTGCTCCAATCTGGAAGTATCACATGGGTGAATGACACCACCATTGCAGTTAGGTTTACTCCACTAGAAGAGAAGCCTTGCTAGCAAGGAGGGATGGAGTTCAAGCAAAAATCTTGACATGTTGATATGATACATTTATAAATGGTGACGTCATATTAGCTACCACCTCCATTCTATCACATTTGTGTGTGTGTGTGTGTGTGTGTTCAGAATGTAGAAGTTCTACTCTCTTAGCAACAGTCAAGTATTTGATGCTATAAGCATCCTGCTGTACACTGGATTCCACAACTTGTTAGTATGATAAGTGGGGGCTAGTACCCTGTGAACAGTCTCTCCCTATTTCCCCATCCCCTAATTCTTTGTAAACACCTCTTTCTTCCCCATTTCTCTGTTTGTCCTTTGTACTTTTTAAATTTATTTTTATTGTTATTTTATTTTTGTCCTTGTTGCTCAGCATGTGGGTTTTTAGTTCTCCAACCAGGGATCAAATTCATGTTCCCGGGATTGGAAGTGCAGAGTCTTAGCCACTGGACTACCGGGGTAGTCCCAGTTTGTCCTTTATAGATTCCACATGTAAGTGATAACAAACCGTATTTATCTTTTTCAATGTCACTTATTTTACTTAGCATAATGCCCTCAAGCTCCTTTCAAGTTGTTGCAAATGGCAGAATATGTTGAATATGTCACATCTTCTTTATCCGTTCATCCACTGACGGACACTTAGATTGTATCCATATTTTGGATACTGTGAACAATGCTGTAATAAATGTAGGAGTGAAAATATCTTTTCGATATCTTATTTTCATTTCCTTTTGAATATACACTCAGATGTGGAATTGCTGGATCATATGGTAGCTTCCTTGATAGTGTTCTTTGATTCACAGTCTTTTATTCATTTATTTATTTATTTGATCAGGTCCAATTTATATATGTCTTTCTTTTTTTTTTTGCCTTTGTTTTTGGTGTCATATCCATGAAATCTTTACCACCTAAAATATTTCTAGATATATACATAAACACATGATAAGAAGTACATCTATAATTCTTTGCTCTCTCAACCAAGAGGTCCCCAGACCAATGACCCTTCACTACCAATGAGCACAATGAGTGTACAGATCGAGATTTGCCAATACCTTTTGACAATAAAAGGAACAAGGGGTTCCATGGAAAAATTGATGATTCTAGAATTGGCTCAGGAAATATGGAAAATGAGCCTGGAGCATCTTTGTAGCATGTGAAAAAAAGTACTCAAAATTTTTTCAAAAAAGGAAGCAAAATGTCCAGGGATATGACAAAGTTATTTACAAAGGCAGCTGACAGGAAGAACTCCCAATAGCCAATCTGAGAACAATTAGAAAATAAAAATATATAACGTTGTATTGGATTTTAACCCAAAGTGTAGTGTAAATACCATGAGTCCATACTGAGAAAAATTAATGATTTCTTAATTACACAAACAAGGATAGACAAATCTCCCACAGAGAAAAATTCCAGTTTATGCAGACACTCCCACTTCTAGAGAGTGGAGCGTAACTCCCTACCCCTGAAGCCATGGACCATACATCGTGACTTTCTTCCAAAGAGGACAGATGGAAAGGGGACATAAAGCAATCACTTTATCGCATAGACACCTGACAAGCACTACCTCAGCCACATGATCAATGAGAGCATCACCAATGATGAATTGTACTGAGAGAATACACACTTGCTATGCTGTGATGAGAATGGGATTTTACATCTGTAATATTCCTCCCCCAAACTCGTAATCCCAGACTAGTCATGAGTAAAATATCAGATAAATCTCCCAATCAAGGGACATTGTTCAAAACATCTACTGAGTACTCCTCAAAACTGTCAAGATCATCCAAAACAAAGAACTGTTAAAGCTAAGAGGAACCCAAGGAGACATTACAACTAAATGTTAGGGTGGTTTCCTGGCCAGGATCCTGGAGCAGGTAAAACCTATAGAAATCTGAGTAAAGTGTGGGCTTTAGTTGATAATAAATAATGCATCAATACTTCCTCATTAATTGTAATAAATGTATCATATTAATGTAAGATATTAGGAATAGGGGAAACTGGGAGAGGGCATATGAGAATTCCACTATTTTCACAAATATTATTCAAATCTTAAAGGATTACAAAGGAAAAGGTCAAAATAAAGTCTATTGACAGTTTCAAAATAAAAGACACAAGGAAACTTATGGCAAAACATGCTGAGTATGTTAAAAAAGGAAATAGAAAGGAAACCAAGCACAAGCACACGGAACTTGCAAGTGTGAAACAACCCTTCCTAAATTATCTTCAGCTTTTCCTCTCCCTTAACCTCCAGTCTCATATAATACACTAACCGGGCCTCTTCCACCACAGAAACATCTCTGGATCCAATTTTTCTCAAGCCCCACAAACACTGCCCTTATCCAAACTCATAGATGTTTTCCCTGGATATGACAAGAGCCACCAATCGAGGCCAGGTATAGACCTAGAACCCTGTATTGCTCAAAAACCACTTTAAGACGTCTGCCAGTGTTATTTGCCACAGATGTCTGACAAGTTCCAGGCAGGGGTCAGTGTCTTGCCAAAGAAACAAGGGTCCAGAGCAACACTTTAGCTGTGCGTATGTGTGAACGTGCTTAGTCGCTCAGTATGTTCGACTCTTTGTGACCCCACAGACTGTAGCCCACCCACGCCCTTGGGCTCCAGTCTATGGGATTTCCCAGGCAAGAATACCGGAGTGGGATGCCATTTCCTCCTCCAGAGTATCTTCCCACACAGGGATCGAACCTGTGTCTCCCACATGGCAGGTGGATTGTTTAACACTGAGCCTCCAGGGAAGCCATGAGGAAACACAGGGACTTCTCAGAGGAGCAGAACATTCACTGAATCCTTAAGCCAGGGGAGGCGCCTGTCCAAGTGGTGATGGCCTGGACAAGATAAGCTTGGGAACAGGGTGGTGTGTTTTCACACAGAGGCGGCTGCTGAAGATGTTGGATCCTGGAAATGACCTCCAGATAAGTCGGTGGGGGCAGGGGGCAGTTTGGGCCTCCTAGCAGCCAAAGGCCTGAGGTTCTCATGTACCCAGAGCTAGATCCCATCCACACCTAACAGTCATATCCAATAAGGGGCATGAGGAGTACCTGTTATGATGGCTGTCACATGTCCATCCTGGAGTGACCCCCCGGGGCTGTGGTCCCAGCCTTGGCCTCAGAGCACAGATGTCCTCATGGAGGCCAGGGAGGCAGCTCACCTGCAGCAGCATCTCCTCCCCCCTCCCTCTCCTGACCAGCCCTGGGCAGGTCAGATGGGATCTCCAGGGGCTTGCTGCTTCCACCTCTCTGGGGCAGCCGACTCTCATTGCAGCCTGCACCCCTGGGACCTCAGTGTCCACTCCTGCCTGGTTCCTTTCCAAATCCTCATTTGAGTCTGGAGACTCTGGCACCTAGGAGGGCATCCTGGGTACCACCCTTGCCATCTGCTAGAGCCTGTCCTCTGTTCAAACAGCCCGACTGGCTCCTAGTTGGCTCTGCGGGTGGCTGACCAGACACCCCTTTGCCTCTCATACTCAGGCTCAAAAGCCATGACCTTACAGTCACATTTAGAAGACCCTGAGTTTTCTCCAACACGTGGGATTCCACAGGGAATGGTCTGATACACCTCAGGATCATAGAGATGCACCCCATGAATCCACGGCAATGATTACTACTGACCGACCATAAGGAGAGTCAAGTCCTGCCAGCTCCACCTGTAGCACCGTGGAAGGGGATGCTGCTCTGGGACTTCTAGATAAAGATACACACATGAGGTCATCAGGACCAGGGCCTAAGCCACTCTCAGTGGGGGGCAGGTAGGACAAAACCCAAGGCCAGGTTCTGAGGGAGTGGGGGCACTGTGGGCAGCAGGGGTGTGTCGGGGGGGGGCTCGTGGCTGGGGCCCATGAGAACGATGCTCCCAACTCCAACAGGGACCTTTGACAGCTGGCTGCTGTCCTCCCGATGGAGACCGAGCAGAACCCCGAGGGGACTGACAGTGCAGCTTAGCGGGTGTGGGGGCATGCTGTGGGTTGGGGGTGCATGGAATTCCTGTAGCCAGCACCCCGCGGGAAGCCTCTCTCAAGGGTCAGAAGTGCAGGACTTTAGTCTTTGGAAGAAAAACCTCACTTGGAGTGCTCTGTGTCTTAGTGTTGTCCTGACTTGAGGATTAACTCCCAGGTGCCTGTGTCCCTTCAAAACAAATGGTCATGACAAAGATGCTTCTTCTCAAAGTTCACTGATCATGGGTCATGGCATCACCCTTCCTAAGTGAAGAGGCCTGGCAGGCTCATGTCCCCATGTGTGCAGGGAGAGAGGAAGACAAGAGGTGGTGGAGCACCTAACATCTCTCCAATTCCACACTGCCTAACAGATGCTCAACAAAGAGCAGCAGTTAGAATTTATAATGACAAAATCTAAAAAAAAAAAAAATGACAAAATCTCCTATGTTTTGGGGAAGAGAGTCTGAGCAGATCACATGGGTCTTGAAATTCTCCACCTTTTCCAAGTGTCCATTGACTATGTGGCAGTGACCACATGTGTGGCCAGAATCACATCTCCTGTTCCCGTTGTTCTCTGGCACTCAGCAGGGAGAGCTACCCCTTAGAGCTGCCCCTTCAGCCCCTTGCACCCACACGCACACCCCACTGCAGTGACCTCACCACCTCCTTAGGCCCAGAACTCGCTCCTGTCATTTGATGCCAGGCACAGTCTTAGCCTGTGAGTCTCTGCTGTCTCCACACTTCTGAACCTGCGTGAACCCAGGGACGCTGGTGGATGTTGCATCTTTCCTGGCTAGCACTTATTTCTCGTGTTATTCAGATCTCAGACTCTGTCCCTCTCTCCTCTGGAAATAGTTTTGTTTTCAAGACACCTCATAGGATTGGCAGCTCAATAGGAAACGGAATAGAAAACCAGTCAAAATTGCTGTTCTGTGTGTTTTCCTCCTAGAGGTTATATTATTCAATTTGGCTGTTAGTGTGTGTTTGAGGGGGTGGGAAACAGTGTCTTTCCTGGCTGAGAATCAAAGTTCCCAGGATCCAGTCAGCCAGCAGGATTTCTCCATGTTCACTCATTTCACCCCTCTGAAATCTAGACCATGCTCACAAGTGGCCAAAATAAAGTCCAGATGACCAAGTAAATGCTCATTTCAATATATTGGTAATCAGCTTTCCCAGGACAGAGAGAAGAGGGCCAACCCAGGGAATACTTGGCCATACTTCAAAGCAACATTCACATTTCTCCAGGATTCTGTGCAGATGGTGGGGCAGTGGTAGAAAACACCTCCTTTGCCCCTGTGGTTAACAGCAATGCAACAACTGTCAGGACCCCTTCCTCCCCACCCCAGAAAGAGATCTGTGTTTTATCCAAGATGCAAAAGGACACCTCACACCAACGATTCATTTCAGACTTTCCTGTCACCCCCAAGATAGACTGTCGGCAGGTCTGAGGGATGCCATCATGCAGCCTCATCACGATGACCTCCCACAGAAGGAACCCAGCTTCCCAAAGCCCCAGAACACCCTGGCTCAGACACTGACATTCCAGTGCTCCTCCTGGAGCCTCACTGCCCCGCCCCATGCTGCCTTGTTTAGTGGGACTAGACGACTTCTCTCCACCTTCTTTGTGTGACTAGGGCTACTAGAGCATCGCTCTAGGTGTGGGGGTGTCCTGCTTCTCCTAGTGTCCCCACTGCAAACCCAGCCTTTCACGGAGCAGAGGCTCCGTAAAGGTCTTTGGAATACATGAGCCAGTGAGCAGGGGGCTCAATTAATTATCTGCTACTTCCTTAAATAACCCAGGCAAATCCAAATGCACAAGAGATAATTTAGTTTTTGAAAATGACACACAAGAAGGACAGAAGCATGAATTCTCTACAATTATTTTTATCATCTAGTTCGTCCCCCATCAATGTTACTGCTAAGTAAGCTCACTTTTCCAAAACAGTTCTAATTCCAATTCCACTCCATTCTGTTCAGGACCACAAAACACAATGGAAGAGTTTCCACTATCTTTTACAAAACAGCAAAACTCTTGTTCATGAATTGGATAAGCACAAACACACTGTGATCAGCATCATTCATGAAGCTAAGACACTGAAGTTTATTTAGTCTTCTATGAAAACAAGCAAAGTTTGAAATTTTTCTAAGGAAAACAGGTGAATCTCCAAGTCATCATAGAGAACAGGAACCCAAAGATGCTATACACTGGTTCCCCAAAGTGCCCCAGGGCCTCACTACTGAGAAGGCTGACCGCTCCGTCTTCAATCCCAGAGGGAAGGATCACCTGGATCCTGCTCTGGCTCAGGCAGCCTCATCCTCCTCCCTTGCAGCCTCTACAGGCAGGGGTGGGAAGGCCCTCGAAGCCCTTTCTTTGACCCTGAGCAGAAATGCCATGACTTCCCGTTTGCTGGTCTCTGCATAGGCCCGGGGACCCCACAGGAATTCATAGCGAGCAGGGTAGCTGTAAGGCACCTGCCGGTACTCCAGGTATCCCTGCTGCGCCCACACGTGTGTCAGAAGTGTCCTGGGCTCCCCAAAGACACAGTGCACACTCCCAACACACACACCCAATCTGCTGAGTGCTCCCCAGACCTTCTCCTCAGGGGCGCGGTCTCCATTCCTCATGATCAGGCTGAGGATCAGCACCAGGAGGCCGGCCTTGGGCATGCTCTGCCCACCGCTCAGCATCACATCACAGGTGAGGCCCAGGTTGGGGACCATGATGTAGATGTGCTCCCTGGGGTCCACCTCCTTCACCTCCACACCACAGACCAGCTCCAGGCACTGTGAGGCTTGGCTGAAGACCACCGGGAAGTGCTCCTGGTTATCCCTGAGGACCTTCTTCAGTATTTCTGCTTGGGAGGTCAGCTCCTTGGCTAGATACTTGAAGAGCAGGAACTTTATTAGGTTAGCTTTCATCTCCTTCAGAGCCTCCTGGGGCAAGGACTCCCCAGTGGCTACGGAGGACACTGTGAGGGAGGAGGCTGAGGCGGATGCAGCCACCCCTGCCTCAGCCCCCAAGAGCTGCACATTCACTGGGCACTGGGCCTCGCCAGGGTCCTGAAAGTCTTCCTCGGGCTTGCTCAGCTCACTCATCTCGACCACGAGCACGATGCCTGGGATCAAACCACAGACAGGAGTGGGGTAGGGGAATAGATGGGGATCACAGGCCAGACTAGGGGAGAGAGGGGCTGTGAATGGCCTCAGCTGAGATCCACACCCTGGGCGGTCTCACACAGGCCACTTACAGGTCTCCTTTTGAGGGGTGCTCTCAGACCTCACAGGGGCAAGCCTCCAGGGCTGCCAGTCCGCTGGCTACCTGAAAGAGGAAGTGAGGTGTCTCCCCATGGTGCAGTCAGCACAGTCTGAGATTTCCAGGGCTGACAAGGTGGGGGATTAGGCCCTTGTGGGGTCCCCTCTGTTCTGGGATGGGGAGCTCCTGGTGCACACTCAGGGCACCCTCCTCACCTTGACTCCTGGGACTGCCTGGACCACCTCTGCCCTCTGACCTCAGGACTGGAGCCTCAGTCCTCTGCCTTCCTCTCCTGGTTCCTGGAGCTCCTGTGAAAGAAAGGGAGGGGGCAGCTCTGCGGTATCCTGTGGCACAGCCCTGAGCCTTCCATGACAGTACGAGGGGTAGACTCTGTGAGGTCCCCCAAGTTGTGTGGTAGGAGGTCCCCTCAGGGCTCCCTTGTAGTGCTCACCTTTCCCCTAGCACGACCTGGTTCCTCCCCTCTGGGGACCTGCATGGAAATTCTGAACAAGGTCCGAGCCTGAACAGAAAGCGCTGAGGGGCTCCACATGCAGCCACACCTACCCAGGGTTTCCTGTGGGTCCTAGGCTGGGGAGATGCTCAGTCCTCAACTCCTCCTCACGTCCTGCCTTGGCCTCCCAGCACTGACCACAGGGGCGGGGGTCTCCTCAGTCCTCCCTCGGGTTTGGGGAGTCCAGCCTCTGCCGACCTGAAGTCTCCACCCTCCGCTGGAAAAACCTCACCTCCGAAGGTCCCTAAGCCAGAGGCCAAGAAACTGCTCACCCCGCTCTACGGCCTCCAAGAGTCCACATAAGGGCCAGGATCCCTGCCTCCCTGTTGGGGTGTTTCTGCCTCCTTCCATCGTCTCATGCAGCCTGGACTCCAGGCAGGACCGGGGACTGTCCCGTCCACCATTTTGAGACCGTGCCGCTTTCACGAGATCCCCAGTCTCTGAGAACAGCATGTGAGGAAGGCAGACAGGCAGTGTGCTCTTCTTACCCAAAGCTCTCCCAGGGCCGACTACAGGGGCGGGGATCTGTGGGGTTCCGTCGGTCCTCACGCAGGGTCCCCTCAGCCCTCCTTCAGGCACCTCACCTCGCCTCCGAGCAGGACCTGGGATTCTCGGCTCTCCCCACCTGAAGCCCCGCCCCTTACACCAGGGCCCGGTCTCTCCAAGACCCGGATGTCAGGAAGTCAGACCATGCCTGCTGCACTCATTCTACCCCCACGGTTGCCCTGGACTGACAACAGAAACAAGCTTCTCTGAGGTGTCCTGTGATTGGGGTCCAGGGTCCTCTAGTTCTCCTCCTCAGGGTCCTCAACCTGACACCCCACCGGACCTGGGAATTGGACCACCTGAGGCCCCACCCCATATGCAAGGTACCCAGTCTGAGACTCGGATGTCAGGAAGTCAGCCCCCATACCAGGTCCCCAGTCTGAGATCCGGATGTGAGGAAGTGAGACCACGCACGTTGGGCTCATCCTACCCCACGGCCGCCAGGGACCAACAGCAGGTACAGGCTTCTCTGAGGTCTCTTTTGATTGAGGTCAGGGTCCCCTCAGTCCTCCCTCAGAGTCCCCAAATTGAAACTCCGCAGGAGCTGGGCTTCTTCCCTCTGCTCACCTGAGGACACGCCCCCTCTCCCAGGTCCTCAGTTTCTCTGAGACCTGGATGCCAGGTAATGCAGCATGAGCTCATCCACCCTCTGTGCTCCCTGAGCCTTGATGTGAGGGTCCCACCTCTGGTCAACACAGGGGGCATCCCCGGATCTGCCAGGGCTCAAGATGAGGTCCCTGAGGGAGATTATAAGGAACCCCACATATCCCTACCCCTGCTGTCAGCCCTGAGCCACCCTGCTGGTGGGATGAGCACTTGGCAGTCTGTTCTGACTTCCGCATCTGTGTCTCAGATACATTAGGCAACTGTCAGAAGGGGCAGGGCCTCAGATGGGCAGAGGGGAAGATCTTAGTTCTTTGGAGGGTCAAGGTGAGGATGCTGAGGGAGGACTGAGGGGACCCTGAACCCCAAAGCAGAGTGGGCTCTGGGAGGACATAGGGTGGATGAACATATGCTGCATTTCCTGACATCCAGGTCTCAGAGAGACTGGGGACCTGGTATAGGGGGCTGACTTCCTGACATCCAGTCTCAAACTGGGGACCTGGTATAGGCAACTGGCTTCCTAACATACGGGGTTCAGACTGGGGTCCTGATATAGGGAGCAGACTTCCTGACATCTGGTTCTCAGGGTGACTGGAGTCCTGGTTTAAGGGCTGGGGGCTTAGTAGGGGAGAGGAGAGAATCCGAAGACCTACCCAGAGACAAGATGAGGTCCCTGCGGAGGACTGAAGGGACCCCACAGATTCCCGCCTCTGTTGTCAGCCCTGGGAGCCCCTGGGGTGAGAAGAACACACTAGACCTGTCCTGACTTCCTGACATCCCGGTCTCTGAGAGATTGGGGACCTGGTGTGAGGAGTGGGGACTCAGGGGCGGAGAGGACAGAGCCCAGGTGAGTCGGTTTTTCCCATCAGGTGACCAGCTTTAGCATCAGTCCTTCCAATGGATATTCACAGTTGATATCCTTTAGGATGGGCTGGCTTGATCTCCTTGCTGTCCAAGGTACTTTCAAGAGTCTTCCCCAGCACCACAGTAGTACTATTTTATACATAGTCGTGTGTATCTGTTAATCTCAAACTCCTAATTTATCGCTTCCCCTGCTTTTCCTCTTTGGTAACCATAAATTTGTTCTCTGCGTCTGTTTCTGCTCTGTAAATAATTTCTTTTGTAGCATCTTTTTAGATTCCACATATAAGTGATGCCATACAATATTTGTCTTTCTCTTTCTGACTTACTTCTCTTAATATGATAATTTCTAGGTCCATTTATGTTGCTACAGATGGTATTACTTCATTATTTTCCGTGGCTGAGAAGGATTCCTGTGTGTGTGTGTGTGCGTGCGCGCACGCACGTGCATGTGTGTGTGTGCGCAAACCACATCTTCTTCCTTCTTTATCTAATCATCCGTTGATGGACATTTAGGTTCCTCCATATCTTGTCTGCTGTAAATAGTGTTGCAAGGAACATTGGGGTGCATGTATATTTTCATATTAGAGTTTCTGTCTTTTCCAGGTATATATTTAGGAGTGGGATTGTTGGATCATCTGGTAGTTCTGTTTGTAGTTGTTTAAGGATCCTCCATATGGTTCTCCCTATTGACTGTACCAATTTACATTTCACCAACAGTGTACAAAGGTTCCCTTTTCTCTGCACCCTCTCCAGCATTTATTCTTCACAGGTTTTTATGATGATGGCCATTCTGATCAGTGTAAGGTGATACTTCATTGGAGTGTTGATTTGTATTTGGATGTTAATTAGGAATGTTGAGGTTCTTTTCACATGCCTGTTGGCCATCTATGTCGTCTTTGAAGAAAGGGTCTTCTTTGGAGAAAGGGTTTTGTGTCAGGGTCACACAGAGGGGGTGGCTCAAACTATGAACCGTGTTGGTTCAGGAGGCCAGCAACTGAGGTCAAGGTTTTGACTGACGCTGGTTCTCATGACGGAGGTGGAGGGTCTGTCCCATTTCTCCCCCCTCATTTCTGGGGCTTTGCTGGCCATGGTGGCCGTGTCTGGGCTTGGAGAGCTCCACTTTCCTCTTCACCTGGAGTTCTCCTCTGTGTCTGTCTGTCTCTAAATGTGTCCTTTGTATGGAGACAGCCGTCCTGTTAGAGGAGGTTCCATCCGAATGAGCTCACTTGACCACTGTCAGCTCTGAGAAGACCTTTCCTTTGTCTGTAAGGTCACGCCGAGGTACTTGGGCTTGAGACTCCAGCACCTGACTCTGAGGGGACAGGGTGTTACTCCTCACACCCTACAAAGGCTCTAAAGTAAGAACACACTGGATTGTTCTAAGGATGAAAGGATGGCCTGCATAGCTACTGGGGGTGAATCCAGGGGTGAGGAGAGCAGGCCACTAGGATAGGAGCCAGATCAGGTGGGGCCTTGTGGGTCTGTGGGAGCTGTGGCTTTGCTGTGTTCGGGGAAGGAAAGGCCTGTAAGGCCCTGAGCTGGGTGCCTCTGGGACTTTGTCCCCGTCATCACAGAAACTTGGAAACGGAGGCTCAGTGCGAGGTGCTGAGATGCTGCTGATGTTCAGGCCCGTGGCTCTGCTCCTCTGCCTCCACCCCCCTCGAGTAAACAGGGAACCCCAACCAGGTACAAGGAAAGAAGTGAGAATGGAGGGGCGAGTGGTCAGGTCCCTCGCAGTCATGGGCTATCTCTCTATCCCTCGGCTCCTCCTCAGCAGTCAAATGAGGTGACAGTAACCTAGCGGGTTATTTGAGGTTTGAATTCTGTGATCCTTGTGTGGTGCCATCCCAGGCCCTGGCAAGGACATGACCGTCCCAGTAGTTTCTGCTCTCTGTTCTACTCTAGGCTCTGGGCAGGGACCAGGGCATCTGCTGACAGTGGAGGCCATGGTGTGAGAAGGGATGGGAGGAAGGTGGCTCCCAAAGATGAAGACACCCAGGAAAGACACCTGGCAGGGCGTCTGAGGTCCAGGGCAGCCCCAGGGTCGAGGCCAGATTGGTTAGCACAGATCTGCACCCAGCAGCCCTGGGCTAAGATGGGGGATCTGCAGAGCATGGGCAGTGATGGGGCCAGGGAGCTGAGGGGTGGGGTGGGGCCCAGTGTTGGGGGAAACCAAGCCCAAGACTGTCCCTGTCTGTGCTGGGAGAGGACCAGAGCCCAGCCACTGGGCTGTGAAGCCAGGGAACCCACCCTCCCTCCTGAGTGCTCCCAGGGTTTTAACTCCCTCTTTCTTCAAACTCACCTCATGCCTCTCTCCCGCTGTCCTGCCCTCCTTCCTGACCTCCCCACAGACTGCATGTGATGGATGGGTCCTCTGGCTCGCCAACCCCTGTCAACAGACAGTGTGGAGATGGGTGGAAGGAGCCAGCCCTCTGTGACCCTCCCCTCTGTGTCAGCAGGCTTGGAGGATGCTCAGACACGTGGGGCTGATGTCCGGCCCAAGGCTGTGAGCTTGCAGGCCGCTGTGTCAGGCTGCTGGCCCTTGTGGATCTGTGTTTCCACAGCCATGTGAGGCCCTGGGAGCCCTGGGAGATGAAGTTCAGTTGTCTGTCCTGAAAGACTTATCCAGGTTTCTTCTTAAATGATGTCAAGAACCTGGAAACGCGGTCCGTGGCCTGTGCTATGCAGACCTGGCACTGTACCCCGGCTGTCCACATCAGGCAGCGGACTGGGAGGATGCGGCCTCATGGGAGCTCCTGGAGCAGAGGCTTGGGATGGGCCCCGCCCAGATCCAGGTCTGCATGTGGCACTTGTCTCTGTGCATGTACATATGTGTGTGTGTGTGTGCCCGGCAGAGAACATGAGAGGCACCACAGCACCCAGCCTGGGTTCCCCATCCCCACTGCGTGCAGCAGGGCCTGAGCAAGTCCCCTGACTCCCCAGAGGTGAGGCCCCACAGCAACACCTCTCTGCTGGTGAATCACTTGGGGACCTGATATCCACAGGCTTCCCGCCGGGGCCCTCCTGCTCTGACCCTGCGGCCTGCAGTGGTCAGACTGAGAGCTGCCCACATCCTGGTGGGTTCCTGGAGCGCCAGGCCTCTCCCTTTCATTTTTCTCCCTCCCTCACTTGGCATTGCCCTGAATTCCCTTTGCCGAGGTGAGCCCGCTGAAAGGCTCAGACAGAGGATCCAGTTCACCAAGGTTCCCTTCCGTAATGCGATCTTACTCTCTAGCAGGCGTGACTTTGAATCACCTTGTTCTCCTTCTGTGTCCTGTCTTGACACACAGATCTCGTGGACATTGGGGTCACTTTGCTGTGCCCAGAAAACCTAGGTCCTGACGAGGTGGAGGAGCTGGAGAATCAAGCCCTGCTGCCCGACCTGCAACAGAAGTAATGACTGCGCTTGCCAACTCCCAGTGGCTGCTGCATCCTGTCCCGGGGAGGGCTGGGAAGGACATCTTCCAGGTGGACATCCCCGAGCACCTGATCCCCTTTGGGCAGGAAGCCTGTCCAGACTAGGTTTTCAAGTGGAAGGTGACTGAGAGACCAGGTCATGGTGACACCGTCCAGTCATGCTCGTCTGGTTTGGTCTGAATTGGCCCCGCCCTGTGGTGGGCTGCCCACTTGGGGCAGGGCTGGGCCCAAGACTCCTATCGTGTGTTGCTGCCCTGGACTCAGCGAGAGTCCCCGGGACTTTGCCCTTTATGAAAAAATGGCATCGCCACTCGTTTTGGCCCTGCTGGGTCTGGGTGATTGTGAATGTGTTGTTAAGAAACCAGTTAGGGGAAGACCCAGAGGAATCAGGTGGAGAGGGAGGTGGGAGGGGGGATCGGGATGGGGAATACGTGTAAATCTATTGCTGATTCATGTCAATGTATGACAAAACCCACTGAAAAAATAAATAAATGAATAAATTAAAAAAAAAAAAAAAGAAACCAGTTAGTGTTTTTCCCTCTATGTTCTGGTCCAAACTCCCCAGTTTTGGAAGTGTCCAGCAGGTGATGGGGGAAGGCCAGGGGCTTGGCTGAGTGTCAGCAGCCAGCGAGGCCTCGGGCACGTGGAGAGGTCTGCAGGCCCAGAAACAGGCCGTGGTTTGTCTTTGCAGGTGGCCCTTGCCTTGCTGTAGAGTGTCCCTTGGCTCACAAAGTGTGTATTGGACGTGCTGCTTGGCTATTCCACGTCCAAAGACAAGGGCTGGCATTCACCACCCTTGTACTTGACTTTGGAAACCTTGTACTTGGCTTTGCGTTTGGGGTCATGTGTTTGCAAGGCCTTTGGCTGGCGGGGTCACCCTGCTTTCCAGTAGGCCTCTTGGGGAGACCCCTGGATTGGGAGCTAGAGACTCTCAACTACTGATCAGAAACTTGTGGCATCACTGGGGGACCCAGGAGGAGCCCCTTCTGCTTTAGGGTGCATGACTCATGGAAGGTGACACCCCCAAGGTCAGGAGCCTGGCTGGGCTGTCTGCTGAGTGGCAGGCAAGGCACAGGGACCAGCCCGTCCTGGGCTCGCATCAGCACTCAGCTTGTGGGTCAGAACTTTGGCCGAGCGTGTGAAATGCTGCTGCTTCAGATGAAAATGGACCTTGAGGACTGGACTGAAGCTGGCCTGGGGTGTGGGCTTCCAGCCTCATATGGCTCATCCAGTGTCATGTGTGAATAGCATGGACAGACAGAAAGAACACAGACTCACAGTTCTTGTTCAATTCTTTATTTACTCCAGTGAAGTTTTGCTTTACTTTATTAGAGCCAGAAATAGATTGTTTTGTTACAAGGCCGTGCTTTTGAGTGTCCCTGGGGACCTGGCAGCTCAGGGATTGGGGTTGTCCTTGAACTGCTCACAGAGGGCACACTTGTAATCTGAGGACTCCTTCTCCTTGTCCACTTCAGGGGCCTCGTTTGGGGCCACAACTGAAACAGCCGCCTTCACGATGGAATAATAGGTGCTGTACATAATCATCTCATCACTGAACCATAATCTGGGTACTCTGGGAACTCTCCAGCAGTTCCCCTGTGGTGTCCCTTCCAGCAGTAGCTGGGGGTACAGACGTGGCATTGCTGGATGTACCCTCTCCACTGGGGCCACCCTGCTCACTGGGAAGATGGTTTGCCCCGGCCTGCACGGCTACACTGCCCATAAACCAAAGGCCACAGAACACGAAAGAGTGCAGGGGGTTCTGTGAGCAGTTGGGGATCCCTTCGGGGCCTTCTTGTCAGCTTCTTGGGTGGACTCATTGTGATGGAATCGAGGAGAGTGTCTGGTCATCAACACTCGCTTCTTTCTCTTTGGAGTCATTGTTGTGCTGGTGGCGGGCTGAGCAGTTGTTATGGGGTCGCCTTTTGTCCAGATGTTCTGCAGGAAGAGAGGCTTGTCTCTCTGAAAGTTGGAGTTGTGATAGATCTGAAAGGAAATGGATTACTTTAGCCAATGTGGGGGAGAAAAGCCATTCCTTGCCACCTTCCTCCCCACCACAGCCCTGGACTTCCCTAAGGAGGGAGACAAGGTCTCTTCATTCCTGGTAGGTTATGAGGCCCTAGTGAGTGTGCTCCCTAGAGCTCCCCCGGGGCCAGCCTCACTTGAGGTGTTACTGGCCGTCCCTGACATCAAGTGGCCTCTCAGGGTCTGGAGGCACCCATGTGGATCCTGTCTAAGGGGGTTTGTAGAACACGAAAGGCCCTGCTTTCTTCTCTTTCCTTGACCACCCTCTCATGAGAAAAAAGTTCTCCTGGGAAACTAAACCTGTCTAGCGCTCGGCTCATCTAGTCTAGTCTCCCTGGAAGGGATTTCTTTGGTGCCATCATCCTCTTCTTCCCCACAGAGCTACCCGAAGGATGGATTTTACTGAACTCATACAGGTTCAGTTCACAGATGAAACTGGATGCTGTCTGTCTGGAAGATCCTGTCCACAACTCTGCCCTGGAGGACCTCTGTCTGGAAGAGATCTGCCTTGATGACCACTGTGTCTCCCTTGTCGTTCTAGTACACAGAGGTGAAGACCACATGCTCTACGATCATCCAGAGCTTCCTGGGGAAGGACAGCCTGAGGACAGTGTTGTTCTCTTGCTTGTTGGCTGTTTCTGGGTTCGGGCCCTGTGGGCGGAGGGTTGTATTGGGAGCCCAGATTTGGGCTCTTGCGTTGGTCACCCTGCTTTGCCAAAACCTCCCCTGAATGCACATTTGCATTATGGAGGAATCAGGGGGGTCCCCTGCTGCGGGCTCCCCGTCAGGTGATGGGGCCAGCAGGGCTGCGTGTGCTTCATTGGAACTCTGACTATCCATGGAGCCAGTCTAGCTGAGGAGCATTCTCTACCCAAGCAGTGAACACTCAGGGCAGAAGGACCTCAGACCAGGGTCGGGGTGCCCCATAAGTAATCTCTGGAGATTCTAGAATCTGGCAGCCAATTAAGTGGTCAGCTCCCTTAATTGTTTCATGATGTCACAGAAGTAATGTGGAAAGGCAGCCCTGGCCCAGTGTGGGGGAGGAGGGATGTGGACAGAGATGGGGTCCCCAGCTTGTTTCTTGTCTGAAAGTACAGAAAAGCGTGTTTCAGTTTGCCTGCAAAGGCTCTCATCTGCTGCCAGGCACCTTGTTTCAGGGGGCCAGGCCCTGGATGGGTTGACAAACGTGCCCCTGGCTCCACCCCCCTCCCTACCAACAAGCAGGCCTGTGGCTGCCTTCTGTTAAAGGGCCAGGCCCTGGCAAGTCCTGGCTCAGCTTCTACCGAGAGAGACCCCAGGGTTCAGATGGGCCCCTGGCGAATGTCCCTCCCAGAAGATGGGGTCTGTAGTAAGCTGGATGGCCTAGCCTGAGTTGTTGGTCCCACCCCCCCAACCCCCATCCCTGTCCTTGCCCCTCTTCGGGCTTTGGTCTCTTCCAGCTGGTGCTTCCGGTAGGTAGGTCCTGCTCAGATGGCTCCAAAGTCAGAGTCCTGTTGTCCTGCCCCCACCGCCCCCCAGGTCGAGCTCTCCCCAGAGTAGGGCCATGCTCGAGCACAGTGGGAATGACCTCACATTCCACTTGACTGTTCCCCAAGCACCTGAGACACAGACTCCACACGATGCTGTGTGGGAGGGCACAGCCAGGTGCTCTGCTGAACTTGCAGCTTCCTGAGTTCTGCCCGCCCCCGGACATCATCCCACTGAATATTGCAGGTAGTCGTCTTCAGTTTCCATTTCTTCCTATAAAGACCGCTCACATAGCCCTAGAGTGCTCACCTTGGGAACACCTGGGTGTGTGCTTTTCCCGCCCCCTTCCCAGAGTCTCAGACTTGGATTCAGACTCGCTGGAGGCTGCCTCGAAATCTCTGTTTCCTTTCATAAGTGGGGTGGTTTGGCTTCTGCTGTCCCCGGCCCTGGCCTCCCATGGCCAACTTGGGTGTCACGTAGGTACATGCCCTTTGAAGGAGTTGACTGGGGGCTCAAGGTACAGCCTGTTCTGTTGAAAACAAGCACTTCACTGGTCCTCTCCAAGGCCAGCTCTGATCTTCTCTGTCCCTGCCCCTGCCCCTGTCCCCACCACCACTGTGGACCTGTTCTGCCTTACCCAGATGGCTGGTACATTGAATGATTTTGTTGCCTCACAGGTTAGGTGCTTTTCAAGGGGCCTCCTTTACACACACTCACTCCCAGGGACAGTTCTGAGTTGTTGAGCTAGATGTGACCAAAGAAGCCCCTGTCTACCTGTATTTGAAAACGGATGAGAGCCTGGGTGTGGGACTGGATGAAACCCAAGTGAGAGTCACCTGTCTTCACTACACATGGACGATAGTGCAGTGGGTTTGGAGATGCATGTTCTCAGACCTTTGTGGGCCACTGTTCTTCAAAATCACCATGTAGGGGACAGAACAGCACCTTGGAAAGGCCCGCGTGTGAGGACCCTAGGGCACTGTGCCCCTAGAGACAGTTTGCCATTAGTTCTGCCATGCAGCAGGGTCATTTGCCCTGTGTGAGGGCCACAGCCTGGTGTCCGAAAGGGGAGAGCTAAGAGGGTGTGGAAGAGGCTCTCCCAGGGCATTTCAGCCTGAGGACTGGTGGCCAGAATGGAGCTTGCAGCCTCGACTTGGGCTTGCTCCGTTGCCTTTGCCCTTCTAAACAGGTTGACAAAGCATTTCTTCAGGTTGGTTCATCTGACTGGTACATGACCCTGGAGGCTGTGATTGTCCATGGAGGCTCCTGGTGACTCCTCTGAAGGGGGGGGCCGAAGACTGGTATCTGTGGGCAGCCTGCCTTGGTCGTTCCTTTTATGGAGCCTGTACTCCAGGCAAGACCTGCAATGTCCTGTCTGCAATTTGGAGGCTCCGCTGTTTTCACCTGTCTTTCTGACAGGGATGTCAGGCAATGCAGCACAAGGTCTTCCTGCCTGGGGACTATCAGGGTTCCCTCTGGTCTCAGATCTAGCTACCCTCAGTCCTCCCTCAGGGTGTTCACCTTGACTTCTGGTAGGACCTAGGCTCTGTCCTCTCCCCACCATAGTCCCTGCTCCTCACACCATGTCCCCAGTCTCACAGACCCCGATGTCAGGAAGTCAGGACAGATTTAGTATGCTCTTCTCACCCAAAGGGCTCCCAGGGCTGATAACAGGGCCTGGGACCTGTAGGGTTCCATCAGTCTTACCTTGGGGTCCCTAGAATCTTCACTCAGGGGTCCCTTCAGTCTTCCCTCAGGGACCTCAACTTGTCTCTGTGTAGGACTTTGGATTCGCTCCTCTGCCCTACTAATGCCCCATCCCTTATATCAGGACTCCAGTCTCTCTGAGACATGGATGTCAGGAAGTCCAGTCCCTATACTAGGACACCAGTCTGAAATCCAGATATTAGGTAGTCAGCCGCCTATACCAGGTTCCCCAGTCTCTCTGAGACCCAGATGTCAGGAAATGCAGCATGTGTTCCTTCCGCCCTATGTCCTCCCAGAGCCCACTCTGCCCTGGGGTCCAGGGTCCCCTCAGTCCTCCCTCAGCGTCCTCACCTTGACCCTCCAAAGAACTAAGATCTTCCCCTCTGCCCATCTGAGGCACTACTTCTTCTAACAGTTGCCTCATGTCTCTGAGGTGCAGAGGCGGAGGTCAGAACAGGCTGCCAAGTGCTCATCCCCTCTCCAGGATCGTCCAGGCCTAACAGCAGGGTTAGGCATCTGTGAGGTTCCTTATATCCCCCCTACGGGACCTCGTCTAGAGCCCAGGCAGATCCGGGGATGCCCCTTGTGTTGACCCGAGGTGGGACCCTCACATCAAGGCTCAGGGAGCACAGAAGGTGGATGAGCTCATGCTGCATTTCCTGACATCCAAGTCTCAGAGAAACTGAGGATCTGGGAAAGGGGGCGTGTCCTCAGGTGAGCAGAGGGAAGAAGCCCAGCTCCCCCAGAGTTTCAACATGGGGACCCTGAGGGAGGACTGAGGGGACCCTGGAACCCAATCAGAGGAGACCTCAGAGAAGGCTGTAGCTGCAGTTGGTCCTTGGCGGCCCTGCGATAGGATGAGCCAAACATGCATGGTCTGACTTCCTGACATCCAGGTCTTGGAGAGACTGGGTCCCAGGTATAAGGGGCAGGGCTTCAGTTGCGGAGAGGCGAGAATCCCAGGTCCTGCCCAGAGGCAAAGTGAGGTGCCTGAAGGAGGACTGAGGGGACCCTGAGTGAGGACTGAGGGGACCCTGGGTGAGGTCTGATGGAACCCCACAGATTCCCGCCCCTGTAGTCGGCCCTGGGAGCCCTTGGGGTGAGAAGAGCACACTAGGCATGTCTGTCTTCCTCACATGAGGGTCTCAGAGAGACTGGGGATCTCGTGAAAACAGCAGGGTCTCAAAATGGTGGACAGGACAATCCCCGGTACTGCCTGGAGTCCAGTCTCCATGCCAGGAAGGACTGAGGAGGTTAGACCCCAACAGGGAGGGATCTTGGCCGTTGCAGAAAGGTCTTGGAGGGCCCAGAGTGGGGTGCACAGGGTGAGCAGTTTCTTGACCTCTGGCGTAGAGACCTCGGGAGGTAAGGTTTCTCGGGTAGAGGCCAGAGGCTTCAGGTCGGCAGAGGCTGGACTCCCCAACCCAGATGGAGGACTGAGCAGACCCACGCCCCTGTGGTGAGTGCTGGGAGGCCAGGCAGGGCGTGAGGAGGAGCTGAGGACAGAGCATGTCCCCAGCCAAGGACCCGCGGGAGGCCTTGGGCAGGTGTGGCTACATGTGGGGCCCCTCAGCACTTTCTATTCAGTCTCGGGTCTTGTTCTGAGTTTCCCTGTGTGCCTCCAAAGGGGAGGGTCCAAGCCGTGCCAGGGGGGAAAGGTGAGCACTACAAGGGCACCCCGAGGGCACCTCCCAACACACAACTGGATGTACTCACTGAGTCCACCCCTCTTACCATCACAGAAGGCCCAGGGCTGTGCCACTGTATAGCCCCTAGATATTCCCTCCATTTCTCACACAGGAGCCCCAGGAACCAGGAAGTGAAGGCAGAGGTCTAAAGCCTATGTCCTGGAGATGAGAGAGCAGAGGAGGCCCAGGCAGTATCTGGAGTCAAGGTGAGAGGGTGCCCTGAGTGTGTACTAGAGGCTCCCCATCCCAGAACAGAGGGGGGCACAAGAAGGCCCTAATCCCCCCCCCACATTGTGGGCCCCGGAAATCTCAAGCTGTGCTGACCACACCCTGGGAAGCCACCACACTTCCTCCTTCAGGTAGCCAGGGGACTGTCTTCCTAGAAGGAGCACCCCTGTGAGGTCTGAGAGCACCCCTCAAGAGGAGACCTATAAGTGGCCTGTGTCAGACCACCTGGGATGCGTTTCTCATCCGAGGCTGCTCACATGCCCTCTGCCCCAAGGCCTGTGGTCCCCATCTGTACCTCTGCCTCAACTTCCGTGTCTTGTTTGATCCCAGGCATCATGCTCGTGGTCGAGATGAGTGAGCTGAGCAAGCCCAAAGAAGACCTTCAGGACCCAGTTGAGGCCCAGGGCCCAATGGAGGCATAGCTCTTGGAGGCTGAGGAGGACGAGGCCACATCCCACTTGGCCTCCTACCTCCCAGCATCCTCCTCTGCTCCTGTGGAGGCCTTGCCCCAAGAAATTCTGAATGAGATGGTGGCTAACCTGATGAAGTTCCTGCTCCTCAGTTATCAAGCCAAGGAGCTGACCTCCCAGGCAGAAATGCTGAAGGTCTTCAGGGATAACCAGGAGCACTTCCCAGTGGTCTTCAGGCAAACCTTGCAGTGAATGCAGATGGACTTTGGCATGGAGGTGAAGGAGGTAGATGCCAGGCAGCACATCAACATCCTGGTCAGCACCCTGGGCCTCACCTGCAATACGATGCATAGCGGTAGGCAGGGTCTGGCCAAAGCCAGCCTCCTGGTGCTGGTCCTCAGCCTCACCATATGGAATAGAGACCATGGCCCTGAGGAGGAGGTCTGGGGAACACTCAGCAGGATGTGGTTGTGTGCTGAGAGTGAGCACTGCGTCTTTGGGGAGTCCAGGGAGCTGCTGCCCCACATGTGGGTGCGGGAGGGGAAGCTGGAGTACCAGCAGTTGCCTGACAGCCACCTTGCCTGCTATGAGTTCCTGTGGGGTCCCCAGGCATATGCAGAGACCAGCAAGTGGCAATTCATGGCATTTCTGCTCAGGGTCAAACAAAGGGCTTTGAGGGCCTTCCCACCCCTGTCTGCAGAGGCTGCCAGGGAGGAGGATGAGGCAGCCTGAGCCACAGCAACAGCCAGGCTGGTCCTTCCCTCTGTGATTGAACAGGGAGTGGTCAGCCTTCTCAGAAGTGAGGGCTGAGGCCAGTTGGGGGAACCAGTGTGTAGCATCTTTGGGTTCCTGTTCTTTACCATGGTATGGAGATTCATCTCTGATTTCTTTAGAAAATTTTCAAACTTTGACTGTTTTCATAGAAGGCTATGTTAACTTCAGTGTCTTATCTTTGTGAATGATGTTAATCCCAGTATGTTTATGGTTACCCAGTTCACAAACAACAGTTTTACTATTTTGTAAAATTGATTGAAGCACGCCAGCTGCTATGGACCGCGCAGAAGCGTGGCCTTGAGGAGCTACCCCTAGCCCAAGGTCAGGGGTAGCGACCGAGAGCGCCAGGCTGTGACAGCGCAGGTGCGGCCGAGAGTAGCTACCCCACGTCCGAGGTCAGGGGCGGCCACCAAGAGGAGCTACCACTTGCCCCAGGGCAGGGGCGGCGGCTGAGAGGAGCAATCCCATGCCCAAAGTCAGGGGTGTAAGCTGAGAGGAGCAACCCCACGTCCAAGGAGCTGCGGCTGTGCTGGTGCAGCAGGGCCAAGAGGAACTATTCCATGTTCAAGGTTCAGGAGGGGCGGCCGTGAGGAGATACCCCTCATCCAAGGTAAGGAGCAGCGGCTGCACTTTCCTGGAGCAGCCATGAAGAGATACCCCACGTCCAAGGTAAGAGAAAACCAAGTAAGATGGTAGGTGCTGAGAGAGGGCATCAAAGGGCAGACACACTGAAACCATAATCAGAGAAAACTAGCCAATCTGGTCACAGGACCACAGCTTGTCTGACTCAATGAAACTAAGCCATGCCCTGTGGGACCACCCAAGACGGACGGGTCATGGTGGAGAGGTCTGACAGAATGTGGTCCACTGGAGAAGGGAATGGCAAACCACTTCAGTATTCTTGCCTTGAGAACCCCATGAACAATATGAGAAGGCAAAATGAGAGGATACTGAAAGGGGAACTCCCCAGGTCGGTAGGTGCCCAATACGCTACTGGAGATCAGTGGGAAATAACTCCAGAAAAGATGCAGAAATGGAGCCAAAGCAAAAACAATACCCAGTTGTGGATGTGACTGGTGTTAGAAGCAAGGTCTGATGCTGTAAAGAGCAATATTGCATAGGAACCTGGAATGTTAGGTCCATGAATCAAGGCAAATTGGAAGTGGCCAAACAGGAGATGGCAAGAGTGAATGTCGACATTCTAGGAATCAGCGAACTAAAATGGACTGAAATGGGTGAATTTAACTCAGATGACCATTATATCTACTACTGTGGGCAGGAATCCCATAGAAGAAATAGAGTAGCCATCATGGTCAACAAAAGAGTCCAAAATGCAGTACTTGGATGCAATCTCAAAAATGACAAAATGATCTCTGTTCGTTACCAAGGCAAACCATTCAATATCACGGTAATCCTAGGCTATGCCCCAACCAGTAACACTGAAGAACCTGAAGTTGAACGGTTCTATGCAGACCTACAAGACCTTTCAAAACTAACACCCCAAAAACATGTCCTTTTCACTATAGCAGACTGGAATGCAAAGGTAGGAAGTCAAGAAACACCTGGAGTAACAGGCAAATTTGGCCTTGCAGTACAGAATGAAGCAGGGCAAAGGCTAATAGAGTTTTGCCAAGGCAATGCACTGGTCATAGCAAACACCCTCTTCCAACAACACAAGAGAAGACTCTACACATGGACATCACCAGATGGTCAACACCGAAATCAGATTGATTATATTCTTTGCAGCGAAAGATGGAGAAGCTCTACACAGTCAGCAAAAACAAGACCGGGAGCTGACGGTGGCTCAGATCATGACTTCCATATTGCCAGATACAGACTTAAATTTAAGAAAGTAGGGAAAACCACTAGACCATTCAGGTATGACCTAAATCAAATCCCTTATGGCTATACAATGGAAGTGAGAAGTAGATTTAAGGTACTAGATCTGATAGACAGAGTGCCTAATGAACTATGGATGGAGGTTCGTGACATTGTGCAGGAGACAAAGATCAAGACCATCCTCTTGGAACAGAAATGAAAAAGGGCAAAATGGTTGTCTGAGGAGGACTTACAAACAGCTGTGAAAAGAAGAGAAGCAAAAAGCAAAGGAGAAAAGGAAAGATATTCCCATTTGAATGCAGAGTTCCAAAGAATAGCAAGGAGAGATAAGAAAGCCTTCCTCAGCGATCATTGCAAAGAAATAGAGGAAAACAGCAGAATGGGAAAGACTAGAGATCTCGTCAAGAAAATTAGAGATACCAAGGAAACATTTCATGCAAAGATGGGTTCGATAAAGGACAGAAATGGTATGGACCTAACAGAAGCAGAAGATATTAAGAAGAGGTGGCGAGGATACACAGAAAAGCTGTACAAAAAAGATCTTCACGGCCCAGATAATCACGATGGTGTGACCACTCACCTGGAGCCAGACATCCTGGAATGTGAAATCAATTGGGCCTTAGAAAGCATCACTATGAACAAAGCTAGTGGAGGTGATGGAATTCCAGTTGAGCTATTTCAAATCCTGAAAGATGATGCTGTGAAAGTGCTGCACTCAATATGCCAGCAAATTTGGAAAACTCAGCAATGGCCACAGAACTGGAAAAGGTCAGTTTTCATTTTAGCCCCAAAGAAAGGCAATGCCAAAGAATGCTCAAACTACCGCACAATTGCACTCATCTCACACGCTACTAACGTAATGCTCAAAATTCTCCAAGCCAGGTTTCAGCAATATGTGAACCGTGAACTTCCAGATGTTCAAGCTGGTTTTAGAAAAGGCAGAGGAACCAGAGATCAAATTGCCACCATCCCCTGGATCATCGAAAAAGCAAGAGAGTGCCAGAAAAACATCTATTTCTGCTTTATTGACTATGCCAGAGCCTTCGACTGTGTGGATCACAACAAACTGTGGAAAATTCTGAAAGAGATAGGAATACCAGGCCACCTGACCTGCCTCTTGAGAAACCTGTATGCAGGTCAGGAAGCAACAGTTAGAACTGGACATGGACCAACAAACTGGTTGCAAATAGGAAAAGGAGTACGTCAAGGGTGTATAATGCCACCCTGCTTATTTAACTTCTATGCAGAGTACATCATGAGAAATGCTGGGCTGGAAGAAGCACAAGCTGGAATCAAGATTGCCGGGAGAAATATCAATAACCTCAGATATGCAGATGCCACCACCCTAATGGGAGAAAGTGAAGAGGGACTAAAGAGGCTCTTGATGAAAGTGAAAGAGGAGAGTGAAAATGTTGGCTTAAAGCTCAACATTCAGAAAACTAAGATCATGGCATCTGGTCCCATCACTTCATGGGAAATAGATGGGGAAACAGTGGAAACAGTGTCAGACTGTATTTTTGGGGGCTTCAAAATCCCTGCAGATGGTGATTGCAGTCATGAAATTAAAAGACACTTACTCCTTGGAAGGGAAGTTATGACCAACCTAGATAGCATATTAAAAAGCAGAGACATTACTCTGCCAACAAAGGTCCATCTAGTCAAGGCTATGGTTTTTCCAGTGGTCATGTATGGATGTGAGAGTTGGACTGTGATGAAAGTTGAGCAGGGAAAAATTGATGCTTTTGAACTGTGGTGTTGGGGAGGACTCTTGAGAGTCCCTTGGACTGCAAGGAGATCCAACCAGTCCATCCTAAAGGAGATCAGTCCTGGGTGTTCAATGGAAGGATTGATGCCAAAGCTGAAACTCCAGTGCTTTAGCCACCTCATGTGAAGAGCTGACTCATTAGAGAAGAGGATGATGCTGGGAGGGATTGGGGGCAGGAGGAGAAGGGGACGACAGAGGATGAGATGGCTGGATGGTATCACTGACTCGATGGACATGAGTTTGTGTAAACTCCAGGAGTTGGTGATGGACAGGGAGCCCTGGTGTGCTGCGGTTCATGGGGTTGCAAAGAGTCAGACACGACTGAGCGACTGAACTGAACTGAAAAGTGATTGGGAACTCTTCTATTGTGTTTTCTGGTCCTGAACATGATACAATGGAATTGGAATTGGAACTGTTTTGAAAACACGAACTTACTTAGCAATAGTGTTGAATGGAGAAGAATTAGATGATAAAAGTAATTGTAGTGAATTCATGCTTGTTTCCTTCTTGTGTGTCACTCCCCGTAACCATCTCTGTTTATTCAATTTTCCTGGGTTATTAAAGAAAGTATCAGGCAATCTGAGTCCCCTGCTCACTGGCTCATTTATTCCAAAGATCTTTATGGGGACTCTGCTCCATGACATGCCCTATGTTAGCAGTGGGGACACTGTAGAAGCAGGACACCCCCACATTGAGAGCGATGGTCTAGGAGCTGCAGTCACATGAGGTTTGTCTTGGGGGTGAGTGGAATCTCTGAAATGGATTATTGCTGTGAGGTGTCCTTTTGCTTCTTGGATAAACCCCAGAGAGATCTCTTTCTGGGGCAGGAAGGAAGGGGTCCCGGCTCTTGTCGCATACCTGTTGACCACAAGGATGAAATAGGTTTTTTCTACCCTCCATCTGCTAGGAATCCTAGAGAAATGTGAATCTTGCTGTTTTATGTATGGCCCTGTATTCCCTGTGCAGGCACTCCTCTCTCTGCCATGGGAAGCTGATTACCAAGTACATTTGAAATGACAATTTATTTGGTCATCTGGATTTTACTCTTTTCCCTTGTGAGCATGGTCTAGCTTTCATATGGACAAAATGAGTGAAGAGAAGCTGCAAGAGTGGACAAGACCTGCTGTTAGACTAGAATCCTGGGATCTTTGAGTGAGCTGTGCCCAGCTGGGAAAGACACTGCTCCCCACCCCAAGCACACACAAACACCCAAACTGAATAATATGTCCTTCAGGAGGAAAACACAGAACAGCAGTTTTGAGTGGCTTTTTATTCCATTTCCAATTGAGCTGCCAATTCTCTGAGGTGTCTTGAAAACAAAACAATTTCCAGAGGGGAGAGGGACAGAGTCTGAGATCTGAATAACATGAGAAATAAGTACTAGCCAGTAAAGATGCAACATCAACCAGCGTCCCCAGGTTCAGGCAGGTTCAGAAGTGTGGAGGCAGTAGAGACTCACAAGTTAAGGCTGTGCCTGGCATCACAAGGCAGGAGCGAGTTCCGGGCCTAAGGAGGTAGTGAGGTCACTGCAGTGGGGGTGCAGATAGGTGCAGGGGGCTGAAGGGGCAGCTCTCCCTGCTGAGTGCCAGAGAACAATGGGAACAGGAGATGTGATTCTGGCCACGTATGTGGCCCCTGCCACATAGTCAATGGACACTTGGAAATGGTGGAGAATTTCAAGACCCATGTGACCTGCTCAGACTCTCCTCCTCAAAACAAAGGAGATTTTTAACCACTGCTCGTTGTTGAGCATCTGCTAGGCAGTGTGGAATTGGAGAGATGTCAGGTGCTCCACCACCTTTTGTCTTCCTCTCTCCCTGCACACATGGGGTCATGAGCCTGCCAGACCTCTTCACTTAGGATGGATCGTGTGATGACCCATGGCCAGTGAATTTTGAGAAGAAAAATATTTGTTTTGAAGGGACACAGGCACAGGGGGGTTAATCCTCAAGCCAGGACAACACACAGACACAGACCACTCGGAGTGTGGTTCCTCTCCAAGAGACTAAAGTTCTGCATCTCTGGCCCTTGAGAGAGGCTGCCCCACAAGGAGCTGGCTGCAGGAATTCTCCCTACCCCTGAGCTGCACTGTCAGCCCCCTCAGGGCTGTGCTCAGCCTCCATCAGGAGGGCAGCAGCTAGCTGCCAAAAGGCCCTGTTGGGGTTGGGTGAATCCTCCTCGTGGGCCCCAGCCCCAAGGCCCCCCAACCCTGCTGCCCACAATGCTCCCTGTCCCCTGGAACCTGGCCTTGGGTTTTGTCCTGCCTGCCCCCCACTGAGAGTGGCTTAGGCCCTGATTACCTTATGTGTGTATCTTTATCTGAAAGTCCCAGAGCAGCATCCCCTTCCATGGTGCTTCAGGTGGAGCCGGCAGGACTTGACGCAGCCCCTGGTCGAATCTGCTCTATGGTGGGTCAGTCGTAGTCATTGCTATGGAAGTCCAGGTCACATCTCTCTGATCCCGAGGAGTATCAGAGCATTCCTTGTGGAATCCCATGTGTTGGAGTAAACTCAGGGTCTTGTGAATGTGACTGTGAGGTCCTGGCTTTTGAGCCTGACTGTGAGAGGCAGAGGTGTGTCTGGTCAGCCACCCACACAACCAGCTAGGACTTTGGTGTCCCCACTCGGGCTGTTTGAGCATAGGGCTGGCTCTAGCAGATGGCTGGGAGGACACTCATCCAGGTGCCGGAGTCCCCAGAATCCAATGAGGATTCAGAAAGGAAGCAGGCAGGAGAGGACTCTGGAGTCCCAGGGGTGCAGGCTGCAAAGAGGATTGGCCACTCCAGAGAGGTGGAAGCAGCAAGCCCATGGAGATCCATCTGACCTGCCTGGGGCTGGCCAGGAGAGTGAGGGGGGAGCAGAGGTCACTGCAGGTGAGCTGCTGCCCTGGCCTCCATGAGGACATCCGTGCTCTGGGGCCAAGACCGGGACCATAGCCCCGGGGGCACTCCAGAATGGACACGTGACAGCTCTCATGAGAGGTACTCCTCATGCCCCTTATTGGATATGACTGTTAGGTGTAGTTGGGATCTTGCTCTGGGTACATAAGAACCTCAGGCCTTTGGCTGCTAGGAGGCCCAAACTGCCCCCTGCCCCCACCGACTTATCTGGAGGTCATTTCCAGGATCCAGCATCTTCAGCAGCTGCCTCTCTGTGGAAACACACCACCCTGTTCCCAAGCTTATCTTGCCCAGGCCATCACCACTTGGACAGGCGCCTCCCCTGGCTTAAGGATTCAGTGAATGTTCTGCTCCTCTGAGAAGTCCCTGTGTTTCCTCATGGCTTCCCTGGAGGTTCAGTATTAAACAATCTGCCTGCAATGTGGGAGACACAAGTTCGATCCCTGTGTGGGAAGATACTCTGGAGGAGAAAATGGCATCCCACTCCACTCTTCTTGCCTCGGAAATCCCATGGAGTCAGGAGCCTGGGGGTGGTGGGGGTGGGGGGACTATGGTCCATGAGGTCAGAAAGAGTTGGACATGACTGAGCGACTAAGCATACTCACACGTACGCACAGCTAAAGATTTGCTCTGGACCCTTGTATCTTTGGCAAGACACTGACCCCTGCCTGGATCTTGACAGACTTCTTCTGTGGCAACTAACACTGGCTGACATCTTAAAGTGGTTTTTGAGCAAGTACAGGTTCCGGGTCTATACCTGGCCTCGGTTGGTGGGTCTTGCCATATCCGATATGCAAGATATGCGGGTCGCATATCTTGCAAAACATCGATGAGGTTGGATTAGGGAAGTGTTTGTGGACCTTGAGAAGAAAGTGGATCCAGAGATGTTTCTCTGGTGGAAGAGGCCCAGTTAGTATATTATATGGAATTGGAGGTAAGGGAGAGGAAAAGTGTAAGAAAATGTAGCAAGGGTTGTTTCACACTTACAGGTTCTGTGTGCTTGCGTTTGGTTTCCTTTCTATTTTGTTTTTTAACCTACTCAGCATGTTTTGCCCGAAGTTTCATTGTCTTTTTTATTTTGAAAATAGACTTTATTTTCATCTTTTCCTTTGTAACCTTTTTAACCCTTGTGATCCTTTAAGATTTGGGAAAAACAATTGTGAAAATAGCAGAAATCTCTTAGGCCCCTCGCCCAGTTTCCCCTATTCCTAATATCTAATATTAATATGATACATTATTACAATTAATGCAAAAGTATTGATGCATTATTTATTACCAATTAAAGCCCATACTTTACTCAGATTTCTATAGGTTTTACCCACTCCCAGATCCTGGCCAGGAAACCACCCTAACATTTAGCTGTAATGTCTCCTTGGGTTCCTCTTAGCTTTAACATTTCTTTGTTTGGGATGATCTTGACAGTTTTGAGGAGTACTCAGTAGATGTTTGGTACAATGTTCCTTGGCTGATATTTGTCTGATACTTTACTCGTGACTAGTCTGGGATTACAAGTTTGGTGGAGGCATATTACAGATGTAAAATTCCATTCTCATCACATTGTGTCAAGTGTATATACTATTAGCACCATTGATCCCTGATGATGCTCTCATTGATCATGTGGCTGAGGTAGTGCTTGTCAGGTGTCATGCGATAAAGTGATTGTCCTATGCCCCCTTTCCATCCTATCCTCTTTGGAAGAAAGCCACAATGTGCAGTCTATGCTTCAGGGGTGGGAAGTTATGCTCCACTTTCTAGAAGTGGGAGTGTCTGCATAAACTGGAATTCTTCTGTGTGGAACACTTGTCTATCCTTGTTTGCGTAATTAAGAAATCATTTATGTTTCTCAGTATGGACTCATGGTATTTTTATTACACTTTGGGTTAAAATCCAATACAACATTATATATTTTTATTTTCAAATTGTTCTCATATTGGCCACTGGGAGCTCTTCCTCTCAACTCCCTTGGTATATACCTTTGTCATACCCCTAGAAATATTGCTTCCTTTTTTGAAAGTTCTTTGAACATTTCTATTTTTTCACAACCTACAAGATGCTCCAGCCTGATTTTCCATATTTCCTGACCCAATTCTAGAATCATCAATTTTTCCATGGAGCCCTTGTTCTTTTTATTGTCGAATGGTATTGACAAAACTAGATCTGTGCACTAAGCATGCTCATTGGTACAGAAGAGTCATTGCTTCTGGGCACACATTGGTTGACAGGGCAAAGAATTATATGTGTACTTCTTATCCTGTGTTTATTTATATATCTAGAAATATTTTAGATGGTAATGATTTCGTGGATATGACACCAAAAACACCGGCAAAAAATAAAAAGTCAAACAGATAAATTGGACCTCATCAAAATAAAAAAAAAAGTCTGTGCATCAAAGAACATAATCAAGGAAGCTACCGTATGATCCAACAATTCCACTTCTGAGTGTATATTCAAAAGGAAATGAAAATAGGATATTGAAAACATATCTGCACTCCTACATTTATTGCAGCATGTTCACAATATCCAAAATATGGATACAACATAAGGGTCCAGCAGTGGATGTGAATGGATAAAGAAGATGTGACATATTCAATATACAGCCACACGAGAGATGGGAATCCTGTCGTTTGCAACAACTTGGAAGGAGCTTTAGGGAATTATGCTAAGTAAAGTAAGTGAGACAGAAACAGATAAAGATGGTTTGTTATCAATTATAGGTGGAATCTAAAAAGGACAAACCAGGACTTCCCTGGCAGTCCAGTGGCTAAGACACTGCACTTCCAATTCAGGGAGCATGGATTTGATCCCTGGTTAGGGAACTAACATCCCACATGCTGAACAGCAAGGCCAAAAATAACAAAATAAAAACATATAAATAAATTTAAAAAGTAAAAAGACAAACAGAGAAACAGAAGAGAGTGGTGCTTACCAAGGGTTAGGGGATGGGGAAATAGGGAGAGATTGTTCACAGGGTACCAGCCCCCACTTATAATACTAACAAGTTTTGGGATCCAGTGTACACCAGGATGCTAATAGCTCACAATTCTGAGTCAAATACTTGACTGTTGCTAAGAGAATAGAACTTCTACATTCTCACCACAAAAAAAAAAAAAAATGTGACAGGATGGAGGTGGTAGCTAGCACTATGTCAGTAATCACTTCACCATTTATAAATGTATCATAGCAACATGTCAAGATTTTTGCTTGAACTCCATCCCTCCTTGCTAGCGAGGCTTCTCTTCTAGTGGAGTAATCCTAACTGCACTGGTGGTGTCATTCACCCATGTGATGCTTCCAGATTTCAGCAAGAAACAGTTCTCAGTGTGAGGGAAATTTTAAACGTCCCTTAGGAGCTATTGTCGCTTCTGGCTCCAGTGCAGCATCCCACATGACACTCTGGAAACCAGTCTGCAGATCAGAATCCTTTTCTGCTTGTTTTCATGTTTTACAGTTGGCATCTGTACACTGTCAGACTTTTTAAATTTCAAATTCCCTTACCTTCCCTGACTGAACAGCAGGAATACCTAATGGGACTAGAGGACACATGCAGGTTAAGAATCGCTTTCCTGGTTCAAAGATCGGTTACTCAGAAAGTGTCACCTCTCCCACCACACACAAACAGAGAACAATGTGAGTCCATTTTCCAGCTTTGACAACTACGACCACACAGTCAAGTTTAGTAAACACCACATGACAGAGCAGGATGTAACAGAGCAGCAGACATAGGTGAAGGCTGTCTAACAGTATCTCCATAGTGCTCTGCTCTCCTAGAGTCCTATTCTGAATTTTGCACCTGGTCTATGGCGCTCAAATGTAATAGGTCTTCTATACTTTCATCAATTGACCTGTCTTTGAAGTGAACTTGAAACACACTTGATTAATCCTTCACAAAGTGATGAATTACTCTTGGTTCCAGTTATCTGAATGAAGAGATACAGAGGGAGACCCACTTGCCCTGGATTAAAGCTAATGCCTCCCCGCCCAAGGGTCAGGAGCCAGAATCACTCCCAAAGAGATCAGCATCTATGTTGCAATATCTGTAGAGATAATAAACAGAGACCTTCATTCTTAATGTAGAGGAGCCTTAGTTCTAGGTCACATTGCCCTGACCGTGGGCTTCCCAGGCCATTTCCCCAGCTCTAGGGTTGAACCCAAAGTCCAGGTATACAGAGGCCAGGACAAGGGCCACTCTACCCCTGCTCTGATTGTATCTGGGTCTTTCCCACTCTCCCTCCATAAAACACTTTCTCCCAACCCCTGCCAGATGGAAGGGGCTGCAAAGAGAACTGGCTCTCCAAGATGAGATCTTGAGGACAGCCTTTCCCCGCTCTTGGAACTGGAGAAATGATCTCTAACATAGTAACTCCATGTCTCCCACCGAGTGTTAGCAGTTGCTCCTGTGATGAGTAAGCACCAATGTCTGCAGAAGCTGTGCTGAACTGAGAGTGGTTGTGATTGATTTCCTAGAACTCCATCACTTTCTTGTACGAGTCCATGAAATTGTCCTTTTATTTGAAAAAAAGACCAAGATACTCAAATAGCTGTGCACCCCACCCTTAACTCAGTGGACAGTCAGAGTGTCCTGCACTGTGTGGAGCTCAAGAGTAAAGTGGTGAGGGATAAAGAGGGACTTGTGGTTGCCACAACCTAGTTGGATATTTTAAATTATTTTGGTCACTCAGCATACAGGATCTTAGTTCCCCATCCAACGATCAATCCTGCGCCCCCTGCAGTGGAAGCACAGAGTCCCAACTACTGGACGATGAGGAAAGTCCTTACAATATTCTTAACGAGGATGCCTCAAAATTGTCAATGTCATCAAAAAAAAAAGAGGAAAATCTGAGAAACTGTCACTGCAAAGAGAAGTTAAGGAAATATGACAGCTACATAGACTGTGGTATGCTGGATGTGAAATGATCCTCTACCAAAAATGAACATGACGTAAAGACTAAATAAAAAAAGATAATATAAGCTAATTACTATTATAATATTATAAATATTAAATAAATTAAGCCTTAATACTAAGGAAATCAATCAATTAAGTAACTAAATTAGTCATAAACATCAAATATGAATACATTAAACACAAAATTATTATGAATATAATACAAAAATAAAATTCAAAATCTATCTATCTCAGAGAAAATATGGCCTACAAAGTCAAAAATATTTACAATTTAGCCATTTACTGGGAAAGTTTGCTGATACCTGGTGTGCAGAAAAATAGCATGAATATACTGAGGGATTTATAACATGGGTAGAAGCAAAAGCCCCAGGCCTAGATCTGTAACCCTGTGGTGGGAGACTCAGTAACAGCATGGCAGACACCTAAAACTTTGAGGGAGGGAGGTATTTCTCTCTGTAAAGAAAAACTTTCATGAGACGTGACTGTTGTGCTATTTTGTATTACCTCACTGCTTGGTCATCTAGGTGAATCCATTCAAGGGAAGTACACAACAGAGTGAGGAAACTAAATCACCCCCACTCTGAGTGAGAGGACCAGAAGGAGAGCCTCTTGGTAGCCAAAGAGCGTGGGCAGAGAGTGGAGAAGAGCAAATATGAACAAGGGATTCCAACAAGCTGTAGGAACTCCTGAGTTCAACCTGAGCTATGCATGTAGGAATCTCACCATAGACAGAATACCAAAAGCAGGGAGAACTGAACCATTGCCCAATGGACAGGCTGGGATCTGTGTGAATCACAAAGACTATGCATCTAAGTATCACTGCATCAACCACAGCAACATGCACATTTATTTCAAGCACATGGGAAATATTCACCAAGATAGCATCCTCTATCATCAAAACAAATTTATAAAATTTAAATGATGCAGAGTTTGTTCTCTGACAAGAAAAGAATCAAACTAGAAATCAAACACTACGGAAGGAGGAGAAAAATCTCAAAACACTTGGAAATTAAACAACCATTCATAGATCAAAGAGAGAATCTCAAGGAAGTAGAAACTGCATTGGAATGAATTAAAGTGAAAGAGCCATATATTGCAATTCATGGCACGCAGCTAAATCAGTGTTAAGAGGGAAAATTGTAGAATTTAATGTTTAAATTAAGAAAGAATAAAGACCACAAGCAATAATCTACACTTCCACCTTAGATTAAATAAAGAAGAGAAAACTTCACCCAGAGCAATCTGAAAACAAACAAACCAAAAACACAAGAGAGAGAAATTGAAATCGGGAAAATAAAGAAAAAAAAAATCCTGGAAAAAAAACTGGTTCATTGAAAAGATCAACAAAATTGATAAAATTCTAGCCAGATAAACAAAATCAAAAAAGAGAAGACAAATGACTAATATCAGAAATGAAATACTGACTATTGCTACAATTCTACAAGCCCGACACTAAAGATGTTAGAAGGAAAAAAAAAAGGAAATACTAAGAACAGATCTATGTACAGGACATAAATTCAAGAACTTAAATGGAATTGTAAAATTCCTCAAAATCCAGAAACTACCCTATTCATCCCTGATGAAATGCATCAATTTATAATACTACAACTATTAGAGAATGGATATCACATTTTCAAACTTTCTAAAAAGAAAATCTTTAGAACCTCAGAAATATCAAAAAACTCAAGCAGAAATTGTCAGAGCCAACTTTATCAGAACTGAAGAATAGTCAAAAGTTTGTAGCAACTAAGCTATCAAGATTGTGAGCTCCTCTGGGTAAGGGTTACTGGTCATGCTCTGTGGTCCTGGTGTCCACCATGAGCCTTGGCTCTCAATGGGAGATCAGAAAGTGTTTGCTAAATAATGTCTTACTCACGGTGCCTGCAATCTGGTTGGATCAACTTTATTTGGCCCCCAATACATGTAACAGGTCAACACGACCAGAAACACAAACAGGAGCAATGACATAATTACGCCTCTGCAAACATCTGTAGGAGAGGTGCCTGACACTTACATAGCCAACAGAGACAGAAACATTTTAGCCCAAGGGTAGCTTTAAAAAAATCCCATTTTTCATGAAAATCTGATCACCGCTGTGAAAGAACAAAATGATGGCAAGAAAGAGCTCCTCAGAAAATGACAATCTGAGCCCATGTCCTCCAAGTGCTGGGTAACCAAAGTGGCATTTAGGAGGAAATGACCAACCAGGCACAATAGAAAGGGAATTTAGGTTTGGAGGAGTACAATATTCTGATGACTTCCAGAAGTATAAAACCCAGTCTTTCCTAAAGTATTCTCTGGCACATATCAAGACACAGAGAACTTTGACTCTTGTAACAGGATAAACATTCTGGCCCTTCCCTGATAGTGTATGTGTTAAATGTCAGTACACAAGAAACAAGTGTCTGCACAGTCCGAATTCCAGGCCTGGCTTTCCTGTCACTGTTACAGAAAAGTGAGTGTATGAAACAAGCATTTAGTAATTCTGTTTCACTTTTGCTTAAGTCAAAAGGACCTGAGACTGTGTTTAGTTAGCAAATACACCCTTCTAGCAACAGAGAGGTCAAGAGAGTAAGGTGATAGATACCTAAGCACAAAAATAGGCGTATGACCAAAATTCAGATGGAAATGAAATATTTCACATGACCATAGGTTAGGGAGACCATAATACACAATGAGGATGCTCATCTGGTGTTTTCAGCTCCTCATGAAGACTTCATGCTTTCCTGGGTTTGGGGCCATGATGTTGAGCAGTCACTGGATGGAGTTTGACCTGAAAGAATAAAGAGAACATAGGTGAACTGAAAGGGTGTCTTATTGAAACACTTTGACCTCAAAATGAGCAAAGGATTGTTCTTAGATGGGAGTTTAAATGCTGCCCTTCTTTTGAGCTATTCGTAAGTACATCGCAAACTGAGAACATTTAAGCCTTCCTCATACCCAGTGAGGATAGTATAGAAGAAAACAGATCCAAATCCCACACCCAAAAGGAACTGAGGAGGATGAGAGGAGCCCAGGTGTGATCATGTCACTCTGCTGCTTAATTCTCTACCACCCATGAAATAAAAGCTTCCCAGGTGGCACCAGTGAAAAATAACCTGCCTACCAATCCTGGAGACATAAGAGATGCAGGTTGGATCCCTGTATTGGGAAGATCTCCTGGAGAAGGAAATGGCAACCCACTCCAGTATTCTTCCCTGGAGAATCCCATGGACAGAGGAGCCTGGAGGAATATAGTCCATAGGGTTGCAGAGAGTCTGACACGACTGAAGTGACATAGCATGTAAAGTAAGGTCCACACCACTTCCTCTGATATTCAGGGCCACTCTAAGTTGGACACAAACCCCCATATATTATCTATTTACACCATGATCCCATTTATTGCTTTCCATGTTGGAAGACTTCTGTTTCACTGCAACAAATCGGCTGAATATTTTTTGTTGGGTTGTAATTTGTGTCACAAGTTAGCTACAGTTAGCAGTGATTTCTGGGCTGGTTATTTAGGAAATGATCCAAGTGCTAGCTTCCTCTCTTCCTTATTTCTGCCTCTGAGCTCAAGAGAGGAGAAAACCTGACAAACACTATTTCAGCTAGGTGATCAAGGTAAATATCCATGTGATATATCATGTTGATAGTATGTACCCTTGATATGATGTGATAAGAATTGCACTTTGTCTCTCTGGTCTTCCTCCCCAAAACTCATTGCCCCATTTGAATACTTTGGACTAACACTTATTTTTATGATGACTGGATGTTGATATTTTTATTTATTTATTTATTTATTTTCATTTATTTTTATTAGTTAGAGGCTAATTACTTTACAATATTGTAGTGGGTTTTGTCATACATTGGCATGAATCAGCCATGGATTTACATGTATTCCCCATCCCGATCCCCCCTCCCACCTCCCTCTCTACCCGATCCCTCTGGGTCTTCCCAGTGCACCAGGCCCGAGCACTTGTCTCATGCATCCAACCTGGGCTGGTGATCTGTTTCACTATAGATAATATACATGTTTCGATGCCGTTCTCTCGAAACATCCCACCCTCGCCTTCTCCCACAGAGTCCAAAGTCTGGATGTTGATATTTATTAGATGCTTTTCTGTATCGATGTAGGTCTGATTTTTCTCAGTCAATCTGTTATTGTAATAAGGCAATCCTGGTATTATGCACTCCCAGATCCAGCCCTCATTCCTCTTTGTGCTGTTCTAAATTATACAGGGGCCGACACCGGCAGGCTGCAATCAAACTAGCCAACAGTTGGCTGCCATTTTGCTTCAGCTAACCAGAAACACTGGCAAGAGATTAGAAGTCTGGAAAGCAGAGCAGTCAAAGATTTTTCTCCTTCCTCTGCATCAGGTGGCTTGTCCTTCAATGGTCCCATATTCTCCATGGCTCCAGCCATTCAGCCATGAGATTGAGCCCTCCTGGCTGTGGATCCTGTTGCATCCAACACCCAGGTTCCAGTAACACAATCTCCTTTCTTTGTTGTTCCATCCAAGAGGTGAGTGATTTCCTCATGTTATAATAATTGGGTTTCCCAATTCTCTCCTGCTTGGCTTCCTACCACTTTTGTAACCAACCCCACACATTAAGTTCCCTCCATGTTAAATATTTGCAGTGGCTTCTATTTTCCTGGACAATCCTTGACTGTTACATGCAGCCAGTTATAATGACTGATCTTCTAGTGTTAAACTTCTTTACATTCCTGGCATAAACCCAGCTCTGTCACCAGCAGTTAAATATGTTTGTCTCTTCTGTAATTAATAAAAATAATACTAAAACAAATACTAAAACAAAATACTCCTGGGCTCTGAAACTTCCCCCAAATAATGTATCTTTCATCATCATCTTCACAGCCTTCTCAAAAGTAATTTTTACACTCACTAGTTTTGGGGCATATATGGAAAAATTCTAATAACATAAGTGATTATAGAGTGATTTAGTCAAATTTAAAAAAAAGAATTCAGCAATATACATGAAGTTAAATAGTGTGACTTGTGCAACAGGGACAAAATGGTACTCAAAGGGAAATATATAGCCTTAAATAGATGTATTAGAAAATAAGAAATATTTAAATCATCCAAGAAATCCAAGAAGCTAGGTATGAACATCATAGGAAACCTTAAGTCATAGAAGGTAGGAAATAATGTAGGTAAGTATGGAAATAATGAATTAGAAAGCAGTAAGGACAAAAGACAAATGCTAATTACTTGAAAATATTTATGAAATGTACATTTTTTAAAAAAAAATATGACCAGATACTAAAGAAAAAAATAATACATAAACCATATAAGTTAAAACTCTATAAACTATAGATGCAAAAGATATTTAAATGATGTAAAAACACAGCAAGTATGTTATATGATTCCCTCAAGATAAGCAAACGGTGGTCAAGGAAAAGTTTCTCTATATGAAAGCATTTCAGGTAATAAACTAAAACTCAATGAGAGAATTTGAAAATTACCCCTCTACAACCCCCAGTGGGTAAATGAAGGTGAGGATCATCAATGACTGCCAACTCAGCACAAAGGACAAGAAACACTATGTTCTTAATGGAAGTACATGGTGTCACCTAGGTAGCAGGCTTGTAAATAAACAAGTTAATCAAGCTTCTACCTGTAACTACCTGTTTAAAGAACTGTTGAGTGGCCAAACGTGTTAAATGACATCAAGCTGTTTCATTCAACATAATCTATATAATGGAAAACTTGAAAAATGCAAAACATGCTTTTTTCACAACAAAAACTACAAGAATAAAAGATGATGCAGGGGAAACCTCCTGACTAAAAAGGACTCATGGAACATAAAGAAAATCAAAATAAATATACCTTATTTCTGATCCAAACTAATTTTTTTAATTTATAAGGTAAATGTGAAAAATTACTAGATATTTGCTCTTGTTAAAACATTTAAACTTTTAGGGATGATCATTGTTTTCTGTTTATGTTTTATCAAAGATTCCTTGTCTTTTAGAAATGCATACTGACATACTTAGAGATGAAACATCCTAATGTCTTGGACTACCTTCACATTAGTCCATTGGCAGAGATGTGGGGAAGGTGAGTATACATTGGAACCAGACCAGCCATGTACTGTAGATGATTGATGCTCTCTGCCAAGTATATTGGGTCCCTTATACCATTCTCTACTGCTCTATATGTCTTATAGTTTCTGTTACAATAATACAGTTTTATTATAAATATCATGCAGTTAAATTGGAAATTCTGGGTGAAATGGACACTTTTTTAAAAAAAAAAGGACCAAATCAGTCCATAAAGAAATAGAAAACTTTAAAAAATACAGACGTTAACTGTAGTGAACACCCAAGCTACCTTCAACTGTTCCAAGACAGGCAGTTTGGGTGGCCAATTCTACCAATGATCAGGGAAAACTAGTCTCCAGCTTATGTAAACTCTTGTGAAGCACACAAGAAAACTGGGAATTTATTAAACTTATTTTCCCAGACCAGCTCTCCTTGACTATAAAACCAGATGAGTACTCCCCCTCCTACCATGAAAAGAACACTTGAGCAAAGTTCACCCACACAGTAGCAAATATTCTAAGCAAACTAATAGCATATTCAATATAGTAGTGAATTACATGAACAAACAGGTTATGACTAAAGAATCAAAATATGATTCAAACTTGAAATTAGCTAAAGTAAAATTCTCCACAATAACAACTTAGGGAAAAACATTGAAGCATGCCAGTGGATGTGGAAAAAGCCTCTGAAATCAATTCAACATGAGTGCAGGTTTTGACAAAGTAAGATTAGAAAGGAACTTCCATTTCTTAATATCTACAGCAAACATACTTAAATGTGAAATGTCTGATACATTTCCATTAAAGACAGGAAGAAGACAAAGATGTATGCTCTCCCTTGGACAACGCAAAAATTCACTGGAACACAGTTAGAACTGTCCACATCAAAGAAAATAAGAAGTATTAATATTGAAAAAGATAATATTTGTGACAATATGGTAATCTACATAGGGAATTCACAGAAATCAATACACAGAATACTTGAATTAATAAGAGACCAGGTAAAAAACTTTGTATGGAAGATTACTAGAGCAAAACCAAAAGCTTTACCACAGACACACACAAAGCAGTGACTATTTAGAACATGTAATTTAAAAATGTCTCATTCACAACAAAAATACAGAAATTGCCTAAGAAGTCTAACAAAAACATGTAAAATCTTAATAGAGGCTACAATACAGATTTGTGGTTAGATATGGGTAAGAAAAAAGTCTTTAGCAGTATACCATATTCATTTATGGGGAAAACTGTTATAAAGAGGTCAAGTCTGCTTAAATTATTTATAGATTTTGTGCTTTTCCTGTACCACTCAAGATGGTGGTGAAGTGTAGTCTGCTGTCTTCTGTTCCCAAAAGCTAAACAACAAAACATGAGAAGCCTCTGGAGGAGAGTGAATTCTGTGTTGAACAGGATAATAAAATAAAATGCAGGAGGAGAGAGCAGGGGAGTGTCTGGGGGCAACAGTGTGAGAGATTCCTGCTTGGCTGTCACAGTGCCAACAGCTGCCAGGCACTGCAAACTCTTGTCTCGTCCCTCAGGCACATCCTGCAGCCCAACACACAGGGCTCCTCACACCAGTTCACCTCCCAAATGAAGAACTGAGGCCGTGGGGCTTGGGCATCTCCCCAGGATCACGTGCTAGTGAGGGCCAGGATGGGCTGAGAGACCCTGTCTCAATTTCTCCAGAGCCCCCACCCTTCCCGCCCACCCTAGGCCACTATGGAAAGTGACAAGGAGAATCAGAAACACTGTGGGGCTGCTCTGTGCTTTGCTGAGAACTGACTCTGCCGGGGGCCGGGATCTCTGTCCCATGCCAGTGCCTCCCGCGTGAGGGCAGCACCCTGTCCCTACTGCTGCCATGGGACCTCCTGCCCAACTGAACCTGCCAGGCTGACCAGCTCCTCGCTGCTGCCCCTTCTCAAGGCTGCACAAGAGGATCTCCTGTCCTTCCCCACACAGAGCATTCCAACTTCCTGCAGAAGTCCTCCGGCTGTCCCAGCCCTCACTCTGGAACACCTCTGACACCTACAGTCCCTTTGCTTTGGATAGTAACCTTTAGACACCTGGTAATCCTTCTGGGCAACTTCCACACATTTGCCAAATGTTATCCCTTTGGATTTGTGAGTACTCTGATTTGCCACATAATCAGCTGGTTCTTTGGATATAAACCTGAAGTTAAAGAGAGGGATTTTTATACCTCCCTGACACTTGCAGCCGGATTTTAATGGGGTATCTTTGAAACAGGCCACCGAACACATGCCCAGATGAATGAGCTTACTAGGTGGTCAAAATCCAAATAGTCCATGCTAGGGGTAAATGAGGAAGGACCACAGAAGTGGAGCCAAGGTTTTCAAGGCTGAAATCTTGATAACTGTGGGACCCTCCTCTGAGGTGAAAAAATAGTTCCTTGGTACCTCAGATTTTAAAAGTAAAAGTAATTACCCAACCTTCCTTGGCCTCTTTTCTGGTACCTGACCCACAGGAAGCTCATGGTTGTCAGTGTGCCTAATGGTACCTGGGCAGGTGCTCAGGCAAGTCCAGTTGTATGGAGGCAGCTCAGCCTCCCAGGAGAAGTTAGCCTTGCATTAAAAGGAAAGAGATCATTCTCAGTCAACTGACGATACAGTCAGTGTTATAGTCAGGATCGCAAAGGGAAGTACAGAAAGGTGCTATATGGTAACGTGCAAATTCACCTGACTGATATTTACATGATCCTCTTTAGATTAATGTGACATTGTGTTTGAAAACATCTGACATATAGGAGGCACTTAGATATCTGGAGGATATCAAGGCAAATGTGTCCTTCTCAGAAAGTCTTCCATGAAATGAAGAAGCTAGTCATAACAAATGATAATGGCCACTCTGAATTGAGCACCTACTCTGGATCACAGTATGGGAGAGACTACAAGTGCTTGTCCATATCCTGTCTGTCTTTCTTCCACCCCAGACACAGGGGATGCTTCATTGTCTGTCCCCTTGTGGTTAGGAAGCATCCTCTGACTAGCCATTGCCACTGAGATACGAGCAGGAGCATTGTTGGTCACGACTGGAGCCAGTATGCCATTTCTGCGCTTTGTCTTTCACTCAGCAGCAAACATGGCAATCCAATGGTAGAACTCCAGAATGGAAACAGCATGGAAACTTGGGCCCCCTGAGATCAGAGTTAGTGTTAGTCATTCAGACATGTCCAACTCTTGCTGCCCCATGGACGGCAGCACACCAGGACTCCCTGTCCATCATCAACTTCTGGAGTTTACTTAAACCTATGTCCACTGAGTCAGTGATTCCATGCAACCATCTCATTCTCTGTTGTCCCCTTCTCCTCAAGCCTTCAATCTTTCCCAGCATCAGGGTCTTTTCAAATGAGTCAGTTCTTCACATCAGATGGTCAAAGCATTGGAGTTTAAGCATCAGCATCACTCCTTCCAGTGAATATTCAGGACTGATTTCCTTTAGGATGGACTGGTTGGATCTCCTTGCAGTCCAAGGGACTCAAGAGTCTTCTCCAACATCCCAGTTCAAAAGCATCAATTGTTCTACGCTCAGCTTTCTTTATAATCCAACTTTCATAGCCATACATGTCTACTGGAAAAACCATAGCTTTGACTAGATGGACTTTTTTTTTTTTTTTTTACAAAGTAATGTCTCTGCTTCTTAATAAGCTGTCTAGGTTGGTCATAACTTTTCTTCCCAGGAGCAAGCATCTTTTCATTTCATGTCTGCAGTCACCATCTGCAGTGATTTTGGAGCCCACAGAAATAACAGCTGTCATATTTCCCCATCTATTTGCCATGAAGTGATGGGACCAGATGCCATGATCTTAGTTTTCTGAATGTTGAGTTTTAAGCCAACTTTTTCACTCTCCTCTTTCACTTTCATTAGTTCTTCACTTTCTGTGGCAAGTGTGGTGTCACCTGCATATCTGAGGTTGGGGTACAGTTTTTCAGGGTATACCAAGAAGGCGGGTTCTAAATGGTGAAAATCAGCTTATTTGGACTACAATGAAAGTAATTAGATGTTAAAAAATTTGAGTTTGTTCAGGAATATTTTAGGGAAGGGCTCCATCTAGCACTTCTGTCACCATTCTATAGCACACTCCACTCCCAGCCCCAAGCTTACCTTGCCTTCCTATTGTGCTTGATGGGTCACTTCCTCTTAAATACCACCACAATTCCCCCAGCACTTGGGGGACACTGGCTCAGTTTATCATTCTATGAGGAGCTCTCTCTTTCCACCATCTTGTTCTTTCATAGCATTGATTGGATTTTCCTTGAAAGTGGGATGTTTTAAAGTTACCCATGGGCTAAAACGGTTTGTCTATGTTGGCTGTGTAAGTATCAGGCACCTCTCCCACAGATGTTTGCAGGAATGTACTTGTGCCATTGTTCCTGTTTGTGTTTACGGTCATGTTGACATTTATTGGGGGCTAAATAAAGTTGATTCAACCAGATCATGTGATCTGTGAGATATTTTCTGATCTTCTACTGACTGCCAAGGCCCGTGGTGGCCACTAGGGCCACAGAGTATGGCATTTGAACTCTGAGTTGAGCAACTCATGATCTAATAGGGGGTCTGGCCACACACTCTTCATGGGGTTCTCAAGGCAAGAATACTGGAGTGGATTTCCATTTCCTCCTCCAGTGGACCATGTGTTGTCACAACTCTTCACTGTGACCCATCCTTCTTGGGTGGCCCTGAATGCCATGGCTCATAGCTTCATTGAGTTATGGAAGCCCTTTTGCCTCGACAAGGCTGTGATCCATGAAGGGTACCCTGATGCTAGGAAAGATTGAAGGCGAAAGGAGAAGGAAGCTGCAGAGGATGAGATGGTTAGATAGCATCACCCAAGCGATAGGCCTGAATTTGAGCAAACTCCACAAGATAATAGAGGACAGAGTTGCCTGGCGTGTTTCAGTCCATGGGGTCACAAAGAGTCATACATGACGTAGCAACTGAATAACAATAAATGGCCACATAATAAAGTTCCTTCTTTACATTCTAGAAGTACCAAGGCATATAGACAATAAAAATGGATAATTCCAAATATGTCAGGAAGCTTCCATAAGCCTTTTGTCCTTCTCCATCAGAGAGCAGACAAACAGAAAACCATAATCACAGAAAACTAACCAATCTGATCACATGGACCACAGCCTTGTCTAATTCAATGAAACTATGAGCCATGCCGTTTAGGGCCAGCCAAGATGGACAGGTCACAGTGAAGAGTTGTAACAAAACTCTTTAAGAAAATTAGAGATACCAAGGGAACTTTTCATGCAAAGATGGGTATAATAAACGACAGAAATGGTATGGACCTAACAGAAGCAGAAGATATTAAGAAGAGGTGGCAAGAATACATAGAAGAGCTATACAAAAAAGATCTTCACGACCCATATATTCATGATGGTGTAACCACTAACCTAGAGCTAGACATCCTGGAATGCGAAGTCAAGTAGGCCTTGGGAATCATCATTACAAACAAAGCTAGTTAAAGTGATGGATTTCCAGTTGAGCTATTTCAAATCCTAAAAATGATGCTGTGAAAACACTGCACTCAATATGCCAGCAAATTTGGAAGATTCAGCAGTGGCCACAGGACTGGAAAAGGTCAGTTTTCATTCCAATCCCAAAGAAAGTGAAAGTGAAAGACGCTAAGTATGTCTGACTCTTTGTGACCCCATGGACTATACAGTCCTTGGAATTCTCCAGGAGAGAATACAGGAGTGGGTAGCTTTTCCCTTCTCCAGGGGATCTTCCCAACCAAGGGATTGAACCCAGGTCCCCCGCAATGCGGGCAGATTCTTTACCAGCTGAGCCACAAGGGAAGCCCAAAGAAAGTCAATGCCGAAGAATGTTCAATCTACCGCACAATTGCACTCATCTCTCTTGATAGTCAAGTAAGCTAAAAATTCTTCAAGCCAGGCTTCAGCAATACGTAAACCATGAACATTCCAGATGTTCAAGCTGGATTTAGAAAAGACAGAGCAACCGGAGATCAAATTGCCAACATCCGGTGGATCAATGAAAAAGCAAGAGAGTTCCAGAAAACCATCTACTTCTGGCTTATTGATTATGCCAAAGCCTTTGACTGTGTGTACCACAACAAACTATGAAAAATTCTTAAAGATATGGGAATAACAGACCACCTGACCTGCATCCGGAGAAATCTGTATGCAGGTCAAGAAGCAGCAGTTAGAACTGGACATGGAACGGCAGACTGGTCCCAAACCGGGAAAGGAGTATGTCAAGGCTGTATATTGTCACTGTGCTTATTTAACTTATATGCATAAATGAGAAACATCATGAGAAATGTGGGACTGGGTGAATAACAAGCTGGAATCAAGATTTCTGGGAGAAATATCAACAGCCTCAGATATGCAGAGGACACCACACTTGTGGCAAAAAGCAAAGAAGAACTAAAGAGGCTCTTGATGAAAGTGAAAGTGGAGAGTGAAAAAGTTGACTTAAAACTCAACATTCAGAAAACTAAGATCATGGCATCTGGTCCCATCACTTCATGGCAAATAGATGAGGAAACAGTGACAGACTATTTTTGTGGGCTCCAGAATCACTGAAGTTATTGACTGCAGCTGTGAAATTAAGACACTTGCTCCTGAGAAGAAAAGTTATGACCAACCTAGACAGCTTATTAAGAAGAAGAGACATTACTTTGCCAACAAGTGTCCATCTAGTCAAAGCTCTGGTTTTTCCAGTAGTCATGTGTGGCTGTGAGAGTTGGATTATAAAGAAAGCTGAGCACTAAATAACTGATGCTTTTGAACTGTGGTGTTGGAGATGACTCTTGAGAGTCCCTTGGACTGTAAGGAGATCCAGCCAGTCCATCCTAAACGAAATCAGTCCTGAATATTCACTGGAAGGAGTGATGCTGAAGCTTAAACTCCAATACTTTGGCCACCTGATGTGAAGAACTGACTTATTTGAAAACATACAGATGCTGGAAAAGATTGAAGTCTTGAGAAGAAGGGGACAACAGAGGATGAGGTGGTTGCATGGCATCACCGACTCAATGGACATGATTTAGAGTAAACCCCGGGAGTTGGTGATGGACAGGGTGGCCTTGCATGCTGCAGTCCATGGGGCACAAAGTATCAGACAGGACTGAGCGACTGAACTGAACTGAACTATATATATATATATATATGAAATATTTAGTCATACTTAGGTTTAAAGGAGTTTGCAAAGCACATGGCTATGAGCAAGGGCTCTGAGTCCAGCCAGCCTGGATTTCAATCCTGACTCTGCCACTTCCTGGCTGTGTGATCTTGTGTAAGCTTTGGACCTCTCTGTGCCTCAGTTTGCTCATCTGTAAACCATGGATAGCAATAGTACCTAACTCCTGGGGCAGTTATGAGGACAAAACCAGGTAATATCTGTAAAGCACATTCAACAGCACCTGGTACATAAAAATGCCAAGTGAGTGCAGTTTAAATCAAATTCTGACCTCACCAGACACTGCTATGTAGCCTCAGGAATCTCATTCAGCTCAGTAAGTGGAACTTGGAAAGTCTGTAAAACAGGGCTAAAACATGTGCTCCACTGAGCTGTGATGAACTTGAAACACTTAGCCCCCTGCAAAGCATGCTGTATGGTTATCCTTATCCTTGACAGACGCCTGGAAGCCCTCAGATCCTCCTACGCTCCAGAGTGTGCTATTGCACCTCTCAACTGTTCTTACTGTTTCTGCAGCCACCCAGTGGTCAATTCTGGTGAAGCCTCTTAACATCCTGAATGTAGTCCATGACTACACCAGCTTACTGCGGGATGCACAAATACATCATAATAACAATGGTAACTGCTTACCAGTACATTGCAGGTTATACAGTGGATCACGGAGATGATCTCTTTTGCTAAAACAAGCAACAGGGCACAGTAGGCTTGAGATGCTGGCTTCTGACTGAGCCCGAGTCAAATAAATACTTTGGGAGTTATTTTCCTGGAGTTTTTGACAGAACACATGGATGGTCTCCCTTCCCATGACTTAAGCCTCCAATAGCTAAACTTCAGGGTATAACTTGCTGCATTTCAGTTTCCCAGTCACCTCTGCTGCCCTTTCAGATCACAGAGGTCACAGTAATGATGTGAAACCAGATGTTTGCTATTCCTTAGCCTCTTCTCATTTAGATACATAAGTATCACTAGATCAACACCCTGACATGTGTTTCTCATCCCCAAATACTCATTTATGCCTTTTCCACCACCATTTTATGGACATGTGCTTTCATTGCCCATCAAACACATCCTGCTGTTATATCAGAGGTAACTAGGAGCCTTGGCCTGAGTAGAAAATTCATATCAACAGGAATACTCATTATTTGTGACAAGCTTCTAATTAGTTCCATCATTTTGGTGCTCTTCTGAGCCCAGCAATGCAATCTGAGGGATTGCATCAGGCAGGAAAGGCTAGGTTATTCTGGTCCTCCATGAGTGACTCTCTTTGACATTTCTTATCTAATCTTCAGAGAGTCTTCTGCTCATTCTTGATATATGTATATGAATACCAATATACTAGTGTATACCAATATATTGGTATATAGCAGTGTACCAATTTATACTCATATAAAACCAAATGTACAAAAATTGATGAATAGACAGAATGTGTATCTATGCAGGGCTTCCCTGATGGCTCAGTTGTTCAGTGACATATTATTCAACCATTAGAATGGTATGAACTAAAAACTTAAGGGGAAAAAAAGAAAGAAGTACTGATATTTGTTCCAACCCGAACCATCCTTTAACTATTTGAATGGGGGTAGCTTCCAGAGAATGGCTTTTCTTTCCAGAGAAGTATGTGATGGGTCATTTCCAGCTAGTGATTTTCTAGAGGGGGATCAGATGTTGGGTAGGGCTTGGGAGTTGATGTATGTACACACACACACACGTGAAAGGTCCTCTCTGACTGAACTTACTGATGCAACAACTAGAGGAGGGATATAACATTTTATAAAGGACAACTTTGAGAAGAATATGAGGAAAGTGCAATATTAGTAAAATATTAGTCATTTGCTTGTCTCTGATAATAGCTGCAACTCAGATACAGCCTTCAATCCATGAGAGGGCAGCAGAATTCCCAGGGATCTCGCTGTTCAGGCTGAAGGGACATAGCAAAAGTGCAGGTATTCCAAAGCCTGTGTGAGGCATCCACGGACTGCTTGTCAGGTACAATGTCAAGAGTAACATCAGGACCCCAAATGTGTGGGTCCCTGGCACCCATCGTGTTTGTTAACTTCCCTGAACAAGCACCAGCAGACAGTAAGTGAGGCCAACCTTGGAGCAGCACTCTAGGGTGATAGCACCTGTGTGCAGTTGGGGGTGGGTGCAGTTGAACTTCTAAGCTCACTAACCTGCTTCAGGGATTCAAATGTGCTGTTCAGTGCTGCAAGACACAAGTTCATTCTCAAGGAGGAATTGGAAGAAAGGAAAACTCCATAATCCATGTCACACACCAAGGATTGAACATGCTGTTGTAATTGGTTCAGAGGCTGTTCTTTAAGTTGAGTTAGGAGAGGGTTAGGCTCTGGTTTTTACAGTCAGACAGGGACCTGTTTGTGTGTATAAGCTGATTTTCACACATATTCTGGTCAATATGCCATGAGTGCTGCATAGACCCCATCTGTGGGCACAAATAACTTTGCCAAGTGAGAAAAAAGCCAGTGGCCTCTGCAGAAACCAAAGCAATAAGTGAAGCCTCAAGAGGTATAACTAGGCTTTTGCTCTCTGAGCCAGGCTCTTGGTTAGACACATTGGGCAGTAGGATGAGAGGAAGGAAAATCAAGGAAGCAATGTTATCAAGAACCAGGAACACAGGCTTAGGGAACCTCCTGTCCCCAGAGACACTGACATGTTAATGACATCACTGGCCTCTTACCCAGCTAGAAGTGGATCAGGTTTGTGTCTCCTGGCCTTTTTCCACCCACTCCAGTACCTGAGCTTCCACACTCATCCAACCAGCAAGGTCCACCAATTCTAAGACAGAGATATTTCGACCCCACTTTCTCCCATGGCCACGGTCTGAATTCAGGACTTTATTCTGTCTGGAATTCCAGCTGAAAACAGTGGAAACAGTGACTGACTTTATTTTGGGGGGCTCCAAAACCACTGGAGATTGTGATTGCAGCCATGAAATTAAAAGATGCTTACTCCTTGGAAGGAAAGTTATGACCAACATAGACAACATATTAAAAAGCAGAGACATTACTTTGTCAACAAAGGTCCATCTAGTCAAGGCTATGGTTTTTCCAGTAGTCGTGTATGGATGTGAGAGTTGGACTATAAAGAAAGCTGAGCGCTGAAGAATTGATGCTTTTGAACTGTGGTGTTGGAGAAGACTCTTGAGAGTCCCTTGGACTGCAAGGAGATTCAACCAGTGCATCCTAAAGATTATTCCTGGGTGTTCATTGGAAAGACTGATGTCGAAGCTGAAACTCCAATACTTTGGCCACTTGATGAGAAGAACTGACTCATTTGAAAAGACCCTGATGCTGGGGAAGATTGAGAGCAGGAGGAGAAGAGGACGGCAGAGGATGAGATGGTTAGTTGGCATCACTGACTCAAAGGACATGGGTTTGGGTGGACTCCGGGAGGTGGTGATGGACAGGGACACCTGGCGTGCTGCGGTTCATGGGGTCGCAAAGAGTCGGACATGACTGAGTGACTGAACTGTACTGAATTGCTCTCTACTCCCAGGACCTCAAAACTGTCCTCCACACTGCTGATGAGGAACTGTCTAGAAGCACTGTCAGGACCACAGAGATAGGCTTTGGGCTTTCTGTAGGTAAGGGGAGGAAGTCTCCAGTTCAAAAGCAACCCACACCAGCAGCATTGGACAGCCAATGTGGCATTCCACCCTGCAGCCTAAGGGGCAGAACAAGAAGAATGGAGCCAGCTGCCACTCGTGGGGGAAGTGGGCAGTCATGAAGTGGGCCACCCAGAAATGTGGAACTTGCCCCTCCTCTGCCCTGTATGCAAATGCCTGGTGCTTCCCACCTGACTCTTAAAAATAGTCTTTGAACTTCATGTAGCACCTTTCTTCAGAGGATTTCACAAAATAAACTCAAAGTGATCTGCTTAAAGACCTGGTTTGCAGGCATCCCTTCCCCAGCAGTGTCTGAGGGCAGGAGAAAATAGGGGAGCAGGGCCCTGCCACTACCTTGGGAGACTTCTTCTACTTATGATTTCCTTCCTGGCCCTCTGCAATCTAAAGTGGAATCCCACTTAATATGAAGATTATAAACAAATAGCACTGTGTGTTTGAGCATGAGAGTGAGAAGGGGGAGAGCAAAGAAAGGCTGGAAACAGAAGGACTGAGTGGTTAACAGTGTTACCTCCTCTGGGGAGGAGGGTGGGGGCAGGCTGTGTGGAATGATTGCTCCTTCCACTTCTGGGCTGTATGATTTTTTTTTTTTGCAAGAAAGTATATTTATGGCTTGGGTAATATTGAAAAAAAAAGAATGTGTTTGTAATGCGAAGTATCAAGAATATTGTTGAAAAAAGTAATGAAGCATTTTGTTGGGCTGGTAACATGCTAGTAACATGTTGGGCAGTAACATGCAAATCTCAAACTGCTAAAACAGGTAATGTGCACTTATATTGAATATAAATATAAAAGAATATTGCCCTTGCTTCTTCAATACAAGGTTTAGATGCTATTCTTCTTGAACCTAAGACATGGAAAGGAAAATATTTTTAGTATTAGGTTATCAATAGAAGGTACTCACAGTTTGCTTGTAGTGGCAGTTACACAGCTTAATGTGTTTGTCAAAACTTAGCAGTGTACATTGAAAATAGTGTATTTTACTCCATGTAACTTATGTTCCCCAAATAAATAAAACAATAGGTTATCATTAGAGAATGGTTGGCTGTCCACAAGTAACTATCACCACTAATTGCATATTTTCTGCATGTAAGTCTGTTTATCAGCTTAAATATATTATTTCACATAATTCCCTCAATAATCGTGACATTAATGAGTCATTAATTCCAATTTGCAGATAAAATATTAGATGTTTGGAGATGTACTGTGAGCAGTGGCACAGCTGGCAGTCAGCTGGTTTGGAATGGGAATTCAGCTCTCACGCCATGCACCTGCACTGTCCTACACATGTCCATCCAGGCGGTCCATTGGAGATGCTGTACTCCTTCCTGCCAGACACCCTTGGCCTCTCCAGCGAAAATCTGGGGTGAACTCACTTCAACTCTCTGTTCAACCATGTGTTTGAGTCTGCCTTCATGTCTCAGTGATTCCAAGGGCACCAAAGGCAGCAGTCTTGCACTCCCTGCCCACATTCCCACCTACTTCTCCCAGAGCAGCCTCAGTGGATGATGCCCCAGTGTCGACCTGGTCAAGTTCCAAATAACCATCTGCCCACCGATGGACCCGTCCCATCGGAAGAGCAAAACTAGAAGTGATTGATCTAACTAGCGTGTCCCAGCCTCTATTACTCCATGTCCACCAAATAATTCATCCCTGGTGCACTATTTAATCTCCAGGGTTGAGCTCAGCCCCAGTGCCAGGAAGTTATTTGCGGGACTGAACCTCATTTGAGGCAACTCAGGACACAGGAGTGACATGTCCAATCATGATTTGTATAGGCTCAAGCAACCCTGGAGTTCTACCTGCAGGAGGGAGGAAAGCACATTCATGCCAGGAACGAGCAAGGGTAGTGTGGAAAGCCAATGGGGTGGGGGAGTGGAGACAGGAGGCCCCTGGCCACCAAAGTCCCCCCACTGGCCTTCAGTCACCTGTTGCTCAGACACAAAACCCAACAGCAGAGTGGGAGAGAGCAGTGAAGTGAGCCTGTGCACCAGCCAGGAGCTAGAAAGGGGAGCAGGTACTGGGGGTGGGAACAAGGGTTGGTTGGGGAAGAATCTAGAGAAGGGTGAAGGACCTTGGTAAGGGCAAAAGATTGGGAGAAGGCCCAGGCATCCTAGGAAGGTCATGAGAGAGGGGAGGCCCAGGACTGGAGAAGGACGAGGGGGTGATGCCGGGTGGCCTATGGCTTTCTGATGAGACAGTGGGTTTCTCCAGTGTCTGGAGAAAGCTGCAGAGTATGGGGTGAGAAAAGGATGTGGGGATGTGGCGGGGAGTAGGGCCAATAAGCAGATTTCAGAGATGGGGAGAGGGCCTCAGGCTTGGGGGAGGGGAGAGTGCTCCAAGGAAGACAAGGGGGTCCAGGAGAGGGCTCAGGATCAGGATCAGGATGGAGCCACAGAGTCTTGGGAAGAACAGGGAGTCCTGAGGATTTCCAAGAGGACCCCAGGGGTCCAGGGAGGTCAACGTGGTAAGAGAGGTCGCTAGGTTCCTAGGAAGGGGCGCAGGGTCCGGGGGAGGAATTTGGAAACAAGGGAAAGGCAGGGGATCTCTGGAAGAAGCACGGGGTTGGAGATGGATGCACCCAGAGTACAGGGAGGAATTCGGGACTGGCAGAGGCTTGGGGTCCCAGGAAGCAACTCAGAATCCATAGGAAGAGCATGGGGTCCTGGGAAGAGATGCAAATTCTGGGGACAAAGCCGGGGTCACAGGGCTGGGGCCTCAGGGGGCTGAGGCAGCGCTTTACCTGCTTCAGATGGGGTTGTCCAGACCCCAGAAAATGTACCACAGGATCACATAGAGGATGAGCAGGATAGCGAAGAACAGGGCCACGAAGATGGCTTTGGTCACTGTGGACAACAGAGCCTGCATGGTCCCCCCGAGGGGGCACCACGGGGTCCTGAAGGAGGGATAGTGATGAGAGCAGCATGGGCTGCCACTTGCACCCAGGGAGAGACGCCCTGACAAGGAGGAAACTTCTGTGGGCTAGCATCCCTGGGACAACTGTGCACTTGGGGCCAAGGGCTTGCCCGGTCGGTGGAGACATCAGGTCCCCTGGACCCCCAGCCCACAGCTCCTTCCATGTGGTGCAGCCTGGAGGCTCTGCCATTGGCTGGTGGGAATCAAAGAAGCTTAAGGATGAGGGAGAACTGTCAGGTGCTGCAGGGCACCTCCAGAGTGGACCAGGGGTCTCCTTGAGAAGAGAGACTGGGGAGAAGTGGGGGGGGTCTCCTTTGTTCCCCAGGGCATCCCTAAAAGATGATCCCACTCATCTCTCTGGCACTTCAGGAAAGGACAGATTGGAGAGGTCATACGCTAGCCCCAGCCTGTCCCAACTGGTGCCCAAAATTACACACTGAAATTTTCCTGCACACAGTGACCTGTTGCAGGGCCATCCTTTGGTGGGTCTTAAATGAAAAGTGAAAGTCGCTCTGTCATGTCTGACTCTCTGCCAGTCTCCTCCACCCATGGAAATCTTGAGGCAAGAACAATGGAATGGTTTGCCATTCCCTTCTGCAGGGGATTTTCCTGACCCTGGAATTGAACCCAGGTCTGCTGCCCTGGAGGCAGGTGCTTTACCATGATTCCCAGACACCAGGGACTCTCTGATCTCTAAGAAGGGAGGAGCCAAAAGGAGCCACGAGGGGCCAGGGCTGCTTGAACAAATCCCGAACCTTCTCAAGGACCACCAGGGTGCGTCCACCTGTGCCTGGGGTGAGTAAAGGACCACTCTGGCTGCTTTGTCTCTATTGCAACCCACCCAACCCCCCACCCCACTCCTGCCCTCCTGTGCAACCCACCAGTGGTTCTGGACCAGCAGCATCCCCACCACCTTGGTGCAGAGAAGAGAACCAAGATCTCAGACTCCACCCAACTACACAGCGAAGATCTTCATATTAACGAGATCCCCAGAATGGAGAGGGACTTCCCTGGTGGCTCAGATGGTAAAGAATCTGCCTGCAATGCGAGAGACTCAGGTTCGATCCCTGGGTCGGGAAGATGCCCTGGAGAAGGGAATGGCAACCCCAGAATTTCATGGACAGAGGAGACTGGCGGCTTTCATGGGGTCGCAAAGAGTCAAATGCGACTCAGAGCCTCACACTTTCACTTTCAGGATGGGGCAAGTCACCATGTGTTCACTGCCCCTTGTGCTGTGGTCATCTGCCTGGTATAGTCTGTGAATGCAGGGTCATTGTGTCTTCCATAGTCAGGAATGGCTTCCCCAGTGGCTCCTGCATGCCTACTAAGTCGCTTCAGTCCTGTATTGTGTTGACAAGCGGGTTCTTTAACCACTACCGCCTGCCAGTGGTAAATAATTCACCTGCAATGCAGGAGATGCAGGACACACGTGTTTGATCCCTGGGTCGGGAAAATTCCTAACGGGAGGAAATGGCAACCCACGCTAGCATTCCTGCCTGTGAAATTCCATGGACAGGAGAGCCTTTTGGGCTACAGTCCATGAACAACTTAGCACAAACACATAGTCAGAAGTAATCAAGCCTGATTTCTTCAGTGGAAACTTTCTAGAAGCTCCAGTTAGTTACCTAGCAAGAGTTGTTTCCAGTTTTTTAGGAGCATGATTTCATTCATTCTTGAGAAGACATTTTTTCATGACTGACGAGCAAGGACCACGGAGACAAAAACTGATCTTAATGGTTTAAAGGAAAACAGAAGTTAGTACTTCTCTTCCCAGCACCCGCTCCACCTCCAAACCTCTGTTCTTGACTTTGTCCTACTCTCCAAGTGGTTTCTCAGGTAGAGACAGGTAATAAGTAGTGATTTCTGTGCTATGCACGTCAACCCTGCAGTCTAGCCTGTTCTAGTGGGAGGGAGAAATAGCATTTTGCCCATGGGGTTGTCAGGAAACATGACTGTCAGATTTGCAAGCACTGGCTGCACAGGCCAGATCACCTTTCATTCCTCCAGCTGCCACCATGCCATTTACCAGCTACTGTCAGGAGAGATCTTCTGCTGGAAGGAATGAGGCCACTTCCAATTTGAGTGAGATCCTGTGTGCTCAGTCGCTCAGTTGTGTCCAGCTCTTTGTGACCCCGTGGACCACAACTGCCAGACTCTTCTGTCCATGGGATTTCCCAGGCAAGAATACTACAGTGGGTTGTCATTTCCTCCTCTAGAGGCTCTTCCCAAACCAGGGACCAAACCCTCATCTCCTGCATTGTAGGCAGATTCTTTTTTTTTTTTTTTTAAGTAGCAAAACCAAAGCAAAACTTTTGTTTATTTATTTATTATTTATTTAACTTTACTATATTGTATTGGTTTTGCCATACATCGATTTAAATCCACCATGGGTGTACATGTGTTCCCCATCCTGAACCCCACTCCCACCTCCCTCCTCAACCCATCCCTCTGAGTCATCCCAGTGCACCAGCCCTGAGCACCCTGTCTCATGCATTGAACCTGGACTGGTGATCCATTTCACATATGGTAATATACATATTTCAATGTCATTCTCCCATATCATCCTGCCCTTGCCCTCTTCCAGAGTCCAAAAGACTGTTCCATACATCTGTGTCTATTTTTCTGTCTCGCATACAGGGTTATCATTACCATCTTTCTAAATTCCATATATATGCATTAGTATACTGTATTGGTGTTTTTCTTTCTGGCTTACTTCACTTTGTATAATAGGCTCCAGTTTCATCCACCTCATTAGAACTGATTCAAATGTATTCTTTTAATGGCTGAGTAATATTCCATTGTGTATATGTATCACAGCTTTCTTATCCATTCATCTGATGATGGACATCTAAGTTGCTTCCATGTCCTGGCTATTATAAACAGTGCTGTTATGAACATTGAGGTACACGTGTCTCTTTCAATTCTGATTTCCTCAGTGTGTACGCCCAGCAGTAGGATTGCTGCGTCATGTGACAGTTCTATTTCCAATTTTTTAAAGGAATCTCCGCACTGTTCTCCATAGTGGCTGTACTAGTTTGCATTCCCAACAACAGTGTAAGAGGGTTCCCTTTTCTCCACACCCTCTCCAGCATTTATTGCTTGTAGAGTTTTGGATAGCAGCCATTCTGACTGGTGTGAAATGATACTTCACTGTGGTTTTGAATAACCTATCTCTGATAATGAGTGATGTTGAGCATCTTTTCATGTGTTTGTTAGCCATCTGTATGTCTTCTTTGGAGAAATGTCTGTTTAGTTCTTTGACCCATTTTTTGATTGGGTCTTTTATTTTTCTGGAATTGAGCTGCAGGAGTTGCTTGTATATTTTTGAGATTACTTCTTTATCCATTGCTTTGCTTGCTATTATTTTCTCCCATTCTGAAGGCTGTCTTTTCACCTTGCTTATAGTTTCCTTTGTTGTGCAGAAGCTTTTAATTTTAATTAGGTCCCGTTTGTTTATTTTTGCTTTTATTTCCAATATTCTGGGAGGCAAGCCATAGAGGATCCTGTTGTGGTTTATGTCAGAGAGTGTTTTGCCTATGTTTTCCTCTAGGAGTTTAATAGTTTCTGGTCTTATATTTAGATCTTTAATCCATTTTGAGTTTATTTTTGTGTATGGTGTTAGAAAGTGCTCTAGCTTCACTCTTTTACAAGTGGTTGACCAGTTTTCCCAGCACCACTTGTTAAAGATATTGTCTATTCTTCATTGTATATTCTTGCTTCCTTTGTCAAAGATAAGTTGTCCATAGGAGCCTGGATTCATCTCTGGGCTTGCTATTTTGTTCCATTTATCTATCTTCCTGTCTTTGTGCCAGTACCATACTGTCTTGATGACTGTGGCTTTGTAGTAGAGCCTGAAGTCAGGCAGGTTGATTCCTCCAGTTCCATTCTTCTTTCTCAAGATTGCTTTGGCTATTCGAGGTTTTTTTTTTTTTTTTGGTTTTTTGTATTTCCATATAAATTGTGAAATTACTTGCTCTAGTTCTGTGAAGAATACTGTTGGTAGCTTGATAAGGATTGCATTGAATCTATAGATTACTTTGGGTAGTATATTCATTTTCACAATATTGAATCTTCCGATCCATGAACACGGTATATTTCTCCATCTATTTGTGTCCTCTTTGATTTATTTCATCAGTGTTTTATAGTTTTCCATGTATAGTTCTTTTGTTTCTTTAGGTAGATATACTCCTAAGTATTTTATTCTTTTTATTGCAATGGTGAATGGTATTGTTTCCTTAATTTCTCTTTCTGTTTTCTCATTATTAGTGTAAAGGAATGTAAGGGATTGTCAGCAGTGACAGCATTCTCAGAGGTGATGTCACCAAGTGCCCCTCAATGCCGGAGGAGGAATGGAAACACGTGTGTCTGTAGCACAACCAACAGGGAGAAGAGTCATACTAACTGGGTTAAACCATCATTACATCTTGACCTTACTGGACCTTCCCGCCCGCCCCCCCCTCCCCAGTTATCTCCATGACTGGGTTCGTCGACAGCAACAGGGACGACCTGAAGCGAATGGTGTACCTGGCAGGTGCCAAGTACATGGGCTACCTGTGCCGCAGCAACACCATCCTCATCTGCAGAGAGTAAACGCAGCCACCACCACGTCTGCCCTCAGCCTGCTTGGCACCACTCTGGGTCCCTCAGTCAGCCAGGGTTCCATCTCTGCCTGCACAGGGCCTCTGAGGGTCCCTCAGTCAGCCAAGGTTTTGTCTCGGCCTGCACAGGGCCATTCTGGAACTCTCAGTCTGTCAGAGTTCCATGGTGGACGTCAGAGTCTGTTGAAAGAATGGCAGTGATATTTGTCGTAATGTTAGCAGAAGAATGAAATCATATGATTAAGGAGGCTGCAGTCAAATTAGGTGACAGTGGTGAGGTGAAAGCAGGGTGGGCGATGATCTCATGATCACATGGACACCTCCTTACAGCCCAATCAGCTCTGCAGAACCGTCCCTGCCATGTCCAGTGTGAGCAAGTGTGGGCTGGTTTGTGTTAACAGAAGTACAAATTTGAACACCGGTAACTCTGATGAATGTGTTTTCTCTCCCCCCGACCCCAACCAAAAAAGACCAACTGGTTTAAAGTACGAGAAAGCCAAAGAGTGGCAGATCCCATGCGTGAATGTCAAGTGGCTGGGGGACATCCTGCTGGGGAACTTCGAGGCCCTGCAGCAGACACAGTATGGCTGCTACACCGCCTTTGGCCTGCAGGACCACTTCGCCCCAACCACACACCTGGTGGTGAACCTTCTGGGTAAGCAGGCCAACTCCCTGTGCCCATGGGCTGGGGCTCCAGACACTGCTCTTGACTTCAGGGTCATGTCGGTTTTTATCTCCTCTCCTGTTTCCTCTCCACGCTGTCTCCCACTGCACTGAGCCCAGAAGTTTTGTTGGCTTGTATTTTTGTTTGCCTTTTTTAATGGACTCTCAGAAGTGGAAGGAACACTAGAAAGCCTTTTGATCTTGTCTTTCAAGCCAGCTCTCATTTAACTTGCTCTGTGAGAAACAGCACCCCCCTGCCCCCACTTTCTGCTGCACAGATCCCGAGGAAGGCCCACTGCCCTGACTGTACACCAGATGGTGCTTACATTTACCCACCTGAGCATCACTCCAGGAAGTGGTCGCTCGAACGCTGCTTTAACATGTGCTTCCATGAAGGAGCCCATCCAGTTCTGGTCCTAAAGGTCTCAGTTGCAAGAAATCCCTTTCTGCTTTTGAGCCACAGCCAGCCTGCTTCCCTGGGACAGACCTGGCTATGACGTCCACTCTGAAGCCCTGGTGCAGACGCCAGGCCCTTCCTCGGTGGACACGTGTCCTTGAGGGCCCAGCCGGGCCGCCGCCCCCACGTGCTGTGCTCCTCACAGTCAGTTTCTAGGACGCCAGACCACGGGGCTCCCGGAACTGTCTGGGGTTCAGCACATGCAGGTGGGCGGTGCCTGCACTGGGCCACAGGCTGCTGGTTTGCTCAGCTTTGTCTCGTACGGAACACTCGGCCCCCGCCAGGCTTCCCTGTAAACTCAGGAATAGTCCTTATGGTCCCCTTGTTGGAGGCCATCACCTGAACCACTGCGTGTCCAGGATGACCCACACCTGGAGAGGCTTCTCATTTCTGCTATTATTGATACACTTCCATTTTAATTTCTTTATTGGGATACGGTTGGTTTATAATGTGCTAGTTTCAGGTGTGCAGCAAACTGAATCAGTCATACTTGTACATATGTCTACTGTTTTTAAAGATTCTTTTCCCACGTAGCTATTACAGAGTATGGAGTAGAGTTCCCTGTGCTATATGGCAGGTCCTTATTGTTAAACTGTTTTATAATAGTGTGTGTGTGTCCTGAAAGGGCTTTTATATTGATAAGGGCTCCTTTATGTACATAGTGTTTCTGAAAAGTAACCTGTTTCTCTCTTCAGATGCTTGGAGAGTTCCGTTGAAAGTGTCAGCAGAGTTGTTGATGGTATGTCAAGTTAGTCACCTTACTTACTGTGTTACAAAGAAGTAGGGATATGCTTGTATCTGTAACTAACTCTTAGTAATTGGCCGTCATGACCAATGAGGGCTGAATCTTTTCGCCTGTCATAAGCTGTTCAGTGCACCCTGTGTCTTTATCCTCTCCGTTGATGATATTTGGAGTTACTCAGTCACATGACACACGTTAGCCCCATGACTTCTTCAGAGGGCTACGTGAGTGCTTACAGAACTGCAGAGCAGAATACATGGAGACCGTGTGTTTCCGTGGTGTTCAGGAGGTGGGAACTGGGGCGCCAGAGTGTCAGCCCTGACCAAGCGCTTCACTGTGGCAGTGGACTTCCAGGCCACTGGCTGGGGTCTCTGATGGGCTGCCTTCAGGATGGGCTGTTCTGCACTGGAGTGCCAGGGGTTGGTTGGTAGGCAGCTCTGGTAGGGCTGCCTTTCACTTGGGGGGTAGGGTCATCTCCACCCTTATCTCAGATGGAGAGGTGGTTGCTCCCCATAGTAGAACATAAATGTGTGTGCTTGTGTAAGAAAGACTGGGTTAGAGGCAAGGAAGGGGTGAGGGGGCAGCAGCCACAGTGCGAAGCTGGCTGTGGGGGCCTCTAGGGGCACTGGCTCCCCATCGGGCTCCACATCTCTGCACGTCAGGGCCTCCAGCTGGTTTTAGGAGCATGGGCGCTGTGCCCGGGACACAGAGTGGCCGTCAGAGGCCTGCCTTCCCCTCCAGTGTCCTGTGACCCGACCGTCCTGCACCCTTATAGGGGAACCTGTGTCTTTCTGGAGGGGTGTAATTGCAATCATTGTGTTTTCCAGATTCCATTGAGACACAAAATATTTGAAGTAAAAAGTGTTTTGAAAAGTTCAAGGTTGATTAAATCTATCACAAGTGCTAGGAGAGGGGTGAAGACATCTTAAGAACTGTTGGGTCTGGTGAATAGAGAGGGTGGCCAGCACCAGGGCCTCCCTGGACAGTTGCATGTGCCCATGGTCTCTGCCAGTTGTTCCTTGGGGAATGTTTCTTGTGTGTGGTGAGATGGGTAGAAAGCACTCAGAAGCTGCTGTGTTACTGGGGTGGTTGACTAAGGTAAATCGTCTGTTAATTACAGGGTGTAAGACTACCTCCCAAACCGAAGCAGAATGAAGTAACTAATATCCAGCCTTCTTCCAAAAGTGCCAGGTAGGAAGAATCACCTTTTTTGTTTGTTTGTTTGTTTTTTTAATGGTTGATGATCTTTTACAGTCTGTTCTAGGAAATGGTGGCAGTTGGGGAAATCCCTAAGATTTTCACTTGGAAGGGCTTTCCAGGTGACACTAGTGGTAAGGAACCCGCCTGCTAATTCAGGTGACATGAGACATGGGTTCAGTCCCTGGGTCGGGAAGATCCCCTGGAAGAAGGCATGGCTACTCACTCCAGTATTCTTGCCCGGAGAATCCTCATGGACAGAGGAGTCGGGCGGGCTACAGTCCATGGGGTCACAAAGAGTTGGGCACGACTGAGCGACTAAACCACCAGGACTTGGAAGGATGTGCTGCTTGCATTGCAGCTGTATCATGACATGTCTCGTTTCATCACTGGAGATAAACAGGGAATAGCCAGTGTCTTTTCCTTTCTTATTAAAAACAAGTCCAATCTTCTGTTTTATCTTTTTTCTATCTTGCCAGAACCCCCATTGTGTGAAACGAGCTGCTGTGGTGGGACGGGGGCAGGGGGACTGGAACCCGGCTCTAGGCATCCTCAGTGTGTGCCCGGGAGCCCACGTCCGACCCCTGACCCAGTTCAGGATGGGGGATGGAGCCCCCTCTGTGGGGCTGGGGCGGGGGTGTTGTCAGACTTGTTCTGGTCTCACCTGGTGGAGGTAAGCCGGTGGTTTAACTAGAGCCAAGAGACCCTCTGAGCTGCATTGAGTGAGGGTCTTTGCCTCTTCCCTGCTCCTCAGTCCCCTCCTTCCAGTCCCCACAGCCACCCAACCCAGGGATTGTTGGATTCTTTAGCAAAAGCCTAATTATGTGATTATATACATCATTAAAACACTACAGATTTTTTTATTTCATAGACTGTCTCAAATATAAGCTAAAAATAGGGCTTGAACAAATTTAAGCAAAGAAGTTTAATATAGAGTGTGTGCTTGAGTTGACCAGCTTTGCTCTGCGTCAGAGCTTCTGGGGTGAGATGGGGCCTGTGGGATACGGTGGGGGACTGGGGACCACAGAGGGCCCTGGAAACCCTCCCTTCCACCCTCACAGACCCCCAGGGACAGTGCAGGCTGGGGGGTGGGGGTAGTGCCTTATCAGCCCTTCCCCTAGGGGTGCCAGGTGAGAGTCCTTTGGGGTGACTTTGTATAAATGGTGGGAAAGAAAGAGCAGATGAGTCACTGCACTTTCCCTTTAAGAACAGAAAACCACACACAGGTAAAGCTCTCAGAGCTTCTTAACGCTGTTAAAATTAAAATATCTTGTTTGGCAAAGAACATATTAGGGAAGTAATAGCTGTTCTTTCTATGTGTGTTTCATAGAATTGAAGATATTCCACCTCCCTCCAAGAAATTACCACCGGAACTGACCCCTTTTGTGCTTTTCACTGGATTTGAGTCTGTTCAAGTTCAAGAGTACATAAAGGTGAAATTTCCTTCTATTTTGCATAAAGATTTTAATGAATGTTCCTTTCTGTTTATACTTGCTTTAGGATAGCAGTTTTATTAGGTTAACATGTAATCAGGAATATCATGTTGTAACGTTGTTCATCATGTTTATTTATAAACTGCGTCATCATTACATCATTGCTTTCCCGCCTCATTCTTGCTGCTACTTCCTCCTTAGATGCGTTCTTTCTTGTTAGGATGACGCAGGTGAGGAGACTAAAAGCAGTCTTGTAATCAAACATTAGCAAAGCTGCACAAAAAATATTTTCATAAGGACATTAGCTTACGAGAGTAGCTCTGCCCCTTCAGGTTTCCTGAATGAACCCACCATCTTCTCAAGACTTGTTCTCTCTGGTGGGGATCACAGGTGTATTTGTATTTATTTACATTAAATGCACTTCTGGAAGTAACACCAGGAGGGATTGTGGGCTTGTGTCTGGGGAGGGGATGGTTAAAGTATAGTTGACCTGTGTCACAGGGATTCAAACATTTCCCTTTATTTATTTTAAGGAAAAGAAATAATTATAAATGCTACTATAAATTATTTTTTACTTTTAAAATTGGGTATAAAGAGATCATCTTTTACATGTCTATGTCTTAAGTCGATTTTTATGTCATCATTTCTTAGAGACTGTGTCTTAACGTGCCTTATCAATACTCACTTCGGCGTAGACAGCCTGGGAGGTTCACTCCTTGTGTAGCGAGCTGCCTTGTTCTCAGAGCTTTCTACATCTTAAAAGGGGTGTCCTCCTGGTGTCCAGTGGAGGTCCTGCTTTAATCTTGACTTGTGTGGCACGGATTAGGGAAATGTACATTGTCACTTCCAGTTTCCACTTTGCTCGCATGGTGGTGTAGGTCTGGCTTCACTGCTTTCACCATCTTGTGCGGCTGAGAGCCCCATTCATGGTCTAGACAAGTCCCGGGCTGAGGGTGGGCAGGCGGCTCTGCAGACCAGATGGTCTCACCTCTGCTCTGTGTTCCCGGCCCCCAGAAGCTCCAGATCCTGGGTGGGGAGGTCGCCGAGTCTGCACAGAAGTGCACCCACCTCATCTCCAGCAAGGTGAAGCGGACCGTCAAGTTCCTGATGGCCGTTTCCGTGGTGAAGCACATCGTCACCCCAGAGTGGCTGGAGGAGTGCTTCAATTGCCAGAAGTTCATCGGTAAGTGGCCGAGCCGCACCCTGTGCACTGGATGCCCAGTTAGGAGGGTTTTTGCCTTCAAATTTATCTCCATTTTCATCCCAGCACACATCAAGTTCATTTTTTAACTCTGTGAATTTAAATGGATAAATAACAAATTATTTCATGTCCCAGTGAGGCATTTGATATCTGTGCATTTTACTGTGAAATAGGAAGGTTGTGGTAATTCGGGAAGTACTGGGGAAGAGCTCTGTAGCCCTGCCTTGTTTCCCTGATGATACATACAGGATGATACATTCCTGGAGGAGTCCCATGTAGTCAGCCCCCATAGGCCACCCCTGCCTTCCCACCCCTGCAGCACACCGCCCCCACCTGGGCTCTGACAGCTTTAAGACTGGACGCTTCCTATCATGGGGGAGAGGTATTTTGACATTTTGTATTTATATCTATATAGTTTGAGACACCAATTGTATAGGTTATTTCTTTCTGGAATACACATGCCCTTTACACGCTCTGGAAAGTTTGACTCTTGCCACAACTCCGACCAAGTTAATGTAACTCAGCTTCTCCTCTTAGAAACCCAGGGTTGTTGTAGCTACTGTGTTCATTTCAGTGTCATCTCTCACCTTAAACACGGACTGCTTCCTGTTCTCCCTCACAGCTCTTCAGCAGGCACAGCAACCTTCATTCTGCTGTAGAAACTAGCATTTCAGATACATCACTTCATTCAAGTATGTAACTTCATGCATGACAATACTTCTTTGTTCATTTCTTAACTTCATTTTTTAGACATTCTTTTCTTCTTTTACCTAGTGTAGTGCCTTCTTTTTCTGCTGGTGGCTGATGGACTTGCATTTCTAGCAGTTGTTAAATCTCAGTGTCTCCTGAGTGGCCTGATGGAGTCAGCAACTATGCTCTCTGAGCTGAGAATGGTTTTCTCATTTTTAAGGCGTTGTTAAAAAAGAGAAGGGCAAGTGACATACCCAGCATGTGGCCTGTCAGCCCTACAGCCTGTCGTCTGACTCAGCCTGACCCTGGACTGTTAGTTTGGTTATGATGATGAAATGCTTTTCTGAATGAGATGTATTCATAAGAAGATGAAAACATTTTGTGATCTTTACTTTTTGAAAAATTGGGTATTATTTAAAAATTCTTAGATCCTCAAAATCTGGTAAAACCATTCTTTATAAAGTGATGTTCTTATACTGTATAAAAGGAACTTGTTTTTGGTACATCTGTAAAATGTGGCTAATCGACTCTTAGTTGGAGTCCAGTGGCTCTGAAGTCACTGGTCCTTGTGAGCACAAGCTGGCCATGAACCTGGTTCCCAGCCTGTCCCTCCACATGGGCACTCTTCACCTGGGTCTGGGTTGGGGTGCTCTGGCCCCCCAACAGTGTGAAGTTACAGCTGAGGGGGAGGTGGGGAGCTGACCAGGGATGAGAGGAGGGTCCATGGACATCTTTCAGGACATTTGTTCCTAAAAGCTAAGAAACACTGATCCAGGAGGGAGGAAGAGTGTCTTTGGCCTGGCTGGCTGTTTTTGGGAGGAAAGTAAATGAAATATAATCTGGGAGACTTACTCATTCACAGGTTTCACAGGTGGATGCCAGCACATGGCTCACTGGGGCACCTGGAGCCAGTCACATGTGGTGTACCCCAGTGCCAGGCACTTTCTGAGGCTGTACCGTCTTCCTTTTCAGACGAGCAGAACTACCGTCTCCGAGATGCAGAGGCCGAAGTGCTTTACTCCTTCAGTTTGGAGGAGTCCTTGAGGAGGGCCCACGTTTCTCCGCTTTTCAAGGTACGCCTGGACTGGAGCTCAGATCAGCTGCTGCAGCTGGGCAACCATGACGGGAGTGTGCGGCTTGCACCCAGAGAGCTGGGCTCTCCCCACTCCCCCTGTGCAGTCAGGCCTCCTCTAGGGTGTGTTCCGTGTCTAAGAGAATCAATATGGAGAGAGATGCATTACAAATAACCCGGGTTCAAAGAGTATGCTATGAATAGTGTGTAAGAGATTTACATTTTTATTTTTGCTTTTACCAACTTACATTAATACTATTCTCATAAAACATATATTCAGCTGGAAAATAGAGACCATTCTTGAGAAAATATTAACTGAGTATGTGTCTAATAATTCTAGACTACAGTGTTTACATGTTTCTAAGATAGGACAGTTTGGAAAATTTTTTTTGTATCAAACAGTGGCTTAGTAGATTAATAGAGGCAGGTTTTTTGTTTGTTTGTTTGTTTGTTTTGCTCTTAAGGAGCCAACTTAGGAATCCAAAGAGATTTTCCGTACTGAGTTAAGAATACATTACCTAAAATAGTCTGTGTTTTTACTTTTAAACTTTACTTAGAATTGAGTGATCCTTTATTGTGACATATTTCCTGCATAGTTTATAGGGTTTTCATTAAGCTGGATCACATTTTAAGTAATTTCCAGGCAAAATATTTTCTAGTAGAATTTTTTCCTGTGGAAGTAATTTCTGGAAAGTAGCCATTTTCTATCAAGGTGAGACATAGACTCCTGAGCAGAGCTATGTTCAGAACATTAGCAGTTATTACAACAGGCACAGACCAGCCAGAGTCATTAATACCACAGAAACCCACATCTCTCCTGCTTTTGTTCCAGATATGGTTCTAATACACTTCCTGTCGGGTTGTAGGTACAAAAACATAAGTGGAGACCATCGTCTTACCAGTGACTACTGACATACCAGTGTGTTTAATATACTACAGGTATTAGTGTGCTCAAGACCAGTGCTGTCACAGAGGTTCAGCCCTGCCCCGATGTCACCGCCCATCAGTGTGCTCCTCAGACACTGAATTTGCCTCCACGGCAACTGCTGAGGTGTTTTCCTAAAGGGAGCTGTAATTGGCTCCAGTCTGTTCTCCAGTTGTGTAATCTCTGCAGTTTAATTCCCGAACGCAGCTTAGGTGGAGCACGTGCATTAATCACCATAGGACTTCCACGTCACAGGAGTGGTCAGCATTGCCGTAAGGCTTTGGCATCACTTAGTTACGTGGAATGTCCTCCTGGCTCTGACCTGGAGCCACGTGGAGTCAGTCCTGCAAATCACCACTCAGTGTCACAGTTGTGAAGTGAGGCTCCACACCTGCGACCTCACCTGTGCTCTAGGCCCTGGACTGTGGTGACTTTCCCGTGACCCGTCTCTTACCATGTGGGCAGCGTTAAGTCTCTCAGCACACGTGGATGACACGCTGATGGTCTTCTAGAAACATCAATCTATAAAGCTCTTTACAACACACCCAGTTGGCACTTGCGTCTTTAACAGACTATCTCACAATGTGTGTCCTTTTCAGTTCCTACTTTTGTACCTAAGCAAACAAACCTACCTATAGAACTGACTGTCTTCTCATGAACCACAATTGGAATGAATGTGAATGTGAATAAATTTAGTAACAGTAAGGTCCTGAAAGTAAAGAGGAGTTTCATGTGTTGACACAAAATGTTGATTGCACAGTATTCAGAGTATGGGCCTGCTTCTTATACCCTTGAAGAAAAGTGAACATGATAATGGCATAAAAGCCTCTGGGTAGAGTGTATGCATCTGTTTAGTCTTCAGTGAAGAAAGGGGTTTGTTTAAGCACCATCCAAGTCTGACTGACTTGATTAACCTTTCAGTGAGTGTTTTTTCAAGAGCTGCCAGGAAATACTCCTTAAAAACTCCAAGGCCTGCACAGCTGCTGAACAGTGACTTGGAGGATCAGAGGAAATTACATAGAAGATTTAAGAAAAAGATAAAGTAAATCAACTTGTTAGGTCGATTAGGTTATAAAATTATTTCTCATAAGAAAGGAAGTCTTTTTTGTCCTGTTGTTTGGTCTGACTCAAGATTTAGTAGAAGTATAATGTTGACCACATATGTAATTTTAAAGTTTCTAGTAGCTCTTAGATTTTAGCTTCTACACATATCCAAAGTGCTATTTCATTAGTAAGTAATATATTTTAAGTTTTTAAAAATATTTCAGATTTCACACCACTTACACTTCAAAAAGTAGATTTACATACCCAAGTTATTTTAAGTATAGGGCTTTTTTTAAAGTTAACATTAACTATGATTGACGGTTGAGCCCATCTTTCACACCAGGCATATTTCCAGTGCACAGTGAGCTGGTGTGGCTGGTCTCCACTGTCTTACTTTGCAAATGGGTTGGAGAAACAGGGATGCCACTGAAGACGGCACACTTGGTATTAGAACAAGAGCAGGATCATATCACTCCTCTGTGTAGACAAGTATGAGACTTTGAAGCCAGATGGCAGAAGGACACGGAACTCACCTCCTCCAACAAATACATCTGCACATGGAACAGTTCTCACAATACCTCCTGGTGGGAAATCTCAGGCAACAAAGAGCACTAGAAAGATCTCCATGTAACCCAGTAAGATGAAAGGGGGGATAAAAAGGGGAGAAGGACGGGCCCGGCACCCTGGGAAGAAGCTCTGAGAGAGGACAGGTTCCGGCCCCATGGATAGGCCCTCTCCAAAGGGGACACCAGCTGGGACAGAGAGGGGGTCTTCAGAGAGTGAGAGGAGCACGTAGCAGGCAGAGCAGAGATCCCAGGAGAGCCAACTGGGGTGGCATGGAAGACACTCAGGCCATTGTAGAAGCAAAGACCTGAAGTTAAGGGGTGTGTGAAGGACAGAGTGGGGAGCCCATTAGGCTCTACCTCTCTCATCCAGCAGAGCACTGGCTCCACGAGCTCTGGGAGCACTCCAGCACCAGCAGGGCCTTCAGCTGCAGAGGAACAGCTGAAATGAGCCTCCTGTGCCTGTGCCATGGGCTGATCTCTACCACTGCCTCTGGCTCTGTCCAAGTGGCACATTCAGAACATGCAAGTGGACATCGGGGGCTCTGTGGCTGGGACAGGTTGGGCCTAGCAGCTGTGGGATTTCTGGGTGCACATGGGGGCCAGGGCAGGCCTGAGCTGCTCCCTGCATCCATGGCAGGTCCAGGTGCACAAGTGCTGATTCCACAAGATCTCCACTGGTGGCTGTGTGAACACAGCACCTGAAGGCCACCAGGGACACCTACCTGCATCCCCACAGAGGAAAGGGTCCCAGCAGACGTAAACAAAGATGAACAACGTGAAGGACTTGAAGGACCTGGAGGGAGCCGGAGGGCAGATGGGTGGGGGGCGCTAGGCAGGCACGTGGGGAAGGGGGTTCCTATAACCTGGGTGCTGGCGATCAGTTTGACCATTTGGAAAGGAAAAATACAAGATGCTGATGCCTGCATGGCAGGCAAGCTGAGGACCCTGAGAGATTGCACCTTCACCTTGTCCATCCTCCTGGTTGGTCCTGGCAGGTGCGGGAACTGGGCCCCCCCCCAGTCCTGCTGCAAGCTGGTATTGTCCTTTCGGGACAACCGTGTCCTTCAGGAACACAGTGATCATTAAGGAGTACACCTTTGCAATTGCTGGTACGACCTGGCTCCCAGGGTGGTGTGGGTGGGTGGAGAGGGAGCAGATGCTCCTCCTAACTGAATCTTCTTCCTGAATCCATGGTCCTCCTCCAGGATACAATGCATGTATTTCCTCTCGAGTCCACTGGTGCTCTGACAACGGATGGGGAGCTCCCAGCCTCAGGCTGGACACCCGCAGGCTGAGCATTCTCTACTGGTTGTTGGACCACAACTCTGCGGGATGGAAGAGGATTCAGAGGTGGGGTCTCCCTGGGTGACCCCAGACAGGGAGATTGAGGTCGGCATTCTCGGGAGCCCCTGGGAGGGTTCGGGGGCCAGACTGCCCCATCGGGAACTCCCTCGTGGGGCCAGCACGTCACTGGCCAGGGCCTGTGGCTCCATCCCCTGCAGCACTACCCCAGGCGGAAAGGTCCTGCCATGAGTGGGAAGTGACGAGGCACAGAGGTTGTGAGGGGATCAGATCATGAGGCCTGAAGGCAGATCCGTGGAGAGGCCAGGACCCTATCCTTTCCCCAGTGGGGAAGCTCAAGCTCCTGCCACCTGGATCAGAGCCTGGCTTCAGGTCATTCGGGTAGGAGGTGACAGGCCGAGACTGGAGGCTTGGAGACGTCATGCACCCTAGTCTCATTCAGAGCAGCTCTGCTTACAGCATGCAAGACCCAGGCGATGCTCACGGAGGCAGGGTGATTCAAGCACCTCTGTCAGAATCATCCTTCCCTGGGTCCTCCTGCTGATGGAGACCCAGGGTTCTCTTTGGAGTGAGCCCGAGCATTCAGGCTGCCGGGGATCTGAGAACTGCTGGCACAGTGGGGCCCTTGAGGAGGTTGCAGGCAGCAGGTGGCCCAGAAGGCGAGGAGGCTGCCTTCTGCAGCTGGGAGACCATGGAGGCAGGCGGATCCTCCCCCTGGAGGAGGGAGAGGTGGTGGGGATCGTCGAGTGCTCCAGGGGCTGGTGGAGGACATCATCGAGGAGATGGAAGTGGTGGCAGCAGAGGAGCAGGAGAAGGTGTCCGTGCAGGAGCGGGAAGAGGGGCCGGAGGAGCAGGGCCAGGAACATCCAAGGACTGGGGCCTCGAGGGACCAGCCCCCAATAGAGGCGCTGGGGGCGTTGGCGGCCCTGCAGGTGGAGCTGAGCTTCGCCAAAGAGCAGGATCGAAGAGCCACTGTGTGGCTATGAAGGAAGGATCACCAAGGGGAAAGCGTCCCTTGCATCAGAGAAGTGCCATCATCCAGGGCCTTGCTGGCTTCTGGGCAAATCCCATATCCTGACCACTGCGACTTAGGGGTCAGATGCTCAGGACGAGGAGAAGGATCGGCAGCAAGAGAAGCAGTGGGGCTGAGGGCACCAGCCTATAGAGGGGGGACACGCGAATCTGGGGGTAAGGGGATTGGGGGCAGGGCGAGTTGTCATCTCCACAGGCACAGTGCCAGCAGATCTGGGGATCTCTCTGCCTGTAGGTATCTGAGCATAGGACTATGGGAGGCTCATTCTGGCTCGCATCCCCACACACATTGGTGGGAAATGTGTGTCATCAGTGACCAGAGAGAGTGTGCTACATGACTCCAGTACATCCATGCCACTGATTGGGAAGACAGGGAAAAGGCCTGATACCCGGGGCTCTCTTGCTAATCGCGAGGACACACGTAACTGCCTCTAGAGCAAGCATGCAGCAGGGACGGCAGATCCTCAAGTTTTAAGCAAGTGACATGCCAGGACTCAGGACACACACGCCAGGTGTACATCAGGCACCGTCAGAAACAGATCCTCCCTTGGGAGATGAAGACCACGGTCTCAGTGCACCACAGGGGGCCCAGAGGGATGAGCAGGTCTGAGGGTACGGCAGGGGCTGGGGCTGTCATTGTGGCGACTGGGCAAGCGGGAGTACCCGGAGCCCTGGCCGCAGAAGCCTTTTCTGCAGTCCTCACGATGCCTGAGCCTAACCCTCTCACTCAAGACTTGCATGCCCAGCATGTGGCATGCCTGGCCCCTTGACCTAAAGCAGATTATGAACCCGTGCCAGGTGCCCGTCATGAGCAGTGCCCACGATGAAGACGTGCTGAACAAAATGATGGACTTGAAGGGCCGGGAGGGAGCCTGAGGGCAGGGGGGTGGGGGCGCTAGGCAGGCACCTGGGGGTGGGGGGCTCCTATAACTCGGGTGCATGGGTTCGGTGTGAGCCTTTGGAAAGGAAAAACGCAAGATGCTGATGCCTGCCTGGCAGGCAAGCTGAGGACCCTGAGAGATTGCACCTTCACCTTGTCCATCCTCCTGGTTGGTCCTGGCAGGTGCGGGAACTAGGCCCTCCCCACTCCCGCTGCAAGCTGTTGTTGTCCTTTTGGGTCAACCCCGTCCTTCAGGAACACAGTGATCATTAAGGAGTACCACTCTGGCATTGCTGGTACGACCTGGCTCCCAGGGTGGTGTGGCTGGGTGGGAGAGGGAGCAGATGCTCCTCCTACCTGAATCTTCTTCCCTGTCTCCCCGGTCCTCCTCCAGGATATAGGGCATGCATATCCCCTCGAGTCCACTGGGTCTCTAATGACAGATGGGGAACTCCCAGCCTCAGGCTGGATACCCACAGCCTGAACGTTCTCTACTGGTTGTTGGACCACAACACTGCGGGATGGAAGAGGATTGCGGAGGTGGGTCTCTCTGGGCTTCCCCAGACAGGGCGATTGAGGTCGGGGTTCTCGGCTGGCCCTGGGAGGGCTCTGGGCCCCATCGCCCGCATGGCGACCTCCCTCATGGGGCCAGCAGGTCACTGGCGAGGTCCTGTGGGGTCCATCCCCTGCAGCACTACCCCCGGGTTGAAAGGTCCTGCCATGAGAGGTTATGTGATGAGGCACAGAGGATGTGAGTGGATCAGGTCGTGAGGCCTGAATGCAGATCCGTGAAGAGGCCAGGACCTTCTCTTTTCCCACGTGGGAAGCTCAGGCTCATGCCGCTGGGTGCAGAGCCTGCATGCAGGTCATGCGGTTAGCAGCTGACAGGGTGAGACCGGAGGCCTGGGGACTTCACGTGTCCTAGTCTCATTCAGAGCAGCTCTGCTTACAGCATGCAAGACCCAGGCGATGCTCACGGAGTGATTTAAGCACCTCTGTCAGAATCCTCCGTCCCTGGGTCCTCCTGCTGACGGAGACCCTGGGTCCTCTTCAGAGTGAGCCCAAGCTTTCAGGGTGCCGGGGATCTGAGAACCGCCGGTGCGGTGGGGCCCTCGGGGAGGTTGCAGGCAGCAGGTGGGCAGAAGGTGAGGAGGCTGCCTTCTGCAGCTGGGAGACCATGGAGGCAGGCGGATCCTCCCCCTGGAGGAGGGAGAGGTGGTGGGGATCGTCGAGTGCTCCAGGGGCTGGTGGAGGACATCATCGAGGAGATGGAAGTGGTGGCGGCAGAGGAGCAGGAGAAGGTGTCCGTGCAGGAGCGGGAAGAGGGGCCGGAGGAGCAGGGCCAGGAACATCCAAGGACTGGGGCCTCGAGGGACCAGCCCCCAATAGAGGCGCTGGGGGCGTTGGCGGCCCTGCAGGTGGAGCTGAGCTATGCCAAAGAGCAGGACCGAAGAGCCACTGTGCGGCTACGGAGGAAGGACCACCAGAGGAGAGAGCGTCCCTTGCATCAGAGAAGTGCCGTCATCCAGGGCCTTGCTGGCTTCTGGGCCAATCGCGTTTCCTGACTTAGGGGTCATATGCTCAGGACGAGGAGAAGGATCGGCAGCAAGAGAAGGGGTGGGGGTGAGGGCACCAGCACATTGAGGGGGGCCACACGAATCTGGGGACAAGGGGATTGGGGGCAGGGTGAGTTGTCATCTCCACAGGCACAGTGCCAGCAGATCTGGGGATCTCTCTGCCTGTAGGTGTCTGAGCATAGGACTACGGGAGGCTCATTCTGGCTCGCATCCCCACACACCCTGGTGGAGAATGTGTGTCATCAGTGACCAGAGAGAGTGTGCTACATGACTCCAGTACATCCATGCCAGTGATTGGGAAGACAGGGAACAGGCCCGAGACCCAGGGCTCTATTGCTAAACGCGAGGATACACGCATTTGCCTCTGGAGGAAGCATGCCACAGGGACGACAGTTCCTCAAGTTTTAAGCAACTGGCATGCCAGGACCCAGGACACACATGCCAGGCGTACATCAGGCGCGTTCAGAAACAGATCCTCCCTTGGGGGATGAAGACCATGGTCTCAGTGCACCACAGGGGGCCCAGAGGGATGAGCAGGTCTGAGGGTACGGCAGTGGCTGGCGCTGGTGTTGTGGCGGCTGGGCAAGTGGGAGTACCCGGAGCCCTAGCCGCAGATGCCTGTTCTGCATTCCTTGCTATGCCTGAGCCTAACCCTCTCACTCAAGACTCTTGCATGCCTGGCAAATGGCATGACTGGCCCCTTGACCTAAAGCAGATTATGAACCCGTGCCAGGTGCTCGTCATGATCAGCACTGAAGATGAAGACGTGCTGAACAAAATGATGGACTTGAAGGGCTAGGAGGGAGCCTGAGGGCAGGTGCGTGGGGGCGCTAGGCAGGCACTTGGGAGTGGGGGGCTCCTATAACCCGGGTGCGTGGGATTGGAGAGAGCCTTTGGAAAGGAAAAATGCAAGATGCTGACGCCAGCCTGGCAGGCAAGCTGAGGACCCTGAGAGATTGCACCTTCACCTTGTCCATCCTCCTGGTTGGTCCTGGCAGGTGCGGGAAATGGGCCCTCCCCACTCCCGCTGCAAGCTGTTGTTGTCCTTTTGGGTCAACCCCGTCCTTCAGGAACACAGTGATCATTAAGGAGTACACCTTTGGCATTGCTAGTACGACCTGGCTCCCAGGGTGGTGTGGGTGGGTGGAGAGGGAGCAGATGCTCCTCCTAACTGAATCTTCTTCCTGAATCCATGGTCCTCCTCCAGGATACAGTGCATGTATTTCCTCTCGAGTCCACTGGTGCTCTGACAACGGATGGGGAGCTCCCAGCCTCAGGCTGGACACCCGCAGGCTGAGCATTCTCTACTGGTTGTTGGACCACAACTCTGCGGGATGGAAGAGGATTCAGAGGTGGGGTCTCCCTGGGTGACCCCAGACAGGGAGATTGAGGTCGGCATTCTCGGGAGCCCCTGGGAGGGTTCGGGGGCCAGACTGCCCCATCGGGAACTCCCTCGTGGGGCCAGCACGTCACTGGCCAGGGCCTGTGGCTCCATCCCCTGCAGCACTACCCCAGGCGGAAAGGTCCTGCCATGAGTGGGAAGTGACGAGGCACAGAGGTTGTGAGGGGATCAGATCATGAGGCCTGAAGGCAGATCCGTGGAGAGGCCAGGACCCTATCCTTTCCCCAGTGGGGAAGCTCAAGCTCCTGCCACCTGGATCAGAGCCTGGCTTCAGGTCATTCGGGTAGGAGGTGACAGGCCGAGACTGGAGGCTTGGGGACATCATGCGTCCTAGTCTCATTCAGAGCAGCTCTGCTTACAGCATGCGAGACCCAGGCGATGCTCACAGAGGCAGGGTGATTCAAGCACCTCTGTCAGAATCATCCTTCCCTGGGTCCTCCTGCTGATGGAGACCCTGTGTCCTCTTCTGGGTGAGCCCGAGCATTCAGGGTGCCGGGGATCTGAGAACTGCCGGCGCGGTGGGGCCCTCGGGGAGGTTGCAGGCAGCAGGTGGCCCAGAAGGCGAGGAGGCTGCCTTCTGCAGCTGGGAGGCCGTGGAGGCAGGCGGATCCTCCCCCTGGAGGAGGGAGAGGTGGTGGGGATCGTCGAGTGCTCCAGGGGCTGGTGGAGGACATCATCGAGGAGATGGAAGTGGTGGCGGCAGAGGAGCAGGAGAAGGTGTCTGTGCAGGAGCGGGAAGAGGGGCCGGAGGAGCAGGGCCAGGAACATCCAAGGACTGGGGCCTCGAGGGACCAGCCCCCAATAGAAGCGCTGGGGGCATTGGCGGCCCTGCAGGTGGAGCTGAGCTATGCCAAAGAGCAGGACCGAAGAGCCACTGTGCGGCTACGGAGGAAGGACCACCAGAGGAGAGAGCGTCCCTTGCATCAGAGAAGTGCCATCATCCAGGGCCTTGCTGGCTTCTGGGCCAATCCCGTTTCCTGACCACTGCGACTTAGGGGTCATATGCTCAGGACGAGGAGAAGGATCGGCAGCAAGAGAAGGGGTGGGGGTGAGGGCACCAGCACGTTGAGGGGGGACACGCGAATCTGAGGGTAAGGGGATTGGGGGCAGGGCGAGTTGTCATCTCCACAGGCACAGTGCCAGCAGATCTGGGGATCTCTCTGCCTGTAGGTGTCTGAGCAAAGGACTACGGGAGGCTCATTGTGGCTGGCATCCCCACACACCTTGGCGGGGAATGTGTGTCATCAGTGACCAAAGAGAGTGTGCTGCACGACTCCAGTACATCCATGCCAGTGATTGGGAAGACAGGGAACAGGCCCGAGACCAGGGCTCTCTTGCTAAACGCGAGGACACACGCATTTGCCTCTGGAGCAAGCATGCGGCAGGGACGGCAGATCCTCAAGTTTTAAGCGAGTGACATGCCAGGGCCCAGGACACACACGCCAGATGTACATCAGGCACGGTCAGAAACAGATCCTCCCTTGGGGGATGAAGACCACATTCTCAGTGCACCACAGGGGGTCCAGAGGGATGAGCAGGTCTGAGGGTACGGCAGGGGATGGGGCTGTCATTGTGGCGGCTGGGCAAGCGGTAGTACCCGGAGCCCTGGCTGCAGAAGCCTTTTCTGCAGTCCTCACAATGCCCGAGCCTAACCCTCTCACTGAAGACTCTTGAATGCCCAGCATGTGGCATGCCTGGCCCCTTGACCTAAAGCAGATTATGAACCCGTGCCAGGTGCTCGTCATGAGCAGAGCCCAAGATGAAGATATGCTGAACAACATGATGGACTTGAAGGGCCAGGAGGGAGCCTGAGGGCAGGGGGGTGGGGGTGCTAGGCAGGCACCTGGGGGTGGGGGGCTCCTATAACTCGGGTGCATGGGTTCGGTGTGAGCCTTCGGAAAGGAAAAACGCAAGATGCTGATGCCTGCCTGGCAGGCAAGCTGAGGACCCTGAGAGATTGCACCTTCACCTTGTCCATCCTCCTGGTTGGTCCTGGCAGGTGTGGGAACTAGGCCCTCTCCAGTCCCGCTGCAAGGTGGTGTTGTCATTTTGGGACAACCCCATCCTTCAGGAACACAGTGATCATTAAGGAGTACCACTCTGGCATTGCTGGTACGACCTGGCTCCCAGGGTGGTGTGGGTGGGCAGGAGAGGGAGCGGATGCTCCTCCTACCTGAATCTTCTTTCCTGTTTTCCCGGTCCTCCTCTAGGATACAGGGCATGTATTTCCTCTCGAGTCCACTGGTTCTCTGACAACGGATGGGGAGCTCCCAGCCTCAGGTTGGACACCCGCAGCCTGAACGTTCTCAACTGGTTGTTGGACCACAACTCTGCGGGATGGAAGAGGATTCGGAGGTGCGGTCTCCCTGGGTGACCCCAGACAGGGAGATTGAGATTGGCATTCTTGGCCGCTCCTGGGAGGGCTTGGGGCCCAGTTCGCCCCAATGGGAACTCTCTCTTGGGGCCAGCACGTCACTGGCCAGGGCCTGTGGCTCCATCCCCTGCAGCACTACCCCAGGCGGAAAGGTCCTGCCATGAGTGGGAAGTGACGAGGCACAGAGGTTGTGAGGGAATCAGATCGTGAGGCCTGAAGGCAGATCGGTGGAGAGGCCAGGACCCTATCCTTTCCCCAGTGGGGAAGCTCAAGCTCCTGCCGCCTGGATCAGAGCCTGGATTCAGGTCATTCAGGTAGGAGGTGACAGGCCGAGACTAGAGGCTTGGGGACGTCATGCGTCCTAGTCTCAATCAGAGGAGCTCTCCTTACAGCATGCGAGACCCAGGCGATGCTTACGGAGGCAGGCCGACTCAAGTATCTTTGTCAGAATCATCCTTCCCTGGGTCCTCCTGCTCATGGAGACCCTGATTCGTCTTCTTGTTTAGCCCGAGCATTCAGCGTGCTGGGGCCCTGAGCCCTGCCTTCGCGGTGGGGTGTCGGGGAAGTTGCAGGCAGCAGGTGACCCAGCAGGCGAGGAGGCTGTTTTCTGCAGTGGGAAGGCCGTGGAGGCAGGCGGATCCTCCCCCTGGAGGAGGGAGAGGTGGTGGGGATTGTGGAGTGCTCCAGGGGCTGCTGGAAGTCATCATCGAGGAGGTGGAAGTGGTGGCAGCAGAAGAGCAAGAGAATGTGTCCGTGCAGGAGCAGGAGGATGTCCTGGAGGAACAGAGAGTAGGTGACCCACAAACATGTACCTGGGCGATGGGACAGTGTCTTTCTAGTACAGGATTGGTGTCCACAGGCATCAGACATTATTCCTCCCATCATATTGAACCCACCACCATCTCAGGCCAGTCAAAATGGGAAGATTAAGCATTTGTTGCACACTGACCCAGATTCTGATGGAACAGAAGTCCAGGTATGTGGAGACAGTAGGGCTCAGGAGTGGGCAGGTGACCTGTGTTGTGGGGAGAGTTGTGGAAACAACACCCAGTGGGCAGGTGACCTGTATTGTGTGGAGGTCTCGTCTTTGAAGGGAAGACAGACACACACCCACAGGTGTCTACAGGATGGTGACACAGACACACCAAAGGAGCCCTATGTGGTGGGGCACACACATCCACAGGTGCTCCCCATTGTGCTGTGCTTGGGGTTCTGACATACTGTTTTGCTGTGTGTTCTACTTGCATCTCGTTGACTATTTGGATTAGAAAAGAGACTTTTATTCTGAAGGGTTATTGTGAAGGGGAAAGGGGACTATTACAGGAGGATGATTTCTTCAGGGAGAGGGTCTATTACTCTCGAGAGGGGATGATTACATAGAGGTAGGACATAATTTGTACAAGGGGCAATATTACTGTAGAGAGGGGACTAATATGATAGAGGAGTGGGGCTATGGCCATGTGGGGGGGATGTTACTGTGGAGAAAGTGAAGGTTGATCAGTCGTGTCTGACTCTATACAGGCCATGGAATTCTCCAGCCAGAATACTGGAGTGGGTAACCTTTCCCTTCTCCAGGGGATCTTCCCAACCCAGGGACTAAACCCAGGTCTCCCGCAATACAGGCGGATTATTTACCAGCTGAGCCACCAGGGAAGCCCTACTGTGGAGAGGGGACTCATAATAAAGGAGGACCTTTACTGTAGTGGGGGACTATTACCGTGGAGTGGGAAAGTTATAGTAGGGTGACTCTGATACTGTGGGCGCTGTTACAGTAGGGGAGGGACTATGACAACACAGAGAACTATCATAATCAAGGGAACTATTACAATAGAGGGGACCATTCTGTAGAGGGGAACTATACAGAAGAGGCAGAACTATTTATGGAGGGAGGACTCTAACCATTTAGGGAGGCTATTACAGTAGAGGAGGACTCTCACTGTTGAGAGAGGATTATTCTAGTATATGTGAGACTATTATAGTAGAGGGTGGTCTATCACTGTAGAGTGGGGACTGTTACTGAAAAGAGGGGACTATGACAAAGAGAGAGGGACTATTATAATAGGAGAGGACGATTACCTTAGAGGGGACTATTATAATGAATGGGGGTCTATAACTGCAGACAGGGACTATTACAATAGAAAGGGACTACTGAAACTGAGGAAGACTGTTACTATAGAGGGGGCACTATTATGATAGAGAAGGGACTATTAACATAGAGTAGGGACAACAGAAGGGGACTATTAGTGTAGAGGGGAAACTATGACAATAGAGGCAGGACTGTTATAGTAGAAGGGGGACTTTGACTGTGGAAGGGGAATAGTGACAACAGAGGGAGGTTATTAGATGAGAGACTATTACCACAGAGACAGACTTATTACAACAGGGAGTGGACTATGACAGTAGAAGAGGATGCTTACTGTAGACAGAGATTATAGTAATGGAGGACTTTTACTCTAGAAGGGGGATAGTATAGACAGACTGTTATCATTTAAGTGTACTACTCCAATCAAGGAGGACTGTTATTGCAGAGAGGGGACTGTAACAGTACTACTGTAGAAGGGGAACTCTGACAATAGAGGAGGGACTATCACTATGTAGTAGGACTATGATTAGTTAGGGGGGTTATTTCAGTAGAGGAGAGGTTTTTACTGCAGAGGGGGGACTATGACAATAGAAAGTGAAGTATGACAGTAGAGACAGGACTATGAGTGTATGGGGTGGAGGACTATGACAATAAAGGAGAACTATTACTCTATTAGTTCTCTAATAGAGAACTGTTACCCTATAGGGGAAACTGTTACTATGACAATAGAGAAGAGCTAATATTGTAGAAGTGGTCCTATTACTGTGGGGGGGCAATGACAATAGGAGGGGAGTAATACAATTAAGGAGGACTATTATTACAGGGGGGGACTATGACAGTAGAGGAGCACAGTTACTGTAGAAGTGGAATTTTGAGAATAGAGGGCTATTGGTCTAAACACTATGACATTAGTGTTGGTCGTTCAGTCGTGTCTCACTCTTTGTGACTCCATGGACTGACTGCATGGAGCCCGCCAAGCTCCTCTGTCCATGGGATTCTCCAGGCAAGAATACTGGAGTAGGTTGCCATGCCTTTCTCCAAGTATGATATTATAGGGGGCTATTACTATAGAAGGGGAACTATTACTCTGGAGGGGCCAGTATGACAATAGAAGGGGAGTATTACTGTAGAGTGGGGACCATGGCAACAGAAGGGGACTATTACTGTGGATGGGGGACTATGACAACAGAAGGGGACTATTACTGTAGAGGGGGGACTATGACAACAGAAGGGAACTATTACTATAGAGAGGGGACCTTAAGAATAGGGACAACCCCTGTCTGTGGAGAGCAGTAAACACAAAAATAAAGGCCCAGGCGTGTGGTTGCCATGAAAGCAGGCCTGATGGCACACGGACCACAGGCCCTGACTCAGGAGGAGCTGTGAGGGGAGGCCTCTGCCCAGGCAGGGACAGTGGCTGCAGTCAGGGCTGGGTAGGCAGAACCAGTGGGTCACAGGCCCATGTTCTGACTGGTCCTGGCAACGACCGGGTCAGCACCGACTGATGATCCTGGGGAGGAATTGGTCTGTGTGGCTGGGTCAGGGAAGTGAGGATCTGAGTCTCTATAGGGAGGGGTCTTTGTAGAAGCTGTTTCCAAGACATGGTGGGTGAGGGAGGGGGTTCCTGGACATCAGATCACCTTCAACACCATGAAGAGGGCTCTGTCCCCTCTCCCACGTGGAAAGACAAGGCACAGAGGCTTGGGAGTGAGATCAGGGTCTGGGTGGGTGAACAAAAGTCCGCAGCCACCACTCAGAAGTCATGGTTCATGTCTCCAGGTGATTGTGTTTTAAATCATCTCCTTGCATGATGGGATGGCCACGCCTGTCCCCACGTGGGTAAAGACTCTATAGTGTTTTTACTCATCTGTCACTGCTCCACCAGGACACCCACCCACAACAGGAGAGAGGGGACACTCAGACCCTGACCAGAGGCAATCCCAGCTTTTTAGCTGCTCAGGTGGGTGCTTCATGCTGGGAGCCTGTCCAGTCACTTTTACTGCAGCAACACCCACCAGATGGAGAGAGCGCCTCTGGGGAGTGAAGGGGGTGTGACCTAGTGCCTGGGCTCCATCGCCCCTAGAAGGGAAGCCCCCAAACCTAGAGACCCCACAGGCTCAACTGGGCCCCTCTCAGCCCCAAGTGGAGGGGGCTGGTGCACAGCGTGAGGGTGGGGGACCCTCTGGAGGGACACGCCAGCTCTAGCCTCAGGGAGAACAGACTTGAGCTGCTGGGGTCTGTCTGTTGGTCCCTGTCTCCTCCCTCCCTTGCTCCACCTCAAACCTTCACTTCACCTCCTGTGTGTCTCTCTCCCTTCACTCTGCTTCTGTCTGTCTCTCTTCATGTCTCTGTCCATTTCTCTCTGTGTCTTAGTCTCTCTGTCTCTAGAGCTCTTCTCCCCTCTCCACCACCCAATCCTCCTTTCTCTTAGAGAGAAGTCTGCCATTTCTCATTTGTCAGAATCATGCCTCCACGCCGCCAGCACTGGGTCTTCTGCACGTCCTGATTTAATTATGCAAAGCCCCATTTCCTCCCCCAGATCTCCCAGGCTCGACCTCTGATGGGCTGGCAGGTGAGCTCTCCCTGCTCCTTCTTGTGCCACCAAGGCGAACACGGACTGGATGTCAGTGCTGAGTTCTCAGCTCTGCGATGTGCCCCTGCACCACCTCTCCATCCTAGGTGAGGCCCCGCAGGCTCAGCTCGGCGGGGATGTGGCTGCAAGACGGGTCCAAGTGCGGGAAGCCTCAGTGCCAAACATGCACCCATGCAGGCACACACAGGCACACTGAACACACACACACATGTACACACATACACCAAACACACATGCACACACACATGCACACCACACACACACACATGCATGCACATACAGCAAACACACATGCACACATACTGCACACACATACATACACACACCAGCACCTTCCCTTCTCTGTCCACTTTATCCCATTCAACCCGGAAGGTATGTGAACCTCTGAGAGCCTGCCTTGAGGACACATGCCAGCCACCCTGGGGAGGGGTTGTGCTTTCTCAGCCACTCTGTCCTACTCCTGGGGACCCCTCACCTTTCCACCCACCTTTGCCATCAGAGCTTGTGCAGCACCTTCTACACTTAATCCTGGAGGGCCCAAAGTTTAAGATGTCCACCTGCCCCCAAAACAACTCGGTAAGTGGTACCGGAAATATCTAATTAAAATGAGGAACCTTTGACTCCAGCCAGTTTGGTTGCCAAAAGTGCTGCAAAGCTCAGCCATGACTGGGCATCTCGACTTGGGGATGCCTGGTGGTGACCAGGCAGGTGGGCACTTCCAGAATGATACTGCTGTGCTCAGGCCATTAGGGGGTGGCCAGCAGACACCGTGGCCTGGGAGGGGAGGGTCCCTGCCAGACAGAAGGTTGCTCACCTCCTCAAGGTGCAAACGCAATCCATTCTCCACCAACACTCCTCTGGCCGTGCGGACACCGGGAACTGACCTGACTCTGTGACCATGGGCACTGCCCACTGGGAGTGCACACGGACAGTTAGACAAACAGCAAGTGCTGTTTTCTATGGAAATCAGCTTTAGACTCTTTCTCACCCTCTCGACAGTTGCAGGGTTCTATGTTGGCCACCTCACCCCTGGGAGGAGGGGCCCCCACACAGCAATTCTCTTGGGTGTGGAGCAGACATGGAAAGTGGACCTGGTCTCTCAACCGTTCCAGATGCTTCCCCCTGGGGAAGGCTGTGCGGGCCCCACAAGGAGGAGGCTTCCACGTCTTCAGGCCTTCTCCATCCACAGAGGGGCCCTTGGATGCTCTCCTTCCTGTACCCCTTACATAATAATTCGTGATGCCTCTCCCCCAAGCCCGGGCACCACTCATCTGCTTCTGCCTTTGTAAATTTGCCTGTTCTGGACATCTCTTATAAATGGGCAAGTAAAATGTGTCCTTCTGTGTCTGCTTCTGTCACTGATCATCATGTGTTCAAGTTCCATCCACAATGTAAGGTGTGTCAGAACTTCACTCCTTTTCATGGTGAGTCATATACTGTGTGCATGTACCACATACTACTGACCCACCCATCCGTCCATCCACCCACACACCCACCCACCCACTCACCTATCCACCCACCCATCCATCCATAAATCCACCCATCCATCATGCATCCATCCACCCACTGACCAATCCATCATCCACCCATCCACTGATCCAACCCCACTGACCCATCTATTGTCCATCCTTCTCTCCATCCATCCATCCACCCACCCACCACCCATTCATCCATCCATCCATCCATCCATCCATCCATCCACTTATCTATTCACCCATCCATCCACTCTTCCATAATATCATCAAATCAAAGTATATTATGAACTTGTAAATCCTCCTTCCCATTCCTTGACCCTAGAGAATAAATATGAAAAAAAAAAGAGAGAGAGAAAGAAATAAAGCTAGTCCAAACCTATGTTCAGAGACGGAAAGGAAGGATTTCTGGATTGTCCCTAGGGGACCGCTAAAGTGTGAACCTCTCCACACTGTCTCTAAAACAGATAGATGACACAGATTTAAAAGGAAAAGAATAAATGAAACTACACACGACCCACAACACTGGCATCATAAAGAGCCTGAAAATACTATGAAAGTACTTGTAACTAGAGAGGGTCTGTCTGTGCTCAGTCGTGTCTGACTCTTTGCAACAACATGGACTGTACCCACCAGGCTCCTCTGTCCGTGGGGTTCTCCAGGCAAGAATACTGGAGTGGGTTGCCATGCCCTCCTCCAGGAGATCTTCCCCACCCAGAGAGCCTCCCAGAAAGGTAGGAAAGGACACAGCTTTACTCTGGAACCAGCCTGAAACCAGAAAGGGGACTCATGTGCTAAGAGCATCACAGTCTGAAGTCACAGAGGCTGGGGGAACTGGGAGGGGAAGGGGGAGGCTGGGTCCCGCACTTTGTGCAGCTGAGCTGACACCAGAGCTCCTTCCTGGTCCCAGAGAAGCAACAGTTGTGTTCCCATGTCCTCTGAGGTGGGTTTGTGTTTGCACCCCGGCACCTCCTCCAGGGAGACTTTCTTGGTGGCTCAGACAGTAAAGAATCAGCCTGCAATACAGGGGACCCGGGTTCGATCCCTGGGCCAGGAAGATCCCCTGGAGGAGAAAATGGTACCCCACTGGAGTATTCTCACCTGGGAAATCCCATGGACAGAGGAGCCTGGCAGGCTACAGTCCATGGGGTCACAGAGAGTCGAGACGACTGAAGCACCCACACCCCTCCCCTGTGGTGCTTCTCCTGGGTGGATCAGGCATTTATGGGGTGGAGAGAAGTTGGGGTGGGAAGCAGTCATTGTGGAGGATGTAGAGGACTCAATGCTGGGGGCCCTGTCTATGTGGAGGGGGCACCCAACTAACAGTGGTCCTGTCACTGGCACACGTTAGCCAGGGGTTGGATGCTGGACTGAGTAGAGAACCCACCTGGGCCCAGGTGCTTGCAGGAGCAGGGGCCCACCTGGAGGGACAGATGGCCCCTGCCTTCCTGTACCCACACTTGAGGGGCACTCATATTCCTGGTTTTTCTATCCCAACCTGGTCCCCCCAAGAGGACAAGAGGCTGTCAAGCACAGCTCTTGCCTTGTGTAATTGCTTCCTCCTGGGAGATCCCTGGTTGCTAGAATCTTCCTCAGGGGATCTGACGGGCAGAGAGCCAGGGATGGAATGTGGGCAAACCTCATTCCTGCTTGCATCAGGTGCCTGCAGCCTGGCCTTAAGAGCTCACACCCAGAGGAGGGACCAAGCAGGAGGGGGTCCACCAGAGCCCGGGAGTCCTGCAGGACTGGGGTCCTTCTGCTCTGAGGGTCCCTTGGTGTCAGGGTCCCTCCGTTCTGCATTACTCCAGGGCAGGGTCCCTCCATCCTGGGGGGCCTTGGTGCTGGGGTCTCAAGTGGTATGACAGTCAAGAGAACCGGGGTGAGTGCTGGGTGGGGGGCACGGGTGGTGGTATTTCAAGGGGTGTTGAAGGTCATTCTCTGCAGCAGCACTTAATTTAATTCTTGTAGAGGTGGATGGCAAGTGTCTGTGTGTAGCTGACAATATTCATATGAGTCTTTGCTTTTTCTTTTAATTTGGATTGGGTGGGCACTGTGAGTTCCTTTCTCATTTTTTATCATTATATATTTTTTCTTTTCCCATCATGACTCTGTAGAGGACACAGTACCATTTTCAGCTACTAGTTTATGTTAATATTAGTTTTTGCTTTTTCTTTTATTTTGGATGGAGAGAATCTATTATTTTCTTTCCCATTTTTTATCCTTGTTTTTTTTTCTTTTTCCATTATGACTCCTTGTAGAGGACACAGTACATTTTCTGCTTCAAATTTATATTAGGGTTTCCCTGGTGGCTCAGTTGGCAAAGAATCTGCTTGCAATGTGGGTGACATGGGTTTGATTCTGGGGTTGGGAAGATCTCCTGGAGAAGGGAATGGAAACCCACTCCAGTAATCTTGCCTGGATAATTCCATGGACAGAGGGGTCTGATGGGCTACCGTCCATCAGGTCGAAAAGAGTTGGAAACAACTGAACAACTTTTACTTTTCAATTTATGTTAAAGTTATTTTTTGCTTTTTCCTATCTTATTTGTGTGGTGGGCAGATTTTTTTCCTTTCATTCTCCCCCCTTGATTCCTTCTTGCCTTTCCTAGAGCTGTTTGTGGGATGGGCACAGACCTTTGTGGGTCTTGTGTGTCCTCATGTCCAAGGGTCCAGCTTGGGTGTTTGGAGCCCAGGCTGTTGAACCCACAGGGAGCTTCCACCCAGGGACTGCCTGAGAAGAGAGTGAGGCTGGACTCTGCAGGAACACTCCCCCAAGACCACAATCTGGACCCGGGCTCTGTGCTCCATGTGACCAGTGACCCTGGAGACCCTGTTCCCAGAAGCAGGGCCTCAACCCCAGCAGCACCAACACTGTTGATTTTGCAGTGGATGATATGGCCAAGTCACTTAATGTTTCACTCTGGGCTTGGCCCCGGTGCCCCCACCACAGAATCTAATGACCCTTGGGGTCTGGAGGTTCCGTCCTGGGCCTCAGTCTGCATGTACCCTGCTGGCCTCACACAGTCACTGCAGTACAGACTTCACACAATATTATAAGCACTGCTCTCTGCTGCTGTGCACACACACGCATGCATATCCGTGCACACACAGACTCTGAACACATGCACATATGCGTGGTCACCTGTACCTACAGGAGCATGTACATATGCACACAAACAAACACATACACACACACACCAGAGCAATGCCACGGCTCCCCACTGCCACTCAGGAGAGGATGGGTCCCTTGGGACCAGGCGCCATGCTTTATGTCTTTGTGTGTCAGGATCCCCCAACCCGTCTGTAGAGTGGCTGTGCTGGGGGAGGTCCCCACCCACGCCCCTGTCTCTCACTACAAGGCCCCTCTCCTCCACCCCCGCCCGGAAAAACCCTCACAGAGATCTCGGCGTGGCTGGAGAACCAACCCCTGGAGGTGGTTATCCTGGCATACAGGAACTTCGAGGGCATGATGGAGGACCTGCATGAGTACCTGATGGGCTGCATCAAGAACATCTCTGGGGACATGCTGTGTCCCCGTGGGGTGAGCAGGGGCCAAAGGCTCCCCATGCTCTTGGCAGCGGGAGCACTAGGATTCACTGTAATCAGACTATCTGCTCACTGCATGAGGCTGATTCAGACACCTGATGACACCATTCACGAGACCCCAGTAATCCACCCACCACTGTCTCCACTGAAACACCCCAGTAACCAGCCCATCACTGGTCACAGGCACCCCCAATAATCCACCCTGCCTGGTCTCTATTGAGACACTCCCCAAATCGATCAACCATGCCTCGAGATGCCCCAGTAATCCACCCGCTGTTTCCTATCAGGAATCCCAATAATCCATCCACACCTGTTTCCACTCAGGCACCCCAATGATTGACCCATCACTGCTCAAGACACCCAAATAATCTACCCACCACTGTCTCCACTCAAACACCCCCAAAATCTACCAATCACTGCTCAAGACACTCCAATAACCCACCCATCACCATCTCCACTCAGACACCCCAGTAATCTACCCACTAGTGTCTCTACTCAGACATGCCATTATTCCACCCATGACTGTCTCTTCTCACAGAGAACCCAATAACCAGCCCATCACTGCTCACAGACCCCCCAATAATTCACACACCACTGTAGCTTCTAGGACACCCCCAATAACTGACACATCGTGTCACAAGGCACCCCAATAACCCCTGTGAACACGTCTCATGGGTACCTGGATGATTCAACCCACAAGAGGTGCCGACTCTGTGCCAGCTGTGGTCCCAGGAACAGCAGGTCATCCTGTCGTCCAAGGACGAGGCATCCATGAGTCAGCATGAAGAACTGTGGCGCAGTATCCCCTACTGGTGGGGGAACCAGGTGAAGCCCCGAGACCTCATCCACTACCTGGAGCACATGAAGGGCTGCAGCCACCCAGGTTAGTGCCGCCTTCACACCAGGACAACTGGTCACACGCAAATCCTAGCGAATGGGGCTGGCTTTGGGTTCAAGAGGAGAAATGGAACAGGATGTATTAGGGGACGTTATTCTGTTCACCACATGGGGACCAGGGCATGGACATTCTTGGGGATGTTACTGTGTCCACCACAGGGGGTCAGGATGTAGACAGGATGTGAACATCCATGCGGACATTATTGTGTCCACCACACGGGGTCAGGATGTGGACATCTCCTGGGTCACTGTCCAGCCCGCCTGCCCTCTGTAACAGGAGAAATTCGTGAGTCAAAACCCCTGTGAGCCCCCGCTGTCTGAACTTTGGTCTCTGTCAGACATCTGAATCTCTGACTGCTGTGGAGGCCAGAGTCTGAGTGGGTGATGGCACAGCTTGGTGACTGGGTGGGCAGGTGACCCCATGGGTTACTGGTCACATGGGCGAAAGACCCTGTGGGTTGGTGACCAGGTGGGTGGGTGACCGTGCGGGTGGGTGATGGTGTGAGTGGGTAATCATGTGGACAGGTGACCTCATGACCTCGCATGTTAGTGACCCCATGGGTGGGTGACCACGTGGAGGGATCACTGCATGGGGTAGTGACCCCATGGGGGGTGACCATGTGAGTCGATGACCACATGGTTTGGTTGGCCACATGACTCCGTGGGTTAGTGACTGCACACGTGGGCGGCTGACCCCACAGCTGGCACCAAGAACAGCAGCCCCTCTCTTGTCCCAGGCAGGCTGTTCATGGCCGGCATCAACCTCACGGAGAACCTGGAGTTTGTCCTCGTCCACCCGGCCTGGTCCCTGGAGAAGCTGACCCAGTGGGGGCTCCCCTACCTTTGCGCATGGGTGTGGGGCCAGTGACTGGGGTCGGCCGCCGGCTGTACCAACACCATCGCAGGCGACTTCATCTGGGCCGATGGGTTTGTTGGCGACGACATCGGGTTGAACCGGAAGCTGCTTAGGGGCTGATGGACGGCGCATGTGTGGAGCTGGGCATCGCGGAGGATGCATCACAGTCACGCGCTGTGATGTTTCCGGCCTGAACCGGAAGCCACCTCGGGGCTGACGGACGGCACACTGACGGGCTGAGCGTTGCGGAGGCCGCTCCTCGTTCACATCCTGTGACGTCACTGGGCTGAACCAGAAGCTGCTTCGAGGCCTACGGACGGCGCGTGAGTGGAGCTGGGTATCGCGGAGGGTGCGTCTCAGTCACGTCCTGTGACGTCACCAGGCTAAACTGGAAGCCACCTAGGGGCCGACGGACGGCGCTTTTAGGAGCTGGGCATTGCGGAGGCTATTCTCAGCCCTGTCCTGCGGGGCTGGTCATCCGTCCGCCCTTCCAATGAATGTTGGTGACTGCAGAGGTGGGGCCAGGTGGCAGGGTCCATGGTCTCTTCGGTCCTCCGTGTGTCTCTCGGCTAATGCAGTGTGTGAGGTGATGATTAAAGGTGAGTGCATAATTTGTACGATCACATCCTCAGGGAGACACACCTGGTTCTCCAGTCTGTGGCTTCCCCATGGGAGAGGCTGGGGTGCCCCCTCCCCCTGGCCCTGAGAGCAGCAGACGGTGACCCCCAGCTCGGGAGGTGGGAGAGGCACTATGACAGTGTTCATAGGAGGGGACTGGGTGCTTTGCGATCCCGCTGAGAAATCCCTTTTATTAGATAAGGGGCTTCCCTGGTGGCTCACCTAAGAAGGCCTCCTTATCTCTCCTTGCTAGTCTTTGGAACTCTGCATTCAGGTGGCTATATGTTTCCGTGTCTGCTTTGCCTTTCTCTTCTTTTCTCATCTATTTGTAACGCCTCCTCAGACAACCACTTTGCCTTTTTGCAATTCTTTTTTTGTGGATGGTTTTGATCACCACCTCCTGTACAATGTTAGGAACCTCCATCCATAGGTCTTCTGGTACTGTGTGCCAAGCCTAACCCTTGAATCTATTTGTCACTTCCAATGTATACTCACAAGGGATTTGAATAAAGCAAAGAAACAGGGAACACAATAGAATGGGAAAGACTAGAGATCTCTTCAAGGAAATCAGAAATGCCAAGGGAACATTTCATGCAAATACAGGCACAATAAAGGACAGAAACGTTATGGGCCTACCTAAAACAGAAGAGATTAAAAAGAGGTAGCAAGAATATGCAGAAGAACTATAAAAAAACCAAAAACATCTTATTAACCTGGATAACCACGATGGTGTGATCAATCACCCAGAGCCAGGCATCCTGGAGGGCAAAGTCAAGTGGGCCTTAGAAAGCAGCAGTACAAACAAAGCTAGTGAAGGTGATTAAATTTCAGCTGAGCTCTTTCAAATCCTAAAAGATGGTGCTGTTAAAGTGGTGCACTCAATAGGCCAGCCAGTTTGGAAAACTTGGCAGTGGCCTCAGGACTGAAAAAGGTCAGTTTTCATTTCAATCCCAAAGAAGGGCAATGCCAAACAATGTTCAAACTACCGCACGACTGCAGTCATTTCACATGCTAGCAAGGTAATGCTCAAAATCCTTCAAGCTAGGCTTCAACAGTATGTGACCTGAGAACTTCACAGACCCCACATTCAAACAGTTGATTCTAAATGCACAGTGATACCACAAAGATGGTCAAGGTAAAGACATACAGTGTGATTTTATTTATGTCTAAGTCAGTGAAACAAAATATTCACTGCAAGGTACAAACTTTTTTAGCATGAAAAATCTTATATTTGAATAGAAAATATCCTGCTGAAATTGAAAAATATGTTTTAAAGTGAAATTCGTTCCTAATTGTCAATTATTTTGAGCCTATGGAAAAAAGAGAATAAAATTACATTCATTGGGACTGCTTCAGTTCAGTTCAGTCGCTCAGTTGTGTTCAACTCTTTTCATTGGGGGCTGCTTAAACTTTCACAGACATTTTTTTTTCTTAAAAATTCCCTTACAGTTTTACAGTCTTAACTAGATATAAAATGATCAGTAGATTTTATACTATGTTTGTTTTCTGGACATTTTCATTGCCTTTAATTTATGAATGTAAATAGAATATTTTTCTATTGAGTGAGTATTAAAAATTACTCCTCTCTCTTGTGTGGAACACGCTGTTTAAACTACTGTTGGGAGACATTTTAGTGCCTAAAACCTTTTATAATTCAGCTGTACAATCTAGGTTTTGTATTTGTTTTGCTTTGTTTAGGCTGAGAATTTTCTCATCTATTTTTAGTATCTTCAGAGTTTCTGTTAGGAATATGTGTCTGCTGTTCTTTACTTGCACAGTCGTGTCCAGCTCTTTGCCACCCCATGGACTGTAAGCCCACCAGTCTCTTCCGTTCATGGGGATTCTCCAGGCAAGAATGCTGGAGTGGGTTGCCATGCTCTCCTGCAGGGGATCTTCCTGACCCAGAGATGGAATTGACATCTGCTATAGCTCCTGCATTGCAGGCAGATTCTTTACCACTGAGTGAAACTAGATCTTGTATACATGAAACCCACTTTAATTATGAAGATTCATAATCAGTGAAAAACAAAGATGGAGAAGCCCAAAGAAGCATTTATCTTTAACCAATTAATAATAAGAAAAAAAACCCTTCATTTCAATTTGCCTTCATTTTTTTTCAATTAATTTTTCACTGACGGATAATTGCTTTCCAGAATTTTGTTGTTTTCTGTCAAAATTCAACATAACAGTCTTTCTTAACTCACAATTTCTCTTCAGTATCATCTTACTCTGTGTAAATAACTTCTTTTACCATTTCTTACAGACAGGGTATCTGCTGAGAATGAATTCCCCAATTTTTTGTTCATATGAGAATATCTCCTTCTCCTTTGTTTTTAAAGGATAATATTCCTGGATGTAGAAGTTAATTTCAGTAGTTTAAAAAAACTGATTTATTGACATATTGTACCTGTACCATGAATTTACTAGTTAAGCCATATAATTCATTGATTTGTAACTTATTCATAGGTTGAATAACCATAACCACAGCCTCATTCTAGAATATTTTCATCACTCCAATGGGAAACACTCTCCAGTTGGCAAACATTTTCCACTTCCCCCTTCATCTGGGCCCTTGCACTCACTCCTCTTTTTTAGGTCTTTAGAGAATTACCTTATCTGAGACATACACATTCACAAGAACAGAATACTGCAATAGAAAGCCTTTTGTTCCTGGCTTTATTAATTAGCATAATCATTTCTGAGCTCTACCATGTTATAGCTTATATAAGAACTCCATTCATTTGATGGCCAAATAATTTTGCATTGCATGTTTTATTTATTTGATCACCAGTTGATGGACATTTGAGTTATTTCAACATTTTTTTTCCTTTTTTAGTTTATTTCTTTTTAAACTTTATTTATTTTTAATTTAATAATTTAAAAATTTTAAATCTATGTTCATCATCTATGTTCATCAGTGATATTGGCCTGTAGTTTTCTTATTTGATCTCGTCTTTGTCTGGTTTTGGTATCAGGGTGATGGTAGCCTCGTAGAATGAGTTTGGAAGTGTTCCTTCCTCTGCAATTTTTTTGAAAGAGTTTTAGAAGGATATGCATTTGCTCATCTCTGAATGTTTGATATAATTCACCTGTGAAGCAATCTGGTCCTAAGCTTTTGTCTTTTGGGAATTTTTTGATCAAAGCTTCGATTTGGAGCTTGTAATTGGGTGGTTCACAATTTCTATTTCTTCCTGGTTCAGTCTTGGGAGATTGAGCTTTTCTAAGCCTCTGTGCATTTCTTCCAGATTATCCATTTTATTGCCATAGAGTTGTTCATAATAGTCTCTTATAATTCTTTGTATGTCTGCATTTTCTGTTGTAATCTCTCCTTTTTCATTTCTAAGTCTGTTGATTTGATTCTTCTCTCTATTTTTCTTGATGAGTCTGGTTAAAGGTTTGTCAACTTTGTTTATCTTCTCAAAGAACCAGGTTTCAGTTTATTAATCTTTGCTATTGTTTCTTTCATTTATTTTTCATTTATTTCTGCTCAGATCTTTATGATTTCTTTCCATGTACTAATTTTGGCTTTTTTTTTGGTTCCTCTTTACCAGGTGTTTTAGGAGACAATTGAGGTGGTCTATTCGATGCTTTTCTTGTTTCTTAAGTTAGGATTCTATTGCTACCAACTTCCCTCTTAGAACTTCTTTTCCTGTATCCCATAGATTTTCAGTTGTCATGTTTTCATTGTCATTTTAGTCTAGAAAAATGTCAATTTCCGTTTTGATTTCTTCAGTAACCTGTTGGTTATTTAGAAATGCAATGTTTAATCTCCATGTGTTTTTGTTTGTTACAGTTTTCTTTTTTCTTCTAATTAATATTTAGTCTCATAGTGTTGTGGTCAGAGAAGATGCTTGATACAATTTCAATTTTGTTCATTTTACTGAGGTTTGATTTGGGACGCAAGATGTGGTCTATCCTGGAGACTGTTCCCTGTGCACTTGAGAAGAAGGTGTATTATTCTTCATTTGGATGGCATCTCCTGAAGATATCAATTAGATTCATCTCATCTCATGTATCATTTAAGACATGTGTTTCTGCATTAGTTTTCTGTTTTGAAGTTCTGTCCATTGGTGTGAGTTGGGTGTTAAAGTTGACTATTGTTCTTTTACTCCAATTTCTCTTTTAATGTCTCTCAGTGTTTGTCTTATGTATTGAGGTGCTCCTATGTTGGGGGCATAGATGTTTACAATTGCTATGTCTTCATCTTGTATTGATCCCTTCATCACTATGTAGTGTCCTTCCTTATCTATTGTAATCTTCTTTAGTTTAAGGTATGATAAGAAGATTGCTGTTCCATCTTTCTTTTGATTCCCATTTGCATGGCATATATTTTTCCAACCAGTCACTTTCAATCTGTATGTGTCTTTAGGTCTGAAGTTGGTTTCTTGTAGACGGCAGGTACATGGGTCTTTTTCTTTTAAAATAATATATTTATTTAATTGGAGTCTACTTACTTTGCAGTATTGTGGTGGCTTTTGCCCTATATTGAGTTGAATCAGCCATGGGTGTACATGTCTTCCCCATCCTGAAACCCCTACCACTTCTCTCCCCATCCCATCCCTCAGAGTTTTCCCAGTGCAGCGGCTTTGAGTGCCCTATGTCATGCATCAAAGTTGGACAGGTGATCTATTTCACGTATCATAATATACATGTTTCAATGCTAGTCTCTCAAATCATCTCACCCTGGCCTTCTCCCACAGAGTCTAAAAGTCTCTTCTTTATATGTGTGTCTCTTTTGCTGCCTCACATATGTGGTCATCATTACTATCTTTCTAATTTCCATATATATGTATTAATATACTCTATGGGTGTTTTTCCTTCTGACATACTTCCCTCTGTATAATAGGCTCCAGTTTCATCCACCTCATTAAAATGATTCAAATACGTTCTTTTTAATAGCTGAGTCATATGTATCACAGTTGTTTTTTTTTTTTCCGTGTGTATGCTGAAGGAAGTCTAGGTTGCTTCCATATCTTAGCTATTGGAAACAATGCTGTGATGAGCATTGTGGTACACATGTCTTTTTCAGCTCTGGTTTCCTCAGTGTGTATGCCAAGCAGTGGGATTTCTGGGTTGTTTGGCAATTCTATTTCCAGATTTTTAAGGAATCCCCACACTGTTCTCCATAGTGGCCGTTCTAGTTTGCATTCCCACCAACAGTTTAAGAGGGTTCCGTTACTCTACAGCCTCTGCAGCATTTATTGTTTGTAGACTTTTTGATAGCAGCCATTCTGACCAGCAGGAGATGATCCCTCATTGTGGTTATGATTTGCATTTCTCTGATAATGAGTGATGTTGGGCATCTTTTCATGTGCTTGTTAGCCATTTGTATGTCTTCTTTGGAGAAAAGTCTCTTCAGTTCTTTGTCCCAGTTTTTGATCGGGTCATTTATTTTTCTGGTGTGGAGTTGCTTGTATATTTTTAAGGTTAATTCTTTGTCAGTTGCTTCATTTGCTATTATTTTCTCCCATTCTGAAGGCTGTCTTTCCACCTTGCTCATAGTTTCCTTTGTTGTGTAGAAGCTTTTAAGTTTAATTAGGTCTAAACAATTAGGTTGTTTAATTTTGATTGTATTTCCATTACTCTGGGAGGTGTGTCATAGAGGATCCTGCAGTGATTTATGTAAGGGAGTATTTTGAGTATGTTCTCCTCTAGGAATTTTATAGTTTCTAGTCCTGCACTTGAATCTTTCATCCACTTTGAGTTTCTTTTTGTGTACGGTGTTAGAAAGTGTTCTAGTTTCCTTCTTTTACATTTGGTAGACCCGTTTTCCCATCACCACTTGTTAAAGAGATTGTCTTTTCTCCATTGTATATTTTTACATCCTTTGTTAAACATATGGTGTCCATGGGTGTGTGGATTTATCTCTGAGCTTTCTGTTTTGTTCCGTTGATCTATATTTCTCTTTGTGCCAGTACCATACTGTCTTGATGACAGTAGCTTTGTGGTATAGTCTGAAGGCAGGTGGATTGATTCCTCCTCTTCCATTCTTCTTTCTCAAGATTGCTTTGGCTGTTTGAGGTTTTCTGTATTTCAGTACACATTGTGAAATTATTTGTTTTCGTTCTGTGAAAAATACCATTGATAGCTTGATAGGGACTGCATTCAATCTACAACTGCTTGGGGTAGTATACTCATTATCACTATGTTGACTCTTCAGATCAATAAACAAGGTATATTTCTCCATCTATTTGTGTCATCTTTGATTTCTTTCCTCAGTGTTTTAATGTTTTCTATATATAGACCTTTTGTTTCTTTAGGTAGTTTTATTCCTAAGTATTTCATTATTTTCATCCCAGTGCTGAAAGGGATTGTTTCTTAATTTCACTTTCTGTTTTCTCATTGTTAGTGTATCAAAATGCAAGGGATTTCTGTGTATTAATTTTATATCCTGCAAATTTTCTGTATTCATTGATTAGCTCTAGTAATTTTCTGGTGGTGTATTTAGGGCTTTCTGTGTAGAGGATCATGTTATCTGCAAACAGTGAGAATATTATTTCTTCTTTTCCAATTTGGATACCCTTTCATTTTTTTTCTTCTCTAATTGCTATGGCTAAAGCTTCCAAAACTATGTTGAATAGTAGTGGTGAGAGTGGGCACTCTTATCTTTTTCCTGACTTTAGGGGAAATGCTTTAAATTTTTCGCCTTTGAGGATAAAGTTTGCTATGGTTTTATCATATATGACTTTTCTTATGTTGAGTTGTGTTCATTCTATGCCTGCTTTCTGGAGCATTTTACTATAAATGCATGTTGAACTTTGTCATAGGCTTTCTCTGCATCTATGGAGATAGGCATATGGTTTTTATCTTTTAGTTTGTTAATGCAATTTATCACATTGGTTGATTTGCAAATATTGAAGAATCCTTGCATCCCTGGAATAAACCCACTTGGTCATGATGTTTGACCTTTTGAATATGTTGTTGGATTCTGTTTGCTAGAATTTGTTGAAGATTTTTCATGCATGTTCATCAGTGATATTGGCCTATAGTTTTCTTTGTGGCATCTTTCTCTGGTTTGGGGATTAGGGTGATGGGGGCCTCATAAAATGAGTTTGTGAGTTTGCCTTCTGCAATTATTTGGAAGACTTTGAGTAGGATAGGTGTTAGCTCTTTAATTGTTTGGTGGAATTCACCTGTGAAGGCAACTGATCCTGGGCTTTTGTTTGTTCGAAGATTTTTTATTACAGTTTCAATTTCCGTGCTTTTGATGAGTCTGGTAAGATTTTCTATTTCTTCCTGGTTCAGTTTTGGAAGGTTATACTTTTCTAAGAATTCATCCATTTCTTCCAAGTTGTCCATTTGATTTTCATATAGCTGCTGATAGTAGTCTCTTGTGATCCTTTGTATTTCTGTGTTGTCTGTTGTGATTTCTCCATTTCCATTTCTAATTTTGTTGATTCAATTCTTCTCCATTTTTTTCCTGATGTGTCTGCCTAATGGTTTGTCTATCTTATTTATCTTCTCAAAGAACCAACTTTTAGTTTTGTTGATTTTTGCTATCGTCTGCTTTTTTTTTTTTTTTTCACTTCTTTCTGCCCTAATTTTTATGATTTCTTTCCTTCTACTAACCCTGGGGTTCTTCATTTGTTCTTTTTCTAGTTGCTTTAGGTGTAAAGTTAGGTCATTTATTTCATGTTTCTTTTGTTTCTTGAGGTAACCTCTTATTGCTATCAACTAAGGAAATGGCAACCCATTCCAAGATCCTTGCCAGGAAAATCCCATGGACTGAGGAGCCTGGTAGGCTACAGTCCATGTGGTTGCAAAGAGTCGGAGAGTCGGACACGACTGAGCAACTTCACTTCACTCACTTTCCCCTTAGCAGTGCATTACTGAATGGCATAGGATTTGGTTTCTCGTGTTTTAATTTTCATTTGTTTCTATGCATATTTTGATTTCTTCTTTATTTCTTCTGTAATTTGTTGGCTATTCAGAAGCATGTTGTTTCGCCTCCATATGTTATTATTTTTAATAGTTTAATAGTTTTTTTCCTGAAGTTGATTAGAGTTTTAACTCATTGTGATCAGAAAAGATGCTTGAAATGATTTCGATTTTTTTTACTTTACCAAGGCTAGATTCATGGCCCAGAATGTGATCTATTCTGGAGAATGTTCCGTGTGCACTTGAGAAAAAGGTGAATTTCATTGTTTTGGGGTGAAATGTCCTATAGATATCAACTAGTTCTAACTGGTCCATTGTATCATTTAAACTTTGTGTTTCCTTGCTAATTTTCTGGTTGGTTGATCTATCCATAGGCGTGAGTGGCACATTAAAGTCTTCTATTCTTATTGTGTTACTGTTAATTTCCCCTTTCCTACTTGTTAGCATTTGCATTACGTATATTGAGCTTCTCCTATGTTGGGTGCATATATATTTATAATTGTTATATCTTCTCCTTGGTTTGATCCTTTGATCCTTATGTAGTGTCCTTCTTTGTCTCTTTTCACAGCCTTTCTTTCAAAGTCTATTTCATATGAGTATTGATACTCCTGCTTTCTTTTGGTCTGCATTTGCATGAAATACCTTTTTCCAAACCTTTATGTTCACTTAGTACGTGTCCCTTGGTATGAGATGGGTATCTTATAGACAGCATATGTAAGGGTCTGCTTTTGTAACAATTGTACAATACTTCTTTTGTCATGTATCTATCCATTTGCCGATGCCTCTGTCCAGTCATCAATTGACCTTTTTCCTTGTGCATTTTCTGGTAAATTGCAGACATCAGTATATCTCTCTGTAAGTATTTTAGCAAGCCTGCCATTTAGTAGTGAGCCATGTTTGTTTACAGCAATTTTCTTTGGATATAAACTTTACATACAATGAAATGTACAATGAAATAGGCACTCTATCAGATCTAGTCCCTTAAATTTGTTTCTCATTTCCACTGTATAATCATAAGGGATTTGATTTAGGTCATACCTGAATGGTCTAGTGGTTTTCCCCACTTTCTTCAATTTAAGTCTGAATTTGCCAGTAAGGAGTTCATTATTGTTCATCACATTATTGACTGTGATCTGAGTCAAAGTCAGCTCCCGGTCATGTTTTTGCTGATTGTATAGAGTTTCTCCATCTTTGACTGCAAACAACACAATCAGTCTGATTTCAGTGTTGATCATATGGTGAAATCCATGAGTAGAATCTTCTCTTGTGTTATTGAAGAGGGTGTTTGTATGACCAGTGAGTTCTCTTGGCAAAAGTCTATTGGTGTGCCCTGCTTCATTCTGTACTCCAAGGCCAAAATTGCCTGTCACTCCAGGTGTTTCTTGGCTTCCTACTGTTGCATTCCAGTCCTCTATCATGAAAAGTATATCTATTTGGGGTGTTAGTTCTAAAAGGTCTTGTAGGTCTTCATAGTACTATTCAACTTCAGCTTCTTCAGTGTTACTTGTCAGGGCATAGACTTGGATTACTGTGATATTGAATGGTTTGCCTTGAAAATGAAGAGAGATCATTCTGTCATTTTTGAGATTGCATCCAAGTGCTGCATTTCAGACTCTTTTGTTGACTATGATGGCTACTCCATTTCTTCTAAGGGTAGTAGATATAATGGTCATCTGAGTTAAATTCACCCATTCTGGTCCATCTGTGTTCACTGATTCCTAGAATGTTGACGTTCACTCTTGCCATCTCCTGTTTGACCACTTCCAATTTGCCTTGATTCATGGACCTAACATTCCAGGTTCCTATGCAATATTTCTCTTTACAACATCGAACCTTGCTTCTGTCTTCAGTCACATCCACACCTGTGTGTTGTTTTTGCTTTGGCTACATCTGTTCATTCATTCTGGAGTTAGTTCTCCACTGATCTCCAGTAGGGAGATACTCCAGTATCCAGATACTCCAGTATATTGGGCATCTACCGACCTGGGGAGTTCATCTTTCAGTGTCCTATATTTTTGCCTTTTCATACTGTTTATGGGGTTCTCAATGCAAGAATACTGAGGTGGTTTACCATTTCCTTTCTGCTTTATAGCAAAGTGATTCAATTATACACATATATTGTATATATACAAGGTGTGTGTGTGTATATACATATACATATATATATATATACACACACATTCTTTTATTTCATCTTTACTTTTTTTTGTTCTTTTGGCTACACTTCTAACCATGTGGGGTTAGTTCCCTGAGCAGGGATTGAACATGCATGCCCTGCAGTGGAAGTGTGGAGTCGTAACCACTGAACTGCCAGGGATGTCCCATATATACTCTTTTCCATCATGATTTATCATAGGATACTGAATATAGTTCTCTGTCCTTGACAGTAGGAACTTGTCAATCCATTCCATATACTCTAGTTTATATCTCTTAACCCCAGTCTCATACTCCATTGCTCCCCCAATTCTCTCAGCCTTGGAAACCACAAGTCTGTTCTCTATGTCCACGAGTGTGTTTCTGTCTCATACATGTGTTCATCTGTGTTATATCTTAGATTCCACATTGATGTGATATCATTTGTTGTTTGTCTTTCCCTGTATGCCTCACTTCAGTTAGTATGATCGTCTCTCGATCCATGCATGTTGACTCAAATGGCCTTATTGTTGTAGCTGTACAGATTCTTGTACCATTTTAACCATACATAGAGGTATTCATCTGTGGTTATTTTCCCGGATATACTATGAAAACTTGTGTAGTACACCACTCTTGGAATAGCACATCCATTTTGAAGCTGTATTAGTACTTTATATGTTTATGTCAGTCAGTTCAGTTCAGTCAGTCAGTCGTGTCTGACCCTTGGCGACCACATGCACTGTAGGACACCAGGCTTCCCTATCCATCACCTCTCCTGGAGCTTACTGAAACTCATGTCCATTAAGTCGGTGATGACACCCAACCATCTCATTCTCTGTCATCCACTTCACCTCCTGCCTTCAATCTTTCCCAACATCAGGGACTTTTCCAATGAGTCAGCTCTTCACATCGGGTGGCCAAAGTATGTGGGTGTGAATAAATATTTACTGTACCTTTGCTGCCCTGTCGTGGAGAAATAGAAGAATGGTTATGAATGCAATTCATAACATCCGGATGTTCTCACATATGTATATGTGGGTATGAATAAATATTTGCTGTGCATATGATGCCCTTTCGAGGATAAACAAGAATGCTAATGAATGTAATTTACAAAATCCAAGGTATCACTCATATGTATATGTGTGTATGAATGCATATTTACTGTGCTTGTGCTGACGTCTCATGGAGTAATAGAAGAATGCTTTTGAATGTAATGTATAAAATCCAGATGTATTCTCTCATAAGTACATGTGGCTATGAATAAATATATACTGTGATTATTCTGCCCTCTCGTGGAGAAACAGAAGAGTGCTTATGAATGCAATTTATAAAAACCAGATGTTTTCTTTACATGTTGAAAATGATACTGTATAACTTTTTTAAAAATTAATGCATGCTTATAACAGAAAATGTGAAGTTGCTAGAAAAATACAAACACACAAAAAATCACCCATGATTTCATATACCATTGGCTCAGAATTCTGAGTTCCTGGGAATGGGAGATAAAAAGATGAGGATGCACTAGTTCTTTTAGTATAAAATCATCTTTTCTGCTACTTGAATGCTAACATAGAACTTGGTTCTGATAGTGATTCTTGCTTTGTTTACTTATCTTCAGGCTTCTATTTTTACAAATGCCTAGTAATTTGACCCCCTGTTTAGAGACTCTTTGCTTCAGTGTTTTTTTTTTTTTTTTTTCATTGTTGCTATGATTTTAAAATGTTGCAGGTCATGGCTATGGAAAATAGTGCTGCGATGAACATTGGGGTGCATGTACCTTTTGGAAATAAGGTTTTCTCCAGGATTATGTAAAAGAGAGGGGTTGCTAGGTCATATGGTAATTCCGTTTTACTTTTAAAGGAGCTGCCATAGTGTTCACCATATTGGCTGTACCAATTTACATGCCCACTGACAGTGCAAGAGGGTTCTCTTTTCTCCACACTCTCCCCATGAATTATTTTTTGTAGAATTTTTGATGATAGCGATTCAGACTGGTGTGAAGTAATACCTCATTGTAGTTTTGATTTGCATTTCTCTAATAATTAGTGATGTTGAGCCTCATTTCATGTGTTTTATCTTCATCTGTATGTCTTTGGAGAAATATCTATTTAGATCTGCCTGTTTTTTGATTGAGTTTTTTTTTTTTTGATACTTGTGCACATAAGCTGTTTGTATGTTTTGGAGAATAGTGCCTTGATGACTAATAGGAACTACCTGTGTAGCACAGGTAACTGTCCTCAATGCTCTGTGGTGATGTAAATGCAAAGGAAATTAAAAAAATAGAGTATATATACACACACAAACACACAGCTGATTTAGTCTTCTGTACAGAAGAAAGTAACACAACATTGTAAAGCAACTACATGTGAACATACTGTAGGCTCCATTTATAGGAAGTTCGAGATGAAGCAAAAGTAATCTATACTAATGGAACTGAGAAAGAGGGGTTTCATGGGGGAAGTGCAGTGTGGGCAAGGGTACCAAAGAGATTTTCTAGGATGCTGAGAAAAAATTGCACTGAGCATCATATAATCTTGGTGAAATTGCATAAATATTTCTGCAATGTAAATTCCAAACAGGGTCTTGCTAAGTGGCTCCATGTATTTACAAATTTACTAGATAATGTCAAATTATCCTTCAGAAAGTTGCATCACTCTATGCTTTCACAACACTGCATGAGCACTCATTTTCCAATCCCTCATCCTCAATTTGGAGGAAACATTTGGTATCTTTCAACTTTCTCATTGAATTATGACAAATTGCATGGTGAGAAATTGTATTCCATTATTGCTTTGGCTTGAATTTCTTTTATTTCCAATTAGTTTCAACATTTCCTCCTGTTTTTTGGTAATTTTTCTTTTTTTTCCTCTTTTGAGTAATTTGTATTAGTTTATACTGTATGTTTACTTCCTGGTTGTCTTCTATTGGATTTTTCATCTTCTTTTCTTATTTTGACTTTTTAACTCTGCATAAATTAGGTAAATGAGCCCTCTGTCAGCTATCTTCCAAATATTTCTCAATTCTCTTTTTATAATTCCTTGTTTATTATTTATTTACAAGAATTTTACCACACAGTGTAAATTTTCCCTTTTTAGCTTCTGGACAAAGGTCACTTAAATTAAGAAATTTAAATAACTGAGAAAACTCCAGGGTGCTAGAGGCTGTACACTAATAGAATTACAGGGTGGCGGGAAACTCACTCTGAGTTCACCTGTGTGCCTTTCTACATGTACTTTTCAATAAACTATTTACTTTGCACTGAAATATACATATATATAGAGAGAAAAACGTAAGTGAAGGCGGGTAGTGCCATGATGGGCCAAGATGAAGCCAGGACGGGTGGAGCTGCACCTGGGACTCCAAACAGATGAGTCAGCCATAGGCTTGGTCAGCCCTGTGAGGCCAACAGGGACACGTCTCTCGAGCTGTGATTGGAGGACTCAGGGAGCCCCAGCACGTGCTCAGAACCAAGGTCACGAGGAGGGAAGCACAAGCAGGGCGATGATGCTGCCCAGTAGGCCTGTCTCCCTTGGGCCAGAGGGAAGGTGATGCTACTTTTATTATGGAAAATGTAGTCTAGGGATATTGGGAAAAGAACTTGGTCAGTGCACAGAGTGTGAAAAAGTAAACAAAAGCCGTGATTACTTTCACCACAGTGCACATTCTACCCCATTTCCTCCCCATCATGGTTCAGCCCATATTTCTACAGTTGGAATTATCCTTCATGTGCATTTTGGTTTTTATTGTTCTTTGCTCTGTACTTTCCCAAATATTTTATTATAAAAATTTCCAGACATTCCACAAAGTTAAAAATTTTTTCTAACTAATACACAGACTTCCCACCTTGATTCTACTGTAACCATTTTATGGTACTTCCTTTGTCATGTAATTATCCATGTGTCCATCCCTCTACCCATCCTTGAATCCCTCTTATTCCCTGGTGCATTTTGTGACAAATTGCAGACAATTGCAAATTGCAATTGCAGACAAATTGCAGTATGCATCTCTGTAAGTATTTTAGCAAGCCTGCCATTCAGTAGTGAGCTATGTTTGTTTACAGTAGTATTCTTTGAAATATAAACTTTATGTACAATGAAATACTCCCATCTTTTTTTCCCAGTCTAGTTATTTTTTATTTGAAGTATAGTTCATTTACAGTGTTGTGTGAATTATTGCTTTACAACAAAGTGATTCATTTATACACATATATATCTTACATACATTGTGTGTATATATACATAGATAGATAGATATGTATTAATTTATTTAATCTTTTTTATGGCTACAATGTGCAGTATGTGGGATTAGTTCCCTGACCAGGAATTGAACCTGCATCGCCTGCAGTGGAAGTGTGGGGTCTTAGCCACTGGACCACCAGGGATGTCCTATATATATTCTTTTTCTTTATGATTTATCATGAGATACTGAATACAGTTATCTATTCTCTACAGTAGGAACCAATCTGTCCATTCCATATACTCTAGTTTATATCTATAATCCCCAATCTCTTACTCCATCCCTCCACCAATTCTCTCTACCTTGGAAGCCACAAGTTTGTTCTCTATGTCCATGAGTGTTTTTTTTTTTTCTGTTTCATACATATGTTCATTTATATCACATCTTAGATTCCATATTTAAGTGATATCATTTGGTATTTGTCTTTCTCTGTGTGCCTCACTTCACTTCATATGATCATCATTCGGCCCATGCATATTGACTCAAATGGCCTTATTGTAATTGTACACATTCATGTATCCTTTTAATCATATATAGAGGTGTTCATCTGAGGTTATTTTCACGAATATATTATAAGTTAAATAAGCAGGGTGACAATATACAGCCTTGATGTACTCCTTTCCCAGTTTGGAAACAGTCTGTTGTTCGATGTCTGGTTCTGACTATTGCTTTTTGACCTGCATACAGATTTCTCAGGAGGCAGGTCAGGTGGTCTGGTATTCTGATCTCTTTAAGCACTTTCCACAGTTTGTTGTGATCCACACAGTCAAAGGCTTTGGTGTTGTCAATAAAGAAAAAGTGGATGTTTTCCTGGAACTCTCTTGCTTTTTTGATGATACAGCAGTTGTTGGAAATTTGATCTCTGGTTCCTCTGCCTTTTCTATATCAAGCTTGAACATCTGGAAGTTCATAGTTCACATCCTATTGAAGCGTGTCTTGGAGAATTTTGAGCATTACTTTGCTAGCATGTGAGATGAGTGCAATTGTGTGGTAGTTTGAACAGTCTTTGGCATTGCCTTTATTTGGGATTGGAATGAAAGCTGACCTTTTCCACTCCTGTGGGCACTGCTGAATTTCTGAGATTTGCTGGCATATTGAGGGCAACATTTTCACAGCATCATCTTTTAGGATTTGAAAGAGCTCAACTGGAATTCCATCACCTCCACTAACTTTGTTCGTTGTGATGCATCCTAAGGCCCACTTGACTTCGCATTCCAGGATATCTGGCTCTAGGAGAGTGATCACACCACCGTGTTTATCTGGGTCATGAAGATCTTTCTTGTATAGTTTTTCTGTGTATTCTTGCTGCCTCTTCTTAATATCTTTTGCTTCTGTTAGTCCATCCCTTTTCTGTCCTTTATTGTGCTCATCTTTGCATGAAATGTTCCCTTTGTATCTCAAATTTTCTTGAAGAGATCTCTAGTCTTTCCCATTCTATTGTTTTCCTCTATTTCTTTGCATTGATTGCTGAGGAAGGGTTTCTTATCTCTCCCTGCTATTCTTTGGAATTCTGCATTCAAATGGGTATACCTTTCCTTTTCTCCTTTGACTTTAGCTTCTCTTCTTTTCTCAGCTATTTGTAAGGCCTCCCCAGAGAACCATTTTGCCTTTTTGCATTTGTTTTTCTTGAGTATGGTCTTGATCACTGCCTCCTGTGTAATGTCACAAACCTCATTAGTTGTCAATGCATTATTCTCCAAAATATACAAAGAGCTTATGTAGGCCTATATCCAAAAAAAAAAAAAAAACTCTGTCAAAAATGGGCATATCTAAATAGACATTTTTCCAAAGACGACATACAACTGGCCAAAAAACACATGAAAAAATGCTCAACATCGCTAATTATTAGAGAAATGCACATCAAAGAAGGAGGAGAAGGGGATGACAGAGGATGAGATGGGTGGATGGTATCACAGACTCAGTGGACATGAGTTGCTAGATCACAGAAAGGGTGTGAGTAGGTATGATGTTATTATGTTACTCAAGATAATGAGGGAAAGTCTCCCTGAAAGATGGCAATTAAGCAGAGATCTGGAGGAAGTGAGGGAGCAGGCCGTAGTGTTACCTAAGGGAAGAGCATTCCCAGCAGGAGGAACAATAAATGCCACAGTCCTGGCGGGGAAATCTACCTGAAATGCTTCTGAATGTCAAGGAGTCCTGTGATACTCTGGATTTGGCATGTTTCAATGGGTTTAGCACTCATTGAAAGGGGTCTGGTGCTGCTGTCTCTGTTTCTCCCACAATTTGTGGTCATCCAAATTTCACAGATGAAGGACTCAAGGCTCCAACATGTGCTGTGTACAGTCTCTCCTAGCTATACCTGAAATTAGGAGTGAAACCTTCTGGTATGATGAGAGACAGAGAGCCTGAGTATACCAGCTGCAGGGATGATAGCCTCCATGCTGAATGTCAGTCAGCCAGTGGGTATCAGTTATAATGTGGGAATCGTGCCTCATAATCATGCTACTCTTGATGGAGGGCAGGACTTAAGAAGGAGAAAGCAACTGGGGCAAAGGAGGGAGGCAGGATGGGGAAGCTGGAGGACAATGAGAAAATAAAACCCAATGGCTTCATCACATTGGTTGGATTTGGCTCAATTTACCTTGAGTAACTGATTGTATTAGAATATATTCACCTTTTCTCTGTCCCTACCCACTTTTCCCCTCCCTTTCTCTTTTGTGCCAGGGATACCACATGGGCCTGGAGATTTCTGTAAATTTTTCAAATGCAAGCTCGGTTTTTAAATAGATTATCAATTTCTTTTTTGCTTAACTTTGTTAGTTAGTTCCTTTCACTGAAGTTGCCAGATGTAGTTATGTAGAATCAGTCATAGAATGCTTTTAAACTCTGTGGGATCTGAAACCTATTTTACTCCCAATATTGGTAAGTGTTGTCTTTAGTTATCTTGCTTTTTTTGGTCTATATGAGTAGAAGTTTATGAATTTGTATTGATCTTTTGAAAGACCCAGCTTTGGGTTTTGTTGATAATCTCTATTTTTTTTTTTCCTAATATCTGTTCTGATCACTATTTCCCTTATTTTGCTGACAGTCTCAGTACTAAAGGGGTTTAATAAAGTCCCTGAGAGTTTCCCAAGCAGAGTGAAAACTCACAGATTCTAGGGCACTATTGTAGCTGGACTAAGTGAGATTCACTGAATGCAGATCACAAAATCTGCAATTTTTTCTTTTTCTTTTAGAATTCCTCAGTTCTGATTGACATGGACAACTTGTCTAGGCACTACCAGAGCAGAGGAATGGTCTTATGTTGCCTACTGCCGTGCTCTGTCTCCAATGGGAGCTTGTGTAGGTGACAGGGGTTTACTGCCTTCTCTGACACACAAACCCAAGACCTCCAGTCTAGCAGACTCACTGACATTCTGTCTGCTGTTCTCAGGAGGCTCTCAGACCGTCGTTTCTACAAAACATCCTGATTCCAGTCTTGCCAAGCCTGTATCTGAAAGATTTCTGAAGAAATCAGATTTCTATTTAGTGTACATTTCCATAATGTAAAATTTGCTTGTGTTATGTGGTAGCTGTTATTCTACATATTTTGCCATAGCCATTGGATCTTACCCTTGACTGAATAAATACAAACACACAATGTTGCACAATGCATCCAGAACAGTGGCTCCCTTACAGCTGGGTGACACTGAGCAAGTTACTTAGAGTCTCTGTGCCTCATTCCTCCATTAGCCCCATGGAAACACTAGCTTGGAGTAAAGTTAGCTACTTCATGGGGCCGTATAGAACACTGACCATGTTAAGACATGGGAAATTGTCAGAACAATATTTGCCATATGGTACGTTCCAGTCAATTCTAGCTGCTGTCATTACTGTTGTTAATGTTATTGCTGTTCCACATTTCCCTGCATAGTGTTCCAGGGACACAGTGTCAACACCACCTTTGACTCACAGCATGGGCCTTGCACTATCAATTCAGCCCTTCAGGACCTCAAGAACAGAGTGTATGAGGCATCAGGGAATGGGGGAAGTCCTTTTTTTCTTTTAGCATAATGAGTATTTGCCTCTTCTTATGGGGAAATTGCAAAACCTAAATGCAACACTGAGGTTTCATTGTGTGCACATATGGAAACATTTAGTGCATATTCTCTATGAAGTTACAGGTCTAATGACCCTTCATATGATGTGTATAATGACAGGAAATAAGTGGTCGCTGGACAGTTATAGAACATGAGTATATATAGTTTTAAAAATCTTATAGAGGGACACTTAAAGGCCAAGAAACCTCATAACATGGCTTTTTTTTTTTGCCATTATTTCTATCCAGTCTAATTCTTCTGTATCAAATTCTGAAAATCTGAATCTGATGAAGATATGAAAATGTCAATAGTCAAACTTTCATCAGTAATGCTTTATTTCTTGTGTAGTTTTCACACAGCCAGTTTTAGAGTGTTTCTGATTTCTTCCGCTAATATTCATGATTTTTTAATCCAAGGGTGATGATATGGATATTTTATGAGGTAAATCATGAGATTTTCAGCCATGTTTTTGGATGGAGAGTCTGAGGATGGGGCACAGATGAGAGAGAGTGGAGTTTGGCTTGGAGGGGGAAAGGGTGGGGGCAGGGACAAGGGAATATGAGTACAAGCAGAAATGGAAGTGAAGAGAGGCAAGAAGAGAAGCTCACCTTTCTGAACCGTGGTTAGCTCTCCATGTATACACGTATAATACAATCTTTGAGTACTCATAGCAGCACTATGAGGTTAAGCATTTTTACTGCTACCATCCTTTTCAGCAGCTGGGGAAGCAGAAACACATAGCGGTTAGCGGGTGAATGAATTTGCACAAAGTCACCTTCCTGGCAAGAGCTGAATCAGATTGGTGCCCAGGCCAGAGAGAAACAGAGACGTGTTGTATCTGACCCCAAATCTGGAATACAGTGCAGTGTCTAGTGTCATCTGAATCAGAAGGCAGATCAACATGTCCATCTGCAGGAAACTTTACTGTATAAGAATCTGTGTGTGGATTGAACACAGTGTCTCCTATGTGCATGAAAGACCGTGGGGTGTCATGTCAACACGCACACATTACAGAGAACAGTTCCTGGTCCAAATGAAGATCTCAACATGTGTTTCCTGTGACCAACATTAGTGGAGCACCCTTATTATTATGAAAAGTGGCATAACCATAGTATAATGATAAACAGAACAGCAGATACAGTATCATGAAGACATTAACTCCCCTATCTCATACTTTTTAAAAATGAAGAGAACAGAACCTGGAAGGCAATAGACCACATACTAAGTTTTTTTCTCTCAACTGTGACATTCTAGATAATTTCCAAATAACCATTTTTTGGCTTTTTAAAAAATATATTTTCACTGATTGATTATTATTTACAGTATTGGTTTGATTTCTGTCATACATCAACCTGCATTAACTATAGTTGTAGGTGTACATATATCCCCTCCCTCTTGAATCCCTGCCACTTCCCGCTCATTCCCACCCCTCTAGGTTATTACAGAGTCCCCATTTGAGTTCCCTGAGGCATACAGCAAATTCCCATTGCCTATCTATCTACATATGTTAGTGTATATGCATCCATGCTACTCTCTTTCCATTGATCTCACCCACTCCCTCTTCTCCCCCACCCTTGTGCATAAGCCTGTTCTCTATGTCTGCATCTCCAATGTTCCTCTGCAAACAGGTTTATCAGTACCATCCTTCTAGATTCCAGATATGTGTGTTAATATATGATATTTGTTTTTCTCATTCTAATGTACTTCACTCTGTATAATAGGTTCTGGGTTCATCCACCTTCTTAGAACTGACTCAAATGCATTCCTTTTTTTTCTATGGCTGAGTAGTATTCCATTGTATATACACACTAAAGCTTCTTTAACCATTCCTCTGTCAATGGACATCTAGCTTACTTCCATGTCTTGGCTGTTGTAAATAGTGCTGCAGTGAACACTAGGATGTTTGTGTGTCTTTTTAGCTTTGGATTTTGAAGGATGTATGCCTAATAGTGGGATTGATGGGTCACATGGTGGTTATATTCCTAGCTTTTTTTAGGAATTTCCGTACTGTCTTCCATAATGGCTGTATCAATTTACATTCCCACCAGCAGTGTACAGGGGTCCCCTTTTCTCCACACCCTCTCCAGCACTTGTTGTTTGGATTTTTTTTTTATTATGCCCATTCTGTCTGGTGTGAGGTGATATCACATTGTAGTTTTGCTTTGCATTTCTCTAATAATGAGCTTCCCTGATGCCTTAGGGGGTGGAGAGTCTGCCTGCGGTGTGGGAGACCTGGGTTCAGACCCTGGGTCGGGAAGATCCCCTGGAGAAGGAAATGGCAACCCACTCCAGTATTCTTGCCTGGAAAATTCCTTGAACAGAAGAACCTGACAGGCTACAGTCCGTGGGGTTGCAAAGAGTCGGACACAACTGAGCGACTAACACTTTCTAATAATGAGTGATGTCAAGCATCTCTTCATGTGTTTATTAGCTATCCATATGTCTTCTTTGGAGAAATATCTGTTTAGGACTTTTGCCCACTGTGAAATATTTTGTTCTAGTTCCATGAAAAATGCCATTGGTAATTTGATAGGGATTTCATTGAATCTGTAGACTGCAGTTGGTAATACAGTCATTTTCACAATATTGATTCTTGCAACCCAGGAGCATGGAATATCCTTCTATCTGTTTATATCATCTTTGATATCTTTCATCAGTGCCTTATAGTTTTCTGTATACAGTTTTATTGCCTCCTTTGGTAGGTTATCCCTAGGTATTTTATTCTTTTAGTTGCAATGGTAAATGGGATTGATTCCTTAATTTCTCTTTCTTTTTTTCCCATTTTTAATATATAAGAATTCATGTGATTTGTGTGTATTGATTTTGTATCCTGCAACTACTAAATTCACTGATTAGTTCTAGTAATTTTCTGATGGTATCTTTAGGGTTTTCTATGTACAGTATCATGTCATCTGCAAATAGTGGGAGTTTTCCCTCTTCCTTTCCAATCTGGATTCCTTTTATTTCTTTCTTTTTTCTGATTGCCGTACTAGGACTTCCAAAAGTACATTGAATAATAGTGGCAAGCGTGGGCACCCTTCTCTTGTTTTTGATCTCAGAGGGAATGCTTTCAGTTTCTCACTATTTAGAATAATGTTTGCTGTGGGTTTATCATATATGACCTTTACTATGTTGAGTCAGGTTACATCTATACTCATTTTTGAAGAGTTTTTATCATAAAAGGGTGCTGAAATTTGTCAGAAGCTTTTTCCGCATCTATTGAGATTATCATTTGGATTTTGTCTTTCAGTTTATTAATATAGCATATCACATTATTCAGTTTGCATATATTGAAGAATCCTTGCATCCCTGGGATACATCGGACTTGATCATACTTGTGGTCTTTTTAATGTGATGTTGAATTCTGTTTGCTAGAATTTTGTTGATGATTTTTGCATCTATGTTCATCCGTGACATTGGCCTGTTATTTTATTTTTTTGTGATATCTTTGTCTGGCTTTGGTATCAGGGTGGTTGTGCTGTCATAGAAGGAGTTTGGAAGTGTTCCTTCCTCTGCATTTTGGGAAGAGTTTCAGAAGGATAGGTATTAGCTTTTCTCTAAATGTTTGATAGAATTTACCTGTGAAGCCATCTGTCCCTGAGCTTTGGGTTTTTTTTTTTGGGGGGGGATGGTTGATCACAGTTTTGATTTCAGTTTTTGTAATAATCTTGTTCATAATTTCTATTTCTTCCTGGTTCAGCCATAGAAGGTTGAACTTTTCTAAGAATCTGCCCATAACTTCTGGTTCTCCATTTTATTAGCATATAGTTGCTCATAATAGTCTCTTGTGATCCTTTGTATTTCTGTGTTGTCTGTGGTAACCTCCCGTTTTTCATTCTTAGTTTTCTTGATTTGATTTTTCTCCTTTTTTTCTTGATAAGTCTGGCTAATTGTTTGTCAATTTTGTTTATTTTCTCAAAGAACCAGCTTTTAGTCTTGTATATCTTTACTACTGCTGCATTCATTTCTTTTTCATTTATTTTGGCTCTGATTTTTCTTTCTTTCCTTCTACTAACTTCGGGTTTGGATTTTTTTAACTTATTTTCCCAGCTGCTTTAGGTATTGAGTTAGGCTGTTTATTTGATGTTTTTCTTCTTTGTTGAGGTAGGATTGTATTGCTATCAACTTCCCTCTTAGCACTGCTTTTACTGATTCCCATAGTTTTTGGGAGCAGACAACCCATAAACTAGAGAACAATTATCCCAAAGAAGTCCTCTCACTGTTTTGAAAGTTCTAGCACCCAAAACAGATTTCCCACCCTGTGGATCCAGCAAAGGGACTGAGAACTCCCAGCATATTTGATTCTGGAGGCCAGTGGGTTTGGTTACAGAACTTCCACAGGACAAGGGAAACAGACACTTGGAAGGCACAGACACAACCTTGTGTACACCAGGACCCAAGAGCAAGGAAGAGTGAGGCCACAAGAGACTGAGTCAGACTTGCCAGTGGGTGTTCAGGAGTCTCTGGTGGAGGCGTGTGTGGACAGTGGCCTGCCATCGGTTCAGGAGCACTGACTCTAACAGTCCTGGCATAAGTCCTTTTGAATGAGGTCGCCATTACCACCATGGGCATCACTGTTTCTTCATGAAATGTGGAATTCTTTGTATTTCTCACACATATACCAAGACAAATTTCCACCATGAGATATGGAATTCTCTGTATCTCTTATATAAAAATCTGGGTGCTAATACTCTTTCATAAAGTTGGGCTTCTCTGTATTTCACATTTGAAGATCAGAATGGGGAATTTCTTATAAGAACTATGGAAATCTCTGTATTTCGTGTGAACCACTGGTTCTTCAGGTACTGAAGCATGTGTTCTCTGTTATGGTTCTGTCCCTGTGTCTCACCCGTGTGCATGTACAGGTGTGGGTTCGTGTTGCCTGTGTTTGTGGATGGTGCATGATTCTGGCCCACTGCAGATGCAGAGATGAGGGTGAAAGAGCATGAGATGTGGAACAACCAGAAGAGGAGGCCCAAGGCACCCACAGCCTAGGGGAGACTGGTCCACGCATCTGTGTGGTGCCCATGCCCAGGACAGCAACGAAAGAAGGATGGCCAGGGATAGCTCCTGACAGTGAGTCCACAACTCTGCAATTAGAGACAGAGACATAAACAAGCTCACAATTTCTGCTGTGTTGTTTTGTCTGTTTGTGTTGTTAAGCAGGGGTAGAGGGTTTGAGGAGTCACCCAGAGTAGATCAAGTGGTGTGGGGCTTTAAAACTGCTGTCTGTGGACCCCTCCGTCTGTGGGGCATTGGCTGCCGTGGGAAAGGTGGATATGGCTCCTGCAGGACCCAGGATTGTGAAGAGACCAAGGTCCTTGAGAAAAGGGTAGAGACTGGGAGGAGGAGGCAAGGAAAGTGAGCCTGCTTCACTGGAGACTTACTTTTCCCACACATGTGAGAAGGAGATAGGTGAAGGTCCTGGGCTACTGCTGCCTAGCATCAGCCTGTCAGCCAGCACCCTCCCACCCCCAGGGTGGCACACATTGGCACCATGCGAGACAAATGACGGGCTAAGGTAAGGCCTCAGTTCGAAAGCCCAGGCATCCTAGGAGAGACATGGTATGGGTATGGAATCCATCCAGGAACTTCCAGCCTAAATGGCCCTGCAGAAAGGTGAGAAAAGCAATGGTGTGGGGTGCATGTGTGTGCCCCTATGCTGGTGTGTGTGTGTGAGAGAGAGAACAGCGATGAAGCAAGGTTGGTGGGCTGTTTGTGTACAGGGACCCTTGGGCAGTGAGAGACAGTTGGAAGTTCAGAGCCTGCTGGTTTTCAGGCTCCATGGAATAGTGAATAGCAGTCCTGTAAAACAGGCCCGATTGCTTGCTCCAGAAGTTTTTTTTTTCTTTTTTTTTTTTTCATTATTTTTATTAGTTGGAGGCTAATTACTTTACAATATTGTAGTGGTATTTTCCATACATTGATATGAATCAGCCATGGATTTACATGTGTTCCCCATCGTGATCCCCCCTCCCACCTCCCTCCCCATCCCATCCCTCTGAATCTTCCCAGTGCACCAGCCCTGAGCACTTGTCTCATGCATCCAACCTGGGCTGGCAGTTTGTTTCACACTTGATGATATACATGTTTCAATGCTATTCTCTCAGATCACCCCAACCTTGCCCTCTTCTACAGAGTCTAAAATTCAGTTCTATACATCTGTGTCTCTTTTTCTGTCCTGCATGTAGGGTTATCGTTACCATCTTTTTAAATATATGTGTTAGTATATTGTATTGGTGTTTATCTTTCTGGCTTACTTCACTCTGTATAATGGGCTCCAGTTTCATCCATCTCATTAGAACTGATTCAAATGCATTCTTTTTAATGGCTGAGTAATATTCCATTGTGTATATGTGCCAGAGCTTTCTTATCCATTCGTCTGCTGATGGGCATCTAGGTTGCTTCTGTGTCCTGGCTATTATAACAGTGCTGCAGGAATAGAAGGAACATACCTCAACATAATAAAAGCTATATATGACAAACCCACAGCAAACATTATCCTCAATGGTGAAAAAGTGAATGCATTTCCACTAAAGTCAGGAACAAGACAAGGGTGCCCACTCTCACCACTACTATTCAACATAGTTTTGGAAGTGTTGGCCACAGCAGTCAGAGCAGAAAAAGAAAGAAAAGAAATCCAGATAGGAAAAGAAGAAGTAAAACTCTCACTGTTTGCAGACGACATGATCCTCTACATAGAAAACCGTAAAGACTCTACCAGAAAATTACTAAAGCTAATCAATGAGTATAGTAAAGTTGCAGGATATAAAATTAACACCCAGAAATCCCTTTCATTCCTGTACACTAACAATGAGAAAACAGAAAGAGAAATTAAGGAAACAATACCATTCACCATTGCAACAAAAAGAATAAAACACTTAGAAGTATATCTACCTAAAGCTCCAGAGGTTTTGACATTAATTTCCTCCTTTCTTGGCAGTTTCCTCCTTGGCCATGGAAGGCAAAGGGTTAAAGGTGTCAGTCTGCACCTGAAGGAGAGTCCTGAAAGCCTCACTGGAGCACAATGGAGTTCCTGAAGGAGACCTGCACCACGTGACTCTCACAGGGACCCTGGATTCTAAGTGAGTGTCTTGGATGTCCCCCAGCCCAACCATTGGCCAGGTTTGGTGGCCCACACTGTGTATAAGAGTTAGGGACAGCTGAGCTGTAGGCAGACCTACCACAGCCTAGCAAGGGCAGCAGAAAGAGAGCCTTGCCATTCAGCAAGTCAGTGAGGCCTGGTGGAATCAACCCCTCTTGGTGCATTTAGGAGAGGAATGCTGCTTTCTGCACAAGGGAGAGGAGAGCTGTGGGCGTAGGGTGGGCAGACATCCCAGGGTGCCTTTCGTGTGGGGCTCTTTGTTGGTAGTAGTAAACTGTAGAGCCGACAGGAAAGGAGGTCAGCTTACCATTTCAGCTGTGTGTTCAGTGCTTCGTTTTGGCAGAGACCCTTTGGATCCATGTGCACCTTCTTCACGGCACTGTATCAGAGTCAGAGGCCTGTCACATTCTCTTTGGCCTTTTGGGGGACCGGGCATCTATTTGGCGTTTTCCTGCTATAGGAAGATAGCAACTGAGTGTAAAGTAAAACAGTTGCAAATGGAAAAGTACAGAGTAGGGAACAGCAGGGGAACCTCGGTCAGAAGGTGCTGGCCCTGGACAGGGGGTGCTGGGCCTGCGACGAGCGCGGCATTGGTAAGGAATATTCTTAGGACGTGCATGCTGAGAAAAGGTTGTTCTAAGTCAGCTCCATGTCTGTTGTTCCACATCCGGTTCTAACTGGTGCTTCTTCACCTGCACACAGATTTCTCAGGAGACAGGTAAGGTGGTCTGCTATTCCCACCTCTTTAAGAAGTTTCCACATTTTGCTGTGATCCACACAGTCAAAGGCTTTGGAGTAGTCAGTAAAGCAGAACTAGATGTTTTCTGGGAACTCTCTTGCTTTTTTGATGATCCAACCGATGTTGGCAATTTTATTTCTCTGGTTCCTCTGCATTTTCTTAATCTAGCCTGAACATCTGGAACTTCATGGTTCACAAACTGTTGAAGCCTGATTTGGAGAATTTTGAGCATTACTTTCCTAGTGTGTGAGATGAGTGTAACTGTGTGGTCGTTTGAACGTTCTTTGGCATGGCCTTTCTTTGGGATTGGAATGAAAACTGACCTTTTCCAGTCCTGTGGCCACTGCTGAGTTTTCCAAATTTGCTGGCATATTGTGTGCAGCACTTTCACAACATCATCTTTAAGGATTTGAAATAGCTCAGTTGGAATTCCATCAGCTCCACTAGCTTTGTTGGTAGCAATGCTTCCCAAGGCCCACTTGACTTCGCATTCCAGGATGTCTGGCTCTAGGAGAGTGATCACACTATTGTGGTTATCTATGTCATGATGATCTTTTTTTATAGTTCTTCTGTATGTTCTTGCCACTTCTTCTTAATATCTTCTGCTTCTGTTAGGTCCATACCATTTCTGCCCTTTATTGTGCCCATCTTTGCATGAAATATTCCCTTCATATCTCTGATTTTCTCGAAGATGTCTCTAGTCTTTTCCATTCTATTGCTTTCCTCTATTTCTTTGCATTGATCACTGAGGAAGGATTTCTTATATCTCTGTGCTAATTCTTTGGAACTCTGTATTCAAATGGGTATAGCTTTTCTTTTCTCCTTTGCCTTTAGCTTTTCTTAGATTCTCAGCTATTTGAAAGGCCTCCTCAGACAACCATTTTACTGTTTTGCGTTTCTTTTTCTTGGGGATGGTCTTGATCACTGCCTCCTGAACAATGTCTTGAACCTCCTTCCATAGTTCTTCAGGCACTTTGTCTATCAGATCTAATCCCTTGAATCTATTTGTCACTTCCACTGTATAATCGTAAGGGATTTCATTTAGGTCAGACTTGAATGGCCTGGTGGTTTTCCCTACTTTCTTCAACTTAAATCTGAATTTTGCAGTAAGGAGTTCATGATCTGAGCCACAGTCAGCTCTTGGTCTTCTTTTTGCTGACTCTATAGAGCTTCTCCATCTTTGGCTGCAAACAACATAATCAATCTGATTTCGGTGTTGACCAACTGGTGATGTCCATGTGTAGAGTCTTCTCTTGTGTTGTTGGAAGAGGGTGTATGCTATGACCAGTGCATTCTCTTGGCAATACTCTGTTAGGCTTTGCCCTGCTTCATTTTGTACTCCCAGGCCAAATTTTGCCTTTTACTCCAGGTATCTCTTGATTTCCTACTTTAGCATTCTAGCCTTTATGATGTAAAAGACATCTTTTTTTTGGTATTAGTTCTAAAAGGTCTTATAGGTCTTCATAGAACCATTTAACTTCAGCTTCTTCAGCATTACTGGTTGGGGCATAGACTTGGATTACTGTGATATTGAATGGTTTGCCTTGGAAACGTGCAGAGCTCTTTCTGTCATTTTTGAGATTGCACCCAAGTACTGCATTTCAGACTCTTTTGTTGATTATGAGGGCAACGCCATTTCTTCTAAGGGATTCTTGCCCATAGTAGTAGATATAGTGGTCATCTGAATTAAATCCACCAAATCAAGTCCGTTTTAGTTCACTGATTCCTATAATGTCAATGATCACTCTTGCCATCACCTGTTTGACCACTTCCAAATTACCTTGATTCAAGGACCTAAGATTCCAAGTTCCTATGCAGTATTGTTCTTCACAGCATCAGATTTTCCTTCCATCATCAGTTACATTTTGCTTTGGCTCTGTCTCTTTATTCTTTCTGGAGCTATTTCTCCACTCTTCTCCAGTAGCATATTGGGCACCTACTGACCCGGGGAGTTCACTGTGCAGTGTCCTATCTTTTTTGCCTTTTCACACTGTTTGGTTCTGAATTGGGAACGGAGTGTGTCAACGCTGTATATTGTCATCCTGCTTATTTAAATTATGTGCAGAGTACATAATGCGAAATTCCAGGCTGGATGAAGCACAAGCTACAATCAAGATAGTCAGTAGAAATATCAACAACCTCAGATATGCAGATGACACACCCTTATGGCAGAAAGCGAAGAAGAACTGAAATGCCTCTTGATAAAAGTGAAAGAGGCAAGTGAAAAAGTTGGCTTAAAAATCAGCATTCCAAAAACTAAGATCACTGCATCCGGTCCCATCACTTCATGGCAAATACATGGGGAAACGATGGAAACAATGACAGACTTTATTTTGGGGGGCTCCAAAACCACTACAGATGGTGACTGCAGCCATGAAATCAAAAGACTCTTGCTCCTTGGAAGAAAAGCTATGAGCAACCTTGACAGCATATTTAAAAGCAGAAATATTACTTTGCTGACAAAGGTCCATCTAGTCAAAGCTATGGTTTTTCCATTAGTCATGTATAGACGTGAGAGTTGGACTGTAAAGAAAGGTGAGTGCTGAAGAATTGATGCTTTTCAACTGTGTTGTTGGAGAAGACTCTTGAGAGTCCCTCGGAATATAAGGAGATCAAATCAGTCAAACCTAAAGGATATCAGTCCTGACTATTCAATGGAAGGACTGAAGCTGAAGCTGAAGCTGAAACTCCAGTATCTGACCACGTGATGCGAAGAACTGATTCATTGGAAAAGACCCTGATGCTGGGAAAGATCAAAGGTACAAGGGGATAGGCGACAGAGGATGAGATGGTTAGATGGCATCACTGACTCATTGGACATGAGTTTCAGTAAGCTCCAGGACTTGGTGATGTTCAGGGAAGCCTGGAGTGCGACAAGTCCTTGGGGTCGCAAAGAGTGGGACACAACTGAGCGACTGAACTGAACTGACCTGAAGTCAGCCAAGTGCGAAATCCCTGGCCATCTCTGTGTGGTTCCTGGAAGGAAAACCCAGGGAAAGGAAGCATGCCAAAGTGATGGGCACTGTGAACCTGTCCAACATGATGGGAGAACACAGAACACAGGGGCACATCACTCAGCTCTCCATGGGGAGAACCTCCAAACCCGCCCACCTCTTTACAGGTCGGTTCCCCTCACGAGCAAATCCAAGGACTGTATAACCTTCCAGGGTAAGTCACAGAGGTCGAAGAGGACATTGACTTGATTGGAGAGCAAATGAAAGAAAGTGACCAGGACAAAAAAAGAGGGGTGGTTACAAATTCCATTATTCTGGATAAGTAGACCTATAGTTCTGTATTTGTGCAAGTCTCCTTTAAGGTTTTGTGTGTGTTTGTGTGTGTGTGTGTGATATCAGAACTGGCTGGGCTGGGAGACGGAAGAATGGACACCAAAAACGTGAAAGAACTTGTGTAAAGGTCTTAGACCGTGGGGCAGCAGAAGCATGGAAGCCAGGGAAATGAGCCCAAGGATCTCACCGAGCAAGCAAGCTGTAAGTGGAATCAAGCTGCTGCACCCTGGATCCCTGCCAGAAAGGAAAGGCTGGAAGAAAGCAACTGGGGGTGGTCAGTGAGGATGCACAGAGTATGAAAAACAGAACGGGGTGGATTCCCAGGCACAGACGAGGCGGGGCCTACAGCTCTTGGATGCCCAGCTACAAAGACCTTTCTGTCCTTCTCAAGTGCAGGAACATTCCCCAGTATGACCAGGCACATGAACACACCTTGACTTTTTTGTAAGCTTTGGGAGACAGACAGGCACTGCAGCATAAGCAGCTGCTACCTGCAGAGTTTGCCAGTTTGAAACGTCATTCTTTGTATTTGCAGAACTCTTGGGTATCAGGACTATGCAAAGGATGGATTAGGTTGATTCTCTCACTGCTCCCAGCCCCACAGGGCTGGGGAGACAGGATAGGCTGCGAAGTGTTCTCATCTGGAGGCTAGATGAAAACAGAACAACTTGGAAAGGGCCTCTATATGGTAAATGGGCAGACTTCAGTTCGTCTAATACCAAAGAATCATGGCCCTTAATGCAGTGCTGTCCTTAATATCTCACTGGCTGGCATTGCAACAGGGTTCTGGGAGTTCCTTCATGCCAGCAAGAGCATGCTTTGTTTCTCCCTCTCTCCAAAGTGTGGCCAAGTCGCCTTAGTCCTGTGCAGTGTTCATGTCTATCATGCAAGGGAGGGAAGGACACCTGTCCCCTGCTGTGGTTCAGCAGACATTGCCTGTGTTCGCCTCTCAAGTTTGAGAAAGCATTCTTCAACTGTGTGGACTGACAAAGTCGCCTCTCCCTGGATGCAACTCACACAGGAGAGGGCTTTGGCTTCATGCCAAGGTTAAGGGTCTTTTCCAAGTTCTGTTGTCCAGAGATTGACAGAGGGCACCAACACCAGTTAGAGAGACAGAGTCAAACAGACAAAAGCCCCTTACTACACACACGGAAAGATGGGCAGGAAAACAGAAGCAGAGACAGACACAGAGAGAGCTCTGTGCCCTATGGCTCTGGTGCCCTGAGCAGTGGAGCTCAAATGTAGCAAACAGGTGGGTTTGTACCCGATCCACTATCATCCAGACAGCATCTGACTCTCTGTCCAATGGAGGGCAACTATCCAGCCACATTGAGCCCTTGCCTTTCATTGGACACATTGGGAAAGCTTTCAGTGGTTAAAGGTCCTGTGGGACACGGGAATGTGCTTTTTGGATATGGGAGCAGGGAACTCGTGGTTCGGATTTCCGGAGGCGAAGTCAATGGCTGTTGGCACCCGGGAGGTGCCAGATACAAGGCAGGGAAAATATGTGGACAGGCATGTTCACTGGAGCAAAGGCAGCCACATGTGGGCGCTGGAGCCCAGGACCCCCTGGAGCAATTCCCTCTGGGCTAGGGGCATGTCCCTGGAAGGTGCCTCCCACTACCTTCTCTGTGATTGGTCGAGATTTTGGCCCAGCAACCTGGGCGTGACTCACAGCTCCAGCAGCCTAGGGGGCCCGAGTGCCTGGGTGATTGGGGCTGGAATGCGCACCATGCCCCAGGCCATTCCCCACCATTTTCTTCAGTCTCAGAACACCCCCAGAAAGATGAAGCTATCTCCAGAGGGTGACTGCAGCCTGTGGACAGGCTGGGCATGCCACCTGCGATGTTGTCATGTCCAGTCCCTTAACTGCTGCCCCAGCTCGGGGTCAAGGCCAGGGCCACGTGAGAGTGAGACACAGCCAGAAGGCCAGAGCTGTGGAGGACTGTGGAACTTTGTAGTTGTGATCCCGGGTTCAGGGGGCAGGGCCCCTGCGACCTGCCAGCACCGTGGGGTCACAGGGATGTTGCAGGCACCAGGGGACGTTCCAGGCGAGGAGGTTGCTCTCTTCAGGGTGGAGGCGGTGTGGAAGTCGCGGACCTGGAGGGGGCAGAATTGGTGGGGATCGTGCTGCTGCTGGTTCCAGATGCTGGTGGTAGACATTATGTAGGAGATGGAGGTGGTGACTGACAAGGAGAAGGATCAGATGTCCTCGTAGGTGTGTGAGGAGAAGCCAAAGGAGTAGACCCAGGAACATTCAAGGCCAGGAGCCCCGAGTGAATGGCCTGCGCTGGAGGGACTAGAGATGCTGGCAGCCCTGCAGGTGGAGATGAGCTCTGGGAATGAGAAAGACCACAGGACCTGTGCTCCTATCAGGAGGAAGAACCAACAGAGGAAGAAGGCTGGAAGAAGTGCCATCATCCAGGGCATCCCTGGCTTCTGGGCCAAAGCCGTATCCTGACCTCCACTCCATGGGTTCGGCTTCTCAGGAGGAAGACATGGAGGAGGGGCAGGAGGAAGGTTGGGGAAGAGGGCACAGGCAAGGTGAGGGGGCTGAGGGAAGAGGGGCTGGTGGAGTGGCAGTCTCCAAAGCACCTTGAGAGGAGAGCCTGGGCAGGGCCATCACAGCTGTAGGTGTCAGAGGCATGACTCTTGGTGCCTCTTTTACTCCTGCATCTGAAGAGCAGATGCACAGGAGTCTCCTGACGGGGACACTATGTCAGGAGTTACCAGTGACAGTAGGCCAGAAGAACATTCCCAGAGAGCTTTCATAGCAATTGTGGATAATCCTGGAAAGTAGTAGAGACAGCAGAAGTCTCACAACCCGTCCCGGTCCATCAGAGCCCCTGAAGGTTTCCCCACGAGTGCAGTGCAGAAGCACGAGGGTGTCCACCCTTGTGGAGCTGGAAGGGACTGCTGTCCTTGTATGCTACGAGTGAAAGACGACTGCAGACACATCCTTGCCACCCCTTTTGAAGACAGGTAGCAGATGAGAGACCCAGGGTTTTCTTGCTAAACATACACACAGACACACAAGTATACCCACACACAACGTACACACTTGCCCGCAGACACGATGTGCCACAGAGACTGCCATTCTGACATTCTAAACAGTGACATGGCGCTACCCAACAAACACAGGCCAGGCAGAAATCAGGAGCAGTCAGAAACACTCTCCCTAGGCGGATGCACATAGCCTCATATGCAGAACACCACGGGGGACTGAGACTCATGAGCATGTCTGATGGTATGGCAGGGGATGGAGATATCGGTGGGGTGGCTGAGCATGAAGGAGTGCCCAGAGCCCTTGCAGATGCCTGTTTCAGTGTCCTTGTTCTGCCCCAGACAAGCCCTGTTGTTCGTGGCACTCCCTTGCCTGGCATGTGACATGACTGGCTCCTTGACGTAAAGCAGATTATGAACCACCCCCAGGTGTCCATCATTATCAGCAACCAAGACAAAGACTTGGTTAATGACATGATGGATTGGAAGCTCAGTGAGGGAGACTCCCATTCCAGCACTCTTGCCTGGAAAATCCCATGGATGGAGGAGTCTGGTAGGCTGCAGTCCATGGGGTCGGGAAGAGTCGGACACGACTGAGCAACTTCACTTTTCACTTTTCACTTTCATGCATTGGAGAAGGAAATGGCAACCCCGTCCAGTGTTCTTCCCTGGAGAATCCCAGGGATGGTGGAGCCTGGTGGTCTGCCGTCTATGGGGTCGCACAGAGTCAAACACGACTGAAGCGACGTAGCAGCAGCAGCAGCAGAGGGAGACTCAGAGGACCGGTGGGTAGAGGAGCTACATGGGGAAGGATGAGGGGGAATCATGTTATCCCTGTGCATGTGGTGTGAGCATTCGGAGAGGAGTAGCAGAAGCTGTTGATGCCTGCCTGGCAGGCAAGCTGAGGACCCTAGAAGCTTGCACCTTTTCCCTCTTCCTGGTCCTGAAATGTGCAGGAGCTGAGCCGTCCCTGGTCTCGCTGCAAGCTGATATTTTCCTTTTGGAACAACCCCTACTTGTGCAAGACAGTGATCATTAAGGAATACTACCTTGACATCGCTGGCACAACTTAGCTCCCAGTGCATTGTGAGTGGGTGGGGGAGGGAGTGCATGCTCCTCCTGCATGATCCTACCCTGTCTCCCCTGTATTCCTCCAGGATACAGGATTCCTCCAGGGTGCGTCATTCGCCTCTAGTCCACTAACTCTGGGATTACGAAAGGGGAGCTCCCAGCCATGGGCTGCACAGCAGCAGCCTTAACTTCCTCAACTGATTGTCAGACCACAACTGCCCAGGATCAAACAGGATTGCTGAGGTGGAGTCTCTCTGGGCCTCTGCAGAATTGGTGATTGGTATTAGAGTTCTTGGCTGCTCATGGGAGGGTCCGGAGCATGATCAGCCCAGTGCTGGCCTTGTTCGTGTTGCCAGCAGATCATCGACAAAGACTTGTTGATCAGTCCCCTGCAGCACTACCCAGGTAGAAGGTTCTGAAATGAGAGGTAACTGAGAGAAACATGGGTTGTGAGGGGATCAGAAGCTGGGCCCTGAAGGCCCAGCCGTGTAGAGGCCAGGACACTCGTTGCCCACATGGGGAATCTCAGGCTCATGCAGGCTGGATGTGGAGCCTTGGTTTGTGTCATGCACATAGACTGGATGATTGAGGACCTCATCCTCAAGTCACTTCGTGTCCAAGTCACACACGAAGCAGCTGTGCTTACAGCATGAGAGTCCTATGTGATTCTGATAGAGGCAGGGTTAATCAAGCTCGTTCATCAGAATCTTCCTTCCCTGGGTCCTGCCATCCACAGGCCTCCTGCTGCTCATTGAGTTTGAGGTTCCCTGGGTTCTTCACCCCCACCCCCTCTCCTGGGAAGCCCCACCAATTGCAACGGGCTTCTCTCTGGTGTCACATTGCACTTCTGTGCTGACTTTGGAGTCTTCTCTGAATTTCCACATCTGCCGCTTGGCCTCTCACCACCAACACACAGTCAAAGCTGGAAATGGCTTAAGACTGGCTGGTGATAATACTGAAGGGCTGGGGGAGGCAATGGAGAGGGACCCCAAAAGGGCAGGACATGGAGCCTACTAACATCATCTCCCACATTGCTGGAGACGGGCGTCTTCAGCTACTGAAACACCTGTGTTCCCTGTTTTGTGTTTATGTCCCTGTATCTTGCACAAGTGTGTGTACACAGGCGTGCTTGTGTTGCCTGTGTTTGTGCGTGTGTCTGGCCCGCTGCAGACACAGAGGTGAAGGTGACAGAACGTGAGACGTGGAGCAACCAGAAGAGCAGGCACGAGGCATCCACAGACTTGGGGAGACTGGTCAAAGTATCTCTGCAGTGCCCATTTCCAGGACAGAAGTGAGGAAAGGATGGCCAGTGACAACTGTCCTGCAAGTACCAGCTAATCACACAGACAGTATCTCCTGAACTTCTAGGCCATTGCACTGCAGTTGGTCTAGTCTGGTATTCTGCCCTCTCGTGGAGAAATAGAAGAATGCTTATGAATGTAATTTATAAAATCCAAATGTAATCTTTACATGTTGAAAAAGATACTGTACAACTTTATTAAAAATTAATACATACTCATAACAGAAAACCTAAAGTTGGTAGAAAAATACAAGGAAAGAAAAAAATCACCGCTGATATAATTTACCATTAACTCAGAATTCTGAGTTCCTGGGACAGGGAGATAAAAAGATGAGGGTGTGCTAGTTCTTTTAGTATAAAATTATCTTTTCTGCTATTTGAATGCCAACATAGAACTTGATTCTGATAAGTGATTCTTGCTTTCTTTACTTATTTTTCAGCCTCTAATTTTATAAATACCTAGTAATTTGACCCCCTGTTTAGAGACTGTTTGCTTCAAGGTTTTATGTTGTTGTTGTTTTTGCCATTTTTGCTATGATTAAAAAATTTTGCATGACGTGGCTACAGTAAATAGTGCTACAATGAACATTGGGGTGCATGAATCTTTTTGAATTAAGGTTTTCTCCAGGAAAATGCCCGGGAGTAGGTCATATGGTGATTATATTTTTAGTTTTTTAAGGAGCTGCTATAGTGTTCATCATAGTGTTGGTACCAATTTACATGCCCACTGACAGTGCAAGAGGGTTCCCTTTTCTCCACACCCTCTCCAAATTATTGCTTGTAGAATTTTTGATGCGGGCTATTTGGGCTGGTGTGAAGTAATACCTCATTGTAGTTTTGATTTGCATTTCTCTGGTAACTAGTGATGTTGAGCATATTTTCAAGTGTTTGTTGGCCATCTGTGTGTTTTTAGAAGAATGCCTATTTAGATCTGCCCATTTATTGACTGAGTTGTTTTTCTTTTTGTCATACTGGGCTACATGTGCTGTTTGTATATTTTGGAGAATAATGCCTTGATAACTAATGAGAACTATCTTCACACAGGTAACTGTCTTCAGTACTCTGTGGTGACCTAAATCGGAAGGAAATTAGGAGAAAAAAAAAAACACTTACAGTTGACTTACGTTGCTGTAAAGCAGGAAGTAACACAACATAGTAAAGCAACTTACATACTGTAGGCTCCACTTGTAGAAAGTTCTAGATCAGGCAAAACTAACCTCTTCTGAAAGAACTGAGAACAGGGGTTGCATGGGGTAAGGGCAGTGTGGGGATGGGGCCCAAGAGATTTTCAAGGATGATGGGAAAATATATTGCAGGGAAGATCGATATATGATTTATATGATATATATATACCATATGAGACATATGCCATATGAGACCATATTTATATGATATATATACCATATGAGATATACCAAATCTTGGTGAAATTGCATAAATACTTCTGCAATGTAAATGCCAAACAAGTTCTTCTTAAGTAGCTCCATGCATTTATAAATCTACTAGATACTGTCAAATTGTCCTTCAGAAAGCTGCATCACTTTATGCTTTCACAGCGATGCATGAACATTCATTTTCCAACCTCTGATCCTCAGTTTGGAGGAAATATTTGGTATCACTCAAAGCTTTCATTGAACTGTTGGCAATTTGCATTGTGAGAAATTGTATTCCATTATTGTTTTGGTTTGCATTGGAACTTCCCTGTTGGCTGAGATGGTGAAAGCATCTGCCTACAGTGCAGGAGACTCAGGTTCGATCCCTGGGTTGGGAAGATCCCCTGGAGAAGGAAATGGCAACCCACTCCAGTATTCTTGCCTGGAAAATCCCTTGGATGGAGGAGCCTGGTAGACTACAGTCCATGGGGTTGCAAAGAGTCAGACACGACTGAGTGACTTCACTTCTTTGATTACCAATTGGGTTAAAGATTTCCTCGTGCTTTTTGGTAATTTTTCTTATTTTCCTTCTAAGTAATTTGTATTTCTTTGTTTACTTCATGTTTGTCTTCTATTGGGTTTTTCATCATCTTTTCTTATTTTAATTTTTGAACTCTGCATAAATTAGCTAAATGCACACTTTGTCAGCTATCTACCAAATATTTCTCAGTTGTCATTTTATAATTCCTTGTTTATTATTCATTTACCCATGCAGAAACTTTTCTACAAAGTGCAAAATTTCCCTTTTTAGCTACTGGACAAAGATCACTCAAATTAAACAATTTAAATAACTGAGAAAAATTCCAAGGACCTAGAGAGTGTAGGTTGAAAGTTTGTGGGCAGGGGTAGCAACTCTCTTTGAGTTCACCTGTGTGCCTTTCCACATGTACTTTTCAATAAACTACCCTGAAATATATATATCTAGATATATATATATAATATGTATAAAGAGAAAAATGAAGTGGAGGCGGGTAGCTCCATGATGGGCCAAGATGAAGCCAGGACGGGTGGAGCTGCACCTGGGACTCCAAACAAAGGAGTCAGCCATAGTTTGGTCAGCCCTGTGAAGCCAGCAGGGACACGTCTCTAGAGCTGTGACTGGAGGACTCAGGGCGCCCCAGCAGTACTCAAAGCCAAGATCACCAGGAGGGGAGCACAAGCAGGACGATGATGCTGCACAGTAGGCCTGTCTCCTCTGGGCCACAGGAAAGGTGATGCTACTTTTACTATGGAAAATGTAGTCTGTGGATATTGGGAAAAGAACTTGGTCAGTGCACAGAGTGTGAAAAAGTAAGGAAAAACCATGACTACTTTCGCCACAGTGCATATTCTAGTCCATTTCTCCCCTTCATGTTTCAGCTCATATTTGTAAAGCTGGAATTAGACTTCATGTGCATTTTGGTTTGCTCTGTACATTCCCAAAGATTTTATTATAAAAATTTCCAAACATTCAACAAAGTGGAAAATTTTTCTAGCTAATACACAAAGACATCCCACCTTGATTCTACTGTAACCATTTTCCGTACTTCCTTTGTCACGCATCTATCCATTTTTCCATCCCTATATCCATCCATTAATCGATCTCACTCCTTGGTGCATTTTGTGGGAGATTGCAGATATCAGTATGTGTCTCTCTATTTCAGCAAGCCTCCCATCAAGTAGTGAGCTGTATTTGTTTACAGCAGTTTTCTTTGAAATGTAAGCTTTACATACAGTGAAATATACCAATCTTTTTTTCCCCAGTCATGTTCTATTTTAGTTGAAGATTAGTTGATTTACAATGTTGTGTTACTTTCTGCTTTACAGCCAAGTGATTCAGTTATGCACATATTTGTGCAATATGCATTCTGTGTGTGTGTGTGTATATATACAGATTCATTTATTTAATCCTTACACTGTGCCACGTGTGGGTTTAGTTCACTGACCAGAGATTGAACCTGCATCCCCTCAGATGGAAATATGGAGTCTTAACCACTGGACTGCCAGGAAAGTCCCATATATATTCTTTTCCATTATGATTTATCATAGGATACTGAATATACTTCTCTTTGCTCTACAGTAAGAACTTGTCCATCCATTCCATGTACTCCAGTGTATAGCTTTTAGCCCCAGTCTCTTACTCCATCCCGCCCCCAATTCTCTCTGCCTTAGAAGCCACAAGTCTGTTCTCTATGTCCATGAGTGTGTTTCTGTTTCATACATATGTTCGTTTGTGTCATATCTTCGATTCCACATTTAAGTGATATTTTGTGTTTGTCTGACTCACTTCACTTAGTATGATCATCCATCGGTCCATCCATGTTGCCTCAAATGGCCTTACTGTTGTAGCTGTACAGTTTCTTGCATCCTTTTTAAGCATACATAGAAGTATTCATCTGTGGTTATTTTGATGAATATATTATGAAAATGTGTTTAGTACACCACTCTTGGGATAATATGTCCATTTTGAGGCTGTATTAGGGTTTTATATGAATGTATGTGTCAGTCAGTTCAGTTCAGTCCTTCAGTCATGTCTGACTCTTTACGGCCCCATGGACTGTAACATGCCAGGCCTCCCTGTCCATCACCAACTCCCCGAGTCTATTCAAACTCAGATTCATCGAGTGGGAGATGCCATCCAACCATTTCATCCTCTGTCGTCCCCTTCTCCCACCTTCAAACTTTTCCAGCATTAGGAACTTTCCAGTGAGTCGGTTCTTCACATCAGGTGGCAAAAGTATTGGAGTTTCAGCTTCAACATCACTCCTTAGGAATATTCAGGCTGATTACCTTTAGGATTGACTGGTTTGATCTCCTTTCAATCCAAGCACTCTCAACAGTTTATGTGGGTATGAATAAAAATTTATTGTGCTTATGCTCCCCTCATGTGGAGAAATATAAGAATGCTTAAGAATGGAATTTATAAAATCCAGGTGTATTCTATCATATGTGTATATGGTTATGCATATATATTTACTGTGCTTATGCTGCCCAATCTTAGACAAAAGGAAGAATCCTTATGGGTGTCATTTATAAACTGAAAATTGATTCTTTACATGTTGAAAAGGAAGGGAAGTGACTTGCTGACCTCGTAAAGCATAAGGGTATGGCCCCCTAGAGAGGCATGCATATAGGGGTGCTCAGGGGCTCTGGAGGAGACAACTGCGAGTCTTCAAAATGGCAAACGACAGCTCCAAGTGGAGCAAGGGCAGGTATATTCAGTGCATTCTCCCAGACTGAAGACAGGGGTTTCCGACTGGAAACTGTAAAACTTGGAGAGCTACCTGAACACTGAGAAGAGAAGGTAGGATGGAAGTTTTCTGGTAGGTGGCCCAGAATTAAATGGTCTTCAAGGTGGTTTAAGACCTCAAACACAGCCTAATTATCAAGGAGTGATTTAAGGCCAGATATTAAAGACTAGATAATGGTGAAAGGTGAGAGAGAAGAGAAAGGGAAGCCTGAATATTGTGGCTGTGAACCAAGGTTTGGAGGAGACACACTACCCCTGCCATGTGACACATCAGTGTAGAGTCAGAGAGATGAAGATGGCAGGTGAGTTTCATGGGCTCATAAGGGGCATTTAAAATGCCTCTTTTATCCCACCAAACCATCTTAATTTCTCCCCATCCTCCCCTAGAGGTGTCAGAATGGGCCTTTGTGATGTCAAGTCTCACCCAGGGTCATCATTGGTTGGGGAAGTGACTTGCTGACCTCATAATGTATAAGGGTGTTGCCCCCTGGGGAGGGATATATATAGGGGTGCTCAAGGGTCCCTCAAATTCCCCATCCCAAATCTCCCACACTCTCATCATCCCCCTCAAATTACCCCCACCCCAAATCTCCTACACTCTCATAATCTATCATATTCCCCCACCCCAAACCTCCCACCCCATCACCAGTTGTGGAAGTCTGTATTGAGGCTCTGACCTGAGCCCAACTCATTGCCAGGCCCAAGAGGCTGACCATTCTCTCCCAGGACAGACAGGTGAGCCCCTGACTCAGCGCCTGCAGCTTCCAGCTCCTGCAGCATGAGGCAGTGAGCACACAGGGGCATTCCTGGGGTGGGGATGAAAGTGCAGAGACAGGGGCTGGAGCCACCTGCCGGGGGCCAGTCCTCTGCCTGTTGCCCCCTGTGGACATCCTTGGAAGCGGGGTGGGGAGAAGGAGATGGGTGGGAAGGAGACTCCATACAGCTCTGGGCCCTGAGACTGCACTTCCAGTAGCAAGTTGGACTGTGTACCTGCGTCAGGGGGCTGACCATGAGCAGTGTAAGGCTATGGCTTGACCAGGGATGGCCAGGCTCTTTCCTGATCAGAGCATTGAGCCAGGACAAGGCAGGGTCAACATAGGCCATTAGAGGATGGGACCCACGAGAGGGGAATGAGGGAGGCAAAAACGGTCTGAGCCAGGAACGGGAACGCATGCTTTTGAGTTTAGCTCTGCTGGGAAGTGTCCCTTGACTCCTTTCCCCTGCCCGGGATCTCAGGGCCACCAGCTCTAAGTCAGGACACTTAGAGGCCGTCCAGAGGCCACAGGGTCTGTAGAGGTGAGAGCTGATGGGTGAGGGGAGGGCCCTGGGCTCCTGGCAGGGGGAGTCCTAACCGGGACACAGGCCAAGTGATGCAGGAAGTTGCCCTCGGGGCAGTGACAGCCCTCCTCGCAGCTGGCGGAGAAGTAGCCCACCAGCCCGGTGAAGTGGGCCCATGAGAAGGGGCACCCCTCACCAGGCAGGCACTCGCGGTACACACCCCCGGCCGGGCAGCCTGCCTCTGAAGTGAAGTCGCTCAGTTGTGTCCAACTCTTTGCAACCCCATGGACTATAGCTCAAGTGGAGCCCAAGGCTCTTCCGTCCATGGAATTTTCAAGGCAAGAGTACTGGAGAGGGTTGCCATTTCCTTCTCCAGGGGATCTTTCCGACTCAGGGATCGAACCTGGGTGTCCCACATTGTGGGAAGACGCTTTACTAGCTGAACCCTGAATTAGCACCCCGGCCACACCGCCCTCACGGCCTGCTCTGCCCACCTCCTCTCACCCCAGTGCCCATCCCCTCCAGTGGCCCCCGAGTCATGCAGACCACACCCTCCCTGGGCCAGACCCTAGGACACGCCTGCTCCTACAGTCTCCCCTGCCCTGCAAATCCGCCTGCTTCCTCCTCTGTTTGCCCACCACTGGCCTGGGTGAGGGGTGGCATGTGGCGGATTGGGTGGGAGAGGTCAAAAGGCAACCTGGGAGTCAGGGTTAAAGGCCAGGATGGGGATCAGGAGTGAAGTCAGAGTGCCCAGACAGGGCCTGGGCCGGTGCTCACCTCTGCAGACCTGGGTGCAGCAGGTGGGGCTCTGGCGGGCAGGCCCCGGGCAGCTGCTCCCGTCTGCCACAGGTGACACTACATTCCTCCCAGGAGCCCCGCACCCCCGGCTCGGGGCAGGCAGGTACCGCCTGGCACTGCAGGATGCCCACCACACAGGTGCTGGGGATAAAGGCGGGGCTTCAGAAGACAGGGTCCTGCCTGCTTCCCCCGGGGTCCCTCCTGCCCAGCTGGCAGCCCATGCCTCCCTGGTGCTCTTGGCTCACCAGTTGTCACACAGCCCCGCCATCACCTCTCCAGCCTCCAGGCTCTCCCAGGAGCTGAGCCCAGACCCCACGGAGTGACTCTGGTTCTCAGGGATCCCTGAGGGCACAGGAGCGGGGCGGGTGCTTCAGATGGCTCAGCCAATCACCAACCCTGCTCAGGGCTCTACCCCACTGTCTCCATCCACAGCGACCAGGGTCCTGGTGGGTGGAGGACACAGAAGCCCCAATGGGCACCAGCCCTGGGACACAGGAGTTGCCCATTCCCATCCTACAGTCCCAGGCTGGCCCCTGTGGGCAGAGTGGAAGGGGCCAGGTGGGAGGGCACTGCTGTGCTTGTGGGGGGCGGGTTGGGGGAGACACTAACCCATGCCTCTGGGCTGGTACAGGCAGCAGCCCTGGGCCAGTGGACGGGGGAGGGGGGCACACAAAGGCCATCCTGGGACAGCTGGCCTGGGGGTCACCCACAGCTGGGCTGCTGGCAGCCTGTTGAGTCTGGCTGGCACACGACCTCGGGGAGACAGGTCCTCGCAGGAGTGGAGGCAGGGCTGCCCATAGGGGAGAAGACCCTGGCTACCTGCAGTCTGCAGCAGGAGGGAAGCAGAGCGGGTAGGTTTGGGAGGGGGTCCATCCTGAGGCGGGAGGTCCCGAGAGTTGAGTGACCAGCCCTCCTGTCATGCCCACCACCTGCTAGGACCTTCACTCGCCCAGTTCCACAGGCTGAGTGCCCTAAGGGCTCTCCCTCAAAGGAAGTGGCATGCATGTGTGTATGCAGGGGCAGAGGAGGGTCAGATGCAGGGGGTCAAAGCTCAGAGGTAGCATTTCCCTAGCCTTACAAGCCATCACCACCACCCACCATCTCCACAGAAGTCCTCACCTGTGCACTGAGTGGAATTGCCCTGGCAGGGTCGACTCTGCCTGTGACCCCCAGGGCAGGGCCGGCCTCCCTCAGAGGTGGGAGGCCAGCTGCATGCTCGGCTGTGATGGGACTGCCCCAGGCATACGTCACAGGGAGACCACGGTTCCCTCAGGCTCCAAGCTTCGTCCACTGTGGCAGGAATACAAAAGCACCCCTTTGCCTTGGGAGGCCCAAGAGGTTCCAGCCCCCTGGGATTGAAGCCCCCCAGTGGGACGTCTCACCTGGGCACTCGGGGGGGGGGGGGGGCTGGCACAGGTCTCCCTCTGATGCTGGGCCCCTGCCTCCCCCGCCTGCCTGGGGCTCGGGCCCCCCCCCCCCATGCTGTGGCGGTGGACAGCTGCAGGCCCTGGAGCGGGTCCTCGTCTGGGCCCAGCAGGGCTGGGAGCATGCTGTCCACTCCAACCATGGGCATCAGGCGCCAGGCACTGTGGGGGTGAATGGTGAGCCCTGGGGTGCAGCCATCCCACCCCCAGTCCCAGCCCTCACTGCACCCCCAGACTGCTTCTCCTCACCTCGTTCTGAGCGTGGTACATACCTGGGCAAGGCAGGTCTGTGCAGGTGAACCGGCCTCGAAGCAGGTGCTGGGTGGGGCACGCAGGCACAGAGAGAGGGCAGCTCACTCGTGCCGTGCCCTCCACATATGCCCCTCCCCATCTGCCTCCCCTTCCCCTCTACTGCACCTCCACTGTCCTCTGAGGTCTCAGTCCCCCTCCCCACTCTTCAGCACCTCCAGACCCTGCTCCCTGACACACCCAAGGCACTCTCAGGTATCTTACAGACTTGGTCCTATGGGGAAGTGTCCACAGGTCATCTGCAGCTGAAGGAGGCCAGACAGCAGGAGGAAGCACCACATCACCACCCCCTGCCCTCTCAAAGCACACGTCCAGATCTCTGAAGTCTCCCAGACCCCCAGAGCTGGCTGGCTCAGTTTCCCCATCTGTCAGACCAGGGGTTAGGGTACCTGCCACATCTTCTCAGGACTTATGGGCGCCTAGCCTGCCTAGCCTGCATCATCTGAGACTGGGGGAGCTTGGGTGTGTGAGACACGGAGTGGACTAGCCCTGCCCTCACCCGTGGCATCCTGCCTGCACGCCCCACCCCCGGCCCTCACCAGTAGTTGCAGCCATCAGGCCTGACCAGCTGGGCGCCCAGACAGTGCTGCTTCCCAGTCAGCTCCAGGTCCAGGCAGCTACAGTGACTGGACTGCATGCAGATGGTGCCCTTGGCACTCAGCACCTGGCCTGGGGGACAGTAACAGCCGGGATGGCAGCACCAAACGCAGTGCTGGGGGACAAGGAAGGGAGGGCCTGGGTCAGTGGAAAGCGGGGGGCCCAAGGGGACTGCTGCAGGATGAAGTGGGCACCTGGGAGCCACGATAAAGTGAATAAGGAGGCTGTGGGGGCCAGAGAGGGGGGAAGTGCAATGCTCCGGTTGATAGCTGTCTTTTCTAAACAGTTTATGTCGAGTCTCCACTGGAGTTTCTCCTCCAGGGGAGTGGGGAAGGGACAGCCTGCGAGGAGCTTCCCTGAATGGAGTATCCACCAGACGTTGGGCCCCATGGAGGTTTGAATGGGGACCGAGGCAGATCTCCTAGGATGGAGGGAGCCAGGGACCGGAAAGCTGGAGGGAGCAGTGGGCGTTTGGGAAGGTGCTGGGGCTCCCTGGGAGAGGCTGGGACCACGCACCATGTCCTGGTCCTCCTGCCTCCGTGTGGAGCCTCCAGTCCTCCTTGGACAGGCCCGAGCAGGGCTTCTCAAAGCGCCGTCCCTTCGCCCTAGCTGTTTGCTCCAGCATCTTTTGACACGGGACCACTTCCTTGCCACTGCGCAGGCGCCACTCGACCATGCCCCCTCGCCGGAGGCCGGCCTGGATTCCTCTCCATGGTCCTGGACTGGCCCCGTGCTCCAGAACAGGCGTGCGCCCTCGCGTGCGCACAGGGTCAAGGTCTGCACACCAACGCGCCCCACGTGGGGGGTTTCGGATGATCCACCAAGAGGACTTCCCTTTTCCTGTGTGTTCCTGCTGTTTCTATCATAAAACATGTCAACCGAGAAACATATATGCGGTAAGGATGACAAGGGCTGCCGGATGAGGCTCACTCCCGCTGCTCTCCAGGAGCCAGGCTGGCTGGGCGCTGACCCCTATCCTTCCCACCAACTGCGGACGGCCCCAGCTCAGAGGGACCACACTCTGCCATCTGGCAACGTGACCATCAGGAGCCCAGACTCATCACGAGGTCATCGTAGGAGCAAGGGCAAGGAGGACCACGGGCCCATTCAATTGTGGTGCTGTTGGTCACTGCTGGGGGGAGGGCACTGAGTGTGTAGACAGCTGTGCAGGTCACTCCCCGACCCCCCACCTCCCTGCTGGCCTCCCCAGAATGCTCCCCACAGCTTTCTCACCTCTCCTCCTTGACCCCCATGGCCGTCCCTGGCAGGTACCTGGGCACGGTAGAGCCTGGCAGGCCGCCCCCTGCATCCGAGGCCCTTTTGCAGTACTCCCCCAGACCCTGGGGTGGGGGCTGGCCACAGGCTCGGGTCTGGCTCTGGAGACCCACCCCCTACAGCTCCGGCTACAGCTGGACCAGGGTCCCCAAGGGATCCAGCTTCCAGCTCCTGGGGAATAGAGGAGGAAGCAGTCGTGAGGGGCTGGGCTTGGCTGGGGCAAGGCGGTAGGCACGTCTGGGCTCCATGGGACTCAGGGTCACACTCCCGCAGGAGGCAAGGCTCTTCCTCTGCCTCGGGGCCTGGGCAAAGAGGGGTCACCGAGGCCAGCAGGGGCAGCGGGGCCACGCTGGATGGTGCCCCGCTGGGGGCCCAGTGCAGAAGCGGTGTCTATGGTGCTCGGCTGGGCCACAAGAGGCAGAGCACTCCCTCCATGGGGTCCAGGGTGACCATGTGGGCTGACCTGGGGTGCTCAGCAGGGAGCGGCAGAGAGGACAGCAGAGGCTGAAGGGGCCCAAAGGGCGGGGGTGGGCAGAGTGCGGTGCAGAGGACAGCCCAACCCCTCCCTGCTCCCGCCCCTCCAGAGGGCTTTCCTCCCCAGTGCTACCCCCCACCCCTGCACAGATGCACTCTGGCGGGGCTGGGGAGGGGGGTGAAGTCAGGAGACGCCCCCTTCTCACCCTCCTCACAGTGCCAGGAGGTGCAGTTAGTGACACGAGCCCAGAGACAGAAGAGCTGGTGGAGAAGCAGCAGACGGTGGGGGCACTCTTACAGGCTGAACGTGTCCCCGCAAATTCATATGTTGGAGCCCTAATGTGTGAGCATGACTGCAGAATTGTGACCTTGTTTGGGGAGGGGGGTCTTTGCAGAGATGATCAAGTTAAAATGGGGCCATTAGGGTGACCCAAACCCAGTATGACTGGTGTCCTTCTACAAAGGGGAAATCGGGACACAGGTGCAGACAGAGGGGATATGAAGACCCAGGGAGGAGATGGTTAGGTGAAGCAGGAGTGAGGGATGCCACCACAGGCCAGGGGAGGCCAGGAATTGCCCACAAACTCCCCAAGACGAGGGGGGCTGGGAAGAGCCCCAGCAGACGGAGACGGGTGGGAAGAGTGAGACTGGTGAGGAGGGGGCAGGCAAGCTGCACACGCAGGTTTGGCTCCAAAGAGGTGCACACTGTGCCTGTGGGAGGGGGCATCTCTGTGGCCCATGGAGGCCAACACCCTCCCTGCCCCCCATGCAGAGGAGAGACAGAGGGTCCTCGGGGTCATGGGGCCATTGCAGGGGGCGGCAGCCTCACCAATTCTCACATGGAAGAAGCATAAAACAGCCTGGGGGGTGGAGGCGTCCCCCGTGGGTACAGGGGCAGTCCCTGGAGCAGACCACTGCCAGTATTCCAAATTGCAAAAGACAGCTCCAAGTGGAGCAAAAGCATGTGTATTCACTGAATCCTCATAGCCTGAAGACAGGGGTTTCCAGCTGGAAACAGGAAAACTGAGGAGAGCTATGTGAACACTGAGAAAAGAGGTGGGATGGAAGTTTTCTGGTAGGTGGCCCAGAAGTAAGTGGTCTTCAAGGTGCTTTAAGACCACCTTGTACGAATAAAGCAGACACTTGAACACAGCTTAATTATCACGGAGGGATTTTAGGCAAAATATTAAAAACTAGATAATGGTGAGAGAAAACAGAATGAAAGCCTGAATACTGTGGCTTTGAAACCAGTTTCGGAGGAGACATGCTACCACTGCCATATGACACATTAGTGTTGAGTCAGAGAGATGAAGAACACAGGTGAGGTTCGTGGGCTCATAAGGGGCACTTAAAATGCCTCTTTTATCCCACCAAACCATCTTAATTTCTCCCCATCCTACCCTAGAGGTGTCAGGAAGGGGCTTTGTGATGTCAAGGCTCACCCAGGGCCACCATTGGTTTGGGAAGTGAATTGATGACCTCATAAAGCATAAGGGTGTGCCCCCTTGGCAGGGGTATATATAGGGGTGCTCAGGGGCTCTGGAGGAGACAGCAGCGAGTCTTCAAAATGGCAAAAGACAGCTACAAGTGGAGCAAAGGCACGTGTATTCACTGAATTCTCAGCCTGAAGACAGGGGTTTCAGACTGGAAACTGGAAAACTGAGCAGAGCTATGTGAACACAGAAAAGGAGGTGGGATGGAAGATGTCTTATAGGTGGCCCAGAATTAAATGGTCTTCAAGGCGCTTTAAGACCACCTTGTAGGAAAAATGTGGAATGATCCTCATTTCCACAGACACTTGAATACAGCCTAGTCATTAAGGAGGGATTTTAGGCAAGATATTAAAAACTAGATAATGATGAAAGGTGAGAGAGACAGAATGAAAGCCTGAATACTGTGGCTTTGAAGCCAGGTTTGGAGGAGGCACAATACCCATGCCATGTGACACAGCATTATGAAGTTAGAGAGATGAAGATGGCAGGTGAGTTTCATGGGCTCATAAGTGGCATTTAAAATGCCTCTTTTAGGTCTAGCTTGTCCATTGTGTTATTAGTTTGTGTTTCCTTGTTAATTTTCTGTTTAGTTGATCTACCCATAGGTGTGAGTGGGGCATTAAAGTCTCCCACTATTATTGTACTATTGTTAATTTCCCCTTTCATACTTGTTAGCATTTGCCTTACACATTGTGGTGCTCCTATGTTGGGTGCTGCTGCTGCTGCTAAGTCGCTTCAGTTGTGTTCGACTCTGTGCGACCCCATAGACAGCAGCCTACCAGGCTCCTCCGTCCACGGGATTTTCCAGGCAAGAGTATTGGAGTTGGTTGCCATTGCCTTCTCCGATGTTGGGGGCATATATACTTATAATTGTTATATCTTCTTGAATTGATCCTTTGATCATTATGTATGTCCTTCTTTGTCTCTTTTCACAGCCTTTATTTTAAAGTCTCTTTTATCTGATAGGAATATTGCTACTCCTGCTTTTTTGTGGTCTCCATTTGCATGAAATACATTTTTCCAGCTAGCCCTTCACTTTCAGTCTGTATGTGTCCCTTGTTTTGATGTGTGTCTCTTGTAGACAGCATATATTGGGGTCTTTTTTTTTATTTATTCAGCCAGCCTTTGTATTTTGGTTGGGACATTCAACCCATTTACATTTAAGGTAATTATTGATAAGTATGGTCCCGTTGCCATTTACTTTGTGATTTTTGGTTCGAGTTTACACACCCTTTCTGTGTTTCCTGTCTAGAGAAGATCCTCAAAGCTATGTTGCACAAATCAACGAAGCTATAAGTTGGTTCTTTGAGAAGATAAATAAATTTGACAAACCATTAGCCAGACTCATCAAGAAACAAAGGGAGAAGAATGAAATCAACAAAATTAGAAATAGAAATCGAGAAATCACAATAGACAACACAGAAATAGAAAGGATCCGAAGAGACTACTATCAGCAACTATATGCCAATAAAATGGACAACTTGGAGAAAATGGACAAATACTTAGAAAACTATAACTTTCCAAAACTGAATCAGGAAGAAATAGAAAATAACAGACCATCACAAGCACAGAAATTGAAACTGTAATCAGAAATCTTTCAGCAAAAATAAGCCAAGAACCAGACGACTTCACAGCTGAATTCTACCAAAAATTTAGAGAGGTGCTAACACCTATCTTACTCAAACTCTTCCAGAAAATTGCAGAGGGAGGTAAACTTCCAAACTCACTCTATGAGGCCACCATCACCCTAATACCAAAACCAGACAAAGATGCCACAAAAAAAGAAAACTACAAGCCAATATTACTGACTAACATAGGTGCAAAAATCCTTCACAAAATTCTAGCAAACAGAATCCAACAACATCTTTAAAAGATCATACATCATGACCAAGTGGACTTTACCCCAGGAATGCAAGGATTCTTTAATATCTGCAAATCAATGTAATACACCATATTAACAAATTGAAAGATAAAAACCATATGACTATCTCAATAGATGCAGAGAAAGTCTTTGACAAAATTAAACATCAATATATGATAAACTCTCCAGAAAGAAGGAACAGAAGGAACATACCTCAACATAATAAAAGCTATATATGACAAACCCAGAGCAAACAGTATCCTCAATGGTGAGAAATTGAAAGCATTTCACCTAAAGTCAGGAAGAAGACAAGGGTGCCCACTCTCACCACTACTATTCAACATAGTTTTGGAAGTTTTGGCCACAACAGAGTAGAAAAAGAAATAAAAGGAATCCATAATGGAAAAGAAGAAGTAAAACTCTCACTGTTTGCAGATGACATGATCCTCTACATAAAAAAAAACCCTGAAGATTCTACCAGAAAATTACTAGAGCTAATCAATGAATATAGTACAGTTGCAGGATATAAAATTAACACACAGGAATCCCTTGCATTCCTATACACTAACAATGAGAAAACAGGAAGAGAAATTTGGGAAACAATTCCATTCACCATTGCAATGAAAAGAATAAAATACTTAAGAATATATCTACCTAAAGAAACAAAAGACCTATATATAGAAAACTACAAAACACTGATGAAAGAAATCAAAGAGGACACAAACTGATGGAGAATTATACCATGTTCATGGATTGGAAGAATCAATATAGTGAAAATGAATATATTACCTGAAGGAATCTATAGATTCAATGCAATCCCTATAAAGCTACCGACAGTATTTTTCACAGAGCTAGAACAATAATTTCACAATTTGCAAGGAAATACAAAAAAACCTTGAATAGCCAAAGCAATCTTGAGAAAGAGGAATGGAACTGGAGGAATTAACCTGCCTGACTTCAGGCTCTACTACAAAGCTACAGTCATCAAGACAGTATGGTACTGGCACAAAGACAGAAATATAGATCAGTGGAACAGAATAGAAAGCTCAGAGATAAATCCATGCACCTATGGATACCTTATTTTTGACAAGGGAGGCAAGAATATACAATGGAGAAAAGACAATATCTTTAACAAGTGGTGCTGGGAAAACTGGTCAACCACTTGTAAAAGAATGAAACTAGAACACTTTCTAACACCATACACAAAAATAAACTCAAAGTGGATTAAAGATCTAAACATAAGTCCAGAAACTATAAAACTCCTAGAGGAAAACATAGGCAAAACACTCTCTGACATAAATCACAGCAGGATCCTCTATGACCCACCTCCCAGAATAATGGAAATAAAAGCAAAAATAAACAAATGGGACCTAATTAAACTTAAAAGCTTTCACACAACGAAGGAAAGTATCAACAAGGTGAAAAGACCACCTTCAGAATGGGACAAAATAATAGCAAATGAAGCAACAGACAAAGGATTAATCTCAAAAATATACAAGCAACTCCTGCAGCTCAATTCCAGAAAAATAAATGACCCAATCAAAAAATGGGCCAAAGAACTAAACTGACAGTTCTCCAAAGAAGACATACAGATGGCTAACAAACACATGAAAAGATGCTCAACATCACTCATTATCAGAGAAATGCAAATCAAAACCACAATGAGGTACCATCTCACGCTGGTCAGAATGACTGCTCTCCAAAAATCTGCAAAAAATACATGCTGGAGAGGGTGTGGAGAAAAGGGAACCCTCTTACACTGTTGTTGGGAATGCAAACTAGTACAGCCACTATGGAGAACAGTGTGGAGATTCCTGTAAAGAGTGGAAATAGAACTCCCATACGACCCAGCAATCCCACTGCTGGGCATACACAATGAGTAAACCAGAATTGTATAAGACATTTGTACCGCAGTGTTCATCGCAGCACTGTTTACAGTAGCTAGGACATGCAAGCAACCTGGATGTCCACCAGAAGATGAATGGATAAGAAAGATGCAGTTCATAAGTACGATGGGATTTTACTCAGCTATTAAAAAGAACACATTTGAATCAGTTCTAATGAAACTGGAGCCTATTATACAGAGTGAAGTAATTCAGAAAGAAAAACACCACTACAGTATATTAATGCATATATATGGAATTTAGAAAGATGGTAACGATGGGTCTATATGTGAGACAGCAAAAGAGACACAGAGATAAACAACAGACATTTGGACTCTGGGGGAGAAGTCTAGGGTGGAATGATTTGTGAGAATATCTTTGAGACATGAAACTACCATATATGAAATAGATTGCCAGTCCAGGTTCGATGCATGAGAGAGGGTGCTCAGGGCCAGTGCACTGGGATGACCCAAGGGGTGGGATGGGGATGGAGGTGGGAGAGGTTTCAGGATTGTAAACACATGTACACCTGTGGCTGACTCATGTCAATGTATGGCAAAAACCACTACAACATTGTAAAGTAGTTAGCCTCCAATTAAATAAATATATTTTAAAAAAAGAAAAGCAAAAAAAATTTGCCAATTTAGATGAAATTAAGAAATTCCTTGAATGACACAAATTCCCAAAACTAGCTCAAGAAGAAAGTGAAAACCCTAAATGTCCCTAAATCAAAGACATGGAACAGAAAACTCCAGGCCCATGTGACTTAACTAGTGAATGCTGTGAAATATGTAAAGGAGAAATATCACTAAGCCCATACAATTTCTTTCAGAAAGGAGAGGAGGGGAAACACTTCTCAAATTATTTTATGAGGCCAGCCTTACAAAATACCAAAACCAGATGAAGACATTGCAAGAAAAGACAACCACAGACTAATATTCTTCACTAAGTTAAGCACAAAAAATGAAATGTTAACAAATGTAACCCAGCAATACATAGAGCATTATGACCAAATGAGATCTATCCAAAGAATGAAAGATTGGTTATGCATTAAAAAATCATACACCAGTGTTATTCATCATAATAAAACACAGGAGAAAAACCATATGATCATTTCAATAGATGCTGTAAAATAATTTGACAATATTCAACAACCACTATGATAAAAACTGTCAGAAAACTAGGACTACAGACAGACTTTCTCAATCTGATCAAGGTAACCTACAAAACTCCTACAGCTAACATGATAATGGAGAACAATTTAATCCCTCCAGTGGGGGTGGGGAAGGCTACTCGCCTTGGACTTGGAGGGCTGCAGAGAGGCCTATCCAGCCAGGGGGTGGGGATCAAGTGGCCTGATTGAAGTACCTGCCCCTTCCTCGGGCAATGGACCTGGTCCAGTCACCTCCCATGGCACCAGTGGTTCCCTGGTGGATGCACAGCACCTCCCAGGAAGTGGTGCTCCAGGCCCATCATCAACGCTGGCTGTACTGTGTCTGTTGACTTGAACCGCTTCCAGACCAGAAGTAGACCAGTACCCAGCAAGCCAGCAGACACAGCGTCACTGCCCAGTTGAGGGCCCCCGGCACCTCCAGCCCTCTGGAGAGCTGGAAGACTTTGTTCCTGGAGAGGGAAAGCCCGTGAGAGTTGTGCCTGCAGAGGCCAGGAGACTGGGTTTGTCCTGGGTGACACTGCCCTTCCGGCAGCCTTTGAGTGCCTCTGGTCCCACCGGTGCTTCTGGTGGGGCTGGGGTGAGTCCCCAGCCTGGAGTCCCTGCAGTCTGTGTGCCTGGAGCCCCAGGTGGCCCTGCCCCATTCCGTTCCCAGTGAGTTCAACAGCAGTCCCCGCTTCCCTCCCCATGCGGCCAGCACAGCCCGCTCCGCATCCCTAGTCTCACGACTCCAGGACTGAGTCCCCATGCACCGCCATGGGAAGGCACCTGCACATGAACACAAGCACACACAGATGCCAATGTTCATGTCTCTGACCTGTGCTCTCTTTTACACACACACACACAGACACTCATGTGCATGCACCTGACCACATGCTCTCTCTCTCTCACACACACACACATGTGAATGCCCATTTGCAAGCACCTCCACAAACACACATGCACACGCCTGTGTGCACACACCTGTGCACACGCACTCTCTCACACACTTACATGCACATGGGCTAGCACCTGTGCACTGACACTCTCTCTGTCTCTCTCAGGCACGCGCACACACACACACACACACACACACACACATGCACATCAGATATCCATGTGCATGCACCTGCTCATGTGCACATGGACACACACGGACACACACACGTGAGCTACGTGTGGGACACCAGAGGGACAGACCGGCCCTGACCCAGGATGCCCGACTCCCTTCCGGAAGTTGATGACAAGGACCTGCGCTCAGCAGGACGCTCACCTGTGAGCATGGCCAGGTTGGCAGCAGTGCAGTCTTGGAGGTGCACAGGGACCGGTGCTCACTTGGGGTTTGCAGGCTTGGACCGGAAACAGTCAAGTGCCCTGAAGAGTGGGGTGGGGTCTGTTTGAGCATGCGCACTGAGGAGCTGCCCCCACACTAAAGGGTGGAGCGCCACCCAGAGGCCTCACGGCTGAGCTGGTTACCAGGTTTCTGGGCCTGACACAGGGCTGACTCACAGGGCACAGACCACGTGGGTGTGCGTCTGCACATGTGCATTGGGGCAACATGGCGCACGAACACGTGAAGCTTCTGCAAGGGGCGCCCATTGCCCGAGAGCCTGCAGTCATCGCGGGAACCAGTGGTCGGTGGGAACCAATCCTGTGGCAGGAACTGGGTGTGTATGTGTAGGCGCTCTGCTGATGCTGAGCTGACGGTCTCACTACAGGGTTAGGATCTGTAGGGAGGGTTCAGTCTTTCCGGACGTGGAGGTAGGGGGAGAGCGGTTTAAGATGGAGTCCGAGGCACAAGATGGAGGGGCCACGAGGGCAGCCGATGAAGATGCAGGTGCCAAGGCCTTTGCAGCGGGTATAGCACGTGGCAGCCAAGGTGTGCCTGGTGGTGCTAGTGGCCGCGATGGCCCTCGCAACCCAGCTGGCCCTGGTGACGCCAGTGACCTGGCTGATCCCAGAGGCCCCAGCACTGGAGGAGAGTCAGGTGGCACAGCCAGTTCCATTCTGCAGATCCCAGGGGCACCCCAAGCACCAGGGCCTGGTGGAGACGCTGCACCTGGAGCCAGAGTTCTGAGTAACGGAGCCCTCCAGTTGTATCCTATTCCAGGAGCCCTGGTGGGCCGGGCAGCCACAGGGTTTGGGGTGTGGCCTAGGAGTGGTTTGGGGGGAGGCAGGTGGTGGGGCCTAAACTGCAGGAGGAGGGTACTCTGGGGGGCTGAAGGATATGGGTCAGGGGTGGTCTGGCTGCCAGGCGATGGTGGTGAGGAAAAGCAACCTGAAGGGAACCAGAGGGTCCGGAGGTGATATTCAGGGTGTCCTCAGGGTATAGGCTGGGAGGTCCTGACAGCCTAGGCGGTGGCCTTGTGGGAGAAGGTGGTTCTCTGTGAGCAGGGAGCCTAAGGTACAGGCAAATGACTAGTGTGGATGGTGCCTTAACCATATCTCCACCAGCAGCCTCACTGTGCCTTTCTCATTGCATGAGGAGGTGGACAACGCCTGTCATTTCCGGACTCCACGTACTCAACTGCAAGGGCCTGTTTGGAAAAGCTCTAGGTTAACGGCTGCATGTTGGTTTTGTCAGTTCTAAACAGGGTCAGGGCCGGAGCCGGGAGTGATGGGTGCTAGGCAGTGTCCATTTTCGTCCCAGGAGGAGCCATAATGGAGGGTTGAGCCTAGAGGAGAAGTGTGGTGCTCTGGGCTTGTCGGTGTGCAGGGACAGAGGGAGGACATGCTCCTCTTCCTCCTCCTCCATGGGAACTTGAATTTCATTTTCCCTCCCTTTTAGCCGATTGACTGCTGAAGACCATGGCCTGATCCCCACGTCTATTGCCTTGTCTGGAGCAGCTTTCCTTGGTGATGCGGACCTTGCAGCACTTTGTGCCCCCACTTTTTTTAAGTCTGAGCACAGAAGAGGGGCTTAAACCTAGCCTATGTGCCCTAGCCTCAAGTGTCCTTCCTGAGGGCATTGCTTTCTGCAGTAGTTTGATCGGGCTTCGTCTTGTGCCTGTGCTGCTGCTTGGGGGCTCAGGGTCCACATAGTTTGTTTGGTCGTTGTTAAATGCGGAAAATAAAACTGAGCTACTGTGCTGTCTCTGACTTTAGTTTTAGCTTGTTCACTTTCTAATACTGCATTCATCTTCCAGTTGGAGGGGAGGTTCTGAGATCCAGATATTCAAGGAGTACAACATAAGTGAAGACAATGTAAGAAGTGGGAGAATAAGAAATTTGTGTACTGCAGTTCAGAATTGATTTTGGAATATTTTCTCTGTTTTGTAGTTACATTTATATACTAAGATATAATACCAGAATGTTGTTGTTGTTGTTCAGTCTCTAACTTGTGTCCAGCTCTTTGCAACCCCATGGACTGTAGCACACCAGGCTCTGTATTCCCCGTTTTCTCCTGGAGTTTGCTCAAGTTCATGTCCATCGAGTGGGTTATGCTGTCAAACCGTTTCATCCTCTGTCCTCCCATTCTCCTTTGGCCTTCAATCTCTCCCAACATCAGGGTCTTATCCAGTGAGTCAGCTTTTCGCATCTGCTGGCCAAGTGTTGAAGCTTCAGCTTCAGCATCAGTCCTTCCCATGAAAATTCAGGACTGATTTCCCTTAGGATTGACTGGATTGATCTTGCAGTCCAAGGCACTCTTAAGAGTATCCATGTATCCTGAAACCATGCTAAACTCATTAATTAATTGTAATAGCTCTTTTGTAGATCCCATTGACCTTCCTACATAGACAATCATTTTGTCTTTAAATAAATTCACATTTATTTCTCCCTTTCCAACTGATGTATTTTAACTGATTTCTGTTAAAATGAAGTCTCCAACACTTTGGCCACCTGATACGAAGATCCGACTCATTGCCAAAGACCCTGATGCTGGGAGAGATTGAAGGCAGGAGGAGAAGGGAATGGCAGAAGATGAGATGGTTGGATGGCATCACAACACCATGGGCATGAGTTTGAGCAAGTTTTGGGAGATGGTGAAGGACAGGGAAGCTTAGCGAGAGCAGTCTGTGGGGTCCCAAAGAGTTAAAGACTCGACTGAGCGACTGAACAACAACACACTGATTTCTGTTTTAATGGATTTGACTTTCCTGCTTCTTTGCCTCCTGGTAATTTTACATTGGATGCCAAGCATTATCAAATTTCCCTTGCATGCTTGATATTGTTCTATGCCTAAACTTATTCTTGAGCCTTTTTCTGGATTCCTGTTAAGATGCTTGGAAACACTTTGATCCTTTTGGGTCTTACCATTTAAGATTGGCTCTGTAGGACCAGAGCAGATCTAAATGTAGGATGAACTTAATTAAGTGAAATCTTCAATGTCTGAGAAAGCTATAGCTGGGAAAAAAGGACTCTTTTTAAAATTTATATTTATGAAAATAATGTTTATTTTTGGCTGTGCCGCATCTTGTTAACTGTATGCAGTTTTTCTTGCTTGCAGCCAGTGGGAGCTACTCTCAAATTGCTGTGCTCAGGCTTCTCATTGTGGGGGCTTCTCTTGTCATGGAGCATGGACTCTAGATCGTGGTGAGCTCAGTAGTTGAGGCACAGGGGCTTAGTTGCACCAGGCATGTGGGATCTACCCTAACCCTAACCCTAACCTTAACAATTCTTTGGGAGAGGTACTATTATACCCTCATTTTGCAAACAAGGAAGTTAAAACTCAGAATTGACGTGTGGCTTGCGAAGAGGTCAGACTGGAATCCAGGTGTGGTCTGTCTACCTCCCAAGGCAACGCCCTTGACCACACCACATACCCTGGCCTTTCACTGCACCTTGGTGCCTACCCAAGGGATACAGGGCCTAGGAGTAGAAATCCACTGGGGTCTGAGCAGGCGAGTTCCGTGGGTCCATGTAGGAAGGCATCATCATCCACCTGGGGTTGAAGCCCAGCGTCTGGGGTAGTGTGGGTAGAAGGTGTCATGCAGATAGATGATGGAGGGTACGCCAGCTGCCAGTGCTGCATCTTGTACAGCTGCTCCTGGCAGAGACAGAGACCTGGCTGCACAGGTGCTGTGGAGCAGACAGGCTGTGTGTGCACGCACACACAGTCTTCAAGGGAAAACCCACCCAGACAGAAGACCAGAGAGGGGAGGCCCCAGTGTATGCATGACCACGTTCAGGCCTGGGCCCTCTCCCAGGATGGATGAATGGTCATGCCATTGTCACACGGGACCCTGGGGCTCCCCAACTACACATGGCACCTTGGGTGCTCACACAAATCAAAGGTTCTCCTGGAGCTGACCTGTGACCAGCACACCTTCCAGAGCACCTCTCCCCGATGCTCCTCCCCACCCACAGCCCCCACTGCCTCTTCAATCCACTCTCCACACTCCAATGCCCCGACCATGGCTGGAGTCTTCCTGGGTTCTCCACAGCTCTCCATCCAACAGCTGGAATCCCACAGGGATGCATGTGATCTACAGGGTTCTGCGGGTCCTGACCCATCTGCCTCTCCAGCATCACCTCCCATGACTGCTCTGGCCTCCAGTCCACATACCTGCCTGCCCACCTGCTTCAGGCCTTGGAAACACACTGGGCCATCTCTTCCCTGGGCCCCAAACCTGCTCACCCACACCCCTCCTTCAGGTTTCAGCTTAAAGAGCACTTCCTCTGGAAAGCCTGCCACAAGTTCTGAGGAAGATCAGGTCCCCTGCTCTCAGCTCTCAGAGCACTGGTGTTTCTCCTGTGGTTAGCCTCCCTCCCTACATCAGGGGATCGTGTGCCAAGTTCACTGCAGTCCACTCACCTCTACCACCAGAAGTGGTACGGAAAAAATTCATTGCATGAATGGATGAACATAACACATCCATAGAGTATTAAAACTCAAGGACCTAGACCCAGTGAGGGTTCATTGCAGACCCTGCTCCACAGCACCCCTGGAGCTTCCCTCACAAGTGCATCCTGAACCAGTGTCGTGGATAGACACAGGTGCAGTCAAACAAGCAGGAGAGCTGACCCGGCACACCCTATCCTACCAGCCTGCTGGCTCAACCCTGGTTCCCTGGACAGCTCACCAGTGCTCACAGCACCTCTTAGGAGCACTCAGCACTCAGTAAGTGGAGCTCTCCCCGGCTGTGCCCACAGCTGCTCCTCCTGTCTAGACCCCAGGTCCCCAGGGAAGCTGACCAGACAGTCTGTTTGCAAGACTCACTCGGGCTACTCTGGCACATTCAGACTTCCTCCTACTCTTCAGGAAGGATTTACCTGTCACTGTCCATCCCTACCCTCCCTAGAAGACTTCCTTAGAGCAGCTGTTATGACTCTGTCTGGCTGGAGTGACTCCAGAGATCTCTCCAGTCGGCAGTAAACCTTCACCAAGCCCAGGAGTAATTGCATGGTGCCTGCTCATGGTGCAAAACCACAACAGCACAATGAATGTACATAACTGTCTAGAAAGTAGGCCACAGTGGGCTTCTGGAATGCTTCCTAGGAACCCAAGAAAAACAGGGTCTGGGGAGAAAGTTGTCAAGGCAACTTTAAAGAATTCTTGGGAAAGGTGGAAACTTTTATCTGTTTCTCTGGGGCAGCCACATTTTGGAACATTTTTGTTAGGGAGTTAGAATAGAAAAAAGGATTCCAGAATGGTGGTGGCTGAAAGACAAGGAAGGGAAAATCCTGCAAAGAATAGAACAAAGGAAGTTCAGAGGACCAGAGTGAGGACCTCAGGTAGAACAAGCAACGCTCTTGGCTAGCCCAATTTATATAAGGCAGGCCCAGGGGAAGGGAAAACATTTAAAAGAAGGTTTCTCTCCTTCCTGCGCACACACTCTCTCTCTCACTCGCTTGCACTCTCTCCCACGTGTGCTCTCTCTCTCTCTCTCCTCTCCACATCTTTTCACTCTGCCTGTTCTCATGCCTCAAGGATGTACTTTCCTTTTATTTTCTAAATAAAAGTGAACTTTAACACGGAGCTGTTAACACTGATCTCTCTGAGAGCTATAACGTGGTCTGTCTGAGAGCTGAGAGCTATAACATGGTCTGTCTGAGAGCTGTGATATGCCAAGGGCTTTTACGTCCATCACTTCAAGTTTTTGTTAAGAGGAGACAGAACCTAGGAAATTGCACGCTCCCCTGACAATTTTTGATTGCTAACAATAATTTACCAGACTTCCCTCAGGATCCAGTGTTTAAGAATACACTTTTCAACGCAGGAGATGTGGATTTGATCGATGGTCAGGGAACTAATTGGAGAAGGAAATGGCAACCCACTCCAGTACTCTTGCCTGGAGAATCCCATGGACAAAGGAGCCTGGTGGGCTACAGTCCATGGCATCACAAAGAGTCGGACACAACTGAGCGACTAACACACACAGGGAACTACGATCCCACATGCCACAGGGCACCTAAGCCCATGCTCTGCAGCCAGAGAAGCTGACGTGCCACCACGAAGACCCAGCACAGCCCAAACAAAGAGAGAAAGAGACTCAATATTTTAAAAAACATTGAGGGAATGCAAATAAAGACACTACTGGACTACTGACAAACTACTTATTTTTTGCAGCCAAAGATGGAGAAGCTCTATACAGTCAGGAAAAACAAGAATGGAAGCTGACTGGAGCCCAGATCATGAACTCTTTACTGCAAAATTCAGACTTAAATGGAAAAAGTGGGGAAAATCACTAGACCATTCAGGTATGACCTACATCAAATCCTTTATAATTATTCAGTGGAAGTGAGAAATAGATTCAATGGATTATATCTGATAGACAGAGTGCCTGAAGATCTATGAATGGAGGTTCTTGACATTGTACAGGAGGCAATGATCAAGACCACTCCCAAGAAGAAGAAATGCAAAAAAGGCAAAATGGTTGTCTGAGGAGGTCTTACAAATAGCTGAGGAAAGCAGAGAAGCTAAAGGCAGAGGAGAAAGGAAAGATACACCCATTTGAATGCAGAGTTCCAAACAATAGAAGGAGAGATAAGAAAGTCTTCCTCCATGATCAGTGCAAAGAAATAGAGGAAAATAACAGAATGCTAATGACTAGAGATCTCTTCAAGAAAAAAAGAGATACCAAAGGAACATTTCATGCAAAGATGGGCACAATAAAGGACAGAAATGGTATAGACCTAACAGCAGCAGAGGATATTAAGAAGTGGTGGCAAGAATACACAGAGAAACTACACAAAAAAGATCTTCATGACCCCAATAACCACAATTGTGAGGTCAATCACCCAGAGCCAGACATACTGGAATGTGTAGTAAAGTGGGCCTTACAAAGCATCATTACAAAAAAAAGCTAGTGGAGGTGGTGCAATTCCAGTTATTTCAAATCCTTAAAGATGATGCTGTAAAAGTGCTGCAGTCAATATGCCATCAAATTTGGAAAACTCAGCAGTGGCCACAGGACTGGAAAAGGTCAGCTTTCAATCCAATCCCAAAGAAAGGCAATGCCAAAGAATGTTCAAACTACCACACAGCTTCACTCATCTCACACCCTAGTAAATTAATGCTCAAAATTCTCCAAGCCAGGCTTGAACAGTATGTGAACCGTGAATGTCCAGATGTTCAAGCTGGATTTAGAAAAGGCAGTGGAGCCAGAGATCAATTTGCTAACATCTGTTGGATCATCAAAAAAGCTAGAAAGTTACAGAAAATCATCTACTTCTGCTTTATTGACTATACCAAAGGCTTATGCCAGTTGATGCTTTTGAACTGTGGTGTTGGGGAAGACTCTTGAGAGTCCCTTAGACTGCTAGAAGATCCAACCAGTCCATCCTAAAGGAAATCATTCCTGAATATTCTTTGGAAGGACTGATGCTGAAGCTGAAACTCCAAGACTTTGGCCTGATGTGAAGAACTGACTCATTGGAACTCAGAAGATGGGGTGGAAAATTCAGTTTGTTGCAGTCAATCCTGAGCTTCCTTCTTTTCTTTTGGAAGCTATGTTTTTTAAATGGCATTTTTATATAAATTTTACTTGAGCAGGTATTTCTGCATAAGAACTGAACTCAGGATTGTGGAAGGAGGGCTCTGAATAAAATATATTTCCTGTCATTGAAAACAAAACCTCAGCTGTACAATTGTAAAGATGAATTCTGCTCTGTGAGAGACAGGTCGGGACTTGTCATTATTCTAGCTCTCTGTCCCACCCAGAGAGTGACACTTCATCTTTTATCAGCAGTTCTGTTCTCAGCCCAGTGCTATCCTGTTTCATCTTCTCCTCTCTCTCCTGGAGCCCCGCTGTGGTGGCCGCTGTCCGTGGTGCTGGAGTGGTGTGTGGTGTGCTGCATGGTGGCATCTGGGTCTCTTGACATGTGTGACTCATGTTCCAGTGCTGTTTTAACACTGTGCCTCTGTAACTGTTTGTGCTGCTAGCTGCTACACGGAAGCAATCATGCTGTTCTCAAGGCAGTCCACCCTTGATGATTTAGATGGACCAGAAACTGTGCCTAAAACGAGTGAGTGCACTCGGTCTGGGCTCCATAAAATGCTCAACATGGATGTGTCCTCCTCGTCAGCTGAGAGCACCAGCTTAGCCTCCAGATGCTCACCGGTGCATGCTTTGTCCATGACCATGTCAACCCCTTCCCGTGTCATTGCACAGATGAGTTATTGTGACCTGTGTGTTTTCATTCACTTTTGTCTGAAGAAGATGCATGACTAATGAAAGCATAACCAGCATCCTTCGTGGGACACAACTTGTCATTCCCAGGACAGTCTTCTATTCAACTAACCACTTTTTGCTTTTTGTCTGTTAGGAGTTTCTTAAAAATCCTACTATAAAAATGTGCTCCATTTTTAAAGTATTTCACACTTTCTATTTCCAAAGGAGCAAATATGTTTCCTCCTTGGTTGAAGGTGCCCGTAGGCAGTCGTCACGGGGAGAAATGGGTCAGGAAGTGTAGGAAACTTTCTCATAATATTGTCCAAAGATACACACAGTAGGAGATAATCCCAAATCCTGTATGTAGTCACATTTGGTCAATACAGAATGAAGCTGTCCATATGCTATGTGCCCAACTGACATGAAAGTTAGAATATATTCAACATTGTTTTTAAAATAATATTATTATGAAGTAGAATATATTACCTTGGGAGACTTTAACTTGTTTGGTTTGGGAAAGATTACTCTGGGTTTATGCTTTCTCATTAAATCCCAGGATAAAAACTATAATCATGTATAGAAATGAAATCACTTGCTTAAAATCCAAAAGCTTTTCTTTGAAAAGTCAACAGGAGAACAGAAGCACAAGCTGTATTGTGCTTATCTTGACATCAACCATCCACCCAAATAACCCAATCCGAAACTAAGGGCAGTGTTGGCAAGTCAGCCAGTGTTAGGTCCTTCTCACCAGCTGCTATGTACGTATGTACATTCAGAGCTGCAGGAGGCTAGTGCTGGGTGTTTTGGGGAATGCCATCACCATTTAAGAAGTCCTCTGGTGGGCACATGCTATGCCATTCCAATCTGTTGATTCCTAAATGTACCAGGATTTACCTGAATCCCTTTGGAGCCAGACCTCGTCAAAAATCATAGAGAGTTTTTTAGTAAATCTTAAAGAAATTATTATAATAGCCAGGACATGGAAGCAACCTAGATGCCCATCAGCAGACAAATGGATAAGGAAGCTGTGGTACATATACACAATGGAATATTACTCAGCCATTAAAAAGATTTCATTTGAATCAGTTCTAATGAGATGGATGAAACTGGAGCCCATTATACAGACTTAAGTAAGCCAGAAAGATAAAGACCAATACAGTATACTAACACATATATATGGAATTTAGAAAGATGGTAATGATAACCCTATATGCAAAACAGAAAAAGAGACACAGATGTACAGAAAAGACTTTTGGACTCTGTGGGAGGAGGCGAGGGTTGGATGTTTTGAGAGAACAGCATCAAAACATGTATATTATCAAGGGTGAAACAGATCACCAGCCCAGGTTGGATTCATGAGACAAGTGCTCGGGGCTGGTGCACTGGGAAGACCCAGAGGGATGGGGTGGGGACGGAGGTGGGGGGCAGATCGGGATGGGGAATACATGTAAATCCATGGCTGATTCATGTCAATGTATGGCAAAAACCACTACAATATTGTAAAGTAATTAGCCTCCAACTAATAAAAATAAATGGGAAAAAAAACCAGAGAGAGCATGCCTGTTATAGGTTATGGTCCCTCTGGAAGTTAGAACTTGGTGTGGGGCTAGCTTCAGTGGTCTGAAAACTGAATGACTAGTCAGTTCCATGGCCATGTTTAATCAAGGTAAGTCTTAGCCAACAAGCATTGTCTTGGCATTCCGAGAGCCTAATGTGTTATGCACATCTAGGGCCAAAACCCTGGGGCCACTGAACACCCCCAAATTAGGATCAAGAGCTCATGCAAGTCTGGCTCTTCAGTTTCAGGGCTCAGCCAGATGCATTCATTTATTCACATGTGTGCACCAGTGTCTATGACAAGAGGAATGGGTACAGTCTGCACCTTTGAGCATCTCAGTGATATGACCCCAGCTGCTCACACATACTATTCAGGGAGCAGCACCTTCTCAGATGATCACTTCTCAGCCTAACAGACGATCATGGCACACCCCATACACTCAGCATCTCCAGGTGACTTTCCCCCTCTTTTCAGGCCCAGGTGTGTTGAGGTACTCAGCACAGCAGGCAGGCCTTCATTTCACAACTGTGGCTGCTGTACTTTCGTTTCCAGTGTTTCTTGCATGAACCTGTCAGGGAGAGTTAGAAGGAGAGGAGGGATGCAAAAGGGAAGACAGAACACAGAAGTAGAGTGAAGACCAGGGCAGAAGGGCTCCTGGAAAATGAAGCTGGAAGAGGAGCGGGCAGTGCAAAGCCATTGGGAGGAGAAAGTGGGAGGGCAGTCGGAGGGGAGAGTGGGTGCAGCCCCCAAAGAGACCCTGGGGCAGAGAGTGGTAGGTGGGGCTTCCACATGCCAGGAAAAGGGAGGCAGGAAAAGGACGATGGTGAGCATTCAATCAGGTGTCAGAGGCACCAGTGAGAAAAGGCACAGGATAGAAGTGCACAGAGGAGCCAGCATGAAGGACGAAGCAGGCTTTATCTTGCCAATGGCCCACCATTCCAGGCCTCCCCTTAAGGTCTGGGGTCTGTTGAGGGTAGAGTGCATCTGGGCCATGACCTGTGGACCCAGCCAGTTGAGATATCTCCTTTCCCTCAGCACCTTTCCTTATAATCTGTGCTCTGGGGGGTGCGCTGTGCTCACTGAGTTTTGACTGGAAATAAGCAGTGTGCCCTGGGCCTAGGAACATCTGTGGGACTGAAAAGCTATGCATGGGAGGGTTTGGTGCCCTGGGACCCGCTGCCCAGCACCCTTCCCCTGTCTCTGCACCCAGACCTGATTATCCAGAAGGAGCAAAGCAGATGGAATGTGGGGAGTGAGAGGGTGTCCCCCCATGTGCCTGGGTGTGTGTTGGGTGCCGCAGGAGGCTGGGGGGTTCCTGAGGCTAGGCGGCACCCTCCGTGTCTCCCTACAGTGAGCCCATGCAGTGCACAATGCTGTACTCCACCAGGGGAGCACAGAGACCATCGAGGAGGTGGAGGCTGAGCAGGATGAGGAGGTGCCCGAGTGGGCCCAGGAGACCGAATCCCCACAGGATCCCATGGAGGATGGTGACGGGGAGGCCCTGCCATCCTACAGTAAGGCCATCAGCTTTGAACAGCTGTCCTTCGACTCCCAGGATGACTCGGCCGGCCAAACCCCCATGGAGGTCAGCCCAGATGACAGCCACTTGGACTGACTGGAGGCCAGCATCTTGCCACCCCTGACTCATGAGTTGATAGCCAGCGAGCTGCTGCTGAACAAGTAAGAGCTGTGGCCACAATGATGGAGCTGAGAGTGACCCTTAGGGTCCACTAGGCTGCTGGGTGCAAAGATCACATGGAAAACATCTCCCCAAATATTTACAACCACATGCATGCTCATGTCTGTCTCTGTAACACGATAGGAGGTTGACAGCACAGGATGCCTGGGGACCCAGGCAGCAGGGAGGGGCGGGCAGGGACTCACCATATGGAATTAGTGCCCAGGAGGAACTGAGGCCAGTATTCTGGCAGGATGTTCCAAGATGACGAGCTGGAGGAGTCAGATAAGTTCTACGTGGGGCAGCCGTACTTTCTGCTGCTCTTCTAGGCACTGTACAACATGCTGGTGGCCTGCTCCGAGATGGTGTGCTACTTTGTCATCATCCTCGGCCACATGGTCTCTGCCTTTATGATCACCCTTGTGCTGCCCATCCTCATCTTCCTCTGGGCCATGCTGTCCATCCCCCGGCCCAGCAGGCGCTTCTGGATGATAGCCGTCATCTACAAGGAGGTAGGCTTCCCTCCAGTGGACCTGCCTGACCCCTGCTTCACATAAATAAATAGAGGGATCATCTTAGATCAGCACGTGATTATAACCAGCAGTTGTTGGCGCTGAGAACTCTAGTTGTCTTTTCACATCTCACACCTCATACAACATAGGAGCTAATATCATTCTGTACAACAGGGATAAGGAACAGCTTTTATGAGATTAAATAATTGGTCCAAAGTGGGCTTCCATGGTGGCTCAGACAGTAAAGAATCTGCCTGCAATGCACGAGACCCAGGTTTGATCCCTGGCTCGGGAAGATTGCCTGGAGAAGAAAATGGCTACCCACTCCAATATTCTTGCCTGGAGAATCCCATGGACAGAGGAGACCGGAGGGCCACAGTCCATGGGGTTGCAAAGAGTCAGACACAACTGAGTGACTAACACTTTCACTTTCACTTTACCCAGCTAGGGAGTGGTGGGGGAGGCTTTTTGAGGTCTGGTGTCTGCCCTGTGATATTGACCAGCAAGACAGTAAGTGTGAGGCAGACACAAGCATGGTGCCAGGGCCAGTGCATGGTCAGTGAGTGGACATTGGGTCAAACAATACAGTTAGCACTTGAAACACAGTTGGATGCAATTAACCCTGATGATGTAGACATTGGAGGACTGTTTCAACGTCAATCTCTACAAACATCTCTGTGTTTACACCCTGAGCTGGCAAGGTTTTGTTTCATTTGCTTTTATTTCTTCTTGAGGAGAACTTCCAGTGAGCAATAAAATGCTGAGAAGAAAGAAAGCAGAATAAAGTGAAAATTGTCTATAGTGTCTGTGCAGTTTGCTCCTAAAGATTACGAGCAAAGCCATGCTTGCAGAATAAGGATCCTCCTGTTCACAGTTGTCCTAATCACCTCATTTAATAGCTGAATATTTGTATAATCATCTAATTGAATCAACACAAACTAGCCCTTGCATGCACGCTAAGTCACTTCAGTCATGTCTGACTCTGCAACCTCATGGACTGTAACCCTTCAGGCTCCTCTGTCCATGGAATTCTCTAGGCAAGAATACTGAAGTGGGTTGCCAGTCCCTTCTCCAGGGGAACTTCCTGACCCGGGGAACAAACCCACATCTCTTATACCTCCTGCATTTGCAGGTGGGTTCTTTACCACTGGTGTCACCTGGGAAGCCCAGAAACTAGCGCACTCCCTGACAATAGAAGAAGTCATTTGAGCCAAGTCAGGAGTAACCTCCATGGCCCCAGTGTGTCTGCAGTCACAGGACCTGGAGACGTGGTTCTGGCCTTGTCTTGAGGTTGATATCTGTGGAAGGAGAATTTGTTATTCCACATGCTGTGTGCATTCCCAGCACCAAAACTGAGACTTTTCCCCTTAATGTTTGTATCACTCTTCCTCATCTAGAACTATTCTTAAAGGGAGTCATTTCTTCTAATTTCTTGCATCTGTGCAGGTGGCCATTGTGGTCAAGGAACTATTCTTAAAGGGAGTCATTTCTTCTAATTTCTTGCATCTGTGCAGGTGGCCATTGTGGTCAAGTACCTCTTCCCATTTGGGCTCTTCCCCTGGAACAAGAATGTGGAACTGAACAAGAACAAGCCTTACCACCCACCCAACAGCATCAGGGTGGAGACGAAGAATGCCTACATGCTCTATGATCTAATCCAGCTTCTGGCACCTTCTTCCACTGCTCCATCCTGAAGGTACTGCCCACCCATTACCCCTGGATATTCCTGAGAACCCTGAGCTGGGATCACGAGGGGCTGGGGGGCCACAGACAGGGTCTGTGTGCTCTTGTTTTCTTTGTTGACAGTTTTGTTCATGCCATTCGTTTTCTCAACACTGTGTACTCAATAATCGAGTTTGTGATCAATTGGGGGAGATTTCCCCCTATTTCTACTCTGGGATGCATGCTTGCATGCTAAGTTGCTTTAGTCATGTCTGACACTTTTGCAACCCTGTGACCTATAACCTGCCAGGCTCCTCTGTCCATGGGATTCTCCAGGCAAGAACACTGGAGCGGGTTGCCATGCCCTCCTCCAGGGAATCTTCCTGACCCAAGGATTGAACCCACAACTCTTATGTCTCCTGTATTGGCAGACAGGTTCCTTACCACTAGCGCCACCTGAGAAGCACACCCTGGGATGAAGGCACCCTAATGATCCCACATTTGTGGGGATTCCACAAAAGGTGTGTGGTGCTTACTGCTGTATTCACCAAGTCGTGCCTGAGTTGAAGACAGATCACTGGAGAGTTAGTATTTGGGGTCTCCTCTCCAGTTTGACCTTGGCCCACCCCCTTTTAGGAGCATTGCTTTTCTCATGGATTTTGGCTCTGAAACCACTGATTTAATGAGAGACTGTCCAATCCATGGGCCTGGGGATGCCAGGCTGCACTCCCAGAGAGGCCACCTCTGAGAAAGCCATACCTGTATTGCTCTGGGAAGATAGGTCTGTGGGTAACCTTTTCGGGATCTGTACCTCCTGTCATCCTGCTGAGCACCTGCAGGGTTTCTGATCTCAGACACTGTGAAACATAAGCTGAACTTGTGATATGCCACTCAACTCTACATGTTAGAGATTGTCACAGTATGCTTTGGATATAGTGATGTGTCTATGGTCAGAATCTCACTTTCCCTCCCTTGTTTTAACTGTGTCTCCTTGTATTGATATAGCATGTCTTACATTCATTTTATCAAGTAGTGTCTTTGTTAGTTCCTTTTCAGAACAAGCTTGGCCTAAGTTAAGGCACACACATGCCACATCCAGCACAGTGGTTGAGAAAGACCTGAAATGGGGGTGAGCACATAATGAAAAGACAGACACATATAATTTGGCAAGTGGGGAGTCAGGGGCCCCTCTTGCTCTCCATGACAGGAAGACAAAATGGCTCCTTTCAGCCCACAGTTTTATTGGCAGAAGTCACATGAGATCATTAGGGAATAGCTACCCTGGGGAGTTTGATTAGCGAAGGCTCTGCCGTTGATCAGGAATATCTTATTTTGTTTCTATGGGGAAGGACACAGGGGTACACAGTGAAGTGGACCAGAGAGCACATCCCTCCCCAAGAATGTCTATTTGGCATGCTTACTGGGACAATCATGAGGACGCAGTTTGCCACACCCTCGAGTCATGGGGCAGGTTCTGGTCTCTGCTCCGCCAGGCTGCAACACACACATACATGCACACACACACACACACACATGTAAATGTGTTTTTAACCTCTATCCTACTTGGTGGGCTGTTTCACACTGGCTTTTGTCTATGTGGACTATGACCAAGACCTTCACTTTGCCTTCTGCCACCTTGCAAACTGCCAGTCCCTAACCCTCCATTTGAGGGGGTCTTTCCTGAGTCATTGGGGTGTGATGAGTTTGAAATGCTACATATAGGTAGATAATAAGCTTTCTTAGGATCCCTGACCTTGCTTTGGTTTTCTAATTTTTTTTTTTTTTTTGTAATTTCAGCTTTGTTGATGTATTGTTGCTTAGTTGCTAAGTCATGTCCAACTCATTGTGATCCCATGGACTACAGCATACTAAGCTCCCCTGTCTTTCACTGTCTCCTGGAGTTTGCTTAGATTCATGTCCATTGAATCAAAGATGCCATCAAAATATCTCATCTGTCACCTTCTTCTTCTCTTGCCCTCAATCTTTCCCAGCATCAGGATATTTTCTAATGAGTCAGCTATTCCCATCAGGTGGACAAAGTATTTGAGTTTCAGCTTTAGCATCAATCCTTCTGATGAATATTCAGAGTTGATTTCCTTTAGGATTGACTGGTTTGATCTCCTTGCTGTCCAAGGAACCCTCAAGAGTCTTTTCCAGCAACACAGTTTGAAAATGTCAATTCTTTGATACTCAGCCTTCTTAATGGTCCAACTGTCACATCCGCACATGACTACTGGAAAAACCATAGCTTTAACTAAAGGATACTTTGTTAATTTATAATTGGTCAGTGAAATTGTAATCTGTCAGAAGTGTACACATGGTGATTTGATAAACATATATATGGTGAAAGGACCCCAGTCAGTTTAGTCAACATATCCACCACTTCCTCACCTGCCTATTGGTCGGTGTTTGGTGGGAACACTTAGGTTGTGCTCTCCTAGCAGTCTCCACTGTCCATCAAGGTCGTCGGCTGCAGTCGCCCTGTTTGACATGTGGTTTCCTATCCTGAGGGACACATCCTGGTGGCTAAGGTGTCACAGGACCAAGTCCCAGCCTCTGGCTGGACAGCTGGCTGAGCTGTCCCGTCCCTGTCTCCTCAGTGTCATGGCCTTTGGGACAAAGACGACATCATGGACAGTTACTCAGAAAAGGTGGAGTTGGGTGATGAGCTGTCCCTTGACCACGGCAGGAGGGCCTCTTCCGACTTGCTCAAGTCCATCAACCTGGCTCATCCATGGAGTCAGGGCACGTGACCTTCCCTAAGCATCAGGCTGCTGTCCAGGGAAGTGCTCCAGCAGCAGCTCCCAGACATCACAGGGGTCCAGCTTTTCCTCAAATAGGTCTAAGAGAGGTATTGCCACATGGTGTCACTGCAAGGACTCCTGAGTGGAGTCATCCCCTGGTGCCAGAGGGTCAGCGGCAAGAAAGCTGGGTGCTGTTGAGGTGGAAGTTACTGTGATGTGAAATGAATGTACTTTGTAACTAGACAGAATAAGTTCAAATCCTGGCTGAGCTGTGGGTGCTCACACCCCTGTCCAGGGTGTCTCTCTGAATTACCCAACCCCCACAAAGGACAAGTATTTCAGGTTTTGGTGAAAAGTGGCCAGCACACTGCCTCGTACCTAGTGTCAGACACAGTGTAGTTGTCAATCATACCCAGAGATTCTGCCGGTGTGCCCTGAGTGAGGTACATCATGATTTATTTTGAAAGTACACTTAGATTTAATCAATAGGAACTTTAAGCCAAACTACCTGGTTATCTCCTATGCTAGTTACTAATTTCTTACTAAACAGCCAGAGACAGGAAAGTACATGTGTGTTATGGTTGCCCCTCTTGGGGTAACTGCACTTTCATGTTGACAACACTCCTGTCTGAAGCTCTCCAGACCCTCTGTATTCATCTGAAAAAGATAGTTTTCTACCACTGGCAGGCCATCTCGTATTGGTTTTACAGCTAGAGAAATTTGGCCCTGAAAAAAGGCGTGGTCCCGGACCCAGACTAGAAAACCCACGACCAAAACCTGGGATCCCATCGGGCAGGAATAAATCTGCTCCCCAGTCTAATTCTTCCTGGGACAGAGGTCCCACAGCCACCCGGGAAGGAGCCATCAGCGGATGCGAAAACCTATGGATGCCTTTGGCTACAGAAGCAGAGTGGGGGCTGCAGACCCCAAGTTCTCCATCACTGTACTTACAGGCATCTGAGCATCTCGCCCTCTAACCAGCTTCCAACTGTCCCTCTGTCGTGGGGGTGGCAGGCTTCTACGATAATTACAGCAACAAATTCACAACTCACAATGCATCTCGGTTCCTTCTTGCCTCCAAGCAGCATAAGCAACAGGAACAGCAGCCAGAAAGGAAGCAGTGTTGGGAGCATCAAGCAGAAGAGCAGATGGAAACTTTACATGGAGAAGCTGCAAGAACACTTGATCAAAACAAAAGCATTTATCATAAAGAAGTGAGACTTATTATTGCCAAAACATAGGAGGAGGAGGAGGTGGTGAGGGAGGAGGTGGTGGAGGAGGAGGTGGTGGGGGAGGAGGTGGGACGAGGAGGAAGAGGGGGAGGTGGAGGAGGTGGAGGAGGAGGAGGAGGAGAAGGACCCCTGGAGGAAGTGGCTGCTGCTGCAATACCCAGTCTTTCCCAGAGCCCTCTGGATGTCTGCCCCTCTCCCACTGCCATGGCTGCCACTCTGGGGAGTCCACCTGAAGACCACGGTCTCAGCAGGCAAGATGAAGTGCCAAGCACCTAATGTGACCAGTAAGATGCCAGATCCTGGCTCCGAGATGCACTACGGGTGGAGAAGAATGAGCTGGTGCAATTCTTGCTCATAAGGTGTCTTGCAGGCAGCAACTTGCCAAGGAGCCAATCACAGAGGCAGAAGTGCTGAATAGTGTGCTCAAAGATTACCAGGACCATTTCCTGGTGGTCCTCGGTCAAACCTCACAGTACCTGCAGCTGGTCTTTGGCTTGGAGGTGAAGGAGGTGGGCCCCAGTGAGCATACCTACATCCTGGTCCCCTTCCTGGGCCTCACCCTCAATGAGATGCTGAGGGATGGGCAGAGATTGCCCAAGGCCGGCCTCCTGGTGGTGATCCTGTGCCTGATTGCTGTGGAGGATGACCATGCCCCTGAGGAGGAGATCTGGGAAGCACTCAGCATGATGGGGGTGTGTCCCAGTAGGAACACTTCATCTATGGGGAGCCCAGGGAGCTGCTGACCCAAGTGTGGGTGCAGGAGGGGTACCTGGTGTATCAGCTGGTGCCTGACAGTGACCCTGCTCTCTACAAGTTCCTGTGGGGTCCCCAGGCCTATGTGGAGACCAGCAGGTTTAAAGTCCTGGAGTATTTGGACAGAGTCAGTTGAAGGATCCCAGCTCCTTCCACCCCCTCTGCAGAGGCTGCAAGGGAGGAGGGGGGAGGACTCTGAGCCAGAGCAGCAGCCAGGCTCCTTCCAGGCCCACGTCCATCAGCTTTTCTTGGGGACAGGAAAGGAGGCTGATCCTTCCCTCTGTGATTGAAGAGGGAACAGTCAGCCTTCTCAGCAGTGAGGGTCCAGGCCCATTGGGGGAACCCGGTGTGTGGCATCTTTGTGGTCCTGTTCTCTACAATGACATGGAGACTCATCTCTGTTTTCCTTAGGAATTTTTCAAATATATAAGAGTGTGATGTCATGAGAACCGTGGATGGGATGTCATACATACAGTGGTGTGATTTAATAGAGTGGATATTGTGTCTTATATAGTGCATATGATATCAAACTTATAGTGGGTGTGATACCATCGATACAGTGTGTGTGATAACACAGATATTGTGGATGTAATAGCAGATATAGTGGATGTGATGTCAGATATATTGGTGGTGTTCTCATACACTGTGTGATGTCATATATACTGGGTATGATGTTACAAATACAGTGGGTGTGATGTCGTAAATACAGTGGCTGTGATGTCACATGTATAGTAAATGTGATGTCATAATCAGTGGTGTGATGTCATAAAGAGTGGATATTATGTCATATATAGTGCATAAAATATCATAAATATAGTGGGTTTGATATCATTGATACAGTGGGTGTGATGACACAGATACAGTGGGTATGATGTCAGATAAAGTTGTGTTCTCATACAGTGTGTGATGTCGTGTATAGTGGATATATTGTCATATATATATTGGATGCGATGTCATACATACAGTGGATATGATGTAGCAGATACAACAGATGCGATATCACATACAGTGTGTGTGATGTCACCTATAGTGGCTGTATTCTCACACACAGTGTGGCTGATGTCACGTACAATGGATATGTCATAAACATAGTGGGTGTGATGACTCATACAGTGGATGCAATGTCACGTGTACAGAAGGTGTGATATCATATACAGTTGAAGTGACTTCCTATATATTGGGTGTGATGTATTGAATACAGTGGATGTGATGTCATAAATACAGTTGTGGAATGTAATAAATGGTTGATGTGATGTCATATACACTGCATATGATGCCATACAGATAGTTGGTGTGATGTCATGCATACAGTGGTTGTGATGACACTGATACGGTAGATGTGATGTCACATATTGTGGGTGTGATGTCAGATATTGTGGTTGTGATGTCAGATATAGTTGCTGTGTTCTCACACACAGTGTGTGTGATGTCATGTGCAGTGGATATGATGTCATAAACATAGTGGGTGTGATGACTCATACAGTGGATGCAATGTCACGTGTACAGAAGATATGATATGATATACAGTTGATGTGACTTCCTATATATTGGGTGTGATGTATTGAATACAGTGGATGTGATGTCATAAATACAGTTGTGGAATGTAATAAATGGTAGATGTGATGTCATATACACTGCATATGATGCCATACAGATAGTTGGTGTGATGTCATGCATACAGAGGGAGTGATGACACTGATATGGTAGATGTGATGTCAGATATTGCGGGTGTGTTGACACCGATATGATAGATGTGATATCAGATATTGTGGGTGTGTTGTCAGATATAGTTGCTCTGTTCTCATACACACAGTGTGTGTGATGTCGCATATAGTGGGCATGACGTCATAAATATAGGAGGTGTGCTGTCATAGATGCAGTGGTTGTGTTGTCACATGTATAGTCAATATGATGTCATAAACAGAGGATGTGATGTCATACCTATTGGGTGGAATGTAATGAACACAGTGGATGTGATGTCACAAATACAGTGGTTTGATGTCATAAAGAGTGGGTGTGATGTCGTATATAGTGCATATGAGGTCACACATATGTTGGGAGTGATGTCATACATGTACTGGGTGTGATGACAAAGATAGAGTGGATGTGATATCAGACATACTCTGTGTGACTTCAGATATAGTGGTTGTGTTCTCATACGCACATATAGTAGAGGTGATGTCATCAACAGAGTGTGTGCTATCATAGATATAGTCGCAGTCAGAGATCAGAAGAGAGACACGGCACACTTGAGACGGCTCACCAGCTGCCATCCAGGAAACCAAGTGGCTGGGACTGGGGAGGTGGTAAGACATACCCCCCACCTGGAGAGAGTTCGGTCACCAAGCACCTGGTCGCCAGAGCTGCTCAGACCTTGGAACAGCACAAAACGCAGGCCCAACTGAATCTGCGCCTTTGAGGAGTACCCAAGAACCTGAAATTGAGCGGCTTAGACCTAGGAAGTACACGCAACCAAGGGCCCACTTTAGACAATTCCCCTGCAGAGCAACCTGGAGCCTGAGCAGTGTAGCCTGGGAAAGCACACACGCCTTGAGTGGGGGCAAACCCAGTGTGGCCGAAACACTGCAAGCACTCCCCACACACGCCACTGGTATTTGTTTGCAGTGTCCTTTCCTCCCCACAGCACACTGAACAAGTGAGCCTAAATAAGTGACCACCTTCACCCCCTTGTGTCAGGGTGAGAATTAGACACTGAAGAAGCCTGCAAACAGAAGAAGCCAAAATAAACAGAGGGAACTGCTTTGGAAGTGACAGGTGCAACAGATTAAAACCCTGTAGTTAACACCAACTACATTGGAAGGGGTCTACAGATCTTGACATGTATAAGCTAGAACAAGGAACTATCTGAAACTGAACTGACTCCACACTGCCTGCAACAGCTCCAGAGAAATTCCTAGATATATTTTTAGTACTATCATTTAAAAATTGTTTTTAATTTTTTTTAAAATTTTTAAGTCCTCTGTTACTCCTTTAATTTTTATTTTTATAACCTACTATTACCTTTCAAAAAAGACCCTATATTTTTTCATTTATTTTTATAAAGCTAACTTCATATATATATTTTAAATAATTTTTGTGATTTTGTTTTGTTTTTTTATAATGTATTTTTGAGAGTTTAACCTCTACTGTAGATTTTTAATCTTTGCTTTTCAGTATTTGTTATCCATTTTGTACCTTGAAGAATCCAATCTTCAGTGCCCAATTTTACTTAGGAGTGTGATTACTGGCTTGATTACTCTCTCCCCCTTTTGACTCTCCTTTTTCTCCCCCAGATCACCTCTATCTGCTCCCTCCCCCTTCTCTTCTTTACCCAACTCTGTGAATCTCTGTGTGTGTTCCGGGCTGTGGAGAAAATGTAATGACCTGATTACTGCCTAGATCTGTCTCTTTCCTTTTGATCCCCCGTCTTTTCTCCCCTCCTGGTCAGCTCTATCTCCTTCCTCCCTCTTGTCTTCTCTATGTAACTCTGTGAACCTCTTTGAGGGTTCCAGACTGTGGAGAGCACATAGGAAATTACTGGCTAACTTGTGCTCACCCTTTTTGATTGCCCCTCTTCTCCTCCTGGTCACCTCCATCTCCCTTCTTCCTCTTCTCTTCTCCATGTAACTCTGTGAAACTCTCTGGGTGTCCCTCACTGTGGAGAATATTTTCACCATTAACCTAGATGTTTTATCATCAGTGCTGTGTGGATGGAGAAGTCTTGAGGCTATTGTATGAATAAGACTGAAAACCAGAGGCAGGAGGCTTAAGCCCAAAACCTGAGAACACCAGAGAACTCCTGACCCCAGGGAACATTAATCGATAAGACCTCATCCAAAAGCCTCCATACATTCACTGAAATCAAGCACCACCCAAGAGCCAAAAAGTTTCAGAGAAAGACATACCATTCGAATTCTCTAGCAACATAGGAACATAGCCCTGAGCTTCAATATACAGGCTGCCCAAAGTCACACCAAACCCACAGACATGTCAGAACTGACTACTGGGCACTTCATTGTACTCCAGAAAGAAGAAATCCAGCTCCACCCACCAGAACACCGACACAAGCTTCCCTAACCAGGAAACCTTGACAAGCCACCTGTCCAACCCCACCCACAGGGAGAAACCTCCACAATAAAGAGGAACCACAAACTGCCAAAATACAGAAAGGCCACCCCAAACACAGCAATATAAACAAGACAAAAAGGCAGAGAAATACGCAGCAGGTAAAGGAACAGGATAAATGCCCACCAAACCAAACAAAAGAGGAGGAGATAGGGAGTCTACCTGAAAAAGAATTCATTATAATGATAGTAAAAATGATCCAAAATCTTGAACACAAAATGGAGTTACAGATAAATAGCCTGGAGACAAGGATTGAGAAGATGTAAGAAATGTTTAACAAGGACCTAGAAGACATAAAAAAGAGTCAATCAATAATGAATAATGCAGTAAATGAGATCAAAAACACTCTGGAGGGAACCAACAGTAGAATAATGGAGGCAGAAGATAGGATGAGTGAGGTAGAAGACAGAATGGTAGAAATAAATGAAGCAGAGAGGAAAAAAGAAAAAAGAATGAAAAGAAATGAGGACAACCTCAGGGACCTCTGGGACAATGTTAAAAGCCCCAACATTCGAACCATAGGAGTCCCAGAAGAAGAACACAAAAAGAAAGGCCATGAGAAAATATTTGAAGTGATAATAGTTGAAAACTTCCCTAAAATGGGAAGGAAATAGTCACCCAAGTCCAAGAAACCCAGAGAGTCCCAAAGAGGATAAACCCAAGGCAAAAACACCCCAAGACACAAATTAGTCTAATTAACGAAGATCAAACACAAAGAACAAATATTAAAAGCAGTAAGTGAAAAAAAAACAAATAACTCACAAGGGGATTCCCACAAGGATAACAGCTGATCTTTCAATAGAAACACTTCAGGCCAGAAGGGAATGGCAGGACATACTTAAAGTGATGAAAGAGAAAAACCTACAAACCAGATTACTGTACCCAGCAAGAATCTCATTCAAATATGAAGGAGAAATCAAAGCTCTTCAGATAAGCAAAAGCTGAGATAATTCAGCACCACCAAACCAGCTATTCAACAAATGCTAAGAATCTTCTCTAGACAGGAAATACAGAAAAGGTGTATAAACTTGCACCCAAAACAACAAAGTAAACGGCAATGGGATCATACCATGGTATGAGATACCATGTGTGTGATGTCAGATATAATTCTTGTTTTCTCATACAGACAGTGTGGGTGATGTCATATAAAGTGGATATGATGTCATAACATAGTGGGTGTAATGTCATAGATCTAGTGGCTGTGATGTGACATGTATAGTGGATGAGATGTCATACGGTGGATGTGATGTCATATATAGAGGGTGTAATGTCATGAACACAGTGGATGTGATGTTATAAATACAGTGGAGTGATATCATAAAGAGTGGGTGTGATGCCATATATAGTGCCTAGGATGTCTTACACATATTGGCAGTGATGTCTTACATACACTGGGTGTGACATGATCAATAGAGTGGGTGTGATGACAGATACAGTGGATCTGATGTCAGTTATGGTGGGTATAATTTCATAAATACTGTGGTTTGATGTTAAAGAGTGAATGTGATCTCATGTAGAGTGCACGAGATGTCATACATACACACAGTGTGATGTCATAGATAGTGTGTGATTACACAAATAGAATGAGTGTTATGACACAGATACAGAGGATGCAATGTCACATGTATAGAAGATGTGATGTCATATACATTTGTTGTGAATTCATATCTAGTGGCTGTGATGTCATGAATACAGTGGATGTGATGTCATAAATACTGTGGTGTGATGTCATAAAGAGTGGATTTTATATCATATATAGTGCATTTGGAGAAGGAAATGGCAACCCCCTCCAATGTTCTTGCCTGAAGAATCCCATGGGTAGAGGAGCCTGGTGGGCTACAGTCCACAGGGTCACAAAGAATCAGACATGACTGAGTGACTACACACTTACTTACACTTATAGTGCATATGATGCATACATATACTGGGTGTTATATCATCGATAGAGTGGGTGTGATGAGACAGATACAGTGGATGTGATGTCAGATATAGTGGCTGTGTTCTCATACACAGAGTGTATGATGTCACATATAGTGGTTATGATGTCATAAACATAGTGGGAGTGAGGTCATAGTTACAGTGGCTGTCACATTTATGGTTGATGTGATGTCATAATCAGTGGAAGTGATATCATATATAGGGGGATGTGATGTCATGAATACAGTGGTGTGATGTCACTTATACAGTGGGTGTGATGACACAGATACAGTGGATGTGATGTCATATATAGTGGGTGTGATGTCATAAATACTGTGTTTTGATGTTGTAAAGATTGAATGTGATGTCATATATAGTGCATGTGGTGTCATGCATACACCAGACTGATGTCATATATAGAGTGGGTGTGATGTCATCAATGGAATGGGTATGATGACAAAGATACAATGGATTGGTGTCAGATACAGTGGGTGTGATGTCACACATAGTGGCTGTGTTGTTATACAGTGTGTGAGATGGCACATATAGTGGACATCATGTCCTAAACATAGTGGTTGTGAAGTCATAGATGCAGTGGCTGTGATGTTACATGTATAGTGGGTGTGATATCATATAATGGACTTGATGTCATATATTGAGGGTGTGATGTCATGAATACAGTGGATGTGATAGAATGATTGTTGCTGAACCACGAAAAGATGCCAGGATTCTTAGCCTCCAGAGATGAGGCTTGATCGCTGAGAGGTTTTGTATAATAAAGTTTTATTAAAGTATAAAGGAGATAGAGAAAGCTTCTGATATAGGCATCAGAAGGGGGCAGAAAGAGTACCCCCTTGCTAGTATTAGCAACGAAGTTATATACTCTCAAATTAGTTATTAAAATGAATCAAAAGAATGTCTGGAGGTTTTAAAGACCTCACTAGACCTACTCCCATAATTTACATTTGAAGATAACAGGATTAGTCAGAAGGTTTTTTCCAGAGACTGTCCTCAAGCAGGATACATTATTGTTATATAATCCTAAGGAATGTAGAGGGAAAGAGAGGAAAAAAGGTCTGTCCTTTCTTCCTCCTTGAGAATTCCAGACCTCTCTCTCCTTGGCTCTCCTTGGGGACCCCTGGACTTCTTATCAATCTGCCTAGGAATCGACTCTCTCATGATGTCACAAATACAGTGGTGTGATATCATAGAGAATGAATATGATATCATATATAGTGCATATGTTGTCATACATATAGTGGGTGTGATATCATCAATACAGTGGGTGTGATGACACAGATACAGAGGATGTGATATCAGATATAGTAGGTGTGATGTCAGATGTAGTTGTGTTCTCATACACAGAGTGTGTGTGGTGTCATAAATAGAGGATATGATGTTATAAACATTGAGGGAGTGATGTCACAGTTACAGTGGCTGTCACATGTATGGTTGATGTGATGTCATAATCAGTGGAAGTGATATCATATACAAGGGTGTGATGTCATGAATAGAGTGGTGTGATGTCATTTATACAGTGGATGTGATGACACAGATACAGTCGATGTGATGTCAGATATAGTGGATGTGATGCCAGATATAGTGGCTGTGTTATCATACACACATTGTGTGTGATGTCAGATATAATGAATATGATGTCATAAAATAGTTGTTGTGATGACACACATATAATGGCTGTGATTCACATGTATAGTGGATCTGATGTCATGAATAGCATGGATGTGATGTCATGAATAGCGTGGATATGAAGTCATAAACACAGGAATGATTTCATAAAGAATGGATGTTATGTCATATATACTGCATGTGATGTCATATATATGTGGCTGTGATGTCATATGTACAGTGGATGTGATATCATCGATTCAGTGGGTGTGATGACAGAGATACAGTAGATGTGATGTTAGATATAGAGGTTCTGTTCTCATACACATAGTGTGCGTGATGTCATATATAGTGGGTATGATGCCATAAACATAGTGGGTGTGATGTCACATATAGTGGATGAAATCATAGATACAGTGGATGCAATATCACATATAGTGGATGTTTTGTCATCAGTACAGTCTGTGTGATGTCATAGATATAATTTGTGGGATATCATAGTTTTACTGGTCATGATGTTATATGTAGTGGATAAGATAGCATATGTTTTGTGTGTGATGTCATATAGAGTGGGAGTGATGTCAAATGTTGTGGGTGTGATGTCACAAATAGAGTGGGTGTGATGTCACAGATATAGTGGTTGTGTTCATAGATATCGTGGTTTTGAAGTCAAAGATAGGATGTGATGTCAGATACAGTGGGAGTGTTGTCACAAAAAGAGTGGGGGTTATGTCTTATATAGTGGATGTGATGGTATATATAGCATATATGATATCATATAGTGGATGTGACATCATAAATACAGTGGGTGTGGCATCATAAATACATTAGGGTGATATCATAAATATACTGGGCTTGATTTCATATGTAGTGGATAAGATATCATATGTTGTATGTGTGATGTCATATAGAGTCAGTGTAATGTGACATGTAGTCGGTGTCTTGTCATAAATACAGGGGTGTGATGTCATAGATAGAGTGGAAGTGATATCAGATCCAGTGGATATGATGTCACATACAGTGGGTGTGATGCCATTGATAGAGTGGCTATGATGTCACAGATACAGTGGGTGTGATGGCAGATATAGTGGGTATGATGTCATAAATGCAGTGGGTGTGATGACATACAGTGTGTGACATCATAGTTATGGTGGGTGCAATATCACAAATATACTGGGTGTGATGTCCTAATAACAGTGGGTATGATGCCATAGTTATAGTGGTTGTGATCTCATAGACATGGTGGGTGTGATGGCACATATATATACAATGTTATGTCATATATATTGGAATTGATGTCATATAGAGTGGATGTGATGTCATTGATGCAGTGGGTTTGATCATAGATATGGTGGGTGTGATGTCACAGATGTAGTGGATGGGAAATATATAGTGAGTGTGATGTTATAAATGTGTGTGATGTCATACAGTGGACGAGATGTCATAAACACTGTGGTTGTGATGTCATCAGTACAGTGTCTGTGATCATAGATATGGTGTGTGTGAAGTAGCAGATAGAGTGGATGTGATGTCAAATATAGTGGTTGTGTTGTCATAAACATAGTGGGTGTGATGTCATATATAAAGCATATGATGTCATACAAAGAGTGGGTGTGATGACACATACAGTTGATGTGGTGTCAGATATAGTGTGTGTGATGTCAGATATAATGGTTGTGATGTCATAAACATAGTGGGTGTGATGTTATAGATACAGTGGCTGTGATGTCACATGTACAGTGGATGTGATGTCATATACAATGCATGTGATGTCATTTATAGTGGCCTTTTGTCCTAAATACAGTGGGTGTGATGTCATAAATACAGTGGTGTGACATCATAAAAAGTGGATGTGATGACATATATAGTGCATAAGATGTCACCCATATGGTGGGTGTGATATTATCAATACAGTGGGTGTGATGACACAGATACACTGGATATGATGTCATATATAGTGGACGTGGTATAAATACAGTGGATGTGATGTCATAAATACAGTTGTTTGATGTCATAAAGAGTTGATGTGATGTCATGCATAGTGAAAATGATGTCATAGGTATGCTGAGTGTGATGTCATATATATAGTGGGTGTGATGTCATTGATACAGTGCATGTGATGTCACATGTATAGTGGTTGTGATGTCATATACAATGGAAGTGTTGCCATATAGTGGACATTTTGTCATAAACATAGTGGGTTAGATGTGATTAAAACAGTAGGTGTGATATGATAAATACAGAGGGTGTTATATCATAGTTATACTGGGCATGGTTTCATACGCTGTGGGTATCATATGTTGTGTGTGTGATGACATATAGAATGGTGTCAGATCCAGTGGGTGTGATGTCAGATACAGTGGTTTTGTTGTCATAAACACAGTGAGTGTGATGGTATATACAGTGGATATGATGTCATAAATATAGTGTGTGTGATGTCATAGATATGGTGGCTATGATGTCACATGTATATTTGATATGATGTCATAGATGCAGTGGCAGCGCACAGGCGCTGGATGTAAAAGCATAACCTCACGGGGCACACACATGCAGGCACACGCAGGACGGCCTCACGCTTGAGAATGTGTCTCCTGGATCAGTAGCGCCTCCACCCTGGCGAATGCACTGTTCACCGAGGTCTCTGGGGGAGCTGCGGACCCAGAAGTAGCCTCTGGGCAGGAAGGGGCCATCTCCCGGTCCCTGTCTGCAGCCACCTTCTCACAGCCCCGCACCCTGCCTCCTGCCTGCTCCCAGAACACAGGACTAGTGTGGAGAGTAGGACAGGGAGAGGGGTGCCCGTGACTCTCAGCAGGCCACCCTGCCCTGGACTCAAGGTGGAGGACAGGGCTGCCAGCCTTTACCCGCCTCTGAGGAAAGGGGGCTGTGGAACTCTTGCTGGCCTACCCTCCTTTCCTTGGACATCACACCACCGCCCCCACCACCCCTGGGTGCCCAGACCTGGGCTGGCTTCCACTGGCCCGCAGGGGTAGACTGATCTCTGGAAGGTGGGCAAACACCCAAGCCCTGAAATCCTGCACCACAATCCTGACAGCGGCCTTTGACCTCATGACACGACCTTTCTGTGGCTGGCTGGTCCTTGGGATGGCACACATGATCTCTGAACCATCTGGGTACCTGGAGCCCCCATAGAGCTGCCAGGGATCCTGGAGCCTGGTGTCCTTCCTGCTAAACCTATTCTTCCCACACATCAAATCCACTTGTTCCTGGGGGCTCCCTGAGGTTCCTGGGGGCACCAACCAGCCACAGTCCCTGTCTCCCAGCTCCATCCAGCCCAGGGGGCCACACAGACTGTTCTCAGACCCTGCCAGGACCGCACCACAGCACTGACTTAGGGTACCAGTCCACTGTCACTCCCCTTACCCCCGGAACCCCTCCCCTCCACTGTCCAGAGCAGAGACAAGACTCAGCTCAAACTTTCAGGAAACTTTATTGAAAAGCAATCATATCCACTATATATGACATCAAACCCGCTATGTTAATGACAACACAACCACTATATCTGACATCACACCCACTATATCTGACATCACATCCACTTTATCTGTGTCATCACACCCACTGTATTGATATCATACCCACTGTATGTATGACATCATACCCACTATGTGTGTGACATCCTATGCCCTATATAAGACATCAAATCCACTCTTTATGACATCACACCACTCTATTTATGACATCGCATCCACTGTATTCATGACATCACAGCCATTATATATGAGATCACAGTCAGTATACTTGTGACATCATAGTCACTGTATCTATGACATCACACCACTAGGTTTATGACATCATATCCACTATATATGACATCACACACTGTGTTCGTGACATCACAACCACTATGTCTGACATCACACCCGCTAATTCTGACATCACATCTACTGTACCTGTGTCATCACACCCACTGTATCAATTTTATCTCACTCACTGTATGTATGACATCACACCCAGTATATGTATGACAATATGTGCACTGTATATGACATCACATTCACTTTTTATGACATCGACCACTGTTTCTTGACATCACATACACTGTATTAATGACTTTACACTCACTATATAGGACATCACGTACACTATACATGTGATATCACAGCCAATGTATCTGTGTCATCACACCCACTGTATTGATGACATCACACACACTATTTATGACATCACACTTGGCATATGTATGACATCATTTGCACTACACAGGGCATCATATCCACTCTTTATGACATCAAACAATGCTATTTATGACATCACATCCACTGTATTCATGACATCAGACCCACTATATCTGAGATCGTATCTACTGTATCTGTGTCGTCACACCCACAGTATTGATGATATCCCACCCACTGTATGTATGACATCACACCAACTCTATGTATGACATCATATGCACTATACATGCCAGCGCGTCCACTCTGTATGACATCACACCACTGTATTTATGACATCACATCCAGTACACATGTGACTTCACAGCCACTGTATCTGTGTCATCACACCCACTTTATTGATGATATCACACACACTGTATATATGATGTCACACTCACTATATTAATGGCAACACATCCAATATATCTGACTTCACACCCACTATATCAACATCTCATCCACTGTATCTGTGTCATCACACCCATTGTATCGATGATAACTCACTCACTATTTATAATATCACATCCACTATATGTATGACTTCATATGCACTATATATGACATCACATCCACTCTTTATGACATCACACCACTTTATTTATGACATCAAGTCCACTATATCTGACATCACATCCACTATATCTGACCTCACGTCCACTGTATCTGTGTCATCACACCCACTCTATCAATGATATCACAGCCACTATATGTATGATATCACATTCAGTATATGTGTAACATCATATCACTATATTTATGACATCATATCCACTATGTATGACATCACAACACTGTGTGTTGATGACACCATGCTTGGCATATGTATGACATCATTTGCACTACAGATGACATCACACCCACTCTATCACACCAAACCACAGTATTTATGATGTCACATCCACTTCAGGCATGACATCACACCCACTGTATCAGACATCACACCCACTGTATCTTTGTCATCACAACCTCTCTACTGATATCACACCCACTTGTGTATGACATCACACCCACTATATGTGTGACATCATATGCACTATATATAACATCACACCCACTCCTTATGTTATCACACTACTGTACTTATGACATCACAACCTCTTTATATGAAACCACATCCAGTATGTAGGGCAACATATACACTATACATGTGACATCACAGCCACTAATCTGTGTCATCACACCCACTGTATTGACACCATCACATCCACTCTTTGTATGACATCACACTCGGCATATGTATGACATCTTTTGCACTATACAAGACATCACATCCTCACTTTATGACATCAAACCACCGTTTTTATGACATCACACCCACCATATTTGACATCGTATCCACTGTATCTGTGTCATCACATCCACTGTATTGATGATATCACACCAACTGTATTTATGAGATCTCATCTGCTATATATGACATCATATCCATTGTATACAACATCACATTCACTATATTTGTAACATCATAGCCACTGTATCTGTGTCATCACACCCACTCTTTCGATGATATCACACCCTTTGTATGTATGACATCACACCCACTATATGTATAACATCATATACACTATATAAGGCATCACATCCACATTTTATGACATCAAACCACATTATTGATGACATCACATGCACTGTATTCATGACATCACTCCCACTATATCTGACATTGCATCCACTGTATCTGTGTCATCACAACCACTCTGTTGATGATCTCAGACCAACTGTATGTATGACATCACATCCACTTTATGTATGACATCTTATGCACTATACACAACGTCACATCTACTCTCTATGACTTCACACCATTGTAGTTATCACATTACATCCACTGTATTCATGACATCACACACACTATATATGACATCACACACAGGACAACACAAACGTTATATCTGCCATCTCACCCACTATATCTGACACTACATCCACTGTATCTGTGTCATCAAACCCAGTGTATCAATTATCTCACTCTCTGTATGACATCACACACACTGTATGTATGACATCATATTCAGTGTGTATGACATCACATGAACTCTTTATGACTTCACACCCCTATATGTATGACATCACACCCAGTATATTTATGACATCATATCCTATATATATGATATCACACATACTGCTTTCATGACAACACAATGGCTATACCTGACCCACCTACCTCACCCACTATATTTGACATCACAGCCACTGTATCTGTGTCATCACACCCACTGTATCAATGACATCACAACAAGTATGTAAGTCATCATACTTGGCATATGTATGACATCATACACACTCTACATGACATCACATTCACACTTTATGACATCAATCCTCAGTATTTATGACATCACAACCACTGTATTCATGACATCAGATCTCCTATATATGACATCACATCCACGGTTTATGACATCTCATCCCCTATACCTGTGACATCACAGCCACTATATCTGTAACATCACACCCACTATGTTTGTGATATCACACACTGTGATATCACAGCCACTATATTTGACATCAAACACACTGTGTTAAGACAATACAACCACTATATCTGACATCACACCCTCCATATCTTTATCTGTGTGATCACACCCACTGTATCGATGATATAACACACACTGTATGTATGACATCACACATACTATATGTATGGCACAATATGCACTATATACGACATCACATCCACACTTCATGACATCACAACACTCTATTCATGACACCAAAGCTACTATATCTCACATCACACCCATTATATCTGACAGCACATCCACTGTATCTGTGTCATCACACCCAGATTATCGATCATATAACCCCCATTGTATGTATAATATCACAGCCACAATACGTATGACATCATATGAACTACGTATGACATCACATCCACTCTTTATGATATCACACCACTCTATGATATCACACCCACTGTATTCATGTCATCACACCCAGTATATCTGACATCGCATCCACTGTAGCTGTGTCATTACTTACAGTGTATTGATTATACCACACCTACTATATGTGTGACATCAAACCTACTATATGTATGGCATCATATGAATTCTATATGACATCACACCCACTGTATTTGACATCACATCCACTGTATATGTCATCACACCCACTGTGTCAAAGACATCACACCAACTATGTAAGACATCACAGTTGGCATATGTATGCCATCATATGCACTATACATGACATCATATCCACACTTTATGACAACAATCCTTAGTATTTATGACATCACATGCACTGTATTCATGACACCACATGCACTATATATGACATATCATCTACTGTGTATATCACATTCACTATGTGTGTGACATCACACAATGACTGTATCTATGACATCACACACTCTATGTTTATGACATATCCACTTTATATGGCATCACACACAGTGTTATGACAACACAACCATTGTGTAACATCACAGCCACTATGTCTGACATCACACCCACTGTATCTGTGTCATCACACCCAATGTATCAATTTTATCAAACCCAGTGTATGTATGACATCACAGCCACTATATGTATGACATCATATGCACTACATATGACATCACATTCTCTATTTATGATATCACACCAGTCTATGATATCAAAACCACTATATCTCACATCTTACCCACTATATCTGACATTGCCTCCACTATATCTGTCTCATCACACCCACCGTATTGATGACATCACACCCACACCAAGTATGTAAGACATCAACTGTGTATGTATGACATCATATGCACTATAAAATACATCACATCCACACTTTATGGCATCATTCCTTAGTATTTATGACATCACAGCCACTGTATCATGACATCACACCCACTGTATATGACATCATATCCACTGTATCTGTGTCATCACACCCACTCTATTAATAATATCACACCCTCTGTATATGTGACATCACACTCTGCATATATATTAAAGTATATGAACTTTACAAGCATCACATCCAGTTTTTATGGCATCAAATCACAATAATTATGACATGGCATCCACTCTATTCATGACATTATACTCACTCTATATAACATCGCATCCACTGTATCTTTGTCATCACACTCACTGTATTGATGATATCACAATGACTGTATGTATGACATTACACCCAGTATATGTATGAGATGTTGCTGGTCGTAAAGACCTTCTGAACGACCTGGGGTACTCACAGCATTTGGCCTCGTTCCTGTACCTGAAATCATAGAAGAAGGGGATGATTGGTGAGATGAGGTTGTTGTACCAAGCCTCATAACCCCTTCTCTGTGAGTGGGCCACCGGGGTCACTCACAGAGGTAGTTGTCATCCTGGGGCTCGCTTACCTCTTGGTACACATGGCCCTTTTTTGTAGACTGTACCTCTTTACTCCAGTCTCCTTTCTTCTGAGTTCTACAATGGAGAACAGAAGCAAAGCAAGGGTGGTGGGGTCTGGAGAGTTAGTACTTGTTTTATCAGAAAGTGTGAGATCACATACTTGTCCATCTATACACTTTGTTAAAACTTTTTTCACATTTATTTTTCAAACTTTTACTTTTGTATTTTTATGTTTTAGTTTTACATTATTTATCTATTGGCCACACTGCATGGCTTGTGGGATCTTAGTTTCCTGACCAGGGATGGAATCCACACCTCCTGCAGTGGAAGCATGGAGTCTTAACCACTTAACCACTAGGAAGTCCCTTCTTTATACTTTGTTTGTTCTGTCTTTAACTACTGGTTCAGGAGACTGAGGCTCCACACTGACCACAGCTGCCCAGTTCAGTGTTAGCTTCCTGCACTGCCTGTTAGTAGGTTTAATTCCCCAGCTTTCTTACTTAGAAAATAGTTCACTGAAACATCTACTCAGAAAATAAACGTTTAGGGCACATGACACGTGAGGGATTAAGCAGAGGTCTGGGCATAAACACTAACACAGTGTGGTCCTTATTATCACAACTGGATTTATTGAACTACTTGTAGGGGTCAGCACTTTTGCATTTAATATAATGCTTTCAAACACTGTATGAGTTATGTATCCTTATCTTCATTTTATAGATAAGCAGTCAGGACCGCAGAAAATGTATAAGATTTTCCCATGGCCCCAGTGCTAACTTCATGTCTCAGATCAGTCCAGCTTAAAGCCATGCCTAACCAAAGTCCATGCCACACACCTAGGCCATACTTAGCTTTTCTACAGGGATTAGAGGAAGTAATTAGAGGAACTCCCCAAATTTTCTCTTACAGACTTTTTGTCTGGGGTGCTGTCCAGGGGTCCTTGCTTCTCTGGGAGGGGGTACTGGTTTCTGAGCCTGCTTGGAGCCACTCGTCTTCAGCAATTTTGCTGCTCCTGGCAACTCTTTCAAACTAGAAACCTTACCTAATGGTCCTCTGGACATTGCCTTCTGTGTGAGTAAAAGACAACATGCATTTCTTTAGTTCTTTAGGACTGTATGAAGTGTTTTCACATGCATGACTTTAGTTAATACTTTGAAAATTCTTGGAAATAGCTGGTGGAGGGTGTGGTCTGAACACTGGAGTGTAAAACAAGGACCTAAGTGGGTAGTGAATCAAAACTAGAATTCATGTCTTAAGGTTCTTTCCCTTCAACTTGTGAGAGCAAGGCAGGGAGAATAGCTGGAGGTAAGGGTTTATAGAGAAATCTGGTGGATTTTCTATTAATTATTGGAGCTTTGATGGAACAGGAACTATGGATAATTACAGAGGGGACAAAACACATCTGGAAAATAAGGTGACAAAGCAGTGAGATTGAGAAGAGAAAAGACAATCGGCAGAAACTCATTTAGACAGTAAAGAAAATGAGCTGAAAGTTGCAGGTTGCCATGTCCTCTTAGAGACAATGTTCGGAATTAAAGTAGCTGGCCTCATCAAATCTGCTTGAACAAGGCTTTATGACTAGTTGGTTCTCCTCAGTTTTCTGATCCATAAATTGGTATATATTTTAATTCTTAATGTTATAGTGAACATGAAATATAATAACATTCAACAAATCGTTGTGTAAGCTATGTAATACAGTATGAATTTGGGCCTACGTCCTTCCCATCAATATATCCCCTCAACTACCTCTATATTTGAATATATACTAAATATAAATATATAATAAAACATAAACATATATGATATATTATATATTAATAAATGTAGTTAACAATATAATTTAATAATTAGTGGTTATTAATTATAATTGAGTATATCAATTATAATTAATATTAATTAGGTATACTTATAATTAAGTATATTATATATTATAGTGTATAATTAATTATTTTTAATTATAGTCACATTATTTTAAAGTTAATATTAATTAATTGTTAACTGTAATAATTAACCATTATAATTTAATTAATTTATAATAATTAATTTAATAATTAAATAATAGAATTTAATAATTAATTAAATGAATATATAAATATATACTAAAACTGTACTAAATACTATCTTCAGCATTCCTTGACCTTCTTATTCCTAGATGAATGTTTAAATGTGGAGTCACTCATTCACAAAATATTTAGGGGGCCCTCAGGGACTTTGAGCTGGACCTGGACTTCTGAGAATTAATGGGTATGGGCTAGGCTCTCAAAGCTCACAACACAGGGGCAGGCTAAACAAATGATTCCAAACAGGAGAGTTGTCTAATCAGAGCTCAGAGGAAGGACTTATTACTTCCTCCTACAAGAATAAGCATTTGAAATCATGTCCAGATGATGAGTTTCTACTCAAAAGCAGGAAACCTATGTGAAGTCCTTCAGTTATTTTCTTATTTGTTGTTTTTAGTCATAAACCTGAGGCTTGTCAGGGCTGCGAGTTGCTTCCTCTTACTGGAGTGGGAGGCTGTGAGGTAGGGATCATGTCACCTTCTGTATCTTGGACCATCCACTCTACAAACTGTCCAGCATGTCCTTAAGCTTCTTCATCTTGGACTGTCCACTTTACAAACTGCCCAACACATCCTTAAGCTTCCCTTAGTCAGATGTCTTAGCATATCCCTCACTAGCACAGAACAAAAGAACTGAGGTTGAAAACATCTCTCAGATGAATGATATAAAGATATATAAATAAGATATATGAATAAACTTTATAGAACTGTGGAAGTTTCAACCAGTTAGGAGAAGGTGCTTTGGATTAGATTGCACTACCAGTGATACATAATTAAACATTTTTTTTGCCTCAATTTCTTGATCTATAATGGTGATAGCTATATACCTACTTAGAGGTACTGTAGGATTGTTTTAATTTTTAAGTAAGTTTATTCACATAAAATACTTAAAGTCTGAAATATTGTGAAAATAATGTAACAATAGAACAGCCTACTATCATTGCTGTTCTTACTAACTATAAAGATGGTGATGATATCAGATATTGTGCTAAAGATTCAGGACAGGAAGGCAGCAGTCTCCAGGATCTCTGTGTTTTCTCTTATTCTCATCTGTGACTGGATCCATGAGGAGGATTTTTGTCAACAGGATTTGGGAAATACTCACCTTCTGGTGTTTGCTGTGCTCCACTCTAAAGGCCATCCAAGAACGTTTACCTTAAAAATGATGAGAATCAGTGTTTTGGCTGGACATTCTAATTAAGGACACAGGATTCTGAGCCAGAGAGTGACAAGGACAAGGATTACCAAAGGAGGAATGGAAAGTGATTTCTGTATCATTGACTCCTATGCTTCCAATGGGAGCATTGCATAATTTTCTCAAAATTAAAAAAAAAAAATAAAACTTCATCTGTGCTTCATCTTATGTCCATAGAGTATCTAACAAATTTACTAGCCTTTCATGACAAAAATACTCAACAAAGTAGAAACAGAAGGAAATGACTGCAATATAATAAAGATCATATATGAAAAGTCTATCTCTAACATCATAGTCATCAGTGAAAAGCTGAAAACTTCTAAGATCAAGAAAAAAAAGGCAAGGATGCCCATTCTCAACACTTCTATTCAACATAATATTAGAAGTCCTAGCCAGGGCATTAGATTAGAAAAGGAAACCAAAGGCTTCCATTTGGAAAGAAAGAAGTAAAATTATGTCTGTTCACAGAGGGCATGCTTTTATGTGCAGAAAATCTTTACAATTCCACACACACACACAAAAAAAAAACCTGCACAGAAAGTTGCACAATACAAAATCAACATGCAAATATCTTTCCATGCATGAACAATGACCATTCCAAAAAGGAAAATAAGAAAATAATTCTATTTATTTTTTTTTTTTATTTTTTAAAGCTATAGTCAGGAGCTGAGTTTAAATTTTTTTTTTCAATTTCTCCTTTATTTATTTATTTTTTTTTTCAGTGGGTTTTGTCATACATTGATATGAATCAGCCATAGATTTACACGTATTCCCCATCCCGATCCCCCCCTCACCTCCCTCTCCACCCGATTCCTCTGGGTCTTCCCAGTGCACCAGGTCCGAGCACTTGTATACACCATGGAATATTACTCAGCCATTAAAAAGAATTCATTTGAAACAGTTCTAATGAGATGAGTTTAAATTTTTTAAAAAATTATTTTTGTTTATTTATTTGTGCCAGGTCTTTGTTGCAGCATGTGGGATCTAGTTCCCAGACCAGAGATTAAACCCAAGTTCTCTGCATGGGGACTGTGGAGTCTGAGCCACTGGACCACCAGAGAAACCCCGATAACTTTATTTATAATAGTATCAAAAAGAATGAAATAATTGGGAGTGACCTTCTGGAGATAAAAGACTTGTACATTGAAAACTACAAAGTATTACTGAAAGGAATCTGACACAAGTAAATGGAAAGGTGTCTCATGGTTATGGATTTGGAGACAATGTTATTAAGCTGTTCATACTACCCAAAGCAATTTAAAGCCTCAATGCAGTTCCTATTAAAATCCAAATGGATTTTTTTTCAGATATAGAAAATCCATCCCACAGTTAATACGGAATCTCAGAGAACCCCAAATAGGCAAAACAAACTTAGAAAGAACAGCAAAGCTGTAGGCCTCTGATTTCAGAGCATATTACAAAGGTACAGTAACCAAAAGAGTGTAGTTTCGGCATAAAGTGCATGCTTAGTCACTCATTCGTGTTGACTCCTTGCAACCTTTTGGACTGTAGCCCATCAGGCTCCTCTGTCCAGGGGATTTCTCAGGCAAGAATACTGGAGGGGGTTGCCATTTCCTTCTCCAGGGGATCTTCTTAACTCATGGATTGAACTCACATCTCCTGTGTCTCCTGCATTGAAGGCAGATTCTTCACCTGCTGAGCCACTGAGGAAGCCCACTGGCATAAAGACAGACATACCAATCTGTGGAACAGAATAGACAGCCAGAAGTCAACTCTTGGATACATGGTCTAATGATCTTCATCAAAGGTGTCAAGACATCAGGGAAAGTTTAATCCCTGTAATGAATGGTCCTGGGGAAACAAACTCTCCATATGCAAAATAATGAAGATTTTACATCATGAAGAAAAATCAATTCAGACTGGATTAAAGACCTAAATGTAAGACTTCATAAGACTCTTAGAAGAAAATAAAGGTGAAGCTTCACGGCACTGAATCAGCAACGATTCCTTAGATCTGATACCAAGTGCACAAGTAGTAACAAAGTAAAAATAGACAAATGAAACTTTATTAACCTTAAAACCTCTGTGCAGCAAAAGACACAGAGTGAAACAAGAGGACCAGAGTGAAACAAAGGAAAGGAGTGAACAGACCACCTACAGGACTGCAGAAAATATTTGTACAATATGTATCTGATAAGGGGTTGATAAGCATACACCAATATGAAGGCTACCTATAAGCCAGGAAAAGAACCAGATTGACCACGATGGCACCCTGATATCAAACTTCCGCATTGGAAGAAAACAAATTCTGTGGTTTAAGCCATGCAGTCTGTTTTGTTATGGCAGCCTGAGCTGACTAACCCAGTGGGAGAAGGAACTGAACAGACATTTTTCCAAAGAAGATACACAAATGGCCAACAGACATATGAAAAGATGATCAATATTACTAATCAATAGGGAAATACAAATTTAAACCACACCATAAATTATCTCATACCTTCTGTGATGGCCAATATGAACAAAAAGACAATAGCAAGGAAATGGAGAAATTGGAACCCTTATACACTTTTGTTGGAAATGTAAAATGTTTCAACCTTTATAGAAAACAGTATGGAGTTTCCTCAAAAAATTGGAACTGCTGTATGATCTAGCAATCCAACTCTAGAGTATATTTCCATAAATTTGAAAGCGAGATCTTGAATAAATAGTGTGCACATCTATGGTCATTGCAGCATTATTCCCAATTGGAAAGATGTGAAAGCAGTCTAAATGTTCATTGGTGGATAAACAGATAAAGATTATATATACCTTATATATATTATATACACATGCACACAATGGAATGTTTTGAAGCCCTAAAAAGAATTTTGTCATATGCTACATCAAGGATGGGCCTTGATGATATTATGCTAAGTGAAATGAACCCATCAAAAATGACAAATATTGCATGATTCCACTTTTATGAGGTATCTACAGTAATCAAATCCATGGAAACAGAAAATACAATTCTGGTTGCCAAGGTCTGTGAGGAGGAAGAATTGGAGGAAGAATTGGAAGAATTGCTCAATGGATATAGGGCTTCAATCATGCAAGATGAAAATTTTCTACAGATTTGTTGTAGAGCAATGTGTACATAGTTAGCAATAGTGAACCCTACACTCAGAAATTGTTAAGAAGGTCAGTGAAGTTCTGTAGAGCTATGGTGAACCATGGGGTATGTATTCCCTATGAAGTATCTCTCTTCATGTCAAAACCTATGGTTTTGATGTCTCTTACACTAGTTTTAATAACCTAAGGGAACAGATGGATTTCCCTGGTGGCACAGTGAATGAGAATCTGCCTGCTGATGCAGAGGACACAGGTTCAATCGCTGGCCCAGGAAGATTCCACTTTTTGTGGGACAACTAAGCCTGTGTGTCACAAACTACTGAGCCCGCATGTGCTCTGCAATGAGAAGCCAGTCACTGCAACCAGAGAAACCCCATGCACAGCAACGAAGACCCAATGCATCCAAAATTAAATAAATAATTTTTAAAAATCTGGGAGAACAGAAATCCATAGATGGAGAATCATAGAACGATCTAAATTGTTTTCATCAGTCTAGGCAGATTACCTCTTCTAAACTCTTTGAGCAGCAGAAGAGAAAGAGAGCTGCTCACTTCTATTTTATAATGAGTGTACTTCATTTTTATTTACCTGATGCTGTCTCTTGTCAGTGAAATGTGGGAAAGATCAGGGAGAATAAATAGTTCTCTCAAATCCTTTCCCAGAATCAAAATAAAGAATTAGTTTCAACTTAGGGTAAGGAGATCATGTGGTGTTATTTTATATACATACATAAATAATGTATCTTATCATAATATATTAATAATTTCCTCTTCTAAGAGATTTAATCCAATAATTGAATTATTATGAGATTAGTATTATGAATCTCTTTGGTGAATTTATAGTCTAAGATTTCTTTAATTGCCTTTCATTAACAATATTTAGCAAAAATAATTCTTTTTAAAAAGAATGATAAATTTTAAACATAAAACTTTTGAGAATTACACTGGAAAACCTATACTTTCACCTTCATTCAGGCTGATGTCAATATTCAGCCACAACTACTTCAGAATGCTGGAAATGTTTTCTTTGCTAATGTCTGAGATGCAGTTGAGACCTAAGCCCAGGCTTGTTTCAGGAAGACACTTCTAAATCATCCTGGCCCCTCACCTTGCTGCCTTGGTGTCCATTCTTCATCAGAATCCTCAGTGTCATTTGCCTGGGGTTTGATGACCTGCCTACAGTGATGCATGAAAGCTGGTTGAGGGGCTCAGAGACCTGGAAAGAAGCAAAATACTTGTACTGAGAAGGAGGCACAGAACACAGAAGCAATAGGAAGTGTCACAAAGTCAGGGAAATCGGTAGATGGGCTGGGAGAATGAAGGACAAGGCAAGAGGTTTGCTCTGCACTGCAGGGTCAACCTCCCTTTGGTACAAAACTGTAAACATTTCCTCCAGCTTAGTCTCCACACAAAAGGGAACTGTGAGCAGACGAAGCCACCTAAGAGCGGGCCAAGTGAACACTGAGGGTGAAGACCTGTTTCATGTTTCCCAGGCTCACAGGCACCCAGCACTTCCTGTTACCTATAGCAAGCAGTACTTCGTAGTTTCTTTTCACATTCCTATATCAGATTTTTCCCCATTCTGCCATCTCTGCCCATTCTTCCTTGGAGAAGTATATGGAAATGTCTTTGAAAGCATCTTTGGCCTAAGGAAAATAATAGATTTCATCGGTTGTTTACTGATATAAGTCAGACCTTAGAGCTGGGCCTTCTGCTCCACCTTTTGTGCAGGGAGTAGCCTGAACCTAATGGATGGTCTCTGTGAGACAGGGATGAAGACTTCTCTTCCTGACTGTGTCCTGCTTAACTGAGCAAACACTGAGCATTTTCCTAACTCTCCCTGGACACAGAGCAGTTGGTAATGCTAGTATCCTGGTTTGTCCCACTCCACCCCACCATCTCAGACAGGACCAGGCATTCCCATTCTGTGTACTTTCACAGAGAAGTTCACTCAACTGTCCAAGCAAGCAGTCTGTGGTCCTTCAGGGACCAGCTCCATATCCTTCCTGTAGAGCTGGTGTAGAGGTAGACTTTGCTGCCTCTGCCTCTCACTGTGGGCTTCCACTCTGTTCTCCCAGCATCTCCCCCAGTACTCTCCTCTGGAGACCTGCTCATGGTCATGGGACTGCATCAAGGTCAAGGTGCCTGTGGAAGAAGAAGATGCTGAGAAAGCCCAGACCACTGTCCAGAGCCTTGTCTGTCTTCCTTGGGTGGAATGTCCAGGGCAGGAAGGTGAGGGGAAAGTCAGGGTGAGGGTATTGGTGGGAAGGACGGATCCTGACCAGCTATGACAGACCAGCCTAATGTGAATTAGATTTGGTTTCTTTTGTTCTCCGACAGTTTGGCCGCTCTGAGGAAAGGCACTGGGAGGGATGTGTCTGTGGGTGACGGAGGGAGTCTTGAGGAGACCTGGAAGGCTGTAACTTCCAGACTGGGGTCAGGCTGAAAACAGGGCTCTGTTCCAGTGCAGGAGAGGGAATATTTCTCCAAGAAGGGTTTTGAGGATCTCTGTCTGGGGACTCAGAAAAATCTGGGCATAACGTGGGATCTATGTCTAAGGGATAAGTCACTTGACTTGAGGAGATCTGGGTCACAAGGGCTGAAGGAACTGGGGTCCTCAGATGGTAAAGATTGGGGATCTTTCAGCTGAGCTATTTCAAATCCTAAAAGATGTTGCTGTGAAAGTGCTGCTCTCAATATGCCAGCAAATTTGGAAAACTCAGCAGTGGCCACAGGACTGGCAAAGTTCAGTTTTCATTCCAATTCCTAAGAAAGGCAATGTCAAGAAATGCTCAAACTACTGCACAATTGCATGCATCTCACACACTAGTAAAACAGTGCTCAAAATTCTCCAAGCCAAGCTTCAACAGTATGTGAACCATGAACTTCCAGATGTCCAGTCTGGATTTAGAAAAGGCAGAGGAACCAGAGATCAAATTGGAACATCTGTTTGATCATCAAAAAGCAAGGGAGTTCCAGAAAAACATCTAATTCTGTTTTATTGACTGTGCCAAAGACTTTGAGTGGATCACAACAAACTTTGGGAAATTCTTCAAGAGATGGGAATACCAGACCACCTGACCTTCCTCTTGAGAAATCTATATGCAGGTCAGGAAGCAACAGTTAAAACTGGACATGGAACAGACTGGTTCCAAATAGGGAAAGGAGTACGTCGAGGCTGTATATTGTCACCCTGCTTATTTAACTCATATGCAGAGTACCTCATGAGAAACGCTGGCCTGAATGAAGCACAAGCTGGAATCAAGATTGCTGGGAGAAATATCAATAATCTCAGACATGCAGATGACATCACCCTTATGCAGAAAGTGAAGAAGAACTAAAGAGCCTCTTGATGAAAGTGAAAGAGGAGCGTGAAAATGTTGGCTTAAGACTCAACATTCAGAAAACTAAGATCATGGCATCTGGTCCCATCACTTCATGGCAAATAGATGGGGAAACAGTGGAAACAGTGACAGATTTTATTTTTAGGGCTCCAAAATCACTGCAGATGGTGACTAAATCCATGAAATGAAACGATGATTACTCCTTGGAAGAAACCTCATGACCAACGTAGACAGCAAATTAAAAAGCAGAGACATCACTTTGCCAACAAAGATCCGTGTAGTCAAAGCTATGGTTTTTCCAGTAGTCATGTATGGATGTATGAGTTGGACTACAAAGAAAGCTGAGTGCTGAAGAACTGATGCCTTTGAACTGTGGTATTGGAGAAGACTTGAGAATCCCTTGGACTGCAAGGAGATCCAAGCAGTCCATCCTAAAGGAAATCAGTTCTGAATATTCATTGGAAGGACTGATGGCGAAGCTGAAATTCCAATATTTTAGCCACCTGATGTGAAGAATTGACTCATTCGAAAAGAGCCTGATGCTGGGAAAGATTGAAAGCAGGGGGAGAAGGGGACAACAGAGAATGAGATGGTTGGATGGCATCACCAACTTGAACACGAGTTTGAGTAAACTCCAGGAGTTGGTGATGGACAGAGAGGCCAAGTGTGCTGCAGTCCACGGGGTTGCAAAGAGTCAGACAAGACTGAGCGACTGAACTGACTGACTGAAGGAGAGCTGGGCTAATGATAGCTATCCTAAGGAGGGCTGTGCTAAGGAGAGTTGAACTATGGAGAACTGAGGTAAGGAGAGCTAAGCTAATGAGAGGAGAGTGGTGTTAAGGAAATCTAACCTAAGGAGAGTCGAGCTAATCATAGCTATACCAAGGAGAGCTGAGCTAAGGAAAGTTATGGAGAGCAGAGCTAATGATAGCTATCCTAAGGAGGGCTCCACTAAGGACAGCTAGGAGGGTTGAGCTTAGGAGAGCTAAACTAAGGAGAGCTAAGTTAAGGAGAGCTACAGACAGCTGAGTTAAGGAGAGCTGAGCTAAGGAGAGCTAAGGTAAGGGGAGTTAAGCTAAGGTGGGCTGAGCTAAGGAGAGTGAGGAGATACCAGGTTTGGTGGCTTCTCTGGCTAATTCTACTCTAATATACAACCAAGCATGACAAAAACACTAAGACAACAGTAGCCATCCTAAAAGAGGAGGGAATAAAAAAAATCCTTGCAGCATGGAGGCTTTTCTCTGTAATTGCAGCCTTCAAACTATTGCTGATGTCCATCTGATATTCATAAGGCCGCTGGACTCAACATGACATCTAACCTTCAACATGTCAGGGGTCACACATCAAACATAATAATAATAATATTAGAAACAAACAAAAACCAAAACAAAACCGGGACACACTCTGGAAGTAAACATAACCAGGAAAATACAACTCAAAGTGCTTTCAAAAACCAAAACCCCTATGAATAGTGTAAAAAGCCCATGAATAGTACTAAACAGTGTTTCTTATCAGAGATACAAAATCTAAACTGCCACGAGACATCAACTCTAAGCACTGGAAAAGGCCACCATGGAAAATGGTACAGACCAGAAATGGTAGATTAACATTAGTGAGGGGGATCCTTTTATACTAGTGAGGCATATCAATGGGAAGAGCCAGTATAAAAATCACTGTCCATGTGACTTTACAGAAACAAAAGAGACAGTATGACTAGGCCTTTCCACTCCTAGGATACTTCAGAAATACACAGATTTTGAAAACCACAGGCAAGAGAGCATGCACTGCAGCAGCATCCCAGTGCCCAGAGATGAATGTAAAGAAAGTACACAGTGAAGAAGAGATGAATGGATCAAGGAATGGAATCCGGGTTCATGATGGAATATGACTCAGGCATTGAAACAAGGAAATAATGTCATTGTCAGAGGTACAGATATGTGTGGTGATAATCGGAGTCAGTGAAGAAGGGCAGATGAGAGCTGTGCCATAGCATTTACCTTTCAAACTGGACAGACAATATTGCTGCCAGTGAGTACACCAACTGAGGTTAAGTGGGTTCCCATCAGTGCTGGGAACACCCTGATGCTTAGCAAAGGCAATGGGTGAGAGGAAGGCTTACATTGGTAGGCTGAAATTCATGGATTCCCACAAATACCTGTCACATACATAATCCACAGGGACCGACTTAGCAAGAGTGATATACTACATACTTTCTGAGAGCAGGTCGGAGGAAGTAAACACTGCTGAATGCCTCTATGTATTGGTGTAAGGGAGCAAGAATTGGTACAGCCACAACAAAGGCAACTCTGTACATCAGCTTCATTAAACAAGAAATATGAACTACAAGAAAACCGAGAGTGAAGGAAACACAAGATTTCCGGGTCGGGGGCAGAGCTTCCTCTAGTTCATTCTACTCTCATTTACAAGCAGAAATTGCTCATACCTCTTAAGATGCAGTTACTGTAGTAACAAGAGGAGAACCCAAAGAAATGCTGCCTCCTGGTGGCCACTTTCGGGAGCAGCAACCATAAACCTGAGGCTGATAGACACTGATTATTCACAAGGCGACCAGGCTCTAAATGACACCTACCCTTACAAAATGGCCAGGGGTAGCACACCGAAATAAAAACAAGAACACACCACACGATAAGGAAGGAAATTTCAACAGGTAAATGCCAGTCAATGCTTAGAAAGAAGCCTCTGGAAATGTGCCTCATTTGCTTCATAATCAGTGATACGAAAAATTAAACTGCAATGCAATAGCTCTAGTGAGAAACCAAACAGGCCATTATCCAAAACTCTATAGACAAGAAAGAGTACAGCAATATTAGTAAAGCGTCCCTTATATGCCCCTGGTGGTAGATAAGTGACCAGAACATTCATGGGCAAGACTGTCAAAATGCCCTGGAATCACAAAATGGGACACATGATATCATGTGGTGGTTCCAATCCCAGAGCATTTGAGAAACCAACAGATCATGGAAAACATGCCCACACCCCCACTCCCACAAAAATGCACTTCAGCAGCATTCACAATGCCCAAGAGATGAAAGGAAAGAGAATCGTTGGCTGCAAACGAAAAGAGAAAGAAATTGGACATAGAGCCACAATGAAATATGACTCTGACATTATGAAAATGCAAAAAATGCCATTTTCAGGGATAGACAGAAATCTAGAGTGAATCACTGTAAGTAAAGAAGGGCAGATTAAAGACAAATCACAACATATACCTTCCAGAGGGGATTAAAAAACATATTGATGGAGATGAGTACCCAAACAAAAGTGAGGTGGACTTAGGTTCCTGGTAACAGTTAGCAAAGGGTATCGGTGGGTGAGAGGCCGAAAGGTGAAGACTGGAATAAAGTTGTACCCACAAATACCTATGCAATTCATAATCCACATGGACCTCCTGTATCAAGAGACATGTCTTCAACAGATCCTAAAAGATAGCTATGATAATAACGACAGTTGAATACCTCCAGGTATCCGTGGAAAGGAAGGAGAAAATGTTTCCCTGCAATGACTACAATGGTGTGAAGAGTCTTAAATAAGAAATAAAGTTAGACTTAAAGACAAACCTCAAAGGCTAAAGAGACAAAAACTTTTGGTGTCATCTTGTGCCTCATTCTACTCTTATTTACAACCAGGCCTGGAATAACCTCCGAGGCTGCTGTTACCATAGGAACAAGAGGAGGGAATGAAAAATGCTGCCGCCTTGTGGACATTTTCTCTAACAGCAACCTTAAAATGCTTGCTGATGGCCACACTGTTCACAAGGGTGCTGAGCTCCAACTGATACCCACCCACCCTTAACAAATTTCCAGGGCTCACAGAGGGGAAAATTAATACAGTAAACACAGGAGAAGCTAACAGGAAGAGGATATGAACAGGTAAACACAATTCCATGTTTTTTATAAAAGCACATGACAATGGGCACATAGGGTGAATTCTAAGAGATACAAACATCTAAGCTGTGAGGACATTATCACCTCTGCCTGAGCATGGAAACAGGCCACTGTCAAATGCTGGACATGGAATCAATGGTAGAGTAGCATTAGTACAGTGGATGCTTTAGGGTACTGGTGGGATGGACATGGTAAGAGCCACTATGACCATGACTAGAAAAGTGCACTCCCATGAGAGAAAAATAAATAAATAAAGAGGTAGAGACAGTATGATAAATCAGATCCTCTCCTGGAGTATTTCAGACATGAACAGATTTCAAACACCACCCACCCCAAAATGGATTCTGCCACACCATTCAGAACATCAAAAAGATGAAAGTTCATATCGTGTACCTGGACAGAGGAATGGATAAAGAAGCGTGATATAGGTCTGGAATGAATTTTGAATCAAGGATTGAAAGTGAAAGTAGGCCATCTTCAGCAATAGAGATAAATCCAGAAATCATCACACTGAGTGAAGGAGCAATTCAAGAAACATCATGGGACATAATGGAGTTTTGGGATACAAAAATTCACTGCAGTGAGCACCCACGCAAATGTGAGGTGGACATCCAACCTGGCAAGAAACTTATGGGTGGCTGAGCACCTTGGTGGATGGAAGGGATACATCTGGAACTTGGTATTAATTTCTTCCCGCAGATACATATGAAATACAAAATCCATGTAAATCTATTGCAGTGAGAGTGGTAGACGAAACAATTTCCAATAATATGTAGGGAAAAGCAAGCACAGCTGAATACATAGAGTAGTCTCAGTGTCTCAGAACAAGAATCTGTACACATAAAACCTACTCATCCTTGACTTCAACTTAAAGAGAATAAGAACATTTACTTCAGAGATCCAAGAGTGAGGAGACACCAGGTTTGGTGGCATCCTCTGGCTCGTTCTACTCAAATGTACTTCCAGACCTGATAAAAACTCTTAGGCAGAACAGGCCATCCTAAAAGAGGAGCGAATAATAAAGCCTTGCAGCAAGGAGTGTTTTCTCTGTATCAGCAGCCTTAAAATTATCACTGATGGACATCTGATATTCACAAGGTCCTATTGCTGGACTCGACATGACACCTACCCTTGAACATGACAGGAGTCACTCATCCAAAAAAATAAATAAATAAAAGTGAAAAAGACAATCCAGGACACTCTCAGGAAGAAAACATCAACAGTTAAATACAGCTCAAAGTGCTTTTAAAAAAACCAAAACATAATCGCTTAATATTCCCAAGGCTGCTGGGCTTTAAATGATATGTTTTTCAAAAATTGCTAGCAGTCTCCTGTGAATGAAAAATGTCAAATAGCACACCGTATCTGGAAGCAAATATCAACAGGTAAATACAATTCTCAGTATTTCTTTAAAAGCACATGAAATATGCTCATTATAGTGAATTACTGTGAACTCTTTCGAGTTCACCTTTTTGTGATCCCAGAGACCATAGCCCACCAAGTTCTTCTGTCCATGGAATTTTTCAGGCAAGAATTCTGGAGTGAGTTGTCACTTCCTCCTCCAGGGGATCTTCCCAAATTACATCTCCTTTGACTCCTGCCTTTGTAGGGGGATTCTTTACGACATTGCCACCTGGGAAGCCCGGTGTATTATTAGAGATACACAAACTATACTAATGAGGTATCACCTCTGAGTAGTGAAAAAGTATCAAATAGTATACAAAGACATTGTAGAGAAACATTTTTAAAGGGGAATCTTTATGGTACTAGTGGGGTATATTTGGTAGGAGCCATTATAAATGTCACTACAAAGTGCCTTGTAAAGAACACAAGAGACTGACCATATGATCTGGCAACTCCACTCCTAAGAGTATTTAAGAAAAAAAACAAACAGATTTTAAAAAACACATGTAAGCCAATCATGTACTGCAGTAAGATTAACAACATCCTACACATGAAAGTCAAGAAACTGATGCAGCCACTATTGAAAACAGTAAACATTTCTCTTACAATTAATTTTTAGATTTTTATTGAAGGATAACTGCTTTACAGAATTTTGTTGTTTTCTGTCAAACCTCAACATGAATCAGTCATATGTATACATATATCCCCTCCCTTTTGAAACACCCTCCCAACTCCCTCCCCGGTATAGAGTTTTTTAAAAACTCTAAAAATACAGTTACCATATGATCCAACAGTCTCACTACTCAGAATATATCCAGCAAGATGAAAACTCCCATCATAAAAGTGATATGCACAACAGTGTTTATAGTAGCACAATGTACAGTAGCAAAGACATGGAAACAACCTTAAATGCCCGTAGATAGGTGAATGAATAAAGACAGATATATTATGCATAAAATGGAATGTTAGCCATAAGAAAGAATGAAATAATGATATTTGTTTTCAACATGGATGGACCTAGAGATGATCATACTAAATAAGTCAAACAGAGAAAGACATGAGGAGCTTAGGTGGGTTCAGCTCACCTTGACACTTCCTTTGGACTTCAGTTGATAGGAGGTCTTCATCTTTTCCTCCTGGGTATCTACAGTCGGCTGTTCCATAACAGCTCTAGATCCTTGTGGCTTCCCAGTCACCTTAGTCATTCTGAAGACTCCCAGTGGTCTGCTCCAGAGCCCCTGAGCACCCCTATATATACCCCTCCCTAGGGGGCCACACCCTTATGCTTTATGAGGTCAGCAAGTCACTTCCCCAGCCAATGGTGGCCCTGGGTGAGCCTTGATATCACAAAGCCCCATCCTGATACCTCTAGGGAAGGATGGGGAGCAATTCAGACAGAGTTGGCCACCTCCCGATTCTTTTAACCACACCCTCTAGCTTCCTAGAGTTTTGGGCAATTATTTAAATTTCTTATTTTACATGATCTTTGCCAGAAGCTTAAAAGGGAAAATTTACATAACTTTCTTTGTAGTAAAATTCCTGCATGGCTGGATACACAATAAACAAGGATTTATAAAATGACAATTGAAAAATATTTGGAAGATAGCTGACAAAGGACTCATTTACCTCATTTATGCAGAGTCCGAAGTTAAAATAAGAAAAGAAGATGAAAAACCCAATAGAAGAGAATCATGAAGTAAACCAGGGTACAGAGAATTACCCAGAAAAAAAATTACTGAAAATCAGGAAGAAATGTGGAACCTAATTGGTAATAAAAGAAATGCAAACCAAAACAATAATAGAATACAATTTCTCACCATGTAAATTGTCAAAGTTCAATGAGAAATTTGAAAAATACCAAATTTTTCCTCCAAATTGAGGATGAAGAATTGGAAAATGAGTGTTTCAGCAGTGATGTGAAAGCATAGTGTGATGCAAATTTCTGAAGGACAATTTGACATTATCTAGTAAATTTATAATTGCATGGAGCCACTTAGTAATACCCTTTTTGGAATTTGCATTGCATACATATTTCTGTAATATCACCAAGATTATATAGCTAATGCTCACTGCATTTCCCCCCATCATCCTAGAGAATCGCTTTAGTACACTTCCCCACACTGTCCTTCCCCCATTCAACCCCTGTTCTCAGTTCTATTAGTTTAGATTACTTTTGCTTCATCTAGAACTTCCAGTAAATGGAGCCTACACTATGTACACATGTAGTTGCTTAACAAGGTTGTGTTACTTTCTGCTCTACTGCAAAGCATATCAAGCATGTGTGTGTATAAACATAACCTCTTTTTAAAATTTCCTTCCAATTTAGGTCACCACAAAGCATTGAGGACAGTTTCTGTGCTACACATATACATATGAGTGAATACATTTGGATTTTATAAATTCCATATGTTAGCATTTTTCTGTTTCTCCTTGAGAGGGCATCATATGCATAGCAAACATTTATTCATACCCACATGTACATATAAAAGAATACATTGACATTTTTTGAGTTATATTCATAAGTATTCTTCTGTTTCTCCAAAAGACGAAGCATAAGCACAATAAATATTTATTCATACCCATATATACTCTGGAGAGTCCCTTGGATTGCAAAGAAATCAAACCAGTCAATCCTTAAGGGTATTATTCCTGGATATTCATTGGAAGGACTGATGCTGAAACTGAAACTTCAATTCTTTGGCCACCTGATGTGAAGAAGTGATTCATTGGAAAAGTCCCTGATGCTGGGAAGGATTGAAAGCAGGAGGAGAAGCGGATGACAGAGGATGAGCTGGTTGGGTGGCATCACCCACTCGATGGACCTGAGTTTGAGCAGGCTCAGGTAGTACGTGATGGACAGGGAAGCCTGGCATGCAACAGTCCATGGGGTCACAAAGAGTTGGACACAACTGAGTAACTGAAGTGAACTGATTGACATATGCATATAAAATCCTAATACAGACTCAAAATGGATGTACTATACCAAGAGTGGTTTACTACACACCTTTTAATAATATATCTGGGAAAATAACCATAGGTGAATATTTCTATCTATGGTTCAAAAGATACAAGAATATGTACAGCTACTACAATAAAGCCATTTGAGTCAACATGCATGGACCGAGAGATGATCATAGTAAGTGAAGTGAGGCACACAGGGAAACACAAGTACCAAATGATATCATTTAAATGTGGAATCTAAGATAAGACACAAATGAACATATGTATGAAACAGAAACACACTCATGGACATAGAAACAGACTTATGACTTCCAAGGCAGAGAGAATTGGGGGAGAAATGGAGTAAGAGATTGGGGTTAAGAGATTGACTTCCCTGGCATTCCAGGGGTTAAGACTCCAGACTTCCACTTCAGGGGATGCAGGTTCAAATCCTGGTCGGGGATCTAATACCACTTGCTGCACGGTGTAGCAAAAAAAAAAAAAAAAAAAGATTAAATAAAAGAATGTGTATATATATAGATCCACACACAATGTATATATACACATATATGTGTATAACTGAATCACTTCGCTGTAAAGCAGAAATTAACACAACATTGTAAATCAACTATACTTCAGTTAGAAAGTAGCATGACTGGGGAAATAAAAGATTGCTATATTTCATTGTGTGTAAAGTTAATATCCAAAGAAAATTGCTGTAAACAAACACATCTCACTACTTAATGGCAGGCTTGCTGAGATACTTGAAAAGACACATACTGAAGTCTGCAATTTACCACAGAATGCACAAAGGAAAAAGATTGATTGTTAATTGTATAGAGGGATGGACAAATGGATAGATAGATGACAAAGGAAGTATTGTAAAATGCTTACAAAATCAGACCACTATATATGCTGTCTAAAAGAAACCCACCTCAAACCAAGGGACATATACAGACTGAAAGTAAAGGGCTGGAAAAAGGTGTTTCATGCAAAAGGTGAGCAATAGAAATTAGGAGTAGCAATACTCATATAAGTTAAAATAGACTTTGAAATAAAGGACATGAAAAGAGACAAAGAAGGCCACTACATAATGATCAAAGGATCAATCCAAGAAGAAGATATAACAATTATAAATATATATGCACCCAACATAGGAGCACCTCAATGTGTAAGGCAAATGCTAACAAGTACGAAAGGGAAAATTAACAATAACACAATAATAGTGGGAGACTTTAATACCCCACTCACACCTATGAATAGATCAACCAAGCAGAAAATTAGCAAGAAAACACAAACTTTAAATGATACAATGGAGCGGTTAAACCTAATTGATATCAAAATGACATTTCTCACCAAAACAATGAATTTCACCTTTTCCCCAAGTGCACACGAAACATTCCCCAGGATAGATCACATCCTGGGCTATAAATCTAGCCTTGTTAAATTGAAAAAAAATCAAAATCATTTCAAGCATATTTTCTGATCACAATGTGGTAAGATTAGATGTCAACTACAGGGGGAAAAACTATTAAAGATACAAACGTATGGAGGCTTAACAACATACTTCTGAATAAGCAACATATAAGAGAAAAAATCAGAAAAGAAACCAAATATGCATAGAAACAAATGAAAATGAAAACATGACAACTGAAAACCTTTGGGATTCAATAAAAGCAGTGCTAAGGGGAAGGTTCATAGAAATACAAGTTTATCTTAAGAAACAAGAGAAAAGTCAAATAAAGGACCCAACTTTACACTTAAAGCAACTAGAAAAAGAAGAAGTGAAGAACCCCAGGGTTAGAAGAAGGGAAGAAATCATAAAAAGTAGGGCAGAAATAAATGGAAAAAAAAATCAAAAGAGACTATAGCAAAAATCAACAAAAGTAAAAGCTGGTTCTTTGAGAAGATAAATAAAATAGACAAACCATTAGCCAGACTCATCAAGAAAGAAAGGGAGAAGAATCAAATCAACAAAATTAGAAATGAAAATGGAGAAATCACAGCCGACAACACAGAAATGCAAAGGATCACAAGAGACTACTATCAGCCGCTATATGACAATAAAATGGACAACTTGGAAGAAATGAACAAATTCTTAGAAAAGTTTAACCTTCCAAAACTGAACCAGGAAGAAATAATCTCAACAGACCCATCACAAGCATGGAAATTGAAACTGTAATCAAAAATCTTCCAATGAACAAAACGGAGCTGAGGACCAGACAGCTTATTCACCCTCATGGTTACCCTGACCACCTGGAGAAAACAAGAGAGGGAGAACAGAACGGCATTTGTTTGAGGAAGAGGGTGAAGATGGATGGGAATGATGGCTTCAGGAGAAGGAGTATGGCCAGAGAAGGGCTATGTGCCAGGCAAGGGCAGGGGAGGGGGTCTCATGGGGCGGTGTCAACTGGCAAGAGGAGCTTGGGTGGGTTCAGCTCACCTTGACACTTTTGTGGACCTCAGTTGACAGGAGGTTTTCATCTTTTCCTCCTGGTTATCTACAGTCGGCTGTTTCATAACTGCTCTAGAGCCTTGTGGCTTCCAAGTCACCTTAGTCATTTTGAAGACTCCCAGTGGTCTGCTCCAGAGCCCCTGAGCACCCCTCTATATACCCCTCCCCAGGGGTTCACACCCTTATGCTTTATGAGGTCAGCAAGTCACTTCCCCAGCCAATGATGAGAATTGACATCACAAGGCTCAATCCTGACACCTCTAAGGGAGAATGGGGAGCAACTCAGATGATTTGGTGGGAGATTTGGTGGGTGAAATGAGGCATTTTTAATGCCCCTAAAGAGCCCTCCAAACTCACCTGCCATTCTCATCTCTCTAAGTCAACTCTGATGGATCACAAGGCAGGGTGAGTGTGTCTCCTCCAAACCTTCCCTACAGCCACAGTATTCAGGCTCTGATTCTGTTCTCTCTCATATTCACCATTATCTAGCTTTTAATATCTTGCCTAAAATCCTTCCATGATAATTAGGCTATACTGAAGTGTCTGTGGAAATGAGAATCATTCCACTTTCGTCCTACAAGGTGGTCCTAAAGCATCTTGAGGACCATTTAATTCTGGGCCACCTACCAGAAACCTTTTCCATCCACCTCCTTTTCCCAGTGTTCACGTATCTCTCCTCAGTCTTCTAGTTTCCAGTCTGAAAGCACTGTCTTCAGGCTGTGAGACTGCACTGAATACACTTGCCCTTTCTCCACATGGAGCTCTCTTGCTTCAAGTCTAGGACTCATGGTCACCTCACTATGTGTAAAACATGTTTACCCAAAGATGTGCACATGAATGTTCATAGCAGTCTTATTTCTAATAGTCAAAAAGTTGAGATGAACAAGATGGCAGAACAGTAGCTGGACATGGAGTACATTTCTCTCCACAGATACATCAGGAATAAACCTTCAGACACAGAAATGCTTGCAGAACACCAGCTGAGACCTGACAGGAGTACGGGACCAGTGGAAAAGAATATATAGAACCACAACACTTAGTAGGATGAAAGAACTAGGGGGAAAAACAGGAGTGTTAATAGGCCTGGACCTGCCCTCGGTGGGTGGGAGAACTGAAGTCGGTGTCCAATCCCCACATGGGAGCAACTGTCTGGATCAGAGGAGAAATATTTTAGGCTGAGAGTGAAACAACTGATCTGTGGTGGCCTAAATGGAATGAGAATCAGACAGTCCTTGCCACAGTCACACACACTCCAGACAGGGACACAGGTCCCCTAGAAGGCAAAGCAGTTGGGAGTTGGAGTTTGGGGATTGTGGAGCAGCCCCAGGGCGAGGGCTGCTGTTGACTGCAGAGAGGCGGACTGATAGGATGTGAGGGAGGAGATCAGGGTGGGAAATGCCTGTGGAGGAACACCAGGCACCATGGAAGCAAGGGGATACTGCTGAGTCAATCGTAGTGGGTGGAGTCATCACCATAGCCTCTCTCTCTGCACCCAGCAGCATAGGCAGCTGAACAATAGAGAGGCTGGCCCATCAAGTGCCTGACTCACCATTCTACAGAGTAGGACCCCACCCAGGGGGCCCCTCTATGTGCCTGATGCTCCAAACAACAGAGAACTACCCCAGGCAAGGGAGCCCTCTAAGTGCCTGAAAAAGAGTGGAGCTATGGAGAAAGAGTGGTGAAAGAGGCCTCCTGATTGCCAGCTACAAGATGCTGGGAAAAAGACTCTGGTAGGGCCAAAACTCCTGTGGCAGAGGCAGTCCATGTCCCTGCACACTTGGCACCACCAGGGTCCCCACAAGTCAAGAAATTGAGCCACTTTCATGCTCAACTCTCACTGGGGCAGAGCTGCCAGAGGCCAAAAAAGTCTTGTGTCTATGCATACATGGTCACTTAGGTAGTGTCCGACTCTTTGCGACACTGTAGACTGTGGCCTGCCAGGCTTCTCTGTCAGGGAGGGGGCTTCTACATGCAAGAATCCTGGTGCGTATTGGCCAATACTGGTTGACATACCCTTCTAGAGCACTATATTTCCTGCTGCCCTAGCCACCAACTCCCTTGAGTGCCTGGTGCTGCCAGGACCCCTGTGACCCAAGCAGTTGCACCTCCACATCTGGCCCTCACAGGGGCAAACCCAAGTCCTCCAGGGCAGCCTCAAGCGCAAACCCCAGTGGATGATCCACATGTAGAGGTGGAAATAAAACCACAATGGAAACCTAGGGGCAGTGTTGCTAAGGAAGAAGACCCAAAACTTTCCTACCACCTGTACAAGCTGCAGATTAAATCCATATGATCAACTAGGCAGACTCTGTGTCTATGGAATATATAAAAGGACATTGACTGATCTCCCACAAGTGAAAATGCCCTAGTTCTGATAGCTGTGAACATTGGAGGCAAGAACATATAGGAGTAGTACCAGATTAAGATCTAAGCTGCCCCCAAATCAGGTCCAGAGATCAGCACAGTTTTGGAGGGCATCCTAGGGAGGTGAGGTGGACTGTGACTTCCAGCAAGGGAAAGGACTCTGATAGCAGTGACTCAAGAAAAACATGTATTATTCTCATGTTTTGACTTGCTCTGTAGATTCTTTTCAATTTTGTTTTTTGTTTTTCTTTCCTTCCTGCCTCCCCCCGCCCCTTTGTAGTTGCCAATTTTATTGGCACTATGAATTCTAATTAAGGTTTTGAGCTTTTTTTCCCCCCTCAGTCACATTTTTATTGTTGTTATAAACCTCTGTCTCTATGTTCAGCTTTTGCAATTCTGTGGAGTTTTCCTTTAAAAAAATCTCTCTTTTTAATTTTAATTTTTTATTTTTTAAACCTATCATTATTTTTTTTTCACTTATTCCTTGTTTAGTTTTCCTACTGTTCTTTTCCCTGTTCAGTTACTCTTTAATGTAAATAAATCTTCTTTATGTACCTCTATTTAATTTTGAATATGTATTTTTCCTTTCTTTCCTTTTGTCTCCACATATTTGTTAGATTTATTTTCAATGCTTTATTCTCCAATTGGCACCTTGCTCTAGTTTTGTTTTCCAGTTTGTGCTTCAGGTGGTTCTGCCCTGGTATATATAATTTTTGGTTTCCTTTGTTCACCAGGTCAATCTATTGTACTGGAGTGTTTTGATTTTGCTTATGGGTGTATATGTATATGTGTATATTCAGTCACACTTATTACTGTTGTTATAAACCTCTGCCTTCTATGTTGGGCTTTTCAGTTCTTTGGAGTTTTCCTTTTTTCCCTTTATTTTTTATTTTTTTATTCTTTTCAATTTTTTATTGCTTTAATTATTAATTTTTAAAACATATTTTTCTACATTTATTCCACAGTTTGCCTTTCCACTGTTCTTGTCCCATTGCAGTTTAACTTTAATGTATGCAAATCTTGTTCATCTACCTCTATTTAACTCTGCATATCTATTCTTTGTTTCTTTTCTTTCTTTCCTTTCCTCTCAATATTTCATTAGTTTTATTTTCATTGGTTTCATCCCCACTTGGTATGTTGCTTTAGTTTTGTTTTCCAGTTTGTGCTTTAGTTACTTTTATTCTTAACTCATAGATATATGCCGGGGTCCAGCCTCAGCAGGATCCACGGGTACCCTCAGGATGAATGGCATTGGCGAGAGAGAGAGAGAGAGAGAGAGAGAGAGAGAGAGAGAGAGAGAGAAGAGAGAGAGAGAGAGAGAGAGAGAGAGAGACAGAGAGAGAGAGAGAGAGAGAAACCAGACTGGGGTGTGGAGCAGGGTCTGGCGGCGCTTTATTTTTCACGGTAGCTTTTATATCTTAAGTTAGTACATTTCTAAGGGGAGGTGAAAGATAAGCATACAGAGTTAGTTTAACATTACGTCAGTTTGCCCTTTACGAAACCAGGATGTTTTTCTGCATACTTCTTTGTTTCTGAGAGTCTTTTTCCATAGTATATTTTTGTACATTTTCTTCTGGCCTTGGGGCCTATTGACATTTTATGACCTAGATGAATGCAAAGCTGTTTTCCGTAATCTATTCCTTATTGTTCCATTTTGCCTTGAGCTTAACAGAAAACAGAAAAGTTGCAGTTTCATGGTATAGCAGGTTGCAACATAGTAGAAATACAATCCTGTTAACACAAAGGTCAGTCCTTTTTGCAGAAGTTATCAGTTAAATTTATCTAAAAGGTTTACCACACAAAGACTCTGCAGCTCTGGTGAGGCAGCCCCTGTTTAGCATTCCTGGTTAAAATTAACAATTATCTTATTGTTTCCACACTAGGGCTAAACTCTTATTTTTCTAAATTTTTAGCTATATTAACAATAGTTTCCACTGCACAACCTCAGCACATTAAGAGCAAAAACACAGCAAGCAAGCTTTGACCCAATAACCACTTTTAGAATAATAATTTTGGGTTCTCTAATGGGGCTTCCTCACCCTCCAAAGGGCTCTGTGCCTATTAGGGCCTTTTGTGTGATGAGGTTCTTTATGCTGTTTATGATTAAGGTGTTGTGAGCAGTCATGTAGTACGCATTTGGCAAGCAAACTAGAATGCCAGCAAAGGGGTATAAATTGAAACACTTTGTTCATCCCGGATAATCTTATAGGATACCACCGTCCGGGGGACATATTGATTAAAGTTCTAAGTTGATTCTGTTTGGAAAGAGATCGGGGAAGGCCTTCTACCTGTGTCACAGAAATTAGGGAATAGTCTAATATACCAAGCATCAGAAAGACAGATATCATCTTTAAGGTGAGCGCCAGGGAAGCTTTTTGAAATCCCTTAAGTCCTGGTTTGCCTTGCCTGTCAGGTCTTCTCCTCATGACCTTGTTATGGGTGGGATCTCGTGTGCTGGCTCCTGGCAGATATAATTTTTGGTTTCCTTTGTTTGCTAGGTCAGTCTATTGTACTTTATTTTTGTTGGACTGTTTTGATTTTGCTGATGTATATGTATATATTCCCATATATTGGAATACATGTGTATATTCCATTATTTTAATTATTATTTGCCTGACAGTGTAACTGCCATTAGTCTGGGGTTCATATTTGGTTTCTCTTTTTTTTGGATATTTATTTTAATCTAACTTAATGCCATAACAAAGTGCCTGTTGTAATAATATTCCTGGCCAGTGATCCAGCCCTGAGCCGTTGGAGTGGGAGCACTGACTCCAATACCCTATACAACCAGAGAACTCCTAATTCTAGGGAGTATCAAATAGCGAGAACTCATTCACACAAAGTAAACCACTTGAATACAAGACCTGGCATCACCCAACCACCAGTCACACCCAGTGAAGGACACCTCATCCAAACAGCAAATAAGACAAAAAAAGAAACCCAATCATCAACAGACAGGATTACCACCTCACTCAGCCCTGCACATGAGAAGGGAAAAAAAAAAAACTCAGCACAAATCTCACCCAATTCAAAGCTTACACAAACCACTGGACCAAACTTAGGAGTGCAGAAACTAAAAGGAAGAAAGAACTTAAATTTGAAGACTGGGAAAAGGAGACCTCAAACACAATAAGCCTAAGAAAATGAAGAAGTAGCAGAGAAATGCTGCACAAATAAAAGAACAAACTAGAAACACAAAAGTTCAAATTAATGAAGAGGAAACAGGCAAACTGCCTGAGAAAGAATTCAGAATAATGATAGTAAAGATGATCAAAACCCTGAAAATGGCATGGAGAAAATGCAAGAATCAATTAACAGAGATCTAGAAGAATTAAAGAATAAACATACAGAGTCAAACAACACAATTACTGAAAAGAAAATACTCTAGAAGGAATCAATAGCAGGATATCTGAAGCAGAAAATGGATCAGTGAGTTGAAAGATAAAATGGTGGAAACAACTGCTGAAGAGCAGAATAAAGTAAAAAGAATGAAAAGAACTGAGGATAGTTTCAGAGACCTCTTAGACAATATTAAATGCACCAGTATTGTAATCACAGGGGCCCCAGAAGCAGAGAGAAAAAGAAAGGGAATGAGAAAATTTTTGAGGAGATTATAGTTGAAAAATTCCCAACATGGAAAAGGAAATAGTCAATCAAGTCCAAGAGATGCAAAGAGTCACATTCGGGATAAACCCAAGGAGAAAATTGCCAAGACACATACTAATCAAACGAAGAAAGATTAAACACAAAGAAAGAATATTAAAAGTAGCAAGTTAAAAGCAACAAGTTACATACAACAGAAACCCCATATGTTTAACAGCTGATGTTTCAACAGAAACTCTGCAGGCCAGAAGGGAATGGCAGGATATATATAAAGCAATGAAAGAGAAAAATCTACAACAAAGATTACTGTACCTGGCAAGGATCTCCTTCAAAATTGATGAAGAAATCAAAAGCTTTTCAGATGAGCAACAGGTAAGAGAATTCATTACCACAAAACCAGCTTTACAACAAATGTTAAAGGGACTTATACAGTCAAGAATTACAAGAAAAATGATCTACAAAATCAATATCAAACAATTAAGAAAATGGCAATAGGAACATATATATCAATAATTACTCTAAATATAAATGGATTAAGTGTTCCAACCAAAAGACCCAGACCGGCTGAATGGATACATAAACAAGACCCAGGGGGGCAGTCTCAAGGTGGCAGAGGAATAGGACTGGGAGACCACATTCTCCCCGACAATTTCATCAAAAGATCATCTGAACACTGAGCAACTTCCACAAAACAATTTCTGAATGCTGGCGGAGGACACCAGGCACCCAGGAAGGCAGCTCATTCTCTTCGAAAGGAGAACAAAAGATTGAACAAATACCAAAGGAGAACTAGCCAACTGCTTATAGGCCCCTCTCCCAACAAGAGGCAGAGAGGCACGTGTGTGACAGCCAGAGCCAGAAGGTAAGGGGAAGTCTCAGCCCCAGAGACGGACATCCTCCACCAAACTGTGAGCAGGCTGCCAGTTGCTAACCATGTCTTCCTGGAGTCCTGGACTGTTGACATCTGCCAGGAGGGTCGTAGCTTGAGATCGGCTCCCCAGAGGAGACACACGACATACCTGAGATGGTGCTCTCGCGGCGCACCCAGTAAACTGAGTGGTCTGGACCCAGGAAGTGATTAAGATGCACAGCCCACTTGGGACAGTGCACTCACCAAGCCCCTGGTCACCTGAGCTGCTGGGATCAGGGAAGGGAACAAAACGCACGTGCAACCGAGTCTGCGCCTTTGCGGTGTACCCAAAAACCTGAACCTGAGCAACTTGGACCTGGGAAGTGCAGGAAATGCAGGGCCCATTTTGGACAGTACCCCTGCAGAGCAACCTGCAACCTGAGCAGTGTAGACCCGGAAAGCACACGCCCCCATGAGCTTCAGAAAACCCTGTGTGGTCCATACACTACGAGCACTCCCTGCCCCACACATGCTTGCCATATTTGTTTGCAGTGTTCCTCCCTCCCCACGACACAACTGAACAAGCGAGCCTAAATAAGTGACCACCCTTGCAACCTTATGTCAGGGTGGAAATTAGACACTGAAGAGACTTGCAAACAGAGAAAGCCAAAATAAACAAAGAAGAGGGAACTGCTCTGGGAGTGAGAGTTGCAGCAGATTAAAACCCTGTAGTTAATATTGACTAAGCATTGGAAGGGGCTTATAGATCTTGAGAAGTACAAGCTGGAACAAGGCATTATCTGAAACTGAACTGACCCCATACTGCCCACAACAGCTCCAGAAAAATTCCTAGATATAGTTTTACTATTATCAACCTTTTAATCTTTTTTTAATTTTTAAGTTCTTTATTACTCCTTTAATTTTCATTTTTATAACCTACTATTACCTTACAATAAAAGATCCTACTTTTTCAAGCAAATTTCATATTTTTAAATAATTTTTGTGATTGATTGTCTTTTGTATTTTTAATATTGTATTTTGCCTAACCTCTACTCTAGATGCTTTTATCAATTAATTTGTTTATTTTAATTGGAGGCTAATTACTTTACAATATTGTAGTGGTTGTTGCCATACATTGACATGAATCACCCACAGGTGTATATGGTTCCCTAATACTGAACCCTGCTCCCAGCTCCCTCCCCATCTCATTCCTCAGGGTCATCCCAGTGCACTGGTCCTGGGTGCCCTGTCTCATGTATCAAACCTGGACTGGTGATCTATTTCACATATGGTAATATACATGCTTCGATGCTATTCTCTCAAATCATCCCACCCCTAGCTTCTCCCACAGAGTCCAAAAGTATGCTATTTATATCTGTGTCTCTTGTGCTGTCTCGCATATAGGGTCATCATTACCATCTTTCTAAATTCCATATATATGCGTTAATATACTGTATGGGTGTTTTTCTTTCTGACTTACTTCACTCTGTATAATAGTCTCCAGTTTCATCCACCTCATTAGAACTGATTCAAATGCATTCTTTTTAATAGCTGAGTAATATTCCATTCTGTATATGTACCAACGCTTTCCTATCTGCTCATGGACACCTACGTTGCTTCCATGTCCTAACTACTGTAATCAGTGCTGCAATGAACATTGGGGTAGATGTGTCTCTTTCAATTCTGGTCCCCTCAGTGTGTATGCCCAGGAGTGGGATTGCTGGGTCGTATGACAGTTCTATTTCCAGCTCTTAAAGGAATCTCCACACTGTTCTCCATACTGGCTGTACCAATGTGCATTCCCACCAACACTGTAAGAGGGTTCCCTTTTCTCTGCAGCCTCTTCAGCATTTATTGTTTGTAGACTTTTGGATAGCAGCCATTCTGACGGGCGTGAGATGGTACATCATTGTGGCTTGATTTGCATTTCTCTGATAATGAGTGATGTTGAGCATCTTTTCGTGTGTTTGTTAGCCATCTGTATGTCTTCTTTGGAGAAATGTCTGTTTAGTTCTTTGGCCCATATTTTGATTGGGTCATTTATTTTTCTGGTATTGAGCTGCATGAGCTGCTTGTATATTTTTGAGTTTCACTCTTTGTCAGTTGCTTCCTTTGCTATCATTCTTTCCCATTCTGATGGCTATATTTTCACCTTCCTTATCGTTTCCCTCATTGTGCAGAAGCTTTTAAGTTTAATTAGTTCCCGTTTGTTTATTTTTGCTTTTGTTTACATTACTCTGGGATGTGGGCCATAGAGGGTCCTGCTGTGATTTATGTCAGAGTATGTTCTGCCTATATTTTCCTCCAGAAATTTTATAGTTTCTGGTCTTTCATTTTTATCTTTAATTCACTTTTAGTTTATTTTTGTATATCATTAGAAAGTGTCCTAGAGTCATTATTTTACAGTTGGTAGGCCAATTTTTCCAGCACCACTTGTTAAAGAGATCTGTCTATTCTCCATTGCATATTCTTGCATCCTTTGTCAAAAATAAGGTGTCCATAGGTGTGTGGATTTATCTCTGGGCTTTCTATTTTGTTCCATTGATATATACTTCTGTCTTTGTGCAGTACCATACTGTCTTGATGGCTGTGGCTTTGTAGTAGAGCTTGAAGTCAGGCAGGTTGATTCCTCCAGTCCCATTCTTCTTTCCCAATATTGCTTTGGCTATCCGAGTTATTTTTTATTTTTATTTTTTTGCATTTCCATACAAATTGTGAAATTATTTGTTCTAGTTCTGTGAAAAATACCTTTGATAGGTTGATAATTACTTTAAATGTAAACGGATTAAATGTTCTAACCAAAAGACACAGACTGGCTGAATGGATACAAAAACAATACCCATATATATATGCTGTCTACCAGAAACCCACTTCAGATGCAAAGAAACATATAGACTGAAAGTGAGAGGATGTAAAAATATATTCTATGCAAATGGAAAGCAAAGGAAAGCTGGAACAGCAATCCTCATTTCAGACAGAGCTTAAAATAAGAATACTATAAAAATAAGGGAAAACACTCCATTATGATCAAAAGATCAATCCAAGAGGAAGACATAACAATTGTAAATATCTATGCACTGGACACCTTATTGCTGAATTCTAACTTAAATTGAAGAGACTAGGGAAAATGACGAGATGATTCAGGTATGAACTAAACCAAACCCCTTATGATTATACATTGGAAGTGACAAATAAATTCAAGACATTAGAGATACCAAGGGAGCATTTCATGTAAAGAGGGGCACAATAATGGACAGAAATGGTATGGGCCTAAGAGAAGCAAAAGATACTAAAAACTGATGGCAACAATATGCCACCTCATAGGAGGATCCCAGTTTTCAAGAGCTCAGCCTTGAAAACCTTGGCTCCACTTCTGTGGTCCTTCCTCATCTACCACCTAGAATGGAGTATTTGGGTTTTGGCCACCTAGTAAGCTCACTCATCTGGGCATGTGTTCGGTGGCCTGTTTCAGAGAAGACACCCCATTAAAATAAAGCTGCAAGTGTCAGGGGGGTATAAATATCCCGCTCTTTAAATTCAGGTTTATATCCAAAGAACCAGCTGATTGTGTGGCAAATCAGAATACTCACAGACCCAAAGGGAAAGCATTTGGAGAATGTGTTGAAGTTACCCAGAAGGATTACCAGGGGTCTAAAGGTTACTATCCAAAGCAAAGGGACTGTAGGTGTCAGAGTGGTTCCGGAGTGAGGGTTGGGACAGCTGGAGGACTTCTGCAAGAAGTCAGAATGCTCTGTATGGGGAAGGACAGGAGATCCTTCTGTGCAACCTTGAGAAGGGGCAACAGCAAGGAGCTGGCCAGCCTGACGGGTTCAGTTGGGCAGGAGGTCCCATGGCAGCAGCAGGGACAGGGCACCACCCTCACGAGGGAGGCGCTGGCATGGGACAGAGACGCCGGGCCCCGGCAGAGTCAGTTCTCAGCAAACCCCAGAGGAGCCCCACACTGCTTCTGATTCTCCTTGTCACTTTCTGCAGGAGCCTGGAGTGGGCAGGAAGGGTGGGGGATCCAGAGGAATTGAGACCTGGGCTCTGAGACCACCCTGGCCCTCACTAGCATGTGGTCCTGGGAAGATGCCCAAGCCCCATGGCCTCAGTTCTTCATCTGGGAGGTTAGCGGGTGTGAGGAGCCCCGTGTGTTGGGCTGCAGGATGTGCCTGAAGGATGAGACAGAGCTCACAGTGCCTGGCAGCTGTTGGCACTGTGATGACCAAGCAGGAATCTCTCACACTGTTGCCCCCAGACACTCCCCCACTCTCTCCTCCTGCATTTTATTTTATTATCCTGTTCAACACAGAATTCACTCTCCTCCAGAGGCATCTCATGTTTTGTTGTTTAGCTTTTGGGAACAGAAGACAGCAGCCTACACTTCACCACCATCTTGAGAGCTACAGGAAAAGCACAAAATCTATAAATAATTTAAGCAGACTTGACATCTTTATAACAGTTTCCCCCATAAATGAATATGGTATACTGTTAAAGACTTTTTTCTTACCCATATCTATCTACAAATCTGTATTGTAGCCTCTATTAAGATTTTATATATTTTTGTTAGACTTCTTAGGTAATTTTTGGATTTGTGTTGCGAATGGGGCATTTTTAAATTACATGTTCTAAATAGCTTTGTGTGTGTGTCTGTGGCAAAACTCTTGGTTTTGCTGTAGTAATCATCCATACAAAGGTTTTTTCTGGTCTCTTATTAATTTGAGTATCCCATGTATCCATTTCTATGAATTCCATATGTAGATTACCATATTGTCACAAATATTATCTTTTTCAATATTAATACTTCTTATTTCCTTTATTGTGTACAGTTCTGTGTTCCAGTGAATTTTTGCATTGTCCAAGGGAGAGCATGCATTTTTGTCTTCTTCCTGTCTTTAATGGGAGGAGCCAAAATTAGCCATGACAAGCCAGGGCTGCTTGGACAAATCCCGAGTCTTCTCAAGGACCACTAGGGTGCACCCACCTGTGCCTGGGGTGAGCCCGGGCCCACTCTGGCTGTTTGGTCTCCATTGCAGCCCACCCTCCCCGACCCCACCCCGACTCCTGCCCTCCTCTGCAGCCCACGAGTGGTTCTGGACTAGCAGCATCCCCATCACCTGGGTGCAGAGAAGAGAACCAAGATCTCAGGTTCCACCCAGCTTCACAGTGAAGATCTGCATATTAACGAGATCTCCAGAAGGCGGAGGGGCTTCCCCTGTGGCTCTGATGGTAAAGAATCTGCCTGCAATGCGAGAGACCCAGGTTCGAAGCCCTGGAGACCGGAATGGCAACCCCAGAATTTCATGGACAGTGGAGACTGGCCAGGCTTCCATGGGGTCGCAAAGAGCCAGACACGATTGAGAGACTGACATGTTCACTTTCAGGAGGGGAAGGGGGGAAGTTACTACGTGTTCACTGCCCCTTGTGCTGTGGCCCTCTGCCTTGTATAGTCTGTGAATGCAGGGTCATTGTGTCTTCCATAGTCAGGAGTGGTTTCCCCAGTGGCTCCTGCGTGACTGCTAAATCGTGTCCTGCGTTGGCCAGCGGGTTCTTTAACCCCTACCGCCACCGCCACCTAGTGGTAAATAATTCGCCTGCAATGCAGGAGCTGGGCTGGGAAAATTCCTTGCAGGAGGAAATGGCAACCCACTCCTGCATTCCTGCCTGGGAAATTCCATGGACAGAGGAGCCTGGTGGGCTCCATGAACAACTCAGCAAGAACGAATAGTCAGAAGTAATTGAGCCTGATTTCTTCAGTGGAGACTCTGGAAGCTCCAGTTAGTTACTCACCTAGCAAGAGTTGTTATCAGTTCCTTAGGAGCATGATTTCATTCATTCTTGAGAAGAAATTTCTCCCTGACTGAAGAGCAAGGACCACGGAGGAAAAAAAAATGATCTTAATGGTTTAAAGGAATACAGAAGTTAGGGATTCTCTTCCCAGCCCCATCCCACTTCCAAACCACTGTTCTTGGCTTTCTCCTACTCTCCAGGTGGTTTCTCAGGTGGAGACAGGCAATAAATACTGATTTCTGTGCTCTGTACATCATCCTTGCAGTCTAGCCTGTTCTAGTGGGAGAGAGAAGTAGCACTTTGCCCATGGGGTTGTCAGAAAACATGATTGTCAGATTTGCAAGCACTGGATGCACAGGCCAGATCACCTTTCACTCCCTCCGCTGCCAACATACCATTTACCAGTCACTGTCAGGAGAACATTGCTGTTGGACGGAATGAGGCCACTTCCAATTTGAGTGAGATCCAATGTGCTCAGTCACTCAGTTGTGTTCAACTATTCACGACCCCATGGACTGCAGCCCGCCAGGCTCTTCTGTCCATGGGATTTCCCAGGCAAGGATACTAGAATGGGTTGTCATTTCCTCCTCCAGGGGAGGTCTTCCCAACCCAGGGATGGAACACTTATCTCCTGCATTGCAGGCAAATTATTTACTGCTGAGCCACATCGTGAAATATCTCTGAATTGGCATATTGCTGAACAAGCTTAGCTCAGTTCAAGCAAGGAGTGTTTTCCCATTGTCTTTGCTGCTAAATTCTTTCACTTGTCACTGCTCCTTTGAGTTAGTGCACCATGAGTTTCTCTGCTGAATGTTTGCCTATCGTGATAGCAACTTTCCTTCCTCAGCATCAGGCCAGGCAAGCAGGACCATCCAGTGTGTCAAATATTAGGCACCTACTGATGAATTGTTGCTTTTGAACTGTGGTGTTGGAGAAGACTCTTGAGAGTCCCTTGGACTGCAAGCAGATCCAATCAGTCCATCCTAAATGAGATAAGTCCTGGGTGTTCATTGGAAGGACTGATGCTGAAGCTGAAACTCCAATACTTTGGCCACGTCATGCAAAGAGCTGACTCATTGGAAATGACCCTGATGCTGGGAGGGATTGGGGCCAGGAGGAGAAGGGGATGACAGAGGATGAGATGGCTGGATGGCATCACCAACTCGATGGACATGAGTTTGAGTAAACTCCAGGAGTTGGTGATGGACAGGGAGGCCTGGCATGCTGTGATTCATGGGGTCACAAAGAGTTGGACATGACTGAATGACTGAAATGAACTGAACTGATGAGATGGTTGGATGGCATCACTGAGTCAATGAATACAAGTTTGAGTAAACTCTGGGAGTTGGCAATGGACAGGTAGGCCTGGCATGCTTCAGTCCTATGGGTTGTAAGGATTTGGACACGACTGAGGGACTGAACTGAACTGACTATGTGAAGGGTATCTAGGGGATATGGCAGTCAAGGTGGCAATCAGTAAGAGAGAAACCAGGATGGGAGTCTAGTGGAGGCATGCAAATACCTAGGGAAGAGGCAGGTGTGGGGTTTGCCTACTCAGATCTGAGCAAAGTTCAGAAGAGAGACTGAAGAGTGAGGTCAGATATGGCGGAATGGGAGGAGGCTTTGAGGGAGAGCTAGCTATAGGAGAGAGAGGCGAAGGTCACTGCATGTACCGCTAACCCAGAAGGGTGAAGTGCAGTCCTATGTGAGAAGTCCCAATAGGGTCATTCTGTGGCTAGAACAGAAGGCTGTGGTGCAGGGCAAGACAAATAGCTGTGGTGCAGATGCTGGTGGGGGCTCGATGGCTGATGAAAATGCATGAAGCTGCCCAGCTGCAGGAGAAACACTGGCCCAGCACAGAGGCCAAGTCTTGTCAGTGCTCCACCCCCACCATTTGTTTTTAATTGAGCTGTAAATCCAGATTTTGATGTGGCCTCTCCCAATTTTAAATGGTTGGCAACCGTTGTGGAAATGCTAAAAGCATCCTTTCTCTCATACTGACATGTCTCCCAGTCCTGTTTCCCCACATATGACTCTCTCTGCTTTTCTCTTCTCTCCTTTCCCAGGGTCACACAGCGCCGAGCCAAGATGGTACCTGTGGGTAACAGGTGGTGGGTGGGAAAGGGTGAAGGGTAGAGAAAGTGCCATGGTGATTGAAACTACCAAGCTCAGTTACTCTCCAGAGAGGCAAGCAACAAGTTTCTGGTAGGTGCTCATTCTCCCTACCAGTCAGAAATAGCACCCAGGAGACCAAGACGAACAACTGTTCTACCAGTTTTATTGACATATATTTTACATACCAGGAAATTTACTCATGACTCATTTTCAGTGTATCATTCAATGCATCTCAGTATTGAGTATGGTTTGCTGTAAGTTTTTCTTTATAGATACCCTTATCGGGTTGAGGAGTTATTCTTCTATTCTTAACTCATTGAATAGTTTTTATTATAAAAGGGTGTTGGATTTCGCCAAATGTTTTTCCTATATATATTGAGGTAATCCTGAGGTTTTTGTCCTTTCTTCCATTAACAAATACATGACATTAATTGATTTGCACATGTTAAAACAACTGCATATCCGGGATAAACCCAACTTGACTATGCTGTATCATCCCTCTTATGTGGTGCTGGATCCAGTTGATCAGCATATCGTTGAACATTTTTTACATTTGTCATGGTGTACCATTGTCTTTCCTTGTGCTGACTTTATTCGGTTTGGTATATAATACTGGCTGTGTAGAATGAGTTGGGAAGTGTTTTCCCTCTCTTTAACACTTTGGTACAGTCAATGAGAATCAGTCTTCATTCTTTTAATCCTTGGTAGAATTCACCAGTAAAGCCATCTGAACAAAGGCTTTTCTTTGTGGAAAGAATTTTTACATACTAATTCAAAATTCTTACTATTTACAAAAATTATTTCTTTTATTTTTGGCTGTGCTGGGACTTTTTTTGCTGCATGCAGACTTTCTCTAGTTGCAGCTAATGGAGACCACTCTCTTGTTGTAGAGCATGGGCTCTAGGGTCCACGGGCTTCTGTACTTGTGGCACATGGGACCAGTTGCTCCATGGCACACAGAATCTTCCCATACCAGAGTTCAAACACGTGTTCCCTGCTGTGGCAGGCAGATTCCTAAACATTGGATGGCCAGGGAAGTCTCCAAAATCCTGACTTTTAATAGTTTCATTTAGATATTCTATTTCTTCTTTTTAAACATTCTTTGAAATATGTCTATTGATACAAATTCGTATATCACACAATTCACCAATTTAAAGTGTAAAATACAATTATTTTTAGTGTGTTTGAAGAGTCAGACAAGCATAACCACAATCAATTTTAGAAAATGTCCAGCACACCAGTAAGAACCAAAGTGGATGAACATTTACAGACACTGTATCCAACACCACCTCCCCCCAGCCACCCCCTCCCCATCCATGTATGTTTGTCTGTTCAGTAGCTCAGTCATGTCTGACTCTTTGCAATCCCATGGGCTGCAGTCTGCTAGGCCCTTCTGTGCATAGGATTTCTAAGGCAAGAATACTGGAGTGGGTAGCCATTTCCTTACCAGGGGATCTTCTCAAGCCAGGTATTGAACCTGTGTCTCCTGTATTGGCAGGTGGATTCTATACCACTGCACCACCTGGGAAGCTGCCAGCCTGAGGTAACCATTAATCTTCTTTCCTTATCTGTAGATTTCCCTATTCTGGATATTTCATATAAGTGGAATCATAATATGTGGTCTTTGGTGGCTGGCTTCCTTCACCTAGCATGATGTTTTCAAGGTTCACCCACATTGTCTTTTTTCATTTTGTTTTTAATGCATTTGGTGTCACATCTAAGAATCTACTTCTGAAATCCAATGTCATAAAAATGTACCTCTGCATTTTCTTCTGAGAGTTTTAATGGCTTAAGTCTGGGGATTGATCAAAGGACTGTGACTTTCTGTTTTTGTGATTCAGAATAGACTTTTGTTCATTTGACTGGTGACATCTCTGCTTGTACATATCAAGTAAGAACTTACTGGGCTTCCTAACTCTTTTACTTCTAGGAAGATCATGAGCAACTAGATAAAACCATAGACCTGCCCAAGTCAGCCTGTTCTGATTGGTGCTTTGACTCTGCTCTCCATTACTGTAAACAGGCTGGCCATGTCTTTGGTGGTTGTATGCTGCCACTTTGCTCTGGCCATCTGAGGATCTAAATACTCCCACTGCATTTAGGTTTCTGAGTTCAGTGACTAAAGTTCCTACTGTGAGTTCTGGCCCGCAGAGAAGAATAATCACATAGTTCTTCAAGGGTTCTGGGGCTCCCCTCACAGTCTTGGTGAAAGGTATGTCTTTGGAATTCTCCCAGTATGGATAAGTAGGTGTTAAATGACAAATCCACACCAACAGTCAAATTTCTGTAAACCTCTGAATGCCTTCTGTATTAAACCAAGGCAGGTATGACATTTCCACTCACTGTGGACCAACTTTTGGTGCATAGTTCAACCAACCAGACAAACTGATAAGAGCCCTTTCTAACTCCTGGAGTTGCAATATTAAATACAGAATTTATGCTTAGTGAATCATTTTGGCCTGATCTAGCTTTATATGGGGTGTCTGATCCCACTGGGGGTCAGGAGGCTGCTTCCCACTGAGGGTGGGGAGGATTCTTCTACTGGAAAGGATGACCCACCATACTTGATGGGCCCAGTGTCCCCAGCTTCATCAGGGTCTCCCCACACAGCTCTATCACAATGTACAGAATCCCATTCTTTCCAAGTCAGTGCCCTCATTTTAACAGGAAACTCTAGTGGCAGAATTCAACTTCAAGTCTAATTCAACGAGTTGAAGGATTAGTGTTTGCATGTGATCATTAGCAATCTCAACACTGTATCTACAGGAGATTCATGTCTCCTTATGGGTACACATAAGGGTACACATTTGGGTCTTTTACTGTAAACTGAGCTAATCCTTTTCTTTCACCACTCTTTCCAACTATGTTGGAGGCAACCAGAGAGCTCATCATATCTATCAATGTTCCCAAAATGTTCAAAAGTATCATATACACAGTCACAGAACACCTTGCACCCAGCACTTGCTTTAAGTAGTTCATCAGGCATATCCAAAGGAGGTATTTTCCATATATCTGTTGCCATAGACTATTGATGCTGTCTTTAGCACAGAGTCATTAGCAGCTTTAAACCTAATTAAATTAGATAGCTAATTCTATAAAGCCCAGAACCATTTGAGAAAACTCACTTTTTAAATTGTAGTACAGTGGCTATGCAGAACTATATGTTACAGATGTACACAATACTGATTTACAGTTTTAAAGGTTATCCTCCATTTATAGCTATTTCAAAATATTGTCTATATTCCCCACGTTTTGCAATATACCTTTGTAGCTTATTTTATACATAATAGTCTGTACCTCTTACTCCCCTATTCCTATCTTACCCCTTCCTCCTTACCTCTCCCAACTGGTAAGCACTAGTTTGTTCTCTGTGTCTCTGAGTCAGCTTCCTTTATTTTAATATTCAGTTGTTGTTCAGTTGCTCAGTCATGTCCAACTCTTGAGAACCCATGGACTGCAGCACTACAATCTTCACAGTATTCACAATCTCCCAGAACTTGCTCAAACTCATGTCCATTGAGTTGGTGATGCCATCCAACCATCTCACCCTCTGTCCTGTCCTTCTTCTCCTGCATTCAATATTTCCCAACATCAGGGTCTTTTCTAATGAGTCAGTTCTTTGCATCATGTGGCCAAAATATTGGAGTTTCAGCTTCCGCATCAGTCTTTTCAATGAAAATTCAGGACTGATTTCCTTTAGGATTGACTGGTTGGATCTCCTTGCAATCCACGGGACTCTCAAGAGTCTTCTCCAATACCACAGTTCAAAAGCATTAATTTTTCATTGCTCAGCCTTCTATATGGTCCAAATCACACGTCCATGCATGACTACCGGAAAAACCACAGCTTTAACTAGATGGACATTTGTCAGCAAAGCAATGTCTCTGATTTTTAATACACTTACTAAGTTTGTCATAGCTTTTCTTCCAAGGAGCAAGCATATTTTAATTTCATTGCTGCAGTCACCATCTTCAGTGGTTTTGCAGCCCAAGAAAATAAAGTCTGTCACAGTTTCCATTGTTTCCCCATCTATTTGCCATGAAGTGATGGGACTGGATGCTATGATCTTTGTTTCTTGAATGTTGAGTTTTAAACCAGCTTTTTCACTCTCCTCTTTCACCTTCATCAAGAGTTCCTCTTCACTTTCTGGCATAAGGGTAATGTCATCTGCCTATCTGAGGTTATTAGTCTGTGTTATTTTTTTAAATTCAACATCTAAGTGAGATCATGCAGTATTTGTCATTCTCTGTCTGACTCATTTCACTTAGCATATTTCCCTCCAAGTCCATCCATGTTGCTGCAAATAGCAAAATGCCATTCATTATTATGACTGTGTACTATTGCATTAAGTTTATGTGTGTGTGTGCGCCATGCCTTATTTATCCATTCATCCATTGATGGACACTTAGATTGCTTCTATATCTTGACAATTGCAAATAATTCCACTGTGAACATTGGGGTGCATGTATCTTTTCAAATTAGTGTTTTTTTTTTTTTTGGATATATACCCAGGAATGGAATTGCTGGGTCACCTAGCTCAATTTATTTTTCTGAGAAACATCCCTACTATTTTCCACAGTGACTGCACCAATTTACATTCCCACCAACTGTGCACAAAGATTCCCTTTTTGCCACTTCCTTGGTACCATTTGTTATTTGTGTTCTTTTTGATGATAGCCATTCTCATAGGTATGAGGTGACATTTCATTGTGATTTTGATTTGCATTTCCCTGATGGGTTTGTGATGTTGAGAACTTTTTCATGTGCCTGTTAGCCATCTGTATATCTACTTTGGAAAAGTTTCTATTCAGTTTTACTGCCCATTTTTAAAGTGTTTTTTTTTTCCCTGACACTGTGTTTTTGAGCTATTTATATATGTAGGATATTAACCCCAGATCAGTCATTTGCAATATTTTCTCTCATTCGGTAGGTTCTTTTCATTTTTCAAAGGTTTCTTTTGCTGTGCAAGAGCTCTTAGGTTTAATTAGGTCCCTGTGCTATGTTAAGTAGCTTCAGTCATGTCTGACTCTTTGGCTCCCTATGGACTGTAACCCGCCAGGCTCCTCTGTCCATGAAATTCTCCAGGCAAGAATACTGGAGTGGGTTGCCATGCCCTTCTCCAGGGGATCTTCCCAACTCAGGAGTTGAACCTCCTTCTCTTGTGTCTTCTGCCTCAGCGGGCAAGTTCTTTACCAGTAGTGCCACCTGGGAAGCCCATTTGTTTATTTTTGCTGTTATTTCGGTTACTATAGGAGATGGATCCAAAAACAAGGCTGTTGTGTTTTATGTCAAAGAGTGTTCTGCCCATGATTTCATCCAGAAGTTTTACATGTTCAACCTTACACATCGGTCTTAAATCCATTTTGAGTTTGTTTTTGTATATAGTGTTAGATAATATTCTGATTTCTTTCTTTTACATGCAGCTGTCCAGTTTTCCCAGCACCACTTACTGTGAGAGACTGTCTTTTCTCCACTGTATACTGTATTCTTGCCTCCTTTGTTGTAGATTAATTGACCATAGGTGCATAAGCTTGTTTCTATTATTTCTATCCTATTTCATTGATTTGTCTGTCTGTTTTTGTGCCAGTACCATACTGTTATGATTCCTATAGCTTTGTAGTATAGACTAAGGTCAAGACGCTTGATTCCTCCAGCTGTGTTCTTTTTTTCTTTTTACTTTATTTGACAGAGCCTGGTCTTTGGTATGGCACATGGGATCTTTGATATTCATTGAGGCATGTGGGATCCTCAGGTGCAGCATTTGGAACCCTCAGTTTCAGAACTTGGGATCTTTCTAGATGTGGCATGCAGGGTCTTTACCTGCAGCATGTGAACTCTAAGTTGTGGCCTGTGAATCTCAGTTGAAGTATGCTAACTCTTAGTTGCTGCATGTGGAATCTAGTTCTCTGATCAAGGATCAAACCTGGGTCCCTTCTTTGAGAGAATGGAGTCTAAGCCACTGGACCACCAGGGAAATCCTTCCAAGTCTGTTCTTTTTTCTAGAGATGGTTTTGGCTATTTAGGGTCTTTTGTGTCCATACAAATTTCTAGTTATGTGAAAAATGCCATTGGTAATTTGGTAGGGATTACATTGGATCTGTAGGTTGCCTTGGGTAGTATAGTTATCTTACAAAACTGATTCTTCCAATCCAAGAACATGGTATAATTTTCCATCTTGTGCTGATATATTTCGCTCAATATCTTACAGTTTTCCAAGTACAGGTCTTTTACCTCCTTGAAGTGAAGTTGCTCAGTCGTGTCTGACTCTTTGCAACCCCATGGACTGAAGCCTACCAGACTCCTCGGTCCATGGAATTTTCCAGGCAAGAGTACTGGAGTGGATTGCCATTTCCTTCTCCAGGGGATCGTCCCAACCCAGGGATTGAACCCGGGTCTCCCTCATTGCAGGCAGATGCTTTACCATCTGACCCACCAGGGAAGCTTTACCTCCTTAGGTAGGTTTATTTCTGAGTAGTTTATTCTTTCGGATGCAGTTAAATGGGATTATTTAATGGTAAATGGGATAATATCCTGAAGTTATCTTTCTGCTTGTCACTGTTAGTGTACTGAAATATGAATCAACTTTTACATATTGATTTTGTATACTGTCACTTCACTGAATTCATCGGTGAGCTCTCGTAGTTTCTGGATGAAGAAGATGGGAGGTCTCTTGGCCAGAACAAAAGGGAACCTCAAGCTGCCATGGGCAGCCAAGGGGCGCAGGGGTGGTTGAGCATCTCTTAGGAGTATGCAGGGACAGCCAGAACATACAGAGAGGGAAGCGGGGCCTGGGGATTCAGCCATTGGCAGGGCGTGCCCTGCCACAATCCTGATAGCTGAGGAGGCAGCCGTGAGTGTTTGCAGGGTCCCAGACAGTCTAAAATGGAACTCGGCTTTTCAGGGATCTGAGGCATCCCTGGGTCACATAGGAGGCACTGAGTAGGGCTTCTGTCTATGGCAAACACTGGGCAATTCTATCTAGCTCACCTGAGCTGTCTCTAGAGACATTTAATTCAGGAGGTGTTTCAGCCCCCAGTTTGCAAGAATCGACAAGGAAGCCAACCCCTCACTGATGATGGGAGGCTTCCAGCATGGAGCCAAGGTCCACTGGGAGATCAGTCCTTATGCACCTTAGACGCAGACTTGCTGTGAGATACAGCCTGCTTTCCCATAACCACATGGCAGGCTTAAGTGTCAGGAACCTCGCCACCTCCTGTACCTCCCCTGAGTCCTCAGGACCCCGTGAGACAGGTGCCCCTAGGATTACCCATGTGGGGAAGCAGAGGTCACAGTGGGTGAACCAGGCAGCTGGGGATCAGCAGCACCGAGGTGCCTGCCTTGGCATCTCCTCACTTGAGCCCTCTCTCTCATCCAGTGGGCTGGGCTCCTGGACCCCAGCTGGCTGATACCTCAAGGTCAGAGTTATTTCTGATTCTGGAAATCTCAGGAAAATCCTCAACCCCAGGAGCGGAGTTGGAGTGGAAGGCATTAACAGGGTGGACCGCCCATGTGAGTTGCCCTGCATGCCTGCCTCTTTGATGCTAGAGCATCAGGCCCCAGAGCAGGACGGCAACTGTCACAGCCTGGACGCAGAGCCAGATGGAGGTCCCATGGATGGCGGTCTCAAGAAAGGGAGCCACACTGTGTGTGAAGGCTCAGGTGACTGCCCCCTGCCATGTGCCTGGGACCGCGGTGTGCAGAGCAAGGGCAGCCGGGGGTGGACATGGGCAGGCTGTGGAGCCCAGAAGATGATGGCCTGTCCTCCTCCTGTGTCCCTGGGACTTTAGCCAATTTCTCTACAGCCCCCACCCTGGGGTTCCCGCAGACCAATGGCAGGGCCCGGAGAGGGTCTGTGTGGGGGCTGGCTGCTTGGCCAGCAACAGTGCACAGAGGGCCGGGTGGCTGTACCCTTGACCATGGACCCTGCACCCTGGACGTGCCTGTGTTTGAGCCCAAGGTTGCCATGCACAACCCTCAAGTCAACCGTGAACACAAAGGAGGGGCTGACTTTGAGGGTCACACCTCTGTCTGTATGTGTCTGCCTGGCCCCAGGGCTCCAGGACCAGAATGCCGTGCATGGTTTACACAAGGGCTGGGCCTGAAACTTCCCACCTGTGCACTAGTGTCATGGTGCCCACTGCCATGATGACCGTGGACCAGGAGGCTGGCACTCTGACTAGCCTGGGTGCAGCCGGCCCTTTATTAGGTCACTTAATGACTGTCTTGTGATGTCAGCCCCGAGCAAGCAGAGGCCTTTGGTGAGGGGCCAAGCACCCTTGTGAGCCTGGACTGCTCCTGGCCACTGTACTGTCCCTTTTCCAGGAAAGAGGGATGCACCGCAGTCCACATGGCTGTGGACAAGGAGGGCCCCGTGATGCACAGGGTGCCCGACTTCGGCGGGCTTCGCTTTCTTCCAATCACAGGGGCTCCAGCCCTCAGCTCAGGGAGCTGCACTCCTCCCTGTGGATCTTTCAGTTGCCCTGGCCTAGCCTGTGCCCACGGGCCACTGCAGCTTCAAGCTGCTGCTGGAAGAGAGCGCTTTCCTGGCTTTGAGTGGAGAGCCTTTGTTGAAGAGGCTGCACACCAATGTGGTGCCCTGCCTGAGGGGAGAGGGCAGCCTTCTCTCCCTCCCCTTTCCCAGGAAGAGGTGGACCATCGTCAACAGTCACTGCTTTGTGTCCATCTTCTGGGAGGATGGCACTTGCATAGGCATCAGTGAGGGGCTCTTAGAGAACCTTTTGGAGAGGGTGGGCTCAGACAAGCTGTTTGAGACAGACTGTATGAAGAGCTTCATCCACCTGCTTAGCCTGTATGGATTCAGCAAAGTGTGCCAGGGTTTGCTCACCTCGCTCTGCCTGACCAACCTGCTCACAGAGGAGCCCGCCTGTCTATCTCCTGAGCAAGGTAAAGGCAGGGGATTACCTGCTGGGCCCTGGGGGCAGGGTGGGTGCCAACCTCAGAGCCGCCAGGGACGGTGGCAGGTCTGCCGGGAAAGCTATGTGTAAAGATAGGACTGGGGACCAGCGTATGGTCCCTGGGTGGAAGCAGGTGGGGAGAGGGGTTTGTGGGCCTCTATGACTCCCTCGTGGCTCAGACCTGAAATAATCCACCTGTAAGGAGGAAGACCTGGGATCTATCACTGGGTTGAGAAGATCGCCTGGAGCAGGGCAGAGCAACCCACTCCTGTATTCTTGCCACGAGAATCCCCATGGACAGAGGAGCCTGGTGAGCTATTGTCCATGGGGTCACAAAGAGTCACACATGACTTAGTGACTAAGCACATGACGCACATAGCTGTGGAACAGAAGTCTAGTGCAGGGAACACAGGCCCTTTCCTGGGAAGTGTCCTGGTCAGCCGAGGAAGTGCAGGCCAGGGATCAACAGCTGCAGAGAAAGCAGAGAAGCTTCTGCAGTCTGCCCGCTGCAAATGTCGAGTCCCCTCTCTGGGTCTTGTATCAATACTCTTGGGCCACTCTGAGTCATTTTCCAAGTGCGAGAGTCAATGTTGAGTTCGTGAGTGTTGAGGATAGGCAAGCTGGGACACTGCCTCCTGTGGGACAGGGTCCCACTTTCTCCATGAGGCCTGGGAATGGCTGGGTGGGAGCATCCAGGGGCCTAGCCGGGCAGGTGCTGGATTCAGTAAGTCTTGTGAGACTCGGACTTTGCTATTCTCTCTCTCTCTCTCTCTCTCAGTGAACCCCCGTTACAGTTCTGCTGCAATTCCCTGATTAAGAGAGACAGCTCACACCTCCTGGGGCAGATGAAGAGGAGAGGGGGCATAAGTCTGCATCTCGGCAGGTGGAGGTCAGGAGGACAGCCCTGGGCATCGTTCCTGCACCAAACACCACACAGACACAGGACGGCCTTTCCCCTTGGCCTGAGGGTGCCCACGGGACTGCAAGCCATCTGGATCTTACCCCTGCCACCGCCATGGCCAGGACCTATGCCGTCCCTGCTGCTGGTCCGGGGACAGCAGCCACACCCCTCTTGATGGGTCCTGATGCCTGGCAGCCCTAGGGGACACAGACTCCAGTCTCAATAGTCCCTGTCCTGAGGAGGTGGCCCTGCCCATCGAGAGCCTGTGGCTCTGCTTCACCTGGCCTCCTGCCCAGATGGCTCCTTCTGTGATGGTGGTGGGCCCCACCACTGTGCCCACCCAGATCTTCAGCCTGCCCCCTGGCAGCTCCCAGTGGCCACGCTGGTGCTTCTGTGCACCACCTTGATGCATATCGTGGCTCAGCCCCAGAACCCCTTCTGTTACTGCTCAGGTAGCCCCTCTTTCCCATAATCTCCAGCCATTCTTTCCCATCATCCCCACCTCCTTCAGGTGCATTCCTAGAGGAACCCAAATATGCACCCTATTCAGACAGGTAGAGGCAGCCCTGTGATCAGAACACTGCATAGCAATAAAGAACCTGAAAACACGAGGGGTTTCCCATCCAGCCCACGTCTTCAGTGCCTCCATCCTAGGCCTGGTTGAGCATTTGAGTCCCCTCAGACAGTTCTTTGCTCGCAAAAGCAAGATAGATGGCCACCCACCCATGGCACAATGCAGGCACCTCATATATAGCTGGGCAAGCCCTTCAGATGCTCTGGACCCACTCATTTACAAGACACATCAAGAGTTTGACAAGAGCCTGGCACAGTGGCTTCATGGGCACATGGATAGTGTCCAGCAGGCTACTCACTTGACAGATGAGGAGAAATTAGGCCTCCCTTTCTTTGGCCCCCAAAGAGCCCTTACTGTCCTGAGACCCACAGGGCTGTATTGCATATAGGGTTATCATTACCATCTTTCTAAATTCCATATATATGCATTAGTATACTGTATTGGTGTTTTTCTTTCTGGCTTACTTCACTCTGTATAATGGGCTTCAGTTTTATCTATCTCATTAGAACTGATTCAAATGTATTCTTTTCAATGACTGAGTAATATTCCATTGTGTATATGTACCATAGCTTCCTTATCCATTTGTCTGCTGATGGGCATCTAGGTTGCTTCCATGTCCTGGTTATTATAAACAGTGCTGTGATGAACATTGGGATGCACGTGTCTCTTTCAGATCTGGTTTCCTCAGTGTGTATGCCCAGCAGTGGGATTGCTGGGTCACATGGCAGTTCTATTTCCAGTTTTAAAGGAATCTTCACACTGTTCTCCATAGTGGCTGTACTAGTTTGCATTCCCACCAACAGTGTAAGAGGGTTCCTTTTTCTCCACACCTTCTCCAGCATTTATTGCTTATAGACTTTTGGATAGCAGCCATTCTGACTGGCGTGTAATGGTACCTCCTTGTGGTTTGGATTTGCATTTCTCTGATAATGAGTGATGTTGAGCATATTTTCATGTGTTTGTTAGCCATCTGTATGCCTTCTTTGGAGAAATGTCTGTTTAGATCTTTGAACCATTTTTTGATTGGGTCATTTATTTTTCTGGAATTGAGCTGCAGGAGTTGCTTGTATATTTTTGAGATTAATCCTTTTTCTGTTTCTTCATTTGCTATTATTTTCTCCCATTTTGAAGGCTGTCTTTTCACCTTGCTTATAGTTTCCTTTGTTGTGCAAAATCTTTTAAGTTTAATTAGGTCCCATTTGTTTATTTTTGCTTTCATTTCCAATATTCTGGGAGGTGGGTCATAGAGGATCTTGCTGCAATTTATGTCGGAGAGTGTTTTGCCTATGTTCTCCTCTAGGAGTTTTATAGTTTCTGGTCTCACATTTAGAATCCTCCTTGAAGGTGAAGGGTGGTGCACTGGGCATATCTTAGCCAGATCTTATAAAGAAAACTCCCAATGCCCTTGTCCTCCCACTGTCTCTTCTCTGATACCTGCCATTCACGAAGGTCACAGTTATCAGGGAGCCCAAGGGCAACTGTGCAGGTGTTCAAAAAGTTCCATAATGTTGCTGGCCAAAATCTTGGCCTTCTCTGCCCACCGAAGGTAAATAAAAATACAGAGACAGAGTGGGCAGGCAATAGAAAGATGGCTTTAATTCTCAGCCAGCAGAGAGGGGAACAGAGTAGGCTCATGCTTCAAAATCTGAGCCCCCTGTCCATGAGGAATCTAGGGACTGATATAAGATGAGGGCTCCCAGTCAGGAGTCAGTGATGTGGAACCAAGGAATTAGGATCTTGATTTATTTATCTTGCATTGTTTCAAAGACAGTCATAGACTGGCATCAGTAACCCAGTAATTGAGCCTGGCAGTTCGGTGACTCTGTGGCCTACTTTCTGATATGTAACTACAAGGGGAAGGGTGTTGTAAGGGTAAACACCAGATACACAGTGTATTTAGCATAGAGTCAAAGAAAAATAGATGTGATGTATAGCTCTTGTGGGCTTCCCTGGTAGCTCAGCTGATAAAGAATCCACCTGCAATGCAGGAGACCCCAGTTCGATTCCTGGGTAGGGAAGATCCACTGGAGAAGGGGTAGGCTATCCACTCCAGTATTCTTGGGCTTCCCTTGTGGCTCAGCTGGTTAAGAATCAGCCTGCAATGCAGGAGACCTGGGTTGGGAAGCTCTCTGGAGAAGGTAATGGTTACCTACTCCAATACTCTGGCCTGGAGAATTCCATGGACTATGCAGTCCATGGGGTCACAAAGAGTTGGACACTACTGAGAGCTTTTCACACTTTCATAGTTCCTGTAGAGTTAGGGTGCAGAAAGGCAAACCTTAGTTACAGACATGTAGAGTTAGGAGAAGTTTAGTTAAAACAACTAGCAATGTTAAGGTCTGCTCACAGGAAAAGGGGAAAACAAACAAACAAACAAAAAAAAACCCCTCATTCTTCTTGCTTTCCTTTTCACTGTAATGCTAACACCCAGCTTCATCACAATCACCTCCCAGAGAAGGAATCCAGCTTTCTAAAGCCCCAAACCACCCTGCCTCAGGCACCAAGTGTTCCTTCTGGTACCCCACCACCTCGCACCACGTTGCCTTGTTGTGTGTGACTAGGGGATGTCTCTCCACCTTCCTCATGTGACTGCAGCTCCTAGACCATCACTCTAAGTGTGGGGGTGTTCTGCTTCTCCTACTGTCCCCATCGCTAACATGGCCTTTCACAGAGCAGAGGCTCCATGAGGTTCTGGGTGAGAATAAGCCAGTGACCAAGGTACTTATTAATTCAGACCAATTTTATCCTAATTTCTTTAATAACTAATGCAAATCCAACTAAACATAGATATTTTAGGTTTATAGAATAACAGATATCATAGATTTTAGAATTAACTTTTATTTTTTATTCTCTATTTCCTTTTATCTTTTCTCCCATGCCCAGCAGTTTTGGGGATCTTAGTTTCCCAACCAGGGATTGAATCTGAGCCCCAGCAGTGAAAGCTCTGAGTCCTAACCACTGCATTGTTGGAGAATTCCCAATTTCTGTATTTCTTGACTCCATCAATTTTATTGTTCTTTCCCATTTCCAAGACAATTCCTATTCCAGTGAAATGTTAACTTGTTCACGGTCACAAAATAAAGTAGGAGAGTTCCCAGTGTCCTTTACAAAACAGCAAAACTCCTATCCTTAAACTGAGTAAGTACCAATACACGTGTGAGCCCTGTCATTCACAAAGTTATATATTGAAGTTTATTAAGCCTTCAGCTGAAAAAAATATTGAAAAATTTCTAAAGAAAACAGAGATGAATTTCCATGTCAGTGTGGAAAGAAGGAACCCAAAGATGCTACACACCATGTCCCCCCAACTGGCCCAGGCCCTCATGAGGGAGAAGGCTGGCCGCTCCCTCTTCAATCACAGAGGGAAGGATCAGCCTCCTTTCCTGCCCCCAGGACACACTATTGGGCATAGGATTTGAAGGAGCCTGGCTACTGCTCTGGCTCAGGGCTCCTCTTCCTCCTCCCTTGCAGCCTCTGCAGATGGGAGGGGGCAGGACCTGGAATCACCTTGATTGATTTTGAGCAGATGCTCTAGGACATGCCACTTGCTGGTCTCTGCATAGGCCCTGGACCCCACAGGAGCTTGTAGCGAGCAGGGTCACTGTGGGGTACCTACTGATACTCCAGGTACCCCTCCTGAACCCCCTTGGGTCAGCACTCCCTGGGCTCCCCACAAATGTAGTGCTCCCTCTTGACATATACGCCCATGTCATTCAGGGTTTCCCAGGTCTCCTCTTCATGGGCACAGTTGCCCTCCAGGAGGATCATGCCTAGAACCACCACCAGGTTGCTGGCCTTGGGCATGCTGTGCCCATCACTCACCATCTCATTGCAGGTGAGGCCCAGGGTGGGGACTAGCACATAGGTGTGCTTTGGGTGGTCCACCTCCCTCACATCCATGCTGAATACCAGCTGTAGGCACTCTGAGGCTTGGTGGATGGCCTCAGGGAAGTGGTGCCCGTCCTCTCTGAGGACCATGTTCAGGATTTCATCCTTCGTGGTTGGATCTTTGGTGCAATACTTGTGGAACAGGAAGCCCACCAGCTCCACCACCAGCAGATGCAGTGGGTCTGAGTGCATGGACTTGGCACCTTCCTGGTCCCGCCAGGTGCTCGGCTTCTCCTCATCTTGGCTTCTGGAGGCCTCATCTTCGGATTGGCTCCATGGAGTGGCAGCCATGATGTGGGGTAGGGGAAGGGAAGGCACACTGAGGGCTCTGGGTGGGGTACTGGGTGCTTCAGCATCAGCCAACTCCAGCTCCTCCAGGGTGACCAGGAAGAGGACAGAGGAGGAGGAGGAAAGCAAGGAGGAGGGGGGAAAAGGATGCAACCTCCTCCTCTACCTCTACTTCTACCACCACCTCCTCCTCCACCTCCCCCTAAATGAACCATCCCTCCACTGGGCTCTCAGCCTCCCTTGGGTCCTAAAGGTTGGCCTCACTCTCTTCGTGGAACTCGCTCATCGAGGAATGATGACTGGGATCAAACAACAGCCAGAAGTGAGGCAGGGGGACAGATGGGGACCACAGGCCTGCAGGAGAGGGGGGGTGTGAGTTGCCTCAGCTGAGAAACCCACCCTGGGTGGTGTGACACAGGCCACTGACAGGTCTCCTCCTGACGGGTGCTCTCGAGCCTCACAGGGGATGCTCCTCCTGGGCAGGCTGTCTTTGGCTAACACAAAGGAGGAAGTGAGGTGGCTCCCAAGGGTGCAGTCAGCACAGCCCGATATTCCGGGGCTGATATGGTGGGGGGAATTGGGCCTTGTGGGGTACTGTCTCTTCTGGGATGGGGAGCCCCTGATGCACACTCAGGGAACCCACCTCACCTAGACTCCTGGCACTGCCTGGACCTCCTCTGCTCTGCAACCTGCGGACACGAGCTTCAGACCTGGGCTTTCACCTCTGGGTTCTTGGAGCCCCTGTGAGAGGAAACCAGGGGGCACCTTGGCTTGTAGACTGTGGCATGGCGCTGGGCCCCTCGATGCTGATAGGAGGACTGGGCTGTACTCGGCGAGGTTCCCCTGTCCTGAGGTGAGTGGTTCCCCCTGTGCTCACAGAGGGCCCTCCGCTTCCTCCTGGCAAGGTCTGGGCCCTCCTGTCTGTTGTCTTGAGGCAAAATTCTCAAGACAAATTCCCTGTACTGAAAGGGAGAAACAGAGGGGCCCTGAATACTGGTCATGCCTGCCCAGGGGCTACCAGGGCTCACAAGGGACAAAAAGGGGTGGCCAAACCCTATGGAGTCCCTCTGTGCTGGGATGATGGGCAGTCGGCTCAATCTCCACCTTGACATCCTGGAAGGCCTGGGGCAGTGCCCTCTGTTAACTGTGACCCATCTCCTTAAGCAACGGCCTTAACATTCATGACATCGGAAGTGAGAGCACCAATGCACCCACCTATTCTGGGCCACCCCAGGGTGACGAAAGGGGCAAGGCAGGCTGGGCTCCAAGTACTGTGTGTGAGGAGGTGTCTCCCCAGTGCTCACCCTGACCTCTGAGAGGACCTAAGGCCAGACCCTCAGAGGAAGGCCCCCTGGCCTTGACCAACCATCTGGCTGAGGAGGTGGACCTCAGGGCTCCGATGGTTTCTAGGGCTGGCAGGAGAGATTTCTGTGGCCCCCTGTTTGTGGTGGGGGTTGTGGTTCCACTCATCCACAGGGTTTTCACCTTGACTCCTGGCAACTCCTGGGCTCCTCCTGCTGCTGAGCAGACATGCTCCCCAGATGGCTGCCCTGGAGCCATCCTCCCCCTCCAGGTCCCCTCCGCAGCAGGTGCTCCCCCACCCCCACTACGCAGGGTCCCAACTTTTCTGTGGGAGGCTGCCTCCTCAGTCCATCCTCAGGACCTTCGCTTTGATTGCCGTGCAGCCTGTCCTGACCCATGCTGACTGATTCCCCCCAAAGCCCGAACCCTCCAGAGCCCCCCAGTGACCCCCAAGCACCTTGGCAGGAAGAGTGCATCACCCCGGCCTCCATGCTCAGCTCCCACAGCCCTGCAGGTGGGTTCCCTTCTCTCTGAGCAAAGGACCTAGCAGTCCTCCACAAGGGCAGGCTCAGGCCTTTCCTGCCAGGCTCACTCAGGGGCCTCTCAAACTCAGCCCCATCTCCCCGAACCGCAAGGTGCTGCGGTTGGGGCGAGGGCGGGGGGTTGTTTCCTAGTCCTGCTCCGGGTCCTCCTTCACTGTCTGATGGAGTCTGGGCCTCTCCTCTGCCCACCTAAAGCCTCCTGACCCCTCAATCCAGACCTTTAGCTGGTCCAAATGGAGAGGTTGCCCTCAGGGGGGCGGCACCTGGAGCCACACACCCAGGCTCCAGGGTAACAGCAGGGGCAGAGAAGTGGCCACTGGGTTCTGGGGTGCAGGGACCGACTCTCCCTCAGGGTCTCCACCTAATGTCCCTGCAGAGCCTGGGTGGCCCCTCTTCATCCAGATAGGCCACTCCTCACACCAGGACCCCAGCCTCTCTAAGTTGGGACACAGCACATCTGCTCCTCTCACTTGGAGGTGTCCCAGACCTGGAGGCAGGGGCGGGTTTCTCTGGGGTTGCTTCTATTCTGGGGCCCGGGGCCCCCAAGTCTTCCCTCAGCATCCTCACTTTCACTTTGGTCCCATGTAACCCTCCCCTCTGCCCACCTGAGTGCCCACCCCTATCCCAGGCTCCCAGTCTCTCTGGGATACAGATGAGGAAGACAGCACAGCCTGCCATGTGCTTATCTCACCCCATGGCCTCCCACAGCTGAGGGCAGGGCCAGTTTCTCTGGGACATTCCACCCTCACCCACATTCTGGAGTCCAGGGTCCCCTCAGTGCACCCTCAGGGTCCTCACTTTCAGTCCCAGTAGTCCCTAGACTTCTCATCTGCCCACCTGAGCCCCCATTCCCACCCCCATTGCACCAAGTCCCAGTCTGGCTGAGACCTAATGGGAAACTCAGGACACCCTGCCATGTGCTCCTCTTCCTGGGGGCTCCCAGGCCTGACGGCAGGGGTGAGCTTCCTCTGGGATGCCCCACTTTCCTACTGCCCCACTTTTCCGGGCCCCAAGAGCCCTACACTCCTCCCTCTGCTCCTCATGTTGGCTCCCTTCAGGACCTGGGCTCCTCCCTCTGCCCACTTGAATTTTCTGCCCTGAGACCCAGGCCCTCCCCCTCCGGTCCCCATTCCAACGAGCCCACTCGGGGTCTCCCAGGGAGGACGCAGATCCTGTGGGGGTCTTAGTCCTCTCTCAGGCTCCTCCCCTGACCCCCCATAGGGCCAGCTTCCTCTCTGTCGGACTGGACCCTTCTCCCAGACCCAGGCCCACACTTTCTCAGACCTCTGAGGCAGACAGAAGTCGGGTGACATCACATGGGGACCCGCGACTTCGGGACTTCCAGGGCTGAGCTGGGAGTGGAGCTGGATTCTCTGGACCCCCTGGGAAGATGCCCCCTCCCCAGAACCCACTCCTGAGGGTCCTCACTTGGGAGTCCTTGAGGAAATGCTGCTGCAATGGACTCCCTCCGGGTCAGGTCTGCGCCTCTGTCCAGCTGCACCCTGAGCACAGAGTGACTCTGCATCCCAGACTGGAAGCTGGGTGGGGGTGCAGCACCCCTGACTGTGGAGGAGGGTCCCAGAGGAAGCACACCTTCCAGTGTTGCCTCTCTGCTGGCAGTCAGACTTAGTTTGTTCTAAGATTCCTTCTCTGAGGAAGAGGTTGAGCAGTGGGGTCTGCGGAGGTCTTTTGAATCAACTTTTCTAGCTTTTTATAGTTCAGAGCACTGATTTTCACTCTCTTAATCCACAGTCAGAGTCAGAAATATATATTTACATCTTGCCAAATTTCAGGAAAGAACATCCACTCTTATGCTGCCTGATTCACTCTGATGCTCAATGCTATTCTCTTATTTCTAGTGCGATCTTTATCTGCTATTTAAAGCGTACATTTCGGAAAGACCAGTTCTCACCCTAAGGTGAGGTGATTTCAAGTGGTTATTAGCACAGACACTGCTGGCTCAATCATTCCATTCTTCGTGCTGTCCTGATCTTACCCTGTAGTTTCTGGCATCTGTGGCCTGAGACACAGTCTCCCAATTTACACAATGAAATATGGGCAGAAGCTTAAACTTTCCTGTTACCCATCCTGTCACCTGCTTCTATGCAGGCTATAGCTATATAGATATAAATACAATTTATTTCTTTCACTCTCCCTTCTTAGTTTCTCAGGATTTCTTTTGGGAACAGAAGACAGAAGCGCGCTTGTCCTTTTGGTAGATAAATTTATAGCACTAATCCTGTAAGTCTATAAAAAATGAGAATTGATATTGTCACAGAATTCTGTTTCCCATCATTGGATATGTTCTACTGATCTATTTATTTGGGAACTCTTGAACCTGAGTCTACCAGTAAGCTTGTGTAATGCCTCCATAAAGATCTTGTCTACATACTTGTTAGGATTTTTTTAAGATAACTTTTGCAATTTATTGGTTCTAAAATGAGGCATTTTCTATTTCCTGTTCTACATATCTATTGTTCTGGCAGGGCAAAGCACTTGCTTTGGCTATGGTAATATTCCGCCCCTATTTTTCTGAACTCTCTTATTCATTTGACTATTCCAAGGGCTCATTTCTTTGAATTTGCTAGATAGATGATCATTTTGTAATATGGAATATTAATTTTTCAGTATGCATTTATATTGTATAATATAAAGATATTATATTTATATAGCTCTGCCTTTCTGTTTCAGGGCAGCTTCAAAATTTAAAAGGGATAGATAACATACTTCTAGGACTTGTCCCTAGGAAGAACGCTTCTAACATTTCACATTGCTGTATGTTTATACATGTGTATATATGTATACATATACATGATTTATGTATGCTGTATGTTTATATATGTGTGTGCACACACATATATGTGTATATATGGCTATGTATTTATAGTTATTTTAAGTTGCTAATTTATTAAAATCAAATGTATTTTAACAACACTGCATTGTACTCTCTGCCCCATGTTTAAGGGTTTGGACATGTCCTTTTGCTTTGTCTATCCCTCATCTACTTTTTGTGGATATAGATGATTTTCTATTTATCATTTGTCCTTCCTCCACGCTTATATGTGGTTGACTATTGCTTTCACTGTTCATTTGCTTTTTCCAATAAGATTTCCCTTCAATTTTCATAGTCGTAGTTGTGGCCTGTTCTTTTCAACTTTGAGAAGTCCTGTTAAAATTTCTTGTAAAATTGTTTTTTTCCTTTCAGCATTTTAAAAGCAAGGTGTTCTCCCTGTGGCCTGCAGCATGTCTTCTGAGAAGTCAGCTGATAGCCTAATTGAATTTCTCTTGTAGGTAACTTACTGCATTTCTCTTGCTGCTGAAATATTCCCTCTTTATCTTTTATTTTGGGCATTTTAATTACAATGTGTGTTGATGTGGTCCTATGGGGGTTGGTCCTGCTTGGGATTCTAGGTGGTTCCTGAAACTGGAATTATGTTTCCTTTCCCAGGATATGTAACTTTTAAGGTATTGTTTCTTCCACTATATTATCTAATCATTTCTCTCTCTCTCTTCTCTTTCTAGGACCCATATAATGCAAAGGTGAGAGTGTTTAATGTTGCTGTCTCAGAGGTCTCTTAAACTGTCCTCATCTTGAAAACTTCTTTTATCTGTTCAACTTCAGTGATTTCCCCTACTCACTCTTCAAGATTTCTGACCTGTTCCTCCGTATCATCTAATATACTCTTGATATTATTAGTGTACCTTTAATTTCAGCTGTGGCATTCTTCAGCTCTGTTTGGTTCTTTGCTTTGTTTTCTCAGTTTCATTAAACTTCTCACTTCAGTTCAGGTCATTCAGTTGTGTCTGACTCTTTGCAACCCCGGGGACTGCAGCACGCCATGCTTCTCTGTCCATCACCAACTTCTGGAGCTTTCTCAAACTCATGTCTATTGATTCAGTGATGCCATCCAACCATCTCATACCCTTCTCCTCCCACCTTCAATCTTTCCCAGCATCAAGGTCTTTTCAAGTGAGTCAGTCCTTTGCATCAGGTGGCCAAAGGATTTGAATTTCAGCTTATCATCAGTCCTTCCAATGAATATTCAGGACAGATTTCCTTTAGGATAGACTGGTTGGATCTCCTTGCAGTTCAAGGGACTCTCAAGTGTCTTCTCCAATACCACAGTACAAAAGCATCAATTCTTTAGTGCTCAGCTTTTTTTATAGTCCAACTCTCACATCCATACATGACTATAGGAGAAACCTTAGCTTTGACTAGATCTTTGTTGGCAAAGTAATGTCTCTGCTTTTTAATATGCTGTCTAGGTTGATCACAGCTTTCCTTTCAAGGGGCAAGCCTCTTAATTTCATGGCTGCAGTCACCATCTGCAGTGATTTTGGAGCCCAGAAAAATACGTCTGTCACTGTTTCCAATGTTTCCCCATCTATTTGCCTTGAAGTGCTTGGACCGAAAGCCATGATCTTAGTTTTCTGAATGTTGAGTTTTAAGCTGAATTTGTCATTCTCCTCTTTCACTTTCATCAAGAGGCTCTTTATTTCTTCTTTGCTTTCTGCCATAAGGGCTGTGTCAACTATATATCTGTGGTTGTCCCAGCAATCTTGATTTTAGCTTGTGCTTCATTCAGCCTGGAATTTCTGATGATGTGCTCTGCATAGAATTTAAATAAGCAGGGTTACAATACACAGCCTTGATGTACTCCTTTTCCTATTTGCAACCAGTTTGTCGTTCCATGTCCAGCTCTAACTGTTGCTTCTTGACCTGCATACAGATTTCTCAGGAGGCAGTAAGGTGGTCTGGTATTCCCATCTCTTGAAGAATTTCCCACAGTTTGTTGTGATCCACACAGTCAAATGCTTTAGTGTAGTCAATAAAGCAGAAATAGATGTTTTTCTGGAATTTTCCTGCTTTTCTGATGCTCCACTGGATGCTGGCAATTTGATCCTTGGTTCTCTGCCTTTTCTAAATCCAGATTCAACATCTGGAAGTTCATGGTTCACGTACTGTTGGAGGCTGGTTTGGAGAATTTTGAGCATTACTTTGCTAGTGTGTGAGATGACTGCAATTGTTTGAACATTCTTTGGCATTGCCTTTCTTTGGGATTGGAATGAAAACTGACATTTTCAAGTCCTGTGGCCACTGCTGAGGTTTCCAAATTTGCTGGCATATGGAGTGCAGCACTTTCACAGCATCATCTTTTAGGATTTGAAATAGCTCAACTGGAATTCCATCACCTTCACTAGCTTTGTTCATAGTGATGCTTCCTAAGGCCCACTTCACTTTGCATTCTGGATGTCTGGCTCTAGGTGAGTGATCACACCATCGTGGTTATCTGGGTCATTAAAATGTTTTTTGTATAGTTTTTCTGTGTATTCTTGCCACCTCTTCTTAATCTCTTCTGCTTCTGTTAGGTCCATACTGTTTCTGTCCTTTGTTGTGCCCATCTTTGCATGAAATGTTCCCCTGGTATCTCTACTTACCTTGAAGAGAACTCTAGTCTTTCCCATTCTATTGTTTTCCTCTATTTCTTGGCATTGATCCCTGAGGAAGGCTTTCTTGTCTCTCCTTGTTATTCTTTGGAACTTTGCATTCAAATGAGCATATCTTTTCTTTTCTCCTTTGCCTTTTGCTTCTTTTCTCAGCTATTTATGAGGCCTCCTCAGACAACCATTTGGTCTTTTTGCGTTTCTTTTTCTTGGGGAAGGTCTTGATCACTGTCTCCTTTGCAATGTCACAAATCTCCGTCCACAGTTCTTCAGGCACTTTGTCTGTCAGATCTAATCCCTTGGATCTATTTGTCACTTCCACTGTACAATCATGAGGGATTTGGTTTAGGTCATACCTGAATGGTCTGGTGGTTTTCCCTGCTTTCACTATGTAACTTCTCACTATGTACATCTATTTTTCTCTCAAATTCTTTCAGCATCTTTGTGGTCATTACCTTGAACTCTTTATTTGGTAATTTGTTTTCTCCATTCACTTAGTTTTTCTCCTGGGGTTTTATCTCATTCATTCAATAGGAACATATTCTTCTGTCCCCTCATTTTTCCTAATTAGCTATTTTTATTTCTATATCTTTGGCAGATTGGTTTTATTTCTTGATCTTGGAGTCGTGGTCTTTGGAAGGAGACAATCTATGTATCCCAGCAGTCCCCTGCTCTCTTGTCACCAGAGATATATGCTCTAGTGTTGCCACCGTGGAAACTGCGTGGTCCCCTCTCTTGAGGCAGGCTGACTGGTGTGGGCAGCTTGGTAGGCATGGCTGACCCCTGGTCTGCTTGGTTGCCAGGCCTTGCCTTGTGCGGAGGCTGATGATCACCGGTGGGTGTGGTTGGGTCAGGAGGTGTCTGGCTGCTGAGACCTGGGTGGTCCCAGGTCTAGTCCCGGCCCACTGGCAAGTGGAGCAGTGTTCTGGGGTGGATGGTACACAGCCAAGAGTTCTCAGATCTAGTGCTAGCCTGCTGCTGTGTGGGGCTCACTCCTGACACAGCTGGTTTCAGGGTCCAGGGTGTCCTGAATCAAGACTCCTACTTCTTGTCTGGAAATCCAGCTCCTATGGGGTTACAGGTCTGCTGGTGGCCTGCTAGTGGGTGGGCTAGGACCTGACATAGCAGGCTGTAGGGCTACAGTGGACCTGGGGCTGCTTCCTTCTCATTGTTGGGTGCAGCCCAATCCTGGCTACCCTGGCTACAGAGCGTGTGTTCCTGGAATGGACGCCAGTCATCTGGTAAGCAGAGCTGGTGCCAGTGTTTCTGACTGCCAGTCTTGGGTTTGCTGAAGTTGGTGTCAGCCCACTGGTGGATGGGGCAGGGCTTGAATCTCTGGCTTCAGAGCTGAGGGTCCCCGGGCTTGTGGAGGCACACTGGTGGGTGGAGCACCATCCTGGGCACCCTGGTGTCAGAGCCGGGTCCTGCATAGGTGGGGGACTCTGAGGGTCCTAATGCAAATGGCCTGCTGGTGGGTGGGGCTCTGGCCATGCTCACCTATATGTTTGGTCTGAGTCTTCCCAGTACTAATGCCAACAAGCTGCCTGGTGGAGGTAAGACGTCTTGCTAATAAGTGAAAGGGAAGATTTCAAACTGGCACTTGCCAGCACCCATGTCCTTTGGTAGAATGAGCACCCTCAAGTGGCTGTCACCAGTAGCTCTGCTCCAGGGTGAGCTCCATTTACGTACTGCCTTTCCAGGAGCTCTCTGAGATGAACAGGTGGGTCTCATGCAGGGTCTTTCAAATTATTGCGTCCACACAGAATCTTGGAGTGGGTGAGATTTTCTGTATGTACTTGAAGGGGAGTCTCTAGCTGCTAAAACAGTCTGGCTCTCCTGAGAGTAAGCCCCACTTCCCTTCAAAGCCAAATGTTTTGTGGGCATGTTGTCCCAGTGCATGACCTACAGGCTAGGTGCCCAATGTGGGGCTCAGACCCCTCACTTCCTGGGAAGAACATCTGCAGTGGTGATTATCCTACCGTTTGTGCATTGCCCACCCAGGGTACAACTCTTGATTATACCATGAATCTGCCCAGCTTACCCATCCTGAAGTGGTTGTCTTTCCATACTATATATATATGTGTGTGTGTGTGTGTATGTATATAAATATAAATATATAATTCTATACATATTAAATTATCTGTATATTTTATATATAAAATTATATTATTTTCATCACAGACTACTACTGAATCTTCAGTGTCATACTGTTCTTCAAGAACACCATTGAGCTCCTATTGGTGAGTTGATCAGAATATCACACTTCCATTCTTGAAGGAGGAGAGGTCTATCTTTGCTGAAACAGATAGGTACACATTCTAGATGTGGGTTTCACTTTCCTGCTTGCAGCACCTTGTCTGATGCCACTATTTGAGGGTTCACAGAATGCAGGACTGAGTGACACAGAATATTTCACAAAACCATCCTGGACCAAGAGGCCCTCTAATAGCATGCCAGAGGCTTAGAGGGCAAGTGGCCATGAGCTCCAAAGTCGCTATCTCAGCCCCCACCTTCCAGAAGCTTCTGGTCTTCTGGAGCAGTGGGATGACCTCTACAAAGCACACGTGATATACACACTGGGATCACCCTCCAGGGACCAGACACACTCCATATCTGTCATCTTTAGTTCCCCCACAAACTAAGATACATGGTCCTTGAACTAGGGGGTAGAGTGACCCCATTGATCACCACTCCCACTGATCCATGACCCTACCTACCATCACCCCCACTGACCCACAGAGAACTTGTACTTCCGGTCTCCCAAGAGTAGTTTCTATACTTGCACAGCAGGACTGTCCACATTAGCCACGTCTAGCTATTTACCTTTGACTTCACACTACGTTAAGGTAGAAGGCCAGGCCCTGGGACACACTAAGCACATTTGAGTTCACAATTCCCAGCCTCATGTGGTTACTGGTTAAGCCCTATTGACGGTGGTGACACATGACAGGCTGTTCCCAAAGCAAGAAGGTTCCCCCAGGAGACACGATAGCAGTCCTACTGACCTATGAGCCATGGTTCCAACCTGGGCACTTTGGGCTCCTCCTGCTAGGGGACCAGCACACACAGAGAACTGTCCCCATCCTGGCAGGCAGAGATGACCTTGATCCTAAGGAGTGTGCGGGCTACCTTGGCACAGGAGGAACAGCGAGGAAACATCTCTAACAGCCAGGTGATGTGTCTTGGGTTCCTGCCCCATTTCAGTGGTGAATTGACAAGTCCAAGAGCAAGGGTCTGAGAAGGGCATCGGGCCCAGAGCTTCAGAACCCTGAGGGACAAAGTCTGTATTACCTCACCAGGGAAGCCACTGGAAATGGCTGAGGTCCTGGCTGAGAGAACAGGGGATTTAGAACGGATCTTGGGCAAGAGAGAGTGACCATCAGTTGTGGTGCAGCCACTGCTGCAACTGTGAGGGCCTGGCGTTTGTTCAGTCTTTCTCTCTGAGCTTCTTCAGGAGAGGAGACCAAGCAGAATCTTCAAAGAACTGTGCTCAGACGAGGTGAACTCTCCAGATGAAGGGAGTGTATGTCAGTGCTGGGAGGGGTGGATTATAGTGGATGCCATGGTACCACCCAGATCTCCTCTTTGTGACTAGCCCACTCATTTGCCCAGGGCCACCGGTATTGGTGGATGAGGACTGAGAGCAAAAGTCTTCTCTAGAATTGCCCTCCACTGAAGGGAACTTCCTCCCTGCAGGCAGCATGTTGTGAGAGACTACTCACGGGATCAATTTGGGGAGGATACAGTGGCCTGACCCCCTCACCTTGATTATGTTGATCTCTGCAAGGTCTCTCTTTTGATGTCTGCTTCCTGAAAATTACTATGACCACCGTGCTCTGAAATGGCACCAGAAGTGAACAACAGAATGAAATGCAAGGTAGACACAGAGACTTAGCCTTTGGAAGTTGAAATCATGGGCAGGGGGGATCCATGTGCCCTGTCAGAAGTTCCAGGAATATGACCCCCAAGTATTTGTGTTGGACTCAGTCACAAAGCCATATCTCAAGGCTTTTGTGTCCTGATGGTTATTTTGTCAAGTCAGATCATCTTCTTGACCCAGTGAATAAATGGAACAAAACTAGTAAGCATTTACCACTACTATTATGATGAAAGTATTTATGCCTCACAGAGTGAGGCAGAGGAGTATGGATGGATGGGCTCCAAGTTAGAGATTTTCAACTGGCTTCCTGTTTGCATTTCACAGGGCACAAAGAAGTAGGCTTCAGGCTGGATATCTACAAATGTTAGTATTCCCTGTGACAAGGGATAGGTTGGCTACAGTTAAGGCACTTACAATCAGCCTCCTATTTGCTCTCTGAAATGAATGAAACAGTAGAAACAGCATAAATAGCCAGTGTTTGTCTCTTATAAATACCTAAAGGTTACAGTCATGGCAAGGACAAAGAGGGGCAAAACTGTTTGAGTAAAGGATAAAGGGATCTCCACTCCCCCATCTTTTGGGACAAAGGAGACATGCGACATGTGAAAAAAGGCTTCTTGTGGGTCAAAAGTCAAGGGATAATGCCAGACCATAATGAGTCTTGCTCCTCCCAGAAACCTTCACTTCGAGATCCATCTTGGCTGAGGGGTGTGTGTATGAATGCAGGGGAGTATCCCAAGGCAGGTCAGGTGTGGAAAAAGAAACCAGATAATTGGCCTGAAGGAAGACAAAAATCCAGAAGGACTGCCTTATATAAATGACTTTTCTGACTCTTGACTGTGCTCCTGCTCACCAGGTGTGACATCCACACTCTTTCTCTCCAAGACTGCATCTCTGCCTTGCTTCTATCTCAACTAACAAACCATTTCTTTATGTGCTCTCCCACTTGTTGGGCTATGTCTCTAATAATATTGTACCTGCATTTACAGTTTCTGTCTGTCATAAATGAATTCTTCACTGGAGGCAATGATTCATGAAAAAATAGCTTTCAGGCTCTAGCCCTTGCTAGTATGGTGGCTAGGATTCCTGGCTCTCATCCAGGCTACCCAGGTTTAATTCCTGGGCAGGGGATTAAAATCTCACTTCACATAACCGCTCACTGCTGCCTCATGACATCAGTGCCACTGGAAGGAGCCCAGGTCCTCACCTTGGCCCTGCATGGACAGGCCTGGACAGAGCTTCCATCAGTCAGTCAGGCAGGAGCTTTTCCTGCTTCTTGGGAGCTCAGTCCCATGGATGTGGCACCACCTGCATCCAGAATATCTTTCCACTCCACCCCAGATATCAGGACAAATGGAATGATTTTTTCCCAAACAATGTGCTACTCTTATTTATAGGGAACATTTTTTTTTTCTGTCTTTCTATTTAAATTGGTGCATTGATCATGTAATTTATTCCCAAACTGTTGTAGGTTTACCTAGGATCCCATGTTCCCTGCAGGCAGCTTCCAGGAAGCAGAAGGAGAAGAGATGTGAACAAGGACCTGGAGTCTCTCCCCTGCCCTGAAACGTACTCGGTGCTCAACAGACAGCAGCCGGTAGGAATAGCTTGTGATGAAGACAATTCCCTTTGTGTGTTGAGGAGTTTCTGAGAAAGCCAGATGAGCATTGAATCTCCAACTGTTTCTAGTCACTACTCTGTATTGGCACTTTCAAATGCAAGATCTGATTTAGTCTCCAAGGCTCTCGTGAATGTCAGGGATGGGTCCCCCGACTCCCTCCAGTGTTCTTTCTGCCCTTCCCTCTGAAGTGATGCCAGTGCCCCACAGTCTCAGTGGGCTGAGGATGTGCCCCTTCTTCCTGATGCCATTACACAGTCTCCCCCTGGGAGTTCCGGCTGCCTCCACACAATGGAACTTGCCTGAGCACCTGCACAGGTGCCCGTAGGCTCCCCGACAGCCATGACCTTCATGAGGGGCAGGCATCAGAAAAGCGACAGTGAGGGGACAAGGACAGTGGGAGTTTTCTTGATAAAATCCAGCTAGGATATGCACAATGCACCACCCTTCACCTCCAAGGAGCATTCTGAGGTGTGTGAATTCAAATTCAGTACAGATTTTGCCACTGTGGTTTCCATAACCCCTCCTCATCTATGGCTTTAGGATCTGCCCACCTAGAAAAGCTAATCCATTAGTTTAAGTACACAGCCACCAGTTTCAAAAAAGACAGTCCTAAAATCCTACCAAGAGTTTGGGGGTGCTTACCAAGATTTCTTCAACTGTATTCTCCAAGACTTGAGTAGATTGTGCAGCAAACCAAAGTCCACTCACCCCTCCCCATTTTGACAACTTTAGGTGTACTTAGATCAAGCAGCATAAACAAGTGTCTAACTGTTCCTGACCATAGTGTAACTTCCCTTCCTGCCCCAAGAAATTTATCTAGGACAGAAGAGGATCTTCTAATGTGTATGTCCCATTTCAGATTTTCTTCTCACCCATAAGACACTGTGTATAGCTCTGGCTGCTGCCACCGCCCAGGTTCATTACCATCACCTCTCACAGAATGAACCCAGCTTCCCAAAGTCCCAAAACGCCCTGGCTCAGGCACCAACACTCGAGTGCTCCTCCTGGACCCTCACCGCCCTGCCCCAGGTTGCCTTGTTCTGTGAAACTAGGGGACATCTCTCTACCTTCTTCATGTGACTGCAGCTCTTAAATCATTGCTCTAGGTGTTGGGGAGTCCTGCTTTTCCTAGTGTCCCAACTGCTAACGCAGGGCCTTCCACAGAGCACAGGCTCCATGAAGGTCTGTGGAATAAATGAGCCAGAGCAGGGCACTTATTAAGTCAGATCAGGTGTTTTGTACTTTCTTAAATAATAACTTGAAAAAATCCAATTGAACAGAGATAGTTTAGCTGTATAAAAGTACATACAAGGAACATAGAGGAACTTACCTCAAATATATTTAATTTCTCAATTCTTACTAAGTAATATCATATTTCCAAAATAGTTATATTCCCATTCCATGGAATCTTGACCAGGGTTACAAAATAAAATCAAAGAGTTCACAATCACTTTTACAAAACAGCAAACTTTTTTTCTTGAACTGGGTGAGCACAAACACACTGTGATCAACGTTATTGACATAGTTAGACACTGAAGCTTATTAAGCCTTCTATTAAAACAAATAACATTTGAAAAATTCCTAAAGGAAACAGAAGTGAATCTCCATGTCATTGTAAAGAACATGATCCCAAAGATGCAGCACAGCATTTCCCCCAACTGGCCCAGGCCCTCATGACAGAGAAGGCAGAAGGAAGGATCAGCCTCCCTTCCTTCCTTCAGGACAAGCTGCTGGATGTGGGTCTGGCTGCTGCTCTGGCTCAGGGCCCCTCTTCCTCCTCCCTCACACCTCTGTACACTGGGATGGGAAGAACCCGGGACCCCTTCCATTGACCCTGTGCAGGTAGTCCTTGACTTGCTGCTTGCTGGTCTCTGCATAGGCCCTGGTACCCCACAGGAACTCATAGTGAGCAGGGTGGCTGTGAGGCACCTGACAGTACTGCAGGTACCCCGCCTGCACCCATATTTGGGTCAGCAGCTCCTTGGGCTCCCCATAGACGTAGTGCTGCATCCCAGCAAATGCCCCCATTCTGCTGAGTTCTCCCCAGACTTTCTCCTCACAGACCCAGTCCCCTGCTAGGAGAGTCAGGGTCAGGGCGGAAACCAGTAGGCCAGCCTTTGGCATACTCTGCCCATCCCTCTGCATGTCACTGAGCGTGAGGCGGCCCAGGGTGGGGATCATGACATAGATGTGCTCTCTATGGTCCACCTCTTTCATATCCAGGCCAAAGACCAACTGCAGGCACTGTGTGGCTTTATGAAAGACCACAGGGAAGTGGGCCTGGTTATCCCTGAGGACTGTATTCAGCATTTCAGTCTGGAAAATCGGCTCCTTGGTGCCATACTTGAGGAACACGATCTCGACTAGATCAGCCACCATCACATTCAGAGTCTGCTTGAGAAAGATCTCTGCATCTACGGTGGCAGAGGAAGATGAGATTGGAGGGGAGGTGGCCAGAGGGGTTGAGGCATCCTCCGCCTCCACCCCCAGGAGCTGCGCCTCCACTGGGCCCTGGGCCTGGATTTGGCCCTGAAGGTGTTCCTCAGGAGTGCAAAACTCATTCATCGGGACCACAGGCATGACGGATGGGGTCTTGTGCCCAGTGGGAGTGTGGCATGGGGGAAATGGAGACCACTGACCTGGGAAAGAGAGAGTGTAAATGGTCCTAGTTGTGAAACATGCCATGGGTGGCTCTGACTGAGGCCACTTTACTGGTCTTCCTTGAGGGCTGCTCTTGGGCGTTACAGGGGTGCTCCCCCTTGGTAGTCAGTCCCCTGTCAACTGAGGAAGAGAAATTTTGGCCCAGGGTGCAGCCAGTACAGCCCAAGGTTCTGGGGCTGACAAGGTGGGGGGATTAAGGCATTTTGAGGTCCCCTCTGTTCTGGGATGGGGAGCCCCTGTGCACAATCAGGGCACCCACCTCACCTTGTCTCCCAGCACTGCCTGGACGTCCTCTGCTCCCTGACCTCAGGACATGGGCCTCAGACCTCCACGTTTGCCTCCTGTTTCCTGGAGCCCCTGTGAGACAAATGGAGGGGGCACCTCGGGGGGAGACTGTGGCACAGACCTAGGCCTTCTGTGCTGGTAGGAGGGATTGACTCTGTGAGGTCCCCACAGATCTGGGGTGGGTAGTCCCATTGGGGCTCACGTGTAGTGCTCACTTTTCCACCAGCATGTCCTGGACCTTCCCCTTTGGGGACCTGCAGGGAAATTCAGAACAAGACCCAAATCTGGACAGAAAGTGCTGAGGGGCCCCACATGTGGCCGCACCTGCCTAGGGCATCCCGCAGGTCCTAGGCTGGGGAGATGCTCGGTCCTCACCTCTCCTCACATCCTACTTGGCCTCCAAGCACTGAACACAGGGGCGGGCATCTGCTCAGTCCTTCCTCGGGATCCAGGGAGTCCACCCTCTGCAGAACTGAAGCCTCCACCCTCCACCCAAACACCTCATCTTAAGGCCCCTAAGACAGAGGTGAATAAACTGCTCACCCTGCTCTGGGACCTCCATGACCCCACAAGAGCAAGGATCCCTCCCTGCCTTGGAGTTTAACACCCTCAGTCCTTCCTCGCATGGAGCCTAGATTCCAGGCAGGACCCGCGATTGTCCCGTCTGCCATGTTGAAACCCCGCCACTTTCACCAGGTCCCCAGGCTCTCTGAGATCTGGATGTCAGGAAATCTTGCTCATGGTTGTCCTTCCCGGGGATTACCAGAGTCCCCTCTATTCTGGGGTCAGGCTCCCCTCCTCCCTCAGTGTCCTCACCTTGACTCCCGGTAGGACCCGGGCTCTGTCCTCTCCCTACCTGAGGCCTGGCTCCTCACACCAGGTCCCCGGTCTCTCTGAGACCCACATGTCAGGAAGTCAGACAGGCCTAGAGTGCTCTTCTCACCCCAAGGGCTTCCAGGGCCAACTACAGGGGCAGGGATCTGTGGGGTTCTGTCGGTCCTCCCGCAGGGACCCCTCAGTCTTCCTTCAGGCACCTCAACTTGCCTCCAGTCGGGACCTGGGATTCTTGCCTCTCCCGAGCTGAAGCCCCGCCCCTTATACCAGGGCCCCAGTCTCTCCAAGACCCGGGTGTCAGGAAGTCAGACCATGCCTGTTTTGCTCATTCTACCCCACAGTCACCCTGGACTGATAACAGAGATGGGCTACTTTGAGGCCTCCTCTGATTGCGGTCCACGGTACCCTAGTCCTCCCTCAGGGTCCTCAACTTGACACACCACAGGACCTGGGAATCAGCCCACCTGAGTCCCTGCCCCATGCAAAGTTCCCAGTCTCAGACCTGGATGTCAGGAAGCCTGCCCCCTGTTTCAGGACCCCAGACTAAGACCCAGATACAGGGAAGTGAGACCACACATGTTGGGTTCATCCTACCCCAGGGCCACCAAGGACCGACAGCAGCAAAAGGCTTCTCTGAGGTCTCCTCTGATTAGGTTCCAGCGTCCTTTCAGTCCTGCCTCAAGATCCTCAACTTTGACAACCTGCTGGTGCTGGAATTCTTCCCTCTGCCCACCTGAGGCTGCTCCCCCATACCAGATCCCCAGTCTCACTGATACCGAGATGTCAGGAAATATGGTATGTATTCATTTAGCCCAAGTCCTCCCAGAGCCCACTCAGTAGTGGGGTCCAGCGTCCCCACAATCCTCCCTCAGGGTCCTCACCCAGACTCCCAGTGTCAGGAGTGCCACAAGTTACTGATGCTTCCCTTCTGATGGAAGAGAAGGGAAAACTCATTCTGCCAATACAGCTACTCAATGTGACCACACACTCACTGAAGGGCCATGCAGGAAGAGGCCCGGGGCACACCACACACACCCGAGTTGCTGACTCATGCCAGAAAATGGCCTTCCACAAAGTGTGTCGTGTTTCCACTTCACCAACCACAGGCAAGGGTGTCATGTCCTCACACCCTGGCTGGCCCCAAGCATCATCATTTGGTTGAACCTTTGCCCGCCTGCTGGGTGACAAAGGGTCACACTCTTCACTGGGTCTGGCTTGGTTACAAGGGACCTGGTTGGCCCCTGGGGCTTGGCCATCACTGTGTCTTCTACTGAGGTATGTGACTGGACCCCAGGCTTGCCCATTTTCCATCATTCAGTGTCTCAGCCAACTCCACCCCTTCCTCCTGGGTGCCTCAGAATCTCACCTGTGTGGGTGGAATCCCAGAGCAAGAAGTGGCTGCAAGCACTCCTACCACTCAAAGCAGAGGGTGCCTGCTTGGTGGCCAGAGGAGAAAACACTCTTCTGCCTGCTTGACTGGGCGTCTTCACCTGCATGAGGACCAGAGGAACAGGGAGAAAGTCACCAGTGACAATACAGCCATCTTGGACAACAAGCCACCATGGTCTTCTCCTTGGCAGAGGCCTCAGACCATGGGGTTCCAGGAGGGCCCAACCGATGAGAAACATACCTGCAGGTTCCCTCAGGGTGGGTTCTGCTCATCACAACAGCTGGACTGTCCTCACGCGGCTGGGACAGGGACCCCACGATGCCTCAGCCCGCAGCACAGAAACTATCCCCCAGGAGTGATGGTGATTTATAGCCCAGGAGACCCTTCCCAAAGAACAAGAGAAAATGACTCCTCCCCTCACAGTGCCACTCCGGAAGGATCTGGGGGCCCCATAGTCAGTGTGCCGCCCTCCATGGACTCGTGGTTGGTCCCCACCAGGAGGGGAACTATTGACAAGCAACTGAGCCCTGCTTGTCAGGGTCAGGCTTGGGTAGGGGTGACTCACAGGGGGTAGGTGGGGCTAGTGTGAGGTCATAGTCCAGGGGCATGGTAGGAGGCTGGAGGGCAGGTCTGCTGGCATCTTCCCATGTATGTTCCAGGGCATTGCCGGGACGCACACGTGGAAGGAAAGTGGGCTGGGACTGTGGCCCGTGGAGGGGGCCAGAACGTCTGACTTGGCTCCCTGGCAGGCACTCCTGGAAACCCCCACCTGGAGGTACCCGTGACGCACGAGGTACCCTCCCACCTTTCTGCAAGCAGAGTGAGTTGCGGGTGCTTTGGGATGACTGGGCGGTGGCTACCAGTCAGGACTGTGGTCCACCACCGGGACCGAGACCTCTGACAGCACTGGCTGACCTCAGCCCACAAACACTTACACCCGTCATTTCCGGTGCATATGGCTTCCCTTACTCACGTAGGCACACAGGTATGCAGGCACACAGTTACGTTGACACACACGTAGCACGTATGAACAAAGGCGCATTCCTTCGCCGGCCCTGTCTGCTAGGAGACAAACTAAGATCCATCACGCTCTGAGGCGCTTAGAAGGTCAGGCCGGGAGGAGCCTCGAGAAAGGCGGCCTGGAGCACGATCAGGAGCAGGACCCGGAAGTGAGGGAGGAGGCTTGAGGAGCAGGGCTAGGAGTCTGGGGCTGAAGTGTGGGAAAGACCTGGGTGAGGAGAAGCTTCTAGAGAAGGGGATGGGGCAGGGCGGGGCTGGGACTGGAAGGGGCTTGGGGTGTGGCAAGGCGGGGCTGGGCTGGGTGGGGCCAAGGTGGAGCCACCTGAGGTGGGGAGGGGCTGACAGGGATGGAGCTGTGGGCCCGGGGAACCCATGGGGAGTAGGACTGTTCAGCTTCATGGTGGAGGCCAGACTGTATCCTTTTCAGCCCTTGCCATAGGCGTCCAGTCCATGAGACTCGGCGAGAGTCAAAGTGACCATGACCCAGTGTCCTCAGTGACTGCATCTGAGCTTCAGAGTGGAACCCAGGGGCCAGGGAAACAGGGAGAGGGGCGGCTTCTGGGCAGAGTTCCCCATCTCTGGACTGAAAGCCCAGGCTGGCTCCCTTCCAAGCCACCCTGGGACTGCTGGCCCAGTGCTGAGCAACAGTCTTATCTGTTTTTTTGCAGGTGTGAAGGAAAATCCTCACTGTGTTTCCTGCTGCCCCTGGGACCTGAGATGTCTCAGAGAAAGGCAGCTTCACCTTCAAAACTGTTTCCTGTCCTCGTCCTCTCATCTGGGGGCTCCAGGGCAGCCACCTGACTCGGCTCCTGACCGCCGCCCTGCCTGCTGTGTCCCTGTTTCCCAAGTGTCTGATCACAGTAAATGCTCCTCTTTCTGTCCCCGTTGCTACTAGCTGAGCTCAGGCCTTATGGCCTGGGGCCAGTGCTGTCAGCCTAGGCCCCTCCAACAGCTTGGACCCCTCCTCTCTCTCCTCCACCAGCTGCTGTTGCACACACCATCGATTCTGTGTCACACCACATGCACATCTGTCCTCAACCCCAGATGAAAAGCACAGTGGAGCCATCTCTTGTTTAAGCCCCAACCCGTCCGTGGTGCCCTGGGGGGCTTCCAGTGGTCCCAGGTCTCCTTCCTCATTGCCCAACACCCTGGGTGGCTGTGCTGGCCCTGCACTCTGTGCAGAGCTCATCCGGGACCCCAAACTTTGCCATGCAGTTCTCTCCCTGGACCACTGGCTCCTCTTGTCCTGACAACCTACTGTCCTCCATCCAGGCACGACTGTAACATCCCTTTTCCATCTGCCCGAGTGTCAGGCACTCTCATCTAGGAGTTCTGGGGCACCCTGCATCTTTCTGCTGCCGCCTTTGCCCCCACTCTTCCTCCCAGGCTGTGGCTGCTGTGCATGAGTCCGGAACCCCGAGGGTCACTGAGTCCCAGGAAGGCGGGGTGGGTGTCTCACTGGTTCCTGTTAACCAGCTACCCACGCAACTGCTGCCATGGAAATGTTGAGTTGGAGCAGTGCTTTCCCTTTGAGCAGGCAGCCTGCCTTCTCCTTGCACAGAGTTGCTTCCTCCCAGCCACGACTTGTGGGGCAGAGGCTGCCTCCTGGATTTGAGGCCTCAGCACTGCAGGGACCCGAGCAATCACCACACCCAACTCCTTCATGCTGGTGCCCCCCTCCTCGCCCCAAGAGTGGTTACCAGCTATCTCCAGACACTCCAGAACCTCCTGGTAGTGGTTTCAGTTCTTGAGGGAAGGTCCTGTGAATGGTGGGTGGGCCGCTGCTGTTCCTCCAAATCCTGGCTTTGAACTAGACCTTGCCCAGTGAACTGGAGACCTATGACATGTGACTGCTGATAGGGGCAGCTGTGAGGACCTGCTTCATGGCATTTCCCCACACCCATCCCTTATCTGCTGCTGGCCCCAGCTCTCTTCACATGCCCAGATATGTGGGCCGAGCCCCGGGGAGTGCTGCCTCCTCTCTGGCCTGGGTCTCTGAGGCTTGGTGTGGGTTCCACTTTGCTCCTGCTCTGCATTTGCAGGCAGCACTGACCTGGGATGGACTTGACCCAGATTCTCGGGTTCCCTCCTGTGCTCCTTGGCTGATGTGGTTTCCTCTCTGAAATGCCTGTTTCCCATTTCTCCACTGAGCTGTGTGTCCTTTCTGTGCTGAGTTGTGGGCACCTCTTTCGGGGTCTGGACATTCATCCCGTCCTGGTGTTTGTATTGCAGATTCATCCTCTTCTGTTTGCAGACTAGCAATGGACTCAGTATTCACCTGGTCTCTTGGAGCTGTAAGTGCCCTACAGGTCAGCACATGTCCGTCAGGCACTCCCACTGGGGGCCGCCACCCATCCCCAGGATTGGCAGTTGGGGCGAGCAGTCCCTGAGGAGATGCTGCCCTGGCGTCCAGCACTCTGCCCATGAGAGAGGGCTCCTTCACATCCTTGTCGGTCCCTCAGTCCCAGCCTAACTTTAGCTCTGGGCCTTGGACTCCTGCACGCGGGACAAGCCCAGGGGCAGCTGTGTAGCTCTGGGAGGTCAGCCAGACCTACTTCCCCTCTGTCCAAAGGGCAGCTCCCATTGACTGTACCCCTCTCCATATAGCCCAGATGGAGGGGCCAGCCTGAGAACAGGATGCATTTCTGATTTCATCTCAGTTCTGCTGCATATCTCCCACACATGGGAGCTGTGGACACGGATGGCCACTCTGCTGCCACTGCTCAGGGTACTGACTTCCCAGGAGATGGGGCACCACCCAGGGGGGCCGAGGGAGCTTCTGTGAGACTCTGGCACTGCCCTGCTCGCACTCACATCACGGGCCTTTATATCGCATCTGACACGGGAGTGGGAGATTCTGGTTTCCATGTGTCCATCACTCCCATGCTCTGGGGTCTATGTGCTCTTCACTGTCCTCCATCCAGGCAGGTTCGACACGACCTGGGTGCCACACCTGCCAGCACTGGAGGGGGCTTCTGGACACCAGGCTGTGGCCTACTGAATGGATCCAGCAGGTTAGTTTGTGAGATTGAGGACCAGGGAGGGTGGAAATGAGTGTGCATTGCCATCCCATACCCATGGTGAGAGGACTCCAATGAGTGGACTCCCTTGTTCTGGGTGAGAGCCCCATCTGGCTACCCTTTGAGTACTTGTGTGCCCACCGTGGTGACTTGAGCAAACCCAGAGAGGGTGTGAGAAGTCAGGAGCAGAGGACGCCCGTGAGGTGCCACCAGAGGTGTGAAGGTTCTCCAGTTCATGAGTGGGGCGTGTATCACCCCCCCCCTTTTCTGTGCATTTCTCTTTTACTCGCTGGAATTCATGCAGGGTTTCCATTTGGCTTTACCATCTTTCCCTCACATCACATGTTCCCCAGGTTCTGAAGGACTCAACAGATGTCTCACTAAGCCCTGCACCTGGCTGTGGGGGACACTGCATTCCAGGCTTTCCCAGCTCAAGAATGACTGATGAATCCTTGGGACTGGCCCTGTGTTCCCTGAACCTTGACCCGCTGTGCCCAGAAACCCCAGCCCAGAGGGTCATCCCAAAGCAGCCGCAGAGTCAGAGTTAACCGAGTCTCTCACGTCGGTGTCAATTTGACACTCTGTTTGGCAACCTCCACTCCTCTGGTGGTCCCACTTCCCTGCATGGGTTCACATCTCAGAGCCCAAGGTCCCTTTGGAAGTGGCTGGGGTCATTCCTGTGTCTGTTTGCTGTGGAGCATCAGTGTCCTTCTCTTGGGGACCCACCCCATCCCTGTTCCTCACTTCCAGACCTCAGAACTGGCTCGGGGGCCAAACCTGGGCAAGGGATCTTGACCCATTTACTGGGGTGGCTGCCCTTGGCCTCAGCGTCATTTTGGACTGTACCTAGGTTAGTTGCCCACCTATCAAGCCTCTGGGAGGCTGCACTGTATTGACCACCTGCCTTGCTCTGTGGGTCCAGCCTCCTGGGAGGCGGCCACCCTCATCATGGTCCCTGGCTCCTGGCTCAGTGCGACCTTGTGCCCTCTGCTACAGTCCCTGGGCAGCAGGGATGAGGGGAGGGGGTGTCATCCATCTCCTCCATCACCAGGCCTGACAAGACCAGTCTGTGTCGCACAGTGACTTCGCTCTGCCTGGCGGCCCAGCAGTAGGTGACCAGCTCTTCCCATGGTTCCTTGGGTCTCCTGCTGGTAGTGCTGTGGGTCCTGCCACAGGCTGTGGTGGCCAGCTCCCCTGCTTCCTGGGATGGAGACACCTGTGAGGGAGGATTCTGGTCCAGTTAGCTCCCTTGGAGTTGGTTGGGGGGGCACCAGTTCTTTATGGAGTTGGCTGGTGCCGCAGGCTCAGAAGTTCTCAGGCATCTGGGATGTCCCAGTCTTCTGGGGCCTGGCTCCCAGTCTCCCTGGCCTTAATGTCAGGGATGCATGTTTTCCCAAGAAGACATCTGATGCCACCAGGTCAGGCCTGCCTTAGTGGAATGTTCTGTGTCTTTGAGGTTCAGCCATTTCTGTTGAATCCTGGGCCAATGTTTGTTCACTGCCTGAAGCTTTGTCAGCTACCAGGGAGACCCTGCCCCACCGCTTGGTTCTCACTGTTCTTCACCATAAGCTGGTCATCCCCCTGCGGAAAGCAAAGCAAAGAAGTCTCTTCCATCTATTCCTCCCACAATCCACACGCCTGAATCTTCTCACTTGCATTGGAATTTCTCTTCCCTTACCAGTCCGGCAAAAGGTCTAGCAGCTGGGCTGTGGCCTTGAGCCCAGGGCTGAGTGCACACTGACTACCCCCAGGATGGTTCCTCATAACCAGTGAGGCAGGGGATGTCAACCCTGTTCCAAGGCCTCATCTCACCACCTGTCCTGAGACCTCCCCAGGGCCAGCCTTCTTAGGATGGGTCCTTCATGAGGCTGTTCCCATGAGGGAGGGGGGGGTGTTGGTGCAGGAGGCTGGCTGGGGACTCACCACCAAGGGGACACAGAGCAGTCAGGGTCAGGCAGGGTGTCCCTTTACCTGTGATGTTGAACTGACATTTCCTGCCAGCCTGTCGTGAGGTGCAGAGCACAGACAGTCATTGGAGGTGTCCACAGTGGGCCCCGGTGGTCAAGCCTTCACAGTGCCTGAGGCCTCATGATCATTATTGAATGAGTGGGAGAACTAACACCAGGAATTGGGCCTGAGTGGTGGCTATGTGTACACAGAGGACGCCAAGTGCCTTTGCTTGGGTGGCACCATGCTCTGCCCTACACGCAGCCTGGTGGGAGGGGCTCTTGGTGTCTTTTGCATCAGGCAACTGCTGGGTTGGGGAGGAGAACTACATCCAGTGCTCTGGATGTAGCACCTGGCCATGTGCTAGCCCCGGTGTAAGCACAGCCTGATGAGAGAGGGCAGTTCTGGGTGCCAGACCTCACAAGGCAAAATGCATTCAAGTCCAAGGACACCTGCCGTGCAAGAGGCTCCTCCACCATGCAGGGCATCAGGTGTCCACTCACCCATGCATCACTCAGGGCTCGGGGTGGGGAGGCTGGAGCACATCTTCCAGGCAAACCAGTAAAGAGCAGAGCCTGCAATAAGGCAGAGGTTGTGGATCATAAAGAGTGGGGAACCAGACACTGACTCATATCAAGGGACCATGGAGGGCTTTTTAGATGGGAGGCCATCTGGGCTGGGTCTTGTAGTGAAGAAGGTCTCCTTGGCTGGAAATGGTGGAAGGGCCCCCAGAAGGGAAAGGCTACCCAGTCCAGTATTCTGGCCTGGAGAATTCCATGAACTGTGTACTGCATAGTTCATGGGGTCTCAAAGAGTTGGACATGACTGAGTGACTTTCATCACTTTCACACAGTTGATTAACAATGTTGTGTCCGTTTCTGGTTTACAGCAATGTGATTCATATATATATATATATATAAAACACTTCCAGATTCTTTTCCATTATAGGTTATTGCAGATATATAGTTCCCTGTTCTATATAATAGGACCTTATTCATGCATTTTATACATTGTTGTTCAGTTGCTCAGTCATGTTCGAATTTGTGACCCCATGGACTACAGCACTGTAGGCTTCCCTGTCTTTCACTCTCAGAGTTTGCTCAAACTCATGTCCATTGAGTTCGTGATGCCATCCAATCATCTCATCCTCTAGCACCCTCTTCTCCTTCTGTCTTCAGTCTTTCCCAGCATCAGCTTCTTTTCCAGTAAGTTGGCTCTTCATATCAGGTGGCCAAAATATTGGAGCTTCAGCTTTAGCATCAGTCTTTCCAATGAATATTCAGGCTTGATTTCTTTAGGATTGACTGACTTGGTCTCCTTGCTGTCCACAGGACTCTCAAGAATCTTCTCCAGCATGACACTAGTACTATTTTATACATAGTAGTGTGTATCTGTTAATCCCAAACTCCTAATTTATCACCTCCCCTGATTTTCCCCTCTGGTAACCAAAAGTTTCTTCTCTGAGTCGGTTTCTGGTTTGCAGATAATTTCATTTGTATCATCTTTTTAGATTTCATCAATAAGTGATGTCATAGAATATTTGTCTTTCTCTTTCTGACATACTCCACTTAGTGCAACAATCCCTATGTCCACCCATGTTTCCACAAGTGGTATTACTTCATTATTTTTCAAGGCTGAGCAGTATTGTGTGTGTGTGTGTGTGTGTGTGTCTGTGTGTCTGTGTGTCTGTGTGTGTCTGTGTGTCTGTATGTGTGTACCACATCATCTTTATCCATTTATCTGTTGATGGGCATTTACATTGCTTCCATATCTTGGGTATTGTAAATAGTGCTGCAATGAACATCGGGATGCATGTATCTTTTCAAACAAGGATTTCTGTCTTTTCCAGGTATAAAGGAGTGGGAATGCTGGATCATATGGTAGTTTTGTCTGTAGTTGTTTAAGGAACCGCCATACTGTTCTTCATATTGAGTGTACCAATCTACTTTTCCACCAACAGTGTACAAGGGTTCCCTTTTCTCTGCACCCTCTCCAGAATTTATCCTTTGTAGATTTTTTTGATGATGGCCATTCTTTCCAGTGTAAGATAATACTTCATTGGAGTTTTGATTTTCATTTGTCTAATAATAAAAATGTTGAGCATCTTTTCATGGACATCTGTGTCTTCTTTGGAGAAATGTCTATTCAAGTGTTCTGACCATTTTATGATTGGATTGTCTTTTTTTTTTTTTTTTTTTTGCAGCATCAGTTTTAATTAAAGGTGGTTAGTAATAAGCGCTTCCATGGCAGAAAGCTCCAGGCAGTCCTTGGAGAGTATGACTATAAAAATGAGGTGCTAAACCTAATATGTCAATACATTGTAAAGTATTTCTTTTCCTTTTCCTCCTCTGACCATTTCTGCCTTCTTAATCTTTCTAACTTTCTCAAGGCATGGACATATTAGATACATAGCAATGGATATTAAAATGGATTCTTAACTCTCATTACCATAAAGGTATAACAACTGAATTTGCATGTTCTGTTCCTTTAGCTTATAGCAGGAGCCCAGGCATTGGCACAGAAACCCATTAGTTGTATCCCACGGGTCTGTGAGGGTAGATGGCTCCTTTTTTGTGTGGATGTGTGTCCATGTAGCTCATAGGCTGGGCCAATGCATAGGGCACACAGAGAGGCTGCCTTTTTGTGCTCATGATGCAAATGACATGATCCAGAGCCTGGGCTTTGGGATCCAGGGACCTGGGTTAGGACATCAGCTCTTCCCTTGCTGTGTAGCCTTGGCACTTAGTATCTCTGGGGGTCTCTCTCCTCTGTTGAAAACCAGGTAACACAAAACACCACTCATGTCACAGGGCTTTTCCAGGGCACAGCCTTGGACATGTTGTCTCCCGCTGGGGCTCAGGGTCTGTCTTTGCTTCTACTTCTGCAGTTGAGAGGTTATTCCAGCAACACTGCCTCTGAAGATTTTTCTTGATTCCCAGGCTTTGCAAATTTCATAATTCTCTAACACTGTTCAAGGGACTATAATGTGATCTTGGTAAAATTTCCCTTATGCTATTTGGAAGATCTCAGTTGTGCATGTATAAAATGAGATGACTGGTCCAAAACAGTGATTTTCCAACCTTTGTGTCCATGGGATATCTGACAGAGGTGGGGTTGGGTGGGGTTCAGCCTCCCAAACAGATCAGACGCAGGCTGCTCAGCTGAAACGAGGCCTGCTCCCCATCCCCCTTCTTCCTAATCTCTTCCTGGCTCACACCTCATATAGGCCTCCCAAAGTGTACCACAGAACACAGTTTGAAAACCAGTGATCTAGATCTCAGATTTCAGTGTGCTGAGTGATCTTGTCAAATGTGGCTTCTAATTCAGATGTTCTGAGGTGGACCTGAGAATCTGTGCTTCTGACCAGATCCCAGTTGATAACTAAGTGTCTGGTCCATAGATAGCATTTGAAAAGCAAGGGTCTGAACACAGACTGTCTTTGACCTTTCACATCCTTCAATTCGGAGTTCTTAATGTTATTCTGACTGTGTCATAAAATAAAAATCTGTGTTGAATGAATGTTTCTATTAAGGGCAAAATCCTCAACTATACAGATGTGCGAATTAACCTGGGATATGAAGAAGATAGAACATATTTGTCTCTCAACTGTGAGTGTCTGAAACATGTGTAAAATATTCTCTGAACAACACATTTTGGGTTAAGAAGCTGTTGCACTTTGTTAAGAAGAGTTGCACTTTGATTTGGTTGTAGTCTGGATCATAGTGAAAGTGTTAGTCAATGAGTCATGTCAGACTCTTTGCGACCCCATGGACTGTAATCCGCCAGGCTTCTCTGTCCATGGAATTTGCCAGGCAAGTATACTGGAGTGGATAGCCATTCCTTTCTCCATGGGATCTTCCTGACCCAGGGATCGAACCTGGGTCTTCTGCATTACAGGCAGATTCTTTACCATCTGAGCCACAAGGTAATGTAATGCACACTTTTCTAAGGGAATTTCTGATGGAAACAAGTGACCTGCTTTCAGAGCCTGGCTGAGGCCTGTCTCCAAAATCTAGGTCTAAGTGAAGGTTCAGAATCTTGGACAGCTGTTCGTGTGTCTGGCATTCATGTGCTTTCTTGATAATCTTAAGGACGTGGCATCGAGAAAGATACCTTCAAGTAAGTGGCCTCCGTCCTTTCTGTCCATTGCTGAGTTGAGTGCTCCAGGTTCAGTGTTGATAGAGTGTTCTGTCTTCTGCACTCTGCTGGGACTCCTCCTGTGTGTGTCCAGAAGACCGGATGCTTTGACAGTCTGTAGGGCTTTGCTTGTCAGTATGTGTCTGTTTCAGTTCAGTAACATCATGGCTAAGGTGGGGAACCCACTTTAGCAAGGAGACAAAAGCCCAGTTGCTAGAGTAGCCAGTGTGTTGAAATGTCATGTATCCTTTGTGGAATTTGGCAGGAGAATACTGTGTGCTCTGTGGCATTGCCCAAGCCCTTCATTAAGAAGGATGAGCACTTTCACATGGGGTGGAGGTGGCATGTGCACCATCTGAGGAAGCGAGGTGAGACTGAACGCCAGGGAGGCTGGATCCAAACAGAGGTGCTCCTTTGGTGGTCAGTCGGGGAGGAGAACAGTCTAGTGGATGTGTGTTCCCAAAACTTGTCAATGGGCTACTTTAGCACCAGGCACCTGGGAAGCACAGATGGAGTGTACCCAACCGCCCCCTCCTCCAGACACGGACAGTCTGGTGACTGGTCCATCAATAGTTCTGTCAATGGCCAACGGTCACCTTCCTTCCTTCTTTTATCCCCTCTCTCTCTGGTGTGTGAGCAACTCCTTGGTGCCTGGCATGGGGTCTATAAAGGTGGAGAAGATGGGGAACTTGCTGAGAAGCCCCAGACAGGCGGACAGCACAAGGCACCTTAAGAAAGACTCAGCTCCTAGAATCTGGAATCTCTGAGGAGGGATGCCTAGGATGGTGGCCCTGGGGCCGTGGAGCGTAGTGTGTTTCTGAGGTACTGATCCAAAGTGCATCGCCTTCCCATCATGTCCCCAGAGCGTTCGGATCACCACAGGTACATGTGGAGGGCCTGTGCCTGAGCCTTCCTTGTACGCCTTCAACGAAGCATGAGGTTCTCTTTTCCCAGCCACCCCTGTCCCGCTCAGTTCCTCCTGGCATAAAATCAGCAGTTAGGAGTAGAGGAGTCTCAAATAGAAGCCTTAAGAAGTTTCTGGAAGAATACCCTGTTCGTCCACTGTTTCCTGAGCTCTCTTAAACCCAGGGCTCTTGGTGACATGACACAAGCAGATTCTAATCCCTCTCCAGCCCCTGCCACTCAGGCCACCTTGGTAGTGTAACCACAAAAATCCTAAAACACAGCTTTCCCGGAAGCGACCCCTGACTCCCACATTTGTTGTTTGAATACCTGCAGCTTTCTGGCCTCATCTTGCCCATCTGTCAAATGAAGTCAATGAAAACAGTTCTGGGCCCAGGCTCAGCCATCGCTCTCCATGCTTCTCGGGGCTCTGACCCCCACCATGGGCCTTCCTCCTTTCCTTGTTGCAGCACTTCCCCCTGCCTCCTAGATGGTCATGGCCAGGCCTCCACTCCCACAGCCTGACTCCCAGGTGCCCAGCCCTGGACACTGCTGCTCAATGCAGATCCCTCCCTCCTCACTTCCTGTGTCCTCCTGAAACTTCCAAGGCTGACTTTAGGACCGTTCCTTCCTCCCCACAACCTTCCAGAAACCTCTCTATAGTACTCTTTTTGTGAAAGGTTACCTTGGGTGATTTGTGTGTGAGTCGGTGTGTCTGTGTGCACACACAACCTTCCAAAACCCTCTCTGTAGTACTCTTTTTGTGCAAGGATACCTTGGTCGGTTTCTGTGTGTGTGTGTTGTGTGTGTGTGTGTGTGTGTGTGGGTGCGCATGTGCATGCATACACTGTTACCCCAGCTATACCACAGACCCTCTGAGGATAAAGACTCTCCCCAGTTTACCTTGGTACTGTCCCCAGAGCTGCCTCTGCCAGATTAGACACTTATTAGGTGCTGACTGTTGGCTTCGAGTCACTTAGCAGTCATCAACTCTGCTGTACCACTCTGGACTCGGTTGGTGATGTGATGGGCCATGCCCAGGTGTCAGTGTGTGTGAGGTGGGTAAGCAAGGCAAGTATGTCAGTAATCTCATTGGATGCAGGACCACTCTTTGTAGAAACATCTGAAGTGCTAGAATGCCTGTCCCTGTGAGAAGAGGGAGGCGGGCTCTGAGTGGTACACTACAGCATGGGTGGGGTGTGGATGGTAGCGAGGCAGGAGTCCACCCCCAAGGGGCGAGTCCTGACTCCTACACTAGTGACTTGCTCCCTGTCCCCATAGAGGGTGGGGCCTGGAACATGAGACCTAGGAGATGCTTTTAAGCGTGACACACATTGAATGCTATGACTGTACCATCTGGAAATTCAGTCTTGACAGACTCAGAGGGTTGTTTTTCTCAGCCGTCTTTTTGATTTCTGTGTTACTTGATTCTGTGCTGGCCCGGCATGTTTTGTCTCTGATGCTGGTTCAAGAAGCCCGCCTCCCCTAAAGAGCTTCCTCTTCCTACACTCAGTGTCTACCCAAAATCGTGCCAGGTTTCTCACCTCAGCCATGGAGGAAAGACAGCTCTGGACATTGGGTCCTTGTTTGGTGTCCCAGCTCAACCTGTCGTTTCATTCCTTAGGTCACATGCTAATCACTCACTCCCAGGTACTTTTTATTTTTTATTTTTTGAGCCCTCAATAAATGTAGATATCTTTTTTTAAAAAAAATTTTACTTATTTCTTTTGGCCCTGCTATGAGAAATGTGGAATCTCAGTTCCCTGGCTAGGGATCGAACCCAGGTCCCCTGCAACGGAAGCGAGGAGTCAACCACTGGACCACCAGAGAAGCCCCACACTCCCAGGTACTTTTGCATTCTGGTTATCTGGAATTCATCATGACTGCCTTATCTTTACTTCTGGATAGGTACCTTCCTGCCTTCTGCCTTGTTATCTGAGTCCCACGCCTTTTCTTAGTGTTTCATTTCTCTTCTGTAAGTCTCTGAACCAGACAGAGATGAACAGTGAAGCTAATGAAATTTAAGATTAACCTTCAGAGTCATTGGCATTTCCAGAACTGGAAGGGGCCCTAGCATTATGGTACATGCAAGTAGTCTGGTTTGTAAAATCAACGAAAGGTGGTTTAGCCACAGTTGGTTCAAGGCATCTCTGTGTCCATTCTGCTGCCCCCATCACTCTTGCTCTTGTATTGGGTGGCTATACAGTGACCCTGGGCATATTTGGAATCTGGCTAAGGGGAGATTAAATCAAGTTAAAGTAGTTTGGACTTGCAGAAACATATTTTAGGGGCTCCCAACCAATTCTATACACATTCAAGTTATTCTTAGCAGTCCTGTATTGAAATAGCTTCCAGGAATACTCGAACTTACCGTACCTGTGCACAGCATCAGGACAAGAGGTCAGAGGCTGGAGGGAACATTGTGATGTGTTCATCCAGTGAAGAGGGTGACCCTTTGTCACCCAGCAGGTGGACAGAGGTTCAGTCAGATGATGATGTTTGGGGACAGGCAGTGCGTGAGGACATGGCACTCTTGTCTGTGGAGTGGACACGCGGGAGCCTTTGCAGAAGGCCGTTTGCTGGCATGTGTCAGCACCTCAGGTGTGTGCCCTGTGCCCTGGGCCTGCTCCTGCATGGTTCTTCAGTCAGTGAGTGTGTGGTCCTGTCGAGTGGCTGTATTGGCAGAATGAGTTTTCCCTTTCCTTCCATCAGGGTGAAGGGTAACTTGTGGGACCCCCGACACTAGGAGGTGTAAACAGATACCATGTGAGGGTGAAAACAGACACATGAAGATGTGCAGATGTAGAGGAGAGTGCCCAAGGTGCTGGGAGTGGGGAAGTCATCCCCCCACTGCCCCCTTGCCCCTGTGGAGAGATGTCTGGACAGGGCTGACCCTCTGTCTCCAATTGCCGACAGTCGTTTCAGGGTCCAGGCTGGGTGGCTCAGCTACATACCGTGTTGGTTCAGGAGGTCAGCAGCCGAGGTCAAAGTGTCAGCTGACGTTGGCTCATTTGTGGGCTGTGGGGAGAGTCTGTCCCATCTCTCCCCCATCACTTCCAGGACATTGCTGGCCATGGTGGGCATGTCTGGGATTGGAGAGCTCTGCCTTCCTCTTCACCCTGAGTTTCCCCATGTGCCTGTCTAACAGTGTCCTTTGTATGGGGACAGCTGTCCTGTTAGAGGCCTGTCCATCCTAAAGAGCTCACTAGACCCCCATCAGCTCTGTGAAGACCTTTCCTTTGTCTATAAGGTCATACCGAGGTACTTGGGATTGAGGCTCCAGCACCTGACACAATGTGACTCCTCACACCCTACAAAGTCTCTGAGGGAGGAACACACTGGAATGTTCCAAAGATGGAAGGATGGCTTTCGTGGCTACTGGGGGTGAATCCAAGGCAGGAGCCAGATCATGTGGGCCTCGTGGGCCTGTGAGAACTGTGGCTGTGCTGTGCTAGGGGAAGGAGAGGCCTGGGTGGCCCTGGGCTGGGTGCCTCTGGGACCTTGTTCCCATCCTCAAGCCACATGCAAACAGAGGCTCCCTGAGAGGTGCTTAAACCCTTTTGAGGTTCAGGCCTGTGGCTCTGCTCCACTGCCTCCACACCCCTCCAGTGAATAGGGAGCCCCCTCCAGGTACAAGGAAAGAAGTGAGGATGGGAGTGTGTGGTCAGGTCCCCTGCAGTCATGGGCTGTCTCTCTATCCCTCGGCACCTCCTTAGGCGTGGAATGAGGTGACAGTAACCTGTCAGGTTATTTGAGGTTTAAATTCTGTGATCCCTGCATGGGTCCATCCCAGGCCCTGGTGATGACATGGAGCGCACCCGTCCCAGTAGTTCCTGCTCTCCTTAGTTCTTTCTCTAAGCTCTGGGCAAGGACTGAAGTGTCTGCTGATAGTCGAGGCCATATTGTGGGAAGGGCTTTGAGGAAGGTGGCTCCCAAAGTCGTGGGGAAGACTCCTGGCAGGGCTGTCTGAGGTCCAGAGCAGCCACAGGACCGAGGCCAGATTCGTAAGCACGGATCTGCCCTCAGCAGCCCTGAACTAAGATGGGGGATCTGCAGAGCATGGGCAGGGATGAGGCCAGGACCTGAGGGGTGGGGTGGGGTAGGGAGTGGGAAGGCCAGGACTGTGCCTTTCTGTGCTGGGGGAGGACCAGAGCCTGGCCACTGGGCTGTGAAGCCAGGGGAGCCACCCTCTGTCCTCAGTGCTCCCAGGGTTTCGAGTCCCTCTGTCTTGGATCTCACCTCGTGCCTCTCTCCCCCTGTCCTGCCCTCCTTCCTGACCTCCCCACAGGCTGCATGTGACAGACAGGTCCTCTGAATCAAAACACCCTGTCAGCAGACCTTGTGGAGATGGACAGAAGGAGCCAGCCCTCTGTGACTGCCCCCATTTCTGTGTCAGCAGGCTTGGAGGATGCTCAGGCATGTTGGGCTGAGGTCCGGCTCAGGGCTGTGAACTTGGCTGTGAACTCTGTGTCAGGCTCCTGACCTTTGTGGCTCTGTGTTTCTGCAGCCACATGAGGCCCTGGGAGATGAAATTTGGCTGTCTGTCCATCCGACTGCCTTATGTGTGTTTCGTCTTAAACAGTGTCAAGACGCTGGAGATGTGGTGGCGGCCCATGCTCTGCGGACCCGGCATTGTACCCTGGCCGTCCACCTCAGGCACAGGGACTAAGAGGTCATGGCTTGGCGGGAGCTGCTGGAGCAGAGGCTGGGGATGATACCCGCCCAGATCCAGGCCTTGCTGCAGGACGGGGACAAGTTCGGCCACGGAGTGATCATGGGCAAGTAATGCCCTGCCCCGCGCTGCTCGCACGGCCCCCGGTGATGCCCTGGATCTCAGCTGTATTGTGCTTTTTGTTTTCTGTTTAACCAGTTGGTGAAGAGGGGTGGGGCTGAAGTTTGTTCAGAGGGGCAGCGAGGGTCCCTGAGCTGGGAGATGGCCACAGGAGGTGCCTGACCACCACTCTGGGCCTCAGTTCCCTTTCATGTTCTGAGAGGTACAGGCTGGTCCAGGTATGCACCTGCCACTTGTCTTTGTGTCTGTATGTGTGTGTGGGTGTGTCCACATGTGTGTGTGTGTGCCCAGCAGAGACCATGAGAGGCAACACAGCACCCAGCCTGGGTTTTGCATCCCCACTGCCTGAAGCAGGCCCTGAGAAAGTCCCCTGACTCCCCAGGAATGAGGCCCCATAGCAACACCTCTCTTGGTGAGTTGCTTGGGGACCTGATGCCAGCAGGCTCCCCGCTGGGGCCATCCTGCTCTGTCCCTATGGCCTGCAGTGGGCAGACTGAGAGCTGCCCAGGGCCTGGTGGGTTCCTATAGCACCAGGCCTCTCCCTTTCACTTCGCTCCCTCCCTCGCTTGGCCTTGCCCAGAATTCTGCCATAAGGGTGGTATCATCTGCATATCTGAGTTTATTAATATTTCTCCTGGCAATCTTGATTACAGCTCATGTTTCATCCAGCCCAGTACACATGATGTACTATGCATATAAGTTAAATAAGCAGGATGACAATATACAGCCTTGATATAATCCTCTCCTAGTTTTGAACCAGTCTGTTGTTACATGTCGAGGTCTAGCTGTTGCTTCTTGACCTGCATACAAGTTTCTCGGGAGGCAAGGAAGGTGGTCTGGTATTCCCATCTCTTTCAGAATTTTCTGTAGTTTGTTGTGATCCACACAGTCAAAAGCTTTATGACATGGTCAATGAAGCAGAAGCAAATGTTTTTCTACAATTCTCTTGCTTATTCTATGATCCAACATATTGTGGCCATTTGATCTCTGGTTCTTCTGCTTTTTTTGAATCCAGCTTGTACACCTGGAAGTTTTCGGTTCACATACTATTGAAGCTTAGCTTGAAGGATTTTGAGCATTTTAAGCATTACCTTTCTAACATGTGAAATGAGCACAATTGTGCACTAGTTTGAACTTTCCTTGGGATTGGAATGAAAACTGACGTTTTCCAGTCCTGTAGCCACTGCTAAGATTTCCAAATTTGCTGGCATATTGAGTGCAGCACTTTCACAGCATCATCTTTTAAGATTGAAACAACTCAGCTGGAATTCCATCACCTCCACTAGCTTTGTTTGTAGTGATGATTCCTAAGGCCCACTTGACTTCGAATTCCATGATGTCTGGCTCTAGGTGAATGATCACACCATTGTGATTATCTGGGTCATTAAGATGTTTTGTATAGTTCTTCTGTATATTCTTCCTACCTCTTCTTAATCTCTTCTGCTTCTATTAGGTCTTTCCCATTTATGCATTTCATGTTTTAATACAATAGAGCTAATATTTACTGAAAGGTAAGGCTGATCTTTTTTTTTAATTTTTTTTTTTATTATTAGTTGGAGGCTAATTACTTCACAACATTTCAGTGGGTTTTGTCATACATTGACATGAATCAGCCATGGAGTCACATGTATTCCCCGCCCCGATCCCCCCTCCCACCTCCCTCTCCACCTGATTCCTCTGGGTCTTCCCAGTGCACCAGGCCCGAGCACTTGTCTCATGCATCCCACCTGGGCTGGTGATCTGTTTCACTATAGATAATATACATGCTGTTCTTTCGAAACATCCCACCCTCACCTTCTCCCACAGAGTTCAAAAGTCTGTTCTGTACTTCTGTGTCTCTTTTTCTGTTTTGCATATAGGGTTATCATTACCATCTTTCTAAATTCCATATATATGTGTTAGTAGGCTGTAATGTTCTTTATCTTTCTGGCTTACTTCACTCTGTATAATGGGCTCCAGTTTCATCCATCTCATTAGAACTGATTCAAATGAATTCTTTTTAATGGCTGAGTAATATTCCATGGTGTATATGTACCACAGCTTCCTTATCCATTCATCTGCTGGATTAAAGATCTAAATGTAAGACCAGAAACTATAAAACTCCTAGAGGAGAACATAGGTAAAACACTCTCCGACATAAATCACAGCAAGATCCTCTATGACCCACCTCCCAGAATATTGGAAATAAAAGCAAAAATAAACAAATGGGACCTAATGAAACTTAAAAGCTTTTGCACAACAAAGGAAACTATAAGTAAGGTGAAAAGACAGCCCTCAGATTGGGAGAAAATAATAGCAAATGAAGCAACAGACAAAGGATTAATCTCAAAAATATACAAGCAACTCCTGAAGCTCAATTCCAGAAAAATAAATGACCCAATCAAAAAATGGGCCAAAGAACTAAACAGACATTTCTCCAAAGAAGACATACAGATACCACTTCTGGGCATTCACACTGAGGAAACCAGATCTGAAAGAGACACATGCACCCCAATGTTCATCACAGCACTGTTTATAATAGCCAGGACATGGTAAGGCTGATCTTATTGCAGGTGATCCTCACATCTTGAACTGAGATACCAAGGAACTCATGAAAGGTCTCTTCCAAATAAAGACAGCAGTTAAAGTTCCACCTATTCGTTTTTTGCCTGTAATTGTTTGCTTGAGCCTGGTAAAAACACTGCTTTTGTTCTTAACAGAAATTTTACAAATCTAAGTGATGAATATGCTCATTACTCTCTGTCATAGGCTGATTTATGTGCACCCTCCAAATTCAAATGTTGGGGCTCTAACCCCAGCACTTCAAAATCTGCTTCTGTTTGAAGATAGGGACTTTAAAAATGGTAATTAAGGATCAGTGAGGTCATATGAGTCAACCCTAATTCATTCTGATTGTGGTTCTTATAAGAAGATGAAGTTTGGAGACATAAAGGGACTCAGGGTTGGGCATGCACAGGGAAGGTGCAATCTGAAGACTCAGGACGGAGACCACCATCTACAAGCCAAGAAGAGAGTCTTCGGGAGAAACCTGACCTGCTGACACCTTAATCTTGGACTTCCAGCCTTCAGAACTCTCAGAAAATGAATTTCTGGGGCTTTCCTGATAGCTGAGTAGTACAGAACCCGCCTGCAAATGCAGAAGACACGGGTTCAATCCTTGATCTGAGAAGATCCCACATGCCATGAAGCAACTACCCCATGTACCACAACTTTTGAGCCTGTGCTCTAGAACCCAGGAGCTGAAACTGTTGTAGGCTGTGTGACCTAGTACCTGTGCTCTGCAACAAGAGAAGCCACCACAATTAGAAGCTTGTGCACCACAACTAGAGAGTAACTGCCACTTGCCACAACTAGAGAAAAGGCTGTGCAGCAACAGAGACCCAGTACAGCCAGAAAAAAAACACATAAAATTATTAAAAAAAAAAGAAAATGAATTTCTGTTGTGCATGCTACCCAGTCTGTGACTCTTTGTTCTGGCAGCCTTAGCAAACTAATACCTGCTTCTTCTTTTGGACCTTTGCCTCTTCCTAGTGATGGAGCTCCAGAAAATGGGAAATGGGGATCTGCTTGGTCCAGAACAGTGATCTGGTATTGTAAATTTTTATGTCACTCTCTCCATGCATCTCAACTTCTCCCTCCTCTCCTTCCCTCGTGTCCTTATTGGCTTTGCCTAGCCTGCACTCTTGCAGCACATCTCTGTGATGGGTAGGTGTGTTTGCTTCAGAGTGGAGTGGTTTTAAGAAGTTGTCTTGTGCCTGAGCCACATGTTTCCTTATGGGGCTGCTCTAATACCTGCTGTGAAGTTTTCATGGTCCATGGGGATGCAGTTGGGAGAGTTGCTGCTCAACAGGCATCCAGACTATGAACGAAACAGAGTTCTGGGGAACAATGCAAGCTGCCTTGGGTGTGCAGTAAAGCTTCTGCTAAGCCTGCTGACCCTAAGCCCTTTCTCGTTACTCTCAGTCTGGTGTTGAGCATGTCAGAGGTTGAGGTCTTCTCACTGACTACTCAGAACAATGCTAAGGGCATTCCACATTGAGTAACGTTCAACCTTCTAGGCTCCCTTACCCCCCTGAAAACTCTTTACAGCCAGGCACACAGTTCTGGAATGAGGAGTCCTGGGACAAGGCTGTGGATGAATGCATTAACCAGGCCTCACCTGACCATGCATGTTACCTCTGCAGCTGATTTGCTGATAGGATCACTTATCTTTGCCCCAAGAGGAAAGGTTTTGTCACAGAAGCTATTTCTCTGTCCCATCTTTTGTGAGTCTTTTTCTATTAGTGCATTAACCCTAAGAAGTATTGCTGGCTTAAAGGATTTATGTGAGTCAGCCAGGGATCTCCCATCATAGTGTTTAATCCTCTTCATTGCCATGCGATCTTCAGATTGCACCTGAAGGCCAGAACCACAGGTTTAAAGGGCCATGGCCATCTCCACGCATCCCTGCTGAATTATTTACCTTCTGCTCATTGACTGGTAAAAAGGAAATGGTAAAGGTGCATGTGAATGTCAATATTTTAGGAATCAGCAAACTAAAATGGACTGGAATGGATGAATTTAACTCAGATTAACATTATATCTACTACTGTGGGCAAGAATCCCTTAGAGGAAATGGAGTAGCCAGCATAGTCAACAAAAGAGTCCAAAATGCAGTACTTGGATGCAATCTCAAAAATGACAGAATGATCTCTGTTTGTTTCCAAGGCAAACCATTCAATGTCATGGTAATCCAAGTCTATGCCCTGACCAGTAATGCTGAAGAAGCTGAAGTTGAATGTCTCAATGAAGACCTACAAGACCTTCTAGAACTAGCACCCCAAAAAGGTGTCCTTTTCATTATAGGGGACTGGAATGTGAAAGTAGGAAGTCAAGAAACACCTGGAGTAACACGCAAATTTGGCCTTGGAGTACAGAGTGAAGCAAGGCAAAGATGAATAGAGTTTTGCCAGGAGAACACACTGGTCATAGCAAACACTCTCTTCCAACAACACAAGAGAAGACTATACACAGGGGCAGCACCAAATGGTCAACACCAAAATAGGATTGATTGTATTATTTGCAGCCAAAGATTGAGAAGCTCTACACAGTCAGCAAAACCAAGACCGGGAGCTGACTGTGGCTCAGATTATGAACTCCTTATTGCCAAATTCAGACTTAAATTGAAGAGAGTAGGGAAAATAACTAGACCATTCAGATATGACCTAATTCAAATTCCTTATGATTATCCTGGGAGTGAAAAATAGATTCAAGGGATTAAATCTGATAAACAGAGTGCCTGATGAACTATGGATGGAGTTTCATGGCACTGTACAGGAGACAGGGATCAAGACCATCCCCAAGGAAAAAGAAATGCAAAAGAGCAAAATGGCTGCCTGAGAGGCCTTACAAATAGCTGTGAAAAGAAGAAAAGAGAAAAGCAAAGGAGAAAAGGCAGATATACCCATTTGAAAGCAGAGTTCCAAAGAATAGCAAGGAGAGATAAGAAAGCCTTCCTCAGAAATAAGTGCAAAGAAATAGAGGAAAACAAGAGAATGGGAAAGACTACAGATCTCTTCAAGAAAATTAGAGATACCAAGGGAACGTTTTATGCGAAGATGGGCTCAATAGCACAGTAAAGGACAGAAATGGCATGGACCTAACAGAAGAAGAAGATATTAAGAAGAGGTGGCTAGAATACAAAAAAGAACTATACAGAAAAGAACTTCATGACCCAGATAATCATGGTGGTATGATCACTCACCTAGAGCAAGACATCCTGGAATGCAAAGTCAAAGGGGCCTTAGGAAGCATCATTACAAACAAAGCTAGTGGAGATGATGGAATCCCAGTTGAGCTATTTCAAATCCTAAAAGATGATGCTGTGAAAGTGCTGCACTCAATATGCCAACAAATTTGGAAAACTCAGCAGTGGCCACAGGACTGGGAAAGGTCAGTTCTCATTCCAACCCCAAAGAGAGGCAATAACAAAGAATGTTCATACTACCACACAATTGCACTAAACTTCCAGATAGTAAAGTAATGCTCAAAATTCTCCAAGCCAGGTTTCAACAGTACGTGAACCATGAACTTCCAGATGTTCAAGCTGGTTTTAGAAAAGGCAAAAGAACCAGAGATCAAATTGCCAACATCCGTCGGATATCAGAAAAGCAAGAGTGTTCCAAAGAAACATCTATTTCTACTTTACTGACTGTGCCAAAGGCTTTGTCTGTGGGGATCATCATTAACCGTGGAAAATTCTTAAAGAGATGGGAATACGAGACTGATTGGCCTGCCTCTTAACAAATCTGTAGGAAGCAACAGAACTGGACATGGAACAAGAAACTGGTCCCAATTAGGAAAAGGAATACATCAAGGCTGTATATTGTCACCCTGCTTATTTAACTTATATAAAGAACACATCGTGAGACACGCTGGGCTGGATGAAGCACAAGCTGGAATCAAGATAGCTGGAAGAAATATTAATAACCTCAGATATGCAGATGACACCACCCTTATGGCAGAAAGTGAAGAATAACTAAAGAGCCTCTTGATGAAAGTGAAAGAGGAGAGTAAAAAAAGTTGTCTTATAGCTCAACATTCAGAAAACTAAGATCATGGCATCTGGTCCCATCACTTCATGGCAAATAGATGGGGAAACAGTGGAAACAGTGGCAGACTTTATTTTGGGGGGCTCCAAAATCACTGCAGATGGTGATTGCAGCCATAAAATGAAAAGATGCTTACTCCTTAGAAGGAAAGTTATGACCAATCTAGATAGCATTTTGAAAAGCAGAGACATTACTATGCCAGCCAAGTTCCGTCTAGTCAAACTTATGGGTTTTTCGTTAGTCATGTATGAATATGAGAATTAGACCATAAAAAAAGGCTGAACACTGAAGAATTGATGGTTTTGAACTGTGGTGTTGGAGAAGACTCTTGAGAGTCCCTTGGGCTGCAAGGAGATCCAACCAGTCTATCCTAAAGGAAATCAATCCTGAATATTCATTGGAAGGACTGATGCTGAAGATGAAACTACAATTCTTTGGCCAGCTGATGCAAAGATCTGACTCATTTGAAAAGACCCTGATGCTGGGGAAAATTGAAGGCAGGAGGAGAAGGGGATGGCAGAAGATGAGATAGTTGGATGTCATCACTGACTCAATGGACATGAGTTTGAATAAACTTGGGGAATTGGTGATGGACGGGGAGGTCTGGTGTACTGCAGTCCATGGGGTCACAGAGTCAGACACGACCGAGTGACTGAACTGAACTGAACTGAAATGATATGAGTAGATGATCCAAATTGCAAATAAACATGATTTAGCTGAAGGTGGAATAAAATAATAACCGACATCTTATACTCTAGCTAAGTCGTGACCCTCCTAAGAGAAAGCTCAACAGACATTTCTGGAAATAATCTAGAAGGCACGTTTGGCAAATTAAAACCCATGTATCACTATCACATGAAGACACTGAATCACTGTATGGTTAAAGTGAATTCATTAGAGGACAGTTGGGAACCAGACTTGAGTCATGATATGATGAATCTGACATGCCTTTGTTTATCCACAGCATTCATAACAAGCTTATTTCAGTATAATCAATCCCAGATTAAAATTGTTAGTTAGTAACTTTTGTAGATTCAGTTTCTAGAATACATTGAGATTAGAGGGCAAATGGTATTATCCTCACCTCATGGGTAAGAAAAATAGATTCAGGGATAAACACCTACAACCATAGCAAAGAGGAATGATTCTTGTTTATAAAAAGACAGTATTGAACAGTTAATAAAGGCTTTTAGAAAAGATAGAAATGTCAGAGTAAGACACTAATAGGTTGATTGTAGTGAATGAACTTTGTGTCAGGAACTATGCTACATGCTTTATATTTGTTATTTAATCTTCAAATGAATTATATAAATGAGTTTCTATTATTTTAAAGTGAGGAAACTTTAAATCACCTGTCACCTGTCAGGTCACCTGTCTCGGGTCACACACGTGGTGTGTGGCACATCCCATGTCTGTTTGACTCTCACACCCATGCTTTTAACACCTGCTAGAGTGTGTCACCTGTCTCGGGTCACACATGTGGTGTGTGGCACATCCCATGTCTGTTTGACTTTCACACCCATGCTTTTAACACCTGCTAGAGTGTGTGCCTAGGAGTGATGGGGGTCATTCTAGCTTTCCTTCTGAGATGTGATAAGCAGAAGCTATAAACATGTTAGATTGACTCTGAAATGGTTATGAATTCAGTGCCACTGGCACCACCATTGTTCATAGAGGACCTTGCCATGGTAAAGCAAATTCAAATAGAATGCATCATTTGACTGAATACAGAAAATGTTCCTCAATGTAACATGCTTTTAATGTAGGCCAGAAGTTTCCCAGGAAAAGTCAAGGAGCATTTCAATACATTTTAAAAAAGCTTTCTAAGAAGGAGTCAAATTAAGTTAAAAGTGGCAGTGACATTCTGTGACTCCATGGACTGGCACTCTCTGGCAGCTCTTCTTAACCGTTTCCTACCCTGAACTCAGAAGTGTGTGCAGTCCTGATGGGTGTACCCAGAGTAATGGGGGCATAAGGGGGTCTGCAGTAAACTTGCAAGCAGTCCTAATGGTTTAGCTCCATCCCTTCCTCCCCCACTGAGGAAGCAGATTGGAACACCCGTGAGAAGACCTTTTACAGGGAAACCCTAAGTCTGTGGCAGGTTCTAAAAATGAAACTCTTTGAAAAAATTTGGTTCCTAATATTAACTGCATATTATACACAGTCTTTTGTTGCTCTGATCACCATGCACAGTGCCATGCCTGTGGAGTTGACAGTCACTGTAACATGCCTTGTCAGCACATTCCTTTTCTCTTGATGTGATCATGTACATTTGAGAGTGGTAATTCCTCTGGGAAAATTGACAGTGGGGAGCTATAGACCTGTTTAATTCCACATTATATGTACATACTATGAAAAGATAAAATTACTGAACCCACTGCAAGTCTCTTCTGGAGACAATATATCTTTTCTTTTTTCTCTGTACTAGAGTTATAAGCAAACTTCTAAGCTCTGGTTAAACGTTTTGGGTCAATATTTTTTTTAAACCAAATCAAAGATTAGGTTATTCAGAGTTGGAATCAACTATGGTCAGAGAAAAGGAAGCTGTCCAAGGATGTCATCCTCTTCTAGTTGGGCTGTCACAGCCCTTCCTAAGATGCAGTGCATATGATCCCATCATAACTTCTGCTCCAGTCTGGTGATGTCCGTTCATTGTAGCCTGAATCCCACAGCTGTTTATTCCCTCCTGCCCTTGTAAAGTTCTGCTCTTTCCTTGTCTGGTTAGGTTCTTCCCACCCCTCAAGGGGGAGCCCAAGGCCTGCCTTGACCACAGAGCTTCTGTGATGTCTGCAGTCTGCGGTGGCCTGGTGTAGTGTAGTGTGTGTGCTAGTTACTCAGTCGTGTCTGACTATTTGCGACCCCATGGACTGTAGCCCACCAGGCCTCTCCGTTCATGGAATTCTCCAGGTAAGAATACTGGAGTTGGTTGCCACGCCCTTCTCCAGTGGATCTTCTTGAACCAGGGATCGAACCTGAGTCTCCCACATAGTAGGCATATTCATTACCATCTGAGCCAACAGGGAAGCCCTCACTTTTAGTACTTTACTGCTCTCACCGTTTGTATCAATTTTTCCCCCATTCTTCCATGTCATTCTTAGTCCTATGGTATCCATTTCATGATATTATCCATTCATTTTTACCCATTCTAGTGAAATGCCCTCTAAAGTCCTCTTGACTCATTAACTTACACTGTCTGTTCACAAGCTGAAAACCCAGTCCTGTGGTTCTTTTAATATGCTTTTTGATATCTGAAGGCTGCGAAGTTCTGCCTATGCAGTTCCACACTGGGTCCCTCTAATTTGCTATCTTCTCTCTAATCCCTTTAACACTATGTGAGGAAACTACCTCCTGTCTCTATGTAAATACAATTCTATTCTTTAAGGATACATTAAAAAAAAAAAGAAACAGATTTTTTTTCCTTTTAAAATAAAATGTTTAATTCAGAAAAGAAAATGGAGCTATTGCAGGTTTTTAGGCTAATGTGAAGAAATAAAATTCCTCTTCTATACAAAATAACTTTTATATCTAAACTGAGTAGATCATTTGAAAGAAGTGAGTGCATTTGTTGTTAAGGGTAATCTCCAGGCGAAGAAAGAAAAATTATGGTAACTTATTCAAACTGAAAGCCAAATCAAGTCATCCAGAATGTACTTTTTTCTAACTCTTTTTTATGGGTGTAGGGGGAGGAAAAGTGGGGTGGGTTTAGGAATACTGAAGCACAATGTAGGGAAAGGCAGCCTAATAATTCCCTCAGGACAAGTAAGACGTTTCTCTCTTAACACTGACGCGTTGGAGAGTTTAGGCTGTGTGGGAACTTGGCTGTTTTAATTCAACCACCTGTGTTACAGCCCTCCCAGCTCGCCCAGGGGTGGGAGTGGTGGTGTTCTGAATAACTGAGTCTGTGAACATTGATACATAGAAGTGTATTCTACCAATTACAGGGAAGTTAACACTTATGCTGCTGTTAAAAGAGTCATAGAGGACCGCTAAAATTTAAATCTCACTGCACTCAGGCAGGTAAAGAAAAATGTAACATTGTTTTTCTCTAAGCCTTCCTTTGTTTGCTGTCCACACAAGCCTCCGTCTTGCTGGATTGCCAGAAAGAAGGAAAAGAGAAGCCCCATAATTTTAGCCTAATCGAGTGAAATTATTCTAGTAAGGGAATTAAAAAAAAAAAAACTTCTTTGAATTTCTCCTGAGCATAGTTTGTTAAAATGGTTCAGTCTCTCTGTGCCCTCTCCTTGCTTCTCAGAAAGATAGCCTTTGGGGATATGGTGGGTGCTGTGGGCACTTGACCCTGGGCTCTCCTGTCAGGGTGGCCCTTTCCCATGCCCACTGATCCTACCTAGTGACCCTGAAGTATAACTAGGGTGAGCTGTTACTGTGGAGCCAGGGCCTGGCATCATTGGGTTCATCTCAGTGCCCCATGGTCCTGGCCAATGTGCCCTCCTGAATGTGTGCTGGCATTCTGAGGCTCCTGAGGCCCACAGACCTCTGTTCACTAACCTTCCCTCTGCTCGCTCTCCTTGACCTCTCTATCCTATTTTAAAAAATCATTCAGAATGGGGGAAAATAATAGCAAACGAAGCAACAGACAAAGGATTAATCTCAAAAATATATAAGCAACTCCTGCAGCTCAATTCCAGAAAAATAAAAGACCCATTCAAAAAGTGGGCCAAAGAACTAGACAGACATTTCTCCAAAGAAGACATACAGATGGCTAACAAACACATGAAAAGATGCTCAACATCACTCATTATCAGAGAAATGCAAATCAAAACCACAATGAGGTACCATTTCACGCCAGTCAGGATGGCTGCTATCCAAAAGTCTACAAGCAATAAATGCTGGAGAGGGTGTGGAGAAAAGGGAACCCTCTTACACTGTTGGTGGGAATGCAAAGTAGTACAGTCACTATGGAGAACAGTGTGGAGATTTCTTAAAAAACTGGAAATAGAACTGCCATATGACCCAGCAATCCCACTGCTGGGCATACACACCAAGGAAACCAGAATTGAAAGTGACACGTGTACCCCAATGTTCGTCGTGGCACTGTTTATAATAGCCAGGACATGGAAGCAACCTAGATGCCCATCAGCAGATGAATGGATAAGAAAGCAGTGGTACATATACACAATGGAATATTACTCAGCCATTAAAAAGAATTCATTTGAATCAGTTCTAATGAGATGGATGAAACTGGAGCCTATTACACAGAGTGAAGTAAGGCAGAAAGAGAAACACCAATACAGTATACTAATGCATATATATGGAATTTAGAAAGATGGTAATGATAACCCTGTATGCGAGACAGCAAAAGAGACACAGATGTATAGAACAGTCTTTTGGATTCTGTGGGAGAGGGCGAGGGTGGGATGATATGGGAGAATGGCATTGAAACACGTAAATTATCATATGTGAAACGAATCGCCAGTCCAGGTTTGATGCATGATACAGGGTGCTCAGGGCGGGTGCGCTGGGATGACCCAGAGGGATGGGATGGGAGGGAGGCGGGAGGGGGGTTCAGGATGGGGAACACATGTACACTTATGGCAGATTCAAATCAATGTATGGCAAAACCAATACAATATTGTAAAGTAAAATAAATAAACTAATTAATTAAAACAATCATGCCTGTTCATTGTTGTTCCTGTTAGTGAGCAGAGCCCTTAATTGGATGGCACCTACGACTCCTCACTAAACAACTGTAGGGAAAGCTCAGTCCAGTGGGTTAAGAGGTTTTTGTTGACATCCATGACTCCATACTCTAAATAGAGAAGCAGATGGATGAGTGTTTGAGGTGGATGGTACAGTAAGGAGAGCAGGAAATCTGGAAGATGGATGGCATGTTGAGACAATACAAGGCAGCTTGGTATGTCTGGAGAGGTAGATCACAACCAGTGAAACTCAGAACCTTAAGAAGGGTGGGGAGCAGATTCAGATTGGTTACAGTGGTCTGAAAATCTACAGGGAAGCCAAGCATTACCTTTGTATTGAATAAAGAGAATGACTTAACTGTATATAGATGCTGCTGAAATAAGTAAAATACAATTTACTTGAATTCATGGTAACACTTTGGTCATATATTTGCTCAACAGGCACAGAACTTATGTGTCTTTGATCTATTTCTATGTTAAAGGGGACCTCCTACTCTAGTAAGATGGGCTTCCCAGGTGGTTCGGTGGTAAAGAATTCACCTACCAGTGCAGGAGCCACAGGAGATGTTGGTTCAATCCCTGGGTCAGAAAGATCCCCTGGAGAAGGGAACGGCAGCCCACTCCATTATTCTTGCTTGGAGAATCCCATGGACAGAGGAGTCTGGTGAGCTCCAGTCCATGGGGTCACAAAGAATGAGACACCACTGAGCGACTGAGCACAGCACACAACTACTTAAAAATGGGAAATACATGGCTTGGGCTAACCTAACCTAATGGAGCCAATAAAAACAAACAAATAAACAAACAGCAGTAATAGTTAACACTTACATGTACTTACCACATTCTGAGCATTTTACATGTGACTCATTTAATGCTCACACCAGTAGTTTGGAGCTATTCTGATTTTACAGACGAGGAACTATCAATATTGTGTAACTTGCCCAAAGGCAGGCCTCTGTACTTGGTGGCAGCAACGTGAACTGAGGGCAGAAAGTGAACCATGGTTTGCAACTATGATACCTCAAAAATTAAGCAGATATAATCAGAGATCTACTGAATCAAGATTGAGTTAGAGAGATAAAACACGGATATCACTTTTTTTTTTTTTTTTAACAAGAGGCTGATACACACCAGGGTTGAAATCTACTCTTCTATGATATTAGTCCTACAGAAAGAGCTCTGCTAAGTGACAGAGAATGTGAAGGTAAATTAAATCACAGTCTCAAAATACTACATAAAGAAGCCAGATTAATTTTATCAGGACAAAAATATTTTATTGGGCATGATACCTGTCACACTTGGCTGACACTTCTGAAATTCTGTAAATTTGGCATCATAAACTTTTATATCTGGAAAGGGATTTTCTAGATAACTGAATTTGCTCCTCTTTTTTTTTTTTTCAGGTAAGGAAAAAGGACAGGAAATAGAGGGTCTAGAAAAAGACACCCCTTTGTCACAAAGACTCTCCACTGAGTGACTTATTTAACAACTTTTACTTACCATCAGTTTTGTGGTAATAACTGGGCTAAAGCCTTGTAAGGCATGTGACCACTTATATGTAAGTAATGGAAGGCCCTTTATGAGACCAGTGTTATTATGACAAAGTTACCAAAAGGAAACTGAGTGTAAACATAGAAACTGTAACAAATATTGCTGAATGGGATCTGGCAATATATAAAAATGATAATATATCATAAACTGATGTTTATCCCAGGAATATAAGGGTGATTCAACATTTAAAAATCAAGCAGTGTAATCCACCAGATCCAGTCCAAAAGAGAAAACCAAAAGTATATGACAAACTCTGCAGATGAATGAAAGCATTTTTAAAAATTCAACATTCATGATAAGAATTTCCAGAAAACTAAAAATGTAACCATGAACTTGGGAATACCAGACCACCTGACCCACCTCTTGACAAATCTGTAGGCAGGTCAGGAAACAACACTTAGAGGTGGACATGGAACAACAGACTGGTTCCAAATAGGAAAAGGAGTACGTCAAGGCTATATATTGTCACCCTGCTTATTTAACTTGTATGCGGAGTACCTCATGAGAAATGCTGGGCTGGATGAAGCACAAGCTGGAATCAAGATTGCCAGGAGAAATATCAATAACCTCAGATATGCACATGACACCCTTATGGCAGAAAGTGAAGAGGAACTAAAGAGCCTCTTGATGAAAGTGAAAGAGTAGAGTGAAAAAGTTGACTTAAAACTCAACATTCAGAAAATTAAGATCATGGCATCCTTTCCATCACTTCATGGCAAATAGATGGGGAAACAGGGGAAACAGTGGCAGATTTTATTGGGGAGGGGTTTCAAAATCACTGCAGATGGTGACTGCAGCCATGAAATGAAAAGACGCTTACTCCTTGAAAGAAAAGTTATGACCAACCTGGACAGCATATTAAAAAGCAGAGACATGACTTTGCCAGCAAAGGTCCGTCTAGTCAAGGCTATGGTTTTCCAGTAGTCATGTGTGAATGTGAGAGTTGGACTATAGAGAAAGCTGAGCTCTGAAGAATTGATGCTTTTGAACTGTGGTGTTGGAGAAGACTCTTGAGAGTCTCTTGGACTGCAAGGAGATCCAACCAGTCCATCCTAAATGAGATCAGCCCTGGGTGTTCATTGGAAGGACTGATGCTGAAGCTGAAACTCCAATACTTTGGCCACCTCATGCAAAAGTTGACTCATTGGAAAAGACCCTGATGCTGGGAGGGATTGGGGGCAGGAGGAGAAGGGGACGACAGAGAATGAGATGGCTGGATGGCATCACCGACTCAATGGACATGAGTTTGAATAAACTCCAGGAGGTGGTGATGGACAGATACCTGCTGCTGTTAACCCTCTTCAGCTGAAACATCTTTTCTACAAAAGGTTTCTGAAACCTGCTGCCTGGTGCAGGACCCCCATGAGAAGGTGTGTGGTTTTCCGTGCTCTCCCATTCTCATGGATGCCGCAGCCCCCATCAAGCATATGTGCCATCAGGCTGTGTGGGGACTACAGTCTTCTCTAAAGGGTCAAGGAGGTCCCGTCCAGTGAGATCAAGGGGATCCAGTCACCCCCGAACAGAGGGTCCATAGAAAACAACTTCACACCTACTGGGACTCCTGGGGACCCTGGGCCGGCCTGTCAAATTAACCCCCTCACCCGGCTTCCTCAGTGGACACAGGGAATCAGAGGCTTGGTCTGTTGACAAGTTTCCTGTGGACAGAGGAAGGGGCCCACATCCTGCATAGACCCCAGGTGAGGAACAAAATAGACTGAGGGTTCCCAGGGAATGCATGTGTGGCTCACCTGACAGCCCTGGGTGACCATGGGGTGTGACATCCAGTTGTGACATCACTGATCATGCTGGGATGGGAGAAGTGAGGGCCTGGGTCATAGAGCTCGAGTTCATGTCAGATGTGTGAAGGAGTCCAGGCATGCTAGGAGTCAAGGTCCCCTGAGGGGGACTCTGGGACCCTAGAACATACACCTGGTCACTGCTTTTAGCCCTGGGCAATACCAGCAGGGTTGTGGGAGTCAGCCCCCGAACCCTGGTTTCCCTCTTGGGTGTCCTGGCTCGAGAGGGCCTGGGTCTCTAAGGGAAGCAAAATCAGGTGGACAGAGGGCAGTGCCCAGACTAGCTGAGAGTCAAGGCGAAGAGCACAGGGAAGGCCGAGTGGCTCCCAGGACATCATCTCAGCCCATGGCATCCTCAGCCACTTAGAAGCCCTGGGCTTGGAGCCCTGATAGAATGTCCACAGCCTCCTCCAGGGGCCTCAGGGCAGTGAGTCCCTTGGTGTGAGGGTCTTGTCTCTGCCGAGGACTTTGGCATCCCAGGACCTGCCACGGCTCAGGATGAAGACCCAGAGGGAGAACACAGGTGACCCCACAGTTCTACAACTCTGCTGCCAGCCCTGGGCATCCATGGTGGTGGGATGAGCACTTCACAGGGTGTCCTGACTTCCACATCAGGGTCAGAGAGACTGGGATCTTAGGATAAGGGGTGGGATCCTTATCCTAAGGACCTGCAGAGGGAAGGGTGCAGGTCTTCTAAGAAGTCAAAGGGAGTACACTGTCAGAGCCCTCAGGGGACCCTGTATCCCAGTGAGGGGACCTCACAGATCCCCACCCCTACATTCGGCCCTGGGAGGTCTCCGGTGTGGAATTAGCACTCTAGGCCAGTCGTCACTTTCTGACATCTGGGTCTCAGAGAGACTGCGGACCTGGATAGAGGCACGAGGCCACAACTGGGGTTAGGAGAGAGTCCCAGGTCCTGCCTGGAGACAAGCTAAGGTCCTGGGGGAGGACTGAGGGGACCCCAGATATTCCCACCCTGTCATCTGCCCTGGGAGACCCAGGAGTGAGAAGAGCACACGAGGCCTGTCCTGACTTCCTGACATCCGGGTCTCAGAGAGACTGGGGCCCTGGTGGGAGGAGCTGGGCCTCAGATGTGGAGAGAACAGAGCCCAGGTCCTAGCAGGAGTCAAGGTGAGGACCCTGAGGGGGAACTGTGGGGAGCGAGACTCCAGAACACAGAGGACCCTGGTAGTCTTTGGGTGGGACAATCTCGTGCAGCATTTCCTGACATCCAGGTCTCAGGGAGACTGGGGATCTCATGAGAGTGGTAGTGCCTCAAAATGGTGAACGGGAGAATCCCTGGTCCTGCCTGGAGTCCAGGCTCCATGTGAGGAAGGACTGAGGCTGTTAGACCCCAAGGCAGGTAGGGATCCTGGCCCTTGTGGTGGGTCTTGGAGGCCCCAGAGTGGGGTGAGCTGTTTATCCGTTCTGGCTTAGGAGCCTCGAGAGGTGCGGTGTTAGGGCGGAGGGTGGAGGTTTCAGATCTGCAGAGGATGGACACCCAAGACCCCGAGGCAGGACTGAGCAGACCCCCAACTCTGTGGGCAGTGTTAGGAGGCCAGGCGGGACGTGAGGAGGAGATGATGATCAAGCATTTCCCCAGCCTAGGGCCTGCGGGAGGCCTTGGGCAGGTGTGACCACATGTAGGGCCCCTCAGTGCTTTCGGTACATGCTCAGGTCTTGTTCTCAGTTACCCTGCAGGTCTCCAAAGGGGAGGGTCCAGGCCATGCCAGGGGAAAGGGGGCACTACAAGGGAGCCCCGAGGGGACCACCCACCAAAAACTGTGGGGGCCTCACAGAGTTCACCCCTCCTACCAGCACAGAAGGCCCAAGTCTGCGCCACAGTCTACCCCCGAGGTGCCCCTCCATTTCTTTCACGGGGGCTCCAGGAACCAAGAGGCGAAGGCGGAGGGCTGAGGTCCAAGTCCACGGGTCAGAGAACAGAGGAGGTTCAGGCTGTGCCTGGAGTCAAGGTGAGTTGGTTCCCCTGAGTGTGTACCAGGGACTCCCGATCCCAGAACAGAGGGGACACCACAAGACCCTAATCCCCCACCATGTCAGCCCCGCAATCTCAAGCTGTGTTGGCTGCACCCTGGGGAGACACCTCATGTCCTCCTTCGGGTAGCCAGGGGTCAGGCCGCTGAGGATGAGCTCCTCTATGAGGCCCGAGAGCGCCCCTCGAAAGGAGACCTATAAGTGGCCCGAGTCAGACTGCCCAGGGTGGGTTTCTCAGCCGAGGCCACTCACAATCCCCCTCTCCCACAGGCCAGGGGTCCCCATCTGTCCCCCTTCCTCATTCCTGTCTGCAGTTCAACCCCAGTCATCCTGCATGGGGTGCATGAGCTCCGCCAGCCTGAGAGAGTCTTTCATGATCCAAGAAAGAATGAGGGTCTGATGGAGGCACACTTCTTTTGGGGTGAGGTGGAGGAGGAGGAGTTGGAGAAGGAGGAGGTTGAGCAGGTGGAGGAAGGAAATGCAGCTTCCTTTTCCTCCTCTCTCCTGGTCTGGGGCACCCTGGAGGAGGTGGCTGCTGCTGCAACAGCCAGTCTCCCCCAGAGCCCTCTGGGTGTCTGCCCCTCTCCCACTGCCATGGCTGCCACTCCGGGGAGCCAATATGAAGACTATGAATTCATCAGGCAAGATGAAGTGCCAAGCACCTTGCGTGACCAGGAAGACACCAGATCTTCCCTCCAAGATGCACTATGGGTGAAGAAGAATGAGCTGGGGCAATTCCTGCTCAGCAGGTATCTTGCCAAGGAGCCAATCACAGAGGCAGAAGTGCTGAATAGTGTCCTCCAAGATTACCAGGACCACTTCCTGGCGGTCCTTGATCAAGCCTCAGAGTACCTGCAACTGGTCTTTGGTTTGGAGGTGAAGGAGGTGGGCCCCAGTGAGCACACCTATATCCTGGTCCCCACCCTGGGCCTCACCCTCAATGACATGCTGAGGGAAGGGCAGAGGTTGCCCATGGCTGGCATCCTGGTGGTGATCCTCTGCCTGATCGCTGTGGAGGACAAGTGTGCCCCTGAGGAGCAGGTCTGTGGAGCACTCAGCAAGATGGGGGTGTGTCCTGGTAGGGAGCACTTTATCTATGGTGAGCCCAGGGAGCTGCTGACCCATGTGTAGGTGTGAGGGTTCCCTGGAGTGTACCGGCAGGTGCCTGATTGCGACCCTCCTCGCTACAAGTTCCTGTGGGGTCCCTGGGCCTATGTGGAGACCAGCAAGTTGAAAGTCCTGGATTATCCGGACAGAGTCAGTTGAAGGGTCCCAGATACTTTCAGCCCCTCTGCAGAGGCTGCGAGGGAAGAGGAAGGGGGACTCTGAGCCAGAGCAGCAACCAGGCTCCTTCCAGGCCCACGTCCAGCAGCTTGTCCTGAGGGCAGGAAGGGAGGCTGATCCTTCCCTCTGTGACTGAAGAGGGAGCAGTCAGCCTTCTCAGCAGTGAGAGTCTGGGCCCATTGGGGAAACCCGGTGTGTGGCATCTTCGTGTTCCTGTTCTCTACAATGACATGGAGACTCATCTCTGTTTTCTTTAGGAATTTCTCACATGTTATTCCTTTTTATGGAAGACAATGCATTCCAGTATCTAACTATGTCATTGGTGCTGATCACACTGTGTTTGTACTTATCCAGTTCAAGAACAAGAGTTTTCTTGTTTGCCATATGATCCAGCAATCCCACTGCTGGGCATACACACTGGGGAAACCAGAATTGAAAGAGACACGTGTACCCCAGTGTTCATCACGGCACTGTTTATGATAGCCAGGACATGGAAGCAACCTAGAAGTCCAACAGCAGATAAATGGATAAGAAAGCTGTGGTACATATACACAATGGAATATTACTCAGCCATTAAAAAGGATACATTTGAATCAGTTCCACTGAGGTGGATGAAACTGGAGCCTATTATACAGAGTGAAGTAAGGCAGAAAGAAAAACACCAATCCAGTATACTAACACATATATATGGAATTTAGAAAGATGGTAATGAGAAAGTCCTTTCCTGGGCAGGTTGATAAGAAGTCTATGGGTCCCAAAGGAGAGAGAGGTCTGGAATTCTCAAGGAGGAAGAAATGACAAACTTTTTTATCCCTCTACATTCCTTGGGATTATATAACAATAATGTATCCTGCTTGAGGACAGTCTCTGGAAAAAGCCTTCTGGCTAATCCTGTTATCTTAAGGTGTGAATTATGGGAGTTGGGTCTAGTGAGGTTTTTACAACCTCCAGACATTCTTTTGATTCACTGTAATAACTAATTAAAGAGTATATAATTCCATTGCTAACACTAGCAAGGGGGTACTCTTTCTGCCCCCTTCTGATGTCTATGTCAGAAGCTTTCTCTATCCCTTTTATGCTTTAATAAACTTTATTGCACAAAAGCTCTGAGCAATCAAGCATCATCTCTGGCCCTGGATTGAATTCTTCTCCAGAGGCCAAGAATCCAGGTGTCTTTCCCAGGGTTCAGCAACAAACTTTCAGTAATGATAACCCTGTATGTGAGACAGAAAAAGAGACACAGATGTATAGAACAGTCTTTTGGACTCTGTGGGAGAGGGCGAGGGCAGGATGATATGGGAGAATGGCATTGAAACGTGTAAATTATCATGTGTGAAACGAATCACCAGTCCAGGCTTGATGCATGAGACAGGGTACTCAAGGCTGGTGCACTGGGTTGACCCAGAGGGATGGGATGGGGAGGGAGGTGGGAGGGGGTTGAGGATGGGGGACACATGTACACCCATGGCAGATTCAAGTCAATGTATGGCAAAACCAATACAATCTTGTAAAGTAAAATAAATAATCAAATTAAAAAAAAAAAGTTTTCCTGTTTGGTAAAACAGACTGGGAACACTTTCATTTTATTTCATGGTCCTGCACAAGATAATATGGAATTATAATTAGAGCAATTTTGGAAATGCGAACTTATTTAGCAGTGATATAATTCATGGAAGAATTAGAAAATAAAAAGTAATAGTAGTGAATTATTGCTTGTTATACTTTTTATGTGTCATTTTGTACAGCTAAGGGATCTTGGTTTATTTGGATTTTCCTGGGTTATCAATGGAAGTAGCAGTTAATCTGAGTCAAGCAGCCCCCTCCTCACTGGCTCATTTATTCCAAAGACTTTTATGGAGCCTCTGCTCCATGAAATGCCCTGTGTTAGCAGTGGGGACACTGGGAGAAGCAGGACACCCCCACACCTAGAGCGATGGTCTAGGAGCCACAGTCACATGAGGTACATCATGGGAGTGAGGGGAAATGGGACATTGCTATAAGGTGTCCTTTTGGATCTTGGATAAACCCCAGAGAGGTCTCTCTCTGCTGCAGGATGGAAGGAGTCCTGGCTCTTGTCACATTGCTGCTGACTACAGGGACAGAGTAGGTGTTTTCTACCCCATATCTGCTAGAAATCCTGCAGAACTGCTGTCACACTCCCTTGAAGTGATGCCCAGAAATCCATCCTCTCTTTCCTGGTCCCAGGGACCCAAAACTCAAGGTGTTAACTAGCTTTTAATTATCTTCATTGTAAAGGACATTGTAATCAAAGTCTCAACATTTATTGGCAATGCAATAATGGGAAAAAAAGGAGTTTGAATGGAAAGCCAGCTGGGAGACAGGCAAAGAGTGGTTCTTTCTGCTATTTTCTGGACCAGCTTGACTCCTGCAGGAACACTGCTCCACACCCAAACTTCACAGGTCCTCTAACTGGAAATGGGCCTGTCCAGGTAGCCCATACAATGAAGAATTTGCTTGCATTGTGGGAGACCTGGGTTCAACCCCTGGGTCAGGAAGATCCCCCTGGAGAAGAGTATGGCAACACACTCGAGTATTCTTGCCTGGAGAATTCCATGGACAGAGGAGCCTGGCAAGCTACTGTCAATGGAGTTGCAGAGTCAGACGTAATTGAGCAAGTGACACTATGGTCCACTGTGGCCTAACTAGAAAAGTTTCTTAGTTTTATTTATGAAACATCTTGTTTGGTTAATTAGGAATTCCACATCCTATTGAGGTGAATATTCTCTGACCCACCCTGGACAACAAAACAGCCAACCCCATCCAGTGGAGAGCGGAGGAGTGTCTGGGGACAACAGTGTGAGAAATTCCTGTCCTGTCATCACAGGACCAATAGCTCCCCAGCCCTGCGAGCTCTGTCTCATCCCTCACGCGCATCCTGCAGCCCAACACACAGGGCTCCTCACACCCGCTCGCCTCCCAGATGAAGAACTGAGGCCACGGGGCTTGGGCTTCTTCCCAACACCACATGCTAGTGAGGGCCAGGGTTGGCTCAGAGCCCTGGTCTCAATTCCTCTGGAGACCCCACCCTTCCTGCCCACCCCAGGCCATGGCTCGACTTTCTGCCTTCTCACATCTTCCTCTTCTCAGTGCTCCATGATGTCTCTGAGGTGACAGAAAGGAGGCCTGTGTAAGAAAGGGGACAAGGAGAATCAGAAGCACTGTGGGGTTGCTCTGTGATTTGCTGAGAACTGACTCTGCCAGGGGCCAGCATCTCTATCCAGTCCCAGTGTCTCCCACATGAGGGTGATGCCCTGTCCCTGCTGCTGCCACGGGGCTTCCTGCCCAACTGAACCTGCAAGGCTGACCAGCTCCTCACCGAGTGGGGGGATGGAGGACCTGACTGTATGGTCCCAGTGGCCACGGGGATAAGGCCCGTACAGGACCCTCCTCTGATATGGGAGAGAAGGGAACAGAGGCAGACCACTGAGGTTCCAGGTCTCCCCAACAGCAGCGAGGGAGGGGAGCAGCTGGAGGGCCTCTGGTCTGGGGAAACCAGGGCAGGGACACCCAGCACATGGGCAGGAGAGTGAGGCTGAGAAAGGCAGGTCTTGGGCATCATGGTGTTGGAGAAGACACTTAAGAGTCCCTCGGACTGCAAGGAGATCCAACCAGTCCATCCTGAAGGAGATAAGTCCTGAGTGTTCATTGGAAGGACTGATGCTGAAGCTGAAACTCCAGTACTTTGGCCACCTCATGCGAAGAGTTGACTCGTTGGAAAAGACCCTGATGCTGGGAGGGATTGGGGACAGGAGGAGAAGGGGACGGCAAAGGATGAGATGGCTGGATGGCATCACCGACTTGATGGGCACGAGTTTGAGTAAACTCCGGGAGTTTGTGATGGACAGGGAGGCCTGGCGTGCTGCGATTCATGGGGTCGCAAAGAGTCGGACACGACTGAGCGACTGAACTGAACTGAACTGGGCATCATGAGGGCTTGTGTGTGCACTACACAAGTGTCTGAGCCATGGCTGACAAAGACCCCCTTGGTGCCACACAAACCCACTGCCAGGGCCCGGGTGGTGCCTGGAGGAGTGGGACCAAAAAAGCCAGCTCCGTCAAGACCCAGGGGGCGAGGAGGGACCCCGAGCATGGAAGGGGCAAGAAAGGCCACCTAGCCAGGCTGCCCGCAGATGCCATGACCTTCTGTTCCCTTTGGAGGAGTCACCAGGGACCCTCACTGACATTCACAGCCTCCAGAGTCATGTCCCAGTCAGAGGAACTGAAGAAAGGCCAGGGGAAGCCCAAGTTGAAGCCTGGAGCTCATCCAGGCCGCCAGTCCTTAGGCAGAAAGGACCCTGGGAGAGCTTCTTCCACACCCTCTTAGCTCTCCCCTTTAAGACACCAGGGACTGGCCCTCACAGAGGGAAAATGACCCTGCTACTGGCAGAACTGGGAGACAGTGTCCTAGGGTCCTTGAATACGGGCCTTTCCAAGGTGCCAGTCTGTTTCCCACATGGTGATTTTCAAGAACAGTGGCCCAGAAGTCCCAGAGAACACGCATCTCCAAACCCACTGCTCTACTGTTTATGTGCAGTGAAGACTGCTGATTCTCACTTGGGTTTCATCCAGTCCTGCACCCAGGCTCTCGTCCTTTTTCAAATACAGTTAGACGGGGGTTTCCTTTGGTCACATCTAGCTCAACAAGTCAGACATGTCCCTGGGAGTGAGTGTGTGTAAAGGAGGGCCCTTGAAAAGCGCCTAACCCATAAGCCAACAAAATCATTTCATGGACCTGCCATCTGGGTAACCGAGAACAGGTCCACAGTGGAGGTTAGGAGAGGGGCGGGGGCGGGGAAGATCAGAGCTGGCCTTGAAGAGGACCAGTGAAGTGCTTGTTTTCAACAGAACAGGCTGTACCTTGAGCCCCCAATCAAGTACTTCAAAGGTTAGTTATCCAAATAGACTCAAGTTGGACGTGGGCAGCCAGGACTGCAGGTAGCAGAAGCCCAAGCACCCCACTGACAAAAGGAAACAGGGCTTTCAAAGCAGCCACCAAGGAGTCTGAATCTGGGCTCTGGGGAGGGGAAAAGCACACGCAGGTGTTCCCAAAGTGAACACTCTAGGGCCACCAGAGTGGTGTTTATGGAAAAATTGGAAACTGAAGACAACAGCATGTGATCTGCAGTGGGATGCCATCTGGGGGTGGGCAGACCTCGGGAGACTGCAAGCTCAGTGGACGCCTGGCTTTGCAGTCCCACACAGCATCCTGCGGATTTTGTGTCTCAGGTGCTTGGGAACAGTCAAGTGGAATATGAGGTCGCTCCCACTGTGCTTGAGCACAGCCCTACTCTGGGGAGAGCTCGACCTGGGGGTCGGTGGGGGCAGGACAACAGGACTCTGACTTTGGGGCCAACTGAGTGGGACTGGCCAACCAGCAGCAGCCAGCTGGAAGACAATAAAGCCAGAAGAGGGGGAAGGATGGAGGGGCCACCAACTCGGGCAAGGCCAATCAGCCCACTATGGATCCCATCTTCTGGAAGGGACAGTCACCAAGGTCCCATCTGACCCCTGGGTTCTTCCTTGGTGTTCGTAGACCCAGGACTTGCCATGGCCTGGCCCTTCAGCAAAGGCCAGCCACAGGTTTGCACATTGTTAGGGCAGTGGAGCCAGGGGCGCATTTGTCAACCCATCCAGGGCCTGGACCCCTGAAACAAGGCACCTGGCAGCAGATGGGAGCCTTTGCAGGCAACCTGAAACAAACTTTTCTGTACTTTCAGACAAGAGACAAGCTGGGGAGCCCACCTCCATCCCCATGCCCCCCTCCCCCACACTGAGCCAGGGCTGCCTCTCCACATCACCTCTGTGACATCATGAAACAATAAGGAAGCTGACCCCCTAATTGGCTGCCTGTCCCATGACTCAGATTCTAGAATCTCCAGACAGTATTTATGGGGCACCCCGACCCTGGTCTGAGGCCTGTTTGCCCTGAGCATTCACTGCTTGGGTAGATAATGCTCCTGAGCTCGATTGGTTCAATGGCTAGTCAGAGTTCCCATGAGGCACAGGCAGCGCTGCTGGCCCCATCAACTGATGGGGAGCCCTCAGCAGGGGACCCCCGTGATTCCTCCCCAGATCCAAATGTGGATTCAGGGGAGGCTTTGGAAAAGCAGGGTGACCAACCTGAGAGCCCAGATCCAGGCCTCCATGACAATCTGCCCCCACAGGGCCCGAACCCAGAAATGGGCAACGAGGATGAGAACAACGCCAGCTTTGGGCTGTCCTTCCCCAGGAAGCTCTGGAGGATCGTGGAGGATGCGACCTTCACCTCTGTGCACTGGAATGATAAGGGAGACACGGTGGTCATCGAGGCAGATCTCTTCCAGATGGAGGTCCTCCAGCGCAGAGGCATGGATCAGATCTGCGAGACAGACAGCATAAAGAGCTTCATTCGTGAACTGAACCTGTACGGGTTCAGAAAAATCCACCCTTCAGGTCGCTCTGCAGGAAGAAAGAAGATGATGGTAATGTAGAATGCCCTTCCGGGGAGACTAGACTAGATGAGCTGAGTGCTGATGGGTTTCACTTCCCAGGAGAATGTTGTTCTCATGAGAGAGTGGTTAAGGAAAGAGGAGAACACAGGGTCTGTCGTATCCCGCCACCACCCCCCCTTAGGATCTTCAGTGGTGATGCCAGATCCTGAGGGGCCACTTGATGTCAGGGAGGGTCGGGAACACCTCAAGCAAGGATGGCCCCGGGGGAGCTCTAGGGAGTGACATTCCAGGGCCTCATAACCTGCCAGGAATGAAGAGACCTTGTCTCCATACATAGGCACGACCCGATGGTTGTGGGGAGAGTGTGGCAAGGAAGGGCTCTTCTCCCCTCTCATGGCTAAAGTGATTCATTTCCTTTCAGATCTATCGCAACTCCAATTTTCAGAGAGACAAGCCTCTCCTCCTGCAGAACATACAGAGGAAAGGCAACCCCAGAACAACTTCTCAGCCTGCCACTGGAACAACAGCGACCCCAAAGAGAAAGAAGCGAGTGATGGCGACCAGACACTCTCCCCGACTCCACCACAACGAGTTCACCCAAGAGGCTGGCAACAAAGTCCAGAAGGGAATGCCCACTGCTTGCAGAACCCCCAGCCAGTGCTCATTTGTGTTTTCTGACCTTTGGTCTATGGGTAGTGTAGCCAGCCAGGCTGGGGGAAACCATCTCCCCAGTGAGCAGGGTGGCCCCAGTGGAGAAGGCCCATCCAACAGTGCCACATCTGTGCCCCCAGCTACTGCTGGAAGGGACAGCCCAGGGGAACGGCCTGAGAGCCCCCCAGTGTACCCAGATTACGAATCAGTGATGACTTTGTACAACACTTGTTATTCCATCCTGATGGCGGGCCTTTTAGTCATGGCCCCAGATGAGGCCCCTGAGTCAGAGGAGGAGCAGGGAGATTCCTCAGATTATAAGTGCACCCTCTGTGAGCAGGCCAAGAAAAAGCCCAATCCCTGAGCTGCCAGATCCCTAGGAACACTCAAAAGCACTCTCTTGTAATCAAGAATAGATTTCTGGCTCTAATAAAGCAAAACTCCACTGGAGTAAATAAACAATCAAGTGAGAACTGCAAACCTGTGTTCTTTCTATCTGCCCTTTGTATTCACACATGGCACAGGGTGAGCCAGATGAGGCTGGAAGCCCATGCACCAGACAGGTTTCAGTTCAGTCCCCATGGTCTCTTTTCATCTGAAACAGCAGCATTTCACAGGCTCATCCAAGGATCTGACCCATGAGCTGAGCGCTGAGGTGAACCCAGGGTGGACTGGTCCCTGGGCCTTTCCTGTCACTCAGCAGATGGCCCAGCTGGGCTCCTGACCTTGGGGGTGTCACCTTCCATGAGTCATGCACCCTGCAGCAGAAGGGGCTCTTCCTGGGTATCCCGATGGTGCCACAAGTTTCTGATCAGCAGCTGAGCATCCCAGCTCCTGATCCAGGCCCCCCCCTACCAAGAGGCTGACTGGAAAGCAGGGTCACTCCAACCATCAAGCGCCTTGCAAACACATTACCCCAAACCCAAAGACAAGTACAAGGTTTCAACAAGTGAACACCAGCCCTTGTCGCTCTGCCCTCACAGCTGTACTTAGGAGCCTGTCTTTGGATGTGAGGCGGCCAGGCACTGCGTCCAACACACACAGTTTGACAGCCAAGGGACACTTTACAATAGGACAAGGGTCATGTGCAAGGATAAACCGCGGCCTGTTTCTGGGCCTGCGGGCCTCTGTGCCTGCCAGTGCACAGCCCTGCCCCCAGCCTTACTCTGTCACCCCTGGGACACTGTTCCAACATCAGGGAGATTGGACCAGAACAGAGAGGGAAAAACATTAACCGGTTTCCTAACAACACATTTCTCTCAACCACACAGACCCAGCAGGGCCAAAACGAGTGGCAACGCCATCATTTCATAAAGGTCAAAGTCCCGGAGTCTTTTGCTGAGTCCAGAGCAGCATCCTGTGAGGGGAGTCCCTGCCCCTGGCCCCGCGCCAAGTGGGCACCACAACGTGGGGCTGATTCAGACAGAATCAGATGGGCAAGTCCAGAGCGCGGCAGTAACTGCATGGTATCAGCACGTGCCGGTCTCTTGGTCGCTTTCCTCTCGAGAGTCCAGTCTGGACAGGCCTCCTGCCCAAAGAGGATCAGGTGCTCAGAGATGTCCACCTGGAAGGTGTCTTTCCCCCCTCCCCGCCCCCTGGGATAGGCTGCAACAGCCAGTGGGGGTTGGCGAGCAGTCATGTTACTTCTCTTGCAGGTCGGGTAGCAGGCCTTGATTCTCCAGCTCCTCCACCTGGTCAGGATCTAGGTTTTTGGGACACAGCAAAGTGCCCCCAATGACCACAAGACCTGTGTGCAAAGACAGGACACAGAATGAGAACAAGGTCATTCAAAGTTGCACCTGCTTGAGACTAACACCATATCATGGAGGGAACCCGAGGTGAACTGGGTCCTCTGGCTGAGCATTTTGGAGGGGCTCACCTCAGCAAAGAGAACTCGGGGTGAGGCCAAGTGAGGGAGGGTGAGAAATGAAAGGGAGAGGACTGGTGCTCCACGAACCCACCAGGCCATAGGCAGCTCTCAGTCTGCCTACTGCAGGCCGCGAGGACAGAGCAGGAGGGCCCCAGCGGGGGCCCACAGACATCAGGTCCCTAAGGGATTTACCAGCAGACAGGTGTTGCTGTGCGGCCTCACCCCTGGGAGTCAGGGGACTTGCTGCAGGCAGTGGGGGTATGGAACCCAGGCTAGGTGCTTTCCTGCCTCTCATGGTCTCTGCCAGGCACACTGACACGTGTGGGGACACACACAGAGACAAGTGCCACGTGCAGAGCTGGTTGTGCCCGTGCCTCAGAGCACGAACAGGGACTGAGGCCCAGAGAGGTGGTAGGCACTTCGGGCCACCATCTCCCAGCCAAAGGACCCTCACCACTCCTCTGAAGAAACCTCAGCCCCACCTACCCCACCAACTGGTTCAATAGAAAACAAACAAGCACAACCCAGCTGGGGTCTAGGGCAGCATCATGGCCGTATAGGCAGCGCGGGGCAAGGTGTCACTTGCCCATGATCACTCCACAGCCGAACTTGTCCCTGTCCTGCAGCAAGGCCTGGGTCTGGGCGGGGCTCATCCCCAGCCTCTGCTCCAGCATCTCCCACCAGGCCGAGTCTTCAGAGTCCCAGTGTGCGATGTGGATGGCCAGGGCACAGTGGCAGTGGCCACATAGCATGGGCCACCACCACGTTTCCAGGGTCTTGACACCATTTAAGACAATACCCACATAAGGCTTTCCAAAGGACAGACAGCCGAACTTCATCCCCCAGGACTCCCAGGGCCTCATGTGCGGTTGCAGAAACACAGAACCACAAAGGCCAAGAGCAAGACACAATGGTCTCCAAGTTCACAGTCCTGGTCTGGACCTCAGCCCCACATGCCTAAGCATCCTCCAAGCCTGCTGACACAGAATGCGGAGGGTCAGAGAGGGCTGACTCCTTCCATCCATCTCCACGTGGTCCACTGATAGGGGGTTGCTGATCAAGAGGACCCATTAATCACATGAAGTCCATGGCCTGGTGGGTTCCTGGACCACCAGCCCTCTCCCTTTCACTTTGCTCCCTCCCTCACTTGTCCTTGCCCTGAATTCTGCCATAAGGGTGGTATCATCTGCATATCTGAGGTTACTGATATTTCTCCAAGCAATCTTGATTACATCTCATGCATCACCCAGCCCAGCATTTCACGTGATGTACTCTGCATGTAAGTTAAATAAGCCGGGTAACAATATACAGCTTTGATATACTCCTTTCCCAAATTTGAACCAGTCCATTGTTCCATGTTGAGGTCTAACTGTTGCTTCTTGACCTGCATACAGGTTTCTTGGGAGGCAAGGAAGGTGGTCTGGTATTGCCATCTCTTTAAGAATGTTCCACAGTTTGTTGTGATCCACATAATCAAAGGGTTTATAACATGGCAAAAGTAAATGTTTTTTCTGGAATTGTCTTGCTTTTTCTATGAGCCAACAGATGTTGGCCATTTGAACTCTGGTTCTTCTGCTTTTTCTGAGTCCAGCTTTTACATCTGGAAGTTCTTGGTTCACATGCTGTTGAAGCCTAGCTTGAAGGATTTTGAACATTTTGAGCATTACCTTGCTAGCACATGAAATGAGCACAATTGTGCAGTAGTTTGAACACTCTTTGGCATTGCCCTTCTTTGGGATTGGAATGAAAACTGACCTTTTCCAGTCCTGTAGCCACTGCTGAGTTTTCCAAATTTGCTGGCTTTGCAGCACTTTAACAGCATCATCTTTTAAGATTTAAATAACTCAGCTGGAACTCTATCACCTCCACTAGCTTTGTTTGTAGTGATGATTCCTAAGGCCCACTTGACTTTGAATTCCAGGATGTCTGGCTCTAGGTGAGTGATCACACCGTCGTGATTATCTGGGTCATGAAGACCTTTTTTGTATAGGTCTTCTGTGTATTCTGCCATCTCTTCTTAATCTCTTCTGCTTCTGTTAGGTCCTTACCATTTCTGCATTTCATGTTTTAATACAATAGAGCTAATATTTACTGAAAGGCAAGGCTGATTTTATTGCAGGTGATCCTCACATCTTGAACTGAGATACCAAGGAACTCATGAAAGGTCTCTTCCAAATAAAGACAGCAGTTAAAGTTCCACCTATTCATTTTTTGCCTGTAATTGTTTGCTTGAGCCTGGTAAAAACCCTGCTTTCATTCTTAACAGAAATTTTACAAATCTAAGTGATGAATATGCTCATTACTCTCTGTCATAGGCTGAATTGTGTGCCCCCCTCCAACTTAGCATGTTGAGGCCCTAACCCCAGCACTTCAGGATGTGCATCTGTTTGAAGATAGGGACTTTAAAAAGGTAATTAACATTGAATGAGGTCATATGAGTGGGCCCTAATTCTTCTGACTGTGGTTATTATAAGAAGAGGAAGTTTGGAGAAATAAAGGGACACAGAGTTAGGCATGTACAGGGAAGTTACCATCTGAAGATTCAGGATGGAGACCACCATCTACAAGCCAAGGAGAGAGGCTTCAGGAGAAACCTGACCTGCTGACACCTTAATCTTGGACTTCCAGCCTTCAGACTGTCAGAAAATGAATTTCTGGGGGCTTTCCTGGTAGCTCATTAGTACAGAACCTGCCTGCTAATGCAGAAGACACAGGTTCAATCCCTGATCTGAGAAGATCCCACATACTGAGAAGCAACTACCCCATGCACCACAACTGTTGAGTCTGTGCTCTAGAACCCGTGGGCTGAAACAGTTGTAGGCTATGTGCCCTAGAACCCGTGCTCTGCAACAAGAGAAGCCACCACATGAGAAGCTTGTGCACTATAACTAGAGAGTAACTGCCACTTGCCACAACTAAAGAAAAGACTATGCAGCAACAAAGACCCAGGACAGTCAAAATAAATTTTAAAAATTATTTTTAACAACAGAATTTCTGTTGTGCATGCTACCCAGTCTGTGACACTTTGTTCTGGGCAGCCCTAGCAAACTAATACCTGCTTCTTCTTTTGTACCTTTGCCTGTTTCTAATGATGGAACTCCAGGAAAATTGGATCTGCTTGAAGGAAATGGGAGAAAAATATCTATTGGGAGAAACAACACGTTTGCCTAAAAACTCTGTCTCCTGGCCTAATATTTTGGAGACTTCCTGAGGAAGACTTGTGCGGCAGATCCTGCTCGCGTCCCCTCTGCCTTGTGGCTGCAGCCAGACACTACACTGCCAGCATCTCGTCAGTGGCTCAGAAGTTTTTTTCCTCGTGCCTGAAACCTACTTTGTCAGTGTTCAGGGCAGACTGAAAATGTCAGGGAATTGATGCTTTATGACCCATAGGAACTGGAGTATAAACACCCCAGGTCCTTCATCCTCAAACACGATAACTCAGATAACTCTCCATAGGCTTACAGAGTTTTCCTGCAGGATTAAGCTCCCTTAATCTTTCTTGAAATGCACCTTTTCTTGGCTCCCTTCCTATCTCTATGGAAGCTCTCCATGCTTCCTCTGCAAAGCACATCTCCAAAGGAAACTACTTGCTCTAGAATTCTTATTTTCGGGTGTGATTCTGGGGGACCCAGAACTAGGTCCACCTGCCTTCTGTGTGTGCATATGAAACATCCATATTTAAAGATGCTGCTGTGGTTTCTAATTTAACAAGAGGATATACTGCATTGGGGCTTTCCTGGTGGTTCGACAGTAAAGAATCTGACTGTCAATGTAGGAGACTCTGTTAAGTCCTTAGGTCAGAAAGATCCTCTGAAAAAGGAAATAGCAACCCACTCCAGTATTCTTGCTTGGAGAATTCCATGGACACAGGAGCCTGGTGGGCTACAGTCCATGGGGTCACAAAAATCAGACATGACTTAGTGACTTAACAACAATATTGCATCTAATTCTTTCTGTGGTAAGGTGGTAAGTGGTTCAGTGGCTGTGAATCCTGGAGCCTCTCTTTGCAGGAAAGAGTATTCTAAAGTCCTGCCTTGTGGAAATGCCTTTGTGTCAAATCCACTATGCTGCATTTTTTCTTCTATAAACACCAAAGCCCAATCTTTTCAGTAGTTATTGGCTTTTTTTGGGAAAACTTTTGAAATGGAAGGATAATTGCTTTACAGAATTTTGCAGTTTTCTGTCGTACATCAACAAGAATCAGCCATAGGTACACCCATGTCCCTTCCCTCCTGACCTCCCTCCCATCTCCCTCCTCATCCCACCCTTCAGTCTGTCTCAGAGCCCCTGTTTGGGTTCCCTGAGTCATACAGAAAATTCCCATTGGCTATCTATTTTACATATGGTCTTGTAAATTTCTATGCTACTCTCTCCATACATCTCACCTTCTCCCTCCTCTCCTCCCCCCGTGTCCTTTTTGGCTTTGCTGAGCCCGCACTCTTTTATCACATCTCCGTGATGGGTAGGTGTGTCTGCATCAGGGTGTAGTGGTTTTAATAATAACTTGTCTTGTGCCTGAGCTGCATGTTTCCTTATGGGGCTGGTCTAATATCTACTGTGAAGTTTTCATGGTCCATGGGGGTGCAGCTGGGGAAGTTGCTTCTATATAGGAGTCCAAGCGACTATGAGAGAAACAGACTTCTGAGGAACAATGCAAGCTGCCCTGGGTACGCAGTAAAGCTTCTGCTAAGCCCACTGACCCCAAACCCTTTCCCGTTGCTCTCAGGCTGGTGTTGAGCATGTCAGAGTTTGAGGTCCTCTCAGTGACTACTCAGAACAATGCTAAGGATGTTCCACATTGAGTAATGTTCAACCTTCTAGGCTCCCTCACCCCCCTGAAAACTGTTTACAGCCAGGCCCATGGTTCTTGAATGAGGAGTCCTGGGACAAGCCCATGGATGAATGTGTTAGCCAGGCCTCACTTGACCGAGCATGTAACCTCTGCAGCTGGTTTCCTGACAGGATCATTTGTCTTTGCCCCAAGAGGAAAGATTTTGTCCCAGAAGCTATTTCTCCATCGCATCTTTTATGAATCTTTTGCTATTAGCACACTGATCCTAAGAAGTATTGCTGGCTTAAGGGATTTATGTGAGTGAGCCAGGGTCTACCACCACAGTGTTTAATCACCTTCATTGCCCTGTGATCTTCAGCTCACAGCTGAAGGCTAGAACCACAGGTTTAAAGGTTCATGGGCATCTCATTCCACGCATCCCTGCCAACTTATTTACCTTTTTCTCATTGGCTGGTAAAAAGTAAATAGTAAAAGTACATATTAACATCTATAGTTTAGGACTCAGTGAACTAAAATGGACTGGAATGGGTGAATTTAACTCAGATGACCATTATATCTACTATTGTGGGCAAGAATCCCTTGGAAGAAATGGAGTAGCTATCATACTCAACAAAAGAGTCCAAAATGCAGTAATTGGATGCAATCTAAAAAAACAACAGAATTATCTCTGTTCTTTTCCAAGGCAAACCATTCAATGTCACAGTAATCTAAGTCTATGCCCCGGCCAGTAAGGCTGAAGAAGCTGAAGTTGAACGGTTCTATGAAGACCTACAAGACCTTCTAGAACTAACACCCCCAAAATATGTCCTTTTTATTATAGGGGACTGGAATGCAAAAGCAGGAAGTCAAGAAATACATGTAGTAATAGGCAAATTGGACCTTGATGTACAGAATGAAGCAGGACAAAAGCTAATAGAGTTTTGTCAAGAGAACACACTGGTCATAGCAAACACCTTTGTCCAACAACACAAGAAAAGACTCTACACATGGACATCACCAAGATGGTCAACACTGAAGTCAGATTGATTATATTCTTTGCAGCCAAAGATGGAGAAGCTCTATACAGTCAGCACAAAACAAGACAGGGAGCTGACTTTGGCTCAGATCATGAATTCTTTATTGCCAAATTCAGACTTAAATTGAAGAAAGTAGGGAAAACCACTACACCATTCAGGAATGACCTAAATCAAATCCCTAGCAATTATACTGTGGACATGAGAAATAGTTCAAGGGATTAGATCTGATAGACAAAGTGTCTGATGAACTATGGACGGAGGTTTGTGATGCTGTACAGGAGACAGGGATCAAGAACATCCCCAAGAAACAGAAATGTTAAAAAGCAAAGTGGCTGTTTGAGGAGGCCTTGCAAATCACTCTGAAAAGAAGAGAAGTGAAAAGCAAAGGAGAAGAGTTCCAAAGAATAGCAAGGAGACATAAGAAAGCCTTCCTCAGTGATCAGTTCAAAGAAATAGAGGAAAACCTAGATATCTCTTCAAGAAAATTAGAGATACCAAAGGACTGTTTCATGCAAAGAATGGCTCAATAAAGGACAGAAATGGTATGGACCTAAAAGAAGCAGAATATGTTAGGAAGAGGTGGCAAGAATACACAGAAGAACTGTATAAAAAAGATCTTCATGACCCAGATAATCACGATGGTGTTATCACTCACCTAGAAACAGACATCCTGGAATGTGAAGTCAAGTAGGCCTTAGGAAGCATCACTACAAACATAACTAGTGGAGGTGATGGAATTCCAGTTGAGCTATTTCAAATCCTAAAAGATGATGCTGTGAAAGTGCTGCACTCAATATGCCAGCAAATTTGCAAAACTCAGCAGCGGTCATGGGACTGGAAAAGGTCACTTTTCATTCCAATCCAAAAGAGAGGCAACGTCAAAGAATGCTCAAACTACCACAGAATTGCACTCATCTCACACGCTAGTAAAGTAATGCTCAAAATTCTCCAAGCCAGACTTCAACAATATGTGAACCGTGAAATTGCAGATGTTTAAACTGTATTTAGAAAAGGCAGAGGAACCAGAGATCAAATTGCCAACACCCCCTGGATCATCAAAAAAGCAAGAGAGTGCCAGAGAAACATCTATTTCTTCTTTATTGACTATGCCAAAGCCTTTGACTGTGTGGATAACCACAAACTGTGGAAATTTGTTAAAGAGATGGGAATACTAGACCACCTGAGATGCCTCTTGAGAAGTCTGTATGCAGGTCAGGAAGCAACAGTTAGAACTGGACATGGAACAACAGCCTGGTTCCACATAGGGAAAGGAGCATGTCAAGGCTGTATGTTGTCACCCTGCTTATTTAAATTATATGCAGAGTGCATCATGAGAAACACTGGTCTGGATGAAGCACAAGCTGGAATCAAGATTACAGGGAGAAATATCAGTAACTTCAGTTATGCAGATGATACCACCCTTATGGCAGAACGCAAACAAGAACTAAAGAGAATCTTGATGAAAGTGAAAGAGGAGAGTGGGGAAAGTTCGCTTAAGGCTCAACATTCAGAAAACAAAGATTATGGCATCTGGTCCTGTCACTTCATGGCAAATAGATGGAGAAACAGTGGAAAGAGTGGAAGGCTATGTTTTTGTGGGCTCCAAAATCACTGTAGATTGTGACTGCAGCCATGAAATTAAAAGACGCTTACTCCTTGGAAGAAAAGTTATGACCAACCTCGACAGCATATTAAAAAGCAGAGACATTACTTTGCCAACTAAGGTCCATCTAGTCAAGGCTATGGTTTTTCCAGTAGTCATGTATGGATGTCAGAGTTGGGCTACAAAGAAAGCTGAGCGCCAAAGCATTGATGTTTTTGATCTGTAGGGTTGGTGAAGTCTCTTGAGAGTCCCTTAGGTTGTAAGGAGATCCAACCAGTCTATCCCAAAGAGAATCAGCCCTGAATATTCATTGGAAGGAATGATGTTGAAGCTGAAACTTCAACACTTTGGCCACTGATGTGAAGAACGGGCTCATTTGAAAAGACCCTGATGCTAGGAAAGATTGAAGGCAGAAGAAGGGGACAACAGAGGATGAGATTGTTTTATGGCATCCCCAATTCAATGGAGATGAGTTTGAGTAACTCTGAGTGTTGATGATGGACAAGGAGGCCTGGTGTGCTACAGTCTATGAGGTCACAAAGAGTCGGATACGACTGAGCGACTGAACTGAACTTAAATGAGATCAGAAAAGAAGTGAAGCTTTCACTGCTTGAAGATGACATGACAGTGTAAATAGAAAACCCTAAAGATAGTACCAGAAAATTAGTAGCTCTAATCAGTGAATTTAGCAAAGTTGCAGGATACAAAATCAATACACAGAAGTCACTTGGATTTCTATATACTAACAATGAAAAATCAGAAAGAGCAATTAAGAAATCAATCCCATTTACCACTGCAACAAAAGGAATTAAGTATCGAGGAATAAACTTACCTAAGGAGACAAAAGAAGTATACACAGAAAATTATAATAAGACACTAGTGAAAGAAATCAAAGATGAAAAAACCAGATGGAGAGAGTCCATGTTCCTGGGTAGGAAAAATCAATATTGTGAAAATGACTATACTACCAAATGCAGAATCGATATTGTGAAAATGACTATACTACCAAATGCAATCTACAGATTTAATGCAATCCTTATCAAATTACCAATGGTATTTTTCACAGAAGTAAAACAAAAAATTTCACAATTCATATAGAAACACAAAATACCGCAGATAGCCAAAGCAGTCTTGAGAAAGAAGAATGGAGCTTGAGGAATCAACCTTCCTGACTTCAGATTATACTAGAAAGCTACAATCATCAGGAGAGTATGGTACTGGCAAAAAAACAGAAATATAGTCCAATGTAACGAGATAGAAAGCCCAGAAATGAACCCATGCACTGTGGGTAGCTTATTTTTATCAAAGGAGGCAAGAATATACAACGGGGCAAAGACAGCCTCTTCAATAAATGATGCTGGGAAAACTGGACAGCTACATATAAAAGAATGAAATGAGAACACTTCCTAACACCATACACAAAGATAAACTCAATATGGAATAAAGACCAAAATGTAAGACCAAAAACTATAAAACTCTTAGAGGAAAACATGGGCAGAACACTCGATGACATAAATCAAAGCAAGATTCCCTATGACCCACCTCCTAGAGAAATAAAAACAAAAATAAACAAGCAGGACCTGATTCAACTTAAAAGCTTTTGCACAGCAAAAGAAACTATAAACAAGGTGAAAAGACAACCCTCAGAATGTGAGGAAAATAATAGCAAGTGAAACAACTGACAAAGGATTAATTTCCAAAATATGCAAGCAGCTTGAAGAGATGGTGGAAGAATAGGACAGGGAGACCATAAAACAGCACCTGCAGATAAAAGATTTCATTAGCAGCTCTGCTTATAAATTCTAACCCCTGCAAGCGTCTCCTCCTCAAGCTCTCTTTTTCCCTCCTAAGTGACCAGGTCATAGGAAGAGAACCACTTGAATGTCACATTTTAATTTTCTAAGAAAGTTCTTCATTGCTGCTCTTATTAACATTACAACCACTTTTAAGTCAATGTATTTAGAAATAAAGCTTGATATGTCATGGTGTTTTCGCTTTATTAGGGCTTGACTTCAGACTTTAGAAAAACTAATTGGGGGGATTGCCCAGAAGACATTCACAAAGTTTGTGGACTTGTAAAAATGTGTGCAAATTTCATGCTACTATCCAATCATACACACACTTGCATGTGTGTATGTGTGGAGATAATTCTTTCTTCTTCTTTTTCTGACTGCATGACTTACAGTCAGCTTAAGTTTTAACAGTCTTAGTTCCCTGACCAGGGGTCAAACCTGGGCACTTGGCAGTGAAAGCATGGTGTCCTGGTTAGGACTTCAGGGAGTTACCTGAAGATAATTTTGACTAAGTAGTCATTGTGGAACTTTATAAGTTAGATCCAATTTAAACATAAAATAGATGAGATTTATTAATGACATATCTATGTATCTATATCTATAGATATTATATATATACATATATATATGTATATTTACACTTATATATCTGATAACTATTTGCTCAGTGTTTTCATAGACATTATTTACTTTAGCCTTCACAACCACCCCACAGACCAGGTTTTATTATTCCCTGTTTTATGGATGAGGAAATAGGCTCAAAAAGGCAAAGTGCTTGTTGAAGGTCACAGAGCTAATATATCAATAAATGTGGGACATGACATATGTTTTTGATTCCACGTTCAATGTTTGTTCTCCTCCCTCACAGCTGTATTCAGAGCAGAGAGGATGAGGAAGTTATGTTTCAGTGGTTGGTGGTAAAGTAGGTGCTTCAGGAATAACCTGCCTAAAGATTTGGAGTTTGTCTAGAGAGGGGACTATGTGGGGAGAGTTGGTGAAAATCACGTGTAGACCACCGTTTGTTCACCAGGTCACGCAGCTTCCCTGGGCCTCACCTGGGATTGATCAACAGCCACATGGAGAGCTGTAATTTAAGAGGTATCTCACTGGGTTAGATTCTACACAAAGATCCTGTCTAATCTTCTCAACAACCTGGTAGTCTTAATAATACATAGAACAGATCATGGAGGCTCAGAGAGGGCAAGTAATGTAAGGCCTCTGGGAGGTGGAAAAATCTGGGTTCAAACTCAGGCCCATCTGAGTCCAAAGCATGGGTCCTCTGTTCCACCACCCAGATACCTCTAGTAGCCACCTTTGTGGAAAACCCTAGTTCTGTGTCAGGCTGAAAGTGGTGTTAACTCAGCAAAGGTAGCTGGGAAGTGGGAGGGCAGAATGCTTTCTTTACCCTGTCCACATCTCCCTACTTTCTTTCTTTTTTCCTTTCTTTCTTATTCCTTCCTTCCTTTCTTTCTCTCTTCTTTTCATTTTTTTTCCAGCCGTGCTGCATGGCTTCTGAGATCTTGGTTCCTTGAGTAGGGATGGAACCTGTGCCCCCTTTGCCGGGAGCTTGGAGTCCTAACCACTGTACCACCTGTGAAGTCCCTCCCTCTTTTCTTATTATGGGAGACAATATTTTTTTCTGACCGTTTTTTGGTCTTGGGACCCCTTTACACCTTTTAAATTATTGAGGGTCTTAAAGAGCTTTTCTTTCCCTGTGGGTCATGCCTGTGGATACTTACTATTTTAAAAATGAAAAGAGCAAAGTTTTAAAAAATTATTTATTACTTCATTTGATAAACTGATTATATGTTAATAGAAATATGTTTTATGAATAATAATTGTTTTACAAAACAAAACAAAGTTTAGTGAAAAGAATGGCCTTGTTTATCTTTTTGTTAGTTTCCTTGATGTTTGGCTTAGTAGAAGTTGCTGGAACCTCTTCTCTGTTCCTGCATTCTGTCTGCTGCAGTGTCATGTGGCTGTAGCCTCTGGAAAACACCAGTGTATCATCTTGAGAAAATGACAACAAAAAAGACACATAGCATTTTGGCATTATTAAGAGAATAGTTTTCACCTTATAAAAACCCTGCAAAGGTCTTGAGGATACCCAGAGGTCTCCAAGCCACGCTTTGAGAACTCTGCTTTATACAACCACCTCAGTATTCACTAGGGCTGGTGGAAAAACCCAACAGTTGAAACATTCCAGGTGACTGGAATGAAACATTCCAGGTCGCTGAATCCAACCATGCATCTGATAAGGTGAAATTCTGTGAAGTCCCCTCATTTAGATCCTAGAACAGGAAATGGCACTCCACTCCAGTATTCTTGCCTGGAGAGTCCCCATGGACAAAGGTGCCTTGTGGGCTGCAGTCCACAGGGTCACAAAGAGTCAGACACGACTGAGTGCCTCTCTCTCTCACACACACTCACACACACACATGGACTGTTTAATTTCAACCTGGATTTAAATGGATAGAAAAGTCTTTATTATGTTGAGAATAAATTGCACTCTGTAGTTTCCATCTTCAGGCTTAATTCTGTTTAGAATGAATCCAATTTCTGCTCTGTATATTCCAGATAAATGAAAAAAGCCTTGTCCCTTGCTGTCATTTTCTTCAGAAGACCTTCTTTATGTTTAAGGACTTAGGAGACCTTCCTGCTCTGAGTGTTCTCTAGCCCCACATCTCTGTATTCTCATCCAGATCTTCAAATGCCAATTTGAACTCATACAATGTTGCCAGAATGCACTCAGGCAGAATTTCTCATGGCTTACTCTGTCCTTGGCTTAGATCAAGGCTACAAACGCTTCACATTCACAGACGGGAAAAAACATATTGTCAAGGGTCTCTGTCTTCTGGTTGGGCATGATCTCTGACACGCCATTTACTTTCCCATACCTTCTGCCATTCTGGTCCAGGCTCTGCTGTCTCCAAGGTTTCATCTCATTTGTCCTTTCTCTTTCACCCCTACAGAAAGGCAGTGCTCTAGGTGTAGTGCTTTGAAGTTTGCAAACAATTTTATAAACATCATCTCATTTAACTAGTGTGGAAACTCTGCACAGACCATTGTTGTTGTTCAGTCGCTAAGTTGTATCCAACTCCTTGCCATCCTGTGGCCTGCAGCATGCCAGACTTCCCTGTCCTTCACCATCTCCCAGAGTTTGAGCAAAACTCATGTCTATTGAGTCAGTGATGCTATCTAACCATCTTATCCTCTGCTGCCTGCTTCTCCTTTTACCTTCGGGCTTTCCCAACATCAGGGTCTTCTCTAATGAGTCGGCTCTACATTTCAGGTGGCCAAATTATTGGAATTCGACTCCAGCATCAGTCCTTCTAATGAATATTCAGTATTGATTTCTTTTAGGATTGACTGGTTTGATCTCCTTGCAGTCCAAGGGACTCTCAGAGTCTTCTCCAACACCACAGTTCAAAAGCATCAGTTCTTCGGCAGTCAGCCTTCTTTATGGTCCAACTCTCACATTCGTACAAGACTACTGGAAACACCATAGCTTTGACTAGATGGACCTTTGTCGGCAAAGTGGTGTCTCTGCTTTTTAATACACCATTCTATGCACAGAATGCATAGATGTGAGTAGTATAAGGAAAACACAGAAGTTTCCATTAACCTGATTTTATGGATTACCATGTTAATACTTCATTCCTGGGATTCTGTAACCTGCTTTGCTGGCTACCCAGCTTTCAGGGTCTCCCTATTATAAAGCACTCTACATACTGATGCTGCAATCATCTTTATTCTCTGCTGATCTCAACATGCCACCATCTAGAGTCCATTTGTAGCCTCCAACACTCTTGGGGTAATGTATTTTCCTGAGATCTTTGAGACTCTGCATCTGCTAAGACCTCTGACTGACTTTCCTCAACCTAGGATGACAGTGTTTGGCTAATCAGAGTTTTGTTCATTCATTGGTTCATCCACCCAGCATTCACTACAATGGACAGTAGAGGGGAATACAAAAAATAAGTCATCTCTGCCCTCCAAGGTTTTATAAAACCTTATCTAGGTCTTATATGCACAAGTGGCTCTAATGGTAAAGCCCCTGTATGCCAGTTCAGGAGATGTAAGAGGCATGGGTTCGATCCCTGGGCTGGGACGATCCCCTGGAGAAGGGCATGGCAACACACTCCAGTATCCTTGTCTAGAGAATCACATGGACAGAGGAGACTGGTGGGCTACAGTCCATGGGGGTCACAAAGAGTTGGATACAACTGAAGCGACTTAGCACTCACACACACATGCAATTCAAATACAAAACTCCCTGTGATAAGAGAGGTGGTGAAAGTAGATTCACAGTTGTTTGTAAACTCTGAGGTTTACCTGAGGAAGAATTAATCCCAATGGGCAGAGCATGCAAGACCTCCAGGAGAGATAATGTTGAGTCTGTGCAAGGACAAGTAGATTTACATAAGCAGAATGGGTAGATGGGACAAGACTGGCTCAGCTTCCTTGCTGTGTTGTCCAACTTAAGTCTCCTATTGCCTTCTCCTTGTGTCTTCTTGGGCATCTGAACACAAAGATTATTTTTTTTTTCTTAACCAGTATCCTAAATACCCAAGGGCCTGGTAAACATGCACAACTGACCTAAAAAAGGAAATTTCCAGCATGATAACTGTCAATGGCATATGAAAAGGCATGGACAGAAAGATTTTGTTTCAAGATTATGAGTGTAAGGAGTAGAAGACAAACTTACAAGGAAGGGAACCAACCCTTATCAGCTGGTCTCTGGTTGGAGTCACCAATGCAAATAGTTTAAGAAAAAATGTGTCATCCCTGAGGGGAATGTTTGCATGATGCATAGCACGTGATATACTACACAAATAATAGCACAGCACCACACAGGTTTGTCATGAACCTTCTGATGGCAGATAGTCCTATTTGTGATTTTTGAAAACTAAAATAAAATGAGTAAGGCTTAACAATTTTAGGTTTGAAGCATATTTCATTATTTTGTGACTTTGATCTCAAGTGCATATTCATTCCATAAGAAAAGATAAAAATTGTAGCAAGCACACGCTTCTGTGTGGCATTCTCAGCAGAGGCAGGGTGGGCAGTGCTGGGTTTCAAGTGCAAGCTCTGCCTCTGATCTTCCACTTCAGCCTTAGTCCTGAGGAAGGTCCCATTCAATGCATCTTGATCATTATATATTAAAGCATTAGCAGGCTTGAATAGAGAGGCAAAACTGTATTTAGATTTTGTATTTTGAATAGCTGGTAAAGAAATGCAAAACATCTTAAATGGAGGAAAAATTAAAGCAAGGGATGTTGGGAGGGGATGGACACCAAGGAGGACTCATCAAAGTCCTGGTAGCTGTGGGGTTAGGAGACTCTATGGAGTATAACACGCATAGTGTACATTTATGAGGAGATAAGTAGGTACACAGGGAGGGGGAAAATACAAGGGAAAGCCCAGCTGATAGATACTTTCCTTGGCATTCTGGATAATCACATGGACCACAAAAATGAAAGGAGGAAAAGCAAAGTAAGTCCTTGCTTCCAATTCTATACAGCAAGGACTGGAAAGTCACATGCTGTGTGTGCTCCAAGGGCCCAGTGTAGCAAGGGGTGGACTGTCTTTGCTCCTCTCTGTCCTCTGAGCACTCCAGCCCAGTTTCATCCTTTACAATCAGATATTTGGACCCCACTATCACCATCACTCCTCTCCTTTCTCTTGGGCTCCAGCCCATCCTTTGTTCTTGCTGGTCAGATTTCACTGGGTGGCATGGAGGTGGGGAGTTCCTAGTTTAGTGAGTTGAACTGTTGTGTAAACAAAACTCTCAAATCAGCTCCCTATCTCCTAACTTTTCTAAATTCAGAGCCATTGTTTAAAACAATTTTTGAATAAGTAGTGTGTATTCATGATTAAAAATAATACAAAAAAAGTTATATTTGAAAAAATTTCTCCCTTCTTTCCTTTCCTCATGTAGCCAATTCTGACCACTTGCAAGAAACTTCATGTTTCTTCACATACATGCAAATACAAATAAAAATTTCCTTTTTTTACCATTTTAATTCATAAAGGAGTATAATTTTCAGTTTTCTGAACCATGTGTTTTGGTCATTTATTAGTATGTAATGTGCATGCATGCTACGTCACTTGTCGTGTCCAACTCTTTGCAATCCTATAGACTATAGCCTGTCAGGCTTCTCTGTCCATGGGATTCTCTAGGTAAGAATACTGGAATGGGCTGCTATGCCCTCCTCCAGGGGATCTTCCTGAACCAGAGATCAAATCTGCATCTGTATGTAACAAATATCTCTAAACTTAGTGGCTGAAAACAATTTGTTGCTAACACTCATAGTTTGGTAGGTTGATTGGGCTCAGCTGTGTAGTTCTTGCTTTGGCTTCTCACTGTGGTTATGGTCAGACGTGGGGTAGCACAGGGGTCACGGGAAGGCTTGACTGGGTTGGAGGTTCCAAATGGCTTCCAAATGGCTGGCAGTTATGCTGATTGTTGGATTGGAGCTCAGTGGCCAGAGTACCTCTGTATAGACTGGGCTTCTCACAGGAAGCTGGTCTCTGAGTGGGAGCACCCCAAGAGAGCAGGAAGTGAAAGTTACCAGGTCAATGAATGGCAACTTACAGAACTGGCACTGTTAGGTCTGCTGGATTCTGTTGGCCAAAGTGGTCTCAGGGCTAGCCCAGGTTCAAGGAGATGGAGAAAGAAACCCTGTTCTCTTCATGGGAGAGTAGCAAGATTATATTGCAGAAGATCTTGAGGTTAGGAGGTACTGTGTTGGTCATCTTGGTAAAATACAACCTGTATCACCATCTGAAGTACCTTTCTACTCCTTCTAACACATTTCCAAGGCCAGAGGAGCTTGCTTTTATAATGTCTAATATCTGACCCCTCCCTGTTTCCTCTGATCCCACACATTCAAACTCATATCCTTTTGTAGTTAGGTAAATGCCAGAGTTACCTTCCTGGTATCCCACTTTCCTTGACTGCAAATAGTCAATGAAGCTTTCTTAACATTGGTGTTTACATAATCTTTAGCTTTAATGATGTCATTCTCCTAAGTCAAAATCAGATCTGATATCCCCAGTGGTTTTGTGTGACCTGTGCAAAGTTAGCATATATAGAATATGCTTTATTTTTATTTCAACATTGCAAATTCAAGAGATCCAGATGGAACTCCTTTTGAATAACCAGGTCCTCATAGGTAGAAAAATTGGATTCTTTTACTAATATGTTCTAGATACTGAACAAAAGGGAAAAGACTTTCAGGATCTTGTTGGATTTAATGGACAATAGGGAAAATGGATAAATAACATAGATTAATGGATGGTAACACTGGATGGCTAGAAAGCAGACAGGGCAGGGGGCAGATGCGAAGGGCTACAATTTCAAATCCATGGTCATGGATAATCTCACTGAAATGGAGACATTTCACTTAAAAAACTTAAGGAAGGGTAACAGGGAATTCTAGAACTTTGCTTTCCAGTAGAGTACCCTACAACCATATGTGGCTATCTTAATTTGTATTAATTAAAATTAAATAAAATTTAAAATTCACTTAGTCAGGCACAGTAGCCACATTTCCAGTGCTCAAAAGTCACCTATGACTGGTGGCTACAAAGCAGATTTAGAACATTTCCACCATTACAGAGAGTTCTCCAGGTCCAGTTCAGCCGCTCAGTCATGTCCGACTCTTTGTGACCCCATGAACCGCAGCACACCAGGCCTCCCTGTCCATCACCAAATCCCGGAGTTTATTCAAATTCATGTCCATCGAGTCGGTGATGCCATCCAGCCATCTCATCCTCTGTAGTCCCCTTCTCTTCCTGCCCCCAATCCCTCCCAGCATCAGGGTCTTCTCCAACGAGTCAACAGTTCGCATGAGGTGGCCAAAGTACTGGAGTTTCAGCTTCAGCATCAGTCCTTCCAATGAACACCCAAGACTGATCTTTAGGATGGACTGGTTGGATCTCCTTGCAGTCCAAGGGACTCTCAAGAGTCTTCTCCAATACCACAGTTCAAAAGCATCAATTTTTTGGTGCTCAGCTTTCTTCACAGTTCAACTCTCACATCCATACATGACCACTGGGAAAACCATAGCCTTGACTAGACGGACCTTTGTTTGCAAAGCAATGTCTCTACTTTTTAATATGCTATCTAGGTTGGTCATAAACTTCCTTCCAAGGAGTAAATGTCTTTCAATTTCCTGGCTGCAATCACCATCTGCAGTGATTTTGGAGCCCCCCAAAATAAAGTCTGACACTGCTTCCACTGTTTCCCCATCGATTTCCCATGAAGTGATGGGACCAGATGCCATAATCTTAGTTTTCTGAATGTTGAGATTTAAGCCAACTTTTTCACTCTCCTCTTTCACTTTCATCGAGAGGCTTTTTAGTTCCTCTTCACTTTCTGCCATTAGGGTAGTGTCATCTGTGTATCTGAGATTATTGATATTTCTCCCAGAAATCTTGATTCCAGCTTGTGCTTCTTCCAGCCCAGCGTTTCTCATGATGTACTCTGCATAGAAGTTAAATAAGCACGGTGACAATATACAGCCCTGACATACTCCTTTTCCTATTTGCAACCAGGCTGTTGTTCCATGTCCAGTTCTAACTGTTGCTTCCTGACCTGCATACAGGTTTCTTAAGAGGCAGGTCAGGGGGCCTGGTATTCCCATCTCTTTCAGAATTTTCCACAGTTTATTGTGATCCACACAGTCAAAGGCTTTGGCATAGTCAATAAAGCAGAAATAGATGTTTTTCTGGCACTCTCTTGCTTTTTTGATGATCCAGTGGATGTTGGCAATTTGATCTCTGGTTCCTCTGCCTTTTCTAAAACCAGCTTGAACATCTGGAAGTTCACGGTTCACATATTGCTGAAGTCTGGCTTGGAGAATTTTGAGCATTACTTTACTAGTGTGTGAGGTGAGTGCAATTGTGCGGTAGTTTGAGCATTCTTTGGGATTGTCTTTCTTTGGGATTGGAATGAAAACTGACCTTTTCCACTACTGTGGCCACTGCTGAGTTTTGCAAATTTGATGGCATATTGAGTGCAGCACTTTCAAAGCATCATCTTTTAGGAGTTGAAATAGCTCAACTGGAATTCCATCACTTCCACTATCTTGGTTCGTAGTGATGCTTTCTAAGGCCCACCTGACTTTGCATTCCAGGACGTCTGTTTCTGGGTGAGTGATCACACCATCGTGATTATCTGGGTTGAGAAGATCTTTTTTGTACAGTTCTTCTGTGTATTCTCGCCACCTCTTCTTAATATCTTCTGCTTCTGTTAGGTCCATACCATTTCTGTCCTTTATTGTGCCCATCTTAGCATGAAATATTCCCTTGGTATCTCTAATTTTCTTGAAGAGATCTCTAGTCTTTCCCATTCTGTTGTATTCCTCTATTTCTTTGCAATAATTGCTGAGGAAGGCTTTCTTATCTCTCCTTGCTATTCTTTGGAACTCTGCATTCAACTGGGAATATCTTTCCTTTTCTCCTTGACTTTTTGCTTCTCTTCTTTTCACAGCTATTTGTAAGTCCTCCTCAGACAACCATTTTGCCCTTTTTCATTTCTGTTCCATGAGGATGGTCTTGATCTTTGTCTCCTGCACAACGTCACGAACCTCCATCCATAGTTCATTAGGCACTCTGTCTATCAGATCTAGTACCTTAAATTTATTTCTCACTTCCATTGTATAGTCATAAGGGATTTGATTTAGGTCATACCTGAATGGTCTAGTGGTTTTCCCTACTTTCTTAAACTTAAGTCTGAATCTGGCAATATGGAGGTCATGATCTGAGCCACCGTCAGCTTCTGGTCTTGTTTGTGCTGACTGTGTAGAGCTTCTCCATCTTTGGCTGCAAAGAATATAATCAATCTGATTTCGGTGTTGACCATCTGGTGATGTCCATGTGTAGAGTCTTCTCTTGTGTTATTGGAAGAGGGTGTTTGCTATGACCAGTGCATTGCCTTGGCAAAACTCTATTAGCCTTTGCCCTGCTTCATTCTGTACTGCAAGGCCAAATTTGCCTGTTACTCCAGGTGTTTCTTGACTTCCTACTTTTGTATTCCAGTCTGCTATAATGAAAAGGACATCATTTTGGGGTGTTAGTTTTGAAAGGTGTTGTAGGTCTTCATAGAGCCGTTCAACTTCAGGTTCTTCAGTGTTACTGATTAGGGCATAGGCTTGGATTACTGTGACATTGAATGGTTTGCCTTGGAAACGAACATTTTTGAGATTCCATTTTGTCATTTTTGAGATTGCATCCAAGTACTGCATTTTGGACTCTCTTGTTGACCATGATGGCTACTCCATTTCTTCTAAGGGATTCCTGCCCCAGTAGTAGATATAATGGTCATCTGAGTTAAATTCACCCATTCCAGTCCATTTTAGTTTGCTGATTCCTTGAATGTCAACGTTCACTCTTGCCATCTCCTGTTTGGCCACTTCCAATTTGCCTTGATTCATGGACCTAACATTCCAGGTTCCTATGCAATATTGCTCTTTACAGCATCGGACCTTGCTTCTATCACCAGTAACATCCACAACTGGGTATTGTTTTTGCTTTGGCTCCATCCCTTCATTCTTTTTGGAGTTAGTTCTCCACTGATCTCCAGCAGCATATTGGGCACTTACTGACCTAGGGAGTTCCTCTTTCAGTATCCTCTCATTTTGCCTTTTCATACTGTTCATGGGGTTCTCAAGGCAAGAATACTGAAGTGGTTTGCCATTCCCTTCTCCAGTGGACCACATTCTGTCAGGCCTCTCCACCATGACCCATCCATCTTGGGTGGTCCCACAGGGCATGGCTTAGTTTCAGTGAGTTAGCCAAGACTGAGGTCCGTGTGATCAGATTAGCTAGTTTTCTCTGATTATGGTTTCAGTGTGTCTTCCCTTTGATGCCCTCTCGCAACACTTACCATCTTATTTGTGTTTCTCTTACCTTGGATGTGGGTTATCTCCTCGCGGCTGCTCCAGCAAAGCACAGCCGCTGCTCCTTACCTTGGTTGAGGGGTGTCTCCTCATGGTTGCCCCTCCTGACCTTGAACGTGGAGTATCTCCTCTCAGCCCTCCTGCGCCCGCACAGCCGCCACTCCTTGGACGTGGTGTAGCTCCTCTCAGCCACCAGTATGCTGTCTAGGTTGGTCATAACGTTCCTTCCAAGGAGTAAGCATCTTTTAATTTCATGACTGTAATTCACCATCTGCAGTGATTTTGGAGCCCCCAAAAGTAAAGTCAACCACTGTTTCACCATCTATTTGCCGTGAAGTGATAGGACTGGATGCCATGATCTTAGTTTTCTGAACGTTGAGCTTTAAGCCAACTTTTCCACTCCCCTCTTTCACCTTCATCAAGAGGCTCTTTAGTTCTTCACTTTCTGCCATAAGGGTGGTGTCATCTGCGTATCTGAGGTTATTGATATTTCTCCCGGGAATCTTGATTCCAACCTGTGCTTCCTGCAGCCCAGCATTTCTCATTATGTACTCTGCATATTAGTTAAATAAGCAGGGTGACAATATACAGCCCTGACATACTCCTTTTCCTATTTGCAACCAGGCTGTTGTTCCATGTCCAGTTCTAACTGTTGCTTCCTGACCTGCATACAGGTTTCTCAAGAGGCAGGTCAGGGGGCCTGGCATTCCATCTCTTTCAGAATTTTCCACAGTTTATTGTGATCCACACAGTCAAAGGCTTTGGCATAGTCAATAAAGCAGAAATAGATGTTTTTCTGGCACTCTCTTGCTTTTTCAATGATCCAGTGGATGTTGGCAATTTGATCTCTGGTTCCTCTGCCTTTTCTAAAACCAGCTTGAACATCTGGAAGTTCACGGTTCACGTAGGCTGAAGCCTGGCTTGGAGAATTTTAAGCATTACTTTACTAGCATGTGAGATGGGCTCAATAAAGGACAGAAATGGTAGAGACCTAACAGAAGCAGAAGATATTAAAAAGAGGTGGCAAGAATACACAGAAGAACTATACAAAAAAAGATCTGCACAACCCAGATAATCATGATGTTGTGATCACTCACCTAGAGCCAGATATCCTGGAATGTGAAGTCAAATGGGCCTTAGGAAGCATCACTATGAACAAAGCTAGTGGAGGTGATGGAATTCCAGTTGAGCTATTTCAACTCCTAAAAGATGATGCTGTGAAAGTGCTGCACTCAATATCCCAGCAAATTTGGAAAACTCAGCAATGGCCAAAGGACTGGAAAAGCTCAGTTTTCATTCCAATCCCAAGGAAAGGCAGTGCCAAAGAATGCTCAGAGAGTTCTACTGGACAGCATTTCAGAGGTGGGATATTCCATGGAGAGGGGACATCAATTTTATCCTATTTGAAGTGTGACCCAGATAGTCAATGAATTCTTGCCATTTAACATGGATCACTTTCAAGTTACCCAAATCTGGAGAAGGCTATTTTAGATAGACTTAATGTTTCATCGTATCAAGTTCTTGATATGTTCTTGCTGACACATTTGCAACAGATATAAGGTCTTATTTGATCTCTAATAAACTTAGGTACAACAGTTGTGTTACATTTAGAAAACCAACAAACTTAACCTAGTTTCAATACCAGATATCAATTCAGTACTGAATATTGCCCAGATCAACAGGTTTGACATTCATTTTGGTCAGTTTTCTAAATATTAAAAAGTATTTAATTTGTAAGTGCTGATAGTTTTGAATTAATTAAGTCGTGCTTATTTGCAAGTTATCTCAGAAGGATTATTACCCAAAATGGTCCCATTCTGGAGAATGAACCTCAAGGTGCTGCATTCAGGAAACAAATTTGACTTCCCCATAGCCAGCACACTTACACGCAAGATAACTACAAACACACACACAAAGAATAATTCCTGCAAGGCAAAAACAAAAAGATGAAGTTCAACAATTTCTTCAACTTTTTCAAACAAAGATTCCTCTTATTAAAAACAAACAATGTGAAAATGGAAAGACAGGGAATAATGACCACACGAGTCATGGCAATTCTCCCCACAAACACAAAGCCAAAAATAACAGTGGGAGAAAGTTAAATTTACTTAGTTAACTTCATGCTTTCTCCAGGAAATATTTTTATTTTCTCAGTGTCAGAATTCTGAAAAAAGTATTTCATCAAGCAAACTTTTTTCCAACTGCATATGCAGAAAAAAACAGTTTTGAAATTTCAGACATTTCATCTTAACCAATTTTTTTCCCTCAACATAGTTTATAGAAGATAGTGGCCATGGAGTGCTAAAGAAAATCACCTTTCTCATACCCTAGGGTGACTATAGGATAGAACAGAGCTCTGATTATCACAGAAGGTGTTATCAAGTACTGAACAAACAAATGTAATGCAAAACAAGCTTGAGTGACTTACCCTAGGTGATAGCAAATGTGGACCATAGTTCTGGACGTGTCTCTGCTCCAAACAGCCTCCTGCGTTGGGAGGTGGAGAGCAGCTGGCTCCTGTCATGGAGAGTCCCTCCTAGTTATGCAGAGCAAAATAAACTTAGGCAGCTCTGGTAGAAACTTGGGAAGCAGCTGCCTCTGGTCAAGGTCAGTCTGCCATGGGCACAGATTTACTGCCGTGGTTGCCACAAATTGAGAAAGAAGGGGAGAGCCTCAGGAACCAGGCTCCATGATTTCAGACGACACTGCAAAGCTACAGTCATGAAACAGGTATGGTATTGGCATGACAACAGACACACAGACAAGTGGAACAGAAGAGGGAGCCTAGAAATAGAGCCCAGTGTTTATGGTCAATTCATCTATGTCACAGGAGGCAAAGGTACATGACAGGGAAAAGATCAGTGCAGGGAAGAGTACCTCCCCCATCTCTTACCATTGGTAGAATTTGGCCTTTCCTTTTTCAGTTGGCCCTTACTCTTCCCCTTGTGCATTATATCTGGACAAACTGGGAGGAAAGCCTGGGTGCTCCTTCCTTTGACACCACAGGGAGATCAGAACCATGTATGTGGGGGACCACATGTGAGAACTCTCACTTTGGCCCCACCTCTTCTCCATGGTAAAATCCCGGGCCACTCTCTGTTCCTTGCTCTCAAAAGTCACATCACAACTGGTTGAGACCCTTGTCCTGCTCTTTTCAGAACCCTTGGTTCTGAAAGTAATGAACCATTTCTTGAATTCTTGATATGGGTGGAGTGTGTGTGTGTGGGGGTGTCATTGGTCTCCACATCCAAACCAAATTTGAGGTGGACTTTCATTGTCTTTACTTTGGTGGAAGTTATGTGCAAGTCTATGGAAATGCACACCACTCCCACCCCACCTGCTCCAACAGACACATACAATCAAGTCAATTACAAACAATATCACAGGAGACATGGCAGGGATTAGAGCCACTTTAAAAAGATGTAGGAATGGTGGTCCCCATCATATCTTCATTTGCTTTGCTAGTCTGGTGACTGCAGAAAGTGGATGAATTCTGTAGAATGGCTGTATACTCCAGGTTTCACCAAGTAGTAATTCCAGTTGTGGATGCTGTGTGCTGGATGTGGTATAATTGCTCAAGCAGACTAATAAGCCCTTAGGTCCATGTTATGTGGCCATTGATTCAATGAGTACATTCCTTTCTATTCCAACCAATCAGAGAAAGAGGATGAGAAGTAGGTCACAATCATATGGACAGACATCTTTACAGTTTACTCCACTGCTATGTTAACTCTCCTGCCCTACATCTTACCCGTCCTCATAACATAGTACAACGAGATGGGAATCATCTAGACAGCCCATAGAACATCACTCAGATCAGTTAAACTGACATGATCTTGTCGACTTGACAAGATAAGAGATAAGCACATGTGTCTGTAAGACACATCTGCTCAAGATCATGGGAAGTAAACCCAATGAAAATCCAGGGAGCTGACAATTCAGTGAAGCTTTTAGGAGTTCAGTAATCAGAAGCATGCTAGGATGCCCCCTCCATCGTGCAAGACAAATCATTGCATCTTGAATCCTCCACCCCAAAGAAGACAGCAGGATTATTGTTGCAGTCCATATATCAGGTGATGCAGAATGCCCAGAGCTGGCAGAAACCTGCAGCACGTCCAAGCTGCAGTGAAAGCAGTTGTGTGGACCATCTTTTATGACAGTCTTCATGGTGTCAGCTGTAACAGTAATGGGCAGGGGTGCAGTGTCAAGTTCAAGGCCAGCCCATGCAAGACAATTGCCACCTAGGTCCCTGGAGTTCTGGAGGAAGGCCATGCCATCAACATCAGAGATTATATGTCTTTCTAGAAATAGCTTCTGGTGTGCTTATGGGCCCTGGTAGAGACACATGCTTGACTATGGGACAGCAAATGTTTTGGCTTTTCTCCTACCTTTGCCATGAAAGAGGAGAAGGAGAGGTACTCCCTACCCTCAGATGAAATGTGTCAGTTCAGGTCCTTCAGGAAATCAAGCTGGAGTTGGAAAATATGAAAGATGTATGTTTTGCCACGCATTGCCCCAGATGCTAGAGATGCAGCCTATTAAAAAGCAGACACATTACTTTGCTGACAAAGGTCCGTCTAGGCAAAGCTATGGTTTTTCCAGTAGTCATATATGGATGTGAGAGTTGGACCATAAAGAAGGCTGAGTGCCAAAGAATTGATGCTTTGGAACTGTGGTCTTGGAGAAGACTCTTAAGAGTCCCTTGGACAGCAAGGAGATCAAACCAGTCAATCCTGAAGGAAATCAACTCTGAATATTCATTGGAAGGGCTGATGCTGAGGCTGAAGCGCCAATCCTTTAGTCACCCGATGGGAAGAGCTGACTCGTTAGAAAAGACCCTGATGCTGGGAGAGACTGAGGGCAGGAGGAGAAGGGGGAGACAGAGGATGAGATGGTTGGATGGCATCACCGACTCTGTGGACATGAGATTGAGCAAACTCCAGGAGATAGTGAAGGACAGGGAAGCCTGGCATGCTGCAGTCCATGGGGTTGCAAAGAATTTGACATGACTGAGCGACTGAGCAATGACAACAGCAATGCTTCACCACAGATGCTAGATACAAGGGACATCAAAACCACTCATGGTTCCTGCCATTGTGGAGCTTTGAATTGCTGAAGGAATTGCAGGAATACATATGTAATCATTGTGTTAAGTGCTTAAGAAAGGCAAGTACTACAAAATCGCTTTAGAGAAGAACCTAACTTAGATGGGGACAGGAATGCCAGTTGAGGTGCTGTTGGTGAAGGGACAGGGATGCTGAGACATGAAGGATGAGTAGGACTTGGCCAGGCAAAGAGTAAGGAAGGTCGTGCTTAGGCAAAAAGAACAGTATGCAATATGCAGGAAAACAACCTCTACCTCAGCCACCCACTTCCCCTGGTCACTTCCCAGGCATTGTCATTTCCTATAACTGCCCTCTCCCACCTCGATCATCAGTGATTCAAGCATCCCACTCTCTGATTACAGACTCCTCACTGTGGTCATTTTCCAACCTTTTCAGAGCCTTCAGGCATTGATGTCTTCTGTCTCTGTCAGCCATCTCCTTTTTCACGTAATCTTTTTATTTAAACACCCTTACTCAGGTATAATTGAAATGCATATTCTTAAAGTGTACACTTTGACTAATGTTGATATCTGTATACACCCATGCAACCATCATGGCAATCAAGATAATAAACATTTCCATCCCCCCCCCCCAAAGCTTTCTCATACCCCTTTGAAGTCCCAGACTTCCCTACAGCTCAGATGGTAAAGAATCTGCCTGTAATGCAGGAGACCCGGGTTCAATCCCTGGGTCAGGAAGATCTCCTGGAGAAGGAAATGACAATCCACTCTAGTATTCTTGCCTGGAGAATTCCATGGACAGAGGAGCCTGGCGGGCTACAGCCCATGGGGTTATGTGGTCAGACACAAGTAAGCGACTAGCACACATATACCCTGCGACCTTGCTAAAGTCACTTATTACTTCTAGTAGGTTTTTCTTGGTAGATTCTATGAGATTTGGGAACTTCCCTGATAGCTCAGTTAGTAAAGAATCTGCCTGCAATTCAGGAGACCATGGTTTGATTCTTGGGTCTGGAAGATCCACTGGAGAAGGGATAGGCTACACACTCCAGTATTCCTGGGCTTCCCTTGTGGCTCAGCTGGTAAAAATCTGCCTGCAATGCGGGAGACCTCGGTTCGATCCCTGGATTGGAAGGATCCCCTGGAGTAGGGAAAGGCTACCTGCTCCAGTATTCTGGTCTGGAGAAGTTCATGGACTGTTGGACTATACAGTGTATAGTCCAACAGTCCATGGTGTTGCAAAGATTTGGACATGACTGAGCGACTTTCACTTCATGAGATTTTTATATATAGAAAATGTTGTCCTCAGCTAATAGCGGTTTTTCTTTTCTAATAATGAATGTTTTTTATTTCTTTTTCTTACCATGAGACAAATACTATTATCTGTCTTAGAAAGGCTTTCTGCTTAGCTCATTAGCTTCTGACTGCAATGTGACAGACTCAGTCCTCCATCTCTTCTTTCTCATTGCAATCTTGGCTCCTTAAGTCTCTAATTTTGTTTCTCTGGGCCTGTGAGACCACTGAAAGCTGCGTTGGTTTTCTGGTCCCCAGATATCGCCATCTACCTGGATGAAGCGTGGATTCTCATCCTCCTTCACTGTGCCCTAGAATTGGAAAATTTCTCCAGAGGAAAAGAAGCTGCAATATGTCAGTGTATCTTTCCATGGTTCTCCTTTCTCCAGCATGTTGGCTCCTTAAGTCCTGATCACTTCAGTAGTTCTCCAATGGCTTTAAACTTTTTTGTCATACTTTAAATAATTGTTTTTGCTATTTAGTAATCTAATGTTATTGTTGTTAAATATTGCATATATACAAAGGAAAAAATGTTCATGTATATTAACAGTCCAATGAACAGTAGAAAATCCCATAAATCTGTATCAGAGAAGAACAAGTCTGACCCCCTATTGAATCTCTTCCTTTAGCTCTAATCTTTGTGCTCTGTCACCTGTGCTTAGTCATGCTGGCTCTGCACCTTCATCTCTTCAATCAGTAAGAGAACATTGCCTATAGCCTAAAATATATAATAGACTTTTTCTCAAGTCTCTGACTCCCAGGCTGTAACCTTAAAAGTCACAACACTTTTCATTCATCCAGAGATAAAAAGTTGCAGAACAGAAAGTAACATTTGTCTTATTGAAGGTTAACAGGAATTTCATGATGTGACCTACCTAGACACCTCCAAGAACAAGGAATTATCACATTTCTTCCAGGGTCTGTCTGGTACCAAGAGGTCTGCAACAACCAGCCACACTCTCCCTTTTTACTATAAAAGAAGCCTGAATTCTAACTCGGGTAAAATGGTTCTTTGGGATACGAATGATCCATTTTTCTCATCTACTGACTTTCTGAATAAAGTCACTATTGCTTGCCCCAACACTTTGTCTTTCTATGTATTTGGCCTGTCATGTGCTTAGCAGTATGAGCTTGGTGTGTTTGCATGCATACTAAGTAGCTTCAGCCGTGTCCGACTTTTTGCAACGCTATGGATTCTGGTCCGCCAGGCTCCTCTGTCCGTGGGATTCTCCAGGCAAGAATACCGGAGTGGGTTGCCATGCCCTCCTCCAGGAGATCTTCTCAACCCAGGGATTCAACCCACGTCTCTTACATCTCCTGCATGGGCAGACGAATTCTTTACCCCCTGCGCCACCTGAAGAGCTTGGACCCGGTAACAAATCCTCCATGTAGATGAGCTTTAGGTACCCTTCACATTTATAGTTATTCCTAGTCCACCCTCATGCCATTATCCTACATTATATATATTTTTAAATTCCTTTAAAATGAGATGTAATTGACATATATCATCATGTAAGTTTAAGGTGTGCAATGTATTGACTTTATACACTTATATGTTGTAATGTGTTACAGCCTTAAGGTTAGCTAACACGTCTGTCAAATCACATAACTATCATTTATGTTTTTGTGGTGGGAATACATCATGTTTTAATGGGATTTTCCTGTTGTTCTCAGACAAATTTGTCTGCCGAAAACTACCCTGAAAACTGAAAAAAAAATTTAATCACAATAAATGGCATTTGCTGAATTGTGATAATGCTCAATGAACCAGGCAAGCACTATATCATTTGATTTTCAGAGTAAGGCAAATGATTATTTCCATTATTTCCCTTGTTTATACCAACGAGTAAATAGAAATCTATAAAGTTTAATTTAACTGGGTAAGAACACAAAAGTGAGGAAGCTGGAATTCCCAGTCAGGCCTTTTCAGCTCCAATGCATGTGTTTGAAACACACACACACACACACACACACACACATATCTGTATCTATAGCTATATCTGTATCTATATCTGTATCTTTGAATTGTTCAGTGCAGGCATGTAGGCTGAAGGCTCAGGGAAAAGTTAATTTTACAGCTTGAGTCCAAAGGCAGTCTGGAGGCAGAATTTCTTCCTCTTTGAGGGACCTCAGTCTTTTTCTCTTAAAGCCTTCAACTGTATGGATGCAGCCAACATAGATTATGGAGAATAATCTATTTAGAGTCCACTAATTTAAACGTCAATCACATCTAAAAAGAACTTCACAGCAACATCTAGAGACATGTTTAATCAAGCAACTGGGCAGTAAATCCTAGCCAAGTTGACACATAAAAGCAGCTACCATGCTCCCTGACTATATTTTCTTTGTAAAGAGTACAAACAATGGGAAGAATAGAGAAGAAAGAGTGTCACACTCTCAACTCTGTCCCCTTCCCTTCACAGAGATGAACACTGTCGAACTCTCAGTGAACACCCTTCCAATGTTATTCCTTTAACATTCATATATGTAAATATATACATATACAATGTGCTTTGCTTTATTCAAATGGGATCATTCTATAGGTATTGTTTGTGTCTGGTTTTCCCTCTTGAATGGTAAGTCACATATATTTATCCTTTTATTTACTTGGACAAACATTTATCCAATAATTATAATATTAAATGATACAATTGAGTAAAAACAAAAGTCCATATTTCACCCCCTTCCTGAACCTCACTTTCATCTTCAACAGTAAATACTGTTATCTTTTAAGGAAGCTGACCACTTAATTACCTGCCTGGCCTGTGACCCAGATTCTAGAATCTCCAGAGAGTATTTATTGGGCACCCCGACCCTGGTCTGAGGCCTTTCTGCCCTGAGCATTCACTGCTGGGGTAGAGAATGCTCCTGAGATTGACTGGCCCTATGGCTAGCCAGAGTTCCCATGAGACACGTGCAGCCCCACTGCCCCCATCAACTGATGGGGAGCCCTCAGCAGGGGACCCCCATGATTCCTCCCCGGATCCAAATGTGGATTCAGGGGAGGCTTTGCAGAAGCAGGGTGACCAACCTGAGAGCCCAGATCCAGGCCTCTGTGACAAACCACCTCCACAGGGCCCAAACCCAGAAATGCCCAATGAGGAAGAGAACAACACCATCCTCAGACTCTCCTTCCCCAGGAAGTTCTGGGTGATCGTGGAGGACGTGGCCTTTACCTCTGTGCACTGGAATGATGAGGGAGACACAGTGCCATCGAGGCAGATTTCTTCCAGACAGAGGCAGATCTCCCCCAGTACAGATGTGTGGACAAGATCTTCAAGACAGACAGCGTCAAGAGTTTCATCTGTGAACTGAAGCTGTACAGGTTCAGTAAAACCCACCCTTCAGGTCACTATGCAGGGAAGAAGAGGATGATGCTAACATAGAAAGCCCTTGCGGGGAGACTAGACTAGATGTGCCAAATGCTGGACGGGTTTCATTTCCCGGGATAACATTTTTCTCGTGAGAGAGTAGTTAAGGAAAGAGGAGAAAGCAGAGTCTGTCATGTTCCACCACCCCCCTTAGACAGGACCCACAGGGGTGACTCCAGACCCTGAGGGGCCACTTGATGTCAGGGAGCACCAGTAACACCTCAAGAGAAGCCAGCCCAGGGGGAGCTCTAGGGATCGACATGCTAGGGCCTCACAACCGGCCAAGAATGAAGAGACCTTGTCTCCATACTTAGGCATGGCCGGGATGGTGGTGGGAAGGCAGGTGGCGAGGAACAGCTCTTCTCCCTCACGATGGCTAAAGTGATTCATGTCCTTTCAGATCTATTGCAACTCCAATTTTCAGAGACAAGCCTCTCCTCCTGCAGAACGTCTGGAGGAAAGGCAACCCCGAACAACTGCTCAGCCTGCCACCAGCACAACAACCATTCCAAAGAGAAAGAAGCAAGCGGTGGAAACCAGACATTCTCCTTGACTCCACCACAACCAGTGCACCCAAGAAGCAGGCAGGAAAGTCCAGAAGGGAATCCCAACTGCTTGCAGAATCCCCAGCCGGCGCTCACTTGTGTTCTCTGGCCTTTGCTCTATGGGCAGTGTAGACAGGCAGGGTGGAGGAAACCATCTCCCCAGTGAGCACAGTGGCCTCAGTGGGGAGGGCATGTCCAGCAATGCAACATCTATGCCCCTGGCTACTGCTGGAAGGAACAGCTCAAGGGAACTGCCTAGGAACCCCCTGGAGTACCCAGATTACGATTCAGTGATGGATGTGTCCAAGACCTGTTACTCCATCCTGATGGCGGCCCTTTCAGTCATGGCCCCAGATGATGCCCCTGAGTCAGAGGAAGAGCAGGGTGAGATCTCAGATTACAAGTGTGCCCTCTGTGAGCATTTCAAGGACAAGCCCAATCCCTGAACTGCCAGATCCCTCGGGACCGTGAAAAGCACTCTCTTGTAACCAAAAATCTATTTCTGGCTCTAATAAAGTAAAGCAAAACTCCACAGGAGTAAATAAAGAATCAAACGAGAACTGCGACTCTGTTCTTTCTCTATGTCCATGCTATTCGCATGGCACTGGGTGAGCCAGATGAGGCTGGAAGCCCATGCCCTAGGCAACCTTCGGTCCAGTCCCCATGGTCCCTTTTCATTTGAAGCAGCAGCATTTCACACGCTTGACCAAGGGTCTGACACATGAGCCAAGCATTGAGGCGAGCCCAGGATGGACAGGTCCCTGGGCCTTGCCTGCTGCTCAGTAGACATCCCAATCGGGTTCCTGACCTTGGCTTTGTCACCTTCTGTGATAATCCACCCTGAAGCAGAAGGGGCTCCTCAAGGGTCCCCTAACAATGCCACAAGTTTTTGATCAGCAGCCGAGTGTCTCCAGCTCCCAATCCAGGGTCCTCCCCAAGAGCCTGACTGGAAAGAAGGGTCACCCCACCCACCAAGGGCCTTGAAATCCCATGACCCCAAACCCAAAGACAAGTACATGGTTCGACAAGGTGAACAACATCCTTTGTCTCTCTGCCCTCACAGCTGTATTTAGGAGTCTGTCGTTGGATGTGTAGCATCCGGCCAGGCACTGCATCCTACACACATGCCTTGTGAGCCAAGGGACACTTTACAGTAGGACAAGGGTCATGTGTAAGGACACACCACGGCCTGTTTCTGGGCCTGTTGGGCCTCTCTGCCTGCCGATGCTTTGCCCAGCCCCCAGCCTTCCCCATCACCCCCTGGACACTGTTCCAACATCGGGGAGTTTGGACCAGAACAGAGAGGGAAAAACACTAACTGGTTTCCTAACAACACATTTCTCTCAACCACCCAGACCCAGCAGGGCCAAAACGACTGGCAACACCATCTTTTCATAAAGGACAAAGTCCCAGAGACTCTCACTGTGTCCAGAGTAGCACTGCATGAGGGGAGTCTGGCCCCTGGCCCCACACCAAGTGGGCGGGGCCCATTCAGACTGAACCAGATGGGCACGTCCAGGGCACAGCGGTGACTGGATGGTGTCACCATGAGCTGGTTTCTCAGTCACTTTCCTCTTGAGATCCCAGTTTGGACAGGCCTCCTGCCCAAAGGGGAATCATGTGTTCAGGGATGTCCACCTGTAAGATGTCCTTCCCACCCCTCTCCAGGACAGGATTCACCAGTCAGCGGTGATTGGTGAGAACAGTCAGGTACTTCTGTTCCACGTCCGGTAACAGGGCCTGATCTCCAGCTCCTCCACCTGGTCGTGTCCTAGGTTTTCTGGGCACAGCAAAGTGTCCCCAGTGTCCATGAGACCTGTGTGCAAAGACAGGACACAGAAGGAGAACAAAGTGATTAAAAGTCACACCTGTGATGAACATTGGGGTGCACGTGTCTCTTTCTGATCTGGTTTCCTCGGTGTGTATGCCCAGAAGTGGGCACTGTTTATAATAGCCAGGGCATGGAAGCAACCTAGATGCCCATCAGCAGACGAATGGATAAGGAAGCTGTGGTACATATACACCATGGAATATTACTCAGCCATTAAAAAGAATTCATTTGAATCAGTTCTAATGAGATGGATGAAACTGGAGCCCATTATACAGAGTGAAGTAAGCCAGAAAGATAAAGATCAATACAGTATACTAATGCATATATATGAAATTTAGAAAGATGGCAATGATAACTCTATACGCAAAACCGAAAAAGAGACACAGATGTACAGAACAGACTTTTGGACTCTGTGGGAGAAGGCAAGGGTGGGATGTTTAGAGAGAACAGCATCAAAACATGTATATTATCAAGGGTGAAACAGATCACTCAGCCCAGGTTGGATGCATGAGACAAGCGCTCAGGGCTGGTGCACTGGGAAGACCCAGAGGGATCGGGTAGAGAGGGAGGTGCGAGGGCGGATCGGGATGGGGAATACATGTAAATCCATGGCCGATTCATGTCAATGTATGGCAAAAACCACTACAATATTGTAAAGTAATTAGCCTCCAACTAATAAAAATAAATGGAAAAAAAAATTAAAATAAATAAATAAATAAAAGTCACACCTGCTAGAGACTAAGACTTACCACGGCGGGGAACTGTGGTGAACTGAATCCTCTGGCTGAGTATTTAAGACAGGCTCATCTCAGCAAAGGGAATTTGGGGTGAGGCCAAACGAGGGAGGGAGCAAAAAAAAAAAAAAAAAGAGAAGTCTGGTGTGCCAGGAACCCACCAGCCCACAGGCAGCTGTCAGTCTACTCACTGCAGGACACAGGGACAGAGCAGGAGGGTCCCAGTGGGGAGCCTGCAGGCATCAGGTCCCCAAGTGATTCACCCGCAGACTGATGTTGCTGTGGGGCCTCACCCCTGGGGAGTCAGGGGACTTGCTTAGGCCCGGCTACAGGCAGTGGGGGTATGGAACCCAGGCTGGGTGCATTCCTGCCTCTCATGGTCTCTGCTGGGCACACACACACACGTGAGTACACACACACCCACATGTTCACACAGAGACAAGTGCCACGTGCAGAGCTGGATGTGCATCTGCCTCATAGCACAAAAGGGGATGGAGGCCCCGAGTGGTGGTCAGGCATCTCGGGCCACTGTCTCCCAGCCCAGGGACACTCACTGTCCCTCTGAAGAACCCTCAGCTCGCCCCCTCCTCCCACCAACTGGTTCAACAGAAAACAAATGAACATAACCAGGCTGAGATCCAGGGCAGTACTGGGTGCCGTGCGGGCAGCACAGGGCAGGGCATCACTTGCCCGTGATCATTCCATGGCCGAACTTGTCAGTGACCCACAGCAAGGCCTGGATCTGGGCAGAGCTCATCCCCAGCCTCTGCTATATCAACTCCTTCCCGGCTGCATCCTCCTAGTCCCGGTGCACGATGTGGACAGCTAGGGTACAGTGCTGGGTCCACATAGCACGGGCCGCCACTGCATCTCCAGGGTCTTGACACCATTTAAGATGAAACCCGTGTAAGGCTGTCGGTCAGAAAGACAGCTGAACCTCATCTCCCAGGGCTCCCAGGGCCTCAAGTGGCTGCAGAAACACAGAACCACAAAGGTCAGGAGCCTGACACAGAGCCGTCCAAGCTCACAGCCCTGGGACGGACCTCAGCCCAATATGTTTGAGCATCCTGCAAGTCGCTGACACAGAATGGGTGTGTCACATAGGGCTGGCTCCTTCTGTCCATCTCCACGCCGTCTGCTTACAGATAAAGGAAAGGTCTTCACAGAGCTGATGGATGTCAAGTGAGCTCATTAGGATGGACCCTCCTCTAACAGGATGGCTGGCCCCATACGAAGGACACATTTAGAGACAGGCACATAGGAGAATTGGGGTGAAAAGGAAGGCAGAGCTCTCTGAGCCGAGACAAGCCCACCATGGCCAGCAATGCCCTGGAAGTGAGGGAGTAGGGATGGAAAAGACTCTCCACACAGCCCTCAGGAGAGTCAACATCAGCTGACACCTCAACCTCAGCTGCCGGCCTCCTGAACCAATATGGTTTGTAGTTTGAGCCACCCAGCCAGTGTGGCCCTGACACAAAAGCCGTTCTCCAAAGACGACATAGATGGCCAACAGGCACTTGAAAAGATGCTCAACATTCCTAATTATTAGACAAATTCACATCAAAACTCCAATGAAGTATCACTTTACCCTGGTCAGAATGGCCATCATCAATAAAACCTATGAAGAATAAATGCTGGAGAGGGTGGATAGCAAATGGAACCCTGGTACACTGTTGGTGGAAATGCAAAATGGTACAGTCAATATGAAGAACAGTGTGGAGGATCATTAAACAACTACAAACACAACTATCATATGATCCAGCAATCCCACTCCTGAATATATACCTGGAAAAGACAAAACTCTAATATGAAAAGATACGTACACCCCAATGTTCATTGCAACACTATCTACAACAGACAAGATATGGAAGCAACCTAAATGTCCATCAATGGATGATTGGATAAAGAAGATGTGGTACACACACACACACACACACACACATACACACTACTCAGAAATGAAAAATAATGAAGTAATGCCATCTGTGGCAACATGGATGGACCTAGAGATTATTATATTAAGCAAAATAAGTCAGAAAGAGAAAGACAAATATTCTATGGTATCTAAAAAGATGACAAAAATGAAATTATTTACAGAGAAGATACAGACTCAGAGAACAACTTATGGTTACCAAAGGGGAAAAGCAGGGGAAGGGATAAATTAAGAGTTTGGGATTGACAGATACACACTACCATGTATAAAAGAGTACTACTGTGGAGCTGGAGAAGACTCTTGAGAGTCTGTTGGACAGCAAGGAGACCAAGCCAGTCAAGCCTAAAGGAAGTGAACCCTGAACATCCATTGGAAGGACTGATGCTAAAGCTGAAGCTCCAATACTTTGGTCACCTGATGGGAAGAGCTGACTCACCTGACCTCCATCCTCTCCCCACCTGAGTCCCTGCTCCTCACACCAGGTCCCCAGTCTCTCACAGACCCAGATGTCAGGAAGTCAGCACAGGCCTTGTGTGCTCTTCTCACCCCAGGAGCTCCTAGGGTTGACACAGGGCGGGGGATCTGTGGGGTTCTGTCAGTCTTCCCTCGGGATCCTGTCAGTCGTCCTCAGGGACCTCACCTTTACTCTGGGTAGGACTTCAGATTCTCTCCTCTCCCCTACTAAGGTCCCAGCCCTTACACCATGACCCCAGTCTCTCTGAGACCCAGATGTCAGGAAGTCAGCCCCCTATACCAGGACCCAGTCTCTCTGACACCCAGATGTCAGGCAATGCAGCATGTGTTCGTTTGCCCTATGTCCTCCCAGAACCCACTGTGCTCTGAGATCCAGGGTCCCCTCAGTCCTCCCTCAGTGTCTTCGCCTTGACTCTCAAAAGAACTAAGATCTTCCCCTCTGCCCATCTGAGGCCCTACCCCTTCTAACAGTTGTCTAATGTCTCTGAGACACGGAAGTGGAAGTCAGAATAGGCTGCCAAGTGCTCATCCCACCACCAGGGTCACCCAGGGCTGACAGAAGGGGCACGGATTAGTGGAGTTACCTTATATCATCCCTCAGGGACCTCATCATTAACCCTGGCAGATCTGGGGATGCCCTTTGTGTTGACCAGAGGCAGGATCCTCACATCAAGGCTCAGGGAGCACAGAGGGTGGATGAGCACATGCTGCATTTCCCGACATCCGGGTCTCAGAGAAACTGGGGACCTGGGTTAGCGGGCATGGCCTCAGGTGAGCAGAGGGAAGAAGCCCAGCTCCTCCAAGTTTCTACTTGAGGACCCTGAGGGAGGACTGAGGGGACCCTGGACCCCAATCAGAGGAGAACTCAGAGAAGCCTGTAGCTGCTGTTGGTCCTTGGCAGCCCTGGGGTAGGATGAGCCCAAAATGCCTGGTCTCACTTCCTGACATCCGGGTCTCAGACTGGGGACCTTGCATATGGGGTGGGGCCTCAGGTGGGCTGATTCCCAGGTGCTGCGGTTGTCAGGTTGAGAACCCTGACAAGGGACTAGAGGACCCTGGACACCAATCAGAGGAGACCTCAGAGAAGCTCTTCTCTGTTGTCAGTCTGGGGAGACCATGGGGGTAGATGAGGGCAACAGGCATGTGCTGACTTCCTGACATTCGGGTCTTGGAGAGACTGGGGCCCTGGTATAAGGGGCAGGGCTTCAGGTGGGAAGAGCCGAGAATCCCATGTTCTGCCCAGAGGCAAGGTTAGGTGCCTGAAGGAGGACTGAGGGGGCCCTGTGTGAGGACTGATGGAACCCCACAGATTCCCGCCTCTGTAGTCGTACCTGGGAGACCTTGGGGTGACGAGAACACACTAGGCCTGTCTGCCTTCCTCACATGTGGGTCTCAGAGAGACTGGGTACCTCGTGAAAGAAGCGGGGTCTCAAAATGGTAGACAGTACAATCCCTGGTCCTGCCTAGAGTCCAGGCTCCATGCAAGGAAGGACTGAAGCAGTTAGACCCCAAATAGGAGGCAGCGATCCTGGCCCTTGTGGGAGCTCTTGGAGGCTATGATCGGGGTGAGCAGGGTGAGCCGTTTATTGATTGCTGGCTTAAGGACCTTGAAAGGTGAGGTTTTTTGGGCAGAGGGCAGAGGCTATAGGTCGGCACAGGCTGGACTCCCCAACCCCGAGGGAGGACTGAGCAGACTCCTGCCACTGTGGTCAGTTCTGGGAGGCCAGGCAGGACATGAGGAGGAGCTGAGGACCGAGCATCTCACCAGCCTAAGACCTGCGAGAGGCCCTGGGTGAGTATGGCCGCATGTGGAGCCCCTCAGCCCTTTCTGTTCAGACTTGGGCCTTTTTTGACTTTCACTGCAGGCCCCCAAAGGTGAGGGACCAGGCCAGCCAGAGGAAAGGTGAACACTACAAGGGAACCCCGATGTGACCTCCCACCACACAATGGGGGGACCTCACAGAGTCCACCCCTCTTACCATCTCAGAAGGCCCATGGCTGTGCCACAGGATACCATCGAGGTGTCCCCTCCATTTCTCCCACAGGAGCTCCAGGAACCAGCAGGGGAAAGCAGAGGTCTGAGGCCCATTTCCTGAGGTCAGAGAGCAGAGGAGGTCCAGGTAGTGCCAGAAGTCAAGGTGAGGATGGTGCCCTGAGTGTGCACGAGGGGCTCCCCATCCCAGAACAGAGGGGACCATGCAAGGCCCTAATCCCTGCACCTTGTAAGTGCCAGAAATCTCGGGCTGTGCTGTCTGCATCCTGGGGAGTCACTTCACTTCCTCCTTCAGGTAGCCAGGGGATCCTCCCCTGTGAGATCTGAGTGAACCCCTCAAGGGGAGACCAGTAAGTGGCCTGAGTCAGACTGCCCAGCATGCGGTTCTCAGTCGAGGCCGCTCCCGCCACTTCTTCCCCCAATCCCCTTGGTCCGCATCTGTCCCCCTGCCTCACTACTGTCTGTGCTTTGATTCCCGTCGTGCTTGTTGCTGAGATGAGTGAGCTGAGCAAGCACAAGGAAGGCCTTCAGGGCCCAGGCAATGCCCAGGGCCTGGTGGAGGTGCAGCACTTGGGGGCTGAGACAGGGGAGGCTGCATCCCTTGGCCTACTCCCCCATAGTGTCCTCCTCGGCCACTGGAGAGGCCTTGCCTCAGGAATCTCTGAATGAGATGGTGGCTAACCTGATGAAGTTTCTGATCCTCAAGTATCAGGCCAAGGAGCTGACCTCACAGGCGGAAATGCTGAAACAGGTCCTCAGGGATAACCAGGAGCACTTCCCGGTGGTCTTCAGCCAAGCCTCGTAGTGCCTCCAGCTGGTCTGTGGCATGGAGGTGAAGGAGACGGACCCCAGGGAGCACATCTACGTCATGGTCCCGACCCTGGCCCTCAACTGCCTTTCAGTGCTGAGTGTTGGGCAGAGCCTGCCTAAGGCTGGCCTCCTGATGCTGGTCCTTGGCCCAATCATGCATAATGGAGACTGTGCCCCTACGGAGGAGGTCTGGGGAGCACTCAGCAGGATGGGTGTGTGTGTCGGGAGTGAGCACTGCATCTTTAGGTAGCTCAGGGAGCTGCTGACCCATGTGCAGGTACAGGAGGGGTACCTGGAGTACCGGTAGGTCCCTGACAGCCACCCTGCCTGCTACAAGTTCCTGTAGGGTCTCCGGGCCTCTGCAGAGACTAGCAAGTGGCAAGTCTTGCGTTTCTGCTCATGGTCAAGTGGAGGACTTTGAGGTCCTTCTCATTGCAGTCTGCAGAAGCTGTGAGGGAAGAGGATGAGGTGGCCTGAACAAGAGCAGCAGCCAGGCTGATCCTTCCCTCTGTGATTAAAGAGGGAGCGGTCAGCCTTCTCAGAAGTGAGGGCCCTGGCCAGTTGGAGAAACTGGTGTGTCACATCTTTGGGTTCCTGTTGTCTTTGATGACATGGAGGTTCATCTCTGTTTTCCTTAGAAAATTTTCAAACTGTGATTGTTTTTATAGGAGGCGAAATAAACTTCAGTGTCTTAGTTTTGTGAATGATGTTGATCACAATGTGTTTGTGCTTACCCAGTTCAAGAACAAGAGTTTTGCTGTTTTGTAAAAGAGATTGGGAACACTTCCACTGTGCTTTGTGGTCCTGAACAGGACACAATGGAAGTGGAATTAGAACTGTTTTGGAAAAGTGAGCTTACTTAGCAGTAATATTGATGGGGGAAGAATTAGATGATAAAAGTAATTGTAGTGAACCCATGCTTTTGCCCTTCTTGTGTGCCATTCTCAAAATCTAAATTATCTCTGTTTATTTGGATTTGCCTGGGTTATTTAAGGAAGTAGCATACAATTAATCTGAGCTCCCTGCTGACTGGCACATTTATTCTGAAGACCTTTATGGAGCCTCTTCCCTATGAAAGGCCATGTTAGCAGTGGGGACAGCAGGAGAAGCAGGACACCCCCACACCTCAAGTGATGATATAGGAGTCACACTCACACGAGGAAGGTGGAGAGACATCACCTAGGCCCACTGAACAAGGCTACACAGGGCAGGGTGGTGGGGCTCCAGGAGGAGCACTCAAGTGTCAGTGCCTGAGCCAGGGCTGTTTGGGGCTTTGAAAAGCTGGGTTGCTTCTGTGGGAGGCTGGGTGGTGACATCCCTCCGACCTGCAGACAGTGTCTTGGGCGTGACGGGAAAGTCTGAAATGGATCATTGCTGTGATGTGTCCTTTTGCATCTTGGATAAGAGAGATATCTTTCTGGGTCAGGACAGAAGGGGCTGTAATTCTTGTCACTTTGCTCTTGACCACAGGGGCAAAGGAGGGATTTTCTACCCAATATCTGCCAGGAATCCTTCAGAACTTTGGTTGCAACCCCTTGAAATGTTTCCCAAGAAATCCATGGAACTACTCTCTTTCCTGGTCCTAGGGATCCAGAACCCAAGGTGTTAATTAGCTTTAAATTATCTTGATTGTAGTTGGCCATTTTAAACAAGGATTCGACCTTTGTTGGGGCTGCAATGAAGGAAAGTAATGTTTGGATGGAAGATCAGCTGGGACAGAGGCAAGGAGTGCTTCTTGCTTCTGTTACTTGTAGCAGCTTGGGTCCTGCTGGAACACTGCTCCACATCCAAATTTCACAGTTCCTCCAACTGGAACTGGGGCTTACCAGGTAGGTCAAAAGATGAAGAATCTGCATTGTGGGAGACCTGGGATCAATCCCTGGGTCAAGAGATCACCTGGAGAAGGTCATGGCAACCCACTCCAGTATTCTTAACTCGAGAATTCCATGGACAGAGGAAACTGGCGAGCTACAGTCCATGGAGTCTCAAAGAGTCAGACAAGACTGAGTGACTAACACTATGGTCCACTACCGTCTAGGTAGAAAAGTTTCTTAGTACATTTATGAAGCATCCTATTTGGCATATTAGCTCCTCCACATCCTATTGAGGTGCAAATTCTCTGACCCGCCCTGGACAACAATGCAGGCAACCCACTCCAGTGGACAGTGGAGGAGTGTCTGGGGGAAGCTGTGTGAGAAATTCCTGCCCAGCCATCACAGGGCCAACAGCCACCAGGCCTTGCGAGCTCTGTCATCCCTCAGGCACATCCTGCAGCCCAGCACATGGGGCTCCTCACACCAGCTCGCCTCCGAAATGAAGAACTGAGGCCACAGGGCTTGGGCATCTTCCCAAGACCACGTGCTAGTGAGGGCCGGGGTGGGCTCAGAGTCCTGGTCTCAATTCCTCTGGAGACCCCGCCCTTCCTGCCCACCCCAGGCCATGGCCTGACCTTCCTACTTCTCACGCCTTCCTCTTCTCAGTGCTACACGATCCTCTGAGGTGACAAAATGCAGGCCTGTGAAAGGAAGGGGACAAGGAGAATCAGAAGCACTGTGGGGTTGCTCTGTGCTTTGTTGAGAACTGACTCTGCTGGGGGCCGCTGTCTCTGTCCAGTGCCAGCGCCTCCTGTGTGAGGGCGGTGCCCTGTCCCTGCTGCTGCCATGGGCCTCCTGCCCAGTGGAACCTGCCAGGCTGACCAGCTCCTCACTGAGCAGGAGGGAGGGAGAGCCTGACTGTATGGTCCCAGTGCCCACTGGGATAAGGCCCTACAGGAGCCTCGGCTGATATGGGAGGGAAGGTAACACGGGTGGACCCCCAAGGCTCCAGGGCTCCCAAGCCACAGCAAGGGAGGGGAGCAGCTGGAGGGCCTCTGGGCTGGGGACACCAGGGTGGGTACTCCAAGCACAGGGGCAGGAGAACGAGGCTGAGAAAGGCAGGCCTTGGACATCATGATGGCTTGTGTGTGTCCTGAGCCACAGCTGACAAAGACCCCTCAGCTCCCTGGCCCCATCCTGCCCATGCTCTGCAGATCCCCCATCTCAGCCCGGTGCTGCCGAGGGCAGATCCATGCTAACAAATCCGTCCTCGGTCCTGGGGTGCCCTGGACCACAGAGGGCCCTGCCAGGTGTCTTCCCCATGCCTTATGGAAGCCACCTTCCTCCCAGCCCTCCCCACTGCCTCCGCTTTCAGCAGATGCCCCATCCCCTGCCCAGGGCCTAGAGAAAGAACAAAGGAGAGGAGGAACTATTGGGACAGGCAAGCTCCGTGTCCTTGCCAGGGCCTGGGATGGCACCACGCAGGGATCAGAGAATTCAAACCTCAAATAATCTGCTAGGTTACTGTCACCTCGTTCCATGGCTGAGGAGATGCTGAGAGATAGAGAGATAGCACATGACAGCACGGGACCTGACCACACGCACCTCCATCCTTACTTCTTTCCTTGTACCTGTAGGAGGGGTCCCTGTTCACTGGAGCAGGGTGATCGCAGAGCAGCACAGGCAGTTCAGGCGGAGGGCCTGGACCTCAGCAGGGTCTCAGCACCTCGCAGGGAGCCTCCATTTCCACGTGGCGGTCAGGATGGGGAAAAGGTCCCAGAGGAACCCAGCCCAGAGACTCCCGGGCCTTTCCTTCCCCAAGCACAGCAGAGCCACAGTTCTCATAGGCTCACGAGGCCCCACGTGATCTGGTTCCTACCCTGGCGCCCTGCTCTCCTCGCCCCTGGATTCACACCTGGTAGCCATGAAGGCCATCCTTCCATCCTTGGAACACTCCAGTCTGTTCCTACCTCAGAGCCTTTGTAGGGTGTGAGGAATCACATCGTGTCCCCTCAGAGTCAGGTGCTGGAGTGTCAGTCCCAACTGCCTCGTCATGACCTTACAAAGAATAGGTCTTCACAGCGCTGATGCGGGTCAAGTGAGCTCATTAGGATGGACCGTCCTCTAACAGGACGGCTGTCCCCATACAAAGGACACATTTAGAGACAGACAGGCACACGGGAGAGCTCTAGAAAGGTGGAGCTCTCCAAGCCCAGACACGCCCACAATGGCCAACAATGCCCCAGAAGGCAGGGGGGAGAGATGGGACAGACTCTCCCCACAGCCCACAGAAGAGCCAACATCAGCTAACACTTTGACCTCAGCTGCTGGCCTCCTGAACCAACACGGAATGTAGTTGAGCCACCCAACCTGTGGGACCCAGAAACGACTGTCAGCATTTGGAGACAGAGGGTCAGCCCGGTCCAGACATCATTCCGCAGGGGCAAGGGGGGAATGGGGGGATGACTTCCACACTCCCAGTACCTCGGGCTCACTCCTCCACGTCTGCACAACTTCATGTGTCTGTTTTCACACTTACACTTATCCTGATTTAGTCTCCCCTTAGCCAGATTCCCAGTCTGTCAATGGTCACTGTATAGCCACCCAATACAACAGAAAGAGTTATGGAGACAGCAGAATGGACACAGAGTTGCCCTGAAACAACTGTGGCTAAACCACCTTTCATAGATTTTACAAACGAGATGACTGGCATATACCATAATGCTAGGGCCCCTTCCAGGCCTCGAAATGCCAATGACTCTGAAGCTTAATCTTAAGCTTCATTAGCTTCACTGTTCATTTCTGTCTGGTCCAGACACTTACAGAGGGAAATGAAACACTGAGAAAAGGCTTGGGACTCAGATAACAAGGCAGAAGGCAGGGAGGTACCTAACCAGAAGCAAGGATAAGGCAATCAGAATGGATTCCAGATAAGCAGAATACAAAATTACCTGGGAGTGTGGGACTTCTCTGGTGGTCAAGTGGTTAAGACTCCTCACTTCCACTGAAGGGGACATTGGTTCGATCCCTGGTTAGGGAACTAAGATTCCACATGCCTCACAGAAAGGTCAAAAGAAATAAGTACAAATTTAAAAGGCATCTACATTTACTGAGGGCTCATAAAGTAAAATAAGACTTAAAAAAAGTAAAAAGTACCTGGAAGTGAGTGACTAGCATGTGACCTAAAGAATGGAACAACAGCCTGAGCTGGGACACCACACAAGGACCCAAACTACACAGCTATCTTTCCTCCATGGCTGAGGTGAGAAACTTGACATGATGTTGGGTAGACACTGAGTGGTAGGAAGAGGAAGCAGTTCAGGGGAGGTGGGCTTCTTGAACCAGCATCAGAGAAGAACCTTGCTGGACCAGCACAGATTCAAGTCAAGTAACACAGAAACCAAAAAGACAGCTGACACAGACAACCCTCTGAGTCTGTCAAGACTGAATTCCTGGATGGTACAGTCATAGCATCCAATGTGTGCCAAGCTTGGTAGGACCTCCTAGGTCCCATGTTCCATGCCCCCACCCTCTATGGGGACAGGGAACAGGTCACTAGTGCAGGTGTCAGGACTGGCTCCTTGAGGTGGACTCCTGTCTCACTACCATCCACACACTACCCACTCTGCAGTGTACCACTCAGAGCCTGCCTCCTTCTTCTCACAGGGAGAGGCATCCTAGCACAATGAGTGTTTCTACAAAGAGTGGGCTGTGTCCAATGAGATTACTGACATACTTGCCTTGCTTGCCTGCCTTGCACACAGGCCCTGGGCCCTGGGGAGGGCCCATATCATCACCTGCCGAGTCCAGAGTGGTACAACAGAGTTGATGAGTGCTAAGTGACTCAAAGTGAACAGACAGCACTGGTAAGTGCCTGCTCTGCAGAGGCAGCTCTGGGGACACTACCAAGGTAAACTGGGTGGGGTCTTTATCCTCAGTTTGTGGTGTAGCTGGGGTAACAGTGCATACATGCACACATGCAGACACACACACCCATACATACACACACAAAGAAACCGACCAAGATATCCTTGTACAAAAAGAGTATTATAGAGAGGGTTCCCGAAGTTTGTGCACACGCACACACAGACACACACAGACACACACAGACACACACACACAGATACCATCCAGGGTAACAATTCACAAAAAGAGTACTATGGAGAGGGTTCTGGAAGGTTGTGGGGAGGAAGGAACAGTCCTGAAGTCAGCCTCAGAGGCTTCAGGAGGGCACAGGAAGTGAGGAGGGAAGGATCTGCCATGAGCAGCAGTGTGGAGGGCTGGGCACCCAGAGAGTCAGGTTGCAGGAGTGGAGGCATGGCCATGACCATCGAGGAGACAGAGGGAAGTGCTGCTGCGACGAAGGCAGAAAGGTCTGTGGTGGGGGTCAGAGTCCCGAGAAGCATGGGGAGCAAAGGCTGACCCTGGGCCCAGAACTGTTTTCATTGACCTCATTTGACAGACGGGCAAGATGAGGCCAGAGTGCTGCAGGCACTCAAACACCAAGTTGTGGGAGTCAGGGGTCGCTTCGGGAAAGCTGTGTTTTAGGATTCGTGGTTATACTACCAGGGTGGCCTGGGTGGCAGGGGCTGGAGAGGGATAAGAAATCTGCCTGTGTCATGTCACCAAGGGCCCTGGGTTTAAGAGAGCTCAGGAAGCACTGGACGATCAGGGTATTCTTCCAGAAACTTCTTAAGGATTCTATCTGAGACTCCTCTACTCCTATCTGCTGATTTTGTGCCAGAGGGACCTGAGTGGGAGAGGGGTGGCTGGGAAAAGAGACTCTCATGCTTTGTCGAAGGTGTGCAAGGAAGGCTCAGGCACAGGCCCTCCACATGTACCTGAGGTGACCCGAATCCTCTGGGGACGTGACGGGAAGGCAATGCACTCTGGATCAGCACCCCAGACACACACTGAGCTCCATGCCCCCCACGCCACCATCCCTGGCATCCCTCCTCAGAGATTCCAGATTCTAGGAGCATTGCCTTTCCTAAGGCCCCTTGTGCTGATCCCCTGTCTGCAGCTTGTCAGAAAGTTCCCCATCTTCTCCACCTTTGTAGACCCCATGCCAGGCACCAAGGCGGTGCTCACACACCAGCGAGTGAGGGGGTCAAAGAAGGAAGAAAGGTGACCAGTGGCCATTGACAGAGCTATTGATGGACCAGTCACCAGACTGTCTGCATCTGGAGGAGGGGGTGGTTGGGCACACGCCGTCTGTGCTTCCAACATGCCTGATGCTAAAGAAGCCCATTGACATGTCCTGGGAACACACATCCACTAGACTGTTCTCCTCATTGATTGATCACCAAAGGAACATCTCTGTGTTTGGATCCAGCCTCCCTGGTGTTCAGTCTCACCTTGCTTCCTCAGATGGTGCACATGCCACCTCCACCCCCATGGGAAAGTAGACATTCTTCTTAATGAAGGGCTCAGGCAATGCCACAGAGCACACAGTATTCTCCTGCCAAATTCCACAAAAGATACATGACATTTCAACACACTGGCTACTCTAGCAACTGGGCTTTTGTCTCCTTGCTAAAGTGGGTTCCCCACCTTAGCCATGATGTTACTGAATTGAAACAGACACAGACTGACAAGCAAAGCCCCACAGACTGTCAAAGCATCCAGTCTTCTGGACACACACAGGAGGAGTCCCAACAGAGTGCAGAAGACAGAACACTCTATCAACAGTGAGCCTGGAGCACTCAACTCAGCAGTGGACAGAAAGGACGGAGGCCACTTACATGAAGGTATCTTTGTTGATGCCACGTCATTATGAGTATCAAGAAAGCACATGGATGCCAGACACACCAACAGCTGTCCACAGTTCTGAACCTTCACTTAGACCTAGATTGTGGAGACAGGCCTCAGCCAGGGCCTGAAAGCAGGTCACTTGTTTCCATCAGAAGTTCCCTTAGAAAAGTGTCCATTAGCTTACCTTGTGGCTCAGATGGCAAAGGATCTGCCTGCAATGCAGAAGAGCCAGGTTTGAACCCTGGGTCAGGAAGATCCCCTGGAGAAAGGAATGGCTACCCACTCCAATATTCTTGCTTGGGAAATTCCATGGACAGAAAAGCCTGGTGGATTACACTCCATGGGGTTGCAAAGAGTCAGACATGACTCATTGACTAACACTTTCACTGTGATCCAGACTACAGCCAAACCAAAGTGCAACTCTTCTTAACAAAGTGGAACAGTTTCTTAACCCAAATTGTGTTATTCGGAAAATATTTTACACATGTTTCATACACTCACAGTTGAGAAACAAATACTTTCTCTCTCCTTCATATCTCAGGTCAGTTGCCACATCTGTATAGTTGAGGATTTTGCCTTTAATAGCAACATTCATTCAAAGCAGATTTTTATTTTATGACACTATCAGAATAACAGTAAGAACTCTGAATCAAAGGATGTGAAAGGTCAAAGGCAGTTCGTGATCAGACCCTTGCTTTTCAAATTGCTATCCACACACCAGACACTTAGGCATCAACTGGGATCTGGTCAGAAGCACAGAATCTCAGGTCCACCTCAGAACATGTGAATCAGAGGCCACATTTGACAAGATCACTAAGGGATCTGAATGCACACTGAAATCTGAGTTCTAGGTCACTGGTTTTCAAACTGTGTTCTTTGGGGGGCCTCTATGGTGATTGCAGCCATGAAATTAAAAGATGCTTGCCCCTTGGAAGGAAAGTTATGACCAACCTAGATAGCATATTAAAAAGCAGAGACATTACTTTGCTAACAAAGGTCCGTCTAGTCAAGGCTATGGTTTTTCCAGTGGTCATGTATGGATGTGAGAGTTGGACTGTGAAGAAAGCTGAGCACCGAAGAATTGATGCTTTTGAACTGTGGTGTTGGAGCAGACTCTTGAGAGTCCCTTGGACTGCAAGGAGATCCAACCAGTCCATTCTAAAGCAGATCAGTCCTGGGTGTTCATTAGAAGGACTGATGCTGAAGCTGAAACTCCTATACTTTGGCCACCTGATGCAAAGAGTTGACTCATGGAAATGACCCTGATGCTGGGAGGGATTGTGGGCAGGAGGAGAAGGGGACAACAGAGGATGAGATGGCTGCATGGCATCACCGACTCAAGGGACATGTGTTTGAGTAAACTCCGGGAGTTTGTGAAGGACAGAGAGGCCTGGTGTGCTGCGATTCATGGGTTTGCAAAGAGTCGGACACAACTGAGAGACTGAACTGAACTGAACTGAACTGATCCGAGGAGTGGGCCGGGAAGAGATTAGGAAGAAGGCGGGTGGGGAACAGGCCTCACTTCAGCTGAGCAGCTTGCCTCTGATTTGTTTGGAAAGCTGAACCCCACCCTATCCCCCGGTCAGATATCCCATGGACACAAAGTTTGGAGAATCACAGTTCTGGACCAATCATCTCATTTTCTAAATGCACAACCGAAATCTTCCATATAGTATAAGGGAATTTTACCAAAATCACATTATAGTCCCTTGAACACTGTTAGAGAATTTTGAAGTTTACAAAGCCTGGGAATCAAGAAAAATCTTCATATGCAGTGTTGCTGGAATAACCTCCCACCTGCAGAAGTAGAAGCAAAGACAGTCCCTGAGACCCAGTGGGAGACAACATGATGTCCAAGGCTGTGCCCTGGAAAAGCCCTGCGACATGAGTGGCATTTTGTGCTACCTGGTTTTCAGCAGAGGAGAAAAACACCCAGAGATAGTAAGTGCCAAAGCTACACAGCAAGAGAGGAACTGATGTCCAAACCTAGGCCCCTGGATCCCAAAGCCCAGGCTGTGGATCATGTCATTTGAATCATGAGCACAAATAGACAGCCCCTCTGTGTGCCCTAAGCATCGGCCCAGCCTATGAGCTACACAAACACACATTCACTCAAAAAAGGAGCCATCTACACTCATGGACCTTTGGAATACAAATAATGGGCATCTATGCCAATGCCTGGGCTCCTGCTATAAGTGCAAGGCAAGGGACATGCAAATTTGGTTGCTATATCTTTGTGGTAATGAGAGTTAAGAATCCATTTCAATATCCATTGCTATGTATCTGACATCTCCATGCCTTGGGAAAGTTAGAAAGATTAAGAAGGCAGAAATGGTCAGGGGAGGAAAGGGAAAAGTAATATTTTACAATGTATTGACATTTATTTAGCACCTCATTTTTATATTCATACCCTCCAAGCACTGCCTGGAGCTTTTTGCCATGGAAGCTCTTATTACTAACCGCCTTTAATTAAAACTTAAGCTGCAAAAAAAAAGAAAAAAAAGACAATCCAATCAAAAAATGGTCAGAACACCTGAACAGATATTTCTCCAAAGAAGATATAGATGGCCAAAAGACACATGAAAAGATGCCTCAACATTCCTAATTACTAGACAAATGCAAATCAAAACTCCAATGAAGTATCACCTTACACTGGAAAGAATGGCCATCATCAAAAAAACTACAAAGAATAAATGCTGGAGAGGTTGCAGAGAAAAGGGAACCCTTGTACACAGTTGGTGGAAAAGTAAACTGGTACAGTCAATATGAAGAACAGTATGGAGGTTCCTTAAACAACTACAAATAGAAGTACCATATGATCCAGCAATCCCACTCCTGCATATACACCTGGAAAAGGCAAAGCTCTACTCTGAAATGATACATGCATCCCAATGTTCATTGCAGCAATATTTACAATAGCCAAGATATGTAAACAATGTAAATGTCCATCAACAGATAAATGGATAAAGAAGATGTGGTACACACACACACACTCACACAGGAATACGTCTCAGCCCTGAAAAATAATGAAGTAATACCATTTGCAGAAACATGTGTTGACCCAGGGGTTATCATACTAAGTGGAGTACGTCAGAAAGAGAAAGACAAATATTCTATGATATCACATATTGAAGGAATCTAAAATGATGGTACAAATGAAATTATTTGCAAAGCAGAAACAGACTCAGAGAAGAAATTTTGGTTACCAGAGTGAAAAAGAAGGGGAAGGGATAAATTAGGACTTTGTGATTAACAGATGCACACTACTATGTATAAAATAGTACTACTGTCATGCTGGAGAAGACTCTTGATAGTCCTGTGGACAACAAGGAGACCAAGTCAGTCAATTCCAGAGAAATCAAACCTGAATATTCATTGGAAGGACTGATGCTAAAGCTGAAGCTCCAATATTTTGACCACCTGATGTGAAGAGCCAACTTACTGGAAAAGACCCTGATGTTTGGAAAGACTGAAGAAAGAAGGAGAAGAGGGTGCTAGAGGGTGAGATGATTGGATGGCATCATCGACTAGATGGACAGGAGTTTGAACACACTCTGGGAGACAGTGAAAGTCAGGGAAGCCTGGTGTGCTACAGTCCATGGGGTCACAAAGTCAGACAAAACCGAGTGACTGAACAAAAATGTATAAAATGCATAAATAAGGCCCTACTGTAAAGAACAGGAAATTATACTCAATATCTGCAATAACCTATAATGGAAAAGAATCTGGAAGTGTTTATATATATATAAAGTGAATCACCTTGCTATACACCAGACGGACACAACATTGTTAATCAACTATGTGAGTATGAGTGAATGCCATTCAGTCATGTCAGAATCTTTGCAACCCTGTGAACTATGCAGTATACAGTTCATGGAATTCTCCAGGCCAAAATACTGGAGTGGGTAGCCTTTCCCTTCTCCAGGGGATCTTTTCCACCCAGGAATTGAACTGGGGTTCCTGCATTGCAGGCAGATTCTTTACCAACTGAGCTATGAGGGAAGCCCTAACTATATTTCAATTTAAAAAAAAAAGTGAAGTTGGAAGAGTGGGCCAGCAAATGGCACAATGAGCAAGCAGCACATTACTGTCAAACCCTAGTGTCATTTCAGACACCAAGCTGGCCCCTTTCCTAAAGCCTCCTCCAAGTGTCATTTGGGAACACTCTAGTTGGGAAATACAACAGGCCAAGGCCAGCCTCCCATATCGTCTTGTCTTCACTGCCTGCACTATTCCTTCAAAGGCAGTAAGTGAGGGGCCCACACTGCTATACTCCCCCTGGCACTTGAAGCTACCATGGTTCATGCTGCTGGGGAGTTGGTCTGGGGAAACCTGTACCACATCTTCCTTCTCTGCACAATGCATCAGCAGCAGCTACTCTGCTCAGCCTGGGGGACCCTGGGTGCCACAGAGGGCAAATCAACTTTCTTCTGGGGGCCAGGAGAATCTGGGCTCAACACCTTCACCTCTGTGTGTGTTCAGTCACCAAGTCGTTTGTGACTCTTTGTGACCCCATGGACCGCAGCATACTAGGCTTCCCTGTCCTTCACCATCTCCCAGAGTTTGCTCAAATTCACATCCACTGAGTTGGTGATGCTATCTAACCATCTTACCCTCTATCCCAGCAATAACTCTCAGAACATAAAGACCTAATGTCATCTCTCTAAACCTCATTCTGGAGTCAGGAAGAATTGGAAACCTCCACACAAGCCAGGAGAAGTCAGCCTGAAGAAGACAGTGCCCTTGTCTAGTTCAGTGAGGATAAGCACCAGCTGCCAGGGCTGCTCATCCTGGAAAGAACCATGCTGGTCATCGCCTGACTCACCTGTGTGTCTCTCTTGTCTACTTGTTGCCTGACCCTGTGTATGGGAGGCACACAAATTTTTTTTTTTCCAGTCACTGACTAACTAAATGACTGAATCAATGAATTCTTCTCAGGGAGAGAAGCAATGGCTTACCTTTAAAACTGCAAGTGAGGGCACCGAGCAACTGTACGCAGGGCACAGGTCAGATGCCCTAAGAGTCGTGTCTGAGTTTGACCCAGTCTAGTATCCCAGCCCTTTCCCATGACCTTGCTCCAGCTGCACACCTGGGCTCAGTTCCCTCCATGGGTCTGACACTTCTGGGGGCCCTTCTCCAATTTCCCAGCCGAAGAGACCCTCTTCATTACAAGACCCAGCTCAGACGGCCCTCCCATTAAAAAGGCCTCCATGGTCCCTTGATGGGAGTCAGTGTTTGCTTTCCCACGCTTCATGCTCCCCAACCTCTGCCTTGTTTCAGGCTCTGAGCTTGACAGGTCTGCCAGGAAGATGCACTCCAGCCTCCCCACCCCCCAGCCCTGAGTGATTCAGGGGTGAGTGGACACCTGATGCCCTGCGCGGTGGAGGAGCCTCTTGTAGGATGGATGTCCTTGGAGTTGAATGCACTTTGCCTTGTGAGTTCTGGTACCCAGACCTGCCCTCTCCCATCAGGCTGTGCTTACACCACAACTAGCAGATGGCCGGGTGGCTAGAACACTGGAAGCAGTTCTCCTGCCCCACCCAGCAGTTGTCTGATGCAAAAAACACCAAGAACCCCTCCTTCCAGCCTGCATGCAGGGCAGAGCACAGTGCCACCCAGGCAAAGGCACTTGGTGTTCTGTGTGTGCACACAGCCACCACTCAGGCACCAGTTCCTGGTTTCAGTTCTCCCACTCGGTCAATAGCAATCACGAGGCCTCAGGCACTATGAGGGCCTGACCACTGGGGCCCAGTGTGGCACCTCCAATGCCTGTCTATGCTCTGCACTTCCTGACGGGCTGGCAGGAACTATCAGATCAACATCGCAGGTAGAGGGATGCCCCACCCACTCCTGTCTGCTCCCAGTCCTTGGTGGTAAGTCCCCAGCCAGCCTATGGCACCAACTACCCTCCTCCCACCCACAGGAACAGCCTCATGAAGGACCCATCCTGAGAAGGCTGGCCCTGGCATGGTCCGAGGAGAGGTGGCGAGATGAGGCCTTGGTACAAGGTTGACATCCCCTGCCCCACGGCTTATGAGGACCCATCCTGGGGATAGTCAGTGTGCACTCAGCCCTGGACTCAAAGCCACAGCCCAGCTCCTACAACTTTAGCTGGGCTGGCAAGGGGAGAGGCATTTTCTAGCAAGTGAGAAGATCCAGGCATGTGGAACATGGGAGGCATAGAGGGAAGTGACTTCTTTGCTTTGCTGTCCACAGGGGGATGACCAGCCTAGGATGAAGAATAGTGAGAACCAAGGTGGGGGTGGGGCTTTCCCAGGGTTTTCCTGGTAGCTGAGAAAGCTTCAGGCAGTGGACCTACATGGGCTCATGATTCGGCAGGAGTGTCTGAACCTTAAAGACACCGAATGTTCCACTAAGGCAGGCCTGACCTGCTGGCATCAGAAGTCCTCTTTGGAAAACCTGCATCCCTGGTACGAGGGCCAGGGAGCCCAGGAGGCAGGTCCCAGAAGACTGGAACATCTCAGACATCTCTGAACTTCTGAGCCTGTGGCAGCAGCCCAGCCCCTCACCCCATAAAGAGCTGGTGCCCCCCCAGTCACACCACCAAGAGAGCAAATGGCACTGGAGTCCTCCCTCACAGGTGCCCTACATCCTGGGAAGCAGGGGAGCTGGCTGCCCTGATCTGTGGCAGGACCCACAGCACTACCAGCACAAGAGCCCAGGAACCACAGGAAGAGCTGGTCACTTACTGTCTGGCTGCCAAGCAGAGCAAAGACACTGTGCAACACAGGCTGGGCTCACTGGGTCACATGACGGAGGAGACGGATGACACCCCCCAATCCCCATCCTCACTGCCCAGGGACTACAGCATAGGCCGCAGGGTCACACTGAGTGACCAGGAGCCAGGGGCCACGACGAGGGCTGCCGCCCCCCAGGAGGCTGGACCCACAGAGCAGGGCATGTGGTCAATACAATGTGGCCTCCTGGGGGCTTGATGGATGGGCAACCAACCAAGGTACAGTCCAAAATGACACTGAACCCAAGGGCAGATGCCCTAGTAAACAGGTCACAATCCCTCATCCAGGTTCGGCTGCAAAGCCAGTTCTCAGATCTGGCACCAAGGAACGGGGATGGGTTGGGTCCCCAGGGGAAGGACCACAGCAGACTGACACAGCAACAACCCCAGCCCCTCCCAAAGGGACCTCGGGCTCTGCAATGATGAACCCACCCAAGGAGGTGGGACCACCAGAGGGGTGCAGGTTGCCAGACTTTGGGTCACCTAGGCACTGATATGAGAGACCCAGTTAACTCTGACTTTGCAGTCACTTCAGGAGAACCCCAGGGGCTGGGGTTTCTAGGCATAAGGGGTCAAGGAGCAAGGGTACATGGGGCCAGTCCCGAGGATTCGTCAGTTGGTCTTGAGCTGGGAGAGCCTAGAATGCACGAGAGTCAACTCACTGAAGTCCTCTCACCATGGCTATGGGGTCGCAAGGCACACTCCAGACCTCACTCCCTGCTCCTCAGTCTCACAAACTAAACAGCTGAACAAGTTCAGTGGGTCGCAGCCTGGTGTCTGGACACCCCTCCAATGGTGGGCTGCTGTGAGCTGCCACAACCTGGGCCTGACCATGTAGGGCTCAGCTGCTTGTCTGCATCTCCTCTCCTGGTGGGGCCCAACCATGAGTGCATGGAGAACAGCTGACTGACTGTGGTGGCCCTCGGATCCTTCCAGAGTGGCAGTGTGAGGGGAGGAGTTGTGTCCTCTTGTTAGTTGCACGGTTCTCCTGGGCTGTAAATCACCAAGACTCCTGGGGGATGGCTTTCTATGCTGAGGCCTGAGGTATCATGGGGTCCCTGTCCCAGCCATGTGAGGACAGACCAGCTGCTGTGATGAGCAGAACCAACCCTGAGGGAACCTGCACGTGTGTTTCTCATCATTTGGGCCCTCCTGGGTCCCTGTGGCCTGTGGCCCCTGGCCAGGAGAAGACTGTGGTGGCTTGTTGTCCAACACTGCTGTTTTGTCACTGGTGATTTTCTCCCTGTTCCTCTGGTCCTTGTGCAGGTGAAGACACCCAGATAAGCAGGTGGAAAAGTGCTTTCTCCCCTGGCCACCAAGAAGTCACCTTTTGCTTCCAGAGGTAGGAGTGCTTGCAGTCCCTTCTTGCTCCAGGGTTCCACCCACACAGTTGAGATTAAGAGATGCTCAGGAGGAAGGGGTTGGGTTGGCTGAGAAACTGAATGGTGGAAACTGGGCAAGCCTGGGATCCTTTTTACAAGTCAATGAGCAGAAGGTAAGTAATTGGGCAGGGATGCATGGAGTGAGACACTCATGGCCCTTTAAACCGCTGTTTAACCCCTGTGAGCTGAAGATCACATGGCAATGAAGGTGATTAAACACTATGAAGATAGATCCCTGGCCGACTCACATAAATCCTCTAAGCCAGCAATACTTGTTAGGATTAATGCACTAATTAAAAAAGGTTCACAAAAGTTGTGACAGAGAAATAGCTTCTTTGACAAAGCCTTTCCTCTCTGGGCAAAGACAAGTGACCCTGTCAGCAAACCAGCTGCAGAGGGTACATGCACGGTCAGGTGAGGCCTGGCTAACATATTCATCCACAGCCTTGTCCCAGGGCTCCTCATTTGAGAACTGTGGGCCTGGCTATAAATAGCTTTCACGGGGGTAGGGGAGCCTAGAAGGTTGAAAGTTACTCAGTGTGGAGCATCCATAGCATTGTTCTGAGTAGTCAATGAGAAGACCTCAACCTCTGAGATGCTCAACAGCAGCCTGAGAGTAACGAGAAATGGCTTAGGGTCAGCCGGCTTAGCAGAAGCTTTACTGCACACCCAGGGCAGCTTGCTTTCTTCCTCACAAGTCTGTTTCTCTCATAGTCACTTGGACTCCTTTTCAGAAGCAACCCCCGCCCCCAACTGCATCCCCATGGACCATGAAAATATCACAACAGGTATTAGAGCAGCCGCATAAGGGAAGCTGCAGTTCAGGCCCAAGACAACTTACTAAAACCACCCCACCCTGATACAAACACACCTACCCATCATGGAGATGTGATGCAAGAGCACAGGCTAAACAAAGCCAATGAGGACACGGTGGGAGGAGAAGAGGGAGAGGGTGAGATGCATGGAGAGAGTAACATAGAGATTTACAAGACCACATGTAAGATAGACAGCCAATGGGAATTTGCTGTATGACTCAGGCAACTCAAACAGGGGCTCTGAGACAGACTGAAGGGTGGGATGAGGAGGGAGATGGGAGGGAGGTCGGGAGGGAGGGGACATGGGTGTACCTATGGCTGATTCTTGTTGATGGATGACAGAAAACCACAAAATGCTGCAAAGCGATTATCCTTCTATTTAAAAAATTTAAAAGAAAAAGCTCACAAGTACTGAAAAGATTGGGCTTTAGAGTTTATAGAAGAAAAAAAAAAATGCAGCATAGTTGATTTAATGCAAAGGCATTTCCACAAGGCAGGACTTTAGAACACCCTTTCCTGCAAGAAGAGGCCCCAGTGTTCATCAGTTGATGAGCAACTACCTTACCACAGAAAGAATTTGATGCAATGTTGTTCTTTAATCACTAAGACGTGTCTAACTCTTTCATGACCCCATGGACTGTAGCCTAACAGGCTCCTGTGTCCATGGAATCCTCCAGGAAAGAATACTGGAATGGGTTGCTATTTGCTTTTCCAGGGGATCTTCCTGACCTAGGGCCTGGGCCCGAGTCTCCTGCATTGGCAGTCAGATTATTTACCATTGAGCCACCAGGAAAGCCCCAATGCAGTATCTCATCTCGTTAAATTAGAAACCACAGCAACATCTTTAACTATAGATGTTTCATATGCACACACAGGTAGCTAGAAGGCAGATGGACCTAGTTCTGGGTCCACCAGAATCACAGCCTAAAATAAGAATTCTAGAGCAAGTTGTTTCCTTTGGAGATGTGCTTTGCAGAGGAAGGATGGAGAGTTTCCCTAGAGATAGGAAGGGAGCCAAGAAAAGGTGCATTTCAAGAAAGATTAAGGGAGCTCTATCCTGCTGGAGAACTCCACAAGCTTATGGAGAGTTATCTGAGTTATCATGTTTGAGGATGAGGGAGCTGGGGTATTTATACTCCAGTTCCTATGGGCCATGAAGCATCAATTCTCTGACATTTTCAGTCTGCCTTGAGCACTGACAAAGTAGGTTTCAGGCAGGAGGAATAATCCTTCAAGCCACTGATGAGATGCTGGCAGTTTAACGTCTGGCTGGTATGTACCATCACCATGAGGCAGAGGGGACATGGGCAGGATCTGCCACAGAGGTCTTCCTCAGAAAAACTCCCAAATATTAAGCCAGGAGACAGAGTTTTTAGGCAAACATGTTTCTCCCAAAGTATAGTTTTCTCCCATTTCCTTCAAGCAGATCCCCATTTTCTGGAGTTACATCACTAGGAAGAGGCAAAGATCCAAAAGAAGAAACAGGTATTAGTTTGCTAGGGCTGCCAGAACAAAGTGTCACAGACTGGGTAGCATGCACAACAGAAATTCATTTTCTGTTGTTAAAAATAATTATTAAAATTTATTTTGGCTGTGCTGGGTGTTTGTTGCTGCACAGGCATTTCTCTAGTTGTGGTGAGCGGCAGTTACTCCCTAGTTGTAGTGCACAAGCTTCTCATGTGGTGGCTTCTCTTGTTGCAGAGCATGGGTTCTAGGGCACACAGCCTACAACTGTTTCAGCCCATGGGTCCTAGAGCACAGACTCAACAGTAGTGGTGCATGGGGTAGTTCCTTCTCAATATGTGGGATCTTCTCAGATTAGCGATCAAACCTGTGTTTTCTGCATTAGCAGGCAGGTTCTGTACTATTGAGCTACCAGGAAAGCCCCAGAAATTCATTTTCTGACAGTTCTGAAGGCTGGAAGTCCAAGATTAAGATGTCAGCAGGTCAGGATTCTCCTGAAGCCTCTCTTCTTGGCTTGTAGATTGTGGTCTTCATCCTGAATCTTCATATGGCACCTTCCCTGTGCATGCCCAACCCTGTGTCCCTTTATTTCTCCAAACTTCCTCTTCTTATAAGAACCACAGTCAGAATGAATTAGGGCCCACTCATGTGACCTCATTTAACCTTAATTACCCTTTTAAAGTCCCTATCTTCAAGCAGAAGCACATTCTCAACTGCTGGGCTTAGGGCCTCAACATGTGAATTTGGAGGGGGGCACACAATTCAGCCTATGACAGAGAGTAATGAGCGTATTCAACACTTAGATTTGTAAAGTTTCTGTTAAGAAAGAAAGCAGTGTTTATACCAGGCTCAAGCAAACAATTACAGGCAAAAAACGAATAGGCGGAACTTTAACTGCTGTCTTAATTTGGAAGAGAACTTTCATGAGTTCCTTGGGACCTCAGTTCAGGATGTGTGGATCACCTGCAATAAGATCAGCCTTGCCTTTCAGTAAATCTTAGCTCTATTGTATTAAATCCTGAAATGCAGAAATGGTAAGGACCTAACAGAGCAGAAGAGATTAAGAAGAGGTGGCAAGAATACACAGAAGACCTATATAGAAAATGTCTTAATGATCCAGATAATCACGACGGTGTGATCACTCACCTAGAGCCAGACTTCCTGGAATTCGAAGTCAAGTGGGGCTTACAAAACCTCACTACAAACAAAGCTAGTGGAGGTGATTGAATTCCAGCTGAGTTATTTAAATCTTAAAATGTGATGCTGTTAAAGTGCTGCACTCAATAAGCTAGCCAATTTGGAAAACTCAGCTGTGGCTACAGAACTGCAAAAGGACAGTTTTCTTTCCAATCCCAAAGAAGGGCAATGCCAAAGAGTGTTCAAACTACTGCACAATTGTGCTCATGTCACATGCTAGCAAGGTAATGCTCAAAATCCTTCCAGCTAGGCTTCAACAGTATGTTAACCAAGAAATTCCAGGTGTACAGGTTGGATTTAGAAAAGGCACAAGAACAAGAGATCAAATGGCAAACTTCTGTTGGATCATAGAAAAAGTAAGAGAACTCCAGAAAAACATTCATGTCTGCTTCATTGACATGTTATAAAGCCTTTGACTGTGTGGATCACAACAAACTGTGGAAAATTCTTAAAGAGATGGCAAAACGAGACCACCTTGTTTTCCTCCTGAGAAACCTGTAGGCAGGTCAGGAAGGAAGAGTTAGAACTCAACATGGAACAGTGGACTGGTTCAAAATTGGGAAAAGAGTATATCAAGGCTGTATATTGTCACACATTTAACTTCTATGCAGAGTACATCATGTGAAATTCTGGGCTGGATGAAGCCTGAGCTGTAATCAAGATTGCCGGGAGAAATATCAATAACCTCAGATATGCAGCTGACACAACCCTTATGGTAGAGGAGAGAGGAACTAAAGAGCCTCTTGATAAAAGTGAAAGAGGAGAATGAAACAGCATGCTTGAAACTCAACATTCAAAAAATGAACCTAGTGGCATCCAGTCCTATAATTTCATGATGAATAGATGGGAAAACAATGGAAACAGTAACATTTATTTTCTTGGGCTCCAAAATCACTACAGATGGTGAGTGCAGCCATGAAACCAAAAGACACTTCCTCCTTGGAAGAAAAGCTATGACCAACCTAGAAAGCACAGTAAAATGCAGAGACATTACTTGACTGACAAAGGTCTGTCTAGTCAAAGCTATGGTTTTTCCAGTAGTCATATGTGGATGTGACAGTTTGACCAGAAAAAGGCTGGGTGCCAAAGAATTGATGCTTTTGAACTGTGGTGTTGGAGAAGACTCTTGAGAGACCCTTGGACTGCAAAGAGATCAAACCACTCAATCCTAAAGAAAGCAACCCTGAATATTCATAGGAAGGACTGACGCTGAAGCTGAAGATCCAATACTCTGGCCACCTGATGCCAAGAGTTGACTCACTGGAAAAGACCCTGTTGCTGGGCAAAACTGACGGTAAGAAGAGAAAGGGAAACAGTGGATGAGACAGTTGGATGGCAACATCGACTCAATGGACATGAGTTTGAGCAAGCTCCAGTAGATGGTGAAGGACAGGGAAGTCTGGACTGCTACAGTTCATGGGATGGAAAAGAGTCTAAACAACGATTGTATTAAATCGTAAAAGCTGTGGCAACAAGATGAATGGACCTCTTCTGAGTTCATTCTATGCATCAGGCACTGTGCTATGCAATCTACACCTATTAAGTGATTCCTATAGGTTAGATAATACTTAATAGATGAGAAAGCAGGTTTAAAGAGGCATCATAACTGTATTTTTAGTTCTTTATTGAAACAACAGAACGTGCCTTGTCATTAATAAGAATATGAAGGCAAGCCTCACCTGTACTGCAATTTTTAATATTTAATTCAGCAAGCATTAGAAAGGTCAACCTATTAAGCACTGAGATCAGACTTGGGGGAAGATGGGAAGAGTGAGGTAATTAGTAAGACTTTGGACTTGTCCCAAAATGACAATGCCAAAGAATGCTCAAACTACTGCACAACTACACCCATTTCACACACTAGTAAAGTAATGCTCAAAAGCCAGGCTTCAGCAATATGTGAACTGTGAACTTCCAGATGTTCAAGCTGGTTAGAAAAGGCAGAGGAACCAGAGATCAAATTGCCAACATCCACTGGATCATTGAAAAAGCAAGAGAGTTCCAGAGAAACATCTATTTCTGTTTTCTTGGCTATGCCAAAGCCTTTGACTGTATGGCTCACAATATACTGTGGAAAATTCTGAAAGAGATGGGAATACCAGACCACGTGACCTGCCTCTAGAGAAGCCTGTATGCAGGTCAGGAAGCAACAGTTAGAACTGGACATGGAACAACAGACTGATCCCAAATAGGAAGAGGAGTATGTCAAGGCTGCATATTGTCACCCTGCTTATTTAACTTCTATGCAGAGTACATCATGAGAAACACTGGGCAAGATGAAGCACAAACTGGAATCAAGATGGCTGGAAGAAATATCAATAACCTCAAATATGCAGATGACACCACCCTTATGGCAGAAAGTGAAGAAGAACTAAACAGCCTCTTGATGAAAGTGAAAGAGGAGAGTGAAAAAGTTGGCTTAAAGCTCAACATTCAGAAAACTAAGATCATGGCATCTGGTTCTATCACTTCATGGCAAATAGATGGGGAAACAGTGGAAACAGTGGATGGCTTTTTTTTTTAAGGCTCCAAAGTCACTGCAGATGGTGACTGAAGCCATGAAATTAAAAGACACTTACTTCTTGGATGTCTTGACCATCCTAGACAGCATATTAAGAATCAGAGACACTACTTTACCAACAAAGGTCCATCTAGTTAAGGCTATGGTTTTTCCATTAGTCATGTTTGGATGTAGAGTTGGACTATAAAGAAAGTGGAGCATTGAAGAATTGATGCTTTTGAACTGTGATGTGGGAGAAGACTCTTGAGAGTCCCTTGGACTGCAAGGAGATCCAACAAGTTCACCCTAAAGGAGATCAGTCCTTAAAAGGTAATCGGAAGGACTGATGTTGAAGCTGAAATTCCAGTACTTTGGCCACCTGATGTGAAGGGTTGACTCATGTGAAAAGGCCCTGATGCTGGGAAAGATTGAAGGCAGGAGGAGAAGGGGAAGACAGAGCATGAGATGGTTGGATGGCATCATCGACTCAATGGACATAATTTTGGGTAAACTGTGGGAGTTGGTGATGGACAGGGAGGCCTGGCATGCTGTGGTCCATGGGGTTGCAAAGAGTCAGACACAACTAAGTGACTGAGCTGAACTGAACTGGATTGAACTGGATTTGCCCCAAGAGGTTGACTGTGTAACTGGGAGAGAGGAGAAAATGACCAGGTGAAAGAAAGAAAGGATACAGCCAGATGCAGTGCAAAGCCTTGGGAGAACTTTGGCCAAGAGAACACTGATCCCTACAGAGAGGATGTGGGAAAGCTTGGAGGTGCAGTCCGAACTGAGCTGAGTAAACCGCAAGAGACATGGAAGCAGGCGGGTTCCCCAAATCTTTCTCCATTCTTTAACAGCGTAAGTTCCTGAAGCTGAGCAGACAGTTTGAGCCCAGGTGGGAGCACTTTCAGACAGAAGATCAATGTCTGAGAGCAAACCCCTGGCAAAGGGCACACTGTGTGGAGCCAGTGCAGTGGAGGAAGGAGAGGGCCACCTGTAGGTTCTGTGTGAGTGGCAGGTGTAGTCGGTTGGTATGGAGAGTGCCTTTATAAAATTAGGAAGCCAACATTCAAAAACCAGATCTCTTACTGAACTTCAGGTTTTTTGGCCATTCTGGGCTAATCAAAAGACCTGGCACCTGGCCTGCACACCCGCCTATTGTGAGTGGCAACTCCTCCTGGGCTAGATCATGCTCTCTCTGTATGTTCTAGCCCCCTCACTCCCTGTGGTTTTCCCCCGCTGACTCACTTCTTCAAGCTACCTGCCAGGGCCCTGGAGCAGCAGGGACACTGTCACTTGGCTGAGTCTCATGGTGAGTCAGAGGACTAACAAGGTCAACAGGTTCTTTGCTCAAATCTTGTCACTATGATTTTACTACCTGTTACCTTAGCTTCCTCAACTGTTAAGTGGGTGTAATGGTATACTCAAATCTATAGCAACCACTCAGTATGTGTGATTTGCTTAGCATAGCATCTGGACCTATCAGTTGAGTTCAGTTGCTCAGTCATGTCCAATTCTTTGTGACCCCATGGACTGCAGAACACCAGGCTTCCCTGTCCATCACCAACTCCCAGGGCTTGGTCAAACTCATGTCCATCGAGTCGGTAATGCCATCCAAGCATCTCATCCTCTGTCATCCCCATCTCCTCCTGCATTCACTCTTCCCCATCATCAGGGTTTTTTCCCAGTGAGTCAGTTCTTTGCATCAGATTCCAGAGTATTGGAGTTTCAGCTTCAACATCAGTCCTTACAATGAATGTTTGGAACTGATTTCTTTTAGGATTGACTGGTTGGATCTCCTTGAGTCCAAGGGACTCTCAAGAGTTTTCTCCAACACTACAATTCAAAAGCATCAGTTCTTTGGCCTTCAGCCTTCTTTATGGCAAAATCATAACTTTGACTAGACAGATCTATGTCAGCAAAGTAATATCTCTGCTTTTTACTATGTAGTTTAAGTTGGTCATAGCTTTTCTTCTGAGGAGCAAGTGTCTTTTCATTTCATGGCTGCAGTCACCATCTGCAGTAATTTTGGAGTCCAAGAAAATAAAATATCTCACTGTTTCCATTGTGTCCCCATCTATTTGCTGTGAAGTGATGGGACCAGATGCCATGATCTTAATTTTTTGAATGTTGAGTCTTTAGCCAGCTTTTTCATCCCCCTCTTTTACTTTCACCAAGATGCTCCTCAGCTCCTCTTTGCTTTCTGTCACAATGGTTGTGTCATCTGCATATCTGAGGTAATTGATATTTCTCCTGGCAATGTTGCTATGCCAACAGCAAGCTGCTCAAAACCAGTGCCCAGATCCCCAGAGGGACACGATAACAGGCTGGCGACCAGGTGGCATGGAGCACACTTTTCTGCCCTTGTCAGCCAAAGGTAGGTCCCAAAAGCAGATGAAAGACCCCAGCATAATTTTCCTGATCACCTTCCCCATAACATCTTTGTGCACCAAATTTATCCCAGCCTTTCAACACATGGAACCCTCCCTGGTATCCTAGTGACTGTGCACTGCTACTACACCCAGCATACAGATGTGAAAACTGAGGCTGGAAAAGGGTCATCACTGGCTCAAGATCTAAAACCCTGGCCTCTGAGCCATGATGCCACAGTGCCAAGGACAAACCCAGGCAAGGACACTGATCTGGGCTGCTCAGCCCCGTGCTGTGAGGCTGATGGCCGTACACCCTCATGGATAACCTGGGTACCTGGAGGGTCACTGGGGCACAGAAGCCGGTTGCGGTGGGCAAGCAAGAGGCAGCTTCCAGATCATGGGCTGACCCGAAACCACACTTTTGCTCAGGAAAAACCTGGCCTTTGCAATTTAGGGTCCAGGTTAATCCTAAGAAAATGATTAATTACCAAGCATGGAGCAAGTGAGGCCCAGGTGCCACTCCCTAAAGGCAGCTTTCCATCCTGTCCAGAGGTAACACCCAGGTTTCCCCGAGACAGAGAAGGCAGCCCAGCAGGGCAAGTAGCCCCAGCAGCAGCACAGTGCCCTTTCCGCTCACCTCCTCTACATGCATTTCCTATCGACACTTGAAAAGTGTGCTATGAAAGTAAGTCAACCAGGTGAGCCTAATGCTCCTGAGCTTCCGGTGTCATTGCTTGTATCTCAAAACCAGAGACTCCTGAATCTCGTTAACACCCCAAAATTGTGTGCATGGACCCAGGTTTTCTGGGGCTGTACTGGGAGGCCGCACAGGGCTCCGGATTCCTGAAACAAGACAGTGGACAGGTTTTCAGCATTACAAACTAGTGACTACACGTGCTTGCCAAGGATCCTTCTTCTTTTTTGCTCTAGGTCCTCCCATTCTACCACAGAAGACCATGGTTGGTACCAAAAGATACCACACACTGAGGCTGTTTGGCAGATGGTGGGGTGTGTAGTTATCTAAGTTGACCTGGGGCTGGCCCTTGGTCCTGCCTGTCCCAGGAAGGGCATCCCTCTAGGAAGAAGGCTGGAGGAAGGTAACACATCCAGTACCCCTGGGCCTCTGTCAGTCCTCTGAAAGTGTTGGGTCTTATTGGGGCTAGGATTACTTGTTCCCAATGCTTTGTCCAAAAGCCTTGGGGGCCACAAGAGTTTATGGATTTAGAAATCATTGACGGGGACACAGAGATCATCAACACCCAGGCAGGGGCTGGCAAACACACTGACGTGGCTGCAGTGAACCATGTGACTGTTAATGCCAAGTGAGCTACGTAGGGAAAATTCGGGATACTATAAATAGCTTCTTGGTATCATCCATTTTTGGTTTTACTACCAAAAGTGTTTAGGTCAAGCTGGTAAAAACACTTGGCTGCTGAAGTGTTCTGGGTGATGGAGTGGTGGAAAGCAGATCGTGGACCTGAGGCAGTAGCCAGATGCTGTCTCCTGCACAGTTCAGGGAAGAGGCCTCCAGCTTCATGGATTCCTGGTCCTGCTACAGCCCCCAGTTCACAAAGCCTGGCAGTTTGACTCAGCTCACACTGCCTTCTGTCCCAGGTGCCACTGTGTACATCTTTGCTCAAAATCTGCCGATGGCCCTCAAGTCCCAACCCAGGCCACATCCTATAGAACCTTTGGCACTGGGGGCCAATGGTGTCCATGTTCTCCTCTTTTCCTAATTGGAGGCTCTTCACTGTCTCCCTGTCTCCCAGCTACAGGCTTCAAGGTACATGCCTGCATTCCCACTCATTCTGGGGAAACCTCTCTTGGCAAGAGATGCCTCTTCAAGTACTATTCAGAGTAGGTGCTTTCTGGTTTACAGACTGCTTTTGTGTGAATCATCCCAGACTGCCTCACTCTCATCAGATACACCGGCAAATAGGACTATTCCTAATGGGGACGTTTCACACCGTGCTCATCGTTCAGATAAAGAAACGGAGACTCAGAGAGGGAGTGGTTTGCTGAGACTCACACTCCAGCAGTGGTGGTGCTGGGGACCAATCCAGCTTTGAGATGGCAGAGCAGAGTGTCTGCTTCCTCCCACACCACCTCTGTGGAGGACCAGAGCCTGCCCAGCCTACCTGGCTGCTGCACATGCCTGCACGCAGCCTTGCCTCTGCAGGCAGTGGATGAAACTTCACAGCGCATCAAAGGCTCTAGAAATCCTTTGCCGAAAATCCCTCAGGGAACGTATAGAGATAGTGTCAGGCTGGGGGCCCTCCACAAGCTCACTTGCTCCAGCTACACACCTGGGCTCAGTTCCCTCCATGGGTCTGACCCTTCTGGGGGCCCTTCCCCCATTTCCCTGCCAAGGAGACCCTCTTCACTACAAGACCCAGCCCAGACAGCCCTCCCATCTGAAAAGACCTCCATGGCCCCTCAATGTGACTCAGGGATTGGTTCCCCAGGCTTCATGCCCCCCAACCTCTGCCTCATTTCAGGCTCTGTGCTTTACAGGTCTGCCTGGAAGATGCACTCCAGCCTCCCCATCCCCAGCCCTGAGTGATGCAGGTGTGAATGGACATGCGACGCCCTGCACGCCCTACCATCAGGGCCCACTGTGGACACCTCAATGCCTGTCTGTGCTCTGCACCTCCTGACGGGCTGGCAGGAACTGTCAGGTCAACATTGCAGGTGATGGGTGCCCTGCCCGGCCATGTCTGCTCCCTGTCCCCTTGGTGGTAAGTCCCCAGCCAGCCTCTTGCACCAACTCCCTACCCTCCCCACCCCCGGGAACCGCCTCACAAAGGACCCATCCCAAGAAGGCTGGCTCTGGAGTGGTCTGAGGAGAAGTGGCACGATGGGGCCTCGGTAGGGGGTTGACATCCCTGCCCCATGAGTTATGAGGACCCATCCTGGGGGTAGTCAGTGTGTACTCAGCCCTGGGCTCAAGGCCACAGCCCAGCTGCTAGAACTTGTGCTGGGCTGGCAAGGGGAGAGGAATTCCCTGGCAAGTGAGAAGATCTAGGTGTGTGGAACGTGGAGGTGGGGAATACAGGGAAGTGACTTCTTTGCTTTGCTGTCCACAGGGAGCTGACCAGCCTAGGATGAAGAACAGCGAGAACCAAGGGAGGGGGCAGGGTCTCCCCAGTAGCTGACAAAACTTCAGGCAGGGTTAAACATTGGCCCAGGATTCGACAGGAGTGGCTGAACTTAAAGACACTGAATGTTCCACCAAGGCAGGACTGACCCACTGGCATCGGATGTCCTCTCAGGAAAAAATGCATCAGTGACACAAAGGCCCGGGAGACTGGAAGGCAAGCCCCAGAAGACTGGGACATCCCAGACATCTCTGAACTTCTGAGCCTGCGGCAGCAGCCCAACTCCCCCACCCCATAAAGAGCTGGTGCCCCGCACCCTCAATGGAGCAAACTGGACCGGAGGCTTCCCTCACAGGTGCCCTCCATCCCAGGAAGCAGGGGAACTGGCCGCCCCGATCTATGGCAGGGCCCACAGCACTACCAGGATGAGAACAAGGAAGCATGGGAAGAACTGGCCACCTACTGCCCGGCCGCCAAGCAGAGACTGCAGCAGAGGTCATGGGGTTGCACTGGGCGGCCAGGAGCCAGGGACCATGATGAGGGCTGCTGCCTCCCAGGAGGCCGGACCCACAGAGCAGGGAAGGTGGTCCATACAACGCGGGCTCCCAGAGCCTTGATAGGTAGGCAACCAACCAAAGTACAGTCCAAAACGACACTGAGGACAAGGGCAGCCACCCCGGTAAACAGGTCAAAATACCTCACCCATGTTTGGCCCCTGAGCCAGTTCTCAGGTCTGGAACTGAGGAACAGGGATGGGGCAGATCCCTGGATGAAGGACGCTACTGCACCACAGCAAACAGACATGGGAACAACCCTAGGCCTCCCAAAGGGATCTCAGGCTATGAGATGGTGAACCCACACAGGCAGAGGAATGGAGGTTGCCAGACACAGGGTCAACTTGACAGCAATGTGAGAGACATGGTTAACTCTGACTCTGTGGCCCCTTTGGGATGACCCCCTGGGCTGGGCTTTCTGGGCACAGGGGCTCAGTGGTCAAGAGACATGGGGCCAGTCCCGAGGATTCGTCAGTTGGTTGAGCTGGGAGGGCCTGAGGCCTAGAATGCAGTATCCCCCAGAGCCAGGTTCAGGGCTTAGTGAGACGTCTGTTGAGGAGTCCTTCAGAACCTGGGGGAACATGTGATGTGAGGGAAAGATGGTAAGGCCAAATGGAAATTTTGTGTGAACTCCAGTGGGTGAAAGAGAAACACAGAAAAAGAGTGGGGGGGATACACGCCCCACTCATAACTGGGGAACCTTCTCACCTCTGGTGGCAAATCATAGGCATCCTCTGCTTCTGACCCCTCACACCCACTCTGCTTGGCCAAGTCACCACAGTGGGCACACAGGTACTCAAAGGATAACCAATGGGGCTCCCACCCAGAGTACAAGAGTCCCCTCACCGAAGTCCTCTCACCATTGGTATGGGATGGCAATGTGCATTCCAGTTTGCCCTCCCTGCTCCTCGTTCTCAAAAACTAAATAGCTGGATCTGGTCTGTGTGCCTCAGCATGGTGTCTGGAAGCCCCCTCCAGTGCTGGGGGGTGTGGCACCTGGGTCGTGGCCAACCTGCCCAGATGGAGGACAGTGAAGAACATGTAGACCCCAGAGCTTGGGAGTGATGGACACGTGCAAGCCAGCACCTCACACCCCCGGGTCAAACGTGACATAAAGGCCTGTGATGTGAATGCAAGCAGGGCAGCACCAGAGGCTTACGAAAGCTCCCCCAGTCAGCCTGGGTGGTGTCCCATCCCCTGGGCAATCAGTACCCCAAGTAGCAGCAGCAGAATGGCCACCCGTGTCCGCAGGTCCCATGTGTGTTGCGTCTTCTCAAAGAACTGCAGTGGAACTGAGATGAAATCAGAAATGCATCTGGTTCTCAGGCTGGTCCCTCCATCTAGCCTGTATGGAAAGGGCTGTGGTCAACAGGAGCTGCCCTGGGGACAGAGGGAAAGTAGGTCTGGCTGACCTCCCGGAGCTACACAGCTGCCCCTGGGCTTGTCCTGCATGTGAGAGTCCAAGACCCAGAACCAAAGCTAGGCAGGGACCGAGGGACTGACACGGATGTGAAGGGCCCCTCTCTCATGGGCAGAGTGCTGGACACCAGGGCAGTGTCTCCTTGGGGACTGCTCGCCCCAGGTGCCAAGCCTGGGGGTGGATGGCGACCCCCACTGGGAGGGCATGATGGACACATGCTGACCTGTGGGGCACTTATGGCTCTGAGACACTAGGCAAATACTGAGTCCATTGCTAGCCTGCAAACAGAAGAGGACAAATCTGCAATACAAACACCAGGGCGGGATGAGCGCCCAAAAGAAGTGCCCACAACTCGGCACAGAGAGGACACACAGCTCAGCAAAGAAATGGGCAACAGGCATTTCAGAGAGGAAACCACATCGTCCAAGGAGGACACGAGGGAAACCGAGAATCTGGATCGAGCGCTCCCAGGTCAGTGCTGCCGCAAATGCAGAGCAGGAGCAAAGTGGAACCCTCACCAAGCCTCAGAGACCCAGATGGGGTGGGAGGCAGCACTCCCCGGGGCTCAGTCTGCACATCTGGGCACGTGAGGAGAGCTGGCGCCAGCAGCTGGAAAGGGACAGGTGCAGAGAAATGCCACAGATTAGGTCCTCACAGCTGCCCCCATCAGCAGCCACACATCATAGGTGTCCAGTTCAGTGGGCAAGGTCTTGTTCAGAGCCAGGATGAGGGAAGAACAGCAGCAGCTCACCTACCATTCACAGGACCCTCCCTCATGATCTGAAACCACTACCAGCAAGTTTTGGGGTATATGGAGTTAGCTGATAACCACTCTTGGGGCAAGGAGGAGAGCACCAGCATGAGGGAGTTGGGTGTGGTGATCGCTTGGGTCCCTGCAGCACTGAGGCCTCAAATCCAGGAGGCAGCCTCTGCCCCTCAACTCGTGGCTGGGAGGCTTCTGCATGGAGAGAGGAGGCTGCATGCTAGAAGGGAAAGCACTGCTCGGACTCAACATTCCCACAGCAGCAGTTGCATGGGCGCCCAGCTAACGGGAACCAGTGAGACACTGACCCTGCCTTCCAGGGACTCGGTGACCCTCAGGGGTCCAGACTGGTGCACAGCAGCCACAGCCTGGGTGGAAGAGGGGGGCAAAGGCATCAGCAGGAAGATGCAGGGCGCCCCAGAACTACCAGATGAGAGCAAGGGACACTCGGGCAGACAGAAAATGTATGTTACGGTTGTGCCTGGAAGGAGGACAGAGGGTTGTCAGGACAAGAGGAGCCAGCGGTCTAGGGGCAGGAACTGCACGAGCTGAACTGTGGGGTCCTGGATGTGCTCTGCACAGAGCCCAGGGCCAGCACAGCCACCCAGAGTGCTGGGCGATGAGGAAGGAGACCTGGGACCACAGGAAGCCCCCCAGGGCACCACAGTCAGGCTGGGGCTTAAACAGGACAGGGCTCAACTGTGGTTTCCATCCGGGGTTGAGGACAGATGAGCATGCGGTGTGACACAGAATCAATGGTGTGTACAACACCAGCTGGAGATGGAGAGACCGGTTTCCAGGCTGGTGGGGGGCCTAGGCTGACAGCACCACCCTGGCCCATGAGGCCTGAGTTCAGCTAGTAGCAGTGGGGACAGGAAGAGAAGCATTTACTGTGATCAGGCACTTGGGAGGCAGGGACACAGCTGGCAGGGCGGTGGTCAGGAACAGAGTCAGATGGTTGCCCTGGGTGAGCTGAGCTCCTAGACGAGAGGAAGAGTTCAGGAAACAGTTCTGAGGGCAAAGCTGCCTTTCTCTGAGACATCTCAGGTCCCAGGGGCAGCAGGAAACACATTGAGGATTTTCTTTTGCCTCTGCAAAAAAAACAGATAGACTGTTGCTCAGCACCGGGCCAGCAGTCCCAGGGTGGCTTGGAGGGGAGCCAGCCTCAGCCCAGCGATGGGGAACTCTGCCCAGAGGTCGTGCCTCTCTCCGCTTCCCTGGCCCCTGGGGTCCACTCTGAAGTTCAGGTGCAGTCGCTGAAGACACTGGGTCATGGTCACTTTGACTCTCGCCGATTCTCGCAGACTGGACACCTATGGCAAGGACTCAAAAGGGCACAGCCTGGCCTCTGCCATGAAGCTGGACAGGCCCACTCTCCGTGGGTTTCCCAGGCAAACAGCTCCATCTTTGCAGCCACGCCCTGCCTCTGATGGCTCCACCCCACCCACAGCCTGGCAGGAGCCTCACCCCAGTCCCACCCCAGCCCAGCCCAGCCCCAGCCCCTTTCCTTCCCAGTCCAGCTCTGCTCCACCCCGCCCCACCCCAGCCCCAAGTATTTCTCCAGAAGCTCCACCTCACCCAGGTCTTTCCCACACTCTTCCTCCCACACTGCTCCTCCCAACTCCTCCCCTCTCTTCCACTCGGCTGCTCACTTCCTGGTCCTCCTCCGGGTCCCACTCCAGGCCCCTGGTCTTGAGGCTCCTCCCCGTCTGACCTTCCAGGTGCCTCAGAGCTTGGCGGATCTTAGTTTGTCTCCTAGCAGACAGGGCCAGTGAGGGAATGCACCTTTGTTCCTACGTGCGTGTCTATGTAACTGCGTGCCTGCGTGCCTACGTGCCTGCGTGCCTACGTGAGTAAGGGAAGCCATACACACTGGAAATGATGGGCGTCAGTGTTTGTGGGCACGATGCGACTGAGGCCAGCTGGTGCTGTCAGCTGTCTCGGTCCCAGTGGCAGATCACTGTCCTGCCTGGTGGCCGCAGCCCAGCCATCCCAAAGCGATTGTGACTCTCTCTGCTTGCAGGAAGGCGGAGCCTGTCTCAGGTATAGATGATACCTCCAGGCGGGGGTTTCCAGGCTCTGGGACAAGGAGTGCTTGCCAGGGGGCCGAGGCAGACCGTCTGGCCCCCTCCACGGCCTCAGTCCCCGCCCACTTTCTTTCCACGTGTGCATCCCAGTGATGCCCTGGGCCACATGGGAAGATGCCAGCAGACTTGCCCTCCAGCCTCCTACCCTGCCCCTGGACTATGACCTCACACAAGGCCCACCCTCCCGCTGCGAGTCGTCCCGACCCAAGCTTGACCCTGCAGGGCTCAGCTGCTTGTCCCCAGTTCCCCTCCTGGTGGGGCCCAACCACGAGTCCATGGAGGGCAGCCCACTGACTGTGGCGGCCCCTGGATCCTTCCAGAGTGGCAGGGTGAGGGAAGCAGTTGTTTTCTCCTGTATTGCAGGGTCTCCTGGGCTGTAAATCACAATCACTCCTGGGAGATGGGCTTATGTGCTATGGACTGAGACATCGTGGGGTCCCTGTCCCAGCCACATGAGGACAGGCAAGCTGCTGTGATGAGCAGAACCCACCCTGAGGGAACCTGCTCGTGTGTTTCTCATCAGTTGGGCCCTCCTGGAAACCCGTGGCTTGAGGCCCCTGCCAAGGAGAAGACCGTGGTAGCTGTTGTCCAAGATTGCTGTATTGTCACTGGTGACTTTCTCCCTGTTGCTCTGGTCCTCGTGCAGGTGAAGATGCCCAGTCAAGCAGGCAGAAGAGTGTTTTCTCCTCTGGCCACCAAGCAGGCACCCACTGCTTCAGGCTGTAGGAGTGCTTGCAGCCACTTCTTGCTCAGGGATTCCACCCACACAGGTGAGATTTGGAGGCTCTCCAGAGGAAGGGGTTGGGTTGGCTGAGAAACTGAATGCTGGCCACTGGGCAAGCCTGGGATCCAGTCACATACCCCAGTAGAAGACACAGCAATGGCCAAGCCCCTGGGCCAGCCAGGTTCTTTGTAACCAAGCCAGACCCGGTGAAGAGTGTGACCCTTTGTCACCCAGCAGGTGGGCAAACGTTCAACCGAATGATGATGCTCAGGGCCAGCCAGTGCATGAGGCCATGACACCCTAGCCTGTGGTTGGTGGAGTGGAAACAGGGGAAGCCTTTGTGGGAGGCCATTTGCTGGTGTGTGTCAGCACCTCGGGTGTGTGCCATGTGCCCTGGGCCACCTCCTGCATGGTTTTTCAATGAGTGTGTGATCATGTCGAGTGGCTGTATTGGCAGAATGAGCTTTCCCTTCCCTTCCATCAAGAGGGAAGCATCAGTAACTTGTGGGACCCCTGACACTGGCAGGTGTAAACAGACACATGAAGATGCGCAGACGTGGAAGAGTGTGCCCGAGGTGCTGGGAGTGGAGAAGCCATCTCCCCACTCCCCACTTGCCCCTGCAGAGAGATGTCCGGACAGGGCTGACCCTCTGGCTTCATTTGCTGGCAGTCACATCCGGATCACACTGGGTGGCTCATACTAGGATCCATGTTGGTTCAGGAGGCCCGGCAGCCAAGGTCGAGGTGTTGGCTGATGTTGGCTCTCATCAAGGCTGTGGAGCGTCTCTCCCATCTCTCCTCCATCTCTTCCAGGGCATTGCTGGCCTTGGTGGGTGTGTCTGGGCTTGGAGAGCTCTGCCTTCCTCTTCACCCCAGTTCCCTCGTGTGCCTGTCTGTCTTTAAATGTGCCCTTTATATGGGGACAGCTCTACTGTTAGAGGAGGGTCCATCCTTATTGTGCTCACTTGACCTCCATCAGCTCTGTGAAGAACTTTCCTTTGTCTGTAAGGTCACGCCAAGGTATTTGGGATTGGGACTCCAGCACCTGACTCTGAGGGTACACGATGTGAGTCCTCACACCCTACAAAGGCTCTGAGGAAGGAACACACTGGAATGTTCCAAGGATGGAAAGATGGCCTTTGTGGCCACTGGGGGTGAACCCAGGGTCGAGAAGAGCAGGCCACCAGGGTAGGAGCTAGATCACATAGGGCCTCGTGGGCCTGTGAGAACTGTGGCTCTGCTGTGCTCGGGGAGGAAAAGGCCCAGAAGGCCCTGAGCGGGTGCGGGGAGCAGCTTGAAAGAGCTGACTCTGGGAGCTGCCTTGATTGATTATCAAGGGTCTGTTCGCAGACATAGCTCTCTGTCCCGCCACCCCTCTGAAATTTACTATCCAAGTTAACTCCTAACAGACCATTAGTGAGCCTTGAATGCACACAAGGTGCAGATAGATGGCTTTGCACGACTGCCCTTAAGATAAGTAGGATGCCTTTGGCGCCATGAGAGAGCTCTGGTGATTGTTATCTTAAAGATGATGTACATGGGGAAGAATTTTCTTTGGGATGCCTCTCTTCTTGGTTTAGTATATATGTAACCCTGAGAAATAAAGAATCATCGTTGACTGCAGCGATCCTCTCGACCCCATCTGTTCTGTCTCCTTATTTCTTAGCCTAAAGGAACGCGTCGTGTTGCTCGCTGAAATCTTCCGGCTGGCCCGGCAAGCGGGGTGCCCTTGGGACCTTGTCCCCATCCTCACAGCCATGTGGAAACGGAGGCCCCTTGCAAGGTGCTGAGACCCTGCTGACGTTCAGGCTCACAGCTCTGCTCCTCTGCCTCCACCCGCCTCCAGTGAGCAGGGACCACCCCCCTCCAGGTACAGGGAAAGAAGTGAGAATGGTGGTGCGTGTGTTCAAGTCCCCTGAAGTCATGGGCTACATATCTATGCCTCTGTGCCTCCTCAGCCATCGAACGAGGTGACGATAACCTAGTGGATTATTTGAAGTCTGAATTCTGTGATCCCTGCATGGTGCCATCCTAGGCCCTGGTGGTGACATGGAGTGCACCCATCTCAGGAGTTCCTGCTCTTCTTTGTTCTTTCTCTAGGCTCTGGGCAGGGCCCGGGACATCTGCTGACAGTGGAGGCAGTGGTATGGGAAGGACTGGGTGGAAAGTGGCTCCCAAAGTTACAGGGAAGACACCTGGCAGGGCTTTTGAGGTCCAGGGTGCCCCATGGCCGAGTCCACATTGGTTAGCATAGATCTGCCCTCATCATCCCTGGGCTAAGACGGGGGATCTGCAGAGCATGGGCAATGATGGGGCCGCAGAGCTGAAAGGTGGGGTGGTGGCAGGGAGTGGGGGAAGCCAAGCCCAGGACAATGCCTGTCTGTGCTGGGAGAGGACCAGAGCCTGGCCTCTGGGCTGTGAAGCCAGGGGCTTGCCCTCCCTCCTCAGTGCTCTCAGGGTTTCAGGGCCCTCTGTCTTGGAATTCACCTCATGCCTTTCTCCCGCTGTCCCACCCTCCTTGCTGACCTCCCCACAGACTGCATGGGATGGATGGGTCCTCTGGGTTGCCACCCTGCTATCAGTGGACTGCGTGGAGACAGATGGAAAGAGCCAGCCTTCTCTCCAACCCATGCTTTCTGTGTCAGCAGATTTGGAGGATGCTCAGGCTCGTGGGGCTGAGGTCCAGCCCAGGGCTGTGAGCTTGCAGGCCACTGAATCACACTCCTGACCTTTGTGGTTTTGTGTTTCTGCAGCCACATGAAGACCTGGGAGCCCTGGGAGATGAAGTTCGGCTGTCTGCTCTTCTGACGGGCCTATGCAGGTTTTGTCTTAAACGGTGTCAAGACCCTGGAGATGGAGATGCCGTGGCAGCCCATGCTACGTGGCCACCAGCACCGTCCACATGGCACACCGGGACTGGGAGGACGCGGCCTGGCGGGAGCTGCTGGAGCAGAGGCTGGGGATGAGCCCCACCCAGATCCAGGCCTTGCTGCGGGACGGGGTAAAGTTCAGTCATGGAGTGATCGTGGGTAAGTGATGCCCTGCCTCCTGCTGCCCGCATGGCCCCCAGCACTGCCCTGGATCTTGGCCGGATTGTGCTTGTTTGTTTTCTGTTGAACTAGTTTGTGAGGTTGGGCATGGCGGCTGAGGTTTCTTCAGAGGGACAGCAAGGGTCCCTGGGCTGGGAGCCAGCTGCCCGAGGTGCCTGATCACCACTCTGGGCCTCAGTCCCCATTTGTGCTTGAGGCAGAGGTGGGTCCAGGTCTGCACGTGGCACTTGTCTGTGTGCCTGTGTGTCTGTGTCCCCACGTGTGTCTGTGTGCCCGGCAGAGACCGTGAGAGGCAGTAAAGCACCCAGCCTGGGTTCCATACCCACACTGCCTGAAGCAGGGCCTAAGCAAGTCCCCTGACTCCCCAGGGGTGAGGCCCCACAGCAACACCTGTCTGCTGGTAAATCCCCTGGGGACCTGATGTCTGCTGGCCCCCGCTGGGGCCCTCCTGCTCTGTCCCTGGGGCCTGCAGTGGGCAGACTGAGAGCTGCCTGTGGCCTGGTGGGTTCATGGGGCACCAGGCCTCTCCCTTTCATTTTGCTCCCTCCCTCGCTTGGCCTCGCAGTGAGTTCCCTTTGCCGAGGTGAGCCCGTCTGAAATGCTCAGCCAGAGGACCCAGTTCACCTCGGGTTCCCTCCATGATACGGTCTTAGTCTCAAGCAGGTGCAACTTTGAATGACCTTGTTCTCATTCTGTGTCCTGTCTTTGCACACATCTCATGGTCATCGGGGGCATTTTGCTGTGCCTAGAAAACCTAGGTCCCAACTAGGTGGAGGAGCTGGAGAATCAAGGCCTGCTACCCTACCTGCAACAGAAGTACATGACTGCGCTTGCCAACCCCTGCTGGCTGCTGCAGCCCATCGATGGGAGGGGCAGGAAGGACATCTTCCAGGTGAACATCCTCCAGCACCTGATCCTCTTTGGGCAGGAGGCCTGTCCAGACTGGGCTCTCGAGAGGAAAGTGACCGAGACCAGACATGCTGATACCATGCAGTCACCATTGCGCTCTGGACTTGCCCATCTGGTTCTGTCTGAATCGGCCCTGTGCTGTGGTGCCCACTTGGCGCGGGGCTGGGGGCAGGGACTCCCCTCATGTGATGCTGCTCTGGAATCAGTGAGAGTCTCTGGGACTTTGACCTTTATGAATTGATGGCGTTGCCAGTTGTTTTGGCCCTGCTGGATCTGGGTGGTTGAGAGAAATGTGTTGTGGAAACAGGTTAGTGTTTTTCCCTCTCTGTTCTGGTCCAAAGTCCCAGATGTTGGAACAATGACCAGGGGGTGATGGGGGAAGGCTGGGGGCAGGGCTGCACATCGGCAGGCAGAGAGGCCCACAGGCCCAGAAACAGGCCACTGGTTATCCTTGCACGTGACCCTTGTCCTACTGTAAAGTGTCCCTTGGCTCTCAAAGCATGTCTGTTGGACACAGTGCCTGGCCGCCTCACGCCCAAAGAGAGGCCCCTAAATACAGCTGTGAGGGCAGAGCGACTAGGGCTGGTGTTCACCTTGTGGAAACCTTGTACTTGTCTTTGGGTTTGGGGTAATGTGTTTGCAAGGCACTTGGCGGCTGGCGTGACCCTGCTTTCCAGTGAGTCTCCTGGGGAGGCCCCTGGATAGGGAGCTGGGACACTCAGCTGCTGATCAGAAACTTGTGGCATCGTTGGGGGACACTTGAGGATCTCTTCTACTTCAGGGTGCATGACTCATGGAAGGTGACACCCCAAAGTCGGAAGCCCAGTTGGGCCGTCTGCTGAGTGGCAGGCAAGGCCCAGGGACCTGTCCGTCCTGGGCTTGCCTCAGCACTCGGCTCATGAGTCAGATGCTTGGATGAATCTGTGAAATGCTGCTGTTTCAGATGAAAAGGGACCGTGGGAACTGGACCAAAGCCTGTATGGGGCGTGGGCTTCCAGCCTTTTCTGGCTCATCTTGTGCCATGTGTGATTACAATGGACAGATAGAAAGAACACAGACTCGCAGTTCTTGTTTGATTGTTTATTGTCTCCACTGGAGTTTTGCTTTACTTTATTAGAGCCAGAAATCTATTTTGATTACAAAAGAGTGCTTTTGAGTGTCCCTAGGGATCTGGCAGCTCAGGGATTGGGCTTGTTCTTGACCTGCTCACAGAGGGCACACTTATAATCTGAGGATTCTCCCTGCTCCTCCTTTGAATCAGGGGTTTCGACTGGGACCATGACTGAAAAGAGCGCCATCAGGATGGAGTAACAGGTTGAAAGGTTGTTGCTGACCCATGAAAAGACTCTGGGATTCTTGGCCTCCGGAGGAGAATTCAATCCGGGGCCAGAGACAAGGCTTGATCGCTCAGAGCTTTTGTGTAATAAAGTTTTATCAAAGTATAAACGAGATAGAGAAAGCTTCTGACATAGACATCTGAAGGCGGCAGACAGAGTTCGCCCCTGCTAGTTTTTAGCTGGATGTTATATAGTCACTAGCAGTCTGTTAATGAAAGAAAGGAATGTCTTAAAACTCAGAATGGCACCAGGCCTCTCATCCATAAGATGTATTTTGGGATACTCTTGGCACCAGAGGAGTCATCCCAGGCCATAAAGCGATTGACTTGAATCTTGTAGAAGGGCAGATCACCATACAAATAGTTTCGTTTACATAGGTTAGGGGAACAATGTCTGAGTATAACATAATGGTTTGTCAAGTCAGTTCTGAGCCATTAGAGTCTGGGGTAAATGCATAGTATGTTAATACAGCTTGAGACAAGCATTTCCATAAGAAAAATGCATTGGTTAACTCAAGGTTTGAGAATAGTCAACTTCAGGTGGAACCAGGTGTCATTATGGCAACACAGTATTTTAAGAGAAACCTCCTTTTAAAATTTGTGTCAGTTCAGTTCAGTTCAGTCGCTCAGTCGTGTCCGACTCTATGACCCTGTGAACCACAGCACGCCAGGCCTCCCTGTCCATCACCAACTCCTGGAGTCCACCCAAACCCATTTCCATTGAGTTGGTGATGCCATCCAACCATCTCATCCTCTGTCTGCAGGAGCAAGGAGGAGACTGGGAGCGAGGAGGTTGAGGTGGATGCAGCCTCCCCCGCCTCAGCCCCCAAGAGCTTCACATTCACCAGGCCCTGGGCCTCGCCTGGATCCTAAAGGTCTTCCTTGGGCTTGCTCAGCTCAGTCATCCTGACCACGAGTGTGATGCCTGGGATCAAACCACAGACAGGAGTGAGGCAGGGGAATAGATGGGGATGATGGGCCTGGGGGAGAGAGGGGTTGTGAGTGGCCTCGGCTGAGAAATGCATCCTTAGTGGTCTGACACAGACCACTTACAGGTCTTCCCTTGAGGGGTGCTTTCAGACCTCACAGGGGCATGCCTCTGGGGCGACCAGTCCCCTGGCTGCCTGAAGGAGGATGTGAGGTGGCTCCCCACGGTGCAGACAGCACAGTCCAAGATTTCTGGGGCTGACAAGGTGTGAGGGTTAGGCCCTTGTGGGGTCCCCTCTATTCTGGGAAGGGAAGCCCTGTTGCACACTTAGGACACCCTCCTTACTTGACTCCTAGCACTGGCTGGACCTCCCCTACTCTCTGACCTCAGGACATGGGCCTCAGACTTCTGCCTTTGCCTTCTGGTTCCTGTGAGAGACATGGAGGGGGCACCTCAGCAGTATCCTGTGGCATAGCCCTGAGCGTTCTGGGATGGTACAAGGGGTGGACTCTGTGAGGTCCTCCCAGTTGTGCGGTGGGAGGTCTCCTTGGGGTTCCCTTGTAATGTTCACCTTTCCCGTGGCACAACCTGGTCCCTTCCCTCTGGGGGCCTGCATAGAAACTCAGAAAAAGAACAGAAAGTGCTAAGGAGCCCCACATGTGGCCACACCTGCTCAGGGCCTCCCGTAGGCCCTCAGCTCCTCCTGACATCCTGCCTGGCCTTCCAGCACTAACCACAGTGGTGGGGGTCTGCTCAGTCCTCCCTCGGGGTCCGGGAAGCCCACCCTCTGTGGACCTGAAGCCTCAGCCTTCTGCCTGATCACCTCAGGTCTCGAGGTCCCTAAGCCAGAGGTCAAGAAACTGCTCACCCTGTTCGCCCCACTCTGCGGCCTCCAAGACCCCCATCAAAGGCAAGGATCCCTCCTCATGTTAGGGTCTAACTGCCTCATTCCTTCCTCTCATGGAGGCTGGGCTCCAGGCAGGATGCAGGATTATCCTGTCCTCCATTTTGAGGCCCTCCCTCTCTCATGAGGCCCCCAGTCTCTCTGAGACCTGCATGTGAGGAAGGCAGACGGGCCTACTGTGCTCTTCTCACCTCAAGGGCTCCCACGTATGACTTCAGGGGCAGGGATCTCTCGGGTTCCATCAATCCTCCCTCAGGGTCCTCTCAGTTCTCCTCAGGCACCTCACCTTGCCCCCGGGCAGGACCTGGATTCATGCCTCTCCCCAACTGAAGCCTTGTCCCTTATACCAGGGCCCCAATCTCTCGAAGACACGGATGTCAGGAAATCCGACCATGCCTGTTTCACTCATTCTATTCCACTGTTGCCCTGGACTGACAACGGAGATGGGTTTCTCTGAGGTGCCCTCTGATTGGGGTCCATGGTCCCCTAGTCCCTCCTAGGATCCTCAACTTGACACCCCGCAGGACCTGGGAAATTGTCTTCCTGAGTCCCCACCTCACATGTGAGGTCTCAGTCTGAGACCCAGATATCAGGAACTCCTCCCCCACACCATGTCCATAGTATGAGACCTGTATGTCAGGAAGTCTGACCATGTTCTCCTGCACTCATCCTACCCCAGGGATGTCAAGGACCAACAGCAGGGACTGGCTTCTCTTAAGTCTCCTCTGATTGGGGTCCAGGCTCCCCTCAGTCCCCCCTCAAGGTCCTCACCTAAACTCCTTCAGAACCTAAGAATCTCCCCTCCAATCTCTGAGGCTTCGCCCCTTATATCAAGTCTCCAATGTCCCTGAGACCCAGAGCTCATGCCCCCGTGAGAGTCGTCCCGGGCTGACAGCAGGTGCCGGGACCGGAGGGATTCCCTGTTTCCTCCCTCAAGGTCCTCATCTTGAGCCCTGGCAGGTCCAGGGATGCCCTTTGTGTTTACCGGCTGCAGGGCCATCACTCCAAGGCCATCACCTCACTGAGACCCCAAAGGGAAGCCTGTGGACGTGACACCAGGGCTCCAAACCAAGGGCTTCCCAGAGATGAGATGATGCCCTGGGCGTTCCTCCACTCTCCTTCTGCTCTTCACTTTGACTCTCAGCAGGTCTGAGCACCATCCTCTGTCCCTAACCTTGCTCCCCTTAGAACCAGGCCCTCCCTAGCCAGGACCCCTGAGAAGCAAGTGGGAGTAGGGGGCTCATTCCTACAACCCTGCCGTGGTCTCCCAGGGCTGACAGCAGTGTCGACCTGGATGTCCTGGGGCCCCAGAGGCCCCCTCAGGGCTCTACCTTGACTCCTAGCATAGCTGGGTTCCTTCACTCTGCTGACCTGAACCCGGGCACCTGACCCAGGCCCTCACCTCTCCCCTCCCAGCGGGATCAGTGACATTACATCTGGACACCACGCCCAACAGTCATCCAGGGCTGTCAAGAGGGCTGCACGTGCACCCCCTGGGGACCCTCAGTCTCCTCTGGTCCTCACCTCGAGTCTCCACAGCACATGGGCCCCTCCCTCTGCCCACCTGAGACTGGCCCCAAAGACCAAGCCTATGACTCCCTGAGTTAACTGACAAAGTGGGGGGGGGGGCGGTGTGGAGACTCAGCCTGACAGCCCAGACCGGGGCCCCCAGGAGTCCCAGTTGGGCTGGAGTTGTATTTCATAGGATCCTCTGTTCTGGGGTGACTGGACCCCATTGTCCTCTCTCAGGAGGGCACCTCGTTAACCTTTGAGAGAAGGCTGCAGTCCTAGCACAGATGCTGGATGGGGGTGCTGCTGTGCCCATGACCTTGGGGGAGCACCGGGATCCACTCACCTTCCCACCAGGGCCCCTCAGTGTCACCACACTTTGGAAATTTTTGTATAAATGATGTTTTAGCTGAAGAGTGTGGGCAGCGGCAGGTGAGTCAGCAAGAACTCAGCAGCCTGGAGATGGCCTTGGCTGCTCATAGTGACTTCACACTTCTCCTCTCTGGGGCATCCCCAGGGTCGTCTCCTGGTGGCTCTCTTCGGCTGGTCTGCATGGATGCCCCCCCCACCCCCGCCATGAGCCCTTCTTGTGCAGAGTGGCCAGAGGGGCACTTGGGGGCCACAACTTGTGAGTCGTGGGTTCAAAGTCCCCACTGGTCGGGCGACTTTAGACTCTTCCCCCAGGAAGGAGAGATGTTCAGGAGGAGGGTGGGTCGCTGCCCTGCCCTGCCCCTGGGGCCTCTGAGGGCCAACTGCAGTTTGGCCCAGCCTCCATGATAGCCTGGCTGCCGTCTCCCCTCTACAACTCCCCAGAGCAGCGCTCAGAGGCTGGAGGTGCTGCCTGAGTGAGGCTTGAGCATCCCCAGGTTTGCTGAGGGTGGGGGCATGCAGAGCTCATCATCTGAGGGGTTTGCATTGGGCCTTGGGAGGCCCCCTGGCCATGACCTCAGACCCTGGAGATGGGGACCTTCCCTTCCTTTCCAGAGGCTCAGCAGATGGCTGAGCACCTTGCTGCCCAGTCACAGGCCTTGCTTGTGGGGTCGGGCGTTCACAAGACACAGGCCATGGGGACTCATCACCCTCCCCTGGCAGTTTGTAGCTCAAGTCATCCCAGGGCCTTGGTTCTTGACAGTTCCCAGGGAGTCCCAGGCGGTTCCTCCTGCAGAGACCTGGCAATCCAGAGCACCGCCAGCTTTGCTCACCACAGGCTAAGCCTTGTTTCTGTCATCCAGAAATCAGCCTCTTCCAGCCTCCCCACCTCATCCATGTCTGGCCATGGCACCTCCCTTTGTGAAGGGACAGAGCAAAGGAGCACAGGGGAAGAAGGGGCCACTGAGGACCCAAGATGAACGCTGGGCCGAGGGAGGCTCGGGCAGAGCTGGTGGGAAGTGAGTTGGCCATGGATCACCGGCTCCCCAGGGTCTTCCTGGTTGGGCCTCCAGGGTCACCGTTACCTAGTTGGAGCCCTTGTGAGGCAGGCCCCCTCTCTGAGACACCCTGTCTGGTTAAATTGCATTTCCACTCTCCTAGACACTGTCACCTGTTCGGCCCTGGGGACTGAGTTAAACCTGTGCCTCTGGAGCTGCCTGGCCTCTCCTCTGGTGGCCTGGGCATGTGTGGGGCTCGAGACAGTTTGATTGTCCAGGGCCAGCTCATCAAGACCATGCTCCCTCCCTGCAATCCTGTGTGACCTCAGGCTGCCACTTCTGCCTGGCCCAGGAGGATGTGTGCTTAGCCAGTTCACTCTGCAGACATCAGTCAAAATCTACCAAGGACTGAGCGGTGGGGGTGAAGTACCACATGGGTCTCTTTTGATATCAGGCAGTCTTGACTTTGTAAATAAAAGTTGCTTTTTGTGACAAGCAGGTGACTTGTGATTGCAATCTGCATGTCTCCCCTTTCTCTACAGATTTACAGGTAAGCAGGTGCCACACATGCTGAGGTTTCTGGGGACGTGGTCTTTAAGTAGCAGCGTCTGCATGTGATTCCAGGTCACATATGGCATATGGATGTCAAGACAGAAAAGCCAATGAAACCTTCTGAAATTTAAGCATTTCCCCAGGCTGTGAACCTTCATAAGGGGCTGCCTTTTGGCTTGGAATTGAGCAGCCCGGTCGGGCGTCACAGCAGCTCAGTGCTGAGGCTGACAGAGCCCTGGGCTGCACCGCCCTGTGTCACTTCTCAGGGGCCTCCTCTGCCTGTGGCAGACTGCTAACAAGGGAGACCCAGCCTTCTGGTTCCTGTGATCTGCTGTGTGCGCTCTCCCCTCCCCTGACTTTGGAGCCATTGTCTCTGCAGCATGACCCTGGAGGGCTATTTGCTATGCTCCTCAGGACAAACAGTCTTTTAAGAGAAACTGCATTATAAACTGGACACCCCAGCAAGCAGAGGGTGCTGATGTGTCACACCCTCGGAGTGCTCAGCTGAAAAGGGAAAAGAAAAGAGAAACAAGAAAATGTCACCAGGTGCAGACCCTGCAATGAAGCCAAGCCTCAAGCCTGCTGTCCAGACAGCAGCGAGCCCCCAAACTGAACACCTGCAGGCCTCGGGCAGAGACCACAGGCTCCAGCCCTGTGCATCTCAGGACAGTAAGGGCTCTTTTGGGGCCCCCAAGAAGGGGAGGCCTAACTTCTCCTCTTCTGTCAAGTGAGTAGCCTGCTGGATGGACAGTGTCCCTGTACCTGTGAAGTCACTCCACCAGGCTCTTGTCAAGCCCTTGGTGTGTCTTTTAAATGAGTGGGTCCAGAGCATCTGAAGGGCTTCCCCAGCTGTATATGAGGTGCCCGCACTGTGCTGAGGGTGGCTGGCTATCTATCTTGCCTTCACGGGCAAGCAGCTGCCTGAGGGGACTCAAAATGATCAGCCAGGCCCAGGATGGAGGCACTGAAGACGTGGGCTGGGTGGGAAATTCCTCATGTTATCAAGCGCTTTATTGCCGTGCAGTGTTCTGACCACAGGGCTGTCTCTACCTCTCTGAATAGGGTGTATATTTGGCGTCCTCTGGGGATGCACCTGAAGGGGGTGGGGATTACGGGAAAGAATGGCTGGAGATTGTGGGAAAGAGGGGCTACCTGAGCAGTAATAGAAGGGGTTCTGGGGCTGAGCCACGATGTGCATCAAGGAGGTGCACAGAAGCACCAGCGTGGCTTCTGGGAGCTGCCAGGGGGCAGGCTGAAGATCTGGGTGGGCACAGTGGTGGGGCCCACCACCATCACAGAAGGAGCCATCTGGGCAGGAGACCAGTTGAAGCAGAGCCAGAGGCTCTCGATGGGCAGGGCCACCTCCTCAGGACAGGGACTAGTGAGACTGGAGTCTGCGTCCCCTAGGGCTGCCAGGCATCAGGACCCATCAAGAGGGGTGTGGCTGCTGTCCCCGGACCAGCAGCAGGGACGGCATAGGTCCTGGCCATGGCGGTGGTGGGGGCAAGTTTCAGGTGGCTTGCAGTCCCCTGGGCACCCTCAGGCCAAGGTGACAGGCTGTCCTGTGGCTGCATTGTGCTGGGTGCAAGAGTGATGCCTAGGGCTGCCCTCCTGCCCTCCACCTGCTGAGACACAGACTTAGCACCCCTCTCCTCTTCATCTGCCCAGGAGGTATGGGCTGTCTCTCTCCAACATGGGACTGCAGCAGAACTGTAACTGGGATTCACTGAGAGAGAGAGAGAGAGAATAGCAAAGTTCAATTCTCATAAGGTTTACTGAAACTAGCACCCTCCTGGCTAGACACCTGGGTGCTCTCACCCAGCCATTCCCAGGCCTCATGGAGAAAGTGGGACCCTGTCCCACAGGAGGCAGTGTCCCAGCTTGCCCATCCTCAACACTCACTAACTCAACATTGACTCTTGCACTTGGAAAATGACTCAGAGTGGCCCAAGAGTATTGATACAAGACCCAGAGAGGGGACTCGACATTTGCAGTGGGCAGACTGCAGAAGCTTCTCTGCTTTCTCTGCAGGTGTTGATCCCTGGCCTGCACTTCCTCGGCTGACCAGGACACTTCCCAGGAAAGGACCTGTGTTCCCTGCACTAGACTTCTGTTCCACAGCTATGTGCGTCATGTGCTTAGTCACTAAGTCATGTGTGACTCTTTGTGACCCCATGGACAATAGCTCACCAGGCTCCTCTGTCCATGGGGATTCTCGTGGCAAGAATACAGGAGTGGGTTGCTCTGCCCTGCTCCAGGCGATCTTCTCAACCCAGTGATAGATCCCAGGTCTTCCTCCTTACAGGTGGATTATTTCAGGTCTGAGCCACGAGGGAGTCATAGAGGCACACAAACCCCTCTCCCCACCTGCTTCCACCCAGGGACCATACGCTGGTCCCCAGTCCTATCTTTACACATAGCTTTCCCGGCAGACCTGCCACCGTCCCTGGCGGCTCTGAGGTTGGCACCCACCCTGCCCCCAGGGCCCAGCAGGTACTCCCCTGCCTTTACCTTGCTCAGGAGACAGGGGGGCTCCTCTGTGAGCAGGTTGGTCAGGCAGAGCGAGGTGAGCAATCCCTGGCACGCTTTGCTGAATCCATACAGGCTAAGCAGGTGGATGAAGCTCTTCATACAGTCTGTCTCAAACAGCTTGTCTGAGCCCACCCTCTCCAAAAGGTTCTCTAAGAGCCCCTCACTGATGCCTATGCAAGTGCCGTCCTCCCAGAAGATGGACACAAAGCAGTGACTGTTGACGATGGTCCACCTCTTCCTGGGAAAGGGGAGGGGGAGGAGGCTGCCCGCTCCCGTCAGGCAGGGCACCACATTGGTGTGCAGCCTCTTCAACAAAGGCTCTCCACTCAAAGCCAGGAAAGCGCTCTCTTCCAGCAGCAGCTTGAAGCTGCATTGGCCGGTGGGCACGGGCTAGGCCAGGGCAACTGAAAGGTCCACAGGGAGGAGTGCAGCTCCCTGAGCTGAGGGCTGGAGCCCCTGTGATTGGAAGAAAGTGAAGCCCCCCGAAGTCGGGCACCCTGTGCATCACGGGGCCCTCCTTGTCCACAGCCATGTGGACTGTGGTGCATCCCTCTTTCCTGGAAAAGGGACAGTACAGTGGCCAGGAGCAGTCCAGGCTCACAAGGGTGCTTGGCCCCTCACCAAAGGCCTCTGCTTACTCGGGGCTGACATCACAAGACAGTCATTAAGTGACCTAATAAAGGGCCGGCTGCACCCAGGCTAGTCAGAGTGCCAGCCTCCTGGTCCACGGTCATCATGGCAGTGGGCACCATGACACTAGTGCACAGGTGGGAAGTTTCAGGCCCAGCCCTTGTGTAAACCATGCATGACATTCTGGTCCTGGAGCCCTGGGGCCAGGCAGACACATACAGACAGAGGTGTGACCTTCAAAGTCAGCCCCTCCTCTGTGTTCACGGTTGACTTGAGGGTTGTGCATGGCAACCTTGGGCTCAAACACAGCCACGTCCAGGGTGGGGGGTCCATGGTCAAGGGTACAGCCACCCGGCCCTCTCTGCACTGTTGCTGGCCAAGCAGCCAGCCCCCACACAGACCCTCTCCGGGCCCTGCCATTGGTCTGCGGGAACCCCAGGGTGGGGGCTGTAGAGAAATTGGCTAAAGTCCCAGGGACACAGGAGGAGGACAGGCCATCATCTTCTGGGCTCCACAGCCTGCCCATGTCCACCCCCGGCTGCCCTTGCTCTGCACACCGCGGTCCCAGGCACGTGGGAGGGGGCAGTCACCTGAGCCTTCACACACAGTGTGGCTCCCTTTCTTGAGACCGCCATCCATGGGACCTCCATCTGGCTCTGCGTCCAGGCTGTGACAGTTGCCGTCCTGCTCTGGGGCCTGATGCTCTAGCATCAAAGAGGCAAGCATGCAGGGCAACTCACATGGGCGGTCCACCCTGTTAATGCCCTCCACTCCAACTCCGCTCCTGGGGTTGAGGAATTTCCTGAGATTTCCAGAATCAGAAATGCCTCTGACCTTGAGGCATCAGCAAGCTGGGGCCCAGGAGCCCAGCCCAGTGGATGAGAGAGAGGGCTCAAGTGAGGAGATGCCAAGGCAGGCACCTCGGTGCTGCTGATCCCCAGCTGCCTGGTTCACCCACTGTGACCTCTGCTTCCCCACATGGGTAATCCTAGGGGCACCTGTCTCACGGGGTCCTGAGGACTCAGGGGAGGTACAGGAGGTGGCGAGGTTCCTGACACTTAAGCCTGCCATGTGGTTATGGGAAAGCGGGCTGTATCTCACAGCAAGTCTGCATAAGGACTGATCTCCCAGTGGACCTTGGCTCCATACGGGAAGCCTACCATCATCAGCGAGGGGTTGGCTTCCTTGTCGATTCTTGCAAACTGGGGGCTGAAACACCTCCTGAATTAAATGTCTCTAGAGACAGCTCAGGTGAGCTAGATAGAATTGCCCAGTGTTTCCCATAGACAGAAGCCCTACTCAGTGCCTCCTATGTGACCCAGGGATGCCTCAGATCCCTGAAAAGCCGAGTTCCATTTTAGACTGTCTGGGACCCTGCAAACACTCACGGCTGCCTCCTCAGCTATCAGGATTGTGGCAGGGCACACCCTGCCAATGGCTGAATCCCCAGGCCCCGCTTCCCTCTCTGTATGTTCTGGCTGTCCCTGCATACTCCTAAGAGATGCTCAACCACCCCTGCGCCCCTTGGCTGCCCATGGCAGCTTGAGGTTCCCTTTTGTTCTGGCCGAGAGACCTCCCATCTTCTTCATCCAGAAACTACTAGAGCTCACCGATGAATTCAGTGAAGTGACAGTAAACAAAATCAATATGTAAAAGTTGATTCATATTTCAGTACACTAACAGTGACAAGCAGAAAGATAACTTCAGGATATTATCCCATTTACCATTAAATAATCCCATTTAACTGCATCCAAAAGAATAAACTACTGAGAAATAAACCTACCTAAGGAGGTAAAGCTTCCCTGGTGGGTCAGATGGTAAAGCATCTGCCTGCAATGAGGGAGACCCGGGTTCAATCCCTGGGTTGGGAAGATCCCTTGGAGAAGGAAATGGCAATCCACTCCAGTACTCTTGCCTGGAAAATTCCATGGACCGAGGAGTCTGGTAGGCTTCAGTCCATGGGGTTGCAAAGAGTCAGACACGACTGAGCAACTTCACTTCAAGGAGGTAAAAGACCTGTACTTGGAAAACTGTAAGATATTGAGAGAAATATATCAGCACAAGATGGAAAATTATACCATGTTCTTGGATTGGAAGAATCAGTTTTGTAAGATAACTATACTACCCAAGGCAACCTACAGATCCAATGTAACCCCTACCAAATTACCAATGGCATTTTTCACATAACTATAAATTTGTATGGACATAAAAGACCCCAAATAGCCAAAACCATCTCTAGAAAAAAGAACAGCCTTGGAAGGACTTCCCTGGTGGTCCAGTGGTTTAGACTCCATTCTCTCAAAGAAAGGGGACCCAGGTTTGATCCCTGATCAGAGAACTAGATTCCACACACAGTAACTAAGAGTTAGCAGGCTCCAACTGAGATTCACATGCCACAACTTAGAGTTCACATGCTGCGGCTGCAGGTAAAGACCCTGCATGCCACATCTAAAAAGATCCCAAGTGCCAAAACTGAGGGTTCCGAATGCCATGCCTGAGGATCCCACATGCCTCAATGAAATCAAAGATCCCATGTGCCGTACCAAAGACCAGGCTCTGTCAAATAAAGTAAAAAGAAAAAAAGAACAGCACTGGAGGAATCAAGCTTCTTGACCTTAGACTATACTACAAAGCTATTGGAATCAAAACACTATGGTACTGGCACAAAAACAGACATACAAATCAATGAAATAGGATAGAAGTCATAGAAATAAACCTATGTACCTATGGTCAATTAATCTACAACAAAGGAGGCAAGAATACAGTATACAGTGGAGAAAAGACACTCTCTCCAGCAAGTGGTGCTGGGAAAATTGGACAGCTGCATGTGAAAGAATGAAATTAGGACATTATCTAACACTATATACAAAAACAAACTCAAAATGGATTTAAGACTGATGTGTAAGGTTGATTATGTAAAACTTCTGCATGAAAACATGGGCAGAACACTCTTTGACATAAATCACAACAGCCTTGTTTTTGGATCCATCTCCTATAATAAAGGAAATAACAGCAAAAATAAACAAATGGGATTCCCAGGTGCCGCTACTGGTAAAGAACTTGCCTGCCAAGGCCGAATACATAAGAGAAGAAGGTTCAATCCCCGAGTTGGGAACATACCTTGGAGAAGGGCATGGCAACCCACTCCAGTATTCTTGCATGGAGAATTCCATGGACAGAGGAGCCTGGTGGGCTACAGTCCATAGGGTGGCAGAGAGTCAGACATGACTGAAGCTACTTAACATAGCACAGGGACCTAATTAAACCTAAGAGCCACTGCATAACAAAAGAAACCACTGAAAAAAATGAGAAGAACTTACTGAATGAGAGAAAATATTGCAAGTGATTGATGTGGGGTTAATATCCAACATATATAAATAGCTTAAAAACATAGTGTCAGTAAACACACACACACACACACACACCACATACACATAATGGAATAGTACACAGCCATGAAAATGAACGGCATTTTGCCATTTGCAACAACATGGATGGACCTTGAGGGCAATATGCTAAGTGAAATGAGTCAGACCGAGAAAGACAAACACTGCATGATCTCACTTAGATGTTGAATTTAAAAAATAAAACAGACTAATAACCTCAGATAAGCAGATGACACTACCCTTATGTCAGAAAGTGAAGAGGAAATAAAGACACTCTTGATGAAGGTGAAAGAGGAGAGTGAAAAAGCTGGCTTAAAACTCAACATTCAAAAAATGAAGATCATGGCATCCGGTCCCATCACTTCACAGCAAATAGGTGGGAAACAATGGAAACTGTACAGACTTTATTTTCTTGGGCTCCAAAACCACTGAAGATGGTGACTGCAGCCATGAAACTAAAAGATGCTTGCTCCTATATTAAAGGAAATAACAGCAAAAATTAACAAATGGGCTTCCCAGGTGCCACTACTGGTAAAGAACTTGCTGGCCAAGGCAGAAGACATAAGAGAAGAAGCTTCAATCACTGAGTTGGGAAGATAGCCTGGAGAAGGGCATGGCAACCCACTCCAGTATTCTTGCCTGGAGAGTTCCATGGACATAAGAAAAGCTATGACAAACCTAGACAGTGTATGAAAAAACAGAGACACTGCTTTGCTGACAAAGGTCCATCTAGTAAAAGCTGTGGTTTTTCCAGTAGTCATGCATGGATGTGTGAGTTGGACCATATAGAAGACTGAGCACTGAAGACTTGATGCTTTTGAACTGTGGTATTGGAGAAGAATCTTGAGAGTCCCTTGAACTGCACGGAGATCCAACCAGTCCATCCTAAAGGAAATCAGTCCTGAGTTTTCACTGGAAAGACTGATGCTGAAGCTGAAACTCCAATATGTTGGCCACCTGATGCAAAGAACTGACCCATTAGAAAAGACCCTGATGTTGGGAAATATTGAATTCAGCAGAAGAAGGGCAGGGAAGAGGGTGAGATGGTTGGACGGCATCACCAACTCAATGGACATGAGTTTGAGCAAGTTTCGGGAGATTGTGAATACTGGGAAGCCTGGAGTGCTGCAGTCCATGGGTTCTCAAAGAGTTGGACATGACTGAGCAACTGAACAACAACTGAATATTAAAATAGAAGAAGCTGACTCACGGACACAAAGAACAAATTAGTGGTTACCAGTTGGCAGAGGGAAGGAGATAGGGGCAAAGTAGGAATAGGGGAGTAAGAGGTACAAACTATTATGAATAAACTAAGCTACAAGGGTATATTGCAAAACATGGGGAATATAGCCAATATTTTGTGATATCTATAAATGGTGTATAACCTTTAAAATTGTAAATAACTATAGTGTGCATCTGTAACATATAGTTCTGTATAGCCACTATACTTAATTTAAAAAGTGAGTTTTCTTAATTGGTTCTGGGGTTTCTAGAATTAGCTCTGTAATCTGATTAGGATTAAAGGTGCTAATGATTCTGTATTAAAGACAGCATCGATAGTCTATGGCAACAGCTATATGGAAAATATCTCCTTTGGATATGCCTGATGAACCACTTAAAAGAAGTGCTGGATGCAAGGTGTTCTGTGACTGTGTATACGATACTTATGAACATTTTTGGAACATCGATACATATGATGAGCTTTCTGGTTGCCCCCAATGTAGTTGGAAAGAGTGGTGAAAGAAAAGGATTAGCTCAGTTTACAGTAAAAGACCCAAAAGATTCTATGTGTACCCATAAGGAGACATGAATCTCCTATAGATACAGGGTTGAGATTGCTAATGATCACATGCAAATGCTCATCATTCAACTGGTTGAATTAGACTTGAACTTGAATTCTGCCCCTAGAGTTTCCTGTTAAAATGATGGCCCTGACTTGGAAAGAATGGGATTCTGTACATTGTGATAGAGCTGTGTGGGAAGACCCTGATGAAGCTGGGGACACTGAGCCCATTGAGTCTGGTGAGTCATTCTTGCCAGTAGAAGAATCCTCCCCACTGTCTGTGGGAAGCAGCCTCCTGACCCCAGTGGGATCAGCCTCCCCATATAAAGCTAGATCAGGCCAAAATGATTCACTAAGCATAAATTCTGTATTTAATATTGCAACTCAGGGAGTTAGAAAGGGCTCTTATTAGTTTGTCTGGTTGGTTGAACTATGCGCCAAAAGTTGACCCACAGTGAGTGGAAATGTCAGACCTGCATTGGTTTAATACAGAGGAAGCCATTCAGAGGTTTATGGAGATTAGACTGTTGGTGTGGATTTGTCATTTAACACCTGTTCACCCATACTGGGAGAATCCCAAAGACATGCCTTTTACCAAGACTGTGAGGGGAGCCACTTGAAGAACTCTGTGAGTGCTCTTCTCTGCAGGCCAGAACTCACGGTAGGAACTGCAGTCTCTGAACTGGGAAACCTAAAGGCAGTGGGAGTATTTAGATCTCCAGATGGCCAGAGCAAAGTGGCTGCACACAACCACCAAGGGCATGGTAGGCCTGGTTACAGTAATGGAGAGCAGAGTCAAAGCACCAATCAGAAGAGCCTGACTTGGGCAGCTCTATGGTTTTATCTAGCTGTTCACGATCTTCCTAGAAGTAAAAGAGTTAGGAAACCCAGTAAGTTCTTACATGATCTGTACAAGCAGAGATGTCACCAGTCAAATGAACAAAAGTCTATTCTGAATGACAAAAGCAGAGAGTCTCAGTCCTTTGATCAATCCCCAGACTTGAGCCATTAAAACTCTCAGAAGAAAATGCAAAAATACATTTTTTTTCTGCTGTTTTTTTTTTTCATTTATTTTTTATTAGTTGGGGGCTAATTACTTTACAATATTGTAGTGGTTTTTCTCATACATTGACATGAATCAGCCATGGATTTACATGTATTCCCCATCCTGGTCCCCCCTCCCACCTCCCTCTCCACCTGATCCCTCTGGATCTTCCCAGTGCACCAGGCCCAAGCACTTGTCTCATGCATCCAGCCTGGGCTGGTGATCTGTTTCACCCTAGATAATATACATGTTTTGATGCTGTTCTCTCGAAACATCCCACCCTCGCCTTCTCCCACAGAGTCCAAAATTCTGTTCTGTCCATCTGTGTCTCTAAACAGAGGTACATTTTTATGACGTTGGATTTCAGAAGTAGATTCTTAGATGTGACACGAAATGCATAAAGAACAAAATGAAAAAAGACAGTGCGGGTGAACTTCGAAAACACCATGCTAGGTGAAGGAAGCCAGCCACCAAAGACCACATATTATGATTCCACGTATATGAAATATCCAGAATAGGGAAATCTACAGATAAGGAAAGAAGATTAATGGTTACCTCAGGTTGGGGGCTTCCCAGGTGGTGCAGTGGTATAGAATCTGCCTGCCAATACAGGAGACACAGGTTCAATACCTGGCTTGGGAAGATCCCCTGGTAAGGAAATGGCTACCCACTCCAGTATTCTTGGCTGGGAAATCCTATGGACAGAACAGCCTGGCAGGCTGCAGCCCATGGGATTGCAAAGAGTCAGACATGACTGAGCAACTGAACACACACACATACATGGCTGGGGTGGGCTGGGGGGAGGTGGTGGTGGATACAGTCTCTGTAAATGTTCATCCACTTTGGTTCTTACTGGTGTGCTGGAAATTTTCTAAAATTGATTGTGGTTATGCTTGTCTGACTCTTCAAACACACCAAAAATAATTGCATTTTACACTTTAAATGGGTGAATCGTGTGCTATATGAAATTGTATGAATAGACATATTTCAAAGAATGTTTAAAAAGAAGAAATAGAATATCTAAATGAAACTATTAAAAGTCAGGATTTTGGAGACTTCCCTGGTCATCCAATGATTAGGTATCGGCCTGCCACAGAGGGGAACAGGTGTTTGATCTCTGGAAGAGTCTGTGTGCCATGGAGCAACTGGGCCCATGTGCCCCAAGTACTGAAGCCCGTGCACCCTAGAGCCCATGCTCCACAGCAAGAGAGTAGTCTCCATTAGCTGCAACTAGAGAAAGTCTGCATGCAGCAAAAAAGTCCCAGCACAGTCAAAAAGAAAAGAAATTTCTTTTAATAGTAAGAATTTTGAATTAGTATGTAAAAATTCTTTCCACAAAGAAAAGCCCATGTTCAGATGGCTTTACTGGTGAATTCTGCCAAGCATTAAAATAATGAAGACTGATTTTTCCAGACTGTACCAAAGTGTTAAAGAGAGGGAAAACACTTCCCAACTCTTTCTACCCAGCCAGTATTATATACCAAACTGAATAAAGTCAGCACAAGGAAAGACAATGATACACCATGACAAAATTAGAAAATGCTCAACGATATGCTGACCAACTGGATCCAGCACCACATAAGAGGGATGATATGGCATAGTCAAGTTGGGTTCATCCCGGATATGCAGTTGTTTTAACGTGTGCAAATCAATTAATGTCATGTGTTTATTAATGGAAGAAAGGACAAAAACCATGGGATTACCTCAATATATACAGGAAAAGCATTTGGCGAAATCCAACACCCTTTTATAATAACAACTATTCAATGAGTTAAGAATAGGAGAATAACTCCTCAACCTGATAAGGGTATCTATAAAGAAAAACTTAGAGCAAACATCATACTCAGTACTGAGATGCATTGAATGATACACTGAAAATGAGGGAAGAGTAAAATTTCTGGTATGTAAAATATATGTCAATAAAATTGGTAGAACAGTTGTTCGTCTTGGTCTCCTGGGTGTTATTTCTGACTGGTAGAGAGAATGAGCACCTACCAGGAACTTGTTGCTTGCCTCTCTGGAGAGTAACTGAGCTTGGTAGTTTCAATCACCATGGCACATTCTCTACCCCTCACCCTTTCCCACACACCACCTGTTACCCACAGGTACCATCTTGGCTCGGCGCTGTGTGACCCTGGGAAAGGAGAGAAGAGAAAAGCAGAGGGAGTCATATGTGGGGGAACAGGACTGGGAGACAAGTCAGTATGAGAGAAAGGATGCTTTTAGCATTTCCACAATGGTTGCCAACCATTTAAAATTGGGAGAGGCCACATCAAAATCTGGATTTACAGCTCAATTAAAAACAAATGGTGGGGGTGGAGCACTGACACCACTTGGCTCTTGAGTCGGGCCAGTATGTCTCCTGCAGCTGGGCAGCTTCATTCATTTTTATCAGCCATCGAGCCCCCACCAGCATCTGCATTTCTGTGTTCCATTTGTCTTGCCTTGCACCACAACCTTCTGTTCTAGCCACAGAATGACCCTATTGGGACTGCTCACATAGGACTGCACTTGACCCTTCTGGGTTAGCGGTACATGCAGTGACATTCCCCTCTCTCTCCTATTGCTAGCTCTTCCACGAAGCCTCCTCCCATTCTGCCATCCATATCTAACCTCACTCTTCAGTCTCTCTTCCGAACTTTGCTCAGATCTGAGTAGGCAAACCCCACACCTGCCTCTGCCCTAGGTATCTGCATGCTGTTCTAAGGCCTTCAATAGGCTCCCATCCTGGTTTCTGTCGTACCCCCTAGATACCCTGCACATAGTCAGTTCAGTTCATTCCCTCAGTCGTGTCTGACTCCTTACCACCCATTGGACAGAAGCTTGCTAGGCCTACCTGTCCATCGCCAACTCCCAGAGTTTACTCAAACTTATGTCCATTGAGTCGGTGATGCCATCCAACCATCTCATCAGTAGGTGCCTAATATTTGACACACTGGATGGTCCTGCTCGCCTGGCCTGATGCTGAGGAAGGAAAGTTGCTATCACCATAGGAAAACATTCAGCAGAGAAAATCATGGTACACTAACTCAGAGGAGCAGTGACAAGTGAAGGGATTTAGCAGCAAAGACAATGGGAAAACACGTCTTGCTTGAACTGAGCTAAGCTTGTTCAGCGATATGACAATTCAGAGGTATCTCACGATGTGGCTCAGCAGTAAAGAATCTGCCTGCAATACAGGAGATGAGTGTTCAATCCCTGGGTTAGGAAGAGCCCTTGGAGGAGGAAATGACAACCCATTCTAGTATCCTTGCCTGGGAAATCCCATGGACAGAAGAGCCTGGCGGGCTGCAGTCCATGGGGTCGCAAAGAGTCGGACACAACTGAGTGAGTGAGCACACAGGATCTCACTCAGATTGGAAGTGGTCTCATTCCATCCAACAGCAATGTTCTCCTGACAGTGGCTGGTAAATGGTATGTTGGCAGCTGAGGGAGTGAAAGGTGACCTGGCCTGTGCAGCCAGTGCTTGCAAATGCGACAATCATGCTTTCTGACAATCCCATGGGCAAAGCGCTACTTCTTCCTCCCACTAGAACAGGCTAGACTGCAGGGTTGATGTACAGAGCACAGAAATCACTATTTATTGCCTGTCTCCACCTGAGAAACCACCGGGAGAGTAGGAGAAAGCCAAGAACAGAGGTTTGGAAGTGGGATGGGGCTGGGAAGAGAAGCCCTAACTTCTGTTTTCCTTTAAACCATTAAGATCTTTTTTTTTCTCCGTGGTCCTTGCTCTTCAGTCACGGAGAAATTTCTTCTCAAGAATGAATGAAATCACGCTCCTAAGGAACTGAGAACAACTCTTGCTAGGTGAGTAACTAACTGGAGCTTCCAGAGTCTCCACTGAAGAAATCAGGCTCGATTACTTCTGACTATTCGTTCGTGCTGAGTTGTTCATGGGCTGTAGCCCACCAGGCTCCTCTGTCCATGGAATTTCCCAGGCAGGAATGCTGGAGTGGGTTGCCATTTCCTCCTGCAAGGAATTTTCCCAGCCCAGCTCCTGCATTGCAGGCGAATTATTTACCACTAGGTGGCGGTAGGGGTTAAAGAACCCGCTGGCCAACGCAGGACTGGCTTGAAGCGACATAGCAGGCACGCAGGAGCCACTGGGGAAACCACTCCTGACTGTGGAAGACACAATGACCCTGCATTCACAGACTATACAAGGCAGAGGACCACAGCACAAGGGGCAGTGAACACGTGGTAACTTCCCCCCTTCCCCTCCTGGAAGTGAACATGTCAGTCTTTCAATCGTGTCTGACACATTGCGACCCCATGGAAGCCTGGCCAGTCTCCACTGTCCATGAAATTCTGGGGTTGCCATTCTGGTCTCCAGGGTATCTTCCCAACCCAGGGATCAAACCTGAGTCTCTTGCATTGCAGGCAGATTCTTTACCATCTGAGCCACCGGGGAAGCCCCTCCCCCTTCTGGGGATCTCGTTAATATACAGATCCTCGCTGAGTAGCTGGGTGGAGCCTGAGATAGCAGTTCTCTTCTCTGCACCCAGGTGATGCGGATGCTATTGGTCCAATCCAGCGGTGGACTGCACAGGAGGGCAGGAGTTGGGGTGGGGGTAGGAGCGTGGGTTGCAATGGAGACAAAGCAGCCAGAGTGGGCCTTGGCTCTCCCCAGACACAGGTGGACACACCCTGGTGGTCCTTGGGAGGTTCGGGATTTGTTCAAGCAGCCCTGGCTCCTCGCGGCTACTTTTGGCTCCTCCCTTCTTAGAGATCAGAGATTCCCTGGTGTCTAGGAATCATGGTAAAGCACCTGCCTGCAGTGCAGGAGACTCGGGTTCAATTCCGGGGTTCGTGCAGGAGACCCCGGTTCAATTCCCTGAAGAAGGGAGTGGAAACTCATTCCAGTGATGCCTCAAGATTTCCATGGACGGAGGAGACTGGCAGAGAGTCGGACACAACAGAGCGACTTTCATTTTTTCCTAAAGATTCACCAAAGTATGGTGATGGCCCTGGAACCAGTCACTGTGAGCAGGAAAATGTCTGTGTGTAGCGTTGGCCACAGGATGGGACAGGCTGGGTCTAGCGAATGATCTCCCCAATCTGTCCTTTCCCGAAGTGCCAGGGAGATGAGTGGGATCGTCTTTTAGGGATGGCCTGGGGAACATAGGGGAGACCCCCACACCTCTCCCCAGTCTCTCTCCTCAAGGAGACCCCAGGTCCACTCTGGAGGCGCCCTGCAGCGCCTGACAGTTCTCCCTCATCCTTAAGCTTCTTTGATTCCCACCGGCCAAGGGCAGAGCCTCCAGGCTGCACCACACGGAAGGAGTCCTGGGGGCTGGGGGTCCAGGGGACCTGATGTCTCCGCCAGACCAGGCAAGTCCTTGGCCCCAAGCACGCAGGTGCCCCAGGGATGCTGGCCCACAGAAGTTTCCTCCCTGTCAGGGCGTCTCTCCATGGGTGCAGGTGGCAGCCCGCACTGCTCTCTTTGCTGTCCCTCCTCCAGGACCCCACGCAGACCCTGGTCTGTCTGGTGACCAAGGCCATCTTCGTGGCTCTGTTCCTCTTCGCTATCCTGCTCATCCTCTACATGAACCTGTGGTACATTTGCCGGGACCTGGACAATGACCCCATCTGAAGCAGGTAAAGCGCTGCCTCAGCCCCCTGAGGCCCCAGCCCTTTGACCGGCATTCATCCCTGGAATCTGCATCTCTTCCCAAGACCCCACACTCTTCCTATGGATTCTGTGTCGCTCCCCAGGACCCCAAGCCCTCTCCCAGTCCCGCATCCCTCCCCGTACTCTGGGTGCTCCCATCTCTGACCTCGTGCTTCTTCCTCCTGAGAGCGCCTGCCCTTCCCTTGTTTCTGAATTCTTTCCCAAGACCCTAGCACCCTATCTTAAGCTCAGCATCCATTCCCTGGACCCCGTTGACCTCCCTGGACCCCTGGAGTCCTCTTGGAAATTCCCAGGACTCCAGTTCTTCCCAAGACCCTGTGGCTCCATCCTGATCCTCTGATCCTGAGCCCTCTCCCCGGAACCCCTCTCTTCCATGGAGCACTCTTCCCTCTCCCAAGCCTTGAGGCCCTCTCCCCATCTCTGAAATCTGCTTATTGCCCCAACTCCCCACCACAGCCCTGCATCCTCTTCTGTCCCCACACTCTGCAGCTTTCTCCAGACCCTGGAGAAGCCCACCGTCTGTCTTCAAAAACTCATAGGCCACTGGCCAGCACCCCTCGTCCCTCCGCAGGCCCCGAGCCCCCCTCTCTCATGACCTTCCCAGGGCACCTGGGCCTTCTCCAAAGCTTGTACCCTTCCCGGGGTCTGTTGCTCTTCTCTGGATTCTGCCCCCACCAACCCCTGTCCCCAGCCCCAGTCCCTGCTCCCCTTTCTAGCTCCTGGCAGGTGCACAGAGTCACTTCACTACCCCTCCCACTCTGCTGTTGGGTTCTGTGTCTGAGCAGCAGGTGACTGAAGGTCAGTGGGGGAACTTTTGGTGGCCAGGGCCCTCTTGTACACACCCCCCACACCATTGGCTTTCCACACTGCCCTTGCTTGTCCCTGGCATTGATGTGCTTTCCTCCCTCCTGGAAGTAGAACACCGGAGTTGCTTGAGCCTATACACCAGCAAGCAAATCGTGATTGGACACATCGCTCCTGTGTCCTGAGTTGCCTCACATGAGGTTCAGTCCCACAAAGAGGTTCCTGACACTGGGGCTGAGCTCAACCCTAGAGATTAAAGGGTGCACCAGGGGTGAATTCTTTGGTGGACATGAAGTAATAGAGGCTGGACCACGCTAGTTAGATCAATCCTTCTAGCTTTGCTCTTCCGATGGGGCGGGTCCATCTGTGGGCAGATGGTTATTTGGAACTTGACCAGGTGGACACTGGGGCATCATCCACTAAGGCTGCTCTGGGAGAAGTAGGTGGGAACGTGGGCAGGGAGTGCAAGGCTGCTGCCTTTGGTGGCCTTGGCATCACTCAGACATGAAGGCGGATCCAAAGACACGGTTGAACAGCAACTTGAAGGGAGTTCACCCCAGATTCTCCCTGGAGAGGCCAAGGATGTCCAGCAGGAAGGAGTATGGCATCACCAATGGACACTCTGGATGGACATGTGTAGGGTGGTGCAGGTGCATGGTGTGAGAGCTGGATTCCTGTCCCAGACCAGCTGATTGCCAGCTGTGCCATTGCTCACAGTACATCTCCATGCATCTATTATTTTATCTGTAAATGGAAATTAATGACCCATTGATGTCACACTTATTGAGGGGATTACTTAAAATAATATATTTAAACTGATAAACAGTCTTACATGCAGAAAATCTGCAATTAGCAGCGGTAGTTACTTGTGGACAGCCAACCATCCTCTAATGATAACCTATTCTTTTACTTATTTGGGGGGCATAAGTTACATGGAGTAAAATTCACTATATTCCGTGTACACTGCTAAGTTTTGACAAACACATTAAGCTCTGTAACTGCCACTACAAGCAAGATATGAGTACATTCTATTGATAACCTAATACTAAAAATATTTTCCTTTCCATGTCTTTAAGTTTAAGAAAACCAGGATCTAAAGCTTGCTTTGAAGTAGCAAGAGCAATATTCATATAAATGTTCATTACTTGTTTAATATTTTAGCAGTTTGAGATTTGCATGGTATTGGTTTACTGCCCCACGATAATGCTTCACTACATTTTTCACCAGTATTCATGATACTTTACGTTAAAAAGAGATTGTATTTTTTTTACATCACCCGAGCAATAAAAATACTTTCTTGATAATATACATGTTTTGATGCTGTTCTCTTGAAACATCCCACACTCGCCTTCTCCCAGAGAGTCCAAAAGTCTGTTCTGTACATCTGTGTCTCTTTTTCTGTTTTGCATATAGGGTTATCATTACCATCTTTCTAAATTCCATATATATGTGCTAGTATACTGTAATGGTCTTTATCTTTCTGGCTTACTTCACTCTGTATAATGGGCTCCAGTTTCATCCATCTCATTAGAACTGAATCAAATGAATTCTTTTTAATGGCTGAGTAACATATTATCTATGGTGAAACAGATCACCAGCCCAGGCTGGATGCATGAGACAAGTGCTCGGGCCTGGTGCACTGGGAAGACCCAGAGGGATCCGGTAGAGAAGGAGGTGGGAGGGGGGATCGGGATGGGGAATACATGTAAATCCATGGCTGATTCATGTCAATGTATTAGAAAAACCACTACAATATTGTAAAGTAATTAGCCTCCAACTAATAAAAACAAATGAAAAAAAATACTTTCTTGAAAACAACAACAACAACAACAAAAAAATCATATAGCCCAGAACTGAAAGGAGCAATCATTCCACACAGCCCACCCCCATCCTGCTTCCCAGAAGAGGTAGCATTGTTAACCATTCAGTCCTTCTGTTTCCTGCCTTTCTTTGCGCCCCACCCCCCACCCCGTTCTCAGTCTCCCGCTCAAACACACAGTGCTATTCCTTTATATTGTTCATATTAAATGGGATTCTATGTTAGATTTCAGAGGACCAGAAAGGAATTCCCAAGCAGAAGAAACTCTCCCAAGTAAGTGCCAGGGCCCTGCTCCCCTGTCCTCTCCTCCTGCCCTCAGACACTGCTGGGGAACGGATGCCTGCGAACCAGGTCTATGAGCAGATTGCTTTGAGCTTCTTTTGTGAAATCCTCTGAAGAAAGGTGTTACATGAAGTGCAAAGACTCTTTTTTAAGAGTCAGGTGGGAAGCACTGGGTATTTCCATACAGGGCAGAGGAGGTGCAAGGCCCACATTTCTGCGTGGCCCATTTCTTGAGAGTCCACTTCCCCCGGGAGTGCCAGCCAGCTCCGTGCCTCTTGTTCTGCCCCTTAGGCTGCAGGGTGGAATGCCAGATTGGCTGTCCAACACTGCTGATGTGGGTTGCTTCTGAACTGGAGACTTCCTCCCCTTACCTACAGAAAGCCCAGAGCCTATCTCCTTGGTCCTGCCAGTGCTCCTAGATAGTTCCTCATCAGCAGTGTGGAAGGCAGATTTGAGGTCCTGGGAGTAGACAGCAGTTAGAAGACCAGAAATAATGAGGGCCTGAATTCAGACCATGGCCCATAGGAGAAAGCGGGGTCGAGACATCTCTGACTTAGAATTGGTGGACATTGGTGGTTGGATGAGTGTGAAGGCTCAGGTACTGGCGTGGGTGGGAAAAAGACAGGAGACACAAAGCCAATCCAGTTTTGGCCAGCCTAGTCGGGTAAGAGGCCACTTAACATGTCAGTGGCTCTGGGGAAAAGGCGGTTCCCTAAGCCTGTGTTTCTGGCTCCTGATAACATTGCCATCTTGATTTTCCTTCCTCTCATCCTACCACCCAATGTGTCCAACCAAGGGCCTGGCTCAGAGAGCAGTAGCCTAGTTATACCTCTTGAGGCTTCACTTGTAGCTTTCATTTCTGTAGAGGCCACTGCCTTTGTTCTCACTTGGCAAAGGTATTTGTCCCCATAGATGGGGCCTACGCAGAGCCCATGGCATATTGACCAGAATATGTGTGAGAGTCAGCTTGTACACACAAGCAGGTCCCTGCCTGACTGTGCAAACCAGAGCCTCCCCACTACTAACTCAGCCTCTGAAGCAATTCCAACCGCGTGTTCAAACCTTGGTGTGTGACATGGATTATGGAGTCTTCCTTTCTTCCAGTTCCTCCTTGAGAATGAACTTGTGTCCTGCAGCATCGAACAGCAGATCTGAATCTCTGAAGCAGGTCAGTGAGCTTAGAACTTCAACTCCCCCTTCCCAAACCCCGAACAGGTGTTACCACCCTAGAGTGTTGATCCAAGCCTGGCCTCCCCTACCATCTGCTGGTGCTTGTTCAGGGAAGTTAACACACATGATGAGTGCCAGGGACCTTCGTGTTTGGGATGCTGATGTTACTCTTGACACTGCAGCTGATAGCCAGTCAGCAGATGCCTCACAAGGGCTTTGGAATACCTGCCCTTTTGCTACATCCCTTCAGCCTGAACAGCAAGAATGCTGGGAATGCTGCTGCCCTGTCATGGATTGGAGGCTGTAGGTGAGTTTCAGCTGTTATCAGAGACAAGCAAACGACTAAAGCCATGGGTTGCACTTTCTTCATATCCTTCCAAAAGTTGTCCTTTTAAAATGTTACATCCCTCTTCTAGGTGTTGCACCAGTAAGCGCAACCAGAGAGAACCTTTCATGTGTGTGTGAGTGTATATATACCTCTACTTCCAAGCCCTACCCAACATCTGAATCCCCTTCTAGAAAATGACTAGCTACAAATTACCCTTCACATCCTTCTCTAGAAAGAAAAGCCATTCTCTGGAACCTAACCCATTCAATTAGCTAAAGGTTGGTTCCGGCTGGAACAAGTATCAGTACTTCCTTCTTTTTTCCCCTTAAGTTTTTAGTTCATTCCTTTCTAATGGTTGAATAATAAGTCATTGAGCAACTGAGCTATCTGGGAAGCCCTGCATAGATACACATTCTATTTATTCATCAATTAGTGTACATTTGGGTTTACATCAGTATAAATTGGTACACTGGTATATACCAATATACTGGTATACCCTGGTACAATGGTATTATATACATGTTTCAGGAGTGAGCAGCAGACTATCTGAAGATTAGATCAGAGAAGTCAGAGAAAGTCATTCATGGAGGACCAGAATAACCAGAATAACCTAGAATAAACTAGGAGGACCAAGATAACTTTTCTTGCCGTATACAATCCCTCAGGGCCTTTCCAGGTTCAACATCATATACATCTAAAAGCAAAGGTGGCAGGGAAGACGGAAGGAGGAGTTTCCATTATGTTACAAGTGAAAACACAAGTGTGGACAAACCTACTAGCATGCCCTTGAATCCTTCAGCTTCTCCACCAGCCTGACATCTCCCAGGAAATTGGGTCACAGTTGATTGGCTACCTCCCACGTGCCTGGAAGTGTGGCAGCTCTTGACATGATTCAGGAATTAAGCCCCAAGGTAAGGCCTGCAAAGTTTCTTGAGACACTGGGTGATTTTGAGTAACGGCAGTTTTAATGTATTCACAACTAATTTTAATGCAACTTGTTTGGGGTCCCTATAACAGAAGTGGCCCCTACAAAGAGCTGTTTTTCTGAAAGCATCACAGGAAGCTGCCTGTCTGGCTCATCTCGCTGGCGCTCCATCCCTGTAGGGAACTGTCTTTGCAGGCGCTGGGTTATTTTGTCTACCCTGGGCTACTGACCACCAGTGCTGGAAAGCAACATGCATCTTCAGGTACCAGGGAAGCTAGACATATGGAAAAACACAGAGCTGGGCTCAGAAGAGCACAGAAATGATGGAACTAATTAGAAGCTGATCACAAACAGTGAGTATTCTTGTAGATATGAATTTTCCACTTGGGCCAAGGCTCCCAGTTACCTCTGCTATAGCAGCAGGATGTGTTTGATGGCCAACAAAAGCACATGCCCATGAGAAGGATGTTCAGGTCAATACAGTTCAGTCCCTCAGTCCTGTCTGACTGTGACCCCATGGACTGCAGCACGCCAGGCCTCCCTGTCCATCACCAATGCCCAGAGTTTACACAAACTCATGTCCATTGAGTCGGTGATGCCATCCAACCCTCTCATCCTTTGTCGTCCCCTTCTCCTCCTGCCCTCAATCTTTCCCAGCATCAGAGTCTTTTCAAATCAGTCAGCTCTTTGCATCAGGTGGCCAAATTGTTGGAGTTTCAACTTCAACATCAGTCCTTCCAGTGAACACTCAGCACTGATCTCCTTTAGGATGGACTGGTTGGATCTCCTCGCAGTCCAAGGGACTCTCAAGAGTCTTCTCCAACATCACAGTTCAAAAGCATCAATTATTGGGCTCTCAGGTTTCTTTACAGTCCAACTCTCACATCCATATGTGACTACTGGAAAAACCATAGCCTTGACTAGGCGGACCTTTGTTGGCAAAGTAATGTCTCTGCTTTTTAATATGCTCCCTAGGTTGGTCACAACTTTCCTTCCAAGGAGTAAGTATCTTTTAATTTCATGGCTGCAGTCACCATCTGCAGTGATTTTGGAGCCTCAAAAAATAAAGCCAGCCACTGTTTCCACTGTTTCCCTCTCTAGTTGCTGAAAAGTGATGGTACTGGAGGCCATGATCTTAGTTTTCTGAATCTTTGAGCTCTAAGCCAAAAAAGTTGAGCTTTAAGCCAACTTTTTCACTCTCCTCTTTCACTTTCATCAAGAGGCTCTTCAGTTTTTCTTCACTTTCTGCCATAAGGGTGGTGTCATCTGCATATCTGAAGTTATTGGTATTTCTCCCAGCAATCTTGATTCCAGCATGAGAGGGTGGTAGAAAAGGCATAAATGAGTGTTTGGGGATGAGCAGCACATGTCAGGATGTTGATCTACTGATACTTATTTATTTACATGAGAAGAGGCTAAGGAATAGCAAACATCTGGTTTCAAATCATTACTGTGACCTCTGTGATCTGAAATGGCAGCAGAGATGACTGGGACAGTGAAATGCAAGTTATACCCTGCAGTTTAGCTAATAGAGGCTTAAGTCTTGGGAAGGGAGGCCATCCATGTGTTCTGTCAAAAACTCTAGGAATAGAGCTCCCGATGTATTTATTTGGCTCCGGCTCAGTCAAAAGCCAGAATCTCAAGTCTATTGTGCCCTGTTGCTTGTTTTAGCAAATAAGATCATCTCCGTGATGGACTGTATAACCTGCAGTGTACTGATAAGCAGTTACCATTGTTATTATGATGTATTTATGCATCCTGCAATAAGCCAGTGTATTCATGGACTACATTCAGGATGTTAAGGGACTTCACAGAATTGACCACTGGGTGGTTGCAGAAACAGTAAGAACAGTCGAGAGGTGCAATAGCAAACTCTGGAGCATGGAAGGATCCGAGGGTTTCCAGGCCTCCGTTAAGGATAACCATACAGCATGCTTTCCACAAGGCCTAGTGTTTCAAGTTCATCACAGCTCAGTGGAGCACAAGTTTTAGCCCTGTTTTACAAACTTTCCAAGTTCCATTTACCGAGCTGAATGACAGAATCCTACACAGCAGTGTCTGGTGAGGTCAGAATTTGCTGATTTAATAAGCACTCACTTGGCATTTACTATGTGCCAGCTGCTGTTGAATGTGCTTTACAGATATTACCTGGTTTTGTCCTCATAACTGCCGCATGAGTTAGGTACTATTGCTATCTGTGGTTTACAGATGACGGAACTGAGGAACAGAGAGGCTGAAAGCTTACACAAGGTCACATAGCCAGCAAGTGGCAGAGTCAGGATTGAAATCCAGGCTGGCTGGATTCAGAGCCTCTGTTCTTTGACAACTCCATTAAACCTAAGTCTGACTAAATATTCTTACTCAAAAACAAACATATATGTAATTACCCATTTTTGTTGTCTATATGCCTTGGCACTTCTAGAACATAAAGAAGGAACTTTCTTATGTGGCCATTTATTGTTATTCAGTTGCTAAGTCTTGTCCGACTCCTTGTAATCCCGTGGATTGCAGCATGCCAGGCTCCTCTGTCCTATGCTATCTCGCGGAGTTTGCTCAAATTCATGCCCATTGATTCGGTGATGCTATATAACCATGGTGATGCCTATAACCATCTCCCCCTCTGCAGCCTCCTTCTCTTTTTGCCTTCAATCTTTCCCAGCATCAGGGTACCCTTTATGGATCACAGCCTTGTTGAGGCAAAGGGGCTTGCATAACTCAATGAAGCTATGAGCCATGGCATTCAGGGCCACCCAAAACAGACAGGTCACAGTGAACAGTTGTGACAAAACGTGGTCCAGTGGAGGAGAAAATGGCAATCCACTCCATAATCTTGCCTCTAGAACTCCGTGAAGAGTATGTGGCCAGATCCCCTATTAGATGATGGTTGCTCAAGTCAAAGTTCACATGTCATGCTTTGTGGTCCTGGTGGCCACCTTGGGCCTTGGCGGTCAGTAGAAGATCAGAAAATTTCTTACAGATCACATGATCTGGTCAGATCAAGTATATTTGGCTCCCAATACATGTCAACATGACCATAAACACAAACAGGGGCAATGACACAAGTACATATCTGCAAACCTCTGTAGGAGAGATGCCTGAAACTTACACAGCCAACATCAACAAACCATTTTAGCCCATGGGTAACTGTAAAAAGTCCCACTTTCCAGGAAACTCAGATCAAATCTGTGAAGCAACAAGATGGTGGCAAGAGAGAGCTCCTCATAGGATGACAAGCTGAGCCAGTGTCACACAAGTGCTGGGGGAACCTTGGTTGCATTTAGGGCGAAATGACCCATCAGGCACAATAGGAAGGCAAGTTAAGCTTGGGGCTAGGAGTGGAGTGTGCTACAGAATGGTTACAGAAGTGTGAGATGGAGCCCTACCCTAAAATATTCCCCAAGAAGATTAAACTTTTGAACATCTAATTACTTTGAACATAGTCCAAATAAACTGATTTTCCCCATTTAGAACCTGCTTTCTTGGCATACCCTGAAAAACTGCACCCTAACCTCAGATATGCAGATGACACCACACTTATGGCAGAAAGTGAAGAAGAACTAAAGAGTTTCTTGATGAAAGTGAAAGAGGTGAGTGAAACAGTTGGCTTAAACTCAACATTCAGAAAAATATGATCATGGCATCTGGTCCCATCACTTCATGGCAAATAGATGGGGAAACAGTGGAAATGGTAACAGACTTTCTTTTTGGAGGCTCCCAAATCACTGCAGATGGTGACTGCCGCCATGAAATTAAAAGACACTTGTTCCTTGGAAGAAAAGTTATGACCAACCTAGACATTAAAAAATTAAAAAGCAGAGACATTACTTTCCCAACAAAGGTCTGTCTAGTCAAAGCTATGGTTTTTTCAGTAGTCATGTATGGATGTGAGAGTTGGACTATAAAGAAAGCTGAGTGCCGAAGAATTGATGCTTTTGAACTGTGATGTTGGTGAAGACTCTTGAGAGTCCCTTGGGTGGCAAGGAGATCCAACCAGTCCATCCTAAAGGAAATTGGTCCTGAGTGTTCATTGGAAGGACTAATGTTGAAGCTGAAACTCCAATACTTTGGCCACCTGATGCAAAGAGCTGACTCATTTGCAAAGACCCTGCTGCTGGGAAAGATTGAAGGTGGGAGGACCTAAGGGGATGACAGAGGATGAGAGGGTTGGATGGCATCACTGACTTAATGGACAGGAGTTTGAGTAAACTCTGGGTGTTGCTGATGCACAGGGAGGCCTGGCTTGCTGCGGTCCATGGGGTTGAAAAGAATCGGACATGACTGAGGGACTGACCTGAACTGAAACCTGCTGGGCATAGATAACAGTAACTGGGCATAGATGAGATAAATATAGCTTGCAACCGTAAGACTTCAAGCCACTGCTGCCTTTTGGAGCTCTCTGACCCAGGGATTCCCCACTGTGCAAGAAGGTGACATCGCTCTCTGATTCCTTTTCCTCTGGGACTTCCATTACATCTTGCCATTCTGGGTGTTGAGTTTTTGCCACCATATCTCTGCAAGATCTCTTGTTGTGAGGGACTTCCCTTCACATGCCATCTTGTCGAAGTACTGCCCACATAAACTTGTCACATGCCACTGCCACGCCATGGTCATAATCAGTCCCCACATCCTCAGACTCACAAACAATTATTTGTGTGAGTCTAGAATCAGCTTTAAAATTACATACACCAGATCGTTAGTTGTGGATATTTCTGAAGATGGGGCTGAAATTTGAAGAAACTTTGTAGATGGAAAAATATGATTTCTCTGAAGTTTTAATTAGAAGTTTTTTCGAGAAGAGTGCATGCACTATTATCACTGTAAATACAATACTTAAGTAACTCTAACAACACCTTTATTAGTTAGTGTTAGTCACTCAGTCATGTCCAACTCCTTGAGATCCCATGGGGTGTAGCTCGCCAGGCTCCTCTGTCCATGGGATTCTCCGAGCAAGAATACTGGAGTGGGTTGCCGTGCTCTTCTCCAGGGATCTTTCCGACCCAGGGACTGAACCCAGGTCTCCTGCACTGCAGGTGGTTTCTTTACCATCTGAGCCATCAGGAAAGCCAAAATAGTAGCTATATATCAGCTAAAATAACTGCTAGTTGACACAACAGGCAAAACCTGAAATTTGAACGGCTCAACGTGGGCTTCCCTGGTGGCTCAGACTGTAAAGAAACCACCTGCAACACAGGAGACAGAAGATGCAGGTTCTATCCCTAGTTTGGGAAGATCCCCTGGAGAAGTGAATGGCAACCCACTCCAGTATTCCTGCCTGGAGCATCCGAGAAGAGCCTGGTGAACCTCAGTCCACGGAGCTGCAAAGGATCGGACATGACTGAGCACCTGACACTAACTCTGACCTCAGGGGGCCCAAGTTCACATGCTGTTTCTATTCTGGAGTTTTACCATTGGACTGCCATGTTTGCTGCTGAGTGAAAGAGAAAGCACAGAGATGGCATACTGGCTTCAGATGTGACCAACAATGCACCTGCTTGTATCTTGGTGGCGATGGCTAGTCCCATGACCCTTCATAACTGCAAGTGGACAGGTGATGTAGCGTCCCCTGTGTCTGGGGTGGAGGAAAGGAAGACAAGATATGGAAGAGCACTTGTAGTCCCTCTCATACAGTGATCCATAATATGCACTCAATTAAGAGTGGCCATTATCATTTGTTATGACTAGCTTCTTCATTTCGTGGGAGAGTTTCTGAGAAGGCCATATTTGCCTTGATATTCTTCAGATATTTAAGTGCCTTCTATATGTCAAATGTTTTCAAACACAATGTCACATTAATCTTTTTTTTAATTAATTAATTAATTTTAATTTGAGGCTAATTACTTTACAACATTCTAGTGGTTTTTTTTGCCATACATTGACATGAATCAGCCATGGGTGTACGTGTATTCCCATCCTGAACCCTCCTCCCACCTCCCTCCCCATCTTGTCCCTCAGGGTCATCCCATTGCACCAGCCCTGAGCACCCTCTCTCATGCATCGAACCTGGATTGGCAATCTATTTCACATATGGTAATATACACGTTTCAGTGATATTCTTTCAAATCATCCGACCCTTGCCTTCTCCCACAGAGTCCAAAAGTCTGTTCTTTACATCTGTCTCTCTTTTGCTGTCTCGCATATAGGGTCATTGTTACCATCTTTCTAAATTCCATATATATTGGTGTTTTTCTTTCTGACTGAGTTCACTCTGTATAATAAATAGACTCCAGTTTCATCCACCTCATTAGAACTGATTCAAATGCATTCTTTTTAATAGGTAATATTCCATTGTGTCACATTAATCTTAAGAGGAGCATGTACATGTCAGTCAGGTGGATTTGCACATCACCACATAGCACATTTCTGTACTTCCCTTTGTGTTCCTGACTGTAATATTGACTGTAGCATCAGTCGATTGAGAAGGGTCTCTTTCCTTTTGTGCAAGGGTATCTTCTCCTGGGAGTCTCGGCTGCCTCCACACAACTGGACTTCCCTGAGCACCTGCCCGGGTACCATTAGACACACTGACTACCATGACCTTCCTGTGGGTCAGGTACCAGACAAGAGGCCAAGGAAGCCTGGCTAATTATTTTTTCTATTAAAATTTGAGCTACCAAGGAACTATATATTCATCTCAGAGCAGGATCCCTCACTTTTCAAGAGTTCAGCTTTGAAAACCTTGGCTCCACTTCTGGGGTCTTTCCTCATCTATCCCGTAAGGTGGAGGCTTTGGATTTTGACCACCTACTAAGCTCATTCATCTGGGCATGGGTCCGGTGGCCAGTTTCAAAGACACTCATTAAAATCTGGCTGCAAATGTCGGTGAGGGGGGAGAGTAAAAATCCCTCTCTTTAACTTCAGGTTTATGTCCAAGGAACCAGCTGATTACGTGGCAAATGGGAGCACTCACACACCAAATGGGAAAGCATTTGGAGAATGTGTTAAAGTTGCCCAGAAGGATTACCAGGTGTCTAAATTTTACTAGCCAAAGCAAAGGGACTGTAGATGTCAGAGGGATTCCAGAGTGAGGGCTGGGACAGCCGGAGGACTTCTGCAGGGAGTTGGAATGCTCTGTCTAGGGAAGGACAGGAGATCCTCCTGTGCAGCATTGAGCAGGGGCAGCAGCGAGGAGCTGCTCAGCCTGGCAGGTTCAGTTAGGCAGGAGGTCCCATGGCAGCAGCAGGAACAGGGCACTGCCCTCACACAGGAGGCACTGGGACTGGAAAGAAATCCTGGCCGCCGGTAGAGTCAGCTCTCAGCAAACCCCAGAGCAGCCCCACAGCACTTCTGATTCTCCTTGTCCCCTTCCTTCCACGGGCCTGCTTTTTGTCACCTCTGAGGCAGAGGCATCGTGTAGCACTGAGAGGAGGAAGGTGTGAGAAGTTGGAAGGTCAGGCCGAGGCCTGGGGTGGGCGGGAAGGGAGGGGTCTCCAGAGGAACTGAGATCAGGGCTCTGAGCCTACCCTGGCCCTCACTAGCATTTGGTCCTGGGAAGATGCCCAAGCCCCGCGGCCTCAGTTCTTCATCGGGGAGGCGAGCGGGTGTGGGGAGCTCCATGTGTTGGGCTGCAGGATGCGCCTGAGGAACTGGGCAGAGCTTGCAGGGCCTGGTGGCTGTTGGCACTCTGATGGGAATGCATCAAACATTTCACATTTAAGTATGTTTGCTGTAGATATTAGGAAATGGAAGTTCCTTTCTAATCTTAATTTGTTAAAGTTGTGCTCATATTGAATTGATTTCAGAGACTTTTCCACATCCATTGACATGCTTCAATGATTTCCCCTAATTTATTATTTTGGAGAATTATAATTGAGTTATTTTCTAGTTTGAATCATATTTTCATTCTTTAGCCATAACCTGTCTGTTCATGTAATTCACTGCTATACTGAATATGCTATTAGTTTGCTTAGGATATTTGCTACTGTGTGGGTGAACTTTGCTCAAGTGTTCTTTTCATGGCAGGAGTGGGGGTACTCATCTGGTTTTATTGTAAAGGAAAGCTAGTCTGAGAAAATAAATAATTTCCCAGTTTTCTTGTGTGCTTCACAAGAGTTTATTGAAGACGGTGATTAACTTTCCCTGACGATTGGTAGAATTGGCCATCCAAACTGCCTGTCTTGGAACATCAGAGGGTAGCTTAGGTGTTGAGTACAGTTAAAGTTCATATTGTTTAAAATTTTCTATTTCTTTATGGACCAATTTGGTCGTTTAAAAAATAAAATTGTCCATTTCACCCAGAATTTCAAATTTAATTGCATGATAGTTATAATAAAACTTTATTATTATAAGAGAAACTGCAAGACACATACAGCAATAGAGAATGGCTTAAGGGACCCAATATACTTTGCAGCCAGCATCAATCATCTGCAGTACATGGCCAATCTGGTTCCAATGTACCTTTACCTTCTCCACATCTCTGCCAATGGACTAATGTGAAGGTAGTCCAAGACATCAGGGTGTTTCATCTCTAAGTATGTCAGTATGCATATCTAAAACACAAGGAATCTTTTATAAAACATAAACCCAAAACAATGATCATTCCCCCAAATTTAAATGTTTTAACAAGAGCAGATATATAGCAATTTTTCACATTTATCTTATACCTTAATTTGTTTTTTAGTTTGTTTGTATCACAACAACCAGAAGGACCATATTCATTCTGAAAAGCCTCTGAAATCAACTCAAAAAAAAATTTTTTTTTTATGTTCCTTAAGTCTTTTTTAATCAATAGGGAAACTTTTTGCATCATCTTCTTTTCCTATAGTTTTTGTTGTGAAAAAAAGCAGGTTTTGTATTTTTCAAGTTTCCCATAATATAGATTATGTTGAATGAAACAGTTTGATGTCATTTAGCACGTTTGGCCCCTCAGTTCAGTTCAGTTCAGTTCAGTCGCTCAGTCGTGTCTGACTCTCTGCAAACCCATGAATCGCACCATGGCAGGCCTCCCTGTCCATCACCAACTCCCGGAGTTTACCCAAGCTCATGTCCATCGAGTTGGTGATGCCATCCAGCCATCTCATCCTTTTCCGTCCCCTTCTCCTCCCGCCACCAATCCCTCCCAGCATCAGGGTCGTTTCCAATGAGTCAACTCTTCGCATGAGGTGGCCAAAGTATTGGAGTTTCAGCTTCAGCATCAGTCCTTCCAATGAACACCCAGAGCTGATCTCATTTAGGATGGACTGGTTGGATCTCTGAAAGGTTGTTGCTGAACAATAAGACGTGGGATTCTTGGCCTCCGGAGGAGACAAATTCAATCCGGGGCCAGAGACGAGGCTGGATCGTTCAGAGCTTTTGTGTAATAAAGTTTTATTAAAGTATAAAGGAGATAGAGAAAGCTTCTGACATAGGCATCAGAAGGGGGAGGAAAGAGTACCCACCTCCTAGTCTTTAGCTGTAAGTTATATAGTCACTCACAGTCTGTTAATGAAAAGAAAGGAATGTCTTAGAATTTAGAATGGCACCAGATAATTCATCGCTGGCCATAAAACGATTGACTTGAATCTTGTAGAAGGGCAGATTACCAAACAAATAGTTTCGTTTACATAGATTAGGGGAACGATATCTAAGTAAGTAGGTTAGGCCATTTGGCGGAATTTACAGAGTCTGGGGTAAATTAACATAGCTTTACGATAAACATTTCCATAAAAAATGTATTGGTTAACTCAAGGTTTGAGAATAGTTAGCTTCAGGTGAAACCAGGTGTCATGGCAACACAGCATTTTAAGAGAAACCTCCTTTTAAATTTGTATAGAGAAGAAAAAAATATCGCTGGTTTGTTTCCTCCTGCCGCTTAAGAGAGATAAAAATGTCTGGCACTTACAGCCTATTTCTTCCGTTTGGAGACCCCTGGCCTTCCTGCCTGTTGACCTCTCATCTCCTTGCAGTCCAAGAGACTCTCAAGAGTCTTCTCCAACACCACAGTTCAAAAGCATCAATTCTTCCGCACTCAGCTTTCTTCACAGCCCAACTCTCACATCCATACATGACCACCGGAAAAACCATAGCCTTGACTAGACGGACCTTTGTTGACAAAGTAATGTCTCTGCCATCATGGCCAACAAAAGAGTCCAAAATGCAGTACTTGGATGCAGTCTCAAAAACGACAGAATGATCTGTGTTTGTTTCCAAGGCAAACCATTCAATGTCACGGTAATCCAAGCCTATGCTCCAACCGGTAACACTGAAGAACCTGAAGATGAACAGTTCTATGAAGACCTACAAGATCTTTTAGAACTAACACCCAAAAAAAGATGTCCTTTTTATTATAGGGGACTGGAATGCAAAAGTAGGAAGTCAAGAAACACCGGGAGTAACAGGCAAATATGGCCTTGGAGTACAGAATGAAGCAGGGCAAGGCTAATAGAGTTTTGCCAAGAGCATGCACTGGTCATAGCAAACACCCTCTTGCAACAACACAAGAGAAGACTCTACACATGACATCACCAGATCATCAACACCAAAATCAGATTGGCCCCTCAACAGTTTTTTAAATTGGTAGTAACAGGTAGAAGCTTGATTAACTTGTTTATTTACAAGCCTGCTACCTAGGTGACACCATGTACTTCCATTAAGAAGAACATAATGCCTGTTGTCCTTTGTGCTGAGTTGGCAGTCATTGATGATCCTCACCTTCATTTACCCACTGGAGGTTACAGAGGGGCAATTTTCAAATTCTCTCATTCAATTTTAGCTTATTACCTGAAATACTTTCGTATGGAGAAAATTTTCCTTGATCACCGTTTGCTTATCTTGAGAGAATCATATAACATATTTGCTGTGTTTTTACAACATTTAAATATCTTTTGCATCTATAGTTTATACACTTTTAATTTATATTGTTTACATGTTATATTTTTTCTTTAGTATCTGGTCATATTTTGGGGAAAAAAAAGTCTTTTTCATAAATATTTTCAAGTAATTGGCATTTCTTGTTTGGCCTTACTGCTTTCTAATTCATTATTTCTACACTTATCCTCATTATCCCCTACCTTCTATTACTTAAGGTTTCATATGATATCCATTACCTAGCTTCTTGAATTTCTTGGGTGATTTAAATATTTCTTGTTTTCTAATACACCTATTTAAGGTTATATATTTTCCTTTGAGTATCATTTTGGCTCCGTTACACAAGCCATGCTATTTAACTTCATGTATATTGCTTGAATTTTTTACAAGTTGACTAAATCACTCCATTATGTATGCTATTTGAATTTTTCAATATATGCCCCAAAACGAGTGAGTGTAAAAAATTAGTTTTGAGAAGGCTGTGAAGATGATGGTGAAAGATACTTTATTTGGGGAAAGTTTCAGAGCCCAGGGGTATTTTGTTTTATTATTATTTTTATTAATTACAGAAGAGACAAACATTTTTAACTGCTGGTGACAGAGATGGGTTTATGCCAGGAATGCAAAGGAGTTTAACACTAGAAGATCAGTCATTATAACTGGCTGCATGTAACAGCCAAGGATTGTCCAGGAAAACAGTAGCCACTGCAAATATGTAAAATGGAGAGAACTTAATGCATGAGGTTGGTTACAAAAGTGGTAAGAAGCCAAGCAGGAGAGAATTGGGAAACCCAATTATTAGCAACATGAGGAAATCACTCACCTCTAGGATGGAAGGACAAAGAAAGGAGATCGTGTTACTGGAACTTGGGTGTTGGATTCAACAGGATTCAGAGCCAGGATGGGTCAATCTCATGGTTGAATGGCAGGAGCCATGGAGAATATGGAACCATTGAAGGACAAGCCACCTGATGCAGAAAGTGAAGGTGAAGTCACTCAGTCATGTCCGACTCTCTGCCACCGCATGGACTGTAGCCTACCAGGTTCTTCTGTCCATGGGATTTTCCAGGCAAGAGTACTGGAGTGGGTTGCCATTTCCTCCTCCAGGAGATCTCCCTGACCCAGAGATTGAAGCCGGGTCTCCCGTATTGTAAGCAGACACTTTACTATCTGAGCCACCAGGGGAGAAGTCAGAGGAAGGAGAAAAATCTTTGACTTCTCTGTCTTCCAGGATTCTAATCTCTTGCTGGTGTCTCTGGTAAGCTGAACCAAAATGGCAGCCAACTGTTTGCTAGTTTGATTGCAGCCTGTCGGAGTCAGCTCCTGTATACACTAGAACAGAGCAAGGAGGAATGAGGGATGGATCTGGGAATGCATAAGCCCAGGATTGCCTTATTACAATAACAGATTGAGTGAGAAAAATCAGACCAATGTCAATACAGAAAAGCATCAAATAAAAATCAACATCCAGTCATCATAAAAATAAGTGTTAGTCCAAAGTATTCAACTGTGATAATGTGTTTTGGGGAGGAAGACCAGAGAGACAAAGTGCCATTCTTATCACATCATATCAAGGGTACATTCTATCAACATGATTTATCACCATTGATATTTTACATTGATCACCTAGCTGAAGGAGTGTTTGCCAGGTTTTCTCCTCTCTTGAGCTCAGAGGCAGAAATAAGGAAGAGAGGAAGCTAGCACTTGGATCATTTCCTAAATAACCAGCCCAGAAATCACTATTAACAATGGCTAACTTGTGACACAAATTACAACCCAACAAAAAATATTAAGCCCTATTTCCTGCAGTGGAACAGAAGTCTTCCAACATGGAAAGCAATAAATGGGATCATGGTGTAAATAGAGAATATATGGGGGTTTGTGTCCAACTTAGAGGGACCCTGAATATCAGAGGAAGGGGTGTGGACCTTATTTTACATGCTAAGTGGCTTCAGTCGTGGCAGACTCTTTGCAGGCCTATGGATTGTAGTCCTCCAGGCTCCTCTGTCCATGGGATTCTCCAGGGAAGAATACTGGAGTGGGTTGCCATTTCCTTCTCTAGGAGATCTTCCCAACCCAAGGATCGAACCTGCATCTCTTCTGTCTCCAGCATTGGCAGAAAGGTTTGTTTCCACTGGCAACACCTGTGAAGCTTTTTCTTTTATGGGTGGTAGAGAATTAAGCAGCAGAGTGACATGATCACACCTGGGCTCCTCTCATCCTCCTCAGTTCCTTTTGGGTGTGGGATTTGGATCTGTTTTCTTCTATACTATCCTCACTGGGTATGAGGAAGGCTTAAATGTTCTCAGTTTGCGATGTACTTACGAATAGCTCAAAAGAAGGGCAGCATTTAAACTCCCATCTAAGAACAATCCTTTGCTCATTTTGAGATTAAAGTGTTTCAATAAGACACACATTCAGTTCACCTGTGTTCTCTTTATTCTTTCAGGTCAAACTCCATCCAGTGACTGCTCAACATCATGGCCCCAAACCCAGGAAAGCATGAAGTCTTCATGAGGAGCTGAAAACACCAGATGAGCATCCACATTGTGTATTACGGACTCCCTAAACTATGGTCATGTGCAATATTGCATTTCTATCTAAAAATACTGGAAATAGAACTGCCATGGGTAGCTTTAAAAAATCCCATTTTTCATGAAAATCTGATGACTGCTGTGAAAGAACAAAATGATGGCAAGAAAGAGCTCCTCAGAAAATGACAATCTGAGCCCATGTCCTCCAAGTGCTGGGTAACCAAAGTGGCATTTAGGAGGAAATGACCAACCAGGCACAATAGGAAGGGAATTTAGGTTTGGAGGAGTACAATATTCTGATGACTTCCAGAAGTATAAAACCCAGTCTTTCCTAAAGTATTCTCTGGCACATTTCAAGACACAGAGACCTTTGACCCTTGTAACAGGATAAACATTCTGGCCCTTCCCTGAGAGTGTATGTGTTAAATGTCAGTACACAAGAAACAAGTGCCTGCACAGTCTGAATTCCAGGCCTGGCCTTCCTGTCACTATTACACAAAAGTTAGTGTATGAAACGAGTATTTAGTAATTCTGTTTCACTTTTGCTTAAGTCAAAAGGACCTGAGACTGTGTTTGGTTAGCAAATCCACCCTTCTAGCAACAGAGAGGTCAAGACAGTAAGGTGATAGATACCTAAGCACAAAAAATAGGCCTACGACCAATGTTCATCGCAGCACTGTTTATAATAGCCAGGACATGGAAGCAACCTAGATGCCCACCAGCAGATGAATGGATAAGGAAGCTGTGGTACATATACACCATGGAATATTACTCAGCCATTAAAAAGAATTCATTTGAATCAGTTCTAATGAGATGGATGAAACTGGAGCCCATTATACAGAGTGAAGTAAGCCAGAAAGATAAAGGCCATTACAGTATACTAACACATATATATGGAATTTAGAAAGATGGTAATGATAACCTTATATGCAAAACAGAAAAATAGACACAGATGAACAGAACAGACGTTTGGACTCTGTGGGAGAAGGCGAGGGTGGGATGTTTCGAGAGAACAGCATCGAAACATGTATATTATCTAGGGTGAAACAGATCACCAGCCCAGGCTGGATGCATGAGACAAGTGCTCGGGCCTGGTGCACTGGGAAGACCCAGAGGGATCGGGTAGAGAGGGAGGTGGGAGGGGGGATCGGGATGGGGAATACATGTAAATCCATGGCTGATTCATGCCAATGTATGACAAAAACCACTACAACATTGTAAAGTAATTAGCCTCCAACTAATAAAAATAAATGGAAAAAAAATAAATAAAGCTACCCATGGGTTAAAATAGTTCTGTCTCTGTTGGCTATGTAAGTGTCAGGCACCTCTCCTACAGATGTTTGCAGAGGTGTACTTGTCACTGCTCCTGTTTGTGTTTGTGGTCACGTTGACCTGTTTCATGTATTGGGAGGCAAATAAAGTTGATCCAACTAGATTGCAGGAGCCGTGAGTAAGACATTAATTAGCGAACACTTTCTGATCTCCCACTAATAGTTGTAGTACTATACAGGTTATGCATTTCATCAGGGGTGTGTTGGGTAGTTTCTGGATTTTGAGGAATTGTACAATTTTATTTAAGTTCTTGAATTTATCTACTGTACATAAATTTGTTCTTAGTATTTCCTTTTTATCCTTCCACCATCTTTAGTGTAGGGCTTGTAGAATTGTAGTGCTAGTCAGCATTTCATTTCTGATAGTAGTCATTTGTCTTCTCTTTTTCAATTTTGCTTATCTGGCTAGAGTTTTATCAATTTTGTTGATCTTTTCAATGAATCAGTTTTCTTTTTTCCCCATAATTCCTTTCCTTATTTTTGATTTTAGTTTTTTCTTTTCCTCTTGTGTTTTGGTTTGTTTGTTTTCAGATTGCTTTGGGTAAAGTTTTCTCCTCTTTTTCTAAGTTAAGGTGGAAGCATAGATTATTGATCTATTAGTCTTTATTCTTTCTTAATCTAAACATTAAATGGTATAATTTTCCCTCTTAACACTGATTTAGCTGCATCCCATAAATTGTAGTACATTGCACTTTCCTTTTAATTCATCCCAGTGCAGTTTCTACTTCCTTGAGAATCTCTCTTTGACCTATGGATGGTTGATTAATTTCTAAGTGTTTTGAGATTTTTCTTCTCCTTCCATATTGTTTGCCTTCCAGTTTCATTCTTTTCTTGTCAGAGAACAAACTCTGCATCATTTAAATTTTTTCAATTAGTTTTGATGATACAGGATGCTATCTTGGTGAATGTTTCCCATGTGCTTGAAATAAATGTGCATTTTGCTCTGGTTGATACAGTGATACTTAGATGCATAGTGTTTGTGAATCACACAGGGCCCAGCCTGCCCCTTGGGGAATGGTGCAGTTCTCCAAGCTTCTGGTATTCTGCCTCTGGTGAGAGTCCTACATGCACAGCTCAGGTCAAACTTAGGAGTTCCTACAGCTTGCTGGAATCCCTTGTTCATATTTGATCTTCTCCACTCTCTGCCCTCACTCTTTGGCTACCAGCAGGCTCTCCTTCTGGTCCTCTCACTCAGAGTGGCGGGGGTGGGTGGGTGGGTTTAGTTTCTTCACTCTGTTGTGTACTTCCCTTGAATGGATTCGCCTAGATGACCAAGTGGTGAGAGAATACAAAAACAGTGCAACAGTCACTTCTCACAGAAGTTTTCTTTACAAAGAGAAATACCACCCTCCCTCAAAATTTTAGGTGTCTGCCATGCTGTTAATGAGTCTTCCACCACAGGGTTACAGATTTGGGCCTGGGGCTTTTGCTTCTACCCATGTTATAAATCCCTCAGTATATTCATGCTATTTTGCTTTATTACAGGGATCAGCAAACTTTCCCGGTAATGGCTAAATTGTAAATACCTTCGATGTTGTACGCCATATTTTCTGTGAGATAGACAGATTTTGTATTTTATGTTTTATTATATTCATAATAATTTTGTGTTTAATGTATTCATATTTAATGTTTATGATTTGTAACTTAATTGATCGATTTACGTTATTATAATATTATAATAGTAATTAGCTTATATTATATTTTAATATTCAGTCTTTACCCCATGTTCTTTTTTTGTTAGAGGATCATTTCACATCCAGCATACCACAGTCTATGTAGCTGTCATATTTCCTTAAACTTCTCTTTGCAGTGACAGTCTCTCAGACCTTCGTGGTTTTTTTTTTTTTTTATGACCTTGACAATTTTGAGGCATCCTGGTTAAGAATATTGTAGGGACTTCCCTCATGGTCCAGTAGTTGGGACTCTGTGCTTCCACCGCACGGGGTGTGGGTTTGATCCTTCGTTAGGGAACTAATATCCTGCATGCTGAGTGGCCAAAATAATTTAAAACATCCAGCTAGGCTGTGGCAAACATGACTCCCTCTTTATCCCTCACCACTTTACTCTTGAGCTCCACACAGTGCAGGACACTCTGACTGTCCACTGAGTTAAGGGTGGGGTGCACAGCTATTTGAATATCATGGTCCTTTTCTCAAATAAAAGGACAATTTCATGGACTCGTACAAGAAAGTGATGGAGTTCTAGGAAATCAATCACAACCACTCTCAGTTCAGCACAGCTTCTGCAGACATTGGTGCTTACTCATCACAGGAGCAACTGCTAACACTCGATGGGAGACATGAAGTTACTATGTTAGAGATCATTTCTCCAGTTCCAAGAGGGGCGAAATGGGCATCCTCAAGATCTCATCTTGGAGAGCCAGTTCTCTTTGCAGCCCCTTCCATCTGGCAGGGGTTGGGAGAAAGTGTTTTATGGAGGGAGAGTGGGAAAGACCCAGGTAAGTCGAAGCAGGGGTAGAGTGGCCATTGTCCTGGCCTCTGTAAACCTGGACCTTGTGTTCAAACCTAGAGTGGGGGAAATAGCCTGGGAAGCCCACAGTCAGGGCAATGTGACCTAGAACAAAGGCTCCTCTACATCAAGAAGGAAAGTCTCTGTTTATTATCTCTACAGATATTGCAACATAGATGCTCATCTCTTTGGGAGTGATTCTGGCTCCTGACTCCTGGGCGGGGAGGCCTTGGCTCTAATCCAAGGCAGGTGGGTCTCTCTTTGTATCGCTTCATTCAGATAACTGGAACCAAGAGTAATTCATCACTTTGTGAAGGATTAATCAAGTGTGTTTCAAGTTCACTTCAAAGACAGTTCAACTGATGAAAATATACAAGACCCATTACACATGAGGGCCATAGGCAGGTGCAAAATTCAGAATCGGACTTTAGGAGAGCGGAGCTCTATGGAGGTACTGTTAAGACAGTCTTCACCCATGTCTGCTGGTCTGTTGCATCTTGCTCTGTCATGTGGTGTTTACTAAACTTGACTGTGTGGTGGTAATCGTCAAAGCTGGGGAATGGACTCACATTGTTCTCTATTTGCATGTGGGGGGAGAGGTGACGCTTTCTGAGTAATCGATCTTTGAACCAGGAACGCGATTCTTAACCTGCATGTGTCCTCTAGTCCCATTAGGTATTCCTGCTGTTCAGTCAGGGAAGGTAAGGGAATTTGAAATTTAAAAAGCCTGACAGTGTACAGATGCCAACTTTAAGAAATTAGAACAAGCAGAAAAGGATTCTGATCTGCAGAATCCTTGTGGGATGTGGGAGTGTCATGTGGGATGCTGTACTGGAGCCAGAAGCGACAGTAGCTCCTAAGGGACGTTTAAAATTTCACTCACACTGTTTCTTGCTCCAATCTGGAAGTATCACATGGGTGAATGACACCACCATTGCAGTTAGGTTTACTCCACTAGAAGAGAAGCCTTGCTAGCAAGGAGGGATGGAGTTCAAGCAAAAATCTTGACATGTTGATATGATACATTTATAAATGGTGACGTCATATTAGCTACCACCTCCATTCTATCACATTTGTGTGTGTGTGTGTGTGTGTGTGTTCAGAATGTAGAAGTTCTACTCTCTTAGCAACAGTCAAGTATTTGATGCAGAATAGAGCTATAAGCATCCTGCTGTACACTGGATTCCACAACTTGTTAGTATGATAAGTGGGGGCTAGTACCCTGTGAACAGTCTCTCCCTATTTCCCCATCCCCTAATTCTTTGTAAACACCTCTCTCTTCCCCATTTCTCTGTTTGTCCTTTGTACTTTTTAAATTTATTTTTATTGTTATTTTATTTTTGTCCTTGTTGCTCAGCATGTGGGTTTTTAGTTCTCCAACCAGGGATAAAATTCATGTTCCCGGGATTGGAAGTGCAGAGTCTTAGCCACTGGACTACCGGGGTAGTCCCAGTTTGTCCTTTTTAGATTCCACATGTAAGTGATAACAAACCGTATTTATCTTTTTCAATGTCACTTATTTTACTTAGCATAATGCCCTCAAGCTCCTTTCAAGTTGTTGCAAATGGCAGAATATGTTGAATATGTCACATCTTCTTTATCCGTTCATCCACTGACGGACACTTAGATTGTATCCATATTTTGGATACTGTGAACAATGCTGTAATAAATGTAGGAGTGAAAATATCTTTTCGATATCTTATTTTCATTTCCTTTTGAATATACACTCAGATGTGGAATTGCTGGATCATATGGTAGCTTCCTTGATAGTGTTCTTTGATTCACAGTCTTTTATTCATTTAATTAATTAATTATTTATTTATTTGATCAGGTCCAATTTATATATGTCTTTCTTTTTTTTTGCCTTTGTTTTTGGTGTCATATCCATGAAATCTTTACCACCTAAATATATTTCTAGATATATACATAAACACATGACAGGAAGTACATCTATAATTCTTTGCTCTCTCAACCAAGAGGTCCCCAGACCAATGACCCTTCACTACCAATGAGCACAATGAGTGTACAGATCGAGATTTGCCAATACCTTTTGACAATAAAAGGAACAAGGGGTTCCATGGAAAAATTGATGATTCTAGAATTGGCTCAGGAAATATGGAAAATGAGCCTGGAGCATCTTTGTAGCATGTGAAAAAAAGTACTCAAAATTTTTTCAAAAAAGGAAGCAAAATGTCCAGGGATATGACAAAGTTATTTACAAAGGCAGCTGACAGGAAGAATTCCCAATAGCCAATCTGAGAACAATTTGAAAATAAAAATATATAACGCTGTATTGCATTTTAACCCAAAGTGTAGTATAAATACCATGAGTCCATACTGAGAAAAATTAATGATTTCTTAATTACACAAACAAGGATAGACAAATCTCCCACAGAGAAAAATTCCAGTTTATGCAGACACTCCCACTTCTAGAGAGTGGAGCGTAACTCCCTACCCCTGAAGCCATGGACCATACATCGTGACTTTCTTCCAAAGAGGACAGATGGAAAGGGGACATAAAACAATCACTTTATCGCATAGACACCTGACAAGCACTACCTCAGCCACATGATCAATGAGAGCATCACCAATGATGAATTGTACTGAGAATACACACTTGCTATGCTGTGATGAGAATGGGATTTTACATCTGTAATATTCCTCCCCCAAACTCGTAATCCCAGACTAGTCATGAGTAAAATATCAGATAAATCTCCCAATCAAGGGACATTGTTCAAAACATCTATTGAGTACTCCTCAAAACTGTCAAGATCATCCAAAACAAAGAACTGTTAAAGCTGAGAGGAACCCAAGGAGACATTACAACTAAATGTTAGGGTGGTTTCCTGGCCAGGATCCTGGAGCAGGTAAAACCTATAGAAATCTGAGTAAAGTGTGGGCTTTAGTTGATAATAAATAATGCATCAATACTTCCTCATTAATTGTAATAAATGTATCATATTAATGTAAGATATTAGGAATAGGGGAAACTGGGAGAGGGCATATGAGAATTCCACTATTTTCACAAATATTATTCAAATCTTAAAGGATTACAAAGGAAAAGGTCAAAATAAAGTCTATTGACAGTTTCAAAATAAAAGACACAAGGAAACTTATGGCAAAACATGCTGAGTATGTTAAAAAAGGAAATAGAAAGGAAACCAAGCACAAGCACACGGAACTTGCAAGTGTGAAACAACCCTTCCTAAATTATCTTCAGCTTTTCCTCTCCCTTAACCTCCAGTCTCATATAATACACTAACCGGGCCTCTTCCACCACAGAAACATCTCTGGATCCAATTTTTCTCAAGCCCCACAAACACTGCCCTTATCCAAACTCATAGATGTTTTCCCTGGATATGACAAGAGCCACCAATCGAGGCCAGGTATAGACCTAGAACCCTGTATTGCTCAAAAACCACTTTAAGACGTCTGCCAGTGTTATTTGCCACAGATGTCTGACAAGTTCCAGGCAGGGGTCAGTGTCTTGCCAAAGAAACAAGGGTCCAGAGCAACACTTTAGCTGTGCGTATGTGTGAACGTGCTTAGTCGCTCAGTATGTTCGACTCTTTGTGACCCCACAGACTGTAGCCCACCCACGCCCTTGGGCTCCGGTCTATGGGATTTCCCAGGCAAGAATACCGGAGTGGAATGCCATTTCCTCCTTTAGAGTATCTTCCCACCCAGGGATCGAACCTGTGTCTCCCACATGGCAGGTGGATTGTTTAACACTGAGCCTCCAGGGAAGCCATGAGGAAACACAGGGACTTCTCAGAGGAGCAGAACATTCACTGAATCCTTAAGCCAGGGGAGGCGCCTGTCCAAGTGGTGATGGCCTGGGCAAGATAAGCTTGGGAACAGGGTGGTGTGTTTTCACACAGAGGCGGCTGCTGAAGATGCTGGATCCTGACCTCCAGATAAGTCGGTGGGGGCAGGGGGCAGTTTGGGCCTCCTAGCAGCCAAAGGCCTGAGGTTCTTATGTACCCAGAGCTAGATCCCATCCACACCTAACAGTCATATCCAATAAGGGGCATGAGGAGTACCTGTTATGATGGCTGTCACATGTCCATCCTGGAGTGACCCCCCGGGGCTGTGGTCCCGGCCTTGGCCTCAGAGCACAGATGTCCTCATGGAGGCCAGGGAGGCAGCTCACCTGCAGCAGCATCTCCTCCCCCCTCCCTCTCCTGACCAGCCCTGGGCAGGTCAGATGGGATCTCCAGGGGCTTGCTGCTTCCACCTCTCTGGGGCAGCCGACTCTCATTGCAGCCTGCACCCCTGGGACCTCAGTGTCCTCTCTTGCCTGGTTCCTTCCCAAATCCTCGTTTGAGTCTGGAGACTCTGGCACCTAGGAGGGCATCCTGGGTACCACCCTTGCCATCTGCTAGAGCCTGTCCTCTGTTCAAACAGCCCGACTGGCTCCTAGTTGGCTCTGCGGGTGGCTGACCAGACACCCCTTTGCCTCTCATACTCAGGCTCAAAAGCCATGACCTTACAGTCACATTTAGAAGACCCTGAGTTTTCTCCAACACGTGGGATTCCACAGGGAATGGTCTGATACACCTCAGGATCATAGAGATGCGCCCCATGAATCCACGGCAATGATTACTGCTGACCGACCATAAGGAGAGTCAAGTCCTGCCAGCTCCACCTGTAGCACCGTGGAAGGGGATGCTGCTCTGGGACTTCTAGATAAAGATACACACATGAGGTCATCAGGACCAGGGCCTAAGCCACTCTCAGTGGGGGGCAGGTAGGACAAAACCCAAGGCCAGGTTCTGAGGGAGTGGGGGCACTGTGGGCAGCAGGGGTGTGTCGGGGGGGGGGCGCTCATGGCTGGGGCCCATGAGAAGGATGCTCCCAACTCCAACAGGGACCTTTGACAGCTGGCTGCTGTCCTCCCGATGGAGACTGAGCAGAACCCCGAGGGGACTGACAGTGCAGCTTAGCGGGTGTGGGGGCACGCTGTGTGTTGGGGGTGCGTGGAATTCCTGTAGCCAGCACCCCGCGGGAAGCCTCTCTCAAGGGTCAGAAGTGCAGGACTTTAGTCTTTAGAAGAAAAACCTCACTCGGAGTGCTCTGTGTCTTAGTGTTGTCCTGACTTGAGGATTAACTCCCAGGTGCCTGTGTCCCTTCAAAACAAATGGTCATGACAAAAATGCTTCTTCTCAAAGTTCACTGATCACGGGTCATGGCATCACCCTTCCTAAGTGAAGAGGCCTGGCAGGCTCATGTCCCCATGTGTGCAGGGAGAGAGGAAGACAAAAGGTGGTGGAGCACCTAACATTTCTCCAATTCCACACTGCCTAACAGATGCTCAACAAACGGCAGCAGTTAGAATTTATAATGACAAAATCTCAAAAAAAAAAAAATGACAAAATCTCCTATGTTTTGGGGAAGAGAGTCTGAGCAGGTCACATGGGTCTTGAAATTCTCCACCTTTTCCAAGTGTCCATTGACTATGTGGCAGTGACCACATGTGTGGCCAGAATCACATCTCCTGTTCCCGTTGTTCTCTGGCACTCAGCAGGGAGAGCTACCCCTTAGAGCTGCCCCTTCAGCCCCTTGCACCCACACGCACACCACACTGCAGTGACCTCACCACCTCCTTAGGCCCAGAACTCGCTCCTGTCATTTGATGCCAGGCACAGCCTTAGCCTGTGAGTCTCTGCTGTCTCCACACTTCTGAACCTGCGTGAACCCGGGGACGCTGGTGGATGTTGCATCTTTCCTGGCTAGCACTTATTTCTCGTGTTATTCGGATCTCAGACTCTGTCCCTCTCTCCTCTGGAAATAGTTTTGTTTTCAAGACACCTCATAGGATTGGCAGCTCAATAGGAAACGGAATAGAAAACCAGTCAAAATTGCTGTTCTGTGTGTTTTCCTCCTAGAGGTTATATTATTCAATTTGGCTGTTAGTGTGTGTTTGAGGGGGTGGGAAACAGTGTCTTTCCTGGCTGAGAATCAAAGTTCCCAGGATCCAGTCAGCCAGCAGGATTTCTCCACGTTCACTCATTTCATCCCTCTGAAATCTAGACCATGCTCACAAGTGGCCAAAATAAAGTCCAGATGACCAAGTAAATGCTCATTTCAATATATTGGTAATCAGCTTTCCCAGGACAGAGAGGAGGGCCAACCCAGGGAATACTTGGCCATACTTCAAAGCAACATTCACATTTCTCCAGGATTCTGTGCAGATGGTGGGGCAGTGGTAGAAAACACCTCCTTTGCCCCTGTGGTTAACAGCAATGCAACAACTGTCAGGACCCCTTCCTTCCCACCCCAGAAAGAGATCTCTCTGTGTTTTATCCAAGATGCAAAAGGACACCTCACACCAATGGTTCATTTCAGACTTTCCTGTCACCCCAAGATACACTGTCGGCAGGTCTGAGGGATGCCATCATGCAGCCTCATCACGATGACCTCCCACAGAAGGAACCCAGCTTCCCAAAGCCCCAGAACACCCTGGCTCAGACACTGACATTCCAGTGCTCCTCTTGGAGCCTCACTGCCCCGCCCCATGCTGTCTTGTTTAGTGGGACTAGACGACTTCTCTCCACCTTCTTTGTGTGACTAGGGCTACTAGAGCATCGCTCTAGGTGTTGGTGTGTCCTGCTTCTCCTAGTGTCCCCACTGCAAACCCAGCCTTTCACGGAGCTGAGGCTCCGTAAAGGTCTTTGGAATACATGAGCCAGTGAGCAGGGGGCTCAATTAATTATCTGCTACTTCCTTAAATAACCCAGGCAATTCCAAATGCACAAGAGATAATTTAGTTTTTGAAAATGACACACAAGAAGGACAGAAGCATGAATTCTCTACAATTATTTTTATCATCTAGTTCGTCCCTCATCAATGTTACTGCTAAGTAAGCTCACTTTTCCAAAACAGTTCTAATTCCAATTCCACTCCATTCTGTTCAGGACCACAAAACACAATGGAAGAGTTTCCACTATCTTTTACAAAACAGCAAAACCGTTGTTCATGAATTGGATAAGCACAAACACACTGTGATCAGCATCATTCATGAAGCTAAGACACTGAAGTTTATTTAGTCTTCTATGAAAACAAGCAAAGTCTGAAATTTTTCTAAGGAAAACAGGTGAACCTCCAAGTCATCATAGAGACCAGGAACCCAAAGATGCTATACACTGGTTCCCCAAAGTGCCCCAGGGCCTCACTACTGAGAAGGCTGACCGCTCCGTCTTCAATCACAGAGGGAAGGATCACCTGGATCCTGCTCTGGCTCAGGCAGCCTCATCCTCCTCCCTTGCAGCCTCTACAGGCAGGGGTGGGAAGGCCCTCGAAGCCCTTTCTTTGACCCTGAGCAGAAATGCCATGACTTTCCGCTTGCTGGTCTCTGCATAGGCCCGGGGACCCCACAGGAACTCATAGCGAGCAGGGTAGCTGTAAGGCACCTGCCGGTACTCCAGGTACCCCTGCTGCACCCACACGTGTGTCAGAAGTGTCCTGGGCTCCCCAAAGACACAGTGCACACTCCCAACACACACACCCAATCTGCTGAGTGCTCCCCAGACCTTCTCCTCAGGGGCGCGGTCTCCATTCCTCATGATCAGGCTGAGGATCAGCACCAGGAGGCCGGCCTTGGGCATGCTCTGCCCACCGCTCAGCATCACATCACAGGTGAGGCCCAGGTTGGGGACCATGATGTAGATGTGCTCCCTGGGGTCCACCTCCTTCACCTCCACACCACAGACCAGCTCCAGGCACTGTGAGGCTTGGCTGAAGACCACCGAGAACTGCTCCTGGTTATCCCTGAGGACCTTCTTCAGTATTTCCGCCTGGGAGGTCAGCTCCTTGGCTAGATACTTGAAGAGCAGGAACTTTATTAGGTTAGCTTTCATCTCCTTCAGAGCCTCCTGGGGCAAGGACTCCCCAGTGGCTACGGAGGACACTGTGAGGGAGGAGGCCGAGGCGGATGCAGCCACCCCTGCCTCAGCCCTCAAGAGCTGCACATTCACTGGGCACTGGGCCTCGCCAGGGTCCTAAAAGTCTTCCTCGGGCTTGCTCAGCTCACTCATCTCGACCACGAGCACGATGCCTGGGATCAAACCACAGACAGGAATGGGGCAGGGGAATAGATGGGGATCACAGGCCAGACTAGGGGAGAGAGGGGCTGTGAATGGCCTCAGCTGAGATCCACACCCTGGGCGGTCTCACACAGGCCACTTACAGGTCTCCTTTTGAGGGGTGCTCTCAGACCTCACAGGGGCAAGCCTCCAGGGCAGCCAGTCCGCTGGCTACCTGAAAGAGGAAGTGAGGTGTCTCCCCATGGTGCAGTCAGCACAGTCTGAGATTTCCAGGGCTGACAAGGTGGGGGATTAGGCCCTTGTGGGGTCCCCTCTGTTCTGGGATGGGGAGCTCCTGGTGCACACTCAGGGCACCCTCCTCACCTTGACTCCTGGGACTGCCTGGACCACCTCTGCCCTCTGACCTCAGGACTGGAGCCTCAGTCCTCTGCCTTCCTCTCCTGGTTCCTGGAGCTCCTGTGAAAGAAAGGGAGGGGGCAGCTCTGCGGTATCCTGTGGCACAGCCCTGAGCCTTCCATGACAGTACGAGGGGTAGACTCTGTGAGGTCCCCCAAGTTGTGTGGTAGGAGGTCCCCTCAGGGCTCCCTTGTAGTGCTCACCTTTCCCCTAGCACGACCTGGTCCCTCCCCTCTGGGGACCTGCATGGAAATTCTGAACAAGGTCCGAGCCTGAACAGAAAGCGCTGAGGGGCTCCACATGCAGCCACACCTACCCAGGGTTTCCTGTGGGTCCTAGGCTGGGGAGATGCTCAGTCCTCAACTCCTCCTCACGTCCTGCCTTGGCCTCCCAGCACTGACCACAGGGGCGGGGGTCTCCTCAGTCCTCCCTCGGGTTTGGGGAGTCCAGCCTCTGCCGACCTGAAGTCTCCACCCTCCGCCGGAAAAACCTCACCTCCGAAGGTCCCTAAGCCAGAGGCCAAGAAACTGCTCACCCCGCTCTACGGCCTCCAAGAGTCCACATAAGGGCCAGGATCCCTGCCTCCCTGTTGGGGTCTTTCTGCCTCCTTCCATCGTCGCATGCAGCCTGGACTCCAGGCAGGACCGGGGACTGTCCCGTCCGCCATTTTGAGACCGTGCCGCTTTCACGAGATCCCCAGTCTCTGAGAACAGCATGTGAGGAAGGCAGACAGGCAGTGTGCTCTTCTTACCCAAAGCTCTCCCAGGGCCGACTACAGGGGCGGGGATCTGTGGGGTTCCGTCGGTCCTCACGCAGGGTCCCCTCAGCCCTCCTTCAGGCACCTCACCTCGCCTCCGAGCAGGACCTGGGATTCTCGGCTCTCCCCACCTGAAGCCCCGCCCCTTACACCAGGGCCCGGTCTCTCCAAGACCCGGATGTCAGGAAGTCAGACCATGCCCGCTGCACTCATTCTACCCCCACGGTTGCCCTGGACTGACAATAGAAACAAGCTTCTCTGAGGTGTCCTGTGATTGGGGTCCAGGGTCCTCTAGTTCTCCTCCTCAGGGTCCTCAACCTGACACCCCACCGGACCTGGGAATTGGACCACCTGAGGCCCCACCCCATATGCAAGGTACCCAGTCTGAGACTCGGATGTCAGGAAGTCAGCCCCCATACCAGGTCCCCAGTCTGAGATCTGGATGTGAGGAAGTGAGACCACGCACGTTGGGCTCATCCTACCCCACGGCCGCCAGGGACCAACAGCAGGTACAGGCTTCTCTGAGGTCTCTTTTGATTGAGGTCAGGGTCCCCTCAGTCCTCCCTCAGAGTCCCCAAATTGAAACTCCGCAGGAGCTGGGCTTCTTCCCTCTGCTCACCTGAGGACACGCCCCCTCTCCCAGGTCCCCAGTTTCTCTGAGACCTGGATGCCAGGTAATGCAGCATGAGCTCATCCACCCTCTGTGCTCCCTGAGCCTTGATGTGAGGGTCCCACCTCTGGTCAACACAGGGGGCATCCCCGGATCTGCCAGGGCTCAAGATGAGGTCCCTGAGGGAGATTATAAGGAACCCCACAGATCCCTACCCCTGCTGTCAGCCCTGAGCCACCCTGCTGGTGGGATGAGCACTTGGCAGTCTGTTCTGACTTCCGCATCTGTGTCTCAGATACATTAGGCAACTGTCAGAAGAGGCAGGGCCTCAGATGGGCAGAGGGGAAGATCTTAGTTCTTTGGAGGGTCAAGGTGAGGATGCTGAGGGAGGACTGAGGGGACCCTGAACCCCAAAGCAGAGTGGGCTCTGGGAGGACATAGGGTGGATGAACATATGCTGCATTTCCTGACATCCAGGTCTCAGAGAGACTGGGGACCTGGTATAGGGGGCTGACTTCCTGACATCCAGTCTCAAACTGGGGACCTGGTATAGGCAGCTGGCTTCCTAACATACGGGGTTCAGACTGGGGTCCTGATATAGGGAGCAGACTTCCTGACATCTGGTTCTCAGGGTGACTGGAGTCCTGGTTTAAGGGCTGGGGGCTTAGTAGGGGAGAGGAGAGAATCCGAAGACCTACCCAGAGACAAGATGAGGTCCCTGCGGAGGACTGAAGGGACCCCACAGATTCCCGCCTCTGTTGTCAGCCCTGGGAGCCCCTGGGGTGAGAAGAACACACTAGACCTGTCCTGACTTCCTGACATCCCGGTCTCTGAGAGATTGGGGACCTGGTGTGAGGAGTGGGGACTCAGGGGCGGAGAGGACAGAGCCCAGGTGAGTCGGTTTTTCCCATCAGGTGACCAGCTTTAGCATCAGTCCTTCCAATGGATATTCACAGTTGATATCCTTTAGGATGGGCTGGCTTGATCTCCTTGCTGTCCAAGGTACTTTCAAGAGTCTTCCCCAGCACCACAGTAGTACTATTTTATACATAGTCGTGTGTATCTGTTAATCTCAAACTCCTAATTTATCGCTTCCCCTGCTTTTCCTCTTTGGTAACCATAAATTTGTTCTCTGCGTCTGTTTCTGCTCTGTAAATAATTTCTTTTGTAGCATCTTTTTAGATTCCACATATAAGTGATGCCATACAATATTTGTCTTTCTCTTTCTGACTTGCTTCTCTTAATATGATAATCTCTAGGTCCATTTATGTTGCTACAGATGGTATTACTTCATTATTTTCCATGGCTGAGAAGGATTCCTGTGTGTGTGTGTGTGCCCGCGCACACGCACGTGCATGTGTGTGTGCACGCAAACCACATCTTCTTTCTTCTTTATCTAATCATCTGTTGATGGACATTTAGGTTCCTCCATATCTTGTCTGCTGTAAATAGTGTTGCAATGAACATTGGGGTGCATGTATATTTTCATATTAGAGTTTCTGTCTTTTCCAGGTATATATTTAGGAGTGGGATTGTTGGATCATCTGGTAGTTCTGTTTGTAGTTGTTTAAGGATCCTCCATACGGTTCTCCCTACTGACTGTACCAATTTACATTTCACCAACAGTGTACAAAGGTTCCCTTTTCTCTGCACCCTCTCCAGCATTTATTCTTCACAGGTTTTTATGATGATGGCCATTCTGATCAGTGTAAGGTGATACTTCATTGGAGTGTTGATTTGTATTTGGATGTTAATTAAGCATGTTGAGGTTCTTTTCACGTGCCTGTTGGCCATCTATGTCATCTTTGAAGAAAGGGTCTTCTTTGGAGAAAGGGTTTTGTGTCAGGGTCACACAGGGGGGGTGGCTCAAACTACGAACCGTGTTGGTTCAGGAGGCCAGTAACTGAGGTCAAAGTTTTGACTGACGCTGGTTCTCATGACGGAGGTGGAGGGTCTGTCCCATTTCTCCCCCCTCATTTCTGGGGCTTTGCTGGCCATGGTGGCCGTGTCTGGGCTTGGAGAGCTCCACTTTCCTCTTCACCTGGAGTTCTCCTCTGTGTCTGTCTGTCTCTAAATGTGTCCTTTGTATGGAGACAGCCGTCCTGTTAGAGGAGGTTCCATCCGAATGAGCTCACTTGACCACCGTCAGCTCTGAGAAGACCTTTCCTTTGTCTGTAAGGTCACGCCGAGGTACTTGGGGTTGAGACTCCAGCACCTGACTCTGAGGGGACAGGGTGTTACTCCTCACACCCTACAAAGGCTCTAAAGTAAGAACACACTGGATTGTTCTAAGGATGAAGGGACAGCCTCCGTAGCTACTGGAGGTGAATCCAGGGGTGAGGAGAGCAGGCCACTAGGATAGGAGCCAGATCAGGTGGGGCCTTGTGGGCCTGTGAGAACTGTGGCTTTGCTGTGTTCGGGGAAGGAAAGGCCTGTAAGGCCCCGAGCTGGGTGCCTCTGGGACTTTGTCCCCGTCATCACAGAAACTTGGAAACGGAGGCTCCCTGCGAGGTGCTGAGATGCTGCTGATGTTCAGGCCCGTGGCTCTGCTCCTCTGCCTCCACCCCCCTCGAGTAAACAGGGAACCCCAACCAGGTACAAGGAAAGAAGTGAGAATGGAGGGGCGAGTGGTCAGGTCCCTTGCAGTCATGGGCTATCTCTCTATCCCTCGGCTCCTCCTCAGCAGTCAAATGAGGTGACAGTAACCTAGCGGGTTATTTGAGGTTTGAATTCTGTGATCCTTGTGTGGTGCCATCCCAGGCCCTGGCAAGGACATGACTGTCCCACTAGTTTCTGCTCTCTGTTCTACTCTAGGCTCTGGGCAGGGACCAGGGCATCTGCTGACAGTGGAGGCCATGGTGTGAGAAGGGATGGGAGGAAGGTGGCTCCCAAAGATGAAGACACCCGGGAAAGACACCTGGCAGGGCGTCTGAGGTCCAGGGCAGCCCCAGGGTCGAGGCCAGATTGGTTAGCACAGATCTGCACTCAGCAGCCCTGGGCTAAGATGGGGGATCTGCAGAGCATGGGCAGTGATGGGGTCAGGGAGCTGAGGGGTGGGGTGGGGCCCAGTGTTGGGGGAAACCAAGCCCAGGACTGTCCCTGTCTGTGCTGGGAGAGGACCAGAGCCCAGCCACTGGGCTGTGAAGCCAGGGAACTCACCCTCCCTCCTGAGTGCTCCCAGGGTTTTAACTCCCTCTTTCTTCAAACTCACCTCATGCCTCTCTCCCGCTGTCCTGCCCTCCTTCCTGACCTCCCCACAGACTGCATGTGATGGACGGGTCCTCTGGCTCGCCAACCCCTGTCAACAGACAGTGTGGAGATGGGTGGAAGGAGCCAGCCCTCTGTGACCCTCCCCTCTGTGTCAGCAGGCTTGGAGGATGCTCAGACACGTGGGGCTGATGTCCGGCCCAGGGCTGTGAGCTTGCAGGCCGCTGTGTCAGGCTGCTGGCCCTTGTGGATCTGTGTTTCCACAGCCATGTGAGGCCCTGGGAGCCCTGGGAGATGAAGTTCAGTTGTCTGTCCTGAAAGACTTATCCAGGTTTCTTCTTAAATGATGTCAAGAACCTGGAAACGTGGTCCGTGGCCTGTGCTATGCAGACCTGGCACTGTACCCTGGCTGTCCACATCAGGCAGCGGACTGGGGGGATGCGGCCTCGTGGGAGCTCCTGGAGCAGAGGCTGGGGATGAGCCCCGCCCAGATCCAGGTCTGCATGTGGCACTTGTCTCTGTGCATGTACATATGTGTGTGTGTGTGTGCCCGGCAGAGAACATGAGAGGCGCCACAGCACCCAGCCTGGGTTCCCCATCCCCACTGCGTGCAGCAGGGCCTGAGCAAGTCCCCTGACTCCCCAGAGGTGAGGCCCCACAGCAACACCTCTCTGCTAATGAATCACCTGGGGACCTGATATCCACAGGCTTTCCGCCGGGGCCCTCCTGCTCTGACCCTGCAGCCTGCAGTGGTCAGACTGAGAGCTGCCCACATCCTGGTGGGTTCCTGGAGCGCCAGGCCTCTCCCTTTCATTTTTCTCCCTCCCTCACTTGGCATTGCCCTGAATTCCCTTTGCCGAGGTGAGCCCGCTGAAAGGCTCAGACAGAGGATCCAGTTCACCAAGGTTCCCTTCCGTAATGCGATCTTACTCTCTAGCAGGCGTGACTTTGAATCACCTTGTTCTCCTTCTGTGTCCTGTCTTGGCACACAGATCTCGTGGACATTGGGGTCACTTTGCTGTGCCCAGAAAACCTAGGTCCTGACGAGGTGGAGGAGCTGGAGAATCAAGCCCTGCTGCCCGACCTGCAACAGAAGTAATGACTGCGCTTGCCAACTCCCAGTGGCTGCTGCATCCCGTCCCGGGGAGGGCTGGGAAGGACATCTTCCAGGTGGACATCCCCGAGCACCTGATCCCCTTTGGGCAGGAAGCCTGTCCAGACTAGGCTTTCAAGTGGAAGGTGACTGAGAGACCAGGTCATGGTGACACCGTCCAGTCGCCACTGTGCCCTGGACATGCTCGTCTGGTTCGGTCTGAATTGGCCCCGCCCTGTGGCGGGCTGCCCACTTGGCGCAGGGCTGGGCCCAAGACTCTTATCCTGTGTTGCTGTCCTGGACTCAGCGAGAGTCCCCGGGACTTTGCCCTTTACGAGAAAATGGCATCGCCACTCGTTTTGGCCCTGCTGGGTCTGGGTGGTTGTGAATGTGTTGTTAAGAAACCGGTTAGTGTTTTTCCCTCTATGTTCTGGTCCAAACTCCCCAGTTTTGGAAGTGTCCAGCAGGTGATGGGGGAAGGCCAGGGGCTGGGCTGAGTGTCAGCAGCCAGCGAGGCCTCAGGCACGTGGAGAGGCCTGCAGGCCCAGAAACAGGCCGTGGTTTGTCTTTGCAGGTGACCCTTGCCTTGCTGTAGAGTGTCCCTTGGCTCACAAAGTGTGTATTGGACATGCTGCTTGGCTATTCCACGTCCAAAGACAAGGGCTGGCGTTCACCACCCTTGTACTTGACTTTGGAAACCTTGTACTTGGCTTTGCGTTTGGGGTCATGTGTTTGCAAGGCCTTTGGCTGGTGGGGTCACCCTGCTTTCCAGTAGACCTCTTGGGGAGACCCCTGGTTTGGGAGCCAGAGACTCTCAACTACTGATCAGAAACTTGTGGCATCACTGGGGGACCCAGGAGGAGCCCCTTCTACTTTAGGGTGCATGACTCATGGAAGGTGACACCCCCAAGGTCAGGAGCCTGGCTGGGCTGTCTGCTGAGTGGCAGGCAAGGCACAGGGACCAGCCCGTCCTGGGCTCGCCTCAGCACTCAGCTTGTGGGTCAGAACATTGGCCGAGCGTGTGAAATGCTGCTGCTTCAGATGAAAATGGACCTTGAGGACTGGACTGAAGCTGGCCTGGGGTGTGGGCTTCCAGCCTCATATGGCTCATCCAGTGTCATGTGTGAATAGCATGGACAGACAGAAAGAACACAGACTCACAGTTCTTGTTCAATTCTTTATTTACTCCAGTGAAGTTTTGCTTTACTTTATTAGAGCCAGAAATAGATTGTTTTATTACAAGGCCGTGCTTTTGAGTGTCCCTGGGGACCTGGCAGCTCAGGGATTGAGGTTGTCCTTGAACTGCTCACAGAGGGCACACTTGTAATCTGAGGACTCCTTCTCCTCGTCCACTTCAGGGGCCTCGTTTGGGGCCACAACTGAAACAGCCGCCTTCACGATGGAATAATAGGTGCTATACATAGTCATCTCATCACTGAACCATAATCTGGGTACTCTGGGAACTCTCCAGCAGTTCCCCTGTGGTGTCCCTTCCAGCAGTAGCTGGGGGTACAGACGTGGCATTGCTGGACGTACCCTCTCCACTGGGGCCACCCTGCTCACTGGGAAGATGGTTTGCCCCGGCCTGCACGGCTACACTGCCCATAAACCAAAGGCCACAGAACACGAAAGAGTGCAGGGGGTTCTGTGAGCAGTTGGGGATCCCTTCGGGGCCTTCTTGTCAGCTTCTTGGGTGGACTCATTGTGATGGAATCGAGGAGAGTGTCTGGTCATCAACACTCGCTTCTTTCTCTTTGGAGTCATTGTTGTGCTGGTGGCGGGCTGAGCAGTTGTTATGGGGTCGCCTTTTGTCCAGATGTTCTGCAGGAAGAGAGGCTTGTCTCTCTGAAAGTTGGAGTTGTGACAGATCTGAAAGGAAATGGATTACTTTAGCCAATGTGGGGGAGAATAGCCATTCCTTGCCACCCTCCTCCCCACCACAGCCCTGGACTTCCCTAAGGAGGGAGACAAGGTCTCTTCATTCCTGGTAGGTTATGAGGCCCTAGTGAGTGTGCTCCCTAGAGCTCCCCCGGGGCCAGCCTCACCTGAGGTGTTACTGGCCGTCCCTGACATCAAGTGGCCTCTCAGGGTCTGGAGGCACCCATGTGGATCCTGTCTAAGGGGGTTTGTGGAACACGAAAGGCCCTGCTTTCTTCTCTTTCCTTGACCACCCTCTCATGAGAAAAAAGTTCTCCTGGGAAACTAAACCTGTCTAGCGCTCGGCTCATCTAGTCTAGTCTCCCTGGAAGGGATTTCTTTGGTGCCATCATCCTCTTCTTCCCCACAGAGCTACTCGAAGGATGGATTTTACTGAACTCATACAGGTTCAGTTCACAGATGAAACTGGATGCTGTCTGTCTGGAAGATCCTGTCCACAACTCTGCCCTGGAGGACCTCTGTCTGGAAGAGATCTGCCTTGATGACCACTGTGTCTCCCTTGTCGTTCTAGTACACAGAGGTGAAGACCACATGCTCTACGATCATCCAGAGCTTCCTGGGGAAGGACAGCCTGAGGACAGTGTTGTTCTCTTGCTTGTTGGCTGTTTCTGGGTTCGGGCCCTGTGGGCGGCGGGTTGTATTGGGAGCCCAGATCTGGGCTCTTGTGTTGGTCACCCTGCTTCGCCAAAACCTCCCCTGAATGCACATTTGCATTGTGGGGAATCAGGGGGGTCCCCTGCTGCGGGCTCCCCATCAGGTGATGGGGCCAGCAGGGCTGCGTGTACTTCATTGGAACTCTGACTATCCATGAAGCCAGTCTAGCTGAGGAGCATTCTCTACCCAAGCAGTGAACACTCAGGGCAGAAGGACCTCAGACCAGGGTCGGGGTGCCCCATAAATAATCTCTGGAGATTCTAGAATCTGGCAGCCAATTAAGTGGTCAGCTCCCTTAATTGTTTCATGATGTCACAGAAGTAATGTGGAAAGGCAGCCCTGGCCCAGTGTGGGGGAGGAGGGATGTGGACAGAGATGGGGTCCCCAGCTTGTTTCTTGTCTGAAAGTACAGAAAAGCGTGTTTCAGTTTGCCTGCAAAGGCTCTCATCTGCTGCCAGGCACCTTGTTTCAGGGGGCCAGGCCCTGGATGGGTTGACAAACGTGCCCCTGGCTCCACCCCCCTCCCTACCAACAGGCAGGCCTGTGGCTGCCTTCTGTTAAAGGGCCAGGCCCTGGCAAGTCCTGGCTCAGCTTCTACCGAGAGAGACCCCAGGGGTCAGATGGGCCCCTGGCGAATGTCCCTCCCAGAAGATGGGGTCTGTGGTAAGCTGGATGGCCTAGCCTGAGTTGTTGGTCCCACCCCCGCCCCAACCCCCATCCCTGTCCTTGCCCCTCTTCGGGCTTTGGTCTCTTCCAGCTGGTGCTTCCGGTAGGTAGGTCCTGCTCAGATGGCTCCAAAGTCAGAGTCCTGTTGTCCTGCCCCCACCGCCCCCCAGGTCGAGCTCTCCCCAGAGTAGGGCCATGCTCAAGCACAGTGGGAATGACCTCACATTCCACTTGACTGTTCCCCAAGCACCTGAGACACAGACTCCACACGATGCCATGTGGGAGGGCACAGCCAGGTGCTCTGCTGAACTTGCAGCCTCCTGAGTTCTGCCCGCCCCCGGACATCATCCCACTGAATATTACAGGTAGTCGTCTTCAGTTTCCATTTCTTCCTATAAAGACCGCTCACATGGCCCTAGAGTGCTCACCTTGGGAACACCTGGGTGTGTGCTTTTCCCGCCCCCTTCCCAGAGTCTCAGACTTGGATTCAGACTCGCTGGAGGCTGCCTCGAAATCTCTGTTTCCTTTCATAAGTGGGGTGGTTTGGCTTCTGCTGTCCCCGGCCCTGGCCTCCCATGGCCAACTTGGGTGTCACGTAGGTACATGCCCTTTGAAGGAGTTGACTGGGGGCTCAAGGTACAGCCTGTTCTGTTGAAAACAAGCACTTCACTGGTCCTCTCCAAGGCCAGCTCTGATCTTCTCTGTCCCTGCCCCTGCCCCTGTCCCCACCACCACTGTGGACCTGTTCTGCCTTACCCAGATGGCTGGTACATTGAATGATTTTGTTGCCTCACAGGTTAGGTGCTTTTCAAGGGGCCTCCTTTACACACACTCACTCCCAGGGACAGTTCTGAGTTGTTGAGCTAGATGTGACCAAAGAAGCCCCTGTCTACCTGTATTTGAAAACGGATGAGAGCCTGGGTGTGGGACTGGATGAAACCCAAGTGAGAGTCACCTGTCTTCACTACACATGGACGATAGTGCAGTGGGTTTGGAGATGCATGTTCTCAGACCTTTGTGGGCCACTGTTCTTCAAAATCACCATGTAGGGGACAGAACAGCACCTTGGAAAGGCCCGCGTGTGAGGACCCTAGGGCACTATGCCCCTAGAGACAGTTTGCCATTAGTTCTGCCATGCAGCAGGGTCATTTGCCCTGTGTGAGGGCCACAGCCTGGTGTCCGAAAGGGGAGAGCTAAGAGGGTGTGGAAGAGGCTCTCCCAGGGCATTTCAGCCTGAGGACTGGTGGCCAGAATGGAGCTTGCAGCCTCGACTTGGGCTTGCTCCATTGCCTTTGCCCTTCTAAACAGGTTGACAAAGCATTTCTTCAGGTTGGTTCATCTGACTGGTACATGACCCTGGAGGCTGTGATTGTCCATGGAGGCTCCTGGTGACTCCTCTGAAGGGGGCCGAAGACTGGTATCTGTGGGCAGCCTGCCTTGGTCGTTCCTTGTATGGAGCCTGTACTCCAGGCAAGACCTGCAATGTCCTGTCTGCAATTTGGAGGCTCCGCAGTTTTCACCTGTCTTTCTGACAGGGATGTCAGGCAATGCAGCACAAGGTCTTCCTGCCTGGGGACTATCAGGGTTCCCTCTGGTCTCAGATCTAGCTACCCTCAGTCCTCCCTCAGGGTGTTCACCTTGACTTCTGGTAGGACCTAGGCTCTGTCTTCTCCCCACCATAGTCCCTGCTCCTCACACCATGTCCCCAGTCTCACAGACCCCGATGTCAGGAAGTCAGGACAGATTTAGTATGCTCTTCTCACCCAAAGGGCTCCCAGGGCTGATAACAGGGCCTGGGGGCTGTAGGGTTCCATCAGTCTTACCTTGGGGTCCCTAGAATCTTCACTCAGGGGTCCCTTCAGTCTTCCCTCAGGGACCTCAACTTGTCTCTGTGTAGGACTTTGGATTCGCTCCTCTGCCCTACTAATGCCCCATCCCTTATATCAGGACTCCAGTCTCTCTGAGACATGGATGTCAGGAAGTCCAGTCCCTATACTAGGACACCAGTCTGAAATCCAGATATTAGGTAGTCAGCCGCCTATACCAGGTTCCCCAGTCTCTCTGAGACCCAGATGTCAGGAAATGCAGCATGTGTTCCTTCCGCCCTATGTCCTCCCAGAGCCCACTCTGCCCTGGGGTCCAGGGTCCCCTCAGTCCTCCCTCAGCATCCTCACCTTGACCCTCCAAAGAACTAAGATCTTCCCCTCTGCCCATCTGAGGCACTACTTCTTCTAACAGTTGCCTCATGTCTCTGAGGTGCAGAGGCGGAGGTCAGAACAGGCTGCCAAGTGCTCATCCCCCCTCCAGGATCGTCCAGGCCTAACAGCAGGGTTAGGCATCTGTGAGGTTCCTTATATCCCCACTACGGGACCTCGTCTAGAGCCCAGGCAGATCCGGGGATGCCCCTTGTGTTGACCCGAGGTGGGACCCTCACATCAAGGCTCAGGGAGCACAGAAGGTGGATGAGCTCATGCTGCATTTCCTGACATCCAAGTCTCAGAGAAACTGGGGATCTGGGAAAGGGGGCGTGTCCTCAGGTGAGCAGAGGGAAGAAGCCCAGCTCCTCCAGCTCCTCCAGGACCCTGAGGGAGGACTGAGGGGACCCTGGAACACCTCAGAGAAGGCTGTAGCTGCAGTTGGTCCTTGGCGGCCCTGCGATAGGATGAGCCAAAGGTGCATGGTCTGACTTCCGGACATCCAGGTCTTGGAGAGACTGGGTCCCAGGTATAAGGGGCAGGGCTTCAGTTGCGGAGAGGCGAGAATCCCAGGTCCTGCCCAGAGGCAAAGTGAGGTGCCTGAAGGAGGACTGAGGGAACCCTGAGTGAGGACTGAGGGGACCCTGAGTGAGGACTGATGGAACCCCACAGATTCCCGTCCCTGTAGTCGGCCCTGGGAGCCCTCGGGGTGAGAAGAGCACACTAGGCATGTCTGTCTTCCTCACATGAGGGTCTCAGAGAGACTGGGGATCTCGTGAAAACAGCAGGGTCTCAAAATGGTGGACAGGACAATCCCCGGTGCTGCCTGGAGTCCAGTCTCCATGCCAGGAAGGACTAAGGAGGTTAGACCCCAACAGGGAGGGATCTTGGCCGTTGCAGAAAGGTCTTGGAGGGCCCAGAGTGGGGTGCACAAGGTGAGCAGTTTCTTGACCTCTGGCGTAGAGACCTCGGGAGGTAAGGTTTCTCAGGTAGAGGCCAGAGGTTTCAGGTCGGCAGAGGCTGGACTCCCCAACCCAGATGGAGGACTGAGCAGACCCACGCCCCTGTGGTGAGTGCTGGGAGGCCAGGCAGGGCGTGAGGAGGAGCTGAGGACAGAGCATGTCCCCAGCCAAGGACCCGCGGGAGGCCTTGGGCAGGTGTGGCTACATGTGGGGCCCCTCAGCGCTTTCTATTCAGTCTCGGGTCTTGTTCTGAGCTTCCCTGTGTGCCTCCAAAGGGGAGGGTCCAAGCCGTGCCAGGGGGGAAAGGTGAGCACTACAAGGGCACCCCGAGGGCACCTCCCAACACACAACTGGATGTACTCACTGAGTCCACCCCTCTTACCATCACAGAAGGACCAGGGCTGTGCCACTGTATAGCCCCTAGATGTTCCCTCCATTTCTCACACAGGAGCCCCAGGAACCAGGAAGCAAAGGCAGAGGTCTAAAGCCTGTGTCCTGGAGATGAGAGAGCAGAGGAGGCCCAGGCAGTATCTGGAGTCAAGGTGAGAGGGTGCCCTGAGTGTGTACTAGAGGCTCCCCATCCCAGAACAGAGGGGGGCACAAGAAGGCCCTAATCCCCCGCCCCCCCACATTGTGGGCCCCGGAAATCTCAAGCTGTGCTGACCACACCCTGGGAAGCCACCACACTTCCTCCTTCAGGTAGCCAGGGGACTGTCTTCCTAGGAGGAGCACCCCTGTGAGGTCTGAGAGCACCCCTCAAGAGGACACCTATAAGTGGCCTGTGTCAGACCACCTGGGATGCGTTTCTCATCCGAGGCTGCTCACATGCCCTCTGCCCCAAGGCCTGTGGTCCCCATCTGTACCTCTGCCTCAACTTCCGTGTCTTGTTTGATCCCAGGCATCATGCTCATGGTCAAGATGAGTGAGCTGAGTAAGCCCAAAGAAGACCTTCAGGACCCAGTTGAGGCCCAGGGCCCAATGGAGGCACAGCTCTTGGAGGCTGAGGAGGACGAGGCCACATCCCACTTGGCCTCCTACCTCCCAGCATCCTCCTCTGCTCCTGTGGAGGCCTTGCCCCAAGAAATTCTGAATGAGATGGTGGCTAACCTGATGAAGTTCCTGCTCCTCAGTTATCAAGCCAAGGAGCTGACCTCCCAGGCAGAAATGCTGAAGGTCTTCAGGGATAACCAGGAGCACTTCCCAGTGGTCTTCAGGCAAACCTTGCAGTGAATGCAGATGGACTTTGGCATGGAGGTGAAGGAGGTAGATGCCAGGCAGCACATCAACATCCTGGTCAGCACCCTGGGCCTCACCTGCAATACGATGCATAGCGGTAGGCAGGGTCTGGCCAAAGCCAGCCTCCTGGTGCTGGTCCTCAGCCTCACCATATGGAATAGAGACCATGGCCCTGAGGAGGAGGTCTGGGGAACACTCAGCAGGATGTGGTTGTGTGCTGAGAGTGAGCACTGCGTCTTTGGGGAGTCCAGGGAGCTGCTGCCCCACATGTGGGTGCGGGAGGGGAAGCTGGAGTACCAGCAGTTGCCTGACAGCCACCTTGCCTGCTATGAGTTCCTGTGGGGTCCCCAGGCATATGCAGAGACCAGCAAGTGGCAATTCATGGCATTTCTGCTCAGGGTCAAACAAAGGGCTTTGAGGGCCTTCCCACCCCTGTCTGCAGAGGCTGCCAGGGAGGAGGATGAGGCAGCCTGAGCCACAGCAACAGCCAGGCTGGTCCTTCCCTCTGTGATTGAACAGGGAGTGGTCAGCCTTCTCAGAAGTGAGGGCCGAGGCCAGTTGGGGGAACCAGTGTGTAGCATCTTTGGGTTCCTGTTCTTTACCATGGTATGGAGATTCATCTCTGATTTCTTTAGAAAATTTTCAAACTTTGACTGTTTTCATAGAAGGCTACGTTAACTTCAGTGTCTTATCTTTGTGAATGATGTTAATCCCAGTACGTTTATGGTTACCCAGTTCACAAACAACAGTTTTGCTGTTTTGTAAAATTGATTGAAGCACGCCAGCTGCGACGGACCGCGCAGAAGCGTGCCCTTGAGTAGCTACCCCTAGCCCAAGGTCAGGGGTAGCGACCGAGAGCGCCAGGCTGTGATGGCGCAGGTGCGGCCGAGAGGAGCTACCCCATGTCCGAGGTCAGGGGCGGCGACCAAGAGGAGCTACCACTTGCCCCAGGGCAGGGGCGTCGGCTGAGAGGAGCAACCCCACGTCCAAGGAGCTGCGGCTGTGCTGGCGCAGCAGGGCCGAGAGGAGCTATTCCATGTTCAAGGTCAGGAGGGGCGGCCGTGAGGAGATACCCTTCATCCAAGGTAGGGAGCAGCGGCTGCACTTTTCTGGAGCAGCCATGAAGAGATACCCCACGTCCAAGGTAAGAGAAAACCAAGTAAGAAGGTAGGTGCTGAGAGAGGGCATCAAAGGGCAGACACACTGAAACCATAATCAGAGAAAACTAGCCAATCTGATCACAGGACCACAGCTTGTCTGACTCAATGAAACTAAGCCATGCCCTGTGGGACCACCCAAGACGGACGGGTCATGGTGGAGAGGTCTGACAGAATGTGGTCCACTGGAGAAGGGAATGGCAAACCACTTCAGTATTCTTGCCTTGAGAACCCCATGAACAATATGAGAAGGCAAAATGAGAGGATACTGAAAGGGGAACTCCCCAGGTCGGTAGGTGCCCAATATGCTACTGGAGATCAGTGGAAAATAACTCCAGAAAGGATGCAGAAATGGAGCCAAAGCAAAAACAATACCCAGTTGTGGATGTGACTGGTGATAGAAGCAAGGTCCGATGCTGTAAAGAGCAATATTGCATAGGAACCTGGAATGTTAGGTCCATGAATCAAGGCAAATTGGATGCGGTCAAACAGGAGATGGCAAGAGTGAATGTCGACATTCTAGGAATCAGCGAACTAAAATGGACTGGAATGGGTGAATTTAACTCAGATGACTATTATATCTACTACTGTGGGCAGGAATCCAATAGGAGAAATGGAGTAGCCATCATGGTCCACAAAAGAGTCTAAAATGCAGTACTTGGATGCAATCTCAAAAATGACAAAATGATCTCTGTTCGTTACCAAGGCAAACCATTCAATATCACGGTAATCCTAGGCTATGCCCCAACCAGTAACGCTGAAGAACCTGAAGTTGAACGGTTCTATGCAGACCTACAAGACCTTTCAAAACTAACACCCCCAAAAGATGTCCTTTTCACTATAGCAGACTGGAATGCAAAAGTAGGAAGTCAAGAAACACCTGGAGTAACAGGCAAATTTGGCCTTGGAGCACAGAATGAAGCAGGGCAAAGGCTAATAGAGTTTTGCCAAGGCAATGCACTGGTCATAGCAAACACCCTCTTCCAACAACACAAGAGAAGACTCTACACATGGACATCACCAGATGGTCAACACCGAAATCAGATTGTTTATATTCTTTGCAGCCACAGATGGAGAAGCTCAACACAGTCAGCAAAAACAAGACCAGGAGCTGACGGTGGCTCAGATCATGACCTCCATATTGCCAGATACAGACTTAAATTTAAGAAAGTAGGGAAAACCACTAGACCATTCAGGTATGACCTAAATCAAATCCCTTATGACTATACAATGGAAGTGAGAAGTAGATTTAAGGTACTAGATCTGATAGACAGAGTGCCTAATGAACTGTGGATGGAGGTTCGTGACATTGTGCAGGAGACAAAGATCAAGACCATCCTCATGGAACAGAAATGAAAAAGGGCAAAATGGTTGTCTGAGGAGGACTTACAAATAGCTGTGAAAAGAAGAGAAGCAAAAAGCAAAGGGGAAAAGGAAAGATATTCCCATTTGAATGCAGAGTTGCAAAGAATAGCAAGGAGAGATAAGAAAGCCTTCCTGAATGATCATTGCAAAGAAATAGAGGAAAACAGCAGAATGGGAAAGACTAGAGATCTCGTCAAGAAAATTAGAGATACCAAGGGAACATTTCATGCAAAGATGGGTTTGATAAAGGACAGAAATGGTATGGACCTAACAGAAGCAGAAGATATTAAGAAGAGGTGGCAAGGGTACACAGAAGAGCTGTACAAAAAAGATCTTCATGACCCAGATAATCACGATGGTGTGACCACTCACCTAGAGCCAGACATCCTGGAATGTGAAATCAATTGGGCCTTAGAAAGCATCACTATGAACAAAGCTAGTGGAGGTGATGGAATTCCAGTTGAGCTATTTCAAATCCTGAAAGATGATGCTGTGAAGGTGCTGCACTCAATATGCCAGCAAATTTGGAAAACTCAGCAATGGCCACAGAACTGGAAAAGGTCAGTTTTCATTTTAGCCCCAAAGAAAGGCAATGCCAAAGAATGCTCAAACTACCGCACAATTGCACTCATCTCACACGCTACTAACGTAATGCTCAAAATTCTCCAAGCCAGGTTTCAGCAATATGTGAACCGTGCACTTCCAGATGTTCAAGCTGGTTTTAGAAAAGGTAGAGGAACCAGAGATCAAATTGCCACCACCCCCTGGATCATCGAAAAAGCAAGAGAGTGCCAGAAAAACATCTATTTCTGCTTTATTGACTATGCCAGAGCCTTCGACTGTGTGGATCACAACAAACTGTGGAAAATTCTGAAAGAGATAGGAATACCAGACCACCTGACCTCCCTCTTGAGAAACCTGTATGCAGGACAGGAAGCAACAGTTAGAACTGGACATGGACCAACAAACTGGTTGCAAATAGGAGAAGGAGTACGTCAAGGGTGTATAATGCCACCCTGCTTATTTAACTTCTATGCAGAGTACATCATGAGAAATGCTGGGCTGGAAGAAGCACAAGCTGGAATCAAGATTGCCGGGAGAAATATCAATAACCTCAGATATGCAGATGACACCACCCTAATGGGAGAAAGTGAAGAGGGACTAAAGAGGCTCTTGATGAAAGTGAAAGAGGAGAGTGAAAATGTTGGCTTAAAGCTCAACATTCAGAAAACTAAGATCATGGCATCTGGTCCCATCACTTCATGGCAAATAGATGGGGAAACAGTGGAAACAGTGTCAGACTGTATTTTTGGGGGCTTCAAAATCCCTGCAGATGGTGATTGCAGTCATGAAATTAAAAGACGCTTACTCCTTGGAAGGGAAGTTATGACCAATCTAGACAGCATATTAAAATCAGAGACATTACCCTGCCAACAAAGGTCCATCTAGTCAAGGCTATGGTTTTTCCAGTGGTCATGTATGGATGTGAGAGTTGGACTGTGATGAAAGTTGAGCACCGAAAAATTGATGCTTTTGAACTGTGGTGTTGGGGAAGACTCTTGAGACTCCCTTGGACTGCAAGGAGATCCAACCAGTCCATCCTAAAGGAGATCAGTCCTGGGTGTTCATTGGAAGGACTGATGCTAAAGCTGAAACTCCAGTACTTTAGCCACCTCATGAAGAGCTGACTCATTAGAGAAGAGGATGATGCTGGGAGGGATTGGGGGCAGGAGGAGAAGGGGATGACAGAGGATGAGATGGCTGGATGGTATCACTGACTCAATGGACATGAGTTTGTGTAAGCTCCAGGAGTTGGTGATGGACAGGGAGGCCTGGCATGCTGCCGTTCATGGGGTCGCAAAGAGTCAGACATGACTGAGCGACTGAACTGAACTGAAAAGTGATTGGGAACTCTTCTATTGTGTTTTCTGGTCCTGAACATGATACAATGGAATTGGAATTGGAACTGTTTTGAAAACACGAACTTACTTAGCAATAGTGTTGAATGGAGAAGAATTAGATGATAAAATTAATTGTAGTGAATTCATGCTTGTTTCCTTCTTGTGTGTCACTCCCCGTAACTATCTCTGTTTATTCAATTTTCCTGGGTTATTAAAGAAAGTATCAGGCAATCTGAGTCCCCTGCTCACTGGCTCATTTATTCCAAAGATCTTTATGGAGACTCTGCTCCATGATATGCCCTATGTTAGCAGTGGGGACACTGTAGAAGTAGGACACCCTCCACATTGAGAGCGATGGTCTAGGAGCTGCAGTCACATGAGGTTTGTCTTGGGAGTGAGTGGAATCTCTGAAATGGATTATTGCTGTGAGGTGTCCTTTTGCTTCTTGGATAAACCCCAGAGAGATCTCTTTCTGGGGCAGGAAGGAAGGGGTCCCGGCTCTTGTCCCATAGCTGTTGACCACAGGGATGAAATAGGTGTTTTCTATCCACTATCTGCTAGGAATCCTAGAGAAATGTGAATCTTGCTGTTTTATGTATGGCCCTGTATTCCCTGTGCAGGCACTCCTCTCTCTGCCCTAGGAAGCTGATTACCAAGTACATTTGAAATGACAGTTTATTTGGTCGTCTGGGCTTTATTATTTTCACTTGTGAGCATGGTCTAGCTTTCATATGGACGAAATGAGTGAAGAGGAGCTGCAAGAGTGGACAAGACCTGCTGTTAGACTAGAATCCTGGGATCTTTGAGTGAGCTGTGCCCAGCTGGGAAAGACACTGCTCCCCACCCCAAGCACACACAAACACCCAAACTGAATAATATGTCCTCCAGGAGGAAAACACAGAACAGCAGTTTTGAGTGGCTTTTTATTCCATTTCCAATTGAGCTGCCAATTCTCTGAGGTGTCTTGAAAACAAAACAATTTCCAGAGGGGAGAGGGACAGAGTCTGAGATCTGAATAACATGAGAAATAAGTACTAGCCAGTAACGATGCAACATCAACCAGCGTCCCCAGGTTCAGGCAGGTTCAGAAGTGTGGAGGCAGTAGAGACTCACAAGTTAAGGAGCCTGGCATCACAAGGCAGGAGCGAGTTCCGGGCCTAAGGAGGTAGTGAGGTCACTGCAGTGGGGGTGCAGATAGGTGCAGGGGGCTGAAGGGGCAGCTCTCCCTGCTGAGTGCCAGAGAACAATGGGAACAGGAGATGTGATTCTGGCCACGTATGTGGCCCCTGCCACATAGTCAATGGACACTTGGAAATGGTGGAGAATTTTAAGACCCATGTGACCTGCTCAGACTCTCCTCCCCAAAACAAAGGAGATTTTTAACCACTGCTCGTTGTTGAGCATCTGCTAGGCAGTGTGGAATTGGAGAGATGTCAGGTGCTCCACCACCTTTTGTCTTCCTCTCTCCCTGCACACATGGGGTCATGAGCCTACCAGGCCTCTTCACTTAGGATGGATCGTGTGATGACCCATGGCCAGTAAATTTTGAGAAGAAAAATATTTGTTTTGAAGGGACACAGGCACAGGGGGGTTAATCCTCAACCCAGGACAACACACAGACACAGACCGCTCGGAGTGTGGTTCCTCTCCAAGAGACTGAAGTTCTGCATCTCTGACCCTTGAGAGAGGCTGCCCCACAAGGAGCTGGCTGCAGGAATTCTCCCCACCCCTGAGCTGCACTGCCAGCCCCCTCAGGGCTGTGCTCAGCCTCCATCAGGAGGGCAGCAGCTAGCTGCCAAAGGGCCCTGTTGGGGTTGGGTGAATCCTCCTCGTGGGCCCCAGCCCCAAGGCCCCCCAACCCTGCTGCCCACAGTGCTCCCTGTCCCCTGGAACCTGGCCTTGGGTTTTGTCCTGCCTGCCCCCCACTGAGAGTGGCTTAGGCCCTGATTACCTTATGTGTGTATCTTTATCTGAAAGTCCCAGAGCAGCATCCCCTTCCATGGTGCTTCAGGTGGAGCCGGCAGGACTTGACGCAGCCCCTGGTCGAATCTGCTCTATGGTGGGTCAGTCGTAGTCATTGCTATGGAAGTCCAGGTCACATGTCTCTGATCCCGAGGAGTATCAGAGCATTCCTTGTGGAATCCCATGTGTTGGAGTAAACTCAGGGTCTTGTGAATGTGACTGTGAGGTCCTGGCTTTTGAGCCTGACTGTGAGAGGCAGAGGTGTGTCTGGTCAGCCACCCACACAACCAGCTAGGACTTTGGTGTCCCCACTCGGGCTGTTTGAGCATAGGGCTGGCTCTAGCAGATGGCTGGGAGGACGCTCACCCAGGTGCCGGAGTCCCCAGAATCCAATGAGGATTCAGAAAGGAAGCAGGCAGGAGAGGACTCTGGAGTCCCAGGGGTGCAGGCTGCACAGAGGGTTGGCCACCCCAGAGAGGTGGAAGCAGCAAGCCCCTGGAGATCCATCTGACCTACCCAGGGCTGGCTGGGAGAGTGAGGGGGGAGCAGAGGTCACTGCAGGTGAGCTGCTGCCCTGGCCTCCATGAGGACATCCGTGCTCTGGGGCCAAGACCGGGACCATAGCCCCGGGGGCACTCCAGAATGGACACGTGACAGCTCTCATGAGAGGTACTCCTCATGCCCCTTATTGGATATGACTGTTAGGTGTAGTTGGGATCTTGCTCTGGGTACATAAGAACCTCAGGCCTTTGGCTGCTAGGAGGCCCAAACTGCCCCCTGCTCCCACCGACTTATCTGGAGGTCATTTCCAGGATCCAGCATCTTCAGCAGCTGCCTCTCTGTGGAAACACACCACCCTGTTCCCAAGCTGATCCTGCCCAGGCCATCACCATTTGGATAGGCGCCTCCCCTGGCTTAAGGATTCAGTGAATGTTCTGCTCCTCTGAGAAGTCCCTGTGTTTCCTCGTGGCTTCCCTGGAGGCTCAGTATTAAACAATCTGCCTGCAATGTGGGAGACACAAGTTCGATCCCTGTGTGGGAAGATACTCTGGAGGAGAAAATGGTATCCCACTCCACTCTTCTTGCCTCGGAAATCCCATGGAGTCAGGAGCCTGGGGGTGGGGGGGGTGGGGGGACTATGGTCCATGAGGTCAGAAAGAGTTGGACATGACTGAGCGACTAAGCATACTCACACGTACGCACAGCTAAAGATTTGCTCTGGACCCTTGTATCTTTGGCAAGACACTGACCCCTGCCTGGATCTTGACAGACTTCTTCTGTGGCAACTAACACTGGCTGACAACTTAAAGTGGTTTTTGAGCAAGTACAGGGTTCCAGGTCTATACCTGGCCTCGGTTGGTGGCTCTTGCCATATCCGATATGCAAGATATGCGGGTCGCATATCTTGCAAAACATCGATGAGGTTGGATCAGGAAGTGTTTGTGGAGCTTGAGAAGAAAGTGGATCCAGAGATGTTTCTCTGGTGGAAGAGGCCCAGTTAGTATATTATATGGGATTGGAGGTAAGGGAGAGGAAAAGTGTAAGAAAATGTAGCAAGGGTTGTTTCACACTTACAGGTTCTGTGTGCTTGCGTTTGGTTTCCTTTCTATTTCATTTTTTAACATACTCAGCATGTTTTGCCCGAAGTTTCATTGTCTTTTTTATTTTGAAAATAGACTTTATTTTCATCTTTTCCTTTGTAACCCTTTTAACCCTTGTGATCCTTTAAGATTTGGGAAAAACAATTGTGAAAATAGCAGAAATCTCTTAGGCCCCTCGCCCAGTTTCCCCTATTCCTAATATCTAATATTAATATGATACATTATTACAATTAATGCAGAAGTATTGATGCATTATTTATTACCAACTAAAGCCCATACTTTACTCAGATTTCTATAGGTTTTACCCACTCCCAGATCCTGGCCAGAAAACCACCCTAACGTTTAGCTGTAATATCTCCTTGGGTTCCTCTTAGCTTTAACATTTCTTTGTTTGGGATGATCTTGACAGTTTTGAGGAGTACTCGGTAGTTGTTTGGTACAGTGTTCCTTGACTGGTATTTGTCTGATACTTTACTCGTGACTAGTCTGGGATTACAAGTTTGGTGGAGGAATATTACAGATGTAAAATTCCATTGTCATCACATTGTGTCAAGTGTATATACTATTAGCACCATTGATCCCTGATGATGCTCTCATTGATCATGTGGCTGAGGTAGTGCTTGTCAGGTGTCTATGCAATAAAGTGATTGTCCTATGCCCCCTTTCCATCCTATCCTCTTTGGAAGAAAGCCACAATGTGCAGTCTATGCTTCGGGGTGGGAAGTTATGCTCCACTTTCTAGAAGTGGGAGTGTCTGCATAAACTGGAATTCTTCTGTGTGGAACACTTGTCTATCCTTGTTTGCGTAATTAAGAAATCATTTATGTTTCTCAGTATGGACTCATGGTATTTTTATTACACTTTGGGTTAAAATCCAATACAACATTATATATTTTTATTTTCAAATTGTTCTCATATTGGCCACTGGGAGCTCTTCCTCTCAACTCCCTTGGTATATACCTTTGTCATACCCCTAGAAATATTGCTTCCTTTTTTGAAAGTTCTTTGAACATTTCTATTTTTTCACAACCTACAAGATGCTCCAGCCTGATTTTCCATATTTCCTGACCCAGTTCTAGAATCATCAATTTTTCCGTGGAGCCCTTGTTCCTTTTATTGTCGAATGGTATTGACAAAACTAGATCTGTGCACTAAGCGTGCTCATTGGTACAGAAGAGTCATTGCTTCTGGGCACACACTGGTTGACAGGGCAAAGAATTATATGTGTACTTCTTATCCTGTGTTTATTTATATATCTAGAAATATTTTAGATGGTAATGATTTCGTGGATATGACACCAAAAACACCGGCAAAAAATAAAAAGTCAAACAGATAAATTGGACCTCATCAAAATAAAAAAAAAAGTCTGTGCATCAAAGAACATAATCAAGGAAGCTACCGTATGATCCAGCAATTCCACTTCTGAGTGTATATTCAAAAGGAAATGAAAATAGGATATTGAAAAGATATCTGCACTCCTACATTTATTGCAGCATTGTTCACAATATCCAAAATATGGATACAACATAAGGGTCCAGCAGTGGATGTGAATGGATAAAGAAGATATGACATATTCAATATACAGTCATGTGAGAGATGGGAATCCTGTCGTTTGCAACAACTTGGAAGGAGTTTTAGGGCATTATGCTAAGTAAAGTAAGTGAGACAGAAACAGATAAAGATGGTTTGTTATCAATTATAGGTGGAATCTAAAAAGGACAAACCAGGACTTCCCTGGCAGTCCAGTGGCTAAGACACTGCACTTCCAATTCAGGAGGAATGGATTTGATCCCTGGTTAGGGAACTAAGATCACACATGCTGAACAGCAAGGCCAAAAATAACAAAATAAAAACATATAAATAAATTTAAAAATTAAAAAGACAAACAGAGAAATAGAAGAGAGTGGTGCTTACCAGGGTTAGGGGATGGGGAAATAAGGAGAGATTGTACACAGGGTACCAGCCCCCACTTATAATACTAACAAGTTTTGGGATCCAGTGTACACCAGGATGCTAATAGCTCACAATTCTGAGTCAAATACTTGACTGTTGCTAAGAGAATAGAACTTCTACATTCTCACCACAAAATAAATAAATAAATAAATGTGACAGGATGGAGGTGGTAGCTAGCACTATGTCAGTAATCACTTCACCATTTATAAATGTATCATAGCAACATGTCAAGATTTTTGCTTGAACTCCATCCCTCCTTGCTAGTGAGGCTTCTCTTCTAGTGGAGTAAACCTAACTGCACTGGTGGTGTCATTCACCCATGTGATGCTTCCAGATTTCAACAAGAAACAGTTCTCAGTGTGAGGGAAATTTTAAACGTCCCTTAGGGGATGCTGTCACTTCTGACTCCAGTGCAGCATCCCACATGACACTCTGGAAACCAGTCTGCAGATCAGAATCCTTTTCTTCTTGTTTTCATGTTTTACAGTTGGCATCTGTACACTGTCAGACTTTTTAAATTTCAAATTCCCTTACCTTCCCTGACTGAACAGCAGGAATACCTAATGGGACTAGAGGACACATGCAGGTTAAGAATCGCTTTCCTGGTTCAAAGATCGGTTACTCAGAAAGCGTCACCTCTTCCCCCACAAACAAACAGAGAACACTGTGAGTCCATTTTCCAGCTTTGACAACTACGACCACACAGTCAAGTTTAGTAAACACCACATGACAGAGCAGGATGTAACAGAGCAGCAGACATAGGTGAAGGCTGTCTAACAGTATCTCCATAGTGCTCTGCTCTCCTAGAGTCCTATTCTGAATTTTGCACCTGGTCTATGGCACTCAAATGTAATAGGTCTTCTATACTTTCATCAATTGACCTGTCTTTGAAGTGAACTTGAAACACACTTGATTAATCCTTCACAAAGTGATGAATTACTCTTGGTTCCAGTTATCTGAATGAAGAGATACAGAGAGAGACCCACTTGCCCTGGATTAGAGCTAAGGCCTCCCCGCCCAGGGGTCAGGAGCCAGAATCACTCCCAAAGAGATGAGCATCTATGTTGCAATATCTGTAGAGATAATAAACAGAGACTTTCCTTCTTGATGTAGAGGAACCTTTGTTCTGGGTCACATTGCCCTGACTGTGGGCTTCCCAGGCTATTTCCCCAGCTCTAGGTTTGAACCCAAAGTCCAGGTATACAGAGGCTAGGACAAGGGCCACTCTACCCCTGCTCTAACTGTATCTGGGTCTTTCCCACCCTCCCTCCATAAAACACTTTCTCCCAACCCCTGCCAGATGGAAGGGGCTGCAAAGAGAACTGGCTGTCCAAGATGAGATCTTGAGGACACCCTTTTCCCCCTCTTGGAACTGGAGAAATGATCTCTAACATAGTAACGCCATGTCTCCCACCGAGTGTTAGCAGTTGCGCCTGTGATGAGTAAGCACCAATGTCTGCAGAAGCTGTGCTGAACTGAGAGTGGTTGTGATTGATTTCCTAGAACTCCATCGCTTTCTTGTAGGAGTCCATGAAATTGTCCTTTTATTTGAGAAAAAGACCAAGATACTCAAATAGCTGTGCACCCACCCTTAACTCAGTGGACAGCCAGAGTGTCCTGCACTGTGTGGAGCTCAAGAGCAAAGCGGTGAGGGATTAAGAGGGACTCGTGGTTGCCACAACCTAGTTGGATGTTTTAAATTATTTTGGCCACTCAGCATACAGGATCTTAGTTCCCCATCCAACGATCAATCCCGCACCCCCTGCAGTGGAAGCACAGAGTCCCAACTACTGGACAATGAGGAAAGTCCTTACAGTATTCTTAACCAGGATGCCTCAAAATTGTGAATGTCATCAAAAAAAAAAAGAGGGAAATCTGAGAAACTGTCACTGCAAAGAGAAGTTAAGGAAATATGACAGCTACATAAACTGTGGTATGCTGGATGTGAAATGATCCTCTACCAAAAATGAACATGAGGTAAAGACTAAATAAAAAAAGATAACATAAGCTAATTACTATTATAATATTATAAATATTAAATAAATTAAGCCTTAATACTAAGGAAATCAATCAGTTAAGTAACTAAATTAGTCATAAACATCAAATATGAATACATTAAACACAAAATTATTATGAATATAATACAAAAATAAAATTCAAAATCTATCTATCTCAGAGAAAATATGGCCTACAAAGTCAAAAATATTTACAATTTAGCCATTTACCGGGAAAGTTTGCTGATACCTGGTGTGCAGAAAAATAGCATGAATATACTGAGGGATTTATAACATGGGTAGAAGCAAAAGCCCCAGGCCTAGATCTGTAACCCTGTGGTGGGAGACTCAATAACAGCATGGCAGACACCTAAAACTTTGAGGGAGGGAGGTATTTCTCTCTGTAAAGAAAAACTTTCATGAGACGTGACTGTTGTGATATTTTGTATTACCTCACTGCTTGGTCATCTAGGTGAATCCATTCAAGGGAAGTACACAACAGAGTGAGGAAACTAAATCACCCCCACTCTGAGTGAGAGGACCAGAAGGAGAGCCTCTTGGTAGCCAAAGAGTGTGGGCAGAGAGTGGAGAAGAGCAAATATGAACAAGGGATTCCAGCAAGCTGTAGGAACTCCTGAGTTCAACCTGAGCTATGCATGTAGGAATCTCACCATAGACAGAATACCAAAAGCAGGGAGAACTGAACCATTGCCCAATGGACAGGCTGGGATCTGTGTGAATCACAAAGACTATGCATCTAAGTATCACTGCATCAACCACAGCAACATGCACATTTATTTCAAGCACATGGGAAATATTCACCAAGATAGCATCCTCTATCATCAAAACAAATTTATAAAATTTAAATGATGCAGAGTTTGTTCTCTGACAAGAAAAGAATCAAACTAGAAATCAAACACTGTGGAAGGAGGAGAAAAATCTCAAAACACTTGGAAATTAAACAACCATTCATAGATCAAAGAGAGAATCTCAAGGAAGTAGAAACTGCATTGGAATGAATTAAAGTGAAAGAGCCACATATTGCAATTCATGGCACGCAGCTAAATCAGTGTTAAGAGGGAAAATTATAGAATTTAATGTTTAAATTAAGAAAGAATAAAGACCACAAGCAATAATCTACACTTCCACCTTAGATTAAATAAAGAAGAGAAAACTTCACCCAGAGCAATCTGAAAACAAACAAACCAAAAACACAAGAGAGATAAATTGAAATCGAAAATAAAGAAAAAAAAAATCCTGGAAAAAAACTGGTTCATTGAAAAGATCAACAAAATTGATAAAATTCTAGCCAGATAAACAAAATCAAAAAAGAGAAGACAAATGACTAATATCAGAAATTAAATACTGACTATCGCTACAATTCTACAAGCCCGACACTAAAATGTTGGAAGGAAAAAAAAAAAAAAAGGAAATACTAAGAACAGATCTATGTACAGGACATAAATTCAAGAACTTAAATGGAATTGTAAAATTCCTCAAAATCCAGAAACTACCCTATTCATCCCTGATGAAATGCATCAATTTATAATACTACAACTATTAGAGAATGGATATCACATTTTCAAACTTTCTAAAAAGAAAATCTTTAGAACCTCAGAAATATCAAAAAAACTCAAGCAGAAATTGTCAGAGCCAACTTTATCAGAACTCTGAAGAACAGTCAAAAGTTTGTAGCAAGTAAGCTATCAAGATTGTGAGCTCTTCTGGGTCAGGGTTACTGGTCATGCTCTGTGGTCCTGGTGTCCACCATGAGCCTTGGCACTCAATGGGAGATCAGAAAGTGTTTGCTAAATAATGTCTTACTCACGGTGCCTGCAATCTGGTTGGATCAACTTTATTTGGCCCCCAATACATGTAACAGGTCAACACGACCAGAAACACAAACAGGAGCAATGACACAATTACGCCTCTGCAAACATCTGTAGGAGAGGTGCCTGACACTTACATAGCCAACAGAGACAGAAACATTTTAGCCCATGAGTAGCTTTAAAAAATCCCATTTTTCATGAAAATCTGATCACTGCTGTGAAAGAACAAAATGATGGGAAGAAAGAGCTCCTCAGAGAATGACAATCTGAGCCCATGTCCTCCAAGTGCTGGGTAACCAAAGTGGCATTTAGGAGGAAATGACCAACCCGGCACAATAGAAAGCCAATTTAGGTTTGGAGGAGTACAATATTCGGATGACTTCCAGAAGTATAAAACCCAGTCTTTCCTAAAGTATTCTCTGGCACATATCAAGACACAGAGGCCTTTGACTCTTGTAACAGGATAAACATTCTGGCCCTTCCTGAGAGTGTATGTGTTAAATGTCAGTACACAAGAAACAAGTGTCTGCACAGTCCGAATTCCAGGCCTGGCTTTCCTGTCACTGTTACAGAAAAGTGAGTGTATGAAACAAGCATTTAGTAATTCTGTTTCACTTTTGCTTAAGTCAAAAGGACCTGAGACTATGTTTGGTTAGCAAATCCACCCTTCTAGCAACAGAGAGGTCAAGAGAGTAAGGTGATAGATACCTAAGCACAAAAATAGGCCTATGACCAAAATTCAGGTGGAAATGAAATATTTCACATGACCATAGGTTAGGGAGACCGTAATACATGACTAGGATGCTCATCTAGTGTTTTCAGCTCCTCATGAAGACTTCATGCTTTCCAGGGTTTGGGGCCATGATGTTGAGCAGTCACTGGATGGAGTTTGACCTGAAAGAATAAAGAGAACACAGGTGAACTGAAAGGGTGTCTTACTGAAACACTTTGATCTCAAAATGAGCAAAGATTGTTCTTAGATGGGAGTTTAAATGCTGCCCTTCTTTTGAGGTATTCGTAAGTACATCACAAACTGAGAACATTTAAGCCTTCCTCATACCCAGTGAGGATAGTATAGAAGAAAACAGATCCAAATCCCACACCCAAAAGGAACTGAGGAGGATGAGAGGAGCCCAGGTGTGATCATGTCACTCTGCTGCTTAATTCTCTACCACCCATGAAGTAAAAGCTTCCCAGGTGGCACCAGTGAAAAATAACCTGCCTACCAATCCTGGAGACATAGGAGATGCAGCTTGGATCCCTGTATTGGGAAGATCTCCTGGAGAAGGAAATGGCAACCCACTCCAGTATTCTTCCCTGGAGAATCCCATGGACAGAGGAGCCTGGAGGAATATAGTCCATAGGGTTGCAGAGAGTCTGACACGACTGAAGTGACATGGCATGTAAAGTAAGGTCCACACCACTTCCTCTGATATTCAGGGTCACTCTAAGTTGGACACAAACCCCCATATATTATCTATTTACACCATGATCCCATTTATTGCTTTCCATGTTGGAAGACTTCTGTTTCACTGCAACAAATCGGCTGAATATTTTTTGTTGGGTTGTAATTTGTGTCACACGTTAGCTACAGTTAGCAGTGATTTCTGGGCTGGTTATTTAGGAAATGATCCAAGAGCTAGCTTCCTCTCTTCCTTATTTCTGCCTCTGAGCTCAAGAGAGGAGAAAACCTGACAAACACTATTTCAGCTAGGTGATCAAGGTAAATATCCATGTGATATATCATGTTGATAGTATGTACCCTTGATATGATGTGATAAGAATTGCACTTTGTCTCTCTGGTCTTCCTCCCCAAAACTCATTGCCCCATTTGAATACTTTGGACTAACACTTATTTTTATGATGACTGGATGTTGATATTTTTATTTATTTATTTATTTATTTTCATTTATTTTTATTAGTTGGAGGCTAATTAGTTTACAATATTGTAGTGGGTTTTGTCATACATTGACATGAATCAGCCATGGATTTACATGTATTCCCCATCCCGATCCCCCCTCCCGCCTCCCTCTCTACCCGATCCCTCTGGGTCTTCCCAGTGCACCAGGCCCTAGCACTTGTCTCATGCATCCAGCCTGGGCTGGTGATCTGTTTCACTATAGATAATATACATGTTTCGATGCTGTTCTCTCGAAACATCCCACCCTCGCCTTCTCCCACAGAGTCCAAAGTCTGGATGTTGATATTTATTAGATGCTTTTCTGTATCGATGTAGGTCTGATTTTTCTCAGTCAATCTGTTATTGTAATAAGGCAATCCTGGTATTATGCATTCCCAGATCCAGCCCTCATTCCTCCTTGTGCTGTTCTAAATTATACAGGGGCCGACACCGGCAGGCTGCAATCAAACTAGCCAACAGTTGGCTGCCATTTTGCTTCAGCTAACCAGAAACACTGGCAAGAGATTAGAAGTCTGGAAAACAGAGCAGTCAAAGATTTTTCTCCTTCCTCTGCATCAGGTGGCTTGTCCTTCAATGGTTCCATATTCTCCATGGCTCCAGCCATTCAACCATGAGACTGAGCCATCCTGGCTGTGGATCCTGTTGCATCCAACACCCAGGTTCCAGTAACACAATCTCCTTTCTTTGTTGTTCCATCCAAGAGGTGAGTGATTTCCTCGTGTTCTAATAATTGGGTTTCCCAATTCTCTCCTGCTTGGTTTCTTACCACTTTTGTAACCAACCCCACACATTAAGTTCCCTCCATGTTAAATATTTGCAGTGGCTTCTATTTTCCTGGACAATCCTTGACTGTTACATGCAGCCAGTTATAATGACTGATTTTCTAGCGTTAAACTTTTTTACATTCCTGGCATAAACCCAGCTCTGTCACCAGCAGTTAAATATGTTTGTCTCTTCTGTAATTAATAAAAATAATACTAAAACAAATACTAAAACAAAATACTCCTGGGCTCTGAAACTTCCCCCAAATAATGTATCTTTCATCATCATCTTCACAGCCTTCTCAAAAGTAATTTTTACACTCACTAGTTTTGGGGCATATATGGAAAAATTCTAATAACATAAGTGATTATAGAGTGATTTAGTCAAATCGTAAAAAAAGAATTCAGCAATATACATGAAGTTAAATAGTGTGACTTGTGCAACAGGGACAAAATGGTACTCAAAGGGAAATATATAGCCTTAAATAGATGTATTAGAAAATAAGAAATATTTAAATCATCCAAGAAATCCAAGAAGCTAGGTATGAACATCATAGGAAACCTGAAGTAATAGAAGGTAGGAAATAATGAAGGTAAGTATGGAAATAATGAATTAGAAAGCAGTAAGGACAAAAGACAAATGCTAATTACTTGAAAATATTTATGAAATGTACATTTTAAAAAAAAAAAAGTCCAGATACTAAAGAAAAAATAATACATAAACCATATAAGTTAAAACTCTATAAACTATAGATGCAAAAGATATTTAAATGATGTAAAAACACAGCAAGTATGTTATATGATTCCCTCAAGATAAGCAAACAGTGGTCAAGGAAAAGTTTCTCCGTATGAAAGCATTTCAGGTAATAAACTAAAACTCAATGAGAGAATTTGAAAATTACCCCTCTACAACCCCCAGTGGGTAAATGAAGGTGAGGATCATCAATGACTGCCAACTCAGCACAAAGGACAAGAAACACTATGTTCTTAATGGAAGTACACATTGTCACCTAGGTAGCAGGCTTGTAAATAAACAAGTTAATCAAGCTTCTACCTGTAACTACCTGTTTAAAGAACTGTTGAGTGGCCAAACGTGTTAAATGACATCAAGCTGTTTCATTCAACATAATCTATATAATGGAAAACTTGAAAAATGCAAAACATGCTTTTTTCACAACAAAAACTACAAGAATAAAAGATGATGCAGGGGAAACCTCATGATTAAAAAGGACTCAAGGAACATAAAGAAAATCAAAATAAATATACCTTATTTCTGATCCAAACTAATTTTTTTTAATTTATAAGGTAAATGTGAAAAATTACTAGATATTTGCTCTCGTTAAAACATTTAAACTTTTAGGGATGATCATCGTTTTCTGTTTATGTTTTATCAAAGATTCCTTGTCTTTTAGAAATGCATACTGACATACTTAGAGATGAAACATCCTAATGTCTTGGACTACCTTCACATTAGTCCATTGGCAGAGATGTGGGGAATGTGAGTGTACATTGGAACCAGACCGGCCATGTACTGTAGATGATTGATGCTCTCTGCCAAGTATATTGGGTCCCTTATACCATTCTCTACTGCTCTATATGTCTTATAGTTTCTGTTATAATATTACAGTTTTATTATAAATATCATGCAGTTAAATTGGAAATTCTGGGTGAAATGGACACCTTTTTTAAAAAAAAAAAAAGGACCAAATCAGTCCATAAAGAAATAGAAAATTTTAAAAAATACAAACGTTAACTGTAGTCAACACCCAAGCTACCTTCAACTGTTCCAAGACAGGCAGTTTGGGTGGCCAATTCTACCAATGATCAGGGAAAACTAATCTCCAGCTTATGTAAACTCTTGTGAAGCACACAAGAAAACTGGGAATTTATTAAACTTATTTTCCCAGACCAGCTCTCCTTGACTATAAAACCAGATGAGTACTCCCCCTCCTACCATGAAAAGAACACTTGAGCAAAGTTCACCCACACAGTAGCAAATATTCTAAGCAAACTAATAGCATATTCAGTATAGTAGTGAATTACATGAACAAACAGGTTATGACTAAAGAATCAAAATATGATTCAAACTTGAAATTAGCTAAAGTAAAATTCTCCACAATAACAACTTAGGGCAAAACATTGAAGCATGCCAGTGGATGTGGAAAAAGCCTCTGAAATCAATTCAACATGAGTGCAGGTTTTGACAAAGTAAGATTAGAAAGGAACTTCCATTTCCTAATATCTACAGCAAACATACTTAAATGTGAAATGTCTGATACATTTCCATTAAAGACAGGAAGAAGACAAAGATGTATGCTCTCCCTTGGACAATGCAAAAATTCACTGGAACACAGTTAGAACTGTCCACATCAAAGGAAATAAGAAGTATTAATATTGAAAAAGATAATATTTGTGACAATATGGTAATCTACATAGGGAATTCACAGAAATCAATACACAGAATACTTGAATTAATAAGAGACCAGGTAAAAAACTTTGTATGGAAGATTACTAGAGCAAAACCAAGAGCTTTACCACAGACACACACACAAAGCAGTGACTATTTAGAACATGTAATTTAAAAATGTCCCATTCACAACAAAAATACAGAAATTGCCTAAGAAGTCTAACAAAAACATGTGAAATCTTAATAGAGGCTACAATACAGATTTGTAGTTAGATATGGGTAAGAAAAAAGTCTTTAGCAGTATACCATATTCATTTATGGGGAAAACTGTTATAAAGAGGTCAAGTCTGCTTAAATTATTTATAGATTTTGTGCTTTTCCTGTACCACTCAAGATGGTGGTGAAGTGTAGTCTGCTGTCTTCTGTTCCCAAAAGCTAAACAACAATACATGAGAAGCCTCTGGAGGAGAGTGAATTCTGTGTTGAACAGGATAATAAAATAAAATGCAGGAGGAGAGAGCAGGGGAGTGTCTGGGGACAACAGTGTGAGAGATTCCTGCTTGGCTGTCACAGTGCCAACAGCTGCCAGGCACTGCAAACTCTTGTCTCGTCCCTCAGACACATCCTGCAGCCCAACACACAGGGCTCCTCACACCAGTTCACCTCCCAAATGAAGAACTGAGGCCGTGGGGCTTGGGCATCTCCCCAGGATCATGTGCTAGTGAGGGCCGGGATGGGCTCAGAGACCCTGTCTCAATTCCTCCAGAGCCCCTGCCCTTCCCGCCCACCCTAGGCCACTGTGGAAAGTGACAAGGAGAATCAGAAGCACTGTGGGGCTGCTCTGTGCTTTGCTGAGAACTGACTCTGCCGGGGGCCGGGATCTCTGTCCCATGCCAGTGCCTCCCGCTTGAGGGCAGCGCCCTGTCCCTGCTGCTGCCATGGGACCTCCTGCCCAACTGAACCTGCCAGGCTGACCAGCTCCTTGCTGCTGCCCCTTCTCAAGGCTGCACAAGAGGATCTCCTGTCCTTCCCCACACAGAGCATTCCAATTTCCTGCAGAAGTCCTCCTGCTGTCCCAGCCCTCACTCTGGAACACCTTTGACACCTACAGTCCCTTTGCTTTGGATAGTAACCTTTAGACACCTGGTAATCCTTCTGGGCAACTTCCACACATTTGCCAAATGTTATCCCTTTGGATTTGTGAGTACTCTGATTTGCCACATAATCAGCTGGTTCTTTGGATATAAACCTGAAGTTAAAGAGAGGGATTTTTATACCTCCCTGACACTTGCAGCTGGATTTTAATGGGGTATCTTTGAAACAGGCCACCGAACACATGCCGAGATGAATGAGCTTACTAGGTGGTCAAAATCCAAATAGTCCATGCTAGGGGTAAATGAGGAAGGACCACAGAAGTGGAGCCAAGGTTTTCAAGGCTGAAATCTTGATAACTGTGGGACCCTCCTCTGAGGTGAAAAAATAGTTCCTTGGTACCTCAGATTTTAAAAGTAAAAGTAATTACCCAACCTTCCTTGGCCTCTTTTCTGGTACCTGACCCACAGGAAGCTCATGGTTGTCAGTGTGCCTAATGGTACCTGGGCAGGTGCTCAGGCAAGTCCAGTTGTATGGAGGCAGCTCAGCCTCCCAGGAGAAGTTAGCCTTGCATTAAAAGGAAAGAAATCGTTCTCAGTCAACTTACGATGCAGTCAGTATTATAGTCAGGATCGCAAAGGGAAGTACAGAAAGGTGCTATGTGGTAACGTGCAAATTCACCTGACTGATATTTACATGATCCTCTTTAGATTAATGTGACATTGTGTTTGAAAACATCTGACATATAGGAGGCACTTAGATATCTGGAGGATATCAAGGCAAATGTGTCCTTCTCAGAAAGTCTTCCATGAAATGAAGAAGCTAGTCATAACAAATGATAATGGCCACTCTTAATTGAGCACCTACTCTGGATCACAGTATGGTAGAGACTACAAGTGCTTGTCCGTATCCTGTCTGTCTTTCCTCCACCCCAGACACAGGGGATGCTTCATTGTCTGTCCCCTTGTGGTTAGGAAGCATCCTCTGACTAGCCATTGCCACTGAGATAAGAGCAGGAGCATTGTTGGTCACGACTGGAGCCAGTATGCCATTTCTGCGTTTTGTCTTTCACTCAGCAGCAAACATGGCAATCCAGTGGTAGAACTCCAGAATGGAAACAGCATGGAAACTTGGGCCCCCTGAGATCAGAGTTAGTGTTAGTCACTCAGACATGTCCAACTCTTGCTGCCCCATGGACGGCAGCACACCAGGACTCCCTGTCCATCATCAACTTCTGGAGTTTACTTAAACCTATGTCCACTGAGTCGGTGATTCCATGCAACCATCTCATTCTCTGTTGTCCCCTTCTCCTCAAGCCTTCAATCTTTCCCAGCATCAGGGTCTTTTCAAATGAGTCAGTTCTTCACATCAGATGGTCAAAGCATTGGAGTTTAAGCATCAGCATCACTCCTTCCAGTGAATATTCAGGACTGATTTCCTTTAGGATGGACTGGCTGGATCTCCTTGCAGTCCAAGGGACTCAAGAGTCTTCTCCAACATCCCAGTTCAAAAGCATCAATTGTTCTACGCTCAGCTTTCTTTATAATCCAACTTTCATAGCCATACATGTCTACTGGGAAAACCATAGCTTTGACTAGATGGACTTTTTTTTTTTTTTTTACAAAGTAATGTCTCTGCTTCTTAATAAGCTGTCTAGGTTGGTCATAACTTTTCTTCCCAGGAGCAAGCATCTTTTCATTTCATGTCTGCAGTCACCATCTGCAGTGATTTTGGAGCCCACGGAAATAACAGCTGTCATATTTCCCCATCTATTTGCCATGAAGTGATGGGACCAGATGCCATGATCTTAGTTTTCTGAATGTTGAGTTTTAAGCCAACTTTTTCACTATCCTCTTTCACTTTCATTAGTTCTTCACTTTCTGTGGCAAATGTGGTGTCACCTGCATATCTGAGGTTGGGGTACAGTTTTTCAGGGTATACCAAGAAGGCGGGTTCTAAATGGTGAAAATCAGCTTATTTGGACTACAATGAAAGTAATTAGATGTTAAAAAATTTGAGTTTGTTCAGGAATATTTTAGGGAAGGGCTCCATCTAGCACTTCTGTCACCATTCTATAGCACACTCCACTCCCAGCCCCAAGCTTACCTTGCCTTCCTATTGTGCTTGATGGGTCACTTCCTCTTAAATACCACCACAATTCCCCCAGCACTTGGGGGACACTGGCTCAGTTTATCATTCTATGAGGAGCTCTCTCTTTCCACCATCTTGTTCTTTCATAGCATTGATTGGATTTTCCTTGAAAGTGGGATGTTTTAAAGTTACCCATGGGCTAAAACGGTTTGTCTATGTTGGCTGTGTAAGTATCAGGCACCTCTCCCACAGATGTTTGCAGGAATGTACTTGTGCCATTGTTCCTGTTTGTGTTTACAGTTATGTTGACATTTATTGGGCGCTAAATAAAGTTGATTCAACCAGATCATGTGATCTGTGAGATATTTTCTGATCTTCTACTGACTGCCAAGGCCCGTGGTGGCCACTAGGGCCACAGAGTATGGCATTTGAACTCTGACTTGAGCAACTCATGATCTAATAGGGGGTCTGGCCACACACTCTTCATGGGGTTCTCAAGGCAAGAATACTGGAGTGGATTTCCATTTCCTCCTCCAGTGGACCATGTGTTGTCACAACTCTTCACTGTGACCCATCCTTCTTGGGTGGCCCTGAATGCCATGGCTCATAGCTTCATTGAGTTATGGAAGCCCTTTTGCTTCGACAAGGCTGTGATCCATGTAGGGTACCCTGATTCTAGGAAAGATTGAAGGCAAAAGGAGAAGGAAGCTGCAGAGGATGAGATGGTTAGATAGCATCACCCAAGCGATAGGCCTGAATTTGAGCAAACTCCACAAGATAATAGAGGACAGAGTTGCCTGGCGTGTTTCAGTCCATGGGGTCACAAAGAGTCATACATGACGTAGCAACTGAATAGCAATAAATGGCCACATAATAAAGTTCCTTCTTTACATTCTAGAAGTGCCAAGGCATATAGACAATAAAAATGGATAATTCCAAATATGTCAGGAAGTTTCCATAAGCCTTTTGTCCTTCTCCATCAGAGAGTAGACAGACAGAAAACCATAATCACAGAAAACTAACCAATCTGATCACATGGACCACAGCCTTGTCTAATTCAATGAAACTATGAGCCATGCTGTTTAGGGCCAGCCAAGATGGACAGGTCACAGTGAAGAGTTGTAACAAAACTCTTTAAGAAAATTAGAGATACCAAGGGAACTTTTCATGCAAAGATGGGCATAATGAACGACAGAAATGGTATGGACCTAACAGAAGCAGAAGATATTAAGAAGAGGTGGCAAGAATACACAGAAGAGCTATACAAAAAAGATCTTCACGACCCATATATTCATGATGGTGTAACCACTAACCTAGAGCTAGACATCCTGGAATGCGAAGTCAAGTAGGCCTTGGGAATCATCATTACAAACAAAGCTAGTTAAAGTGATGGATTTCCAGTTGAGCTATTTCAAATCCTAAAAATGATGCTGTGAAAACACTGCACTCAATATGCCAGCAAATTTGGAAAACTCAGCAGTGGCCACAGGACTGGAAAAGGTCAGTTTTCATTCCAATCCCAAAGAAAGTGAAAGTGAAAGACGCTAAGTATGTCTGACTCTTTGTGACCCCATGGACTATACAGTCCTTGGAATTCTCCAGGACAGAATACAGGAGTGGGTAGCTTTTCCCTTCTCCAGGGATCTTCCCAACCCAGGGATTGAACCCAGGTCCCCTGCAATGCGGGCAGATTCTTTACCAGCTGAGCCACAAGGGAAGCCCAAAGAAAGTCAATGCCAAAGAATGTTCAATCTACCGCACAATTGCACTCATCTCTCTTGATAGTCAAGTAAGCTAAAAATTCTTCAAGCCAGGCTTCAGCAATACGTAAACCATGAACATTCCAGATGTTCAAGCTGGATTTAGAAAAGACAGAGCAACCGGAGATCAAATTGCCAACATCTGGTGGATCAATGAAAAAGCAAGAGAGTTCCAGAAAACCATCTACTTCTGACTTATTGATTATGCCAAAGCCTTTGACTGTGTGTACCACAACAAACTATGAAAAATTCTTAAAGATATGGGAATAACAGACCACCTGACCTGCATCCGGAGAAATCTGTATGCAGGTCAAGAAGCAGCAGTTAGAACTGGACATGGAACGGCAGACTGGTCCCAAATCGGGAAAGGAGTATGTCAAGGCTGTATGTTGTCACTGTGCTTATTTAACTTATATGCATAATGAGAAACATCATGAGAAATGTGGGACTGGGTGAATCACAAGCTGGAATCAAGATTTCTGGGAGAAATATCAACAGCCTCAGATATGCAGAGGACACCACACTTGTGGCAAAAAGCAAAGAAGAACTAAAGAGGCTCTTGATGAAAGTGAAAGTGGAGAGTGAAAAAGTTGACTTAAAACTCAACATTCAGAAAACTAAGATCATGGCATCTGGCCCCATCACTTCATGGCAAATAGATGGGGAAACAGTGACAGACTATTTTTGTGGGCTCCAGAATCACTGAAGTTATTGACTGCAGCTGTGAAATTAAGACACTTGCTCCTGAGAAGAAAAGTTATGACCAACCTAGACAGCTTATTAAGAAGAGATATTACTTTGCCAACAAGTGTCCATCTAGTCAAAGCTCTGGTTTTTCCAGTAGTCATGTGTGGCTGTGAGAGTTGGATTATAAAGAAAGCTGAGCACTAAAGAATTGATGCTTTTGAACTGTGGTGTTGGAGGTAACTCTTGAGAGTCCCTTGGACTGTAAGGAGATCCAGCCAGTCCATCCTAAAGGAAATCAGTCCTGAATATTCACTGGAAGGAGTGATGCTGAAGCTTAAACTCCAATACTTTGGCCACCTGATGTGAAGAACTGACTTATTTCAAAACATACAGATGCTGGAAAAGATTGAAGTCTTGAGGAGAAGGGGACAACAGAGGATGAGATGGTTGCATGGCATCACCGACTCAATGGACATGATTTAGAGTAAACCCCGGGAGTTGGTGATGGACAGGGTGGCCTTGCATGCTGCAGTCCATGGGGCACAAAGTATCAGACAGGACTGAGCGACTGAACTGAACTGAACTGATCTATTTAGTCATACTTAGGTTTAAAGGAGTTTGCAAAGCACATGGCTATGAGCAAGGGCTCTGAGTCCAGCCAGCCTGGATTTCAATCCTGACTCTGCCACTTCCTGGCTGTGTGATCTTGTGTAAGCTTTGGACCTCTCTGTGCCTCAGTTTGCTCATCTGTAAACCATGGATAGCAATAGTACCTAACTCCTGGGGCAGTTATGAGGACAAAACCAGGTAATATCTGTAAAGCACATTCAACAGCACCTGGTACATAAAAATGCCAAGTGAGTGCAGTTTAAATCAAATTCTGACCTCACCAGACACTGCTATGTAGCCTCAGGAATCTCATTCAGCTCAGTAAGTGGAACTTGGAAAGTCTGTAAAACAGGGCTAAAACGTGTGCTCCACTGAGCTGTAATGAACTTGAAACACTTAGCCCCCTGCAAAGCATGCTGTATGGTTATCCTTATCCTTGACAGACGCCTGGAAGCCCTCAGATCCTCCTACGCTCCAGAGTGTGCTATTGCACCTCTCAACTGTTCTTACTGTTTCTGCAGCCACCCAGTGGTCAATTCTAGTGAAGCCTCTTAACATCCTGAATGTAGTCCATGACTACACCAGCTTACTGTGGGATGCATAAATACATCATAATAACAATGGTAACTGCTTACCAGTACATTGCAGGTTATACAGTGGATCACGGAGATGATCTCTTTTGCTAAAACAAGCAACAGGGCACAATAGGCTTGAGATGCTGGCTTCTGACTTAGCCCGAGTCAAATAAATACTTTGGGAGTTATTTTCCTGGAGTTTTTGACAGAACACATGGATGGTCTCCCTTCCCATGACTTAAGCCTCCAATAGCTAAACTTCAGGGTATAACTTGCTGCATTTCAGTTTCCCAGTCACCTCTGCTGCCCTTTCAGATCACAGAGGTCACAGAAATGATGTGAAACCAGATGTTTGCTATTCCTTAGCCTCTTCTCATTTAGATACATAAGTATCACTAGATCAACACCCTGACATGTGTTTTTCATCCCCAAATACTCATTTATGCCTTTTCCACCACCATTTTATGGACATGTGCTTTCATTGCCCATCAAACACATCCTGCTGCTATAGCAGAGGTAACTAGGAGCCTTGGCCTGAGTAGAAAATTCGTATCAACAGGAATACTCATTATTTGTGACAAGCTTCTAATTAGTTCCATCATTTTGGTGCTCTTCTGAGCCCAGCTCTGGATTTTCCCATATGTCTTCTTCCCTCGTCCTTGAAGATGCATGATGCTTTCCGGGACTGGTGGTCAGTAGCTCAGGGTAGACAAAATAACCCAGCACCTCCAAAGACAGTTCCCTACAGGGAAGAAAGAAGTGCCAGTGAGAAGAGCCAAACAGGCAGCTTCCTGCAATTCTCTCAGAAAAACAGCTGTTGTAGGGACCACTTCTTTTGAAGGGACCCCAAAGAAGTTGCTTTAAAATTACTTGTGAATATATTAAAACTACCATTACTCAAAGTTGCCAGTGTCTCACGAAACTTTGTAGGCCTCACCTTGGGGCTTAATTCCTGAATCATGTCAACAGCTGCCACAATTCTAGGCACACTGGAGGTAGCTAATCAACTGAGACCCAATTTCCTAGGAGATAGCAGGCTGGTGGAGGAGTTGAAGGAATCAAGGGTATGCCTGTTGGTTTGTCCACACTTGTGTTTTCACTTACGACATAATGGAAACTTCTTCGATCTTCCCTGCCACCTTTGTTTTTAGATGTATGTGATGTTGAACCTGGAAAGGCCCTGAGGGATTGCATCAGGCAGGAAAGGCTAGGTTATTCTGGTCCTCCATGAGTGACTCTCTTTGACATTTCTTATCTAATCTTCAGAGAGTCTTCTGCTCATTCTTGATATATGTATATGAATACCAATATACTAGTGTATACCAATATATTGGTATATGGCAGTGTACCAATTTATACTGATATAAAACCAAATGTACAAAAATTGATAAATAGACAGAATGTGTATCTATGCAGGGCTTCCCTGATGGCTCAGTTGTTCAATGACATATTATTCAACCATTAGAATGGTATGAACTAAAAACTTAAGGGGAAAAAAAGAAAGAAGTACTGATATTTGTTCCAACCCGAACCATCCTTTAACTATTTGAATGGGGGTAGCTTCCAGAGAATGGCTTTTCTTTCCAGAGAAGGATGTGATGGGTCATTTCTAGCTAGTGATTTTCTAGAGGGGGATCAGATGTTGGGTAGGGCTTGGGAGTTGATGTATGTACACACATACACACGTGAAAGGTCCTCTCTGACTGAACTTACTGATGCAACAACTAGAGGAGGGATATAACATTTTATAAAGGACAACTTTGAGAAGAATATGAGGAAAGTGCAATATTAGTGCAATATTAGTCATTTGCTTGTCTCTGATAATAGCTGCAACTCAGATACAGCCTTCAATCCATGAGAGGGCAGCAGAATTCCCAGGGATCTCGCTGTTCAGGCTGAAGGGACATAGCAAAAGTGCAGGTATTCCAAAGCCTGTGTGAGGCATCCACGGACTGCTTGTCAGGTACAATGTCAAGAGTAACATCAGGACCCCAAACCCATCGTGTTTGTTAACTTCCCTGAACAAGCACCAGCAGACAGTAACTGAGGCCAACCTTGGAGCAGCACTCTAGGGTGATAGCACCTGTGTGCAGTTGGGGGTGGGTGCAGTTGAACTTCTAAGCTCATTAACCTGCTTCAGGGATTCAAATGTGCTGTTCAGTGCTGCAAGACACAAGTTCATTCTCAAGGAGGAATTGGAAGAAAGGAAAATTCCATAATCCATGTCACACACCAAGGTTTGAACATGCTGTTGTAATTGGTTCAGAGGCTGTTATTTAAGTTGAGTTAGGAGAGGGTTAGGCTCTGGTTTTTACAGTCAGACAGGGACCTGTTTGTGTGTATAAGCTGACTTTCACATATATTCTTGTCAATATGCCATGGGGTCTATGCATGAGTGCTGCATAGACCCCATCTGTGGGCACAAATAACTTTGCCAAGTGAGAACAAAGCCAGTGGCCTCTGCAGAAACCAAAGCAATAAGTGAAACCTCAAGAGGTATAACTAGGCTTTTGCTCTCTGAGCCAGGCTCTTGGTTAGACACATTGGGCAGTAGGATGAGAGGAAGGAAAATCAAGGAAGCAATGTTATCAAGAGCCAGGAACACAGGCTTAGGGAACCTCCTTTCCCCAGAGACACTGACATGTTAACGACATCACTGGCCTCTCACCCAGCTAGAAGTGGATCAGGTTTGTGTCTCCTGGCCTTTTTCCACCCACTCCAGTACCTGAGCTTCCACACTCATCCAACCAGCAAGGTCCACCAATTCTAAGACAGAGATATCTCGACCCCACTTTCTCCCATGGCCACGGTCTGAATTCAGGACTTCATTCTTTCTGGAATTCCAGCTGAAAACAGTGGAAACAGTGACTGGCTTTATTTTGGGGGGCTCCAAAACCACTGGAGATTGTGATTGCAGCCATGAAATTAAAAGATGCTTACTCCTTGGAAGGAAAGTTATGACCAACATAGACAACATATTAAAAAGCAGAATTTTCTAGTTAAAAAAAAATAAAATAAAAAGCAGAGACATTACTTTGTCAACAAAGCTCCATCTAGTGAAGGCTATGGTTTTTCCAGTAGTCGTGTATGGATGTGAGAGTTGGACTATAAAGAAAGCTGAGCGCTGAAGAATTGATGCTTTTGAACTGTGGTGTTGGAGAAGACTCTTGAGAGTCCCTTGGACTGCAAGGAGATTCAACCAGTGCATCCTAAAGATTATTCCTGGGTGTTCATTGAAAAGACTGATGTCGAAGCTGAAACTCCAATACTTTGGCCAGTTGATGAGAAGAACTGACTCATTTGAAAAGACCCTGATGCTGGGGAAGATTGAGAGCAGGAGGAGAAGGGGACGGCAGAGGATGAGATGGTTAGTTGGCATCACTGACTCAAAGGACATGGGTTTGGGTGGACTCTGGGCGGTGGTGATGGACAGGGATGACTGGCATGCTGCGGTTCATGGGGTCGCAAAGAGTCGGACATGACTGAGCGACTGAACTGTACTGAATTTCTCTCTACTCCCAGGACCTCAAAACTGTCTTCCACACTGCTGATGAGGAACTATCTAGAAGCACTGTCAGGACCACAGAGATAGGCTTTGGGCTTTCTGTAGGTAAGGGGAGGAAGTCTCCAGTTCAAAAGCAACCCACACCAGCAGCATTGGACAGCCAATGTGGCATTCCACCCTGCAGCCTAAGGGGCAAAACAAGAGGAATGGAGCCGGCTGCCACTCGTGGGGGAAGTGGGCAGTCATGAAGTGGGCCACCCAGAAATGTGGAACTTGCCCCTCCTCTGCCCTGTATGCAAATGCCTGGTGCTTCCCACCTGACTCTTAAAAATAGTCTATGAACTTCATGTAGCACCTTTCTTCAGAGGATTTCACAAAATAAACTCAAAGTGATCTGCTTAAAGACCTGGTTTGCAGGCATCCCTTCCCCAGCAGTGTCTGAGGGCAGGAGAAAATAGGGGAGCAGGGCCCTGCCACTACCTTGGGAGACTTCTTCTACTTATGATTTTCTTCCTGGCCCTCTGCAATCTAAAGTGGAATCCCATTTAATATGAAGATTATAAACAAATAGCACTGTGTATTTGAGCATGAGAGTGAGAAGGGGGAGAGCAAAGAAAGGCTGGAAACAGAAGGACTGAGTGGCTAACAGTGTTACCTCCTCTGGGGAGGAGGGTGGGGGCAGGCTGTGTGGAATGATTGCTCCTTCCACTTCTGGGCTGTATGATTTTTTTTTTGCAAGAAAGTATATTTATGGCTTGGGTAACATTGAAAAAAAAGAATGTGTTTGTAATGCGAAGTATCAAGAATATTGTTGAAAAATGCAATGAAGAATTTTGTTGGGCTGGTAACATGCTGGTAACATGTTGGGCAGTGACATGCAAATCTCAAACTGCTAAAACAGGTAATGTGCACTTATATTGAATATAAATATAAAAGAATATTGCCCTTGCTTCTTCAATACAAGGTTTAGATGCTATTCTTCTTGAACCTAAGACATGGAAAGGAAAATATTTTTAGTATTAGGTTATCAATAGAAGGTACTCACAGTTTGCTTGTAGTGGCAGTTACACAGCTTAATGTGTTTGTCAAAACTTAGCAGTGTACATGGAAAATAGTGTATTTTACTTCATGTAACTTATGTTCCCCAGATAAATAAAACAATAGGTTATCATTAGAGAATGGTTGGCTGTCCACAAGTAACTATCACCACTAATTGCATATTTTCTGCATGTAAGTCTGTTTATCAGCTTAAATATATTATTTCACATAATTCCCTCAATAATCGTGACATTAATGAGTCATTAATTCCAATTTGCAGATAAAATATTAGATGTTTGGAGATGTACTGTGAGCAGTGGCACAGCTGGCAGTCAGCTGGTTTGAAATGGGAATTCAGCTCTCACGCCATGCACCTGCACTGTCCTACACATGTCCATCCAGGTGGTCCATTGGAGATGCTGTACTCCTTCCCGCCAGACACCCTTGGCCTCTCCAGTGAAAATCTGGGGTGAACTCACTTCAACTCTCTGTTCAACCATGTGTTTGAGTCTGCCTTCATGTCTCAGTGATTCCAAGGGCACCAAAGCCAGCAGTCTTGCACTCCCTGCCCACATTCCCACCTACTTCTCCCAGAGCAGCCTCAGTGGATGATGCCCCAGTGTCGACCTGGTCAAGTTCCAAATAACCATCTGCCCACCGATGGACCCGTCCCATTGGAAGAGCAAAACTAGAAGTGATTGATCTAACTAGCGTGTCCCAGCCTCTATTACTCCATGTCCACCAAATAAGTCATCCCTGGTGCACTCTTTAATCTCCAGGGTTGAGCTCAGCCCCAGTGCCAGGAAGTTATTTGTGGGACTGAACCTCATTTGAGGCAACTCAGGACACAGGAGTGACATGTCCAATCACGATTTGTATAGGCTCAAGCAACCCTGGAGTTCTACCTGCAGGAGGGAGGAAAGCACATTCATGCCAGGAACGAGCAAGGGTAGTGTGGAAAGCCAATGGGGTGGGGGAGTGGAGACAGGAGGCCCCTGGCCACCAAAGTCCCCCCACTGGCCTTCAGTCACCTGTTGCTCAGACACAAAACCCAACAGCAGAGTGGGAGAGAGCAGTGAAGTGAGCCTGTGCACCAGCCAGGAGCTAGAAAGGGGAGCAGGTACTGGGGGTGGGAACAGGGGTTGGTTGGGGAAGAATCTAGAGAAGGGTGAAGGACCTTGGTAAGGGCAAAAGATTGGGAGAAGGCCCAGGCATCCTAGGAAGGTCATGAGAGAGGGGAGGCCCAGGACTGGAGAAGGACGAGGGGGTGATGCCGGGTGGCCTATGGCTTTCTGATGAGACAGTGGGTTTCTCCAGTGTCTGGAGAAAGCTGCAGAGTATGGGGTGAGAAAAGGATGTGGGGATGTGGTGGGGAGTAGGGCCAATAAGCAGATTTCAGAGATGGGGAGAGGGCCTCAGGCTTGGGGGAGGGGAGAGTGCTCCAAGGAAGATAAGGGGGTCCGGGAGAGGGCTCAGGATCAGGATCAGGATGGAGCCACAGGATCTTGGGAAGAACAGGGAGTCCTGAGGATTTCCAAGAGGACCCCAGGGGTCCAGGGAGGTCAACGTGGTAAGAGAGGTCTCTAGGTTCCTAGGAAGGGGCGCAGGGTCCAGGGGAGGAATTTGGAAACAAGGGAAGGGTAGGGGATCTCTGGAAGAAGCACGGGGTTGGAGATTGGTGCACCCAGAGTACAGGGAGGAATTCGGGACTGGCAGAGGGCTTGGGGTCCCAGGAAGCAACTCAGAATCCATAGGAAGAGCATGGGGTCCTGGGAAGAGATGCAAATTCTGGGGACGAAGCCGGGGTCACAGGGCTGGGGCCTCAGGGGGCTGAGGCAGCGCATTACCTGCTTCAGATGGGGTTGTCCAGACCCCAGAAAATGTACCACAGGATCACATAGAGGATGAGCAGGATAGCGAAGAAGAACAGAGCCAGGAAGATGGCCTTGGTCACTGTGGAGAACAGAGCCTGCATGGTCCCCCCAAGGGGGCACCATGGGGTCCTGAAGGAGGGATAGTGATGAGAGCAGCATGGGCTGCCACTTGCACCCAGGGAGAGACGCCCTGACAAGGAGGAAACTTCTGTGGGCCAGCATCCCTGGGACAACTATGCACTTGGGGCCAAGAGCTTGTCCGGTCGGTGGAGACATCAGGTCCCCTGGACCCCCAGCCCACAGCTCCTTCCATGTGGTGCAGCCTGGAGGCTCTGCCATTGGCTGGTGGGAATCAAAGAAGCTTAAGGATGAGGGAGAACTGTCAGGTGCTTCGGGGCACCTCCAGAGTGGACCAGGGGTCTCCTTGAGAAGAGAGACTGGGGAGAGGTGTGGGGGTCTCCTTTGTTCCCCAGGGCATCCCTAAAAGATGACCCCACTCATCTCTCTGGCACTTCAGGAAAGGACAGATTGGAGAGGTCATACGCTAGCCCCAGCCTGTCCCAACTGGTGCCCAATATTACACACTGAAATTTTCCTGCACACAGTGACCTGTTGCAGGGCCCCATCCTTTGGTGGGTCTTAAACGAAAAGTGAAAGTCGCTCTGTCATGTCTGACTCTCTGCTAGTCTCCTCCATCCATGGAAATCTTGAGGCAAGAACACTGGAATGGTTTGCCATTCCCTTCTGCAGGGGATTTTCCTGACCCTGGAATTGAACCCAGGTCTGCTGCCCTGGAGGCAGGTGCTTTACCATGATTCCCAGACACCAGGGACTCTCTGATCTCTAAGAAGGGAGGAGCCAAAAGGAGCCACGAGGGGCCAGGGCTGCTTGAACAAATCCCGAACCTTCTCAAGGACCACCAGGGTGCGTCCACCTGTGCCTTGGGTGAGTAAAGGACCACTCTGGCTGCTTTGTCTCTATTGCAACCCACCCAACCCCCCACCCCACTCCTGCCCTCCTGTGCAACCCACCAGTGGTTCTGGACCAGCAGCATCCCCACCACCTTGGTGCAGAGAAGAGAACCAAGATCTCAGACTCCACCCAACTACACAGCGAAGATCTTCATATTAACGAGATCCCCAGAATGGGGAGGGACTTCCCTGGTGGCTCAGATGGTAAAGAATCTGCCTGCAATGCGAGAGACTCAGGTTCGATCCCTGGGTCGGGAAGATGCCCTGGAGAAGGGAATGGCAACCCCAGAATTTCATGGACAGAGGAGACTGGCGGCTTCCATGGGGTTGCAAAGAGTCCGATGCGACTCAGAGCCTCACACTTTCACTTTCAGGATGGGGCAAGTCACCATGTGTTCACTGCCCCTTGTGCTGTGGTCATCTGCCTGGTATAGTCTGTGAATGCAGGGTCATTGTGTCTTCCATAGTCAGGAATGGCTTCCCCAGTGGCTCCTGCATGCCTACTAAGTCGCTTCAGTCTTGTATTGTGTTGATAAGCGCATTCTTTAACCACTACCGCCTGCCAGTGGTAAATAATTCGCCTGCAATGCAGGAGATGCAGGACACACGTGTTTGATCCCTGGGTCAGGAAAATTCCTAACGGGAGGAAATGGCAACCCACGCTAGCATTCCTGCCTGTGAAATTCCATGGACAGGAGAGCCTTTTGGGCTACAGTCCATGAACAACTTAGCACAAACACATAGTCAGAAGTAATCAAGCCTGATTTCTTCAGTGGAAACTTTCTAGAAGCTCCAGTTAGTTATCTAGCAAGAGTTGTTTCCAGTTTTTTAGGAGCATGATTTCACTCATTCTTGAGAAGACATTTTTTCATGACTGACGAGCAAGGACCACGGAGACAAAAACTGATCTTAATGGTTTAAAGGAAAACAGAAGTTAGTACTTCTCTTCCCAGCACCCGCTCCACCTCCAAACCTCTGTTCTTGACTTTGTCCTACTCTCCAAGTGGTTTCTCAGGTAGAGACAGGTAATAAGTAGTGATTTCTGTGCTATGCACGTCAAACCTGCAGTCTAGCCTGTTCTAGTGGGAGGGAGAAATAGCATTTTGCCCATGGGGTTGTCAGGAAACATGACTGTCAGATTTGCAAGCACTGGCTGCACAGGCCAGATCACCTTTCATTCCTCCAGCTGCCACCATGCCATTTACCAGCTACTGTCAGGAGAGAACTTCTGCTGGAAGGAATGAGGCCACTTCCAATTTGAGTGAGATCCTGTGTGCTCAGTCGCTCAGTTGTGTCCAGCTCTTTGTGACCCCGTGGACCACAACTGCCAGACTCTTCTGTCCATGGGATTTTCCAGGCAAGAATACTACAGTGGGTTGTCATTTCCTCCTCTAGCGGCTCTTCCCAAACCAGGGACCAAACCCTCATCTCCTGCACTGTAGGCAGATTCTTTTTTTTTAAGTAGCAAAACCAAAGCAAAACTTTTGTTTATTTATTTATTATTTATTTAACTTTACTATATTGTATTGGTTTTGCCATACATCGACTTAAATCCACCATGGGTGTACCTGTGTTCCCCATCCTGAACCCCACTCCCACCTCCCTCCTCAACCCATCCCTCTGAGTCATCCCAGTGCACCAGCCCTGAGCACCCTGTCTCATGCATTGAACCTGGACTGGTGATCCATTTCACATATGGTAATATACATATTTCAATGTCATTCTCCCATATCATCCTGCCCTTGCCCTCTTCCAGAGTCCAAAAGACTGTTCCATACATCTGTGTCTATTTTTCTGTCTCGCATACAGGGTTATCATTACCATCTTTCTAAATTCCATATATATGCATTAGTATACTGTATTGGTGTTTTTCTTTCTGGCTTACTTCACTCTGTATAATAGACTCCCGTTTCATCCACCTCATTAGAACTGATTCAAATGTATTCTTTTAATGGCTGAGTAATATTCCATTGTGTATATGTATCACAGCTTTCTTATCCATTCATCTGATGATGGACATCTAGGTTGCTTCCATGTCTTGGCTATTATAAACAGTGCTGTTATGAACATTGAGGTACACGTGTCTCTTTCAATTCTGATTTCCTCAGTGCGTATGCCCAGCAGTGGGATTGCTGCATCATGTGACAGTTCTATTTCCAATTTTTTTTAAGGAATCTCCGCACTGTTCTCCATAGTGGCTGTACTAGTTTGCATTCCCACCAACAGTGTAAGAGGGTTCCCTTTTCTCCACACCCTCTCCAGCATTTATTGCTCGTAGACTTTTGGATAGCAGCCATTCTGACTGGCGTGAAATGATACTTCACTGTGGTTTTGAATAGCCTATCTCTGATAATGAGTGATGTTGAGCATCTTTTCATGTGTTTGTTAGCCATCTGTATGTCTTCCTTGGAGAAATGTCTGTTTAGTTCTTTGACCCATTTTTTGATTGGGTCTTTTATTTTTCTGGAATTGAGCTGCAGTAGTTGCTTGTATATTTTTGAGATTACTTCTTTGTCCATTGCTTTGCTTGCTATTATTTTCTCCCATTCTGAAGGCTGTCTTTTCACCTTGCTTATAGTTTCCTTTGTTGTGCAGAAGCTTTTAATTTTAATTAGGTCCCATTTGTTTATTTTTGCTTTTATTTCCAATATTCTGGGAGGCAAGCCATAGAGGATCCTGTTGTGGTTTATGTCAGAGAGTGTTTTGCCTATGTTTTCCTCTAGGAGTTTAATAGTTTCTGGTCTTATATTTAGATCTTTAATCCATTTTGAGTTTATTTTTGTGTATGGTGTTAGAAAGTGTTCTAGTTTCATTCTTTTACAAGTGGTTGACCAGTTTTCCCAGCACCACTTGTTAAAGAGATTGTCTATTCTTCATAGTATATTCTTGCTTCCTTTGTCAAAGATAAGTTGTCCATAGGAGCATGGATTCATCTCTGGGCTTGCTATTTTGTTTCATTTATCTATCTTTCTGTCTTTGTGCCAGTACCATACTGTCTTGATGACTGTGGCTTTGTAGTAGAGCCTGAAGTCAGGCAGGTTGATTCCTCCAGTTCCATTCTTCTTTTTCAAGATTGCTTTGGCTATTCAAGGTTTTTTTGTATTTCTCTCTTTTTTTTTGTTTTTTTTGTTTTTTTTTTGTATTTCCATACAAATTGTGAAATTACTTGCTCTAGTTCTGTGAAGAATACTGTTAGTAGCTTGATAGGGATTGCATTGAATCTATAGATTACTTTGGGTAGTATATTCATTTTCACAATATTGAATCTTCCGATCCATGAACACGGTATATTTCTCCGTCTATTTGTGTCCTCTTTGATTTATTTCATCAGTGTTTTATAGTTTTCCATGTATAGGTCTTTTGTTTCTTTAGGTAGATATACTCCTAAGTATTTTATTCTTTTTATTGCAATGGTGAATGGTATTGTTTCCTTAATTTCTCTTTCTGTTTTCTCATTATTAGTTTAAAGGAATGCAAGGGATTTCTGTATGTTAATTTTATATCCTGCAACTTTATTATATTCATTGATTAGCTCTAGTTATTTTCTGGTAGAGTCTTTAGGGTTTTCTATGTAGAGGATCATGTCATCTGCAAACAGTGAGAGTTTCACTTCTTCTTTTCCCATCTGGATTCCTTTTATTTCTTTTTCTTCTCTGATTGCTGTGGCCAACACTTCCAAAACTATGTTGAATAGTAGTGGTGAAATTGGGCACCCTTGTCTTGTTCCTGATTTTAGGGGAAATGCTTTCAATTTTTCACCATTGAGGATAATGCTTGCTGTGGGTTTGTAATATATAGCTTTTATTATGTTGAGGTATGTTCCTTCTATTCCTGCTTTCTGTAGGGTTTTTATCATAAATGGATGTTGAATTTTGACAAAGGCTTTTTCTGCATCTATTGAGATAACCGTATGGTTTTTATCTTTCACTTTGTTAATGTGGTGTATTACATCGATTGATTTGCAGATATTAAAGAATTCTTGCATCCCTGGGATAAAGCCCACTTGGCCATGATGTATGATCTTTTCAATGTGTTGTTGGATTCTGTTTGCTAGAATTTTGTTAAGGATTTTTGCATCTATGCTCATCAGTGATATCGGCCTGTAGTTTTCTTTTTTGTGTGGCATCTTTGTCTGGTTTTGGAATTAGAGTGATGGTGGCCTCATAGAATGAATTTGGAAGTTTACCTTCTTCTGAAATTTTCTGGAAGAGTTTGAGTAAGATAGCTTCAATTTCCGTGCTTGTGATGGGTCTGTTAAGATCTTCTATGTCTTCCTGGTTCAGTTTTGGAAAGTTATACTTTTCTAGGAATTTGTCCATTTCTTCCAAGTTCTCCATTTTATTGGCATAGAGCTGCTGGTAGTAATCTCTTATGATCCTTTGTATTTCTGTGTTGTCTGTTGTGATCTCTCCATTTTCATTTCTAATTCTGTTGATTTGGTTCTTCTCCCTTTGTTTCTTAATGAGTCTTGCTAACGGTTTGTCAATTTTGTTTATCTTTTCAAAAAACCAGCATTTAGCTTTGTTGATTTTTGCTATGGTCTCTTTTGTTTCTGTTGCATTTAGTTCTGCAGTAATTTTTAAGATTTCTTCCCTTCTACTAACCCTGGGATTCTTCATTTCTTCCTTCTCTAGTTGCTTTAGGTATAGAGCTAGGTTATTTATTTGACTTTTTTCTTGTTTCTTGAGGTACGTCTGTAATGCTGTGAACCTTCTCCTCAGCACTGCTTTTACAGTGTCCCATAGACTTTGGGTTTTTCTGTTTTCATTTTCATTCGTTTCTATGCATGTTTTGATTTCTTTTTTGATTTCTTCTATGATTTGTTGGTTATTCAGAAGTGTGTTATTTAGCCTCCATACGTTTGAATTTTTAATAGTTTTTTTTCTCTGTAATTAAGATCTAATCTTACTGCATTGTGGTCAGAAAAGATGACTGGAATGATTTCAACTTTTTTTGAATTTACCAAGGCTAGATTTATGGCCCAGGATGTGATCTATTCTGGAGAAGGTTCCGTGTGCACTTGAGAAAAAGGTGAAATTGATTGTTTTGAGGTAAAATGTCCTATAGATATCAATTAGGTCTAGCTGATCCATTGTGTCATTCAATGTTTGTGTTTCCCTGTTAATTTCCTGTTTAGTTGATCTATCCATAGGTGTGAGTGGGGTATTAAAGTCTCCCACTATTATTGTGTTATTGTTAATTTCCCCTTTCATACTCGTTAGCATTTGCCTTACATATTGTGGTGCTCCTATGTTGGGTGCATATATATATTTATAATTGTTATATCTTCTTCTTTGATTGATCCTTTGATCATTATGTAATGCCCTTCTTTGTCTCTTTTCACAGCCTTTATTTTAAAGTCTATTTTATCTGATATGAGTATTGTGACTCCTGCTTTCTTTTGGTCTCCGTTTGCATGAAATATTTTTTTCCAGCCCTTCATTTTCAGTCTGTATGTGTCCCTTGTTTTGAGATGGGTCTCTTGTAGACAGCATATGCACAGGTTTTGTTTTTGTATCCATTCAGCCAGTCTTTGTCTTTTAGTTCGGGCATTCAACCCATTTACATTTAAGGTAATTATTGATAGGTATGTTCCTGTTGCCATTTACTTTGTTGTTTTGGGTTTGCATTCATACAACCTTTCTGTGTTTCCTGTCTAGAGAAGATCCTTTAGCATTTGTTGAAGAGCTGGTTTGGTGGTGCTGAATTCTCTCAGCTTTGGCTTGTCTGTAAAGCTTTTGAATTCTCCTTCATATCTGAATGAGATCCTTGCTGGGTACAGTAACCTGGGTTGTAGGTTATTCTCTTTCATTCCTTTAAGTATGTCCTGCCATTCCCTTCTGGCCTGAAGAGTTTCTGTTGATAGATCAGCTGTTATCCTTATGGGAATCCCTTTGTGTGTTCTTTGTTGTTTCTCCCTTGCTGCTTTTAATATTTGCTCTTTTTGTTTGATCTTTGTTAATTTGATTAACATGTATCTTGGGGTGTTTCACCTTGGGTTTATCCTGTCTGGGACTCTCTGGGTTTCTTGGACTTGTGTGACTATTTCCTTCCCCATTTTGGGGAAGTTTTCAGCTATTATCTCCTCAAGTATTTTCTCATGGCCTTTCTTTTTGTCTTCTTCTTCTGGGACTCCTATGATTAGAATGTTGGGGCACTTCACATTGTCCCAGAGGTCCCTGAGGTTGTCCTCATTTCTTTTGATTCTTTTTTCTTTTTTCCTCTGCTTCATTTATTTCCACCATTTTATCTTCTACCTCACATATCCTATCTTCTGCCTCCGTTATTCTACTGTTGGTTCCCTCCAGAGTGTTTTTGATCTCATTTATTGCATTATTAATTTTTAATTGACTTTTTTTTAAAATTTCTTCTAGGTCCTTGTTAAACATTTCTTGCATCTTCTCAATCCCTGTCTCCAGGCTATTTATCTGTAACTCCATTTTGTTTTCAAGATTTTGGATCATTTTTATTGTCATTATTCTAAATTCTTTTTCAGGTAGATTCCCTATCTCCTCATGTTTTTTTTTTTTTTTTTTTGGCTTGGTGGGCATTTTTCATGTTCCTTTACCTGCTGGGTATTTCTCTGCCTTTTCATCTTGTTTCGATTGATGTGTTTGGAGTTGCCTTTCTGTATTCTGGTTGTCTGTGTTTCCTTTTTATTGTGGAGGTTCCTCCCAGTGGGTGGGGTTGGACGATTGGTTTGTCAAGGTTTCCTGGTTAGGGAAGCTTGCGTCAGTGTTCTGGTGCATGGAGCTGGATTTCTTCTCTCTGGAATGCAATGGAGTGTCCAGTAGTGAGTTTTGAGATGGGTCTATGTGTTTGGTGTGACTTTGGGCAGCCTGTATGTTGACGCTCAGTGCTATGCTCCTGCGTTGCTGGAGAATTTGCGTGGTATGTCTTGCTCTGGTACTTATTGTCTCTTGGGTTTCAGTGTAGATATGGAGGCTTTTGGATGATCTCTTATTACTTAATGTTCCCTGTAGTCAGGAGTTCTCTGGTGTTCTCAGGTTTTGGGCTTAAGTCTCCTGCCTCTGGGTTTCAGTCTTATTCTTCCAGTAGCCTCAAGACTTCTCCAACTATACAGCACTGATAATGAAACTTCTCAGTTAATGGTGAAAAGATTCTCCACCATGAGGGACACCCAGAGAGGTTCACAGAGTTACATGAAGAAGAGGAGAGGGAGGAAGGACATAGAGATGGGCAGGAGGAGAAAAAGGGGAACTCAAGAGGAGAGAGACAGATCTATGCAGTTTTCTGTTTCCAAAGTGTTCTCCATGGCCCAGACACCTACAGAGATTCACAGAATTGGATTGGGAAGAGAAGGGGAAGGGAGGAAATAGAGGTGTTCTGAGGTAGAAAACGGAGAGTCAAAGTGGGAGAGAGTAATCAACATACTCCTGAGTAAAAATGGGTACTGAATATTGGATTCTTAAATGTCCAAAATTGATGTCAAATACTGAAAAACAAAGATTAAAAATCTAGAGTAGAGGTTAGACTCTTAAAAATACAATATTAAAAACAAAAACACAAAAAGTTTAAGAAATATATATGAAGTTTGCTTTAAAAACAGTCTTTTTTTTTGCAAGGTTATAGTGAAATGTAAATAAAAATTAAGGAGTAATAGAGGAGTAATAGAGGACCTTAAAAGAAAATAAATAAAATAAAATAAAAACTTTTTAAATTAAAAATAGTAAAATATATGAAAATGAAAATGAAAATTAAGGATCAATAGAGGAGTAATAGAGGGCTTTAAAAGAAAATAAAAGGAAAAAAGAAAAAAAATTAATTAAAAAATAGTAAAAATATATGAAAATGAAAATTAAGGAGTAATAGAGGAATAATAGGGAATTTTAGAAGAAGATAAAGGAAGAAATAAAATAAAATCATTTAAAAAAGGAAAAAAAAGAAAAAATTTAATTAAAAAATAGTAAAAATATATCTAGGAATTTCTCTGTAGCTGTTGTGGGCAGTGTGGGTTTGGTTTAGTTTCAGATAGCTCCTTGTTCCAACTTACACTTCTTGATATCTATAGGCCCCTTCCAGTGTAGTCGGTGTTAACTACAGGTATTTTAATCTGTTGCACCTGTCACTTCTGAAGTGGTTCCCTTTATTTATTTGGCTTCTGTTTGCAGGTCTTGTCAGTGTCTAATTTCTGCCCTGACACAAGCGGGTGGAGGTGGTCGCTTGTTTAGGTTCGCTTGTTCAGTCGTGCTGTGGGGAGGGAGGGGCACCGCACACAAATATCACTGGCCTGTGTGGGGAGCACTCACAGTGTTCCGGCCACACTGGGTTTGCCCCCGCTCGTGTGTGTGTGCTTTCCGCATCTACAGTGCTCAGGCTCCAGGCTGCTCTATAGGGAGCAGGCCCTGAGTTGCATGTGGTTCCAGTTTTTGGGTACTCCACAAAAGCACAGACTCGGTTGGGCCTGTGTTTTGTGCCTTCCCTGGCCAAGCAGCTCAGGCAGCCAGGAGCTTGATGAGCGAACTCTCCCCAGGTGCAGTGCGCCTTATCCCCTCCGCGGTCCCAGTCTCAGTTTCTGCGCGCACTGGTTGGGCGCGCCTTGTGTCTGTTCTGGGGAGCTGGTCTCTAGCCGCGACCCTTCTAGCCGCGACCCTCCCAGCAGATGTCAACCATCCAGAATCTCAGGAAGTCTTTGGTTAGAAACTGGAAGCCTGTTTGCAGTTTGGTAGGGGATGCCATCTCTGGGGCTGAATTTGCCCCTTTCCCCTCCCCCCTGCCTCCTGCCTCTGGCGGTGGATGGGCAGGTCCACAGTCGGCTAGCTCTTCTCTGGATTTGCTCAGTCCTTCCTTTGTTCCTAAGCAATGCCGCCCACTCCTCTCCGTTCAGCCCCCACTTGTTGGTGGCAGATGCGAGTGTCTGGGGTACTTTTCTGCTGGGGGTTGCTTTTAGACATGTAGTCTGTGGGTTTTATTTATTTTTCCTCCTGGTTAGGTTGCCCTCTGAGATTCAAAAACTTCCCCCAGACCCACCAGTGAGAGGGTTTCGTGGTGTTTGGAAACTTCCTCTATTAGGACTCCCTTCTGGGACGTGTCTCCACCCCTAACTCTTTTGTCTCGCTTTTTATCTTTTATATTTTGTCCTACCTCCTTTCAAATACACTGGGCTGCTTTTCTGGGAGCCTGATGTCCTCTGCTAGTGATCAGAAGTTGTTTTGTGGAGTTTGCTCAGCATTCAACTGTTCTTTTGACGAATTTGTAGGGGAGAAAGTGGTCTCCCCATCCTATTCCTCTGCCATCTTAGCTCCTCCAGAAGACCTGTACTTTGAAAATTGTAAGATATTGATGAGAGAAATTGAAGACAGCACAGCAAGATGGAAAACTATACTGTGTTCTTGGATTGGGAGAATAGATTTTGTAAGATGACTATACTACCCAAGGCAATCTACAGATTCAATGTAATCCATATCAAATTATCAATGGCATTTTTCACAGAACTAGAAATTTGTGTGGACACAAAAGACCCCAAATAGCCAAAACAATCTTGGGAAAAAAGAACAGAGCTTGAGGGACTTCCCTGGTGGTCCAGTGGCTAAGCCTCCATGCTCTCAATGTAGGGGGCCCAGGTTTGATCCCTGATCAGAGAACTAGATCCCACATGCAACAACTGAGAATTAGCATGCTGCAACTGAGATTCACATGCCACAATTTAGAGTTCATGTGTTGCAGCTCAAGACCCTGCATGCCACATCTAAAAAGATCCCAAGTGCTGAAACTGAGGATTCCAAATCCCGCATCTTAGGATCCCGCATTTCTCAATGAATATCAAAGATCCCATGTGCCACAACAAAGACCAGACACTGTCAAATAAAGTAAAAGGAAAAAAGAACAGAGCTGGAGGAATCAAGCTTCTTGACCTTAGACTATACTACAAAGCTATAGGAATCAAAACAGTATGGTACTGGCACAAAAACAGACATACAGATCAATGATATTGGATGAAAATTGTAGAAACAAACCTATGTACCTATGGTCAATTAATCTATAGCAAAGGAGGCAAGAATCCTGTATACAATGGAGAAAAGAGAGTCTCTCCAGGAAGTGGTGCTGGGAAAACTGGACAGCTGCATGTAAAATAATCAAATTAGAACATTATCTAACACTATATACAAAAATGAACTCAAAATGGATTTATGATCTACGTGTAAGATTGAATATGTAAGACTTCTGAATGAAAACATGGGCAGAACACTCTTTGACATAAATCACACCAGCAGTGTTTTTGGATCCATCTCCTCAAGTAAAGGAAATAAAAGCAAAAATAAACAAATGAGTTTTCCAGGTGGTGCTACTGATAAAGAACTTACCTGCCAATGCAGAAGAGATAAGAAATGAGGGTTCAATCCCTGGGTCGGGAAGATACCCTGGAGAAGGGCACGGTAACCCACTCCAGTATTCTTGCCTGGAGAATTCCATGGCCAGAGGAGCCTGGCGGGCTACAGTCCATAGGGTTGCAAAGAGTCAGACATTACTGGAATGGCTTAGCATAGCGCAGGGACCTAATTAAACCTAAAAGCCCTTGCACAGCAAAACAAACCATTTAAAAAATGAAAAGGACCTACTGAATGAGAGAAAACATTGTAAATGACTGATTTGGGGTTAATATCCAACATATATAAATAGCTCAAAAACACAATGTAGGAAAAACCAACCACTTTAAAAATTGGCAGAAAAACTGAATAGAAACTTTTCCAAAGGAGATATACAGATGGGTAACAGACATATGAAAAGATGCTCAACATCACTGACCCATCAAGTAAATGCAAATCAAAATCACAATGAGATGTCACCTCATACCTGTGAGAATGGCTATCATCAGAAAGAACACAAATAACAAATGTTGCCAAGGATGTGGCAAATGGGAATCTTTGTGAACTGTTGGTGGGAATGTAAATTAGTGTAGTCACTTCGGAGAATAGTTTGAAATTTCTCATAAATTTAAAATTGAGCTATGTGACCCAGAAATTCTATTACTGGGTATATATCCAAACAAAACAAAAACAAAAACACTAATTTGAAAAGACACATGCACTCCAATGCTCACAGTATGGTTATCTATAATTGTCAAGATATGGAAGCAATCTAAGTGTCCATCAATGGATGAATAGATAAATAAGGGATGGTGCACGCACACACACATACACACATAATGGAATATTGCTGCTGCTGCTAAGTCACTTCAGTCGTGTCCAACTCTTGGCAACCCCATGGACTGCAGCCTACCAGGTTCCTCCATCCATGGGATTTTCCAGTCAAGAGTACTAGAGTGGGGTGCCACTACCTTCTCTGAATGGAATACTATACAGCCATAAAAATGAATGGCATTTTGCAGCAACATGGATGGACTTGGAGGGCAATATGCTAAGTAAAATGAGTCAGACAGAGAAAGACGAATACTGTATGATCTCACTCAGATGTTGAATTTAAAAAATAAAACAGACTAATAACATCAGATATGCAAATGAAACCACCATTATGGCAGAAATTGAAGAGGAACTATAGAGCCACTTGATGAAGGTGGAAGAGGAGAGTGAAAAAGCTGGCTTAAAATTCAACATTCAAAAAGTGAAGATCATGTCATCTTGTCCCATCACTTCATGGCAAATAGATGCGGAAACAATGGAAACAGTGATAGACTTATTTTCTTGGTCTCCAAAATTACTGCGGATGGTGACTGCAGCCATGAAATTAAAAGATGCTTGCTCCTTGGAAGGAAAGCTATGACAACCTTCGACTGCATATTAAAAAGCAGAGACATTGCTTTGCCAACAATATTCCAACTAGTCAAAGCTATGGTTTTACCAGTAGTCATGTATGGATGTGACAGTTGTCCATAAAGAAGGCTGAGCAATGGAGACTTGATGCTTTTGAACTGTGGTGCTGGAGAAGACTCCTGAGAGTCCCTTGGACTGCAAGGAGAGCCAACCAGTCCATCCTAAATGAGATCAGCCCTGGGTGTTCATTACAAGGACTGATGCTGAAACTGAAACTCCAATACTTTGGCCACCTATTGTGAAGAACTGACTCATTAGAAAAGACCTTGATGTTGGGAAAGATTGAAGGCAGGAGAAGAAGGGGAGGACAGAGGATGAGATGGTTGGATGGCATCACCTACTCAATGGACATGTGTTTGAGCAAGTTCCGGGAGATGGAGAAGGACTGGGAAGCATGGTGTGCTGAAGTCCACGGGGTCACAAGGAGTCAGACATGACTGAGCAACTGAACAACAACTGAATATTAACATAAAAGAAGCTGACTCACAGACACAGAGAACAAATTAGTGGTTACCAGTTGGGAGACGGGAGGAGGAAGGGGCAAGGTAGGAATAGGGGAGTAAGAGGTATAAACTGTTATGTATAAAAGAAGCTGAAAAGGTATATTGCAAAACATGGGGAATATAGCCAATATTTTATAATAACTATAAATGGAGTATAACTTTTAAAATTGTAAATCACTGTATTGTACATCTGTAAAATAAAGATCTATATAGCCACTATACTTCAATTAAAAAAATGAATTTCCTCAGTTGGTTCTGGGGTTTCTAGAATTAGCTCTGAAATCAGATTAGGTTTAATACTGCTAATGACTCTGTAGTAAAGACAGAGATGGTAGTCCATGGCAATAGATATATGCAAAATATCTGCTTTGGATACACCTGATGAACCACTTAAAAGAAGTGCTGGGTGCAAGGTGTTCTGTGACTGTGTATATGATACTTTTGAGCATTTTTGGAACATCAATAGACCTAATGAGATTCTGGTTGCTCCCAAAGTAGTTGGAAAGAGTAGTGAAAGAAAAGGATTAGCTCAGTTTACAGTAAAAAACCTAACAGATTCTATGTGTACCCATAAGGAGACCCTTATCTCCTGTAGATGCAGGGTGGAGACTGCTAATGATCACATGCAAATGCTCATCTTGCAACTGGTTGAACTGCACTAGAAGTTGAATTCTGCCACTAGAGTGTTTCCTGTTAAAATGAGGGTGCTGACTGGAAAGAATGGTATTCTGTACATTGTGATAGAGCTGTGTGGGGGAGACCCTGAAGATGCTGAGGAAACTAAGCCCATAAAGTCTGGTGAGTCATCCTTTCCAGTAGAAGACTCCTCCCCACCCTCAGTTGGAAACAGCCTCCTGACCCCCAGTGGGATCAGCCTCCCACATAAAGCTCAGTTCAGTTCAGTTCGGTCACCTAGTCATGTCCTATTCTTTGCAACCCCATGGACTGCAGCACGCCAGGCCTCCCTGTCCATCATCATCTTCCGGAGTTTACCCAAACTCAAGACCATTGAGTCGGTGATGCCATCCAACCATCTCACCCTCTGTCGTCCCCTTCTCCTCCCACCCTCAATCTTTCCCAGAATCAGGGACTTTTCAAATGAGTCAGTTCTCCACATCAGATGGCCAAATTAAAAAAAAAAAAAAAAAAAAACTAGATCAGGCCAAAATGATTCACTAAGCATAGATTTTGCATTTAATATTACAACTCAGGGAGTTAGAAAGGGCTCTTATCCATGTGTCTGGTTGGCTGAATTATGGGCCAAAATTTGGCCCACTGTGAGTGAGTTGGAAATGTCAGACCTGCCTTGGTTTAATACAGAGGAAGGCATTCAGAGGTTTGTGGATATTTCACTTTTAGTGTGGATTTGTCATTTAAGACCTACTTATCCATACTCAGAGAGTCCCAAAGACATATATTTCACCAAGGCTGTGAGGGGAGTCCCAGAACCCTTGAAGAACTCTGTGATTGCTCTTCTCTGCAGGCCAGAACTCACAGTAGGAACTGCAGTCACTGAATTAGGAAACCTAAGTGCAGTGGGAGTATTTAGATCCCCAGATGGCAAGAGCCAAGTTGCAACACAAAACCACCAAGCGCAAGGTGGGCCTGGTTACACTAATGGAGAGAAGAGTCAAAGCACCAATCAGAACAGGATGACTTGGGCAGCTCAACAGTATTATCCAGTTGCTCATGATCTTCCTAGAAGCAAAAGTGTTAGGAAGCCCAGTAAACACTTACTTGATTTGTATAAGCAGAGATGTCACTGGTCAAATGAACAAAAGTCTATTCTGAATCACAAAAACAGAGAATCACAGTCCTTTGATCAATTCACAGACTTAAACCATTAAAACTTTGAGAAGAAAATGAAGACATTGATTTCAGAAATGAAGTTAGATTTCAGAAATGGATTCTTTGATGTGACACTAAATGCATGAAAAACAAAATGAAATAAGAAAAACAAAATGAAAAAAGAAAATGTGACTGAACCTCAAAAACATAATGCTAGGTGTAGGAAGCCAGCCACCAAAGACCACATATTACAATTCAATTTATATGAAATATCCAGAATAATGAAATCTAGAATAAGGAAAGAAGATAAAAGGTTACCTAAGGCTGGGGGCTTCTGAGGTGGCACACTGGTATAGAATCTGCCTGCCAATGCAGGAGACACAGGTTCGATCCTTGGTTTGGGAAAATCCCCCGGAGAAGGAAATGGCTACCCACTCTAGTATTCTTGCCTGGGAAATCCCATGGACAGAAGAGCCTGGAGGGTTGAGGTCCTTGGAGTCGCAAAAAGTCTGACACAACTGAGCCACTGAGCACACAATATCTGACTCAAACTGCAAGTGGCCTCATTCCTTCCAACAACAATGCTCTCCTGACCATGGCTGGTAAATGGCATGGTGGCAGCTAGGGGAGTGAAAGGTGATCTGGCCTGTGCAGCCAGTGCTTGCAAATGTGACAATCACGTTTTCTGATAACCCCATCAGCAAAGCGCTACTTCTCCCTCCCACTAGAACAGGCTAGACTCCAGGGTTGACGTGCAGAGCACAGACATCACTATTTATTGCCTGTCTCCACCGGATAAACCACCTGGAGAGCAGGAGAAAGCCAAGAACAGAGGTTTGGAGGTGGGGTGGGGGCTGGGAAGAGAAGTCATAGCTTCGGTTTTCCTTGAAACCATTAAGGTCAATTTTTTTCTCTATGGTCCTTGCTCTTCAGTTATGAAAAAAATTTCTTATCCAGAATGAATGAAATCTCGCTCCTAAGGAACTGAGAACAACTCTTGCTAGGTGAGTAACTAACTGGAGCTTCTAGAAAGTCTCCACTGAAGAAATCAGGCTCGATTACTTCTGACTATGCGTGCATGCTAAGTCATTCATGGACTGGCCCACCAGGCTCCTCTGTCCATGGAGTTTCCCAAGCAGGAATGCTGGAGTGGGTTGCCATTTCCTCCCGCAAGGAATTTTCCTAATTCAGGGATGGAACCTGCATCTCCTGCAGCTCCTGCAGTGCAGGTGAATTATTTACCGCTAGGTGGCGGTAGGGGTTAAATAACTCGCTTGCCAACACAGGACATGACTGAAGTGACTTAGCAAGCACACAGGAGCCACTGGGGAAGACATTCCTGACTATGGAAGACACAATGACCCTGCATTAACAGACTATACAAGGCAGAGGACCACAGCACAAGGGGCAGTGAACACGTGGTGACTTGCCCCCTCTCCCTCCTGAAAGTGAACCTGTGAGTCACTCAGTCCTGTCTGACTCTTTGCGACCCCATGGAAGCCACCAGTCTCGGCTGTCCATGAAATTCTGGGGTTGCCATTCCCTTCTCCAGGGCATCTTCCCGACCCAGGGATCGAACCTGAGTCTCTAGATTTGTGGGCAGATTCTTTACCATCTGAGCCACTAGGGACGGCCCGCCCCCTCCTGGGGATGTGGTTAATGTGCAGATCCTCACTGTGTAGCTGGATGGAGTCTGAGATCTCAGTTTTTTTCTCTGCACCCAGGGGATGGGGATGCTGCTGGTGCAGAACCACTGGTATGCTGCAGAGGAGGGCAAGAGTCAGGGTGGGGTCAGGGAGGGTGGGCTGCAATGGAGACAAAGCAGCCAGAGTAGGCCTTGGCTCACCCCAGGCACAGGTGGGCGCACACTGGTGGCCCTTGAGAAGGTTCGGGATTTCTTCAATCAACCCTGGCCCATCGCGGCTAGATTCCCTGGTGTCTAGGGATCATGGTAAAGCACCTGCCTGCAGTGCAGGAGACCCGGGTTCAGTTCCAGGGTTAGGAAAATCCCCTGGAGAAGGGAATAGCACCCATTCCAGTGTTGCCTGAAGTTTTTCATGGAAGGAGGAGACTGGCAGAGTGTCGGACACGACTGAGCGACTTTCGCTTTACCTTAAAGATCCACCAAAAGATGGTGACCGCCCTGGAAATGGTCCCTGTGTGCAGGAAAATGTCAGTGTGTAATGTTGGGCATGGGATGGGACAGGTTGGGACTAGCGTATGACCTTCCCAATCTGTCCTTTCCCAAAATACCAGAGATGAGTGGGATCGTCTTTTAGGGACGCCCTGGGAAACATAGGGGAGAACCCCACACCTCTCCCTAGTCTCTCTCCTCGAGACCCCAGGTCCACTCTGGAGGTGCCCTGCAGTGCCTGGCTTTTCTCCCTCAGCCTTAACCTTCTTTGACTCCCGCCAGCCAAGGGCAGAACCTCCTGGCTGCACCACATGGAAAGAGTTGTGGGCTGGGGTCCAGGGGTCTCCACTAGATCAGGCAAGCCCTTGGCCTCAAGCACGCAGTTGCCCAGAGATGCTGGCCAGCAGAAGTTTCCTACCTGACAGGACTTCTCTCCATGGGTGCAGGTGGCAGCCCACTCTGCCCTCTTAGCTGTCCCTCCTCCAGGACCTCACGGTGCCCCCTTGGCGGGACCACGCAGGGCCTGGTCTCCCCAGTGACCAAGGCCATCTTCATGGCTCTATTCCTCTTCGCTATCCTGCCCATCCTCTACATGATCCTGTGGTACATTTGCCGGGATCTGGACAACGATCCCATCTGAAGCAGGTAAAGTGCTGCCTCAGCCACTGGAGGCCCCAGCCCTGTGACCCCGAGTTCATCTCAAGAATCCGCCTCTCTTCCCAGGACCCGAGTTCCTTCTCTTAGTCTGTTGACCTCCCTGGACCCTCAGGATCCTCTTGAAAATCCCCAGGACTCCGTGTTGTTCCCGAGACCCTGTGGCTCCATCCTGATTTCTGATCCTGAGCCTTCTCCCCAGACCCCCTCTCTTCCTTGGAGCACTCTCCCCTCCCCCAAACCCCCGGCCCTCTCCCCATCTCTAAAATCTGTTTATTGCCCCTACTCCTCACCACAGCCCAGCATCCTCTTCTGAACTCACAATCGTCAGCTTTCTCCAGACACTGGAGAAACCCAGTGTCTCTTCAGAAACCCATAGCCCACTGGCCAGCACTCCGCGTCCATCCCCAGGCCCAGAGCCCCCCTCTCTCATGACCTTCCCAGGACGCCTGGGCCTTCTCCCAAGCGTGTGCCCTTCCCGGGGTTCTACGCCCTTCTCCAGATTCTGCCCCGACCAAGCCCTGTGCCCACCCCCAGTACCTGCTCCCCTTTCTAGCTTCTAGCAGGTGCACAGGCTCACTTCACTGCCCCCTCCTACTCTGCTGCTGGGATTTCTGTCTGAGCAGCAGGTGACTGAAAGCCAGTGGGGGGACTTCTGGTGGCCAGGGGCCTACTTTCCTCACACCCCACCCCATTGGCTTTCCACACTGCCTTTTTTCCTGGCATGGATGGGTTTCCTCCCTCCCACAAGAACTCTGGGGTTACCTGAGCCTATACACCAGCAAGCAAATCGTGATTGGACACGTCACTCCTGTGTCCTGAGTTGCCTCAATGAGGTTCAGTCCCACAAAGAGGATCCTGGCACTGTGGCTGAACTCGACCTTGGAGATTAAAGGGTGCACCAGGATGAATTCTTTCATGGACATGGAGTAATAGTGGGTGGATCATGCTAGTTAGATCAATCACTTCTAGTTTTTCTCTACTGATGGGTTGGGTGCACCTGTGGGCAAATGTTTAGTCAGAACTTGACCAGGTGGACCCTGAGGCTTCATCCACTGAGGCTACTCTGGGAGAAGCAGGTAGGATATGGGCAGGGAGTGCAAGGCTGATGCCTTTGGTGGCCTTGGCATCACTTGGACATGAAAGTGGACACAAACATACAGTTGAGCAGAGACTTGAAGTGAGTTCACCCAAGATTCTCCCTGGAGAGGCCAAGGGTGTCCCGCAGGAAGGAGTATGGTATCTCCAGTGGACCCTCTGGACGGATATGTGTAGGGCGGTGCAGGTGCATGGTGTGAGAGCTGGATTCACGTTCCAGACCAGCTGACTACCAGTTGTGCCATTGCTCACATTACATCTCCAAGCATCTATTATTTTATCTGTTAATTGGAATTAATGACTCATTAATGTCATGCTCATTAAGGGGATTATGTGAAATAATATATTTATGCTGATAAACAGTCTTACATACAGAAAATCTGCAATTGGCAGTTGTAGTTTATTGTGGACAGCCAAATATCCTCTAATGATAACCTATTGTTTTACTTATTTGGGGGGCATAAATTACATGGAGTAAAATTCACTACTTTCATTATACACTGCTAAGTTTCAACAAACACATTAAGTTGTGTAACTGCCACTACAAGCAAGATATGAGTACCTTCTATTCATAAACTAATACTGAAAATATTTTCCATTCCATGACTTTAAGTTCAAGAAAAACAGCATCTAAAGCTCATTTTGAAGAAGCAAGAGCAATATTCATTTATATTTATATTCAAGATAAATGCTCATTACCTGTTTAACTTTTTAGCAGTTGGAGATCTGCATGGTACTGCTTTACTGCCCCACGAAAATGTTTCATTTTTTTCACCAATATTCATGATACTTTACATTACAAAGAGATTTTTTTATATTACTCAAGCAATAAATATACTTCCCAGCAAAAAAAAAAAAATCATACAGCCCAGAAGTGAAAGGAGCAATTATTCCACACAGTCCATACTGATCCTCCTCCCCAGAGGAGGTAACACTGTTAACCATTCAATCTTTCTGTCTCCTGCCTTTCTTTGCTCCCCTCCCCCTTCTCAGTCCACGCTCAAACACACAGTGCTATTTGTTTACATTCTTCATATTAAATGGGGTTCTACTTTAGATTTCAGAGGGACAGGAAGGAATTACCAAGCAGAAGAAAGTCACCCAAGGAAGTGGCAGGACCCTGCTCCCCTGTCTTTTCCTCCTGCCCTCAGACACTGCTGGGGAAGGGATGCCTGCGAACCAGGTCTGTGAGCAGATTGCTTTGAGCTTCTTTTGTGAAATCCTCTGAAGAAAGGTGTTACATGAAGTGCAAAGACTATTTTAGAAATAGTCAGGCAGGAAGCACTGGGCCTTTGAAAATGAAATGAAAATGAAAAGAAATGAAAGGATGCTTGCTCCTGGGAAAAAAGTTATGACCAACCTAGACAGCTTATTAAGAAGCAGAAACATGATTTTGCCAACAAATGTCCATCTAGGCAAAGTTATGGTTTTTCCAGTAGACATGTATGGCTATGAAAGTTGGATTATAAAGAAAGCTGAGCACCGAAAAATTGATGCTTTTGAATTGCAATGTTGGAGAAAACTCTTGAGAGTCCCTTGGACTGCAAGGAGATCCAGCCAGTCCATCATAAAGGAAATCCGTCCTGAATATTCACTGGAAGGAATGATGCTGATGCTTAAACTCCAATGCTTTGACCATCTGATGTGAAGAACTGACTCATTTGAAAAGACCCTGATGCTGGGAAAGATTGAAGGCTTGAGGAGAAGGGGACAACAGAGAATGAGATGGTTGCATGGCATCACTGACTCAATGGACATAAGTTTGAGTAAACTGGGAGTTGATGATGAACTGGGAGTCCTGGTGTGCTGCCATCCTTGGAGTAGCAAGAGTTGGACATGTCTGAGAGAATAACACTAACTCTGATCTCAGGGGGCCCAAGTTTTCATGCTGTTTCCATTCTGGAGTTCTACCACTGGATTGCCATGTTTGCTGCTGAGTGAAAGACAAAGCACAGAAATGGCATACTGGCTCCAGACGTGACCAACAATGCTCCTGCTTGTCTCTCAATGGCAATGGCTAGTCACATGATGCTTCCTAACTACAAAGGGACAGGCAATGAAGCGTCCCCCGTGTCTGGGGTGGAGGAAAGACAGACAAGATATGGACAAGCACTTGTAGTCTCTCCCATACTGTGATCCATAGTAGGTACTCAGTTAAGGGTGGCCATTATCATTTGTTATGACTAGCTTCTTCATTTTGTGGAAGATTTTCAGAGAAGGCCAGATTTACCTTGATATCCTCCAGATATCTAAGTGCCTCCTATATGTCAGATGTTTTCAAACAACAATGTCACATTAATCTGAAGAGGATCATGTAAATGTCAGTCAGGTGAATTTGCACATTACCACATAGCACCTTTCTGTACTTCCCTTTGTGATCCTGACTGTAACACTGACTGTAACATCAATCGACTGAGAATGGTCTCTTTCCTTTTGATGCAAGGTTAACTTCTCCTGGGAGGCTGAGCTGCCTCCATACAACTGGACTTGCCTGAGCACCTGCCCAGGTACCATTAGGCACACTGACAACCATGAGCTTCCTGTGGGTCAGGTACCAGAAAAGAGGCCAAGGAAGGTTGGGTAATTACTTTTACTTTTAAAATCTGAGGTACCAAGGAACTATTTTTTCACCTCAGAGGAGGATTCCACAGTTTTCAGGAGTTCAACCTTGAAAACCTTGGCTCCACTTCTATGATCTTTCCTCATCTACTAGCTAGCATGGACTATTTGGATTTTGACCACCTAGTAAGATCATTTATCTGGGTATATGTTTGGTTGACTGTTTCAAAGAAGATACCCCATTAAAATCTGGCTGCAAGTGTCAGGGAGGTATAAAAATCCCTCTCTTTAACTTCAGGTTTATATCCAAAGAACCAGCTGATTATGTGGCAAATCAGAGTACTCACAAATCCAAAGGGATAACATTTGGCAAATGTGTGGAAGTGGCCCAGAAGGATTACCAGGTGTCTAAAAGTTACTATCCAAAGCAAGGCTTCTGCACGTGTCAGAGGTGTTCCAGAGTGAGGGCTGGGACAGCCAGAGGACTTCTGCAGGAAATTGGAAAGCTCTGTGTGGGGAAGGACAGGAGATCCTCTTGTGCAGCCTTGAGAAGGGGCAGCAGCAAGGAGCTGGTCAGCCTGGCAGGTTCAGTTGGACAGGAGCCCCATGGCAGCAGCAGGGACAGGGCGCTGCCCTCACGCAGGAGGCGCTGGCATGGGACAGAGATCCCGGCCCCCAGCAGAGTCAGTTCTCAGCAAAGCACAGAGCAGCCCCACAGTGCTTCTGATTCTCCTTGTCACTTTCCACAGTGGCCTAGGGTGGGCGGAAAGGGCGGGGGCTCTGGAGGAATTGAGACTGGGGCTCTGAGCCCAACCTGGCCCTCACTAGCATGTGGTCCTGGGAAGATGCCCAAGCACCACGGCCACAGTTTTTCATCTGGGAGGCGAGCGGATGTGAGGAGCCCTGCGTGTTGGGCTGCAGGATGAGCCTGAGGGATGAGACAGAGCTGCAGTGCCTGGCATCTCTTGGCACTGTGATGACCAAGCAGGAATCTCTCACACTGTTGTCCCCAGACACTCCCCTGCTCTCTCCTCCTGCATTTTATTTTATTATCCTGTTCAACACAGAATTCACTCTCCTCCAGAGGCATCTCATGTTTTGTTGTTTAGCTTTTGGGAGCAGAAGACAGCAGCCTACACTTCACCACCATCTTGAGAGCTACAGGTAAAGCACAAAATCAATAAATAATTTAAGCAGACTTGACCTCTTTATAACAGTTTTCCCCATAAATGAATATGGTATACTGCTAAAGACTTTATTTCTTACCCATATCTATCTACAAATCTGTATTGTAGCCTCTATTAAGATTTTATATATTTTTGTTAGACTTCTTAGGTAATTTTTGGACTTGTGCTGTGAATAGGGTATTTTTAAATTACACATTCTAAATAGTTACTGCTTTGTGTGTGTGTCTGTAACAAAGCTCTTGGTTTTGCTGTAGCAATCTTCCATACAAAGTTTTTTACCTGGTCTCTTATTAATTCAAGTATTCTGTGTATTGATTTCTGTGAATTCCCTATGTAGATTACCATATTGTCACAAATATTATCTTTTTCAATATTAATAATCTTACTTCCTTTGATGTGCACAATTCTGTGTTGCAGTGAATTTATGCATTGTCCAAGGGAGAGCATGCATCTTTGTTTTCTTCCTGTTTTTAATGGAAATGCATCGGGCATTTCACATTTAAGTATGTTTGCTATAGATATTAGGAAATGGAAGTTCGTTTCTAATCTTACTTTGTCAAAAGTTGTACACATGTTGAATTGACTTCAGAGGATTTTTCCACATCCACTGGCATGCTTCAATGTTTTGCCCTAAGTTGTTATTGTGGAGAATTATACTTGAGCTAATTTCAAGTTTGAATCATATTTTCATTCTTTAGCCATAACCTGTCTGTTCATGTAATTCATTACTATATTGAATGCACTATTAGTTTGCTTAGGATATTTGCTACTGTGTGGGTGAACTTTGCTCAAGTGTTCTTTTCATGGTAGGAGGGGGAGTACTCATCTGGTTTTATAGTCAAGGAGAGCTAGTCTGGGAAAATAAGTTTAATAAATTCCCAGTTTTCTTGTGTACTTCACAAGAGTTTACATAAGATGGAGATTAGTTCTCCCTGACCATTGGTAGAATTGGCCACCCAAACAGCCTGTCTTGGAACATTTGAAGGTAGCTTGGGTGTTGACTACAGTAAACGTTTGTATTTTTTAAAGTTTTCTATTTCTTTTTGGACTGATTTGGTCTTTTTTTTTTTTTAAGTGTCCATTTCACCCAAAATTTCCAATTTAATTGCATGATATTTATAATAAAACTGTATTATTATAACAGAAACTATAAGACACAAACAGCAGTAGAGAATGGTACAAGTGACCCAATATAGTTGGCAGCCAGCATCAGTCATCTGCAGTACATGGCGGGTCTGGTTCCAATGTACACTCACATTCCCCACATCTCTGCCAATGGACTAATGTGAAGGTAGTCCAAGACATCAGGATGTTTCATCTCTAAGTATGTCAGTATGCATTTCTAAAAGACAAGAAATTTTTGATAAAACATAAACCAAAAATGATGATCAATCCTAAAAATTTAAATGTTTTAACAAGAGCAAATATCTAGTAATTTTTCACATTTACCTTATAAATTAAAAAAAAATTAGTTTGGACCAGAAATACAGTATATTTACTATGATTTTCTTGAGTTCCTCGAGTACTTTTTAATCAGGAGGTTTCCCCTGCATCACCTTTTTTTCTTGTAGTTTTTTGCTGTGAAAAAAGCAGGTTTTGTATTTTTCAAGTTTTCCATAATATAGATTATGTTGAATGAAACAGTTTGATGTCATTTAACACATTTGGCCCCTCAACAGTTCTTTAAATTGGTAGTTACCGGTAGAAGCTTGATTAACTTGTTTAATTACAAGCATGCTACCTAAGTGACACCGTGTACTTCCATTAAGAAGAACATAATGCTTGCAGTCCTTTGTGCTGAGTCGGCAGTCATTGATGATCCTCACCTTCATTTACCCACTGGGGGTTTCAGAGGGGTAATTTTTAAATTCTCTCATTCAGTTTTAGTTTATTACCTGAAATACTTTCATATGGAGAAACTTTTCCTTGACTACCATTTGCTTATCTTGAGGGAATCATATAACATATTTGCTGTGTTTTTACATCATTTAAATATCTTTTGCATCTATAGTATATAGAGTTTTAACTTATATTGTTTATGTACTATTTTTTTCTTTAGTTTCTGGTCATATTTTCAAAAAAAAAGTCTGTTTAATAAATATTTTCAAGTAATTGGCATTTGTTTTCTGTCCTTACTGCTTTCTAATTCATTATTTCTATACTTCATTATTTCCTACCTTCTATTACTTAAGGTTTCCTATGATGTTCATACCTAGCTTCTTGGATTTCTTGGGTGGTTTAAATATTTATTGTTTTCTAATACATCTATTTAAGGCTATATATTTCCCTTTGAGTACCATTTTGTCTCTGTTGCACAAGTCACACTATTTAACTTCATGTATATTGCTGAATTTTTTACAAGTTGACTAAATCACTCTATTACTTATGTTATTAGAATTTTTCCATATATGCCCCAAAACTAGTGCATGTAAAAATTACTTTTGAGAAGGCTGTGAAGATTATGATGAAAGATATTTTATTTGGGGAACGTTTCAGAGCCCAGGGTTATTTTGTTTTATTATTATTTTTATTAATTACAGAAGAGATAAACATATTTAACTGCTGGTGACAGAGATGGGTTTATGCCAGGAATGCAAAGGCATTTAACACTAGAAGATCAGTCATTATAATTGGCTGCATGTAACAGTCAAGGATTGTCCAGGAAAATAGAAGCCACAGTAAGTATTTAACATGGAGGGAACTTAATGCATGGGGTTGGTTACAAAAGTGGTAGAAAGCCAAGCAGGAGAGAAATAGGAAACCAAATTATTAGCAACACGAGGAAATCACTCACCTCTTGGATGGAATGACAAAGAAAGGAGATCTTGTTACTGGAACCTGTTGGATTCAACAGGATCCAGAGCCAGGATGGGTCAATTTCATCTTTGAACGACTGGTGCCATGGAGAATATGGAACCACTGAAGGACAAGCCACCTGATGTAGAGGAAGGAGAAAAATTTTTGACTGCTCTGTCTTCCAGGATTCTAATCTCTTGCTGGTGTTTCTGGTTAGCTAAAGCAAAATGGCAGCCAAGTATGAGTTAGTTTGATTGCACCCTGCCAGTGTCGGCCCCTGTATAATCTAGAACAGAACAAGGAGGAATGAGGGCTGGATCTGGGAATGCAGGAGCCCAGGATTGCCTTATTACAATAACAGATTGACTGCGAAAAATCAGACCTACATTGATACAGAAAAGCATAGAATAAAAATCAACATCCAATCATCATAAAAATAAGTGTTAGTCCAAAGTATTCAACTGGGGTAATGAGTTTTGGGGAGGAAGACCAGAGAGACAAAGTGCAATTCTTATCACATCATATCAAGGGTACATACTATCAACATGATTTATCACCATTGATATTTAGCTTGATCACCTAGCTGAAGTAGTGTTTGTCAGGTTTATTCCTCTCTTGAGCTCAGAGGCAGAAATAAGGAAGAGAGGAAGCTAGCACTTGGATCATTTCCTAAATAACCAGCCCAGAAATCACTGCTAACTGTAGCTAACTTGTCACACAGATTACAACCCAACAAAAATATTCAACCTATTCCCTGCAGTGAAACAGAAGGCTTCCAACATGGAAAATAATAAATGGGATCATGGTGTAAATAGAGAATATATGGGGGTTCGTGTCTAACTTAGAGGGACCCTGAATATCAGAGGAAGGGGTGTTACATGCTAAGTAACTGCAGTCGTGGCAGATTCTTTGTGGGCCTATGGATTGTAGTCCTCCAGGCTCCTCTGTCCATGGGATTCTCCAGGCAAGAGTACCTGAGTGGGTTGTCATTTCCGTCTCCAGGAGATCTTCCCAATACAGGGATCAAACCTGCATCTCCTATGTCTCGGGGATTGGTAGGCAGGTTCTTTTCCACTGGCGCCACCTGGGAAGCTTTTACTTCATGGGTGGTAGAGAATTAAGCAGCAGAGTGACATGTTCACACCTGGGCTCCTCTCATCATCCTCAGTTCCTTAGGGTGTGGGATCTGGATCTGTTTTCTTCTATACTATCCTCACTGGGTATGAGGAAGGCTTAAATGTTCTCAGTTTGTGATGTACTTACGAATACCTCAAAAGAAGGGCATCATTTAACTCCCATCAAAGGATAATCCTTTGCTCATTTTGAGGTCAAAGTTTTTCAAAACAACACATTTTCAGTTCACCTGCGTTCTCTTTATTCCTTCAGGTCAAACTCCATCCAGTGACTGCTCGACATCATGGCCCCAAACCCTGGAAAGCATGAAGTCTTCATGAGGAGCTGAAAACACTAGATGAGCATCCTAGTCGTGTATTACGGTCTCCCTAACCTATGGTCATGTGAAATATTTCATTTCCACCTGAATTTTGGTCATAGGCCTATTTTTGTGCTTAGGTATCTATCACCTTACTCTCTTGACCTCTCTGTTGCTAGAAGGGTGGATTTGCTAACCAAACACAGTCTCAGGTCCTTTTGACTTAAGCAAAAGTGAAACAGAATTACTAAATGCTTGTTTCATACACTCACTTTTCTGTAACAGTGACAGGAAAGCCAGGCCTGGAATTCGGACTGTGCAGACACTTGTTTCTTGTGTACTGACATTTAACACATACACTCTCAGGAAGGGCCAGAATGTTTATCCTGTTACAAGAGTCAAAGGCCTCTGTGTCTTGATATGTGCCAGAGAATACTTTAGGAAAGACTGGGTTTTATACTTCTGGAAGTCATCCGAATATTGTACTCCTCCAAACCTAAATTGGCTTTCTATTGTGCCGGGTTGGTCATTTCCTCCTAAATGCCACTTTGGTTACCCAGCACTTGGAGGACATGGGCTCAGATTGTCATTCTCTGAGGAGCTCTTTCTTCCCATCATTTTGTTCTTTCACAGCAGTGATCAGATTTTCATGAAAAATGGGATTTTTTAAAGCTACTCATGGGCTAAAATGTTTCTGTCTCTGTTGGCTATGTAAGTGTCAGGCACCTCTCCTACAGATGTTTGCAGAGGCGTAATTGTGTCATTGCTCCTGTTTGTGTTTCTGGTCGTGTTGACCTGTTACATGTATTGGGGGCCAAATAAAGTTGATCCAACCAGATTGCAGGCACCGTGAGTAAGACATTATTTAGCAAACACTTTCTGATCTCCCATTGAGTGCCAAGGCTCATGGTGGACACCAGGACCACAGAGCATGACCAGTAACCCTGACCCAGAAGAGCTCACAATCTTGATAGCTTACTTGCTACAAACTTTTGACTGTTCTTCAGAGTTCTGATAAAGTTGGCTCTGACAATTTCTGCTTGAGTTTTTTTGATATTTCTGAGGTTCTAAAGATTTTCTTTTTAGAAAGTTTGAAAATGTGATATCCATTCTCTAATAGTTGTAGTATTATAAATTGATGCATTTCATCAGGGATGAATAGGGTAGTTTCTGGATTTTGAGGAATTTTACAATTCCATTTAAGTTCTTGAATTTATGTCCTGTACATAGATCTGTTCTTAGTATTTCCTTTTTTTTTTTTTTTCCTTCCAACATTTTAGTGTCGGGCTTGTAGAATTGTAGCGATAGTCAGTATTTAATTTCTGATATTAGTCATTTGTCTTCTCTTTTTTGATTTTGTTTATCTGGCTAGAATTTTATCAATTTTGTTGATCTTTTCAATGAACCAGTTTTTTTCCAGGATTTTTTTTTTCTTTATTTTCGATTTCAATTTATCTCTCTTGTGTTTTTGGTTTGTTTGTTTTCAGATTGCTCTGGGTGAAGTTTTCTCTTCTTTATTTAATCTAAGGTGGAAGTGTAGATTATTGCTTGTGGTCTTTATTCTTTCTTAATTTAAACATTAAATTCTATAATTTTCCCTCTTAACACTGATTTAGCTGCGTGCCATGAATTGCAATATGTGGCTCTTTCACTTTAATTCATTCCAATGCAGTTTCTACTTCCTTGAGATTCTCTCTTTGATCTATGAATGGTTGTTTAATTTCCAAGTGTTTTGAGATTTTTCTCCTCCTTCCACAGTGTTTGATTTCTAGTTTGATTCTTTTCTTGTCAGAGAACAAACTCTGCATCATTTAAATTTTATAAATTTGTTTTGATGATAGAGGATGCTATCTTGGTGAATATTTCCCATGTGCTTGAAATAAATGTGCATGTTGCTGTGGTTGATGCAGTGATACTTAGATGCATAGTCTTTGTGATTCACACAGATCCCAGCCTGTCCATTGGGCAATGGTTCAGTTCTCCCTGCTTTTGGTATTCTGTCTATGGTGAGATTCCTACATGCATAGCTCAGGTTGAACTCAGGAGTTCCTACAGCTTGCTGGAATCCCTTGTTCATATTTGCTCTTCTCCACTCTCTGCCCACACTCTTTGGCTACCAAGAGGCTCTCCTTCTGGTCCTCTCACTCAGAGTGGGGGTGATTTAGTTTCCTCACTCTGTTGTGTACTTCCCTTGAATGGATTCACCTAGATGACCAAGCAGTGAGGTAATACAAAATATCACAACAGTCACGTCTCATGAAAGTTTTTCTTTACAGAGAGAAATACCTCCCTCCCTCAAAGTTTTAGGTGTCTGCCATGCTGTTATTGAGTCTCCCACCACAGGGTTACAGATCTAGGCCTGGGGCTTTTGCTTCTACCCATGTTATAAATCCCTCAGTATATTCATGCTATTTTTCTGCACACCAGGTATCAGCAAACTTTCCCGGTAAATGGCTAAATTGTAAATATTTTTGACTTTGTAGGCCATATTTTCTCTGAGATAGATAGATTTTGAATTTTATTTTTGTATTATATTCATAATAATTTTGTGTTTAATGTATTCATATTTGATGTTTATGACTAATTTAGTTACTTAACTGATTGATTTCCTTAGTATTAAGGCTTAATTTATTTAATATTTATAATATTATAATAGTAATTAGCTTATGTTATCTTTTTTTATTTAGTCTTTACCTCATGTTCATTTTTGGTAGAGGATCATTTCACATCCAGCATACCACAGTTTATGTAGCTGTCATATTTCCTTAACTTCTCTTTGCAGTGACAGTTTCTCAGATTTCCCTCTTTTTTTTTTGATGACATTCACAATTTTGAGGCATCCTGGTTAAGAATACTGTAAGGACTTTCCTCATTGTCCAGTAGTTGGGACTCTGTGCTTCCACTGCAGGGGGTGCGGGATTGATCGTTGGATGGGGAACTAAGATCCTGTATGCTGAGTGGCCAAAATAATTTAAAACATCCAACTAGGTTGTGGCAACCACGAGTCCCTCTTAATCCCTCACCGCTTTGCTCTTGAGCTCCACACAGTGCAGGACACTCTGGCTGTCCACTGAGTTAAGGGTGGGTGCACAGCTATTTGAGTATCTTGGTCTTTTTCTCAAATAAAAGGACAATTTCATGGACTCCTACAAGAAAGCGATGGAGTTCTAGGAAATCAATCACAACCACTCTCAGTTCAGCACAGCTTCTGCAGACATTGGTGCTTACTCATCACAGGCGCAACTGCTAACACTCGGTGGGAGACATGGCGTTACTATGTTAGAGATCATTTCTCCAGTTCCAAGAGGGGGAAAAGGGTGTCCTCAAGATCTCATCTTGGACAGCCAGTTCTCTTTGCAGCCCCTTCCATCTGGCAGGGGTTGGGAGAAAGTGTTTTATGGAGGGAGGGTGGGAAAGACCCAGATACAGTTAGAGCAGGGGTAGAGTGGCCCTTGTCCTAGCCTCTGTATACCTGGACTTTGGGTTCAAACCTAGAGCTGGGGAAATAGCCTGGGAAGCCCACAGTCAGGGCAATGTGACCCAGAACAAAGGTTCCTCTACATCAAGAAGGAAAGTCTCTGTTTATTATCTCTACAGATATTGCAACATAGATGCTCATCTCTTTGGGAGTGATTCTGGCTCCTGACCCCTGGGCGGGGAGGCCTTAGCTCTAATCCAGGGCAAGTGGGTCTCTCTCTGTATCTCTTCATTCAGATAACTGGAACCAAGAGTAATTCATCACTTTGTGAAGGATTAATCAAGTGTGTTTCAAGTTCACTTCAAAGACAGGTCAATTGATGAAAGTATAGAAGACCTATTACATTTGAGTGCCATAGACCAGGTGCAAAATTCAGAATAGGACTCTAGGAGAGCAGAGCACTATGGAGATACTGTTAGACAGCCTTCACCTATGTCTGCTGCTCTGTTACATCCTGCTCTGTCATGTGGTGTTTACTAAACTTGACTGTGTGGTCGTAGTTGTCAAAGCTGGAAAATGGACTCACAGTGTTCTCTGTTTGTTTGTGGGGGAAGAGGTGACGCTTTCTGAGTAACCGATCTTTGAACCAGGAAAGCGATTCTTAACCTGCATGTGTCCTCTAGTCCCATTAGGTATTCCTGCTGTTCAGTCAGGGAAGGTAAGGGAATTTGAAATTTAAAAAGTCTGACAGTGTACAGATGCCAACTGTAAAACATGAAAACAAGAAGAAAAGGATTCTGATCTGCAGACTGGTTTCCAGAGTGTCATGTGGGATGCTGCACTGGAGTCAGAAGTGACAGCATCCCCTAAGGGACGTTTAAAATTTCCCTCACACTGAGAACTGTTTCTTGTTGAAATCTGGAAGCATCACATGGGTGAATGACACCACCAGTGCAGTTAGGTTTACTCCACTAGAAGAGAAGCCTCACTAGCAAGGAGGGATGGAGTTCAAGCAAAAATCTTGACATGTTGCTATGATACATTTATAAATGGTGAAGTGATTACTGACATAGTGCTAGCTACCACCTCCATCCTGTCACATTTATTTATTTATTTATTTTGTGGTGAGAATGTAGAAGTTCTATTCTCTTAGCAACAGTCAAGTATTTGACTCAGAATTGTGAGCTATTAGCATCCTGGTGTACACTGGATCCCAAAACTTGTTAGTATTATAAGTGGGGGCTGGTACCCTGTGTACAATCTCTCCTTATTTCCCCATCCCCTAACCCTGGTAAGCACCACTCTCTTCTATTTCTCTGTTTGTCTTTTTAATTTTTAAATTTATTTATATGTTTTTATTTTGTTATTTTTGGCCTTGCTGTTCAGCATGTGTGATCTTAGTTCCCTAACCAGGGATCAAATCCATTCCTCCTGAATTGGAAGTGCAGTGTCTTAGCCACTGGACTGCCAGGGAAGTCCTGGTTTGTCCTTTTTAGATTCCACCTATAATTGATAACAAACCATCTTTATCTGTTTCTGTCTCACTTACTTTACTTAGCATAATGCCCTAAAACTCCTTCCAAGTTGTTGCAAACGACAGGATTCCCATCTCTCACATGACTGTATATTGAATATGTCATATCTTCTTTATCCATTCACATCCACTGCTGGACCCTTATGTTGTATCCATATTTTGGATATTGTGAACAATGCTGCAATAAATGTAGGAGTGCAGATATCTTTTCAATATCCTATTTTCATTTCCTTTTGAATATACACTCAGAAGTGGAATTGCTGGATCATACGGTAGCTTCCTTGATTATGTTCTTTGATGCACAGACTTTTTTTTTTATTTTGATGAGGTCCAATTTATCTGTTTGACTTTTTATTTTTTGCCGGTGTTTTTGGTGTCATATCCACGAAATCATTACCATCTAAAATATTTCTAGATATATAAATAAACACAGGATAAGAAGTACACATATAATTCTTTGCCCTGTCAACCAGTGTGTGCCCAGAAGCAATGACTCTTCTGTACCAATGAGCACGCTTAGTGCACAGATCTAGTTTTGTCAATACCATTCGACAATAAAAGGAACAAGGGCTCCACGGAAAAATTGATGATTCTAGAACTGGGTCAGGAAATATGGAAAATCAGGCTGGAGCATCTTGTAGGTTGTGAAAAAATAGAAATGTTCAAAGAACTTTCAAAAAAGGAAGCAATATTTCTAGGGGTATGACAAAGGTATATACCAAGGGAGTTGAGAGGAAGAGCTCCCAGTGGCCAATATGAGAACAATTTGAAAATAAAAATATATAATGTTGTATTGGATTTTAACCCAAAGTGTAATAAAAATACCATGAGTCCATACTGAGAAACATAAATGATTTCTTAATTACGCAAACAAGGATAGACAAGTGTTCCACACAGAAGAATTCCAGTTTATGCAGACACTCCCACTTCTAGAAAGTGGAGCATAACTTCCCACCCCGAAGCATAGACTGCACATTGTGGCTTTCTTCCAAAGAGGATAGGATGGAAAGGGGGCATAGGACAATCACTTTATTGCATAGACACCTGACAAGCACTACCTCAGCCACATGATCAATGAGAGCATCATCAGGGATCAATGGTGCTAATAGTATATACACTTGACACAATGTGATGACAATGGAATTTTACATCTGTAATATTCCTCCACCAAACTTGTAATCCCAGACTAGTCACGAGTAAAGTATCAGACAAATACCAGTCAAGGAACACTGTACCAAACAACTACCGAGTACTCCTCAAAACTGTCAAGATCATCCCAAACAAAGAAATGTTAAAGCTAAGAGGAACCCAAGGAGATATTACAGCTAAACGTTAGGGTGGTTTTCTGGCCAGGATCTGGGAGTGGGTAAAACCTATAGAAATCTGAGTAAAGTATGGGCTTTAGTTGGTAATAAATAATGCATCAATACTTCTGCATTAATTGTAATAATGTATCATATTAATATTAGATATTAGGAATAGGGGAAACTGGGCGAGGGGCCTAAGAGATTTCTGCTATTTTCACAATTGTTTTTCCCAAATCTTAAAGGATCACAAGGGTTAAAAGGGTTACAAAGGAAAAGATGAAAATAAAGTCTATTTTCAAAATAAAAAAGACAATGAAACTTCGGGCAAAACATGCTGAGTATGTTAAAAAATGAAATAGAAAGGAAACCAAACGCAAGCACACAGAACCTGTAAGTGTGAAACAACCCTTGCTACATTTTCTTACACTTTTCCTCTCCCTTACCTCCAATCCCATATAATATACTAACTGGGCCTCTTCCACCAGAGAAACATCTCTGGATCCACTTTCTTCTCAAGCTCCACAAACACTTCCTGATCCAACCTCATCGATGTTTTGCAAGATATGCGACCCGCATATCTTGCATATCGGATATGGCAAGAGCCACCAACCGAGGCCAGGTATAGACCTGGAACCCTGTACTTGCTCAAAAACCACTTTAAGTTGTCAGCCAGTGTTAGTTGCCACAGAAGAAGTCTGTCAAGATCCAGGCAGGGGTCAGTGTCTTGCCAAAGATACAAGGGTCCAGAGCAAATCTTTAGCTGTGCGTACGTGTGAGTATGCTTAGTCGCTCAGTCATGTCCAACTCTTTCTGACCTCATGGACCATAGTCCCCCCACCCCCACCACCCCCAGGCTCCTGACTCCATGGGATTTCCGAGGCAAGAAGAGTGGAGTGGGATACCATTTTCTCCTCCAGAGTATCTTCCCACACAGGGATCGAACTTGTGTCTCCCACATTGCAGGCAGATTGTTTAATACTGAGCCTCCAGGGAAGCCACGAGGAAACACAGGGACTTCTCAGAGGAGCAGAACATTCACTGAATCCTTAAGCCAGGGGAGGCGCCTATCCAAATGGTGATGGCCTGGGCAGGATCAGCTTGGGAACAGGGTGGTGTGTTTCCACAGAGAGGCAGCTGCTGAAGATGCTGGATCCTGGAAATGACCTCCAGATAAGTCGGTGGGAGCAGGGGGCAGTTTGGGCCTCCTAGCAGCCAAAGGCCTGAGGTTCTTATGTACCCAGAGCAAGATCCCAACTACACCTAACAGTCATATCCAATAAGGGGCATGAGGAGTACCTCTCATGAGAGCTGTCACGTGTCCATTCTGGAGTGCCCCCGGGGCTATGGTCCCGGTCTTGGCCCCAGAGCACGGATGTCCTCATGGAGGCCAGGGCAGCAGCTCACCTGCAGTGACCTCTGCTCCCCCCTCACTCTCCCAGCCAGCCCTGGGTAGGTCAGATGGATCTCCAGGGGCTTGCTGCTTCCACCTCTCTGGGGTGGCCAACCCTCTGTGCAGCCTGCACCCCTGGGACTCCAGAGTCCTCTCCTGCCTGCTTCCTTTCTGAATCCTCATTGGATTCTGGGGACTCCGGCACCTGGGTGAGCGTCCTCCCAGCCATCTGCTAGAGCCAGCCCTATGCTCAAACAGCCCGAGTGGGGACACCAAAGTCCTAGCTGGTTGTGTGGGTGGCTGACCAGACACACCTCTGCCTCTCACAGTCAGGCTCAAAAGCCAGGACCTCACAGTCACATTCACAAGACCCTGAGTTTACTCCAACACATGGGATTCCACAAGGAATGCTCTGATACTCCTCGGGATCAGAGACATGTGACCTGGACTTCCATAGCAATGACTACGACTGACCCACCATAGAGCAGATTCGACCAGGGGCTGCGTCAAGTCCTGCCGGCTCCACCTGAAGCACCATGGAAGGGGATGCTGCTCTGGGACTTTCAGATAAAGATACACACATAAGGTAATCAGGGCCTAAGCCACTCTCAGTGGGGGGCAGGCAGGACAAAACCCAAGGCCAGGTTCCAGGGGACAGGGAGCACTGTGGGCAGCAGGGTTGGGGGGCCTTGGGGCTGGGGCCCACGAGGAGGATTCACCCAACCCCAACAGGGCCCTTTGGCAGCTAGCTGCTGCCCTCCTGATGGAGGCTGAGCACAGCCCTGAGGGGGCTGACAGTGCAGCTCAGGGGTGGGGAGAATTCCTGCAGCCAGCTCCTTGTGGGGCAGCCTCTCTCAAGGGTCAGAGATGCAGAACTTCAGTCTCTTGGAGAGGAACCACACTCCGAGCGGTCTGTGTCTGTGTGTTGTCCTGGGTTGAGGATTAACCCCCCTGTGCCTGTGTCCCTTCAAAACAAATATTTTTCTTCTCAAAATTTACTGGCCATGGGTCATCACACGATCCATCCTAAGTGAAGAGGCCTGGTAGGCTCATGACCCCATGTGTGCAGGGAGAGAGGAAGACAAAAGGTGGTGGAGCACCTGACATCTCTCCAATTCCACACTGCCTAGCAGATGCTCAACAACGAGCAGTGGTTAAAAATCTCCTTTGTTTTGGGGAGGAGAGTCTGAGCAGGTCACATGGGTCTTAAAATTCTCCACCATTTCCAAGTGTCCATTGACTATGTGGCAGGGGCCACATACGTGGCCAGAATCACATCTCCTGTTCCCATTGTTCTCTGGCACTCAGCAGGGAGAGCTGCCCCTTCAGCCCCCTGCACCTATCTGCACCCCCACTGCAGTGACCTCACTACCTCCTTAGGCCCGGAACTCGCTCCTGCCTTGTGATGCCAGGCTCCTTAACTTGTGAGTCTCTACTGCCTCCACACTTCTGAACCTGCCTGAACCTGGGGACGCTGGTTGATGTTGCATCGTTACTGGCTAGTACTTATTTCTCATGTTATTCAGATCTCAGACTCTGTCCCTCTCCCCTCTGGAAATTGTTTTGTTTTCAAGACACCTCAGAGAATTGGCAGCTCAATTGGAAATGGAATAAAAAGCCACTCAAAACTGCTGTTCTGTGTTTTCCTCCTGGAGGACATATTATTCAGTTTGGGTGTTTGTGTGTGCTTGGGGTGGGGAGCAGTGTCTTTCCCAGCTGGGCACAGCTCACTCAAAGATCCCAGGATTCTAGTCTAACAGCAGGTCTTGTCCACTCTTGCAGCTCCTCTTCACTCATTTCGTCCATATGAAAGCTAGACCATGCTCACAAGTGAAAATAATAAAGCCCAGACGACCAAATAAACTGTCATTTCAAATGTACTTGGTAATCAGCTTCCTAGGGCAGAGAGAGGAGTGCCTGCACAGGGAATACAGGGCCATACATAAAACAGCAAGATTCACATTTCTCTAGGATTCCTAGCAGATAGTGGATAGAAAACACCTATTTCATCCCTGTGGTCAACAGCTATGGGACAAGAGCCGGGACCCCTTCCTTCCTGCCCCAGAAAGAGATCTCTCTGGGGTTTATCCAAGAAGCAAAAGGACACCTCACAGCAATAATCCATTTCAGAGATTCCACTCACTCCCAAGACAAACCTCATGTGACTGCAGCTCCTAGACCATCGCTCTCAATGTGGAGGGTGTCCTACTTCTACAGTGTCCCCACTGCTAACATAGGGCATATCATGGAGCAGAGTCTCCATAAAGATCTTTGGAATAAATGAGCCAGTGAGCAGGGGACTCAGATTGCCTGATACTTTCTTTAATAACCCAGGAAAATTGAATAAACAGAGATAGTTACGGGGAGTGACACACAAGAAGGAAACAAGCATGAATTCACTACAATTAATTTTATCATCTAATTCTTCTCCATTCAACACTATTGCTAAGTAAGTTCGTGTTTTCAAAACAGTTCCAATTCCAATTCCATTGTATCATGTTCAGGACCAGAAAACACAATAGAAGAGTTCCCAATCACTTTTCAGTTCAGTTCAGTCGCTCAGTCATGTCTGACTCTTTGCGACCCCATGAACGGCAGCATGCCAGGCCTCCCTGTCCATCACCAACTCCTGGAGCTTACACAAACTCATGTCCATTGAGTCAGTGATACCATCCAGCCATCTCATCCTCTGTCATCCCCTTCTCCTCCTGCCCCCAATCCCTCCCAGCATCATCCTCTTCTCTAATGAGTCAGCTCTTCATGAGGTGGCTAAAGTACTGGAGTTTCAGCTTTAGCATCAGTCCTTCCAATGAACACCCAGGACTGATCTCCTTTAGGATGGACTGGTTGGATCTCCTTGCAGTCCAAGGGAGTCTCAAGAGTCTTCCCCAACACCACAGTTCAAAAGCATCAATTTTTCGGTGCTCAACTTTCATCACAGTCCAACTCTCACATCCATACATGACCACTGGAAAAACCATAGCCTTGACTAGATGGACCTTTGTTGGCAGGGTAATGTCTCTGATTTTAATATGCTGTCTAGATTGGTCATAACTTCCCTTCCAAGGAGTAAGCGTCTTTTAATTTCATGACTGCAATCACCATCTGCAGGGATTTTGAAGCCCCCAAAAATACAGTCTGACACTGTTTCCACTGTTTCCCCATCTATTTGCCATGAAGTGATGGGACCAGATGCCATGATCTTAGTTTTCTGAATGTTGAGCTTTAAGCCAACATTTTCACTCTCCTCTTTCACTTTCATCAAGAGCCTCTTTAGTCCCTCTTCACTTTCTCCCATTAGGGTGGTGTCATCTGCATATCTGAGGTTATTGATATTTCTCCCGGCAATCTTGATTCCAGCTTGTGCTTCTTCCAGCCCAGCATTTCTCATGATGTACTCTGCATAGAAGTTAAATAAGCAGGGTGGCATTATACACCCTTGACGTACTCCTTCTCCTATTTGCAACCAGTTTGTTGGTCCATGTCCAGTTCTAACTGTTGCTTCCTGTCCTGCATACAGGTTTCTCAAGAGGGAGGTCAGGTGGTCTGGTATTCCTATCTCTTTCAGAATTTTCCACAGTTTGTTGTGATCCACACAGTCGAAGGCTCTGGCATAGTCAATAAAGCAGAAATAGATGTTTTTCTGGCACTCTCTTGCTTTTTCGATGATCCAGGGGGTGGTGGCAATTTGATCTCTGGTTCCTCTACCTTTTCTAAAACCAGCTTGAACATCTGGAAGTGCACGGTTCACATATTGCTGAAACCTGGCTTGGAGAATTTTGAGCATTACGTTAGTAGCGTGTGAGATGAGTGCAATTGTGCGGTAGTTTGAGCATTCTTTGGCATTGCCTTTCTTTGGGGCTAAAATGAAAACTGACCTTTTCCAGTTCTGTGGCCATTGCTGAGTTTTCCAAATTTGCTGGCATATTGAGTGCAGCACCTTCACAGCATCATCTTTCAGGATTTGAAATAGCTCAACTGGAATTCCATCACCTCCACTAGCTTTGTTCATAGTGATGCTTTCTAAGGCCCAATTGATTTCACATTCCAGGATGTCTGGCTCTAGGTGAGTGGTCACACCATCGTGATTATCTGGGTCATGAAGATCTTTTTTGTACAGCTCTTCTGTGTATCCTTGCCACCTCTTCTTAATATCTTCTGCTTCTGTTAGGTCCATACCATTTCTGTCCTTTATCAAACCCATCTTTGCATGAAATGTTCCCTTGGTATCTCTAATTTTCTTGACGAGATCTCTAGTCTTTCCCATTCTGCTGTTTTCCTCTATTTCTTTGCAATGATCATTCAGGAAGGCTTTCTTATCTCTCCTTGCTATTCTTTGCAACTCTGCATTCAAATGGGAATATCTTTCCTTTTCCCCTTTGCTTTTTGCTTCTCTTCTTTTCACAGCTATTTGTAAGTCCTCCTCAGACAACCATTTTGCCCTTTTTCATTTCTGTTCCATGAGGATGGTCTTGATCTTTGTCTCCTGCACAATGTCACGAACCTCCATCCACAGTTCATTAGGCACTCTGTCTATCAGATCTAGTACCTTAAATCTACTTCTCACTTCCATTGTATAGTCATAAGGGATTTGATTTAGGTCATACCTGAATGGTCTAGTGGTTTTCCCTACTTTCTTAAATTTAAGTCTGTATCTGGCAATATGGAGGTCATGATCTGAGCCACCGTCAGCTCCCGGTCTTGTTTTTGCTGACTGTGTTGAGCTTCTCCATCTGTGGCTGCAAAGAATATAAACAATCTGATTTCGGTGTTGACCATCTGGTGATGTCCATGTGTAGAGTCTTCTCTTGTGTTGTTGGAAGAGGGTGTTTGCTATGACCAGTGCATTGCCTTGGCAAAACTCTATTAGCCTTTGCCCTGCTTCATTCTGTGCTCCAAGGCCAAATTTGCCTGTTACTCCAGGTGTTTCTTGACTTCCTACTTTTGCATTCCAGTCTGCTATAGTGAAAAGGACATCTTTTGGGGGTGTTAGTTTTGAAAGGTCTTGTAGGTCTGCATAGAACCGTTCAACTTCAGGTTCTTCAGCGTTACTGGTTGGGGCATAGCCTAGGATTACCGTGATATTGAATGGTTTGCCTTGGTAACGAACAGAGATCATTTTGTCATTTTTGAGATTGCATCCAAGTACTGCATTTTAGACTCTTTTGTGGACCATGATGGCTACTCCATTTCTCCTATTGGATTCCTGCCCACAGTAGTAGATATAATAGTCATCTGAGTTAAATTCACCCATTCCAGTCCATTTTAGTTCGCTGATTCCTAGAATGTCGACATTCACTCTTGCCATCTCCTGTTTGACCGCATCCAATTTGCCTTGATTCATGGACCTAACATTCCAGGTTCCTATGCAATATTGCTCTTTACAGCATCGGACCTTGCTTCTATCACCAGTCACATCCACAACTGGGTATTGTTTTTGCTTTGGCTCCATTTCTGCATCCTTTCTGGAGTTATTTTCCACTGATCTCCAGTAGCATATTGGGCACCTACCGACCTGGGGAGTTCCCCTTTCAGTATCCTCTCATTTTGCCTTCTCATATTGTTCATGGGGTTCTCAAGGCAAGAATACTGAAGTGGTTTGCCATTCCCTTCTCCAGTGGACCACATTCTGTCAGACCTCTCCACCATGACCCGTCCGTCTTGGGTGGTCCCACAGGGCATGGCTTAGTTTCATTGAGTCAGACAAGCTGTGGTCCTGTGATCAGATTGGCTAGTTTTCTCTGATTATGGTTTCAGTGTGTCTGCCCTTTGATGCCCTCTCTCAGCACCTACCTTCTTACTTGGTTTTCTCTTACCTTGGACGTGGGGTATCTCTTCATGGCTGCTCCAGAAAAGTGCAGCCGCTGCTCCCTACCTTGGATGAAGGGTATCTCCTCACGGCCGCCCCTCCTGACCTTGAACATGGAATAGCTCCTCTCGGCCCTGCTGCGCCAGCACAGCCGCAGCTCCTTGGACGTGGGGTTGCTCCTCTCAGCCGACGCCCCTGCCCTGGGGCAAGTGGTAGCTCCTCTTGGTCGCCGCCCCTGACCTCGGACATGGGGTAGCTCCTCTCGGCCGCACCTGCGCCATCACAGCCTGGCGCTCTCGGTCGCTACCCCTGACCTTGGGCTAGGGGTAGCTACTCAAGGGCACGCTTCTGCGCGGTCCGTCGCAGCTGGCGTGCTTCAATCAATTTTACAAAACAGCAAAACTGTTGTTTGTGAACTGGGTAACCATAAACGTACTGGGATTAACATCATTCACAAAGATAAGACACTGAAGTTAACGTAGCCTTCTATGAAAACAGTCAAAGTTTGAAAATTTTCTAAAGAAATCAGAGATGAATCTCCATACCATGGTAAAGAACAGGAACCCAAAGATGCTACACACTGGTTCCCCCAACTGGCCTCGGCCCTCACTTCTGAGAAGGCTGACCACTCCCTGTTCAATCACAGAGGGAAGGACCAGCCTGGCTGTTGCTGTGGCTCAGGCTGCCTCATCCTCCTCCCTGGCAGCCTCTGCAGACAGGGGTGGGAAGGCCCTCAAAGCCCTTTGTTTGACCCTGAGCAGAAATGCCATGAATTGCCACTTGCTGGTCTCTGCATATGCCTGGGGACCCCACAGGAACTCATAGCAGGCAAGGTGGCTGTCAGGCAACTGCTGGTACTCCAGCTTCCCCTCCCGCACCCACATGTGGGGCAGCAGCTCCCTGGACTCCCCAAAGACGCAGTGCTCACTCTCAGCACACAACCACATCCTGCTGAGTGTTCCCCAGACCTCCTCCTCAGGGCCATGGTCTCTATTCCATATGGTGAGGCTGAGGACCAGCACCAGGAGGCTGGCTTTGGCCAGACCCTGCCTACCGCTATGCATCGTATTGCAGGTGAGGCCCAGGGTGCTGACCAGGATGTTGATGTGCTGCCTGGCATCTACCTCCTTCACCTCCATGCCAAAGTCCATCTGCATTCACTGCAAGGTTTGCCTGAAGACCACTGGGAAGTGCTCCTGGTTATCCCTGAAGACCTTCAGCATTTCTGCCTGGGAGGTCAGCTCCTTGGCTTGATAACTGAGGAGCAGGAACTTCATCAGGTTAGCCACCATCTCATTCAGAATTTCTTGGGGCAAGGCCTCCACAGGAGCAGAGGAGGATGCTGGGAGGTAGGAGGCCAAGTGGGATGTGGCCTCGTCCTCCTCAGCCTCCAAGAGCTGTGCCTCCATTGGGCCCTGGGCCTCAACTGGGTCCTGAAGGTCTTCTTTGGGCTTACTCAGCTCACTCATCTTGACCATGAGCATGATGCCTGGGATCAAACAAGACACGGAAGTTGAGGCAGAGGTACAGATGGGGACCACAGGCCTTGGGGCAGAGGGCATGTGAGCAGCCTCGGATGAGAAACGCATCCCAGGTGGTCTGACACAGGCCACTTATAGGTGTCCTCTTGAGGGGTGCTCTCAGACCTCACAGGGGTGCTCCTCCTAGGAAGACAGTCCCCTGGCTACCTGAAGGAGGAAGTGTGGTGGCTTCCCAGGGTGTGGTCAGCACAGCTTGAGATTTCCGGGGCCCACAATGTGGGGGGGCGGGGGATTAGGGCCTTCTTGTGCCCCCCTCTGTTCTGGGATGGGGAGCCTCTAGTACACACTCAGGGCACCCTCTCACCTTGACTCCAGATACTGCCTGGGCCTCCTCTGCTCTCTCATCTCCAGGACACAGGCTTTAGACCTCTGCCTTTGCTTCCTGGTTCCTGGGGCTCCTGTGTGAGAAATGGAGGGAACATCTAGGGGCTATACAGTGGCACAGCCCTGGTCCTTCTGTGATGGTAAGAGGGGTGGACTCAGTGAGTACATCCAGTTGTGTGTTGGGAGGTGCCCTCGGGGTGCCCTTGTAGTGCTCACCTTTCCCCCCTGGCACGGCTTGGACCCTCCCCTTTGGAGGCACACAGGGAAGCTCAGAACAAGACCCGAGACTGAATAGAAAGCGCTGAGGGGCCCCACATGTAGCCACACCTGCCCAAGGCCTCCCGCGGGTCCTTGGCTGGGGACATGCTCTGTCCTCAGCTCCTCCTCACGCCCTGCCTGGCCTCCCAGCACTCACCACAGGGGCGTGGGTCTGCTCAGTCCTCCATCTGGGTTGGGGAGTCCAGCCTCTGCCGACCTGAAACCTCTGGCCTCTACCTGAGAAACCTTACCTCCCGAGGTCTCTACGCCAGAGGTCAAGAAACTGCTCACCTTGTGCACCCCACTCTGGGCCCTCCAAGACCTTTCTGCAACGGCCAAGATCCCTCCCTGTTGGGGTCTAACCTCCTTAGTCCTTCCTGGCATGGAGACTGGACTCCAGGCAGCACCGGGGATTGTCCTGTCCACCATTTTGAGACCCTGCTGTTTTCACGAGATCCCCAGTCTCTCTGAGACCCTCATGTGAGGAAGACAGACATGCCTAGTGTGCTCTTCTCACCCCGAGGGCTCCCAGGGCCGACTACAGGGATGGGAATCTGTGGGGTTCCATCAGTCCTCACTCAGGGTCCCCTCAGTCCTCACTCAGGGTTCCCTCAGTCCTCCTTCAGGCACCTCACTTTGCCTCTGGGCAGGACCTGGGATTCTCGCCTCTCCGCAACTGAAGCCCTGCCCCTTATACCTGGGACCCAGTCTCTCCAAGACCTGGATGTCCGGAAGTCAGACCATGCACCTTTGGCTCATCCTATCGCAGGGCCGCCAAGGACCAACTGCAGCTACAGCCTTCTCTGAGGTGTTCCAGGGTCCCCTCAGTCCTCCCTCAGGGTCCTGGAGGAGCTGGAGGAGCTGGGCTTCTTCCCTCTGCTCACCTGAGGACACGCCCCCTTTCCCAGATCCCCAGTTTCTCTGAGACTTGGATGTCAGGAAATGCAGCATGAGCTCATCCACCTTCTGTGCTCCCTGAGCCTTGATGTGAGGGTCCCACCTCGGGTCAACACAAGGGGCATCCCCGGATCTGCCTGGGCTCTAGACGAGGTCCCGTAGGGGGGATATAAGGAACCTCACAGATGCCTAACCCTGCTGTTAGGCCTGGACGATCCTGGAGGGGGGATGAGCACTTGGCAGCCTGTTCTGACCTCCGCCTCTGCACCTCAGAGACATGAGGCAACTGTTAGAAGAAGTAGTGCCTCAGATGGGCAGAGGGGAAGATCTTAGTTCTTTGGAGGGTCAAGGTGAGGACGCTGAGGGAGGACTGAGGGGACCCTGGACCCCAGGGCAGAGTGGGCTCTGGGAGGACATAGGGCAGAAGGAACACATGCTGCATTTCCTGACATCTGGGTCTCAGAGAGACTGGGGAACCTGGTATAGGCGGCTGACTACCTAATATCTGGATTTCAGACTGGTGTCCTAGTATAGGGACTGGACTTCCTGACATCCATGTCTCAGAGAGACTGGAGTCCTGATATAAGGGATGGGGCATTAGTAGGGCAGAGGAGCGAATCCAAAGTCCTACACAGAGACAAGTTGAGGTCCCTGAGGGAAGACTGAAGGGACCCCTGAGTGAAGATTCTAGGGACCCCAAGGTAAGACTGATGGAACCCTACAGCCCCCAGGCCCTGTTATCAGCCCTGGGAGCCCTTTGGGTGAGAAGAGCATACTAAATCTGTCCTGACTTCCTGACATCGGGGTCTGTGAGACTGGGGACATGGTGTGAGGAGCAGGGACTATGGTGGGGAGAGGACAGAGCCTAGGTCCTACCAGAAGTCAAGGTGAACACCCTGAGGGAGGACTGAGGGTAGCTAGATCTGAGACCAGAGGGAACCCTGATAGTCCCCAGGCAGGAAGACCTTGTGCTGCATTGCCTGACATCCCTGTCAGAAAGACAGGTGAAAACAGTGGAGCCTCCAAATTGCAGACAGGACATTGCAGGTCTTGCCTGGAGTACAGGCTCCATACAAGGAACGACCAAGGCAGGCTGCCCACAGATACCAGTCTTCGGCCCCCTTCAGAGGAGTCACCAGGAGCCTCCATGGACAATCACAGCCTCCAGGGTCATGTACCAGTCAGATGAACCAACCTGAAGAAATGCTTTGTCAACCTGTTTAGAAGGGCAAAGGCAATGGAGCAAGCCCAAGTCGAGGCTGCAAGCTCCATTCTGGCCACCAGTCCTCAGGCTGAAATGCCCTGGGAGAGCCTCTTCCACACCCTCTTAGCTCTCCCCTTTCGGACACCAGGCTGTGGCCCTCACACAGGGCAAATGACCCTGCTGCATGGCAGAACTAATGGCAAACTGTCTCTAGGGGCACAGTGCCCTAGGGTCCTCACACGCGGGCCTTTCCAAGGTGCTGTTCTGTCCCCTACATGGTGATTTTGAAGAACAGTGGCCCACAAAGGTCTGAGAACATGCATCTCCAAACCCACTGCACTATCGTCCATGTGTAGTGAAGACAGGTGACTCTCACTTGGGTTTCATCCAGTCCCACACCCAGGCTCTCATCCGTTTTCAAATACAGGTAGACAGGGGCTTCTTTGGTCACATCTAGCTCAACAACTCAGAACTGTCCCTGGGAGTGAGTGTGTGTAAAGGAGGCCCCTTGAAAAGCACCTAACCTGTGAGGCAACAAAATCATTCAATGTACCAGCCATCTGGGTAAGGCAGAACAGGTCCACAGTGGTGGTGGGGACAGGGGCAGGGGCAGGGACAGAGAAGATCAGAGCTGGCCTTGGAGAGGACCAGTGAAGTGCTTGTTTTCAACAGAACAGGCTGTACCTTGAGCCCCCAGTCAACTCCTTCAAAGGGCATGTACCTACGTGACACCCAAGTTGGCCATGGGAGGCCAGGGCCGGGGACAGCAGAAGCCAAACCACCCCACTTATGAAAGGAAACAGAGATTTCGAGGCAGCCTCCAGCGAGTCTGAATCCAAGTCTGAGACTCTGGGAAGGGGGCGGGAAAAGCACACACCCAGGTGTTCCCAAGGTGAGCACTCTAGGGCTATGTGAGCGGTCTTTATAGGAAGAAATGGAAACTGAAGACGACTACCTGCAATATTCAGTGGGATGATGTCCGGGGGCGGGCAGAACTCAGGAAGCTGCAAGTTCAGCAGAGCACCTGGCTGTGCCCTCCCACACAGCATCGTGTGGAGTCTGTGTCTCAGGTGCTTGGGGAACAGTCAAGTGGAATGTGAGGTCATTCCCACTGTGCTTGAGCATGGCCCTACTCTGGGGAGAGCTCGACCTGGGGGGCGGTGGGGGCAGGACAACAGGACTCTGACTTTGGAGCCATCTGAGCAGGACCTACCTACCGGAAGCACCAGCTGGAAGAGACCAAAGCCCGAAGAGGGGCAAGGACAGGGATGGGGGTGGGGGCGGGGGTGGGACCAACAACTCAGGCTAGGCCATCCAGCTTACTACAGACCCCATTTTCTGGGAGGGACATTCGCCAGGGGCCCATCTGACCCCTGGGGTCTCTCTCGGTAGAAGCTGAGCCAGGACTTGCCAGGGCCTGGCCCTTTAACAGAAGGCAGCCACAGGCCTGCCTGTTGGTAGGGAGGGGGGTGGAGCCAGGGGCACGTTTGTCAACCCATCCAGGGCCTGGCCCCCTGAAACAAGGTGCCTGGCAGCAGATGAGAGCCTTTGCAGGCAAACTGAAACACGCTTTTCTGTACTTTCAGACAAGAAACAAGCTGGGGACCCCATCTCTGTCCACATCCCTCCTCCCCCACACTGGGCCAGGGCTGCCTTTCCACATTACTTCTGTGACATCATGAAACAATTAAGGGAGCTGACCACTTAATTGGCTGCCAGATTCTAGAATCTCCAGAGATTATTTATGGGGCACCCCGACCCTGGTCTGAGGTCCTTCTGCCCTGAGTGTTCACTGCTTGGGTAGAGAATGCTCCTCAGCTAGACTGGCTCCATGGATAGTCAGAGTTCCAATGAAGCACACGCAGCCCTGCTGGCCCCATCACCTGACAGGGAGCCCGCAGCAGGGGACCCCCCTGATTCCTCCATAATGCAAATGTGCATTCAGGGGAGGTTTTGGCAAAGCAGGGTGACCAAAGCAAGAGCCCAAATCTGGGCTCCCAATACAACCCGCCGCCCACAGGGCCCGAACCCAGAAACAGCCAACAAGCAAGAGAACAACACTGTCCTCAGGCTGTCCTTCCCCAGGAAGCTCTGGATGATCGTAGAGCATGTGGTCTTCACCTCTGTGTACTAGAACGACAAGGGAGACACAGTGGTCATCAAGGCAGATCTCTTCCAGACAGAGGTCCTCCAGGGCAGAGTTGTGGACAGGATCTTCCAGACAGACAGCATCCAGTTTCATCTGTGAACTGAACCTGTATGAGTTCAGTAAAATCCATCCTTCGGGTAGCTCTGTGGGGAAGAAGAGGATGATGGCACCAAAGAAATCCCTTCCAGGGAGACTAGACTAGATGAACCGAGCGCTAGACAGGTTTAGTTTCCCAGGAGAACTTTTTTCTCATGAGAGGGTGGTCAAGGAAAGAGAAGAAAGCAGGGCCTTTCGTGTTCTACAAACCCCCTTAGACAGGATCCACATGGGTGCCTCCAGACCCTGAGAGGCCACTTGATGTCAGGGACGGCCAGTAACACCTCAAGTGAGGCTGGCCCCGGGGGAGCTCTAGGGAGCACACTCACTAGGGCCTCGTAACCTACCAGGAATGAAGAGACCTTGTCTCCCTCCTTAGGGAAGTCCAGGGCTGTGGTGGGGAGGAAGGTGGCAAGGAATGGCTTTTCTCCCCCACATTGGCTAAAGTAATCCATTTCCTTTCAGATCTATCACAACTCCAACTTTCAGAGAGACAAGCCTCTCTTCCTGCAGAACATCTGGACAAAAGGCGACCCCATAACAACTGCTCAGCCCGCCACCAGCACAACAATGACTCCAAAGAGAAAGAAGCGAGTGTTGATGACCAGACACTCTCCTCGATTCCATCACAATGAGTCCACCCAAGAAGCTGACAAGAAGGCCCCGAAGGGATCCCCAACTGCTCACAGAATCCCCTGCACTCTTTTGTGTTCTGTGGCCTTTGGTTTATGGGCAGTGTAGCCGTGCAGGCCGGGGCAAACCATCTTCCCAGTGAGCAGGGTGGCCCCAGTGGAGAGGGTACGTCCAGCAATGCCACGTCTGTACCCCCAGCTACTGCTGGAAGGGACACCACAGGGGAACTGCTGGAGAGTTCCCAGAGTACCCAGATTATGGTTCAGTGATGAGATGATTATGTACAGCACCTATTATTCCATCGTGAAGGCGGCTGTTTCAGTTGTGGCCCCAAACGAGGCCCCTGAAGTGGACGAGGAGAAGGAGTCCTCAGATTACAAGTGTGCCCTCTGTGAGCATTTCAAGGACAACCTCAATCCCTGAGCTGCCAGGTCCCCAGGGACACTCAAAAGCACGGCCTTGTAATAAAACAATCTATTTCTGGCTCTAATAAAGTAAAGCAAAACTTCACTGGAGTAAATAAAGAATTGAACAAGAACTGTGAGTCTGTGTTCTTTCTGTCTGTCCATGCTATTCACACATGACACTGGATGAGCCATATGAGGCTGGAAGCCCACACCCCAGGCCAGCTTCAGTCCAGTCCTCAAGGTCCATTTTCATCTGAAGCAGCAGCATTTCACACGCTCGGCCAATGTTCTGACCCACAAGCTGAGTGCTGAGGCGAGCCCAGGACGGGCTGGTCCCTGTGCCTTGCCTGCCACTCAGCAGACAGCCCAGCCAGGCTCCTGACCTTGGGGGTGTCACCTTCCATGAGTCATGCACCCTAAAGCAGAAGGGGCTCCTCCTGGGTCCCCCAGTGATGCCACAAGTTTCTGATCAGTAGTTGAGAGTCTCTAGCTCCCAATCCAGGGGTCTCCCCAAGAGGCCTACTGGAAAGCAGGGTGACCCCGCCAGCCAAAGGCCTTGCAAACACATGACCCCAAACGCAAAGCCAAGTACAAGGTTTCCAAAGTCAAGTACAAGGGTGGTGAACGCCAGCCCTTGTCTTTGGACGTGGAATAGCCAAGCAGCACGTCCAATACACACTTTGTGAGCCAAGGGACACTTAACAGCAAGGCAAGGGCCACCTGCAAAGACAAACCACGGCCTGTTTCTGGGCCTGCAGACCTCTCCACGTGCCCGAGGCCTCGCTGGCTGCTGACACTCAGCCAAGCCCCTGGCCTTCCCCCATCACCTGCTGGACACTTCCAAAACTGGGGAGTTTGGACCAGAACATAGAGGGAAAAACACTAACTGGTTTCTTTTTTTTTTTTTTTAATTTATTCATTTATTTATTTTTTCAGTGGGTTTTGTCATACATTGACATGAATCAGCAATAGATTTACACGTATTCCCCATCCCGATCCCCCCTCCCACCTCCCTCTCCACCTGATTCCTCTGGGTCTTCCCCTAACTGGTTTCTTAACAACACATTCACAACCACCCAGACCCAGCAGGGCCAAAACGAGTGGCGATGCCATTTTTTCATAAAGGGCAAAGTCCCGGGGACTCTCGCTGAGTCCAGGGCAGCAACACACGATAGGAGTCTTGGGCCCAGCCCTGCCCCAAGTGGGCAGCCCACCACAGGGCGGGGCCAATTCAGACCAAACCAGACGAGCATGACTGGACGGTGTCACCATGACCTGGTCTCTCAGTCACCTTCCACTTGAAAACCTAGTCTGGACAGGCTTCCTGCCCAAAGGGGATCAGATGCTCGGGGATGTCCACCTGGAAGATGTCCTTCCCAGCCCTCCCCGGGACAGGATGCAGCAGCCACTGGGAGTTGGCAAGCGCAGTCATTACTTCTGTTGCAGGTCGGGCAGCAGGGCTTGATTCTCCAGCTCCTCCACCTCGTCAGGACCTAGGTTTTCTGGGCACAGCAAAGTGACCCCAATGTCCACGAGATCTGTGTGTCAAGACAGGACACAGAAGGAGAACAAGGTGATTCAAAGTCACGCCTGCTAGAGAGTAAGATCGCATTACGGAAGGGAACCTTGGTGAACTGGATCCTCTGTCTGAGCCTTTCAGCGGGCTCACCTCGGCAAAGGGAATTCAGGGCAATGCCAAGTGAGGGAGGGAGAAAAATGAAAGGGAGAGGCCTGGCGCTCCAGGAACCCACCAGGATGTGGGCAGCTCTCAGTCTGACCACTGCAGGCCGCAGGGTCAGAGCAGGAGGGCCCCGGCAGGAAGCCTGTGGATATCAGGTCCCCAAGTGATTCACCAGCAGAGAGGTGTTGCTGTGGGGCGTCACCTCTGGGGAGTCAGGGGACTTGCTCAGGCCCTGCTGCACGCAGTGGGGATGGGGAACCCAGGCTGGGTGCTGTGGTGCCTCTCATGTTCTCTGCCGGGCACACACACACACACATATGTACATGCACAGAGACAAGTGCCACATGCAGACCTGGATCTGGGCGGGGCCCATCCCAAGCCTCTGCTCCAGGAGCTCCCATGAGGCCGCATCCCCCCAGTCCGCTGCCTGATGTGGACAGCCAGGGTACAGTGCCAGGTCTGCATAGCACAGGCCACGGACCGCGTTTCCAGGTTCTTGACATCATTTAAGAAGAAACCTGGATAAGTCTTTCAGGACAGACAACTGAACTTCATCTCCCAGGGCTCCCAGGGCCTCACATGGCTGTGGAAACACAGATCCACAAGGGCCAGCAGCCTGACACAGCGGCCTGCAAGCTCACAGCCTTGGGCCGGACATCAGCCCCACGTGTCTGAGCATCCTCCAAGCCTGCTGACACAGAGGGGAGGGTCACAGAGGGCTGGCTCCTTCCACCCATCTCTACACTGTCTGTTGACAGGGGTTGGCGAGCCAGAGGACCCATCCATCACATGCAGTCTGTGGGGAGGTCAGGAAGGAGGGCAGGACAGCGGGAGAGAGGCATGAGGTGAGTTTGAAGAAAGAGGGAGTTAAAACCCTGGGAGCACTCAGGAGGGAGGGTGGGTTCCCTGGCTTCACAGCCCAGTGGCTGGGCTCTGGTCCTCTCCCAGCACAGACAGGGACAGTCTTGGGCTTGGTTTCCCCCAACACTGGGCCCCACCCCACCCCTCAGCTCCCTGGCCCCATCACTGCCCATGCTCTGCAGATCCCCCATCTTAGCCCAGGGCTGCTGGGTGCAGATCTGTGCTAACCAATCTGGCCTCGACCCTGGGGCTGCCCTGGACCTCAGACGCCCTGCCAGGTGTCTTTCCTGGGTGTCTTCATCTTTGGGAGCCACCTTCCTCCCATCCCTTCTCACACCATGGCCTCCACTGTCAGCAGATGCCCTGGTCCCTGCCCAGAGCCTAGAGTAGAACAGAGAGCAGAAACTAGTGGGACGGTCATGTCCTTGCCAGGGCCTGGGATGGCACCACACAAGGATCACAGAATTCAAACCTCAAATAACCCGCTAGGTTACTGTCACCTCATTTGACTGCTGAGGAGGAGCCGAGGGATAGAGAGATAGCCCATGACTGCAAGGGACCTGACCACTCGCCCCTCCATTCTCACTTCTTTCCTTGTACCTGGTTGGGGTTCCCTGTTTACTCGAGGGGGGTGGAGGCAGAGGAGCAGAGCCATGGGCCTGAACATCAGCAGCATCTCAGCACCTCGCACTGAGCCTCCGTTTCCAAGTTTCTGTGATGACGGGGACAAAGTCCCAGAGGCACCCAGCTCAGGGCCTTACAGGCCTTTCCTTCCCCGAACACAGCAAAGCCACAGCTCCCACAGACCCACAAGGCCCCACCTGATCTGGCTCCTATCCTAGTGGCCTGCTCTCCTCACCCCTGGATTCACCCCCAGTAGCTATGCAGGCCGTCCTTTCATCCTTAGAACAATCCAGTGTGTTCTTACTTTAGAGCCTTTGTAGGGTGTGAGGAGTAACACCCTGTCCCCTCAGAGTCAGGTGCTGGAGTCTCAAGCCCAAGTACCTCGGCGTGACCTTACAGACAAAGGAAAGGTCTTCTCAGAGCTGACGGTGGTCAAGTGAGCTCATTCGGATGGAACCTCCTCTAACAGGACGGCTGTCTCCATACAAAGGACACATTTAGAGACAGACAGACACAGAGGAGAACTCCAGGTGAAGAGGAAAGTGGAGCTCTCCAAGCCCAGACACGGCCACCATGGCCAGCAAAGCCCCAGAAATGAGGGGGGAGAAATGGGACAGACCCTCCACCTCCGTCATGAGAACCAGCGTCAGTCAAAACCTTGACCTCAGTTGCTGGCCTCCTGAACCAACACGGTTCATAGTTTGAGCCACCCCCCCTGTGTGACCCTGACACAAAACCCTTTCTCCAAAGAAGACCCTTTCTTCAAAGACGACATAGATGGCCAACAGGCACGTGAAAAGAACCTCAACATTCCTAATTAACATCCAAATACAAATCAACACTCCAATGAAGTATCACCTTACACTGATCAGAATGGCCATCATCATAAAAACCTGTGAAGAATAAATGCTGGAGAGGGTGCAGAGAAAAGGGAACCTTTGTACACTGTTGGTGAAATGTAAATTGGTACAGTCAATAGGGAGAACCATATGGAGGATCCTTAAACAACTACAAACAGAACTACCAGATGATCCAACAATCCCACTCCTAAATATATACCTGGAAAAGACAGAAACTCTAATATGAAAATATACATGCACCCCAATGTTCCTTGCAACACTATTTACAGCAGACAAGATATGGAGGAACCTAAATGTCCATCAACGGATGATTAGATAAAGAAGGAAGAAGATGTGGTTTGCGCACACACACACATGCATGTGCGTGCGCGCACGCACACACACACACACAGGAATCCTTCTCAGCCACGGAAAATAATGAAGTAATACCATCTGTAGCAACATAAATGGACCTAGAAATTATCATATTAAGAGAAGTAAGTCAGAAAGAGAAAGACAAATATTGTATGGCATCACTTATATGTGGAATCTAAAAAGATGCTACAAAAGAAATTATTTACAGAGCAGAAACAGACGCAGAGAACAAATTTATGGTTACCAAAGAGGAAAAGCAGGGGAAGCGATAAATTAGGAGTTTGAGATTAACAGATACACACGACTATGTATAAAATAGTACTACTGTGGTGCTGGGGAAGACTCTTGAAAGTACCTTGGACAGCAAGGAGATCAAGCCAGCCCATCCTAAAGGATATCAACTGTGAATATCCATTGGAAGGACTGATGCTAAAGCTGGTCACCTGATGGGAAAAACCGACTCACCTGGGCTCTGTCCTCTCCGCCCCTGAGTCCCCACTCCTCACACCAGGTCCCCAATCTCTCAGAGACCGGGATGTCAGGAAGTCAGGACAGGTCTAGTGTGTTCTTCTCACCCCAGGGGCTCCCAGGGCTGACAACAGAGGCGGGAATCTGTGGGGTCCCTTCAGTCCTCCGCAGGGACCTCATCTTGTCTCTGGGTAGGTCTTCGGATTCTCTCCTCTCCCCTACTAAGCCCCCAGCCCTTAAACCAGGACTCCAGTCACCCTGAGAACCAGATGTCAGGAAGTCTGCTCCCTATATCAGGACCCCAGTCTGAACCCCGTATGTTAGGAAGCCAGCTGCCTATACCAGGTCCCCAGTTTGAGACTGGATGTCAGGAAGTCAGCCCCCTATACCAGGTCCCCAGTCTCTCTGAGACCTGGATGTCAGGAAATGCAGCATATGTTCATCCACCCTATGTCCTCCCAGAGCCCACTCTGCTTTGGGGTTCAGGGTCCCCTCAGTCCTCCCTCAGCATCCTCACCTTGACCCTCCAAAGAACTAAGATCTTCCCCTCTGCCCATCTGAGGCCCTGCCCCTTCTGACAGTTGCCTAATGTATCTGAGACACAGATGCGGAAGTCAGAACAGACTGCCAAGTGCTCATCCCACCAGCAGGGTGGCTCAGGGCTGACAGCAGGGGTAGGGATCTGTGGGGTTCCTTATAATCTCCCTCAGGGACCTCATCTTGAGCCCTGGCAGATCCGGGGATGCCCCCTGTGTTGACCAGAGGTGGGACCCTCACATCAAGGCTCAGGGAGCACAGAGGGTGGATGAGCTCATGCTGCATTACCTGGCATCCAGGTCTCAGAGAAACTGGGGACCTGGGAGAGGGGGCGTGTCCTCAGGTGAGCAGAGGGAAGAAGCCCAGCTCCTGCGGAGTTTCAATTTGGGGACTCTGAGGGAGGACTGAGGGGACCCTGACCTCAATCAAAAGAGACCTCAGAGAAGCCTGTACCTGCTGTTGGTCCCTGGCGGCCGTGGGGTAGGATGAGCCCAACGTGCGTGGTCTCACTTCCTCACATCCGGATCTCAGACTGGGGACCTGGTATGGGGGCTGACTTCCTGACATCCGAGTCTCAGACTGGGTACCTTGCATATGGGGTGGGGCCTCAGGTGGTCCAATTCCCAGGTCCGGTGGGGTGTCAGGTTGAGGACCCTGAGGAGGAGAACTAGAGGACCCTGGACCCCAATCACAGGACACCTCAGAGAAGCTTGTTTCTGTTGTCAGTCCAGGGCAACCGTGGGGGTAGAATGAGTGCAGCGGGCATGGTCTGACTTCCTGACATCCGGGTCTTGGAGAGACCGGGCCCTGGTGTAAGGGGCGGGGCTTCAGGTGGGGAGAGCCGAGAATCCCAGGTCCTGCTCGGAGGCGAGGTGAGGTGCCTGAAGGAGGGCTGAGGGGACCCTGCGTGAGGACCGACGGAACCCCACAGATCCCCGCCCCTGTAGTCGGCCCTGGGAGAGCTTTGGGTAAGAAGAGCACACTGCCTGTCTGCCTTCCTCACATGCTGTTCTCAGAGACTGGGGATCTCGTGAAAGCGGCACGGTCTCAAAATGGCGGACGGGACAGTCCCCGGTCCTGCCTGGAGTCCAGGCTGCATGCGACGATGGAAGGAGGCAGAAAGACCCCAACAGGGAGGCAGGGATCCTGGCCCTTATGTGGACTCTTGGAGGCCGTAGAGCGGGGTGAGCAGTTTCTTGGCCTCTGGCTTAGGGACCTTCGGAGGTGAGGTTTTTCCGGCGGAGGGTGGAGACTTCAGGTCGGCAGAGGCTGGACTCCCCAAACCCGAGGGAGGACTGAGGAGACCCCCGCCCCTGTGGTCAGTGCTGGGAGGCCAAGGCAGGACGTGAGGAGGAGTTGAGGACTGAGCATCTCCCCAGCCTAGGACCCACAGGAAACCCTGGGTAGGTGTGGCTGCATGTGGAGCCCCTCAGCGCTTTCTGTTCAGGCTCGGACCTTGTTCAGAATTTCCATGCAGGTCCCCAGAGGGGAGGGACCAGGTCGTGCTAGGGGAAAGGTGAGCACTACAAGGGAGCCCTGAGGGGACCTCCTACCACACAACTTGGGGGACCTCACAGAGTCTACCCCTCGTACTGTCATGGAAGGCTCAGGGCTGTGCCACAGGATACCGCAGAGCTGCCCCCTCCCTTTCTTTCACAGGAGCTCCAGGAACCAGGAGAGGAAGGCAGAGGACTGAGGCTCCAGTCCTGAGGTCAGAGGGCAGAGGTGGTCCAGGCAGTCCCAGGAGTCAAGGTGAGGAGGGTGCCCTGAGTGTGCACCAGGAGCTCCCCATCCCAGAACAGAGGGGACCCCACAAGGGCCTAATCCCCCACCTTGTCAGCCCTGGAAATCTCAGACTGTGCTGACTGCACCATGGGGAGACACCTCACTTCCTCTTTCAGGTAGCCAGCGGACTGGCAGCCCTGGAGGCTTGCCCCTGTGAGGTCTGAGAGCACCCCTCAAAAGGAGACCTGTAAGTGGCCTGTGTGAGACCGCCCAGGGTGTGGATCTCAGCTGAGGCCATTCACAGCCCCTCTCTCCCCTAGTCTGGCCTGTGATCCCCATCTATTCCCCTACCCCACTCCTGTCTGTGGTTTGATCCCAGGCATCGTGCTTGTGGTCGAGATGAGTGAGCTGAGCAAGCCCGAGGAAGACTTTCAGGACCCTGGCGAGGCCCAGTGCCCAGTGAATGTGGAGCTCTTGGGGGCTGAGGCAGGGGTGGCTGCATCCGCCTCAGCCTCCTCCCTCACAGTGTCCTCCGTAGCCACTGGGGAGTCCTTGCCCCAGGAGGCTCTGAAGGAGATGAAAGCTAACCTAATAAAGTTCCTGCTCTTCAAGTATCTAGCCAAGGAGCTGACCTCCCAAGCAGAAATACTGAAGAAGGTCCTCAGGGATAACCAGGAGCAGTTCTCGGTGGTCTTCAGCCAAGCCTCACAGTGCCTGGAGCTGGTCTGTGGTGTGGAGGTGAAGGAGGTGGACCCCAGGGAGCACATCTACATCATGGTCCCCAACCTGGGCCTCACCTGTGATGTGATGCTGAGCGGTGGGCAGAGCATGCCCAAGGCCGGCCTCCTGGTGCTGATCCTCAGCCTGATCATGAGGAATGGAGACCGCGCCCCTGAGGAGAAGGTCTGGGGAGCACTCAGCAGATTGGGTGTGTGTGTTGGGAGTGTGCACTGTGTCTTTGGGGAGCCCAGGACACTTCTGACACACGTGTGGGCGCAGCAGGGATACCTGGAGTACCGGCAGGTGCCTTACAGCTACCCTGCTCGCTATGAATTCCTGTGGGGTCCCCGGGCCTATGCAGAGACCAGCAAACGGGAAGTCATGGCATTTCTGCTCAGGGTCAAAGAAAGGGCTTCGAGGGCCTTCCCACCCCTGCCTGTAGAGGCTGCAAGGGAGGAGGATGAGGCTGCCTGAGCCAGAGCAGGATCCAGGTGATCCTTCCCTCTGGGATTGAAGACGGAGCGGTCAGCCTTCTCAGTAGTGAGGCCCTGGGGCACTTTGGGGAACCAGTGTATAGCATCTTTGGGTTCCTGTTCTCTATGATGACTTGGAGATTCACCTGTTTTCCTTAGAAAAATTTCAAACTTTGCTTGTTTTCATAGAAGACTAAATAAACTTCAGTGTCTTAGCTTCATGAATGATGCTGATCACAGTGTGTTTGTGCTTATCCAATTCATGAACAACGGTTTTGCTGTTTTGTAAAAGATAGTGGAAACTCTTCCATTGTGTTTTGTGGTCCTGAACAGAATGGAGTGGAATTGGAATTAGAACTGTTTTGGAAAAGTGAGCTTACTTAGCAGTAACATTGATGGGGGACGAACTAGATGATAAAAATAATTGTAGAGAATTCATGCTTCTGTCCTTCTTGTGTGTCATTTTCAAAAACTAAATTATCTCTTGTGCATTTGGATTTGCCTGGGTTATTTAAGGAAGTAGCAGATAATTAATTGAGCCCCCTGCTCACTGGCTCATGTATTCCAAAGACCTTTACGGAGCCTCTGCTCCGTGAAAGGCTGGGTTTGCAGTGGGGACACTAGGAGAAGCAGGACACCCCCACACCTAGAGCGATGCTCTAGTAGCCCTAGTCACACAAAGAAGGTGGAGAGAAGTCGTCTAGTCCCACTAAACAAGGCAGCATGGGGCGGGGCAGTGAGGCTCCAAGAGGAGCACTGGAATGTCAGTGTCTGAGCCAGGGTGTTCTGGGGCTTTGGGAAGCTGGGTTCCTTCTGTGGGAGGTCATCGTGATGAGGCTGCATGATGGCATCCCTCAGACCTGCCGACAGTGTATCTTGGGGGTGACAGGAATGTCTGAAATGAATCGTTGGTGTGAGGTGTTCTTTTGCATCTTGGATAAAACAGAGATCTCTTTCTGGGGTGGGGAGGAAGGGGTCCTGACAGTTGTTGCATTGCTGTTAACCACAGGGGCAAAGGAGGTGTTTTCTACCACTGCCCCACCATCTGCACAGAATCCTGGAGAAATGTGAATGTTGCTTTGAAGTATGGCCAAGTATTCCCTGGGTTGGCCCTCTTCTCTCTGTCCTGGGAAAGCTGATTACCAATATATTGAAATGAGCATTTACTTGGTCACCTGGACTTTATTTTGGCCACTTGTGAGCATGGTCTAGATTTCAGAGGGGTGAAATGAGTGAACATGGAGAAATCCTGCTGGCTGACTGGATCCTGGGAACTTTGATTCCCAGCCAGGAAAGACACTGTTTCCCACCCCCTCAAACACACACTAACAGCCAAATTGAATAATATAACCTCTAGGAGGAAAACACACAGAACAGCAATTTTGACTGGTTTTCTATTCCGTTTCCTATTGAGCTGCCAATCCTATGAGGTGTCTTGAAAACAAAACTATTTCCAGAGGAGAGAGGGACAGAGTCTGAGATCTGAATAACACGAGAAATAAGTGCTAGCCAGGAAAGATGCAACATCCACCAGCGTCCCTGGGTTCATGCAGGTTCAGAAGTGTGGAGACAGCAGAGACTCACAGGCTAAGACTGTGCCTGGCATCAAATGACAGGAGCGAGTTCTGGGCCTAAGGAGGTGGTGAGGTCACTGCAGTGGGGTGTGCGTGTGGGTGCAAGGGGCTGAAGGGGCAGCTCTAAGGGGTAGCTCTCCCTGCTGAGTGCCAGAGAACAACGGGAACAGGAGATGTGATTCTGGCCACACATGTGGTCACTGCCACATAGTCAATGGACACTTGGAAAAGGTGGAGAATTTCAAGACCCATGTGATCTGCTCAGACTCTCTTCCCCAAAACATAGGAGATTTTGTCATTTTTTTTTTTTTTAGATTTTGTCATTATAAATTCTAACTGCTGCTCTTTGTTGAGCATCTGTTAGGCAGTGTGGAATTGGAGAGATGTTAGGTGCTCCACCACCTCTTGTCTTCCTCTCTCCCTGCACACATGGGGACATGAGCCTGCCAGGCCTCTTCACTTAGGAAGGGTGATGCCATGACCCATGATCAGTGAACTTTGAGAAGAAGCATTTTTGTCATGACCATTTGTTTTGAAGGGACACAGGCACCTGGGAGTTAATCCTCAAGTCAGGACAACACTAAGACACAGAGCACTCCAAGTGAGGTTTTTCTTCCAAAGACTAAAGTCCTGCACTTCTGACCCTTGAGAGAGGCTTCCCGCGGGGTGCTGGCTACAGGAATTCCATGCACCCCCAACCCACAGCATGCCCCCACACCCGCTAAGCTGCACTGTCAGTCCCCTCGGGGTTCTGCTCGGTCTCCATCGGGAGGACAGCAGCCAGCTGTCAAAGGTCCCTGTTGGAGTTGGGAGCATCGTTCTCATGGGCCCCAGCCACGAGCCGCCCCCCCCGACACACCCCTGCTGCCCACAGTGCCCCCACTCCCTCAGAACCTGGCCTTGGGTTTTGTCCTACCTGCCCCCCACTGAGAGTGGCTTAGGCCCTGGTCCTGATGACCTCATGTGTGTATCTTTATCTAGAAGTCCCAGAGCAGCATCCCCTTCCACGGTGCTACAGGTGGAGCTGGCAGGACTTGACTCTCCTTATGGTCGGTCAGTAGTAATCATTGCCGTGGATTCATGGGGTGCATCTCTATGATCCTGAGGTGTATCAGACCATTCCCTGTGGAATCCCACGTGTTGGAGAAAACTCAGGGTCTTCTAAATGTGACTGTAAGGTCATGGCTTTTGAGCCTGAGTATGAGAGGCAAAGGGGTGTCTGGTCAGCCACCCGCAGAGCCAACTAGGAGCCAGTCGGGCTGTTTGAACAGAGGACAGGCTCTAGCAGATGGCAAGGGTGGTACCCAGGATGCCCTCCTAGGTGCCAGAGTCTCCAGACTCAAATGAGGATTTGGAAAGGAACCAGGCAGGAGTGGACACTGAGGTCCCAGGGGTGGAGGCTGCAAAGAGAGTCGGCTGCCCCAGAGAGGTGGAAGCAGCAAGCCCCTGGAGATCCCATCTGACCTGCCCAGGGCTGGTCAGGAGAGGGAGGGGGGAGGAGATGCTGCTGCAGGTGAGCTGCCTCCCTGGCCTCCATGAGGACATCTGTGCTCTGAGGCCAAGGCTGGGACCACAGCCCCGGGGGGTCACTCCAGGATGGACATGTGACAGCCATCATAACAGGTACTCCTCATGCCCCTTATTGGATATGACTGTTAGGTGTGGATGGGATCTAGCTCTGGGTACATGAGAACCTCAGGCCTTTGGCTGCTAGGAGGCCCAAACTGCCCCCTGCCCCCACCGACTTATCTGGAGGTCATTTCCAGGATCCAGCATCTTCAGCAGCCGCCTCTGTGTGAAAACACACCACCCTGTTCCCAAGCTTATCTTGTCCAGGCCATCACCACTTGGACAGGCGCCTCCCCTGGCTTAAGGATTCAGTGAATGTTCTGCTCCTCTGAGAAGTCCCTGTGTTTCCTCATGGCTTCCCTGGAGGCTCAGTGTTAAACAATCCACCTGCCATGTGGGAGACACAGGTTCGATCCCTGGGTGGGAAGATACTCTGGAGGAGGAAATGGCATTCCACTCCGGTATTCTTGCCTGGGAAATCCCATAGACCGGAGCCCAAGGGCGTGGGTGGGCTACAGTCTGTGGGGTCACAAAGAGTCGAACATACTGAGCGACTAAGCACGTTCACACATACGCACAGCTAAAGTGTTGCTCTGGACCCTTGTTTCTTTGGCAAGACACTGACCCCTGCCTGGAACTTGTCAGACATCTGTGGCAAATAACACTGGCAGACGTCTTAAAGTGGTTTTTGAGCAATACAGGGTTCTAGGTCTATACCTGGCCTCGATTGGTGGCTCTTGTCATATCCAGGGAAAACATCTATGAGTTTGGATAAGGGCAGTGTTTGTGGGGCTTGAGAAAAATTGGATCCAGAGATGTTTCTGTGGTGGAAGAGGCCCGGTTAGTGTATTATATGAGACTGGAGGTTAAGGGAGAGGAAAAGCTGAAGATAATTTAGGAAGGGTTGTTTCACACTTGCAAGTTCCGTGTGCTTGTGCTTGGTTTCCTTTCTATTTCCTTTTTTAACATACTCAGCATGTTTTGCCATAAGTTTCCTTGTGTCTTTTATTTTGAAACTGTCAATAGACTTTATTTTGACCTTTTCCTTTGTAATCCTTTAAGATTTGAATAATATTTGTGAAAATAGTGGAATTCTCATATGCCCTCTCCCAGTTTCCCCTATTCCTAATATCTTACATTAATATGATACATTTATTACAATTAATGAGGAAGTATTGATGCATTATTTATTATCAACTAAAGCCCACACTTTACTCAGATTTCTATAGGTTTTACCTGCTCCAGGATCCTGGCCAGGAAACCACCCTAACATTTAGTTGTAATGTCTCCTTGGGTTCCTCTTAGCTTTAACAGTTCTTTGTTTTGGATGATCTTGACAGTTTTGAGGAGTACTCAGTAGATGTTTTGAACAATGTCCCTTGATTGGGAGATTTATCTGATATTTTACTCATGACTAGTCTGGGATTACGAGTTTGGGGGAGGAATATTACAGATGTAAAATCCCATTCTCATCACAGCATAGCAAGTGTGTATTCTCTTAGTACAATTCATCATTGGTGATGCTCTCATTGATCATGTGGCTGAGGTAGTGCTTGTCAGGTGTCTATGCGATAAAGTGATTGCTTTATGTCCCCTTTCCATCTGTCCTCTTTGGAAGAAAGTCACGATGTATGGTCCATGGCTTCAGGGGTAGGGAGTTACGCTCCACTCTCTAGAAGTGGGAGTGTCTGCATAAACTGGAATTTTTCTCTGTGGGAGATTTGTCTATCCTTGTTTGTGTAATTAAGAAATCATTAATTTTTCTCAGTATGGACTCATGGTATTTATACTACACTTTGGGTTAAAATCCAATACAACGTTATATATTTTTATTTTCAAATTGTTCTCAGATTGGCTATTGGGAGTTCTTCCTGTCAGCTGCCTTTGTAAATAACTTTGTCATATCCCTGGACATTTTGCTTCCTTTTTTGAAAAAATTTTGAGTACTTTTTTTCACATGCTACAAAGATGCTTCAGGCTCATTTTCCATATTTCCTGACCCAATTCTAGAATCATCAATTTTTCCATGGAACCCCTTGTTCCTTTTATTGTCAAAAGGTATTGGCAAATCTCGATCTGTACACTCATTGTGCTCATTGGTAGTGAAGGGTCATTGGTCTGGGGACCTCTTGGTTGAGAGAGCAAAGAATTATAGATGTACTTCTTATCATGTGTTTATGTATATATCTAGAAATATTTTAGGTGGTAAAGATTTCATGGATATGACACCAAAAACAAAGGCAAAAAAAAAAAGAAAGACATATATAAATTGGACCTGATCAAATAAATAAATAAATGAATAAAAGACTGTGAATCAAAGAACACTATCAAGGAAGCTACCATATGATCCAGCAATTCCACATCTGAGTGTATATTCAAAAGGAAATGAAAATAAGATATCGAAAAGATATTTTCACTCCTACATTTATTACAGCATTGTTCACAGTATCCAAAATATGGATACAATCTAAGTGTCCGTCAGTGGATGAACGGATAAAGAAGATGTGACATATTCAACATATTCTGCCATTTGCAACAACTTGAAAGGAGCTTGAGGGCATTATGCTAAGTAAAATAAGTGACATTGAAAAAGATAAATACGGTTTGTTATCACTTACATGTGGAATCTATAAAGGACAAACTGGGACTACCCCGGTAGTCCAGTGGCTAAGACTCTGCACTTCCAATCCCGGGAACATGAATTTTATCCCTGGTTGGAGAACTAAAAACCCACATGCTGAGCAACAAGGACAAAAATAAAATAACAATAAAAATAAATTTAAAAAGTACAAAGGACAAACAGAGAAATGGGGAAGAGAGAGGTGTTTACAAAGAATTAGGGGATGGGGAAATAGGGAGAGACTGTTCACAGGGTACTAGCCCCCACTTATCATACTAACAAGTTGTGGAATCCAGTGTACAGCAGGATGCTTATAGCTCTATTCTGCATCAAATACTTGACTGTTGCTAAGAGAGTAGAACTTCTACATTCTGAACACACACACACACACACACACAAATGTGATAGAATGGAGGTGGTAGCTAATATGACGTCACCATTTATAAATGTATCATATCAACATGTCAAGATTTTTGCTTGAACTCCATCCCTCCTTGCTAGCAAGGCTTCTCTTCTAGTGGAGTAAACCTAACTGCAATGGTGGTGTCATTCACCCATGTGATACTTCCAGATTGGAGCAAGAAACAATGTGAGTGAAATTTTAAACGTCCCTTAGGAGCTACTGTCGCTTCTGGCTCCAGTACAGCATCCCACATGACACTCCCACATCCCACAAGGATTCTGCAGATCAGAATCCTTTTCTGCTTGTTCTAATTTCTTAAAGTTGGCATCTGTACACTGTCAGGCTTTTTAAATTTCAAATTCCCTTACCTTCCCTGACTGAACAGCAGGAATACCTAATGGGACTAGAGGACACATGCAGGTAAAGAATCGCTTTCCTGGTTCAAAGATCGATTACTCAGAAAGCGTCACCTCTCCCCCCACATGCAAATAGAGAACAACGTGAGTCCATTCCCCAGCTTTGACGATTACCACCACACTGTCAAGTTTAGTAAACACCACATGACAGAGCAAGATGCAACAGACCAGCAGACATGGGTGAAGACTGTCTAACAGTATTTCCATAGAGCTCCGCTCTCCTAAAGTCCGATTCTGAATTTTGCACCTGCCTATGGCCCTCATGTGTAATGGGTCTTGTATATTTTCATCAGTTGAACTGTCTTTGAAGTGAACTTGAAACACACTTGATTAATCCTTCACAAAGTGATGAATTACTCTTGGTTCCAGTTATCTGAATGAAGCGATACAAAGAGAGACCCACCTGCCTTGGATTAGAGCCAAGGCCTCCCCGCCCAGGAGTCAGGAGCCAGAATCACTCCCAAAGAGATGAGCATCTATGTTGCAATATCTGTAGAGATAATAAACAGAGACTTTCCTTCTTGATGTAGAGGAGCCTTTGTTCTAGGTCACATTGCCCTGACTGTGGGCTTCCCAGGCTATTTCCCCCACTCTAGGTTTGAACACAATGTCCAGGTTTACAGAGGCCAGGACAATGGCCACTCTACCCCTGCTTCGACTTACCTGGGTCTTTCCCGCTCTCCCTCCATAAAACACTTTCTCCCAACCCCTACCAGATGGAAGGGGCTGCAAAGAGAACTGGCTCTCCAAGATGAGATCTTGAGGATGCCCATTTCCCCCCTCTTGGAACTGGAGAAATGATCTCTAACATAGTAACTTCATGTCTCCCACCGAGTGTTAGCAGTTGCTCCTGTGATGAGTAAGCACCAATGTCTGCAGAAGCTGTGCTGAACTGAGAGTGGTTGTGATTGATTTCCTAGAACTCCATCACTTTCTTGTACGAGTCCATGAAATTGTCCTTTTATTTGAAAAAAAGACCATGATATTCAAATAGCTGTGCACCCCACCCTTAACTCAGTGGACAGTCAGAGTGTCCTGCACTGTGTGGAGCTCAAGAGTAAAGTGGTGAGGGATAAAGAGGGAGTCATGTTTGCCACAGCCTAGTTGGATGTTTTAAATTATTTTGGCCACTCAGCATGCAGGATATTAGTTCCCTAACGAAGGATCAAACCCACACCCCGTGCGGTGGAAGCATAGAGTCCCAACTACTGGACCATGAGGGAAGTCCCTACAATATTCTTAATCAGGATGCCTCAAAATTGTCAAGGTCATCAAAAAAAAAAAAAAAAAAAACCACGACGGTCTGAGAGACTGTCACTGCAAAGGGCAGTTTAAGGAAATATGACAGCTACATAGACTGTGGTATGCTCGATGTGAAATGATCCTCTAACAAAAAAAGAACACGGGGTAGAGACTAAATATTAAAATATAATATAAGCTAATTACTATTATAATATTATAATAAAGTAAATCGATCAATTAAGTTACAAATCATAAACATTAAATATGAATACATTAAACACAAAATTATATGAATATAATAAAACATAAAATACAAAATCTGTCTATCTCACAGAAAATATGGCGTACAACCTCGAAGGTATTTACAACTTAGCCATTACCGGGAAAGTTTGCTGATCCCTGTAATAAAGCAAAATAGCATGAATATACTGAGGGATTTATAACATGGGTAGAAGCAAAAGCCCCAGGCCCAAATCTGTAACCCTGTGGTGGAAGACTCATTAACAGCATGGCAGACACCTAAAATTTTGAGGGAGGGTGGTATTTCTCTTTGTAAAGAAAACTTCTGTGAGAAGTGACTGTTGCACTGTTTTTGTATTCTCTCACCACTTGGTCATCTAGGCGAATCCATTCAAGTGAAGTACACAACAGAGTGAAGAAACTAAACCCACCCACCCACCCCCGCCACTCTGAGTGAGAGGACCAGAAGGAGAGCCTCCTGGTAGCCAAAGAGTGAGGGCAGAGAGTGGAGAAGATCAAATATGAACAAGGGATTCCAGCAAGCTGTAGGAACTCCTAAGTTCGACCTGAGCTGTGCATGTAGGACTCTCACCAGAGGCAGAATACCAAAAGCTTGGAGAACTGCACCATTCCCCAAGGGGCAGGCTGGGCCCTGTGTGATTCACAAACACTATGCATCTAAGTATCACTGTATCAACCACAGCAACATGCACATTTATTTCAAGCACATGGGAAACATTCACCAAGATAGCATCCTGTATCATCAAAACTAATTGAAAAAATTTAAATGATGCAGAGTTTGTTCTCTGACAAGAAAAGAATGAAACTGGAAGGCAAACAATATGGAAGGAGAAGAAAAATCTCAAAACACTTAGAAATTAATCAACCATCCATAGGTCAAAGAGAGATTCTCAAGGAAGTAGAAACTGCACTGGGATGAATTAAAAGGAAAGTGCAATGTATTACAATTTATGGGATGCAGCTAAATCAGTGTTAAGAGGGAAAACTATACCATTTAATGTTTAGATTAAGAAAGAATAAAGACTAATAGATCAATAATCTATGCTTGCACCTTAACTTAGAAAAAGAAGAGAAAACTTTACCCAAAGCAATCTGAAAACAAACAAACCAAAAACACAAGAGGAAAAGAAAAAACTAAAATCAAAAATAAGGAAAGGAATTATGGGGAAAAAAGAAAACTGATTCATTGAAAAGATCAACAAAATTGATAAAACTCTAGCCAGATAAGCAAAATTGAAAAAGAGAAGACAAATGACTAATATCAGAAATGAAATGCTGACTAGCACTACAATTCTACAAGCCCTACACTAAAGATGGTGGAAGGATAAAAAGGAAATACTAAGAACAAATTTATGTACAGTAGATAAATTCAAGAACTTAAATAGAATTGTACAATTCCTCAAAATCCAGAAACTACCCAACACACCCCTGATGAAATGCATAACCTGTATAGTACTACAACTATTAGTGGGAGATCAGAAAGTGTTCGCTAAGTAATGTCTTACTCACAGCTCCTGCAATCTAGTTGGATCAACTTTATTTGGCTCCCAATACATGAAACAGGTCAACGTGACCACAAACACAAACAGGAGCAATGACAAGTACGCCTCTGCAAACATCTGTAGGAGAGGTGCCTGACACTTACATAGCCAACAGAGACAGAACTATTTTAACCCATGGGTAGCTTTATTTATTTTTTTTCCATTTATTTTTATTAGTTGGAGGCTAATTACTTTACAATATTGTAGTGGTTTTTGTCATACACTGGCATGAATCAGCCATGGATTTACATGTATTCCCCATTCCGATCCCCCCTCCCACCTCCCTCTCTACCCGATCCCTCTGGGTCTTCCCAGTGCACCAGGCCCGAGCACTTGTCTCATGCATCCAGCCTGGGCTGGTGATATGTTTCACCCTAGATAATATACATGTTTCGATGCTGTTCTCTTGAAACATCCCACCCTCGCCTTCTCCCACAGAGTCCAAAAGTCTGTTCTGTTTATCTGTCTCTCTTTTTCTGTTTTGCATATAAGGTTATCGTTACCATCTTTCTAAATTCCATATATATGTGTTAGTATACTGTAATGGTCTTTATCTTTCTGGCGTACTTCACTCTGTATAATGGGCTCCAGTTTCATCCATCTCATTAGAACTGATTCAAATGAATTCTTTTTAATGGCTGAGTAATATTCCATGGTGTATATGGAGCACAGCTTCCTTATCCATTCATCTACTGATAGGCATCTAGGTTGCTTCCATGTCCTGGCTATTATAAACAGTGCTGCGATGAACATTGGTCGTAGGCCTATTTTTTGTGCTTAGGTATCTATCACCTTACTGTCTTGACCTCTCTGTTGCTAGAAGGGTGGATTTGCTACCCAAACACAGTCTCAGGTCCTTTTGACTTAAGCAAAAGTGAAACAGAATTACTAAATACTCGTTTCATACACTCACTTTTGTGTAATAGTGACAGGAAGGCCAGGCCTGGAATTCAGACTGTGCAGGCACTTGTTTCTTGTGTACTGACATTTAACACATACACTATCAGGGAAGGGCCAGAATGTTTATCCTGTTACAAGGGTCAAAGGTCTCTGTGTCTTGATATGTGCCAGAGAATACTTTAGGAAAGACTGGGTTTTATACTTCTGGAAGTCATCAGAATATTGTACTCCTCCAAACCTAAATTCCCTTTCTATTGTACCTGGTTGGTCATTTCCTCCTAAATGCCACTTTGGTTACCCAGCACTTGGAGGACATGGGCTCAGATTGTCATTTTCTGAGGAGCTCTTTCTTGCCATCATTTTGTTCTTTCACAGCAGTGATCAGATTTTCATGAAAAATGGGATTTTTTAAAGCTACCCATGGCAGTTCTATTTCCAGTATTTTTAGATAGAAATGCAATATTGCACATGACCATAGTTTAGGGAGTCCATAATACACAATGTGGATGCTCATCTGGTGTTTTCAGCTCCTCATGAAGACTTCATGCTTTCCTGGGTTTGGGGCCATGATGTTGAGCAGTCACTGGATGGAGTTTGACCTGAAAGAATAAAGAGAACACAGGTGAACTGAAAGGGTGTCTTATTGAAACACTTTAATCTCAAAATGAGCAAAGGATTGTTCTTAGATGGGAGTTTAAATGCTGCCCTTCTTTTGAGCTATTCGTAAGTACATCGCAAACTGAGAACATTTAAGCCTTCCTCATACCCAGTGAGGATAGTATAGAAGAAAACAGATCCAAATCCCACACCCAAAAGGAACTGAGGAGGATGAGAGGAGCCCAGGTGTGATCATGTCACTCTGCTGCTTAATTCTCTACCACCCATAAAAGAAAAAGCTTCACAGGTGTTGCCAGTGGAAACAAACCTTTCTGCCAATGCTGGAGACATAAGAGATGCAGGTTCGATCCTTGGGTTGGGAAGATCTCCTAGAGAAGGAAATGGCAACCCACTCCAGTATTCTTCCCTGGAGAATCCCATGGACAGAGGAGCCTGGAGGACTACAATCCATAGGCCTGCAAAGAGTCTGCCACGACTGAAGCCCCTTAACATATAAAATAAGGTCCACACCCCTTCCTCTGATATTCAGGGTCCCTCTAAGTTGGACACAAACCCCCATATATTCTCTATTTACACCATGATCCCATTTATTGCTTTCCATGTTGGAAGACTTCTGTTCCACTGCAGGAAATAGGGCTTAATATTTTTTGTTGGGTTGTAATTTGTGTCACAAGTTAGCCATTGTTAATAGTGATTTCTGAGCTGGTTATTTAGGAAATGATCCAAGTGCTAGCTTCCTCTCTTCCTTATTTCTGCCTCTGAGCTCAAGAGAGGAGAAAACTTGACAAACACTCCTTCAGCTAGGTGATCAAGGTAAATATCAATGGTGATAAATCATGTTGATAGAATGTACCCTTGATATGATGTATTAAGAGTGGCACTTTGTCTCTCTGGTCTTCCTTCCCAAAACACATTATCACAGTTGAATACTTTGGACTAACACTTATTTTTATGATGACTGGATGTTGATTTTTATTTGATGCTTTTCTGTATTGACATTGGTCTGATTTTTCTCACTCAATCTGTTATTGTAATAAGGCAATCCTGGGCTTATGCATTCCCAGATCCATCCCTCATTCCTCCTTGCTCTGTTCTAGTGTATACAGGAGCTGACTCCGACAGGCTGCAATCAAACTAGCAAACAGTTGGCTGCCATTTTGGTTCAGCTTACCAGAGACACCAGCAAGAGATTAGAATCCTGGAAGACAGAGAAGTCAAAGATTTTTCTCCTTCCTCTGACTTCTCCCCTGGTGGCTCAGATAGTAAAGTGTCTGCTTACAATACGGGAGACCCGGCTTCAATCTCTGGGTCAGGGAGATCTCCTGGAGGAGGAAATGGCAACCCACTCCAGTACTCTTGCCTGGAAAATCCCATGGACAGAAGAACCTGGTAGGCTACAGTCCATGCGGTGGCAGAGAGTCGGACATGACTGAGTGACTTCACCTTCACTTTCTGCATCAGGTGGCTTGTCCTTCAATGGTTCCATATTCTCCATGGCTCCTGCCATTCAACCATGAGATTGACCCATCCTGGCTCTGAATCCTGTTGAATCCAACACCCAAGTTCCAGTAACACGATCTCCTTTCTTTGTCCTTCCATCCTAGAGGTGAGTGATTTCCTCATGTTGCTAATAATTGGGTTTCCCAATTCTCTCCTGCTTGGCTTCTTACCACTTTTGTAACCAACCTCATGCATTAAGTTCCCTCCATTTTACATATTTGCAGTGGCTACTATTTTCCTGGACAATCCTTGGCTGTTACATGCAGCCAATTATAATGACTGACCTTCTAGTGTTAAACTCCTTTGCATTCCTGGCATAAACCCATCTCTGTCACCAGCAGTTAAAAATGTTTGTCTCTTCTGTAATTAATAAAAATAATAATAAAACAAAATACCCCTGGGCCCTGAAACTTGCCCCAAATAAAGTATCTTTCACCATCATCTTCACAGCCTTCTCAAAACTAATTTTTTACACTCACTCATTTTGGGGCATATATTGAAAAATTCAAATAGCATACATAATAGAGTGATTTAGTCAACTTGTAAAAAAATTCAAGCAATATACATGAAGTTAAATAGCATGGCTTGTGTAACAGAGCCAAAATGATACTCAAAGGAAAATATATAACCTTAAATAGGTGTATTAGAAAACAAGAAATATTTAAATCACCCAAGAAATTCAAGAAGCTAGGTAATGAACATCATATGAAACCTTAAGTAATAGAAGGTAGGGGATAATGAGGATAAGTGTAGAAATAATGAATTAGAAAGCAGTAAGGCCAAACAAGAAATGCCAATTACTTGAAAATATTTATGAAAAAGACTTTTTTTTTCCAAAATATGACCAGATACTAAAGAAAAAATATAACATGTAAACAATATAAATTAAAAGTGTATAAACTATAGATGCAAAAGATATTTAAATGCTGTAAAAACACAGCAAATATGTTATATGATTCCCTCAAGATAAGCAAATGGTGATCAAAGAAAATTTTCTCCATACGAAAGTATTTCAGGTAATAAGGTAAAATTGAATGAGAGAATTTGAAAATTGCCCCTCTGCAACCTCCAGTGGGTAAATGAAGGTGAGGATCATCAATGACTGCCAACTCAGCACAAAGGACAACAGGCATTATGTTCTTAATGGAAGTACATGGTGTCACCTAGGTAGCAGGCTTGTAAATAAACAAGTTAATCAAGCTTCTACCTGTTACTACCAATTTAAAAAACTGTTGAGGGGCCAATCTGATTTTGGTGTTGATGATCTGGTGATGTCATGTGTAGAGTCTTCTCTTGTGTTGTTGCAAGAGGGTGTTTGCTATGACCAGTGCATGCTCTTGGCAAAACTCTATTAGCCTTGCCCTGCTTCATTCTGTACTCCAAGGCCATATTTGCCTGTTACTCCCGGTGTTTCTTGACTTCCTACTTTTGCATTCCAGTCCCTATAATAAAAAGGACATCTTTTTTGGGTGTTACTTCTAAAAGATCTTGTAGGTCTTCATAGAACTGTTCAACTTCAGGTTCTTCAGTGTTACTGGTTGGAGCATAGGCTTGGATTACCGTGATATTGAATGGTTTGCCTCGGAAACAAACACAGATCATTCTGTCGTTTTTGAGATTGCGTCCAAGTACTGCATTTTGGACTCTTTTGTTGGCCATGATGGCAGAGACATTACTTTGTCAACAAAGGTCCGTCTAGTCAAGGCTATGGTTTTTCCGGTGGTCATGTATGATGTGAGAGTTGGGCTGTGAAGAAAGCTGAGTGCGGAAGAATTGATGCTTTTGAACTGTGGTGTTGGAGAAGACTCTTGAGAGTCTCTTGGACTGCAAGGAGATGAGAGGTCAACAGGCAGGAAGGCCAGGGGTCTCCAAACGGAAGAAATAGGCTGTAAGTGCCAGACATTTTTCTCTCTCTTAAGCGGCAGGAGGAAACAAACCAGCGATATTTTTTTCTTTTCTATACAAATTTAAAAGGAGGTTTCTCTTAAAATGCTGTGTTGCCATGACACCTGGTTTCACCTGAAGCTAACTATTCTCAAACCTTGAGTTAACCAATACATTTTTTATGGAAATGTTTATCGTAAAGCTATGTTGATTTACCCCAGACTCTGTAAGTTCCGCCAAATGGCCTAACCTACTTACTTAGATATCGTTCCCCTAATCTATGTAAACGAAACTATTTGTTTGGTAATCTGCCCTTCTACAAGATTCAAGTCAATTGTTTTATGGCCAGCGATGAATTATCTGGTGCCATTCTAAATTCTAAGACATTCCTTTCTTTTCATTAACAGACTGTGAGTGACTATATAACTTACAGCTAAAGACTAGGAGGTGGGTACTCTTTCCTCCCCCTTCTGATGCCTATGTCAGAAGCTTTCTCTATTTCCTTTATACTTTAATAAAACTTTATTACACAAAAGCTCTGAACGATCCAGCCTCATCTCTGGCCCTGGATTGAATTTGTCTCCTCCGGAGGCCAAGAATCCCACGTCTTATTGTTCAGCAACAACCTTTCAGAGATCCAACCAGTCCATCCTAAATGAGATCAGCTCTGGGTGTTCATTGGAAGGACTGATGCTGAAGCTGAAACTCCAATACTTTGGCCACCTCATGCGAAGAGTTGACTCATTGGAAACGACCCTGATGCTGGGAGGGATTGGTGGCGGGAGGAGAAGGGGACGGAAAAGGATGAGATGGCTGGATGGCATCACCAACTCGATGGACATGAGCTTGGGTAAACTCCGGGAGTTGGTGATGGACAGGGAGGCCTGCCATGGTGCGATTCATGGGTTTGCAAAAAGTCAGACATGACTGAGCGACTGAACTGAACTGAACTGAGGGGCCAAACGTGCTAAATGACATCAAACTGTTTCATTCAACATAATCTATATTATGGGAAACTTGAAAAATACAAAACCTGCTTTTTTTCACAACAAAAACTACAGGAAAAGAAGATGATGCAAAAAGTTTCCCTATTGATTAAAAAAGACTTAAGGAACATAAAAAGAATTTTTTTTTTTTTAGTTGATTTCAGAGGCTTTTCAGAATGAATACGGTCCTTCTGGTTGTTGTGATACAAACAAACTAAAAAACAAATTAAGGTATAAGATAAATGTGGGAAATTGCTATATATCTGCTCTTGTTAAAACATTTAAATTTGGGGGAATGATCGTTGTTTTGGGTTTATGTTTTATAAAAGATTCCTTGTGTTTTAGATATGCATACTGACATACTTAGAGATGAAACACCCTGATGTCTTGGACTACCTTCACATTAGTCCATTGGCAGAGATGTGGAGAAGGTAAAGGTACATTGGAACCAGATTGGCCATGTACTGCAGATGATTGATGCTGGCTGCAAAGTATATTGGGTCCCTTAAGCCATTCTCTATTGCTCTATGTGTCTTGCAGTTTCTCTTATAATAATAAAGTTTTATTATAACTATCATGCAATTAAATTTGAAATTCTGGGTGAAATGGACAATTTTATTTTTTAAACGACTAAATTGGTCCATAAAGAAATAGAAAATTTTAAACAATATGAACTTTAACTGTACTCAACACCCAAGCTACCCTCTGATGTTCCAAGACAGGCAGTTTGGATGGCCAATTCTACCAATCGTCAGGGAAAGTTAATCACCGTCTTCAGTAAACTCTTGTGAAGCACACAAGAAAACTGGGGAATTATTTATTTTCTCAGACTAGCTTTCCTTTACCATAAAACCAGATGAGTACCCCCACTCCTGCCATGAAAAGAACACTTGAGCAAAGTTCACCCACACAGTAGCAAATATCCTAAGCAAACTAATAGCATATTCAGTATAGCAGTGAATTACATGAACAGACAGGTTATGGCTAAAGAATGAAAATATGATTCAAACTAGAAAATAGCTCAATTATAATTCTCCAAAATAGTAAATTAGGGGAAATCATTGAAGCATGTAAATGGATGTGGAAAAGTCTCTGAAATCAATTCAATATGAGCACAACTTTAACAAATTAAGATTAGAAAGGAACTTCCATTTCCTAATATCTACAGCAAACATACTTAAATGTGAAATGTTTGATGCATTCCCATCAGAGTGCCAACAGCCACCAGGCCCTGCAAGTTCTGCCCAGTTCCTCAGGCGCATCCTGCAGCCCAACACATGGAGCTCCCCACACCCGCTCGCCTCCCCGATGAAGAACTGAGGCCGCGGGGCTTGGGCATCTTCCCAGGACCAAATGCTAGTGAGGGCCAGGGTAGGCTCAGAACCCTGATCTCAATTCCTCTGGAGACCCCTCCCTTCCCGCCTACCCCAGGCCTCGGCCTGACCTTCCAACTTCTCACACCTTCCTCCTCTCAGTGCTATACGATGCCTCTGCCTCAGAGGTGACAAAAAGCAGGCCCGTGGAAGGAAGGGGACAAGGAGAATCAGAAGTGCTGTAGGGCTGCTCTGGGGTTTGCTGAGAGCTGACTCTACCGGCGGCCAGGATTTCTTTCCAGTCCCAGCGCCTCCTGTGTGAGGGCAGTGCCCTGTTCCTGCTGCTGCCATGGGACCTCCTGCCTAACTGAACCTGCCAGGCTGACCAGCTCCTCGCTGCTGCCCCTGCTCAATGCTGCACAGGAGGATCTCCTGTCCTTCCCTAGACAGAGCATTCCGACTCCCTGCAGAAGTCCTCCAGCTGTCCCAGCCCTCACTCTGGAATCCCTCTGACATCTACAGTCCCTTTGCTTTGGCTAGTAAAATTTAGACACCTGGTAATCCTTCTGGGCAACTTTAACACATTCTCCAAATGCTTTCCCATTTGGTGTGTGAGTGCTCCCATTTGCCATGTAATCAGCTGGTTCCTTGGACATAAACCTGAAGTTAAAGAGAGGGATTTTTACTCTCCCCGCCCCCGACATTTGCAGCCAGATTTTTTTTTTTTTTAATTTTTTTATTAGTTGGAGGCTAATTATTTCACAACATTTCAGTGGGTTTTGTCATACATTGATATGAATCAGCCATAGATTTACACTTATTCCCCATCCCGATCCCCCCTCCCACCTCCCTCTCCACCCGATTCCTCTGGGTCTTCCCAGTGCACCAGGCCGGAGCACTTGTCACATGCATCCCACCTGGGCTGGTGATCTGTTTCACCATAGATAGTATACATGCTGTTCTTTTGAAACATCCCACCCTCACCTTCTCCCACAGAGTTCAAAAGTCTGTTCTGTATTTCTGTGTCTCTTTTTCTGTTTTGCATATAGGGTTATCGTTACCATCTTTCTAAATTCCATATATATGTGTTAGTATGCTGTAATGTTCTTTATCTTTCTGGCTTACTTCACTCTGTATAAGGGGCTCCAGTTTCATCCATCTCATCAGGACTGGTTCAAATGAATTCCTTTTGACGGCTGAGTAAAATTCCATGGTGTATATGTACCACAGCTTCCTTATCCATTCATCTGCTGATGGGCATCTAGGTTGCTTCCATGTCCTGGCTATTATAAACAGTGCTGCGATGAACATTGGGGTGCATGTGTCTCTTTCAGATCTGGTTTCCTCAGTGTGTATGCCCAGAAGTGGTATTGCTGGGTCATATGGCAGTTCTATTTCCAGTTTTTTAAGGAATCTCCACACTGTTTTCCATAGTGGCTGTACTAGTTTGCATTCCCACCAACAGTGTAAGAGGGTTCCCTTTTCTCCACAGCCTCTCCAGCATTTATTGCTTGTAGACTTTTGGATAGCAGCCATCCTGACTGGCGTGTAATGGTACCTCATTGTGGTTTTGATTTGCATTTCTCTAATAATGAGTGATGTTGAGCACCTTTTCATGTGTTTGTTAGCCATCTGTATGTCTTCTTTGGAGAAATGTCTGTTTAGTTCTTTGGCCCACTTTTTGAATGGGTCATTTATTTTTCTGGAATTGAGCTGCAGGAGTTGCTTGTATATTTTTGAGATTAATCCTTTGTCTGTTTCTTCATTTGCTATTATTAACACTCTCCGACATAAATCACAGCAAGATCCTCTATGACCCACCTCCCAGAATATTGGAAATAAAAGCAAAACTAAACAAATGGGATCTAATGAAACTTAAAAGCTTTTGCACTACAAAAGAAACTATAAGTAAGGTGAAAAGACAGCTGCAGCCAGATTTTAATGAGTGTCTTTGAAACTGGCCACCGGACCCATGCCTAGATGAATGAGCTTAGTAGGTGGTCAAAATCCAAAGCCTCCACCTTACGGGATAGATGAGGAAAGACCCCAGAAGTGGAGCCAAGGTTTTCAAAGCTGAACTCTTGAAAAGTGAGGGATCCTTCTCAGAGATGAAAATATAGTTCCTTGGTAGCTCAAATTTTAAAAGAAAAAATAATTAGCCAGGCTTCCTTGGCCTCTTGTCTGGTACCTGACCCACAGGAAGGTCATGGTAGTCAGTGTGTCTAATGGTACCCGGGCAGGTGCTCAGGGAAGTCCAGTTGTGTGGAGGCAGCCGAGACTCCCAGGAGAAGATACCCTTGCACAAAAGGAAAGAGACCCTTCTCAATCGACTGACGCTACAGTCAGTATTACAGTCAGGAACACAAAGGGAAGTACAGAAATGTGCTATGTGGTGATGTGCAAATCCACCTGACTGACATGTACATGCTCCTCTTAAGATTAATGTGACACAATGGAATATTACCTATTAAAAAGAATGCATTTGAATCAGTTCTAATGAGGTGGATGAAACTGGAGTCTATTTATTATACAGAGTGAACTCAGTCAGAAAGAAAAACACCAATATATATGGAATTTAGAAAGATGGTAACAATGACCCTATATGCAAGACAGCAAAAGAGAGACAGATGTAAAGAACAGACTTTTGGACTCTGTGGGAGAAGGCAAGGGTCGGATGATTTGAGAGAATATCACTGAAACATGTATATTACCATATGTGAAATAGATCGCCAATCCAGGTTCAATGCATGAGAGAGGGTGCTCAGGGCTGGTGCAATGGGATGACCCTGAGGGACAAGATGGGGAGGGAGGTGGGAGGAGGGTTCAGGATGGGAACACACGTTCACCCATGGCTGATTCATGTCAATGTATGGCAAAAAAAACCACTAGAATGTTGTAAAGTAATTAGCCTCAAATTAAAATTAATTAATTAATTAAAAAAAAAGATTAATGTGACATTGTGTTTGAAAACATTTGACATATAGAAGGCACTTAAATATCTGAAGAATATCAAGGCAAATATGGCCTTCTCAGAAACTCTTCCAAGAAATGAAGAAGCTAGTCATAACAAATGATAATGGCCACTCTTAATTGAGTGCATATTATGGATCACTGTATGAGAGGGACTACAAGTGCTCTTCCATATCTTGTCTTCCTTTCCTCCACCCCAGACACAGGGGACGCTACATCGCCTGTCCACTTGCAGTTAGGAAGGGTCATGGGACTAGCCATCGCCACCAAGATACAAGCAGGTGCATTGTTGGTCACATCTGAAGCCAGTATGCCATCTCTGTGCTTTCTCTTTCACTCAGCAGCAAACATGGTAGTCCAATGGTAAAACTCCAGAATGGAAACAGCATGTGAACTTGGGCCCCCTGAGGTCAGAGTTAGTGTCAGGTGCTGTCATGTCCAATCCTTTGCAGCTCCGTGGATTGAGGTTCACCAGGCTCTTCTCGGATGCTCCAGGCAGGAATACTGGAGTGGATTGCCATTCACTTCTCCAGGGGATCTTCCCAAACTAGGGATAGAACCTGCATCTTCTGTCTCCTGTGTTGCAGGTGGTTTCTTTACAGTCTGAGCCACCAGGGAAGCCCACGTTGAGCCATTCAAATTTCAGGTTTTGCCTGTTGTGTCAACTAGCAGTTACTTTAGCTGATATATAGCTACTATTTTGGCTTTCCTGATGGCTCAGATGGTAAAGAAACCACCTGCAGTGCAGGAGACCTGGGTTCAATCCCTGGGTCGGAAAGATCCCTGGAGAAGAGCACGGCAACCCACTCCAGTATTCTTGCTCGGAGAATCCCATGGACAGAGGAGCCTGGCGAGCTACACCCATGGGGTCTCAAGGAGTTGGACATGACTGAGTGACTAACACTAACTAATAAAGGTGTTGTTAGAGTTACTTAAGTATTGTATTTACAGTGATAATAGTGCATGCACTCTTCTCGAAGAAACTTTTAATTAAAACTTCAGAGAAATCATATTTTTCCATCTACAAAGTTTCTTCAAATTTCAGCCTCATCTTCAGAAATATCCACAACTAACGATCTGGTGTATGTAATTTTAAAGCTGATTCTAGACTCACACAAATAATTGTTTGTGAGTCTGAGAATGTGAGGACTGATTATGACCATAGCATGGCAGTGGCATGTGACAAGTTTATGTGGGCAGTACTTCGACAAGATGGCAGGTGAAGGGAAGTCCCTCACAACAAGAGATCTTGCAGAGATATGGTGGCAAAAACTCAACACCCAGAAGGACAAGATGTAATGGAAGTCCCAGAGGAAAAGGAATCAGAGAGTGATGTCACCTTCTTGCACAGTGGGGAATCCCTGGGTCAGAGAGCTCCAAAAGGCAGCAGTGGCTTGAAGTCTTACGGTTGCAAGTTATATTTATCTCATCTATGCCCAGTTACTGTTATCTATGCCCAGCAGGTTTCAGTTCAGGTCAGTCCCTCAGTCATGTCCGATTCTTTGCAACCCCATGGACCGCAGCAAGCCAGGCCTCCCTGTGCATCACCAACACCCAGAGTTTACTCAAACTCCTGTCCATTAAGTCAGTGATGCCATCCAACCCTCTCATCCTCTGTCATCCCCTTAGGTCCTCCCACCTTCAATCTTTCCCAGCAGCAGGGTCTTTGCAAATGAGTCAGCTCTTTGCATCAGGTGGCCAAAGTATTGGAGTTTCAGCTTCAACATTAGTCCTTCCAATGAACACTCAGGACCAATTTCCTTTAGGATGGACTGGTTGGATCTCCTTGCCACCCAAGGGACTCTCAAGAGTCTTCACCAACATCACAGTTCAAAAGCATCAATTCTTCGGCACTCAGCTTTCTTTATAGTCCAATTCTCACATCCATACATGACTACTGGAAAAACCATAGCTTTGACTAGACAGACCTTTGTTGGGAAAGTAATGTCTCTGCTTTTTAATTTTTTAATGTCTAGGTTGGTCATAACTTTTCTTCCAAGGAACAAGTGTCTTTTAATTTCATGGCTGCAGTCACCATCTGCAGTGATTTGGGAGCCTCCAAAAAGAAAGTCTGTTACCGTTTCCACTGTTTCCCCATCTATTTGCCATGAAGTGATGGGACCAGATGCCATGATCATATTTTTCTGAATGTTGAGTTTAAGCCAACTGTTTCACTCACCTCTTTCACTTTCATCAAGAAACTCTTTAGTTCTTCCTCACTTTCTGCCATAAGTGTGGTGTCATCTGCATATCTGAGGTTAGGGTGCAGTTTTTCAGGGTATGCCAAGAAAGCAGGTTCTAAATGGGGAAAATCAGTTTATCTGGGCTATATTCAAAGTAATTAGATGTTCAAAAATTTAATCTTCTTGGGGAATATTTTAGGGGAGGGCTCCATCTCACACTTCTGTAACCATTCTGTAGCACACTCCACTCCTAGCCCCAAGCTTAACTTGCCTTCCTATTGTGCCTGATGGGTCATTTCGCCCTAAATGCAACCAAGGTTCCCCCAGCACTTGTGTGACACTGGCTCAGCTTGTCATCCTATGAGGAGCTCTCTCTTGCCACCATCTTGTTGCTTCACAGATTTGATCTGAGTTTCCTGGAAAGTGGGACTTTTTACAGTTACCCATGGGCTAAAATGGTTTGTTGATGTTGGTTGTATAAGTTTCAGGCATCTCTCCTACAGAGGTTTGCAGATATGTACTTGTGTCATTGCCCCCTTTTGTGTTTATGGTCATGTTGACATGTATTGGGAGCCAAATATACTTGATCTGACCAGATCATGTGATCTGTAAGAAATTTTCTGATCTTCTACTGACCGCCAAGGCCCAAGGTGGCCACCAAGACCACAAAGCATGACATGTGAACTTTGACTTGAGCAACCATCATCTAATAGGGGATCTGGCCACATACTCTTCACGGAGTTCTAGAGGCAAGATTATGGAGTGGATTGCCATTTTCTCCTCCACTGGACCACGTTTTGTCACAACTGTTCACTGTGACCTGTCTGTTTTGGGTGGCCCTGAATGCCATGGCTCATAGCTTCATTGAGTTATGCAAGCCCCTTTGCCTCAACAAGGCTGTGATCCATAAAGGGTACCCTGATGCTGGGAAAGATTGAAGGCAAAAAGAGAAGGAGGCTGCAGAGGGGGAGATGGTTATATAGCATCACCGAATCAATGGGCATGAATTTGAGCAAACTCCGCGAGATAGCATAGGACAGAGGAGCTTGGCGTGCTGCAATCCACGGGATTACAAGGAGTCGGACAAGACTTAGCAACTGAATAACAATAAATGGCCACATAAGAAAGTTCCATCTTTATGTTCTAGAAGTGCCAAGGCATATAGACAACAAAAATGGGTAATTACATATATGTTTGTTTTTGAGTAAGAATATTTAGTCAGACTTAGGTTTAATGGAGTTGTCAAAGAACAGAGGCTCTGAATCCAGCCAGCCTGGATTTCAATCCTGACTCTGCCACTTGCTGGCTATGTGACCTTGTGTAAGCTTTCAGCCTCTCTGTTCCTCAGTTCCATCATCTGTAAACCACAGATAGCAATAGTACCTAACTCATGCGGCAGTTATGAGGACAAAACCAGGTAATATCTGTAAAGCACATTCAACAGCACCTGGCACATAGTAAATGCCAAGTGAGTGCTTATTAAATCAGCAAATTCTGACCTCACCAGACACTGCTGTGTAGGATTCTGTCATTCAGCTCGGTAAATGGAACTTGGAGAGTTTGTAAAACAGGGCTAAAACTTGTGCTCCACTGAGCTGTGATGAACTTGAAACACTAGGCCTTGTGCAAAGCATGCTGTATGGTTATCCTTAACGGAGGCCTGGAAACCCTCGGATCCTTCCATGCTCCAGAGTTTGCTATTGCACCTCTCGACTGTTCTTACTGTTTCTGCAACCACCCAGTGGTCAATTCTGTGAAGTCCCTTAACATCCTGAATGTAGTCCATGAATACACCGGCTTATTGCAGGATGCATAAATACATCATAATAACAATGGTAACTGCTTATCAGTACACTGCAGGTTATACAGTCCATCATGGAGATGATCTTATTTGCTAAAACAAGCAACAGGGCACAATAGACTTGAGATTCTGGCTTTTGACTGAGCTGGAACCAAATAAATACATCGGGAGCTTTATTCCTAGAGTTTTGACAGAACACATGGATGGCCTCCCTTCCCAAGACTTAAGCCTCTATTAGCTAAACTGCAGGGTATAACTTGTGTTTCACTGTCCCAGTCATCTCTGCTGCCATTTCAGATCACAGAGGTCACAGTAATGATTTGAAACCAGATGTTTGCTATTCCTTAGCCTCTTCTCATGTAAATAAATAAGTATCAGTAGATCAACATCCTGACATGTGCTGCTCATCCCCAAACACTCATTTATGCCTTTTCTACCACCCTCTCATGCTGGAATCAAGATTGCTGGGAGAAATATCAATAACTTCAGATATGCAGATGACACCACCCTTATGGCAGAAAGTGAAGAAAAACTGAAGAGCCTCTTGATGAAAGTGAAAGAAGAGAGTGAAAAAGTTGGCTTAAAGCTCAACTTTTTTGGCCTAAAGCTCAAAGATTCAGAAAACTAAGATCATGGCCTCCAGTACCATCACTTTACAGCAACTAGAGAGGAAAACAGTGGAAACAGTGGCTGAATTTATTTTTTGAGGCTCCAAAATCACTGCAGATGGTGACTGCAGCCATGAAATTAAAAGACACTTACTCCTTGGAAGGAAAGTTGTGACCAACCTAGGGAGCATATTAAAAAGCAGAGACATTACTTGGCCAACAAAGGTCCGCCTAGTCAAGGCTATGGTTTTTCCAGTAGTCACATATGGATGTGAGAGTTGGACTGTAAAGAAACCTGAGAGCCCAATAATTGATGCTTTTGAACTGTGATGTTGGAGAAGACTCTTGAGAGTCCCTTGGACTGCGAGGAGATCCAACCAGTCCATCCTAAAGGAGATCAGTGCTGAGTGTTCACTGGAAGGACTGATGTTGAAGTTGAAACTCCAACAATTTGGCCACCTGATGCAAAGAGCTGACTGATTTGAAAAGACTCTGATGCTGGGAAAGATTGAGGGCAGGAGGAGAAGGGGACGACAAAGGATGAGAGGGTTGGATGGCATCACTGACTCAATGGACATGAGTTTGTGTAAACTCTGGGCATTGGTGATGGACAGGGAGGCCTGGCGTGCTGCAGTCCATGGGGTCACAGTCAGACAGGACTGAGGGACTGAACTGTATTGACCTGAACATCCTTCTCATGGGCATGTGCTTTTGTTGGCCATCAAACACATCCTGCTGCTATAGCAGAGGTAACTGGGAGCCTTGGCCCAAGTGAAAAATTCATATCTACAAGAATACTCATTGTTTGTGATCAGCTTCTAATTAGTTCCATCATTTCTGTGCTCTTCTGAGCCCAGCTCTGTGTTTTTCCATATGTCTGCTTCCCTGGTACCTGAAGATGCATGTTGCTTTCCAGCACTGGTGGTCAGTAGCCCAGGGTAGACAAAATAACCCAGCGCCTGCAAAGACAGTTCCCTACAGGGACGGAGCGCCAGTGAGATGAGCCAGACAGGCAGCTTCCTGTGATGCTCTCAGAAAAACAGCTCTTTTTAGGGGCCACTTCTGTTATAGGGACCCCAAACAAGTTGCTTTAAAATTAGTTGTGAATACATTAAAACTGCCATTACTCAAAATCACCCAGTGTCTCAAGAAACTTTGCAGGCCTTACCTTGGGGCTTAATTCCTGAATCACATCAAGAGATGCCACACTTCCAGGCACGTGGGAGGTAGCCAATCAACTGTGACCCAATTTCCTGGGAGATGTCAGGCTGGTGGAGAAGCTGAAGGATTCAAGGGCATGCTAGTAGGTTTGTCCACACTTGTGTTTTCACTTGTAACATAATGGAAACTCCTCCTTCCGTCTTCCCTGCCACCTTTGCTTTTAGATGTATATGATGTTGAACCTGGAAAGGCCCTGAGGGATTGTATACGGCAAGAAAAGTTATCTTGGTCCTCCTAGTTTATTCTAGGTTATTCTGGTTATTCTGGTCCTCCATGAATGACTCTCTCTGACTTCTCTGATCTAATCTTCAGATAGTCTGCTGCTCACTCCTGATACATGTATATAATACCATTGTACCAGGGTATACCAGTATATTGGTATATACCAGTGTACCAATTTATACTGATGTAAACCCAAATGTACACTAATTGATGAATAAATAGAATGTGTATCTATGCAGGGCTTCCCAGGTAGCTCAGTTGCTCAATGACTTATTATTCAACCGTTAGAAACGAATGAACTAAAAACTTAAGGGGAAAAAAGAAGGAAGTACTGATACTTGTTCCAACCGGAACCAACCTTTAGCTAATTGAATGGGTTAGGTTCCAGAGAATGGCTTTTCTTTCTAGAGAAGGATGTGAAGGGTAATTTGTAGCTAGTCATTTTCTAGAAGGGGATTCAGATGTTGGGTAGGGCTTGGAAGTAGAGGTATATATACACTCACACACATGAAAGGTTCTCTCTGGTTGAGCTTACTGGTGCAACACCTAGAGGAGGGATGTAACATTTTAAAAGGACAACTTTTGGAAGGATATGAAGAAAGTGCAACCCATGGCTCTGATAACAGCTGAAACTCACCTACAGCCTCCAATCCATGACAGGGCAGCAGCATTCCCAGCATTCTTGCTGTTCAGGCTGAAGGGATGTAGCAAAAGGGCAGGTATTCCAAAGCCCTTGTGAGGCATCTGCTGACTGGCTATCAGCTGCAGTGTCAAGAGTAACATCAGCATCCCAAACACGAGGGTCCCTGGCACTCATCATGTGTGTTAACTTCCCTGAACAAGCACCAGCAGATGGTAGGGGAGGCCAGGCTTGGATCAACACTCTAGGGTGGTAACACCTGTTCGGGGTTTGGGAAGGGGGAGTTGAAGTTCTAAGCTCACTGACCTGCTTCAGAGATTCAGATCTGCTGTTCGATGCTGCAGGACACAAGTTCATTCTCAAGGAGGAACTGGAAGAAAGGAAGACTCCATAATCCATGTCACACACCAAGGTTTGAACACGCGGTTGGAATTGCTTCAGAGGCTGAGTTAGTAGTGGGGAGGCTCTGGTTTGCACAGTCAGGCAGGGACCTGCTTGTGTGTACAAGCTGACTCTCACACATATTCTGGTCAATATGCCATGGGCTCTGCGTAGGCCCCATCTATGGGGACAAATACCTTTGCCAAGTGAGAACAAAGGCAGTGGCCTCTACAGAAATGAAAGCTACAAGTGAAGCCTCAAGAGGTATAACTAGGCTACTGCTCTCTGAGCCAGGCCCTTGGTTGGACACATTGGGTGGTAGGATGAGAGGAAGGAAAATCAAGATGGCAATGTTATCAGGAGCCAGAAACACAGGCTTAGGGAACCGCCTTTTCCCCAGAGCCACTGACATGTTAAGTGGCCTCTTACCCGACTAGACTGGCCAAAACTGGATTGGCTTTGTGTTTCCTGTCTTTTTCCCACCCACGCCAGTACCTGAGCCTCCACACTCATCCAACCACCAATGTCCACCAATTCTAAGTCAGAGATGTCTCGACCCCGCTTTCTCCTATGGGCCATGGTCTGAATTCAAGCCCTCATTATTTCTGGTCTTCTAACTGCTGTCTACTCCCAGGACCTCAAATCTGCCTTCCACACTGCTGATGAGGAACTATCTAGGAGCACTGGCAGGACCACTGAGATAGGCTCTGGGCTTTCTGTAGGTAAGGGGAGGAAGTCTCCAGTTCAGAAGCAACCCACATCAGCAGTGTTGGACAGCCAATCTGGCATTCCACCCTGCAGCCTAAGGGGCAGAACAAGAGGCATGGAGCTGGCTGGCACTCCCGGGGGAAGTGGACTCTCAAGAAATGGGCCACGCAGAAATGTGGGCCTTGCACCTCCTCTGCCCTGTATGGAAATACCCAGTGCTTCCCACCTGACTCTTAAAAAATAGTCTTTGCACTTCATGTAACACCTTTCTTCAGAGGATTTCACAAAAGAAGCTCAAAGCAATCTGTTCATAGACCTGGTTCACAGGCATCCCTTCCCCAGCAGTGTCTGAGGGCAGGAGGAGAGGACAGGGGAGCAGGGCCCTGGCACTTACTTGGGAGAGTTTCTTCTGCTTGAGAATTCCTTTCTGGTCCTCTGAAATCTAACATAGAATCCCATTTAATATGAAGAATATAAACGAATAGCACTGTGTGTTTGAGCGGGAGACTGAGAATGGGGTGGGGGTGGGGCGCAAAGAAAGGCAGGAAACAGAAGGACTGAATGGTTAACAGTACTACCTCTTCTGGGAAGCAGGATGGGGGTGGGCTGTGTGGAAAGATTGCTCCTTTCAGTTTTGGGCTATATGATTTTTTATTGTTGTTGTTGTTTTCAAGAAAGTTTTTTTTTTTTCATTTGTTTTTATTAGTTGGAGGCTAATTACTTTACAATATTGTAGTGGTTTTTCTCATACATTGACATGAATCAGCCATGGATTTACATGTATTCCCCATCCTGATCCCCCCTCCCACCTCCCTCTCTACCCGATCCCTCTGGGTCTTCCCAGTGCACCAGGCCAGAGCACTTGTCTCATGCATCCAGCCTGGGCTGGTGATCTGTTTCACCATAGATAATATGTTACTCAGCCATTAAAAAGAATTCATTTGAATCAGTTCTAATGAGATGGATGAGACTGGAGCCCATTATACAGAGTGAAGTAAGCCAGAAAGATAAAGACCATTACAGTATACTAGCACATATATATGGAATTTAGAAAGATGGTAATGATAACCCTATATGCAAAACAGAAAAAGAGACACAGATGTACAGAACAGACTTTTGGACTCTCTGGGAGAAGGCAAGGGTGGGATGTTTCAAGAGAACAGCATCAAAACATGTATATTATCAAGAAAGTATTTTTATTGCTCGGGTGATGTAAAAAAAATACAATCTCTTTTTAACGTAAAGTATCATGAATACTGGTGAAAAATGTAATGAAGCATTTTCGTGGGGCAGTAAACCAATACCATGCAAATCTCAAACTGCTAAAATATTAAACAAGTAATGAACAGTTATATTGAATATAAATATAAATGAATATTGCTCTTGCTACTTCAAAGCAAGCTTTAGATCCTGGTTTTCTTGAACTTAAAGACATGGAAAGGAAAATATTTTTAGTATTAGATTATCAATAGAAGGTACTCATATCTTGCTTGTAGTGGCAGTTACAGAGCTTAATGTGCTTGTCAAAACTTAGCAGTGTACACGGAATATAGTGAATTTTACTCCATGTAACTTATGCCCCCCAAATAAGTAAAAGAATAGGTTATCATTAGAGGATGGTTGGCTGTCCACAAGTAACTACCGCTGCTAATTGCAGATTTTCTGCATGTAAGACTGTTTATCAGTTTAAATATATTAGTTCAAGTAATCTCCTCAATAAGTGTGACATCAATGGGTCATTAATTTCCATTTACAGATAAAATAATAGATGTGTGGAGATGTACTGTGAGCAATGGCACAGCTGGCAATCAGCTGGTCTGGGACAGGAATCCAGCTCTCACACCATGCACCTGCACTGCCCTACACGTGTCCATCCAGAGTGTCCATTGGTGATGCCATACTCCTTCCTGCTGGACATCCTTGGCCTCTCCAGGGAGAATCTGGGGTGAACTCCCTTCAAGTCACTGTTCAACCGTGTCTTTGGGTCCACCTTCATGTCTGAGTGATGCCAAGGCCACCAAAGGCAGCAGCCTTGCTCTCCCTGCCCACGTTCCCACCTACTTCTCCCAGAGCAGCCTTAGTGGATGATGTCCCAGTGTCCACCTGGTCAAGTTCCAAATAACCATCTGCCCACAGATGGACCCGCCCCATCGGAAGAGCAAAGCTAGAAGGATTGATCTAACTAGCGTGGTCCAGCCTCTATTACTCCATGTCCACCAAAGAATTCATCCCTGGTGCACCCTTTAATCTCTAGGGTCGAGCTCAGCCCCAGTGTCAGGAACCTCTTTGTGGGACTGAACCTCATGTGAGGCAACTCAGGACACAGGAGCGATGTGTCCAATCACGATTTGCTTGCTGGTGTATAGGCTCAAGCAACTCCGGTGTTCTACTTCCAGGAGGGAGGAAAGCACATCAATGCCAGGGACAAGCAAGGGCAGTGTGGAAAGCCAGTGGTGTGGGGGGTGGGTACAGGAGGGCCCTGGCCACCAAAAGTTCCCCCACTCACCTTCAGTCACCTGCTGCTCAGACACAGAACCCAACAGCAGAGTGGGAGGGGTAGTGAAGTGACTCTGTGCACCTGCCAGGAGCTAGAAAGGGGAGCAGGGACTGGGGCTGGGGACAGGGGTTGGTGGGGGCAGAATCCAGAGAAGAGCAACAGACCCCGGGAAGGGTACAAGCTTTGGAGAAGGCCCAGGTGCCCTGGGAAGGTCATGAGAGAGGGGGGCTCGGGGCCTGCGGAGGGACGAGGGGTGCTGGCCAGTGGCCTATGAGTTTTTGAAGACAGACGGTGGGCTTCTCCAGTGTCTGGAGAAAGCTGCAGAGTGTGGGGACAGAAGAGGATGCAGGGCTGTGGTGGGGAGTTGGGGCAATAAGCAGATTTCAGAGATGGGGAGAGGGCCTCAAGGCTTGGGAGAGGGAAGAGTGCTCCATGGAAGAGAGGGGTTCCGGGGAGAGGGCTCAGGATCAGAGGATCAGGATGGAGCCACAGGGTCTTGGGAAGAACTGGAGTCCTGGGAATTTCCAAGAGGACTCCAGGGGTCCAGGGAGGTCAACGGGGTCCAGGGAATGGATGCTGAGCTTAAGATAGGGCACTAGGGTCTTGGGAAGGAATTCAGAAACAAGGGAATGGCAGGCGCTCTCAGGAGGAAGAAGCACGAGGTCAGAGATGGGAGCACCCAGAGTACGGGGAGGGATGCGGGACTGGGAGAGGGCTTGGGGTCCTGGGGAGCAACACAGAATCCATAGGAAGAGCGTGGGGTCTTGGGAAGAGATGCAGATTCCAGGGATGAATGCCGGTCAAAGGGCTGGGGCCTCAGGGGGCTGAGGCAGCGCTTTACCTGCTTCAGATGGGGTCGTTGTCCAGGTCCCAGCAAATGTACGACAGGTTCACGTAGAGGATGAGCAGGATAGCGAAGAGGAACAGAGCCACGAAGATGGCCTTGGTCACCGGAGAGACCAGGGTCTGCATGGTCCCCCCGAGGGGGCACCGTGGGGTCCTGGAGGAGGGACAGCAAAGAGAGCAGTGCGGGCTGCCACCTGCACCCATGGAGAGACGCCCTGACAGGGAGGAAACTTCTGTGGGCCAGCATCCCTGGGGCACCTGCGTGCTTGGGGCCAAGGACTTGCCTGGTCTGGTGGAGACATCAGGTCCCCTGGACCCCCAGCCCCCAGGACTCCTTCCGTGTGGTGCAGCCTGGAGGCTCTGCCCTTGGCCGGTGGGAATCAAAGAAGCTTAAGGATGAGGGAGAACTGTCAGGTGCTGCAGGGCACCTCCAGAGTGGACCTGGGGTCTCCTTGAGGAGAGAGACTGGGGAGAGGTGTGGGGGTCTCCCCTATGTTCCCCAGGCCATCCCTAAAAGACGATCCCACTCATCTCCCTGGCACTTCGGGAAAGGACAGAGTGGGGAGATCATTCGCCAGACCCAGCCTGTCCCATCCTGTGGCCAACGCTACACACAGACATTTTCCTGCTCACAGTGACCGGTTCCAGGGCCATCACCATACTTTGGTGAATCTTTAGGAAAAAGTGAAAGTCACTGTGTTGTGTCCGACTCTCTGCCAGTCTCCTCCGTCCATGGAAATCTTGAGGCATCACTGGAATGAGTTTCCACTCCCTTCTTCAGGGAATTGAACCGGGGTCTCCTGCACTAACCCCGGAATTGAACCCAAGTCTCCTGCACTGCAGGCAGGTGCTTTACCATGATTCCTAGACACCAGGGAATCTGATCTCTAAGAAGGGAGGATCCAAAAGTAGCCGCGAGGAGCCAGGGCTGCTTGAACAAATCCCGAACCTCTCAAGGACCACCAGGGTGTGTCCACCTGTGTCTGGGGAGAGCCAAGGCCCACTCTGGCTGCTTTGTCTCCATTGCAACCCACGCCCCTACCCCCACCCCAACTCCTGCCCTCCTGTGCAGTCCACCGCTGGATTGGACCAATAGCATCCGCATCACCTGGGTGCAGAGAAGAGAACTGCTATCTCAGGCTCCACCCAGCTTCGCAGCGAGGATCTGCATATTAATGAGATCTCCAGAAGGCGGAGGGGCTTCCCTTGTGGCTCAATGGTAAAGAATCTGCCTGCAATGCGAGAGACCCAGGTTCGATCCCTGGGTCTGGAAGAAGCCCTGGAGACCGGAATGGCAACCCCAGAATTTCATGGACAGTGGAGACTGGCCAGGCTTCCATGGGGTCACAAAGAGTCAGACACGATTGAGAGACTGACATGTTCACTTCCAGGAGGGGAAGGGGGTAAGTTACCACGTGTTCACTGCCCCTTGTGCTGTGGTCCTCTGCCTTGTATAGTCTGTGAATGCAGGGTCATTGTGTCTTCCACAGTCAGGAGTGGTTTCCCCAGTGGCTCCTGCGTGCCTGCTATGTCGCTTCAAGCCAGTCCTGCGTTGGTCAGCGGGTTCTTTAACCCCTACCGCCACCTAGTGGCAAATAATTCGCCTAAATGCAGGAGCTGGGCTGGGAAAATTCCTTGCAGGAGCAAATGGCAACCCACTCCAGCATTCCTGCCTGGGAAATTCCATGGACAGAGGAGCCTGGTGGGCTCCATGAACAACTCAGCAAGAACGAATAGTCAGAAGTAATTGAGCCTGATTTCTTCAGTGGAGACTCTGGAAGCTCCAGTTAGTTACTCACCTAGCAAGAGTTGTTATCAGTTCCTTAGGAGCGTGATTTCAATCATTCTTGAGAAGAAATTTCTCCCTGACTGAAGAGCAAGGTCCACGGAGAAAAAAAATGATCTTAATGGTTTAAAGGAAAAGAGAAGTTAGGACTTCTCTTCCCAGCCCCATCCCACTTCCGAACCTCTGTTCTTGGCTTTCTCCTACTCTCCAGGTGGTTTCTCAGGTGGAGACAGGCAATAAATAGTGATTTCTGTGCTCTGTACATCAACCCTGCAGTCTAGCCTGTTCTAGTGGGAGGGAGAAGTAGCGCTTTGCCCATGGGATTGTCAGAAAGCATGATTGTCGCATTTGCAAGCACTGGCTGCACAGGCCAGGTCACCTTTCACTCCCTCAGCTGCCAACATACCATTTACCAGCCACTGTCAGCCACTGTTGGATGGAATGAGGCCACTTCCAATCTGAGTGAGATCCTGTGTGCTCAGTCGCTCAGTTGTGTCTAACTCTTTGCGACCCCATGGACTGCAGCCCGCCAGGCTCTTATGTCCATGGGATTTCCCAGGCAAGGATACTAGAATGGGTTGTCATTTCCTCCTCCAAGGGCTCTTCCCAACCCAGGGATTGAACACTCATCTCCTGCATTGCAGGCAGATTCTTTACTGCTGAGCCACATCATGAGATATCTCTGAATTGTCATATCGCTGAACAAGCTTAGCTCAGTTCAAGCAAGACGTGTTTTCCCATTGTCTTTGCTGCTAAATCCCTTCACTTGTCACTGCTCCTCTGAGTTAGTGTACCATGAGTTTCTCTGCTGAATGTTTTCCTATGGTGATAGCAACTTTCCTTCCTCAGCATCAGGCCAGGTGAGCAGGACCATCCAGTGTGTCAAATATTAGGCACCTACTGATGAGATGGTTGGATGGCATCACCGACTCAATGGACATAAGTTTGAGTAAACTCTGGGAGTTGGCGATGGACAGGTAGGCCTAGCAAGCTTCTGTCCAATGGGTGGTAAGGAGTCAGACACGACTGAGGGAATGAACTGAACTGACTATGTGCAGGGTATCTAGGGGGTACGACAGAAACCAGGATGGGAGTCTAGTGAAGGCCTTAGAACAGCATGCAGATACCTAGGGCAGAGGCAGGTGTGGGGTTTGCCTACTCAGATCTGAGCAAAGTTCAGAAGAGAGACTGAAGAGTGAGGTCAGATATGGATGGCAGAATGGGAGGAGGCGTCGTGGAAGAGCTAGCAATAGGAGAGAGGGGGGAATGTCACTGCATGTACCACTAACCCAGAAGGGTCAAGTGCAGTCCTATGTGAGCAGTCCCAATAGGGTCATTCTGTGGCTAGAACAGAAGGTTGTGGTGCAGGGCAAGACAAATGGAACACAGAAATGCAGATGCTGGTGGGGGCTCGATGGCTGATAAAAATGCATGAAGCTGCCCAGCTGCAGGAGAAACACTGGCCCGACACAAGAGCCGAGTGGTGTCAGTGCTCCACCCCCACCATTTGTTTTTAATTGAGCTGTAAATCCAGATTTTGATGTGGCCTCTCCCAATTTTAAATGGTTAGCAACCGTTGTGGAAATGCTAAAAGCATCCTTTCTCTCATACTGACTTGTCTCCCAGTCCTGTTCCCCCACATATGACTCCCTTTGCTTTTCTCTTCTCTCCTTTCCTAGGGTCACACTGTGCCGAGCCAAGATGGTACCTGTGGGTAACAGGTGGTGGGTGGGAAAGGGTGAGGGGTAGAGAATGTGCCATGGTGATTGAAACTACCAAGCTCAGTTACTCTCCAGAGAGGCAAGCAACAAGTTCCTGGTAGGTGCTCATCCTCTCTACCAGTCAGAAATAGCACCCAGGAGACCAAGACGAACAACTGTTCTACCAATTTTATTGACATATATTTTACATACCAGAAATTTTACTCTTCCCTCATTTTCAGTGTATCATTCAATGCATCTCAGTATTGAGTATGATGTTTGCTCTAAGTTTTTCTTTATAGATACCCTTATCAGGTTGAGGAGTTATTCTCCTATTCTTAACTCATTGAATAGTTGTTATTATAAAAGGGTGTTGGATTTCGCCAAATGCTTTTCCTGTATATATTGAGGTAATCCCGTGGTTTTTGTCCTTTCTTCCATTAATAAATACATGACATTAATTGATTTGCACACGTTAAAGCAACTGCATATCCGGGATAAACCCAACTTGACTATGCCGTATCATCCCTCTTATGTGGTGCTGGATCCAGTTGATCAGCATATCATTGAGCATTTTCTACATTTGTCATGGTGTATCATTGTCTTTCCTTGTGCTGACTTTATTCAGTTTGGTATATAATACTGGCTGGGTAGAAAGAGTTGGGAAGTGTTTCCCCTCTCTTTAACACTTTGGTACAGTCTGGAAAAATCAGTCTTCATTATTTTAATGCTTGGCGGAATTCACCAGTAAAGCCATCTGAACAAGGGCTTTTCTTTGTGGAAAGAATTTTTACATACTAATTCAAAATTCTTACTATTAAAAGAAATTTCTTTTATTTTTGACTGTGCTGGGACTTTTTTGCTGCATGCAGACTTTCTCTAGTTGCAGCTAATGGAGACTACTCTCTTGCTGTGGAGCATGGGCTCTAGGGTGCACGGGCTTCAGTACTTGGGGCACATGGGCCCAGTTGCTCCATGGCACACAGAATCTTCCAGAGATCAAACACCTGTTCCCCTCTGTGGCAGGCCGATACCTAATCATTGGATGACCAGGGAAGTCTCCAAAATCCTGACTTTTAATAGTTTCATTTAGATATTCTATTTCTTCTTTTTAAACATTCTTTGAAATATGTCTATTCATACAAATTCATATAGCACACGATTCACCCATTTAAAGTGTAAAATGCAATTATTTTTGGTGTGTTTGAAGAGTCAGACAAGCATAACCACAATCAATTTTAGAAAATTTCCAGCACACCAGTAAGAACCAAAGTGGATGAACATTTACAGAGACTGTATCCACCACCACCTTCCCCCAGCCCACCCCAGCCATGTATGTGTGTGTGTTCAGTTGCTCAGTCATGTCTGACTCTTTGCAATCCCATGGGCTGCAGCCTGCCAGGCTGTTCTGTCCATAGGATTTCCCAGCCAAGAATACTGGAGTGGATAGCCATTTCCTTACCAGGGGATCTTCCCAAGCCAGGTATTGAACCTGTGTCTCCTGTATTGGCAGGCGGATTCTATACCACTGCACCACCTGGGAAGCCCCCAGCCTGAGGTAACCATTAATCTTCTTTCCTTATCTGTAGATTTCCCTATTCTGGATATTTCATATAAGTGGAATCATAATATGTGGTCTTTGGTGGCTGGCTTCCTTCACCCTAGCATGGTGTTTTCGAAGTTCACCCGCACTGTCTTTTTTCATTTTGTTCTTTATGCATTTGGTGTCACATCTAAGAATCTACTTCTGAAATCCAACGTCATAAAAATGTACCTCTGTTTAGAGACACAGATGGACAGAACAGAATTTTGGACTCTGTGGGAGAAGGCGAGGGTGGGATGTTTCAAGAGAACAGCATCGAAACATGTATATTATCTAGGGTGAAATAGATCACCAGCCCAGGCTGGATGCATGAGACAAGTGCTCGGGCCTGGTGCACTGGGAAGACCCAGAGGGAATGGGTGGAGAGGGAGGTGGGAGGGGGGACCAGGATGGGGAATACATGTAAATCCATGGCTGATTCATGTCAATGTATGAGAAAAACCACTACAATCTTGTAAAGTAATTAGCCCCCAACTAATAAAAATAAATGAAAAAAAAAACAGCAGAAAAAAAAATGTACTTTTGCATTTTCTTCTGAGAGTTTTAATGGCTCGAGTCTGGGGATTGATCAAAGGACTGAGACTCTCTGCTTTTGTCATTCAGAATAGACTTTTGTTCATTTGACTGGTGACATCTCTGCTTGTACAGATCATGTAAGAACTTACTGGGCTTCCTAACTCTTTTACTTCTAGGAAGATTGTGAACAGCTAGATAAAACCATAGAGCTGCCCAAGTCAGATTCTTCTGATTGGTGCTTTGACTCTGCTCTCCATTACTGTAACCAGGCCTACCATGCCCTTGGTGGTTGTGTGCAGCCACTTTGCTCTGGCCATCTGGGGATCTAAATACTCCCACTGCCTTTAGGTTTCCCAGTTCAGAGACTGCAGTTCCTACCGTGAGTTCTGGCCTGCAGAGAAGAGCACTCACAGAGTTCTTCAAGTGGCTCCCCTCACAGTCTTGGTAAAAGGCATGTCTTTGGGATTCTCCCAGTATGGGTGAACAGGTGTTAAATGACAAATCCACACCAACAGTCAAATCTCCATAAACCTCTGAATGGCTTCCTCTGTATTAAACCAACACAGGTCTGACATTTCCACTCACTGTGGGTCAACTTTTGGCGCATAGTTCAACCAACCGGACAAACTAGTAAGAGCCCTTTCTAACTCCCTGAGTTGCAATATTAAATACAGAATTTATGCTTAGTGAATCATTTTGGCCTGATCTAGCTTTATATGGGGAGGCTGATCCCACTGGGGTCAGGAGGCTGCTTCCCACAGACAGTGGGGAGGATTCTTCTACTGGCAAGAATGACTCACCAGACTCAATGGGCTCAGTGTCCCCAGCTTCATCAGGGTCTTCCCACACAGCTGTATCACAATGTACAGAATCCCATTCTTTCTAAGTCAGGGCCCTCATTTTAACTGGAAACTCTAGGGGCAGAATTCAAGTTCAAGTCTAATTCAACCAGTTGAATGATGAGCATTTGCATGTGATCATTAGCAATCTCAACCCTGTATCTATAGGAGATTCATGTCTCCTTATGGGTACACATAGAATCTTTTGGGTCTTTTACTGTAAACTGAGCTAATCCTTTTCTTTCACCACTCTTTCCAACTACACTGGGGGCAACCAGAAAGCTCATCATATGTTTCAATATTCCAAAAATGTTCATAAGTATCATATACACAGTCACAGAACACCTTGCATCCAGCACTTCTTTTAAGTGGTTCATCAGGCATATCCAAAGGAGATATTTTCCATATATCTGTTGCCATAGACTATCGATGCTGTCTTTAGTACAGAATCATTAGCACCTTTAATCCTAATCAGATTACAGAGCTAATTCTAGAAACCCCAGAACCAATTAAGAAAACTCACTTTTTAAATTAAGTATAGTGGTTATACAGAACTATATGTTACAGATGCACACTATAGTTATTTACAATTTTAAAGGTTATACACCATTTATAGCTATCACAAAATATTGGCTATATTCCCCATGTTTTGCAATATACCCTTGTAGCTTATTTTATACATAATAGTTTGTACCTCTTACTCCCCTATTCCTACCTTGCCCCTATCTCCTTCCCTCTCCCAACTGGTAACCACTAATTTGTTCTTTGTGTCCGTGAGTCAGCTTCTTCTATTTTAATATTCAGTTGTTGTTCAGTTGCTCAGTCATGTCCAACTCTTTGAGAACCCATGGACTGCAGCACTCCAGGCTTCCCAGTATTCACAATCTCCCGAAACTTGCTCAAACTCATGTCCACTGAGTTGGTGATGCCGTCCAAACATCTCACCCTCTTCCCTGCCCTTCTTCTGCTGAATTCAAGATTTCCCAACATCAGGGTCTTTTCTAATGGGTCAGTTCTTTGCATCAGGAGGCCAACATATTGGAGTTTCAGCTTCAGCATCAGTCCTTCCAGTGAAAACTCAGGACTGATTTCCTTTAGGATAGACTGGTTGGATCTCCGTGCAGTTCAAGGGACTCTGAAGATTCTTCTCCAATACCACAGTTCAAAAGCATCAAGTCTTCAGTGCTCAGTCTTCTATATGGTCCAACTCACACATCCATGCATGACTACTGGAAAAACCACAGCTTTTACTAGATGGACCTTTGTCAGCAAAGCAGTGTCTCTGTTTTTTCATACACTGTCTAGGTTTGTCATAGCTTTTCTATGTCCATGGAACTCTCCAGGCAAGAATACTGGAGTGGGTTGCCATGCCCTTCTCCAGGCTATCTTCCCAACTCAGTGATTGAAGCTTCTTCTCTTATGTCTTCTGCCTTGGCCAGCAAGTTCTTTACCAGTAGTGGCACCTGGGAAGCCCATTTGTTAATTTTTGCTGTTATTTCCTTTAATATAGGAGCAAGCATCTTTTAGTTTCATGGCTGCAGTCACCATCTTCAGTGGTTTTGGAGCCCAAGAAAATAAAGTCTGTACAGTTTCCATTGTTTCCCACCTATTTGCTGTAAAGTGATGGGACCGGATGCCATGATCTTCGTTTTTTGAATGTTGAGTTTTAAGCCAGCTTTTTCACTCTCCTCTTTCATCTTCATCAAGAGTGTCTTTATTTCCTCTTCACTTTCTGACATAAGGGTAGTGTCATCTGCTTATCTGAGGTTATTAGTCTGTTTTATTTTTTAAATTCAACATCTAAGTGAGATCATGCAGTGTTTGTCTTTCTTGGTCTGACTCATTTCACTTAGCATATTGCCCTCAAGGTCCATCCATGTTGTTGCAAATGGCAAAATGCCATTCATTTTCATGGCTGTGTACTATTCCATTATGTGTATGTGGTGTGTGTGTGTGTGTGTGCGCGCGCCATGCCTTATTTATCCATTCATCCATTGATGGACACTTAGATTGCTTCCATATCTTAACAATTGTAAATAATTCTACTGTGAACATTGGGGTGCATGTATCTTTTCAAATTAGTGTTTTTGTTCTTTTCAGGTACATACCCAGGAATGAAATTGCTGGATCACATAGCTCAATGTATTTTTCTGAGAAACGTCCCTACTATTTTCCACAGTGACTGCACCAATTTACATTCCCATCAACAGTGCACAAAGATTCCCTTTTTGCCACATCCTTGGTACCATTTGTTATTTGTGTTCTTTTTGATGATAGCCATTCTCACAGGTATGAGGTGACATTTCATTGTGATTTTGGTTTGCATTTCCCTGATGGGTTAGTGATGTTGAACACCTTTTCATGTGCCTGTTAGCTGTCTGTATATCTCCTTTGGAAAAGTTTCTATTCAGTTTTTCTGCCCATTGTTAAAGTGTGTGTTTGTGTGTGTTTTTTTTTTTTTTTTTTTTTTTTACTGACACTGTGTTGTTGTTTTTTTTTGACCCTGTGTTTTTAAGCTATTTATATATGTTGGATATTAACCCCACATCAATCACTTGCAATATTTTCTCTCATTCAGTAGGTTCTTCTCACTTTTTTCAGTGGTTTCTTTTGTTATGCAGTGGCTCTTAGGTTTAATTAGGTCCCTGTGCTGTGTTAAGTAGCTTCAGTCATGTCTGACTCTCTGCCACTCTATGGACTGTAGCCCACCAGGCTCCTCTGTCCATGGAATTCTCCATGCAAGAATACTGGAGTGGGTTGCCATGCCCTTCTCCAAGGTATGTTCCCAACTCGGGGATTGAACCTTCTTCTCTTATGTATTCGGCCTTGGCAGGCAAGTTCTTTACCAGTAGTGCCACCTGGGAAGCCCATTTGTTTATTTTTGCTGTTATTTCGGTTACTATAGGAGATGGATCCAAAAACAAGGCTGTTGTGATTTATGTCAAAGAGTGTTCTGCCCATGTTTTCATGCAGAAGTTTTACATAATCAACCTTACACATCAGTCTTAAATCCATTTTGAGTTTGTTTTTGTATATAGTGTTAGATAATGTTCTAATTTCATTCTTTCACATGCAGCTGTCCAATTTTCCTAGCACCACTTACTGGAGAGAGTGTCTTTTCTCCGCTGTATACTGTATTCTTGCCTCCTTTGTTGTAGATTAATTGACCATAGGTGCATAGGTTTATTTCTATGATTTCTATCCTATTTCATTGATTTTTATGTCTGTTTTTGTGCCAGTACCATAGTGTTTTGATTCCTATAGCTTTGTAGTATAGTCTAAGTTCAAGAAGCTTGATTCCTCCAGTGCTGTTCTTTTTTTCTTTTTACTTTATTTGACAGAGCCTGGTCTTTGGTATGGCACATGGGATCTTTGATTTCATTGAGGCATGTGGGATCCTCAGGCATGGCATTCGGAACCCTCAGTTTTGGCACTTGGGGTCTTTTTAGATGTGGCATGCAGGGTCTTTACCTGCAGCCGCAGCATGTGAACTCTAAGTTGTGGCATGTGAATCTCAGTTGGAGCCTGCTAACTCTTAGTTGCTGCATGTGGAATCTAGTTCTCTGATCAGGGATCAAACCTGGGTCCCCTTTCTTTGAGAGAATGGAGTCTAAACCACTGGACCACCAGGGAAGTCCTTCCAAGGCTATTCTTTTTTCTATAGATGGTTTTGGCTATTTGGGGTCTTTTGTGTCCATGAAAATTTCTAGTTATGTGAAAAATGCCATTGGTAATTTGGTAGGGATTACATTGGATCTGTAGGTTGCCTTGGGTAGTATAGTTATCTTACAAAACTGATTCTTCCAATCCAAGAACATGGTATAATTTTCCATCTTGTGCTGTTATATTTCTCTCAATATCTTACAGTTTTCCAAGTACAGGTCTTTTACCTCCTTGAAGTGAAGTTGCTCAGTTGTGTCTGACTCTTTGCAACCCCATGGACTGAAGCCTACCAGACTCCTCGGTCCATGGAATTTTCCAGGCAAGAGTACTGGAGTGGATTGCCATTTCCTTCTCCAAGGGATCTTCCCAACCCAGGGATTGAACCCGGGTCTCCCTCATTGCAGGCAGATGCTTTACCATCTGACCCACCAGGGAAGCTTTACCTCCTTAGGTAGGTTTATTTCTGAGTAGTTTATTCTTTCGGATGCAGTTAAATGGGATTATTTAATGGTAAATGGGATAATATCCTGAAGTTATCTTTCTGCTTGTCACTGTTAGTGTACTGAAATATGAATCAACTTTTACATATTGATTTTGTATACTGTCACTTCACTGAATTCATCGGTGAGCTCTCGTAGTTTCTGGATGAAGAAGATGGGAGGTCTCTCGGCCAGAACAAAAGGGAACCTCAAGCTGCCATGGGCAGCCAAGGGGTGAAGGGGTGGTTGAGCATCTCTTAGGAGTATGCAGGGACAGCCAGAACATACAGAGAGGGAAGCGGGGCCTGGGGATTCAGCCATTGGCAGGGCGTGCCCTGCCACAATCCTGATAGCTGAGGAGGCAGCCGTGAGTGTTTGCGGGGTCCCAGACAGTCTAAAATGGAACTTGGCTTTTCAGGGATCTGAGGCATCCCTGGGTCACATAGGAGGCACTGAGTAGGGCTTCTGTCTATGGGAAACACTGGGCAATTCTATCTAGCTCACCTGAGCTGTCTCTAGAGACATTTAATTCAGGAGGTGTTTCAGCCCCCAGTTTGCAAGAATCGACAAGGAAGCCCCTCACTGATGATGGGAGGCTTCCAGCATGGAGTCAAGGTCCACTGGGAGATCAGTCCTTATGCAGACTTGCTGTGAGATACAGCCCACTTTCCCATAACCACATGGCAGGCTTAAGTGTCAGGAACCTCACCACCTCCTGTACCTCCCCTGAGTCCTCAGGACCCCGTGAGACAGGTGCCCCTAGGATTAGTTGGGAAGCAGAGGTCACAGTGGGTGAGCCAGGCAGCTGGGGATCAACAGCACCGAGGTGCCTGCTTTGGCATCTCCTCACCTGAGCCCTCTCTCTCATCCACTGGGCTGGGCTCCTGGGCCCCAGCTGGCTGATACCTCAAGGTCAGAGGCATTTCTGATTCTGGAAATCTCAGGAAAATCCTCAACCCCAGGAGCGGAGTTGGAGTGGAGGGCATTAACAGGGTGGACCGCCCATGTGAGTTGCCCTGCATGCCTGCCTCTTTGATGCTAGAGCATCAGGCCCCAGAGCAGGACGGCAACTGTCACAGCCTGGACACAGAGCCAGATGGAGGTCCCATGGATGGCGGTCTCAAGAAAGGGAGCCACACTGTGTGTGAAGGCTCAGGTGACTGCCCCCTGCCATGTGCCTGGGACTGCGGTGTGCAGAGCAAGGGCAGCCGGGGGTGGACATGGGCAGGCTGTGGAGCCCAGAAGATGATGGCCTGTCCTCCTCCTGTGTCCCTGGGACTTTAGCCAATTTCTCTACAGCCCCTACCCTGGGGTTCCCGCAGACCAATGGCAGGGCCCGGAGAGGGTCTGTGTGGGGGCTGGCTGCTTGGCCAGCAACAGTGCACAGAGGGCCGGGTGGCTGTACCCTTGACTATGGACCCCCCACCCTGGACGTGCCTGTGTTTGAGCCCAAGGTTGCCATGCACAACCCTCAAGTCAACCGTGAACACAGAGGAGGGGCTGACTTTGAGGGTCACACCTCTGTCTGTATGTGTCTGCCTGGCCCCAGGGCTCCAGGACCAGAATGCCATGCATGGTTTACACAAGGGCTGGGCCTGAAACTTCCCACCTGTGCACTAGTGTCATGGTGCCCACTGCCATGATGACCGTGGACCAGGAGGCTGGCACTCTGACTAGCCTGGGTGCAGCCGGCCCTTTATTAGGTCACTTAATGACTGTCTTGTGATGTCAGCCCCGAGCAAGCAGAGGCCTTTGGTGAGGGGCCAAGCACCCTTGTGAGCCTGGACTGCTCCTGGCCACTGTACTGTCCCTTTTCCAGGAAAGAGGGATGCACCGCAGTCCACATGGCTGTGGACAAGAAGGGCCCCGTGATGCACAGGGTGCCCGACTTCGGGGGGCTTTGCTTTCTTCCAAACACAGGGGCTCCAGCCCTCAGCTCAGGGAGCTGCACTCCTCCCTGTGGACCTTTCAGTTGCCCTGGCCTAGCCCGTGCCCACGGGCCACTGCAGCTTCAAGCTGCTGCTGGAAGAGAGCGCTTTCCTGGCTTTGAGTGGAAAGCGTTTGTTGAAGAGGCTGCACACCAATGTGGTGCCCTGCCTGACGGGAGCGGGCAGCCTCCTCCCCCTCCCCTTTCCCAGGAAGAGGTGGACCATCGTCAACAGTCACTGCTTTGTGTCCATCTTCTGGGAGGACGGCACTTGCATAGGCATCAGTGAGGGGCTCTTAGAGAACCTTTTGGAGAGGGTGGGCTCAGACAAGCTGTTTGAGACAGACTGTATGAAGAGCTTCATCCACCAGCTTAGCCTGTATGGATTCAGCAAAGCGTGCCAGGGTTTGCTCACCTCGCTCTGCCTGACCAACCTGCTCACAGAGGAGCCCCCTGTCTATCTCCTGAGCAAGGTAAAGGCAGGGGAGTACCTGCTGGGCCCTGGGGGCAGGGTGGGTGCCAACCTCAGAGCCGCCAGGGACGGTGGCAGGTCTGCCGGGAAAGCTATGTGTAAAGATAGGACTGGGGACCAGCGTATGGTCCCTGGGTGGAAGCAGGTGGGGAGAGGGGTTTGTGTGCCTCTATGACTCCCTCATGGCTCAGACCTGAAATAATCCACCTGTAAGGAGGAAGACCTGGGATCTATCACTGGGTTGAGAAGATCCCCTGGAGCAGGGCAGAGCAACCCACTCCTGTATTCTTGCCACGAGAATCCCCATGGACAGAGGAGCCTGGTGAGCTATTGTCCATGGGGTCGCAAAGAGTCACACATGACTTAGTGACTAAGCACATGACGCACATAGCTGTGGAACAGAAGTCTAGTGCAGGGAACACAGGCCCTTTCCTGGGAAGTGTCCTGGTCAGCCGAGGAAGTGCAGGCCAGGGATCAACAGCTGCAGAGAAAGCAGAGAAGCTTCTGCAGTCTGCCCGCTGCAAATGTCGAGTCCCCTCTCTGGGTCTTGTATCAATACTCTTGGGCCACTCTGAGTCATTTTCCAAGTGCGAGAGTCAATGTTGAGTTCATGAGTGTTGAGGATAGGCAAGCTGGGACAGTGCCTCCTGTGGGACAGGGTCCCACTTTCTCCATGAGGCCTGGGAATGGCTGGGTGGGAGCATCCAGGGGCCTAGCCGGGCAGGTGCTGGATTCAGTAAGTCTTGTGAGACTCGGACTTTGCTATTCTCTCTCTCTCTCTCTCTCTCTCAGTGAACCCCCGTTACAGTTCTGCTGCAATTCCCTGATTAAGAGAGACAGCTCACACCTCCTGGGGCAGATGAAGAGGAGAGAGGGCATAAGTCTGCATCTCGGCAGGTGGAGGTCAGGAGGACAGCCCTGGGCATCGTTCCTGCACCAAACACCACACAGACACAGGACGGCCTTTCCCCTTGGCCTGAGGGTGCCCACGGGACTGCAAGCCACCTGGATCTTACCCCTGCCACCGCCATGGCCAGGACCTATGCCGTCCCTGCTGCTGGTCCGGGGACAGCAGCCACACCCCTCTTGATGGGTCCTGATGCCTGGCAGCCCTAGGGGACACAGACTCCAGTCTCAATAGTCCCTGTCCTGAGGAGGTGGCCCTGCCCATCGAGAGCCTGTGGCTCTGCTTCACCTGGCCTCCTGCCCAGATGGCTCCTTCTGTGATGGTGGTGGGCCCCACCACTGTGCCCACCCAGATCTTCAGCCTGCCCCCTGGCAGTTCCCAGTGGCCACGCTGGTGCTTCTGTGCACTTCCTTGATGCACATCGTGGCTCAGCCCCAGAACCCCTTCTGTTACTGCTCAGGTAGCCCCTCTTTCCCATAATCTCCAGCCATTCTTTCCCGTAATCCCCACCCCCTTCAGGTGCGTCCCCAGAGGACGCCAAATATACACCCTATTCAGAGAGGTAGAGGCAGCCCTGTGGTCAGAACACTGCACGGCAATAAAGCGCTTGATAACATGAGGAATTTCCCACCCAGCCCACGTCTTCAGTGCCTCCATCCTGGGCCTGGCTGATCATTTTGAGTCCCCTCAGGCAGCTGCTTGCCCTTGAAGGCAAAATAGATAGCCAGCCACCCTCAGCACAGTGCGTGCACCTCATATACAGCTGGGGAAGCCCTTCAGATGCTCTGGACCCACTCATTTAAAAGACACATCAAGGGCTTGACAAGAGCCTGGTGGAGTGACTTCACAGGTACAGGGACACTGTCCATCCAGCAGGCTACTCACCTGACAGAAGAGGAGAAATTAGGCCTCCCCTTCTTGGGGGCCCCAAAAGAGTCCTTACTGTCCTGAGATGCACAGGGCTGGAGCCTGTGGTCTCTGCCCGAGGCCTGCAGGTGTTCAGTTTGGGGGCTCGCTGGTGTCTGGACAGCAGGCTTGAGGCTTGGCTTCATTGCAGGGTCTGCACCTGGTGACATTTTCTTGTTTCTCTTTTCTTTTCCCTTTTCAGCTGAGCACTCCGAGGGTGTGACACATCAGCACACTTTGCTTGCTGGGGTGTCCAGTTTATAATGCAGTTTCTCTTAAAAGACTGTTTGTCCTGAGGAGCATAGCAAATAGCCCTCCAGGGTCGTGCTGCAGAGGCAATGGCTCCAAAGTCAGGGGAGGGGAGAGCGCACACAGCAGATTACCGGAACCGGAAGGCTGGGTCTCCCTTGTTAGCAGTCTGCCACAGGCAGAGGAGGCCCCTGAGAAGTGACACAGGGCGATGCAGCCCAGGGCTCTGTCAGCCTCAGCACTGAGCTGCTGTGACGCCCGACCGGGCTGCTCAATTCCAATCCAAAATGCAGCCCCTTATGAAGGTTCACAGCCTGGGGAAATGCTTAAATTTCAGAAGGTTTCATTGGCTTTTCTGTCTTGACATCCATATGCCATATGTGACCTGGAATCACATGCAGACGCTGCTACTTAAAGACCACGTCCCCAGAAACCTCAGCATGTGTGGCACCTGCTTACCTTTAAATCTATAGAGAAAGGGGAGACGTGCAGATTGCAATCACAAGTCATCTGCTTGTCACAAAAAGCAACTTTTATTTACAAAGTCAAGACTGCCTGATATCAAAAGAGACCCATGTGGTACTTCACCCCCACCACTTCAGTCCTTGGTAGATTTTGACTGATGTCTGCAGAGTGAAGTGGCTAAGCACACATCCTCCTGGGCCAGGCAGAAGTGGCAGCCTGAGGTCACACAGGATTGCAGGGAGGGAGCATGGTCTTGATGAACTGGCCCTGGACAATCAAACTGTCCAAGCCCCACACATGCCCAGGTCACCAGCGAGGCCAGGCAGCTCCAGAGGCACAGGTTTAATTCAGTCCCCAGGGCCGAACAGGTGACAGTGTCTAGGAGAGTGGAAATGCAATTTAACCAGACAGGGTGTCTCAGAGAGGGGGCCTGCCTCACAAGGGCTCCAACTAGGTAACGGTGACCCTGGAGGCCCAACCAGGAAGACCCTGGGGAGCCAGTGATCCATGGCCAACTCACTTCCTACCAGCTTTGCCCGAGCCTCCCTCGGCCCAGTGTTCATCTTGGGTCCTCAGTGGCCCCTTCTTCCCCTGTGCTCCTTTGCTCTGTCCCTTCACAAAGGGAGGTGCCATGGCCAGACATGGATGAGGTGGGGAGGCTGGAAGAGGCTGATTTCTGGATGACAGAAACAAGGCTTAGCCTGTGGTGAGCAAAGCTGGCAGTGCTCTGGATTGCCAGGTCTCTGCAGGAGGAACCGCCTGGGACTCCCTGGGAACTGTCAAGAACCAAGGCCCTGGGATGACTTGAGCTACAAACTGCCAGGGGAGGGTGATGAGTCCCCACGGCCTGTGTCTTGTGAATGCCCGACCCCACAAGCAAGGCCTGTGACTGGGCAGCAAGGTGCTCAGCCATCTGCTGAGCCTCTGGAAAGGAAGGGAAGGTCCCCATCTCCAGGGTCTGAGGTCATGGCCAGGGGGCCTCCCAAGGCCCAATGCAAACCCCTCAGATGATGAGCTCTGCATGCCCCCACCCTCAGCAAACCTGGGGATGCTCAAGCCTCACTCAGGCAGCACCTCCAGCCTCTGAGCGTTGCTCTGGGGAGTTGTAGAGGGGAGACGGCAGCCAGGCTATCGTGGAGGCTGGGCCGAACTGCAGTTGGCCCTCAGAGGCCCCAGGGGCAGGGCAGGGCAGCGACCCACCCTCCTCCTGAACATCTCTCCTTCCTGGGGGAAGAGTCTAAAGTCGCCCGACCAGTGGGGACTCTGAACCCACGACTCACAAGTTGTGGCCCCCGAGTGACCCTCTGGCCACTCTGCACAAGAAGGGCTCATGGCGGGGGTGGGGGGGGCATCCATGCAGACCAGCCGAAGAGAACCACCAGGAGACAACCCTGGGGATGCCCCAGAGAGGAGAAGTGTGAAGTCACTATGAGCGGCCAAGGCCATCTCCAGGCTGCTGAGTTCTTGCTAACTCACCTGCCGCTGCCCACACTCTTCAGCTAAAACATCATTTATACAAAAATTTCCAAAGTGTGGTGACACTGAGGGGCCCTGGTGGGAAGGTGAGTGGATCCCGGTGCTCCCCCAAGGTCATGGGCACCCCCCATCCAGCATCTGTGCTAGGACTGCAGCCTTCTCTCAAAGGTTAACGAGGTGCCCTCCTGAGAGAGGACAATGGGGTCCAGTCACCCCGGAACAGAGGATCCTATGAAACACAACTCCAGCCCAACTGGGACTCCTGGGGACCCCGGTCTGGGCTGTCAGGCTGAGTCTCCACACCGCCCCCCCCCCCCCACTTTGTCAGTTAACTCAGGGAGTCATAGGCTTGGTCTTTGGGGCCAGTCTCAGGTGGGCAGAGGGAGGGGCCCATGTGCTGTGGAGACTCGAGGTGAGGACCAGAGGAGACTGAGGGTCCCCAGGGGGTGCACGTGCAGCCCTGCTGACAGCCCTGGATGACTGTTGGGCGTGGTGTCCAGATGTAATGTCACTGATCCCGCTGGGAGGGGAGAGGTGAGGGCCTGGGTCAGGTGCCCGGGTTCAGGTCAGCAGAGTGAAGGAACCCAGCTATGCTAGGAGTCAAGGTAGAACCCTGAGGGGGGCTCTGGGGCCCCAGGACATCCAGGTCAACACTGCTCTCAGCCCTGGGAGACCACGGCAGGGTTGTAGGAATGAGCCCCCTACTCCCGCTTGCTTCTCAGGGGTCCTGGCTAGGGAGGGCCTGGTTCTAAGGGGAGCAAGGTCAGGGACAGAGGATGGTGCTCAGACCTGCTGAGAGTCAAAGTGAAGAGCAGAAGGAGAGTGGAACTGAGACCTCACATGTGAGGTGGGGACTCAGGAAGACAATTTCCCAGGTCCTGCGGGGTGTCAAGTTGAGGATCCTAGGAGGGACTAGGGGACCATGGACCCCAATCAGAGGGCACCTCAGAGAAACCCATCTCCGTTGTCAGTCCAGGGCAACAGTGGAATAGAATGAGTGAAACAGGCATGGTCGGATTTCCTGACATCCGTGTCTTCGAGAGATTGGGGCCCTGGTATAAGGGACAAGGCTTCAGTTGGGGAGAGGCATGAATCCAGGTCCTGCCCGGGGGCAAGGTGAGGTGCCTGAGGAGAACTGAGAGGACCCTGAGGGAGGATTGATGGAACCCGAGAGATCCCTGCCCCTGAAGTCATACGTGGGAGCCCTTGAGGTGAGAAGAGCACACTAGGCCCGTCTGCCTTCCTCACATGCAGGTCTCAGAGAGACTGGGGGCCTCATGAGAGAGGGAGGGCCTCAAAATGGAGGACAGGATAATCCTGCATCCTGCCTGGAGCCCAGCCTCCATGAGAGGAAGGAATGAGGCAGTTAGACCCTAACATGAGGAGGGATCCTCGCCTTTGATGGGGGTCTTGGAGGCCGCAGAGTGGGGCGAACAGGGTGAGCAGTTTCTTGACCTCTGGCTTAGGGACCTCGAGACCTGAGGTGATCAGGCGGAAGGCTGAGGCTTCAGGTCCACAGAGGGTGGGCTTCCCCGACCCCGAGGGAGGACTGAGCAGACCCCCACCTCTGTGGTTAGTGCTGGAAGGACAGGCAGGATGTCAGGAGGAGCTGAGGGCCTACGGGAGGCCCTGAGCAGGTGTGGCCACATGTGGGGCTCTTTTGCACTTTCTGTTCTTTTTCTGAGTTTCTATGCAGGCCCCCAGAGGGAAGGGACCAGGTTGTGCCACGGGAAAGGTGAACATTACAAGGGAACCCCAAGGAGACCTCCCACCGCACAACTGGGAGGACCTCACAGAGTCCACCCCTTGTACCATCCCAGAACGCTCAGGGCTATGCCACAGGATACTGCTGAGGTGCCCCCTCCATGTCTCTCACAGGAACCAGAAGGCAAAGGCAGAAGTCTGAGGCCCATGTCCTGAGGTCAGAGAGTAGGGGAGGTCCAGCCAGTGCTAGGAGTCAAGTAAGGAGGGTGTCCTAAGTGTGCAACAGGGCTTCCCTTCCCAGAATAGAGGGGACCCCACAAGGGCCTAACCCTCACACCTTGTCAGCCCCAGAAATCTTGGACTGTGCTGTCTGCACCCTGGGGAGCCACCTCACATCCTCCTTCAGGCAGCCAGGGGACTGGTCGCCCCAGAGGCATGCCCCTGTGAGGTCTGAAAGCACCCCTCAAGGGAAGACCTGTAAGTGGTCTGTGTCAGACCACTAAGGATGCATTTCTCAGCCGAGGCCACTCACAACCCCTCTCTCCCCCAGGCCCATCATCCCCATCTATTCCCCTGCCTCACTCCTGTCTGTGGTTTGATCCCAGGCATCACACTCGTGGTCAGGATGACTGAGCTGAGCAAGCCCAAGGAAGACCTTTAGGATCCAGGCGAGGCCCAGGGCCCGGTGAATGTGCAGCTCTTGGGGGCTGAGGCGGGGGAGGCTGCATCCACCTCAACCTCCTCGCTCCCAGTCTCCTCCTTGCTCCTGCAGACAGAGGATGAGATGGTTGGATGGCATCACCGACTCAATGGAAATGGGTTTGGGTGGACTCCAGGAGTTGGTGATGGACAGGGAGGCCTGGCGTGCTGTGGTTCACAGGGTCGTAGAGTCGGACATGACTGAGCGACTGAACTGAACTGAACTGACACAAATTTTAAAAGGAGGTTTCTCTTAAAATACTGTGTTGCCATAATGACACCTGGTTCCACCTGAAGTTGACTATTCTCAAACCTTGAGTTAACCAATGCATTTTTCTTATGGAAATGCTTGTCTCAAGCTGTATTAACATACTATGCATTTACCCCAGACTCTAATGGCTCAGAACTGACTTGACAAACCATTATGTTATACTCAGACATTGTTCCCCTAACCTATGTAAACGAAACTATTTGTATGGTGATCTGCCCTTCTACAAGATTCAAGTCAATCGCTTTATGGCCTGGGATGACTCCTCTGGTGCCAAGAGTATCCCAAAATACATCTTATGGATGAGAGGCCTGGTGCCATTCTGAGTTTTAAGACATTCCTTTCTTTCATTAACAGACTGCTAGTGACTATATAACATCCAGCTAAAAACTAGCAGGGGCGAACTCTGTCTGCCGCCTTCAGATGCCTATGTCAGAAGCTTTCTCTATCTCGTTTATACTTTGATAAAACTTTATTACACAAAAGCTCTGAGCGATCAAGCCTTGTCTCTGGCCCCGGATTGAATTCTCCTCCGGAGGCCAAGAATCCCAGAGTCTTTTCATGGGTCAGCAACAACCTTTCAACCTGTTACTCCATCCTGATGGCGCTCTTTTCAGTCATGGTCCCAGTCGAAACCCCTGAGTCAAAGGAAGAGCAGGGAGAATCCTCAGATTATAAGTGTGCCCTCTGTGAGCAGGTCAAGAACAAGCCCAATCCCTGAGCTGCCAGATCCCTAGGGACACTCAAAAGCACTCTTTTGTAATCAAAATAGATTTCTGGCTCTAATAAAGTAAAGCAAAACTCCAGTGGAGATAATAAACAATCAAACAAGAACTGCGAGTCTGTGTTCTTTCTATCTGTCCATTGTATTCACACATGGCACAAGATGAGCCAGAAAAGGCTGGAAGCCCACGCCCCATGGAGGCTTTGGTCCAGTTCCCACGGTCCCTTTTCATTTGAAACAGCAGCATTTCACAGATTCATCCAAGCATCTGACTCATGAGCCGAGTGCTGAGGCAAGCCCAGGACGGACAGGTCCCTGGGCCTTGCCTGCCACTCAGCAGACGGCCCAACTGGGCTCCCGACCTTTGGGGTGTCACCTTCCATGAGTCATGCACCCTGAAGCAGAAGAGATCCTCAAGTGTCCCCCAACGATGCCACAAGTTTCTGATCAGCAGCTGAGTGTCCCAGCTCCCTATCCAGGGGCCTCCCCAGGAGACTCACTGGAAAGCAGGGTCACGCCAGCCGCCAAGTGCCTTGCAAACACATTACCCCAAACCCAAAGACAAGTACAAGGTTTCCACAAGGTGAACACCAGCCCTAGTCGCTCTGCCCTCACAGCTGTATTTAGGAGCCTCTCTTTGGGCGTGAGGCAGCCAGGCACTGTGTCCAACACACATGGTTTGAGAGCCAAGGGACACTTTACAGTAGGACAAGGGTCACGTGCAAGGATAACCAGTGGCCTGTTTCTGGGCCTGTGGGCCTCTCTGCCTGCCAATGTGCAGCCCTGCCCCCAGCCTTCCCCCATCACCCCCTGGTCATTGTTCCAACATCCAGGACTTTGGACCAGAACAGAGAGGGAAAAACACTAACCTGTTTCCACAACACATTTCTCTCAACCACCCAGATCCAGCAGGGCCAAAACAACTGGCAACGCCATCAATTCATAAAGGTCAAAGTCCCAGAGACTCTCACTGATTCCAGAGCAGCATCACATGAGGGGAGTCCCTGCCCCCAGCCCCGCGCCAAGTGGGCACCACAGCACAGGGCCGATTCAGACAGAACCAGATGGGCAAGTCCGAGCACAATGGTGACTGCATGTTATCAGCATGTCTGGTCTCTCGGTCACTTTCCTCTTGAGAGCCCAGTCTGGACAGGCCTCCTGCCCAAAGAGGATCAGGTGCTGGAGGATGTTCACCTGGAAGATGTCCTTCCTGCCCCTCCCATCGATGGGCTGCAGCAGCCAGCGGGGTTGGCAAGCGCAGTCATGTACTTCTGTTGCAGGTAGGGTAGCAGGCCTTGATTCTCCAGCTCCTCCACCTAGTCGGGACCTAGGTTTTCTAGGCACAGCAAAATGCCCCCGATGACCACGAGATGTGTGCAAAGACAGGACACAGAATGAGAAGAAGGTCATTCAAAGTTGCACCTGCTTGAGACTAAGACCGTATCATGGAGGGAACCCGAGGTGAACTGGGTCCTCTGGCTGAGCATTTCAGACGGGCTCACCTCGGCAAAGGGAACTCACGGCGAGGCCAAGCGAGGGAGGGAGCAAAATGAAAGGGAGAGGCCTGGTGCCCCATGAACCCACCAGGCCACGGACAACTCTCAGTCTGCCCACTGCAGGCCACAGGGACAGAGCAGGAGGGCCCCAGCGGGGGCCAGCAGATATCAGGTCCCCAAGGGATTTACCAGCAGACAGGTGTTGCTGTGGGGCCTCACCCCTGGGGAGTCAGGGGACTTGCTTAGGCCCTGCTTCAGGCAGTGTGGGTATGGAACCCAGGCTGGGTGCTTTACTGCCTCTCACGGTCTCTGCCGGGCACACAGACACACGTGGGGACACAGACACACAGACAAGTGCCACGTGCAGACCTGGACCCACCTCTGCCTCAAGCACAAACGGGGACTGAGGCCCAGAGTGGTGATCAGGCACCTCGGGCAGCTGGTTCCCAGCCCAGGGACCCTTGCTGTCCCTCTGAAGAAACCTCAGCCGCCATGCCCAACCTCATAAACTAGTTCAACAGAAAACAAACAAGCACAATCCGGCCAAGATCCAGGGCAGTGCTGGGGGCCATGCGGGCAGCAGGAGGCAGGGCATCACTTACCCATGATCACTCCATGACTGAACTTTACCCCGTCCTGCAGCAAGGCCTGGATCTGGGTGGGGCTCATCCCCAGCCTCTGCTCCAGCAGCTCCCGCCAGGCCGCATCCTCCCAGTCCCGGTGTGCCATGTGGACGGTGCTGGTGGCCACGTAGCATGGGCTGCCACGGCATCTCCATCTCCAGGGTCTTGACACCGTTTAAGACAAAACCTGCATAGGCCCGTCAGAAGAGCAGACAGCCGAACTTCATCTCCCAGGGCTCCCAGGTCTTCATGTGGCTGCAGAAACACAAAACCACAAAGGTCAGGAGTGTGATTCAGTGGCCTGCAAGCTCACAGCCCTGGGCTGGAACTCAGCCCCACGAGCCTGAGCATCCTCCAAATCTGCTGACACAGAAAGCATGGGTTGGAGAGAAGGCTGGCTCTTTCCATCTGTCTCCACGCAGTCCACTGATAGCAGGGTGGCAACCCAGAGGACCCATCCATCCCATGCAGTCTGTGGGGAGGTCAGCAAGGAGGGTGGGACAGCGGGAGAAAGGCATGAGGTGAATTCCAAGACAGAGGGCCCTGAAACCCTGAGAGCACTGAGGAGGGAGGGCAAGCCCCTGGCTTCACAGCCCAGAGGCCAGGCTCTGGTCCTCTCCCAGCACAGACAGGCATTGTCCTGGGCTTGGCTTCCCCCACTCCCTGCCACCACCCCACCTTTCAGCTCTGCGGCCCCATCATTGCCCATGCTCTGCAGATCCCCCGTCTTAGCCCAGGGATGATGAGGGCAGATCTATGCTAACCAATGTGGACTCGGCCATGGGGCACCCTGGACCTCAAAAGCCCTGCTAGGTGTCTTCCCTGTAACTTTGGGAGCCACTTTCCACCCAGTCCTTCCCATACCACTGCCTCCACTGTCAGCAGATGTCCCGGGCCCTGCCCAGAGCCTAGAGAAAGAACAAAGAAGAGCAGGAACTCCTGAGATGGGTGCACTCCATGTCACCACCAGGGCCTAGGATGGCACCATGCAGGGATCACAGAATTCAGACTTCAAATAATCCACTAGGTTATCGTCACCTTGTTCGATGGCTGAGGAGGCACGGAGGCATAGATATGTAGCCCATGACTTCAGGGGACTTGAACACACGCACCACCATTCTCACTTCTTTCCCTGTACCTGGAGGGGGGTGGTCCCTGCTCACTGGAGGCGGGTGGAGGCAGAGGAGCAGAGCTGTGAGCCTGAACGTCAGCAGGGTCTCAGCACCTTGCAAGGGGCCTCCGTTTCCACATGGCTGTGAGGATGGGGACAAGGTCCCAAGGGCACCCTGTTCAGGGCCTTCTGGGCCTTTTCCTCCCCGAGCACAGCAGAGCCACAGTTCTCACAGGCCCACGAGGCCCTACGTGATCTAGCTCCTACCCTGGTGGCCTGCTCTTCTCGACCCTGGGTTCACCCCCAGTGGCCACAAAGGCCATCTTTCCATCCTTGGAACATTCCAGTGTGTTCCTTCCTCAGAGCCTTTGTAGGGTATGAGGACTCACATCGTGTACCCTCAGAGTCAGGTGCTGGAGTCCCAATCCCAAATACCTTGGCGTGACCTTACAGACAAAGGAAAGTTCTTCACAGAGCTGATGGAGGTCAAGTGAGCACAATAAGGATGGACCCTCCTCTAACAGTAGAGCTGTCCCCATATAAAGGGCACATTTAAAGACAGACAGGCACACGAGGGAACTGGGGTGAAGAGGAAGGCAGAGCTCTCCAAGCCCAGACACACCCACCAAGGCCAGCAATGCCCTGGAAGAGATGGAGGAGAGATGGGAGAGACGCTCCACAGCCTTGATGAGAGCCAACATCAGCCAACACCTCGACCTTGGCTGCCGGGCTTCCTGAACCAACACGGATCCTAGTATGAGCCACCCAGTGTGATCCGGATGTGACTGCCAGCAAATGAAGCCAGAGGGTCAGCCCTGTCCGGACATCTCTCTGCAGGGGCAAGTGGGGAGTGGGGGGATGGCTTCTCCACTCCCAGCACCTCGGGCACACTCTTCCACGTCTGCGCATCTTCATGTGTCTGTTTACACCTGCCAGTGTCAGGGGTCCCACAAGTTACTGATGCTTCCCTCTTGATGGAAGGGAAGGGAGAGCTCATTCTGCCAATACAGCCACTCGACATGACCACACACTCATTGAAAAACCATGCAGGAGGTGGCCCAGGGCACATGGCACACACCCGAGGTGCTGACACACACCAGCAAATGGCCTCCCACAAAGGCTTCCCCTGTTTCCACTCCACCAACCACAGGCTAGGGTGTCATGGCCTCATGCACTGGCTGGCCCTGAGCATCATCATTCGGTTGAACGTTTGCCCACCTGCTGGGTGACAAAGGGTCACACTCTTCACCAGGTCTGGCTTGGTTACAAAGGACCTGGCTGGCGCCGGGGCTTGGCCATTGCTGTGTCTTCTACTGGGGTATGTGACTGGATCCCAGGCTTGCCCAGTGGCCAGCATTCAGTTTCTCAGCCAACCCAACCCCTTCCTCCAGAGAGCCTCCAAATCTCACCTGTGTGGGTGGAATCCCTGAGCAAGAAGTGGCTGCAAGCACTCCTACAGCCTGAAGCAGTGGGTGCCTGCTTGGTGGCCAGAGGAGAAAACACTCTTCTGCCTGCTTGACTGGGCATCTTCACCTGCACGAGGACCAGAGCAACAGGGAGAAAGTCACCAGTGACAATACAGCAATCTTGGACAACAGCTACCACGGTCTTCTCCTTGGCAGGGGCCTCAAGCCACGGGTTTCCAGGAGGGCCCAACTGATGAGAAACACACGAGCAGGTTCCCTCAGGGTGGGTTCTGCTCATCACAGCAGCTTGCCTGTCCTCATGTGGCTGGGACAGGGACCCCACGATGTCTCAGTCCATAGCACATAAGCCCATCTCCCAGGAGTGATTGTGATTTACAGCCCAGGAGACCCTGCAATACAGGAGAAAACAACTGCTTCCCTCACCCTGCCACTCTGGAAGGATCCAGGGGCCGCCACAGTCAGTGGGCTGCCCTCCATGGACTCGTGGTTGGGCCCCACCAGGAGGGGAACTGGGGACAAGCAGCTGAGCCCTGCAGGGTCAAGCTTGGGTCGGGACGACTCGCAGCGGGAGGGTGGGCCTTGTGTGAGGTCATAGTCCAGGGGCAGGGTAGGAGGCTGGAGGGCAAGTCTGCTGGCATCTTCCCATGTGGCCCAGGGCATCACTGGGATGCACACGTGGAAAGAAAGCGGGCAGGGACTGTGGCCCTGGAGGGGCCCAGACGGTCTGCCTCGGCCCCCTGGCAAGCACTCCTTGTCCCAGAGCCCGGAAACCCCCGCCTGGAGGTATCATCTATATATGAGGCAGGCTCCGCCTTCCTGCAAGCAGAGAGAGTCACAACCGCTTTGGGATGGCTGGGCTGCGGCCACCAGGCAGGACAGTGATCTGCCACTGGGACCGAGACAGCTGACAGCACCGGCTGGCCTCAGTCGCATCGTGCCCACAAACACTGACGCCCATCATTTCCAGTGTATATGGCTTCCCTTACTCACGTAGGCACGCAGGTACGTAGGCACGCAGGCACGCAGTTACATAGACACGCACGTAGGAACAAAGGTGCATTCCCTCACTGGCCCTGTCTGCTAGGAGACAAACTAAGATCCGCCAAGCTCTGAGGCACCTGGAAGGTCAGACGGGGAGGAGCCTCGAGACCAGGGGCCTGGAGTGGGACCCGGAGGAGGACCAGGAAGTGAGCAGCCGAGTGGAAGAGAGGGGAGGAGGTGGGAGGAGCAGTGTGGGAGGAAGAGTGTGGGAAAGACCGGGGTGAGGTGGAGCTTCTGGAGAAATACTTGGGGCTGGGGTGGGGCGGGGTGGAGCAGAGCTGGACTGGGAAGGAAAGGGGCTGGGGCTGGGCTGGGGTGGGGTGGGACTGGGGTGAGGCTCCTGCCGGGCTGTGGGTGGGGTGGAGCCATCAGAGGCAGGCGTGGCTGCAAAGATGGAGCTGTTTGCCTGGGAAACCCACGGAGAGTGGGCCTGTCCAGCTTCATGGCAGAGGCCAGGCTGTGCCCTTTTGAGTCCTTGCCATAGGTGTCCAGTCTGCGAGAATCGGCGAGAGTCAAAGTGACCATGACCCAGTGTCTTCAGCGACTGCACCTGAACTTCAGAGTGGACCCCAGGGGCCAGGGAAGCGGAGAGAGGCACGACCTCTGGGCAAAGTTCCCCATCGCTGGGCTGAGGCTGGCTCCCCTCCAAGCCACCCTGGGACTGCTGGCCCGGTGCTGAGCAAGTCTATCTGTTTTTTTGCAGAGGCAAAAGAAAATCCTCAATGTGTTTCCTGCTGCCCCTGGGATCTGAGATGTCTCAGAGAAAGGCAGCTTTGCCTTCAGAACTGTTTCCTGAACTCTTCCTTTCGTCTAGGAGCTCAGCTCACCCAGGGCAACCATCTGACTCTGTTCCTATCCACCGCCCTGCCAGCTGTGTCCCTGCCTCCCAAGTGCCTGATCACGGTAAATTCTCCTCTTCCTGTCCCCACTGCTACTAGCTGAACTCAGGCCTCATGGGCCAGGGTGGTGCTGTCAACCTAGGCCCCCCACCAGCCTGGAAACCTGTCTCTCCATCTCCAGCTGGTGTTGTACACACCATTGATTCTGTGTCACACTGCATGCACATCTGTCCTCAACCCCGGATGGAAACCACAGTTGAGCCCTCTCCTGTTTAAGCCCCAACCTGACTGTGGTGCCCTGGGGAGCTTCCTGTGGTCCCAGGTCTCCTTCCTCATCGCCCAGCACTCTGGGTGGCTGTGCTGGCCCTGGGCTCTGTGCAGAGCACATCCAGGACCCCACAGTTCAGCTCGTGCAGTTCCTGCCCCTAGACCGCTGGCTCCTCTTGTCCTGACAACCCTCTGTCCTCCTTCCAGGCACAACCGTAACATACATTTTCTGTCTGCCCGAGTGTCCCTTGCTCTCATCTGGTAGTTCTGGGGCGCCCTGCATCTTCCTGCTGATGCCTTTGCCCCCCTCTTCCACCCAGGCTGTGGCTGCTGTGCACCAGTCTGGACCCCTGAGGGTCACCGAGTCCCTGGAAGGCAGGGTCAGTGTCTCACTGGTTCCCGTTAGCTGGGCGCCCATGCAACTGCTGCTGTGGGAATGTTGAGTCCGAGCAGTGCTTTCCCTTCTAGCATGCAGCCTCCTCTCTCCATGCAGAAGCCTCCCAACCACGAGTTGAGGGGCAGAGGCTGCCTCCTGGATTTGAGGCCTCAGTGCTGCAGGGACCCAAGCGATCACCACACCCAACTCCCTCATGCTGGTGCTCTCCTCCTTGCCCCAAGAGTGGTTATCAGCTAACTCCATATACCCCAAAACTTGCTGGTAGTGGTTTCAGATCATGAGGGAGGGTCCTGTGAATGGTAGGTGAGCTGCTGCTGTTCTTCCCTCATCCTGGCTATGAACAAGACCTTGCCCACTGAACTGGACACCTATGATGTGTGGCTGCTGATGGGGGCAGCTGTGAGGACCTAATCTGTGGCATTTCTCTGTACCTGTCCCTTTCCAGCTGCTGGCGCCAGCTCTCCTCACGTGCCCAGATGTGCAGACTGAGCCCCGGGGAGTGCTGCCTCCCACCCCATCTGCGTCTCCGAGGTTTGGTGAGGGTTCCACTTTGCTCCTGCTCTGCATTTGCGGCAGCACTGACCTGGGAGCGCTCGATCCAGATTCTCGGTTTCCCTCGTGTCCTCCTTGGACGATGTGGTTTCCTCTCCGAAATGCCTGTTGCCCATTTCTTTGCTGAGCTGTGTGTCCTTTCTGTGCCGAGTTGTGGGCACTTCTTTTGGGCGCTCATCCCGCCCTGGTGTTTGTATTGCAGATTTGTCCTCTTCTGTTTGCAGGCTAGCAATGGACTCAGTATTTGCCTAGTGTCTCAGAGCCATAAGTGCCCCACAGGTCAGCATGTGTCCATCATTCCCTCCTAATGGGGGTCGCCATCCACCTCCAGGCTTGGCACCTGGGGTGAGCAGTCCCCAAGGAGACACTGCCCTGGTGTCCAGCACTCTGCCCATGAGAGAGGGGCCCTTCACATCCGTGTCAGTCCCTCGGTCCCTGCCTAGCTTTGGTTCTGGGTCTTGGACTCTCACATGCAGGACAAGCCCAGGGGCAGCTGTGTAGCTCCGGGAGGTCAGCCAGACCTACTTTCCCTCTGTCCCCAGGGCAGCTCCCGTTGACCACAGCCCTTTCCATACAGGCCAGATGGAGGGACCAGCCTGAGAACCAGACGCATTTCTGATTTCACCTCAGTTCCACTGCAGTTCTTTGAGAAGACGCAGCACACATGGGACCTGCGGACACGGGTGGCCATTCTGCTGCCGCTACTTGGGGTACTGATTGCCCAGGGGATGGGGCACCACCCAGGCTGACTGGGGGAGCTTTTGTAAGCCTCTGGTGCTGCCCTGCTCACATTCACATCACAGGCCTTTATATCACGTTTGACCCGGGGGTGTGAGGTGCTGGCTTGCACGTGTCCATCACTCCTAAGCTCTGGGGTCTACATGTTCTTCACTATCCTCCATCTGGGCAGGTTGGCCACGACCCAGGTGCCACACCCCCCAGCACTGGAGGGGGCTTCCAGACACCATGCTCAGGCGCACAGACCAGATCCAGCTATTTAGTTTTTGAGAACGAGGAGCAGGGAGGGCAAACTGGAATGCACGTTGCCATCCCATACCAATGGTGAGAGGACTTCGGTGAGGGGACTCTTGTACTCTGGGTAGGAGCCCCATTGGTTATCCTTTGAGTACCTGTGTGCCCACTGTGGTGACTTGGCCAAGCAGAGTGGGTGTGAGGGGTCAGGAGCAGAGGATGCCCATGATTTGCCACCAGAGGTGAGAAGGTTCCCCAGTTCATGAGTGGGGCGTGTATCCCCCCTCTTTTTCTGTATTTCTCTTTCACTCACTGGAGTTCACACAAAGTTTCCATTTGGCCTTACCGTCTTTCCCTCACATCACATGTTCCCCCAGGTTCTGAAGGACTCCTCAACAGACGTCTCACTAAGCCCTGAACCTGGCTCTGGGGGATACTGCATTCTAGGCCTCAGGCCCTCCCAGCTCAACCAACTGACGAATCCTCGGGACTGGCCCCATGTCTCTTGACCGCTGAGCCCCTGTGCCCAGAAAGCCCAGCCCAGGGGGTCGTCCCAAAGGGGCCACAGAGTCAGAGTTAACCATGTCTCTCACATTGCTGTCAAGTTGACCCTGTGTCTGGCAACCTCCATTCCTCTGGTCGTCCCACCTGCCTGTGTGGGTTCACCATCTCAGAGCCCGAGATCCCTTTGGGAGGGCCTAGGGTTGTTCCCATGTCTGTTTGCTGTGGTGTAGTAGCGTCCTTCATCCAGGGATCTGCCCCATCCCTGTTCCTCAGTTCCAGACCTGAGAACTGGCTCAGGGGCCAAACATGGGTGAGGTATTTTGACCTGTTTACCGGGGTGGCTGCCCTTGTCCTCAGTGTCGTTTTGGACTGTACCTTGATTGGTTGCCTACCTATCAAGGCTCTGGGAGCCCGCGTTGTATGGACCACCTTCCCTGCTCTGTGGGTCCGGCCTCCTGGGAGGCAGCAGCCCTCATCATGGTCCCTGGCTCCTGGCCGCCCAGTGCAACCCCACGACCTCTGCTGCAGTCTCTGCTTGGCGGCCGGGCAGTAGGTGGCCAGTTCTTCCCATGCTTCCTTGTTCTCGTCCTGGTAGTGCTGTGGGCCCTGCCACAGATCGGGGTGGCCAGTTCCCCTGCTTCCTGGGATGGAGGGCACCTGTGAGGGAAGCCTCCGGTCCAGTTTGCTCCATTGAGGGTGCGGGGCACCAGCTCTTTATGGGGTGGGGGAGTTGGGCTGCTGCCGCAGGCTCAGAAGTTCAGAGATGTCTGGGATGTCCCAGTCTTCTGGGGCTTGCCTTCCAGTCTCCCGGGCCTTTGTGTCACTGATGCATTTTTTCCTGAGAGGACATCCGATGCCAGTGGGTCAGTCCTGCCTTGGCGGAACATTCAGTGTCTTTAAGTTCAGCCACTCCTGTCGAATCCTGGGCCAATGTTTAACCCTGCCTGAAGCTTTGTCAGCTACTGGGGAGACCCTGCCCCCTCCCTTGGTTCTCACTGTTCTTCCTCCTAGGCTGGTCAGCTCCCTGCAGACAGCAAAGCAAAGAAGTCACTTTCCTCTATTCCCCCCCTCCACGTTCCACACACCTAGATCTTCTCACCTGCCAGGGAATTCCTCTCCCCTTGCCAGCCCAGCACAAGTTCTAGCAGCTGGGCTGTGGCCTTGAGCCCAGGGCTGAGTACACACTGACTACCCCCAGGATGGGTCCTCATAACTCATGGGGCAGGGATGTCAACCCCCTACCAAGGCCCCATCATGCCACTTCTCCTCAGACCACTCCAGAGCCAGCCTTCTTGGGATGGGTCCTTCGTGAGTCTGTTCCCAGGGGTGGGGAGGGTAGGGAGTTGGTGCAAGAGGCTGGCTGGGGACTTATCACCAAGGGGACAGGGAGCAGACATGGCTGGGCAGGGCACCCATCACCTGCGATGCTGACCTGACAGTTCCTGCCAGCCCGTCGGGAGGTGCAGAGCACAGACAGGCATTGAGGTGTCCACAGTGGGCCCTGATGGTAGGGCGTGCAGGGCGTCGGGTGTCCATTCACACCTGCATCACTCAGGGCTGGGGATGGGGAGGCTGGAGTGCATCTTCCAGGCAGACCTGTAAAGCACAGAGCCTGAAATGAGGCAGAGGTTGGGGGGCATGAAGCCTGGGGAACCAATCCCTGAGTCACATCGAGGGGCCATGGAGGGCTTTTCAGATGGGAGGGCTGTCTGGGCTGGGTCTTGTAGTGAAGAGGGTCTCCTTGGCAGGGAAATGGGGGAAGGGCCCCCAGAAGGGTCAGACCCATGGAGGGAACTGAGCCCAGGTGTGTAGCTGGAGCAAGTGAGCTTGTGGAGGGCCCCCAGCCTGACACTATCTCTATACGTTCCCTGAGGGATTTTCGGCAAAGGATTTCTAGAGCCTTTGATGCGCTGTGAAGTTTCATCCACTGCCTGCAGAGGCAAGGCTGCGTGCAGGCATGTGCAGCAGCCAGGTAGGCTGGGCAGGCTCTGGTCCTCCACAGAGGTGGTGTGGGAGGAAGCAGACACTCTGCTCTGCCATCTCAAAGCTGGATTGGTCCCCAGCACTACCATTGCTGGAGTGTGAGTCTCAGCAAATCACTCCCTCTCTGAGTCTCCGTTTCTTTATCTGAACGATGAGCACGGTGTGAAACGTCCCCATTAGGAATAGTCCTATTTGCCGGTGTATCTGATGAGAGTGAGGCAGTCTGGGATGATTCACACAAAAGCAGTCTGTAAACCAGAAAGCACCTACTCTGAATAGTACTTGAAGAGGCATCTCTTGCCAAGAGAGGTTTCCCCAGAATGAGTGGGAATGCAGGCATGTACCTTGAAGCCTGTAGCTGGGAGACAGGGAGACAGTGAAGAGCCTCCAATTAGGAAAAGAGGAGAACATGGACACCATTGGCCCCCAGTGCCAAAGGTTCTATAGGATGTGGCCTGGGTTGGGACTTGAGGGCCATCGGCAGATTTTGAGCAAAGATGTACACAGTGGCACCTGGGACAGAAGGCAGTGTGAGCTGAGTCAAACTGCCAGGCTTTGTGAACTGGGGGCTGTAGCAGGACCAGGAATCCATGAAGCTGGAGGCCTCTTCCCTGAACTGTGCAGGAGACAGCATCTGGCTACTGCCTCAGGTCCACGATCTGCTTTCCACCACTCCATCACCCAGAACACTTCAGCAGCCAAGTGTTTTCACCAGCTTGACCTAAACACTTTTGGTAGTAAAACCAAAAATGGATGATACCAAGAAGCTATTTATAGTATCCCGAATTTTCCCTACGTAGCTCACTTGGCATTAAGAGTCACATGGTTCACTGCAGCCACGTCAGTGTGTTTGCCAGCCCCTGCCTGGGTGTTGATGATCTCTGTGTCCCCGTCAATGATTTCTAAATCCATAAACTCTTGTGGCCCCCAAGGCTTTTGGACAAAGCATTGGGAACAAGTGATCCTAGCCCCAATAAGACCCAACACTTTCAGAGGACTGACAGAGGCCCAGGGGTACTGGATGTGTTACCTTCCTCCAGCCTTCTTCCTAGAGGGATGCCCTTCCTGGGACAGGCAGGACCAAGGGCCAGCCCCAGGTCAACCTAGATAACTACACACCCCACCGTCTGCTAAACAACCTCAGTATGTGGTATCTTTTGGTACCAACCATGGTCTTCTGTGGTAGAAATGGGAGGACCTAGAGCAAAAAAGAAGGACCCTTGGCAAGCACGTGTAGTCACTAGTTTGTAATGCTGAAAACCTGTCCACTGTCTTGTTTCAGGAATCCAGAGCCCTGTGCGGCCTCCCAGTACAACCCCAGAAAACCTGGGCCCATGCACACAATTTTGGGGTGTTAACGTGATTCAGGAGTCTTTGGTTTTGAGATACAAGCAATGACACCGGAAGCTCAGGAGCATTAGGCTCACCTGGTTGACTTGCTTTCATAGCACACTTTTCAAGTGTCGATAGGAAATGCATGTAGAGGAGGTGAGCGGAAAGGGCACTGTGCTGCTGCTGGGGCTACTTGCCCTGCTGGGCTGCCTTCTCTGTCTCGGGGAAACCTGGGTGTTACCTCTGGACAGGATGGAAAGCTGCCTTTAGGGAGTGGCACCTGGGCCTCACTTGCTCCATGCTTGGTAAGTAATCATTTTCTTAGGATTAACCTGGACCCTAAATTGCAAAGGCCAGGTTTTTCCTGAGCAAAAGTGTGGTTTCGGGTCAGCCCATGATCTGGAAGCTGCTTCTTGCTTGCCCACCCCAACCGGCTTCTGTGCCCCAGTGATCCTCCAGGTACCCAGGTTATCCATGAGGGTGTATGGCCATCAGCCTCACAGCACGGGGCTGAGCAGCCCAGATCAGTGTCCTTGCCTGGGTTTGTCCTTGGCATTGTGGCATCATGGCTCAGAGGCCAGGGTTTTAGATCTTGAGCCAGTGATGACCCTTTTCCAGCCTCAGTTTTCACATCTGTATGCTGGGTGTAGTAGCATTGCACAGTCACTAGGATACCAGGGAGGGTTCCATGTGTTGAAAGGCTGGGATAAATTTGGTGCACAAAGATGTTATGGGGAAGGGGACCAGGAAAATTATGCTGGGGTCTTTCATCTGCTTTTGGGACTTACCTTTGGCTGACAAGGGCAGAAAAGTGTGCTCCATGCCACCTGGTCGCCAGCCTGCTATTGTGTCCCTCTGGGGATCTGGGCACTGGTTTTGAGCAGTTTGCTGTTGGCATAGCAACATTGCCAGGAGAAATATCAATTACCTCAGATATGCAGATGACACAACCATTGTGACAGAAAGCAAAGAGGAGCTGAGGAGCATCTTGGTGAAAGTAAAAGAGGGGGATGAAAAAGCTGGCTAAAGACTCAACATTCAAAAAATTAAGATCATGGCATCTGGTCCCATCACTTCATGGCAAATAGATGGGGAAACAATGGTAACAGTGAGATTTTATTTTCTTGGACTCCAAAATCACTGCAGATGGTGACTGCAGCCATGAAATGAAAAGATGCTTGCTCCTCAGAAGAAAAGCTATGACCAACTTAAACTACATAGTAAAAAGCAGAGATATTACTTTGCTGACATAGATCTGTCTAGTCAAAGTTATGATTTTGCCATAAAGAAGGCTGAAGGCCAAAGAACTGATGCTTTTGAATTGTAGTGTTGGAGAAGACTCTTGAGAGTCCCTTGGACTCCAAGGAGATCCAACCAGTCAATCCTAAAAGAAATCAGTTCCAAACATTCATTGTAAGGACTGATGTTGAAGCTGAAACTCCAATACTTTGGAACCTGATGCAAAGAACTGACTCATTGGGAAAAAACCCTGATGATGGGAAAGAGTGAATGCAGGAGGAGATGGGGGTAACAGAGGATGAGATGCTTGGATGGCATCACCAGCTCGATGGACATGAGTTTGACCAAGCCCTGGGAGTTGGTGATGGACAGGGAAGCCTGGCGTTCTGCAGTCCATGGGGTCACAAAGAATTGGACACGACTGAGCAACTGAACTCAACTGATGGGTCCAGATGCTATGCTAAGCAAATCACACATACTGAGTGGTTGCTATAGATTTGAGTATACCATTACACCCACTTAACAGTTGAGGAAGCTAAGGTAACAGGTAGTAAAATCATAGTGACAAGATTTGAGCAAAGAACCTGTTGACCTTTTTAGTCCTCTGACTCACCATGAGACTCAGCCAAGTGACAGTGTCCCTGCTGCTCCAGGGCCCTGGCAGGTAGCTTGAAGAAGTGAGTCAGTGGGGGAAAACCACAGGGAGTGAGGGGGCTAGAACATACAGAGAGAGCATGATCTAGCCCAGGAGGAGTTGCCACTCACAATAGGCGGGTGTGCAGGCCAGGTGCCTGGTCTTTTGATTAGCCCAGAATGGCCAACAAACCTGAAGTTCAGTAAGAGATCTGGTTTTTGAATGTTGGCTTCCTAATTTTATAAAGGCACTCTCCATACCAACCGACTACACCCAGCACTCACACAGAGCCTACAGGTGGCCCTCTCCTTCCTCCACTGCACTGGCTCCACACAGTGTGCCCCTTGCCAGGGGTTTGCTCTCAGACATTGATCTTCTGTCTGAAAGTGCTCCCACCTGGGCTCAAACTGTCTGCTCAGCTTCAGGAACTTAACGCTGTTAAAGAATGGAGAAAGATTTGGGGAACCCGCCTGCTTCCATGTCTCTTGTGGTTTACTCAGCTCAGTTCGGACTGCACCTCCAAGCTTTCCCACATCCTCTCTGTAGGGATCAGTGTTCTCTTGGCCAAAGTTCTCCCAAGGCTTTGCACCGCATCTGGCTGTATCCTTTCTTTCTTTTACCTGGTCATTTTCTCCTCTCTCCCAGTTACACAGTCAACCTCTTGGGGCAAATCCAGTTCAATCCAGTTCAGTTCAGTTCAGCTCACTCAGTTGTGTCTGACTTTCTGCAACCCCATGGACCACAGCATGCCAGGCCTCCCTGTCCATCACCAACTCCCACAGTTTACCCAAAATCATGTCCATTGAGTCGATGATGCCATCCAACCATCTCATGCTCTGTCTTCCCCTTCTCTTCCTGCCTTCAATCTTTCCCAGCATCAGGGCCTTTTCACATGAGTCAACCCTTCACATCAGGTGGCCAAAGTACTGGAGTTTCAGCTTCAACATCAGTCCTTCCGATTACCTTTTAAGGACTGATCTCCTTTAGGGTGAACTGGTTGGATCTCCTTGCAGTCCAAGGGACTCTCAAGAGTCTTCTCCCACACCACAGTTCAAAAGCATCAATTCTTCAATGCTCCACTTTCTTTATAGTCCAACTCTACATCCAAACATGACTAATGGAAAAACCATAGCCTTAACTGGATGGACCTTTGTTGGTAAAGTAGTGTCTCTGATTCTTAATATGCTGTCTAGGATGGTCAAGACATCCAAGAAATAAGTGTCTTTTAATTTCATGGCTTCAGTCACCATCTGCAGTGACTTTGGAGCCTTAAAAAAAAAGTCAGCCACTGTTTCCACTGTTTCCCCATCTATTTGCCATGAAGTGATAGAACCAGATGCCATGATCTTAGTTTTCTGAATGTTGAGCTTTAAGCCAACTTTTTCACTCTCCTCTTTCACTTTCATCAAGAGGCTGTTTAGTTCTTCTTCACTTTCTGCCATAAGGGTGGTGTCATCTGCATATTTGAGGTTATTGATATTTCTTCCAGCCATCTTGATTCCAGTTTGTGCTTCATCTTGCCCAGTGTTTCTCATGATGTACTCTGCATATAAGTTAAATAAGCAGGGTGACAATATGCAGCCTTGACATACTCCTCTTCCTATTTGGGATCAGTCTGTTGTTCCATGTCCAGTTCTAACTGTTGCTTCCTGACCTGCCTACAGGCTTCTCAAGAGGCAGGTCAGGTGGTCTGGTATTCCCATCTCTTTCAGAATTTTCCACAGTATATTGTGAGCCATACAGTCAAAGGCTTTGGCATAGCCAAGAAAGCAGAAATAGATGTTTCTCTGGAACTCTCTTGCTTTTTCAATGATCCAGTGGATGGTGGCAATTTGATCTCTGGTTCCTCTGCCTTTTCTAACCAGCTTGAACATCTGGAAGTTCACAGTTCACATATTGCTGAAGCCTGGCTTTTGAGCATTACTTTACTAGCGTGTGAAATGGGTGTAGTTGTGCAGTAGTTTGAGCATTCTTTGGCATTGTCATTTTGGGACAAGTCCAAAGTCTTACTAATTACCTCACTCTTCCCATCTTCCCCCAAGTCTGATCTCAGTGCTTAATAGGTTGACCTTTCTAATGCTTGCTGAATTAAATATTAAAAATTGCAGTACAGATGAGGCTTGCCTTCATATTCTTATTAATGACAAGGCACGTTCTGTTGTTTTAATAAAGAACTAAAAATACAGTTATGTTGCCTCTTTAAACCTGCTTTCCCATCTATTAAGTATTATCAAACCTATAGGAATCACTTAATAGGTGTAGATTGCATAGCACAGCACCTGATGCATAGAATGAACTCAGAAGAGGTCCATTCATCTTGTTGCCACAGCTTTTATGATTTAATACAATTGTTGTTTAGACTCTTTTCCATCCCATGAACTGTAGCAGTCCAGACTTCCCTGTCCTTCACCATCTACCGGAGCTTGCTCAAACTCATGTCCATTGAGTCGATGTTGCCATCCAACTGTCTGATCCACTGTTTTCCTTTCTCTTCTTACTGTCAGTTTTGCCCAGCAACAGGGTCTTTTGCAGTGAGTCAACTCTTGGCATCAGGTGGCCAGAGTATTGGATCTTCAGCTTCAGCATCAGTCCTTCCTATGAATATTCAGGGTTGCTTTCTTTAGGATTGAGTGGTTTGATCTCCTTGCAGTCCAAGAGTCTCTCAAGAGTCTTCTCCAACACCACAGCTCAAAAGCATCAATTCTTTGGCACCCAGCCTTTTTCTGGTCAAACTGTCACATCCACACATGACTACTGGAAAAACCATAGCTTTGACTAGACAGACCTTTGTCAGTCAAGTAATGTCCCTGCTTTTTACTGTGCTTTCTAGGTTGGTCATAGCTTTTCTTCCAAGGAGGAAGTGTCTTTTGGTTTCATGGCTGCACTCACCATCTGTAGTGATTTTGGAGCCCAAGAAAATAAAGTATGTCACTGTTTCCATTGTTTTCCCATCTATTCACCATGAAATTATAGGACTGGATGCCATTAGGTTCATTTTTTGAATGTTGAGTTTCAAGCCTGCTTTTTCATTCTCCTCTTTCACTTTTATCAAGAGGCTCTTTAGTTCCTCTCTCCTCTACCATAAGGGTCATGTCAGCTGCATATCTGAGGTTATTGATATTTCTCCTGGCAATCTTGATTACAGCTCAGGCTTCATCCAGCCCAGAATTTCACATGATGTACTCTGCATAGAAGTTAAATGTGTGACAATATACAGCCTTGATATACTCTTTTCCCAATTTTGAACCAGTCCACTGTTCCATGTTGAGTTCTAACTCTTCCTTCCTGACCTGCCTACAGGTTTCTCAGGAGGAAAACAAGGTGGTCTCGTTTTGCCATCTCTTTAAGAATTTTCCACAGTTTGTTGTGATCCACACAGTCAAAGGCTTTATAACGTGGTCAATGAAGAAGACATAAATGTTTTTCTGGAGTTCTCTTGCTTTTTCTATGATCCAACAGAAGTTTGCCATTTGATCTCTTGTTCTTCTGCCTTTTCTAAATCCAACCTGTACACCTGGAATTTCTTGGTTAACATACTGTTGAAGCCTAGCTTGAAGGATTTTAAGCATTTTGAGCATTAACTTGCTAGCATGTGACATGAGCACAATTGTGCAGTAGTTTGAACATTCTTTGGCATTTCCCTTCTTTGGGATTGGAAAGAAAACTGTCCTTTTGCAGTCCTGTAGCCACAGCTGAGTTTTCCAAATTGGCTGGCTTATTGAGTGCAGCACTTTAACAGCATCACATTTTAAGATTTAAATAACTCAGCTGGAATTCCATCACCTCCACTAGCTTTGTTTGTAGTGATGATTCCTAAGGCCCACTTGACTTCGAATTCCAGAAAGTCTGGCTCTAGGTGACTGATCACACCGTTGTGATTATCTGGGTCATTAAGACATTTTCTGTATAGGTCTTCTGTGTGTTCTTGCCACCTCTTCTTAATCTCTTCTGCTCTGTTAGGTCCTTACCATTTCTGCATTTCAGGATTTAATACAATAGAGCTAAGATTTACTGAAAGGCAAGGCTGATCTTATTGAAGGTGATCCACACATCCTGAACTGAGATCCCAAGGAACTCATGAAAGTTCTCTTCCAAATTAAGACAGCAGTTAAAGTTCCACCTATTCGTTTTTTGCCTGTAATTATTTGCTTGAGACTGGTATAAACACTGCTTTCTTTCTTAACAGAAACTTTACAAATCTAAGTGTTGAATACGCTCATTACTCTCTGTCATAGGCTGAATTGTGTGCCCCCCTCCAAATTCACATGTTGAGGCCCTAAGCCCAGCAGTTGAGAGTGTGCTTCTGCTTGAAGATAGGGACTTTAAAAGGGTAATTAAGGTTAAATGAGGTCACATGAGTGGGCCCTAATTCATTCTGACTGTGGTTCTTATAAGAAGAGGAAGTTTGGAGAAATAAAGGGACACAGGGTTGGGCATGCACAGGGAAGGTGCCATATGAAGATTCAGGATGAAGACCACAATCTACAAGCCAAGAAGAGAGGCTTCAGGAGAAACCTGACCTGCTGACTCCTTAATCTTGGACTTCCAGCCTTCAGAACTGTCAGAAAATGAATTTCTGGGGCTTTCCTGGTAGCTCAATAGTACAGAACCTGCCTGCTAATGCAGAAAACACAGGTTTGATCGCTAATCTGAGAAGATCCCACATATTGAGAAGGAACTACCCCATGCACCACTACTGTTGAGTCTGTGCTCTAGAACCCATGGGCTGAAACAGTTGTAGGCTGTGTGCCCTAGAACCCATGCTCTGCAACAAGAGAAGCCACCACATGAGAAGCTTGTGCACTACAGCTAGAGAGTAACTGCCGCTCACCACAACTAGAGAAATGCCTGTGCAGCAACAAACACCCAGCACAGCCAAAATAAATTTTAATAATTATTTTTAACAACAGAAAATGAATTTCTGTTGTGCATGCTACCCAGTCTGTGACACTTTGTTCTGGCAGCCCTAGCAAACTAATACCTGTTTCTTCTTTTGGATCTTTGCCTCTTCCTAGTGATGTAACTCCAGAAAATGGGGATCTGCTTGAAGGAAATGGGAGAAAACTATACTTTGGGAGAAACAACACGTTTGCCTAAAAACTCTGTCTCCTGGCTTAATATTTGGGAGTTTTTCTGAGGAAGACCTCTGTGGCAGATCCTGCCCATGTCCCCTCTGCCTCATGGCGATGGTACATACCAGCCAGACATTAAACTGCCAGCATCTCATCAGTGGCTTGAAGGATTATTCCTCATGCCTGAAACCTACTTTGTCAGTGCTCAAGGCAGACTGAAAATGTCAGAGAATTGATGCTTCATGACCCATAGGAACTGGAGTATAAATACCCCAGCTCCCTCATCCTCAAACATGATAACTCAGATAACTCTCCATAAGCTTGTGGAGTTCTCCAGCAGGATAGAGCTCCCTTAATCTTTCTTGAAATGCACCTTTTCTTGGCTCCCTTCCTATTTCTAGGGAAACTCTCCATCCTTCCTCTGCAAAGCACATCTCCAAAGGAAACAACTTGCTCTAGAATTCTTATCTTAGGCTGTGATTCTGGTGGACCCAGAACTAGGTCCATCTGCCTTCTAGCTACCTGTGTGTGCATATGAAACATCTATAGTTAAAGATGTTGCTGTGGTTTCTAATTTAACGAGATGAGATACTGCATTGGGGCTTTCCTGGTGGCTCAATGGTAAAGAATCTGACTGCCAATGCAGGAGACTCGGGCCCAGGCCCTAGGTCAGGAAGATCCCCTGGAAAAGCAAATAGCAACCCATTCCAGTATTCTTTCCTGGAGGATTCCATGGACACAGGAGCCTGTTAGGCTACAGTCCATGGGGTCATGAAAGAGTTAGACACGTCTTAGTGACTAAATAACAACATTGCATCAAATTCTTTCTGTGGTAAGGTAGTTGCTCATCAACTGATGAACACTGGGGCCTCTTCTTTCAGGAAAGGGTGTTCTAAAGTCCTGCCTTGTGGAAATGCCTTTGCATCAAATCAACTATGCTGCAGTTTTTTTCTTCTATAAACCCTAAAGCCCAATCTTTTCAGTACTTGTGAGCTTTTTCTTTTAAATTTTTTAAATAGAAGGATAATCGCTTTGCAGCATTTTGTGGTTTTCTGTCATCCATCAACAAGAATCAGCCATAGGTACACCCATGTCCCCTCCCTCCCGACCTCCCTCCCATCTCCCTCCTCATCCCACCCTTCAGTCTGTCTCAGAGCCCCTGTTTGAGTTGCCTGAGTCATATAGAAAATTCCCATTGGCTGTCTATCTTACATGTGGTCTTGTAAATCTCTATGTTACTCTCTCCATGCATCTCACCCTCTCCCTCTTCTCCTCCCACCGTGTCCTCATTGGCTTTGCTTAGCCTGTGCTCTTGCATCACATCTCCATGATGGGTAGGTGTGTTTGTATCAGGGTGGGGTGGTTTTAGTAAGTTGTCTTGGGCCTGAACTGCAGCTTCCCTTATGCGGCTGCTCTAATACCTGCTGTGATGTTTTCATGGTCCATGGGGATGCAGTTGGGGGCGGGGGTGGTTGTTTCTGAAAAGGAGTCCAAGTGACTATGAGAGAAACAGACTTCTGAGGAAGAAAGCAAGCTGCCCTGGGTGTTCAGTAAAGCTTCTGCTAAGCCGGCTGACCCTAAGCCATTTCTCGTTACTCTCAGGCTGCTGTTGAGCATCTCAGAGTTTGAGGTCTTCTCATTGACTACTCAGAACAATGCTATGAATGCTCCACACTGAGTAACTTTCAACCTTCTAGGCTCCCCTACCCCCGTGAAAACTATTTATAGCCAGGCCCACAGTTCTCAAATGAGGAGCCCTGGGACAAGGCTGTGGATGAATATGTTAGCCAGGCCTCACCTGACCGTGCATGTACCCTCTGCAGCTGGTTTGCTGACAGGGTCACTTGTCTTTGCCCAGAGAGGAAAGGCTTTGTCAAAGAAGCTATTTCTCTGTCACAACTTTTGTGAACCTTTTTTTTTTTGTTAGTGCATTAATCCTAACAAGTATTGCTGGCTTAGAGGATTTATGTGAGTCGGCCAGGGATCTACCATCATAGTGTTTAATCACCTTCATTGCCATGTGATCTTCAGCTCACAGGGGTTAAACAGCAGTTTAAAGGGCCATGAGTGTCTCATTCCATGCATCCCTGCCAAATTACTACCTTCTGCTCATTGACTTGTAAAAAGGATCCCAGGCTTGCCCAGTTTCCACCATTCAGTTTCTCAGCCAACCCAACCCATTCCTCCTGGACATCTCCTAATCTCAACTGTGTGGGTGGAACCCTGGAGCAAGAAGGGACTGCAAGCACTCCTACCTCTGGAAGCAAAAGGTGACTTCTTGGTGGCCAGAGGAGAAAACACTTTTCCACCTGCTTGTCTGGGTGTCTTCACCTGCACAAGGACCAGAGGAACAGGGAGAAAATCACCAGTGACAAAACAGCAGTGTTGGACAACAAGCCACCACAGTCTTCTCCTGGCCAGGGGCCGCAGGCCACAGAGACCCAGGAGGGCCCAAATGATGAGAAACACACGTGCAGGTTCCCTCAGGGTTGGTTCTGCTCATCACGGCAGCTGGCCTGTCCTCACATGGCTGGGACAGGGACCCCATGATACCTCAGGCCTCAGCATAGAAAGCCATCCCCCAGGAGTCTTGGTGATTTACAGCCCAGGAGAACCGTGCAACTAACAAGAGGACACAACTCCTCCCCTCACACTGCCACTCTGGAAGGATCCGAGGGCCACCACAGTCAGCTGTTCTCCATGCACTCATGGTTGGGCCCCACCAGGAGAGGAGATGCAGACAAGCAGCTGAGCCCTACATGGTCAGGCCCAGGTTGTGGCAGCTCACAGCAGCCCACCATTGGAGGGGTGTCCAGACACCAGGCTGCGACCCACTGAACTTGTTCAGCTGTTTAGTTTGTGAGACTGAGGAGCAGGGAGTGAGGTCTGGAGTGTGCCTTGCGACCCCATAGCCATGGTGAGAGGACTTCAGTGAGTTGACTCTCATGCATTCTAGGCTCTCCCAGCTCAAGACCAACTGACGAATCCTCGGGACTGGCCCCATGTACCCTTGCTCCTTGACTCCTTATGCCTAGAAACCCCAGCCCCTGGGGTTCTCCTGAAGTGACTGCAAAGTCAGAGTTAACTGGGTCTCTCATATCAGTGCCTAGGTGACCCAAAGTCTGGCAACCTGCACCCCTCTGGTGGTCCCACCTCCTTGGGTGGGTTCATCATTGCAGAGCCCGAGGTCCCTTTGGGAGGGGCTGGGGTTGTTGCTGTGTCAGTCTGCTGTGGTCCTTCCCCTGGGGACCCAACCCATCCCCGTTCCTTGGTGCCAGATCTGAGAACTGGCTTTGCAGCCGAACCTGGATGAGGGATTGTGACCTGTTTACTGGGGCGTCTGCCCTTGGCTTCAGTGTCATTTTGGACTGTACCTTGGTTGGTTGCCCATCCATCAAGCCCCCAGGAGGCCACATTGTATTGACCACATGCCCTGCTCTGTGGGCCCAGCCTCCTGGGGGGCGGCAGCCCTCGTCATGACCCCTGGCTCCTGGTCACTCAGTGTGACCCTGCGGCCTATGCTGTAGTCCCTGGGCAGTGAGGATGGGGATTGGGGGGTGTCATCCGTCTCCTCCGTCATGTGACCCAGTGAGCCCAGCCTGTGTTGCACAGTGTCTTTGCTCTGCTTGGCAGCTGGACAGTAAGTGACCAGCTCTTCCTGTGGTTCCTGGGCTCTTGTGCTGGTAGTGCTGTGGGCCTTGCCACAGATCAGGGCAGCCAGCTCCCCTGCTTCCCGGGATGTAGGGCACCTGTGAGGGAGGACTCCAGTGCCATTTGCTCTCTTGGTGGTGTGACTGGGGGGAGTACCAGCTCTTTATGGGGTGAGGGGCTGGGCTGCTGCCACAGGCTCAGAAGATCAGAGATGTCTGAGATGTCCCAGTCTTCTGGGACCTGCCTCCTGGGCTCCCTGGCCCTCGTACCAGGGATGCAGGTTTTCCAAAGAGGACTTCTGATGCCAGCAGGTCAGGCCTGCCTTAGTGGAACATTCGGTGTCTTTAAGGTTCAGACACTCCTGTCAAATCATGATCCCATGTAGGTCCACTGCCTGAAGCTTTCTCAGCTGCCAGGAAAACCCTGGGAAAGCCCCCCCCCCACCCTGGTTCTCACTATTCTTCATCCTAGGCTGGTCATCCCCCTGTGGACAGCAAAGCAAAGAAGTCACTTCCCTCTATGCCACCCATGTTCCACATGCCTGGATCTTCTCACTTGCTAGGAAATGCCTCTCCCCTTGCCAGCCCAGCTAAAGTTGTAGGAGCTGGGCTGTGGCCTTGAGTCCAGGGCTGAGTACACACTGACTATCCCCAGGATGGGTCCTCATAAGCCGTGGGGCAGGGGATGTCAACCCTGTACCAAGGCCTCATCTCGCCACCTCTCCTCGGACCATGCCAGGGCCAGCCTTCTCAGGATGGGTCCTTCATGAGGCTGTTCCTGTGGGTGGGAGGAGGGTAGTTGGTGCCATAGGCTGGCTGGAGACTTACCACCAAGGACTGGGAGCAGACAGGAGTGGGTGGGGCATCCCTCTACCTGCGATGTTGATCTGATAGTTCCTGCCAGCCCATCAGGAAGTGCAGAGCATAGACAGGCATTGGAGGTGCCACACTGGGCCCCAGTGGTCAGGCCCTCACAGTGCCTGAGGCCTCGTGATTGCTATTGACCGAGTGGGAGAACTGAAACCAGGAACTGGTGCCTGAGTGGTGGCTGTGTGCACACACAGAACACCAAGTGCCTTTGCCTGGGTGGCACTGTGCTCTGCCCTGCATGCAGGCTGGAAGGAGGGGTTCTTGGTGTTTTTTGCATCAGACAACTGCTGGGTGGGGCAGGAGAACTGCTTCCAGTGTTCTGGCCACCCGGCCATCTGCTAGTTGTGGTGTAAGCACAGCCTGATGGGAGAGGGCAGGTCTGGGTACCAGAACTCACAAGGCAAAGTGCATTCAACTCCAAGGACATCCATCCTACAAGAGGCTCCTCCACCGCGCAGGGCATCAGGTGTCCACTCACCCCTGAATCACTCAGGGCTGGGGGGTGGGGAGGCTGGAGTGCATCTTCCTGGCAGACCTGTCAAGCTCAGAGCCTGAAACAAGGCAGAGGTTGGGGAGCATGAAGCGTGGGAAAGCAAACACTGACTCCCATTAAGGGACCATGGAGGCCTTTTTAATGGGAGGGCCATCTGAGCTGGGTCTTGTAATGAAGAGGGTCTCTTCGGCTGGGAAATTGGAGAAGGGCCCCTAGAAGTGTCAGACCCATGGAGGGAACTGAGCCCAGGTGTGCAGCTGGAGCAAGGTCATGGGAAAGGGCTGGGATACTAGACTGGGTCAAACTCAGACGCGACTCTTAGGGCATCTGACCTGTGCCCTGCGTACAGTTGCCCTCATTTGCAGTTTTAAAGGTAAGCCATTGCTTCTCTCCCTGAGAAGAATTCATTGATTCAGTCATTTAGTTAGTCAGTGACTGGAAAAAAAAAAACTTTGTGTGCCTCCCATACACAGGGTCAGGCAACAAGTACACAGGTGAGTCAGGCGATGACCAGCATGGTTCTTTCCAGGATGAGCGGCCCTGGCAGCTGGTGCCTATCCTCACTAAACTAGACAAGGGCACTGTCTTCTTCAGGCTGACTTCTCCTGGCTTGTGTGGAGGTTTCCAATTCTTCCTGACTCCAGAATGAGGTTTAGAGAGATGACATTAGGTCTTTATGTTCTGAGAGTTATTGCTGGGATAGAGGGTGAGATTGTTAGATAGCATCACCAACTCAATGGATGTGAATTTGAGCAAACTCTGGGAGGTGGTGAAGGACAGGGAAGCCTAGCATGCTGCGGTCCATGGGGTCACAAAGAGTCACAAACGACTTGGTGACTGAACACACACAGAGGTGAAGGTGTTGAGCCCAGATTCTCCTGGCCCCCAGAAGAAGGTTGATTTGCCCTCTGTGGCACCCAGGGTCCCCCAGGCTGAGCAGAGTGGCTCCTGCTGATGCATTGTGCAGAGAAGGAAGATGTGGTACAGGTTTCCCCAGACCAACTCCCCAGCAGCATGAACCATGGTAGCTTCAAGTGCCAGGGGGAGTATAGCAGTGTGGGCCCCTCACTTACTGCCTTTGAAGGAATAGTGCAGGCAGTGAAGACAAGACGATATGGGAGGCTGGCCTTGGCCTGTTGTATTTCCCAACTAGAGTGTTCCCAAATGACACTTGGAGGAGGCTTTAGGAAAGGGGCCAGCTTGGTGTCTGAAATGACACTAGGGTTTGACAGTAATGTGCTGCTTGCTCATTGTGCCATTTGCTGGCCCACTCTTCCAACTTCACTTTTTTTTTAAATTGAAATATAGTTAGGGCTTCCCTCATAGCTCAGTTGGTAAAGAATCTGCCTGCAATGCAGGAACCCCAGTTCAATTCCTGGGTGGAAAAGATCCCCTGGAGAAGGGAAAGGCTACCCACTCCAGTATTTTGGCCTGGAGAATTCCATGAACTGTATACTGCATAGTTCACGGGGTTGCAAAGATTCTGACATGACTGAATGGCATTCACTCATATTCACATAGTTGATTAACAATGTTGTGTCCATCTGCTGTATAGCAAGGTGATTCACTTTATATATATATAAACACTTCCAGATTCTTTTCCATTATAGGTTATTGCAGATATTGAGTATAGTTTCCTGTTCTTTACAGTAGGACCTTATTTATGCATTTTATACATTTTTGTTCAGTCGCTCGGTTTTGTCTGACTTTGTGACCCCATGGACTGTAGCACACCAGGCTTCCCTGACTTTCACTGTCTCCCAGAGTTTACTCAAACTCCTGTCCATCGAGTCGATGATGCCATCCAATCATCTCACCCTCTAGCACCCTCTTCTCCTTCTTTCTTCAGTCTTTCCAAACATCAGGGTCTTTTCCAGTAAGTTGGCTCTTCACATCAGGTGGTCAAAATATTGGAGCTTCAGCTTTAGCATCAGTCCTTCCAATGAATATTCAGGCTTGATTTCTTTGGAATTGACTGACTTGGTCTCCTTGCTGTCCACAGGGCTATCAAGAGTCTTCTCCAGCATGACAGTAGTACTATTTTATACATAGTAGTGTGCATCTGTTAATCGTAAAGTCCTAATTTATCCCTTCCCCTTCTTTTTTCACTCTGGTAACCAAAATTTCTTCTCTGAGTCTGTTTCTGCTTTGCAAATAATTTCATTTGTACCATCATTTTAGATTCCATCAATATGTGATATCATAGAATATTTGTCTTTCTCTTTCTGACATACTCCACTTAGTATAATAACCCCTGGGTCAACACATGTTTCGGCAAATGGTATTACTTCATTATTTTTCAGGGCTGAGACGTATTCCTGTGTGAGTGTGTGTGTGTGTACCACGTCTTCTTTATCCATTTATCTGTTGATGGACATTTACATTGTTTACATATCTTGGCTCTTGTAAATATTGCTGCAATGAACATTGGGATGCATGTATCTTTTCAGAGTAGAGTTTTGCCTTTTCCAGGTGTATATGCAGGAGTGGGATTGCTGGATCATATGGTACTTCTATTTGTAGTTGTTTAAGGAACCTCCATACTGTTCTTCATATTGACTGTACCAGTTTACTTTTCCACCAACTGTGTACAAGGGTTCCCTTTTCTCTGCAACCTCTCCAGCATTTATTCTTTGTAGTTTTTTTGATGATGGCCATTCTTTCCAGTGTAAGGTGATACTTCATAGGAGTTTTGATTTGCATTTGTCTAGTAATTAGGAATGTTGAGGCATCTTTCATGTGTCTTTTGGCCATCTATGTCTTCTTTGGAGAAATATCTGTTCAGGTGTTCTGACCATTTTTTGATTGGATTGTCTTTTTTTTCTTTTTTTTTGCAGCTTAAGTTTTAATTAAAGGCGGTTAGTAATAAGAGCTTCCATGGCAAAAAGCTCCAGGCAGTGCTTGGAGGGTATGAATATAAAAATGAGGTGCTAAATAAATGTCAATACATTGTAAAATATTACTTTTCCCTTTCCTCCCCTGACCATTTCTGCCTTCTTAATCTTTCTAACTTTCCCAAGGCATGGAGATGTCAGATACATAGCAATGGATATTGAAATGGATTCTTAACTCTCATTACCACAAAGATATAGCAACCAAATTTGCATGTCCCTTGCCTTGCACTTATAGCAGGAGCCCAGGCATTGGCATAGATGCCCATTATTTGTATTCCAAAGGTCCATGAGTGTAGATGGCTCCTTTTTTGAGTGAATGTGTGTCTGTGTAGCTCATAGGCTGGGCCGATGCTTAGAGCACACAGAGGGGCTGTCTATTTGTGCTCATGATTCAAATGACATGATCCACAGCCTGGGCTTTGGGATCCAGGGGCCTAGGTTTGGACATCAGTTCCTCTCTTGCTGTGTAGCTTTGGCACTTACTATCTCTGGGTGTTTTTCTCCTCTGCTGAAAACCAGGTAGCACAAAATGCCACTCATGTCGCAGGGCTTTTCCAGGGCACAGCCTTGGACATCATGTTGTCTCCCACTGGGTCTCAGGGACTGTCTTTGCTTCTACTTCTGCAGGTGGGAGGTTATTCCAGCAACACTGCATATGAAGATTTTTCTTGATTCCCAGGCTTTGTAAACTTCAAAATTCTCTAACAGTGTTCAAGGGACTATAATGTGATTTTGGTAAAATTCCCTTATGTTATTTGGAAGATTTCGGTTGTGCATTTAGAAAATGAGATGATTGGTCCAGAACTGTGATTCTCCAAACTTTGTGTCCATGGGATATCTGACCGGGGGATAGGGTGGGGTTCAGCTTTCCAAACAAATCAGAGGCAAGCTGCTCAGCTGAAGTGAGGCCTGTTCTCCACCCGCCTTCTTCCTAATCTCTTCCCGGCCCACTCCTCGGATCAGTTCAGTTCAGTTCAGTTCAGTCGCTCAGTTGTGTCCGACTCTTTGCAAACCCATGAATCGCAGCACAGCAGGCCTCTCTGTCCTTCACAAACTCCCGGAGTTTACTCAAACACATGTCCCTTGAGTCGGTGATGCCATGCAGCCATCTCATCCTCTGTTGTCCCCTTCTCCTCCTGCCCACAATCCCTCCCAGCATCAGGGTCATTTCCATGAGTCAACTCTTTGCATCAGGTGGCCAAAGTATAGGAGTTTCAGCTTCAGCATCAGTCCTTCTAATGAACACCCAGGACTGATCTGCTTTAGAATGGACTGGTTGGATCTCCTTGCAGTCCAAGGGACTCTCAAGAGTCTGCTCCAACACCACAGTTCAAAAGCATCAATTCTTCGGTGCTCAGCTTTCTTCACAGTCCAACTCTCACATCCATACATGACCACTGGAAAAACCATAGCCTTGACTAGACGGACCTTTGTTAGCAAAGTAATGTCTCTGCTTTTTAATATGCTATCTAGGTTGGTCATAACTTTCCTTCCAAGGAGTAAGCATCTTTTAATTTCATGGCTGCAATCACCATCTGCAGTGATAGAGGTCCCCCAAAGAACACAGTTTGAAAACCAGTGACCTAGAACTCAGATTTCAGTGTGCATTCAGATCCCTTAGTGATCTTGTCAAATGTGGCCTCTGATTCACATGTTCTGAGGTGGACCTGAGATTCTGTGCTTCTGACCAGATCCCAGTTGATGCCTAAGTGTCTGGTGTGTGAATAGCAATTTGAAAAGCAAGGGTCTGATCACAAACTGCCTTTGACCTTTCACATCCTTTGATTCAGAGTTCTTACTGTTATTCTGATAGTGTCATAAAATAAAAATCTGCATTGAATGAATGTTGCTATTAAAGGCAAAATCCTCAACTATACAGATGTGGCAACTGACCTGAGATATGAAGGAGAGAGAAAGTATTTGTTTCTCAATTGTGAGTGTATGAAACATGTGAAACATGTGTAAAATATTTTCCGAATAACACAATTTGGGTTAAGAAACTGTTCCACTTTGTTAAGAAGAGTTGCACTTTGGTTTGGCTGTAGTCTGGATCACAGTGAAAGTGTTAGTCAATGAGTCATGTCTGACTCTTTGCAACCCCATGGAGTGTAATCCACCAGGCTTTTCTGTCCATGGAATTTCCCAAGCAAGAATATTGGAGTGGGTAGCCATTCCTTTCTCCAGGGGATCTTCCTGACCCAGGGTTCAAACCTGGCTCTTCTGCATTGCAGGCAGATCCTTTACCATCTGAGCCACAAGGTAAGTTAATGGACACTTTTCTAAGGGAACTTCTGATGGAAACAAGTGACCTGCTTTCAGGCCCTGGCTGAGGCCTGTCTCCACAATCTAGGTCTAAGTGAAGGTTCAGAACTGTGGACAGCTGTTGGTGTGTCTGGCATCCATGTGCTTTCTTGATACTCATAATGACGTGGCATCAACAAAGATACCTTCATGTAAGTGGCCTCCGTCCTTTCTGTCCACTGCTGAGTTGAGTGCTCCAGGCTCACTGTTGATAGAGTGTTCTGTCTTCTGCACTCTGTTTGGACTCCTCCTGTGTGTGTCCAGAAGACTGGATGCTTTGACAGTCTGTGGGGCTTTGCTTGTCAGTCTGTGTCTGTTTCAATTCAGTAACATCATGGCTAAGGTGGGGAACCCACTTTAGCAAGGAGACAAAAGCCCAGTTGCTAGAGTAGCCAGTGTGTTGAAATGTCATGTATCCTTTGTGGAATTTGGCAGGAGAATGCTGTGTGCTCTGTGGCATTGCCTGAGCCCTTCATTAAGAAGAATGTCTACTTTCCCATGGGGGTGGAGGTGGCATGTGCACCATCTGAGGAAGCAAGGTGAGACTGAACACCAGGGAGGCTGGATCCAAACACAGAGATGTTCCTTTGGTGGTCAATCAATGAGGAAAACAGTCTAGTGGAACTGTGTTCCCAGGACATGTCAATGGGCTTCTTTAGCAACAGGCATGTTGGAAGCACAGACGGCGTGTGCCCAACCACCCCCTCCTCCAGATGCAGACAGTCTGGTGACTGGTCCATCAATAGCTCTGTCAATGGCCACTGGTCACCTTTCTTCCTTCTTTGACCCCCTCACTCGCTGGTGTGTGAGCACCGCCTTGGTGCCTGGCATGGGGTCTACAAAGGTGGAGAAGATGGGGAACTTTCTGACAAGCTGCAGACAGGGGATCAGCACAAGGGGCCTTAGGAAAGGCAATGCTCCTAGAATCTGGAATCTCTGAGGAGGGATGCCAGGGATGGTGGCGTGGGGGGCATGGAGCTCAGTGTGTGTCTGGGGTGCTGATCCAGAGTGCATTGCCTTCCCGTCACGTCCCCAGAGGATTCAGGTCACCTCAGGTACATGTGGAGGGCCTGTGCCTGAGCCTTCCTTGCACATCTTTGACAAAGCGTGAGAGTCTCTTTTCCCAGCCACCCCTCTCCCACTCAGGTCCCTCTGGCACAAAATCAGCAGATAGGAGTAGAGGAGTCTCAGATAGAATCCTTAAGAAGTTTCTGGAAGAATACCCTGATTGTCCAGTGCTTCCTGAGCTCTCTTAAACCCAGGGCCTTTGCTGACATGACACAGGCAGATTCTAATCCCTCTCCAGCCCCTGCCACCCAGGCCACCCTGGTAGTATAACCACGAATCCTAAAACACAGCTTTCCCGAAGCGACCCCTGACTCCCACAACTTGGTGTTTGAGTGCCTGCAGCACTCTGGCCTCATCTTGCCCGTCTGTCAAATGAGGTCAATGAAAACAGTTCTGGGCCCAGGATCAGCCTTTGCTCCCCATGCTTCTCGGGGCTCTGACCCCCACCACAGACCTTTCTGCTTTGGTCGCAGCAGCACTTCCCCTTGTCTCCTCGATGGTCATGGCCAGGCCTCCACTCCTGCAGCCTGACTCTCTGGGTGCCCAGCCCTCCACACTGCTGCTCATGGCAGATCCTTCCCTCCTCACTTCCTGTGCCCTCCTGAAGCCTCTGAGGCTGACTTCAGGACCGTTCCTTCCTCCCCACAACCTTCCAGAACCCTCTCCATAGTACTCTTTTTGTGAATTGTTACCCTGGATGGTATCTGTGTATGTGTGTGTGTGTGTGTGTGTGTGTCTGTGTGTCTGTGTGTGCATGTGCACAAACTTCGGGAACCCTCTCTATAATACTCTTTTTGTACAAGGATACCTTGGTCGGTTTCTTTGTGTGTGTATGTATGGGTGTGTGTGTCTGCGTGTGTGCATGTATGCACTGTTACCCCAGCTACACCACAAACTGAGGATAAAGACCCCACCCAGTTTACCTTGGTAGTGTCCCCAGAGCTGCCTCTGCAGAGTAGGCACTTACCAGTGCTGTCTGTTCACTTTGAGTCACTTAGCACTCATCAACTCTGTTGTACCACTCTGGACTCGGCAGGTGATGATATGGGCCCTGCCCAGGGGTCAGTGTGTGCAAGGCAGGCAAGCAAGGCAAGTATGTCAGTAATCTCATTGGACACAGCACCACTCTTTGTAGAAACACTCATTGTGCTAGGATGCCTCTCCCTGTGAGAAGAAGGAGGCAGGCTCTGAGTGGTACACTGCAGAGTGGGTAGTGTGTGGATGGTAGTGAGACAGGAGTCCACCTCAAGGAGCCAGTCCTGACTCCTGCACTAGTGACCTGCTCCCTGTCCCCATAGAGGGTGGGGGCATGGAACATGGGACCTAGGAGGTCCTACCAAGCTTGGCACACATTGGATGCTATGACTGTACCATCCAGGAATTCAGTCTTGACAGACTCAGAGGGTTGTCTGTGTCAGCTGTCTTTTTGGTTTCTGTGTTACTTGACTTGAATCTGTGCTGGTCCAGCAAGGTTCTTCTCTGATGCTGGTTCAAGAAGCCCACCTCCCCTGAACTGCTTCCTCTTCCTACCACTCAGTGTCTACTCAACATCATGTCAAGTTTCTCACCTCAGCCATGGAGGAAAGACAGCTGTGTAGTTTGGGTCCTTGTGTGGTGTCCCAGCTCAGGCTGTTGTTCCATTCTTTAGGTCACATGCTAGTCACTCACTTCCAGGTACTTTTTCCTTTTTTTAAATTTTATTTTACTTTATGAACCCTCAGTAAATGTAGATGACTTTTAAATTTGTACTTATTTCTTTTGACCTTTCTGTGAGGCATGTGGAATCTTAGTTCCCTAACCAGGGATCGAACCAATGTCCCCTTCAGTGGAAGTGAGAAGTCTTAACCACTTGACCACCAGAGAAGTCCCACACTCCCAGGTAATTTTGTATTCTGGTTATCTGGAATCCATTCTGATTGCCTTATCCTTGATTCTGGTTAGGTATCTCCCTGCCTTCTGCCTTGTTATCTGAGTCCCAAGCCTTTTCTCAGTGTTTCATTTCCCTCTGTAAGTGTCTGGACCAGACAGAAATGAACAGTGAAGCTAATGAAGCTTAAGATTAAGCTTCAGAGTCATTGGCATTTCGAGGCCTGGAAGGGGCCCTAGCATTATGGTATATGCCAGTCATCTCGTTTGTAAAATCTATGAAAGGTGGTTTAGCCACAGTTGTTTCAGGGCAACTCTGTGTCCATTCTGCTGTCTCCATAACTCTTTCTGTTGTATTGGGTGGCTATACAGTGACCATTGACAGACTGGGAATCTGGCTAAGGGGAGACTAAATCAGGATAAGTGTAAGTGTGAAAACAGACACATGAAGTTGTGCAGACGTGGAGGAGTGAGCCCGAGGTACTGGGAGTGTGGAAGTCATCCCCCCATTCCCCCCTTGCCCCTGCGGAATGATGTCTGGACCGGGCTGACCCTCTGTCTCCAAATGCTGACAGTCGTTTCTGGGTCCCACAGGTTGGGTGGCTCAACTACATTCCGTGTTGGTTCAGGAGGCCAGCAGCTGAGGTCAAAGTGTTAGCTGATGTTGGCTCTTCTGTGGGCTGTGGGGAGAGCCTGTCCCATCTCTCCCCCCTGCCTTCTGGGGCATTGTTGGCCATTGTGGGCGTGTCTGGGCTTGGAGAGCTCCACCTTTCTAGAGCTCTCCCGTGTGCCTGTCTGTCTCTAAATGTGTCCTTTGTATGGGGACAGCCGTCCTGTTAGAGGACGGTCCATCCTAATGAGCTCACTTGACCCGCATCAGCGCTGTGAAGACCTATTCTTTGTAAGGTCATGACGAGGCAGTTGGGACTGACACTCCAGCACCTGACTCTGAGGGGACACGATGTGATTCCTCACACCCTACAAAGGCTCTGAGGTAGGAACAGACTGGAGTGTTCCAAGGATGGAAGGATGGCCTTCATGGCTACCAGGTGTGAATCCAGGGGCGAGGAGAGCAGGGCGCCAGGGTAGGAACCAGATCACGTGGGGCCTCGTGAGCCTATGAGAACTGTGGCTCTGCTGTGCTTGGGGAAGGAAAGGCCCGGGAGTCTCTGGGCTGGGTTCCTCTGGGACCTTTTCCCCATCCTGACCGCCACGTGGAAATGGAGGCTCCCTGCGAGGTGCTGAGACCCTGCTGAGGTCCAGGCCCTCCGCCTGAACTGCCTGTGCTGCTCTGCGATCACCCTGCTCCAGTGAACAGGGACCCCTCCTACAGGTACAAGGAAAGAAGTAAGGATGGAGGTGCGTGTGGTCAGGTCCCGTGCTGTCATGTGCTATCTCTCTATCTCTCAGCATCTCCTCAGCCATGGAACGAGGTGACAGTAACCTAGCAGATTATTTGAGGTTTGAATTCTCTGATCCCTGCGTGGTGCCATCCCAGGCCCTGGCAAGGACACAGAGCATGCCTGTCCCAATAGTTCCTCCTCTCCTTTGTTCTTTCTCTAGGCCCTGGGCAGGGGATGGGGCATCTGCTGAGAGTGGAGGCAGTGGGGAGGGTTGGGAGGAAGGTGGCTTCCATAAGGCATGGGGAAGACACCTGGCAGGGCCGTCTGAGGTCCAGGGCACCCGGACCGAGGACGGATTTGTTAGCATGGATCTGCCCTCGGCAGCACCGGGCTGAGATGGGGGATCTGCAGAGCATGGGCAGGATGGGGCCAGGGAGCTGAGGGGTCTTTGTCAGCTGTGGCTCAGGACACACACAAGCCATCATGATGTCCAAGGCCTGCCTTTCTCAGCCTCGTTCTCCTGCCCCTGTGCTTGGAGTACCCACCCTGGTGTCCCCAGCCCAGAGGCCCTCCAGCTGCTCCCCTCCCTTGCTGTGGCTTGGGAGCCCTGGAGCCTTGGGGGTCCACCCGTGTTACCTTCCCTCCCATATCAGCCGAGGCTCCTGTAGGGCCTTATCCCAGTGGGCACTGGGACCATACAGTCAGGCTCTCCCTCCCTCCTGCTCAGTGAGGAGCTGGTCAGCCTGGCAGGTTCCACTGGGCAGGAGGCCCATGGCAGCAGCAGGGACAGGGCACCGCCCTCACACAGGAGGCGCTGGCACTGGACAGAGACAGTGGCACCCAGCAGAGTCAGTTCTCAGCAAAGCACAGAGCAACCCCACAGTGCTTCTGATTCTCCTTGTCCCCTTCCTTTCACAGGCCTGCATTTTGTCACCTCAGAGGATCGTGTAGCACTGAGAAGAGGAAGGCGTGAGAAGTAGGAAGGTCGGGCCATGGCCTGGGGTGGGCAGGAAGGGCGGGGTCTCCAGAGGAATTGAGACCAGGACTCTGAGCCCACCCCAGCCCTCACTAGCACCTGGTCTTGGGAAGATGCCCAAGCTCCGTGGCCTCAGTTCTTCATCTGGGAGGCGAGCTGGTGTGAGGAGCCCCATGTGCTGGGCTGCAGGATGTGCCTGAGGGATGACAGAGCTCGCAAGGCCTGGTGGCTGTTGGCCCTGTGATGGCGGGGCAGGAATTTCTCACACAGTTTCCCCCAGACACTCCTCCACTGTCCACTGGAGTGGGTTGCCTGCATTGTTGTCCAGGGTGGGTCAGAGAATTTGCACCTCAATAGGATGTGGAAGAGCAAATATGCCAAATAGGATGCTTCATAAATGTACTAAGAAACTTTTCTACCTAGACGGTAGTGGACCATAGTGTTAGTCACTCAGTCTTGTCCGACTCTTTGAGACTCCATGGACTGTAGCTCACCAGTCTCCTCTGTCCATGGAATTCTCGAGTTAAGAATACTGGAGTGGGTTGCCATGACCTTCTCCAGGTGATCTCTTGACCCAGGGATTGATCCCAGGTCTCCCACAATGCAGATTCTTCATCTTTTGACCTACCTGGCAAGCCCCAGTTCCAGTTAGAGGAACTGTGAAATTTGGATGTGGAGGAGTGTTCCAGCAGGACCCAAGCTGCTACAAGTAACAGAAGCAAGAAGCACTCCTTGCCTCTATCCCAGCTGATCTTCCATCCAAACATTACTTTCCTTCATTGCAGCCCCAACAAAGGTCGAATCCTTGTTTAAAATGGCCAACTACAATCAAGATAATTTAAAGCTAATTAACACCTTGGGTTCTGGATCCCTAGGACCAGGAAAGAGAGTAGTTCCATGGATTTCTTGGGAAACATTTCAAGGGGTTGCAACCAAAGTTCTGAAGGATTCCTGGCAGATATTGGGTAGAAGAGCCCTCCTTTGCCCCTGTGGTCAAGAGCAAAGTGACAAGAATTACAGCCCCTTCTGTCCTGACCCAGAAAGATATCTCTCTTATCCAAGATGCAAAAGGACACATCACAGCAATGATCCATTTCAGACTTTCCCGTCACGCCCAAGACACTGTCTGCAGGTCGGAGGGATGTCACCACCCAGCCTCCCACAGAAGCAACCCAGCTTTTCAAAGCCCCAAACAGCCCTGGCTCAGGCACTGACACTTGAGTGCTCCTCCTGGAGCCCCACCACCCTGCCCTGTGTAGCCTTGTTCAGTGGGCCTAGGTGATGTCTCTCCACCTTCCTCGTGTGAGTGTGACTCCTATATCATCACTTGAGGTGTGGGGGTGTCCTGCTTCTCCTGCTGTCCCCACTGCTAACATGGCCTTTCATAGGGAAGAGGCTCCATAAAGGTCTTCAGAATAAATGTGCCAGTCAGCAGGGAGCTCAGATTAATTGTATGCTACTTCCTTAAATAACCCAGGCAAATCCAAATAAACAGAGATAATTTAGTTTTTGAGAATGGCACACAAGAAGGGCAAAAGCATGGATTCACTACAATTACTTTTATCATCTAATTCTTCCCCCATCAATATTATTGCTAAGTAAGCTCACTTTTCCAAAACAGTTCTAATTCCACTTTCATTGTGTCCTGTTCAGGACCACAAAGCACAGTGGAAGTGTTCCCAATCTCTTTTACAAAACAGCAAAACTCTTGTTCTTGAACTGGGTAAGCACAAACACATTGTGATCAACATCATTCACAAAACTAAGACACTGAAGTTTATTTCGCCTCCTATAAAAACAATCACAGTTTGAAAATTTTCTAAGGAAAACAGAGATGAACCTCCATGTCATCAAAGACAACAGGAACCCAAAGATGTGACACACCAGTTTCTCCAACTGGCCAGGGCCCTCACTTCTGAGAAGGCTGACCGCTCCCTCTTTAATCACAGAGGGAAGGATCAGCCTGGCTGCTGCTCTTGTTCAGGCCACCTCATCCTCTTCCCTCACAGCCTCTGCAGACTGCAGTGAGAAGGACCTCAAACTCCTTCACTTGACCGTGAGCAGAAACGCAAGACTTGCCACTTGCTAGTCTCTGCAGAGGCCCGGAGACCCTACAGGAACTTGTAGCAGGCAGGGTGGCTGTCAGGGACCTGCTGGTACTCCAGGTACCCCTCCTGTACCTGCACGTGGGTCAGCAGCTCCCTGAGCTACCTAAAGATTCAGTGCTCACTCCCGACACACACACCCATCCTGCTGAGTGCTCCCCAGACCTCCTCCGTAGGGGCACAGTCTCCATTATGCATGATTGGGCCAAGGACCAGCATCAGGAGGCCAGCCTTAGGCAGGCTCTGCCCAACACTCAGCACTGAATGGCAGTTGAGGGCCAGGGTCGGGACCATGATGTAGATGTGCTCCCTGGGGTCCGTCTCCTTCACCTCCATGCCACAGACCAGCTGGAGGCACTACGAGGCTTGGCTGAAGACCACCGGGAAGTGCTCCTGGTTATCCCTGAGGACCTGTTTCAGCATTTCCGCCTGTGAGGTCAGCTCCTTGGCCTGATACTTGAGGATCAGAAACTTCATCAGGTTAGCCACCATCTCATTCAGAGATTCCTGAGGCAAGGCCTCTCCAGTGGCCGAGGAGGACACTATGGGGGAGTAGGCCAAGGGGGATGCAGCCTCCCCTGTCTCAGCCCCCAAGTGCTGCACCTCCACCAGGCCCTGGGCATTGCCTGGGCCCTGAAGGCCTTCCTTGTGCTTGCTCAGCTCACTCATCTCAGCAACAAGCACGACTGGAATCAAAGCACAGACAGTAGTGAGGCAGGGGGACAGATGAGGACCAAGGGGATTGGGGGAAGAAGTGGCGGAAGTGGCCTCGACTGAGAACCACATGCTGGGCAGTCTGACTCAGGCCACTTACTGGTCTCCCCTTGAGGGGTTCACTCAGATCTCACAGGGGAGGATCCCCTGGCTACCTGAAGGAGGAAGTGAAGTGACTCCCCAGGATGCAGACAGCACAGCCCGAGATTTCTGGCACTTACAAGGTGCAGGGATTAGGGCCTTGCATGGTCCCCTCTGTTCTGGGATGGGGAGCCCCTCGTGCACACTCAGGGCACCATCCTCACCTTGACTTCTGGCACTACCTGGACCTCCTCTGCTCTCTGACCTCAGGACATGGGCCTCAGACCTCTGCTTTCCCCTGCTGGTTCCTGGAGCTCCTGTGGGAGAAATGGAGAGGACACCTCGATGGTATCCTGTGGCACAGCCATGGGCCTTCTGAGATGGTAAGGGGGGTGGACTCTGTGAGGTCCCCCCATTGTGTGGTGGGAGGTCACATCGGGGTTCCCTTGTAGTGTTCACCTTTCCTCTGGCTGGCCTGGTCCCTCACCTTTGGGGGCCTGCAGTGAAAGTCAAAAAAGGTCCAAGTCTGAACAGAAAGGGCTGAGGGGCTCCACATGCGGCCATACTCACCCAGGGCCTCTTGCAGGTCTTAGACTGGTGAGATGCTCGGTCCTCAGCTCCTCCTCATGTCCTGCCTGGCCTCCCAGAACTGACCACAGTGGCAGGAGTCTGCTCAGTCCTCCCTCGGGGTTGGGGAGTCCAGCCTGTGCCGACCTGTAGCCTCTGCCCTCTGCCCAAAAAACCTCACCTTTCAAGGTCCCTAAGCCAGCAATCAATAAATGGCTCACCCTGCTCACCCCGTTCATAGCCTCCAAGAGCTCCCACAAGGGCCAGGATCGCTGCCTCCTATTTGGGGTCTAACTGCTTCAGTCCTTCCTTGCATGGAGCCTGGACTCTAGGCGGGACCGGGGATTGTACTGTCCACCATTTTGAGACCCCGCTTCTTTCACGAGGTATCCAATCTCTCTGAGACCCACATGTGAGGAAGGCAGACAGGCCTAGTGTGCTCTTGTCACCCCAAGGTCTCCCAGGTATGACTACAGAGGCGGGAATCTGTGGGGTTCCATCAGTCCTCACACAGGGCCCCCTCAGTCCTCCTTCAGGCACCTAACCTTGCCTCTGGGCAGAACATGGGATTCTCGGCTTTTCCCACCTGAAGCCCTGCCCCTTATACCAGGGCCCCAGTCTCTCCAAGACCCGAATGTCAGGAAGTCAGCACATGCCTGTTGCCTTCATCTATCCCCATGGTCTCCCCAGACTGACAACAGAGAAGAACTTCTCTGAGGTCTCCTCTGATTGGTGTCCAGGGTCCTCTAGTCCCTTGTCAGGGTACTCAACCTGACACCCGCAGCACCTGGGAATCAGCCCACCTGAGGCCCCACCCCATATGCAAGGTCCCCAGTCTGAGACCCCGATGTCAGGAAGTGAGACCAGGCATTTTGGGCTCATCCTACCCCAGGGCTGCCAAGGACCAACAGCAGCTACAGGCTTCTCTGAGTTCTCCTCTGATTGGGGTCCAGGGTCCCCTCAGTCCTCCCTCAGGGTCCTCAAGTAGAAACTTGGAGGAGCTGGGCTTCTTCCCTCTGCTCACCTGAGGCCATGCCCGAGTTTCTCTGAGACCCGGATGTCGGGAAATGCAGCATGTGCTCATCCACCCTCTGTGCTCCCTGAGCCTTGATGTGAGGGTCCTGCCTCTGGTCAACACAAAGGGCATCCCCAGATCTGCCAGGGTTAATTATGAGGTCCCTGAGGGATGATATAAGGTAACCCCACTAATCCGTGCCCCTTCTGTCAGCCCTGGACGATCCTGGAGGGGGGATGAGCACTTGGCAGCCTATTCTGACTTCTGCATCCGTGTCTCAGAGACATTAGACAACTGTTAGAAGGGGCAGGGTCTCAGATGGGCAGAGGGGAAGATCTTAGTTCTTTTGAGAGTCAAGGTGAAGACACTGAGGGAAGACTGAGGGGACCCTGGATCTCAGAGCAGAGTGGGCTCTGGGAGGACATAGGGCAAATGAACACATGCTGCATTGCCTGACATCTGGGTGTCAGAGAGACTGGGTCCTGGTATAGGGGGCTGACTTCCTGACATCTGGGTCTCAGAGAGACTGGGGTCATGGTGTAAGGGCTGGGACCTTAGTATGGGAGAGGAGAGAATCTGAAGTCCTACCCAGAGTAAAGGTGAGGTCCCTGAGGACGACTGACAGGACCCCGAGGGAAGACTGACAGAATCCCACAGATCCCCCGCCCTGTGTCAACCCTAGGAGCTCCTGGGATGAGAAGAGCACACAAGGCCTGTGCTGACTTCCTGACATCTGGGTCTGTGAGAGACTGGGGACCTGGTGTGAGGAGCAGGGACTCAGGTGGGGAGAGGATGGAGGCCAGGTGAGTCAGCTCTTCCCATCAAGTGACCAAAGTATTGGAGCTTCAGCTTTAGCATCAGTCCTTCCAATGGATGTTCAGGGTTCACTTCCTTTAGGCTTGACTGGCTTGGTCTCCTTGCTGTCCAACAGACTCTCAAGAGTCTTCTCCAGCACCACAGTAGTACTCTTTTATACATGGTAGTGTGTATCTGTTAATCCCAAACTCTTAATTTATCCCTTCCCCTGCTTTTCCCCTTTGGTAACCATAAGTTGTTCTCTGAGTCTGTATCTTCTCTGTAAATAATTTCATTTTTATCATCTTTTTAGATACCATAGAATATTTGTCTTTCTCTTTCTGACTTACTTCACTTAATACGATAATCTCTAGGTCCATCCATGTTGCCACAGATGTTATTACTTCATTATTTTTCATTTCTGAGTAGTGTGTGTGTGTGTGTGTGTGTGTGTGTGTGTGTGTGTGTGTGTACCACATCTTCTTTATCCAATCATCCATTGATGGACATTTAGGTTGCTTCCATATCTTGTCTGTTGTAGATATTGTCTGTGTTGCAATGAACATTGGGGTGCACGTATCTTTTCATATTAGAGTTTTGTCTTTTCCAGGTATATATTCAGGAGTGGGATTGCTGGATCATATGATAGTTGTGTTTGTAGTTGTTTAATGATCCTCCACACTGTTCTTCATATTGACTGTACCATTTTACATTTCCACCAACAGTGTACCAGGGTTCTATTTGCTATCCACCCTCTCCAGCATTTATTCTTCATAGGTTTTATTGATGATGGCCATTCTGACCAGGGTAAAGTGATACTTCATTGGAGTTTTGATGTGAATTTGTCTAATAATTAGGAATGTTGAGCATCTTTTCAAGTGCCTGTTGGCCATCTATGTCGTCTTTGGAGAACGGCTTTTGTGTCAGGGCCACACTGGCTGGGTGGCTCAAACTACAAACCATATTGGTTCAGGAGGCCGGCAGCTGAGGTTGAGGTGTCAGCTGATGTTGACTCTCCTGAGGGCTGTGTGGAGAGTCTTTTCCATCCCTACTCCCTCACTTCCAGGGCATTGCTGGCCATGGTGGGCTTGTCTCGGCTCAGAGAGCTCTGCCTTCCTTTTCACCCCAATTCTCCTATGTGCCTGTCTCTAAATGTGTCCTTCGGATGGGGCCAGCCATCCTGTTAGAGGAGGGTCCATCCTAATGAGCTCACTTGACATCCATCAGCTCTGTGAAGACCTTTCCTTTATCTGTAAGCAGACGGCGTGGAGATGGACAGAAGGAGCCAGCCCTATGTGACACACCCATTCTGTGTCAGCGACTTGCAGGATGCTCAAACATATTGGGCTGAGGTCCGTCCCAGGGCTGTGAGCTTGGACGGCTCTGTGTCAGGCTCCTGACCTTTGTGGTTCTGTGTTTCTGCAGCCACTTGAGGCCCTGGGAGCCCTGGGAGATGAGGTTCAGCTGTCTTTCTGACCGACAGCCTTACACGGGTTTCATCTTAAATGGTGTCAAGACCCTGGAGATGCAGTGGCGGCCCGTGCTATGTGGACCCAGCACTGTACCCTAGCTGTCCACATCGTGCACCGGGACTAGGAGGATGCAGCCGGGAAGGAGTTGATATAGCAGAGGCTGGGGATGAGCTCTGCCCAGATCCAGGCCTTGCTGTGGGTCACTGACAAGTTCGGCCATGGAATGATCACAGGCAAGTGATGCCCTGCCCTGTGCTGCCCGCACGGCACCCAGTACTGCCCTGGATCTCAGCCTGGTTATGTTCATTTGTTTTCTGTTGAACCAGTTGGTGGGAGGAGGGGGCGAGCTGAGGGTTCTTCAGAGGGACAGTGAGTGTCTCTGGGCTGGGAGACAGTGGCCCGAGATGCCTGACCACCACTCGGGGCCTCCATCCCCTTTTGTGCTATAAGGCAGATGCACATCCAGCTCTGCACGTGGCACTTGTCTCTGTGTGAACATGTGGGTGTGTGTGTACTCACGTGTGTGTGTGTGCCCAGCAGAGACCATGAGAGGCAGGAATGCACCCAGCCTGGGTTCCATACCCCCACTGCCTGTAGCCGGGCCTAAGCAAGTCCCCTGACTCCCCAGGGGTGAGACCCCACAGCAACATCAGTCTGCGGGTGAATCACTTGGGGACCTGATGCCTGCAGGCTCCCCACTGGGACCCTCCTTCTCTGTCCCTGTGTCCTGCAGTGGGTAGACTGAGAGCTGCCTGTGGGCTGGTGGGTTCCTGGCGCACCAGACTTCTCTTTTTTTTTTTTTTTTGCTCCCTCCCTCGCTTGGCCTCACCCTAAATTCCCTTTGCTGAGATGAGCCTGTCTTAAATGCTCAGCCAGAGGATTCAGTTCACCACAGTTCCCCGCCGTGGTAAGTCTTAGTCTCTAGCAGGTGTGACTTTTATTTATTTATTTATTTATTTCCATTTATTTTTATTAGTTGGAGGCTAATTACTTTACAATATTGTAGTGGTTTTTGCCATACATTGACATGAATCAGCCATGGATTTACATGTATTCCCCATCCCGATCCGCCCTCCCACCACCCTCTCCACCCGATCCCTCTGGGTCTTCCCAGTGCACCAGCCCTGAGCGCTTGTCTCATGCATCCAACCTGGGCTGGTGATCTGTTTCACCCTTGATAATATACATGTTTTGATGCTGTTCTCTCTAAACATCCCACCCTTGCCTTCTCCCACAGAGTCCAAAAGTCTGTTCTGTACATCTGTGTCTCTTTTTCGGTTTTGCGTATAAAGTTATCATTGCCATCTTTCTAAATTTCATATATATGCATTAGTATACTGTATTGATCTTTATCTTTCTGGCTTACTTCAGTCTGTATAATGGGCGCCAGCTTCATCCATCTCATTAGAACTGATTCAAATGAATTCTTTTTAATGGCTGAGTAATATTCCATGGTGTATATGTACCACAGCTTCCTTATCCATTCGTCTGCTGATGGGCATCTAGGTTGCTTCCATGCCCTGGCTATTATAAACAGTGCCCACTTCTGGGCATACACACCGAGGAAACCAGATCAGAAAGAGACACGTGCACCCCAATGTTCATCGCAGGTGTGACTTTTAATCACTTTGTTCTCCTTCTGTGTCCTGTCTTTGCGCACAGGTCTCATGGACACTGGGGACACTTTGCTGTGCCCAGTAAACCTAGGACACGACCAGGTGGAGGAGCTGGAGATCAGGCCCTGTTACCGGACGTGGAACAGAAGTACCTGACTGTTCTCACCAATCACCGCTGACTGGTGAATCCTGTCCTGGAGAGGGGTGGGAAGGACATCTTACAGGTGGACATCCCTGAACACATGATTCCCCTTTGGGCAGGAGGCCTGTCCAAACTGGGATCTCGAGAGGAAAGTGGCTGAGAAACCAGCTCATGGTGACACCATCCAGTCACCGCTGTGCCCTGGACGTGCCCATCTGGTTCAGTCTGAATGGGCCCCGCCCACTTGGTGTGGGACCAGGGGCCGGACTCCCCTCATGCAGTGCTTCTCTGGACACAGTGAGAGTCTCTGGGGCTTTGTCCTTTATGAAAAGATGGTGTTGCCAGTCGTTTTAGCCCTCCTGGGTCTGGGTGGTTGAGAGAAATGTGTTGTTAGGAAACCAGTTAGTGTTTTTCCCTCTCTGTTCTGGTCCAAACTCCCCGATGTTGGAACAGTGTCCGGGGGGTGATGGGGAAGGCTGGGGGCTGGGCAAAGCATCGGCAGGCAGAGAGGCCCAACAGGCCCAGAAACAGGCCGTGGTGTGTCCTTACACGTGACCCTTGTCCTACTGTAAAGTGTCCCTTGGCTCACAAGGCATGTGTGTAGGATGCAGTGCCTGGCCGGATGCTACACATCCAACGACAGACTCCTAAATACAGCTGTGAGGGCAGAGAGACAAAGGATGTTGTTCACCTTGTCGAACCATGTACTTGTCTTTGGGTTTGGGGTCATGGGATTTCAAGGCCCTTGGTGGGTGGGGTGACCCTTCTTTCCAGTCAGGCTCTTGGGGAGGACCCTGGATTGGGAGCTGGAGACACTCGGCTGCTGATCAAAAACTTGTGGCATTGTTAGGGGACCCTTGAGGAGCCCCTTCTGCTTCAGGGTGGATGTATCACAGAAGGTGACAAACCCAAGGTCAGGAACCCGATTGGGATGTCTACTGAGCAGCAGGCAAGGCCCAGGGACCTGTCCATCCTGGGCTCGCCTCAATGCTTGGCTCATGTGTCAGACCCTTGGTCAAGCGTGTGAAATGCTGCTGCTTCAAATGAAAAGGGACCATGGGGACTGGACTGAAGGTTGCCTAGGGCGTGGGCTTCCAGCCTCATCTGGCTCACCCAGTGCCATGCGAATAGCATGGACATAGAGAAAGAACAGAGTCGCAGTTCTCGTTTGATTCTTTATTTACTCCTGTGGAGTTTTGCTTTACTTTATTAGAGCCAGAAATAGATTTTTGGTTACAAGAGAGTGCTTTTCACGGTCCCGAGGGATCTGGCAGTTCAGGGATTGGGCTTGTCCTTGAAATGCTCACAGAGGGCACACTTGTAATCTGAGATCTCACCCTGCTCTTCCTCTGACTCAGGGGCATCATCTGGGGCCATGACTGAAAGGGCCGCCATCAGGATGGAGTAACAGGTCTTGTACACATCCATCACTGAATTGTAATCTGGGTACTCCAGGGGGTTCCCAGGCAGTTCCCTTGAGCTGTTCCTTCCAGCAGTAGCCAGGGGCATAGATGTTGCATTGCTGGACATGCCCTCCCCACTGAGGCCACTGTGCTCACTGGGGAGATGGTTTCCTCCACCCTGCCTGTCTACACTGCCCATAGAGCAAAGGCCAGAGAACACAAGTGAGCGCTGGCTGGGAATTCTGCAAGCAGTTGGGATTCCCTTCTGGACTTTCCTGCCTGCTTCTTGGGTGCACTGGTTGTGGTGGAGTCAAGGAGAATGTCTGGTTTCCACCGCTTGCTTCTTTCTCTTTGGAATGGTTGTTGTGCTGGTGGCAGGCTGAGCAGTTGTTCGGGGTTGCCTTTCCTCCAGACGTTCTGCAGGAGGAGAGGCTTGTCTCTCTGAAAATTGGAGTTGCAATAGATCTGAAAGGACATGAATCACTTTAGCCATCGTGAGGGAGAAGAGCTGTTCCTCGCCACCTGCCTTCCCACCACCATCCCGGCCATGCCTAAGTATGGAGACAAGGTCTCTTCATTCTTGGCCGGTTGTGAGGCCCTAGCATGTCGATCCCTAGAGCTCCCCCTGGGCTGGCTTCTCTTGAGGTGTTACTGGTGCTCCCTGACATCAAGTGGCCCCTCAGGGTCTGGAGTCACCCCTGTGGGTCCTGTCTAAGGGGGGTGGTGGAACATGACAGACTCTGCTTTCTCCTCTTTCCTTAACTACTCTCTCACGAGAAAAATGTTATCCCGGGAAATGAAACCCGTCCAGCATTTGGCACATCTAGTCTAGTCTCCCCGCAAGGGCTTTCTATGTTAGCATCATCTTCTTCTTCCCTGCATAGTGACCTGAAGGGTGGGTTTTACTGAACCTGTACAGCTTCAGTTCACAGATGAAACTCTTGACGCTGTCTGTCTCGAAGATCTTGTCCACACATCTGTACTGGGGGAGATCTGCCTCTGGCTGGAAGAAATCTGCCTCGATGGCACTGTGTCTCCCTCATCATTCCAGTGCACAGAGGTAAAGGCCACATCCTCCACGATCACCCAGAACTTCCTGGGGAAGGAGAGTCTGAGGATGGTGTTGTTCTCTTCCTCATTGGGCATTTCTGGGTTTGGGCCCTGTGGAGGTGGTTTGTCACAGAGGCCTGGATCTGGGCTCTCAGGTTGGTCACCCTGCTTCTGCAAAGCCTCCCCTGAATCCACATTTGGATCCGGGGAGGAATCATGGGGGTCCCCTGCTGAGGGCTCCCCATCAGTTGATGGGGGCAGTGGGGCTGCACGTGTCTCATGGGAACTCTGGCTAGCCATAGGGCCAGTCAATCTCAGGAGCATTCTCTACCCCAGCAGTGAATGCTCAGGGCAGAAAGGCCTCAGACCAGGGTCAGGGTGCTCCAATTCTGGAGATTCTAGAATCTGGGTCACAGGCCAGGCAGGTAATTAAGTGGTCAGCTTCCTTAAAAGATAACAGTATTTACTGTTGAAGATGAAAGTGAGGTTCAGGAAGGGGGTGAAATATGGACTTTTGTTTTTACTCAATTGTATCATTTAATATTATAATTATTGGATAAATGTTTGTCCAAGTAAATAAAAGGATAAATATATGTGACTTACCATTCAAGAGAGAAAACCAGACACAAACAATACCTATAGACTGATCCCATTTGAATAAAGCAAAGCACATTGTATATGTATATATTTACATATATGAATGTTAAAGGAATAACATTGGAAGGGTGTTCACTGAGAGTTCGACAGTGTTCATCTCTGTGAAGGGAAGGGGACAGAGTTGAGAGTGTGACACTCTTTCTTCTCTATTCTTCCCATTGTTTGTACTCTTTACAAAGAAAATATAGTCAGGGAGCATGGTAGCTGCTTTTATGTGTCAACTTGGCTAGGATTTACTGCCCAGTTGCTTGATTAAACATGTCTCTAGATGTTTCTGTGAAGTTCTTTTTAGATGTGATTGACATTTAAATTAGTGGACTCTAAATAGATTATTCTCCATAATCTATGTTGGCTGCATCCATACAGTTGAAGGCTTTAAGAGAAAAAGACTGAGGTCCCTCAAAGAGGAAGAAATTCTGCCTCCAGACTGCCTTTGGACTCAAGCTGTAAAATTAACTTTTCCCTGAGCCTTCAGCCTACATGCCTGCACTGAACAATTCAAAGATACAGATATAGATACAGATATAGCTATAGATACAGATATGTGTGTGTGTGTGTGTGTGTGTTTCAAACACATGCATTGGAGCTGAAAAGGCCTGACTGGGAATTCCAGCTTCCTCACTTTTGTGTTCTTACCCAGTTAAATTAAACTTTATAGATTTCTATTTACTTGTTGGTATAAACAAGGGAAATAATGGAAATAATCATTTGCCTTACTCTGAAAATCAAATGATATAGTGTTTGCCTGGTTCATTGAGCATTATCACAATTCAGTAAATGCCATTTATTGTGATTAAATTTTTTTTTCAGTTTTCAGGGTAGTTTTCGGCAGACAAATTTGTCTGAGAACAACAGGAAAATCCCATTAAAACATGATGTATTCCCACCACAAAAACATAAATGATAGTTATGTGATTTGACAGACGTGTTAGCTAACCTTAAGGCTGTAACACATTACAACATATAAGTGTATAAAGTCAATACATTGCACACCTTAAACTTACATGATGATATATGTCAATTACATCTCATTTTAAAGGAATTTAAAAATATATATAATGTAGGATAATGGCATGAGGGTGGACTAGGAATAACTATAAATGTGAAGGGTACCTAAAGCTCATCTACATGGAGGATTTGTTACCGGGTCCAAGCTCTTCAGGTGGCGCAGGGGGTAAAGAATTCGTCTGCCCATGCAGGAGATGTAAGAGACGTGGGTTGAATCCCTGGGTTGAGAAGATCTCCTGGAGGAGGGCATGGCAACCCACTCCGGTATTCTTGCCTGGAGAATCCCACGGACAGAGGAGCCTGGCGGACCAGAATCCATAGCGTTGCAAAAAGTCGGACACGGCTGAAGCTACTTAGTATGCATGCAAACACACCAAGCTCATACTGCTAAGCACATGACAGGCCAAATACATAGAAAGACAAAGTGTTGGGGCAAGCAATAGTGACTTTATTCAGAAAGTCAGTAGATGAGAAAAATGGATCATTCGTATCCCAAAGAACCATTTTACCCGAGTTAGAATTCAGGCTTCTTTTATAGTAAAAAGGGAGAGTGTGGCTGGTTGTTGCAGACCTCTTGGTACCAGACAGACCCTGGAAGAAATGTGATAATTCCTTGTTCTTGGAGGTGTCTAGGTAGGTCACATCATGAAATTCCTGTTAACCTTCAATAAGACAAATGTTACTTTCTGTTCTGCAACTTTTTATCTCTGGATGAATGAAAAGTGTTGTGACTTTTAAGGTTACAGCCTGGGAGTCAGAGACTTGAGAAAAAGTCTATTATATATTTTAGGCTATAGGCAATGTTCTCTTACTGATTGAAGAGATGAAGGTGCAGAGCCAGCATGACTAAGCACAGGTGACAGAGCACAAAGATTAGAGCTAAAGGAAGAGATTCAATAGGGGGTCAGACTTGTTCTTCTCTGATACAGATTTATGGGATTTTCTACTGTTCATTGGACTGTTAATATACATGAACATTTTTTCCTTTGTATATATGCAATATTTAACAACAATAACATTAGATTACTAAATAGCAAAAACAATTATTTAAAGTATGACAAAAAAGTTTAAAGCCATTGGAGAACTACTGAAGTGATCAGGACTTAAGGAGCCAACATGCTGGAGAAAGGAGAACCATGGAAAGATACACTGACATATTGCAGCTTCTTTTCCTCTGGAGAAATTTTCCAATTCTAGGGCACAGTGAAGGAGGATGAGAATCCACGCTTCATCCAGGTAGATGGCGATATCTGGGGACCAGAAAACCAACGCAGCTTTCAGTGGTCTCACAGGCCCAGAGAAACAAAATTAGAGACTTAAGGAGCCAAGATTGCAATGAGAAAGAAGAGATGGAGGACTGAGTCTGTCACATTGCAGTCAGAAGCTAATGAGCTAAGCAGAAAGCCTTTCTAAGACAGATAATAGTATTTGTCTCATGGTAAGAAAAAGAAATAAAAAACATTCATTATTAGAAAAGAAAAACCGCTATTAGCTGAGGACAACATTTTCTATATATAAAAATCTCATGAAGTGAAAGTCGCTCAGTCATGTCCAAATCTTTGCAACACCATGGACTGTTGGACTATACACTGTATAGTCCAACAGTCCATGAACTTCTCCAGACCAGAATACTGGAGCAGGTAGCCTTTCCCTACTCCAGGGGATCCTTCCAATCCAGGGATCGAACCGAGGTCTCCCGCATTGCAGGCAGATTTTTACCAGCTGAGCCACAAGGGAAGCCCAGGAATACTGGAGTGTGTAGCCTATCCCTTCTCCAGTGGATCTTCCAGACCCAAGAATCAAACCATGGTCTCCTGAATTGCAGGCAGATTCTTTACTAACTGAGCTATCAGGGAAGTTCCCAAATCTCATAGAATCTACCAAGAAAAACCTACTAGAAGTAATAAGTGACTTTAGCAAGGTCGCAGGGTATATGTGTGCTAGTCGCTTACTTGTGTCTGACCACATAACCCCATGGGCTGTAGCCCGCCAGGCTCCTCTGTCCATGGAATTCTCCAGGCAAGAATACTAGAGTGGATTGCCATTTCCTTCTCCAGGAGATCTTCTGACCCAGGGATTGAACCCGGGTCTCCTGCATTACAGGCAGATTCTTTACCATCTGAGCTGTAGGGAAGTCTGGGACTTCAAAGGGGTATGAGAAAGCTTTGGGGGGGGGGTATGGAAATGTTTATTATCTTGATTGCCATGATGGTTGCATGGGTGTATACAGATATCAACATTAGTCAAAGTGTACACTTTAAGAATATGCATTTCAATTATACCTGAGTAAGGGTGTTTAAATAAAAAGATTAAGTGAAAAAGGAGATGGCTGACAGAGACAGAAAACATCAATGCCTGAAGGCTCTGAAGAGGTTGGAAAATGACCACAGTGAGGAGTCTGTAATCAGAGAGTGGGATGCTTGAATCACTGATGATCGAGGTGGGAGAGGGCAGTTATAGGAGATGACAATGCCTGGGAAGTGACCAGGGGAAGTGGGTGGCTGAGGTAGAGGTTGTTTTTCTGCATATTGCATACTGTTCTTTTTGCCTAAGCACGACCTTCCTTACTCTTTGCCTGGCCAAGTCCTACTCATCCTTCATGTCTCAGCATCCCTGTCCCTTCACCAACAGCACCTCAACTGGCATTCCTGTCCCCATCTAAGTTAGGTTCTTCTCTAAAGCGATTTTGTAGTACTTGCCTTTCTTAAGCACTTAACACAATGATTACATATGTATTCCTGCAATTCCTTCAGCAATTCAAAGCTCCACAATGGCAGGAACCATGAGTGGTTTTGATGTCCCTTGTATCTAGCATCTGTGGTGAAGCATTGCTGTTGTCATTGCTCAGTCGCTCAGTCATGTCAAATTCTTTGCAACCCCATGGACTGCAGCATGCCAGGCTTCCCTGTCCTTCACTATCTCCTGGAGTTTGCTCAATCTCATGTCCACAGAGTCGGTGATGCCATCCAACCATCTCATCCTCTGTCTCCCCCTTCTCCTCCTGCCCTCAGTCTCTCCCAGCATCAGGGTCTTTTCTAACGAGTCAGCTCTTCCCATCGGGTGACTAAAGGATTGGCGCTTCAGCCTCAGCATCAGCCCTTCCAATGAATATTCAGAGTTGATTTCCTTCAGGATTGACTGGTTTGATCTCCTTGCTGTCCAAGGGACTCTTAAGAGTCTTCTCCAAGACCACAGTTCCAAAGCATCAATTCTTTGGCACTCAGCCTTCTTTATGGCCCAACTCTCACATCCATACATGACTACTGGAAAAACCATAGCTTTGCCTAGACGGACCTTTGTCAGCAAAGTAATGTGTCTGCTTTTTAATAGGCTGCATCTCTAGCATCTGGGGCAATGCGTGGCAAAACATACATCTTTCATATTTTCCAACTCCAGCTTGATTTCCTGAAGGACCTGAACTGACACATTTCATCTGAGGGTAGGGAGTACCTCTCCTTCTCCTCTTTCATGGCAAAGGTAGGAGAAAAGCCAAAACATTTGCTGTCCCATAGTCAAGCATGTGTCTCTACCAGGGCCCATAAGCACACCAGAAGCTATTTCTAGAAAGACATATAATCTCTGATGTTGATGGCATGGCCTTCCTCCAGAACTCCAGGGACCTAGGTGGCAATTGTCTTGCATGGGCTGGCCTTGAACATGACACTGCACCCCTGCCCATTACTGTTACAGCTGACACCATGAAGACTATCATAAAAGATGGTCCACACAACTGCTTTCACTGCAGCCTGGACGTGCTGCAGGTTTCTGCCAGCTCTGGGCATTCTGCATCACCTGATATATGGACTGCAACAATAATCCTGCTGTCTTCTTTGGGGTGGAGGATTCAAGATGCAATGATTTGTCTTGCATGATGGAGGGGGCATCCTGGCATGCTTCTGAACTCCTAAAAGCTTCACTGAATTGTCAGCTCCCTGGATTTTCATTGGGTTTACTTCCCATGATCTTGAGCACATGTGTCTTACAGACACATGTGCTTATCTCTTATCTTGTCAAGTCGATAAGATCATGTCAGTTTAACTGATCTGAGTGATGTTCTATGGGCTGTCTAGATGATTCCCATCTCGTACTATGTTATGAGGACGGGTAAGATGTAGGGCAGGAGAGTTAACATAGCAGTGGAGTAAACTGTAAAGATGTCTGTCCATATGATTGTGACCTACTTCTCATCCTCTTTCTCTGATTGGTTGGAATAGAAAGGAATGTACTCATTGAATCAATGGCCACATAACATGGACCTAAGGGCTTATTAGTCTGCTTGAGCAATTATACCACATCCAGCACACAGCATCCACAACTGGAATTACTACTTGGTGAAACCTGGAGTATACAGCCATTCTACAGAATTCATCCACTTTCTGCAGTCACCAGACTAGCAAAGCAAATGAAGATATGATAGGGACCACCATTCCTATCCCTGCCATGTCTCCTGTGATATTGTTTGTAATTGACTTGATTGTATGTGTCTGTTGGAGCGGGTGGGGTGGGAGTGGTGTGCATTTCTATAGACTTGCACATAACTTCCACCAATGTAAAGACAATGAAAGTCCACCTCAAATTTGGTTTGGATGTGGAGACCAATGACACCCTCACACACGCACACTCCACCCATATCAAGAATTCAAGAAATGGTTCATTACTTTCAGAACCAAGGGTTCTGAAAAGAGCAGGACAAGGGTCTCAACCAGTTGTGATGTGACTTTTGAGAGCAAGGAACAGAGAGTGGCCCGGGATTTTACAATGGAGAAGAGGTGGGGCCAAAGTGAGAGTTCTCACATGTGGTCCCCCACATACATGGTTCTGATCTCCCTGTGGTGTCAAAGGAAGGAGCACCCAGGCTTTCCTCCCAGTTTGTCCAGATATAATGCACAAGGGGAAGAGTAAGGGCCAACTGAAAAAGGAAAGGCCAAATTCTACCAATGGTAAGAGATGGGGGAGGTACTCTTCCCTGCACTGATCTTTTCCCTGTCATGTACCTTTGCCTCCTGTGACATAGATGAATTGACCATAAACACTGGGCTCTATTTCTAGGCTCCCTCTTCTGTTCCACTTGTCTGTGTGTCTGTTGTCATGCCAATACCATACCTGTTTCATGACTGTAGCTTTGCAGTGTCGTCTGAAATCATGGAGCCTGGTTCCTGAGGCTCTCCCCTTCTTTCTCAATTTGTGGCAACCACGGCAGTAAATCTGTGCCCATGGCAGACTGACCTTGACCAGAGGCAGCTGCTTCCCAAGTTTCTACCAGAGCTGCCTAAGTTTATTTTGCTCTGCATAACTAGGAGGGACTCTCCATGACAGGAGCCAGCTGCTCTCCACCTCCCAACGCAGGAGGCTGTTTGGAGCAGAGACACGTCCAGAACTATGGTCCACATTTGCTATCACCTAGGGTAAGTCACTCAAGCTTGTTTTGCATTACATTTGTTTGTTCAGTACTTGATAACACCTTCTGTGATAATCAGAGCTCTGTTCCATCCTATAGTCACCCTAGGGTATGAGAAAGATGATTTTCTTTAGCACTCCATGGCCACTATCTTCTATAAACTATGTTGAGGGAAAAAAATTGGTTAAGATGAAATGTCTGAAATTTCAAAACTGTTTTTTTCTGCATATGCAGTTGGAAAAAAGTTGGCTTGATGAAATACTTTTTTCAGAATTCTGACACTGAGAAAATAAAAATATTTCCTGGAGAAAGCATGAAGTTAACTAAGTAAATTTAACTTTCTCCCACTGTTATTTTTGGCTTTGTGTTTGTGGGGAGAATTGCCATGACTCGTGTGGTCATTATTCCCTGTCTTTCCATTTTCACATTGTTTGTTTTTAATAAGAGGAATCTTTGTTTGAAAAAGTTGAAGAAATTGTTGAACTTCATCTTTTTGTTTTTGCCTTGCAGGAATTATTCTTTGTGTGTGTGTTTGTAGTTATCTTGCGTGTAAGTGTGCTGGCTATGGGGAAGTCAAATTTGTTTCCTGAATGCAGCACCTTGAGGTTCATTCTCCAGAATGGGACCATTTTGGGTAATAATCCTTCTGAGATAACTTGCAAATAAGCACGACTTAATTAATTCAAAACTATCAGCACTTACAAATTAAATACTTTTCAATATTTAGAAAACTGACCAAAATGAATGTCAAACCTGTTGATCTGGGCAATATTCAGTACTGAATTGATATCTGGTATTGAAACTAGGTTAAGTTTGTTGGTTTTCTAAATGTAACACAACTGTTGTACCTAAGTTTATTAGAGATCAAATAAGACCTTATATCTGTTGCAAATGTGTCAGCAAGAACATATCAAGAACTTGATACGATGAAACATTAAGTCTATCTAAAATAGCCTTCTCCAGATTTGGGTAACTTGAAAGTGATCCATGTTAAATGGCAAGAATTCATTGACTATCTGGGTCACACTTCAAATAGGATAAAATTGATGTCCCCTCTCCATGGAATATCCCACCTCTGAAATGCTGTTCAGTAGAACTCTCTGAGCATTCTTTGGCACTGCCTTTCCTTGGGATTGGAATGAAAACTGAACTTTTCCAGTCCTGTGGCCATTGCTGAGTTTTCCAAATTTGCTGGGATATTGAGTGCAGCACTTTCACAGCATCATCTTTTAGGAGTTGAAATAGCTCAACTGGAATTCCATCAACTCCATTAGCTTTGTTCATAGTGATGCTTCCTAAGGCCCATTTGACTTCACATTCCAGGATGTCTGGCTCTAGGTGAGTGATCACAACATCATGATTATCCGGGTTGTGAAGATCTTTTTTTGTATAGTTCTGTGTATTCTTGCCACCTATTCTTAATATCTTCTGCTTCTGTTAGGTCTCTACCATTTCTGTCCTTTATTGAGCCCATTTCACATGCTAGTAAAGTAATGCTTAAAATTCTCCAAGCCAGGCTTCAGCCTACGTGAACCGTGAACTTCCAGATGTTCAAGCTGGTTTTAGAAAAGGCAGAGGAACCAGAGATCAAATTGCCAACATCCACTGGATCATCAAAAAAGCAAGAGAGTGCCAGAAAAACATCTATTTCTGCTTTATTGACTATGCCAAAGCCTTTAACTGTGTGGATCACAATAAACTGTGGAAAATTCTGAAAGAGATGGGAATACCAGGCCCCCTGACCTGCCTCTTGAGAAACCTGTATGCAGGTCAGGAAGCAACAGTTAGAACTGGACATGGAACAACAGCCTGGTTGCAAATAGGAAAAGGAGTATGTCAGGGCTGTATATTGTCACCCTGCTTATTTAACTTCTATGCAGAGTACATCATGAGAAACGCTGGGCTGGAAGAAGCACAAGCTGGAATCAAGATTTCCAGGAGAAATATCAATAACCTCAGATATACAGATGACACCACCCTAATGGCAGAAAGGGAAGAGGAACTAAAAAGCCTCTTGATGAAAGTGAAAGAGGAGAGTGAAAAAGTTGGCTTAAATCTCAACATTCAAAAAACTAACTAAGATCATGGCATCTGGTCCCATCACTTCATGGGAAATCGATGGGGAAACAGTGGAAGCAGTGTCAGACTTTATTATGGGGGGCTCCAAAATCACTGCAGATGGTGATTGCAGCCAGGAAATTGAAAGACATTTACTCCTTGGAAGGAAATTTATGACCAACCTAGATAGCATATTAAAAAGCAGAGACATTACTTTGCAAACAAAGGTCCGTCTAGTCAAGGCTATGGTTTTCCCAGTGGTCATGTACGGATGTGAGAGTTGAACTGTGAAGAAAGCTGAGCACCAAAATTGAAGCTTTTGAACTGTGGTGTTGGAGAAGACTCTTGAGAGTCCCTTGGACTGCAAGGAGATCCAACCAGTCCATCCTAAAGGAGATCAGTCTTGGGTGTTCATTGGAAGGACTGATGCTGAAGCTGAAACTCCAGTACTTTGGCCACCTCATGCGAACTGTTGACTTGTTGGAGAAGACCCTGATGCTGGGAGGGATTGGGGGCAGGAAGAGAAGGGGACTACAGAGGATGAGATGGCTGGATGTCATCACCGACTCAATGGACATGAATTTGAGTAAACTCCGGGATTTGGTGATGGACAGGGAGGCCTGGTGTGCTGCGGTTCATGGGGTCACAAAGAGTTGGACACGACTGAGTGGCTGAACTGGACCTGGAGAACTCTCTGTAATGGTGGAAATGTTCTAAATATGCTTTGTAGCCACCAGTCATAGGTGACTTTTGAGCCCTGGAAATGTGGCTACTGTGCCTGACTAAGTGAATTTTAAATTTTATTTAATTTTAATTAATACAAATTAAGATAGCCACATATGGTTGTAGGGTACTCTACTGGAAAGCAAAGTTCTAGAATTCCCTGTTACCCTTCCTTAAGTTTTTTAAGTGAAATGTCTCCATTTCAGTGAGATTATCCATGACCATGGATTTGAAATTGTAGCCCTTCGCATCTGCCCCCTGCCCTGTCTGCTTTCTAGCCATCCAGTGTTACCATCCATTAGTCTATGTTATTTATCCATTTTCCCTATTGTCCATTAAATCCAACAAGATCCTGAAAGTCTTTTCCCTTTTGTTCAGTATCTAGAACATATTAGTAAAAGAATCCAATTTTTCTACCTATGAGGACCTGGTTATTCAAAAGGAGTTCCATCTGGATCTCTTGAATTTGCAATGTTGAAATAAAAATAAAGCATATTCTATATATGCTAACTTTGCACAGGTCACACAAAACCACTGGGGATATCAGATCTGATTTTGACTTAGGAGAATGACATCATTAAAGCTAAAGATTATGTAAACACCAATGTTAAGAAAGCTTCATTGACTATTTGCAGTCAAGGAAAGTGGGATACCAGGAAGGTAACTCTGGCATTTACCTAACTACAAAAGGATATGAGTTTGAATGTGTGGGATCAGAGGAAACAGGGAGGGGTCAGATATTAGACATTATAAAAGCAAGCTCCTCTGGCCTTGGAAATGTGTTAGAAGGAGTAGAAAGGTACTTCAGATGGTGATACAGGTTGTATTTTACCAAGATGACCAACACAGTACCTCCTAACCTCAAGATCTTCTGCAATACAATCTTGCTACCCTCCCATGAAGAGAACAGGGTTTCTTTCTCCATCTCCTTGAACCTGGGCTAGCCCTGAGACCACTTTGGCCAACAGAATCCAGCAGACCTAACAGTGCCAGTTCTGTAAGTTGCCATTCATTGACCTGGTAACTTTCACTTCCTGCTCTCTTGGGGTGCTCCCACTCAGAGACCAGCTTCCTGTGAGAAGCCCAGTCTATACAGAGGTACTCTGGCCACTGAGCTCCAATCCAACAATCAGCATAACTGCCAGCCATTTGGAAGCCATTTGGAACCTCCAACCCAGTCAAGCCTTCCCGTGACCCCTGTGCTACCCCACGTCTGACCATAACCACAGTGAGAAGCCAAAGCAAGAACTACACAGCTGAGCCCAATCAACCTACCAAACTATGAGTGTTAGCAACAAATTGTTTTCAGCCACTAAGTTTAGAGATATTTGTTACATACAGATGCAGATTTGATCTCTGGTTCAGGAAGATCCCCTGGAGGAGGGCATAGCAGCCCATTCCAGTATTCTTACCTAGAGAATCCCATGGACAGAGAAGCCTGACAGGCTATAGTCTATAGGATTGCAAAGAGTTGGACACGACAAGTGACGTAGCATGCATGCACATTACATACTAATAAATGACCAAAACACATGGTTCAGAAAACTGAAAATTATACTCCTTTATGAATTAAAATGGTAAAAAAAGGAAATTTTTATTTGTATTTGCATGTATGTGAAGAAACATGAAGTTTCTTGCAAGTGGTCAGAATTGGCTACATGAGGAAAGGAAAGAAGGGAGAAATTTTTTCAAATATAACTTTTTTTGTATTATTTTTAATCATGAATACACACTACTTATTCAAAAATTGTTTTAAACAATGGCTCTGAATTTAGAAAAGTTAGGAGATAGGGAGCTGATTTGAGAGTTTTGTTTACACAACAGTTCAACTCACTAAACTAGGAGCTCCCCACCTCCATGCCACCCAGTGAAATCTGACCAGCAAGAACAAAGGATGGGCTGGAGCCCAAGAGAAAGGAGAGGAGTGATGGTGATAGTGGGGTCCAAATATCTGATTGTAAAGGATGAAACTGGGCTGGAGTGCTCAGAGGACAGAGAGGAGCAAAGACAGTCCACCCCTTGCTACACTGGGCCCTTGGAGCACACACAGCATGTGACTTTCCAGTCCTTGCTGTATAGAATTGGAAGCAAGGACTTACTTTGCTTTTCCTCCTTTCATTTTTGTGGTCCATGTGATTATCCAGAATGCCAAGGAAAGTATCTATCAGCTGGGCTTTCCCTTGTATTTTCCCCCTCCCTGTGTACCTACTTATCTCCTCATAAATGTACACTATGCGTGTTATACTCCATAGAGTCTCCTAACCCCACAGCTACCAGGACTTTGATGAGTCCTCCTTGGTGTCCATCCCCTCCCAACATCCCTTGCTTTAATTTTTCCTCCATTTAAAATGTTTTGCATTTCTTTACCAGCTATTCGAAATACAAAATCTAAATACAGTTTTGCCTCTCTATTCAAGCCTGCTAATGCTTTAATATATAATGATCAAGATGCATTGAATGGGACCTTCCTCAGGACTAAGGCTGAAGTGGAAGATCAGAGGCAGAGCTTGCACTTGAAACCCAGCACTGCCCACCCTGCCTCTGCTGAGAATGCCACACAGAAGCGTGTGCTTGATACAATTTTTATCTTTTCTTATGGAATGAATATGCACTTGAGATCAAAGTCACAAAATAATGAAATATGCTTCAAACCTAAAATTGTTAAGCCTTACTCATTTTATTTTAGTTTTCAAAAATCACAAATAAGACTATCTGCCATCAGAGGGTTCATGACAAACCTGTGTGGTGCTGTGCTATTATTTGTGTAGTATATCACGTGCTATGCATCATGCAAACATTCCCCTCAGGGATGACACATTTTTTCTTAAACTATTTGCGTTGGTGACTCCAACCAGAGACCAGCTGATAAGGGTTGGTTCCCTTCCTTGTAAGTTTGTCTTCTACTCCTTACACTCATAATCTTGAAACAAAATCTTTCTGTCCATGCCTTTTCATATGCCGTTGACAGTTATCATGCTGGAAATTTCCTTTTTTAGGTCAGTTGTGCATGTTTACCAGGCCCTTGGGTATTTAGGATACTGGTTAAGAAAAAAAAATTATCTTTGTGTTCAGATGCCCAAGAAGACACAAGGAGAAGGCAATAGGAGACTTAAGTTGAACAACACAGCAAGGAAGCTGAGCCAGTCTTGTCCCATCTACCCGTTCTGCTTACGTAAATCTACTTGTCCTTGCACAGACTCAACATTATCTCTCCTGGAGGTCTTGCATGCTCTGCCCATTGGGATTAATTCTTCCTCAGGTAAACCTCAGAGTTTACAAACAACTGTGAATCTACTTTCACCACCTCTCTTATCACAGGGAGTTTTGTATTTGAATTGCATGTGTGTGTGAGTGCTAAGTCGCTTCAGTTGTATCCAACTCTTTGTGACCCCCATGGACTGTAGCCCACCAGTCTCCTCTGTCCATGTGATTCTCTAGACAAGGATACTGGAGTGTGTTGCCATGCCCTTCTCCAGGGGATCGTCCCAGCCCAGGGACTGAACCCATGCCTCTTACATCTCCTGAACTGGCATACAGGGGCTTTACCATTAGAGCCACTTGTGCATATAAGACCTAGATAAGGTTTTATAAAACCTTGGAGGGCAGAGATGACTTATTTTTTGTATTCCCCTCTACTGTCCATTGTAGTGCCTAGCACATCAGAGATGGTATGTTACAAAATACACACATGAATGAATGCTGGGTGGATGAACCAATGAATGAACAAAACTCTGATTAGCCAAACACTGTCATCCTAGGTTGAGGAAAGTCAGTCAGAGGTCTTAGCAGATGCAGAGTCTCAAAGATCTCAGGAAAATACATTACCCCAAGAGTGTTGGAGGCTACAAATGGACTCTAGATGGTGGCATGTTGAGATCAGCAGAGAATAAAGATGATTGCAGCATCAGTATGTAGAGTGCTTTATAATAGGGAGACCCTGAAAGCTGGGTAGCCAGCAAAGCAGGTTACAGAATCCCAGGAATGAAGTATTAACATGGTAATCCATAAAATCAGGTTAATGGAAACTTCTGTGTTTTCCTTATACTACTCACATCTATGCATTCTGTGCATAGAATGGTGTATTAAAAAGCAGAGACACCACTTTGCCAACAAAGGTCCATCTAGTCAAAGCTATGGTGTTTCCAGTAGTCTTGTACGAATGTGAGAGTTGGACCATAAAGAAGGCTGACTGCTGAAGAACTGATGCTTTTGAACTGTGGTGTTGGAGAAGACTCTTGAGAGTCCCTTGGACTGCAAGGAGATCAAACCAGTCAATCCTAAAAGAAATCAATACTGAATATTCATTAGAAGGACTGATGCTGGAGACGGATTCCAATAATTTGGCCACCTGAAATGTAGAGCCGACTCATTAGAGAAGACCCTGATGTTGGGAAAGCCCGAAGGTAAAAGGAGAAGCAGGCAGCAGAGGATAAGATGGTTAGATAGCATCACTGACTCAATAGACATGAGTTTTGCTCAAACTCTGGGAGATGGTGAAGGACAGGGAAGTCTGGCATGCTGCAGGCCACAGGATGGCAAGGAGTTGGATACAACTTAGCGACTGAACAACAACAATGGTCTGTGCAGAGTTTCCACACTAGTTAAATGAGATGATGTTTATAAAATTGTTTGCAAACTTCAAAGCACTACACCTAGAGCACTGCCTTTCTGTAGGGGTGAAAGAGAAAGGACAAATGAGATGAAACCTTGGAGACAGCAGAGCCTGGACCAGAATGGCAGAAGGTATGGGAAAGTAAATGGCGTGTCAGAGATCATGCCCAACCAGAAGACAGAGACCCTTGACAATATGTTTTTTCCCGTCTGTGAATGTGAAGCGTTTGTAGCCTTGATCTAAGCCAAGGACAGAGTAAGCCATGAGAAATTCTGCCTGAGCGCATTCTGGCAACATTGTATGAGTTCAAATTGACATTTGAAGATCTGGATGAGAATACAGAGATGTGGGGCTAGAGAACACTCAGAGCAGGAAGGTCTCCTAAGTCCTTAAACATAAAGAAGGTCTTCTGAAGAAAATGACAGCAAGGGACAAGGCTTTTTTCATTTATCTGGAATATACAGAGCAGAAATTGGATTCATTCTAAACAGAATTAAGCCTGAAGATGGAAACTACAGAGTGCAATTTATTCTCAACATAATAAAGACTTTTCTATCCATTTAAATCCAGGTTGAAATTAAACAGTCCATGTGTGTGTGTGAGTGTGTGTGTGAGAGAGAGGCACTCAGTCGTGTCTGACTCTTTGTGACCCTGTGGACTGCAGCCCACAAGGCACCTTTGTCCAAGGGGACTCTCCAGGCAAGAATACTGGAGTGGAGTGCCATTTCCTGTTCTAGGATCTAAATGAGGGGACTTCACAGAATTTCACCTTATCAGATGCATGGTTGGATTCAGCGACCTGGAATGTTTCATTCCAGTCACCTGGAATGTTTCAACTGTTGGGTTTTTCCACCAGCCCTAGTGAATACTGAGGTGGTTGTATAAAGCAGAAGTTCTCAAAGCGTGGCTTGGAGACCTCTGGGTATCCGCAAGACCTTTGCAGGGTTTTCATAAGGTGAAAACTATTCTCTTAATAATGCCAAAATGCTATGTGTCTTTTTTGTTGTCATTTTCTCAAGATGATACACTGGTGTTTTCCAGAGGCTACAGCCACATGACACTGCAGCAGACAGAATGCAGGAACAGAGAAGAGGTTCCAGCAACTTCTACTTAGCCAAACATCAAGGAAATTAACAAAAAGATAAACAAGGCCATTCTTTTCACTAAACTTTGTTTTGTTTTGTAAAACAATTATTATTCATAAAACATATTTCTATTAACATATAATCAGTTTATCAAATGAAGTAATAAATTTTTTAAAACTTTGCTCTTTTCAGCTTTAAAATAGTAAGTATCCACAGGCATGACCCACAGGGAAAGAAAAGCTCTTTAAGACCCTCAATAATTTAAAAGGTGTAAAGGGGTCCCAAGACCAAAAAACGGTCAGAAAAAAATATTGTCTCCCATAATAAGAAAAGAGGGAGGGACTTCACAGGTGGTACAGTGGTTAGGACTCCGAGCTCCCAGCAAAGGGGGCACAGGCTCCATCCCTACTCAAGGAACCAAGATCTCAGAAGCCATGCAGCACGGCTGGGAAAAAAAAAAATGAAAAGAAGAGAGAAAGAAAGGAAGGAAGGAAGAAGAAAGAAAGGAAAAAAGAAAGAAAGTAGGGAGATGTGGACAGGGTAAAGAAAGCATTCTGCCCTCCCACTTCCCAGCTACCTTTGCTGAGTTAACACCACTTTCAGCCTGACACAGAACTAGGGTTTTCCACAAAGGTGGCTACTAGAGGTATCTGGGTGGTGGAACAGAGGACCCATGCTTTGGACTCAGATGGGCCTGAGTTTGAATCCAGATTTTTCCACCTCCCAGAGGCCTTAAATTACTTGCCCTCTCTGAGCCTCCATGATCTGTTCTATGTATTATTAAGACTACCAGGTTGTTGAGAAGATTAGACAGGATCTTTGTGTAGAATCTAACCCAGTGAGATACCTCTTAAATTACAGCTCTCCACGTGGCTGTTGATCAATCCCAGGTGAGGCCCAGGGAAGCTGCGTGACCTGGTGAACAAACGATGGTCTACACGTGATTTTCACCAACTCTCCCCACATAGTCCCCTCTCTAGACAAACTCCAAATCTTCAGACAGGTTATTCCTGAAGCACCTACTTTACCACCAACCACTGAAACATAACTTCCTCATCCTCTCTGCTCTGAATACAGCTGTGAGGGAGGAGAACAAACATTGAACGTGGAATCAAAAACATATGTGATGTCCCACATTTATTGATATATTAACTCTGTGACCTTCAACAAGCACTTTGCCTTTTTGAGCCTATTTCCTCATCCATAAAACAGGGAATAATAAAACCTGGTCTGTGGGGTGGTTGTGAAGGCTAAAGTAAATAATGTCTATGAAAACAATGAGCAAATAGTTATCAGATATATAAGTGTGTATATATATATATGTATATATATATAATATCTATAGATATAATATCTATAGATATAGATACCTAGATATGTCATTAATAAATCTCATCTATTTTATGTTTAAATTGGATCTAACTTATAAAGTTCCACAATGACTACTTAGTCAAAATTATCTTCAGGTAACTCCCTGAAGTCCTAACCAGGACACCATGCTTTCACTGCCAAGTGCCCAGGTTTGACCCCTGGTCAGGGAACTAAGACTGTTAAAACTTAAGCTGACTGTAAGTCATGCAGTCAGAAAAAGAAGAAGAAAGAATTATCTCCACACATACACACATGCAAGTGTGTGTATGATTGGATAGTAGCATGAAATTTGCACACATTTTTACAAGTCCACAAACTTTGTGAATGTCTTCTGGGCAATCCCCCCAATTAGTTTTTCTAAAGTCTGAAGTCAAGCCCTAATAAAGAGAAAACACTATGACATATCAAGCTTTATTTCTAAATACATTGACTTAAAAGTGGTTGTAATGTTAATAAGCGCAGCAATGAGGAACTTTCTTAGAAAATTAAAATGTGACATTCAACTGGTTCTCTTCCTATGACCTGGTCACTTAGGAGGGAAAAAGAGAGCTTGAGGAGGAGACACTTGCAGGGGTTAGAATTTATAAGCAGAGCTGCTAATGAAATCTTTTATCTGCAGGTGCTCTTTTATGGTCTCCCTGTCCTATTCTTCCACCATCTCTTCAAGCTGCTTGCATATTTTGGAAATTAATCCTTTGTCAGTTGTTTCACTTGCTATTATTTTCCTCACATTCTGAGGGTTGTCTTTTCACCTTGTTTATAGTTTCTTTTGCTGTGCAAAAGCTTTTAAGTTGAATCAGGTCCTGCTTGTTTATTTTTGTTTTTATTTCTCTAGGAGGTGGGTCATAGGGAATCTTGCTTTGATTTATGTCATCGAGTGTTCTGCCCATGTTTTCCTCTAAGAGTTTTATAGTTTTTGGTCTTACATTTTGGTCTTTATTCCATTTTGAGTTTATCTTTGTGTATGGTGTTAGGAAGTGTTCTCATTTCATTCTTTTATATGTAGCTGTCCAGTTTTCCCAGCATCATTTATTGAAGAGGCTGTCTTTGCCCCGTTGTATATTCTTGCCTCCTTTGTTAAAAATAAGCTACCCATAGTGCATGGGTTCATTTCTGGGCTTTCTATCTCGTTACATTGGACTATATTTCTGTTTTTTGCCAGTACCATGCTCTCCTGATGATTGTAGCTTTCTAGTATAACCTGAAGTCAGGAAGGTTGATTCCTCAAGCTCCATTCTTCTTTCTCAAGACTGCTTTGGCTCTCTGCGGTATTTTGTGTTTCTATATGAATTGTGAAATTTTTTGTTTTACTTCTGTGAAAAATACCATTGGTAATTTGATAAGGATTGCATTAAATCTGTAGATTGCATTTGGTAGTATAGTCATTTTCACAATATCGATTCTGCATTTGGTAGTATAGTCATTTTCACAATATTGATTTTTCCTACCCAGGAACATGGACTCTCTCCATCTGTTTTTTTCATCTTTGATTTCTTTCATTAGTGTCTTATTATAATTTTCTGTGTACAGTTCTTTTGTCTCCTTAGGTAAGTTTATTCCTCGATACTTAATTCCTTTTGTTGCAGTGGTAAATGGGATTGATTTCTTAATTGCTCTTTCTGATTTTTCATTGTTAGTATATAGAAATCCAAGTGACTTCTGTGTATTGATTTTGTATCCTGCAACTTTGCTAAATTCACTGATTAGAGCTACTAATTTTCTGGTACTATCTTTAGGGTTTTCTATTTACACTGTCATGTCATCTTCAAGCAGTGAAAGCTTCACTTCTTTTCTGATCTCATTTAAGTTCAGTTCAGTCGCTCAGTCGTATCCAACTCTTTGTGACCTCATAGACTGTAGCACACCAGGCCTCCTTGTCCATCATCAACACCCAGAGTTTACTCAAACTCATCTCCATTGAGTTGGGGATGCCATAAAACAATCTCATCCTCTGTTGTCCCCTTCTTCTGCCTTCAATCTTTCCTAGCATCAGGGTCTTTTCAAATGAGCCCGTTCTTCACATCAGTGGCCAAAGTGTTGAAGTTTCAGCTTCAACATCATTCCTTCCAATGAATACTCAGGACTGATTCTCTTTGGGATAGACTGGTTGGATCTCCTTACAGCCTAAGGGACTCTCAAGAGACTTCACCAACCCTACAAATCAAAAGCATCAATGCTTTGGCGCTCGGCTTTCTTTGTAGCCCAACTCTGACATCCATACATGACTACTGGAAAAACCATAGCCTTGACTAGATGGACCTTAGTTGGCAAAGTAATGTCTCTGCTTTTTAATATGCTGTCGAGGTTGGTCATAACTTTTCTTCCAAGGAGTAAGCGTCTTTTAATTTCATGACTGCAGTCACAATCTACAGTGATTTTGGAGCCCACAAAAACATAGCCTTCCACTCTTTCCACTGTTTCTCCATCTATTTGCCATGAAGTGACAGAACCAGATGCCATGATCTTTGTTTTCTGAATGTTGAGCCTTAAGCCAACTTTCCCACTCTCCTCTTCCACTTTCATCAAGATTCTCTTTAGTTCTTGTTCGCTTTCTGCCATAAGGGTGGTATCATCTGCATAACTGAGGTTACTGATATTTCTCCCTGCAATCTTGATTCCAGCTTGTGCTTCATCCAGACCAGTGTTTCTCATGATGCACTCTGCATATAATTTAAATAAGCAGGGTGACAACATACAGCCTTGATATGATCCTTTCCCTATGTGGAACCAGTCTGTTGTTCCATGTCCAGTTCTAACTGTTGCTTCCTGACCTGCATACAGACTTCTCAAGAGACATCTCAGGTGGTCTGGTATTCCCATCTCTTTAACAAATTTCCACAGTTTGTGGTTATCCACACAGTCAAAGGCTTTGGCATAGTCAATAAAGAAGAAATAGATGTTTCTCTGGCACTCTCTTGCTTTTTTGATGATCCAGTGAGTGTTGGCAATTTGATCTCTGGTTCCTCTGCCTTTTCTAAATACAGTTTGAACATCTGCAGTTTCATGGTTCACATATTGTTGAAGCCTGGCTTGGAGAAATTTGAGCATTACTTTACTAGTGTGCGAAATGGGTGTAGTTGTGCAGTAGTTTGAGCATTCTTTGGGATTGTCTTTCTTTGGGATTGGAATGAAAACTGACCTTTTCCAGTCCCATGACCACTGCTGAGTTTTGCAAATTTGCTGGCATATTGAGTGCAGCACTTTCACAGCATCATCTTTTAGGATTTGAAATAGCTCAACTGGAATTCCATCACCTCCACTAGTTATGTTTATAGTGATGCTTCCTAAGGCCTACTTGACTTCACATTCCAGGATATCTGTTTCTAGGTGAGTGATAACACCATCGTGATTATCTGGGTCATGAAGATCTTTTTTATACCGTTCTTCTGTGTATTCTTGCCACCTCTTCCTAACATATTCTGCTTCTTTTAGGTCCATACCATTTCTGTCCTTTATTGAGCCATTCTTTGCATGAAACAGTCCCTTGGTATCTCTAATTTTCTTGAAGAGATATCTAGGTTTTCCCGTTCTATTATTTTCCTCTATTTCTTTGAACTGATCACTGAGGAAGACTTTCTTATGTCTCCTTGCTATTCTTTGGAACTCTTCTCCTTTGCTTTTCACTTCTCTTCTTTTCAGGGTGATTTGCAAGGCCTCCTCAAACAGCCATTTTGCTTTTTAACATTTCTGTTTCTTGGGGATGTTCTTGATCCCTGTCTCCTGTACAGCATCACAAACCTCCGTCCATAGTTCATCAGGCACTTTGTCTATCAGATCTAATCCCTTGAACTATTTCTCACTTCCACAGTATAATCGCTAGGGATTTGATTTAGGTCATACCTGAATGGTGCAGTGGTTTTCCCTACTTTCTTCAATTTAAGTCTGAATTTGGCAATAAAGAATTCATGATCTGAGCCAAAGTCAGCTCCCTGTCTTGTTTTGTGCTGACTGTATAGAGCTTCTCCATCTTTGGCTTCAAAGAATATAATCAATCTGATTTCGGTGTTGACCATCTTGGTGATGTCCATGTGTAGAGTCTTTTCTTGTGTTGTTGGACGAAGGTGTTTGCTATGACCAGTGTGTTCTCTTGGCAAAACTCTATTAGCTTTTGTCCTGCTTCATTCTGTACATCAAGGTCCAATTTGCCTATTACTACATGTATTTCTTGACTTCCTGCTTTTGCATTCCAGTCCCCTATAATAAAAAGGACATATTTTTGGGGTGTAAGTTCTAGAAGGTCTTGTAGGTCTTCATAGAACCGTTCAACTTCAGCTTCTTCAGCCTTACTAGCCGGGGCATAGACTTAGATTACTGTGACATTGAATGGTTTGCCTTGGAAAAGAACAGAGACAATTCTGTTGTTTTTTTAGATTGCATCCAATTACTGCATTTTGGACTCTTTTGTTGACTATGATAGCTACTCCATTTCTTCCAAGGGATTCTTGCCCACAATAGTAGATGTAATGGTCATCTGAGTTAAATTCACCCATTCCAGTCCATTTTAGCTCACTGAGTCCTAAACTGTAGACGTTAATATGCACTTTTACTATTTACTTTTTACCAGTCAATGAGAAAAAGGTAAATAAGTTGGCAGGGATGCATGGAATGAGATGCCCATGACCCTTTAAACCTGTGGTTCTAGCCTTCAGCTGTGAGCTGAAGATCACAGGGCAATGAAGGTGATTAAACACTATGGTGGTAGACCCTGGCTCACTCACATAAATCCCTTAAGCCAGCAATACTTCTTAGGATCAGTGTGCTAATAGCAAAAGATTCATAAAAGATGCAATAGAGAAATAGCTTCTGGGACAAAATCTTTCCTCTTGGGGCAAAGACAAATGATCCTGTCAGGAAACTAGCTGCAGAGGTTGCATGCTCGGTCAAGTGAGGCCTGGCTAACACATTCATCCATGGGCTTGTCCCAGGATTCCTCATTCGAGAACCGTGGGCCTGGCTGTAAACAGTTTTCAGGGGAGTGAGGGAGCCTAGAAGGTTGAACATTACTCAATGTGGAACATACTTAGCATTGTTCTGAGTAGTCACTGAGAGGACCTCAAACTCTGACATGCTCAACACCAGCCTGAGAGCAACGAGAAAGGGTTTGGGGTGGGTTGGGCTTAGCAGAAGCTTTACTGCACACCCAGGGCAGCTTGCACTGTTCCTCAGAAGTCTGTTTCTCTCATAGTCGCTTGGACTCCTATATAGAAGCAACTTCCCCAGCTGCACCCCCATGGACCATGAAAACTTCACAGCAGATATTAGACCAGCCCCATAAGGAAACATGCAGCTCAGGCACAAGACAAGTTATTATTAAAACCACTACACCCTGATGCAAACACACCTACCCATCACAGAGATGTGATAAAAGAGTGCAGGCTAAGCAAAGCCAAAAAGGACATGGGGGGAGGAAAGGAGGGAGAAGGTGAGATGTATGGAGAGAGTAGCATAGAAATTTACAAGACCATATGTAAAATAGATAGCCAATGGGAATTTTCTGTATGACTCAGGGAACCCAAACAGGGGCTCTGAGACAGACTGAAGAGTAGGATGAGGAGGGAGACTGGAGGGAGGTCTGGAGGAAAGGGACATGGGTGTACCTATGGCTGATTTTTGTTGATGTATGACAGAAAACTGCAAAATTCTGTAAAGCAATTATCCTTCCATTTCAAAAGTTTTCCCAAAAAAAGCCAATAACTACTGAAAAGATTGGGCTTTGGTGTTTATAGAAGAAAAAAATGCAGCATAGTGGATTTGACACAAAGGCATTTCCACAAGGCAGGACTTTAGAACACTCTTTCCTGCAAGGAGAGGCTCCAGGATTCACCAGCCACTGAACCACTTACCACCTTACCACAGAAAGAATTAGATGCAATATTGTTGTTAAGTCACTAAGTCATGTCTGATTTTTGTGACCCCATGGACTGTAGCCCACCAGGCTCCTGTGTCCATGGAATTCTCCAGGCAAGAATACTGGAGTGGGTTGCTATTTCCTTTTTCAGAGGATCTTTCTGACCTAAGGACTTAACAGAGTCTCCTATATTGACAGTCAGATTCTTTACTGTCGAACCACCAGGAAAGCCCCAATGCAGTATATCCTCTTGTTAAATTAGAAACCACAGCAGCATCTTTAAATATGGATGTTTCATATGCACACACAGAAGGCAGGTGGACCTAGTTCTGGGTCCCCCAGAATCACACCCGAAAATAAGAATTCTAGAGCAAGTAGTTTCCTTTGGAGATGTGCTTTGCAGAGGAAGCATGGAGAGCTTCCATAGAGATAGGAAGGGAGCCAAGAAAAGGTGCATTTCAAGAAAGATTAAGGGAGCTTAATCCTGCAGGAAAACTCTGTAAGCCTATGGAGAGTTATCTGAGTTATCGTGTTTGAGGATGAAGGACCTGGGGTGTTTATACTCCAGTTCCTATGGGTCATAAAGCATCAATTCCCTGACATTTTCAGTCTGCCCTGAGCACTGACAAAGTAGGTTTCAGGCACGAGGAAAAAAACTTCTGAGCCACTGACGAGATGCTGGCAGTGTAGTGTCTGGCTGGCGTATGCTGCAGCCACAAGGCAGAGGGGACGCGAGCAGGATCTGCTGCACAAGTCTTCCTCAGGAGGTCTCCAAAATATTAGGCCAGGAGACAGAGTTTTTAGGCAAACATGTTGTTTCTCCCAAAAGATATTTTTCTCCCATTTCCTTCAAGCAGATCCAATTTTCCTGGAGTTCCATCACTAGCAACAGGCAAAGGTACAAAAGAAGAAGCATGTATTAGTTTGCTAGGGCTGCCCAGAACAAAGTGTCACAGACTGGGTAGCATGCACAACAGAAATTCTGTTGTTAAAAATTTTTTTAATTTATTTTGACTGTGCTGGGTCTTTATTGCTGCACAGTCTTTTCTTTAGTTGTGGCAAGTGGCAGTTACTCTCTAGCTGTAGTGCACAAGCTTCTCATGTGGTGGCTTCTCTTGTTGCAGAGCATGGGTTCTAGGGCACACAGCCTACAACTGTTTCAGCCCACGGGTTCTAGAGCACAGACTCAACAGTTGTGGTGCATGGGGTAGTTGCTTCTCAGTATGTGGGATCTTCTCAGATCAGGGATCGAACCTGTGTCTTCTGCATCAGCAGGCAGGTTCTGTTCTACTGAGCTACCAGGAAAGCCCCAAGAAAATCATTTTCTGACAGTTTTGAGGGCTGGAAGTCCAAGATTAAGGTGTCAGCAGGTCAGGTTTCTCCTGAAGCCTCTCTCCTTAGCTTGTAGATGGTGGTCTCCATCCTGAATCTTCAGATGGTAACTTCTCTGTACATGCCGAACCCTGTGTCCCTTTATTTCTCCAAACTTCCTCTTCTTATAAGAACCACAGTCAGAAGAATTAGGGCCCACTCATATGACCTCATTCAATGTTAATTACCTTTTTAAACTCCCTATCTTCAAACAGAAGCACATCCTGAAGTGCTGGGGTTAGAGCCTCAACATGCTAAGTTGGAGGGGGGCACACAATTCAGCCTATGACAGAGAGTAATGAGCATATTCATCACTTAGATTTGTAAAATTTCTGTTAAGAACGAAAGCAGTGTTTTTACCAGGCTCAAGCAAACAATTACAAGCAAAAAATGAATAGGTGGAACTTTAACTGCTGTCTTTATTTGGAAGAGACCTTTCATGAGTTCCTTGGTATCTCAGTTCAAGATGTGAGGATCACCTGCAATAAAATCAGCCTTGCCCTTCAGTAAATCCTAGCTCTATTGTATTAAAACATGAAATGCAGAAATGGTAAGGACCTAACAGAAGTAGAAGAGATTAAGAAGAGGTGGCAAGAATACACAGAAGACTTATACAAAAAAGGTCTTCATGACCCAGATAATCATGACGGTGTGATCACTCACCTAGAGCCAGACATCCTGGAATTCAAAGTCAAGTGGGCCTTAGGAATCATCACTACAAACAAAGCTAGTGGAGGTGATAGAGTTCCAGCTGAGTTATTTAAATCTTAAAAGATGCTGCTGTTAAAGTGCTGCAAAGCCAGCAAATTTGGAAAACTCAGCAGTGGCTACAGGACTGGAAAAGGTCAGTTTTCATCCCAATCCCAAAGAAGGGCAATGCCAAAGAGTGTTCAAACTACTGCACAATTGTGCTCATTTCATGTGCTAGCAAGGTAATGCTCAAAATGTTCAAAATCCTTCAAGCTAGGCTTCAACAGCATGTGAACCAAGGACTTCCAGATGTAAAAACTGGACTCAGAAAAAGCAGAAGAACCAGAGTTCAAATGGCCAACATCTGTTGGATCATAGAAAAAGCAAGACAATTCCAGAAAAAAACATTTACTTTTGCCATGTTATAAACCCTTTGTTTATGTGGATCACAACAAACTGTGGAACATTCTTAAAGAGATGGCAATACCAGACCACCTTCCTTGCCTCCCAAGAAGCATGTATGCAGGTCAAGAAGCAACAGTTAGACCTCAACATGGGACAACGGACTGGTTCAAATTTGGAAAAGGAGTATATCAAAGCTGTATGTTGTCACCCGGCTTATTTAACTTACATGCAAAGTACATCATGTGAAATGCTGGGCTGGGTGATGCATGAGATGTAATCAAGATTGCTTGGAGAAATATCAATAACCTCTGATATGCAGATGATACCACCCTTATGGCAGAATTCAGGGCAAGGACAAGTGAGGGAGGGAGCAAAGTGAAAGGGAGAGGGCTGGTGGTCCAGGAACCCACCAGGCCATGGACTTCATGTGATTAATGGGTCCTCTTGATCAGCAACCCCCTATCAGTGGACCACATGGAGATGGATGGAAGGAGTCAGCCCTCTCTGACCCTCCGCATTCTGTGTCAGCAGGCTTGGAGGATGCTTAGGCATGTGGGGCTGAGGTCCAGACCAGGACTGTGAACTTGGAGATCATTGTGTCAGGCTTTCGGCCTTTGTGGTTCTGTTTCTGCAACCACACATGAGGCCCTGGGAGTCCTGGGGGATGAAGTTTGGCTGTCTGTCCTTTGGAAAGCCTTATGTGGGTATTGTCTTAAATGGTGTCAAGACCCTGGAAACGTGGTGGTGGCCCGTGCTATGTGGCCACTGCCACTGTGCCCTGGCCATCCACATCGCACACTGGGACTCTGAAGACTCGGCCTGGTGGGAGATGCTGGAGCAGAGGCTTGGGATGAGCCCCGCCCAGACCCAGGCCTTGCTGCAGGACAGGGACAAGTTCAGCTGTGGAGTGATCGTGGGCAAGTGACACCCTGCCCCGCGCTGCCTATACGGCCGTGATGCTGCCCTAGACCCCAGCTGGGTTGTGCTTGTTTGTTTTCTATTGAACCAGTTGGTGGGGTAGGTGGGGCTGAGGTTTCTTCAGAGGAGTGGTGAGGGTCCTTTGGCTGGGAGATGGTGGCCCGAAGTGCCTACCACCTCTCTGGGCCTCAGTCCCTGTTCGTGCTCTGAGGCACAGGCACAAACAGCTCTGCACGTGGCACTTGTCTCTGTGTGTGTCCCCATACGTGTCAGTGTGCCTGGCAGAGACCATGAGAGGCAGGAAAGCACCTAGCCTGGGTTCCATACCCCCACTGCCTGCAGCAAGTCCCCTGACTCCCAGGGGTGAGGCCGCACAGCAACACCTGTCTGCTGGTAAATCCCTTAGGGACCTGATGTCTGTGGGCCCCCACTGGGGCCCTCCTGCTCTGTCCTCGTGGCCTGCAGTAGGCAGACTGAGAGCTGCCTATGGCCTGGTGGGTTCGTGGAGCACCAGTCCTCTCCCTTTCATTTCTCACCCTCCCTCACTTGGCCTCACCCCGAGTTCTCTTTGCTGAGGTGAGCCCCTCCAAAATGCTCAGCCAGAGGACCCAGTTCACCTCGGGTTCCCTCCATGATATGGTGTTAGTCTCAAGCAGGTGCAACTTTGAATGACCTTGTTCTCATTCTGTGTCCTGTCTTTGCACACAGGTCTCGTGGTCATTGGGGGCACTTTGCTGTGTCCCAAAAACCTAGATCCTGACCAGGTGGAGGAGCTGGAGAATCAAGGCCTGCTACCCGACCTGCAAGAGAAGTAACATGACTGCTCGCCAACCGCCACTGGCTGTTGCAGCCCATCCCAGGGGGCGGGGAGGGGGGAAAGACAGCTTCCAGGTGGACATCTCTGAGCACCTGATCCTCTTTTGGCAGGAGGCCTGTCCAGACTGGACTCTTGAGAGGAAAGCAACCAAGAGACCGGCACGTGCTGATACCATGCAGTTACTGCCGCGCTCTGGACTTGCCCATCTGATTCTGTCTGAATCAGCCCCACGCTGTGGTGCCCACTTGGCGCGGGGCCAGGGGCAGGGACTCCCCTCACAGGATGCTGCTCTGGACTCAGCAAAAGACTCCGGGACTTTGACCTTTATGAAATGATGGCGTTGCCACTCGTTTTGGCCCTGCTGGGTCTGTGTGGTTGAGAGAAATGTGTTGTTAGGAAACCAGTTAATGTTTTTCCCTCTCTGTTCTGGTCCAATCTCCCTGATGTTGCAACAGTGTCCCAGGGGTGACAGAGTAAGGCTGGGGGCAGGGCTGTGCACTGGCAGGCACAGAGGCCCGCAGGCCCAGAAACAGGCCGCGGTTTATCCTTGCACATGACCCTTGTCCTATTGTAAAGTGTCCCTTGGCTGTCAAACTGTGTGTGTTGGACGCAGTGCCTGGCCACCTCACATCCAAAGACAGGCTCCTAAGTACAGCTGTGAGGGCAGAGTGACAAGGGCTGGTGTTCACTTGTTGAAACCTTGTACTTGTCTTTGGGTTTGGGGTAATGTGTTTGCAAGGCGCTTGATGGTTGGAGTGACCCTGCTTTCCAGTCAGCCTCTTGGTGGGGGGGGCCTGGATCAGGAGCTGGGATGCTCAGCTGCTGATCAGAAACTTGTGGCACCATCGGGATACCCAGGAAGAGCCCCTTCTGCTGCAGGGTGCATGACTCATGGAAGGTGACACCCCCAAGGTCAGGAGCCCAGCTGGGCCATCTGCTGAGTGACAGGAAAGGCCCAGGGACCAGTCCACCCTGGGTTCACCTCAGCGCTCAGCTCATGGGTCAGATCCTTGGATGAGCCTGTGAAATGCTGCTGTTTCAGATGAAAAGAGACCATGGGGACTGAACTGAAACCTGTCTGGTGCATGGGCTTCCAGCCTCATCTGGCTCACCCTGTGCCATGTGTGAATACAAAGGGCAGATAGAAAGAACACAGGTTTGCAGTTCTCACTTGATTGTTTATTTACTCCAGTGGAGTTTTGCTTTATTAGAGCCAGAAATCTATTCTTGATTACAAGAGAGTGCTTTTGAGTGTTCCTAGGGATCTGGCAGCTCAGGGATTGGGCTTTTTCTTGGCCTGCTCACAGAGGGTGCACTTATAATCTGAGGAATCTCCCTGCTCCTCCTCTGACTCAGGGGCCTCATCTGGGGCCATGACTAAAAGGCCCGCCATCAGGATGGAGTAACAAGTGTTGTACAAAGTCATCACTGATTCATAATCTGGGTACACTGGGGGGCTCTCAGGCCGTTCCCCTGGGCTGTCCCTTCTAGCAGTAGCTGGGGGCACAGATGTGGCACTGTTGGATGGGCCTTCTCCACTGGGGCCACCCTGCTCACTGGGGAGATGGTTTCCCCCAGCCTGGCTGGCTACACTACCCATAGACCAAAGGTCAGAAAACACAAATGAGCACTGGCTGGGGGTTCTGCAAGCAGTGGGCATTCCCTTCTGGACTTTGTTGCCAGCCTCTTGGGTGAACTCGTTGTGGTGGAGTCGGGGAGAGTGTCTGGTCGCCATCACTCGCTTCTTTCTCTTTGGGGTCGCTGTTGTTCCAGTGGCAGGCTGAGAAGTTGTTCTGGGGTTGCCTTTCCTCTGTATGTTCTGCAGGAGGAGAGGCTTGTCTCTCTGAAAATTGGAGTTGCGATAGATCTGAAAGGAAATGAATCACTTTAGCCACGAGAGGGGAGAAGAGCCCTTCCTTGCCACACTCTCCCCACAACCATCGGGTCATGCCTATGTATGGAGACAAGGTCTCTTCATTCCTGGCAGGTTATGAGGCCCTGGAATGTCACTCCCTAGAGCTCCCCCGGGGCCATCCTTGCTTGAGGTGTTCCCGACCCTCCCTGACATCAAGTGGCCCCTCAGGATCTGGCATCACCACTGAAGATCCTAAGGGGGGGTGGTGGCGGGATACGACAGACCCTGTGTTCTCCTCTTTCCTTAACCACTCTCTCATGAGAACAACATTCTCCTGGGAAATGAAACCCATCAGCACTCAGCTCATCTAGTCTAGTCTCCCCGGAAGGGCATTCTACATTACCATCATCTTCTTTCTTCCTGCAGAGCGACCTGAAGGGTGGATTTTTCTGAACCCGTACAGGTTCAGTTCACGAATGAAGCTCTTTATGCTGTCTGTCTCGCAGATCTGATCCACGCCTCTGCGCTGGAGGACCTCCATCTGGAAGAGATCTGCCTCGATGACCACCGTGTCTCCCTTATCATTCCAGTGCACAGAGGTGAAGGTCGCATCCTCCACGATCCTCCAGAGCTTCCTGGGGAAGGACAGCCCAAAGCTGGCGTTGTTCTCATCCTCGTTGCCCATTTCTGGGTTCGGGCCCTGTGGGGGCAGATTGTCATGGAGGCCTGGATCTGGGCTCTCAGGTTGGTCACCCTGCTTTTCCAAAGCCTCCCCTGAATCCACATTTGGATCTGGGGAGGAATCACGGGGGTCCCCTGCTGAGGGCTCCCCATCAGTTGATGGGGCCAGCAGCGCTGCCTGTGCCTCATGGGAACTCTGACTAGCCATTGAACCAATCGAGCTCAGGAGCATTATCTACCCAAGCAGTGAATGCTCAGGGCAAACAGGCCTCAGACCAGGGTCGGGGTGCCCCATAAATACTGTCTGGAGATTCTAGAATCTGAGTCATGGGACAGGCAGCCAATTAGGGGGTCAGCTTCCTTATTGTTTCCTGATGTCACAGAGGTGATGTGGAGAGGCAGCCCTGGCTCAGTGTGGGGGAGGGGGGCATGGGGATGGAGGTGGGCTCCCCAGCTTGTCTCTTGTCTGAAAGTACAGAAAAGTTTGTTTCAGGTTGCCTGCAAAGGCTCCCATCTGCTGCCAGGTGCCTTGTTTCAGGGGTCCAGGCCCTGGATGGGTTGACAAATGCGCCCCTGGCTCCACTGCCCTAACAATGTGCAGACCTGTGGCTGGCCTTTGCTGAAGGTCCAGGCCATGGCAAGTCCTGGGTCTACGAACACCAAGGGAGAACCCAGGGGTCAGATGGGACCTTGGTGACTGTCCCTTCCAGAAGATGGGATCCATAGTGGGCTGATTGGCCTTGCCCGAGTTGGTGGCCCCTCCATCCTTCCCCCTCTTCTGGCTTTATTGTCTTCCAGCTGGCTGTTGCTGGTTGGCCAGTCCCGCTCAGTTGGCCCCAAAGTCAGAGTCCTGTTGTCCTGCCCCCACCGACCCCCAGGTCGAGCTCTCCCCAGAGTAGGGCTGTGCTCAAGCACAGTGGGAGCGACCTCATATTCCACTTGACTGTTCCCAAGCACCTGAGACACAAAATCCGCAGGATGCTGTGTGGGACTGCAAAGCCAGGCGTCCACTGAGCTTGCAGTCTCCCGAGGTCTGCCCACCCCCAGATGGCATCCCACTGCAGATCACATGCTGTTGTCTTCAGTTTCCAATTTTTCCATAAACACCACTCTGGTGGCCCTAGAGTGTTCACTTTGGGAACACCTGCGTGTGCTTTTCCCCTCCCCAGAGCCCAGATTCAGACTCCTTGGTGGCTGCTTTGAAAGCCCTGTTTCCTTTTGTCAGTGGGGTGCTTGGGCTTCTGCTACCTGCAGTCCTGGCTGCCCATGTCCAACTTGAGTCTATTTGGATAACTAACCTTTGAAGTACTTGATTGGGGGCTCAAGGTACAGCCTGTTCTGTTGAAAACAAGCACTTCACTGGTCCTCTTCAAGGCCAGCTCTGATCTTCCCCGCCCCCGCCCCTCTCCTAACCTCCACTGTGGACCTGTTCTCGGTTACCCAGATGGCAGGTCCATGAAATGATTTTGTTGGCTTATGGGTTAGGCACTTTTCAAGGGCCCTCCTTTACACACACTCACTCCCAGGGACATGTCTGACTTGTTGAGCTAGATGTGACCAAAGGAAACCCCCGTCTAACTGTATTTGAAAAAGGATGAGAGCCTGGGTGCAGGACTGGATGAAACCCAAGTGAGAATCAGCAGTCTTCACTGCACATAAACAGTAGAGCAGTGGGTTTGGAGATGCATGTTCTCTGGGACTTCTGGGCCACTGTTCTTGAAAATCACCATGTGGGAAACAGACTGGCACCTTGGAAAGGCCCGTATTCAAGGACCCTAGGACACTGTCTCCCAGTTCTGCCAGTAGCAGGGTCATTTTCCCTCTGTGAGGGCCAGTCCCTGGTGTCTTAAAGGGGAGAGCTAAGAGGGTGTGGAAGAAGCTCTCCCAGGGTCCTTTCTGCCTAAGGACTGGCGGCCTGGATGAGCTCCAGGCTTCAACTTGGGCTTCCCCTGGCCTTTCTTCAGTTCCTCTGACTGGGATACGACTCTGGAGGCTGTGAATGTCAGTGAGGGTCCCTGGTGACTCCTCCAAAGGGAACAGAAGGTCATGGCATCTGCGGGCAGCCTGGCTAGGTGGCCTTTCTTGCCCCTTCCATGCTCGGGGTCCCTCCTCGCCCCCTGGGTCTTGACGGAGCTGGTTTTTTTGGTCCCACTCCTCCAGGCACCACCCGGGCCCTGGCAGTGGGTTTGTGTGGCACCAAGGGGGTCTTTGTCAGCCATGGCTCAGACACTTGTGTAGTGCACACACAAGCCCTCATGATGCCCAGTTCAGTTCAGTTCAGTCGCTCAGTCGTGTCCGACTCTTTGCGACCCCATGAATCGCAGCACGCCAGGCCTCCCTGTCCATCACAAACTCCCGGAGTTTACTCAAACTCATGCCCATCAAGTCGGTGATGCCATCCAGCCATCTCATCCTTTGCCGTCCCCTTCTCCTCCTGTCCCCAATCCCTCCCAGCATCAGGGTCTTTTCCAACGAGTCAACTCTTCGCATGAGGTGGCCAAAGTACTGGAGTTTCAGCTTCAGCATCAGTCCTTCCAATGAACACTCAGGACTTACCTCCTTCAGGATGGACTGGTTGGATCTCCTTGCAGTCCGAGGGACTCTTAAGTGTCTTCTCCAACACCATGATGCCCAAGACCTGCCTTTCTCAGCCTCACTCTCCTGCCCATGTGCTGGGTGTCCCTGCCCTGGTTTCCCCAGACCAGAGGCCCTCCAGCTGCTCCCCTCCCTCGCTGCTGTTGGGGAGACCTGGAACCTCAGTGGTCTGCCTCTGTTCCCTTCTCTCCCATATCAGAGGAGGGTCCTGTACGGGCCTTATCCCCGTGGCCACTGGGACCATACAGTCATGTCCTCCATCCCCCCACTCAGTGAGGAGCTGGTCAGCCTTGCAGGTTCAGTTGGGCAGGAAGCCCCGTGGCAGCAGCAGGGACAGGGCATCACCCTCATGTGGGAGACACTGGGACTGGATAGAGATGCTGGCCCCTGGCAGAGTCAGTTCTCAGCAAATCACAGAGCAACCCCACAGTGCTTCTGATTCTCCTTGTCCCCTTTCTTACACAGGCCTCCTTTCTGTCACCTCAGAGACATCATGGAGCACTGAGAAGAGGAAGATGTGAGAAGGCAGAAAGTCGAGCCATGGCCTGGGGTGGGCAGGAAGGGTGGGGTCTCCAGAGGAATTGAGACCAGGGCTCTGAGCCAACCCTGGCCCTCACTAGCATGTGGTGTTGGGAAGAAGCCCAAGCCCCGTGGCCTCAGTTCTTCATCTGGGAGGCGAGCGGGTGTGAGGAGCCCTGTGTGTTGGGCTGCAGGATGCGCGTGAGGGATGAGACAGAGCTCGCAGGGCTGGGGAGCTATTGGTCCTGTGATGACAGGACAGGAATTTCTCACACTGTTGTCCCCAGACACTCCTCCGCTCTCCACTGGATGGGGTTGGCTGTTTTGTTGTCCAGGGTGGGTCAGAGAATATTCACCTCAATAGGATGTGGAATTCCTAATTAACCAAACAAGATGTTTCATAAATAAAACTAAGAAACTTTTCTAGTTAGGCCACAGTGGACCATAGTGTCACTTGCTCAATTACGTCTGACTCTGCAACTCCATTGACAGTAGCTTGCCAGGCTCCTCTGTCCATGGAATTCTCCAGGCAAGAATACTCGAGTGTGTTGCCATACTCTTCTCCAGGGGGATCTTCCTGACCCAGGGGTTGAACCCAGGTCTCCCACAATGCAAGCAAATTCTTCATTGTATGGGCTACCTGGACAGGCCCATTTCCAGTTAGAGGACCTGTGAAGTTTGGGTGTGGAGCAGTGTTCCTGCAGGAGTCAAGCTGGTCCAGAAAATAGCAGAAAGAACCACTCTTTGCCTGTCTCCCAGCTGGCTTTCCATTCAAACTCCTTTTTTTCCCATTATTGCATTGCCAATAAATGTTGAGACTTTGATTACAATGTCCTTTACAATGAAGATAATTAAAAGCTAGTTAACACCTTGAGTTTTGGGTCCCTGGGACCAGGAAAGAGAGGATGGATTTCTGGGCATCACTTCAAGGGAGTGTGACAGCAGTTCTGCAGGATTTCTAGCAGATATGGGGTAGAAAACACCTACTCTGTCCCTGTAGTCAGCAGCAATGTGACAAGAGCCAGGACTCCTTCCATCCTGCAGCAGAGAGAGACCTCTCTGGGGTTTATCCAAGATCCAAAAGGACACCTTATAGCAATGTCCCATTTCCCCTCACTCCCATGATGCACCTCATGTGACTGTGGCTCCTAGACCATCGCTCTAGGTGTGGGGGTGTCCTGCTTCTCCCAGTGTCCCCACTGCTAACACAGGGCATTTCATGGAGCAGAGGCTCCATAAAAGTCTTTGGAATAAATGAGCCAGTGAGGAGGGGGCTGCTTGACTCAGATTAACTGCTACTTCCATTGATAACCCAGGAAAATCCAAATAAACCAAGATCCCTTAGCTGTACAAAATGACACATAAAAAGTATAACAAGCAATAATTCACTACTATTACTTTTTATTTTCTAATTCTTCCATGAATTATATCACTGCTAAATAAATTCGCATTTCTAAAATTGCTCTAATTATAATTCCATATTATCTTGTGCAGGACCATGAAATAAAATGAAAGTGTTCCCAGTCTGTTTTACCAAACAGGAAAACTTTTTTTTTTTAATTTGATTATTTATTTTACTTTACAAGATTGTATTGGTTTTGCCATACATTGACTTGAATCTGCCATGGGTGTACATGTGTCCCCCATCCTCAACCCCCTCCCACCTCCCTCCCCATCCCATCCCTCTGGGTCAACCCAGTGCACCAGCCTTGAGTACCCTGTCTCATGCATCAAGCCTGGACTGGTGATTCGTTTCACACATGATAATTTACACGTTTCAATGCCATTCTCCCATATCATCCTGCCCTCGCCCTCTCCCACAGAGTCCAAAAGACTGTTCTATACATCTGTGTCTCTTTTTCTGTCTCACATACAGGGTTATCATTACTGAAAGTTTGTTGCTGAACCCTGGGAAAGACACCTGGATTCTTGGCCTCTGGAGAAGAATTCAATCCAGGGCCAGAGATGATGCTTGATTGCTCAGAGCTTTTGTGCAATAAAGTTTATTAAAGCATAAAAGGGATAGAGAAAGCTTCTGACATAGACATCAGAAGGGGGCAGAAAGAGTACCCCCTTGCTAGTGTTAGCAATGGAATTATATACTCTTTAATTAGTTATTACAGTGAATCAAAAGAATGTCTGGAGGTTGTAAAAACCTCACTAGACCCAACTCCCATAATTCACACCTTAAGATAACAGGATTAGCCAGAAGGCTTTTTCCAGAGACTGTCCTCAAGCAGGATACATTATTGTTATATAATCCCAAGGAATGTAGAGGGATAAAAAAGTTTGTCATTTCTTCCTCCTTGAGAATTCCAGACCTCTCTCTCCTTTGGGACCCATAGACTTCTTATCAACCTGCCTAGGAAAGGACTTTCTCATTACCATCTTTCTAAATTCCATATATATGTGTTAGTATACTGGATTGGTGTTTTTCTTTCTGCCTTACTTCACTCTGTATGATAGGCTCCAGTTTCATCCACCTCAGTGGAACTGATTCAAATGTATCCTTTTTAATGGCTGAGTAATATTCCATTGTGTATATGTACCACAGCTTTCTTATCCATTTATCTGCTGTTGGACTTCTAGGTTGCTTCCATGTCCTGGCTATCATAAACAGTGCCGTGATGAACACTGGGGTACACGTGTCTCTTTCAATTCTGGTTTCCCCAGTGTGTATGCCCAGCAGTGGGATTGCTGGATCATATGGCAAACAAGAAAACTCTTGTTCTTGAACTGGATAAGTACAAACACAGTGTGATCAGCACCAATGACATAGTTAGATACTGGAATGCATTGTCTTCCATAAAAAGGAATAACATGTGAGAAATTCCTAAAGAAAACAGAGATGAGTCTCCATGTCATTGTAGAGAACAGGAACACGAAGATGCCACACACCGGGTTTCCCCAACGGGCCCAGACTCTCACTGCTGAGAAGGCTGACTGCTCCCTCTTCAGTCACAGAGGGAAGGATCAGCCTCCCTTCCTGCCCTCAGGACAAGCTGCTGGACGTGGGCCTGGAAGGAGCCTGGTTGCTGCTCTGGCTCAGAGTCCCCCTTCCTCTTCCCTCGCAGCCTCTGCAGAGGGGCTGAAAGTATCTGGGACCCTTCAACTGACTCTGTCCGGATAATCCAGGACTTTCAACTTGCTGGTCTCCACATAGGCCCAGGGACCCCACAGGAACTTGTAGCGAGGAGGGTCGCAATCAGGCACCTGCCGGTACACTCCAGGGAACCCTCACACCTACACATGGGTCAGCAGCTCCCTGGGCTCACCATAGATAAAGTGCTCCCTACCAGGACACACCCCCATCTTGCTGAGTGCTCCACAGACCTGCTCCTCAGGGGCACACTTGTCCTCCACAGTGATCAGGCAGAGGATCACCACCAGGATGCCAGCCATGGGCAACCTCTGCCCTTCCCTCAGCATGTCATTGAGGGTGAGGCCCAGGGTGGGGACCAGGATATAGGTGTGCTCACTGGGGCCCACCTCCTTCACCTCCAAACCAAAGACCAGTTGCAGGTACTCTGAGACTTGATCAAGGACCGCCAGGAAGTGGTCCTGGTAATCTTGGAGGACACTATTCAGCACTTCTGCCTCTGTGATTGGCTCCTTGGCAAGATACCTGCTGAGCAGGAATTGCCCCAGCTCATTCTTCTTCACCCATAGTGCATCTTGGAGGGAAGATCTGGTGTCTTCCTGGTCACGCAAGGTGCTTGGCACTTCATCTTGCCTGATGAATTCATAGTCTTCATATTGGCTCCCCAGAGTGGCAGCCATGGCAGTGGGAGAGGGGCAGACACCCAGAGGGCTCTGGGGGAGACTGGCTGTTGCAGCAGCAGCCACCTCCTCCAGGGTGCCCCAGACCAGGAGAGAGGAGGAAAAGGAAGCTGCATTTCCTTCCTCCACCTGCTCAACCTCCTCCTTCTCCAACTCCTCCTCCTCCACCTCACCCCAAAAGAAGTGTGCCTCCATCAGACCCTCATTCTTTCTTGGATCATGAAAGACTCTCTCAGGCTGGCGGAGCTCATGCACCCCATGCAGGATGACTGGGGTTGAACTGCAGACAGGAATGAGGAAGGGGGACAGATGGGGACCCCTGGCCTGTGGGAGAGGGGGATTGTGAGTGGCCTCGGCTGAGAAACCCACCCTGGGCAGTCTGACTCGGGCCACTTATAGGTCTCCTTTCGAGGGGCGCTCTCGGGCCTCATAGAGGAGCTCATCCTCAGCGGCCTGACCCCTGGCTACCCGAAGGAGGACGTGAGGTGTCTCCCCAGGGTGCAGCCAACACAGCTTGAGATTGCGGGGCTGACATGGTGGGGGATTAGGGTCTTGTGGTGTCCCCTCTGTTCTGGGATCGGGAGTCCCTGGTACACACTCAGGGGAACCAACTCACCTTGACTCCAGGCACAGCCTGAACCTCCTCTGTTCTCTGACCCGTGGACTTGGACCTCAGCCCTCCGCCTTCTCCTCTTGGTTCCTGGAGCCCCCGTGAAAGAAATGGAGGGGCACCTCGGGGGTAGACTGTGGCGCAGACTTGGGCCTTCTGTGCTGGTAGGAGGGGTGAACTCTGTGAGGCCCCCACAGTTTTTGGTGGGTGGTCCCCTCGGGGCTCCCTTGTAGTGCCCCCTTTCCCCTGGCATGGCCTGGACCCTCCCCTTTGGAGACCTGCAGGGTAACTGAGAACAAGACCTGAGCATGTACCGAAAGCACTGAGGGGCCCTACATGTGGTCACACCTGCCCAAGGCCTCCCGCAGGCCCTAGGCTGGGGAAATGCTTGATCATCATCTCCTCCTCACGTCCCGCCTGGCCTCCTAACACTGCCCACAGAGTTGGGGGTCTGCTCAGTCCTGCCTCGGGGTCTTGGGTGTCCATCCTCTGCAGATCTGAAACCTCCACCCTCCGCCCTAACACCGCACCTCTCGAGGCTCCTAAGCCAGAACGGATAAACAGCTCACCCCACTCTGGGGCCTCCAAGACCCACCACAAGGGCCAGGATCCCTACCTGCCTTGGGGTCTAACAGCCTCAGTCCTTCCTCACATGGAGCCTGGACTCCAGGCAGGACCAGGGATTCTCCCGTTCACCATTTTGAGGCACTACCACTCTCATGAGATCCCCAGTCTCCCTGAGACCTGGATGTCAGGAAATGCTGCACGAGATTGTCCCACCCAAAGACTACCAGGGTCCTCTGTGTTCTGGAGTCTCGCTCCCCACAGTTCCCCCTCAGGGTCCTCACCTTGACTCCTGCTAGGACCTGGGCTCTGTTCTCTCCACATCTGAGGCCCAGCTCCTCCCACCAGGGCCCCAGTCTCTCTGAGACCCGGATGTCAGGAAGTCAGGACAGGCCTCGTGTGCTCTTCTCACTCCTGGGTCTCCCAGGGCAGATGACAGGGTGGGAATATCTGGGGTCCCCTCAGTCCTCCCCCAGGACCTTAGCTTGTCTCCAGGCAGGACCTGGGACTCTCTCCTAACCCCAGTTGTGGCCTCGTGCCTCTATCCAGGTCCGCAGTCTCTCTGAGACCCAGATGTCAGAAAGTGACGACTGGCCTAGAGTGCTAATTCCACACCGGAGACCTCCCAGGGCCGAATGTAGGGGTGGGGATCTGTGAGGTCCCCTCACTGGGATACAGGGTCCCCTGAGGGCTCTGACAGTGTACTCCCTTTGACTTCTTAGAAGACCTGCACCCTTCCCTCTGCAGGTCCTTAGGATAAGGATCCCACCCCTTATCCTAAGATCCCAGTCTCTCTGACCCTGATGTGGAAGTCAGGACACCCTGTGAAGTGCTCATCCCACCACCATGGATGCCCAGGGCTGGCAGCAGAGTTGTAGAACTGTGGGGTCACCTGTGTTCTCCCTCTGGGTCTTCATCCTGAGCCGTGGCAGGTCCTGGGATGCCAAAGTCCTCGGCAGAGACAAGACCCTCACACCAAGGGACTCACTGCCCTGAGGCCCCTGGAGGAGGCTGTGGACATTCTATCAGGGCTCCAAGCCCAGGGCTTCTAAGTGGCTGAGGATGCCATGGGCTGAGATGATGTCCTGGGAGCCACTCGGCCTTCCCTGTGCTCTTCGCCTTGACTCTCAGCTAGTCTGGGCACTGCCCTCTGTCCACCTGATTTTGCTTCCCTTAGAGACCCAGGCCCTCTCGAGCCAGGACACCCAAGAGGGAAACCAGGGTTCGGGGGCTGACTCCCACAACCCTGCTGGTATTGCCCAGGGCTAAAAGCAGTGACCAGGTGTATGTTCTAGGGTCCCAGAGTCCCCCTCAGGGGACCTTGACTCCTAGCATGCCTGGACTCCTTCACACATCTGACATGAACTCGAGCTCTGTGACCCAGGCCCTCACTTCTCCCATCCCAGCATGATCAGTGATGTCACAACTGGATGTCACACCCCATGGTCACCCAGGGCTGTCAGGTGAGCCACACATGCATTCCCTGGGAACCCTCAGTCTATTTTGTTCCTCACCTGGGGTCTATGCAGGATGTGGGCCCCTTCCTCTGTCCACAGGAAACTTGTCAACAGACCAAGCCTCTGATTCCCTGTGTCCACTGAGGAAGCCGGGTGAGGGGGTTAATTTGACAGGCCGGCCCAGGGTCCCCAGGAGTCCCAGTAGGTGTGAAGTTGTTTTCTATGGACCCTCTGTTCGGGGGTGACTGGATCCCCTTGATCTCACTGGACGGGACCTCCTTGACCCTTTAGAGAAGACTGTAGTCCCCACACAGCCTGATGGCACATATGCTTGATGGGGGCTGCGGCATCCATGAGAATGGGAGAGCACGGAAAACCACACACCTTCTCATGGGGGTCCTGCACCAGGCAGCAGGTTTCAGAAACCTTTTGTAGAAAAGATGTTTCAGCTGAAGAGGGTTAACAGCAGCAGGTATCTGTCCATCACCACCTCCTGGAGTTTATTCAAACTCATGTCCATTGAGTCGGTGATGCCATCCAGCCATCTCATTCTCTGTCGTCCCCTTCTCCTCCTGCCCCCAATCCCTCCCAGCATCAGGGTCTTTTCCAATGAGTCAACTTTTGCATGAGGTGGCCAAAGTATTGGAGTTTCAGCTTCAGCATCAGTCCTTCCAATGAACACCCAGGGCTGATCTCATTTAGGATGGACTGGTTGGATCTCCTTGCAGTCCAAGAGACTCTCAAGAGTCTTCTCCAACACCACAGTTCAAAAGCATCAATTCTTCAGAGCTCAGCTTTCTCTATAGTCCAACTCTCACATTCACACATGACTACTGGAAAACCATAGCCTTGACTAGACGGACCTTTGCTGGCAAAGTCATGTCTCTGCTTTTTAATATGCTGTCCAGGTTGGTCATAACTTTTCTTTCAAGGAGTAAGCGTCTTTTCATTTCATGGCTGCAGTCACCATCTGCAGTGATTTTGAAACCCCTCCCCAATAAAATCTGCCACTGTTTCCCCTGTTTCCCCATCTATTTGCCATGAAGTGATGGAAAGGATGCCATGATCTTAATTTTCTGAATGTTGAGTTTTAAGTCAACTTTTTCACTCTACTCTTTCACTTTCATCAAGAGGCTCTTTAGTTCCTCTTCACTTTCTGCCATAAGGGTGTCATGTGCATATCTGAGGTTATTGATATTTCTCCTGGCAATCTTGATTCCAGCTTGTGCTTCATCCAGCCCAGCATTTCTCATGAGGTACTCCGCATACAAGTTAAATAAGCAGGGTGACAATATATAGCCTTGACGTACTCCTTTTCCTATTTGGAACCAGTCTGTTGTTCCATGTCCACCTCTAAGTGTTGTTTCCTGACCTGCCTACAGATTTGTCAAGAGGTGGGTCAGGTGGTCTGGTATTCCCAAGTTCATGGTTACATTTTTAGTTTTCTGGAAATTCTTATCATGAATGTTGAATTTTTAAAAATGCTTTCATTCATCTGCAGAGTTTGTCATATACTTTTGGTTTTCTCTTTTGGACTGGATCTGGTGGATTACACTGCTTGATTTTTAAATGTTGAATCACTCTTATATTCCTGGGATAAACATCAGTTTATGATATATTATCATTTTTATATATTGCCAGATCCCATTCAGCAATATTTGTTACAGTTTCTATGTTTACACTCAGTTTCCTTTTGGTAACTTTGTCATAATAACACTGGTCTCATAAAGGGCCTTCCATTACTTACATATAAGTGGTCACATGCCTTACAAGGCTTTAGCCCAGTTATTACCACAAAACTGATGGTAAGTAAAAGTTGTTAAATAAGTCACTCAGTGGAGAGTCTTTGTGACAAAGGGGTGTCTTTTCCTAGACCCTCTATTTCCTGTCCTTTTTCCTTACCTGAAAAAAAAAAAAAGAGGAGCAAATTCAGTTATCTAGAAAATCCCTTTCCAGATATAAAAGTTTATGATGCCAAATTTACAGAATTTCAGAAGTGTCAGCCAAGTGTGACAGGTATCATGCCCAATAAAATATTTTTGTCCTGATAAAATTAATCTGGCTTCTTTATGTAGTATTTTGAGACTGTGATTTAATTTACCTTCACATTCTCTGTCACTTAGCAGAGCTCTTTCTGTAGGACTAATATCATAGAAGAGTAGATTTCAACCCTGGTGTGTATCAGCCTCTTGTTAAAAAAAAAAAAAAAAGTGATATCCGTGTTTTATCTCTCTAACTCAATCTTGATTCAGTAGATCTCTGATTATATCTGCTTAATTTTTGAGGTATCATAGTTGCAAACCATGGTTCACTTTCTGCCCTCAGTTCACGTTACTGCCACCAAGTACAGAGGCCTGCCTTTGGGCAAGTTACACAATATTGATAGTTCCTCGTCTGTAAAATCAGAATAGCTCCAAACTACTGGTGTGAGCATTAAATGAGTCACATGTAAAATGCTCAGAATGTGGTAAGTACATGTAAGTGTTAACTATTACTGCTGTTTGTTTGTTTTTATTGGCTCCATTAGGTTAGGTTAGCCCAAGCCATGTATTTCCCATTTTTAAGTAGTTGTGTGCTGTGCTCAGTCGCTCAGTGGTGTCTCATTCTTTGTGACCCCATGGACTGGAGCTCACCAGACTCCTCTGTCCATGGGATTCTCCAAGCAAGAATAATGGAGTGGGTTGCCGTTCCCTTCTCCAGGGGATCTTTCTGACCCAGGGATTGAACCAACATCTCCTGTGGCTCCTGCACTGGTAGGTGAATTCTTTACCACCGAACCACCTGGGAAGCCCATCTTACTAGAGTAGGAGGTCCCCTTTAACATAGAAATAGATCAAAGACACATAAGTTCTGTGCCTGTTGAGCAAATATATGACCAAAGTGTTACCATGAATTCAAGTAAATTGTATTTTACTTATTTCAGCAGCATCTATATACAGTTAAGTCATTCTCTTTATTCAATACAAAGGTAATGCTTGGCTTCCCTGTAGATTTTCAGACCACTGTAACCAATCTGAATCTGCTCCCCACCCTTCTTAAGGTTCTGAGTTTCACTGGTTGTGATCTACCTCTCCAGACATATCAAGCTGCCTTGTATTGTCTCAACATGCCATCCATCTTCCAGATTTCCTGCTCTCCTTACTGTACCATCCACCTCAAACACTCACCCATCTGCTTCTCTATTTAGAGTATGGAGTCATGGATGTCAACAAAAACCTCTTAACCCACTGGACTGAGCTTTCCCTACAGTTGTTTAGTGAGGAGTCGTAGGTGCCATCCAATTAAGGGCTCTGCTCACTAACAGGAACAACAATGAACAGGCATGATTGTTTTAATTAATTAGTTTATTTATTTTACTTTACAATATTGTATTGGTTTTGCCATACATTGATTTGAATCTGCCATAAGTGTACATGTGTTCCCCATCCTGAACCCCCCTCCCGCCTCCCTCCCATCCCATCCCTCTGGGTCATCCCAGCACACCCGCCCTGAGCACCCTGTATCATGCATCAAACCTGGACTGGCGATTCGTTTCACATATGATAATTTACGTGTTTCAATGCCATTCTCCCATATCATCCCACCCTCGCCCTCTCCCACAGAATCCAAAAGACTGTTCTATACATCTGTGTCTCTTTTGCTGTCTCGCATACAGGGTTATCATTACCATCTTTCTAAATTCCATATATATGCATTAGTATACTGTATTGGTGTTTTTTTTTTCTGCCTTACTTCACTCTGTATAATAGGCTCCAGTTTCATCCATCTCATTAGAACTGATTCAAATGTATTCTTTTTAATGGCTGAGTAATATTCCATTGTGTATATGTACCACTGCTTTCTTATCCATTCATCTGCTGATGGGCATCTAGGTTGCTTCCATGTCCTGGCTATTATAAACAGTGCCACGACGAACATTGGGGTACACGTGTCACTTTCAATTCTGGTTTCCTTGGTGTGTATGCCCAGCAGTGGGATTGCTGGGTCATATGGCAGTTCTATTTCCAATTTTTTAAGAAATCTCCACACTGTTCTCCATAGTGACTGTATTACTTTGCATTCCCACCAACAGTGTAAGAGGGTTCCCTTTTCTCCACACCCTCTCCAGCATTTATTGCTTGTAGACTTTTGGATAGCAGCCATCCTGACTGGCGTGAAATGGTACCTCATTGTGGTTTTGATTTGCATTTCTCTGATAATGAGTGATGTTGAACATCTTTTCATGTGTTTGTTAGCCATCTGTATGTCTTCTTTGGAGAAATGTCTGTCTAGTTCTTTGGCCCACTTTTTGAATGGGTCTTTTATTTTTCTGGAATTGAGCTGCAGGAGTTGCTTGTATATTTTTGAGATTAATCCTTTGTCTGTTGCTTCGTTTGCTATTATTTTCCCCCATTCTGAATGATTTTTTAAAAATAAGATAGAGAGGTCAAGGAGAGCGAGCAGAGGGAAGGTTAGTGAACAGAGGTCTGTGGGCCTCAGGAGCCTCAGAATGCCAGCACACATTCAGGAGGGCACATTGGCCAGGACCATGGGGCACTGAGATGAACCCAATGATGCCAGGCCCTGGCTCCACAGTAACAGCTCACCCTAGTTACACTTCAGGGTCACTAGGTAGGATCAGTGGGCATGGGAAAGGGCCACCCTGACAGGAGAGCCCAGGGTCAAGTGCCCACAGCACCCACCATATCCCCAAAGGCTATCTTTCTGAGGAGCAAGGAGAGGGCACAGAGAGACTGAACCATTTTAACAAACTATGCTCAGGAGAAATTCAAAGAAGTTTTTTTTTTTTTTTAATTCCCTTACTAGAATAATTTCACTCGATTAGGCTAAAATTATGGGGCTTCTCTTTTCCTTCTTTCTGGCAATCCAGCAGGACTGAGGCTTGTGTGGACAGCAAACAAAGGAATGCTTAGAGAAAAACAATGTTACATTTTTCTTTACCTGCCTGAGTGCAGTGAGATTTAAATTTTAGCGGTCCTCTATGACTCTTTTAACAGCAGCATAAGTGTTAACTTCCCTGTAATTGGTAGAATACACTTCTATGTATCAATGTTCACAGACTCAGTTATTCGGAACACCACCAATCCCACCCCTGGGCGAGCTGGGAGGGCTGTAACACAGGTGGTTGAATTAAAACAGCCAAGTTCCCACACAGCCTAAACTCTCCAACGCGTCAGTGTTAAGAGAGAAACGTCTTACTTGTCCTGAGGGAATTATTAGGCTGCCTTTCCCTACATTGTGCTTCAGTATTCCTAAACCCACCCCACTTTTCCTCCCCCTACACCCATAAAAAAGAGTTAGAAAAAAGTACATTCTGGATGACTTGATTTGGCTTTCAGTTTGAATAAGTTACCATAATTGTTCTTTCTTCGCCTGGAGATTACCCTTGACAACAAATGCACTCACTTCTTTCAAATGATCTACTCAGTTTAGATATAAAAGTTATTTTGTATAGAAGAGGAATTTTGTTTCTTCACATTAGCCTAAAAACCTGCAATAGCTCCATTTTCTTTTCTGAATTAAACATTTTATTTTAAAAGGAAAAAAAATCTGTTTCTTTTTTTTTTTTAATGTATCCTTAAAGAATAGAATTGTATTTACATAGAGACAGGAGGTAGTTTCCTCACATAGTGTTAAAGGGATTAGAGAGAAGATAGCAAATTAGAGGGACCCAGTGTGGAACTGCATAGGCAGAACTTCGCAGCCTTCAGATATCAAAAAGCATATTAAAAGAACCACAGGACTGGGTTTTCAGCTTGTGAACAGACAGTGTAAGTTAATGAGTCAAGAGGACTTTAGAGGGCATTTCACTAGAATGGGTAAAAATGAATGGATAATATCATTAAATGGATACCATAGGACTAAGAATGACATGGAAGAATGGGGGAAAACATTGATACAAACGGTGAGAGCAGTAAAGTACTAAAAGTGAGGGCTTCCCTGTTGGCTCAGATGGTAATGAATATGCCTACTATGTGGGAGACTCAGGTTCGATCCCTGGTTCAAGAAGATCCACTGGAGAAGGGCGTGGCAACCAACTCCAGTATTCTTACCTGGAGAATTCCATGAACAGAGAGGCCTGGTGGGCTACAGTCCATGGGGTCGCAAATAGTCAGACACGACTGAGTAACTAGCACACACACTACACTACACCAGGCCACCGCAGACTGCAGACATCACAGAAGCTCTGTGGTCAAGGCAGGCCTTGGGCTCCCCCTTGAGGGGTGGGAAGAACCTAACCAGACAAGGAAAGAGCAGAACTTTACAAGGGCAGGAGGGAATAAACAGCTGTGGGATTCAGGCTACAATGAACGGACATCACCAGACTGGAGCAGAAGTTATGATGGGATCATATGCACTGCATCTTAGGAAGGGCTGTGACAGCCCAACTAGAAGAGGATGACATCCTTGGACAGCTTCCTTTTCTCTGACCATAGTTGATTCCAACTCTGAATAACCTAATCTTTGATTTGGTTTAAAAAAAATATTGACCCAAAACGTTTAACCAGAGCTTAGAAGTTTGCTTATAACTCTAGTACAGAGAAAAAAGAAAAGATATATTGTCTCCAGAAGAGACTTGCAGTGGGTTCAGTAATTTTATCTTTTCATAGTATGTACATATAATGTGGAATTAAACAGGTCTATAGCTCCCCACTGTCAATTTTCCCAGAGGAATTACCACTCTCAAATGTACACGATCACATCAAGAGAAAAGGAATGTGCTGACAAGGCATGCTACAGTGACTGTCAACTCCACAGGCATGGCACTGTGCATGGTGATCAGAGCAACAAAAGACTGTGTATAATATGCAGTTAATATTAGGAACCAAATTTTTTCAAAGAGTTTCATTTTTAGAACCTGCCACAGACTTAGGGTTTCCCTGTAAAAGGTCTTCTCACGGGTGTTCCAATCTGCTTCCTCAGTAGGGGAGGAAGGGATGGAGCTAAACCATTAGGACTGCTTGCAAGTTTACTGCAGACCCCCTTATGCCCCCATTACTCTGGGTACACCCATCAGGACTGCACACACTTCTGAGTTCAGGGTAGGAAACGGTTAAGAAGAGCTGCCAGAGAGTGCCAGTCCATGGAGTCACAGAATGTCACTGCCACTTTTAACTTAATTTGACTCCTTCTTAGAAAGCTTTTTTAAAATGTATTGAAATGCTCCTTGACTTTTCCTGGGAAACTTCTGGCCTACATTAAAAGCATATTACATTGAGGAACATTTTCTGTATTCAGTCAAATGATGCATTCTATTTGAATTTGCTTTACCATGGCAAGGTCCTCTATGAACAATGGTGGTGCCAGTGGCACTGAATTCACAACCATTTCAGAGTCAATCTAACATGTTTATAGCTTCTGCTTATCACATCTCAGAAGGAAAGCTAGAATGACCCCCATCACTCCTAGGCACACACTCTAGCAGGTGTTAAAAGCATGGGTGTGAAAGTCAAACAGACATGGGATGTGCCACACACCACATGTGTGACCCGAGACAGGTGACACACTCTAGCAGGTGTTAAAAGCATGGGTGTGAGAGTCAAACAGACATGGGATGTGCCACACACCACGTGTGTGACCCGAGACAGGTGACCTGACAGGTGACAGGTGATTTAAAGTTTCCTCACTTTAAAATAATAGAAACTCATTTATATAATTCATTTGAAGATTAAACAACAAATATAAAGCATGTAGCATAGTTCCTGACACAAAGTTCATTCACTACAATCAACCTATTAGTGTCTTACTCTGACATTTCTATCTTTTCTAAAAGCCTTTATTAACTGTTCAATACTGTCTTTTTATAAACAAGAGTCATTCCTCTTTGCTATGGTTGTAGGTGTTTATCCCTGAATATATTTTGCTTACCCATGAGGTGAGGATAATACCATTTGCCCTCTAATCTCAATGTATTCTAGAAACTGAATCTACAAAAGTTACTAACTAACAATTTTAATCTGGGATTGATTATACTGAAATAAGCTTGTTATGAATGCTGTGGATAAACAAAGGCATGTCAGATTCATCATATCATGACTCAAGTCTGGTTCCCAACCGTCCTCTAATGAATTCATTTTAACCATACAGTGATTCAGTGTCTTCATGTGATAGTGATACATGGGTTTTAATTTGCCAAACATGCCTTCTAGATTATTTCCAGAAATGTCTGTTGAGCTTTCTCTTAGGAAGGTCACGACTTAGCTAGAGTATAAGATGTCGGTTATTATTTTATTCCACCTTCAGCTAAATCATGTTTATTTGCAATTTGGATCATCTACTCATATCAGTTCAGTTCAGTTCAGTTCAGTCACTCAGTCCTGTCTGACTCTTTGTGACCCCATGGACTGCAGTACACCAGACCTCCCCGTCCATCACCAACTCCCCAAGTTTATTCAAACTCATGTCCATTGAGTCAGTGATGACATCCAACTATCTCATCTTCTGCCATCCCCTTCTCCTCCTGCCTTCAATTTTCCCCAGCATCAGGGTCTTTTCAAATGAGTCAGATCTTTGCATCAGCTGGCCAAAGAATTGTAGTTTCATCTTCAGCATCAGTCCTTCCAATGAATATTCAGGATTGATTTCCTTTAGGATAGACTGGTTGGATCTCCTTGCAGCCCAAGGGACTCTCAAGAGTCTTCTCCAACACCACAGTTCAAAACCATCAATTCTTCAGTGTTCAGCCTTTTTTTATGGTCTAATTCTCACATCCATACATGACTAACGAAAAACCCATAAGTTTGACTAGACGGAACTTGGCTGGCAAAGTAATGTCTCTGCTTTTCAAAATGCTATCTAGATTGGTCATAACTTTCCTTCCAAGGAGTAAGCATCTTTTCATTTTATGGCTGCAATCACCATCTGCAGTGATTTTGGAGCCCCCCAAAATAAAGTCTGCCACTGTTTCCACTGTTTCCCCATCTATTTGCCATGAAGTGATGGGACCAGATGCCATGATCTTAGTTTTCTGAATGTTGAGCTATAAGCCAACTTTTTTCACTCTCCTCTTTCACTTTCATCAAGAGGTTCTTTAGTTATTCTTCACTTTCTGCCATAAGGGTGGTGTCATCTGCATATCTGAGGTTATTAATATTTCTTCCAGCCATCTTGATTCCAGCTTGTGCTTCATCCAGCCCAGCGTGTCTCACGATGTATTCTTTATATAAGTTAAATAAGCAGGGTGACAATATACAGCCTTGATGTATTCCTTTTCCTAATTGGGACCAATTTCTTGTTCCATGTCCAGTTCTGTTGCTTCCTACAGATTTGTTAAGAGGCAGGCCAATCAGTCTCGTATTCCCATCTCTTTAAGAATTTTCCACGGTTTATGATGATCCCCACAGACAAAGCCTTTGGCACAGTCAGTAAAGTAGAAATAGATGTTTCTTTGGAACACTCATGCTTTTCTGATATCCGACGGATGTTGGCAATTTGATCTCTGGTTCTTTTGCCTTTTCTAAAACCAGCTTGAACATCTGGAAGTTCATGGTTCACGTACTGTTGAAACCTGGCTTGGAGAATTTTGAGCATTACTTTACTAGCTGGAAGTTTAGTGCAATTGTGTGGTAGTATGAACATTCTTTGTTATTGCCTCTCTTTGGGGTTGGAATGAGAACTGACCTTTCCCAGTCCTGTGGCCACTGCTGAGTTTTCCAAATTTGTTGGCATATTGAGTGCAGCACTTTCACAGCATCATCTTTTAGGATTTGAAATAGCTCAACTGGGATTCCATCACCTCCACTAGCTTTGTTTGTAATGATGCTTCCTAAGGCCCCTTTGACTTTGCATTCCAGGATGTCTTGCTCTAGGTGAGTGATCATACCACCATGATTATCTGGGTCATGAAGTTCTTTTCTGTATAGTTCTTTTTTGTATTCTAGCCACCTCTTCTTAATATCTTCTTCTGTTAGGTCCATGCCATTTCTGTCCTTTACTGTGCTATTGAGCCCATCTTCGCATAAAACGTTCCCTTGGTATCTCTAATTTTCTTGAAGAGATCTGTAGTCTTTCCCATTCTCTTGTTTTCCTCTATTTCTTTGCACTTATTTCTGAGGAAGGCTTTCTTATCTCTCCTTGCTATTCTTTGGAACTCTGCTTTCAAATGGGTATATCTGCCTTTTCTCCTTTGCTTTTCTCTTTTCTTCTTTTCACAGCTATTTGTAAGGCCTCTCAGGCAGCCATTTTGCTCTTTTGCATTTCTTTTTCCTTGGGGATGGTCTTGATCCCTGTCTCCTGTACAGTGCCATGAAACTCCATCCATAGTTCATCAGGCACTCTGTTTATCAGATCTAATCCCTTGAATCTATTTTTCACTCCCAGGATAATCATAAGGAATTTGAATTAGGTCATATCTGAATGGTCTAGTCATTTTCCCTACTCTCTTCAATTTAAGTCTGAATTTGGCAATAAGGAGTTCATAATCTGAGCCACAGTCAGCTCCCAGTCTTGGTTTTGCTGACTGTGTAGAGCTTCTCAATCTTTGGCTGCAAATAATACAATCAATCCTATTTTGGTGTTGACCATTTGGTGCTGCCCCTGTGTATAGTCTTCTCTTGTGTTGTTGGAAGAGAGTGTTTGCTATGACCAGTGTGTTCTCCTGGCAAAACTCTATTCATCTTTGCCCTGCTTCACTCTGTACTCCAAGGCCAAATTTGCGTGTTACTCCAGGTGTTTCTTGACTTCCTACTTTCACATTCCAGTCCCCTATAATGAAAAGGACACCTTTTTAGGGTGCTAGTTCTAGAAGGTCTTGTAGGTCTTCATTGAGACATTCAACTTCAGCTTCTTCAGCATTACTGGTCAGGGCATAGACTTGGATTACCATGACATTGAATGGTTTGCCTTGGAAACAAACAGAGATCATTCTGTCATTTTTGAGATTGCTTCAAAGTACTGCATTTTGGACTCTTTTGTTGACTATGCTGGCTACTCCATTTCCTCTAAGGGATTCTTGCCCACAGTAGTAGATATAATGTTAATCTGAGTTAAATTCATCCATTCCAGTCCATTTTAGTTTGCTGATTCCTAAAATATTGACATTCACATGCACCATTACCATTTCCTTTTTACCAGTCAATGAGCAGAAGGTAAATAATTCAGCAGGGATGCGTGGAGATGGCCATGGCCCTTTAAACCTGTGGTTCTGGCCTTCAGGTGCAATCTGAAGATCGCATGGCAATGAAGAGGATTAAACACTATGATGGGAGATCCCTGGCTGACTCACATAAATCCTTTAAGCCAGCAATACTTCTTAGGGTTAATGCACTAATAGAAAAAGACTCACAAAAGATGGGACAGAGAAATAGCTTCTGTGACAAAACCTTTCCTCTTGGGGCAAAGATAAGTGATCCTATCAGCAAATCAGCTGCAGAGGTAACATGCATGGTCAGGTGAGGCCTGGTTAATGCATTCATCCACAGCCTTGTCCCAGGACTCCTCATTCCAGAACTGTGTGCCTGGCTGTAAAGAGTTTTCAGGGGGGTAAGGGAGCCTAGAAGGTTGAACGTTACTCAATGTGGAATGCCCTTAGCATTGTTCTGAGTAGTCAGTGAGAAGACCTCAACCTCTGACATGCTCAACACCAGACTGAGAGTAACGAGAAAGGGCTTAGGGTCAGCAGGCTTAGCAGAAGCTTTACTGCACACCCAAGGCAGCTTGCATTGTTCCCCAGAACTCTGTTTCGTTCATAGTCTGGATGCCTGTTGAGCAGCAACTCTCCCAACTGCATCCCCATGGACCATGAAAACTTCACAGCAGGTATTAGAGCAGCCCCATAAGGAAACATGTGGCTCAGGCACAAGACAACTTCTTAAAACCACTCCACTCTGAAGCAAACACACCTACCCATCACAGAGATGTGCTGCAAGAGTGCAGGCTAGGCAAAGCCAATAAGGACACGGGGGGAGGAGAGGAGGGAGAAGTTGAGATGCATGGAGAGAGTGACATAAAAATTTACAATACCAGATCACTTTTCTGGACCAAGCAGATCCCCATTTCCCATTTTCTGGAGCTCCATCACTAGGAAGAGGCAAAGGTCCAAAAGAAGAAGCAGGTATTAGTTTGCTAAGGCTGCCAGAACAAAGAGTCACAGACTGGGTAGCATGCACAACAGAAATTCATTTTCTTTTTTTTTTTTTTAATAATTTTATGTGTTTTTCTCTGGCTGTACTGGGTCTCTGTTGCTGCACAGCCTTTTCTCTAGTTGTGGCAAGTGGCAGTTACTCTCTAGTTGTGGTGCACAAGCTTCTAATTGTGGTGGCTTCTCTTGTTGCAGAGCACAGGTACTAGGTCACACAGCCTACAACAGTTTCAACTCCTGGGTTCTAGAGCACAGGCTCAAAAGTTGTGGTACATGGGGTAGTTGCTTCATGGCATGTGGGATCTTCTCAGATCAGGGATTGAACCCGTGTCTTCTGCATTAGCAGGCGGGTTCTGTACTACTCAGCTATCAGGAAAGCCCCAGAAATTCATTTTCTGAGAGTTCTGAAGGCTGGAAGTCCAAGATTAAGGTGTCAGCAGGTCAGGTTTCTCCCGAAGACTCTCTTCTTGGCTTGTAGATGGTGGTCTCCATCCTGAGTCTTCAGATTGCACCTTCCCTGTGCATGCCCAACCCTGAGTCCCTTTATGTCTCCAAACTTCATCTTCTTATAAGAACCACAATCAGAATGAATTAGGGTTGACTCATATGACTTCACTGATCCTTAATTACCATTTTTAAAGTCCCTATCTTCAAACAGAAGCAGATTTTGAAGTGCTGGGGTTAGAGCCCCAACATTTGAATTTGGAGGGTGCACATAAATCAGCCTATGACAGAGAGTAATGAGCATATTCATCACTTAGATTTGTAAAATTTCTGTTAAGAACAAAAGCAGTGTTTTTACCAGGCTCAAGCAAACAATTACAGGCAAAAAACGAATAGGTGGAACTTTAACTGCTGTCTTTATTTGGAAGAGACCTTTCATGAGTTCCTTGGTATCTCAGTTCAAGATGTGAGGATCACCTGCAATAAGATCAGCCTTACCATGTCCTGGCTATTATAAACAGTGCTGTGATGAACATTGGGGTGCACGTGTCTCTTTCAGATCTGGTTTCCTCAGTGTGAATGCCCAGAAGTGGTATCTGTATGTCTTCTTTGGAGAAATGTCTGTTTAGTTCTTTGGCCCATTTTTTGATTGGGTCATTTATTTTTCTGGAATTGAGCTTCAGGAGTTGCTTGTATATTTTTGAGATTAATCCTTTGTCTGTTGCTTCATTTGCTATTATTTTCTCCCAATCTGAGGGCTGTCTTTTCACCTTACTTATAGTTTCCTTTGTTGTGCAAAAGCTTTTAAGTTTCATTAGGTCCCATTTGTTTATTTTTGCTTTTATTTCCAATATTCTGGGAGGTGGGTCATAGAGGATCTTGCTGTGATTTATGTCGGAGAGTGTTTTACCTATGTTCTCCTCTAGGAGTTTTATAGTTTCTGGTCTTACATTTAGATCTTTAATCCAGCAGATGAATGGATAAGGAAGCTGTGGTACATATACACCATGGAATATTACTCAGCCATTAAAAAGAATTCATTTGAATCAGTTCTAATGAGATGGATGAAACTGGAGCCCATTATACAGAGTGAAGTAAGCCAGAAAGATAAAGAACATTACAGCCTACTAACACATATATATGGAATTTAGAAAGATGGTAATGATAACCCTATATGCAAAACAGAAAAAGAAACACAGAAGTACAGAACAGACTTTTGAACTCTGTGGGAGAAGGTGAGGGTGGGATGTTTCGAAAGAACAGCATGTATATTATCTATAGTGAAACAGATCACCAGCCCAGGTGGGATGCATGAGACAAGTGCTCGGGCCTGGTGCACTGGGAAGACCCAGAGGAATCGGGTGGAGAGGAAGGTGGGAGGGGGGATCAGGGCAGGGAATACATGTGACTCCATGGCTGATTCATGTCAATGTATGACAAAACCCACTGAAATGTTGTGAAGTAATTAGCCTCCAACTAATAATAAAAAATAAAAATAAAAAAAAAAGATCAGCCTTACCTTTCAGTAAATATTAGCTCTATTGTATTAAAACATGAAATGCATAAATCAGAAAGACCTAATAGAAGCAGAAGAGATTAAGAAGAGGTAGGAAGAATATACAGAAGAACTATACAAAACATCTTAATGACCCAGATAATCACAATGGTGTGATCATTCACCTAGAGCCAGACATCATGGAATTCGAAGTCAAGTGGGCCTTAGGAATCATCACTACAAACAAAGCTAGTGGAGGTGATGGAATTCCAGCTGAGTTGTTTCAATCTTAAAAGATGATGCTGTGAAAGTGCTGCACTCAATATGCCAGCAAATTTGGAAATCTTAGCAGTGGCTACAGGACTGGAAAACGTCAGTTTTCATTCCAATCCCAAGGAAAGTTCAAACTAGTGCACAATTGTGCTCATTTCACATGTTAGAAAGGTAATACTTAAAATGCTCAAAATCCTTCAAGCTAAGCTTCAATAGTATGTGAACCGAAAACTTCCAGGTGTACAAGCTGGATTCAAAAAAAGCAGAAGAACCAGAGATCAAATGGCCACAATATGTTGGATCATAGAATAAGCAAGAGAATTGTAGAAAAACATTTGCTTCTGCTTCATTGACCATGTCATAAAGCTTTTGACTGTGTGGATCACAACAAACTACAGAAAATTCTGAAAGAGATGGGAATACCAGACCACCTTCCTTGCCTCCCGAGAAACTTGTATGCAGGTCAAGAAGCAACAGCTAGACCTCGACATGTAACAACAGACTGGTTCAAAACTAGGAGAGGATTATATCAAGGCTGTATATTGTCATCCTGCTTATTTAACTTATATGCAGAGTACATCATGTGTACTGGGCTGGATGAAACATGAGCTGTAATCAAGATTGCCAGGAGAAATATTAATAAACTCAGATATGCAGATGATACCACCCTTATGGCAGAATTCTGGGCAAGGCCAAGCGAGGGAGGGAGCGAAGTGAAAGGGAGAGGCCTGGTGCTATAGGAACCCACCAGGCCCTGGGCAGCTCTCAGTCTGCCCACTGCAGGCCATAGGGACAGAGCAGGATGGCCCCAGCGGGGAGCCTGCTGGCATCAGGTCCCCAAGCAACTCACCAAGAGAGGTGTTGCTATGGGGCCTCATTCCTGGGGAGTCAGGGGACTTGCTCAGGGCCTGCTTCAGGCAGTGGGGATGCAAAACCCAGGCTGGGTGCTGTGTTGCCTCTCATGGTCTCTGCTGGGCACACACACACACATGTGGACACACCCACACACACATACAGACTCAAAGACAAGTGGCAGGTGCATACCTGGACCAGCCTGTACCTCTCAGAACATGAAAGGGAACTGAGGCCCAGAGTGGTGGTCAGGCACCTCCTGTGGCCATCTCCCAGCTCAGGGACCCTCGCTGCCCCTCTGAACAAACTTCAGCCCCACCCCTCTTCACCAACTGGTTAAACAGAAAACAAAAAGCACAATACAGCTGAGATCCAGGGCATCACCGGGGGCCGTGCGAGCAGCGCGGGGCAGGGCATTACTTGCCCATGATCACTCCGTGGCCGAACTTGTCCCCGTCCTGCAGCAAGGCCTGGATCTGGGCGGGTATCATCCCCAGCCTCTGCTCCAGCAGCTCCCGCCAAGCCATGACCTCTTAGTCCCTGTGCCTGAGGTGGACGGCCAGGGTACAATGCCGGGTCCGCAGAGCATGGGCCGCCACCACATCTCCAGCGTCTTGACACTGTTTAAGACGAAACACACATAAGGCAGTCGGATGGACAGACAGCCAAATTTCATCTTCCAGGGCCTCATGTGGCTGCAGAAACACAGAGCCACAAAGGTCAGGAGCCTGACACAGAGTTCACAGCCAAGTTCACAGCCCTGAGCCGGACCTCAGCCCAACATGCCTGAGCATCCTCCAAGCCTGCTGACACAGAAATGGGGGCAGTCACAGAGGGCTGGCTCCTTCTGTCCATCTCCACAAGGTCTACTGACAGGGTGTTTTGATTCAGAGGACCTGTCTGTCACATGCAGCCTGTGGGGAGGTCAGGAAGGAGGGCAGGACAGGGGGAGAGAGGCACGAGGTGAGACCCAAGACAGAGGGACTCGAAACCCTGGGAGCACTGAGGACAGAGGGTGGCTCCCCTGGCTTCACAGCCCAGTGGCCAGGCTCTGGTCCTCCCCCAGCACAGAAAGGCACAGTCCTGGCCTTCCCACTCCCTACCCCACCCCACCCCTCAGGTCCTGGCCTCATCCCTGCCCATGCTCTGCAGATCCCCCATCTTAGTTCAGGGCTGCTGAGGGCAGATCCGTGCTTACGAATCTGGCCTCGGTCCTGTGGCTGCTCTGGACCTCAGACAGCCCTGCCAGGAGTCTTCCCCACGACTTTGGGAGCCATCTTCTTCAAAGCCCTTCCCACAATATGGCCTCGACTATCAGCAGACACTTCAGTCCTTGCCCAGAGCTTAGAGAAAGAACTAAGGAGAGCAGGAACTACTGGGACGGGTGCGCTCCATGTCATCACCAGGGCCTGGGATGGACCCATGCAGGGATCACAGAATTTAAACCTCAAATAACCTGACAGGTTACTGTCACCTCATTCCACGCCTAAGGAGGTGCCGAGGGATAGAGAGACAGCCCATGACTGCAGGGGACCTGACCACACACTCCCATCCTCACTTCTTTCCTTGTACCTGGAGGGGGCTCCCTGTTCACTGGAGGGGTGTGGAGGCAGTGGAGCAGAGCCACAGGCCTGAACCTCAGAAGGGTTTAAGCACCTCTCAGGGAGCCTCTGTTTGCATGTGGCTTGAGGATGGGAACAAGGTCCCAGAGGCACCCAGCCCAGGGCCACCCAGGCCTCTCCTTCCCCTAGCACAGCACAGCCACAGTTCTCACAGGCCCACGAGGCCCACATGATCTGGCTCCTACCTTGGATTCACCCCCAGTAGCCACGAAAGCCATCCTTCCATCTTTGGAACATTCCAGTGTGTTCCTCCCTCAGAGACTTTGTAGGGTGTGAGGAGTCACATCGTGTCAGGTGCTGGAGCCTCAATCCCAAGTACCTCGGTATGACCTTATAGACAAAGGAAAGGTCTTCACAGAGCTGATGGGGGTCTAGTGAGCTCTTTAGGATGGACAGGCCTCTAACAGGACAGCTGTCCCCATACAAAGGACACTGTTAGACAGGCACATGGGGAAACTCAGGGTGAAGAGGAAGGCAGAGCTCTCCAATCCCAGACATGCCCACCATGGCCAGCAATGTCCTGGAAGTGATGGGGGAGAGATGGGACAGACTCTCCCCACAGCCCACAAATGAGCCAACGTCAGCTGACACTTTGACCTCGGCTGCTGACCTCCTGAACCAACACGGTATGTAGCTGAGCCACCCAGCCTGGACCCTGAAACGACTGTCGGCAATTGGAGACAGAGGGTCAGCCCTGTCCAGACATCTCTCCACAGGGGCAAGGGGGCAGTGGGGGGATGACTTCCCCACTCCCAGCACCTTGGGCACTCTCCTCTACATCTGCACATCTTCATGTGTCTGTTTTCACCCTCACATGGTATCTGTTTACACCTCCTAGTGTCGGGGGTCCCACAAGTTACCCTTCGCCCTGATGGAAGGAAAGGGAAAACTCATTCTGCCAATACAGCCACTCGACAGGACCACACACTCACTGACTGAAGAACCATGCAGGAGCAGGCCCAGGGCACAGGGCACACACCTGAGGTGCTGACACATGCCAGCAAACGGCCTTCTGCAAAGGCTCCCGCGTGTCCACTCCACAGACAAGAGTGCCATGTCCTCACGCACTGCCTGTCCCCAAACATCATCATCTGACTGAACCTCTGTCCACCTGCTGGGTGACAAAGGGTCACCCTCTTCACTGGATGAACACATCACAATGTTCCCTCCAGCCTCTGACCTCTTGTCCTGATGCTGTGCACAGGTACGGTAAGTTCAAATATTCCTGGAAGCTATTTCAATACAGGACTGCTAAGAATAACTTGAATGTGTATAGAATTGGTTGGGAGCCCCTAAAATATGTTTCTGCAAGTCCAAACTACTTTAACTTGATTTAATCTCCCCTTAGCCAGATTCCAAATATGCCCAGGGTCACTGTATAGCCACCCAATACAAGAGCAAGAGTGATGGGGGCAGCAGAATGGACACAGAGATGCCTTGAACCAACTGTGGCTAAACCACCTTTCGTTGATTTTACAAACCAGACTACTTGCATGTACCATAATGCTAGGGCCCCTTCCAGTTCTGGAAATGCCAGTGACTCTGAAGGTTAATCTTAAATTTCATTAGCTTCACTGTTCATCTCTGTCTGGTTCAGAGACTTACAGAAGAGAAATGAAACATTAAGAAAAGGCGTGGGACTCAGATAACAAGGCAGAAGGCAGGAAGGTACCTATCCAGAAGTAAAGATAAGGCAGTCATGATGAATTCCAGATAACCAGAATGCAAAAGTACCTGGGAGTGTGGGGCTTCTCTGGTGGTCCAGTGGTTGACTCCTCGCTTCCATTGCAGGGGACCTGGGTTCGATCCCTAGCCAGGGAACTGAGATTCCACATTTCTCATAGCAGGGCCAAAAGAAATAAGTAAAATTTTTTTTTTAAAAAAGATATCTACATTTATTGAGGGCTCAAAAAATAAAAAATAAAAAGTACCTGGGAGTGAGTGATTAGCATGTGACCGAAGGAATGAAACGACAGGTTGAGCTGGGACACCAAACAAGGACCCAATGTCCAGAGCTGTCTTTCCTCCATGGCTGAGGTGAGAAACCTGGCACGATTTTGGGTAGACACTGAGTGTAGGAAGAGGAAGCTCTTTAGGGGAGGCGGGCTTCTTGAACCAGCATCAGAGACAAAACATGCCGGGCCAGCACAGAATCAAGTAACACAGAAATCAAAAAGACGGCTGAGAAAGACAACCCTCTGAGTCTGTCAAGACTGAATTTCCAGATGGTACAGTCATAGCATTCAATGTGTGTCACGCTTAAAAGCATCTCCTAGGTCTCATGTTCCAGGCCCCACCCTCTATGGGGACAGGGAGCAAGTCACTAGTGTAGGAGTCAGGACTCGCCCCTTGGGGGTGGACTCCTGCCTCGCTACCATCCACACCCCACCCACGCTGTAGTGTACCACTCAGAGCCCGCCTCCCTCTTCTCACAGGGACAGGCATTCTAGCACTTCAGATGTTTCTACAAAGAGTGGTCCTGCATCCAATGAGATTACTGACATACTTGCCTTGCTTACCCACCTCACACACACTGACACCTGGGCATGGCCCATCACATCACCAACCGAGTCCAGAGTGGTACAGCAGAGTTGATGACTGCTAAGTGACTCGAAGCCAACAGTCAGCACCTAATAAGTGTCTAATCTGGCAGAGGCAGCTCTGGGGACAGTACCAAGGTAAACTGGGCAGAGTCTTTATCCTCAGAGGGTCTGTGGTATAGCTGGGGTAACAGTGTATGCATGCACATGCGCACCCACACACACACACACACACACACAACACACACACACAGAAACCGACCAAGGTATCCTTGCACAAAAAGAGTACTACAGAGAGGGTTTTGGAAGGTTGTGTGTGCACACAGACACACCGACTCACACACAAATCACCCAAGGTAACCTTTCACAAAAAGAGTACTATAGAGAGGTTTCTGGAAGGTTGTGGGGAGGAAGGAACGGTCCTAAAGTCAGCCTTGGAAGTTTCAGGAGGACACAGGAAGTGAGGAGGGAGGGATCTGCATTGAGCAGCAGTGTCCAGGGCTGGGCACCTGGGAGTCAGGCTGTGGGAGTGGAGGCCTGGCCATGACCATCTAGGAGGCAGGGGGAAGTGCTGCAACAAGGAAAGGAGGAAGGCCCATGGTGGGGGTCAGAGCCCCGAGAAGCATGGAGAGCGATGGCTGAGCCTGGGCCCAGAACTGTTTTCATTGACTTCATTTGACAGATGGGCAAGATGAGGCCAGAAAGCTGCAGGTATTCAAACAACAAATGTGGGAGTCAGGGGTCGCTTCCGGGAAAGCTGTGTTTTAGGATTTTTGTGGTTACACTACCAAGGTGGCCTGAGTGGCAGGGGCTGGAGAGGGATTAGAATCTGCTTGTGTCATGTCACCAAGAGCCCTGGGTTTAAGAGAGCTCAGGAAACAGTGGACGAACAGGGTATTCTTCCAGAAACTTCTTAAGGCTTCTATTTGAGACTCCTCTACTCCTAACTGCTGATTTTATGCCAGGAGGAACTGAGCGGGACAGGGGTGGCTGGGAGAAGAGAACCTCATGCTTCGTTGAAGGCGTACGAGGAAGGCTCAGGCACAGGCCCTCCACATGTACCTGTGGTGATCCGAACGCTCTGGGGACATGATGGGAAGGCGATGCACTTTGGATCAGTACCTCAGAAACACACTACGCTCCACGGCCCCAGGGCCACCATCCTAGGCATCCCTCCTCAGAGATTCCAGATTCTAGGAGCTGAGTCTTTCTTAAGGTGCCTTGTGCTGTCCGCCTGTCTGGGGCTTCTCAGCAAGTTCCCCATCTTCTCCACCTTTATAGACCCCATGCCAGGCACCAAGGAGTTGCTCACACACCAGAGAGAGAGGGGATAAAAGAAGGAAGGAAGGTGACCGTTGGCCATTGACAGAACTATTGATGGACCAGTCACCAGACTGTCCGTGTCTGGAGGAGGGGGCGGTTGGGTACACTCCATCTGTGCTTCCCAGGTGCCTGGTGCTAAAGTAGCCCATTGACAAGTTTTGGGAACACACATCCACTAGACTGTTCTCCTCCCCGACTGACCACCAAAGGAGCACCTCTGTTTGGATCCAGCCTCCCTGGCGTTCAGTCTCACCTCGCTTCCTCAGATGGTGCACATGCCACCTCCACCCCATGTGAAAGTGCTCATCCTTCTTAATGAAGGGCTTGGGCAATGCCACAGAGCACACAGTATTCTCCTGCCAAATTCCACAAAGGATACATGACATTTCAACACACTGGCTACTCTAGCAACTGGGCTTTTGTCTCCTTGCTAAAGTGGGTTCCCCACCTTAGCCATGATGTTACTGAACTGAAACAGACACATACTGACAAGCAAAGCCCTACAGACTGTCAAAGCATCCGGTCTTCTGGACACACACAGGAGGAGTCCCAGCAGAGTGCAGAAGACAGAACACTCTATCAACACTGAACCTGGAGCACTCAACTCAGCAATGGACAGAAAGGACGGAGGCCACTTACTTGAAGGTATCTTTCTCGATGCCACGTCCTTAAGATTATCAAGAAAGCACATGAATGCCAGACACACGAACAGCTGTCCAAGATTCTGAACCTTCACTTAGACCTAGATTTTGGAGACAGGCCTCAGCCAGGCTCTGAAAGCAGGTCACTTGTTTCCATCAGAAATTCCCTTAGAAAAGTGTGCATTACATTACCTTGTGGCTCAGATGGTAAAGAATCTGCCTGTAATGCAGAAGACCCAGGTTCGATCCCTGGGTCAGGAAGATCCCATGGAGAAAGGAATGGCTATCCACTCCAGTATACTTGCCTGGCAAATTCCATGGACAGAGAAGCCTGGCGGATTACAGTCCATGGGGTCGCAAAGAGTCTGACATGACTCATTGACTAACACTTTCACTATGATCCAGACTACAACCAAATCAAAGTGCAACTCTTCTTAACAAAGTGCAACAGCTTCTTAACCCAAAATGTGTTGTTCAGAGAATATTTTACACATGTTTCAGACACTCACAGTTGAGAGACAAATATGTTCTATCTTCTTCATATCCCAGGTTAATTCGCACATCTGTATAGTTGAGGATTTTGCCCTTAATAGAAACATTCATTCAACACAGATTTTTATTTTATGACACAGTCAGAATAACATTAAGAACTCCGAATTGAAGGATGTGAAAGGTCAAAGACAGTCTGTGTTCAGACCCTTGCTTTTCAAATGCTATCTATGGACCAGACACTTAGTTATCAACTGGGATCTGGTCAGAAGCACAGATTCTCAGGTCCACCTCAGAACATCTGAATTAGAAGCCACATTTGACAAGATCACTCAGCACACTGAAATCTGAGATCTAGATCACTGGTTTTCAAACTGTGTTCTGTGGTACACTTTGGGAGGCCTATATGAGGTGTGAGCCAGGAAGAGATTAGGAAGAAGGGGGATGGGGAGCAGGCCTCGTTTCAGCTGAGCAGCCTGCGTCTGATCTGTTTGGGAGGCTGAACCCCACCCAACCCCACCTCTGTCAGATATCCCATGGACACAAAGGTTGGAAAATCACTGTTTTGGACCAGTCATCTCATTTTATACATGCACAACTGAGATCTTCCAAATAGCATAAGGGAAATTTTACCAAGATCACATTATAGTCCCTTGAACAGTGTTAGAGAATTATGAAATTTGCAAAGCCTGGGAATCAAGAAAAATCTTCAGAGGCAGTGTTGCTGGAATAACCTCTCAACTGCAGAAGTAGAAGCAAAGACAGACCCTGAGCCCCAGCGGGAGACAACATGTCCAAGGCTGTGCCCTGGAAAAGCCCTGTGACATGAGTGGTGTTTTGTGTTACCTGGTTTTCAACAGAGGAGAGAGACCCCCAGAGATACTAAGTGCCAAGGCTACACAGCAAGGGAAGAGCTGATGTCCTAACCCAGGTCCCTGGATCCCAAAGCCCAGGCTCTGGATCATGTCATTTGCATCATGAGCACAAAAAGGCAGCCTCTCTGTGTGCCCTATGCATTGGCCCAGCCTATGAGCTACATGGACACACATCCACACAAAAAAGGAGCCATCTACCCTCACAGACCCGTGGGATACAACTAATGGGTTTCTGTGCCAATGCCTGGGCTCCTGCTATAAGCTAAAGGAACAGAACATGCAAATTCAGTTGTTATACCTTTATGGTAATGAGAGTTAAGAATCCATTTTAATATCCATTGCTATGTATCTAATATGTCCATGCCTTGAGAAAGTTAGAAAGATTAAGAAGGCAGAAATGGTCAGAGGAGGAAAAGGAAAAGAAATACTTTACAATGTATTGACATATTAGGTTTAGCACCTCATTTTTATAGTCATACTCTCCAAGGACTGCCTGGAGCTTTCTGCCATGGAAGCGCTTATTACTAACCACCTTTAATTAAAACTGATGCTGCAAAAAAAAAAAAAAAGACAATCCAATCATAAAATGGTCAGAACACTTGAATAGACATTTCTCCAAAGAAGACACAGATGTCCATGAAAAGATGCTCAACATTTTTATTATTAGACAAATGAAAATCAAAACTCCAATGAAGTATTATCTTACACTGGAAAGAATGGCCATCATCAAAAAAATCTACAAAGGATAAATTCTGGAGAGGGTGCAGAGAAAAGGGAACCCTTGTACACTGTTGGTGGAAAAGTAGATTGGTACACTCAATATGAAGAACAGTATGGCGGTTCCTTAAACAACTACAGACAAAACTACCATATGATCCAGCATTCCCACTCCTTTATACCTGGAAAAGACAGAAATCCTTGTTTGAAAAGATACATGCATCCCGATGTTCATTGCAGCACTATTTACAATACCCAAGATATGGAAGCAATGTAAATGCCCATCAACAGATAAATGGATAAAGATGATGTGGTACACACATACAGACACACAGACACACACAGACACACAGACACACACACACACACACACACACACACACACAATACTGCTCAGCCTTGAAAAATAATGAAGTAATACCACTTGTGGAAACATGGGTGGACATAGGGATTGTTGCACTAAGTGGAGTATGTCAGAAAGAGAAAGACAAATATTCTATGACATCACTTATTGATGAAATCTAAAAAGATGATACAAATGAAATTATCTGCAAACCAGAAACCGACTCAGAGAAGAAACTTTTGGTTACCAGAGGGGAAAATCAGGGGAGGTGATAAATTAGGAGTTTGGGATTAACAGATACACACTACTATGTATAAAATAGTACTAGTGTCATGCTGGAGAAGATTCTTGAGAGTCCTGTGGACAGCAAGGAGACCAAGTCAGTCAATCCTAAAGAAATCAAGCCTGAATATTCATTGGAAAGACTGATGCTAAAGCTGAAGCTCCAATATTTTGGCCACCTGATATGAAGAGCCAACTTACTGGAAAAGAAGCTGATGCTGGGAAAGACTGAAGACAGAAGGAGAAGAGGGTGCTAGAGGATGAGATGATTGGATGGCATCACGAACTCAATGGACATGAGTTTGAGCAAACTCTGAGAGTGAAAGACAGGGAAGCCTACAGTGCTGTAGTCCATGGGGTCACAAATTCGAACATGACTGAGCAACTGAACAACAATGTATAAAATGCATGAATAAGGTCCTATTATATAGAACAGGGAACTATATATCTGCAATAACCTATAATGGAAAAGAATCTGGAAGTGTTTTATATATATATATATATATGAATCACATTGCTGTAAACCAGAAACGGACACAACATTGTTAATCAACTGTGTGAAAGTGATGAAAGTCACTCAGTCATGTCCAACTCTTTGAGACCCCATGAACTATGCAGTACACAGTTCATGGAATTCTCCAGGCCAGAATACTGGACTGGGTAGCCTTTCCCTTCTGGGGGCCCTTCCACCATTTCCAGCCAAGGAGACCTTCTTCACTACAAGACCCAGCCCAGATGGCCTCCCATCTAAAAAGCCCTCCATGGTCCCTTGATATGAGTCAGTGTCTGGTTCCCCACTCTTTATGATCCACAACCTCTGCCTTATTGCAGGCTCTGCTCTTTACTGGTTTGCCTGGAAGATGTGCTCCAGCCTCCCCACCCCGAGCCCTGAGTGATGCATGGGTGAGTGGACACCTGATGCCCTGCATGGTGGAGGAGCCTCTTGCACGGCAGGTGTCCTTGGACTTGAATGCATTTTGCCTTGTGAGGTCTGGCACCCAGAACTGCCCTCTCTCATCAGGCTGTGCTTACACCGGGGCTAGCACATGGCCAGGTGCTACATCCAGAGCACTGGATGTAGTTCTCCTCCCCAACCCAGCAGTTGCCTGATGCAAAAGACACCAAGAGCCCCTCCCACCAGGCTGCGTGTAGGGCAGAGCATGGTGCCACCCAAGCAAAGGCACTTGGCGTCCTCTGTGTACACATAGCCACCACTCAGGCCCAATTCCTGGTGTTAGTTCTCCCACTCATTCAATAATGATCATGAGGCCTCAGGCACTGTGAAGGCTTGACCACCGGGGCCCACTGTGGACACCTCCAATGACTGTCTGTGCTCTGCACCTCACGACAGGCTGGCAGGAAATGTCAGTTCAACATCACAGGTAAAGGGACACCCTGCCTGACCCTGACTGCTCTGTGTCCCCTTGGTGGTGAGTCCCCAGCCAGCCTCCTGCACCAACACCCCCCCCTCCCTCATGGGAACAGCCTCATGAAGGACCCATCCTAAGAAGGCTGGCCCTGGGGAGGTCTCAGGACAGGTGGTGAGATGAGGCCTTGGAACAGGGTTGACATCCCCTGCCTCACTGGTTATGAGGAACCATCCTGGGGGTAGTCAGTGTGCACTCAGCCCTGGGCTCAAGGCCACAGCCCAGCTGCTAGACCTTTTGCCGGACTGGTAAGGGAAGAGAAATTCCAATGCAAGTGAGAAGATTCAGGCGTGTGGATTGTGGGAGGAATAGATGGAAGAGACTTCTTTGCTTTGCTTTCCGCAGGGGGATGACCAGCTTATGGTGAAGAACAGTGAGAACCAAGCGGTGGGGCAGGGTCTCCCTGGTAGCTGACAAAGCTTCAGGCAGTGAACAAACATTGGCCCAGGATTCAACAGAAATGGCTGAACCTCAAAGACACAGAACATTCCACTAAGGCAGGCCTGACCTGGTGGCATCAGATGTCTTCTTGGGAAAACATGCATCCCTGACATTAAGGCCAGGGAGACTGGGAGCCAGGCCCCAGAAGACTGGGACATCCCAGATGCCTGAGAACTTCTGAGCCTGCGGCACCAGCCAACTCCATAAAGAACTGGTGCCCCCCCAACCAACTCCAAGGGAGCTAACTGGACCAGAATCCTCCCTCACAGGTGTCTCCATCCCAGGAAGCAGGGGAGCTGGCCACCACAGCCTGTGGCAGGACCCACAGCACTACCAGCAGGAGACCCAAGGAACCATGGGAAGAGCTGGTCACCTACTGCTGGGCCGCCAGGCAGAGCGAAGTCACTGTGCGACACAGACTGGTCTTGTCAGGCCTGGTGATGGAGGAGATGGATGACACCCCCTCCCCTCATCCCTGCTGCCCAGGGACTGTAGCAGAGGGCACAAGGTCGCACTGAGCCAGGAGCCAGGGACCATGATGAGGGTGGCCGCCTCCCAGGAGGCTGGACCCACAGAGCAAGGCAGGTGGTCAATACAGTGCAGCCTCCCAGAGGCTTGATAGGTGGGCAACTAACCTAGGTACAGTCCAAAATGACGCTGAGGCCAAGGGCAGCCACCCCAGTAAATGGGTCAAGATCCCTTGCCCAGGTTTGGCCCCCGAGCCAGTTCTGAGGTCTGGAAGTGAGGAACAGGGATGGGGTGGGTCCCCAAGAGAAGGACACTGATGCTCCACAGCAAACAGACACAGGAATGACCCCAGCCACTTCCAAAGGGACCTTGGGCTCTGAGATGTGAACCCATGCAGGGAAGTGGGACCACCAGAGGAGTGGAGGTTGCCAAACAGAGTGTCAAATTGACACCGACGTGAGAGACTCGGTTAACTCTGACTCTGCGGCTGCTTTGGGATGACCCTCTGGGCTGGGGTTTCTGGGCACAGCGGGTCAAGGTTCAGGGAACACAGGGCCAGTCCCAAGGATTCATCAGTCATTCTTGAGCTGGGAAAGCCTGGAATGCAGTGTCCCCCACAGCCAGGTGCAGGGCTTAGTGAGACATCTGTTGAGTCCTTCAGAACCTGGGGAACATGTGATGTGAGGGAAAGATGGTAAAGCCAAATGGAAACCCTGCATGAATTCCAGCGAGTAAAAGAGAAATGCACAGAAAAGGGGGGGGGGTGATACACGCCCCACTCATGAACTGGAGAACCTTCACACCTCTGGTGGCACCTCACGGGCGTCCTCTGCTCCTGACTTCTCACACCCTCTCTGGGTTTGCTCAAGTCACCACGGTGGGCACACAAGTACTCAAAGGGTAGCCAGATGGGGCTCTCACCCAGAACAAGGGAGTCCACTCATTGGAGTCCTCTCACCATGGGTATGGGATGGCAATGCACACTCATTTCCACCCTCCCTGGTCCTCAATCTCACAAACTAACCTGCTGGATCCATTCAGTAGGCCACAGCCTGGTGTCCAGAAGCCCCCTCCAGTGCTGGCAGGTGTGGCACCCAGGTCGTGTCGAACCTGCCTGGATGGAGGACAGTGAAGAGCACATAGACCCCAGAGCATGGGAGTGATGGACACATGGAAACCAGAATCTCCCACTCCCGTGTCAGATGCGATATAAAGGCCCGTGATGTGAGTGCGAGCAGGGCAGTGCCAGAGTCTCACAGAAGCTCCCTCGGCCCCCCTGGGTGGTGCCCCATCTCCTGGGAAGTCAGTACCCTGAGCAGTGGCAGCAGAGTGGCCATCCGTGTCCACAGCTCCCATGTGTGGGAGATATGCAGCAGAACTGAGATGAAATCAGAAATGCATCCTGTTCTCAGGCTGGCCCCTCCATCTGGGCTATATGGAGAGGGGTACAGTCAATGGGAGCTGCCCTTTGGACAGAGGGGAAGTAGGTCTGGCTGACCTCCCAGAGCTACACAGCTGCCCCTGGGCTTGTCCCGCGTGCAGGAGTCCAAGGCCCAGAGCTAAAGTTAGGCTGGGACTGAGGGACCGACAAGGATGTGAAGGAGCCCTCTCTCATGGGCAGAGTGCTGGACGCCAGGGCAGCATCTCCTCAGGGACTGCTCGCCCCAACTGCCAATCCTGGGGATGGGTGGCGGCCCCCAGTGGGAGTGCCTGACGGACATGTGCTGACCTGTAGGGCACTTACAGCTCCAAGAGACCAGGTGAATACTGAGTCCATTGCTAGTCTGCAAACAGAAGAGGATGAATCTGCAATACAAACACCAGGACGGGATGAATGTCCAGACCCCGAAAGAGGTGCCCACAACTCAGCACAGAAAGGACACACAGCTCAGTGGAGAAATGGGAAACAGGCATTTCAGAGAGGAAACCACATCAGCCAAGGAGCACAGGAGGGAACCCGAGAATCTGGGTCAAGTCCATCCCAGGTCAGTGCTGCCTGCAAATGCAGAGCAGGAGCAAAGTGGAACCCACACCAAGCCTCAGAGACCCAGGCCAGAGAGGAGGCAGCACTCCCCGGGGCTCGGCCCACATATCTGGGCATGTGAAGAGAGCTGGGGCCAGCAGCAGATAAGGGATGGGTGTGGGGAAATGCCATGAAGCAGGTCCTCACAGCTGCCCCTATCAGCAGTCACATGTCATAGGTCTCCAGTTCACTGGGCAAGGTCTAGTTCAAAGCCAGGATTTGGAGGAACAGCAGCGGCCCACCCACCATTCACAGGACCTTCCCTCAAGAACTGAAACCACTACCAGGAGGTTCTGGAGTGTCTGGAGATAGCTGGTAACCACTCTTGGGGCGAGGAGGGGGGCACCAGCATGAAGGAGTTGGGTGTGGTGATTGCTCGGGTCCCTGCAGTGCTGAGGCCTCAAATCCAGGAGGCAGCCTCTGCCCCACAAGTCGTGGCTGGGAGGAAGCAACTCTGTGCAAGGAGAAGGCAGGCTGCCTGCTCAAAGGGAAAGCACTGCTCCAACTCAACATTTCCATGGCAGCAGTTGCGTGGGTAGCTGGTTAACAGGAACCAGTGAGACACCCACCCCGCCTTCCTGGGACTCAGTGACCCTCGGGGTTCCGGACTCATGCACAGCAGCCACAGCCTGGGAGGAAGAGTGGGGGCAAAGGCGGCAGCAGAAAGATGCAGGGTGCCCCAGAACTCCTAGATGAGAGTGCCTGACACTCGGGCAGATGGAAAAGGGATGTTACAGTCGTGCCTGGATGGAGGACAGTAGGTTGTCAGGACAAGAGGAGCCAGTGGTCCAGGGAGAGAACTGCATGGCAAAGTTTGGGGTCCCGGATGAGCTCTGCACAGAGTGCAGGGCCAGCACAGCCACCCAGGGTGTTGGGCAATGAGGAAGGAGACCTGGGACCACTGGAAGCCCCCCAGGGCACCACGGACGGGTTGGGGCTTAAACAAGAGATGGCTCCACTGTGCTTTTCATCTGGGGTTGAGGACAGATGTGCATGTGGTGTGACACAGAATCGATGGTGTGTGCAACAGCAGCTGGAGGAGGAGAGAGAGGAGGGGTCCAAGCTGTTGGAGGGGCCTAGGCTGACAGCACTGGCCCCAGGCCACAAGGCCTGAGCTCAGCTAGTAGCAACGGGGACAGAAAGAGGAGCATTTACTGTGATCAGACACTTGGGAAACAGGGACACAGCAGGCAGGGCGGCGGTCAGGAGCCAAGTCAGGTGGCTGCCCTGGAGCCCCCAGATGAGAGGACGAGGACAGGAAACAGTTTTGAAGGCGAAGCTGCCTTTCTCTGAGACATCTCAGGTCCCAGGGGCAGCAGGAAACACAGTGAGGATTTTCCTTCACACCTGCAAAAAAACAGATAAGACTGTTGCTCAGCACTGGGCCAGCAGTCCCAGGGTGGCTTGGAAGGGAGCCAGCCTGGGCTTTCAGTCCAGAGATGGGGAACTCTGCCCAGAAGCCGCCCCTCTCCCTGCTTCCCTGGCCCCTGGGGTCCACTCTGAAGCTCAGATGCAGTCACTGAGGACACTGGGTCATGGTCACTTTGACTCTCGCCGAGTCTCATGGACTGGACGCCTATGGCAAGGGCTGAAAAGGATACAGTCTGGCCTCCACCATGAAGCTGAACAGTCCTACTCCCCATGGGTTCCCCGGGCCCACAGCTCCATCCCTGTCAGCCCCTCCCCACCTCAGGTGGCTCCACCTTGGCCCCACCCAGCCCAGCCCCGCCTTGCCACACCCCAAGCCCCTTCCAGTCCCAGCCCCGCCCTGCCCCATCCCCTTCTCTAGAAGCTTCTCCTCACCCAGGTCTTTCCCACACTTCAGCCCCAGACTCCTAGCCCTGCTCCTCGAGCCTCCTCCCTCACTTCCGGGTCTTGCTCCTGATCGTGCTCCAGGCCGCCTTTCTCGAGGCTCCTCCCGGCCTGACCTTCTAAGCGCCTCAGAGCGTGATGGATCTTAGTTTGTCTCCTAGCAGACAGGGCCGGCGAAGGAATGCGCCTTTGTTCATACGTGCTACGTGTGTGTCAACGTAACTGTGTGCCTGCATACCTGTGTGCCTACGTGAGTAAGGGAAGCCATATGCACCGGAAATGACGGGTGTCAGTGTTTGTGGGCTGAGGTCAGCCAGTGCTGTCAGAGGTCTCGGTCCCGGTGGTGGACCACAGTCCTGACTGGTAGCCACCGCCCAGTCATCCCAAAGCACCCGCAACTCACTCTGCTTGCAGAAAGGTGGGAGGGTACCTCGTGCGTCACGGGTACCTCCAGGTGGGGGTTTCCAGGAGTGCCTGCCAGGGAGCCAAGTCAGACGTTCTGGCCCCCTCCACGGCCACAGTCCCAGCCCACTTTCCTTCCACGTGTGCGTCCCGGCAATGCCCTGGAACATACATGGGAAGATGCCAGCAGACCTGCCCTCCAGCCTCCTACCATGCCCCTGGACTATGACCTCACACTAGCCCCACCTACCCCCTGTGAGTCACCCCTACCCAAGCCTGACCCTGACAAGCAAGGCTCAGTTGCTTGTCAATAGTTCCCCTCCTGGTGGGGACCAACCACGAGTCCATGGAGGGCGGCACACTGACTATGGGGCCCCCAGATCCTTCCGGAGTGGCAGTGTGAGGGGAGGAGTCATTTTCTCTTGTTCTTTGGGAAGGGTCTCCTGGGCTATAAATCACCATCACTCCTGGGGGATAGTTTCTGTGCTGCGGGCTGAGGCATCGTGCGGTCCCTGTCCCAGCCGCGTGAGGACAGTCCAGCTGTTGTGATGAGCAGAACCCACCCTGAGGGAACCTGCAGGTATGTTTCTCATCGGTTGGGCCCTCCTGGAACCCCATGGTCTGAGGCCTCTGCCAAGGAGAAGACCGTGGTGGCTTGTTGTCCAAGATGGCTGTATTGTCACTGGTGACTTTCTCCCTGTTCCTCTGGTCCTCATGCAGGTGAAGACGCCCAGTCAAGCAGGCAGAAGAGTGTTTTCTCCTCTGGCCACCAAGCAGGCACCCTCTGCTTTGAGTGGTAGGAGTGCTTGCAGCCACTTCTTGCTCTGGGATTCCACCCACACAGGTGAGATTCTGAGGCACCCAGGAGGAAGGGGTTGAGTTGGCTGAGACACAGTGATGGCCAAGCCCCAGGGGCCAACCAGGTCCCTTGTAACCAAGCCAGACCCAGTGAAGAGTGTGACCCTTTGTCACCCAGCAGGCGGGCAAAGGTTCAACCAAATGATGATGCTTGGGGCCAGCCAGGGTGTGAGGACATGACACCCTTGCCTGTGGTTGGTGGAGTGGAAACACGACACACTTTGTGGAAGGCCATTTTCTGGCATGAGTCAGCAACTCGGGTGTGTGTGGTGTGCCCCGGGCCTCTTCCTGCATGGCTCTTCAGTGAGTGTGTGGTCACATTGAGTAGCTGTATTGGCAGAATGAGTTTTCCCTTCTCTTCCATCAGAAGGGAAGCATCAGTAACTTGTGGCACTCCTGACACTGGGAGTCTGGGTGAGGACCCTGAGGGAGGATTGTGGGGACGCTGGACCCCACTACTGAGTGGGCTCTGGGAGGACTTGGGCTAAATGAATACATACCATATTTCCTGACATCTCGGTATCAGTGAGACTGGGGATCTGGTATGGGGGAGCAGCCTCAGGTGGGCAGAGGGAAGAATTCCAGCACCAGCAGGTTGTCAAAGTTGAGGATCTTGAGGCAGGACTGAAAGGACGCTGGAACCTAATCAGAGGAGACCTCAGAGAAGCCTTTTGCTGCTGTCGGTCCTTGGTGGCCCTGGGGTAGGATGAACCCAACATGTGTGGTCTCACTTCCCTGTATCTGGGTCTTAGTCTGGGGTCCTGAAACAGGGGGCAGGCTTCCTGACATCCAGGTCTGAGACTGGGAACTTTGCATGGGGCAGGGACTCAGGTGGGCTGATTCCCAGGTCCTGTGGTGTGTCAAGTTGAGGACCCTGAGGGAGGACTAGGGTACCGTGGACCGCAATCAGAGGAGGCCTCAAAGTAGCCCATCTCTGTTATCAGTCCAGGGTGACTGTGGGGTAGAATGAGCAAAACAGGCATGGTCTGACTTCCTGACACCCGGGTCTTGGAGAGACTGGGGCCCTGGTATAAGGGGCGGGGCTTCAGCTCGGGAGAGGCAAGAATCCCAGGTCCCGACTGGAGGCAAGTTGAGGTGCCTGAAGGAAGACTGAGGGGTCCCTGCGGGAGGACCGACAGAACCCCACAGATCCCCGCCCCTGTAGTTGGCCCTGGAAGCCCTTGGGGTGAGAAGAGCACTCTAGGCCTGTCTGACTTCCTGACATGTGGGTCTCAGAGAGACCGGGGACCTGGTGTGAGGAGCCAGGCCTCAGGTAGGGAGAGGACAGAGCCCGGGTCCTACCGGGAGTCAAGGTGAGGACACTGAGGGAGGAGGGGAGCCTGACCCCAGAATAGAGGGGACTCTGGTAATCCCCGGGAAGGACAACCATGAGCAAGATTTCCTGACATCCAGATCTCAGAGAGCCTGGGGACCTGGTGAAAGTGGCGGGGTTTCAACATGGCAGACGGGACAATCGCGGGTCCTGCCTGGAATCTAGGCTCCACGCGAGGAAGGACTGAGGGTGTTAGACTCCAAGGCAGGGAGGGATCCTTGCTCTTGTGGGGTCATGGAGGTCCCAGAGCAGGGTGAGCAGTTTATTCACCTCTGTCTTAGGGGCCTTAAGATGAGGTGTTTGGGTGGAGGGTGGAGGCTTCAGTTCTGCAGAGGGTGGACTCCCTGGATCCCGAGGAAGGACTGAGCAGATGCCCGCCCCTGTGTTCAGTGCTTGGAGGCCAAGTAGGACGTGAGGAGAGGTGAGGACCGAGCATCTCCCCAGCCTAGGACCTGCGGGATGCCCTAGGCAGGTGCGGCCACATGTGGGGCCCCTCAGCACTTTCTGTCCAGATTTGGGTCTTGTTCTGAATTTCCCTGCAGGTCCCCAAAGGGGAAGGTCCAGGACATGCTGGTGGAAAAGTGAGCACTACACGTGAGCCCCAATGGGACTACCCACCCCAGATCTGTGGGGACTTCACAGAGTCAACCCCTCCTACCAGCACAGAAGGCCTAGGTCTGTGCCACAGTCTCCCCCCGAGGTGCCCCCTCCATTTGTCTCACAGGGGCTCCAGGAAACAGGAGGCAAACGCGGAGGTCTGAGGCCCATGTCCTGAGGTCAGGGAGCAGAGGATGTCCAGGCAGTGCTGGGAGACAAGGTGAGGTGGGTGCCCTGATTGTGCACAGGGGCTCCCCATCCCAGAACAGAGGGGACCTCAAAATGCCTTAATCCCCCCACCTTGTCAGCCCCAGAACCTTGGGCTGTACTGGCTGCACCCTGGGCCAAAATTTCTCTTCCTCAGTTGACAGGGGACTGACTACCAAGGGGGAGCACCCCTGTAACGCCCAAGAGCAGCCCTCAAGGAAGACCAGTAAAGTGGCCTCAGTCAGAGCCACCCATGGCGTGTTTCACAACTAGGACCATTTACACTCTCTCTTTCCCAGGTCAGTGGTCTCCATTTCCCCCATGCCACACTCCCACTGGGCACAAGACCCCATCCGTCATGCCTGTGGTCCCGATGAATGAGTTTTGCACTCCTGAGGAACACCTTCAGGGCCAAATCCAGGCCCAGGGCCCAGTGGAGGCGCAGCTCCTGGGGGTGGAGGCGGAGGATGCCTCAACCCCTCTGGCCACCTCCCCTCCAATCTCATCTTCCTCTGCCACCGTAGATGCAGAGATCTTTCTCAAGCAGACTCTGAATGTGATGGTGGCTGATCTAGTCGAGATCGTGTTCCTCAAGTATGGCACCAAGGAGCCGATTTTCCAGACTGAAATGCTGAATACAGTCCTCAGGGATAACCAGGCCCACTTCCCTGTGGTCTTTCATAAAGCCACACAGTGCCTGCAGTTGGTCTTTGGCCTGGATATGAAAGAGGTGGACCATAGAGAGCACATCTATGTCATGATCCCCACCCTGGGCCGCCTCACGCTCAGTGACATGCAGAGGGATGGGCAGAGTATGCCAAAGGCTGGCCTACTGGTTTCCGCCCTGACCCTGACTCTCCTAGCAGGGGACTGGGTCTGTGAGGAGAAAGTCTGGGGAGAACTCAGCAGAATGGGGGCATTTGCTGGGATGCAGCACTACGTCTATGGGGAGCCCAAGGAGCTGCTGACCCAAATATGGGTGCAGGCGGGGTACCTGCAGTACTGTCAGGTGCCTCACAGCCACCCTGCTCACTATGAGTTCCTGTGGGGTACCAGGGCCTATGCAGAGACCAGCAAGCAGCAAGTCAAGGACTACCTGCACAGGGTCAATGGAAGGGGTCCCGGGTTCTTCCCATCCCAGTGTACAGAGGTGTAAGGGAGGAGGAAGAGGGGCCCTGAGCCAGAGCAGCAGCCAGACCCACATCCAGCAGCTTGTCCTGAAGGAAGGAAGGGAGGCTGATCCTTCCTTCTGCCTTCTCTGTCGTGAGGGCCTGGGCCAGTTGGGGGAAATGCTGTGCTGCATCTTTGGGATCATGTTCTTTACAATGACATGGAGATTCACTTCTGTTTCCTTTAGGAATTTTTCAAATGTTATTTGTTTTAATAGAAGGCTTAATAAGCTTCAGTGTCTATGTCAATAACGTTGATCACAGTGTGTTTGTGCTCACCCAGTTCAAGAAAAAAAGTTTGCTGTTTTGTAAAAGTGATTGTGAACTCTTTGATTTTATTTTGTAACCCTGGTCAAGATTCCATGGAATGGGAATATAACTATTTTGGAAATATGATATTACTTAGTAAGAATTGAGAAATTAAATATATTTGAGGTAAGTTCCTCTATGTTCCTTGTATGTACTTTTATACAGCTAAACTATCTCTGTTCAATTGGATTTTTTCAAGTTATTATTTAAGAAAGTACAAAACACCTGATCTGACTTAATAAGTGCCCTGCTCTGGCTCATTTATTCCACAGACCTTCATGGAGCCTGTGCTCTGTGGAAGGCCCTGCGTTAGCAGTTGGGACACTAGGAAAAGCAGGACTCCCCAACACCTAGAGCAATGATTTAAGAGCTGCAGTCACATGAAGAAGGTAGAGAGATGTCCCCTAGTTTCACAGAACAAGGCAACCTGGGGCAGGGCGGTGAGGGTCCAGGAGGAGCACTCGAGTGTTGGTGCCTGAGCCAGGGCGTTTTGGGACTTTGGGAAGCTGGGTTCATTCTGTGAGAGGTGATGGTAATGAACCTGGGCGGTGGCAGCAGCCAGAGCTATACACAGTGTCTTATGGGTGAGAAGAAAATCTGAAATGGGACATACACATTAGAAGATCCTCTTCTGTCCTAGATAAATTTCTTGGGGCAGGAAGGGAAGTTACACTATGGTCAGGAACAGTTAGACACTTGTTTATGCTGCTTGATCTAAGTACACCAAAAGTTGTCAAAATGGGGAGGGGTGAGTGGACTTTGGTTTGCTGCACAATCTACTCAAGTCTTGGAGAATACAGTTGAAGAAATCTTGGTAAGCACCCCCAAACTCTTGGTAGGATTTTAAGACTGTCTTTTTTGAAACTGGTGGCTGTGTACTTAAACTAATGGATTAGCTTTTCTAGGTGGGCAGATCCTAAAGCCATAGATGAGGAGGGGTTATGGAAACCACAGTGGCAAAATCTGTACTGAATTTGAATTCACACACCTCAGAATGCTCCTTGGAGGTGAAGGGTGGTGCATTGTGCATATCCTAGCTGGATTTTATCAAGAAAACTCCCACTGTCCTTGTCCCCTCACTGTCGCTTTTCTGATGCCTGCCCCTCATGAAGGTCATGGCTGTCGGGGAGCCTACGGGCACCTGTGCAGGTGCTCAGGCAAGTTCCATTGTGTGGAGGCAGCCGGAACTCCCAGGGGGAGACTGTGTAATGGCATCAGGAAGAAGGGGCACATCCTCAGCCCACTGAGACTGTGGGGCACTGGCATCACTTCAGAGGGAAGGGCAGAAAGAACACTGGAGGGAGTCGGGGGACCCATCCCTGACATTCATGAGAGCCTTGGAGACTAAATCAGATCTTGCATTTGAAAGTGCCAATACAGAGTAGTGACTAGAAACAGTTGGAGATTCAATGCTCATCTGGCTTTCTCAGAAACTCCTCAACACACAAAGGGAATTGTCTTCATCACAAGCTATTCCTACCGGCTGCTGTCTGTTGAGCACCGAGTATGTTTCAGGGCAGGGGAGAGACTCCAGGTCCTTGTTCACATCTCTTCTCCTTCTGCTTCCTGGAAGCTGCCTGCAGGGAACATGGGATCCTAGGTAAACCTACAACAGTTTGGGAATAAATTACATGATCAATGCACCAATTTAAATAGAAAGACAGAAAAAAAAATGTTCCCTATAAATAAGAGTAGCACATTGTTTGGGAAAAAATCATTCCATTTGTCCTGATATCTGGGGTGGAGTGGAAAGATATTCTGGATGCAGGTGGTGCCACATCCATGGGACTGAGCTCCCAAGAAGCAGGAAAAGCTCCTGCCTGACTGACTGATGGAAGCTCTGTCCAGGCCTGTCCATGCAGGGCCAAGGTGAGGACCTGGGCTCCTTCCAGTGGCACTGATGTCATGAGGCAGCAGTGAGCGGTTATGTGAAGTGAGATTTTAATCCCCTGCCCAGGAATTAAACCTGGGTAGCCTGGATGAGAGCCAGGAATCCTAGCCACCATACTAGCAAGGGCTAGAGCCTGAAAGCTATTTTTTCATGGATCATTGCCTCCAGTGAAGAATTCATTTATGACAGACAGAAACTGTAAATGCAGGTACAATATTATTAGAGACATAGCCCAACAAGTGGGAGAGCACATAAAGAAATGGTTTGTTAGTTGAGATAGAAGCAAGGCAGAGATGCAGTCTTGGAGAGAAAGAGTGTGGATGTCACACCTGGTGAGCAGGAGCACAGTCAAGAGTCAGAAAAGTCATTTATATAAGGCAGTCCTTCTGGATTTTTGTCTTCCTTCAGGCCAATTATCTGGTTTCTTTTTCCACACCTGACCTGCCTTGGGATACTCCCCTGCATTCATACACACACCCCTCAGCCAAGATGGATCTCGAAGTGAAGGTTTCTGGGAGGAGCAAGACTCATTATGGTCTGGCATTATCCCTTGACTTTTGACCCACAAGAAGCCTTTTTTCACATGTCGCATGTCTCCTTTGTCCCAAAAGATGGGGGAGTGGAGATCCCTTTATCCTTTACTCAAACAGTTTTGCCCCTCTTTGTCCTTGCCATGACTGTAACCTTTAGGTGTTTATAAGAGACAAACACTGGCTATTTATGCTGTTTCTACTGTTTCATTCATTTCAGAGAGCAAATAGGAGGCTGATTGTAAGTGCCTTAACTGTAGCCAACCTATCCCTTGTCACAGGGAATACTAACATTTGTAGATATCCAGCCTGAAGCCTACTTCTTTGTGCCCTGTGAAATGCAAACAGGAAGCCAGTTGAAAATCTCTAACTTGGAGCCCATCCATCCATACTCCTCTGCCTCACTCTGTGAGGCATAAATACTTTCATCATAATAGTAGTGGTAAATGCTTACTAGTTCTGTTCCATTTATTCACTGGGTCAAGAAGATGATCTGACTTGACAAAATAACCATCAGGACACAAAAGCCTTGAGATATGGCTTTGTGACTGAGTCCAACACAAATACTTGGGGGTCATATTCCTGGAACTTCTGACAGGGCACATGGATCCCCCCTGCCCATGATTTCAACTTCCAAAGGCTAAGTCTCTGTGTCTACCTTGCATTTCATTCTGTTGTTCACTTCTGGTGCCATTTCAGAGCACGGTGGTCATAGTAATTTTCAGGAAGCAGACATCAAAAGAGAGACCTTGCAGAGATCAACATAATCAAGGTGAGGGGGTCAGGCCACTGTATCCTCCCCAAATTGATCCCGTGAGTAGTCTCTCACAACATGCTGCCTGCAGGGAGGAAGTTCCCTTCAGTGGAGGGCAATTCTAGAGAAGACTTTTGCTCTCAGTCCTCATCCACCAATACCGGTGGCCCTGGGCAAATGAGTGGGCTAGTCACAAAGAGGAGATCTGGGTGGTACCATGGCATCCACTATAATCCACCCCTCCCAGCACTGACATACACTCCCTTCATCTGGAGAGTTCACCTCGTCTGAGCACAGTTCTTTGAAGATTCTGCTTGGTCTCCTCTCCTGAAGAAGCTCAGAGAGAAAGACTGAACAAACGCCAGGCCCTCACAGTTGCAGCAGCGGCTGCACCACAACTGATGGTCACTCTCTTGCCCAAGATCCGTTCTAAATCCCCTGTTCTCTCAGCCAGGACCTCAGCCATTTCCAGTGGCTTCCCTGGTGAGGTAATACAGACTTTGTCCCTCAGGGTTCTGAAGCTCTGGGCCCGATGCCCTTCTCAGACCCTTGCTCTTGGACTTGTCAATTCACCACTGAAATGGGGCAGGAACCCAAGACACATCACCTGGCTGTTAGAGATGTTTCCTCGCTGTTCCTCCTGTGCCAAGGTAGCCCGCACACTCCTTAGGATCAAGGTCATCTCTGCCTGCCAGGATGGGGACAGTTCTCTGTGTGTGCTGGTCCCCTAGCAGGAGGAGCCCAAAGTGCCCAGGTTGGAACCATGGCTCATAGGTCAGTAGGACTGCTATCGTGTCTCCTGGGGGAACCTTCTTGCTTTGGGAACAGCCTGTCATGTGTCACCACCGTCAATAGGGCTTAACCAGTAACCACATGAGGCTGGGAATTGTGAACTCAAATGTGCTTAGTGTGTCCCAGGGCCTGGCCTTCTACCTTAACGTAGTGTGAAGTCAAAGGTAAATAGCTAGACGTGGCTAATGTGGACAGTCCTGCTGTGCAAGTATAGAACCTACTCTTGGGAGACCGGAAGTACAAGTTCTCTGTGGGTCAGTGGGGGTGATGGTAGGTAGGGTCATGGATCAGTGGGAGTGGTGATCAATGGGGTCACTCTACCCCCTAGTTCAAGGACCATGTATCTTAGTTTGTGGGGGAACTAAAGATGACAGATATGGAGTGTGTCTGGTCCCTGGAGGGTGATCCCAGTGTGTATATCACGTGTGCTTTGTAGAGGTCATCCCACTGCTCCAGAAGACCAGAAGCTTCTGGAAGGTGGGGGCTGAGATAGCGACTTTGGATCTCATGGCCACTTGCCCTCTAAGCCTCTGGCATGCTATTAGAGGGCCTCTTGGTCCAGGATGGTTTTGTGAAATATTCTGTGTCACTCAGTCCTGCATTCTGTGAACCCTCAAATAGTGGCATCAGACAAGGTGCTGCAAGCAGGAAAGTGAAACCCACATCTAGAATGTGTACCTATCTGTTTCAGCAAAGATAGACCTCTCCTCCTTCAAGAATGGAAGTGTGATATTCTGATCAACTCACCAATAGGAGCTCAATGGTGTTCTTGAAGAACAGTATGACACTGAAGATTCAGTAGTAGTCTGTGATGAAAATAATATAATTTTATATATAAAATATATAGATAATTTAATATGTATAGAATTATATATTTATATTTATATACATACACACACACACACACACATATATATATAGTATGGAAAGACAACCACTTCAGGATGGGTAAGCTGGGCAGATTCATGGTATAATCAAGAGTTGTACCCTGGGTGGGCAATGCACAAACGGTAGGATAATCACCACTGCAGATGTTCTTCCCAGGAAGTGAGGGGTCTGAGCCCCACATTGGGCACCTAGCCTGTAGGTCATGCACTGGGACAACATGCCCACAAAACATTTGGCTTTGAAGGGAAGTGGGGCTTACTCTCAGGAGAGCCAGACTGTTTTAGCAGCTAGAGACTCCCCTTCAAGTACATACAGAAAATCTCACCCACTCCAAGATTCTGTGTGGACGCAATAATTTGAAAGACCCTGCATGAGACCCACCTGTTCATCTCAGAGAGCTCCTGGAAAGGCAGTACGTAAATGGAGCTCACCCTGGAGCAGAGCTACTGGTGACAGCCACTTGAGGGTGCTCATTCTACCAAAGGACATGGGTGCTGGCAAGTGCCAGTTTGAAATCTTCCCTTTCACTTATTAGCAAGACGTCTTACCTCCACCAGGCAGCTTGTTGGCATTAGTACTGGGAAGACTCAGACCAAACATATAGGTGAGCATGGCCAGAGCCCCACCCACCAGCAGGCCATTTGCATTAGGACCCTCAGAGTCCCCCACCTATGCAGGACCCGGCTCTGACACCAGGGTGCCCAGGATGGTGCTCCACCCACCAGTGTGCCTCCACAAGCCCGGGGACCCTCAGCTCTGCAGCCAGAGATTCAAGCCCTGCCCCATCCACCAGTGGGCTGACACCAACTTCAGCAAACCCAAGACTGGCAGTCAGAAACACTGGCACCAGCTCTGCTTACCAGATGACTGGCGTCCATTCCAGGAACACACGCTCTGTAGCCAGGGTAGCCAGGATTGGGCTGCACCCAACAATGAGAAGGAAGCAGCCCCAGGTCCACTGTAGCCCTACAGCCTGCTATGTCAGGTCCTAGCCCACCCACTAGCAGGCCACCAGCAGACCTGTAACCCCATAGGAGCTGGATTTCCAGACAAGAAGTAGGAGTCTTGATTCAGGACACCCTGGACCCTGAAACCAGCTGTGTCAGGAGTGAGCCCCACACAGCAGCAGGCTAGCACTAGATCTGAGAACTCTTGGCTGTGTACCATCCACCCCAGAACACTGCTCCACTTGCCAGTGGGCCGGGACTAGACCTGGGACCACCCAGGTCTCAGCAGCCAGACACCTCCTGACCCAACCACACCCACCGGTGATCATCAGCCTCCGCACAAGGCAAGGCCTGGCAACCAAGCAGACCAGGGGTCAGCCATGCCTACCAAGCTGCCCACACCAGTCAGCCTGCCTCAAGAGAGGGGACCACGCAGTTTCCACGGTGGCAACACTAGAGCATATATCTCTGGTGACAAGAGAGCAGGGGACTGCTGGGATACATAGATTGTCTCCTTCCAAAGACCACTACTCCAAGATCAAGAAATAAAACCAATCTGCCAAAGATATAGAAATAAAAATAGCTAATTAGGAAAAATGAGGGGACAGAAGAATATGTTCCTATTGAATGAATGAGATAAAACCCCAGGAGAAAAACTAAGTGAATGGAGAAAACAAATTACCAAATAAAGAGTTCAAGGTAATGACCACAAAGATGCTGAAAGAATTTGAGAGAAAAATAGATGTACATAGTGAGAAGTTACATAGTGAAAGCAGGGAAAACCACCAGACCATTCAGGTATGACCTAAACCAAATCCCTCATGATTGTACAGTGGAAGTGACAAATAGATCCAAGGGATTAGATCTGACAGACAAAGTGCCTGAAGAACTGTGGACGGAGATTTGTGACATTGCAAAGGAGACAGTGATCAAGACATTCCCCAAGAAAAAGAAACGCAAAAAGACCAAATGGTTGTCTGAGGAGGCCTCATAAATAGCTGAGAAAAGAAGCAAAAGGCAAAGGAGAAAAGAAAAGATATGCTCATTTGAATGCAAAGTTCCAAAGAATAACAAGGAGAGACAAGAAAGCCTTCCTCAGGGATCAATGCCAAGAAATAGAGGAAAACAATAGAATGGGAAAGACTAGAGTTCTCTTCAAGGTAAGTAGAGATACCAGGGGAACATTTCATGCAAAGATGGGCACAACAAAGGACAGAAACAGTATGGACCTAACAGAAGCAGAAGAGATTAAGAAGAGGTGGCAAGAATACACAGAAAAACTATACAAAAAACATTTTAATGACCCAGATAACCACGATGGTGTGATCACTCACCTAGAGCCAGACATCCCAGAATGCAAAGTGAAGTGGGCCTTAGGAAGCATCACTATGAACAAAGCTAGTGAAGGTGATGGAATTCCAGTTGAGCTATTTCAAATCCTAAAAGATGATGCTGTGAAAGTGCTGCACTCCATATGCCAGCAAATTTGGAAACCTCAGCAGTGGCCACAGGACTTGAAAATGTCAGTTTTCATTCCAATCCCAAAGAAAGGCAATGCCAAAGAATGTTCAAACAATTGCAGTCATCTCACACACTAGCAAAGTAATGCTCAAAATTCTCCAAACCAGCCTCCAACAGTACGTGAACCATGAACTTCCAGATGTTGAATCTGGATTTAGAAAAGGCAGAGAACCAAGGATCAAATTGCCAGCATCCAGTGGAGCATCAGAAAAGCAGGAAAATTCCAGAAAAACATCTATTTCTGCTTTATTGACTACACTAAAGCATTTGACTGTGTGGATCACAACAAACTGTGGGAAATTCTTCAAGAGATGGGAATACCAGACCACCTTACTGCCTCCTGAGAAATCTGTATGCAGGTCAAGAAGCAACAGTTAGAGCTGGACATGGAACGACAAACTGGTTGCAAATAGGAAAAGGAGTACATCAAGGCTGTGTATTGTAACCCTGCTTATTTAAATTCTATGCAGAGCACATCATCAGAAATTCCAGGCTGAATGAAGCACAAGCTAAAATCAAGATTGCTGGGACAACCACAGATATATAGTTGACACAGCCCTTATGGCAGAAAGCGAAGAAGAAATAAAGAGCCTCTTGATGAAAGTGAAAGAGGAGAATGACAAATTCAGCTTAAAACTCAACATTCAGAAAACTAAGATCATGGCTTTCGGTCCAAGCACTTCAAGGCAAATAGATGGGGAAACATTGGAAACAGTGACAGACGTATTTTTCTGGGCTCCAAAATCACTGCAGATGGTGACTGCAGCCATGAAATTAAGAGGCTTGCCCCTTGAAAGGAAAGCTGTGATCAACCTAGACAGCATATTAAAAAGCAGAGACATTACTTTGCCAACAAAGATCTAGTCAAAGCTAAGGTTTCTCCTATAGTCATGTATGGATGAGAGAGTTGGACTATAAAAAAAGCTGAGCACTAAAGAATTGATGCTTTTGTACTGTGGTGTTGGAGAAGACACTTGAGAGTCCCTTGAACTGCAAGGAGATCCAACCAGTCTATCTTAAAGGAAATCTGTCCTGAATATTCATTGGAAGGACTGATGATAAGCTGAAATTCAAATCCTTTGGCCACCTGATGCAAAGGACTGACTCACTTGAAAAGACCTTGATGCTGGGAAAGATTGAAGGTGGGAGGAGAAGGGTATGAGATGGTTGGATGGCATCACTGAATCAATAGACATGAGTTTGAGAAAGCTCCAGAAGTTGGTGATGGACAGAGAAGCATGGCGTGCTGCAGTCCCCGGGGTTGCAAAGAGTCAGACACAACTGAATGACCTGAACTGAAGTGAGAAGTTTAATGAAACTGAGAAAACAAAGCAAAGAACCAAACAGAGCTGAAGAATGCCACAGCTGAAATTAAAGGTACACTAATAATATCAAGAGTATATTAGATGATACGGAGGAACAGGTCAGAAATCTTGAAGAGTGAGTAGGGGAAATCACTGAAGTTGAACAGATAAAAGAAGTTTTCAAGATGAGGACAGTTTAAGAGACCTCTGAGACAGCAACATTAAACACTCTCACCTTTGCATTATATGGGTCCTAGAAAGAGAAGAGAGAGAGAGAAATGATTAGATAATATAGTGGAAGAAACAATACCTTAAAAGTTACATATCCTGGGAAAGGAAACATAATTCCAGTTTCAGGAACCATCTAGAATCCCAAGCAGGACCAACCCCCATAGGACCACTTCAACACACATTGTAATTAAAATGCCCAAAATAAAAGATAAAGAGGGAATATTTCAGCAGCAAGAGAAATGCAGTAAGTTACCTACAAGAGAAATTCAATTAGGCTATCAGCTGACTTCTCAGAAGACATGCTGCAGGCCACAGGGAGAACACCTTGCTTTTAAAATGCTGAAAGGAAAAAAACAATTTTACAAGAAATTTTAACAGGACTTCTCAAAGTTGAAAAGAACAGGCCACAACTACGACTATGAAAATTGAAGGGAAATCTTATTGGAAAAAGCAAATGAACAGTGAAAGCAATAGTCAACCACATATAAGCGTGGAGGAAGGACAAATGATAAATAGAAAATCATCTATATCCACAAAAAGTAGATGAGGGATAGACAAAGCAAAAGGACATGTCCAAACCCTTAAACATGGGGCAGAGAGTACAATGCAGTGTTGTTAAAATACATTTGATTTTAATAAATTAGCAACTTAAAATAACTATAAATACATAGCCATATATACACATATATGTATGTGCACACGCATATATAAACATACAGCATACATAAATCATGTATATGTATACATATATACACATGTATAAACATACAGCAATGTGAAATGTTAGAAGCGTTCTTCCTAGGGACAAGTCCTAGAAGTATGTTATCTATCCCTTTTAAATTTTGAAGCTGCCCTGAAACAGAAAGGCAGAGCTATATAAATATAATATCTTTATATTATACAATATAAATGCATACTGAAAAATTAATATTCCATATTACAAAATGATCATCTATCTAGCAAATTCAAAGAAATGAGCCCTTGGAATAGTCAAATGAATAAGAGAGTTCAGAAAAATAGGGGCGGAATATTACCATAGCCAAAGCAAGTGCTTTGCCCTGCCAGAACAATAGATATGTAGAACAGGAAATAGAAAATGCCTCATTTTAGAACCAATAAATTGCAAAAGTTATCTTAAAAAAATCCTAACAAGTATGTAGACAAGATCTTTATGGAGGCATTACACAAGCTTACTGGTAGACTCAGGTTCAAGAGTTCCCAAATAAATAGATCAGTAGAACATATCCAATGATGGGAAACAGAATTCTGTGACAATATCAATTCTCATTTTTTATAGACTTACAGGATTAGTGCTATAAATTTATCTACCAAAAGGACAAGCGCGCTTCTGTCTTCTGTTCCCAAAAGAAATCCTGAGAAACTAAGAAGGGAGAGTGAAAGAAATAAATTGTATTTATATCTATATAGCTATAGCCTGCATAGAAGCAGGTGACAGGATGGGTAACAGGAAAGTTTAAGCTTCTGCCCATATTTCATTGTGTAAATTGGGAGACTGTGTCTCAGGCCACAGATGCCAGAAACTACAGGGTAAGATCAGGACAGCACGAAGAATGGAATGATTGAGCCAGCAGTGTCTGTGCTAATAACCACTTGAAATCACCTCACCTTAGGGTGAGAACTGGTCTTTCCGAAATGTACGCTTTAAATAGCAGATAAAGATCGCACTAGAAATAAGAGAATAGCATTGAGCATCAGAGTGAATCAGGCAGCATAAGAGTGGATGTTCTTTCCTGAAATTTGGCAAGATGTAAATATGTATTTCTGACTCTGACTGTGGATTAAGAGAGTGAAAATCAGTGCTCTGAACTATAAAAAGTTAGAAAAGTTGATTCAAAAGACCTCCGCAGACCCCACTGCTCAACCTCTTCCTCAGAGAAGGAATCTTAGAACAAACTAAGTCTGACTGCCAGCAGAGAGGCAACACTGGAAGGTGTGCTTCCTCTGGGACCCTCCTCCGCAGTCAGGGGTGCTGCGCCCCCACCCAGCTTCCAGTCTGGGATGCAGAGTCACTCTGTGCTCAGGGTGCAGCTGGACAGAGGCGCAGACCTGACCCGGAGGGAGTCCATTGCAGCAGCATTTCCTCAAGGACTCCCAAGTGAGGACCCTCAGGAGTGGGTTCTGGGGAGGGGGCATCTTCCCAGGGGGTCCAGAGAATCCAGCTCCACTCCCAGCTCAGCCCTGGAAGTCCCGAAGTCGCGGGTCCCCATGTGATGTCACCCGACTTCTGTCTGCCTCAGAGGTCTGAGAAAGTGTGGGCCTGGGTCTGGGAGAAGGGTCCAGTCCGACAGAGAGGAAGCTGGCCCTATGGGGGGTCAGGGGAGGAGCCTGAGGGAGGACTAAGACCCCCACAGGATCTGCATCCTCCCTGGGAGGCCCCTAGTGGGCTCGTTGGAATGGGGACCGGAGGGGGAGGGCCTGGGTCTCAGGGCAGAAAATTCAAGTGGGCAGAGGGAGGAGCCCAGGTCCTGAAGGGAGCCAACATGAGGAGCAGAGGGAGGAGTGTAGGGCTCTTGGGGCCCAGAAAAGTGGGGCAGTAGGAAAGTGGGGCATCCCAGAGGAAGCTCACCCCTGCCGTCAGGCCTGGGAGCCCCCAGGAAGAGGAGCACATGGCAGGGTGTCCTGAGTTTCCCATTAGGTCTCAGCCAGACTGGGACTTGGTGCAATGGGGGTGGGAATGGGGGCTCAGGTGGGCAGATGAGAAGTCTAGGGACTACTGGGACTGAAAGTGAGGACCCTGAGGGTGCACTGAGGGGACCCTGGACTCCAGAATGTGGGTGAGAGTGGAATGTCCCAGAGAAACTGGCCCTGGCCTCAGCTGTGGGAGGCCATGGGGTGAGATAAGCACATGGCAGGCTGTGCTGTCTTCCTCATCTGTATCCCAGAGAGACTGGGAGCCTGGGATAGGGGTGGGCACTCAGGTGGGCAGAGGGGAGGGTTACATGGGACCAAAGTGAAAGTGAGGATGCTGAGGGAAGACTTGGGGGCCCCGGGCCCCAGAATAGAAGCAACCCCAGAGAAACCCGCCCCTGCCTCCAGGTCTGGGACACCTCCAAGTGAGAGGAGCAAATGTGCTGTGTCCCAACTTAGAGAGGCTGGGGTCCTGGTGTGAGGAGTGGCCTATCTGGATGAAGAGGGGCCACCCAGGCTCTGCAGGGACATTAGGTGGAGACCCTGAGGGAGAGTCGGTCCCTGCACCCCAGAACCCAGTGGCCACTTCTCTGCCCCTGCTGTTACCCTGGAGCCTGGGTGTGTGGCTCCAGGTGCCGCCCCCCTGAGGGCAACCTCTCCATTTGGACCAGCTAAAGGTCTGGATTGAGGGGTCAGGAGGCTTTAGGTGGGCAGAGGAGAGGCCCAGACTCCATCAGACAGTGAAGGAGGACCCGGAGCAGGACTAGGAAACAACCCCCCGCCCTCGCCCCAACCGCAGCACCTTGCGGTTCGGGGAGATGGGGCTGAGTTTGAGAGGCCCCTGAGTGAGCCTGGCAGGAAAGGCCTGAGCCTGCCCTTGTGGAGGACTGCTAGGTCCTTTGCTCAGAGAGAAGGGAACCCACCTGCAGGGCTGTGGGAGCTGAGCATGGAGGCCGGGGTGATGCACTCTTCCTGCCAAGGTGCTTGGGGGTCACTGGGGGGCTCTGGAGGGTTCGGGCTTTGGGGGGAATCAGTCAGCATGGGTCAGGACAGGCTGCACGGCAATCAAAGCGAAGGTCCTGAGGATGGACTGAGGAGGCAGCCTCCCACAGAAAAGTTGGGACCCTGCGTAGTGGGGGTGGGGGAGCACCTGCTGCGGAGGGGACCTGGAGGGGAGCATGTCTGCTCAGCAGCAGGAGGAGCCCAGGAGTCGCCAGGAGTCAAGGTGAAAACCCTGTGGATGAGTGGAACCACAACCCCCACCACAAACAGGGGGCCACAGAAATCTCTCCTGCCAGCCCTAGAAACCATCGGAGCCCTGAGGTCCACCTCCTCAGCCAGATGGTTGGTCAAGGCCAGGGGGCCTTCCTCTGAGGGTCTGGCCTTAGGCCCTCTCAGAGGTCAGGGTGAGCACTGGGGAGACACCTCCTCACACACAGTACTTGGAGCCCAGCCTGCCTTGCCCCTTTCGTCACCCTGGGGTGGCCCAGAATAGGTGGGTGCATTGGTGCTCTCACTTCCGATGTCATGAATGTTAAGGCCGTTGCTTAAGGAGATGGGTCACAGTTAACAGAGGGCACTGCCCCAGGCCTTCCAGGATGTCAAGGTGGAGATTGAGCCGACTGCCCATCATCCCAGCACAGAGGGACTCCATAGGGTTTGGCCACCCCTTTTTGTCCCTTGTGAGCCCTGGTAGCCCCTGGGCAGGCATGACCAGTATTCAGGGCCCCTCTGTTTCTCCCTTTCAGTACAGGGAATTTGTCTTGAGAATTTTGCCTCAAGACAACAGACAGGAGGGCCCAGACCTTGCCAGGAGGAAGCGGAGGGCCCTCTGTGAGCACAGGGGGAACCACTCACCTCAGGACAGGGGAACCTCGCCGAGTACAGCCCAGTCCTCCTATCAGCACCGAGGGGCCCAGCGCCATGCCACAGTCTACAAGCCAAGGTGCCCCCTGGTTTCCTCTCACAGGGGCTCCAAGAACCCAGAGGTGAAAGCCCAGGTCTGAAGCTCGTGTCCGCAGGTTGCAGAGCAGAGGAGGTCCAGGCAGTGCCAGGAGTCTAGGTGAGGTGGGTTCCCTGAGTGTGCATCAGGGGCTCCCCATCCCAGAAGAGACAGTACCCCACAAGGCCCAATTCCCCCCACCATATCAGCCCCGGAATATCGGGCTGTGCTGACTGCACCCTTGGGAGCCACCTCACTTCCTCCTTTGTGTTAGCCAAAGACAGCCTGCCCAGGAGGAGCATCCCCTGTGAGGCTCGAGAGCACCCGTCAAGAGGAAACCTGTCAGTGGCCTGTGTCACACCACCCAGGGTGGGTTTCTCAGCTGAGGCAACTCACAACCCCCCTCTCCTGCAGGCCTGTGGTCCCCACCTGTCCCCCTGCCTCACTTCTGGCTGTTGTTTGATCCCAGTCATCATTCCTCGATGAGCGAGTTCCACGAAGAGAGTGAGGCCAACCTTTAGGACCCAAGGGAGGCTGAGAGCCCAGTGGAGGGATGGTTCATTTAGGGGGAGGTGGAGGAGGAGGTGGTGGTAGAAGTAGAGGTGGAGGAGGAGGTTGCATCCTTTTCCCCCCTCCTCCTTGCTTTCCTCCTCCTCCTCTGTCCTCTTCCTGGTCACCCTGGAGGAGCTGGAGTTGGCTGATGCTGAAGCACCCAGTACCCCACCCAGAGCCCTCAGTGTGCCTTCCCTTCCCCTACCCCACATCATGGCTGCCACTCCATGGAGCCAATCCGAAGATGAGGCCTCCAGAAGCCAAGATGAGGAGAAGCCGAGCACCTGGCAGGACCAGGAAGGTGCCAAGTCCATGCACTCAGACCCACTGCATCTGCTGGTGGTGGAGCTGGTGGGCTTCCTGTTCCACAAGTATTGCACCAAAGATCCAACCACGAAGGATGAAATCCTGAACATGGTCCTCAGAGAGGACGGGCACCACTTCCCTGAGGCCGTCCACCAAGCCTCAGAGTGCCTACAGCTGGTATTCAGCATGGATGTGAGGGAGGTGGACCACCCAAAGCACACCTATGTGCTAGTCCCCACCCTGGGCCTCACCTGCAATGAGATGGTGAGTGATGGGCACAGCATGCCCAAGGCCAGCAACCTGGTGGTGGTTCTAGGCATGATCCTCCTGGAGGGCAACTGTGCCCATGAAGAGGAGACCTGGGAAACCCTGAATGACATGGGCGTATATGTCAAGAGGGAGCACTACATTTGTGGGGAGCCCAGGGAGTGCTGACCCAAGGGGGTTCAGGAGGGGTACCTGGAGTATCAGTAGGTACCCCACAGTGACCCTGCTCGCTACAAGCTCCTGTGGGGTCCAGGGCCTATGCAGAGACCAGCAAGTGGCATGTCCTAGAGCATCTGCTCAAAATCAATCAAGGTGATTCCAGGTCCTGCCCCCTCCCATCTGCAGAGGCTGCAAGGGAGGAGGAAGAGGAGCCCTGAGCCAGAGCAGTAGCCAGGCTCCTTCAAATCCTATGCCCAATAGTGTGTCCTGGGGGCAGGAAAGGAGGCTGATCCTTCCCTCTGTGATTGAAGAGGGAGCGGCCAGCCTTCTCCCTCATGAGGGCCTGGGCCAGTTGGGGGGACATGGTGTGTAGCATCTTTGGGTTCCTTCTTTCCACACTGACATGGAAATTCATCTCTGTTTTCTTTAGAAATTTTTCAATATTTTTTTCAGCTGAAGGCTTAATAAACTTCAATATATAACTTTGTGAATGACAGGGCTCACACGTGTATTGATACTTACTCAGTTTAAGGATAGGAGTTTTGCTGTTTTGTAAAGGACACTGGGAACTCTCCTACTTTATTTTGTGACCGTGAACAAGTTAACATTTCACTGGAATAGGAATTGTCTTGGAAATGGGAAAGAACAATAAAATTGATGGAGTCAAGAAATACAGAAATTGGGAATTCTCCAACAATGCAGTGGTTAGGACTCAGAGCTTTCACTGCTGGGGCTCAGATTCAATCCCTGGTTGGGAAACTAAGATCCCCAAAACTGCTGGGCATGGGGGAAAAGATAAAAGGAAATAGAGAATAAAAAATAAAAGTTAATTCTAAAATCTATGATATCTGTTATTCTATAAACCTAAAATATCTATGTTTAGTTGGATTTGCATTAGTTATTAAAGAAATTATGATAAAATTGGTCTGAATTAATAAGTACCTTGGTCACTGGCTTATTCTCACCCAGAACCTCATGGAGCCTCTGCTCTGTGAAAGGCCATGTTAGCGATGGGGACAGTAGGAGAAGCAGAACACCCCCACACCTAGAGTGATGGTCTAGGAGCTGCAGTCACATGAGGAAGGTGGAGAGACATCCCCTAGTCACACACAACAAGGCAACGTGGTGCGAGGTGGTGGGGTACCAGAAGGAACACTTGGTGCCTGAGGCAGGGTGGTTTGGGGCTTTAGAAAGCTGGATTCCTTCTCTGGGAGGTGATTGTGATGAAGCTGGGTGTTAGCATTACAGTGAAAAGGAAAGCAAGAAGAATGAGGGGTTTTTTTTTTTTTGTTTGTTTGTTTGTTTTCCCCTTTTCCTGTGAGCAGACCTTAACACTGCTAGTTGTTTTAACTAAACTGCTCCTAACTCTACATGTCTGTAACTAAGGTTTGCCTTTCTGCACCCTAACTCTACAGGAACTATGAAAGTGTGAAAAGCTCTCAGTAGTGTCCAACTCTTTGTGACCCCATGGACTGCATAGTCCATGGAATTCTCCAGGCCAGAGTATTGGAGTAGGTAACCATTACCTTCTCCAGAGAGCTTCCCAACCCAGGTCTCCTGCATTGCAGGCTGATTCTTAACCAGCTGAGCCACAAGGGAAGCCCAAGAATACTGGAGTGGATAGCCTACCCCTTCTCCAGTGGATCTTCCCTACCCAGGAATCGAACTGGGGTCTCCTGCATTGCAGGTGGATTCTTTATCAGCTGAGCTACCAGGGAAGCCCACAAGAGCTATACATCACATCTATTTTTCTTTGACTCTATGCTAAATACACTGTGTATCTGGTGTTTACCCTTACAACACCCTTCCCCTTGTAGTTACATATCAGAAAGTAGGCCACAGAGTCACCGAACTGCCAGGCTCAATTACTGGGTTACTGATGCCAGTCTATGACTGTCTTTGAAACAATGCAAGATAAATAAATCAAGATCCTAATTCCTTGGTTCCACATCACTGACTCCTGACTGGGAGCCCTCATCTTATATCAGTCCCTAGATTCCTCATGGACAGGGGGCTCAGATTTTGAAGCATGAGCCTACTCTGTTCCCCTCTCTGCTGGCTGAGAATTAAAGCCATCTTTCTATTGCCTGCCCACTCTGTCTCTGTATTTTTATTTACCTTCGGTGGGCAGAGAAGGCCAAGATTTTGGCCAGCAACATTATGGAACTTTTTGAACACCTGCACAGTTGCCCTTGGGCTCCCTGATAACTGTGACCTTCGTGAATGGCAGGTATCAGAGAAGAGACAGTGGGAGGACAAGGGCATTGGGAGTTTTCTTTATAAGATCTGGCTAAGATATGCCCAGTGCACCACCCTTCACCTTCAAGGAGGATTCTAAATGTGAGACCAGAAACTATAAAACTCCTAGAGGAGAACATAGGCAAAACACTCTCCGACATAAATTGCAGCAAGATCCTCTATGACCCACCTCCCAGAATATTGGAAATGAAAGCAAAAATAAACAAATGGGACCTAATTAAACTTAAAAGATTTTGCACAACAAAGGAAACTATAAGCAAGGTGAAAAGACAGCCTTCAAAATGGGAGAAAATAATAGCAAATGAAGAAACAGAAAAAGGATTAATCTCAAAAATATACAAGCAACTCCTGCAGCTCAATTCCAGAAAAATAAATGACCCAATCAAAAAATGGTTCAAAGATCTAAACAGACATTTCTCCAAAGAAGGCATACAGATGGCTAACAAACACATGAAAATATGCTCAACATCACTCATTATCAGAGAAATGCAAATCCAAACCACAATGAGGTACCATTACACGCCAGTCAGAATGGCTGCTATCCAAAAGTCTATAAGCAATAAATGCTGGAGAAGGTGTGGAGAAAAAGGAACCCTCTTACACTGTTGGTGGGAATGCAAACTAGTACAGCCACTATGGAGAACAGTGTGAAGATTCCTTTAAAACTGGAAATAGAACTGCCATGTGACCCAACAATCCCACTGCTGGGCATACACACTGAGGAAACCAGATCTGAAAGAGACACGTGCATCCCAATGTTCATCACAGCACTGTTTATAATAACCAGGACATGGAAGCAACCTAGATGCCCATCAGCAGACGAATGGATAAGGAAGCTATGGTACATATACACAATGGAATATTACTCAGTCATTGAAAAGAATACATTTGAATCAGTTCTAATGAGATAGATAAAACTGAAGCCCATTATACAGAGTGAAGTAAGCCAGAAAGAAAAACACCAATACAGTATACTAATGCATATATATGGAATTTAGAAAGATGGTAATGATAACCCTATATGCAATACAGCCCTGTGGGTCTCAGGACAGTAAGGGCTCTTTGGGGGCCAAAGAAAGGGAGGCCTAATTTCTCCTCATCTGTCAAGTGAGTAGCCTGCTGGACACTATCCATGTGCCCATGAAGCCACTGTGCCAGGCTCTTGTCAAACTCTTGATGTGTCTTGTAAATGAGTGGGTCCAGAGCATCTGAAGGGCTTGCCCAGCTATATATGAGGTGCCTGCATTGTGCCATGGGTGGGTGGCCATCTATCTTGCTTTTGCGAGCAAAGAACTGTCTGAGGGGACTCAAATGCTCAACCAGGCCTAGGATGGAGGCACTGAAGACGTGGGCTGGATGGGAAACCCCTCGTGTTTTCAGGTTCTTTATTGCTATGCAGTGTTCTGATCACAGGGCTGCCTCTACCTGTCTGAATAGGGTGCATATTTGGGTTCCTCTAGGAATGCACCTGAAGGAGGTGGGGATGATGGGAAAGAATGGCTGGAGATTATGGGAAAGAGGGGCTACCTGAGCAGTAACAGAAGGGGTTCTGGGGCTGAGCCACGATGTGCATCAAGGAGGTGCACAGAAGCACCAGCGTGGCCACTGGGAGCTGCCAGGGGGCAGGCTGAAGATCTGGGTGGGCACAGTGGTGGGGCCCACCACCATCACAGAAGGAGCCATCTGGGCAGGAGGCCAGGTGAAGCAGAGCCACAGGCTCTCGATGGGCAGGGCCACCTCCTCAGGACAGGGACTATTGAGACTGGAGTCTGTGTCCCCTAGGGCTGCCAGGCATCAGGACCCATCAAGAGGGGTGTGGCTGCTGTCCCCAGACCAGCAGCAGGGACGGCATAGGTCCTGGCCATGGCGGTGGCAGGGGTAAGATCCAGGTGGCTTGCAGTCCCGTGGGCACCCTCAGGCCAAGGGGAAAGGCCGTCCTGTGTCTGTGTGGTGTTTGGTGCAGGAACGATGCCCAGGGCTGTCCTCCTGACCTCCACCTGCCGAGATGCAGACTTATGCCCCCTCTCCTCTTCATCTGCCCCAGGAGGTGTGAGCTGTCTCTCTTAATCAGGGAATTGCAGCAGAACTGTAATGGGGGTTCACTGAGAGAGAGAGAGAGAGAGAGAGAGAATAGCAAAGTCCGAGTCTCACAAGACTTACTGAATCCAGCACCTGCCCGGCTAGGCCCCTGGATGCTCCCACCCAGCCATTCCCAGGCCTCATGGAGAAAGTGGGACCCTGTCCCACAGGAGGCAGTGTCCCAGCTTGCCTATCCTCAACACTCACGAACTCAACATTGACTCTCGCACTTGGAAAATGACTCAGAGTGGCCCAAGAGTATTGATACAAGACCCAGAGAGGGGACTCGACATTTGCAGCGGGCAGACTGCAGAAGCTTCTCTGCTTTCTCTGCAGCTGTTGATCCCTGGCCTGCACTTCCTCGGCTGACCAGGACACTTCCCAGGAAAGGGCCTGTGTTCCCTGCACTAGACTTCTGTTCCACAGCTATGTGCGTCATGTGCTTAGTCACTAAGTCATGTGTGACTCTTTGTGACCCCATGGACAATAGCTCACCAGGCTCCTCTGTCCATGGGGATTCTCGTGGCAAGAATACAGGAGTGGGTTGCTCTGCCCTGCTCCAGGCGATCTTCTCAACCCAGTGATAGATCCCAGGTCTTCCTCCTTACAGGTGGATTATTTCAGGTCTGAGCCACGAGGGAGTCATAGAGGCACACAAACCCCTCTCCCCACCTGCTTCCACCCAGGGACCATACGCTGGTCCCCAGTCCTATCTTTACACATAGCTTTCCCGGCAGACCTGCCACCGTCCCTGGCGGCTCTGAGGTTGGCACCCACCCTGCCCCCAGGGCCCAGCAGGTACTCCCCTGCCTTTACCTTGCTCAGGAGATAGACAGGGGGCTCCTCTGTGAGCAGGTTGGTCAGGCAGAGCGAGGTGAGCAAACCCTGGCACACTTTGCTGAATCCATACAGGCTAAGCAGGTGGATGAAGCTCTTCATACAGTCTGTCTCAAACAGCTTGTCTGAGCCCACCCTCTCCAAAAGGTTCTCTAAGAGCCCCTCACTGATGCCTATGCAAGTGCCGTCCTCCCAGAAGATGGACACAAAGCAGTGACTGTTGACGATGGTCCACCTCTTCCTGGGAAAGGGGAGGGAGAGAAGGCTGCCCTCTCCCCTCAGGCAGGGCACCACATTGGTGTGCAGCCTCTTCAACAAAGGCTCTCCACTCAAAGCCAGGAAAGCGCTCTCTTCCAGCAGCAGCTTGAAGCTGCAGTGGCCCGTGGGCACAGGCTAGGCCAGGGCAACTGAAAGATCCACAGGGAGGAGTGCAGCTCCCTGAGCTGAGGGCTGGAGCCCCTGTGATTGGAAGAAAGCGAAGCCCCCCGAAGTCGGGCACCCTGTGCATCACGGGGCCCTTCTTGTCCACAGCCATGTGGACTGCGGTGCATCCCTCTTTCCTGGAAAAGGGACAGTACAGTGGCCAGGAGCAGTCCAGGCTCACAAGGGTGCTTGGCCCCTCACCAAAGGCCTCTGCTTGCTCGGGGCTGACATCACAAGACAGTCATTAAGTGACCTAATAAAGGGCCGGCTGCACCCAGGCTAGTCAGAGTGCCAGCCTCCTGGTCCACGGTCATCATGGCAGTGGGCACCATGACACTAGTGCACAGGTGGGAAGTTTCAGGCCCAGCCCTTGTGTAAACCATGCACGGCATTCTGGTCCTGGAGCCCTGGGGCCAGGCAGACACATACAGACAGAGGTGTGACCCTCAAAGTCAGCCCCTCCTTTGTGTTCACGGTTGACTTGAGGGTTGTGCATGGCAACCTTGGGCTCAAACACAGGCACGTCCAGGGTGCAGGGTCCATGGTCAAGGGTACAGCCACCCGGCCCTCTGTGCACTGTTGCTGGCCAAGCAGCCAGCCCCCACACAGACCCTCTCCGGGCCCTGCCATTGGTCTGCGGGAACCCCAGGGTGGGGGCTGTAGAGAAATTGGCTAAAGTCCCAGGGACACAGGAGGAGGACAGGCCATCATCTTCTGGGCTCCACAGCCTGCCCATGTCCACCCCCGGCTGCCCTTGCTCTGCACACCGCGGTCCCAGGCACATGGCAGGGGGCAGTCACCTGAGCCTTCACACACAGTGTGGCTCCCTTTCTTGAGACCGCCATCCATGGGACCTCCATCTGGCTCTGCGTCCAGGCTGTGACAGTTGCCGTCCTGCTCTGGGGCCTGATGCTCTAGCATCAAAGAGGCAGGCATGCAGGGCAACTCACATGGGCGGTCCACCCTGTTAATGCCTTCCACTCCAACTCCGCTCCTGGGGTTGAGGATTTTCCTGAGATTTCCAGAATCAGAAATAACTCTGACCTTGAGGTATCAGCCAGCTGGGGTCCAGGAGCCCAGCCCACTGGATGAGAGAGAGGGCTCAAGTGAGGAGATGCCAAGGCAGGCACCTCGGTGCTGCTGATCCCCAGCTGCCTGGTTCACCCACTGTGACCTCTGCTTCCCCACATGGGTAATCCTAGGGGCACCTGTCTCACGGGGTCCTGAGGACTCAGGGGAGGTACAGGAGGTGGCGAGGTTCCTGACACTTAAGCCTGCCATGTGGTTATGGGAAAGCAGGCTGTATCTCACAGCAAGTCTGCGTCTAAGGTGCATAAGGACTGATCTCCCAGTGGACCTTGGCTCCATGCTGGAAGCCTCCCATCATCAGTGAGGGGTTGGCTTCCTTGTCGATTCTTGCAAACTGGGGGCTGAAACACCTCCTGAATTAAATGTCTCTAGAGACAGCTCAGGTGAGCTAGATAGAATTGCCCAGTGTTTCCCATAGACAGAAGCCCTACTCAGTGCCTCCTATGTGACCCAGGGATGCCTCAGATCCCTGAAAAGCCGAGTTCCATTTTAGACTGTCTGGGACCCTGCAAACACTCACGGCTGCCTCCTCAGCTATCAGGATTGTGGCAGGGCACGCCCTGCCAATGGCTGAATCCCCAGGCCCCGCTTCCCTCTCTGTATGTTCTGGCTGTCCCTGCATACTCCTAAGAGATGCTCAACCACCCCTGCGCCCCTTGGCTGCCCATGGCAGCTTGAGGTTCCCTTTTGTTCTGGCCGAGAGACCTCCCATCTTCTTCATCCAGAAACTACGAGAGCTCACCGATGAATTCAGTGAAGTGACAGTATACAAAATCAATATGTAAAAGTTGATTCATATTTCAGTACACTAACAGTGACAAGCAGAAAGATAACTTCAGGATATTATCCCATTTACCATTAAATAATCCCATTTAACTGCATCCGAAAGAATAAACTACTCAGAAATAAACCTACCTAAGGAGGTAAAGCTTCCCTGGTGGGTCAGATGGTAAAGCATCTGCCTGCAATGAGGGAGACCCGGGTTCAATCCCTGGGTTGGGACGATCCCCTGGAGAAGGAAATGGCAATCCACTCCAGTACTCTTGCCTGGAAAATTCCATGGACCGAGGAGTCTGGTAGGCTTCAGTCCATGGGGTTGCAAAGAGTCAGACACGACTGAGCAACTTCACTTCAAGGAGGTAAAAGACCTGTACTTGGAAAACTGTAAGATATTGAGCGAAATATATCAGCACAAGATGGAAAATTATACCATGTTCTTGGATTGGAAGAATCAGTTTTGTAAGATAACTATACTACCCAAGGCAACCTACAGATCCAATGTAATCCCTACCAAATTACCAATGGCATTTTTCACATAACTAGAAATTTGTATGGACACAAAAGACCCTAAATAGCCAAAACCATCTCTAGAAAAAAGAACAGACTTGGAAGGATTTCCCTGGTGGTCCAGTGGCTTAGACTCCATTCTCTCAAAGAAGGGACCCAGGTTTGATCCTTGATCAGAGAACTAGATTCCACATGCAGCAACTAAGAGTTAGCATACTTCAACTGAGATTCACAGGCCACAACTTAGAGTTCACATGCTGCAGGTAAAGACCCTGCATGCCACATCTAGAAAGATCCCAAGTTCTGAAACTGAGGGTTCCAAATGCTGCACCTGAGGATCCCACATGCCTCAATGAATATCAAAGATCCCATGTGCCATACCAAAGACCAGGCTCTGTCAAATAAAGTAAAAAGAAAAAAAGAACACAGCTGGAGGAATCAAGCGTCTTGACCTTAGTCTATACTACAAAGCTATAGGAATCATAACAGTATGGTACTGGCACAAAAACAGACAGACAAATCAATGAAATAGGATAGAAATAATAGAAACAAGCTTATGCACCTATGGTCAATTAATCTACAACAAAGGAGGCAAGAATACAGTATACAGTGGAGAAAAGACAGTCTCTCACAGTAAGTGGTGCTGGGAAAACTGGACAGCTGCATGTAAAAGAAAGAAATCAGAATATTATCTAACACTATATACAAAAACAAACTCAAAATGGATTTAAGACCGATGTGTAAGGTTGAACATGTAAAACTTCTGGATGAAATCATGGGCAGAACACTCTTTGACATAAAACACAACAGCCTTGTTTTTGGATCCATCTCCTATAGTAACCGAAATAACAGCAAAAATAAACAAATGGGCTTCCCAGGTGGCACTACTGGTAAAGAACTTGCCCGCTGAGGCAGAAGACACAAGAGAAGGAGGTTCAACTCCTGAGTTGGGAAGATCCCCTGGAGAAGGGCATGGCAACCCACTCCAGTATTCTTGCCTGGAGAATTTCATGGACAGAGGAGCCTGGCGGGTTACAGTCCATAGGGAGCCAAAGAGTCAGACATGACTGAAGCTACTTAACATAGCACAGGGACCTAATTAAACCTAAGAGCTCTTGCACAGCAAAAGAAACCTTTGAAAAATGAAAAGAACCTACCGAATGAGAGAAAATATTGCAAATGACTGATCTGGGGTTAATATCCTACATATATAAATAGCTCAAAAACACAGTGTCAGGGAAAAAAAAAACACTTTAAAAATGGGCAGTAAAACTGAATAGAAACTTTTCCAAAGTAGATATACAGATGGCTAACAGGCACATGAAAAAGTTCTCAACATCACAAACCCATCAGGGAAATGCAAATCAAAATCACAATGAAATGTCACCTCATACCTATGAGAATGGCTATCATCAAAAAGAACACAAATAACAAATGGTACCAAGGAAGTGGCAAAAAGGGAATCTTTGTGCACAGTTGGTGGGAATGTAAATTGGTGCAGTCACTGTGGAAAATAGTAGGGATGTTTCTCAGAAAAATAAATTGAGCTAGGTGACCCAGCAATTCCATTCCTGGGTATATATCCAAAAAAAAAAAAAACACTAATTTGAAAAGATACATGCACCCCAATGTTCACAGTGGAATTATTTGCAATTGTCAAGATATAGAAGCAATCTAAGTGTCCATCAATGGATGAATGGATAAATAAGGCATGGCGCACACACACACATAAACTTAATGCAATAGTACACAGTCATAATAATGAATGGCATTTTGCTATTTGCAGCAACATGGATGGACTTGGAGGGAAATATGCTAAGTGAAATGAGTCAGACAGAGAATGACAAATACTGCATGATCTCACTTAGATGTTGAATTTAAAAAAATAACACAGACTAATAACCTCAGATAGGCAGATGACATTACCCTTATGCCAGAAAGTGAAGAGGAACTCTTGATGAAGGTGAAAGAGGAGAGTGAAAAAGCTGGTTTAAAACTCAACATTCAAGAAACAAAGATCATAGCATCCAGTCCCATCACTTCATGGCAAATAGATGGGGAAACAATGGAAACTGTGACAGACTTTATTTTCTTGGGCTGCAAAACCACTGAAGATGGTGACTGCAGCAATGAAATTAAAATATGCTTGCTCCTTGGAAGAAAAGCTATGACAAACTTAGTAAGTGTATTAAAAATCAGAGACATTGCTTTGCTGACAAATGTCCATCTAGTTAAAGCTGTGGTTTTTCCGGTAGTCATGCATGGACGTGTGATTTGGACCATATAGAAGGCTGAGCAATGAAAAATTAATGCTTTTGAACTGTGGTATTGGAGAAGACTCTTGAGAGTCCCGTGGATTGCAAGGAGATCCAACCAGTCAATCCTAAAGGAAATCAGTCCTGAATTTTCATTGAAAAGACTGATGCGGAAGCTGAAACTCCAATATTTTGGCCACATGATGCAAAGAACTGACTCATTAGAAAAGACCCTGATGTTGGGAAATATTGAATGCAGGAGAAGAAGGACAGGACAGAGGGTGAGATGGTTGGATGGCATCACCAACTCAATGGACATGAGTTTGAGCAAGTTCTGGGAGATTGTGAATACTGTGAAGATTGTAGTGCTGCAGTCCATGGGTTCTCAAGAGTTGGACATGACTGAGCAACTGAACAACAACTGAATATTAAAATAAAGGAAGCTGACTCAGAGACACAGAGAACAAACTAGTGCTTACCAGTTGGGAGAGGTAAGGAGGAAGGGGTAAGATAGGAATAGGGGAGTAAGAGGTACAGACTATTATGTATAAAATAAGCTACAAAGGTATATTGCAAAACGTGGGGAATATAGACAATATTTTGAAATAGCTATAAATGGAGGATAACCTTTAAAACTGTAAATCAGTATTGTGTACATCTGTAACATATAGTTCTGCATAGCCACTGTACTACAATTTAAAAAGTGAGTTTTCTCAAATGGTTCTGGGCTTTATAGAATTAGCTATCTAATTTAATTAGGTTTAAAGCTGCTAATGACTCTGTGCTAAAGACAGCATCAATAGTCTATGGCAACAGATATATGGAAAATACCTCCTTTGGATATGCCTGATGAACTACTTAAAGCAAGTGCTGGGTGCAAGGTGTTCTGTGACTGTGTATATGATACTTTTGAACATTTTGGGAACATTGATAGATATGATGAGCTCTCTGGTTGCCTCCAACATAGTTGGAAAGAGTGGTGAAAGAAAAGGATTAGCTCAGTTTACAGTAAAAGACCCAAATGTGTACCCTTATGTGTACCCATAAGGAGACATGAATCTCCTGTAGATACAGTGTTGAGATTGCTAATGATCACATGCAAACACTAATCCTTCAACTCGTTGAATTAGACTTGAAGTTGAATTCTGCCACTAGAGTTTCCTGTTAAAATGAGGGCACTGACTTGGAAAGAATGGGATTCTGTACATTGTGATAGAGCTGTGTGGGGAGACCCTGATGAAGCTGGGGACACTGGGCCCATCAAGTATGGTGGGTCATCCTTTCCAGTAGAAGAATCCTCCCCACCCTCAGTGGGAAGCAGCCTCCTGACCCCCAGTGGGATCAGACACCCCATATAAAGCTAGATCAGGCCAAAATGATTCACTAAGCATAAATTCTGTATTTAATATTGCAACTCAGGGAGTTAGAAAGGGCTCTTATTAGTTTGTCCGGTTGGTTGAACTATGCACCAAAAGTTGGTCCACAGTGAGTGGAAATGTCAGACCTGCCTTGGTTTAATACAGAAGGCATTCAGAGGTTTACAGAAATTTGACTGTTGGTGTGGATTTGTCATTTAACACCTACTTATCCATACTGGGAGAATTCCAAAGACATACCTTTCACCAAGACTGTGAGGGGAGCCCCAGAACCCTTGAAGAACTATGTGATTATTCTTCTCTGCGGGCCAGAACTCACAGTAGGAACTTTAGTCACTGAACTCAGAAACCTAAATGCAGTGGGAGTATTTAGATCCTCAGATGGCCAGAGCAAAGTGGCAGCATACAACCACCAAAGACATGGCCAGCCTGTTTACAGTAATAGAGAGCAGAGTCAAAGCACCAATCAGAACAGGCTGACGTGGGCAGGTCTATGGTTTTATCTAGTTGCTCATGATCTTCCTAGAAGTAAAAGAGTTAGGAAGCCCAGTAAGTTCTTACTTGATATGTACAAGCAGAGATGTCACCAGTCAAATGAACAAAAGTCTATTCTGAATCACAAAAACAGAAAGTCACAGTCCTTTGATCAATCCCCAGACTTAAGCCATTAAAACTCTCAGAAGAAAATGCAGAGGTACATTTTTATGACATTGGATTTCAGAAGTAGATTCTTAGATGTGACACCAAATGCATTAAAAACAAAATGAAAAAAGACAATGTGGGTGAACCTTGAAAACATCATGCTAGGTGAAGGAAGCCAGCCACCAAAGACCACATATTATGATTCCACTTATATGAAATATCCAGAATAGGGAAATCTACAGATAAGGAAAGAAGATTAATGGTTACCTCAGGCTGGCAGCTTCCCAGGTGGTGCAGTGGTATAGAATCCACCTGCCAATACAGGAGACACAGGTTCAATACCTGGCTTGAGAAGATCCCCTGGTAAGGAAATGGCTACCCACTCCAGTATTCTTGCCTTGGAAATCCTATGCACAGAAGGGCCTAGCAGACTGCAGCCCATGGGGTTGCAGAGTCAGACATGACTGAGCTACTGAACAGACAAACATACATGGATGGGGAGGGGGTGGCTGGGGGGAGGTGGTGTTGGATACAGTGTCTGTAAATGTTCATCCACTTTGGTTCTTACTGGTGTGCTGGACATTTTCTAAAATTGATTGTAGTTATGCTTGTCTGACTCTTCAAACACACTAAAAATAATTGTATTTTACACTTTAAATTGGTGAATTGTGTGATATACGAATTTGTATCAATAGACATATTTCAAACAATGTTTAAAAAGAAGAAATAGAATATCTAAATGAAACTATTAAAAGTCAGGATTTTGGAGACTTCCCTGGCCATCCAATGTTTAGGAATCTGCCTGCCACAGCAGGGAACACGTGTTTGAACTCTGGTATGGGAAGATTCTGTGTGCCATGGAGCAACTGGTCCCATGTGCCACAAGTACAGAAGCCCGTGGACCCTAGAGCCCATGCTCTACAACAAGAGAGTGGTCTCCATTAGCTGCAACTAAAGAAAGTCTGCATGCAGCAAAAAAAGTCCCAGCACAGCCAAAAATAAAAGAAATAATTTTTGTAAATAGTAAGAATTTTGAATTAGTATGTAAAAATTCTTTCCACAAAGAAAAGCCTTTGTTCAGATGGCTTTACTGGTGAATTCTACCAAGGATTAAAAGAATGAAGACTGATTCTCATTGACTGTACCAAAGTGTTAAAGAGAGGGAAAACACTTCCCAACTCATTCTACACAGCCAGTATTATATACCAAACCGAATAAAGTCAGCACAAGGAAAGACAATGGTACACCATGACAAATGTAAAAAATGTTCAACGATATGCTGATCAACTGGATCCAGCACCACATAAGAGGGATGATACAGCATAGTCAAGTTGGGTTTATCCCGGATATGCAGTTGTTTTAACATGTGCAAATCAATTAATGTCATGTATTTGTTAATGGAAGAAAGGACAAAAACCTCAGGATTACCTCAATATATATAGGAAAAACATTTGGCGAAATCCAACACCCTTTTATAATAAAAACTATTCAATGAGTTAAGAATAGAAGAATAACTCCTCAACCCGATAAGGGTATCTATAAAGAAAAACTTACAGCAAACCATACTCAATACTGAGATGCATTGAATGATACACTGAAAATGAGTCATGAGTAAATTTCCTGGTATGTAAAATATATGTCAATAAAACTGGTAGAACAGTTGTTCGTCTTGGTCTCCTGGGTGCTATTTCTGACTGGTAGGGAGAATGAGCACCTACCAGAAACTTGTTGCTTGGCTCTCTGGAGAGTAACTGAGCTTGGTAGTTTCAATCACCATGGCACTTTCTCTACCCTTCACCCTTTCCCACCCACCACCTGTTACCCACAGGTACCATCTTGGCTCGGCGCTGTGTGACCCTGGGAAAGGAGAGAAGAGAAAAGCAGAGAGAGTCATATGTGGGGAAACAGGACTGGGAGACATGTCAGAATGAGAGAAAGGATGCTTTTAGCATTTCCACAACGGTTGCCAACCATTTAAAATTGGGAGAGGCCACATCAAAATCTGGATTTACAGCTCAATTAAAAACAAATGGTGGGGGTGGAGCACTGACAAGACTTGGCCTCTGTGCTGGGCCAGTGTTTCTCCTGCAGCTGGGCAGCTTCATGCATTTTTATCAGCCATCGAGCCCCCACCAGCATCTGCACCACAGCTATTTGTCTTGCCCTGCACCACAGCCTTCTGTTCTAGCCACAGAATGACCCTATTGGGACTTCTCACATAGGACTGCACTTCACCCTTCTGGGTTAGCGGTACATGCAGTGACCTTCGCCTCTCTCTCCTATAGCTAGCTCTCCTTCAAAGCCTCCTCCCATTCCGCCATATCTGACCTCACTCTTCAGTCTCTCTTCTGAACTTTGCTCAGATCTGAGTAGGCAAACCCCACACCTGCCTCTTCCCTAGGTATTTGCATGCCTCCACTAGACTCCCATCCTGGTTTCTCTCTTACTGATTGCCACCTTGACTGCCATATCCCCTAGATACCCTTCACATAGTCAGTTCAGTTCAGTCCCTCAGTCGTGTCCAAATCCTTACAACCCATAGGACTGAAGCATGCCAGGCCTACCTGTCCATTGCCAACTCCCAGAGTTTACTCAAACTTGTATTCATTGACTCAGTGATGCCATCCAACCATCTCATCAGTTCAGTTCATTTCAGTCATTCAGTCATGTCCAACTCTTTGTGACCCCATGAATCACAGCATGCCAGGCCTCCCTGTCCATCACCAACTCCTGGAGTTTACTCAAATTCATGTCCATCGAGTTGGTGATGCCATCCAGCCATCTCATCCTCTGTCATCCCCTTCTCCTCCTGGCCCCAATCCCTCCCAGCATCAGGGTCATTTCCAATGAGTCAGCTCTTTGCATGACGTGGCCAAAGTATTGGAGTTTCAGCTTCAGCATCAGTCCTTCCAATGAACACCCAGGACTTATCTCATTTAGGATGGACTGATTGGATCTGCTTGCAGTCCAAGGGACTCTCAAGAGTCTTCTCCAACACCACAGTTCAAAAGCAACAATTCATCAGTAGGTGCCTAATATTTGACACACTGGATGGTCCTGCTTGCCTGGCCTGATGCTGAGGAAGGAAAGTTGCTATCACGATAGGCAAACATTCAGCAGAGAAACTCATGGTGCACTAACTCAAAGGAGCAGTGACAAGTGAAAGAATTTAGCAGCAAAGACAATGGGAAAACACTCCTTGCTTGAACTGAGCTAAGCTTGTTCAGCAATATGCCAATTCAGAGATATTTCACGATGTGGCTCAGCAGTAAATAATTTGCCTGCAATGCAGGAGATAAGTGTTCCATCCCTGGGTTGGGAAGACCTCCCCTGGAGGAGGAAATGACAACCCATTCTAGTATCCTTGCCTGGGAAATCCCATGGACAGAAGAGCCTGGCGGGCTGCAGTCCATGGGGTCGTGAATAGTTGAACACAACTGAGTGACTGAGCACATTGGATCTCACTCAAATTGGAAGTGGCCTCATTCCGTCCAACAGCAATGTTCTCCTGACAGTGACTGGTAAATGGTATGTTGGCAGCGGAGGGAGTGAAAGGTGATCTGGCCTGTGCATCCAGTGCTTGCAAATCTGACAATCATGTTTTCTGACAACCCCATGGGCAAAGTGCTACTTCTCTCTCCCACTAGAACAGGCTAGACTGCAAGGATGATGTACAGAGCACAGAAATCAGTATTTATTGCCTGTCTCCACCTGAGAAACCACCTGGAGAGTAGGAGAAAGCCAAGAACAGTGGTTTGGAAGTGGGATGGGGCTGGGAAGAGAATCCCTAACTTCTGTATTCCTTTAAACCATTAAGATCATTTTTTTTTCCTCCGTGGTCCTTGCTCTTCAGTCAGGGAGAAATTTCTTCTCAAGAATGAATGAAATCATGCTCCTAAGGAACTGATAACAACTCTTGCTAGGTGAGTAACTAACTGGAGCTTCCAGAGTCTCCACTGAAGAAATCAGGCTCAATTACTTCTGACTATTCGTTCTTGCTGAGTTGTTCATGGAGCCCACCAGGCTCCTCTGTCCATGGAATTTCCCAGGCAGGAATGCAGGAGTGGGTTGCCATTTCCTCCTGCAAGGAATTTTCCCAGCCCAGCTCCTGCATTGCAGGCGAATTATTTACCACTAGGTGGCGGTGGCGGTAGGGGTTAAAGAACCCGCTGGCCAACGCAGGACACGATTTAGCAGTCACGCAGGAGCCACTGGGGAAACCACTCCTGACTATGGAAGACACAATGACCCTGCATTCACAGACTATACAAGGCAGAGGGCCACAGCACAAGGGGCAGTGAACACGTAGTAACTTCCCCCCTTCCCCTCCTGAAAGTGAACATGTCAGTCTCTCAATCGTGTCTGGCTCTTTGCGACCCCATGGAAGCCTGGCCAGTCTCCACTGTCCATGAAATTCTGGGGTTGCCATTCCGGTCTCCAGGGCTTCGAACCTGGGTCTCTCGCATTGCAGGCAGATTCTTTACCATCAGAGCCACAGGGGAAGCCCCTCCGCCTTCTGGAGATCTCGTTAATATGCAGATCTTCACTGTGAAGCTGGGTGGAACCTGAGATCTTGGTTCTCTTCTCTGCACCCAGGTGATGGGGATGCTGCTAGTCCAGAACCACTCGTGGGCTGCAGAGGAGGGCAGGAGTCGGGGTGGGGTCGGGGAGGGTGGGCTGCAATGGAGACCAAACAGCCAGAGTGGGCCCGGGCTCACCCCAGGCACAGGTGGGTGCACCCTAGTGGTCCTTGAGAAAACTTGGGATTTCTCCAAGCAGCCCTGGCTTGTCATGGCTAATTTTGGCTCCTCCCATTAAAGACAGGAAGAAGACAAAAATGCATGCTCTCCCTTGGACAATGCAAAAATTCACTGGAACACAGAACTGTACACAATAAAGGAAATAAGAAGTATTAATATTGAAAAAGATAATATTTGTGACAATATGGTAATCTACATATGGAATTCATAGAAATGGATACATGGGATACTCAAATTAATAAGAGACCAGAAAAAACCTTTGTATGGATGATTACTACAGCAAAACCAAGAGTTTTGCCACAGACACACACACAAAGCTATTTAGAACATGTAATTTAAAAATGCCCCATTCGCAACACAAATCCAAAAATTACCTAAGAAGTCTAACAAAAATATATAAAATCTTAATAGAGGCTACAATACAGATTTGTAGATAGATATGGGTAAGAAAAAAAGTCTTTAACAGTATACCATATTCATTTATGGGGGAAACTGTTATAAAGATGTCAAGTCTGCTTAAATTATTTATAGATTTTGTGCTTTTCCTGTAGCTCTCAAGATGGTGGTGAAGTGTAGGCTGCTGTCTTCTGTTCCCAAAAGCTAAACAACAAAACATGAGATGCCTCTGGAGGAGAGTGAATTCTGTGTTGAACAGGATAATAAAATAAAATGCAGGAGGAGAGAGTGGGGGAGTGTCTGGGGGCAACAGTGTGAGAGATTCCTGCTTGGTCATCACAGTGCCAACAGCTGCCAGGCACTGTGAGCTCTGTCTCATCCTTCAGGCACATCCTGCAGCCCAACACACGGGGCTCCTCACACCCGCTAACCTCCCAGATGAAGAACTGAGGCCATGGGGCTTGGGCATCTTCCCAGGACCACATGCTAGTGAGGGCCAGGGTGGTCTCAGAGCCCAGGTCTCAATTCCTCTGGATCCCCCACCCTTCCTGCCCACTCCAGGCTCCTGCAGAAAGTGACAAGGAGAATCAGAAGCAGTGTGGGGCTCCTCTGGGGTTTGCTGAGAACTGACTCTGCCAGGGCCCGGCGTCTCTGTCCCATGCCAGCGCCTCCCTCGTGAGGGTGGTGCCCTGTCCCTGCTGCTGCCATGGGACCTCCTGCCCAACTGAACCCGTCAGGCTGGCCAGCTCCTTGCTGTTGCCCCTTCTCAAGGTTGCACAGAAGGATCTCCTGTCCTTCCCCATACAGAGCATTCTGACTTCTTGCAGAAGTCCTCCAGCTGTCCCAACCCTCACTCCGGAACCACTCTGACACCTACAGTCCCTTTGCTTTGGATAGTAACCTTTAGACCCCTGGTAATCCTTCTGGGTAACTTCAACACATTCTCCAAATGCTTTCCCTTTGGGTCTGTGGGTATTCTGATTTGCCACACAATCAGCTGGTTCTTTGGATATAAACCTGAATTTAAAGAGCGGGGTTTTTATACCCCCCTGACACTTGCAGCTTTATTTTAATGGGGTGTCTTCTCTGAAACAGGCCACCGAACACATGCCCAGATGAGTGAGCTTACTAGGTGGCCAAAACCCAAATACTCCATTCTAGGTGGTAGATGAGGAAGGACCACAGAAGTGGAGCCAAGGTTTTCAAGGCTGAGCTCTTGAAAACTGGGATCCTCCTATGAGGTGGCATATTGTTGCCATCAGTTTTTAGTATCTTTTGCTTCTCTTAGGCCCATACCATTTCTGTCCATTATTGTGTCCCTCTTTACATGAAATGCTCCCTTGGTATCTCTAATGTCTTGAATTTATTTGTCACTTCCAATGTATAATCATAAGGGGTTTGGTTTAGTTCATACCTGAATCATCTCGTCGTTTTCCCTAGTCTCTTCAATTTAAGTTAGAATTCAGCAATAAGGTGTCCAGTGCATAGATATTTACAATTGTTATGTCTTCCTCTTGGATTGATCTTTTGATCATAATGGAGTGTTTTCCCTTATTTTTATAGTATTCTTATTTTAAGCTCTGTCTGAAATGAGGATTGCTGTTCCAGCTTTCCTTTGCTTTCCATTTGCATAGAATATATTTTTACATCCTCTCACTTTCAGTCTATATGTTTCTTTGCATCTGAAGTGGGTTTCTGGTAGACAGCATATATATATGGGTATTGTTTTTGTATCCATTCAGCCAGTCTGTGTCTTTTGGTTAGAACATTTAATCCGTTTACATTTAAAGTAATTATCAACCTATCAAAGGTATTTTTCACAGAACTAGAACAAATAATTTCACAATTTGTATGGAAATGCAAAAAAATAAAAATAAAAAATAACTCGGATAGCCAAAGCAATATTGGGAAAGAAGAATGGGACTGGAGGAATCAACCTGCCTGACTTCAAGCTCTACTACAAAGCCACAGCCATCAAGACAGTATGGTACTGGCACAAAGACAGAAGTATATATCAATGGAACAAAATAGAAAGCCCAGAGATAAATCCACACACCTATGGACACCTTATTTTTGACAAAGGATGCAAGAATATGCAATGGAGAATAGACAGATCTCTTTAACAAGTGGTGCTGGAAAAATTGGCCTACCAACTGTAAAATAATGACTCTAGGACACTTTCTAATGATATACAAAAATAAACTAAAAGTGAATTAAAGATAAAAATGAAAGACCAGAAACTATAAAATTTCTGGAGGAAAATATAGGCAGAACATACTCTGACATAAATCACAGCAGGACCCTCTATGGCCCACATCCCAGAGTAATGTAAACAAAAGCAAAAATAAACAAACGGGAACTAATTAAACTTAAAAGCTTCTGCATAATGAGGGAAACGATAAGGAAGGTGAAAATATAGCCATCAGAATGGGAAAGAATGATAGCAAAGGAAGCAACTGACAAAGAGTGAAACTCAAAAATATACAAGCAGCTCATGCAGCTCAATACCAGAAAAATAAATGACCCAATCAAAATATGGACCAAAGAACTAAACAGACATTTCTCCAAAGAAGACATACAGATGGCTAACAAACACATGAAAAGATGCTCAACATCACTCATTATCAGAGAAATGCAAATCAAGCCACAATGATGTACCATCTCACGCCCGTCAGAATGGCTGCTATCCAAAAGTCTACAAACAATAAATGCTGAAGAGGCTGCAGAGAAAAGGGAACCCTCTTACAGTGTTGGTGGGAATGCACATTGGTACAGCCAGTATGGAGAACAGTGTGGAGATTCCTTTAAGAGCTGGAAATAGAACTGTCATACGACCCAGCAATCCCACTCCTGGGCATACACACTGAGGGGACCAGAATTGAAAGAGACACATCTACCCCAATGTTCATCGCAGCACTGTTTACAGTAGTTAGGACATGGAAGCAACGTAGGTGTCCATGAGCAGATAGGAAAGCGTTGGTACATATACAGAATGGAATATTACTCAGCTATTAAAAAGAATGCATTTGAATCAGTTCTAATGAGGTGGATGAAACTGGAGACTATTATACAGAGTGAAGTAAGTCAGAAAGAAAAACACCCATACAGTATATTAACGCATATATATGGAATTTAGAAAGATGGTAATGATGACCCTATATGCGAGACAGCACAAGAGACACAGATATAAATAGCATACTTTTGGACTCTGTGGGAGAAGCTAGGGGTGGGATGATTTGAGAGAATAGCATCGAAGCATGTATATTACCATATGTGAAATAGATCACCAGTCCAGGTTTGATACATGAGACAGGGCACCCAGGACCAGTGCACTGGGATGACCCTGAGGAATGAGATGGGGAGGGAGCTGGGAGCAGGGTTCAGTATTAGGGAACCATATACACCTGTGGGTGATTCATGTCAATGTATGGCAACAACCACTACAATATTGTAAAGTAATTAGCCTCCAATTAAAATAAACAAATTAATTGATAAAAGCATCTAGAGTAGAGGTTAGGCAAAATACAATATTAAAAATACAAAAGACAATCAATCACAAAAATTATTTAAAAATATGAAATTTGCTTGAAAAAGTAGGATCTTTTATTGTAAGGTAATAGTAGGTTATAAAAATGAAAATTAAAGGAGTAATAAAGAACTTAAAAATTAAAAAAAGATTAAAAGGTTGATAATAGTAAAACTATATCTAGGAATTTTTCTGGAGCTGTTGTGGGCAGTATGGGGTCAGTTCAGTTTCAGATAATGCCTTGTTCCAGCTTGTACTTCTCAAGATCTATAAGCCCCTTCCAATGCTTAGTCAATATTAACTACAGGGTTTTAATCTGCTGCAACTCTCACTCCCAGAGCAGTTCCCTCTTCTTTGTTTATTTTGGCTTTCTCTGTTTGCAAGTCTCTTCAGTGTCTAATTTCCACCCTGACATAAGGTTGCAAGGGTGGTCACTTATTTAGGCTCGCTTGTTCAGTTGTGTCGTGGGGAGGGAGGAACACTGCAAACAAATATGGCAAGCATGTGTGGGGCAGGGAGTGCTCGTAGTGTATGGACCACACAGGGTTTTCTGAAGCTCATGGGGGCGTGTGCTTTCCGGGTCTACACTGCTCAGGTTGCAGGTTGCTCTGCAGGGGTACTGTCCAAAATGGGCCCTGCATTTCCTGCACTTCCCAGGTCCAAGTTGCTCAGGTTCAGGTTTTTGGGTACACCGCAAAGGCGCAGACTCGGTTGCACGTGCGTTTTGTTCCCTTCCCTGATCCCAGCAGCTCAGGTGACCAGGGGCTTGGTGAGTGCACTGTCCCAAGTGGGCTGTGCATCTTAATCACTTCCTGGGTCCAGACCACTCAGTTTACTGGGTGCGCCGCGAGAGCACCATCTCAGGTATGTCGTGTGTCTCCTCTGGGGAGCCGATCTCAAGCTACGACCCTCCTGGCAGATGTCAACAGTCCAGGACTCCAGGAAGACATGGTTAGCAACTGGCAGCCTGCTCACAGTTTGGTGGAGGATGTCCGTCTCTGGGGCTGAGACTTCCCCTTACCTTCTGGCTCTGGCTGTCACACACGTGCCTCTCTGCCTCTTGTTGGGAGAGGGGCCTATAAGCAGTTGGCTAGTTCTCCTTTGGTATTTGTTCAATCTTTTGTTCTCCTTTCGAAGAGAATGAGCTGCCTTCCTGGGTGCCTGGTGTCCTCCGCCAGCATTCAGAAATTGTTTTGTGGAAGTTGCTCAGTGTTCAGATGATCTTTTGATGAAATTGTCGGGGAGAATGTGGTCTCCCAGTCCTATTCCTCTGCCACCTTGAGACTGCCCCCCTGGGTCTTGTTTATGTATCCATTCAGCCGGTCTGGGTCTTTTGGTTGGAACACTTAATCCATTTATATTTAGAGTAATTATTGATATATATGTTCCTATTGCCATTTTCTTAATTGTTTGATATTGATTTTGTAGATCATTTTTCTTGTAATTCTTGACTGTATAAGTCCCTTTAACATTTGTTGTAAAGCTGGTTTTGTGGTAATGAATTCTCTTACCTGTTGCTCATCTGAAAAGCTTTTGATTTCTTCATCAATTTTGAAGGAGATCCTTGCCAGGTACAGTAATCTTTGTTGTAGATTTTTCTCTTTCATTGCTTTATATATATCCTGCCATTCCCTTCTGGCCTGCAGAGTTTCTGTTGAAACATCAGCTGTTAAACATATGGGGTTTCTGTTGTATGTAACTTGTTGCTTTTAACTTGCTACTTTTAATATTCTTTCTTTGTGTTTAATCTTTCTTCGTTTGATTAGTATGTGTCTTGGCAATTTTCTCCTTGGGTTTATCCCGAATGTGACTCTTTGCATCTCTTGGACTTGATTGACTATTTCCTTTTCCATGTTGGGAATTTTTCAACTATAATCTCCTCAAAAATTTTCTCATTCCCTTTCTTTTTCTCTCTGCTTCTGGGGCCCCTGTGATTACAATACTGGTGCATTTAATATTGTCTAAGAGGTCTCTGAAACTATCCTCAGTTCTTTTCATTCTTTTTACTTTATTCTGCTCTTCAGCAGTTGTTTCCACCATTTTATCTTTCAACTCACTGATCCATTTTCTGCTTCAGATATCCTGCTATTGATTCCTTCTAGAGTATTTTCTTTTCAGTAATTGTGTTGTTTGACTCTGTATGTTTATTCTTTAATTCTTCTAGATCTCTGTTAATTGATTCTTGCATTTTCTCCATGCCATTTTCAGGGTTTTGATCATCTTTACTATCATTATTCTGAATTCTTTCTCAGGCAGTTTGCCTGTTTCCTCTTCATTAATTTGAACTTTTGTGTTTCTAGTTTGTTCTTTTATTTGTGCAGCATTTCTCTGCTACTTCTTCATTTTCTTAGGCTTATTGTGTTTGAGGTCTCCTTTTCCCAGTCTTCAAATTTAAGTTCTTTCTTCCTTTTAGTTTCTGCACTCCTAAGTTTGGTCCAGTGGTTTGTGTAAGCTTTGAATTGGGTGAGATTTGTGCTGAGTTTTTTTTTTTTCCCTTCTCATGTGCAGGGCTGAGTGAGGTGGTAATCCTGTCTGTTGATGATTGGGTTTCTTTTTTTGTCTTATTTGCTGTTTGGATGAGGTGTCCTTCACTGGGTGTGACTGGTGGTTGGGTGATGCCAGGTCTTGTATTCAAGTGGTTTACTTTGTGTGAATGAGTTCTCGCTATTTGATACTCCCTAGAATTAGGAGTTCTCTGGTTGTATAGGGTATTGGAGTCAGTGCTCCCACTCCAACGGCTCAGGGCTGGATCACTGGCCAGGAATATTATTACAACAGGCACTTTGTTATGGCATTAAGTTAGATTAAAATAAATATCCAAAAAAAAGAGAAACCAAATATGAACCCCAGACTAATGGCAGTTACACTGTCAGGCAAATAATAATTAAAATAATGGAATATACACATGTATTCCAATATATGGGAATATATACATATACATCAGCAAAATCAAAACAGTCCAACAAAAATAAAGTACAATAGACTGACCTAGCAAACAAAGGAAACCAAAAATTATATCTGCCAGGAGCCAGCACACGAGATCCCACCCATAACAAGGTCATGAGGAGAAGACCTGACAGGCAAGGCAAACCAGGACTTAAGGGATTTCAAAAAGCTTCCCTGGCGCTCACCTTAAAGATGATATCTGTCTTTCTGATGCTTGGTATATTAGACTATTCCCTAATTTCTGTGACACAGGTAGAAGGCCTTCCCCGATCTCCTTCCAAACAGAATCAACTTAGAACTTTAATCAATATGTCCCCCGGACGGTGGTATCCTATAAGATTATCCGGGATGAACAAAGTGTTTCAATTTATACCCCTTTGCTGGCATTCTAGTTTGCTTGCCAAATGCGTACTACATGACTGCTCACAACACCTTAATCATAAACAGCATAAAGAACCTCATCACACAAAAGGCCCTAATAGGCACAGAGCCCTTTGGAGGGTGAGGAAGCCCCATTAGAGAACCCAAAATTATTATTCTAAAAGTGGTTATTGGGTCAAAGCTTGCTTGCTGTGTTTTTGCTCTTAATGTGCTGAGGTTGTGCAGTGGAAACTATTGTTAATATAGCTAAAAATTTAGAAAAATAAGAGTTTAGCCCTAGTGTGGAAACAATAAGATAATTGTTAATTTTAACCAGGAATGCTAAACAGGGGCTGCCTCACCAGAGCTGCAGAGTCTTTGTGTGGTAAACCTTTTAGATAAATTTAACTGATAACTTCTGCAAAAAGGACTGACCTTTGTGTTAACAGGATTGTATTTCTACTATGTTGCAACCTGCTATACCATGAAACTGCAACTTTTCTTTTTTCTGTTAAGCTCAAGGCAAAATGGAACAATAAGGAATAGATTATGGAAAACAGCTTTGCATTCATCTAGGTCATAAAATGTCAATAGGCCCCAAGGCCAGAAGAAAATGTACAAAAATATACTATGGAAAAAGACTCTCAGAAACAAAGAAGTATGCAGAAAAACATCCTGGTTTCGTAAAGGGCAAACTGACATAATGTTAAACTAACTCTGTATGCTTATCTTTCACCTCCCCTTAGAAATGTACTAACTTAAGATATAAAAGCTACGGTGAAAAATAAAGCGCCGCCAGACCCTGCTCCACACCCCAGTCTGGTTTCTCTCTCTCTCTCTCTCTCTCTCTCTCTCTCTCTCTCTCTCTCTCTCTCTCTCTCTCTCTCTCTCTCGCCAATGCCATTCATCCTGAGGGTACCCGTGGATCCTGCTGAGGCTGGACCCCGGCATATATCTATGAGTTAAGAATAAAAGTAACTAAAGCACAAACTGGAAAACAAAACTAAAGCAACATACCAAGTGGGGATGAAACCAATGAAAATAAAACTAACGAAATATTGAGAGGAAAGGAAAGAAAGAAAAGAAACAAAGAATAGATATGCAGAGTTAAATAGAGGTAGATGAACAAGATTTGCATACATTAAAGTTAAACTGCAATGGGACAAGAACAGTGGAAAGGCAAACTGTGGAATAAATGTAGAAAAATATGTTTTAAAAATTAATAATTAAAGCAATAAAAAATTGAAAAGAATAAAAAAATAAAAAATAAAGGGAAAAAAGGAAAACTCCAAAGAACTGAAAAGCCCAACATAGAAGGCAGAGGTTTATAACAACAGTAATAAGTGTGACTGAATATACACATATACATATACACCCATAAGCAAAATCAAAACACTCCAGTACAATAGATTGACCTGGTGAACAAAGGAAACCAAAAATTATATATACCAGGGCAGAACCACCTGAAGCACAAACTGGAAAACAAAACTAGAGCAAGGTGCCAATTGGAGAATAAAGCATTGAAAATAAATCTAACAAATATGTGGAGACAAAAGGAAAGAAAGGAAAAATACATATTCAAAATTAAATAGAGGTACATAAAGAAGATTTATTTACATTAAAGAGTAACTGAACAGGGAAAAGAACAGTAGGAAAACTAAACAAGGAATAAGTGAAAAAAAAATAATGATAGGTTTAAAAAATAAAAAATTAAAATTAAAAAGAGAGATTTTTTTAAAGGAAAACTCCACAGAATTGCAAAAGCTGAACATAGAGACAGAGGTTTATAACAACAATAAAAATGTGACTGAGGGGGGAAAAAAAGCTCAAAACCTTAATTAGAATTCATAGTGCCAATAAAATTGGCAACTACAAAGGGGCGGGGGGAGGCAGGAAGGAAAGAAAAACAAAAAACAAAATTGAAAAGAATCTACAGAGCAAGTCAAAACATGAGAATAATACATGTTTTTCTTGAGTCACTGCTATCAGAGTCCTTTCCCTTGCTGGAAGTCACAGTCCACCTCACCTCCCTAGGATGCCCTCCAAAACTGATCTCTGGACCTGATTTGGGGGCAGCTTAGATCTTAATCTGGTACTACTCCTATATGTTCTTGCCTCCAATGTTCACAGCTATCAGAACTAGGGCATTTTCACTTGTGGGAGATCAGTCAATGTCCTTTTATATATTCCATAGACACAGAGTCTGCCTAGTTGATCATATGGATTTAATCTGCAGCTTGTACAGGTGGTAGGAAAGTTTTGGGTCTTCTTCCTTAGCAACACTGCCCCTAGGTTTCCATTGTGGTTTTATTTCCACCTCTACATGTGGATCATCCACTGGGGTTTGCGCTTGAGGCTGCCCTGGAGGACTTGGGTTTGCCCCTGTGAGGGCCAGATGTGGAGGTGCAACTGCTTGGGTCACAGGGGTCCTGGCAGCACCAGGTACTCAAGGGAGTTGGTGGCTAGGGCAGCAGGAAATATAGTGCTCTAGAAGGGTATGTCAACCAGTATTGGCCAATACGCACCAGGATTCTTGCATGTAGAAGCCCCCTCCCTGACAGAGAAGCCTGGCAGGCCACAGTCTACAGTGTCGCAAAGAGTCGGACACTACCTAAGTGACCATGTATGCATAGACACAAGACTTTTTTGGCCTCTGGCAGCTCTGCCCCAGTGAGAGTTGAGCATGAAAGTGGCTCAATTTCTTGACTTGTGGGGACCCTGGTGGCGCCAAGTGTGCAGGGACATGGACTGCCTCTGCCACAGGAGTTTTGGCCCTACCAGAGTCTTTTTCCCAGCATCTTGTAGCTGGCAATCAGGAGGCCTCTTTCACCACTCTTTCTCCATAGCTCCACTCTTTTTCAGGCACTTAGAGGGCTCCCTTGCCTGGGGTAGTTCTCTGTTGTTTGGAGCATCAGGCACATAGAGGGGCCCCCTGGGTGGGGTCCTACTCTGTAGAATGGTGAGTCAGGCACTTGATGGGCCAGCCTCTCTATTGTTCAGCTGCCTATGCTGCTGGGTGCAGAGAGAGAGGCTATGGTGATGACTCCACCCACTACGATTGACTCAGCAGTATCCCCTTGCTTCCATGGTGCCTGGTATTCCTCCACAGGCATTTCCCACCCTGATCTCCTCCCTCACATCCTATCAGTCCGCCTCTCTGCAGTCAACAGCAGCCCTCGCCCTGGGGCTGCTCCACAATCCCCAAACTCCAACTCCCAACTGCTTTGCCTTCTAGGGGACCTGTGTCCCTGTCTGGAGTGTGTGTGACTGTGGCAAGGACTGTCTGATTCTCATTCCATTTAGGCCACCACAGATCAGTTGTTTCACTCTCAGCTTAAAATATTTCTCCTCTGATCCAGACAGTTGCTCCCATGTGGGGATTGGACACCGGCTTCAGTTCTCCCACCCACCGAGGGCAGGTCCAGGCCTATTAACACTCCTGTTTTTCCCCCTAGTTCTTTCATCCTACTAAGTGTTGTGGTTCTATATATTCTTTTCCACTGGTCCCGTACTCCTGTCAGGTCTCAGCTGGTGTTCTGCAAGCATTTCTGTGTCTGAAGGTTTATTCCTGATGTATCTGTGGAGAGAAATGTACTCCATGTCCAGCTACTGTTCTGCCATCTTGTTCATCTCAACTTTTTGACTATTAGAAATAAGACTGCTATGAACATTCATGTGCACATCTTTGGGTAAACATGTTTTACACATAGTGAGGTGACCATGAGTCCTAGACTTGAAGCAAGAGAGCTCCATGTGGAGAAAGGGCAAGTGTATTCAGTGCAGTCTCACAGCCTGAAGACAGTGCTTTCAGACTGGAAACTAGAAGACTGAGGAGAGATACGTGAACACTGGGAAAAGGAGGTGGATGGAAAAGGTTTCTGGTAGGTGGCCCAGAATTAAATGGTCCTCAAGATGCTTTAGGACCACCTTGTAGGACGAAAGTGGAATGATTCTCATTTCCACAGACACTTCAGTATAGCCTAATTATCATGGAAGGATTTTAGGCAAGATATTAAAAGCTAGATAATGGTGAATATGAGAGAGAACAGAATCAGAGCCTGAATACTGTGGCTGTAGGGAAGGTTTGGAGGAGACACACTCACCCTGCCTTGTGATCCATCAGAGTTGACTTAGAGAGATGAGTATGGCAGGTGAGTTTGGAGGGCTCTTTAGGGGCATTAAAAATGCCTCATTTCACCCACCAAATCTCCCACCAAATCATCTGAGTTGCTCCCCATTCTCCCTTAGAGGTGTCAGGATTGAGCCTTGTGATGTCAATTCTCATCATTGGCTGGGGAAGTGACTTGCTGACCTCATAAAGCATAAGGGTGTGAACCCCTGGGGAGGGGTATATAGAGGGGTGCTCAGGGGCTCTGGAGCAGACCACTGGGAGTCTTCAAAATGACTAAGGTGACTTGGAAGCCACAAGGCTCTAGAGCAGTTATGAAACAGCCGACTGTAGATACCCAGGAGGAAAAGATGAAAACCTCCTGTCAACTGAGGTCCACAAAAGTGTCAAGGTGAGCTGAACCCACCCAAGCTCCTCTTGCCAGTTGACACCGCCCCATGAGACCCCCTCCCCTGCCCTTGCCTGGCACATAGCCCTTCTCTGGCCATACTCCTTCTCCTGAAGCCATCATTCCCATCCATCTTCACCCTCTTCCTCAAACAAATGCCGTTCTGTTCTCCCTCTCTTGTTTTCTCCAGGTGGTCAGGGTAACCATGAGGGTGAATAAGCTGTCTGGTCCTCAGCTCCGTTTTGTTCATTGGAAGATTTTTGATTACAGTTTCAATTTCCATGCTTGTGATGGGTCTGTTGAGATTATTTCTTCCTGGTTCAGTTTTGGAAGGTTAAACTTTTCTAAGAATTTGTTCATTTCTTCCAAGTTGTCCATTTTATTGTCATATAGCGGCTGATAGTAGTCTCTTGTGATCCTTTGCATTTCTGTGTTGTCTGCTGTGATTTCTCCATTTTCATTTCTAATTTTGTTGATTTGATTCTTCTCCCTTTCTTTCTTGATGAGTCTGGCTAATGGTTTGTCTATTTTATTTATCTTCTCAAAGAACCAGCTTTTACTTTTGTTGATTTTTGCTATAGTCTCTTTTGATTTTTTTTTCCATTTATTTCTGCCCTACTTTTTATGATTTCTTCCCTTCTTCTAACCCTGGGGTTCTTCACTTCTTCTTTTTCTAGTTGCTTTAAGTGTAAAGTTGGGTCCTTTATTTGACTTTTCTCTTGTTTCTTAAGATAAACTTGTATTTCTATGAACCTTCCCCTTAGCACTGCTTTTATTGAATCCCAAAGGTTTTCAGTTGTCATGTTTTCATTTTCATTTGTTTCTATGCATATTTGGTTTCTTTTCTGATTTTTTCTCTTATATGTTGCTTATTCAGAAGTATGTTGTTAAGCCTCCATACGTTTGTATCTTTAATAGTTTTTCCCCCTGTAGTTGACATCTAATCTTACCACATTGTGATCAGAAAATATGCTTGAAATGATTTTGATTTTTTTTCAATTTAACAAGGCTAGATTTATAGCCCAGGATGTGATCTATCCTGGGGAATGTTTCGTGTGCACTTGGGGAAAAGGTGAAATTCATTGTTTTGGTGAGAAATGTCATTTTGATATCAATTAGGTTTAACCGCTCCATTGTATCATTTAAAGTTTGTGTTTTCTTGCTAATTTTCTGCTTGGTTGATCTATTCATAGGTGTGAGTGGGGTATTAAAGTCTCCCACTATTATTGTGTTATTGTTAATTTTCCCTTTCGTACTTGTTAGCATTTGCCTTACATATTGAGGTGCTCCTATGTTGGGTGCATATATATTTATAATTGTTATATCTTCTTCTTGGATTGATCCTTTGATCATTATGTAGTGGCCTTCTTTGTCTCTTTTCATGTCCTTTATTTCAAAGTCTATTTTAACTTATATGAGTATTGCTACTCCTAATTTCTATTGCTCACCTTTTGCATGAAACACCTTTTTCCAGCCCTTTACTTTCAGTCTGTATATGTCCCTTGGTTTGAGGTGGGTTTCTTTTAGACAGCATATATAGTGGTCTGATTTTGTAAGCATTTTACAATACTTCCTTTGTCATCTATCTATCCATTTGTCCATCCCTCTATACAATTAACAATCAATCTTTTTCCTTTGTGCATTCTGTGGTAAATTGCAGACTTCAGTATGTGTCTTTTCAAGTATCTCAGCAAGCCTGCCATTAAGTAGTGAGATGTGTTTGTTTACAGCAATTTTCTTTGGATATTAACTTTACACACAATGAAATATAGCAATCTTTTATTTCCCCAGTCATGCTACTTTCTAACTGAAGTATAGTTGATTTACAATGTTGTGTTAATTTCTGCTTTACAGCGAAGTGATTCAGTTATACACATATATGTGTATATATACATTGTGTGTGGATCTATATATATACACATTCTTTTATTTAATCTTTTTTTTTTTGCTACACCGTGCAGCAAGTGGTATTAGATCCCCGACCAGGATTTGAACCTGCATGCCCTGAAGTGGAAGTCTGGAGTCTTAACCCCTGGAATGCCAGGGAAGTCAATCTCTTAACCCCAATCTCTTACTCCATTTCTCCCCCAATTCTCTCTGCCTTGGAAGTCATAAGTCTGTTTCTATGTCCATGAGTGTGTTTCTGTTTCATACATATGTTCATTTGTGTCTTATCTTAGATTCCACATTTAAATGATATCATTTGGTACTTGTGTTTCCCTGTGTGCCTCACTTCACTTACTATGATCATCTCTCGGTCCATGCATGTTGACTCAAATGGCTTTATTGTAGTAGCTGTACATATTCTTGTATCTTTTGAACCATAGATAGAAATATTCATCTATGGTTATTTTCCCAGATATATTATTAAAAGGTGTGTAGTAAACCACTCTTGGTATAGTACATCCATTTTGAGTCTGTATTAGGATTTTATATGCATATGTCAATCAGTTCACTTCAGTTACTCAGTTGTGTCCAACTCTTTGTGACCCCATGGACTGTTGCATGCCAGGCTTCCCTGTCCATCACGTACTACCTGAGCCTGCTCAAACTCAGGTCCATCGAGTGGGTGATGCCACCCAACCAGCTCATCCTCTGTCATCCGCTTCTCCTCCTGCTTTCAACCCTTCCCAGCATCAGGGACTTTTCCAATGAATCAGTTCTTCACATCAGGTGGCCAAAGAATTGAAGTTTCAGTTTCAGCATCAGTCCTTCCAATGAATATCCAGGAATAATACCCTTAAGGATTGACTGGTTTGATTTCTTTGCAATCCAAGGGACTCTCCAGAGTATATATGGGTATGAATAAATATTTATTGTGCTTATGCTTCGTCTTTTGGAGAAACAGAAGAATACTTATGAATATAACTCAAAAAATGTCAATGTATTCTTTTATATGTACATGTGGGTATGAATAAATGTTTGCTATGCATATGATGCCCTCTCAAGGAGAAACAGAAAAATGCTAACATATGGAATTTATAAAATCCAAATGTATTCACTCATATGTATATGTGTAGCACAGAAACTGTCCTCAATGCTTTGTGGTGACCTAAATTGGAAGGAAATTTTAAAAAGAGGTTATGTTTATACACACACATGCTTGATATGCTTTGCAGTAGAGCAGAAAGTAACACAACCTTGTTAAGCAACTACATGTGTACATAGTGTAGGCTCCATTTACTGGAAGTTCTAGATGAAGCAAAAGTAATCTAAACTAATAGAACTGAGAACAGGGGTTGAATGGGGGAAGGACAGTGTGGGGAAGTGTACTAAAGCGATTCTCTAGGATGATGGGGGGAAATGCAGTGAGCATTAGCTATATAATCTTGGTGATATTACAGAAATATGTATGCAATGCAAATTCCAAAAAGGGTATTACTAAGTGGCTCCATGCAATTATAAATTTACTAGATAATGTCAAATTGTCCTTCAGAAATTTGCATCACACTATGCTTTCACATCACTGCTGAAACACTCATTTTCCAATTCTTCATCCTCAATTTGGAGGAAAAATTTGGTATTTTTCAAATTTCTCATTGAACTTTGACAATTTACATGGTGAGAAATTGTATTCTATTATTGTTTTGGTTTGCATTTCTTTTATTACCAATTAGGTTCCACATTTCTTCCTGATTTTCAGTAATTTTTTTTCTGGGTAATTCTCTGTACCCTGGTTTACTTCATGATTCTCTTCTATTGGGTTTTTCATCTTCTTTTCTTATTTTAACTTCGGACTCTGCATAAATGAGGTAAATGAGTCCTTTGTCAGCTATCTTCCAAATATTTTTCAATTGTCATTTTATAAATCCTTGTTTATTGTGTATCCAGCCATGCAGGAATTTTACTACAAAGAAAGTTATGTAAATCTTCCCTTTTAAGCTTCTGGCAAAGATCATGTAAAATAAGAAATTTAAATAATTGCCCAAAACTCTAGGAAGCTAGAGGGTGTGGTTAAAAGAATCGGGAGGTGGCCAACTCTGTCTGAATTGCTCCCCATCCTTCCCTAGAGGTATCAGGATGGGGCTTTGTGATATCAAGGCTCACCCAGGGCCACCATTGGCTGGGGAAGTGACTTGCTGACCTCATAAAGCATAAGGGTGTGGCCCCCTAGGGAGGGGTATATATAGGGGTGCTCAGGGGCTCTGGAGCAGACCACTGGGAGTCTTCAGAATGACTAAGGTGACTGGGAAGCCACAAGGATCTAGAGCTGTTATGGAACAGCCGACTGTAGATACCCAGGATGAAAAGATGAAGACCTCCTATCAACTGAAGTCCAAAGGAAGTGTCAAGGTGAGCTGAACCCACCTAAGCTCCTCATGTCTTTCTCTGTTTGACTTATTTAGTATGATCATCTCTAGGTCCATCCATGTTGAAAACAAATATCATTATTTCATTCTTTCCTATGGCTAACATTCCATTTTATGCATAATATATCTGTCTTTATTCATTCACCTATCTACGGGCATTTAAGGTTGTTTCCATGTCTTTGCTACTGTACATTGTGCTACTATAAACACTGTTGTGCATATCACTTTTATGATGGGAGTTTTCATCTTGCTGGATATATTCTGAGTAGTGAGACTGTTGGATCATATGGTAACTGTATTTTCAGAGTTTTTAAAAAACTCTATACCGGGGAGGGAGTTGGGAGGGTGTTTCAAAAGGGAGGGGATATATGTATACATATGACTGATTCATGTTGAGGTTTGACAGAAAACAACAAAATTCTGTAAAGCAGTTATCCTTCAATAAAAATCTAAAAATTAATTGTAAGAGAAATGTTTACTGTTTTCAATAGTGGCTGCATCAGTTTCTTGACTTTCATGTGTAGGATGTTGTTAATCTTACTGCAGTACATGATTGGCTTACATGTGTTTTTTAAAATCTGTTTGTTTTTTTTCTTAAATACTCTTAGGAGTGGAGTTGCCAGATCATATGGTCAGTCTCTTGTGTTCTTTACAAGGCACTTTGTAGTGACATTTATAATGGCTCCTACCAAATGTACCCCACTAGTACCATAAAGATTCCCCTTTAAAAATGTTTCTCGGCACTTCTCTCCCGAGAACCATCGCTCAGGCCGGGCCTAGCAGGGAACAAACGAGGCCCCTGAGAGCTCCATCCAGTTCGCCGGATAACAGCCCACAGCAGAATTCGGAGTCAGCAATGGCTAAACCCCAGGTGGTTGTAGCTCCTGTATTAATGTCTAAGCTGTCTGTAAACGCCCCTGAATTCTACCCGTCAAGTTACTCTTCTAATTATACAGAATCCTATGAGGATGGCTGTGAGGATTATCCTACGTTACCAGAATATGTTCAGGATTTTTTGAATCATCTTACAGAACAGCCTGGCAGTTTTGAAACTGAAATTGAACAGTTTGCAGAGACCCTGAATGGCTGGGTTACAACAGATGATGCTTTGCAAGAACTTGTGGAACTCATCTATCAACAGGCCACATCTATCCCCAATTTCTCTTACATGGGAGCGCGCCTCTGTAACTACCTGTCCCATCATCTGACAATTAGCCCACAGAGTGGCAACTTCCGCCAATTGCTACTTCAAAGATGTCGGACTGAATATGAAGTTAAAGATCAAGCTGCAAAAGGGGATGAAGTGACTCGAAAACGATTCCATGCGTTTGTACTCTTTCTGGGAGAACTTTATCTTAACCTGGAGATCAAAGGGACAAATGGACAGGTTACAAGGGCAGACATTCTTCAGGTCGGTCTTCGGGAGTTGCTGAATGCCCTCTTCTCTAATCCTATGGATGACAACTTAATTTGTGCAGTAAAATTACTGAAGTTGACAGGGTCAGTTTTAGAAGATGCCTGGAAGGAAAAGGAAAGACTGACATGGAAGAAATTATTCAGAGAATTGAAAATGTTGTCCTAGATGCAAATTGCAGCAGAGATGTAAAACAGATGCTTTTGAAGCTTGTAGAACTCCAGTCAAGTAACTGGGGTAGAGTCCATGCAGCTTCAACATACAGGGAAGCAACACCTGAAAATGATCCTAATTATTTTATGAATGAGCCAACATTTTATACATCTGATGGTGTTCCTTTCACTGCAGCTGATCCAGATTACCAAGAGAAATATCAAGAGTTACTTGAAAGAGAAGACTTTTTTCCAGATTATGAAGAAAATGGAACAGATTTATCAGGGGGTGGTGATCCGTACTTGGATGATATTGATGATGAGATGGACCCAGAGATAGAAGAAGCTTATGAAAAGTTTTGTTTGGAATCAGAGCGTAAGCGAAAACAGTAAAGTTAAATTTCAGCGTATCAGTTTTATAAAGCAGTTTAGGTTATGGTGATTTAGCAGAACACAGGAAAGCAAGAAAATGTGTCACACTTATACCAAATTAAGGGTGTTGAGTTATGTTACTAATGTATGCAACTTTAATTTTGTTTAACACTCTCTGCCAAAATAAACTTTATTCCCTATAACTTAAAATGTGTATATATATATAATAGTTTATTATGTACAGTTAATTCCACTGTTTTGGCTGCAATAAAATCGATTTTGAAAAAAAAAATAAAAAAAAATAAAAAATGTTTCTCTACAATGTCTTTGTATACTATTTGATACTTTTTCACTACTCAGAGGTGATACCTCATTAGTATAGTTTGTGTATCTCTAATAATACACCGGGCTTCCCAGGTGGCAATGTCGTAAAGAATCCCCCTACAAAGGCAGGAGTCAAAGGAGATGTAATTTGGGAAGATCCCCTAGAGGAGGAAGTGACAACTCACTCCAGAATTCTTGCCTGAAAAATTCCATGGACAGAAGAACTTGGTGGGCTATGGTCTCTGGGATCACAAAAAGGTGAACTCGAAAGAGTTCACAGTAATTCACTATAATGAGCATATTTCATGTGCTTTTAAAGAAATACTGAGAATTGTATTTACCTGTTGATATTTGCTTCCAGATACGGTGTGCTATTTGACATTTTTCATTCACAGGAGACTGCTAGCAATTTTTGAAAAACATATCATTTAAAGCCCAGCAGCCTTGGGAATATTAAGCGATTATGTTTTGGTTTTTTTAAAAGCACTTTGAGCTGTATTTAACTGTTGATGTTTTCTTCCTGAGAGTGTCCTGGATTGTCTTTTTCACTTTTATTTATTTATTTTTTTGGATGAGTGACTCCTGTCATGTTCAAGGGTAGGTGTCATGTCGAGTCCAGCAATAGGACCTTGTGAATATCAGATGTCCATCAGTGATAATTTTAAGGCTGCTGATACAGAGAAAACACTCCTTGCTGCAAGGCTTTATTATTCGCTCCTCTTTTAGGATGGCCTGTTCTGCCTAAGAGTTTTTATCAGGTCTGGAAGTACATTTGAGTAGAACGAGCCAGAGGATGCCACCAAACCTGGTGTCTCCTCACTCTTGGATCTCTGAAGTAAATGTTCTTATTCTCTTTAAGTTGAAGTCAAGGATGAGTAGGTTTTATGTGTACAGATTCTTGTTCTGAGACACTGAGACTACTCTATGTATTCAGCTGTGCTTGCTTTTCCCTACATATTATTGGAAATTGTTTCGTCTACCACTCTCACTGCAATAGATTTACATGGATTTTGTATTTCATATGTATCTGCGGGAAGAAATTAATACCAAGTTCCAGATGTATCCCTTCTATCCACCAAGGTGCTCAGCCACCCATAAGTTTCTTGCCAGGTTGGATGTCCACCTCACATTTGCGTGGGTGCTCACTGCAGTGAATTTTTGTATCCCAAAACTCCATTATGTCCCATGATGTTTCTTGAATTGCTCCTTCACTCAGTGTGATGATTTCTGGATTTATCTCTATTGCTGAAGATGGCCTACTTTCACTTTCAATCCTTGATTCAAAATTCATTCCAGACCTATATCACACTTCTTTATCCATTCCTCTGTCCAGGTACACGATATGAACTTTCATCTTTTTGATGTTCTGAATGGTGTGGCAGAATCCATTTTGGGGTGGGTGGTGTTTGAAATCTGTTCATGTCTGAAATACTCCAGGAGAGGATCTGATTTATCATACTGTCTCTACCTCTTTATTTATTTATTTTTCTCTCATGGAAGTGCACTTTTCTAGTCATGGTCATAGTGGCTCTTACCATGTCCATCCCACCAGTACCCTAAAGCATCCACTGTACTAATGCTACTCTACCATTGATTCCATGTCCAGCATTTGACAGTGGCCTGTTTCCATGCTCAGGCAGAGGTGATAATGTCCTCACAGCTTAGATGTTTGTATCTCTTAGAATTCGCCCTATGTGCCCATTGTCATGTGCTTTTATAAAAAACATGGAATTGTGTTTACCTGTTCATATCCTCTTCCTGTTAGCTTCTCCTGTGTTTACTGTATTAATTTTCCCCTCTGTGAGCCCTGGAAATTTGTTAAGGGTGGGTGGGTATCAGTTGGAGCTCAGCACCCTTGTGAACAGTGTGGCCATCAGCAAGCATTTTAAGGTTGCTGTTAGAGGAAATGTCCACAAGGCGGCAGCATTTTTCATTCCCTCCTCTTGTTCCTATGGTAACAGCAGCCTCGGAGGTTATTCCAGGCCTGGTTGTAAATAAGAGTAGAATGAGGCACAAGATGACACCAAAAGTTTTTGTCTCTTTAGCCTTTGAGGTTTGTCTTTAAGTCTAACTTTATTTCTTATTTAAGACTCTTCACACCATTGTAGTCATTGCAGGGAAACATTTTCTCCTTCCTTTCCACGGATACCTGGAGGTATTCAACTGTCGTTATTATCATAGCTATCTTTTAGGATCTGTTGAAGACATGTCTCTTGATACAGGAGGTCCATGTGGATTATGAATTGCATAGGTATTTGTGGGTACAACTTTATTCCAGTCTTCACCTTTCGGCCTCTCACCCACCGATACCCTTTGCTAACTGTTACCAGGAACCTAAGTCCACCTCACTTTTGTTTGGGTACTCATCTCCATCAATATGTTTTTTAATCCCCTCTGGAAGGTATATGTTGTGATTTGTCTTTAATCTGCCCTTCTTTACTTACAGTGATTCACTCTAGATTTCTGTCTATCCCTGAAAATGGCATTTTTTGCATTTTCATAATGTCAGAGTCATATTTCATTGTGGCTCTATGTCCAATTTCTTTCTCTTTTCGTTTGCAGCCAACGATTCTCTTTCCTTTCATCTCTTGGGCATTGTGAATGCTGCTGAAGTGCATTTTTGTGGGAGTCGGGGTGTGGGCATGTTTTCCATGATCTGTTGGTTTCTCAAATGCTCTGGGATTGGAACCACCACATGATATCATGTGTCCCATTTTGTGATTCCAGGGCATTTTGACAGTCTTGCCCATGAATGTTCTGGTCACTTATCTACCACCAGGGGCATATAAGGGACGCTTTACTAATATTGCTCTACTCTTTCTTGTCTATAGAGTTTTGGATAATGGCCTGTTTGGTTTCTCACTAGAGCTATTGCATTGCAGTTTAATTTTTCGTATCACTGATTATGAAGCAAATGAGGCACATTTCCAGAGGCTTCTTTCTAAGCATTGACTGGCATTTACCTGTTGAAATTTCCTTCCTTATCGTGTGGTGTGTTCTTGTTTTTATTTCGGTGTGCTACCCCTGGCCATTTTGTAAGGGTAGGTGTCATTTAGAGCCTGGTCGCCTTGTGAATAATCAGTGTCTATCAGCCTCAGGTTTATGGTTGCTGCTCCCGAAAGTGGCCACCAGGAGGCAGCATTTCTTTGGGTTCTCCTCTTGTTACTACAGTAACTGCATCTTTAGAGGTATGAGCAATTTCTGCTTGTAAATGAGAGTAGAATGAACTAGAGGAAGCTCTGCCCCCGACCCGGAAATCTTGTGTTTCCTTCACTCTCGGTTTTCTTGTAGTTCATATTTCTTGTTTAATGAAGCTGATGTACAGAGTTGCCTTTGTTGTGGCTGTACCAATTCTTGCTCCCTTACACCAATACATAGAGGCATTCAGCAGTGTTTATTTCCTCCGACCTGCTCTCAGAAAGTATGTAGTATATCACTCTTGCTAAGTCGGTCCCTGTGGATTATGTATGTGACAGGTATTTGTGGGAATCCATGAATTTCAGCCTACCAATGTAAGCCTTCCTCTCACCCATTGCCTTTGCTAAGCATCAGGGTGTTCCCAGCACTGATGGGAACCCACTTAACCTCAGTTGGTGTACTCACTGGCAGCAATATTGTCTGTCCAGTCTGAAAGGTAAATGCTATGGCACAGCTCTCATCTGCCCTTCTTCACTGACTCCGATTATCACCACACATATCTGTACCTCTGACAATGGCATTATTTCCTTGTTTCAATGCCTGAGTCATATTCCATCATGAACCCGGATTCCATTCCTTGATCCATTCATCTCTTCCTCACTGTGTACTTTCTTTACATTCATCTCTGGGCACTGGGATGCTGCTGCAGTGCATGCTCTCTTGCCTGTGGTTTTCAAAATCTGTGTATTTCTGAAGTATCCTAGGAGTGGAAAGGCCTAGTCATACTGTCTCTTTTGTTTCTGTAAAGTCACATGGACAGTGATTTTTATACTGGCTCTTCCCATTGATATGCCTCACTAGTATAAAAGGATCCCCCTCACTAATGTTAATCTACCATTTCTGGTCTGTACCATTTTCCATGGTGGCCTTTTCCAGTGCTCAGAGTTGATGTCTCGTGGCAGTTTAGATTTTGTATCTCTGATAAGAAACACTGTTTAGTACTATTCATGGGCTTTTTACACTATTCATAGGGGTTTTGGTTTTTGAAAGCACTTTGAGTTGTATTTTCCTGGTTATGTTTACTTCCAGAGTGTGTCCCGGTTTTGTTTTGGTTTTTGTTTGTTTCTAATATTATTATTATTATGTTTGATGTGTGACCCCTGACATGTTGAAGGTTAGATGTCATGTTGAGTCCAGCGGCCTTATGAATATCAGATGGACATCAGCAATAGTTTGAAGGCTGCAATTACAGAGAAAAGCCTCCATGCTGCAAGGATTTTTTTTATTCCCTCCTCTTTTAGGATGGCTACTGTTGTCTTAGTGTTTTTGTCATGCTTGGTTGTATATTAGAGTAGAATTAGCCAGAGAAGCCACCAAACCTGGTATCTCCTCACTCTCCTTAGCTCAGCCCACCTTAGCTTAACTCCCCTTACCTTAGCTCTCCTTAGCTCAGCTCTCCTTAACTCAGCTGTCTGTAGCTCTCCTTAACTTAGCTCTCCTTAGTTTAGCTCTCCTAAGCTCAACCCTCCTAGCTGTCCTTAGTGGAGCCCTCCTTAGGATAGCTATCATTAGCTCTGCTCTCCATAACTTTCCTTAGCTCAGCTCTCCTTGGTATAGCTATGATTAGCTCGACTCTCCTTAGGTTAGATTTCCTTAACACCACTCTCCTCTCATTAGCTTAGCTCTCCTTACCTCAGTTCTCCATAGTTCAACTCTCCTTAGCACAGCCCTCCTTAGGATAGCTATCATTAGCCCAGCTCTCCTTCAGTCAGTCAGTTCAGTCGCTCAGTCTTGTCTGACTCTTTGCAACCCCGTGGACTGCAGCACACTTGGCCTCTCTGTCCATCACCAACTCCTGGAGTTTACTCAAACTCGTGTTCAAGTTGGTGATGCCATCCAACCATCTCATTCTCTGTTGTCCCCTTCTCCCCCTGCTTTCAATCTTTCCCAGCATCAGGCTCTTTTCGAATGAGTCAATTCTTCACATCAGGTGGCTAAAATATTGGAATTTCAGCTTCGCCATCAGTCCTTCCAATGAATATTCAGAACTGATTTCCTTTAGGATGGACTGCTTGGATCTCCTTGCAGTCCAAGGGATTCTCAAGTCTTCTCCAATACCACAGTTCAAAGGCATCAGTTCTTCAGCACTCAGCTTTCTTTGTAGTCCAACTCATACATCCATACATGACTACTGGAAAAACCATAGCTTTGACTACACGGATCTTTGTTGGCAAAGTGATGTCTCTGCTTTTTAATTTGCTGTCTACGTTGGTCATGAGGTTTCTTCCAAGGAGTAATCATCGTTTCATTTCATGGATTTAGTCACCATCTGCAGTGATTTTGGAGCCCTAAAAATAAAATCTGTCACTGTTTCCACTGTTTCCCCATCTATTTGCCATGAAGTGATGGGACCAGATGCCATGATCTTAGTTTTCTGAATGTTGAGTCTTAAGCCAACATTTTCACGCTCCTCTTTCACTTTCATCAAGAGGCTCTTTAGTTCTTCTTCACTTTCTGCATAAGGGTGATGTCATCTGCATGTCTGAGATTATTGATATTTCTCCCAGCAATCTTGATTCCAGCTTGTGCTTCATTCAGGCCAGCGTTTCTCATGAGGTACTCTGCATATGAGTTAAATAAGCAGGGTGACAATATACAGCCTCGACGTACTCCTTTCCCTATTTGGAACCAGTCTGTTCCATGTCCAGTTTTAACTGTTGCTTCCTGACCTGCATATAGATTTCTCAAGAGGAAGGTCAGGTGGTCTGGTATTCCCATCTCTTGAAGAATTTCCCAAAGTTTGTTGTGATCCACTCAAAGTCTTTGGCACAGTCAATAAAACAGAATTAGATGTTTTTCTGGAACTCCCTTGCTTTTTGATGATCAAACAGATGTTCCAATTTGATCTCTGGTTCCTCTGCCTTTTCTAAATCCAGACTGGACATCTGGAAGTTCATGGTTCACATACTGTTGAAGCTTGGCTTGGAGAATTTTGAGCACTGTTTTACTAGTGTGTGAGATGCATGCAATTGTGCAGTAGTTTGAGCATTTCTTGACATTGCCTTTCTTAGGAATTGGAATGAAAACTGAACTTTGCCAGTCCTGTGGCCACTGCTGAGTTTTCCAAATTTGCTGGCATATTGAGAGCAGCACTTTCACAGCAACATCTTTTAGGATTTGAAATAGCTCAGCTGAAAGATCCCCAATCTTTACCATCTGAGGACCCCAGTTCCTTCAGCCCTTGTGACCCAGATCTCCTCAAGTCAAGTGACTTATCCCTTAGACATAGATCCCACGTTATGCCCAGATTTTTCTGAGTCCCCAGACAGAGATCCTCAAAACCCTTCTTGGAGAAATATTCCCTCTCCTGCACTGGAACAGAGCCCTGTTTTCAGCCTGACCCCAGTCTGGAAGTTACAGCCTTCCAGGTCTCCTCAAGACTCCCTCCGTCACCCACAGACACATCCCTCCCAGTGCCTTTCCTCAGAGCGGCCAAACTGTCGGAGAACAAAAGAAACCAAATCTAATTCACATTAGGCTGGTCTGTCATAGCTGGTCAGGATCCGTCCTTCCCACCAATACCCTCACCCTGACTTTCCCCTCACCTTCCTGCCCTGGACATTCCACCCAAGGAAGACAGACAAGGCTCTGGACAGTGGTCTGGGCTTTCTCAGCATCTTCTTCTTCCACAGGCACCTTGACCTTGATGCAGTCCCATGACCATGAGCAGGTCTCCAGAGGAGAGTACTGGGGGAGATGCTGGGAGAACAGAGTGGAAGCCCACAGTGAGAGGCAGAGGCAGCAAAGTCTACCTCTACACCAGCTCTACAGGAAGGATATGGAGCTGGTCCCTGAAGGACCACAGACTGCTTGCTTGGACAGTTGAGTGAACTTCTCTGTGAAAGTACACAGAATGGGAATGCCTGGTCCTGTCTGAGATGGTGGGGTGGAGTGGGACAAACCAGGATACTAGCATTACCAACTGCTCTGTGTCCAGGGAGAGTTAGGAAAATGCTCAGTGTTTGCTCAGTTAAGCAGGACACAGTCAGGAAGAGAAGTCTTCATCCCTGTCTCACAGAGACCATCCATTAGGTTCAGGCTACTCCCTGCACAAAAGGTGGAGCAGAAGGCCCAGCTCTAAGGTCTGACTTATATCAGTAAACAACCGATGAAATCTATTATTTTCCTTAGGCCAAAGATGCTTTCAAAGACATTTCCATATACTTCTCCAAGGAAGAATGGGCAGAGATGGCAGAATGGGGAAAAATCTGATATAGGAATGTGAAAAGAAACTACGAAGTACTGCTTGCTATAGGTAACAGGAAGTGCTGGGTGCCTGTGAGCCTGGGAAACATGAAACAGGTCTTCACCCTCAGTGTTCACTTGGCCCGCTCTTAGGTGGCTTCGTCTGCTCACAGTTCCCTTTTGTGTGGAGACTAAGCTGGAGGAAATGTTTACAGTTTTGTACCAAAGGGAGGTTGACCCTGCAGTGCAGAGCAAACCTCTTGCCTTGTCCTTCATTCTCCCAGCCCATCTACCGATTTCCCTGACTTTGTGACACTTCCTATTGCTTCTGTGTTCTGTGCCTCCTTCTCAGTACAAGTATTTTGCTTCTTTCCAGGTCTCTGAGCCCCTCAACCAGCTTTCATGCATCACTGTAGGCAGGTCATCAAACCCCAGGCAAATGACACTGAGGATTCTGATGAAGAATGGACACCAAGGCAGCAAGGTGAGGGGCCAGGATGATTTAGAAGTGTCTTCCTGAAACAAGCCTGGGCTTAGGTCTCAACTGCATCTCAGACATTAGCAAAGAAAACATTTCCAGCATTCTGAAGTAGTTGTGGCTGAATATTGACATCAGCCTGAATGAAGGTGAAAGTATAGGTTTTCCAGTGTAATTCTCAAAAGTTTTATGTTTAAAATTTATCATTCTTTTTAAAAAGAATTATTTTTGCTAAATATTGTTAATGAAAGGCAATTAAAGAAATCTTAGACTATAAATTCACCAAAGAGATTCATAATACTAATCTCATAATAATTCAATTATTGGATTAAATCTCTTAGAAGAGGAAATTATTAATATATTATGATAAGATACATTATTTATGTATGTATATAAAATAACACCACATGATCTCCTTACCCTAAGTTGAAACTAATTCTTTATTTTGATTCTGGGAAAGGATTTGAGAGAACTATTTATTCTCCCTGATCTTTCCCACATTTCACTGACAAGAGACAGCATCAGGTAAATAAAAATGAAGTACACTCATTATAAAATAGAAGTGAGCAGCTCTCTTTCTCTTCTGCTGCTCAAAGAGTTTAGAAGAGGTAATCTGCCTAGACTGATGAAAACAATTTAGATCGTTCTATGATTCTCCATCTATGGATTTCTGTTCTCCCAGATTTTTAAAAATTATTTATTTAATTTTGGATGCATTGGGTCTTCGTTGCTGTGCATGGGGTTTCTCTGGTTGCAGTGACTGGCTTCTCATTGCAGAGCACATGCGGGCTCAGTAGTTTGTGACACACAGGCTTAGTTGTCCCACAAAAAGTGGAATCTTCCTGGGCCAGCGATTGAACCTGTGTCCTCTGCATCAGCAGGCAGATTCTCATTCACTGTGCCACCAGGGAAATCCATCTGTTCCCTTAGGTTATTAAAACTAGTGTAAGAGACATCAAAACCATAGGTTTTGACATGAAGAGAGATACTTCATAGGGAATACATACCCCATGGTTCACCATAGCTCTACAGAACTTCACTGACCTTCTTAACAATTTCTGAGTGTAGGGTTCACTATTGCTAACTATGTACACATTGCTCTACAACAAATCTGTAGAAAATTTTCATCTTGCATGATTGAAGCCCTATATCCATTGAGCAATTCTTCCAATTCTTCCTCCAATTCTTCCTCCTCACAGACCTTGGCAACCAGAATTGTATTTTCTGTTTCCATGGATTTGATTACTGTAGATACCTCATAAAAGTGGAATCATGCAATATTTGTCATTTTTGATGGGTTCATTTCACTTAGCATAATATCATCAAGGCCCATCCTTGATGTAGCATATGACAAAATTCTTTTTAGGGCTTCAAAACATTCCATTTGTGTGCATGTGTATATAATATATATAAGGTATATATAATCTTTATCTGTTTATCCACCAATGAACATTTAGACTGCTTTCACATCTTGCCAATTGGGAATAATGCTGCAATGACCATAGATGTGCACACTATTTATTCAAGATCTCGCTTTCAAATTTATGGAAATATACTCTAGAGTTGGATTGCTAGATCATACAGCAGTTCCAATTTTTTGAGGAAACTCCATACTGTTTTCTATAAAGGTTGAAACATTTTACATTTCCAACAAAAGTGTATAAGGGTTCCAATTTCTCCATATCCTTACCAACCTTGCTATTGTCTTTTTGTTCATATTGGCCATCACAGAAGGTATGAGATAATTTATGGTGTGGTTTAAATTTGTATTTCCCTATTGATTAGTAATATTGATCATCTTTTCATATGTCTGTTGGCCATTTGTGTATCTTCTTTGGAAAAATGTCTGTTCAGTTCCTTCTCCAACTGGGTTAGTCAGCTCAGGCTGCCATAACAAAACAGAGTGCATGGCTTAAACCACAGAATTTGTTTTCTTCCAATGAGGAAGTTTGATATCAGGGTGCCATCGTGGTCAATCTGGTTCTTTTCCTGGCTTATAGGTAGCCTTCATATTGGTGTATGCTTATCAACCCCTTATCAGAGACATATTGTACAAATATTTTCTGCAGTCCTGTAGGTGGTCTGTTCACTCCTTTCCTTTGTTTCACTCTGGTCCTCTTGTTTCACTCTGTGTCTTTTGCTGCACAGAGGTTTTAAGGTTAATAAAGTCTTATTTGTCTATTTTTACTTTGTTACTACTTGTGCACTTGGTATCAGATCTAAGGAATCGTTGCTGATTCAGTGTCGTGAAGCTTCACCTTTATTTTCTTCTAAGAGTCTTATGAAGTCTTACATTTAGGTCTTTAATCCAGTCTGAATTGATTTTTCTTCATGATGTAAAATCTTCATTATTTTGCATATGGAGAGTTTGTTTCCCCAGGACCATTCATTACAGGGATTAAACTTTCCCTGATGTCTTGACACCTTTGATGAAGATCATTAGACCATGTATCCAAGAGTTGACTTCTGGCTGTCTATTTTGTTCCACAGATTGATATGTCTGTCTTTATGCCAGTGGGCTTCCTCAGTGGCTCAGCAGGTGAAGAATCTGCCTTCAATGCAGGAGACACAGGAGATGTGAGTTCAATCCATGAGTTAAGAAGATCCCCTGGAGAAGGAAATGGCAACCCCCTCCAGTATTCTTGCCTGAGAAATCCCCTGGACAGAGGAGCCTGGTGGGCTACAGTCCAAAAGGTTGCAAGGAGTCAACACGAATGAGTGACTAAGCATGCACTTTATGCCGAAACTACACTCTTTTGGTTACTGTACCTTTGTAATATGCTCTGAAATCAGAGGCCTCCAGCTTTGCTGTTCTTTCTAAGTTTGTTTTGCCTGTTTGGGGTTCTCTGAGATTCCGTATTAACTGTGGGATGGATTTTCTATATCTGAAAAAAAAATCCATTTGGATTTTAATAGGAACTGCATTGAGGCTTTAAATTGCTTTGGGTAGTATGAACAGCTTAATAACATTGTCTCCAAATCCATAACCATGAGACACCTTTCCATTTACTTGTGTCAGATTCCTTTCAGTAATACTTTGTAGTTTTCAATGTACAAGTCTTTTATCTCCAGAAGGTCACTCCCAATTATTTCATTCTTTTTGATACTATTATAAATAAGGTTATCGGGGTTTCTCTGGTGGTCCAGTGGCTCAGACTCCACAGTCCCCATGCAGAGAACTTGGGTTTAATCTCTGGTCTGGGAACTAGATCCCACATGCTGCAACAAAGACCTGGCACAAATAAATAAACAAAAATAATTTTTTAAAAAATTTAAACTCATCTCATTAGAACTGTTTCAAATGAATTCTTTTTAATGGCTGAGTAATATTCCATGGTGTATACAAGTGCTCGGACCTGGTGCACTGGGAAGACCCAGAGGAATCGGGTGGAGAGGGAGGTGAGAGGGGGGATCGGGATGGGGAATACGTGTAAATCTATGGCTGATTCATATCAATGTATGACAAAACCCACTGAAAATAAATAAATAAATAAATAAAGGAGAAATTGAAAAAAAAAATTTAAACTCAGCTCCTGACTATAGCTTTAAAAAATAAAAAAATAAATAAATAGAATTATTTTCTTATTTTCCTTTTTGGAATGGTCATTGTTCATGCATGGAAAGATATTTGCATGTTGATTTTGTATTGTGCAACTTTCTGTGCAGGTTTTTTTTGTGTGTGTGTGTGTGGAATTGTAAAGATTTTCTGCACATAAAAGCATGCCCTCTGTGAACAGACATAATTTTACTTCTTTCTTTCCAAATGGAAGCCTTTGGTTTCCTTTTCTAATCTAATGCCCTGGCTAGGACTTCTAATATTATGTTGAATAGAAGTGTTGAGAATGGGCATCCTTGCCTTTTTTTTTCTTGATCTTAGAAGTTTTCAGCTTTTCACTGATGACTATGATGTTAGAGATAGACTTTTCATATATGATCTTTATTATATTGCAGTCATTTCCTTCTGTTTCTACTTTGTTGAGTATTTTTGTCATGAAAGGCTAGTAAATTTGTTAGATACTCTATGGACATAAGATGAAGCACAGATGAAGTTTTATTTTTTTTTTTAATTTTGAGAAAATTATGTAATGCTCCCATTGGAAGCATAGGAGTCAATGATACAGAAATCACTTTCCATTCCTCCTTTGGTAATCCTTGTCCTTGTCACTCTCTGGCTCAGAATCCTGTGTCCTTAATTAGAATGTCCAGCCAAAACACTGATTCTCATCATTTTTAAGGTAAACGTTCTTGGATGGCCTTTAGAGTGGAGCACAGCAAACACCAGAAGGTGAGTATTTCCCAAATCCTGTTGACAAAAATCCTCCTCATGGATCCAGTCACAGATGAGAATAAGAGAAAACACAGAGATCCTGGAGACTGCTGCCTTCCTGTCCTGAATCTTTAGCACAATATCTGATATCATCACCATCTTTATAGTTAGTAAGAACAGCAATGATAGTAGGCTGTTCTATTGTTACATTATTTTCACAATATTTCAGACTTTAAGTATTTTATGTGAATAAACTTACTTAAAAATTAAAACAATCCTACAGTACCTCTAAGTAGGTATATAGCTATCACCATTATAGATCAAGAAATTGAGGCAAAAAAAATGTTTAATTATGTATCACTGGTAGTGCAATCTAATCCAAAGCACCTTCTCCTAACTGGTTGAAACTTCCACAGTTCTATAAAGTTTATTCATATATCTTATTTATATATCTTTATATCATTCATCTGAGAGATGTTTTCAACCTCAGTTCTTTTGTTCTGTGCTAGTGAGGGATATGCTAAGACATCTGACTAAGGGAAGCTTAAGGATGTGTTGGGCAGTTTGTAAAGTGGACAGTCCAAGATGAAGAAGCTTAAGGACATGCTGGACAGTTTGTAGAGTGGATGGTCCAAGATACAGAAGGTGACATGATCCCTACCTCACAGCCTCCCACTCCAGTAAGAGGAAGCAACTCGCAGCCCTGACAAGCCTCAGGTTTATGACTAAAAACAACAAATAAGAAAATAACTGAAGGACTTCACATAGGTTTCCTGCTTTTGAGTAGAAACTCATCATCTGGACATGATTTCAAATGCTTATTCTTGTAGGAGGAAGTAATAAGTCCTTCCTCTGAGCTCTGATTAGACAACTCTCCTGTTTGGAATCATTTGTTTAGCCTGCCCCTGTGTTGTGAGCTTTGAGAGCCTAGCCCATACCCATTAATTCTCAGAAGTCCAGGTCCAGCTCAAAGTCCCTGAGGGCCCCCTAAATATTTTGTGAATGAGTGACTCCACATTTAAACATTCATCTAGGAATAAGAAGGTCAAGGAATGCTGAAGATAGTATTTAGTACAGTTTTAGTATATATTTATATATTCATTTAATTAATTATTAAATTCTATTATTTAATTATTAAATTAATTATTATAAATTAATTAAATTATAATGGTTAATTATTACAGTTAACAATTAATTAATATTAACTTTAAAATAATGTGACTATAATTAAAAATAATTAATTATACACTATAATATATAATATACTTAATTATAAGTATACCTAATTAATATTAATTATAATTGATATACTCAATTATAATTAATAACCACTAATTATTAAATTATATTGTTAACTACATTTATTAATATATAATATATCATATATGTTTATGTTTTATTATATATTTATATTTAGTATATATTCAAATATAGAGGTAGTTGAGGGGATATATTGATGGGAAGGACGTAGGCCCAAATTCATACTGTATTACATAGCTTACACAACGATTTGTTGAATGTTATTATATTTCATGTTCACTATAACATTAAGAATTAAAATATATACCAATTTATGGATCAGAAAACTGAGGAGAACCAACTAGTCATAAAGCCTTGTTCAAGCAGATTTGATGAGGCCAGCTACTTTAATTCCGAACATTGTCTCTAAGAGGACATGGCAACCTGCAACTTTCAGCTCATTTTCTTTACTGTCTAAATGAGTTTCTGCCGATTGTCTTTTCTCTTCTCAATCTCACTGCTTTGTCACCTTATTTTCCAGATGTGTTTTGTCCCCTCTGTAATTATCCATAGTTCCTGTTCCATCAAAGCTCCAATAATTAATAGAAAATCCACCAGATTTCTCTATAAACCCTTACCTCCAGCTATTCTCCCTGCCTTGCTCTCACAAGTTGAAGGGAAAGAACCTTAAGACATGAATTCTAGTTTTGATTCACTACCCACTTAGGTCCTTGTTTTACACTCCAGTGTTCAGACCACACCCTCCACCAGCTATTTCCAAGAATTTTCAAAGTATTAACTAAAGTCATGCATGTGAAAACACTTCATACAGTCCTAAGGAACTAAAGAAATGCATGTTGTCTTTTACTCACACAGAAGGCAATGTCCAGAGGACCATTAGGTAAGGTTTCTAGTTTGAAAGAGTTGCCAGGAGCAGCAAAATTGCTGAAGACGAGTGGCTCCAAGCAGGCTCAGAAACCAGTACCCCCTCCCAGAGAAGCAAGGACCCCTGGACAGCAACCCAGACAAAAAGTCGGTAAGAGAAAATTTGGGGAGTTCCTCTAATTACTTCCTCTAATCCCTGTAGAAAAGCTAAGTATGGCCTAGGTGTGTGGCATGGACTTTGGGTAGGCATGGCTTTAAGCTGGACTGATCTGAGACATGAAGTTAGCACTGGGGCCATGGGAAAATCTTATACATTTTCTGCGGTCCTGACTGCTTATCTGTAAAATGAAGATAAGGATACATAACTCATACAGTGTTTGAAAGCATTATATTAAATGCAAAAGTGCTGACCCCTACAAGTAGTTCAATAAATCCAGTTGTGATAATAAGGACCACACTGTGTTAGTGTTTATGCCCAGACCTCTGCTTAATCCCTCACGTGTCATGTGCCCTAAACGTTTATTTTCTGAGTAGATGTTTCAGTGAACTATTTTCTAAGTAAGAAGGTTGGGGAATTAAACCTACTAACAGGCAGTGCAGGAAGCTAACACTGAACTGGGCAGCTGTGGTCAGTGTGGAGCCTCAGTCTCCTGAACCAGTAGTTAAAGACAGAACAAACAAAGTATAAAGAAGGGACTTCCTAGTGGTTAAGTGGTTAAGACTCCATGCTTCCACTGCAGGAGGTGTGGATTCCATCCCTGGTCAGGAAACTAAGATCCCACAAGCCATGCAGTGTGGCCAATAGATAAATAATGTAAAACTAAAACATAAAAATACAAAAGTAAAAGTTTGAAAAATAAATGTGAAAAAAGTTTTAACAAAGTGTATAGATGGACAAGTATGTGATCTCACACTTTCTGATAAAACAAGTACTAACTCTCCAGACCCCACCACCCTTGCTTTGCTTCTGTTCTCCATTGTAGAACTCAGAAGAAAGGAGACTGGAGTAAAGAGGTACAGTCTACAAAAAAGGGCCATGTGTACCAAGAGGTAAGCGAGCCCCAGGATGACAACTACCTCTGTGAGTGATCCCGGTGGCCCACTCACAGAGAAGGGGTTATGAGGCTTGGTACAATAACCTCATCTCAGCAATCATCCCCTTCTTCTATGATTTCAGGTACAGGAACGAGGCCAAATGCTGTGAGTACCCCAGGTCGTTCAGAAGGTCTTTACGACCAGCAACATCTCATACATATACTGGGTGTAATGTCATACATACAGTCATTGTGATATCATCAATACAGTGAGTGTGATGACAAAGATACAGTGGATGCGATGTTATATAGAGTGAGTATAATGTCATGAATAGAGTGGATGCCATGTCATAATTATTGTGGTTTGATGCCATAAAAACTGGATGTGATGCTTGTAAAGTTCATATACTTTAATATATATGCAGAGTGTGATGTCACATATACAGAGGGTGTGATATTATTAATAGAGTGGGTGTGATGACACAGATACAGTGGATATGATGTCATATACAGTGGGTGTGATGTCATGATACAGTGGCTGTGATGTCATAAATACTAAGGAATGATGCCATAAAGTGTGGATGTGATGTATTTTATAGTGCATATGATGTCATACATACACAGTTGATGTCTTACATACTTGGTGTGGGTGTGATGTCATCAATACGGTGGGTGTGATGAGACAGATATAGTGGAGGCAATGTCAGATATAGTGGGTAAGATGTGAGAGATAGTGGTTTTGATATCATAGACTGGTGTGATATCATAAATAGAGAATGTGATGTCATATGTAGTGCATATGATGTCATACATATAGTGGCTGTGATGTCATACATACACTGGGTTTGATAAAATTGATACATTGGGTGTGATGACACAGATACAGTGGGTGTGATGTCAGACATAGTGGCTGTGATGTTACACAATGGTTGTGTTGTCATAACACTGTGTGTGATGCCATATAAAGTGGATATGTCATAAACATAGAGTGTGTGATGTCATAGATACAGTCATTGTGTGATGTCACACACATAGTGAATGTGATATACACAGTAGATGATATGTCATATATAGTGCATGTGGTGTCATGAATACAGTGCATGTGATGTCATAAATACTAAGGATTGTTGTCATAAAGTGTGGATATGATGTCATGTATAGTGCATATGATGGCATACATATGCCAACTGTGATGTCTTACATAGTTGGTGTGATGTCTTTGACACAGTGGGTGTGATGACATATATAGTGGATGTGATGTCAAATACAGTGGGTGTGATGTCATATAGAATTCATATGATGCCATACATATAGTAGGTTTGATGTCACACATATAGTAGGTGTGGTATAATCAATACACTGTAAGTAATGACACAGCTACAGTGGATGCGATGTCAGATATACTGGGTGTGATGACATGAATACAGTGGGTGTGATATCATAGAGTGGTGTGATATCACAAAGAGTGGATGTGATGTCATACGTAGTTCATATGATGTCATACATATTGTGGCTGTGATATTATACATACAATGGGGGTTATATGATCGATAATCTGGGTGTGATGACACAGATACAGTGGATGTGCTGTCAGATATAATGGGTGTGATGTGAGATATAGTAGCTTTGATGTCATGAATAGTGTTGTGATGTCATGAAGTGTGGATGTGATGTCGTATATAGTGCATATTGTGCCATACATATAGTATGTGTGATGTCATACATACAGTGTGTGTTATATCATCGATACAGTGGGTGTGATCACACAGATAAAGATATGGAGGGTGTGATGTCAGATATAGTGGTTGTATTGTCTTAACACAGTGTGTTTGATGTCAAATATAGTGGCTGTGATATCACAGTGTGTGATATCACAAACATAGTGGGTGTGATGTTACAGATATAGTGGCTGTGATGTCACAGGTATAGGGGATGAGATGTCATAAACCGTGGATGTGATGTCATATATAGGAGATCTGATGTCATGAATACAGTGGTTGTGATGTCATAAATACTGAGGATTGATGTCATAAAGTGTGAATGTGATGTCATGTAGAGTGTGTATGATGTCATACATATGCCAAGTGTGATGACTTACATACTTGTTGTGATGTCATTGATACAGTGGGTGTGATGACACAGATACAGTGGCTGTGATGTCAAATATAGTGGGTGAGATGTCAGGTATAGCCGTTGTGTTGTCATGAAAGCAGTATGTGTGATATCATATATATAGGATATGATGTCATAAATATACTGGGTGTGATGTCATACATATAGGGGTGTGAAGTCATAAAGAGTTCATGTGATGTCATACACACTGAATATGATGTCATACATACAGTGTGTGTGATGTCATACAGAGAGTGAGATAATTGATACACTGGGTTTGATGACACAGATACAGTGGATGTAGTGTCAGATATAGTGGGTGAGATGGCAGATATAACGTTTGTGTTGTCCTGTGTGTGATGTCATATATAGTGTGTGTGATGTCATGAATACAGTGGATGTAATGTGATAACTACAATGGTGTGAAGTCATAAAGAGTAGATGTGACGTTATGTATAGTGCATAAGATGTCATACAAAAAGTGGATGTGATGTCATACATACAGTTGGTCTGAGATCATCAACAGAGTGGTTGTGATGACACAGATACAGTGGATGCAATGTCAGATATAGTGGGAGTGATGTCATGAATACAGTGCATGTGATGTCATCAATAATGTGGTTTGATGTCATAAAATGTGGATGTGATGCCTTATATAGTGTATATGATGTTATACATATAGTGGGTGTGATGTCATACATACAAAGGGTGTGATATCATCGAAAGAGTGGGTGTGATGACACAGATACTGTGGCTATGACGTTACAAATATAGTGAATGTGACGTCGTATACAATGGATATGATGTCATATATAGTGGATGAGATCTCATAAATACAGTTGGTGTGATATCATCAATACAGTGGATGTGATGACACAGATACAGTGGATACGATGTCAAATATGGTGGGTGTGATGTCATAAAAACGGTGGTTTGATGTCATAAAGTGAGGAAGTGATGTCTTGTATAGTGCAAAAGATGTCATACATATGCCGAGTGTGATGTCATACACAGAGTGGATGTGATGGTGTCAATACAGTGGGTGTGATGACACAGATTAGTGGCTGTGATGTCACATGTATAGTGTATATGTTGCCCTACATACTGGATGTGGTTTCATATAAAGAGGTTGTGATGTCATAAGTACAGTAGTGTGATAACATAAGGAGTGGGTGTGATGTTATATATAGTGCATATGATGTCACACATATAGTGGGTGTGATGTCATACACAAGTGGGTGTGATATCAGTAGAGAGGTTGTGATGACAAAGATACAGTGGGTGCGATGTCTGATACAGTGGGTGTGATGTCATGCCTGAAGTGGATGTGACATCATAAATACTGTGGTTTGGTGTGATAGAGTGGGTGTGATGTCATCTGTAGTGCAAATGATGTCATACATATGCCAAGCATGGTGTCATCAACACACAGTGTTGTGATGTCATACATAGTAGATATGATGTCATAAATATAGTGATATGATGTTACACATATACTGAATGTGATATCATACATATAGTGGCTGTGATATCATTGATAGAGTGGGTGTGATGACACAGATACAGTGGACGTGAGGTCAGATATAGTGGATGTGATGTCAGATATAGTGGACTTGATGTCATAAATAAAGTGGTGTGATGTCATAAAGAGTGGATGTGATGTCATATATAGTGCATATGAAGTCATACATATAGTGGATGTGATATTATAAATAGTGAGTGAGTTATCATCGATACAATGGGTGTGATGACACAGATACAGTGGATGAGATGTTGATATAGTGGGTGTGAAGTCAGATATATTGGATGTGTTGCCATTAATATAGTGAGTGTGACATCATATATACAGTGTGTGTGATATCATCAATAAAGTGGGTGTGATGACACAGATACAGTGGCTGTGAAGTCACATGTGTACTGGATGTGATGTCATAAATACAGTGGTGTGATGTCATACAGAGTGGATGCGCTGGCATGTATAGTGCATATGATGTCAGACATATAGTTGGTGTGATGTCATACATACAGTGGGTGGGATATCATCAATACTGTGGGTGTGACGACACAGATACAGTAGATACGATCTCAGATATAGTGGGTCTGATGTCATGAATACAGTGGATGTGATGTCATAAATAGCATTGTTTGATGTCATAAAGAGTGGATATGATGCCCTGTGTAGTGCAAATGATGTCATACATATGCCAAGTGTGATGTCATAAATAGTGTGTGTGATGTCATCAATACAGTGGGTGTGATGACACAGATACATTGGCTGTGATATCACATGTATAGTGTACGTGATGTCCTATATAGTGAGTGTAAAGTCATTAATACAGTGTATGTGATGTCAAGAAACAGTGGTCGATGTCATAAAAAGTGAATGTGATGTCATATACAGTGCACATATTGTCATACATATACTGGGTGTGATGTCATACATACAGTGAGTGAGATAAAATTGATACAGTGGGTGTGATGACACAGGTACAGTAGATGTGATGTCAGAATTAGCGGGTGTGATGTCAGACATAGTGGTTGTGATGCCACGAACACAGTGTGTGATGTCCTATATAGTGGATATGATGTCATAAACCTAGTGGTGTGATGTCATAGATACAGTGACTATGATGTCACAAGTATACTGACTGTGATCTCATATATAATGGCTGTGATGTCACGAATACAGTGGATGCGATGTCATAAATAGAGTGGTGTGATGTCATAAAGAGTGGATTTGATGTCTTATATAGGGCATAGGATGTCACACACATAGTGGGTATGATGTCATACATACAGTGGGTGTGATATCAATACAGTGGGTGTGATGACACAGATAAAGTGGATGTGATGTCAGATATAGTGGGTGTGATGTCAGATATAGTGGTTGTGTTGTCATTAACATAGCGGGTTTGATGTCATATATAGTGGATATGATTGCTTTTCAATAAAGTTTCCTGAAAGTTTGAGCTGAGTCTTGTCTCTGCTCTGGACAGTGGAGGGGAGGGGTTCCGGGGGTAAGGGGAGTGACAGTGGACTGGTACCCTAAGTCAGTGCTGTGGTGCGGTCCTGGCAGGGTCTGAGAACAGTCTGTGTGGCCCCCTGGGCTGGATGGAGCTGGGAGACAGGGACTGTGGCTAGTTGGTGCCCCCAGGAACCTCAGGGAGCCCCCAGGAACAAGTGGATTTGATGTGTGGGAAGAATAGGTTTAGCAGGAAGGACACCAGGCTCCAGGATCCCTGGCAGCTCTATGGGGGCTCCAGGTACCCAGATGGTTCAGAGATCATGTGTGCCATCCCAAGGACCAGCCAGCCACAGAAAGGTCGTGTCATGAGGTCAAAGGCCGCTGTCAGGATTGTGGTGCAGGATTTCAGGGCTTGGGTGTTTGCCCACCTTCCAGAGATCAGTCTACCCCTGCGGGCCAGTGGAAGCCAGCCCAGGTCTGGGCACCCAGGGGTGGTGGGGGCGGTGGTGTGATGTCCAAGGAAAGGAGGGTAGGCCAGCAAGAGTTCCACAGCCCCCTTTCCTCAGAGGCAGGGAAAGGCTGGCAGCCCTGTCCTCCACCTTGAGTCCAGGGCAGGGTGGCCTGCTGAGAGTCACGGGCACCCCTCTCCCTGTCCTACTCTCCGCACTAGTCCTGTGTTCTGGGAGCAGGCAGGAGGCAGGGTGCGGGGCTGTGAGAAGGTGGCTGCAGACAGGGACCGGGAGATGGCCCCTTCCTGCCCAGAGGCTACTTCTGGGTCCGCAGCTCCCCCAGAGACCTCGGTGAACAGTGCATTCGCCAGGGTGGAGGCGCTACTGATCCAGGAGACACATTCTCAAGCGTGAGGCCGTCCTGCGTGTGCCTGCATGTGTGTGCCCCGTGAGGTTATGCTTTTACATCCAGCGCCTGTGCGCTGCCACTGCATCTATGACATCATATCAAATATACATGTGACATCATAGCCACCATATCTATGACATCACACACACTATATTTATGACATCATATCCACTGTATATACCATCACACTCACTGTGTTTATGACAACAAAACCACTGTATCTGACATCACACCCACTGGATCTGACACCATTCTATATGTCATCACACACACAACATATGATATCCACAGTGTATGAAACCATGCCCAGTATAACTATGATATAACACCCTCTGTATTTATCATATCACACCTACTGTTTTAATCACATCTAACCCACTATGTTTATGACAAAATGTCCACTATATGGCAACACTTCCATTGTATATGACATCACAACCACTATACATGTGACATCACATGCACTGTATCAATGACATCACACCCACTGTATATATGATATCACACTCAGCATACCTATGACATCATTTTCACTATGCATGACATCACATCAACTCTTTATGACATCAAACAACTATTTATGACATCACATCCACTGTATTTATACCACGTCCACTATATATGACATCATATCCAGTGTATCTGTGTCATCACACCCACTGTATTGATAATATCACACCCACTATATGGGTGACATCTTATGCACTATATATGTCATCACATCCACTTTTTATGATGTCACACCACTGTATTTATGACATCACACCCACTGTATTTAGGACAAAAGGCCACTATAAATGACATCACATGCATTGTATATGACATCACATCCACTGTACATGTGACATCACAGCCACTGTATCTATAACATCACACCCACTATGTTTATGACATCACAACCATTATATCTGACATCACACACACTATATCTGACACCACATCAACTGTATGTGTCATCACACCCACTCTTTGTATGACATCATATGCTTTATATATGACATCACACCCACTATGTTTATGACAACACAACCACTATATTTGACATCACATCCACACCATATCTATGATCACAGACACTGTACTGATGACATCACAACCACAGTATTTATGACATCTCGTCCACTGTATGACATCACACACATTTATAACATCACACTCACTATATATTTCCCATCCACTACATCTGTGACATCACACCCACCATATCTATGATCAAACCCACTGCATCAATGACATCACATCCACTCTATATGACATCAATTCCAATATATATGACATAACATTGTATATATATGTGCCATCACACCCACCATGTCTATGAGATCACAACCACTATAACTATGGCATCATACCCACTGTTATTAGGACATCACACCCAGTATATTTGTGATATTGCACCCACCATAACTATGATGTCACACACTGTATGTCATCACACCCACTGCATTTATGACATCATACCCACTATATCTGCCATCACACCCACTGTATCTGTGACATCATAGCCACTCTATCAATGGCATCACACCCACTGTATGTGACATCATATCCACTGGATCTGATATCACTTCCACTCTATCTATGACATCACATCCCTGTATTTATGACAAGACACCGACTACATGTCACATCACACTGACTCTATATGACATCACACATACAACATATGATATCTTATCCACTACATATGAAATCAAGCCCAGTATATTTATGATATCACCCTAATGTATTTATGATACCACACCCACTGTATTTATGATGTCACATCCACTATATGATATCATATATGCTATATATACCATCACATCCACTATATAAGACATAACCCCCACTCTTTTTGTGACAACACTCCCACTGTATCTGACATCACATCCTATCTTTGACTTCAAAACCACGATATCTATGAACACAACCACTATATCTGTGACATCACACCCACTCTATTTGTGACATCACACCCACAACATTTGACATCACTCCCACTCTATATGACATCACACACAAAACATATGCTATCTTATCCACTACATATAACATCATGACCAGTAAAACTATGATATCCCACAAATTATATCTATGACATCACACAGACTGTATTGATGACAAAACATCCACTATATGTGATATTGCATCCACTGTATCTATGATTTCATCCACTATATGTGACATCACACCCACTATGTTTATGGCATCATACCCACTATATATGACATCACGCACACTATGTGTATGAGAACAGAACCTCTATATCTAACATCACATCTACTGTATCTCTGTCATCACACGCACTGAATCGATGATATCACACCCACTGTACATATGACATCACAGCCACATATATATGATATCACATGCAGTATATATGACATAACATCCATTCTTTATGAAATCATTCCTGTGTTTATGACTTCATATCCACGCTATTCATGACATCACATCCATGCTATTCATGACATCAGATCCACTATACATGTGAATCACAGCCATTATATGTGTGTCATCACAACAACTATTTTATGACATCATATTCATTATATCTGACATCACACACAATGTGTGTATGATAACATAGCCACTATATCTGGCATCACATCCACTATATCTGACATCACATCGACTGTATCTGTGTCATCACATCCACTGTATAAATGACATCACACCACTCTATTCATGACATCACACCCTTGTATATGATATCACTTCCACTGATTATGACATCACATCAACCATACATGTGACAGCCACTGTAACTGTGACATCACTCCCTCAATGTTTATAACATCATATCCTCTATATATGACACCACACACACTCTGTGTATGAGAACACAACTACATCTGACATCACACCTACTATATCTGATATCACATCCTCTGTATCTGTGTCATCACACCCACTGTATTGATGATATCACACCCACTATATGTATGACAACATATGCACTATATATGATATCATATTCATTCTCTATGATATCACACCACTGTATTTGTGACATCATGAGAGAGTCGATTCCTAGGCAGATTGTTAAGAAGTCCAGGGGTCCCCAAGGAGAGCCAAGGAGAGAGAGGTCTGGAATTCTCAAGGAGGAAGAAAGGACAGACCTTTTTTCCTCTCTTTCCCTCTACATTCCTTAGGATTATATAACAATAATGTATCCTGCTTGAGGACAGTCTCTGGAAAAAACCTTCTGACTAATCCTGTTATCTTCAAATGTAAATTATGGGAGTAGGTCTAGTGAGGTCTTTAAAACCTCCAGACATTCTTTTGATTCATTTTAATAACTAATTTGAGAGTATATAACTTCGTTGCTAATACTAGCAAGGGGGTACTCTTTCTTCCCCCTTCTGATGCCTATATCAGAAGCTTTCTCTATCTCCTTTATACTTTAATAAAACTTTATTATACAAAACCTCTCAGCGATCAAGCCTCATCTCTGGAGGCTAAGAATCCTGGCATCTTTTCGTGGTTCAGCAACAATCATTCTATCACATCCACTGTATTCATGACATCACACCCTCAATATATGACATCAAGTCCATTATATGATATCACACCCACTATACATGTAACATCACAGCCACTGCATCTATGACTTCACAACCACTATGTTTAGGACATGATGTCCACTATATGTGCCATCTCACACACTGTATGACAACACAGCCACTATGTGTGACATCACACCCACTGTATCTGACACCAATCCATTGTATCTTTGTCATCATACCCATTCCATTGATGACATCACACCCACTCTATATATGACATCAGTCTGGTGTATGCATGACACCACATGCACTATATATGACATCACATTCAATCTTTACAACATCAAAACACAGTATTTATGACATCACACCCACTATATATGACATCACATCCACTGTATCTGTGTCATCACACCCACTGTATAAGTGACATCACACCACTGTATTCATGACATCACATCCCCCTATATATGATATCACTTCCACTGATTATGACATCACATCAACCATAAATGTGACAGCCACTGTAACTATGACCTCACTCCCACTATGTTTATGACATCATAACCACTATATGTGACATCATACACTCTGTGTATGAGAACACAGCCACTATATCTGACATCACATCCACTGTATCTGTCTCATCACACCCACTCTATCGATGATATAACACCCAGTATATGTATGCATCATATGCACTATAAGTGTAAGTAAGTGTGTAGTCAGTCATGTCTGATTCTTTGTGACCCTGTGGACTGTAGCCCACCAGGCTCCTCTACCCATGGGATTCTTCAGGCAAGAACATTGGAGGGGGTTGCCATTTCCTTCTCCAAATGCACTATATATGATATAAAATCCACTCTTTATGACATCACACCACAGTATTTATGACATCACATCCACTGTATTCATGACATCACAGCCACTAGATATGAATTCACAACAAATGTATATGACATCACATCTTCTATACATGTGACATTGCATCCTCTGTATCTGTGTCATAACACTCATTCTATTTGTGTAATCACACACACTCTATCTATGACATCACACTGTGTGTATGTATGACATCTCGTGCACTCTACATGAGATCACATTCACTCTTTAACATCAAACCACAGTATTTATGAAATTATACCCACCATAACTGACATCAGATCCACTGTATCTGTCATCACACCCACTCTATTGATCATGTCACACCCAGTGTATGTAAGACATCACTGCCAATATGTGTAAGACATCCTAGGCACTATATATGGCATCACACCCACTCTTTATGATATCACTCCACTGTATTTATAACATCACATCCACTGTGTTCATGACATTACACCCTCTATATATGACATCACATCCACCGTATGACATCTCATCCACTATACATGTCACATCACAGCCACTAGATCTATGACATTACACCCACTATGTTATGACATCATATCCACTTTATATGACATCACCCACACTGTCTGTATGAGAAAACAAGAATTATATCTGACATCACACACATGGTATCTCATACCATGGTATGATCCCATTGCCGTTTACTTTGTTGTTTTGGGTGCAAGTTTATACACCTTTTCTGTATTTCCTGTCTAGAGAAGATTCTTAGCATTTGTTGAATAGCTGGTTTGGTGGTGCTGAATTATCTCAGCTTTTGCTTATCTGAAGAGCTTTGATTTCTCCTTCATATTTGAATGAGATTCTTGCTGGGTACAGTAATCTGGTTTGTAGGTTTTTCTCTTTCATCACTTTAAGTATGTCCTGCCATTCCCTTCTGGCCTGAAGTGTTTCTATTGAAAGATCAGCTGTTATCCTTGTGGGAATCCCCTTGTGAGTTATTTGTTTTTTTTTCACCTGCTGCTTTTAATATTTGTTCTTTGTGTTTGATCTTCGTTAATTAGACTAATCTGTGTCTTGGGGTGTTTTTGCCTTGGGTTTATCCTCTTTGGGACTCTCTGGGTTTCTTGGACTTGGGTGACTATTTCCTTCCCATTTTAGGGAAGTTTTCAACTATTATCACTTCAAATATTTTCTCATGGCCTTTCTTTTTGTGTTCTTCTTCTGGGACTCCTATGGTTCGAATGTTGGGGCTTTTAACATTGTCCCAGAGGTCCCTGAGGTTGTCCTCATTTCTTTTAATTCTTTTTTCTTTTTTCCTCTATGCTTCATTTATTTCTACCATTCTGTCTTCTACCTCACTCATCCTATCTTCTGCCTCCATTATTCTACTGTTGGTTCCCTCCAGAGTGTTTTTGATCTCATTTACTGCATTATTCATTATTGATTGACTCTTTTTTATGTCTTCTAGGTCCTTGTTAAACATTTCTTACATCTTCTCAATCCTTGTCTCCAGGCTATTTATCTGTAACTCCATTTTGTGTTCAAGATTTTGGATCATTTTTACTATCATTATAATGAATTCTTTTTCAGGTAGACTCCCTATCTCCTCCTCTTTTGTTTGGTTTGGTGGGCATTTATCCTGTTCCTTTACCTGCTGTGTATTTCTCTGCCTTTTTGTCTTGTTTATATTGCTGTGTTTGGGGTGGCCTTTCTGTATTTTGGCAGTTTGTGGTTCCTCTTTATTGTGGAGGTTCCTCCCTGTGGGTGGGGTTGGACAGGTGGCTTGTCAAGGTTTCCTGGTTAGGGAAGCTTGTGTCGGTGTTCTGGTGGGTGCAGCTGGATTTCTTCTTTCTGGAGTACAATGAAGTGCCCAGTAGTCAGTTCTGACATGTCTGTGGGTTTGGTGTGACTTTGGGCAGCCTGTATATTGAAGCTCAGGGCTATGTTCCTATGTTGCTAGAGAATTCGAATGGTATGTCTTTCTCTGAAACTTTTTGGCTCTTGGGTGGTGCTTGATTTCAGTGAATGTATGGAGGCTTTTGGATGAGGTCTTATCGAGGTCTTATCGATTAATGTTCCCTGGGGTCAGGAGTTCTCTGGTGTTCTCAGGTTTTGGGCTTAAGCCTCCTGCCTCTGGTTTTCAGTCTTATTCATACAATAGCCTCAAGACTTCTCCATCCACACAGCACTGATGATAAAACATCTAGGTTAATGGTGAAAATATTCTCCACAGTGAGGGACACCCAGAGAGTTTCACAGAGTTACATGGAGAAGAGAAGAGGAAGGAGGGAGATGGAGGTGACCAGGAGGAGAAGAGGGGCAATCAAAAAGGGTGAGCACAAGTTAGCCAGTAATTTCCTATGTGCTCTCCACAGTCTGGAACCCTCAAAGAGGTTCACAGAGTTACATAGAGAAGACAAGAGGGAGGAAGGAGATAGAGCTGACCAGGAGGGGAGAAAAGACGGGGGATCAAAAGGAAAGAGACAGATCTAGGCAGTAATCAGGTCATTACATTTTCTCCACAGCCCGGAACACACACAGAGATTCACAGAGTTGGGTAAAGAAGAGAAGGGGGAGGGAGCAGATAGAGGTGATCTGGGGGAGAAAAAGGAGAGTCAAAAGGGGGAGAGAGTAATCAAGCCAGTAATCACACTCCTAAGTAAAATTGGGCACTGAAGATTGGATTCTTCAAGGTACAAAATGGATAACAAATACTGAAAAGCAAAGATTAAAAATCTACAGTAGAGGTTAAACTCTCCAGCATGTATACTATCTATGGTGAAACAGATCACCAGCCCAGGTGGGATGCATGAGACAAGTGCTCCGGCCTGGTGCACTGGGAAGACCCAGAGGAATCGGGTGGAGAGGGAGATGGGAGGGGGGATCGGGATGGGGAATAAGTGTAAATCTATGGCTGATTCATATCAATGTATGACAAAACCCACTGAAATGTTGTGAAGTAATTAGCCTCCAACTAATAAAAAAATTTAAAAAAAAAATACATTATAAAAAAACAAAACAAAATCACAAAAATTATTTAAAATATATATATGAAGTTAGCTTTATAAAAATAAATGAAAAAATATAGGGTCTTTTTTGAAAGGTAATAGTAGGTTATAAAAATAAAAATTAAAGGAGTAACAGAGGACTTAAAAATTTTAAAAAAAATTAAAAACAATTTTTAAATGATAGTACTAAAAATATATCTAGGAATTTCTCTGGAGCTGTTGCAGGCAGTGTGGAGTCAGTTCAGTTTCAGATAGTTCCTTGTTCTAGCTTATACATGTCAAGATCTGTAGACCCCTTCCAATGTAGTTGGTGTTAACTACAGGGTTTTAATCTGTTGCACCTGTCACTTCCAAAGCAGTTCCCTCTGTTTATTTTGGCTTCTTCTGTTTGCAGGCTTCTTCAGTGTCTAATTCTCACCCTGACACAAGGGGGTGAAGGTGGTCACTTATTTAGGCTCACTTGTTCAGTGTGCTGTGGGGAGGAAAGGACACTGCAAACAAATACCAGTGGTGTGTGTGGGGAGTGCTTGCAGTGTTTCGGCCACACTGGGTTTGCCCCCACTCAGGGCGTGTGTGCTTTCCCAGTCTACACTGCTCAGGCTCCAGGTTGCTCTGCAGGGGAATTGTCTAAAGTGGGCCCTTGGTTGCGTGCACTTCCTAGGTCTAAGCCGCTCAAATTCAGGTTCTTGGGTACTCCTCAAAGGCGCAGATTCAGTTGGGCCTGCGTTTTGTGCTGTTCCAAGGTCTGAGCAGCTCTGGCGACCAGGTGCTTGGTGACCGAACTCTCCCCAGGTGAGGGGTATGTCTTACCACCTCCCCAGTCCCAGCCACTTGGTTTCCTGGATGGCAGCTGGTGAGCCGTCTCAAGTGTGCTGTGTCTCTCTTCTGATCTCTGACTGCGACTCTATCTATGATAGCACACACTGTGTTGATGACATCACCTCTACTCTATGTGCGTATGAGAACACAACCACTATATCTGAAGTCACACAGAGTATGTCTGATATCACATCCACTCTATCTTTGTCATCACACCCAGTATATGTATGACATCACTCCCAACACATGTGTGACCTCATATGCACTATATACGACATCACACCCACTCTTTATGACATCAAACCACTGTATTTGTGACATCACATCCACTGTGTTCATTACATTCCACCCAATAGGTATGACATCACATCCTCTGTTTATGACATCATATTGACTATACACGTGACAACACAACCACTGCATCTATGACAGCACACCTCCTATATTTATGACGTCATGCCCACTATATGCGACATCACACACACTGTGTGTATGAGAACAGAGCAACTATATCTGACAACACACCCACAATATCTGATATCACATCTATCATATCGGTGTCAACACACCCACAATATCTGACATCACATCTACCATATCAGTGTCATCACTCCCTCTGTATGCATGACATCACACCAACTATCTGTATGGCATCATATGCAGTGTATATGACATCACATCTACCATTTATTACATTCCACAACTGTATTTATGACATCACATCCACTGTATTCAATACATCACACCCAATATATAGGAAGTCACATCAACTGTATATCATATCATATCTTCTGTACACGTGACATTGCATCCACTGTATGAGTCATCACACCCACTATGTTTATGACATCATATCCACTGCACATGACATCAGCCACACTGTGTGTGAGAACACAGCAACTATATCTGACATCACAACCACAATATCTGACATCACACCCACAATATGTGACATCACATCTACCGTATCAGTGTCATCACAACCACTGTATGCATGACATCACACCAACTATCTGTATGGCATCATATGCAGTGTATATGACATCACATCTACCATTTATTACATTCCACAACTGTATTTATGACATCACATCCACTGTATTCAATACATCACACCCAATATATAGGAAGTCACTTCAACTGTATATGATATCACACCTTCTGTACACGTGACATTGCATCCACTGTATGAGTCATCACACCCACTATGTTTATGACATATCCATTGTACGTGACATCAGCCACACTGTGTGTGAGAATACAGCCACTATAGGTGACATCACACACACTGTATGTGATATCGCATCTGTTGTATCTGCTACATCATATCCACTGTATGTATGACATTGCATCCAATATATATATGACAATATATCCACTATACACGACATCACACACTGTATGAGAACACAACTTTATCTGACATCATACCCACTGTATCTGTGTCATCACACCCACTGTATCAATGATATCAAACCCACTATATTTATGATATTTTATGCACTATATATGACATAATATCCACTCTTTATGACATCACACCACTGATTATGACATCACATTTACTACACATGTGACATCACAGCCACTGTATTTATGACATCACACCCACTGTATTTGTAACATCATACCCAGTATATATGACATCACACAGTGTATGAGAACACCACCAATATATCTGACATCACATCCACTATATCTGCTATTACATCCACAATATCTGTGTTATCACACACACTGTATCGATGGTATCACACCCACTATAAGTTTGATATCATATGCACTATATAAGACACAATATCCACTCTATTAAATCACACCACTGTATGTATGACATCCCATCCACGGTTCTCATGACATCACACTCTTATATATTTGAAAAATTCCTAAGGAAAACAGAGATGAGTCTCCATGTCATTGTAGAGAACAGGACCACAAAGATGCCACACACCAGGTTCCCCCAATGGGCCTGGACCCTCACTGCTGAGAAGGCTGACTGTTCCCTCTTCAATCACAGAGGGAAGGATCAGCCTCCTTTCCTGTCCCCAAGAAAAGCTGATGGACGTGGGCCTGGAAGGAGCCTGGCTGCTGCTCTGGCTCAGAGTCCTCCCCCCTCCTCCCTTGCAGCCTCTGCAGAGGGGGTGGAAGGAGCTGGGACCCTTCAACTGACTCTGTCCAAATACTCCAGGACTTTAAACCTGCTGGTCTCCACATAGGCCTGGGGACCCCACAGGAACTTGTAGAGAGCAGGGTCACTGTCAGGCACCAGCTGATACACCAGGTACCCCTCCTGCACCCACACTTGGGTCAGCAGCTCCCTGGGCTCCCCATAGATGAAGTGTTCCTACTGGGACACACCCCCATCATGCTGAGTGCTTCCCAGATCTCCTCCTCAGGGGCATGGTCATCCTCCACAGCGATCAGGCACAGGATCACCACCAGGAGGCCGGCCTTGGGCAATCTCTGCCCATCCCTCAGCATCTCATTGAGGGTGAGGCCCAGGGAGGGGACCAGGATGTAGGTATGCTCACTGGGGCCCACCTCCTTCACCTCCGAGCCAAAGACTAGCTGCAGGTACTGTGAGGTTTGACCGAGGACCACCAGGAAATGGTCCTGGTAATCTTTGAGCACACTATTCAGCACTTCTGCCTCTGTGATTGGCTCCTTGGCAAGTTGCTGCCTGCAAGACACCTTATGAGCAAGAATTGCACCAGCTCATTCTTCTCCACCCGTAGTGCATCTCGGAGCCAGGATCTGGCATCTTCCTGGTCACATTGGGTGCTTGGCACTTCATCTTGCCTGCTGAGACCGTGGTCTTCAGGTGGACTCCCCAGAGTGGCAGCCATGGCAGTGGGAGAGGGGCAGACATCCAGAGGGCTCTGGGAAAGACTGGGTATTGCAGCAGCAGCCACTTCCTCCAGGGGTCCTTCTCCTCCTCCTCCTCCTCCACCTCCTCCACCTCCCCCTCTTCCTCCTCGTCCCACCTCCTCCCCCACCACCTCCTCCTCCACCACCTCCTCCCTCACCACCTCCTCCTCCTCCTATGTTTTGGCAATAATAAGTCTCACTTCTTTATGATAAATGCTTTTGTTTTGATCAAGTGTTCTTGCAGCTTCTCCATGTAAAGTTTCCATCTGCTCTTCTGCTTGATGCTCCCAACACTGCTTCCTTTCTGGCTGCTGTTCCTGTTGCTTATGCTGCTTGGAGGCAAGAAGGAACCGAGATGCATTGTGAGTTGTGAATTTGTTGCTGTAATTATCGTAGAAGCCTGCCACCCCCACGACAGAGGGACAGTTGGAGGCTGGTTAGAGGGCGAGATGCTCAGATGCCTGTAAGTACAGTGATGGAGAACTTGGGGTCTGCAGCCCCCACTCTGCTTCTGTAGCCAAAGGCATCCATAGGTTTTCGCATCCACTGATGGCTCCTTCCCGGGTGGCTGTGGGACCTCTGTCCCAGGAAGAATTAGACTGGGGAGCAGATTTATTCCTGCCCGATGGGATCCCAGGTTTTGGTCGTGGGTTTTCTAGTCTGGGTCCGGGACCACGCCTTTTTTCAGGGCCAAATTTCTCTAGCTGTAAAACCAATACGAGATGGCCTGCCAGTGGTAGAAAACTATCTTCTTCAGATGGGTCTGGAGAGCTTCAGACAGGAGTGTTGTCAACATGAAAGTGCAGTTACCCCAAGAGGGGCAACCATAACACACATGTACTTTCCTGTCTCTGGCTGTTTAGTAAGAAATTAGTAACTAGCATAGGAGATAACCAGGTGGTTTGGCTTAAAGTTCCTATTGATTAAATCTAAGTGTACTTTCAAAATAAATCATGATGTACCTCACTCTGGGCACACCGGCAGAATCTCTGGGTATGATTGACAACTACACTGTGTCTGACACTAGGTACGAGGCAGTGTGCTGGCCACTTTTCACCAAAACCTGAAATACTTGTCCTGTGTGGGGGTTGGGTAATTCAGAGAGACACCCTGGACAGGGGTGTGAGCACCCACAGCTCAGCCAGGATTTGAACTTATTCTGTCTAGTTACAAAGTACATTCATTTCACATCACAGTAACTTCCACCTCAACAGCACCCAGCTTTCTTGCCGCTGACCCTCTGGCATCAGGGGATGACTCCACTCAGGAGTCCTTGCAGTGACACCATGTGGCAATACCTCTCTTAGACCTATTTGAGGAAAAGTTGGACCCCTGTGATGTCTGGGAGCTGCTGCTGGAGCACTTCCCTGGACAGCAGCCTGATGCTTAGGGAAGGTCACGTGCCCTGACTCCATGGATGAGCCAGGTTGATGGACTTGAGCAAGTAGGAAGAGGCCCTCCTGCCGTGGTCAAGGGACAGCTCATCACCCAACTCCACCTTTTCTGAGTAACTGTCCATGATGTCGTCTTTGTCCCAAAGGCCATGACACTGAGGAGACAGGGACGGGACAGCTCAGCCAGCTGTCCAGCCAGAGGCTGGGACTTGGTCCTGTGACACCTTAGCCACCAGGATGTGTCCCTCAGGATAGGAAACCACATGTCAAACAGGGCGACTGCAGCCGACGACCTTGATGGACAGTGGAGACTGCTAGGAGAGCACAACCTAAGTGTTCCCACCAAACACCGACCAATAGGCAGGTGAGGAAGTGGTGGATATGTTGACTAAACTGACTGGGGTCCTTTCACCATATATATGCTTATCAAATCACCATGTGTACACTTCTGACAGATTACAATTTCACTGACCAATTATAAATTAACAAAGTATCCTTTAGTTAAAGCTATGGTTTTTCCAGTAGTCATGTGCGGATGTGACAGTTGGACCATTAAGAAGGCTGAGTATCAAAGAATTGACATTTTCAAACTGTGTTGCTGGAAAAGACTCTTGAGAGTTCCTTGGACAGCAAGGAGATCAAACCAGTCAATCCTAAAGGAAATCAACTCTGAATATTCATCAGAAGGATTGATGCTAAAGCTGAAACTCAAATACTTTGTCCACCTGATGGGAACAGCTGACTCATTAGAAAATATCCTGATGCTGGGAAAGATTGAGGGCAAGAGAAGAAGAAGGTGACAGATGAGATATTTTGATGGCATCTTTGATTCAATGGACATGAATCTAAGCAAACTCCAGGAGACAGTGAAAGACAGGGGAGCTTAGTATGCTGTAGTCCATGGGATCACAACGAGTTGGACATGACTTAGCAACTAAGCAACAATACATCAACAAAGCTGAAATTACAAAAAAAAAAAATTAGAAAACCAAAGCAAGGTCAGGGATCCTAAGAAAGCTTATTATCTACCTATATGTAGCATTTCAAACTCATCACACCCCAATGACTCAGGAAAGACCCCCTCAAATGGAGGGTTAGGGACTGGCAGTTTGCAAGGTGGCAGAAGGCAAAGTGAAGGTCTTGGTCATAGTCCACATAGACAAAAGCCAGTGTGAAATAGCCCACCAAGTAGGATAGAGGTTAAAAACATATTTACATGTGTGTGTGTGTGTATGTGCATGTATGTGTGTGTTGCAGCCTGGCGGAGCAGAGACCAGAACCTGCCCCATGACTCGAGGGTGTGGCAAACTGCGTCCTCATGATTGTCCCAGTAAGCATGCCAAATAGACATTCTTGGGGAGGGGTGTGCTCTCTGGTCCACTTCACTGTGTACCCCTGCATCCATCCCCATAGAAACAAAATAAGATATTCCTGATCAACGGCAGAGCCTTCGCTAATCAAACTCCCCAGGGTAGCTATTTCCTAATGATCTCATGTGACTTCTGCCAATAAAACTGTGGGCTGAAAGGAGCCATTTTGTCTTCCTGTCATGGAGAGCAAGAGGGGCCCCTGACTCCCCGCTTGCCAAATTATATGTGTCTGTCTTTTCATTATGTGCTCACCCCCATTTCAGGTCTTTCTCAACCACTGTGCTGGATGTGGCATGTGTGTGCCTTAACTTAGGCCAAGCTTGTTCTGAAAAGGAACTAACAAAGACACTACTTGATAAAATGAATGTAAGACATGCTATATCAATACAAGGAGACACAGTTAAAACAAGGGAAGGAAAGTGAGATTCTGACCATAGACACATCACTATATCCAAAGCATGCTGTGACAATCTCTAACATGTAGAGTTGAGTGGCATATCACAAGTTCAGCTTATGTTTCACAGTGTCTGAGATCAGAAACCCTGCAGGTGCTCAGCAGGATGACAGGAGGTACAGATCCCGAAAAGGTTACCCACAGACCTATCTTCCCAGAGCAATGCAGGCATGGCTTTCTCAGAGGTGGCCTCTCTGGGAGTGCAGCCTGGCATCCCCAGGCCCATGGATTGGACAGTCTCTCATTAAATCAGTGGTTTCAGAGCCAAAATCCATGAGAAAAGCAATGCTCCTAAAAGGGGGTGGGCCAAGGTCAAACTGGAGAGGAGACCCCAAATACTAACTCCCCAGTGATCTGTCTTCAACTCAGGCACGACTTGGTGAATACAGCAGTAAGCACCACACACCTTTTGTGGAATCCCCACAAATGTGGGATCATTAGGGTGCCTTCATCCCAGGGTGTGCTTCTCAGGTGGCGCTAGTGGTAAGGAACCTGTCTGCCAATACAGGAGACATAAGAGTTGTGGGTTCAATCCTTGGGTCAGGAAGATTCCCTGGAGGAGGGCATGGCAACCCGCTCCAGTGTTCTTGCCTGGAGAATCCCATGGACAGAGGAGCCTGGCAGGTTATAGGTCACAGGGTTGCAAAAGTGTCAGACATGACTAAAGCAACTTAGCATGCAAGCATGCATCCCAGAGTAGAAATAGGGGGAAATCTCCCCCAGTTGATCACAAACTCGATTATTGAGTACACAGTGTTGAGAAAACGAATGGCATGAACAAAACTGTCAACAAAGAAAACAAGAGCACACAGACCCTGTCTGTGGCCCCCCAGCCCCTCGTGATCCCAGCTCAGGGTTCTCAGGAATATCCAGGGGTAATGGGTGGGCAGTACCTTCAGGATGGAGCAGTGGAAGAAGGTGCCAGAAGCTGGATTAGATCATAGAGCATGTAGGCATTCTTCGTCTCCCCCCTGATGCTGTTGGGTGGGTGGTAAGGCTTGTTCTTGTTCAGTTCCACATTCTTGTTCCAGGGGAAGAGCCCAAATGGGAAGAGGTACTTGACCACAATGGCCACCTGCACAGATGCAAGAAATTAGAAGAAATGACTCCCTTTAAGAATAGTTCCTTGACCACAATGGCCACCTGCACAGATGCAAGAAATTAGAAGAAATGACTCCCTTTAAGAATAGTTCTAGATGAGGAAGAGTGATACAAACATTAAGGGAAAAAGTCTCAGTTTTGGTGCTGGGAATGCACACAGCATGTGGAATAACAAATTCTCCTTCCACAGATATCAACCTCAAGACAAGGCCAGAACCACGTCTCCAGGTCCTGTGACTGCAGACACACTGGGGCCATGGAGGTTACTCCTGACTTGGCTCAAATGACTTCTTCTATTGTCAGGGAGTGCGCTAGTTTCTGGGCTTCCCAGGTGACACCAGTGGTAAAGAACCCACCTGCAAATGCAGGAGGTATAAGAGATGTGGGTTTGTTCCCCGGGTCGGGAAGTTCCCCTGGAGAAGGGACTGGCAACCCACTTCAGTATTCTTGCCTAGAGAATTCCATGGACAGAGGAGCCTGAAGGGTTACAGTCCATGAGGTTGCAGAGTCAGACATGACTGAAGTGACTTAGCGTGCATGCAAGGGCTAGTTTGTGTTGATTCAATTAGATGCTTATACAAATATTCAGCTATTAAATGAGGTGATTAGGACAACTGTGAACAGGAGGATCCTTATTCTGCAAGCATGGCTTTGCTCGTAATCTTTAGGAGCAAACTGCACAGACACTATAGACAATTTTCACTTTATTCTGCTTTCTTTCTTCTCAGCATTTTATTGCTCACTGGAAGTTCTCCTCAAGAAGAAATAAAAGCAAATGAAACAAAACCTTGCCAGCTCAGGGTGTAAACACAGAGATGTTTGTAGAGATTGACGTTGAAACAGTCCTCCAATGTCTACATGATCAGGGTTAATTGCATCCAACTGTGTTTCAAGTGCTAACTGTATTGTTTGACCCAATGTCCACTCACTGACCATGCACTGGCCCTGGCACCATGCTTGTGTCTGCCTCACACTTACTGTCTTGCTGGTCAATATCACAGGGCAGACACCAGACCTCAAAAAGCCTCCCCCACCACTCCCTAGCTGGGTAAAGTGAAAGTGAAAGTGTTAGTCACTCAGTTGTGTCTGACTCTTTGCAACCCCATGGACTGTGGCCCTCCAGTCTCCTCTGTCCATGGGATTCTCCAGGCAAGAATATTGGAGTGGGTAGCCATTTTCTTCTCCAGGCAATCTTCCCGAGCCAGGGATCAAACCTGGGTCTCGTGCATTGCAGGCAGATTCTTTACTGTCTGAGCCACCATGGAAGCCCACTTTGGACCAATTATTTAATCTCATAAAAGCTGTTCCTTATCCCTGTTGTACAGAATGATATTAGCTCCTGTGTTGTATGAGGTGTGAGATGTGAAAAGACAACTAGAGTTCTCAGCGCCAACAACTGCTGGTTATAATCACGTGCTGATCTAAGATGATCCCTCTAACTATTTATTTATGTGAAGCAGGGGTCAGGCAGGTCCACTGGAGGGAAGCCTACCTCCTTGTAGATGACGGCTATCATCCAGAAGCGCCTGCTGGGCCGGGGGATGGACAGCATGGCCCAGAGGAAGATGAGGATGGGCAGCACAAGGGTGATCATAAAGGCAGAGACCATGTGGCCGAGGATGATGACAAAGTAGCACACCATCTCGGAGCAGGCCACCAGCATGTTGTACAGTGCCTAGAAGAGCAGCAGAAAGTACGGCTGCCCCACGTAGAACTTGACTCCTCCAGCTCGTCGTCTTGGAACATCCTGCCAGAATACTGGCCTCAGTTCCTCCTGGGCACTAATTCCATATGGTGAGTCCCTGCCCGCCCCTCCCTGCTGCCTGGGTCCCCAGGCATCCTGTGCTGTCAACCTCCTATCGTGTTACAGAGACAGACATGAGCATGCATGTGGTTGTAAATATTTGGGGAGATGTTTTCCATGTGATCTTTGCACCCAGCAGCCTAGTGGACCCTAAGGGTCACTCTCAGCTCCATCATTGTGGCCACAGCTCTTACTTGTTCAGCAGCAGCTCGCTGGCTATCAACTCATGAGTCAGGGGTGGCAGGATGCTGGCCTCCAGTCAGTCCAAGTGGCTGTCATCTGGGCTGACCTCCATGGGGGTTTGGCCGGCCGAGTCATCCTAGGAGTCGAAGGACAGCTGCTCAAAGCTGATGGCCTTACTGTAGGATGGCGGGGCCTCCCCGTCACCATCCTCCATGGGATCCTGTGGGGATTCGGTCTCCTGGGCCCACTCGGGCACCTCCTCATCCTGCTCAGCCTCCACCTCCTCGATGGTCTCTGTGCTCCCCTGGTGGAGTACAGCATTGTGCACTGCATGGGCTCACTGTAGGGAGACACAGAGGGTGCCGCCTAGCCTCAGGAACCCCCCAGCCTCCTGCGGCACCCAACACACACCCAGGCACATGGGGGGACACCCTCTCACTCCCCACATTCCATCTGCTTTGCTCCTTCTGGATAATCAGGTCTGGGTGCAGAGACAGGGGAAGGGTGCTGGGCAGCGGGTCCCAGGGCACCAAACCCTCCCATGCATAGCTTTTCAGTCCCACAGATGTTCCTAGGCCCAGGGCACACTGCTTATTTCCAGTCAAAACTCAGTGAGCACAGCGCACCCCCCAGAGCACAGATTATAAGGAAAGGTGCTGAGGGAAAGGAGATATCTCAACTGGCTGGGTCCACAGGTCATGGCCCAGATGCACTCTACCCTCAACAGACCCCAGACCTTAAGGGGAGGCCTGGAATGGTGGGCCATTGGCAAGATAAAGCCTGCTTCGTCCTTCATGCTGGCTCCTCTGTGCACTTCTATCCTGTGCCTTTTCTCACTGGTGCCTCTGACACCTGATTGAATGCTCACCATCGTCCTTTTCCTGCCTCCCTTTTCCTGGCATGTGGAAGCCCCACCTACCACTCTCTGCCCCAGGGTCTCTTTGGGGGCTGCACCCACTCTCCCCTCCGACTGCCCTCCCACTTTCTCCTCCCAATGGCTTTGCACTGCCCGCTCCTCTTCCAGCTTCATTTTCCAGGAGCCCTTCTGCCCTGGTCTTCACTCTACTTCTGTGTTCTGTCTTCCCTTTTGCATCCCTCCTCTCCTTCTAACTCTCTCTGACAGGTTCATGCAAGAAACACTGGAAACGAAAGTACAGCAGCCACAGTTGTGAAATGAAGGCCTGCCTGCTGTGCTGAGTACCTCAACACACCTGGGCCTGAAAAGAGGGGGAAAGTCACCTGGAGATGCTGAGTGTATGGGGTGTGCCATGATCGTCTGTTAGGCTGAGAAGTGATCATCTGAGAAGGTGCTGCTCCCTGAATAGCATGTGTGAGCAGCTGGGGTCATATCACTGAGATGCTCAAAGGTGCAGACTGTACCCATTCCTCTTGTCATAGACACTGGTGCACACATGTGAATAAATGAATGCATCTGGCTGAGCCCTGAAACTGAAGAGCCAGACTTGCATGAGCTCTTGATCCTAATTTGGGGGTGTTCAGTGGCCCCAGGGCTTTGGCCCTAGATGTGCATAACACATTAGGCTCTCGGAATGCCAAGACAATGCTTGTTGGCTAAGACTTACCTTGATTAAACATGGCCATGGAACTGACTAGTCATTCAGTTTTCAGACCACTGAAGCTAGCCCCACACCAAGTTCTAACTTCCAGAGGGACCATAACCTATAACAGGCATGCTCTCTCTGGTTTTTTTTCCCATTTATTTTTATTAGTTGGAGGCTAATTACTTTACAATATTGTAGTGGTTTTTGCCATACACTGACATGAATCAGCCATGGGTTTACATGTATTCCCCATCCCGATCTGCCCCCCACCTCCCTCCCCACCCCATCCCTCTGGGTCTTCCCAGTGCACCAGCCCCGAGCACTTGTCTCATGAATCCAACCTGGGCTGGTGATCTGTTTCACCCTTGATAATATACATGTTTTGATGCTGTTCTCTTAAAACATCCAACCCTCGCCTCCTCCCACAGAGTCCAAAAGTCTTTTCTGTACATCTGTGTCTCTTTTTCTGTTTTGCATATAGGGTTATCATTACCATCTTTCTAAATTCCATATATATGTGTTAGTATACTGTATTGGTCTTTATCTTTCTGGCTTACTTCAGTCTGTATAATGGGCTCCAGTTTCATCCATCTCATTAGAACTGATTCAAATGAAATCTTTTTAATGGCTGAGTAATATTCCATTGTGTATATGTACCACAGCTTCCTTATCCATTTGTCTGCTGATGGGCATCTAGGTTGCTTCCATGTCCTGGCTATTATAATAATTTCTTTAAGATTTACTAAAAAACTCTCTATGATTTTTGACGAGGTCTGGCTCCAAAGGGATTCAGGTAAATCCTGGTACATTTAGGAATCAACAGATTGGAATGGCATAGCATGTGCCCACCAGAGGACTTCTTAAATGGTGATGGCATTCCCCAAAACACCCAGCACCAGCCTCCTGCAGCTCTGAATGTACATACGTACATAGCAGCTGGTGAGAAGGACCTAACACTGGCTGACTTGCCAACACTGCCCTTAGTTTCGGATTGGGTTATTTGGGTGGATGGTTGATGTCAAGATAAGCACAATACAGCTTGTGCTTCTGTTCTCCTGTTGACTTTTCAAAGAAAAGCTTTTGGATTTTAAGCAAGTGATTTCATTTCTATGCATGATTATAGTTTTTATCCTGGGATTTAATGAGAAAGCATAAACCCAGAGTAATCTTTCCCAAACCAAACAAGTTAAAGTCTCCCAAGGTAATATATTCTACTTCATAATAATATTATTTTAAAAACAATGTTGAATATATTCTAACTTTCATGTCAGTTGGGCACATAGCATATGGACAGCTTCATTCTGTATTGACCAAATGTGACTACATACAGGATTTGGGATTATCTCCAACTGTGTGTATCTTTGGACAAAATTATGAGAAAGTTTCCTACACTTCCTGACCCATTTCTCCCCATGACGACTGCCTACGGGCACCTTCAACCAAGGAGGAAACATATTTGCTCCTTTGGAAATAGAAAGTGTGAAATACTTTAAAAATGGAGCACATTTTTATAGTAGGATTTTTAAGAAACTCCTAACAGACAAAAAGCAAAAAGTGGTTAGTTGAATAGAAGACTGTCCTGGGAATGACAAGTTGTGTCCCACGAAGGATGCTGGTTATGCTTTCATTAGTCATGCATCTTCTTCAGACAAAAGTGAATGAAAACACACAGGTCACAATAACTCATCTGTGCAATGACACGGGAAGGGGTTGACATGGTCATGGACAAAGCATGCACGGGTGAGCATCTGGAGGCTAAGCTGGTGCTCTCAGCTGACGAGGAGGGCACATCCATGTTGAGCATTTTATGGAGCCCAGACCGAGTGCACTCACTCATTTTAGGCACAGTTTCTGGTCCATCTAAATCATCAAGGGTGGACTGCCTTGAGAACAGCATGATTGCTTCCGTGTAGCAGCTAGCAGCACAAACAGTTACAGAGGCACAGTGTTAAAACAGCACTGGAACATGAGTCACACATGTCAAGAGACCCAGATGCCACCATGCAGCACACCACACACCACTCCAGCACCACGGACAGCGGTCACCACAGCGGGGCTCCAGGAGAGAGAGGAGAAGATGAAACAGGATAGCACTGGGCTGAGAACAGAACTGCTGATAAAAGATGAAGTGTCACTCTCTGGGTGGGACAGAGAGCTAGAATAATGACAAGTCCCGACCTGTCTCTCACAGAGCAGAATTCATCTTTACAATTTTACAGCTGAGGTTTTGTTTTCAATGACAGGAAATATATTTTATTCAGAGCCCTCCTTCCACAATCCTGAGTTCAGTTCTTATGCAGAAATACCTGCTCAAGTAAAATTTATATAAAAATGCCATTTAAAAAACATAGCTTCCAAAAGAAAAGAAGGAAGCTCAGGATTGACTGCAACAAACTGAATTTTCCACCCCATCGTCTGAGTTCCAATGAGTCAGTTCTTCACATCAGGCCAAAGTCTTGGAGTTTCAGCTTCAGCATCAGTCCTTCCAAAGAATATTCAGGAATGATTTCCTTTAGGATGGACTGGTTGGATCTTCTAGCAGTCTAAGGGACTCTCAAGAGTCTTCCCCAACACCACAGTTCAAAAGCATCAACTGGCATAAGCCTTTGGTATAGTCAATAAAGCAGAAGTAGATGATTTTCTGTAACTTTCTAGCTTTTTTGATGATCCAACAGATGTTGGCAAATTGATCTCTGGTTCCACTGCCTTTTCTAAATCCAGCTTGAACATCTGGACATTCACGGTTCACATACTGTTCAAGCCTGGCTTGGAGAATTTTGAGCATTAATTTACTAGGGTGTGAGATGAGTGAAGCTGTGTGGTAGTTTGAACATTCTTTGGCATTGCCTTTCTTTGGGATTGGATTGAAAGCTGACCTTTTCCAGTCCTGTGGCCACTGCTGAGTTTTCCAAATTTGATGGCATATTGACTGCAGCACTTTTACAGCATCATCTTTAAGGATTTGAAATAACTCAACTGGAATTGCACCACCTCCACTAGCTTTTTTTTGTAATGATGCTTTGTAAGGCCCACTTTACTACACATTCCAGTATGTCTGGCTCTGGGTGATTGACCTCACAATTGTGGTTATCGGGGTCATGAAGATCTTTTTTGTGTAGTTTCTCTGTGTATTCTTGCCACCACTTCTTAATATCCTCTGCTGCTGTTAGGTCTATACCATTTCTGTCCTTTATTGTGCCCATCTTTGCATGAAATGTTCCTTTGGTATCTCTTATTTTCTTGAAGAGATCTCTAGTCATTAGCATTCTGTTATTTTCCTCTATTTCTTTGCACTGATCATGGAGGAAGACTTTCTTATCTCTCCTTCTATTGTTTGGAACTCTGCATTCAAATGGGTGTATCTTTCCTTTCTCCTCTGCCTTTAGCTTCTCTGCTTTCCTCAGCTATTTGTAAGACCTCCTCAGACAACCATTTTGCCTTTTTTGCATTTCTTCTTCTTGGGAGTGGTCTTGATCATTGCCTCCTGTACAATGTCAAGAACCTCCATTCATAGATCTTCAGGCACTCTGTCTATCAGATATAATCCATTGAATCTATTTCTCACTTCCACTGAATAATTATAAAGGATTTGATGTAGGTCATACCTGAATGGTCTAGTGATTTTCCCCACTTTTTCCATTTAAGTCTGAATTTTGCAGTAAAGAGTTCATGATCTGGGCTCCAGTCAGCTTCCATTCTTGTTTTTCCTGACTGTATAGAGCTTCTCCATCTTTGGCTGCAAAAAATAAGTAGTTTGTCAGTAGTCCAGTAGTGTCTTTATTTGCATTCCCTCAATGTTTTCTAAAATATTGAGTCTCTTTCTCTCTTTGTTTGGGCTGTGCTGGGTCTTCGTGGTGGCACGTCAGCTTCTCTGGCTGCAGAGCATGGGCTTAGGTGCCCTGTGGCATGTGGGATCGTAGTTCCCTGTGTGTGTTAGTTGCTCAGTTGTGTCCGACTCTTTGTGATGCCATGGACTGTAGCCCACCAGGCTCCTTTGTCCATGGGATTCTCCAGGCAAGAGTACTGGAGTGGGTTGCCATTTCCTTCTCCAATTAGTTCCCTGACCATCGATCAAATCCACATCTCCTGCGTTGAAAAGTGTATTCTTAAACACTGGATCCTGAGGGAAGTCTGGTAAATTATTGTTAGCAATCAAAAATTGTCAGGGGAGCGTGCAATTTCCTAGGTTCTGTCTCCTCTTAACAAAAACTTGAAGTGATGGACGTAAAAGCCCTTGGCATGTCACAGCTCTCAGACAGACCATGTTATAGCTCTCAGCTCTCAGACAGACCACGTTATAGCTCTCAGAGAGATCAGTGTTAACAGCTCCGTGTTAAAGTTCACTTTTATTTAGAAAATAAAAGGAAAGTACATCCTTGAGGCATGAGAACAGGCAGAGTGAAAAGATGTGGAGAGGAGAGAGAGAGAGAGAGCACACGTGGGAGAGAGTGCAAGCGAGTGAGAGAGAGAGTGTGTGCGCAGGAAGGAGAGAAACCTTCTTTTAAATGTTTTCCCTTCCCCTGGGCCTGCCTTATATAAATTGGGCTAGCCAAGAGCGTTGCTTGTTCTACCTGAGGTCCTCATCTGGTCCTCTGAACTTCCTTTGTTCTATTCTTTGCAGGATTTTCCCTTCCTTGTCTTTCAGCCACCACCATTCTGGAATCCTTTTTTCTATTCTAACTCCCCAACAAAAATGTTCCAAAATGTGGCTGCCCCAGGGAAACAGATAAAAGTTTCCACCTTTCCCAAGAATTCTTTAAAGTTGCCTTGACAACTTTCTCCCCAGACCCTGTTTTTCTTGGGTTCCTAGGAAGCATTCCAGAAGCCCACTGTGGCCTACTTTCTAGACAGTTATGTACATTCATTGTGCTGTTGTGGTTTTGCACCGTGAGCAGGCACCATGCAATTACTCCTGGGCTTGGTGAAGATTTACTGCCGACTGGAGAGATCTCTGGAGTCACTCCAGCCAGACAGAGTCGTAACAGCTGCTCTAGGGAAGTCTTCTAGGGAGGGTAGGGATGGACAGTGACAGGTAAATCCTTCCTGAAGAGTAGGAGGAAGTCTGAATGTGCCAGAGTAGCCCGAGTGAGTCTTGCAAACAGACTGTCTGGTCAGCTTCCCTGGGGACCTGGGGTCTAGACAGGAGGAGCAGCTGTGGGCACAGCCCGGGAGAGCTCCACTTACTGAGTGCTGAGTGCTCCTAAGAGGTGCTGTGAGCACCGGTGAGCTGTCCAGGGAACCAGGGTTGAGCCAGCAGGCTGGTAGGATAGGGTGTGCCGGGTCAGCTCTCCTGCTTGTTTGACTGCACCTGTGTCTAGCCACGACACTGGTTCAGGATGCACTTGTGAGGGAAGCTCCAGGGGTGCTGTGGAGCAGGGTCTGCAATGAACCCTCACTGGGTCTAGGTCCTTGAGTTTTAATACTCTATGGATGTGTTATGTTCATCCATTCATGCAATGAATTTTTTCCGTACCACTTCTGGTGGTAGAGGTGAGTGGACTGCAGTGAACTTGGCACACGATCCCCTGATGTAGGGAGGGAGGCTAACCACAGGAGAAACACCAGTGCTCTGAGAGCTGAGAGCAGGGGACCTGATCTTCCTCAGAACTTGTGGCAGGCTTTCCAGAGGAAGTGCTCTTTAAGCTGAAACCTGAAGGAGGGGTGTGGGTGAGCAGGTTTGGGGCCCAGGGAAGAGATGGCCCAGTGTGTTTCCAAGGCCTGAAGCAGGTGGGCAGGCAGGTATGTGGACTGGAGGCCAGAGCAGTCATGGGAGGTGATGCTGGAGAGGCAGATGGGTCAGGACCCGCAGAACCCTGTAGATCACATGCATCCCTGTGGGATTCCAGCTGTTAGATGGAGAGCTGTGGAGAACCCAGGAAGACTCCAGCCATGGTCGGGGCATTGGAGTGTGGAGAGTGGATTGAAGAGGCAGTGGGGACTGCGGGTGGGGAGGAGCATCAGGGAGAGGTGCTCTGGAAGGTGTGCTGGTCACAGGTCAGCTCCAGGAGAACCTTTGATTTGTGTGAGCACCCAAGGTGCCATGTGTAGTTGGGGAGCCCCAGGGTCCCGTGTGACAATGGCATGACCATTCATCCATCCTGGGAGAGGGCCCAGGCCTGAACGTGGTCATGCATACACTGGGGCCTCCCCTCTCTGGTCTTCTGTCTGGGTGGGTTTTCCCTTGAAGACTGTGTGTACGTGCACACACAGCCTGTCTGCTCCACAGCACCTGTGCAGCCAGGTCTCTGTCTCTGCCAGGAGCAGCTGTACAAGATGCAGCACTGGCAGCTGGCGTACCCTCCATCATCTATCTGCATGACACCTTCTACCCACACTACCCCAGACGCTGGGCTTCAACCCCAGGTGGATGATGATGCCTTCCTACATGGACCCACGGAACTCGCCTGCTCAGACCCCAGTGGATTTCTACTCCTAGGCCCTGTATCCCTCGGGTAGGCACCAAGGTGCAGTGAAAGGCCAGGGTATGTGGTGTGGTCAAGGGCGTTGCCTTGGGAGGTAGACAGACCACACCTGGATTCCAGTCTGACCTCTTCGCAAGCCACACGTCCATTCTGAGTTTTAACTTCCTTGTTTGCAAAATGAGGGTATAATAGTACCTCTCGCAAAGAATTGTTAAGGTTAGGGTTAGGGTTAGGGTAGATCCCACATGCCTGGTGCAACTAAGCCCCTGTGCCTCAACTACTGAGCTCACCACGATCTAGAGTCCATGCTCCATGACAAGAGAAGCCTCCGCAATGAGAAGCCTGAGCACAGCAATTTGAGAGTAGCTCCCACTGGCTGCAAGCAAGAAAAACTGCATACAGTTACCAAGATGCGGCACAGCCAAAAATAAACATTATTTTCATAAATATAAATTTTAAAAAGAGTCCTTTTTTCCCAGCTATAGCTTTCTCAGACATTGAAGATTTCACTTAATTAAGTTCATCCTACATTTAGATCTGCTCTGGTCCTACAGAGCCAATCTTAAATGGTAAGACCCAAAAGGACCAAAGTGTTTCCAAGCATCTTAACAGGAATCCAGAAAAAGGCTCAAGAATAAGTTTAGGCATAGAACAATATCAAGCATGCAAGGGAAATTTGATAATGCTTGGCATCCAATGTAAAATTACCAGGAGGCAAAGAAGCAGGAAAGTCAAATCCATTAAAACAGAAATCAGTGTGTTGTTGTTCAGTCGCTCAGTCGAGTCTTTAACTCTTTGGGACCCCACAGACTGCTCTCGCTAGGCTTCCCTGTCCTTCACCACCTCCCAAAACTTGCTCAAACTCATGCCCATGGTGTTGTGATGCCATCCAACCATCTCATCTTCTGCCATTCCCTTCTCCTCCTGCCTTCAATCTCTCCCAGCATCAGGGTCTTTGGCAATGAGTCGGATCTTCGTATCAGGTGGCCAAAGTGTTGGAGACTTCATTTTAACAGAAATCAGTTAAAATACATCAGTTGGAAAGGGAGAAATAAATGTGAATTTATTTAAAGACAAAATGATTGTCTATGTAGGAAGGTCAATGGGATCTACAAAAGAGCTATTACAATTAATTAATGAGTTTAGCATGGTTTCAGGATACATGGATACTCTTAAGAGTGCCTTGGACTGCAAGATCAATCCAGTCAATCCTAAGGGAAATCAGTCCTGAATTTTCATGGGAAGGACTGATGCTGAAGCTGAAGCTTCAACACTTGGCCAGCAGATGCGAAAAGCTGACTCACTGGATAAGACCCTGATGTTGGGAGAGATTGAAGGCCAAAGGAGAATGGGAGGACAGAGGATGAAACGGTTTGACAGCATAACCCACTCGATGGACATGAACTTGAGCAAACTCCAGGAGAAAACGGGGAATACAGAGCCTGGTGTGCTACAGTCCATGGGGTTGCAAAGAGTTGGACACAAGTTAGAGACTGAACAACAACAACAACATTCTGGTATTATATCTTAGTATATAAATGTAACTACAAAACAGAGAAAATATTCCAAAATCAATTCTGAACTGCAGTACACAAATTTCTTATTCTCCCACTTCTTACATTGTCTTCACTTATGTTGTACTCCTTGAATATCTGGATCTCAGAACCTCCCCTCCAACTGGAAGATGAATGCAGTATTAGAAAGTGAACAAGCTAAAACTAAAGTCAGAGACAGCACAGTAGCTCAGTTTTATTTTCCGCATTTAACAACGACCAAACAAACTATGTGGACCCTGAGCCCCCAAGCAGCAGCACAGGCACAAGACGAAGCCCGATCAAACTACTGCAGAAAGCAATGCCCTCAGGAAGGACACTTGAGGCTAGGGCACATAGGCTAGGTTTAAGCCCCTCTTCTGTGCTCAGACTTAAAAAAAGTGGGGGCACAAAGTGCTGCAAGGTCCGCATCACCAAGGAAAGCTGCTCCAGACAAGAAGGCAATGGACGTGGGGATCAGGCCATGGTCTTCAGCAGTCAATCGGCTAAAAGGGAGGGAAAATGAAATTCAAGTTCCCATGGAGGAGGAGGAAGAGGAGCATGTCCTCCCTCTGTCCCTGCACACCGACAAGCCCAGAGCACCACACTTCTCCTCTAGGCTCAACCCTCCATTATGGCTCCTCCTGGGACGAAAATGGACACTGCCTAGCACCCATCACTCCCGGCTCCGGCCCTGACCCTGTTTAGAACTGACAAAACCAACATGCAGCCGTTAACCTAGAGCTTTTCCAAACAGGCCCTTGCAGTTGAGTACGTGGAGTCCGGAAATGACGGGCGTTGTCCACCTCCTCATGCAATGAGAAAGGCACAGTGAGGCTGCTGGTGGAGATATGGTTAAGGCACCATCCACACTAGTCATTTGCCTGTACCTTAGGCTCCCTGCTCACAGAGAACCACCTTCTCCCACAAGGCCACCGCCTAGGCTGTCAGGACCTCCCAGCCTATACCCTGAGGACACCCTGAATATCACCTCCGGACCCTCTGGTTCCCTTCAGGTTGCTTTTCCTCACCACCATCGCCTGGCAGCCAGACCACCCCTGACCCATATCCTTCAGCCCCCCAGAGTACCCTCCTCCTGCAGTTTAGGCCCCACCACCTGCCTCCCCCCAAACCACTCCTAGGCCACACCCCAAACCCTGTGGCTGCCCGGCCCACCAGGGCTCCTGGAATAGGATACAACTGGAGGGCTCCGTTACTCAGAACTCTGGCTCCAGGTGCAGCGTCTCCACCAGGCCCTGGTGCTTGGGGTGCCCCTGGGATCTGCAGAATGGAACTGGCTGTGCCACCTGACTCTCCTCCAGTGCTGGGGCCTCTGGGATCAGCCAGGTCACTGGCGTCACCAGGGCCAGCTGGGTTGCGAGGGCCATCGCGGCCACTAGCACCACCAGGCACACCTTGGCTGCCACGTGCTGTACCCGCTGCAAAGGCCTTGGCACCTGCATCTTCATCGGCTGCCCTCGTGGCCCCTCCATCTTGTGCCTCGGACTCCATCTTAAACCGCTCTCCCCCTACCTCCACGTCCGGAAAGACTGAACCCTCCCTACAGATCCTAACCCTGTAGTGAGACCGTCAGCTCAGCATCAGCAGAGCGCCTACACATACACACCCAGTTCCTGCCACAGGATTGGTTCCCACCGACCACTGGTTCCCGCGATGACTGCAGGCTCTCGGGCAATGGGCGCCCCTTGCAGAAGCTTCACGTGTTCGTGCGCCATGTTGCCCCAATGCGCATGTGCAGACGCACACCCACGTGGTCTGTGCCCTGTGAGTCAGCCCTGCGTCAGGCCCAGAAACCTGGTAACCAGCTCAGCCGTGAGGCCTCTGGGTGGCGCTCCACCCTTTAGTGTGGGGGCAGCTCCTCAGTGCGCATGCTCAAACAGACCCCACCCCACTCTTCAGGGCACTTGACTGTTTCTGGTCCAAGCCTGCAAACCCCAAGTGAGCACCGGTCCCTGTGCACCTCCAAGACCTCACTGCTGCCAACCTGGCCATGCTCACAGGTGAGCGTCCTGCTGAGCGCAGGTCCTTGTCATCAACTTCCGGAAGGGAGTCGGGCATCCTGGGTCAGGGCCGGTCTGTCCCTCTGGTGTCCCACACGTAGCTCACGTGTGTGTGTCTGTGTGTGTCCATGTGCACATGAGCAGGTGCATGCACATGGATATCTGATGTGCATGTGTGTGTGCGTGCCTGAGAGAGACAGAGAGAGTGTCAGTGCACAGGTGCTAGCCCATGTGCATGTAAGTGTGTGAGAGAGTGCGTGTGCACAGGTGTGTGCACACAGGCGTGTGCATGTGTGTTTGTGGAGGTGCTTGCAAATGGGCATTCACATGTGTGTGTGTGTGTGAGAGAGAGAGCATGTGGTCAGGTGCATGCACATGAGTGTCTGTGTGTGTGTGTGTAAAAGAGAGCACAGGTCAGAGACATGAACATTGGCATCTGTGTGTGCTTGTGTTCATGTGCAGGTGCCTTCCCATGGCGGTGCATGGGGACTCAGTCCTGGAGTCGTGAGACTAGGGATGCGGAGCGGGCTGTGCTGGCCCCATGGGGAGGGAAGCGGGGACTGCTGTTGAACTCACTGGGAACGGAATGGGGCAGGGCCACCTGGGGCTCCAGGCACACAGACTGCAGGGACTCCAGGCTGGGGACTCACCCCAGCCCCACCATAAGCACCGGTGGGACCAGAGGCACTCAAAGGCTGCCGGAAGGGCAGTGTCACCCAGGACAAACCCAGTCTCCTGGCCTCTGCAGGCACAACTCTCACGGGCTTTCCCTCTCCAGGAACAAAGTCTTCCAGCTCTCCAGAGGGCTGGAGGTGCCGGGGGCCCTCAACTGGGCAGTGACGCTGTCTGCTGGCTTGCTGGGTACTGGTCTACTTCTGGTCTGGAAGCGGTTCAAGTCAACAGACACAGTACAGCCAGCGTTGATGATGGGCCTGGAGCACCACTTCCTGGGAGGTGGTGTGCATCCACCAGGGAACCACTGGTGCCATGGGAGGTGACTGGACCAGGTCCATTGCCCGAGGAAGGGGCAGGTACTTCAATCAGGCCACTTGATCCCCACCCCCTGGCTGGATAGGCCTCTCTGCAGCCCTCCAAGTCCAAGGCGAGTAGCCTTCCCCACCCCCACTGGAGGGATTAAATTGTTCTCCATTATCATGTTAGCTGTAGGAGTTTTGTAGGTTACCTTGATCAGATTGAGAAAGTCTGTCTGTAGTCCTAGTTTTCTGACAGTTTTTATCATAGTGGTTGTTGAATATTGTCAAATTATTTTACAGCATCTATCGAAATGATCATATGGTTTTTCTCCTGTGTTTTATTATGATGAATAACACTGGTGTATGATTTTTTAATGCATAACCAATCTTTCATTCTTTGGATAGATCTCATTTGGTCATAATGCTCTATGTATTGCTGGGTTACATTTGTTAACATTTCATTTTTTGTGCTTAACTTAGTGAAGAATATTAGTCTGTGGTTGTCTTTTCTTGCAATGTCTTCATCTGGTTTTGGTATTTTGTAAGGCTGGCCTCATAAAATGATTTGAGAAGTGTTTCCCCTCCTCTCCTTTCTGAAAGAAATTGTATGGTCTTAGTGATATTTCTCCTTTACATATTTCACAGCATTCACTAGTTAAGTCACATGGGCCTGGAGTTTTCTGTTCCATGTCTTTGATTTAGGGACATTTAGGGTTTTCACTTTCTTCTTGAGCTAGTTTTGGGAATTTGTGTCATTCAAGGAATTTCTTAATTTCATCTAAATTGGCAAATTTTTTTTGCTTTTCTTTTTTTAAAATATATTTATTTAATTGGAGGCTAACTACTTTACAATGTTGTAGTGGTTTTTGCCATACATTGACATGAGTCAGCCACAGGTGTACATGTGTTTACAATCCTGAAACCTCTCCCACCTCCATCCCCATCCCACCCCTTGGGTCATCCCAGTGCACTGGCCCTGAGCACCCTCTCTCATGCATCGAACCTGGACTGGCAATCTATTTCATATATGGTAGTTTCATGTCTCAAAGATATTCTCACAAATCATTCCACCCTAGACTTCTCCCCCAGAGTCCAAATGTCTGTTGTTTATCTCTGTGTCTCTTTTGCTGTCTCACATATAGACCCATCGTTACCATCTTTCTAAATTCCATATATATGCATTAATATACTGTAGTGGTGTTTTTCTTTCTGAATTACTTCACTCTGTATAATAGGCTCCAGTTTCATTAGAACTGATTCAAATGTGTTCTTTTTAATAGCTGAGTAAAATCCCATCGTACTTATGAACTGCATCTTTCTTATCCATTCATCTTCTGGTGGACATCCAGGTTGCTTGCATGTCCTAGCTACTGTAAACAGTGCTGCGATGAACACTGCGGTACAAATGTCTTATACAATTCTGGTTTGCTCGTTGTGTATGCCCAGCAGTGGGATTGCTGGGTCGTATGGGAGTTCTATTTCCACTATTTACAGGAATCTCCACACTGTTCTCCATAGTGGCTGTACTAGTTTGCATTCCCAACAACAGTGTAAGAGGGTTCCCTTTTCTCCACACCCTCTCCAGCATGTATTTTTTGCAGATTTTTGGAGAGCAGTCATTCTGACCAGCGTGAGATGGTACTTCATTGTGGTTTTGATTTGCATTTCTCTGATAATGAGTGATGTTGAGCATCTTTTCATGTGTTTGTTAGCCATCTGTATGTCTTCTTTGGAGAACTGTCAGTTTAGTTCTTTGGCCCATTTTTTGATTGGGTGATTTATTTTTCTGGAATTGAGCTGCAGGAGTTGCTTGTATATTTTTGAGATTAATCCTTTGTCTGTTGCTTCATTTGCTATTATTTTATCCCATTCTGAAGGTGGTCTTTTCACCTTGTTGATACTTTCCTTCATTGTGTGAAAGCTTTTAAGTTTAATTAGGTCCCATTTGTTTATTTTTGCTTTTATTTCCATTATTCTGGGAGGTGGGTCATAGAGGATCCTGCTGTGATTTATGTCAGAGAGTGTTTTGCCTATGTTTTCCTCTAGGAGTTTTATAGTTTCTGGACTTATGTTTAGATCTTTAATCCACTTTGAGTTTATTTTTGTGTATGGTGTTAGTGTTCTAGTTTCATTCTTTTACAAGTGGTTGACCAGTTTTCCCAGCACCACTTGTTAAAGATATTGTCTTTTCTCCATTGTATATTCTTGCCTCCCTTGTCAAAAATAAGGTATCCATAGGTGCATGGATTTATCTCTGAGCTTTCTATTCTGTTCCACTGATCTATATTTCTGTCTTTGTGCCAGTACCATACTGTCTTGATGACTGTAGCTTTGTAGTAGAGCCTGAAGTCAGGCAGGTTAATTCCTCCAGTTCCATTCCTCTTTCTCAAGATTGCTTTGGCTATTCAAGGTTTTTTTGTATTTCCTTGCAAATTGTGAAATTATTGTTCTAGCTCTGTGAAAAATACTGTCGGTAGCTTTATAGGGATTGCATTGAATCTATAGATTCCTTCAGGTAATATATTCATTTTCACTATATTGATTCTTCCAATCCATGAACATGGTATAATTCTCCATCAGTTTGTGTCCTCTTTGATTTCTTTCATCAGTGTTTTGTAGTTTTCTATATATAGGTCTTTTGTTTCTTTAGGTAGATATATTCTTAAGTATTTTATTCTTTTCATTGCAATGGTGAATGGAATTGTTTCCCAAATTTCTCTTTCTGTTTTCTCATTGTTAGTGTATAGGAATGCAAGGGATTCCTGTGTGTTAATTTTATATCCTGCAACTGTACTATATTCATTGATTAGCTCTAGTAATTTTCTGGTAGAATCTTCAGGGTTTTTTTATGTAGAGGATCATGTCATCTGCAAACAGTGAGAGTTTTACTTCTTCTTTTCCATTATGGATTCCTTTTATTTCTTTTTCTACTCTGTTGTGGCCAAAACTTCCAAAACTATGTTGAATAGTAGTGGTGAGAGTGGGCACCCTTGTCTTCTTCCTGACTTTAGGTGAAATGCTTTCAATTTCTCACCATTGAGGATACTGTTTGCTCTGGGTTTGTCATATATAGCTTTTATTATGTTGAGGTATGTTCCTTCTGTTCCTTCTTTCTGGAGAGTTTATCATATATTGATGTTTAATTTTGTCAAAGACTTTCTCTGCATCTATTGAGATAGTCATATGGTTTTTATCTTTCAATTTGTTAATATGGTGTATTACATTGATTTGCAGATATTAAAGAATCCTTGCATTCCTGGGGTAAAGTCCACTTGGTCATGATGTATGATCTTTTAAAGATGTTGTTGGATTCTGTTTGCTAGAATTTTGTGAAGGATTTTTGCACCTATGTTAGTAATATTGGCTTGTAGTTTTCTTTTTTTGTGGCATCTTTGTCTGGTTTTGGTATTAGGGTGGTGGTGGCCTCATAGAGTGAGTTTGGAAGTTTACCTCCCTCTGCAATTTTCTGGAAGAGTTTGAGTAAGATAGGTGTTAGCACCTCTCTAAATTTTTGGTAGAATTCAGCTGTGAAGTCGTCTGGTTCTTGGCTTATTTTTGCTGAAAGATTTCTGATTACAGTTTCAATTTCTGTGCTTGTGATGGTCTGTTATTTTCTATTTCTTCCTGATTCAGTTTTGGAAAGTTATAGTTTTCTAAGTATTTGTCCATTTTCTCCAAGTTGTCCATTTTATTGGCATATAGTTGCTGATAGTTGTCTCTTCGGATCCTTTCTATTTCTGTGTTGTCTATTGTGATTTCTCAATTTCTATTTCTAATTTTGTTGATTTCATTCTTCTCCCTTTGTTTCTTGATGAGTCTGGCTAATGGTTTGTCAAATTTATTTATCTTCTCAAAGAGCCAACTTATAGCTTTGTTGATTTGTGCAACATAGCTTTGAGGATCTTCTCTAGACAGGAAACACAGAAAGGGTGTGTAAACTCGAACCCAAAATCACAAAGTAAATGGCAACAGGACCATACTTATCAATAATTACCTTAAATGTAAATGGGATGAATGTCCCAACCAAAATACAAAGGCTGGCTGAATAAATAAAAAAAAAGACCCCAATATATGCTGTCTACAAGAGACACACATCAAAACAAGGGACACATACAGACTGAAAGTGAAGGGCTAGCTGGAAAAATGTATTTCATGCAAATGGAGACCACAAAAAAGCAGGAGTAGCAATATTCCTATCAGATAAAAGAGACTTTAAAATAAAGGCTGTGAAAAGAGACAAAGAAGGACATACATAATGATCAAAGGATCAATCCAAGAAGATATAACAATTATAAGTATATATGCCCCCAACATCGGAGAAGGCAATGGCAACCAACTCCAATACTCTTGCCTGGAAAATCCCGTGGACGGAGGAGCCTGGTAGGCTGCTGTCTATGGGGTCGCACAGAGTCGAACACAACTGAAGCGACTTAGCAGCAGCAGCAGCACCCAACATAGGAGCACCACAATGTGTAAGGCAAATGCTAACAAGTATGAAAGGGGAAATTAACAATAGTACAATAATAGTGGGAGACTTTAATGCCCCACTCACACCTATGGGTAGATCAACTAAACAGAAAATTAACAAGGAAACACAAACTTTAAATAACACAATGGACAAGCTAGACCTAAAAGAGGCATTTTAAATGCCACTTATGAGCCCATGAAACTCACCTGCCATCTTCATCTCTCTAACTTCATAATGCTGTGTCACATGGCATGGGTATTGTGCCTCCTCCAAACCTGGCTTCAAAGCCACAGTATTCAGGCTTTCATTCTGTCTCTCTCACCTTTCATCATTATCTAGTTTTTAATATCTTGCCTAAAATCCCTCCTTAATGACTAGGCTGTATTCAAGTGTCTGTGGAAATGAGGATCATTCCACATTTTTCCTACAAGGTGGTCTTAAAGCGCCTTGAAGACCATTTAATTCTGGGCCACCTATAAGACATCTTCCATCCCACCTCCTTTTCTGTGTTCACATAGCTCTGCTCAGTTTTCCAGTTTCCAGTCTGAAACCCCTGTCTTCAGGCTGAGAATTCAGTGAATACACGTGCCTTTGCTCCACTTGTAGCTGTCTTTTGCCATTTTGAAGACTCGCTGCTGTCTCCTCCAGAGCCCCTGAGCACCCCTATATATACCCCTGCCAAGGGGGCACACCCTTATGCTTTATGAGGTCATCAATTCACTTCCCAAACCAATGGTGGCCCTGGGTGAGCCTTGACATCACAAAGCCCCTTCCTGACACCTCTAGGGTAGGATGGGGAGAAATTAAGATGGTTTGGTGGGATAAAAGAGGCATTTTAAGTGCCCCTTATGAGCCCACGAACCTCACCTGTGTTCTTCATCTCTCTGACTCAACACTAATGTGTCATATGGCAGTGGTAGCATGTCTCCTCCGAAACTGGTTTCAAAGCCACAGTATTCAGGCTTTCATTCTGTTTTCTCTCACCATTATCTAGTTTTTAATATTTTGCCTAAAATCCCTCTGTGATAATTAAGCTGTGTTCAAGTGTCTGCTTTATTCGTACAAGGTGGTCTTAAAGCACCTTGAAGACCACTTACTTCTGGGCCACCTACCAGAAAACTTCCATCCCACCTCTTTTCTCAGTGTTCACATAGCTCTCCTCAGTTTTCCTGTTTCCAGCTGGAAACCCCTGTCTTCAGGCTATGAGGATTCAGTGAATACACATGCTTTTGCTCCACTTGGAGCTGTCTTTTGCAATTTGGAATACTGGCAGTGGTCTGCTCCAGGGACTGCCCCTGTACCCACGGGGGACGCCTCCACCCCCCAGGCTGTTTTATGCTTCTTCCATGTGAGAATTGGTGAGGCTGCCGCCCCCTGCAATGGCCCCATGACCCCGAGGACCCTCTGTCTCTCCTCTGCATGGGGGGCAGGGAGGGTGTTGGCCTCCATGGGCCACAGAGATGCCCCCTCCCACAGGCACAGTGTGCACCTCTTTGGAGCCAAACCTGCGTGTGCAGCTTGCCTGCCCCCTCCTCACCAGTCTCACTCTTCCCACCCGTCTCCGTCTGCTGGGGCTCTTCCCAGCCCCCCTCGTCTTGGGGAGTTTGTGGGCAATTCCTGGCCTCCCCTGGCCTGTGGTGGCATCCCTCACTCCTGCTTCACATAACCATCTCCTCCCTGGGTCTTCACATCCCCTCTGTCTGCACCTGTGTCCCGATTTCCCCTTTGTAGAAGGACACCAGTCATACTGGGTTTGGGTCACCCTAATGGCCCCATTTTAACTTGATCATCTCTGCAAAGACCCCCCTCCCCAAACAAGGTCACAATTCTGCAGTCATGCTCACACATTAGGGCTCCAACATATGAATTTGCGGGGACACGTTCAGCCTGTAAGAGTGCCCCCACCGTCTGCTGCTTCTCCACCAGCTCTTCTGTCTCTGGGCTCGTGTCACTAACTGCACCTCCTGGCACTGTGAGGAGGGTGAGAAGGGGGCGTCTCCTGACTTCACCCCCCTCCCCAGCCCCGCCAGAGTGCATCTGTGCAGGGGTGGGGGGTAGCACTGGGGAGGAAAGCCCTCTGGAGGGGCGGGAGCAGGGAGGGGTTGGGCTGTCCTCTGCACCGCACTCTGCCCACCCCCGCCCTTTGGGCCCCTTCAGCCTCTGCTGTCCTCTCTGCCGCTCCCTGCTGAGCACCCCAGGTCAGGCCACATGGTCACCCTGGACCCCATGGAGGGAGTGCTCTGCCTCTTGTGGCCCAGCCGAGCACCATAGACACCGCTTCTGCACTGGGCCCCCAGCGGGGCACCATCCAGCGTGGCCCCGCTGCCTCTGCTGGCCTTGGTGACCCCTCTTTGCCCAGGCCCTGAGGCAGAGGAAGAGCCTTGCCTCCTGCGGGAGTGTGACCCTGAGTCCCATGGAGCCCAGACGTGCCTATCGCCTTGCCCCAGCCAAGCCCAGCCCCTCACGACTGCTTCCTCTATTCCCCAGGAGCTGGAGGCTGGATCCCTTGGGGACCCTGGTCCAGCTGTAGCCGGAGCTGTAGGGGGTGGGTCTCCAGAGCCAGACCCGGAGCCTGTGGCCAGCCCCCACCCCAGGGTCTGGGGGAGTACTGCAAAAGGGCCTCGGATGCAGGGGGCGGCCTGCCAGGCTCTACTGTGCCCAGGTACCTGCCAGGGACAGCCGTGGGGGTCAAGGAGGAGAGGTGAGAAAGCTGTGGGGAGCATTCTGGGGAGGCCAGCGGGGAGGTGGGGGGTCGGGGAGTGACCTGCACAGCTGTCTACACACTCAGTGCCCTCCCCCCAGCAGTGACCAACAGCACCACAATCGAATGGGCCCGTGGTCCTCCTTGCCCTTGCTCCTACGATGACCTCGTGATGAGTCTGGGCTCCTGATGGTCACGTTGCCAGATGGCAGAGTGTGGTCCCTCTGAGCTGGGGCCGTCCACAGTTGGTGGGAAGGATAGGGGTCAGCGCCCAGCCAGCCTGGCTCCTGGAGAGCAGCGGGAGTGAGCCTCATCCGGCAGCCCTTGTCATCCTTACCACATATATGTTTCTCGGTTGACATGTTTTATGATAGAAACAGCAGGAACACACAGGAAAAGGGAAGTCCTCCTGGTGGATCATCCGAAACCCCCCACGTGGGGCGCGTTGGTGTGCAGACCTTGACCCTGTGCGCACGCGAGGGCGCACGCCTGTTCTGGAGCACGGGGCCAGTCCAGGACCATGGAGAGGAATCCAGGCCGGCCTCCGGCGAGGGGGCATGGTCGAGTGGCGCCTGCGCAGTGGCGAGGAAGTGGTCCCGTGTCAAAAGATGCTGGAGCAAACAGCTAGGGTGAAGGGACGGCGCTTTGAGAAGCCCTGCTCGGGCCTGTCCAAGGAGGACTGGAGGCTCCACACGGAGGCAGGAGGACCAGGACATGGTGCGTGGTCCCAGCCTCTCCCAGGGAGCCCCAGCACCTTCCCAAACGCCCACTGCTCCCTCCAGCTTTCCGGTCCCTGGCTCCCTCCATCCTAGGAGATCTGCCTCGGTCCCCATTCAAACCTCCATGGGGCCCAACGTCTGGTGGATACTCCATTCAGGGAAGCTCCTCGCAGGCTGTCCCTTCCCCACTCCCCTGGAGGAGAAACTCCAGTGGAGACTCGACATAAACTGTTTAGAAAAGACAGCTATCAACCGGAGCATTGCACTTTCCCCCTCTCTGGCCCCCACAGCCTCCTTATTCACTTTATCGTGGCTCCCAGGTGCCCACTTCATCCTGCAGCAGTCCCCTTGGGCCCCCCGCTTTCCACTGACCCAGGCCCTCCCTTCCTTGTCCCCCAGCACTGCGTTTGGTGCTGCCATCCCGGCTGTTACTGTCCCCCAGGCCAGGTGCTGAGTGCCAAGGGCACCATCTGCATGCAGTCCAGTCACTGTAGCTGCCTGGACCTGGAGCTGACTGAGAAGCAGCACTGTCTGGGCGCCCAGCTGGTCAGGCCTGATGGCTGCAACTACTGGTGAGGGCCGGGGGTGGGGCGTGCAGGCAGGATGCCACGGGTGAGGGCAGGGCTAGTCCACTCCGTGTCTCACACACCCAAGCTCCCCCAGTCTCAGATGATGCAGGCTAGGCAGGCTAGGCGCCCGTAAGTCCTGAGAAGATGTGGCAGGTACCCTAACCCCTGGTCTGACAGATGGGGAAACTGAGCCAGCCAGCTCTGGGGGTCTGGGAGACTTCAGAGATCTGGACGTGTGCTTTGAGAGGGCAGGGGGTGGTGATGTGGTGCTTCCTCCTGCTGTCTGGCCTCCTTCAGCTGCAGATGACCTGTGGACACTTCCCCATAGGACCAAGTCTGTAAGATACCTGAGAGTGCCTTGGGTGTGTCAGGGAGCAGGGTCTGGAGGTGCTGAAGAGTGGGGAGGGGGACTGAGACCTCAGAGGACAGTGGAGGTGCAGGAGAGGGGAAGGGGAGGCAGATGGGGAGGGGCATATGTGGAGGGCACAGCACGAGTGAGCTGCCCTCTCTCTGTGCCTGCGTGCCCCACCCAGCACCTGCTTCGAGGCCGGTTCACCTGCACAGACCTGCCTTGCCCAGGTATGTACCACGCTCAGAATGAGGTGAGGAGAAGCAGTCTGGGGGTGCAGTGAGGGCTGGGACTGGGGGTGGGATGGCTGCACCCCAGGGCTCACCATTCACCCCCACAGTGCCTGGCGCCTGGTGCCCATGGTTGGAGTGGACAGCATGCTCCCAGCCCTGCTGGGCCCAGACGAGGACCCGCTCCAGGGCCTGCAGCTGTCCACCGCCACAGCATGGGGGGGGGGGGGGCCCGAGCCCCAGGCAGGCGGGGGAGGCAGGGGCCCAGCATCAGAGGGAGACCTGTGCCAGCCCCCCCCCCCGAGTGCCCAGGTGAGACGTCCTACTGGGGGGCTTCAATCCCAGGGGGCTGGAACCTCTTGGGCCTCCCAAGGCAAAGGGGTGCTTTTGTATTCCTGCCACAGTGGACGAAGCTTGGAGCCTGAGGGAACCATGGTCTCCCTGTGACATATGCCTGGGGCAGTCCCATCACAGCCGAGCATGCAGCTGGCCTCCCACCTCTGAGGGAGGCCGGCCCTGCCCTGGGGGTCACAGGCAGAGTCGACCCTGCCAGGGCAATTCCACTCAGTGCACAGGTGAGGACTTCTGTGGAGATGGTGGGTGGTGGTGATGGCTTGTAAGGCTAGGGAAATGCTACCTCTGAGCTTTGACCCCCTGCATCTGACCCTCCCCCGCCCCTGCATACACACATGCATGCCACTTCCTTTGAGGGAGAGCCCTTAGGGCACTCAGCCTGTGGAACTGGGCGAGTGAAGGTCCTAGCAGGTGGTGGGCATGACAGGAGGGCTGGTCACTCAACTCTCGGGACCTCCCGCCTCAGGATGGACCCCCTCCCAAACCTACCCGCTCTGCTTCCCTCCTGCTGCAGACTGCAGGTAGCCAGGGTCTTCTCCCCTATGGGCAGCCCTGCCTCCACTCCTGCGAGGACCTGTCTCCCCGAGGTCGTATGCCAGCCAGACTCAACAGGCTGCCAGCAGCCCAGCTGTGGGTGACCCCCAGGCCAGCTGTCCCAGGATGGCCTTTGTGTGCCCCCCTCCCCCGCCCACTGGCCCAGGGCTGCTGCCTGTACCAGCCCAGAGGCATGGGTTAGTGTCTCCCCCAACCCGCCCCCCACAAGCACAGCAGTGCCCTCCCACCTGGCCCCTTCCACTCTGCCCACAGGGGCCAGCCTGGGACTGTAGGATGGGAATGGGCAACTCCTGTGTCCCAGGGCTGGTGCCCATTGGGGCTTCTGTGTCCTCCACCCACCAGGACCCTGGTCACTGTGGGTGGAGACAGTGGGGTAGAGCCCTGAGCAGGGTTGGTGATTGGCTGAGCCATCTGAAGCACCCGCCCCGCTCCTGTGCCCTCAGGGATCCCTGAGAACCAGAGTCACTCCGTGGGGTCTGGGCTCAGCTCCTGGGAGAGCCTGGAGGCTGGAGAGGTGATGGCGGGGCTGTGTGACAACTGGTGAGCCAAGAGCACCAGGGAGGCATGGGCTGCCAGCTGGGCAGGAGGGGCCCCGGGGAAGCAGGCAGGACCCTGTCTTCTGAAGCCCCGCCTTTATCCCCAGCACCTGTGTGGTGGGCATCCTGCAGTGCCAGGCGGTACCTGCCTGCCCCGAGCCGGGGGTGCGGGGCTCCTGGGAGGAATGTAGTGTCACCTGTGGCAGACGGGAGCAGCTGCCCGGGGCCTGCCCGCCAGAGCCCCACCTGCTGCACCCAGGTCTGCAGAGGTGAGCACCGGCCCAGGCCCTGTCTGGGCACTCTGACTTCACTCCTGATCCCCATCCTGGCCTTTAACCCTGACTCCCAGGTTGCCTTTTGACCTCTCCCACCCAATCCGCCACATGCCACCCCTCACCCAGGCCAGTGGTGGGCAAACAGAGGAGGAAGCAGGCGGATTTGCAGGGCAGGGGAGACTGTAGGAGCAGGCGTGTCCTAGGGTCTGGCCCAGGGAGGGTGTGGTCTGCATGACTCGGGGGCCACTGGAGGGGATGGGCACTGGGGTGAGAGGAGGTGGGCAGAGCAGGCTGTGAGGGCGGTGTGGCCAGGGTGCTAATTCAGGGTTCAGCTAGTAAAGCGTCTTCACACAATGTGGGACACCCAGGTTCGATCCCTGAGTCGGAAAGATCCCCTGGAGAAGGAAATGGCAACCCTCTCCAGTACTCTTGCCTTGAAAATTCCATGGACGGAAGAGCCTTGGGCTCCACTTGAGCTATAGTCCATGGGGTTGCAAAGAGTTGGACACAACTGAGCGACTTCACTTCAGAGGCAGGCTGCCCGGCCGGGGGTGTGTACCGCGAGTGCCTGCCCGGTGAGGGGTGCCCCTTCTCATGGGCCCACTTCACCGGGCTGGTGGGCTACTTCTCCGCCAGCTGCGAGGAGGGCTGTCACTGCCCCGAGGGCAACTTCCTGCATCGCTTGGCCTGTGTCCCGGTTAGGACTCCCCCTGCCAGGAGCCCAGGGCCCTCCCCTCACCCATCAGCTCTCACCTCTACAGACCCTGTGGCCTCTGGACGGCCTCTAAGTGTCCTGACTTAGAGCTGGTGGCCCTGAGATCCCGGGCAGGGGAAAGGAGTCAAGGGACACGTCCCAGCAGAGCTAAACTCAAAAGCATGCGTTCCCGTTCCTGGCTCAGACCGTTTTTGCCTCCCTCATTCCCCTCTCGTGGGTCCCATCCTCTAATGGCCTATGTTGACCCTGCCTTGTCCTGGCTCAATGCTCTGATCAGGAAAGAGCCTGGCCATCCCCGGTCAAGCCATAGCCTTACACTGCTCATGGTCAGCCCCCTGACGCAGGTACACAGTCCAACTTGCTACTGGAAGTGCAGTCTCAGGGCCCAGAGCTGTATGGAGTCTCCTTCCCACCCATCTCCTTCTCCCCACCCGGCTTCCAAGGATGTCCACAGGGGGCGACAGGCAGAGGACTGGCCCCCGGCAGGTGGCTCCAGCCCCTGTCTCTGCACTTTCATCCCCACCCCAGGAATGCCCCTGTGTGCTCACTGCCTCATGCTGCAGGAGCTGGAAGCTGCAGGCGCTGAGTCAGGGGCTCACCTGTCTGTCCTGGGAGAGAATGGTCAGCCTCTTGGGCCTGGCAATGAGTTGGGCTCAGGTCAGAGCCTCAATACAGACTTCCACAACTGGTGATGGGGTGGGAGGTTTGGGGTGGGGGAATTTGATAGATTATGAGAGTGTAGGAGATTTGGGGTGGGGGTAATTTGAGGGGGATGAGAGTGTGGGAGATTTGGGATGGGGAATTTGAGGGACCCTTGAGCACCCCTATATATATCCCTCCCCAGGGGGCAACACCCTTATACATTATGAGGTCAGCAAGTCACTTCCCCAACCAATGATGACCCTGGGTGAGCCTTGACATCACAAAGGCCCATTCTGACACCTCTAGGGGAGGATGGGGAGAAATTAAGATGGTTTGGTGGGATAAAAGAGGCATTTTAAATGCCCCTTATGAGCCCGTGAAACTCACCTGCCATCTTCATCTCTCTGACTCTACACTGATGTGTCACATGGCAGGGGTAGTGTGTCTCCTCCAAATCTTGGTTCACAGCCACAATATTCAGGCTTCCCTTTCTCTTCTCTCTCACCTTTCACCATTATCTAGTCTTTAATATCTGGCCTTAAATCACTCCTTGATAATTAGGCTGTGTTTGAGGTCTTAAACCACCTTGAAGACCATTTAATTCTGGGCCACCTACCAGAAAACTTCCATCCTACCTTCTCTTCTCAGTGTTCAGGTAGCTCTCCAAGTTTTAGTTTCCAGTCGGAAACCCCTGTCTTCAGGCTGGGAGAATGCACTGAATACACCTGCCCTTGCTCCACTTGGAGCTGTCGTTTGCCATTTTGAAGACTCGCAGTTGTCTCCTCCAGAGCCCCTGAGCACCCCTATATGCATGCCTCTCTAGGGGGCCACACCCTTATGCTTTACGAGGTCAGCAAGTCACTTCCCTTCCTTTTCAACATGTAAAGAATCAATTTTCAGTTTATAAATGACACTCATAAGCATTCTTCCTTTTGTCTAAGACTGGGCAGCATAAGCACAGTAAATATATATGCATAACCATATACACATATGATAGAATACACCTGGATTTTATAAATTCCATTCTTAAGCATTCTTATATTTCTCCACATGAGGGGAGCATAAGCACAATAAATTTTTATTCATACCCACATAAACTGTTGAGAGTGCTTGGATTGAAAGGAGATCAAACCAGTCAATCCTAAAGGTAATCAACCTGAATATTCCTAAGGAGTGATGTTGAAGCTGAAACTCCAATACTTTTGCCACCTGATGTGAAGAACCGACTCACTGGAAAGTTCCTAATGCTGGAAAAGTTTGAAGGTGGGAGAAGGGGACGACAGAGGATGAAATGGTTGGATGGCATCTCCCACTCGATGAATCTGAGTTTGAATAGACTCGGGGAGTTGGTGATGGACAGGGAGGCCTGGCATGTTACAGTCCATGGGGCCGTAAAGAGTCAGACATGACTGAAGGACTGAACTGAACTGACTGACATATACATTCATATAAAACCCTAATACAGCCTCAAAATGGACATATTATCCCAAGAGTGGCGTACTAAACACATTTTCATAATATATTCATCAAAATAACCACAGATGAATACTTCTATGTATGCTTAAAAAGGATGCAAGAAACTGTACAGCTACAACAGTAAGGCCATTTGAGGCAACATGGATGGACCGATGGATGATCATACTAAGTGAAGCGAGTCAGACAAACACAAAATATCACTTAAACGTGGAATCGAAGATATGACACAAACGAACATACGTATGAAACAGAAACACACTCATGGACATAGAGAACAGACTTGTGGCTTCTAAAGCAGAGAGAATTGGGGGCGGGATGGAGTAAGAGACTGGGGCTAAAAGCTATACACTGGAGTACATGGAATGGATGGACAAGTTCCTACTGTAGAGCAAAGAGAACTATATTCAGTATCCTATGATAAATCATAATGGAAAAGAATATATATGGGACTTTCCTGGCAGTCCAGTGGTTAAGACTCCATATTTCCATCTGAGGGGATGCAGGTTCAATCTCTGGTCAGTGAACTAAACCCACACGTGGCACAGTGTAAGGATTAAATAAATGAATCTGTATATATACACACACACCCACAGAATGCATATTGCACATATATGTGCATAACTGAATCACTTGGCTGTAAAGCAGAAAGTAACACAACATTGTAAATCAACTAATCTTCAACTAAAATAGAACATGACTGGGGAAAAAAAGATTGGTATATTTCACTGTATGTAAAGCTTACATTTCAAAGAAAACTGCTGTAAACAAATACAGCTCACTACTTGATGGTAGGCTTGCTGAAATAGAGAGACACATACTGATGTCTGCAATCTCCCACAAAATGCACCAAGGAGTGAGACCGATTAATGGATGGATATAGGGATGGAAAAATGGATAGATGCGTGACAAAGGAAGTACGGAAAATGGTTACAGTAGAATCAAGGTGGGATGTCTTTGTGTATTAGCTAGAAAAATTTTCCACTTTGTTGAATGTTTGGAAATTTTTATAATAAAATCTTTGGGAATGTACAGAGCAAACCAAAATGCACATGAAGTCTAATTCCAGCTTTACAAATATGAGCTGAAACATGATGGGGAGAAATGGACTAGAATATGCACTGTGGCGAAAGTAGTCATGGTTTTTCCTTACTTTTTCACACTCTGTGCACTGACCAAGTTCTTTTCCCAATATCCACAGACTACATTTTCCATAGTAAAAGTAGCATCACCTTTCCTGTGGCCCAGAGGAGACAGGCCTACTGTGCAGCATCATCGTCCTGCTTGTGCTCCCCTCCTGGTGATCTTGGCTTTGAGTACTGCTGGGGCGCCCTGAGTCCTCCAGTCACAGCTCTAGAGACGTGTCCCTGCTGGCTTCACAGGGCTGACCAAACTATGGCTGACTCCTTTGTTTGGAGTCCCAGGTGCAGCTCCACCCGTCCTGGCTTCATCTTGGCCCATCATGGAGCTACCCGCCTCCACTTCATTTTTTTCTCTTTATACATATTATATATATATATGTATATATATGTATATATATATATATATATATATATATTTCAGGGTAGTTTATTGAAAAGTACATGTGGAAAGGCACACAGGTGAACTCAAAGAGAGTTGCTACCCCTGCCCACAAACTTTCAACCTACACTCTCTAGGTCCTTGGAATTTTTCTCAGTTATTTAAATTGTTTAATTTGAGTGATCTTTGTCCAGTAGCTAAAAAGGGAAATTCTGCACTTTGTAGAAAAGTTTCTGCATGGGTAAATGAATAATAAACAAGGAATTATAAAATGACAACTGAGAAATATTTGGTAGATAGCTGACAAAGTGTGCATTTAGCTAATTTATGCAGAGTTCAAAAATTAAAATAAGAAAAGATGATGAAAAACCCAATAGAAGACAAACATGAAGTAAACAAAGAAATACAAATTACTTAGAAGGAAAATAAGAAAAATTACCAAAAAGCACGAGGAAATCTTTAACCCAATTGGTAATCAAAGAAGTGAAGTCACTCAGTCGTGTCTGACTCTTTGCAACCCCATGGACTGTAGTCTACCAGGCTCCTCCATCCAAGGGATTTTCCAGGCAAGAATACTGGAGTGGGTTGCCATTTCCTTCTCCAGGGGATCTTCCCAACCCAGGGATCGAACCTGAGTCTCCTGCACTGTAGGCAGATGCTTTCACCATCTCAGCCAACAGGGAAGTTCCAATGCAAACCAAAACAATAATGGAATACAATTTCTCACAATGCAAATTGCCAACAGTTCAATGAAAGCTTTGAGTGATACCAAATATTTCCTCCAAACTGAGGATCAGAGGTTGGAAAATGAATGTTCATGCATCGCTGTGAAAGCATAAAGTGATGCAGCTTTCTGAAGGACAATTTGACAGTATCTAGTAGATTTATAAATGCATGGAGCTACTTAAGAAGAACTTGTTTGGCATTTACATTGCAGAAGTATTTATGCAATTTCACCAAGATTTGGTATATCTCATATGGTATATATATCATATAAATATGGTCTCATATGGCATATGTCTCATATGGTATATATATATCATATAAATCATATATCGATCTTCCCTGCAATATATTTTCCCATCATCCTTGAAAATCTCTTGGGCCCCATCCCCACACTGCCCTTACCCCATGCAACCCCTGTTCTCAGTTCTTTCAGAAGAGGTTAGTTTTGCCTGATCTAGAACTTTCTACAAGTGGAGCCTACAGTATGTAAGTTGCTTTACTATGTTGTGTTACTTCCTGCTTTACAGCAACGTAAGTCAACTGTAAGTGTTTTTTTTTTTTTTCTCCTAATTTCCTTCCGATTTAGGTCACCACAGAGTACTGAAGACAGTTACCTGTGTGAAGATAGTTCTCATTAGTTATCAAGGCATTATTCTCCAAAGTATACAAACAGCACATGTAGCCCAGTATGACAAAAAGAAAAACAACTCAGTCAATAAATGGGCAGATCTAAATAGGCATTCTTCTAAAAACACACAGATGGCCAACAAACACTTGAAAATATGCTCAACATCACTAGTTACCAGAGAAATGCAAATCAAAACTACAATGAGGTATTACTTCACACCAGCCCAAATAGCCCGCATCAAAAATTCTACAAGCAATAATTTGGAGAGGGTGTGGAGAAAAGGGAACCCTCTTGCACTGTCAGTGGGCATGTAAATTGGTACCAACACTATGATGAACACTATAGCAGCTCCTTAAAAAACTAAAAATATAATCACCATATGACCTACTCCCGGGCATTTTCCTGGAGAAAACCTTAATTCAAAAAGATTCATGCACCCCAATGTTCATTGTAGCACTATTTACTGTAGCCACGTCATGCAAAATTTTTTAATCATAGCAAAAATGGCAAAAACAACAACAACATAAAACCTTGAAGCAAACAGTCTCTAAACAGGGGGTCAAATTACTAGGTATTTATAAAATTAGAGGCTGAAAAATAAGTAAAGAAAGCAAGAATCACTTATCAGAATCAAGTTCTATGTTGGCATTCAAATAGCAGAAAAGATAATTTTATACTAAAAGAACTAGCACACCCTCATCTTTTTATCTCCCTGTCCCAGGAACTCAGAATTCTGAGTTAATGGTAAATTATATCAGCGGTGATTTTTTTCTTTCCTTGTATTTTTCTACCAACTTTAGGTTTTCTGTTATGAGTATGTATTAATTTTTAATAAAGTTGTACAGTATCTTTTTCAACATGTAAAGAATATATTTGGATTTTATAAATTACATTCATAAGCATTCTTCTATTTCTCCACGAGAGGGCAGAATACCAGACTAGACCAACTGCAGTGCAATGGCCTAGAAGTTCAGGAGATACTGTCTGTGCGATTAGCTGGTACTTGCAGGACAGTTGTCACTGGCCATCCTTTCCTCACTTCTGTCCTGGAAATGGGCACTGCAGAGATACTTTGACCAGTCTCCCCAAGTCTGTGGATGCCTCGTGCCTGCTCTTCTGGTTGCTCCACGTCTCACGTTCTGTCGCCTTCACCTCTGTGTCTGCAGCGGGCCAGACACACGCACAAACACAGGCAACACAAGCACGCCTGTGTACACACACTCGTGCAAGATACAGGGACATAAACACAAAATAGGGAACACAGGTGTTTCAGTAGCTGAAGACGCCCGTCTCCAGCAATGTGGGAGATAATGTTAGTAGGCTCCATGTCCTGCCCTTTTGGGGTCCCTCTCCATTGCCTCCCCCAGCCCTTCAGTATTATCACCAGCCAGTCTTAAGCCATTTCCAGCTTTGACTGTGTGTTGGTGGTGAGAGGCCAAGCGGCAGATGTGGAAATTCAGAGAAGACTCCAAAGTCAGCACAGAAGTGCAATGTGACACCAGAGAGAAGCCCGTTGCAATTGGTGGGGCTTCCCAGGAGAGGGGGTGGGGGTGAAGAACCCAGGGAACCTCAAACTCAACGAGCAGCAGGAGGCCTGTGGATGGCAGGACCCAGGGAAGGAAGATTCTGATGAAGGAGCTTGATTAACCCTGCCTCTATCAGAATCACATAGGACTCTCATGCTGTAAGCACAGCTGCTTCGTGTGTGACTTGGACACGAAGTGACTTGAGGATGAGGTCCTCAATCATCCAGTCTATGTGCATGACACGAACCAAGGCTCCACATCCAGCCTGCATGAGCCTGAGATTCCCCATGTGGGCAACGAGTGTCCTGGCCTCTACACGGCTGGGCCTTCAGGGCCCAGCTTCTGATCCCCTCACAACCCATGTTTCTCCCAGTTACCTCTCGTTTCAGAACCTTCTACCTGGGTAGTGCTGCAGGGGACTGATCAACAAGTCTTTGTCGATGATCTGCTGGCAACACGAACAAGGCCAGCACTGGGCTGATCATGCTCCAGACCCTCCCATGAGCAGCCAAGAACTCTAATACCAATCACCAATTCTGCAGAGGCCCAGAGAGACTCCACCTCAGCAATCCTGTTTGATCCTGGGCAGTTGTGGTCTGACAATCAGTTGAGGAAGTTAAGGCTGCTGCTGTGCAGCCCATGGCTGGGAGCTCCCCTTTCGTAATCCCAGAGTTAGTGGACTAGAGTCGAATGACGCACCCTGGAGGAATCCTGTATCCTGGAGGAATACAGGGGAGACAGGGTAGGATCATGCAGGAGGAGCATGCACTCCCTCCCCCACCCACTCACAATGCACTGGGAGCTAAGTCGTGCCAGCGATGTCAAGGTAGTATTCCTTAATGATCACTGTCTTGCACAAGTAGGGGTTGTTCCAAAAGGAAAATATCAGCTTGCAGCGAGACCAGGGACGGCTCAGCTCCTGCACATTTCAGGACCAGGAAGAGGGAAAAGGTGCAAGCTTCTAGGGTCCTCAGCTTGCCTGCCAGGCAGGCATCAACAGCTTCTGCTACTCCTCTCCGAATGCTCACACCACATGCACAGGGATAACATGATTCCCCCTCATCCTTCCCCATGTAGCTCCCCTACCCACCGGTCCTCTGAGTCTTCCTCTGCTGCTGCTGCTGCTGCTACATCACTTCAGTCGTGTCCCACTCTGTGCGACCCCATAGACGGCAAACCACCAGGCTCCACCATCCCTGGGATTCTCCAGGGAAGAACACTGGACTGGGTTGCCATTTCCTTCTCCAATGCATGAAAGTGAAAAGTGAAAGTGAAGTCGCTCAGTCGTGTCTGACTCTTCCCGACCCCATGGACTGCAGCCTACCAGACTCCTCCATCCATGGGATTTTCCAGGCAAGAGTGCTGGAATGGGAGTCTCCCTCACTGAGCTTCCAATCCATCATGTCATTAACCAAGTCTTTGTCTTGGTTGCTGATAATGATGGACACCTGGGGGTGGTTCATAATCTGCTTTACGTCAAGGAGCCAGTCATGTCACATGCCGGGCAAGGGAGTGCCACGAGCAACAGGGCTTGTCTGGGGCAGAACAAGGACGCTGAAACACGCATCTGCAAGGGCTCTGGGTACTCCTTCGTGCTCAGCCACCCCACCGCTATCTCCAGCCCCTGCCATACTATCAGACATGCTCATGAGTCTCAGTCCCCCGTGGTGTTCTGCATATGAGGCTATCTGCATCCGCCTAGGGAGAGTGTTTCTGACTGCTCCTGATTTCTGCCTGGCCTGTGTTTGTTGGGTAGTGCCATGTCACCGTTTAGAATGTCAGAATGGCAGTCTCTGTGGCACATTGTGTCTGCGGGCAAGTGTATACATTGTGTGTGGGTATATTTGTGTGTCTGTGTGTGTGTTTAGCAAGAAAACCCTGGGTCTCTCATCTGCTATCTGTCTTCAAAAGGGGTGGCAAGGATGTGTCTGCAGTTGTCTTTCACTCATAGCATACAAGGACAGCAGTCCCTTCCAGCTCCACAAGGGTGGACACCCTCGTGCTTCTGCACTGCACTCATGGGGAAACCTTCAGGGGCTCTGATGGACCGGGACAGGTTGTGAGACTTCTGCTGTCTACTACTTTCCAGGATTATCCACAATTGCGATGAAAGCTCTCTGGGAATGTTCCTCTGGCCTACTGTCACTGGTAACTCCTGACATAGTGTCCCCGTCAGGAGACTCCTGTGCATCTGCTCTTCAGATGCAGGAGTAAAAGAGGCACCAAGAGTCATGCCTCTGACACCTACAGCTGTGATGGCCCTGCCCAGGCTCTCCTCTCGAGGTGCTTTGGAGACTGCCACTCCACCAGCCCCTCTTCCCTCAGCCCCCTCACCTTGCCTGTGCCCTCTTCCCCAACCTTCCTCCTGCCCCTCCTCCATGTCTTCCTCCTGAGAAGCTGAACCCATGGAGTGGAGGTCAGGATACGGCTTTGGCCCAGAAGCCAGGGATGCCCTGGATGATGGCACTTCTTCTAGCCTTCTTCCTCTGTTGGTTCTTCCTCCTGATAGGAGCGCAGGTCCTGTGGTCTTTCTCATTCCCAGAGCTCATCTCCACCTGCAGGGCTGCCAGCATCTCTAGTCCCTCCAGCGCAGGCCATTCACTCGGGGCTCCTGGCCTTGAATGTTCCTGGGTCTACTCCTTTGGCTTCTCCTCACACACCTACAAGGACATCTGATCCTTCTCCTTGTCAGTCACCACCTCCAGCTCCTACATAATGTCTACCACCAGCAGCTGGAACCAGCAGCAGCACGATCCCCACCAATTCTGCCCCCTCCAGGTCCGCGACTTCCACACCGCCTCCACCCTGAAGAGAGCAACCTCCTTGCCTGGAACGTCCCCTGGTGCCTGCAACATCCCTGTGACCCCACAGTGCTGGCAGGTCGCAGGGGCCCTGCCCCCTGAACCCGGGATCACAACTACAAAGTTCCACAGTCCTCCACAGCTCCAGCCTTCTTCTGGCTGTGTCTCACTCTCCACGTGGCCCTGGCCTTGACCCCGAGCTGGGGCAGCAGTTAAGGGACTGGACATGACAACACGGCAGGTGGCATGCCCAGCCTGTCCACAGGCCGCAGTCACCCTCTGGAGATAGCTTCATCTTTCTGGGGGTGTTCTGAGACTGAAGAAAATGGTGGGGAATGGCCTGGGGCATGGTGCGCATTCCAGCCCCAATCACCCAGGCACTCGGGCCCCCTAGGCTGCTGGAGCTGTGAGTCACGCCCAGGTTGCTGGGCCAAAATCTCGACCAATCACAGAGAAGGTAGTGGGAGGCACCTTCCAGGGACATGCCCCTAGCCCAGAGGGAATTGCTCCAGGGGGTCCTGGGCTCCATCACCCACATGTGGCTGCCCTTGCTCCAGTGAACATGCCTGTCCACATACTTTCCCTGCCTTGTAGCTGGCACCTCCCGGGTACCAACGGCCATTGACTTCGCCTCCGGAAATCCGAACCACGAGTTCCCTGCTCCCATATCCAAAAAGCACATTCCCGTGTCCCACAGGACCTTTAACCACTGAGAGCTCTCCCAATGTGTCCAATGCAAGGCAGGGGGTCAATGTGGCTGGATAGTTGCCCTCCATTGGACAGAGAGTCAGATGCTGTCTGGATGATAGTGGATCGGGTACAAACCCACCTGTTTGCTACATTTGAGCTCCACTGCTCAGGGCACCAGAGCCATAGGGCACAGAGCTCTCTCTGTGTCTGTCTCTGCTTCTGTTTTCCTGCCCATCTTTCCGTGTGTGTAGTAAGGGGCTTTTGTCTGTTTGACTCTGTCTCTCGAACTGGTGTTGTTGCCCTCTGTCAATCTCTGGACAACAGAGCTTGGAAAAGACCCTTAACCTTGGCATGAAGCCAAAGCCCTCTCCTGTGTGAGTTGCATCCAGGGAGAGGCGACTTTGTCAGTCCACACAGTAGAAGAACGCTTTCTCAAACTTGAGAGGCGAACACAGGCAATGTCTGCTGAACCACAGCAGGGGACAGGCGTCCTTCCCTCCCTTGCATGATAGACATGAACACCGCACAGGACTAAGGCGACTTGGCCACACTTTGGAGGGAGGGAGAAACAAAGCATGCTCTTGCTGGCATGAAGGAACTCCCAGAACCCTGTTGCAATGCCAGCCAGTGAGATATTAAGGACAGCACTGCATTAAGGGCCATGATTCTTTGGTATTAGACAAACTGAAGTCTGCCCATTTACCATATAGAGGCCCTTTCCAAGTTGTTCTATTCTCACCTAGCCTCCAGATGAGAACACTTCTCAGCCTATCCTGTCTCCCCAGCCCTGTGGGGCTGGGAGCAGTGAGAGAATCAACCTAATCCATCCTTTGCATAGTCCTGATGCCCAAGGGTTCTGCGAAGAATACAAAGAATGACGTTTCAAACTGGCAAACTCTGCAGGTAGCAGCTGCTTATGCTGCAGTGCCTGTCTGTCTCCCAAAGCTTACAAAAAAGTCAAGGTGTGCTCATGTGCCTGGTCATACTGGGGAATGTTCCTGCACTTGAGAGGGACAGAAAGGTCTTTGTAGCTGGGCATCCAAGAGCTGTAGGCCCCGCCTCGTCTGTGCCTGGGAATCCACCCCGTTCTGTTTTTCATACTCTGTGCATCCTCACTGACCACCCCCAGTTGCTTTCTTCCAGCCTTTCCTTTCTGGCAGGGATCCAGGGTGCAGCAGCTTGATTCCACTTACAGCTTGCTTGCTCGGTGAGATCCTTGGGCTCATTTCCCTGGCTTCCATGCTTCTGCTGCCCCACGGTCTAAGAACTTTACACAAGTTCTTTCACGTTTTTGGTGTCCATTCTTCCATCTCCCAGCCCAGCCAGTTCTGATATCACACACACACACACACACACACACACACACACAAAACCTTAAAGACTTGCACAAATACAGAACTATAGGTCTACTTATCCAGAATAATGGAATTTGTAACCACCCCTCTTTTTTTGTCCTGGTCACTTTCTTTCATTTGCTCTCCAATCAAGTCAATGTCCTCTTCGACCTCTGTGACTTACCCTGGAAGGTTATACAGTCCTTGGATTTGCTCGTGAGGGGAACCGACCTGTAAAGAGGTGGGCGGGTTTGGAGGTTCTCCCCATGGAGAGCTGAGTGATGTGCCCCTGTGTTCTGTGTTCTCCCATCATGTTGGACAGGTTCACAGTGCCCATCACTTTGGCATGCTTCCTTTCCCTGGGTTTTCCTTCCAGGAACCACACAGAGATGGCCAGGGATTTCGCACTTGGCTGACTTCAGGTCAGTTCAGTTCAGTTGCTCAGTCGTGTCCCACTCTTTGCGACCCCAAGGACTTGTCACACTCCAGGCTTCCCTGAACATCACCAAGTCCTGGAGCTTACTGAAACTCATGTCCAATGAGTCAGTGATGCCATCTAACCATCTCATCCTCTGTCGCCTATCCCCTTGTACCTTTGATCTTTCCCAGCATCAGGGTCTTTTCCAATGAGTCAGTTCTTCGCATCACGTGGTCAGATACTGGAGTTTCAGCTTCAGCTTCAGCTTCAGTCCTTCCATTGAATAGTCAGGACTGATATCCTTTAGGTTTGACTGATTTGATCTCCTTATATTCCGAGGGACTCTCAAGAGTCTTCTCCAACAACACAGTTGAAAAGCATCAATTCTTCAGCACTCACCTTTCTTTACAGTCCAACTCTCACATCTATACATGACTAATGGAAAAACCATAGCTTTGACTAGATGGTCCTTTGTCAGCAAAGTAATATTTCTGCTTTTAAATATGCTGTCAAGGTTGCTCATAGCTTTTCTTCCAAGGAGCAAGAGTCTTTTGATTTCATGGCTGCAGTCACCATCTGTAGTGGTTTTGGAGCCCCCCAAAATAAAGTCTGTCATTGTTTCCATCGTTTCCCCATGTATTTGCCATGAAGTGATGGGACCGGATGCAGTGATCTTAGTTTTTGGAATGCTGATTTTTAAGCCAACTTTTTCACTTGCCTCTTTCACTTTTATCAAGAGGCATTTCAGTTCTTCTTCGCTTTCTGCCATAAGGGTGTGTCATCTGCATATCTGAGGTTGTTGATATTTCTACTGACTATCTTGATTGTAGCTTGTGCTTCATCCAGCCTGGAATTTTGCATGATGTACTCTGCACATAATTTAAATAAGCAGGATGACAATATACAGCGTTGACACACTCCGTTCCCAATTCAGAACCAAACAGTGTGAAAAGGCAAAAAAGATAGGACACTGCACAGTGAACTCCCCGGGTCAGTAGGTGCCCAATATGCTACTGGAGAAGAGTGGAGAAATAGCTCCAGAAAGAATAAAGAGACAGAGCCAAAGCAAAATGTAACTGATGATGGAAGGAAAATCTGATGCTGTGAAGAACAATACTGCATAGGAACTTGGAATGTTAGGTCCTTGAATCAAGGTAATTTGGAAGTGGTCAAACAGGTGACGGCAAGAGTGATCATTGACATTATAGGAATCAGTGAACTAAAATGGACTTGATTTGGTGGATTTAATTCAGATGACCACTATATCTACTACTATGGGCAAGAATCCCTTAGAAGAAATGGCGTTGCCCTCATAATCAACAAAAGAGTCTGAAATGCAGTACTTGGGTGCAATCTCAAAAATGACAGAAAGAGCTCTGCACGTTTCCAAGGCAAACCATTCAATATCACAGTAATCCAAGTCTATGCCCCAACCAGTAATGCTGAAGAAGCTGAAGTTAAATGGTTCTATGAAGACCTACAAGACCTTTTAGAACTAACACCAAAAAAAAGATGTCTTTTACATCATAAAGGCTAGAATGCTAAAGTAGGAAATCAAGAGATACCTGGAGTAAAAGGCAAAATTTGGCCTGGGAGTACAAAATGAAGCAGGGCAAAGCCTAACAGAGTATTGCCAAGAGAATGCACTGGTCATAGCATACACCCTCTTCCAACAACACAAGAGAAGACTCTACACATGGACATCACCAGTTGGTCAACACCGAAATCAGATTGATTATGTTGTTTGCAGCCAAAGATGGAGAAGCTCTATAGAGTCAGCAAAAAGAAGACCAAGAGCTGACTGTGGCTCAGATCATGAACTCCTTACTGCAAAATTCAGATTTAAGTTGAAGAAAGTAGGGAAAACCACCAGGCCATTCAAGTCTGACCTAAATGAAATCCCTTACGATTATACAGTGGAAGTGACAAATAGATTCAAGGGATTAGATCTGATAGACAAAGTGCCTGAAGAACTATGGAAGGAGGTTCAAGACATTGTTCAGGAGGCAGTGATCAAGACCATCCCCAAGAAAAATAAATGCAAAAAGGTAAAATGGTTGTCTGAGGAGGCCTTTCAAATAGCTGAGAATCTAAGAAAAGCTAAAGGCAAAGGAGAAAAGAAAAGCTATACCCATTTGAATACAGAGTTCTAAAGAATTAGCACAGAGATATAAGAAATCCTTCCTCAGTGATCAATGCAAAGAAATAGAGGAAAGCAATAGAATGGAAAAGACTAGAGACATCTTCGAGAAAATTAGAGATATGAAGGGAATATTTCACGCAAAGATGGGCACAATAAAGGGCAGAAATGGTATGGACCTAACAGAAGCAGAAGATATTAAGAAGAAGTGGCAAGAATATACAGAAGGACTATAAAAAAAAGATCATCATGACCTAGATAACCACAATAGTGTGATCACTCTCCTAGAGCCAGACATCCTGGAATGCGAAGTCAAGTGGGCCTTGGGAAGCATCGCTACCAACAAAGCTAGTGGAGCTGATGGAATTCCAACTGAGCTATTTCAAATCCTTAAAGATGATGTTGTGAAAGTGCTGCACTCAATATGCCAGCAAATTTGGAAAACTCAGCAGTGGCCACAGGACTGGAAAAGGTCAGTTTTCATTCCAATCCCAAAGAAAGGCCATGCCAAAGAACGTTCAAACGACCACACAGTTACACTCATCTCACACACTAGGAAAGTAATGCTCAAAATTCTCCAAATCAGGCTTCAACAGTTTGTGAACCATGAAGTTCCAGATGTTCAGGCTAGATTAAGAAAATGCAGAGGAACCAGAGAAATAAAATTGCCAACATTGGTTGGATCATCAAAAAAGCAAGAGAGTTCCCAGAAAACATCTAGTTCTGCTTTACTGACTACTCCAAAGCCTTTGACTGTGTGGATCACAGCAAAATGTGGAAACTTCTTAAAGAGGTGGGAATAGCAGACCACCTTACCTGTCTCCTGAGAAATCTGTGTGCAGGTGAAGAAGCACCAGTTAGAACCGGACATGGAACAACAGACATGGAGCTGACTTAGAACAACCTTTTCTCAGCATGCACATCCTAAGAATATTCCTTACCAATGCCGCGCTCGTCGCAGGCCCAGCACCCCCTGTCCAGGGCCAGCACCTTCTGACCGAGGTTCCCCTGCTGTTCCCTACTCTGTACTTTTCCATTTGCAACTGTTTTCCTTTACACTCAGTTGCTATCTTCCTATAGCAGGAAAACGCCAAATAGATGCCCGGTCCCCCAAAAGGCCAAAGAGAATGTGACAGGCCTCTGACTCTGATACAGTGCCGTGAAGAAGGTGCACATGGATCCAAAGGGTCTCTGCCAAAACGAAGCACTGAACACACAGCTGAAATGGTAAGCTGGCCTCCTTTCCTGTCGGCTCTACAGTTTACTACTACCAACAAAGAGCCCCACACGAAAGGCACCCTGGGATGTCTGCCCACCCTACGCCCACAGCTCTCCTCTCCCTTGTGCAGAAAGCAGCATTCCTCTCCTAAATGCACCAAGAGGGGTTGATTCCACTAGGCCTCACTGACTTGCTGAATGGCAAGGCTCTCTTTCTGCTGCCCTTGCTAGGCTGTGGTAGGTCTGCCTACAGCTCAGCTGTCCCTAACTCTTATACACAGTGTGGGCCACCAAACCCAGCCAATGGTTGGGCTGGGGGACATCCAAGACACTCACTTAGAATCCAGGGTCCCTGTGAGAGTCACGTGGTGCAGGTCTCCTTCAGGAACTCCATTGTGCTCCAGTGAGGCTTTCAGGACTCTCCTTCAGGTGCAGACTGACACCTTTAACCCTTTGCCTTCCATGGCCAAGGAGGAAACTGCCAAGAAAGGAGGAAATTAATGTCAAAACCTCTGGAGCTTTAGGTAGATATACTTCTAAGTGTTTTATTCTTTTTGTTGCAATGGTGAATGGTATTGTTTCCTTAATTTCTCTTTCTGTTTTCTCATTGTTAGTGTACAGGAATGAAAGGGATTTCTGGGTGTTAATTTTATATCCTGCAACTTTACTATACTCATTGATTAGCTTTAGTCATTTTCTGGTAGAGTCTTTAGGGTTTTCTATGTAGAGGATCATGTCGTCTGCAAACAGTGAGAGTTTTACTTCTTCTTTTCCTATCTGGATTTCTTTTCTTTCTTTTTCTGCTCTGACTGCTGTGGCCAACACTTCCAAAACTATGTTGAATAGTAGTGGTGAGAGTGGGCACCCTTGTCTTGTTCCTGACTTTAGCGGAAATGCATTCACTTTTTCACCATTGAGGATAATGTTTGCTGTGGGTCTGTCATATATAGCTTTTATTATGTTGAGGTATGTTCCTTCTATTCCTGCAGCACTGTTATAATAGCCAGGACATGGAAGCAACCTAGATGCCCATCAGCAGACGAATCGATAAGAAAGCTCTGGCACATATACACAATGGAATATTACTCAGCCATTAAAAAGAATGCATTTGAATCAGTTCTAATGAGATGGATGAAACTGGAGCCCATTATACAGAGTGAAGTAAGCCAGAAAGATAAACACCAATACAGTATACTAACACATATATTTAAAAAGATGGTAACGATAACCCTACATGCAGGACAGAAAAACAGACACAGATGTATAGAAGTGAATTTTGGACTCTGTAGAAGAGGGCGAGGTTGGGGTGATCTGAGAGAATAGCATTGAAACATGTATATCATCAAGTGTGAAACAAATTGCCAGCCCAGGTTGGATGCATGAGACAAGTGCTCAGGGCTGGTGCACAGGAAGATCCAGAGGGATGGGATGGGGAGGGAGGTGGGAGGGGGGATCACGATGGGGAACACATGTAAATCCATGGCTGATTCATATCAATGTATGGAAAATACCACTACCATATTGTAAAGTAATTAGCCTCCAACTAATAAAAATAATGAAAAAAAAAAAGAAAAAAAAAAAACTTTTGGAGCAAGCAATGGGGCCTCTTTTACAGGACTGCTATTCACTATTCCCTGGAGCCTGAAAACCAGCAGGCTCTGAACTTCCAACTGTCTCTCACTGCCCAAGGGTCCCTGTACACAAACAGCCCACCAACCTTGCTTCATCACTGTTCTCTCTCTCACAGACACACACCAGCATAGGGGCACACACATGCACCCCACACCATTGCTTTTCTCACCTTTCTGCACGGCCATTTAGGCTGGAAGTTCCTGGATGGATTCCATACCCATACCATGTCTCTCCTAGGATGCCTGGGCTTTCAAACTGAGGCCTTACCTTAGCCCGTCATTTGTCTCACATGGTGCCAATGTGTGCCACCCTGGGGGTGGGAGGGTGCTGGCTGACAGGCTGATGCTAGGCAGCAGTAGCCCAGGACCTTCACCTATCTCCTTCTCACATGTGTGGGAGAAGTAAGTCTCCAGTGAAGCAGGCTCACTTTCCTTGCCTCCTCCTCCCAGTCTCTACCCTTTTCTCAAGGACCTTGGTCTCTTCACAATCCTGGGTCCTGCAGGAGCCATATCCACCTTTCCCACGGCAGCCAATGCCCCACAGACGGAGGGGTCCACAGGCAGCAGTTTTAAAGCCCCACACCACTTGATCTACTCTGGGTGACTCCTCAAACCCTCTACCCCTGCTTAACAACACAAACAGACAAAACAACACAGCAGAAATTGTGAGCTTGTTTATGTCTCTGTCTCTAATTGCAGAGTTGTGGACTCACTGTCAGGAGCTATCCCTGGCCATCCTTCTTTCATTGCTGTCCTGGGCATGGGCACCACACAGATGCGTGGACCAGTCTCCCCTAGGCTGTGGGTGCCTTGGGCCTCCTCTTCTGGTTGTTCCACATCTCATGCTCTTTCACCCTCATCTCTGCGTCTGCAGTGGGCCAGAATCATGCACCATCCACAAACACAGGCGACACGAACCCAGAGAACACATGTTTCAGTACCTGAAGCACCAGTGGTTCACACGAAATACAGAGATTTCCATAGTTCTTATAGGAAATTCCCCATTCTGATCTTCAAATGTGAAATACAGAGAAGCCCAACTTTATGAAAGAGTATTAGCACCCAGATTTTTATATAAGAGATACAGAGAATTCCATATCTCATGGTGGAAATTTGTCTTGGTATATGTGTGAGAAATACAAAGAATTCCATATTTCATGAAGAAACAGTGATGCCCATGGTGGTAATGGCGACCTCATTCAAAAGGACTTATGCCAGGACTGTTAAGAGTCAGTGCTCCTGAACCCATGACAGGCCACTGTCCACACACGCCTCCACCAGAGACTCCTGAACACCCACTGGCAAGTCTGACTCAGTCTCTTGTGGCCTCACTCTTCCTTGCTCTTGGGTCCTGATGCACACAAGGTTGTGTCTGTGCCTTCCAAGTGTCTGTTTCCCTTGTCCTATGGAAGTTCTGTAACCAAACCCACTGGCCTCCAGAATCAAATATGCTGGGAGTTCTCAGTCCCTTTGCTGGATCCACAGGGTGGGAAATCTGTTTTGGGTGCTAGAACTTTCAAAACAGTGAGAGGACTTCTTTGGGATAATTGTTCTCTAGTTTATGGGTTGTCTGCTCCCAAAAACTATGGGAATCAGTAAAAGCAGTGCTAAGAGGGAAGTTGATAGCAATACAATCCTACCTCAACAAAGAAGAAAAACATCAAATAGACAGCCTAACTCAATACCTAAAGCAGCTGGGAAAATAAGTTAAAAAAATCCAAACCCGAAGTTAGTAGAAGGAAAGAAAGAAAAATCAGAGCCAAAATAAATGAAAAAGAAATGAATGCAGCAATAGTAAAGATATACAAGACTAAAAGCTGGTTCTTTGAGAAAATAAACAAAATTGACAAACAATTAGCCAGACTTATCAAGAAAAAAAAGGAGAAAAATCAAATCAAGAAAACTAAGAATGAAAAACGGGAGGTTACCACAGACAACACAGAAATACAAAGGATCATAAGAGACTATTATGAGCAACTATATGCTAATAAAATGGAGAACCAGAAGTTATGGGCAGATTCTTAGAAAAGTTCAACCTTCTATGGCTGAACCAGGAAGAAATAGAAATTATGAACAAGACTATTACAAAAACTGAAATCAAAACTGTGATCAACCCCCCCCCCAAAAAAAAAAAACCCAAAGCTCAGGGACAGATGGCTTCACAGGTAAATTCTATCAAACATTTAGAGAAAAGCTAATACCTATCCTTCTGAAACTCTTCCCAAAATATGCAGAGGAAGGAACACTTCCAAACTCCTTCTATGACAACACAACCACCCTGATACCAAAGCCAGACAAAGATATCACAAAAAAATAAAATAACAGGCCAATGTCACGGATGAACATAGATGCAAAAATCATCAACAAAATTCTAGCAAACAGAATTCAACATCACATTAAAAAGACCACAAGTATGATCAAGTCTGATGTATCCCAGGGATGCAAGGATTCTTCAATATATGCAAACTGAATAATGTGATATGCTATATTAATAAACTGAAAGACAAAATCCAAACGATAATCTCAATAGATGCGGAAAAAGCTTTTGACAAATTTCAGCACCCTTTTATGATAAAAACTCTTCAAAAATGAGTATAGATGTAACCTGACTCAACATAGTAAAGGTCATATATGATAAACCCACAGCAAACATTATTCTAAATAGTGAGAAACTGAAAGCATTCCCTCTGAGATCAAGAACAAGAGAAGGGTGCCCACGCTTGCCACTATTATTCAATGTACTTTTGGAAGTCCTAGTACGGCAATCAGAAAAAAGAAAGAAATAAAAGGAATCCAGATTGGAAAGGAAGAGGGAAAACTCCCACTATTTGCAGATGACATGATACTGTACATAGAAAACCCTAAAGATACCATCAGAAAATTACTAGAACTAATCAGTGAATTTAGTAGTTGCAGGATACAAAATCAATACACACAAATCACATGAATTCATATATATTAACAATGGAAAAAAAAGAAAGAGAAATTAAGGAATCAATCCCATTTACCATTGCAACTAAAAGAATAAAATACCTAGGGATAACTTACCAAAGGAGGCAATAAAACTGTATACAGAAAACTATAAGGCACTGATGAAAGATATCAAAGATGATATAAACAGATAGAAGGATATTCCATGCTCCTGGGTTGCAAGAATCAATATTGTGAAAATGACTGTATTACCAACTGCAGTCTACAAATTCAATGAAATCCCTATCAAATTACCAATGGCATTTTTCATGGAACTAGAACAAAAAATTTCACAGTTTATATGGAAACACAAGACTCTGAATAGGTAAAGTAATCTTGAGAAAGAAGAATGGAACTGGAGGAATCAACTCACCTGATCTCAGACTATACTACAAAACTACAGTCATCAAGACAGTATGTCACTGACACAAAAACAGAAGTATAGGCCGATGGAACAAGAGAGAAAGCCCAGAGAAAAACCCACACACATATGGGCACCTTGTCTTTGACAAAGGAGGTAAGAATATGCAATGGGAACAAGACAGCATCGTCAGTAATTCATGCTGGAAGAACTGGACAACTAAGTGCAAAAGAACGAAATTAGAAAACTTCCTAAACCATACACAAAGGTAAATTCAAAATGGACTAAAGACCTAAATGTAAGACCAGAAACTATAAAACTCTTGGAAGAAAACATAGGCAGAACACCGAAGGATGTAAATCATAGCAAGATCCTTTATGACAAACCTCCTAGAATAAAGGAAATAAAAGCAAAAATAAATAAGTGGGAGCTAATTAAATTTAAAAGATTTGCATAGCGAAGGATACTATAAACAAGGTGAAAAGACCACCCTCAGAATGGGAGAAAACAATAGCAAATGAAACAACTGACAAAGTATTAATATCCAAAACATACAAGCAGCTCATACAAGTCAATACCAGAGAAACAAACAACCCAGTCAAAAAGTGGGCAAAAGTCCTAAACAGATATTTCTCCAAATAAGACATATGGATAGCTAATAAACACATGAAGAGATGCTTGACATCACTCATTATTAGAAAGTGTTAGTCGCTCAGCTGTGTCCGACTCTTTGCAACCCCACGGACTGTAGCCTGTCAGGTTCTTCTGTCCAAGGAATTTTCCAGGTAAGAATACTGGAGTGGGTTGCCATTTCCTTCTCCAGGGGATCTTCCCGACCCAGGGTCTGAACCCAGGTCTCCCACACCGCAGGCAGACTCTCCACCCCCTAAGGCATCAGGGAAGCTCATTATTAGAGAAATGCAAAGCAAAACTACAATGTGATATCACCTCACACCAGACAGAATGGGCATAATAAAAAAAAAATCCAAACAACAAGTGCTGGAGAGGGTGTGGAGAAAAGGCAACCCCCGTACACTGCTGGTGGGAATGTAAATTGATACAGCCATTATGGAAGACAGTATGGAAATTCCTAAAAAAAAGCTGGGAATATAACCACCATATGACCCATCAATCCCACTATTAGGCATACATCCTTCAAAATCCAAAGCTAAAAAGACACACAAACATCCCAGTGTTCACTGCAGCACTATTTACAACAGCCAAGACATGGAAGTAAGCTAGATGTCCATTGACAGAGGAATGGTTAAAGAAGCTTTAGTGTGTATATACAATGGAATACTACTCAGCCATAGAAAAAAAAGGAATGCATTTGAGTCAGTTCTAAGAAGGTGAATGAACCCAGAACCTATTATATAGAGTGAAGTACATTAGAATGAGAAAAACAAATATCATATATTAACACACATATCTGGAATCTAGAAGGATGGTACTGATAAACCTGTTTGCAGAGGAACATTGGAGATGCAGACATAGAGAACAGACTTATGCACAAGGGTAGGGGAGAAGAGGGAGTGGGTGAGATCAATGGAAAGAGAGTAGCATGGATGCATATACACTAACATATGTAGATAGATAGGCAATGAGAATTTGCTGTATGCCTCAGGGAACTCAAATGGGGACTCTGTAATAACCTAGAGGGGTGGGAATGAGCGGAAAGTGGCAGGGATTCAAGAGGGAGGGGATATGTGTACACCTACACCTATGGTTAATTCAGGTTGATGTATGACAGAAATCAAACCAATACTGTAAATAATAATCAATCAGTGAAAATATATTTTTTAAAAAGCCAAAAAATGGTTATTTGGAAATTATCTAGAATGTCACAGTTGAGAGAAAAAAACTTAGTATGTGGTCTATTGCCTTCCAGGTTCTGTTCTCTTCATTTTTAAAAAGTATGAGATAGGGGAGTTAATGTCTTCATGATACTGTATCTGCTGTTCTGTTTATCATTATACTATGGTTATGCCACTTTTCATAATAATAAGGGTGCTCCACTAATGCTGGTCACAGGAAACACATGTTGAGATCTTCATTTGGACCAGGAACTGTTCTCTGTAATGTGTGCGTGTTGACATGACACCCCACGGTCTTTCATGCACATAGGAGACACTGTGTTCAATCCACACACAGATTCTTATACAGTAAAGTTTCCTGCAGATGGACATGTTGATCTGCCTTCTGATTCAGATGACACTAGACACTGCACCATATTCCAGATTTGGGGTCAGATACAATACGTCTCTGTTTCTCTCTGGCCTGGGCACCAATCTGATTCAGCTCTTGCCAGGAATGTGACTTTGGGCAAATTCATTCACCCGTTAACCGCTATGTGTTTCTGCTTCCCCAGCTGCTGAAAAGGATGGCAGCAGTAAAAATGCTTAACCTCATAGTGCTGCTATGAGTACTCAAAGATTGTATTATACGTGTACACATGGAGAGCTAACCACGGTTCAGAAGGGTGAGCTTCTCTTCTTGCCTCTCTTCACTTCCGTTTCTGCTTGTACTCATATTCCCTTGTCCCTGCCCCCACCCTTTCCTCCTCCAAGCCAAACTCCACTCTCTCTCACCTGTGCCCCATCCTCAGACTCTCCATCCAAAAACATGGCTGAAAATCTCATGATTTACCTCATAAAATATCCATATCATCACCCTTGGATTAAAAAATTATGAATATTAGCAGAAGAAATCAGAAACACTCTAAAACTGGCTGTGTGAAAACTACACAAGAAATAAAGCATTATTGATGAAAGTTTGACTATTGACATTTTCATATCTTCATCAGATTCAGATTTTCAGAATTTGATACAGAAGAATTAGACTTGATAGAAATAATGGCAAAAAAAGCCATGTTATGAGGTTTCTTGGCCTTTAAGTGTCCCTCTATAAGATTTTTAAAACTATATATACTCATGTTCTATAACTGTCCAGCGACCACTTATTTCCTGTCATTAGAAGGGTCATTAGACCTGTAACTTCATAGAGAATATGCACTAAACGTTTCCATACGTGCACACAATGAAACCTCAGTGTTGCATTTAGGTTTTGCAATTTCCCCATAAGAAGAGGCAAATATTCATTATGCTAAAAGAAAAAAAGGACTTCCCCCATTCCCCGATGCCTCATACACTCTGTTCTTGAGGTCCTGAAGGGTTGAATTGATAGTGCAAGGCCCATGCTGTGAGTCAAAGGTGGTGTTGACACTGTGTCCCTGGAACACTATGCAGGGAAATGTGGAACAGCAATAACATTAACAACAGTAATGACAACAGCTAGAATTGACTGCAACGTACCATATGGCAAATATTTTTCTGACAATTCCCCATGTCTTAACATGGTCAGTGTTCTATACTGCCCCATGAAGTAGTTAACTTTACTCCAAGCTAGTGTTTCCATGGGGCTAATGGAGGAATGAGGCACAGAGACTCTAAGTAACTTGCTCAGTGTCACCCAGCTGTAAGGGAGCCACTGTTCTGGATGCGTTGTGCAACATTGTGTGTTTGTATTTATTCAGTCAAGGGTAAGATCCAACGGCTATGGCAAAATATGTAGAATAACAGCTACCACATAACACAAGCAAATTTTACATTATGGAAATGCACACTAAATAGAAATCTGATTTCTTCAGAAATCTTTCAGATACAGGCTTGGCAAGACTGGAATCAGGATGTTTTGTAGAAATGATGGTCTGAGAGCCTCCTGAGAACAGCAGACAGAATGTCAGTGAGTCTGTTAGACTGGAGGTCTTGGGTTTGTGTGTCAGAGAAGGCAGTAAACCCCTGTCACCTACACAAGCTCCCATTGGAGACAGAGCACGGCAGTAGGCAACATAAGACCATTCCTCTGCTCTGGTAGTGCCTAGACAAGTTGTCCATGTCAATCAGAACTGAGGAATTCTAAAAGAGAAAAAATTGCAGGTTTCGTGATCTGCACTCAGTGAATCTCACTTAGTGCAGCTACAATAGTGCCCTAGAATCTGTGAGTTTTCACTCTGCTTGGGAAACTCTCAGGGACTTTATTAAACCCCTTTAGTACTGAGACTGTCAGCAAAATAAGGGAAATAGTGATCAGAACAGATATTAGGAAAAAAAAAAAATAGAGATTATCAACAAAACCCAAAGCTGGGTCTTTCAAAAGATCAATACAAATTCATAAACTTCTACTCATATAGACCAAAAAAAGCAAGATAACTAAAGACAACACTTATCAATATTGGGAGTAAAATAGGTTTCAGATCCCACAGAGTTTAAAAGGATTCTGTGACTGATTCTACATAACTACATCTGGCAACTTCAGTGAAAGGAACTAACTAACAAAGTTAAGCAAAAAAGAAATTGATAATCTATTTAAAAACCGAGCTTGCATTTGAAAAATTTACAGAAATCTCCAGGCCCATGTGGTATCCCTGGCACAAAAGAGAAAGGGAGGGAAAAAGTGGGTAGGGACAGAGAAAAGGTGAATATATTCTAATACAATCAGTTACTCAAGGTAAATTGAGCCAAATCCAACCAATGTGATGAAGCCATTGGGTTTTATTTTCTCATTGTCCTCCAGCTTCCCCATCCTGCCTCCCTCCTTTGCCCCAGTTGCTTTCTCCTTCTTAGGTCCTGCCCTCCATCAAGAGTAGCATGATTATGAGGCACGATTCCCACATTATAACTGATACCCACTGGCTGACTGACATTCAGCATGGAGGCTACCATCCCTGCAGCTGGTATACTCGGCTCTCTGTCTCTCATCATACCAGAAGGTTTCACTCCTAATTTCAGGTATAGCTGGGAGAGACTGTACACAGCACATGTTGGAGCCTTGAGTCCTTCATCTGTGAAATTTGGATGACCACAAATTGTGGGAGAAACAGAGACAGCAGCACCAGACCCCTTTCAATGAGTGCTAAACCAATTGAAACATGCCAAACCCAGAGTATCACAGGACTCCTTGACATTCAGAAGCATTTCAGGTAGATTTCCCTGCCAGGACTGTGGCATTTATTGTTCCTCCTGCTGGGAATGCTCTTCCCTTAGGTAACACTACGGCCTGCTCCCTCACTTCCTCCAGATCTCTGCTTAATTTGCCATCTTTCAGGGAGACTTTCCCTCATTATCTTGAGTAACATAATAACATCATACCTACTCACACCCTTTCTGTGATCTAGCAACTCATGTCCACTGAGCCTGTGATACCATCCACCCATCTCATCCTCTGTCATCCCCTTCTCCTCCCTCTTTGATGTGCATTTCTCTAATAATTAGCGATGTCGAGCATTTTTTCATGTGTTTTTTGACCAGTTGTATGTCGTCTTTGGAAAAATGTCTATTTAGATCTGCCCATTTTTGACAGTTTTTTTTTTTTTTTTTGGATACCGGCCTACATAAGCTCTTTGTATATTTTGGAGAATAATGCATTGACAACTAATGAGGTTTATGACATTACACAGGAGGCAGTGATCAAGATCATACTCAAGAAAAACAAATGCAAAAAGGCAAAATGGTTCTCTGGGGAGGCCTTACAAATAGCTGAGAAAAGAAGAGAAGCTAAAGTCAAAGGAGAAAAGGAAAGGTATACCCATTTAAATGCAGAATTCCAAAGAATAACAGGGAGAGATAAGAAACCCTTCCTCAGCAATCAATGCAAAGAAATAGAGGAAAACAATAGAATGGGAAAGACTAGAGATCTCTTCAAGAAAATTTGAGATACAAAGGGAACATTTCATGCAAAGATGAGCACAATAAAGGACAGAAAAGGGATGGACTAACAGAAGCAAAAGATATTAAGAAGAGGCGGCAAGAATACACAGAAAAACTATACAAGAAAGATCTTCATGACCCAGATAAACACGGTGGTGTGATCACTCTCCTAGAGCCAGATACCCTGGAATGTGAAGTCAAGTGGGCCTTAGGATGCATCACAATGAACAAAGTTAGTGGAGGTGATGGAATTCCAGTTGAGCTCTTTCAAATCCTAAAAGAGGATGCTGTGAAAATATTGCCCTCAATATGCCAGCAAATCTCAGAAATTCAGCAGTGCCCACAGGAGTGGAAAAGGTCAGCTTTCATTCCAATCCCAAATAAAGGCAATGCCAAAGACTGTTCAAACTACCACACAATTGCACTCATCTCACACGCTAGCAAAGTAATGCTCAAAACTCTCCAAGACACGCTTCAATAGGACGTGAACTATGAACTTCCAGATGTTCAAGCTTGATATAGAAAAGGCAGAGGAACCAGAGATCAAATTTCCAACAACTGCTGTATCATCAAAAAAGCAAGAGAGTTCCAGGAAAACATCCACTTTTTCTTTATTGACAACACCAAAGCCTTTGACTGTGTGGATCACAACAAACTGTGGAAAGTGCTTAAAGAGATCAGAATACCAGACCACCTGACCTGCCTCCTGAGAAATCTGTATGCAGGTCAAAAAGCAACAGTCAGAACCGGACATGGAACAACAGACTGTTTCCAAACTGTGAAAGGAGTACATCAAGGCTGTATATTGTCACCCTGCTTATTTAACTTATAATATATTTGTGAAAGTAACCTCAGATGAACACCTCTATATATGGTTAAAAGGATACATGAATGTGTACAATTACAATAAGGCCATTTGAGTCAATATGCATGGGCCGAATGATGATCATATGAAGTGAAGTGAGGCACACAGAGAAAGACAAATACCAAATGATATCACTTAAATATGGAATCTAAGATGTGATATAAATGAACATATGTATGAAACAGAAAAAAAAAAACCACTCATGGACATAGAGAACAGACTTGTGGCTTCCAAGGTACAGAGAATTGGTGGAGGGATGGAGTAAGAGATTGGGGATTATAGATATAAACTAGAGTATATGGAATGGACAGATTGGTTCCTACTGTAGAGAATAGATAACTATATTCAGTATCTGATGATAAATCATAAAGAAAAAGAATATATACAGGACATCCCTGGTGGTCCAGTGGCTAAGACCCCACACTTCCACTGCAGGGGATGCAGGTTCAATTCCTGGTCAGGGAACTAATCCCACATACTGCACATTGTAGCCATAAAAAAGATTAAATAAATGAATACATATCTATCTATCTATGTATATACACACACAATGTATGTAAGATATAAATGTGTATAAATGAATCACTTTGTTGTAAAGCAATAATTCACACAACACTGTAAATGAACTATACTTCAAATAAAAAATAACTAGACTGGGAGAAAAAGATGGGAGTATTTCATTGTACATAAAGTTTATATTTCAAAGAATACTACTGTAAACAAACATAGCTCACTACTTAATGGCAGGCTTGCTAAAATACTTACAGAGATGCATACTGCAATTTGTCTGCAATTGCAATTTGCAATTGTCTGCAATTTGTCACAAAATGCACCAGGGAATAAGAGGGATTCAAGGATGGATAGAGGGATGGACACATGGATAATTACATGACAAAGGAAGTACCATAAAATGGTTACAGTAGAATCAAAGTGGGAAGTCTGTGTATTAGAAAAAATTTTCAACTTTGTGGAATGTCTGGAAATTTTTATAATAAAATATTCGGGAAAGTACAGAGCAAAGAACAATAAAAACCAAAATGCACATGAAGGATAATTCCAACTGTAGAAATATGGGCTGAACCATGATGGGGAGGAAATGGGGTAGAATGTGCACTGTGGTGAAAGTAATCACGGCTTTTGTTTACTTTTTCACACTCTGTGCACTGACCAAGTTCTTTTCCCAATATCCCCAGACTACATTTTCCATAATAAAAGTAGCATCACCTTCCCTCTGGCCCAAGGGAGACAGGCCTACTGGGCAGCATCATTGCCCTGCTTGTGCTTCCCTCCTCATGACCTTGGCTCTGAGCACGTGCTGGGGCTCCCTGAGTCCTCCAATCACAGCTCGAGAGACATGTCCCTGTTGGCCTCACAGGGCTGACCAAGCCTATGGCTGGCTCATCTGTTTGGAGTCCCAGGTGCAGCTCCACCCGTCCTGGCTTCATCTTGGCCCATCATGGCACTACCTGCCTTCACTTACGTTTTTCTCTATATATATATGCATATTTCAGTGCAAAGTAAATAGTTTATTGAAAAGTACATGTGGAAAGACACACAGGTGAACTCAGAGTGAGTTGCCCGCCACCCTGTAATTCTTTTAGTGTACAACCTCTAGCACCCTGGAGTTTTCTCAGTTATTTAAATTTCTTAATTTAAGTGATCTTTGTCCAGAAGCTAAAAAGGGAAAATTTACACTGTGTGGTAAAATTCTTGTAAATAAATAATAAACTAGGAATTATAAAAAGAGAATTGAGAAATATTTGGAAGATAGCTGACAGAGGGCTCATTTACCTAATTTATGCAGAGTTAAAAAGTCAAAATAAGAAAAGAAGATGAAAAATCCAATAGAAGATAACCAGGAAGTAAACATACAGTATAAACTAATACAAATTACTCAAAAGAGGAAAAAAAAGAAAAATTACCAAAAAACAGGAGGAAATGTTGAAACTAATTGGAAATAAAAGAAATTCAACCCAAAGCAATAACGGAATACGATTTCTCACCATGCAATTTGTCATAATTCAATGAGAAAGTTGAAAGATACCAAATGTTTCCTCCAAATTGAGGATGAGGGATTGGAAAATGAGTGCTCATGCAGTTTTGTGAAAGCATAGAGTGATGCAACTTTCTGAAGGATAATTTGACTTTATCTAGTAAATTTGTAAATACATGGAGCCACTTAGCAAGACCCTGTTTGGAATTTACATTGCAGAAATATTTATGCAATTTCACCAAGATTATATGATGCTCAGTGCAATTTTTTCTCAGCATCTTAGAAAATCTCTTTGGTACCCTTGCCCACACTGCACTTCCCCCATGAAACCCCTCTTTCTCAGTTCCATTAGTATAGATTACTTTTGCTTCATCTCGAACTTCCTATAAATGGAGCCTACAGTATGTTCACATGTAGTTGCTTTACAATGTTGTGTTACTTTCTTCTGTACAGAAAACTAAATCAGCTGTGTGTTTGTATGTGTATATATACCCTATTTTTTAAATTTCCTTTGCATTTACGTCACCACAGAGCATTGAGGACAGTTACCTGTGCTACACAGGTAGTTCCTATTAGTCATCAAGGCACTATTCTCCAAAACATACAAACAGCTCATGTACACAAGTATCAAAAAAAAAAAAAAAACTCAATCAAAAAACAGGCAGATCTAAATAGATATTTCTCCAAAGACATACAGATGAAGATAAAACACATGAAATGAGGCTCAACATCACTAATTATTAGAGAAATGCAAATCAAAACTACAATGAGGTATTACTTCACACCAGTCTGAATCGCTATCATCAAAAATTCTACAAAAAATAATTCATGGGGAGAGTGTGGAGAAAAGAGAACCCTCTTGCACTGTCAGTGGGCATGTAAATTGGTACAGCCAATATGGTGAACAGTATGGCAGCTCCTTTAAAAGTAAAACAGAAAAAAAAATAATAATAAAAAAATAAATAAATAAATAAATAAAGTAAAACAGAATTACCATATGACCTAGCAACCCCTCTCTTTTACATATTCCTGGAGAAAACCTTATTTCCAAAAGGTACATGCACCCCAATGTTCATCGCAGCACTATTTTCCATAGCCATGACTTGCAACATTTTAAAATCATAGCAACAATGCAAAAAAAAAAAAAAAAACAAACACTGAAGCAAAGAGTCTCTAAACAGGGGGTCAAATTACTAGGCATTTGTAAAAATAGAAGCCTGAAGATAAGTAAACAAAACAAGAATCACGTATCAGAACCAAGTTCTATGTTAGCATTCAAATAGCAGAAAAGATGATTTTATACTAAAAGAACTAGTGCATCCTCATCTTTTTATCTCCCCTTCCCAGGAACTCAGAATTCTGAGCCAATGGTATATGAAATCATGGGTGATTTTTTGGGTGTTTGTATTTTTCTAGCAACTTCACATTTTCTGTTATAAGCATGCATTAATTTTTTAAAAAGTCATACAGTATCATTTTCAACATGTAAAGAAAACATCTGGTTTTTATAAATTGCATTCATAAGCACTCTTCTGTTTCTCCACGAGAGGGCAGAATAATCACAGTATATATTTATTCATAGCCACATGTACTTATGAGAGAATACATCTGGATTTTATACATTACATTCAAAAGCATTCTTCTATTACTCCATGAGACGTCAGCACAAGCACAGTAAATATGCATTCATACACACATATATATATGAGAGATACCTTGGATTTTGTAAATTACATTTATTAGCATTCTTGTTTATTCTTGAAAGGGCATCATATGCACAGCAAGTATTTATTCATACCCACATACACATATGTGAGAACATCTGGATGTTATGAATTGCATTCATAACCATTCTTCTATTTCTCCACGACAGGGCAGCAAAGGTACAGTAAATATTTATTCACACCCACATACTTTGGCCACCTGATGTGAAGAGCTGACTCATTGGAAAAGTCCCTGATGTTGGGAAAGATTGAAGGCAGGAGGTGAAGTGGATGACAGAGAATGAGATGGTTGGGTGTCATCACCGACTTAATGGACATGAGTTTCTGTAAGCTCCAGGAGAGGTGATGGATAGGGAAGCCTGGTGTCCTACAGTGCATGTGGTCGCCAAGGGTCAGACACGACTGACTGACTGAACTGAACTGACTGACATAAACATATAAAATACTAATACAGCTTCAAAATGGACGTGCTATTCCAAGAGTGGTGTAATACACAAGTTTTCATAATATATCCGGGAAAATAACCACAGATGAATACCTCTATGTATGGTTAAAATGGTACAAGAATCTGTACAGCTACAACAATAAGGCCATTTGAGTCAACATGGATGGATCGAGAGACGATCATACTAACTGAAGTGAGGCATACAGGGAAAGACAAACAACAAATGATATCACATCAATGTGGAATCTAAGATATAACACAGATGAACACATGTATGAGACAGAAACACACTCGTGGACATAGAGAACAGACTTGTGGTTTCCAAGGCTGAGAGAATTGGGGGAGCAATGGAGTATGAGACTGGGGTTAAGAGATATAAACTAGAGTATATGGAATGGATTGACAAGTTCCTACTGTCAAGGACAGAGAACTATATTCAGTATCCTATGATAAATCATGATGGAAAAGAGTATATATGGGACATCCCTGGCAGTTCAGTGGTTACGACTCCACACTTCCACTGCAGGGCATGCATGTTCAATCCCTGCTCAGGGAACTAACCCCACATGGTTAGAAGTGTAGCCAAAAGAACAAAAAAAAGTAAAGATGAAATAAAAGAATGTGTGTGTATATATATATATATGTATATGTATATACACACACACACCTTGTATATATACAATATATGTGTATAATTGAATCACTTTGCTATAAAGCAGAAAGGAAATGGTAAACCACCTCAGTATTCTTGCATTGAGAACCCCATAAACAGTATGAAAAGGCAAAAATATAGGACACTGAAAGATGAACTCCCCAGGTCGGTAGATGCCCAATATACTGGAGTATCTGGATACTGGAGTATCTCCCTACTGGAGATCAGTGGAGAACTAACTCCAGAATGAATGAACAGATGTAGCCAAAGCAAAAACAACACACAGGTGTGGATGTGACTGAAGACAGAAGCAAGGTTCGATGTTGTAAAGAGAAATATTGCATAGGAACCTGGAATGTTAGGTCCATGAATCAAGGCAAATTGGAAGTGGTCAAACAGGAGATGGCAAGAGTGAACGTCAACATTCTAGGAATCAGTGAACACAGATGGACCAGAATGGGTGAATTTAACTCAGATGACCATTATATCTACTACCCTTAGAAGAAATGGAGTAGCCATCATAGTCAACAAAAGAGTCTGAAATGCAGCACTTGGATGCAATCTCAAAAATGACAGAATGATCTCTCTTCATTTTCAAGGCAAACCATTCAATATCACAGTAATCCAAGTCTATGCCCTGACAAGTAACACTGAAGAAGCTGAAGTTGAATAGTACTATGAAGACCTACAAGACCTTTTAGAACTAACACCCCAAATAGATATCCTTTTCATGATAGGGGACTGGAATGCAACAGTAGGAAGCCAAGAAACACCTGGAGTGACAGGCAAATTTGGCCTTGGAGTACAGAATGAAGCAGGGCACACCAACAGACTTTTGCCAAGAGAACTCACTGGTCATACAAACACCCTCTTCCAATAACACAAGAGAAGATTCTACTCATGGATTTCACCATATGATCAACACTGAAATCAGACTGATTGTATTGTTTGCAGTCAAAGATGGAGAAACTCTATACAATCAGCAAAAACATGACCGGGAGCTGACTTTGACTCAGATCACAGTCAATAATGTGATGAACAATAATGAACTCCTTACTGGCAAATTCAGACTTAAATTGAAGAAAGTGGGGAAAACCACTAGACCATTCAGGTATGACCTAAATCAAATCCCTTATGATTATACAGTGGAAATGAGAAACAAATTTAAGGGACTAGATCTGATAGAGTGCCTATTTCATTGTACATTTCATTGTATGTAAAGTTTATATCCAAAGAAAACTGCTGTAAACAAACATGGCTCACTACTAAATGGCAGGCTTGCTAAAATACTTACAGAGAGATATACTGATGTCTGCAATTTACCAGAAAATGCACAAGGAAAAAGGTCAATTGATGACTGGACAGAGGCATCGGCAAATGGATAGATACATGACAAAAGAAGTATTGTACAATTGTTACAAAAGCAGACCCTTACATATGCTGTCTATAAGATACCCATCTCATACCAAGGGACACGTACTAAGTGAACATAAAGGTTTGGAAAAAGGTATTTCATGCAAATGCAGACCAAAAGAAAGCAGGAGTATCAATACTCATATCAGATGAAATAGACTTTGAAAGAAAGGCTGTGAAAAGAGACAAAGAAGGACACTACATAAGGATCAAAGGATCAAACCAAGGAGAAGATATAACAATTAAAAATATATATGCACCCAACATAGGAGAAGCTCAATATACGTAATGCAAATGCTAACAAGAAGGAAAGGGGAAATTAACAGTAACACAATAAGAATAGAAGACTTTAATGTGCCACTCACGCCTATGGATAGATCAACCAACCAGAAAATTAGCAAGGAAACACAAAGTTTAAATGATACAATGGACCAGTTAGAACTAGTTGATATCCATAGGACATTTCACTCCAAAACAATGAAATTCACCTTTTTCTCAAGTGCACACAGAACATTCTCCAGAATAGATCACATTCTGGGCCATGAATCTAGCCTTGGTAAAGTAAAAAAAAAATCGAAATCATTTCAAGCATATTTTCTGATCACAATGAGTTAAAACTCTAATCAACTTCAGGAAAAAAACTATTAAACTATTAAAAATAATAACATATGGAGGCGAAACAACATGCTTCTGAATAGCCAACAAATTACAGAAGAAATAAAGAAGAAATAAAAATATGCATAGAAACAAATGAAAATTAAAACACGAGAAACCAAATCCTATGCCATTCAGTAATGCACTGCTAAGGGGAAAGTGAGTGAAGTGAAGTTGCTCAGTCGTGTCCGACTCTCCGACTCTTTGCAACCACATGGACTGTAGCCTACCAGGCTCCTCAGTCCATGGGATTTTCCAGGCAAGGATCTTGGAATGGGTTGCCATTTCCTTAGTTGATAGCAATAAGAGGTTACCTCAAGAAACAAAAGAAACATGAAATAAATGACCTAACTTTATACCTAAAGCAACTAGAAAAAGAAGAAATGAAGAACCCCAGGGTTAGTAGAAGGAAAGAAATCATAAAAATTAGGGCAGAAAGAAGTGGGGGAAAAAAGCAGACGATAGCAAAAATCAACAAAACTAAAAGTTGGTTCTTTGAGAAGATAAATAAGATAGACAAACCATTAGGCAGACACATCAGGAAAAAAATGGAGAAGAATTGAATCAACAAAATTAGAAATGGAAATGGAGAAATCACAACAGACAACACAGAAATACAAAGGATCACAAGAGACTACTATCAGCAGCTATATGAAAATCAAATGGACAACTTGGAAGAAATGGATGAATTCATAGAAAAGTATAACCTTCCAAAACTGAACCAGGAAGAAATAGAAAATCTTACCAGACTCATCAAAAGCACGGAAATTGAAACTGTAATAAAAAATCTTCGAACAAACAAAAGCCCAGGATCAGTTGCCTTCACAGGTGAATTCCACCAAACAATTAAAGAGCTAACACCTATCCTACTCAAAGTCTTCCAAATAATTGCAGAAGGCAAACTCACAAACTCATTTTATGAGGCCCCCATCACCCTAATCCCCAAACCAGAGAAAGATGCCACAAAGAAAACTATAGGCCAATATCACTGATGAACATGCATGAAAAATCTTCAACAAATTCTAGCAAACAGAATCCAACAACATATTCAAAAGTCAAACATCATGACCAAGTGGGTTTATTCCAAGGATGCAAGGATTCTTCAATATTTGAAAATCAACCAATGTGATAAATTGCATTAACAAACTAAAAGATAAAAACCATATGCCTATCTCCATAGATGCAGAGAAAGCCTATGACAAAGTTCAACATGCATTTATAGTAAAATACTCCAGAAGGCAGGCATAGAAGGAACAAAACTCAACATAATAAAAGTCATATATGATAAAACCATAGCAAACTTTATCCTCAAAGGTGAAAAATTTAAAGCTTTTCCCCTAAAGTCAGGAAAAAGATAAGAGTGCCCACTCTCACCACTACTATTCAACATAGTTTTGGAAGCTTTAGCCATAGCAATTAGAGAAGAAAAAAAATGAAAGGGTATCCAAATTTGAAAGGAAGAAATAATATTCTCGCTGTTTGCAGATAACATGATCCTCTACACAGAAAGCCCTAAATACACCACCAGAAAATTACTAGAGCTAATCAATGAATACAGAAAATTTGCAGGATATAAAATTAATACACAGAAATCCCTTGCATTTTGATACACTAACAATAAGAAAACAGAAAGTGAAATTAAGAAACAATCCCTTTCAGCACTGGGATGAAAATAATGAAATACTTAGGAATAAAACTACCTAAAGAAACAAAAGGTCTATATATAGAAAACATTAAAACACTGAGGAAAGAAATCAAAGATGACACAAATAGATGGAGAAATATACCTTGTTTATTGATCTGAAGAGTCAACATAGTGATAATGAGTATACTACCCTAAGCAGTTGTAGATTGAATGCAATCCCTATCAAGCTATCAATGGTATTTTTCACAGAACAAAAACAAATAATTTCACAATGTGTACTGAAATACAGGAAACCTCAAACAGCCAAAGCAATCTTGAGAAAGAAGAATGGAAGAGGAGGAATCAATCCACCTGCCTTCAGACTATACTACAAAGCTACTGTCATCAAGACAGTATGGTACTGGCACAAAGAGAAATATAGATCAATGGAACAAAACAGAAAGCTCAGAGATAAATCCACGCACCCATGGACACCATATGTTTAACGAAGGATGCAAAAATATACAATGGAGAAAAGACAATCTCTTTAACAAGTGGTGATGGGAAAACGGGTCTACCAAATGTAAAAGAAGGAAACTAGAACACTTTCTAACACCGTACACAAAAAGAAACTCAAAGTGGATGAAAGATTCAAGTGCAGGACTAGAAACTATAAAATTCCTAGAGGAGAACATATTCAAAATACTCCCTTACATAAATCACTGCAGGATCCTCTATGACACACCTCCCAGAGTAATGGAAATACAATCAAAATTAAACAATCTAATTGTTTAGACCTAATTAAACTTAAACGCTTCTACACAACAAAGGAAACTATGAGCAAGGTGAAAAGACAGCCTTCAGAATGGGAGAAAATAATAGCAAATGAAGCAACTGACAAAGAATTAACCTTAAAAATATACAAGCAACTCCACACCAGAAAAATAAATGACCTGATCAAAAAATGGGACAAAGAACTGAAGAGACTTTTCTCCAAAGAAGACATACAAATGGCTAACAAGCACATGAAAAGATGCCCAACATCACTCATTATCAGAGAAATGCAAATCATAACCACAATGAGGGATCATCTCCTGCTGGTCAGAATGGCTGCTATCAAAAAGTCTACAAACAATAAATGCTGCAGAGGCTGTAGAGTAACGGAACCCTCTTAAACTGTTGGTGGGAATGCAAACTAGAACGGCCACTATGGAGAACAGTGTGGGGATTCCTTAAAAATCTGGAAATAGAATTGCCAAACAACCCAGAAATCCCACTGCTGGGCATACACACTGCGGAAACCAGAGCTGAAAAAGACATGTGTACCCCAATGCTCATCACAGCACTGTTTCCAATAGCTAAGATATGGAAGCAACCTAGATTTCCTTCAGCATACACATGGAAAAAAAAACAACTGTGATACATATGACTCAGCTATTAAAAAGAACGTATTTGAATCATTTTAATGAGGTGGATGAAACTGGAGCCTATTATACAGAGGGAAGTATGTCAGAAGGAAAAACACCCATAGAGTATATTAACACATATATATGGAAATTAGAAAGATAGTAATGATGACCACATATGTGAGGCAGCAAAAGAGACACAAATATAAAGAAGAGTTTTAGACTCTGTGGGAGAAGGCCAGGGTGAGATGATTTGAGAGACTAGCATTGAAACATGTATATTATGATATGTGAAATAGATCACCTGTCCAACTTTGATGCATGACATAGGGCACTCAAAGCCGCTGCACTGGGAAAACTCTGAGGGATGGGATGGGGAGAGAAGTGGTAGGGGTTTCAGGATGGGGAAGACATGTACACCCATGGCTGATTCAACTCAATATAGGGTAAAAGCCACCACAATACTGCAAAGTAAGTAGACTCCAATTAAATAAATATATTATTTTAAAAGAAAAAGACCCATGTACCTGCCGTCTACAAGAAACCAACTTCAGACCTAAAGACACATACAGATTGAAAGTGACAGGTTGGAAAAATATATGCCATGCAAATGGGAATCAAAAGAAAGATGGAACAGCAATCTTCTTATCATACCTTAAACTAAAGAAGATTACAATAGATAAGGAAGGACACTACATAGTGATGAAGGGATCAATACAAGATGAAGACATAGCAATTGTAAACATCTATGCCCCCAACATAGGAGCACCTCAATACATAAGACAAACACTGAGAGACATTAAAAGAGAAATTGAAGTAAAAGAACAATAGTCAACTTTAACACCCAACTCACACCAATGGACAGAACTTCAAAACAGAAAACTAATGCAGAAACACATGTCTTAAATGATACATGAGATGAGATGAATCTAATTGATATCTTCAGGAGATGCCATCCAAATGAAGAATAATACACCTTCTTCTCAAGTGCACAGGGAACAGTCTCCAGGATAGACCACATCTTGCGTCCCAAATCAAACCTCAGTAAAATGAACAAAATTGAAATTGTATCAAGCATCTTCTCTGACCACAACACTATGAGACTAAATATTAATTAGAAGAAAAAAGAAAACTGTAACAAACAAAAACACATGGAGATTAAACATCACGTTTCTAAATAACCAACAGGTTACTGAAGAAATCAAAACGGAAATCAAAATTTTTCTAGACTAAAATGACAATGAAAACATGACAACTGAAAATCTATGGGATACAGGAAAAGAAGTTCTAAGAGGGAAGTTGGTAGCAATAGAATCCTAACTTAAGAAACAAGAAAAGCATCGAATAGACCACCTCAATTGTCTCCTAAAACACCTGGTAAAGAGGAACCAAAAAAAAAGCCAAAATTAGTACATGGAAAGAAATCATAAAGATCTGAGCAGAAATAAATGAAAAATAAATGAAAGAAACAATAGCAAAGATTAATAAACTAAAACCTGGTTCTTTGAGAAGATAAACAAAGTTGACAAACCTTTAACCAGACTCATCAAGAAAAATAGAGAGAAGAATCAAATCAACAAACTTAGAAATGAAAAAGAAGAGATTACAACAGAAAATGCAGACATACAAAGAATTATAAGAGACTACTATGAACAACTCTATGGCAATAAAATGGATAATCTGGAAGAAATGCACAGAGGCTTAGAAAAGCTCATTCTCCCAAGACTGAACCAGGAAGAAATAGAAATTGTGAACCACCCAATTACAAGCTCCAAATCGAAGCTTTGATCAAAAAATTCCCAAAAGACAAAAGCTTAGGACCAGATTGCTTCACAGGTGAATTATATCAAACATTCAGAGATGAGCAAATGCATATCCTTCTAAAACTCTTTCAAAAAAATTGCAGAGGAAGGAACACTTCCAAACTCATTCTACGAGGCTACCATCACCCTGATACCAAAACCAGACAAAGACGAGATCAAATAAGAAAACTACAGGCCAATAACACTGATGAACATAGATGATGAACATAGATTTAAAATTTTTAAATTATTAAATTAAAAATAAATAAAGTTTAAAAAGAAATAAACTAAAAAAGGAAAAAAATGTTGAAATAACTCAAATGTCCATCAACTGGTGATCAAATAAATAAAACATGCAATGCAAAATTATTTGGCCATCAAATGAATGGAGTTCTTACATAAGCTATAACATGGTAGAGCTCAGAAATGATTATGCTAATTAATAAAGCCAGGAACAAAAGGCTTTCTATTGCAGTATTCTGTTCTTGTGAATGCGTATGTCTCAGATAAGGTAATTCTCTAAAGACCTAAAAAAGAGGAGTGAGTGCAAGGGCCCAGATGAAGGGGGAAGTGGAAAATGTTTGCCAACTGGAGAGTGTTTCCCATTGGAGTGATGAAAATATTCTAGAATGAGGCTGTGGTTAAGGTTATTCAACCTATGAATAAGTTACAAATCAATGAATTATATGGCTTAACTAGTAAATTCATGGTACAGGTACAACATGTCAATAAATCAGTTTTTTTAAACTACTGAAATTAACTTCTACATCCAGGAATATTATCCTTCAAAAACAAAGGAGAAGGAGATATTCTCATATGAACAAAAAATTGGGGAATTCATTCTCAGCAGATACCTTGTCTGTAAGAAATGGTAAAAGAAGTTATTTACACAGAGTAAGATGATACTGAAGAGAAATTATGAGTTAAGAAAGACTGTTATGTTGAATTTTGACAGAAAACAACAAAATTCTGGAAAGCAATTATCCTTCAGTAAAAAATTAATTGAAAAAAAAATGAAGGCAAATTGAAATGAAGGGGTTTTTTTCTTATTATTAATTGGTTAAAGATAAATGCTTCTTTGGGCTTCTCCATCTTTGTTTTTCACTGATTATGAATCTTCATAATTAAAGTGGGTTTCATGTATACAAGATCTAGTTTCACTCAGTGGTAAAAAATCCACCTGCAATGCAGGAGCTGTAGCAGATGTCAATTCCATCTCTGGGTCAGGAAGATCCCCTGCAGGAGAGCATGGCAACCCACTCCAGCATTCTTGCCTGGAGAATCCCCGTGAACGGAAGAGACTGGTGGGCTTACAGTCCATGGGGTGGCAAAGAGCTGGACACGACTGTGCAAGTAAAGAACAGCAGACACATATTCCTAACAGAAACTCTGAAGATACTAAAAATAGATGAGAAAATTCTCAGCCTAAACAAAGCAAAACGAACAAACACAAAACCTAGATTGTATAGCTGAATTATAAAAGTTTTAGGCACTAAAATGTCTCCCAACAGTAGTTTAAACAGCGTGTTCCACACAAGAGAGAGGAGTAATTTTTAATACTCACTCAATAGAAAAATATTCTATTTACATTCATAAATTAAAGGCAATGAAAATGTCCAGAAAACAAACATAGTATAAAATCTACTGATCATTTTATATCTAATTAAGACTGTAAAACTGTAAGGGAATTTTTAAGAAAAAAAATGTCTGTGAAAGTTTAAGCAGCCCCCAATGAAAAGAGCTGAACACGACTGAGCGACTGAACTGAACTGAAGCAGTCCCAATGAATGTAATTTTATTCTCTTTTTTCCATAGGCTCAAAATAATTGACAATTAGGAAAGAATTTCACTTTAAAACATATTTTTCAATTTCAGCAGGATATTTTCTATTCAAATATAAGATTTTTCATGCTAAAAAAGTTTGTACCTTGCAGTGAATATTTTGTTTCACTGACTTAGACATAAATAAAATCACATTGTATGTCTTTACCTTGACCATCTTTGTGGTATCACTGTGCATTTAGAATCAACTGTTTGAATGTGGGGTCTGTGAAGTTCTTGGGTCACAGACTGTTGAAGCCTAGCTTGAAGGATTTTGAGCATTACCTTGCTAGCATGTGAAATGACTGCAGTCGTGCGGTAGTTTGAACATTGTTTGGCATTGCCCTTCTTTGGGATTGAAATGAAAACTGACCTTTTTCAGTCCTGAGGCCACTGCCAAGTTTTCCAAACTGGCTGGCCTATTGAGTGCACCACTTTAACAGCACCATCTTTTAGGATTTGAAAGAGCTCAGCTGAAATTTAATCACCTTCACTAGCTTTGTTTGTACTGCTGCTTTCTAAGGCCCACTTGACTTTGCCCTCCAGGATGCCTGGCTCTGGGTGATTGATCACACCATCGTGGTTATCCAGGTTAATAAGATGTTTTTGTTTTTTTTTTTATAGTTCTTCTGCGTATTCTTGCTACCTCTTTTTAATCTCTTCTGTTTTAGGTAGGCCCATAACGTTTCTGTCCTTTATTGTGCCTGTATTTGCATGAAATGTTCCCTTGGCATTTCTGATTTTCATGAAGAGATCTCTAGTCTTTCCCATTCTATTGTGTTCCCTGTTTCTTTGCTTTATTCAAATCCCTTGTGAGTATACATTGGAAGTGACAAATAGATTCAAGGGTTAGGCCTGGCACACAGTACCAGAAGACCTATGGATGGAGGTTCCTAACATTGTACAGGAGGTGGTGATCAAAACCATCCACAAAAAAAGAATTGCAGAAAGGCAAAGTGGTTGTCTGAGGAGGCGTTACAAATAGATGAGAAGAGAAGAGAAAGGCAAAGCAGACACGGAAAGATATAGGCACCTGAATGCAGAGTTCCAAAGACTAGCAAGGAGAGATAAGGAGGCCTTCTTAGGTGAGCCACCAGGGAAGCCCCTTATCTAATAAAAGGGATTTCTCAGCGGGATCGCAAAGCGCTCAGTCCCCTCCTAAGGACACTGTCATAGTGCCTCTCCCACCTCCCGAGCTGGGGGTCACCGTCTGCTGCTCTCAGGGCCAGGGGGAGGGGGCACCCCAGCCTCTCCCATGGGGAAGCCACAGACTGGAGAACCAGGTGTGTCTCCCTGAGGATGTGATCGTACAAATTATTCACTCACCTTTAATCATCACCTCACACACTGCATTAGCCGAGAGACACACGGAGGACCGAAGAGACCATGGACCCTGCCACCTGGCCCCACCTCTGCAGTCACCAACATTCATTGGAAGGGCGGACGGATGACCAGCCCCGCAGGACAGGGCTGAGAATAGCCTCCGCAATGCCCAGCTCCTAAAAGCGCCGTCCGTCGGCCCCTAGGCGGCTTCCAGTTTAGGCTGGTGACGTCACAGGACGTGACTGAGACGCACCCTCCGCGATACCCAGCTCCACTCACGCGCCGTCCGTAGGCCTCGAAGCAGCTTCTGGTTCAGCCCAGTGACGTCACAGGATGTGAACGAGGAGCGGCCTCCGCAACGCTCAGCGCGTCAGTGTGCAGTCCGTCAGCCCCGAGGTGGCTTCCGGTTCAGGCCGGAAACATCACAGCGCGTGACTGTGATGCATCCTCCGCGTTGCCCAGCTCCACACATGCGCCGTCCATCAGCCCCAAGCAGCTTCCGGTTCAACCCGATGTCGTCGCCAACAAACCCGTCGGCCCAGATGAAGTCGCCTGCGATGGTGTTGGTACAGCCGGCGGCCGACCCCAGTCACTGGCCCCACACCCATGCGCAAAGGTAGGGGAGCCCCCACTGGGTCAGCTTCTCCAGGGACCAGGCCGGGTGGACGAGGACAAACTCCAGGTTCTCCGTGAGGTTGATGCCGGCCATGAACAGCCTGCCTGGGACAAGAGAGGGGCTGCTGTTCTTGGTGCCAGCTGTGGGGTCAGCCGCCCACGTGTGCAGTCACTAACCCACGGAGTCATGTGGCCAACCAAACCATGTGGTCATCGACTCACATGGTCACCCCCCATGGGGTCACTACCCCATGCAGTGATCCCTCCACATGGTCACCCACCCATGGGGTCACTAACATGCGAGGTCATGAGGTCGCCTGTCCACATGATTACCCACTCACACCATCACCACCCGCACGGTCACCCACCCACCTGGTCACCAACCCACAGGGTCTTTCGCCCATGTGACCAGTAACCCATGGGATCACCTGCCCACCCAGTCACCAAGCTGTGCCATCACCCACTCAGACTCTGGCCTCCACAGCAGTCAGAGATTCAGATGTCTGACAGAGACCAAAGTTCAGACAGTGGGGGCTCACAGGGGTTTTGACTCACAAATTTCTCCTGTTACAGAGGGCAGGCGGGCTGGACAGTGACCCAGGAGATGTCCACATCCTGACCCCGTGTGGTGGACACAATAATGTCCGTATGGATGTTCACATCCTGTCTACGTCCTGACCCCCTGTGGTGGACACAGTAACATCCCCAAGAATGTCCATGCCCTGGTCCCCATGTGGTGAACAGAATAACGTCCCCTAATACATCCTGTTCCATTTCTCCTCTTGAACCCAAAGCCAGCCCCATGCACTAAGACTTGCGTGTGACCAGTTGTCCTGGTGTGAAGGCAGCACTAACCTGGGTGGCTGCAGCCCTTCATGTGCTCCAGGTAGTGGATGAGGTCTCGGGGCTTCACCTGGTTCCCCCACCAGTAGGGGATACTGCGCCACAGTTCTTCATGCTGACTCATGGATGCCTCGTCCTTGGACGACAGGATGACCTGCTGGCCCTGGGACCACAGCTGGCACAGAGTCGGCACCTCCTGAGGGTTGAATCATCCAGGTACCCATGAGACGTGTTCACAGGGGTTATTGGGGTGCCTTGTGACACGATGTGTCAGTTATTGGGGGTGTCCTAGTAGCTACAGTGGTGTGTGGATTATTGGGGGTCTATGAGCAGTGATGGGCTGGTTATTGGGTTCTCTGTGAGAAGAGACAGTCATGGGTGGAATAATGGCATGTCTGAGTAGAGACACTAGTGGGTAGATTACTGGGGTGTCTGAGTGGAGATGGTGATGGGTGGGTTATTGGGGTGTCTTGAGCAGTGATTGGTAGATTTTGGGGGTGTTTGAGTGGAGACAGTGGTGGGTAGATTACTTGGGTGTCTTGAGCAGTGATGGGTCAATCATTGGGGTGCCTGAGTGGAAACAGGTGTGGATGGATTATTGGGATTCCTGATAGGAAACAGCGGGTGGATTACTGGGGCATCTCGAGGCGTGATTGATCGATTTGGGGAGTGTCTGAATAGAGACCAGGCAGGGTGGATTATTGGGGGTGCCTGTGACCAGTGATGGGCTGGTTACTGGGGTGTTTCAGTGGAGACAGTGGTGGGTGGATTACTGGGGTCTCGTGAATGGTGTCATCAGGTGTCTGAATCAGCCTCATGCAGTGAGCAGATAGTCTGATTACAGTGAATCCTAGTGCTCCCGCTGCCAAGAGCATGGGGAGCCTTTGGCCCCTGCTCACCCCACGGGGACACAGCATGTCCCCAGAGATGTTCTTGATGCAGCCCATCAGGTACTCATGCAGGTCCTCCATCATGCCCTCGAAGTTCCTGTATGCCAGGATAACCACCTCCAGGGGTTGGTTCTCCAGCCACGCCGAGATCTCTGTGAGGGTTTTTCCGGGCGGGGGTGGAGGAGAGGGGCCTTGTAGTGAGAGACAGGGGCGTGGGTGGGGACCTCCCCCAGCACAGCCACTCTACAGACGGGTTGGGGGATCCTGACACACAAAGACATAAAGCATGGCGCCTGGTCCCAAGGGACCCATCCTCTCCTGAGTGGCAGTGGGGAGCCATGGCATTGCTCTGGTGTGTGTGTGTATGTGTTTGTTTGTGTGCATATGTACATGCTCCTGTAGGTACAGGTGACCACGCATATGTGCATGTGTTCAGAGTCTGTGTGTGCACGGATATGCATGCGTGTGTGTGTGTGCACAGCAGCAGAGAGCAGTGCTTATAATATTGTGTGAAGTCTGTACTGCAGTGACTGTGCGAGGCCCGCAGGGTACATGCAGACTGAGGCCCAGGACAGAACCTCCAGACCCCAAGGGTCATTAGATTCTGTGGTGGGGGCACCGGGGCCAAGGCCAGAGTAAAACATTAAGTGACTTGGCCATATCGTCCACTGCAAAATCAACAGTGTTGGTGCTGCTGGGGTTGAGGCCCTGCTTCTGGGAACAGGGTCTCCAGGGTCACTGGTCACATGGAGCACAGAGCCCGGGTCCAGATTGTGGTCTTGGGGGAGTGTTCCTGCAGAGTCCAGCCTCACTCTCTTCTCAGGCAGTCCCTGGGTGGAAGCTCCCTGTGGGTTCAACAGCCTGGGCTCCAAACACCCAAGCTGGACCCTTGGACATGAGGACACACAAGACCCACAAAGGTCTGTGCCCACCCCACAAACAGCTCTAGGAGAGGCAAGAAGGAATCAAGGGGGGAGAATGAAAGGAAGAAACATCTGCCCACCACACAAATAAGACAGGAAAAAGCAAAAAATAACTTTAACATAAATTGAAAAGTGAAAGTTGTTCAGTTGCTTCCAACTCTTTTCGACCTGATGGACGGTAGCCCACCAGACCCCTCTGTCCATGGAATTATCCAGGGAAGATTACTGGAGTGGGTTTCCATTCCCTTCTCCAGGAGATCTTCCCAACCCCAGAATCAAACCCATGTCACCCACATTGCAAGCAGATTCTTGCCAACTGAGCCACCAGGGAAACCCTAATATAAATTTGAAGCAGAAAATGTACTGTGTCCTCTACAAGAAGTCATAATGGAAAAAGAAAAAAAAAAGGATAAAAAATGGGAAAGAAAATAATAGATTCTCTCCATCCAAAATAAAAGAAAAAGCAAAAACTAATATTAACATAAACTAGTAGCTGAAAATGGTACTGTGTCCTCTACAGAGTCATGATGGGAAAAGAAAAAATATATAATGATAAAAAATGAGAAAGGAACTCACAGTGCCCACCCAATCCAAATTAAAAGAAAAAGCAAAGACTCATATGAATATTGTCAGCTACACACAGACACTTGCCATCCACCTCTACAAGAATTAAATTAAGTGCTGCTGCAGAGAATGACCTTCAACACCCCTTGAAATACCACCACCCGTGCCCCCCACCCAGCACTCACCCCGGTTCTCTTGACAGTCATACCACTTGAGACCCCAGCACCAAGGCCCCCCAGGATGGAGGGACCCTGCCCTGGAGTAATGCAGAACAGAGGGACCCTGACACCAAGGGACCCTCAGAGCAGAAGGACCCCAGTCCTGCAGGACTCCCGGGCTCTGGAGGACCCCCTCCTGCTTGGTCCCTCCTCTGGGTGTGAGCTCTTAAGGCCAGGCTGCGGGCACCTGATGCAAGCAGGAATGAGGTTTGCCCACATTCCAGCCCTGGCTCTCTGCCCGTCAGATCCCCTAAGGAAGATTCTAGCAACCAGGGATCTCCCAGGAGGAAGCAATTACACAAGGCAAGAGCTGTGCTTGACAGCCTCTTGTCCTCTTGGGGGGACCAGGTTGGGATAGAAAAACCAGGAATATGAGTGCCCCTCAAGTGCGGGTACAGGAAGGCAGGGGCCATCTGTCCCTCCAGGTGGGCCCCTGCTCCTGCAAGCACCTGGGCCCAGGTGGGTTCTCTACCCAGTCCAGCATCCAACCCCTGGCTAACGTGTGCCAGTGACAGGACCACTGTTAGTTGGGTGCCCCCTCCACATAGACAGGGCCCCCAGCGTTGAGTCCTCTACATCCTCCACAATGACTGCTTCCCACCCCAACTTCTCTCCACCCCATAAAATGCCTGATCTACCCAGGAGAAGCACCACAGGGGAGGGGTGTGGGTGCTTCAGTCATCTCAACTCTCTGTGACCCCATGGACTGTAGCCTGCCAGGCTCCTCTGTCCATGGGATTTCCCAGGTGAGAATACTCCAGTGGGGTACCATTTTCTCCTCCAGGGGATCTTCCTGGCCCAGGGATCGAACCCGGGTCCCCTGTATTGCAGGCTGATTCTTTACTGTCTGAGCCACCAAGAAAGTCTCCCTGGAGGAGGTGCCGGGGTGCAAACACAAACCCACCTCAGAGGACATGGGAACACAACTGTTGCTTCTCTGGGACCAGGAAGGAGCTCTGGTGTCAGCTCAGCTGCACAAAGTGCGGGACCCAGCCTCCCCCTTCCCCTCCCAGTTCCCCCAGCCTCTGTGACTTCAGACTGTGATGCTCTTAGTACATGAGTCCCCTTTCTGGTTTCAGGCTGGTTCCAGAGTAAAGCCGTGTCCTTTCCTACCTTTCTGGGAGGCTCTCTGGGTGGGGAAGATCTCCTGGAGGAGGGCATGGCAACCCACTCCAGTATTCTTGCCTGGAGAACCCCATGGACGGAGGAGCCTGGTGGGTACAGTCCATGTTGTTGCAAAGAGTCAGACACGACTGAGCACAGACAGACCCTCTCTAGTTACAAGTACTTTCATAGTATTTTCAGGCTCTTTATGATGCCAGTGTTGTGGGTCATGTGTAGTTTCATTTATTCTTTTCCTTTTAAATCTGTGTCATCTGTTTCAGAGACAGTGTGGAGAGGTTCACACTTTAGCGGTCCCCTGGGGACAATCCAGAAATCCTTCCTTTCCGTCTCTGAACATGGGTTTGGACTAGCTTTATTTCTTTCTCTCTCTCTTTTTTTTTTTTCATATTTATTCTCTAGGGTCAAGGAATGGGAAGGAGGATTTACAAGTTCATAATATACTTTGATTTGATGATATTATGGAAGAGTGGATGGATGGGTGAATAGATAAGTGGATGGATGGAGAGAAGGATGGACAATGGATGGGTCAGTGGGGTTGGATCAGTGGATGGGTGGATGATGGATTGGTCAGTGGGTGGATGGATGCATGATGGATGGGTGGATTTATGGATGGATGGGTGGGTGGATAGGTGAGTGGGTGGGTGGGTGTGTGGGTGGATGGACAGATGGGTGGGTCAGTAGTATGTGGTACATGCACACAGTATATGACTCACCATGAAAAGGAGTGAAGTTCTGACACACCTTACATTGTGGATGGAACTTGAACACATGATGATCAGTGACAGAAGCAGACACAGAAGGACACATTTTACTTGCCCATTTATAAGAGATGTCCAGAACAGGCAAATTTACAAAGACAGAAGCAGATAAGTGGTGCCAGGGCTTAGGGGAAAGGCATCACGAATTATTATGTAAGGGGTACAGGAAGGAGAGCATCCAAGGGCCCCTCTGTGGATGGAGGAGGCCTGAAGACGTGGACGCCTCCTCCTTGTGGGGCCCGCACAGCCTTCCCCAGGGGGAAGCATCTGGAACGGTTGAGAGACCAGGTCCACTTTCCATGTCTGCTCCACACCCTCAAGAGAATTGCCGTGTGGGGGCCCCTCCTCCCATGGGTGAGGTGGCCAACATAGAACCCTGCAACTGTCGAGAGGGTGAGAAAGAGTCTAAAGCTGACTTCCATAGAAAACAGCACTTCCTGTTTGTCTAACTGTCCGTGTGCGCTCCCAGTGGGCAGTGCCCATGGTCACAGAGTCAGGTCAGTTCCCGGTGTCGGCACGGGCAGAGGAGTGTTGGTGGAGAATGGATTGCGTTTGCACCTTGAGGAGGTGAGCAACCTTCTGTCTGGCAGGGACCCTCCCCTCCCAGGCCACGGTGTCTGCTGGCCACCCCCTAAACGCCTGAGCACAGCAGTGTCATTCTGGAAGTGCCCGCCTGCCTGATCACCACCAGGCATCCCCAAGTCGAGATGCCCAGTCATGGCTGAGCTTTGCAGCACTTTTTGCAACCAAACTGGCTGGAGTCAAAGGTTCCTCATTTTAATTAGGTATTTCCGGTACCACTTACCGAGTTGTTTCGGGGGCAAGTGGACACCTTAAACTTTGGGCCCTCCGGGCTCAAGTGCAGAAGGTGCTGCACAAGCTCTGATGGAAAAGGTGGGTGGAAAGGTGAGGGGTCCCCAGGAGTAGGACAGAGTGGCTGAGAAAGCACAACCCCTCCTCAGGGTGGCTGGCATGTGTCCTCAAGGCAGGCTCTCGGAGGTTCACATACCTTCTGGGTTGAATGGGATAAAGTGGACAGAGAAGGGAAGGTGCTGGTGTGTGTATGTATGTGTGTGCAGTATGTGTGCGTGTGTGTTTGCTGTATGTGCATGCATGTGTGTGTGTGTGGTGTGCCTGTGTGTGTGCATGTGTGTTTGGTGTATGTGTGTACATGTGTGTGTGTGTTCAGTGTGCCTGTGTGTGCCTGCATGGGTGCATGTTTGGCACTGAGGCTTCCCGCACTTGGACCCGTCTTGCAGCCGCATCCCCGCCGAGCCGAGCCTGCGGGGCCTCACCTAGGATGGAGAGGTGGTGCAGGGGCACATCGCAGAGCTGAGAACTCAGCACTGACATCCAGTCCGTGTTCGCCTTGGTGGCACAAGAAGGAGCAGGGAGAGCTCACCTGCCAGCCCATCAGAGGTCGAGCCTGGGAGATCTGGGGGAGGAAATGGGGCTTTGCATAATTAAATCAGGACGTGCAGAAGACCCAGTGCTGGCGGCGTGGAGGCATGATTCTGACAAACGAGAAATGGCAGACTTCTCTCCAAGAGAAAGGAGGATTGGGTGGTGGAGAGGGGAGAAGAGCTCTAGAGACAGAGAGACTAAGACACAGAGAGAAATGGACAGAGACATGAAGAGAGACAGACAGAAGCAGAGTGAAGGGAGAGAGACACACAGGAGGTGAAGTGAGGGTTTGAGGTGGAGCAAGGGAGGGAGGAGACAGGGACCAACAGACAGACCCCAGCAGCTCAAGTCTGTTCTCCCTGAGGCTAGAGCTGGCGTGTCCCTCCAGAGGGTCCCCCACCCTCACGCTGTGCACCAGCCCCCTCCACTTGGGGCTGAGAGGGGCCCAGTTGAGCCTGTGGGGTCTCTAGGTTTGGGGGCTTCGCTTCTAGGGGCGATGGAGCCCAGGCACTAGGTCACACCCCCTTCACTCCCCAGAGGTGCTCTCTCCATCTGGTGGGTGTTGCTGCAGTAAAAGTGACTGGACAGGTTCCCAGCATGAAGCACCCACCTGAGCAGCTAAAAAGCTGGGATTGCCTCCGGTCAGGGTCTGAGTGTCCCCTCTCTCCTGTTGTGGGTGGGTGTCCTGGTGGAGCAGTGACAGATGAGTAAAAACACTATAGAGTCTTTACCCACGTGGGGACAGGCGTGGCCATCCCATCATGCAAGGAGATGATTTAAAACACAATCACCTGGAGACATGAACCATGACTTCTGAGTGGTGGCTGCGGACTTTTGTTCACCCACCCAGACCCTGATCTCACTCCCAAGCCTCTGTGCCTTGTCTTTCCACGTGGGAGAGGGGACAGAGCCCTCTTCATGGTGTTGAAGGTGATCTGATGTCCAGGAACCCGCTCCCTCACCCACCATCTCTTGGAAACAGCTTCTACAAAGACCCCTCCCTATAGAGACTCAGATCCTCACTTCCCTGACCCAGCCACACAGACCAGTTCCTCCCCAGGATCATCAGTCGGGGCTGACCCGGTCGTTGCCAGGACCAGTCAGAACATGGGCCTGTGACCCACTGGTTCTGCCTACCCAGCCCTGACTGCAGCCACTGTCCCTGCCTGGGCAGAAGCCTCCCCTCACAGCTCCTCCTGAGTCAGGGCCTGTGGTCCGTGTGCCATCAGGCCTGCTTTCATGGCAGCCACACGCCTGGGCCTTTATTTTTGTGTTTACTGCTCTCCACGGACAGGGGTTGTCCCTATTCTTAAGGTCCCCTCTCTATAGTAATAGTTCCCTTCTGTTGTCATAGTCCCCCCTCTACAGTAATAGTCCCCTTCTGTTGTCATGGTCCCCCCTCTACAATAATATACCCCTTCTGTTGCCATGGTCCCCACTCTACGGTAATACTCCCCTTCTATTGTCATACTGGCCCCTCCAGAGAAATAGTTCCCCTTCTATAGTAATAGTCCCCTATAACATCATAGTTGGAGAAAGGCATGGCAACCTATTCCAGTATTCTTGCCTGGAGAATCCCATGGACAGAGGAGCTTGGCGGGCTCCATGCGGTCAGTCCGTGGAGTCACAAAGAGTGAGACACGCCTGAACGACCAACACTAATGTCATAGTGTTTAGACCAATAGCCCTCTATTCTCAAAATTCCACTTCTACAGTAACTGCTCCTCTACTGTCATAGTCCCCCCTCTGTAATAATAGTCCTCCTTAATTGTATTACTCCCCTCCTATTGTCATTGCCCCCCCACAGTAATAGGACCACTTCTACAATATTAGCTCTTCTCTATTGTCATAGTAACAGTTTCCCCTATAGGGTAACAGTTCTCTATTAGAGAACTAATAGAGTAATAGTTCTCCTTTATTGTCATAGTCCTGCACCCCATACACTCATAGTCCTGTCTCTATTGTCATATTTCACTTTCTATTGTCATAGTCCCCCCTCTGCAGTAAAAACCTCTCCTCTACTGAAATAACCCCCCTAACTAATCATAGTCCTACTACATAGTGATAGTCCCTCCTCTATTGTCAGAGTTCCCCTTCTACAGTAGTACTGTTACAGTCCCCTCTCAGCAATAACAGTCCTCCTTGATTGGAGTAGTACACTTAAATGATAACAGTCTGTCTATACTATCCCCCTTCTAGAGTAAAAGTCCTCCATTGCTATAATCTCTGTCTACAGTAAGCATCCTCTTCTACTGTCATAGTCCACTCCCTGTTGTAATAAGTCTGTCTCTGTGGTAATAGTCTCTCATCTAATAACCTCCCTCTGTTGTCACTATTCCCCTTCCACAGTCAAAGTCCCCCTTCACTATAACAGTCCTGCCTCTGTTGTCATAGTTTCCCCTCTACACTAATAGTCCCCTTCTGTTGTCCCTACTCTATGTTAATAGTCCCTTCTCTATCATAATAGTTCCTATAGTAACAGTCTTCCTCAGTTTCAGTAGTCCCTTTCTATTGTAATAGTCCCTGTCTGCAGTTATAGACCCCCATTCATTATAATAGTCCCCTCTAAGTTAGTCGTCCTCTCCTATTATAATAGTCCCTCTCTCTTTGTCATAGTCCCCTCTTTTCAGTAACAGTCCCCACTCTACAGTGATAGACCACCCTCTACTATAATAGTCTCACATATACTAGAATAATCCTCTCTCAACAGTGAGAGTCCTCCTCTATTGTAATAGCCCCCCTAAATGGTAAGAGTCCTCCCTCCATAAATAGTTCTGCCTCTTCTGTAATAGTTCCCCTCTACAGAATGGTCCCCTCTATTGTAATAGTTCCCTTGATTATGATAGTTCTCTGTGTTGTCATAGTCCCTCCCCTACTGTAACAGCACCCACGGTATCAGAGTCGCCCTACTATAACTTTCCCACTCCATGGTAATAGTCCCCCACTACAGTAAAGGTCCTCCTTTATTATGAGTCCCCTCTCCACAGTAGGGCTTTCCTGGTGGCTCAGCTGGTAAAGAATCCGCCTATATTGCGGGAGACCTGGGTTTAGTCTCTGGGTTGGGAAGATCCCCTGGAGAAGGGAAAGGTTACCCACTCCAGTATTCTGGCCTGGAGAATTCCATGGCCTGTATAGAGTCAGACACGACTGATCAACCTTCACTTTCTCCACAGTAACATCCCCCCCACATGGCCATAGCCCCACTCTTCTATCATATTAGTCCCCTCTCTACAGTAATATTGCCCCTTGTACAAATTATGTCCTACCTCTATGTAATCATCCCCTCTCGAGAGTAATAGACCCTCTCCCTGAAGAAATCATCCTCCTGTAATAGTACCCTTTCCCCTTCACAATAACCCTTCAGAATAAAAGTCTCTTTTCTAATCCAAATAGTCAACGAGATGCAAGTAGAACACACAGCAAAACAGTATGTCAGAACCCCAAGCACAGCACAATGGGGAGCACCTGTGGATGTGTGTGCCCCGCCACATAGGGCTCCTGTGGTGTGTCTGTGTCACCATCCTGTAGACACCTGTGGGTGTGTGTCTGTCTTCCCTTCAAAAATGAGACCTCCGCACAATACAGGTCACCTGCCCACTGGGTGTCGTTTCCACAACTCTCCCCACAACACAGGTCACCTGCCCACTCCTGAGCCCTTCTGTCTCCACATACCTGTACTTCTGTTCCATCAGAATCTGGGTCAGTGTGCAACAAATGCTTAATCTTCCCATTTGGACTGGCCTGAGACGGTGGTGGGTTCAATATGATGGGAGGAATAATGTCTGATGCCTGTGGACACCAATCCTGTACTAGAAAGACACTGTCTCATCGTCCAGGTACATGTTTGTGGGTCACCTACTCTCTGTTCCTCCAGGACATCCTCCTGCTCCTGCACGGACACCTTCTCTTGCTCTTCTGCTGCCACCACTTCCACCTCCTCGATGATGACTTCCAGCAGCCCCTGGAGCACTCCACAATCCCCACCACCTCTCCCTCCTCCAGGGGGAGGATCCACCTGCCTCCACGGCCTTCCCACTACAGAAAACAGCCTCCTTGCCTGCTGGGTCACCTGCTGCCTGCAACTTCCCCGACACCCCACCGCGAAGGCAGGGCTCAGGGCCCCAGCACGCTGAATGCTCGGGCTAAACACGAAGACGAATCAGGGTCTCCATGAGCAGGAGGACCCTCGGACGGAGGATTCTGACAAAGATACTTGAGTCTGCCTGCCTCCGTGAGCATCGCCTGGGTCTCCAATGCTGTAAGCAGAGCTCCTCTGATTGAGACTAGGACGCATGATGTCCCCAAGCCTCCAGTCTTGGCCTGTCACCTCCTACCCGAATGACGTGAAGCCAGGCTCTGATCCAGGCGGCATGAGCTTGAGCTTCCCCACTGGGGAAAGGATAGGGTCCTGGCCTCTCCACCGATCTGCCTTCAGGCCTCACGATCTGAACCCCTCACAACCTCTGTGCCTCGTCACTTCCCACTCATGGCAGGACCTTTCCGCCTGGGGTAGTGCTGCAGGGGATGGACCCACAGGGCCTGGCCAGTGACGTGCTGGCCCCAAGAGAGAGTTCCTATTGGGGCAAACTGGGCCCCGAGCCCTCCCAGGAGCTGCCGAGAACCCCGACCGCAATCGCCCTGTCTGGGGACGCCCAGAGAGACCCACCTCCGCAATCCTCTTCCATCCCGCAGTGTTGTGGTCCAACAACCAGTTGAGAACGTTCAGGCTGCAGGTGTCCAACCTGAGGCTGGGAGCTCCCCATCTGTCGTCAGAGACCCAGTGGACTCGAGGGGGTATGCATGCCCTATATCCTGGAGGAGGACCGGGGAGACAGGGAAGAAGATTCAGGTAGGAGGAGCATCCGCTCCCTCTCCCGCCCACCCACACCACCCTGGGAGCCAGGTCGTACTAGCAATGCCAGAGTGGTACTCCTTAATGATCACTGTGTTCCTGAGGGACGGGGTTGTCCCAAAAGGACAACAACAGCTTGCAGCGGGAGTGGGGAGGGCCTAGTTACCGCACCTGCCAGGACCAACCAGGAGGATGGACAAGGTGAAGGTGCAGCTTTCAGGGTCCTCAGCTTGCCTGCCAGGCAGGTATCAGCATCTTGCATTTTTCCTTTCCAAAGGCTCACACCGAACCCATGCACCCGAGTTATAGGAGCCCCCCACCCCCTGGTGCCTGCCTAGCGCCCCCACCCACCTGCCCTCAGGCTCCCTCCCGCCCCTTCAAGTCCATCATTTTGTTCAGCACCTCTTCATCATGGGCGCTGCTCATGACGGGCACCTGGCACGGGTTCATAATCTGCTTTAGGTCAAGGGGCCAGGCATGCCACATACCGGGCATGCAAGAGTCTTGAGTGAGAGGGTTAGGCTCAGGCATCGTGAGGACTGCAGAAAAGGCTTCTGCAGCCAGGGCTCTGGGTACTACCGCTTGCCCAGTTGCCACAATGACAGCCCCAGCCCCTGCCGTACCCTCAGACCTGCTCATCCCTCTGGGCCCCCTGTGGTGCACTGAGAACGTGGTCTTCATCCCCCAAGGGAGGATCTGTTTCTGACTGTGCCTGATGTACGCCTGGTGTGTGTGTCCTGGGTCCTGGCATGTCACTTGCTTAAAACTTGAGGATCTGCATTCCCTGCTGCATGCTTGCTCTAGAGGCAATTGCATGTGTCCTCGCAATTAGCAAGAGAGCCCCGGGTCTTGGGCCTGTTTCCTGTCTTCCCAATCAGTGGCATGGATGTACTGGAGTCATGTAGCACACTCTCTCTGGTCACTGATGACACACATTCCCCACCAATGTGTGTGGGGATGCGAACCAGAATGAGCCTCCCGTAGTCCTTTGCTCAGACACCTACAGGCAGAGAGATCCCCAGATCTGCTGACACTGTGCCTGTGGAGATGACAACTCGCCCTGCCCCCAATCCCCTTGCCCCCAGATTCGTGTGTCCCCCCTCTATAGGCTGGTGCCCTCAGCCCCACCCCTTCTCTTGCTGCTGATTCTTCTCCTCGTCCTGAGCATCTGACCCCCAAGTCGCAGTGGTCAGGATATGGGATTTGCCCAGAAGCCAGCAAGGCCCTGGATGATGGCACTTCTCTGATGCAAGGGACGGTTTCCCCTTGGTGGTCCTTCCTCCGTAGCCGCACAGTGGCTCTTCGGTCCTGCTCTTTGGCATAGCTCAGCTCCACCTGCAGGGCCGCCAACGCCCCCAGCGCCTCTATTGGGGGCTGGTACCTTGAGGCCCCAGTCCTTGGATGTTCCTGGCCCTGCTTCTCCGGCCCCTCTTCCCGCTCCTGCACGGACACCTTCTCCTGCTCCTCTGCCGCCACCACTTCCACCTCCTTGATGATGTCCTCCACCAGCCCCTGGAGCACTCGGCGATCCCCACCACCTCTCCCTCCTCCAGGGGGAGGCTCCTCCTGCCTCCACGGCCTCCCAGCTGCAGAAGGCAGCCTCCTCGCCTTCTGGGCCACCTGCTGCCTGCAATCTCCCCGAGGGCCCCACCGCGCCAGCAGTTCTCAGATCCCCGGCACCCTGAATGCTCGGGCTCACTCCAAAGAGAACCCTGGGTCTCCGTCAGCAGGAGGACCCAGGGAAGGATGATTCTGACAGAGGTGCTTGAATCTCCCTGCCTCCGTGAGCATCGCCTGGGTCTCGCATGCTGTAAGCAGAGCTGCTCTGAATGAGACTAGGATGCATGACGTCTCCAAGCCTCCAGTCTCAGCCTGTCACCTCCTACCCGAATGACCTGAAGCCAGGCTCTGATCCAGGCGGCATGAGCTTGAGCTTCCCCACTGGGGAAAGGATAGGGTCCTGGCCTCTCCACCGATCTGCCTTCAGGCCTCATGATCTGATCCCCTCACAACCTCTGTGCCTCGTCACTTCCCACTCATGGCAGGACCTTTCCGCCTGGGGTAGTGCTGCAGGGGATGGAGCCACAGGCCCTGGCCAGTGACGTGCTGGCCCCACGAGGGAGTTCCTGATGGGGCCATCTGGCCCCTGAGCCCTCCCAGGGGCTGCCGAGAATGCCGACCTCAATCTCCGTCTGGGGTCACCCAGGGAGACCGCACCTCCGAATCCTCTTCCATCCCACAGAGTTGTGGTCCAACAACCAGTTGAGAACTTTCAGCCTGCAGGTGTCCAGCCTGAGGCTGGGAGCTCGCCATCCGTTGTCAGAGAACCAGTGGACTTGAGAGGAAATACATGCACTGTATCCTGGAGGAGGACCGTGGATTCAGGGAAGAAGATTCAGTTAGGAGGAGCATCTGCTCCCTCTCCCGCCCACCCACACCACCCTGGGAGCCAGGTCGTACCAGCAATTGCAAAGTGGTACTCCTTAATGATCACTGTGTTCCTGAAGGACACGGTTTTCCCGAAAGGACAATACCAGCTTGCAGCGGGACTGGGGAGGGCCCAGTTCCCGCACCTCCCAGGACCAACCAGGAGGATGGACAAGGTGAAGGTGCAATCTCTCAGGGTCCTTAGCTTGCCTGCCATGCAGGCATCAGCATCTTGTGTTTTTCCTTTCCAAATGGTCAAACTGAACGCCAGCACCCAGGTTATAGGAACCCCCTCCCCCACGTGCCTGCCTAGCGCCCCCACCCACCTGCCCTCAGGCTCCCTCCAGGCCCTTCAAGTCCATCACGTTGTTCGTCTTTGTTTACGTCTGCTGGGACCCTTTCCTCTGTGGGGATGCAGGTAGGTGTCCCTGGTGGCCTTCAGGTGCTGTGTTCACACAGCCACCAGTGGAGATCTTGTGGAATCAGCACTTGTGCACCTGGACCTGCCATGGATGCAGGGAGCAGCTCAGGCCTGCCCCGGCCCCCATGTGCACCCAGAAATCCCACAGCTGCTAGGCCCAACCTGTCCCAGCCACAGAGCCCCCGATGTCCACTTGCATGTTCCGAATGTGCCACTTGGACAGAGCCAGAGGCAGTGGTAGAGATCAGCCCATGGCACAGCCACAGGAGGCTCATTTCAGCTGTTCCTCTGCGGGTGAGGGCCCTGCTGGTGCTGGAGTGCTCCCAGAGCTCGTGGAGCCAGTGCTGTGCTGGATGAGAGAGGAAGAGCCTAATGGGCTCCCCACTCTGTCTTTCACACACCCCTTAACTTCAGGTCTTTGCTTCTACAATAGCCTGAGCGTCTTCCATGCCACCCCAGTTGGCTCTCCTGGGATCTCTGCTCTGCCTGCTACGTGCTCCTCTCACTCTCTGAAGACCCCCTCTCTGTCCCAGCTGGTGTCCCCTTTGGAGAGGGCCTATCCATGGGGCTGGAACCTGTCCTCTCTCAGAGCTTCTTCCCAGGGTGCCGGGCCCGTCCTTCTCCCCTTTTTATCCCCCCTTTCATCTTACTGTGTTACATGGAGATCTTTCTAGTGCTCTTTGTTGCCTGAGATTTCCCACCAGGAGGTATTGTGAGAACTGTTCCATGTGCAGATGTATTTGTGGGAGGAGGTGAGTTCTGTGTCCTTCTGCCATCTGGCTTCAAAGTCTCATACTTGTCTACACAGAGGAGTGATATGATCCTGCTCTTGTTCTAATACCAAGTGTGCCGTCTTCAGTGGCATCCCTGTTTCTCCAACCCGTTTGCAAAGTAAGACAGTGGAGACCAGCCACACCAGCTCACTGTACACTGGAAATATGCCTGGTGTGAAAGATGGGCTCAACCGTCAATCATAGTTAACGTTAACTTTAAAAAAAGCCCTATATTTAAAATAACTTGGGTATGTGAATCTACTTTTTGAAGTGTAAGTGGTGTGAAATCTGAAATATTTTTAAAAATTTAAAATATATTACTTACTAATGAAATAGCACTTTGGATATGTGTAGAAGCTAAAATCTAAGAGCTACTAGAAACTTTAAAATTACATATGTGGTCAACATTATACTTCTACTAAATCTTGATTCAGACCAAACAACAGGACAAAAAAGACTTCCTTTCTTATGAGAAATAATTTTATAACCTAATTGACCTAACAAGTTGATTTACTTTATCTTTTTCTTAAATCTTCATATGTAATTTCCTCTGATCCTCCAAGTCACTGTTCAGCAGCTGTGCAGGCCTTGGAGTTTTTAAGGAGTATTTCCTGGCAGCTCTTGAAAAAACACTCACTGAAAGGTTAATCAAGTCAGTCAGACTTGCATGGTGCTTAAACAAACCCCTTTCTTCACTGAAGACTAAACAGATGCATACACTCTACCCAGAGGCTTTTATGCCATTATCATGTTCACTTTTCTTCAAGGGTATAAGAAGCAGGCCCATACTCTGAATACTGTGCAATCAACATTTTGCGTCCACACATGAAACTCCTCTTTACTTTCAGGACCTTACTGTTACTAAATTTATTCACATTAACATTCATTCCAATTGTGGTTCATGAGAAGACAGTCAGTTCTGTAGGTAGGTTTGTTTGCTTAGGTACAAAAGTAGGAACTGAAAAGGACACACATTGTGAGATAGTCTGTTAAAGATGCAAGTGCCAACTGGGTGTGTTGTAAAGAGCTTTATAGATTGATGTTTCTAGAAGGCCATCAGCGTGTCATCCACGTGTGCTGAGAGACTTAACGCTGCCCACATGGTAAGAGACGGGTCACGGGAAAGTCACCACAGTCCAGGGCCTAGAGCACAGGTGAGGTCACAGGTGTGGACCCTCACTTCACAACTGTGACACTGAGTGGTGATTTGCAGGACTGACTTCACGTGGCTCCAGGTCAGAGCCGGGAGGACATCCCACGTAACTAAGTGATGCCGAAGCCTTACGGCAATGCTGACCACTCCTGTGACGTGGAAGTCCTATGGTGATTAATGCACGTGCTCCACCTAAACTGCGTTCGGGAATTAAACTGCAGAGATTACACAACTGGAGAACAGACTGGAGCCAATTACAGCTCCCTTTAGGAAAACACCTCAGCAGTTGCCGTGGAGGCAAATTCAGTGTCTGAGGAGCACACTGATGGGCGGTGACATCGGGGCAGGGCTGAACCTCTGTGACAGCACTGGTCTTGAGCACACTAGTACCTGTAGTATATTAAACACACTCGTATGTCAGTAGTCACTGGTAAGACGATGGTCTCCACTTATGTTTTTGTACCTACAACCCAACAGGAAGTGTATTAGAACCATATCTGGAACAAAAGCAGGAGAGATGTGGGTTTCTCTGGTATTAATGACTCTGGCTGGTCTGTGCCTGTTGTAATAACTGCTAATGTTCTGAACATAGCTCTGCTCAGGAGTCTATGTCTCACCTTGATAGAAAATGGTCAGGGGGCTTCCCTGGTGGCTCAGTGGTGAAGAATCTGCCTGCCAATGCGGGAGACACGGGTTCGTTCCCCGGTCCGGGAAGATAACCACATGCCAAGGGTCAACCAGGCCCATACACCACAACGAGTGAGCCTGTGCTCTAGAGCCCAGGAGCTGCAACTCCTGAAGCCTGCGTGCCCTGGGGCCCGTGCTCCACGACAGGAGAGGCCGCCGCTGTGAGAAGTCTGCACACCGCATCTGAAGAAAAGCCCGCATGGCGACAGAGAACCAGCACAGTCAAAAAAAGTTAAATAAATATTTTAAAAAAAAAAAAATGGTCAGGAAAAAATTCTACTAGAAAATATTTTGCCTGGAAATTACTTAAAATGTGATCCAGCTTAATGAAAACCCTATAAACTATACAGGAAATATGTCACAATAAAGGATCACTCAATTCTAAGTAAAGTTCAAAAGTACATTAATTTAAAATGTGGGAACATTTTCGATATAAAATAAAAGAGTATAAGAAAAATGTACAAAACGTTTCAAATCTTCAACATCCATAATTTAGAGATAGCAAGGTCTTTATTTGCATCATTTTATTTTCAGCTAAAGTTCCATTAACAGTTTTGTGAAAACATTTAAAAACTTGACAAATGAATCATAAAACCAATGTGGGCTCTTAAAAGTCGTATAACACAAAATATGATTTATGTTTCCTCAGAATAAAATTACACATCTTAAACATATTTAATATATTTGTCTTCCTGCATAAAAATGCTTGTCTCAAAGAAAGCAGCTGGAAAACAAGGGCATCTGAGGGAGCAGGGCCTAGGGCAAGCCTGCACTGCTCTTGGCACCAGCCCAGGTGCATCAGTTAAATTTATATGTAGGCGTGTTGAGGAAAACAAGTTCCCACAGCAGTGTGGACCAGTGTCAACACCCAACAAGGTCCCCGAGTTCAGATTAAGAGCCCCAGGTGCCCAAAGCCCCACCACAGAAAACCAGCCCCTCCCTTCTTCTGCAGGGCACATGCCAGGCCCTGCAGCCCAGGCCACTGCCTGCGGCAGGACGACACGGCTGCTCTCAGGCTGCAGACGCGAGGAGAGGCCCAAGAGGTCACCCACAGATGGCTCAGGTAAACTTTACACCAAGTCTTCCTTCCACAAGGAAAAGCAGTGCAGAACGGGCATTCAGATCTAAACATGTAGGGTGAGAGAGCCTGGAAAGATGTAAGAGCACCTACTTTAGAAGAACAGTCTACGAAATTAAATGGGCCTCTCAGCGATTCTATCACTAACCCTGGCCAATAGTGCCCTAACCTGTGGGCTCACGGAGCACACGCAGCTCTGACACTAAAGATGAGAAGGGCCCACCCACCGCCTTCTGAAAGGATGTGACTCATAGTCCAGTGTCTGAGTGAGCACTCCAGTGAGAACAAACTCTGCATTGTGAACATCTGCAAGGAACAAAGATAAAACCTGTCAAACAGACGCACCTGCCCACACCCATGCATGCCAACACACAGCAGACAAATGAACATACCTATTCCTGTGGCAAAATACTCTTGACAAAAGTGAAAGTCATTTTCACAGGCTATTAAAATTATTTCTGACAAACTCTAAGGAAAAGAAAAGCAGATTCTTGGTTACTGAGCCTCATACATGACATTGATGCATTCAACAGTGTTTCACTTCTGTGCACCTTATCCTGTTTATGTTCCATGAGTTTCCTGATAGATGGTTTTTTAGACAACACTTCGCCTCCTGCACATTCCACAATCGCTTTCATGGTTGACAGACTTGGGCAGATCCCAGGAGTGATGTAAAAGTATTTTGCCTAAAAGTGAAAATATGTGTACTGGTTTCAAACTGAATCTTCAGTGTGCATAATTTCTCATTCTACCCAAGAATTTTGACAAAATGACTAATTTCATGGAGCTACACAGTAGTAGACCCCCCTAGTCCCCAACCTCAAGTGGGCCTGGTGGAACCCAGACATGGAATTTCAGAAATAAGCACTCTCATAAGCTAGGTGTGAACTATAATTATTAAAAAGTGGCTAGAACTTTAATTCCTGTAAGACATGAAGTATTCTGTGATAAGAGCAAGAATAAGAACATTTTTCACAATTTCTAAAGCTCAAATGGAGCACAAAATGATTTTGATGGTTAAAATTTTCTAACACCCTTACTCTTAAATGTACCAAAAGCACCATTTTGTTTTAAACTCCTCAAACGTTTAGAAAAACACAGACTATTTTAGGTAATGTACTCTTAACTCAATACGGAAAATCTCTTTGGATTCCTAAGTTGGCTCCTTAAGAGCAAAACAAACAAACAAACAAAAAACCTGCCTCTATTAATCTACTAAGCCACTGTTTGATACAAAAAAAATTTTCCAAACTGTCCTATCTTAGAAACATGTAAACACTGTAGTCTAGAATTATTAGACACATATTCAATTAATATTTTCTCAAGAATGGTCTCTATTTTCCAGCTGAATATATGTTTTATGAGAATAGTATTAATGTAAGTTGGTAAAAGCAAAAATAAAAATGTAAATCTCTTACACTCTATTCATAGCATACTCTTTGAACCCGGGTTATTTGTAATGCATCTCTCTCCATATTGATTCTCTTAGACACGGAACACACCCTAGAGGAGGCCTGACTGCACAGGGGGAGTGGGGAGAGCCCAGCTCTCTGAGTGCAAGCCGCCCACTCTGTCATGGTTGCCCAGCTGCAGCAGCTGATCTGAGCTCCAGTCCAGGTGTACCTTGAAAAGCGGAGAAACGTGGGCCCTCCTCAAGGACTCCTCCAAACTGAAGGAGAAAAGCACTTCAGCCTCTGCATCTCGGAGACTGTAGTTCTGCTCATCTGAAAAGGAAGACAGTACAGCCTCAGAAAGTGCCTGGCACTGGGGTACACCACATGTGACTGGCTCCAGGTGCCCCAGTGAGCCATGTGCTGGCATCCACCTGTGAAACCTGTGAATGAGTAAGTCTCCCAGATTATATTCCATTTACTTTCCTCCCAAAAACAGCCAGCCAGGCCAAAGACACTCTTCCTCCCTCCTGGATCAGTGTTTCTTAGCTTTTAAGAACAAATGTCCTGAAAGATGTCCATGGACCCTCCTCTCATCCCTGGTCAGCTCCCCACCTCCCCCTCAGCTGTAACTTCACACTGTTGGGGGGCCAGAGCACCCCAACCCAGACCCAGGTGAAGAGTGCCCATGTGGAGGGACAGGCTGGGAACCAGGTTCACGGCCAGCTTGTGCTCACAAGGACCAGTGACTTCAGAGCCACTGGACTCCAACTAAGTCGATTAGCCACATTTTACAGATGTACCAAAAACAAGTTCCTTTTATACACGTATAAGAACATCACTTTATAAAGAATGGTTTTACCAGATTTTGAGGATCTAAGAATTTTTAAATAATACCCAATTTTCCAAAAAGTAAAGATCACAAAATGTTTTCATCTTCTTATGAATACATCTCATTCAGAAAAGCATTTCATCATCATAACCAAACTAACAGTCCAGGGTCAGGCTGAGTCAGACGACACGCTGTAGGGCTGACAGGCCACATGCTGGGTATGTCACTTGCCCTTCTCTTTTTTAACAACACCTTAAAAATGAGAAAGCCATTCTCAGCTCAGAGAGCATAATTGCTGACTCCATCAGGCCACTCAGGAGACACTGAGATTTAACAACTGCTAGAAATGCAAGTCCATCAGCCACCAGCAGAAAAAGAAGGCACTACACTAGGTAAAAGAAGAAAAGAATGTCTAAAAAATGAAGTTAAGAAATGAACAAAGAAGTATTGTCATGCATGAAGTTACATACTTGAATGAAGTGATGTATCTGAAATGCTAGTTTCTACAGCAGAATGAAGATTGCTGTGCCTGCTGAAGAGCTGTGAGGGAGGACAGGAAGCAGTCCATGTTTAAGGTGAGAGATGACACTGAAATGAACACAGTAGCTACAACAACCCTGGGTTTCTAAGAGGAGAAGCTGAGTTACATTAACTTGGTCGGAGTTGTGGCAAGAGTCAAACTTTCCAGAGCGTGTAAAGGGCATGTGTATTCCAGGAAGAAATAACCTATACAATTGGTGTCTCAAACTATATAGATATAAATACAAAATGTCAAAATACCTCTCCCCCATGATAGGAAGCGTCCAGTCTTAAAGCTGTCAGAGCCCAGGCAGGGGCGGTGTGCTGCAGGGGTGGGAAGGCAGGGGTGGCCTATGGGGGCTGACTACATGGGACTCCTCCAGGAATGTATCATCCTGTATGTATCATCAGGGAAACAAGGCAGGGCTACAGAGCTCTTCCCCAGTACTTCCCGAATTACCACAACCTTCCTATTTCACAGTAAAATGCACAGATATCAAATGCCTCACTGGGACATGAAATAATTTGTTACTTATCCATTTAAATTCACAGAGTTAAAAAATGAACTTGATGTGTGCTGGGATGAAAATGGAGATAAATTTGAAGGCAAAAACCCTCCTAACTGGGCATCCAGTGCACAGGGTGCGGCTCGGCCACTTACCGATGAACTTCTGGCAATTGAAGCACTCCTCCAGCCACTCTGGGGTGACGATGTGCTTCACCACGGAAACGGCCATCAGGAACTTGACGGTCCGCTTCACCTTGCTGGAGATGAGGTGGGTGCACTTCTGTGCAGACTCGGCGACCTCCCCACCCAGGATCTGGAGCTTCTGGGGGCCGGGAACACAGAGCAGAGGTGAGACCATCTGGTCTGCAGAGCCGCCTGCCCACCCTCAGCCCGGGACTTGTCTAGACCATGAATGGGGCTCTCAGCCGCACAAGATGGTGAAAGCAGTGAAGCCAGACCTACACCACCATGCGAGCAAAGTGGAAACTGCAAGTGACAATGTACATTTCCCTAATCCGTGCCACACAAGTCAAGATTAAAGCAGGACCTCCACTGGACACCAGGAGGACACCCCTTTTAAGATGTAGAAAGCTCTGAGAACAAGGCAGCTCGATACACAAGGAGTGAACCTCCCAGGCTGTCTACGCCGAAGTGAGTATTGATAAGGCACGTTAAGACACAGTCTCTAAGAAATGATGACATAAAAATCGACTTAAGACATAGACATGTAAAAGATGATCTCTTTATACCCAATTTTAAAAGTAAAAAATAATTTATAGTAGCATTTATAATTATTTCTTTTCCTTAAAATAAATAAAGGAAATGTTTGAATCCCTGTGACACAGGTCAACTATACTTTAACCATCCCCTGCCCAGACACAAGCCCACAATCCCTCCTGGTGTTACTTCCAGAAGTGCATTTAATGTAAATAAATACAAATACACCTGTGATCCCTGGGCCCGCCCCACCAGAGAGAACAAGTCTTGAGAAGATGGTGGGTTCATTCAGGAAACCTGAAGGGGCAGAGCTACTCTCGTAAGCTAATGTCCTTATGAAAATGTTTTTTGTGCAGCTTTGCTAATGTTTGATTACAAGACTGCTTTTGGTCTCCTCACCTGAGTCATCCTAACAAGAAAGAACGCATCTAAGGAGGAAGTAGCAGCAAGAATGAGGCGGGAAAGCAATGATGTAATGATGACGCAGTTTATAAATAAACATGATGAACAACGTTACAACATGATATTCCTGATTACATGTTAACCTAATAAAACTGCTATCCTAAAGCAAGTATAAACAGAAAGGAACATTCATTAAAATCTTTATGCAAAATAGAAGGAAATTTCACCTTTATGTACTCTTGAACTTGAACAGACTCAAATCCAGTGAAAAGCACAAAAGGGGTCAGTTCCGGTGGTAATTTCTTGGAGGGAGGTGGAATATCTTCAATTCTATGAAACACACATAGAAAGAACAGCTGTTACTTCCCTAATATGTTCTTTACCAAACAAGATATTTTAATTTTAACAGCGTTAAGAAGCTCTGAGAGCTTTACCTGTGTGTGGTTTTCTGTTCTTAAAGGGAAAGTGCAGTGACTCACCTGCTCTTTCTTTCCCACCATTTATACAAAGTCACCCCAAAGGACTCTCACCTGGCACCCCTAGGGGAAGGGCTGATAAGGCACTACCCCCACCCCCCAGCCTGCACTGTCCCTGGGGGTCTGTGAGGGTGGAAGGGAGGGTTTCCAGGGCCCTCTGTGGTCCCCAGTCCCCCACCGTATCCCACAGGCCCCATCTCACCCCAGAAGCTCTGACGCAGAGCAAAGCTGGTAAACTCAAGCACACACTCTATATTAAACTTCTTTGCTTAAATTTGTTCAAGCCCTATTTTTAGCTTATATTTGAGACAGTCTTGAAATAAAAAAACCTGTAGTGTTTTAATGATGTATATAATCACATAATTAGGCTTTTGCTAAAGAATCCAACAATCCCTGGGTTGGGTGGCTGTGGGGACTGGAAGGAGGGGACTGAGGAGCAGGGAAGAGGCAAAGACCCTCACTCAATGCAGCTCAGAGGGTCTCTTGGCTCTAGTTAAACCATCGGCTTACCTCCACCAGGTGAGACCAGAACAAGTCTGACAACACCCCCGCCCCAGCCCCACAGAGGGGGCTCCATCCCCCATCCTGAACTGGGTCAGGGGTCGGACGTGGGCTCCCGGGCACACACTGAGGATGCCTAGAGCCAGGTTCCAGTCCCCCTGCCCCCGTCCCACCACAGCAGCTCGTTTCACACAATGGGGGTTCTGGCAAGATAGAAAAAAGATAAAACAGAAGATTGGACTTTTTTTTAATAAGAAAGGAAAAGACACTGGCTATTCCCTGTTTATCTCCAGTGATGAAACGAGACATGTCATGATACAGCTGCAATGCAAGCAGCACATCCTTCCAAGTCCTGGTGGTTTAGTCGCTCAGTCGTGCCCACCTCTTTGTGACCCCATGGACTGTAGCCTGCCCAACTCCTCTGTCCATGAGGATTCTCCGGGCAAGAATACTGGAGTGAGTAGCCATGCCTTCTTCCAGGGGATCTTCCCGACCCAGGGACTGAACCCATGTCTCATGTCACCTGAATTAGCAGGCGGGTTCCTTACCACTAGTGTCACCTGGAAAGCCCTTCCAAGTGAAAATCTTAGGGATTTCCCCAACTGCCACCATTTCCTAGAACAGACTGTAAAAGATCATCAACCATTAAAAAAACAAACAAACAAACAAACAAAAAAGGTGATTCTTCCTACCTGGCACTTTTGGAAGAAGGCTGGATATTAGTTACTTCATTCTGCTTCGGTTTGGGAGGTAGTCTTACACCCTGTAATTAACAGACGATTTACCTTAGTCAACCACCCCAGTAACACAGCAGCTTCTGAGTGCTTTCTACACATCTCACCACACACAAGAAACATTCCCCAAGGAACAACTGGCAGAGACCATGGGCACATGCAACTGTCCAGGGAGGCCCTGGTGCTGGCCACCCTCTCTATTCACCAGACCCAACAGTTCTTAAGATGTCTTCACCCCTCTCCTAGCACTTGTGATAGATTTAATCAACCTTGAACTTTTCAAAACACTTTTTACTTCAATTATTTTGTGTCTCAATGGAATCTGCAAAACACAATGATTGCAATTACACCCCTCCAGAAAGACAGAGGTTCCCCTATAAGGGTGCAGGACGGTCGGGTCACAGGACACTGGAGGGGAAGGCAGGCCTCTGATGGCCACTCTGTGTCCCGGGCACAGCGCCCATGCTCCTAAAACCAGCTGGAGGCCCTGACGTGCAGAGATGTGGAGCCCGATGGGGAGCCAGTGCCCCTAGTGGCCCCCACAGCCAGCTTCACACTGTGGCTGCTGCCCCCTCACCCCTTCCTTGCCTCTAACCCAGTCTTTCTTACACAAGCACACACATTTATGTTCTACTATGGGGAGCAACCACCTCTCCATCTGAGATAAGGGTGGAGATGACCCTCCCCCCCAAGTGAAAGGCAGCCCTACCAGAGCTGCCTACCAACCAACCCCTGGCACTCCAGTGCAGAACAGCCCATCCTGAAGGCAGCCCATCAGAGACCCCAGCCAGTGGCCTGGAAGTCCACTGCCACAGTGAAGCGCTGTGGTCAGGGCTGACACTCTGGCGCCCCAGTTCCCACCTCCTGAACACCACGGAAACACCCGGTCTCCCTGTATTCTGCTCTGCGGTTCTGTAAGCACTCACGTAGCCCTCTGAAGAAGTCATGGGGCTAACGTGTGTCATGTGACTGAGTAACTCCCAATATCATCAACGGAGAGGATAAAGACACAGGGTGCACTGAACAGCTTATGACAGGCGAAAAGATTCAGCCCTCATTGGTCATGACGGCCAATTACTAAGAGTTAGTTACAGATACAAGCATATCCCTACTTCTTTGTAACACAGTAAGTAAGGTGACTAACTTGACATACCATCAACAACTCTGCTGACACTTTCAACGGAACTCTCCAAGCATCTGAAGAGAGAAACAGGTTACTTTTCAGAAACACTATGTACATAAAGGAGCCCTTATCAATATAAAAGCCCTTTCAGGACACACACACACTATTATAAAACAGGTTAACAATAAGGACCTGCCATATAGCACAGGGAACTCTACTCCATACTCTGTAATAGCTACGTGGGAAAAGAATCTTTAAAAACAGTAGACATATGTACAAGTATGACTGATTCAGTTTGCTGCACACCTGAAACTAGCACAGCATTATAAACCAACCATATCCCAATAAAGAAATTAAAATGGAAGTGTATCAATAATAGCAGAAATGAGAAGCCTCTCCAGGTGTGGGTCATCCTGGACACAGAGTGGTTCGGGTGATGGCCTCCAACAAGGGGACCATAAGGACTATTCCTGAGTTTACAGGGAAGCCTGGCGGGGGCCGAGTGTTCCGTACGAGACAAAGCTGAGCAAACCAGCAGCCTGTGGCCCAGTGCAGGCACCGCCCACCTGCATGTGCTGAACCCCAGACAGTTCCGGGAGCCCCGTGGTCTGGCGTCCTAGAAACTGACTGTGAGGAGCACAGCACGTGGGGGTGGCGGCCCGGCTGGGCCCTCAAGGACATGTGTCCACCGAGGAAGGGCCTGGCGTCTGCACCAGGGCTTCAGAGTGGATGTCATAGCCAGGTCTGTCCCAGGGAAGCAGGCTGGCTGTGGCTCAAAAGCAGAAAGGGATTTCTTGCAACTGAGACCTTTAGGACCAGAACTGGATGGGCTCCTTCATGGAAGCACATGTTAAAGCAGCGTTCGAGCGACCACTTCCTGGAGTGATGCTCAGGTGGGTAAATGGTGTTAAGCACCATCTGGTGTACAGTCAGGGCAGTGGGCCTTCCTCGGGATCTGTGCAGCAGAAAGTGGGGGCAGGGGGGTGCCGTTTCTCACAGAGCAAGTTAAATGAGAGCTGGCTTGAAAGACAAGATCAAAAGGCTTTCTAGTGTTCCTTCCACTTCTGAGAGTCCATTAAAAAAAGCAAACAAAAATACAAGCCAACAAAACTTCTGGGCTCAGTGCAGTGGGAGACAGCGTGGAGAGGAAACAGGAGAGGAGATAAAAACCGATGTGACCCTGAAGCCAAGAGCAGTGTCTGGAGCCCCAGCCCACGGCCACAGGGAGTTGGCCTGCTTACCCAGAAGGTTCACCACCAGGTGTGGGGTCGGGGCGAAGGGGTCCTGCAGGCCAAAGGCGGTGTAGCAGCCATACTGTGTCTGCTGCAGGGCCTCGAAGTTCCCCAGCAGGATGTCCCCCAGCCACTTGACATTCACGCATGGGATCTGCCACTCTTTGGCTTTCTCATACTTTAAACCAGTTTGTCTTTTTTGGTTGGGGTCGGGGGGAGAGAAAACACATTCATTAGAGTTACCAGTGTTCAAATTTGTACTTCTGTTAACACAAACCAGCCCACACTTGCTCACACTGGACATGGCAGGGACGGTTCTGCAGAGCTGATCGGGCTGTAAGGAGGTGTCCATGTGATCATGAGATCATTGCCCACCCTCCTTTCACCTCACCACTGTCACCTAATTTGACTGCAGCCTCCTTAATCATATGATTTCATTCTTCTGCTAACATTACAACAAATATCACTGCCATTCTTTCAACAGACTCTGACGTCCACCATGGAACTCTGACAGACTGAGAGTTCCAGAACGGCCCTGTGCAGGCCGAGACAGAACCTCAGCTGACTGAGGGACCCTCAGAGGCCCTGTGCAGGCCGAGACAGAACCCTAGCTGACTGAGGGACCCCAAGAGATCCCATGTGGGCTGAGACAGAACCCCGACTGACTGAGGGACCCTTAGAGGCCCTGTGCGGGCAGAGATGGAACCCTGGCTGACTGAGGGACCCAGAGTGGTGCCAAGCAGGCTGAGGGCAGACGTGGCGGTGGCTGCGTTTACTCTCTGCAGATGAGGATGGTGTTGCTGCGGCACAGGTAGCCCGTGTACTTGGCACCTGCCAGGTACACCATTCACTTCAGGTCGTCCCTGTCGCTGTTGACGAACCCAGTCACAGAGATAATCTGGGGGGGAAAGGTCCAGTAAGGTCAAGATGTAATGATGGTTTAACCCAGTAGTATGACTCTTTCTTCTCCCTGTTGGTTGCGCTACAGACACACGTGTTTCCATTCCTCCTCCAGCATTGAGGGGCACTTGGCGACATCACCTCTGAGAATGCTGTCACTGCTGACAATGCTGCACATGAGACAGCAAGGGGGGACGGAAAGCAAACATACCAAATGGAGAATGCCTTCCTGTGTTAGCATAACACTGTTCCAATTATGTTAATGAAGTTACTTTACTAAGCCTATGAATATTGGTCAGTTCTTCTTTCTGATCCCGGTTTTGGGCTCATCTGACAGGGAGAACCAACAGGAGATGATGTCTGCCCAGCTGTGGCCACTTCTGGTGTCAGACACTTAATTGTAAAGTGAAAGTGAAGTCGTTCAGTCATGTCTGACTCTGCGACCCTATGAACTGTAGCCCTCCAGGCTCCTCTGTCCATGGGATCTTCCAGAAAAGGATACTGCAGTGGGTTGCCATTTCCTTCTCCAGTGGATCTTCCCAACCCAGGGATTGAACCCGGGTCTCCTGCATTGCAGGCAGGAGCCACCAGGGCGTAGGCATTTATTAAACAGTGTCAAAGACTTGGGGGAACCCGTTAAATGTCAGGAAGCTGTGACTGTGACAGGGGGACAGAGAAGGAAACAAGATGCTGATTCTGTTCAGGGAGGCAGGGAGAGCATTACATGCTGGGAGCACAGCTTGTCCCCCAGCAGGAAGGCCAGTGGAAAGTGCAGTGCCCGATGGGGCGGCACCAGCTTCTTCTTCTTCAGGACCATGTTCAGCCAGTGCGCCGTGATGCACCTCTTCCTCTCCTTTATCGCCTGCAAACACAACAATACGGGCCGGTCGTTGGGGGCTTTACTGCAGGTGACATACAGAACTGTAAGGCTGTGTAACTACAAGGTCATTTTTACTGGAAGTCCAATAAATATAGGAATTTCAGGAGCTTAGCACTCTATTTACTAAATTAATAAGCTACAACAGTGTCACAGGTTAACTTGAACACAACCTGAAACACAGGAACAAGAGCCAACCACGGGGAGGAGAGCTGACATCCCAGGAAATGACTTTAATCATGGAAAGAGATGACACTCCCAATCATCAGAATTCAAATTGCCCCATGAGAACACAGCGAGTTACGAAAACATAACTGCCCCTGAAGTTAAACGCGGGATGACCCTTACACGCTCTTTACCAGGCATTTCTCAGAGGCCATGTACCACATACACACTAACGGCAGTCAGTCTATGAACAAGAACCCATCAGAGAAGAACAGAAATGAGCCCTGAGGGGATGAGGGCAGGCCACACCGAGGGTGGGGCTGCTGGTCAGCAGCTCCGAGCGACCCTGCTCCCACCGCTCCATGTTCGGGTGGCCCTGCCGGGACGGACGGTGTCCACCTCCCCCTCATTAAGAACTTGCCTTTCCTCCCCAGTCCTCACAGACAGAGAAGCCGGGGGCCACAGAGGTGTCCACATGCCAAAGGTGGATGGAAACCAGTGAGAAGTGGTTTCCTGTCTTCAGAGGTGGGAGAAAGACCTTTCCAAGCATGACCGTCCCAGCATCTCTCAGAGCCCCCCAGTCCCAGAAGAGCTGAGCCCTCACCTGTGTGAACAGCCTGCTGACCTGACTCTCGCAGAGCAGGTGGGTGCAGCGGCTCGAGAACGTGGGGTCCACAGCTCCTCCATGTGTCTGGATGATCTGCACACACATGAGACCCATGGTCAGTCAGCTCCCATGCCCGGGGAAGAGGGACTTGTGATCTCCAGTCAGACAGCAGTTCACGAGACCCACCATGTATGTACACAGTGTATTTCCCAAAGTGTGAACGAACTATCAGTTATATCTATGGGCTTTCCCACCCAGCACTACACAGCAAAAATGAACTCTAAGCCCCGTTTCATCTGAACTTCTGGAGGAAGAGTGGGATGCTCTCTTTCTAAGACGGGGTGCTGTGGACGTTTTAGATAAACCAGCTGATCTGAGCTGTGGGGCGTCCCACGCCTCAGGGGGCCGGCTGAACCCCGACCCCCACCCCAGGTGCCATCCCCTGCTGGGACAGCGAGAAAGGTGTCAGACATCGCCAACTGGTCCCTGGGGCCAGAAGCACTGCCTTTAAGAAACTTTATTCTAAAAAGAAAAAAGAAAGCAAAGCAAGATGGAGTTAAATTCAGTTTCTGAATTTCTGAATTTTTTGATACTGTCCTGTATGCCAACTGCAGTGGTTACACGGTCGTGTGGCACTGAGGGGAACACCGTTACCAAAAGGGTGAGAACTTCTTGGGTTGGCAAAAAAGTTCCTTTGATTTTTTTTTAACTAAAAGATATATTTTTTATCTGCCCCAAGAACTTTACTGAACAAGGAGGGTATTCACTGTTTTGTTCCACTACCGTCTGCCATTTTTCAGGCAACTTCATAATTCCATTTTCCCAAGACTTTTTATCTTTCTGAGCAAAGAACTGTTCCAGGTGCCTTTTACAGTCTTCCAGACAATTAATTTTTTTTTCCAGTAAGGGAATTTTGTAAAGACCAAAATAAACAGAAATTCAAAGGTGCCATGTTTGGTGAATACGGTGGATGAATCAGAACTTTCCAGACAAGCTTTAACAGTTTTTGCCTGGTCATCAAACATCAACAAAACATGCAGTCTTGAGTTATCTTGATGGAAGAGTGTGAGTTTTCTGTTGGTTAATTCTGGGTGCTTTTCATCAAGGGCTGCTTTCAGATGGTCTAATCAGGAGGAGTACTTGTTGGAATTAATCATTTGGTTTTCCAGAAGGAGCTCACAACAGAGGACTTCCTTCCATTCCTTCCATATACACAATACCACCTTCTTTGGTGTGGTTGGTGGTAGTTCATTTCACTTGTCCCAAATCTCTTCTGTTCATTATTTTACAGTATCTTTTCATCGCTGGTCACAATTTGTTTTAAAAACAAAACATTTTTTGTTATGTTTCAGTAGAGAACTACATATGGAAAAATAGTCAGGAAGGCTTTTTTGCTTCTCTTTTGTGAAACCCAAACATCAAAGTAATGAACACAGCCAAGCTGGTTCAATTCATTCTCAGTGCTGGATTTAGATGTTCTGAGTATGTCGGCTATCTCACTTGTGGTATAATGTTGACTGTTCTCAGCTAACATCTCGATTTGATTGCTATCAACTTCAACGGGTCTACCCAGCTGAGGGGCACCGTCCAGCAAGAAACCTCCAGCAGGAAACTTTGCAAAGCACTTCTGGCACGTTTGATCAGTCACAGCACCTTCTCCATACACTGGACAAAGATCTCTTTTTTTTCTTTTCAGTTGTGTTTTTACCTTTCTTTAATTAATTAAGCATAATATGCCTGAAATATTCCTTTGTTTCTTTCATCTTCAATATTAAAATGGCTACACAGAAATTCACCAATTTTGATAACTATTTAAAAGAATGCACACTGATAAGACAGCTGTCACAGAACAATCTAACAAAATTGTTTTGCATGAAGTTAAAGTCAATTAAGTGCTATCAAAGCCATCTTACAGTAAAAACAAATGAGCTTCTTGGCCAACCCAGTGGTTATAGGCGTAGGTACACGTGTATGTGTGTGCACAGGTACATGTATCTTAGTGACCTCACCCTTTTCCAGGTGGCCAGCAGCTGCTTGTCAGACACCTGCTCTGGATAATCCACGATTGCAAACACACATCCCAGGAAGAAGCCTTCTTCTGGGACTAGAACAGAATTATACAAGGAAAATGAATTAGAACCCCCATTCTGTGAATGTGTGCACAAAACATGAAAAAGTTCAGAGTTGGATGTGAATTTATGAAGTTAGTCATGCTTTCCCATGATGTCTCCACCAGTAGTCTGAGGACCTCTGCAAAAGGTCCTACAAATACAGCTGCTACAAATGGAGCTACTCAATCACCAATATTACGTGATTCAAAACTGGGAGCCACCAGAGTTTATGTCTGGGTCCCGAGTGCTCCGAGTGGTTCTTGAGACAGCCCACCATTCCAAGGACATCGGTGTTCACTTCAGGGTAGGGACGGAGGCCCAAACCACCGGAGAAGCCTAACAATTCCTAACTATAGCTCCTATTTTCTAAGTATTACCCTGACATGAATCCTTAGCCTGCCCTCAAACGCTCTCAGAGAAGGTACAAGGGTTTCAGGAGAGGGAAAGACAGAGATGCATATTACTAATTCTCCACTGCTGGGTCATGTCCAAACAGCGGGGGCTGAGCCTGTGCCTGGGTGGCGGGGTCTTCAGGGCCTGGGCCATCGGGCCAGGTGGCTGTACCGTCGGCGTCAACTGCATCTGCTGCTGCAAGTGGGCAAGCTGCTGCTGCAGGGGCAGCTGGGGCTGCTGGGGGAACTGGTGCAGGTGGGCCTGTGGTGGCTGGAATGGGTACAGTGGGGGTGGAGAGTAGGGCTGCTGCAGCAGGTGCCACTGCTGGAACTGCAGGAGCTGCTGGGACTGCAGGTACAGGATGGGGTGCGGGGCTGGGGCTGGCTCTAGGGCCACCTTCACCTGGCTGAGCAGCACCATGCTCAAGGGGCCCTGCTGGCCTTGGTTCACCTGCTGCTCCAGCGTCTTCATCGGCACCGAGAGGGACTGCAGGATCTGGAAGCAGAGATCAGGCAAGGTCGTGTCAATAGCTGTGCCCTCAACTCACAGGCCCCTCAGAGAGCAGAGCAGCACACCCTACACGCCGTGGGCTAACTCTCAACAGCAGGAGGTTTCAGACACACCCATGGTCCCCCCATGTGCATACACACTGCCAGCTCACTGAAGTGAACATACTCATACTTGAGACCTCTTCACCAAAACGTGAAACGGAGTAAGTAAGTAAAATGGAAGAGGCTACTGAATGGACATGGGCAGATATACACCCTGGAGTGGCTGATTCGCTCCAGAGCAGAAGGACTGGAGTGGGAGATGTATGCTGTTCTGTCCCGCTGACCCCCACAGTCCTGCTGTAAGCCCAATGCCCCGCCATGCCCCGCCTCACCTGGGCCATATAGCCTGCCCAAGCGTCCCTCCCACAGCTGCCGTTTCCCAACAAAGGGTCCAGAGGATGCCAAGACCCCACCTGCATGAAGGCACAGGACTCTGCAATGGTGGACGGCAGCCACCAGCCATCCCTGTCTGTGGCCGCCCTGCTCCGCCACACACACAAGGGACAGGAGAGACCCAGCCCCAGGGCTGTGCATGCGGGTAGCCTTCCCCAGGTCAGAGGCCCATGCGCAGCTGTCCATTCCCCGTTCTCAGGGTGAGGTGGGACCCTGCACACACACTGGACAGAAGACCACAGGCTGGAGCTCACACAGGCCATGGTCAAGAGTATGTGAACCAAGAACTTCCAAATGTTCAAGATGAAGGCAGAGGAAGCAGACATCAAATTGCCAACATCCACTGGATCATAGAAAAAGCAAAAGAATTCCAGAAAAAACATCTACTTCTACTTTACTGACTACGCCAAAGATTCTGACTGCGTGGATCACAACAAACTGTGGAAAATTCTTAAAGGGATGGGAATACCAGACCACTGTACCTGCCTCCTGAGAAATCTGTATGCAGGTCAAGAAGCAACAGTTAGAACTGGACATGGAACAATGGATTGGTTCAAAATTGGGAAAGGAGTATGTCAAGGCCATAAATTGTCACACTGCTTATTTAACTTATATGCAGAGTACATTATGTGAAATGCTGGGCAGGATGACTCAAAAGGTGGAATCAAAATTGCTGGGAAAATATCAATAACCTTAGATATGCAGATGGACACCACTCTTATGGCAGAAAGCAAAGATCTAAAGAGCCTCTTGATGAAAGTGAAACAGGAGAGTGGAAAAGTTGACTTTAAACTCAACATTCAAAAAACTGAGATCATGGCATCCAATCCCATCACTTCATGGCAAATAGATGGGGAAACAACAGAAGCAGTGAGAGACTATTTTTGGGGGCTCCAAAATCATTGCAGATGGTGACTGCAGCCATGAAATTAAAATATGCTTACTCCTTGGAAGAAAAGCTATAACTAACATAGACAGCATATTAAAAAGCAGAGACATTCTTTTACAGACAAAGATCTGTAAAGTGAAAGCTATGATTTTTCCAGTAGTCATGTATGGATGGGCAAGTTGGACTATAAAGCAAGCTAAGCATTGAAGAATTATTGCTTTTGTACTGTGGTGTTGGAGAAGACTCTTGAGAGTCCCTCGGGCTGCAAGGAGATCCATCTAGTCCATCCTATAGGAAATCAGTCCTGAATATTCATTGGAAGGACTGATGTTGAAACTGAAACTTCAATACTTTGGCCACCTGATACAAATAAGTGACTCATCTGAAAAGACCCTGATGCTGGAAAGACTGAAGGCGGGAGCAGTAGGGGCTGACAGAGAATGAGATGGTTGGATGGCATCACAGACTCAATGGACATGAGTTTGAGTAAACTCCGGGAGCTGGTGATGGACAGGGAGTCCTTGGCGTGCTGCAGTCCATGGGGTCGCAAAGAGTAGGACATGACTGAGCGACTGAAATGAACTGAACTGATCTCCCTCCCAATACAACTGAATAAGCAAGCCTAAATAAGTGACCACCTTTGCCCCCTTGTGTCAAGGTGGAAATTAGACACTGAATAGACTTGCAAACAGAGGAAGCCAAAATAAACAAAGAGGGAACCGCTCTGGAAGTGACAGGTGCAACAGATTAAAACCCTGCAGTTAGCACTGACTACCCAGAAGTGTGGCCGTGAGGAGCTACCCCTCGCCCAAAGTCAGGGGTACTGACCAAGAGCACCAGGCTGTGACAGTGCAGGAGCAGCAGCTGAGAGGAGCTTCCCCATGCCCGAGGTCAGGGGCAGGGGTCGAGAAGAGATACCACATGCCCGAGGTCAGGGGCGGCGGCAAAGAGGAACTACCCCACCCCAGAGGTCAGGGGCCCCGCCCGAGAGGAGCTACCCCACCTCCAAGGAGCGGCTGCTGCATGGGCACAGGAGGGCCGAGAGGAGCTACTCCACGTTCAAGGTCAGGAGGGGCAGCCTTGTGAAGATACCCCTCCTCCAAGGTAAGGAGTAGTGGCTGTGCTTTGCTGGAGCAGCCGTGAAGAGATACCTCACGTCCAAGGTAAGAGAAACCCAAGTAAGACGGTAGGTGTTGTGAGAGGGCATCAGAGGGCAAACACACTAAAACCAAAGTCACAGAAAACTAGCCAATCTGATTACAGGACCACAGTCATGTCTAACTCAATGAAACTAAGTCATGCCGTGTGGGGCCACCCAAGACATTCAGGTCATGGTGGAGAGGTCTGACAGAATGTGGTCCACTGGAGAAGGGAATGGCAAACCACTTCAGTATTCTTGCCTTGAGAACCCCATGATCAGTATGAGAAGGCAAAATGATAGGATTCTGAAAGAGGAACTCCCCAGGTCGGTAGGTGCCCAATATGCTACTGGAGATCAGTGGAGAAATAACTCCAGAAAGAATGAAGGGATGGAGCCAAAGCAAAAACAATGCCCAGTTGTGGATGGGACTGGTGATAGAAGCAAGGTCCGATGCTATAAAGAGTAATATTGCATAGGAACCTGGAATGTTAGGTCCATGAATCAAGGCAAATTGGAAGTGGTCAAACAGGAGATGGCCAGAGTGAATGTCGACATTCTAGGAATCAGCAAACTAAAATGGACTGGAATGGGTGAATTTAACTCAGATGACCATTATATCTACTACTGTGGGCAGGAATCCCTTAGAAGAAATGGAGTAGCCATCATGGTCAACAAAAGAGTCCAAAATGCAGTACTTGGATGCAATCTCAAAAATGACAAAATGACCTCTGTTCGTTTCCAAGGCAAATCATTCAATATCTCCGTAATCCAAGCCTATGCCCCAACCAGTAATGCTGAAGAAGCAGAAGTTGAACGGTTCTTTGAAGATCTACAAGACCTTTTAGAACTAACACCCAAAAAAGATGTCCTTTTCATTATAGGGGACTGGAATGTAAAAGTAGGAGGTCAAGAAACACCTGGAGTAACAGGCAAATTTGGCCTTGGAGTACGGAATGAAGCAGGGCAAAGGCTAATAGAGTTTTGCCAAGAGAACGCACTGGTCATAGCAAACACCCTCTTCCAACAACACAAGAGAAGACTCTACACATGGACATCACCAGATGGTCAGCACTGAAATCAGATTGATTATATTCTTTGCAGCCAAAGATGGAGAAACTCTATACAGTCAGCAAAAACAAAACCAGGAGCTGACCGTGGCTCAGATCATGAATTCCTTATTGCCAAATTCAGACTTAAACTGAAGAAAGTAGGGATAACCACTAGATCATTCAGGTATGACCTAAATCAAATCCCTTATGACTATACAGTGGAAGTTAGAAATAGATTTAAGGGACTAGATCTGATAGACAGAGCGCCTGATGAACTATGGACGGATGTTCATGACATTGTATAGGAGACAGGGATCAAGACCATCCCCATGGGAAATAAATGCAAAAAGGCAAAATGGTTGTCTCAGGAGGCCTTATAAACAGCTGTGAAAAGAAGAGAAGCGAAAAGCAAAGGAAAAAATGAAAGATATTCCCATTTGAATGTAGAGTTCCAAAGAATAGCCAGGAGAGATAAGAAAGCCTTCCTCAGCTATCAGTGCAAAGAAACAGAGGAAAACAACAGAATGGGAAAGACTAGAGATCTCTTCAAGAAAATCAGAGATAGCGAGGGAACATTTCATGCAAAAATGGGCTCAATAAAGGACAGAAATGGTATGGACCTAACAGAGGCAGAAGATATTAAGAAGAGGTGGCAAAAATACACAGAAGAACTATACAAAAAAGATCTTCATGACCCAGATAATCACAATGGTCTGATCACTCACCTAGAGCCAGACATCCTGGAATGTCAAGTCAAGTGGGCCTTAGAAGGCATCACTATGAACAAAGCTAGTGGATGTGATGGAATTCCAGTTGAGCTATTTAAAATCCTGAAAGATGATGCTGTCAAAGTGCTGCACTCAATATGCCAGCAAATTTGGAAACTTCAGCAGTGGCAACAGGACTAGAAAAGGTCAGTTCTCATTCCAATCCCTAAGAAAGGCAATCCCAAAGAATGCTCAAACTACCACACAATTGCACTCATCTCAAACACTAGTAAGGTAATGCTCAAAATTCTCCAAGCCAGGCTTCAGCAATACGTGAACCGAGAACTTCCAGATGTTCAAGCTGGTTTTAGAAAAGTCAGAGGAACCAGAGATCAAATTGCCAATAGCCACTGGATCATCAAAAAAGCAAGAGAGTTCCATAAAAACATCTATTTCTGCTTTATAGACTATGCCAAAGCCTTCGACTGTGTGGATCACAATAAACTGTGGAAAATTCTGAAGAAGATGGGAATACCAGACCACCTGACCTGCCTCTTGAGACACCTGTATGCAGGTCAGGAAGCAACAGTTAGAACTGGACGTGGAACAACAGACTGGTTCCAAATAGGAAAAGGAGTACGTCAAGGTTGTATATTGTCACCCTGCTTTTTTAACTTATATGCAGAGTACATGATGAGAAACGCTGGGATGGAAAAAGCACAAGCTGGAATAAAGATTGCCAGGAGAATTATCAATAACCTCAGATATGCAGATGACACCACCCTTATGTCAGAAAGTGAAGAAGAACTAAAGAGCCTCTTGATGAAAGTGAAAGAGGAGAGAGAAAAAGTTGGCTTAAAGCTCAACATTCAGAAAACTAAGATCATGGCATCTGGTCCCATCACTCCATGGCAAATAGATGCAGAAACAGTGGAAACAGAGTCAGACTTTATTTTGGGGTGCTCCAAAATCACTGCAGATGGTGATTGCAGCCATGAAATTAAAAGACACTTACTCCTTGGAAGGAAAGTTATGACCAACCTAGACAGCATATTACAAAGCAGAGACATTACTTTGCCAACAAAGGTCTGTCTAGTCAGGGCTATCGTTTCTCCAGGGGCCTGTATGGGTGTGACAGTTGTACTGTGAAGAAAGCTGAGTGCCGAAAAATGGATGCTTTTGAATTGTGGTGCTGGAGAAGACTCTTGAGAGTCCCCTTTGACTGTAAGGAAATCAAACAAGTCCATCCTAAAGGAAATCAGTCCTGAATATTCATTGGAAGGACTGATGCTCAAGCTGAAATTCCAATAATTTGGCCAACTGATGGGAAGAACTGACTCACTGGAAAAGTCCCTAATGCTGGGAAAGACTGAAGGCAGGAGGTGAGGGGGAAGACAGAGGATGAGATGTTTGGATGGCATCACCCACTCGATGGACATGAGTTTGAGCAGGCTCCAGGAGTTGGTGATGGATAGGGAAGCCTGGTGTCCTACAATCCATGGGGTCACAAAGAGTCAGACACGACTGACTGACTGAACTGAACGGACTGACACAAACATATAAAATACTAATACAGCTTCAAAATGGACGTGCTATTCCAAGAGTGGTGTAATACACAAGTTTTCATAATATATCCGGGAAAATAACCACAGATGAATACCTCTATGTATGGTTATAGGGTACAAGAATCTGTACAGCTACAACAATAAGGCCATTTGAGTCAACATGCATTGACCGAGAGACGATCATATTAACTGAAGTGGGGCATACAGAGAAAGACAAACAACAAATGATATCACATAAATGTGGAATCTAAGATATAACACAAATGAGCAAATGTATGAAACAGAAACACAGTCGTGGACATAGAGAACAGACTTGTGGTTTCCAAGGCTGAGAGAATTGGGGGAGCAATGGAGTATGAGATTGGGGTTAAGAGATATAAACTAGAGTATATGGAATGGATTGACAAGTTCCTACTGTCAAGGACAGAGAACTATATTCAGTATCCTATGATAAATCATGATGGAAATGAATATATATGGGACATCCCTGGCAGTTCAGTGGTTATGAATCCACACTTCCACTGCAGGGCATGCATGTTCAATCCCTGGTCAGGGAACTAATCCCACATGATTAAAAGTGTAGTCAAAGGAAAAAAAAAGTAAAGATGAAATAAAAGAATGTGTGTGTATATATATATATATATATATATACACACATACACACACAATGTATATATACACATGCCTGGAGAATCCCAGGTGTGGGGTCGAACAGAGTCGGACACGACTGAAGTGACCTAGCAGCAGCAGCAGCATGTGTATAACTGAATCACTTTGCTTAAAGCAGAAAGGAAATGGCAAACCACTTCAGTATTCTTGCGTTGAGAACTTCATAAACAGTATGAAAAGGGAAAAATATATGACACTGAAAGATGAACTCCCCAGGTCAGTAGGTGCCTGATATACTACTGGAGATCAGTGGAGAAATAACTCCAGAAAGAATGAAGGGATGTAGCCAAAGCAAAAACAACACACAGGTGTGGATGTGACTGGTAATAGAAGCAAGGTTCGGTGCTGTAAAGAAAAATATTGCATAGCAACCTGGAATGTTAGGTCCATGAATCAAGGCAGTTTGGAAGTGGTCAAACAGGAGATGGCAAGAGTGAACGTCGACATTCTAGGAATCAGCGAACACAGATGGACCAGAATGGGTGAATTTAAATGAGATGACCATTAAATCTACTACTGTGGGCAAGAATCCCTTAGAAGAAATGGAGTAGCCATCATAGTCAACAAAAGAGTCCGAAATGCAGTACTTGGATGCAATTTCAAAAAAGACAGAATGATCTTTCTTTGTTTTCAAGGCAAACCATTTAATATCACAGTAATTCAAGTCTATGCCCTGACAAGTAACACTGAAGAAGCGGAATTTGAATGGTACTATGAAGAACTACAAGACCTTTGAGAACTAACACCCTAAACAGATATCCTTTTCATGATAGGAGACTGGAATGCAACAGTAGGAAGTCAAGAAACACCTGGAGTAACAGGGAGATTTGGCCTTGGAGTACAGAAAGAAGCAGGGCAAAGGCTATTAGAATTTTCCCAAGAGAACACACTGGTCATGCAAACACCCTCTTCCAACAACACAAGAGAAGACTCTACACATGAACATCATCATATGATCAACACTGAAATCAGACTGATTGTGTTCTTTGCAGCCAAATATAGAGAAGCTCTATACAATCAGCAAAAACATCACTGAGAGCTGACTTTGACTCAGATCACAGTCAATAATGTGATGAACACTAGGGAACTCCTTATTGCCAAATTCAGACTTAAATTGAAGAAAGTGGGGAAAACCACTAGACCATTCAGGTATGACCTAAATCAAATCCCTTATGATTATACAGTGGAAATGAGAAATAGATTTAAGGGACTAGATCTGATAGACAGAGTGCCTGATGAACTATGGATGGAGGTTTGTGACATTGTACAAGAGGCAGGGAGCAACACCATCCCCAAGGAAAAGAACTGCAAAAAAAGCAAAATGGCTCCTGAGGAGGACTTACAAATAGCTGTGAAAAGAAGAGAAGCTAAAAGCAAAGGAGAAAATGAAAGATATACCCATTTGAATGTAGAGTTCCAAATAATAACAAGGAGAGATAAGAAAGCCTTCCTCAGTGATCAAGGCAAAGAAAGAGAGGAAAACAATACAGTGGGAAAGAGTAGAGATCTCTTCAAGAAAATGAGAGATACCAAGGGAATATTTCATGCAAAATGGGGTCAATAAAGGACAGAAATGGTATGAACCTAACAAAAGCAGAAGATATTAAGAAGAGATGGCAAGAATACACAGAAGAAATCTACAAACAAGCTCTACACAACCCAGATAATCACGATGGTGTGATCACTATCCTAGAGCCAGATATCCTGGAATCTGAAGTCAAGCGGGCCTTAGGAAGCATCACTGTGAACAAAGCTAGTGGGGGTGATGGAATTCCAGTTGAGCTATTTCAAATCCTAAAAGATGATGCTGTGAAAGTGCTTCACTCAATATGTCAGCAAATTGAGAAAACTCAGCAGTGGCCAGAGGACTGGAAAAGGTCAGTTTTCATTCCAATCCCAAAGAAAGGCAATGCCAAAGAATGCTTAAACTACCACACAATTACACTCATCTCACATGTTAGTAAAGTAATGCTCAAAACTCTCCAAGCCAGGCTTCAGCAATATGTGAATTGTGAACTTCCAGATGTTCAAGCTGGTTTTAGAAAAGGCAGAGGAACCAGAGATCAAATTGCCAACACCCACTGGATCATCAAAAAAGCAAGAGAGTCCAGAGAAACATCTATTTCTGCTTTATTGACTATGTCAAGGCCTTCGACTATGTGGATCACAATAAACTGTGGAAAATTCTGAAGAAGATGGGAATACCAGACCACCTGACCTGCCTCTTGAGAAACTTGTATGCAAGTTCAAAAAGCAACCGTTAGAACTGGACATGGAACAACAGACAGGTTGCAAATCAGGAAAGGAGTACATCAAGGCTATACATTGTCATCCTGCTTGTTTTACTTATATGCAGAGTACATCATGAGAAACGCTGGGCTAGAACGAGCACAATCTGGAATCGTGACTGCCAGGAGAAATATCAATAAACACAGATACGCAGATAACACCACCCTTATGGCAGAAAGTGAAGAAGAGCTAAAGAGCCTCTTGATGAAAGTGAAAAAGGACAGTGAAAAGTTGGCTTAAAGCTCAACATTTAGAAAACTAAGGTCATAGCATCCGGTCCCATCACTTCATGGCAAATAGATGGAGAAACAGTGGCTGACTTTATTTTTTTGGGACTCCAAAATCACTGCAGATGGTCACTACAGCCATGAAATTAAAAGACGCTTACTCCTTGGAAGAAAGGTTATGACCAACCTAGACAGCACATTAAAAAGCAGAGACATTACTTTGTTAACAAAGGTCCATCTAGTCAAGGCTACGGTTTTTCCAGTAGTCATGTATGGATGTGAGAGTTGGACTATATAGAAAGTTGAGTGCTGAAGAATTGATGCTTTTGAACTGTGGTGTTGGAGAAGACTCTTGAGAGTCCCTTGTCCTGCAAGGAGATCCAACCAGTCCATCCTAAGGGAGATCAGTCCTGGGTGTTCATTAGAAGGACTGATGTTGAAGCTGAAACTCCAACACTTTGGCCACCTGTTGCAAAGAGCTGACTACTTTGTAAAGACCCTGATCATGGGAAAGATTGAGAGCAGGAGGAGAAGGGGACGACAGAGGATGAGATGGTTGGATGGCATCACTAACTCAATGGACATGAGTTTGGGTAAACTTTGGGAGTTGTTGATGGACAGGGAGGCCTGGCATGCTCTGGTTCACAGGGTTGCAAAGAGTCAGTCATTACTGAGTGACTGAACTGAATTGAACTGAACACAACATTGTAAATCAACTACACTTCAATTAAAAAGTAACATGACTGGGAAAAGGAAAGATTGGTATATTTCATTGTATGTAAATTTTATATCCAAAGAAAATTGCTGTAAACAAACATGGCTCACTACTGAATGGAAGACTTGCTGAAATACTTACAGAGAGGCATACTGATGTCTGCAATTTATCAGAAAATGCACCAAAGAAAAAGGTTAATTGAAGATTGGACAGAAGCATCAGCAAATGGATAGATACATGACAAAGGAAGTATTGTACAATCGTTACAAAAGCAGACCCCTACTCATGCTGTCTACAAGAGACCCACCTCATACCAAGGGACACATACAGAGTGAACATAAAGATTTGGAAAAATGCATTTCATGCAAATGGAGAAAAAAGAAAGCAGGAGTATCAATACTCATATCAGATGAAATAGACTTTGAAAGAAAGGCTGTGAAAAGAGACAAAGGAGGGCACTACATAATGATCAAAGGATCAAAGCAAGAAGAAGATATAACAAATATAAATATATATGCACCCAACATAGGAGAAGCTCAATATATGTAAGGCAAATGCTAACAAGTAGGAAAGGGGAAATTAACTAACACAATAAGAGTAGAAGACTTTAATGTGCCACTCATGCCTATGGATAGATCAACCAAACAGAAAATTAGCAAGGAAACACAAAGTTTAAATGATACAATGGACCAGTTAGACCTAATTGATATCTATAGGACATTTCACCCCAAGACAATGAAATTCACCTTTCTGTCAAGTGCACATGGAACATTCTCCAGAATAGATCACATTCTGGGGCATGAATCTAGCCTCAGTAAATTAAAAAAAAAAAGAATCATTTCAAGCATCTTTTCTGATCACAATGAGGTAAGATTAGATGTCAACTTCAGGAAAAAAAAACTATTAAAAATAAAAACATATGGAGGCTAAACAATGTGCTTCTGAATAACCAACAAATTACAGAAGAAATAAAAAAGAAATCAAAATATGCATAGAAACAAATGAAAATTAAAACATGAGAACCCAAATCCTATGCCATTCAGTAAAGCAGTGCTAAGGGGAAAGTTGATAGCAATAAGAGCCTACCTCAAGAAACAAGAGAAACATCAAATAAATGACCTAACTATACACCTAAAGCAACTAGAAAAAGAAATGAAGTACCCCAGATTTAGTAGAAGGAAAGAAATCATAAAAACTAGGCCAGAAAGAAGTAGGGGGGAAAAAGCAGGCTATAGCAAAAATCAACAAAACTAAAATCTGGTTCTTTGAGAAGATAAATAAAATAGACAAACCATTAGCCAGACACATCAGGAAGAAAGGGAGAAGAATCAAATCAAAATTAGAAATGAAAATGCAGAAATCACAACAGACAACACAGAAATACAAAGGATCACAGGAGACTACTATCAGCTGCTATATTAAAATAAAATGGACAGTTTGAAAGAAATAGACAAATTCTTAGGAAAGTATAACATTCCAAAACTGAACCAGCAAGAAATAGAAAATCTTACCAGACCCATCAAAAGCATGGAAATTGAAACTGTAATAAAAAATCTTCAAACAAACAAAATCCCAGGACCAGTTGGCTTCACAGGTGAATTCTACCAAACAATTAAAGAGCTAACACCTATCCTACTCAAACTCTTCCAAAAAATTGCACAAGGTAAACTCCCAAACTCATTTTATGAGGCCCCCATTGGCCTAATCCCAAAACCAGACAAAGATGCCACAAACAAAGAAAACTACAGGCCAATATCACTGATGAATATAGATGATAAATTTTCCACAAATTCTAGCAAACCGAATCCATCAACATATTCAAATAGTCAGACATCTTGACCAAGTGGGTTTATCGCAGGGATGCAAGGATTCTTCAATATTTGCAAATCAATCAATATGATAAATTGCATTAACAAACTGAAAGATAAAAACCATAAGATTATCTCCATAGATGCAGAGAAAGCCTTTGACAAAATTCAGCATGCATTTATGATAAAAACACTCCAGAAAGCAGGCATAGAATGAACACAACTCAACATAATAAAAGTCATGTATGATAAAACCATAGCAAACTTTATCCTCAAAGGTGAAAAATTTAAAGCATTTCTCCTAAAGTCAGGAGCAAGACAAGAGTGCCCACTCTCACCATTACTATTCAACATAGTTTTGGAAGCTTTAGCCATAGCAATCAGAGAAGAAAAAAATTAAAGGGAATCCAAATTGGAAAAGAAGAAGTAAAATTCTCACTGCTTGCAGATGACATAATCCTCTACACAGAAAGCCCTAAAGACACCACCAGAAAACTACTACAGCTAATCAATGAATGTAGAAAACTGGCAGGAATTAAAATTAATACACAGAAATCCCTTGCATTTCTATACACTAACAATGAGAAAACAGAAAGTGAAATTAGGAAACAATCCCTTTCAGCATTGCAATGAAAAGAATGAAATACTTAGGAATAGAAACTATAAAATTCCTAGAGAAGAACATATTCAAAACACTCCCTTACATAAATCACAGTAGGATCTTCTATGACACACCTTCCAGAGTAATGGAAATACAATCAAAATTAAACAAACCAGACCTAATTAAACTTAAAAGCTTTTGCACAACGAAGGAAACTATGAGCAAGGTGAAAAGACAGCTTTCAGAATGGAAGAAAATAATAGCAAATGAAGCAACTGACTAAGAATTAATCTAAAAAATATACAAGCAGCTCCACACCAGAAAAATAAATGACCCAATCAAAAAATGGGACAAAGAACTGAAGAGACTTTTCTCCAAAGAAGACATACAAATGGCTAACAAACACATGAAAATATGCTCAACATGACTCATTATCAGAGAAATGCACATCATAACCACAATGAGGGATCATCTTCTCCTGGTTAGAATGGCTGCTATCAAAAAGTCTATAAACAATAAATGCTGGAGAAGATGCAGAGTAAGGGAACCCTCTTACACTGTTGGTGGAAATGCAAACTAGAATGGCCAATATGGAGAACAGTGTGGAGATTCCTTAAAAAACTGGAAATAGAATTGCCGTACAACCTAGAAATCCACTGCTGGGCAAATACACTGAGGAAACCAGATCTGAAAAAGACACGTGTACCCCAATGCTCATCGCAGCACTGTTTATAATAGCTAGGATATAGAAGCAACATAGATTTCCTTCAGCATACACACGGAAAAGAAAACCATGATACATATGACTCGGCGTATGTATTTGAGTCACTTTTAATGAGGTGGATGAACCTGGAGCCTATTATACAGAGTGAAGTATGTCAGAAGGAAAAACACCCATAGAGTATATTAATGCATATATATGGCAACTAGAAAGATGGCAATGATGACCACAGATGCAAGGCAGCAAAAGAGACACAGATATAAAGAAGAAACTTTTGGACTCCATGGGACAAGGCCACTGTGAGATGATTTGAGAGACTAGCATCGAAACATGTATATTACAAATGTGAAATAGATCCCCCGTCCAACTTTGATGCATGACATAGGGCAATCAAAGCCAGTGCACTGGGAAAACCCTGAGGGATGGGATGGGGAGAGAAGTGGTAGGGGTTTCAGGATGGGGAAGACATGTACACCCATGGCTGATTCAACTCAATATATGGCAAAAATCACCACAATACTGCAAAGTAAGTAGACTCCAATTAAAATAAATACATTAACTTCAAAGAAAAAGACCCATGTAGATGCTGTCTACAAAAAACCCACTTCAGACCTAAAGACACATATAGGCTGAACGTGATAGGATGGAAAATATTTGCAATGCAAATGGGAATCAAAAGAAAGATAGAGGACTTCCCTGGTGGCCCAGTGGTTAAGAATCTGCCTTGCAATGCAGAGGATGTGGGTTCAACCCCTGGTTGGGGAAGTAAGATCCTACATGCCCCAGGGCAAGGAAGTCCATGTACTATGAGGAGCAACAAAAAAGAGCCCATGTGTTGCAAGCAAGACCCTACACAGCCAAATAAATAAATTAAAAAAAAAAAAAAAGTAGAGCTGCTCAAATTTAAAAAAAAAAAAAAAAAGAAAGATAGAATAGCAATCCTCATATCATACCTTAAACTAAAGAAGATTACAATAGATAAGGAAGGACACTACATAGTAATGAAGGGATCAATACAAGATGAAGACATAGCAATTGTAAACATGTTTGCCCCCAACATAGGAGCACCTCAATACATAAGACAAACACTAACAGACATCAAAAGAGAAATTGACAGTAAAACAACCATAGTCGACTTTAACAATAATCTGGCATGCTGTAATCTATAGGGTTGCACAGAGGCCGACCCGATTTAGCACGCAAGCAGGTCCCTCAGTTATAGTTATCTCGTTTTTGCAGCTTGCTTGTAAATTGGCTTGTAAGCTTACCTGCTACTGCTGCTACTGCTAAGTCACTTCAGTCGTGTCCGACTCTGTGCGACCCCATCCCTGGGATTCTCCAGGCAAGAACACTGGAGTGGGTTGCCGTTTCCTTCTCCAATGCGTGAAAGTGAAGTCGCTCAGTCATGTCTGATGCTTCGCGACCCCATGAACTGCAACCTACCAGGCTCCTCTGTCCATGGGATTTTCCAGGCATGAGTACTGGAGTGGGGTGCCATTGCCTTCTCCAGTAAGCTTACCTACTCATTTATAAATAAGACCTTAATATACTTGTTAAGTTGACAACATGAACAGTTCACAATGATGCCTTTAAGTTTCTGAACCAACTGGCACTCTAAATTTGCTGTTTTTGACTGTTCACCTTGATCCTGTGCCTTTTCTACCCTCCATTTCCCATCTCCTTTTAGTTCTTGTCTGACTATTTAACCGCATGCCTCAATGGTTAAGGGTACCGATTTTGTAAACCGGGTTTTTTGGGTTTGAATCTCCACTCTACCATTTATCCAACCATGGAATCTTGGTTAAAGGATTTAATCACGCTATTCATTGACTTCCTCATCTGTAAAATGGGTATAATAGTAAGATCTGCCTCTAGAGTTGTAGTGAGAATTTTAAAAGTCATATGCAAGCAGCACCTAGAACATTGCCTAGCAAAGAGTTAAGTGGTATATTGGAATAAAAATTACAATGATTGATGTTGATGGATATGTCTCCTCAGCTAAGACCTTCTAGCTGATAAATAGCAAATGTTAATCTTGATTAACATTTGATTATCTGTGGACCAGGTACTGTGTTAAGTGCTTTACATCCATTTCTGTTGTTTAATCCTCATGATCATTGGTAGTAGCTGTATTATCCTTCTCTCCCCTCCTCGTTGTTTTTCTAAGCAACTAAGAAAATTCAGAACTATGAGATTGCAGATAACTCAGAGCTACTAACAAATAGAGCCAAGACTTAAAACTCTGATTTGTCTTGTGTGCGTTAGTTGCTCAGTTGTGTCCGACTCTTTCTGATTCTGTGGACCATAGCCCACAAGGCTCCTCTGTCCATGGAATTCTCCAGGCAAGAATACTGGAGGGGGTCTCCATCCCCTACTCCAGGGGATCTTCCTGACCCAGGGATTGAACCCAGGTCTCCTGCATTGGAGGCAAATTCTTTACCATCTGAGCTACCAGGGAAGGCCTTTTAGATATGACTTGACCCTTCTCAAATATCACTGAGAAAACTGCCATAAATTCTTTGTGAGTGCTCTTCTTTTCCATAAGAGTTCCCTCAATATCCATGCAGGTCAGGAAGGCTAAGTTCTCTTCAGAGGCAGAAGGACAGCAGACAATAAAGCAAGGGTCTCTTCCCTGAAGGCTGGCTGCAAAGATGACTAAAATAGCAGGTCATAATGAACTCAATTATTGTGCCCCACCCTGCCACAGAGGCCCTATTACTGCCCATACTGCCTAAGACCACCGGAGATAAAAGGTCCAGGATCCCCTCCTCACCTCATCATTCTCTAAAGCTTGGATATTATAAAAGATTTTTCTTGTTTTAGGATGGCACCAAGAGACTCTTTAATATACTATTCTGACTCCAGCCAAAGTGGTAGTAATTTCCACATTAGCAGCAGGTAGAATCAGGTATTTCTACCTCAGCCCAAGAGCACAGGGAAATCTCCTCTTTCCTAGATAAAAACAAAAAAGGAATCACCTCTTTTCCCTCAGATCCTACAGTACCAGGGTCTTGTTATTCTTGCTCCACACGTTACCTACTCCCACTTCCCAACTGATGCTCAGGCAGTTCACAATGTTGTTTTTTTTTTTTTTCAGGAGAAAGGCTGCTGATGGTAAAGGGACTGGTAAGGAAGAAGAATGTAAGTCCCCAAGTTTGCTGAAGGTAAACCAAGTACTGCTTTGTCCCTACGCCTGTACCCATTTTGTAGCTCCCTAACTTTCTTTACTCCCTTTTGGCACTTCAGAACTCATTATCCTGCACACCCAGGAAAGCCTTTGGGCTTGAATTGCAGAAGAATCAAATTGTCTTTTTTTTCTTCACAACCCCCAACAATAGCACGAATAGTCTTTTGTGTGTGTGTGTGTTTAATGTGGACCATTTTTTAAAAGTTTTTATTGAATCTGTTACAGCATTGCTTCAGGTTTTTTCAAATATGTATTTATTTGGCTGTATTGGGTCTTAGTTTTGGCACATAGAATAATCTTGGGCATGCATGATTTTTTTAGCTATGGCATGTGGGATCTAGTTCCCTGACCAGGGCTTGAACCCAGGCCCCCTGCATTGGGAGCATGGAGTCTTAGCCACTGGACCACCAGGGAAGTCCCTGCTTCAGTTTTATGTTTTGGCTTTTTTGGTCATGAGGCATGTGGGATCTCAGCTCCCCACTGGGAATTGAACTCGCACCCTCTGCATTGGAAGATGACGTCTTAACCACTGGACCGCCAGGTAAGTCCCTGGCTTGGTCTTCTACTCAAAATGGCTAAGTTTAGATTCTTCTCCCATATAGGCCATCACACTGACACAACACCGTGGGTCAACTATGCCAGTATTCTTGCCTGGGAAATCCCATGGACAGAGGAGCCTGGTGGGCTAGAGTCCTTGTGGTTGAAAAGAGTTGGACACAACTAAGCAACTGAGCACACCTATAATTTTTTTTTTTAAAGTGTGTGTGTGTGTTAGTCACTCAGTCATGCGACCCCATGGACTGTAGCCCTCCAGGTTCCTCTGTCCACGGAATTTTCCAGTGGCTAAGTTTAAAAAGATAAAGGAGAGGGATAGAATTAGAAATTAATTTCCCCCATTACTTCTAGTGTCAGACTATTAGAAAGTGTCAGCATAGGGGTAAAGCTGAGAGAGGTCCAGTTCCAGAGGTCAGGAAATCTTTCCTGGCGCAAAGCATAAGTGTCAACAGAAGGAAAACAAGCCGGCAAGGGTGTCTCTAGGGCCAGTAGAAATAAAGCAGAGGTTGGGTGCAGATCTCAGACATAAACAAGAGACCCTATACTTATAGCTCCTTTCATCCTAAACCCATATTCCCATTCCAGAGACTTCATCTGCCTCAAATTCTTACCAATCTGGTTCTTTGACTGCTGGGCAACTTGCCCTGATCACAGAAGTCACCACCAGCTGCTATTGCTTTGCAAAGAGAGTAGGTAAGGGGAGAGGATATTCCTTATTCCTAAACCCAATTTTAGAAAGGGAGATGTGTTCCCGGTATCTCATCCCAGATGTTCTTATAATGTAATTTTAGAAACTGTCATATGTAGTTTGTGTTCAAGTTCTGCCGTGCTTTCTGTGGTATTTTTCAGTTATATGTTTTTAAGGGCTCATCTGGGGTCCTAATACACATTTGACAGTGTTTCTATACTGTAGGGTACACACACTGCTGGTGACCAGTTCAGGCTCCCTTTACAAGGCAGATGGACTGATTCCCCCAGCAGCTGTGGGTGTTAGCAGCTGACTACAGCTGCTTCCTTTTCCAGATAATTGCACTCTGCAGAATAAAAGATTCAGTACTGTTATAAGACTCATGCTCCCCACACACCCCTGCAACCTAACAAATGAAAATGAGGCCCAGCCTATTCCTAACTTCTCTTGTCTTGCTGACATCAACAGACCACATTCTCTCAAATTAGGAAGTAAATTCATTCATGCTTCATTGTAGTTCTTTTTCACTACAGACTATGGGGGAAAAACTTATAATTGTTAGAAAAAGCTATTCAAGACTTGTTAAAATTTTGGTTAGATTATAATTATTTTGTGATAGATATTCCTGCTCTAATAGCATGAATCTTAAATTGATCAGTTATTGGCTATTTCATTTCTGTTGACTGTAAGCTGTTACTGAAGATGGCCAAGAACAAGCCCAAGGTTGTGTATCTAATAAGGATACTCCGATTAAGCTAGAAATGTTAAAAAAAAAAAAAAGACAAGACTACCAATTTCCAAATAATAAAAATATATCCTAAAATAATTCTGGTATAATTCAGAAGACATATTGGGGTCATTATTATAAACCTTGATCATAATATTGTAGAAGTCTGTAGGTATTGGTTGAATAGGGTTCAGGTTGAAAAAGTGTTCAGATTAAAAATGATCAGATTTTTAAATTTACATTTGCAGACATACAAAATCCTTTACTTCTGGCATCACATTCAATTTCTTCCTCGAACACATAAATCCTATTATAAAGCCTTTGTAAAACCACCATACCAAAACAGCTGGCTAAATCCATTCTTCTGGCTTAAAAGAGCCAAGGTGATTTTTTTCACTGGGAATATCCCCTCAATTAACTTCCATCTAAATTAAGACCCAAACATATCTGAAAACTTATTTCTCTGTGTATTTTAATATATTCCTTTTAGTGTGACCTCTGATCATTAATTCCCTTTCATTTATTATTTGCATGTATTTATTTGTATATTCTATGTTATTATTTATTATTTCAGGCTTCCTTATGACTCAACTGGTAAAGAATCCACCTGCAATGTGGGAGACCTGGGTTCGAACCCTTTCAACTCCTTTTTACTTGTTATTTTGCTAAATATATTGATTTTATCCTCCCTTGAAAAAAATCAGATTATGGAAAGTCTTTTAAGTGTTGGTTTTTGATTTGGTAACTGAAATAAACACTTCCTATTTCATAAGAGGAAAATATCATTATTTAAAAATTTATACTGATCTGAAAACTATTGTTTCTGAAAAGTCCTTTCCACAGTAGTCAAATAAATCTCAGTATTTATAGAGCTTGTTCAGTAATTTAGTTCTGTACAAGATTTTCAGTATAGTATAGGAAAGAATATTGTGTTAACTTGCTTAACACAGGTATACTGAAGAGAAGAAATGACTTTCCTAACTTATCTGTAATCATTGTTAAATGAAGTCTTGGTAAGAGCAAAGAATGGTGAATTACTCATTAAAATTTTTGAAGTACTAAAGCATTGGAATGGGTAAAATTATACAGGAGGATAATATAACTTATTTTCAGAAATAATAAGAAAATTCTATGAGGGTAGATATGTAAATTTTATTATAACAGTACCCTCTGTTGGTATTCCTCAAAAATTTTCTGCCTATCAACCCTTAAAGGTTTCTAAGATTGTAAATGATTAATTATCACATTATCCATTTCTAATAAAAACATTTTCAAAGTCTTCATCTATCTTTCAACATTCACCAGTTTCACCATGGAAATATGAAATTTCAGTGTCACTGTTGATACACAATGCCAATCTTTTCCGGCCTAGTTGACAGATATGCATATTCTAAAATCCCAAGCCAAATGTCACTCCCTCTGTGACAAAAGACCTTCCCAGTCTCCTTTTTCCTACACAGAATTCATCCTTTCCTTAAATGTGCACTCATAGGTCTTTATACATACCTCTTTTAGACCTTGCATCTCACTGTGTTATAATAATATGTTGCATAAGTTAACAATTGTTTTTTCATGTCATTAAGAAACCCATTATTTTTCTATTATATAAAAAAATCCAAAAGTAGGCAGTTCAGTATTGTTACAGCTTCTCCTTTCATCTTTATGCTTTATTTCCCAAGCTCAAGCTCTGCCTTCCTAGCTCAATTTCCTCAATGTAACAATATAGTTGCTGTAGCTCCAGCCATCACACCCATGTCCTAGGCAAGAATGAGTAAAAAGGTAATGCAAAATGGCCTCCCGGCTTAACAACTTCATAAGCACTCTCACTCCTCCTCCCCCACCCCAGTGCATGTATGTGCACATGCACATACACATACACAAGACAAAATTTTGAAACTTTCTAGGAGGCCCCACCCAACAACTTCCACCTACGTACCTTTGACCTATGTTTAGTCACATGGGCATCCCTATTTGAAAGAAAGGCTGAGAAGTTACATTTTTTCCTATTTGGGTTCATAGCCGCACCCCCCATCCAAGAAAATCAGGTTTTATCACTTAGAAATAATGGGGAGAAAGGGATAAACAACTAGCAATCTCTGCCACATTCTTTCACTTAAGAAAAAAAATCACACCTGTTTCCTTACCTAGGCTGTAAAATATTGGACGGTTTAGAGTGTGTCACATTTATTTTGTATTTAAAGGGCCTAGAATAGTACATGACACTATTTATTGTTTATTTTCTTCACCTACAATGTGAAGGGTTATTTTATGTAATCTTCCAAATAAAAAAGATTTCATGTTTTACCAGAATAAATTCTGTGCTTTGTGTTGACTTTAATCATGTCCTTGATTATTTAAGAAAACAAAGCTTCCTCACTTATGAAGGAGCTAAGGTTCTTGAGAGTCATATTACCTTCTGTGTTTATTTTTAAATGCTTTATTGTTCCCTTCATATGAATAGCCAAATACTGTTTCTTTTCACCAACTAGCCTATTTTAAGTATTCAAATTTCTTGACTTTTGATTTTGTTTTCTTCCTAAGGTTGAATCCTAAATGTAAAATTAAATGAAATAACTTTCAGGATATATTTTGCACCTAAAGCTATCTTTGATATTTTCCAAAGGACCCTCGGTCAGTCAAAGATTTGTTCTTTCTTTTACCTTAGAAAAAGGTGCTAGAAACTATTATGTTTATTTAGTGTTACTATTGATGAGATGCATAGGAAGAGTTGTCTAATTAGAAGAGATGCTCACTTTCCCCTAAGTTACATTTGTATGGGCAAAATATCACTAACATAAAAATGTCAGAAATTGTATCCTAAATGGAAAATAATCTAGAGATTTCTCAAGGCTCTTGGTCTCCACGATATTTCTATTCATCAGAGTTCTGGTGGTACTTTGCCTGAGAATATTAGGCAAAAGCAGTTTAGCATCGTCCGTTATAATTTTAGTTATTATTATAAACCTTTTCTTGGCCACAGCCTTACTTCTTATTAATTTGAATCTAGCATCTTCAAAGCCTGTGGCTTTTAAGTGAGGATGTGTATCAGACTTAACCTATGGAGTTCCATTGAAATATAGGTTTTGTTGTATCTGCTCCAGATTTACTGAATTTCTTTAGTTGCTATTCTATTTTTTATTGGAGGATAATTTCTGTACAATGTTATGTTGGTCTCTGCCATACAACAATGTGAATCAGTTATATATATATATATATATGTGTGTGTGTGTGTGTGTGTATATATATGATATATATCCCTTCTCACTTGGGCGCCACCCCCCCACCAATTCTACCCTTCTAGGTTGTCACAGAGCACCAGGCTGGACTCCTTGTGTTATACAGCAGCTTCCCACTAATGAATTTTACATGTGATAGCGTGTATATGTCAACACTACTTTCTCAATTTGTCCTAACCTCCCTTTCCCCTTCGTGCCCACAAGTCTGTTATCTACGTCTGTGTCTCCATTTCTTCTCTGTAAATAGTTTCAACAGTACTATTTTTCTGGATTCCATATGCATGTATTAATATATGGTATTTGTTTTTCTCTTTCTGACTTCTTCACTCTGTATAACAGAATCTAGGTTCATCAACCTTACACCAACTGACTCAAGTAATATTCTCAACAGTGAAAACCTAAAAGCATTTCCTCTAAGATCAGGAACTAGTTGGTATTCTTGATATTCTATAAATATATATTCTTCCTGTATGTTTAGTATATTCATGGTATAGAATGTACATCATATCTCTATTATTATCTTTCAGTTTTTTCCTCTATAAAAATTGTTTCTATTTTTTTGTAAATCAGATGTAATATTTACTGTTTTTGATGAAAGTATACTCAGTTGTTATAGATATTTTGTCTAAAACTTTGGTAATTGGCATTATCAGAATTGGCTCTGATATACATTTTGCTCCATTAGTTTGTCTTCTAGGAAAAAGGATAAACAGACAATTCAAAAAAGAAAAAAAGGAGGGGTCTCCAATTAGAGGACTGAAACCCTAACTGCTTTTTTGGAATTCTGGATTTCTTTTTCCTTTTCTCAGGCCCCTTAATTTCATGCTTTATAAAAGGCACAGAAAGTAGAGCAAACCCTACATGCTGTGGTTCAGAGAATATCAAGCGATCTAGACAATGCTACTGCAGTGGGCTGAATGGTAGACCCTGAAAGATATTTCCACCTTTAATCCCTGAAATCTGTGAATATTGCAATATATATTAAGCCAAAAATATTCATAAAGATTTTGAGAGGAGAGCTTATCCTGGATTATCTGGGTAGGCCCTAAGTCCAAAGAAAAGTGTTCTTAAAAAAGTGAGACAGGGACTTCCCTGGTGGTCCAGCAGCTAAGATTCCGAGCTCCCAATGCAGGGAGCCTGGGTTAGATCTCTAGTCAGGGAACTAGATCCCACATGCCACAACTAAATATCCTGCATACTGAAACTAAGACCCAGCACAGCCAAATAAATAAATAAATAAATATTTTTTTAAAAAGTGATGCAGAGGAAGATTTGAGAGACACAGAAAGAAGGCAGTGTGATGAAGGCAGATGTTGAAGAAATGAGTCTACAAGTCCATGAATGCAAGGGCAGCTACAAGAAGCTGAAAGAAACAAAGGACCATTTCTCCTCTAGGGCCTCTGGAGTGAGTGTGGCCCTGCCACATTTCAGATTTCTAGGCTTCAGAACTGTGCAAGAATAAAGCCACCAAGTTTGTGGCAATTTGTCATAGCAGCCTTATGAAACTAATAACAACCATGTAAAATGATAGAACTTCATGCCCCAGAAGTTCATGCAATTGAATGGGCCATGGTTCAGAATTGAACTACCTTAGATATAGAATTGGCTTCTTGAGGGAGAACGTGAGCTAATTTAACAGTAGGATGTTGTGCCTACATCCCTACAGTCCTCTCCGATATTTATTTATTTTTGGCTGCATTGGGTCTTGATTGCTGCATGTAGGTTTTCTCTAGTTGTGGCTTGCAGGCTCTAGAGTGCAGGGCATATGGGCTTAGTTGCACTGTGGCATGAGTAATCTTCCTGGACCAGGGATTGAACCCATGTCCCCTGCATTGGCAGGTGGATTCTTAACCATGAAAGAAGTCCTCTGAGATCTTTGATACTACTAAAAATCAGGAAGTAAACCAAGAAATCTGAATTTGGGTAATTTGGAGAACAACCCCATAGCTGGTTTGGCAGGCTCTTCAGATCAGGGATGGGATATACCCCCTTGGTTTAATATAGGCACTCATAGCTCCTGACTGAAAAGTGGACCACGAATTCTGATCATAATCAAACATATAAACTCTGATCATAATACTTCTTTCAGTATTTAGTATTGTTTTTCAGTTTCAGATCTGTGATCTCTATCACAGCTGTTATTATGACAAACAATCTAGCAAATGGCTATATAGCAGGAAGAGCAGAAAAGCCTGATACAGAGATATAAACAACCACTGTGGGAAACTTGGGGACCAGAACAACTATAGACAAACTTGACATGTGATTGTGATACCCCAAACAACAGTGAAAATCCAGAATGGTCACACCTTAGATATTAATAGTGTATTTAAGGGAAAACTGAAAGCCCAAACTGCCTATCCCCACACTCAGCCTGGACTCTGAGAACCAAAACTATGCTTACTGTCTATATTAGTATAACTTTGCTGTTCCTCTGTCTTCACGAGCATCTCTTTATTTTCAGGACTGTCCTGCCCAGGCACAGTTTGATTGCTCATCCCAAGAACTTCCCCAGGAAACAAAGTTAGTATTCAAAAGCGTCACTTTCCTATATACCTGCAATGATCAAGTGGCGTTTGAAATGAAAAACACAATACTATTTACATTAGCACTCCCAATGATCTATAGCTTCAATGCAATCCCGATCACAATCCCAACAAATTATTTTGTGGATATCGATGGACTGATCCTAAAGTTTATATGGAAAGTCAAAAGACCTGGAATAGCCAACACATGTTGAAGAACAAAGTCAGAGGACTGACACTACCCAACTTGAAAACCTACTATAAAAGCTACAGCAGTCAAAACAGTGTGGTATTGGCAAAAGAAGAGACAAATAGATCAGTGGAACAACACAGAGTCCTAGTATAGACCAACAAAAATGATCTTTGACAAAGGAGAAAAGATACTCTTTTCAACAAATGGTGCTGGAACAACTGGTCATCCACATGCAAAAAAATTAATATAGACACAGACCCAGTAGGGCTTCTCTGATGCCTCAGTGGTAAAGAATCAATCTGCAATGCAGGAGACATGGGTTTGATCCCTGAGTTGGGAAGATCCCCTTGAGGAAGAAATGACAACCCACTCCAGTATTCTTGCCTGAAAAATTGCATGGGCAGTGGAACCTGGTGGGCTATAGTCCAAAGCATTGCAAGAGTTGGACACAACTGAGTGACTGACCACATACTGAATACCCTTCATAAGAATTTCCCAAAAGACCCACCAGCTCTTCAGTAGAAAGCATTGACAAAGTTTGCACCCTAAGATTCTCTGAATTTCTTACCTCAATTCTTGGCTTGCTGCTTCCACCACTCTTGGACTGTTGTGTCATGAATCTTACTCAATCCTAGTCAAGTCTCTGCACTGAAATCTCTACTTTAAAACAAACACCCTATTTTAATCAATTCTATCCTTACCTTTTTCCCTCTGAGACACTGCCATATCTTTATGGAATAGATGTTCTCCCTTGCTGTGATAAGTAATATACTCAAACTTTGTTTTTCAAGTTGTGTTGGTGATACTTGGGGAGCTGATTTTATATATATATATATATATATATATATATATATATATATATATATATATATAATCAAATATATCTGGGGCTTCCCTGGTAGCTCAGCCAATAAAGAATCTGCCTTCAATGCAGGAGACCCTGGTTGGATTCCTGGTTCGGGAAGGGATAGGCTACCCACTTCAGTATTCTTGGGTTTCCCTGGTGGCACAGGTGGTAAAAAATCTCCCTGCAATGTGGGAGACCTGGGTTCAGTCCTTGGGTTGGGAAGATCCCCTGGTGGAGGGCATGGTGACCCACTCTGGTATTCTTGCCTGGAGAATCCCCATGGACAGAGGAGCCTGGCAGGTTACAGTCACAAAGAGTTGGACATGACTGAGCAACTAAGCACAGCACAGCACATCTAATATATCTAGGTATAGACATAGATATATACACACTTACAATTTGCATCCATCAATCACATGGAAAAATTATAAAGATTAGATCACAGATCATTGTGTCAAGTTCAATATATTTCTATCCAATAGTAACCAAAATGATAAAGATTGTTTGGCAATTCTTGATCCTGTTCAGTCTCTTCACAACCCTCTTGCAGTCCATCATCTCTTTGGGTACTAAGTTATGCATCTGAGGAAGGTAGATCACTCCAGGGTTGCCTTCCAGGCCCAGCCCCTCAAAGAAGGTAGGGAACTAATATATACATATTAGAATTATTCCATTTCATTATAATGGTAGGGAAGGATGAATTGGGTAAATGCATTCAGACTAGGTATCCCCAAGGAACTAACCAAGCAAATTGAAGTGAAGTAAGAAGGAAGGATGCACAACAGTCATCAACTCCTAGATCATATATTTAAGTAAACATTATACACATAGTGCACATACTCTATGTGCTGCATCATTATTTCTATCACTGTTTCTCAACTGAAAAATATATTTAAGGGAACTCTTAAAAACTTTCTCAGACCCAATCATTTATGTTAATTTTTATACTACTATTTCTTAAATATAAACAAAACTAAATATGAACTCTGCTGTTCATAAAGCTCTTAAACAAATTCAATTTACCAATTATGCACAAATTTTAAAAATGTTCATTTAATGTGGTACATGATGTTTGCTGAGACAAAACTGCCCTTAGAAACCTGAGCATACTACGACTGGCCTGTGTGCACTCTTGATTTTCAGCATGCTTGTATGTGTGTCTTGTGAGGACTCTCCTTTCCCATCACTTTCCATTTTCAAATGACGAAAATTTTCAGTTGTACAGTAAGCCTTGAAGGAGGAGGGTCACTTTATTTCTTTTCTCACTAGCTCATGACAAAATAGTATTACTTTGTGCCAACTTGGTTTTAAAAACAGACTCAAATACATGTCCTAATTATGTGGCAGCTGTTACCATTCAGTCATCCAGATACTCCAGAATATGCCTAAAACTGAATGTAAAACATACTTATAGAAAAACTCAGACTCTGTCATCGGATTCTGATTTGAAAAACACTGTTCTATTATAGTATGTGTAAATAAATATATGTTTAAATGAGACTATTTTGTTAGCTTCTTACTAATAGTTTATGGTGCTATTATCTGAGTACCTGCTTTATAATGCAGCACTTGACTCCTGCTTCATTTGGAGAATCAAGTCTCCTGTTTGTATGGGCCATTCTGTCTCACTAGTCCAGGCCCCTGAAAATGGGTGCATTGGAGACCATCGGTTAAACAATCATCACTGTTCTTTGATCTCTAAATTGAGTGAAAGAAGATATACTCAACAGTGGGGTAGCCAAATAACTGAAGCAAGACATTAAATTTTGAGGAGCCGTTGAGGAGTTGGTAGGACAAGACACTGTTTGGGGCTCATGTGACAACTCCCCACTTCTCCCAACCCCCTTTCTCCTTCCCATCCTCCTGCATTCTTTCACTGTTCCTCTCCTTTCCATCTACTTCTACACTTCCCTCAAGGATCATTGCGATGTTTTTCCATAAAGTTAAATATATTTAATTTTTTAAATTGAGAGATTATGGCCTTATCATTTTATATTAAAATGTACTTCCTTTTGTAAAATAGTAGTAGGTAGTTTTAAAAATTGTCTTTGGAAAAATAAGTAATTGGTAACCTTGTGTTTTCCTCTGATTATTTTTAAAAATTTTACACGCCCAAGATCTGGAACTACTGTCTAGAAATGAGAGAGACGAGAAAGAGGTAGGAAGAAAGAAAAGCATGCGACACCTAATAAGTTGATTTATCAAGTTCAAGACGTTTAGTGCCATAATGTATTATATCTTCTACAGCAGCAGGAATGCCTAAGTCTCATTTGGGAGTCAGGGAAGGCTTCACAGAGGAGATAACGTTTGAGTTGGGGCTTTAAGGATTAGCAGTGGAAAAAAGGCAGGGATTTCCAAGCAGAATGCATAATGCGAGCAAGAGCACAGAGCACAAAAGAGCATTACGTGCCCAGCAACTCTAAGAAGCCCGCCGGCTGTTGCCAAGAGTTCTCGGGGTTAGGCGATCATGAGAGAAGCAGGGACTATTTTTTTCCTACTTGGCCCTCTTCCCCTGCAGCCCATCGCACAGTGCTGGGCACACACACTGCGGGAGCTCAATAAATACTTGTTAAATTGGGACAGGGTGATCGAGTGTGCTGGGAACCAAAGCCTCCGGATTCTTTCTCACGCACCCGCAGTGTGACCTTGGCCAAGTCCTTTTTCTTGGGACTGTGGCTTGCCGCTTAGTAATCAGCGGAGGGTGAGAAAGTGGAGGAGGAGATTGGCGTGAAGCGTCAGGCTCCTACAGCTCCCGGAATCCCTGATTGGACGCGCGGAGGACGGGGCGGGGCGGGGTGGAACCGGAGGCGCGGGCTGCGGCGGGCGGAGATTCAGTTCCTCCTCCGCGCCAGCAGGGGGCACAGGGAGCGTCTTCCCGCCGCCTTTCCCCTCCCTGTGGGCGCCTGGCGGACTGCTGCTGTCGCGAGTGGCAAGCGCGGTGGGCGGGCCGGGTGGCGGCGGCGGCGGCAGCGCTACGCTGGGCTGGGGCGGGCAGCCGCGACGACAGCTGAGGTGGCTGCAGAGGCCACTGAGGTGCTGATTGGGTGGCCTCGAGCAGCCCCTGCGAGCCGTCAGGCGCTCCCCGGGCAGCAGTGGGCCGCAGACAGGTTAGAGTGGGGGCAGGGGCAGGCGCGGGAGCAGCCCCGGGCCGGAGTGGGAGTCCGAGCCAGGCCATCTCCAGCCATGTCCGACGAGGCGTCAGCCACCACTTCGTACGAGAAGTTTCTAACTCCCGAGGAGCCCTTCCCGCTTCTGGGACCCCCTCGCGGGGTGGGCACATGCCCGAGCGAGGAGCCGGGCTGCCTGGATATCAGCGACTTCGGCTGCCAGCTCTCGTCTTGCCATCGCACGGACCCGCTCCACCGCTTCCACACCAACAGGTACAAACCTCTGCTGAGGGCAGAAGCAAATTTACCACACCCCTGCCTCCAGTCGGACAACGCCGGCTCCCCCCCACCCATCCTGGCCCTCCGCCTAGGGGCTGTGCGTCCAGTTGCCCCCTCCCCCACCTTTCTCCACCCAGCTCTCATTCTCGGGCTCCTTCCCTCTCCCCCTCCCTATTGCATCCCTTCCCTCCTATTTTCTTTTTGGCCGGCATTTTACTCTCTCCCCCCACCCCATTCATCTTCTGACCCTTCCCTTCCCTTCCCTTCCCCCTCCTGCCCCATCTGTACCCTGCGAATCCCAAACCCCCACCCTTGATTTTTAGATGCTTCCCTGTTTCCATCCACCCGCAAAAGTTTAACCCCTTCCAATTCCAGTATACTATAGAGAGGATTTCGGATGGCTCAAAATCAAAATCAGTCGACGTTTTGAAAGGTGGCACTTTAAAAGCTAGAATCTTCCTTTCCCTATTTTTTTAATGTCTTATAGCGCTGTTTCCAACCTCCAACCCCCCTCCCATTTTTTAGTGAAGCTCTAGAAAACCAGACGATTCTCTTTTTTTTCCCTTCCTCTATGAACTCTTTGCTTTAGGCAGCGCTTTAGGCCCTGCCAAAATGTATAAGCTTAAATCTGGAAGATTCTTTCCTGAAGCACATCCTTTGGTTTGCTCCGCCAGTGGAGGGATGGAGCGAAGCTTAGGATGAGCTTGCTTATACAAATTTTTTCAGAGGGTGCATCCCCTAACTAGTTTTATTAGAAGGTAGAGTGTTCTGGAGAATTCTCTCATGCAGACATTTGTGTTATATCAAATGTGGGGAATTTAAAGATGTTTTACACACAGCCCCAACCTATAACATAGGCGCATATTATATGTATTCGTGTATGTGCATGCTCAATCGCTCATGTCTGACTCTTCTCTACTCCATGGACCATAGCCCACCAGGCTCCTCTATCCATGGGATTCTCCAGGCAAGAATACTGGAGTGGGTCGCCATGTCCTCCTCCAGGGGATCTTCTTTACTGCTGAGCCACCAGGGAAGCCTGTATAGGGGCACACAAACAGGCAGGGCAAGGTGTGTGGAGAACAAGGGAGGAGGAGGAGAGGCAAGGGAGGAGGGAAGGAGAGAGGGATTCAGCTATGGAAAATACTGGAGCTGAATTAAGGCGTCTAGTTCTGATTTCTGATCCATTTTGCGATATGAGCACAAACAAATCCTTCCACAGTCTAATACCTTTTGCGTGCTCCCCCCACCAATCCCTTAAATCAATCTACAGAGTTGCTGAGCTTCTACTGAGTACAAGGAATGTATAAAATATATTTGTTACCTAAAAGAAAGTTATAGTCTGGAAACAAGGTGTTACAGTTAAATAATGATATAGTTCATCACTGTAACACAGTTGAAAAGGAAGTCATGGCAAGTTGGTTTTAACTGTTCCAAATCCTGCTTACAAAAAATGAAGAAATGGGCCCAGAAAGAAAAGACTGAGTTCAAGGTCATAAAACCGAGTTTGGCAAAGCCGGGATTACTCCTTTGGAGCCAGTGATGAAACTTGGAACAGAGCTAATGGCTGCAGTGTTATAAATGGTTGTTACAGTTTCTTAGACTAACACAGAAGCCCAGGATGTGACTATAGCATGAATGTAACATTTATGAAATCAAGTGTGCTTAGAATTGTTAGCATTGGAAAATAAAAATACTTGTGCACATATTTGATATTTAAGTTTTGCAGCATTGGAGTAAATCATATACATAGGAAAGTTAAATGATCTCGGGATTAGCCTGCTCTAATGATGAGGGCAGGGGAGTGGGGACAGGGGTTAAGTGCTGCCAAAATGTGTGGGGGTGTTAGGGAGTGAAGAACAGTGAATATACATTTCTTACAGATTGTTCTGTTCTGTTCTCTCTCCTCCCCATTTTCTCCTTGTGTTTTTCTCCCCCTTGTCTATCAGACCTTGGTGAGGTCAAGGTTGTTTTCCAGAATGAGGTGATGAAGATAGAGGGGGAGGTTCTTGTTCAACCCCAGTTTTTCCAAGTCAAGTATTTTTTTCTAGTTACTGCCTGTTTTTCAAAACCCCCTCTCCTACCCTGGGCTTCCCTGGTGGCTCAGCAGTAAAGAACCAGCCTGCCAATGCCAGGAGACATGGGTTCAATCTCTGGGTTGGTAAGATCCCCTGGAGAAGGAAATGGCAACCAGCTCCAGTATTCCTGCCTGGGAAGTCCAATGGACAGAGGAGTCTGGCGGGCTACAGTCCAGGGGGTCACGAAGAGTCTGACAGGACTTAGTGACTAAACAACAACAACAACAACTCCTTTTCACAGGGCTTGGAATGGTAGCAGCAGGTCTAGTGTATCTTGTTCTGTACTCTTCTCAGCAGAGTTTAGGGGAAGTAGAGTTAGCAATTCTTAGAGCAGGTGATGTTTCTGCCCCAGGCTACCTTGCTTTTTAAATCTTTTTTCCTTCTGGAATGTCCTGCCTTCTTATCCCCTCCTCAGGATGATGTTTGAGAGGACCATATGCTTCCAGTCATTTCTTTTTAGGGAGAAGCAAACAGCTAAATCATATATGCGGGCAAAGTTTAGTTTAAGGAGTTCTTTTATTTCAGAATCATATGGGTCACTTTTTTTCTTCACAGCACATTATTCACCAATTCAAGGAACAATCCAACAATCAGATCTGAATAGTTGAGTACTGATATTGTGTCTTGGGTTTGCTGTGTGCTTAGTTGCTCAGTCATGTCCAACTGTCTGAGACTCCATGGACCATAACCCACCAGGCTCCTCTGTCCATGGGCATTCTCCAGCCAAGAATATTGGAGTGAGTTGCCATGCCTTCCTCCAGGGGATCTTCCCAACCCAGGGATCAAACCCAGGTCTCCCATATTGCAGGTGGAGTCTTTACTGTCTGAGCCACCAGGGAAGCCTTGTCTTGGGTTTAATCATTATAAAATAAGTCCCATTGAAAACAGAAAGCTTGTCAGTGGGTAGATAATTGATTTACCTTTATTTTGCTTCTTCATTGTTACCTGATAACAAAACTGTTATCAGGAGATTATTTAGATAATGCTATTGATAAGGGCCTTGTGATGATGACAATTTTGTGCCCTCTCATTTACTGGACCCTGGGGTATCTATGCAGTCTTCATTAACCAAGAGGGTCAAGGCACTATTACTTAATAATCCCTAAGTTTGAATGTTTGTTGTGTTTAGAATCACCTGTGACTTATATTGGTGTGTCACTGGTCTAGGTTCACTGGAAAATAAATTGCATGAACATAGCCAACTTCCTGAGAATTCACTTTCCTAGGAGTATCTTTTAGGATTTTATGACCAGTTGGATTTGTCTGGAATTTGGGGAGAATAAAATAAATTTCAGTAAGCCAAAAAACATTTTTTTAATTGAAATGTCAATATGAAATATATATGTATATAGTTTTTAAGGCTTTTTCTGTTTGGAGGATAGGATTTTTCTGATGTAATTGTGGATTTTCTTTCAGCCTTTGTCCACTGTAACTTCCATTGTCATCAAATGAAGGACATCCTTTAGCAAATTGGAAAAATTACAGCAATATTGGTAGATCCTATAATTGTGAGATGAAGGAGGTTAATACGAACTACTCAGTGTGTTTTTCTCTTCCTCTTTCAGGAGTACATCAGTACTTTGACATTGAACAATTGTGAAAAGCATGTGGGAGGACAGTGTCTCACTTTTCTACACCCTATTGGCAGGATACAAAGTGAACTACATATTGTATAAAGCAGTTAGTTACTCAGTTCTGTGATTTCAGAGCCCAATTTTCAATCACTATTAACTAGAAAAAGCCCAAGACTACTGGGTGCCTTTTGTTCCACCCACAGTTTTCCTGTCTTGTTAGAAAATTGAAGGTGCAGAAGAGATGTGAGTTATAGGTGGGAGAACCACATTTCATGAAGTGAGGTATGTTACAGAGGCAGGAGGAATTTTATTTAGGGACTTGTTGCGACAAATTGAGGATGGGGATAAGGCTTTGGAGAACTACCCAGGTTAGAAATGTAGATTGGGGAGTAATCAGAACAGCAATTTCATTAGTGCAATAGGAGTGGAATTGTGGGTTACAAAAGTTGAGAGAATAGAAGAAACTTTTCAATAAATTTAACAGGGAAAGGAAAGGGAGATGTGATGATAATTTGAAAAAAAAGTGAAGGTTTCTTTGTTTTTTGTCTTGTTTAGTGTTTATTTTCGAAGAATAGATATGTTAGCTCCTTAGAAGATGCCCACAGGAAAAGGAGAAATCAAAAATACTGGAGCAGGTGGGATGACAAGGAGATGGATGGGATTAACTCAGAAGGCTAAATGGAAGAATTAGCCTTAGAAATGACATGTAATGTTGTTTACTTTTCAAACTATAGAGGGGGTAATAGCGATGGGTAAGGATCCCAAGACAGTTGAAGTCGCTGGGATGAAAGTTGGAAATTTGAATGAGCCGAGTAGGGGATTGTGTCATCTGTTCTAACTTGGGAACTTGATGGCCTTTTGGGCTCCACAAGAGTAGCAGAGGTCAAAGTGGTCAAAGTGGTTGTATGGGAGTTCTAGCAGGGCATCAGTGATGAATACAAGTGATGATAGGGGATTGTTAACTGAGAAAGGATGACTTTGGAATGACTTTTCATCATCGACAGTTGGACTTGATTCCACAGTGCTCATTGGATTCTCATTCTCAGAGGTAATGGTTAGGTTTTCCTGAGAAATGCTTCAGAAGAATGTATATGATGCCCATGCTTTTTTAATTTTACAAAAATGCCATTGAAAGCCCTTCATCTGTATATTATTGCTGAAATGCCTTGCGGATAAGTGTTCTTGGCTTTTTTTTTTTTTTTAATTAAAATTTTGGCAGTAAGCCTAGTTACTGAGTTAAACCCCATTTCATGGATTCTTTTCAACATTTTTCTTTTGAGATATGGAGAGAGTCTCCTTTGTGAATAATTGCATGGTTATTGCTAGGATCTTAGTGTTAGGTAGTTTTCTCTTAGTGAAATAATATTTAAGGGCTTTGTAAGTTTGAAGAGTTCAGTGCTGAGCACACGTACATGGTGGTCTTGCGTTACATATTTGAAGCCGAAAGAACTGTCTAAAAGCATCACTTAAATTTCTATTATAAAAGCTCATTAGAAAAAATTATGGGCATATATACAAAACCATAAACACTGCTTATAATCCTTTTCACTACAGATAACAGCTGTCAACATTTTGATGTTGTTACCTTTTTTAGCTGTACCATGAGGCTTGCAGGGTCTTAGTTCCCTGACCAGAGATTGAACCTGGGCCCCCTGGAGTGGGAGCACCAAGTCCTAACCACTGGACTACCAGAGAATTCCCTGTTGTTACTTTTAATGTTATTATTTTTTTGTACACATATAATTTTAAAAACCAGGATTGAGCTGTAATTTGTGACCAGATTATTTGCACTTGTATTTTCTTTTTCAATAAATGATCTGAAAATATGATTTTAATGATTATAAAGTATACTCATTTAATTATTCCCAATGTTTTGGGAGCGTTTGTCCCCCCCCCCCCCCTTTTTTTTGCTATTATAATATTTGGACAAGTTTATATATACATCTTCTTTTCCAAATATCTATTAGGGAAAAGGGGATTGATTCTTAGCAAAGCAATTACTGAGTCAAAGGAATGAACCTTTTTAAACTTCTTTATATATACACTACCAAATTGCTTTATACACATATCTACCAAATCTATATATACAGATTATGTCAGTGCCAATATAACACTCCCACTGGCAGGGGATGAAAGTACTTCCTACTTGGTTTTTATCTACATTGTTTTAAAACAACAACAATAATATTTGCATATTAGAAGATAAGAGAATATTTTGAAAACTCTAAGTGCTGTTTTTCTGTTTCATAAATGACTTTCAAGTATGAGATCAGTTTCCTTGTTGTTAATTAAAAAAACAAAAGAACAAGGAGCTAAGGCTTCTAAGAATACCCAGAACTTTGTAATATCTATTAAAACTTACAGATCTGAAAAACTGAAGAACATCCTGATTTTGCTGTAAGGTAAGAGCACAAAATCAAGCAAATTCCAGACTCCCTTGTCAGTGACCTAATGTTTCGTTTATTAAATATGGCATAGTTTTTTTTTAAAAAAAGAGAGTTATTATTACTCATGAAAGAAAACACATTTCTACTAAATTTTTTAAGCTGAGGAGAAATTCTCATTAAAAACAATTACCTAACAGCTTTTCCTAGTACATGACACAGTGCTTGGCACTTTGAAGGTACTGACTAAATGTCTGTTGAGTGTGTGAAAGGACAGAACTTGTAATTGCCATTCACAGCTTTTTATTGCCCTATTGCATGACTGAAGCAATTAAGTTAATTCTACCAGGTTTGTTGATCTTTTAAAAAAATGCATATACTGCTTACCTAGCAAGCATGTGATAAAACTAGGTAATATTAAAAGGCATTCTAGGATTCTTAGATGAATTTTGAGTTTTTGCCTATTTATAAAAGTTTTTTGACATCTGCTTTTATACTATGGAACCATACTAGGTTAGCGTGTGTGTTTCAGTGTTTTATGTTCTGTGTGTTTCAGTGCTTTAAAATTCTCTACCTTTATCACAAAGGAAAAGGTGCCATAAAATTGTCAGATTGCCCAAATTTTGTAAATCAGGAACTTTGGAATTAAGATTAGCTATATAAGATAAGAGGGGAAGTTAAAAAATGAATACATAATTCAAGAAAAAACTGGATTTATTGAAGCATGAGAAACAACCTAATAATAGGTAAGTAATAGGCTCTTCTTCAGGAAGTCATTATTTCAGTACCTTATTAGTATTGGATATACTAACTCATGTCTTAAGGATTAATTTCCTAGGCTACTGCCAAAGCAATGAAGATTATTTCACTAATAATATAAAGCTAGTGGAAATTTATAAAAGAAAACAGATTTGTAGGTTTCAAGACCAAAAAAAAAAAAAAATGAAAAATGCACAACCCTGCAACAGATAATACACTTGTTGTTCAGTTGCTCCATAGTCCGACTCTTTGAGACCCCATGGACTGCAGCATGCCAGGCATACCTGTCCTTCACCATCTCCTGGAGCTTGCTCAAGTTCATGTCCATTCAGTTGGTGATGTCATCCAACTATCTAGTCCTCTGTAATCCCCTTCTCCTGATTTCAATCTTTCTCAGCATTAGGGCCTTTTCTAATGAATCTACATATCAGGTGACCAGAGTATTGGAGTTTCAGCTTCAGCATCAGTCCTTCCAATGAATATTCAGGATTGATTTCCTTTAGGATTGACTGGCTTGATCTCTTGGCAGTCCAAGGGGCTCTCAAAGAGTCTTCTCCAGTACCGCAATTCAAAAGCGTCAGTTCTTTGGTGGTTAGCTTTCTTTATGGTCCAACTCTCACATTCATACAGGACTACTGGAAAAAGCATAGTTTTGACTGTATGGACCTTGGTCGGTAAAGTAACGTCCCTGCTTTTTACTACACTGTCTAGGTTTGTCATAGCTTTTCTTCCAAGGAGCAAGCATCTTTTAATTTCATGGCAGTAGTGACCAATTGCAGTGATTTTGGAGCCCCAAAAAATAAAGTCTGTCACTGTTTCCATTGTTTCCCCATCTATTGGCCATGAAGTGATGGGACCAGATGCCATGATCTTAGTTTTTTGAATGTTGAGTTTTAAGCCAGCTTTTTCACTCTCTTCTTTCACTTTCATCAAGAGGCTCTTTAGTTCTTCTTCGCTTTCCACCATAAGGGTGGTGTCATTTGCATATCTGAGGTTATTGATGTTTCCCCCAGCAATCTTGGTTCCAGCTTGTGCTTCATCCAGCCCAGCATTTCGCATGATGTACTCTGCATGTAAGTTAAATAAGCAGGGTGACAGGATACAGCCTTGATGTACTCCTTTCCCAGTTTGGAACCAGTCCATTTCTCCATATCTGGTTCTAACTGTTGCTTCTTGATCTGCATACAAATAATACAGACAAAATATTAATATCCTTACTACATAAAGAACTCTTAACAAAATCAACAAGAAAAATATTGACACATTGTAAAATGCTGTAGCAAAATAGCTAATAAATATTTTTAATTTTGCTCTCAATGGTAGTCAAAGAAATAAAAATTGATATTAAAAAAGTTTTTCTCCTATCAGCTAGGTAAAATTTAAAAATTAAAATTTCAGTGCTATTAAGGTTGTGAAATGAACACTTTTATAGACTGCTTTAGGGAGTGTAAATTTATGCAACGTTTCAGAAAGGTGCTTGGCTAAGTATACTACCGTGTTCATATTGTTTGATTTAGTAATTTCCTTTCAAGTTACTTATCCTGAGAGATTATATATTTGGATAAATAATCATAAACAAGGTTTCATTTCAGTATTATTTGTAATACGAAAAAATAGAATTTTGAACAGCTAAATACCTGTTATTGAAGGATAATATTTAATAAATTATGTTTAATCAATGGACTATTTATATAGGCATTAAAATGTTTTCAAGTAATATAGCTGGGTAAATGTTCAGTATATAATGTTAAGTGAAAATAAATAGGGTACTAATATCTATACACACACACACAACACTGATTCTATAAAAATATACATATGCATGTAGAAAAAAGTACCAAGATATTATGGATCAGTTATTGCTAATTAGGGGAATTATTGGTCATTTTAGCCTTATTCATGACTCCTTTATTATTCTAACATATTTGCAATGATCCTGTATATCATTGATTTGTAAAAGTTACTTAAATATAAGAAACACTTTGAGCTTCTACCTGTTTACTCTGTTGGTATTTTTCTCTGCCCTGCACTGACTGCCCTCTTCCTTTAATGATAATAGCTGTAGATTTCTCTGGTCGTCCACAGTGGTTAAGAATCCACCTGCCAATGCAGGAGACACAGGTTTGATCCCTGGTCTGGGAAGATTCCACCTGCCACAGAGCAGCTAAGCCCATGCACCACAGCTATTCAGCCTGTACCCTAGAGCCTATATTCCATAAGAAGAGAAGCCACCACAATGAAAAACCCATGTACCACAACTAGAGAAGTAGCCCCCACTTGCAGCAACTAGAGAATACATGGGCACAGCAACAAAGATCCAGTGCAGCCTAAAACCAAAAATTAAAAAATAATAATAATAGCTGCCATGTATTGAGCACATTTTATATCCACTGAGTGCTCTGTATGCATTCTCATATAATGTTCATAGTAACTGCATTTTAAAGATGATGACCCAGGCTTGGTGAAGATTTGTTTTGTTTAAGATCAAACAGCAGGCAAATGACAGAGCAAGAATTTTAATTCATTCTGGCTCCAGTCAGATATAACAGTAGAGAATAATGTAATGAACCCCATATGCCCATCATGCAGCTTCAGTAATTACATATGGCAGTGTACTTTATCAATGCCCCTATCTGTGGCCCTAGTGGTAAAGAACCCACCTACCAATGCAGAAGACCTAAGAGATGTAAGTTCTATCCCTGGGTCAGGAAGATCTCCTGGAGGAGGGCATGGCAATCCATTCCAATATTCTTGCCCGGAGAATCTCATGGACAGAGGAACCTGGCAGACTACAGTTCATAGGATTGCACAGACGACTGAAGCGACTGAACATGCACTCATTCCTCAATCCCTTCCATATAATTTTGAGATAGGTTCCAGACATAAATATTTTACTATATATCCTTAAAAGATAGAGCTCTTTTGAAAATAATTATTGTATCATTGTATCTAGAAATATGGTCATATTCCTCATAAATGTAATAAATATATCTTGTTTGTAGCTCTGGGAGTTGGTGATGGACAGGGAAGCCTGGCATGCTACAGTCTATGGGGTCGCAAAGAGTTGGACACAACTGAGCAGCTGAACTGAACTGTTGGTATCTTAAAAAATTGTATGGATTCTATAGTTTCTGTTGTGATTGATTTTGTGTCGTTTTTAAGGTGGAACTTAACTTCCTGTGGAACGAGTGTGGCCAGCTCAGAATGCAGTGAAGAACTGTTTTCATCCGTTTCTGTTGGAGATCAAGATGATTGCTATTCCCTATTAGATGATCAAGAGTTCACATCTTTTGATTTATTTCCTGAAGGGAGTGTCTGCAGTGATGTCTCTTCTTCTATTAGCACATACTGGGATTGGTCAGATAGTGAATTTGAATGGCAGGTAGGTTTTTTTTTCTTATATTGCCATTATTACTCCATAAGTAGAAGTATGAATTTCTGTTTCAGTATTTTCATTTCTACCTCAAAGTAAATTTCTCCCAATTTTTATTCAGTCCTAGAGATTCTCTGACAGCATTAAGAATTAGAAGAAATATGTATCCTTTATTTTTACTAATGTACCTTTTATGCTTCTCATGCTGCAGGTGACCTTTGTACATTTTCATGTAATTTAGTACTTGTATAATGTTCCTCTTAATATATATATCATCAGTACCTTTCTATGTATTAATCCAAGCAAATTTTCTCTTTAGTAATAAATGGCCTTCTTGTCCTTATAGGTATAATAACTTTACACCAGGGTCATATTATATAAGATCACAAACCACTCCATAATACATAATTTTTCATTGTTGTCAGGAATATAATTTCTCGTTTTGTATTCTCTTCATATGTAGAGATGTTTTCCACCTAACAGTGTTTTTCTTCTGTGGCACATTATAACATTATAAAATGGCTTTGTGGCAAATTGCTGTCATTATGAGGCAGCATTTCCAAACAGTCCTTCAGAAAATGTAGATCATGTTATTGCAACATCCATTTTCTGATTGTAAAAGAGAATAACAACAACAACAAAAAAGACAATAACATTTGAAGAAGCTTTCTTTGCATACAGAAACTGTTATATTCAGTGTATGCTTGAATATCGCCTTCTAGGTACTTGAAATTGTTGTACAAAAGAGGAGTCAAACATTTTATTTTGAGAAATTTTTATTAATATATAAAATAATATCGAATGGCATACAATTAAAAATAAGTCTCCAAGTCCAACTCTGCTGTGGTTACCACCATTAAGAGCTTATACAGATACAGTATGTTTGCACAATGTTACAAAGGCACACAAAGGGACTTCCCTAGCAGTCCAGCTGTTAAGACTCTGTGCTTCCACTGAAGGGGGCACAGGTTTGATCCCTGGTCACCTCAGTGATAGCAGTTTCAACTACTTTATCTCATTCTTTTCAATAACTGAAGCATAATTGAATCATTTCCCTAATAATGAATATTTAGGTTGATTTCAGTTTTTTCTAGTTATAAACAATACTATGCTGAAAAATAAGAGGTTTTTAAAGAGGAAGAAATAATCTACAACCACTTTATTTTTGTATTTTATTTTATTTCAAATGCTTCTGTTTCATATGTAGTTATAAATATGATTTGGATAAAAACATGTTAAAATTTAAATAAAAGGTACCATTTTAATAATTTTAACATGTATAATTCAGAGATTTTGATATATTTACAATGTTGTGCAACCACCACCATATCTAAGTCCAGGCTATTTACATCACTCCAAAAGAAACCCATACCTATTAGTGGATAGTCCTAATTTCCCCCGTCACCTGGCAACCACTCTTCTGCTTTCTCTATGGATTTACCTATCTGGACATTTAATATAAATGTACTCGTGTAATATGTGGCCTTTTGTGTCTGTGGTCTTTCACTTAGCATTACTGTTTTCAAAGTTCATCCAGGTTATAGCACATAAGAGTATATCATTCCTGTCTTAAGTCAGCTCAGGCTACTGTAACAAATATCATTGACTGGGTGCGTTAAAAAACAAACACTCATGGTTCTGGAATCTGAAAGTCCAAGATCAGAATGCCATCATGGACAGGTTCTGGTGAGCATACTCTTGGCTTGCAGATGCTGTCTTCTGCAATATCCTCTTTTGGTTCCCTTATAAGGTCACCAGTCCCATCACAAGGGCTCCACCTTCTTGACTTCTTATAAACTTAATTACCTCCCAAAGCCCCACCTTCAAATACCATATTGGGGATTAGGGCTTCAAGATGCGGATTTAGGGGGTGACAAACATCTAGTCCATAGCAGTTTCTTTCTATGACTGACTATTCCATTTTATAGATACATCACATTTTGTTTAATTCATTCATCAACTGATGGATTGTTTCCACTTTGGAGCTATTATGAATAATACTACTATGAACATTCAGGTGTATGTTTTCATATGGATTTTTATTTTTAATTCTCTTGATGATACATTGAGATTTGCTGGGTCATGTGATAACTTTATGTTCACTTTTTTGGGAAACTGCCAAAATGTTTCCCAAAGTGGCTGTACCATTTTACATTTCTACTAGCAATACATGAAAGTTCCAGTTTCTCCACTTCCTTTCCAACACTTTATATTGTCTGTCTTTTTTATTACAACCATCCTACTGTGTGTAAGGTTGGTATGTTATTGTGATTTTGATGTGCATTTCCCTAATTACTAATGATGTTGAGCATCTTTTCTTATCTTATTGACTATTTGTATATCTTCTTTGGGAAAATGTCTTTTCAAATCCTTTGCCCATTTTCAAGTTGTGTTGTCTTTTATTTTTGAATTGTAAGAATACTTTATATATGATGACTACTAGACCCTTATATACATGATTTGCAAAAATATTTCCCATTATTTGTGTTGTCTTTTCACTTGCTTGTGTCTGTTCGCTTGATATAGTGTCCTTTAATACACAAAAATTTAACTTTTAAAGAATTCCAATTTATATTCTCTTGAGTTCTATGCTTATCATGTCATATTTTAAAAACCATCCCTTAATCCAAGATCATGCACATTTTTTCATCTGTTTCCTTCTTAGAATTTTATAGCTTTAATTAGTTCCTACATTTTAGGTCTTCAATCCTTTTGAGTTATTTTTTGTTTATGGTATAAGGTAGGAGTTCCAGATTCATTCTTTTGAATGTAGATATCCAGTTGTCCCAGCACCACTTGTTGAAAAGACTGTATTTTTTCCTTATCTAATGATCTTAGTACCTTTGTGGAAATGAATTGGTCATAGACATATATAGGTTTAGTTCTGGACTCTTGATTCTGTTCCACTGATTCATATATCTATCTATGGCAAGTTATGTTTTGATGACTCTAGCTTTGTAACAAGATTAGAAATCAGAAAGTATGAGTTCTGCAACTTTGTTCTTTTTTATCAAAGTTTAGGACCAGGTTGTCACTTCTTCAAAAAAGGAAGTTAGAATTTTGATAGGGATTTCATTGAATCTGTAGATCAATTTGGGGAATGTTGCTATCTTAATAGTATTATTAAATATTCCAGTCCATAAACATGGGCTGGAATGTATTTAGGCCTTCTTTAATTTCTGTCAGTGATTTTTTAAATAGTTTTCTATGTTTAATTAGGTCTTTTAGTTCCTTGGTTCAGTTTATTTATTCCTAAACATTTTATTCTTTCAATACAGTTGTAAATGGAGTTTTCTTGATTTCATTTTTTGGATTATTCACTGCTAGTGTATAGAAATACAGTTGTGTTTCATATATTAGTTTTGTATCCTGCAACTTTGCTGAACTCATTTTAAATAATTTTTTGTGTATAGATTCTTTAGGGTTTTCTGTATTTAAGATCATGTCATCTATGAATACCCCTGGAGAAGGAAATGGCAGCCCACTCCAGTATTCTTGCCTGGAAAATCCCATGGACGGCAGAGCCTGGTAGGGTACCTTCCACGGGGTTGCAAAGAGTTGGACACGACAGAGCAAGATCTCCTCCATCTATGAATATATAGTTTTGTTTTTTCCTTTCCAATCTGGATACTTTTTTTCCTTGCTTAATTGCCCTGATGAGATCTCTAGTACAATGTTGAAAGAGAGAAGATCTAGATACCCCTGGCAAAAGCAGGCATCCTTCTTTTTTTCCTTATCTTAGGTGAGAATCTTTGTCTTTCACTATTGAGTATGTTAGCTGTAGGTTTTTCACAGATGTTCTTTATTGTCATATTGAGGCATTTCCCTTTTATTCCTAGTTCTGTGTTTTTAATCTGAAAAGGTGTTAGATTTTGTCACATGCTTTTTCTGCACGTCTGTTAAGATGATCATGCAGTTTCTTCTCTTCATTCTGTTAGTGTGATGTAGTATATTGATTTCTAATAATGATTCACCCTTGCATTCCTGGGATTAATCGTAATTGCTCATGGTATATAATCCTTTTAAATTGCTGCTGGATTTGGTTTGCTACTATTTTGTTGAAGATTTTTGCATCGGTATTCGTAAGAGATATTGGTCTGTAGTTTTCCTTTCTTGTGATGCCTTTGTATCACACTGACCTTACAGAATGAATTGGGCAGTGTTTGCTTTTCTTCTGGATAAGATGCTGTAATAAAAATTTTTCATTTAACATGTAAACTTTTTTGTGATATTCAAATTATTCATTCGATAACTACATAATATTCCTGGTACTAGATATTCCAGAACCTATGAAACCATTCCTCTATTCATATCTGTTTCAGTTTTTTTCTATTATAAATAATAGTGTGCATTTTTGTTTAGATATTATACCTTTTTATTCTTCAGTGCCTCATTTAAAAAAATTTTATTGAAGTATAGTTGATTACAATATTGTATTAATTTCTTCTGTACAGCAAAGTGACACTGTTATATACATACACACTTCCATATATATATGTGTGTGTGTGTGTATATATATATATATATATATATATATATATATTCTTTTCCATTATGGTTTATCACAGGATATTTAATATAGTTCCCTGTGCTGTGCAGTAGGACCTTGTTATTTATCCATCCTATATATAATAGTTTGCCTCTGCTAATCACAAATTCTCATTCTTTGCTCCTTTACTTCCCACTGTCTCATTTTTTTGAAGTGCACACTTTGTATTTAATATCTAATAACAAACTCATGGATTTATTGCAAAGAAGAAAAGTGATATCATATGTGAAATGTATGACTTGTGTTAGGGTTAACGCAGGTACCTCCTCAGCTTGATCTTTCTTTTGGTTAATGAACAAGGTAGGAGTTTCATACTGAAGAATAATTGATTTGTCTGGTTAAGTAAGCATGGGGAAATGCTCTCCTTTAGAGATTCATGGGGCAGGTTTATATATTAAAGGTGGTTTGTAATTCTGCACAAAGAATTCTGTTTTGTTGTTGTTGTTTAATATGGTATCTCCCACAGTTTAATCATCAGGAGACCCTTACTTAAACCACAGCCATTAAGGTCCTACTGAACCCATGCTGCCCAGAACATATTTAAGGAAACACTGGACATTAAGACCATTGAACTGTCAGTATATACATCAAAACTCTCATGTGACTTATTTAGAGTTCTTATCATACATAATGTTGCAAAATGGCAGGCACTTTAAAATCTTAATTGCTGACTTCTTTGTTCATTTTATGAGTGGAGTGGAAAACTATCCCCAACCACTCACCATTAATGCACAGGACTGACTACAACATTGAAACAAACTAAGGCCTGCCTTAGTAATGTGTTTTCCCACTTCTGAAATTGGAGTGTAGGTACTCTGTTACCATGGATATTTGCTGTTTAAATATGCTGAAAGGTTTAAAAAGCTCTCTTGTCTTTGGGAGATCTCATAGTGATGAATAGTAAATTACCCTAGAAGATAATTACAAATTATGTGTTAGGATTAATATAGGCTAAAAATCATTGACTGTAGTTAAAAAATTCATATTACCTCTGTCGTGATTAAAATCTACATATGTTTAAATCTTTCTTCTAAACAGATGTTTCAGTTACTACTAGAATAAATATAAATGATTCATAGATTCTCTCCGAAGAGAAATGCTAACTACCTGATAAGGCAGGATTTCAACCTTAGAATGAAAAACACCTTAGCATTTGAAGTTGCATCAAAGCATTTCGCCTTGCACATAGTTTTCTTTGCTTGCAGTCCTTTTATTGTTAAAGATATATTTGACTAGTCTTAGAGCTTAAGAAATTATTTTATTGTTGAGCAGGAAAGCATAGAAAATTTAGAAAGTGAGTAATACAGCTGTCATGCTTGAAACCTAGAGGTGCAATTTGAAATTGTACATCAGCTGTTACAGAAATGAGCTTACTCATAAAATTTTGCTGCATGCTACAGAAAATATGGCAGAGGTTTGATTTAATTCTCCTTGTCACAATTACTGATTCTAATATAAATATACAAAATATTGTTACCCATGAAAAATATGAGAATTATTAACCATTTTGATTCTGAAATATATTCAGTTATAAAATGGAAAATTGCTACTCTAATAAATACACAGGAGTCCATACAGTTAATTGTTCTGTACATCTGCAACTGTAATCCCATATCTCCAATTGGCTACTTGACATCTCCACTTGAATGACCTTATTATTTAATGCTAACCCATTATCTGATGCTGAATCCTTAATCAGTAATGCAACTTCCAATTACTGTGTTTCCATGGGGGGGAAAAAGACTCTGCTCTGTGACATGTCTTATAGTGTATTGAAAAATGATTATTGTAATTTCAAAGAACACTTGTACTTGGTTTTCTCATTATCACTGCAAACTCACCATATCCCAAATTGCCTTCTTCTCTCATTCCAAACTACCTGCAGGGCAAGACAGCCTGATATAGTTGAAAGTACTGGACTTGTGTCCTGATTTGAATGCTGCCACTAACCGTATGACCCTCCCTGGATATCATTTTTTCCTTACTTATAAAGTGAGGTATTGGACTAGAAGATCTATATAACATTACTTCACGTCTCTTGTCATAAAAAAATGAGGTCTTTAAGGGTTGTGTGTTAACCTGGATGGGTTGTATGACTGAAATGTTGCCAATTTTCTTCTGGTCTCACATATGGTCATTTAACTATTGTGTGCCGTGTGCTTAGACATGTTTGACTCTCTGCGACTGCATGGACTGTGGCCCACCAGGCTCCTCTGTCTGTGGAATTTTCCAGGCAAGAATACAGGAGCGGGTTGCCATATTCTACTCCAGGGGATCTTCCTGACCAGGGATTGAACCTGAATCCCTTGCATTGGCAGGTGGATTCTTTACCGCTGCATCACCTGGGTAGCCCCAGTCAATTATTATCCTTATCTATTCAGTTATCAAATAGTCTTGTAAATTGTATTTCATTTGAAAATTTCCCTATCTGTTCCCATTTTTCTTTCCGTTTTTGCTTATCTTCAGTTCAGTTCAGTCGCTCAGTTGTGTCTGACTCTTTGCGACCCCATGAATCGCAGCACGCCAGCCCTCCCTGTCTATCACCAACTCCCAGAGTTTACTCAAACTCATCCATCGAGTCGGTGATGCCATCCAGCCATCTCATCCTCTGTTGTCCCCTTCTTCTCCTGCCCCCAATCCCTCCCAGCATCAGGGTCTTTTCCAATGAGTCAGCTCTTCGCATGAGGTGGCCAAAGTATTGGAGTTTCAGCTTCAGCATCAGTCCTTGCAATGAACACCCAGGACTGATCTCCTTTAGGATGGACTGGTTGGATCTCCTTGCAGTCCAAGGGACTCTCAAGAGTCTTCTCCAACACCACAGTTCAAAAGCATCAATTTTTTGGCGCTCAGCATTCTTCACAGTCCAACTCTCAAATCCATACATGTGAGATGCTTATCTTAGTCCAGGTCTGAATCACAAGAGCTTCCTAATTCCAGTCTTTCCTCTATTTTGTTTCCATACTGCATTTTATTAAAAATATTATTTATTTATTTATTTTTGGCTGCACTAGGTCTTCATTGCTGGGTGTGGACTTTCTTTAGTTGCAATGAGCAGGAGCAAGTCTTTGTTGAGGTGCGCAGGTTTCTCATTGCATTGGCTTCAGTTCTTGCAGAGCACAGGCTCTACAGTGCGAGGGCTTCAGTAGTTGCGGTTCTCAGGCTCTAGAGCACAGGCTCAGTAGTTGTGGCACATAGCCTTAGTTGCTCCAAGGCATGTGGGATCTTCCCAGACCAGGGACTGAACCCATGTCCCCTGCATTAGCAGGAGGATTATTAACCACTGAACCACCAGGGAAGCCCCCATACTGCTTTTTAACTCATCTTCCTTCAAGACCAATTTCATCATTACTACTTCTATTTTTTTTTTCATTTATTTTTATTAGTTGGAGGCTAATTACTTTACAATATTGTAGTGGTTTTTGTCATACATTGACATGAATCAGCCATGGATTTACATGTATTCCCCATCCCGATCCCCCCTCCTACCTCCCTCGCCACCCGATTGTTCCGGGTCTTCCCAGTGCACCAGGCCCGAGCACTTGTCTCATGCATCCAGCCTGGGCTGGTGATCTGTTTCACCCTAGATAATATACATGTTTCGATGCTGTTCTCTCGAAACATCCCACCCTTGCCTTCTCCCACAGAGTCCAAAATTCTGTTCTGTACATCTGTGTCTCTTTTTCTGTTTTGCATATAGGGTTATCATTACCATCTTTCTAAATTCCATATATATGCGTTAGTATACTGTATTGGTCTTTATCTTTCTGGCTTACTTCACTCTGTATGATGGGCTCCAGTTTCATCCATCTCATTAGAACTGATTCAAATGAATTCTTTTTAATGGCTGAGTAATATTCCATGGTGTATATGTACCACAGCTTCCTTATCCATTCGTCTGCTGATGGGCATCTAGGTTGCTTCCATGTCCTGGATATTATAAATAATGCTGTGATGAACATTGGAGTGCACGTGTCTCTTTCAGATCTGGTTTCCTCAGTGTGTATGCCCAGAAGTGGGATTGTTGGGTCATATGGTGGGAATGCAAACTAGTATAGCCACTGTGGAGAACAGTGTGGAGATCTCTTAAAAAACTGGAATTAGAACTGCCATACTTCTTCTATTTAGAAATGTTATTGGCCTACTTCTTTGTATCATATAACAGCTCTGGTTCATTTGTAAAGCTTTTAAATCCCTAGCACTGATTTTCTGTTTTAATTATATAGGTCTTCTTAATCTCATCCTGTGTTGGTTTTTTTCCCCTTCTACCTATGGTTTTATTATTCTCTTTATGTGAATGCCTCTTCCTTTTCCCCATGCTGTCATTCTTAGAGACTAACATGTGAAACTTAACCCAGCCACTTTAAGCAATATGAAGTATTCTCAGAGTTTATCTTCCTTTCTTTTTATTTTTTTATTTTTTGGATTTTATTTATTTATTCTTTCATTTATTTTTATTAGTTGGAGGCTGATTACTTTACAATATTGTAGTGGTTTTTGCCATACATTGACATGAATCAGCCATGGATTTACATGTGTTCCCCATCCCGATCCCCCCTCCCGCTTGTTCCTTTCTTTTTAAAACCATGGCAAGGTACAGAAAAAAGGACACACTTCAATTTATTGAGTATCACCTATGTGCCAGGCATGTTACCTCATTTAAATCGCTCAACAGTCCTTTGAGATGGATGATAGTAACCATAACTTACTGAAGACTCTTAGGCTCAAAGAAGGGAACTAACCTCTATAAGATCACACAGCTAGTAAGCAGTGGGGCTGGGATTTGAACTCTGGGATCTTTTACTTCTCCCCAGAAAAAAAATGGCCAAAGGACCATTAATTGCCTGTTTTTTTACCACCCACCCTCCAACAATCATGTAAATAGAATTAAAAGGACAAATTAAAATGCTTAACATGTAGTCTGGCACTTAGCAGATATTTGCTAAAGATTTAGATGAAATTTTTTCTTATCTTTTGAGAGTATAGATATTTTGAAAGTTCCTTTCTCTACCTAGTTTATCAAAGTAGTTTGAAGTAGGGGAGGCCTTTTATCTGATAAGGAGTATCTCGTTTTGTTTTAGGAACCCCAGGAGGATCTTTAACATAGTAATGTTGTGATTTGAAGTTTTTCAAAGGGGAAATAGCAAAATATTTTATTGACATTAAAAACTGAAAACAATGGCCTTTGTGCATGCATTCAGCAATCATTCTTAATACTGACTATTACACTGACATTTGGGCTAAGGGTGAACAATTCAAGCAATGTTAGTTAATGAGATTTTGAAGGAAGTTATAGATTGTTGGATGTCACTTATGTACTTGGATTCATCAATGACTATCAAAGTGAAAATGTAGTTTTTAAAGGGGAATAGCTAACTTAGATAACTTCATTGTAAACATGATCACCTTGCATAGTGATCCACCTCCTTTCTGTGGCTTCACACATCTCTTCTATACAATTGACTCCCCAGTGCCTGTCCCCTAGTAGTACTCTAAGCTTTAATCTTGCAGCTTCAACTTGTTGCTAGGTATTTCCATTGATGACTTGTCATTTCAAATGTGCATTTGTTATTTGTTATGTTGTATAATTATATGTTTGTGCTACTGTGTTATCTTTCCAAGTAGAATATAAAGTTCTTGTGTAAGGACTATGACTTAGACTCCTTTGGATTCCGTGTACCTGTTACAGTGCCATGGGTACATATTAACAACATATTTGAAATTATTTTAATTGTCTTGAGGTTATTAATACAGACATGAGGACAAGGGCCATGATTTATTTGTCTTTGTATTGGCAGTATGTCTAGCACAGTGTCTGGCAAAGAGCCAGATAGTGGCAGATCACTCAGGTTTCTTGAGATGGAGACTAGCACTCCTTATTCATTATGCAGTGTGGGCCCTAGTCTGCATTCACATGAATTTAAAACTTTAATGATGAGTGATTCTTAAGTTAGCATTTTAATGAGCTTTGATTGTGATTTTAAACTTTTGGAAAATACCGCTCATTGAATAACTGACTACATATACAGAGAGTATGTTGATGTTGCTGCTTTGTATAAAATAGGAGTGGATTAGAGTTAATGTCTTCTGATTCAGTATTTGTCATTAGTCTTTTATTAAAGTAATTTTTGGTCAATATGAAACATGGCATTTAAACTCTTGCTTTTAATTTTTCTTTCCCTACCTTCTCCTTATTTTTATAAAGTTACCTGGCAGTGACATTGCCAGTGGGAGTGACGTACTTTCTGATGTCATACCCAGTATTCCAAGTTCACCTTGCCTGCTTCCTAAAAAGAAAAACAAGCACCAGAATTTAGATGAACTTCCTTGGAGTGCAATGACAAATGATGAGCAGGTAGAGATCTTGACATTCTTAATTAAAAGCGTATATGTGGAGAATATGTGAAGCTTGATGTATTGTCTAAAGCTACTGGATAAATGTGGATTGCTTAGTAAATATGAATTTGAGTTCTAATTGTTTTGCATGGAAAAATATAAGTGTTTCTGATACTTAAACATATTATAAGTTGCACACTAAAAGATCAGAGGTTTTGGCATTGATCTTATTTATTATAATTTTTCATCACATAGGTGGAATATATTGAGTATCTGAGTCGTAAAGTCAGTACTGAGATGGGTCTTCGGGAACAACTTGATATTATTAAAATAATTGATCCTTCTGCTCAAATCTCCCCTACTGACAGTGAGTTTATTATTGAACTTAACTGTCTCACAGATGAAAAACTGAAGCAGGTATGTAAAGAAAATACAGATTCTACAGCTATTAAAAATACCATTCTTTTATAACATGTGTACTTGAATCAGTTCAGTTCAGTAGCTCAGCTGTCTCTGACTCTTTGCGACCCCATGGACTGCAGCACACCAGGCCTCCCTGTCCACTGCCAACTCCCGGAGTTTACTCAAACTCATGTCCATTGTAGTCGGTGATGCCATCCAACCTTCTCATCCTCTGTTGTCTCCTCCTCCTCCTGCCTTCAATCTTGCCCAGCATCAGGATCTTTTCCAGTGTGTCAGTTCTTCACATCAAGTGGCCAAAGTATTGGAGTTTCAGCTTCAGCATCAGTCCTTCCAATGAATATTCAGGACTGATTTCCTTTAGGATGGACTGGTTTGATCTCCTTGCAGTTCAAGGGACTCTCAAAGAGTCTTCTCCAACACCACAGTTCAAAAGCATCAATTCTTCAGTGCTCAGCTTTCTTTATAGCCCAACTCTAACATCCATACATGACTACTGGAAAGACCATAGCTTTGACGAGACAGACCTTTGTTGGCAAAGTAATGTCTCTGCTTTTTATACTTGAATAGTCATATATGACTTGAATAGTCATATATAAATATATAGATAATTAAGGTCAAAATCACTGCTGTGAAATGTAATATTAGAACATGTGGTTTTAAGAGGTTTTATGTACATCTCATGTGGCCATACCTTTCTGGGATCATTTGGATCTAGAACCTACTTTCTAGTTATATAGGTTTTGAAATTTGACTTCACAATTTAAGGAGTTGTTATGCTAAGGTATAGACTTATTCCAACTCATCTTACAAAACACAAGTGGAGAGAATCAAAATATTATTGAGAGCTATACTTGAGTGAACATTTTAATTTTTGTATTTGTCATCATTTATGAGAAATTTCCCTGATTTCAGTGTTTCTCTCAACAGACATACTATATAATAATCTACATTCCAGCCCATTTTTCACTAGTATGGTAAATTGATGCCTTGCATTTGAAGACAGGTATTATGGGCCCCTACCTAAGATCTAGGAAACACTCTAATATAATCAGCAGCATACTTAAGTGGCAACCTTTTAAAAAATGCCTACTCTTACCTATTTTATTGTTAGTTTCTGTTTCTAGTGTTATTTTCTTACACTCCTAAATTCTGGAAGCTAGTAGCTTATCATTTACTGAATATACTTTATATACTTAAAAAAATCTAGCTTCATAATATTTATTCTAAAGTTTTGAACACCAGAATTTTTCTGGTACTTGTTTCTACATTTAGAGATTTCTTTTGTCTTTCTGATCCATCTGTATGCATCTGTAGCACTTTTGACAATCTTTAAGTACAATATTCTTTTTTTCTCCATTATTTTGAGGGCAGAACATCAAGGTACAGTACTAACCAGTTTTTGCCTGTCTGTTCCAAGGTCAGAAACTATATCAAGGAGCATAGCCCTCGCCTACGGCCCACAAGAGAGGCCTGGAAGAGAAGCAACTTTAGTTGTGCAAGCACCAGTGGAGTGAGCGGTGCCAGTGCCAGTGCCAGCAGCAGCAGTGCCAGCATGGTCAGTTCTGCAAGCAGCAGTGGGTCCAGTGTTGGAAACTCTGCTTCAAACTCCAGTGCCAACATGAGTCGAGCACACAGTGACAGCAACTTGTCTGCAAGTGCAGCAGAGCGGATTCGGGATTCAAAAGTAAAACGTCTAATCAATACAAAACTTTACCTTTCAATATTAACATTAGTGTTCCTTCATATACAGTTCTTGAAGAGTTAAAATTATCCTGCTCTATAGATGCCTGTGGGTTTTGATTTTAATTGAGCAAGCAGAATTCTCTGCTTTTGAGCAAAGCCCTCTACACTGAGTGCTTTGAAATGCTGTTTTGACCTACAGCCATATTACCTTCAATTTTATCTGATTTTTGTGTCTGTTTTAAGTAAGATCAATTGATGGAAATAATGAATGAGTCTCAAGATTGCAATACTGACTGCAACTTACTATTAAGCAGATCTCACTAGGTTGCTGATGTTGCTGTCTATTAGCTCCTAAAAATGTCCTGTATGTCTTGTGTGTGTGTGTTAAATGTTTTCTTGAAGTTTTAATCATGAATATTTCTTTGTAGCTCTTTTTAAAATGTAATAATGTTTTCTCTAATTTCTGCCTACTCTTTTCACAGTTGAAAAAACTCTATAATATTTTTGAATGCATAAGAAATAGAAAGTTTAAATGTATATAGAATAGTTCTGTGATGCTTAGCAGGAGAGTTCGTTTCCTTGCAGTGGTGACAGTGTGGAGCCAACTTACAGATGATAAGGGTATCTCTGTAACTCTTGGGAACCCAGTGGTGACTTTTCCTGGAAAGTGATTCTTTACTTGGTTCTTAACCAAAGTAGCAGAAACATAGCCAGCTTTGTTGGTTGCCAAGGGTTTCCTCTGTGTATGTGGTCATTCTTTTTTGGCATCTGTTCACCAGTGGCAAGAAATAGAGTACCCACTGGGTTTCTGATGGGCTTAAAAGATGGTATTTGCTTAATATGAAAAAGACATGGTTCTTTCCCAGCCATTGTAAAATTGCTAATGCTTTTGGATGAAAGGTACCTTTGAAGCATAAGCATTAGAGATTTTGACAGTGTTCTCTACATTTGTATTCATTATTGTTCACTGCATGTTTCTTCTGCACTGACACCAGTGTACCTTAATTTAATATAAAAAAGCCTTAGAAATGATTGGTTATCCATAACTAGTCAAATGATCAAGTTTCAAACCTTCCTAATCAGAAGATTCCCTGGTCAAATACCATAAATATAGAATCTTGAAGAATTGTTTTCATGCCTAAGCTAATGGCTCACTTACTAGAACCAGGATTGTACTGCAGAGGAATTTGAACATCTCTATTCAGAAAATATGGAATTTGATCCTTACAGTACTTTGGGGTGGATATGCCAGAACTGAACCTCACTGATTTAGAAATTTTTATTTTGACAGAAGCGATCCAAACAGCGGAAGTTACAGCAGAAGGCCTTACGCAAGAGGCAGCTGAAAGAGCAGAGGCAGGCTCGGAAGGAGAGGCTCAGTGGGCTCTTCCTTAATGAAGAAGTGCTGTCCTTGAAAGTGACTGAGGAAGATCATGAAGCAGATGTAGATGTTTTGATGTAATAAGGGTGAATTTATCGGCATTGTTTCTAAGCATTATTCTGTCCTTATTTGTTTACATGCATCTTGACCAAACTTTTGGTTAGGGCTGTGCTGACATACCATTAATAATTTAGGTCTGTGGTTCTCAGCAGGTGGTCCTCGGACCAGTAGCTTCAGCATCACCTGAGAAGTTATTAGAAATGCAAACTCTTGGGTCCCACCCCAGACCTAGTGAATCAGAAACGCTGGGGAAGGGGCGTAGCATTGTGTTTTAACAGGTACCAGGTTATTCTGCCACACACTCTAGTTTTAAGAACCACTGATTTAGTAAATGTTTTGACTATTTAAACTTCAGAGTGGTTAAGTGGGCTTTTTCAGACTAGTACTTTAACAGTTTAGGAGATTTCAAGGTACTGCTGACAGATAATTTATTGTGTCAGTATAGAATGTGTAGAGATCATAATTCAGTTTCTTAATGTTGCAATTTCTTAGTTTTTCTAAAGGGCCATAGCATAATTCTCAATTCCTAGTGGACGTCATTTTTTTTGAGGTTGTAGGGATAGGATGTGGATTGCTGTTTACAATAGTGCCTTCATTAGGTTTATTTGTTTTCATTCATTATTAACTCAAATGTGTAAAAAATAGGCCCTAACATCTTTTGTTAGGTTTGTTTTTGTTTTTCACTTTATGTATATTCAGTATCCTTTCTGCAAGTGATGACTACTGAGAAAATAATGTTACTAGTAGCTGAATTTTAGACTTAATGCTACATTGATTAATATTCAAATGGAAAAATCCAGCAAGCAAAACAACCAGTTCTACTTTTCACTGCTTTTTGAAATTTTAGGCTGTGAAACTGTCTTAAAGGCAAGAAACACCTCTGTCAAGTTCTTTTTGTAGGTCTTTTTATTTTCAGCACAGCTCTAATTTTTAAATATTTGATGTAACAGCTTTGTGGCATGTGAACAAGTTAATGTTCAAAATTAACTCAAGAAAACCCTTACAGTTCTGCTAAACTCTGTAAATCGCTAGAAATACACTGAGCAGTGAGATATAAAAAAAACTTTGCTTCTTGGCTACTAATAGTACTCTAATTTTAAATGTGAAATCATAGAGTCTCTAAATGTTTTCATGAAGAGTTTGTTATCATGAACGTTATAAGTAGTGTGATTCCTTTTATTTTCCCACACATCTTTAAACATTCACACGGGTTAAAGAAAATGGAAACTGATACTACTGACAATCAAGCTGCTTTCTGACTTTCATAATTTTCTTTTTATTGTGGAAACTTTGGAGGTAATCATGATTTTGTAGGATGAGTTGTCAATATTTTTTTAAACTCTAGAATCAGAGGTTGATAAATTCCTACTTTTTTTTTACACTGTATCATATCAAGTAATCCATTAAAAAGATTAACAATGTAGATCCTTAATTCTCAGCTGCGGATTCTTAATTCTCAGCATAACCTTGGCTTACAATCATGTTTTGAAATTTTTACTTTATTTTGGTTCTTCAAAAGTTAAAGAATTGAAACTAAGGGAAAAAATTGATATATTGCAGTTTTACTGAGGTCTGTGGTATGGTTGTAACATTTTGAAGACTACTAAATTCATACTTTAAAATTTTACTGAAATAACGGTATATATGTGTATATGGTTGTCAGTTGGAGTACTTCCTCTGACTTTCCTCTTACCCCCTCTTTAGTGCTTCTGACTAGCCTAGAGTGCCCAAAGAGAGCTTGGGGATAAACCCCAGGATACTCTTGAGGAAGATTGAAAGGGTCCACCTTGTTGTGTTTTCCCTTCTAAATATAGAAAGAGTAAATAGAAGAGCAAATACAGCTGAATTCTCTACCTGCTCTTAGCAAAAGCAAAATTCCAGGGAATGACTGCCTATTCTCTTTAGTTACTCTTCAAGGAAAACAGGCCCCTTTTGGAGACCTTAGAGCAGCATGTATCTGTTAAATACTTGGAAACAATTTACTTGACAGTGACCAGTAAAAGAAGATCCTAATAAGACCAATTCCTCTACTCTCCCAATAATTGCAGTCTTATTACCATAGATTTAACTTAAGTCACTGTTAAGCAAGTTTACCAAAGTGTCACAAAGCCAATTTTTAAAGTTTATAAAGGTTTGAGTGTTTATAGTAAAGTACACTATGAAGTGTTGTACAAATCTGGATGCACTGTCTTTATGGTACCATAAATTAGAAGATAGGTCAGTAAGGTGGCTTGGAAGGGATTGAAAGAAAGAACAGGAAAAAAAAATTAAGCAATTTGTGTTTGCTTATGATTGAAGAGGGAGATTACAAAGTCTTTACCTACCCCCCCCCCAATAAAACAACAGAAAAAGACAAAAAATTCTCGTCTTTGTTAACGTGTTATACTTTTTTTTTAATGTTTTAATGCTTCATGTAGATAATTCAGGTTTGAATTATTTCTTTCTTAGAATAAATAATAAATTTAGTCTAATCTCTTTCTAAGTTCAATTTAAAACAAATCCAACTCAATTTTTTTCTTTAAAAGTATAAAAAAGTATAAACCTCGACTAACCGATTAATAAAAATGTGAGACTTACTTGCTCCATTGTCAGTTCTCAACTGTAGAGAATTGACATTAGAGCAAATAAGTCTTTCCCTTTAAAAATAAGCCTTGTTACATGAGGGCATGATTAAAAAATAAGACTTCTTAATTAAGGGCATAATGAAGTCACATCACATTTATTCACATTTATTAGGGATCTTGTGTGTATGTCAATTATATCTCAACAAAACTGGGGAAAAAAGACCTTGTAGAAGTCTGTCAGTCCCTACCACAGGTTTTAAAAGTACAAACCTTGAATTTAAACAAAATGGCGTATTTTTTTCTACAGTTTTGCAACTGAGTTAAAGTGAGGCAATGTAGTATAATGTGTAGTGAAGTACAAAGGACTTTATACTGTTCTTCTGTCCCAAGAAGAACTTAGAGTAAAATAACTTTATTTTTTGAGACTTGTCTCATTTTTAGTTAAGTTGTGGCTGTTTTGTCCATTTTGTCAGTCCTTTGGGTTAACTAGATATTGCTGAATTAATTCCAGAAACTGATTTGAAATTTGATGACTCCATGGGTTGGATAGACATCTCACTTTATTTAACTCTTAAAAGTGCTCCCCTCATGAAGGAAAAAATTTAAGAAACTACTATATAAAGGTATCCAGATTGTGATGAGCTTTAAAAATTGTGAAATTTATCAAATGTCTTCATTTTTAAGCCAAAAATGTTAGTTCATGACAAATAGAAAAGTCTTGTTCCCAGGATTCTCTAGCAGAGTCTTTTGTTTGTGGCTTACTCTTTATAGCTTCCTGTGCCTTAAAGGTGAACTCTAAACTCCTCGTCAATATTAGGCTTTTCCAAACTCAAAAGTAATCTAAATGTTGTAATTCATTTTATAAAATGCCCATGCTCTTGGATATCAGTAAGCAAAAGCATTATATCGAACTAATCAATGATAATAGAGTACATAACAAAAACCTTCAGATCTTAAGTTTCACTTATATAACTTGATTTTTGGCCCAGCTAGGTCATAGAACATTGAAGTCATCTAGAGTATAGTTTAATGTATTTGTTTATTTTTTCCCCTGATAAAAGTCATAAAGCAGAATACTTTTTATTTTACTTATTTTATTTTTTGGCCTCACTGTGCAGTTTGCAGGATCTTAGTTCCCTGACTAGGGATTGAAACTAGGCCCTCGGCAGTGAAAGCATGGAGTTATAACCACTGGGCTTCTAGGGAATTCCCAAGAATATTTTTTAAAGTTGAGTTAACTCTGGAAAGATAATTTTCAAGGCAAAATTACTTCAAATCAGAGATTATATAGCAAATTGATTTGTTTGTTAACTTTAGCAATTCTTTGTATTCATTTATGTAATAGCGTAACATTCCTCTTCCCTTTAACTTCATAACACTTCTGTCTACAAGAAAAATGTTTGCTCCAAACTGGGAAGGGGTTACTTAAAATCAGTTTATAGTTTGAGATGGTTGATAGGAAAATTTCCAGTTACAGTCAGATGATAGTATTGATGTTGAGCACACTGACATTCAATATGTCTAAACCTAGAACTAAGTTTAATCCTTAAAAGGACTATTAGGTAGAAAATAAATATTTGTATACACGTGTACTGTGATAACTTTGGATTCATTTTAAGTCTGACAAAGTAAGATAAGTTTTATCTTTACAATTAAATTATGCTAAGTGGTGGGAGGTATCGGAGAGATATTTAGACCTAGGCATCCTTATCAGTGTAGTATCTGGAACATATCTCCTTAGAAATGCTTAATTCTTATTTCTTTGGAAAATTCCAGAAGGCATAGAAGGAACTTGACAAATTCTAAGTAACTGGCTATTATTAATAAGAGTAAGAAATCTACTATACTTCAATAAAATATTTTAAGACAAAAAATAGGAAGTTGCATGGTATAGCCAAGTTGACTCACTAAAATTTTATTTACATATTTTTTCTAATATGAAGATTACTTGTTTTCAGTAATTGTATTTTAAATACACACTTCACAATTGTATTTTAAATTAAGGTTATTAATGTTTTAACCTAGATAACATAATGGTAAATTAATTTTTTAAATTTGATATCCATACTGAACTTGGAAAAACTGATTTGGTCTTCTCTGATTTCAGTAGGTATTGTTGGATTTCTTTGTTACATCTTTGTGGTCAGTGGAACCTGTGGAAATCTGTGTTCTTTTTTTGTGGTGAGGGGTGGGGGTAGAAAAGAGGAGAGTAGTCTAATTATACATAGGCATTTTGACTATATAAAGGTAGTTGTAGAATTAATATGTATAAACGACAAGTTAACACTTACCTATTGTGAATTGTTCTAAGGAACAGTGGCCTGAAGCCATGGCTTGTTTTGTGGAGCTGCTTGCTCTTTAATAATAGCTGACCAGTTGGATTTAAGTTGAGACTTTGGGGTTAGGTTACCAAGCTGAGGCTTTTAGGAATGGAGCAGACTGTGTCTGTTCCTATAGTGGATCAATTTAATTTCCTCTTTGAACACTCTAATTTAGATATATGTATTATCCATTCTAAATCTTTGTGTTGGGAGTTTTATAGAACTGTTTTCAAAAGCTATTAAGGATAAACACAGTATATGTAAAACATTTCACAGAGGTTAAAAATTTCAATTTTTTGTTTTAGTTTCAAAGGTTAGTTATGTAGCACCAATATCATAACCAAAGCAAGTAGGAAGTTGACTGGTTTGGAGAATCTTCAAGTAGTCTTAAATACTGTAATGTATCAGATTGTTAACCAGGATTTTTTTCCTGTATTTCTGCTAAATGTATTACTGTATTAATGCACTTTTGTATATATATATCTATATATCTGTCTTCTGTACATTCTGTACTTACTTCAGTGTATATAAAAGCTGTTTTTCCTGAAGCTGTGAGGGAAAACCAATAGCTGTAACACAAGTCACTTCTATTTTGAGTTTCCTCTTGTACTTGAAAGTAGTCATTCAGTAGTTAAATCTATATAGTATGTACGGTTATAATTAAAATGGCAATGTGGCAGAGCTGTCTTTTGAAACTGATTATAAGAATGAAAAGTGTTTTGGTTATGAAAAACTTGTAATATTTTGATGTACCATGGATTTGTACAAACCCACTGCTGCTTACTACTTTATACTTCTGAATCTACTCCTTTTCATGTCCCATCCTAGAACATTTATCAACAGAGAAAAATTTCTCTCTTCTCTTTTGCTCAGTTTGGTTAAGGCTCCATAGCTTTTGTTTTGTGTAAGTCCTAATTCCCCAGATGTCACTGGCAAATCTCTCTTCTCCTGGAAAGATCAGATTTCTAGAGGCATTAGAATTCATAGTAAGTGAAAATTAGGTCTAACGTTTTTTTACAAAAACCAGATCTATTTTCCTTCTAGAGTTTTCTTAAGTTATATTAAAGTAATGTCTGTGAGCAGTTTTATGTATTGGTACAGAAGCAGTTCAGCCTTTCAGCAGCAACTTTATCTCTTGCCACTAGAGGGAGATCTGTGGTTGCTCCCTCCTTTGGAAAATGTCTTGGCTGCTTTTCATTTGTTTTTGATTTCAGAGGTTGGAATTGACCTCATGCTCAAAATTCCTTTTGTGATATTAAATGCTTTGATTTGTTAGTCAAAGGTAAGTTAATTGAGCTTGTTTAATAAAGCCAATATAATTCATGCTTTTCTGGTAATGTTCAATTTTTAATAAATGTGAGTCAGATATTAAGTGAAATGTGTATCTGTGTGTTTATGTTTCTTAGGTACTGTAAAACTGTATATACTGTTTATTATGGTAACCCATAACCACACATAGCTATTTAAATGAATGAAAATTAAAATTTAGCTTCTTGGTTCCATTAGCACCACTTCAAGAGTGCTGTAGCCATATAAGATAAGAGACTACTGCATTGGAAAATACAGGATATAGAACATTTCCATCATCACAGTTCTGTTGGATAGTACAGATCTAGATATTTGATGTTTTATGTAGTGACCACTATCATCATTTTACCAGTGAATGGTAATCAGTGACTCAAAACTGCTGCCCACAGTTACTATTTATAAGTGATTGGTATGAGAGGAAGAGTGTGCTGTATTTCCTTTTCTACTTCCTTAAAGCCACTATCTAAGCTGTGAAATTGATGGTTTAATGGAGAAATTTCTCAAATATTGACTATTTCCCTTGACTATGAATACAATTTAATGTTTGAATGATGTGGAAATTGGGTGCCAGTTTCTGTTTTAAATTCCAGTTTATTCATTTGGTTGGCAGGATCCCACTATATGCTTCTTTTTCCTTAAAACAGCAGATAATTGAATTGGTATATTTTCTGCTTTGTCTTATTAAAAAAATTTCAAGTAGAAGAGTAAAGTGCATCCCCATATACCGTATCTATTTCAACGGTTCTCTCATGGCCAATCTTGTTCCTTTTACCTCTCCATCCACTAAACTGTGGAAAATTCTGAAAGAGATGGGAATACCAGACCACCTGACTTGCCTCTTGAGAAATCTATATGCAGGTCAGGAAACAACAGTTAGAACTGGACAAGGAACAACAGACTAGTTCCAAATAGGAAAAGGAGTACATCAAGGCTGTATATTGTCACCCTGCTTATTTAATTTATATGCAGAGTACATCATGAGAAACGCTGGGCTGGAAGAAGCACAAGCTGGAATCAAGATTGCCAGGAGACATATCAATAATCTCAGATACGCAGATGACACCACCCTTATGGCAGAAAGTGAAGAAGAACTAAAGAGCCTCTTGATGAAAGAGGAGAGTGAAAAGTTGACTTAAAGCTCAACATTCAGAAAACTGAGATCATGGCATCTGGTCCCATCACTTCATGGGAAATAGATGTGGAAACAGTGTCAGACTTTATTTTCTTGGGCTCCAAAATCACTGAAGGTGGTGATTGCAGCCATGAAATTAAAAGACACTTACTCCTTAGAAGGAAAGTTATGACCAACCTAGACAGCATATTAAAAAGCAGAGACACTACTTTGCCAATAAAGGTCCATCTCGTCAAGGCTATGGTTTTTCCAGTGGTCATGTGTGGATGTGAGAGCTGGACTGTGAAGAAAGCTGAGCACTGAAGAATTGATGCTTTTGAACTGTGGTGTTGGAGAAGACTCTTGAGAGTCCCTTGGACTGCAAGGAGATCCAACCAGTCCATCCTAAAGGAGATCAGTCCTGGGTGTTCATTGGAAGGACTGATGCTGAAGCTGAAACTCCAGTACTTTGGCCACCTCATGCGAAGAGTTGACTCATTGGAAAAGACCCTGATGCTGGGAGGGATTGGGGGCAGGAGGAGAAGGGGGCGACAGAGGATGAGATGGTTGGATGGCATCACCGGCTCGATGGGCATGAGTTTGAGTAAGCTCCAGGAGTTGTTTATGGACAGGGAGTCCTGGCATGCTGCGGTTCATGGGGTCACAAAGAGTTGGACACGACTGAGTGACTGAACTGAACCGAACCACTCGCCTTAGCTCAATACTTGATGATAGTAAAGTTCACAGGTATTATTTTTCATTTTTAAATACTACAGTATCAAGTTTTTTTTAAAGATAATGGCACTTCTATATTATATATAACTATGATATCATCATACTTATTAAAATAATTCCTTAATATTAAATATCTGGTTTACTTGTTTGAAATCAAAACCATTACCATCAGCCTTATTAATTTCAAAATTATTCTGCTTTTGTTAGCACTAAGAATAATTATTTTTATTATTGCTTGATAAGTCCTAGTGGTGTGTCTTGAGCATATTTCCAGTGAAAACAAGATATGTATCACTTTTAGATAAAAACAAAGTCCAATTTTCTCTACTACTGTGTTAATAAAGTCATGGAATAATTTGGATTGCAGGTAGAAGGTAGGGAAAATAACTACAAGATAAGTTGAACTAGGTATTTTATCTCTCACCTACCTCTGGGTCAAAGAATTTTCTTTTTCAGCCAAATTGGACCACATGGTAAATATATGAATGCCCAGTATTTGTAAATAGGTATGCATGGGTACTATGGCGGGTATAAGGTAAAAGTAAAGATTCTTATTCTTTTTCCCTTAGAAATTAATTTTAGAAAATCTTTTAACACATGTGTGACTGAAACTGTTGGTTTTGGTTTTATATTTTGACTTACTAAAGTTTATACTTTCCAAATTGTAGAATTTGAGAGCTCAAATAGACTTTAGAGATCATTTAGCTTGGTGGTTCTCAAACTTGAGTGTACATCAGAATCCGCTGGTGGGCTTGTTAAAACACAGACGGCCAGGCCCCACTCCCAAAGTTTCTGATTCAGTAGGCACTTTTAATGACCTCCTAGGTGATTGTGAGGCTGGTCCATGAACACATGGAGAACCATTGATGTAGTGCAATCCTCTTTCCTGCATGTTGCAAATGAGGAAATTGACATTAAGAGGAAGGTGACTTTTTTGCTACAAACTAGTGACATAGCCAAATCTTGAGGTGTTTATTTGCACCCCAAGCACAGTGTTTTCCTGTTGTGCATTTGTTTACTTCAGAGAAGTTGCCTCCAAAGGATTTCTTCTGAGTCTTTTCAGAACGTTTGCATTTTCTTAATAATGGTAAATATTTATCTCCCCAGATTGGGAGTTTTAAAATAAAGTCTAGGGATTCAAATTGTTGGCAAATTTTTCTTGCATGCTGATATATTTTTCTGTGGAAGACTATGTATCTTTTTATCAAGTTCTCAAATGAATTTTCTTCCCCCTAATGGCCCAGGCTATGTTCCTTTAGGGCAGTTTTGGCTTTTAGAAATAACCAAGGATCATTTGGAGGGCTGTCTTATGGTTAAACATGGGTGAGAAAGCTGGCTACATTTGGTCAATGAGGTGTGATTTTAAAAGACTTTCTTGTGTGACCTAAAAACTGGCTTCGATCTATATTAAAGGAGTCCCAAAGTATCTGGGGCAATGACAGCATCATTGGACTGGGTAAATGGTAATACCATGAAGTGTGGATGTTATTAATTTGAGATATATTAGCTCTGGCTTATTGATTATAATAGTCTTCATTACTTCTTAGCATGTATCCTAGAGAAAAGTCTTCCACTAATGTTTTAAAAATATTGTCTTAGATTTCATGGAATTATTTATTAAGTTGGCGATAACAGAACTAGATGGTAATCTGAAAAGTTGAGGACTTCTCTGGTGGTTCAGTGGTTAAGAATCTGCCTGCTGATGCAGGGGACACAGGTTCGATCCCTGGTCCAGGAAGATTCCACATGCTGCAGGGCAATGCCACAACAACTGAGCTCACACTCTGGAGCCTGTGAGCTGCAACTACTGAGCCCATGTGCTGCAAATACTAAAGCCTGAGCACCTAGAGCCAGTGCTTTGCAGCAAGAGAAGCCACCAAAATGAGAAGCCTGAGCACCACAACTAGAGTAGCCCCACTCTCTGCAACTAGAGAAAGCCTATGCAGCACCGAAGACCCAGCACTGCCACAAATAATTTTTAAAGTTTTTAAAATATTAAAAATGTTGGAAACATTTTTAGATTTTATAGATTTTATTTAATTTAATGGTCATTAAACCAGTCTCTATTTTGAAGATGAGAAGCTTGAGGCTAAGAGAGATGAAGTGCTTTATCCAGGTTCTATAGCTGAATGATGATAGATGAAGGATTAAGTCTCTTGAGCTGTAAACTAGTGCTCTTTGCACTGTATAACACTGCTATGTATCACGTGGTTACTTTTCACAGTGGTTTGAGAGAAATCACCATAAGAGTTTGGTACAGAGCAGTAGTTAAAGTGTGGACCCCACACCAGAGTCATCTGGGGAATTTTTAGAAAATAATGGTATTTCCCCCCTCACCCAGAAATAGTGAATCATAATCTCAGACAGTGAGGCATGGACATCTACTGAGTTGTAATGGACATTTTATTTAGGAATAAGTCTGTTTACTGAGAAGTTGTAAAGACTGCACTGAAAATTCCTGTATACCTGCTACCTGGTGCCCTAATGTTAACATCTTACATAACTATGGTATATTTGTCAAAACTAAGAAATCAACATTGGTACATTACTGTTAACTAAACTACAGATTTATTATTTCTTCATTCATTATTTGATCTCATTAGTTTTTCCACTAATGTCCATTTTCTGTTCCAAAATCCAATCCAGGATCCCTCTTTCATTTAATCATCATGTTTCCTTAGCTTCTCCTATCTGTGCCAGTTTCTTTCTTCACTTGTTTTTCATGATCTTGACAAATATAAGATGAATTGGTCAGGTATTTTGTGGAATGTCATCCTCAGTTTAGATTTGTCTGAGGTTTTGAGATTTGGAGGGGATTATGACAGAGGTGAGGTTGGCTTCCCAGGTGGCACAGTGATAAAGAATCTGCTTGCCAGTGCAGATGTGGATTTGATCCCAGGGTCAGGAAGATCCCTTGTAGAAGGGAATGGCAACCCACTCCAGTATTCTTTTCTGGGAAATCCCATGGACAGAGGAATGTGGTGGGCTACAGTCCATGGGGCTCCCAAAGAGTTGGATACAACTGAGCAACTGAGCACACACCATAGAGGTGAGGTGCCATTCTTAGTATCCTGAAGGGTACATACTATCAACATGATTTTTTTTTAGCTGCACCAAAGGTATATCCTAGCTTTATTAGAGGGCCCACACTGCAGTAAACATGAAAACACAAAATCCCATCAGTTTAATAAGAATAATAATAACCCCCCAAAATGGAAAACTGGGGGCAGAGAAGAGGCCCCTGGGCCAGGGGCACATGGAACCCTGTTCATGGCACCAGGCCTGGCCGCAGGCCGCCCCCACCCCTGTTGCTGTTGCTATGAGGTTGGGGGAGGGGACCAGCAATTGTCCTGTGGGAGCCACTGTTCACCTGGGTCAAGGACCCTTACTTCTTCTGGGGTGTGCTCAGCTTCTGCATGCCCCAGATCTTGTCCAGCAGGCCAGAGATGAGGGCCTCAGTGGGTTTGTAAGTCAACCAGCAGCTCCTTGACCCTGGTAGCCCAGGTATCATTGCTTTCCATGTCCAGTTCATCCACATCGATTTCTAACTCTGGAATCTCCTCTTCCCGGAGTAGGGGTTAGGGAGGAGGGAGAAACAAGGGCCTGGCAGTCTTGGAGCTGCTCCTGGATCCACTTCTCCAGGTTGAGGCGCTTCTGTAGCTCCTTGTGGTCACACTTGACCATGACCTTCCCTTAGTGCCTCACCGGGCCTTTACCTGCAGTGACTTCTGCCTGCATTACTGGATCCCTTTTGGGCTTCCCTGGTGGCTCAGATAGTAAAGAATCTGCCTGCAGTGTGGGAGACCTAGGTTCAATACCTGGGTTCAATCCCTAGGTTGGGAAGATCCCCTGGAGGAGGTAATGGCAATCCACTCCAGTATTCTTGCCTGGAGAATTCCTCCATGGACAGAGGAGCCTGGCAGGCTACAGTCCATGGGGTCACAAAGAATTGGACACAACTGAGGGACTAAGCACCTGGATATTGGCCTCTCGTTTATTTGTTCAGTCATTTATATCAGTGTGGATTCATGGATATTTATTTTATACTTTGGATTATAACCTAATACCATGTTATTTATTTTGTTGCTCAAATTTTTCCAGCTTTGGATTTGGGAACTCTTAAAGCTTGGCTCCAGCATCCCTTTGACCTACTCCTATCCTTTTGTGTTTTGAGCACTTTATTTTGGGCACTACATGATGCTCCAGCCCTAGAATCAGCATTTCTCCAAGGAGCATTTTAAAAGCTTCTTGTGACGCTAATGCAGAATTAAGTATGGGAATCACTGATATTGAGGGTCAGCCATATTCTTCTGTAAATCTAATGCCATGAGCAGACCAATCCTATCTTGTATGTTCAAAAAATGTAGTCATCTTTGATTCATTCCTCTTCCTTTTCCATGTTCAGTCTTTTCACAAAAGCCGTTCTTATCAGCAACAAAAGCAGCATTTTAAAAACTTTAATGTAGCTGGGATCTAGTTAAAATGGCGGACTCTAATTTGGTGGGTCTGTGATAGGAGCCCAAACTTCTGTCTTTCTAGCAAGTATTTAGGTGATATGAATGCTGCTGATCCATGAATTACATTTTGAGTAGCTAGCATCAGAACAAAGTTCAGACAACTTAGGACATCTCAAGAACCTCCACGGTTGGCCTAACCCCAATCTACTTTCCAGCTTCACCATCTATGCAGTTTTTCATTTACCTATACTCAAAACAACCAGTCTACTCAGCATTTGTAGTACTCACATTCTGATGTGGTCCCCAAAGATCATGGTGCTTCACTCCTTTGTGTAATTCCCTTCCCTTAGGTGTGGGCTGGACCTCGTGACTTGCTTATAACTGACAGAATACATCAAAAGGGATGACATGTCACTTCTGTGATTAGGTTACAAAAGACTGTGACTTCTATCTTGCTTGTGCTCTCTCTTGTCCTCTTGGTTGCTCACTCTGATGAAGCAAGCTGCCATGCTGTGACATGTCAGCAGAGAGGCCCCTCATGGCAAGGAACCAAGGGACTGAGGCCTTGATAGAATAGCCCATGAAGAACTGAATCCTGCCAACAATCATTAGCGAGCTAGGAAATGGATCCTTCCCAATAGAACACTGAGATGATGGCAGCCTTGTGAGAGACCCTAAGCTCAGGGCACCCATCTAAGTCATGACCAGATTCCTCACCCACAGAAACTGTCAGATAATAAATGTGTGTCATTTTAAGCTGCTAAATTTTGGAGTTATGTTGTTATGCAGCAATAGACGACTAATACATTACTTATGAAATATACAATGAAATGACTTCCTGTTGCATCCTTGTTATCCTTCAAAGGAAAACTCAGCTGCTGCTTCCTCATCTATGTATTCAGCAATAGGATGCCTACTATATGCTAGGCACTGTGTTAAGCATAGGGGATAAGTGGAAAATAAGCAGACACAGTCTCTGCCCTCACACAGCTTACATTATTTTGCTTTGGTTTTCAGTTTCACAAAAGATGGAGCCAAGATGCATTTCATTAAAGGGAAAGCTATTTTTAATGCCAATAAAGTAGGAAGGAAGTAATCTAAAGGAGCTTTGGCCTGTACGACATTCTTCATTTTGCAGGGTTTACTTGTCTTCCCCACTATCCTTCATTCTTACATCCCCATCGTTCCTTACACATGTGCAAAGAACTTTGCTAATTTAATACTAATAATAGATTTGTTAATCTGAGCTTAATGGAGATTGCAAATCAAATAGAGTTTTTTACAAAATCCAAATGCTTTTATTAATTTTCTCCTATATTTGAAAGAGAATATCCATTGAAAGCATGAATATTGTTTATCTCTTTGTAAAGCCCTGTTCCTTTCAACATGATTTAGGTCATGATAATGCTACTTACTAAGGTTACAAGTTCTATTCATTGCAAAATGAAGTAAAGCCATTATCATTCTTTAATATCTTAGTGACCTATATTAAAATTCTATTTTTTATTTTATTCCATTTATTTTATTCCATTAAAATAATTTTCTTAGGATTCCATTATTCAAAATTTATCTGTAGGTATTTGATTTCATTTTATATATTTGCACAATACCCTGTATGATAGAAATATGCCAAAATATATTTTAAGATAGTCATCATTTTTAGATTATTTAGGTTAGGTTATTTGCACACAAATTTCCTGAATACTCTGAAGCTAGTTCCTGTTTATAGCTAGAATAAACTCATTAGCTTATAAATTTAGAGTTTCTAAATTCTTGCAAGGGAAGAATAGTCACTCAGTGACCCTAGCAACATTGACTTGTAATTAATCACCTTACTTCATGACTCATCTATGATCACAGTACAACAAAAATGTCATGTTTGTTTAGTGGTATTAACTCAATTTATCTCTTATGCAATCGTAAAATTACATTGTCATCAGAGGACTATAAGTATATGCTAATAAGATAAGTCTTAAAATATCTATGTGCATTGAGAGTATGATCATTTAAACCTCCCAAAGAATTCAGATTAAGTAAATAGTTTATTATATAATTTAAAACATCATCATTTGTAGCAGAGGAGTTTGACACCTAGTTTTTCCTTGACTGGTGAAAGAAATATGTTTGTTTTTTCCTTTTATTAATTTATTTTTTAATTGGAGGAAAATTGCTTTACAATGTTGTAATGGTTTCTGCCATACAACAATGCAAATCATCCATAATTGTACATATATCCCCTCTCTCTTGAGCCTCCTCCCCTCCCCCATCTAGGTCCCCTAGATGACCCTCTAGGTCATCATAGAGCACTAGGCTGGGGTCCCCATGTTATACAGCAACTTCTCACCAGCTATCTGTTTTACACATGGTAGTGTATATATGTCTATGCTACTTTCTCCATTTGTCCCACTCTCTCCTTTTTAAGTTAAAATTTTCAAATTTTCCATCTACCCTTCCCCATGTTAATACATACATTCTTTTAAAGTAGCTGATGTTTTCCTCTCTCTTAAAGTTACATTGTCTGCTAGTTCTATCTGATATCTGATCTTTTTGTTAAATTTTGTTAGTTAAGTCACCATTTGGTGTACATGTAAAACATTATAAAGGAATAGTAAACAGGGAGGGTGCCTGATTACCTAGCACTTCACATTGGATAGAGATGATGCCATCCTTGTTTGCATACCTCTAGAAGAAATGAAGTGTAAATTTTGATGGCCTGGTTTATATATGTATCATTTGGTTCAGCATTGTACATAGCTAGTTGGTTTGAGTTCAAATGGACTCAAATGGAAACCAAAAGGGTACAATTTGCAAAATCCATACTCTGGGAAACAACAGAATGAACAACCCAATTTCCTGAATAAAAAAATTGCAAGGAAAGCAAGAAAATGGAGAATCCTGTCAATTAAAAGAGACATGAGAAACATGAACATGTAACAGTGACTGGATATTCAATGATCTAAATATTAAAGAATAATCATTAATTTTCCTAGTGTGATAGTGATATTGTGGTTATCTTTAATTTTTAAAGAGTTTATATTTTATGGCTCTATATTGACATATTTATGGATGAATTCATATAATGTTTGGAATTTTTTCAAAATAATCCAGGTGGGGGAAAAAATTGGGGCAAAGACAAAAAAAATTTGGCATGATTGGATAATTGTTGAAGCTGGGCAAGAGGTACATGGGAGTTAATTATATTCTTCCCTCAATATTTAAATATGTTTGGATATTTTAATAATTAAAAGTTTAAAAGTGTGAGGGCAATATAAAGACATTTTAAAAATCAAAAGCAGACATTACCACCAACAGGCTTTCTAAATAAGTTTCTAAATGTTTCTGTTTCTTCAGGAAGGAAGGATGATTCACTTAAGATCTGTGCATTTCACTGTTTGTCCCTTATACTTAAAAAAATGAGTGGGGAGAAAAGGAGTGGTGAGGTTCCAAAAGGAAAACATTGGTAAATCTAAAATATTGACAATATAACCTCACAAAATAGATATTATTTTTAAAAAGAGAAAAATTTTAAATAGATTAAAAATAGCACATATGCAAGTGTGAATGAGGGAGTGGAGAAATTAGAACTTTGTAAAATTATTTGGCTTACTACAGCTAAACATATATATACCTTAATCTTCAGCAATTCCATTCTTCGATATATGCCCTATAGAAAGGTGTGTGTTTGCTAAAAAGACATTTGGAATATTTATAGCAATGCCCTAATATCCCCAAACTGGAAACTACCCAAATGACCAACAGAAGAATGAATAAATAAATCAGGGCACATTTACACAATAAAATAGCATGCAATCTTGCATAAATGATCTATGTGGTGGTGGTTTAGTTGCTAAGTCATGTCTGACTTGTGCAACCCCGTGGACTGTAGCCCACCAGGCTCCTCTGTCCATGGGGATACTCCATGCAAGAATACTGGAGTGGGTTACCATGTCCTCCTCCAGGGGATCTTCCCCACCCAGGGATCGAACCTGGGTCTCCTGCATTGCAGGTGGATTCTTTACTGACCAAGCCACCGAGGAAGTCCATAAATGATCTATAACTACATCCATAATATGGATGAATCTCACAAACATGATGTTAAGCAAAATAAACCAAATATAAGGAGTATATACTATATATATATATATATATATATATATATATATATGGTGTAAAAAAAATATATATATATATGGTGTAAAAAATACAGGTGAAACTAATTTATGTTGCTAGACTCAGGATAGTGGCTACCTTTATGGGTCTAGGGTGCCTCTAATGACTAGATGGGTATCTGAGGAGGCCTTTTGGAGTACTGATAATGTTATATTTATTGATATAGCTGATGGTTAGTTAGCTTTTTCAGTTTGTAGAAATTCAATGAGCTGTACACTAATGTGCAATGTTTTGTAGGTATATTATACTACAATAAAATGCTTTAAAATTAGTTTTTAAGTCACTAGGAGATTACCAGAGTCAAAATATTCTAAGGACACAGTACAGACTAGAAATTAAATTTGAATTTTAAGGATAACAGCTTAAAAAAGAGGCTATAACTTACAAGTCTGTAAAGGGAAAAAATGGAGTAAGTAAAGAACTTGAATTCAGGAAAAAGCAAGAGGAAAAAATGTAGAGAAAGTAGTACAAATGGAAAGCACAAAATGGCTGAAAGAAATTCAAGTATATTTTTTAAAGTTTTAGCAAATTAAAACAACTAATTCTAAAAGACAAATGATTGCATGACTAGGTTTTTATTTTTAAAAAGCCAAGTGCTCTTTACAAGAGACATGTCCCATAAAGGTTGAAGGTCAAACAATGGGGAGAGATATATCAGACAAATACTAATCAAAAGAAAGGTGGTATAGCTGTATTAACATCAAACAAAATAGATCAAATATCATTATGCCACATTATGCCAAACAAAGAAGGTGGTCATTAAGTAATGATAAAAGTTTCAAGTCACCATAAGAATACAGAAATTCTAAATCTGAATACACCTAACAACATAGGTTCAAAGTTTATAGAACTACAAGGAGATATTGACAAGTTCATATTATAGTGGGAGTTTTAAATATTTTTTTCTCTGTATTTCTTAGGTCGGGCAGCTAAAAATTCAGTAAATATAGATTTGAACAACGCAATTATCAAGATTAACCTTAATGGAATATATACAACTCAACATTCAAAAAACTAAGATCATGGCATCTGGTCCCATCACTTCATGGCAAATAGATGGGGAAAAAATGGAAACAGTCACAGACTTTATTTTCTTGGGCTCCAGAATCACTGTGGATGGTGACTGCAGCCATGAAATTTAAAGATGTTTGCTTCTTGGAAGAAAAGCTATGACCAAACTAGACAACATATTAAAAAGCATATCACTTTGCCGACAAACATCTGTATACTCAAAGTTATTGTTTTACCAATAGTCATGTACAGATATGAGAGCTGGACCATAAAGAAGGCTGAGCACCTAAGAATTGATGCTTTTGAACCGTGGTGTTGGAAAAGAGTCTTGAGAGTTCCTTGAACTGCAAGGAGATCAAACCAGCTAATCCTAAAGGAAATCAACCCTGAATATTCATTTGAAGGACTGATGCTGAAGCTCCGAAATTTCAGCTGCCTAATGTGAAGAGCTGACTCATTGGAAAAGACCCTGATGCTGGGAAAGACTGAAGGCAGGAGGAGAAGGGGATGACAGAGGGTGAGATAGTTGGATGGCATCACTGACTCGATGGTCATAAATTTGGGCAAACTCTGGGAGATAGTGAAGGACAGGGAAGCCTGGTGTGCTTCAGTCCATGGGGTCACAAAGAATTGGACATGACTGAGCAACTGAACAACAACATAATAGAACACCACGCCAAATTACTACAGAATTTTCAGCAAGCTGACACAGCATTTTTATGAAATTTTATGAAATACATCCCAGGCCTTACAACTCATCTGAAAAAAATTTTTTTTAAATCTTCTTCTGACCATTTCCTCTGAACATAATGCAGATAAATTAGAAATTTCACAAGAGATGGTTAGAAAAAGTCCATATTTTTGGAAGTTGAAAATGTACTTCTAAGCAACTCATGTGTCCATGAAGAAATTCTGAAAGTAAAAGATACATCTGAATGGAATGGAATGGAATGGAATGCCTCAAAACTCACGGTATGCAGCTAAATATTATTCATGGGAAATTTACAGCTTTAAATGCTCATTAAAAAAGAAGAAAGGCTTAAAATTAATTCATTAAGTGTATAAGGTAATAATTCAGAGACAGAACAACCAAATAAAACTAAAGAGAATAGAAGATAAATAATAATAAGAACAGCAAAAATGAATGAACTAGAAAACAAAGATGCACTAGATAGAATCATCATTGACATAATCCTTGAATCCTTTCTTTAACTTACAATCTACACTCAATCTATCAGCAAACCTGTTGGCTCTATCTGCAAAATTTGTCCAGAATCTGACCATGTCTTGCGACTAGCATTGTTATCACTGAGGTCTAAGCTGTCGTCACATTACTTGCCTTTTGACTGTGATGCAGGTCTGATACCTGTGAAAACAGAGAGGGAAGAAAGGAGAACTAGAGATGAAAACCCTCAGATTGCAGTGCAGCTCAAAAAAATCTCAGCCAGCAAAGCCTTGCAAAGATTACTGATGTGCAAAGATAGTCCTGTGTTGGCCAGAAATGGCAAACCTTTGTATGACTACCATGCTCAGTCATAAGCTGAGAGCTGCCTGAGAAGGACATGACCTCAGCTTAAAAACAACAGGCCCTAAAGTAACCTGCAGGTAAAGCTGTTGGATAATTGCATACTTGGAGGCTGATTGTCTCCCAGTGGACACTTTCATGGCTACCACAGAATTCATTCTTCTTTGGTGTTGTTGAGATGAGACTTAGGACATAGTACAGGGTTCAACAAAGTGTGGGCCAAATCCAGCCTGCTGCATGGTTTATAAATAAAGTTTTATTGGAACATAGCCACAACTATTCATTTCTTTCTTGTCCCTAACTACCTTCACATTACAATGACTGAGATAAGTAGTCAAACAATAGAAGATATATTGCTTTGTTGTTGTTTGGCCACTAAGTTCTGTCTGACTCTTTGCAACCCCATGGACTGCACCTCGCCAGGCTCTCCTGTCCTTCACTATCTCCCAGAGTTTACTCAAACTCATGTCCACTGAGTCGGTGATGCCATCCAACCATCTCATCCTCTGTTGTCCCCTTCTCCTCCTGCCTCTCAATCTTTCCCAGCATCAGGGTCTGTTCCAATGAGTCAGTTCTTCCCATCAGGTGGCCAAAGTATTGGAGATTAAGCTTCAGCATCAGTCTTTCCAATGAATATTCAGGGTTGATTTCCTTTAGGATTGACTGGTTTGCTCTCCCTACAGCCCAAGGAACTCTCAAGAGTCTTCTCTAGCACCATAATTCAAATGCATCACTTTTTTGGCACTCAGCCTTCATTATGGTCCAACTCTCACATCCATACCTGACTGCTGGAAAAACCATAGCTTTGACTATACAGACCTTTGTCAGCAAAGTGGTGTCTCTGATTTTTAATTTGCTGTCTAGGTTTGTCATAGCTTTCCTTCCAAGGAGCAAGCATCTTTTAATTTCAAGGCTGCAGTCACCATCCACAGTGATTTTGGAGCCCAAGAAAATAAAATCTGTCACTGCTTCCACTTTTTCCTCTTTCATGCCATGAAGTGGTGGGACTGGATGCCATGATCTTAGTTTTCTGAATGTAGAGTTTTAAGTCAGCTTTTTTACTCTCCTCTTTCACCCTCATCAAGAGGCTCTTTAGTTCCTCTTCACTTTCTGCCATAAGGGTGGTATCATCTGTGTATCTGAGGTTATTGATGTTTAAACCCCCAGCAATCTTGATTCCAGCTTGTGATTCATCCAGCCCAGCATTTTGCATGATGTACTTAACACAGAAATTAAACAAGCAGTGTGACAATATATACATACAATATCCATGACAATATACAGCCTTGTGGGCTTCCCAGGTGGTGCTAGTCCTAAAGAACCCATCTGCCAGTGCAGGAGACATAAGAGACCTGGGTTCAATCCCTGGGTCAGGAAGATCCTCTAGAGGAGGGCATGACAACCCACTCCAGTATTCTTGCCTGGAGAGTCCCATGGACAGAGGAGCCTGGTGGGCTCTAGTCCATAGGGTCGCAAAGAGTCAGACACGACTGAGCGACTAACACACACACATAGAGCATTGTCATATTCCTGTCCCAATTTGGAACCAGTCAGTTGTTCCATGTCTGGTTCTAACTATTGCTCTTGATCCGGAAACAGGTTTCTCAGGAGACAGGTAAGCTAGCCTGGTAGAATTGTTATTGTGTAATTATTCTCAGTGACATTGCTTAAGTTCCTGGTTTATAGAAAAGATAAGATAAGCATGAGAGCGTTCAGGTAGTTATCTGTTCTAAGCTGTGTTCTCCCACAGGGATTTACTTGAGAAACAAGTGCACTTATAGAAAATGACTGGATTTTGCTCTAGTTTGTTCTTTTAAGATAAACTCTGTTAAACCCTGTTTTCATTATTTCTTCCTACTGAATTTTTCTCGCTGAACTTTAAATCACTTACACCCTCACCCTGGTATCTTATGGCTTTGCTACCTGCTTTTCCTGTTGCTTGCTTTTCCTGTTGCCTCCTGTTTTTCCTGTTGCCTCCGTACCTTCCCATTCCTCCAATGACAGCACTCAATGCTTCCTAAGCTGGACCCTGGGCCATGAGCAGGCTGATCCCTTCTGATCCTCCCAGAAAACTCAGCTCATAGATCCTTATAGTCTAATCTCCTCACCTGGAAATTTGGTTTCCCTTCTGATGCATGACCACACCCTTTAAGACCTGGCTAAATATTCCTATCTTCCAAGTGTCTCACTTATGTACTCAAAAAATATTTTTTAAGTGGCTACTCACTGGGGATTCTGAACTGAGAGATAGTCAAGACCTGCTTTCTTTCCTGAAGTTTACATTCTAGTGCTTGGGCTTCCCAGGTGGTGCTAGTGGTAAAGAGCCCACTTGCGAATGCAGGAGACTTAAAAGATGCAGGGTTGATCCCTGGATCGGAAAGATCCCCTGGAGGAGGGCATGGCAACCCACTTCAGTATTCTTGCCTGGAAAATCCCATGGACAGAGGAGTCTGGTGGGCTATAGTTCATAGGGTTGCAAAGAGTCGGAGATGACTGAAGTGATTTAGCACACACGTACACTCATTCTAGTTCAGGGGGTGGGGAGAGGGAGAGAGAGAAAAGGAGGGATGAAGGGAGGAAGAAAGAAGGGAAGAGAGGGAGAAGGAGAAGGAGGGAGAGAAGGAAAAAGGAAGCAGGATAATTTCAGGTACACACAAGCACTATGAAGAAGATGAAATCAGGTAATGTGATGGAAAGTGACTAGCGAGTGGGTCACTTAAGACTAGGGAGACTGAGGAGGAGACATTTAACTTTTGTCCTGAAAGACAAGATTAGGAGGCAGTCATGCATTTTTGGCAAAGCAACCCACTAGGGCAAAGAGACAGCACAGAGCACAGGACTGTGTACCAAATAGGTGCTTTGCAGATTCCTGTTGAACACTTAAGGATGGCTGCCTTTGCTTTTCAAGTTCAAATGTGATGACTCTTTCTTCAGGCAAAATGGTTCATGATTAAAAAGAAAAAAACAACTTATTCCCACAGAAGCAGTGTAATTGACCACACTAGACCTAACTTAATACCCACAGATATGAGAGAAGGGAGAACCACTAAAGGCCACCAAAGAGATCCAGCCAGCCACTTCCATTGGATTTGCTAACTAAGCCTTGTGGCCTTGCCAAGGTCCAGCTGGACTCCTGGAGTCACCATCATATGCACAGCACACTTTGTAGGACCACCTGCTTTCTAGGAACCAGATGCTCTTTAGGCCAAGGTTTCAGGCTAAACAAGAAAGCCACCTGGCAGCACTCAGTGATTCGCTAAGAGAGTTGTTTCCAAAGAGCAACATAGAAAACTAGTCTCTTTATAGGTTAACTGCCAACACAATACATCAGCAGAATTGCTACAATTCTTCTTAATCTCTTCTCTCTGGGTCTCCACCTCCCAGTAGCTCCCTCTCCTTTCTACCAGTCTGCCACAGGGTTGAAATTCTATTGTAGGTCATTCTTGCGTTTAAGATTTATTTCCTAGAATCTTGTTAAAAAGCTTAAAGCCCTAGTAAGGGGACTATGCTATATCATTAGTTCCTTTTAGCATACATCTATAACTTGGTTAGTCAAATTGTCCTAAGTGTATATACAACCTGGAGATGGGACCAGGTTTCCCAGTAAGCTTTGGATGTGGAGTCAGAACAACCAGTGACAGTTCTGCCACTGCCTAGGCTCTGCCTTTCTTGGGTGAGGGGGAACAGAGGAGTAATAAGTGAAAAAGACTCATGCGAAGTTTTCCTTTGACATTACCACCCTCTTTCTATATACAACCCTCCATGTTTTGATTATCCTTCCTTCCATCCCCTTGTTGTTTAGTTGCTCAGTCATGACTCTTTTGCAATCGCATGGACTGTAACTCACCAGGCTCCTCTGTCCATGGGATTTCCGAGGCAAGATTACTGGAATGGGTTGCTATTTCCTTCTCCAGGGGATCTTCCCCACCCAGGAGGGATCAAGCCTGCATCCCTTGCTTGGCTGGCAGATTCTTTTAAGACCTCTGAGCCACCTGGCTCCGCTCACCCCAATGGCATCACGAGGGTAGCAAATCCCAAAGATGCCAGGAGCCTTTCTAGAACAAATAATTTCACAATTTATATGGAAACAAACAACAAAAAAACCTCAAATAGCCAAAACAATCTTGAGAAAGAAGAATGGAACTGGAAAAATCAACCTGCCTGACTTCAGACTACACTATGAAGCTACAGTAATCAAGACAGTATGGTACTGGCACAAAGACAGAAATATAAATCAATGGAACAAAGTAGAAAGTCCAGAGATGAATCCATGCACCTATGGACACCTTATCTTTGACAAAAGAGGCAAAAATACACAATGGAGAAAAGACACTCTCTTTAACAAGTGGTGCTGGGAAAACTGGTCAACCACTTGTAAAAGAATGAAACTAGAACACTTTCTAACACCATACACAAAAATAAATTCAAAATGGATTAAAGATCTAAATGTAAGACCAGAAACTATAAAACTCCTAGAGGAAAACGTAGGCAAAACACTCTCTGACAGAAATCACAGACCCACCTCCCAGAGTAATGGAAATAAAAGCAAAAATAAACAAATAGGACCTCATTAAACTTAAAAGCTCTTGCACAACAAAGGAAACTATAAGCAGGATGAAAAGACAGCCTTCAGAATGGGAGAAAATAATAGCAAACGAAGCAACTGACAAAGAATTAATCTGAAAAATATACAAGCAGCTCATGCAGCTCAATACCAGAAAAATAAATGACCCAATCAAAAAATGGGCCAATCACAAAATGAGCCAAAGAACTAAACAGACATTTCTCCAAAGAAGACATACAGATGGCTAACAAACACATGAAAAATGCTCAAACCACGATGAGGTACCATTTCACAGAGATGCTATCAAAAAGTCTAGAAACAATAAACGCTGGATAGGGTGTGGAGAAAAGGGAACCCTCTTGCACTGTTGGTGGGAATGCAAACTAGTACAGCCACTATGGAGAACAGTGCGGAGATTCCCTAAAAACCTGGAAATAGAACTGCTATATGACGCACCAATCCCACTGCTGGGCATACACACCAAGAAAACCAGAATTGATAGAAACATGTGTACCCCAATGTTCATTGCAGCACTGTTTACAATAGCTAGGACATGGAAGCAACCTAGATGTCCATCGGCAGATGAATGGATAAGAAAGCTGTGGTACATATACACAATGGGATATTACTCAGCTATTAAAAAGAACACATTTGAGTCAGTTCTAATGAGGTGGATGAAACTGGAGCCTATTATACAGAGTGAAGTAGGTCAGAACAGAAAACACTAATACAGTATATTAATGCACATATATATAGAATTTAGAAAGATGGTAACAATGACCCTATATGCGAGAAAGCAAAAGAGACACAGATATAAAGAACAGACGGAGAAGGGGAGGGTGGGATAATTTGAGAGAATAGCATTGAAACATGTATATTACCATAGGTGAAATAGATGACCAGTCCAAGTTCGATGCATGAAACAGGGCACTCAAAACCAGTGCACTCGGACAACCCAGAGGGATGCAATGCAGAGGGAGGTCAGGGGTTGGGTTTGGGATGGGGGGACACAGTACACCCGTGGCTGAGTCATGTCAATATATGGCAAAAGCTACCACAATACTGTAAAGTAATTAGCCTCCAATTAAAATAAATAAATTAATTTAAAAACCAAACAAAAAAGATTCGCCATCCCACCTCCTATCATGGCTTGGGCACTGCCTAGCCCTCTGCTCATTCTGGTTTCTGCAGTTATTGCTGTGTCAGCTCCAGCTCCAGGTCTCTGTCAATGGAAGAGCTCAGCTGGTCATTGGCATGGTGAGGCACCCTGTCCTGCAACTTCCCTCTACAAAAACGCAAAGTCCGCTTTTCACTTGAAACAGCATATGCACAAGAGTTTGCTTTTCAGGGTAAAAGGAGTAAATTGACTGTCCGTGTTGAATTCTGGAAGATCTGGACACCTTTACAGGATGAGGAGATAGTTGACCGGGAGTCGTTTCCAGACCCCTGGGCTTCCAGGGAACCCGAGTGAACTCTTCTCTCCTCTGGAAGGGATGGAACAGGTTCAACCAATGCGTTTTATGATAGGGCTCTGGAGCCTCATCAGGACAGAATTGGGCTCCCAGAGTGCCCCCCTCCCATAGCTAAGGGCTGCAAAGTTGAAGTGAGTGTTTTTGGCTGGCATCATAGAAGGAGAAAAGAAGGCAAATGTCAGAGTATCAGATCTTCAAGGCAGTTAGCCCCTGGAGAGCAGGCCACACTAATGCTTCATCATTCTGGCCCCAACATGTAGAGAAAAAAGTCTCCCACTTTTATTGTTGTTGTTTAGTCTCTAGGTCGTGTTGGACTCTTTTACAACCCCATAAACTATAGCCCTCTGGGCTCCTCTGTCCATGGGATTTCCCAGGCAAGAATACCAGTGTGGGTTGCCATTTCCTTCTCCAGGGGATCTTCCCTACCCAGGGATGAACCTGTGTTCTTTGCATTGGCACTGAGCCAATGAGCCACCAGGGAAGCCCAATGTGAATGTGCAATTGTGAGTTGCTTAGAAAAAAAAAGTCAGAATCCCCAGGCTCTATTCCTTGGGATTGTGATCCAGCAGATCTTAGTGGGACCTGCGAATCTATATTTTAACACTTTTTTCCAAGTGACTCTGATTTTTGTTTTCCTCATACCACACTGGGACTCACTGATTTAAGGTCATAGAGATGAATGGAAGGCAAATGAGACTGAGGATTTATACCTGAGTCTATGCATTTTGCTGAGATTGCTACAAATCTTGGAATGTGAATAAATTATCTATAACAAAATACATCACCTAGGCACTTGCTGGTCAGGTCAATGCTTTCTAACAACTTAGCAACCATGTTTGAGGAAAAGCACCAGAAGTCACCTGGGCTTCCCAGGTGGTGCTAGAGGTAAAGAACCTGCCTGCCAATGCAGGAGATGTGGGTTCAATCCCTGGGTTGGGAAGATCCCCTGGAGAAGGTCATGGCAATCCACTCCAGTATTCTTGCCTGGAGAATCCCATGGACAGAGGAGCCTGGTAGGCTATAGTCCATAGGGTTGCAAAGAATTGGACACAACTGAAGTGACTTAGCATGCATGCACATACCAAAAGTCATGTCATAGATTGGGACTGGGAGGAAAGTGAGACAAAATGGGGCTGCCACCAATCAACTGCACATGTACAGTAAGGAAAAGATGTGGAGAGTGGGGATGGTTATCAATCTCAAAGTGGCTTTTCCTGTCCAGAGATAAAGGAGCATAAGTGTTACAGAGCAGAAAAGACTAGAGGAGTGCTAGGGTAAGAGGAGTGGAGTTGTGAATGGAGCTAAGAAGGGGAAGAGCTAGAGTTTGAACCTATGACCTTTCACTCCAAAGCATTAATTTTCCCCCTAAGATTTATTTTTATTGGAGGATAACTGCTCTACATGTTTTGTTGGTTTCTGCCATACAACAATGTGAATCAGCCATAAGTATCCTTATATCCCTAATATTTTTAATTGAAATATGGTTAATTTTTTTAAAAAGTATTTATTTTTAATTGGAGGGTAATCACTTTACAATGCTGTGTTAATTTCTGCTGCACAACAATGTGAAGGAGCCATAAGTGTGCTTATATCACCAATATTTTTTTAACTGAAATATAGTTGATTTACAATGTTGTATTAATTACTGCTGTATAGTGAAGTAACTCAGTTTATATATATATATATATATATGTGTGTGTGTGTGTGTGTGTATATATATATTCATATTCTTTTCCACACCTGCAGTGCAGGAGATCCGGGTTTGATCCCTGTGTCGGGAAGATTCCCTGGAGAAGGAAATGGCAACCCACTCCAGTATCCTTGCCTGGAAAAGTCCATGGATAAAAGAGCCTGTACAGTCCATGGGGTCGCAAAGAGTTGGACACAAGTGAGCAACTTCACTTTATTCTTTTCCACTATGGTTTATCACAGGATATTGAGTACAGTTCCCTGTGCTATACCTTGCTGCTTGTGTATTCTATATATTCTAGTCTGCATCTGCTAATCCCAAGCTCCCAATTCCCTGTGCTATACCTTGCTGCTTGTGTATTCTATATATTCCAGTCTGCACCTGCTAATCCCAAACTCCCAATTCAACCTTTTCCCCTTTGTCAATCACCAGCATACTCTTTATGTCCCCAGTTCTGTTTCTGTTTCATAGATAGGTTAGCTTGTGTCATATTTTAGATTCCACAGGCTTCTCTTGTGGCTCAGCTGGTAAAGAATCCACCTGCGATGCAAGAGACCAAGGTTTGACCCCTGGGTTGAGAAGATCCCCTGGAGAAGGGAAAGACTACCCACTCCAGTATTCAGGCCTGGAGAATTCCATGGCCTGTATAGTCCATGGGGTCGCAAAGAGTCAGACACAACTGAGCAACTTTCACTTTCACTTTAGATTCCACACATTAATGATAATATACGGTATTTGTCTTTTCCAACTTATTTCACTTAATTTGATAATTTGTAGTTGCATCCATGTTGCTGCAAATGACATTATTTCATTCCTTTTTATGCCTGAGTAGTATTTCATTTTGGGCTTCCAAGATGGTGCTAATGGTAAAGAACCTGCCTGTCTGCCAATTCAGGAGACATAAGAGACTCAGGTTCAATCCCTGGGTTGGGAATATCCCCTGAAGGAGTCAGAATGAGTCAGACACAAGTGAAGCAACTTAGCATGCATGCATGCAGTATTCCACTGTATATCTGTACCACATCTTCTTTATCCATTCATCTGTCAAAGCATTACTTTTTAATCCCTCTGCTACTTGAGGAACTCTGAGCAGAATTCAGTTCAATTCAATAAACATTCATTAGTTGGAAACCACGGATGTTCTCTGGATGCGGCGGTAACTACAAAGATCATAACACTAAAGTCTTCTACTCACATTTTCTCATTGATCTTTACTGCACCCTATGAGGTAGGTACAATTATTGTTCCCATTTTATTTTTTGATATTCACGTTGAGGTACATATGCATTAAATCAATTAGTCCAGATTACACAGCTACAAATTAAAGAGCTGGGATTTGAACCTAGGCAGCAAGACTCCTGAACTTCACTGTCCAACTTGATAGCCACTAGCCACAAGGGACTATTGAGCACTTGAAATGTGAATACTTCAGAGATATGCTGTAAATTTTAAATACACACCTGGTAATTTAACCAAGGAGGTGAAAGACCTGTAACATTAAAAACTATAAGACACTGCTGAAAGAAACTAAAGATGACACAAATGAATGGAAAGATATTCCATGCTCATGAATTGGCAGAATTAATATTATTAAGTGTCCACATTACCTAAAAAACAATCTACAGATTTAATGCAATCAGTTTCAAAAGTCACAGGACATTTTTCACAGAAATAGAACCAAAAACTCTAAAATTTATGTGGAACTACAAAAGGCTCTGACTAGTCAAAGAATCCTGAGAAGAGAGAACAAAGCTGCAGGTATTTCATGCCTTGATTTCAAACTATATTACAAAGCCATACTAATGGGTTTCTGTTGTGGCACTAGTGGTAAAGAATCCTCCTGCTAATGCAGTAGACTTAAGTGACATGGGTTCAATCCTGGGTGGGGAATATTCCCCTGGAGGAGGAAATGTTACCCCACTCCAGTATTCTTGCTGGGAGAATCTCATGGACAGAGAAGTCTGGTGGGCTATAGTCCATGGGGTCACAAAGAGTCAGAGCATCTGGGAAGCCAAAGTGATGCTGAAAAGAAAGAATAAAGCTGCAGGTATCTCATGCCTTGATTTCAAACAAAGCCATGCTAATCAAAACAGCATAATATTGTCAGAAAAACAGTTACATAGATCAATGGAACAGAATTGAGATACCAGAAATAAACCCTTACATATAACAACTAATTTATGACAAAAGAGCAAAGAACATACAATGGAGAAAAGAGCATCTCTTCAATAAAAGATGTTGAGAAAATTGGACAACCACATGCAAAAAAATGAAATTAGATGGTTATGTTACACAATACACAAAAATAAACTCAAAATGTATTAAAAGCTTGAATGAAAAACTTGAAACCGGAAAACTCTTAGAAGCATAGGCAGCATGCTCTTTGATACCGGTCTTAGCAATCTTTCTGGATATGTCTACTCAGGCAAGAGAAGCAAGGCAAAAATAAATAGGACTGCATCAAACTTAAAAGCTTCTGCACAGCAAAGGAACCATCAATAAAACAAAAAGACAATCTACTGAAAGGGAGAAGATATTTTCAAATCACATATCTGACAAGAAGTTAGTATCCACAATATATAAAGAACTCATACAACTAAACAACAAAAACAAACAAATAACCCAAATAAACAATGGACATAAGAGTTGAATAGACATTTTTCCAAAGAAGGCATACAGATAACCAACAGGCACATAAAAAGTGTCCAACACTCAGTACTAGGGAAATACAAATCAAAACCATAGTAAGATATCACTTCACACCTGTCAGAGTAGCTACTATCAAAAAACCAAGAAATAACAAATATTGATTACATGTAGAGAAAAGGGAAACCTCATACACTATTGATGGGACTGCAAATTGGTACAGCCACTATAGAAAATAGCATGGGATTCCTCAAAAAATTAAGACTAGAACTGCCATATGATCCAGCTATTCCATTTCTGGGTATTTATCCAAAGAATATAAAAACATTAATTCAAAAAGATATATGGTCTTCACAGAGCACCAGGCTGGGCTCCTTGTTTCATATAGCAACTTCTCACCAGCTATCTATTTTACATATTATATATATATACACACACACACATACATATATACATATATATATATATATATACTACTTTCTCTAATTAAAAAATAAATTTAAAAAACTAAATAAATTTTCATACTAAAAAAAGATACATGGGACTTTCCTGGTGGTGCAATGGATAAGAATCTTCCTGCCAATGCACAGGACACAGGTTTGATCCCTGGCCCAGGAAGATTCCATATGCTGCAGATCAACTAAGCCCGTGAGTCACAACTACTGGAGTCTGCATGCTCCAGGGCCCACAAGCCACAACTAATGAGCTCTTGTGCCCCAAACTATTGAAGCCTACATACCTTAGATCCAGCATACTGCAACTACTGAGTCCAAGTGCTGCAACTACTGAAGCCCATGCTCCACAAGCCTGTGCTTCACAACAAGAAGAAGCAGCCGCAATGAGAAGCCTGAGCACCACAATGAAGAGTAACCCCCACTCACCACAACTAGATAAAGCCCACACACAGAAAGGAAGACCTAACACAGCCAAAAATAAAAATAAACAAATAAATAAACATAAAAGATATATGCACCCCTATGCTAATTGCCTTTGACTGTGTGGATCACAACAAACTGGAAAATTCTTCAAGAGATAGGAATACCAGACCACCTGACCTGCCTCTGAGAAATCTGTATGCAGGTCAAGAAGCAACAGTTAGAACTGGACATGAAACAGACTGCTTCCAAATTGGGAAAGGAGTACATCAAGGCTGTATATTGTCACCCTGCTTATTTAACTTATATGCAGAGTACATCATGTGGAATGCCAAACTGGATGAATCACAAGCTGGAATCAAGACTGCTGGGAGAAATATCAATAGCCTCAGATATGCAGATGACACCACCCTAATGGCAGAAAGTGAAGAACTAAAGAGCCTCTTGATGAGAGTGAAAGAGAAGAGTGAAAAAGCTGGCCTAAAACTCAACATTCAGAAAACTAAGATCATGGCATCTGGTCCCATCATTTCATGGCAAATAGATGGGAAAACAATGGAAACAGGGAGAGACTTTATTTTGGGGGGCTCCAAAACCACTGCAGATGGTGACTGCAGCCATGAAATTAAAAGATGCTTGTTCCTTGGAAGAAAAGCTATGACCAATCTAGACAGCATATTAAAAAACAGAGACATTACTTTGCCAACAAAGGTCCATCTAGTCAAACCTGTGGTCTTTCCAATAGTCGTGTATGGATGTGAGAGCTGGACTATAAAGAAAGCTGAAGAGGGATGGGATGGAGAGGGAGGCAGGAGTGGGGATCAAGATGGGGAACACATGTAAATCCATGGCTGATTCATGTCAATTTATGGCAAAAACCACTACAATATTGTAAAGTAATTAACCTCCAACTAATAAAAGTAAATGGAAAAAAAAAATAAACATCTTTGGAGGAAAAACAAAAAAGAAAGCTGAGCACCGAAGAATCAATGCTTTCAAACTGTGGTGTTGGAGAAGACTCTTGAGAGTCTCTTGGACTGCAAGGAGATCAAACCAGTCAACCCAAATGAAATCAGCCCTGAATATTCATTGGAAGGACTGATGCTGAAGCTGAAGCTCCAATACTTTGACCACCTGATATGAAGAACTGACTCATTAGAAAAGACCCTGATGCTGGGAAAGATTGAAGGCAAAAGGATAAGGGGATGACAGAGGATGAGATGGTTAGCATCACTGACTCAATAGACATGAATCTGAGCAAACTCTGGGAGATAGTAGAGGACAGAGGAACCTGGCATCCTGCAGCCCATGGGGTCGAAAAGAGTCAGACACAACATAGTGACTGAACAACAAGAAAAGCACACACACACACACACACACACGGAATACTTCTTAACCATAAAAAAGATGAAATCTTACCTTTTGTGATAACATGGATCAACCTTGAGGTATTATCCTAAGGGAAGTAAGTCAGAGAAAGACAAACACTGCATGATTTTAATCATATGAGTCATATAAAAACAAAAACAAAATTAAGGAAAAAACGGAAACAAATACACAGATATAGAGAACAGAGTAGCAGGGTTACCAGAGGGGAGGGAGAGTGGGGAAGGTTAAATTGGTAAAGGAGATCAACTGTATGGTGACAGATGGAAACTAAGTTTTCTTGGAGGGGTAAGCATGCTGTTGCATCCGAGTACTGCATTTTGGACTCTTTTTTGATTATAAGGGCTACTCCATTTCTTCTATGGGATTCTTGCCACACTGTAGTAGATATAATGGTTATCTGAATTAAATTCGCCCATTCCTTTCCATTTTAGTTCACTGATTCCTAAGATGTCGATGTTAATTCTTACCATCCCCTGCTTGCTCACGTTCAATTTACCTTGATTCATGGACCTGACATTCCAGGTTCCTATGCAATACTGTTCAGACAAAAGAGTCTTAAATGTAGTACTTGGGGTACAACCTCAAAGATGACAGAATGATCTTGGTTCATTTCTAAGGCAAACCATTCAATATCACAGTAATTCAAGTCTATGTCCCTATCACTGATGCCAAAGAAGCTGATCAATTTAATGATGACCTAGAAGACCTCCTAGAACTAACACCAAAAAAGATGTCCTATTCATCACTGGGGATTGGGATGCAAAAGTAAGAAGTAAAGAGATACCTGGAGTAACAGGCAAGTTTGGCCTTGGAGAGCAAAATGAAGCGGGACAAAGGCTAGCTGATTTCTGCAAAGAGAATGCACCGGTCATAGCAAATACCCTTTTCAACAACGCAAGAGGTGACTTTACACATGGACATCACCAAATGGTCAATACCAAAGTCAAATTGATTACATTCCTTGTAGCTGAAGATGGAGGGAGAAGCAGTATACAGTCAGCAAAAACAAGACCTGGAGCTGACTGTGGCTCAGATCAACAGCTTCTCATAGCAAAATTCAGGCTTAAACTAAAGAAAATGGGGAAAACCACTAGATAAACCAGGTACAACTTAAATCAAAACCCCTATGAATATGCAGTGGAGATAATGAATAGATTCAAGGGATTAGATATAGTAAACTGTGCCTGAAGAACCATGGACAGAGGTCTGTAATATTGTACAGGAGGCAGCAAAGAAAGCCATCCCCCAAAAAAAGAAAAACAAGAAGGCAAAGTGGTTATCTGAGGAGGTTTTACTAAAGAAAGCTAAAGAAAGAAGAGAAGTGAAAAGCAAGGGAGAAAGCAAAATATCCAACTAAATGCAGAGTTCCAAAGAATAGCATGGAGAGACAAGAAGGCCTTCTTCATTGAACAGTGCATAAAACTAGATGAAAACAACAGAAGGGGAAAGACTAGAGATCTCTTCAGGAAAATTGAAAATATCAAGAGAATATTTTCCCCTAAGATGGGCACAATAAAGGACATAAATGGTAGAGACCCAGTAGACGTGAAGAGATCAAGAAAAGATGGAAAGAATACATGGAAGAACTGTACAAAAAAGATCCTAATGAACCAGATACTGTGAGGCAAGCAGAAGTAATGCCATGGCAGGCAGCTTAGATTAGGAGTAGGCCTTCCTACTTCTGGGTGGTAAGATTATCAGGCCACCTGGATACAACCAATCAGCTTAACACTGACCGCTGTTTGCCAATTAGGAACGGGGCAGAAACCCCTGGGAAAGTCCCATGTGTGCAAAAGTTTTGAGTGTGTTTGACCAATGAAATTGCTTTGCAAACTTGTAACCAATCCACTTAAACCAACTACCAACGGCATGTGCTCACCCTATAAATTTGTGTAACAGCTTGGGCTCAGGGCTCTCTGACCCCGCACCACTGCGTTGGATGCGGCAGGAGCCCTGACTCGAGTCAGCAATAAACTTCCCTTTTTGTGAGTTGCATTGTGTTGGAGGCCTTCTCTCTTCCCCCTCGGGGATTCGGACATCGGGCATAACAATACTATGATGGTGTGGTCAGCTACCCAGAGCCAGATATTCTGGAGAGCGAAGTCAAGTGGGCCTTAGGAAGCACTGCTGTTAATAAAGCTAGTGGATGTGATGGAATTCCTGTAGAACTATTCAAAACCCTAAAGGATGATGCCATCAAGGTGTTACATTCAATATGTCAGCAAAAAGACACATCAGAGGTCACAGGACTGGAAAAGGTCAGTCCTCAACCCGACTCCCAAGAGGGGCAGTACTAAAGAACGTGCTAAGCATTGGACAGTTGCACTCATCTCCCATGCTAGTAAGGTCATGCTTAAAATCTTGCATGCTAGGCTTCAGCATTAAGCAAACCAAGAACTTCCAGATGTCCAAGCTGGGTTTAGAAAAGGAAGAGGAACCAGAGATCAAATTGCCAACATTCACTGAATCATAGAGAAAGCTAGGGAATTCCAGAAAAACATTTACCTTTGTTTCATCAACTACTCTAAAGCCTTTGACTGTGTGGATCATAATAAGCTGTGGAAAGCTCTAAAAGAGATGGGACTGCAAGATCATCTTACCTGTCTCCTGAGAAACCTGTATACAGGTCAAGAAGCAACAATCAGAACCCTGTATGGAATAGCTGATTGGTCCAATATTAAGAAAGGAGTATGACAGGGCTGTCTGCTGTCATCCTGTTTAACCTATACACTGAGCACATCATGAGAAATGTCAGGCTGGATAAGTTACAAGCCAGAATCAAGATAGGTGGGAAAAACATCAACAACCTTAGATATGCGGATGATACCACTCTAATGGCAGAAAGCAAAGAGGAAATAAAGAGCCTCTTGATGAGGGTGAAGGAGGAGAGTGAAAGGGCTGGCTTAAAACTAAATATAAAAAAACCCCTAAGATCATGGCAATTACTTCGTGGCAAATAGAAGGGTAAAAGGTGGAAATAGTGACAGATTTCCTCTTCTTGGGCTCTAAGATCACTGCGGACAGTGACGGCAGCCATGAAATCAGAAGATGATTGCTTTTTGGCAGGAAAGCAATGACAAACCTAGACAGTGTGTTGAAAAGCAGGGACATTACTCTGCCAACAAAGGTGCATATAGTCAAGGCTATGGTCTTCCCTGTGGTCACGTATGGTTGTGAGAGTGGACCATAAAGAAGGTGAAGCGCTGAAGAATTGATGCCTTTGAACTGTGGTGCTGGAGAAGACTCCTCAGCAGCCCATGGAGATCAAACCAATCAATCTTAAGGGAAATCAACCCTGAATACTCATTGGAAGGATTGATGCTGAAGCTGAAGCTCCAATATTTTGATCATCTGACACAAACAGCTGACTTATTGGAAAAGTCCCTGATGGTGGGAAAGATTGAGGGCAGAAGGAGAAGGGGGTATCAGAGGATGAGATGTCTGGATGTTATCACCAATGCAATGGACATGAACTTGGGCAAACTTCTGGAGATGGTAAGGGACAGGGAGGCCTGGGATGCTGCAGCCCACAGGGTCACAAAGAGTCAGACGTGACTGAGAAACTAAACAACAAGCATGCTGTAGTATACACAGAAGTAGAAATATAAGGCTGTCCACATGAAACGTATGTAATGTTACATCAATGTTATCACAATAAAAATAAATTTTAAAAATACATACTTGGTTTCAAAGATGTAGTGTGAAAGAATATAAAATATCTCAATTATATTATATTATTACATATTGCAATGTTAATATTTTGATATGAATTTAAATATATGATTACAATTAAATTTATCTATATTTTTTAACTTTTAAATAATGGCTACTAGAGAATTTTAAATCACATATGTGGCTCATAGTGTATTTTCGTTGCACAAATCTGCTCCAGTGGCTGCATGCTACAGTGATGAGTTTTGCTTGAATTAGAGATTAAGCAGATGATTCACACTGTCAAGAAGCTTATACTTTGAGTAGGAAGGATAAAATAATCAAAAGATTTTCCTAAAAACATATTATAATTAAGTGCTATGAAAGAGAAATAAAACTTTCTAGTGTGCTATGTGGCAGGGAGAACATTTAAACCAGTCCTTAGAAAAATTAATAGTGAAGTTGAAGGACTTCCCTGGTTGTCCAGTGGTTAATAATCTGCCTGCCAATGCTCCAGGAAGATTCCACATGCCATGAGGCCACTAAGGCAGCATACCACAAGTACTGAAGCCCATTGGCCATAGGGCCCATGCTCCACAGCAAGAGAAGCTACCACAATGAAAAGCCCATGCACTGCAACTAGAGAGTATCCTCTGCTCACCACAACCAGAAAAAACCCACATGCAGCAATGAAGACCCAGCGCAGCCAAAAAAAAAAAAAAAAATTAGTGAAGGTGAGGATAAGAGAAAACATGAGTACATTTGGGAAAAGGCTAGGGGTCTTATATAGGACATATGGTACAGCAAGGAGAGTTGATGAGTCTGGATAAACAAGGATCAATTTCGAGCAGGACTTGAGTATCAAGCCAAGAACTCAGGGCTTTGCATTGTCCATTATCAGGAGCCACTGACAGGTTTCAAGCAAAGTTGTCATAAGATGACTTGGTTTTAGGAATGTTAGTTTTCTAGCTCTATTGAGGGTGGCAGTGAAGATGAGATTGGAGACAAAGAAACTGGTGGGAGGAAAGAGTTAGGAAGGTGTGCCAATAATTCAGGGGGAAGGAATAAGCCCTAAACCTGACTGTTGGCAGTGAGAATTAGGAGGGCTTCCCTGGTAGCTCAGTTGGTTAAGAGACTGCCTGTAATGCAGGAGACCTGGGTTTGATCCCTAAGTTGGGAAGATCATCCAGAGAAGGAAATGGCAACCTGCTCCACTTGCTTGGGAAATTTCATGGACAGAGGAGCCTGGCAGGCTACAGTCCACTGAGACACAAGAGTCGGACACGACTTAGTGACTAAACTACTACCAAGAATCAGGAAGGCATGGGTTGACTTGGAAAATATTGCTGAAGTAGAATCATTAGATTTGGCTGTAGGTTGATGCAAGTCCCAGAGACTGAGTCAAGGAGGATTTAGTAAATGCAAACAGTGGGGTTCCCCAGCTTGGGGGACTGACAAAGCAGGTCAAAAGGGTCAGGGGTTCCTGGCTTCTAGACATAAAATGACTTAAATGACTAACCTTAGAATCTAGGCTGGCTCAGAGGCAAGTGAAGGTTAACAGGAAGGAGGACAAGAGGGAAGAAGAAAGCAAAACTCAAATTGCTGGAATCTCAATTTTCCTGTCTGAAAAGGGGAGATTGAACCAGTGTTCTTCCAAGAGCAATATTCACTCTAAGACTTGTGTTGACAGTAGAAGATGTCGATGTTGTTGTTGTTTAGTCACTAAGTTGTGTCTGACTCTTGCTACCCCTTAGACTGCATGTAGCCCACCAAGCTGCTAAGTCCAAGGGATTTCCGAGACAAGAATACTGGAGTAGGTTGTCATTTCATTCTCCAGAAGTTGTCAATATGGTGTAATAAAAATTACCTTAGGAACTTCCCTGGTGGTCCAGTGGTTAAGAATCTGCCTACTAATGCAGGGGACATGGGTTCAATCCCTGATCTGGTAAGATCCCACATGACTCAGGGCAACTAAGCCCCTGTGCCTTAGAGCCTGTGCTCTGCAACAAGAGAAGCTACTGCAATGAAAAGCACAGGCACCACAATGAAGAGAAGCCCCCACTGGCCTCAACTAGAGAAAGCCTGTGCAGCAACGAAGATCCAACACAGCAAAAATAAAATAAATAAATAAAATAAAATGGGGACTTAAAAAGTTACTTTAGGCACCAGAAATATATTGTTCTTAGTATTTCTATTAGCTGCTTCTTCCTCCTCTACCCCTTCCTTGAACTTGTTATCAACTCTCTCCAAGGAAAGTTTTCTATCACGAAAATGTCTAGATGCTAAATATGATGACAGGGATGGGAAAGAAAGGAGAATTTGCAAAATATTTAAAGATCATTTTGGCGCTCAAGAGGCTACAATGACTGAGAGATGAAGGAAAGAAATATATAACTTAACTACAAGGAGTTACTGAACCAAAGTGATTAGCATCAGCTTAAAGCTTTGAGGCCTTCCCTTCTTATTGATTCTAAGCAGAATCAATCTGTAAATGGTAATAGTCCTCAATTTAAATTACTCACAGCAAGTGCTGCTTTTCAGGGCCTGTCAGACAACATGTTGTTCTTTCAACTGCGTTCTGCACATGCAAAACAAATTAATGTGGACAGGAAACAGATGTAATTTGGGTCAGCTTATCAGTGTTATCTTTTCACTGCATGGAATTATTTTTTACTTTAATGGTCTTAATTACACTTACAATGTGATCCATTGTTTTGTACATAGATAGCCCTGATGATAAAGAGAGATGATCCCAGAGGCTAATCTAAGGAGAGAAGGAATGAGAGGCCAAGAGGGCAGAGAAGCAGAAACAAATATGATTTCAGCAGGGTGGGGTCCCCAAAATGCTTCTCCCTCTGGGAATTTCACATATCTCAATACATAGATGGTCTTTATCAAACTGTCAAGTGGGCAGCCAGAGAACAGGGAGGAAGCCTAGAAGAGAGTGGGGTCTTGGGAGGCAGGGGTAGAGAAAATTTGAAGCGTATGTCTTTGTGGCTTAGGATGCTATAAACAGATAACCCTGAAGCTGGAATGTTTCAGTAGTGTCATATTCAATGACCTTATAGCAAAATTAGGTTGCTATATTTGTGATGTCTTTACTACAGTAGTATCCAATGGAGTCTAGGAGCGACCTGCATCAGTACCAGGAATTGAGAGAAGCTTTTAAAAACATAGATTCTCTGACTCTCAGGCTGTACTCCAGACCTACTGAATTAGATATTCTGGAGTTAGGGCCTAGAAATATGCACTTTAGTATTCCTAGACGATTCAGATGCATACCAAAGTTTGAGAACTATTGCTTCAGTACAGCCGAAATCCTCGAAGTGCGTATCCTATTATGTGTAGTGCTTGGCATGGTGATGCTTTGTGAATTACTGCAGAGCGCATGATTCTAATGGATGAATTGGGGCCCAAAGCCAAGTTTTCTTTTTCTCCTTTGTTAGTCCTTCAATATCTGTGAACAATAACAAACTGATAGAGTTAGAAAATCAGGCATAGGCAGAGAATAATGCCTCCTTCACAGAGAAAATTGAGACTATACCTTCAACTCCCTCAACTTCCTTGCCTTGTTTATGTCCTTAAGCAGAAAGCATTCAGTCTATTACCATTATGATGTTAATTGGGGATTTTTCATAGTTGTCTTTTACAGATTAAGGAAATTACCATCTATTCCTGGATTGCTAAGTATTTTTTTTTTTAATCAGGAGTGGAGGTTATATTTTGCCAAATGCTTTTTCTACATCTATTGAAATGGTTTTTCTTTTTCAGTTTGCTAATATGGTAATTAAACCGATTTTTGAATGCTTAAACTGTGTGTTTCAGCAGTTCGTGGAAGGTTCCAAAAATTTGCACTAAATATTTTTAACTGGAGATGGTAAGTAGCCTAGCTTTCTTCCTAACTTAGTTGCTGAGATCATTGCAAAAGTTAAGGGCTTTTTTTTTTTTGTTGTTGTTCCTGTTTTTTTTTTTTTTTTTTAAGAATAATGTTCCTTGTATTCATAGAAATTGAAAAGCTAACATGATTTGAGGTAGTATAAAAACGTGAATGTTTTGGGAATTGTTTGCTATATATCTTGTATATGTCTCTATTGTATTTCTATTTTGTTAACACTATCTAAAAAGTGATATTATCACACTCATTTTCTGTTAGACCCAGCTTTATTTGCCTGTGCTTACAGAAGGCAAGTGATTTTAAGACCAAAAGGAATGACTTCCCAGTAAATTACTGTTACCTCCAATACTGGATTCTCTAGTCAAAAGCCTTCAGTAACTCTCCATTATCAATAGAATGAAGACAAAACAGCTTGGGGTTCAAGGCCCCCCCAAAGCTGTACTGCACGATAGCAGCATTTCTCAAAGTCTGTTCCCACCCTCAGCTTTGCTCTCCTTTCCTCCCCAGTATGCTCTGAACTGCCTTGCCTCTGCTCTTTTGTGCAGTTTGCACCCACTGCCAGAAATTCTCTGACCATGTTCTCTGTCTGTTGAAATTCCATTTATCCTTCAGGGTTCAAGTAACTGTCGCCTCTTCTCTTCCTCCATTCAGAAGTAATCGCTTCTAGGACTTCCCCGGTGGTCCAGTGGTTAAAACTCTGGGCTTCCAATGCAGGCAGCACAGGGTCGATCCCTGGTTGGGGAACTAAGATCCTCATGCTACATGGCACAGCCACACACACACACACATACAGTGATCACTTCCTCCTCAATACCTCCAAATAACATTCTTTAGCAACCCTGGTGGCCCTTGCCTAATATCCTGCTGGCTACTGTCTGCTCCTGGAGGGCAGGGACCAGGTCTGCACTATGTCTATAGCCTCCATTGTGCCCAGCACAGTGTCCTGGACTCACTGGGCTCTTCAGTTTGGACCTGACAAGGCTTTACATCATCTGGCCCTTGCCTGCTACCTTAGCTCAGTTTCTAGCCACTCTCCTCCTTTCTGCAGCTACACTGGCTTTCTGTCAATTCTTCAAAAGTGCCAACTGCTCTCATACCTTGGGGCTCTCGTGTACACTGTCCTCACTCACTGCCTGAAATATTTTCCATCCATTCTACATCTGGTTAAGTCCTACTCATCCTTCTCATGTCAACTTAAACATTGCTTCTCAGAAAGCCTGCCCTGATCTCTTAAATCAACTGTATACTTATCATCCCACCAGACATCTCATAAGCTTGTAGTTACAGGAGAAGGAGTGAGGGAGGGAGAGTGGAGGTCTCAGAATAGATCCACCCTCTCCCTCATTGCCATGACTAGGAAACACACACTAAATGCCTACCCTGTGGGTTGTCAGTCAGGAATGAATACTTTGGGTTTCATGGACAACACAAGACCTGCTCCTCCACTAGGATACCTTGCCCTTACCAGTCCATTCTCTTGCCCCTTGGGGCACAGTGTTCCTTAAGACTCTCCCAAGTTACCTGCTTATCACGAAGAAGAGCAGCAAAATGTGTCAGAAAGAAGAGTCAGGTCAGGTGGGGCCTAAAGCTTCATGTGTTATCAGGAGGCCTCTTGTCTTGGAACTTCAAGATGTCTTGGTTCTCAGTGGTTAGGGATTTGAGATCAGAACTAGGTAAAAAGAGTAAAAGATAAAGTTAGACAAACTCATAGATAGGAACAGAGGATGCAGAACAAAGCATATATGGGAGCAGGGCTTGTATGAGGAAGATCAGGGCAGAACGATGGCATTCTAATTTTGTTGATTTGGAAGAGCTTTTTATCACTTTCTACTGCTTCCAAGTTTTGAACATTGCCTAAAGTTGGCCTTGTAGGTAGAGTTTACAAATGGCAATTGCAGGCTGAATCTGGTTCTCAGGTTTTAGTTGGCCAGCATAGCATCTATAAAACTTATTTGAATGAGTTATCAACACTTAAGGATTGGAAGATTTCATGTGAAACTTTTTATTTTTGGCTTCTCTCAAAAAATTTGGAAAATCTGGCAGCCCGGCCCCATCCAGTAATAGTCGGCTGGAGCTGAGGACCAACACTCCCTTTGGATGAGACATATTCTTTCCCAGTTTCCACAGTTTCCATCCAGTTTGCTTCCCTCATTTATGTTACCTGCCTGACTCTGTAGGCATGTGACTTTGCAACCCTTGATTTTTTTTCACGTTTTATTATGGAAAAAAGTCCAACATATACAGAGGTAGAATAATAAGATGAGCCCCCATGCACACACCATCCAGTTTTAATAACTGTCATTCAAGGCCAATCTTGATACATCAGTGCCCTCACCCATTCTCCAATACTGCTACCCTATCCCTGGATTTATTTTGAAACAAATCCAGACATAGAATCATCTTATCAGCAAATATTTCAATATGTGTCTCTAAAAACCCCTTTTAATAAATAGATCTACTGTATTACTATCACAGCCAAAACATGACCAATTCTTTACTATCATCAAACATCCACTCTAACTTTTTAATTCTCCAATGTTATCCATCTGATTTACTTTCTCTTTCTTTGAGGAGAAATAAGACTAAGAAGTGTTGGACTAGGAAAGGGGAATGGAGTAGAAATATGAATAGGATATTATGTTCTCTATAAAGTAATAGATGGAATGATTACTTATGTCTGCATAATATCTTTATCCCTTTATACTTTTCTGATTTTTTAAAAAAAAATATGTCTGATTTCACTTGCTCCCTAGAACAACTTTGTGTAGATGGGGCTGAGTTTTGCTCTCACAATTTGTATGAAACAACATAGACACAGTGGGTTATCTATAACATAGATAAGTGAATTCTTCAAATTACAGAGATAGTAATAGAGCTGTCACAAGAACCCAGACTACCTGTTGTGCCACATATGAAAGGTGGTGATATGAAAGGCATATATGATGATAGGAGACAGTATAGACTAATTTATTGTTGTTGTTTAGTTGCTAAGTCGTGTCTGACTCTTTGCAACCTTATGGTCTGTAGCCCACCAGGCTCCTCCATCCATGGACTTCTCCAGGCAAGAATACTGGAGTGGGTTGCCATCTCCTTCTCAGGGGTCTTCCCTACCCAGGGATTGAACCCGCGTCTCCTGCTTTGCATTGCAGGCAGATTCTTTACCACTGAGCCACCTGGGAAGTATAGTAGTGAGTCTTTCCTGAGCGCTTACTCTGTGGCTAAAGGCTATGCTAGGTACATAAATTATTTATTCCTCTTATCAGTTCTCTATTATTCCAACCTTAGAGAGAAGAATGCAGAAAACATAGAGGTTATGTAACTTTCCCAGAAACAAACAGGTGGAATAAACAACTGGCAGAGCTAGGATTGGAAGCCAGATTGCTCTAACATTAGCATCCAAGAGCTTCACCATTGTATTAATCTTGCCAGAACAAGGGCTTTAGAGTCAGACAGACTTCGTATCCTAACTTTTATTCATTTTGTGACTGTGGGCAACAACTGTCTCATCTTTATTTATTTATAGATTTATTTTCCTCATCTTTAAATGGAAGTAATAGTAACCAAGTCCTAGGATTAATGGGATGAGCAAATAAGATCATCCATTTAAATTATTTAGCATATTACTTGGTATAGAATAAAGACTCAATAAATAAAAGTCACCAAAAAGTGGATGGTTTCTAATATATTACATTTATCAATGTGCTTCAGCAAAAGGCTCTGTTCCATCTCACGCTACCCAGCAATATCTGGTTCATGACTGGTGTTTCTATACATCTTTACATGGGAAGTAAAATGAAAGTATACTTTTTACTTTGAGGTGAAAACATTTTTCCTTCTAATTCTAAACATTTAAATTGTCAGAGGCACAACAGGTTTGATGTGGAAATTTCAAATCCAGTTATCCATAAAGCTTCTTGACTTCTCATCCTAAGAACTAACTTCTCAGACACTTGAAAACTAGAGCTGGGTGATTCTGGGAAATCTTTTCTGAAGTTGAAAGTGAAGATGTATTTTTTGTGTGTCCTGGCTGCCTGGAGTTTATTGTTTACTTCGTGCAAGGCACAGGGTTATGGGTTGTAAGGAAGGCTCTCCTGTGGTTTGAAAAGTAGAGAGTGGGGTTCTCTCAACTTCCTTTTTGATGTTTTGCTGCTTTGATATTAAAAACTGAACTGCTTCCATTGGCTGCAACCTGCTTAGTCTTGGGGAGGGGAGAAGGAGGGGAGGGTTCTGATGAGCCTAGTGCCTTGGAAGGAAGCCTGGCAGTTGGTGGTGATCACTCAGGACAGGGGCCTGCAGTTGGTTTTGCCAGGCTGGCCACTGAGCTGCTGCTTCCCCATGGCTTCCCAAGCCAGGTCAGAGGCGATCATGCCGGTGGAAGCCTGGGCAGACTCTGAGTGCCCTGGGAACTCCAACACTGTGGTCATGAATGGGAGAGTGGACTTCCTGAAGAAACAGCTGGCCCACTAGTGTCCTGGGTCTGCTTTGGGGAGACCCGAGTGGTGGGGGGTGGCTTCCCCAGGGTATTTGGCACTTCCACAGGAGCTGTTACTGGAAGTGGAGCACAGGCAGTAGTCATGAGTGGCCATGAGTGAGCCGCCGGAGGGGATGGCTATCATATTTTTGCTTGCACCCTGGTGGAAACCTTGGCGGTGACCCCTCGCGGGCCTCTGCTTGGGATCACTGATGACGGGGACTGGGGTGTTAGGCCACAGAACCCATCTGCATAAGAGAAAGCAGGCGGTCGCTCCATGAACCAGACACGCAGGGCCAAGATGTATGTTTGAGAAAGTCATGGGATGGTGTAAACATTTTATATATTTGATCACTCACCAACTCCCTGCCCCTACCCTGGGGAGATGGTATAATGGGAGGGTACTTTCAAGCTCTCCTGTTCATTTTCCCCCACTTATTGGCACCTACAGATTCCCAAGTACCTTAGGGATGATGGGTGAAGAACAAAAGTGGTGGGCTAAACAAAGTAGTTATAGAATATACTAAACAGAAGCAACTAATTTTTGGAAAGATACTCCTATGTTCTGGGAGCCAGAAAGGTAGGGGCCAAGGACAGGCCTGCTAATTTTTACTGGCCTCAGGGGTGGTAGAAAGTTAAGGGCAGAGAGCACAAGGGTCTGTATAAGGACAATACTCGCACAGCTTTCACTTAGCTAATATACTAGTTTCCTAAAGTTGCTATAAATAATTATTACCAACTTAGTAGTTTACAGGGCTTCCCTGGTGGCTCAGTGGTAAAGAATCTGTCTGCTAAGCAAGAGACTCGGGTTTGATCCCTGAATTGGGAAGATCCTCTGCAGATGGAAATGGCAACCCACTTCAGTATTCTTGCCTGGGAAATCACATGGACAGAGGAGCCTGGTGGGCTACAGACCATGGGCTGGCAAAGACTTGGACATGACTTAGTGACTAACAGCAGCAGCAGCCCCCTCCTCCATTTTCAAAGCCAGCAAGGACATTCAGAGTTCTTTTCACATCTCTTCATTCTCACCTACCCTTCTGCTTTCCTCTTTCTAATTTAAGGGCCCTTGTGCTTACATTGGACCCACCGAGATAATCCAGATCATCCCCTTATTTTAAAATAAGCTGATTAACCTAACAGAAGCAGAAGATATTAAGAAGAGGTGACAAGAATACACAGAACTATATAAAGAAGATCTTCATGACCCAGATAACCACGATGGTGTGATCACTCACCTAGAGCCAGACATTCTGGAATGCGAAGCCAAGTGGGCCTTAGGAAACATCACTACAAACAAAGCTAGTGGAGGTGATGGAATTCCAGTTGAGCTATTTCAAATCCTAAAAGATGATGCTCTAAAAGTGCTGCACTCAATATGGCAGCAAACTTGGGAAACTCAGCAGTGGCCACAGGACTGGAAAAGGTCAGTTTTCATTCCAATCCCAAAGAAAGGCAATGCCAAAGAATGTTCAAACTACCACACAACTGCACTCATCTCATCTCACATGCTAGCAAAGCAATGCTCAAAATTCTCCAAGCCAGGCTTCAACAGTATGTGAACTCTGAACTTCCAGATGTTCAAGCTGGATTTAGAAAAGTCAGAGGAACCAGAGATCAAATTGCCAACATCCATTGGATCACTGAAAAAGCAAGAGAGTTCCAGAAAAATGTCTATTTCTGCTTTATTGACTATGCCAAAGCCTTTGACTGTGTGGATCACACCAAACTGGAAAATTCTTCAAGAGATGGGAATACCAGACCACCTGACCTGCCTCCTGAGAAATCTGTATGCAGGTCAAGAAGCAACAGTTAGAACTGGACATGAAACAACAGATTGGTTCCAAATCAGGAAGGGAGTATGTCAGGGCTGTATATTGTCACCCTGCTTATTTAACTTCTATGCAGAGTACATCATGCGAAATGCTGGGCTGCATAAAGCACAAGCTGGAATCAAGATTGCCAAGAGAAATATCAATAATGTCACATAAACAGATGACACCACCCATATGGCAGAAAGTAAAAAAGAACTAAAGACCTCTTGATGAAAGTGAAAGAAGAGAGTGAAAAAAGTTGACTTAAAACTCAACATTCAGAAGACTAAGATCATGGCATCTGGTCCCATCACTTCATGGCAAATAGATGGGGAAACAATGGAAACATTGGAACAGTGACAGACTTCATTTTTGGGGGCTCCAAAATCACTGCAGATGGTGACTGCAGCCATGAAATTAAAAGACACTTGCTCCTTGGAAGAAAAGCTATGACCAACCTAGACAGCATATTAAAAATCAGAGACATTACTTTGCCAACAAAGGTCCGTCTAGTCAAATCGTCCATCTAGTCAAACCTATGGTTTTTCCAGTAGTCATGTATGGATGTGAGAGTTGGACTATAAGGAAAGCTGAGCACCAAAAAAATTGATGCTTTTGAAATGTGGTGCTGGAGAAGATTCTTGAGAGTCCCTTGGACTGCAAGGAGATCCAACCAGTCTATCCTAAAGGAAATCAGTCCTGAATATTCATTGGAAGAATGGATGCTGAAGATGGAACTCCAATGATTTGGTCACCTGATTCAAAGAACTGAGTCACTGGAAAAGACCCTGATGCTGGGAAAGATTGAAGGCAGGAGAAGAAGGGGATCACCGAGGATGAGGTGGTTGGATGGCATCACTGACTTAATGGACATGAGTTTGAGTAAGCTCCGGGAGTTGGTGAAGGACAGGGAAGCCTGGTGTGCTGTGGTCCATGGGGTCGCAAAGAGTCAGACACGACTGAGTGACTGAACTGAACTGAACTGAACTGAACAACCTTAATTCTATCTTCTACCTCACTTCTCCTTTGGCATGTAACATAGCATACTCACAAGTTCCAGGGAATAGGACAAGTTCCAAGGATTATGGACATCTTTGGGAGGAGGTATTATTCTGCTTACAACAGCTGCTGAATGTTAAAAGAACTGGCTCCTCTTTCTAAAGAGAGACTAAATTAAGGAACAGTTGTGGAACTTCAGCAATACTTGTAGACTATTTAAGTTTCAGGTGTGATTTGTAAAATGGAAAATGGTCTGCTATACACCTGTTCTTGAATGGAAAAACAGCATAATTGGAAACATGACAATTTGTTCCCAATGATTTTCTAACTTTCTAACACAGTTTTTATTAAAAGAGGAAAATAAACATGAAAACAAAAAAATAGTCTTAACAGTAATAAATAAGATTCATCTCACCATGAATTAGAGCAGGCTACAAAGCAGTAATCTTTAAGACTGTGGTGCTGGCTTAAAGGTGAAATATTTACCAGTGGAGCAGAGGAGAGAGGTTGGAAATAGCTTTTAGCATATATAACATTAACAGATGTCAAATATGAACCCTAAAACAATGAGCAAAATATTTTTAGTAAGCAAGGACTTTGGAACAACTGGATAGCAATGCAGAAAAAAATAAACTTAGAACTACACATCTCCTGCTATAGGGCACAACTGATTTCAGCTGGGATTTTCAGTGAGTTAAAATCAGCTAAAATCAAATCTGAAGGCTAGAAGAGACAACTCTTTTTTTGGCCATGCCAGGCAGCATGCAGGATCCCTGATGGGATTGAACCTGCACCCCCTCTGCCAAAGGGGTGCAGTCTTAACCACTGGACTGCCAGGGAAGTCCCCTAGACAACTCTTCATTAGCACAATTATTTGATAATGTACAATTCCAACTGTGGGGAAGAGGATAGACAATTCGCAGAACAAAAAGTGCATAGCATAAATCAATACTTGAAAAAAAATAGTTAAACACTTGTGGCTCAGCTGGTAAAGGATCTGCCTGCAATGCTGGAGACCTGGGTTCAATCCTTGGGTTGGGAAGATCCCCTGGAGAAGGGAAAGGCTACCCACTCCAGTATTCTGGTCTGGAGAATTTCATGGACTGTATAGACCTTGGGGTCACAAAGTCAGACACGACTGAGTAACTTTCAGTTTCATGGGACAAGGAAGTAAAAATACAAAAAATATACCAATTTATACCTATTTAATTGTTCTGAAAGATAAAACTCAATATTCATAAGGCTGGGGGAAACACATAATGTTGGAAGTGGTGATCATAATAACCACAGTAGCCAACTCACCTTCCTCATAATATTTCTGTGCAGGGAGACTTTGTTTCTCTCATTTAATAATGGAGGAATCTGTGACTCAGAGAGGTAAGGTAACCAGTCAACCCTCAGATGGCCAGTATAGGCAGAAGCAGCTTAATCAAACTTTGTTGAAGTCCAAACCTTGTGTTTTTAACTAAAACTCCTTCTACAGCAATATGTAACTAGAGCAATGAAAAAATTCTTATTCTCTGATCAATATATTCCAAGCCCATAAATTAAGCCTGAGAAAATAATGTTGAAAAAAAAAACCTCTCTGTCTACATCTACCTATGCCCACAAGTCAGTCAGTCAGTTCAGTCGCTCAGTTGTGTCCGACTCTTTGTGATCCCCAAAAGATGTGTATTAATTCAACAAACACCTATTGATTTCTCATTATCTACCAAGGGGAAGAACTATAAGAAAATTCCAATACATGAATGAAAACATTAAAATGATCATGTGAAGAATATGATCAAACATGGAAAAATATTTATGAAATGATGTTAAAGGAAAAAAACAATTGACCACACTATTGGATATCCTCTATGCAGAAACAACAGGGTGAGATTCAAGAGCTAAGTTTAAACAGAAAAGTTTTGTGATGTGGGAGGGCAATTGTGGGAAATTTCTAATAAGAATGTTTTCAGTGGGGAAACTTGACAGTTGACCTTTATGAAACCAGTCTGTTTTCGTGTTGATTGCCTATAAAAGCCAACTTTGCAAAAATGGTTGGTCCATGTGCCGCAAGGTTGGTGGGTAAGAACTTTAGTCCAAGGAAAAACACCCCCTCTGAGTAGCCAGGTGCTTACCTGGTTTCCTGGAAGCAGACCGTGCTTCTTCAATGGGAAGAAGAAGTGCATAGGCAGGCAGGCACAGGTGACCAGTGGAGGCTTGCTTGCTAGGGTTTGGGAGTGGAGGGCGGGGGAGTGGGGATTGGCGAGGGAGTGGAATGGGTGTTCCAGTGGAAGCTCAGCTCAGCCCAGAGGATGGAATCATTTTTTTAACACAGTCACTACATAGATTCCTTTTTCGCTGAAGTTAAACCACTGTGTGTCGTGGGCTATGGGAGTGGGGCACTTGGCTTCCATTCATTACCCCCTTTGCAATTTGAGACTCTTCAGAGGCCATGGCTGGCACCCAGAGCCCCTAGGCAGAGGTCTGAGGGTGGAACTAAAGGAGTGGGACAGGGGTGGGAGTGGGTTGGGAATGGGATTGGGGAGTGGGGAAGGAGAAGGGTGGGGAGGGTGGGGTGAGGAGGGGGACCTTTGTCCATTTGAATATGTGGGTCCTTTCCAACTATGCCATTAATTGTTTAAGTGATTGCAAGACTAAAAAAGAGTTTTTAACCACTAATCTGTTTTGGGGGCTTCCTTGGTGGCTCAGCAGTAAAGAATCCACCTGCAAGGCAGGAGCTGCAGAAGCTGCAAGTTCAATCCCTGGGTCGGGAAGATCCCCTGGAGAAAGCATGGCAACCCACTCCAGTATTCTTGTCTGGAGAATTCCATGGAGGGAAGAGCCTGATGGGCTACAGACCACGGGGTCACAGAGGGCCAGACAGGACTAAGCGACTAAGCACACACTGCTCACACCAGTAGTTAGGACTCTGAGCTTTCACTGCTGAGGGCCTGGGTTCTATCCCTGGTCTGGTCCTTGAACTGAAATCCCATAAGCTGCGTGGTCAAAAAAAAAAAAAGAGAGAGAGAGAGGGAGACAGTTTAAAACAAAGAAAAGGGAATTGAAGTGACTTAGCATGCACACCACTTTTCACTGTTGTTGTTGTTAGATATAAAACAACATCGTTGGTGCAATGGAGGAATAAGAATATAGGGTACTCCATGGACAGAAATTTCAGGTGCTCTTTGTGTGGGCAAACCAAGTCCCTTCAGTTGTGTCTGACTCTTTGTGACCCCATGGACTGTAGCCCACCAGGCTTCTCTGTCCATGGGATTCTCCAGGCAAGAACACTTCCAGGCAAGAACTCCTCCAGGAGATCTTCCAGACCCAGGGATCGAACCCGCATTTAATACTCCTGCATTGCCAGGTGGGTTCTTTACCGCTAGCACCACCTGGGAACCTTACTGTGCAAATAAGGGATATAAGGGCTTCCCTGGTGGCTCAGATGGTAAAGAATCTGCCAGCAATGCAGGAAACTCAGATTCAATCCCTGGGTCAGGAAAATCCCCTGGAGATGGGAATGGCTACCCACTCCAGTATTCTTGCCTGGAGAATTCCATGGACAGAGGAACCTGGCGTACATGGGGTCACAAACAGGCGGACATGACTAAAGCAACTGAGCACGCACATGCTGACCCCTGAGACTTTCCCTAAATGATTATAAAAAGCAGAGCGCAATGAAACCCACAGGAAAAATAAAACAGGAAAATTAAAATTAAAAAAAAAACTTTTAAAGAGAAGAGGAAAAAAAGGCTTTCCTGGCAATTTGTTTTTTCCTGTAATAAATATAGAGTCCTGATAAACTGAAGTTCCCTGGAAATGGGATGTTATTCAGTTGAGAGAATGGAGTATAATAGGGCTTCCCTAGTAGCTCAGATGGTAAAGTATCTGCCTGCATCCCTGGAGACCTGGATTTGATCCCTGGGTGGGGAAGATCCCCTGGAGAAGGAAATGGCTACCCACTCCAGTATTCTTGCCTGAAGAATTCTATGGACAGAGGAGCCTAGCGGGCTATAGTCCATGGGGTCACAAAGAATTGGACATGACCGAGTGACTAACGCACACATGGTGTATAATATTATAAAGCTGTTATTTGGGAGAACATGCTATACTTGTGTACAGGTTCCTAAAATGTAGCAGGGGAGGTATTAACGGAGTTATTAAAAATATTGTTTGATTTTTGTTAGTAAATAGAAGTAAAAAATGGTTTCTTATGGTTCACAGGGGAGAAAATGATAAGGAAGAGTAGGATGGACTGTGGTTTCTGACCTTGACTTTGCTTGTTGCCGGGACAGCAACCTTATGACTTGTGAAGATGACTTCCTCATCTCTTCATGTCCCACATGTTTACTAAGATCACAGCTAGTAACCAGCTTCATTACTTGCTGTTTAGAATAAATGGATTGATTATTCTTCCTTTTTTTAAATTAATTTTTATTGAAGTATAGTTGATTTACTGTGCTGTATTATTTTCAGGTATACAGCAAAGTGAATCAGTTATACACATGCACGTATCCACTCTTTTTATTCCTTTCTCATATATGTAGGTCATTATAGAGTATTGAGTAGAATTCTCTGTGCCATATATTGATAGTAGGTCCTTGTCAATTAATTATCTTTTTTTTATGTATGTGTATGCCAAGTCTCTTCAGTCATGTCCTACCCTGTGCAACCCTATAGACTAGCCTGCTAGGCTCCTCAGTCCATGGGATTCTCCAGGCAAGAATACTGGAGTGGGTTGCCATGCTCTCCTCCAGGGCATCTTCCTGACCAAGGGATGGAACCAGTGTCTCTTATGTCTCCCGCATTGGCAGGCAGGTTCTTTACCACTAGTGTCACCTGGGGAGCCCCATTTTACATATAATAGTGTGTATATGCCAATCCCAATCTCCCAATTGATTGCTTCCCACAACTTTCCCCTTGGTAACCATAAGTTTGTTTTCTACATCTGCTTCTCTATTTCCATTTTGTAAATAAGTTCATTTTATTGTTGTTTTTAAGATTCCACATATAAGTGTTATCATATGATATTTGTCTTTCTCTGCCCAAGTTACTTCACTTATTATGATGATCTCTAGGTCCATCCATGTTGCTGCAAATGACACTATTTTGCTCTTGTTTCATGGCTGAGTAATATTCCATTGTATATATGTACCACATATTTGTTACCCATTCCTTTGTCGATGAAGATTTAGATTGCTTCCATGTTCTAGCTATTGCAAATACTGCTGCAGTGAATTTTGGGGTGCATGTATCTTTTTGAATTATTATTTTCTCCAGATATATGCCCAGGAATGGGATTGTTGGATCATATTTTTATTTTTTTAAGGAACCTCCATACTGTTCTCCATAGTGGCTCACCAATTTACATTCCTAACAGCAGGGTAAGAGGGTTTCCTTTTCTCCACACCCTCTCCAGCATTTATTGTTTGTAAATTTTTTGATGGTGGCCATTTTGATTCATGTGAGGTGATACCTCATTGTAATTTTGATTTACATTTCTCTAATAATTAGTGATGTTGAACATCTTTCCATGTGATTTTTAGCCATCTGTATGTCTTCTTTGTAGAAATGTCTAGATCTTACATCCATTTTTTGATTTTTTTTATATTGAGCTGTATGTACTGTTTGTATATTTTGTAGATTAATTCCTTGTCAATTGCTTTATTTGCAAATATTTTCTCCCATTCTGTGGGTTGTCTTTTTGTTTTGTTTATGGTTTCCTTTGCTGTGCAAAAGATTTTAAGTTTAATTAGGATAGAAAGTCCAGAGATAAACCCACACACCTGTGTCACCTAATCTATGACAAAGGAAGCACAAATATACAATGTAGAAAAGACAGTCTTATCAACAAGTGATGCTGGGAAAACTGGACAGCTACATGTAAAAGAAAGAAATCAGAACTCTCCCTAACACCATACTCAAAAATAAACTCAAAATGGATTAAAGACCTAAATGGAAGGCCAGATACTAGAAAACTCTTTGAGAAAAACATAGGCAGAACACACTCTGATGTAAACTGCAGCAAGGTCTTTTCCAATCTGCTTCCTAGATTAATGAAAATAAAAACAAAGATAAACAAATGGGACCTAATTAAACTCTTAAACAGAGTGTTAAGCTGAGAGAGTTATGAGGATATAGAATAGTTTCACTTAATACAAGAACATACAAGATCTGTCCATGCAGATGCCTGAAGTCTAAGACTTTGTGTTAAATAAACAATAGAAAAACCAACTTAACACCTTGCAATATTTCTATCTGACTCCCTGTTGGAGTTGCGGTTTGGACATGGTAGGTGGGCCTATGGAATTCATTGGACATCCTTGGAAATTTCTTCAGGATAAAATGAAGATATAGAACCACCTTGGGTGTTGTTTTTTTTTTTTTTCCTGAGGTGCTGGGGCTGGGGACCTGGGCCTGGGCAATCACATGGTAGTAGGGCTCCCTCTCTGTGCTGACCTTCCTTCTTTCCTCATGAATATTTCAATCCTGGTGAGATCCCTTGAAGTGATCATTTGAGTTAAAGGAATGTGGAGATGAGAGGAAAGGAGAAAGAGGGGTCCCCTTATTTTACCTTGTGATGAGGAGTATGAAAGGAGTTATTAAGGACTGATTTGCATATTAACCTGAGTTCTGTTTTTCCTTTCTTTTTTTTTTGTAAAGCCCAGCTGGCCAGGGCCACCTCCTTGTGCCCACTGGCTATCTCCCAGAGACACTACCCAGCTTCCAGTGCCCACTGACTTCCCAGAACCCTGCCCCCCAGCAATAGCTCAGGGCTCAGCCATGGACATGTGTCACCAAGGCCTCTTTTTCCACTCCTGACTTCAAAGCATCTTTTGCTTCATCTCTGTCTCTCTCTTTCAAGGGGAATTGCTCAGACTATTCCTTAATCTCTACTCTGCCCCCTGTTTTTTTTTTCCCTAAACCAAGATTCTTGGGCCAAGAATAGAAAATCGGGTTCCAGCTCTGCACTTCTCAGAGAAGCATTAGTTTTTTCTGGGGGCTGTGCTTCAGAAGGTTCCAGGTGTATCAATTATCCTGCCCATGCCTGGATGCCACCTCTTCAATCATTGTGTCCCCTTGTGTGTGAAGCACAACTGAGTGTGCTTTCAGAGGGAGTCTTTTGTATTCCTAAAGTCTAAAAATATTTGCATGTAAATGTTGGGAATCCAGACAGTCTCCTTCAGATCTACACTTTGCACAGGGAGGCATACAGACCATTGGGGTGCATTTGAAAATTAAATTTACACCGTTGCACTTTGGGTCCCTGCCCCAGAGCATTGCAGTGACATCTGAGAAGGAGAGAATGTGACATGGATCAAGGCAAAGCACAAATAACCACATTTCAAAATGAATACTAATTGCATAATGACAGTTTCCAAACTATTAGCCTACTTTACAAAAAAGTTAATTCAACACAAGCCCAGAACTGGCTGTGGCTTATGTGTTGTGCTGCCAGTTGGCAGGCACAGTTTCGCCAGGGGATTGGAGGAAATAAAAGTTATTGTAGTGGAAGCACACTTGGCCTTTTGTAAGGAGGGTACAAACTGCATCACTCTCTCAAGGTCCTGCTGTTCCATGTTCAAGAGTGGACATCAGGGTACTGCATACTTTGAGGGGAGGTTGCTTACTTTTCCTAGAGGTAAAATGGCCCAGTGCCAAAGCTTGGGAAGGAGCCTTGAGTTCATAGCCCCTTGAAGGAAAAGAGTTCTGGGCAGATAGAGGTGATGAGCATGGAGGAGGTGAACCTGGACTTGTGTTTGTTGCCCTTGGCTAGGAAATCCTGGGCCTGGGGCAGGCTGTGGCCACCCAGAGGCTGACCTTCTCCAGCATGAACCGTGCATGCTACCCAAGGTGGGCCACCCCACTGCTCTGGGAGCCTGTGTTTCCTCATATGCAAAATGAAGGGAGTGGACTAGATGACAGTGAAAGCCCCCTCCAGTTCAGAGAGAATACCAGGGTCTCTTCCTCTTAGCTGAATATCCTTCAAAGGAAGAAAGGCGCTCAGTTGGGAAGAGAAGCATGGAGTGACTGTCATCACTGTCTTTTTAAAAATATATATGTATTTTTAGTTGGAGTATAATTGCTTTACAATATTGTGTTGGTTTCTGCCATATATCAAAATGAATCAGCCATAGGTATGCATATGTCCCCTCCTTCCTGATCCTCCTTCCCACCTCCCACCCCATCCCATCCCTCTAGGTTGTCACAGAGTACCAGATTTGAGCTCTCTGCATCATACAGCAAATTTCCATTGATTATCTAATTTTACATATGGTAATATATGTCTTTCAATGCTACTATCTCAATTTGTCTCACCCTCACCTTGCCCCACCTTCATTCCCGTCTCCACAAGTCTGTTCTCTATGTCTGTGTCTCCATTGCTGTCCTGCAAATAGGTTCATCAGTACCATCTTTCTAGCTTCCATATGTATGCTAGATATACACTAATATACATTGCTTGTCTTTCTCTTTCTGACTTACTTCACTCTGTATAACAGGCTCTAGATTTATCCACCTCATTAGAACTGAATCAAATGCATTCCTTTTTATGGCTCAGTGATATTCCATTGTGTATATGTACCACAACATCTGTATCCATTCAACTGTTGATGTACATATAGGTTGCTTCCATGTCCTAACTATTGTAAATAGTGCTGTAATGAACATTGGGGTACATGTTTCAATTATGGTTTTCTCAGGGTATATGCCCAGTGGTGGGATACCTGGGTCATATGGTAGTTTTATTCCGAGTTTTTAAAGAAATCTCCATACTATTCTCTCAAGTGGCTATATCAATTTGCATTTCCAAGAGTGCAAGAGGGTTCCCTTTTCTCCACACCCTTTCCAACATTTATTGTTTGTAGATTTATTGATGATGGCCATTCTGACTGGTGAAGGTGATAACTCATTGTAGTTTTGATTTGCATTTCTCTAATAATGAGTGATGTTGAGCATCTTTTCATATGTTTATTAGCCATCTGTATGTCTTCTTTGGAGAAATGTCTGTTTAGGTCTTCTGCCCACTTTTTGATTGGGTTGTTTCTCTGGTATTGAGCTTCATAAGCTGCTTGCATATTTTGGAGATTAATCCTTTGTCAGTTGTTTCTTTGCTGTTTTCTCCAATTCTGAGGATTGTCTTTTCACCTTGTTTATAAAAAACTACCAATGCTATTTTTCACAGAACTGGAACAAAAATTTTCACAATTTGTATGGAAACACAAAAGATCCCGAAGAGTCAAAGTAATCTTGAGAAAGAAGAATGAAGCTGGAGGAATCAACCTTCCTGACTTCAAACTACACTACAAAGCTATAATCATCAAGACAAAATACGGTAGTGGCACAAAAACAGAAATATAGACCAATGGAACAAGATAGAAAGCCCAGAGATAAACCTACACACCTATGGGTACCTTATCTTTGACAAAGGAGGCAAGGATATACAATGGAGAAAAGATAGTCTCTTCAACAAGTGGTGCTGGGGAAACTGGACAGCTACGTGCAAACAAATGAAATTAGAACACTTCCTAACACTGTACACAAAAATAAACTCAAAATGAATTGAAGACCTAATGTAAGACCGGAAAGTATAAACCTCTTAGAGGAAAACATAGGCAGAACACTCTTTGACATAAATCACAGCAAGATCCTTCATGACCCACCTCCCAGAGTAATGGAAACAAAAACAAAAATAAACAAATGGGGCCAATTAAACTTAAAAGCTTTGGCACAGTGAAGGAAACTATAAACTATATAAACTATATCACTGTCTTTTGGCTGCAGGACTTGTGAACGTTTGCCTCATTTGCCAAATTAATGTGACCTTGTGTGGAAGTACATTAAAAGAAAATGAGAAAGTATCCGCTAAGAAGAGTAACTGTAAAAAAAAAAAAAAAAAGAAGAGGAACTGTCTGAGGCAAGGGTTCATTCTCTTTGGGATGTTCTGTTCCCTTGACTAGTTGGGAGGGAACATGAGGAAAGCCTCAAATGAATCCCCAAATGATAATTTTGTGCAGCATTCTTAGGAAGGAGGGTGTGTGATGAGGGTTACGTTGTGACATGATTTGCCTCCAGCAAGTGTCCACTCAAAGTTTGAGAATCCCTGTCTATGTACCAGTTCATTTTTTCTGTATTTTATTAGATATTTTTTAAATTTGTTTTTTAATTGGAGGAAAAGTGCTTTACAATGCAGTGTTGATTTCTGTTGTACAACAGTGTGAATCAGCTATACACACACACACACACACACACACACACACACATATGTATCTGGGGCTTCCCGAGTGGCTCAGCTGGTAAAGAACCCGCCTGCATTGTGGGAGACCTGGGTTTGATCCCTGGGTTGGGAAGATCTCCTGGAGGAAGGCATGGCCACCCACTCCGGTATTCTTGCCTGGAGAATCCCCATCGTCAGAGGAACCCTGCAGGCTATAGTCCATGGGGTCCCAAAGAGTCAGACATGACTGAGCTTCTAAACACAGCACAGCATATATATATATATATATATATCCCTTCCCTCTTGAATCTCCCTCCCCCCTTGTATCCCATCCCTCTAGGTTATCACAGAGTGCCAAGCTGGGCTCTCTGTATTATATAGCAACTTCCCACTAGCTATCTATTTTATACATGGTAGTATATATATGTACCATTTTATACCAATTTCTCCACCGCCATCAATAGAAGGCCCTGGGTTACAGGATTCAAATTAGACAAAGTAGGATCTACCAATCAGAACATACAAGGAAGAATTCTTGTACTTTACACCATTATTTTACTTTCAGGTTTTCATCAATTCTGAGAGTCACACTGGCACTAAATGTCTGAGTGGGAAAACAGAATACACATATGTGCTCAGAGCGTGCCCACTTTAGGCATATTACCCTATGTTAGGAATTTAAGCAAAGGCCCAATTGTTCTTTTGAAAACAATTCAGATTAAACTCTGTTCTCCTTTAAAAAATGCACTCACAGCAATCTAACTCTTTGTTGAAAAAGGCAGTTTTCACACCAATCTCAAGGAAGACCCTTGTGTTCTCAACCAAATAATTATTCCTAGTCTTTCCTTGCTGTGCCCACTTTCCCTAAGTACTTGTAACCTGAAGGATGGCTGGGATTTTGATTCTTAGGCTCTTCCAAGTTGGACCTCCAAGGTTTTGACTAGATTTGTTTGAAACAAGATCCAGTTTACATAAATCTAATTCTAATAAAAAAAAAACTTTCTTTTCCTACAAATACCTCCTACCTTCTCCCTGCTTAATTTGACCATGAAAATGACTATTGTGAAAGTTTTCATGTGTTTTTCAATGTGAAATAACTTTAGAAAGAGCACATCCAGAATTATTACTGTAAAATGCTGAAGCTCTTATACTTCTTTTGAGATTGTTTTTAAAACTTGTCAGCTCCGGGCTTCCCTGGTGACTCCATGGTAAAGAATCTGTCTGCCAATGTGGGAGACCCAGGTTCGATCCCTGAATTGGGAGGATTCCCCCATGCTGAAGAGAAACTAAGCCCATGTGCCACAACTATTGGACCTGTGCTAGAGCCCAGGAGCCTCAACTACTGAGCCCATGTCCTGCAACTACTGAAACCCGCCTGTCCTAGACTCCATGCTCTGCAACAAGAGAAGCCACTGCAATGAGAAGCCCGTGCACCACAACAGAAGAGTAACCCCCTGCTCTCCCCAACTAGAGAAAAGCCTGTGCTGCAATGAAAACCCAGCACAGCCAAAAATAAATAAATAAAATTATTTTAAAATAACTTGTCAGCCAAAGCTGCCACCTTTATAGGTCTTTACATATCATCTGTCTCAGGTAAATGAAATTATTAGCCCATAGTCAATTTCTAATAATTTTTAATACATCTAAATAATTTCATTGCAAGTGGATTCTTTAGAGTTTGAGCTACCAGGGAAGCCCCTGTCTTATAGTAGGATAAGTAATTTCTGATCTATGCTTTGGAGATTTTTGAAATGCACTTAAGAGGATGTTCTTTGTGAGACTATCTCTTTTAAAACCTAGACTGCGGGAACCTATCATACCCAGAAACATTTTGCATATTCCTCTGCCCCCATCCTACCATTCTTCTTTAAATCATCTGGCACCTGGAAGAAATATATGTTTTTAAAAATAGTATATGTGTCTTTTGAAGACCTCCACTTATGGGAAAGGGTATCTAGTTTTTTGCTTCCTCCAGGCAGACTGAGATGAAAAAATGTCCTGTCTGTTTGTCAGACTGGATCTGAGAGTGAACTGTAGGATTTGTACCCTGGGTACTATTTGAGTCTTGGGATGGCAAGGCTGTATGGGGTCCTGGAGCTTTGATTTTTACAGACCCTGTAGTTCCAAGAGGACTTAAAGCATTGAGGAACCTGTTGTTTAACAAGAAGGAAAGGGGGCAAAAATGAGAAATGAAGATGGTTGTTTCAAAAGATGGCAATGGGCATGCACTGTCACATCCTGGATGTCCTTCACTCTGAACAGGGGCTGGGGCCTCTACAATGGTGATGACCTCCTTGCTGCAGGAGTCCCACATTTGATACAACCCCTTTACTGATGTTTGGTATGCGTTAAGTGTGAAGGGAAGGAAAAAAGGAATGAAAAGTATTGGACAACACTATGAAAGTCATACGCTTTTCCTGGAAAATAGTCTCCCTCCAAATTAGAACATGTAACTACTGGGAAACTCGGCTTTGATAAGCCTCTTCTCCCCAACCCACCTCCTGTGAAATTCTCCTGTCACTGTGACACTCCTATCTGAAGTCACTGCAGTCATTTCACAGCTTGACTGTTCATAAAGTCACTGTTCAACTGAAAAGAAAGTATTTTTTAAAAATAGTGGGCCTGCAAAAAAAAGAAGCAAAACAGTGCTTAGGATAGAGTTGATGTTAAACACCAGGTAACTTTAAAAAAATGTCTAAGAAATATTTTGTCTATGGATAAAGATTTTTCTTCTTTTCAGAGCAGAATGGTGTATACATGCCTCTAATTATTTCCAAAAGATGTGACAGTCTTGTCTTTAATGTTCACATCTTATCATCCTTTTACTGTTTATGAATATTGCTAAAGCTTTTAATAATTATTGTTTTTTAAGTATTTATTTGGCTGTGTCATATCTTAGTTGCTGCATGTGGAATCTTTAGTTGTGGCATGTGGGACCTAGTTCCCAGAACAGAGATGGAACCTGGACCCCTTACATTGGGAGTGTGGAGTCTTAGCCACTGGACCACTGGGGAAGTCCCTGCTAAAGTTGATTTCTATAATAAAAAGCAGATTCTAAGACAAAAATAAATAAAAATAATGGGCCTGGCCTCCTTTCCCCACCTCCCATTTTTTTATTTTCTCACTTGGCAGTTTTACATGAATACATTATGAGCAAAGCGAAAGTCTGCTTCTTTTTAGGGCTTTCCAGGTGGCACAGTAGTAAAGGATCTGCCTGCCAATGCAGGAGATGTGGGTTCGATCCCTGGGTTGGGAAGATCCCCTGGAGGAGGGCACGGCACCCCACTCCAGTATTCTTGCCTGGAGAATTCCATAGACAGAGGAGCCTGGTGGGCTCTTTTTAATGAGTGCCTATTTTGGAGCACTATTCAAGGGACCATCTCTTGGATGTTGGGTGTGACAAAATACAAAGTGTGATCGTCTGCCTCTGAGCTGGGGATGCTACAATAATAGACTTGTTCAGGCTGGAAGCAAGTGTGAGAAAACAAAGAAGAGCCCTTGTTTGATCTTAATGGAGCCCCCTCTTGTGTCTTAGAACTAGAATGGTTCCTATTCCATCATGTGTGTGCTCAGTCATGTCTTACTCTGTGACTCCATGGACTGTAGCCTGCCAGGCTCCTCTGTCCATGGCTATTGAGCTCCTTGAATAGAACATACCCCCACCTGAAAACACACTGTACCTCACTAACGGCTCATACCTTCCCATCTTGCATATGTACGTGCTCCCAAAGAGGAAGGGTACGGATGGGGTTGGGGGGAGAACATGTGGTCAGTGTAAACCCGCTACAGGCACTGAGAGGACTCTGACGTGCATAATCTATTATAGTGACTCAGACCCATTACATTATGGAAGGAAGCTTCTTTGACCTTCTCTTTGAATTGCATTGCCTTAGCAATTCCCATTCACACACCCACTCAGCCCATTTGATACTCACAATCAATATATTTCTATTTTGTCTCTTTATTGAAAACACAATGTGCCCTCCCGAAACAACTGACACTCATTTTGTACTTTCACTCATTTCATTTAACAGGTTTTTTATTTGCTCTGCACAATGTATATCTAGCAGAAACACGCTGTGGAAAACTGTCTGAATAACATATTCAGAAAATGGGGCCTATATAAAATGACCATTGATGACAGGGGCCCATGCCACACCTATAGGGGCCAGAGCAAAGTGAGGCATAGGTACCGGGGGTGGCAAAGGCATCTCCCATGGCCTGGGTGGCAGAGGTGCGGGTAGCACAGGTGGTGGGAGTACCCCAGGGGGCAGACCTGGACATGGCACTGCAGGAATGCATCTCCATGCAGGCTCCATAACAGGGACTATGCGATAAGGCCCATTAAAGATTACCCCCACAGGGTGGCCCAAGGCAACAGGGTGCAGATTTCTAAACATCAGTGCCCTCTGGTATCTTCTCCATTTGGCCCTTCGGTTTTGAAACCAAACCTTCAATCAGAGGGAAAAAAAGAGATGGCTTTAGTATACTGAACAGTTAATGTCATACTAGAAAACACCCACCATGCAAATCTGCCATTGAGATTTTACATTGCCACAGGAGAAACTATTTCCTTATTGTTAAACTCTCTTTGGAAAGTAAACAGCTCACCTCCCTCAGTTAATCCTTAGTGAGCCAAGCCTAGCCCAGATTTTGGCACATTGAATTGTCTCTCATTTTTAACATTCCTTAATGAGTTTTTTCCAAGTCTTGGATGCAGGCCTAATTGATGAATTGCACCAGGTCCCTGCTGATAATGTCCATGCCTGGGAGCAGATGCTATGTCAATGGAGACTCGATCATGAGAGGCCCAGGGACTTTGTGGCTTGTCTTGCTGGGACACCAGAGTTGCTGAAGTCCTGGACACTGCCTCGATATTTTAGCTGTTAGTGTTAAGGAAAGTTTAGCTTAACTAAACCCAAATTCACTAATCCCTAAATCCTTTTCCCCAGATAAGATACTGAGTACCCTGTTGTCATCACTGTCAATTTTGCCTGCTTCATTCTGCCCTACCCTCCAAACCTTCCTGGCTCAGGACAAGGGCAGCTTATTTGGTTCTAGCTTCAGTTTCAGGATGTCAGACAAAAGCCACTGTTTACCCAGAGTGTTAGGGTACCCAGGGTCCTGCCAGCTCTACTCCTTAACCAGGAGACCCCAATCCCATCACTCATTCCTAAGGCAGGAAGGTCCAATCATGTCCAGTCCTGTGGGGACAAGGGTCACAAAAGAGGCTCCTCTCTAAATGCTTACCAACCATTAACAAACAAACAAGCTATCAATTAGACTTTACTTTCCTCTTAGCATAGCAGGTGATGGGGTTTACCTTGTATTTAATTATTTTGGACCTTCCCAAACTGTAAGTTTTAAGCTGTCTTTTCTCTCTCCCATTTTTGGATTAGGTGTTCTTCTACTACATGCAAATATAGTCTGAAGAAGGCCACTGTAATAAAGCTCATTCTGGAGGGGATTCAAATGTACCTGGGGTCTAATCTCCCTAAACATAGCCAAAAGCCCATGGATAGCAAATTTTTGTATTGGCCAATATTAGGTCCATATTCCCAATACTGGTTTCATAAAACAGATCTGTCATACTTGCATAAGATGGGTAGGGGAAGCATCTATTAAGTTTCTTGGGGGAAATCATGCTGCAGTGTTTGGAAATACACAAGAACATTGTATTTTTCCTTACTTGTGTTTTCTGGCTCATGTTCCCTTCAGAAATCCATTGAGAGGACTATGTAAACCAAAGGATGGGGAAAAACAATTCAGCAAACTTTTCCTCTGGGTTTACCTTGTCTGTCTGAGATTCGTTTTGAGACCAGGCCTGACTGTTGGTCCAGCCTGTGGCATTAGGATGCCAGCATCTGGTGGTTTGCTTTTCTGCACACCACTGACAGATGCACAGTGTATTTCCATCACTGTGCTCACATATGTTGTTGTTTAGTGGCTAAGTCATATCTGACTCTTTTGTGATTCCATGGACTATAGCTCACCAAGCTCCTCCGTCCATGGGATTTTCCTGGCAAGAATACTGGAGTGGGTTGCCATTTCCTTTTCCAGGGGATCTTCCCAATCCAGGGATCAAACCCAACTATCCTGCATTGACAGGTGGGTTCTTTACGGCTGAACCACCAGGGAAGCCCTGAACTTACACTCATGCTCTAGGGCAAAACAACAATATACATATATATCAGATGGCTTAGTTGTTTTGCCCTAGAGCATGAGTTTGAATTACTCCCTCACACCAATGTCTAAATATTTATAAGTTCACTCCTTTAGCTAAGACCTTATGCCCGGGTTTTAAGTATTTTAAATAACTGAGTACAGTTGATCTTTCTTTTAACCTAGCTTTCAGAGTATTAAAGTGAATGCTTCCCAGGTGAGACTGAACCTCAGTAGAGTCACATAGAAATATTCTTTTAGGGAATACTAACAGCCTCCCTAAAGGATGCCAGTGTTAGAAGATGAACTTTATTTACTGGAAAAAAACCTCTGTGTGTGTGTGTGTGTGTGTGTGTGTGTGTGTGTGTGTGTGTGTGTCTGTGTGTAGAGAGAGGAGAGAGGTCTGTGTTCTGCTTTTTTCCCCGTGTGTGTGTATGGAAAAGACAACAAAGTGTGTGTGTGTGTGTGTGTGTGTGTAGAGAGGAGAGAGGTCTGTGTTCTGCTTTTTTCCCCGTGTGTGTGTATGGAAAAGACAACAAAGTGTGTGTGTGTGTGTGTGTGGAGAGGAGAGAGGTCTGTGTTCTGCTTTTTTCCCCGTGTGTGTGTATGGAAAAGACAACAAAGTGTGTGTGTGTGTGTGTGTGTGTGTGTGTGTAGAGAGGAGAGAGGTCTGTGTTCTGCTTTTTTCCCCGTGTGTGTGTATGGAAAAGACAACAAAGTGTGTGTGTGTGTGTGTGTGTGTGTGTGTGTGTGTAGAGAGGAGAGAGGTCTGTGTTCTGCTTTTTTCCCCGTGTGTGTGTATGGAAAAGACAACAAAGTGTGTGTGTGTGTGTGTGTGTGTGTGTGTGTGTAGAGAGGAGAGAGGTCTGTGTTCTGCTTTTTTCCCCGTGTGTGTGTATGGAAAAGACAACAAAGTGTGTGTGTGTGTGTGTGTGTGTGTGTGTGTGTGTGTGTGTGTGTGTAGAGAGGAGAGAGGTCTGTGTTCTGCTTTTTTCCCCGTGTGTGTGTATGGAAAAGACAACAAAGTGTGTGTGTGTGTGTGTGTGTGTGTGTGTGTGTAGAGAGGAGAGAGGTCTGTGTTCTGCTTTTTTCCCCGTGTGTGTGTATGGAAAAGACAACAAAGTGTGTGTGTGTGTGTGTGTGTGTGTGTGTGTGTGTAGAGAGGAGAGAGGTCTGTGTTCTGCTTTTTTCCCCGTGTGTGTGTATGGAAAAGACAACAAAGTGTGTGTGTGTGTGTGTGTGTGTGTAGAGAGGAGAGAGGTCTGTGTTCTGCTTTTTTCCCCGTGTGTGTGTATGGAAAAGACAACAAAGTGTGTGTGTGTGTGTGTGTGTGTGTAGAGAGGAGAGAGGTCTGTGTTCTGCTTTTTTCCCCGTGTGTGTGTATGGAAAAGACAACAAAGTGTGTGTGTGTGTGTGTGTGTGTGTAGAGAGGAGAGAGGTCTGTGTTCTGCTTTTTTCCCCGTGTGTGTGTATGGAAAAGACAACAAAGTGTGTGTGTGTGTGTGTGTGTGTGTGTGTGTAGAGAGGAGAGAGGTCTGTGTTCTGCTTTTTTCCCCGTGTGTGTGTATGGAAAAGACAACAAAGTGTGTGTGTGTGTGTGTGTGTGTGTGTGTGTAGAGAGGAGAGAGGTCTGTGTTCTGCTTTTTTCCCCGTGTGTGTGTATGGAAAAGACAACAAAGTGTGTGTGTGTGTGTGTGTGTGTGTAGAGAGGAGAGAGGTCTGTGTTCTGCTTTTTTCCCCGTGTGTGTGTATGGAAAAGACAACAAAGTGTGTGTGTGTGTGTGTGTGTGTGTGTGTGTGTAGGGAGAGGAGAGAGGTCTGTGTTCTGCTTTTTTCCCCGTGTGTGTGTATGGAAAAGACAACAAAGTGTGTGTGTGTGTGTGTGTGTGTGTGTGTAGAGAGGAGAGAGGTCTGTGTTCTGCTTTTTTCCCCGTGTGTGTGTATGGAAAAGACAACAAAGTGTGTGTGTGTGTGTGTGTGTGTGTGTGTGTGTGTGTAGAGAGGAGAGAGGTCTGTGTTCTGCTTTTTTCCCCGTGTGTGTGTATGGAAAAGACAACAAAGTGTGTGTGTGTGTGTGTGTGTGTGTGTGTGTGTGTGTGTAGAGAGGAGAGAGGTCTGTGTTCTGCTTTTTTCCCCGTGTGTGTGTATGGAAAAGACAACAAAGTGTGTGTGTGTGTGTGTGTAGAGAGGAGAGAGGTCTGTGTTCTGCTTTTTTCCCCGTGTGTGTGTATGGAAAAGACAACAAAGTGTGTGTGTGTGTGTGTGTGTGTGTGTGTGTGTGTGTGTGTAGAGAGGAGAGAGGTCTGTGTTCTGCTTTTTTCCCCGTGTGTGTGTATGGAAAAGACAACAAAGTGTGTGTGTGTGTGTGTGTGTGTGTAGAGAGGAGAGAGGTCTGTGTTCTGCTTTTTTCCCCGTGTGTGTGTATGGAAAAGACAACAAAGTGTGTGTGTGTGTGTGTGTGTGTGTGTGTGTGTGTGTGTAGAGAGGAGAGAGGTCTGTGTTCTGCTTTTTTCCCCGTGTGTGTGTATGGAAAAGACAACAAAGTGTGTGTGTGTGTGTGTGTGTGTGTGTAGAGAGGAGAGAGGTCTGTGTTCTGCTTTTTTCCCCGTGTGTGTGTATGGAAAAGACAACAAAGTGTGTGTGTGTGTGTCTGTGTCTGTGTGTGTGTGTGTGTGTGTGTGTGTAGAGAGGAGAGAGGTCTGTGTTCTGCTTTTTTCCCCATGTGTGTGTATGGAAAAGACAACAAAGCACACCAAATTGAGAGTTTTCAGGACAAAACCTAATGCATGTTTTAGAATGGCTGCCCAGCCAATCTTAAAATTAAGATTTACTAACCTGCACTCTTCTTTCAGCCAAATTCAGACGTCTTGCAATCTCCTCTCTGACAGGGGGAAAAGTGCAAATTCAGTATTTGGAATTGTAGATAAAATATATCATTTACATTTCTGTAAATTACAATTTTCTGTAATACGGTTTATGGTTTACTTAGGGAGGGTCTTCCCGTGGACAACTCACCCATTAACTAAAATATAAGAAGGGAATACATATTAAAATTTCTGTTAGTGTGCCTGTTACTTCAATATGACTCAATTAATTTTTCCATTTGTTCAACAGCAGAGAACCAACTTGAAAATCTTTTCACTTTTACGGAGACCCCTCCATAAAAATAACTAAAATCACACCCCACCCCACCCCCATCCCCCGCAAAAAAGCGGCGTTTTAAACCCAAGTATTTCTGATTATTGTAAAAAGGAGCGGTGAACTCTCATGGAGAAACTTCAAGCCATATCAGTCAAGCAATCAAGGGCGAAGGCTGTATACAATGGAACCAGAAAGGGCGCCCATAAACCTCACACCGATTCGTCCTGATGCCCCATTCCTATCAGGACAGAATAGAGCTTCCCCTTCGTACTCTATGGAGAAGGAAATGGTAACCCACTCCAGTATTCTTGCCTGGAGAATCCCACTAACAGAGGAGCCTGGCGGGCTACACCCCACGGGGTTGCTAAGAGTCCAACACGACTGAGCTACAACCACTTCGTACTCTAGGGGGCTCCAGCCCGGGCTTTTTAACGGTCAAAACTCTGCCGCCTAGAAACAGCGCTCCACGTGGCAGGGCCGAGAGACCAGGGTGAGGGCTAGGAGGCGCTCTCCTCATGCACAAAATTTAAAAGGCGTGGAAAAAGCGGAGTAACCACGATAAAGTTTTACTGCAATATTTAAAATATAAAAATGCATGCAAAACCCCACGATGAGCAAATTACCAAGATTTTAAATTAAATCAGTATTAATCCGCCCTGCTTTACTTGCTCCACCCTAGTCCCACCCTCTCTTGCACCCCTGCAAGCTCTGAAGGCTTTGCCCCAACCCCCGCAAGCTAGGGCAGACCCGGCGACCTCGAGCCTCCAAAGTGGCTTTTGGCCCGGGAGAGGAGGGGGGAGGGTCCTGGGAAAGAACCTAAGGCGTCCTGGAAGGCGCGCGGGCCAGTGAAGAACTGGGCGTCTCCGGAGCCAGCCACTTACCGTGCAAACACGTCGGGGTATTGAATGTGGCGGAAAACTCGCTCCAGCTCCAGCAGCTGCAACGGGGTGAAAACAGTACGGCAGCGGCGCGGCTTTCTCGCCACAATCTGGGGCCCCTGAATGGCCAGGGGGGCCGGCTCCTCCTGCTGCAGCGGGGGCTCAAAATCGCCGCCGTCGCCCTCACCGTTTTCATCTTCCTCGCCGTCTTCGTCGTCCAGGAGGTTGGAGTCCGCCTCGCCAAAGTAGTTTGCGGCTGCGGCTGCAGCTGCTTCTCCGGGCTCAGGTGAGGACCGAGTTTCATCTTCCACTCCAATTAAAACCTCCGAGATCAGGGTAGGCTCCACATCTGGGAAAAGAGGAAAGCAAAAGGGAGAGACTGGGGCAGGGGGGGCCTGGAGCACACGGTGCGCGGGCTGGAGGGGGCCGGCGCAGTGTTGGAGGAGGAGCTGCTGTGCAGTGTCCCGTCCACCTGCCCTTCCCAGGGAAAGTTCCTTTTCTGGGATTTGCCGAAGCACCTGCCATCACCGTCTAGGCACTAACCATGCAGTTCTTCGTCCTCGTCGATTCCCAAGTTGTGGAATCCTATGTCAAAGTGGCTGCTATCCATGCTGTCGATGAAAGCCTGCGCTTCTGCGGACTCTGCGCTGGGGGTGTGGCGATCCGACGATCTGGGCTCGAGTTGGGACCAGAGGTCTCCAGCGGTGCTCTTCTGGCGCCGGAACCTCTTCTGGCGCAGATACTGGGGCTGCGCGCCTTATATAGAGGTTTGTTGCCTTCCGCAAGTTCAAAGTGCACCCGCTGGAGTCGGATAGACGCCCCCTAGTAGTTTTCACATTGCCTCTCGTGGGGGTAGGTGGGGCCCGTGGGTCTGCGGTTGGGGCCAGGGCGTGGAAGTAAAATAGGGCGAGTGCATGTGAGAGTGGTGCTGGTAGTGGATACTCTTGTTCGGGGAACCGTGACTCCAATTTGTAGTTTAATCGACTGCTTCCAACTTGGACGAAATGTCTGGTTGGAGGAAGGGGCTGTGCTGGATTGCGAAAGCCATTTGGGGTCGGGGGTGGGGTGAATAAAACTTCGGCTCCTGGAGCTCGTGGAGAAGTGTTTTGGAAATATTCGTCCGCCGAACCCTCGCGCAATTCACCAGTGCTGCGAGATTTGTTTTCCCAGAGGAAAAGGTGGAGTGGTAGGGGTAGGGATGACGCGGAACCCCCAGCAAACCAAGCAAAGTAGGGTGAAGTTATTCTTGCATTGGGCTCTGAGCAGAAGTTGGTGGAATGGATGGGACTATATGATTCCGCTCCATTCGCGCGCAAAAAGTCCGAGAATCTGGCTAGTGGTTAAGACGAAACGATAAGCTTGGAGGCTGTTTGCCTGGTTGTTTTTTGTTTGTTTTGCACGGGGTTTTTGAAACCAGATCCCACCGTGCATTTCGGGAGCTGGAGTTTGCTGTTTGGGTTTGCAACGCAGTCCGGGTGCTCAGATGCAAGCTGCAAAATGTCCCACGCGCCTCTTATGAAAGCTCCAGTGACTTCAGATTTTTAGTAGTGAACCCACGTCAGAGTGCAAGTGTAAAAACCCGCCAAGTGCTTAGTGCATCCAAGAATGCCTGTGCTGCACGGGCCCCTTCCATCAGCTCCTGGCGCAGGCAACATTTGCTGTGCTAGGTTGCTGCGCATCTTAAGGAACCCCGCTTTGCGGGCGCCTAAAGTGCGCCTAATTCTGGGGCGGTACTGTATACCTGGCAGAAGTGCAGGCATTCCCCACTACCAATTCCACACCTCTTCTCTCCCTCCATTTATCTAGAATTATACTACTGAACTGTTTTCCCTACGGATGTGTCAAATAAATTAAAAGGGGCCAAGCCACGAATGAATTCTCTGGTTCTTTGGCCAAGAAGTGTTTGCAGGTGTCCCAGGACGTTTTAACATCCTTCATATTATAAGAATCACTTCTTTGGGACTTCCCTGGCCGTCCAGTGGTTGACTCCATGCTGCCACTGTAGCGGGCACAGGTTCCACCCCTGGTCGGGGAAGTAAGATCAGGAAGATTCCCACAAGCCGCTTAGCGTGGAAAAAAAAAAAAAAATCACTTCTTTAAAAAACGAGTCACATGCTCGACACTGTGCATACTTTTTTTTTTTTTTTTTACAACCCCCTTTTTTTTTTCTTTTTTTTTTTTTTTCTTTTTCGTTTTTTTTTTTTTTTTTTTTTTTACAAAGAAAACTGAGCTCCAGGGAAGCCCGGCAACTTGACCGCAGGCTTTCGAGCGAGTTTGTGTACTTTTCAACATGTTCTTGCTGTCTTATTTCAAAGGAGTAAATAATGGTGCGATTCCAGGAGGAGTGGAGGAGGGTGAAAAGTATTTTTCAGGAGCAGGCTATTGGGCAGTCTTTAAAAATCTTGAGTGCCAGGGGTCTCTACCTCCTCCTGCTCTGGTTCAAGCCTCTTGCCCTTGCAACTAGCAGCCCCTGCTGAGTCTCCTTAAACCAGTGATCCAGGAGTGCTGGATTTCCCATACGTGGTCTCTTCACTTTTGCTCAACACAGAGGGGGATGCTAACAGGATCAGGGTACTACATATACTGGCTGCTGAAGTGGTTTTTTGAAGACCAGACAGGAGGAGGGGGTCATGAGATCCACTCCAGTGTCAGGGCCACATTAGGACTTTTGTGGGCCTTAGGCATTTTTGCCTTCTTAGGTTCCTTCCTCCATAAATTTTTAAAAATTATATTTTACAGCTGTTGATATAAAGATGAATATAATTTAGTCTTGATCATATTAATTTTTTCTTTTAATTTCAAAAGAAATGAAAATGTTTTTGGGTACTATGACCACTGTTCCCCATGTCCCCAGCGGGTGATGGGTAGGAAACTATCTAATAGATGGCTGGTTGACCAATTCACTTTCAGATGTCAAGGGGTGGCACCACCCACAACCTTTCTCTAACTTTAATCAAGATGCTTTCTCCTCAGGCTGGCTTTTGCTGAGTTCTGCAGCTTCCCTCTCTTTTGGCTAGATACCTGGTGAACATTTAAAGCCTGAGATGAGTTATTACACAAGAGATACCAGTTTTAATCATGGTGTGCAGTAGCCTACCTAGTATGTGTGGGTAACAGCCCAGATATGTTCTATCATAGTTTAGATTTCCATGATTTACTCCAGTGTTTTCTAAACTTCAGTCATTTATGTGCTCTTGAAAGTTTTGCCATGCCTGGATACCAACCATGGTAGTATTTACTTAACATGTTTACTTAAATTTGATTCACATTTTTTTGTGTGTGGCTCCCACCATCCTGCACCTGGGATCTTACTTCCCCAACCAGGGATGGAATCTGTGCCACCAGAAGCAGAAGTGCATGATTCACTTTTTGAAAACTGTAAATACCTAATTGAATCTCATCTTAGCTGTGAATTCCAGGGCTTGATACAACCGATTTATGTGAGGCAGAGCATAGCAATAGTTGAGAGCAAAGACCCTGACAGACTGCTGGTGTCTGAATCCTGCTGGTTGCTTTGCTTGACACTTGCTAGCTGGCTCACCTGATGAATTGTTTATTCTCTTTGTGCCTTAGTTTTCTCATCTGTAAAATGTGAATAACTAATAATTCCTACTTCATGGGATTGTTGTGAGAATTCATTGAAATGATCATAGTATAGGCATATAGGGGAGATACTGTGAGTTCAGTTTTGGACCATTGCAACAAAGCAAATAACATCACATGATTTTTTTTGTTTCCCAGTGCATATAAAAGATATGCTGACACTCTGCTGTAGTCTAAGTGTGCAATAACATTATATCCAAAACATGTATATACCTTAATTGAAAAATACTTTATTGTAAAAAATGCTAACCATCATCTGATAACACAGGTTCAATTTATTAAAAAATGTAATATCTGCAAAGCACTATAATGTGAAGCACAATAAAATGAGGTATGCCTGTATCTAACACTTCGCTAATTTTTACTATATGCCAAGCACTGTTTAAGGTCTTCCCTGGTGGCTCAGATGGTAAAGAATCCACCTACAATGCAAGAGATCCTGGTTTGGTCCCTGGAGAAGGAAATGGCAACCCACTCCAGTATTCTTCTTGCCTGGAGAATCCCATGGGCAGAGGAGCCTGGCAGGCTACAGTCCATGGGGTCACAAAGAGTCTGACGGACTGAGTATCTAACACTTTCACTTTCAAGCACTGTTTAAAGTGCTTTCTACGTATTAGTATATTTAATCCTCCTAACAGCCCTATGGAAGTAGACATAATCTATTACTCTTATTTTACCAATGATGTTATTGAGTCACAGAGAGATGAAGTAACTTGTCTAAAGGTACCCAGCTAGTAAGTGTTGGATCTTAGATTTGAAATTTGAACCCTCTTAGAATGATGCTTTGTAGAGAGAACAGGCTCAATGTTCTCTGTTATGATTTAAAAAACAACAACAACAACTCAATATACCGGTCATTTCAGTCATAGTATATTCACTGTGTTGTGTAACCATTGCTATTATCAAATTCAAAAACATTTTCATCATCCCATAAAGAGATTCCATACCCATTAGCAGTCATTTCCCAGTCCCCCTCCCTGGAGCCCCTGTTAAACACTAATGTGCTTTCTATTTCTATGGATTTCCCTATTCTGTGTATTTCACTCAAATGCAGTCATACAATTTGTGAACATTTGTGCCTGACTTTTTTCACCTGAAGTTATCTCTGTTGTGCCATGTATCAGTACCTCAAATTTTATGATTGAATTGTATTCTATTGTATAGATAGGCCACATTTTCTTTATGCATTTGCATCTGGTGGACATTTGAGTTGTTTCCACCTTTTGGTAATTGTGAATAGCACTGCTTTGTTATGAGCAGTCGTGTACAAGTTTTGTTGGAATATCTGTTTTCAATTTTGGGGGGACATAAATTTAGGACTGGAGTTACTGGGTCATATGTTTAATTTTTTGAGGGAACACCAAACTGTTTTCCACAGCAGCTGCACTATTTTACATTCCTACCAGCAAGGTAGGGTTCCAATTTATCCATATCCTCACCAACCTTTTTTATTTTTAGGGTTTTTAAAAATTACAGCCATCCTAGTGGGTGTGAAGTGGTATCACTTATGGTTTTGATTTACATTTTCCTAATGATTAATGATGTTGAGCACATTTTCATGTGCTTATTGGCCATGGTATATCTTCCTTGGAGAAATTTCTATTTGTGCGTTTTGCCTGTTTATTAACTGGATGTTTGTCTTTTTGTTGTAGAGTTGAAGAGCTCTTTATATATTTGAATGCTAGACTGTTTATGATTTGCAAATATTTTCTACCACTTCCCAAAAGTGTAAATTTTCTTTTCACTTTCTTATTAGGAGCCTTTGATGTTTGCAATCACAAGCCTGCCCTCATGTGGTTTTGGAGTTCAGATGAATACTATCAGCATAGCCCAGTTCATTTTTAGTGGCAAATCCAGACAGATGGCAGGAGCAAATCTGGTCCTTTCTGGAGGAGTCTATTTCTCAGACTTTAACAAGACCCTCACAGATAAAGCTAGCCAAACATACACACAGTTTTAAAAAAAGCTACTATCAGCACAAATAATAAACTAAATACCTAGATCTCCAAAGTTACTATCAGATGCAAACGACTTAGAAACATGTTTAAATAAATGAGAGGATATAAAAAAGACAAGGAAGATATATTAATAAATACATATCAGAAAAATACAAATAGAATTTCTAGAAATGGAACCAAAAGATGAATGTTTTTTTCTTATGTGGTAAAATAGACATCGTGTAAAATTTAGCTATATTAACTGTTTTAAAGTGTGCAATTCAGTGGCATTTAGTACATTCATAATCCTGTGCAATCATTATGACTATCTAGTTACAGAACATTTTCATTACTCCAGAAGGTAATTTGTACCCACTAAGCACTCACTCCCCATTTCCACCTTCCCCAGTCCTTGGAAACCATGAATCTACTTTCTGTCTTTATACATTTACCTACACTGGACATTTCATATAAATGGAATCATAATATTGGCCTCTTGTGTCTTTCACTTAGCATAATGTTGAGTTCATCCATGTTGTAGCATGAATCTGTATTTTATTTCTCTTACTAGTAGGCATCAGGCACCAGCCATCAGGAGCTCAATGCCAGGATAAAATGGATCTGATACCCCCATATAGCAGCTTGAGGTAACCTAGGTGAGGCTTTGGCACTACCACACCAAGATGGCACACTTGCCTGCCATCTCCTTGCTGAAGGCAGACTCACTGATGCAGCCTCAGTAGGCTTTACACAGGGATGCACTCTTGAAAACCAAATTTCTACTTAAACCACTCTATCCGTGAGGAGTCCTGCTAGGCAACACTCCCTTTGTGAAGGAACTAACGATCCTTGAATGAAGACCAGGAATCTTGATTCTGTCTGTAAACTGAAGCAATATCTAGATGGGTTTTAAGGACTCTAGCAGTCAAGAAAGCTGTACCATTACGGACATTTTGTACTCATAGATTACATTTCTGCTGCAAGTGGGGGTCACCTATCCCAGCTGTGGCCAGCAGTGAGGGTGGGGTGGAGGGATTTTTGGTTCTAGGCCTACAGGAGCCCATTCGTAGCACTGTGTGGTTTCTGATTCTTAGTTCTCCCTACAGGGGACTCTAGCTAGGCATTTGAAATATTTTCAGTCCTTGACCAAAATTTTCTATAGAGCATCCCTGATAATCCACCACAAAAAAGACTGACAGGAAGAGTGGGGTGGCTTCTGATAAAACACCAGTGATGTGATGTCAGTTTTTATTGATTATCATGCATAGATTATTCATTCATGTCAAAAGCCAAAACTTTGGCTTCTTAAAAAAGGAATAGGCATAGATATGAGGGGCATATGGAGATTTTTCATAACTACCTTTGTGAGAACCGTAGTTTTCTGTAATTCCTTCAGACTCTTAAGACTGTCTGTATACTGACTAAGTGAGAGGATAGCTCTCTGAGACTATTTGCATATGTAGTCTTAGCCTTTATAGAGGACCGGAGGGAAGGCAAGACAGTCTAGAGATAGATGTCTGTTACTACTTGCAATTTTATGTAGCAGTAAAAGTGATTGATATTTGCGTTTCCTATCCTGTCTTGAAACACCACATACCCTTCAGGTTTGTTCTATGGAACTGAGTCTTTTGCACATGAAATTCCAGACCAGAGGCTGGGCCTTTTTTGCTGTAACCAATAGTCAAGAATAAAATTCTATGATGTTTCTTTAAATTCTACCCAATTTCACTCCAATAAAAATTAACTTAAAAATTCTGCCAAATTTCTTAGGTCAGTGTTCCCAGAAAGTTTGTAGAATGACTGCTGGTAATGGCTACAAGCATTAATGCATGAATCTTTACACTACCTAGGGCATCCTGGGCTCAAGCTTCTAAAGGTCTGTTCCCTACTGCTGCATAGGGGTCCTTCAGAGGGAAACTTTTCATGACCATTTTGATCCTTCCTATGGTGGCTCAGAGGTTAAAGCGTCTGCCTGTAATGCAGGAGACCCGGGTTCCATCCCTGGGTTGGGAAGATCCCCTGGAGAAGGAAATGGCAACCCACTCCAGTATTCTTGCCTGGAGAATCCCATGGACAGAGGAGCCTGGTAGGCTACAGTCCATGGGGTCGCAAAGAGTCAGACACGACTGTATTATTGTATGATCTAGGAAAGTACTTTTCAGTCTACCTTGTGTGTGTCCATGCTCAGTTGTGTCTGACTCTTTGTGATGCTATGTACTGTATCCAGGCTCCTCTGTCCATGGGATTTTCCAGGCAAGAATATTGGAGTGGGCTGCCATTTCCTACTCCAGGGGATCTTCCTGAGGCAGGGATTGAACTTGCATCTCCTGTGTCTCCTGCATTGGCAGGTGGATTCCTTACCACTGAGCGACCTCAGTTTATAGTGAAAGAAAAATACAGTCTGGTAATTACCATTGGCTTTCAGCTATTTCAAGTCCTGTATTCTGGCTCAGTGTCAAATAATGTATATAGGGGCCACAGAAGTGAGCAAGGCCTGGAGAGAAAGAAAATATATGAGATTTTAATATAAAGCAGAACAAGGCATGTGCCACAAGAGAGGAGCAAAGCAATCTTATGGAAGTTCAAAAGAGGGAGAGTTCACACCCAGTACAAATCCGTAAATATATGGAAGATGTGAAATTGGAGATGAAGTTTGAACTATGATTGGGAGTTCTTTCTTTACTTTTTAAAGTTAAATACCATTTTCCTTCAAACTACAAAAGTAATGATTGATTGCTGTAATAAATTTGGAAAGTATAAAGAAGCCACAAATGATATCAAATCATATAAACTCACCCATAACCTTGTCTATCATCCATATATGGTAATGACAACTTTCTTTTTTTTCTGTATTTTTTACAAGTTCTGTATTACAATAATAAAATCTGATATTTTAGTTATCTACCATTATGTCATAATTATTTCTTGCACTTTAAAGTTTTTAAATTGTAGAGTATGATAGCTTATTATTCATTCATCTGTTCTCTCATTCAGTCATTCCACCAATATTTATTGCCAACCATGCACAATTTTATATTTCAGTGTCAAGGAAACTGCCTGACATGTTTTGGATGGTCAATAAATATTTATTGAATTAATGAATAGATTTCAAGCACTATTCTGAATTACCAGTTTTCTTAATCATTTTCCCCAATGGTAAACTTTCCCCCCCCTTTTCCCCCCTATTTTATAACAAGTACATTATGGGGCATGAATTATTTGTGGGAAGAATTTCAGTGGGTAGAGTTCAGAGATTGGAGAGAGAATCTAGGCAGATAGCTCAAAATGAAGATGACACAGAAAGAGCATATTTATGGGCCAGCAAATAGTTCAGTTTGGCTGGAGATGAACTAGGGGAGACATGGGAGCCAGGACTGAAATGTGATAATAGTTCTTTGTGTGTGTCTAGAAGTTCCTAATTTAAAGAATGCTTTCATGAGCATTAGTTTACCTATCCTTATAGCATTATTATTTCCACTTTATAATAAATGAGAAAACTGAGGGTGAAAGAATTTGAGCTTCTCAAGTTTGCACAGCTAGTAAGAGATAGAGGTAGACTTGGGCTTTGAAATATGTATTTAGGAGTTTGGGTTTCATCTTGAGAGTAATGGGGGGTTGGAGAGTTTTTTTTGTAAGTTAATTTATTTATTTTAATTGGAGGCTGTTTACTTTACAATATTGTAGTGGTTTTTGCCATACATTCACATGAGTCAGCCATGGGTATACATGTATCCCCCATCCTGAACTCCTCTCCCACCTCCCTCCCCATCCCATCATCCCTCAGGGTCATCCCAGTGCACCGGCCCTGAGCGCCCTGTCTCATGTATTGAACCTGGACTGGCAATGTATTTCACATATGGTAATATACATGTTTCAATGTATATTATTCTTTCAAATCATCCCACCCTCGCCTTCTCCCACAGAGTCCAAAAGTCTGTTCTTTACATCTGTGTCTCTTTTGCTGTCTCGTGTATAGGGTCATTGTTACCATCTTTCTAAATTCCATATATATGTGCTATAAACATTCATGTACAGGTTTTTGTGTTAGCATCAGTTTCATTTCATTGCTAGAAATCCCCAAGTATTCGATATCTGGATCTCCTGGTAGTTGTATGTTCAGATTTTTTTTTTTTAATTGCCAAACAATTTTCTGGAGTGGCTATACAAGTTTATATCCCTACCAATATCTTTAATAGAGGGTCTTTGTATCCTCACAAACATTTTTTTCTTAGCCATGCTGATAGGTATGCAGTGATACCTCATTGTGGATATCTCATTAAGAAAATTTGTATTTTTTCTTATGGATGATGATATTGAACAGCTTTTCATGTGCTTATTTAACATATCTTCTACAGGTCTGTGCAAGTTTGCATATTTTCTAGGTGTATTGTTTTTTACTGTTGAGTTTTGAGATTTCTTATATATCAATATATTCTAGATTTTTTTTTTACTAGTTATGTCATTTGCAAGTTTTTCTTAGTTTGTAGCTTGTCTTTTTATGCTTTCAGCAGGGTCTTTGGGAGATTGAAAGTTTTTTTAAAAAAAGTATTTATTTGGCTGTGCTGAATCTTAGTAGTGGCACATAGGATCTTTGAGTTTAGTTGCAGCCTGTGAGATCTAGTCCCCTGACCAGGGATTGAACCTAGCCCCCTTGCACTGCGAGCATGGAGTCTTAGTCAGTGGATCACCAGGGAAGTCTCAGAAGAGTAAAAGTTCTTTAAAATTTATTTTCTCCAGTTTTATTGAGATGTAATTGACATATAGCCCTATATAAGTTTAAGGTATACTGCATAATGACTTGTTCAGTAGATCAGTCATGTCTGACTCTGTGATCTCCTGGACTGCCACATGCCAGACTTCCCTGTCCTTCACCATCTCCTGGAGTTTGCTCAAACTCATGTCCATTGAGTCGGTGATGCCATCCAACCATCTCACCTTCTCTCGTCCCTTTCTCCTCCTGCCTTCAATCTTTTCCAGCATCAGGGTCTTTTCCAATGAGTTGGCTATTCACATCAGGTGGCCAAAGTATTGGAGCTTCAGCTTCAGCGTCCATCCTTCCAATGAATATTCCGGGTTGAATTCCTTTAGGATTGACTGGTTTGATCTTGTTGCTGTCCAAGGAGCTATCAAGAGTCTTCACCAGCACCACAGTTCAAAAGCATCATTTCTTTGGCACCCAGCCTTCTTTATGGTTCAACTCTCACATCCATACATGACTACTGGAAAAACCATAGCTTTGACTATACACACCTTTGTCAGCAAAGTGATGTCTCTGCTTTTTAATATGTTGTGTACATTTGTCAATGGTTTTCTTCCAAGGAGTAAGCATCTTTTAATTTCATGGCTGCAGTCACCATCTGCAGTGATTTTGGAGCCCAAGAAAATAAAATCACTGTTTCCATTGTCCCCCCATCTACTTGCCATGAAGTGATGGGACCAGATGCCATGATCTTAGTTTTTTGAATGTTGACTTTTAAGCCAGCTTTTTCACTCTCCTCTTCTACCTTCATCAAGAGGCTCTTTAGTTCCTCTTCACTTTCAGCCATGAGGGTGGTGTCATCTACATACCTGAGGCTATTGATATTCCCCCTGGCAATCTTGATTCCAGCTTGTGATTCATCCAGCCTGGCATTTCGCATGATGTAGTCTGCATAGAAGTTAAATAAGCAGCATGACAATATACAGCCTTGATGTACTCCTTTCCCAGTTTTGAATCAGTCTGTTGTTCCATGTCCAGTTCTAACTGTTGCTTCTTGACCTGCATACAGGTTTCTCAGGAGGCAGGTATGGTGGTCTGTGATTCCCATCTCTTTAAGAATTTTCCTTAGTTTGTTGTGATCCACATAATCAAAGGCTTTAGCATAGTCAATGAAGCAGAAGTGGATTTTTTTTGAATGCTCTTGCTTTTCCTGTGATCCAGTGGATATTGACAATTTGATTTCTGGTGTCCTCTGCCTTTTCTAAATCCAGCTTGTACATATGGAAGTTCTCAGTTCATGTACTGTTGTAGACTAACTTAAAGGATTTTGAGCTTCACCTTGCTTGCGTGTGAGATGAGTGCAACTGTGCAGTAGTTTGAATGTTCTTTGGCATTGCCCTTCTTTGGGATTGAAATGAAAACCGACCTTTTCCCGTCCTGTGGCCACTGCTGAATTTTACAAATTTACTGGCATACTGAGTGCAGCACTTTCACAGCATCATCTTTTAGGATTTGAGATAGCTCAGCTGGGATTCCACTACCTCTACTAGCTTTGTTTGTGGTAATGCTTCCTAAGGCCCACTTAACTTCACACTCTAGGATGTCTGGCATTAGGTGAGTGATCACACCATTGTGCTTAGCTGGGTCATTAAGATCTTTTTTGTATAGTTCTTCTGTGTATTCTTGCCACCTCTTCTTAATATCTTCTGCTTCTGTTAGGTCCATACCGTTTCTGTCCTTTATTGTGCCCATCTTTGCATGAAATGTTCCCTTGATATCTAATTTTCTTGAAAAGATTTCTAGTCTTTCCCATTCTATTGTTTTCGTCTATTTCTTTGCATTGTTTACTTAGAAAGGTTTTCTTATCTCTCCTTGTTATTCTTTGGAACTCTGCATTCAGATTGGTATATCTTTCCCCATCTGATGTAATAGACATATAGCCCTGTTTAAATTTAAGTTATACTGCATAATGACTTGAGGTACATGTATTATGAAATGATTACCACAATATGTTTAATTAGCACACATTTCTTCATATAGTTACAAAAAATTTTTCCTGGTAATGAGAACTTGTAGGATCTAATCTGTTAGCAACTTTCAAATTTATCATGCAGCACTCTTGTTTTAAAAAAAAATGAAGTATAGTTGATGTACAATATTATATGTTACAGTTGTAGTACAGTACAGTGATTCATGATTTTTAAAGGTTACCATACATCACTGTAAAGTATAGCCATCATGTTGTACATTACATTTCCAGTATTTATTCATCTTACAACTGGAAGTATATACCTTTTTACCACCTTCATCCATTAAAAGTTTTTAATTTCAATGAGATCTGATTGTTCAGTTTTCCCCTTTAGGGCTCATGCTATGTCTAAGAATTCTTTGCCTAGCCCCAGATTCTGAAGGCATTCTCCTATTTTTGTCCTAAAAGCTTTGCACTTTTATGATATGCTTTTAAATCTGTGATCCATTTGAGTATATTTTTGTATAAAAATTTTGTATACAAAAATATTTTGTATAAAATATTTTGTATATTTTGAAGCTGAGGTTTATCTTTATGCCTATGAATATCCAATTGTTCCATCACCATTTGAGTTATTTTGCATGCTTGTCAAAAATCAATTGGGTATATTTGTTGTGCTATGCTCAGTTGTGTCTGACTCTTTGCGACTCTATGGACTGTAGCCCACCAGGCTTCTCTGTCCATGGAATACTCCAGGCAAGAATACTGGAGTGGATTATCATTTCCTACTCCAGGGCATCTTCCCGACTCAGGGATCAAGCCCGTGTCTCCTGCATCGCAGGGAGTTTCTTTACTGTCTGAGCTACCAGGGAAATCCCATGGACATACTTGTGTGCGTCTATTTCTGGCATCTCTATTCTGCTTTTCTTATTTATTGATATGTGTTTGTCTCCCGCACAGTCTTGATTGTTCTAATTATGTCTGAAAATCAAGTGGATTGATTCCTCTCACTTTATTCTTTTAAAAAAGTGTTTGACCTATTCTAGTTCCTTTGCCTTTCCATATAAATTTTAGAAAAAGCTTTTCCATGTTTGGGGCTTCTCTGGTGGCTCAGATGGTAAAGAATCTGCCTGCAATGCAGGAGACATGGGTTCGATCCCTGGGTCAGGAAGATCCTCTGGAGAAGAAAATGGCTACCCACTCTAGTATTCTTGCCTGGAAAATTTCATAGACAGAGGAGCCTGGCAGGCTACAGGGGTCACAAATAGTCAGACACGACTGAGCGACTAACACATTATATGGTTAAAGTAAAAATCTTGCAGGGACCTTGCTAGGAATTGCTTTCAACCTCTATATCAAATTGGGAAGAATTGGCCCCTTTACTATGTTGAATCTTTCAGCTTACGAACAGTGTATGTCTCTCACTGGGGGATTTGAAATAGGGTGGTAACGTGATTTGATATGTGTTTTCTGAAAGTCACACTGGATGTATGGAGAACCTCTTGAGGCAGGCAGATCAATGAGGAGATATGCAGCCATTTAGGTGAGAGAGGGTGATGGTTTGGACCAGGTGATAGAGGTGGAGAGAAGAAACTAGCTTTGAGGTTTGTTTTTGAAGTAGAAGTAATAGACTAACTATAGAGATTAAGAGGAAAGTGTTAAGGATGATTTCGGGGTTTTTCGCTTGAGCCAGAAGATGGCACCTCTTACAGAGGGGAATATCACAAGGACCAAAGTTTTGGGGAAAGAGGATGAATTCGATTGTGGATGTTGTGAATTTGGGGTGTTTGTGGGTTTTCCAGACGTCTATTGTATCTAGTAGGCAGTTGAATGGGGCTTCCTTGGTGACTCAGTGGTAGAGAATCTGCCTGCCAGTTCAGGAGACACAGGTTTGATACCTGGGTCAGGAAGATCCCCTGGAGAAGGAAATGGCAACCCACTCCAGTATTCTTGCATGGAAAATTCCATGGACAGAAGAGCCTGGCAGGTTACAGTCCATGGGGTCACAAATGAGTCGACATGACTTAGCCACTGAATAAAAGCAACAAAGGCAGTTGAATACAAAGTGAAAAGCTAAGGGGAAAATGAGTACTCCAGATATTTACATCTGCATTTAAACTTGCCCTTGTATCATTTTAATTTATACAACTGGATAACCTTGGCCCTCAAGGGTGGAGACTTAACCTCCAGGGCCCCAGAAGTTTGCAAAGGTTTACTCTCCCTGCTTTCTTGAGGGTTGGGCAGTAATTGTAGATTGCTGATGCCAAGGAACAGGAAGAAGGTACACAGATGATGAATTCAAAATGTATGTACACCCTTTAAAAAGTCTATTGCTAAAGTATTAACATTGTATATGCTTGAGGGACAGACAAAACTACTTTTTATTTTTGATGGGAACACTGAAAGGGCAGAGTTCTATTTGTACCTTTGGAGATGGTGGTGTTTTGGAGGGAGGCAGGTGGAAATGGGAACTGTAACTCATTTTAGCTGTGCTCTTACTTACCCCAATGAAGCAGATTTGGGATCTTTTTCTCTTATTCCAATGACTTGAGTACAGGCTCCTGCTAAGGAGGAGCCAGAGTCATGAACTGAGGTTTGTGGATGGTTTGTTGCAAGCAGGGTGAATAACAGGTGTGGGAGTTTAAAAACAGGTTCTCTTTCATATTTCCCAGGTGCACATTTGTTTGTCTGGAACCATTTTATTTTATTTTTTAAAAGGGACTGATTTTTAAAAATTTATTTATTTACTCATTCGTTCAACAAAATGTCCTGGCTCTTTGTTGCTTTGTGAAGGCTTTCTCAAGTTGGGGGTGAGTGAAACATACTTTTCCTTGTGGTGCATGGGCTTCTCACTGCAGTGGCTTCTCTTGTTCTGGAGCACAGGCTCTAGGTGTGTGGGCCTCAGGATTTGTGGCACACAGGCTCAGTAGTTGCAGCTTATGGGCCCTAGAGTGTGCTGGCTCAGTAGTTGTGGCACACAGGCTTAGTTGTTCTGCAGTATGTGGAATCTTCCTAGACGAGGGATCAATGCATGTCCCCTGCATTGGAAGGGGCAGATGGATACTTATTCACTGTGCCACCAGGGAAGTCCAGGAAACCTTTTAGAATGCAGTCAACATTGGGGGATTTCTGTAGTGATGGGAGGGGACCTGTCATGGGCTAAGAAATACAGCAAGTCCCCTACCTACAAACCTTCAAGTTGCAAACTTTCAAAGATGTGAACGTGTGTTCACATGTCCAGTTACGCCACATATCTGATGTACATTGTCATGTGCGTCCATCTTCTACTAGTGGTTGTGTTTTTGTTTTTGTTCAGTCGCACAGTTGTGCCTGACTCTTTGTGACCCCATGGACTGTGGCAGGCCAGGCTTCCTTGTCCTTCACTATCTCCCAGAGTTTGCTAAAACTCATGTCCACTGAGTCAATGATGCCATCCAACCATCTCATCCTCTGCCGTCCCCTTCTCCTCCTGCCTTCACTCTTTCCCAGCATCAGGGTCTTTTCCAATGAGTCTGCTCTTTGCATCAGGTGGCCAAAGTATTGGAGCTTCAGCATCAGTCCTTCCAATGAATATTCAAGGTTAATTTCCTTTAGGATTAGCTGGTTTGGTCTCCTTACAGTCCAAGGGGCTCTCAAGAGTCTTCTCCAGCACCACAGTTCGAAAGCATCCATGCTCAGACTTCTTTATGTTCCAACTCTCACATCTGTACATGACTACCGGAAAAACCATAGCTTTGACTATATGGACTTTTGTCATCAAAGTAATGTCTCTGCTTTTTAATATGTTGTATACATTTGTCAATGGTTTTCTTCCAAGAAGCAAGCATCTTTTAATTTCATGGCTGCAGTCACCATCTGCAGTGATTTTGGAGCCCAAGAAAATAAAATCACTGTTTCCATTGTCCCCCCATCTACTTGCCATGAAGTGATGGGACCAGATGCCATGATCTTAGTTTTTTGAATGTTGACTTTTAAGCCAGCTTTTTCACTCTCCTCTTCTACCTTCATCAAGAGGCTCTTTAGTTCCTCTTCACTTTCAGCCATGAGGGTGGTGTCATCTACATACCTGAGGCTATTGATATTCTCCCTGGCAATCTTGATTCCAGCTTGTGATTCATCCAGCCTGGCATTTCGCATGATGTAGTCTGCATAGAAGTTAAATAAGCAGCGTGACAATATACAGCCTTGATGTACTCCTTTCCCAGTTTTGAATCAGTCTGTTGTTCCATGTCCAGTTCTAACTGTTGCTTCTTGACCTGCATACAGGTTTCTCAGGAGGCAGGTATGGTGGTCTGTGATTCCCATCTCTTTAAGAATTTTCCACAGTTTGTTGTGATCCACACAGTCAATGGTGTAGTCAATAAAGCAGAAGCAGATGTTTTTAGCATAGTCAGTGAAGCAGAAGTAGATGTTTTTCTGGAATTCTCTTGCTTTTCCTGTGATCCAATGGATACTGGCAGTTTGATCTCTGGTTCCTCTGTCTTTTCTATATTCAGCTTTTATATCTGGAAGTTCTAGGTTCATGTACCGTTGAACCCTCACTTGAAGGATTTTGAGCATTACCTTGCTGACATGTGAAATGAGCACAATTGTGCAGTAGTTTGAATGTTCTTTGGCATTGCCCTTCTTTGGGATTGGAATTAAAACTGACTTTTTCCAGTCCTGTGGCCACTGCTGAGTTTTCGAAATTTGCTGGCATATTGAGTGCAGCACTTTCACAGCATCATCTTTTAGGATTTGAAATAGTTCAGCTGGAAATCTCTCACTTCCACTAGCTTTGTTCATAGTAATACTTTCTAAGGCCCCCTTGACTTCACATTCCAGGATTTCTGGCTCTTGATGAGTGACCACACCATCATGGTTGTCTGGGTCATTAAGACTCTTTTGGTATAGTTCTTCTTGTGTATTCTCGCCATCTCTTCTTAATATCTTCTGCTTCTGTTAGGTCCATACCATTTCTGTCCTTTATTGTGCCTATCTTTGCATGAAATGTTCCTTTGGTATTTCTAAGTTTCTTAAAGAGATCTTTAGTCTTTCCCATTCTGTTGTTTTCCTCTATTTCTTTGCACTGGTCACTTAAGAAGTCTTTCTTATCTCTCCTTGCTATTTGTTGGAACTCTGCATTCAGATGGGTATATCTTTCCCTTTCTCCTTTGCCTTTCACTTCTCTTTTTTTTTTTCTGTTATTTATAAGGCCTCCTCAGACAACCAGTTTTTCTTCTTGCATTTGTTTTTCTTGGGGATGGTTTTGATCACTGCCTCCTATACAACGTTATGAACCTCTGTCCATAGTTCATCAGGCACTCTGTCTATCAGATCTAATCCCTTGAATCTATTTGTCACTTCCACTGTATAATCATAAGGGATTTGATTAAGATCATACCTGAATGGCCTAGTGGCTTTCCCTATTTTCTTCAATTTAAGCCAGAATTTTGCAGTAAGGTGCTAATGATCTGAGCCTCAGTCAGCTTCTGGTCCTGTTTTGGCTGACTGTATAGAGCTTCTCCATCTTTGGCTGCAAAGAATATAATCAATCTGATTTCAGTATTGACCATCTGGTGAAGTCCATGTGTAGAGTCATCTCGTGTTGTTAAAAGAGGGTGTTTGCTATGACCAGTGCATTCTCTTGGCAAAACTCTATTAGCCTTTGCCGTGCTTCATTTTGTACTCCAAGGCCAAACTTGCCTGTTACTCCAGGTAGCTCTTGACTTCCTACTTTTGCATTCCAGTCCCCTATTATGAAAAGGACATCATTTTTTGGTGTTAGTTCTTAGAATTTGTTGTAGGTCTTCATAAAACCATTCAACTTCAGTTTCTTTGGCATTAGTGGTTGTGTACTTTACAGTACTGTATAGAGTCCAGTAGTACAGTTTGTTTGTTTCAAGTCCAGGATGTCCAGAACCAAGCATAACAGCTTGAAATTTTTTGTGTTTGTCTTTTATGTATTATTTGTGTGAAAAGTATTATAAACCTATTACAGTACCTTAATATATAGCTGATTGTGTTAGCTGGGTACCTAGGATAACTCTGTTGGACTTACAAACCAGTTGGACTTATGAATGCACTCTCAGAATAGAACTTGTTCTTATGTAGGGGTCTTACTGTACTAGAATAAGATGGAAGCTTCCTGTGCTCTGGCAGGTTTCCCTGAGCATGTTCTTTGTATATGTCGGCCACAGTTGAAGCAGTTAACCTCCATCTTTTGGCTGTAATTCCTTTAGTTAGTGTCTTCCTTTTTCACTTCATGTCTGTCAAATATGGTAGTCTTCTTGAGAGCTGAGCTAGAAGCGTCTCCTCTTACCATTCACCCGTGTTTTATCCATCCCATTAAAGAAAACATTGCCTAAGCTAATAAGGCAATTCACTTATTTTAAGCATTTGTGCTCTGTGATTCAGGAATCTCCTAGTGCTAATTCAGATTAATTATCTGGTTAGCTTAACAAGGTTGGAGATTTTTTATAGGATGGATAAAATGGGGAGGAAATGGAAAAGAAAAAGGTAAAGGCTTGCTTCAACACTTCAGTGAAACCTATCACTCTGTCTCTTGGCTGGTGGGAGACCCAGCCCCGAAGCCCTGCTCAGGTTTCTATGGAGTAGGGAGAATTTGGCTTTCCTGTAAGCAGGAGCCTTCCTCTTCCTGACTTTGCAGTATGTGTCCTTCATTACAGACAAGCCAGGCCAACTCCTGGGAAGTCCAGGGTGTGGGAACAGAGGTCTGTTCCCAGAGACACGCCCCTCTCCTACTGGGCTGCCCTAGTGGCTGGGATTTCCACTGGGAGTGCAGCATTCCCCAATATGGGTTACAGGAGGGCCTCCTTCATGGACTTTTGCCATTTCAAATACCATCAATACTATCATTTACTAAATGTTTCCCTCTCTCGCCCCCTAGTGGCTGGCAGCAGGCAGGCCTTGTGCTCTGCTCCTCTGCTAGCTCCTGGCAAGGCTCCCAGCCGCTACAGCCTCCTCTGTGCCCCATACCAGGAGCTCGCACTGTGTCCTAAATGTTTTTTCTTTTTTTAAATCAGTTTCAAAGGGAATTACCTTTTAACTAGAGACTTGTACTAACCCGTAATATCCATGTGATCACCCATTTGATGTGCCAGTTATACCCTTGCTAAGACTGGCCTTTCAAGCAGCAGCAGTGGGCTTGATCTGAAGATCCAAAAATCAGGCTCCCTTCTTTTTCACAGTGAAAGACTGAGGGGCCCCTGGCATATGCATTGCTAGGTGAGGTTTGCTGTGGAGCATTTATCTCAGGCTCCTTTTGGGAAGAGTGCATTTGGCAGGAATTTGTGTCCCTGTGACATATCTAATCACTCTGAGACAGAAGGTTATGTCATCTGCATAAACATTGGTGACCCCAGTTGGATTGGCAAATATTTCAACTGGCAACCTTCTAACTCTGCTGAGTTGCCACATGTCTTCTAGAGTGGGTGCGCAAATCTCACAAGTCACCTCCATGGGGGCTCTGCTTGGGCACATATGGGGTCCTCCTTGCTGCCTTTTTCTTCCATGAGGAATTAATTTCTGAATGGGAATCAGACCTCCTTGGGATGAGGCATACTGCAATATGGCTACCCTTAGAGATGAAACAGATGCCCAATATCATAAGGCAATAATGGAATACCAGCTTCATGCCCTAATTCTTACTTAAAAATTTATTTATTTTATACTGGAGTATAGTTGATTTATCATGTTGTGTTAGTTTCAGGTATACAGGACAGTGATTCAGTTATACATGTATATTTCAGTATTTTTTTCGGATTCTTTTCTCTTATGTGCTAAGTCGCTCAGTCATGTTCGAATCTTTTTGATCCCATGGACTTTAGCCCGCCAGACTCCTCTGTCCATGGAATTCTCCAGGCAAGAATACTGGAGTGTGTTGCCATTCCTTTCTCCAGGGGATTTTCCTGACCCAGGGGTAGAACTTGGGTCTCCTGCATTGCAGACAGATTCTTTACCATCTGAGTTTTATATCATGTCCTAATTCTTACACAGAGGCAATTACAAGTGACACTTTTCCTTCCAACATCTTTCATTCTGGACCAGCTGGGCATGGGGACCTCTGAGCAGAATCAAGTATCAGGAGATGGGAGCCTGGGTTTAGCTTCTGTGTAGCACATTGATTTTGTTATAGGTCTTCCTAGTTCACTCAGAGTATTTTCCCTGATGGTGTCTTAAAGACTTCCCTTGATCTTGACATCTGCCCTGTGTCCTGTCCTCTCAAAGTTGTATTCATGGAAACCCATTAGTCCAATAAACACTCAGCAGTAGCATCTTTACCGGTGCCAAGTTTACATTAATATATTTGCAACTGAATGAGGAACCTTCTGGAAACAACCCCCCGCCCCCTGTTTAAAAAAAAATTGGTGTTTCCCAAAGAGTGGTATGAGACATAATTTTGGGTGGTGCATTGACTAAATTTCTAAAACATCAACTGTCCAGAGACCAACCCATGTTATTTTTTCCTATTTAACCACATTTCCTTGTCTCAGTTTCTTCCCTGAATTAAGGCTTTCAGTATCTCCCTACAGAAGGCAGCAGAGCACACTAGATATGTGTCTGGGCTCTGCCTGAAACAAACTGGATTTTGAATCCTGGCTCCATCATTTACTATCAAGATGAATGAACAAGTTCCATGAACCTCTCTGAGCTTCAGATTCCTTATCTGTGAAAAAGTGGAGGTTTACCTTATAAGGTTGTTTTCACAAGTACATCATAGGCAAAACACTTAGCAGAGTGACTGACACATAATCCGTGCCTGCATCATGTTATCTGTAACAACAACAAGAACAACAGTAATTTTTATTCTTTTGGGGATGTTGGTGCCTCCCTTAGTGCTCATTGCTGATGTCATCATCTGCTTGTTGTTTCAAAAACTGAACACATCTCTTTTTGGAAGAACCCCCATGACTGGCACCGTACTTCCAACTTCCAGCTATGTTCCGACATTGTCTGGGCTTGCCATTAGGCAAGTTTTCCTGAGGAGGGGAAAGAGGGCCCTGGGAAAGATTGAAGCCCAGACTGCAGGTCCCAGTCGGCCAGGCTACTCCCTGCTGATCAGGGCTTTGGGGCTCCCTCTGCTGGACAATCACGTTTTTGTCCTAATGGCTCACGTTTTCAGTGTAGCATCAGTTACAAGGCTAGAATTAAAGAATTATGAAAACACACAATCTAATTATGAAAACACACAAATATATGAACATGTACTGAAAGCTTATAGGTTGCCAGGTACTGAACAAGGAAGATGAATTACAAAGACAAATTCAGCTGGATCTTTGGCAGCAGGGACAGACACATGCACAGACAAATGTGATGGGGTGAAGTCTGCAGTGGCACCTCAGGGGGATGAGGACAGGGCAGTACTGGCCAAATTTATTGGCAGAGGGAAAAGGAAAGGCTTCATAGAGGGCTGTGACCCTTGAGCTGAGTCCTGAAAGATAAGCAGTGTCCCCTTGGCAGACAGGAGGCAGAGGACAAGAAAAAGCACAGGGACCTCACAGCTTGGCTTAGATGTAGATGCTGTGACAATTTATATCCACAGCTTCCCTAATGGCTCAGTTGGTAAAGAATCTGCCTGCAATGCAGGAGACCCCGGTTTGATTCCTGGGTTGGGAATATCCCCTGGAGAAGGGATAGGCTACCCACTCCAGTATTCTTGGGCTTCCCTGGTGGCTCAGCTGATAAAGAATCCGCCTGCAATGTGGGAGACCTGGGTTCTATCCCTGGGTTGGGAAGATCCCCTGGAGAAGGGAAAGGCTACCCACTCCAGTATTCTGGCCTGAAGAATTCCATGGACTATACAGTCGTAAAGAGTCAGACACGACTGAGTGACTTTCACTTTCACTCTTGAGGCAAGTTGTGGGTGATTTTATTTGTTAACAGGACACTGCTTTTAGGCATAAATGAATATTCATGCTGTGGCTTTTAAGGGTATACTTACTTCAAATTAATTGTAAGTTGATTGGAAGGTATGATGTATACGTAATATTGGGAAATTTTAGTATAGAAGCGAGTGCATTTGTAATGGTTGACTTTGGCAGTATTTTAGCTATTTGAGTTCCTATATCTTTAGAAAAGTGATTTTAAATTAAGTGACTTAAATAATCATTTGATGTTACAGATTTGAGTGTGTGAAAGATATTTGTCAGCTTCAGTTGGTGCATTATTTCACAAATCCTTTTAAAAACACTACAAACTCACACAAAAATGTATTTACTCATTTACTTATTCAAAAAACACAGTGCCAGATATGTGTGAAGCACTGGGAACCTAATGACAACAAAGTACAGATTCCTTAATGAAAGAGGCACACATATAACTTCACTATTTTGGGTGAATAAAGACATTGGTTTGTCTCACTGGAGGCAAATTGACAAACTGCAGAAGGATGACAACTTAATTTGGGCTGGAGAGTGGGAATTGGGGCAGAGACAGACTGGCCTGGGGCTTAGAATTTGACGGATAATTTCATTCACAGAGACAAATTAAAACTGGTCTGTATAGGAGTTCTCAAAAGACATCTAAAATCTAGGTCTATAATTATTGAATGAATAAACAGATAAGTCTACAAGCTTTTAAATTTGATTTCATAGGTATCAGTAATCAATTTCTCTTAAAATAGGTGGTTGGCACTAGATGTTTCAAAAGAACATTATTCTAGGGACTGAGTGTTCCTTTTGATTGACTTTAACCTCCACCAGTTCTCCCAGAAGTCTTAACTGTCACACCCAGCTTTCCTCTTTGCTTTAAAATAAAGGAGAACTCTGCTTTTAGGGGGTGGAAGAATGGAAAGTACAAAAAGAGTCACCAATTTTTGCTTTACAGTTGTATTAGCCTTTTTTTTTTTTTAAAGATTGTGATTACCCCGGGGATTTGCTAAGCTGCCTGCCTATTGGTGACTGTTCTTCACCCCACCTGCCTTTCTACCATTCAGCCAGCACCCTTAGAATCTGATTTTTCAGCCCTGAAGCTCAAATATTCCTTCCCAAGCCTCACAAATCCCAGGCACCCTGTTTCCTTGCCTAGCTGGGTGATAACCAGGCTCTTCCTTTCAGCACTCAAAGTCTGATTCTAGGAAAGGAATACAGGCTCCTATGGGCCACCATATTCTCCTCCACCAGTTTCCAGGTCTGTATTTCTAATCTGAGCCTAATCCTATAGCTTGAGACAAGGATTTCTGTCAACATTCAGATCTCTGTCTCTTTAAATATATATATAATATATATAATTTATTTATTTTAAGTGAAGGATAGTTGGTTTACAATATTGTGTTGGTTTCTACCATACATCAACACGAATCAGCCATAGGTATACCTATGTCCCCTCCCTCTTGAACCTTCCTCCCACCTCCCTCCCTACCTCACCCCTCTAGGTTGTTCTGTTATCACGGTTATCATCCTTATCAGTTTCCTATAGTAGTGACATTCTGCTATGGTGATTATAATCATTATCAGTCTTACCCCTGAGTGGGAATGAGTGTCTTGGGTAGAACCTTTGGAGGAAGGTGAAAGAGATCAAGAGGGCTCTAGATATCTGGAAAAGAGAAAGGGGTGTAGGGGTTTAGAAAGCACCCTGACAGTAAGGCAAAAGGGGGTCAGTAATGCAGGCAGAAGTCACTGAAGCTGAACTCTGAAGACAACACAGTTTTGCTAAGGTAAGAACTACCACTCCTGCGCTTTTCTGTCCCACCTGGGGCCCACCAGTCTTCTCTGTCCTCGGGATTTCCCAGACAAGAATACTGGAGAGAGTAGCCCTTCTCCAGGGGATCTTCCCAACCCAGGGATCAAACCTGAGTCTCCTGCCATTGCAGGCAGATTCTTTACCATTGAGCCATCAGGGAAGTCCCTCTGTCCCATCCGAAGTCTGCAAAGGAACCTGAAGACACCTGGGACATACCTCCCTTCTCACTGCCTGGAAATCCCTGAGTTAGAGAAAGTAATTTTAGCACGCCCTCAGGTGGCCAAATGTAATATTGCGGCAATGGCTTTGGATAGACGTTGGCGCTGTGGCCAAACATCTCAGGATAGGCGTGCTTGGCAAGTTGGTAGGCACCAGGCAGGGCAACTTGTGTAGAGACGGCACTGTTCCCTCCAGGGTGCCAATTCTCCAGCTGATTGACATAGAATGCCTGGAATAATCTTGCCAGGTTTATTTTGAACTCTGCATCACCTCCTTCTCACAGTGCTTCGTGGCAGAGAATAAATATTAAAGTAAATCTAAATTATTTCTTAGATTTAAATATTATCTGAGGTAAATAGAGAAGACTTGTTTGGGACCTTTTAATGTTGGTGACAAATAGGTTTGGTCCATCAAACCTTAAGTAGTGTTGTATCAAAACCTTGTTTTAATCACATTACTGTCTATTTTATTTATCCCATTTATTGCATGTGTGTGTGCTAAGTCGCTTCAGTAGTGTCCCACTCTTTGTGATCCTATGAACTGCAGCCTGCTAGACTCCTCTGTCCATGGAATTCTCCAGGAAAGAATACTGGAGTGGGTTGCCATGCCCTCCTTCAGATGATCTTCCTGGCCTAGAGATTGAACCTGCATCTCCTGCAACTCCTGCATTGGCAGGCAGGCTCTTTATCACTGAGCCATGGGGGAAGCCCATCCTATTTCTTAATAACCATTTAAAGATTTTTGTGCTTTTTGGATGAGTCCCTTTAAAATTTCCACCTTGTTGGGAACAAGTCTTTAGATTTTCCCTACAGTTTCTTCTTACTCCCCTGTTAATTAGTCTAATTAGCAATCTAGTGTTTTTATTATCATCTAAAAGAGTCATTAATGGTAAGCTAAAACCACAAATAAGACTTCCCAAACCATTTTTGTTTGTTTTCAACTAATGGCGTTCTTAGGTTAGTGATTATGTTGTTTCTATATCTACTTTCTAATTTGTTTTTTTCATAGGTACCAGTAGAACAGGTGTTTATAATGATAGATCTAAATATTTACCAATTTAGAAGTTTCTTCAACTGAAAGGATCCATCCTCTGGCCATTGATAAGCAGTGTCTTAATAGTGACTCAAACCAGTACTGTGTAATCAACATCCCATCCCCACAAGACAGTGCAAAGGCGGTAGCCTCCCTAAGATCTAGAAAGTTTACCCCCAGAAGTAGTCTAAGAAAATATAGGGCCTTTGTTGTACAGGTAGATGCAATGAAGAAGGTTAGGTTGATCAAGGCCACTTAGGAGCTGGGACCTCTTATGACAAATTTCCCTGGGAGTTGGCACAGCCAGACAAAAAAGACTGCTCAGAATCTCAGTTTCTTCAACTAGCTGCCAAATGTACACCATATATGTACCTTCTAGAGGGCAGAGACCAAGCTCCCAAAACACAGAAAGCAAATGCCTAAGAACAGGTAGAATATTTGCATCTCAAAGACACCGAAGAGAAATATAAACTTCTCCTAGAAGGGCTTTTGTTAGCTTAAGGACAGAATTCTGAAAAGATGTTATATTAAGTCAGTTTTTCTCTAGTTGTGCCCACAAAATATATTAATTTTGGAATGTCAAAAGAATCCCAGTTTGGTCATTTTTAGGGCTAGGACAAGATTTCCTTTAATTTCCAGTTAAGCAAATACTTGTAAGTATAAATTCTGTATGTACAAAATAAAACCTGCCCAGTGTCTTTCAGCTGGGGTAGCCCACTCTGTCTTTCAACTGAGCAAAATCTCCCCAGTATCTTTCAACTGGGAGGGGGGACAGGTACCTGTTATATACTGCCAAATAAAACTCAAGGTCATCAGCCAATAAATGGGAGATCTGGGAATCAGGAGAGAGTTGCCCAAATTCTTCTGGACTCTCTGAGGAGGTGGATGAGCACAAGGGGCCTCTGTTGGTACCAAGGCTTTGGATCCTTGTAGAGTTTAAGTAAAGGGGAGAAGTTGGCTCTGGGTCCGTTTGTGACCAAAAATGCACAATCTAAATAAGTTAAAGTTTGTTTAGGGACCTTACTGAGGAAGATAACATAGCCTCTCAGATAGCTCTGAGAAACTGCTTAGATGTAAAGGAGGAGCCAGGATATATAGGCGTTTTTGCAAAAAAAAAAAAAAAAAAAAAGAACATGTAGTTGAACATCAAAGGATTACTGCCAATCATCCATTAACAGACATAAGTTAATCAGTTTAGTGCTTTACTATGTATGGGAAGATGCAAGAATCTGGGCTCATTGAAATTGTTTCTTAGATATGCATCTTAACCATCTAGGGCCAGTGTCTAGAACACAGAATATTTCCTATTTTTCTCCATCCTGACATCTTGAATCCCCCTCATGGGTGGGGTGAGGGTTAGGGTTTTCCTGCTGCCATAGTGGCTGTTGGCTTGATCGCGGGCAACATTTGTTGTTTACTGGAATGACAGACAACTTTCCCTTTCCGCAATTCTCTTTAATTGTAAAATATGTATTTTTTTTGAATCTGTTTGAGAATAAGTTACAGACACGATGCTTTTTTATCCTTAAATAGTTAAGTGTGTATTTTCTAAACAAAATTTCACTTATATAACCATATTACAATTATCAAAACTGGGAAATTAGCATTGCTACAATATGATTTTCTATTATTTAGACTTGATTAAAATTTTCAAATTGTTCCACAATGTCCTTTATAGAAAATATTGGGTTGGCCAGAAAGTTCTTTCAGTTTTTCTGTAAAATCTTATGGAAAAACTGAAATGAGCTTTTTGGCCAATCCAGTATAAATACAGGATCCAATCCAAAATCATTCATTGCATTACAGTTAGTTGTTGTGTCTCTCTAGTCTCCTTTAATCTGAAATAGTTCCTCAGCCTTAGTCTTTCACAACTTTGATTTTTTTTAATAACTTTGATGTTTTATTTTTATTTTCAAACTTTAAACTTTTTGTTTTGTATTGGGATATAGCCAATTAACAATGTTATGGTAGTTTCAGGTGAACAGCGAAGGAACTCAGCCACATATATATGTATCCATTTGCCTCCTCCCATCCAGGCTGGCATTTAACATTGAGCAGAGTTCCACAAGCTATACAGTAGCTCCTTGCTGGTTATCCATTAAATATAGCAGTGTGTACATGAGCTTCTCAAAATCCCTAACTATCCTTTCCTTCCGGCAACCATAAGTTCATTTTCTAAGTCTGAGTCTCTTTCTGTTTTGTAAGTAAGTTCATTTGTATCGTATCTTTTTAGATTCCACATATAAGGGATGATATTTATCATATGCTATTTCTCCTCTGTCTGACTTACTTCACTCAGTATAACACTTTCTAGGTCTATCTGTGTTGCTGCAAATGACAGTATTTCATTCTTTTTAATGGCTGAGTAATATTCCATTGTATAATGTACTATATCTTCTTTATCCATTCTTCTGTTGATGGACATTTAGGTTGCTTACATGTCTTGGCTATTGTAGCAGTGCTGAAATGAACACTGAGGTGTGTGTATCCTTTTGGATCATGTTTTTCTCCAGGTGTATGCCCAGGAATGGGATTGAAGGGTCATATGTAGCTCTATTTCTAGTTTTTTAAGGCACCTCCATGCTGTTCTTCATAGTGGCTGTACCAATTTATACTCCCACCGATAGTATAAGAGGGTTCCCTTCTCTTCACACCTTCTTCAGCATTTGTTGTTTGTGCAATTTTTTATATTTTATTTTAAATTGTAAGATAATTACTTTACAATATTGTGATTTTTTTTTTTGCCATATATCAGCATGAAACGGCTATAGGTATACATATGTCCCTTCCATTTTATACCCCCTTCCCACCTCCCTCCCCCTCCCACCCCTCTAGGTTGTCACAGAGCACTGGCTTTTGTTCCCTATTGTGAAGTTTGTTGATGATAGCCATTCTGATTGGTGTGAGGTGATATCTCACTGTAGCTTTGATTTGTATTTCTTTAATAACTAGCAATGTTGAACATCTTTTCATCAGCCTATTGGCCATCTGTATGTCCTCTTTGGATAAATGTCTGTTCAGATCTTCTGTTCATTTTTTGAGTGGGCTGTTTTTTATCTTTGATGCTATTAAGCATCATAAGCTATTTGCAAATTTTGGAGACTAATCCCTTATCAGTCATATCTTTTGTAAATATTTTCTCCTAAACTGTGGATTGTCTTTTCATTTTGTTTATTGTTCCTTTTACTATACAAAAGCTTTTGAGTTTAAGTAGGTCCCATTTGTTTATTTTTGCTTTTATTTACATTATTCTGTGAGATGGATAAAATGATGTTGCTGTGATTTATGTCAGAGTGTTCTGCTTATGTTTTCCTCTAGGAATTTTATAGTGTCCAGTCTCACATTTAGGTATTTAATCCATTTTGAGCTTATTTTTGTATATGGAGTTAAGGAATGACCTAATTTCATTTTTTTTCAAACATATGGCTGTCCAGTTTTCCCAGCTCCATTTCCCAGACACTCTCGTTGAAGAGAGTGTCTTTCCAACATAGTGTCGTCTTGCCTCCTTTGTCCACAGGAGCATGGGCTTATTTCTGGGTTTTCTATCCTGTTCCATTGATCTATATTTCTGTTTTTGTGCTGATACCATACAGGTTTGATGACTGTAGCTTTGCTTTATAGTCTGAAGTCAGGGAACCTGATTCCTCCAGCTCTGTTTTTCTTACAACTTTGATATTTTAAGGAGTTCAAGCTAATTATTTTATAGTATGTCTCTGAATTTGGATTTGTCTGATGTTTCTTCATTGTAAGGTTCAGGTTATTTGTTTAGGGTGGAAATATCAGAAAAACTGTTATGTCCTTCTCAATGAGCATGGTGTTCCTTTGTTTTGACCACAGGTTTTCATACATAGATGTCAGAATAATTAATGTCGAAAAGCACACATGAAGATAAGGTCAAGTTTCCTATTGGCTCATGGGACTTTCGCTTGTGGGGTGAGACAAAAAACAAGGAACTTGGAGATACCATCCCCTTTTCTCTGATCAATCTAGGAATCTGTTATAGAAGGTGTGGGATTTCAGGAACTTTGGGCTGAGACAAGTTGGCATTTTTCAGGGGAATATTTTGATATGTGAGAATCTTGATTATTGAAAGCTTAGGTTTTTTTTTTTTTTTTTTTCTTCTAATCTTTTCTTGTAATCAGAAACCAGGACTACTTGGCTTTAGTTTCAGCTGTAGTTTAGTTGCTGTGTAACACTGGGGAACAGCCAAGTGATCCCTTACCTGGATGCCTAACCTGTAAAATAATGGTAGCTCACAAGGGAGGAGAGTGCTTTGGAAGCTTTAGCTGGAAAAAAGGGTAAAAGGTTCGAGTGGCACATAACTGAACTCCTTGTTTCTCTAGTGTCATTTTGGCAACTGCAATCAGACTTAACATGTTTCCATACAGTTCTTGATTTTGGAAGGAGGACTCACAAGTACTGGAGAACCTAAAGCCATTTATATAGAGTTATTTATAACAGAAAGGTAGATTTGAAACCAACTGACGTGGACTTCACCTCTGGCAGTCCAGTGGTTAAGACTCTGCCTTCCAATGCAGGGGGTGCAGGTTTGATCCCTGGTTGGGGAATTAAGATCCCATGTGCTCACATGGTGTGGCCAAAAAAAAAGAGAAAGAAACCAATCACCGAATATCAGTCACTGATCACTGAGCTTTAATCTTCCACTGGGTAACTGGAGGAGTTCTACAGTACTGCATATTTATAATTAAGAATGTAGAGAGATGATTTAAAAAATAACAGTAACAACCACTACTTTCTAGGCTTCAGTGTGTGGATTCATATGACATTTTTTTCCTTTTTCTCTTGTTGAATTTTGTGGCTGTTTAGGATTCTGAAAGTTTGAATTACATTGCAATTTATTTCTAAAATATTTTCTGAGCTATGACCAGAGCTATAGAAACTCATTGACCATTACCTAAAGATGTGGTGTGTTCTTGGCCACTGACCTTTTAGTTGTCATAATAGCCTGATTAAATATTTGATTTCTTATAAATGTGCTCCCTGGCATGACATTTATAATCTTGAACTTTTAATTTTGTGACATTGTGTTATGTTTAATCAGCAGTGACTGTCATAATGAGGCAATGTAATTTTCCAGTCTTTTCACAAATGTTTTCATAATTTAAATAGAAGCTGTTATCATATCAATCTAGAAAGGAATTTTTTGTATCAAAGACCAGAATAAAACCACAGCAGACTAAAAGAGATTTCCACTGGATGGACAATGAATATCCTGGTAAAGGACCCGGCTTATATATTTAGTAAATTTATTTAGTAATAATAAGTACTATTGTTATTAAAGTTTTTTATTTATTACATTTATTGAATACTTGTTTTCTGCTAATCATTGTGCCATGGGTTCTGATACATAATGTAATAAGGTCCAGATAAGGCAGATAAGTGAAGGAATATTTACAGTACAGAATATGTATCAACAGAATAAAGTTGGGGTACTGTGATACCTAATCTAATATTGGGGGTCCAGGGAAATCTTTGTGGAGGGAGTGATGCCAAGCCATCCTATCCACCATTAAGTTCTATCTACTCCACCTTCCCCTTAAATACATCCCAAATCCAACCACCTCTCCATCTCCCCTGTCTCACTTCTAGGGAGACAACAACATCACCTATCTACATAGCTGGTCCCTACTTGACTACAAACTCTAAAAGGAAAAAAAAATGTTTATATTTTGTTCAAGGAGATCTCAAATTGTACCTGCCATATAGTGGGTGGTCAATACATATTCTTGAGCAAAGAAATGGTCTCTTGTCTTACATTCACTACAATTCGATAGTGAAAGTGATGGGATGGGGAGCGAGGTGGGAGGGGGGTTCAGGATGGGGAACACATGTAAGTCCATGGCTGATTCTTGTCAATGTATGGCAAAAACCACTACAATTTTGTAAAGTAATTAGCCTCCAACTAATAAAAATAAATGAAAATAAATGCAATTGTTTTGCCTCCCACCACTCTTCATCTCTCTCACCTTACCCTCTTTGTCTTTACTCCAGAAATTCTGAAGAGATGGTTTTAGTTTTTCAGTTCTTGGCACATCTCCCTTTTCTCATGTATACACTGGGCAAACTCCTTTGAATCCTAAAAGTACAGTTCAAATACTCTTGCCTTCATGGAACTTTCAATCACATTAGAATGATAGACATCAAACAACTAAAGAGATTAAGAAGATCATTTAAAAAGTGATGTGAAATGATAAAAACAAAACAGAGTTAATCAAAAGAGTCATTGGCTGTGCAGTAAACTTCTCTAAGATATAACATGTGAGCTGACACCTAAATAATTTCAAGGAGCCAGGCAAGCAAAGATCTGGGAGAACATTGCAGAACAGAGGAAACAGAAAATGAAAATACTTTGAAGGAAAGGAATAGCTTTGAGGATGGAACAAAGTAAGCACAGGCCAAATCTTGGAGGGTCTTTTAGTTACATTAAAGAATTTGGATTTTATTTTAAATGTGATGGAAAGCTAGAAACCATCCCATCACATGTAGAATAAAACCCAAAATCTCTGCTATGACCTCCAACCCCTGCATGACCTTCCTTTTCATCAATTTCTTTTCCTCCTACTCTATGTCCAACCATACTGGTCTTATTTCTGTTCCTTGAACATGTCAAAGCTTGTCCCTGCCTCAGGACTTTGTTCTTATTGTGTCTCTTTCTGGAGCACACTTTCTCCATATCTCCCTATAGCTGACCTCAGTTCAGTTAAGTCGCTCAGTCGTGTCCGACTCTTTGTGACCCCATGAACCGCAGCATGCCAGGCCTCCCTGTCCATCACCAACTCCCAGAGTCTACTCAAACACATATCCATTGAGTCAGTGATGCCGTCCAACCATCTCATCCTCTGTCATCCCCTTCTCCTCCTGCCCTCAATCTTTCCCAGCATCAGGGTCTTTTCAAATGAGTCAGCTCTTCCCATCAGGTGGCCAAAGTATTGGAGTTTCAGCTTCAACATCAGTCCTTCCAATGAACACCCAGGACTGATCTCCTTTAGAATGGACTGGTTGGATCTCCTTGCAGTCCAAGGGACTATCAAGAGTCTTCTCCAACACCACAGTTCAAAAGCATTAATTTTTCGGTGCTTAGCTTTCTTTATAGTCCAACTCTCACATCCATACGTGACTACTGGAAAAACCATAGCCTTGACGAGATGGACCTTGACAAAGTAATGTCTCTGCTTTTCAATATGCTGTCTAGGTTGGTCATAACTTTCCTTCCAAGGGGTAAGCATCTTTTAATTTCGTGGCTGCAGTCACCATCTGCTGTGATTTTGGAGCTCCCCCAAAATAAAGTCAGCCACTGTTTCCACTGTTTCCCCATCTATTTGCCATGAAGTGATGGGACCAGATGCCATGATCTTAGTTTTCTGAATGTTGAGCTTTAAGTCAACTTTTTCACTCTCCTCTTTCACTTTCATCAAGAGGCTCTTTACTTCTTCACTTTCTGCCATAAGGGTAGTGTCATCTGCATATCTGAGGTTATTGATATTTCTCCTGGAAATCTTGATTCCAGCTTGTGCTTCCTCCAGCCCAGCATTTCTCATGATGTACTCTGCATATAATCAGGGTGACAATATACAGCCTTGATATATTCCTTTTCCTATTTGGAACCAGTCTGTTGTTCCATGTCCAGTTCTTTTTTTTTATTTATTTATTTTTATTATTATTATTTTTTCCAGTGGGTTTTGTCATACATTGATATGAATCAGCCATGGATTTACATGTATTCCCGATGTCCAGTTCTAACTGTTGCTTCCTGACTTGTGTACAGGGTTGCCATAGCAAATCACAATTGGTTTAAAACAACAGAAAATTATTCTTGTAGTTCTGGAGGCTCAAAGTTTAAAATCTAGGTGTCAGCAGGGATGAACCCCCTCTAAAGACTCTAGGGAGAATCCTGCTTTTCTTTTTCCAGTTTCTGGTGGTTCCAGGCGTTCCTTGGCCCATGGCAACACCACTCCAATCTCTGCTTCTGTCTTCACATGGTCTACATAGGAACTTCCTCTGTGTCTGTCTTCTCCATTTCTATCTCTTACAAGGAAGCTCATTGTTGGGTTTAGAGCCCATGTTAATCCCAGATGCTCTCGTCTTGAGATCTTTACCTAAATTACATCTGCAAAGAATCTTTTTCCAAATAAAGTGGCATTCTGAGGTTCAGGGTGGACAGATCTTTTGCAAGGTAGCCACCATTCAATCCATCACACTTCACATTCAGTTTAAGTTAACCATCTGGTCATTTCCTAGCACATCACCATGTCTCATTACCTAAAAGCATCTTGTTTATTAATTCTTCTTATTTATTGTCTTTTTCCCCCTAGACTATAAGCTATGTGGGGGCAGGCAACTTGTTTGTCTTGCTCACTGTTATATTTACAGTGCCCAGGACATGGCACACTTTCAGTAAATATTTGTTGAATGATGAATGAAGAAATGAAAAAATTAAGATCCCTCTTTGAGTAAAATGAATGCTCTGGGTGGTTCCATATGCATCTTATGGCTTCTTGCATCCCAAGTTCACTTTTTCCAGTTCAGAAGCACTTTCCTGCCCTTATAAAAGTCTCTTACACAGTTGAGCCATGTGGAGTCCAGAGATGCCTTGAAACTGAGTCAAAGTGATAGAGATGTACAGAACCAAGATTTGATCTCAGTTCTCTTAAGGATTGTTTTCAATGCCTCACAGAGTTTAGGTTCTGGGGACTTATCTCGAAAGCAGAAGATACCACTTCAGACTTATTCTTTTTTTTTCTGTTACTATTTCCATATTTCTTTTATTTAATTAATTTATTTTAATTGGACGTGAAATACTCTACAATATTGTAGTGGTTTTTGCCATACATTGACATTAATCAGTCATGGGTGTACATGTATCTCCCACCCTGAAACCACCTCCCACCTCCCTCCCCATCCAATCCCTCAGGGTTGTCCCAGTGCACCGGGTTTGAGTGCCCTGTTTCATGCATTGAACTTGGACTGGTGATCTATTTTACATATGGTAATATACATGTTTCAATGCTATTCTCTCAAATCATCCCACCCTCGCCTTCTCCCACAGAATCCAAAAGTCTGTTCTTTATATTCGTGTCTCTTTTGCTGTCTTGCATATAGGGTCATCGTTACCATCTTTATAAATTCCATATATATGCATTAATATGCTGTATTGGTGTTTTTCTTTCCGACTTACTTCACTCTGTATTATAGGCTCCAGTTTCATCCACCTCATTAGAACTGATTCAAATGCATTCTTTTTAATGGCTGAGTAATATTCCACTGTGTATGTACCACAGCTTTCTTACCCATTCATCTACCAATGGACATCTAGGTTGCTTCCATGTCTTAGCTATTGTAAACAGTGCTGTGATGAACATTGGGGTACACATGTCTCTTTCAATTCTGCTTTCCTCAGTGTGTATGCCCAGCAGTGGGATTGCTAGGTTGTATGGCGGTTCCATTTCCAGTTTTTTTTTAAGGAATCTCCACACTGTTCTCCATAGTGGCTGTACTAGTTTGCATTCCCACCAACAGTGGGAATCTCCACACCTTCTCCAGAATTTATTGTTTGTAGACATTTTGATAGCAGCCATTCTGACCAGCCTGAGATGGTACCTCATTGTGGTTTTGATTTGCATTTCTCTGATAATGAGCAATGTTGAACATCTTTTCATGTGCTTGTTAGCCATCTGTATGTCTTCTTTGGAGATATGTCTGTTTAGTTCTTTGGTCCAATTTTTGATTGGGTCACTTATTTTCCTGGAATTAAGCTGCAGTAGTTTCTTGTATATTTTTGAGATTAATTCTTTGTCAGTTGCTTTGTTTGCTATTATTTTCTCCCACTCTGAAGGCTCTCTTTTCACCTTGTTTATGATTTCCTTCGCTGTGCAAAAGCTTTTAAGTTTAATTAGGTCACATTTGTTTATTTTTGCTTTTATTTCCATTACTCTGGGAGGTGGGTCATAGAGGATCCTGCTGTGATTTATGTCAGAGATTGTTTCACCTATGTTTTCCTCTAAGAGTTTTATTGTTTCTGGTCTTACATTTAGATCTTTAATCCATTTTGAGTTTTTATTTTTGTGTATGGTGTTAGAAAGTGTTTTAGTTTCATTCTTTTGCAGGTGGTTGACCAGTTTTCCCAGCACCACTTGTTAAAGAGATTGTCTTTCCTCCATTGTATATTCTTGCCTCTTTTGTCAAAGATAAGGTGTCCATAGTTGCGTGGATTTATCTCTGGACTTTCTATTTTGTTCCATTGATCTATATTTATGTTTTTGTACCCATACCATACTGTCTTGATGACTGTAGCTTTGTAGTATAGTCTGAAGTCAGGCAGGTTGATTCTTCCAGTTCCATTCTTCTTTCTCAAGGTTGCTTTGGCTATTCGAGGTTTTTTTGTATTTCCATACAAATTGTGAAATTATTTGTTCTAGTTCTGTGAAAGATACCATTGGTATCTTGATAGGAATTGCATTGAATCTATAGGTTATCCTGGGTAGTATACTCATTTTCACTATGTTGATTCTTTTGATCCATGAAAATGGTATATTTCTCCATCTATTTGTGTCATCTTTGATTTCTTTCATCAGTATTTTATAGTTTTCTATATATAGGTCTATTGTTTCTTTAGGTAGATTTATTCCTAAGCATTTTATTCTTTTCATTGCAATGGTGAATGGTATTGTTTCCTTAATTTCTCTTTCTGTTTTCTCATTCTTATTGTATAGGAATGCAAGGGATTTCTCTGTGTTATTTTTATATCCTGCAACTTTACTCTATTCATTGATTAGTTCTAGTAATTTTCTGGTGGTGTCTTTAGGGTTTTCTATGTAGAGGATCATGTCATCTGCAAACAGTGAGAGTTTTAGTTCTTCTTTTCCAATCTGTATTCCTTTTATTTCTTTTTCTTCTCTGATTGCTGTAGCTAAAACTTTCAAAACTATGTTGAATAGTAGTGGTGAGAGTGGGCACCCTTTACAGACAAGCAAAAGGTGAGAGAATTCAGCACTGCCAAACCAGCTCTTCAACAAATGCTAAAGGAGCTTCTCTAGACAGGAAACACAGAAAAGGTGTATAAAGTCAAACCCAGAACAACAAAGTAAATGGCAACGGGATCATACCTATCAATAATTACCTTAAATGTCAATGGGTTGAATGCCCCAACCAAAAGACAAAGACTAGCTGAATGGATACACAAACAAGACCCCTATATATGCTGTTTACAAGAGACCTGCCTCAAAACAAGGGACACATACAGACTGAAAGTGAAGGGCTGGAAAAAGATATTTCATGCAAACAGAGACCAAAAGGAAGCAGGAGTAGCAATACTTATGTCAAATAAAATAGACTTTGAAATAAAGTCTCTGAAAGGAGACAAAGAAGGACACTACATAATGATCAAAAGATTAATCCAAGAAGAAGATATAACAATTATAAATATATATGCACCCAACATAGGAGCACTACAGTATGTAAGGCAAACACTAACAAGTATGAAAGGGGAAATTAACAGTAACATAATAATAGTGAGAGACTTTAGTACCCCACTCACACCTATGGATAGATCAACCAAACAGAAAATTAGCAAGGAAACACAAACTTTAAATGATATGATGGATCAGTTAGATCTAGTTAATATCTATAGGACATTTCACCATAAAACAATGAATTTCACCTTTTTCTCAAGTGCACACAGAACCTTCTCCAGGATAAATCACATCCTGGGCCATATATCTAGCCTTGGTAAATTAAAAAAAAAAAATTGAAATCATCTCAAGCATCTTTTCTGATCACAATGTGGTAAGATTAGATGTCAACTGCAGGGGAAAAAATAACTATTAAAAATACAAACACATGGAGGCTAAACAACACACTTTTGAATAACCAACAAATCACAGAAGAAATAAAAAAAGAGATCAAAATATGCATAGAAACAAATGAAAACATGACAACCCCAAACCTATGGGATTCAGTAAAAGCAGTGCTAAGGGGAAGGTTCATAGCAATACAAGCTTACCTCAAGAAACAAGATAAAAATCAAATAAATAACCTAACTTTACACCTAAAGCAACTAGGAAAAGAAGAAATGAAGAGTCTCAGGGTTAGAAGGAAAGAAATCATAAAAATTAGGGCAGAAATAAATGAAAAAAGAAACAAAGGAGACTACAGCAAAAATCAACAAAACTAAAAGCTGGTTCTTTGAGAAGATAAATAAAATAGACAAACCATTAGCCAGACTCATCAAGAAAAAAAGGGAGAAGGATCAAATTAACAAAACTAGAAATGAAAATAGAGAAATCACAACAGAGAACAGAGAAAAACAAAGGATCATAAGAGACTAATATCAGCAACTATATGCCAATAAAATGGACAACTTGGAAGAAATGAATGAATTCTTTGAAAAGTATAACCTTCCAAAACTGAACCAAGAAGAAATAGAAAATCTTAACAGACCTGTTGAGGTCCTTTAATGGACCAGAACCTGGTGGTCTGGAGTCGACGATAAGAAAGTGAAAGAAGGAGAGAGGCTAATATTCCCTGGGTTATGCAGCCGGCCTTCACGCTCCAGGGAATCAGCCAGAAATAGAGAGAGAGAGAGAGAAAGAGAGAGAGAAAGAAAGACACGGGGACCCAAGCTCTGATGGAACAAGGGTGATTTATTGAATTCTGTAAGAGTATATATACCGTAATACAAGGTAGCTTCTTCAGATAAAGATCAAGAGACCAGACTTTACAAGTTACCAAGGAAGCAAGGAGCAATAGAGGTCATAAGGCCAAAAGGCGATCCATATCAAAAGAGGGTCATAAATAATCCCTTTCACCAAATGGAAAAGCTAATGAAGGAAATCCTATGCAAGCATCCCATCTCTTTGATCTTCCTGGGAGAGGCTTGCCTGCTCCTCTCGCCAGACATGGACTGATAAGGAACAGAAGGCTCAAGAGAGATAGGAAATAGCACACAGGAATCTTACTGTTAAACATTCCCTGACACAGGCCCATCACAAGCATGGAAATCGAAACTGTAATAAAAAATCTTCCAGCAAACAAAAGCCCAGGACCAGATGGCTTCACAGGTGAATTCTACCAAAAATTTAGAGAAGAGCTAACACCTATCCTACTCAAACTCTTCCAGAAAATTGCAGAGGAAGGTAAACTGCCAAACTCATTCTATGAGGCCACCATCACTCTAGTACCAAAATCAGACAACAATGCCACAAGAAAATAAAACTATAGGCCAATATCACTGATGAACATAGATGCAAAAATGCTAAACAAAATTCTAGCAAACAGAACCCAATAACATAGTAAAAAGATCATACATCATGACCAAGTGTTCTTTATCCCAGGTATGCAAGGATTCTTCAATATTCACAAATCAATCAATGTGATACACCACATTAACAAATTGAAAGATTAAAAACCATATGATTATCTCAAGAGATGCAGAGAAATCCTTTGACAAAATCCAACATCCATTTATGATAAAAACCTTCCGGAAAGTAGGCATATAAGGAACATACCTCAACACAATAAAAGCCATATATGATGAACCCACAGCAAACATTATCCTCAATGGTGAAAAATTGATAGCATTTCCCCTAAAGTCAGGAACAAGACAAGGGTGCCCACTCTCACCACCTCAGACTTCTACAAGCTTACAGCATAATTGAAGAAGTGAGGTATGATCCATTAAAAAATAGCTACCAGAACAGGATCCAGCTTATATATCAGTTTATATACCAGTTTATATGTGGTTCAGCTAATCAGTAATATCAAGCTGAGAAAACTGTTTAAATTGTCACCATAAACTGTTTGGGAGGGACAGCCTTCAATATTCCGAAATCACTGTGAGATGAAGGAAAATATGATCAGTATCTTGTTGGGTGATTTTTTTTTTTTTTTTTTTTTTTTTTTTTTACTTTTTGACCATGCCCTGTGGCATGCTGGATTTAGTTCCCCAACCAGGGATTGAACCCATACCCCCTGTAGTGAAAGCATGGAGTCTTAACCACTGGACCACCAGAAAAGTCCCTGGGTAAAATATTTTGAATTGACAAAGCAACCCTTCACTTCAGGCAGTCGGCTTTCTTTTATTTAATTAATTTATTTTTGGCTGCACTAGGTCTTCTGTGCTGTGCCTGGACTCTCTCTAGTTGTGGCAAGCAGGGACTACTTTCTAGTTGAGGTGCACGGGCTTCTCATTGTCATGACTTTTCTGGTTGTGGAGTACAGGCTCTAGGCACATGGGCTTCAGTAGTTGCAGCATGCAGGCTCAGTAGTTGTGTTGCATGAACTCTAGAGCACAGGTTCAGTAGTTGTGGCACACAGTCTTCATTGCCCCATGGTATGTGGGATCTTCCCAGACCATGGATCTAATCCGTGTCCCTTACACTGGCAGGCAGATTCCTTTCACTGCCCCTTGCTCAGACCACCAGGGAATCTCAGGCAGTTGGTTTTAAATGGCCCATTTGTTTAAGTCCTTCCTCAAGTCTAAAGCAGTGCTGTGACACTGCTGTTTTGGATTCTGTTCTTGTCCTTCCCTCCTCCCAGATCCAGAGCATGCCCCAACACTGTTATGGCTCACTGATATATCCTTTGTGATCCAGAAAGATACCAGATTAAAAGATGCAAGCCCTCAACAACTCTATCTTGGCAGCTACCAAGGGGTTCTACCAAGTGAGGCAGAAGATGCATTTATGGATACCTTAGTGTTTTTCCTTGCCTGCCAAGCCCTGCTGCCCCCTGGCTAGCTATTTGAGGACCTCTTCAGAGCACTGCAGAAAGGTGGTGGTAAGCAGCCCGGACTCAGGGTTTGGAGGAGAGAAGTGGGCACTTTTGGCTTTTCACAGCTGCAATCTTGTTTTTGCTAAGCCTGTATGCCCCCTTTCGGCATGACTGGGATGCTTGACTGGCAAGAGCATGCCATTTCTGGTTGAAATAGATTTAAATAGAGTCTAACATGGGCAGTTGCATTTATTCATTTTCTAAAGCTATATTTTTCTCTTGTGGGTTAAAAATAAAAGCACATGAAAAAGCCCTGACTTCATTATGCTTTGGTCACAGCAGGGAATTTATAGCAAGAGCCCAGCTGTTTGCAGCTCATGCCAGAGTTTTTTGATCCTAATGTAATCGGGCTCACATTTTTGAATCGGGAAATAATATTCAGAGGAGCTGATTTCAGAGTTTTCAGGTTTCCAGGCCAAACAATGGCTTCCTGAATCTATTTTGGGCTGTTCTTCCCTCATACCTTTTCCTCTTCACCCTCAGAGATAGCTCTCTGCTCCTTTCCTGGAACTAGGCCTATGGTGGTGCAAATCTCTTTCCATGTACAGGCTGTTCTAACTATCTTTCTGATGGAAAAATATCTCCGTGATTTTATACCATAACTGTTGCCTTTGCTATTTGAAAACCCTTTCTATTAATCGTGCTTCCATCATTCAATCAATACTATGTATAACTCTCATTTCTTGGGTGTGGGGCCAGACCCTGTGTTAAGGGTCTCATGTGCATCATTTCCCTTGATCCTCCCAGAATTCCTCTGAGGAAAGCATTGTTATTATTCCCATTTTACAGATGAGGTATCTGAGGCTTGGAGAGATGAACTAGCTTCTCAAGGTCACACAGTGGTGGAACTGGGCTTCAAGTCCAGGTCATTAGTTTCCAGAGCCAGTAGTTTAAACCCTACTGCCATAATACCTTCTCAGGTGGCTCGGTGGTAAAGAATCTGCCTGTCAATGCAGGAGATGTGGGTTCTATTCCTGGGTTGGAAAGATCCCTTGGAGGATGAAATGGCAACCCACTCTAGTATTCTTGCCTGGGAAATCCCAAGGATGGAGAGACTGGAGGGCTACAGTCCATGGGGTTGCAGAGTTGAACTCGACTGAGCGACTGAGCATGCACAGACGCCATAATGACCACCTGAAACAGCCTTTCAAGTTCCATGGGGGATAATGAGGGGAAAAAGTAATAGTGTTTCACACAGAGCCTGAATTGGAACTGCAGAAAGCACTAAACATGGTGATGTGATGAGCCAGCACCACACTTCTGGCAACCTCCTGGTATTCTTCTGAGGGTCAGGTGAAATGACATGTAAAAGCATTTGTTTCTAGGTGCTGTGCTGTGCTTAGTCACTTAGTTGTGTCCGACTCTTTGTGACCCCATGGACTGTAGCCCAACAGGCTCCTCTGTCCATGGGGATTCTCCAGGCAAGAATACTGGAATGGGTTGCCATGCCTTCCTCCAGGGGATCTTCCCAGCCCAGGGATCATACCCAGGTATCCTGCATTGCAGGCAGATCTTTTACAATCTGAGCCACCAGGGAAGCCCAAGAATACTGGAGTGGGTAGCCTATCCCTTCTCCAGAAGATCTTCCCGACCCAAGAATCAAACAGAGTTTCCTGCATTGCAGGTGGATTCTTTACCAGCTGAGCTACCAGGGAAGCCTTTGGTTCAAGGTAGAGAGTGTAATAATGTTGGTTAGTGGTTTTACACCAGCAATAGCCCAATCCACAGCTGTTCTGTGCTGTGCTGTGCTTAATCACTCAGTTGTGCCTGACTCATTGTGACCCTTTGGACTGCAGCCCGCCAGGCTCCTCTGTTCATGGGGATTCTCCAGGCAAGAATACTGGAGTGGGTTGCCATGCCTTCCTCCAGGGGATCTTCCCAACTCAGGGCTCGAACTCAGGTCTCCTGCGTTGCAGGTGGATTCTTTATCGACTGAGCCATCAGGGAAACCCCAATCCACAGCTAGTCACCTGATTGTCAGGGAGGACAGATATAGGAGGGTGGCGCAGTGATGTCTGTTGACATCACAGACCTGTAGAGTTTCTTCTTGAATGTGGAACTTCTGCCACATCCTAGTTAGTCTGGCATTTCACACTTCTAGCTTGGCTGTGAAGATAACAATGATCATAGCTAGCACCTATATAACTCTTATTATGTAGCAGACACTGTTCTAAGTGCTTTATAAATATTAACTCCATTTTATTTGAAGGGTTGTGTGTTATGTGTGTTAGCATCACAATCCTAGATTCCTCCCTCACTGCCCCCCTACTCCATGAGTAACTAAATCCTGTTGATTCTGCTCCCTAAACATCTCTTACTCCCATCCCCTCTTCTCCATCTGCACTTGCTTTGCCACTGTTCTAGTTCAGGTTTACATCATCTCTCTTGGGGGATTATAGCAGCAGCCTTCCTAGGTTTTGCCACCACTGCTCTCAACCCCTCTCTAGGCTTCCCTGAGAGAAAAGAGGGCTTCTTTTCATTGTTGCCCTTCTTGTTGTTTTGGTTCTTAGTCTCTCTGCTATTCCATTGTGCTTAATAGAGCTATTTCTCTTTTTTTTAATCCAGCTTAATCTGTAAGACTTGACATTCTTTTATTATTGCTCAGGGAAGAGGTTTATTAATGTATGAGAAGGAAGATTGTAGGTTGGCACTCCCAGGGTGCTGTGAATTATTTCCCCTGTGGTAGCTCTGCCATGAAGAGGGTGTCAGAGGATGAGATGGTTAGATGGCATCACCAACTCAATGGACATGAACTTGGGCAAACTCTGGGAGATGGTGAGGGACAGGGAGGCCTGGCGTGCTGCAGTCTATGGGGTTGCATAGAGTCAGACACGACTGGGTGACTGAACAACAACAACAAGCTCTGCCATGACTCTTGGGATCTCTGTGCCTCTTCAGAGTCCTCTCCACCACATGAAGCTCAGGGATGCTTTCAGTCCCCACTGGGGGGTTGGTGGGGGCAGTTGCGGTTTCTTTCCACATGTTAGCCCATCTCTGTTAAGGGGAGATGGGGCATGAGGAAACCGTGCCTGCTTTGGCGTGGACTCAGACTTTTCTCCAGAAGAGCCTAGTAAGTAATGAATTATGCCCTGAATATCCTGGAACACTAAACTCAATGCCACTGTCAGCTCCCCCAAATCACAGTCATTTCCAGATAATGGCTCAGTCTATGCCTGGTTCCCCCAGCCATCCAAATAGAAAGGAGGTGAAAAACTGTCCCTTACACCCAGAATACAATTTTGCCGAGGAGGTCTATTTTCACTTTGATTCGGAACATAAATACTGTAAATATCCTCCACCCTGTTAGCCTTTTTTTTTTTCCCTCTAGAGCTATGGTTAATGGGCTAACTTTCTGACTTTCTACTTTATCAAGTTTATAGAACTGTTTAATGAAACCTATGGAAATTGGACAGTTTACTCTAATGGTCAGTTGCGACCCTTGATGTAAGTAATTTCCAGCAATATTGTATGCATCAAAATGTCCACCCTACCAGTGGTTATCCATATCCATTATGCTTCTGGTTGGCTTGAACCATTGATAACCTGTCAGATTAAGCAATTAGGCTGTCTCTACTTGCCAGAGGAAATTGTTTTCCCCTAACTGATGATATTGGTTTTGTGGTTGTACAGATAAGTACTTGGTCAAAATGTTTGGTGCATTCTTAGCTTGGAGTTATTCTTTTTGATAGATAAAGAGTAAGAACTGAAATTCAAGGAGCTGAGAGGAACCTGAAGCCACTCTGTGGGAAAATGTCATTCCAGTACACTTTATAAAAGTAGCTTAATTATCACTAGTGCTCTCTAGTGAGAGATTTCATTTGACAGGTCACCCAGGTGGGAACACATGTCTCCATGGAGCCCCAGCTAAGCTAGAGCATTCAAGTTTGTTTGGAAATGTGAACTATTTTGGATTCTTTAGAAAGTGCATCAGGGGCACTCTTGGGGTTTTGCCATTTTGTACACTTTCAAAAGCAAGATGAAGAACAGAAAAGGGGGAAAGTTTAGTGGAAAGCATTAACCCTCCTGTATGCTGTTTGTTTTGGGTCTCATCGAAATTTTTTGGTTTTTTGATTTTCCATTTCCGTTTTCCTGTAACATTACAGAAGCATGTGTTAATTCTTACTTTTATGACCTTGTACATCCTAGTCACCTCACCTGCTGTGTCCTCATTTACCCCTTTACCAGTTTACATACAACAATCACGTTGAAGACCTGGCTTGAAAACCACTTCTGGGGAGACCCTCTAGAGTAACTCCACCCATTCTGGTCATGAATTTATTCAGTCTCTTATTCCTACATGATCATTTCACATTGATTGATGCATTGCTTTATGATGTTTCAAAAGTTTGCATTTTCTGTTTTTATTTTCCTAATTATGAAAGTGATTTGAGTGCAATTCAGAAGACAGAAAATACATTTAGGCAAAAAGGAAAAAACCAGAAATCAGCCATAATCCTACTACTCAAAGATAACCATCTGGTATATATCATTCTTTCATCCACTCATTCATTCAGGAAAGATTTATTGAGCAAAGATTTATTGGCTCTCTTGTAAGGCTTGGAGATATAATGCATACATGCTAAGTTGCTTCATAGACATAATGACCATGGTTGCTTTTGTGCACAATTGCAGAGTTGAATAGTTGCCCCACTGAATAGTTCTGCAGGCACGTTTGTAAAGCTTAAAATATTTATTCTCCATCCCTTTACAGAAAAAGTTTGCTGACCCCTGTTCTGGGACTGGAAAGAAGGCTAAGGTGACAGGAAAGGAGGAATGTGGTGGATGATGAGATGGACTCTAAGACAAGGACTAGACAGATTGTGCAGGTTAAGGATTTTAAAATTTATTTTAAGAATGACAGAAAAGAGCACTGAACCATTTTAATCAGGGACTTGAGAACAGCTCATCCTTACAATTCATACTGGTTTCTAGTCTTTTTCTTTTTAATTTAGCAGTTCATCATGTGTATTTTCCCATTTTTAAATCATGTAATCTTTAAAGGTGTGTTTACTCTTCTGTTGAATCCTAAAGGAAATAAACCCTGAATATTCTTTGGAAGGACTGATGCTGAAGCTCCAATACTCTGGCCACCTGATGCTGGCTTATTGGAAGAGACCCTTATGTTGGGAAAGATTGAAGGAAGGAGAATAAGGGGATGACTGAGCGACTGAATAACACTCTTATGTGGGGCTTCCCAGGTGATGCTATCAGTACAGAATCCACCTGCCAATGCAGGAGTTGCAAGGTTCAATCCCTAGGTTGGGAAGAGCCACTGGCATAGGAAATAGCAACCCACCTCAGTATTCTTGCCTGGAAAATTCCATGGATAGAGGAGACTGGTGGGCTATAGTCCATGGGGAAGGAAAGAGTCAGACAGGACTGAGCGACTGAACACATACTACTCTTCTGTGGTCATATGGCTGTTGAAATTATATGTACTCAGCAGTGAACATCTTGTACATATTATTGCTAATTTCCTTATGACAGTTTCTTAGGAGTAGAATTTTAAGGTCAATGGATATGTACATTTTATATGACTCTTGCTTATCTTGTATTTCCATTCATCCAAAAGTGATGTTTACAGGACTTCCCTGGAGTGGTTGAGACTCCACCCTTCCAAAGCAGGGGGCACGAGTTGGATTCCTGGTTGGGGAACTAAGATCCCACATGCCCTGCAGCTTGGCCAAAAAATAAAGTATATAAAATAAAGTGTACAATTCAGTGGTTAAAAAAATAGATGTGATGTTTACGATCACCAGCGAGTTGTGAGAGTACCTAGTTCCACTACTCTAGTGAAACATTTAATTCAGTTTGGTTCAGTTCAGTCGCTCAGTTGTATCCAACTCTTCGTGACCAACTCATGGACTTCAGCACGCCAGGCTTCCCTGTCCATCACCAACTCCTGGAGCTCGCTGAATCTCATGCCCATCAAGTTGGTGATGCCATCCAATCATCTCATCCTCTGTCGTCCCCTTCTCCTTCTGCCTTCAATCTTTCCCAGCATGAAGGTCTTTCCCAATGAGTCAGTTCTTTGCATCAAGTGGCCAAGGCATTGGAGTTTCAGCTTCAGCATCAGTCCTTCCAATGAACACCCGGGACTGATCTCCTTTAGGATGGACTGGTTGGATCTCCTTGCAGTCCAAGGGACTCTCAAGCATCTTCTCCAACACCACAGTTCAAAAGCATCAATTCTTCAGTGCTCAGCTTGCTTTATAGTCCAACTCTCACATCCATACATGACTACCATAGCTTTGACTAGATGGACCTTGGTCAGCAAGGTAATGTCTCTGCTTTTTAATATGCTGTCTAGGTTGGTCATAGCTTTTCTTCTAAGGAGCAAGTGTCTTTTAATTTCATGGCTGCAGTCACTATCTGGAGTGATTTTGGATCCACCCCCAAAATAAAGTCTGTCATTGTTTCCATTGTTTCCCCATCTATTTGCCATGAAGTGATGGGACCAGATGACATGATCTTCGTTCCTTGAATGTTGACTTTTAAGCCAGCTTTTTCACTCTCCTCTTTCACTTTCATCAAGAGGCTCTTCAATTCCTCTTCCCTTTCTGCCATAAGGGTGGTGTCATCAGTGTATCTCAGGTTATTGATAGTTCTCCTGGCAATCTTGATTCCAGCTTGAATTGCATCCAGTCTGGCATTTCACATGATGTACTCTGCATATAAGTTAAATAAGCAGGGTGACAATATACAGCCTTGACGTACTCCTTCTCCTATTTGGAACCAGTCTGTTGTTCCATGTCCAGTTCTAACTGTTGCTTCCTGACCTGCACACAGATTTCTCAGAAGGCAGATCAGGTGGTCTGGTATTCCCATCTCTTTAAGAATTTTCCACAGTTTATTGTGATCCACACGGTCAAAGGCTTTGGCATAGTCAATAAAGAAGAAATTGATGTTTTCCTGGAACTTTCTTGCTTTTTCGATGATCCAGCAGATGTTGGCAATTTGATCTCTGGTTCCTCTGCCTTCTCTAAAAGTAGCTTGAACATCTGGAAGCTCATGGTTTACGTATTGCTGAAGCCTCACTTGGAGAATTTTAAGCATTACTTTACTGGCGTGTTAGATGAGTGCAATTGTGCAGTAGTTTGATCATTCTTTGGCATTGCCTTTCTTTGGAGATTGGAATGAAAACTGACCTTTTCCAGTCCTGTGGCCACTGCTGAGTTTTCCAAATTTGCTGGCATATTGAGTCCAGCACTTTCACAGCATTGTCTTTCAGGATTTGAAATAGTTCAGCTGGAATTCCATCACCTCCACTAGCTTTGTTCGTAATGATGCTTCCTAAGGCCCACTTGACGTCACACTCCAGGATGTCTGGCTCTAGGTGAGCGATCACACCATCGTGATTATCTGGGTCATGAAGATCTTTTTTGTACAGTTCTTCTGTGTATTCTTGCCACTTCTTAATATCTTCTGCTTTTGTTAGGTCACTACAATTTCTGTCCTTTGTTGAGCCCATCTTTGCATAAAATGTTCCCTTGGTATCTCTAATTTTCTTGAAGAGATCTCGTCTTTCCCATTCTATTGCATTCCTATATATCTTTACATTGATCACTGAGGAAGACTTTCTTATCTCTCTTCCTATTCTTTGGAACTCTGCATTCAAATGTGTATGTATTTCCTTTTCCCCTTTGCTTTTTGCTTCCCTTCTTTTCACAGCTATTTATAAGGCCTCCTCAGACAGCCATTTTGCTTTTTGCATTTCTTTTCCATGGGGATGGTCTTGATCCCTGTCTCCTGTACAATGTCACGAACCTCCGTCCATAGTTCATCAGGCGCTCTGTCTATCAGATCTAGACCCTTAAATCTATTTCTCACTTCCACTGTATGGTCATAAGGGATTTGATTTAGGTCATACCTGAATGATCTAGCTGTTTTCTCCACTTTCCTCAATTTCAGTCTGAATTTGGCAATAAGGAGTTCATGATCTGAGCCACAGTCATCTCCAGGTCTTGTTTTTGCTGACTCTATAGAGCTTCTCCATCTTTGGCTGCAAAGAATATAATCAATCTGATTTCAGTTCTGACCATCTGGTGATGTCCATGTGTAGAGTCTTCTCTTGTGTTGTTGGAAGAGGGTGTTTGCTATGACCAGTGCGTTCTCTTGGCAGAACTGTATTAGCCTTTGCCCTGCTTCATTCTGTACTCCAAGTCCAAATTTGCCTGTTACTCCAGGTGTTTCTTGACTTCCTACTTTTGCATTCCAGTTCCCTATAATGAAGAGGACATCTTTTTTGGTTGTTAGTTTTAGAAGGTCTTGTAAGTCTTCATAGAACTGTTCAACTTCAGCTTCTTCAGCCTTACTGGTCAGGGCATAGACTTGGATTACTGTGATATTGAATGGTTTGCCTTGGAAACGAACAGAGGTCATTCTGTTGTTTTTGAGATTGCATCCAAGTATTGCATTTTGGACTCTTTTGTTGACTATGATGGCTACTCCATTTCTTCTAAGGGATTCCTGCCTACAGTAGTAGATATAATGTTCATCTGAGTTAAATTCACCCGTTCCAGTCCATCTTACTTCGCTGATTCCTAGAATGTTGATGTTCACTTTTGTCATCTCCTGTTTGACCACTTCTAATTTGCCTTGATTCGTGGACATAACATTCCAGGTTCCTATGCAATATTGCTCTTTACAGCATCAAACCTTGTTTCTGTCACCAGTCCCATCCACGACTGGGTGTTGTTTTTGCTTTGGATCCATCCCTTCATTCTTTCTGGAGTTATTTCTCCACTGATCTCCAGTAGCATATTGGGCACCTACTGACCTGGGGAGTTCATCTTTCAGTGTCCTATCTGGAGCAGCCATGAAGAGATGCCCCACATCCAAGGTAAGAGAAAACCAAGTAAGAGGTAGGCACTGAGAGAGGGCATCAGAGGGCAGACAGACTGAAAGCACAATCACAGACAACTAGCCAATCTGATCACATGGACCACAACCTTGTCTAATGCAATTAAACTAAGCCATGCCATGTGGGGCCACCCAAGATGGTTGGTCATGGTGGAGAGGTCTGACAGAATGTGGTCCACTGGAGAAAGGAATGGCAAACCACTTCAGTATTCTTGCCTTGAGAACCCCATGAACAGTATGAACAGTATTTAGATAGTAAATCAGTTTTTTTCTTTGGATTTTCTGTCCTTGGGGTTATGCTTATTTGCTCCATACTAAGATTATATAACATGCACATATATTTTTTACTGGTTTGAAACTAGTTTTCTTTATATTTTAATCTTTAATCCATCTGGTATTTATTTTGGTAGTGGCATAAGATAGAGATTCAACAGATTTTTTTAAAAAGAGGAAATCTCTTTTTAGAGGAGAAGAAGAAATATCTCTTAGAAAAATTGGGAACTCTTTCACTAGAAACCCCAAACACTGTTTTTGGAAGAAGAATGGTTTTTGGATGAGTTTCAGGCATTTGAGATGTTCCAAAACCAATTAAGTTTACTTATTTTAAGAACAGAATTATTGTATATGTTTATTTTTAAATCACTCCCCCATTCCAAAGTTGATATTACCAAACCACTTCTACCTCTAAACAGCTACTACTTATTATTACATTATTATATTATATATATAGAATATATTATTATATATTATATATAATTATATAATATATTATATATATCATATATTATTATTATATTATATGATTCTTATATATATTATATTATATTATATTATTATATTATTACATTATTCTTACAGCCTCATTATTCCATCAAGAGGAACTCTACAAAAATGACTTTTTGTGTATAAAAGTGTTTATGTCACCTTTTGGCCTTTTATCTTGTATCCATTTCAGGCATGCATTTACGAATAGAATTTTGTTTCTGGCTTTAAATGTTTCTCCCTCACTTCTCTTTATTCTTTGTCTTGTAAATATAGAGGTCTCATTGTTTTATTTACTTCACAAACACTTAAAAATATTTACTATGTACTAGGCACCACTTTAAGTGCTTTAAAAATATTAACTCATTTACTTCTTTTATAAAAAAAATTAGTGCTAAACTTTTATTATAGGTTTCTCTAAAAGGCCCCTGGAAAGTACAGAGAATATAATTATACTAGGCAATTAATAGAATCCTCTCAATAGTGGGGCTAAGTAGCCAAGACTATGTATAGAAATCGTTTTTTTTATAGGTTACAGGTGTACAATATAGCAATTCACAATTTTTAAAGGTTATACTCCATTTATTAGGTCATTTATTTCTCACAACAGCCCTATGATATAGGTGAAGCTATTATCCTCATTTTACATATGAGGAAACTGAGGAGCACTGAGAAGTTCAGTGACTTGTTCAAAGATACACAGGTAGCGAGTCACCATCATATTCTGTTACCTTAAATGACAGAGTAGAGAAGGATTATTTTTTGGCATGGAAAGTTCTATGTAGGGCAGAAATGAATACCACCAAAGGAAGAAGAAATTGAAGTCTAAACTCATGAGCATCATTAATCCATCTTAAAACATGAATCATGTGGTTTAGAGTCTGTTGCCCTCACATAAACCCTTTTGCTCAGACGCTCAGTCTTGTCTGACTCTTTGTGACCCCATGGACTGTAGCCCACCAGGCTTCTCTGTCCATGGGATTCTTCCGGCAAGAATACGCAAGTGGGGTGCCATTTCCTCCTCCTGGGGATCTTCCCGACCCAGGGATGGAGCCAGCATCTCCTGCATTAGCAGGCAGATTCTTTACCACTAGGTCCACCTGGGAAGTCCTATAAACCCTTTTAGTTATTTTTTTTTTTAAATTGAAGTATAGTTGATTTACAATGTTGTGTTAGTTTCAGGTACACAGCATAGTGATTCATTTATACATATATATTTATTTATATTATATACATGTTTATATATATAATATATAAACATATCCTGGGGCTTCCCAGGTAGCACTAATGGTAAAGGATCCACCTGCAATTCAGGAGATGCAGCAGGAGCCCTGGATTCTATCCCTGGGTTAGAAAGATCCCCTGGAGAAGGAAATGGCAACCTGCTCCAGTATTTTTGCCCTAAAGATTCCATGGACAGAGGAGCCTGGAAGGCTACAGTCCACAAGGCTGCAAAGAGTCGGACACAACTGAGTGACTGAGCACACAAGAATATATACATTCTTATATATGTATGTATATTCTTTTTCAGATTCGTTTCTATTATAGGTTATTATGAGATATTGAACAGAATTCCCTGTGCAGTAGGTCCTTGTTGGTTATCTATTTTAGACACAGAAGTGTGTATATTTTAATCCCAAACTAGTAATTTATCCTTCCCCTCCTTTCCCCTTTGGTAACCATAAATCCGTTTTTCTATGACTGTGACTCCTGTTTTGTAAATAAGTTCATTTGCACACCTTTTATTGAGATTCCACATAGAAGCAATATCATATGCTATTCTTTTTCTGTGTCTGGCTTACTTCACTCAGTAGGACGATCTCTGGGTCCATCTGTGTTGCTGCAAGTGACACTATTTTGTTCTTTTTTTATGGCTAGTATTCCATTGCATATATGTATCACATATTCGTTGTCCATTCCCCTATTGATGGATATTTAGGTTTATTCCACATCCGGCTATTATAATAGTGCTACAAGGAACATTTGGGCACATGTATCTTTTTTACTTTAGTTATCTTTTTATCTCTATTTTAACTGTCCTATCAGTGTCCATGTACTTATTTCCTTGGATTGTATATGTGCTTTTATTGTAAGCCATATAGAACCTCTTTAGATGTAGGTAGGGTATAAATTAGACTTAAAAATCCGAAATGTACTCAAAACATCTCAATTGAACTAATCTTAAAACAAATAAATTTGTAACCTTAAAACAAAGGAAAGTAATTTGTACAATTGTTCATGTGAGTTCTGTGATAACCATCAAAAACTGGAAACAATTAATTAGTCAGTAAGAGGTAAATGGTTGAAAAAAATCATGTATGTCAATGATATGGAATGCCTTAGGACTATTAAAAATGACAAACATGGTGACTATATTGATATATGGGCATTTGTATCTGAAGTAATATTAAATGAAAAAGACAAGATAAAACTACAGGTATATACTTATAAATATGTGATAATATCTGAATATATATGACATTGAGGATATATATGGATTGATATCTGTAGCTAAATGTAGTATTTAAAAAATATTTATTTATTTTTATTTATTTATTTGGCTGATTCAGGTCTTAGATGCAGCATGTAGAATCTTTTAGTTTTGGTATGCAGGGTCTTTTTTTTTTTTTAATTTCAGCATGCACAAACTTTAGTTGTGGCATGTGGGATCTAGTTCCCTGACCAGGGATTGAACCTGGGCCCCCTGAATTTGGAGTGTGGAGTCTTAGCCACTGGACCACCAGTTGTTGTTCAGTTGCTCATTCATGTCTGACTCTTTTTGACCCCATGGACTGCAACATGTCAGGCTTCTCTGTCCTTCACCATCTCCTGGAGTTTGCTCAAAGAGTCCATTGAATTGGTGATGCCATCCAACCATCTCATCCTCTGTGGTCCCCTTCTCCTCCTGCCCTCAATCTTTCCCAGCATCAGGGTCTTTTCAAATGAGTCAGCTCTTCCCATCAGGTGGCCAAAGTATTGGAGTTTCAGCTTCAGCGTCAGTCCTTCCAATGAACACCCAGGACTGATCTCCTTTAGGATGGACTGGTTGGATCTCCTTGCAGTCCAAGGGACTCTCAAGAGTCTTCTCCAACACCACAGTTCAAAAGCATTGATTCTTCGGTGCTCAGTTTTCTTTATAGTCCAACTCTCACATCCATACATGACTATTGGAAAAACGATAGCCTTGACTAGATGGACCTTTGTTGACAAAGTAATGTCTCTGCTTTTCAATATGCTATCTAGGTTGGTCATAACTTTCCTTCCAAGGAGTAAGCGTCTTTTAATTTCATGGCTGCAATCACCATCTGCAGTGATTTTGGAGCCTAGAAAAATAACATCAGCCACTGTTTCCACTGTTTCTCCATCTATTTGCCATGAAGTGATGGGACCAGATGCCATGATCTTAGTTTTCTGAATGTTGAGCTTTAAGTCAACTTTTTCACTCTCCTCTTTCACTTTCATCAAGAGGCTCTTTAGTTCCTCTTCACTTTCTGCCATAAGGGTGGTGTCATCTGCATATCTGAGGTTATTGATATTTCTCCCGGCAATCTTGATTCCAGCTTGTGTTTCTTCCAGCCCAGCGTTTCTCATGATGTACTCTGCATATAAGTTAAATAAACAGGATGACAATATACAACCTTGACATACTCCTTTTCCTATTTGGAACCAGTCTGTTGTTCCACGTCCAGTTCTAACTGTTGCTTCCTGACCTGCATACAGGTTTCTCAAGAGGCAGGTCAGGCTGTCTGGTATTCCCATCTCTTTCAGAATTTTCCACAGTTTATTGTGATCCACACAGTCAAAGGCTTTGGCATAGTCAATAAAGCAGAAATAGATGTTTTTCTGGAACTCTCTTGCTTTTTTGATGATCCATTTGATGTTGACAATTTGTACAAGAGAGTATTAAGTGCTAAATGGTGTAGCAGAAATGTTAAGTGCTGCAAGAATCCAGAGGATGGGGAGGGGAAGGAGGCCAGAGAGAGGAAAGGCTTCTTGGAGTTACTGTTTTGAGCTGGGCTTGTCAGGATGGGGAAGATCTGGCTGGGAGGAGGTGAAGAGTAAATGAGAGGTGCTTATCACAATGCCCAAGGACTAATTAAAGATTCTTTTAAGTACTTGACACTCAAAGAATGTCAGGACTCGATTTACAAAAAGTTCTGCTTACACATGCAAACATTTTGGATCATACTGGACTGGGACAGGAATATCTGGGGTCTTGCTTCATCCTCCCACTAAGTATTTGTGTTCACATGTTCAAATTTCCTTCTATTTTTTTTTATTAGTTGGAGGCTAATTACTTCACAACATTTCAGTGGGTTTTGTCATACATTGACATGAATCAGCCATGGAGTTACATGTATTCCCCATCCCGATCCCCCCTCCCACCTCCCTCTCCACCCAATTCCTCTGGGTCTTCCCAGTGCACCAGGTGAAGTAAGCCAGAAAGATAAATTTCCTTGTATTTTTGAGGCTTCTGTTTCCTCACTATAAAGTGAGAGGGCTGAACTTAATAACTTCTAAGATCCATTCCTACTCTGAAGACAGCCTCGTCCATTGCTAATGTCTCTGGGCCTGGCACTGTATACTTATCAATTCACTTAACAACCCTTGTGATGGAATACTCTTGTATCACCTGTTTTACAGAGGAGGGTACAAAGGTTCAGGAAGGTTATGTATTTTACATATTTTACGCAAGAGGGTCATGGACCTGTATCACTAGTACCATGTGATAGAGTTTCTGTATGGAGGAGATTTACAAAGAAGTAGCAGAACGCATGTGGTCCCCTGAACTCTCATCATGCCACAGCACAGACCAACCATAGATGTTCTACATGCATATGTGTTCTGTGTGGCCAAGGTTCTGGCATGGTTGGGCTCTGTCTGGGCCAGTACACTGGAATTGGGATAGAGAGCAGTCCAAGTGTGAGAGTGAGTCCTATCCCCAATTCAGATTACATTTATAGGTTAACCTAAGAGGAGCTGGACTTCCCTGGTGGCTCTCATGGTAAAGAATCCACATGCAATGCAGGAGACCCAGGTTCGATCATGGGTGGGGAAGATCCCCTGGAGGAGGAAATGGCACCCCACTCCAGTATCCTTGCCTGGAGAATCCCACGGACAGAGGAGACTGGTGGGCTAGAAGAGTCAGACATGACTTAGTGACTAAACCACCACCAAGAGGAGATAGGGGCCACCTAGTTTTTTAAGTGACAAGCAATATGTCAAAGGATCTCTCAGCCCTGGGGCCACACCAGGAACAGGCATCTAGGGCATCAGGGTCTACATACTGAAGTTGATAGGAACAGACTTGCGTACCCAAGAATGGTGACATTAGCTGAAAACCTAATCTCTTTGCAGTCAAGTTCAGTGCAGCTGAGCCGACTCTTGGTCATATTACCAAAAGGTGGAGGAAGAGTTGGGATCAAACACAGGCAGTGTGGTGCCAGAGCCCTAACTCTTAACCAATGAACCATGCACTGTCAATTCTTATGTGAGGTGCTCACTCACTTCAGTCATGTGTGACTCTTTGCGACCTTGTGGCCTGTAGTCCGCCAAGCTCCTCAGTCCAAGGGATTCTCCAGGAAAGAACACTGGAGTGGATTGCCATACCCTCCTCCAGGGGATCGTCCCTATCTAGGGGTCGAACCTGGGTCTCCTGAATTTCCTGCATGGCAGGCGGATTCTTTTACTTCTGAGCCACCGGAGAAGCCCTGTCAATTCCTATACTTCTGCTAAATATAGTGGTGGTTTTATAATGTAGGGAAAGCAAGATAACTTTCCAGCCAGTACAGTCTGAATTTGAATCCTGGCTCCTCCACTTACCACATGTGAGATAAGTTATTTAATCTCTCTAAGCCTGTTTCCCTAATTGCACAGTGATAAAAATAATCCCTGTGTGGGTACAAGTGAAGTCGCTTCAGTCGTGTCCCACTCTTTGTGACCACATGGACTACAGCCCACCAAGCTCTTCTGTCCATGGGATTCTCCAGGCAAGAATACTGGGGTGGGTAGCCATTCCCTTCTCCAGGGGATCTTCCAAGCCCAGGAATCAAACCCTCATCTCCTGCTGCTCCTACATCGCAGGCGGATTCTTTACTGCCGAGCCACGGGGCAAGCCCCCAAATAATCCCTACCTCCCAGGTTTACTCTTGAGGAGTAAGCCAGATAATAAATGGAAAGTTCCTAGAACCCTGCCTGAGGGTATAGGAGGTGCTTAGAAAATGTGGCTCTTGTGATTATGAGCGGCACCGCTCCTGTCAGTCAGCTCGCCTTCTAAAAGGGCTCAGTTCTGAGATAATCCACAAGGTGTCCCCCTCTCAAAAGAAAGTTCTCTAGCAGGGCTATGTGTTATAAATATGTATATCTGAAGATCTGAGTTCTTGAAAAATGACTTTCACGTCCATGCCTGCCTGTGCAAAAACATATATTGAACCATGTGCCCAGGAGGAAATCATAGTTGGCTTTGCAACTGATGCACATATGGCTCTCGAGGCAGTTGCTTTCCAGGCTGTGTGTGGGCTGCCACTGCATCCCTACAGTACAGTCCAAGCAGGGTGTAGTGGAAGGACTTTGAGGATCTGTAATTATGTTCCTTTCTCAAGTCCTGAGGGAAATATATGAATCTTGAGGGGTGTGCATGTGCGTGGACGTGTGTGTGTTTGCATGTGCAGGCACATTTGTGTGCCCATGTGCATACTGGGGGCAGACAGGTTGGGGGACAGAGGTTGCCCCCACCCCTCCAAAAATTTTGCACTAGACATGGAAGCATCCTTTCGCTTCTTCCTAATTCTGAGGAGTTTATTTTAGGTGGGTCCTTGTGGTACAGGACACAAGTTCAGAAAGATACTCTTCTGCTGTTTGTGTGGAACAGATAATACCAGGCCTAAAATAATGACATGCATTCAGGACGATGGAACAATAAGAAATCTAAGTGTGGAAGCTGCTTCTGCAGCAGGACAATATAGTTGTAGAGTCATTTATTTATTTATTTATTTTTAACCACTTGAAAAAACATTTCCTCTTGGTCAACACAGGAGGAAGAAAACAGCTGTTTTTGATTCTTTCTTGCCTTCCATTCCACTTATTTGCATGCTGAGTAAAGGGCCTACAACCTGGCGACTATTTTGCCCATTAGTCTTTTGTACATGGGCTTGTGTCTCCTAAGGATAATTTCCTTTGTTGTTTCTCAATGAAGGGCGACACTGTCTTGGCTGCTAAAGCTGCATCGCACTGCTTTGTTCTGGGAAGAGAAAATGGCCTTTTTTTTTTTTTTTTTTTCTCACAAACTTTCCAATATTCCGGATATTTTAGGCAAAGTTCATCATGGCCCTGCTTGGGGCAGAGCAGGTCTGGGTTGGGACTGCTGAAAGATCTTTTGGCCTCTGAGAAACTAAGATACTGAGACTCACAAGAAAAGTCTTTTGCACCCTTCAAGAAATCCTCTCTTCCCAGGTGCTCAGAGCCCTTATGCTGCCTCGACTGTGCCTGCGTTGTTTCATCTAGACTGACCCTTTCTGGACAACACTCTAAGAGCCAGATTTTTTTTTTTTCAGATCTATGTCCTTTGCCTGAATTTCTGATCCTCAGTGTCTTTCCCTCTGTTTCCCAAAATTGTCCTTGCCTTCATGCTTTTCAAATTGGATTTAGCAAAGCCTGAGTGTACATGACAGTGTGGCAGGGGGTATGTATAGCCTCCTCTGGACTGTCACTTTTTCTTGGTGGCAATTCATTTGAATATATTCCAGAACAGAATGCAAAATTCTCTCAAATCTTTAAGATAAAATAAGTAATGCCCTTTGAGTACTTACTGTATACAAGGCTCTAAGTGCTTGGTATGTATTAATGAGGCTCATCCTCGCAGCAACCTGAAGTAGGTTACTATATTCAACCCAATTATGTGCTGTGCTGCGCTTAGTCACTCAGTCATTTTCAACTCTTTGCCACCCTATAAACTGTAGCCTTCTGGGCTCTTCTGTCCATGGGGATTCTCCAGGCAAGAATACTGGAGTGGGTTGCTATGCCCTGTGCCAGGGGATTGTCCCAACCCAGGAATCGAACCCAGGTGTCCTGCATTGCAGGCAGTTTCTTTACTGTCTGAGCCACCAGGGAACCCAATTACATGAATGAGAAAACTGAGGCTTGGGGTGATTAAACGACTTGTTCAAGATCAAAGAGCTGGGTAAGTGGAAGTCTGGCTGAAAATCCATACTCTTAGCTACAATCTTGTATTTGCTGACAAGGAAAGATTGGGCTGTACCCTCCAGACCTGAGGAGATTTCTCTGTCCTTAGTGTAAAGTGCAGCTGTTCTGTTAAATGGATGTATAGCTTGGCCTGGACCTTTGGACAAGGTAACCTTCACTTAAAGGAATAATTCTGATATTGGGTTGGGGGAGGGCATGTTGCAGGTCAGTGGAGATAGCTTGAGATAATGTAACCAAGTCCAAAGTTGCTCTGTTCACCGCATCACAGGCCAATGAATCCAAGAGACAAGGTGTTGAGGCAAGGAATATGACTTTATTTGGAAAGCTGGCAGACCAAGAATATTGTCTCAAAATAACCATCTTATGGGGATCTCGATGCCAGGTTCTTTTATAGAGCCGAGATGGGGGGAAGTGAGGAAACAAAGTAAAAAGGCCATTGATCTTGCAAATATCTTTTAGAATGGCAAGCCTCAGGCAGGGGATGTTTGACTTCTTCCTTCCTGCCATCCACAAGTGGACAGGGTCCTGAACAAAGGCACTTTAGTTAACAGAGGAGAGGGGTGCAAGGTTCCCTGAGGCAGGCCATTTATGTATGATTATAATAACAAAAGCAATGAAAAGCAAGTCCAAGAAACACTTCTGACGTGAAGTCAGAATTGGTTTTCCCTGCAATGGTAGTTACCGCTCCACGTTGTTAAATAAAACCAGAAGTTAGTCATCTTCTGTCTACTCATAAGATCAGGGATATAAATGGGTTTGGCAGATAGGAGCTTTAGTCCACATCACTAAAGGTAATCCATATGTTGAAGCCCTAACCCTGCAATGTTGGCTTCCCTGGTGTCTCGGCTGGTAAAGAATCCACCTGCAATGCAGGAGACCTGGGTTTGATCCCTGGGTTGGGAAGATCCCCTGGAGAAGGGAACAGTTACCCACTCCAGTATTCTGGCCTGGAGAATTCCATGGACTGTATAGTCCACGGGGTCGCAAAGAGTCAGTGACTGAGCAACTTTCACTTTCACTTTTCAATCCCGAAATGTGGCTATATTCGGAGATTCAGCTTAGGAGAAACTAATTAAGGTTAAATGAAGTCATAAGGCTGGGACCCTGATTGGTTGGGACTAGTATTCTTATAAGAGACATCTTGAGTGCTCTTATGCTTGTGTGTATGTGTTTTCTTTCTCTCTTCCTTCCTCCCTTCTCTTTCCACCTTTCTTCTCCCTTGCTTTCCATGCATGTGCACAAAGAAGAGGTCATGTGAACACACAGCAAGATGGAGGTTGGTCTACAAGCCAAGAGAAGAGGCCTGAGAATGAAGCTGATCTTTCCAGTGCCTTGATTTTGAACTTCTTAGTCTCCAGAACTTTGAGAAATGTATTCCTGTTGTTTAAACCACGCAGTCTGTGATATTTTGTTAGAGCAGACCTAGCAAGTCTTCCCTGGTGGCTCAGTGGTAAAGAATCTACCTGCAATGCAGGAAACACAGGTTTGATCCCTGGGCCAGGAAGAGCCCCTGGAGACAGCAGTGGCAACCCATTCCAGTATTCTTGCTTGGAGAATCCCACAGACAGAGGAGCCTGGCAGACTATAGTCCATGGGGTTGCAAAGAATGGGACATGACTGAGCTACTAAACAACAACAAAGTAAGTTAATACAGGCAAGATCTGTCATTTTCCTTTATTTTATAGATTAAATGTAATCTTCTTAGAGCTCCCAACATGTTTTTATGGGCAGGAAATTCAAGCTCAGTTATTTAGGGGATTCCCCATGAGATAATTGGTGAGTCCTGGGCTTTTGTTAGGCCAGAAAATCAGGTGAGGGCCAGGTCCTTAGTGCTAAGTGGTTTCAGCTTTGCTTGCTCCTTGGGATCCCAGAGGTTGCCATTAGCAGGCTCCTGTTGAATGGTTTTGGGCACTGCTTCTCTTAGTGGACCCAAAGATGCTCAAGGTCTTTCCTTTTGACTGCTGACCTGTGTGTGTGGTTCACTGTGTTTGCACGCAGAGCACTGTCTTTGTCGCTCAGTTCTGTGACCTCTTTCAGTCTCAGTGGGAAGGAATGCAACTCTGTCTTAGGCTCATTGGCTTCCCCTTCCCAGCTCAGAGCTCTTCTCTGTATGGAATGATACAGCAGAATCCTCTTCACTAATCCTTTAGACCAGGAGTTGAAGAACTTTTTGTGTAAAGGTTCAGATATTTTGGTTTGTGGGTTATATGGTCTCCCATATAACCCAGCTGAGGTTGCAAACACCTCAGCTGGAGAGCAGTCACATACAATATGTAAATGAGTGAATGTGCTCTTCCAATAAAACTTCAGTTATGAGCACCAAATTTGAATTTAATGTAATTTTCATGTCATGAAATATTATTCTTTTTTATTTTCTTCCCCCCAACCATTGTTTAAAAAAAAATTAAAAAACATTCTTAGTTCACAGGCTATACAAAAACAGTGAGCAGGCTGGATTTTGAGCTGAGATGTAGATTTCTGATCTGTTTTAGACTTTGCAACTCGAAGTGTGGGTGCATGGACCAGCAGTGTTAGCATCATCTGTGAACTTGATAGAAATGCGGAACTTCAGGCCTCACTACAGACCCATCCAATAGGAATTGGAGTTTTAGTAAGATCTCTGGTGAGGCACATTAAAGTTTTGTGAAGTAGCAATTTAGAAACATAGAGCTGGCTTCTCATTTCTGGACACTGGGGAGGGAAGAGCAGATGCTAACATCAGTTATCAGTTTTCTTTCCTCACTTCCATCCATTGCTATCTCAACACTGACCTTCCTACCCGATTTCTGCTGTTGCCCTTTCCTGAGTGGGGCAGCACTTAATAATGTGAGTTACAGCCAGCATTCCATTAGCCATACTAATCCACAATCATTAGCACTTGACCTTAGAATGAGTCATTTGATGTTTTTACTTTCTATGTGCTGGCTTACTTCTTTCAGTGTTAACATTCCCACTTTCTGAGTTGAGCACCAGCTGAGTATTAGGGAAGAGATGCCTTGGGGGCATTCTTGGAAATAAAGCCAGAACAGCCTGGAATTAAAATTTTGTTGTGGCTAATCCCCACAGTATTAGCAAATTCAGTAATACAATGCATGGACCACTACATTTGCTGTAGCAAATATCACAAAACTGGCGGGATTTTTTTCAACTGCACATAGTTTTTAGGTACTGTTTTAGTTTTTGTTTGGTAGGCTTTTTAAACAATTGTGTTTTTTTTTCCTAGATTAATATTAAAATGTGTGCATATCATGAGCACACATCTGTGGGCATAGGGAGCTCAGAGGTGTGGGGGAAAGTCTCCCTGACACTAAAATTTTCTTGTAGATAATCCTTGCGATGATGCGGAACAGCCTCATGAGGTGACAGTGTATCGATAATTAAGATGTGTTTTGCCTGCCTTGGGCTCTTTACCATCACACTTTCTCAGTCTTCCTTGGTGAATTGTATACCAACATTCTCATCACTAATTATCAGTGGTTCCTGCCTGAGATTCCCAGAACCCCAGTTTTGTGGAAGCGGGAGACAGACTCCTGCTTTTCTCTTCTTTCTAAATCTTGCAGTTGTTAAAGTTTGATTTCCATTAATGCATGAATGTCACCATCCCAATGAAAATGCAGCTCTTCTGTGTGTGTTTTGATTAACTTGTCAGAGGCCAGGCAAGGAGAGGTAGGAACAGCAGTCCTGCTCCTGCACTCTGTTATTTCTGCTTCCATTACTTGTCATATCTGTCAGTTTCAGGAACATTCATATATATGGAGCCCTTATTTTTAGTACTTTAATTATCTTGGATGCCCAAGGACACAATTAATGTATCATGTTGGTCACATTGATGGGTTACAAAGACAGTGGGTGGCTCTGCAAGAAATGTGGGCTTAGGGAGTGGATTTCCAAAGTGCTTGTGCATGTGACAGAGTAAGTAGGTAAATTCCCTTGGGTCTTGGCCTCTGGAGGGTCAGCCTCTGAAATAAATCCCATATATTTACTTTGGTCTTCAAAATGCTAATAAGACTTTCTTGTCATATCCTGCTCCTCAATCTTTTTAGCCTACACACCACCCAACTTGACTCTCGATCTTCCCTAACAGTGATTCATGTGCTAATCTCATCTTCCTGATGGATTGGAAAACAATAACAAGTAATTTTTATGGAGTGTTTACTCTGGCTTCCCTAATAGCTCAGTTGCTAAAGAATCTGCCTGCAGTGCAGGAGACCCCAGTTTGATTGCTGGGTTGGGAAGATCCCCTGGAGAAGGGATAGGCTACCCATTCCAGTATTCTTGGGCTTCCCTGTGGCTCAGCTGATAAAGAATCTGCCTGCAATGCGGGAGACCTGGGTTTGAAAGATCTGGAGAAGGGAGAGGCTGTATTCTGGCCTGAAGAATTCCATGGATTGTATAATCCATAGAGTCACAAATAATTGGACACGACTGAACAAATTTTACTTCACTTTACTCTGTGCCTGGTACCTTGCAAATGCTATCATATTTAGTCCTCTCATAGCAACCCTTCAAGGTATGTACTACTTTTATCCCCAATTTATAGATGAGGAATCTAAAGAATAGTAACTTGCTCAAGGCCACATGACTAGTATGTTCTAGAGCTAGGATTTTGGCTGTGATTCTAGGGCACAGGCTCTCAATTACTGTGTTATACCACACTCAACTCAAATAATAATAGCTAACAATTACTGAGTGCTTGCTTACCTTTTGACCGAACATGTGCTAAGTTTTTCATATGTATTAACTCACTAATCCTCTTAAAATTCTGTAAACAAGATTTTATTATTATCCCTGATTTTCAGAAAATGAAACTGGGGCACAGAGATGTTGAATAACTTACCAATTCACACCATTAAACGATTATAGACAGAAGCAGTCTTTGGTCACAAAGTGATCTGACTGCAGGGTCTACATTCTGAATCACTCTCCTATATTACCTTCTGGGCTTCCCTGGTGGTTCAAATGGTAAAGAATCTGCCTGCAATGCAGGAGACCCAGGTTCAATCCCTGGGTCAGGAAGTTCCCCTGGAGAAGGGAATGGCAATCCACTCCAGTATTCTTGCCTGGAGAATTCCATGGACAGAGGAGTCTAGCAGGCTATAGTCCATGGCATTGCAGAGTCATACACAGCTGAGCAACTAACACACACACTACCTTCTAGTATACTATACTGGGCCAAGGCAGGGAATGTCAAAGAGTGAGGTATGTCCATCTGGGGAGAGAATGGGGAGGTAGTGGGAGCCACTATTCACTTTCTGCTAATTGTTACACGTGGGAATGTAAGCACGGTGTCCTCAGAGCTGCCAGTTTTCAAAAGAGAAGCCCCAAATCTGGAACTTTACATGAAATTTCCTTATTTTAAATATTGGCAACAAATTCCAATTTTTAAAAAGCAGCATTCTAGATTACAGGAAAATCTGTTGATAAGAAATCTTAAATTATAGATAAGGATATTTAATTCACAGACTTAGAAAATATTTGAATGCTTCTTATAAACACTCTCATGGCTCACCTGTAAAGAATCTGCCTACAAATAAAGGAGACTCAGGCCAGGTTCAATTCCTGAGTCAGGAAGATCACCTGGAAAAGGAAATGGCAACCCACTCCAGTATTCTTGCCTGGAGAGTTCCGTGGACAGAGGAGCCTGGTGGGCTACAGTCCACTGGGTCACAAAAGAGTTGGACACCACTTAGTGACTAAACAACAATAACATATGAACACTGCTAATTCTAGATACTGTTGTTCAGTGTAAGGACTTCCTATTTTCTCTGTTAATTCTCAGTGTTGATAAAAAATTGACTCCCTCCCTGATTTCACTGGTAGCAAATCAGTTTAAATGATGGTTTATTTATATTTTAGAGTTTGATTCCTTAGCAATGCTGTAAGATTGTTGGAAGAAAAATGTAGGCACACAGAGTTTACTACACCAAGGAAAAATGTTAAATTCTCTTATCTTTTTCCCAAATGTGGATAGTTGTACGTAGAAATAAATATACATTTATGTAAACTTTGATTGCAGTGAACAAAACACACATATTATGCCACACACACGGGGGTGCGCCTGTACAACACATCTGTGAGCCACATCTGATCAGTGGGCTGCCAGATCCCAACCTCTGAGTTAGGAAATGCATCATTTTTTCCCCTGCCTGCAGTTCCTAGCCCATTACTGGGTTTATAGCAGGCACTGACTAAAGGCATATTGCTCTTGTGTGTTCTTGTCCTTGTCTCAAACCTGATGACCTCTCTCAGGCCATGTCTGTCAATTTCCACTAAGAGAATTTCCTTGCTGTTTTTCTGAGCCGGCACCGAGTTTTTCTTATTTGTAGGGCATTTCCAAATCAATTGGAAGGGGCTTGCGATCCATCCTCTGAAGAAGTTGTTTCCATAAAACATTTCTCAAAACAAAAGAACAAGTGAAGGTGGCCTGGGGGTTTCCAATCCTGGCTGGATATTAGTCACCTAGAGATCTTTTAATAATGCTGATTTTAGAGTTCCAGACTCAAATTCTGATTTAAATCATCTGTAGTGGGACCCTGGGCATCAGTATTTTTTAATAAAAGCTCCCCTGTTATTATAATCTGCAGCCAGAGTTGAAAACTGATCCAGCTGATGAATATATGTTTGTCAAAAGGTCCCAAATGTCCACTCTGGGACTTGATAGACTACTTTCTCCTTCACTAAAATAAGAGAGTTTTGTAAGGTCAGATGAGGGTCATCATATCTTTATGTATTTTTTTTTTGTCATAAACCAGACTACTGTTGTGTCTAGTTCTGTAGTGGCTGTGTAAAAAGGCAAGAACATGGGCTAAAAGGTATGTATTTGATATTGAAGAGGGTGTGGCAGGTAGTAGTAGCTTCTGAAATGGCTCCCAAGGATCTTCTCCACTTTTATGGGGGCTAGACCTGGTGACTTCTTTCTAACAAATATGATACGGCAGAAGCAATAGGATTTCCCTTCTATGATTAAGTTATAGAAGGTTGTAACCTCCATCTTGCTGGCTCTTTCTCTTTGGCTCTATTTGCTTGCTCCGATGTAACAAGTTGCTGATCTAGGGGAAGTCCATATGACAAGAAAATGAGGGGAGTTCCCAGTGAGGAACTGAGGCCTTCAGTACAAAAGCCTATGTACTAATGGCAGCCCTAACCAACACCTTGGCTGCAGCCTTTTAAGAGACCTTGAGCCAAAGGAACTGCCTAAGCCATGCTTAGGTTTCTGACCCATGGTGAAATTATAAATGTCTGCTGTTTTAAGCCAGTAAGTTTTGGAATAATTTGTTATACAGCAATAGAGAACTTACAGAGGGGATGATGAGGGATTCTGTTTACAGTAGGAGATTAAGAAGTGATTCCCCAACTTCAGCATACGTTGAATTTCCTTGGGTAGCTTAATAAAATGCATATTCTTAGGCTCTACCTTCAGAAGCTTTCAATTCACTTGATCTGAAGTGAGGCTTAGGAATATGCATCTTTATCGCACACCCTAGATGTTTCTGATGCAGGTGTTTTTTGGAATTACATTTCTAGAACCATCAGCCAGGAAGTGGAGTCAGCCTTTGGAGAGGCAGAGAAAATGCTGGAGGACCAGTGATTGCTAAGGGGGTACTGGACCAGTGGAGCAGGATTTCTGGAAGGCTTTTGTATCAATTGGGGCTTATCTGGTGGCTCAGATGGTGAAGAATCTGCCTGCAATTCAGAAGATATGGATTCAATCCCTGGGTTGGGAGGATCCCCTGGAGAAGGGAATGGCAACCCACTCCAGTATTCTTTCCTGGAGAATCCCCATGGACAGGGGAGCCTGGTGGATTGCAGTCCATGATGTTGCAAAGAGTCAGACAAAACTGAGTGACTAACACTTTTTTTTTAAATTAATTAGGTGACATGTTGAAAGAAGTACTGAACTTTGAACTAAAAGAAGCCTTGTTGAAATTCTGCCATTTGCAGCAATGTGGCCGAACCTAGAGAATATTATGTTTGGTGAAATACATCAGACAGAGAAAGACAGATGCTATATGATATCACTAATATGGTGAATCTAAAAAAAAAAAACAATACTAGCAAATGTGTCTGCAAAACAAAAGCACTCACGCACAGACCAGGAAAACAAACTAATGGTTACTAAAGAGGAGTAGGGAGAGCAGAGGGACAAACTAGAGGTAGGACATGAAAGAGATACAAATCAACATGTATAAAATATATAAGCAACAAGGATATATTCTATAGCATGGGGAATTATAGCCATTATCTGGTAATAATTTATAATCTGCAAAAATACTTACACTTGAAACTAATATAAAGCTGTAAATTAGTTATACTTCAAAAATAATAATAAGATAAAAGAAGCCTTGGAAGTCAGAAGATTAGCCCAATGATGGTATACTAGATGAGTTGGAAGGGAGAGACACTAGAATCAGGGGCCAGGGTAGCATGAGGTGATAAAAGCCTGGACACAGGATGTTGGAATTGTGGACAGGGAGGAAAGGCATGAGGCATATTTTAAAGGAAGTTTTGAAGGACTTGATCACTGACAAGAGAGATAGGATCTGAAAAAGAGAGATTTCAAGCCTGAGCAACTGGAAAAAATGTGCCATTGGCAGAGCTGAGAAGTTGAGAGGTCTCAGATTTAGGGGCTATATCTCTCCTAGAATAATTTAGGGCTTGGTTACTTTCAGTGAATCAAATTTGACCTGGGAAGTTGAGTTGATTAGCAAAGGGTGCAATTGGAGGCTGGGAATGAACCTATATAAGTTGAGATAGAGGTGACTCCCTGCCCACTGTTGGATAAATGTCATCATGGTGCGGGGCTTCTGTGGTGGCTCAGCTCATAAAGAATCTACCTGCAAGGCAGGAGACCCAAATTTGATCTCTGAGTTGGGAAGATCCCCTGGAGAAGGAAATGACAACCTACTCTAGTATCCTTGCCTGGAGAATTCCATGGATAAAGGAGCTTGGTGGGCTATAGTTAATGGAATCACAAAGAGTCAGACATGACTGAGAGACTAATTGTGTATGCATGCACACATGCACGCACACACACACAAAATTGGTGATGGGAGACTGGCCTAGATGTAGCCTTGCTCTCCTCTGCTTTGAGCCTAGCCTTAAGCTGAGGTAGTATTCTGAACTGCAGGGACTTGGTACTCACCTATCTGTCAGTCAGACCACAGAGTTGCCCCAAGTTGGTGCCACCTGAATGGAATACACTGACAAAGTCCAGCTATTCAGAGAGGGAAGCATGATATTGGGCCTCCTTCAGGTGAGAACCTCTCTGTGGAGGTGAGGCTAGAGATCCTGTGAAATGAGTCACTTTTTTTTTTTATTCTTCTACTGTACTTATTTCCTACTTGGCTCTATCCTTACAAAGCTGGTCTAGTCAATGCTAGGGAGCTGAGAGAGGAGAGTTCACACCAGTATTTCTGACAGGTGTGTTATGGATAGAAAGAATCTGTTTCAGGTTACACTGTAAGAGACGAAGGCCTGAGCCGCTGCCAGACATTTCAGTGGCTGAGGCCTGAGTAGCGGCTTTGTACAAGTTGCCAGCCCCGGTCTGCTGTAGCAGTTTAAAGGGAACTGCTGTCTCAGAAGCTGTGGCCCTTTCATCACTTTAATTCTGATTGAACAGTCCTCACACTGCTTCAAGGGGGCCAAAGATATGGCTATCCCAGAGATGAAGACTAGCCCTGAATGAAATATTCTGGGCCCCAACCTGACGTGAATTGATTGCCATCCTCAAAAGATTGTCAGAACTAATCCCATTGTGCCTTACTTCCCAAGGCTCTCTGGCCACTGCTCACCCTCATACTGCCCTGTTCGTTTTCTGTTCAGGCACAAGTCACTTCCTTCCATCTCCTCCCATGCCCTTACTGTGAAAGTGAAAGTGTTAGTTGCTCAGTTGTGTCTGACTCTTTGTGACCCCATGGAATTTTGCCTACCAGGCTCCTCTGTCCATGGAATTCTCCAGGCAAGAATACTGGAGTGGGTTGCCTTTACTGTGCCTTCTAGAAATGCCTCTGTGTGAAGGCCAAAGTACTTATATCTTTAACTTCTTATCAGGGCATGTCCTCTGCCTCCTGCCATAACTGGAACCTTAGCTGCCTCATAACCATGTGTCCCAGGAGGTGAGGTTGGGGCTCTCATGTCTCCCCCACATCCCTTTAGGATTATTGTTCTCTCTTCCTCCCACGAAAGTGCATTCCTCAACTCTCTTCATTGCTGTCGCCCACCAACCTTCTGATTACACCCCCTCATTTATGGCAGACCTGGATTGTGACTTATTCTCTTCCTCTCCTTCTTCTCATCATTGTTGAGGACTTCCAGATTGTTGTGTCAAAGATGTCAGAGCATTACTTGCCTCAGGGGGCTTTTGTTTTAGAAAAGTCTTAGTTATTGGAAATTTCCAGATGAATTGTCCAAGAGTGGAGGACTTTGAGAGTGGGAGGAGAAGAGAGTGGACCAGCTGTGGTGTGTACTGGACACAGGATGGGGAGGGAGGCAGTGACCCAGTGTGTCTGGGATCTGTGCCTTGATTCTTCTACCTCCCAGCAGCCCAAGGGATGTGGTAGACAGTCACTTTGGTGGAGTTGGGGTTACCTCTAGGCTTTGTTGTTCTTTCCACCCATCTGGGCTGCATAATCTGGCCTGCAGGATCTTAGTTCCCTGACCACGGACTGAACCCATGCCCCCTACATTGTAAGCACAGAGTCTTAACCGCTGAACCGCCAGGAAAATCCCTGGCCACTGTTCTTGGTGACCTCAGTACTCACATGGACGATCATGGCCTTTCACTTCCTTGATCCCTTCACTTCAATTATCTTTTCCTCTGTCCACCTCCGTGACCCACCTGCTTTGTCATACATCTTTTTCACTAGCAGAAACTGCATTATTTTATAAATCTTGACCTCCACTGCTGCAGTTCTTCAGCCTTATCGGGTTAGACCTCTAATCCATTGATTCCCACTACATTTTCTCTGTCAGCCCCTCATTGTTTATATTTACCTCCTTCCCCAGCTTAGAGTCCATTGGTAGTGTCATTATTATTGCATTCCTTTTCCCTTTATTTTAGTTTCCCTAAGCTGTCATATCCTAACTCTTCACTATCCTTTGCTTTCCCCTCATCTCCTTTTCCTTGTAGCTGAGATTTTCACTACTTGGCTGACTCTCATCACTCATCATGGACTTCAGATGGACTCCTGACACTTCCATGACTTTTATTACCTTTCTTTAGTGAAGGTTTTTGGATGACAATTCTCTGAGCTGACCTCTTCCTTCTCTTCTCAGACCTCCCTCTGCCACCCCTCCTTCCTTCTCATATTCACTGATGACCTTACCTCACATGACACTGAGTAAACAAAATCTACAAAATGGGAACATTGTCATCTCCTCACCACTAAATCTACCCTCCTAATGACACCTAAAGTCATTGTCTTTTCCCTTTTTAAAATGGAGAAAATGTCCATTCTTCTGATAGGAGAAGGTGCTCCTATCAGAGACTAATGCCTTCTAGATTGTCTCTAATCTTGCTTCCAATGAGGACGTGGTTTCTTCCTCTCTTTTGTGCGTTATTGACTTCTCCCTCTCTTCTGGTCTTTTGCACAATCAGCCATATTATACAACCTGTAGTCAAAATAAAAACTAAACAATAACCTTTCCCTTCACATCCTCCTCTAGCTACCATCCCATTTCCCTATTTCTCTTCACAGCCTAGGTTCTTGAAAGATTTGTCTGTCCAAGCTCTTCTTACTCACATCTTTGTTGTTGCTCAGTTGCCTAGTCTGTCCAACTCTTTTTGACCCCATGGAATGCAGCATGCCAGGGCGCCCTGTCCCTAACCATCTCTTTGAAGTTTGCCCAAGTTCATGTCCATTGCATTGGTGATGTCATCCAGCCATCTCATCCTCTGACACCCTTTTCTGCTTCTGCCCTCGAACTTTCCTAGCATCAGGGACTTTTCCAATGAGTCCTCTGTTCGCATCAGATGACCAAAATGCTGGAGCTTTAGCATTAGTCCTTCCAGTGAGTATTCAGGGTTGATCTCCCTTAAGATTGACTGGTTTGACATCCTTGCTGTCCAAGGGACCTTCAGGAGTCTTCTCCAGCACCAGAGTCCGAAGGCATTGATTCTTTGGCATTCTGCCTTCTTTACAGTCCAGCTCTCACAACCACATGTGACCACTGGGAAGACCATAGTCTTGATTATATGGATATTTATTGGCAGAGTAATGTCTCTGCTTTTCAACACACTGTCTAGGTTTGTCATCGCTTTCCTGCCAAGAAGCAATTGTCTTCTGATTTCATGGCTGCAGTCACCATCCGCAGTGACTTTAGACCCCAGGAAGAGGAAATCTGTCACTACTTCCACCTTTTCCCCTTCTATTTGCCATGCAGTAATGGGGCTGGATGCCGTGATCTTATTTAAATATTTAGTCTTGAGCCAGCTCTTTCACTCTCCTCCTTCACATTCATCAAGAGGCTCTTTAGTTCCTCTTTGATTTCTGCCATTAGAGTGGTATCCTCTGCATATCTGAGGTTGTTGATGTTTCTTCTGCCTATCTTGATTCTGGTTTGTAACTCATCCAGCCCAGCATGTCTCATGATGTGCTCATCTTATGGGTTAAACAAACAGGGTGACAGCAGACAGCCCTGTCCTACTCCTTTCTCAATCTTGAACCAAACAGTTGTTCCATACAGGGTTCTGACTGTTGCTTCTTGACCTGCATACAGGTTTCTCAGGAGACAGGCAGGATGGTCTTGTATTCCCATCTCTCTAAGAGCTTTCCACAGTCTGTCATGATCTACACAGTCAAAGGCTTTAGCATAGTTGATGAAACAGAGATAGATGTTTTTTTCTGAAATTCCCTTTCTTTTTTCTATAATCTGACAAATATTGGCAATTTGATCTCTGGTTCCTCTTCCTTTTCTGAATCCATCTTGGACATCTGAAAGTGCTTGGTTTGCATAATGCTGAAGCCTAGAATGCAAGATTTTAAGCATGACCTTACTAGCATGGGAGATAAGTGCAATTTTCAGATGGTTAGCACATTCTTTAGTACTGTCTTTCTTGGGAATTGGGATGAGGATTGACCTTTTCCAGTCCTGTGGCCACTACTGGGTCTTCCAGATTTGCTGATATAATGAACGCAAAACCTTGATCACATCCTCCTTTGGGGGTTTGAGTAGTTCTGCTTGAATTTAATCACATCCACTAGCTTTATTAACAGGAGTGCTTCTTAAGGCCCACTTGACTTTGCACTCCAGAATGTCTGGCTCTGGTTGACTAACCACACCATCATACTAATCTGGTTCATTAAGATCTTTTTTATACAGTTCTTCTGTGCATTGTTTCCATCTCTTCTTGATCGCGTCAGCATCTACTAGGTCTGTACCATTTTTATCTTTTATTGTGCCCATCTTTGGGCAAATGTTCCCTTGATGTTTCCAATTTTCCTGAAGAGATCTCTAGTCTTTCCCCTTTTGTTGTTTTCTTCTATTATTAAACACTGTTCATTGAAGGCCTTCTTTTCTCTTCTAGCTATTCTTTGAAACTCTGTGTTTAATTGGATGTACCTTTCCCTTTCTTCCTTGCTTTTTGCTTCTCTTCATTCTTCCTCTATTCATAAAGCCACCTCAGATAACCACTTTGTCTTCTTGCTTTTCTTTTTCTTTGGGATGGTTTTGTTCACCACCTACTGTACAATATTATGGGCGTCTGTCCATAGTTCTTCAGGCACACTGTTATCTAGATCTTGTCCCTTAAATTTATTCATTACCTCTACTGCGAATTCATACAGGATTTGTTTTAAGTCATACCTGGCTGGACTACTGTTTTTCCTGGTTTTCTTTAGTTTAAGCCTGAATTTTGCTATAAGAAGCTGATGATCTGAGCCACAGTCAGCTCCAGGTCTTGTTTTTGCTGACCGTATACAGCTTCTCATTCCATCTTCAGCTACAAAGAATGTAATTGATTTGATTTTGGTATTGACCATTTGGTGATGTTCATGTGTAAAGCCATCTCCTGCATTGTTGAAAAAGAGTATTTGCTATGACTAGTGCATTCTCTTGGCAGAATTCAGTTAGCTTTTGCCCCGCACATCTTATTCCCCCTCACACCTTCTCCAACCTGGCTTCAGTCTCCAACTGACTATATTTTGCTTCCATGTAGGTTTGAGAATCAAGCCTATGGGCAGCTCAGACTGTAGCTTCAGAGTCTATTATAGTGCAAACACATGAGGAAACTAAGGGTCAGGTTAAATGACTTACCTAAGATCATACAGTAGCTACACTGGGATTGAATCCAGGTGCACCAAATTTTAGGAGCCTATGCAGCAGCATTCTTGTCATTAATCATGCCTCATCTTGCTCTGCCAATCTAGTTTAGGCTTATCACATTGAATTGTAATTATTTGTTGATGTGTCTCTTTCTCCATTAGATTATGATTTCAATGAAAAGAACAAAGCTTAGAACACATAGTAGGTGTTCAAGAAATGCTTATTGAGTGAATGAAGGAATGCTGTTACATGAGCTCTTCTGTTCTTTTTTTCTTTTTTTGGTGGGGGTGGGTCCCAAGCAGTGATGGCTTACTGCTGGTCACTACTTTCTCTTTAATATAATCATAGAATCCTGAAATTTTAGAGCTGTAAGGGACCTTAGAGATCAGGGAATTAAGATCCATAGGGGTTAAGTAACATACCCAAGGTCACTTGGCTAGTTAGTTGCAGTCTGGTACTCTTCCCATGCTACCTTCAATAGGTGTTAATGCTCTCTCCCTTCTTCCACATTCTCTTTTTCAACCTAAATAATTCCAGTACCAGCCAGCTTGTAGATGGCAGAATGTCAGTAGAAGAACACATTGTGAATGTGATGGGCAGCTGATGCAGTGCTTTTTAGTGTTAATGAACACTTTCCTCCTTGGTTTGAGCAGGTGCCTGCTAGCTACTTTGGTTTCAGTTCAAAATATACTTTTCATGAGCTCCTGTCTACATTATGTTCCTCTTAGTGCTTTGGTTATTTTAATGAGTTTTTCTTATCTCCTATTTATAAAACCAGACCTACTTTCTGATGTTTTGTTGTTATTGTTTTTTAATAACTCACATTCCCAAGTGTTGTTCCTTTTCGATTGCTCTTTTCCTTTTATACTTTTAATGTTTGTGTGCTTGGAGTTGTGCAGTGCATTTTAAAATGCAATCTTGTTGCTTGCTAATGTAGTGCTAGAGTAATCAGTTTTTTTATAGGGAAGGATAAGCTAACTGGAAACCTTAACTAACCAGAACCTACAGTGTGAAGTTGTGAAAGTAGCAAGTAGCATAGTCTCTAAAATCAGGCCGAGTTGTATTTAAATCCTGGCTTTACTGTCTATCCATCTATCTGCCTATCTATCCTGTTGATTGATCTCCCCTTATTCTTTTATCTAACTGACATAGATTTTATAATGTTATTAACATAGCATTATATTAGTTTCAGATGTACAAGGTAATGATTTAATATTTGTATATATTGCAAAATAATCATCATAGTAAGTACAATTAACATTTTACTACTTAATTGTGTGACCTTGGGCAGATCGCTTAACCTCTTTGCATGTTTCCATCTTTAAAAGATAGCTGTAATGCATATAGGGTTATCGTTATCACCTTTCTAAATTCCATATATATGTGTTAGTATGGTGGGATGCATGAAACAAGTGCTCCGGCCTGGTGCACTGGGAAGACCCAGAGGAATCGGGTGGAGAGGGAGGTGGGAGGGGGGATCGGGATTGGGAATACATGTAAATCCATGGCTGATTCATATCAATGTATGACAAAACCCACTGGAAAAAAAATAATAATAAAAAAAAAATTTGATAATTAAAAAAAAAAGATAGCTGTAATAATATGACTATCTCATAGAGCAGATGTAAAGATTAAATGAAATAATATGTAGACCTAGGTTTAAAAATCCCCATTATGTCACATATTGACTATATAATGATCTCAGTAAAGTTACATTTAACTTCTCTGAGCTTCAGTTTTCTTCTCTGTAAAATGGGCATTGTTACCAGTTTGCATTTGCTGCATAATATACCACCTTAAAAGTTGGATTTTGTTTTGTTTTGTTTTTTTGGCTTAGCACAACAGAAATTTATTTTCTCTGAGTTCTGGAGGCAAGAAGCATGAAATCAGTTTCACTGTGCCACAATCTGCAGGGTTATGCTCCTTCCAAGAGCTTCTACCAGATAGTCTCTTGTTGCTTTTTCCAGATTCTGGTGGTGACTGACATTCCCTGGCTTGTGGTCACATCACTCCAATTTCTGCCTCTGTGATCACACTGCCTACTCTTCTTCTCTCTCAGATATCCTTAAGCTGCCTCTTATAAAGCTGCTTGTGGTTGCACTTACACAAGGGCCCACTTGGGTAATCTGGCACAGTTTCAAAATCTCCAGATCCCAAAAGGTAGTGGTTTAAAACAACCATTTATTTGCTCATGATTCTGTGAGTTGGTGGTTTGGACTGCACTCAGCTGGGACTGTCTCTGCTTTGCGTTTGTCCTCTGGGTTCACTCATCCATTTATGTCAACTGATCTCACTTGTATGTCTGGTAGCTGGCTGGTTGTCAACAGGGGTGATGGAAGTAAGTGGGCTGTGTGTCATTCATTACGTGGCAGACACTGGTCTAGCCCATTCACCTGGTGAGTGAGGGTGGCTAAGAGCATCAAGAGAGCAGACTCAATGTGCAAATACTTTTCAACTCTTGACTTACATTTGCAATTGCCTCATTGGTCAAAGTAAGTCATGTACTCAAGCCCAGAGTAGGTGTGGGAAGATACTGAGCAAGGACACGAATACAGGGAAAGGGATTGATTATTGTAGCCATTTTTCCCCAGACAATCTGTCATAGACTTGGTAATACCTGTTTTCTAGGATCTTTGTGAGAATTGGAGATAATGCACATCAAGGACTGAGTGAAGTGACTGGTATACTAGATACTCAGCAAATGACAGCTAAAATGTATTATATTGTACCTGACATATGTCATGTATGTAGTTAAGGAAAGTTCTCTTTTATGTCCACTCTCCTTCCCTCATTACTTGGTTATTAGAAGAAAACTATGATCCAAAAAACCCCACAAAAACAAAAAAAAATTAGCAAACAAACCCACATGAATGATTTTAAATTTAATTGAGTTTTTCTAAATTAAACAAATATCCACAACAAAACACCAAGTGAAAAATAAATTCCCAGACCCAAAGTGACAGGATTTGGGTACTGAGAAAATTTTACTATTGTACTTTCTCCACCCCTAACCATAAGGTCTATGACTCTGAGCCCATACAGGATACTGGGTCTTCAAAGAAAAAAAAAATTATTATAGTGACCAAGGCAGTGAAGAGGGCACAGACATTTAACAAAGAATTTCTACAACTGGAAGTTGAACCAAACAAGTTTTGGGATTAACTCTGTTTTCCAAACAGTTACATTGAAATACTTGAATCTTTGAGTTAGAAGGGACTTCAGAGACCTTTGCATTTTAGACCCTCTGTTCCTCCTCAGTAGTTCTCAAACATTTTGATCTTAGGGCTACTTTATAGTCTTAAAATTATTGAGGACCCCAAAGTGCTTTTATTTCTGTGTTTTATATCTGTCATACTTACCATATGAAAACTTTAAGCTGAGAAAAATTAAAAAATACAAGAGTATACAGCATTTATTAAGTTTGGCAAAACAACGATTCATCATATATCACATAGCTTCTGGGAAATTCCACTATACACTTATAAGATAATGAGAGTGAAAAAAATAATGGCTTAGAGTTATTATAAAAATGGTTTTGACTTTACTAAACATCTGAAAGAGTTTCAGGGACTCCCAGAGGGTCCATGGACCATACTTTGCAAATTATTGCTCTACAGTCTCCCTGTCAGAGAACATGAAAGTGAAAGTCACTCAGTCGTGTCTGACTCTTTGCGACCCCATGGGCTATACAGTCCATGGAATTCTCTAGGCCAGAATACTGGAGTGGGTAGCCTTTCCATTCTCCATGGGATCTTCCCAACCCAGGGATCAAACCCAGGTCTCCCGCATTGCAGGCAGATTCTTTACCAGCTGAACCACAAGGGAAGCCCAAGAATACTGGAGTGGGTAGCCTATCCCTTCTCCAGCAGATCTTCCCAAACCAGGAATTGAACCAGGGTCTCCTGCATTGTAGGCGGATTCTTTACCAACTGAGCTATCTGGAAAGCCCCCCTGTCAGAGAGGAGTTGCTCAACTGAAAACTTTGGAGGCAGTATGGTATAGTGAAAAGGCTCCATGTTGGGACAGATGACATTAATTTCCTCACCTATGAAATGGGGATGATAATATGATAATAATTAAATCTACCTTATATAGTTGTGAAGTTTAGACAAAATGAAGCAATGCACCTAACTTCTATTAAGGGCCTTATACAAAACCTAGCATATATCAGGCTCTCAGTGAATGTCAGTCCTCCTATCACTGAAATAAATATCAAGTAGTTCACTGCCTTGTTAGGCAGCTTATTCAGGCTCTGGATTTTGGACATTTCCTCCTCCTGCCTCTCTGTGATTTCTACACAATAGCTCAAGTGTTTATTCCTTTGTATAGAATGAGGCAAAGCACTTAAGTTTTAGGTAAAAACAGTCGTGGCACCTTTAGTTCTTCTTTCTTATAAGCTACATTATGGTTGTCAGATTATCCTTATCATTTTGTCTCTGGATGCAGAGGCTGATACAACAAATATTTATGGAGCACATAAATGCTGTGCTCCATTATTTTCACCAGTAGTGAAAAAACAAATAGATAATCCTTTTGTTTTCTTGAGGCTTATATTCTAAGTGTCGGAGACAGACCACATATAGTAGGCAAGTAAATAACAGATGCAATAGGTCCTACGATGGACAACAATGCAAGGTAGGGAATAGCAAGTGATGGGGAAATTCTCTTTTAGGTAGGGTGATCACATAAATGCCTCTCTGAGGAAGTGGTGTTTGAGTAGAGACCTGAATAAAGAAGGAGGGCAAATCAGGATGAGGAAAAAGTTGGTGCGAAAGTTGAATTTTATTCTAATCCTGATTGGAATCTATTTGAAGATTTTAAGTAGGAAAATGGAATGCTTTAAGTAGGAAAATGAATTATATTTTAAAAAGATCTGTCATGTCATTGTGTGGAGAATAGACTAGGGGAAAAGAATAGAAGTAGAGAATGTAGTTAAGCAATTCTTAAAATAATCCAGACCAGAGGTGATGGTGCCCTGGTAGTGGTGAGAAGTTAAGCTGGGGTAGAAGGCAGAGCCAGCAGGGTTTGTTGATGGATTGAATTATGTGAGGAACAAGGAGGGATCAGGGATATTGTCCTAGAGTTTTGGCCTGGATACCAAGATAAGAGGTAGTGCCATTTACTAAAATGTGGAACACTGAGTGAGGAACAAGGTGGAGAGATAGGATCAAGAGTAATATTTGGGCTATATGTTAAATTTGAGTTGCCTATTAGACATTCCTATGGAAATATGGAGTGAGTAATCTGGAGCTCAGGGGAGAGTCTGGGCTGAAGTTTGCCATTTGGGAGTTCTCAGTCTATAAATTGACAAGAGATAACATTCAACAATTGAGCCCTAGAGCACTCCAATGGTTGGAGGTTGGGAAGATGGGAAAGTACCAGCAAGTGAGTCTGAAAAAAAAGGTGGCTGAGACATAGGAGAAAAAAAAACTCATAGAAGTCAAGTTATGTTTCAGAAAGAATGAATGATAATTGAGGCAAATGATGCTGAGAAATTTAATAAGATATGAGGAATAAGAGCTTACTTTTGGCTTAGGCAAGATGAAGGTCTCTGGTGACCTTGATTAGAGTGCTGTCAGTGGCGTGGAGACACAAGCCTGTTTTGAGTGGGTTGAGGAGAGAAGACAGAATGAGAGTTGAAGATGTAGAGACAACCCTATAGACAACTATGGTGAGGAATTTTCCTATAAAGAGGAGAATAGAAATTGTGAGGTAACTGGAGGTGGATATGTGGTCAAAGGGGTTTATTGTTTGTTTAAGGAGGGAGATTTTGTAGCACTTTAATATGCTGGTGGGAATGATCCATTAGTGTACTGATGGAAAGAGAAGTTGGTGCCATTGGAGAGAGAGGGGTTAACTGCAGAATGTTTGAATAGCTGACTGTGAAAGAGGTTCTTTGAAAAATTGAAAGGACCAGCCTTATGGGAATGTGTAAAATTCCTCCTTAGTAATAAGGAAGAAGTCAGGGTATATGGATAGTGATGCAGATGAGTTGATAGACTTGGTGAAGATGAGGCAGTTCTCTTCTGATTTTTCTCCATGAAATAATCAGCTGAGAATTATGAAGGGGGGTTGTTTGGAGGTTTCATGGGGGAGGAGAAGCATGAAACAGATGAAATAGTTGCCTTGGAGAGAAGGAAGTGAACTGACTAGGAACATTTAGAATTGTCAGACATTACTGAAGGCTCACTTAAGATTTCTGGTCAAATTAAATTTAAAGTGGAACTATTCTGCTGCATAGGTGGAGTTGTTCTTAACTAGGACTAGGATGGAGGGAGTACAAGGACACCTGCACTTGCAGATATATACAAGGTAGTGGATGTAATGATGGAACCTGGGATTTAGCTGGGTAGTGTGGGAAGTGAAGTTATGAAAGGACAGATGGACAGTGAGGGTAGTAGGATCCATGGCTGGCAGGTAGAGGTTATGTGGCAGAGACAGGCTTTGAAACTGAAATGATGGAGTTGATGCAGTTATTATTGGGCAGGACAACATCTAGAGTATGACCATTTTAGTATTTGGCTGGGCTTGGATGATGGGAAATAAAAGGTTGTATGAAGTGACTTCAAGGGATTGGCTATATCCCCCAGTAGATATTAAAATCACAGGAAAAGTGGTGGAAGAAGAAAACTGTGAGCCAGATGCTAACATTTCCAGTGAATGAATGAAAGAGAGTGACTAAGAAGTTGATTGAGGGCAGCAATAAGGAGGATTGGCATAGTCTGATGGTGGACACTTAAATTGGGTTGGGGTTTTTGAGGAGAGAGGGAGGAGAAATGTCCTGGAGGTGGCAAAAAGGTGGTAGGAGAATATTCTTCTATCTCCAGGTCCTGTGAGTGATAAGAAGGGTGTGGGAAAGAAAACATCCCCATCTGAGAGGACTGAATGGAAGGAGAGACTTCAGGAAATCCAGACTTCTTTTAGAACAAGAAACTGAATTAAACATTGAGGATATAGAGGAATTTGCTGATGATTGGCTTTGCATTTCAGAGGCCATGGCAGGAGAGTTTGAGAGTTCATCAATAAGCAGGGTATTGAGTCAGATCAGGGAATATATGGAGGCTTAACAGGTTAGGAATCCAGATAATGATTCACGTTGGGAGGCTGGGACTTGTGGAGCTGACTGACATAAACAGGGATGGAAGATATGTTGGGATTAGTCCTGTTGGATTCTTAGGAGGAGGTGGGATGATCGGCATTAATTAGAGTCTCTTTCTGGGGCTGGTCTCTTGGCCACTTTGTATTGGTGAATTGAGGGAGAGGAGCTTACACCAGGACCACTTAATACTCCCTGGCCTCCCTTAACATTTTCTCTGGTCCTTTTCAAGCCTGGAGTAAGAGACTTATTAGGACTTTTCAACAATGATAGTACCTTGGGATCTTTAAGTTATGCACTCCAAGTCTCCATTGGTCCCTGTCAAGGCCACTTCAAATAAATATATGATCTAAAAAAAAGTATGCTTTATATGTAATGCAGTTTAAAGACAAATACCCTAGTCAGCCCTAGGCACCTTCCTACCAGATTGCTATACTAAAACCCCTTTCTTTTACCAGGACTTTCCAGGTGGCTCAGGCTTTCCTGATAGCTTAGTTGGTAAGGAATCTGCCTGCAGTGCAGGAGACCCCAGTTCGATTCCTGGGTCAGGAAGATCCACTGGAAAAGGGATAGGCTACCCACTCCAGTATTCTGGCCTGGAGAATTCCATGGACTGTATAGTCCATGGGGTCACAAAGAGTTGGACATAACTGAGTGATTTTCACTTTCCAGGTGGCTCAGTGGTAAAGAATCCACCTGCCAATGCAAGAGACACGGGTTTGATCCCTGGTTGGGAAGATCCCCTGGAGAAGGAAATGGCAACCCACTCCAGTATTCTTGCCTGGAAAATCCCACGGACAGAGGAGCCTGGTGGGCTATAGTCCATGGGGTTACAAAAAGTCAGACACGACTTAGCAACCAAACAAGAACAACAGCAATCAAAATTTCAGTCACACATAAAAGTAGATTCACATAATGAGCTCCCATATACCCCATGACCTAGATTTAACAGTTGTTAACATATGTCATCCCTGTTTCATTTATTTTATTCTTTTACTGAAATATCTTCAAATAAATTACAGATATTGAGACATCTTATTCCTATACCTCAGTATCATAAGGCCTTTCTATATAGAAATTCTGAAGCTGCCACTGCCTTTTAAAATGTGCCAAGAACTGGACAAGAGTGTTCCAGATGTGGACTGATCAATGAGTATTCAGAAAGAACAACTAGGCTCACTTTTTGTTAATGAAGATTATAACCTCTAAAATTAGTCATTTTAGAGGCTGTGGCACACTATTGACTCAAGTGCATTTGTGATCAGCTGAAGTTCCCCAGTTCTTTGCACATGAACTGCAGCTGTTAAGTCAGGCTTCCCCCATCTTAGTATTTATGTAATTGAATTTTTGTTGGTTTTAGCCTATTGAAAATATTTTGAATTGGAATTCTGCCCTCCAGTGAATTAGTTAATCTTTTCCTGCTTTGGATCATTGGCAAAGTTGCTCAGTAAACCTTCTATGTATTCATGCTACTTTCTAAAATGGATGCTTATGCTACCTCAAAATAGTGGAGACTGCAGTAAGATCATCTCAAGCATTTTGAGTGGACTCTTTGTAGGGCAAATAATCTAAGTTAAGTGTTCTTGATTAAGGATTGAAATCTATTCTTCTTGACTATTCCAAGTCTCTGGTTTAACAGACTGGTGGTGTCTGAGTACAGTTTTCTAAGACATTCTAAATCATTCCAGAATAACTTTTTACTATAAGCAAATCACCAAACAGTTTCTTTGTAGAGCCTTAGAAACACCCACATTGTTCATGGCAGCTAAATCCAGGGGTTGGTTTGACTTTATGGAACTCCCTGGGTTTGCTTAGGTGACTTCTTAGTCAACTGTTCTCACAATGACACGGGGATCACTTTTTAAACCCAAGTGTGTGAGTGATCTGAATGGACAGCCCCTGGCTCTGCCTCATGCTTAGAAAATGAGACTGTACCAGGAACATTCATCAACTGCCAGACAAGTGATATTTTTTATAAATTTTCAAACTAGATATGTTATATGCTTACACAGAAAGCACAGTCATGGCAATATTCATGGCCAAAATAGCAGATCAGTATGGTATAACTCCACATTCCTCAATATGATTTCTGATTCTTACGTATTTGAGAATGCGAGTTCTCTGACAGTAGCCTTCATGGTGAGGCACCATACATAGTAATTGAGACCATGGGTACTGGACCTTGACTATCTAGGTCTAAAGCCTGCCTCTACCACTTGTTGGCTGTGGAATTGGGGCTATTTATTTAACCTCGTGAGTGTGTGCTGTCACTTAAGTCATGTCTGACTCTTTGCGACCCTATGGACTGTAGTCCACCAGGCTCTTCTGTCTATGGGATTTCCCAGGCAAGAATACTGGAGTGGGTTGCCATGCCCTCCTCCAGGCAATCTTCCCTACCCAGGGATCAAACCTGCATCTCCTGCATCACAGGCAAATTCTTTCCTGCTGAGCCACCAGAGAAGCCCTTATTTAACCTCAAATGAGAGTAATTTCCTCATCTGTTAATGATAAAAATAGTACATGCACCTCTTGTATACAGCAGTGTGAGGATTAACAGTGAAAAATGGGGCAATGTACCAAGCATTTAGTATATGTTAGCTACTACTATTTATCATGGTTCGATAGTTCTTATGGAGACCCAGGGTATTGGCTACCATTTGGTGCCACGTTCATGAAGTTCATCATCTAGATTTAAATGCGCCTACTCTAGGAATGCTCTAGACTGCCACATAGCCTACTGTATTTACCTTATCATCCTAATTTATATTCCTGTGCCTCCAGAGATCTGGGTAGAACAAGTTTAAAGACATATGGAGAGAACTTAGATGTTTTCTACTTTGAGTAAGACAAAGTAGTTCTGGTCTCTTGATTGCTTGTTCTAAGTCTTTGGATTAGTTCCCATGGTGACTGACAACCACACCAATGTGTGAAACATATGAAATTCTACTTTTCTTCATATATGAATCTCAAGATACATTGCTTTCAGCATCCCAAAATTCACCTAGGAAATGATAGTGATCTCCCTTGTATATCCACTTATGTGGTAAGAAAATGACTTAAAAACAGTGACAAAATTTGACATAAGTAACTTGGAGAGATATTGAAAAGAAAAAGAGTTGACATGTATGCCCTTTTCTTATTTCTCACTCTAAGTTATGATGTTCCTTTGTAGTGATTGTTTTGAGGGGTAACTATTCTCTTGGTCAATAGGAGCGTACATCTTGTACTTTCTGTTACTAGACTTTTGTTACTTACTTTTGTTTTCTTGGAAAAGGTAATTCATTTTTTGAAATTTATAATTTTTAGGTAATTTTACATGAATTGTAAAAATAGTATAGAGTGCTTCCACATACATATCACCTAGCTCTCCTAGGTGTTAGGTTTGCATATTATGTAACGATGGTATCATTATAAAAGGGTTTTCCTGGTAGTTCAGTGGTAAAAACTCCTCCTGCCAATGCAGGAGACACAGGTTTGATCCTTGGGACAGGAAGAACCCCTGGAAAAGGAAATTGTGACCCAGCCCAGTATTCTTGCCTGGGAAATCCCATGGACAAAAGGAGCCTGGCAGGCTACAGTCCATGGGGTCGCAGAGTCAGGCGTGACTTAGCAACTAAACAATAACAACAAACCATTAGAAAAACTAAGAAAATAACCGTGGTAAAGTATCAGTAAAGATTTTACCAGTTTTTCTACTAATGTCCCTTTTCTGGTCCAGAATCCAATTGAGGACTTCACACTGAAGTTAGTTTTCATGTCTTCTTAATCTCCAGTCTGTGACAGTTCTTCAGTCTTTCCTTATCTTTCATGACTTTGAGACTTTTGAAGGATACTGGCTAGTTATTTTGTAGAAGATCACTCTACTGGGGCTTTTCCAATGTTTTCTCATGATTAGACTGAGGTTACACATTATTGGAGAGGCTAACACAGTTGTGTGCCCTTTGTGCAGTCTATCGAGGGGACAGGATGTTGCTATACATTATGGGTGATAATCTTCACTTGGTTAAGGTGGTATCTATCAGGGTTCTCCTATAAATTTACTATTTTTCCCTTTGTATTTAAGAATATTTGCAGGGAGATATTAGAAAGTATGAAAATATTCTGTTTATGCTTATGATTTGCCCACTAATATTAACATTCATCAGTTGATCTTGTCTACAGCAATTATTACAGTGAAGTACTAATGGTGATTTTCTATTTCCCGCATTCCTTATATATTTAATAATTGGAAAACTGGAATTCTTCTGTTAATAAGAATTGTCTCTACTTTTTATTTATTTTACCAGCACAAACTAATAGATATTTATTTTATTCTTTGGGTTATATTCCTATATTTTTTAGTTTGCTGCTCAAATTATTCCAGCTTTGAGCAGTAAATTACTGGAATCTCTTTTAGGTTGGCTCCAGTGTTGAGCGTGCCCTTTATCTTTTTCAAAAGTGTTTCCTTATTTTCATCATCACAAGATGTACCAGGTTCATCTCTTTTCCCTACTCCAGCCCTGGAATCAGCCAACCTTTCGTTTAATGTGGAATGGCATTTCAAATCCATGATCTGTGCCTTACATGTACTTGCTATTGAGATATCACTGCTTCTGGGTCCTTTCGGTTGGTATAGATAAGAAATACATGTGCATGTGTATATGCTAAGTCGCTTCAGTAGTGTTTGACTCTTTGAGACCCTATGGACTGTAGCTCGCCAGGCTCATCTGTTCATGGGATTCTTCAGGCAAGAATACTAGAGTGGGTTGCCATTTCCTTCTCCAAGGGATCTTCCCAAACCGGGGATTGAAACCACATCTCCTGCATTGGCAGGTAGATTCTTTAACACTGCTGCCACCTGGGAAGCCCCAGCTAGGAAATAATGCATGTACTAACTTATACATATACACATCTATATCTATTTCTGTGTCTATCTAGAGTACTTAAAAAAACTACGAGTCCACACTGATACCTATGACTCCAACGCAGCATGCAGGGTTCATTTTAGTCTTCTCCCTTTTCTTATTTGTACCTTTTTTTCTGTGACACTGAGAAACCTGGTTCTCATTATCTACAATATATTTACTTAATTTTTCAACCCTAGTATATTTATAAGGTAGTTTCAGAATCCTTAAGCCATACCCCTATGAGAAATGAAGTTATGAACTGGAGTGTAGTGTTTGTACACCATTTGTTGTTGTTGTCTTTAGCCTTGTAGTATCCAGTCAATACCCTGTTTTCCAAAATTATTTAGGTCAGCTCCTTTCTTTCCCATCCCCTTCATCATGTAATTCATTCGTATAATAATATAGTTAGATTCATTTATCACAGTCTGCAGTCCTATACCCCTTTCCCTAACATTCTGGTTGAATTTTCTAAAATTTGAATACATTAAAATTCACTGTATGATGTATAGTTCTGTTCTATGGGGTTTTGACAAATGCATATAGTAATGTATCCACTGATACCAGACACAGGAGAGTTCCATCACTCCAAATAGTCCCTCATGATGCCCCATTGAGGTCAGACCTTTTTCACATCCCTAACCCTTGGTAACCATTGACTTGTTTTTGTCCATATGGTTTTCTTTTTTTCAGAGTGTCATGTAAAATGGAATTTTAACCATTAACACATTGGAAGGTATTTAGATTGTTTCTGCCTTTTGACTCTTACGAATAAAGCAGTGTAATAATAGCTTCAAGCATTTATGTATAGGTTTTTAGGTAAACATAAGTTTTCACTTCTCTTGGGTGGTTACCTAGCATCAGGATAAGTACTTTAAAAAATGTATTTATTCAAATATCCAGAAAATAAAAAGGAAATCATATATATTCAGTACTACATTTTGGTAACTACCATATTAATACTGTACCATTTCAGTGTAGTTTCATAACTTTACATCAGCTTTACATCGCCATTACCATTTACTGTCAGAATCTTCTGATTTTGGTCAAACTGATTGCATTTTTGTTCTCCTAGAATTTCTGTCTTATAATTGCCACAGTGATATAAAATGTTATATTTTGGTTGTTACATGGACTAGAATCAACCCTGGAACAGGTGTACATGGGGACAAAATGTTCAGTCTTGAAGCCAGGGACTGGCTCTATTTACTAGCCCCTGAAAAACGTTGACTTTATAATGACCAGTCTTTAAGAAGATGCCCTTTGTGTATGAGCAATGACTTATCTGACATTGAGAGTCTTCTTAAAGAACCCCTGTCTTAATATTATCAAACCTATTAGCTTGTTACAGAACTTGAAGTTGTTGCCATTAGCACCACTCTTCTGGGTCAAGGTTCAATCATTTTCTCTAGAAGGTTTCTGTTAAAAATGCACATTTTTAATCTGAGAGGGCAGATGTTTAGTGCATTAGCTAGCTGTCACCTCAGAGAGATCATGGCTCTGGTCTCTGAGATTCCTCTCTACTGATACCTTTCTGTTAGTAGGCAGATACTCATTTCTGTTTTCACTAAACTGTGAGCTCTTAGACTGAGGTCAGAATTCACCTCTATATTTCCTGTGCCTGGCATTGTAGTAGTTGGTCCATATATATGTCTTGAGTGGGTGAATAAATGCCTGGTGAGTACATGATGCTTGAAGGTAGAGGGTGGGAGGTTTGCAAGGAAAAGCTCCCCATATGTGGCACAGGGAGGAAAAGGGAAGCCTAAGTGGAAGGGCACAAGCATGGGTGTGGAGTACCAGAGAATGACAGGATGTGTGCATGCTAAGTCGCTTCAGTTGTGTCTGAGTCTTTGCAACCCTATGGACCATAGCCTGCCAGGGTCCTCTGTCCATGGAATTCTCCAGGCAAGAATACTGGAGTGGGTTGCCATGCCCTCCTCCAGGGGATCTTCCTGACCCAGGGATCTAACACGTGTCTCTTATGTCTCCTGCATTGTCAGGTAGGTTCTTTACCACTAGTGCCACCTGGGAAGCCCAGCAACAGGATAATATGTATATTGTGGGAAAAGTAGACAAGATAAAAATTAATTGGAGGCCAGCTTCAAAGTTCAAAGTTTTGTGGAAGCTGTGTCCAAGGGGGTGAGCTCTGGAGACAGAATGGGCTAAAATTCCAGCCTTGCTACTTTCTACAAGAATTTGGCTTTTACTTCAAGTAAGACAGCGATAAATTTGGGATGGGGTGTTTGAGTAAAAAAATAACTTGATGTGACTTTTATTTTGACAGGATCCCTCTGGTTGTAGTGCTGGGGCTAGAATGAGGTGTGAGGTCAATGCCAGCATGGGGAACATTGGTAAAGAGGCTATGACAGTAATCCAGGCTGGTGATGAGAGTGGCTTAGGACAAGATGGATGCAGTGCAGATTGTGAGACATGGTCAGATTCAGCATGTATGCTGGAGACAGAGTTGTCAACATTTCATGATGGATAATGCTGGACCTCATTCATCTGTGTCCAACAAAACAAAATGAAACACTATAATGTCTATAAACTATCAAATAGAAGTTGATATTACTGGGTTAAGCAGAGGTAATTTTCCAGTAAAGCAAAACTTTCTTGCTTTACAAATCCAAGAAGTAACTGTTGGTATGTTTCCAACAGCTGACATGAGGCTTTCAGGTTCCCATTTTCCAGCTGTCTTCTATAAGAAGCTTCAGCAGAGTAGTATTTACATTACCTCTTTTCCTGCTGATTGAATCTGTAGCAAACGGAGCAGTGTGTACAATTTTATCTCACTTGAGAGCATTTCTGACCGTAGATCTGCCATTCTTTGTATGGGAAATAGAATTCTTTTAGGATGTACTTCTTACAGGGAAGGTTTTTACCCAGTGAGATAAACACACTATGAAAACAATTTGACCAGATAAGGGTACATGAACCCCATCTATCCACCTATGTACACACACTCAGCTTCATGTAAGTCTGCAAGTCTCTCTGGCCCTGATATGAGAAGACAAAGTCTTGGTTAGATTAACAATGGATATTCTAATCCCTGAATAACATTTTCATTATTGAAATTCTTCTCTTGATTACCCAGATGATTTTTGGGGGGGGGGCTCATGTAACAACTGCTCTGTGAGGGTATGTGGGAATAAGGAAACTTCTGGATTGTGTATCCTTATGTCACTCAGAGGGGAATTAACCTCCTTGATTCATTAGCACCTCTCAGAATAGTGCCCCATCCCCTACCAATTTGACATAACTAGGTATACAAACAGCAAGAGAAGTGTTGGCAAGGGAACCTGAATCCCTCCAATATAGTCTCATGATTGAGTTGAACTGAGATTGAAAAACATAATCAACCTTCATTCCTAGGTCTGTGGTGGCATCTCAGATCAATCTCCGGGACTCCTGTGTATCTGTGGAAGTCACTCAGGACAGCAGGCAGATGCCAATGGTTTGGGGTAGCTTTTAAAATTCCTCCTTTGCAGAGATGGTATTTGATCCATTGACGTTTTCTTAGCAGTGAGGGCTGGAAAAGTCCTTGTGACTTCTGTCAGTGTGCTTATCCACAGGTTAGTAGCCAGAGGATGAGCTTGCCGACACGAGGATGCCTGTAAATGAATCAGTGATATCCTGCCTCATCTGAAAACCCAAGTGAAATTCCATTTTGATGGATCCCTCTCTGGGCAGGATTAAATTTTTCTTTTTAAAAAAAATTAATTAATCATTTTAATTGGAGGGTAATTTCTTTACAATATTGGGTGGTTTTTGCCATACATCGGCATGAATCACCCATGGGTGCACATGTGTCTCCCCATCCTGAACCTCCTCTCACCTCCCTACCCAACTCATCCCTCTGGGTTGTCCTAGAGCACTGGCTTTGAATGCCCTGCTTCATGCATCAAACTTGCACTGGTCATCTATTTTACATATGGTAATATACATGTTTCAGTGCTATTCTCTCAAAGCATCCCACCCTCCTCCTCTCCCTAATGGTCCAAAAGTCTGTTCTTTACATCTGTGTCTCTTTTGCTGTCTTGCATATAGGATCGTCATTACCATCTTTCTAAATTCCACATATATGCATTTTTTTGCTTTATTTTTTAATTTTTTTAATATAAATTTATTTTAATTGGAGGCTAATTACTTACAATATTGTAGTGGTTTTGCCATATATTGACATGAATCCGCCATGGGTATACATGTGTTCCCCATCCTGAACCCCCCTCCCACCTCCCTCCCCATCCCATCCCTCTGGGTCATCCCAGTGCACCAGCCCCAAGCACCCTGTCTCATGAATCGAACCTGGACTGGCGATTCATTTCACATATGATAATATACATGTTTCAATGCCATTCTCCCAAATCATCCCACCCTTGCCCTCTCCCACAGAGTCCAAAAGACTGTTCAATACATCTGTGTCTCTTTTGGTGTCTTGCATACAGGGTTATTGTTTCCACCTTTCTAAATTCCATATATGTGCATTAGTATACTGTACTGGTGTTTTTCTTTTTGGCTTACTTCACTCTGTATAATAGGCTCCAGTTTCATCCACCTCATTAGGACTGATTCAAATGTGTTCTTTTTAATGGCTGAGTAATATTGCATTGTGCATATGTACTATAGCTTTCTTATCTATTTGTCTGCTGATGGGCATCTAGGTTGCTTCCATGTCCTGGCTATTATAAACAGTGCTGCGATGAACATTGGGGTACACGTGTCTCTTTCAATTCAATTTCTCTTTCCTCGGTGTGTGTTCCCAGTAGTGGGATTGCTGGGTCATATGGCAGTTCTATTTCCGGGTTTTTTTTTTTTTTTAATTAGTTGGAGGCTAATTACTTTACAATATTGTAGTGGTTTTTGCCATACATTGACATGAATCAGCCATGGATTTACATGTGTTCCCCATCCCGATCCCCCCTCCCACCTCCACCTCCATCCCATCCCTCTGGGTCTTCCCAGTGCACCAGGCCTGAGAACTTGTCTCATGCATCCCTCCTGGGCTGGTGATCTGTTTCAACCTTGATAGTATACTTGTTTCAATGCTGTTCTCTCAGAACATCCCACCCTCACCTTCTCCCACAGAGTCTAAAAGTCTGTTCTGTACATCTGTGTCTCTTTTTCTATTCCGAATATAGGGTTATCATTACCATTTTTCTAAATTCCATATATATGCACTAGTATACTGTATTGGTGTTTATCTTTCTGGCTTACTTCACTCTGTATAATGGGCTTCAGTTTCATCCATCTCATTAGAACTGATTCAAATGAATTCTTTTTAATGGCTGAGTAATATTCCATAGTGTATATGTACCACAGCTTCCTTATCCATTCATCTGCTGATGGGCATCTAGGTTGCTTCCATGTCCTGGCTATTATAAACAGTGCTGCAATGAACATTGGGGTACACGTATCTCTTTCAGATCTGGTTTCCTCAGTGTGTATGCCCAGGAGTGGGATTGCTGGGTCATATGGCAGTTCTAGTTCCAGTTTTTTAAGGAATCTCCACATTGTTCTCCATAGTGGCTGTACTAGTTTGCATCCCCACCAACAGTGTAAGAAGGTTCCCTTTGCTCCACACCCTCTCCAGCATTTATTGCTTGCAGACTTTTGGATAGCAGCCATTCTGACTGGTGTGAAATGGTACCTCATCGTGGTTTTGATTTGCATTTCTCTGATGATGAGTGATGTTGAGCATCTTTTCATGTGTTTGTTAGCCATCTATATGTCTTTTTTTGGAGAAATGTCTCTTTAGTTCTTTGGCCCATTTTTTTTATTGGGTCATTTATTTTTCTGGAATTGAGCTGCAGGAATTGCTTGTATATTTTTGAGATTAATCCTTTGTCTGTTGCTTCATTTGCTATTATTTTCTCCCATTTTGAAGGCTGTCTTTTCACCTTGCTTATAGTTTCCTTTGTTGTGCAAAAGCTTTTAAGTTTAATTAGGTCCCATTTGTTTATTTTTGCTTTTATTTCCAATATTCTGGGAGGTGGGTCATAGAGGATCCTGCTGTGATTTATGTCGGAGAGTGTTTTGCCTATGCTTTCCTCTAGGAGTTTTATAGTTTCTGGTCTTACATTTAGATATTTAATCCATTTTGAGTTTATTTTTGTGTATGGTGTTAGAAAGTGTTCTAGTTTCATTCTTTTACAAGTGGTTGATCAGTTTCCCAGCACCACTTGTTAAAAAGATTGTCTTTTCTCCATTGTATATTCTTGCCTCCTTTGTCAAAGATAAGGTGTCCATAAGTGCATGGATATATGCATTAATATACTGTATTGGTGTTTTTCTTTCTGACTTATTTCACTCCATATAATAGATTCCAGTTTCATCCACCTCATTAGAACTGACTCAAATGTGTTCTTTTTAATGGCTGAGTAATATTCCATTGTCTATATGTGCCACACCTCCTTATCCATTTGTCTGCTGATAAACCTCTAGGTTGCTTCCATGTCCCAACTATTTTAAACAGTGCTTCAATGAACATGTATGTGTCTCTTTCAATTCTGGTTTCTTCAGTGCGTATGCCCAGCAGTGGGGTTGCTAGGTCGTATGGCAATTTGATTTCCAATTTTTTAAGGAATCTCCACAGTGTTCTCCATAGTGGCTGTACTAGTTTGTATTCCCACCAACTGTGTAAGAGGGTTTTCTTTTCTCCACACCCTCTCCAGCATTTACTGTTTGTAGACTTTTTGATAGCAGCCATTCTGACCGGCATGAGGTGGTACTTCATTATGGTTTTGATTTGCATTTCTCTGATAATGAGTGATGTTGAGCATCTTTTCTTGAGTTTGTTAGACATCTGTATGTATTATTTGGAGAAATGTCTGTTCTTTGGCCCACTTTTTGATTGGGTTGTTCATTTTTCTGGCATTGAGCTACATGAGCTGCTTGTATATTTTTGAGATTAATTCCTTGTCAGTTATTTCAGTTGCTATTATTTTTTCCCATTCTGAAGGCTGCCTTTTCATCTTGCTTATAGTTTCCTTCATTTTGCAAAAGCTTTTAAGTTTAATAAGGTCCAAATGTTTGTTTTTGTTTTCATTTCCATTACTCTGGGAGGTTGGTCACAGAGGATCCTTCTGTGATTGATGTCAGAGTGTGTTCTGCCTGTTTTCCTCTAGGAGCTTTATAGTTTCTGGTCTGACATTTAGATCTTTAATCCATTTTGAGTTTATTTTTCTGTATGGTGTTAGAAACTGTTCTAATTTCATTCTTTTATAAGTGGTTGACCAGTTTTCCCAGCACTACTTGTTAAAGGGATTGTCTTTTCTCCATTGTGTATTTTTTGCCTCCTTTGTCAAAGATAAGGCATCCAGAGATGCATGGGTTTATCTCTGGGCTTTTGATTTTGTTCCATCGATTTATATTTCTGTCTTTGTGCCAGTACCATACTGTCTTGATGACTGTAGCTTTGTAGTATAGTCTGAAGTCAGGCGGGTTGATTCATCCAGTTTCATTCTTCTTTCTAAAGATTGCTTTGGCTATTCAAATTTTTTTCTGTTTCCATACAAATTGTGAAATTATTTGTTCTAGACCTGTGAAAAATACCGTTGGTAGCTTGATAGGGGTTGCACTGAATCTATAGATTGCTTTGGGTAGTATACTCATTTTCACTATATTGATTCTTCCAATCCACGAACATCGTATATTTCTCCATGTACTTGTGTCATCTTTAATTTCTTTCATCAGTGTTTTATAGTTTCCTATATATAGATCTTTTGTTTCTTTAGGTAAATTTATTCATAAGCATTTTATTATTTTCATTGTAATGGTGAATGTGATTGTTTCCTTAATTTTTCTTTATATTTTCTCACTGTTAGTGTATAGGAATGCAAGGGATTTCTGTGTATTAATTTTATATCCTGAAACTTTATTCTGTTCATTGATTCAATTCAGTTCAGTTCAGTTCAGTCACTCAGTCATGTCCGACTCTGCGACCCCATGAATCACAACACACCAGGCCTCCCTGTCCATCACAAACTCCCAGTTTACTCAAACTCATGTCCATCGAGTCGGTGATGCCATCCAGCCATCTCATCCTCTGTTGTCCCCTTCTCCTCCTGCCCCCGATCCCTCCCAGCATCAGGGTCTTTTCCAATGAGTCAACTCTTCGCATGAGGTGGCCAAAGTTTTGGAGTTTCAACTTCAGCATCAGTCCTTCCAATGAACACCCAGGACTGATCTCCTTTAGGATGGATTGGTTGGATCTCCTTGCAGTCCAAGGGACCCTCAAGAGTCTTCTCCAACACCACAGTTCAAAAGCATCAATTCTTTGGCACTCAGCTTTCTTCACAGTCCAACTCTCACATCCATACATGACCACTGGAAAATCCATAGCCTTGACCAGACGGACCTTTGTTGGCAACGTAATGTCTCTGCTTTTTAATATGCTATCTAGGTTGGTCATAACTTTCCTTTCAAGGAGTAAGCATCTTTTAATTTCATGGCTACAATCAACATCTGCAGTGATTTAGGAGCCCAAAAAAGTAAAGTCTGACACTCCTTCCACTGTTTCCCCATCTATTTCCCATGAAGTGATGGGACCAGATGCCATGATCTTAGTTTTCTGAATGTTAAGCTTTAAGTCAACTTTTCACTCTCCTCTTTCACTTTCATCAAGAGGCTTTTTAGTTCCTCTTCACTTTCTGCCATAAGGGTGGTGTAATCTGCATATCTGAGATTATTGATATTTCTACCAGCAATCTTCATTCCAGTTTGTGCTTCATCCAGCCCAGCGTTTCTCATGATGTACTCTGCATATAAGTTAAATAAGCAGCGTGACAATATACAGCCTTGTCATACTCCTTTTCCTATTTGAAACCAGTCTGTTGTTCCATGTCCAGTTCTAACTGTTGCTTCCTGACCTGCATACAGGTTTCTCAAGAGGCAGGTCAGGTGGTCTGGTATTCCCATCTCCTTCAGAATTTTCCACAGTTTATTGTGATCCACACATTCAAAGGCTTTGGCATAGTCAATAAAGCAGAAATAGATGTTTTTCTGGAATTCTCTTGCTTTTTTGATGATTCAGAGGATGTTGGCAATTTGATCTCTGCCTTTTCTAAAACCAGCTTGAACATCTGGAAGTTCACAGTTCACATATTGCTGATTAGCTCTAGTAATTTTCTGGTGAAGTCTTTAGGGCTTTCTATGTAGAGGATCATGTCATCTGCAAACAGTGCCAGTTTTACTTCTTCTTTTCCAATCTGGATTCCTTTTATTTCTTTTCTTTGACTGCTGTGGGCTAAAACTTCCAAAACTATGTTGAATATTAGTTGTGAGAGTGGGAACCCTTGCCTTGTTCCTGATTTTGGAAGAAATGCTTTCAATTTTTCACCATTGAGGATAATGTTTGCTGTGGATTTTTTTGAATATGGCTTTTATTATGTTGAGTTATGTTCCTTCTGTGCCTGCTTTCTGGAGAGTTTTTTTTTTTATCATAATTGGGTGTTGAATTTTGTCAAAGGATTTCTCTGCATCTATTAAGATAATCATATAATTTTTATCTTTCAACTTGTTAATGTGGTGTATCACATTTATTGATTTGTGACTATTGAAGAATCTTTGCATCCCTGGGATAAAGCTCACTTGGTCATGATGTATATGATCTTTTTAATATGTTGTTGGATTCTGTTTGCTAAAATTTTGTTAAAGATTTTTGCATCTATGTTCATCAGTGGTATTGGCCTGTAGTTTGCTTTTTTGTGGCATCTTTGTCTGGTTTTGGTGTTAGGGTGATGGTGGCCTCATAGAATGAGTTTGGCATTTTACCTTCCTCTGAAATTTGCTGGAAGAGTTTGAGTAGGATAGGTATTAGCTCTTCTCTAAATTCTTGGTAGAATTCACCTGTGAAGCCATCTGGTCCTGGGCTTTTGTTTGTTGGAAGATTTTTTATTACAGTTTCAATTTCTGTGCTTGCGATGGGTCAGTTAAGATATTCTATTTCTTCCTGTTTCAGTTTTGAAGGGTTATACTTTTCTAAGAATTCCATTTCTCCCAAGCTGTCCATTTTATTGGCATATAATTGCTCATTACAGTCTCTTATGATCTTTCGTATTTCATGTTGTCTGTTGTGATATCTCCATCTTCATTTCTAATTTTATTGATTTGATTCTTCTGGCCTGAAGGGTTTCTATTGAAAGATCAGCTGTTATCCTTATGGAGATCCCCTTGAGTGTTATTTGTTGCTTTTCTCTTGCTGCTTTTAGTGTTTGCTCTATGTTTTTAATATTTTTTATTTTGATTAATATGTGTCTTGGAGTGTTTCACCTTGGGTTTATCCTGTTTGGGACTCTCTGGGTTTCTTGGAGTGGGTGGCTATTTCCTTCCCCATTTTTCAGGAACTTTTCTTCTATTATCTCCTCAAGTATTTTCTAATGCCCTTTCTTTTTGTCTTCTTATGGGACACCTATGATTTGAATGTTGGGATGATTAACCTTGGCCCAGAGTCTCTGAAGTTTTCCTCATTTAATTCTTTTTTCCTCTCTGCTTCATTTATTTCCACCGTTCTATCTACTTCACTTATCCTCTCTTCTGCCTCAGTCATTCTACTGTTGGTTCCCTCCAGAGTGCTTTTAATCTAAGTTATTGCATTGTTCGTTATTGATTGACTCTTTTTTATTGCTTCTAGTTCCTTGTTAAACATTTCTTGCATCTTCTCAATCCTTGTCTCTAGTCTATTTATCTGTAACTCGATTTTGTTCTCAAAATCTTGGATCATCTTTACTATTATTATTCTAAAGTGTTTTTCAAGTCGAGTCCCTATCGCCTCTTCTTTTGTTTGGTTTAATAGGTTTTTTGTCATGTTCCTTCACCTGCTGAATATTTCTCTGCCTTTTCATTTTGTTTAGATTGCTGTGTTTGGGGTGCCATTTCTGAAGGCCCGCAGGCTGTTGTTCTTCTTAATTGTGGATTCTGCTCCCTGTTGGTGGGGTTGGACGAGGGGCTTGACAAGGTTTCCTGGTTTGGGGAACTTGTGTCTGTGTTCTGGTGGGTACAGCTGTATATCTTCTCTCTGGAGTGCAATGAGGTGCCTGGTAATGACTTGGTATGGCTTTGAGCAGCCCATCTTTTAATACTTAGGGTTGTGTTCCTGTTTTGCTGGAGAATTGGCATGGTGTGTCTTTCACTGGAACTTGTTGACTTGTGGAGCTTGATTTCAGTGTAGGTATGGAGACTTTTGGGTTAGCTCTTGTCTATTAATATTCCCTGGAATCAGGAGTTCTATGATGTTCTAAAGTTCTGGAGTTAAGCCTCCTGCCTCTGGGTTTCAGTCCTCTTCAGTTAAGTTGCTCACTCCTGTCCTACTCCTTGCAACCCCATGAATCACAGCACACCAGGCCTCCCTGTCCATCACAAACTCCCAGAGTTTACTCAAACTCATGCCCATAGAGTCGGTGATGCCATCCAGCCATCTCATCCTCTGTCATCCCCTTCTCCTCCTGCTCCCAATCCCTCCCAGCATCAGGGTCTTTTCCAATGAGTCAACTCTTCGCATGAGGTGGCCAAAGCATTGGAGTTTCAGCTTTAGCATCAGTCCTTCCAATGAACACCCGACTTATCTCCTTTAGGATGGATTGGTTGGATCTCCTTGCAGTCCAAGGGACTCTCAAGAGTCTTCTCCAACACCACAGTTCAAAAGCGCCAATTCTTCAGCACTCAGCTTTCTTCACAGTCCAACTCTCACATCCATACATGACCACTGGAAAAACCATAGCCTTGACCAGACAGACCTTTGTTGGCAAAGTAATGTCTCTGCTTTTTAATATGCTATCTAGGTTGGTTATAACTTTACTTCCAAGGAGTAAGCGTCTTTTAATTTCATGGCTGCAGTCACCATCTGCCGTGATTTTTGAGACCCCAAAAATAAAGTCTGACACTGTTTCCACTGTCTCCCCATCTATTTCCCATGAGGTGATGGGACCAGATGCCATGATCTTAGTTTTCTGAATGTTGAGCTTTAAGTCAACTTTTCACTCTCCTCTTTCACTTTCATCAAGAGGTTTTTTAGTTCCTCTTCACTTTCTGCCATAAGAGTGGTGTCATCTGCATATCTGAGATTATTGATATTTCTACCGGCAATCTTCATTCCAGTTTGTGCTTCATCCAGCTCAGCGTTTCTCATGATGTACTCTGCATATAAGTTAAATAAGCAGGGTGACAATATACAGCCTTGATGTACTCCTTTTCCTATTTGGAACCAGTCTGCCGGTCCATGTCCAGTTGTAACTGTTGCTTCCTGACCTGCATACAGGTTTCTCAAGAGGCAGGTCAGGTGGTCTGGTATTCCCATCTCCTTCAGAATTTTCCACTGTTTATTGTGATCCACATAGTCGAAGGCTTTGGCGTAGTCAAAAGCAGAAATAGATGTTTTTCTGGAACTCTCTTGCTTTTTCGATAATCCAGCAGATATTGGCAATTTGATCTCTGGTTCCTCTGCCTTTTCTAAAACCAGCTTGAACATCTGGAAGTTCTCGGTTCACGTATTGCTGAAGCCTGGCTTGGAGAATTTTGAGCATTACTTTACTAGAGTGTGAGATGAGTGCAATTGTGTGGTAGTTTGAGCATTCTTTGGGATTGCCTTTCTTAGGGATTGGAATGAAAACAGACCTTTTCCAGTCCTGTGGCCACTGCTCAGTTTGGCCTTCCTGAGCCTCCTTAATTCTTCCCTAATCACTAGCTAGAGCAATTCAGATATTCCCATTTCCCTGAGCATGAGTCATCATTTTCTCTAATTTAGAGACTATTTTAGCAGTGAGTTTGCCTTATCTGCTGGAGGCCTTATCAGGTATTAGATACAGCCTTTATCTTGAGAGAGGCTCAAAGTCAAGCCATTCTCCTTTATGTAGTTTTATCATCTGAGCCATTGATCAAGCACCCCAATAGTTCAAACCCACAAATATTCCATGGCTACAATGGAGTTATGTTGAGTGTTATTTTTAGTTACTAGCATGTGATATGAGTGCAATTGTGCAGTAGTTTGAGCATTCTTTGTCATTGCCTTTCTTAGGGATTGGGATGAAAATTGACCTTTTCTAGTCCTGTGGCCACTGCTGAGTTTTCCAAATTTGCTTGCATATTGAGTGCAGCACTTTCAGAGCTTCATCTTTTAGGATTTGAATTAGCTCAACTGGAATTCCATCACCTCCACTAGCTTTGTTCATAGTCATGCTTCCTAAGGCCCACTTGACTTCACATTCCAGGATGTCTGGCTCTAGGTGAGTGATCACACCATTGTGATTACGTGGGTTGTGAAGATCTATTTTGTACCGTTCTTCTGTGTATTCTTGCCACCTCTTCTTAATATCTTCTGCTTCTGTTAGGTCCATACCATTTCTGTCTTACTGAGCCCATTTTTGCATGAAATATTCCCTTGGTATCTCTAATTTTCTTGAAGAGCTCTCTAGTCTTTCCCCTTCTGTTTTTTGCCTCTATTTCTTTTCATTGATCGCTGAGGAAGACTTTCTTATCTCTCCTGGCGATTCTATGGAACTCTGCATTCAAATAGGAATATCTTTCCTTTTCTCCTGTGCTTTTCGCTTATCTTCTTTTCACAGCTATATGTAAAGCCTCCTCAGACAACCATTTTGCCTTTTTCATTTTTTTCCCATGGGGATGGTCTTGATCCCTGTCTCCTGTACAATGTCACGAACCTCCGTCCATAGTTCATCAGGCGCTCTGTCTATCAGATCTAGTCCCTTAAATCTATTTCTCACTTCCAGTATATATTCATAAGGGATTTGATTTAGGTCATACCTTAATGGTCTGGTGGTTATCTGTACTTTCTTTAGATTAAGTCTGAATTTGGCAATAAGGAGTTCATGATCTGAGCCACAGTCATCTCCAGGTCTTGTTTTTGCTGACTCTATAGAGCTTCTCCATCTTTGGCTGCAAAGAATATAATCAATCTGATTTCAGTTCTGACCATCTGGTGATGTCCATGTGTAGAGTCTTCTCTTGTGTTGTTGGAAGAGGGTGTTTGCTATGACCAGTGCGTTCTCTTGGCAGAACTGTATTAGCCTTTGCCCTGCTTCATTCTGTACTCCAAGTCCAAATTTGCCTGTTACTCCAGGTGTTTCTTGACTTCCTACTTTTGCATTCCAGTCCCCTATAATGAAAAGGACATCTTTTTTTTGGTGTTAGTTCTAAAAGGTCTTATAGGTCTTCATAGAACCATTCAACCTCAGCTTCTTCAGCATTACTAGTTGGGGCATAGACTTGGATTACTGTGATATTGAATGGTTTGCCTTGGAAACGAACAGAGATCATTCTGTCCTTTTTGAGGTTTGATCCAAGTACTGCATTTCAGACTCTTTTGTTGACTATGATGGCTACTCCATTTCTTCTAAGGGATTCCTGCCAACAGTAGTAGATATAATGGTCATCTGAGTTACATTCACCCATTCGAGTCCATTTTAGTTCGCCGATCCCTAGAATGTTGACATTCACTCTTGCCATCTCATGTTTGACCACTTCCAATTTGCCTTGATTCATGGACCTAACATTCCAGGTTCCTATGCAATATTGCTCTTTATAGCATCGGGCCTTGCTTCTATCACCAGTCCCATCCACAACTGGGTATTGTTTTTGCTTTGACTCCATCCCTTCATTCTTTCTGGAGTTATTTCTCCACTGATCTCCAGTAGCATATTGGGCACCTACTGACCTGGGGAGTTCCTCTTTCAGTATCCTATCATTTTGCCTTCTCATACTGTTTCGGGTAACTCTTGCTTATCCTTCAAAACTCAGCTCAGTGATAATTTCTTTCAGGAAGACTTCACAGACATCTCTGACTTGTTCCCTCACCCCATCTAAATTAGATAACCTCTATTATATGTCCCTATAGTACCCTGTGATTAGTTTTATTTTAGCATCTAGCACATGGTATCATAATTGCCTCTTCACTTGTCTGTTCTTCCATTGCTCTGTGGGTTATTAGATATCTGTTAGGGATTGTACTTCTTATTCTCACATCTCCTGGAGATGTGGTGTCCATCATGTGTCTGACATGTGATTGACACTCAATAAATATTTTTGAATGAACAAATACTGGAATCAAATTAGAAAATCTGCTTAAAGAGAAACTGACAACAGTAAGAAATGGTAGCTTATACTTGTATATGTGAAGAATGAAACAGTGAAGTAAGTCATAAAAAAAAAAACTTAAAAATACCACAATCTGCCACAATCTGGGGTTACTTTAGTCCCATCACTTCACGGCAAATAGATGGGGAAACAGTGGAAACAGTGGCTGACTTTATTTTTGGGGGCTCCAAAATCACGGCAGATGGTGACTGCAGCCATGAAATTAAAAGACGCTTACTCCTTGGGGGAAAGTTATGACCAACCTAGATAGCATATTAAAATTCAGAGACATTACTCTGCCAATAGAGGTCCTTCTCATCAAGGCTGTGGTTTTTCCAGTAGTCATGTATGGATGTGAGAGTTGGACTGTAAAGAAAGCTGAGCACCGAAAAATTGATGCTTTTGAACTGTGGTGTTGAAGACTCTTGACAGTCCCTTGGACTGCAAGGAGATCCAACCAGTCCATTCTAAAGGAGATCAGTCCCGAGTGTTCATTGGAAGGACTGATGTTGAAGCTGAAACTCCAGTACTTTGACCACTGGATGTGAAGAGCTGACTCATTTGAAAAGACTGTGATGCTGGCAAAGATTGAAGGCAGGAGGAGAAGGGGACAAGAGAAGGTGAGATGGTTGGATGGCATCACCAGCTTCATGGAGATGAGTTTGAGTAAACTCCAGAAGTTGGCGATGGACGGGGAGGCCTGGTGTGCTGTAGTCCATGGGGTTGCAAAGAGCTGGACACGACTGAGTGACTGAACTGGGGTCACTTAGCATTGACTGGGACTATTAATATTATACTGTATTATAATTTTATATTATGGTTTGTATTGCATAATGCAATCATTCCCATTAATTTTAAAGACGTCAGAACATCTAGAAAAGACTATTTTGTAGCTTCCATTTAAGAAAATGTGGGAATATGTACTACATAATAGAACTTATAACTTAAGACTAATCTACATCAAAGCAGGTTTGGGGAAAATGATTAAAGGGAAAGGTTTTTTATATTAATTAATTTATTTTATTTGGAGGCTAGTTACTTTACAATATTGTGGTTTTTGCCATACATTGACATGAATCATCCATGGGTATACATGTGTCACCCCATTCTGAACCCCCCTCCCACCTCCCTTCCCAGCCCATCCCTCTGGGTTGTCCCAGAGCACCGCCTTTGAGTGCCCTGCTTCATGCATTGAACTTGCACTGGTCATCAGTTTTACATATGGTAATGCACATGTTTCAATGCTATTCTCTCAAATCATCCCACCCTCACCTTCTCCCACATAGTTAAAAAATCTGTTCTTTACATCTGTGTCTCTTTTGCTGTCTTGCATATAAGGTCATCATTACCATAAAGATGAGTAGCTTTAACACACATAGTTCTGGAATTTATGTATTTTTTTCCAAATTGATTTGTAGGTTTAGATATAGATAGATAATATCATAACTGAAGCCCAAATCATTTTTACACAAAGGTACTACTGAGTTCATTTTCTGAGACCATCCTAAAAATCTTTCATATACTATACAATTAAAGAAAATATTTCTCTAGATAGAAATGTCTTCAAAATATTCATGACTCATGTAAATAAAGTTATGAATGCTGTAATGTAAAGGAGCTTGGAAGTAATGATTTGTGCCTAGATCTTTTGTTTTATTGCTCCTCATTACTATACTCTTTGGCCTTTTTTCCCCTATCCCTGATGTTTTCCCATAAAACTCTTCTTGCAATGCAGGAGACTGCCTGCAATGCAGGAACAAGGACATGATCCCTGGGTCAGGAAGATCCCCTGGAGAAGGAAATGGCAATCCACTCCAGTATCTTGCCTGGAAAATTCAATGGACAGAGGAACATGGCATGCTACAGTCCATGGGGTCACAAGAGTCGGATATGACTTAGTGAGTAGACCACCAACCAACATCAGTTAAGTAGCTCAACAAATGGCTAGTGTACACAGACAAAATATAGGTAATAAAGATATAGGCAACTATGAATCCATATTAAGTGATCAACAACCATCTAAATATTTGTTTAGGAATGATTGATGACCATCATTTGGAAGCAGCAGAACCAGGACACATTGTTGCTACAGTTTTCTCACTGCTTACATCTTCATAGCATGATCTTTTGTGGGAATGGATGTTTGGAAGTGGAGTGGGTAAGGTGAGTGGATTAGGGAATAGGGAAAACAATAAAAAAGAGAGCTAAGTCCACTAAGAAGTATTTTCTGTACATAAAATATTATTCAAATTTTAAACATAAAACATACAAATTAACATATGAATTAACTTTTCCTTCTGGGAAGGAAAGTTCTTATTAGGGCAAGAGAGAATTTCAGGATGGGCAATCAGTATGAGAGTACTGTCACTGCAGTTTCAAGTTGGTTTTGAAGAGTGACATGTTGTATAAGACTGGGAAGCAATTGAGAGAAAAACCCTTTCCAAAGGGAGACCAAGATCAGTCTTACCTTTTTAAGGTCAGTACTTTAAAACACACATGTTTCTCATACAACATAAAAAAAATCATTCTATACTCTACAGTCCCTAGTATCAATACTACAGAGTTTATACATAGGAAGTAGCCTGAGAAGTGCAGTTATTTGACAGCAGAAGCCTGCAAATCACAAAAATAATCATATATTTATTTAATGCCTATTATATGCTATGCTTTCATTTTTTTTTTCTCTTTTAATTTAACCCCTTTAACAAACCTATAAGGCAGGTACTATTATTATCTCATTTTCCAGATGAGAAAATTAAGGGCTCCAGGAGGTGATGTTAATTGTCCAAGATAACATAGCAATGATGGAATTGTCATCAAACACAGGCATCTGGGTCTCCAAGAGCTATGCATTTTCCCACTAAGATATATTGTTCTGTGCACTGGCAAGCACCATTTTCCTTTCCCTTCATAACCTCTCTACCCATGTTTCTGGATATGGGAATAAACGTGTCACATTGGCTTATTGAAACTGAAGGTGTGAATGTGGAAACATATGGTTACAATTCCATAACCCGAGCTATGCCTGGAGCATTTGCACAAGCGATTCATAGCAGGATTGTCTAATGTGATTTGAGGACTACATAACCTGAGAGGTTTAGAGGGCTTTCTCACTGGGATGTCACATGGGCCAAGGGGGACAATATTAAAGGGTACTAGGTAGATGCAGGAGCCCTGTGGGAGTGAAGGAATAGTCCTGCTGAGTCCATGGCAGCATTGAGACACCTGTAAGATGCTTTCCTGGAATGGGCTTCGAGGATGGAGTCATATTAAGCCTTCAGTATAGAATTTTTGGTTTATGAATGTTTGTTTCAGCCAAGTGTGGCACCTCTGATGGTTACTAATGAATATGTTGAGTATAATCATAATTGGATTTTTAAAAGAAGAGAAGTATAAGAATATATGTGTTTTACACTGGAAGGATGAAATATTTGTTTCAACTGAGACAGAAACCAAGATATTTCAGTTACTCCTGTGACTGCAATGAATCACAGACATGGTGAGCTTGCCAAAGACACAGAAGCAAAATACATTCTTTGTTGTCCCTGAAGAATTTCAGGGTAAAAGTAGATTTTTATAAAGGCTTCAACTTTGAATGAATGAATGAATGACAGGTGAATGAATGAGAAGTTCTTTTGTCAGATGGCCCCTGCTCCCTGCTGAAAATATTTTCTCAAAGAGGTGATGTTAGAGATGGTGTTATTTCAGCTACTCTGAAAAATCCACTAAAATCTGTACACAAATTGTAAGAACTGTTTATTAGAACTTACTATGTTTTAAGCCTGTGCTAATGTAATACCCACAAGAACTATGTAATATTGGGTACTCTTACTGATGGGCTTCCTAGGTAGCTCAGTGGTAAATCTGCCTGCCAATGCAGGAGACACAGATTGCTGGGTCAGCAGGATGTCTTGGAGGAAATTGCAGCCCTCTTCAGTATTCTTGCATAGAGAATCCCACAGACAGAGGACCCTGGCGGGCCAAAGGGTCAGACACAACTGAGCACATATGCACTCTTAATGATATTATTTTACAGGTGAGGAAATAGCCTTGGAGTGCTTATATTTCTTGATCTAGTTTACTCAGCTGTAGACTAGTGATTTTAAATTAGTCCACAAATCACTCCCTTTACTACTACATTATACTGTTTAAAAATTTTGAGTATAGATTACCCTTAAAGTACCTCAGTCAAGAATAAAGAATACAGGTAATAGCAGAGATGGGGAATTAAGCTCAGTCTTCCTTGAGGAGGGCTTCCCTGGTAGCTCAGACGGTAAAGCGTCTGCCTGCAATGCAGGAGACCTGGGTTCAATCCCTGGGTTGGGAAGATCCCCTGGAGAAGGAAATGGCAACCCACTCCAGTACTCTTGACTGAAAAATCCTATGGACGGAGGAGCCTGGTAGACTACAGTCCATGGGGTCGCAAAAAGTCAGACACTACTGAGCAACTTAACTTTCTTTTCACTTTTCTTTGAGGAATCAAACATTTAACCAGTACCTTAAGATGCCTCAGAAGTGCCCAACAGTAGTAAGCAACTGGCCCAAAGTTTGTCTGTCTGCAGAGTTAATTCATGTAATAGAACTATTGCCATTACTTGATGCATGGTGGCAGTGAAAGGGTAATGCAATCACCTTTCTACATCACATCTATGCTAAAAGTGTGTATGTGCTTGGTTGCTTCAGTTGTGTCTGTCTCTCTGTAGTCCCCAGTCTTCTCTGTCCAAGGGATTCTCCAGGCAAGAATACTGAAGCCATTTGCCATTTCCTCCTCCAGATCTTCCCAACCCAGGGATAGAACCTCTATCTCCTATGTCTCCTGCACTGTAGGCAGATTCTTTACCGCTGAGCCACCGGTAAGCCCCCAAACACATTCTGCTCAAAAACTTTTTGTTCCTTCCTACTGCCTAGAGAATCAAGTTCTGATTCTTTACCTTATTACTCAGGGCTGGCCACAAGATGACCACAACCTAACTTAGCAATTTGTCCTTAGGCCATTGTCATATACTGCAGACTAGACAAAGTTTGGAATCATGGATAACATGCAGCTCAAACAAACAAGATTTTATTAAGCATGCAGCAAGGCATTGTTAATGACAAACTACTTACAGCGCAGTTACAACTTCTTCCCAGGTAGTGCCAGTGATAAACAATCCACCTGCAATGCACCAAAAAAAAAAAAAAAAATGAGGTGTGGGTTCTACCCCTGGGTCCAGAAGAACCCCTGCTGGAAAGCAAGCCACCCACTCAAGTATTCTTGCCTGGAGAATCCCATGGATAGAGGAGTATGGCCAGCTACCATTTATAGGATTGCATAGAGTCAAAGACACAACTGAACACAGGCAGATAAGTTTACACAGTGACAGCTTGACCTAGGGACAGCACCAATTACTGACACCTCAACCTAGCGGCAGCTTGACCTAGGGACAGCACCAGTTAGTGACAGCTCGACCTAGGAGAAGTGCCAGTTATTGACAGCTCAGTTTAGTGACTGCTCAACCTATGGGCAGATCCGGTGACAGCTCGCATCAGAGGCAGCTCCAGCGGCAGCTCCAGTGGAAACTAACCCTTAAGATGCAACACTGGCTGCAACCTTTAAGCCAACGCGAGTTTTTGTGGCTTCCTTTCTTTATACCTTTGGTCTCCTTTCCTTGGAGCCTGATTTGTTATGCCCTATGCAAAATAAGTGACAGTACCTGCATGCCCCTGATTGGTTACACCAGGAGCACTCGAGTGAGGGGTGTGTGTTTTCCCAGGTTGCTGCTGCTGCTAAGTCACTTCAGTCGTGTCCGACTCTGTGCGACCCCATAGACGGCAGCTCAGCAGGCTCCCCCGTCCCTGGGATTCTCCAGGCAAGAATACTGTAGTGGGTTGCCATTTCCTTCTCCAATGCATGAAAGTGAAAAGTGAAAGTGAAGTCGCTCAGTCGTGTAGGATTCTTAGCGAACCCATGAACTGCAGCCCACCAGGCTCCTCCATCCATGGGATTCCCCAGGCAAGAGTACTGGAGTGGGGTGCCATTGCCTTCTCCGGGTTAGGCCCTATGCAAATATGGGATGGTATCAGCATGTGCCTGATTGGCTATACCAAGGATCAATCAGGGAAAGGGGTGTGTTTTCCCTGGTTAAAGTGAAAGTGAAAGTTGCTCAGTTGTGTCCAGCTCTTTAGGACCCCATGGCTGACAGGCTCTTCTGTTCACGAAATTCTCCAGGCAAGAATATTGGAGTGGGAGTTCCCATCTCCAGAGGATCTTCCCAACCCAGGGATCGAACCCTGGTCTCCTGCATTTCAGGCAAGTTCTTTACCATCTGAGCCACCAGGGAAGCCTAGGAATACTGGCATCAGTAGCCTATCCCTTCTCCAGGGGATATGCCTGACCCAGGAATCCAACCGGGGTGTCCTGCATTGTAGGCTGATTCTTTACCAGCTGAGCTTTCCCAGGTTCAGCCCTATGCAGATAGGTGATGGTGCCAGCATTTGCCTGATTGGTTTCACCCAAGACTAGAGGTTCTCACTCAGGTCCTTGACTTCCCCTCTTATGGGCCTTCCCTGCACCGCCTCTCCCTCCACCATGTGGTTCCATCATCTTGGACTTCCTATTTTTTTCTGACTACCTGATGCCTCCCTTTGCTCCTTTTATCAGAGAAGGCAATGGCACCCCGCTCCGGTACTCTTTCCTGGAGAATCCCATGGACGGAGGGACCTGGTGGGCTGAGGTACATGGGGTCGCTGGGAGTCGGACACGACTGGGCGAATTCGCTTTCACTTTTCACTTGCGTGCATTGGAGAAGGAAATGGCAACCCACTACAGTGTTCTTGCCTGGAGAGTCCCAGGGACTGGGGAGCCTGGTGGGCTGCCGTCTATGGGGTCGGACATGACTGAAGCAACTTAGCAGCAGCAGCAGCTCCTTCTATGCCCTGATCTCCCCAACAGAGCATTCCTACTGGTCAAAATCATATTTATCTTTCAACATTCTTCTCAAATGCCATCTTAAAAGTAAGATTTTATTTTTATTTCATTGATATATAATTGATATATAACATATTCTTTTCAGGTGTAAAACATAATGATTTGATATTTGTATGTGTTGCAAACTGATCACCATAAGTCTAGTTAACATCTATCACCATACATAGTTACAGGATTTTTTTTATTGTTATGAGAACTTTTAAGACTTACTCTCAGCAACTTCCTCATATGCAGTGCAGTATTATTAACTATCTCCGTGCTGTGCATTATATTGCCAAGGACTTTATATATAGTTTTAAGTATACAATAATATTGAGAGGAAAGTACAGAGATTTCTCATATACTCCTCTGTTCTGCACCTCCATAGTCTCCCCCATTATCAATATCACCCCCCAGAATGATACAATTTTTTCTTAAGGAAGGATGAACCTACATTGACAAATGATAATCACCCAAAGGCCATAGTTTACAGTGTTGTAAATTTCTATGGGTTTGGACAAAAGTATAGTGACACATATCTGTTATTGTGGGTGTGCTCAGTCCCTCAATCATGTTCAACTCTTTGTGACCCAGTGGACTGTAGCCCACCCGATGGGGTGGTTGCCTTTTCCTTCTCCAGGGAATCTTCCCGACTCAGGGGTCAAACCTGCATCTCCTGTGTCTCCTGCATTGGCAGCTGGATTCTTTACCACTGTGCCACCTGGAACACCTGTATATCTGTTACTATAATAATCATAAATAGTGTATTCACTGCCCTAAAAATCTTCTATGCTTTGTCTATTCCTCTTTCTTACCCCCAGAAACCACAGATTTTTAAAATCATCTTTAATTTTGCCTTATACAAAATGTTGTATAGTTTGAATCATACAGTATGCATACAGAGGATTCCCTGGTGGCTCTGCCTGCCAAGCAGGAAATGTGGATTCAATTCCTGGGTCAGGAAGATCCCCTAGAGAAGGAAATGGCAACACACTCCAGTATTCTTGGAGAAGAAGGGATAGAGAAGCCCAGAGATGTCGCAGAGTTTTACACAACTGAGGGCACACAAGGACTATACAATATATAGTCTTTTCAGATTGGCTTCTTTCACTTAGTAATATGTATTTGTTTCTTGATAATTCATTTGTTTTTTAGAGGTGAATATTCCTTTGTCTGGATGTACCTTTTGCCTTCAGTCTTTCCCAGCATCAGGGTCTTTTCCAAATGAGTCGACTCTTCACACCAGGCAAAGGGAGAGAAGGGCGCCAGAGGATAAAATGGTTAGATAGCATCACAGTCTCAATGGACACCAATTTGAGCAAACTCTGGGAGATGGTGAAGGACAGGGGAGCCTATTGTGCTGCAGTCCATGGAGTTGCAAAGAGTTGGATGTGACTTAGTGACTGAACAGCAATAACAACTGGATGGACCATAATTTATTTATCCATTCACCCACTGAATGACACCTCTGTTGCTCCCAAACTTTGATAAGTATGAATAAAACTTCTGTAAATATCCATGGGCTGGTTGTTTCATAGACATAAGTTTTCAGCTCCTTTGGATAAGTGCCAAAGAGTGTGCTTGCTGAATCATTTGATAAAAGTATGTTTAGTTTTGTAAAAAACCTCCAAACTGTCTTCCAAAGTGTCTGTACCATGTTTCATTCCTACCATCAATGAATAAGAATTCCAGGGAAAAACACACTTTTCCCTGTGTTTCAGTGTTCTGCATTTTGGCCATTCCAATAGGTGTATAGTGTATCTTATAGTCATCTTAATTTCCATTTCCATGATGACATGTGATGTGGGGAATCTTTTCATTTGCTTATTTGCCATCTGCATATCTTCTTTCATGAGGTGTCTGTTCAGATATTTTGCCCACTTTAAAATTGGGTTATCAGTTTTTTTACTATTGACTTTTAAGAGTTCTTTGTATTTTTTGGGTAATGGTCCTGTATCAAATGTGTCTTTTGCAAATATTTTCTCCCAGTTCGTGACCTGTCTTCTAATTCTTTTGATACTGTCTTTTGCAGAACAGAAGTTTTTATGAAGTTCAGCCTATCAGTTGTTTCTTTCTTGAATCTCATTTTTGGTGTTTTATTTAAAAAGTCATTGTCATACCCAGTGTCATCTATGTTTTCTTATATTATCTTCTGAGTTTTACGGTTTTGCATTTTGCATTTAGGTCTATGATCTATTTTGTTTGTTTTCTATTTTGAAATTTTCTTGTCTTAATTTTTTTTTCTACAATTGCAATGATAAAAGAATTTTTTAAAGTTGATTACCGAGTCCAGAAAACATCTCTCTTTTGATAGGTCCTTGAAAACATGGATTGTATTTTACTCTGTGTTGAAGGCTGCTAGGCCCTTGCAGTCTGCCACTTTAGGAAAATAGTCCTTTATTCTTTCTGAGCATGGAGGTGTTCAAAGGCCCATTTCTCCTTCAAGACAACAGCTTAAGTACAGAGGAAAGAGCAGTTTGGAAACTACTGAATGTAGACTACAGTCCACCAGGAGCAGTTCTTCCCAGGTATGGCTGGAGAATCGTTGTGCTGAAGGAGGTAGAACAGGATGGCAGGGGATTTTTATAATTTTCTTCCTACTACTTTTTAAAATATCTTTTTTGTTGTGATATAATTGACACATAGTATTATGTAAGGTGTAGAATATATCATTTTGATCTGTTTATATATTACAGTATGATTACCACCAGTTATCTAACAGCTCTATCACATGACATAATTATCATTTCTTTTGTAGTGAGAACAATATTGTTCAGTCATGAGAAAGAAGTCTTGCCATTTGTGACAACACTGATGGACCTTGAGGGCATTACCGAGAGGTACGTCAGGCAGAGAAATACAAATATTGTACAATATCACTTGTATGTGGAATATTAAAAAAATCCAAAGCAGAGTAGAATGGTGATTATCAGGGAATGGGCGTGGGGGAATTGGGGAGATGTTGTTTCAGGGTACAAACTTGCATCTAGTAGATAAATAAGTTCCGGGGAGCTAACACATAACATAGTGATTATACACAATGTTATTGTATTATAAACTTTATAGTTACTAAGAGAGTAGATCTGTGATCCATTTAGAGTTATTTTTTTGTGATGGCTACTTAAATACTTCTTCATGGATACTTTTCAGATTACTCTCTCCCATGAGATGGACATGATTTTACTCTCCAAGCTATCAAACACCTATTTTTTTCTTCTCTCATGATTGCGGCTGACCATATAATTTATTGTTTGAAGGGGACACTTTCTAAAGTGAAACAGTGTGCTACTGATAGTTACATCAGTATGATAGACACTAACTGGAACTGTCCTTATGGACATGTTAATTATGGTACATGCTTTATCTTATCCATATTGTTCAGTTCAGCTCAGTCGCTCAGTTGTGTAAGACTCTTCGTGACCCCATGGACCATAGCTCACCAGGCCTCTCTGTCCATCACCAACTCCCGGAGTTTATTCAAACTCATCTCCATGGAGTCGGTGATGCCATCCAACCATCTCACCTTCTCTTGTCCCCTTCTCCTCCTGCCTTCAATCTTTCCCATCATCAAGGTCTTTTCAAATGAGTCAGCTCTTCACATCAGGTGGCCAAAGTATTGGAGTTTCAGCTTCAACATCAGTCCTTCCAATGAACACTCAGGACTGATCTCCTTTAGAATGGACTGGTTGGTCCAAGGGACTCTCAAGAGTCTTCTCCAACACCAGAGTTCAAAAGCATTAATTCTTCAGCACTCAGCTTTCTTCACAGTCCAACTCTCACATCCATACATGACCACTGGAAAAACCATAGCCTTGACGAGATGGACCTTTGTTGGCAAAGTAATGTCTCTGCTTTTTAATATGCTATCTAGGTTGGTCATATAGAGAAGGTAATGGCAACCCACTCCAGTACTCTTGCTTGGAAAATCCCATGGATGCAGCCTGGTGGGCTGCAGTCCATGGCTCCTAGGAGTCAGACATGACTGAGCAACTTCACTTTCACTTTTCACTTTCATGCATTGGAGAAGGAAATGGCAACCCACTCCAGTATTCTTGCCTGGAGAATCCCAGGGATGGGGGAGCCTGGTGGGCTACTGTCTATGGGGTCACACAGAGTCGAACATGACCGAAGCGACTCAGCAGCAGCAGCAGGTTGGTCATAACTTTCCTTCCAAGGAGTAAGCGTCTTTTAATTTCATGGCTGCAATCACCATCTGCAGTGATTTTGGAGCCCCCCCAAAAAAAGTCTGACACTGTTTCCACTGTCTCCCCATCTATTTCCCATGAAGTGATGGGACTAAATGCCATGATCTTAGTTTTTTGAATGTTAAGCTTTAAGCCAACTTTTTCAATCTCCTCTTTCACTTTCATCAAGAGGCTTTTTAGTTCCTCTTCACTTTCTGCTATAAGGGTGGTGTCATCTGCATATCTGAGGTTATTGATATTTCTCCCAGCAATCGATTCCAGCTTGTGCTTCTTCCAGCCCAGCGTTTCTCATGATGTACTCTGCATATAAGTTAAATAAGCAGGGTGACATATACAGCCTTGACGTACTCCTTTTCCTATTTGGAACCAGTCTGTTGTTCCATATCCAGTTCTAATTGTTGCTTCCTGGCCTGCTAAATGATTAATCAGAGCCAAATGTCATTGTGTTCAACACCATTTACATTAGACATGATGTTACCAACTCACAAAGGATTGGCTGAATATTTGAACTTTTTGAGGTTCAACATGTTATGTTTCTGAGTTGGGCTACTAGGTGTTAGCTAAGGACATAAGCTTTTCCCTACCCCTAAACTTAGGCCATTTCCTGATTTCACAACTGAATGTTATTTACAGTTTCATAAGGTGCAGCCAAAATTAATGTAAACTAAAATGTTTAAATTTTTTGATGTTCATTTTAAATAGCCGAATTATGGACTAAATTTAAAATAAAAACCTCAGCATGAATCAGATGGCTTATGTCTCTGTGTGATGGCTTTTATATTAAATGGTTTACATGAATGCTGTTGTTCATCTTGGAAACTGGTTGTTATGCATATTAATGAGACCCAGGTGTTAACTTCATGCTGTTTTCTTTCCAAAGAAGAAAATCTTTACATTAAGTTAAAGTGTTTTTACAAATATTTGTTGTAATAATTATAAGACAACATTTTGCACCTTGCAGTGTTTACCAGGTTTATTTCCTAATTCCAACTCATCTTAATTCCTCTCCTTTCCCACTGCACTTTTGCTTTTTGTATGCTGAGAGTTTCTGGCCATATATGACAGTAACCTGAAAGTTCCCCAGGAGCTCAAGAGGGACATACGTTTCTCCAACAACTCTTCAAATGGCAAGACTTCATGTTCATCTGTGTTCTACCCAAGGTCATTTTATGCACACCCCTTGTGATTTCTTCCTTCCCTACCAGGAAGGGAGATTGGCCAATTGATTACAGGTTACAGACCCCATATCTTTTATAATTTTCTATTATTTCCTTAGGGTACCTTTTATTTTAACTTCTTGGATTATTTTCATAACTTTTCTGTATCTTTCCAATTTTCCTTTCAGTGCAGAAACTCGGGCTGGTTGGGCTTCTCTAAGAGGAACTGACTGATATTACACATAGTTGGACAGTAACTTCGTGGATCTTGCTTACTTAGAGAAAATTCTCAGGGTAGCAATACTCCACCTAACTTTCTGAGGTTGATGTTGTGGGATTGTGTCCAAAGGGACCACCCCCTGAATGAGTGGTAGGTACACACTCCTTTTGATTTTACACACAGGTTTTGAGCACCTATTGTGTGCTAAGCATGGTGTTATGTTCTGGGAATACAGTGATGTGTAAGACATCATCCTAAGTCTTGGAGAATTTGTAGTCTTAGAGCAGAGACTTGTACATAAAGTTTTAAAAAGTGTGGTGGTACAGTTTTTGAGATATACCTTGGCTAATTCTGAATCGCAGTAGAGGCACCCAAACCAGCCTTGGGGTAGAGATCCTCAAAGATATGATACATAGAGTTAAGTCTGGGATGAGGGATAGGAGTTATTTGAGTGAGGAGGTGAGCTAAGGGAATTCCTGGAAGAGAGAATATATGTGAGCTCAGGCAGGGAGGTGTGAAGAAACATGTCCTAATCAGGATTTCAGGGTTACTATGGATTTTGAGTGAGGTGAGATGTGATGGGAGATAAAGTTTGAGGAAGACTTGGGGCCAGGTTGTGAAATGCCTACTTGCCTACTGCTGTATGGAGTACAGTCTTCACCTTGAATTTGTTCTTGGGGTGAAGATGAGGTAGGAGGGAGTGATGAGGGATAGAAGGCTTTATAAAAGAGTAATTTATTTTCTTTGAGGTTTGGAAGGATGAGATGGGCTGTACAACACTTTATCTTGAAATGGCTCTTTTTTTCTTTATATTTTCCAAAGCTGACATGTACACCCTGAGGCTTCTGTCTGTTTGTATGGGCATGTGAAGTATTTTTTTTTATTATGAAAATTAAAAAAAGCAAGAGTCAAAATCCAGAGAACTCAATTTTAAAGTAACTTTTATTGTGTGTTTTTCGCTGATTCAAAGTAACACATGTTCACTTTTAAAATGTAGTATGAACAGAAAAACACAAAGAGCATTTAAATTACCAATAATCCTGATATTCAGAAAATGTATTATTAATATTTTGAAGTCTTTTCTCTTAATCTTTTCCACACACACACACACACACACACACACTCACACCCACACATATATATGCATTTTACAAAGTTGGGATCATATTCAATGCATTGTTTTGTAAGCTGTTTTTTTTTAACTTTACCTTCTATGGTGAACATTTTCCATGTTATAAACTATTCTTCTACAAAGAACTTTAATAGCTGTATAAGTACTTTATTCAACTTACATACACAATGCTATTTACTCTCCTCCATTGTTAGACATTCATTTTTCACTATTATACTATTTCACTATTATATTATGATACTCATGCCTCTACATAAATATTTATGTACCTTACTGATTATTTTCTGTTGGATGAATTCTTAGAGGTGGCAGTGCTATAAAAAAGGGACTGCATATTTTTAAAAGCTTTAATGGACCTTGCTAAATTATTCTCTAGAAATGTTATTCCATTTTTATTTCCACTTCTTATAAATGTTTATAAAATGTTGCTTGTTTCTCCATATTTCTGCAAATTTTACAGGGGAAACTGGTTTCTAATTTTCTCTAATTTATTTGATCACTAGTGAACTCTACCATCTTTTCTCACACCTATAAGTCATACATATCCTTTTAATGAATTTCCTATGTGTGTTCTTTCTGAATTTTTATTGTTGTTCTTGTTCTGTTCCTCATTATCAGTTTTTAAAAGTGTTTATATACTAACAATATATTTCCATTTACCTGTCTCTTACATTATATTTTCCCTAGTTATTTTCCTCTTTTTATTCATGGAACATACACACACACACACACACACACACACACACACACACACACACACACATATATATAATATAGTCAAATCTGTAACATTTCATTATGGTTTCTTTTTACTTTTATTCTTAGAATAAAAATATTTCCCCACTCTTTGTTCAAATATTCACCCATAATGCTTTTCTTTTTATTGAAAAATATTTAACTGTCTACTCTCCTTGGAATTTAGTTAATATACATTGTGAGAAAGGGGTCTAATTTTTTTTCCCCAAACTGTATGCCAATTAGTCCATCATTATTTATTGAGTAATTGATCTGTTCATCTCCCATACTGACATAGCATCTTTATTGTATATTGAACACTCATTTAAATCCATCTCTCTCTCTTTTTATTTTGGCTGTGTAGGTCTTTTTTATAGTGTGTGGGCTTTCTCTAGTTGTGGACTCCTCTTGTAGTGTGAGGGCTTCTCTCACTGTGGAACATAGGCTCTAGAACGAGCCAGCTCCTTGGGCTGAGTTGCCCTGTGGCATGTGGGATCTTAGTTCCCCATCTAGGGATCAAACCCGCATCCCCTGCATTGGAAGTCAGATTCTTAACCACTGGACCACCAGGGAAGTCCCTGATATGTCTTTCTGGACTTGTTATACTCTTTCTCCGAACTCTCTATTCTGGCACCAGTGCCCTTTACAATTATTTTAGTTTTTGATATGTTTAATAAAGACTGTACAAAAATCTTATTTTAAAAAAATTTAGCTATTCTTCCCTGTTTCTTACCTCATATTATCTTTACCAAAGAAAAATCTGATTGTGATTTTAATTGGAATTGTTACATTTTATAGATCATAGAGAGAGGAATTGATATCTTTATAATATTGGGACTTACCACCCAGTTATGTCATATGGTTCTCCATTTCTTTGAATTATTAAACAATGTATGTCTTTAGAATTAATTTTGAAAATGCCCAGTAGACAAAGGTAGACAGCTTGCATGTAGAACTTGCATCTTCATGTTGAATATTAGTTAGTTCATCATCTGACCTGATGGGACAATTTGACAACTACAAACACAAGTTAAGAAAGAAGCATGGAAATTTGATAAGGTCCTTTCAATATTTAGCCCCCAGTGTTCTTCAGCTGTTCAGTTGCACATATTCTCCTAGGTCACTCTGGACATTTATCCTGACAAAGGCACTCTGCTTGAGTTTTAGGCACCCTGTTGCAGAAGAACCTGGAGTTTCCCTTGTGAATAGCAGTATGTCAGCACTTCATTAATTAGAAGAGACCTTGCAACTAAAAAGAGCCAGGGAAGGGCTCAGCATTCAAGCAGAGACCTAAGTTTAAAGCACAAAATGTAGCCAGGAAACTCTTGGGTGGTAAGATTCTCTAACTTGGTGGTTAGCATTCCTAGACACTCCCACTCAGTATTAGACACACACACACACACACACACAAAATTTGCTTTTTGAGTTGTTGAAGTAGGAATATTATTCAGAAGAAAAATGTAACTTGCATTACTATATCACTTCATCTTGTTTGAAGATTAGAGACCTTAAATAGTTTCCATATTCAATTAGGAAAATATGGAGATTATTGAGCTGATAGCCTTTGGAGATAAGTTGAAAGTGAGAAAACCCACATTCTGAAGTAAACAATCAGCAGTAGTGAGGGAAATATTAATGACTACTTCAAAGAATAGAGCAGATGGCTTTGTATATATTTGGAGGGACATAATTAAGCTCATGTCAGATTCTGTGTAGAAATAGCCTGATGAGACAGGGTTAATCTCTAAGGTAGGGTTTATAATAAGTTTCATCCTATGCAAATTAAGTATCAGTATTCTTGTTTGATCTCCATAATGCCATTGTATAGGTGTCCATAAGGAGTAGGAAATGGCAACCCACACCAGTATTCTCACCTGGAAAATTCCATAGACAGAGGAGCCTGGCAGACTACAGTCTATGGGGTTGCAAAAAACTGGATACGACTGAGGTACTGACCACAAGGATAGGACTGACTATGAAGGACAGGGACAGAGAGATAAGACTTCTACAATGGTGAAGTAAGGACCTCTACAAATTTGGATGAACCTTAAAAACAGTCTGCTGAGTCATAGACCACATGCTGTATGATTCCATTTCTATGAAATACCCAGGATATGATAATCTACAGAGACAGAGATTAGACTATTACTTACTTTGTACATGCTTAGTCACTCAATTGTGCCCTACTCTTTGTGACCACACAGACTGTAGCCCACCAGGCTCCTCTGTCCATGGGGATTCTCTAGGCAAGGATACTGGAGTGGTTGCCATTTCCTCCTCCAGGGGATCTTCCCAACCCAAGGATCAAACCCATATCTCCTGGATTTACAGGCAGATTCTTTACTGCTGAGCCACCAGAGAAACACTCAATTACTTCAGATTTGCTCTAATAATTAAATAGTTGCCTATGTTTAGGGCAGGACATGGGGGCAAGTGAGGAGTGATTCCCTATGTGTAGGATTTCCTTTTTGGGGTGATGAAAATTTTCTAAACTTACTGTGGTGATAGTTTCACAGCTTGTACAATTCAGTTGTTTTTACTATATGTGCATGTTGGGTGAATGACATGTGAATTAAATAGCAATAAAGTGTTTTTTTTTCAAAAGATGATACAGAATAAGAGTTTAGCAGAGCAAGGATGAATGAGCTGATACCATAGGTCTTGAGCAAGTATCTAACTATTCTGGACCTTATTTTCTTCATCTATAAAAAATGAGAGTAGTAACATCAAAATCAGAGTTCTGATAATTACATGAGGTATCTTTAAAGCACTTAACTCAGTAATTGACACATAGTGACTTTTTACAGGCCATCAAGAAAGAGGCCAGATTCCAAGTGACCACTTCCTGAAGAGAAATGAAAAGTTATTACAGTGTATTTAAGTGGGAAATCAGGATCAGAGACCCAGGAAGTGAGAGTCAGCAGAAACAACACACATGTAGAGCTGGTACCCAATAATCCCTGGAATAAGTGTCTTTTGTTTCATCTTGTTTTCATACTGCTTTCTGGATTGGATAACCTGAAGGGGGGACCATCAGGCAGTGATTTCAACTAGGTGGAGACAAGGGTCTATAGGTGAGTTTGCCTTTATATGACATGTGGGACAAAGATACTATGGTTATCTTACACGAAAGTTCTGGTCTTTCTAGCTAATTTTCCCTTCAAATGGAAAAATGTAGCATCTGTCATGTGTCTTCCTCTCCTCTTATCACTGAAATAAGGTCAGAATTTTCATAAAATGGAGTGAAAAATTTGTGATTACTGAGCTGAGAGTTGACTTAGAACCATGTTTTCACACATGCACCGGTGGGGAAATCAGTCCTATTCTTTTAGTCATCCCTTTGCCTCTCCTAGGGATGGAAAGTATTGGGCCATCTTATCCATTCTTGCAGCCATCTGACCTACCCACCTGGCTTTCTAGCTATACTTCTTACTTGATCAGATTCTGATAGGTGGTCTGGGGGAATTGGATCACTGCTGAATGCTTGTCCTTGAACACTTCTCTGAAGCCAATGTAACACTTTCTTTTTTGCCAGTTAACTTAATGACGTTCTTTAGGATGGCTCCACTGAGGTTTGGTAAAAAGAGAAGGAATATTGAAGCCAATTAAACTTTAGTCTTGGAAGAAGAAGCATTGAGTGGATTGAGTGTTATCAGAGACAGCGGTAGCTTGGAACCTTGGCCGTGAAGGATCATAATTCAGCTGATAGGGAAACAGGAGGCAGGTGGAGTCTTGGAGCTTTGCAACTGGAGGCAAGAAGCCTGTTGGCCAGACATGTATTATAAATCACTTTCACCTCCCTCACGGTGCTTATGGGATGGTTGACCTCTAGGCTATAAAAGTTATGCAGTGTACAATATATGCTGCCGTTTTTCATCTTTGTTGGGATAAAATGAGTAAGGAATTTTGGAATTTTTGAGAAATTGTAGACATGTTAATCATCTTCACAGGATTGTAGAAACCTGTTAGTCTTCTTGACTGATTAAGAAGTACTGTTCCTGAGATGTGGTATGACAGTTTCACAATATTATATGGCCATTTTGATGATGAAATCTTGGCTGCTTAGAATGTCTTGAAGGCATTCCTCCAGTGAACTGCATCAAAGCAGAAAGTTCTTCAGAGTTCTGTGAAGGGAAATCAATCCTTGGGAAGATTGAAGAGGTGCTCTACATGACACTAAAGCAGATTTGGTAAGACATGGCAGTAGGGAAAAGAGAAAGAGATTTTAGAAGTTAATGTCAAATTTCAGCCTAGGGGTTGAATTTGCTCTCAGTGGAAGGAGATGAGTATGACATTTGTAAATGCTACTTGGAATATTTCAGTTGAGGTGACACACTTTGGTAATGGATTCCTTTAAGCAGTTGAATGCCTTGGAGGAATTGGATAGTCATTCTCCTTCTCTCACTTCAGGGAGACCAGGTGGCTAAATGGAAGAAGAAACAGTGCAAGTGTCCCTCAGTCCCTTACCTAGCTTCTCTGGTGACTTCCTATTGCCAGTGGGTCTTTAACTACCCAGGAATTTGTTCATAACACTTGTGTGTTGAGTGGGGCTCTAGTCTCCTTTATTAAAGCTGTTTAGAGAAATGTGAAATTCGAGCCAAAAGAGTGACAGCTGAATACCTTGCTTATAGTAAATGCTGCTTGTGGTGTCTCAGAGGGAGAAAGCTAAATAATGACAAAACTCATTTAGTTCTCAAACAACCCAAGACATATCATTATTATGTCCATTAGACAGATGAGGAAACCATGGCTTAGGGAAATTTGATAACTTGTCCCAATTCACACACTGTATAAGTGATGAGTCAAGGTAGTCAGTCAGATTCTGGAGCCTGCATCTTTAATCACAAAGCCATGCTGCTTGTTTCCATGGGGAGGTGACTTTTCCTGAAACAAGCAGGGCTTACTAGTTTACTTACATCAAATACAGCTTGCTTATATAAAGAGCCGGTTTTCAGTTACCTGTAATCATAACAAAATGGGTTTTCTGAGTTGCATTTTCTGGTTAACTGAGAATATTCATGGATATCTGTTCCACTCCTTGTTTATGTGGTGGTAGTTGCAGGATCACCAACAGGAAAAGAAGGGCAAGCCTCAATACACCAGCACTTTTCAAGTCTCACAACTGATATTGTCACACTGCCTAAAAGAAGTTATGTGGCTGAACTCAGACTCAAAGGCAGGGAGAAATTGTCTACCTTTTGATGATAGGAGTGGGAAAATTACAGAGGAGTGTGCATCTCAGATCTGTGGACAAATTCAGAGCCAGTACTAAGACAGTCTACTATGCTTCCTAATAACATTTCATGCTTCATTTGTTAAAGCTTCTTCCTTAGCCATATAGACGTGATTCTTCTTCCTTGGATGTGTCAGGCTGTTTCATGTTTCTGTGCCTTTGCTCGTGCTGTTCTCTCTGCTTGTAATACACCCTACTACTCATGTCTCCTCACTGTACCTCCATCTGGTTGGTTAATACCTATGTATTCCTTAAAGGTCACCTCCTGCTTCCTCAGTCTCCACTGTACCCTGTGCATACAGCCATCAATGCACTCTATTCTATTCATCTGTTTACATATTTATCTCCTCTTGCCAGGTTTTAATCTCCTTGAGGACAAGGACTGCATTTGATTTTGTGTATTCTGCACTTGGCAGTGTACTTGCTACATAGCAGGAATATGTATTCTTCAGTCAGTTCAGTCACTCAGTCATGTCTGACTCTTTGCGACCCCATGGACTGCAGCACACCAGGCTTCCCTGTCCATCACCAACATCCAGAGCTTACTCAAACTCATGTCCATCAAGTCAGTGATGCCATCCAACCATCTCATCCTCTGTCGTCCCCTTCTCTTCCCACCTTCAGTCTTTCCCAGCATCAGGGTCTTTTCCAATGAGTCTGTTCTTTGCATCAGGTGACCAAAATATTGGAGCTTCAGCTTCAGCATCAGTCCTTCCAATGAATATTCAGGACTGATTTCCTTTAGGATTGACTTGTTTCATCTCCTTGCAGTCCAAGGGAATCTCAAGAGTCTTCTCCAAACCACTGTTCAAAACTATCAATTCTTTGGCGCTCAGGTTTCTTTATAGTCCAGCTCTCACATCCATACATGACTACTGGAAAAACCATAGATTTGACTAGACGGACCTTTGTTGGCAAAGTCCTGATGAAAGAATATTTGGGCTTCTCTGATGACTCAATTGTAAAGAATCCACCTGCCAATGCAGGAGATGGAGTTTGATCCATGGGTTGGGAAGATACCCTGGAGGAGGAAATGGCAACCCGCTCCAGTATTCTTCCCTGGAAAATTCCATGGACAGATGAGCCTGACAGGCTACACTCTAAAGGGTCACAAAGAGTTGGACATGACTGAGCAACTGAGCACACACAATGAAAGAATAAGCATGTGCTTCCCAATATTTTGGTAGCTATGGTGCTTTTTTTTTTTTTTTGACCCTGCAAACTGATACTTTAGTTGAAGTTTTTACCCATATCCAGTTGCCCCAAGGATGCTATAATTCTCCCAAAATTTAGGGTAGATTTTCTTTTGAGACTTGTAAGATCATCTTGAGATATGGGAGATACTGTGGGATGTTATCAAGTTCAGGGTTGGGAAGCACATTCTTAGATGGGCACTAGCCAAAGCTATTGTGATGCCTTGCTAAGAACCATGGTTCACATATCACATTTGATGTGAAAATACAAAGTCTTAAAGGTAGAAACGGCTAATCCAGGTAGCAGAGTGGGAGGTAAAAGTGTTGGTTGCCTAGCAATCGAACATGTGTACCATGTATGAAATTTGTGTTTCTGGATGACAAAGGTTGGAGAGGTAGCTAGCTAACATGCAGAGGAAATATGGTGAGAGCCAATTGTTCCCAGAGATTAAAAGAAAAAAGAAATGTGGCTCATGATGTGCAGGAGGTGCTGAGAATGATTGAACGTCTGTGAACTTGTATGTTTTCATGTTTGTTAGCAGATATGTTTTCTCCTTCAGAGCTCCAGTTTTTTTAAATAAATAATCTTTATTCTTCACCCGCTTTCACAAAAACAAACAAACAAAAAATCACTACAGCATTTGATAGCCTTTGCTGAGAAAGAAGTAAACATATTCCAATGTGTTAGATTCCCACTTCGCCTAGACTGGCAGAGGCTTTCACTTTGGAGGCTGCCATAATGGATACACAGAGCTTTGGCTGTCCAGGGATTTCAAAGCTTTAATAGTTCCAGTTCATGGTCTCCACCAATGCCATGATCTTCAACAAAAGAAACAGTGCTCCCCCCACACCCAGGAGACTTTCTGGCCTTGCCCTCCATTTCTGCAAGCTTCATCATCTTTTGTCCTCTTTACCTCCTACAAAAGCATTCACATCATCTAACTCTCCTTCAGGTTAGATAGAGGCACTCCCTTTTCCCTCCAGTGTTAGAGGTATATTCAGACAAATGTTCAGAGCTTTAAAAAAACACAGATAACTGGAAGAAAGGTAGAACTTGGGGGGAAAATTTAAAACCAAATGCTATATATGCATATTACCTTCAAAACTCCTAGAAATCCTTGTTGCAACTTAAAATCGACAAAGCTTCAGACTCTAAAAGGAGTATTTTCTGGGGCTTTGAGGGTTTGAGGACTTGATTTCAATGGGTCACTTTAGCCTATATTGGCTCTTTTGTTTACTACTTGAATTTATTTTTTTCAAAGCACAAGGCCTTTGCAAAGCCATAAATACACAGAGATTGGCTTCATCTTTCTCCTTGTCTTCCAGCCTACTTTACAAGGTAATCACCACCAAACCAACACCTACCTTTGCCTTCAAGATTTGGAAAGTATTTCTCAAAATCTTATGAGCAGGACCTGCCCCATGAAGACATGAATGGGACTCAAAATATACATTGCACAAAAAATAAATATATTTTTATAAACTCAAAATAGTTTATTAGCACAAGCTTGGGAGATGAATAGGATGCTGAAGGGGAAGGCAGGTGGATAGAGGGATTGTAGAGTGATGGGATAACTGACTTTCTCTGAAAGGTAGGTGGATGAAGATAATTAGGAAGAGACTGAATTTAACAGGAAAGCATGAGTTCCTGAGTGTAAGGGAGAGGATTTTTATAAGGATCTTACAACACACTGTTATTAGTTTTTTAAGTATCATTGTACAGTTTTATTTTGCATATACAAAATATAAATTGTATAAAACAAATATAAATATATGATAATCTATGCCTTTTTTTACACAGATAGTAGTATAGTATACACACTATTCTTCACTTAATTTTTTCACTTAACAGGATATCTTGGAAATATTTCCATGTAAATATAGAGAGGACTTCACCATTCTTTTCTAACAACTGTATAATATTCTATTAGTATGTCCTACTTCTTTTCCTGACTAAATTCCTACTGGTGGAATTGCGTTTTTCTAATCCTTTGCCATCTTGTGTTTGTAAATATATCTGTAGGATAAATTATTTAAAAATGAATAGCTGATCAAATGGTAAATGCATTTGTAATAAATTTGTTATACATGTTGTCAAATTGCCCTCCACAGAAGTGTAGCATTTACTACCAACAATGTATGAAAATACCTTTCCCTATAGCGAGTTATCAGATTTTTTATTTTTGCCAGTCTGATAGATTAAAGAGTATATTTGAGTTGTTTTGTTTCACAGTCATTTTATTACTCATGAGGTTGCACATATTTTCATGTTTCAGAGTCATATGAATTTTTTTGTGTGAACTGTTGCATTCTTTGACCATTTTTTTTCTGTTGGGTTGTTGGCCTTTTAACCTGGTGTACTCATCTTCAGAATTTGAATCTATTAAGAAGTCTTCCTCTGATGATGTACAAAATGAGGTCAGATCCCCATTCCATTCAGTGTAAGCCACTGGACTTCATACTGTCAGAAGTAGAGCTGGGTTGAGGTGAAAAGAGCATGGGGAGAGCTTGCTCTCCATGAACACAATACCCAAAAGTGGGGCCTTTTCAATACATACTGTAAAGGTTTTTGTTCATGTATGAAAATACATGAGAGGAAGCAGTGTGAAAATGAGACATAGAGAATGTAGCCAAGGATAGCATGTGCCCAGGACAGCATAGTTGTACTATGGCTCAATCCCAACCCCTAATTGGAAACTTGCTATACCTCTCCTTACTGACTGTTGATGACTAGTTCTGTGTAGGTGGGTTTCTATGAGTAGTGGCAGCTTCAGATCAACACTGGCAGAGCTCACTATGTGAACACTTAGTTTTTTCTTTTTTTAATTTGATTGTACCACGTGACATGTGGGACCATATTTCTTTAACCAGGGATGGAACCTGTTCCCCCTGCAGTGGAAGCACAGAATCCTAACCACTGGACTGCCAGGGGAGTCCATTTTTTTTCAATTTTAATAATATATTTTATTTAACTCAATATCTCTAAAATATTACCATTGTAACATGAAATTAATATAAAAGTGATATATTTTATATTCTTGTTTCTCTTATTATGTGTTGAAAAATCCATTGTGTATTTTACACTTGCAGCATATTTTGCTTTAGACTAGTCACATTTGAATGGCTAAATAGCCACATGACCTAGTGGCTACCATATTGGACAACACAGTTATAGATGGTGGAGAGTTTTTGAAGCATTTAAGAAAAATAACTGTAGTTTTAAGACATTTTACTTTGCAATAACTTCAGTTTTTCGTAGAGTTCTCATATGCCTTTTATTCAGTTTTTCCTATCGTCAATCTTGTTATGCTTCATATTTTATAGCTCTGTCATTTTTTATACTTTTTGAGAGATTTCCTCCACTTTACCTTTAAAATCCTCTCATATATATTTTATTTCATACTTTTAATTTTTAAGAGCTGTTCTTATTCTCTGGTTATTTCTTTTTATAGCATACTGTTCTTGCTTCATGGATGTAATATCTTTTATCTCTCTGGGGATATTAATCATAGTCCTTGTGTACTAGTCCCAGTATTGTGTCTATTGTCTTTTTTAAAACTCTTTTCTGTTAGTGGTTTTCTTACAATGTTTGGTGATTCCTGGCTGTCCTTTTATGTTTAAGCATGAAATATTATTAAATATGAAAGGACATGAATGTAAATGTATCTACGGGCAGGACATAGCAACTAGTAAAAATCACAGTGGATAATTACGTGAGGACACAACTTTTTAATTGAGGATCCCCTGTTAATATCTATAGACCTTTTCTCATGGGCTGTTCAGTACCCCTTTTGAGGTACTCTTCAACTTCTTGCCTGAGCAATACAATCATGTTCATTGTAGGAGATGCATGAAGGAAAAGAGTTGAGGGTTTTACTATTTAGTATATGGACATTCACTGAATGCCTTTCACTTCAATAAGATCCTTCATTTGCATCTTTGGCTGTCCCTGGTGTCCATAACTTCAGATCCTGTCTGGTTTAATGTTACTAGATATTGATCTGGGTGGAGTAGAAATTGATCTGGGTGTTATCAGTCCCATTCTATACCCCTTGTTTCAATAGTGTCTTATATCTCTAATTCTTGAGGCTTTCCAGAATTTTAAGGCCCAGATACACTTGCTTCCTGATGACTACTCTTACTGCAGGTTTATATTCCAACTTTACCTGACCTGCTAAGTCAGCTACTACTTAGCCATTGGTTTTCCTTTTTGGTAAGATAGTTACTTCTCTTGTTTGCTGTTTTCTTCCCTCCCATTCTCTTTGCACTTATGGGTTTATATCTTTTCATTTATTGTCATTTTAGTGGGGATTCAGGAGAAAATGGAGATAAATATGTTTAGTTATCCATGTTTAGTCAGAAGTTTGAACATTTGATTTTAAGAATTACCCCTGTATAAAAATGGTTGCTTCCATTTGCCTGGTGTGTTTTCTGTCAGAGGCTTAAGAATGTCTCTTGCAGGACCTTTGGCAAATTTTGCTGCCCTGGGCGCTTAAAACTTCAGAAAAGTCCTGGATAACATTAACTCAACTACCTCAAAGTGAATAACTGAATAAATTTACTCTTGTGATTTTTCTTGAAAGGTACAAAAGAACAGAAATATAGCATGATAGAGGTGGAAGAGGACTTACATATCATTGATCACAGGGTTTCCTAAGTTGTGATCTGTGGGGCATTTATTTCTCAAGGTTCTCTGAGAGAAAAGGTTTCTGTGGTCAAATAAATTTAGGAAACTCTATAATAAAGCCCTACTTTGAGATTTCACAGAATGTATGTTTCTAGTCTTTGAGAAATCGGCAGAAACGTCCACTTCCAGCATCAGGCAGACTTTGCTGAATTGGCATAAAAAGAGGGATTCTACAGAGGCCAAAAAGTAGTTGAAAACAGGAGGAACCCTGAGAGGTAAAGTAGTTTGTAAACTAGCTTTTCCCCTCAGGGCTTCTCTTGATGTCTAGAGACCCTGAGGGACCCCCTTAAAAGTTGCATTAGAAGTTGGGAGTGGGAGATGAAACTCTTGAGACCAGACAGATGGTTGTTACAGGAAATCCCTGCATAAAGCAAGGAAAACAAAGACCACAACCTCAATGTGATGGTGAATGGTAACTAACTAATCCTATGACTATTAAAGAAATAATAGTCATATTTTAATTTAACTTAAAATTGCCCCATAATGAAAACATCAGGCTTAGATTATCTAGTGTGCAGCTAAACACTTAATGAAGAGGTAAGTTGAGTTTTATACAAATTATTCTAGAGAAAGTAAAACAAGGACAATACCTCATTTTTCTTCCCCATGGAGCCAGTAAAAACCTCAATAACAAAATTTGATAAGGATGATTAAAGAAAGTACAATTACAGGACAAATTCACTCATGACCACAGATGTAAACTTTTTAAAATATCACAAACTTATATCCAACAAAGTAGGAAAAAAAATAATATTTCAGAGCTAAGCAAACTGAGTTATCCTAGAAATATGAGGTCGATATAACATTAGAAAATCAATTAATGTAATTACTGCATTATCAGAAAATAATATATGATGATCTCAATAAAGGTGAAAAAGTATCAGGCAAAATCCAAAAATCCATTGATTAAAAAAAAAAACAAAAACGAAAACAACAGGAAGGAGGAGCTAAGATGGTGGAGGAATAGGACGGGGAGACGACTTTCTCCCCCCAAAATTCATCGAAAGATCATTTGAACGCTGAGCAAACTCCACAAAACAACTTCTGATCACTAGCAGAGGACATCAGGTACTCAGAAAAGCAGCCCAACTTTTTCGGAAGAAGGTAGGACAAAATATAAAAGATAAAAAGAGAGACAAAAGAGTTAGGGATGGAGATCTGTCCCAGGAAGGGGGTCGTAATAGAGGAAGTTTCCAAACACCAGGAAACCCTCTCACTGGCGGGTCTTGGGGAAGTTTTCGAATCTCGGAGGGCAACCTAACCAGGAGGAAAATAAATAAAACCCACAGATTACATGCTCGCATCTGCCACCAGCAAGTGGGGATTGAATGGAGAGAAGTGGGGGGCATTGCTTAGGGTAAGGACTGGGCCTGAATGCCCTGAGGGAAATAGGAGGGAGCTAATGTGAGATAGCAACTTAAACTGTGGGATAGCAAGAGAGAGAGAGAGAGAGAGAGAGAGAATTAACCTGTGAAAAGCCCTAACTGAAGGCACTGCCAGCCGTTTCCAGAACAAAGAAAGGACCCATCCCCTACCGGAGGCAGGAGGCAGGGAGGAGGGGAAAGGGGCAAACTCAGCCCCAGAGATGGCATTCCCTACCAAACTGCAAACAGGCTTCCAGTTTCTAACCAAAGACTTCCTGAGATTCTGGAGGGTTGACATCCGCCGGGAGGGTCGCAACCAGAGATCAGCTCGCCAGAAGAGACACAAGGCACACCAAACCGGTGCACCCAGACTGAGGCGGGGACGGGTAGGGGAGAAGTCACGCTGCACCTGGACAGAGTGCGCTCATCAAGCTCCTGATTCCCTGAGCTGCTCCAAACGCAGACCCAACTGAGTGCACCTTTATGGAGTACCGGAAAACCTGAACCTGAGTGGCTTAGGCCTGGGAAGTGCACACAACTCAGGGCCTGCTCCCTGTAGAGAAGTGTGGAGCCTGAGCAGTGTAGATGGGGAAAGCACACACGGTGTGAGTGGGGGCAAACCCAGTGTGGCTGGAACACTGTGAGTACTCCCCACACACGCCAGTGACATTTGTTTGCAGCGTTCCTCCCTCCCCACAGCACGACTGAACAAGCGAACCTAAACAAGAGACCACCTCCACCCACTTGTGTCAGGGTGGAAATTAGACACATTCGAGACCTGCAAACAGAAGCCAAATAAATGAAGGGAACCGCCTTAGAAGTGACATGTGCAACAGATTAAAAGCCTGTAGTGAACACTGACTACACTGGAAGGGGCCTATTGATATCAAGAAGTGTAAGCTGGAACAAGGAGCTATCTGAAACTGAACTGCACCCACACTGCCCACAACAGCTCCAGAGAAATTCCTAGATATATTTTTACTATTATTATTATTTTTTAATTAAAAATTTTTTTCTTTTTCTTATTTTTTTAAAGTCCTCTATTACTTCTGTACTACTCCTTAATTTTCACTTTTATAACCCACTATAACCTTGTAAAAAAAGGGGGGACCCTATTTTTAAAGTGAACTTCGTATATATTTCTTAAATTTTTTGTGTTTTTGTTTTTCTTTTTTTAATATTGTATTTTTAAGAGTCTAACCTTTACTCTAGATTTTTAATCTTGTTTTTCAGTATTTGATATCAATTTTGGACATTTAAGAATCCATTTTTACTGAGGAGTGTGATTACTGGTTTGATCACTCTCTCCCCATTTTGACTCTCCTTTTTCTCCCCCAGATCACCTCTATTTCCTCCCTTCCCCCTCTCTTTTCAATCCAATTCTGTGAAACTCTGTGTGTGTTCTGGGCTGTGGACAACACTTAGGGAACAGAGTACTGCCTAGATCTGTCTCTCTTCTCTTGAATACCCCCTTTTCTCCTCCTGCTCACCTCTAGCTCCTTCCTCCCTCTCCTCTTCTTCATGTAACTCTGTGAACCTCTCTTGGTATCCCTCACTGTGGAGAATCTTTTCACCAGTAACCTAGAAGTTTTATTATCAGTGCTGTATGGATGGAGAAGTCTTGAGGCTACTGTAAGAATAGAACTGAAATCCAGAGGCAAGAGGCTTAAGCCCAAAACCTGAGAACACCAGAGAACTCCTGAATACAGGGAACATTAGGTAATAAGAGATCATCCAAAAGCCTCCATACCTACACTGAAACCAACCACCACCCAAGAGCCAATAAGTTCCAGAACAAGACATACCACTCAAATTCTCCAGCAATGCAGGAACATAGCCCTGAGCGTCAACATACAGGCTGCCCAAAGTCACACCTAACACATAGACCCATCTCAAAACTCACTACTGGACACTCCATTGCACTCCAGAGAGAAGAAATCCAGCTCCACCCACCAGAACACCGACGCAAGCTTCCCTAACCAGGAAACCTTGACAAGCCAATTGTTCAACCCCACCCACTGGGAGAAACCTCCACAATAAAAAGGAACCACAGACTACCAGAATACAGAAAGCCCACCCCAAACACAGCAATCTAAATAAGATGAAAAGTCAGAGAAATACCCAGCAGGTAAAGGAACATGAAAAATGCCCACCAAGCCAAGCAAAAGAAGAGGAGATAGGGAATCTACCTGAAAAAGAATTTAGAATAATGATAATAAAAATGATCCAAAATCTTGAAAACAAAATGGAGCTACAGATAAATAGCCTGGAGACAAGGATTGAGAAGATGCAGGAAATGTTTAACAAGGACCTAGAAGAAATAAAAAAGAGTCAATTAAAAATGAATAATGCAATAAATGAGATCAAAAATACTCTGGAGGGAACCAACAGTAGAATAACGGAGTCAGAAGATAGTATAAGTGAGGTAGAAGATAAAATGGTGGAAATAAATGAAGCAGAGAGGAAAAAAGAAAAAAGAATCAAAAGAAATGAGGACAACCTCAGGGACCTCTGGGACAATGTGAAACGTCCCAACATTCGAATCACAGGAGTCCCAGAAGAAGAAGACAAAAAGAAAGGCCATGAGAAAACACTCAAGGAGATAATAGCTGAAAACTTCCCTAAAATGGGGAAGGAAATAGTCGCAAAAGTTCAAGAAGCCCAGAGAGTCTCAAACAGGATAAACCCAAGGCGAAACACCCCAAGACACATATTAATCAAATTAACAAAGATCAAACACAAAGAACAAATATTAAAAGCAGCAATGGAGAAACCACATATATCACACAAGGGGATTTTCATAACGATAACAGCTGATCTTTCAATAGAAACCCTTCAGGCCAGAAGAGAATGGCAGGACATACATAAAGTAATGAAAGAGAATAACCTGCAACCCAGATTACTCTACCCAGCAAGGATCTCATTCAGATATGAAGGAGAATTCAAAAGCTTTACAGACAAGCAAAAGCTGAGAGAATTCAGCACTGCCAAACCAGCTCTTCAACAAATGCTAAAGCATCTTCTCTAGACAGGAAACACAGAAAGGTTGTATGAATGCGAACCCAAAACAACAAAGCAAATGGCAACGGGACCATACTTATCAATAACTACCTTAAATGTAAATGGGTTGAATGCCCCAATCAAAAGACAAAGACTGGCTGAATGGATACCCCTATATATGCTGTCTACAAGAGACCCACCTCAAAGCAAGGGACACATACAGACTGAAAGTGAAGGGCTGGAAAAAAATATTTCATCCAAACAGAGACCAAAATAAAGCAGGCGTTGCAATACTCATATCAGATAAAAAAGACTTTAAAATAAAGGCTGTGAAAAGAGACAAAGAAGGACACTACATAATGATCAAAGGTTCAATCCAAGAAGAAGATATATAAATAATAAATATATATGCACCCAACATAGGAGCACTGCAACATGTATGGCAATTGCTAACAAGTATGAAAGGGGAAATTAACAGTAACACAACAATAGTGGGTGACTTTAATACCCCACTCACACCTATGGATAGATCAACTAAACAGAAAATTAACAAAGAAACACAAACTTTAAATGACACAATGGAGCAGCTAGACCTAATTGATATCCATAGGACATTTCACCCCAAAACAATTAATTTCACCTTTTTCTCAAGTGCACACAGAACCTTCTCCAGAATAGATCACATCCTTGGCCATAAATCTAGCCTTGGTAAATTCAAAAAAATTGAAATCATTCCAGTCATCTTTTCTGACCACAATGCAGTAAGTTTAGATCTCAATTACAGGAAAAAAAAACTATTAAAAATTCCAACAGATGGAGACTAAATAACACGCTTCTGAATAACAAACAAATCATAGAAGAAATCAAAAAAGAAATCAAAATATGCATAGAAATGAATGAAAATGAAAACACAACAACCCAAAACCTATGGGACACTGTAAAAGCAGTGCTAAGGGGAAGGTTCATAGCATTAAAGGCTTACCTCAAGAAAAAAGAAAAAAGTCAAATAAATAACCTAACTCTACACCTAAAGCAACTAGAGAAGGAAAAAATGAAGAACCCCAGGGTTAGCAGAAGGAAAGAAATCTTAAAAATTAGGGCAGAAATAAATGCAAAAGAAACAAAAGAGACCATAGGAAAAATCAACAAAGCTAAAAGCTGGTTTTTTGAAAAGGTAAATAAAATTGACAAACCGTTAGCAAGACTCATCAAAAAACAAAGGGAGAAGAACCAAATCAACAAAAGTAGAAATGAAAATGGAGAGATCACAACAGATAACACTGAAATACAAAGGATCATAAGAGACTACTACCAGCAGCTCTATGCCAATAAAATGGACAACTTGGAAGAAATGGACAAATTCTTAGAAAAGTATAATTTTCCAAAACTGAACCAGGAAGAAATAGAAGATCTTAACAGATCCATCACAAGCACGGAAATCGAAACTGTAATCAGAAATCTTCCAGCAAACAAAAGCCCAGGGACAGATGGCTTCCTAGCTGAATTCTACCAAAAATTTAGAGAAGAGCTAACACTTATCTTACTCAAACTATTCCAGAAAATTGCAGAAGGCAAACTTCCAAACTCATTCTATGAGGCCACCATCATCCTAATACTGAAACCAGACAAAGATGCCACATAAAAGGAAAACTACAGGCCAATATCACTGATGAACATAGATGCAAAAATCCTTAACAAAATTCTAGCAGAGTCCAACAACATATTAAAAAGATCATACACCATGACCAAGTGGGCTTTATTCCAGGAATGCAAGGATTCTTTAATATCTGCAAATCAATCAATGTAATAGACCACATTAACAAATTGAAGGATAAAAACCATATGATTACCTCAATAGATGCAGAAAAAGCCTTTGACAAAATTCAACATCCATTTATGATAAAAATTCTCCAGAAAGCAGGAATAGAAGGAACATACCTCAACATAATAAAAGCTATATATTACAAACTCACTTCAAACATTATCCTCAATGGTGAAAACCTGAAAGCATTTCCCCTAAAGTCAAGAACAAGACAAGGGTGCCCACTCTCACCACTACTATTCAACATAGTTTTGGAAGTGTTGGCCACAGCAATCAGAGCAGAAAAACAATAAAAGGAAGCCAGATTAGAAAAGAAGAAGTAAAACTCTCACTGTTTGCAGATGACATGATCCTCCACATAGAAAACCCTAAAGACTCTACCAGAGAATTACAAGAAGTAATCAATGAATATAGTAAAGTTTCAGGATATAAAATTGACACACAGAAATTTCTTACATTCTTATGCACTAACAATGAGAAAACAGAAAGGGAAATTAAGGTAACAATACCATTCACCACTGTAACAAAAAGAATAAAATATTTAGGAGTATATCTACCTAAAGAAACAAGAGACCTATATATAGAAAACTATAAAACACTGATGAAAGAAATCAAAGAGGGCACAATTAGATGGAGAAATATACCATGTTCATGGATTGGAAGAAACAATATTGTGAAAATGAGTATACTACCCAAAGCAATCTATAGATTCAATGCAATCCCTATCAAGCTACCAACGGTATTTTTCAGAGAACTAGAACAAATAATTTCACAATTTGTATGGAAATACAAAAAACCTCAAATAGCCAAAGCAATCTTGAGAAAGAAGAATGGAACTAGAGGAATCCATCTGCCTGACTTCAGGCTATTCTACAAAGCCACAGTCATCAAGACAGTATGGTACTAGCACAAAGACAGAAATATAGATCAATGGAACAAAATAGAAAGCCCAGAGATAAATCCACACACCTATGGACACCTTATCTTCAACAAAGGAGGCAAGAATATACAATGGAAAAAAGACAACCTCTTTAACAAGTGGTGCTGGGAAAACTGGTCAACCACTTGTAAAAGAATGAAACTAGAGCACTTTCTAACACCATACACAAAAATAAACTCAGAATGGATTAAAGATCTAAATGTAAGGCCAGAAACTATAAAACTCCTAGAGGAGAACATAGGCAAAACACTCTCCAACATAAATCACAGCAAGATCCTCTATGCCGCACCTCCCAGAATATTGGAAATAAAAGCAAAAATAAACAAATGAGACCTAATTAAACTTAAAAGCTTTTGCACAACAAAGGAAACTATAAGCAAGGTGAAAAGATAGCCCTCAGAATGGGAGAAAATAATAGCAAATGAAGCAACGGACAAAGGATTAATCTCAAAAATATATAAGCAACTCCTGAAGCTCAATTCCAGAAAAATAAATGACCCAATCAAAAAATGGGCCAAAGATCTAAACAGACATTTCTCCAAAGAAGACATGCAGATGGCTAACAAACACATGAAAAGATGCTCAACATCACTCAGTATCAGAGAAATGCAAATCAAAACCACAATGAGGTACCATTATACTCCAGTCAGAATGGCTGCTATCCAAAAGTCTACAAGCAATAAATGCTGGAGAAGGTGTGGAGAAAAGGGTACCCTCTTACACTGTTGGTGGGAATGCAAACTAGTACAGCCACTATGGAGAACAGTGTGGAGATTCCTTTAAAAACTGGAACTAGAACTGCCATATGACCCAGCAATCCTGCTGCTGGGCATACACACTGAGGAAACCAGAATTGAAAGAGACACGTGTACCCCAGTGTTCATCACAGCACTGTTTATAAAAGCCAGGACATGGAAACAACCTAAATGTCCATCAGCAGACGAATGGATAAGAAAGCTGTGGTACATATACTCAGTGGAATATTACTCAGCCATTAAAAAGAATGGATTTGAATCAGTTCTAATGAGATGGATGAAGCTGGAGCCTATTATAGAGTGAAGTAGCCAGAAAGGTAAACACCAATACAGTATACTAATGCATATATATTGAATCAAAAAGGTGGCAATGATAACTCTATATGCAGTACAGATGTATAGAACAGACCTTTGGACTCTGTGGGAGGAGGTGAGGGTGGGACGAACTGAGAGAATAGCTTTGAAACATGTATAATATCAAGTGTGAAACAGATCACCAGGCCAGGTTGGATGCATGAGACAAGTGCTTGGGGCTGTTGCACTGAGATTACTCAGAGGGATGGGATGGGGAGGGAGGTGGAAGGGGGGATCAGGATTGCAAACACATGTAAATCCATGGCTGATTGATGTCAATGTATGGCAAAAACCACTACAATATTGTAAAGTAATTAGCCTCCAACTAATAAAAATAAATTAAAAAGAAGAATTTTCTCTAGCACCACAATCAAAACAAAACATAAAACGAACAAAAATAAATAAATAAAAACAAGCTTTGCAAACTAGAAACAAAAAGGAACTTCTGCAACCTGATACAGGGAATCTGTACAAATCATATGAAAAGTGAATGTGTTAATTGCTCAGTCGTGTCATACTCTTTGTCTCAGTCATGTCTGACTTTTTGTGACCCCTTGGACTGAAGCCCACCAGGCTCCTCTGTCCATGGAATTCTCCAGGCAAGAATACTGAAGTGGGTCGACATTCCCTTCTCCAGGGTATCGTCCAGACCCAGGGATGAAACCCGTGTCTCCTGCATTGTAGGCCTATTCTTTACCATCTGAGCCACTAGGGAATCCCTAATAATCCTATACCAAACATTATTTCAGATGGAAGAATTTTGAAAATATCCCCTTAAAATTAAGGAACAAGGCAAAGGGACTGACTCTATTACTTCTATTTCATGTTCTAGCTGGAAGTTCTCAGTTCAGTTCAGTCACTCACTCGTGTCTTACTCTTTGTGACCCCATGGACTGCAGCACACCAGGCTTCCCTGTCCATCACCAACTCCTGGAGTATACTCAAACTCATGCCCATCAAGTTGGTGATGCCATCCAACCATCTCATCCTCTGTCGTCCCCTCCTCCTCCCACCTTCAATCTTTCCCAGCATCAAGGTCTTTTCCAATGAGTCCATTCTTCACATCAGGTGGCCAAAGTACTGGAGCTTCAGCATCAGTCCTTCCAATGAATATTCAAGACTGATTTCCTTTAGGATTGTCTGGTTTCATCTTCTTGCAGTCCAAGGGACTATCAGGAGTCTTTTCCAACACCACAGTTCAAAAGCATCAATTCTTCAGTGCTTAGCTTTCTTCATAGTACAACTCTCACATCCATACATGACTACTGGAAAAACCATAGGTTTGACTAGATGGAACTTTGTTGGCAAAGTAATGTCTCTGCTTTTTAATATGCTGTCTAGGTTGGTCACAGCTTTTCTTCCAAGGAGCAAGCATCTTTTAATTTCATGGCTAGCTACTGTGTGCTAGCTACTGTATAAAGATAAGGAAAGAAATATAAGATCTAATAAATGGAAAGGAAGAAATAAACTCTCATTATTTATAGATTATCTGATTTTCTACTTTAAAGAACTTAGAGTCCCTAAGGATAGATTTTTCAAAGTAATAAGAATTTAGCAACATTGATGGATTAAAAATCAATATATAAAAATCAATATATAGAAATCAATTGCATTTCTATTTATCAGGAAAAGTTAGTGGACCTGTTCAACAGTATAATAAAAAAGAAAACATTCAAGAGAGGCTATCAATGTAAATTAATAATTTTTTGAGAGATTGAAATCTTTTATAGGAAACATTGTAAAAATAGAGAGATATTCCATGGGTAGGAAGTTTCAATACCAGCAATTAGAGAATTTTCTCCAAATTCATATAGACTTAGTAGAATTCCATTCAAATTCTCAAGAGAGTATTCTGTGGAACTTGATAAGCTGCTCCTAAGGCTTATATGGAAGATTTAGAGCTTGTGATAGCCATCACACTCCCAACCAGCCAGAGGTTATTAGTGGTAGTGTGGGGCTTGTCCTTCCAAGGCATATTATAAACATATAGTATTTAAGAGTTCATAGGCAGCAAAGATAAAAACACTAATTCAATAAGATATATGCACTCATGTTCCTGGCAGCATTATTGACAGTAGCCAAGATATCAAAGCAACTTAGATGAATGGATATAGAAGATATACACACATATATATATACAGGATGGAATACTGTTATTGTTGTTTAATCATTAAGTTGTGTCTGACTCTTTGGTGGCCCCATGGACTGTAGCCCTCCAGGCTTCTCTGTTCATTGAATTTCCCAGGTAAGAATAGTGTAGTGTTTTGCCATTTCCTTTGCCAAAGGGTCTTCCTGATTCAGGGATCGAACCTGCATTTTGTATGTTGGCAGGCAGATTCTTTACCATTGAGCCACCAGCGAAGCCCTAATGGAACACTACTCAGCCATTAAAAAGAATTAAATCTTGCCTTTTGCAATAGCATGGATGGACCACGAGGGTATTATGTAAAGTGAAATAAGTCAGATGGAGAAAGACATGATTTCACTTACATGTAGAATCTAAGAAACAAAACAACTGAACAAATGAAATCCAGACTCACTGATACAGAGAAGAGATTGGTGCTTGCCAGAGGGGAGGGAGATTGGTGGGGCAAAATGGGTGAAGTGAATCAAGAGGTATAAACTTCTAGTTATAAAGTAAATAAACCATAGGGATGTAATGTACAACATGGGGATTACAGTCAATAATATTGTATTAACTTTGTATGGTGACATATGGTAGACTTATTGTGGTGTTCATTTTTCAGTGTACATAAATGCCAAAATACTATTTTGTACCCATGAAACTAATAAAATATTGTATGCCAAATATACTTCAATAAAAAAGAAAATAGAATAAAAACTGAAAAGGGAGCTCATGCAGCTCAATATCTAAAAAACCAAAGAACCCAATAAAAAAATGGGCAGATCTAAATAGATATTTCCCCCAAAGAAGACAGACAATGGCCAAGATTCTCAATGTCACTAATTATCAGAGAAATACAAGTCAAAACTACAATGAGATATCACCTCAAATAGAATGGCCATCATAAAAAAAATCTACAAACAATAAATGCTGGAGAGGGTATGGAGAAAATGATTGGTGGAAATGTAAATTGATACAACCATTATTGAGAACAGTGTGGAGATTCCTTTAAAAACTAAATATAGAGTTACCATATGATACGGCAATCTCACTCCTGGGTATATATCTGGAGAAAACCATAATTGATAAAGATACATGTGTCCCAATGTTCACTGCAGCACTATTAAAACAGCTAAGACATGGAAGCAACCTAAACGTCCATTGACAGATGCATGGGTAAATAAGATGTGGTAATACACAATAGAATATTAATCAGCCATAGAAAAAACTGAAATAATGTCATTTGCAGCAACATGAATGGTCTAGAGCTTATCATACTAAAAGAAGTAAGTCAGACAGAGAGATAAATATCGTATAATTTCACTTATAGGAGGAATCTAATAAAAATTACACAAATGAACATTTTTACAGAATGGAAACAGACTCACAGATCTATAAATCAAACTTATGGTTACTAAAGCTGGAACATGGGGTGAAGTTAAATTAGAACTTCCATATACTCTTTGATCCAGGAATTTGACTCCTAGGGAAATACTCTAGAGAAACTCTTACACATGTGCACAGGAAGAAGGTACATAAGCATATGTTGGTAACACTACTCAGTGCAGCACCCATCCTGCTCTACACTGCTCTTGCTGCATAGGTACACTGCCCTTCTTTGACTCACTTTTTCCTTCTTTTTTTGTTTTCTTCTTTGTAACCTTGGTCTCTGTTTCTTTTTATTTTTTTCTGTCTTTTTTCCTTGTTGTTTCTCTATTCTAAGTTTTCATATCACTGACTTTTTCCAAGTCATTACTTGATTTTTCCAAGTCATTATTAAGTTTTCATATCACTTGATTTTCCCAAGTTATTGCTAAACTAATAATACTAATAATAATTACTGTATAATCCCTATAGCTCAGACAACAAAGTATCTGCCTGCAATGCAGGAGACCTGGGTTCAATCCCTGAGTCAGGAAGATCCTCTGGAAAAGGGAATGGCAATCCACTCCAGTATTCTTGCCTGGAGAATTGCATAGAATGAGGAGCCTAGCATGTTACAGTCCATCGGGGTTGCAAAGAGTCAGATACGATTGACCAACTAACACTACTACTGCTACTATTAAACAGGAACTTTTCTTTTACTTAGCGATGCCTATAATCTTAGTATTGAAAATTTTGGCTACTTTTGTCATCACCCGTTCTTCAGCAGTTATTGTCTGCAACAGATTCAGTTTTTTAAAAATTAAAAAAAAAATGAAACCAAAAATCCCTCAGTTTTCATGCTGCAGGTGATAGAAGACTGACCTCAAGGCAAGTGGGCAGCACCACATTTACATGGCAGTCAGTCAGGCTTCCAGAAACCGGAGTTACCTGAAATAGTTGTGACTGAAAGTGAGAAAGACCTCAGCACATTGAGGAAAGTAATAGTCACCACATTGTGCAATTTACACCACAGGAGAGGTATGGAATTAGTTTTCAGCTAGATTTGGATTTAGTCATTTAGAATTGTATGAAATTTAGGATTATTTCTTCCTTGCTATAGACTATTACCTTCTTGTATATAAACGTGGTCACATCTCTCCCATCTTTAAAAAAGCTTTGAGCTGGGATCCACTACTGGCGAATGCCTTACCATTCCCCTTTACATAGCCTAGTTTCTTAAAGAAATTGTCTACATTCCTCTTTTGCTTCCTTAGCTCCCTTTCACCTCCTCAACCCACTTTCCTGAGTTGACACTTTACAAGGTTACCAATGAACTCCATGGGCATTCGTCTGTGCTTGTATAGTCTCGACCTCCTTTGCCATGTTTATCCCTGTGGATTACTTCTGTCTGTAGAATTTATCCTTGGTTGACCTCTGTGAGTCATTCTCTCTTAATTTCCCTCAACTTTCTGCAGCCACTCATTTCTCTAGGCCTCTGTCTTAATGTGAATGTTTCTTCAAGTTCCCATACTTGATCCTCTTCTCTTTTCACTCTTTGTGGCTGAGTTCTTCCACTCTCATGACTATCAAATCTAATCTCTTCAGTTTGGGCCTCTCACCTGAACTCCAGATGCAAATCTCCAATATATCCATTTAGATAGTTGGTCAACATGCTCAAACCTGAACAGCAACCCTCTATAGCATGTGGAAGATCAGAGAGAGTCTTCACTGCCTTTCCGTGTTAACTCTGACCTGATGGGTACCTACAGGAAACTTCGTGCTTTGTGGTTAGATTGGCCCCTAACATCCAGCTTCTCCAGAGTTGGCTATGAATCCTGGTTCTCTTAAAATGAGACTTTGGCCAAGCCACTTATCCTCTCTTGAGTTTCAGTTTCCTCACCCATGAAATGGAGATCATAATATTCAGTTCAGTTCAGTCACTCAGTCATGTCCGACTCTTTGTGGCCCCATGAACCTCACCACGCCCGGCCTCCCTGTCCATCACCAACTCCCGGAGTCCACCCACACCCATGTCCATTGAGTCAATGATGCCATCCAACTGTCTCATCCTCTGTCGTCCCCTTATCTTCCTGCCCTCAATCTTTCCCAGCATCAGTGTCTTTTCCAGTGAGTCAGCTCTTCGCATCAGGTGGCCAAAGTATTGGAGTTTCAGCTTCAACATCAGTCCTTCCAATGAACACCTAGGACTGATCTCCTTTAGGATAGACTGATTGGATATTGGGTTGGCCAAAAAGTTCATTTGGGTTTTTCTGTAACATCTTATGGAACAAATCATAACATCTTATAGAACAAGCTGGACAAACCTTTTGGCCCACAAAATAGTAGTATCTCTCGTATAGGATTGTGGTGAGGATTACATGATTAAAGGATTAAATCATGAAAACTCCTTTGTACTAACTCTGGCACTTGGTGAACATTCAGTTAATAGTAGTTGAAATTATTAAATATCACTGTTACAGGTTTTTTTTATTGTGTTGTTTGATTTTGAATCCAGGCTTTACTATCTACTGGCTATTGTAAGCCTTACCTTTGTCTTCTGTAACATGGAAATGGATGTATCATTCAAGTAACTTATATATATATATTTTGTGGTGAAATAAAATAGTGCTTGAGTCTATAAACTTTTCTATAAAGGGCCAGTTGGCAAATTTTTCAGCTTTGGAGCCGATCTGGTCTCTGTTAACTATGCAACTATGCTGTTGTAGTACTGAAATAGCCATAGACGACATGTAAATAAATGAGCATGCTCAGTTGCTAAGTTGTGTCCAACTCTTTGTGACCCCATGGACTGTAGCCCACCAGGCTCCTCTCCATGGAATTTCTCAGGCAAGAATACTGGAGTGGGTTGCCATTTCCTTCTCCAAAAAGAATGAGCATGGATGTGTTCTAATAAGACTTTATTGATGGGCACTGAAATTTGAATTTCATATAATTTTCATGTTCTTTGAAATATTATTATTCTTTTGATATCTTCAACATTTGAAAATGTGAAAACCATTCTTAGCTTTTAGGCTAAGAAAAACAAGTGGGAACTAAATTTGACCTAAGTGCTATTGCTTATTGATCCCAAAAATAATGCATGCAAATTGGAATGTCTAACCAAGGAGCCTAAGTACTTGCATTTGCTTGACTGAAGAACTCTATCTGGGAAGGTTAGTTCAAGGAAAGATGAGAGCTGACCTTTTCCCATATGGAAGCTAACTTTGGCCCTTATTCCTGCTGTGTGAGAAGAAGAGGGAGAGATTTTAATCAGTCTTTGGGCTCTTTGAAAGCTCTACCTCTTCAAAATGTACACCGCCCCTCCCCCACCCCCTGCAAAGTGTCTTTCAATCAGACCAACCAGGTCAGTAGTTCTCCTTCTGGAGGAAGAGAAGAGAGTAGCTATTCAATACCTTTCCAATAAAAATATTTATTTGGCTGTATTGGGTCTCAGTTGGGTCATGTGGGATCCTTCACTGCAGTGGCTGGACTCTCTAGTTGTGATGCACAGGATCCAGAGCACACGGGCTCAGTAGTTGTGGTGCACGAGCTTATTTCCCCTAAGGCAGGTGGGATCTTAGTTCCCTGACCAAGGATTGAACCTGTGTCTCCTGCATTGTAAGATGGATTCTCAACCACTGGATCATCAGGGAAGTCCAATGCCTTTTTGTTTAAAACCTTACCTAATCAGAGGACAAATTTCTTTCCATCCCTTTCTTCCTTCCATCCACAAATATTTATTGGGTTTCTGCTATTATCTCGGGCATTATGTTTGCTACAGGAAATAGAAGGAGAGTAAGACTGAAAATGTTGCTGCCCTCATTGAGCTTATATTTTAGCAGGGGTGACAAAAAATAACTATTTAATTATTTGGGGGAAATGTAATTGACAATTGTTTATTATCTTTGTTATTTATCTTTCTTCTGTATGATTGTTTTTGATTCATATGTTTTACTTGCCTACTTGACATCTCTACTTGACTGTTTCACTAGTTTTTCAACGTTAGTTAGTGAAGTCACTCAGTCGTGTCCGACTCTTTGTGACCCCATGGACTGTAGGCCACCAAGCTCCTAGGTCCATGGGATTTTCCAGGCATGAATACTGGAGTGGGTTGCCATTTCCTTCTCCAGGGGATCTTCTCAACCCAGGGATCAAACCCGGGTCTCCTGCATTGTAGACAGACGCTTTACCGTCTGAGCTACCAGGGAACAAATGGAGTTCTTGATTGCTTCTATGCTGCCTTCAAACCTATATGTTGCCCAAATCTTTCCATCTTAGATAACTGCAACACCATTTACTCAATTATTGAAGCCAGAAATGGGAAATCATTTTTACAGTTTCTTCTCTCAACTCTCACATCTGGTCAACCACTAAGTTCTGTCTCTTTTGCCTCTGAAATAAATCCAGAATCTGAACACCTCTTACAACTTCTAGCATTTTAACACCCTCCTCCAAGTCATTATCATCTTCAGACTCGACTATTTCAATAACTTACTATTTGGCATCCACATTTCCATTCTAGCCCTCTTTTTTCCTATAAAGTAGGATTGAAATCAGATCATATCCCACTCCCCACCACCATGTTAAATTAAAATCCAGTAAGTTCCTATTATACTTGGAATAAACCTCAGATTTCTTACCATGGTCTGTCAGATCCAGCATAATCTAGACCCTACCCACTGCTTTCATTGCATCTTGTACTACATCATCTTCACCCCAGACACCCACACTGGCCTCTTTCCTTAGGCACATCAAACTCCTTTCTGTAATTGGACTTTTGTACTTTTGTTCCCTCTGCCTGAAATGCTTTCTCTCAGGTTTCCTCATGGCTGGCTCATTCTCATTATTCAAGTTTCAAGTTTAAATGTCATCTTTTCTCAAAGATGTTAATCATCTTGTCTAAAGTAGCTATGTCTACCTTCTCATACATAGTCATTATCCACTGGTATAATTTATTTTCTTTGTAATGGTCATCACTGTTTGATATTACATATTGATTTGTTTATTTATCACTTGTCTCCCCCTATTAGATTATTTGTTGTTGTCACTCAGTCGCTCAGGCGTGTCTGACTCTTTGTGACCCCATGGACTGCAGCACGCCAGGCTTCCCTGTACTTTAGTATCTCCCGGAGGTTGCTCAAACTCACGTTCATTGAGTCAATGATGCCATCCAACCATCTCATCCTCTGTTAGATTATAAGCTCCATGAAATCCTTTCTGTCTTTAAAAGTCTTATTTTAGACATGGTAAAGTTTAGGTACCTATGATACATATAAGTAGGGATGTCAATTAGGCAGTTGAATATGTTTAGGTAAAATGAAGGGCCAGTGCACAGAACGTAATATATACCCACTACCTGTTAGCGAACATCAGCAACAGCAGTGATAGCATCATTATTATCATTATCATCATCATCCCAGTCATTGGTTGAAAGGTATTAGAGAATCTTTGATCTTGTGTCATCACATCAAACACCGAACTTAATTGAACCAAGTAGCTCTTTTAAATTTCTTGAGCCAATTTGCAAATAAACAAGTAAGAAACTGAGGAATTTAGGAGCCCTCCAAGTTTTGTGTTGCAGAAATGACTGCCTTTTTTGGTGGGAGAGGATGGGCTGTCCCATGGTCGGCTTTGGTGTTCCTCAAGAAAAATAAGTCAGAGATAATTTGGGTGGCATTTAGAAACTCTTCTTCCCACAGCAGCAGTATTGCTACCAGACAAATAGAATGATGTGTCTTCATGCTCTGCTTGTGTTATCCTTAGGCAGTGTCAACCTGTAAATCATGTACTTTTCACAGATCTTGTTATCACTTATAAAATTTCTGTCAGTTCCCTCTGCTTTCCATTTCCTTTCTCTTGTGTTGGTGACACCTATATTTATACAAAGTACTAGATAGAATATGAAATGCATAGATGTGTCAGCATGTTTTCAATGCTTTAAAGAAGCCTAAGAAATCTCAGTAAACTTGCTCTTTCTCATGACATTCATGGTTAATACAGTAATAAGTGTGAAGTTGTGTCTCTCTCTATTATCTTTCTAGGGAGAGTTGCTACAGATTATCTGAGAAAACAAGAAGAAAATAGACTTTACATCCATGCTGAAACCTAATCACCCATGTTTACCTCCTTTCCAGCAAATCAGAGGCAGAAATGAATAGGTGGAACACAGGGGTGAGGGTCTTTGTAGGCAAAAATAGTAAAGGAAGGTAAAGACATCTACTGACTTGGTAGGCACATGAAGCTCCATGTTTTAGTGACAGGTTCCAGTTTCTGATGCAGTTTTTGGTCTGTGAACTTGAAATTCTATTTACACTCTCTAGACCTCAGTTTCCTCATCAGTTATGTGAGAAACAACTTTTTACACCTTGGGCTTGGAAAGATAAGTGTTTTGGTGATATTTGGGAACTGCAGGAATAGATGCTCTGTGAGAAGCTCTTTCTGCTTTTTCTATCTATTCACATCTGACTTCCTTTCATATATTCTCTGAATTCTATACCTCACAGGTCTCCCAAAAATCTGATTTCCTGTTATCTAGGCAGATGGTCAGTAAGCATCTCCACTTTGTCACCAACTATACAATTCCTCTCTACTCCACTTTAGCTAATTGCAGCTAATATCCTTGAATCTATACTCTGACTTTACCACATGCTCACAAGACCTGTCCACACTTTGGGTTATCCCTGTTGCCTGCTTTCTCAGCATCCAAATGCTGATAGTTGAGGAAGAAAGGCATGGGCATTTTGTTGACTCAGTGGCCTACAGAACAATGCTATCTGCTCTTTCGCCTCATACCTTATTTATTCTCTACCATTATTGCTCCATCAGTGATTACTGTATTCATCTTTGTTGTCATCCTGTTATATTCACCAGAATGGATGTTCCAGATATTTTTGGATACAAACTCTCAAGCCTACTCCCCTACACTCTCAGGTACCTCGTGAGAAGATGAAGGCTGTAGATCGTGGAACACCAGGCATTTCTTGATTTCCATATCTATTTTATACTTTCTTTACCTACTCAGAATTTCTCTGTATCTTTAGTTTCCTGTTGATATCCCCTCCTACCTCAGTGAAGCAAGTGTTCCTCTTCTTCATAAGGCTAATCCTTCCACTTGAGTTTAAAATTTCCTCTTCCTTCCAGATGTGCGGCTCTACAGCATAAATTTCTGCTCTTTCTTCTCTTTTTCTAGTCTTTCTCTCTTCATTACCTTCTACTAATATTTCTTTTTGGTGAAACGAAAGTCCCTCAATCATTCAGAGATACTGTTTTATCTCTGTGCTTCTTTTCATTGCCAACTTCTCAACGTAGCAGTCATTTCTGTCTGCCTTGGTTGCCTTACAACACACTTACTCTTTCAGTCTTTAATCTGACTTCTTCACTTAATGCAGCTCACCAACTCAGAGAGGCCTTCTTTGAGCACACTATTTAGTGGATTCCCTCCATTATTCTCTATCCCTGAATACTATTTTGTTCTTTCATAATAATTAGATTTGATACATATTTATTTGCTTGTTTATATGTTTATTGTCTATCTGCCGTACCTGACTATGAATGGTATGAAGAGAGTAAATACATATTTCAATTCATAAGTATATTATCCAGGACTTGGCACAGTCCCTGGTCCATGGTGGGTCATCGGCAAATATTTGTTGAATGAATTATGGATGAATACTCAACTAAAATGCATTTTCTGTCTGTTACCAAGTTTCCATTCCAGTGGCTTTCTCTCAGTTCTCATTCAGCTAGATTTTTTCATAGTATTTGGCACTGTTCAAACTCTCCTCTTTGCCCTTCCTTGAAACATTCCCTTTCCTTGTCTTTGCTGGCATCATACTGGCCTGGCTTTTCTCTTCTTTTCTTCTTTCATCTCCTTATTATTTGCAGGCATGTTTCTCCTTAACCCCTCTCTATGGCTGTCTCCTAAGGAGCTTATGTTGGTATCATTGTTGCCATCATGGTTATGATTGTTATTTCTCCTCATCCCTTTCCTCTCCTTCCCCTCCTCCTTTTCTCTTATTCATCCTCTTCTTTTTTCTCCTCCTCTTTCTCCTTCTTCATCTACCTCTTCCTGTTCTCCCTTGTGACTTAAGTAATCAGTCATCCAGTCTTCTAGAATCTTCTCCCTTTCTCAGTAGTTGTTATACTCACCTCCTTCCAATTCAAATGCCTATTACCATATTGTAATGAAAGTGAACGTGTTAGTCACTCAGTTGTGTCTGACTCTTTGCGACCCCATGGAATCTAGCCCACCAGGCTCCTCTGTCCATGGGATTCACCTGGCAAGAATGCTGGAGTGGGTAGCCATTCCCTTCTCCAGGGGACCTTCCCAACCCAAAGATCAATCCCAGTCTTCTGCATTACAGACAGATTCTTTACCATGTGAGCCACCTGTGAAGACCATATTGTAGTGACTATTAGTAATTAAGAGTGTGTGACTGAGGAACTATATTTAAATTTTTGTTTAGTTTTAATTAATTTAAATTTAAATAGCCTCCAGCGGGTGTGTCTAGAGAATGCTCCCAAATGGTCTAGGGCATATGAATCTGTGTCAGTAGATATTCTAGGTCAGAGAATCATGTGGACTTAGGTCAGGGGCTGTGATGTGTAGCCTGGAGTTGGACTGAGGTCAGGTGCAACAGGAAAAAATTTTCCCTAGAAAGGTGAATTGAGTCAATGGACATTCTCAATTAAGTGTCATTTTTTGTGAGGAGTCTGATGACTGGGGCGAAGAATAGTATAAATGTGTTATGTCCCTATCTCATATGTTTTTGTGAGTACTGAGATAATGCATGTAAAGTACTTAAAACATGATGACTGACAGTAGTATGTGCTCACAGAATGGTAACCATTTCTGTTGGTAACTATTTATGCATAATATAATAGTTAAGAGCATGGATTTGAGGATCAATAGGCCTGAGTTCTAGTCCTAGTGGCTATGTGACCTTGGCTAGGTCACTTTAATTTTGTAAAACCTGTCAGTTTCCTCAATGCTAAAAGGAGAATAATACTCATCCTATAGGGTTTTTTTGAGGCTATAAAACAGTTGGAGCACATTGTACAGTATTTGACATATAGTCTCTACACGTTCATATGATTATTATTATTGTATCTGGTATCTCTTTATTAGCTTCTTACTCAGAAGTCATTGCTACTCTTTTAAGGTTGATAGAAGTTCTTTTGAAGCCTGGACAACATCTCCTTCATCCAGGAAAGCTTTGAAAGAAGGATCAACTTCAGTGGTTTGTTTTTCTTTTTCTTTTTCCAGTGGAAAGGCTTTGTAAGCATAAGGATGCATAAGCATAAGCATAAGCATATGGATGCAGACAAGTTTTGGCACCATACCCTTTCTAGTTCACAAGGTATTAGAGAGGCTCTTTAGCCTTAGTGGCCAGGAGTCCAGACAGACTTGTACTCTGTAAACTTGAAATTTGTAGATCCAGCAGACTAACAATTTTGGCACTTGAGCAGGAGTCTGGGCTTTCTAGGTGGAACTAGTGGTAAAGAACCCACCTGCCAATGCAGGAGACATAAGAGACATGGGTTTGATCCCTGGGTTGGGAAGATCCCCTGGAGGAGCGCATGGCAACCCACTCCAGTATTCTTGTCTGGAGAATCCCATGGACTGAGGAGCCTGGCAGGCTACAGTCCATAGGGTCACAAAGAGTCAGACATTACTGAGGGACTATGCACTGAAGCACTGAGCTTGGATAAACAATGGATAAACAATGCCACGAATGATTGGAAATTACTGAGGCATCCAGGTTAATAATCCATCTAGTTTTTAATATTAGTTTTAAATTTATTTTTTAATTGAAGGATAATTACTTTACAGCATTGTGTTGATTTCTGCCAAACAGCAACATGAATCAGCCATATACATATGTCCCCTCCCTCTTGAACCCATCTAATTTGAAAACATTCTTGGAGACTGTTGCCATAGAATCTTTTCTGACCCGTATGGTTTTAACCTGCATCTACAACATCAGTAAGAGGCACAAAGTTCAGTAATAGAAGTTCCCTCATGGCTCAGATGGTAAAGAATCCACCTGCAATGCGGGAGACCCGGGTTCAATCCCTGGGTCGGGAAGATCCCCTGGAGAAGGGAATGGCAGCCCACTCTAGTATTCTTGCCTAGAGAATTCCATGTACAGAGGAGCCTGGCAGGCTACCATCCATGGGGTCGCAAAGAGTCAGACATGACTGAGCAACTAAGCATACAGCACACAAAATCACTTTATCTTAGTGGTGGATGAAATAGCACCAAAGAAGCCATCCCATTTCTTTTATTTTTTTTTTGCCATCCCATTTCTGAAGCATTTAGAAGGCCTGAAGATAGTGTGCTGAAGACAAATGGGTTCTTGAAAAATTAATAAATTTATTTTTAATTGGAGGATAATTGCTTTACAGTATTGTGTTGGTTTCTGCCATCTGTTGGTTTCAACATGAATCAGTCATAGGTATACATATGTCCCCTCCTTCTTGAACCTCCCTCCCACTTCCCACCCCATCCCACCCCTCTAGGTTGTTGCAGAGCACTGGATTTGAGCTCCCTGCATCTTATAGCAAATTCCCGCTGGCTATCTATTTTACACATGGTAATGTATATGTTTCAAAACTACTCTCTCAATTTGTCCCACTTTTTCCTTCCCCCACAGTACAGACTTGTGGATAAATGGGTTTTGACACTGAATGTATAAGAGAAGCTTGGCTGAAAGTGTGATATAGACTGGAATTCCAAAGTCTAAAATAATTTGGATAGATCACATAGAGAAGTGTAAATACCTTAATTCTGACCCTCTCATCCCAAATTTATTACTTCCTCGGTAGTCTCCATCTTAAGTAAAAGGCACCACTATCCACCTACTTGCTCAAGGCAGAAAACTCACCATCCTTGATTTCTCTCTCTCACACTCCAAAACATTACAGTCTTGTCTATGTTAAATATATGTCATGAACTCTATCACTTTTCCACCTTGACTGCCATTACCCTAGTCCATCCATCCATCATCTCTCACCTGGGCCACTGCAATAATTTCCTAACTGATCCCTCTGCTTCCACACTTTTCTCTTATGATTCATCCTCTGGAGTGATCTTTTAAAAATGTAAATCATATTTTTGTCTCTCTTCTAGAGGTTTTTTGTCATATATTAAAAAATCTATATCAAAAACAATTTTTAAGTTTTTATGATAAATAAATGTACAAAATAATTTTACTAATAAAGTAACTCTTTACTAAAGAACCCTCCAAGATTTGGCCTATATTCAACATGATCTACCTTGCTTATTTTGTTCTGTCTACACTGGCTATTTTGATAAACAGAAATGTTTTCTCTTTCAGGATCTTGTATTGCTCTTCTCTTAGGTATTTTCATGCCTGGCTCCTTCAAGTCATATAGATGTCAGCTCACACACTACCTTTTCAGAGAGGTCTACTCTAGCTACTGTATTGGTCAATTACTCTTTCTCATCACCATATTTTCTTTTCTTCATGTCACTCATCGTGTTTTAAATTAGCTCATTTATCTATTTTGTTGCTTTATGCCTATCTCCTTCACATGATTGTATGATCCATGATGGCAGGAGGAAGTATTTGCAATAAACCTTTAGGTTTTAAAGGTTTTCAACTGGGTATGTGAGAAATGGGGATGTTCTAAGAACTGAAAACTGATGACACAAAACTGATAGAGTATATAGTAAGAGGGCGAGATGGGTGAGGTGAAAAGTCGTGGGAGATTTGTCAAGGGCCAGTTAGGCAGGAACTAGATTCTGAAGGGTCTAGTAAGTACACCACACAAAAGAGTTTAGACTTTATGCTATGAAACCTCACTGAAGGGTCTTGAGCAGGGAAGTAAAATGATCAGATCTGTGATTTGCACAGATTACTCTAGAAGCATAGTAGAGAGCAGATTGACAGTAGATGATATAGGAAGAGGCAGACCAATCAGGAAGTCATTGGGAAAGTGTGAGCAAGAAATGAAGAATAGAGTTCCTAAGGAGTAGGAGCAGGCAGGAGGATAGACAAGAGAGGGCAGAGGTGAGTGACATTCAAGAGTCAGGAACACCAGGACTTGGTGACTTTTTAAAAAGAATTTTTATGTTTTGGCCACACTGCCTGTGGGATCTTAATTCCTTGACCAGGAATTGAACCTGCACCACTTGCACTGGAAGCATGGAGTCTTAACCACTGGACCTCCAGGGAAGTCTCAGGACCATTGCGGGTGGGGGACAAGCAGAAGGAGAAAGGGTAGGGAAAGGGAAAGGAGGAAGGAAAGGAAAAGAAGGAGAGGAAAAGAAAAACTAGGGTAACTCTTGGGTCCCTACATTTGGACTGGGAGGATGGTAATACCATGGTAAAATATACCGTATTTTAAGGAATTCAGAATAGGAAATAAGATGTATAAGTGGAAATTATATTTTCATTTTTGGCTATATTGAGTTGGCTGTAATAATAGTAAGTAGCAACAACTATTAGCATTTATTGAATGCTTATTCTATGTCAGTTTCTGTGATGAACATATTCAGTATCTCATATAGATAGGTGAGATACTTCCCATAGATAGGTGCCATTATCATCCCCATTTTACAGGTGGAGGAAACTGAGGCATTAAGAAGTCAAATTGTTTGCTTGTGGTTATAAATGTCAGAGCTAGAATTTGAATCAGAGTTTTTTTTTTTCCTCCAAAGCTCCAGTTGTGTTTCTAATGAGCAATGTTTAAAAACAACTGGACTATATGATGATCTTTTACTTTTATGTAGTTTGCTTCACTTTGTATATTTCATATTCAGTGCTCCCATTTTATTGAGCCTCTGTTTTCCAATTTCCCCATCTCTTTTTTTGTTGTTCTTTCTCAAGCCTTTATCAAGCATAGTAGAAAAGCTTTTGTGTACATATATATAGTATGTATAGTATATTTTAGAAAATTTATGAATTTCTGCCTACCTAAAAAAATTATGACATTTTCATTCAACTTGTTTGACTTAGTGTGAATAGAATGCTAGATTTCTAATTTATATTCACTCAAAACTTTGATATAATTCCATGTATTTTGGCATCTAATATTACTGCTAAAAGTCTAGAAAACTTATTATCTTAGTGCTTTTAAAAAATTTGAATGAAGCTTGAAATTTCTAATCCATAAAAAAACCTAACAGGAAATTAACAAGTGATACAGAATAAACTATAGTTTTTGTTCAAATTTCACAAAATTTTATGCTAGTGTCCATTATTTGTTTTCATACATTATTCAAGACTCTACATTGTATTTAATTGCATTGGGCAGCTTCAGCTGCATGCAAAAAATTCTGGTAAAGTCTCTTTTCATTTTTATTCTATTACAAATATTTTCTAATTTTCCTTGTTATAGGTTCTTAGATACACCCATCATTTAAAAGTGGACATTTAATGTCCAAATACATGGGATTTTGTTTATCTTTCATATTAATTTCTCATTTTGATACTAATTTCTTATTTAAATGCATTCTCCTCTGCAATCATCCTCTGTGTTTTTTTAAGTCTGAGTTTATTGAGGATTCTGATGGCTAAGTTGAAGATTTCTTTTGATGAATGTCACATCGCACTTGAAACTAAGTGGGTTATTTTCAAATATATTTTGATATTGATTTCTAGTGTAATTCCACAGTGATAAGAGAACAGACTCTATAAGTTTCCAATACCTTTAGACCATGACATTTTTGTTTTGTTTTTTAAATTTAATTGGAGGCTAATTACTTTACAATATTGTGGTGGTTTTTGTCATACCTTCTCATGAATCAACCATGGGTATACATGTGTTCCCCATCCTGAAACTCCCTCTCACCTCCCTCCCCATCCCATCCTTCAAGTTCATCCCAGTGCACCAGCCCTGAGCATCCTATCTCATGCATTGAACCTGGACTGGTGAACTATTTCACATATGATAATATACATGTTTCAATGCTATTCTCTCAAATCATGCCACCCTCGCCTTCTGCCACAGAGTCCAAAAGTCTGTTCTTTATATTTGTGTCTCTCTTGCTGTCTCGCATATAGGGTCATCATTACCATCATTAGCATGAGATAAGTGCTCGGGGCTGATGCACTGGGAAGACCCAGAGGGATGGGATGGAGAGGGAGGTGGGAGGGGGGATCAGGATGGGGAATACATGTAAATCCATGGCTGATTCATGTCAATGTATGGCAAAAACCACTACAGTATTGTAAAGTAATTAGCCTCCAACTAATAAATATAAATGGAAAAATTTAAAAAAAGGAAAAAAATTTAAAAAAAAGAAAAAATGGAAATGTCAAAAAAAAAAAAAAGAACTAGAACAAATAATTTAACAATTTGGATGGAAATGCAAAAAAACTCAAATAGCCAAAGCAATCATGAGAAAGAAGAATGGAACTGGAGGAATCAACCTGCCTGACTTCAGGCTCTACTACAAAGCCACAGTCATCAAGACTATAGTGCTGGCACAAAGACAGAAATATAGATCAATGGAACAAAATAGAAAGCCCAGAGATAAATCCACCTATGGACACCTTATCTTCAACAAAGAAGGCAAGAATATACAATGGAAAAAGACAACCTCTTTAACCAACTGGAGGGATGGGAATGGGAGGGAGGTTGGTGGGGGGTTCCAGATGGGGAACACATGTAAATCCATGGCTGATTCATGTCAATGTATGGCAAAAACCACTACAATATTGTAAAGTAATTAGCCTCCAACTAATAAAAATAATTGGGAAAAAATAACAATAAAAACATCTCTTGCTTAAAAAAAGTAAATAAATAAATGAAAAAAATTAAAAAAATAAAAAATAAAATGAAATGTACTTAAAGTTTTTTAAAATTTTTTCAAAATTTTAATTTTTTAAAAATTTAAATTTTTTAATGATTTATTGAAATATAAAAAAATGGATACTGAAGATTGGATTCTTAAAGGTACAAAATTGATAACAAATACCAAAAAGCAAAGATTAAAAATCTAGAGTAGACAGTAGGCTCTCAAAAATACAATATTAAAAAAACCACAAAATTATGAATGTTATAAAAAATATATATTAAATTTGCTTTAAAAATAGTCTTTTTTTTTGCTATGTAATAGTAGGTTTAAAAAATGACAATTAAAGGAGTAATAAAGAACTTAAAATAGAAAAAATTTAAAAAATGATAATAGTAAGATAAATCTAGGAATTTCTTTGGAGCTGTTGAGGGCAGTGTGGGGTCAGTTCAGTTTCAGATAGTTCCTTGTTCCAGCTTATACTTCTTTTCAAGGTCTATAGGTCCCTTCCAACGTAGTCAATGCTAACTACAGGGTTTTAATCTGTGACAACTGTCACTTCCAAAGTGGTTTCCTCTTTGTTTATTTTGGCTTCCTCTGTTTGCAATTCTCGCAGTATCTAACATCTGCCCTGACACAAGGGGGCGAAGGTAGTCATTTATTTAGGCTCTCTTGTTCAGTTGTGCTGTGGGGAGGGAGGAACACTGCAAACAAATATCACTGGCGTGTTTGGGGAGTGCTTGCAGTGTCAGGCCACACTGGGTTTGGCCCCTCTGTCGTCGTGTGTGCTTTCTGGGTCTACCCTACTCCGGTTCCAGGTTGCTCTGCAAGGGAACTGTCTAAAGCGGGCCCTGCATTGCATGCACTTCCCAAGTCTAAGCCACTCGTGTTCAGGTTCTTGGATAGTCCACAAAGGCACAGACTCGGTTGGGCCTGCGTTTTGTGCCCTTCCCAGGTCCAAGCAGCTCAGGTGACCAGATGCTTGGTGAACCCACTCTCCCCAGGTGGGGCGGTGTGTCTTGTCATCTGCACCGTCGGGGCCGCTCTGTTTCCTGAGTGCATAGCAGGAGCGCCATCTCAACTATGCAGTGTGTCTCCTCTGGGGAGCTGATTTCTGGCTGCGACCCTCTTGGCAGTTGTCAACCATCCAGGATCCCAGGAAGACTGGGTTAGCAACTGGAAGCCAGCTTGCAGTTTGGTAGAGGATGCCGTCTCTGGGCCCGAGTTTGCCCCTTGCCTTCTGGCTCTGGCTGTTGCCCACCTGCCTCCAGCAGGGAATGGGCCAGTCTGCTGCCAGGTAGCTCTCCTCTGGTATTTGCTCAGTCCTTTGTTCTTGAGCGGGTCTGGCAGTGCCTTCTGCTACTGCTGCTAAGTCACTTCAGTCATGTCCGACTCTGTGTGATCCCATAGACGGCAGCCCACCAGGCTCCCCCATCCCTGGGATTCTTCAGGCAAGAATACTGGATTGGGTTGCCATTTCCTTCTCCAATATGTGAAAGTGAAGTCACTCAGTCGTGTCCAACTCTTAGCGACCCCATGGACTGCAGCCTACCAGGTTCCTCCATCCATGGGATATTCCAGGCAAGAGTACTGGAGTGGGGTGCCATTTAGGTTAGAGCTTTTCGTGGAAGTGTTCTCTCTCTCTTTACTCTTTTTTTTTTTCCTCTCTCTGGCTATCCCAGTTTGGATTGCTATCTCAGGTTAGCTCCCTCAGATTGCCCTCAGAGCATTTCAGGCCCAGTGCTTACCATGCAGCCAACGCCTCCCTGCTCAGCCCCCACTTGCTGGTGATGGACACAAGTGTCTGGGTTACTTTTCCACTGGGAGTTGCAGTTAGGTATGTAATCTGTGGGTTTTATTTATTTATTTTTTCTTCTCGGTTATGTTGCCCTCTGAGATTCCAAAACTCCCCATAGACCCGCTGGTGAGAGGGTTTCCTGGTGTTTGGAAACTTCTCCTCTTTTACGATTCCCTCCCCAGGACAGGTCTCCATCCCTAACTTTTTTGCCTCTCTTTTTATCTTTTATATTTTGTCTTACCTCCTTTCAAAGATAATGGGCTGCCTTTCTGGGTACCTTGTGTTGTCCACCAGCATTCAGAAGTTGTTTTGTGGTATTTGCTCAGCGTTCAAATAATCTTTCAATGAATTTGTGGGGGAGAAAGTTGTCTCCCCGTCCTATTCCTCTACCATCTTAGGACCGCCCTCCCCTAACTAATCATTGTAATCATTGGGGTAACATTTTAAAAGATGGCTTCCTATGTTGCATCGTAGAGATTCTCATTCAGTTGTTCCATGGTAGACCTTGGGCTTTGGTACAAGCTGATTCTAATGGTCAGCCAATGTGAAGGGGGCGACAGAGAATGAGTTGGTTGGATGGCATCATCAACTCAATGAACATGAGTTTGAGCAAACTCCAGGAGATAGTGAAGGACAGGGAAGCTGGCCTGCTGCAGTCCATGGGGTGACAAAGGGTCGGACACAACTTAGTGACTGAATAACAACAATAACATTGTGGAGGAGTCATGACTTTCTGGGGAATAGACAGTCAAGCAAATTGGATAAATAGCAAAGCAGCTGAAATTGTTTCTTTGCTCCTTAATGCCCTGTGTAAATTTTGGCCACCACCTTGACAGTTTTTTTCCTTCCTTTGATGTTCTTCTGCCTGCTTCTGGTCCTTTACCCTGTGTGACAGGCCATCCTATAACTTCCTGGTTTGACTTTCCTTGACTTTTAGGTTCCTGTTATCAAGTCTGCTATTCTGTTTGAACCAGGCTCCTTCCCTGGCTCTAGGTTTCTAGCTATGATCTTCCCATCTCCTGGACTTTCCTTCACCTGACATCTGATTCCATTTTCAGGCTTCTGACTCTGCCTTATTATGAGGATTCCTTTTCCTGCTCTGCTTCCTCCCAGAAGCTTAAATCTTGGGGCTTGGCACTTCCATGGTTTTTGTTTACCTTAGCATCCTAGGATGTTTTCCCTGGATCTTACCCTAAGTCAACTTGTGCATTAAAACAAGCCCCCAGTGCTTGGTACAAAGATACATAATCATCTCACCTCTATCAGAAGTGACTTGAAGGGAGAACTCAGGCTTTCACTTCCTGATCTTCCCTTCTAGACCCCAGAACAGAGCTTGATACCTAATAGTTACTCAGTAAGGTTGTTGGGTTTAATTCATGAACTCATAAACTTGTGAAGTTGGAGATGATGGGTCTCAGAGATGGTGCAGAGCCTGATTTGCTGTCCTTTATCAGGGCATCTTCATTGTCCTCATCTAATTCTAGTTCATGTTTGATCATTTGAGCAAGACTGACTGCTGTTTGATCTAATATTGTCTTGTCAAGTACTGAATAGATTGTTCTATCAGCATACAACTGTGTTGATGTGAGGAGGGAAAGAAGAAGAAGATTCTTTTTAGAAGAAATAGAAAAGACCCAAGCTGTTCTACCTCGTAGCAGAATGTTGGAGAAAGTGGCAGACTGATTATGGCAACCATGTCCTGTTTCCATGCCATCCCCAAAGCCCTTGCTGGTGCTATGCTTCCCACAATCCCTGTAGCTAAAATTTGCCCTTCTTGGTGCCATCCAAAGGCGAGAATGTAACTTCTACCTTTTTATTTCCCCTTCCCTTCAATAAGCTCTTCATTCCTTGACTGATGACAACTTAACATGCTACACTTTCTGAAGCAATGTACATTTATAAGAAACTGCTTAGAGGGAGGAAAACAGCTGGAAATTTGGTCAATAAATCAGATAAATAGGATGAATCTATGTTTTCCCTTGGTTTCCCTGGTGGCTTAATGGTAAAGAATCTGCCTGCCAATGCAGGAGATAAACTCAGATGAACCCTGAGTTGGGAAGATCTCCTGGAGAAGGAAATGGCAACCCACTCTAGTATTCCTGCCTGGGAAATCCCATGGACAGAGAAGCCTGGTCGACTACAGTCCAGTGGGTTGCAAAGAGTTGGGTACCAGTTTGCATTTAAACAAAACTACAAAAACAAAACAAAACAAAACAAAACATACAAAAACAAAACAAAACAAAACAAAACAAACAAACCAAAGATGTTTCCCATAGAAGGGAGGGAGAAGCAGCCTTTCCAGTGCCCTCAAACCACATTATATTCAGTGAAGCTCTGTAGGTCATTAAATAAGAAACAAGAAAACTAAAAACTCTCAGCCGAAGGCAACATGGTGACCCTTAGGTCAGAAACTAGCTTTTCCAATGTAAGTCAGATGTCTTAATTTTACAATGAAGAAACTGAGATTCAGAGAAGGAAAGCAATTTTCCATTTTTTCATAAGAAAGTTCTAGACTTTCTGCCTCTGTTGTTCCATACAGATGTGAATTCTTTGTATTTGGCTGCTTGGATTCTCTGCCACTGTCTCTAGTAAAAGTTGACATGAGATCTTTAGTATTTTTCACAAGTAAAAGAGGTAAAACAGAATCATTTTTAAGAGGAGAAAGTAGAGGTTTATTTTCAATATAATTCTTAAAAAATAAATTGGGAATATGATACAGTATTTGAATTATTGATGGAAACTAGAGAAATTTATTCAATAGTCTTTATTTAGAGGTAATAAGCCAAAAAGAATGCATGCTAGTAATCAGGATAGAAACTGGAATGAATAGGAGGTTGTGCCTGGTGGCTGGATTAATGAAATTCCCATGAAAAGGAGAATGGAGGTGGGAGAATCCTGAATTGAAAGTCACAATTAGACTTCCTTTTCAAAGTTTTCCAAGTAAATGCTGTCAGCTTTGGTGTCAGAAGGGAGTTTTAGGGATGATTCCCCTTTGAATTGGCTCAGAGCATCATGAAAAAAAGCTACATAATATATATGGATGCCTGAAAGGCCCATTTCTCAGTTAGTTTGTCTTGAGCAGGCCAAATCACCAGAATCCCTATTTGATGGATTTCTGAAGTCTTCTTGTCATTTTGTGGGTTCCAAATAGAGCAGCATCTGAGGTCTGTTTCCCTCATTTTTGAGGAGTGAAGTAGATTTGGGAGAACCCTCATCCCTCTCCTCTGTCTTTCTGGTACAAGGGGAGCGTGGTAGATGTGGGGAGACACCTTAAGGTCTCAGGTGTGATTTCTTTTTGAACAGTGACATTTATAATGATGGATAAAGATATTAGAAGACTTTTAATCCTTTGGTTCTGATACTGTCTAAGAAATATCTAATATAATTGCCTTAATACTACCATTTCCCCTGCCTACACCTCTTTTGCTCTTTGTTCTTTTGCTTTTGCCCAGAGCATCCAGTCACAGATGTGAGGCTGCACATAACCTCTGACTTCCCAGCTCTTCACGTTTTATACACAGGAGCACTTCCCTTTGACTTCTTACCCCCTTACCCCTACTTTGCTAGTTGAAAGGGTGTGTTAGAGCATTGTACTCACTGAGTCCATTTGAAATGAGAGGATCAACCCTGAGGCTGAACTTCAAACTCCTTCTCCTCCTGGAATCACAGATAGCAGCACCCTGGTTGCCATGGAGGGGAAGAAGCAAGATGCCCTTCTTTGGTAATCACAGTCACACTCATCCACACATTATCCTAGAATCTCTGGTATAGGAATCCTTCAGGAGTGAACCAGAGACTTCCTCAACTGGATAAAGTAACACACCACCTTTGGTAGGTAACTCAGCTAGTAAACAAAGTGAAGTAAGACTGGATAAGGAAGAGAAAAGATGGGAACAATGCCATGGCAAAGTCTGTCTTGCTGAACAGAGACACTTATTTGCAGTATCATACTGCAGTATTGTTCTGGGCTGGAATTCTGTGAGTGCTGCAACTAGGGAAGAACAGATGGGGAAGTGACAAAGTTCGCAGCAACCATGGCTAGATATAGAAATACACAGGAGAGGCTAGAGGTGATTTTCTGAAGTCAGCATGAAACAGAATTTATTCAGAAGCACACCCAAACTTCCTGAGATTCTGGAACAAATGAAGCAGAAAAGGTGCTGAGCAGTTGCCCTAAACTGACAATAACAGTAAATCAAACATTCATGAGTTAAAATCAGAACACAGCCCATAGATTTGAAGCTGAGTCTGAACTAGGGTTAATATCCAGTTGAGAGAGTTGCCTGTTCTAGACTCTTCTTTAAGCTACAAAGGCCAGAAATTGGCTGTGTGTATCCATGGAACTAGGCAGTTTAAAGTCCATGTTTCAATTTTTCTTCCTTTATGGTGATTTGACTAACTGGATTGATTTGGTGCCAACTTGACAGGAAGTGAGTATGTTGATTTACATCAAGGCCCATCTATTAGTTTGATTTACATTTTAAAACTTGTGACAGAATTTAAAAACAATGACATTACAACTGACATAGTAACATGTTAGAAAAGTTTAGAAAAGAGTTCTTCAGTAGCTTTTCTTAAATGCATGAGAGGAGAATGTTTTTCTGATATTCATAGTCTAGTACCTTTAAATTAATTATGTCAATCATCTTGGCCAAATCCCTGAGTAATGTGCTCTTTTAAAGGAAGGGGATTCATCACTAAGATTTGATAGAAGAAAAGAATATGCAGAATGGATTCTAGGAAGCATCCAGAAACTCCATAGGCTCCAAGGTCTCTAAGGAGAACAAGACAGATGTCCAGGTGTGCACAGGCACGCTAGGGCATAATCAGAGAAGAATAAAGCAAAAGGATGGGGAAAACAAGCATAGAGAGACATGAAAGAAGAGGCAGAAAGAAGGCAGTGCGAATGGGTTCAGGGCCACCAAAAGTGCTAATAAGTAAGATTTTCTTTCCATATTTTAGACTTTTGGAGGCATTTGGGGCTTACAAGTGGGCTAGGACCTTGATATTCTCTAAGTTGATAGCACCAAGAGTGACTCTTTAAAACATCTCTGGCATCTGCCACTTTAAATCACTACCACCCCGATTTGGTTTGTGCTTTCAATCAATTAATATATGTGGTACTCATCAATGAATAAAATACAAAAAATCATCCTGTAGTGGACTTTCTATTCTGGAGGGAGAAGGAAGTAATAAACACATAACAAAAGATAAGTTCAAATAACTTGCAAATGTTATGAATAAAAGAACGAGGTATGGGATAGAATGATACACAATGAATGTGTTTGTGCACACACTTAAATCTGAATAGTAAGAGAGATTTATCATCAAAGAGGTGATGCTGGACAAGAGACTTAAATGACAAGAAAGAGCCAATCAATCAAAGACCCAGAGGAAGAATATTCAACATGTATGAAAGAACACGTGCAAAGGCCCTGAGGCAGAAGCGAGCTCTGCGTGTTTAAGAAACAGCACTAAGGCTGGTACAGCTATCCTATATTGAAAGAAGAGGAGAATCATAGGAGATGAAATCAGAGAAGTGAACAGGGTCAAGAACTAAGGATTCTGAACTCTGTAGGCTCTGAAATATACTAGAACTCTGTCAGCTTAGGAAGGAATTTGGATTTTATCCTGAAAGAAAAAGGAAGCGATTGGTGGGCTTTACGAAGGGGTATTACATGATTTAGTATATATTCATTTTTTAAAAAAATGTTCCATCTACTATATGAGGAATGAATTTCAAGAGGTCAAGATCAGAGACAGAAAGACCAATTATAAGCCAATGGAAAAGTCCAAAGAAGACTCAGACACAAGAGACCAGAAAGCCAGCCCTGTCCAGCCGCTGATGCCCAGCAAGGCCCCCTGCCCCTTCCTTCAGGCTGAAGAACTACTCGGATCTCTTCAGGTTCAGGCTGGAGGAGACAGGCCATAAGGAGAACACCGAGGAAGATAAGGAGGACAAGCTTCCTGCAAAGAAGAAGGGCAGAGAGGAGGAAGAAAATGCAAAGAAGAACAAGCATAAGAAAAGCAAGGACAAGGCAGAGGACAGGGGCAGAGAAGAACAGCAGCCACAGCAGCCCCAGGGCGTGGAAAGCCTCACTGGAGCTGGAGGCTCATTTTTTTTTTTCTCTTTCCAGCATGTTTGTCCAGCCCATATCCTCGTCGTATGCTGACACTGTCAATCTTCAAACTTGGCAGAGGTGCAACCTCCAAGCCTGATTGCATTAAGACTTGGCTACCTTTGGTTTTGAGAACATAGGGAAAGTGATACAGAAATCACTGCTTGAACAGCAGTAATCATTAGTGTGGATATTTAGGGTTATGGATTGAGGTGTGACAGTGCTGAGTCCTGGATCTGGAGTGACAGAAGCAGATTGTTGTTTAGTCACTCAGTCATGTCCTACTCTTTGTGACCCCAAGAACTTTAGCCTGCCAGGCTCCTCTGTCCATGGAATTTCCTAGGCAAGAATACTGGAGTGGACAAAAAGGCAGAGAAATATTCAGCAGGTAAAGGAACATGATAAATACCCACCCAATCAAGCAAAATAAGAGGAGATAGGGAGTCTATCTGAAAAAGAATTCAGATAATGATAGTAAAGACTATCCCAAATCTTGAAAACAAAATGGAGTTACAAATAAATAGACTAGAGACAAGGATTGAGAAGATGCAAGAAATGTTCAACAAGGACCTAGAAGAAATAGAGAATCAATAATGAACAATGCAGTAACTGAAATCAAAAGCACTCTGGAGGGAACCAATGGTAGACTAACTGAGGCAGAAGATAGGATAAGTGAGGTGGAAGATAGAATGGTGGAAGTAAATGAAGCAGAGAGGAAAAAAGAATTAAAAGAAAAGAAAACAACCTCAGAGACTTCTGGGACAATGTTAAATGCCCCAACACTTGAATCATAGTAGTCCCAGAAGAAGACAAAAAGAAAGGGCATGAGAAAATATTTGAGGAGATAATAGTTGAAAACTTCCCTAAAATAGAGAAGGAAATAGCCACCCAAATCCAAGAAACCCAGAGAGTCCCAAACAGGATAAACCCAAGGCGAAACACCCCAAGACACATATTAATCAAACTAATGAAGATCACGCACAGAGAACAAATATTAAAAGCATCAAGAGAAAAGCAACAAGCAACACTCAAGAGGGTGCCCATAAGGATAAAGCTGATCTTTCAATAGAAACTCTTCAGGCCAGAAGGGAATGGCAGGGCATACTTAAAGTGATGAAAGAGAAAAACCTACAACTAAATTACTATACCCAGTAAGGATCTCATTCAAATATGAAAGAGAAATCAGAAACTTTACAGACAAGCAAAAACTGAGAGAATTCATCACCACCAAACCAGCTCTTCAACAAATGCTAAAGGATCTTGTTTAGACAGGAAACACAGAAAGGGTTTATAAACTCGAACCCAAAACAACAAAGTAAATGGCAATGGGATCATACTTATCAATAATTACCTTAAATGTAAATGGGTTGAATGCCCCAACCAAAAGACAAAGACTGGCTGAATGGATACACAAACAAGACCCCTATATATGCTGTCTAAAACAGACCCACCTCAAACCAAGGGACACATACATTCTGAAAGCGAAGGGCTGGAAAAAGATAACTCATGCAAATGGAGACCAAAAGAAAGCAGGTGTAGCAATACTCATATCAGATAAAATGACTTTGAAATAAAGGCTGTGAAAAGAGACAACGGACAGTACATAATGATCAAAGGATCAATCCAAGAAGATATAGCAATTATAAATATATATGCACCCAACACAGGAGCACTTCAATGCATAAGGCAAATGCTGACAAGTATGAAAGGGGAAATTAACAGTAACACAATAATAGTGGGAGAAAGAGATCATAAAAATTAGGGCATAAATAAATGAAAAAGAAACAAAGGAGAGTATAGCAAAAACCAACAAAACTAAAAGCTGGTTCTTTGAGAAGATAAATAAAATATATGAATCATTCCCAGACTCATCAAGGAAAAAAAGGGAAAAGAATCAAATAAGCAGAATTAAAAATGAAAATGGAGAAGTCACAAAAGACAACACAGAAATACAAAGGATCATAAGAGACTACTATCAGCAACTATATGCCAATAAAATGGACAACTTGGAAGAAATGGACAAATTCTTCAAAAAGTATAATTTTCCAAAACTGAACCAGAAAGAAATAGAAGATCTTAACAGATGCATCACAAGCATGGAAATCGAAACTGTGATAAATATTCTTCCAGCAAACAAAAGCCCAGGACCAGATGGCTTCACAGGTGAATTCTACCAAAAATTTAGAGAAGAGCTAACACCTATCCTACTCAAACTCTTCCAGAAAGTTGAAGAGTAGGGTAAACTCCCAAACTCATTCTATGAGGCCACCATCACCCTAATACCAAAAACAAAGATGCCACAAAAAAGAAAACTACAGGACAATATCACTGATGAACATAGATGCAAAAATCTTTAACAAAATTCTAGCAAACAGAATGCAACAACATATTAAAAAGATCATACATCTGACCAAGTGGGCTTTATCCCAGGGATGCAAAGATTCTTCAATATTCACAAATCAATCAATGTGATACACCATGTTAACAAATTCAAGGATAAATACCATATGATTATCTCAATAGACACAGAGAAAGCCTTTGACAAAATTCAAACACCCATTTATGATAAAAACCCTCCAGAAAGCAGGCATAGAAGGAACATACCTCAACATAATACAAGCTATATATGATAAACCCACAGCAAACATTATCCTCAGTGGTGAAAAATTGAAAGCATTTCCCCTAAAGTCAGGAACAAGACAAGGGTGACCACTCTCTGCTATAGCCCATGAAAACTATTCAACATAGTTTTGGAAGTTTTAGCCACAGCAATCAGAGAAGAAAAAGAAATAAAAGGAATCCAGATTGGAAAAGAAGAAGTATAACTCTCACTGTTGCAGATGACATGATCCTCTACATAGAAAACCCTAAAGACTCCACCAGAAAATTACTAGAGTTAATCAATGAATATACTAAATTTGCAGGATATAAAATTAATGTGCAGACATACCTTGCATTCCTATACACTAACAATGATAAAACAGAAAGAGAAATTAAGGAAACAATACCATTCACATTTTCAACAAAAAGAATAAAATACTTGGGAATAAATCTACCTAAAGAAACAAAAGACTTATATATAGAAAACTATAAAACACTGATGAAAGAAATCAAATAGGACACAAATAGATGGAGAAATATAACATGTTCATCAATTGGAGGAATTAATATCATGAAAATGAGTATACTACCCAGGGCAATCTATAAATTCAATGTAATCTGTATCAAGCTACCAATGGTACTTTTCAGAGAAGTAGAACAAATAATTTAACAATTTGTATGGAAATACAAAAAACCCTCGACTAGCCAAAGCAATCTTGAGAAAGAAGAATGGAACTAGAGGAATCAACCTGCCTGAGTTCAGACTATATTAAAAGCTTCAGTCATCAAGACAGTATGGTACAGGCACAAAGAAACACAGATCAATGGAATGAAATAGAAAGCCCACAGATAAACCCACGCACCTATGGACACCTTATCTTTGACAAAGGAGGAAAAAGTACACAATGGAGAAAAGAATCTCTTTAACAAGTGGTGCTGGGAAAACTGGTCAACCACTTGTGAAAGAATGAAACTGGAACACTTTCTAACACCATACACAAAAATAAACTCAAAATGGATTATAGATCTAAATGTAAGACCAGAAACTATAAAACTTAGAGGAAAACAGGCAAAATGTTCTCTGACATAAGTCACAGCAAGATCCTCTATGACCCACCTCCCAGAGTAATGGAAATAAAAACAAAAATAATTGGGACCTAATTAAACTTAAAAGCTTTTGCACAGGGAAGGAAAGTATAAGTAAGGTGAAAAGACAGCCTTCACAGTGGGAGAAAATAATAGCAAATGAAGCAACTGACAATGAATTAATCTCAAAAATAAACAAACAGCTCATGTAGCTCAATACCAGAAAAATTAACAACCCAGTCAAAAAATGGGCCAAAGAACTAAATAGTCATTTCTCCAAAGAAGACATACAGATGGCTGGCAAACACATAAAAAGAGGCTCAACATCCCTCATTATCAGAGAAATTCTAATCAAAACCACAGTGAGGTACCATCTCATGTTGTTCAGAATGGCTGCCATCAAAACTCTGTAAACAATAAATGCTGGAGAGCATGTGGAGAAAAGGGAACCCTCTTATACTGTTGGTGGGAATGCAAACTAGTACAGCCACTATGGAGAACAGTGTGGAGATTCCTTAAAAAACTGGAAATAGAACTGCCATAAGACTTAGCAATCCCACTGCTGGGCATACACACTGAGGAAAGCAGAATTGAAAGAGACACGTGTACACCAGTGTTCATCACAGCACTGTTTACAATAGCCAGGACATGGAAGTAACCTAGATGTCCATCGGCAGACAAATGGATAAGAAAGCTGTGGTACATATACACTATGGAATATTGCTCAGCCATCAAAAAGAATTCATTGAATCAGTTCTAATGAGATGGATGAAACTGGAGCCCATTATACAGAGTGGAGTAAGCCAGAAAGATAAAGACCAATACAGTATACTAATGCATATATATGGAATTTAAAATGATGGTAATGATAACCCTATATGCAAAACAGAAAAAGAGACACAGATATACAGAACAGACTTTTGGACTCTGGGAGAAGGCGAGGGTGGGATGTTCTGAGAGAATAGCATTGAAACAAGTATACTATCAAGGGTGAAACAGATCACCAGCTCAGGTTGAATGCATGAGACAAGTGCTTGGGGCTGGTGCACTGGGAAGACCCAGAGGGATGGGATGGAGAGGGAGGCAGGAGGGGGGATTGGGATTGGAAACACATGTAAATCCATGGCTGATTCATGTCAATGTATGGCAAAAACCACTACAGTGTTGTAAAGTAATTAGACTCCAACTAATAAAAATAAATGAAAAAAAAATAAAAGCAAAAAAAAAAAAATGCTGGAACCTGAGGTCAGGGATGACCCATCAGCAAAGGGTGATCAAAGGACAAGTCCTGGACAGAGATTCCTCTGGTCTGTGGTCAGGGTAAATCTAAGAGCCCGAGGCAGAGTTGAGCATGTATCTTGGAGTAAGAGACTCCTAGAAAATAGTTCCAGTCACTGAAAAGGAAGAAGAGGCTGAGGACCGCACAGTACCTGATCCCGCACTCTTCTCTTAAACTGCCATTTATGATCTGCCTCCACAGTAATGGTAACAGCTAACATCTGGTGAATACTTTCTGTGTGCCAGTCATGGTCTCAAGTTTCTATGTATTAACTCATTGAATTCTCAAAACAACAGTAAGACTATTCTGTTTTTGCCCCTATTCTCAAGCTGAGGAGACTGATGCATGATGATATGGTAATGTTGCCAGGAATACACAGGAGCTAAAGCTCACAGCTAGGCAGGCTAGCACCAATGCCCATGTGGCACACCAGCCTTCACTTCTATCACAACTTTTATTGTACCCAATCCTACAGGCAAACTGAGTTGTTCACTGCCTCCCAAAGATGTTTTATGCCTGCCTTCCTATTGTTCTTTCCCCCCAGTTATATGACTGGAATGCTCTTCTGCTTTTAACCTATTGCCTGGAAAATCTCATGGACATAGGAGCCTGGTGGGCTATGGTCCATGGGCTAGCAAACAGTTGGACCAGACTGGGTGACTGAGCACACACATGCTCCAAGTTCTGGCTCAGATTTTTCCCTGACACTTTTTCACTATAGGGACTGAGCTTATGGCTGAATTGTGGTTTTGCAGGTGCATGCTCAGTCACTCAGTCGTGTCTGACTGTTTGTGACCTTTTGGACTGTAGCCCGCCAGGTTCCTCTATCCATGGGATTTTTCAAGCAAGAATACTGGAGTGGGTTGCCATTTATTCACTGAGCCCATCATAATTGCTGCTTAAAGGGCAGAGTCCTGGTACCAGCAGCTGTGGGGTTATGAGGTATTTTCTGCCTCTTCATCTGAATGGTGTATGTGTGTATGTGGTTGTGTGTGTGTCTTCAAAAGGACAAGTCTACGTAGGACCTGGGTGCCATGGTAGGGAAAGGGCCTACCCCAGAGAGATTTGCCTTTGAGCGTATATAGTGGGTGCAGGTTTCCAAAGTATGCTCTGGAGAGATTAAATTTGTGCTTGGCTTCCTCTGTTGTTTTTGGATAATAGCGTGCTTCCACTCCCTGAGGAGTGTTGACTGGGTTGGTATCACTTGTGTTGGTTCCCAGTAATCTTTATGTAGTGTCTAATTACAGACTGACAGCAGATAGAGAATGCAGAGAAAAGTGCATGCTGGGACAATTGCTAGACAAAGAACACTCTATTCAGCAAAGAACAGCTGTAATGGGTGGGGTCTTTCAGGGGGAGGTGCAGGAGGCAGGCAAGGAAGTATTCAAGAAAAGATGGAGAGAGAAATGGCAACCCACTCCAATATTCTTGCCTGGAAAATCCCATGGACATAGGAGCCTGGCAGGCTACAGTTAATGGGATTGCCAAGAGTCGGACATGACTGAGCAACTTCACTTTGACTTTTCACTTTCATGCATTGGAGAAGGAAACGGCAAACCACTCCAGTGTTCTTGCCTGGAGAATCCCAGGGACGAGGAGCCTGGTGGGCTGCCGTCTATGGGGTCGCACAGAGTTGGACACGACTGAAGTGACTTAGCAGCAGCAACAGTGCCTATTCCTATAAGAATAGGATTTTACTGTGTTCATTTTTTTTTCCTTCAGGAACTCAAGTAGTTTTATACAAAAGGGAATCAGTCAAAACTCACTCTGTCCTTTTCATTCTTTTATATGCTTTTAGTCCTCAGTTCTCTCTATGAAGTTTATTTGGTAGTCAGGGAATATTTGGTTTTGCAGGCACATATGTTCTTTGAGAGCAAAGCCAGCAGATCTTTCCCAGGCAGGGTATGTTGTTTGAGGGGTTCCCTGTCTCCCCCACAAACCTGTGAACTGATTAAGGGAATTAATATAACAAATTTAAAAATTTTTTGAACAATTTTAAAGGTTGCACTCCATTTATGGTTATTACAAAATATTGGCTATAGTCTCCATGTTGCATTAATACAATACATCCTTACAGCCTATTTTACACTGAATAGTTTTGTATCTCCCCTTCCCTAACCCCTACAATGCCTCTCCCCTGCCTCCCCACTGGTAACCACTAGTCTGTTCTCTAAATCTGTGAGTCTACTGATTTTTTTTTTTGTTGTAGTGAGACAAGAGCACTTGTCTCACTAGTTTGTTGTATTTTTTGCATTCCACATATGAGTGACATCTTACAGTATCTGTATTTCTGTCTCACTTATTTCACTTAGTGTAATTCCTTCCAAGTTCATCCATGTTGCTGCAAGTGGCTAAATTTTGTTCTTTTTTATGGCCAAGTTGTATTCCATTGTGTGTGTGTGTGTATGTTTGTGTGTGTGTGTGTGTGTAAAAATCTCACATCTCCGTCATCCATTCATCTATTGAAAGCAACTTAGGTTGCTTCCATATCTTGGTTATTATAAATAGTGTTGCTATGAACATTGGAGTGCATGAATCTCTTCAAATTAGTGTTTTGGGTTTTTTTTTTTTTTTTATATATACCCAAGAGTGGAATTGCTGGATCATATGGTAAGTATATTTTTAGTTTTTTGAGAAGAGGGCAATAATATATCTTCACCAGTACATTTGCAATTCCTTATACCTTACCAATCACCTAACACAGTGATTATTAATTATCTATTGAATGAATGAATGGACACTGTATGTTTGGTAGATCAAGAATTTGGATTATAAAAGTTTTCTTTCTTTTTTTATTCTTTTTCTTTTTTTTAATTTTTATTAGTTGGAGGCTAATTACTTTACAATATTGTAGTGGTTTTTGCCATACATTGACGTGAATCAGCCATGGATTTACATGTGTTCCCCATCCCAATCTCCGCTCCCGCCTCCCTCCCCATCCGATCCCTCTGGGCCTTCCCAGTGCACCAGCCTGAGCACTTATCTCATGCATCCAACCTGGGCTGCTGATGTTTCACCCTTGATAGTATACTTGTTCAATGCTATTCTCTCAGAACATCCCACCCTCGCCTTCTCCCACAGAGTCCAAAAGTCTGTTCTGTACATCCGTGTCTCTTTTTCTGTTTTGCATATAGGGTTATCATTACCATCTTTCTAAATTCCATATATATATGTTAGTATACTGTATTGGTCTTTATCTTTCTGGCTTACTTCACTCTGTATAATGGGCTCCAGTTTCATCCATCTCATTAGAACTGATTCAAATGAATTCTTTTTGATGGCTGAGCAATATTCCATAGTGTATATGTACCACAGCTTTCTTATCCATTCGTCTGCTGATGGGCATCTAGGTTACTTCCATGTCCTGGCTATTATAAACAGTGCTGCGATGAACATTGGGGTGCACGTGTCTTTTTCAGATCTAGTTTCCTCGGTGTGTATGCCCAGGAGTGGGATTGCTGGGTCATATGGCAGTTCTAGTTCCAGTTTTTTAAGGAATCTCCACACTGTTCTCCATAGTGGCTGTACTAGTTTGCATTCCCACCAACAGTATAAGAGGGTTCCCTTTTCTCCACATGCTCTCCAGCATTTATTGCTTGTAGACTTTTGGATAGCAGTGCCATCCTGACTGGAGTGTAATTGTACCTCATTGTGGTTTTAACTTGCATTTCTCTGATACTGAGTGATGTTGAGCATCTTTTCATGTGTTTGTTAGCCATCTGCATGTCTTCTTTGGAGAAATGTCTGTTTAGTTCTTTGGCCCATTTTTTGATTGGGTCATTTATTTTTCTGGAATTGAGCTTCAGGAGTTGCTTGTATATTTTTGAGATTAATCCTCTGTTTCTTCGTTTGCTATTATTTTCTCCCATTCGGAGGGCTGTCTTTTCACCTTGCTTATAGTTTCCTTTGTTGTGCAAAAACTTTTAAGTTTAATAAGGTCCCATTTGTTTATTTTTGCTTTTATTTCCAATATTCTGGGAGGTGTGTCATAGAGGATCCTGCTGTGATTTATGTCAGAGAGTGTTTTGCCTATGTTCTCCTCTAGGAGTTTTATAGTTTCTGGTCTTACATTTAGATCTTTAATCCATTTTGAGTTTATTTTCGTGTATGGCGTTAGAAGATGTTCTAGTTTCATTCTTTTACAAGTGGTTGACCAATTTTCCCAGCACCACTTGTTGAAGAGGTTGTCTTTTTTCCATTGTATATCCTTACCTCCTTTGTCGAAGATAAGGTGGATAGGTTCGTGGATTTATCTCTGGGCTTTCTATTCTGTTCCATTGATCTATATTTCTGTCTTTGTGCCAGTACCATACTGTCTTGATGACTGTGGCTTTGTAGAATAGCCTGAAGTAGGCAGGTGGATTCCTCTAGTTCCATTCTTCTTTCTCAAGATTGCTTTGGCTCTTCGAGGTTTTTTGTATTTCCATACAAATTGTGAAATTATTTGTTCTAGTTCTGTGAAAAATACCGTTGGTAGCTTCTTAGGGATTGCATTGAATCTATAGATTGCTTTGGGTAGTATAGCCATTTTCACAATATTTTTTCTTCCAATCCATGAACATGGTATATTTCTCCATCTAATTGTGCCCTCTTTGATTTCTTTCATCAGTGTTTTATAGTTTTCTATATATAGGTCTTTTGTTTCTTTAGATATACTCCTAAGGATTTTATTCTTTTTGTTGCAATGGTGAATGGTATTGTTTCCTTAATTTCTCTTTCTGTTTTCTCATTGTTAGCATATAGGAATGCAAGGGAATTCTGTGTGTTAATTTTATATCCTGCAACATTACTGTATTCATTGACTAGCTGCAGTAATTTTCTGGTGGGGTCTTTAGGGTTTTCTTTGTAGAGGATCATGTCATCTGCAAACAGTGAGAGTTTTACTTCTTCTTTTCCTATCTGGATTCCTTTTATTTCTTTTTCTGCTCTGATTGCTGTGGCCAACACTTCCAAGACTATGTGGAATAGTAGTGGTGAGAGTGGACACCCTTGTCTTCTTCCTGACTTTAAGGGAAATGCTTTTATTTATCACCATTGAGGATAATGTTTGAAGGGGGTTTGTCATATATAGCTTTTATTATGTTGAGGTATGTTCCTTCTATTCCTGCTTTCTGGAGAGTTTTAATTATAAATGAGTGTTGAATTTTTTTAAAGGCTTTTTCTGCATCTATTGAGATAATCATATGGTTTTTATCTTTAAATTTGTTGATTTGGTGTATTACATTGATTGATTTGCAGATATTAAAGAATCCTTGCATTCCTGGGATTAAGCCCACTTGGTCATGATATATGACCTTTTTAATATGTTTTTGGATTCTGCTTGCTAGAATTTTGTTAAGGATTTTTGCATCTATGTTCATCAGTGTTATTGGCCTGTAGTTTTCTTTTTTTGTGGCATCCTTTTCTGGTTTTGGTATTAGGGTGATGGTGGCCTCATAGAATGAGTTTGGAAGTTTGCCTTCTTCTGCAATTTTCTGGAAGAGTTTGAGTAAGATAGGTGTTAGCTCTTCTCTAAATTTTTGGCAGAATTCAGCTGGGAAGCCATCTGGTCCTGGGCTTTTGTTTGCTGGAAGATTTCTGATTACAGTTTCAATTTCTGTGCTTGTGATGGGTCTGTTAAGATCTTCTATTTCTTCCTGGTTCAGTTTGGAAAGTTATACTTTTCTAAGAATTTGTCCATTTCTTCCAAGTTGTCCATTTTATTGGCATAGAGCTGCTGGTAGTAGTCTCTTATGATCCTTTGTATTTCAGTGTTATCTGTTGTGATCTCTCCATTTTCATATCTAATTTTGTTGATTTAGTTCTTCTCCCTTTGTTTATTGATGAATCTGGCTAACGGTTTGTCAATTTTATTTACCTTTTCAAAAAAAAACAACTTTTAGTTTTGTTGATTTTTGCTACAGTCTCTTTTCATTCTTTTACATTTATTTCTGCCCTAATTTTTAAGATTTCTTTCCTTCTACGAACCCTGGGGTTCTTCATTTCTTCCTTCTCTACCTGCTTTAGGTGTAGAGTTAGGTTATTTATTTGACGTTTTTCTTGTTTCTTGAACTAAGCCTGTATTGCTATGAACCTTCCCCATAGCACTGCTTTTACAGTGTCCCACAAGTTTTGGATTGTTGTATGTTCATTTTCATTTGTTTCTTTGCATATTTTGATTTCTTTTTTGATTTCTTCTATGATTTGTTGGTTATTCAGAAGCATGTTATTTAGCCTGTATATTTTCGAATTTTTAATAGTTTTTTCCCCTGTAATTGAGATCTAAACTTACTTCATTGTGGTCAGAAAAGATGACTGGAATGATTTCAATTTTTTTGAATTTACCAAGGCTAGATTTATGGCCCAGGATGTGATCTATTCTGGAGAAGGTTCCGTGTGCACTTGAGAAAAAGGTGAAATTGATTGTTTTGGGGTGAAATGTCCTACAGATATCAATTAGGTCTAGCTGGACCATTGTGTCATTTAAAGTTTGTGTTTCCTTGTTAATTTTCTGTTTAGTTGTTCTTTCCATAGGTGTGAATAGGGTATTAAAGTCTCCCATTATTATTGTTTTATTGTTAATTTCCCCCTTCATTCTTGTTAGCATTTGCCTTACATATTGTGGGACTCCTATGTTAGGTGCATATATATTTATAATTGTTATATCTTCTTCTTTGATTTATCCTTTGATCATTATGTAGTGTCCTTCTATGTCTGTTTTTACCGCCTTTATTTTGAAGTCTATTATATCTGATGTAAGTATTTCAACTCCTGCTTTCTTTTGGGCTCCGTTTGTGTGAAATATTTTTTTCCAGCCCTTCACTTTCAGTCTGTATGTGTCCCTTGCTTTGAGGTGGGTCTCTTGTAGACAGCATATATATGGGTCTTGTTTTTGTATCCATTCAGCCATTCTTTGTCTTTTGGTTGGGGCATTCAACCCATTTACATTTAAGGTAGTTATTGATAAGAATGGTCCCATTGCCATTTGGTTAGTTGTTTTGAGTTCACGTTCATACACCCTTTCTGTGTTTCCTGTCTAGAGAAGATCCTTTAGCATTTGTTGAAGAACTGGTTTGGTGGTGCTGGATTCTCTCCGCTTTTTCTTGTCTGTGAAGCTTTTGAATTCTCCTCCATATCTGAATGAGATCCTTGCTGGGTACAGTAATCTGGTCTGTAGGTTATTCTCTTTCATTACTTTAAGTATGTCCTGCAATTCCCTTCTCGCCTGAAGAGTTTCTACTGAAAGATCAGCTGTTATCCTTATGGGACTCCCCTTGTGTTTTATTTGTTGTTTCTCTCTTGCTGCTTTTAATATTTGTTCTTTGTGTTTGATCTTTGTTAATTTGACTAATATGTGTCTTGGGGTGTTTCACCTTGGGTTTATCCTGTTTGGGACTCTCTGGGTTTCTTGGACCTGTGTGACTATTTTCTTCCCCATTTTAGGGAAGTTTTCAGCTATTGTCTCCTCGAGTATCTTCTCATGGCCTTTCTTTTTGTCTTCTTCTTCTGGACCTTTATGATTCGAATGTTGGGACATTTCACATTGTCCCAGAGGTCCCTGAGGTTGTCCTCATTTCTTTTGATTCTTTTTTCTTTTTTCCTCTCTGCTTCATTTATTTCCACCATTTTATTTTCTACCTCACTTATCCTATCTTCTGCCTCCGTTATTCTACTGTTGGTTCCCTCCAGAGTATTTTTGATCTCATTTATTGCATTATTCATTTTTAATTGACTCTTCTTTATTTCTTCTAAGTCCTTGTTAAACATTTCCTGCATCTTCTCAATCCTTGTCTCCAGGCTATTTATCTGTAACTCCATTTTGTTTTCTAGATTTTGGATCATTTTTATTGTCATTATTCTAAATTTTTTTTCAGGTAAATTCCCTATCTCCTCCTCTTTTGTTTGGTTTGGTGGGCATTTTTCATGTTCCTTTACCTGCTGGGTATTTCTTGCCTTTTCATCTTATTTAAATTGCTGGGTTTGGGGTGGGCTTTCTGTATTCTGGTAGTCTGTGGTTCCTTTTTATTGTGGAGATTTCTCACAGTGGGTGGGGCTGGATGTTTGGCTTGTCGAGGTTTGCTGGTTAGAGAAGCTTGTGTCTGTGTTCTGGTGGGTGGAGCTGGATTTCTTCTCTCTGAAGTGCACTGGAGTGTCCAGTAGTGAGTTTTGAGATGGGTCTATGGGTTTGGTGTGACTTTGGGCAGCCTGTATGTTGACACTCAAGGCTATGTTCCTGTGTTGCTGGAGAATTTGCATGGTATGTCTTGCTCTGGAACTTATTGGCTCTTGGGTGGTGGTTGGTTTCAGTGTAGGTCTGAAGGCTTTTGGATGATCTCTTATTACTTAATATTCCCTGTATTCAGGAGTTCTCTGGTGTTCTCAGGTTTTGGGCTTAATCCTCTGGATTTCAGTCTTATTCTTTCTGTAGCCTCAAGACTTCCCCCTCCATACAGCACTGATAATAAAACTTCTAGGTGAAAGGATTCTCCACAGTGAGGGACACCAAGAGAGGTTCACAGAGTTACATGAAGAAGAGAAGAGGGAGGAAGGAGATAGAGGTGAGCAGGAGGAGAAAAAGGGGGATTCAAGAGAGGAGAGACAGATCTATGTTGTACTCTGTTCCCTAAGTTTCTCCACAGCCCAGAACACCCACAGAATTCACAGAATTGGATTGAGACGAGAAGGGGGATGGAGGAAATTTAGAGGTGATCTGGGGGAGAAAAAGGAGAGTCAAAAGGGGGAGAGAGTGATCAAACCAGTTATCACACTCCTGAGTAAAAATGGGTACTGAACGTTGGATTCTTAAATGTCCAAAATTGATATCAAATACTGAAAAAGAAAGATTAAAAATATAGAGTAAAGGTTAGACTCTTAAAGATGCATTATTTTTTTTTTAAAGATACATTATTAAAAACAAAAACACAAAAAAATTTAAGAAATATATATGAAGTTCACTTTAAAAATAGGGTCCTCTTTTTTTTTTTTTTTTTGGCCAGGTTATATTGGTTATAAAAATGAAAATTAAGGAGTAATAGAGGACTTAAAAAAAAAAGAAAAAAAAGGAAGAAAAAAAATTTTTTTAATTAAAAAAAATAATAATAGTGAAAACATATCTAGGAATTTCTCTGGAGCTGTTGCGGGAAGTGTTGGTTCTGTTCAGTTTCAGATAGCTCCTTCTTCAAGCTTACACTTCTCAATATCTATAGGCCCGTTCCATTGTAGTCGGTGTTAACTACAGGGATTTTAATGTTGCACCGGCCACTTCTGAAGTGGTTCCCTTTGTTTATTTGGCTTCTGTTTGCAGGTCTCTTCAGTGTCTAATTTCCACCCTGAGACAAGCGGGCGGAGATGGTCTCTTGTTTAGGTTCGCTTGTTCAGTCGTGCTGTGGGGAGGGAGGGGCACTGCAGACAAATATCACTGGCCTGTGTGGGGAGCACTCACAGTGTTCCGGCCACACTTGGTTTACCCCCGCTTGCATCGTGTGTGCTTCCCCCGTCTGCACTGCTCAGGCTCCAGGCTGCTCTCCAGGGAGTGGGCCCTGAGTTTCATGCGCTTCCCAGGCCTACGCCACTCAGATTCAGGTTTTTGGGTACTCCACAAAAGCACAGACTCGGTTGGGCCTGCGTTTTGTGCCTTCCCCAACCCGAGCAGCTCAGGCACCCAGGAGTTTGAGGAGTGCACTCTCCCCGGGTGCGGTGCTCCTTATTCTCTCCGTGGTCCCAGTCTCAGTTTCTGGGTGCACCGGTCAGGTGAGCCTTGTGTCTGTTCTGGGAAGCTGATTTCTGGCTGCGACCCTCCCCGTGGATGTCAACCACCCAAAATCTCAGGAAGTCTTTGGTTAGAGACTGGAAACCTGTTTGCAGTTTGGTAGGGGATGCCATCTCTGGGGCTGAGTTTGCCCCTTTCCCCTCCCCCTTGCCTCCTGCCTCCAGTGGGTCCGCTGCCAGCTAGCTCTTCTCTGGTATATGCCCAGTCCTTTGTTCTGGGAATGGGCGGGTAGTGCCTAAATTTAGGGCTTTTCCCAGGTTAATTCTCTCTCTCTTGCTATCCCACAGTTTAAGTTGCTATCTCACGTTAGCTCCCTCCGATTGCCCTCAGGGCATTCAGGCCCGGTCCTTACCCTAAGCAATGCCATCCACTCCTTTCTGTTCAGCCCCCACTTGCTGGTGGTGGATGCGAGTGTCTGGGGTACTTATCTGCTGGGAGTTGCTTTTAGGCATGAAATCTGTGGGTTTTATTTATTTTTCCTCCCAGTTAGGTTGCCCTCCAAGATTCAAAAACTTCCCCCAGACCCGCCCATGAGAGGGTTTCCTGGTGTTTGGAAACTTCCTCTATTATGACTCCCTTCCCAGGACGGATCTCCGTCCCTAACTCTATTGTCTCTCTTTTTATCTTTTATATTTTGTCCTACCTCCTTTCAAAGACAATGGGCTGCTTTTCTGGGTGTCTGATGTCTTCTGCTAGTGATCAGAAGTTGTTTTTTTTGAGTTCACTCAGTGTTCAAATGATCTTTTGATGAATTTGTATGGGAGAAAGTGGTCTCCCCGTCCTATTCCTCCACCATCTTAGTTCCCTCCTCCAAAAGTTTTCTCTTAAGAACAAAAGGGCCATGGTGATTCTGTAGATTTTATTATGGAGGCAGTGTAGATGATGGAAAGTTAAATTCTGTATCTTGGACAGAAGTGTATCATAGGCATTTCTTCTAGTTCAGTACAGTCAGAAGAAAGCAAGTGCACCTTGGCCCTGCTGATCCTATTGGAAAAGGTAGTGGGATCCCTGATTGGCCGTAGATATTTCTGCCAAAATTCTCCCATTTTATGTCAAAGGATCAGGTACATGATAGATATTCAAGAAGTATATGCTGGGTAGTAACAGCTTACTTTGGAAGGGCTGATGCTGAAGCTGAAACTCCAATATTTTGGCCACCTGCTGTGAAGAACTGACTCATTGGAAAAGACCCTGATGCTGGGAAAGATTGAAGGTGGGAGGAAAAGGGGACGACAGAGGATAAGATGGTTGGATAGCATCACTGACTGGATGAACATGAGTTTGAGTAAGCTCTGGGCATTCGTGATGGACAGGAAAGCCTGGCATGCTGCAGTCCATGGTGTCACAAAGAGTCGGACTTGACTGAGTGACTAAACTGAACAGCTTACTTGTATTGATATTTACTACGCACCTTTACAGATAAGGAAACTAAGACATAGAAACAGTTAAGTAACAGGCTTGGAGCCACACAACTAGTGAGTTGGAAGAGCTGGAATTCAAACCTGTGTAGTCTAGCTCAAGTGCTAAAGGTTTAAGCACACTGTTATTCCATAAAACAACCTGATTTTTAGTCACTCCTTTGAGTGAAGGCAATGGAATTACTGCTAAAATTGCAAAACTTCTAAGAAGGGGAATAACTTTATCCAATATTTATCATTTATTTTCAGCTTATTCATTATGCAAGATATTTATTGATGCTGTATGCGGCCTATACACACATGAATATATACTGACTAAACTTAAAACAATTTGATATTTTAACTCATGTATGCATACCATCACCACAATTGTAATGAAAATATCTATCTTTGTAAAAGTTACCTTGTGCCTCCTTTATAAAGCTTCCCTCTCATTCGTCTTTATCTTCCCTGCTCTATTTATCTGCTTTATGTCATTATAGATTATTTTTACATTTTCTAAAGTTTTATATAAATCACATCATACTCTATGTATTTTTTTTTTTGGTCTGACTTTTTTCAGTATAGTTATTTTGAGATTCATCCATGTTGTACAGTGTATCAGTAGACCATTCTTTTTTTATTACTGAGTGTTATTATTATTATTGGATTTGGTCCTGTGTTGTCTACACTCCTGGATTTTATTTTACTTTTGAAATTCAGTTCAGTTCAGTCGTTCAGTCATGTCTGACTCTTTGTGACCCCATGAACCACAGCACGTCAGGCCTCCCTGTCCATCACCAACTCCCGGAGTTCATCTAAACTCATATCCATTGAGTCAGTGATGCCATCCAGCCATCTCATCCTCTGTGGTCCCCTTCTCTTCCTGCTCTCAATCTTTCCCAGCATCAGGGTCTTTTCCAATGAGTCAGCTCTTCGCACCAGGTGGCCAAAATATTGGAGTTTCAGCTTCAGCATCAGTCCTTCCAATGAACACCCACGACTGATCTCCTTTAGGATGGACTGGTTGGATCTCCTTGCAGTCCAAGGGACTCTCAAGAGTCTTCTCCAACACCACAGTTCAAAAGCATCAATTCTTCTGTGCTCAGCTTTGTTTATAGTCCAACTCTCACATCCATACATGACTAATGGAAAAACCATAGCCTTGAACAGACGAACCTTTGTTGGCAAAGTAATGTCTCTGCATTTTTATATACTATCTAGGTTGGTCATAACATTCTTTCCAAGGAGTAAGCATCTTTTAATTTCATGGCTGCAATCACCATCTGCATTGATTTTGGAGCCCAAAAAGATAAAGTCTGCCACTGTTTCCCCATCTATTTGCCACGAAGTGATGGGACCGGATGCCATGATCTTAGTTTTCTGAATGTTGAGCTTTAAGTCAACTTTTCACTCTCCTCTTTCACTTTCATCAAGAGGCTCTTTAGTTCTTCTTCACTTTCTGCCATAGGGTGGTGTCGTCTGCATATGTGAGGTTATTGATATTTTTCCGGGCAATCTTGATTCCAGCTTGTGCTTCATCCAGCCCACCGTTTCTCATGATGTACTCTGCATAGAAGTTAAATAAACAGGGTGACAATATACAGCTTTGACATACTCCTTTTCCTTTTTGGAACCAGTCTGTTGTTCCATATCCTGTTCTAACTGTTGCTTCCTGACCTGCATACAGGTTTCTCAAGAGGCAGGTCAGGTGGTCTGGTATTCCCATCTCTTTCAGAATTTTCCACAGTTTATTGTGATCCACACAGTCTAATTAATTAATTTATTTTGGCTGCCCTGGGTATTTGTTGCTGCATGTAGGTTTTCTCTAGTTGCTTCGAGTGGGTGCTACTCTTCATTGTGGCTTCTGACTGTGGTGGCTTCTCTTGTTGCAGAGCATGGGCTCTAGGTGCACAGGCTTCAGTAGCTGAGCACTGGAGCTCAGTATTTTTGGCACACAGGCTTAGTTGCTCCATGGCATGTGGAATCTTCCCAGACCAGAGATTGAACCCATGTCCTCTGCATTGGCAATTGGATTCCTACCCACTCTCAAACCAGGGAAATCCTTAGTAGTATTGTTTCATGGATATTCGACAACTTGTTTATTCATTCATCTATTGATGGACATTTGGGTTGTTTCAAGTTTGGGCCCATGACAAATGAAGTGTTTAGGAACATTTGTGTATAAGTTTTAAATGAGTATGTTTTCATTTATCTTGTTTTAAAGAAACTTCCAAACTGAGTTCTAAAGTGGTTGTACCATTTTACATTCCCAATAAGTGCATGAGAATTCCTATTGCTCTATGTCCTCACCAATAGTAGGTATAATCATTTAAAAAATTTAGACATTGGAGACAGAACCCGGAAGCGAGGTTCCCGGCGGCGATTTTCCGACTCCGAGATCTTGATGAATAAAATAAAGCAGACATAATCATCTCTGGAGAGATTATTTATATCCTCATGTTTGAAATGATTTATATTTAAAATAGTAGTAAAAATGGAAAAAGAGAAAGTAAATCATGACAAACCAGACCCAGAGAACTCCTTGGACTTTTCTGAACACTTCAACCAACTTGAACTGTTGGAAACACATGGACACCTTATTCCCACTGGTACCCAAAGTCTCTGGGTAGGGAATTCTGATGAAGATGAGGAGCAAGATGAAGAAACTGAAGAGTGGTATCAACTGCAAGAAAAAAAAATGGAAAAAGATCCAAGCAAATTGCTTCTTTGGGCTGCTGAAAAAAATCGGCTGACCACAGTGCGGAGACTGCTTTCAGAAAGGGCTACCCACGTGAACACTCAAGATGAAGACAAGTACACACCACTCCACCGAGCAGCCTACAGTGGGCACTTGGATGTGGTCCGAGAGCTGATTGCACATGGGGCAGATGTCCACGCGGTGACCGTGGATGGCTGGACACCCCTGCACAGTGCCTGTAAGTGGAATAATGCCAGAGTGGCTTCTTTCTTACTGCAGCATGATGCAGATATCAACGCCCAAACGAAAGGCCTCCTGACCCCCCTACACCTTGCCGCTGGGAACGGAGACAGCAAAGACACCCTGGAGCTCCTCCTAATGAATCGCTACATCAAGCCAGGTCTGAAGAAAAGCCTGGAGGAAACGGCATTTGACATCGCCAGGAGGACCGGTATCTATCACTACCTCTTTGAAATTGTGGAAGGCTGCACAAATTGTTCACCTCAGTCTTAATAACAGTTCTAATAATTTTCTTAAGTTTCTAAGTCCGAGTGCCTGCTTTGTGTGAGATATGAAATATCCCCGTTGTACAAAGTTGACATCAAAAGTCTTAAGAGAGTATTTCAGTGGTACTCAGAATACTATCCCTCCAAGTGAATTGCCTGACCTTGATGTCAAAATGTATTTGAAAGTTGTTTGGATTTATCTTTAATGATTTCCATGGCGTTTGTGATTTTTACCAAATCATTTTAACTTGCCTATATTGAAAAACTTGTCAGAGGTTGTACAGAAAACTAATATTTTTGGTGCTGATCCAAGAGAAATGTATTTTTACATTTACAATATCCCCCATCCTAGAGCTTTGTGGAGTATTTAGTATATCAACATATATTTTTATAAGGTCAGGTAACTCAGAATTTCATTTAAAAATTTTAAATATACTGGTGCAGTTCAGATGTCTTTTCTGCATCACCATAGCCATTTGCTTTCACTATAAACCATAAGAATGAACCTATTAGTGACTTGAATCTTCATGAGTTTAAAGAAAAATTGAGAAACCTAGATCTTCGTTTTTTATTAATAGAACCATAGATGTTTAATCTACGAATGTTATATACTGCCTCTCCTTCCACAATCCACACAATCCTGTGGACCCTCCTACCTCACCCTGGTCAGCCTACATAATCCTCATTCTCCTGGTGAGTCAGCATGACGCTTAAGACATGTGCACAACTATACCTTGGTCCAGATAGTTGTAGCCTATTTGCCATCCAGCTAGTTTTACCTGTCCGGTCCTGCTCACCTCATCTCCCAGGGTCACAGGAAGGGTTCTTTTCCAGGATCCTCATTTTATAGAAGCCACACAAAGTCAAAGTGACAAGGGAAAAGAAATTCTAAGATGATTTTACTGGGGCAAGAACCACAAAGTGGCTCAGGCGTTTTTTTAAAAGCCACATTGTAGATAACAACAAGAGCATAAGTATAAATATTCTAAAAAAAAAAAAAATAATAAAGGTTTTAAACTACCAAAAAAAAAAAATTTAGACATTGATTGTAATTTTAATTTATATCTCCTTAATGACATATACACCCCACTCCAGTACTCTTGCCTGGAAAATCCCATGGATGGAGGAGCCTGGTAGGCTGCAGTCCATGGGGTCACTAAGAGTCGGACATGACTGAACGACTTCACTTTCACTTTTCACTTTCATGCATTGGAAAAGGAAATGTCAACCCACTCTAGTGTTCTTGCCTGGAGAATCCCAGGGACGGGGGAGCCTGGTGGGCTGCCGTCTATGGGGTCGCACAGAGTTGGACACGACTGAAGCAACTTAGCAGCAGCAGCAGCAATGACATATAATGTGAGAATCTTTTCATATTTTTATTGACCATCTATATATCAACTTTGGTAAAGTGTTTGTTCAAATTTTTTGTTCATATTTTATTAGGTCGTTTTCTTATTATTGGATTTTCATAATTCTTTACATATTCTATTGTAAATATAAATTTTAAAAAAATCAAATGTGTTGATTTCCTAAAGATGTATAACAAATTACCATGAACTTAACCTGCTTTAAGCAACACCCAATTATTAGCTGTTCTGTAGGTCAGAAGTTTAGCAGAGCATGGCTCTGTTCTCTGCTCAGGGTCTCACAAAACTAAAGTTAAGGTGGTGGTTGGCCTGGGTTCTTGTCTTGAGTGTTTGGGGAAAAAAACTCCTTCCAAGATCATTCTTTTTTCAAAATTAATTTTTAATTGGAGGATAATTGCTTTACAATGTTGTATTGGTTTCTGCCTTGCAACAACGTGAATCAACCATAAGTATACATACATCCTCTCCCTCTTGAACCTCCTTCCTACTACCTCCCCCACACACCACCCTTCTAGGTTATCACAGAGCACCAGACTCAGCTCCCTGTGTTATACAGCAACTTCCCACTTGATATCTGTTTTACTCATGGTAGTGATATATGTCAATGTGACTCTCTCAATCCATCGAACCCGCTCCTTCTCCCATTGTGTCCACAAGTCTGTCCTCTATCTCTGTGTGTCTGTTCCTGCCCTACAAATAGGTTCCTCAGCACCATTTTTTTAGACTCAATATATATATGCATTAATATACAATATTTGTTTTTCTCTTTCTGACTTACTTCACTCTGTATGATAGGCTCTAGGTTCATTCACCTCATTTCAACTGACTCAAATTCTTTCCTTTTTATAGATGAGTAATATTCCATTGTATTTATGTACCTCAACATTTTTATCTATTCATTTGTTGTTAGACATCTAGGTTTCCTCCATGTCCTGGCAATTGTGAATAGTGTTGCAATGAACATTAGGGTACATGTGTCTTTTTTAATTATAATTTTATCAGGGTATATGCTCCAGGCTTCCCTGATGGCTCAGACAGTAAAGAATCTGCCTGCAATACAGGAAACCCAGGTTTGATCCCTGGGTCCAGAAGATAAGGGAATGGGTACCCACGCCAGTATTCTTGCCTGGAGAATTCCATGGACAGAGGACCCTGGTGGGCTACAAGTCCATGGGGTTGCAAAGAGTTGGATGCAACTGAGTGCCTAACAGTTTTAGTTTGGGGCTTCCCAGATGGCTCAGTGGGCAAGAATCTGCCTGCCAATGCAGGAGACTCCGGAGACATGCGTTTGATCCCTGGGTTGGAAAAATCCCCTTGAGAAGGGAATGGCAACCCACTCCAGTATTCTTGCCTGGGAAATCTGATGGACAGAGGAGCCTGGCGGTCTACAGTCCATGGGGTTGCAAAGAGTCGGACAGGACAGCACACACATAAACACACACACACACACACACACACACACACACACACACACACACACACACACAGGGTATATGCCTAGTGGTGGGATTGCTGGATCATATGGTTGTTTTATTCCTAGTTTTTTAAGGAATCTCCATACTGTTCTCCATAGTGGCTGTATCCATTTACATTCCCACCAACAGTGCAAGAGGATTTTGTTCACATTTTCTCTACATCCTCTCCAGCATTTATTGTTTCTATATCTTTTATTAATGACTATTCTGACCAACATGAGGTGGTACATCATTGTAGGTTTGATTTGCATTTTTATAATAATGAGTGATGTTGAGCATCTTTTCATGTGTTTATTGGCCACCAAGATCATTCTTGTTGGTACAGAAGTCACTTACTTAGAGTTGTAGGACTGAGGTCCCCATTTCTTTGTTGGTTGTCATCCAGAGGTCGCTCTGAGTTCATAGAGGCCACTCACATTCCATACTGTTTGGCTCTCTCCATCTTCCACCACTATCTGTTACAATAATCTATCCTATTTTCCCTGAATTGCCTTGGTAGATAAAAATCATTCTTTAAATGTATGTAGGTCGTTTTCAAGCTTTCGAGTCTGTTTCATTGATCTATTTGTTGATCTTTATGTCAGTACCACAGTGTTTGGGTTACAATCGTTTTATGTCTTGAAATCAGATTCTGGAAGTCCTGCAACATTATTCTTTTTTTTTCAAAGTTATTTTTTCATTATTCTAGGTTGTATGTATTTCTGTATGCATTTTAGGCTTAGTTTGTCTAAGGAAAAAAAATCTGCTGAAATTTTGATTGGCATTGTGTTGAATCTGTAGATCAAACTAAGGAGAATTGACATCTTAAATTTTCAAGTTTTCTGATCCAACATTGTACATTCCTATCATTTATTTAGGCCTTTATTTCTTTCATCACTGTTTTTATAGTTTTCAGACATATCCTGAAAATATTTTGTTAAATTTATCCATTTATATTTTTGATGCAATTGTAAATGAGATTGTTCTAAAATTTCAGTTTCAATACTTTATTTCTGTTGTGTAGATAAGTTTGATGTTCATATATTAATCTTGTATCTTTCAACCCTGCTAAATTCACTTATTAATTGTAGTAGCTTTTATGTAGATTACATAGAATTATATCACAGACAATCCTCAAACAGAAACAGTTTAACTTATTTCTTTCCAATTTGGATGTCTTTTATGTCTTTTTCTTGCTTTATTGTACTGACTAGAATCTGAAGTAAATGATTAATAGAAATGATTAGAATGGAAATTATTGCCTTGATTCAGACTTAAGGGGAGAAACAATTCAGTTTTTCATCATTAATTATGATATTAATGGTAGTTTTTTTTCATGGCTGTTTTTATCATTTTGAAGAGATTTCCTTTTATTCTTAGCATCATGAGAATTGTTTTGGTCAGAAAGAGATGTTATGTTTTATTAAATGTTTTCTCTCTCTCTTAAGATTATCCTATTTTTAAATTAATTTCTGAGATTAAAGTACAGTTGATTTATAAAATTATTGTATTAGTTTCAGGTGTGCAACCTAGTGATTCAATATTTTTATGGATTATACTTCATTTAACTTATTATAAAATAATGGATATATTTTCTGTGCTATATAATGTATTATTGCTGCTTATTTAGTTTATACATAGGAGTTTGTGCCTCATCACTTTTTTAGAAAACATTTTGTTAATATGGTGAACTACATTGATTTTTGAAATATTACATCAATCTTGCATTTCTGGGATAAATCCCACTTGGTCACAATGTATCAAGCTTGTTTTATGTTGTTGAATTCTATTTGTAAAATTTTGCTTAAAATTTTGCACCTATGTTCATAAGAGATGTTGGTCTTTGGTTTGCTTCTTGTAACATCTTTATTCAGTTTGGATATTAGAATAGTACTAATGTTAGCCTCTCAGAACGAGATGAGAAATAATCCTCCCTCATGTTTTCTGCAAAAGTTTGGGTAGAATTGACATTATTTCTTCCTTAAACATTTGATGGAATTCATTAGTGATGCCATCTGGGTATGGAGTATATTTTTATGGGAGGGTTTCAACAATGAATTCAACTTTCTTAATACATAAAGGACTGTTTATGTCAGGAGGGAGCTTTCACTCTTTGGGTCATGCAAGTTCTAGAGAGGTCATGCAAGTTCTAGAGCTCAGCTCAAGGTTGTCAGGCTATCAATACTTTCAGCAGGTTGGATATGAGTGTCTTAGTCCTGAATGGTGGGTCTGGAGGCATATCATAGCAGCCATAACTGTTTAATACACTCTAATCCATTTCATAGCATTGATACAGACATTCTTAATTTCTTGTAAGAACCTTAGCATGTGTATTGCAAGAGTGATTTTGGAAAGAATGCAACTGTCAATTGCAGTTAAGATTCTGATCCCCAGAGTTGTCAAAGTTGCAATACAACAGTCTTCCTTCCTGCAGCTACACTGTGATCCAAACATTAACAGGACTTTTTATTATCAGGGCCTTGAAGTGATGGGCAATATCATAGTGCAGGTCCATTTTCATGGGATTTGGATCAAATTCCTGGTGTTGCCAGAGGGTTTAGGCCTGTTTGCGGAGATGAGTCAAAAAGAGGGAAACAGAAGTCACTGGGATTAGACAGAACTGCCTTTGTACCATTTTCTGGGTCCTGCCCTGCTGTGAACTCTCAGATGTAGTGTTTAGGCCATGGACTCTTCACTTCATGAGTATAAGATTCTGACTTTCATTTTCATCTTATGGTCCAAAGAGCAGCCAGGAAAAAATGGATTGTATATCATAGAGCTAAATTTGAAAGTGATAGAGAACATTTTGAGAGGATACCCTTTGCTAGCTTGCAGTGAGAATCTTCATATAACTTATAGTTGGCCCTTTGTATTTGCCTTTGCTCTGTTGCCTGCAGGTCAACATCCGTGGATTCAGCCAATTGCAGACCGTGTAGTACTGTAGTATTTACTATTGAAAAAAGTCTGTGTATAAGTGAACACACAGTTCAAACCCATGTTTTTCAATGGTCAACTGTATATGAAACCACAGCTTTATTTCATATACTCTCTCTAGGCAAGGTAGATCTCTGGAGTCCTTGACCCATGGTACACAGTGCAGCATCAAGACAACCTTGTCATTTGCTTCCTTATGGATTCCTCCCATGCCTCAATGCCAATTTTAATGCACCTGTGCCCTTTCCTAGTTCTTGCCTTTCCTCCTGGGCACTGGAAGTTTACCTCTTGATTCCAGCCCTGGTGATAAGATCCTTGCTAGGTTCTGTTTTACTTCTCCTACACACTGCTTGCCTGACACCCTCCCATTCCTCAGCCTATACTGGACTTCCCCAATGTCAATTACCTACTGTCCAGCTGAAAAGAAAGTGAAAGTAAAACTGAAAATGTTAGTTTCTCAGTTGTGTCTGACTCTTTGCGACCCCATGGACTGTAGCCTGCCAGGCTCCTCAGTTCATGGAATTCTCCAGGCAAAAATACTGGCGTGGGTAACCATTTCCTCCTCCAAGGGATCTTCCCCACCCAGGGATCAAACCCCAGTCTCCTGCATTGCAGGCAGATTCTTTACCATCTGAGTCAGCTGTTCCTCTGCCAATTTTCTACTTGATTCTTCTCCTCCTTGCCTAGAAATTTTCATGGCACCTACAGCAGCATGATGGGGCTTCCCAAGTGGTGCTAGTGGTAAAAAACCTGCATGCCAATTCAGGAGACATAAGCAATGTGGGTTCAATCCCCGAGTCAGGAAGATCCCCTGGAAGAGGAAATGGCAACCTACTCCAGTATTATTGCCTGGAGAATCCCATGGACAGAGGAGCCTGGTGGGGCTATAGTCCATGTAGTTGCAAAGAGTCAGACACAACTGATGTGACTTAGCATGCATGCACAGCAGCATGATATAGCAGGTAAGGGTACTGGTGCTAGTGTCAGACTCTCTATGTTTGAATCTGCCACTAAATTGTTATGTGATCCTTTGCAAGTTACTGAACATTTCTGAACATCATTTTTACCTCTCTCCTTTAAATGATGATAATGGTACTTAACCTTATAGGGCTGTTATGAAAGGTGCTTATTGGAGTATCTGTCATACACTTACTGAGTAACTCTATAAACATTGGTTGTTACAGTGGGATCTTGATCCTTGATCACCTGTTGCCCAGGTTGGTTTGTCTCATCTCTTTCCAACTCTCTCACCTGATCCACCTACATCTGTCACAGTCAATGGAAGTGTCACGTTTTCCTTTTTTTCTTAAGGCACTGGGGAAGAAGTGAAAGAATACAGATTTAACTCAGCCTCTGATTGGTTGTGGGCACCTGGTGAAGCTGTAATCCTGCACCAAGTGACTTTTCTCCTTAATTTGGGGAGAACAAAGCCTGCTTCTCATGGGAATTGGAATGACTTCTCTAAAAGGCACAGTAAAGGAGGATATCAATTCTTTTCCACTGTAAATCTTTTCCACTGGAAATCTTTCAAATCTCCACAGTAAGGTAGAGAGGGAGAAGCCCATAACTTCTCTGCTGGGTGCTGGCTAGAGACTATTCTCAGTACTAGGGTAGAAGGGATAAAGAAAGCACCTGATATAGTGTTAAAGTGCAGGATGAGCCTATGAAAAAGAGGTCACAGGCTAGACCCAGGATTCAGTCAGAGAAAGCTTTTGCCATGCTATCAGCTGGCTTAGAAACCTGCTAAGAGTCCAACATTATGGATTCTGGAGTGCTCTAGGGCTCCAGGTAAGGTGATATGCCAGAGGTATAGAGCACTGAGTCTTTTCTCACCTATAGCTTAGAAGTCTACCCTGCCTGGCACAGAAGCCCACACTCTTAGGATGAGTCAGGTTCTCCATATAACTTCTGTTTCAATCTTGAAGTTATTGTCTAAAATTACCACAATTAATTATTTCTTAGGGGGGTTTGGAGGTATTCATCATAGCCTGATTAAGCTAATATATTTTGTGGGCAAGATAACATATTAATAGGAATTATTTAATGACTAATCCATTAGCATCCACTGACTCACCAGCAGAGAATGGAGACCTGGGAGACTTGTATTCACTTTGGACCTGAGATAGGTAAAGTTTGGTGCAGGTGGTGGTACAGAGTAGGGAGAATCAGGCAGGGACAGTTTTGACAACGTGGGCTTAGAAAATGGAACCTCATTTTAACATCGGATGAGCAGAACATAATTAGGGAAGTTAAATCTGCTGGTGAAAAAAAGAGAAAAAATATACATGATACCTTCCTAAGATGAAATAATTCTTGAATCATTCATTTCCTCACCTTTATGGCTGTTATTTAACTTCTATGCAGAGTACATCATGAGAAATGCTGGGCTGGAAGAAGCACAAACTGGAATCTAGATTGCCAGGAAAAATATCAATCACCTCAGATATGCAGATGACACCACCCCTATGGCAGAGAGTGAAGAGGAACTAAAAAGCCTCTTGATCAAAGTGAAAGAGGAGAGTGAAAATGTTGACTTAAAGCTCAACATTCAGAAAACTAAGATCATGGCACCTGGTCCCATCACCTCATGGGAAATAGATGGGGAGACAGTGGAAACAGTGTCAGACTTTATTTTTTTGGGCTCCAAAATCACTGCTGATGATGATTGTAGCCATGAAATTAAAAGACACTTACTCCTTGGAAGGAAAGTTATGACCAACCTAGATAGCATATTAAAAAACAGAGACATTACTTTGCCAACAAAGGTCTGTCTATTCAAAGCTATGGTTTTTCCAGTAGTCATGTATGGATGCGAAAGTTGGACTATAAAGAAAGCTGAGTGCAGAAGAATTGATGCTTTTGAACTGTGGTGTTGGAGAAGACTCTTGAGAGTCTCTTGGACTGCAAGGAGATCCAACCAGTCCATCCTAAAGGAGATCAGTCTTGGGTGTTCATTGGAAGGACTGATGTTGAAGCTGAAACTCCAGTACTTTGGCCACCTGATGCGAAGAGCTGACTCATTGGAAAAGACCCTGATGCTGGGAGGGATTGGGGGCAGGAGGAGAAGGGGGCGACAGAGGATGAGATGGTTGGATGGCATCACCGACTCGATGGGCATGAGTTTGAGTAAACTCCGGGAGTTGGTGATAGACAGGGAGGCCTGGCGTGCTTCGATTCATGGGGTCACAAAGAGTCGGACGCGACCGAGCGACTGAACTGAACTGAACTGATGGCTGTTATTTGGAGACTCCTAAACAGTGTATTTTGCTGCCTCTGTACAACTCTAGGTGGAATTCAGAGTGGTTTTGGGGTTGCAAGGCAACACAGCAGCTAGAGCGGTAGCAGGCAATGCAAGGCTGCTACCCAGTGAAACTTCTTATGGGCTTTACTACCATGAGGATCCAATTGCTTTAATCTGTGCTTCAGAAAACCACCTGGCAGACAGGTTATTGTTAGCTTTGACTGGCAGTAAGAGACTGTATTCGGAGAAGGCAATGGCACCCCACTCCAGTACTCTTGTCTAGAAAATCCCATGGACGGAGGAGCCTGGTGGGCTGCAATCCATGGGGTCGCTACGAGTCAGACACGATTGAGCGACTTCACTTTCAATTTTCACTTTTCACTTTCACACATTGGAGAAGGAAATGGCAACCCACTCCAGTGTTCTTGCCTGGAGAATCCCAGGGACGGGGAAGCCTGGTGGGCTGCCGTCTATGCGGTTGCACAGAGTCGGACACGACTGAAGCGACTTAGCAGCAGCAGCAGCAAGAGACTGTATTTAGAAGGTTTAGGGACACATTTCTCTGCACTTGGGTAAAACAGTTGAAAGCCAAGCTTTGATGTCTGCAGGATGGTAAGCCATCTCAAAATATAGAGGCTGGCCCCAAACAGTGAACATTCAGCAGTAGTTTAAAAATAAATGCAGTTCAATTAAAATAATTATAAAATTAAAATTTGAAGCAATCTTGGAAATATGAGTATGTGCTAGGTATTAGATGACACCAAGGGATTGTTAATTTTTAGAGTTTGATGCAATAATATGGGTGACATGTAATAAAAATGTCTATACTATTTAGAGATGCATACTGAAGTATGTAGGGGCTAAAGGATATGTTTGAAATTTGTTTTAAAATACTCTAAGTAGAGAAAAAAAGCAATAGTTAAAGTGACGGTTGTGACATTTTGCTACTTGTTGTTTTGGGTGATAGCTTTATATGTGGTTCATTATATTATTCTTTACATCTTTGTACATTTGAAAATGTTCATAATGCATGTTTATAAAGAAAGCATGATAAAGGTTCACTTAGAGAGAAGGCATATCCAAAGCAACTTACCAAAGGAAACTGTGGATTCACCTAAGATAATTTGTAATGTACAGTCAGATATTCTATTCTCTGATGGGATTTTCAGGTGTGTCAAAAAACCTGGGGTTTTATTATGTCGAAACAGTGGGGGAAGGAGAGGGTAGGATGGACTTAGAGAGTAGCACTGACACATATACACTACCATGTGTAACGACTGAGTGACTGAACTGAACTGAACTGATGTGTATAATAGATGGCCAGTGAAAAGCTGCTATATAACACAGAGAGCTCAACCTGGTGCTCTGTGACAACCTAGAAGGGTGGGATGGGGTGGGGGTGGGAGTGAGGTTTAGGAGGGAAAGGACATATGTGTATTTGTGGCTGATTCATGTTGTTGTACGGCAGAAGCTAACACAATATGGTAAAGCAATTCTTCTCCAATTAGAAATTTTAAAAAAGACTGGGTGACAGATTAGATGACCTTTGAATGTCTACTCTGGCATTACTGTTCTATAATACTCGAGTTATAGGTATCTGTAGTCAAACCTAAGGTAAGAAAATCTGAATTCTTGCAGATGTAAGAATTATTACATTTAAGACATTTTCCTTTTATTTTTTTTATCAGGTGTATTTGACATATTGTATAATATTGTATAAAGGTCATCTTTAAACATTTAAGATTTCTTTCATAAGTCCTTTAAGCAGACAATTGCCTCTATGTTTTTTTTTTGTTGATTGGATTTAAAACATTTTTAATAGTCAAATAGTTACAAGAACATATATAACATCTATGTACTTATTACATTATTTATTTATGGCCATGCAGCATGTGATCTTAGTTCCCTGACCAAGGATTGAACCCATGCCCCCTGCAGTAGAAGCATGGAGTTTTAACCACTGGACCACTAGGGAATTCCCCTAACAAAGTAGCATATATTAAAATATCCAACCTGATAATTTGATATGCACATATTTTTTAAATGATTACCACAATCAAGTTGATTAACACATCCATCTTTTCACAGTACTTTTTTTGTGGCAAGAATGCTTAGGATCTATTCTCCTAGCAAATTTCAAGTATGCTATACAGTATCATTTCCTATAGTCACCATGCCATACATTAAATCTCCAGAACTTTTTCATCTAGTAGCTGAAGACTTGTGCTCTTTGACCACCATCTCCCCATTTTCCCCACTCCTCCAGCTCCTGGCAACCACCATTCTATACTTTGCTTCTCTGAGTTTAACTTGTTTAGTTTTCATGTATAGTTTTTAATCATATTATTTGGTTTTCTTTGCTATTAAGATTTAGAAATTCTTTATATACATATTAGATAATAACCCCTTATCAGATAGATGGTTGCATATATTTTGTTCCATTCAGTAGTTGCCTTTTTATTTTGTTGGTTGTTTCCTTTGCTGTGGGGAAGATTTTTAGTTTGACAGAGTTCTGTTTGTTTATTTTTTCTTTGCTTTTGTTTCTCATGCTTTTGGTGTCATATCTGAAATATCTTTGCCAACACCCTTGTCAAGAAGTTTTTCTGCTATGTTTTCTTCTAGCAGTTTTATATTTTCAGGTACATTTTAAGTTAATTTGTGGGAGTGCTTTAAGATGGTGTCCTTTTTCTTTTTCTGCCTGTGGCTATCCAGTTTTCTTAACATAATTTGTTGAAGAGATTATCCTTTCCATGTTTTGTGTTGTTGGCACCCTTGCCAAAGATTAGTTGACCATACAAGTGTGGCTATACTTCTGGCACTCTATTTTGTCCCATTGGTCTATGTGTCTGATTTATGCTAGTATTACCCTGTTTTGATTACCATAGTTTTATAATATAGTTTGAAATCAGAAAGTGTGATGCCTATAGCTTTGTTCTTTCTCAAGATAGCTCTGGCTGTTTGGTATCTTTTATAGTTCCATGTAAACGCTAGGATTGTTTTTTTTTTTTTTTTCCTATGTCTGTGAAATATGTCATTGGAATTTTGATAGGGATTGCACTGAGTCTGTATATCCCTTTGGGCATTTTGGACACTTTAGCAATATTAACTCTTATGAACTAATATTGTTATGAACATGGAATGGCTTTTTCACTTATTTACGTCTTCCTCAATTTCTGTATGTACATTTTAAAGAATTAAAACATGTGTCCCCCATACCTGTCGCTGAATCATACTGATGTATGGCAAAAAAAAAATCAAAATATTGTAAAGTAATTATCCTCCAATTAAAATAAATGAATTAATTTTACCAATAAAATAAATTAAAAAACAAGTGAGATGAAATAAATAATAAAGAAAAAAGTAATTAAAGCAGAATAAAATAAAAAGAGCACTTAAGTCATCACCACCCAGTTTGTGAAAATAAAAATTGCTAGTAACTCTGAAGTTACCTGTCTACCTCTGAGTACATCCCCTTTCCTCCTACCCAGATCTAACTGCTAACTTGAGATTTGGATAAATTATTCTCCTGCTTTTCATTATTTTTTATCACACATGTGTGCATTCCCAAGTATTTTATTACATATTTTTGAGCTTCATATAAGTTAAATCATACTATATCTTGTTTTGCTCAGTTTTGTTCAGATTGATTCATGTTGATATGAGTACCTGTAGTTCATTTTAACTATTATAAGATATCCAGTTGTTACTTATATTAGTTATTGCTAGGTTTTTTGATATTTAAAGTATTGGTGTTATAGATATTCTTATGAATGTTTGCCATCACACACATACAAGTTTTTCTCAGGATATGACTAAAAGAGGAATTTATGGGTTGGTTACATGATGTGTATATGTTTAACCTGAGTTCAATTAAAATTCTTCCACTAATGCTTTGCATTTGCTTCTTTCAGTAGCCTGGAGGACACTACCAGCTTTGGTCTTCTTGAAATTGAATTTTTCCTTGAGATTTTTAGATAAATAGCACAAATCCCAACCAGAAGTTCAAATGATGGCTAGCATGCGGTAACAAAATCTCAGGGGAATGCTTTATTTCTCTGATTGCTTTTGTTTACCACCTGTATCTCTCATTACAGTTCAGTTCAGTCGCTCAGTCATGCCCGACTCTGTGACCCCATGGACTGCAGCATGCCAGGCCTCCCTGTCCATCACCAACTCCCAGAATTTATTCAAACTCATGTCCATTGAGTCAGTGATGCCATCCAACCCTCTCATCCTCTGTCGTCCCCTTCTCCTCCTGCCTTCAATCTTTCCCAGCATCAGGGTCTTTTCAAATGACTCAGCTCTTCCCATCAGGTGGCCAAAGTATTGGAGTTTCAGCTTCAACATCAGTCCTTCCAATGAACACCCAAGACTGATCTCCTTTAGGATGGACTGGTTGGATCTCCTTGCAGTCCAAGAGACTCTCAAGAGTCTTCTCCAACACCACAGTTCAAAAGCATCAATTCTTCTGCACTCAGCTTTCTTTATAGTCCAACTTTCACATCCATACATGACTACTGGAAAAACCATAGCCTTGAATAGACAAACCTTTGTTGACAAAGTAATGTGTCTGTTTTTTAATATGCTATCTAGGTTGGTCATAACTTTCTTTCCAAGGAGTAAGTGTCTTTTAATTTCATGGCTGCAATCACCATCTGCAGTGATTTTGGAGCCCCCAAAAATAAAGTCTGCCACTGTTTCCCCATCTATTTGCCATGAAGTGATGGGACCGGATGCCATGATCTTAGTTTTCTGAATGTTGAGCTTTAAGTCAACTTTTTAACTCTCCTCTTTCACTTTGATCAAGAGGCTTTTTAGTTCCTCTTCACTTTCTGCCATAAGGGTGGTATCATCTGCATATCTGAGGTATTGATATTTCTCCTGGCAATCTTGATTCCAGCTTGTGCTTCATCCAGCTCAGTGTTTCTCATGATGTACTCTGCATATAAGTTAAATAAGCAGGGTGACGATATACAGCCTTGGTGTACTCCTTTTCCTATTTGCAACCAGTTTGCTGTTCCATGTCCAGTTCTAACTGTTGCTTCCTGACCTGCTTACAGATACCTCAAGAGGCAGGTCAGGCTGTCTGGTATTCCCATCTCTTTTAGAATTTCCCACAGTCTATTGTGATCCACACAGTCAAAGGCTTTGGCATAGTCAATAAAGCAGAAATAGATGTTTTTCTGGAACTCTCTTGCTTTTTCGATGACCCAGCAAATGTTGACAGTTTGATCTCTGGTTCTTCTGTCTTTTCTAAAACCAGCTTGACCATCTGGATGTTCACGGTTCACGTATTGCTGAAGCCTGGCTTGGAGAATTTTGAACATTACTTTACTAGTGTGTGAGATGAGTACATTTCTGTGGTAGTTTGTGCATTCCTTGGCATTGCCTTTCTTAGAGATTGGGATGAAAACGGACCTTTTTCAGTCCTTTGGACACTGCTGAGTTTTCCAAATTTGCTGGCATATTGAGTGTAGCACTTTCACAGCATCATCTTTCAGGATTTGAAGTAGCTCAACTGGAATTCCATCACCTCCAGTAGCTTTGTTCGCAGTGATGCTTCCTAAGGCCCACTTGACCTCACCTTCCAGGATGTCTGGCTCTAGGTGAGTGACCACACTATCGTGATTATCTGGGTCATGAAGATCTTTTTTGTGCAGTTCTTCTGTGTATTCTTGCCACCTCTTCTTAATATCTTCTGCTTCTGTTATGTCCATACAATTTCTGTCCGTTGTTCCCATCTTTGCCTGAAATGTTCCCTTGGTATCTCTAATTTTCTTAAACAGATCTCTAGTCTTCCCTTTTCTATTGTTTTCCTCTATTTCTTTGCACTGATCACTGAGGAAGGCTTTCTTATCTCTCCTTGCTATTCTTTGGAACTCTGCATTCAGATGGATATATCTTTCCTCTTCTCTGTTGCTTTTTGCTTCTCTTATTTTCACTGCTATTTGGAAGGCCTCCTCAGACAGCCATTTTGATTTTTTGCATTTCTTCTTCTTGGGGATGGTCTCGATCCCTGTCACCTGTATAATGTCATGAACCTCCATCCATAGATCATCAGGCACTCTGTCTATAAGATCTTGACCCTTAAATCTATTTCTCACTTCTACACTCACTTCTCACTAAAGGATTTGATTTAGGTCATACCTGAATGGTCTAGTGGTTTTCCCTACTTTCTTCAATTTAAGTCTGAATTTGGCACTAAGGAGTTCATGATCTTAACCACAGTCAGCTCCTGGTCTTGTTTTTGCTGGCTGTATAGAGCTCCTCCATCTTTGGCTGCAAAGAATATAGCCAATCTTATTTCAGTGTTGACCACCTGGTGATGTCTATGTGTAGGTCTTTTCTTGTTTTGTTGGAAGAGGGTGTTTGTGATGACCAGTGCATTCTCTTGGCAAAACTCTATTAGCTTTTGCCCTGCTTCATTCCGTACTGCAAGGCCAAATTTGCCTGTTACTCCAGGTGTTTCTTGACTTCTTACTTTTGCATTCCAGTCTCCTATAAGGAAAAGGACATCTTTTTTAGGTGTTAGTTCTAGAAGGTCTTGTACCTCTTCATAGAATCTTTCAACTTCAGCTTCTTCAGCATTACTGGTCGGGACATAGACTTGGATTACCCTGATACTGAGTGGTTTGCCTTGGAAATGAACAGAGATCATTCTGTTGTTTTTAGATCATATCTGAGTACTGCATTTCAGACTCTTTTGTTGACTATGATGCTATTCCTCTTCTTCTAAGGGATTCTTGCCCAGAGTAGTAGATATAATGGTCATCTGAGTTAAATTCACCCATTCCAGTCCATTTTAGTTTGCTGATTCCTAAATTGTTGATGTTCACCCTTGCCATCTCCTGTTTGACCACTTCCAATTTCCCTTGATTCATGGATTTAACATTCTAGTTTCCTATGCAATATTGTTCTTTACAGCATCAGACCTTGCTTCCATCACCAGTGATATCCATAACTGGGTGTTGTTTTTCTTTGGCTCTGTCTCTTCATTCTTTCTGGAGGTATTTTTTCGCTGATCTCCAGTAACATATTGGGCACATACCGACCAGGGGAGTTCATCTTTTCAGTGTCCTAACTTGGATCTCTCAGGTAGTGGTCTATTTGTGTTTTGTTTCAGAGTTTATCATTATTATATGCAGGAAGGTAGATTTGTTAGGAGGTTATTTTTCCATAATGTCTATGACATACTGTGGAGTGAAAAAATTTAAGGTACAAAATAGCATAAATGAAATGATTCTATAGGTTTTAATAAAATCTGGATGGTTATATACAACTATTTTCCCCCACAGGAAAAAATAAGATATCCTTTTATTTGCATGAGTCACATTAAATTTCAATGACATTTGATCAAAGCATACAAATATGGATAACCTATTAAGAACCCAAGTGTTTTGAATAGTGAATGTTCGAAAACAGATTTTGTTCTATTTAAACCATACTAGCTATATACTGGTCCTTACATACACCAAAATTTGGATACATTTTTTTTCCATTTATTTTTCTTTATTGGAGGCTAATTACTTTACAATACTGTAGTGTTTTTTTGCCATACATTGACATGAATCAGCCATGGATTTACATATATTCCCCATTCCGATCCTCCCTCCTTCCTCCCTCTCCACCCGATCCCTCTGGGTCTTCCCAGTGCACCAGCCCTGAGCGCATGTCTCATGCATCCAACCTAGGCTGGTGATCTGTTTCACTCTTGATAATATACATGGTTCTATGCTGTTTTCTCTAAACATCCCACCCTCGCCTTCTCCCACAGAGTCCAAAAGTCTGTTCTGTACATCCGTGTCTCTTTTTCTGTTTTGCATATAGGGTTATCGTTACCATCTTTCTAAATTCCACATATATGTGTTAGTATACTGTATTGGTCTTTATCTCTCTGGCTTACTTCACTCTGTATAATGGGCTCCAGTTTCATCCATCTCATTAGAACTGATTCAAATGTATTCTTTTTAATGGCTGAGTAATATTCCATAGTGTATATGTACCATAGCTTCCTTATCCATTCATCTGCTGATGGACATCTAGGTTGCTTCCATGTCCTGGCTATTATAAACAGTGCTGCGATGAACATTGGGGTGCACGTGTCTCTTTCAGATCTGGTTTCCTCGGTGTGTATGCCCAGAAGTGGGATTGCTGGGTCATATGGCAGTTCTAGTTCCAGTTTTTAAGAAATATCGACACTGTTCTCCATAGTGGCTGTACTAGTTTGCATTCCCACTAACAGTGTAAGAGGGTGCCCTTTTCTCCACACCCTCTCCAGCATTTATTGCTTGTAGACTTTTGTATAGCAGCCATCCTGACTGGCGTGTAATGGTACCTCATTGTGGTTTTGATTTGCATTTCTCTGATACTGAGTGATGTTGAGCATCTTTTCATGTGTTTGTTAGCCATCTGTATGTCTTCTTTGGAGAAATGTCTGTTTAGTTCTTTGGCCCATTTTTTGATTGGGTCATTTATTTTTCTGGAATTGAGCTTCAGGAGTTGCTTGCATGTTTTTAAGATTAATCCTTTGTCAATTGCTTCCTTTGCTATTATTTTCTCCCATTCTGAGGCTACTGTTTTCACCTTGCCTATAGTTTCCTTCATTGTGCAAAAGCTTTTAAGTTTAATTAGGTCCCATTTGTTTATTTTTGCTTTTATTTCTGATATTCTGGGAGGTGGGTCATAGAGGATCTTGCTGTGATTTATGTCAGAGAGTGTTTTGCCTATGTTCTCCTCTAGGAGTTTTATAGTTTCTGGTCTTACATCTAGATCTTTAATCCATTTTGAGTTTATTTTTGTGTATGGTGTAACAAAGTGTTCTAGTTTCATTCTTTTACAAGTGGTTGACCAATTTTCCCAGCACCACTTGTTGAAGAGGTTGTCTTTTTTCCATTGTATATCCTTGCCTCCTTTGTCGAAGATAACGTGTCCATAGGTTCGTGGATTTATCTCTGGGCTTTCTATTTTGTTCCATTGATCTATATTTCTGTCTTTGTGCCAGTACCATACTGTCTTGATGACTGTGGCTTTGTAGTAGAGTCTGAAGTCAGGCAGGTTGATTCCTCCAGTTCCATTCTTCTTTCTCAAGATTGCTTTGGCTATTCGAGGTTTTTTTGTATTTCCATACAAATTGTGAAATTATTTGTTGTAGTTCTGTGAAAAATACCATTGGTAGATTGATACGGATTCTGCTTTGGGTAGTATACTCATTTTGACAATACTGATTCTTTCAATCCATGAACAAGGTATATTTCTCCATGTGTTTGTGTCCTCTTTGATTTCTTTCATCAGTGTTTTATAGTTTTCTATGTATAGGTCTTTTGTTTATTTAGGTAGATATACTCCTAAGTATTTTATTCTTTTTGTTACAGTGGTGAATGGTATTGTTTCCTTAATTTCTCTTTCTGTTTTCTCATTGTTAGTGTATAGGAATGCAAGGGGTTTCTGTGTGTTAATTTTATATCCTGCAACTTTACTATATTTGTTGATTAGCTCTAGTAATTTTCTGGTAGAGTCTTTAGGGTTTTCTATGTAGAGGTTCATTTCATCTGCAAACAGCGAGAGTTTCACTTCTTCTTTTCCTATCTGGCTTCCTTTTATTGTTTTTCTGCTCTGATTGCTGTGGCCAACACTTCCAAAACTGTGTTGAATAGTAGTGGTGAGAGTGGGCATCCTTGTCTTGTTCTTGACTCCTGCTTTCTTTTGGTCTCTGTTTGCATGAAATATTTTTTCCCAGCCCTTCACGTTTAGTCTGTATGTGTCCCTTGTTTTAAGGTGGGTCTCTTGTAGATAGCATATACAGGGGTGTTGTTTTTGTATCCATTCAACCAGTCTTTTTCTTTTGGTTGGGGCATTCAACCCATTTACATTTAAGGTAATTATTGATAGGTTTGGTCCCTTTGCCACTTACTTTGTTGTTTTGGGTTCACATTTATACAACCTTTCTGTGTTTCCTATCTAGAGAAGTTCCTTTCGCATTTGTTGAAGAGCTGGTTTGGTGGTGCTGAATTCTCTCAGCTTTTGCTTGTCTGTAAAGCTTTTGAATTCTTCTTCATATCTGAATGAGATCCTTGCTGGGTACAGTAATCTAGGTTGTAGGTTATTCTCTTTCATTACTTTAAGTATGTCCTGCCATTCCCTTCTGGCCTGAAAGGTTTTTATTGATAGATCAGCTGTTATCCTTATGGGAATCCCTTTGTGTATTATTTGTTGTTTCTCCCTTGCTGCTTTTAATATTTGTTCTTTGTGTTTGATCTTTGTTAATTTGATTAATATTTGTCTTGGGGTGTTTTGTGTTGGGTTTATCCTGTTTGGGATTCTCTGGCTTTCTTGGACCTGTGTAAGTATTTCCTTCCCCATTTGAGGGAAGTTTTCAGCTATTATCTCCTCGAATATTTTCTCATGGCCTTTCTTTTTGTCTTCTTCTTGTGGGACTCCTGTGATTCGAATGCTGGGGTGTTTCACATTGTCCCAGAGGTCCCTGAGGTTTTCCTCATTTCTTTTGATTCTTTTTTCTTTTTTCCTCTCTGCTTCATTTATTTCTCCCATTTTATCTTCTACTTTACTTATCCTATCTTCTGTCTTTGTTATTCTACTGTTGGTTCCCTCCAGAGTGTTTTTGATCTCATTTATTGCATTATTCATTTTTAATTGACTCTTTTTTATTTCTTCCAGGTCCTTATTAAACCTTTCCTGCATCTTCTCAATCTTTGTCTCCAGGCTATTTATCTGTAACTCCATTTTGTTTTCTAGATTTTGGATTATTTTCATTATCATTATTCTAAATTCTTTTTCAGGTAGATTCCCTATCTCCTCCTCTTTTGTTTGGTTTGGTGGGCATTTTTCATGTTCCTTTACCTGTTGAGTATTTCTGTGCCTTTTCATTTTGTTTACATTGCTGTGTCTGGAGTGGGCTTTCTGTATTCTGGTGGTCCACGGTTCCTTTTTATTGTGGAGGTTTCCCGCAGTGGGTGGGGTTGAACAATTCGTTTGTCAAGGTTTCCTGGTTAGGGAAGCTTGTGTCTGTGTTCTGGTGCATGGAACTGGATTTCTTCTCTCTGGATTGCACTGGAGTGTCCAGCAGTGAGTTTTGAGATGGATCTATGTGTTAGGTGTGACTTTGGGCAGCCTGTATGTTGATGCTCAGGGCTATGTTCCTGCGTTGCTGTAGAATTTGCATGGTATGTCTTGCTCTGGAACTTATTAACTCTTGGGTGGTGGTTGGTTTCAGTGTAGTTATGGAGGCTTTTGATGGTCTCTTATTACTTAATGTTCCCTGTAGTCAGGAGTTTTCTGGTGTTCTCAGGTTTGGGCTTAAGTCTCCTGCCTCTGGATTTCAGTCTTATTCTTCCAGTAGTATCAAGACATCTCCAACTATACAGCACTGATAGTAAAACTTCTAGGTTACTGGTGAAAAGATTCTCCACAGTGAGGGACACCCAGAGAGGTTCACAGAGTTACATGAAGAAGAGGAGATGGAGGAGGGAGATAGAGATGAGCAGGAGGAGGAAAAGGGGGACTTGAGAGGAGAGAGACAGGTCTATGCAGTTCTCTTTTCCCTAAGTGTTCTCCGTAGCCCAGACACCCACAGAGATTCACATAATTGGATTGGGAAGAAAAGGGGGAGGGAGAAAATAGAGGTGATCTGAGGGAGAAAACGGAGAGTCAAAAGTGGGAGAGAGTAATCAACACACTCATGAGTAAAACTGGGTACTGAAGGTTGGATTCTTAAATGTTCAAAATTGATATCAAATACTGAAAAACAAAGATTAAAAATCTAGAGTAGTGGTTAGACTCTTAAAAATACAATATTATAAACAGAAACAAAAACAGAAAATATTTTAGAAATATATATGAAGTTCAGTTTAAAAATAGGGCCTCTTCTTTTTTTTTTGCAAGGTTATAGTGAAATGAAAATGAAAATTAAGGAGTAATAGAGGTAATAGAGGACTTTGAAAGAAAATAAGAGAAAAAAAATAAAAAAAGAAAAAAATTTTTTCTAATTAAGAAAAATAGTAAAAATATATGAAAATGAAAATGAAAGTTAAGGAGTAATGGAAGAGTGATAGGGAATTTTAAAAGAAAATAAAAGTGAAAAAATAAAAAGAAAAAAAAGAAAAAATTTTTAAATAAAAAAAGTAAAAATATATCTAGGAATTTCTCTGGAGCTGTTGCAGTCAATGTGGGTTTGGTTCAGTTTCAGACAGCTCCTCATTCCAGCTTACACTTCTTGATATCTGTAGGCCCCTTCTGGTGTAGTCAGTGTTACCTACATGGGTTTTAATCTGTTGCACCGGTCACTTCTGAAGCGGTTCCGTTTGTTTATTTGGCTTCTGTTTGCCAGTTTCTTCAGTGTCTAATTTCCGCCCTGACACAGGCGGCCGGAGGTGGTCTCTTGTTTAGGTTCACTTGTTCAGTCGTGCTGTGGGGAGGGAGGGGCGCTGCAGACAAATGTCACTGGCCTGTGTGGGGAGGACCTGCAGTGTTCCGGCCACACTGGGTTTGCCCCCGCTCACAGGTGTATGCTTTCCCCGTCTACATTGCTCAGGCTCCCAGCTGCTGTATATGGAGCTGGCCCTGCATTGAGTGCGGTTCCAGTTTTCGGGTATTCCACAAAAGCGCAGACTCGGTTTGGCCTGCGTTTTGTGCCTTCCCTGGCCTGAGCAGCTCAGGCATCCAGGAGCTTGACGGGTGCAATCTCCCCAGGTGCGGTTGGCCTTATTCCCTCCAGGGTCCCAGCCTCAGTTTCCACACGTGCCAGTCAGGTGCGTGCGCCTTGTGTTTGTTCTCCGGAGCTGGCCACTATCTGCGACCCTCCCAGTGGATGTCGACCATCCAGAATCTCAGGAAGTCTTTGGTTAGAAACTGGGAGCCTGTTTGCAGTTTGGTAGGGGATGCCATCTCTGGGGCCGAGTTTGCCCCTTTCCCTTCCTCCCTGCCTCCTGCCTCCAGTGGGGGATGGGCCGGTCCGCAGCCGGCTAGCTCTTCTCTGGAATTGCTCAGTCCCTTTGTTCTGCGAACGGCTGGTAGTGTGTTCAGGCCGGTTAATTTTCTCTCTCTGTCTTGCTATCCCACAGTTTAAGTTGCTATCTCACGTTAGCTCCCTCCGATTGCCCTCAGGGCATTTGGGCCTGGTCCTTACCCTAAGCAATGCCGCCCACTCCTCTCCGTTCCGCCCCCACTTGCTGGTGGCGGATCTGGGCGTCTGGGGTACTTTTCTGCTGGGAGTTGCTTTCAGGCGTGTAATCTGTGGGTTTTATTTATTTTTCCTCCCAGTTAGGTTGCCCTCCGAGATTCGAAAACTTCCCCCAGACCCGCTAGTGAGAGGGTTTCCTGGTGTTAAGAAACTTCCTCTATTATGATTCTCTTCCCGGGACGGGTCTCCATTCCTAGCTCTTTTGTCTCTCTTTTTATCTTTTATATTTTGTCTTACCTCCTTTCAAAGATGATGGACTGCTTTTCTGGGTGCCTGATGTCTTCTGCTAGCGGTCAGAAGTTGTTTCGTGAAGTTTTCTCAGCGTTCAAATGTTCTTTCGATGAATTTGTAGAGGAGAAAGTGGTCTCCCTGTCCTATTCCTCTGCCGTCTTAGCTCCTCCGGTTATAGACAACTTTTTCTCTATGGAGAAGTGACACCACCAGGTGGCGCTAAGTGGTAAAGAATCTGCCTGCCAAGCAGGAGACACCAGTTCAGTCCCTGGGCTGGAAAGATCCCCTGGAGGAGGAGAAAATGGAAACCCACTCCAGTATTCTTGCCTGGAAAATCCTATGGACAGAAGAGCCTGGCAGGCTACAGTCCATAGGATCCCACAGAGTGGGACACAAATGAAGCAACTTAGTGCGTGCATGTGCACACACACACACACACACACACACACACACACACACACCTTTGTATTATTTGAGTGTTTACAGAGAACATGTATTACTTCTATAATCACAGGAACGATGTATTTCTATTTTTTTTGTACATACCAAGCGGCATGTGGAATATTAGTTCCCCAACCAGGGATTGAACTCTCGCCCCCTGCAGTGGAAGTTCAGTCTTAACCCACTGGACCACTAGGGAAGTCCTCCAGAGACACTTCTAGTAACTTCCCACTTGACTTCATTGATTAACCACTGGACTGCCAGGGAAGTTCCAAGATATCTCCATTTTGGAAAAACGAAAATATTGCTCCCAGAATAGGCTTTCATCTCAATCATAAAAATCACAGTATATGGTGAAGTAAGTGTGTTCCCCCTCCCAGGCATATATGCAACCTAAGGCATCTACTCCATGGAAAGTGACAGGTCTTTTCCAGGGAGAAAATGATCTTTGTCATCGTGGGTCACGACAAGGACTTTTGGCAGTGAATCTTCCCTGGCCTTCTGAATATCTCTTTGGGCCTGAGCCTGAATTGAGGTAGTTTCTGGGTTGAGACTTCTGAACTAACTGATCTTTCTCCATGGGAGCTATCACAGCATTGCTTTGTTTCCATTAAAACAGTAACCTGGAATATGTTAGTGAGAGCAGGAGCATGAATCATTTTTCCATGTGCTCTCATAGAAATAACATTCTGGAGGACCTCATATTGGACCTAGGAAAAATATATAATGGGTAAAAGTTGTCTTCTAGAGGGCCACTAAACCCTTTTTCAGACACTCTAGATGAGAGCTGCTTCAGAATCCAGTGCCCTGATTTTTCCCACACTGTATTGCCACTTTCTAATCTGGTTTCCTGGCAGCACATCATGTCCTACTTCTTCCATACCTCTGTGGTGCTTCATTTGCTTAAGGTCCACGCTCCCAAGGTAATAGCAAACTAATCTGACACAGAGCTCCATACAAATGTATTGAGGAAGGAAATGGCAACCCACTCCAGTATGCTTGCCTGAAAAATCCCATGGACAGAGGAGCCTGGTAGATTATAGTCCATGGGGTTGCAAAGAGTCAGACATGACTGAGTGACTTCACTTTCACTTTCTTTCACTTAGTGCCCATGTATTGCTAGGTGATCTCTCTGATTTTGATATGTGTTTATAAAACATAGCCTTAACCCAAATAAGTGGTTAAACTTGGGAATTCAGACAGAGTGGCTGTCTGTAGAGGAGAATTTTCTGAGTTAACAGGCAGGGAGGCGACATAGTCCAAACACAGCGGTGAGGTTTTAAAATATGGGGCAAGAGACATGGAATTTGGAATGATCTGAGCCTGGCTTTAAAACTTTCCAGGAAGCCAGAGAAACTTTTTTTTTTTTTTTGGCCACAGCAACAGGGCAAAGCTTGCAGGATATTAATTCCCTCATCAGGGACTGAACCCAGGGCCCTGACAGTGAGAGTGCCAAGTTCTAACCACTGGACCACCAGAGAATTCCCCCAGAGAGACTTCTGATAACTTCCCACTCGACCTCACTTATAAATTAGGATTTACTTTTTATGTAAATCAGGCAGACCCTTCCCACTCCACTGACAGGAAGACAGTTTTAGAACTGATGAGCCCCATGGGCTAAAAATATTCTTCTAGTTTTTCCTGCAAAACATAGCAGGTAGGCTGCTTGTTCCACCAGGTCATTTGCTCTCAGGTCATTTGTCTTGCACCCAAAACTTGGAGAATGGGGTCTGGTCAGATAGCATTTGCTTTCATTAGAGGCCAGAGCCTTACTCTTACTGGTGCCAGTGGTTAAGAAAAGACTTCAAGTGCCCCCCTTGACTGCTCTTCATCAGGAGACAAGAAGGCCTTTTGTTCGCTACTAGTCACCACTGTTGCCAAACCATTGAGTTCACAGCCCATCTCTTCTTTTCAATCCTGAATCCCTTTATTATATCCTTAACACATCCAGGTCGCTACCTCTACCTCTCAACATTTCTCTGAAAGTGAAAGTGAAAGTCGCTCAGTCGTGTCCAACTCTTTGCGACCCCATGGACTATACTGGAGTGGGTAGCCTTTCTTTTCTCCAGGGGATTTTCCCAACCCAGGAATCAAACTGGGGTCTCCTGAGCATTGCAGGTGGATTCTTTACCATCCGAGCCACAAGGGAAGCCCAAGAATACTGGGGTGGGTAGCCTATGCCTTCCCCAGCATATCTTCCCAACCCAGGAATCAAATTGGGGTCTCCTGCATTGCAGGTGGATTCTTTACCAACTGAGCTATCAGGGAAGCCAACATTTCTCTGGATTCCAGTGTATTCTTTCCTCATCCATATCCCTGCAAAGGATGATGTGTGCCTCACTCTTGCCTCCAAGGACAAGACTAGTCTTCAACTGCTCTTTGGAACCACCTTATGATTTTCTTTGTTCTTTTTCCTGTATCTACAACCTTTCTGATTCCATAACTGATTTACCCTTGGCGAAGAAGGCCCAGAAATTTGTCCAAATAAAATAAATGCCTTCCCTAAAAACACCCTCGTCTCTTAGGGAGATTATGGGAAATAGTTATCTCCCTAAAGCTGCTATTCTCTGTCTCCATCCTTCCCTTTGCCAGCAAATTTCTTAAAAGTGTGGCCTACATTTCTCGCCTCTGTTGCCTTCCCACCCACTTGCCTCACCCCACCGCAGGGTGGTTTCTGCCTTCACCACTCGACTGGAGCTGCTCTTTTCAAAGTAACCAGTGGTCTGTTACATGTTCAATCTAGTGGCATCTTTTTAAGCCTTTAGTTTGATTGCACACACGCGTGCTAAGTGGCTTCAATCATGTCCTACTCTTTGCGACCCTGTGGACTATAGTCCCGCAGGCTCCTCTGTACATGGAATTCTCCAGGCAAGAATACTGGACTGGGTTCACATTTCCTTCTCCAGGGGGTCTTCCTGACCCAGGAATAGAACCGGTATCTCTTACCACTCCTGCATTGGCAGATGGGTTCTTTACCACTATCACCACCTGGGTGGGCTTCCCTGGTGGCTCAGAAGGTAAAGAATCTGCCTGCAATGCAGGAGACCTGATTTCAGTCCCTGGTCAGGAAGAGCCCCTGGAGAAGGGCATGGCAGCCTACTGTAGTATTCTTACCTGGAGAGTTCCATGGACTGAGAAGCCTGGTGGGCTACAGTCCATGGGGTTGCAAAGAGTCAGACAGAATTGAATGACTAACACTTCCCCTTTCTTTCACTTTCAGCACCACCTGGGAAGCCTTTAGTTTGATTAAGGTTTCCTAAATACACTGATGTTTTTAGTCACTGGGCACATACAGTCCGTCTTTCTGAGGAATAAATGAGAACACATGATGACAATGTTTGTTTCTGGAGTGGCACCAAGACATGTGGGTGGTGGTGGGGTAGGGGGGAGTTGTGGGCTTTCTTTATTTGATGTGACTAAAAACAAAATAGGCATTGATTTTTTTCATTGATTATTTGACATAGACTTTCGTGTACCTACCGTATAGTGAGGTACTGGCCCCCAACTCTCTGGGGTACAGTGGAGCTTCTTTCTGCTTCTCTTAGGGACAAGAGATGAGAAAACCTTCAAATTGCCTTAGTATCTGAGTTACCAGTGCCTGGTACCCTCTGTAGGCTTAGCAGCCAGTTGCCACACCTACTTGCTACTCATCAAGAGCAATGCTCATTTACCTGAGGCTGAATTTTAAAAGCCTCACCATTAGATATGAAATTATCCACATTGCATCATTTTTAAAATACCACTAGGATGAGGTGGGAAGAATGATCTGAGTGTAATTTATTTGAAAACTTGGTTCTGGCAGAGGGAATTTAAGTTAATGTTAGTAACAGAAACTCTTGAAAAGAGGTCTGGGGGTAACATAGCTTTAAAAATTCTGTTTCATAATCCTGTCCATTTAGAAGGAGGAGGAGTGCAGTTTGTCTGAAGGAGGCAAGGGGGAGCCATGGCCTCCGGTCCTTGCTTTGAACTTCTGAGCTTATTAGCAAAGGGAATCAATATTCAGAAAGATTTCACCACAAGTTGCAAAATCTTGGACTCTTCATTCAACGTGATTACTTCCTACCCTCTAGCTGTCCTTAAGAGAAGCTCTTAAACACGCTGTTCAGACCTGATCAAAACATTAGCCAAGCCTTATGATGTTTGGACATGCTAGGCAACACTGGAGTCATTAATCACAGGATTACTGACAGATGCTAAGTACAAACATCTGTATGTTAAGATATTTTTTTAAAACTGATCAACATGTAACAGTGCTCAAGGACTGAGAAAAAAAAGATAAAGCACATTTGGAGAAGCACAGTGCATGCAGATTTGACCTAGATTGAGAAATCAGAAAATAAAATGCAAAACGAGAATCTTGACATTGCTAAGTACATTTGAAGAGTACTAAACATCTTAATTCTCTTAATGATCCTGAACGTTTTAAGGATAATTAACATTAACTAAAATAAAAGGGCCCGCTCTTCAAAATACACATGGTGAGCATATTCTGAGAATATGAAATTATGCATTTCTCTTCCCCAGGTAAGAATTAATTGGTATAAAGAATCTACCAGTGGGAAAAAATGTTTATTTAATATTCTTATTTTAGAAGGTGCCTATTCCTTAGAAAATTTCTCAGTAACCAAGAAGAAGCTGCCTATATTATTATACCAGTCTAATAGATCAACGTGTTAGTCACTTAAGCCTACAGGAAATGCATTTATTAGGGTGCAATCTATGTTATTAAGTACTCGATGGAATCACTATTAAGTTATAAATCAGTGTCACTACTGATTCCGGAGAAAAAGAAAAACAACAGCGAGTCTTCACAGATTTTTCTCACTATCTCCAGGCATCTAAATAAAATGAAGAAAGCCTCAACCTTGGTGTTTAAAAATGTGCATGAAATATGACTCTTCTAAAAGGAAGGATAAAAGTCCCTTCAGGGTTGGCATATTTTGACTCCAACTACATATGTGAAATTATGAGAAATCTATTATATAACTGTATTTGAGAAAAAAAGGGTTTGAAATATCTTAAGAGGTTCACAATGAAGAAAGGACAAAATTCTTTACAGAACTCAAACTCAAAAACCAAACGAGTACGAGAATGGATTATCGGTAGCTGCTGCTGCTGCTGCTAAGTTGCTTCAGTCGTGTCCGACTCTGAGCGACCCCATAGACGGCAGCCCACCAAACTCCCCCATCCCTGAGATTCTCCAGGCAAGAATACTGGAGTGGGTTGCCATTTCCTTCTCCAATGTGTGGGAGTGAAAAGTGAAAGTGAAGTTGCTCAGTCATGTCTGACTCTTTGCGACCCCATGGACTGCAGCCTACCAGGCTCTTCCATCCATGGGATTTTCCAGGCAAGAGTACTGGAGTGGGGTGCCATTGCCTTCTCTGGTAGCAACAGTTGTCAAACATGCATAATTACATTGGACAATGTAATTATTTAATACTTACCTGTGTAACTGAGGTAAACAAAGAGAATCACAGGTGACACTAGATGGGTACTTCTGTGGTCCTCATTGAATTGTTTAATTATCCTTGTGACATTAGAGCAAATGGGTTCATGAAGAATAATAGTTGAGAAATATTGAGAGCTTAATGGGTGTCAGGTTTCTCTTCTACATGTATTACCTCATTTAAGCCTTAAAACAACTTTATATTGTAAGTATTATTATACTCCCCACTTTATGTTATCATTCACGTTTTACAGAAGAGGTAACTAAGGCTCATAAAAAACTTACCCAGGGTTACATATAATTAGCAAGAGGTGGAGCTGGGATTCAAACTTGGCAGTCTAATTCTATGTTTATAGCCATCCATGGGAATAGGGGTTCCCATGAATAGCGATGCTACTGCTTTTCATATTCTCCTGAAGTGAACCTTATAGATAATTTATACCAGCCTCTCTCTGTATTGTGGGGATAATGAATCTGAGGCCCAGAGTGAAGAAATCGGTAGCCCAAGGGCTGTGGCTCCTGCTGGGATATGAATTGCTAAGCTTTTCATGTTCAAAGGTAGGAAGAGTATCCTTAACCTTTATTTGTTGCCAAAATAAGTAAATCAATAAAGCAGCTCCTGGCCACTTGGGTGGAGAGTTATGGCTCCAGTTTTAATGACCTGTATGTCAGGGTACTTCTGGGGCTCTGTGGTTAGCAAGTAAGGAGTGGAAGCAGCTTTGCCTTCAAGTCAGAGGGACACAGCAAGTGTGGGGCCACTGCGAATGGGAAGCTGTTTTCCTGATGTGTCTTTCTTGACTAGAAGTGAAAGTGAAAGTTGCTCAGTTGTGTCTGACTCTTTGCGACCCCATGGACTATACAGTCCATGGAATTCTCCAGGCCAGAATACTGGAGTGGGTAGCCTTTCCCTTCACCAGGGGATCTTCCCAACCCAGGGATTGAACCCAGGTCTCCCACATTGCAGGCGGATTCTTTACCAGCCTGATTCCAAGTTCCAGTAAGGCTGACAGCACACGTTCAAATGGATTCTAAGAGGTCCCTGCTCAGGCTCCAAAGTTAGTGGATAGATGGAAGCATCCTTACCCTCCATCTCTCAGAGCCTCCAACTCTGAATCACCCTTCTTCCCTTGTCACCATGGAACTTTAAGAACCAGTTCAGAAGAAAAAGGCAAATTAATCTGCAATTGGAACAATTAGTCTTCGTTGACACCTCCACTCATCTTTGGGCATTAAGAGAAAAGAGAAAAAGTGGTGAGCCCTGAGCTTGAAATCTTTTTTTGCAACCAGGCTGCTTTTAAAAAAAGGAAGCCATTATTTTTAGGTTTTTCATGTTTGTCTCACCATGATAAAGCAAACCATCTAATTCAAACAGGCCAGAGAAACGAGCCCAGTGCAGCTGTCAAAGAAGCTTGGGAGAAAAGGAAAAAAAAAGTTTTCACGTGCTGTTCCTTCTGTTGGAATGCTCTTCTCCCACTTCGTGAGACTGCAACTCAATTGTCACTTCTTCAGAGAAGAGTTCCCAGTAGTGGGTCACCACCTCCTTCAAGGTCATGGTCCCCTGTTGCCTGTTTTCAAAGAACCAGATATTCCTTGGCGTCACCTGTCACAGTTGTGGTTTACTGGTGTAATTTTTAAAAGACAAATGTCTGTTTCCCATTTTAGACTCAAAGTTTCACTAGGGCAGAAATATTTCCTGTGACTTTTAGGCTCCTCATTATTGGCATAATTCTTCATTTACATTAGGTACTCAGCAGTGGTTTGATGGATACGTGGACACGTGAATGACACATCAAACAAGATCCAGTATATGAAAGTAGAATATTTCTCACCATTTACTCTGTCAAGAGAGGCAGTATAGCATATGAATGCAGATCTGGAGCCTGACTATCTGAGTTCAAATCCTAACTTTTCCATTTACTTGCTGTTTAACCTTGGAAAAATCACTTGAGATCTCTGCTTCAGTTTTCTCTTCATCATAGTTTTGTTGTGTGGACTAAGTGAGTTAATATATGTAAAGTGTATGCTTGGCATATTTACTACAGTCAGTAAATGTGAGCCATTATTTCACTGGGCTTCCTTGGTAGTTCACTAATAAAGAATCCGTCTGCCAGCACAGAAGATACAGGTTCAATCCCTGGGTCAGGAAGATCCCCTAGAGAGGGGAATGGCAATCCACTCCAGTATTCTTGCATGGAGAATTCCATGAACTGAGGAAACTGGCAGGCTATGGGGTCACAAAGAGTCAGATACAACTAAGCAACAACAATTATCTTATTAAAGCCCTTGGTTCATAGTACACTGTGAAAGTGAAAATTGCTCAGTCGTGTCCGACTCTTTGTGACCCCAGAGACTATACAGTCCATGGAATTCTCCAGGCCAGAATACTGGAGTGAGTAGCCTTTCCCTTCTCCAGGGGATCTTCCCAGCCCAGGAATTGAACTGGGGTCTCCTGCATTGCAGGTGGATTCTTTACCAGCTGAGCTATAAAAGCAGCCCTCACAGTACACTAAGCAATGGTGTATAGCTGCTCATTACAGATATTACACCTTCTGACACCAGTGGCAGAGAGATAGCACTGCATTTTGATTCATACTCTTTGGGTCAACTCCTTCCCCTCCTTCCCCTGTTGTCTGTTTCACCCCATTACTTGATTTGATGTCATTGAGACAGGTAGCATATTGGGCACCTACCACTGGATCATCAAAAAAGCAAGAGAGTTCTAGAAAAAACATCTATTTCTGCTTTATTGACTAAGCCAAAGCCTTTGACTGTGTGGATCACAATAAACTGTGGAAAATTCTGAAAGAGATGGGAATACCAGACAGCCTGACCTGCCTCTTGAGAAACCTGTATGCAGGTCAGGAAGCAACAGTTAGAACTGGACATGGAACAGCAAACTGGTTGCAAATAGGAAAAGGAGTACATCAAGGCTGTATATTGTCACCCTGCTTATTTAACTTATATGCAGAGTACATCATGAGAAACGCTGAGCTGGATGAAGCACAAGCTGGAATCAAGATTGCCAGGAGAAATATCAATAACCTCAGATATGCAGATGATATCACCCTTATGGCAGAAAGTGAAGAGGAACTAAAAAGCCTCTTGATGAAAGTGAAAGAGGAGAGTGAAAATGTTGACTTAAAGCTCAACATTGAGAAAACTAAGATCATGGCATCTGGTCCCATCACTTCATGGCAAATAGATGGGCAAACAGTAGAAACAGTGGCTGACTTTATTTTTGGGGGCTCCAAAATCACTGCAGATGGTGATTGCAGCCATGAAATTAAAAGACGCTTACTCCTTGGAAGGAAAGTTATGACCAACCTAGACAGCATATTAAAAAGCAGAGACATTACTTTGCCAACAAAGGTCCATCTAGTCAAGGCTATGGTTTTTCCAGTGGTCATGTATGGCTGTGAGATTTGGACTGTGAAGAAAGCTGAGCACCGAAAAATTGATGCTTTTGAACTGTGGTGTTGGAGAAGACTCTTGAGAATCCCTTGGACTGCAAGGAGATCCAACCAGTCCATCCTAAAGGAGATCAGTCCTGAGTGTTCATTGGAAGGACTGATGCTGAAGCTGAAACTCCAATACTTTGGCCACCTCATGCAACGAGTTGACTCACTGGAAAAGACTCTGATGCTGGGAGGGATTGGGGGCAGGAGGAGAAGGGGACGATAGAGGATGAGATGGCTGGATGGCATCACTGACTTGATGGACATGAGTTTGATTAACCTCCAAGTGTTGGTGATGGGCAGGGAGGCCTGGCATGCTGTGATTCATGGGGTCGCAAAGAGTCAGACACGACTGAGTGACTGAACTGAACTGAACTGAACTGAGACAGGTAGTGAAGGGATCCTTTGATTTTTGCAGCTCCTGCCTTGTGAATATCACTAATGTTTCCAGAGGAGAAGTAAACTCGAGGACAAAGCAAAAATCCAGCAGCTGCCCTGACAGCCTAAGTTGCAAAGTGGAAAATGAAATAAGTGTCTTGTGCATTTTACTTTGAAGTGACAGGAAAATAAGGGACCCATAAACCAGTCATTCCCTAGCAGATCACCAATGAGTGGTTCTGATTTCCACAATGTGGCCTCAGGGCCAACTAGGTGCTTGCAGTTCAGCATGTTGGCCGTTATATTAGTCAGTGAAGAAGAACTGAATGAAGTAAGGGGTTGCCATTTATTTGGTGCAGAAATTTTATGCTTTGGAAAAACATAAGTAATGCTACGGACATTATGCCTTCTAATCTTGCCATCCATAGGCAACCCTGGTGGGTATCCCATCTACAAAGACTAAAAATCCTCATCTCCTTGACCTTTTTACACCGTCAAGGAAAAGCACTCTCATTTGTTTCCTCATGCTCGTGTTGGATCTAGAGATTTGAAGATAACGATGTGGTTGTCTGAGTCCAGTGGATATAGCATTGCACACTTATAGCTGCTCACTTGCACACTTATAGCAGCTTTGACTTATATTTGAGGGGATCTCTGTGTTTCTAAGCTCAGGTTCTGGGAAGAGGAAACCTGGGTTTGATTTCTAGGGCCATCACTTGTGAATTCTGTGACCTTGGACATGCCGCCTAACTTCTCCCATTTTTTTTTTCCATTGACAAAATGATCCCAATTGTAAAGCTTGTGTGAAGATTAAATGAGTTATTACTTTTAAAACAATAGTACACTGCATCATGGAAAGGAATCGCTTAACAAGTTATTTTTTTGTAATAGTATTTGCTTCCTGGTTTTGATAGCCTTTTGAATAATTAATTGAGTACATGGCTATCTCTGTGCTAAAAAACTTGCATATTATTTAGTCTCAGTCACAGGTGTGTGTGTTTGTGCTCAGTTGTGTCCAACTCTTTGCAACTCCATGGACTGTAGCCCATCAGGCTCCTCTGTCCATGGAGTTTTCCAGGCAAGAATACTGGAGTTGATTGCTGTTTCCTCCTTCAGGGGATCTTTCTGACCCAGGGATCAGACCCACGTCTCTTGCGTCTCCTGTATTGGCAGTCAGGTTCTTTACCACTGAGCCACCTTGGAAGCCTGCCACAGATGTGAGATAGGTTTTATTCTTATCTCTGTTGTACAGGTGAGAAAACTGATACTTTGAGAAATAAGTCATTTGTCTCGGGTCACACAACCAGTAAGCAGTAAAACTTCCTCTCCCCACCATTGCATGAGGAAGAAGGCAAGAGGCTGTAGATAAGAGGGAGGGTGATCAAGGCTCCAGGCAAGATACTTGCTCTGACCTTAGGGCAGACTGAAGAGTGAGGTCCCAGGACTTGGAACAACCAGCCATCCCCAGCTAAGGAAAGACTGTAGCATGCCACTGGGCTTTTCTAACATTTATTCTCATTGCCATCATGATGATTACTCCCTACCTATGTAGCTACCCCTTTTCTCCCTGACTCAAGAGCAAATCAAAGAAATATTTTTAGGGAGACAATATAATCCACTGATTAAAAGTGGGGCCTCTGCACTCAAACTGTAGTGATTCAAATCTTTATGAGTTATCTTTTTTTAAACATTTAAAAATATTCATATTTATTGATTTTTGGCTGTGCTGGGTCTTAATTGGTTACTCTTTGCAGTGCATGGGCTTCTCATTGCAGTGGCTTCTCTTGTTGCAGAGCACAGGCTCTAAGGCACATGGGCTTCAGTAGTTGTGGCTCACAGGCTCTAGAGCACAGACTCAATGGTTGTGGTGCACGAGCTTACGTTTGTTCCATGACATGTGGGATCTCCCCAGATAAGTGATCGAACCAGTGTCTCTTGCATTGGCAGGCAGATGTTTTACCACTGAACTACCAGGGCAGCCCTTGAGTGATATTACACACTTAATCAACCCTCCAGTCTAATGGTTTTCAAAGTGTGGTCTGGGTTTTAATTTCTAATATGCTAAATATTAAAATGGGCTTCCTTGTTGACTTAATGGTAAAGAATCTGTTTTCCAATGCAGGAGACATGGGTTCAATCCCTGGGTCAGGAAGATCCCCTGGAAAAGGGAATGGCAGCCCACTCCAATATTCGTGCCTGGGAAATCTCATGGACAGAGGAGCTGGGCGGGCTACAGTCTGTGGGGTCACAAAAAGGTCAAACACAACCAAGGGACTAAACAACAACAAATATTGAGATACATATATGCCATACAAACTAAAGCTCATTGAGGTACTTCATGCTTTTTATGAATGTAAAGTGGTTCAGGGGCTTCCCTGGTGGTTCAGATGGTAAAAAATCAGCCTGCAATGTAGGAGACCCAGATTTGATCCTTGTGTCGGGAAGATCCCCTGGAGAAGGGAATGGCTACCCACTCCAGAATTCTTGTCTGGAGAATTCCATGGGCAGAGGAGCATGACAGGCTACAGTCCATGAGGTTGCAAAGAGTTGGAGACTACAGAGTGACTGAGCACACACACACACACACACACACAAAGTGGTTTTGAGAACAAATGTCTGAGGACCATTCCTCTAGGCTTTAGTTTCTTCTGAAAATTAGAAATGATGATAGTATCAACCTCAGAAAATTGTTAGGCAATTAAATGAGATAAAGAACATAAAGCTCCTAGCCCAGTGCTGGTACTCGGTAAAGCATTATGTTTTTTCAATATCATTTGCTGGATTTGCTGAGGGTCTATAACTAACCTCCTTGTTGACTGTAATGTGGAGGTACATACATATATATACATACATATATATGTGTGTGTGTGTATATATATATATATATATATATATACATACATACATATAGATGCATACATATATATGTGTGTGTATATATATACATATACATATACATACATATATATATATATATATATATATATATATATATATATATGAGTGTCTACCAGTGAAAACACAGCCCTGGGTACAGTAGCACAACATATAGGACCTTTTAATCTGTCTGTCTGGAGAGACAGAACTCAAATGTTTAAACAACATCAAACCTGGTAAGATGGAGTGTACCACTATTTCAAATAAAGTATATGTGCAAAACTGCACAGAGTGAGACTCTTCTATATTTACGTTCTCTAGGAGTTCAGAGAAGAGGGTTACCAGAGCCAGAAATGGAATGATGTATGGCTGGGTGATACATGTACCAGAAATGTCCTAACCATACTCAATAAGAGCATAGAAACTTTTCAGGGACCCTCTAGCGTGTGTATCAGGCCTTCAATATCGACACTGGAAATTGGATGTTCTCTGGTATCTGATGCTGTGCAGTTCTTAGTCGCTCAGTCATGTCTGACTCTTTCCGACCCCATGGACTGTAGCCCACCAGGCTCCTCTGTCCATGGGGATTCTTCAGGCAAGAATACTGGAGTAGGTTGCCAGGCCCTCCGCCAGGGGATCTTCCCAACCCAAGGATCCAACTCAGGTTTCTCTCATTGTACCTGGATTCTTTACCATCTGAACCACCAGGGAAGCCCAAGAATACTGGCGTGGGTAGCCTATCCCTTCTTCAGGGAATCTTTCTGACCCATGGATCTCCTGCCTTGCAGGCAGATTCTTTACCAGCTGAGATACCAGGGAAGCCTCTGTTATCTGGTGCAATTTAGCAAAACAAAAACCAAATTCCTAGCACTTAAAGTACATTATTGGAAAATGCAGGGGTTTGGAGTCAGCTGACCTGTTTTCAAATCCCGATTGTGTTACTTCTGTAACTGTGGAAGCTGGGCCATGTCCAGTCACTGCCTGGAGTCTCGTGATCCTAGTGTGGAAAATGGGGTTGGTGCTAATTGGCCCCCATATAATTGGAGCAAATGAGATCATCCAGGTACTGGTGATTCACAAAATATAAAGCCCTAACTGAATGTGCAGTGGTGTCACCATATTTGCCTCTTTTGCCTGTTACATCTTTACCCCCATGATGTTCTGAGACTGGTGGCATCTGCTCCAGAGAGGAAGCAGGCCTAGAATAGCCTGGGTATTTATGGAGGAGATTGACAGAGTCTGAGTTGTGAAACTTCAGTGGCCTCTTCCAGGTCATCCTGTTGAGTTCCTCACTCTCAGGAGCACTAAATTTACTCTTCCATTTTTAAAACATAGCTTCCTAATTTTGCTTATATTGTTTCTCTTCACTTTATGTTGGGGGAGGGGAACTTATGAATACTCATATACAAAGGGCCATTCCTTACCTCAGAATAATACTGTTGGGCTCATAGCTCACCTCTCATTTTCAGACACAAGAGCAGGAGAGTAACTTAGAATTTATGGTCTTTTCTAAAGCTATCAAAGAAACTCTGAAGACTAGCTTTGCTGTTTCCAGGCATGAGAAGGATTATTTTATGTGGATTGGGTGCCTCCAGTAAGCTAGTCTCTAGTGGAAAAGTAGCTGCAACCTGCCTTCCAAAAGCTTGAACTCATAATGAGCTCATGTGTGATCTGGGACAACTAAAACAGTCTATGTGAGATGTGGTTACCCATGTGCACTTTGAAACCTCCTCTTCTTATTCACTGTGTGAACTTAGGTGGTTCCTTTCACCTCTCTGATTCAGTTTCTGCATCTGGCAGAGGGTCCATGAGTCCTGATCCTATAGGGCTGCTATGAGTACTGAAGGAGATAATGCATGTGTGTTTATCTCTGTGCTTGGTATATGGGTGTGTGTGTGTTTGTGTGTGTGTATGAGTCACTCAGTTTTGTCCAACTCTTTTGTGACCCCATGGACTATAGCCCTCCAGGCCCCTCTGTCCATGGGATTCTCCAGGCAAGAATACTGGAGTGGGTTGCCATGCCCTTCTCCAGGGAATCTTCCTGACTCAGGGATCAAACCCAGGTCTCCCGCATTGCAGGCAGATTCTTTACCTTCTGAGCCACCAGAGAACTTTAGCACTTGGCAAATGTTAGCCATGATTATGTTAGATCTGGTAACAGTGTAAAGCAAGCTACATCCCTGAATTCTGGAAGCTTGTACTCAAAATGAGATAAGATATAGAAGAACAACTAACCTTGACATGGGGAGAAGGGCCAGGGGGGTGCTGTAGGTCCAACGGCCATTGCTCATTCATGGTAATTTCACTGAATTTTCCTGCCTTGCTACCCCCTCCTACCCAAATTGCTGACCTTTACCCACAGAATGAGGCATTACTTCAGCTGCTTAGAAACCACTTTTCCTTTAATTTTCCCTCTAAGTGTAGTGAAGGGGGAGGGAAAGGGAGAGGAAATAAACACCAGCTGGGATGAGAATATGAAGAAAAGACAGGTTTCTTTTTTCCTCATTAAAAAAAAATAGGGTAGTGGGGACAGGGAGAAAAATGTGTGGAGGAGGGGCTGCTGGGAGGCGCTGCGCGGGCGGTTTTACCAAAACATTGCTTCTTCTAATCATCTCGTCGCAGGCAAAGCTCTGGCCCTAGCCAATCGTTTATTTACAGCAAAAGGTGCAGACGCCAGAGGCAGGTGTCACAACAATTAATAACACCCCTGGAAATGAATAGTTTCTCCCTAACTCTGCCAGCCTGAGGGGATTTTGCTTCTTGGGAGAGCTTCTCATGAAACTTTGCGGGGAGGGGCCCCTCTGAGAACATTTCATACTGATCTGCAGCCACCCTCCAAAGCCCAGTTGAAAATGGGGGTAAAGCTTTGTCTTTTCAACAAAGTTGGCCTCAGCCTTCCTTGCAGCACCTGGCACCCCCACAAAGAAAAATCTTTGCTTAGAAATCTTTGAGCTTTTGTGCCCAGAGAAACTCAGAGGCAGATAGGGGACTTAAAATGGTGGCAGCTGCTGTTTTTTGGAGATAAATTAAAAATAAAGATGAATTCTAGAGTTGAGGATTTAATTTTTTTAAAAATATGGATTGAAACTAAGACACAGGAAGGCTAAGTGATTTGCTCAAGTCAGTGGCCCAGCCACAATTTGAACCCAAACAGTCTGGCTCCAGTACACGACACACGCTGCTTTGCTGTCTCATGTTCGGTTCAGAGAAAGGGTTTTCTTCTCTTGACCCTACAGCCAATGGGTTCTGATTATAGAATATAAATATCCTTTCTACAATGATATGTGTGTTGATATTTATTTATTGTTTCAGTCAAGAGTGTCTTGATGCTTTGAATACTTTCTCACCTGTCCTGTGCACAACTGCTGATACTCTCAAATAATTAAAATGTTTTTCTTCTTGATTTAGTAAGCAGACATCATTGTTCTCTTTGGAGCTGGAGTGTCTTAGTGCACTGGAATCAGACTTACAACTAAAATCAGGGGAGATGCATTCAGTTTTCACAGAATGCCTTCCCATTCTAGCTTTGGAATAGTGGGAAGGTATTTCCCAGTGACCCAGCCTAGAAATTCTGTACTTGAGCTCTCCAGACTACATGATTCCTTCAGAATCATGGGATCACATAAGCATCTGAATCTTGGGATTTTCAACCTCTTGGAGAGTTGTTTTTTTTTTTTTTTCATTACTCTCTCTAATTCTGCTCAGAGAAAGCTGAGACTTGGGGAGTGGGGGCTTGAGCTAATTAGTTGTACTTAGTCAGTTCTTGTTAGGGGGTTGATTTCTAGAATCTGCTCCAGAAAAAAAAAAATTGGAACCTCCAGGGCAAAAGACTTTGTGCTTCAGATCTCAGGGCCAGGTTCAATGTCTTCATAGGATTTAGGAGGTCAGAATTTCCTAGGCAAAATCCCCATTGAGCAGCCTTCCAAAAAGTTCCCATCACCTGCAGGATAGAATCACATTCTCCACGGAAGGTAACAGGTACTTGTTTCACATCTTAGCTTTCATTACAGATAGAAGCAGCAGCAACAGCAGTAACAACTTTGGACCAACTGAGCCTTTAATTGAACTTCACTTGATGGGGTGACATTTTGTTTCTCAGGCAAATTCGGTTGCTATTAAGAGGGAGGCAGTTATCGTGGTTAAATATACTCTCATTGCAACAGAGTACTAGGGGAGCTACTTAATATTTATGTGACAATAATTGATCTCTTACTACTGTCAAGTACTGCTAAAGACTTATTAGCTTGCTGCTTCAGCACCATATGTTGTAGCCAAGATGCACTCCATGTGTCCTTCCTGTGCCTTGGGGAGAGAACATTTGCAATAGATCAGAAGAGAAAATGGTATGGGCTTCAGTAAAGTTCCTTGCTCTTTGCTTTCTCCTCAGTGACCGGGTATATGAGTTCTGACTATAAAGTAATGAGGTCGCCTCCCAAAACCACCTGTGAAATGAAGCCTGGGTCCTTAATTGTCCCCTTTCCCAGGTACGGGCCAAGAAAGGGGATGACCCAATTAAAGGGGATTCCTTGGCAGTTCACCTTGTAGTGCATGTAACTTATTTTAAATAGGCCATTTTGTGAAACCTGAAAGCCCACCCACAATTAAAATGCTAGCATCTATACCATTTGGTTTTTCTTAATGAGCCATGTGCTGATTTTGCTTGTCTTCAGCAAAAACAAAATTTAGCACACACATACCATAAAACCCCCGGGAACCTAAGGAGTGGGCCTTTTACAAATTTTATTTGAGCCAGATTTTCATTAGGAATTTGTTTATGGGGATGAGTAAGCTACTTGGGGGAAGATAGTTTAACTGCTTAAAGCTATGAGGGTCCTCTTAGGTGAACTGCATCAGAGAATCACAGTGAGTGTCAAGGAGCCTGAAACATTAATGTCAGCATCCCACAGCCAGATGCACAGGGAGAGTGGTCCAGCAGCTCTTGCTTCCTTTTAATTTGAGGTTATCATGACTTGGATTCCTGTGACTGGAGGGTCACAGTTCCAGTGGATGAGGTTAAATAAGGCAAGTGTTCTGTTACATGCTCATGATAATATTTATATATTAGAAGCATCCTGACATACTGGAAAAGATCTTAAAGAACTGACATTCATAAGTCTTTCCTCAAACACATTATGGTATCACTTATGAGATCTTTCTGTTACAAAATTTAAACACAGCAAACATTTGGAAAAAAGAAAAAACTGGACATGCCAACCACATTAGAATGCTTTTTCCAAAGATCGGTGTGCCATCTTTTCTGGGATGAAGAATCTTCTTTTCTGTTCATTTGTTTGCTTGCTTTTGGGGAGGTAAGGGCAAGGATATTTTCCAAGTTACTTGAAAGACAGTTGAAGAATAATATGGACATTTAGCTCTTCTTCATGGGCTTCCCCAGTGGCTCCGTGGTAAAGAATCCACCTGCAAAGCAGGATCCCTGTGTCAGAAGATCCCATGGAGGAGGACATGGAAACCCACTCCAGTATTCTTGCTTGAGAAATCCCATGGACAGGGGATCCTGGTGGGCTACACTCCATGGGGTCACAAAGAGTCAGACGTGACTGAAGTGAGCTAGCATGCACACACAAACCCCTTTTTTGTAATTACTGATGCAAGCCTAAGAGAAAATTTTCCTCTATTTACCTGGGGAGTTAACCTTTGGGTAATTCTGGAAATAGGTTGAATGTGGTCATCAGGGACCATGGGAAAATGATGTTTATATATTTCTTAGACAACTTTCCAAATATTTGGAAAATCCTATACATAGCTCTAATGCCGCACTCCAAGTGAATTATTTCTATATTTCCGAGTGAATATAGAGCTCCTCTGGATAGTCCCTACATTTTTTTCCATGATCTGATAGCTTGGGTTTCTTTTTTTTAATTAAAAGAAATGAACTTTTAAACAGAAACGAATAATTATCATGCTTTATTCTTTTTCTAAGCATTCTCCTATCCATAATGTGACCTGGTCCTCACAACACTTCTGCAATTGCACTTGATCATTTTCTTTGCCCCATGATGAAATTTAGTGACATTATGGCTAATGGCTAGACTTTAGGTATTTCTATTTCCAATTAGCTGACATCAATGACTTTGAATCTGGTGCAACTTTAATATCTCATGCTACTCATTTGCAACCACCCCTGACTACTTTCTTTTACCTGTGCAGTTAGGCAGCTTACTAATTATCTGGGAACTTTTTTTTGGCCATGCCATGAAGAATGTGGCATCTTAGTTCCCTAACCAGGAACTGAACCTGTGCTCCCCCATCCCCTGCATTGGAAGTGTGGAGTCTTAAACACTGGACTTCCAAGGAAGTCCCTATCTGGGAAAACTTGTGAAGAAATTACTCTTGATATAAAACCTTACCCCAGAAAACTGCAAACCCATTCAAAATTTTGTTCATAATTCCATTCATAGAGTGAGCCCAAGGAAGGCCATGACCCAGGTTTAGAACCTCTTAGTTAGAGAGTGGTGTACCTGTTTCTTTTGAGATTACAGAGTCTGTGAAGGTAGACCTCTTAGAAAAGTGATGACCTAGATCATGAATTAGCATTTTTTTTTCTGTAAAAGGTCAGATAATAATTGTTTTCAGCTTTGCAGGCCATAGGGTCTCTGTTGTATTTACTCAGCTCTAAATGAGTAAGTAGCACAAAAGCAGTTGTAGATGATATGTAAATGAATGGGCATACAGCTGTGTTCCAATAAAACTTTATTTATGGACACAATTTGAATTTCATGTATTTTATGTTATGAAATGTTATTCTTTTGCCATTTTTTCAACCATCTAAAATGTGAAAACCAATCTTAGCTTGTACGTTGTAAGAAAACAGGTGGCCAGCTGGATTTTGCACAAGAGCTGTTGTTTTCCAACCCCTGCCCTAGCACACATCAGGGTCACCAGGGGAGCCTTTAGAAACTACTGACCATTGGCTCAGTCTCTTATGATTCAGACTCAGTTGGTTCAACGTCCTGCTTGGATATCAGTTCTTTTTAGAAGTTCTTCAGGTAATTCTAATGTACTTCCATGGCTTAGAGGAACTGCTGGTCTAAAGCTGTGTTTTCTAGCTCCAGGTTTGGCCCAGATCTTTTGTAAATACTGGAACTGCAAACCCTTAAGGGTCTCAGCATACTCCATGGGAGAAAGCTGATATCCAAAAGAGATTTCTGAATCATTTGTAAATAGTGCTTAACTTACCCTTCTTGAGGCAGTGCACTGTAGGGGAAAGAACACCAGATGGTATGATTTATATAGACAACAAAATAAAGAATAAAACAAAATATTTATTTCACATAGGTGCATGACTATGTATATAAATGAATAGAATGAGTTTTGGAAAGCTGTACATCAAACATTTAACTCAGGTTACCTCTGGAGAGGGGATTAGAGCTACAGGGATGAAGGTGGGATCAAGAAGGTCTTTTTTTTTAATTGAAGTATAGTTTTTTAACTGAAGTATAGTTGTGTTGGTTTCAAGTATACAGCAAAGTGATTCAGTTTTATCTATACACACATATTTTTATGTTTTCAAATTTGTTTCCGTTTTAAGTTATTATAAGATATTGAATATAGTTCCCTGTATTGTAGAGTAAATCCTTTTTGCTTATCTGTTTATAGTAGTGTGTATCTGTTATTCCCATACTCCTAATTTCTGTGTGTCTATTTCTGTTTTGTAAATAAGTTCATTTGTGTCATTTTTTAGATTCTGTATATAAATGGTATTTTATGATTTGTCTTTGTGTGACTTACTCCACTTATTATGATAACCTCTAGGTCCATCCATGTTGCTACAATTGGCATTATTTCATTCTTTTTTATGGCTGGGTAATGTTCCATTGTGTGTGTATGCATGTGTGTGTATATATATATGTGTGTTTGTATATGTGTGTGTATATATGTATATACACACATACACACACAGGGAAGCCTATATACATATAGACTTCCTTGGTGGTTCAATGGTAAACAATCCACCTACCAATGCAGGAGATGTGGGTTAGATCCCTGAGTCAGGAAGATCCCCTGGAGAAGGAAATGGCAACCAACTACAGTATTCTTGCCTGGGAAATCCCATGGACAGAGGAGCCTGGTAGGCTCTGATCCATGGGGTCACAAAGAGTTGGATATGATTTAGTGATTAAATAACAATACACACACACACACACACACACCCCACATCATCTTTATCCATTTATCTGTGGATGGACATTTAGTTTGCTTCTATTTCTTGGCTATTGTAAATAGTGCTGCTATAAACATTGGGGTGCATGCTTCTTTTCTAATTAGAAGTTTTCTCTCTTCTGGACATATGCCCAGGAGTGAGATTGCTGGATCATATGGTAGCTCTATTTTTAATTTTTTGAAGACCTTCCATATTGTTCTGCACAGTGACTATACCAATTTACATTCCCACCAACAGTGTGGGAGGGTTCCCTTTCCTCCACGTCCTCCTCAGCATTTGTTATTTTTGATAATGGCCATTCTGACTGGTGTGAAATGGCACCTCACTGTAGTTTTGATTTGTACTTCTCTAACAATTAGTGGGGCTTTCCTGGTGGCTCAGATGGTAAAAAATCCACCTGCAATGCTGGAGACCTGGGTTCGATCCCTGAATTGGGAAGATCCCCTGGAGAAGGGGACAGCTACTCACTCCAGTATTCTGGCCTGGATGAGATGGCTGGATTGCATCATTGATGCAATGAATATGAACTTGGGCAAACTCTGGGAGACGGTGAGGAACAGGGAGGCCTGGCATGCTGCAGTTCATGGGAATCACAAAGAGTCAGACAGGACTGGCAGCTGAACAACAACAATAACAACAATTAATGATGTTGAACATCTTTTCATATGCCTATTGGCCATCTGTATGTCCTCTTTGGAGAAATGTCTGTTCAGGTCTTCTGCCCATTTTTGATTGGGTTGTTTGGCATTTTAATATTGAGTTGTATGAGCTGTTTGCATATGTGGATATTAAGCCCTTGTTCACATTATTTGCAAATATTTTCTCCTAGTCTGTAGATTTTCTTTTCATTTTGTTAATGGTTTCTTTTGCTGTTGAAAAACTCTAAGTTTGATGAAGTCCCATTTGTTTATTTTTGCTTTTATTTCTTTTGCCTTGTTGGGAGACTGATCTAAGAAAATACTGCTATGATTTATGTCAGAGAATGTTCTGCCTATGTTCTCTTCTAGGCATTTTAATTGTGTTGTGTTTTATATTTAAGTATTTAAGCCATTTTGTGTTTATTTTTGTGTATGATATGAGGGAGTGTTCTAACTTCATTGATTTATATGTGCTGTCCATGTTTCCCAGCACCACTTATTGAAGAGACTGTCTCTTCTCTATTGTATATTCTTGCCTCCTTTTGCAAAAGATAGTTGACTTGTAGGTGTGTAGGTTTCTGAGAAGGACTTTTGATTTCAGCCTGCCTTGGTTCAGTCTGGATTCAGCCACTCACTAGCTATGTGATTTCACTTCTCTCCTCCTCAGTTTTCTCATCAGTAAATAAGGAAAATAGCAATACATATGTCATAAGATATATCAGGGATTTAGGTGAGTTATATATAGTAAAAAAAATTAGAGCTGTATCTGGCATGTAGTAAATGTTCAGTAAGTGCTAGTCATTTTCATTAAAAAGTGGTTTGGAAAATATAAAGTATTATGCTGATAATGATCAACCTTTTTTTTTCTGCCTCCACACCATTTTAGTGAGTAACTAGACTCTTTGAACACAGTGATTATCACCCAGCAGGATTACTCACCCCCTCAGGAGGCAGATTAGACTCCCTATAGTTAAATCTATAGCTTGAAAACAGCCCTCTAGAAATTCTGATTTGCATTCCAAGTGTAGAACTCTCAGTCTTATGAATGAAATTATGTTTTCATTCATAGTAAAGTATAAGTCAACCCTCTCTCACAGAGATTGTGCAAGGTTGGGTTCCCAGGGACCAAGAATAAAGTGATGTTAGGTATGGGAATTTACACAACTTTAAAGCCTAACAGCTAACACCATCTTACTGCATACAAATACAGTTTCAAAAAAAGATTAACTGTATGCAATCCAAAGAAATATTGAACCACAGTAACCTCCTCTTAGTAGTCTTTAAAATACACGAAATCCCCAATTCCCAGCACTATGAATGACATGGTATCTCTCACGGGGTAATTCAAAGAATGAAAAATGAATAACCTGAGTATCTTTGATTTTCTTTTATAGGAAGCATGTTTGTCTTCTTAATTATGATCTCCTTAAATTGTTATAAATATGAGTTTGGTTTGACTGGGGGAGAAACTGGGAATGTATTTGGTGCTAAGGAGAACTTGATCTGAGAGGAAAAATTTGGTTTTCAATGATCTATCAAACATATAATTAAAGGTAGTCTGTGTATGAATTTGGTGAAATGAGAGAGTGTGTAAAAATTGTCAGTCTGACCATCCAAGGTGGTAGCTTTAGCAGAGAGTTCAGAATAAAGAATGAGGCCATGTGTTTTAGTAAAATAATACTCAAGTTTGAGAAGACCTGGCATCTGATCCCTTCTGTTACTGATTTTAGATTCATCAGTTAAATTCTCTGGCCTTCATTTTTCTTCTCCATAATTTGACAAGACTGGACTTGATGAATTGAAAGGCCCCTTTGGCCTGAATATTCTATTAATTGTTAATAGCAGTGTTCGGAGCCATGAAGTTCTGCTTGGACCTTAGTCTGAGGCAACCATGTGTGGTATATGAGAGAGAAACAGAGCTCTCTGGCAAACCCTCACCCACATGTGAAGCCAAATTAAGCTTTGAGACGTCAGTTTTCGTTGAAATTTCATGTCTAGACTGACTGCTTTTCATTAAAAAACAAAGGTCTTTTGATGCATCTTTGCATTAGTCAGCAATGGTGAGCCTTGGGAATGCTATCTAAAATGATGGTACATTAGGCTTTTTTCTTTGGAATTAACAACAGGGCAGCTCTATCACTGTTGTAGAAGCATGAAGCTGACTGAGGTGTCTGCCCCAATTCTGTATGCTAGTGAAGGACTCTCCAGGGGAACCATGCTCTACCACCCCTTCTTCACTTCCTTTGAACTTCTTGCTATTGATGCTATTATTTAAAAAAATCTGATGTGGCTCTGACTGCTGTGTGATGACTGAGAGATGCTGTGGGGCCTCTGGCTTAGCAGAATTTCCTTCTTCACATTTTTCATTATCAATCTACTTTCTGGCTCAAAGGCTCTCAGTTGTGGTGGTGGGTTTCTTTAGCTACAATAAGGTTAGGTGGCTATGGCATTGCACTGGTATTTGTTAACATTCTCTATTAAGGGCTCTGTGATTCTTATTTGGGATAACCCTGAATCAGCTTGAACCAGGGATTTGCTTTCCTTTGCTTTAGTAAAAATTTTTTATTTTTAAAAAAAGTTCCATGCAATTCTGTGAATTGCAAAAGGAAGGCTAATAAGTGAGTCAGCAAAATAGTGACCACTAGTTTAGTGAAGAACAAAAATAGTGATAATCCCCTTACTTCATGTAGCATATCTGTATTATTTTATTCTTCTCTTGGGACCAATGTGTGAGTAAGTGATGGTACCTCCATTTTATGGATTAGAACATTAATAAGTCTGGTGACTTGCCCAAGAGCTGCTAGTTATTGACTGAACTGAGTCTCTAATCCTAGCCTTTGGTCTCCAAGTCTAGCGCTTGATTAGAATGATTACAGCCCTGCCTCTCTGAACTTTTCTGGCAAGAAGCCACAATGACATACTGTTGCTGGGAAGAAGGTAGCGGGAGTGATCTGTCTAGGTGCAGACAGTAAGGGAGTGCATTGTAGAGAATTTGAGAACAACAATAAAACCAACTCCAAGTCATTCTGTTTTCTATTATCATGATGCCTCAGCTACTCTGAACAGTATCAGCAATCAAATAATTCTTGCTGCCAGAGTAAACCATTTCCACCACTCACTCCTGGGAGGCAGTTCTCCTCAGGCTGTCTATTTTAATGCCAGAGATGCTGCTTAGGGCCTGAAGGGGCCACGGGAAGCCAGGCTTTAGACTGAAAAAGCCCCTCACTGGAGTATTGAATCAATTAGAAGTGCTTATTGAACCCTGATTCTTTGCACAGTGGCACTGGATTAAGAGCTTAGGGGAAAGAGCAGTCAGGCTTGGGCTTTGCCTCAAGGAGCTCACAGTTACCTTGAAGAGCTAAGACAGGTTGAGGCTGCCACAGCTCACACTTGACATAAGGAAATAATTAAGAGTGGGATGGGGGCTTCCCAGGTGACTCGGTGGGTAAAAAATCTCCTGCAATGTGGAAGACACAGGAGTCTTGGGTTCGATTCCTGGGTTGGGTAGATCTCCTGGAGGAGGGCATGGCAACCCATTCTAGTATTCTTGCCTGGAGAGCCTCATGGACAGAGGAACCTGGTGGGCAACAGTCAATAGGGTTGCAAGCAGTTAGACGTGACTGAGCACACATGCAGGGCAGACTGTATATTCTGTAAGAGCTCATCTATTCATTGAAGAATGGAATCTAGATTTGGGTTCAAATTCTTTCTCCATCATTCTCTAGCTCTGTGATCCTGGATAAGTGACTTTGTCTTTTTAGGTCTCATTTTCCTCCCTGTAAAAATGGAGGGTGATAAACTAATTATAAAAATAGCAATGAGATTCCTTTGAGGATTAAATGAGATATGAAGTACTTAGTAGATTTTAGTTATTATTTATTTGCCAAATATTTAGTGAAAATCTGCTGTTTGCAGTGCACTGTGCTAGCTGGAGATAAGGCTAGCCTTGAAGGAACTTTTGTGACTCATTCATTGTTACCCACAGTGGCCAGAGAGTATGCTATCCTATCATGACCTAGAGCATAGGCTCTGACTCTGCATCACCTTGGCTCAAATCTAATCTTTATTTTCTGCCTGTGTGGCCTTAGGTAGGTCACCTAATGTCTGTGTGTCTCATTTCCCTCATCTGTAAAATAGGGATCATAATAGTACATATTTCATTAGATTGTTGTGAAGATTAAATGAATTAAAACATACTAAATACTTAGAATCATACATGGAATGCAGTTACCATTCAATAAGCTTTGCTTGTTACCATTAATATGTTTTTTCTTTCTCACCAGTGCTAATGGAAATAACATTAATTTGGAGATTTAGTTACAGAAATGCTTGAACCTTGAGGTGATGTTTAACTTTTGACTGCACACTGCTTACAGCAAAACCTTGATTATCAAATATGGAGTTTTATGTTGAGCTTAACTTTCTAGTTAACCAAGAGTTGCTAGAATACCCTATTGATTTCAGCCCTCATGGTTGAAAATCTTTCCTAAATGTCAGTAGCTATTTTCTCCCTTTAGTAAAGAGTCTAGTGACTCTCTCCAAGTCTACAATAGAGGCAGAGGGTCCTCCAATGCCAGGGTGATGGCTTTGACATTAGGTAGTCTGTGAGTGCAGTGAGCATGCCCCCAGGTGCTGTAGAATTCTTGGAATTGCTAGTTTTCTGTTTGGACTTTGCCAAGGACTGTTTTCATAGTTTTAGTAACCTGCAATATAGGGACAAGTTAGTGGCTTTATAATTCTTCATGTCCCTAAAGTAAGAACTCAGTTGAAGGTTGCTCTGTTTCTAAAAGCAGGGGCCAGGCAGCTGTGTGTCACTTTCTCCATCTATTCTTGTGGTTGGCAGGGGGCAAAAATGACTTTTTGGCAAAGGCTGAAGGTCTCTTTGGGTAGCAGCAAAAGAGAGTACATTTTGTACAGGCAAAAGATAGCTCACAAAGAATTCAGAATGGTCGTTTTGGTACCTCCATCTTTCCTACCAGTTTTGCCAGCTTACTAGCATGCCTGAATGTCCCACCATTAGGGTCAGCCTCCAGAGCAATCCAGCCCAATAGAAATTTTTACAGTGATAGAAATATTTAAATCTGCACCATCCGATATAGTAGTCACTAGTCACATGTGATTACTGAGCACTTAAAAAGTAAATTTTAATTTAATTTTAATTAAAATAATATAGGTGGCATTTAGTGGTTACTATAACAGATGCTTTCGATAAATGTTTAACCATTACTCCCCCCCCCCCCCCCGCCCAATGGTATTTAAAGTCTTTAATAAATTCCAGGTATGATGCTTGGGGGAAGAGTATTAATTCATTTTATTCTGTTCAAAACTGTTGTGCACATTGGCTTGTTTGTTTTTATTACCTTAAAGGGCTCAGTATGAGATGAGGGCAGGTTACTGGGAAGTAAGAGTAGAGAGCATTTTAAGGGAGAAAGGAGACTGGCCTGGAGAACTTTTACAGAGTATAGGCAAGAGGGTACCACTGAAGGGACAAATTTGGAGCCTCATGTTAGATGTTAAGAGATGGCGAGAACAAAAAAAATTGTATCCTAATTTACCTTAATATTTAGAGTTGGTGCAGATATAGAGTGAGAAAGGGGACAGAGGCTTGGGAAGTGAACTTGGAGTTGTGTTGGCCTGTATCTACAGGGCTTGTCTGAAAGTAGCTAGACCTGCACTAGAAACACCAGGACTGTGTCCCAGCAGCACACATTTGATGAGTCATAGGCCAGAGAGAAGAAGGCAAGAGAGCAGGGGGTGACTATGTAACAGCTTCAACATTGAGAGACTTTGGCCAGCTGCCTATAGAGGTGCATGTGTGCTCAGTCATTCGGTCATGTCCAATGCTTTGTGACCCTTTGGACTGTAGCCTGACAGGCTCCTCTGTCCATGGGATTTCCCAGCAAGAATACTAGAGTGGGTTGTCATTTCCTTCTCCAGGGGGTCTTCCTGACCCAGGGATCAAACCTGTGTCTCCCACATTGGCAGGAGGATTCTTTACCACTGAGCCACCTGAGAAGCATAAAGGTACAGTCCATCATCTTTTCTTCAGTTGGTGTCCTTAGTATTTAGATGAAATGTCAGTCAGCAAACTGCTGCTTCTCTCTGGGATCCCTGAGGCTTCTGCCAGTCAGATTGCTCACAGAGAAGCCAGCCTTTTTAGCATAAAAACAGGTGAGTGATTTTCTTGTTATTCAGAAGTGTGATGTGTTGGATATATGATAGCTATTTGTGGTGCAATAATCACTGTTGCAAATGTACTTGAAGCAAAAAACCTCTACAGACAGTATTAGTATTGCCCAGACTCGTGGATGGATGGGGGTCTTGTTTTACTAGAGACCATCAGCTTCTGGTGGTTTAAAATTTCTCCGATTCAGTTTAAGTATTTGGCATTAAGGAAGTCTTATGCCTCAAGATTTACCCTGGAACACATCAACAACCTCACGGTGAACGTTAATAATCAGTGTTGAGAGTTAACCACATTCCCCCAAAAAGGGTGGGCACCAGGGTAACACAGATTTGGAGCTATTAGGTTGGTGAGAATGTAATTGTGGTTTCGGGCTGTGATTTTCAACCATTTTAACTAGGTTCAAACACATCCTTATTAATCAAAATAGGAACCATTGCAATCAATATGTTTTTGCCAACAAGAAATAAGTTTATTCCTGTAGCATAAAAATCCATGCTTCAGGATTTGACAAATTCTTAGCATTTTCTGCCTCCTGCTCCTGTGGAAGTGTTTTCCCTGCAAAAAGTTGTCAAGATGCTTGAAGAAGTGCTGGTCAGTTGGTGAGAGGTCAGGTGAATGTGGCGGATGAGGCAAAACTTTGTAGCTCAATTCGTTCAACTTTTGAAGTGTTGGTTGTGTGACGTGTGGTTGGGTGTTTCATGGAGAAGAATTGGACCCTTTCTGTTGATCAATGCCAGCTGCAGGTGTTGTAGTTCTCAGTATGTCTCATTGACTTGCTGAGCATACTTCTCAGATATAATGGTTTAGCCAGGATTCAGAAAGCTGTAGTGGATCAGATGGGCAGCAGACCACCAGTGACCATGACCTTTTTTTTTGGGTGCAGGTTTGGATTTGGGAAGTGCTTTGGAGCTTCTTCTCAGTCCAGCCGCTGATCTGGTCATTGCTGGTTGTCATATAACATCCAGTTTTCATTGCACATCACAGTCCTATCAAGAAATGGTTCATTGCTGTTGTGTACAGTAAGAGGAGACAACACTTGAAAATGGTGATTGTTTTGAGTTTTGGTCAGTTCATGAGGCACCCACTTATCGAGATTTTTCACCTTTCCAATTTGTGTCGAATGCCGACTCAATGTCGACACTGAGTTCTTTGGCAACTTCTCATGTAGTTGTAATAGGATTAGCTTCAATGATCCTCTCAGTTGGTCATTGTCAACTTCCAATGGCTGGCCACTGCACTCCTCATCTTCAAGGCTCTCATCTCCTTCGTAAAACTTCTTGAACCAACACTGCACTGTATGTTTGTTAGCAGTTCCTGGGCCAAATGCGTTGTTGATGCTGCGAGTTGTCTGCTGCTTTTTCACCCATTTTGAACTCAAATAAGAAAATCACTCAAATTTGCTTTTTGTGTAACATCATTTCCATAGGCTAAAATAAGTAGAAAATAAACAGGAAGTCATTAGCAAAAATCCATAAGGTGAGAAATGCACATTAAAGTGATGTATAACATAACCACATTTATTTAGAATGTATTCCAATATCAAACAGCAAATTTCAACAATGCAAAAATCGCAGTTACCTTTACACCAACCTAATAGTAAATGACCGTGTTTTCCTGGTGGGAACCAAGTGTTAAATGAAGGACAGGGAAGTGCTTGGACTGTGTTTGAAGGAGAGAGGAGGTTTCCAGAGTAGGATACTCATGAGGATGTTATTATATTGGGAAAGGTCTTAGGGTTCATCCCTAAAGCATATCTGCTCAATTACAGTTACATGATAGAAGCAATGTGAGGAGAGCTTACATAAGAAACTCACTGTGGATGTGGACAGTTTTCAGTTCAGTTCAGTCGATCAGTCATGTCTGACTCTGTGACCCCATGAACCACAGCACGCCAGGACTCCCTGTCCATCACCAACTTCCGGAGTTTACCCAAACTCACGTCCATTGAATTGGTGATGCCATCTAACCATCTCATCCTCTGTCATCCCCTTCTCCTCCTGCCCCCAATCCCTCCCAGCATCAGGGTCTTTTCAAATGAGTCAGCTCTTCCCATCAGGTGGCCAAAGTGTTGGAGTTTCAGCTTCAACATCAGTCCTTCCAATGAACACCCAGGACTGATTTCCTTTAGGATAAACTGGTTGGATCTCCTTGCAGTCCAAGGGACTCTCAAGTCTTCTCCAACACCACAGTTCAAAAGCATCAACTCTTCTGCGCTCAGCTTTCTTTATAGTCCAACTCTCACATCCATACATGACTACTGGAAAAACCATAGCCTTGACTAGATGGACCTCAGTTGACAAAGTAACATCTCTGCTTTTTAAAATGCTGTCTAGGTTGGTCATAACTTTCCTTCCAAGGAGTAAGCGTCTTTTAATTTCATGACTGCAATCACCATCTGCAGTGATTTTGGAGCCCCCAAATATAAAGTCATCCACTGTTTCCCTATTTATTTGCCATGAAATGATGGGACTGGATGCCATGATCTTAGTTTTCTGAGTCCTAAACTGGAAAATACAGACAGAAAACATAGACTTAGGAGAGAATGTTTTGACTTAAGACTATTTTGGAAATTCTCAGCATTATGGTTGATTTCACTATAGACAGCTCTCTTCCACCAAAAAGAAATTCTACTTAGAGGGCCATCATCTCTACTTCATTAGGGAGGTTGGAAAATGGGGCTACACCCCTCTGCCTCTTCCATGTAATTCATAAGAATCAAACAGCATCAATGCGCAGTCTCATTCTCATATTTGTAAGGCACAAGCCAAAGTTATAAATGGAGGTACCTGGCCTGAAGCTATCAAACCCCTGTCCCCTCATCTTTCTACTCCTGGCTCTCTTTCTGAAGCCCCAGAGACCTCATGCCCATGGATATGCCAGATCATATGTTCAAGTTCCATGCAGTGCTCCCCTATCTTAAACAAGTGGCCCTGGGTCACCCAACAGGCTAGGGTTGCAGACAGCTCTGGTTTTGTCCACTTTGGGAGGATGGTCATGGGGAAAAGGCCTGTACAAATCCCCCAGAATAGGCTTCATGCTTTTGGGCAGAGAATTCTGAGCTTTGTTTAAGTGGAATTTGGTCTAGAAGCTGAGACTCTGGACTTGAAGAGAGCATGTCCCCTTGAGCCTGTAGACTCCTCACTTTGAGGGGAGAGGTGCTGCTATTGGAGAGTCAGAATAGACCCCTCTAAAATATGGGCCTTAGAGCAGGGCCTCTTGCCTGGGTCTAGGGCCCTACTGTTAACCAGATACCAGTATACTCACTGAAAAAATGTGGGCAGACCACTGTGTTACTGTTTTTGGTCAGAGACTCCATCAACCTGTGTTGTAGTGTTGTGAGTTTTGTGAGAATAGCTTCAGTGAACTGAAAAGGAACAGACAGCAAGGACCAGCTGAGGTGGTTGGTAACTGCCTACTCCTGTGGCTTCTTATGCGGCCATTCCCGTGCAGAGAGGGGTGTCAGAATGAGACTCAAGAGCTGATGGTGGCTCCCTCATAAGTTGTTAGCTGGGAGTAGGCATTTTAAATGCAGTGAGGCAGGAAGAGACCACGACAGCCTTGGCTTTCAGAGACTGATGCCCGAGAAAGCACTGGAATCACAGTAGAAAGGCTGAGCCCCTACTGTGGGGCTTGCTTCATGGAGCTCACTTCAGCACCGTTCCTAGCAATGAAAAAATTACTGGCATTACTGGTGGAAGAAAGAATCCTGGGAATTGACATTTTGCCTTTGTCTTTTGGAGGTGATGGGAAGCTGACAGCTATATCTGTGCACAGGCTGAGCTCTTTTTCTGCCTTTCCTTGTCACTGCAGTTCTGCCAAGCTCAGAAGCACTCACTTCTGGGCAGGTGGTGGACAGAGCATCTGTATGCTATCACTTCCTGTGTCCTCCTTCTCTGCTGTGCCTAACCCAAGGAAGCCAAACAGTTCACCTGCCTGAGGAATGCTTCTGAGAAGGACTTGTGGGTCTTTCATTAGATGATACTAATGATCAGAGTGGGTCCCACTAAATGGTTTTTACATGCCAGGCTCTGTGCTGAGTGATTAACATGCCGCTTATCATTGAATTCTCACAGCAGCACCATGAGGGTTTTGTTATCATCCCCATCTCACAAATGAGTAAACTGAACTGGCAAGAGGCTAAGTAACTTGCTTGCCCCAAAGACATGCAGCTATAAGTGGCAAAGTCAGTTTACAAACTCAGGTCTGCTTGGCTCCAAAGCCCATGTCTGTGTCTGTCACCCTAACCTCCTGACTGTTCTGTCCTCCATCTGGGCCTAATGTCACTGCATAGAATTAACAATGAACTCTTTCTTACTTTTTATTTAGAGGCCAGGTCATCCAAATGCATTTGGTGAATTCTTACTGTGTGCATCTATCCTCTGTGCTGTCGTGGGAGCGTGCAGAGTAAAGAGGGATGCTGAGAGCATGCTCAGCAGAGCTGAATGAGTTGAATTAGGCTCAGTGTCCTGGAACAGAGGTGTTGAAATGAGCTTGCAAAGGACAAAAGAGACATAGCTTAGCAAGGAGGGGGGGCATTTGATGTGAGGGGCTTGGCACAGTGTCTAGAACATTGCACACTATCAATTCCTACTTGCTGGATGCAGTGAGAGGCTTGGTAAGTGAGGGCAGCCACATCTTTCTTTTTTCTCCCTGGGGGAGAGATAAATTAAGCTAACCTTTACCCCCTATGCCTAGCAAAGCACTCTTTCTTTCCCTAGAGCTTTTCTGTCTAGCAGATGGCCACAGTGCACATAGCCAGGTCCCATGTAAATGGAAAGAAGACCAGTGTAGACAGAGGGCATTGTAGGGAGAGGCTGGGTTTCAATCTCAGCTCTGTCATTTCTAGTTCTGTGACTTTGGATAATTTACTTAATCTCATTAGGCTTCAGTTTTCACATGTATGAAGTGAAGGTCATAATGGTATCTACCTCATGGAGTTGTTATAAGGATCAAGTAAGCTATTTATGTAGCACTCGGCCTGGCATATAGCAGGCACTCAAGAACTCTTGGCTATTATTATTATTACCTTTCTTTAGAAACTTGATAACATCTATAACATTTAAGCAACCTTCAAAAATCCTTATCTCAAAATCTTTACTAAAAGCAAGAATGCATCCAGCATACACAGAAACTTGTTTTTGAAGATAGTTAAACATACACCCCCATGTATATACAAACACATGAGTGAGTGCACAGTGTCTAGTTTCATTTTAATCAAAGGCTGTATAATTTGAAAGCCGTGAATTTTGTTGTAACATGAAAAGTTACAATAGGAAGAGAGCAATGTATCAGTTAAAAATTGGATATCAGATTGGTGCAGGATAAATGCTCATTATTACCTTAAGTATAAAAGATGTGATCTTAAAAAATCAAGGAAAATGCCATTTTGGAAACTAATAATCTATTAGTGGGAACCACAGTTTAATTTGAAAATTATTCTTCTAAAAGACAAATACAAGAGTTGAGGATAGGTCCTGGATCCTAGATTCCATCTGAGTAAAGGATGGACAGCCTTATTCCACCTAAACTGAGAAGAGTGATGAACCAATTCCTTTCTTAGAGTCTTTAATATACTCCATGAGTGGCAATCACTCATTCATGTGGAAAATCAAAGAATATTGCTCACTGACAGTATTAATGACAACAGTGAAAGCAGGAATGCTTAACACAGTGCTTGCTGTATGCTAGCCACTGTCCTAAGCAACTTATGTAAAGGTCCATACAGTCAAAGCTATGGTTTTTCCAGTAGTCATGTACGGATGTGAGCATTGGACCATAAAGAAGGTTAAGCACTGAAAAATTGATGCTTTCGAATTGTCATGCTGGAGAAGACTTCGGAGTCCCTTGGACAGAAAGGAGATCAAACCAGTCCATCCTAAAGGAAATCAACCCTGAATATTCGTTGGAAGGACGAAGCTCTAATACTTTGGCTACCTGATGTGAAGAGCCGACTCACTGAAAAAGACCCTGGAGCTAGAAAAGATTGAAGGCAGGAGGAGAAGGGGGCAACAGTGGAAGAGATAGTTGGATGGCATCACTGACTTAAAAGACATGAGTTTGAGCAGACTCCAGGAGATAGTGAAGAACAGGGAAGCCAGTTGTGTCTTGCAGTCCATGGGGTCTCAAAGAATTGGACACAACTTAGCAACTGAACAACAACAACATGTAAGTTTCATAAAAACCTATTAAAATTTTCACACGAGGAAACTGAGACAATGAGAAGTAAAATAACTTGCTCAAAATCACACTGCTGATAATGAGCTGAGTGTCAATGAGCTGGCATTCTCACTTGAGAGGTGGCACGCTTAAGATGCTACACTACACCGCCTCACCAAAACACAGGCTAAAGGGGATTTTGCTAAGTGTCTTATTCATTGGACTTGCCTGCTGTTCTAGATATTTAGTGTAGTCTGGGCTTTCTGTGTTTCTTAGTGGTTTCTCTGCCCTAGAGCGTCACCTGTGAATTTAAAGAAAGAAAGACCTATATTTGATGGTCACTTTCAGAGTGTAGGAACCCAGGAAGTTTGGGAGTTGAGATTTTTGCACTGTCTTCTCTACCCAAGTTCTGAAGCAATTGAATTGTAAAGCAGATGGAGTATAAAATGTTGCCTTTAGTCCTGAGAAAGTCTAGCTTGGGGTAGACAGCTAAGGATGTGAACCAAACAGGCTTGCTTACTAAACTCCAGGTTTAGAGGGTGTACCTATCCAGCTAAAACCTCCCATGTTAAACTCAGCATCTGGTCCAAAAATTGTTCTCAGGTGGTAGGCTGGTTCACGGAGAGGAAGGAATGAGGAGTCAAGTCAAGCCTGTTTAATTTATTCACCCTCATTTTAACCACTCAGTTGAGATCTCCTCTGACAGGGAACAGTGAGTGAAGAAGGTAAAGAGGGATCAGGAGTGTTTAGGGTGATGTTTTTCTCTTGGAAACTAGAAGTGGGAAAGATGGTCTGCTCTAACACTGGGCCAGGTGCCATATGATACAGTATTTTGGGGAGTTCCTGCCATGGTTGCTTCTTTCTGTTTCTAGACAAACATAGGATTCATGGGTGTGTGCTTTTCGAATGACTCTGACCCTGCTGTGTTTCCATAAGGGAGTTATTTTGAGGCCACCAGGATCTGTATATCTGATATCTGAAGGATAGTGATAACAGCAACCAGCAGTTGTGTTGCTCCTCTCAGGGTCATAGAACAAACTAACCACAAGTTCTACTATTTTTTTTTTTTTTGCACCCAACTCCCAGAGGTCTTGTTTTATCAACCTAGGCCTCTTGATGAAGGTGAAAGAGGAGAGTGAAAAAGCTGGCTTAAAAGTCAACATTCAAAAACTAAGATCATTGCATCTGGTCCCATGATTTCACTGCAAATAGATGGGGGGAAATTGGAAATGATGGCAGATTTCCTTTTCTTGGGCTCCAAACTCACTGTGGATGGTGACTGCAACCATGAAATTAAAAGACACTTGCTCCTTGAAAGAAAAGGTATGACAAACCTAGACTGTATTAAAACGTGGGGACATCACTTTGCTGACAAAGGTCTATAGAGTCAAAGTTATGATTTTTCCAATAGTCATGTATGGATGTGAGAGTTGGAACATAAAGAAGGCTGACTGCTGAAGAATTGTTGCTTTCGAATTGTGGTGCTGGAGAAGACTCTTGAGAGTCCCTTGGACAGCAAGGAGAACAAACCAGTCCATCCTAAAGGAAATCTGTCCTGAATATTCACTGGAAGGACTGATGCTGAAGTTGAAGCTCCAATACTTTGGCCACCTGATGTGAAGAACTGACTCATTTGAAAAGACCCTGATGCTGGGAAAGATTAGTACAGGAGTAGAAGCAGGCGGCAGAGGATGAGATGGTTGGATGGCATCATTGACTCAATGGACATGAGTTTGAGCAGACTCTGGGAAATAGTGAAGGACAGGGAAGCCTGGCATGCTGCAGTCCATGAGGGCACAAAGAGTCGAACACAACCAAGCAACAGAACAACAACAACAACATATGTTGCTGGTAGGCAAGTAAAATGGTAAGTTACTCCAGAGAGCAAGAAAATAATTTGGCAATTTATCTTAAAATTAAACATCTAACTATCATATGACCCAGCAATAGCATACTTGGGAAATTTATCCCAGAGAATAAAAGTTGTTTTCACACAAAATCCCAAACATAGCAACTTTAAGAGTGCTCGGGCTGTGATAACAAAATAACAAAAACTAGGTGACTTAAACAACAGAAATATATTTTTCAACAGACATGAGTTTGAGAAAACTCCAGGAGATAGTGAAGGACAGGGAATTCTGTAGTTCATGGGGTCGCAAAGAGTTGGACATGACTTAGCAACTGAACAACAACAGACATATTCGTATTCCAATTTTACTTCTACCACTTCCAAACAGGATGACTTTGGATAATTTCATTTTCTAAGCTCTAGTTTTCTCATCTGTAGAATGGGTATAACAGCTTGGAATAAAAGTTATGAGCAACCTAGACAGCATATTAAAAAGCAGAGACATTACTTTGCCAACAAAGTTCTGTCTAGTCAAAGCTATGGTTTATCTAGTAGTCATGTGTGGATGTGAGAGTTGGACTATAAAGAAGGCTGAGCACTGAAGAATTGATGCTTTTGAACTGTGGTGTTGGAGAAGACTCTTGAGAGTCCCTTGGACTGCAAGGAGATCCAACCAGTCCATCCTAAAGGAAATCTGTCCTGAATATTCATTGGAAGGACTGATGCTGAAGCTGAAACTCCAACACTTTGGCCACCTGATGTGAAGAACTGACTCATTTGAAAAGACCCTGATGCCAGGAAAGATTGAAGGCGGGAGGAGAAGGGGATGACAGAGGATGAGATGGTTGGATGACATCACCAACTCGATGGACATGAGTTTGAGCAAGCTCCGGGAGTTGGTGATGGACAGGGAAGCCTGATGTGCTGCAGTCTATGGTGCCGCAAAGAGTTGTTCACAAGTGAGCAACTGAACTGAATTGAACTGAGAATGCAGTGATGCACAAAGTGCTTAAGATAGTGCCTGTCCTGTAGTAAGTTCTTAATGAATTGTTTCTATGATTGCTCATATTTTCCCCCTGCTTCTCTGCTTCGTGGAAGCCCATCTCCTCTGCCAATTGAAAGCCTACATCTTATCAAACGTGCCTTTTCATCATCTTCTAGTGTATATGGGCCTTTTTCTTCTCTGGACTCTTATCTTCATAGCCTGTATCAGATAATTTCATATTATTGCATCATTAATGGTGTGTATCATTCTGTGGCTATTTTCAACTGAAATATAGCTGGAGTCTTCGTGGCTAGGAAGCTCATCTCATATTTTTTAAAGTAATGTGAGATATAGAGCATGGTGACTATAGTTAACAATATTGTATTATATACTTGGAAGTTGCTCAAAGAGTATATCTTAAATGCTCTAACCACACAAGAAAGGTAATTATGTGAGGTGATGGAGGTGTGATTATTATACTCATATCACAATATATATCTACATCAAATCATCACACTGTATATTAAAAAATTACAATGTTTTATGTCAGTTATATCTCTATGAAACTGAAAAAATACAAAATAATATAAATGCACATAATATAGTTTCTGGCACATAGTAGGAGCTCAAGATATTACTTCTTTCTATTCTTCTTCTCCTTCCTCTTTTCTCCTCTTTCTCTTTTTGCTCTCCCTCCTTCCTATCTACTGCACTGGAAGCACCCAGTGCAGTCCTGAAGGCCCCACAAAATGCTGGTACAGTTCTTATCCACAAGAATTGTTCAGTAAATATTTTAGGATGACCAGTTAAGTAAGAAGTTCTGCCATATCAGAATCTCAGCTGGCTTCATAGTAGAAATTGGCATGCTGATCCTAAAATTCATATGGAAGTACATGGAATTACATGGTATTCATATGGAATTACATATGGAATAGCCAGAATACTATGGCAAATACTATGCAATGCCAAAGAATGCTCAAACTACCACACAACTGCACTCATCCCACATGCTAGTAAAGTAATGCTCAAAATTCTCCAAGCCAGGCTTCAGTAATTCGTGAACTGAACTTCCAGATGGACAAGCTGGTTTTAGAAAAGACAGAGGAGCCAGAGATCAAATTGCCAATATCCACTGGATCATCGAAAGAGCAAAAGAGTTCCAGAAAAACATCTATTTCTGATTTATTGACTATGCCAAAGCCTTTGACTGTGTGGATCACAATAAACTGTGGAAAATTCTTAAAGAGATGGGAATACCAGGCCCCCTGACCTGCCTCTTGAGAAACCTGTATGCAGGTCAGGAAGCAACAGTTAGAACTGGACATGGACCAACAGACTGGTTCCAAATAGGAAAAGGAGTACGTCAAGGCTGTATATTGTCACTCTGCTTATTTAACTTCTATACAGAGTACATCATGAGAAACACTGGACTGGAAGAAGCACAAGCTGGAATCAAGATTTCTGGGAGAAATATCAATAACCTCAGATATGCAGATTACACCACCCTTATGGCAGAAAGTGAAGAACTAAAAAGCCTCTTGATGAAAGTGAAAGAGGAGAGTGACAAAGTTGGCTTAAAGCTCAACATTGAGAAAACTAAGATCATGGCATCCGGTCCTGTCACTTCATGACAAATAGATGGGGAAACAGTGGAAACAGTGGCTGACTTTATTTTTTGGGGCTCCAAAATCACTGCAGATGGTGATTGCAGCCATGAAATTAAAAGATGCTTACCCCTTGGAAGGAAAGTTATGACCAACCTAGACAACATATTAAAAAGCAGAGACATTACTTTGTCAACATAGATCCATCTAGTCAAGGCTATGGTTTTTCCAGTAGTCATGCATGGATGTGAGAGTTGGACTGTAAAGAAGGCTGAGCGCAGAAGAGTTAATGCTTTTGAACTGTGATTTTGGAGAAGACTCTTGAGAGTCCCTTGGACTGCAAGGAGATCCAACCAGTCCATCCTAAAGGTTAGTCCTGGGTGTTCATTGAAAGTTTCATTAAAAGCTGAAAGTTTCATTAAAGCTGAAACTCCAGTACTTTGGCCACCTGATGCGAAGAGCTGACTCATTGGAAAAGACCCTGATGCTGGGAGGGATTGGGGGCAGGAGGAGAAGGGGGCGACAGAGGATGAGATGGTTGGATGGCATCACCGACTCAATGGACATAAGTTTGGGTAAACTCTGGGATTTGGTGATAGACAGGGAGGCCTGACGTGGTGTGGTTCAGTTCAGTTCAGTCTGTCAGTCATGTTCAACACTTTGTGATCCCATGGGCTGCAGCATGCCAGGCCTCCCTGATGTTCAGCTTCAACATCAGTCCTTCCAAATAACACCCAGGACTGATCTCCTTTAGGATGGACTGGTTGGATCTCCTTGTAACCCAAGGGACTCTCAAGAGTCTTCTCCAACACCACAGTTCAAAAGTATCAATTCTTCAGTGCTCAGCTTTCTTTATAGTCCAACTCTCACATCCATACATGACTACTGGAAAAACCATAGCCTTGACCTTTGGTGACAAAGTAATGTCTCTGCTTTTTAAAATGCGTCTAGGTTGGTCATAACTTTCCTTCCAAGGAGTAAGCATCTTTTAATTTCATGGCTGCAATCACCATCTGCAGTGATTTTGGAGCCCCCAAAAATAAAGTCAGCCACTATTTCCACTGTTTTCACATCTATTTGCCATGAAGTGATGGGACCGGATACCATGATCTTAGTTTTCTGAATGTTGAGCTTTAAGCCAACCTTTTCACTCTCCTCTTTCACTTTCATAAAGAGACTCTTTAGTTCTTCTTCACTTTCTCCCTGCAGTTCATGGGGTCGTGAAGAGTTGGATATGACTGAGTGACTGAACTGAACTGAACTGAATAGCCAAGGGTTTCCCTGATAGCTCAGCTAGCAAAGGATCTGCCTGCAATATAAGAGACCCTGGTTTGATTCCTGGGTTGGGAAGATCTGCTGGAGAAAGGATAGGCTACCCACTCCAGTATTCTTGAGCTTCCCTGGTGGCTCAGCTAGTAAAGAATCCACCCGTATTGCAGGAGACCTGGGTTCAGTCCCTGGGTATGGAAGATCTCCTGAAGAAGGGGAGATGTCCTGAAGAAGAATACCCACTCCAGTATTCTGGCCTGGAGAATTCCATGGACTGTATAGTCCATGGGGTTGCAAAGAGTCAGACACAACTGAGCAAGTTTCATTTCACTTTCTGAATAGCCAAAAAAAAAAAAAAATCTTGAAAAAGAACAAAATAGAAAATTCTCACTTCCCTATTTAAAAACTTACTAAAAAGCTGTAGTAATCACACTAGTATGTTACTTGCATAAGGATAGCCATATAAGTGAACAGGCTTCCCTCGTAACTCAGTTGGTAAAGAATCTGTCTGCAAGGCAGGACACCCAGGTTCTATTCCTGGGTTGGGAAGATCCCCTGGAAAAGGGAAATGGCAATCCACTCCAGTATTGTTGCCTGGAGAATCCCATGGACAGAGGAACCTGTCAGGCTACAGTCCATGGGGTTGCAAGAGTCGGACATGACTTAGTGACTAAACCACCACCACATAGGTGAATAGAATAGAATTCAGAGTCCCGAGATAAACTCATAAGTGTATGATCAATTTAATTTCAACAAGGGTGCAAAAATGTTTCGATGAAGAGAAAATATGTTCTCTCCAACAAATGGTGCTGAGACAACTGAATATCCATATGCAAAGGAAATTTGGACCCTTGTCTCACACCATATGTAAAAATTAACTCAAAATGGATCAAAGGCATGAATGTAAGTACTAAAGCTCCAAAATTCTCAGAAGAAACCATAGGAATAAATCTTCATGATTTTGAACTTGGCAATAAATATTTGATATGACATCAAAAGCAAAAGAAAAACAATAGGGAAATTGGAATTCTTGAAAATTTTAAACTTTTCTTAATCAAAAGGCACTATTAAGAAAGTAAAAATACACTTGGAGAAGATGATGTTTGTAAATCATATTTCTGATAAAGGACTTTTATCTAGAGTGTATAAAGAATATTTAATAGTCAGCAATATAAAGACAAGTAACTCAAAATAGACAAAGGATCAGAAAGACTTTCCTCCAAAGCAAATAAGCAAATGGCCAATAAGCATATGAAGAGATGCTCAACAGCATTAGTCACAAAGGAAATGCTAATTAAAACCAAGATGAGATACTACTTCATACCCATTTGTATAGCTATAATAAAAAAGACAGTAACAACTGTTGGTAAAGATATCAACAAAGTGGAAATCTCATACATTATTGGTGGGGATATAAATTGGTGTAACCACTTTAGAAAATATTCTGGAAGTTCTTCAAAAAGTAAAATATAGAGTTACCATTTGGCCTACCAAATCCACTCCTAGGTATATACCCCTCAAACTGAAAAACATATGTTAATAAAAAAAACTGTACACAAATGTATCAGCATTACTATAATAGCACAGGGTGGAAAGAATATGAATGTCCATCAACTGATGAATGAAGAAACAAAATGTGTTATATTTATACAATGGAATATTATTTGACCATAAAAATGAACTCAGTGTTGATTCATGGTATAATATAGATGAACCTTGAAAACACTATAGTAGTGAAAGGAACCAGAAATGAAAGGCCACAGATTGTATGATTCCTCTTATATGAAATATCCAGTATAAGTAAATCTGTAGAGTCAGAAATTAGATTTGAATTTACCTTGTGCTAGTGCAGCAATAATGGTGATAGTTAAAGAGTGAAGGATTTCTTTCCACTCACATAATTTTATTTAATTTTCACATATACCAAATATTTTATTTAATTTTCACATATACCAAATATTTTATTTAATTTTCACATATACCAAATAAAAAAGTATTACTGTTCACATTCTACAGTTAAGGGATCAAAATACTGAACAAAATACTGATCAAAATACTGTAACTTGCTCATAGTTACACAGATAGTATAAGTTCCAAAATGGATTGTGATTTTTGTTGTACAACTCTGAATGTACTAAAAGCCATTGAATTAGAAACTTTATTTTTTTGACAGGTAGGAAGTAGGTTTATTAATATCCTTTGTAAAGAGGTTGCAGGGAAATGGGGTGCAAAATGATGGTCATCATCCCAGGTCTCTGATGAATTCCTGGGACAGGCTACTGAGTAAGCGTCCTTGGCTTCATTCAATAAGAAGTTCTGGATGAGTCATAGTAAAGTGAAAGCAGGAGACACATTCCATAGGCAGAATGCAGTTTATATCAGAAGGTGACAGCCAAAGTCGACATGTTAAATGAGTGAATTGTTTGGTTGGTATGTAAATTATATCTCAGTAAGTCAGTGAGCAAAAACAAAACAAAACAAAGAGAAAACCCCCAAAGTTTATGCTTAATAAGTGATACTATATTTATTCTTCCAATGAAAAAGTCGGAAGATCTGAGTATGCCAGTAACTTTTAAAAGCTCCCCAGTTGATTTTAATATGCACCCATAGCCAAGAGGCTCTTCATTAAGGGAATGATTGATTATATTCTATGTATACTCTGATTAAATGAAGCAGTCAATGGATGTCTGATGGAGGTCAGCTTTGCTTCTGTTGCCTAGAAGGTAGCCATAGTGTATGGAATAGAGGGAGCAGGAGGTGCTCATTTTATCCAAAGACCCAACTCTTTCTCAGGCCCCAGAATGATGTGCAGGATATGACCTTGCTAAGCCCTTCCACTACATACCTATCTGCACCCGGACTACAGGACTGTGCTAAAGAGACAGGACACATATCTGAAGATTAAAGCTCCTTTCAAAGAAGGAGTTCTGCCAACACAAAGCACAATATTATTGCATTTTTCTAAAGTTGTGTGAATTTCCGCATGCCATCTGCCTGTTATGTTTATAAGTTCCTGTCTGAAGTAGGTTTGCATTTATGTTGACAGAATCTGAAGGCAAAATTGTGATGTTGTTCCTCAGAATTAGTATTGTCTTACCAGTGGTGATTTTTTTTTATTATTATGAGTTTTACTTTTCTCCCAGGGAGACCCTACATGAGTGAATCTAATGCATATAAATGAGGGCACTTAGATGCCATCCTTAGCACAAGGTGGTCAGACTGTCAAACTTAATGACTTAATGTAGTGCTAATCAATCCAGCTTGTATAATTTAATGGATATAATTAAAATGTTGAATGGAATAAAATATTTTGCATTTTGAACCATTTTTTTTTCTTTATTCACTTTCATTAAACAGAAGTAAAAAGTGCGTTGTTGCCATTTTATACTTTTGTTAGCCATGCTTGCTAACAGCAAAGCTATTGGGATGGGTACATAGAACTTTTTACCCAGAGATCAGCATTACCACTATTAATCAATTAAAATTCAGTTACAGTTTGCAGCACACAGTTTGTTTTTTTTTTTTTTTTAAATCATAGAACAGTTGTGCTTTGTGCAGTCACATGTAGAGCCAAGACACCTGGGAATTTTCCTGACCCTGGGTCCAGTAGGACCCTTTTGGAAGGGACTGAAAGATCTTTACTGCATCCTGTGCCCCAGACAAAGGCCCTGAGGATAGGACGACTCCCCTCCAAATGCCAGGTAGGATCCCAAGTGCTCTACACAGCACCTGGAATGACCTGACATCTTCCTTTCTCCAGGTCACTTTTTGCTCTTTTGCTGCATTATTTCATTAATGGTCATCCTTCGCGTCATCTGTTCTTGGGCCCCTTTGCTCTTTTAGGCCTTCAATTCTTACCCCCTTGTCCCCAGATCTCATGGTTCCTTTGATCTGTGTCAGTGCATTTTTGTATAACATTCATGGCACAGTTTCCATCTGCTCAGGTTAAAGCAAGATGCAGGGATCTTATTTTACCAAAATTTTCTCTTAAGCGCATGCATGCCCATGTGCACACATGCACGTGTGCACACACACACACAACTTTTCCTTTCCATTCTAACCTCTTAATCCTATAAAGGCATACACTAAGTTTATAGAGGCAACATAGGAAAACTCTAACTAATCACAGAACATTCAAATTCCTGCCCAAAGTACTACATTCTGTTTTTTCTTATTTATAATGATATTATTATTTTAAAGTATAGTTGATTTACAGTGTTGTGTTAGTGTCATGTATACAGCACAGTGATTTGGTTTTATATATATATATATATTTCAGATTCTTTTCACAATAAGTTATTATTAAATATTAAATATAGTTCCCTGTGCTATACAGTAGGTCCTTGTTTACTGTATATGTAGTAGTGTGTATCTACTAGTCCCAGACTCTTAATTTATCTCTCTATCCACCCTCTTTCCCCTTTGGTAACCATAAGCTTGTTTTCTATGTCTGTGAGCCTGTGTTTTTTTTTGTAAATAAGTTCATTTGTATCATTTTTCTTAGATGCCACATATATCATATCATATGATATAGTGTTCAATACTGTGGACAATGCAACTGCCAAAATTAAGAAGGAAGAAACAAGAACAGTGGTGGAATACACAGTGATACATAGTAGATGTTCAGCAAGCATTTGCCTAATGGATTTATTCGTTTCACTCAAAGCTCTGACTTACTTAGTAATTCCATACAACCTTGGAGATAGAAAAATGAGAAAAACCTAAAGCAGTAGGCTTTCTCTCAATAGCATGTTTTATTTGAATGTTCAGAGAAAAAGGCAGAAGAACAACTGAGCACTTTCCCCAGTCATCCAGAAGGTTTGTTCTGGAGTGTTTCTTACACATCAGAATTGCCTGGAGGGCTTGTTAAAACAGATTGCCAAGTGCCACCCTCAGAGTTTCTGATTCACCATATCTGGGATGGTGCACCAACTTCCCTGGTGATGCTGATGCTGTGGGTCACAGGGTGACTATCTTAGCTTGCCTGAAAGTGGGGAGTTTTCCAGAACTTTGGACTCTGAGTGCTTAAAACTATGACAATCTTGGGTACACTTACTGGTCTAGGACCAGACTTTGAGAACCATTAATCTTAAAGGTTGTATGGGAACCAGCAAGGTACTTGACAAGTTCAGATAATATCAATATCCCATAATATCTCAAATCTAGATAGCCAAATACAGTGATTGAGCCAGTCACAGAGGAGGCACTTATAGTTGGAAATTTGGTGTAAGTGGACTGGTTTCTAAGCCTTCTTCGCCACCCGACCCGTCCTCCACCCAAGTCCCTGGACTGGAAGAAACCTCTGGTTCAGCTCTTCCCTGCTCTCCAGGTTGAATCTGCTTTGAAGTAGGGGGCCTAGATCCACCCTGGGAGGCACTGTGTATAGTGCAACTCCTGGGTCAGACAGACCTATGTTCAAATCTGCCACTTCTAAGTCATGCAGCCTTGCTTAAGGCATTCAAATTTCCTGAGCTTCATTTTCATATAGAAAATGAATATTATTAATAAAACGTCTTCCTCATGGACTTCCCTGGTGGCTCAGACGGTAAAGCCTACAATGCGGGAGACCCAGGTTCTATCCCTGGGTCGGGAAGATCCTCTGGAGAAGGAAATGGCAACCCACTCCAGTACTCTTGCCTGGAAAACCCCATGGATGGAGGAGCGTGGTAGGCTACAGTCCATGGGGTTGCAAAGAGTAGGACATGACTGAGCAACTTCACTTCACTTTCCTCACAGGTATTGTTATGAGAACTGTTGTGAGGATTAAAATGAAGGTAAGAATTAAGTCATATGTATGGCTTTCTTGCTGGCTCAGATGGTAAAGAATCTGGCTACAATGCAGGAGACTCAGGTTTGATCCCTGGGTCAGGAAGATCCCTTGGAAGAAGGCACAACGATCCACTCCAGTATTCTTGCCTGGAGAATCCCATGGACAGAGGAGCCTGGCTACAGTTCACGGGTTTGCAAAAATTTGGACACAACTAATTGAGTAACACTTTCACTTTCTTTTCATGGTGCCGAGCACATAGTAGGCCCAAAATAAATAGGAAGTATAATCATAATGCTCCCAAGGTCTAAGGCCCATTAATGCCTAGTTTATGAACTCAGAAAAGATGGAAAGTTTTCCCTTCCCAAAGAGCTATAAAGTCACTGATGTGAGGTACTTTGACTTCATTGTGTGACTTAAAGACTTGAGACCTCTGAAACATGTACATTACTGTATGTAAAATAAATGACCAGTTCAAGTTCAATGCAAGAAGCAGGGCACCCAAAACCGGTGTTCTGGAACAACCTAGAGGGATAGGGTGGGGAGGGAGGTTGGAGGGGTGTTCAGGATGGGGTGGAAACATGTATACCTGTGGCCAAGTCATGCTGATGTATGGCAAAAACCATCACAATATTGTGAAGTAATTATTCTCCAGTTAAAATTAATTAATTAATTTTAAAAAAGAACTCAGTGAAAGAACAGAAGAGAATTCAAAGATAGAAATTAGGTGGCAAAAAAAATTCAGAGAAAAATAACTCTTCTGCTTAACTAGAGACTAAGCAGTTTAATGAATTAAGAATCATTTAAAACATTTTCAGTTAACAGACCTCCCTACATCTACGTAACCACTCTCAGCCACATTTTTAAGTAGGCAAAGTTTGTTTTCCTCACTGGAATCCTGTGCTTGCCCAGGACCACCTTTCACATAGGGCTCAGTCTAGTGGCAACTGGTGCCTGCTAAACATCCTATAGTGCATGGGGCTGCCCTTCAACAACAGAATTATCTGATGTCAAATGTCATTAATCCCACAATTAAGAAACTATTTTATGCCTTCAGTACTCAAATTGCTGACAGAGGACCTTGTGTTCTGCTTTGTAACCTCTGGGCCAATGTCTTCCTAGAACAAGTTTCATCCAAGATTTGGGACCCTTTTAGAAGCATTGAACAAACATGAATATACTATGGTCTGGAATTCCAAACAGTTTAAGATACAAGTCTTATAAAATGTTTATAAATATTAGCCACATAGTATTCTCATGGGGGTGAAAAGTATTATGGTGGGCAGGTAGTAATACTTTTTTATTATGGGGAAATATATTCAAAATAAAATTTACCATTTAACCATTTTTAAGTGTACAGTTCAGTGACATTAAGCCCACATTCATTGTTGTGCAGCCCTCACCACCATCCATTGCCAGAACTTTTTCATCTTCCCTAAATGAAGCTCTGGGTCTCTGTCCCTGTGGAATTCGAGAAAAACATCAACTTCTGCTTTCTTCTGCTTTGTTGACTATGCCAAAGCCTTTGACTGTGTGGATCCCAACAAACTGTGGAAAATTCTTCAAGAGATGGGAAGACCAGACCACCTGACCTGCCTCTTGAGAAATCTGTATTCAGGTCAAGAAGCAGCAGTTAGAACTGGACATGGAACAACAGACTGGTTCTAAACTGGGAAAGGAGTATGTCAAGGGTGTATATTGTCACCCTGCTTACGTAACTTATATGCAGAGTACATCATGTGAAATGCTTGACTGGATGAAGCACAAGCTGGAATCAAAATTGCCGGGAGAAATATAAATAAACTCAGATATGCAGATGACACCACCCTTATGGCAGAAAGTGAAGAAGAACTAAAGAGCCTCTTAACGAAAGTGAAAGGGGAGAGTGAAAAAATTGGCTTAGAACTCAACATTCAGAAAACAAAGATCATGGCATCCAGTCCCATCACTTCATGGCAAATAGATGGGAAACATTGGAAACAGTGACAGGCTTTGTTTTCTTGGGCTCCAAAATCACTTCAGATGGTGACTGCAGCCATGAAATTAAGAACACTTGCTCCTTTGAAGAAAAGTTATGTGAGACAGCCAAAGAGACACAGATGTAAAGAACAGTCTTTGGGACTCTATGGGAGAAGGCAAGAGTGGGATGATTTGAGAGAATAGAATTGAAACATATATATTATCATATGTGAAACAGATCGCCATTCCAGGTTTGATGAATGAGACAGGGTGCTCAGGGCTGGTGCACTGAGATGACCCTGAGGGATGGGATGGGGAGGGAGGTGGGAGGTGGTTTCAGGATGGGGAACACATGTACACCCATGGCTGATTCATGTCAATGTATGGCAAAACCCACTACAATATTGTAAAGTAATTAGCCTCCAACTAAAATAAATTAATTAATTAAAAAAAAGAAAAGCTATGACCAATGTAGACAGCATATTAAAAAGCAGAGACATTACTTTACCAACAAAGGTCTGTCTAGTCAAAGCTATGGTTTTTCCAGTAGTCAAGTATGGATGTGAGATTTGGACTATAAAGAAAGCTGAGTGCTGAAGAATTGATGCTTTTGAACTGTGGTGTTAGAGAAGACTCTTGAGAGTCCCTTGGGCTTCAAGGAGATCAGACAGTCAGTCCTAAAGGAAACCAGTCCTGAATATTCATTGGAAGGACTGATGTTGAAGCTGAAACTCCAATACTTTGGCCACCTGATGTGAAGAACAGACTCATTGGAAAAGACCCAGATGCTGGGAAAGATTGAAGGTGGGAGGAAAAAGGGACGACAGAGGATGAGATGGTTGGATGGCATCACTGACTCAATGGACACACGTTTGAGCAAGCTCCAGGAGTTGGTGATGGACAGGGAGGCCTGGTGTGCTGCAGTCCATGGGATTGCAAAGAGTTGGACATGACTGAGTGACTGAACTGAACTGAACTGAAGCTCTACACCTATTAAACAATAACTCCTTGCTTCCCAGCCCCTGACAACCACTTTTCTACTTTCTATCTAGGCCTAGAATTTGCCTATTCTAGATTTCTCATATAAGTGGAACCATACAGTATTTGTCTTCTTGAAACTGGCTTATTTCACTTATCATAGTATTTTCAAAATTCATTCATGTGGTAGCATGTATCATAATTTTCCTCCTTTTAAAGAATGAATAATCTTTTTTATGAATATACCACATTTTAAAAAATTAATTCATCTATTGATGAACATTTGGCTTCTTTCCACCCTTTGGCTATTGTGAATAATTTTGATATGAATATGGTTGTACAAAATATGTTTGAGACCCTGTTTTTAGTTCTCTTAGATATATACCCAGAAGTAGAATTGCTGGATTGCATAGTGATTCTATTTAATTTTGTAAGTAACTACCATCCTGTTTTCCACAGCAGCAGCAGCACCATTTTACCCTCCCATCAATAGTGCACAGGGCCTTCAATTTCTCCACATTCTTGCCAACACTTGCTATTTTCTGTTGTGTTTTGTTTTTGTTAATCATCTAAGTAAGTATGAAGTAATAGTTCATTTGGTTTTGATTTCTAATTCCCTAATGATTTGTTTATGTGACTTTTCCTTGTGACTTTTGGCCATCTGTTTATCTTCTTTAGTGAAATGTCTATTCAAGTTATTTGCTCATTTTAAATTAGAATGTTTGTACTTTTTTGTTATTGTTGTTGAGTTGGAAATGTACAACCACTGAAGCAAAAACATTCTGGGCGTTCTCTGCTTTTCTGGCTCTGTCCTTGGAACACTGGGGTGGTCTAGCTCCCTCACCCCTGTTTTTATCAGTGAAGACCTTGGGGAATCTAGACCCTAAGACCTTGCTCTCAGCTCTTGGTTATCTGGTGATAAATTTCATACTAATAATTTCAGGCTAAAAATGGGCTAATAAAAGAACTTCCAGCTCATAATTGCATTCAAGAGTGTGGTTCTTGGATAAGATGCCCAAAGAAATGAGTTTCACTTGGTGAAATTTCTGGTACCTGGGGGAAATTAACTTTGAGTAGAGCAACTTTCAGTTTTATCTTCACACTGTTTAGGCAATGCTGTACTTCACTTATTTAATTTTCACACATTGCATGTCTTTTTCTCCAACTCTTTGAACTTTATGATAGAAAAAACTAATAACCTCTGCATTTGTGTTGAAGAATAGCTGGGTTCATCATAAAGAGCTTAAGGATATGTTTTTATTTAATTTTCTTTACCAACAGATTAAGAGTTTGCATACAATGTGATTCTCTGTACTTTAAAAAAATGTGTTTAAATTTACTCATGGAAACTGAGGAGGTTTGGGACAGAAGATTGTGTTTCTGCAGCTCATAAACTTACTCTTGCCAAAACATGTTGGATTCTGTGCATGGGCAGTCAGTAGTTGCTATGCTTTTTTTTAGAGGTGGGACTCTGCCTCATTTGCACACATGATGTCTTTATTTTTTATGAGAGGATTAATCATAGCTATGATTTCTATTGCTCTTACCGTGTACCAGGTACTGTTGTAACCTCTTTCTCTCTCAATCTCCCTAAAGGCTTGGAACCTATTTCCAGAGCTTTCATAGGTCTCTTTCTAGGGTCTGGTCTCCCAAAGGCAGACTATACTGTTAGTGTGTATACATCTAGGCCCCAGAATGATATTGTGGGATGTGTGAGTGAATCTTTCACAGTCAGCCTAGAGTGTTCACTCGTATATACCAGACAGGATCATGTAGTATTCATCCAGGAGTGGGAAGAGAAGGGAGGTAGGCCAGCTTTCTTCGTGTTGCCAAATGTTTATGAACTCTAAGGAGCTCAAGAATTCTTCAAACCTGAACTTCCAAGTTGTTACGTAGGAATATTTATCAAGGTAGGAAGACAGAACATATTTTATTTAACAGTTTGTTAAACTTATTTGGACACATGGTATATAGACCTCCATTTGTACACTTGTCCCCATCCCACACACATGTTGGGAACAGGCTTGTTTAAAGCTATGAATATGATGTAACCGGAAGGTTTGAATAGGCTATCAGTGAGGTGGGGTGGTAGTGGTTGGTGAGGGGAGGGGAAGGCAAGGAGGACACATACCTAACTGAGGCAAGATTATCACTGTTCCTTAGAGCTGTAGACTTCTCAGGTGGTGCTGGTAGTAAAGAATCCGCCTGCCAATGCAGGAGACATAAGAGTCATGGGTTCGATCCCTGAGTCAGGAAGATCCCTGGAGAAAGAAATGGCTACCCACTCTAGTATTCTTGCTTGGAAAATTCCATGGACAGAGGAGCCTGGTGGGCTACAGTCCATGGGGTCGCAAAGAGTTGAGTGTGATTGAGTGTGTGCACACACACACACACATGCACACACACACACACACACACACACACACACACACAGCTATATATGGACAGCTCCAATAAGATGAGTGGTTTAATTCAGAGTAGTTTTTGTTTTTTAGGCAGCAGTAAAGGGCCACTTTATTTTTTTTTAATTTATTTTTTAGTTTTTGGCTAAGTTGTGTCCTTGTTGCCACACTCCGGCCTTCTCTAGTTTCAGCTAGTGGAGGCTACTCTTCTTTGTGGTGCGCATGCTTCTCATTGTGCTGGCTTCTCTCATTGTGGAGCATGGACTTTAGTAGTTGTGTTGCATGGGCTTTTTTGCTCTGCAGCACATGGCATCTTCCTGCACCAGGGATTGAACTCATGTGCCTTGCATTGGCAGTCAGATTCTTAACCACTGGGCCACCAGGGAAGGCCCAGTACATATAGCTTTGAACCAGACTCTCTGGGTTTTAATCCTGGTTCTACAATTTGTTAGCTCTAAAACCTTGAGCAAGTTGCTTTCTCTGTTTCTCAGTTTTCTTATTTGTAAAATGGGGATGATATTTATTGTATCTTCAGTTCAGTTCAGTCACTCTGTCGTGTCCAACTCTTTGTGACCCCATGAACTGCAGCACTCCAGGCCTCCCTGTCCATCACCAGCTTGAAAGGTTGTTGCTAAACCACGAAAAGACGCCGGGATTCTTGGCCTCCTGAGGAGAAGAATTCAATCCGGGGCCAGAGACGAGGCTTGATCGCTCAGAGCTTTTGTGTAATAAAGTTTTATTAAAGTATAAAGGAGATAGAGAAAGCTTCTGACATAGCATCAGAAGGGGGCAGAAAGAGTACCCCCCTGCTAGTCTTAAGCTGGATGTTATATAGTCACTAGCAGTTTGTTAATGAAAGAAAGGAATGTCTTAAAACTCAGAATGGCACCAGTCCCCTCATCCATAAGATGTATTTTGGAATAATCTTGGCACCACACAAGTCATTCTAGGCCATAAAATGATTGACTTGAATCTTGTAGAAAGGCAGGTTACCATACAAATAGTTTTGTTTACATAGATTAGGGGAACAATGCCTGAGTATAACATAATGGTTTGTCAAGTAGGTTCTGAGCCATGAGGCAAAACCAACTTGAAGACAGAGTCTGGGGTAAATGCATAGTGCATTAACATAGCTTAAGACAAACATTTCCATAAGAAGAATGCATTTGTTAACTCAATGTTTGAGAATAGTTAACTTCAGGCAGAAGCAGGTGTCATTATGGCAACACAGTATTTTAAGAGAAACCTCCTTTTAAATTTGTATAGAGAAGGGAAAAAAATATATATCACTAGTTTGTTTCCTCCTGCCGCTTAAAAAGATAAAAATGTCTGACACTTGCAGCCTATTTCCTCCATTTGGAGACCCCTGGCCTTCCTGCATGTTACCCTCTCAAGCTCCTGGAGCCTGCTCAAACTCATGTCCATTGAGTCTGTGATGCCATCCAACCATCTCATCCTCTTCTCCCACTTTCTCATCCCACCTTCAATCTTTCCCAGTATCAAGGTCTTCTCAAATGAGTCAGTTTTTCGATCAGGAGTCCAAAGTATTGGAATTTCAGCTTCAGTATCAGACCTTCAAATGAACATTAAGGACTGATTTCCTTTAGGTTGGAATGGTTGGATCTCCTTGCAGTCCAAGGGACTCTAAAGAGTCTTCTCCAACACCACAGTTCAAAAGCATTGATTCTTCGGTGCTCAGCTTTCTTTATATTCCAACTATCACATCCATACATGACTACTGGAAAAACCATAGCCTTGACTAGATGGACTTTTGTTGGCAAAGTAATGTCTCTGCTTTTTAATATGCTGTCTAGGTTGGTCATAACTTTTATTCCAAGAAGCAAGCGTCTTTTAATTTCATGGCTGCAGTCACCATCTGCAGTGATTTTGGAGCCCCCCAAAATAAAGTCTGTCACTGTTTCCACTGTTTCCCCATCTATTTGCCATGAAGTGATGGGACCAGATGCCATAATCTTAGTTTTCTGAATGTTAAGTTGTGTTTTTTTTTTTTAATTTATTTTAATTGGAGGCTAATGACTTTACAATACTGTAGTGGGTTTTGCCATACATTGACATGAATCAGCCATGGGTGTACATGTGTTCCCCATCCTGAACCCCCCTTCAACCTCCCTCCCCATCCCATCCCTCAGGGTCATCTCAGTGCACCAGCCCTGAGCACCCTCTCTCATGCATTGAACCTGGACTGGTGATCTATTTCACATATGATAATATATATGTTTCAATTCTATTCTCTCAAATCATCCCACTCTCGCCTTCTCCCACAGTGTCCAAAAGTCTGTCCTTTACATCTGTGTCTTTTTCACTGTCTCGCATATAGGGTCATTGTTACCATCTTTCTAAATTCCATATATATGTGTTAATATACTGTATTGGTGTTTTTCTTTCTGACTTACTTTGCTCTGTATAGTAGTCTCCCATTTCATCCACCTCATTAGAACTGATTCAAATGCATTCTTTTTAATAGCTGAGTAATGTCCCATTGTGTACCACAGCTTTCTTATCCATTCATCTGTCAATGGACATCTAGGTTGCTTCCATGTCCTGGCTATTGTAAACAGTGCTGCAATGAACATTGGGGTACATGTGTCTCTTTCAATTATGGTTTCCTCGGTGTATATGTCTAGCAGTGGGATTGCTGGATCATATGGCAGTTCTATTTCCAGTTTTTTTAAAGAAATCTCCACACTGTTCTCTATACTGACTGTACTAGTTTGCACTCCCACAAACAGTGTAGGAGGGTTCCTTTTCCTCCACACCCTCTCCAGCATTTATTGTTTGTTGACTTTTTGATAGCAGACATTCTGACAGGCGTGAGATGGCACCTCACTGTGGTTTTGATTTGTATTTCTCTGAAAATGAGTGATGTTGAGCATCTTTTCATGTGTTTGTTAGCCATCTGTATGTCTTCTTTGGAAAAATGTCTGTTTAGCTCTTTGGCCCATTTTTGATTGGGTTGCTTGTTTTTCTGGAATTGAGCTGCAGGAGTTGTTTGTGTATTTTTGAGATTAATTATTTGTCAGTTGCTTCATTTGCTATTATTTTCTCCCATTCTGAAGGCTTTCTTTCCCCCCTTATCATTTCCTTCATTGTGCAAAAACTTTTAATTTAAATTGATCCCATTTGTTTATTTTTGGTTTTATTTCCATTACTCTGGGAGGTGGGTCAAAGAGGATCATGCTATGATTTACATCAGAGAGTGTTTTGCCTATGTTTTCCTCTAGGAGTTCTATAGTTTCGGTCTGACATTTAGATCTTTAATCCATTTTGAGTTTATTTTTGTTTATGGTGTTAGAAAGTGTTCTAGTTTCATTTTTTTACAAGTGGTTGACCAGTTTTCCCAGCACCACTTGTTAAAGAGATTGTCTTTTCTCCATTGTATATTCTTGCCTCCTTTGTCAAAGATGAGGTATACATAGGTGCGTGGATTTATCTCTGGGCTTTCTGTTTTGTTCCATTGATCTATGTTTCTGTCCTTGTGCCAGTACCATACTGTCTTGATGACTGTAGCTTTGTAGTATAGCCTGAAATCAGGCAGGTTGATTCCTCTAATTCCATTCTTCTTTGTCAAGATTGCTTTGGCTATTCGAGGTTTTTTGTATTTCCATACAGATTGTGAAGTTATTTGTTCTAGTTCTCAGAAAAATACTGTTGCTATCTTGATAAGGATTGCATTGAATCTATAGATTGCTTTGGGTAGTATACTCATTTTCACTATAATGATTCTTCTGATCCATGCACATGGTATATTTCTCCATTTATTTGTGTCCTCTTTGATTTCTTTCATCAGTGTTTTATAATTTTCTCTATATAAGTCTTTTATTTCTTTAGGTAGATTTATTCCTAAGTATTTTATTCTTTTTGTTGCAATGGTGAATGGTATTGTTTCTTTAATTTCTCTTTCTGTTTTCTCATTATTGGTGTATAGGAATGCAAGGGATTTCTGTGTGTTAATTTTATATCCTGCAACTTTACTATATTCACTGATAGCTCAAGTAATTTTCTGGTGGAGTCTTTAGGGTTTTCAATGTAGAGGATCATGTCATCTGCAAACAGTGAGAGTTTTATTTCTTATTTTAAAATTAGGATTCCATTTACTTCTTTTTCTTCTCTGATTGCTGTGGTTAAAACTTCCAAAACTATGTTGAGTAGTAATGGTGAGAGTGGGCATCCGCGTCTTGTTCCTGACTTTAGGGGAAATGCTTTCAATTTTTCACCATTGAGGATAATGCTTACTGTGGGTTTATCATATATGGCTTTTATTATGTTGAGGTATGTTCCTTCTATTCCTGCTTTTTGGAGAGTTTTAATCATAAATGAGTGTTGAATTTTGTCAAAGGCTTTCTCTGCATCTATTGAGATAATCATATGGTTTTTATCTTTCAATTTGTTAATGTGGTGTATCACACTGATTGATTTGTTACTATTGAAGAATCCTTGCATCCCTGAGATACAGCCCACTTGGTCATCATGTATGATCTTTTTAATATGTTGTTGGGCTCTGCTAGAATTTTGTTGAGGATTTTTTCATCTATGTTCATCAGTGATATTGGCCTGTAGTTTTCTTTTTTTGTGGCATCTTTGTCTGGTTTTGGTATTAGGGTGATGGTGGCCTCATAGAATGAGTTTGGAAGTTTACCTTCCTCTGCAATTTTCTGGAAGAGTTTGAGTAGGATGGGTGTTAGTGCATCCCTAAATTTTTGGTAGAATTCACCTGTGAAGCCATCTGGTCCTGGGCTTTTGTTTGTTGGAAGATTTCTGATTATGGTTTCAATTTCTGTGCTTGTGATGCGTTTGTTAATATTTTCTATTCTTCCTGGCTCAGTTTTGGAAAGTTTTACTTTTCTAAAAATTTGTCCATTTCTTCTAAGTTGTCCATTTTATTGGCACATAGTTGCTGATCATAGTCTCTTATGATCTTTTGTTTCTCTCTGTTGGCTGTTGTGATTTGTCCAGTTTTATTTCTAATTTTGTTTATTTTTTATTCCATTTTTTCTTGATAACTCTGGCTAATGGTTTGTCTATTTTATTTGTCTTCTCAAAGAACCAGCTTTTGGCTTTGTTGATTTTGCCTATGACACTCTTTGTTTCATTTGCATTTATTTCTGCTCTAATTTTTAAGGTTTCTTTCCTTCTGCTAACCCTGGGGTGCTTCATTTCTTCTTTTTCTAGTTGTTTTAGGTGTAGAGTTAGGTTATTTTTTTGATTTCTTTCCTGTTTCTTGAGGTAGGCTTGTATTGCTATGAATCTGAATCCCATAGGTTTTGGGTTGTTATGTTTTAATTATCATTCGTTTCTATGCATATTTTGATTTATTTTTTGATTTCTTCTGTGATTTGTTGGTTACTCAGATGTTTGTTGTTTAGCCTTCATATGTTTGTATTTTTAATAGTTTTTTTTCCTGTAGTTGACATCTAATCTTACTGCATTGTGATCAGAAAAGATGCTTGAGATGATTTCAATTTTTTTGAACTTACTAAGGCTACATTTATGGCCCAGGACATGATCTATCCTGCAGAAGGTTTCGCGTGCACTTGAGAAAAACCTGAAATTCATCGTTTTTTGGAGAAATGTCCTATGGATATCAATTAGGTCTAACTGGTCCATCATATCATTTAAAGTTTGTGTTTCCTTGCTAATTTTCTGTTTGGTTGATCTATCCACAGGTGTGAGTGGGGTATTAAATTCTACCACCATTATTGTGTTACTGTTAATTTCCCCTTTCATACTTGATAGCATTTGCCTTACATATTGCAGTGCTCCTATGTTGGGTGCATATATATTTATAATTGTTATATCTTCTTCTTGGATTGATCCTTTGATCATTATGTAGTGTCCTTCTTTGTCTTCTTTCATGGCCTTTATTTCAAAGTCTATTTTATCTGATATGAGTATTGCTACTCCTGCTTTCTTTTGGGCTTCATTTGGATGAAATAATTTTTCCATCCTTTACTTTCAGTCTGTATGTGTCTCTAGGTTTGAGGTGGGTCTCTTGTAGGCAGCATATATAGGGGTCTTGTTTTTGTATCCATTCAGCCAGTCTTTGTCTTTTGGTTGGGGCATTCAACCCATTTACATTTAAGGTAATTATTGATAAGTATGATCCCTTTGCCATTTACTTTGTTGTTTTGGGTTTGAGTTTATAAACCTTTTCTGTGTTTCCTGTCTAGAGAAAATCCTTTAGCTTTTGTTGAAGAGCTGGTTTGGGAGTGCTGAATTCTTTGAGCTTTTGCTTGTCTGTAAAGCTTTTGATTTCTCCTTCATATCTGAATGAGATCCTTGCTGGGGACAGTAATCTGGGTTGTAGGTTTTTCTCTTTCATCAGTTTAAATATGCCCTTCCATTCCCTTCTGGCCTGAAGAGTTTCTATTGAAAGATCAACTGTTATCCTTATGGGGATCCCCTTATAAGTTATTTGTTGTTTTCCCCTTGCTGCTTTTAATATTTGTTCTTTGTGTTTGATCTTCTTTAACTTGATAAATATGTGTCTTGGAGTGTTCTGGCTTGGGTTGTTTCTTTTTGGGACTCTCTGAGTTTCTTGGAGTTGGGTGGCTATTTCCTTCCCAATTTTAGGGAGGTTTTGAACTATTATGTCTTGAAGTATTTTCTCATGGCCTTTCTTTTTGTCTTCTTCTTCTGGGACTCCTATGATTCGAATGTTGGGGTGTTTCACATTGTCCCAGAGGTCTCTGAGGTTGTCCTCATTTCTTTTAATTCTTTTTTCTTTTTTCCTCTCTACTTCATTTATTTCCATCATTCTATCTTCCACCTCACTTATCCTATCATCTGCCTCTGTTATTCTACTGTTGGTTCCCTCCAGAGTGATTCTGATATCAGTTACTGCATTATTCATTATTGATTGACTCTTTTTTATTTCTTCTGGGTCCTTTTAAAACTTTTTTGCATCTTCTCAATCCTTGTCTCCAGACTATTTATCTGTAATTCCATTTTGTTTTCAAGATTTTGGATTAATTTTACTATCATTATTCTGAATTCTTTTTCAGGTAGTCTCCCTATCTCCTCCTCTTTTGTCTGGTTTGGTAGGCTTTTATCATGTTTATTTACCTGCTTTTTCATCTTGTTTAGGTTGCTGTGTTTGAGGTGGCCTTTCTGTATGCTAGAAGTTTGTGGTTCCTCTTTATTGTGGAGTTTTGTCCCTGTGGGTGGGGTTGGATGAATGGCTTGTCAAGGTTTCCTGGTTAGAGAAGCTTGCATCAGTGTTCTGATGGGTGAAGCTGGAGTGTCCAGTAGTGAGTTTTGAGATGTCTATGGGTTTGGTGTGACTTTTGGCCGCCTGTATTTTTGTGCTCGGGGTTATGTTCCTGTGTTGTTGGAGATATAGCTTGGTATGTCTTGCTGTGAAACTTGTTCACTCTTGGGTGGAGCTTGGTTTCAGTGTAGGTATGGAGGCTTTTGGATGAGCTCTTCTCGATTAATGTTCCCTGGAGTCAAGAGTTTTCTGGTGTTCTCAAGTTTTAGATTTAGGCCTCCTGCCCCTGACTTTCAGTCTTATTCTTACAGTAGCCTCAATACTTCTCCATCCATACAGCACTGATGATAAAACATCTAGTGAATGTTGAAATGGTGAAAAGATTCTCCACAGTGGGGGACAATCATAGAGATTCACAGAGTTACATGGAGAAGAAAAGAGGGAGGATGGAGATAGAGGTGACCAGAAGGAGACGAGGGGGAATCATAAGAGGTTAGAGCAATCTAGCCAGTAATCAATTCCCTATGTGCTGTCCACAGTCTGGAACACTCAGAGAGTTTCACGGAGTTCCATAGAGAAGAGAAGAAGGAAGGAGATAGAGTTGACCAGGAGGAGGGGAGGGTGAGTCAAAAAGAGAGAGGCCAATCTAACCTGTGGTCAGTTCCCTAAGTGTTCTCCACAGCCCAGAATACCCAAAGACATTCACAGAGTTAAGTAGAGAAGAGAAGGGGGTGGGAGCAGATAGTGGTGACCTGGGGAAGAAAAAGGAGAGTCAAAAGGCAAGAGAGCAATGAAGTCAGTAATCACACTCCTAAGTAAAAATGTGTACTGAAGATTGGATTCTTAAAGGTACAGAATTGATAACAAATACCAAAAAGCAAAGATTAAAAATCTAGAGTAGAGGTTAGACTCTCAAAAATACAATATTAAAAAAAATCACAAAAGTTTAAAACAAATATATATATATATATATGAAATTTTCTTTAAAAATAGGGTCTTTTTTCTATGTAATAGTAGGTTTTAAAAATGAAAGTTAAAGGAGTAATAAATAACTTAAAAATAAAAAAATTAAAAAATGATAGTAGTATAATATATCTAAGAATTTCTCTGGAGCTACTGAGGGCAGTGTGGGGTCAGTTAACTTCCTTTTCCAGCTTATGGTTCTCCTCAAGGTCTATAGGTCCCCTCCAATGTAGCCAATGCATGTGTACTCAGTTGCTAAGTCGTGTCTGACTTTTTGTGACCCCATGAGCTGTAGTCCATGGGGCTCCTCTGCCCTTGGAATTTCCCAGGCAAGAATACTGGAGTGGGTTGACATTTCCTTCTCCAGGGGATCTTCCCAACCCAGGGATCAAACCTATGTCTCCTGCACCTCCTACACTGGCAGACAGATTCTTTATCACTGAGCCATTGTGGATGTCATTGTGGTATATAGATATCTTGAGTGAATTCTTAGCCAAAGCCTCCCTATTCCTCTGGCACTTTCCCCAGTTTTCAGGACAATATGCACATCCTAGAAGATGAACAGGGTGGGAAGAGATATTCCTGAGATGAGTTTCTCTGTGAGGTGGGAGGAGGGGGATTTGGCCCGAGGGTTTTCCTCACTCATATTTTGTCTTACAGGGTAGAAGGAAGGCCTGGCTGATGATCCTCTGGGGTGGGTGTTGGCAGTGAGAGTCCCTCAGAGGTAGTCATATCTGCTTGGAAGGCTGGGTAGTCACTTGCTCTGTCATAGACCGAAAACTATGGAATGAACAGCAGTGGTCCTCTATTTTTGACATCTTTTATTATTGACCTGTATATGTTGGGTATTAACTTGATAGAGACTGTGGTAGTAGCCACATTCTACTAGTGGGTGTTCAAATAATATGCCACATAGCTCACATAGTAGTTTCTAAGGGTCAGAGCCCCTAGGTGATAGTGACTTCAGCCAGCACAAACTTCAGGTTGAAGTGCTTTTTCCTAGGCACTTTATAGATCTCAGGTTGCAGAATCCTGGCTCAGACATCTGCATCAATAAGAGATGACTAGGAAGGACTTATGGACACCTGTAGGCATCCCGAGGGTTTCTAGAAATATTCTGTAAAAGGCTGAACTTTCTATATTCAAACAGGTAGAAGCTGAGAGCTATTGTGACTTTGGTAAGAGTATTAATATGGCCTCATTTGTATTCACCAATTGACAAAGGCCAAAACATTTGGGTACTAGAAGGATTTTCAGCAGTGGAAAGACTTGGTTAAATTTAAGATTTCAGATACTCTGATGTTAGTGTAGAAATGGGATAGGAGTTTTGCAGAAGCAGCAATTATGAAGGGATTATGGTAGTGTTCTGGTGCTAAGTGATGAGGGATGGCATTAAGACAGTGAAAGAAGCAATGGGATGGAGGGGAGAGATTTGAAAAAAATAGTTCTGAGAAAGACTCAATAGAACGTGTTTATTTTGATAGAGAAGATAAAGGAGAAGGAGAGGCCAAAGGTAACTCTCCAGGGAAAAGAGAGTTTTGTGAATGAGAGAAGAGGTCAACCAAGTCATTTCCATGATGAAGTCAAGTAAGAGAATAAGTAATACATGTCCACTTAATGGGGAGATTAGGAAGTCAATGGACTTCTGGTGCTTTTTATCCAATGGTCCATTCACTCCTGGCTCTTATTCTTCCTTTATGCTTATTTCTCATGTTCTTGGCCTCATAGAAGTTATACAAGTTGAGTCTGCCTTTTTGTTTTGACCTTTCCTAAAATCAACCCAGATATTCATGACCCAGATAATCACTCACATAGAGCCAGACATCCTGGGATGCGAAGTCAAGTGGGCCTTAGGAAGCATCACTATGAACAAAGCTAGTGGAGGTGACAGAATTCCAGTTGAGCTATTTCAAATCTTGAAAGATGATGCTGTGAAAGTGCTGCACTCAATATGCCAGCAAATTTGGAAAACTCAGCAGTAGCCACAGGACTGGAAAATGTCAGTTTTCATTCAAAATCCAAAGAAAGGCAATGTTAAAGAATACTCAAGCTACTGCACAATTGCACTCATCTCACATGCTAGCAAAGTAATGCTCAAAATTCTCCTAGCCAGGCTTCAACAGTACATGCACTGTGAACTTCCAGATGGTCAAGCTTGACTTAGAAAAGGCAGAGGAACCAGAGATTGAATTGCCAACATCCGTTGAATCATCAAAAAAGCAAGAGAATTCCAGAAAACATCTATTTCTACTTTATTGACTATGCCAAAGCCTTTGTGTGGATCACAACAAATTGTGGAAAATTCTTAAAGAGATGGGAATATCAGACCACCTTGCCTGCCTTCTGAGAAATCTGTATGCAGGTCAAGAAGCAACAGTTAGAACTGGACATGGAACAACAGACTGGTTCTAAATAGGAAAAGGAGTACATCAATGATGTATATTGTCACTCTGTTTATGTAACTTATATGCAGAGTACATCATGAGAAATGCTGGACTGGATGAAGCACAAGCTGGAATCAAGATTTCCAGGAGAAATATAAGTAACCTCAGATACACAGATGATACCACACTTATGGCAGAAAGCAAAGAAGAACTAAAGAGCCTCTTAATGAAAGTGAAAGAGGAGAGTGAAAAAGTTGGCTGAAAACTCAACATTGAGAAAACTAAAATCATGGTATCTGGTCCCATCAGTTCATGGCAAATAGATGGGGAAACAATGTAAACAGTAACAGACTTCATTTTTTTTTTGGGGGGGGGGCTACAAAATCACTTCAGATGATGACTGCAGCCATGAAATTAAAAGACACTTGCTCCTTGGAAGAAAAGGACAGGATATTAAAATGCAGAGACATTACTTTGCCACCAAAGTTCTGTCTAGTCAAAGCTATGGTTTTTCCAGTGGTCATGTATGGATGTGAGAGTTGGACTATAAAGAAAGCTGAGTGCTGAAGAATTAATGCATTTGAGCTGTGGTGTTGGAGAAGACTCTTGAGAGTCCCTTGGATGTCCAACCAGTCCATCTTAAAGGAAATCCCTCCTGAACATTATTTGGAAGGACTGATGCTGAAGCTGAAACTCCAATACTTTGGCCACCTGATGTGAAGAACTGACTCATTTGAAAAGACCCTGATGCTGGGAAAGATTGAAGGTGGGAGGAGAATGGGATGACAGAGGATGAAATGGTTGGATGGCATCACTGACTCAATGGATGTGAGTTTGAGCAGGCTCTGGGATTCGGTGGTGTACAGGGAGGCTTTGCGTGCTGCAGTCCATTGGGTCACAAAGAATCAGACACAACTGAGTGACTGAAATGAACAGAACTAAAAGCTAAACTCCCAACTAAATCTTTTCAGCCCTGGGTCCAATTCCTTTAGGACTCCCCACTTTGCTGACTTTGCTCACTTTGCTGACAAAGGTTCGTATAAGTGAAAGCTATGTTTTTTCCAGTAGTCATGTATGGATGTGAGAGTTTGAACCATAAAAAAGACTGAACATTACATTTAATAATCCATATTTCTCTTGAGAGAAATATGGATTATTAAATGTAACAAAATTACTAAAAATGGGAAAAAGTTTCAAAAGACTGGTTGTCTTCTTGGGCCATTTTTAGGGTTCATCTTTTCTCTTCACCAAAACCCAAGGAAGTAGCACAAGTTGATTTGGGAGTGATCAGTCCAAACCAGAGTTCATAGTGGACCTTAAGGGAGCAACCATCAAGATGGCTTCTAAAGGTAAATCCAGCAAAAAGAATGTATTTGAGCTGAAAACCCGTCAAGGAACAGACTTGCTGATTCAGTCTGACAGTGACACTCTTATAAATGATTGGCTTAATGTTCTCAGTAGTACTATCAGTAATCAGACAGTAGAACCCAATGAAGCAATCAAACAGGAGATACCAGATTCACCAGGAATTGAAAAACTTGATAAAGAAAAGGACCAGAAGAAGCCAAAGAAACTTCTTTCCATGAAAGTATCTAGTATAGATTCTTCAGAACAGGGTAAAAAAAAAACAAGAAAAACTTAAAGAAGTTTCTTACACAATGCCCCACTTTGCAAGCTGTTCGTGAAAAAGGTTCTATTAAAGATCAGGTATTTGGAGCTAATCTTGCTAATCTGTGTCAGAGAGAGAATGGCACAGTGACAAAATTTGTGAAATTATGCATTGAACGTGTTGAGCAATATGGGCTGGATGTTGATGGGATTTACAGAGTTAGTGCAACCTAGCATTGATCCAGAAGCTGAGGTTTGCAGTCAAGCATGATGAGAAATTGGACTTGAAGGATAGTAAATGGGAAGATATTCATGTCATCACTGGAGCCCTCAAAATGTTTTTTTTCGAGAATTACCAGAACCTCTCTTTACACTTAATCATTTTAATGATTTTGTTGATGCAATTAAACAAGAACCGTGACAGCGTGTCTCTGCTGTGAAGGACCTGATCAAACAGTTGCCAAAGTCAAATCAGGACACAATGCAGATTCTGTTCAGACATCTCAAAAGAATTATAGAAAATGGAGGAAAAAACTGAATGACCTATCAGCATAGCGATTGTTTTTGGTACCACTCTGCTCAAGCTAGAGAAGGAGACTGGTAACATAGTGGTCCACACCGTCTACCAGAATCAAATCATAGAATTAATTCTTCTTGAGAAAAATTCCATCTTTGAATGCTGACACTTACTGAAGACAACCTGTGGAATAGAAGCTGGATTTCATCAGATTCCAGATCCTCACACCTGAAGTATTGTATGTTTGGACCAAGCAGTGACTCTTTTCTTCTGCACTTTTCTGAGGGATCAGAAGGGAACAGAAGGGTCCAGATGTGTGTTATTTGCTGCTTTGTTGCAAGTTGATAAACCCGTGTGTACTTTTGAATTAATTTTATCCTGAATGTTTGCATTTCACACTCTGAATTTCATTAAAAAAAAAAAAAATTTAAAACCAGCAATTCTAACCAGTCATATACACTGGGTAATTTGGTAAGAATATATTTTTTTCTCCTCAAACTGGATAATGTAGACTTTCTTCTCACGATTTGATAGATTCATTACTTGATAGAACAACACTTACAATCAGTTATTTTGAAAATGCTCCTGGGCATTTAAAACAAAGTTAAGTATGTCTGTTTTGAAACCTGTGTATTTCTTTTCCAGGGTTTCTGCATGCAGTGGCAGTCTGAGTGCTAGGACCCATTACAACCCAGACAGCATCCCTTGATGAAGGTTGGCTGTCTTCACTGTGTAACATAGCAGCACACTAATAGTATTTAAAACACTGTGATATACTAGAATTGAATTTAGCATAAGCCAGTTCAGGGTATTTTGGGGCTGTCTATACTACACTGACTTGTATCTAGCAATCCTAATTCTCTCTAGTGCCATATTGAGTTCTTGTTATGACCCTGTGGAGAAACGAACTTTCTTTGATATAAGTTCAGGCTGAAGACTGTCTTTCAGCTTATGTATATAATTGTGCTGTATAGTCTCAGAGTACATTCTAATCCTTTGTTTCTAATCACGATACTGGTAATTCTTCTCCATGAATGTTAGGTTTCCTCCAGAAGTAGGCCATTATTTGAGGAAGTTAACTGTGTGCACTTTTAGATTTTAATTACATTTACAGCAATCACTGTAATGCATGTGGTACTGGAAAAATGATGAATAGACTTGCTAAATGGTAAATGAACTAAAAGAGGAAACTTTTAGATTATTTAATATGTACAGAATACGTTAGAAAAATGTATTACAGAATTCAAGCTCTGCAGTATGAATAGTGGAAACCCATATGTAAATTACATGGAGGTCGGATTGAAAATGGCATTACTAAAACTGAGAATTTCTTTTTTACATTACTAATGTAGATCAGTTTGTATAATAAAACAAGGTTTGAAAAGTTTTGTTACAGAGAGCATGGTCTGCTGAAGATTTTTTAAAATGTATTTTTCTAGATTAAGTGCTGTAAATGAAATGTCTAATCCGAATAAAGAAAACTATAGGAAGTTTAGAAATTTTTTCTGTTGGAAATGTGCATTTTGGTTTTTAATTTTGTTTTCTTTTTGCATTTACTGGCACGTTTTTATACTACCTCATTTTTATTTTTTTTATTTTTTATTTTGTCCATTTATTTTTCTTAGTTGGAGGCTAATTACTTTACAATATTGTAGTGGTTTTTGCCATACATTGACATGAATCAGCCATGGATTTACATGTATTCCCCATCCCGATCCCCCCTCCCACCTCCCTCCCCACCCCATCCCTCTGGGTCTTCCCAGTGCACCAGCCACAAGCACTTGTCTCATGCATCCAACCTGGGCTGGTGATCTGTTTCACCCTTGATAATATACATGTTTTGATGCTGTTCTCTCTAAACATCCCACCCTTGCCTTCTGCCACAGAGTCCAAAAGTCTGTTCTGTACATCCGTGTCTCTTTTTCTGTTTTACATATAGGATTATTGTTATCATCTTTCTAAATTCCATATATATGCCTTAGTATACTGTATTGGTCTTTATCTTTCTGGCTTACTTCAGTCTGTATAATGGGCTCCAGTTTCATCCATCTCATTAGAACTGATTCAAATGAATTCTTTTTAATGGCAGAGTAATATTCCATGGTGTATATGTACCACAGCTTCCTTATCCATTCGTCTGCTGATGGGCATCTCGGTTGCTTCCATGTCCTGGCTATTATAAACAGTGCTGTGATGAACACTGGGGTGCACTTGTCTCTTTCAGATCTGATTTCCTCAGTGTGTATGCCCAGAAGTGGTATTGCTGGGTCATATGGCAGTTCTAATTCCAGTTTTTTAAGAGATCTCCACACTGTTCTCCATAGTGGCTGTACTAGTTTGCATTCCCACCAACAGTGTAAGAGGGTTCCCTTTTCTCCACACCCTCTCCAGCATTGATTGCTTGTAGACTTTTGGATAGCAGCCATCTTGACTGGCATGTAATAGTACCTCATTGTGGTTTTGATTTGCATTTCTCTGATAATGAGTGATGTTGAGCATCTTTTCATGTGTTTGTTAGCCATCTGTATGTCTTCTTTGGAGAAATGTCTGTTTAGTTCTTTGGCCCATTTTTTTTTATTGGGTCATTTATTTTTCTGGAGTTGAGCTGCAGGAGTTGCTTGTATATTTTTGAGATTAATCCTTTGTCTGTTGCTTCGTTTGCTATTATTTTCTCCCATTCTGAAGGCTGTCTTTTCACCTTGCTTATAGTTTCCTTTGTTGTGAATACCTCATTTTTAAAAAATCAAGTGAATCTGATATATCCTGTGGAAAATATGTCTCCCTCATTTCAACACCTTTTCTGCTCTCTGCCACACCAGTGCCCTCCCCACCCCCTCCCCCTTCACTCTGTTTTTTCATCAGTATTTGAAAGTGAATGATTTGTAACCAAGACTCACTCTTTTTCTTAGGACTGCATTTACAACTTACAGATTTGTTTTCTTGGGAACAAATATTTTTTGTATGACGTATGACCTGTCTAAAAACCTCTCGCCTGAGTTTTGTGGTAAAAGTACTGCTTGTTGTGATCTTATTAAATTGATAACAAACTAAGCTACTTGACAGCAATGGGGAAGCAGATTATCTTGGGCAGGGAGAAAAATCCCCCAAATGAGAATGTTTATATTTGCCTAAAGATGTCCATAATAATATATAATATGCCCTAGGCCTGGCCTGTGCAGTGATTGTATGCCAGGAAAACAATTAGATGTGAATCAGTGATGTTCTTTCTTTTGGTAGTTACAACATATCAAAGATTAAAACTGTCCTGTGTTTCTTGTTTCAAAGTGCACATGTGTGTATGTGAAGTCTTAAATGTTTTAATAGTCCATGGCTAATCATCTTATTGAAATATTGTATGTACAGTGAGATCAATGTCTTATGTTTTCATCCTCTGTGAATTAAAAATTCTCACTTGTTTTGTCATAACAAAACCAATAATATTTTCCTGTCTTGACAGCTTGATTTTTAGTAGAAAATATATTAAAGGCTGAAATTAAAAAAAAAAAAGAAGACTGAATGTTGAAGAATTGATGCTTTTGAACTGTGGTGTTGGAGAAGGCTCTTGAGAGTCACTTGTACAGCAAGGAGATCATACCAGTCAATCCTAAAGGAAATCAACCCTGAATATTCATTGGAAGGACTGATGTTGAAGTCAAAGCTCCAATATTATGGTCACCTGATGCGAAGCGCTGACATTAGAAAAGACCCTGATGCTGGGAAAGACTGAAGGCAGGAGGAGAAGGTGAGGACTGAGGATGAGATGGTTGGATGGCATCACTGATTCAGCGGACATGAGTTTGAGCAAGCTTTGGGAGATGGTGAAGGACAGGGAAGCCTGGAATGCTGCAGTCCATGGGGTCACAAAAAGTTGGATATGACTGAGTGACTGAACAGCAACAAGGTGACAGAATAGTTGCTCATCTAGTTCATACTAATGGAATCATATTTATTGTTCCCAGGAATACAAACATTTCTAAAGGTGATCTTAGGGATACTCATTCAACCTGAAGAATTGAATCTACGGATGTGAAAGTTTCTAGTTACATGGTATAGGGGGACATACCTTGTAGAGAGGATATTTAACTCCATCATAAAAGGAAAATTAAGAAAAAAACAAACCTCTAAAATCATCATGGATTTGCCTCAAGTCACTGAGGAAGAGATTAAGTCATTTTAATATTTCTTCATTCCAGACTATTGCTCCCTCACTCTCCCTAGTTTCCTTGTCCCTAGAACCCTTGCTACTGAGCATCCCCTATCCATCAGTCCCAAGCACAGGCCCTTCTGGTAATTAATGTGATTTTGCTTCGGACTCCACACATTGTGTGCTTGACTGTATCTCCTTTGTCATCTTTAGTGTGATGAGTTTTCCATGGTCAGCTTCTAGCACCTTCTCGGGCCTGCTCCGTCTTGCTGCGAAGGAACTACTCTGACTTGCAGATGAATTCCAAAATGTGGTAATCACGTGTGAAAATAAATGGGATAAAGATAGAACAAGTGACAGCTGAAATGTGTTTGCTCCTGTCTGAGGTCTTGGTTTTGTGTGACAGAAGGTGCATATAATGTTAGATTATTGACTGTGAGATTCTGGGTAGGAACATTTGCCTTGGAAAGAAAATTAGGATTTGGGAATGTGGCCAAGAGGTGAAAAAGGAAATATATGGCAGCAAACAATGCCATTTTATGTGGAAAGGGGGTCACAGGAAATCTGGCTTTTTAAATACAAAGTTTGAAACTTTAATCATAATAACAAGAGTAACTACTATGTGCTAAGCACTTTCCCTGCACTATATTTCATTTTATCTTCACAACAACCTGTAAGGCAAGTTCTGATATTACCCCCATTTTACAAATGAAATAATAGAGGCTTGTGGTGGTGTGTGGTTTAGTCGTTAAGTTGTGTCTGAATCAACTCTTTGTAAACCCATGAACTGTAGCCCGCCAGGCTCTTTGTCCATGGGATTTCCCAGTCAAGAATACTGGAGTGGGTTGTCATTTCCTTCTCCAAGGGATATTCCCAATCCAGGGATTGAACCCGCATCTCCTTCATTGGCAGGTGGACTCTACCACTAAGCCACCAGGGAAGCCCCAGTAGAAACTTAGGTAAATTAGCTTGCCTGAGAGCACATGGCTAGTAAGATGTAGAGCTGGAAATAATACTTAGGCCAATTTGTCTCCAGAGCTTACCCTTCAACCATTTACTATTGACTAAACACTGTTCTAAGCACTTTACATGTACTATACCATTGAAGCCTCACAAAAGTGCTATGCCATAGCTGCTATTGTTATCCTGACCTTATAGATGAGGAAACAGACACACAGAAGTTGTCTGTTTAATAAATGGTGGAGCCAGTTCTCTTGTCCCTTACTGCATAAAGTGCTTTTCACGCTATGTGAGGCAAACAGGAAAATTCCAAAGCAAGGAGATGGTATAAACTGTGAAGATGAAGAATAGATCATTGAGAGGCCACCATGTAAGTCACAACTAACAGAGAGGAGTGGCAGTAGATGGGTTTGAGGAGTCCACAGGTGGGTTCTTGAGTTAGCCTCTTTTAATCATTAAGTTAGTTATATTAGCTAACTTGATTTTGAGGTCGATCCCAATATTCCATAGCACCTTCTGAAGAAATTGACCCATTTGACTAGTTCACTAATATCTGCTATCAAGTCTTATGCAAAGTTCAATTTATGGCTTTGTCCATAATCTTGAGACATAATGGCAGCCAATGAGATTTTAGCAAACATTAATCATATAAGTCTTTCTATGTTATGGTCCAGCTACCTCTCCCATTGCATATGACTTTCTCATTCTGCTCTACCACTGATAGACTTTGAATTCTACAAGGTCACAGCTGCCTGTCTACTCAAAGCCTAGGAAAAGTGTTTGGCACATAGTGGACACTTAACAAATGTTTGTTGAATGATGAGAGGTTCCTAGTATAAATAGAAGAGATGGGATATTAAGAAGAGTTGGAGGAATTTAGCAGTGCTAGAAGGAATGCTACTGCCTTTATTTTAGAAGGAAGGATAATAGTAACACTCAAAATAGCAAATTGTTAAATAGGGCTTACTATGTGCCACACAGTATTCCAAACACTTTACACATATTAACTCATTAACTTTTCAAATATTAATTAATAATCAATTACTGCTATTGTCAAAATTTTTATAGAAAACAAAAAGCACAGAAAAGCTATGTGATTCGATAAAGTTCATACAGCTAGTGAGTGGTAGAGCTTTCCCTTAATGGTAAAAGAACACATACAAGTGTAGGCCAGCCTTCATGTTTATAATCAAGAAGAGTAGAGCAGTTATGTCTAATGGTTTAATTTTTTCCTGTAATTTGCTAAGACAGAAGAAAAAGGATGGAATTAAGGGATGGAGCTTTGAAGATAATGGGGACAATTCAAAGCACTCTGTAGAGAGTGGGAAACGGAATTGAACCAAAGACACATTTTAGGATTACAGGTGGTATTGGGAACATATATGAGGCTGGAGGTCTTGAACACCTTATTGTCTTGGTCTTCCTCATGTGTGACTGCCTAGCACTGTGAGTCACTACAATAGAGACCTGGTTAAAGTGGACAATAGTGTTCATCCTTGATTAAAGTTTTGCCAGATGAATACAATGAAATGTGAGAATGGCAAGAGAGTTTATGATATTGACAAGAATTATAGAAAAGATGGACTGAAGGACTGAAGCAGTATAAAAAGTGAGGTAAAGAAAAACTAGCTGATGGATTAGGAGAAAGTGAAGAACTCAATGGACTTGAATATGCAAAGCAGAAAGAGAAGTCATTTTGGACTGATAACAGAATACTGGAGTTAGTGAAATGGAAGGTGAAACAGATTCAAGAATCTTAGGGATTGGTGGGGTGTAGGCCAGACCAGTGAGAATTCGGAAGTCAAAGAACTATTAGAAGCTGTTGGATGAACCATCTATATGAATGTTGATATCACTAAGTAAGAAGTTGCTGTATAACAAAGGGAACCCTTTCTGGTGCTCTATGATGACCTGGAGGGTTGGGCTGCCGGGAGGGGAAGGAGGCTCAAGAGGGAGGGATATATTTATAATTATGGCTGACTCATGTTGTGTGGCAGAAACCAACACATTGTAAAAATTAAAAAAAAATGAAAAAGATATTAAATAAAGAAAGATGATAAGATATCAAAGCTTGGGTTGCAGGAGATGATGCCAAGATCTGATAAGTAAAAAAATTTTTGACAGCTATAGAAAGAAGGGAGAGTTGTTGGTTTAGTCAGATGACCTAGGCCAAAGAGAGATTTACAAGAGTAAAGAGCAGTAGAAATAACAATGAGGAGCAAGGATGAGTTCTAGTCCTGGGATGCTTGGGATGTGAGAAAATAATCAGCTACTACTTCAGAGTGCTGCCAGGGAAGCAGTATCCACCTTTCATGATTTATTTCAGTTCCCATATACCTAAGGTTTCTCTTCCTCATTCTTCTCTATTTTCATATAATGATTTCCGTGTGTATGTGTGTTTGTGTGTGTGTGTGTGTGTATTGTGCTGTGCTTAGTTACTCAGTCATGTCTGACAGTTTGTGAGCCCATGGACTGTAGCCTGCCAGGCTCCTCTGTCCGTAGCGATTCTCCAGGCAAGAATACTGGAGTGGGTTGCCATGCCCTCCTCCAGGGGATCTTTCCAACCCAGGAATCAAACCCAGGGCTCCCACATTGCAGGTGGATTCTTTATCATCTGAGCCACCAGGGAAGCCCAATACTGGAGTGGGTATCCTATAAAAGACTAATTAAGGCAATCATTGATTTTTTTTTTGGAGTCACATCATGTGGAGCTTCCTTGCCCAGGGATCAAACCCATACCCCCTGCATTTGAAGTGCAGAGTCTTAACCTCTGGACCAGCAGGGAGTCCTGAATTTTTTTTTTTAATCTCTAATTCAGATGATAGACTCTCACCCAGTGTAGAAAGTTTCTTCTTTGTTGCTGTCCAACAGTTCTCTTTGGAACTCTAGTTTAGAGCAGGGTTAGATGAAAAAAGTTTTTGAAAATAATCCCCTCCAAAAGGCCCGGAGGTCTGACAGCTCTCCTCTACCAGCCTGGCGATGTCAGAGAGCTGTAAAGAGAGCTCTGTGAATGACTAGAAGCAGAACCTGGCCTGCTGTGTGTTTTTCACACAAAGCCGAGCCTTAAGGGGCCCAGTCAGCTGCTGCTTTCAGTACAATCACTTTAAATAAGTTGTTGAGGAGTTAAATGCCTGAGAGTATTTCCTGGCTTAATGGTGGGAAATGAAATCCTCTTATCTTTGGAAAGGCCATCCAGGGTGTGATGGATCAGAGGGAGGGAGAGAAAAGAACAGGGCTGAGCCAACTTATATGCCATTCAAGCAGCAGCCCTGCTCTGTTTAGTCTCCTTCACATTGAACAGGCAGGAAGTCTTGGATTGTAGCTAGATCTCATCTCCTTTAATACCGTTCTCCTTTGGGCTCTCCTGGATTAATTAGTTCTGGAGATTTGATCAGCATAATGACAGTCTTACATGAAAAGCAAATGGAGAGCCACTCTAGGTTTAGCAGGGAACCAGGGCACTGGCAGACTGTTAGGTTTTTTTTTGTTTTGTTTTGTTTTTAATCTGTTCTCAGGACCCTTCTCTCTAAGGGCTTTTATGTTGAATTCAGAAACTGGCCATTTTTCACAGTCATTTTGAAATAGCTGGCATCAGGAGAGCCCTGTCAAACTACAAAAACACTGTTTATTTTTAATAGTCAATAATATTCACAAGAAACATCCTTGACTGACCCTTGAAGCAGCCTAACCCATACCCCAGGCTGAGAGATGTTCATCATATACTTTACTACTTAACATTGTGGAGCTGTGGTTGAGCCAGCTTAGTACAGACTGCTTGGGTCAAAGTTCTAGCTCTATCACTTACTAGCCATATGACCTCAGAAAGGATACAATAATATCTTTCCTGACCTCAGGAAGGATAAGCTTCAATGTCCTCTTCTGTAAAATGGTAATGATAATAGGAGTCCTACAGATGTATAATAGTTGACATAGTACCTTAGTAATTGATTAGTCAATATCAGCTCTTATTAGTACTTTATTCTATAGTTTTAAAATTTTACGAGTCCTTTAATTTAATCATAAGTGAAAACGATAATGATTTTTTAAAAAGCCTGTTAGAATTGGGTTAGCCTCTGGGCCTGTTTTAAAAATCATTGCAGAGAAATGTACTCATATGAAATATCTGTATATATAGCAAGATTTATGCAGGAACTATTCAGCTTGGAATGGAAAATAAAAGATCATGTTGCACTTCACCTTCTTTCCCCATCACATTGTCTAATAGATATCTGATCAGGAAAAATTTGTATACTTAAGAAACCTATAAATATCAGAGGTGGTCATCTTTGAGGTTTTTAAAATGGAAAAATGAAAATTTTATTTTTAAGCAATGAAACTGATCATTAAAAGTAAATTGTAACTCTAAAAGAACTCTAGAAAAATTTGAGAAGCAGGACTTTCAGAAAGCAGGTGAATTCCCAGGTGCTCTGATTGGAATGCTCTATGGCTTTTTTTGAGATAAGTACATCCTATAACCATGAGATTATTGGTTAAATGCAGAGCAACTGAAAGATATGTTTATCCATGCAAGATATGCTTGTTACATATGATCCATGACTCCTCCTTCATCTCCATCTCATCTGTGATCCTATTTTGCACATTGAATTGAGGACCAGAATAGATAAGCAACAAAATCAGGAGGTTAATCTTAGTCTCCTTTCCCTCCCCTTCTCTACCCCTTTTTTCCAGATGCCTATTCAAGGCCTTCATTCCTCATGCTTCCCCTTGTCTCTACTTGGTGGTGCTCCCTCAACACTGACCTCTCTAAAAGTGCCTTTGTCCTTTAGTCCTCCCACTCCAAGGAAACCAAACAGCTCTATCCAATAGCTGATATGATATAGTAATGTATCCTCTGTTGGTAGTGATAGTTTTTAAAAATTTATTTTTATTTAAAAATAAGATGATCACATATAGAAGTTTGTGAATGCAAGAAATAGAAGGAGTGCTATGAAAGTGTAAAATGATGGCCTTATCCTGATCCGAGGGCACATGGAAGGTCTGGCTGGGGAAGGGACATTTTGAACAAAAATCTGAAGGATGATTAGGGATTATTCGGATGAAGAAGGGTAACAGTGAAAGGCCTTTCCAAAAGCCTATTCAAAAGCCCACAGGTGGGAAAAAGGGCCCAATCCTTCTTTAGAGATTTAGAGAAAGCCAATGTGAATAGAACATGTAGATGGAGTTGGGGGAGTAGACAGGAGCCTGATGGTTTGGGATTTCATTCTAAAAGTAGTGTGAAGTAACTGGAAAGTTTTGAGCAGTAGAGAGGTATGACCAGATTTGTCTTTTGAAGTGGAGGATTATATCTTTCTTGGGTTCAGCAAAAGCTGATCCTAAATTACCTGACCCTGGTTACATTTTCTTTCCATGTGGTTCTTGTCTATAAAGAGATAGATGATATACAGTGTGTGTGCTCAGTCACTCAGTCCTGTCCAACTCTTTGTGACCCTTTGGAAGCCAAGCTCCTCTGTTCATGGGATATTTCAGGCAAGAGTACTGGAGTGGGTTGCCACTTCCTTCTCCAAGGGATCTTCCTGAACCCGCATCACCTGTGTTGCAGGCAGATTCTTTATTGCTGAGCCATCTGGGAAGCCTTAGATGGTATACTAATTAAGGGCAATTCAAGAGATAGCTTTTTGCTTCTAGAAATGATCTCTTTAAAGTCCCTTGTGTTTTCCTGTTAGGATCATGCACCCAGTCCTTTTTTTAAGATTTATTTATTTATTTATTTTGACTGTGCTGGATCTTTGTTGCTTTGCACAGGCATTTCTGTAGTAGCTGTGGCTGGGGGCTACTCTCTATTTGTGGTATGTAGGCTTCTCATTGTGGTGGCTTACTTGTTGCATAGCATGGGCTCTAGGGTGTGGGCTTTAGTAACTGAGGTATGTGGGCTCAGCAGTTGTGGTGCACAGGCTTAGTTGCCTGTGGAAAGTGGGATCTTCCTAGAGCAGGGATGGAACCCATGCCCCCTGCATTGCAAGATGGATTCTTAACCACTGGACCACCACGGACTCTCCCCGCCCTGTCCTCTTTTAATCTACTGTTCTTGGAGGAGATGCCACACCAAGTCTCCTGAATCAAATTATAAAGGCTCAGATTAAGCCTTCACACTATGGACTGGGTAACAGCTTCTGAATTAGTAAAATGCCTCCTAAGTATTCCTCCTAAGTAAAATGCCTCAGACTGAATAGGTGCCATTGGATTGCCTCTAAATTCAATGCTGAGAACACTCAATATCTATACTATTGCTTTTGGCTTTGGGGCTGAATAACACATCAAAATCAGTAATTGCATGATTTACTGTTCTTTAGGGTGGTTACATTTCATGGAGGCAGCTTAAATGGAATTAATTGTGGGCTAAGTAAAGTGGTCCTTGCTTCTCTCTCAAGTTCCCCTTAGACACTGACTGCAATGAGTAGTGCAAGCTGCAGAAAACTGTAAATCATGACTGGGCTTAAAGAAAAATGGATTGCTTTTCTAATACTTATTGAACACTTTAAACAGATGTTTAAATCTCTACAGCTTTTAGATAATTAAAATTATAAATCTGTGCCCTTTGAACAGAAACATGAGTAGAGATCAGAGGTATAAATAGCACCATGCTGATGTGATTCATCTTGTGGCTTCAGGTTTATTACTTTAACAAGTGCTCTCCTCAGGCAAGATGGCAAAGTGGGGAGGTTTGTCTTTCCTGCAGTTTTACCTCCCAGAATTCCAAGCTCCTGAGCTGCCTTTGGCTGCCCACTGCTGTAGGGCCCAGTCAATGCCAGTTCTTCCCTCTGACATCAAAGGTTCATCTGTCCTCTATTTTTTCCCCTAGAGGCTTTGCTAGAATGTTAGGGCAATGGAGCTTCAGTAACAGTCAAACTGCCAACTCTCAATGATCTGACATAATAGTTGATTTCTCATGCAAAAAAAAAAAAAAAAAATTCAAGGACTTCCCTGGTGGTCCAGTGGTTAAGGCTCCATGCTCCCAATGCAGGGTGCATGGGTTCAGTCCCTGGTCAGGGAACTAGATCCCACTTGCTGCAACTAAGATGTGATGCCACCAAATAAATATTTAAAAAATTCCAAAATGGGTGCTCCTGTTTGGCTGGAGGTTCCTATTCTAAGGACTCATGCTACTTTCACCTGTGGCCCCATCATCTTTTCTATGTCTATCCCAAGGTTGCCATTCTCTTCTGTGTCAAGTGGGCAGAAGAAGGAAAGGCATGGAGAATCATGCATGTGAGGCTTTTATGACCCAGGACTGGATGTGTATCTTGTGCTCACAGTCCATGGCCACAATTGACTTCAATGGAGGATAGGAAGTAGACCTTAGCTGTGTGTTTAGGATGGAAGGAAAATGGGTTTGAAGGATAACCAGTCAGTTTCTGCCACTCTCGATGACTAAAGCATATCTGGTTAGTTTGCAGTAAAAGGTTAGTGGCTAATCCCCCTGTGATATTTTCTTTTCAAATGGGGCTTTCTGAAAAAAAGATATATAGTTGGAAAATCGGTTGCTGTATTAAACTGGGGATTCCTCTTGTTTCATTTGCTTTCTGTTACATGTCAAATGTTTTCCGACCAAACTTGTTCAAATCATTTATGATGACACAAAAAATACATTTTGTGCCATAGAGAGTGTTATCTTTCTGTGTCTCTTGCTGTTTTATATGCTTTCTCTCACTCTGATACACACACACATGCACACACAGGATAGTTATGATGATGATGATTATGACTGAAAAAGTAATGAGAAGCTTTTCTTGGGTATTTCCCCCTTGAACTGAATTGATATTTGTGCTGAGGGCTGCTGTGATCATGATTCCACTATTATTTGCCACTAAAGAAGTTGCTTAGATGTTCACTCCTTAAGATATTCAGTTCAGTTCAGTCTCTCAGTCGTGTCCGACTCTTTGCAAACCCATGAACCGCAGCCCACCAGGCCTCCCTGTCCATCACCAACTCCCGGAGTTTACCCAAACTCATGTCCATTAGGTCGGTGATACCATCTAACCATCTCATCCTCTGTCGTCCCCTTCTCCTCCTGCCTTCAATCTTTCCCAACATCAGGGTCCTTTCAAGTGCATCTTCTCTTTGCATCAGGTGGCCAAGGTACTGGAGTTTCAGCTTCAACATCAGTCCTTCCGATGAACACCCAGGACTGCTTTCCCTTAGGATGGACTGGTTGGTCTCCTTGCAGTCCAAGGGACTCTCAAGAGTCTTCTCCAACACCACAGTTCAAAAGCATCAATTCTTCTGCACTCAGCCTTCACTATAGTCCAACTCTCACATCCTTACATGACCACTGAAAAAACCATTGCCTTGAGTAGATGGACATTTGCTGACAAAGTAATGTCTCTGCTTTTCTTTTCCTTTATTTTTATTAGTTGGAGACTAATTACTTTACAGTATTGTAGTGGTCTTTGCCATACATTGATATGAATCAGCCATGGATTTACATGTGTTCCCCATCCTGAACTCGCCTCCCACCTCCCTCCCCATCCCATCCCTCTGGGTCATCCCAGTGCACCAGCCCTGAACACTTGTCTCGTGCATCCAACCTGGACTGGCGATCTGTTTCACACTTGATAATATACATGTTTCTATGCTATTCTGCTTTTTAATATGCTGTCTAGTTTGGTAATAACTTTCCTTCCAAGGAGTAAGCGTCTTTTAATTTCATGGCTGCAGTCACCATCCGCAGTGATTTTGGAGCCCTCCAAAATAAAGTCAGCCACTGTTTCCACTGTTTCCCCATCTATTTGCCATGAAGTGATGGGACTGGATGTCATGATCTTAGTTTTCTGAATGTTGACCTTTAGGCCAACTTTTTCACTCTCCTCTTTCACTTTCATCAAGAGGCTCTTTAGTTCTTCTTCAATTTCTGCCATACGGTGGTGTCATCTCCATTTCTGAGGTTATTGATATTTCTCCCAGCAACCTTGACTCCAGCTTGATATTCTTCCAGCCAAGCGTTTCTCATGATGTACTCTGTATAGAAGTTAAATAAGCAGGGTGACAATATACAGCCTTGACATACTCCTTTTCCTATTTGGAACCAGCCTGTTGTTCCATGTCCAGTTCTAACTGTTGCTTCCTGACCTGCATACAGATTTCTCAAGAGGAGGTTAGGTGGTCTGTTATTCCCATCTCTTTCAGAATTTTCCACAGTTTATTGTGATCCACACAGTCAAAGGCTTTGGTGTAGTCAATAAAGCAGAAATAGATGTTTTTCTGGAACTCTGTTGTGTTTTTGATGATCCAGCGTATGTTGACAATTTGATCTCTGGTTCCTCTGCCTTTTCTAAAACCAGCTTGACCATCTGGAAGCTCACGGTTCACGTATTGCTGAAGCTGGCTTGGAGAATTTTGAACATTACTTTGCTAGCATGTGAGATGAGTGCAATTGTGCAGTAGTTTGAGCATTCTTTGGCATTGCCTTTCTTTGGGATTGGAATGAAAATTGACCTTTTCCAGTCCTGTGGCCACTGCTGAGTTTCACAAATTTGCTGACATATTGAGTGCAGCACTTTCACAGCATCACCTTTTAGGATTTTAAATAGTTCAACTGGAATTCCATCACCTCCACTAGCTTTGTTCATAGTGATACTTGCTAAGGCCCACTTGACTTGATATTCCAGGATGTCTGGCTCTAGGTGAGTGATCTTAGAGCACCATTGCAATAATCTGGGTCATGAACATCTTTTTTGTATAGTTCTGTGTATTCTTGCCACCTCTTCTTAATATCTTCTGCTTCTGTTATGTCCATACCATTTCTGTTCTTTATTTTGCCCATCTTTGCATGAAATGTTCCCTTGGTATCTCTAATTTTCTTGACAAGATCTCTAATCTTTCATATTCTATGTTTTCCTCTATTTCTTTGCATTGATTACTGAGGAAGGCTTTCTTATCTCTCCTTGCTATTCTTTGGAACTCTGCATTCAAATGGGTATATCATTCCTTTTCTCCTTTGCTTTTCACTTCTCTTCTTTTCACAGCAATTTGTAAGGCCTCCTCAGGCAGCCATTTTGCTTTTTTGTGTTTCTTTCTCTTGGGGATGGTCTTGATCCCTGTCTCCTGTACAATGTCACGAACCTCCATCAATAGTTCATCAGGCACTATGTCTGTCAGATCTAGCCCCTTAAAACTATTTCTCACTTCCACTGTGCAATCATAAGGGATTTGATTTACGTCATATCTAAATGTCTAGTGGTTTTCCCCACTTTCTTCAATTTAAGTCTGAATTTGGCAATAAGGAGTTCTTACCTAAGCCACAGTCAGATCCTGGTCTTGTTTTGCCGACTGTATAGAGCTCCTCCATCTTTGGCCACAAAGAATATAATCAATCTGATTTCGGTGTTGACCATCTGGTGATGTCCATGTGTAGAGTCTTCTCTTGTGTTGTTGGAAGAGGGTGTTTGCTATGACCAGTGCATTGCCTTGGCAAAACTCTATTAGCCTTTGCCCTGCTTCATTCTGTTTTCCAAGGCCAAATTTGCCTGTTACTCCAGGTGTTTCTTGAATTCCTACTTTTGCATTCCAGTCCCCTATAATGAAAAGGACATCTTTTTTCGGTGTTAGTTCTCGAAGGTCTTGTATGTTTTCATAGAACCATTCAACTTCAGCTTCTTCAGTGTTACTGGTCGGGGCATAGTCTTGGATATCCGTGATATTGAGTGGTTTGCCTTGGAAACGAACAGAGATCATTCTGGCATTTTTGAGATTGCATCCAAGTACTGCATTTCAGTAAGATTAGATCTCAATTACAGGAAAAAATTATTAAAAATTCAAACATATGGAGGCTAAATAACACGCTTCTGAATAACCAACAAATCATAGAAGAAATAAAAAAATGCATAGAAACGAATGAAATGAAAACACAGCAACTCAAAACCTATGGGACACTGTAAAAGCAGTGCTATGAGGAAGGTTCATAACATTACAGGTTCACCTCAAGAAACAAGAAAAAAGTCAAATAAATAACCTAACTCTACACCTAAAGCAACTAGAGAAGGAAGAAATGAAGTACCCCAGGGTTAGTAGAAGGAAAGAAATCTTAAAAATTAGGGCAGAAATAAATGCAAAAGAAACAAAAGAGACCATAGCAAAAATCAACAAAGCTAAAAGCTGGTTTTTTGAAAAAATAAACAAAATTGATAAACCATTACCAAGACTCATTAAGAAACAAAGAGAGAAAAACCAAATTAACAAAATTAGAAATGAAAATGGAGAGATCACAACAGACAACACTGAAATACAAAGGATCATAAGAGACTACTACCAGCAGCTCTATGCCAGTAAAATGGACAACTTAGAAGAAATGGACAAATTCTTAGAAAAATATAACTTTCCAAAACTGAACCAGAAAGAAATAGAAGATCTTAACAGACCCATCACAGGCAAGGAAATCAAAGCTGTAATCAGAAATCTTCCAGCAAACCATAGCCCAGGACAAGATGGCTTCCCAGCTGAATTCTACCAAAAATTTAGAGAAGAGCTAACACCTATCTTACTCAAACTCTTCCAGAAAATTGCAGAAGAGGTAAACTTCCAAACTCATTCTATGAGGCCACCATCACCCTAATTGACAAAGATGCCACACCAAAAGAAAACAACAGGCCAATATCACTGATGAACATAGATGCAAAAATCCTTAACAAAATTCTAGCAAACAGAATGCAACAGCATATTAAAAAAATTATACATCATGACCAAGTGGGCTTTATCCCAGGGACGCAAGGATTCTTCAATAGTCACAAATCAATCAATGTGATACACCACATTAACAAATTGAAAGATAAAAACCATATGGTTATCTCAATAGATGCAGAAAAAGCCTTTGACAAAATTCAACATCCATTTATGATAAAAACTCGCCAGAAGGCAGGAATAGAAGGAACATACCTCAACATAATAAAAGCTATATATGACAAACCCACATCAAGCATTACCCTCGATGGTGAAAAATTGAAAGCATTTCTCCTAAAATCAGGAACAAGACAAGGGTGCCCACTCTCACCACTACTATTCAACATAGTTTTGGAAGTTTTGGCCACAACAATCAGAGCAGAAAACGAAGTAATAGGAATCCAGATAGGAAAAGAAGAAGTGAAACTCTCTCTGTTTGCAGATGACATGATCCTCTACATAGAAAACCCTAAAGACTCTACCAGAAAATTACTGGAGCTAATCAATGAATATAGTAAAGTTGCAGGATATAAAATTAACACACAGAACTCCCTTGCATTCCTATACACTAACAATGAGAAAACAGAAAGAGAAAATAAAGAAACAATACCATTCATCATTGCAACAAAAAGAATAAAATACTTAGGAGTATATCTACCTAAAGAAACAAAAGACCTATACATAGAAAACTATAAAACACTGATGAGAGAAATCAAAGAGGACACAAACACATGGAGAAATATACCGTGTTCATGGATTGGAAGACTCAATATTGTGAAAATGACTATACTACCCAAAGCAATCTATAGATTCAATGCAATCCGTATCAAGCTACCAACGGTATTTTTCACAGAACTAGAACAAATAATTTCACAATTTGTATGGAAATACAAAAAACCTCCAATAGCCAACGCAATCTTGAGAAAGAAGTATGGAACTGGAGGAATCAACCTGCCTGACTTCAGGCTCTACTACAAAGCCACAGTCATCAAGACAGTATGGTACTGGCACAAAGACAGAAATATAGATCAATGGAACAGAATAGAATGCCCAGAGATAAATCCACGAACCTATGGACACCTTATCTTCGACAAAGGAGGCAAGGATATACAATGGAAAAAAGACAACCTCTTTAACAAGTGGTGCTGGGAAAACTGGTCAACCACTTGTAAAAGAATGAAACTACAACACTTTCTAACACCATACACAAAAATAAACTCAAAATGGATTAAAGATCTAAATGTAAGACCAGAAACTGTAAAACTCCTAGAGGAGAACATAGGCAAAACACTCTCCGATATAAATCACAGCAGGATCCTCTATGACCCACCTCCTAGAATATTGGAAATAAAAGCAAAAATAAACAAATGGGACCTAATGAAACTTAAAAGCTTTTGCACAACAAAGGAAACTATAAGCAAGGTGAAAAGACAGCCTTCAGAATGGGAGAAAATAATAGCAAACGAAGAAACAGACAAAGGATTAATCTCAAAAATATACAAGCAACTCCTGAAGCTCAATTCCAGAAAAATAAGTGACCCAATCAAAAAATGGGCCAAAGAACTAAACAGACATTTCTCCAAAGAAGACATACAGATGGCTAACAAACACATGAAAAGATGCTCAACATCACTCATTATCAGAGAAATGCAAGTCAAAACCACAATGAGGTACCATTACACACCAGTCAGGATGGCTGCTATCCAAAAGTCTACAAGCAATAAATGCTGGAGAGGGTGTGGAGAAAAGGGAAAAGGGAGCCCTCTTACACTGTTGGTGGGAATGCAAACTAGTACAGCCACTATGGAGAACAGTGTGGAGATTTCTTAAAAACTGGAACTAGAACTGCCATATGACCCAGCAATCCCACTTCTGGGCATACACACTGAGGAAAGCAGAATTGAAAGGGACATGTACACCCCAATGTTCATCGCAGCACTGTTTATAATAGCCAGGACATGGAAGCAACCGAGATGCCCATCAGCAGACGAATGGATAAGGAAGCTGTGGTACATATACACCATGGAATATTACTCTGCCATTATAAAGAATTCATTTGAATCAGTTCTAATGAGATGGATGAAACTGGAGCCCATTACACAGAGTGAGGTAAGCCAGAAAGATAAAGACCAATACAGTATACTAACACATATATATGGAATTTAGAAAGATGGTAATGATAACCCTATATGCAAAACAGAAAAAGAGACACCGATGTACAGAACAGACTATTGACACTGTGGGCGGAGAAGGCGAGGGTGAGATGTTTTGAGAGAACAGCATCAAAACATGTATATTATCTATGGTGAAACAGATCACCAGCCCTGGTTGGATGCAGGAGACAAGTGCTTGTGGCTGGTGCACTGGGAAGACCCAGAGGGATGGGGTTGGGAGGGAGGTGGGAGAGAGGATCGGGATGGGGAATGCATGTAAATCCATGGCTGATTCATGTCAATGTATGGGAAAAACCACTACAATATTGTAAAGTAATTAGCCTCCAACTAATAAAAATAAATGGAAAAGAGAAACAAGGAAGTACTGCATTTCAGACTCTTTTGTTGTCTCTGATGGCTACTCTATTTCTTCTAAGGGATTCCTGCCCACAGTAGTAGATATAATGGTCATGTGAGTTAAATTCACCCATACCCGTCCATCTTAGTTCGCTGATTCCTAGAATGTCGACATTCACTCTTGCCATCTCCTGTTTGACCATTTCCAATTTGCCTTGATTCATGCACCTAACATTCCAGGTTCCTATGCAATATTGCCCTTTATAGCATCGGACCTTGCTTGTATTACCAGTCCCATCCACAACTGGGTGTTGTTTTTGCTTTGGCTCCACCCCTTCATTCTTTCTGGAGTTATTTTTCCACTGATCTCCAATAGCATATTGGGTCGAGCTGGGATTCATCTTTCAGTGTCCTGTCTTTTTGCCTTTTCATACTGTTCATGGGGTTCTCAAAGAAAGAATACTGAAGTGGTTTGCCATTCCCTTCTCCATTAAGTTATTAATCTGTTCTAATAAGGAATCAGTGGGTTAAGTTGTTTTAAAGCCAAGCACCTTCTAACATTTTACATTATCCAGGAGATACAAAAATAGAATAAATATATCTTGTGAAATTTCATTTGTTCGTAAGTTAGGATCCAAGTACATTTGAAAAATGTAAACTGGCAATTTATCCAGAAGGTTTTATATAAGAATCCATTCTAATTTTCTTGAGCAATGATGGGAAATTAACAAATATTTCTGTTCCTTTGCTTCTTTGTCCATATATTAGGATACTGAGAACCTTAATAAAAATAAAATAAATTAAGCTTTATTTATGTCTTTATTTCTAACCAGTCAGTTGATTTCACTTAAATGGCATTTTTATTTCACTCTCCAGAAAATGGCTCTGACCTTTAAACTATCCTTGCTGGGGGCTAAGAATATTTCTCATCTAGAACCAATGTCACAATATACAGATACAGTGATAGCTATTATCCAGTCACTTTAGGACTAAAAAAATTTCTTAAAGCAATTGGAGACACATTTTTAGGAGCAAATACTGTAATACTCCTATTGTTGAGCTAGTGCAATTTTAAGAGCTTGACTCATTGGAGTTGTTAAGGATGATTTTAAAAACTGTGGCCCCATCTTTGATCATGTAGGTTTTATACTGCCCCAATTAACAGCCTTCATGATATGTCAGTTCTATTCTCTACTCTGGCTTTCCCCCCAGTTTCCATGTATTAAAATACAAAGCTATGAAAAATTTCATCCTATAGTGAAACCAGCAATATCTGGCTTCAGTGCATGTGAAATCTTTCAGAGAAGATACTTTCTCTGAATCTTCAGATTAAGCCTGTTATAGATATAGTTTTTAAATCTTTTTTCTTTTCACCTTCCCCTCCACAAAAACTTCACTGTCCACTTTATCCTTCAGTCAGAATCTGGAACTTGAGTTATTTTAGGCAGGAGACACCTTTCCCAGTATTTTTCACCTGCTGGAACTTGGTATTATTGATTTCTGAATTCTCATGTACAGATGGCATGTGGTCCCTTCCTTCAGGAAGCTTATATCCATTGATAGACAATGTCATGGCAAAACAGACCTACTTCTAATGCCTCCTTGGAATTTTTCAATGTGAACTGCCTCCCATGATACTTGTGATATATCATTTAGAAGTTAAGTCTGGTCATTGTGTGGGCTCTGGAATCAGACAAGTCTGTGCTGAAGTTCAAATCAGCTAGTTCCCAGTTGCATGACTTTGGGCAAGTTATCTAATTTCTTTGAGCCTCAGTTTCCTTTTTTTATAAAGAATGATGATACTGCCTACCTCTTAGGTCATCTTCTGGATGAAATTATATAATAAATCTAAAGTAGCGTGATGCTTGATGAAAGTGAAAGAGAGTGAAAAAGCTGACTTAAAACTCAACATTCAAAAAACTAAGATTATGACATCCGGTCCCATCACTCCATGGCAAATAGATGGAGAAACAATGGAAACAGTGACAGGCTTTATTTTATTGGGCTCCATCACTGCAGATGGTGACTGCAGCAATGAAATTAAAAGACACTTGCTCCTTGGAAGAAAAGCTACGACAAACCTAGACAATGTATTAAAAAGCAGAGGCATTACTTTGCTGACAAAGATCCATCTAGTCAAAGCTATGGTTTTCTAGTAGTCATGTATGGATGTGAGAGTTGGACTATAAAGAAAGCTGAGCATTAAAGAACTGATGCTTTTGAACTGTGGGGTTGGAGAAGACTCTTGAGACTCCCTTGAACTGCAAGGAGGTCAAACCAGTCCATCCTAAAGGAAATCAGTCCTGAATATTCATTGGAAGGACTGATGCTGAAGCTGAAACTCCAGTACTTTGGCCACCTGATTTGAAGAACTGTCTCATTGGAAAAGACCCTGATGCTGGGCAAGATTGAAGGCAGGAGAAGGGGATGGCAGAGGATGAGATGGTTGGATGGCATCATTGACTAAATGGACATGAGTTTGAGCAAGCTCTGGGAGTTGGTGATAGACAGGGAAGCCTGGTGTGCTGCAGTCCATGGGGTTACAAAGAGTCAGACATGACTGAGCAACTGAACTGAACTGAGCATGATGCTTGGCACAAAATAAACACTCTATAAATGTAAGATACTATACATTTATTATATATATATGTATATATATATACACACACACACACATATATATACACACACATATGTAATATATATACTGTATATGTAATACAGATGGTACTTATGAAGTCCCTGATCATATAGGCTCCTGATCAGGGAACTGACTGAAGAGATTTTTCCCATGATAATGTTCTTTCCCTGTCCACTCCCCTGTTTAGTTCAGATGAGTTCAAGGAAGAATGGTATATTGCCTCATAGCAATCTTTATTCTATGATTTTAGAATAGGGAAGGCATTATCTCTGAAAACGTCCCAGTGTTCTGCAATTGATTTATTCTTCCTTCTTAGGGGCTGAGGTAGGCCCAGTCTGGGTGCCAGGACCTAGGCCTGAGCGCTTGGTTTGGGTCTGGCAAAGTTTTATGGCCAAAATGACAAGAAGTGGGAGTCTTATTCTTATTGAGAACCAAGGTTCATTTTTTAAGTACAGAGAGTAAGAGTAGAACCAAAACCAGGAGATAAAAACAAAGACTCAGAAGCAGGGCAGAATTTGTTTGGAGCAGGGGAGAAGGAGCAAGAATAGAAGGAAGATATTAAACACTGAAATAGGGTCAGAGTACCTGTGGCTTATTTTATGAACTCATGGCCACATCCCAGGTGGCTCTAGTGGTAAAGAACTCGCCTGCCAATGCAGGAGGCACAAGAGGTGCAGTATGATCCCTGGGTCAGGAGGATCCCCTGGAGAAGGGCATGGCAACCCACTCCAGTATTCTTTCCTGTAGAATCCCATGGACAGAGAAGCCTGGTGGACTACAGTCCATAGGGTCACCAAGAGTCAGACATAACTGCAGGAACTTAGTAGCATCAGCAGAGGGAGCAGAGTTAAATTCTGAAATAGGGTCAGAGTACCTGTGGCTTATTTTATGAACTCATGGCCACATTGGACATGAGATAGTAACCTAGTCTAAATGTTCATGGTTGGTTGCACAACATTTATCCAATTTTGCCAAAACTCCACTCCTGTAAAGACACAGGGTCTTTCCCATAGTTGAAACATTCCATTTTCAAAAGGGTAGAAGGGCATAATTAAAGGGCAGGTATCTTTTCTGTCAATGACATCAAAACCCTCATGGGTTAGGGGTGTCCTCCAACTTCCCAGTTTCTATTAGTGCCCTGTATTGTATTGCATGTACCATTTGCAAATTATTTATATTTTGAATTTTATTATATATAAATTTCTCTTTTCAGGGGAACAAATTTTTTCAGTTCATTAAAAATGGTGCAAAGTAGTCCTTCCTTTTGCTTCTTTTCACCGTTTGTTGAACGTGATTGGCTGTTTTTTGTTGTTATTGGATGAGGGGCAAAATTCTAATATTACCAGGAAGAAATGACCCAGTTCTTATTCCCTCCAACTTGGCCTTTCATGGTTTTCTGTGCTCTCACCATGTCACTTCTCAGCCTTTATCTTTCCAGTTTGGAAAATTCTCTTTATCCAGTGTATTTTACTTGATAGCTCTACATTTCATTGATCAATCCACAATCAACATGGAAATGCACTTTTAGCTTTTATTATGTGCCCAACAGAGCCTCAGACACTGTTTGGGAAATAATAGAAGGAACAGACATCACCTCAACCTATAGAAAGCCTGAGATTTTGTTGGCATTTACTTGGAGATTGACAAATCTAGAGAAGCGTTATACATTTCATATAATCAGATGCAGAGATGACGAGCCTCCTAGATTAGTGATCTCATATGTTAGTGTGCTTTAGAATCACCTGAGATCTTTGTTAAACACACAAATTCCTGAACTTCAGACAGTCTAATTCTTCAGGCCATGGGTGATACTCAGGAATCTGCATTTTATCAAGATGCCTAGGTTATTCTGCTGCTGGGTGTGCCTAAGCTATAGTTTGGAAGCAGTGGGATAAAAGTATCTGTGAAAGATGGGGAGACATGTAAAGGCTGGGGGTGACCAGGAAAGGTTTGACTGGAGCCTGGAAGAGTGGGCTGAATTTAGAGAATTCTTGGTGGGAGGAGATTCAGAAAAGGGGTACCAGAGGTGGGGATGAGAATGGAATATGTTGCAGAGACTGGCTAGTTATTTGCCATTTCTATTTTCTTCCTAGACACATGGACTACATTTCCTAGCCTTCACACAGTGATTCATGGCCATTTAGCTGAGTTCTGGCCAATGGAACGTGGATTTACATTGTATGTCATTTTTAGTCCTGGCCCATAAACCTGCCCATGTGATCGTGTACTGTTTCTCTTCTTCTATCCACTGACTTGATGTTGATACCTTGGGCAACCTTGGAATCAACAAGGTAGAACTGGTACAGATTCCACCAGTGTGGGTGCCAAAATAACCCCTTACCCATAAGGAACATCTGTTTTGGACTTTGCTTGAGTAAGATTTCTATTGTGTTAAGCTCCTGAGATTTCAGGGATTGTCTGTTAGAGCTTTTATTGTAATGTTAACATTGAGGGGACCAGGCTAACTGAGGCAGATAATTTCTGGTATTGATCATCATTATTCTTCTTAGGAATGTTTTTCAGACTCACCATTACCCAGAATTAATGTGTGGACACTAGATGTATATGCAGTCATCTAGGTAAATTGTCTCAAGAATCATGTAGACACTTTCAAAATGCCTTGTATATATTTATATGTGACATTTAATTATCTGGGCTCTTAGTTGGACATTCCTTTACCCCTAAATCCCTTGGCCAAGCATGAATGGATTTGAAAACAAACATTTCACTGAAATAGGAGGGTTCAATTTCTTTGGACCCCTTTAAAGCCTTCTCAGATAAGGCAAAGGTAGCTGAAAGCATATTAGCACACATTGGGAAGGATTTAATTCATCTCACGCCCACATCCTGCCTTTCCCCTGATCCACACCTGCCTACCCACTCCTAGGAAGTAGGTTGGTTGGGTGCAATTAAACTCAAGCACCTCCTCAAGCACTTGGTAAAAAATCAGCTTGGCATAATGATACTTCTGCTTCTACTCCATAGGAGTGAGCTGAAAAGATATTAGCAGTTGACTTAGAAACTTGTGAGGGTCTTGCAATTTGAATTCCCATAATTAATTGGTTGCTTAATTGTTCCTAATAATGGGTGACTTATGTAGGTTTTTCACAGAATTTATTACTTATATTTATTAATCATTTTTTAAAGTAGAAATCACTGACGTTCTTTCAGTGGGACAGGTGACATTTAGCCCTGTGAATTTCAGAGTTGGTCTTGCCTGGTACCTTCTCACACTGCCCTATTTGTTTTTTTCAGGGATGGATAGAGCAGAAACCAGATGACTCCTAACATGCAGTGGACTTGTGATCTGGACCAATCTTGTTATTGGATGCTGATGGAGGTATGATATGGAGGCCCCTGTCCTACCCCCAAATTTTCCCCTGACCAGAAGGATCTCTTCTTGGCCTGACAAAGGGTGTGATATTTTCACTATTGAAATAGGTCTGGGGGCCACAACATTATCTCCAAAGAGTTTCCAGGTAAAATGTAATTAATTACTACTGCTAAGAACTTCCTTGGTGGTGCTAGTGATACAGAAACTGCCTGCCAATGCAGGTGACATAAGAGATGCAGGTTTGATCCCTGGGTTGGGAATATCCCCTGGAGGAGGGCATGGCAACCCACTCCAGTATTCTTGCCTGGAGAATCCCATGGTCAAAGGAGCCTGGTGGGCTACAGTCCATGGGGTTGCAAAGCATTGGACATGATTGAAGGGACTTAACATGCATGCGCAAGAGCTAGAGTAACCCATTACCCACCCACAAAAATTAGCTTATCAACATTGCATAAAAATAAGACATAAATAGAATGGTATTCAGGATGGAAAAATCTGAATAAATGGAGCACTCTCTGCTTTACTGCATGGAAAACTCCTCAGAATCTCTGGGGCCAAGTGAGACCCCTGGCAACTTGGGGAAGGTGCACCTTGCACTCCATCTCGAGGAGCTCCAGAGAACCAGAAATGGTGGACAGCTAAAGTAAGAAATGGAATTTGAAATGGGACATATGGAAATAGAGAATAGAGAAGGAAGGAGAAGTTTAAAATGGGGAGCAAGAATAAGGATTTGAAAAATGAGACGTCAACATATCAAGCCACATAATAACAGAAAGAATAAAGGCATACTTGCTACTCCTTGCCTTCACATCAAGAGGCTCCTACCCTCACTGCCTTACTCAGTCTTGTTAGACCCACATATCATGTAAATATTTAATATTATCATTTGTTAGCTTCTTGATATCTGTCTTGAGCCTTTGCTGTAGCCATCTTGCCACCAGCTGGGTGACCACTAAAACTCATACCATTAGCCTCACAGGGCAGGACATGGCAGTGCCTAGATAAGCAATTCAGATACAGTCAGTATATCCTTTCAGTGAATATCTAAGACTACAGGCACTATCACATGCAGAGATAAAAGTACATTCCTCACTAATGTCTGTCAGTCACCATGAAATTTATGCTGACATTTCTTTTCTTGTTAGAATTCCTTTTAACTTATGGTTACCATTGTCTGGGAATACTGGCAACTCAATAAAGTTCCCTGAGCCTGGCCAATGAACTTGGGTAATATTTCTGTTTTAGTTCTCAAGGCTGATTTTTAGTATTATTGCTGCTGCTCCTATCTATCTTCTATCCATGCATCCATCCATTTTTAAAAATATAAGAATAGAATATCATTACCAGAAGAGGATGCCACTACAATGCTACTCATTGATGGATAGTAGCCATGACTTACAGGCACATTTTCCTAGGTTAGAGAGAAGCAGAGAGGTGCCCAAAAGGTTCATCTGTTTTCTAGAGACTGAAGCCAACTTACGTAACCAGGAGCCCTTTTGTCTTCACCTCAAGATCTACTTTTTCCTTCTATTATAATTTTTGAGTACTTTATTGACTCTTTGCCTTTGGCTTCACTCAAGCAATGAAATCTTGCACCTGGATTAGTACAAGAAATATACCCAGAGTTTATCCTCCATAATTTTTATCAGGGTAAAAAAAGTTCTTGCCTGTCAGGGGAATATAAGCAATATGCTCCTGTGTGAATACTTATTACTTGCCTGTCAAAAAAAGGTTACAGAAATTTCCCTTTGGGGAGAATGTCATGAAGATTTTTTTCTCTTCTGCCTAGTAAATTTCTTGCAGATGTACCTCTCTGGGTACCACAGCTGCAATTCCCTCTGGAAGTTCATCTGTCATAAATGCACCATGGAGACAACTTCCCATCGTGGTAAAATGTTGCTAGTATTTTTTTTCTGAGAGGCATACAGAATGTTTCCTACTCTGTAAGTGTATTTGAAGCAGATTGAAGCCTTGGAATTTGATTTGGAGAGTCCTGTTCTTTCAGTTCTTGGGCTACCTTCATAACATTGGGGTTGAGAACAGTATCAACATTTCTGTCAGACTCTAAGTCTGTAATAGTACGTTTTGCCTGGATTTGTTGTGTTTTGGGCAACAGAATTTGACCTGTGTCTCTGATGGCTCAGATGGTAAAGAATCCGCCTGCTGTGTGAGAGACCTGGGTTTGATCCCTGGGTTGGGAAGATCCTCTGGAGAAGGGAATGACAAGCCACTCCAGTATTCTTGCCTGGAGAATTCCATGGACAGAGGAGACTTGTGGGCTACAGTCCATGGTCTCACAAAGAGTCACACACAACTGACTAACATAAACACACACACGTAAAGTGGAGTGATATTACCTTACTTGTGAGTACCCAGAGTCTTATATCTCTGGCAGACACAGCATCCAAGTAAATGTGTTGGTGCTCAGGGCATGGGGAGAGAATTTGCAGCTGGTAGCTAGGTTGGCCCCTGCCCATCATAGGTTATAGCTGTTCCATGAACTGCTGCCCCAGTGACCATCACCTCAAAGGTCTTCCCTAGTTCATTATTCACTAGAGAGTTATTGCTAGGTCAGCAGCATTGCTTCTTTATTATGTTTTGCTATGCTGTGCACAGCTGACGTCATTGTAAGCTGTCAGGAGGCTTTCATATAGATTTATTGATATGGACAGAACAACCAGTGGAGTGTTCACCAGTGAACAAAGATGCATGACTATAGTTATACTCTGGTGAGATAAGTTGACCTGAACCAAGGACCAGAAATGATCTCTCTTTTTTTTTTCCAAAGGGCAGCATAAGACATACATTTTATTTAGTCTATTTGAACTTGATTTTACAGTAGTGCTGCTAATGCATTTTTTCCTTGCCAATTAGTACAATACTTACTGATCATGACATCAGATGTTGCAGTTTAGCTAGGGGTAGCAGAAGCAGCTATTTCAACCTGGTGCGAAGTAATCATAAATAGAATGCCTTGTTTTCCATAAAATGTTATGCTAGAACTTTGAGTGACAGTAATGCTGGGGCCATCAGATAAATTATGGGACTGCAGAGTTTGCTAAGACCATACTAGTAGTTAGCACAACTGAAAAGTCAGGAAGCCAAGGAGATTATGCAGAGATAAAGAAAGATACAGACATCAGAATTCAGAGCAGACAGTGGAGTCATGTGTTTGAGTGGAGTAAATGGGAGAAGTCCATACAAAAAATCATTCTTTGAGGCACCTAGCTTGAACCAGATACTCTTATGTACTTTCTCTCACAGAAACAATACACAAGTTATGTCTTCAGCTAGTAGCAAACAGGGAAATTATATCTGGCTGAGAAAAACAGACACAGGAATAACTAGCTTGTAGGTGGGAGACAGAACAGAAATGTGATTAGGCACTCTGGCAATAGAGTCTCAAAATGACTGTGGTCAAAGTTATGACTGAGAAAATATACCAAGAACCTAGTCCAATTGCCAGCACACAATAGGATCTCAACCCCCTTTTTTTAAGATCTGCAAAAGAGATTTTGCCTAAAAACAAAAGGGCAAAAATTTCCAAGTGTATGCAAAGTGATCTTTCTAGTCACACATCTACACAGCAACATTTTTTATAAAATCATATTTTTCAACACATAATAATTAAAAATGAGGGTAAGTTAATAACCAAGGATGACCTCAAAACAGCTTATTTTGGAAATACGAATGTACACTAATTATTGCCAGCTAGCAACATGTCTACTACAATGACTAATATGTTTTCTGACTTCATAAGAAAGAAAAAAGTGGCCATGAGGAGCTACCCGTCGCCCAAGGTCGGGGGTAGCGACCGAGAGTTCCAGGCTGCGACAGCGCAGGAGCGGCGGCTAAGAGGAGCTTCCCCACGTCCGAGGTAAGGGGCGGTGGCCGAGAGGAGTTTCCCCACAGCTGAGGTCAGCGGCGGCAGCCAAGAAGAGCTACCACACGCCTGAGGTCAGGGTTGGTGGCCGAGAGGAACTACCCCACACCGGAGGTCAGGGGCCCCGCCCGAGAGGAGCTACCCCATCTGCAAGGAGCGGCTGCTGCGCTGGCGCAGGAGGGCCTAGAGGAGCTACTCCAAGTTCAAGGTCAGGAGGGGTGGCCTTGAGAAGAAACCCCTTGTCCAAGGTAAGAAGCAGCAGCTGCGCTTTGCTGGAGCAGCTGTGAAGAGATACCCCACGTCCAAGGTAAGTACCCCAACCCAAGTAAGATGGTAGGTGTTGCGAGAGGGCATCAGAGGGCAGACACACTAAAACCATAATCACAGAAAACTAGCCAATCTGATCACAGGACCACAGTCTTGTCCAACTCAAGGAAACTAAGCCATGCCGTGTAGGGCCACCCAAGACAGTTGGGTCATGGTGGAGAGGTATGAGAGAATGTGGTCCACTGGAGAAGGGAATGGCAAAACACTTCAATATTATTGCCTTGAAAATCCCATGAACAGTATGAGAAGGCAAAATGATAGGATACTGAAATAGGAACTCCCCAGGTGCCCAATATGCTACTGGAGACCAGTGGAGAAATAACTCCAGAAAGAATGAAGGGATGGAGCCAAAGCAAAAACAATATGCAGTTGTGGGTGGGACTGGTGATAGAAGCAAGGTCCAATGCTATAAAGAGCAATATTGCATAGGAACCTGGAATGTTAGGTCCATGAATCAAGGCAAATTGGAAATGGTCAAACAGGAGATGGCAAGAGTGAATGTAGACATTCTAGGAATCAGCGAACTAAAATGGACTGGAATGGGTGAATTTAACTCAGATGACCATTATACCTGCTCCTGTGGGCAGGAATCCCTTAGAAGAAATGGAGTAGCCATCATAGTCAACAAAAGAGTCTGAAAAGCAGTACTTGGATGCAATCTCAAAAATGACAGAATGATCTCTGTTCGTTTCCAAGGCAATCCATTCACTATCACGGATATCCAAGCCTATGCCCCAACCAGTAACACTGAAGAAGCTGAAGCTGAATAGTTCTATGAAGACCTACGAGATCTTTTAGAACTAACACCCAAAAAAGATGTCCTTTTCATTATAGGGGACTGGAATGCAAAAGTAGGAAGTCAAGAAATACCTGGAGTAACAGGCAAATTTGGCCTTGGAGTATGGAACGAAGCAGGGCAAAGGCTAATAGAGTTTTGATAAGAGAACGCACTGGTCATAGCAAACACCCTCTTCCAACAACACAAGAGAAGACTCTACACTTGGGCATCACCAGATGGTCACCGCTGAAATCAGATTGATTATATTCTTTGCAGCTAAAGATGGAGAAGCTCTATACAGTTAGCAAAAACAAGATGGGGAGCTGACTGTGGATCAGATCATGAAATCCTTATTGCCAAATTCAGAGTTAAACTGAAGAAAGTAGGGATAACCACTAGACCATTCAGGTATGACCTAAATCAAATCCCTTATGACTATACAGTGGAAGTGAGAAATAGATTTAAGGGACTAGATCTGGTAGACAGAGAGCCTGATGAACTATGGATGAAGGTTCGTGACATTGTACAGGAGACAGGGATCAAGATCATCCCCACAGAAAAGAAATGCAAAAAGGCAAAATGACTGTCTGAGAAGGCCTTACAAATAGATGTGAAGAGAAGAGAAGCAAAAAGCAAAGGAGAAAAAGAAAGATATTCCCATTTGAATGCAGAATTCCAAAAAATAGCCAGGAGAGATAAGAAAGCCTTCCTCAGCGATCAATGCAAAGAAATAGAGGAAAACAACAGAATGGGAAAGAATAGAGATCTCTTCAAGAAAATTAGAGATACCAAGGGAACATTTCATGCAAAAATGGGCTCAATGAAGGACAGAAATGGTATGGACCTAACAGAAGCAGAAGATATTAAGAAGAGGTGGCAAGAATACACAGAAGAACTGTACAAAAAAGATTTTCACGACCCAGATAATCACAATGGTGTGATCACTCACCTAGAGCCAGACATCCTGGAATGTCAAGTCAAGTGGGCCTTAGAAAGCATGACTATGAACAAAGTTAGTGGAGGTGATGGAATTCCAGTTGAGCTACTTCAAATCCTGAAAGATGATGCTGTGAAAGTGCTGCACTCAATATGCCAGCAAATTTGGAAAACTCAGCAGTGGCCACAGGACTGGAAAAGGTCTGTTTTCATTCCAATCCCTAAGAAAGGCAATCCCAAAGAATGCTCAAAGTACTGCACAATTGCACTCATCTCACACACTAATAAAATAATGCTCAAAATTCTCCAAGCCAGGCTTCAGCAATACGTGAACTGAGCACTTCCAGATGTTCACGCCGGTTTTAGAAAAGGCAGAGGAACCAGAGATCAAATTGCCAATATCTGCTGGATCATCAAAAAAGCAAGAGAGTTCCAGAAAATCATCTATTTCTACTTTATTGACTACGCCAAAGCCTTTGACTGTGTGGATCACAATAAACTGTGGAAAATTCTGAAAGAGATGGGAATACCAGGCCACCTGACCTGCCTCTTGAGAAACCTGTATGCAGGTCAGGAAGCAACAGTTAGAACTGGACATGGAACAACAGACTGATTCCAAATAGGAAAAGGAGTATGTCAAGGCTGTATATTGGCACTGTGTTTATTTAACTTCTATGCAGAGTACATCATGAGAAACACTGGACTGGAAGAAGCACAAGCTGGAATCAAGATTGCTGGGAGAAATATCAATAACCTCAGATATGCAGATGACACCACCCTTATGGCAGAAAGTGAAGAGGAACTAAAATGCCTCTTGATGAAAGTGAAAGAGAAGAGTGAAAAAGTTGTCCTAAAGCTTAACATTCAGAAAACTAAGATCATGGATCTGGTCCCATCTCCTCATGGGAAGTAGATGGGGAGACAGTGGAAACTGTGTCAGACTTTATTTTTTTGGGCTCCAAAATCACTGCAGATGGTGACTGCAGCCATGAAATTAAAAAACGCTTACTCCTTGGAAGGAAAGTTATGACCAACCTAGATAGCATATTCAAAAGCAGAGACATTAGTTTGCCAACAAAGGTCCATGTAGTCAAGGCTATGGTTTTTACAGTGGTCATGTATGGATGTGAGAGTTGGACTGTGAAGAAAGCTGAGCGCCAAAAAATTGATGCTTTTGAACTATGGAGTTGGAGAAGACTCTTGAGAATCCCTTGGACTGCAAGGAGATCCAACCAGTCCATCCTAAAGGAGATCAGTCCTGGGTGTTCATTGGAAGGGCTGATGCTGAAGCTGAAACTCCAATACCTTGGCCACCTCATGCGAAGGGTTGACTCATTGGAAAAGACCCTGATGCTGGGAGGGATAGGGGGCAGGAGGAGAAGGGGACAGCAGAGGATGAGATGGCTGGATGGCATCACCGACTCGATGGGCATTAGTTTGAGTAAACTCCGGGAGTTTGTGATGAACAGGGAGGCCTGGCCTGATGCGATTCATGGGGTTGCAAAGAGTCGGAGACGACTGAGTGACTGAACTGAACTGATACCAATTATTCATATTTTGAATTTCTGTATAATTCTGGCACATTCTTAACTGGCCCAAATAAGTGAAGAACTGCAATATCACAATCCTTATACTGTCAATTGTATCTATCATTCAGGAATATTAGCACAGTGATTATTCTGTTCAAATTGTGGTGGAATGGAGAGTTACTTTATATCTCTTTTGAAGCCCTGCCATCCTTTTTCCTTAGATTGTGTACTTAATATAGGCAACCTGGGAATAGAGAGAAGCAAATCATTTAGACTGAGAAAACCTGAGACCAAGGCCTAGTTCTACCACTTACTACATGAGCTAACTTTCTGTGCCTCAGATCCCCCACCTACATAGAATCTGCCTTGACAGAACTGAATCCATAGTGGAAATATTAGGGCCTTAGACCCTGCAATAATAATAATAGCCAGTATTATTGTACTATTAATGTGTTCCAGGCATTGATATAAGCAAGTAGGTATTACTCATGTAATGCTCACCACAATGCAGATTGGTGGTACAGTTATTTCCTCCAGTTTATAAAGAAAAAACTGATGCACAGAGAAGTGAAATCATTTGCTCAGGGTCACACAGCTAATAAATGACAGTGCTATGATTTATGATTTCAGCATCTTGGGAGTTCAGCTCTGGTATCAAAGCTCTTCACCTCTATAATATGCTGCCTACTTGATGCTGTCAGAGAGGAAAATAAAAATAGTTTTTTAGGTTAGGATTTTGGACTCCTATTTCATGTTGCCCATATGGAAACATGCCTGGGTTGAGAAGTTCTTCAACCAGTTTGGAAGCCATAATCTGTTCCACCACTGACTTTCTGTGTGATCTTTGTTCACTTGACCTCCCAAATCCTCATTTACATGTTGAAAACTGACTAATAATAGTCGCCATACCTACCTATTTAAATTGTTGTGAGAAGATGTGAAATAAATTTTCTTTGACAAGAGGCTCTAAAATGCTAGGCAGCAGTAGAGGTAAAAAACAGGAAAGGCTCCAAGTGAAAGGAAAGTGAAGATTAATACAAGTTCAGGCTCAGGAAAGGAGGAAGAGAGCTGACCACTACATATACCAAGGGGACCTAACAAACTAGCAAGCGGACTGGCAGGTCAGGGTCAGAGGAACAAAGAAGAAGGGCAAGTTTGAGAGTGAGTATTCATGCCTGGATAATCCCATGGACAGAAGCCCCTGGTCCTGGTGGGTTACAGTCCATAGGGTTGCAAACAGTCGTACATGACTGAAGCGACTAAGCAGGCATGCATGTTGATTTCTGAGAGGCTTGAAGGACGGACACATCCATACACTCACATTCTCAACCATCAACATCTACTGAGATAAACTTTATACTAGACTCTGGTGATGCAATATAGAGATACAGTCCCTGCCTTTTAAGAGGTGGGATGTAAGATGTGGTCGTGCAATCATGAAGAACAGTACAGCTTATCACATATTCCAAGCACTCGATGAACAAGGATGATCAGGAAAAACTCAGGTAGTAAAGATTTTAGTGAAGATGTTCTACTAAAGTCTATAAGCAGTCTGGCTATTTGAAACACCCGGGTAATGGAAAATTTTCACTTTTATTGGAATCCTTGTTGTAAAATGTAGCCATGCTGTGCTAGTAGAATGTTAACCAAGATCTCCTAAATATCTTCAATGCATAAATTAGCCCCAAAGAGACAAAAAACCTAATGGTTTATTTTTTGCTGAATCAGTTATTTTTCATGTGCTAATAATAGGTGAAAGAACATACCAGGGATAGCTTCATAAAGTGAGTGTGATTTTAGTTTTCATAGTTAATTTTAGCCTAAGCTGGCTGAAAAGAAGCGAAAAGCTCCAAGATCAAAACCATGGTTTGCTGAAAAGCAATTGTTTGTGATTATTTGTACAAACAACATACAGAAGAATCATGGTTCTGAAAGGCAATGGAACTATATTTTAAAGATAGTCATTCCTATTTTTTTCTTTAAAATTTCTCACATGTAGTATAGAAATTTGCAAACAGAGGGTAGAAATAAAGAGTAGTGCCATTTAGTGATTGAAAAATATAAACTGGAATAAAGGCCATCAAAATGATGATAAAACTTCATCAACTTTAAATGATTCATTTTCTTTGAAGGGAAAAACTTTTTAGTGATTCTCCACAATATGTTAAATAACATTTGGGGTGATTAATGCCCAATACATTTGCTGTTGTAAGGAATTTGCTTTATGCCCCATCCTTCATCCCCAAATTTCCCACCATTCTTATCCCAGGATCTTAGATGTATTGATTTCTCTATCAGTGTTTTCTTCTGAATAGCTAACTCACTCTTCAGTCCTACAAGATTAACTACATCTCCAACTGCTATGGCCAATTTCTGAAGTTTATGGTCCATTTCATAAAGTCTTGTAAATCAGCCTTTACTTCCTTTTAATTATATCTCCCTGTAGAATGCTTGTGCCAGCATTGCTTCAGATTTATATCTGAGGCCAAGAACCAGACAACCTTATCATGGGATAATTGTTTTAAATCCTATTAAGGTCTTTTCTGTATTAAAATGACTGAGGTTAGGAATAGCAAGTTTGACAATCAACTGTGTTTCTTTTCATTTAAGGCCTGGCACAAGACTGATTTATTCTTAAAAAACTTCTCTGTTCAACTTACCTCTCCAAACACACCCACAGCCCTCCTTACATCCATACCCCCTATCTCTTAATATCATTCTACATTGATTTGTATTTCTTGGCATTTAAGTAGTATTCTAACTTTAATGATATGTTTTATATACTTATATTCTGTACTATAGCACAGTGATTAATAGCTTCAGATGTGAAGTAATATTGTCAGACTTTGATACTAGCTCTGCCTTGTAATAGTAGTGTGATTTGGATCAATTTACTTAACTTCTTTATGTCTCAGCTTCCTCATCTCCAAAATGGAGATGATAATAATAGCAATTCCATTATAGGATTGTGATGATTAAAAATTTTAAGATGGTACAGCATTTAGCACATATTGGCCAATAGTGTTATATGAATGCAGGCTGTTTTTGGATATTTCTCATTTCTGAATTATTTTTATGGCTCTTTAAAGGCAAGAAGTATGGTCTAAATCTTTACATACCTCTTGTGATAATTTTATGTGTCAGCTTGACTAGTTCGGGGGATATGTAGTTATCTAGTTAAATGTTACTTTTGTCTATGTCTGTGAAAGTATTTCTGGATGAGATTAACATTTGAATTGGTGGACTCTTTAAAGTAGGTTTTCTTTCCCAATGAGGGTGGGCATGATCCAATCCATTTAGGGCCTGAATAGAACAAAAAAGCAGAGAAAGGGGGAATTCACCTTCTTTTCCCCTGCCTAATGTCTTGAGCTGGGACATCTCATTTTCTCCTGTCCTTGAACTAGGATTTAAATCTTTGGCTTCCTTGGTTCTCAGACCTTCAGACTTAGACTGACTTAAATCAGTAGCTTTCCTGGGTTTCCAGCTTGCAGACAGCAAATTGTGAGGCTTCTTGACCTCCATAACTGCGTGAGCTAATTCTTCATAATAAAACTTCTTTTATATTCCTTTGGTTCTGTTTCTCTGAACTCTGATTAATACAATCCCTCTGTGCCTACAGTGCCATGCATACAGGAAGTCTATAGTGTTCCCTGAAATAATGAACAAATAAATATATCATTGTAGTGATTCCAGATGTATGTGTATGATCCTAATGTAACTGATACTTTCAGAAAAATATTTATAATCAGGAAAATATTCAAGCAAGTGTCCATATCAAAGCAGGAATTGGCCAGGCCCCACCCGGGTTCATATCTGGCCATGAAGAGAGTGTTGAGAAGTTTTCCTTGAAGAAGGCTAATTTCAGAATTCAGAAAAGCTTGAAAATTGTGTTCTGAGAAGCAGTTTTTGGAGGAAGAAATACTTTGAGGGAAGTAAATATGCTAGTTTTCCTCTTTTGCAAGGGAGAAATTCCCCTGACTCTATGTTGCCCCAGTATACAGAGGTAAGACCAATAAGTGAAAATTACAGGATGCAATATTTGAACTCAGTATAGTGAAACACTTTCAACCACTTGGGCTGCCCAACAGTGGAATGAATGGCCTTGCAAAGTTTGGCTAGATTCACAGGCAGCCAACTTCCTTTCACACTGGTTAGATGCATAGGTGTCCCTTCTGTGGTGGGGAACTCCTGAATTGCATTCATGGCCACTGCACAGGCAAGATCAGCTGTAGAGCCACACTGGAAAAGATAAGAAGAGTACTAGTTTATCCTTTAACCTCACATTCATAGAAGCTAGAGGGAGGGCAAAGACTGTCAGTGTCATAATATACCTGTCCAGGTCATATGCTATGAAAACTCAAAGGAAGGCCAGTAAGGTTTATGTCCAGGACCTGGATCATTCAATCTTTTGTGAAGCTGAAAAGTCACCTAGGCTAATGATAACCAAATTTAGATTTTACCAGTTAACAACATTACGATCATCATACCAAATGGATGGACTGATACAGGATCACTAACATTTTATCTTGCCAAGTGAGGACATTATAAAAAGAAAACTCACCTACTACCTGTTTACATTATTATTTTATAAAAGAAGGAAATGGGAGATAATATTACAATAAAAATATTAACTTATTTTAGTGTTTTGAAAGCACACATGTTGTCCATGTTTTTCTCTTTTCACCATGGTCAGGTAAAATTATCATGGACTGGCTTGAGTTTACAAACGAGCCCTTGGGAACCACTGTTTTGGCTTTAGTGGTATTCTTTGATTGTTCCAGGTGAGAGTCCCACATCGTTCCCTTCCAGACTTTTTCTAACTCTCTTATGGGATTGTTATTTTAAACAGTAATTCCTGAGAATAACATTTTATCCCATAGATCCCACAGAAATAAAAGTGTAAGCACTATCTCCAGGGGTAGATAGGTCTCAACCAATTTAGGTTTTTCTGGGGTTTGACATCATTGTAGGGATCGCAGGAACACTTACCATTATGTCAGCAAGTTTGTGTCTTTCACCTACTCTGAAGACCCAGAGAATAACATGGTGTATTATTCCTATTTCAAATGCCAAAAGACTAGGAATTATAGAAGCTATTAGGAAAATAACTTAATCCACCAAGACTAGGGACTTTAAAGCTTTGATATCTTCTGAAAGCCCTTCGAACCTGCCTGGCATAATAGATGAGGTAAAATTCCATTTTCCTGTAATGGATAATGTATTGAGGAAGCTCCTAGGGAAAAATATTCTAAATATCTACTCTGACAAGAGAAGGGCTCCTATCATTTTTTAAAGTTTAATTCCATTTCAGAAACATTGATATACAATTACTTGCTACTGAGTTGGAATTTGTCTACATACAAAATCACTTTTTTGAAGCATATTATCTGCTAATGGAATCATGGGGCATTTTCTGGAGAGGGAAGAAAAAGACTAATCTGTTGGCTGCATGGCATAGGTAGATTACCATTGGGATTAATGGTTTCTATAGTGTAATGTATTGTTCTTAAGTGCTTGGATTCATATTTTAAAATCATGTTATTCAGAAGTTCGTATGATGCTTTTGACATCATAGTTTTTTAAAAAAATATATTCATTTATTTGGCTGTGCTGGGTCTTTGTTGCAACATGCAGGATCTTTTTTCTTTTCTTTCTTTTTTTTCTTTCTTTTTTTTTAAGTTGTGGCACATGAACTCTTGGTTGTAGCATGTGGGATCTAGTTCCCTGACCAGGTATTGAACACAGGCCCCTTACATCGGGAGCACAGAGTCTTAGCTGCTGAACCACCAGGGTAGTCCTGACATCTTAGTTTTGAATATAAGGAGTGTAGGGTTTTTATGCCCTTTTGAAAATATCATGTCTAGTATCATCCCAATGGTGTTTTCCTTCAAACTTAATCCATATGTTTTTAATTGCTAAGGTTCAGCACATATGTATGGAAGATTTCAAAGTTGGGAAGATCCTGCTGAGATCATTGCTTGGGGTGCTGAGAACATCCTCAGCCAAACCAATCCAGCTCTGACTAATGAACAAAAGTTTTATTTATGGCCTATAGCTTGAGAAGACTCCAAGAAAAATCTCTCTCATAGTATCACTCTTTTCCTTCTTTATTGTAGGCTTTCACCTGAACAGTTGCAAGAGACATTTAACTGATCTCTCAACTTCCATTTTCCATCGTACTTAGAGTGATCTTAAAACTTAAATCAGAACCAGTCCTTCTCTTATATGAAATTCTTCTTAAATGGTTCCCATTGTGCACAGAATAAGATGTAGACTCCCAACTACTGCCTGCAAGGCCTTGCGTGATCTAACTTCTGCCTACCTGTATAGTCATGTATTTATTTAATCATTCAACAGATATTTATAAACTTTTACCATGTTCATATTGAATAAAACTGATCAAAATCCCTGCCCTGACATTTTGGTTGAGAGAGGCAAATAATAAGCAAGAGGAAAAGTTAAATATATAATAGATTAGACAGAATAAGTGCTACAGAGAAAAATAAGGCGGAAAAGAATATTGGTAGGAGGCGGCAATTCAAATCAATCAGGGTCTTGGTAGATGGAACACTCAGGTAGGATACTTTGAAGAGCTATTTACAAAGGTGTAGGTAAGATACAGGTTAAACCATAAAGGATAGTGTACAGTGGGACTCAATTATCACCCCAAGGTCTTGAAGGGTTAAAAAACAGAGAAGTCACTAGAAGGAGGAGAGATTGAGATTCTATGCCTTCTAATGAACTGGTAGCTTAGCTGGTAAAGAATCCGCCTGCAATGCAGGAGACCCCAGCTCATTTTCTGGGTCAGGAAGTTCCCCTGGAGAAGGGATAGGCTACCCACTCCAGTATCTTTGGGCTTCCCTGGTGGCTCAAATGGTAAAGAATCTGCCTACAATGTGGGAGACCTGGGTTCGATCCCTGGGTTGGGAAGATCCCCTGCAGCAGGGCATGGCAACCCACTCCAGTATTCTTGCCTGGAGTATCCCCATGGACAGAGGAGCCCCATGGACAGTCCTTGGGGGTCAGAAAAAGTTGGACACGACTGAGCGACTAAGCATTGCACAACACAATGAACATAGTGACCTTAGACCAAGGGATTCAGCCAGCCCTAGATGTCAGGGAGGGAGCTGGGTGAATAAATAGCCCAACTCTTCTTTTCTCAGGCCTCCTCCTGGTCTTCCCACTGGCCAAACATAATAGGAAGCCAGAAGGGTGAGGGAGCCCATTGAGGTAGTCTACCTGGTCAGTCCTGGAGAGAGAAATAGAGGACAGGATGAAGAAGTCTGGAGGTAAATAGAACATATTCAGTATAAGGTTGCAATTTTACATAGGATGGTGAGGGAAGACTTCAATAAAAGTGAGGGAAAATGGATGTACACAACAGTACACATATTGCTAAAACACATTTTTAAAGTAATGTTGAAATCCTTGTCTATGGAGAAAGGGAGTGGGAATGGGGATAAAAGGATATATGTAAATAAATAAAATTAGTGAACAACTTTGGTACTATATCATGAACCAAGGGATATGATTAATTCAAGTATCTTTACCTGAGAATAAAGCACACACAACACACACAGATACAGCCACTACAAGGTACCCAGAACTGGGGCTGAGGTATGTATAGTATCCCTAGAAAATCCAATGCCACCCTCCCACCCCACCTCTACTCTTGGTTGCCCAACACTACTTTAGAATAATGTGGTTTCTTTACTCTACCTCCAGTAGCCACTTCAGAAATCTGTAGATTTGTTGGACTAAAGATAGTTGAAGTTAAAAGTCTTCTTGTACCTGCAGAATCCAAAATAATAGAGTATGGCATTTGACCTTCACATTGCAGGGTTTTCTGTCTCCTCAGATTTTTACTCAGCATCTATTTATGTTCAAGCCAGGATCTTTCTGCTGCAAGGTGATACTTGTCTCAGTCACAAATTCTCAATCATGTGTTCGGCTAGAGTTGGGTGTACAAATATTGTTTTATGCCTTTACTAGAATCATGTAAACCCTTTGCATTTTTGTTGTTGTTGTTTGGTCGCTAAGTTGTGTCTGACTCTTTTGCAACCATATGCACTGTATCCCGCCAGGCTCCTCTGCCCATAGGATTTTCCAGGCAAGAATACTGGAGTAGGTAGCCATTTTCTTCTCCAGGGGATTTTCCCAACCCAGAGATCAAAACTGCTGCTCCTGTTGTGTCTCCTGCATTGTAAGCAGATTCTTTCATTGCTGAGCCCTGAGGAAAGACAAGGTAAAATATTTCAGTTGCGTAGGCTCTTTCCAATTCTGTTGCCTTACCCCCACCCATATTCTCTTTCTGTAGTCCTCCTCAGATCAGCCTATTTAGTTGGATTTTCATCTTTCCACCTTGCTCTTGCCCCTGATGTTTATGACTTCCTGGTGCTAATCTATCTACTGAACTTCTGACTTCCTGAACACTCTGCCTAATACTGCCTTTGAGATCTGACTCCATTTGCCTTTTTGGTTCTGACTGGCTGCTTTCCTTTGACCTCTTGTTTCTGGCTCCTCACCTTCACTTCAACTTTGGACTGTTCACACCAGCCTCTGCCTTGGGCACTGGGTCCTGAGTACTTCCCCAGGACTGCCTCACTCTTGTGCTAATTCCCTTTCCTCTGACCTGGGACTTACCTCAGCATGCCTGATCCTGACTCCACTTTTGCACCCATGACCAACTGCCATATACACTTCCCAAAGCTGACAATCTAGCAGACATTTCCCTACTTCCACTGCCCAGCCACTACCCCAAACAACCCAGGACAGAAGTTTATATTTTGCAGCAGTATCAGCACGATTTCATGAGCTCTTGGGAGGAGGACATAGGATGTGGCCTTTTAGTCTAGATGGACAATATAGCCACTTAACCAAATGGAAAATAATAACAATAATTACTAAGAAGGAATTTTTTATGAGTGCTTAGTGCCCCAGGGGCCAGAAGACCTTGCTGTCACATGGGAATGGGAGAGAGTGGAGGATTTGGCTGCAAGAGAAGGTTTTAAAGGGTTGAGTCACACTTAGAGTTCCAATTCTGAGCTGGGTCAAGGAGAAAGAGAGCTGCATTGATTTTTCATAATGAAAAATACATTTTTTTCCATTGTAGGGGCATCAGTGGGTACAGGGCAGTGATTAAAAGGAAAATCAAACAGAGAGTTAATAGAATGTCAATTGAAGTCCTCCAGATAGTATTTTTTTGTTGTTGATATGGGAGATTTACACAGTTCCAAAACTCACATTAGCATTAATGAGGATTTCACATGTAAATTTCCAGCAAATCCAAAGGAGTATTAATTCTTTACAGGTGGATGCTGCTCTGAGGAACGTTTTTTCCCCTTTAGCTTTCCATAATGCAATGAATAATAAAAAGCACAAATTTGGAAATTTCCCATCCAAATGACATAAGTTAAAACAAAGACAAGGTGTTTGCAAGAAGCTCCTTGCTTCTCAGAAGAGGCACTGGCACTAGCCTTGTTATTAGTTGCCATTCAGAGAAAAGGTGTTATGTAAATTCAAGGCACAATCTTGTCGTTTCCTATTATTATCACTATATGCTTTTGAATGTGTTAAATTCTGCTGATTATTGGCCTGATATTTCTACAGGAAATGATAGGAAATATCTGCCTTTAGTGATGAAAGGGAGAGGTACCACCTACCTGTCTTATTCCATCATCCACATGGATAATGAATGATTTATTTAATATACTAAAAATCCACAAAAAAAGCTTTATTAGTTCCTTGGAAATGAGGAGTAGGGAAAAATATGAACTGAAGGTGAAAATTAGATGGAGGCAGATTTGAGGTCAATGTAAGGAAAGTTTTCAAAGTATTAGATCTGCTTCTAAATAGCTAGGGTTCCTTTGGTAAGGAGTGAGTTTCCTGTCAATGGAGGTATTCAAATTAAATAGTAACATGTTAGGGAAATCGTGCAAAGCACTTCTGTATCAGCAAATTTGGATAACCTCTAAGGTCCCACTCAATGTTGAAATTAAAAAAAAATATTTTAAAATATCTGTTTGGAGGGAAAGAATAAAATTTTGAAGAGTTTTAAATGGCAATGAATATGAATTGTTCAATAACCTCGGAATCATGACACATTTCCCTCTTTTTTATCTCCCTCTTTTTAAAACCTTTTTTACTTTGGAATAATTAGGGATTCATATAATATTACAAAAATAGTACAGAGAAGTTTCATGTGCCCTTTACCCACTGTCCTCCAATGGTTCCGTCTTCCATAACTGCAGTTTCAGAACCAGGAAATTGACATGTCACTTTTATTAAAATAATTTACTTCCCTTGATGAGTGTGCAGTCCATAGAGAATATTTTCTTAATTGTTTCATGGACATATGATTAAATTCTATTTACATGAATGAGAAATGTTTTTGGACTCAGTGTGTGTGTGCAAGGAATGGTAGAACAAACATACCTGCCAACTAAAATGCTCTACATTTTCCCACCAATGTCTTTTTATTTCAGTGTCATAACAAACCAGGTATAATGAGGATCAGTGACTTGATCATTATCACAAAGCTAGTAAGTGAGGTTGCAGAGAAGGAGTTTAAACCCACATCTGGCTGACTGTGAATTCCGGATTTTTATGGAGGCACTTCTCTGTATCTACTGATATGTGAGTGGCATGATAGTTAACAGGTTTTTAAAGCATATCTCTGGTATTCAGTTGGAAATGAGAACCTAGCCCACACACTACATTGACTATAAGTAGTGGTTAAAGTTTAAATTCAAAATCTTAAGAATACATTTAAAAACTTGTCTTTGGTCCTTTATAAAATATAAGATCGCCTAGATGCAGAAGGAGCCTTACTATATACAGTTTACATTGGTTTATACAGTTTACATCGGTTTATGCTCATTTTAGAAGAAAGACATTAATAGTTTCTTTTAAACTTTTACTTTTGAGATAACTATAGTCATACGCAGTTCCAAGAAGTAAAAGAGTGAGATCCAGTATATCCTTTATCCTGTTTCCCCCAAAGATATCTTCTAAAACTGTAGTATAATAATATAGTATATAGTACAGCCACAAAATTGATATTGATTTAATCCATCAATCTTATTCAGATTTCACTAGTTTTTCATGTACTCATTTGTATGTATTTGCATATATGTTTAGCTCTAGCTCAGTCACTCAGTTGTGTCTGACTCTTTGTGACCCCCTGGACTAAAGACCGCCAGGTTCCTCTGTCCATGGGATTCTCCAGGTAAGAATACAGGGATGGGTTGCTATTCCCTTCTCCAGGGGATCCTTCTGATCCAGGGATCAAGCCCATATCTCCTTCGTCTCATGCATTGGCAGGTGGATTCTTTACCATTTTTCTATGTGAAGTCTTGATCTGGTATCTTAGGAAGATTGTCTCCAGGTCAATTATTTCTCTTCCTACTCAATTTGATTTGGAGGGTTTCAGCACTTCTATAGGAAGAGATGTCAGGTGGAGCTTTCTTTAACTGTGAGATGTGTATCCAAGACTCAAATCTCTGAAGTTCTGATGCCATCTGGGTAGTGAGAAGGACCTGGTATAGTCCTTTCTAAGGAGATTAAAGGGCAGATTTTTTTCTTAGTGATTCAAAGTCAGAAGAGTGGGAGAAAATTGAAAACATTAATTTGGAGAGTTGAGTTGTAGCAGAGATATTGGAAAGCCCAAAAGAATTCAAGATCCATTCCAGTTTACAGGTATACAACACAATCTCAAAGGCAATTAATTGGATACAAATATATTAATAACATCTACAAAGTTTTGAGTAATATCTACTCAAGCTCATGTGTACAACAATTTTTCTCTCTAAGATTATCCCTATTTTCCCCTCAAGGATAATCATGGTAAAATTTTGCATAAAATTTGGCTTGATTATTTACATAAATTCAGTGAGAATAGTGATTGACCAGATAAACTCTTTCTAGGATTGTTTTGCTGGAACTGTTTATAAGAAATCTCATGTGAAGTAATTAGCCTCCAACTAATAAAAAATTAAAAAAAAAAAAAAAAAAGAAATCTCAGACTAGACTCTTAAAAGCCTTCAGAGGCCAGGAAGCCAAGCCAAATTTCAAACAGTTCCATTAAGTTGTCTGGTCATATCTGAGTCTATGCATCTTCAATTATGATATTCCAGTCAAAGCATTGGTAATATAGCCAATGTTTCCAATTGCATTCTGTTACAAGGAGAACAGATTAGTGTTGAACTCAGGAAAATAACTAACTAGATTGCCAAGAAAAGAGTACTCAAGAGTTTTAAAATTTTGACAAAAACCACTACAATATTGTAAAGTAATTAGACTCTAACTAATAAAAATAAATGAAAAAAAAATTTTGGAGGGCCTGGGTAGGGAGAAAAAGTAAATGCTCATCCTTGTTTACCAAAGTATATTTTACCAAAAGACTGTCAGCTTTAAGATAAAAGAGGGAAAAAAAAGGATTTCCTTAAATCTGGACAACCAAAATAATAAGGAACTGTTTTACTTCCTCAGTTTATTCAGCCCCATGTGATTAATAGTCTTTCTTCTTAAATATAGTTTTTCCATTCATTCTAGAAATTCATACCCAGTTCAGTTTTGTGATCTTAAAGGTGTCAGTAATTGTCTGATCAATAACCTGTAATTGTCAAAAGTTCTTCCTATAAATGTTCTGGAGAATGAAGCATTTTGTAGGAACAGTTTTGCATAAGCATCAAAATACAACTCAGTGTAAATGATTAGTGACTTAAAAAATGCCCATTGTTAAAGATCTGATGAGAATTCACTAATGGAACTGACAGAGAAATTCTGTTATTTCTGTAGCACAATATTTTAAGGTAATAACTAGAATCACACAGTTTTGAGCAAAATTAGCTCTTTTAATATTGAGAGTATCAGATTTAAATAAACAAAGGCCTGATAGAGACAACATAGAACATAGGTGATTATTTTTGTCTGTTCTAGGTCTTTGTTTCTGCTAGTTAGCTTTCTCTAGTTGTGGTGCATGGGCTTCTCATTGCAGTGGCTTCTCTTGTTGCAGAGCATGGGCACTAGGGCACAGGGGCTTCAGTCATTGAAGCTTGTGGGCTCCAGAGTACAGACTCAGTATTTGTGGTGCATGGGCTTAGTTGTTTCACAGCATGTGGAATCTTCCCTGAGGGATTAAACCTGTGTCCTCTACATTGGCAGGTGGATTCTTAACCACTGAACCACCAGGGAAGTCCCATAGGTGGTTATTTTGACAAGAGACAAGATCTTTGTTTTTTCTAGACCGATTACTTAAGAGGTAAAGAGAAACCTTTAACAATTGCTTATCATCATAGAAGACCAGTAGTCCAAAAAAACTTTCATTTTGTTACCAGAGAGAAAAATCAAATTCTAAATTTGCAGCAGCTTATTTTTGACAAAACACAATGTACTGAATTAAATTCATTCCAATCTTAGCCAGTCTTGACTACACATACATTTTTTCCTCAGGTAGAATAAAAGTTGTAGTTGCATTATATTCAGTGTTACTAACTTTCAGTTCAGTTCACTTCAGTCTCTCAGTCATGTCTAATTCTTTGTGACCCCATGTACTGCAGCAGGCCAGGCCTCCCTGTCTATCAGCAACTCCTGGAGTTTACTCAAACTCATGTCCATTGACTTGGTGATGCCATCCAACCATCTCATCCTCTGTCATCCCCTTCTCCTCCAGCTGTCAATCTTTCCCAGCATCAGGGTCTTTTCAAATAAGTCAGTTCTTCACATCTGGTGGCGAAAGTATTGGAGTTTCAGCTTTAACATCAGTCCTTCCAATGAATATTCAGGACTGATCTCCTTTAGGATGGACTGGTTGGATCTCCTTGCAGTCCAAGGGACTCTCAAGAGTCTTCTCCAACACCACAGTTCAAAAGCATCAATTCTTCTGTGCTCAGCTTTCTTTATAGTCCAACTCTCACATCCATACATGACTGCTGGAAAAACTATAGCTTCGACTAGACGGACCTTTGTTGGCAAAGTAATGTTTCTGCATTTTAATATGCTGTCTAGGTTGGTCATAACATTCTTTCCAAGGAGTAAGCGTCTTTTAATTTCATGGCTGCAGTCACGCTCTGCAGTGATTTTGGAGCCCCGAAAAAGTTAAAGTCTGCCTCTGTTTCCCCATCTGTTTGCCATGAAGTGATGGGACCGGATGCTCTGATCTTAGTTTTCTGAATGTTGAGCTTTAAGCCAACTTTTCACTCTCCTCTTTCACTTTCATCAAGAGGCTTTTTAGTTCTTCTTCACTTTCTGCCATAGGGTGGTGTCATCTCCACATCTGAGGTTATTGATATTTCTCCCGGCAATCTTGATTCCAGCTTGTGCTTCATCCAGCCCAGCGTTTCTCATGATGTACTCTGCATATAAGTTACATGAACAGGGTGACAATATACAGCCTTGACATACTCCTCTTCCTATTTGGAACCAGTCTGTTGTTCCATGTGTAAGGTATAGTTTAGGCCAAGGCAAAAGAAGGAGAGATGACCTCAATGGATGTAGGTTACCTTTATTCAGGCAAGGAGGGGCAACAGTCGACCTGAGGACCAGGCTGAGCACAAGAGGAATCAGGGAGGCTTCATATTTAAAGGGAGGTTTGTGGAAGCGGTAAGGGAAAGTTAGTCAGGAGGGATGTTTTCAGTGTTCTTTAGTTGAGATGGCATTTGTAATTGAACAGGGGTTGGGAGGTTTTGGGCAGGGGGCGATAAGTCCTCTGGGCAGGGGGTGTTAAGTCCTGGCAGGTGTAGTGGGTGGAAGGTTTCTGGACAGGGGGTGATAAGTCCCAGGTAGATATAACTGGCCTGGAGCATCAGGGCAGGACCTAAAGTTTGGTTTTGTTCTCTCCGAAGTTAGATGATTCAACAAGGGCCTTTGAGACCATTGTTTTCTTTTCTAGGCCCAAAGACTCCTTCACCATGTCCAGTTCTAACTGCTGCTTCCTGACCTGCATACAAATTTCTCAAGAGGCAGGTCAGGTGGTCTGGTGTTCCCATCTCTTTCAGAATTTTCCACAGTTTATTGTGATCCAGAGTCAAAGGCTTTGGCATAATCAATAAAACAGAAGTAGGTGTTTTTCTGGAACTCTCTTGATTTTTCAATGATCCAACGAATGCTGGCAATTTAATCTCTGGTTCCTCTGCCTTCTCTAAAACAAGATTGAACATCTGGAAGTTCACGGTTTACATACTATTGAATCTTGGCTTGGAGAATTTTGAGCATTACCTTACTAGCATGTGAGATGAGTACAATTATGCAGTAGTTTGAGCATTCTTTGGCATTGCTTTTCTTTGGGATTGGAATGAAAACTGACCTTTTCCAGTCCTGTGTATTTGCTGGCATATTGAGTGCAGCACTTTCACAGCATCATCTTTTAGGATTTGAAATAGCTCAACTGGAATTCCATCACCTCCACTAGCTTTGTTCATAGTGATACTTCCTAAGGCTCACTTGACTTCACATCCCAAGATGTCTGCCTCTAGGTGAGTAATCACAACATCGTGATAATCTGGGTCGTGAAGATCTTTTTTGTACAGTTCTTCTGTGTATTCTTGCCACCTCTTCTTAATATCTTCTGCTTCTGTTAGGTCCATACCATTTCTGTCCTTTATTGAGCCCATCTTTGCATGAAATGTTACCTTGGTATCTCTAATTTTCTTGATGAGATCTCTAGTCTTTTCCATTCTATTGTACTCCTCTCTTTGCACTGATCACTGAGGAAGGCTTTCTTATCTCTCCTTGCTATTCTTTGGAACTCTGAATTCAAATGGGTATATCTTTCCTTTTCTCCTTTGCTTTTCACTTCTCTTCTTTTCACAGCTATTTGTAAGCCCTCCCCAGACAGCCATTTTGCTTTTTTTGCATTTCTTTTTCTTGGGGATGGTCTTGATCCCTGTCTTCTGTACAATGTCACGAACCTCCGTCCATAGTTCATCAGGCACTCTGTCTATCTGATCTAGTCCCTTAAATCTATTTCTCACTTCCACTGTATATTATCGTAAGGGATTTGATTTAGGTCATACCTGCATGGTCTAGTGGTTTTCCCTACTTTCTTCAATTTAAATGTGAATTTGGAAATAAGGAGTTCATGATCTGAGCCACAGTCAGCTCCTGGTCTTGTTTTTGCTGACTGTATCGAGCTTCTCCATCGTTGGCTACAAAGAATATTTTTAATCTGATTTGGGTGTTAACCATCTGGTGATGTCCATGTGTAGAGTCTTCTCTTGTGTTGTTGGAAGAGAGCGTTTGCAATGACCAGTGTGTTTTCTTGGCAAAACTTTTATGGCCTTTGTCCTGCTCCATTCCGTACTCCAAGGCCAAATTTGCCTGTTACTCCAGGTGTTTCTTGACTTCCTACTTTTGCATTCCAGTCCTCTATAATGAAAAGGACATCTTTTTTTGGGTATTAGTTCTAAAAGGTCTTGTAGGTCTTCTTAGAACCGTTCAACTTCAGCCTCTTCAGCATTACTGGTTGGGGCATAGACTTGGATTACTGCAATATTGAGTGGTTTGCCTTGGAAAAGAACAGAGATCATTCTGTCATTTTTGAGATCCTGGTACTACATTTTGGACTCTTTTGTTGACTATGATGGCTACTCCATTTCTTCTAAGGGATTCTTGCCCACAGTAGTAGATATAATGGTCATCTGAGTTAAATTCACCCATTCCAGTCCATTTTAGTCACTGATTCCTAGAATGTCGACTTTCACTCTTGCCATCTCCTGTTTGATCACTTCCAGTTTACCTTGATTCATGGACCTAACATTCCAGGTTCTTATGTAATATTGCTCTTTACAGCATTGGACTTTACTTCCATCACTGGTCATATCCACAACTGGGTGTTGTTTTTGCTTTGGCTCTGTCTCTTCATTCTTTCTGGAGTTATTTCTCCACTGATCTCCAGTAGCATATTGGGCACCTACCAACCTGGGGAGTTCCTCTTTCAATGTCCTATCTTTTTGCCTTTTCATACTCTTTATGGGGTTCTTAAGGCAAGAATACTGAAGTGGTTTGCCATTCCATTTTCCAGTGGACCACATTTTGTCAGAACTCTCCACCGTGACCCGTCCATCTTGGTTGGCCCTACACAGCATGGCTCTTAGTTTCACTGAGTGAAACATGGCTGTGTTTCACGTGATCAGATTGGTTAGTTTTCTGTGACTGTGGTTTTCAGTCTGTCTGCTGTCTGATGGAAAAGGATAAGAGGCTTATGGAAGCTCCCTGGGAGAGCCTGACTGAGGGGGAAACTGGGTCTTGTTCTGATGGGTGGGGCCATGCTCAGTAAATCTTTAATCCAACTTTCTGTTGATGGGTGGAGTTGTGTTCCCTCCCTGCTATTTACCTGGGGCCAAACTATGGTGGAGGTAATGAAGATAATGGTGACCTCCTTCAAAACATCCCATGCATGTACTTCTACACTCAGTGCCACCAACCCTTCAGCAGGCCACCACTGACTGACCAATGCCTCCGCTGGAGACTCCTGGACACTCACAGGCAAGTCTAGGTCAGTCTGTGTGGTCACTGCTCCTTTCTCCTGTGTACTGGTGCACAAGGTTCTGTTTGTGCCCTCTAAGAATCTATTTCCCAGTCTTGTTTAAATTCTGGCAACTCTATGATGGGGTTAATGGCGACCTTTTCCAAGAGGGCTTATGCCATACCCAAGTCTGCTGCACCCAGAACCCCTGTACCTGTGGCACAGAGCACTCCACTGCTGACCCATACCTCTACAGGAGATGGTCACACACAGTTTTGTCTCAGTCTCTGTGGGGTCCCTGGGCTGTGGTGTGCACTAGGTTTGTTTGAGCCCTTTGAGCGTCACTGGCAGGAATGGGGTTTGATTCTGAATGTGAATTCGCCCCTCCTACCATCTTACTGGGGCTTTTCCTTTGCCCTTTGTTGTGGGGTATTTCTTCACAGCTGCTCCAGTGCCTATTGTATTACTGGAGTTTCTCTGACCTTGGACGTGGGGTATCTCTTCATGGCTGCTCTGGTGACACGCTGTAAAACATACCTGTTTTAATCAAACCAGAAAACTTAAAATAGATTTAATACCAAATATTTTCCAAGATTATGTGAACCTGAAAGTCATTTGGCATTTCTATTATATTCTTGAGACTTTTTATGAATCCTAAATTTATATAAATGCTTGTTAAATAAGTTTCTTTACAAACTAATTTTAATAATACCAACTGGAGGTGGAAATAGTATACATAAACTATTATATATATGTATCAGTTCAGTTCAGTTGCTCAGTCGTGTCCTACTCTTTGTGACCCCATTAACTGCAGCACGCCAGACCTCCCTGTCCATCACCAACTCCCAGAGTTTACTCAAACTCATGTCCATTGACTTGGTGATGCCATCTAACCATCTCATCCTCTGTCTTCCCCTTCTCCTCCAGCCGTCAATCTTTCTCAACATCAGGGTCTTTTCAAATGAGTCAGCTGTTCGCATCAGGTGGCCAAAGTATTGGAGTTTCAGCTTCAACATCAGTCCTTCCAATGAACACCCAGGACTGCTTTCCTTTAGGATGGACTGGTTGGATCTCCTTGCAGTTCAAGGGACTCTCAAGAGTCTTCTCAAACACCACAGTTGAAAAGCATCAACTCTTCTGCACTCAGCTTTCTTTATAGTTCAACTCTCACATCCATACCTGAGTACTGGAAAAACCATAGCCTTGACAAGATGGACCTTTGTTGACAAAGTAGTGTCTCTGCTTTTTAATATGCTGTCTATATTGGTCATAACTTTCCCTCCAAGGAGTAAGCGTCTTTTAATTCTGTAATCACCATCTGCAGTGATTTTGGAGCCCCAAAACATAAAGTCAGCCACTGTTTCCACTGTTTCCCCATCTATTTCCCATGAAGTGATGGAACCGGATGAGATGATCTTAGTTTTCTGAATGTTGAGCTTTAAGGCAACTTTTTCACTCTCCTCTTTCACTTTCATCAAGAGGCTTTTTAGTTCTTCTTCACTTTCTGCCATAGGGTGGTGTCATCTCCATATCTGAGGTTATTGATATTTCTCCCAGCAATCTTGATTCCAGCTTGTGATTCCTCCAGCCCAGCATTTCTCATGATGTACTCTGCATGTAAGTTAAATAAGCAGGGTGATGATATACAGCCTTGATATAGTCCTTTTCCTATTTGGAAGCAGTCTGTTGTTCTATGTCCAGTTCTAACTGTTCCTTCCTGACCTGCATACAGGTTTTTCAAAAGGCAGGTCAGGTGGTCTGGTATTCCCATCTCTTTCAGAATTTTCCACAGTTTATTGTGACCTACCCAGTCAAAGGCTTTAGCGTAGTCAATAAAGCAGAAATAGATGTTTTTCGGGAACTCCTTTGCTTTTTCGATGATCCAGCAGATCTTGGCAGTTTGATATCTGGTTCCTCTGCTTTTTCTAAAACCAGCTTGACTCTCTGGAAGTTCACCCTTCACGTATTGCTGAAGCCTGGCCTGGAGAATTTTGAGCATTACTTACTAACGTGTAAGATGAGTACAATTGTGTGGTAGTTTGAGCATTCTTTGGCATTACCTTTCTTAGGGATTGAACTGAAAACTGACCTTTTCCAGTCCTGTGGCCACTGCTGAGTTTTCCAAATTTGCTGGCATATTGAGTGCAGCACTTTCACAGCATCATCTTTCAGGATTTGAAATAGCTCAACTGGAATTCCATCACCTCCACTAACTTTGTTCATAGTGATACTTCCTAAGGCCCACTTGACTTCACATTCCAGGATGTCTGGCTCTAGGTGAGTGATCACACCATCATGATTATCTGGGTTGTGAAAATCTCTTTTTGTACAGTTCTTCTGTGTATTCTTGTCACCTCTTCTTAATATCTTCTGCTTCTGTTAGGTCCATACTATTTCTGTACTTTATTGAGCCCATCTTTGCATAAAATGTTCCCTTGGTATCTCTAATTTTCTTGAAGAGATCTCTAGTCTTTCCCATTCTATTTTTTCCTCTATTTCTTTGCATTGATTCCTAAGGAAGGTTTTCTTATCTCTCCTTCAATATCACAGTAATCCAAGTTTATGCCCTGACCAGTAACACTGAAGAAGCTGAAGTTGAAAGGTTCTATGAAGGCTTACAAGACCCTTTAGAACTAACACCCAAAAAAGATGTCCTTTCCACTATAGGGAACTGGAATAAAAAAGTAGGAAGTCAAGAAATACTTGGAGTAACCGGTAAATTTGGCCTTGCTGTACAGAATGAAGCAGGGCAAAGGCTAATAGAGTTCTGCCAAGAGAACACACTAGTCATATCCAACACCCTCTTCCAACAACACAAGAGAAGACTCTACACATGGACATCACCAGATGGTCAACGCCAAAATCATATTGATTATATTCTTTGCAGCCAAAGATGGAGAAGCTCTATAGAGTCAGCAAAAACAAGACTGGGAGCTGACTGTGGCTCTGATCATGAACTCCTTATTGCCAAATTCAGACTTAAATTGAAGAAAGTAGGGAAAACCACTAGCCCATTCAAGTATGACCTAAATCAAATCCCTTATGATTATACAGTGGAAGTGAGAAATAGATTTAAGGGACTAGATCCGCAAGACAGAGTGCTTGATGAAGGGGGTTCATGACATTGTACAGGAGACAGGGATCAAGACCATCCCCAAGAAAAAGAAATGCAAAAAGCAAAGTGGCTGTCTGAGAAGGCCTTACAGATAGCTGTGAAAAGAAGAGAAGCAAAAAGCAGAGGAGAAAAGGAAAGATATATATGTATACATGAATGTATAGATAGATGCAAACAGAGGCATTATTATTTCCTTTTTAAGTTTTAGCCATGAGATCAGTATTATTATGTCAAACTCACTAGCTATATAAGAAGAGTTGTATTAATAAAGAAAAAGCTTCCATGAGTTTGTTAGCCATCTGTATGTCTTCTTTGGAGAAATGTCTGTTTAGTTCTTTGGCCCATTTTTTGATTGGGTCATTTATTTTTCCCGGAATTGAGCTGCAGGAGTTACTTGTATATTTTTGAGATTAATCATTTTTCTGTTGCTTCATTTGCTATTATTTTCTCCCCTTCTGAAGGCTGTCTTTTCACCTTGCTTATAGTTTCCCTTGTTTTGCAAAGCTTTTAAGTTTCATTAGGTCCCATTTGTTTATTTTTGCTTTTATTTCCAATATTCTGTGAGGTGTGTCATAGAGGATCCTGTCGTGATTTATGTCGGAGAGTGTTTTGCCTGTGTTCTCCTCTAGGAGTTTTATAGTTTCTGGTCTTACATTTAGATCTTTAATCCATTTTGAGTTTATTTTTTGTATGGTGTTAGAAAGTGTTCTAGTTTCACATCACTCATTATCAGAGAAATACAAATCAAAACCACAATGAGGTACCATTACACGCCAGTCAGGATGGCTGCTATCCAAAAGTCTACAAGCAATAAATGCTGGAGAAGGTGCGGAGAAAAGGGAACCCTCTTACACTGTTGGTGGGAATGCAAACTAGTAAACTGCTATGGAGAACAGTGTGGAGATCTCTTAAAAAACTGGAAATAGAACTGCCATATGACCCAGCAATCCCACTTCTGGTCATACATACTGAGGAAACCAGATCTGAAAGAGACACGTGCACCCCAATGTTCATCGCAGTGCTGTTTAAAATAGTCAGGACATGGAAGCAACCTAGATGCCCATCAGCAGACGAATGGATAAGGAAGCAGTGGTACATATACAACATGGAATATTACTCAGCCATTAAAAAGAATTCATTTGAATCAGTTCTAATGAGGTGGATGAAACTGGAGCCCATTATACAGAGTGAAGTAAGCCAGAAAGATAAATACCAATACAGTATACTAACGCATATATGTGGAATTTAGAAAGATCGTAACAGTAACGCTATATGTAAAACAGAAAAGGGGACACAGATGTACAGAACAGACTTTTGGACTCTGTGGGAGAAGGCGAGTGTGGGATGTTTTGAGAGAACAGCATCAAAACATGTATATTATCAAGGGTGAAACAGATCACCAGCCCAGGTTGGATGCATGAGACAAGTGCTCGGGGCTGTGCATTGGGAAGACCCAGAGGGATGGGGTGAGGAGGGAGATGGGAGGGGGGATCGGGATGGGGAATACATGTAATTCCATGGCTGATTCATGTCAATGTATGGCAAAAACCACTACAATATTGTAAAGTAATTAGCCTCCAGCTAATAAAAGTAAATGAAAAAAAAAAAAAAAGAAAAAAACTTCCCTGCTCAGGTGGCTAAAGTTTTTTCTCTTATTGTTTGTGGAGAAGACACTTAAATTTTTTATTTGTCCTTGATGGGTAATCTTATGAAACTGAGGTGGTTTGTTTTTTTAAAAGCCTCTATCTTCCTTTTTTGTTGTTTTTTTTAGTCAGAGATTTGTTTTGGTCTAGGTAAGAACAGTTACTTTTAATTCCTCAAGAAAATGAGTTGCAACTTAAACGTCTTCACAGGTTTATCTTCAGTTTGCTTAAGGGAGGAAGATTAAAAAAAAAAAAAAAATTTCTTGTAGGCTCCAAATATCAGCTTCCAATATCTGACCAACTTTAGGTCATAAAGGTACAAAAATAAGTCATTTAACATATCTTGCCAGTTTTTCAGTGAGGACAAACATGTATAGCAATATTGAAAAACCGCATAGAATCAAGAGCCATGGAATAAATAAGTAAATAAATTTTATTTATTTTATTTTCCTGTCTCTATAAGGTACTACATACAGAGACAAGGGGAGCTGATTCTGATAAGTATTTTCACCCTTATCCAGCTTCTACCATTTTCCCCAGGATCCCATTTGTAGGTTCTGAGTGAATGAATGATGTTTAGAGTCAAGAGTATAGCTCTGATATTTACCAGAATTTGTTAAGGTAATTTTAAAAATTAAATCATTTATTTTATTTGGAGAATAATTTCTTTACAATATTGTGATGGTCTTTGCCATACATCAACATGAATCGGCCGCAGTTATGAATGTCCCCCCACCCCCCGCATCCTGAAACCTCTCTCCCCTCCCTCCCCACCCTACCCCTCTGGGTTGTTCTAGAGCAGCAGCTTTGGGGCCCTGCTTAAAAACTTTTGTACAATGAAGGAAACTATAAGCAAGGTGAAAAGACAACCCTCAGCATGGGAGAAAATAATAGCAAATGAAACAACTGACAAAGAATTAATCTCCAAAATATACAAGCAGCTCATGCAGCTCAATACCAGAGAAACAAACAACCCAATCAAAAAGTGGGCAGAAGACTTAAACAGACATTTCTCCAAAGAAGACATACATACGACTAACAAACACATGAAAAGATGCTCAGTATCACTCACTATTAGAGAAATGCATATCAACCACAATGAGGTGTCATCTCACTCTGGTCAGAATGGCCATCTTCGAAAAGTCTACAAAGAGATGCTGGAGAGGGTGTGGATAAAAGGGAACCCTCTTACACTGTTGGTGGGAATGCAAACTGGTACAGCCACTGTGGAGAACAGTGTGGAGATTCCTTAAAAAACTGGGACTAGAACTACCATACAACCCAGCAATCCCACTGCTGGGCATACATCCCAAGGAAACCAGAATTGAAAGAGAATTTGGTAAGGTAATTTTAAAACAAGTTTTAATTTCCCCTTGGCTATTTAAGGAAATTGCTAGCATCAGTTTACCTGAGAATCCCTTCAAGTCCTGTCAACTCTGAGAGGGGCCTATATGGGGGCCCTCCCTTGGGGTTGGGATAGGGGCACTTGAGCTGAAGAATTTAATTAGGATCATTAAGGACAATCTTTTATCAAGTGTCCCAGTTGATTACAAATGAAACATTGATCTTTGGGCCTTTGTTTTCATAGTGGACACCTAGAACAGTGCCCTGTGGGGGACTCAGGTGTTATTTCAAGTCTGTAGCCTAGGAGTTCTTGTAGCTGAAAGGCCAATGCCTAAGCAGATTTTTGTTTACCATCTTGCTCATAGTGTTCCAGAAACAGATCCATTTGCTGGAAGTGCAGCCAGCCAAATGTTGAGACACTGAGATTTGCAGCAGAGATAGGGTTTATTCAGCCAAGTTAAGAGATGGGAGAATGAATCTCAAGTCTGTGTCTTTGAAGTAGAGGGGCTTGGAATATTGATGTGATAAAGATGAAGTCTGGAGAGTGTGGGGAAAGGTGATTGGAAATAAGGAAAAGTTCAGATAATCATTCTGCTCAAGCTAAACTGCAGGTTTCTTCATGGGATGCATGTTTAGAAATTTGTGTGCGTGCTGTTCTTGGTCACTCAGTCGTGTCCAACTCCTTGCAACCCCATGGACTGGAGCCCGCCAGGCTCCTCTGTCCATGGAGTTTTCTTGGGAAGAATACTGGAGTGGGTTGTCATTTCCTCTTCCAGAGGATCTTCCTGACCCAGGGATCCAACTCGTGTCTCTTGTGTCTCCTGCACTGACAGGCGGATTCTTTACCACTGCACGACCTGGCAAGTAGAATTTTGGGCCTTCTGGTGTCAAGAGGTCACTCAGTGGATACTGTTGCATGCCCAGTTGGAGGATTGGTGATCCTAGCCAGTCTTAAGCAGTTTGATAGCTGACTCCAAGTTCTTGAAAATCAATATAAGTAAACCTCTTATTTTTCAGGCTGTATGATACTTGGAGGACGTGCAAGTTTTTGTAGTAACAATTAAGGCAAGCTTCATCTGTGAAGGCAGGTTATAAGTTTAATGGATCTTCCTTTCAAAGTGCTCCAATATGGTCACAAGTTCAGGCAGACTGGTGACCTTCCAGCATATTTTCTCCCTTTATATCAACCTGTTAACCTCAGGAGATAATCCCTTTACAAATTGGGCAGTTAGAACAGGTCATTTAGTCACTAAGTTGTGTCTGACTCTTTTGTGACCCCATGGATTATAGCATGCCAGGCTCCTCTGTCTATGACATTTCCCTGGTAAGAATACTAGAGTGGGTTGTCATTTCCTTCTCCAGGGGATCTCCCCAACCCAGGGATTGAACCTATGTCTCCTGCATTGGCAGGCAGATTCTTTTACCACTGAGCTGTCAGGGAAGCCCCAGGGCAGATTGGATGACCCTATTTAATGTGTGGAACCCAGAATATCATAAGAAGAGGGTTTCTGAATGGGCTTTAACATCTGCCACATATTCATGCTTCTTTTGTTTTCATGTTTGAAGGATTGGCCAATCAGTGCAAGTAAGGAAGACTCTAGAGATGGCTTGTAAAAGGTCGGTTGCCATTTTGTGAGCTTTCTCTGGTTGAAGATGTCAAATATTATCCTTCAAGATTTGCCATTTTGTTTCCTGCATACACTTTGGGGCTTCACCAGGTCCTACCAACATGTGCACAAGCTGATAACGATCTAGCATCCTGGGGTCATAGTCCCCAGTATGACTATTAAATCCTTCAAAAATGTTTTGGGGATCCTCCCTATGTTTCGGGAATTCTTTAACTGTGGCCCTTAGTTCAGTTTTGGACCAAGGAATGAAAGGTACCTGAGAAGGTTCATCTGCAACCTTGGGTAGTTTTATAAGGTGACTTTAATAGTCTCTTCAGAGAGGAAAAGCAGTTCAGGTAGAAAATTAGTGAAATGTGAATACACAGGAAGAGGTGGCTAGAGGGAAGCAGTAGGAGCCATATCAGTCTTATTGTCTTTTGTCTTAGGTATCCCTTGTGTTTTTAATTTTTCACTAGCCTTTTGTAACAAGTCTTTCAATGAATCTATTTTTGGAATCCTGAAGCCTTTTTGAAGCTTCTGCATAGGTAAACCATTCTGTTTGTATAATTCAGAACCCTTACTTTCAAGTGTACTTTTTAATGAATGATCTTGTTGAATTGGGAGCAATCCCTATAATGTTAATTATAATGTTAGGTTGTTTTTAGTAAGGTTTTTGCTATTTTGGTAGGTATTTATTGCTTCTGAGAATATAGCTCTTAGTCATAAAATAAGGTGTGCCAGAAGGTGGTGAACTTGACTCCTTAGAAATGAAAAATCCCATCTCTGATAAATTTGCACAGAACAAGACTGATAAATCTGCATAGAACAAGACAAACATGTGCACCTCAATATATTGACAGTGACCGAGAGATGTTACTGGGTCTTGGCCAAGAGAAGGTCCTAGGTACAACACCAATACTTCCTGTGAAACCTTGGACTGGGGAAAGGATTGAACAAGCAGATCTCAACAAATGGGAACTGTGGAGTGGGTGTTCCACATGGATAGGGAACTGCACACTACCACTAACAGTTTCACATGGATCTTAAGACAGAATCAAGAACTGGGTGTTTTGTACTCAGAATCTTGGGAATTGCATTCTAAAAGGGTAGGGGCTTGGCTCTGGGCAGAACTCTGTCAGCTCAGTTGGGCTCTGGAGAAAGCCATCTGCCAGCTCTAGTCAATCCACCCTGCACAGGAAAACCAATTATGTTGGGAGTTCAATGCAAAGAGAGTGGAGCTCAAAACTGACAGGAACTTCCCCATGGCTCTCAGAGATGGTGAGTAAGACAGTGAATAAAAAAGGGGCACCACACCAGTGTTTTTTGTTGTCCCCAAATGCCACCAGAAGTTTACTTCAGTTCCTGTCACTACCACCAAATCTGTTACATAACAAAAATTCAGCCAAGTAAAATGTAAACATCTAATTGGCTTTATTGAATGATTCATGAATTGGACGGCATCCCAACTAGCAAGTATAAAGAAGCTCAGAGGTGCTGTATAAGAAGGAAGACATTTATAGGTGAAAGGGGAGAAAGATTGTATTTTTTCAGGCTTAGATAACCCACTTATGAAAGTAAAGTGTTAGTCGTTCAGTCATGTCTGACTCTTTGTGACCCCATGGACTGTAGCCCACCAGGCTCCTTTGTCCATGGAAGTCTCCAGGCAAGAATACTGAAGCTCCAATACTTTGGCCAACTGATGCAAAGAGTCAACTCATTGGAAAAGACCCTGATGGTGGGAAAGATTGAGGGCAGAAGGAGAAGAGGGTGACAGAAGATGAGATGGTTGGATGGCATGAATTTGAGCAAACTGGGAGATACTGAAGGACAGAGGAGTCTAGTGTGCTGCAGTCCATGGGGTCACAAAGAGTTGGATATGACTTAGCAATTGAACAACCGCAACTCACTTATGGGGGCCAGAGGTGGGCTATCTGGAAGATTACCTCATTGGTACTGACCAGAAAATTCCAGACTGATTGATTAGGATTGCATTCTTGGGAGTGGTTTTAACTGCAGTTAAGTTAGGTATTAAGCCTTTGTTGACTGATGAGGGGCATAGCACTGGTGACTCCATTCTGGGCCAGTTGTTTCTTTTTTCTTAACATTATTTTATAAGCCCTCTGTTATGTACTTAACATGCATCATCCAATTAGTCCTCAAAAAAACCCTCCATTTTAACATATGAGGAAATTGAGGCCCAAGGAGGTGAAGTAATGTTTTCAAGGTCACACAGCTGGGGAGTGGAAAAGTTGGACTTGATCACAAGTCAGTCTGATTCCAGAGACCATACGTTCTCTTAACAATGACACTATCTTACCTACTCCTTTGGAAAAGGACTCCAAGTAAAGCAGATGGCAAGTTCTTCAATTTGTCATATAGCAAATAAATAATACAGCATATCCTTAGAAGGTATTGATTTGACATTCAGGCTTAAATTCTCTGCTGTGACAACTTAAAGAAAAGCTGGAAAACCAATTTATGAGTTTATAGGAACATACTGATGCTCCTTTGGTTTAGTGGATATTGGTACTCCTAATGATTTGGCTGTGGTAAAGTGGGAAGCATAGTAGACATGTAATTAGAATACCTGAGCTCATGTTCTATCTGTGAGATTGCCTCCTCCCAGTTTCAGTTGAGGAGTAGTATTACTCTTACTTATGTTACTGTGATTATCCCTGTAGACTCATCTGTCTTTTCTGCCTGTCTTCCCCTCACAATTTTCCAGGAAAGGAAAGGTTCTTTCACCCTCACTGGACTATATTCTGCTTCTGTCATAGAATTGGCTTAGCTGTCACAGGAAAATGGATTATTTTTCTGGGACACTCTATGATCTGGATCCTTTCAACTTAACCCTTGACTTTATAAAGGAAGAAATAAAGGAATTAGGATATATGTACTTTTTAACATAGAATTACATGCAATTTGTGTATGTATGCATATATGTATAATTCCTATCAAGATATTAAGAAGAGTAGAGACATTTAGGCCATAGTAAAAATCATTTTAATTACACTGTTATTATTATCATAAGACAAAAAGCCTGGCTTGAAGGCTGTTGCCCTACTGCATGATTCTATTTTGTATGTAAGAAGTGAATATTGCCCTGTCTTTCTCTTCTTTTCTTCTCTTTCTGTCATAGATGCTAATGTCTGTGCTGTTCACACCCATCAACTCCACAGATGATTACCTCAGGCAGACTATGGTGAAAGTTAAGAACTCAAGAAGACATAGGAGAAAAGCACAATAATACTTTTAAAACTGTTTCCTCTTTTAAATGGAAAATACTTCTTGGCAGAGTTGATTTGAATATGTGTGGCAATAAAACGTAGTGATCAAAAGCACAGGCTTTGAATTCATACATATCAGGTTTTAAGTTTCAGTTCCACTATTAGAAATTAAACAGCTTCTCAATGCCTTAGTTTTTGAAACTGCAAAATGCAGATGATGATAGCAATTAATGAAGATGAAATGAGATAGAACATGTAAAGTGCTTTGCAACAGTTAAGTAATCAATAAATGATAGCTATTTTTTTATTGTTTGCAATAATAGTAAGCCCGTTGAACAAATGAGCTAGATTCTGGTCAAGGGTCACTATCTCAAGATCTGATCCTGGCATGTCAACCCAAATTCATTTGTTCTCAAAGAAGTGTATGAGAAGTTGTGCAATGTGATTTCCATGTAAGACTTGAGGTAGTAGGAATAAATCAGAAAAAGGGAGTTTTCTCATTTTTTTCTCTATTCTAAAACTCATGTCACCTGCCATGATGGTAGAAAGGGAGATCTGTAAGGAGAAAATTAAGGAAGAGGAGGCAATGCAGAGTGGCTTTTCCTTGGAAATCAATTGAGAACACAGTATACATTTCTCCTCCCAAAACAACTTCTCTGCCTCCTGGTACCACAACGACTAGGGAAGACCATTGTGATTTTTGCTTAAAATCAAAGCTAACTGGAGTCTGTAGACAACAAGAAGTTCAGACAAGACAGTTGCACATGGCTACACATAGGGGTGTGACACAAGTGAAGGGAGTGTTTGATGTTGGTTTGCAAAGAACTGTTTGCCCATGGAGAGGTTTGAGGTATGTCAGGAAAGGAGAAACTCATACTAATTGATCTGTTTGATTACTTATGTATCTTGAAAGGGAAGGAATAACTGGCTTTAAAAGATTGGGCTCTGTTGAAAGTTTGCTACTTACATACTGTTTTGCTTCTGTCTTTGATACTGAGCATTATTTTACAATAGGCAAAAAATAGTGTCTGCATCTTTTTCTTGTATCCAACACCCTTATTTTCATTAAAATTGTCTTTGTATCCTGTGAAGTGAGGCTCATCTCTCCTTTCCCTGCTGTAGAGGGAAAAACAAGAAGAGCTGGAGGAAATGAAAGGTGAAATGTCAATTACCTAAGGTATTTCAGTCTAACTTTGGGCAGAGGCCAGTACTGAACATGGAAGGTAATAAGGCAAAATTCAGAGTGTGTTGTTATAATGGGATGGCTTGCAAGTCAGGCTGACAGCGGGTTGTACTCTCACAGTTCTGTTTATTTATAGCTCCCCCCTCACCCAAATGCTACAGAACAACAAGTATTCTGACAAGTTGGAATGCTAATAGATTATACAAAAAGCCAACCAATGAGAACCCATTCCAAAATGTCTGTCTCTCCCCAATAATTAGGTAGAAAATTGGAGAACAGGTATTCTTTTTCACATCTAATGAGATTTAGGTGTCATGAGGGCAGACAGGGATGAAATCAATGCCATTTGACCTGATCTGTAGGATAGGAAGGATCCAGTTAAATTTATAGGCTCTGGCCAACATTTGATATTTATAGCATTCTATTCTTCTGGCCAGTGCCTTTGTGCATTCTAATTCTTGTGGTTGGGTGGTCTTTGAGACCAGCTCTCAGTGTCATGGTCTTAAATTTAGAGGGTCCTGCATGTTCTAACCAACAAGAGAGCAACTGTGTCCTAGCACTTTAAATATGGTCCTTGATTGGTCTACCTTTCCTCAATGCTTTTTCACTTAGCAAAAGCTCTGCACTGTATATAGATAGATGGGGCCATCTCAGATACATTAAGGTGTGTAATAATTAGGGACAACTGCTTCAGGTAAATGCAGTTTGCAAATAGGAAAGGGAACACCAGATTATGCTAATTTCCCCCAAATAACTGATTTTTTTTAAAGCTCATAGCAAATCAGAGCCTTCTATTGTGTTCCTAAAACAATAATAATACCACAAGTAGCAAGAGTAATGGCCCTGGGTGGTGTCTTGTCCCTCCTCCCTCCCCACCCTACTTTTATTGCTTTTATGACTACAATCTTGGAGAATTTTGAAGGAGAGTCCAGAAGGCAAAACACACCTTGGTGTGAAGGAGAAACCAAACAGAACAGGCTCCATCTTGAAAGCAGGACTCCATCTTGGGTCGGACTGTGGTTTTTGAGTTATATGCCCAGTATCTATGGAAATGACATACCAACTGGAAAACCACCCCCGCCTCCCCCGGATGGAAGAGTCCCAATCCGTCGCCTAAAAGAATACCATAATTATCTGTGTAACAGAATAGAATCATAAATTCTATTATGCTTATTGGAGTATGACCACAGGCCTATTGATAATTGTCTACCGTTAACTACCTCGGCTTAAGTCATATGAATCATGGGTTAACTTTGATTGTATCTTTCTTTTCCTTTGTTCAGACTAGTTTCAGGGATTCTGGGGAGGTGGGTTTGGGCACATACACTTAGGGTATATAAGGTTTTCACAAAATTTGGTTGGGGTCCTTGGCTAAGAGGGGACTCTGCCTTGGGCCCACCAGTGTAATAAACTGCACTCTGCTATCTGCATTGTCCTTCTGAGTGAGTTTGTTTCCCAGAACGTGTGGCTACAACAAGTGCAAGAGGCAATCTACTTGTTTATTCTTGTTCCTGTTAACAAACACCATGTTTTTTGAGCTTACAGCACAAAAACATGATGTGGCAACCCAAATGATGCTAACTTAGTAGACCATGAAGTATGTTTTTCACGTGTCTCTTCCTGTGACTTCAGCCTGCCACCACTGACAGGTCTCCGGACAGCACTGAGTCCTGAGTTCTAATCTTAGTTCAGTCACTTATCTTGTGCAACTGTGGGCAAAGTGGTCTCTAGGTTTCTATTTATTCATCTTTCAAATGGGGCGAAGTGAGTAAATAGTGGCACTATTGAGGATCTAGTTAGTTAATACAAGTACTTTGAAGAAAATGTGTAAATCTTTATACAAAAGCATTGGATAATTCACCCATTTATCAGTGTCTCATTTAGTGCTGAAGATAGTTTCTTGACTAAACAAAACCCCGTTTTCTAAAAATCCTAAATGCCATTTGCAGGGAAAAAAAAATCACTCTGATCACTTAATTTGTTAGCTAGCTCTAAGTATGTGGTCTGCACTACATGAAGTGACACTTGCCTCTAGATTTTCTTTAAGCATGATTATGTTCTCTTTCCTATGTGTTCTGCTTTTTTACTGTTAGATTATTTCTTCTCCAAGTGTGGTCCTTATGCCACATGGCCCAGAATCACTCATTCAAGTGATAATTCTTACGCCAGTGTGCCAAGATTCACGTCAAAAAGGTCTAATGAAGACTCCTAAATCTAAATTTTCACACTAAAGTTTGAGACCTACAGGATCAATTTTTTTCTAGGCAGAGGTGAACTGGTAAGTTCATCATTTTGCTCCTTTATCTCCTTTGTCATAATCAAAAGATCATTGTCTAGCAAACATGGGTTGGCTAACTACATGTTCTTTATTTTCCCCTTCAATTTTCACAAGTGCAGGCTACTCCATTCTGTGCAAGCTCACAGAGTTGTAGGAGAGAGATGGTATAAAATTGTACAGTCCTTTCCCTTAGATTGGCACACATAAACAGAAGTTTTATTTTTCTCTCTTGTCCTGTGCCCAGGGAGCCATTTTTGATCTATGGAGTCAGAATCATGCAGGCTTGCATCAGAAAACGTCAAGCCTCTTCACCACAGATCCCAAAGCCCAGCTTTTCAGAGTGTGGTCCCTGGACCAGCAGCATCAATGCCACCTGAAAATTTGTTAGAAATGCAAACCTTTAGTGCCCTCCTTCCCACTAGACCGACTGAATCAAACTAGGGTATGTTTAGCAATCTGTTTTAACAAACTCACCAGGGGATTTTGATTCAGAAGCTGGAGAACCATTGTCCTAAAGTATTTTCTACCCCTAAACTGCATTCTCTCTAAACCTTGGGGCTGCTGGAACAGGAAATGGAGAGTTGTTTTGTGTAGAAAAACATGGGCATTGAAATGTGGAATGAATTGTTAAGGTCTTATTTAGTGTTTTTGTGCTTAAGGGAGATCAGATCTTTAAATAGCAACTCTTCTGAAAGTGACTATAAATACTATATACACACCCAATGACAACACTTAACCACATATGTATATGTGTACATGCATGAGTGTATAAATATGCACACAAACACATGTAGAAATACATAATACATATCTATTGTGTGTGTGTATATATATATATTTTTTTTTCTTTTGGAAAAAGAACAAAAAGTGGAGACTTTTAGGCAGTATGAAAAATCTCAGCAGTAGTAATCAATAAAAAAGGCAGGCAAATGAACAAATTTGGAATATATCCCAATCAGAAGTCCCAGATGATATGCATTCCTGGCTTTTGGTGGAATTCACTAATGATTTCTTTAAGCCACTGACAATTGGAAAACTTGACAGAACCCACTTGAGTATGCACCACGATTTGCCTTGTCAGCGTTCTGTATAATGGTGGCATTCTGGCAGGTATATTCACTAGACCCTGTCTGCCCATCACTCTCCTCCCACCAAGGAAGAAGGAAGAAGATTCCATTTATAGGTGTAGATGAAATCCAGGGTTAACAGAAGAAACTTTTTGAAAAAAAAAATCTTTTTTGTTGTTGTAAATGGATCCTCCTCAGCTCTTCATGCTGTAATTTAAGCCCCTGGTGTGTAACACATGACAAATGTTCCTCCTAAGGCCTACACAGGGCAGCTGGGCCTATGTGGCCTTCAGCTGCTTGTGCTGAGATTTACTAGTTCATAGTCTGGCAGTAGTACTGGGGAGAGAAAGCTAGGAGCTTTTCCACTGAGAGAGACTTTGACATCAAGGCAAATTCCATTCCAATGATGTTTTCCCTCCTTCATGGTCTTGACACTGAAGATGGAGAGGCTGAAGCAGTGAACAGATATTTAGCTGGAGGTGTGGGCTCTTCAAGGGTGAAAGAAAGCCTCTGGTTTTTGCTGCTTCTGGAACCAGATGGTCAGGCTGGGTCGGTCACATGGTCAGATTGAAGGCTTAGGAAGCCAAGACATTGGGACCATTCCTTCTGCAAACCAGCTAGTGTCCTCACAGTGCATTAACAGGCTATATACTCTGGACCGTGTGTGTGTGTGTGTGTGTGTGTGTGTGTGTGTGCACGTTCGTGTGCACACTCAGTTGTGTTTGATTTTTTACAACCCTATGGACTATAGCCCACCAGGCTCCTCTGTCCATGGGATTCTCCAGGCAAGAATATAAGAGTCAGGTGCCGTTTCCTCTTCCAGGGGATCTTCCCAACCCAGGGATGGAACTGAGGTCTCTGTGCCACCGTGTATGCTCCACTCTGAACCCTAGCAATATGCTATATCTTTATTGCCAGCCAGTCACTTTGGAAGTTACAGGGAACAAGGATTCTCTGTAATCCCTTTCTGGGTAAAGAGGACTCCAAATGCATTTTTTTTTTTTTCATGGACAGCACAGATGTTTTGTGGAGATGAATGATTCTGTGGATTTTTGAATAGGGATTTGATGTGTGAATGTTCTTTTCCTGTATAGATTTACATGCTATTAACTAGCTTTTCTAATATTTCAATGACATCCAGGCTTTTCTCTCATCTTATTATGATGTGCTGTTTCTAGCTCTTATAGAACTTCATGGACCTGTACCACAGAAAGAGGCAACAAAGCCATGTATATTTAGATGGTCATATGTCAGAAATCATGGACATTAGTGGAAAGATGGCTGATCTAGGAGGGAGGGGGCCTTGTCTATGACTCCAGGACTGTCATTATCTATCTTGATCATCTTGGGGTTATCCTATTTCCATTCTTTGGCCTCAATTTCTTCATGTATAAAGTATAAGCGTTAGATGACATGACCTCTAATATCCACTTTCATCTATAACTATCTGTGACTTGTACATAGTAGATCTTTAACATACATAGTTTTACCATTTGTTGCACTGACTCTTTAATGCTTCAGGTAAGTTACGGATAAGTTTGTCCTTTTGCTAAGACATGAAACTGAATTTCCTAGTAAATGGTAGAGTGTGTGAGAGAGTCACCTAATTATTGAATGAACCTAACCAACCACCTAGCACCTTTGTCTCAACAGGGTTATTTTTTTCTACTTATTAGATACAATATCATGAGAGAAATTGCATACAGTGGTGAATTTGGAAACAGTATTTGTTTCTGTCAATGGCCTTTTATACAGTACACAGGAGACTAAAAATCATTGCATATGTAAGCCAGTTCCATCTTACATTCTTTGTAACTCAATCTCTGTTAAATAGGGATGCACTGATCAGGGGCTCATTTCTCATTTCTGTCTTATGCAAGGCTGATGTGGAGAATAAAGACAAGGAGACAGCATACCTGCTTTTATCTACTTGGTCCTCTAAATGAATGACACATCACTTCTGCTTGTTGTTCCTTGGGCAGAACCAATCACGAGGCCCTACGCTAACTGAAAAAGGCACTGGGAAATATAAGGGAGTACTTGGAATATTTGGTGGGCACTAGTAGTCCTGCCACAATGGACGAATCTTCTTGATTCTTCCTCTAATAGCCTACAAAGATGTTAATAACAACAACTACTATTATTATTCATTTTGAGTCAGATACTGGGTTGGCCAAAAAGTTCGTTTGTGTTCCCGAATGAACTTTTTGGCCAACCCAATTCTTTGCTAGGTACTGTACATACATTATCGCTAATCCTCATAGCCTTGTGAGGTAGGACTCATTATAATCACATTTTACATATGAAAAATTGAGGCACAGAGAGATTGAGAGATTGTCCCAAAATCACATAACTACTAAGTATTTGAATCCAGGTTGAGATATAACTTCATTTGGAATGTAGCAAAACTGTCCTTTCAGGAAACCAGCTGTCTGTTCCAATGCCTTTAGGTAATGGTCCCTAAACCTGCTCCTGGATTAGGATTCTCGATAGGATTACATTGCTAGAGGGGGTTGTTTTCTTGGCTGTCACATATTGAGGGTGCTACTGGGTAAGAGGAAGCATTAGGGATATTAGATGCTTTACAACGAGAATGTGTTACATTTCCATACAATGAAGAATTGTTCTGTCCTTGTCCTACAGGACTTGTGAGTGTCAGTCAAGGTGTTCAGGTAGGTGTAAAATATACTTTAAATTATCCAATCCTAGGGCCCAAGTCTGTTTTATTTGTAATCACAAAGTATGTTTTGCATAATTTTAATATATATGAATTTTTCTGGAAATGAAATTGTTTATTGAACAAAGATTTTACTTTGTTTTGTTTAAGACTTTAGTAACAATGGGGCTTCCCTAGTAGTAACAATAATAACAATAATAGCTATCATTTATCTAGCTTAGTGGGCTTCCCTAAAGTAAAGAATTCTTAGTGGGTAAAGAATCCTCCTGCAATGCAGGAGACCCTGATTCAGTCTCTGGGTTGGGAAGGTCCCCTGGAGAAGGGATAGGCTACCCACTCCAGAATTCTTGGGCTTCCTTGTTGGCTGAGACAGTAAAGAATCTGCCTGCAATGTGGGAGACCTGAGTTCAATTGTTGGGTTGAGAAGATCCTCTGTAGGAAGGCATGGCAACCCACTCCAGTATTCTTGCCTGGAGAATTCCCATGGACAGAGGAGCCTGGTGGGCTACAGTCCAGGGGATCACAAAGAGTCAGACATGACTGAGTGACTAAGCACAGCACAGCACAGCATATCTAGCTTAGTAAGTGCCAGACACTGTTACAAGCATATTATATATTAACTTATCTAATCTTCAGAAAACTACCTAAAAAGAACATAGTATTCCCATTTTACAGATGAAGAAACTAAGACAGAGAAGTTAAATAGCTTGATCAAGGCCACATAGCCTTAGCAAGTTGCACTCACCATTTTGGAAAATTGTCACTGATGCCAATATTTTTTGTAGTTTTTACCTTTTTTAAAAAGCCATTTCTGGTATTTATCACTTTTTTCCCATATAGCCAAGTATCCATCTGATACTGTTCTCCTTTTTCCTGAAGAACTCCCTTCAACATTTCTTGTACTTCAGATCTAGTGACACTGAATTCTCTCAGCTCTTTTCTGAAGATGTCTTTATTTATTTTTCATATTTGAAAGATATTTTTGCTAGGGATAGACTTAAGTTTTGACATCTTTCTTTCACTAGTTTAAAGATGTCACTCCATTGTCTTCTGGTTTATACAGTGCTTTTAGTGTTTGAAACTCTAATACAGTAATCCCATATCAATCTGTATATATAGCTGCCATATTTACAGTAGAATCTGACCGCTTTATTATGTTTCCCTGTGAAACACATCAAAACATTTACATATTAAGACACATGTTGTATGTGTGTGTGTGTGAGTGTGCTCAGTCAGTTCTGACTCTTTGCGACCCCATGGACTGTAGTCCCCCAGGCTCCTTTGTCCATGGAATTTTCCAGGCCAGAATACTGGAGTGGGCTGCCATGCCCACCTCCAGGGTATCTTCCCAACCTAGGGATCGAACATGCATCACTGGTGTCTCCTGAATTGGCAGGCAGATTCTTTACCAATTGTGCCACCTGGGAAGCCCTAAGATATATGTTATTTTATTATTACTGTCTCTTTCTTTTTTAATATTCCAGTTAGGGCAGCATGGTATTTTTTCCAATTATGTGTATACCAGAGTTACATTATCTATGAATTTCATTTTGGAATATTAAAGTGAACATGACAAATGTTTGTTAGAAAAAAAAAAGATATTGAATTTGATAGGTTGAAAATCAGTATCTTAGACCAAACCATTAATTTGGGAAAACTGGTGTTTAGTACTCACTCCCACATTTGATCTGATCCATTGCTTAGCTCTCATTAAGATATTTTCCAAATGTTCTACAGTGAACAAGCATTACTTTTAATGTAATCAGAAATTTTTAAAAAGGCTTGAAATAAGTCAAAACAAGGAAGATAGAAACAAATAATTTTCCCAAGTCTTATTCAGAAAGCTTTGTGGATAAAATATATTTTGGATTCATAATTCATATTCATATTTCATATTTTAAGGAAGTATTAACGGCCAATAGTGCCTTAATGTGCCACTCAACTCTTTCCTCAAATAAACAAACATTTGTGATTGGATAACGTCTTTGAGATTTAAGTACCTACTTCAAAAATTTTAGGCACTGTAGGGAGATATTCTAAGGTAGGAGATGTTTTGGAAGCTGTATTAGTTAGCTACTGCTGTACAAAACATTTACCCAAAATTTAACATCTTAAAACAAGAAGTATTTATCTTCTCACAGTATCTGAGGCCCAGGAATTCAAGAGAGGTTTAGCTGGGTCTGGATCCCTCAAGAGGTTTTAGTGAAGCTGTCATCTAGGGCTGCAGTTATCTGAAAGATTAGCTGCAGCTAGGGTGGCGGCCAAGAGGGGCTACCCCACCTCCAAGGTCAGGGACGGCGGCCGAGAGGAGCAAGCCCACTTCCAAGAAGCGGCTGCTGTGGGGCAAGGAGGGCTGAGAGGAGCTACTCCACATTCAGGGTCAGGAGGGGCGGCCGAGAGAAGATACCCCTCTTCCACGGTAAGGAGCAGCAGCTGCACTTTGCTGAAGCAGCCGTGAAGACATACCCCACGTTTGAGGTAAGAGAAACCCAAGTAAGATGTAGGTGTTGTGAGAGAGCATCAGAGGGCAGACACACTAAAACATAATCACAGAAAAATAGCCAATCTGATCACAGGACCACAGTCGTGTCTAACTCAATGAAATTAAGCCATGCCGTGTGGGGCCACCTAAGACAGTCAGGTCATGGTGGAGAGGTCTGACAGAATGTGGTCCACTGGAGAAGGGAATGGCAAACCACTTCAGTATTCTTGCCTTGAGAACCCAATGAACAGTATGAGAAGGCAAAATGATACGATACAGAAAGAGGAACTCCCCAGGTCGGTAGGTGCACAGTATGCTACTGGAGATCAGTGGAGAAATAACTGCAGAAAGAATGAAGGGATGGAGCCAAAGCAAAAACAATACCCAGTTCTGGATGCGATTGGTGATAGAAGCAAGGTCCGATGCTGTAAAGAGTAATATTGCATAGGAACCTGGAATGTTAGGTCCATGAATCAAGGCAAATTGGAAGTGGTCAAACAGGAGATGGCAAGAGTGAATGTTGACATTCTAGGAATCCGCGAACTAAGATGGACTGGAATGGGTGATTTAACTCAGATGACCATTATATCTACTACTGTGGGCAGGAATCCCTTAGAAGAAATGGAGTAGCCATCATGGTCAACAAAAGAGTCTGAAATACAGTACTTGGATGCAATCTCAAAAACGACAGAATGATCTCTGTTCATTCCCAAGGCAAACCATTCAATATCACGGTAATCCAAGACTGTGCCCAAACCAGTTATGCTGAAGAAGCTGAAGTTGAATGGTTTTATGAAGACCTACAAGATCTTTTAGAACTAACACCCAAAAAAGATGTCCTTTTCATTATAGGGGATTGGAATGCAAAAGTAGGAAGTCAAGAAACACCCAGAGTAACAGAGAAATTTGGCCTTGGAATACGGAATGAAGCAGGGCAAAGGCTAAAAGAGTTTTGCCAAGAGAACACACTGGTCATAGCAAACACCCTCTTCCAACAACACAAGAGAAGACTCTACACATGGACATCACCAGATGGTCAACGCTGAAATCAGATTTATTATATTCTTTGTAGCCAAAGATGGAAAAGCTCTATACAGTCAGCAAAAACAAGACTGGGAGCTAATTGTGGCTCAGATCATGAACTCCTTATTGCCAAATTCAGACTTGAACTGAAGAAAGTAGGGAAAAGCACTAGACCATTCAGGTAAGACCTAAATCAAATCCCTTATGACTATACAGTGGAAGTGAGAAATAGATTTAAGGGACTAGATTTGATAGACAGAGAGCGTGATGAACTATGGACAGAGGTTTGTGACATTGTATAGGAGACAGGGATCAAGACCATCCCCATGGAAAAGAAATGCAAAAAGGCAAAATGGTTGTTTGAGGAGGCCTTACAAATAGTTGTGAAAAGAAGAGAAGCGAAAAGCAAAGGAGAAAAGGAAAGATATTCCCATTTGAATGAAGAGTTCCAAAGAATAGCCAGGAGAGATAAGAAAGCCTTCCTCAGTGATCAATGCAAAGAAATAGAGGAAAACAACAGAATGGGAAACACTAGAAATCTCTTCAAGAAAATTACAGATACCACGGGAACGTTTCAGTCAAAGATGGGTTCGATAAAGGACAGAAATTGTATGAACCTAACAGAAGCAGAAGATATTAAGAAGAGGTGGCAAGAATACCCATAAGAACTGTACAAAAAAGATCTTCACGACCCAGATAATCACAATGGTGTGATCACTCACCTAGAGCCATACATCCTGGAATGTGAAGTCAATTGAGCCTTAGAAAGTATCACTATGAACAAAGCTAGTGGATGTGATGGAATTCCAGTTGAGCTGTTTCAAATCCTAAAACATGCTGCTGTGAAAATGCTGCACTCAATATGCCAGCAAATTTGGAAAACTCAGCAGTGGCCACAGGACTGGAAAAGGTCAAGTTTTCATTCCAATCTCTAAGAAAGGCAATCCCAAAGAATGCTCGAACTACCGCACAGTTGCACTCATCTCACACACCAGTAAAGTAATGCTCAAAATTCTCCAAGCCAGGCTTCAGCAATACGTGAACTGAGAACTTCTAGATGTTTAAGCTGGTTTTAGAAAAGGCAGAGGAACCAGAGATCAAATTGCCAATATCCGCTGGATCATTGAAAAAGCAAGAGAGTTCCAGAAAAGCATCTATTTCTTCTTTATTGAATATGCCAAAGCCTTCGACCATGTGGATCACAATAAATTGTGGAAAATTCTGAAAGAGATGGGAATACCAGACCACCTGACCTTTCTCTTGAGAAACCTGTATGCAGGTCAGAAAGCAACAGTTAGAACTGGACATGGAACAACAGACTGGTTCTAAATAGGAAAAGGAGTACGTCAAGTCTGTATATTGTCACCTGCTTATTTAACTTTATGCAGAATACATCATGAGAAACGCTTGGTTGGAAGTAGCACCAGCTGGAATCAAGATTGCTGGGAGAAATATCAATAACTTCAGTAATGCAGATGACACCACCCTTATGGCAGAAAGTGAAGAGGAACTAAAAAGCCTCTTGATGAAAGTGAAAGAGGAGAGTGAAAAAGTTAGCTTAAAGCTTAACTTTCAGAAAACTAACATCACGGCATCTGGTCCCATCACCTCATGCGAAATAGATGGGGAGACAGTGGAAACAGTGTCAGACTTTAGTTTTGGGGGCTCCAAAATCACTGTGGATGGTGACTGCAGCCATGAAATTAAAAGACGCTTACTCCTTGGAAGGAAAGTTATGACCAACCTAGACAGCATATTAAAAAACAGAGACATTACTTTGCCAACCAAGGTCCGTCTGGTCAAGGCTATGGTTTTTACAGTGGTCATGCATGGATGTGAGAGTTGGACTGTGGAGACAGCTGAGCACTGAAAAGTTGATGCTTTTGAACTGTGGTGTTGGAGAAGACTCTTGAGAGTCCCTTGGACTGCAAGGAGATCCAACCAGTCAATCCTAAAGGAGATCAATCCTGGGTGTTCATTGCAAGGACCAATGCAGAAGCTGAAACTCCAGTACTTTGGCCACCTGAAGCGAAGGGTTGACTCGTTGGAAAAGACCCTGATGCTGGGAGGGATTGGGGGCAGGAGGAGAAGGGGACGACAGAGGATGAGATGGCTGGATGGCATCACCGACTGGATGGGCATGAGTTTGAGTAAACTCCGAGAGTTGGTGATGGACAGGGAGGCCTGGCATGCTGCGATTCATGGGGTCAGAATGAGTCGGACACGACTGAGTGACTGAACTGAGCTGAACTGAACTGAAGGATATACTTCCAAGCTCATTCACGTGGCTGTTAGCAGAAGCGTTCAGTTCCTCATATGTGGTTCTTTCTATAGTGCTGCTTACAACAAGCAGCTGGTCTGAGAGAGAGAGGGAGAGGGAGTCAGCTTAGCTCAAATAGGGAGTAGGGTTCTGATAATGTGCAATAGAGGATGGAGAGCACACGATGTGATTTGGGGATGTGATTTGGGAGTTGGGGAGGGAACAGTTCAGCACCTAGGGTGCTTCCTGGAGGGGACTCACTTTAGGAGGCAGCGTGAGAGAAAATGCAGAGGCAAGCAGTGTATGCTGGAAGACACCAAATGGGAAGAGAGTTGTGAGTACAGAAATGTTAGTTCAGAGCCAAAGACAACCTGATCCATTTAACATTTTTTGCTGAAGTGCACATGCACTCGCACACATTTATTGAAAAAGAGAGCCCTTTAGTCTTCCTTCCTTCAGAATGCATTGCAAAATGCCTCATTTGAACAATAATATTGGAATGATAATAATATTGCAATTTCCTGTTCAACTTCAAAGCATGGACATTTCTTGCAGCTAAATGCTGGGCACTTCCTCCTTGTGTTCTTCAAAGCTATTTCTCCTTTTAGTTGGTGGCAAGTGACTGTGGACATTTCTCAAAATACACAGCCATCTCATCTTTGATAAGAGCTGTTGTATATACCCCCTAATAACATCATTGGGTGCAAAGAGTATGGTGAGATGGAAATTATTCCTTTTCTTTATAAGAAGGAGGGGTTTTCATATTATTCTTGCACATCTTGATAGCTCACAGTGAACAATGTCGGATTCATAATCTCTGAAGATTTAGCTTTGGGACCAGGGACCGGGTTTGATCACTCAAGAGCTTTTGTGTAGCAGAGTTTTATTAAAGTGAAAAAGGGACAGAGAAAGCTTGTGACAGAGACATCAGAAGTGGGGTGGAGAGTGTCCCCCTTGCTAGTGTTAGCAAGGGAGTTATATACTTTTTAAATTGGTTATTACAATAAATCAAAAGAAATCTCAAGGTTGTAAAAGATCTTACTAGACCCACTCGCATAATTTACATTTTATGATGACAGGATTAATCAGAAGGTTTTCAGGAAGGAGAAACTGTCATCAAGCAGGATACATTGTTGTTACATAATCCTTAGTACAGAGTTTAAACTGAGTTGTTTGTTGTGTAATTGTCAGTTCCAAGCTTAGGTAAAAAAATGTTTTCTGTGACTAAGACTAAGGAATGTAGAGAAAAAAAAAAAAGATGTTTGTCCTTTCCTCCTCCTTGAGAATTCCAGAGCCCTATCCCTGCTTCGAGAGCCCCAGGCCCCTTTCTCCTCCTTGGGGACCCTGGATTTCTTATCAACCTGCATAGGAATTGGCTCTCTCAATCTGAGTGACTTCCTTTACACTCTGTTTAGTGTAACCCTGGGGTTCAGGATTGGAATCATCAGGTACTGAAGAAATCCCCATCTCTGTTCCAACAGAGTAAAACAGCCCCTATGAGCTATGAGCACAAATTCCACAGACACTCAGGCTCTAGGATCAGACATCAAATGTAATGAAAAAAAATCCATGCTAAATGTAGGATATTTATGTAGATCTGAATTTGCTCCTTACAGTCCAATCCACTCTGTATTATTGCTTTAAAGTGATATCTGACAGAAGGCAAGTCTAGAAAAACAATACCAAGTGCATAAACAAACCTCAAATCCCTCATCAAGTTATTAGCACTGTAATAAAACTCATTATTTTTCATCTTCCAATTATTGACTTTTTAAATTAGAGAACATACTGCAAGTTGAACTGCACCCAGTACTTTCTGAGAACTCCAAGCCAATTTTGCTATATTAAAATTTTACCTTGTGCCATGAAGTTTGGAAAATCCAAAGTGACTTTGAAAGAATTTTCAACTCCTCTATTCTGTGTTCTTTGCTAGGTTCACGGTAAGAAACATTCACATCTTATGTGACAAGATATACTTACAGTATTGATGGTGAGAGAGTCAATCCCTAAGCAGGTAGATAAGAAGTCCAGGGGTACCCAAGGAGAGAGGGGTCTGGAATTCTCAAGGAGGAGGAAAGGACAAACATTTTTGTTTTTTCCTTTACATTCCTTAGTCTTAGTTATATAAAACTTTTTTATCTTTAAGCCTGGAACTGATAATTACACAACAAACAACTCAGTTTAAACTCTGTTCATTTTCAGTTCAGTTGCTCAGTCGTGTCTGACTCTTTGCGACCCCATGGATCTCAGCATGCCAGACCTCCCTATCCAACACCAACTCCCGGAGTCTACCCAAACCCATGTCCATCGAGTTGGTGATGGCATCCAGCCATCTCATCCTCCGTCATGCCCTTCTCCTCCTGCCCCCAATCCTCCCCAGCATTAGGGTCTTTTCCAATGAGTCAACTCTTTCCATGAGGTGGCCAAAGTATTGGAGTTTCAGCTTCAACATCAGTCTTTCCAATGAACACCCAGGACTCATCTCCCTTAGGATGGACTGGCTGGATCTTCTTTCAGTCCAAGGGACTCTCAAGAGTCTTCTCCAACACCACAGTTCAAAAGCATCGATTCTTCAGCACTCAGGTTTCTTCACCGTCCAACTCTCACATCCATACATGACCACTGCAAAAACCATAGCCTTGATTAGACGGATCGTTGTTGGCAAAGTAATATCTCTGCTTTTAAATATGCTATCTAGGTTGGTCATAACTTTCCTTCCAAGGGGCAAGCATCTTTTAATTTCATGGCTGCAATCACCATCTGCAGTGATTTTTGAGCCCCCCAAAAATAAAGTCAGCCACTGTTTCTCCATGTATTTGCCATGAAGTGATGGGACCAGATGCCATGATCTTAGTTTTCTGAAAGCTTTAAGCCAACTTTTTCACACTCTTCTTTCACTTTCAAGAGGCTTTTTAGTTCCTCTTCACTTTCTGCCATAAGAATGGTGTCATCTGAATAATTGAGGTTATTGATATTTCTCCCAGCAATCTTGATTCCAGCTTGTGCTTCTTCCAGGTCAGCGTTTCTCATGATGTACCCTGCATATAAGTTAAATAGGCAGGTTGAGAATATACAGCCTTGATATACTCCTTTTCCTATTTGGAATCAGTCTGTTGTTCCATGTCCAGTTTTAACTGTTGCTTCCTGACCTGTATACAGGTTTCTCAAGAGAAAGGTCAGATAGTCTGGTATTCCCATCACTTTAAGAATTTTCCACAGTTTATTGTGATCCACACAGTCAAAGGCTTTGGCATAGTCAATAAAGCAGAAATAGATGTTTTTTCTGGAACTCGCTTGCTTTTTCGATCAAATTTGATCTCTGGTTCCTCTGCCTTTTCTAAAACCAGCATGAAGATCTGGAAGTTCTCGGTTCATGTATTGCTGAAGCCTGGCTTGGAGAATTTTGAGCATTACTTTACTAGCGTGTGAGATGAGTGCAAATGTCAGGTAGTCCGAGCATTCGTTGGCATTGCCTTTCTTTGGGATTGGAATGAAAACTGACCTTTTCCAGTCCTATAGCCACTGCTGAGTTTTCCAAATATGCTGGCATATTGAGTGCAGCAGTTTCATAGCATCATCTTTTAGGATTTGAAATAGCTCAACTGGAATTTCATCATCTCCCCTAGTTTTGTTTATAGTGATGTTTTCTAAGGCCCACTTGACTTCACATTCCAGGATGTATGGCTCTAGGTGAGTGATCACACCATTGTGATTATCTGGGTCATGAAGATCTTTTTTTGTACAGTTCTTCTGTGTATTCTTGCCATCTCTTCTTAATATCTTCTGCTTCTGTTAGGTCCATACCATTTCTGCCCTTTATTGAACCCATCTTTGCCTGAAATGTTCCCTTGATATCTTTAATTTTCTTGAAGAGATCTCTATTCTTTCCCATTCTGTTGTTTTCCTCTATTTCTTTGCATTGATCACTGAGGAAGGCTTTCTTATCTCTCCTGGCTATTCTTTGGAACTCTGCATTCAAATGGGAATGTCTTTCCTTTTCTCCTTTTCTTTTTGCTTCTCTTCTTTTCACAGCTATTTGTAAGGCCTCCTCAGACAACCATTTACCTTTTTGCATTTCTTTTCCATAGGTATGGTCTTGATCCCTGTCTCCAATGTCACAAACCTCCATCCATAGTTCATAAGGCTGTCTGTCTATCAGATCTAGTCCCTTAAATCTATTTCTCACTTCCACTGTATAGTCATAAAGCATTTGATTTAGGTCTTACCTGAATGGTCTAGTGGTTTTCCCTACTTTCTTCAATTTATGTCTGAATTTGGCAATAGGAATTACTGATCTGAGACACAGTCAGCTCCTGGTCTTGTTTTTGCTGACTGTAAAGTGCTTGTCCATCTTTGGCTGCAAGGAATATAATCAATCTGATAACTGTGTTGACCATCTGATGATGTCCATGTGTAGAGTCTTCTCTTGTGTTGTTGGAAGGGGGTGTTTGCTATGATCAGTGCGTTCTCTTGGCAAAACCTTACTAGCCTTTGCCCTGCTTCATTCTGTACTCCAAAGCCAAATTTGCCTGTTACTCCAGGTGTTTCTTGACTTCCTACTTTTGCATTCCAGTCCCCTGTAATGAAAAGGACATCTTTTGTGGGTGTTAGCTCTAAAAGGTCTTGTAGGTCTTCATAGAACCATTCAACTTCAGCTTCTTCATTATTACTGGTAGGAGCGCAGACTTGGATTACTGTGCTATTGAATGGTTTGCCTTGGGAACAAACAGAGATCATTCTGTCGTTTTTGAGGTTTGTTCCAAGTACCGCATTTCGGACTCTTTTGTTGACCATGATGGCTACTCCATTTCTTCTAAGGGATCCCTGCCAACAATAGTAGATATAACGGTCTTCTGAGTTAAATCCACCCATTCCAGTCCATTTTAGTTTGCTAATTCTTAGAATGTCGACATTCACTCTTGCCATCTCCTGTTTGACCACTTCAAGTTTGCCTTGATTTATGGGCCTAACATTCCAGCTTCCTATGCAATATTGTTCTTTATAGCATTGGACCTTGCTTCTATCACCAGTGACATCCAGATCTGGGTTTTGTTTTTGCTTTGGCTCCATCCCTTCTTTTTTTCTGGAGTTATTTCTCCACTGATCTCCAGTAGCATATTGGGCACCTACCGACCTGGGGAGTTCCCCTTTCAGTATCCTATCATTTTGCCTTCTCATACTGTTCATGGGTATTTCAAGGCAAGAATACTGAAGTGGTTTGCCATTCCCTTCTCCAGTGAACCACATTCTGTCAGACCTTTCCACCATGACCCAACCGTCTTGGGTGGTCCCACACAGCATGGCTTAGTATCATTGAGTTAGACACAACTGTGGTCCTGTGATCAGATTGGCTAGTTTTCTGTGATTATGGTTTCAATGTGTCTGCCCTCTGATGCCCTCTCGCAACTCCTACTGTCTTACTTGGATTTCTCTTACCTCGGACGTGGGGTATCTCTTCATGTCTGCTCCAGCAAAGCACAGCTGCTGCTCCTTACCTTGGACGAGGGTATCTTCTCTCGGCTGCCTCTGCTGACCTTGAATGTGGAGTAGCTCCTCTCAGCCCTCCTGCACCCCGCAGCAGCCGCTCCTTGGAGGTGGGGCTGCTCGTCTCGTCTGTCGACCCTGCCCTTGGGCGTGTGGTACATCCTCTCGGCCACTGCCCCTGACCTCGGAGCTGGGGTAGCTCCTCTCGGCCACCGCCCCTGACCACAGATGTGGGGAAGCTGCTCTTGGCCGCTGCTCCTATGCTGTCACAGTCTGGCTCTCTCGGTCGCTACCCCTGACCTTGGCCGAGGGGTAGCTCCTCACAGCCATGCTTCTGTGAGGTCCGTTGCAGCCGGTGCGCTTCTAGAAAAGATGCTTGGAATGATTTTAATTTTTTTGAATTTACCAAGGCTAGATTTATGGCCCAGGATGTGGTCTATCCTGGAGAAGGTTCTGTGTGCGCTTGAGAAAAACGTGAAATTCATTGTTTTGGGTTGAAATGTCCTATAGATATCAATTGTCTACTGTATCATTTAAAATTTGTGTTTCTTTGTTAATTTTCTGTTTAGTTGATCTATCCATAGGTGTTAATGGGGTATTAAAGTCTCCCACTATTATTGTGTTGTTGTTAATTTCCTCTTTATTACCTGTTAGCATTTGTCTTACATATTTTGGTGTTCCTATGTTGGGTGCATATATATTTATGATTGTTATATCTTCTTCTTGGATTGATCCTTTGATCAGTATGTAGTGTCCATCTTTGTCTCTTTTCACAGCCTTTGTTTTAAAGTCTATTTTATCTGATATGAGTATTGCGACTCCTGCTTTCTTTTCATCTCTATTTGCATGGAATATTTTTTCCAGCCCTTCTCTTTCAGTCTGTATGTGTCCCTTGTTTCGAGGTGGGTCTCTTGTAGACAGCATATATAGGGGTTTTGTTTTTGTATCCATTCAGCCAGTCTTTGTCTTTTGGTTGGGGCATTCAACCTATTTACATTTAATGTAATTATTGATAGGTATGATCCTGTTGCTGTTTACTTTATTCTTTTGGGTTCCTGTTTATACGCCCTTTCTGTTTTTCCTGTCTAGAGAAGATCCTTTAGCATTTGTTGGAGAGCTGGTTTGGTGGTGCTGAATTCTCTCAGCTTTTGCTTGTCTGTAAAGCTTTTGACTTCTTCATATTTGAATGAGATCCTTGCTGGGTACAGTAATCTGGGTTGTAGGTTATTTTCTTTCATTCCTTTAAGTACGTCCTGCCATTCCCTTCTGGTCTGAAGAGTTTCTATTGAAAGATCAGCTGTTATCTTTATGGGAATCCCCTTGTGTGTTATTTGTTGTTTCTCCCTTGCTCCTTTTAATATTTGTTCTTTGTATTTGATCTTTGTTAATTTGATTCATATGTATCTTATTAATTTGATTAATATGTGTCTTCACCTTGGGTTTATCCTGTTTGGGACTCTCTGGATTTCTTGGACTTGGGTGATTATTTCCCTCCCCATTTTAGGGAAATTTTCAACTATTATCTCCTCAGGTATTTTCTCACGGTCTTTCTTTTTGTCTTCTTCTTCTGGGACTCCTATGATTCGAATGTTTGGGCGTTTAACATTGTCCCAGAGGTCTCTGAGGTTGTCCTCATTTCTTTTATTTATGTGTTTATTTTCCTCCCCCCCCCCATTTCTTTTAGTTCTTTTTGCTTTTTTCCTCTCTGTTTCATTTATTTCTATCATTCTATCTTCTACCTCATTTATCCTATCTTCTGCTTATGTTATTCTACTGTTGGTTCCCTCCAGAGTGTTTTTGATCTCATTTATTGCATTTTTCATTATATATTGACTCTTTTTTATTTCTTCTAGGTCCTTGTTAAACCTTTCTTGCATCTTCTCTGTACTTGTCTCCAGGCTATTTATCTTTAACTCCAATTTGCTTTCAAGATTTTGGATCATTTTCACTATCATTATTCTGAATTCTTTATCAGGCAGATTCCCTATCTCTTCCTCTTTTTTTTGGTATGGTGGGCATTTATCCTGTTCCCGTACCTGTTGGGTATTTCTCTGCCTTTTCATCTCGTTTTTATTGCTGTGTTTTGGGTTGCCTTTCTGTATTCTGGTAGTTGGTGGTTCCTCTTTATTGTGGAGGTTTCTTGCTGTGAGTGGGGTTGGATGGGTGGCTTGTCACGGTTTTCTGGTTAGGGAAGCTTGTGTCGGTTTTCTGGTGGGTGGAGCTGGATTTCTTCTCTCTGGAGTGCAATGAAGTGTCCAGTAATAAGTTTTGAGATGTCAGTGGGTTTGGTGTGACTTTGGTCAGCCTGTATATTGAGGCTCAAGGTTATGTTCTTGTGTTGATGGAGAATTTGCGTGATATGTCTTGCTCTGGAGCTTGTTGGCCCTTGGGTGGTGCTTGGTTTCAGTGTAGGTATGGAGGCATTTAATGAGCTCCTATCGATTAATGTTTCCTGGAATCAGGAGTTCTCTGGTGTTCTTAGGATTTGGACTTAAGCCTCCTGCCTCTGGTTTTCAGTCTTATTCTTACAGTAGCCTCAAGACTTCTCCATCTATATAGCACTGATGATAAAACATCTAGGTTAATGATGAAAAGTTTCTCCACAGTGAGGGACACCCGGAGAGGTACACAGAGTTACATGGAGAGGAGAAGAGGGAGGGGGGAGTTAGAGCTGACCAGGAGGAGAAGAGGGGGAATCAAAAGGGGAGAGAGCAAGCTAGCCAGTAATCACTTCCCTATGTGCTCTCCACAGTCTGGACCCCTCAGAGATGTTCATGGAGTTACACAGAGAAGAGAAGAGGGAGGAAGGAGACAGAGATGGCCAGGAGTATAAAAGGGGGAATCAAAAGGAGAGAGACAGATCCAGCCAGTAATCAGTTCCCTAAGTGTTCTCCACAGCCCGGAACATACAAAGAGATTCACCGAGTTGGGTAGAGAAGAAAATGGGAGGGGGGGAGATAGAGGCGACCTGGTGGAGAAAAAGAAGAGTCAAAAGGTGGAGAGAGCAATCAGGCCAGTGATCTCGCTCCCAAGTAAAAATGGGTACTGAAGATGAGGTTCTTAAGGGAACAAAGTTGATAACAAATATCAAAAAGCAAAGATTAAAAATCTTGAGTAGAGGTTAGAGTCTCAAAAATACAGTATTAAAGCAAACAAACAAACAAACAAAAAAACCCAAAATCACCTAAATTATTTTATATATATATATAAAGTTTGCTTTAAAAATAGGGTCTTTCTTTTTTTGCAAGGTAATAGTAGGTTATAAAAATGAAAATTAAAGAAGTAATGGGGACTTAAAAATAAAATAAAATGAATTAAAAAAAATTTTTTTTAAATTAAAAAGTGATGATAGTGAAAATATATCTAAGACTTTCTCTGGAGCTGTTGCAGACAGTGTGGGCTCAGTTCATTTTCAGATATTTCCTTGGTCCCGTTTGTACTTCTCAAGGTCTGTAGGCCCCTTCCTATGTAGTCAGTGCTAACTACATGGTTTTAATCTTATTGCACCTTTCACTTCCAAAGCGGTTCCCTCTGTTTATTTTAGTTTCTGTTTGTTGGTCTCTTCAGTGTCTAATTTCTGCCCTTACACAAGGGTGCAGTGGTGGTCACTTTTTTTTTTTTTTTTTTAGGCTCTCTTGTTCAGTCATGCTTTGGGGAGGGAGGAACACTGTAAACAAATATCACTGGCGTGTGCTCACAGTGATTCAGCCACATTGGGTTTGCCCCTTCTCACGGCGTGTGTGCTTTCCCAGTCTACACTGCTCAGACTCTAGGTTGCTCTGCCAGGAACTGTCTGATGCTGGCCCTGGTTTACATGCACTTCCCAGGCCTAAGCTGCTCGGGTTCAGGTTCTCGGGTACAAAGGCGCAGACTTGGTTGGGCCTGCGTTTTGCGCCCGTCCCAGGTCCGAGCAGCTCAGGTGACCAGTTGCTTGGTGCTCGTAGTCGCCACCAGTTGAAGGTTGCGACTTATCCTCTCCCCCGTCTCAGCTGCTCAGTTTTCTGGGTGTACAACGGGCGAGCCTTCCAGGTGTGTCGTGTGTCTATTCTGGGGAGCTGATCTCTGGCTGTGACCTTCCCAGTGGATGTCGATAGTCCAGAATCCCAAGAAGTCTTGGTTAGCAAAGAAGTCTGCTTGCAGTTTGGTATAGTATGCCTCTCTGGGGCTGCAATTGCCCCCTTCTGGCTCTGGCTGCCCTCACCTGCCTGTCTCCCATGGGGGATGGGCTGGTCCACAGCCAGCTAACTCTGCTCAGCCCTTTGTTCTGTAAGTGTGCCTGGCGGTGTCTTAGGTTAGGGCTTTTCATAGGATCGCGGGATAGCTATCCCACAGTCTGGGTTGCTGCTGCTGCTGCTAAGTCACTTCAGTTGTGTCCAACTCTGTGTGACCCCATAGAGGGCAGCTCACCAGGTTCCGCCATCCCTGGGATTCTCCAGGCAAGAATACTGGAGTGGGTTGCCATTTCCTGTCTGGGTTGCTATCTCAAGTTAGTTCCCTCAGATTGCTCTCAGGGCATTCAGGCCTGGTCCTTACCATAAGCAATGCAGCCTGCCCCTCCCTGCCCCTCCACTGCTTGCTAGTGGGGGATGTGAGCGTCTGAGCTGCTGCTCCACTGGGAATTGCTGTTAGGCACGTAAGCTGTGGGTTTTAATTATTTATTTATTTTTCCTCCCGGTTATTTTGCCCTCTGAGATTCCAAGGCTCTCCACAGACCCACTGGAGAGAGTGTTTCCCAGTGTTTGGAAACTTCTCTCTTTTTAAGACTCCCTTCCCAGGACAGATCTCTGTCCCTACCTCTTTTGTCTCTCTTTTTATCTTTTATCTTTTGTCCTACCTCCTTTCGAAGACAATGGGCTGCCTTTCTGGGTGCCTGATGTCCTCTGCCAGCATTCAGAAGTTGTTCTGTGGAATTTGCTCCACGCTGAAATGTTCTTTCTATGAATTTGTAGGGGAGAAATTGGCCTCCCCGTCCTATTCCTCTGCCATCTTAGGACTGCCTCTGGACGTGGGGTTTCTCTTCACAGCTGCTCCAGCAAAGTGCAGCTTCTGCTCCTTACCTTGGACGAGGGATAGCTCCTCATGGCCGCCCCTCCTGACCTTGAACTTGGAGTAGCTCCTCTCAGCCTTCCTGCGCCCGCGCTGCCGCCGCTCCAGGGAGCTAGAAAATCTAGCTCCCTGATCAGGAATTGAACTTGGGCCCTCTGTATTAGGAGGTCAGTGTTTTAGCCATTGGACCACCAGGGAAGTCCCTTTTTTTTTAAACTCTGTACTAAGGATTATATAACAGTAATGTATCCTGCTTGAGGACAGTTTCTCCTTCCTGAGGGCCTTCTGGCTAATCCTGTTATCTTGAAATGTGTATTGTGGGAGTGGGTCTAGTAAGATCTTCACAACTTCCAGACATTCTTTTGATTCATTGTAATAACTAATTGGAGAGTATATAACTCCCTTGCTAACACTGGTGAGGGGGCACTCTTTCTGCCCCTTTCTGATATCTATGTCAGAAACTTTCTCTCTTTTATACTTTAATAAAACTTTATTACACAAAAGCTCTGAGTGATCAAGCCTCGTCTCTGGCCCTGGATTGAATTCTTCTCCCCTGGAGGCCAAGAATCCCAGTGTCTTTCTTGGTTCAGCAACAACCTTTCAATGGCTAAAAAGTGATCAAAGTTCAAAACTATCTCTCCTTAATTGAGGAATCTCTGTTTACATTTTACTCATTTGGCACCCTGAAATTGGAAAACAATAGGCAGTACAAGATGTTCAAAAACTATGATGAGTGTGATGTATTTTTAACCAATAACCCAGGTAATTCTGATGCCCTCTAAATTTGAGAAGTCTGGGTTATGTCAGACACTTTCAAAATCTTGGAAAAGTAACTCCAGTGAATTTAATTTGTGGAATGATGAATATATTAATAGTAAACAGATGAGAATGAATGCAGTGTACTAAATGGAAAAGATTTATATTTAAACTTTAAAGCATCTGTGAATAACATTTTATGTACATTTTAAGTTAATCATAGGACCATGAGAATCTTATTAAGCTCAGATTCCTGATTTCAGCAGGTGAGTGTTTAAATTATCAAAAGGCAGATGATATTATGATGATAACAATAATGATGATAATCGTTAATATATGGCCTCTACCATCAATGGGACTTACAGCAAAGCAAGGAATGCAAACATTAAGTGAATCATATGTAGGGTGAGAGTTATAAAAGGAAAGTACAGGGTGCTATGGGAAGTCTAGCATGGATCCTAATATCATTCAATGAATATTGGGGAAGGCCTACTCCAGGAAGGCATCTTTACCCCAAATCCTGAAGGCTAGGAGAGGATGAACAAAGGGAATGGGAGGAGAGTGTTGTGGGGAGGGGAAATGGCATGTTCAAAGGTACACAATAGAAGTGAAAAATGCAATATGGCTAGAGTGGAGCAAGAAGAAGAGTAGACAGGTCTACTAATATGTTCCTGGAGAATAACAAATATCTTTCCAACTCATTCTGCATCTGTCTTTGGAATGTTTTATCAGAATGTGGCTGCTTCCTTTTCACCATTCAGAACCCACCTACAATATCACCGCTTTTCTTGACCACCATGGCCATGTCTTTCTATCACTTTATCATGTTTTTCACTATACTCATCATATTAGAAACCATCTTTCTGTTTATATGTTTTCTTGTTTATTACTTGTCTTTCTTTAATAGAACATAAGCTTATTGAAGGCAGGGGCTTGTCTATCTCATTCACCACTACATCTCCACTGCCTAGAACAGTGCTTGATCCACAATTATAATTGATAATTGTTAATTGATATTTGATTAGTGGTTAGCTGCTTTTAATTATATTGACCAAGTGGGATGGGGTTCTCATACCACTTTCCCTGGCTTTGTATAGCTCTTGAAAGCTTTGGATATGATCAAAAAGCAAATGTAAAGCAAAAAACAAAAAACAAAACAAAAAACCTGGTATTGAATGATTTTGTGATCAGAGTTGTAACTGTACTTCTCAATACATAAAATTATATACAAAACAGAGACGTGACAATCCTTTAAACAACCAGTTAGAACAGTATTTTCATGACAATAGTCAAATATTTAAATTGTCTTTTGTTTGTAAGATATGTCATGACACTTCATCAGTGATACTGGTGAATTCTAATTCTTACTCTTGCTTAAGTTATTATCCTTGATATAAGCCCACTCTCCCTGTCTCTTTAGGGAGAGCACCAAAAATTACAGTAAAAAACTCCTTAATTACAGTTCACCTACTATTTCCCCGTATTCATACGGGCATTGTTATAACTTGTTCCGTGCTCTGTAGAGAAGCATCGTTGCTATCTAAAATCTGAAGAATCTACTGCATTTCCCACTTTGTTCCAGGTGCTAAAGGAGTAAAGGAGGGACATGGGAGAACATAAAAAGGAGTTCATTTTTCAGTTTGCAGGGAGTAAATGAGCCATAGGTAAAGTAAATGAACCTTTTGTAAATTTCCTGGTCTCTGCCATGTATTCTAGGCTTGAACATTTTTAAAAGAGATCTCTCAAAGGCTTCACATCTACCAGTTTTTTAAAAGTGGTCCATTCAGGATTTTCATGCTCTTTTCAGCTGGGCTCTTCTTTCCTGTGGCCTGACATACCCTCCTGCCTTCACTAGTGGCTTTTATTCTGAGTAACTTATCACACTTGTGTGTTTTCAGAAAGACCAGGAAAACATCTTTCCTCAGTCACCAACTCTCAGCTTTTTCTCCTGATTTATCTGAGGGCCATTGTGTTCTTTGGTTTGTCTTTCTTACCTTGTGTGATCTCGTAAAGTTTTCTTGTTATCTTTTATGTCTCATAATATTTTTTCCTTCTCCTTAGGGATCTAGCCTGGTTTTCCCTTTTTGTGTCTTTCTTTTTTTTCCCTTTTCAGATTACTGTATTACTCTGGGTTTTAGCCAACTTGGCATCTGGTTACCTTTTGAAACAGCCCTGAAATTTGACACAGTAGTGAAATTATGTTGCTGTGTTGTGAATCTTTAATGTCCTATTAAAACTAATTTCTAAATAACCTCTCTCGCCAACGAGGATCTAGGTTAGTACATGGAAATATTCTTTCTATTTTCCTTATGAGCATTTTATCTCGAGCCAGTGTTTTAAGAAGGCAGAAATACGAGGCATGTTCGTATAGTCCTGTCTTGGCTTGGGTTGCCATAAAAACACCATAGACTGGGTGTCTTAAACAGTGGATATTTATTTTTCATAGTTCTAGAGGCTGAAAGTCCAAGGTTAGGTTGCCAATATGGTCAGGTTCTGGTTGAGAGTGCTCTTCCTGGCTTGCAGATGGCCTCATTGTAACTGTTTCTTTATGTGGTAGAGTTGTTAAGAATACAGTCTGTGGAGCCAAACTGCCTTGGTTTGTCTCCCAGCTAGCTCTCCCTAGCTGCGACTCTTTGGACAAATTACTCAATATTTTTGTGCCTCAGTTTCTTCAAGTGTAAAATGGGTACAATAATAGTACTTATCTCATAGATTGTTGTGGTCATTAAATGGGTTAAATATATAAATATCTTAGAAGAGTACCTGGTACATAGTAACTTCTCAATAATTATTGCTACTAATGTCACCACTCCATTTGGTAATATGGTCTCTATTCTAACTTCATATTGATTCTGCCTTTGTTCTTGACTCAGAGATTACAAGTGTGAGGTCATCCATTTTTCCCCAGTCCCAAAATCTTAACCAAGTGGCTGAGGTTGGAATGGAATTTGTCTCATTCCTCCCTAGCAGGGAGCATCTGTGTGGGCTTGGCTGAAGTTATGGTCAAGTAAACATGGGCTTAATGGGGTTTCTGAGTCTGGAATTGGACTTAATGTGGAGGGTTGATGGTTACCTGGGCTTCCCTGGTGGCTCAGGCTTGCAATGCAGGAGACCATGGTTCAGTCCCTAGGTTGGGAAGATGCCCTGGAGAAGGGAATGGCTACTCGCTCTGGTATTCTTGTCTGGAGAATTCTATGGATAGAGAAGCCTGGCAGGCTACAGTCCATGGGGTCACAAAGAGTCGGACACAACCCGGCAACTAACACTTTCACGTGGGGTTTACCTAGTGCTATGGTCTGAATGTTTGTATCCACACCCCCCCCCAAATTCATATGTTGAAATTTTAGTATCCTATGTGACAATATTTGGAGGTGGGGTCTTTAGAAGGTGATTAGGTCCTGAGAGCAAAGCCCTCACAAATGGGATTAGTGCCCTTATAAAAGAGACCCAAGAGAGCCGGTTCATTCCTTGTGCCATGTGAGGATACAATGAGAAGTCTGTGACCCAAAAGAGGGCCCTCACTCAACCATTCTGGCATCTTTATCTCAGACTTGCAACCTCCAGCACTGTGAGGAAGAAATTCGTGTTGTTTGTCAGTCACCCCCTCTACGGTGTCTTGTCATAGTAGCCCAAGCTGACTAAGACACCTAGGGAGGGCAGAAGTAGGAATAGCCAGAGGTGAATGTCTTAAAGCTTGGGAAGCACAATACTATTTTCTAGGCAGCAAATGGAGGTCCATAAATGAAAAAGCCAAAAAAAGGATTAGAAATTGGTTGACAATGGAATGTAGCTAGGAGCAAGAGCCTAAAATGGGGTGTAAAGCCAGAGACTATTCCAGAACCATTTCTGTGAGTGGGCTGAAGAACTAATCTCTTTCAAAGGCTCAGAATCAGGTGAACAGAAGTGGATATTGAGTACCTTCATAGAAGGGGTCAGTTTCAGCAGTGGGCATCCTCAGTTATATATCCTCAATATACATATCAGTACCAGAATATATATTGGCAGCCATTAAAGGCTTTAAATCCAAACCCAAGTTTTCTTCAGTAAGTAGGCATTGGCCATTTGAAGACAGCCCCTCTGTGAAACTGAGAAGTGTACATTTCTTGAGATTTACTTAAGTCAAAATATATATGATTTGAGACCATTACTTTCTAGAGAAAATTTCCCATGTTACAATTTTCAAAGCAATGTCCCACTCAGCTTTTTAGGAAGTAATTTTTCATTCTAAAGACTTAAAAAATCAAAACATGGACGTCCCACTCCCTCTATTCAATTAATAAAAAAAGTAATAGATCTTATATTAAAACCCATCCTTGACTAGAAGCACAGTATCCACTGTTTAAGGCAATTTGACATATTAAAAAGTATTTTGTATGACAGCTGTTATGTGGAGAGGAGGATGACTAAACAAATAAAAGAGATCCCCAAGAGAAATTTAGCATATTGACAGCACTAGTGAACAGCTTCTACCAAGGAAAGAACCTGTGGAAGGGAGTGAGTTTCCAAAGAGACTTCTCTTTAGATTATGAACTCCTGCATTTACTTCTCCCATGAATCCATTTCTTTCAGCAGTGCTCCTTAGCAAGGCCCATGGTCAGTAGTTCAGTTAAGATACAATATTTCTTCACTGCAGCTCACAGAAGTTTCAAAGTATACTCTATGTACAAGTTTATAGAACACAGACTCACTAACTAGATTTTCTGACTAGTCTCCCACAGCTCTCCCAATCCTCTCTTGGTGTCTCACTTACTTTTTTAAAAGAATAATTATTTATTTATTTTTGGCTGTGCTAGGTCCTTGTTGCTCTGCATGGGTTTTCTCTAGTTGCAGCAAGTCGGGGGTTACTCTTCACTTTCTCTAGTTGCAGTGTGTGGGCTGCTTATTGTGATGGCTTCTGTTGTTGCAGAGCATGGACTCTAGGGCTTGGGGCCTCAGTAGTTGCAACACGTGGGCCCAGTAATTGTGTCCCCCAGGCTCTAGAGCACAGGCTCAATAGTTGTGGCACACAGGCTTAGTTGCCATGCAGCATGTGGGATCTTCCCAGACCAGGGATCAAACCTGTATCTCCCGCATTGGCAAGCAAATTCTTTACCACCAGGAAACCAGAGGAGACCCCTGTCTCCCTTACTTTTATCTTGGGCCTAGCTTATTGCTGGACTTCTCAGGTGGCACTAGTGGTAAACAATCTGCCTGTCAATGCAGGAGATAAAAGAGCCTCTGGTTCAATCCCTGGGTTAGGAAGATCCCCTGGAGGAGGACATGGCAACCCATTCCAGTATTCTTGCCTGGAGAATCCCATGGACAGAGGAGCCTGGTGGGCTACAGTCCATGGGGTCGCAAAGATTCGGACATGACTGAAGCAACTAAGCATGCACGCATGCAAGCTTAGAGCTGCTTCCCTCTCAGCAGCCATTCACTCTGACAAAGCAAGCTCTGATTGTGCTCTACCTCTTTGTGCAAGATTGAACCTCCTCTCTGTAGAACTGCCCAAACACCAGCTGAGGAAAGCTGCCTTTGTGCCTTAATCCCACCCCAAGAGCTTTGCCTAGTAGGCCCTTATTCCTGTGCACATACAACTCAGTTAGTTGTTCTATTCCTGCCCTTAGGCTTTCACAGTAGTCCCAAAGGTAGTTTCCTGTAACCATTTGTAATAACTGTTCACTGCTTTTCTTATCTTTTTTCTCCTTTACAATCCAGGCAGCTTGCATGTGCCTTTATGGCATCAATATCCCCTTGAGTGACACATGTCCAGGCAGAGGGTCACACATTAAATAATATGGTTAGTAGTTATGGGAACAGGGTATAAAGTTAAATCATTTATTCATCACTTTGTTCAACAAATACCTTTTTATAGAGAACTGTAACTAAATTTTATATTTATTTTTATGACAGTTTAAACATTAATTTTTATCAGTTTTGTTTTGAGTTAGTTATAGATTCAGGTACACTTGTAAGAAATAATACATGGAGATTCCATGTGTCCTTTACTGTGTGTCTCCCAGTGGCAATATCCTAAGAAATTATATTAAAATCCCACAACCAAGATTTGACACTGAATCCATCAAGAAAAAGAATCGTTCTATCACCTCAAGGAACCCTCCTGTTGCACTTTTATAGTCACATTCATCTCCTGTGGCAATGTGTGGCCCTGTTATAGCTATATAACTCCCTATCCTTGACCCTGGCAACCACTCTATAATTTTTTAATTTTAATAATGTTACATAAATTGAATCATACAGCATGGAATCTTTTGGTATTGACATTTTCACTTGGCATAATTCCCTGGAAATCCACCCTGGTTGCTGTGTGTATTAATAGTCTGTTCCTTTTTTGCTGAGTAGTATTCCATTGTATGAGTATATCACAGCTTGTTTAACTATTCACCTGTTGAAGGACATTTGGGTCTTTACCACTTTTTAATTATTATAAATAAAGCTGCTGCTACTGGCTGGATTGTATTCTTCCAAACTTTATGTGTTGAAGTCCCAACCTCTAGTATTTTGTAATGTATATTCATTTGGAGATAAGGTCTGTAATGAGATAATTAAGCAAAAATAAGGCTGTTTATGTATAGCAAAGACTACCACAATACTATAAAGCAATTATTATCCAATAGAAAAGAAATATTATTAAAAAAAAAGTGAGGCTGTAAACCCAATACGTGTGGTGTCCTTATAAGAAAAGGAAGAGACACCAGGGGTGCAATGTGCATAGAGGGATGAAGGAAAACCCTGTGAAGAACTCACAAGAGGGTATCAACAAGCCATGGAGAGAGATCTCTAAAGAAACTAACTTGGCTGACATCTTGATCTTGGACTTCCAGCCTCCAGAACTGAGAAAAAATTTATTTCTGTCATTTAAGCTACCTAGTTTTTGGTATTTTGTTATGACAGCCCAAGCAGACTCATACAGCTGCTATGTACAGGTTTTTGTATGAAAACAACATTCATCTCTGAGATAAATTTCCAAAGCATGCTATTGCTGGGTTATATGATAGATGTTTTAGTTTTTTTTTTTTTTTTGATGTTTTAGTTTTAAAAGAAATTGCCAGACTATTTTCTTGTTCTCTAGGGTAACTTACCATTTTACATGCCTACCAGCAATGTACGGTATGAGTGATGAAATTTCTTGTTGTTGTTCAGACACTAAGTTGTGTCTGACTCTTTGTGATCTCACAGACTGGAGCATGCCAGGCTTCCCTGTCTTTTAATATCTCCCAGAATTTGCTCAAATTCATGTCCATTGAGTCAGTGATACCATCCAACTATTTCATCCTCTGCTAACCCCTTCTCCTCCTTCCATCTTTCCCAGCATCAGGGTCTTTTCCAATGAGCTGGCTCTTCGCATCAGGTGGCCAAAGTATTAGAGCTTCAGCATCAGTCCTTCCAATGAATGTTCAGGGCTGACTTCATTTAGGATTGACTGGTTTGATCTCCTTGCTGTACAAGGTACTCTAAAGAGGCTTCTTCAGCACTATAGTTTGAAAGCATCAATTCTTCAGTGCTCAGCCTTCTTTATGGTCCAACGTTCACATCCATCCATGACTACTGGAAAAACTATACCTTTGACTATATGGACCTTTGCCAACAAAGTGATGTGTCTGCTTTTTAATATGCTGCCTAGGTTTGTCATACCTTTCCTTCCAAGGAGCAAGCATCTTTTATGTCATGGCTGCAGTCACCATGTGCAGTGATTTGGGAGCCCAGAAAAATAAAATTTGCCACTGTTTCCACTTTTCCCCCATCTATTTGCAATGAAGTAATGGGACTGGATACCATGATGTTAATATTTAGAATGTTCAGTTTTAGGTCAGCTTTTTCATTCTTCTCTTTCACTTTCATCAAGAGGCTCTTTAGGTCTTCTTCACTTTCTGCCATTAGAGTGATATCATCTGCATATCTGAAGTTGGTGGTATTTCTCCTGACAATCTTGATTCCAGTTTGTGAGTCATCCAGTCCAGCATTCTGCATGTTGTACTCTACATAATAGATAAATAAGCAGGGTAACAATATACAGCCTTGACATACTCCTTTCCTGATTTGGAACCATTCTGTTGCTCCTTGTTTGGTTCTAACTGTTGCTTCTTGACCTGTTTCTCAGGAGGCAGTTAAGGTGGTCTGGTGTTCCCACCCCTTAAGAATTTTCCAGAGTCTGTTGTGATCCACACAGTCAAACGCTTTAGCAGTCAGTGATGCCAAAGTAGATGTTTTTCTGGAATTCCCTTGCTTTTTATATGATCCAGCAGATGTTGGCAATTTGACCTCTGGTTCCTCTGCCTTTTCTAAATCCAGCTTGTATATCAGAAGTTCTCAATTCATGTACTGTTGAAGCCTGGCTTGAAGATTTAGAGCATTACCTTGCTAGCAAATGAAATGAGCTCAATTGTGCGGTAGTTTCAACATTCTTTGACGTTACCTTTCTTGGGGATTGAAATGAAAACTGACATTTTCCAGTGGCCTGGAAAACTGACATTTCCTGTGGCCACTGCTGAGTTTTCCAAATTTGCTGGTATATTGAGTGCAGGACTTTCACAGCATCATCGTTTAGGATTTGAAATAGTTTAGCTGGAATTCCATTATATCCACTAGCTTTGTTCATAGTAATGCTATGATGCTAGCCTCATCAGAATTTGGTATCATCATAATTTTTAAAATTTTCCGATAGGTATGTAATGATATTGTAGTTTTAATTTGCATTTCCATAATGGCTAATGGTATTGTACATCTTTTTATGTATATATTAGCCATCTTTGTATCCTCTTTGGTGAAATGTCTGCTCGTGTCTTTTGTCCATTTTCTAAAAAGGATGGTTTGTCCTTTTTATTGTTGATTTTTGAGAGTTCTTTAAATATTCCAGCTACTGGTTCTTTGCTATATAAGATGGGAGGTGCTGGAGTGGCTGTGAGGAGATACCCCACGTCCAAAGACAAAGGAGAAGCCCCAGTAAGATGGTAGGAGGGGCAAATTCACATTTAGAATCAAATCCCATTCCCACCAGAGATGCTCAGGGGCTCAAATAAACCTTGTGCGCACCAGGACCCAGGAACCCCACAGAGACTGAGACAGAACTGTGTGACCATCTCCTGTGGAGGTATGGGTCAGCAGTGGACTACCACAGGGACAGGGGCTCTGGGTGCAGTAGACTTGTTATGGCATAAGCCCTCTTGGAGGAGGTCATCATTAACCCCATCATAGAGATGCCAGAACTTACACAAGACTGGGAAATAGACTCTTGGAGAGCACAAACAGAACCTTGTGCACCAGTACACAGGAGAAAGGAGCAGTGACCCCACAGGAGACTGACCTAGACTTGCCTGTGAGTGTCCAGGAGTCTCCAGAGGAGGTGTGGGTTGATGGTGGGTTGGGGACACTGAGTGTAGCAGTGCATGCATGGAATGTTTTGAAGGAGGTCACCATTATCTTCATTACCTCCACCATAGTTTGGCCCCAGGTAAATAGCAGGGAGGGAACACAGCTCCACCAATCAACAGAAAATTGGATTAAAGATTTACTGAGCATGGCCCCACCCATCAGAACAAGACCCAGTTTCTCCCTCAGTCAGTTTCTCCCATCAGGAAGCTTCCATAAGCCTCTTATCCTTCTCCATCAGAGGACAGACAGACTGAAAACCACAATCACAGAAAACTAACCAATCTGATCACATGAAACAAAGCTTTTTCTACCTCAGTGAAACTATGAGCCATGCTGTGTAGGGCCACCCAAGATGGACGGGTCATGGTGGAGAGGTCTGACAGAATGTGGTCCACTGGAGAAGGGAATGGCAAACCACTTCAGTATTCTTGCCTTGAGAACCCCATGAGCAGTATGAAAAGGCAAAAAGATAGGACACTAAAAGATGAACTCCCCAGGTCGGTAGGTGCCCAATATGTTACTGGAGATCAGTGGAGAAATAACTCCAGAAAGAATGAAGAGACAGAGCCAAAGCAAAAACAACACCCAGTTGTGGATGTGACTGCAGATGGAAGCAAGGTCTGATGCTGTAAAGAGCAATATTGCATACGAATCTGGAATAGGTCCATGAATCAAGGCAAATTGGAAATGGTCAAACAGGAGACCGCAAGAGTGAATGTTGACATTCTAGGAATCAGCAAACTAAAATGGACTGGAATGGGTGAATTTAACTCAGATGACCATTATATCTATTACTGTGGGCAAGATCCCTTAGAAGAAATGGAATAGCCATCAGAGTCAACAAAAGACTCCGAAAAGCAGTACTTGGATGCAATCTCAAAAATGACAGAATGATCTCTGTTCATTTCCAAGGCAAACCATTCAATATCATGGTAATCCAAGTCTATGCCCTGACCAGTAACACTGAAGAAGCTGAAGTTGAATGGTTCTATGAAAACATACAAGACCGTTTAAAACTAACACCCAAAAAAGATGTCCTTTTCATTATAGGGGACTGGAGTGCAAAAGTAGGAAGTAAAAAAACACCTGGAGTAACAGGCAAATTTGGCCTTGGAGTATGGAATGATGCAGGGCAAAGGCTAATAGAGTTTTGCTAAGAGAATGCACTGGTCATTGCAAACACCCTTTTCCAGCAACACAAGAGAAGACTCTACACATGGACATCACCAGATGGTCAACACTGAAATCAGATTGATTATATTCTTTGCAGCCAAAGATGGAGAAACTCTATTCAGTGCCGAATATTCATTGGAAGGACTGTTATTGAAGCTGAAGCTCCAATACTTCGGCAACCTGATGTGAACAGCTGACTCTTTTGAAAAGATCGTGATGCTGGGAAAGATTGAAGGCTTGAGAAATAGTGGACGACAGAGGATGAGATGGTTGGATGGCATCACCGACTCAATGGACATGAGTTTGAGTAAACTCCGGGAGGTGGTGATGGACAGGGAGACCTGGAATGCTGCATTCCATGGGGTCACAAAGATTCGGACACGACTGAATAACTGAACTGACTGACTGATATATTACATACACACACACACACACACACACACACACACACACACACATCTTACATAAGTAGCTTATATAGCAGGGGAAAGTTTTTACTTTTTAACTAGGTACAGTTGAAATTAGATGGTCTATTTCCTTTTGCGTGAGTTTTTGTAGTTTGAGTCTTTTAAGAAATTGGTCTATTTCATCTATGTTATGAAATTTTCAGACAGAGTTGTTTATAGAATTATTATATTTTATATATTATATAAAATTATATATTTATAATATAATATATATTATATATAATTATAATATATAATATATATATTATAAATATATTTATAATATATATTATATTATTATATTTTTAACAATGACACTTTCTTAGTCATTTTTTCATTCTTGTTCCTCTGTTTATCTTTTCTTACCTTCCCATGGATTACTTCAAATTTTTTTTTTATTTTTAGAAATGCATCTTGATTTACTTATAGTTTCTAAAGCACATGGCTTTGTACAATTTTTTTAGTGGTTGCTTCTAAATATTACAGTATACATATAACATCACAGTTTACTGGTATTTACATATTACAACTTTGAGTAAAATATAAAAATGTCTGTTTATACTCCTTTATATTCTCTTTAAATATAGTTATTTTTCACAATTATACATTGTACACCATATCAGGGGCATTATGATTTTTGCTTCAATTATCAAACATGATTTCATAAATTCATGAGAAGTAGGTAATTTTTATATCTATCCTCATTTTCACTCATCTTAATCATCTTTTTTCCTTTCTGAAATTCCAGTTCTATTATCGTTTCCTTTCTGATCAATAAATTTCATTTAGCTATTCTTTAAAACTATGTTTACTGGTGACACATATTTTTAGTTTTCTGCTGTCTAGAAATGTATCTTCCCTATATTCCTGAAAGATATTTTTGTCATATTTAGAATTGGCAGTAGACAGTTCTTTTCTTTTAGTATATGAAATATGATACACCATTTCCTTTTGGCCTCCTTGGTTTCTGATGAGCAGTCTGCTGTCATTTTAATTACTCTTGCCCTATAGGTAATATATTACTTTTTCTGGCTTTCAAGATTGTCTCTGTCTTTTGTTTATGGACATTTAATTATAATGTGTTTCAGCATGGGTATTTGAAAAATTAACCATTTTGGGGATTTGCTCAGCTTCTTGAATTTATAGAGTTTTTGGGCCAAATCTGGGAAGTTTTCATCTTTTTAAAAAATGTTTTTTAAATTCCACTCTCTTAATCCTCTGCTTTGGCATTACAATGATATGGATGTTACCTCTTTTGTTTTTGTTTAGTAGACCCCAGAGCTGCTTATTGTTTCACTCTATTTTACCTTTGTTGCTTAGATTGATAAATTCTATCAGTTTGTCCCCAGTTTCACTGATTCTGTCCTCTGTAATCTCCACTCTTTTGAACCCATCTGTGAATTTTTAATTTCAGGTATTTAATTTTTCACTTCTATAATTTGGTTCTTTTTTTATGACTTCAATTTCTTTGCTGAAATGTTCAAAACTTTTTGGTTTTCGTTTGTTTCAGATAATTTATAATTGCTTGTTCAGTCATTTTTACGATGGTTTTATGATGGTTTGAAAGAATTTTCAGATATTTCTAACGTGATTTATCTTAATATTGGCATCTGTTGCTGTATTTTCTCATTCCTTTTAGGATTTTCCTGGTGCTTGGTATTACAAGTGATTTTCTATACTATCTTGGAGATTTTGGATATTATGAGACTCAATCCTATTTACTTTCTTTTTTTTTAAAGCAGGTCATCCCCTATTGAAGTGTAGCATGAGAGTTGTGTGTGGGGTGTAGGTTCAGTTTCCCATTTGGCCCCATGGATACCACCTGGAAAAAGTGGATTACTGACTCACAGTGCCTCATTGCAGATGGCTGAGGTGAAAGATTAGTTCCCTGTTCAACCTTGCTGACACTTTCTGACAAAAGCGAATCTCTTCGTCTCCAGGTGGAGGGTGTAAAATCAGCTTGCTGCTGGGCCACACTGCTGGCCATCACTGAGGGAAATACACTACCTAACTCACACTGCTTTGTTGCTTCAGGGTAGGGGACAAGAATATCAGCTGTTACTGGGCAACACCAGGGGAGGGAGAAGAGGAAGCGGATTACCAAATAACCCTGCCTACCACTGTCTCATTCTCTCTTGTTCATGAATAGGTGTTGAGGCTAGGTGTTGAGGCTCAGGTCCTCACTAGTCCTGCTGTTACCAGGGCAAGTAAGAGGTGGAATGCTAACTAGTCCAGCATCACATCACCTCATTTAGTCTTATTGCTATGAGGTGTGTGTAGAGGGTCACCTCTCCACTGGGTGTTGCAAGCAGCAGGGATAGGCCAGAGAGGAGTGCATTGTCATTGTGCTCAGTTGCGTCCGACTTTTTGTGGCCCCACGTGGCCCACCAGGCTCCTCTGCCATTGGATTATCTAGGCAAGAATGCTGGAGTAGATTGTCTTTTCTCTCCAGGGCATTGTCCCGACCCAGGGATCAAACCTGCGTCTCCTGCTTGGCAGCCTAATGCTATACCACTGATTCATCTGGGAAGTTCCCAAGAAGAGTGCTTACTAGTCTTAAGTTATAGCACTTCCTTCAGTCCCACTGACGTTTGCTGTGGGTAAAGGTTCAGCTGTTCACTGGACTCTAGTGATACCACTGTGGCAGAGCACCACCTACTTCCCCTGGGCAGGGTACAGAGGAAAAACTCCACATTTCACTTGCCATCACCGCCAGGTGGGGTAATTGGATTTGCCTGCCCAGGTAAGAGATGGAAGATTAGTTCCCCAACCTGCCTCCACCAATACCACTGAGCACAGGGGTCAGAATCCTCAATTTTTAATGCCTTTTTTTAAAGTAGAGAAAACTTTTTTTCTTCTTTGTAAATTAAAAAAAATTATATTGGAGTCTAGTAGATTAACAATATCATGTTATTTTTCAGATGTACAGCAAAGTGATTCAGATATACAAATACATATATCTATCCTTTTTCAAATTTGTTTCCTATTTAGGTTATTACAAAATATTTAGCAGAGTTCTCTGTGCTATAGGGTAAGTCCTTGTTGGTTATCCATTTTAAATGTAGTAGTGAGTACACCCACTTTTATTATCATGACGCTTTTAGTCTAGTGGGAGAGACATACAATAAAGTATATTCAAACAAGTATATAAATGTAGCTGTGATATGAGTTACGGAGGAAGAACACAGTTCTATAAGAAAGAAGAGGCTTTTTAAATTTTTTTAGGAATTCATATTTAAAACCTTAAAGGAGGGTAAGGGGTCAGTAATGTGAAGTGAAAAGTGTTTCTAGGAGAAGAAACAGCAAGTGAGATGGCACTGTGGCAGGAAGTTCAGTTTAGTTCAGTTGCTCAGTCGTGTCTGACTCTTTGCAACCCCATGGGCTGCAGCATGCCAGGTCTCCCTGTCCATCACCAACTCACGGAGTTTTCTCAAACTCATGTCCATTGAATCAGTGATGCTATCCAACCATCTCATCTTCTGTCGTCCCCTTCTCCTCCCACCTTCAATCTTTTCCAACATCAGGATCTTTTCAAATGAGTCAGCTCTTCACATCGGGTGGCCAAAGTATTGGAGTTTCAACTTCAACATCAGTCCTTCCAATGAACACTCAGGACTGATCTCCTTTAGGATGGACTGGTTGGATCTCCTTGCAGTCCAAGAGATTCTCAAGAGTCTTTCCCAACACCACGGTTCAAAAGCATCAATTCTTCAGCACTCAGCTTCCTTTATAGTCCAACTCTCATATCCATACATGACTACTGGAAAAACCATAGCCTTGACTAGATGGACCTTTGTTGGCAAAGTCATGTGTCTGCTTTTTAATATGCTGTCTAGGTTGGTCATAACTTTCCTTCCAAGGAGTAAGCATCTTTTAATTTCATGGCTACAATCACCATCTGCTGTGATTTTGGAGTCCCACAAAATAAAGTCTGCTACTGTTTCCACTGTTTCCCCATCTATTTGCCATGAAATGATGGGACCAGATACCATGATCTTAGTTTTCTTAGTTAGCTTTAAGCCAACTTTTTAACTCTCCTCTTTCACTTTCATCAAGAGGTTCTTTAGTTCTTTTTCATTTTCTGCCATAAGGGTGGTGTCATCTGCATATCTGAGGTTATTGATATTTCTCCTGGCAATCTTGATTCTAGCTTGTGCTTCATCCAGCCCAGTGTTTCTCATGATATACTCTGCATAGAAGTTAAATAAGCAGGGTGACAATATACAGCCTTGGCATACTCCTTTTCCTATTTGGAACCAGTCTGTTGTTCCATGTCCAGTTCTAACTGTTGCTTCCTGACCTGCATACAGGTTTCTCAAGAAGCAGGTAAGGTGGTCTGGTATTCCCATCTCTTTCAGAATTTTCCATAATTTATTGTGATCCACACAGTCAAAGGCTCTGGCATAATCAATATGACAGGAAAGAAACTGGATATTTAAGAAAGTGAATACACATTGGAGAAATTGAGGTGTGTAAGTAGTGAGAGGGTAAGGCTAGAGAGTCAGCATTATGTGATCATGAAAGGATCATGAGGGCTTTGTTAAGGATTTTGGATTTTGGTCCTAAATGCAGAGAGAGGGAATTAAAGCTTTTAAAGAGCAGAGGTATGAGACAAAAGACTCAGTTCGAGGAGAAGCAAGGACAAGATGGAATGGGGAGGGAGGTGGGAGGTGGGAGGTGGGTTCTTGATGGGGAACACATGTGCACCCGCGGCTGATTCATGTCGATACATGGCAAAAGCCACTACAATAATGTAAAGTCATTAGCCTCTAATTAAAATAAATAATTTAATTAAAAAAAGAAGAGCAGAGGTATGATTTGATGCAATCGTTAAGAAAATATCACCCTGGCTTCTGTGTAAAGAGACATAGGAAAGGAAGAGTAGAATAGAGAGACTAGTTATGAAGCTGCAGTAGAAATCAAGGTGAGAGATAATGAAAGCATATAACTGCATAGTAGCATGGAGATGGAGAGAGGTGGAAATATTTGAAATGAAATATGCACCTCATTCATCAATGGGGAACTGGATTTTAGAAATTCATGTATTTAACTGCATTAGCATTGTATGAACTCCCTATGGCACAGTGCCTATGGAGAGGGTCTATATTTCTTACTATCAACAAGCAAGTTAAGGATGTATTGCCTTTGGAATTTACGTTCTCTGTATTGTTAGTGATACTCCTAATGGTAAGATAGCTAGGCCTAGAAATGAACCCACATAGAAGACTGTACCTCTTCAATCTGCAAACACACTTATGTATGCTTTAACCATTAAAATAATCCCATGTTAGTATTTGCAAAAGAAGACTATTTTCTGGGGATCAAAAGATCTCTGGTAAGGAAGAAAAGAAGAAGAAAGTAGTATAATGGAACACGGCTTAGCTCAGAATAAGTCCTCAATAAATATGAGCTGATATTAGATGAAGTTTAATTCAATTTATTTTGGTGAAAATGCCTATATTTTAAAAGCTTAGTTTAAATGACAGGAAGAATTTACAAATCCACATATTTGGAGCAGGGTTTTTTTTGTCATGTGGTTAATTATTTATTTTATGAAAACGTGTTTACATATATAATTAAAAGCTTGATAGATAAGCTGGGCATTAGAGAAAGTTAAATTTAATATTTTATAAGCCAAACATCCCCTGGAATTCAATCAAAATGAAACTAGGGCCTTATACTATTCTCTTCAATAAGCAAATAAGGATTTTTTGTAAAATTATTTTCAAAGAGTGCCTCTGTATCAGTCAGGATTCAGTTGTAGGAGACAAAAACCACTCTCCTTTCTAGGTTTGTAATACATGGAAGATGGACCTCCCAAAATATTGGGTGGGTTAGAGGAATGCACTCTGAACTGGACTTCCAGAAATGAATCTGAGAATAACACTAAAGAACTAGTCTTTCAGAGGATAGGCTACCTCTGCTCACATCAGACAGGCAGAGAATCAGGAACTTCCCACTGGAACTGTTGAGTTCAAGGACACAGCCATGACTATGCTTAAGGGATCTGAAAGCCACCACTACTGCAGCTATCTCTTCACCTCATGAAACTGATTCCAGGGTGTCCAAGGCTGAGCCCATCCTTTATCCCAACACAACTGCCTCTCAATATCAGCTAAGTTAATGGGAGCTAGAATGCTGCTGCAGAAAAATCCAGGGTCTTCAAGACTCCTTGCCAGCAACAACCAACAAAGCAGTAGGAAAATTATCCTCAAATCACTTCTCCCCTCTAAATCTCATGAAAGTACATATAGTTCATGGAACCTCATTTACATTCACTAATATACTGTGGGAGAGGCTCAAAAAGGTAGATTTTATTCTTCCAGGCTAAGAAGTATGGGAAAACATGCTGGAAGGAGGTGAGAGTGAATGTTGAATGCAATTCACAATGTTCATCATCATTTTTTGCTAGTAAACATGCTACACATTTGTCTTTCCATACTTACAGAAACAATGATGATAATCTGGTAATACCTAACATAATGCAACTCTTTCTGGTAAAAACAAAACTGCATCCATCCCCTTCCAAAAAGGGGGAGATCCATAGTCTCATCAGTAATGCAATCAATTTCTGCATGATATCCATTCATTGTATGCTTTTGTCATAATCCCACCTGGAGATAATGTAACTTAAAGGCTATTATAAGTTTAATTAATACCAATATATTTTTGCATAAAATGGTTGGGGAAAGAGAAAAGGAAAGGAAAAAATGTGTGTGTGTGTGTGTGTGTGTGTGTGTGTGTGTGTGTGTGTGTGTGTGTGTGCGTGTGTGTAGGATGATTATAGCAATTCTCATTTTGAAACTGGTTTACAAGTCATGGTCTCCTAAGTATGTATAAATTGCTTCTTCCTCTATCTTTTCTGTGTTCTTTTGCCTTCAGCCAGCACCTCTTCAGTTTGGGCTCTTAACTTTGTGAGGTGACCTAAAGTTGCTCCTAAGGGGCATGAGTCCTTCATGATTCTGCTGGCTACCATTGCTACAGTCTTCTATTAATTCCATTTTCTCCCTGTACTTCAGGAGCACACTTTTATCACTGGTTTATATATAGCCTGCTTTTATTTATTATTTTGGTTATTTAATTGAATGTAGTTATTTTCAATAATGCAATAAGCGTTCTCATCCCAACCACTCAAAACAAAAGCTAGTGCCTTAACAATAACCTCTCCTGGCGCCACATTTTCCTCCCTCTGAAATAGCACCAATCTGTTTCTCCTGTTTATGAGTTCTTTGTTCTGTTTTTATATAGCTGTGTTTTATAGAATGGATATCATGGTGCATGTAGTGTTTAGGATTTATTTTGACTTCTTTTAACTTAATATTTTTTCTAAAATAACATACCTATTGCTGTCTGTTACTGTAGTTCATTCATTTTGATTGGATTATACTAACCCATTAAGTGTATTCCACAGTTTATTTATCCTCTTATTTATTGTAAACATTCTCATACATATTTCTAGTTGTATATACAGAAAAACTTGTCTTTGTTATATACCTGAGAGTGGAATTGCTAAGCTATAGGCCATGTGAATGTTCAGTTTTAGAAGGCAATGTGAAACTGTTTTTCATAGTTGTTGCAGAAATTTTCATTCCCAGAGGCAATGTATAAGTCATTTGATGGCTCTACATTATCTCCAAATTTAGCTGTTGATAGACTTTTACGTTTCTGCTAGTAGAATGTGTATACACTGGTATTTCAGTGAGGTCTTGAGTTGAATTTTCTCAGTCACCATTGGTGTTAAACACGTCAGACATTTTTGGTCTTATGTGTCTCCTCTTCTGTGAGATATCCGGTGCCCATTTTTTCTACTGGATGTTTGTGCTTCCCTTATGGTTATATAGAATTTATGTATTTTTGATGTATTTTTGATACTCTTTCTTGATTGTATGTTCTGTGAGTACAATTTCCCAGTTTGTTGCTTGTTGTTTTCACTTTATTTTAGGTGTCTTTTAACAAGTTTCTTTATAGTCATAACTATCAATATTTTTGTGTTTTGTTAAAAATTTTCCCTACATCAAGGGCTGAAAGAGTTTCATGTATTTTTTCTACAAAGTATTTTAAAATTTTATTTTTTGACTTTTAAATCCCTGATCCACCTGAAGTTGTTTTCTGGATGTGGTGTGAGGTAGGGACTGATTTCATCTTTTTACATATGGTAGTCATTTTACCAGCTTCATTTATGGAATGGCCACTACTTTCTCCACTGAGCAGATATGCCATCTCTGTCTTATATCAAAATTTATTCATGGATGGGTCTGTTTCTGTTATTTTCTATTCCATTTGTCATTTTATCTGTCTCTGCTCCAATATTACACTGCTTTAAATATTATAGCTTTATAATAACTCCTAATATATGGGTAGGGCAAACACTCCAAACCTGCTCTTCATTTTTAGTTATGTTCTGGCTATTATTGACCCTTTTATCTTCAATATTTTATAATATCAAGTCACATGGAGACACTGTTGGAATATAAGTTGAAATTGCATTGAATTTATTTCTAGGTAAATTTGAGGAAACAATATATTTATTTTCTTCCTATCCAATAATGAAGCATATTTTATTGAGATCTTTAAAAATGTATCTTAATAACACTTTATAATTTTCCCTATAGATGTCTTATACAACTTTTATTAGATTTACCCCCAGACACTTGATATTTCTGATATTATTGTAAATTGTATCTTCTCTATAAGTACATTTTAATGGTTTGGTACTCTTGAACAGAAATGCAAAATACTCTTTTATATTTATCTTATAGAAAGCTACTTTGCTAAACTTTTCTGTTATTTCTAATGATGTGACTTACTTGGGTTTTCTAAAGACATCACATCATCTATAAGTAATCTTCAAATAATCACAATTTTATTTCTTCTTTTCCAACCCTTATTTGTCTTACAGTCTTACTATACTGGATCAGACTCCAAATACAACATTGATTAAAAGTGGTAATAATACATTTCCCTGCCTTGTTCCTGATTTGAAAGAGAATGCTTCCAGTGTTTGCTCATTTTAGGTAATGCTAACTTTGTGATTACTTTACAAGTATTTTTATCAGGTTAAGACATCTCTTCTTCCATTTCTAATTTAAGAACTTTCCTTTTTATCCTAAATGGATTTTTAATTTGTTGATAGATTTCACATCTACTGAAATAATCATGTTTTTTTCCATATTGATCCACTAATGTAGTAAGGTACATTCATAGATTTTTCTGATACTAAACCATCCTTGCATACCTGGGATAAATTCATTTGGGTTATGATAAACTGCCTTTTCTATACACCATTGGGCTTGATTTACTAATATTTTGTTTGCTTTGCATCTGTATTCATGAGTCAAGAGAATCCATAATCTTCATTTCTCATAATTTCATTGTTCTTGTGTCAAACTATTCTTGCCTTGAAAAATAGGTTGGGTAGTATTCCCTCATTTTCTGTTATCTGAAAGTATTTGTATAAAACTGGTGTTATATATTTTTTGAATGTTTGGTAGAACTCATCTATAAAACAGTTTTGATATAATGTTTCCTTTAGTGGAAGATTTTAACCACTGTTTTAACATTTTAAAATAGTTACAAGATGATTTAAGATTAAAAAATATTTTTTGAATATGTCCTGATAAGTAATATTTTTTTCTAAGAATTCTATTTCTCCAAAGTTTTCAAAAGTGTTGACTTTTGGTGCTGATGGCATTATTTTATTATCCTTTATAACACTATGTTATTTGTATTTACACCTCCCTTTTCATTCATATGTTATTTGTCTTCTCTCTTTTTTTTCTCCTAATCAATTTTGCCAGAGGCTTGTTTATTTTGTTACTTTTTCCAAAGAAAGGGTCTTCTGTGTTTGTATCTTTGTTTTTAATTTCATTAGTTCCTAGTGTCATTTATTATATATTTTCTAGTATTAATACTTTCACTGAGCTTACTCTCTTGGGTCTTTCTAAACAATGTCTTAAGCTAAACAGTTATCTCATTTACCTCATTACTTTTTTTACTTGCTTCCTCTTTATTATAGATATTTAAAGCTATAAATTTCCCTCAAAATACTGCTCTTATTATAGCCTGGAAGCTTTGTTCTATAGTTTTTTTAAAATTATTTTCAGTTGTATGTATCTTTACATTTCCATTGATTGTTTGACCGCAGGCACAAGTGACTGAGCTGCTTACTCTAGCCTGACCACTCTGGAGAAACTTCTTTTACTGTTTCGGGCCTCACTCATAGTTGACAGAATTATGAGTTACTTGGTGATTGAGTCAAAGCATCTCATTTAAGTTTGGTGTAGGTCGACACCCAATTGCAAGGAAGTGTCCAAGTATTGTGCCTCTTTATTTAATGGTAGGAGCTCTGAGATGTAGAAACGTGCTTTTCTCTTTGGAGAGGATACCCCAGTATATCCCTGGCCAATGAACCTTTAGAAACTTCATGGATCTTATCTTCTAAGCACCAAGATATTTGGAGTTCCCGCTCACAACATTCTTATCAGCATGATGTCATCAACAATCATAGACTGGCAGCATGTCCTGTCAGACAATCAGGGTTCCAGTGTTCTAAATTATGAGAGAAAATTGATGTAACATTGAAACAAAACATTGTCGATCTAAGAGCACTTCTTGTCGGATTTGAGGCTATTGCTTCTGGTCTTTCGTGCTGAATGGTACAGGGGTAACAATTTCCCAAGTTGATAACTGCAAACTAGGTGCTGGGGACTGTGTCGATTTGCTTCAGTCTCTTTAAGGGACCACATGTAGAACAGAATCTGCAAATTGGAGTTTCTCATTGATTAAGCTGAAGATAATTCCTTGTGGGTATCTAAGACCTGACTCAACAGCAAAGGCAAAATAGACCACTGAGATGGAAAGTGACAGTAGTCACAATCCCTGCACAGGTCATTGATGATGTCACTACTCTTTGTGCTTCTCCCAGCAATACAATATTCTGTTTGGTTTGTTGTTGGTAGAGAGGGAAGTTTCAAGCTTTCACCTAGCTCTTTTTTCCATAATAGCCCTTGTTTTACAGGTTAGGGAGGCAATGTAGGGGTTTTAGCAGTTGCTAAATAATAATTCTATACAGTCCATGGAATTCTCCAGGCCAGAATACTAGAGTGGGTAGCCTTTCCCTTCTCCAGGGGAATCTTCCCAACCCAGGGATTGAAGCCAGGTCTCCCGCATTGCAGGCAGAACCCAGGTCTCCCGCATTGCAGGTGGATTCTTTACCAGCTGAGCCACAAGGCAAGCCCAAACAGTAATTCTAATTTATGCATGTGAGACCTGGAAGAATAGCCAGATGATTGGTTCACAGACCTACTGAACCCTCTGTGAGATGGCTAAAATACAATTTTGTCATTGGACTCTTATAAATCCCTGCATTTACCAATAGACCACAATGACATTTTAGACCTCCAAGATTTAGCATAGCTCAAAACCAGCATCCCATGATCCCTAAAGACTTTAGGTATTTCTCTTTTCCCAGTATGCAGTTCTCCTGGTAAATGACTACAGCTTCCTTTTGGTAAATCTAGGAATAAAGGTGCATAGTACGTACTTATGGTCATATTAAAAGATTCTCCCTAAAGGAGCTTTTGTTTAATCAATTGTCTCAGGCTTGGGAATTGGGTAAGGGCCCATGTTATATACATATAAATACAGTAGTCAGTTGCTCATCTATTTTAGTCCAAGAGCATCATAATTAATTAGCTACTACCTAAGTTCCTATGCAGGTCCAGCCATTCTGAATGGTACTCTAGCTCCGCTGCTTATCACAGTAAGCATGCTGACCTTGCCTCTGGTGGTTCAGTGCTACCACTGATACCATCATTCCCACTGAAATAAGGAAGACCATTTCAATAGCAGACCTCCCACCTTCCTCTCCAAACTTCAGAGGACAGCCACTATAGCCATTACTTTAAAAATCCTCCTTTTTAGTGAAATATAACACACTCAGAAAAGTGCAAAACACAAAAATGTACAGCTTTGTGAAAAAGTGAAACATTTGTACAATGAAAGTGAACACTTGTACAATAATCATGCAGATTACAAAATGAGGTATTACTTGTGGGGGTGTGTGTGTGTGCATGTGTGCATGCACACTTAGTTGCTCAGTCATGTCCAACTCTTTTGTGACCCCTTGAACTGTAGTCTGCCAGGCTGTTCTGTCCATGGAATTTTCCAGGCAAAAATACTGGAGTCGGTTACCATTCCCTCCCCCAGGATATCTTCCTGACCCAGGGACTGAACCATGTCTTCTGTGTCTCCTGTGTTACAGGTGGCTTCTTTACCTGCTCAGACATTGCCATAGGGAAGTCTATAGGAATCCTCTGTATGCCACTTTCAAGTCAAATAATTCCCTCTCTTTCCAAATTAGGACTATTATCCTGATTTTTATGGTAAGCATTAAATTACATTTATATACAATTTTACCTCCTTAACATGCATCCCTCATCACACAATATTTGGCCTGTCTTTGAACTTTGTTTAGAAAACATATATTGGGAGTATATATTCAATGGGAATATACATATTTTATCTGGTTTCTTTTTCCCATCATTATAGTTGTGAGTTTTATCCAAGTTGTCACAGGTAGTTATAGCTCATTTTGATTGCTGTATAGTGTTCATTCTATGAATATGCTACAATTTATCCATTCTGTTGAAAAGTGTCTGGGTTATGTTTGGTTTGATACTGTTATGATAATGCTGTAACGAAATTCTTACATATATCTTGCTATGCATACGTACCTGGTTTTCTGTTGAGTATATACCCAGCAGCAGAATTGTCCTTCCTTCTATTTACCCATACTTCATATTGTCTCCATGAATTTTCTGGATATATATTTTTAAAATTTTTGGCTGTGCTAGGTCTTCATTGCTGTGAGCGGGCTTTCCCTAGTTGTGGAGAATGGGGGATATTCTCTATTTGCGGTGCACAGGCCCCTCATTTTCCCAGCCTCCCCCTCATCTCAACCCTCTCCACTTCCCCGTTGCAGAGCTTGGGCTGTAGAGAATGCAAGCTCAAACAGTTGTGGCTTATGGGCTCCAGAGTATGGGCTGAATAGTTGTGGTACAAGGGGCTAGTTGCTCAGCAGCATGTGGAATCTTCTGGAGCCAGGGATTGAACCCGTGTCCCCTGCATTAGCAGACAGATTCTTAACCACTGAGCCACCGATGAAGTTCAGGATATTTTCTTCATAACTATATTTTAGTTCATGAATTTTTTCTTCCTCTGCATCTAATCTCTGTTTGACTCAACTACTAATTCTTATTCTCAACTATTGCAGTTTTTACTTCTAGAAGTTCTACTGTTTAAAAATCTGGTATATGTTTCTCTGTTCTTGTTCTCTGTTTAAATTTTCCATCGTTGTTCTTATCTCCTAGAAGCTAGTAAACAAAGTTATTTTAAAATTTATGTTTGAAAATTTCAGTATCTAGCAACATAGTTCTGTTTCTGTGCCCTGCCATTGCTTTTATTTCTTGTTCATATTGCTTGGTTTGGTTTCTGTTTCATGCATGTCAGGTAGTGCATTTAAACATTTGCTTTTAGAAATAATATGAAGCTTCAGATAATTTTATCTTCCAAAAGTATTGCTTCTGCCAGGTACCTGGGAACACTAGCAATCTGGGATCATCTTAATCTAATATTAAGATTGAGATTTTTCTGACTTGCCAAAATGACTCAGAGCTGAACTGTAATCTGTGTGACAGCATTTTTACTTCTAATTCATTCTGAATCCTACAGCACAATTCTGTAGCTGTCCAGCTCAAACTGCAGGGGTTTTACCAGGACTTCTACTCTTGATTGACCTTATTGATAAATCAAGTGTCGTTGTCTGAGCTAGTGCATTTAAATCAGGTATTGTTAAATTAACCATCTCTACAAATCCTATCAAAAAGTATGTTCTTCCTTTGTGCAGCAGTCTTAAATCTATTCATGCACATATTCCTCATGTTTATTCAGACAAAAATTAACAGAATCTTGGAATACTTTTGTACATGATTCTTCTTCTTGCTCCAGTCAGACTTTGATGGGTGGTAGCACTATGGGACAGAGAAGGCAATGGCATCCCACTCCAGTGTTCTTGCCTGGAGAATCCACCAGGGGGAGCCTGGTGGGCTGTCGTCTATGGGGTCGCACAGAGTCGGACACGACTGAAGCGACTTAGCAGAAGCAGCAGCAGCAGTAGCACTCTGGGGTTGGATGGTTGGATGACATCACCGACTTGATGGACATGAGTTTGAGCAAGCTCTGGGAGTTGGTGATGGACAGGGAAGCCTGGCATGCTGCAGTCCATGGGGGTCACAAAGAGCTGGATATGACTCAGTGACTGAACCGAACTGAACACTATGGGGTATTTCAGTGAGGCAGGACCACATTCATCAATTTATGAGAAGGGACTTCTGCTGGCAAAGGAAATTCAGTAGACTTTGGAGGACCAGAATATTCATTTGTTATGAATTGTTCCAGTTTCTATATTCAGTAATTTTTCCAATTGATTTGTCAGAGTCATTGACCAGTTAGAATGGACATCTGATCAATTAGTATGGATACTCATCAGTTTCAAGTATTTCACCAAATATTACCCTCTTAATGAAGAATAATATCACTTCATTTAAAATTTCATTCTGCTCCAAACCCTGGCACTCCCCTCTCTCTTATTTCACTTCAGTATCACTATCACTTTCTAGTATACTATATTGTTTTAATATATTTATTTGTTAAATTATACTTATATATTTTTATTATTTATTAAATTTATTTATATAAATATATTTATCCTTCATTTCTGTATTCTGCCACTAAAATATAGGCTATATGAGGGCAGGGTTTAACTTTTCATATTCACTGCAATAACTGCTTAATAAATATTTTCCAAATCTTTGAATGGCACCTAATACTGTATCAGGTAGCATTAATTTATAAACAAACAAGACCACTTAGGCTATTTTAAGCCTGTAATGGTTTAATACAGGGAATTAGGGGCTTATAAAGTTACTGGTAGTGAAGGAGACTCTAGGCTAGGCTTCTAGGAAGGACTAAGTGACCCATTAGGGTCAGCATTAAGCTTCTTCATTCAAGAAGGTAACAGCAGTGAGGAGCTCATGACTAAAACATTAAAGTTAACCTTAAGACCACATTGCCATATCTGCAATCCAACGATAAGGAATTTACTGCTGTTACTATAATTACCTCTCAATACTCACAGATCTAGTGACTGCACCCTGGAATATTGGTGCAGCAAGATCCAAGTCTTCCAGATCTTGCTTTTGGTGATTAGCAATGGCCAAAGCTGCAGGAAGATGTCCCTACCTTATTGAAATTTCCCTAATTTGTATTCAGAACCATGGAGTATTCAGCCTTCTAGTATCTCCATTGCAGGTAGGTACACTAGAAGGATGTGGGAATAGATAATGTGTGCCAGTTCATTATATCTACTGCATCAGTTGCACAATACAGGATGTATGAATATTATTGGGTTGGCCACAAAGTTCATTTGGGTTTCTCTGTAACATCTTTTGTAAAAAAAAAAAAAATTATTTATTTTTAATTGAAGGATAGTTGCTTTACAATATTGTGTTGGTTTCTGCCATACATCAACATGAATCAGTCATAGGTATTTCTTGTATGACTGAGGGAGTTCAAACCTGTGCTCTGTGACAACCTAGAAGAGTGGGATGGGTTGGGAGGTGGGAAGGAGGTTTTTTTTTTTTTTAATTTTTTTTTAAATTTTTTAATCTTTATTTATTTATTTTTTCAGTGGGTTTTGTCATACATTGGGAAGGAGGTTTAAGAGGGAGTTCAGTTCAGTTCAGTCGCTCAGTTGTGTCCGACTCCTTGCGACCCCATGGACTGCAGCACGCCAGGCCTCTTTGTCCATCACTGACTCCAGGAGTTTACCTAAACTCATGTCCATTGAGTCGGTGATGCCATCCAACCATCTCATCCTCTGTCGTCCCTTTCTCCTCCTGCCCTCAATCTTTCCCGGCATCAGGGTCTTTTCAAATGAGTCAGCTCTTCACATGAGGTGGCCAAAGTATTGGAGTTTCAGCTTCAACATCAGTCCTTCCAAAGAACACTCAGGACTGATCTCCTTTAGGAGGGACTGGTTGGATCTCCTTGCAGTCCAAGGGACTCTCAAGAGTCTTCTCCAACACCACAGTTCAAAAGCATCAATTCTTTGGTGCTCAGCTTTCTTCACAGTCCAACTCTCACATCCAAACATGACTACTGGAAAAACCATAGCCTTGACTAGTTGGACCTTTGTTGGCAAAGTAATGTGTCTGCATTTTAATATGCTGTCTAGGTTGGTTATAACTTTTCTTCCAAGGAGTAAGCGTCTTTTAATTTCATGGCTGCAGTCACGCTCTGCAGTGATTTTGGAGCCCCAAAAAATAAAGTCAACCACTGTTTCCCCATCTATTTGCCATGAAGTGATGGGACCAGATGCCATGATCTTAATTTTCTGAATGTTGAGCTTTAAGTCAACTATTTCACTCTCCTCTTTCACTTTCATCAAGAGGTTCTTCAGTTCTTCTTCACTTTCTGCCAGAAAGGTGGTGTCATCTGCATATCTGAGGTTATTGATATTTCTCCCAGCAATCTTGATTCCAGCTTGTACTTCTTCCAGCCCAGCGTTTCTCATGATGTACTCTGCATATAAGTTAAATAAGCAAGGTGACAATATACAGCCTTGACGTACTCCTTTTCCTATTTGGAACCAATCTGTTGGTCCATGTCCAGTTATAATTGTTGCTTCCTGATCTGCATACAGGTTTCTCAAGAGGCAGGTCAGGTGGTCTGGTATTTCCATCTCTTTCAGAATTTTCCAGAGTTTATTTTGATCCACACAGTCAAAGGTTTTGGCATAGTTAATAAAGCAGAAATAGATGTTTTTCTGGAACTCTCTTGCTTTTTCGATGATCCAGCATATGTTGGCAATTTGATTTCTGGTTCCTCTGCCTTTTCTAAAACCAGCTTGAACATCTGGAAGTTCACAGTTCATGTATTGTTGAAGCCTGGCTTGGAGAATTTTGAGCATTACTTTGCTAGCATGTGAGATGAGTGCAGTTGTGTGGTAGTTTGAGCATTCTTTGGGATTGCCTTTCTTAGGCATTGTAATGAAAACTGACTGTTTCTAGTCCCATGGCCACAAGAAGGAGGGCACATATGTATCACTGTAACATCTTACGGAAAAACCCAAATGAAATTTTTGGTCAATCCATTACATTGAACCATACATCATGTTTTCTTATTCAAGTCTCCTGCATTGCAGGCAGATTCTTTACCTTCTGAGCCACAAGTGCTGTGCTGTACTGTCTTGCTCAGTTGTGTCTGACTCTTTATGACCCCATGGACTGTAACCTCCCAGGCGCCTCTGTTCATGGGGATTCTCCAGGCAAGAATCCTGGAGTAGGTTGGCATTTCCTCCTCCAGGGCATCTTCCCAACCCAGGGATGGAACTCAGGTCTCCTTCACTGCAGACAGATTCTTTATTGTGTGAGCCACCAGGGAAGCCCCTGAGCCACAAGGGAAGCCCTCAAACATCACTATTCTTTTGCAAAGAAAGAGAGGTTTATTACTCAAAGCTAGTATAAAGAATGCCTTTTCTCCCTAAATTGCTTTAACAACTCTGGAACATTCTTTTTACAGAGATATCTTTCTTGTTCTCTCCTTTGTGAAATTATAGTTGAAACCAACTTATAGCAATTACACTTCCCCTACCTGGTTATAAAAGTGATTATTGGTTAGCAGAGGCATACTAAGAGGGGAGGGCAATAGGAGCGATCTGCCTTGTAAGTAGGTTTTATTACTAACATTGTTTAGAAATGATGGCACTGGTGATAATAAAAAGCAAACCCACTTTTAGCTGATTATATTATTCTTTTAAAATTCTTTACAGAAAATATACCCCTTATTGTCTGCACTCAGGGAAGTTGCTCCACTGCCCCATCCTTGTTACATCACTGTTGTTAGCATTATTAAGGTTATTATTTCTTAGAATATGAGATTTTCATCTTGCACTCTAGGTACACTCTAGAAAACAGATTTGAAAACAATACCATGAGGTATAAATTTAGAGGAGTGATATTAAAAGCACAGATGTAGAATAGTGATTATCATAGTATCATGATATCATTATCATTATCAGTGATTATGTGGCTGTACATTTGAAAGAGCTGGAGAGCTTTTGAAAAAAATGCTGATCCCTGAGCTCCACCAACACTATCTTCTGATTAAATTGGTCTGGCATGCTGGCATGATGTCTGAGCCTGGGTATTTTTAAAAAAGCTTTGTGATTCTAATAAGCAATCAATGTTGAGAACCCACTTTCATAATAGTAAAGCACTTCTAAGGTGTATTCTCTAAGAGTGAATGCTTGCAGATGGGGTAGGGGAGCATTCTGCTGCTATGCTTTAAGTAATCAAAGCTTGCTAGAAGTAGCAGCCTTGGTATATGGTATAGCATAGAGCAGCAGGAAAAATTGTTAGCATGGCAGCTTCATCTGGGTTTGGAATTGGATAGCTATGTGAAAGCAAATTTCATTGGAAGGGAAGGAAATAACTGGGAAACGGAGCCTGGTGGTAAGTAAGTTTGGGATTTGGAAGTTCCTGATTTGTGGCCACATTCTGAGGTTATATATCACATGATCAAGACAATGGATTCAACTGACCCACTAGGATTCCCAGGAGTGGAACCCATCTGGAACTCTCTAAAGTTGAGTGGCTGGGCCAGACTTATATCTAGGTCAGTGGTTTTCAACCTTGGATCTATTTAGGATTACCCGGGGAGTTGTAAAATATACTGATATCAATCTGGAATGAAACCTGGGGAATTGATACTTCCTGTTTTTGCATTGTAACACTAAAAAAAAAAAAAAAAATCTCTCCAGGAGTTCCAATGCACAGATCGGTTTGAGAACAGTGACCTAGATGGGTCATAAAGCCTTGTAAGGATGTCTGCCTCAAATCAATATTCTGTATGTTTTTCCACAATGCTGTCTTCTATGAGCATCAGACTTCCTGACAACCTTACACAGGTCCCAACAACATTTCACTCTTATGCTAGCTTTAGTATTCTTCCAAGCATTTACTTGATACAGGTAAACATAACCAGCCTACTTCCCTTCATCTACATTGCTACCACTCTAGTCTGAGCCACCATCATCTCTCTTTTAATTTTTAACAAAGCAAGAGACTTTATTGGGAAGGGACACCTGGGCAGAGAGCAGTAGGGCAGGGGAACTCAGGAGAACTGCTCTACCACATAGCTCACAGTCTTGGGTGTTATGGTGATGGGATTAGGTTCCAGGATGTCTTTAGCCAGTCACTCTGATTCAGGGTCCTTCCTGGTGGTGCACACATTGCTCAGTCAAGATGGATTAAGCTACCGTTATCTCTTGGTTGGATTTGTGCTTCTACTCTTTCTTCCCTTTCTGTCTCTCTCAACACAGTCACTGAGTGACTTTTTTAAATATTTGTAACTGGAATAGAATTTCTTTCCAAAATTATTTTCATTTCTGCAGTACAATGAAGTGAATCAACTCTAAGTGTACATATGTCCCCTCCCCCTTGATCCTCCTTCCCCCTGCCCTATCCAAAGTCCTCTAGGTCATTACAGAACACTGAAGTGAGCTTCCTGTGCTATACAACAGTTTCCCACTAGCTATCTATTTTACACATGGTAGTATATATATGTCAATATTGAGTGACATTTAAGATGCCTCTCAGATCATGTTACTTCTCTGCCTGAAAACATGCCAGTGGCTTTTCATCTCATACAAAGTAAGAGCCAAGTTGCTTGCTATGACCCATGAGGTCTACATGATCTGACTTCACACCTTACCTCTGTGAGATTCTGTTACTGTTCCCCTCAGTAACACTGTTCCAGCCCCCTGGCCTCCTTGCTGTTCTCTGAGCATACCAGACACACTCCCACTTGACAGCCTTTGTACTTGTTTTCTTTGCCTGGGATGAACTTCCTGCAGATATCTATATAGAGCTTTCTAACTTGAGCACTCTATTTTATTTTTTTAATATTTATTTATTTATTTTGGCTGCACTGGGTCTTGGTTGCTGCATGCAGGCTTCGTCTAGTTGTAGTGTGCTGGCTTCTTATTCCTATGACTTCTCTTGTGAAGCATGGGCTCTAGGCACATGGGCTTCAGTAATTGCTATATATGGGCTCAGTAGTTGCAGCTCATGGGCTCAATAGTTGTGGCTTATGGGTTTAGTTGCCCAGTGATATGTGGAATCTTCCTGGACCAGGGGTTGAACTGGTGTCCCCTGCATTGGCAGGCATATTCTTAACCACTGGACCATGATGGAAGCCCCACTGAGCAATTTGTTTTAAACTGCAACTCTGCCTGCATACTCCACACAATATATTCACTTGCCACTGTTTTATCTCTTTTCATAGCACTTATCAACATCTGACATGTTATATACATACTTATTTATTTCTTAGGATTTATATCTTTACACTGGAATAGGGCTTCTCTGGTAACTCAGCGGGTAAAGAATCTGCCTGCAATGCAGGAGACCCTGGTTCAATTCCTGGGTCAGGAAGATCCCCTGGAGAAGGGCATGGCAACCTACTCCAGTATTCTTGTCTGGAGAATCCCAAGGACAGAGGAGCCTGGTGGGCTACAGTCCATCAGGTTGCAAAGAGACAGACATGACTGAAGTGACTGAGAACGCACACACACATGTACATAGCAGTGAGGGGAAGAGTCAAGAACAGAAAGAAATATAGATTTGATTGGCTATTGAACTTCGATGGAGCAGTTAGAGACAGTAAGTTCTGCGGGGGACAGGCATTCATGGGGGAAGGGCCAGAGTTAGGAGTGTCATCAAAGAATCTTCTTCACAGTTATACTGATCATTTTGGCTTACATTGACATATAGCCCAGAAGCAAAATAGAGGCATCCCTGGCCCTCTAATGAGAATGAAAGAGCCTGAAACCATTAAAAGGGCTAGAGTCAGAAAGAAAAACACTGATACAGTTTATTAACACATATATATGGAATTTAGAAAGGCAGTAACGATGACCCTACTTGCGAGACAGCAAAAGAGACACAGATGTAAAGAACAAACTTTTGGACTCTGTGGGAGAAGGCGAGGGTGGGATGATTTGAGGGAATAGCATTGAAATATGTATATTATCATATGTGAAACAGATCGCCAGACCAGGTTCGATGCATGAGACAGGGTACTCAGGGCTGGTACACTGGGATGACCCTGAGGGATGGGATGGGGAGGGAGCTGGGAGGGAGGGTCAGGATGGGAAACACATGTACACCCATGGCTGATTCATGTGAATGTATGGCAAAAACCACCACAATATTGTAAAGTAATTAGCCTCCAATTAAAATAAACTTTTAAAAAAGGCTAGAGTCATTGTTCCTGCACTTGCACCTGGTCCCTTGTGCTGTAACTGACGTTCTCTTGCTTCCTGCATCCTAGCTATGCTTGACCTTACAGGGAGGGGGAGGGTTGTGGCAATGGCAATAGCAGTCCACCACCTCTCACCTCTCCTTGCAGCAGGGACAAGATCTTTAGAGGTTCTAAGCACTGGAATTATGCCTCCACTATAAAAATCCCAAGGGCTTCCCTGGTGGCTCAGTGGTAAAGAATCCACTGTAATGCAGGAGATGTGGAGACATGGGTTTGATCCCTGAGTCAGGAAGATGCCCTGGAGGAGAAAATGGCAACCCACTCCAGTATTCTTGCCTGAGAAATCCCATGGACAGCAGCCTGCCAGCCTTCCAGGCTGCTGTCCATGGGTCGCAAAGAATTGGACATGACTCAGTGACTAAAAACAAAAATAAAAACTCTAAATGTTAAAATAATTGAATGACTGTTTTTAAAGTTCTAATTTTCTCCTGTATGACTAAATCATTGCTTTCCCCCCTTTATTTATGAAATACTAACATCTTTCAGAGGTTGTTCTTCTTGGTAAGGGAGTGGGTGAGGACAGCTGATTTGTTGGTGTGGTGGCTTAAGTAGTGTATTCTGCCCCTTTGGGTAATCTAACACTGTGGGGGATGAGATTGAAGGGGTCTGATTCCCTACATAATGACTTCTTGCTGCAAAGCTGGGCATTCCTGAGCTCTTCTTGGGGATAAAGAAAGGACTTCTGTTAGCATTCACTACTATACAAGTTACTACAACAGCCCATTATCACCTGAGAACTTTCTCAGTTTGCAAATACAGAACAAAGATCCAAGGAGCTGGAGCCAAGGGAAGGTCAAATTTAAAGGGCAAGAGAAGGAGAAAGGTTTCAAGTGTGAAGTGCTGCTGGGAAAGAGAAGGCTCAGGTGAGGTGACTAATGGGAACCCTTGTGTAGTCCAAGGAGCAGCCTGGGCTTCTGGGAGCTAGGTAACAAAATGAAGGAAGAGCAGCATCTAACTGAGTTTTTGCTAAAGGTATCCCCACCTGGGTAATGATGGAAGTGGGAGAGCTTCTGTGGCAGGGCAACTGATACTGTGGAGAGGTTAAATAGAACCTTTACCTAGTCTTGATTTCTCTGCCAACTTAGGAGAGCACCAAACTGTGACAAAACTGTGACCTTGTAAGGGGCTGGATCCATAGCTTCCATCATACCACTGATTCCTGGTCCTCACTCTTTCTGTTCTTCAAACCTAGTGAGTCATAAAGTGAAAATTCTGTGCTCAACAAGGTCCTTAGGGTTTAGGAGCAAAGTGCAAAGGAGAGCAAACAGGGAGGGAGAGGCAGATCCTTAGTGAAGTGTTCTCAAATAATGAGTTAAATAAGAAAAACTCCATAAAATCAATAAACCACAAAGGACAAAATCTAAAATATTTGGATGTCTAAATTCTCCTTTAACCAATGGTAACATTTGTGAGAACTTGTTCCTTTTTCTGTCATTGTGTAAATGCTCAATTTCGCTGGAAGGGTGTTCTCATCTGATCTATATTCCTCAATATTGACATTTTTTTCATTCACTTTTAAGCCTATTCTGAGTAAAGACTGCCAACTGTGTCTTATTAGCAGTGGCCGTGAAATGGACTATTTTCCACTAGTCACTAAGATGAGAACAGAATATGGAAAATAAAGGTAGTTTAAAAAATTCAACTTGCAGTAGGTATGTGTGAATAATTTATGTGTCCTTACTTTATAACATAATAACTAAGGTACCATTGATTTATTATAAAAAGTTAAAGTATGTTTAATCATATCACTTTATCTGTGCATTTAAAATTAAAATATAAATCAAAGGTCTCATTAAAAATAATTTAACCCTACTATATATTTCAAACTCTATGGGTTATTTTATTCCAATGCACCTAATCTCTTAATTCAGCTAAAAAAATAGGTGCCTCTAAGAAGTGACATGATAAATGAGTTAAAACATAACACTTTTATGACATAATCCTGACAAAAGAAGTGAAAGATGATCTAAAGTTGCAGAGGTTCTAAATTGCTGAAGAGGTATTAACATTCTTGTATGAACTTTTGGCATATGAAAGAGAACATTCTGTTTATTGACATTTTCTAATTGAAAGATTTAGAAAGTTTCAACATTGATAAGGTTTTATTGATCTGGAGTGAATTGCTACGATGACTGTTGTGTCTAGTGCTTGTGACCACAACAAAGAAAAGAGAAACAAATTTTGACTCCTGGTCATTACATAAGGAGACTGACTCAGAGGACCTGAGACTGGATGTCCAGCATGATTCATGCTGGCAATATTAGGCAATACTAGGAAAAAGAGAAAGAAAAAAATTAAGATCCAAATCCATCCTTTCTGCTATGAAACAGTGTATTTTATATTAGAACAGCATTTTCACTAACTGTGTCTGATTATTATTTTTAGCTTATTAATGATACTGTAATAGTAGCTTGTTGGTATTTGTCTCCAAGGCATTCTAAATGATTTGCAGGCACTTTTTAAATATTCTGTATCATATCCCTGTCAGGTGATAATATCACTCCTTACCCCTCCTCCCAAGGCAATTTAGAGAAAGAAAAACAGAGATACCAAACGACGAACAGATGATTTTAAAAACAACGACAACAATAACAGCAAGAGGGAAATTTCTCAGATTTTCTGATTTCTACCCTGGTATGTTCTTCATGGAGCTTAGCTGCTTTGTTTCAATGTCTATGATCTAAAATAACTGGTGTGCAGTGCAAGTCCAACAAAGTGAAATTTTACTTTTTGAGAGTTAATTAATGATGTTTTTTGACAAGTGTGAGCTTTCTTTGGTACGTTCACAGGAAGTAAATAACAGCTACCCAGATCTCTAAGATGTTGTCTTATATTCTAAGAAGTGAAGATATATAATGTGGGTGGTATGGGGCTGGGTGTTGCAGGAAGTTCTTATTGGAGGCTTTCAATATTTCTAGTTTTTAAGCAAAACTGCTTGCTGAAAGTTGGAACTCTTTTAGAGCATAGAAATTTGTTATGGACTGAATGTATGTGTACACTGCCCAAATTTGTATGTTTAAATCTGAACCCCCAGTATGATGTTATTAAGAGGTAGTAGCTTTAGGAGGTAACTAGGTCACATGGACAGGGCCCTTATTAATGGGATTAGTGCCTTTATACTGTTCATGGGATTCTCAAGATCTTCATGACCCAGATAACCACAACGGTGTGATCACTGGACTAGAGCCAGACATCCTGGGATGCGAAGTCAAGTCTTAGGAGGTCAGGTCTTAGGAAACATCACTAAGAACAAAGCTAGTGGGGGTGACGGAATTCCAGTTGAGCTATTTCAAATCCTGAAAGACGATGCTGTGAAAGTGCTGCACTCAATATGCCAGTAAATTTAGAAAACTCAACAGTAGCCACAGGGCTGGAAAAGGTCAGTCAGTTTTCATTCTAATCCCCAAAAAAGGCAATGCCAAAGAATGTTCAAACTACCACATAATTCCACTCATCTCACACGCTAGCAAACAAATGTTCAAAATTCTCCAAGCCAGGCTTCAGATGGTCAAGCTGGATTTAGAAAAGTCACAGGAACCAGAGATCAAATTGCCAACATCCGTTGGATCATTGAGAAAGCAAGAGAGTGCCAGAAAAACATCTACTTCTGATTTATTGACTACACCAAAGCCTTTGACTGTGTGTATAACAACAAACTGCAGAAAATTCTTCAAGAGATGAGAATACCAGACCACCTTACCTGACTCTTGAGAAATCTGTATGCAGGTCAAGAAGCAACAGTTAGAACTGGACATGGAACAACAGACTGGTTCCAAATAGGAAAAGGAGTATGTCATAGCTGTATATTGTCACCCTGCTTATTTAACTTCTATGCAGAGTATATCATGTGAAATGACAGGCTGGATGAAGCACAAGCTGGAATCAAGATTGCTGGGAGAAATATCAATAACCTCAGATATGTAGATGACACCACCCTTATGGCAGAAAGTGAAGAAGAACTAAAGAGCTTCTTGATGAAAGTGAAAAGGAGAGTGAAAAAGTTGACTTAAAATTCAATGTTTACCTTGCTTATAGTTTCCTTTGTTGTGCAAAAGCTTTTAAGTTTAATTAGGTCCTATTTGTTTATTTTTGCTTTTATTTCCAATATTCTGGGAGGTGGGTCATAGAGGATCTTGCTGTGATTTATGTCGGAGAGTGTTTTGCCTATGTTCTCCTCTAAGAGTTTTATAGTTTCTGGTCTTACATTTAGATCTTTAATCCATTTTGAGTTTATTTTTGTGTATGGTATTAGAAAGTGTTCTAGTTTCATTCTTTTACAAGTGGTTGACCAGTTTTCCCAGCACCACTTGTTAAAGAGGTTGTCTTTTTTCCATTGTATATCCTTGCCTCCTTTGTCAAAGATAAGGTGTCCATAGGTACGTGGATTTATCTCTGGGCTTTTATTTTGTTCCATTGATCTATCTTTCTGTCTTTGTGCCAGTACCATACTGTCTTGATGACTGTAGCTTTGTAGTAGAGCCTGAAGTCAGGCAGGCTGAGTCCTTCAGTTCTATTCTTCTTTCTCAAGATTGCTTTGGCTATTCGAGGTTTTTTGTATTTCCATACAAACTGTGAAATTATTTGTTCTAGTTCTGTGAAAAATACCGTTGGTAGCTTTATAGAGATTGCATTGAATCTATAGATTGCTTTGGGTAGTATAGTCATTTTCAGAATATTGATTCTTCCAATCCATGAACACGGTATGTTTCTTCATCTGTTTGTGTCCTCTTTGATTTCTTTCATCAGTGTTTTATAGTTTTCTATATATAGGTCTTTTGTTTCTTTAGGTAGATATACTCCTAAGTATTTTATTCTTTTTGTTGCAATGGTGAATGATATTGTTTCCTTAATTTCTCTTTCTGTTATCTCATTGTTAGTGTATAGGAATTCAAGGGATTTCTGTGTGCTAATTTTATATCCTGCAACTGTACTATATTCATTGATTAGCTCTAGTAATTTTCTGGTAGAGTCTTTAGGATTTTCTATGTAGAGGATCATGTCATCTACAAACAGTGAGAGTTTTACTTCTTTTCCTATCTGGATTCCTTTTATTTCTTTTTCTGCTCTGATTGCTGTGGCCAACACTTCCAAAACTGTGTTGAATAGTCATGGTGAGAGTGGACACCCTTGTCTTCTTCCTGACTTTAGGGGAAATGCTTTCAGTTTTTCACCCTTGAGAATAATGTTTGCTGTGGGTTTGTCATATATAGCTTTTATTATGTTGAGGTATGGTCCTTCTATTCCTGCTTTCTGGAGAGTTTTTTTTATCAATTCCAGAAAAATAAATGACCCAATCAAAAATGGGCCAAAGAACTAAACAGACATTTCTCCAAAGAAGACATACTGATAGCTAACAAACACATGAAAATATGCTCAACATCACTCATTATCAGAGAAATGCAAATCAAAACCATGATGAGGTACCACTACACGGCAGTCAGAATGGCTGCTTTCCAAAAGTCTACAAGCAATAAATGCTGGAGAGGGTGTGGAGAAAAGGGAACCCTCTTACACTGTTGGTGGGAATGCAAACTAGTACAGCCACTATGGAGAACAGTGTGGAGAATCCTTAAAAAAAAAACAAACTGGAAATAGAACTGCCATATGACCCAGCAATCCCACTTCTGGGCATACACACCGAGGAAACCAGATCTGAAAGAGAGACGTGTACCCCAATGTCCATCGCTGCACTGTTTATAACAGCCAGGACATGGAAGCAACCTAGATGCCCATCAGCAGACAAATGGATAAGAAAGCTATGGTACATATACACAATGGAATATTACTCAGCCATTAAAAAGAATACATTTGTATCAGTTCTAATGAGATGTATGAAACTGGAGCCCATTATATAGAGTGAAGTAAGCCAGAAAGATAAACACCAATACAGTATACTAATGCATATATGTGGAATTTAAAAAAGATGATAACTATAACCCTATATGCAGGACAGAAAAAGAGACACAAATGTATAGAACAGACTTTTGGACTCTGTGGGAAAAGGTGAGGGTGGCATGATCTGAAAGAATAGCATTGAAACATGTATATTATCAAGTGTGAAACAGATTGCCCAGGCTGGATGAATGAGACAAGTGCTCAAGGCTGGGGCACTGGGAAGACCCAGAGGGATGGGATGGGGAGGGAGTTGGGAGGGGGGAATCAGGATGGGGAACACATGTAAATCCATGGCTGATTCATGTCTATGTATGGCAAAAACCACTACAATATTTTAAAGTAATTAGCCTCCAACTAATAAAAATAAATGAAAAAAAATTCAATGTTCAGAAAACTAAGAGCATGGCATCTGGTCCCATCACTTCATGGCAAATAGATGGGGAAACAATGGAAACAGTGACAGACTTCATTGTCTGTCCAATGATTGCTCCAAAATCACTGCAGATGGTGACTGCAGCCTTGAAATTAAAAGACACTTGCTCCTTGGAAGAAAAGCTATGACCAACCTAGACAGCAAATTAAAAAGCAGAGGCATTACTTTGCCATCAAAGGTCAGTCTAGTTAAAGCTATGGTTTTTCCAGTAGTCATGTAAGTATGGGAGAGTTGGACTTTAAAGAAAACTGAGCACTGAAGAATTGATGCTTTTTTTTTTTTTTTTTTGAATTGATGCTTTTGAACTGTGGTGTTGGAGAAGAATCTTGAGAGTCCCCTGGACTTCAAGGAGATCCAACCAGTCAATCCTAAAGGAAATCAGTACTGAATATTCATTGGAAAGACTGATGCTAAAGCTGAAGTTCCAATATTTTGGCCACCTGATTTGAAGCACTGACTCATTGGAAAAGACCCTGATGCTGGACAAGTTTGAAGGCAGGAGGAGAAGGAGACAATAGAGGATAATATTGTTGGATGGCATCATTGATTAGATGGACATGAGTTTGAGTGAAGTCTGGGAGTTGATGATGGACAGGGAAGCACATCGTGTTGCAGTCCATGGGGTTGCAAAGAATCAGACATGACTGAGCAACTTAACTGAACTGAGTTCCTTTATAAGAAGGGACACCAGATATTATTCTCTCTCTCTCTCTTTTTTTATCTCATGCTCCCTCATTTCCTACCTCTTTCTCTACCCCCCATCCCTTCACTCTCTCTCTCTTCCACCATGTCAGGATACAAGGAGACCAGGAAGAAGGTTGTCACTAAGAATTCAACCATGTTGGCACCCTGATCTCATTTGCCCATCCTCCAGAATTGTGAGAGATACATGTTTCTTATTTAAATCATGAGGTCTATGGTATTTGTTATAGCAGCCTGAAATGTCTAAAACACGGTTTTGAAATTTTGTTTAAAAAGATCTTTGTCTTAAAGTTTAGAGCAGATCACAAGGCCATGGCATGCAATGAGAAAGCTACTCCTGGTGTTTATTCTTGTTCTTTAACAATTTATACTAAAACATGATTTTTCTTGTGTTAAAGTATCAGTTATTGGGTATGGCTAAGGAAAATGATGTTCTTGTTAATCCAGCATCGGGTTAATAAAAATTATCTTGCATATACCAGTTTTTAAATACTGAGACAACAGTATCATATACTTGATGGTAAAATGATGTTGAGGATACTTGAAATTTTTTCTGATGATCTAGAACGTATTACAGAATCACACCATGTTGCCAGGGCATCTTAATAAAAGTAGCAGTTTTCCTTGTGCCATAAATGAACTGAAGTGACAGCTTAGAGTTTGAATTGCTATAATGCTGTATGAGTGTATATCTAGAAACACACTGCAATAATTAATTACCTTATGGCACTCTCTTTGAGATTGGCCCCAACTTCTCAGTGCTTTCAAAGCACTCATGTCAAAGCCAGACACCTTAACCTACAACATTGTTACTTGAAGTACAAGTCCAATTTAAAGCATCATTATAGAGAAAGTTTTGACTTCTGATGTAGCAAAACCATTTTCCTAAGTGTCAGAGGTGCTTCTTTAAGCATTGGATTGCCTTTTTGTTGTTGTTCTGTGATTGAGATTTTCTTTTATTATAATGCAGAGGATTTTCTTCTTTTAGTGATAAAAGCCTGAACTCCAATGGATTGATTCATATGGCTGTTTATAACTGACTTTACCCTTTTTGGCAAATGTGCTGATGCTTAGTAATATCTGACTTTTCTTTGGCAAGGGGTTTCTTGATGAATATAAAGTAAATATATATTGACTTCCTTTTTTTGAGGGTGACAGAGGTTTTTCAGCCTAATTTTTCTCCTGTTCTCTTCAGAAACCCTAGCTGGTGGAAGTGATGCTTGCTTCTCTAAGGAGTAAACCAAAGGTAAAGGGATTTAGGTGAGATGTAAACAGAAATTTCCTGACAATGTAGTAAAAGATGAGAACTTGTTTTGTCAAAGAAAGCCATTGAATATTAGACAAAGATCTCTTCCCCAACAAGAAGTCAATCAAGGCTTGAGATGTGAGAGAGGAGAGCTAGCCCAGTGGTTATCCCTGGCCTGTACCTGCCTTTTTCATTTTTAATTGGAGTATAATCGCTTTATAATGTTGTGTTAGTTTCTGTGTTAATTTCTGCTGTACAATAGCATGAATCAGCCGTATATATGCATATATCCCCTCCGTCTTGAGACTCCCCATACCTCCCCATCCCACCCCTCTACATCATCACAGATCACTAAGCTGAGCTCCATGTGCTATACAGCAGCTTCCAACATACAGCTATTTACACATGACAGGGTATATATGTCAGTGCTACTCTCTCAATTTGCCCCAACCTCTCCTTCCTTGCCTGTGTCCATAAGTTCATCCTCTAAGTCTATGTCTCTATTCCTCTCCTGCATACAGGTTCATCAGTACTATTTTTCTAGATTCCATATATATATATATACTGTATTTGTTTTTCTCTTTCTGACTTAGTTCAATCTGTGTGACAGTCTCTAGGTTCATCCACATCACTGCAACCACCATAAACTATAGAGAACAGTATGCAAGTTTCTTAAAAAACTAAAAATAAAAGTACCATTTGATGCAACAATTCCTTTACTGGGCATATACCCTGAGAAAACCATAGTTCAAAAAGACATATATACCCTAATGTTCATAGAAGCATTATTTACAATAGCCAGGACATGGAAGAAACCTAAATGTCCATCAACACAGGAATAGATAAAGGAGATATAGTACATACATGCAATGGAATATTACACAGCAATGAAAATGAACAAAATTTGTACTTGCCTTCTAGTGCCTCAGATGGTTAAGAATCTGCCTGCAATGCAGGAGATGCAGGTTTGATCCCTGGGTTGGGAAGATCCTCTGGAGAAGGGAATGGCTATCCACACCTGTATTCTTGCCTGGAGAATTCCATGGACAGAGAGGAGCCTGATGGGCTGTAGTCCATGGGGTCACAAAGAGTCAGACATGACTGAGCGACTAAGATTTTCACTTGTTCACTTTCTGATACTTGACCTTGCTCCTTGCCCACTTCTGGCCTCAGTAGGGAGATGGTGATAAGACAAGGATGAGGATGAGGAGGGAAGAGAAGACATATCCTACCGTCTATGTGTCTTGGTTTTGAAGGTTATACCTATGAAGCTCTCTGTCTTTCCCACTGAATTAAATACATGATCTTCAGGCTGACATTTGAAGCCCTCCAGATATTGGCTGAAGTCCATTGTTCCAGGTCTCTTTCACTAATCCTTTTTAGAGATTCTAGACCACAGACAACATGGCCCTCTTTTCTCATTAAATGTAGCACATATTTCTGCCATATACACTTGCTCATGCTGACTATCTCTGGCCCTCCTGCTATTCTACTGACATGCTGTGGCCCTAGGAGCTTTGTACTTCCTATCCCTTCTGTCTGGAACATTCTATTCCAGTTATAGAATGGACTCGTTCCCTTATTTTCTTTAAGACAATCCTCAAACCTTGATTTTCCTGTGAGGTGTTCCTTGACCACTCTATTTAAAATTAAAATTTTCTTGGCCCTCTCCATATCATCTACCCTGATTTACTTTTTTCATAGCACCATTCTCTGCTATATTATACCACTTGCTTATAAACTATTTTTTTCCTATTCTACCCTCCCACTCCATCACCAGTATAATTTAAATTTCATTTAGTCAGAGAGACTCTTGTCTGTGTTGTTCAGTGCTTTATACCTAGTGCCTCAAAACAGTGTCTGACATATAGTGAGCTTTCAATAAATATTCACGGAACAAATGAATAAATGGATACTGTGTCTTCTGCCTGATATTCCCCTCTTCATATCTACCTATATTTTAAACCACTTTCATATGCTATCTCCTTCATGAAGCTTTCCCTGGTTCTTCCCAGCATTATTTTCCCTCCTCTGACTCCCTAAAATTTCTCCTGCTTGAAATGAAGTCTCTGTGTTCTCCCCTGAGCCATTGTAACCTATGACTTTTCTTCTTCCTTCTGATAAATAATTGTTTTTTGAGGACTGAGTTTGTGTTGCTATCCATATCCTTGTCATGATGGTTTTATCTTTTAAAGACTCATTTAAGAGTTCCACTTCTGGAATGACAGTATGAGGAGTTCCACAGATTCACTCCCTGTTGAAACAAGCATAACTGATGAAAAGTTTATTTTAAAAACCTGGAAATTGTCCTAAGGGCATCCAGCAAATAAATAAATATTTATTCCACAAGAACAGAATCTTCTGAAGCTTTCCTGAAATGAACTGACTTATTTGAAATAGAATATGAGGGAAGTTTGAGCCTAAGGGAACTCAAAAACAGTGGAGACTTTGGTGGTAAGTGAACCAGAGGAGGCTAGTAGCCCTTTTTAATTCAGAACAAGATAAACTATAGAATAGCTAGTTCACTAGGGAACCATGGTAAGAGACAGAAATGAAAAGCCATCCTGGGCTCAGAGCAAACCTTGAAGACTAGTTTCCACAACTAGTCTTGCCCAAATTTAACTGTTTCAGACCCTGGAACAGTTTATGGACAGAATATTGTTGAAAGCAACAGAACAATCAACCCAGTTCCTGGAGCATAACAGCTGGGTGTGGTTCCAGATGAGGCACGCAGCCTAACAGAGAGATCAGGGAAAGAAACAATGAAAGAGAGCCCTGCTAAAACTACAGTCATTCCAGGATGATTGTGTGCACAGCCTAGGTTTTGTCCACTGAGGAATGATGCCAAAGGCTTCACGTATTAGGAAAACAGACTTCACTAAAATAGCTTATCCAAATTATTGAACAAATAAACAACAAGCAAAAAAAAAAAAAAAAAAAGCCCCAGAGAGTGGGGAGGGGAGTCAGTGTCCAGAGTTGCTACATTCCCTTAAATCTCCAATTTTTAACCCCAAATAACAAAATAGGTGAAAACAAACACGCCAGGAAAGCATGACTCATTTATAATAAAGAGAAAAAAAAAAAAACCCAACAACAATAGAAACTTTCTGTAAGAGGGCCAAAATGTCAGGTGTAACAGACAAACACTTCAGAGACGTCACTATAAATATGTTTAAATAATCAAAGTAAACTATGCTTATGGCAGAAAGTGAAGAGGAACTAGAAAGCCTTTTGATGAAGGTGAAAGAGGAGAGTGAAAAAGTTGGCTTAAAGCTCAACATTCAGAAAACTAAGATCATGGCACCTGGTCCCATCACTTCATGGCAAATAGATGGGGAAACAGTGGAAACAGTGTCAGACTTTATTTTTGGGGGGCTCCAAAATCACTGCAGATGGTGATTGCAGCCATGAAATTAAAGGACGCTTACTCCTTGGAAGGAAAGTGATGACCAACCTGGATAGCATATTAAAAAGCAGAGAGATTACTTTGCCAACAAAGGTCCATCTAGTCAAGGCTATGGTTTTTCCAGTGGTCATGTATGGATGTGAGAGTTGGACTGTGAAGAAAGCTGAGCACCGAAAAATTGATGCTTTTGAACTGTGGTGTTGGAGAAGACTCTTGAGAGTCCCTTGGACTGCAAGGAGATCCAACCAGTCCATCCTAAAGGAGATCAGTCCTGGGTGTTCAAGGAAGGACTGATGCTGAAGCTGAAACTCCAGTACTTTGGCCACCTCATGTGAAGAGTTGACTCATTGGAAAGGACCCTGACGCTGGGAGGGAGTGGGGGCAGGAGGAGAAGGGGATGACAGAAGATGAGATGGCTGGATGGCATCACTGACTTGATGGACATGAGTTTGTGTAAACTCCAGTAGTTGGTGATGGACAGGGAGGCCTGGCATGCTGCGATTCATGAAGTCACAAAGAGTCGGACACAACTGAGCGACTAAACTGAACTGAATGCTTAGTGAAAGTTGCTCAGTCGTGTCTGACTCTTTGCAACCCCATGGACTGTAGCTTGCTAGGCTCCTCTGTCCATGGACTTCTCCAGGCCAGAATACTGGAGTGGGTAGCCATTCCCTTTTCTAGAGGATTTTTCCAACCCAGGGATCAAACCCAGGTCTCCCACATTACAGATGGATTCTTTACTGTCTGAGCCACCTTAAAGAAGTAAAACAATTTAAAATGAAAATATAATCAAATAGAGAATAACAAGAGATATAATTTATAAAAAAACTAAATGGAAATTCTGGAGCTGAAAAGTACCATAACATAAGTGAAAATTTATTAGAGGAGCCCAACAGTAGACTTGAACTGACAGAAGAAAAAAGTCAATGAATTTGAAAATGGATTGTTGTGGTTGTCTTAGACCCTATGTCTTGTCTGAGTCGTTTTCGATCCCATGGACTATAGCCTGTCAGTCTCCTCTACCCATCGGATTTTTCAGACAAGAATACTGGAGTGGGTTGCCATTTTCTTCTCCAGGGGACCTTCCTGACCCAGAGATCCAACCTGCATCTCCTGCTTGGCAGGCGGATTCTTTACCACTGAGCCACTTAGGAAGCCCACAGATTATTAGATATTACATAATCTAAAGAATAGGGCTTCCCAGATGGCGCTAGTGGTAAAGAACCTGTCTGCCAATGCAGGAGACATAGAGATGTGGGTTCGATCCCTGGGTTGTGAAGATCCCCTGAAGGAGGGCATGGCAACCCGCTCCAGGATTCTTGCCTGGAGAATCCCATGGACAGAGGAGCCTAGTGGGCTATGGTCCATAGGGTCACAAAGAGTCGGATACAACAGAAGTGATTTAGCACACAGGCATGCAATCTGAGGAACAGAGAGAAAAAGAAAATGAAAAAAGAATAGGGCCTTGGAAAAATGTGAGATGCCATTAAAGCACACTAAATTATGCATAATAGAAGTACCTGAAGGAGGGGAAATAAGGAGTAGAGAAATAATTTGTGGAAATAATAGCCGAAAACTTCCCTTATTTGATGAACGTTTATCTACATATCCAAGAAGGTCAATGAAATATGAAAAGCATAAACACCAAGAGACCCATATGGAGAGACATCATAGTTAAAATTCTGAGAGACAAAGAGAAAAATCTTAAAAGCATCAAGAGAAGAATGACTTGTCATGTACATCAGAACTAATAAAGAGGAAAAGATGGTTTCTCTCAAACAGTGGAGGCCAGAAAGCAGTAGAATGACATACCCAAAATGCTGAAAGAAAAAAAAGAGCTATGAATTAGGAATCCATACCCAACAAAAGGAACTTTCAAAAATTAAGGCAAAATAAAAACATTCTCAGATTAAATAATAATGATAGAATTTGTTGTAAAAGACCCATTTTAATTTTAAAAAGTGCTAATTGAGTTTCTTTAGTATGAACTCCCTAGTGACTCAGTAGTAAAGAATCCACCTGCAGTGTAGAAGACTTGGGTTCGATTCTTGGATTGGGAAGATCCCCTGGAGAAGGAAATGGCAACTCACTCCAGTATTCTTGCTAGGAAAATCCCATGGACAGGGGAGCCTGGCAGGCTACAGTCCATGGGCTCATGAAGAACTGTACACAGCTTAGTGACTTAAACCACCACCATCACCAGTATGAAAGCAAGTTAACCTGCAAAGTAATTTCAATCCACATGAAGAAAAATAAACAGCACCAGTAAAGGCAGTTTTGACAATATACATAAATATTTATTTTCCTTTATTTTCACTGATGTAAAGAGCAATTGTTTGTTTGTGCTGTGGGGATTATAACATGTAGAGCTGTAATATTTGACAATAAGAGCACAAATGAGGTTGGTAGAAGCAATGTTATATTAGAGTAAGGAAACTACAGCAGAAGGTGACTCATATCCACAGGGAAAAATGAAAGAACTAGACATGGTAAATAAGGCTAACAATACAAACAATATAAATGTATATTTGATTTCCTTTCTTCTCTCAGTTTCTTTAAAAAGACATAATCATATAATGTAATAATTATAACAGTGATGTAATATGGTATGTACAATACTAATGGGAGAAAAATGGGAAAGCATGAACACAGCTATATAAGAATCAGTTCAGTTCAGTCGCTCAGTTGTGTAGACTCTTTGTGACCCCATGAACGCCAGTCCTCCCTGTCCATCACCAACTCCCAGAGTTCACCCAAACCCATGTCCATCGAGTCGGTGATGCCATCCAACCATCTCATCCTCTGTTGTCTCCTTCTCCTCCTGCCCTCAATCTTTCCCAGCACCACGGTCTTTTAAAATGAGTCAGCTCTTCACATCAGGTGGCCAAGGTATTGGAGTTTCAGCTTCAACATCAGTCCTTCCAATGAACACTCAGGACTGATCTCCTTTAGGATAGACTGGTTGGATATCCTTGCAGTCCAAGGGACTCTCAAGAGTCCTCTTCAACACCACAGTTCAAAAGCATCAATCCTTCAGCGCTCAGCTTTCTTCACAGTCCAACTCTCACATCCACACATGACCACTGGAAAAACCATAGCCTAGACTAGACAGAGTTTATTGGCAAAATAATGTGTCTGCTTTTTAATATGCTGTCTAGGTTGGTCAAAGCTTTTCTTCCAAGGAGCAAGCGTTTTTTAATTTCAGTGATTTTGGAGCCCAGAAAAATAAAGTCAGCCACTGTTTCCACTGTTTCCCCATCTATTTGCTATGAAGTGATGGGACTGGATGCCATGACCTTAGTTTTCTGAATGTTGAGCTTCAATCCAACTTTTTCACTCTCTTCTTTCACTTTCATCAAGAGGCTCTTTAGTTCTTCACTTTCTGCCATAAGGGTGGTGTTATCTGCATATCTGAGGTTATTGATATTTCTCCTGGCAATCATGATTCCAGCTTGTGCTTCCTCCAGCCCAGGGTTTCTCATGATGTACTCTGCATATAAGTTAAATAAGCAGGTGACAATATACAGCCTTGACGTACTCCTTTTCCTATTTGGAACCAGTCTGTTGTTCCATGTCCAGTTCTAACTGTTGCTTCCTGACCTGCATACAGGTTTCTCAAGAGGCAGGTCAGGGGGCCTGGTATTCCCATCTCTCTCAGAATTTCCCAGTTTACTGTGATCCACACATTCAAAGGCTTTGGCATAGTCAATAAAGCCGAAATAGATGTTTTTTCTGGAACTCTCTTGCTTTTTCGATGTTCCAGCGTATGTTGGCAATTTGATCTCTGGTTTCTCTGCCTTTTCTAAAACCAGCTTGAACATCTGGAAGTTCACGGTTCATGTATTGCTGAGATCTGGCTTGGAGAATTTTGAGCATTACTTTATTAGTGTGTGAGATGAGTGCAATTGTGCGGTAGTTTGAGCATTCATTGGCATTGCCTTTCTTTGGGATTGGAATTAAAACTGACCTTTTCCACTCCTGTGGCCACTGCTGAGTTTTCCAAATTTGCTGGTATATTGAGTGCAGCACTTTCACATGTGATCTTTCAGGATTTGAAATAGCTCAACTGGAATTCCATCACCTCCATTTGCTTTGTTCGTAGTGATGCTTACTAAGGCCTGCTTGACTTCACATTCCAAGACGTCTGGCTCTAGGTGAGTGACCACATCCTCGTGATTATCTGGGTCATGAAGATCTTTTTTGTACAGTTCTTCTGTGTATTCTTGCCACCTCTTCTTAATATCGTCTGCTTCTGTTAGGTCCATACCATTTCTGTCCTTTATTGTGCCCATCTTTGCATGAAATGTTCCCTTGGTATCTCTAATTTTCTTGAAGAGATCTCTAGTCTTTCCCGTTCTATTGTTTTCCTCTATTTCTTTTCATTGATCACTGAGGAAGGCTTTCTTATCTCTCCTTGCTATTCTTTGGAACTCTGCATTCAAATGGGTATATCGTTCCTTTTCTCCTTTGCTTTTCACTTCCCTTCTTTTCACAGCTATTTGTAAGGCCTCCTCAGACAGCCATTTTGCTTTTTGGCATTTCTTTTTCTTGGGGATGGTCTTGATTCCTGTCTCCAATGTCACGAACAATATCACAAACCTCCATCCATAGTTCATCAGGCACTCTGTCTGTCAGATTTAGTCCCTTAAATCTATTTCTCACTTCCACTGTATAGTCATAAGGGATTTGATTTAACATTTCTATTTATCACTGGGATTAAATTTAACATATGTCTGTAGTAGAAAGTATGTACTGATGTTCCATGTTTTATTCAACCTATGTCCTAATGATAGATAGTTATTTATGATTTTAAAAATCCTTGATAGCTGGAAAATAATGCACATAGTAAATATTTCTAAGCATAAAGGGAATTTCATTAGTCAGTTTTTGTTGCAATAATGCATTACGATAAAACCCCCACAAGGTATCAGTGTCATACAATAAGCATCTGCTTCCTATTCACAAGTTTCTAAGTCAGCTTGGGTTTACCTCCTCTCATTTGGGCTTGCCTGGGCTTGGCCCCACAGTGTAGGCTGGTTTTAGGTTTACTTTGTGTGTCTTATTCTCTTTGGACCAGGAGCTACCCAGGACTACTGGTAGGTAGCAGAAGCATGAGGAGCCAAGCCATTAAGATCGTTTGCTCATAGTCCTTTGCTCATAGCAAGTCATGTGGCCAACCATAGTGGAATGGGGGAAATATGCTCCTCTTACTCTAACGGGAGGTACTCAAAGTCACAAGATAAAGAGTGAAAATGAATAATTCTTTAACAGTGAGGGTTTAACAAATTCCAGTGTACCACCTAATATGTAGTAAAACATAATAAAACATAATCTCACTTCACATTGCCAGTGATCCCTTCTTCCAAAAAAGAATCACTGTTGCCAATTTCTTGAATATTCACACAGAAATATCTTTTCATATATGAGTATGTGTGTGGTGATTCAGTTCATGTAAGTAGTCTTTATAGACATTGCCATATTGTTCTCCAAAGTGGTCACACTATTTTACACTCCAGCTAACTGTGAATGAGAGGCTCTATTTCTTTACACACTTACCAACACTAGGTATCAATACTATGGAATACCTATCCTTTGCCATTATGGTTTAGTTTGCAGTTATTTCCCCATGCATACATGTCCATTCACATGTAGAATCTATTCATGTCCTTTGCCTATTTTTCTATTGGGTTGATTATTTTTTAAATTAATTCCTAAGGGCCCTATATGTAGTAATAAAATTCTCCCATTGGTTGTTGCAATTTTTCTCCTAGTTTATGGTTTGTCTTTTGACTTAGCTTATTGTTTTTTTCCCCCCTTTGGAGAACTGTTTAATTAGTACATAGTAAACTTTATCATTCTCTTATGGTTCATGGGCTTTAAGTTTTGCTTAGAAAGGTGCTCCTCTCTTGAGGAGGTTCATTCCTTGAGATTCTCATTTAATAGATCTATGGCATGGTTCCAGGAATCTTTAACAAGGTGCCAAACTGGTAATTTTGGCCATCATCCAAGTCTAGAACCATGGATGAAATAAGATCAAGTATGTAGGACACCTGGTAAGTAAGCAGACACTCAATAACTATTTGTTCTCTAGTCTCACTGTATTATCCTAATAGGTAACTTTGAAATTTGCCATTGGAAGAGATACATTTCAGTTCAGCATATTTTTTTGGTTATTTTTTTTGCAAAGCTACTTATCACAATTTTTAATTTCATAAATACTTTGTCTTCACTAAATGGTTATTAGCTCTTCTCACCATTAATTGGCGAGCATATATTGAGTATCCATAATTTGCTGAACTGTGTAAAATCTTGTTCTTAATATTACTAGGAAGATGATATTGACCCTCCCCTAGTGGAACTTGGGAATCGATCTGTTTGTTCAGCAGTAGTGAATTATTTTAAGCTATGACACATTCTCATCTATTTCTTCATGTAACTAAGGACAGTTTTGCAAACAGGCCATCTATAGGTAGAGTTGCTAACTATAACTGGATATATAGTTCCTAGTCATGAAATAGATTGGGCCTCATTTCTGGCCTTGTTCTGTGGTGTTTATCATCTGGCAATGGTGGTGCCAGGCCCTATTTTTAGATCCTTAGGTGATTACACTAACTGTCCCGTTTTCCTCTCCTGGGCTAGGCAGAGTTGAAAGATTTTCTTTAAAATGCTTCTCAATTGTTAATATGTGTTTTCAGTCACCTGAGGATCTTGTTAAGTTTCTTGTTAAGAAACTTTTGGAGTTTCTAATTCAGTAGTTCTGGGGCTGGGGTCTAAGATTTTGCAATTCTAGCAAGCTCCCAGGTGATGCCCCAATGCTGCCGGTTATGGATATCACTTTGAGGAGCAAGGTCCTAGACCACAAAGTCTTCCTACATTATTTTTGAGAAGCCAGTGGTTCTTTCCCCATCTTCTTGGCATTTTGTTCCTGTTTGATCTCTTTATTCCTATATTCCTCGACTCTCTTGCAATAACTTCATTTAACTGTAAGCCAGAACTGCAGGATAGGCCAAACAGCAGCCCTCTTTGATGGGTACCAAGAGCCCTTCCTCCATCCAAAGAAAATCCATTGATCTGCCATAGTGCCTGAATTCCCCAATTCTGGAAAACCTTCTCAAAGCCTCTGGTGAAGGATGATACTACTCAGGGGAGTAAGGTTAGCTAGACTAGTTAGGTATTTATCAGACTGGAACACCGACACATTGTCATCAGCAGGAAGAGTACTGAAAGAGTGGTAGGTACGCAGGAGAGTAAGTTTTGATAGGGCAGGAGATATAGAACTTGGATACAAAAAGGCACTGAGTGTTAGAGTGAAGTTAGGTGAAATTGAACATAAAAGATGATAAAAGGACTCCACAGGAACAGTGCTTTCTAGGTGTTTTTGTTTGTTTCTTTTGTTAATTCTTTAAAATCTGTTGTTTACTTGACAAATTGCTTAGGGATATTATTGGCTGCTACCCTGAGTGAGCTCCCTTTGTCCTGGCTGCTGGCTCCTTAACACCCTTACGTGTAAATGAGAGCTCTCCTGGTTTGTCCAGATGGCCTCACCTATAGACAGCCTAGCTGCTCAGCTAGGGCCCAGGGAATGAGGACTTGGGGCCATGCTAAAGGCAAGAGTGGAGGCATTAGGCAGGTGAGATGTGAAGAGGCCTTGTTCCACCCTGAGTTGCTGCAGTATCTGGCTTTTTAGAAGCAGTTGACATTGAGCCGGAATAACATTAATGCAGGTGCGGCTGGATGGCTGGAAGTAGTTATAGGGATTGCTCAGGGCAGGCACTCAGGAAGAGGGACGTTTACATGAGCTTTATAGCAAACAGCAAGGGAAAACTGGCTCTCTAGTCCCCATCGGAAGATTGAGCTTGTATCTGAAAAGAGGACAACAGAAGCAGAAATTCTAAGATCTTTCCGCTGTTTCAAAATACAGCCCTCACCCCGCCCCCCCCCCCGACCCTGTGCCTATAAACACCAAACACCTGGGAGGATAACTTGGTTCCTGCCAAAAGGACCTTACCTTCCACACCTGACCTCTCTTGATTCCCGGACTTAACCTCAATTGCAGAAAGAATTTTCCAGGGTGGGGTTTTGCCAAATTTTCTGAGATGGTCAATGGGAAAAAAGAATGCATAAACTTGGCATGAGAAGTGAGACAGGGACGGCAACTTTAGTTGTGCACAGTCTCGGCCTTAAAAGTCCAGAGGATAGTGGATCGAGGCCAAATAGTCAAGGAAGCTGAAGCAAGGTGTGGGTCTGCATGGCTCGCCGAGCGCAGAGAGCGCTCTGTTGCTAGCTCTCGGTTCCAGTCTCTGTTTCCATCTCTGGCTCGCTCCCTCGCGTCCGTCCGTCTCCGCAGCTAATGCAGAGCGATGGAGTAGCCTCAGGAGAACAGCTGGAGAGAGCTTAGAGAAAGACAAATTAATAGGAGCCTAGCGCCTGGTGGGCTACAGTCCATGGGGACGCAGAGTCGGACATGACTGAGCTACTTTACCTTCAGCGCAGCAGCAAATGCTGGAGCATAGCGCTTAGCTGACCCGTTAAATGAGCAATCTTGTTAAGTGTGTTAATCAGCAAGGTGCCAGTGAGCAGAGCAGAATGCTCTGGGAGATACCTGGCATGGAAACGGGTCTCTTTATCTGCTGCAATTCAAACCCTGTCAGTTTCTGAGTCATTGCCCCTCTCTCCCATCACTCTTGTTTTCCCCCATCACTCTTAAAGAGAGGACCTCCTGGGTTTCATGACCTTGGAGACTCACGTGGTCAGGAGTACCTCTGGCAAGCCTCAGGAGCATGGCATAAACAATTACTGCCTGGGTTTGGTGCCCGGGTTCTATCTCAGGGCCCATCCTGGGGTCTCAGCCCTCCTTGCCAACCGTTTGCCTGGCGGGTCTGGAGAACCCAGAGACTTAAGGATCTCTAACGTGGGAGGGGTGGAAAAGAGGAGTCCTCTCTGGTACTCAGAAACTCACATTATGAATACAATTAGGCGGCATGCGTCTTTAATAACACTAGGTTCTGGCCTCGGGGGAACCAAACAGGTGAACTCCTGGTTGAACTAGATACCTGCTCAACGGGTGGAACTGGGGATCAGGATAGTTGACAAACTTTGCTTAGCGGTTTTCCCTGCCTTCACTCACTGGGTTCCTCGCTCGGCCTAACCCTTTAGGCTGGCGTACTCCGGTAAAGACGCTAGACGGCGCTGCTGGGACGCACTTTCTTTCTCCCGGGAAAGGTAAGAGGGAAGTGCTTCTCTCTCTCTCTCTCTCTCTAACCAGGGGATGCGGGAACTCGGGGTTGGAATCCAAAGGGGTGTGGAAGAGGAGGAGGAGCAGCAGTAACCCTTTTCCGTGACGCGCCGGAGCTATCATCTCTAATCCCCACCTCCTCCCTGGTGTAATCAGTCAGTCCGCAGGCACCAAACTGTTAGCGACTGAGACGCAGCCGTAGGTGATTTCCACTACCCTCCTACCCCCGCTCTAGGCAAATTCTGGAGGCGGCAGCCGCGGTGGCAGGATGTGAGGCAAGCCTGGAGCGCACTTCCCAAGTACCGCTCCTTCTTCCTTCTTCCGAGCTAGGGGAGATAATATAGGCTTTTGCTCACTGGCTGGAGAAGGTTCCCAGACAAGGTTGGAGCCGCGAACCGGCAGGAGAGAGGCGGGCAGGCAGAGTTCACACCTGCTGCCTGCACTGCCGCCAGGGCTATAGGACCTCTGGGGCATGCGTGCCTCGTGAGGGGTGTAGGGGCCACGGGCCGACGCGCCGGCTTCCCGCCGTGCACCATTTGGCCAAGACAAGCAAAGTCTTGGAGAAGGAAGAGGCTGAGAGGCAGGAGACTTAGAAGACTCTGGCCGCGGAGCCAAGAGGAGGCACCTGGTTTCCAGCGTAGCGGCTCAGTGATTTAGGAGCCCTCTTTAAACCTCTCCCTGGTCAGCTCCCCCTAAAGTCCACAGAAGCGCTGTTGAACTCTAGAAATCTTCCCTGGGCGGGGAGAAGTTTTCTAGCATCCTCTTTGGCTAGGACCGGGAGTTGGAGAAAACGGGCGGGGCTGCCCTGTCTGGCTGCTCTGGAAGCCACCGTCTTCCCTACGCCTCCTCCGGGCCCCTCGCCTTCGGGCAGCCTCCCTTGTCGCCTGGGAAGCTTGAGTCTGGGCTCTCCGCAACTCAGTTCTCCGTCTCATCCTGGACCGCGATCGTCCAGACATGGAACGGCACGCTTGAGCCCCGCTGGACGCCCCCGGCTGTTTTGCAAGACTCAGACAGGTAATGTCCATTTTCACAATCAGACAGTTGGCTGGTGAGGGCCGGGGGAGAATGTGCAGGTGACCTCAGAGAGCAGGCCGGCTGAGGCCAACGGGGACTCTGCCTCTCCTGCATTTCTGGTCCCCGCGTCAGGCAACATTTGCTAGTTTCCTTTTCCCTCATTTATCCTTCTGAGAAAGTTTAGGGACCAGAGCTCCCAGGGCCAGGGACTCCTCGCTGAGGAGGAGCTGGAGCCCGCCTGCAGGTGCTGGCTAGCCTGTGAGTTACATTTCCCTTGCTGTATCTTTGTGGTCTCTGCGGCTGGAGCACTGGCTCTGTAGCCTGGAAGGCACTCTCCTACTGAGTGCTTCTTTCTGACTCTACCAACAGTTGTGCCAGAAGCCAGGAGAGCAATGGGCGAGGGGATGGGGCTGAAGGTGGCTCCTGAGAGGAGCAGTGAGGTGTTCCCCAGCAATACACTCCAGCTCCTGGGGATTCCCAGCGAGCCAGGGACAGCGGAGAGCTTTGGCGATCGGAGGGCAGAGAGGCCATCTCTGCCTGCCTACCTTGAGAACGTGAAGGGACCCCCAGCTCAGATCCTGGGGTGCCACATCTCCTGTCCCAGAGGAAACTCTGCTCCCCATTGAGCTGGTTTCTCGGGTTGAGTGACCGTCTCTGAACCATAGAAGAAGGGAAAGGAGCCACAAGCACTAAGCTGCACTTCTAACTCCTTGCAAAGGGACCCCAGAGAGGGAGAGGAGGGACAGCCATTACATGTGACCCGACTTGCCACCCTGGGTTTGCCATTGGAGCAACTAGCTTGATTTGTCACTATCAGACGTTTAAGAAAAAAATGCTTAAGCAGAGAGACCTGGCAAAGGAAGTGTTCATTATAAGAATTCTCCGTTCCAGTTCCAGGGTTTCCTCGTAGTTCCTACGCCATCCCCCGAGGCGCCCCCACCTCCCCACCCCATCTGTATGACCCAGGGAATTTGCAGGAGGTGTCAGTAAACATATTTGTTTCCTCCATGCCTCCCACATAAGTTATGCCTGGGCTGGAGTGTTTAAAAAGTACCTCTTGGTCTGGAGAGAGAGAGAGAGAGAGAGAGAGAGAGAGAGAGAGAGAGAGAGAGAGTGTGTGTGTGTGTGTGTGTGTGTGTGTGTGTGTGTGTTGGGGGTGGGTCTATTCAGGAATAATCTATCCCCCACCAGTTCATTCAGTGTCTGTTGACTTTCAAGAAGGCTTTTTTTCCTGGGGGAAGCCAAATTATAGATTATTAAACATGCCACACAGCTGAGGGTCAGACCCCCAAGGAAGGAGAGAGAGAGGAATGGAAGGACTTTTCCCTGAAGTCTTGCAGGTTCAGCAGCCCTGTGCTGTTCAAGAAGGCTGCCTTGGTTACCGGGCCCCTGGGAGGGAAGAAGTTAAGTGTCCAGGACAGGTGTGGAAGACTGAGGTCCACTTCCCCACTGATGCTGCCAACCCTGGCGTGGTCTCTCCTTGAGGAGTCAGGGGCAGTGGTGCTCATTGGATTCTTTGCTACTGGCCTCCTTGCCAACAGGGTCTTCAGCTTCTGCCTGGTCTTATGGCTCAGGAGGCATTTTTTTCTCAGCATCACTTGCTTCCCCAAACAGGAATGAGGCAACTAACCTGTTGCCTAGGTTAGGGGCCTAGGGTGAGTGAAATTTCCAGATACACCTGAGCCAAGGTTGTAGTGGAAGTGTCTACCTGTGCCCACTCCATCCTTTGTACTCCTCCTGCACAGAGCAACCTGTTAGAGGGCCACTGCTATCCGACTGGGCTGCGCTATGGCTGGACCCGATGCAATGGCTCTGACTCTGAGCCACCTGCTCACCGTGTGAGCTCTCCAACTTGGGGGCTGCCTTGGGCTAGATAGCCTGCAATCACACACAGTTGAAGCAGATAATTTAAATAGAAAGTATTTAAATCCAGGTAAAATGTTGTGGCACCAAAGGTTCCTGGTTTGCCCACTCTAGCCCCAGCTGGTTGGCAGGAGGAGCACATGTTGACCAAAGATGTCCTGGTGAATGTGAGCCATGGCCATTTGTGTTTCTGTCTGATGGGTCAAGACCAGACCTTCAGAGTAGAAGGGCTAGGGACTTAAGCTGGTTTTGCAGTATGGCCTCTGTATCCCTCAATAATTTCTGGGTGGTCTTAACTCTGGTTGAGCAGTGGGGCCATTTTCCGTTTCTATGAGACTCCTAATGCCAGGATGTCTGGATGCAGAGGCTAAAGGTGCTGATCAGGTATGGGGAACTTAGGGGTGCTTCTTGACTGTAGTATTTACTGGCCAAATTGAGTCTGAGTCTTGATTTACCTATTCCTTTCCTGGGACACTGTTCTTTAATTGAATAGAACGTCCTTGTTTGCCAATAATTAGTGATAGAATCCGTACAGGTATATGCTACTTGGCAGAGTGTAATGGATGGCATGGCTACCTGGGGAATAGCCCAAATTACCCACTTGACATACGTCTCCACAGGTACAAAGAGCTGAAGTTTTATTTTTAAGAAGACATACTCTAAAGCAGCAGTCCCCAACATTTTTGGTGCCTCCTTGGTGTCAAGGAGGACAATTTTTCCATGGACTGGGGTGGTGGGGGCAGGGATGGTTTTGGGATGATTCAAGTTCATTACATTTATTGTACACTTGATTTCTAATCTAATATTGTCACTAATCTGGCAGAAGTGGTCCATGACCCAGAGGTTGGGAACTGGGGCTCTAAAGAGTTCACCCTTATAAGAAAGAAAAACTATTCCAGCTTTGTTTAAAACAAACTTTACTTTATCAATTGCGTTGGCATGCATAATTCATGGAAATGGCTCAGGGTAAAACATTTGCTGTTTGAGAAGAGGATAGGCTGAGAAAGTGAAATGAATTAAAATATGGTTGAAATGATCATACTTTGGTAAAACACAATTGTGTGTTTATATCTGTTCCTGAAAGGAAGTCAGTTCTGTGTACAACTTAATGGTCTGAGTAGATTCTGTGACAGGTTGCTGTAATAAGATGAAACTGAAAGAAAAAAAAAACTACATTTTCTCCCTTGGACTTGGATATTTCTTTGACTGTGGCAGTACTGATAGGAGCCAAAACTGTTAGAAGAATGCACATGTTGCCTTCTCCATTTGAAAAAATACTATAATCTCCTTGGTGAAAATGCCCTGTGACCCAAGTGGAAGAAATTAAAAAAAAAAAAAAATCCCAAGTTTCAGCTATTTAGTAATAAGACCTAAAAGTAAGACAAATTACCACCCAGTCTCAAGATGTGGTCTAACAGGGCTTCTCAGGGCTGGTTTCTAGCCATAGCTAGCGGCCCACAACCCGTAACCCCTGAGGTTTGTCTCCTGAGCCTACACCAAGAAGCTGTGTTCAGAGCCAACTTGGTGGAGAAAGATAAATGTTGAATGTGCAATGTGTGCTTTAATTATCTTGAGCTAGGACTTGAAAATAAACTTCTTATGAAATTTTGACTCTAAGCTGTCATTGTCAAGGGATTCCAGAGTAAAACATGCCTGGCCAATATAAGGCCTGATTACCGCATGGGTCCATTTGGCCAAAGCCATCAATGAATTCAGACTTTTGGGGCTGGTTCACTTTGAGCTGCCTGCCAATGAGATCAGAGGCACTGGAGTGAGCCCATCATGGGCCAGTTTCTCTTGGGCATCCCCAGACACAGGTATTGCTCCAAATGTTTGATCAATCAACCTAAACACATATTCTCTGTGCCAAGGACTTTAGCTGCCTTCCTGCTTTCTTGTTCTTAAATCACCTCTTCATGTAGCTGTTCCTTGGCTTTTCTCCTGAGTTCCAACATACTTTACATCTTACTTTCTTTATTGTGTTACTGGGTGTTTTACTGGCATGTAAAATATATTCAAACACTAATTCTCACTCATCTGTGACTCCTATATGCCCTTCCATTCCTGTCTCTTGCATCTTGTTATATGCCTCAAGTTCTGCCTCTGAAATACCTTTTCTCTTCTATTACTGCTGCCTCTCCCTGACAAGTCCTCTAGATTCCTTTTCTTTTTCCCTCTCCTTGCTCTCTTCCCCCTGTTCTTCCTCACACCCACTCCTCAGCCCTTCCTCTGGGTCCCCCCTCCCCTGCCCCTTCCTCTCAGTCCTTTCTTTCTGAACCCCTCCCCTTGTGCTCGGTGCTCTTCCCTTTCCGCTTGGTCCCCCCTCCATCCTCCCTCTCTTTCTGCTGTTCCCCCCAACCCTTCCTTTAGGTTCCCTCAGCCCTTCCTCTCCTCCCCTTCCTCTTGATCCCCCATCCCCTCCTGCGCAGTCTCCCCTCCCCTTCCTCTCGGTTCCCCCATCCCTTTGATTTGATCCTGCCACCCTTCATCTCTATCCCCTTCTCTGCATCCCCACCCCTTCCACTCAGTCCTTCCACTGCATCCCCCACTGCTTCCACTCGATATGCCCACTTCCATCTGTTCCCCCCAACCCCTTCTGCTCAGTCCCCCCACCCTTTTCTCTCCGTCCCCATCCCCTTCTCTCCATCCCCCTTCATCCTTTCCACTCTGTCTCCCTTGCCATTTCAATCCATCCCTCCTTCCCCTTCTGTGCCCTCTTCCCCTCCATCGGTTCCCCCCACCCCCTTGCACTCACTTGGTCCCCCTATTCTTTCTCTCAGTCCCCATCCCCTTCTCTGCATCTTCTACCCTTTCCACTCAGCTCCCCTTCCCCTTTCAATAGTTCCCCCCTTCCCCTTGGTTCCTCCTACCCCTTCCTCTCCATCCCCCCAACCCTTCCTCTCCTTCCTTATCCCATTCTCTGCATCTCCCACCCCTTCCTCTCGGTCTTTTCTCTCCGTCCCCATCCCCTTCTTTGCATACTCCCTGCACTTTCCACTCAGTCCCTCCTTCCCCTTCTGCCCGATCCCTTCCAAGTCTGCCCGGTCCCCCACTCCCCTTCCATTTGGGTCCCCTTTCTCCTTTCAATCTTACCCACTTCTCCTTGGTTCCCCCCATGGCTTGCAGTCGGTCCCCCATTCCTTTCCACTCTGTGCCCCCTCTCCATCCTCCCTCCCCTTCTGATGGTCCCCTCTCCCCTTCCTCTCAGTCCTTTCTCTGTTCCCCTCCCTTTCTCTGCATCCCCCACTCCTTCCTCTGGGACGCCCTCTCCATCCTCCCACCATTCCACTCAGAACCCTCCCCTTCCTCTCTGTTCCCCCACCCCTTTGGCTTGGTCCCCCAACCTGTCCTCTCTGTCTCCATCCCCTTCTCAGCATCCCCTGCCACTTCTGCTTAGTCCCACTTCCCATTTCAATCAGTCCCCCTTTCCCCTCCCACTTAGTCCCCCCACCCCTTCCTCTCTGTCCTTTTTCTTTGTCCCCTTCCTCTCTGCATCCCCCACTCTTTATGCTAGGTCCCCCCAAGCCCTTCGACTGGGTCCCCCCACCCCTTCTGCTCAGTCCTTTCTCTCTGTCCCCATCCTCTTTCTCTGCAACCCCCACCCCTTACCCTGGGGTCCCCACCCCTTTATCTCTGTCCTTTCTCTCTGTCACCCACACCTTCTGCTAGGTACACACATCCCCTTCCATCGGTCCCCCCCAACACCTTCCACTCAGTCTCCCCACCCTTTCTCTCTGTCCCCATCCCCTTCTCTGCATCTGCCGCCCCTTCCACTCAGGGTCCCCCTTCCCCTTTCAATCTTTCCTCCCTTGCCTTTGGTTACCTCAGTCCCTTGCAATCAGTCCCCCATTCCCCTTCCACTCAGTTCCCCCCTCCCCTTCCTCTCTGTCTTCCCCTCTCCATTCCCCCAGCCCACCCTTTACATTCCCCCATTCCCCACTCCGCTTCCACTCAGTACACTCCTTCTGCTCTTTCCCCCACCCCTTCCTGTCAGTCCTTTCTCTCAGGTCCTCTTCTCTGCATCCTGCCCCTTCCACTTAGTTCTCCCCTTCCCTTCCACTGTGTCCCCTCTCTCCATACACCTCCCCTTCCGTTTGGTTCCCCCATCCCTTTCCACTTTGTACCCCTCCTCCATCTGCTCTTCTGCTTGATTTCCTCACCGCACCCCTTCCTCTTGGTCTTTTCTCCCCATCTCTGCATCCCTGGCATGTTCCACTCAGTATTCCCCTTACACTTGGTCCCCCCCTTCCCCTCTGTTACCCCCCTCCCCTTCTGTTCGGTTCACCCCTCCCCTTCCACTCTGTTTCCCCCCATTCTGTTCAGTCCCCCCAACTCTTTCTCTTTGGTTCGGTTCCTTTCTCTCTATCCCCATCCCCTTCTCTGCATGCCCTGTCCTTTCCATTTGGTCTCCTTTTTCTTTTAAATCAGTCCCCCCTTCCCCTTCTGCCCTCTTTCCCCTTTCCCCTTTCAATCAGTCCCCCTTTCCCTTTCAATCATTCCCCTTTTCCCCTTGGTTCCCCCCACCTCTTTCACTCATTCCCGCCCTTCCTCTTGGTCCCCTGCTCCTTCCTCTCTGTCCCTGTCCCATTCTCTGCATCTCCCACCCTTTCCACTTGGTCCCCCTTTCTTCTTCCACTTGGCCCCCTTTCCCCTTCTGTTGAGTCTCCCACTCCCCTTCCGTCTGGTCCCCCACTCCCCCAACCCATCCTCTTGAACCCCCCACCCAATCTTTCCCCACCCCTTCTCTGCATCCCCCACCCCTGCCTCTCAGCCCCCCACCCGTTCCTCACTGTCCTTTCTCTCCATCCTCCCTCCTCTTTATCTAGGCCCCTCTTATCTGCTTCCTCTCTGTTCTCCCTCCTGTTCCTCTCTCCCCCCCTTCCTCTATGTTTTTCATCTCCATCCCCCTAGCCCTCTCCATTTCTCCCTCGTGCCCTCCCCTTTCCCTGTGTCACCCCCTCCTGGTCCCCCCTCCTCCCTCTGCCTTTCCTCTCCATTCCCAGGCCCTTCCTTTTGCCCCCTCTCTTCCTATAACCTGACCTGCTCTTTCCATCCTCTCTTCCCTCCCTCATCCCGCCTTTGCCTCCTTTCCTGCTCCAGATTCCTGACCTGATCTGCTATAAAAACCTCTCATTATCTTTGCTCTGCTCTCCAATATATTCTGCATTTTAGAAGTAATCTTCCTGAAGAGCTTTAAATTGGTAGTTAAAAGTGTTGAATACATAGTGAGTGGTTTAAATGGTATGCATTGTTACCAAGTCACAAGGACTTTTCTGACATAGACATGAGCTTGAGTAAACTCTGGGAGTTGGTGATAGACAGGGAGGCCTGGCGTGCTACAGTCCATGGGGTCACAAAGAGTTGGACAAGACTGAGGAACTGAACTGAACTGAACTGATTAACTTCAATACTTTGTACTGTAACCTTAGAAAGTTCTAGACCCCAGTACTACATAAAGCTGCATAATGTGTTTTGCATGTACACAGTTCTTCACCACTGTTCATAATGTGACCAATTATTTGGTGGGAATTCAAATATCAGATTTGGTAGATTGAACTGGGTGAACTGTTATTCTGAACCCAGAGAATCTATGATTGTATAAATATCAAGGGACTCAAATAAGATAGATTATCCTATCAGTTTGCCTGATGAAATTATGCCTTTATAAAAAAAAAAATTATTCTTAAGACTGTGTTGTAGAGTCTTCTGTGTTTTTGTTTGTTACTATGTATTCCTAAATAGGTTGCTTTGTTCTGGCTTATTTGGCTGTGTATCACTATGAGAATTATCTAGGTCACTATATTTTGTTATTGGAGGAGGAAGTGGCAACCAGTATTCTTGCCTGTGAAATCACATGGACAGAGAAGTCTGGCAGGCTACTGTCCATGTGGTCACAAAGAGTTGAACATGAATGAGCACACACAGCATATTTTGTTATGAATTTTTAGCATTTATATTGTGCATGTTTTATACTTTGTTAAATGCATTTCCCTTTCCTTATCTTGCTTAATGTTCAAAAGTAATCTTGTGAGGTGGATGATTCTTCCCATATTACAAATGCTAGAAAACAAGCATCCTTGGAGTGATTTCTCCAAGGTAATACATTTAAGTTGGAGAACTGTATTTAATTGATACCATAAATCTATTATTGCTCTGAGGTTCAGAGCTTAGATGATACTAGTCTAAAACAACTTCATTCTTTCTCTACTAGCTATAAAGCCAGGAGCAGATTCTTTGGACAGAATCTGAGGTCCTTTGAGATTTAACGTTGGCCTACCTAGTCAGCCTTATTTCTCACTACCTTGCTGCTCATATGATGATTTAGTGGAACCAAACCATTCACCATTGTGCAACATAACCTTTTATTATCCATAATTTATGGTTTTTCTTATGCCATTTGTTTATTGTGGACTGTCTTCTTCTGTCCCTCCCATCTCTAATTCTCTGCCTGTTGAGAATGAACTGTATTCAAGAAGCAGCAGCTTTAGTGTCACCTCTTCCATGTATCCGTCCCTAATTTCTCTAATGTTCCATAGCAAAAAGAATTTCTCTCTTCTTGGAACTCTCCTGACACCTTGTTGATTCTGCTTTTATGTTAGTTGCCTTGTTTTAAAGCCATTATTGTTACTTAGCACTTTATCACATCTACTGAAGTTTAAACTTGTAGGTTATCAAATCTGTCTCTTATTCTGCTGAGTGTCATGAATACAGGGGGGCATACATTACATATTTCATTGAGTTGTCATTGAGATTTCAACGTTAGCCTTAGTACTTCACTGAAAATCTCTGCCAAAATGATAGCTACAGGTTAAACAGGAAATTGCCAATTTTATTATCATCCTAATGCTACAACCAAACCAGTCAATCCTAATGGAAATCAACCCTGAATAATCACTAGAAGGACTAATGCTGAAGCTCAAATGCTTGGGCCATGTGATCCAAAGAGCCAACCCACTGGAAAAGACTCTGATGCTGGCAAAGATAGAGGACAGGAGGAGAAGGGGACAACAGAGGACAAGATGGTTGAATGGCATCGCTGACTCAGTGAATATGAATTTGAGCAAATTTAGGGAGATAGTGAAGGAGAGGGAAGTCTGGCATGCTACAGTTCATGGGGTTGCAAAGAGTTGAACATGACTCAGCAAATGAACAACAACAATAATGCTATTAAGCAGTATAATAGGGATGTTCCCTGCTTATTTAACTTATATGCAGAGTATATCATGAGAAACGCTGGGCTGGAAGAAGCACAAGCTGGAATTAAGATTGCCGGGAGAAATATCAATAACCTCAGATATGCAGATGACACCACCCTTATGGCAGAGAGTGAAGAAGAAGTATAAAAACCTCTTGATGAAAGTGAAAGAGGAGAGTGAAAAAGTTGGCTTAAAGCTTAACATTCAGAAAACTAAGATCATGGCATCTGATCCCATCACTTCATGGCAAATAAATGGGAGACAGTGGAAACAGTGTCAGACTTCATTTTTTGGGGGGCTCCAAAATCACTACGGATGGTGACTGCAGCCATGAAATTAAAAGACACTTACTCCTTGGAAGGAAAGTGATGACCAACCTAGATAGCATATTAAAAAACAGAGACATTACTTTGCCAACAAAGGTCCATCTGGTCAAGGCTATGGTTTTTCCAGTGGTCATGTATGGATGTGAGAGTTGGACTATGAAGAAAGCTGAGTGCCGAAAAATGGATGCTTTTGAACTATGGTTTTGGAGAAGACTCTTGAGAGTCCCTTGGACTGCAAGGAGATCCAACCAGTCCCTCCTAAAGGAGATCAGTCTTGGGTGTTCAAGGAAGGACTGATGCTGAAGCTGAAACTCCAATGCTTTGGCCACCTGATGCGAAGAGTTGACTCATTGGAAAAGACCCTGATGCTGGGAGGGATAGGGGGCAGGAGGAGAAGGGGCTGACAGAGGATGAGATGGCTGGATGGCATCACCAACTGGATGGGCATGAGTTTGAGTAAGCTCTGGGAGTTTGTGATGGACAGGGAGGCCTGGCGTGCTGCGATTCATGGGGTCGCAAAGAGTCAGACACGACTGAGCAACGGAACTGAACTGAATTTTGAAAAAAAAATAGTTCTTTTCTAGAAGTGCTATCTGATAAACATGTGATTATAGAAATTTAAAATGATTGCAATTAAATACAACTAAAAATTCAGTTCCTCAGTCACAGGAGTCATAGTTCAGGTTGTCCAAAGTCATGTGACTAATGATTCAGTTCAGTCACTCAGTCATATCTGACTCTTTGTGACCCCATGAACTGCAGCACGCCACACTTCCCTGTCCATCACCAACTCTTGGAGCTTGCTCAAACTCCTGTCCATCGAGTCAATGATGCCATCCAACCATCTCATCATCTGTCGTCCCCTTTTCCTCGTGCTTTCAGTCTTTCCCAGCATCAGTCTTTTCCAATGAGCCAGTTCTTTACATCAGGTCGCCAAAGTATTGGAGCTTCAGCTGCAGCACCAGTCCTTCCAATCTGTGTCTGTTTCTTTGGAAATAGTGAAATATTTCCAAGTACTCTGTGGATTTTAAGATGAGATAAAGAGGCATTTCAAATCCATGGATTGGGAGAAAAGACAGGTTTTTCAATAAATGCACTTCAGACAACAGGGCTAGTTATTGGAGGGGAAGTTTAATAAAGCTACATCTATACTCACTATTTAAATAAAAGTCCCAGTTGTGTTTTTCTTTTCATACTAAAAAAAGTCCCAGTTGGGTCAAAACTTTAAGTGTAAAAAAAAATTAAACTATAAAGGGAAACATAGATGGACCTAGAGATTATCATACTAAGTGAAGTAAGCCAACACAGAGAAAGACAAATACCATATGATATTGCTTATAGGTGGAATTAAAAAAAGGATACAAATGAATGTGTATACAAAACAGAAATAGACCCACAGACATAGGAAACAAACTTATGGTTACCAAAGGGGAAAGAGGGGAAATGATCAATTAGAAGTTGGGGGATAACATATACACACAACTGTATTTTGATATAAAATAGACAACTAATAAGGACCTCACGGGGGAACTATATTCAATATACAATTCAGGAACTATACTCAATATTTTGTTACTTAACATATATTTATAGTTTTGAAGTTAAATATTTTCTAATCACTTTATGAAGACTGATGATGCAAAGAAAATACTAATAAATTTTACCTTCAGAACAGCTCTATGGCCAAAAATATACTATAATCAAAATTGAAAAAACAGCAAACCAGGAAAAAAAATATCTGATATATAACAAATGTTAGATATTCTCAATATATAAAGATTCTACATGTCAAATATAAAGTAAATGTCTAACAGAAAAATGGTGAAAAGTTATGAAAAAATATTCATAAAAGAATACCAGTAGACAAACTCACTTTGAAAATAAAAACTAATAGTTTTCACCTATCAGATTAGAGAAGATTTATGGGATTAAGAGAACACAGTGCGGGGATATGGATGATCTAATGCACTGTTTAAACTCTTAGTATATTTTCAGAGGGTTATTTAACAATTTGTATAAAAATGTGAAATGTACATACCTTCTATAAGTTAATGATTTTACTAAAAATTTATTGTAAATACATAAATGCAAAAAATACAAGATACATACACAAAAAAGCTTAACATTTTTTTGTGTACTTTGTTTATAGTGGCAATGCTTTGGAAACAAGCTAACTGGCTATAATAGTGGATAGACTAGTTAAATTGGGATGATGTGAATTTAGCCAATTAGTATGTACAAATTAAAGATAATGTAGATGTACATTTATTTATATTTAAATATATTTGTATATAATTTAATATATATATAATATAATTTAATGAAAAAGATTACAAAGCAGCATAATTCAATTTCTGCTTATTTTTATGTATTTCTGTATAGCTACATGTGCATATAAACATGAAAACCTATAGAAAATTGTTCACCAAAATGTTAGTTATTGGTGGAGGGATTTTGGATTTTTCTTTAAAAAATGTTTGTTTTTAATTGTTTAGACTTACAATAATGACATATGTAATATTATGCAGATGCAGGTAAAATACTCAGTGCAGAACACTCAAATACTTGCTGCATGGTGGCAGTTTATTATGCTTCTATCATTTACACAATAAGCTAGTCAAAGCTAGATGGCAAATTTCAGAAAGACTCAAATGATAAATGTGGGGAAAAGGAATGTATATAATAACTTGCATAAAACAAAATTGGAAAGAATTCCTAATAATAGAAAAAGTTAAGAAGAATCAATAGATCATTTTACTTTACATTGAAGATATATATGTGTAAAACATACAATAATAGCAGATAAATTGGGATGAAAATTGCAATATATGCCAGACAATGCCCTATTTTTACTCCAAAATACAACTTTTCATCTGCTAACCACACCCAAATAATTATGCTATTTGTATTTTTATTTTTGTACTACAAATGCATTGTCATCATTGTTAGTGTTTAGTTGCTAAGTTGTGTTCGACTCTTTTGTGACCCCATGGATTGTAGTCCACCAGGCTCCTCTGTCCATTGGATGCCCCAGGCAAGAATACTGGAGTGGGTTGCTCTTTCCTTCTCTAGGGGATCTTCCCAACACAGGGATTGAATCCACATCTCCAGCATTGCAGATGGATTCTTTACCACTGAGCCACCTGGAAAGCCCTATAAATGCTTGCCTAAAGTTATAGTATTTCACATCCCACTTCTGATAATGCCTGCATTATTTCTGGTGAGCTACAGATTGATGGGGAAAGGACCACACATTGTAATTTCCTGAGACAAGGAAAAAGTCTCATAAAATGGGAACAGGTGCAGCATATCTTAGCATGGACTTAATCTGGTCCCTAGTTCCCTATAGATTTACACCTGCCAGTGCCACTATTTGTACAGGGAACAGTCCTGTCAGACTCAAAAAATAGCAGATTTTTTCCCCCTGCAGCTTTAGTTTTTTATACTCATACTGTAGTCACCTTTCTGGGGAGAAAAAAAAAAAAAGCTTGTATTAACAATCTTTGTATTTCTATTTAAGGAGTGTTTAGAACTAGTAGGCTCTACTGCTTCTTGAACCCTACTCACCATTAACAAGGCCAAATCTTTTACTGAGGAAAGAGCCAGATCAGTGCTGAGATCTCCCTGGACAAAATATCTGCCTTGAGCTTTCTAGGATACAAAAAACCCCCTAAAAATCCATTTCCCTGATGTCTACCCTCTAGTTCTTATTTGATATTTTTAGTGAGTGGTTCTGACACTGAGTTTGAACCAAGAACTATGACCTGACTCTCCTATATTACACACAGTAGTGATAGCTATCCTCTACTTGGGACTCCTTATATTCTGGGCATTGTTCTAAGTGTTATATATATAAAATCATTTTATCATAACCTGTCTCACTGGAAGGTAGGTAGCATTTTTATTTGTATTTTAAATAGAGAAAATGGAGACACAGAAGTTCAGTGATTTGCCTAAAAAGTCACAAAGCTATTGAGATGACTATTCTGGGATGAGAAAATAACCAGTTTTGCTCCTGAACCTGTGCATTTAAACATGATACAAAAGTATGTATATGCATATATGCTAAGATAGTATATTTTATTTTTCCTGCATGCTGTTGTAACAGGTCACTTTTAGTTCCTTTATTTAGCTTTCAAATTTTCTATAATTAGGATATGTTACTTCTATAATCACAAAGATGCATGATATTAAAAATTGAATCAGAGCTTCAGATTGAGCCATGGACATAGCCCTCTCAACTTTTTGATTTTGGTTTTCTGGACTTCGCTTATGGCTCAGCTGGTAAAGAATCTGCCTGCAATGTGGGAGACTTGGGTTCAATCCCTGGGTTGGGAAGATCCCCTGGAGAAGAGAAAGGCTACTGACTCCAGTATTCTGGCCTGGAGAATTCAGTGGACTGTATAGTTCTTGGGGTCGCAAAGAGTCAGACACAACTGAGAGACTTATACAGTAATCTAAGGCATTAGTACCGTGGTACATATTAATCAAAAAGTCCATGTATAACTTGAATGGTACTTAACAGTCTGCTGATAGGAAGATACCTGTATTTCGCAACTGAGATTATAAATCCCACTATAAGTGGGATCACCCCTAAAACTTTTGCTTTAAAGCTGAGAGTGTTTGATTCTCAAGTTGAGCCTAGTGAGAAGTCTTGCTGACTCCTTACTGATATTTCTTTGTCTCTCATCCAGCCTAAGTCTTGTCATATGTTCCTCTTGCTAGCCTGATCTAATTCTAGAATCATCTTGTCATTAAAACTGTTCAGAACTCCTCTCATTCTTGGATTAATTAATCATCAATTTCTGTGCCCTAATATCTATGGCTGAACTCTTCTAGAAGAATCACAACTTCATCAGGACCAGTGCATGGTCTACAACTTAACCTAAGCTCAGACCTTCAGAGCTGCTAAGAAGACTTTAAAGTTTTTATCAAAGTATAGCTGATTTATTAAATTATATTAATTTGATTATATTGAAATTTGATTTTATTAAAAAGCAGAGACATTACCTTGCCGACAAAGGTCCGTCTAGTCAAAGCTATGGTTTTTCCACTAGTCATGTGTGGAGGTGAGAGTTGGACCATAAAGAAAGCTGAGCACCAAAGAATTGATGCTTTTGAACTGGGGTGTTGCAGAAGACTCTTGAAAGTCCCTTGGACTGCAAGGAGATCCAACCAGTCAATCCTAAAAGAAATCAGTCCTGAATATTCATTGGAAGGCCTGATGCTGAAGCTGAAGCTCCAATACTCTGGCCACCTGATATGAAGAACTGACTCATTGGAAAAGACCCTGATGCTGGGAAAGATTGAAGGCAGGAGGAGAAGGGGACGACAGAGGATGAGATGTTTGGATGGCATCACCGACTCAGTGGACATGAGTTTGAGCAAGCTCTGGGAGTTAGTGATGGACAGGGAAGCCTGGCGTGCTTCAGTCCATGGGGTTGCAAAGGGTCAGAAATGACTGAGCAACTGAACTGAATGCTGATTTATAGTATTATATTACTTTCAGGTGTACAAGATAGTAATGTGATATTTTTATAGATTATACTCCATTTAAAGTTATGAAATAGTGACTATATTCCCTGTGTATTACATCCTTGTATCTTATTTTATACCTTAGAGTTTGTACCTTTTAATCCCTTTCCCCATGTTGCCACTCCTGCCACCACTCTCCCCACTCATAAGCACTAGTTTGTTCTCTGTGTCTGTGAGTTTCTTTCTATTTTGTTATATTCATTTGTTTGTTTGTTTTTTATATTTTACCTGTGATATCTTGCAGTATTTGTCTTTTTTGTCTGGCTTATTTCACTAATTGTAATACCTTACAGGTCCATCCATGTTATTACAAATGGCAAAAGTTTAATCTTTTTATGGCTGAGTAATATTCCATTTCATGTATATGTATGCATTGCATTTCTTTATGCATTCATTTGTTGATGGACACTTGCATTACTTCCCTATCTTAGTTATTGTAAATAATGCTGCTGTGAATATTGAGGTGCATATATCTTTTCAAAGTAGTGCTTTTTTTTCTTCTTCAGATGTATAGGCAGCAATGGAGTTGTTGGATCATATGGTAGTTCTACTTTTAATTTTTTTAAGGAACTGTCATACTATTTTCCATAGTGGCTGTACCAATTTATGTACCCACCAATAGTGTATTAGAGTTCCCTTTTCTCTGTAACCTCACCAACATTATTATTTGTTGTCTTTTTTAATGATAGGCATTCTGACAGGTATAAGATGTGGTTTTCATTTGCATTTTCCTGATTATTAGATATTGAGGATCTTTTCATGTACCTGTTGAATATTTGTATGTTGTCTTTGGGAAAATGCCTATTCAGGAAATGTACCCATTTTTAATTGTTTTATTTACTTTTCTGATATTGAGTTGTATATACTCCTTATATAGTTTGGATATTAACCCTTATCAGACATATCATTTAGAGCTATCTTCTCTGATTCAGTAGGTTGTCTTTTCATTTTGTTTATCATTACCTTTCCTATGCAAAAGCTTTTAATTTTATTAGGTCCCTAAAATACTGCTAAGCCTTTTTATCAAATAGTGTACTACCTTTGTTTTCATGTAGGAATTTTATGGTTTCTAATCTTACATTTAGGTCTTTAATCCATTTCAGTTAATTTTTGTATATAGTCTAAGAAAATGTTCTAGTCTCATTTTACATATAACTGTCCTGTTTCCCAGCACCACTAATTGAATAAACTGTTTTTTCCCCATTGTGTATTCTTGTTTCACTTGTCATAGATTAATTGACCATATGTGTGTGGGCTTATTTCTGTGCTCTCTTATCTGTTCCATTGATCGATGTGTCTATTTTTGTTTCAGTACTATACTGTTTTGATTACTGTATCTATGTACAATCTGAGGTCAGAGAGCATGATACCTCCAATTTTGTTCTTTTTTCTCAAGAATGCTTTGGCTATTTGGGGTCTTTTTGGTCCCATACAAATTTTAGGATTATTTGTTACAGTTCTATGAGAAATATCATAGATTTTTTTTTGGTACTTCATTAAGTCTGTGGATTTTTTGGTTAGTGTGAACATTATAACAATATTGTACTAACCCATGACCACAAGATATCTTTCCATTTATTTATGTTGTCTTCAATTTATTTCATCAATGTCTTAGAACTTTCAGAGTATAAGTCTTTCACTTCCTCGGTTAAGTTTATTCCTAGCTATTTTATACTTCTTCTTTTTTTTTTTTTACAATTGTTTGCAACAGGATTATTTTCCTTCTCCTTCTGGTAATTCATTGTTAGTGTAAAAAAAGCAACATGTTTCTGAGTACTAATTTTTACCATGCAAATTTACTAAATTTATTTATTCTAATGCTGTTTTTGGCAAAGACTTTAAGGATTTCTATGTATAGTGTGATGCCATCCATATATAGTGACAGGTTTACTTCTCTTCCAATATGGATACCTTTTGTTTCTTTTTACTTGTTTGATTCCTGTGGGTAAGACAGCCAATGCTATGTTAAATAGAAATAATGAGAATTGCCATCTTTGTCTTGTTCCAAATTTGAGGAGAATATTTCAGTTTTTCACCACTGAGTATGCTGTTAGTTGTGACTTTGTCATAAATAGTCTTTATTATGTTGAGATGTGCTATGCTTAGTCACTCAGTCGTGTCTGACTCTTTGCGACCTCATGGACTATAACCCGGCAGGCTCCTCTGTCCATTGGGGTTCTCCAGGCAAGAATACTGGAGTGGATTGCCATGCCCTCCTCCAGGAGATATTCCTAACCCAGGGATTGAACCCAGGTCAGCAGCATTGTGGGTGCATTATATACCATCTGAGCCACCAGGGGAGCCCAGCATATGTTGAGCTATGCTTTATTCCACCTTTGTTAAGAGTTTTAACATAAATATATGTCATTTGGTCAAATGCTTTTTCTGCATCTATTGAGAGGATTTTTATCCTTCTTTTTGTTAATGTAATGTATCATATTAGTTGATCTGTGGATATTGAACCACCCTTGCATCCTTGGAATAAATATCCCTAGATCATAGACTATGATTCTCTTTACATATTGTGGAATTTAATTTGCTAGTATTTGGTTGAGCATTTTCCCATCTATATTCATCAGGGATATTAGCCTGTAATTTTAATTTTTTGTAGAATCTTTGTCTGATTTTTGTATCATTACTGATTAAATGTCAATGCTAGTAATTGGTCTGTTTGGGTTGTCTGTTTCTTCTTGATTCAGACCTAGAAGATTGTTTGTTTCCAGGAATTTGTGCATTTCATCTAGGTTGTCCAGTTTGTGGCATATAACTGTTTATACTATTCTCTTATGATTGTTTGTATTTTTGTGATATTAATTGTAGTTTTTCCTCTTTCATATATTATTTGTGTTCTCCTTAATGAGCCTAGCTAAATGCCTACAAATTTTTAAGAATTGTTTAAAAACTAGGTTGTGCTTTCATTGTCTTTCCTATTCCTATTTTTTTTGTTCTTGTCTGTTTTGACTTTGGGCTTTGTTTGTTCCTCTTTTTCTATTTTTTTAATTTTTAAAAATTATTTATTTATTTTACTTTACAACATTGTTTTGGTTTTGCCATACATTGACTTGAATCCACTAGGGGTGTACATGTGTTCCCTATCCTGAACCCCCCTTCCAACTCCCTCCCCATCCCATCCCTATGGGTCATCCCAGTGCAGCAGCCCTGAGCATCCTGTATCATGCATCGAACCTGGACTGGCAATTCGTTTAACATATGATAATTTACATGTTTCAGTGCCATTCTCGCATATCATCCCACCCTCTCCCTCTCCCACAGAGTCCAAAAGCCTGTTCAATACATCTGTGTCTCTCGTGCTGTCTGGCATACCGGGTTATCATTGCCATCTTTCTAAATTCCATATATATGGGTTAGTATGCTGTATTGGTGTTTTTCTTTCTGGCTTACTTCACTCTGTAAAATAGGCTCCAGTTTCATCCACCTCATTAAAACTGACTCAAATGAATTCTTTTTAATGGCTGAGTAATATTCCATCATGTATATGTTTGTCTGCTGATGGGCATCTAGGTTGCTTCCATGTCCAGGCTATTATAAACAGTGCTGTGATGAACACTGGTGTACACGTGTCTCTTTCAATTCTGGTTTCCTCAGTGTGTATGCCCAGCAGCGGGATTGCTGGGTCATATGGCAGTTCTATTTCCAGTTTTTTAAGGAATCTCCACACTGTTCTCCATAGTGGCTGTACTAGTTTGCATTCCCATCAATGGTGTAAGAGGGTTCCTTTTCTCCACACCCTCTCCAGCATTTATTGCTTGTAGACTTCTGGATAGCAGCCATTCTGACTGGCGTGAAATGGTACCTCATTGTGGTTTTGATTTGCATTTCTCTGATAATGAGTGATGTTGAGCATCTTTTCATGTGTTTGTTAGCCATCTGTATGTCGTCTTTGGAGAAATGTCTGTTTAGATCGTTGGCCCGCTTTTTGATTGGGTCTTTTATTTTTCTGGAATTGAGCTACAGGAGTTGCTTGTATATTTTTGAGATTGATTCTTTGTCCGTTGCTTCATTTGCTATTATTTTCTCCTATTCTGAAGGCTGTCTTTTCATGTTGCTTGTAGTTTCCTTTGTTGTGCAGAAGCTTTTAATTTTAATTAGGCCCCATTTGTTTATTCTTGCTTTCATTTCCAATATTCTGGGAGGTGGGTCATAGAGGATCCTGCTGTGGCTTATGTCAGAGAGTGTTTTAACTATGTTTTCCTCTAGGAGTTTTATACTTCCTGGTCTTACAGTAGGATCTTTAATCCATTTTGAGTTTATTTTTGTGTATGGTGTTAGAAAGTGTTCTAGTTTCATTCTTTTACAAGTGGTTGACCAGTTTTCCCAGCACCACTTGTTAAAGAGGTTGTCTTTTTTCCATTGTATATTCTTGCCTCCTTTGTCAAAGATAAGGTGTCCATTGGTACATGGATTTATCTCTGGGCTTTCTATTTTGTTCCATTGATCTATATTTCTGTCTTTGTACCAGTACCACTCTGCCTTTATGACTGCGGCTTTGTAGTAGAGACTGAAGTCGGGCAGGTTGATTCCTCCAGTTCCATTCTTCTTTCTCAAGATTGCTTTGGCTATTCGAGGTTTTTTGTGTTTCCATACAAATTGTGAAATTATTTGTTCTAGTTCTCTGAAAAATACCGTTGATACCTTGATAGGTATTGCATTGAATCTATAGATTGCTTTTGGTAGTATATTCATTTTCACTATATTGATTGTTCTGATCCATGAACACGGTATATTTCTCCATGTGTTTGTGTCCTCTTTGATTTCTTTCATCAGTGTTTTATAGTTTTCTATATATAGGTCTTTTGTTTCTTTAGGTAGATTTATTCCTAAGTATTTTATTCTTTTCGTGGCAATGGTGAATGGAATCATTTCCTTAATTTCCCTTTCTGTTTTCTCATTGTTAATGTATAGGAATGCAAGGTATTTCTGCATGCTAATTTTATATCCTGTAACTTTACTATATTCATTGATTAGCTCTAGTAATTTTCTGGTAGAGTCTTTAGGGTTTTCTATGTAGAAGATCATGTCATCTGCAAACAGTGAGAGTTTTACTTTTTCTTTTCCTATTTGAATTCCATTTATTTCTTTTTCTGCTCTGATTGCTGTGGCCAAAACTTCCAAAACTATACTGAATGGTAGTGGTGAGAGTGGGCACCCTTGTCTTGTTACTGACTTTAGGGGAAATGCTTTCAATTTTTCACCATTGAGGATAATGTTTGCTGAGGGTTTGTCATATATAGCTTTTCATTATGTTGAGGTATGTTCCTTCTATTCCTGCTTTCTGGAGGGTTTTTATCATAAATGGATGTTGAATTTTGTCAAAGGCTTTCTCTGCATCTATTGAGATAATCATATGGGTTTTATTTTTCAATGTGTTAATGTGGTGTATTACATCGATTAATTTGGAGATATTGAAGAATCCTTGCATCCCTGAGATAAAGCCCACTTGGTCATGATGTATGATCTTTTTAATATGTTGTTGCATTCTGTTTGCTAGAATTTTGTTAAGGGTTTCGGCTTCTTTGTTCATCAGTGTTATTGGCCTATAATTTTCTTTTTTTGTGTGGCATCTTTGTCAGGTTTTGGTATTAAGGTGATGTTGGCCTCATGGAATGAGTTTGGAAGTTTACCTTCCTCTGCAATTTTCTGGAAGAGTTTGAGTAGGATAGGTGTTAGCTATTCTCTAAATTTGTGGTAGAATTCAGCTGTGAAGCCATCTGGTCCTGGGCTTTTGTTTATTGGAAGATTTCTGATTACAGTTTCAATTTCTGTGCTTGTGATGGGTCTGTTGAGATTTTCTATTTCTTCCTGGTTCAATTTTGGAAAGTTGTACTTTTGTAGGAATTTGTCCATTTCTTCCAAATTGTCCATTTTATTTGCATATAGATGCTGATAATAGTCTCTTATGATCCTTTGTATTTCTGTGTTGTCTGTTGTGATCTCTCCATTTTCATTTCTAATTTGGTTGACTTGGTTCTTCTCCCTTTGTTTCTTGATGAGTCTGGCTAATGGTTTGTCATTTTTATTTACCTTCTCAAAGAACCAGCTTTTGGTTTTGTTAATTTTTGCTATGGTCTCTTTTGCTTCTTTTGCATTTATTTCTGCCCTAATTTTTCAGATTTCTTTCCTTCTACGAACCCTGGGGTTCTTCATTTCTTCCTTTTCAGGTTGCTTTAGGTGTAGAGTTAGGTTATTTATTTGGCTTTTTTCTTGTTTGTTGAGGTATGCCTGTATTGCTATGAACCTTCCCTTAGCACTGCTTTTACAGTGTCCCATAGGTTTTGGGTTGTTGTGTTTTCATTTTCATTCGTTTCTATACATATTCTGATTTCTTTTTTGATTTTTCTGTGGTTTGTTGGTTGTTCAGCAGCGTGTTGTTCAGCCTCCATATGTTGTAATTTTTAATAGTTTTTCTCCTGCAATTGAGATCTAGTCTTACTGCACTGTGGTCAGAAAAGCTGACTGGAATGATTTCAAGTTTTTTGAATTTACCAAGGCTAGATTTATGGCCCAGGATGTGATCTATCCTGGAGAAGGTTCTGTGTGCACTTGAGAAAAAGGTGAAATGCATTGTTTTGGGGTGAAATGACCTATAGATATCAATTAGGTCTAAAGGGTCTATTGTATTATTTTAAAGTTTGTGTTTCCTTGTTAATTTTCTGTTTAGTTGATCTATCCATAGGTGTGAGTGGGGTATTATAGCCTCCCATTATTATTGTGTTACTGTTAATTTCCTGTTTCAAATTTGTTAGCATTTGTTTTACATATTGTGGTGCTCCTATGTTGGGTGCATATATATTTGAGATTGTTATATTTTCTTCTTGGATTGATCCTTTGATCATTATGTAGTGTCCATCTTTATCTCTTTTCACAGCCTTTGTTTTAAAGTCTATTTTATCTGATATGAGTATTGCGGCTCCTGCTTTCTTTTGGTCTCTGTTTGCGTGAAATATTTTTTTTTTTCCAGCCCTTCTCTTTCAGTCTGTATGTGTCCCTTGTTTTGAGGTGGGTCTCTTGTAGACAGCATATATAGGGGTCTTGTTTTTGTATCCATTCAGCCAGTTTTTTCTTTTGGTTGGGGCATTCAATCCATTTACATTTAAGGTAATTATTGATTGGTATGGTCCCGTTGCCATTTACTTTGTTGTTTTGGGTTCACGTTTATACAACCTTTCTGTGTTTCCTGTCTAGAGAAGATCCTTTAGCATTTGTTGAAGAGCTGATTTGGTGCTGCTGAATTCTCTCAGCTTTTGCTTGTCTGTAAAGCTTTTGAATTCTCCTTCCTATATGAATGAGATCCTTGCTGGTTACAGTAATCTGGGTTGTAGGATATTCTCTTTCATTATCTTAAGTATGTCCTGCCATTCCCTTCTGGCCTGGAGAGTTTCTATTGATAGATCAGCTGTTATCCTTATGGGAATCCCCTTGTGTGTTATTCATTGTTTCTCAGTTGCTGCTTTTAAGATTTGTTCTTTGTGTTTGATCTTCGTTAATTTGATTAATATGTGTCTTGGGGTGTTTTGCCTTGGGTTTATCCTGTTTGGGACTCTCTGGGTTTCTTGGACTTGGTTGATTATTTCCTTCCCCATTTTAGGGAAGTTTTCAACTATTATCTCCTCAAGTATTTTCTCATGGTCTTTCTTTTTGTCCTCTTCTTCTGGGACACCTATGATTTGAATGTTGGGGTGTTTCACATTGTCCCAGAGGTCCCTGAGGTTGTCCTCATTTCTTTTGATTCTTTTTTCTTTTTTCCTCTCTGTTTCATTTATTTCTACCATTCTATCTTCTACCTCACTTATCCTATCTTCTACCTCCATTATTCTACTGTTGGTTCCCTCCAGAGTGTTTTTGATCTCATTTATTGCATTTTTCATTATATATTGACTCTTTTTTATTTCTTCTAGATCCTTGTTAAACCTTTCTTACATCTTCTCTGTACTTGTCTCCAGGCTATTTGTCTGTAACTCCAATTTGCTTTCAAGATTTTGGATCATTTTCACTATCATTATTTGAAATTCATTATCAGGTAGATTCCCTATCTCTTCCTCTTTTGTTTGGTTTGATGGACATTTATCCTATTCCTTTACCTGCTGGGTATTTCTCTGCCTTTTCATCTTGTTTATAATGCTGTGTTTGGGGTGGCCTTTCTGTATTCTGGCAGTTGGTGTTTCCTCTTTATTGTGGAGATTCCTCACTGGGGGCATGGTTGGACAGATGGCTTTTCAAGGTTTTCTGGTTAGGGAAGCTTGTGTAGGTATTCTGGTGGATGGAGCTGGATTTCTTCTCTCTGGAGTGCAATGAAGTGTCCAGTAATAAGTTTTGAGATGTCAGTGGGTTTGGTGTGGCTTTGGTCAGCCTGTACATTGAGGCTCAGAGTTATGTTCCTGTGTTGCTGGAGAATTTGTGTGGTATATCTTGCTCTCGAGCTTGTTGGCCCTTGGGTGGTGCTAGGTTTCAGTGTAGGTATGGAGGCATTTGACGAGTTCCTATCGTTTAATCTTCCCTGGATTTAGGAGTTCTCTGGTATTCTCAGGATTTGGACTTAAGCCTCCTGCCTCTGGTTTTCAGTCTTATTCTTACAGTAGCCTCAAGAGTTCTCCAGCACTGATGATAAAACATCTAGGTTAATGATGAAAAGTTTCTCCACAGTGAGGGACACCCAGAGAGGTACAGAGAGTTACATGGAGAAGAGAAGAGGGAAGAGGGAGTTAGAGGTGAGCAGGAGGAGCTGAGGGGGTATCAAAAGGGGAGAGAGCAAGCTAGCCAGTAATCGCTTCCCTATGTGCTCTCCACAGTCTGGACCCCTCAGAGATGTTCATGGAGTTACACAGAGAATAGAAGAGGGAGGAAGGAGACAGAGGTGGCCAGGAGGATAAAGGGGGGAATCAAAAGGAGAGAGAGAGATCCAGCCAGTAATCAGTTCTCTAAGTGTTCTCCACAGCCCAGAACATACAAAGAGATTCACCGAGTTGGGTAGAGAAGAAAAGGGGTAGGGGGGAGATAGAGGAGACCTGGTGGAGAAAAAGGAGAGTCAAAAGGAGGTGAGAGCAATCAGGCCAGTGATCCTACTCCCAAGTAAAAATGCGTAATGAGGATTCAGTTCTTAAAAGTACAAAGTTGCTAACAAATACCAAAAAGCAAAGATTAAAAATCTTGAGTAGTGGTTAAATTCCCAAAATACAATATTAAAAAAAGAAAACTACAACAACAACAAAAAACAAAAAAAAAATCAAACCAACCAACAAACAAACCAAAAAACCAAGAAACAAACAAAACAAAGTCACAGAAATTATAAAATATGTATATATGAAGTTTGTTTCAAAAATAGGGTCATTTTTTTTTAGCAAGGTAATAGTAGGTTATAAAAAATGAAAATTAAAGGAGTAATGTGGACTTAAAAAATAAAACAAAATTAAATAAAAAATAAAACAAAGTAAAAATTATTTTTTTTAATTTTGTTTTTTAAATTTAAAAAACAATTGTAGTAAAAATATATCTGAGACTTTCTCTGGAGCTGTTGTGGACAGTGTGGGGTCAGTTCCTCTTCAGATAGTTCCTTGGTCCAGCTTGTATTTCTCAAGGTCTATAGGCCCCTTCCTATGTAGTCGGTGCCAACTCCAGGGTTTTAATCTATTGCACCTGTCACTGCTGAAGCGGTTTCCTCTGTTTATTTTAGCTTCTGTTTGCTGGTCTCTTCAGTGTCTAATTTCCACCCTGCCACAAGGGGCATGGTGGTGTTAGCTTTTTTTTTTTTAAGGCTCGCTTGTTTATTCGTGCTTTGGGGAGGGAGGAACACTGGGAACACATATCACTGGCATGTGCTCACAGTGATTCAGCCACACTGGGTTTGCTCCCTCTCACGGCGTGTGTGCTTTCCCAGTCTACACTGCTCAGACTCTAGGTTGCTCTGCCGGGAACTGTGTGATGCGGGCCCTGGTTTACATGCACTTCCCAGGTCTAAGCAGCTCAGGTTCAGGTTCTTGGGTACTCCACAAAGGCGCAGACTTGGTTGGGCCTGTGTTTTGCACCCGTCCCAGGCCCAAGCAGCTCAGGTGACCAGGTGCTTGGTGTGCATATTCACCCCCAGTTGGAGGCTGCGGCTTACCCTGTCCCCAGTTCCAGCCACTCGTTTTTCTGGGTGTACAATGAGCACAGCTTCTTAGGTGTGCCGTGTGTCTATTCTGCGGAGTTGGTCTCCGGCTGCAACCCTCCTGGCAGATGTCAATCGTCCAGAGTCCCAAGAAGTCTTGGTTAGCAGAGAAGTCTGCTTGCGGTTTGGTATATGATGCCTCTCTGGGGCGGAATGCCCCTTTCAGGCTCTGGCTGCCCTCACCTGCCTGTCTCCCATGGGGGATGGGCTGGTCCGCAGCTGGGTAGCTCTGCTCAGTCCTTTGTTCTATGAGCATGCCTAGCACTGTCTTAGGTTAGGGCTTTTCACATGATCACGGGATAGCCATTCCACAGTCTGGGTTGCTATATCAAGCTAGTTCCCTCAGATTGCCCTCAGGGCATTCATGCCTTACCCTAAGGAATGCAGCCTGTGCCTCCCTGTCCCTCCCCCTCTTGCTAGTGGGGGATGCGAGCATCTGGGCTGCTGTTCTGCTGGGAGTTGCTGTTAGGCACTTAATCTGTGGGTTTTAATTATTTGTTTATCTTTCTCCTGGTTATTTTGCCCTCTGAGATTCCAAGGCTCACCACAGACCCGCTGGAGAGTGTTTCCTGGTGTCTGGAAACTTCTCTCTTTTTTTAAGACTCCCTTCCCAGGACAGATCTCTGTCCCTACCTCTTTTATCTCTCCCTCTCTCTTTTATATTTTGTTCTCAGTCAGTTTATTTCAGTCACTCAGTTGTGTCCAACTCTTTGCGACCCCATGAATCACAGCATGCCAGGCCCTCCCTGTCCATCACCAACTCCCGGAGTATACCCAAACACATGCCCATTGAGTTGGTGATGCCATCCAGCCATCTCATCCTCTGTCAGCCCCTTCTCCTCCTGCCCCCTATCCCTCCCAGCATCAGGGTCTTTTCCAATGAGTCAACTCTTCGCATCAGGTGGCCAAAGTACTGGAGTTTCAGCCTCAGCATCAGTCCTTCCAATTAACACCCAGGACTCATCTCCTTTAGGAGGGACTGGTTGGATCTCCTTGCAGTCCAAGGGACTCTCAAGAGTCTTCTCCAACACCATAGTTCAAAAGCATCAATCCTTCAGCACTCAGCTTTCTTCATAGTCCAACTCTCACATCCATACATGACCACTGGAAAAACCATAGCCTTGACCAGATGGACCTTTGTTGGCAAAGTTACGTCTCTGCTTTTTAATATGCTATCTAGGTTGGTCATAACTTTCCTTCCAAGGAGCAAGAGTCTTTTAATTTCATGGCTGAAGTCACCATCTGCAGTGATTTTGGAGCCCAAAAAAATAAAGTCTGACACTGTTTCCACTGTCTCCCCATCTATTTCCCATGAGGTGATGGGACCAGAGGCCATGATCTTAGTTTTCTGAATGTTAAGCTTTAAGCCAACTTTTTCACTCTGCTCTTTCACTTTCATCAAGAGACTTTAGTTCCTCTTCACTTTCTGCCATAAGGGTGGTGTCATCTGCATATCTGAGGTTATTGACATTTCTCCCAGCAATCTTGATTCCAGGTTGTGCTTCTTCCAGCCCAGGGTTTCTCATGATGTACTCTGCATATAAGTTAAATAAGCAGGGTGACAATATACAGCCTTGACGTACTCCTTTTTCTATTTGGAACCAGTCTGTTGGTCCATGTCCAGTTCTAACTGTTGCTTCCTGACCTGCATACAGGTTTCTCAAGAGGCAGGTCAGGTGGTCTGGTATTCCCATCTCTTTCAGAATTTCCCACAGTTTATTGTGATCCACACAGTCGAAGGCTTTGGCATAGTCAATAAAGCAGAAATAGATGTTTTTCTGGAACTCTCTTGCTTTTTTGATGATCCAGGGGATATTGGCAATTCGATCTCTGGTTCTTCTGCCTTTTCTAAAACCAGCTTGAACATCTGGAAGTTCACAGTTCATGTATTGCTGAAGCCTGGCTTGGAGAATTTTGAGCATTACTTTACTAGCGTGTGAGATGAGTGCAATTGTGCGGTAGTCTGAGCATTCTTTGACATTACCTTTCTTAGGGATTGGAATGAAAACTGAACTTTTCCCGTCCTACCTCCTTTCAAAGACTCCGGGCTGCCTTTCTGGGTGCCTGATGTCCCCTGCCAGCAATCAGAAGTTGTTCTGTGGAATTTGCTGAGTGTTCAAATGTTCTTTTGATGAATTTGTTTGGGAAAAAGTGTCCTCCCTGTCATATTCCTTTGCTATCTTAGGACTGCCTCCTCTAATTTTTTTTTTTAGAATTAGATTTTTTTTTTTTTTAAATTTTAGATTTTTCTCGTTTCTGAAGTAGGCCCGAGTCTCTATAAACTTCACTCTTAGAACTGATTTTGGGACTCCAATAGATTTTGGCAAGTTGTCTTTTAATTTTCACTTGCCTCAGTGTATTTTCAGATTTTCTATTGATTTCTTCATTGACCCATTTCTTTTTAGTAGCATGTTGTTTAGTGTCCTCCTGTAATTGATTTCTAGTGTAGTAATATTGTGGTTGGAAAAGATGTTTGATTTAATTCTTATATCCTTAAATTTGTTGAGCCTTCTTTTGTGGCTTAGCCTGTAATTTATTCTGGAGTACATTCCATGTACAGTTGAAAATAATGTTTATTTTGCTAATTTTTTGATGGAATGTCCTTTAGATATCTATTATGTTCAACTGGTCTGTCATTTAAGGCCTCTGTTTCCTTATTTACTTTCCGTCTGGGTGATGTGTCTATTAATGTATGAGGAATATTAAAGTCCATCATCATTATTGTATTACTGTCAGTTTTCCCTTTATGTCTGTTAATATTTGCTTTATATATTTAGGTGCTCATGTATTTAGGTGCATATATGTTTACAAATGTTATATTCACTTGTTTTGGTCACTTTTTCATTATTTAATTCATTTCTTTGTCTTCTATCATAGACTTTAAAAAATCTACTTTGAGTTGAATATTGCTACCCCATAATTATCTTAATTTCTGTTTGCATAGAATAACTTTTTCCATCCTGTGTGTGACTTTATCTATGAAGTGAGTCTTTTGTAGCCAGCATACAGGTGGGTCTTACTGTTTTCAATTCAACTACCTATGTATATATTGGTTGTAGCATTTAATCTGTTGACATTTAAAGTGATTGTTCATATGTATATATTATTGCCATTTTGTTACTTGTTTTCTGGTTCTTTTTTTTTTTCTTTTCTTTTAGTTCTTCCCTTTTGGCTTAATGACTTTCTTTAGTGTTATGTTTGTGTTCTTTTTCTTTATCTATTATAGGTTTTTAAAATCAATAGTTTAATTGAATTAGAGTTGATTTACAATGTGTTAATTTCTGCTGTACAGCAAAGTGTTTCAGTTATACATATATTCTTTTTAAATATTCTTTTTCATTATGGTTTATCATAGGATATTGAATATAGTCCTCTGTGTTATACAGTAGGGCTTTGTCTGTCCATTGTATGTTATAGGTTTTTGACTTGTGATTACAATGGAACTCATAATTTTTGAACTGTAACTCTATTTATTTTGAACTAAAATGACTATCCATTTAAACATATTCTAAAAGATTTACATTTTCACTCCCCATCCCCCCCACCCTGTTTTGTGTTTTTAGGCTCATATTTTTCATCTCCATGCTAATTCCTTAACTGTTCATTGTAGTTATAGTTGATTTTATATTTTTGTCTTTTAACCTTCATAATACCTTATTTAAGTAGTTGATCCACTGTTGTTGCTCAGTTGCTAAGTCATGTCCAACTCTTTGTGACCCCATGGACTACAGCGTGCCAGGCTTCCTTGTCCTTCACTATCTTCCAGAGTTTCCTCAAACAAAAGCCCATTGAGTCAGTGATGCTTCCTAACCATCTCATCTTCTGCTGATCCCTTCTCCTACCCTCAATCTTTCCCAGATTCAGGATCTCTTCCAATGAGTCAGCTCTTCGCATCAGGTAGCCAACATATTGTAGCTTCAGCATCAGTCCTTCCAATGAATATTCAGCATTGATTTCCTTTAGGATTGACTGATTTGGTCTCCCTGCTTTCCAAGAGACTCTCAAGAGTCTTCTCAAGCACCATAATTCAAAAACATCAATTCCTTGGCTCTCAGCCTTCTTTATGGTCTAACTTTCACATCCATACCTGACTCCTGGAAAAACTGTAGATTTGACTATTTGGACCTTTGTTGTCAAAGTGATGTCTCTGCTTTTCAATACGCTGTCTGGGTTTGTCATAGCTTTTCTTCCAAGGAGCAAGTGTGTTTTAATTTCATGGCTGCAGTCATTGTCTGCTGTGATTTTGGAGTTCAAGAAAATAAAGTCTGTCACTGTTCCCATTTCCCCCCCATCTATTTGCCATGAAGTGATGGGGCCAGATGTGATACCTTTAATATATATTTGCCTTTACCAGTTTGACATTTCCTTTCCTATAATTTATTTGTTATAGTCACTTATTTATCACTGAAGACTCTTGAATTCTTCTCATGAAAGCAGTTTGATACTGATCAACTTTTAGTTTTTGCTTGTCTGCTAAATTTTTATCTCTCCCTAAATTCTGAATAATAACCTTGCAGTGCAGAGTTTCCTAGATTGTAGGTTTTCACCTTCCAACATTTTAAATATATTATGCCACCCCCTTCTGGAATGCAAAATTTCTGCAGAAAAATTAGCTTATAACTTTATGGAGTTCACTTATTTGTGACCCTTTGGTTTTCTCTTTCTGCATTTAATGCCCTCTCTTTAACTTTTGCCATTTTATTTTAGTCATGATATTTCTTTATGTGAGGAGGTGATGGCAATCCACTCCACTGTTCTTGCCTGGAGAATCCCCATGGACAGAGGAGCCTGGTGGGCTGCAGTCCATGGGGTCGCAAAGAGTCAGACATGACTGAGCAACTAAGCACAGCACATTTCTTTATGTGGGTCTCTTTGGGTTCAACTTGTTTGGGACTCTCTGTACTTCTTGAAGCTGCACATCTCGTTCTTAGAGAAGTTTTCAACCATAATTCTGTAATACATTTTCTTTAATTTTCCCTCTTATTCTTCTGGGACCCCTATAGTACAAATATTGGTATGCTTGATATTGTCTCAGAAGTCCCATAAACTATCATTGTTCTCTTAAATTTGTTTTACTTTTTTTTCTATTCTGATTGGGTTATTTCCATTATTCTGTCTTCCAGATTACTTCAGTCATTTTTTCTATATCACCTAGTTAATTCCTTCTAGTGTTTTTTTTTTTTTTTCAGTTATTGTATTCTTCAGGTCTTACTGGCTCTGTTTAAATATTTTCTAGCTCCTTGTTGAAATTCTCACTGTGTTCATCTATTATTTTCCCAATTTCAGTTAGCATTTTCATTACTAATTCTTTGAACTGTTTATCAGATAAATTATTTGTCTTTGTTTAACTAGGGGTTTTCTTCAAGATTTTTTCCTTGTTCGTTCATTTGAGATGTATTCCCATGTCTTCTAATTTTGTTTCTATGAAATTAAATGGAACAGTTACTTATCCCAGTCTTGAAGGAGTGTCCTCGTGTGGGAGCATCTCTATGCTGGTGTTTGTTTGCTCAGTGGCTTTGGTGGGAGAGCTGGATCTGAAGTGAGCATGGGTCACATCTACCCCTTGGATGTGCTGGGCAGCTTCCAACTTGGTGGGAAGAAGGACTGGAGATGGAGTGGTTAGAGCCAGAGTCAGGTGTGAACCAGAAATTCTCCTTTGCTCAATGGCAGTCACTATCCTATGAGAGTCTCCTGGACTGAAAGGAGATCAAACCAGTCAATCCTAAAGGAAATCAGTCCTGAATAGTCATTGGAAGGACTGATACTGAAGCTCCAAAATGTTGCAAAGCCACCTGATGTGAAGAACTGACTCATTGGAAAAGACCCTGATGCTGGAAAAGATTGCAGGCAGGAGGAGAAGGGGACGACAGATGATGAGTTGGTTGGATGGCATCACTGACTTGATGGACATGAGTTTGAACAAGCTCCCAGGGTTGGTGATGTACAGGGAAGCGTGGCGTGCTGCAGTCCATGGGGTTGCAAAGAGTTGGACATGACTGAGCAACTGAACTGAACTGATCGTATGGAAGCAGAGGCAGGGCCAAAGGTGCTGGAAAAGACCTGAGAGTCAGGTCTTAGCTGCTTTCAATCCATCTAAGTGTGCACACAGTCCTTAGCAACATCAAACTCCACCCAAGTTGGGAGTCGTGCTGGAGCAGGTGGGGCTGGAGAAGGTGCAGGCCCTGGTGCACTCTGGGATGGTCCCAGCAATCCAGTCAGACCCTGAAGCTGTTTTCAGTCTGTTGTCTCCATACTGTGACTGGGAACAAGTAAGTCTGTGCACATTCTTTAAGAATGGAATCTGATTTCTTATAGCCCTCTAATAAGCCCTATTGGTTTTTAGACCAGGTAAATAGGCACATCTTGCTGGTATTGAACTCAGGACCAGGGTGCCTAGTATGTGACTTGAACCCCTTGTTCTCCATGGAGGATTCCTGAGCCTGTGATATCCCCCTCCCCTCTGGGTCCCAACTAGGTCATGTCTCCTCACTTTCTACCAGACTGTGTGTGTGTGCTTCTATTATAGTCTTGGTTGCAAAAGAGCCATTATCTTAGTCTTCAGGTCAATTTCTGTGATGGTTATTCTACATGTAGTTGTACTTTTGATGTGTTCATGAGGAGAGTTGAACTCAGCATCCTCCTACTTAGCCATCTTGATTCCCCCAGTAGGGAGACTATTCAGCTATCTATTCAGCTTTCTCTCCCATCTGTTTCCCATAGCAGCTGTTCCAAATATTCACCACTCATCTGAAGCTGCATTCCCTCATTCAGGCAGATTTTCTTGCCTTTTACTTCACTGTTAGGCTTGACTTTCTAGTTCTATAATTGCATATGTGTGTGTGTCTCATTCTCCCTCTCCTTCCCTTCTGATACTCATTTAATTTCCTAATGTTTTATTCAAAGTGAATAATTTTATTGGATCCCGTGTTTAGGAATTCATGTCCTCCTTTATCCTCGTAGGTGGAGAGATTGACATTCAACAGTGAGAAGGATTTTCCCCATTTTAGTGAGGGAGAAAGATGAATATGAATATATATGGGTTGAGGGTTTAGTGGAAGGAAGTTGAATGAGTTTTCATCTGACTTTTGTTTTCTAATAGCTTCAACTTCTTGTTCTCTTGTCCTTCCTTCTGTTCCTTTGAATCCTTCTGGTTTGAAACCAGCCATTGCCTCCATTCTTACAACTGAACATAGCCGAAAAAAAAATCACTGTATAGAAAAACTCAGCTGTATAGACTGATAGCACTTATAAATTCATGATCCCTAACGTCATTTGAAACCTCAGTTCAGTTCAGTTCAGTCACTCAGTTGTGTCCGACTCTTTGTGACCCCATGAATCGCAGCATGCCAGGCCTCCCTGTCCATCACCAACTCCCAGAGTTTACTCAAACTCATGTCCATCGAGTCACTGATGCCATCCAGCCATCTCATCCTCTGTTGTCCCCTTCTCCTCCTGCCCCCTATCCCTCCCAGCATCAAGGTATTTTCCAATGAGTCAACTCTTCACATGAGGTGGCCAAAGTACTGGAGTTTCAGCTTCAGCATCAGTCCTTCCAGTGAACACCCAGGACTGATCTCCTTTAGGATGGACTGGTTGGATCTCCTTGCAGTCCAAGGGACTCTCAAGAGTCTTCTCCAACACTGTAGTTCAAAAGCATCAATGTTTCGGCAACTCAACTTTCTTCGTAGTCCAACTCTCACATCCATATATGACCATTGGGAAAACCATAGCCTTGACCAGACGGACCTTTGATGGCAAAGTAATGTCTCTGCTTTTTATTTACTTTTTATTTATTTATTTTTTCATTTCTTTTTATTAGTTGGAGGCTAATTACTTTACAATATTGTAGTTCTAATGAGATGGATGAAACTGGAGCCCATTATACAGAGTGAAGTAAGCCAGAAAGATAAAGAACATTACAGCATACTAACACATATATATGGAATTTAGAAAGTTGGTAATGTCTCTGCTTTTTAATATGCTTTCTAGGTTGGTCATAACTTTCCTTCCAAGGAGTAAGCGTCTTTTAATTTCATGGCTGAAGTCACCATCTGCAGTGATTTTGGAGCCCCCCAAAATAAAGTCTGACACTGTTTCCACTGTCTCCCCATCTATTTCCCATGAGGTGATGGGACCAGATGCCATCATCTTAGTTTTCTGAATGTTGAGCTCTAAGCCAACTTTTTCACTCTCCTCTTTCACTTTCATCAAGAGGCTTTTTAGTTCCTCTTCACTTTCTGCCATAAGGGTGGTGTCATCTGCATATCTGAGGTTATTGACATTTCTCCCAGCAATCTTGATTCCAGCTTGTGCTTCTTCCAGTCCAGCGTTTCTCATGATGTACTCTGCATATAAGTTAAATAAGCAGGGTGACAATATACAGCCTTGACGTACTCCTTTTCCTATTTGGAACCAGTCTGTTGGTCCATGTCCAGTTCAAACTGTTGCTTCCTGATCTGCATACAGGTTTCTCAAGAGGCAGGTCAGGTGGTCTGGTATTCCCATCTCTTTCAGAATTTTTCACAGTTTATTGTGATCCACACAGTCGAAGGCTTTGGCGTAGTCAATAAAGCAGAAATAGATGTTTTTCTGGAACTCTCTTGCTTTTTCAATGATCCAGCAGATTTGAAACCTCAATGTTACCTTAATATTTTTCTGTGTTTACTAATGACTTCTTTCCTTTGGGCTCCAGATTGGCTATTTCACAGTTCTTTTGCAACTACCTCCTCACTCACTCTCAGTAGACTACACTGTCTGTTACTTAGCAAGTTAAAGTGAAACGAAAGCTCTCTCAAGTAAAAATGAGAAAATTGTTAATTTCAGGGAAAACTAAAAGTTGTATCAGGAAGGAAATAAATCATAATACCATCTTGTTCAGAATTGAATAGTCATAATAGTGTAAAATTGTGGTAAATCTGTTTTTGAAGAACTGAGAGGGTAACTGATTATTTTCCATATTAGGAACTCAATAGATAATATATAAAATTAGCTAATAAGTTGAAATATGAGCGTATTATTTGCAAACATGGAGATAGAAAAACAAGAAGCAGCTTGAAACGTTGGAATTTGTCTTTAGGAAGAACTCAGGAGTAGAAGAGGCAGAGGACTGCTGTTTTATGTTAATGTCTTATAGTACCATGTGACTCTTATTTTGAAAAAATAAGAAAATTCATACATTTTTGTAGTTGGGATATTGGAAGGGGTTAGGAGGGAGATGTATGAACTTTCTCTTTGTTCACCTCTTTGTTTCATTCATTATGACAAATCACCACTTTTATGATATAAGAACTTAAAAAAAATAAAAACACCCTTATGATTTTATTTTCTATTTCATGATAATAGTTTTGCACTGAATCTTTTTGATAGGCATATAAACCTTCACTTAGAAAAAGTTCTACCTTTCATCTATCTACTTTATGATTTCCCGCTGATAGAAAACTTGGCAGAAACTGTTTTCTAAAAAGAACTGGCTCCTTTAAATAGGTCACAGTGGGTATACAGAGCGATTCACAACCAGGGATAGGAAATGTTATTACATAGCTTTTTTGGTCACCAAAGTCCATGGTTGGAGACAGTTTTCTAGTTAGGCTCTTTTTCAACATTTGGGTCAGGAACCACCAAGACCTTCCTCCTGGATCTCTTATTCTCTTCTTGGGCCTTATATTTATTTTTACTGTATACTTTAAGAAAATACAGCCAAAATATGAGACCTTTTTGTTATCTAGTTCACATTGGACCAATCTTTAAGAAAAAGTGAGAGCTACTATTTATTGAGGGGCTTCCCTGGCAGCTCAGTGGTAAAAAACCTCCCTTCAATGCAGGAGATGCAGGGTTGATCCCTCGGTCAGGAAGATGGCATGGAGAAGAACATGGCAACCTGCTCCAGTGTTCTTGCCTGGGAAATCCCATGGACAGAGGAGCCTAACAGGCTGTATAGTCCATGGGGGTCACAAAAGAGATGTACTTGACTTAGTGACTAAATAATAACTATTTATTGAGCACTTAAGGTGTGTCAGTCGAGAAGAAAATAGCAACCCATCCAGTATTCTTGCCTGGAAAATCATATGGACAGAGGAGCCTGACGGACTATAGTCCATGGGGTTACAAAAGAGTCATACTTGACTTAGAGACTAAACAACAACTATTTATTGAGCACTTAATGTGTGTCAGTGGAAGAGGAAATAGCAACCCACTCCAGTATTCTTGCCTGGAAGATCCTATGGACAGAGAAGCCTGGTGGGCTACAGCCCCTGGGGTCACAAGAGTCACTGAACATTAGTCGCTAAGGACACAACTTAGCAACTAAGCCACCACCACCAAGCTGTGTCAGACACTGACAGTTATTGAGCAAGTCTGTAAGGGGTGTGTATGTTCACAGGGAAAAAATGGTGATGTGATAAAAAGGGTACTTGAGTTAGTGGAAAGTGCTATATTAAGATTCATAACCTCAGATCCCTACTATATTGTGTATCTATGTGTATGTACTGTATTGTACTATCTTCTGTGGGATGTAGTACTCTATTGTACTGTTACCTTACGCATGTCATTTCTCTATATTAGTCCTAAATTCCTGCTTGTACAGAATGGGAAGGTTCAATTAGATCAATAGTTCTCAATCCTTAGTATGCACTGGAATTACTTAGTGTGCTTGTTACAAAGGTGGCTTCCTGTGGCCTCATTCCCATGATGTATTGTAGATACCCTGTGAATTATATCCTCTGTGAATTGGATTCACTGTGTGTGGAAAGAAATATATGTATGTATATATATATTTTTCTTAGATTTTGACTGCACTGGGTATTATGGCATGGGACTTCACTTGTTTTGGCAGTGGGCTCTGGAGCATGCGGTCTAACTAGTTGCAGCTCTCTGGCTCTCTAGTTGTGGCACTCAGGCTTAGTTGCCCCGAGTCATGTGGGATCTTACTTCCCCAACCAGGGATGGAACCTGAATCCCCTGCACTGGAAGGTGGATTCTCAGCCACTGGACCATAGGGGATGTCCCTGAAATAGATGTTTTTAATAAGCTCCTTTGGTGATTTTGATACATGTGGTTCTTGAATCACACCTGGACTAATCTTAGGCACAATGATCTTTTCTAGCTCCAACTTTCTTTAACACAGTACCATGACATTGGTAGGGATTTGATTGAAAGGAGAAGCAGGGATTCAAGGAAAGATTTCTCTTATTCATTAATTCAAGTCAGCAATTATTTGTCTATTCTGTGTCTGTTGACCCACTGTTCAGTTTTTCCTATATGTTCTATTGATTTTGGTCACCTGGGAAGTAATTGGGTAATGATCAGCCTATGAAGAAAACTGTATTTTAGTGTGCCATCCTCAGTTGTATCTCACTCTTTGCATCTCCATGGACTGTAGCCTGCCAGGCTGTTCATGGAATCTCCCAGGCAAGAATACTGTAGTAAGTTGTGTTTCTTACCTCAGGGGATCTTCTTGACCCAGGCATCAAACCCATGCCTCTTGTGTCTCCTGCACAGTCAGGTGGATTCTTTACCATGGCACCACCTGGGAAATCCAGTGTATTTTAATATCTGCACATTAAATTAGAAATTGATTTTAGAAGCTGTGAAATTACAGTAGCTAGAGTGCAAATGACCCAAATGTCCATGAAATTATGAATGGATAAACAAATGGGAGTGTATACATATAATGGGATATTAATGGTCATAAGAAATAAATGAAATACTGATACCTGGTAAAAAGTGAGTGAATTTTGAAAACAAAATGCTAAGTGAAGGAAACCAGAAACAAAAGGCCACATATTATATGATTCCAAAGAAATCATATCATATAATATGAAATGCTCAGAATAGAAATCTGATCAATGCAAAGAAATAGAAGAAAACAATAGAATAGGAAAGACTAGAGATCTCTTCAAGAAAATTAGAGGTACCAAAGAACATTTCATGCAAAGATGGGCACAATAAAGGACAGAAAATGTATGGACCTAACAGAAGCAGAAGATATTAAGAGGTGCCAAGAATACACAGAAAAACTATATAAAAACGATCTTAATGACCCAGATAACCATGATGGTGTGATCACTCACCTAGAGGCAGACATCCAGGAGGGTGAAATCAAGTGGGTCTTGGGAAGCATCACTACGAACAAAGCAAGCGGAGGTGATGGAATTCCAGCTGAGCTCAAATCCTAAAAGATGATGCTGTGAAAGTGCTGCACTCAGTATGCCAGCAAATTTGGAAAACTCAACAATGGCCACAGGACTGGAAAAGGTCAGTTTTCATTCCAATCCCGAAGAAAGACAATGCCAAAGAATGTTCAAACTACTGCACAATTGCGCTCATCTCACATGCCAGCAAAGTAATGCTCAAATTCTCCGGAGTAGTCTTCAACAGGACCTGAACTGAGAACTTCCAAATGGTCAAGCTGAATTTAGAAAAGACAGAAGAAACACATCAAATTGCCAACATCCATTGGATCATTGAAAAAGCAAGAGATTTCCAGAAATATATCTTCCTCTGCTTTATTGACTATGCTAAAGCCTTTGACTGTGTGGATCACAACAAATTGTGGAAAATTATTAAAAGATGTGAATACCAGACCACCTTACCTGCCTCCTGAGAAATCTTTATGTAGGACAAGAAACAACAGTTAGAACCAGACAATGGAACAACGGACCGGTTCCAAACTGGGAAATGAGTATGTCAAGGGTGTATATTGTCACCCTGCTTATTTAACTTATATGCAGAGTACAGCATAAGAAATGCTGGACTTGATGAAGTATAAGCTTGACTCAAGATTGCCAGGAAAAATATCAATAACCTCAGATATGCAGATAACCCCACTCTTATGTGGTGTCACATAAGGCGGAAAGTGAAGAGGAACTAAAGAACCTCTTGATGAAGGTGAAAGAGAAGAGTGAAAAAGCTGGCTTAAAACTCCACATTGAAAAAACTAAGATCATGGCATCCAGTCCCATCTCTTAATGTCAAATAGATGGGGAAACAATGGAAACAGTGGGAGACTTTATTTCTGTGGGGTTCCAAAACACTGCAGTTCAGATAGTGACTGCAGCCATGAAATTAAAAGACGCTTGCTTCCTGGAAGAAAAGCTGTGACCAAACTAGACAGCATATTAAAATGCAGAGACATTACTTTGCCGACAGAGGTCCATCTAGTCAAACCTATGGTTCTTCCAGTAGTCACGTATGGATGTGAGAGTTGGACTGTAAAGAAAGCTGAGTGCCAAAGAATTGATGCTTTTGAACTGTGGTGTTGCAGAAGACTCTTGAGAGTCCCTTGGACTACAAGGAGATCCAACCAGTCAATCTTAAAGGAAATAAGTCCTGAATATTCATTGGAAGGACTGATGCTAAAGCTGAAACTGCAATACTTTGGCCACCTTATTTGAAAAATTGACTCCTTGGAAAAGACCCTGATGCAGAAAAGATTGGAGGCAGGAGGAGAAGGGGATGTCAGAGGATGAGATTGTTGGATGACATCACTGACTCGATGGACATGAGTTTGAGCAAGCTCTGGGAGATAGTGATGGACAGGAAGCCTGATATACTGCAGTCCGTGGAGTCACAAAGAGTCAGACATGACTGAGGAACTGAACTGAACAGAATAAGAAAATCAATAGTGATAATAAGTAGGTTAGGGCTTGCCTAAGTCTGGGCTTGTGGCATGGAGTTGGGTCATTGGGGAGTCATTTTTAACTGACATGGAGGTTTTTTTGGAGTGAGAAAAATGTCTAAGATTGACTGTAGTGTGGATTGCACAAATCTGTGGATATATATATATATATATATTGAAGGAACTGTAAAATTGTTATCTGTTTACCAAACTGGAAGAAAATATACCAACTCTTAATATCAATGGAAAATCAAACTCATGGTTCAGTTAAGTTCAGTTGCTCAGTCGTGTCCGACTGTTTGTGACCCCATGGACTGCAGTACGCCATGCTGCCCTGTTCATCACCAACTTCCAGAACTTGCTGAAACTCATGTCCATCGAGTCAGTGATGCCATGCATCAATCTCATCCTCTCTTTTCCTCTACTCCTGCCTTCAGTCTTTGCCGCATCAGGGTCTTTTCAAATGAGTCAGTTCTTTGCATCAGGTGGCCAAAGTGTTGCAGTTTCAGCTTTAGCATCAGTCCTTCCAATGAATATTCTGGACTGATTTCCTTAAGGATTGACTGGTTGGATCTCCTTGTAGTCCAAGGGACTGTCAAGAATCTTCCACAATACTACAGTTCAAAATCATCAATTCTGTGGTGCTCAGCTTTCTTTATAGTCCAACTCTCATATCCATACATGACTACTGGAAAAAATATAGTTTTGACTAGACAGAGCTTTGTCGGCAAACTGTCTCTGCTTTTCAATATGCTGTCAAGGTTGGTCATAGCTTTTCTTCCAAGGAGCAAGTGTCTTTTAATTTAATGGCTGCAGTCACCGTCTGCAGTGATTTTGGAGTCCTCCCCCCCCCTCCAAAATAAAGTTTCTCACATTTTCTATTGTTTCCCATCTATTTGCCATTAGGTGATGGGACTGCATGCCATGATCTTGGTTTTTTCAATGTTGAGTTTTAAGTCAACTTTTTCATTTTCATCAAGAGGCTCTTTGGTTCCTCTTCACTTTTTTCCATAAGGGTGGTGTCATCTGCATATCTAAGGTTATTGATATTTCTCCTGGCAATCTTGATTCCAGGTTGTATTTCATCCAGCCCAGCATTTCTCATGATGTACTCTGTATATAAGTTAAATAAGCAGTGTGACAATATACAGCCTTGACGTACGCCTTTCCCAATTTGGAACCAGTCCATTTTTCCATTGTCTAACTGTTGCTACTGGACCTGCATACAGATTTCTCAGGAGGCAGATAAGATGTTCTGGTATTCCTATCTCTTGAAGAATATTCTGCAGTTTGTTGTGTTCCATACAGTCAAAGGCTTTGGAATACTCAAAAGCAGAAGTAGATGTTTTTCTGGAACTCTTGCTTTTTTGATTATTCAGTGGATATTGGCAATTTGATCTCTGGTTCCTCTGCTTTTTCTAAATCCAGCTTGACCCTCTGGAAGTTCATGGTTCACAACTGTTGAAGCCTGGCTTGGAGAATTTTGAGGATTAGTTTGCTAGTGTGTGAGATGAGTGCAGTTGTGCCGTAGTTTGAACATTCTTTAGCATTGCCTTTCTTTGGGATTGTAATGAAAACTGACTTTTTCCAGTCCTGTGGCCACTGCTGAGTCCTCCAAATTTGTTGGAATATTTAGTGCAGCACTTTCACAGCATCATCTCATCTTTTAGGATTTGAAATAGCTCAACTGGAATTCCATCATCTCCACTAGCTTTCTTAATAGTGATGCTTCCTAATGCCTACTTGACTTTGCATTCCAGGGTTTGTGATTCTAGGTGAGTGATCACACCATCATGGTTATCTGGGCCATGATGATCTTTTTCATGTAGTTCTGTGTATTCTTGCCACCTCTTCTTAATATCTTCTGCTTCTTTTATGTCCATATCATTTCTGTCCTTTACTGTGCCCATCTTTGCCTGAAATGTTACTTTGGCATCTCTGATTTTCTTGAAGAGATCTCTAATCTTTCCCATTCTGTTGTTTTCCTCTGTTTCTTTGCACTGATCACTGAGGAAGGCTTTCTTATCTCTCCTTGCTATGCTTTGGAACTCTACATTCAAATGGATTTATCTTTCCTTTTCTCCCTTTCCGTTAGCTTCTCTTCTTTCCTCAGCTATTTGTAAGGCCTCCTCAGACAACCATTTTGCCTTTTTGCCTTTCTTTTTCTTGGGGATGGTCTTGATCACTGCCCCCTGTACAGTGTCACAAACCTCTGCCCATAGATCATCAGGCACTCTGTTTATCAGATCTAGTCTCTTAAATCTATTTCTCACCTCCACTGTAAAGTCATAAGGGATTTGATTTAGGTCATGCATGAATGGTCTAGTGGTATTCCCTGCTTTCTTCAATTTAAGTCTGAATTTCACAATAAGGATTTCATGATCTGAGCCACAGTCAGCTCCCGTTCTTATTTTTGCTGACTGTATAGAACTTCTTCATCTTCGGTTGCAAAAGAATATAATCAATCTGATTTTCCTATTGATCATGTGTAGTGTTTTCTCTTGTGTTGTTCGAAGAGGGTGTTTGTTTTGACTAGTGCTTTCTCTTGGCAAAGCTCTGTTAGCCTTTGCCCTGCTTCATTTTATACTCAAAGGCTGAGCTTGCCGGTTACTCCAAGTATCTCTTGACTTCCTACTCTTGAATTCCAGTCCTCTATGATAAAAAGGTCATCTTTTTTGGTTTTGGGTCTAGAAATTCTTGTCGGTCTTCATGGAGCTCATGGTAGCTTTACCTTTTTTTTTCCCTTTTATACACATATTTATATCACTGCATGTGTGCATGCTAAGTCACTTTAGGCATGTCAGACTCTGTGGAATCTTATGGACTGTAGTCAGCCAGCCTCCAATGTCCATGGGATTCTCCAGGCAAGAGTACTGAAGTGGGTTGCTATGTCATCCTCCAGGGCATCTTCCCGACCCAGGGATCTAACTTGTATCTCTTATGTCTCCTGCATTGGCAGGAGAGTTCTTTACCAGAAGCACCAAAGCAGTTTCTTTGTCCAGTGGTATGTAAAGCTTGGTTGTGTTTGCTTTAGTTATATTCAAGTATTTTTGTCCAGTTACAAACAATACCAACTGGTTTGGTGCTTTCTGCCTTGTCTGTTAGTGTAGTTGTGTAAATGGTGGCAGAGTGTGAATGCTTTAAAAAGAGATATTAAAATAGAGTGCTGCAATGTAGTATAACTTAGGCAGAAAGTGGTACACTTGAATAAAAATTTTCAAATGTATTCTTTAAATCCCTGTCTTCCATGGGTTAGTGATCCCTCTTCTATTGCCCCAGGAAGAGTTTAGGTGTTTTTTACCTTCCATTCTTCATTCTGCAATGTAAGGTTTAGTGTCCAGGAAGTTGACCATTGTTTCTCTATTTGAAAATGCATGAACTTAAAAAAATAATTTGTTTTAATTGGAGGCTAATTACTTTACAAGATTATGGTATTTTTTCCCATCCATTGACATGAATCACCCATGGGTGCACATGTGTCTCCCCATCCTGAAACCCCTCCCACCACCCTCCCCCCCCCATCCCTCTCAGTTGTCCCAGAGCACTGGCTTTGAGTGTTCTGCTTCATGCATCAAACTTGCACTGCTCATCTCTTTTACATATGGTAATATACATGTTTCAATGCTATTCTCTCAAATCATCCCACCCTCACATTCTCCCACATAGACCAAAAGTCTGTTCCTTACATCTGTGTCTCGTTTCCTGTCTTGCATATAGGGTCATCATTACTGCCTTTCTAAATTCCATATATATATGCATTAATATGCTGTATTGGTGTTTCTCTTTCTGACTTACTTCACTCTGTATAATAGGCTCCAGTTTCATCCACCTCATTAAAACTGATTCAATTGCATTCTTTTCATGGTTGAGTAATATTCCATTGGGTATATGTACCACATATGGATAACTTCCTTATCCATTCATCTGCCAGTGGACATCTAGGTTGCTTCTGTGTCCTAGCTATTGTAAACAGTGCTATGATGAACACTGGGGTACATGTGTCTCTATCCATTCTGGTTTCTTCTGTGTGTATCCCCAGCAGTGGGATTGCTGGATCCTTAGTTCAGTTCAGTTGCTCAGTCGTGTCTGACTCTTTGTGACCCCATGGACTGCAGCATGCCAGGCCTCCCTGTCCATTACCAACTCCGGGAGTTTATTCAAACTCATGTCCTTTGAGTCTGTGATGCCATCCAACCATCTCATCCTCTGTTGTCCCCTTCTCCTCCTGCCTTCAGTCTTTCCCAGCATTAGGGTCTTCTCAAATGAGTCAGCTTTTTGCATCAGGTGGCCAAAGTACTGGAGTTTCAGCTTCAATGTCAGTCCTTCCAATGAACATTCAGGACTGATTTCCTTTAGGATGGACTGGTTGGATCTCCTCGCAGTCCAAGGGACTCTCAAGAGTTTTATCCAACACCACAGTTCAAAAGCATCAATTCTTTGGCACTCAGCTTTCTTTATAGTCCAACTCTCACATTGATATGTGACTATTGGAAAAACCATAGCCTTGACTAGATGAACCTTTGTTGGCAAAGTAATGTGTCTGCTTTTTAATATGCTATCTAGGTTGGTCATAACTTTTCTTCCAAGGAGTAAGTCTCTTTTTATTTCCTGACTGCAGTCACCATCTGCAGTGATTTTTGAGAGCCCCCAAATAAAGTCTGCTACTGTTTCCACTGTTTCCCCATCTATTTGCCATGAAGTGATGGGACCGGATGCCATGATCTTAATTTTCTGAATGTTGAGCTTTAATCCAACTTTTTCACTCTCCTCTTTCACTTTCATCAAGAGGTTCTTTAGTTCTTCTTCACTTTCTGCCATAAGGGTGGTGTCATCTGCATATCTGAGGTTATTAATGTTAGTCCCAGCAATTTTGATTCCAGCTTGTGCTTCCTCCAGCCCAGCGTTTCTCATGATGTACTCTGCATATAAGTTAAATAAGCAGTGTGAGAATATACAGCTTTGACGTGCTTCTTTTCTTATTTGGAACGAGTCTGTTGTTCCATATCCATTTATAACTGTTGCTTCCTGACCTGCATACAGATTCTCAAGAGGCAGGTCAGGTGGTCTGGTATTCCCATCTCTTTCAGAATTTTCCACAGTTTGTGGTGATCCACACAAAGGCTTTGGTATAGTCAATAAAGCAGAAATAGATGTTTTTCTGGAACTCTCTTGCTTTTTTGATGATCCAGCAGATGTTGGCAATTTGATCTCTGGTTGCTCTGCCTTTTCTAAATCCATCTTGAACATCTGGAAGTTCACGGTTCACATATTGTTGAAGCCTGGCTTGGAGAATTTTGAACATTACTTTGCTAGCATGTGAGATGAGTGCATTTGTGCAATAGTTTGAGCATTCTTTGAGCATTCTTTGACATTACCTTTCTTAGGGATTGGAATGAAAACTGACCTTTTCCAGTCCTGTGGCCACTGCTGAGTTTTCCAAATTTGCTTGCATATTGAGTGCAGCACTTTCACAGCATCATCTTTTAGAATTTGAAATAGCTCAACTGGAATTCCATCACCTCCACTAGCTTTGTTCATAGTGATGCTTCCTAAGGCCCACTTGACTTCACATTCCAGGATCTCTGGCTCTAGGTAAGTGATCACACCATCATGATTATCTGGGTTGTGAAGATCTTTTTTGTACAGCTCTTCTGTGTATTCTTGCCACCTCTTCTTAATATCTTCTCCTTCTGTTAGGTCCATACCATTTCTGTCCTTTATGCTGGATCCATATGCTGGATCATATGGCAGTTCTATTTTCAGTTTTTTAAGGTATCTCCACACAATTTTCCATAGTGGCTGTCCTAGTTTGCATTCCCACCAACAGTGTAAGAGGGTTCCCTTTTCTCCATACCTCTCCAGCATTTATTCTTTGTAGACTTTTTGATGGTGGCCATTCTGACCATTGTGATATGGTACCTCATTTTAGTTTTGATTTTCATTTTTCTAATAATGAGTGATGTTGAGCATCTTTTCATGTGTTTGTTAGCCATTTGTATGTCTTCTTTGGAGGAATGTCTGTTTAGTTCTCTGGCCCACTTTTTTGTTGAGTTGTTTATTTTTCTGTTATTGAGCTACATGTGCTGCTTGTATTTTTTTGAGATTAATTCTCTGTTAGTCATTTCAGTTGTTCTTATTTTCTCCCATTCTGATGATGGCCTTTTCACCTTGCTTATAGTTTCCTTCATTGTGCAAAAGCTTTTAAGTTTCATTAGGTCCCATTTGTTCAGTTTTGTTTTTATTTCCATTCCTTTGGAAGGTGGGTCCTTAGAGGATCTTGCTGTGATTTGTGTCAGAGAGTGTTCTGCCTGTGTTTTCATCTAAGAGTTTTATAGTTTTTGGTCTTACATTTAGGTCTTTAATTCATTTTGAGTTTATTTTTGTGTACGGTGTTAGAAAGTTTTCTGGATTCATACTTTTAAAGATGATTGACCAGTTTTCCAAGCACCACTTGTTAAAGGGATTGTCTTTTCTCCATTGTATATTCTTGCCTCTTTTGTCAAAGATAAGTTGTCCATAAGTGTGTGGATTTATCTCTGGGATTTCTAGTCCTATGGCCACTGTTGAGTCTTCCAAATTTGCTGGCATATTGAGTGCAGGTCTTTAACAGCATCATCTTTTTAGGATTTGAAATAGATCAGCTGGAATTCCATCACCTCCTCTATCTTTGTTTATAGTGATTCTTCCTATGGCCCACTTTAGCTGTCTTATACTACCACCCTCACAGATGCTCAGATATATCCCTAGAGAAGATCTTTACTCAGTATACCTGGGGCTGTGGGATAGGCATGTGCATTCTTATAAAACTCCTTGGGGATACTGATGGCTACCTCTTAAATAAGGTCTACTGTTCTAGCTAGTGATTCGCAAACTTCATTGTATATCAGAGTGACCTGGAGGAAGGGGACTTATTAAAAATGAAACTGCAAGTGGCACCCCTAGAAATGCACCACTACTATAAGTCTGCTGATGAGGGCCCAGGAATCACTTTTTTATTTATTTATTTATTTATTTTTTCAGTGGGTTTTGTCATACATTGACATGAATCAGCAATAGATTTACACGTATTCCCCATCCCGATCCCCCCTCCCACCTCCCTCTCCACCCGATTCCTCTGGGTCTTCCCAGTGCACCAGGCCCGAGCACCTGTCCCATGCATCCCACCTGGGCTGGTGACCTGTTTCATCATAGATAATATGAATAGATATTATGAAAAGATATTATTATGAAAAGATATTATGAATAGATATTATGAAAAGATAATATGGAAAGACAGCAAAACTAAACAAAAGGAATCACTTTTAAATAGAATTCCTCCAGGTCATCTTGATGTAGGTGATCTGCAGATCACCCTTTGGGAAACATGGCTACAGAGAAATCACATTTACACGTTGTTAAGGACTGTAGGTTTGTGTCCCTGCCCCCATTCATATGTTGAAACATTAACCCCTTCCCCCTAATGTGACGGTATTCAGAGCAAGGCCTTTGGAGGTAATTAGGTTTAGATATGTTTTGATGGGACGCACCGCCCCCTCCCGCCCCCCCCCCCCCATGGAATTAGTGCCCGAACAAGAAGAGGAAGAGAAACTAGAGCTCACTGACTCTCTTCCCCATGCAAGGGCACTGTGTGAAAGCCGCTGTATGCAAGCTAAAGAAGGGCTCTCACGAAAAACAGAGTCTACTGGCTCCTTTGTCTTAGACATCACAACCTCAAGTACTGTGAGAAATAAATTCCTGTTGTTTAAGTCACCCAGTCTATAGTATTTTGTAATGGCAGCCCAAGCCAACCACATCACCCTCTTCCTTCTTCACTGTGTTTGTCTAGAGTAACAATCTTAAGATTTCCCAGGTATTATTCAAGTGGCCAGTGCCACACAGTTAGTAAATGCTACTGACTCACTTTTACTGAAACAAAAGAACCAAGTTACAAAACATTTTTTTTCAGTCTTAGTAAGGAATTAGCACAAATATGTATCCTGAGCAAGAGTCTGTGATTGTAAGGTGGCTGCAGGGGATATTGAACCAAGAAAAGTCAATTAACTGTGAGGGAAGAGAAGCTTTGACAATAGAAATCATGCTATTGACCCTTGGGTCATTAGTACTGTGCCCCAGTCAACTGAGCTTACTCACCAATAACCACAAGAAAAATATGGGAAGAAGGAAGCAGGATTGCTTCGAGTTTGATTCATTATGTAGCTGGTGCTTAATGAGCTTGGTGATTTTTTTTTTTCTTTTTAGTGACAAAGTGTTCTATGTGATTGCTTTGAAATATATTTCTATTCTATCATGCCTGAAAAGAGAAAAATGAGGACTTTGAGGAACTTTGAATCCTCATCTATCCTTAGCCTATGCTGCACAGCACCTGGCACTCCACTCATTGTAGACACCAAACCTTCCATTCATTGTGATTTTCTAGGCCTCTATAGCATTTTGAAAACCCACTAACTTCTAAGTAGCTTAATGCCTGATGCCCCTTTCTCATTCACTTAGGCTTCTTGTCTCCTATATTTCTTGAACCTTGCCTTTTTTCAGTTCAGTTTCAATTCAGTTGTCTCAATGCTTGAATATTTGCTTTGGGTCACCGAATTTCTTGAGCTATGCATACCATTGAGACATGGGGAAAGAGAGGAAAAGTATTTTCAAGAGGGAAAAATATTTCCAAGACATGACAAATAGAGATAATTGTCAAATAGAGAATGAAAGTTGTTGTTTTTTCATTTTCGTGTTGACTTGAAATATAGTTGTTCAGTCTGCCTTTTGGAGCTACTGAGAAAATATTCAATGTTGTATATTAGTTACTTATAGTTAGCTTTATATTTTTGTCCCCCATAGACATAACTTCATCTCTTAATACCACATGATACAGGATATATTTTTCTATTTTGTGACGTAGAGTTTGGGGGTTTAATTATTAGTAAATAATGTCATGTGTAAAGACTCAAAGAGAGGTAATACCTTCAGCGAAGAAAAACCATTAGCAGTTGCATGAACCAGGATCTAGCCTATAGCTTAAAAGATTAAAAAATATATAAAGGTTGCAAAAATAAAAGTAAAAAATGGTAACAACTTGAGACATTTTGTTGTGAAAATAAATGACCTGCTGGCTATAATGAGATCCTCTAGTTTGAAACCTATAAGATTCAACCTTAATTCCTAGAGTGAAATAAAAGGCTGGCAGAAATTTTAACAAGTTATCACTTTCTCACTGACATTAATGGGGAGAGGAGGCATTATCTCACATAAATTGTTAACATTGGCAACAGAGAGAAAAGTAAATTCGAATTAGTATACTATTCCTTCTTTCCAGCACCTGTCTTAGCCTGAGTTGGGTCTTTATCCTTGACACAATTATCAGAGTAGTTTGAATATTTTACTACAAGGCTTTTCTTATGTTTGTTTGAAAATCACCACTTATTGAATGAATGAGACTCTTGTTTTTATCTAGATGGAACATTCTCAGAAAGATGATAGGTGCTGTAAATCATATTCCCTCTTTTCCCATCTAACTAGAATCAAGTGTTGTACCACAAATGATCAGGAAAGAGACACCAGTACATGAGCTACTTGCTTTAAAAAAATACAGCACATTCCAGGAAAGACAAACTATGACCTGAATCTTATTAGCATGATTAAGGTATGTCAAGAGTACCGGGATGTGGGTCAGGAGACTTAAATTTTAGGATGGGCTCTGCCACTGACTACCTGTGTGATCTCACACAGATCCTTTTTGACCTCAGTGTTTTGACTTATTTCCAAGGACAGAGATTGGTGTAGATGACTACTTAGTTCCCTCATAGTTTTAAAAGCCCATGATTCTGTGCATTACATTGCTATCTGTAATATGGTTTTGTTCCCTCTGTTTGTTCATGCCCCTTCCTCTAATCTCACTGAGTATCTTTAATACACAGGTGATAGAACATATTGACCTTTATTCTGTAAAATAGAAGTTTTTCATAATGCAAGTGATTTCTAAGGATGCAGGACTTTTCTGTATCCCATTACTAGGAAACATACACACATACACAAAATGAAAATAATTATATGCTACAGATTGCTGGACAAATATCTGACCTACTACTTTCTGCTTTCTCTTTGCTTTATGAGTTTGTCTGCTTCCACTCCTTTTACTTTGAAAGTTTTCAGGAAAACATGAATAGTATTAATATTGGATTAGCATTAAACAGCAAAGAAGAGAGGCTTGAACATTTCTCTCTTCCCACTCCCCTCAATCCCCATCACCAACAAAAGGATACAGAAACACAAAAAAGACAAGTGCTACAGTACATCTCTGTGCCTTCCCTAAGCATGCATACATGATATACCATAGTCTATCAGATTGTTTCCATATTTGTCATAGCTTTAAGTCATAAGTCATTTCAATACAGATAATACTTGTGAATAAGCTGTAAAAACTCACCAAGTTACATGGAAGCTGTACCTGTGACAGCTTACTGTCATGAATGATGAAATAGCCTTTGTGTAAAAGGCAATTGCGTTGTTTGTATAAAAAGAAATGAGCCTTCCTAGGTGTCTTCCATCTCTGATGATGGTTTTTTAAACAGGAAAGCTTCTATAGAGTGATGTTAGGCCATATATTTCATTTCAACTTTCATATACAGTTGTAGTTGTGGGGGAAAAACATTTTAATCAGTTTCTGCATGAAGGTCTGATAACACTGTGAGCAAAAGTAATTTCTTTATGATAATATCAAAACAGAAGCATTGCTGGACTTAAATTTTGAAGCATGTTTCCCTTATGTGCAATATGATTATATGCATGACTTAATAGAATCTGGGAATATGTCTTATTTATACTACTGGTAAACTCAAGAAACTCTCTTCCTTTCAATACCTGAAGTTCTTATTTTGGCTAAGACCAGATGATACTGTGTCATGGGATATAAATTAAGCTATTTTTAAATAATGTTTAGGAACTGTTTTAGGTCTTTGGGGTTTTATTTGCTAAACTGAAGCAGTATTGGCATCTTTTATAGCTTAGAAGATGTCATATGGTTTTTTTAGATGCCCTTGTGTTATGTGTATGAGAATGTGTGTGAATCATTTGAAATAATGCAGTGAAGCAGAAGCATTCATAATAAAAATGAATAATGGGGAAAATAGAATTTAATCTTTCATGAACATTTCTAGTATGGTGTAGACAGAAAAGAATATTTTAAATGTTCTCTAGCCAATGAAACATAGTGTAGTAGACAAAGCCCCTATCCCAATGATATCTAAAAGTGATAGAGTAGTTCCACATGGTGTTTGTGAACCACATTGATCAGAAGAGAAGATTATCTAACAATGTGGGCAAAAACATTACCTGTCCTTAATATCTAGTTGGAATCCCTAAAAAGCAGAATTACTATCTTTCAACATCTGTAAGGCTATTGACATTGGAAAAGTATAATGGTGACTATATATTTTTATGTTATATCGCCAGTCCTCTGGGTCACTCCATCTCAGAGCTGCTTAATCTACTTTGATCAAATAACAATTTTAACCTTACTTATAGTTTCCTTTGTAGTGCAAAAGCTTTTAAGTTTCATTAGGTCCCATTTGTTTAGTTTTGCTTTTATTTCCAATATTCTAGGAGGTGGGTCATAGAGGATCTTGCTGTGATTTATGTCGGAGAGTGTTTTGCCTATGTTCTCATCTAGGAGTTTTATAGTTTCTGGTCTTACATTTAGATCTTTAATCCATTTTGAGTTTATTTTTGTGTATGGTGTTAGAAAGTGTTCTAGTTTCATTCTTTTGCAAGTGGTTGACCAGTTATCCCAGCACCGCTTGTGAAAAGACAGCCCTCAGATTGGGAGAAAATAATAGCAAATGAAGAAACAGACAAAGGATTAATCTCAAAAATATACAAGCAACTCCTGCAGCTCAATTCCAGAAAAATAAATGACCCAATCAAAAAATGGGCCAAAGAACTAAACAGACATTTCTCCAAAGAAGACATACAGATGGCTAACAAACACATGAAAAGATGCTCAACATCACTCATTATTAGAGAAATGCAAATCAAAACCACAATGAGGTACCATTACTCGCCAGTCAGGATGGCTGCTATCCAAAAGTCTACAAGCAATAAATGCTGGAGAGGGTGTGGAGAAAAGGGAACCCTCTTACACTGTTGGTGGGAATGCAAACTAGTACAGCCACTATGGAAAACAGTGTGGAGATTCCTTAAAAAACTGGAAATAGAACTGCCATATGACCCAGCAATACCACTTCTGGGCATACACACTGAGGAAACCAGATCTGAAAGAGACACGTGCACCCCAATGTTCATCACAGCACTGTTTATAATAGCCAGGACATGGAAGCAACCTAGATGCCCATCAGCAGATGAATGGATAAGGAAGCTGTGGTACATATACACCATGGAATATTACTCAGCCGTCAAAAAGAATTCATTTGAACCAGTTCTAATGAGATGGATGAAACTGGAGCCCCTTATACAGAGTGAAGTAAGCCAGAAAGATAAAGAACATTACAGCATACTAACACATATATATGGAATTTAGAAAGATGGTAACGATAACCCTATATGCAAAACAGAAAAAGAGACACAGAAATACAGAACAGACTTTTGAACTCTGTGGGAGAAGGTGAGGGTGGGATGTTTCAAAAGAACAGCATGTATACTATCTATGGTGAAACAGATCACCAGCCCAGGTGGGATGCATGAGATAAGTGCTCGGGCCTGGTGCACTGGGAAGACCCAGAGGAATCGGGTGGAGAGGGAGGTGGGAGGGGGGATCGGGATGGGGAATAAGTGTAAATCTATGGCTGATTCATATCAATGTATGACAAAAAAAAATTTTTTAAAAATTAAAAAAAAAATAACAATTTTAAAAGAAATTAGTCACTTTCAGGTATCTTGGGGCCTGTAGAAATATTTGAAGTAATTTTCATTTTGTCTTTGAGGGTCAAATATAATTATTTTTGAAATATATTGGCAAGTGTAATATACAGCACAGGGAATATAGTCAATGATATTGTAAACTTTGTATGCTGCATAATCTATAAAAATAGTGAATCATGTTGTACATCTGAAAAAAATATGATATTACAAGTCAACTATTCTTTCATAAAATATTATATCTAAGTCCAGTGCCAGGAGAACTTCAAATCCAAAAACATGGATTCCATCAATAAGCAATTGAATAACTTTCAGAAAATCAACTAGAAGTTTCAGCCACAATTACCTTGTCTGTAAAATTGAGGAACTAAAACTATGTGAGGTATTATGATAACCTTTTAATCTACCTGCCTCAGGATTCAGCCTCACCTTCAACTTTGCATCCCTGTTGACAAAAATAACATACAAAGCTATTTAATCCCTTCCATTGGTTGTTACAAATCCCTTACTATAGTTATTTTCTCCTCAGCATTCTTTCCTTCTGTCTCCCCACTCTCATTATATGCTCCTCCTATACCAAATAGTTTGAGATTTTCCAACTATACCACACTTTTTTTTTGTTCTTTTCTGCCTTCCTTAGTGATCAGTGCAAAGAAATAGAGGAAAACAATAGAATGGGAAAGACTAGAGATCTCTTCAAGAAAATTAGAGATACCAAGCGAATATTTCATGCAAAGATGGGCACAATAAAGGACAGAAATGTTATGGACCTAACAGAAGGAGAAGATATTAAGAAGAGGTGGCAAGAATACACAGAAGAACTATACAAAAAAGATCTTCATGACCCAGATGATCACGATGGTGTGATCACTCACCTAGAGCCAGGCATCCTGGAATGCAAAGTCAAGTGAGCCTTAGGAAGCGTCTTTACAAACAAAGCTAGTGGAGGTAATGGAATTTTAGTTGAGCTATTTCAAATCCTAAAAGATGATGCGGTGAAAGTGCTGCACTCAATATACCAGCAAACTTGGAAAACTCAGCAGTGGCCACAGGACTGGAAAAGGTCAGTTTTCATTCTAATCCCAAAGAAAGGCAATGACAAGGAATGCTCAAACTACCGCAGAATTGCACTCATGTCACATGCTAGCAAACTAATGTTCAAAATTCTCCAAGCCAGGATTCAACAATACGTGAACCGTGAACTTCCAGATGTTCAAGATGGATTTAGAAAACTCAGAGGAACCAGAGATCAAATTGCCAACATCTGCTGGATCATCAAAAAATCAAGAGAGTTCCAGAAAAACATCTATTTCTGCTTTATTGACTATGCCAAAGCCTTTGACTGTGTGTATCAAAATAAACGGTGGAGAAATCTAAAAGAATCCTGACCTGACCTGCCTCTTGAGAAATCTGTGTGCAGGTCAGGAAGCAATAGTTAGAACTGGACATGGAACAACAGACTGGTTCCAAATAAGAAAAGTAGTACATCAAGGCTCTATATTGCCACCGTGCTTATTTAACTTATATGCAGAGTACATCATGAGAAACGCTGGGCTGGATGAAGCACAAGCTGGAATCAAGATTGCCGGGAGAAATATCAATAATCTCAGATATGCAGATGACACCACCCTTATAGCAGAAAGTGAAGAAGAACTAAAGAACTAAACTAACTTTCCTCTTGGTGAAAGTGAAAGAGGAGAGTGAAAAAGTTGGATTGAAGCTCAACATTCAGAAAACAAAGATCATGGCATCCGGCCCCATCACTTCATGGCAAATAGATAAGGAAACAGTGGAAAGAGTGGCAGACTTTATTTTTGGGGGGCTCCAAAATCACTGCAGATGGTGACTACAGACATGAAATTAAAAGACACTTGCTCCTCGGAAGGAAAGTTATGACCAACCTAGACAGCATGTTAAAAAAGAGACATTACTTTGCCAACAAAGGTCCATCTAGTCAAGGCTATGGTTTTTCCAGTGGTCATGTAGGGATGTGAGAGTTGGACTATAAAGGAAGCTGAGTGCTGAAGAATTGATGCTTTTGAACTGTGGTGTTGGAGAAGACTCTTGAGAGTCCCTTTGACTGCAAGGAGATCCAACCAGTCCATCCTAAAGGAGATCAGTCCTGAGTGTTCATTGGAAAGACTGATGTTGAAGCTGAAACTCTGATACTTTGGCCACCTAATGTGAACTGACTCATTTGAAAAGACGCTGATGTTGGAAAAGATTGAAGGCAGGAGAAGGACGACAGAAGATGAGATGGTTGGATGGCATCACTGACTCAATGGACATGAGTTTGAGTAAACTCTGGGAGTTGGTTATGTACAGGGAGGCCTGGCATGCTGCAGCCCAAGTGGTTGTAAAGAGTCAGACATGACTGAGCCTCTGAACTGAACGGATGCATCTGAACATGTCCTATTACCCATGCATGGATAACCCTTCAGCAGAACCCCCCATTCCAATACTCCCAATGTATTTAAAGTAGTTTTCAAATTCTGCCTTAGATTTTTTGTTGTCTAGTTACTAATTTGTGACAGAGTCTTTGCCACCCTTTGGACTTTAGCCCACCAGGCTCCTCTGTCCATGAGATTTCCCAGGCAAGAATACTGGAGTGGGTTCCCTTTCCCATATCCAGGGGAATCTTCTCGACCCAGGGATGAAACCCATGTCTTCCTGCATTTGCAGGCAGATTCTTTACCACTGAGCCACCAGCAAAGTCTAGATATGTGCTTCCAGATGAAGGTTTTTGCATCTGTTGGCACCTTTCCCTCTTCTGGGCTACATCTATACTTTGTTCATACTTGTATTATTATATTTATCCTGACTTGTAATGGATTGGTTTCTTATCTGTCTCCTCTTTGATATTCATTATGACAGGGCTCATGCCTTCTCTGCATTTCATCCACAAATACTTAGTGAACATTTGCTTTTGCCAGGCACTGTTCTAGACCTAGAGGGATATAGCAATGAACAAAGCAAGCGAAAATGCCTGTCCTTATGTAGCTTTCCTGTCTTATTTCTCTCTATATCCCTAGAAGCTAACACAAGGACTAGCTTTTCTTATTCTAGGAAAAAAGAAACACTTGTTGGATTGAAGTAAAAAAGAAAAAAAAGGAAAATCATTTTGGCTAAATTTGAAACTCCCTTATCTTCCTCTCCCTTTTTGCCAACACTGTACATGTAATATTGTATACATATATACATAGGATATTATACATACATTAATATTTTATTATAATGTTCAATCATAATATTACATCTTTGTTTATTCCTTTCCTAAATTTCTATACCTTTGTCTCCATCAGTGGTGTCTATCAAACACTACTGTGTATGAAACAGCTTCTGAAAATGCTGTAATGTGTTGGTTGCCTCGTTTAGACCTAGCACACTGAAATAAGTGCTCTTTCATTCCGTCAATCAATCAGTCTTTACTGAGCACCTGGGATTAAGAGGAACTGTGAAAGACACAGTATAAAATTTCAAATCAGATAAATGTACTTCTGCCTCCTTGGAGCTTACAGTTTCTTGGTGAAGACAAGTGGTAAACAAGTAAATAAAAAATATTACACATATGATAACTAATATAGAGATGATGAACACAGTGGTTGATAGAGAGTGATAGGATGAGTGGCCACCTAAAGTAGAATGGTTTAAGGAAGGCATTTCTGAAGAGGTGACATTTAGGTAGAAGTGCATAGGATGAGCAATACCCAACCATGTAAAAAACTGGGAGACCAAGTGTTAAGGGAAAAAGTGACAGCATGTGCCAGGTTTCTAAGATGGCAAAGAGCACCTGAAGAGAAGGCCATGTAGCTGAAGTTAAGATAATAAAGTGAAGTGAAGTAAAATAGGCAGAAGGTAATTAAATTAGAGAAGTAGCAGTGGGGCAAAATAATGTAGTGTCTTACATAATACCATGTTAAGGCATTTAAAGTACTGATAAATCCAGAAGAATACAGGAGTCCCTGAAAGATTCTAAGCTGGACAATGACATGAGCAAATTAATGCTTTGAAACTATCTCTGGAAGCTCTAGAGGGAATGGAGTTGGGTTTAAGTGAAGATTCATTGACAGCTGTTGGGGGCTGCTGCAATGATCTAGGAGAATGATGGTAGTGACTTCAGCTACTGTGATCCCAGGGATGATAAAGAGAAATGTCAGATTTGGGAGATGTTCTGGAAATCCCATTAATTAGACTTTGTTGGATTTATTGTGGCTGTGGGAAGAAAGAGTCAGTGGTGATGCCTAGGCAATAGCTGGCTGGCTGGGAATGCCATGTATTGAGATAGGGACAACATGGAATGTGGGAGACAAGTTGGATGGATGTGAAATGCATTTTAATGATGATAATCGTGGTGGTGGTGGTAATCTTACCACAGTTGGAGGGAAGATAAAAAGGAAAATCTAGCAACTGTTAGTGATCTTCTTTAGCTTGTTGGAGAAGGTCTAACATATTTCACACATTTCAAGTCCGCAAGCCCTCTTAATGCTTGACATATTATGTCTTTTTTTTTCCCATATAGTCCACGTCCTTGAAGTGGACTATTACATTTTCTCTGAATGCACTGTTAAGAATTAATTTCTTTCACAATCCAGGAAGCTCTGACAATATTGAAGTCTTAAAGGATAGAAAGGGTAATTCTCAAATGGTAACTTTCCATTTGTCATCGGATTGTGCCAATGTTCTATCTTTCTTCAACTAGGTAACATGACCTAGGTAATATATTCCTAGATCAGTATCTATCAAACTCATGTCCAAGGATCTCCTACAAGAAAGTCACCTGGGAATGATGGTTCAAAATGGGGATCCTTATTTAGCAAACTAATCAGAATCTTTGGGGATAGAGCCAAGGAATCTCAGTTGTGTCATTTGTATTATGAGCTGACATATGAAAAGAATTGTTCTAGAGGAGATATTCTTAAACTTTTTGATTTTTTGATCCCTTTGAGTGATCTGCTGAAACTGATGGATCCCTTCTCAGAAAACATTTAATACATAGTTCAAATAAAATAGAAAGGAAACCAACTATATTGAAATAGCTATCAAAATATTTGTAAAACAATTTATATACAGGCTTTTATTAGCATATTAATGAGATCTAGCAGTATTATATTACCATAATTTGAGGTAGTAGGTGAATGTAAATGCTTTGAGACATCTGCCACAATTATAATGTGATCTAAAATTATCTGTGATGTCTACTAATGACAAAGATTCAGCTACTACTATGGTTTGCTGCCTAGATTCATAATGAAAGGAAATGCTACATTTCCAATAGAAGTCAATGAAAATAATGGTACAATGTTTTTTGCATATAAGTTCACAGACACTGGTCTTAGAGTTCCTGACTTGAGTGTTTTGACCAAATAATGCAGAACCTAGTGAGGATGTGGTGAATAGAGGAGCAAATCTGAAGGAGCCACAATATTTCCTATCATTAATGTAAATAATTAAAAGAGGATTTGAAGACCACAGCATTCATCCCTGCATTGGCTGGCTTTTAATTGGTTTGGCTGTAATGCCCCTGAGTGTACCTGGCTAGGTTTGTCTGCACCCCCTTTTGTTTGTCCCCTCTTGCATCAAGCTCTTTCAGAGAGTGGCTGTGGAGAATACATTAGAGTATTACTATTTTGTGTCTCTAAAGGAAGAACATTTTCAAGATGGAGAGAGACATTGTAGGATAAGGGGCTAGCGTGGGAAGTAATGACAGTCAGAAAAGAGGCTGAGATTGAAAAACAGTAAGAATTCAAAGTAGCTTAGGCTGAGAGTGTGTGAATAAAGAGACAGAAGATGAAGATGAAGAGATGGATTGACCTAAGTCCATAGAAGGACTTTCAAATACCTGTATGAGCTTGGATTTCATGATGGAATTATCAGGTATTTAGACAGAACTTTGAGTTTCCCCGCTGGTTCAGTGGTAAAGAATCTGCCTACAGTGCAGGGGATACAGATTTGATCCCTGGGTGGGGAAGATATTCTGGAGGATGGCATGGCAACCCACTCCAGCATTCTTGCCTGGAGAATCCCATGGACAATGGGGCCTGACAGGCTACAGTCCATAGGGTCACAAAGAGTCGGACACAACTGAAGTGACTGAGCATGCATTCAGGAGGAACTTTATAATGAAGAGAGATGTGGTAAAAGTGTTTCTTGGGAAAATACAGTTGACCCTCGAACAACATTGTTTGAACTGCCAGGTGGCCACTTGTATTTGGATTTTTTTTCAGTAGTAAATACAGTGCTGCAGGATCTCTGATTGGTTGAATCCATGGATGTGGAGCCATGGATATAGAGGGCTGACTATGGGACTCGAGTGTCCTGGGATTTTGGAGTCCCTGGTGGGTCTTGGGGCAAATCCCTTGAGGATGGCGAGGGCTACTGTAAAACTGCAGGCAGAATTAAGGATGAATTGTAGGAACGCAGACCATTTCTGAGGTTTTGATAAAAGCCCAGTCGAGAAAAATATGATTCTCTGTGGTCAGGCAATGATCATGGGAAAGAGAAGATGGAACAGATTTGAGAGATTCCTTGTGCTGTGAAGAAGAGGAGTTTGGGGAGACTTTGAAGGGTCTAGCTTCAGAGAGGCTGTAAATGGAAACACCAATAACAGAGGTACCAATCATTAGAGGAACAGCAGGTCTGGGGAGGAAGGTTTTTAGCTCTGTTTTGGATAGCCTGAGTTTTAAATGCTTATTGAACATCCAGTGGGAGATGAAAGAAGTTTGTATTTTTACCATTATTCATAGTAATCCTTTAGGTAACTTTCATGGAACATTTTTTCTGTCTGGAAATGGACAGATTGTCTTTACAGAAATTATGGGACAGTTAGGTTTCAGAAATATTTAGGATTAGGCATTATATTGTTTTTTTCAGTATTTTAATGAAATGTCAACCAATGGCTGTCCTTCTGTCTCCAAGGAGTTGTTCAGTTAGTTAATCAGGACAAAAAGATGCTTCTCTAGCTATGGTAATAGATTCTGATTATAGAGAATATCAATAGGCTTGTGTCCCTGCACCAAAGGCTTAAACATTTTTTGTGTTCTCTACTTACTCATCTATCATGACTACTGGGAGACAGAAGGCTAAAGATGGGTGGGAGCAGCAAACAGCAGAAGTGGTGTGCAGTCAGTCCCCCCCCCTTTTTAAGTGCAGTTTAATAAAATTTGACACACATGGAAATTGTGTGTTTGCCAACCAACTTAACATGTAGAACATTTTCATCACCCCAAAACATTCCTTTATTCCCCTCTATAGGCAATTCCTCTGTTATCTCACAGCCCAGTGACAACCAGTGATAGGTCTGTTTTGTTTCTACAGTTTTGACTTTTCTAGAATGTTGTCATATAAATATAACATGTAGAGCACGTGTCTAGCTTATTTTGCTTATCCATTTATTGCAGTGCTTTTGGGTTTCATCCATGTTGTTGCTAGTATTAGTTCATTGCTAGATGTTGCTGAGAAGTATTCCATTGTATGACTATACCACAGTACATTTATCTGTTCTGCTTTTGATGGACTTTTGCAGCCTGTTTTCATAATAACTCTGTGGCTTGCAAATAATTCTCAGCAACTGGTATGGACACAAAAGGAACTTGCTAGTTGTGGCCATCTCCATATCCATTGCCCCTTTTCAGTTTGGGGATCTGGATAAGAAGAGAGTTTCTCAAAATGGATTAAAGATCTAAATGTAAGACCAGAAACTATAAAACTCCTAGAGGAGAACATAGGCAAAACACTCTCCGACATAAATCACAGCAAGATCCTCTATGACCCACCTCCCAGAATATTGGAAATAAAAGCAAAACTAAACAAATGGGATCTAATGAAACTTAAAAGCTTTTGCACTACAAAGGAAACTATAAGTAAGGTGAAAAGACAGCCGTCAGATTGGGAAAAAATAATAGCAAATGAAGAAACAGACAAAGGATTAATCTCAAAAATATACAAGCAACTCCTGCAGCTCAATTCCAGAAAAATAAATGACCCAATCAAAAAATGGGCCAGAGAACTAAACAGACATTTCTCCAAAGAAGACATACAGATGGCTAACAAACACATGAAAAGGTGCTCAACATCACTCATTATTAGAGAAATGCAAATCAAAACCACAATGAGGTACCATTATACACCAGTCAGGATGGCTGCTATCCAAAAGTCTACAAGCAATAAATGCTGGAGAGGGTGTGGAGAAAAGGGAACCCTCTTACACTGTTGGTGGGAATGCAAACTAGTACAGCCACTATGGAAAACAGTGTGGAGATTCCTTAAAAAACTGGAAATAGAACTGCCATATGACCCAGCAATACCACTTCTGGGCATACACACTGAGGAAACCAGATCTGAAAGAGACACGTGCACCCCAATGTTCATCACAGCACTGTTTATAATAGCCAGGACATGGAAGCAACCTAGATGCCCATCAGCAGATGAATGGATAAGGAAGCTGTGGTACATATACACCATGGAATATTACTCAGCCGTCAAAAAGAATTCATTTGAACCAGTTCTAATGAGATGGATGAAACTGGAGCCCCTTATACAGAGTGAAGTAAGCCAGAAAGATAAAGAACATTACAGCATACTAACACATATATATGGAATTTAGAAAGATGGTAACGATAACCCTATATGCAAAACAGAAAAAGAGACACAGAAATACAGAACAGACTTTTGAACTCTGTGGGAGAAGGTGAGGGTGGGATGTTTCAAAAGAACAGCATGTATACTATCTATGGTGAAACAGATCACCAGCCCAGGTGGGATGCATGAGACAAGTGCTCGGGCCTGGTACACTGGGAAGACCCAGAGGAATCGGGTGGAGAGGGAGGTGGGAGGGGGGATCGGGATGGGGAATAAGTGTAAATCTATGGCTGATTCATATCAATGTATGACAAAACCCACTGAAATGTTGTGAAGTAATTAGCCTCCAACTAATAAAAAAATTAAAAAAAAAAAAAAAAGAGAGTTTCTGTGAAAGTTGGATGTTGAAGTGCAAGATTGACTGGTAACAGAACTGTAAGGGAAGTGATGTTCCCCTTTGGTATTGTTTTCTCCTCTGCCTAACTACTTCAAGTCTCTCCACCTGGTACTTTTGTGCTAGGTCCTCATTGGATCATAGACCCCACTTCATCATCTTTCCTAGACTTGTGCTCTGTGGTAGGCGTTGTTCCTTTGATCTTTCTCCTCCCATGATAAAATCCTTTATTTGATAAACTACTCTATGCACATATTTATGGTTACACGTTATGGTTTAAAATTTGCTTTCACTTCCAAAAACAATTGCACTTTAAGGAGTCTTGGAAATCAAAATTTTAACTTAAAGGGGTTACATTAAATTGGTAAAGCCTTTAGATACCTTGTACTTGAGTCTTTCTTAACAATTTTTTACATGAACATTTGGATTTATTTCAACAGTAAGTTTAAAACTCTTGCTTTTGACAAAATTACTATAGTAATTACATGAGGGATAGAAAATAATATTAATAGCATACACATGTGAAGGGCATTCAACAAATACAGGAAAAATATTCATTTATAAAGGCTGAAGGACTAGAGTAGAAGTAGATGTGTCAGGCAGAATTCATTTTAGATGGTTTAATGAAGGAGAGCAGAGGAGTTATTTCTGAAGATGGTGATAGAAATGGAGTGGAATGGGATGATGAGATTTTGTACATTTTAGTTGAATTGACTTTGAGAGAAGGGACCATTCCTTTAAGGTAATATCCTCTGTGGAGCCTGGAAGACTGATTTATACAAGTGTGTAGTGTTGGTTAGTTTAAATGAATGAGCAGATCCATTCAGGAGAATTGATTTAGAAAAGAAACCTTCTATGTGTTTATTTTTACCTTGAAGAGTCCCGTAAACCTAAATAGAGTTAAAGAATTTCCATGGATTTAGTATAATCATTTAAAGAGGGTGGTTGAGATACCCAATGAATTGGGCAAAAATGGAAGCCCATTTATTCTTCAATGAATTCCCGATTGAGGGTAAGCTATGACTCATAACAAGTAGTGCTGACAAGAGAGCCTGTAGGTTGACCATTCATCTCTGTGTGAGATGTGAGACTATTTTGTGTGTTTTGTTCAGCATTTTAAATGTTGACAAGTCTCAGGTGTACACTAATAGAAATGCTGTGATCAAAAGTCCATTAGAACAGCATCTGGGAAGGAAAACTCATGTTAAAAAATCATCAGTGAGAGAGAAAAATGCAAGCAAAACCCTTTCAGTGACATGCAGCACAAGTTGGTTGGGAGCAAAGGGAGGAATAAGATGATAGAAATCCTCATTAAAACTAAAAACGCCAGAAAAGTGGAGAATAGCATAAATGGCAATGCAGCATAAATCATTATCTACAGGACTAACAAAAAGACAGAAGAATAAGTGTTGGCCAGTTCTCACTTTATGTAGAGAACAGTAATTTGTTTGCTAAAGGTATTTTGTTTCTTTTTTAAATTTATTTTAATTGGAGGATAATTGCATTACAGTATTGTGATGATTTTTGCCATACATCTATATGAATCAGCCATAGGTATACATGTGTCCCCCACATCCTGAACCCCTCTCACCTCCTTCCCCACCCTATCCCTGTAGGTTGTCTCAGAGCACTGGCTTTGGGTGCTCTGCATCATATAACAAACTCCCACTGGCTATCTATTTTACATATGGTAATGTATATGTTTCAACGCTATTCTCTGCTAGAGGTATTTTTGACATGAAACCTAATATTGGAAAACTGCCATCAAGTCTGGGCCTTGTTTTAGTGAGTATCTTGTAGGTACAGCAATAGTATAGAACGAGAAGCTACAAAACTCTTCAGAGTATTAGAAAATCAAGTATTCTGCCAGGAAAATAGAACAATGAAAGCACATTCACCTTTTCACAAGTAGGAACATAGTAAACTTCTTTTTGATTACTGATTTTCCATTAACTTAGGCTTTGGGTAAGGTGTACAAACCAAGGGGGAGTTATCTGTGTTACAATCCCAGAAAGATAATTAAAGATTCTTAAATAACTATTTACTTATTGACCACTTACTGTATGTATAATACTGTATTAAATACCATGGAGAAGAAGATATGCAAATAAAGACAAATATTGAAGAAAAATTCACAAATGTGCTGAACTTTATCATGGAGAGGTTCAGTAGAGATGTTCAAGGGGGGATTTTGTCAGACCTGCAAATCAATGGAAACAATATTCTGGAGGAGTTGTATATTTAGTGAAACTTGAAAGATGAGAAAAGTTGGCTAGTGAAAAAGTACTAGCAGTCTAGTCAGAAGGAAGAGATGTGTGTAATCCTGGAAATGACAGAAAATGTAACACATTCTAGGGACCTTATGTGTGGCTGAAGCACAGGAAATAATGTGGAGTTTAGCTGGATTTACTGAACAGTAAGGCAGCCAATACAGTCAGGGGCCTTGGAGACCATATTTAGGGTGTTAGCCCTGGTCAGATAGTAAAGAATCCACCAGCAATGTGGGAGACCTTGGTTCAATCCCTGGATTGGGAAGATCCCCTGGAAAAGGGAACAGCTACCCATTCCAGTATTCTGACCTGGAGAATTCCATGAACAGAGGAGCCTGGCAGGCTAGAGTCCATGGGGTCTCAAACAGTCAGGCACAACTGAGTGACTTTCACTTTCAGTCTTTATTCTAAAGATAATGGGAATTCATGAAAGACTTTAAGAACAGAAAATGACTGATAGTAAGTGCATTAAAAGAGTAAGAAAGATGGTGAGGGTAATTAAGAAATTAATATCCATGATTTGCTATTAGGCTGTACTTACCAGAATGTGTGCCATGAAACTTTAGAAACAAGCTCATGATTGTCAGTCAAGTACCTCAAGAGATTCTGGCTGGGTTGACTTTATGGTTCCACTTTAATAAGCATATATATATTAAGGGTGTTTGTTTGCTTTTAGAATGAGTATTAGCAAATCAAATGGAAGAAATGCAGGAAGAAAGGGAACAGAGAGAAAAGGAAGTGATATAAGATCCACTAGCAAGATGTGCTGTGAACAGTACTCAGTATTTCTGCCATACAATGTCAATGGGTGAAGTGTGACTCAGAAGATAAGTACTTGGTTATGTTGTTTTTAATTTGTCTCTCCGCTGTAACTGCCTTATGGAATTCCTTACATTAGTCATGCCTTAGTTCTTCTATTATAAAGACTCTCTGGCCTAGAGCCAAACATTATGCAGGCTCACCTAATGAAATGATGCCATTTAGAATATCTCGAGCTCCTGAGAGGTATCTCATTCAAAAGTCTTGATTAAATTTGGTGTCTTCTGCTTATCTATTGGATCATAGAAAAAGCAATTCGAGAAAAACATCTACTTATGCTTCATTGACTATGCTAAAGCCTGTGATTGTGTGGATCACAACAAACTCTGGAAAATTTCTTAAAGAGAAGAGAATACCAGACCACCTTACCTGTCTCCTGAGAAACCTGTATGCAGGTCAAGAAATAACAGTTACAATTGGACATGGAACAACAGATTGGTTCAAAATTGGGAAAGGAGTATGTCAGGGCTGTATATTGTCACCATGCTTATTTAACTTCTATGCAGAGTACATCATAAGAAATGCTGGACTGGATGAAGCACAAGCTGGAATCAGGATTGCCAGGAGAATATCAACAACCCTAGATATGCAGATGATGCCACTCTAATGGCAAAAAGTGAATAGAAAGTAAAGAACCTCTTGATGAGAGTGAAAGAGGAGAGTGAAAAAGCTGGCTTAAAACTCAGCATTCAAAAAACGAAGATTATGGCATCTGGTCCCATCACTTCATGGCAAATAGATGGGGGAAAAGTGGAAGCAGTGACAGATTTTATTTTCTTGGGCTCCAAAATCACTGCAGTCCATGATGGCAGCCATGGAATTAAAAGATGCTTGCTCCTTGGAAGAAAAGCTCTGACAAACCTACACAGCATATTAAAAAGCAGAGATGTGACTTTGCCGACAAAGGTCTGTATAGTCAAAGCTATGGTTTCTCCAGTAGTCATATATGGATGTGAGTTGGCCCATAAAGAAGGCTGAGTGCCAAAGAATTGATGCTTTTGAACTGTGGTGTTGGAGAAGACTCTTGAGAGTCCCTTGAACAGCAAGGAGATCAAACCAGTCAGTCCTAAAGGAAATCAGTCCTGAATATTCATTGGAAAGACTGATGCTGAAGTTCCAATACTTTGACCACCTAATGCAAAGAGCCAACTCATTGGAAAAGATCCTGATCCTGTGAAAGATTGAGGGCAAAAAGGAGAAGGGGGCAGCAGAGGATGAGATGGTTATATTGCATCACTAACTCAATGGACATGAGTTTGAGCAAACTGCAGGAGATAGTGAAGGGTAGGAATGTCTGGCGTGCTGCAGTCCATGGGGTCACAAAGAGTCAGACATGACTTAGTGACTGAACAACAACTTCTGCTTATTTGTACCTCAGTTTCTTAGAAAACATATTTTGAAGAAATTCCTTTAATAGGGACTCAGTAGGATAAGCAGATTGCCTCATAATGTTCACTCTTCTCTAGTTGCAATATTGAGTATGTGTCTTTGATGATTCTTTTCTGGCAGCTGTATTGACTTGCTTCTCCCTCCTGGTTTTGGTGTAACATTTTTTTGCAGAACAGTAGAGGGTACTGTAAATATATTGTGATTTAAGATGTAAACAGAAATAAAAGTGTTTGCTTCAAATTTGCCTCATACTCTGGAGCAGTTGCCCAGATTTGGTTGTAAGATACTGTAAGTAGTGTAGTAAACTCTGTCAGCTTCCTGGCTCTTCTGAAAGCTACAATAACTAATGCTATTTTGCCCATAGGGTCACTAACATATGACTTTTGTACATAGAGATGATGCTAAACCATCAGTATCATGTGGCTCTGACTTTTTTCCACTGGTAGATGGGCTTGCATTTGAGCTTTTCTCTCACCTTACTTCTCTGAGAACCATCACAATGCTTTTGAGGGACAGTGGTCAAGTGAGGCTTTTGGTCTATGGTTATGCTGCTGAGCAAGTCTCACTATCCTACATGGGATCTAACTGCAGTTCTGATAGCAGTGCTGTGCTCAATTTGTCTGAGGTTGCTAGCAGTATCAGTGAATCTCAAAGGCAGAACTCACAAAAATGCGCCTTACCTATTTAGTCAGTGAACAAAAATATAGCTGAATAATATGCAGATGTCTCCTCTTGAGATGAGAACATAAATTTTAATGACCTATTTTTTGTATCTCTTAAGGAAACAAGATCCTGGTCTTATGCATTCTATTTCCACCTGTGGTTTCTCACTGTTTTCCTTAATGGTAGCCTCTAGGTCAAATAGTGATCACTAAATTGTCACAACTTGCAGTTTGACTGAGACTCGTAAGCGTTTTTTTTTTTTGTGTGTGTGTTTGTGTGTTTTGTCTTTCTTTGTCTAGAAACTTGCCTTTACATTGCAATGTTCCTGTATTTAGTAACCATGGCTTGTGATAATATATCAATGATATTTTGTACTTTTATAGGTTAAAGTGAAAAGCAGTTATTTGAACTCTAGACATTTGGAATTGTGGTCTGTCATCCAGGACATTTGCCCAGGCTGCTAGGTGGAAGCCCTCCCAGTCTGAATATTCGCTGGTTCCAATGGACAGATTTCATCTGGAGTAGCCCAAGACATATAATATAGAGTTAAGGATAGTATTATGCTGGGACCACTTGGTCTGGCTAGTAAGAGCTGATTGTGTACATTTCTTCCTAACACTGTGTTGAATGACATAATGTTGGTAGGTTGAAATCAGCCACAGTGGGAATATTTACATCCCAAGAATAGGAAACAGCCTCCCTTCCACTTGGAGAGCTAGTTATTAAACATTTACCCATATACCATTGACTGGGGCCATTATCTTATCCATTGAGGCCTATCCCAGCATAGATTTGACAAGCTCCATTCTAGTCCAGGGATTTGTACTGACCCAGACTAGCCAAGATCTTTTAAGGGACAGTCTTGAGGAGTATTTAGCTCACACACACACACACTTGAGGAAAAGGCAGTTCAGATGCATGCTTTTGAAACAAGGTGAGAAATAGCTAAGTCTTTTGAAGGATAAAGGGCCAGGATGGAGCTGAATTACCATTCAGTTTATTGCATTCACAGCATTGTTGTCTAACAGACTGATTCCAGGTGCTAGCCATTTACTGTAAATAAGAAATGTGGAATCTTTTGTTGCTGGAACAATTTACCAAACAAGTACCTTCCTGTCCATTCATGGCAAAGGAAGAAGGGAAACAAAATAAGTCCTCAACTGGAGGACTATAAGTGGTTCAGCTCTCTGGCAGGCACTGATGCATTGCATGTGTATCTATGCCATCCCTGCAGCAGATTCTCTTGGCTTAATGATTGTCAAAACACTATGTAAATAGCCAGTGATATTGAAGATGGCAATTTCCATAAACTGCATTTTTTTCTTTTTCTTTTCTACACAAAAGGACTTCCTGTGTTTTTTTTTTTTCTTCCAGAAAAAATGTCTCAGACACCTGGGTTTTAGTACTTTCATTTTTAAAGAATGAAAATTCATTCTACTTGGCAGTTAATAATTTTGACTTTCAGAACACTTTTGGAAAATGTATTTACAACACATATAATAAACAGACACAATTTCATTACAAAACATTAAAAAATGAAATACATGAATGGAAAGTAAGACAAAAGACATGAAAAAAGATATTGATAGAAAAAAGGAAATATAGTAAATATGTGAAAAGATGCTCTATCTCACTTATAATTGAAAATGTAAATAAATAAAAATATGTCAACATGGGTTGAGAGTGTGAGGTTAAAAAAAACTCTCATGTGCTATTGGTGGGAGTATAAATTGTTATTAGATTTATTGTAGAATATTTGGTAATCTTTTTAAAGATATAAAATCCATTTAGCTTTTGATCCAACATTCCTAGGATTTATCTTACAGATATATCTGCATGTGAGCATAGTACACCCATACACACATGTGCACACATACATATATACACACAAAAATATTCATTATAAATTTAAAATTTTATGTTATATATAAAATGATGTCTGTACAGACATCAAGTAGTAGACATCAAGTAGTTGGCAGCTGTTACCTCTGTTGCTTGTGGAAAGGTGATATGAGAAAGGATATAATGCTCTTTATATACTTCTGTACCATTTGGTTATTTGATAAGTGGATATTAATTTGTATCTAAACTATACTGGAACAGTTTTGTTTTTATACTGGTCTAGAAGCTTGTGCACCTTTACCAACTACATACTTTGAACTTTTCCCTATCTTACTCTTTTCAGTGTCTACACAGCATTCCACCTTGTAGGATAGCCATTCTTTATTCATCCATCCTTCCATCTATTTTCCCCTCCTTCCTTCCATTTATCAGTCCATCTGTCTACATGGTCATCTATTAACCTACCTATCTCTACCATGTTATTTTTGTTTGCTTATTTAAACCATTTCCTTTGCAAATTATAGAAATAATGCTTACCCTTGGTCAAAACAACAAACAAACATAAAAATAACTGAAAAAGAAAAAAAAAAACTAAAAATGATATAGAGAAGAGTATAAAAGAAAAAAGAAACAATTACCCAGCTTAGTCTCATTTCCCAGAGGCAACTGCTATTAACAGTTCTTATGATCACTTTTATATCATTAAATAAGATGCTTAATATTAGTATAATATTTATATCAATATTATATCATAGTAACAATAATATAATAATAACATGCTTATCCCTTCATTGTCTCATTGCTTATCCTACCCTCCCCTCTCATCTTACTTTTTTTTGGTCTTTTTATGCCAGGTTCAGAAGAAATCCATTTGAGGTATATAATCCCTGGGTTATTAATAATTCCAGATGTCTGACCAAAATATATAAATAGAACACACAATTAGACTGTACTCAGTCTTAAATAGCATGGGCAGAACAAGAAAGGAAAATAAATATAGTTGAGCATGTATGTGTGCTCAGTTGTGTCCAACTCTTTGTGGCCCACTGATTGTAGCCCTCCAGGCTCCTCTGTCCATGGGATTCTCCAGGCAAGAATACTGGAGTGGGTTGCCATTTCCTCCTCCAGGGAATCTTCCCAACCCAGGGATCGAACCCTTGTCTCCTGCAGCTCCTGCATTGGCAGCTGGATTTTTTTTTTTTTTTTTTTTTACCTTTGAGTCATGTGGGACACTCCAATAAGTTAGAACAGGGCGAACCAACCAGGAAATGTGGGCCCATTCTTGTGACAGCCCCTTAGAACCTAAGAGGGCTAGGTTGTGCTTTGATGCTTTAGCTGTGGCTGAAATTTTCACGTAGGGTTCCTGGGCCTCTTAATGGCATGATAAGGTTGAAAGAACATGGCTTTGGAGTCCAAAAGACTTGATTTTGAATATCAGCTCCACCATTTTCTAGTTATGTCATCTTGGGACAAATTGATTAATCTCTTTGTGTCCCAATGTTCTTCATTTGTAAGGTGACAATACTATTTTACTTCATACTACCCTTAAAAGAATTAGATGATGATGATGGCAATAGCAATTAAAACTTATTGATTGCTTATTATATGCCAGATGTGATTATATTTATGAAGTCCTTTGCATAATAGCACCTACTAGAGAAAGGTACTCTTATCTCATTTACAGATGAAAAAATGGATATAAACAGATTAAGTAACATGCCTGAAGGCTATACCTACCAATTGATAGAGCCAGGATTCATCCTGAAGCAGTCTGACTGCAGATTGCACAGTTATTCCATAATACAGTTATACTGTAAAGTGCCTAGTATGGTATATGACACCTAGTATTGTTCAGTGTATATTTGTTTATTTCTTTTCCCAGATTTACTGGTAGATTTTACCCTTTCAACCCAAAGGAGCCTGTGTGGCAAAGTCATTCTCCTCTTTCTGTTTTTTCGGAGAAGCAAGGCGACTTAATAGACATGAATTTGAGCAAAGTCTGGGAGATAGTGGAGTACAGGGGAGCCTGGTGAGCTTCAGTCCATGGGATCGAAAGAGTTGGATATGACTTAGTGACTGAATAACAACAAAGCCATTAAATGCTTTGATTTATACTCTGAATTGCTATACAAAGTGTTTAGTATTATTGTTTAAGGCATTAACAATACCTTGATTCAGTGTGAGCTACTATACTTCCTAAAGATGTGAGCTATAGCTTATCACTTCCTCCTTGCAACATTCAGACTCAAGTATCTAGGCCACTTGACAACATTTCTAGATAGTCATCTGTCTCCCATAGTATGCAGAGGAACATGTGCAAGTTGAGCCAGAAAAATAGATCCACGCTTTCCAGAGTTTCCCAAAGCAGACAGACAGGCAAGTCAAATTCTAGTAACAACCCTGTTTTGCATAAGAAGTACCTGTGTAGTTTTTCAATAAAATCACGGTCACTGGAGAAGGAGAAAGAAAAAACAGTGAGGCAAGGAAAAAATGGTGAGCATTAGTGAGAATTTATGTAGAACTCAGATGAGGGGGAAAATGTGAACTTGTGCAAAGGGCTGTTATCAGTTATGTGAGATATGTTACCTCCTCATAATACTTCTGATACTGTTTGCTCTTTCTTCATTGTTCTCACTCTAGTCTGGATCACTATCGTCTCTCATCTCGACCATTACAATAGTTTCCTAACTGGCCTCCAGAAATCTAGCCTTTTTCTGCCTCCAATCAGAAGAGTAACTAGGATCTAAAAACTAGGGAAAATGAGTCTGTGGTTTCTGGGAGATTAAGCAAGTACAAATGTGCTACCTTTTGACTACTTTGTTGTATGTGCTTCTACAATTTTTGCATGTTTTAAGCTCTTCTTAAAACAAAGCCAAAGAATGTTCAAACTACTGCACAATTGCAGTCATCTCACACACTAGCAAAGCAATGCTCAAAATTCTACAAGTGAACCAAGAACTCCCAGATGTTCAAGCTGGATTTAGGAAAGGCAGAGGAGCCAGAGATCAAATTGCCAATACCCATTAGATCATAGAAAAAGCAAGAGAGTTCCAGAAAAACATTTACTTCTGCTTTTTTGATTACGCCATAGCCTTTGACTGTGTGAATCACAACAAACTGCAGAAAATTCTTCAAGAGATGGGATTACCAGACCACCTGACCTGCCTCCTCAGAAATCTGTGTGCAGGACAAGAAGCAACAGTTACAACTGGACATGGAATGATGGACTAGTTCCAAATTGGGAAAGGTGTGCATCAAGGCTGCGTATTGTCACCCTGTTTATTTAACTTCTATGCAAAGTACCTTATGTGAAATGCCAGGCTGAATGAAGCACAAGCTGGAATCAAGATTGCTGGGAGAAATATCAATAACCTCAGATATGCAGATGACATCACCCATATGGCAGAAAGCAAAGAGGAACTAAAGAGCCTCTTGATGAAAGTGAAAGAGGAGAGTGAAAAAGTTGGCTTAAAACTCAACATTCAAAAAACTAAGATCATGGCATCTGGTCCCATCACTTCATGGCAACTAGATAGGGAAAAAATGGAAACAGTGACAGACTTTATTTCCTTGGGCTCCAAAACCACAGCAGATGGAGACTACAGCCATGAACTTAAAAGACGCTTGCTCCTTGGAAGAAAAGCTATGACCAACCTAGACAGCATATTAAAAAGCAGAGACATTACTTTGCCAACAAAGGTCTGTATAGTCAAAGCTATGGTTTTTCCAGTAGTCATGTATGGATGTGAGAGTTGGACCATAAAGAAAGCTGAGCGCTGAAGAACTGATGTTTTTGAACTGTGGTGTTGGAGAAGACTCTTGAGAGTCCCTTGGACTGCAAGAAGATCCAACCAACCAATCCTAAAGGAAATCAGTCCTGAACATTCATTGGAAGGACTGATGCTCAAGCGGAAGTTCCAATACTTTGGCCACCTGATGCAAAGAACTGACTCATTTGAAAAGACCCTGATGCTGGGAAAGATTGAAGGCAGGAGGAGAAGGTGGACGACAGAAGATGAGATGGTTGGATGGCATCACCGACTCGATGGACATTTGTTTGAGCAAGCTCTGGGAGTCGGTGATGGACAGTGCAGCCTGGCATGCTGCAATTCATGAGGTCGCAAAGAGTCGGAGATGGCTTAGCGACTAAACTGAACTTAAGCTCTTCTTAAAAGCTACTTTAGCAATATCATCACTGTTCTAATGGTCATCATGTCAACATACTACTTTGAATAACAGTACCATTTTGAGAATGCTACCCTCCTATCTCTGCTTCTGCTTTTAATCCATTATTAGCATGGCAGCTAAGGTGATCTGTTCCAAATCAATAAGTCAAATGGTGTCACTTATTGCTTAAAGCTTTGCTTCCCCCTATATTTAGGGAGTCTAAAGGCCTATCTTTGATACCTTGCCAGACCTGGCTTCTGCTTACTTCTACAACTTTTTCTCCTGCCACTCTTCAATATATATTCTTTGTTTCAGTTAGCATTGATCTATCTAGACCATCCTAACAGCCCTTGCATATCTTATTCCCTCTAACTGGAACATTCCCTTCCCCTTTGCCTAGTTTAAATCCTACCCATTCTTTAAATATCATATCTAGTGTCAGTTCTTCAGGCAAGATTTCTTTGCCCATCACATATCTTATTGGGTCTCTAAGGACATCACCTATTTCCTTTTCATGATTGCAATAATTACATTAAAGACATGTTATTCTCAATAGAATGTCAGTTTCACAAGGACAAGAATCTTGTCTTTCTCACAGTAAAGTATCCTTAATGCCTGCTAAGTACATGTTAAATATCAGCATTTATCAAGTTAATTAAGGGATATTTAGATTGTGCTTGTATCGTGTGTGTGTATGTGTATGTGTAAAAGACCCATTTGGCATAATATACCGTACTTGACTTCAAAGTCAGAGGTTCAGATGGTTTATTTCTGATTTTACCAATGTCTAAACACTCCTCTGGTAGGCCCAAGGGAATGTGAAATATAAGGTTGAAAATATTTGTAAGATTAATAATTTTTTTGAAAAATAACTATAGATACCAAGTAGCAATATGTGCCCAGGCATTAATTCTCTTATTTTTGCATGTTAAATTAGACTGTTTTATTAAAGTTTAGTTAAAGAATAGAGCAACTTGTTAGAGAGTATAGATAAGTGTGCTAAATAAAAATCCTGCTAACTTTTCTGTCTGTAAAGTGACTCTTTAGGTTTAAATGGAGTAAAAAAAAACTCCTTCTTTAATTGCAGATGAATTATTAGTTCCTGCCAGTTCGTTACTATATAGGTAATGCAGTTTGCTAAGCTCATTTGGGCCAGATTGTCTCTTACTGAATCTTTGATTGTTCCAATTGTGATGTTTTGTAGATAACTCTTGAGACAACTCCTAGCACATAGAATAAGTTGCACAGTGGAATGCTAATTTTAATTTTATTGAGGAAAGTATTGCCTTGAATTAGTTTTTTTAAAAACATGAATCCATGTTTCTCTTTTAACATCACATGATCAGAATGTCAGCAAAGGCCAGAAAGAGCTGTTAACTTTTACTTTGCTTTAATGAATTTTCCAAGTATAAAGATTCTGGTAACTCATCTTTAAGACTACCCATTCCTATTGTGGAATAGGCCTCCCAAAATACCACCACGTGTCAGTGAGTGAACATCATAAGACTGAAGTGGTGAAGTATTTGTTGAGCTGATTCCATTTCAAGATACTTAAGGCACCTGAAACCCGAAGGATATGAAAAGGGAGCCTGAAGATGGAGGTTTGAATCATAAGGACTCCAGATTGCCCAACTTGCTTGGAATGTCTATAAGAAGTAACTTTAAGAATGATGGATTTGGTGTGTAATCTAGGACTGTGAATTTAACGTGTAAACATAAGGTTGAAAAAAGAAATAAAAAATCCATCAACAGTAATTTTCTATTATGGTATCAAATGACTGATTTGACTGATTTAAGTTTCCTTGAGTTGTAATTTATATACAATACAATTCATTGATTTCAAGTGTGTAATTCACACTGTTCTCCATAGTGGCTATACTAGTTTGCATTCCCGCCAACAGTGTAAGAGGGTTCCCTTTTCTCCACACTCTTTCCAGCGTTAGTAATTTTTGGTATATTCAGAGCTGTGCAACTATTATCACTATCTAACCTCTTCAATTCAGTTCAGTTCAGTCACTCAGTCATGTCTGACTCTTTGCGACCCCATGAACTACAGCAAGCCAGGCCTCCCTGTCCATCACCAACTCCCGGAGTCAACCCAAACCCATGTCCATTGAGTCGATGATGCCATCCAACCATCTCATCCTCTGTTGTTCCCTTCTCCTCCTGCCTTCAATCTTTCCCAGCATCAGGGTCTTTTCCAATGAGTCAGCTCTTCACATCAGGTGGCCAAAGTATTGGAGTTTCAGCTTCAACATCAGTCCTTCCAATGAACACCCAGGACTGATCTCCTTTAGGATGGACTGTTTGGGTCTCCTTGCAGTCCAAGGGACTCTCAAGAGTCTTCTCCAACACCACAGTTTAAAAGCATCAATTCTTCTGTACTCAGCTTTCTTTATAATCCAACTCTCACATCCGTACATGACCACTGGAAATACCATAGCCTTGGCTAGATGGACCTTTGTTGGCAAAGCAATGTCTCTGCTTTTTAATATGCTGTCTAGGTTGGTCATCACTTTCCTTCCAAGGAGTAAGCGTCTTTTAATTTCATGGCTGCAGTCACCATCTGCAGTGATTTTGGAGCCCAGATAAATAAAGTCAGCCACTGTTTCCACTGTTTCCCCATCTATTTGCCATGAAGTGACGGGACCAGATGCCATGATCTTAGTTTTCTGAATGTTGAGCTTTAAGCCAACTTTTTCACTCTCCTCTTTCACTTTCATCAAGAGGTTCTCTAGTTCTTCTTCACTTTCTGCCATAAGGGTGGTATCATCTGCCTATCTGAGGTTATTGATATTTCTCCTGGCAATCTTGATTCCAGCTTGTGCTTCCTGCAGCCCAGCATTTCTCATGATGTACTCTGCATAGAAGTTAAATAAACACAGTGGCAATATACAGCCTTGAGGTACTCCTTTTCCTATTTGGAACCAGTCTGTTGTTCCATGTCCAGTTCTAACTGTTGCTTCCTGACCTGCATACAGGTTTCTCAAAAGGCAGGTCAGGTGGTCTGGTATTCCCATCTCTTTAAGATGGGAATTTTTTGTCTAACCCCTTGACAAATATTAATCTACTTTCTGACTCTCTGAATTTGCCAATCTGGACATTGCATATAAACAGAATCATTCAATATATGGTTTCTTGTGACTGGTTTCTTTCACTTAGCTGAATGTTTTCAACATTAATCTGTATAGATCAATGTATCATTACTTCTTTCCTTTTCATTGCCCCATAAGATTTCATTGAATACAACCTTTTATATATCTGTTCATTAGTTGATGGACATTTAAATTGTTTCTACTTTATGGCCATTATAAATACTGCTACTACATATATTTCTGTATAAGTCTTTGTGTAGACATATATTTTCAAATTTGAAAGTATATATTTAGAAATGATATTGCTGGATCATTTGGTGATTCTATGTTTAATCTGTTAAGGACCTGCCAAACTTTCCCAAAGTAGGTGTACCAATTTACATTACCACCAGTGATGTATTGTTACAATTTCCCCACATTCTCCTCCAAACGTGTTGTTATCCTTAATCATAGATATTCTAGAGGGCATTAAGTGTTATTTCATTGTGATTTTCATTTCATTAATGGCTAATGATGAGTATCTTTTCATGGGGTTATTAGCTATCTGTATATCCATTTGGAGGAATGTCAATTCAGATACCATGGCAATTTTAAAATTGGATTATGTGTTTTTTTATTGAGTTGTAAGAGTTCTTTATGCCTTCTAGGTACAATTCCCTTATCAGATATGCAATCTATAAGTATTTTTGTTTCTTTTTCTTTTTTTCTATGTATATAAAATAAAAAATTATATAATAAAAATTATTTCTGTGTATATAAAAATTATTTCTATGTCTTTTCATTTCTTGATGGTATTGTTTGTAACACATAATTTTAATTTTTCAGCAGATTTCCATTTATCTCTTTTTCTTTTGTTGCTTGTACTTTTGAAGTCATATCTAAGATATTTTGCCTAAACCAAAGTAACAAAGATTTACTCCTATATTTTATACTAGGAGTTATATTGTTTTAGCTCTTACACTTATGTCTTTGACCCATTTTTAGTTCATTTTTGTATATGATGTGAAGTGTAGGGGTCTAAATGCATCCTTTTGTTTGTGCCTATTTAGATTCCCCTATACAATACATTGAGAAGACTATTATTTCCTTCACTGAATGGTCTTGACATTCTTTTTATTTATTTATTTTTAATTGAAGGATTATTGCTTTACAGAATTTTGTTGTTTTCTGCCCAATATCAACATGAATCAGCCATAGGTATACATATGTCCCCTCCCACTTGAACTTCCCTCCCATCTTCCTCTCCATCCCACCCCTCTAGATTGTTACAGTGCCCTGATTGAGTTCCCTGAGTCATACAGCAAATTCCTGTGGCTATTTTACATATGGTAATGTAAGTTTCCATGTTACTCTCTCCATACATCTCACCCTCTCCTTCCTCCCCTCCTCCCACTCGTGTCCATAAGTCTGTTCTCTATATCTGTTTCTCCGTTGCTCCCGTGCAAATAAATTCATCCATACCATCGTTTAGATTCCACATATGTGCATTAACATATAATATTTGTCTTTCACTTTTTGATTTACTTCACTCTGTATAATAGGCTCTGGGTTCATTCACCTAATTAGAACTGATTCAAATGTGTTCCTTTTTATGGCTGAGTAATAAATATTCTATTCTATATATGTACCACAGCTTGTTTATCCATTCATCATTTGATGGACATCTAGGTTGCTTCCATCTTCTAGCTATTGTAAATAGTGCTGCCATTAGGGCACATATATCTTTTTCAAGTTTTGTTTTCTCAGGGTATACACCTAGTAGTGGGATTGCTGGGTCATACTGTGGTTTTATTCCTAGTTTTTTAAGGAATCTCCATACCGTCTTTCATAGTACTGTATCAATTTACATCCCCAGCAACAGTGGAAGAGGGTTTCCTTTTCTCCACATTCTCTCCAGCGTTTATTGTTTGTAGACTTTTTGATGATGGCCATTCTGACTTGTGTGAGGTGATATCTCGTACTTTTGATTTGCTTTTCTCTAATAATGAGCAATGTTGAGCATCTTTTCATTTGTTTGTTAGTCATCTGTATGTCTTCTTTGTAGAAATGTATATCTAGGTCTTTCCCCCACTTTTTGATTGGGTTGTTTGTTTTTCTGGTATTGAGTTGTATGAGCTGCTTGCATATTTTGGAAATTAATCCCTTGTCAGTTGTTTCATTTTCTCCATTTTTGGAGGTTGCCTTTTCACCTTGTTTATAGTTTCCTTTGCTGTGCAGAAACTTTTAAGTTTAATTAGGATCCACTTGTTTATTTTTGTTTTTATTTCCATTACTCTAGGAGGTGGGTCGTAGAGGATCTTGCTTTGATTAATGTCATTGAGTGTTCTGCCTATGTTTTCCTCTAAGAGTTTTATGGTTTCTGGTCTTACACTTAGGTCTTTAATCCATTTTAAGTTTATCTTTGTGCATGGTGTTAGGAAGTGTTCCAATTTCATTCTTTTACACATAGCTGTCTAGTTTTCCCAGCACCACTTATTGAAGAGGCTATCTTTTCCCCATTGTATATTCTTACCTCCTTTGTCAAAAATAAGGTACCCATTGGTGTGTGAGTTTATTTCTGGGCTCTCAATCTGTTCCATTGGTTATATTTCTGTTTTTGTGCCAGTACCATGCTGTCTTGATGACTGTAGCTTTGTAGTATCGTCTGAAATCAGGAAAGTTGATTCCTCCAGCTCCATTCTTCTTTCTCAAGACTGCTTTGGCTATTTGGGGTCTTTTGTATTTCCATATGAACTGTGAAATTTTTTGTTCTGGTTCTTTGAAAAATGCCATTGGTAGTTTGATAGGGATCACATTGAATCTGTAGATTGCATTTGGTGGTATGGCCATTTTTGCAGTATTGATTCTTCCAACCCAGGAATATGGGATATCTATCCATCTGTGTATGTCATCTTATATTTCTTTCATCAGTGTCTTATAATTTTCTGTACACAGTCGTTTTGTCTTCTTAGGTAGGTTTATTCCTAGATATCTTATTATTATTTTTGTTGTTGTTGCAATAGTGAATAGTATTGATTCCTTAATTTCTACTTGACACACTTGAAAATCAATTGGCCAAAAGCTTATGCTCTGGACTCTCAATTCTGTCAGTTGATCTGTATGTTATCCTTATGCCAGTACTAAACTATCTTGATTATTGTGGTTTTGTCAGGTTGTTTTTTTTTTTTTTCCTAATTGGAAAGTATGTCAGTATGTCAGTATTCCAACCTTCTACCTTTTTAACAATATTTTGGCTATTCTGGGTCCATTACATTTTCAGAGGAACTTTAGAATCAGCTTGTCAATTCCTGCAAGAAAGGATCTGGGGTCTTTCTAGGAATAGTATTAAATCTGTATGTTGATTTGGGGAATATTCCCTTCTTAAAAATATTGACTCTTCTGATTCATAAACCTGGAATATTTTTTTCTTTTGACATTAAAATTTTTCACTTTTTTTTTTTTTTTGCAGTTTTCAGAATATTGGTTTTGTCCTTTTAGGGTTAAATTTAGTCCTAAGGCTTTACTTATTTTTGGTGCTATTTAAATGGAATTATTTTCTTAATTCCCATTTTAGTTTATTCATTGATAGTATATATAAATACTATTGGATTTTGTATGTTCATCTTATATCTTGCAATTTTGTAGAACTAGTTAATTCCAGTGTTCAAGTTATCTTAGTATTTTTATATAGAAAATAATATCATCTGCAAATAGAGATAGCTTAATTTTCCCTTCCAATCTATATGCCTTTTATAATTTTTCTTGTATAATTGCCTGTTTATAACCTCCAATGCATCATTGAGTGAAAGTAGTGAGAGCAGACATCTTAGTCATGTTCTTGATCTTACAGGGAAAGATTTTAGTATTTCACCATTACTTATGTTACTTCTAGATTTTCTTATGGAAGCCCTTTATCATATAGAGGAATTTCCCTTTTATCCCTGATTTTCTAAGTGTTTTTATCCCGAAAGTGTTAACCAGCAAAAAGGAGGTCAAAAAATAGAACATAAGTTGGAATGGGTTAATTTTTTGAAAGACTTCAAGAAACAATTGGAATGATCCTAGGGTGTAGTTGGGCATTTATAGAAAAGTTTTGGGATATATTGAAAAAGTATGAGAACATGAGGGATCTGGAGACAAGGTTTACAAATTAAGAATCACGATGATCACATTTTTTCTTTTAAATAAAAAGAGAGTACTGTTTATTTACTGAATTGATCTTTAGGAGACTAAATTAGAATACATATTACCAAGTCTTTAACTTTTTCTGTTGGTCAATTTTCAGGGACAGTTATGTCTGGTGAACCAGTTGATATCTAGGAACCTAAAGAGGTTAAAACAAGGACATTTTAAAAGGGGAAAACATTAACAATTACTTCTGTAGGAAAAGTTGAGTAGCATTATGTAATTGGAGGGTGTAAGGAGATGCCTGGGTTCATGCTTTGTGGTGGTGGTGGACATGTGTTATAGCACAGCAGGATAAATAGTTTTCAATTCTAAAAGCTAGGAGAGAAGAGATGTCTAAGTGTAGCTTCAAAGAATTGTACCTATTAACCAGTGAAGAGAAATTAAGTCGTTAATGTGTTGCCTTCATGTAAATTATCTCTTCTCTGACAAAGACATGTGTGCTTGTGCTATACCACTCTCCCCTATGACCTTGTCTACCTGGCACACTTATGTTTCTTCTCCAAGCATCACTTCCTCTGGAAAATCTTTTCTGACTTCCTCAAGCAGAAGAAGTAACAGAAACAGTACCAATAATAATAAGCAACGTGTACTAATGGCTGGCCCTGTGTCTGATAATGGGTTAGGCATTTTACATGTATTACATATAATTCAAACAACAACCTTATGAAGTGTAAGTACTAATTTTCAACCCTATGAAGTAGATACTAAGTAGGTAAATGGAAGGTCACAGCCTATAGGTAACTCAGCCAAAGTCAGATTAGTGAAACTGGGGCTCACAAAGCTGCACTGTCCTTCTTCAAAGTGCTTAATAAGCTAGATAATGTATGATATGCACCCTTCTATCATTTAGTAGAAACCTCCTATAATACAAAGCAGTAAATAACATTTTGTTTTCTCTCTCACTTAATATGACAAAATTACTCATTATTTTATAGTTCATTGGGCACAATGTTTTCATCATCATTTTATAATTAAAAATATAGGAAACAGAACATGTGCAACTAGATGTTGTCATTTATCTAAACCTAGAAGCCAAAATTAGATACATTACACTATTAGATGAAAGTTCATTGATATGAATATTCTGACATCTCCATGTTGTTTTTATTACTTGACATTTAGAGTTAGATACAGTGTCCTTCATGTTAAATATTTCAAGGAATTTAACCCCATTTCTTGTGTTGGTAATGTCTCTTTATCAGCAATCAACTATTACTATTGTTCCTGATGGGAAAGCTTTTTGTGTGTGTGTGAAATATGGATTGTTTAGTCTGACTCCAATTGACTGCTTGTATAGGGAAAGTTACTTATCTCACTTTTCCCATATTTTACACCAAAGTAATGTTAATTTTTTTCTTAAAATACCATAGAACCTCAATTAGCTATAGAAAAAGGAAGATGTAAGCATTAATGGGATTAGAAAAGTTATTTGGCATGGTTGTGAACAGAGAAGTTAGCCTTTTAGCTTCTACCACTCAATTCTAGTTGAAAATCTTTTAACAATGAATCACAGAAGCAGTAGAGTACGAGAATAATAGATAGTCAAATTTGTTAATGAAAAACAAAGCAAAAACAAAAGATTGGCCTCCTGAAACATAAATTGGTGAACCTAATATCCAATGCTAGAAAAATCCTAGAAATCAACTATTTAACTTTTGAAAAGACTTCTGCTTTCTCCAACCTCCTGCCCTCCCTTCTTGTCAGATAAACTTGCCAGTTGTTTCACAGAGAATATAGAACCACAAGATGGCAACTTCCCACCATAAGATCTTATAAACTTACCTCTGCCTTCACCTATCATTTCTGCCTTCTGTCCATTTCTAATTGAAAAATCAAAAAAGTTCTGTGCATGACAAATCTTTCCACTTGAGCTCCAGAAATTTTTCTTCATCCATGTATTTCTTTAGGTTTCCTGCTCTGTAAATTAACCTTGTGTTTTCTTTTTCTTCAACTAGTTCCTTTTTTCTTGTTACTTGCCCTCAACTTAAAAAAAATTATTTATTTATTGTAATTGAAAGCTAATTACTTTACAATATTGTAGTGGCTTTCGCCATACATCGACACGAATCAGCCATGGGTGTACACATGTCTACCATACTGAACTCCCCCTCCCCATCCCATCCCTCAGGGTCCTCCCAGTGCACTGGCCCTGGGCGCCCTGTCTCATGCATCGAACATGCATCAAACCTGTTTCACATATGGCAGTATACACGTTTCAATGCTAATCTCTCATATCATCCCACCCTTGCCTTCTTCCACAGAGTCCAAAGGTCTGTTCTTTATCTCTGTGTCTCTTTTGCTGTCTCGCATATAGGGTCATCATTACCATCTCTCTAAGTTCCATATATATGCATTAATATGCTGTATTGGTGTTTTTCTTTCTGACTTATTTCACTCTGTATAATAGGCTCCAGTTTTATCCACCTCATTAGAACTGAGTCAAATGCATTCTTTTTAATAGCTGAATAATATTCCATTGGGTATATGTACCACAACTTTCTTATCCATTCATCTGCCAATGGACATCTAGGTTGCTTCCATGTCCTAGCTATTGTAAACAGTGCTGCAATGAACATTGGGGTACACGTGTCTCTTTCAGTTCTGGTTTTCTCGGTGTGTATGCCCAGCAGTGGGATTGCTAGGTTGTATGGCAGTTCTATTTCCAGTTTTTTAAGGCATCTCCACACTGTTTTCCATAGTGGCTGTACTAGTTTGCACTACCACCAACAGTGTAAGAGGGTTCCCTTTTCTCCACACCCTCTCCAGAATTTATTGCTTGTAGACATTTGGATAGCAGACATTCTGACCGGCATGAGATGATACCTCATTGTGGTTTTGATTTGCATTTCTCTGATAATGGGTGATGCTGAGCATCTTTTCATGTGTTTGTTAGTCATCTGTATGTCTTCTTTGGAGAAATGTCTATTTAGTTCTTTGGACCATTTTTTCAGGTCTCTCATACTTACTAAAGAAAAATATATTCTGGTATTATTTCCTCAAATCTATAAGCCCAGTCCAATCATGATAAAAATATCAAATTTGTTTAGAAAATTTCTGACCCCATTGTGTAAACTTATACACACAACTCTCTTTCCTATCATAGTTAATTTGTGAGAGTTGTCGCCACTCACTCACTGTTCTACTTCCTTACTTTCAATTTACTCTTCAGTTTACGTATATAGTCTGGTTCTAACCCTGCTACTCCACTGATTCTGATTTTGGCAGTCTTCTCTTGGCTAACAGCCTTTCCTTGGCTACATATAAAGGACCCTTTTTTAGCTTTTGACTCACTTAATTACCCAGTAACATTTAACATAGTTGTCATTCTTGAAATATGCTATTCTCTTGGCTTCCCTCCTGGTTTTCCTTGTACTTCTCTTGTTACTTTTTTCCTCGGTCACTTTTGTAAACTTCTCTGAACCTGCCCATCTCTTAAATGTTGGTGTTCTTTAGGGGCTCTGTCCTGACCCACATTTTAATCTTGCCTCTATTCTTTGGTAATTCAGCTACTTCTGTGATATAAAATACCAACTCTATGCTTAAGACTACCAAATATATATCCCCAAGTGTCATTCTTTAACTCCTATGAATATCACCAATTTCCCACTGAACATTCATGCTTAGATGTACTATAGGCAATTCAATCACTTCACAATCTGGCCCTTGCTTACCTCTCCAATGTAGACTCTCTCTTTTCCTCCTATCTAACACTATATTGAACTCAGTCCAGTGAATGTACCATGCTCTCTCAGAACAATACTCTCTATCATGGTCTAGGTTTCATCTTAGAGTTCACTTTCTCCAGAAAGTATTCTTTTTCTCCTAACTGTGGATTTTTTTCTCTCCTCTTTTCTCTCAAAACACTGTGTTTCTCCTCTCATTATATTTAAGACAGTCGTTGTTGTTACCTGTTTGTTTTCTTCTACTAGACTGTAATCCTGAGGAAGGTAGATACCATTAACTATCATGTTTCTGTTTATATCCTGGTTGTAGGCACACAATACATTCATCAGATGCATACATTAATGGATTTTAGGATCAACTCAGGCTAAAAAATTCTGTTGTTTTCTTTTGGCAGAGTTTTTACACTAATAAATCATATGAAAACCTTGCCTATCAATTAAGTTCTCTCTCATGATGAAATATGCCAATATGAGCTAGTAAAGTTAAATGGATTCATAAACAGTTGATCAATCAGATTAACCATCATGCAAACATGTAGAGAGGTTTATAGATGCAGCCTCCAAGTCTGTTTTCTATGTCCTATCTTATTCAGAATTTTCTATTATCTACTTCTTTAAAAGCAGGGAAAACCACCTTATGAAATATTCAGGTCATGTAAAGCTGCTGCTGCTGCTAAGTCACTTCAGTTGCGTCTGACTCTGTGCGACCCCATAGACAGCAGCCCACCAGGTTCCCCCTTCCCTGGGATTCTCCAGGCAAGAACACTGGAGTGGGTTGCCATTTCCTTCTCCAATGCATGAAAGTGAAAAGTGAAAGTGAAGTTGCTCAGTCGTATCCGACTCTTAGCGGCCCCATGGACCGCAGCCCACCAGGCTCCTCCGTCTATGGGATTTTCCAGGCAAGAGTAATGGAGTGGGGTACCATTGCCTTCTCCGGATGTAAAGCTAGGTGGGAGACTTATTTAAAAATGAATAATATCCTTATAGTTTGAATTGGTCTTGATAATTTATGATATTAATAGATTAAAAGTTACATATTTTCATTTCATAGGGATTAGTATAAAGCTACAATTTAGGATAAAAGTCATTTAATTTCATTTAACATTCAAGAAGAATGGACTTTATATCTACTATGTTCTAGTCACTGGTGCTGAGGATACAAAAAAGAATAAACCATACTTCCTGCTCTTGAAATGGCTATTGTCTAATGAGTATGTTGAATTTAGATCATGACATGTAATAGTCTCATTACATTTTATATACTCTGTGTAGAGAATATTTTGTGCTATTCTGGGCATCATATTTATTTTTATAGCATATCTTGATATGAATTTTAAATATGTAAATTGTATTTACTCAGGATAGTTTAGATTATGCTTTTATGATAATCCCCAAGTGTCAATGTTTTATAACAGATTATACCATGTTGACTGGGAGCTCTGTTCTACAACTTCTCATTCTGGGACCCAGAGTGATGGAGCAACCATTATCTTAAAACCATTTACTGTGGCAGAGGGAAAGATAGCTGTAGAAGCTATCATGTTGACAAATAAATGCTGTGGCCCAATAGAGTAAAGCACAAGTGTGAACAATGACCTTTGGTCATAAATAATTGACCAGAACCAGTCACATGCCTCACCAATCATGATGGATCCAGGAAGCTCAATCCTATTATATGCCTGAAGGCATATATAGATTTTTCCCATTATATATGGGATCATATTTGTTTTTCATATATCTTACAGATCTACCCATATCTATGCATAGCTGTCTACCTCAGTCTCTTCAATAGTATTTCATAGTATGGATAGAGCATACTTTATTCAACAATTCCTGCATGGAAAAGTATTTATTGCCAGATTTTCACCATTACAACACATCCTGCATTGACCATCCTTGTACATGTATATATTTCTGTGCCTATGTATTTGGATTTCTGTAGTATAGTACCCTAGAAAAATAATTCCTGAGCACTTTAAATTTTGCCAAGTACTGCTAATTTGCCTTCTAAAATGCTATACCAATTTATAATCCATAAACAGTGTATGAAAGTATACATTCCACTTCGGGAAGTATTTTGACACATTTGTATTGAAGGAAGAAAGAGTTGGAGAATGAAGGATATAGAAACCATCTAGCAATGAGTAAAGATTGAAGACTTTTTTCTCTAAACGGCTTGTGAACCTTTACATCCACTATTAGGTTTGCTCATTGGACCAACCCTGGGAAAGATGTATCCCTTTTGCCTGTGACATTTCTGGTTATATCGTAATGGTTAGAACTCAACTACATGTCCAGTCATAAGGAGGGCTGGAAAATGAAGACTCTGTTTTGGAGGACTCTGTGCCAAGCCAAAATCTGTGATTTTTATAATTACTACAGAAAGAAGAAATGATAGTTTGAGAGATAGTCAGTTTCTGTCATGCCCCTGGACCCCTAGAGTTGCTTATAACCAATTTTTTCCTCTTTGTTTGCTTCTCTTTTGACCCTCTTTTTCTTTTCTGCTATCTCTTAGACGTTCCTCCTCCATAATTCCTCTTACCTCTTGTTTCCCTTTCTTTATCAATAGTCAGCTTTTTGTGTCTCCATTACCCTCATTTGATTAGCCTCTGCTTCTCTATTTTATCTATCTTTCCATTTCTCCTCTGTGTGTATTTTTTCTCTTTCCATCTGTTTCTCTAGCTGTCTCTGTCTTCCTACTTCTGTATTTCTGGCTTCCTTGGTTTCAGTCTCCATGTCTCTTTGTTTTGACTTCAATTTGTAACTATTAAAAATAATAGTAGAATGGGCTAACATGCCATACAGTTGTTTTCATATAATAGGAAGGAGTTAAGGGCATGGGGGATAGGGCATTAAATGATTTCTTGATTGGTTGATGGCTGGACTATATAACTATTGAAGTTTTCCAAATTTGAGTCAAATTGAGAACCAACTTTTCCTTCTGAGTAGGTAAAATCTAATTTAAATTATTGTATATTTGTTTCCTGATGGAAAATATAATAAGACCTCAGGGCCATCTCTGTATGAATACCAGACTTCATTGCAGATGACTGTAGAATTAGAAGATATAAGAGATTGAGGTGAATGTGTGTTAGAACGGCCTTTGAAAGTTAATTATCTTTATAATCTGTGATATATATGTGGATTGTGTTTGTGTTCATAATTTCTAATTTGTTTGAGATTATATCAACATATATATGACTGGCTGGTCCAAATGATTGGAAGACATCATAAATAACAAAATTGTCTCTCGCAAGATTGTATTAAGAAATGATATAATTTAATATTCTCTGCAACCTAGCTGATATATCTAGTTGGCTCTTTCAATTGTGTCAAAATATATTCATAAGTTAAACGTGTTTTGGCTTCTAGAGTCAAGAGAACATCATACAGATATTTTAAAAAATTAACATGAACCAGGATCCTGACATGCCTAGTACTTTAAAGGAGGAAGAAAGTAAAGTGGAGAAGGTAATTTACAAACTGTACTTGAAAATCTTTTGAGCATAACATTGTTATTACAGTTATCTGTCAAAAGATTTAGTTCAATTACATTTTTGAAAACTCTCTTGTCAAGATGGCCCTACTCATATTAAGATTTGGTACTCAAAGGAGAGGAATACTAATACCTTCATTAGCCATTGTGCCAGTGTCTTCAGGTTTTAGAATTGCTCATTTGGCCTTTTAGAATTTTTACATACTGAACACAGGGAATCAGTAAATACAAATCCCTTAGGGGGATATGAACTTTAGGAATGAGGATCACTGCATATTTATAGCCACAGTACGAGGAAGACCCTTTTTGGGGGAAGAAAAGTAATTTCAAAATAATTGAATAGCAGCATAATTGCCATCATATAAAATATACATGCTTCTGCACACTTTCTTCACACAATAGTAAGTTGGTTGTAAAAATCACCAAGAGGAAAAAGTTATAATTTAATAAACCTAAATTTCAGTATAAGATTTCCAGGGGATAACCTGAGCAGACTCTGACACTTTTAGTGTGTAAACACATGTATGGAGATGTATATTGGGAATCCAGTGGTCACATTTCTTGATCAGTTACTCTATTTCAGGTTATTTGCTATTGCAGATGAACATTGCTATGAGACTGATTGCAATGGCCTTTCTTTTTGACTGTTTGAATTGATAGTTTGGCAGATTTCCCCTTTCAATGGCAAATCTGAATCACCTACTGAACATGCTACCAAACACTCTTACTTTATATTCCCTTAGCACTTAACATATACAGGTTGTTCTTTACTGTCTTGTACTTGGCTAAGCACTCTAGTATGCATGCATATTAAACAGCAAGAAATTGTGTTTTATAATCCTACACATGGTTTATGAGTCCTATAGTATCTTATTACCAGGGCAAATATAGTTTACTAGTGATTAACAGCTTGGACTTTGTAACCCTAAAGAACTAAAATTAAATCCTTTCATCCTTAATTTACTATTGTTGTGGCCTTCGGTAAGTCACAAGTGTCAGTTTTCTGAAAGGTAAAATGAAGATAATAATAGCTCACAAGGTCATTAATAGGTTACAGTTCAGTGCATTGTCTGGCACACACAAAATGCTCAATAAGTTATTATCATAAAATGTAATAGTTATTCATCAAAGTTTGTTGAATTAATAAATGCTTCTGCAGAAATAGGATTGGCAAGTATACAGAGTAAAAAACTCAATACATTATTTTTCTAATCCACTGACTTGAATTGACAAGACAGGGTGTATATGGCACAATTTTGTGGTTAACATATTCAATTCCAGTGATGACTTTGCTAGTCGAAGTCAAGAATATGCATTTTATTTCACAGATAATAGGAAGGGGTCAATTAAACAAGAAAATAGAGGTATTTTTTGTCAGCTATTTTCTACTCTTAATATCTCTGAATAACAGATATGAAATATAGTTCTTTGGGTGAATATTGTAACTACTGGGTAAAGTAATGTTTTTTAAAGTCTTTTTCAAATAATCTTTAATTTTGTCATTATTGATGAAATATTAGAATCCATAATATGATATTCTATGTTGGCAAATTATAGCCCTTACAAACTGTCAACTTTTAGATAGAAATAATAAAGATACAACCATGAATAAGAGGGGTTAAGGGTAGGGAGAACATGGAAGACTCGTAATAGCTAACCAACAAGGTTGAGTTGGTGAGTGAGTGAATACAGTAGGAGGAACTAAATCAGAGATGAACCAATATCCAATGTTCTTATAAAAGTCACTGGGGGTGTGATATAAGTTCTAAATAAAATTGAGACAGGATAAGAGACCTGGAATGTGTCTGTGGTTCAGGAAAAAATTTGAATAATGAGCCTTCTTTTGAAAGCACAGAGTGTACATAATCTTTTGAGCTGAAAATTGGACAGTTGTTATAAAACAAAGAATTGTGTGGAGCTTATAATGGCATTTTCACAGTCTTGGTATAGGCTCTCTCCCAAAAGCAGACCCAAAGACAAAAATTAATTTATTAGAGTTTCTCTGGCAGCACAGTGGTAAAGAATGTGCCTGCCAATGCAGGAGATGCTGATTTGATCCCTGGGTTGGGACAATCCCCTAGAGTAGGAAATGGCAACCCACTCCAGTATTCTTGCCTAGGAAATCCAATGGGCAGTGGAACCTGGCAGGGTACAGTCCATGGGGTTGCAAAGAATCGAAAGTGACTGAGCAGACAGTTTATTTGGGAGGTGATCTCAGCAAGTACTGAAAGGGAATGGCAAGGTCAGAGTAGAAAGGAGGAAAATCAGAGTGTTAATGAGTAGTTTGCCACTTAAACCTACTGGAACATTCCAAGAGGTGAGAAAGCTGGGCTATTTATTCACCAACTCCTATCATTGAATGGGAATCACTCATGGTGCATTAACAACTTGGAACTTCCAGATAGCCTCCTATGCTCTTCAAGCTACTTTTGCAGATAGAGAAGCACCTCTGGCAAAGACACATAGGAATACTTCTATGCAGATGACTTTTGGGAGGGTCAAGAGGATATAAGTATGGTACCAAGAGAGTCTGCTACAGCAGAAGATGGGCCCATCTCAGATTTGAATAATTGCTTATTAGATAATGGACTCTGGCTCAGTGGTAAATAATCCACCTGCCAATGCAGGAGTTCTGGGTTCAGTCCCTGGCTTGGGAAGATGCCCTGGAGGAGGAAATGGCAACCCACTCCAGTATTCTTGCCTGGGAAATCCCATGGACAGAGGAACCTGTCAGATTTTGGTCCACAGGGTCTCAAAAGAGTCAGATATGACTTAGTAACTAAAACAACAACAACAAAATATTAGATAAGATACATTCTATTTCAAATAAATGGGTTACTTGGGGGGGGCACTGAAAGCTACAATTTATTTGTATTATTGAAACCTTGATATGATGTATTCTACATTGATATTCTCCTTTAATTTATTAAAATATTTACTGATAACCTATCATGTATCAAGCTCTATGATAGATGCTGAGAATATAACAGTTAATGACTAAGTGACTGCCCTCATAGCTTACATTCTAGTGGTCAAGGAGTGGGTAAACACAACTAAGCTAATAAATGTAACTGATTTACTAAGTTTCAACTCATTGAAATATAAACATGAAATGGTACAATTTTTTCCTAATAATTGCTACTTCAAGTGCTGTACTGTACTTCCTTTTGCCTGTAGGAGTCAGGGAAAGTAGTAAACATTTCAGTCTGATGCTATCATTCATCACATGTTTTCTGAGTTTCATTCTGGTTTTAAAGTCTTTCTCTTAGTCAAAGATCCTGTCTGATTCAAATATTGTGTCATCCTTTTTTTTTTTTTCCAAACAGGTGAGACATGTGGCTCTCACGGCTAGGAATTTGGTGTGTGCGTGGTAGGTTTTCATGCATTTACCCCTTTCCACCTCTTTTCTCTGTACTTTTTCCTTTGGTGTTTCATTGGAGAGATGTGACTGGAGAAAAGAGAGGGAAAAAATGCTTTGATTGCCTGTGCCTTTCTCCTTGGCTGGTCATAAACAGCTCTTCTAGCTGTCTATGTGTGTGGCATAAATAGGTAGTAGTTACTACAGGCTAATGAGATTCTCCTCCAAGCGTCTCCTCTGGACGTTGGAAATCCCTGGCAAGATTTGATTTCCCTCAGAGTTGCAACTGGTGGCATCATACTTTCCTCTCAATTGTACTCATTTTGCCCCATGTTCCAAAGCCTATGACAAGAATCATCTATGTACCCAATCCAACTGGGAAAGACTGAGGGCAGGAGAAGGGTGTGACAGAGAATGAGATGGTTGGATGGCATCATCAAATCAGTGGGCATGAGTTTGAAAAAAACCAGGAGATAGTGAAGGACAGGGACAGAAACTTGGTGTGTGTTCAAGATGAGTAGGGATTAGTTTTGGCCCCTTGGTCATCTGGAAATCACCAACACACCGTCTTGCCCCAGGGCTCTTTATTCCTCCTTCAGCTGTACAAGGGAAGTCCAGCATGTCAACTGGACATTCTTTGTTATCAAAGAAAGTCTTATCAAGCAAAGTCTCTCTTTGTTATCAAAAGACCTCCTCTTCCTTCTGAGGACTCTGTTTATTGATGGAGTTGGGAGGCAGTATGATAAGGAACTCAGTTCACTGCAGTTCAGTCTCTAAGTAGTGACCGACTCTTTGCGACCCCAGGAATCGCAGCACGCCAGGCCTCCCTGCCCATCACAAACTCCCGGAGTTTACTCAAACTCATGCCCATCCAGTCGGTGATGCCATCCAGCCATCTCATCCTCTGTCTTCCCCTTCTCCTCCTGCCTCTAATCCCTCCCAGCACCAGGGTCTTTTCCAATGAGTCAACTCTTCACATGAGGTGGCCAAAGTATTGGAGTTTCAGCTTCAGCATCAGTCCTACCAATGAATACCCAGGACTTATCTCCTTCAGGATAGACTGGTTGGATCTCCTTGCAGTCCAAGGGACTCTCAAGAGTCTTCTCCAACACCACAGTTCAAAAACATCAATTTTTCGGTGCTCAGCTTTCTTCACAGTCCAACTCTCACATCCATACACGACCACTGGAAAAACCATAGCCTTGACCAGATGGACCTTTGTTGGCAAAGTAATGTCTCTGCTTTTTAATATGCTATCTAGGTTGATCATAACTTTCCTTCCAAGGAGTAAGTGCCTTTTAATTTCATGGCTGCAGTCACCATCTGCAGTGATTTTGGAGCCCAAAAAAAACAAAGTCTGACACTGTTTCCACTGTCTCCCCATCTATTTCCCATGAGGTGATGGGACCAGAGGCCATGATCTTAGTTTGCTGAATGTTAAGCTTTAAGCTAACTTTTTCACTCTCCTCGTTCACTTTCATCAAGAGACTTTTTAGTTCCTCTTCACTTTCTGCCATAAGGGTGGTGTCATCTGCATATCTGAGGTTATTGATATTTCTCCCGGCAATCTTGATTCCAGCTTGTGCTTCATCCAGCCCAGCATTTCTCATGATGTACTCTCCATGTAAGTTAAATAAGCAGGGTGACAATATACAGCCTTGACTTACTCCTTTTCCTATTTGGAACCAGTCTGTTGTTCTATGTCCAGTTCTAACTGTTGCTTCCTGACCTGCATACAGGTTTCTCAAGAGGCAGGTCAGGTCGTCTGGTATTCCCATCACCTTCAGAATATTCCACATTTTATTTTGATCCACACAGTTGAAGGCTTTGGTGTAGTTAGTAAAGCAGAAATAGATGTTTTTCTGGAACTCTCTTGCTTTTTCGATGATCCAGAGTATGTTGGCAATTTGATCTTTGGTTACTCTGCCTTTTCTAAAACCAACTTGAACACCTGGAAGTTCTCAGTTCATGTATTGCTGAAGCCTGGCTTGGAGAATTTTGAGCATTGCCTTACTAGCATGTGAGATGAGTACAATTGTGCGGTAGTTTGAGCATTCTTTGGGATTCCCTTTCTTAGGGATTGGAATGAAAACTGACTGTGGGCAGGAATCCCTTAGAAGAAATGGAGTAGCCATCATAGTCAACGAAAGAGTCCGAAATGCAGTCCTTGGATGCAGTCTCAAAAATGACAGAATGATCTCTGTTCATTTCCAAGGCAAACCGTTCAATATCATGGTAATCCAAGCCTATGCTCCAACCAGTAATGCTGAAGAAGCTGAAGTTGAATGGTTCTATGAAGACCTAAAGACCTTTTAGGACTAACACCCCAAAAAGATGTCCTTTTCATTATAGGGGACTGGAATGCAAAAGTAGGAAGTCAAGAAACACCTGGAGTAACAGGCAAATTTGGCCTTGGAGTACAGAATGAAGCAGGGCAAAGGCTAATAGAGTTTTGCCAAGAGAACGCACTGGTCATAGCAAACACCCTCTTCCAACAACACAAGAGAAGACTCTACACATGGACATCACCAGATGGTCAACACCGAAATCAGATTGATTATATTCTTTGCAGCCAAAGATGGAGAAGCTCCATACAGTCAGCAAAATCAAGACGGGGAGCTGACTGTGGCTCAGATCATGAACTCCTTATTGCCAAATTCAGACTCAAACTGAAGAAAGTAGGGAAAACCACTAGACCATTCAGGTATGACCTAAATCAATTCCCTTATGACTATACAGTGGAAATGAGAAATAGATATAAGGGACTAGATCTGATAGACAGAGAGCCTGATGATTTATGGACGGAAGTTCGTGACATTGTACAGGAGACAGGGATCAAGACCATCCCCATGGAAAATAAATGCAAAAGGCAAAATGGTTTTTGGAGGAGGCCTTACAAATAGCTGTGAAATGAAGAGAAGCAAAAAGCAAAGGAGAAAAGGAAAGATATTCCCATTTGAATGCAGAGTTCCAAAGAATAGCCAGGAGAGATAAGAAAGCCTTCCTCAGTGATCAATGGAAAGAAATAGAGGAAAGCAACGGAATGTGAAAGACTAGAGATCTCTTCAAGAAAATTAGAGATATCAAGGGAACATTTCAGGCAAAGATGGGTTCGATAAAGGACAAAAATGGTATGGACCTAACAGAAGCAGAAGATATTAAGAAGAGGTGGCAAGAATACACAGAAGAACTGTACAGAAAAGATCTTCACAACCCAGATAATCACAATGATAAGGAACTAGCTGCCCTGAATAGCTGAACTGATGGCCTCAGGCAACAAACTGGAATTTCCCTGAATTTAAGGTATCAGATGGATCTTTTTAGGTTAATTCTGGGAAAATGAGATACTACCCAGCTCTTGATATCATCCTTTTACTCTTCCATTCTGGAACAGATTCCGCACTTTTAGGTACAAACCAATTATTGAGAAAAAAATCTTTATATGGAATTCTGGCTCTTTAAATATTATCCAGTGCCTTTCTTATCTTTCCACTAAAATTTGCTTACATTCATTATTTCAGGGATCACTTTGTTTTCACATTTATGGTTCCCTTTGCTGTTTTTCTATCTTGGATTTTTTTTTCTTTTTTTTTTATTGGTTATCTATTTTATATTTTTATTTATTAAAAATATGATTGCTTTACAACGTTGTGTTATTTACTACAGTACAGCAAAGCAAATCTGCTATACATGTACATATATCCCCTCTTTTTTGGATTTCCTAGCCATTTAGGTCAATGTGTGACTGTTTTAAAGTGGAGGGAAGGAAGCAGAGAGATAATTTTCTTCTCTCATAAAGCTAATGTTAAAATGTTGCTGGTGGTAATGATTATGAATCCTTCATTTTTGTTTAATATCTGTGGTTTCTGCAGTGCTTTCATGGATATAACTTTCAATCTCACAGTACCATTGCTTCATAAGGGTTCCCTATAGAATAATATATAAAATTACGTATTTTTATCTGTAAAATGTTCATAAACTAGAATAGTGTAACTATGTATAGACATGTGTTACCTCAAGTATCTAATTAGATTATTACTTCATCATGTGAGCAATGATTATTCATGCCAACCTTTTATTTATTTATTTTTTTTTTGATAGTGGAGTGCAGTTTATTACACCGGCGGGCCCAAGGCAGAGTCTCCTCTTAGCCAAGGACCTATCTTGGATTTATAATGAGCCCAGTGCACCTCTTTGATGCTTATATTCTGATTTTTAAAGGATTCTAGATGAATCCTCATACAGGAACTGATTTACTGAAGTCTTAACCCAATGGGATAAATACTTCAAAACATTTTTTTCCCCAAATGCCTACTGATCATGCTTCAATCAATCCTATTCCCTTTTGTGGGGTCTTTAACAATATCTCAGTTCAATTCCATACTTTTCTCAGTTATTTTTCATTTTGAAACAGTTTTATTCCAATTATTTAAGATTCACGGCTGTTGATTCTATTTTATTATTATTTTTAAAATTATTTATTAATTTTTGGCTGTCTTCATTGCTGCACGGATGTTTCTCTAGTTGCGGTGCAGCAAAATTCCTCTTGGTTGTGGTGCAAGAGTTTCTCATTGTGTGTGGGTTTCAGGTAATTGCAGCATGCAGGCTCAGTAGTTGTGGCTCCTGGGCTCTAGAGCACATGGGCCTAGTTGCTCTGAGGCATATGGGATCTTCCTGGAACAGAATGGAACCCTTTTCTCTAGCACTGGCAGGCTGATTCCCTACCACTGAGCCACCAGAGAAGCCCTGGTGCTGTAGATTTTAAAGCATCAGTGTCAAAGTTGAGTAAAAACTATTCCTATCATGTAGCTAAACACAATACTTGTAAGTGCTAATCAGTCTTATGAATAAAACAAGCAAGGAGGTTGGCTTGTGAATGACAGAGTGAGACTTTAAGATTGGGTAGTCAGGAAAGGCCTGTTTGTGGGACTGAGACCTATAGGATGTTAAAGAATGTAAGTGAAGAGTGGGGAGGGGTATCTCAGCAGGAAGGACCTCACAATGCAAAGGTCACGAGGTGGAAATGACTAAGGCTTATTCCAGTGACAGATATAATGTCCATTGTGGCTGGAGCATAGCCAATGAAGAGCAATAAAATCAAAGAGGTGGCAGGACCCTTCCTGCAGGCCCATGAAATTCTAATGGAAGGAGTTCAGATTTTACTCTAAATCCAGTGGGAAATCATTGAAAAGTTCTAAAGCGGGAAACTTCGACATGATGCAATTGTGAACTTTTGTATTTTCTTCCATTTGCATAAATATAAAGCCAGAAATCACCAAAATGTCATTGTTTCTGTGATGTGCCTCTAAGACATGTGAAATTATAGCTGTTGCTTTGTTGAGGCCAAGATCTGTGATTCAAACTTCATATCCTTTTTTGAATTTTCAGCTGCCAAGGAAAGTGAACGATGAAGCCACCATTTCTTTTGGCCCTTGTAGTCAGTTCTGTAGTCAGCACAAATTTGAAGATGGTGTCAAAGAGAAATTCTGGTAAGTGGTTGACAACTTCTCATGATTTGGTCAAAAGTATATGCTTTTTGTGAGCATCTAGAGAGCATCTGTGTCTTTAACTATGAATATCTTTAAACAGAATCATTTGTAATCCAGCTATGTTGGAAAGTAGCCAAAGTAAAAATGAGATTTTAGCCTACCACTGAGAAAATGTTGGGAAACCAGTGGAATTTTGTTCAACTTCAATGGCAGTTATACTCTCAGTGGACAATAATTGGTTCAGGGCCTTTTTAGGTTTGGTTACATTTGCTAGTGAATATACACCTAGGAGTGAACATTTGCAAATGAGAAGACAGGAAACCTTTCAAAATATATATTCTTTGCCTCCTAATTGCGTCTGCCACACTACAGTTTAAGTGAAAGCTTTTGACAAATATCAGTGAGCTTTAGTTCCTCACATCTTCACACTTGCACCAAATCCCTAACAGGCAGAGGTTTAAAGCTTCTAAGTTTGGACATACTAGCTAATTGCCTGAAGAGGAATTTCTTGGGAAGAAATATCTTTCCTAGAATATGGTGGTCTGGCAGGCAGCCATGATTGTACTGAGAGATTAGCTGTAGCCAGTAGATATCCCAATCAAATTTTAATCATTGTTTAATAACACTTGGATATATGTATTTCAGCTTTGATTATACATTTTAGCTATCATTACAAACCATGCATGAGATTTTAAGAATTGATTTTCTGTCTGTAATCATTCCAGTAAGACAGTGAGGACTGTATTATTATGTGGAAACAAAAGACTATGATGGGGTTTTCTGCTGGCTTCTAATTAAGTTATATCCTAGAATTAAATGTATAGTCTTTACTTTCTCATTAAGTATAAAACCCAGGCAATAAGTACATGCCTGTTTTTCAAAGCAATAAATACAGGAGCTTGGAATTTGGTTAATACTTATTTTCTAAGGTGAGAATACTTAATTCAAATTGCTAAAGAATAGTATTGTTCTTCAGTTGATAGTGTATTAAGTCTTCACAAAAGTGGTTCACAGGTAATACAATAGAGTGACGCTACTGAAGTCCAAAGGATTCTGAAATGGTAAAGATAGAAGAATATATTGGCTTTTCCTTTCCTATTAAATACTTATATTTGTCTTTAGCATGTATTTCTATATTGGGACTCTCTTTCAGCTGTATTTGTATGTAACATTTTACCTATAGTATCTTCAACTTGGCATATTTTATGTAATTGTCTTTCCTTGCCTTACTTTGAAGTCACATTTTCACTTTCAATATTGGCTCAGATTGATTATTGCTGAAATAAAATACTTGGAGATATTCCTTACTAGCAATATAGCCTTTTGGACTGGATCCCATTTTCCTCACTTGGTTATGTCATAATGTCTGTAGCAGAGTCTGAAAGCAAATAATAATAATAATAATTGAGAGTTTAAAAAGCCATCTATATTATGATAGCTTAATTCAAGTAAAATTCTATATGAAAAACAAAAATAAGTGGCTACCTGTGTATGCTGTCTTGTTTTCTCTATTTGCTTGTTGCTTATGGGGAAGGATGCTGTTATAATATACATATATATATATGTATACACACACACACACACGTAAATGTAGTTATCACTGATGTGCTGCTGCTGCTAAGTCGCTTCAGTCGTGTCTGACTCTGTGCAACCCCATAGATGGCAGCCCACCAGGCTCCCCCATTCCTGGGATTCTCCAGGCAAGAACACTGGAGTGGGTTGCCATTTCCTTCTCCAAAGCATGAAAGTGAAAAGTGAAGTCGCTCAGTCATGTCCGACTCTTAGCGACCCCATGGACTGCAGCCTACCAGGCTCTTCCGCCCATGGGATTTTCCAGGCAAGAGTACTGGAGTGGGTTGCCATTGCCTTCTCCAATCACTGATGTGCAGATGTCCTTAAAGATCAACTTTTTAATGCTTTGCCCCCTTATTCTTTACTCATCAGCTGTGAGACTGGCTTTGGGTTCTTGGAGTTATCTTCTTAGTATGGACAAGTGGTGTCATATCTTCAGTGAGCTTTATTGAAGAAATGTCCCAAAAGATAGTCCCCTTAGAGTGAATGTGTTTGACTGATTTCAGTCTCCCCTTGCCCATCTGTTTACCTTCAACTATCTCCTAGGATATATAGCAATTATAATATTGGTATAAAAATTTTTGTACAGATCTGGGCAGTGGACATGGCTTGAATACAGTTGGTCTTTTTTCCTACGGTTTCTTGCTTCTATTTACAGGAAGAAAGGGAAGACTAATAGGTTGATGTTGGGTTGTGCATGTCTGTGTTTTTTTTTTTTTTTATTTCAAAATTTGGAAACAAGAAATAAGCATGAAATGGGTAAAAGACATCCTAAGTTGATGAAAGGGGCTTCCCAGGTGGCTCGTTGGTAAAGTGGTAAAGAACTGCCAATACAGGAGACGTGAGAGACACAGGTTTAATCCTCGGGGCGGGAAAATTCTCTGGAGAAGCAAGTGGCAACCCACTCCAGTATTCTTGCCTGGGAAATCCCATAGACAAAGGAATCTGACAGGCTACAGTCCATGGGGTCGCAAAAAAGTCGGACATGACTTAGTGGCTAAAAAATAGCAATAATAAAGTTGATGAAAATGGAGGTCCTTTGGAACAGTTCTTTTCATTCTTTCCCTATATTTAGCCACTTTCATCATAACCCCTGTCCTAGCCCCAATACTGCTGTTAATATTGTTTTATGTAGGAAATAGAATTATTTGCATTTTCATTATGGTGGTCCTATTTGAGTTGGCCTTATCATTTGATGAATATTAAAGGTTGCTCTGGCATATCTGTAGTACAAAATTTTGTTTCACAGAGTTTATGAGGTCCTTTGGCCTTTGTCAGTTAAAGAAATCTGGATAAAGCTTGCATAGTTGTTAGTAGAATAACCAGCAGATCTTTTATTTTATCCCCTTATTTCTTTCCTTAAAGTCAAAGAATGAAAATGATTGTGCCCTTTACTCATTAACATTTATAACTGTTTAGTGCCAGATGTGGCATCTGTGCAGTTCATTATAAACAGGGATCCCTTTCACTAAGATCCTATAAATACTTATGCCAAGTACCTCCATATGCATAAAATAGACTACCAAGGAGTGGAAGTTTCTTTTTCTGTACTTGTCAATCAGGGAAAATAATTAAAGATTCAATTAAAAAAAATTTGGGCACATTGAAACAAACCTCCTGTTTTTTGGTATTATGCAATTTTTAGAAGCCCCAGCAAAGGTTATGCTTTTAGGTAATGCCCATTCACACTAGCTAAACCCAGTCATCAACCCTTGCTTGGGAAACAGTAAATATGACTCTAAGATTGCATCTAGAGCTTGGTTACATTAGAACATACTAAATGCACACTGTCTAATTTCAGGGATTATGAAGTGTGGGCTTGTCATCTTCCTCACAGAATACTCATGAGGTCCTTCAGCACTGGCCTTCTCTAAATTTAGCACTAAATAGATAAGGTCATTTAGAAAGTCTACTCTAATGAAGAAATAGGTTTACTTAAAGTTGTCTTATGGCAGGGAATTGGCTATTATCATGACAAAGGCTAATGGCAGAAATATCTAGTAGAGGACTTTTAATTGCGTGAAATTAATTTTTAATAGGATGCATGGGGAAATAACTCTTTCTCAAGAAGAGATCACTCGGGGGCTTCTATTTAACTATTTTGCCTAACCTGAAATATTATGTTCCTTTGGTATACATGTACTTTATTTGGTTGGGGGGGGGGCTGGTCAGGCATGAACTTGTCCACTTTGCTTTTATCTTGTTTTTGCTGCTACTGCTGCTTAAGCAATGTTGGAATTCAGCTCTTCTAGCTTGGATTGCCTCATTAGAAGGAAAAGAAATAGGGTTACTAATTTGATGAGATGGTTTGTTTAATTATGAACCCAAATTTGGTCATCTTGCAGTCAGTACATCTGGAGGATGACCATAATAAAGCTATTTTTCAGTGATCTAGTGTTTGAAGGAAACTGAAGAGCTACCAAGATATCTTAAACAGCTACAGAAATGTAGTCCCTTGTGGTAATGTGGATGTGAAGGCCTCCTGGCACAAGGTGGGTAATTTTAGATACATTTTGTATTGACTTGATGGGGGTTCCTTTTTTGTCATGTCAAATGTTTTTTATTTTTATTTTTTTATAGAATATTGAAATTTGTAGGTACTACATTGTACAGATACTGAATTCTGTTATGTTCCTCTAAAGGATATTGGTGGATTTAACTCAGATGACCATTATATCTACTACTGTGGGCAAGAATCCCTTAGAAGAAATGGAGTAGTCATTATAGTCAACAAAAGAGTCCAAAATGCAGTACTTGGATGCAGTCTGAAAAATGACAGGTTGATCCTTGTTCATTTCCAAGGCAAAAAATTCAATATCATGGTAACCCAAATCTATGCCCCGACCAGTAATGCTGAAGAAGCTGAAATTGAACGATTCTATGAAGATCTACAAGACATTTTAGAACTAACACCCAAAAAAGGTGTCCTTTTCATTATAGGGGACTGGAATGCAAAAGTAGGAAGTCAAGAAACACCTGGAGTAATAGGAAAATTTGGCCTTGGAGTACAGAATGAAGCAGGGCAAAAGCTAATAGAGTTCTGCCAAGAGAATTCAGTGGTCATAGCAAACACCTTCTTCCAACAATACAAGAGAAAACTCTACACATGGACATCACCAGATGGTCAACACTGAGATCAGATTGATTATATTCTTTGCAGTCAAAGATGGAGAAGCTCTATACAGTCAGCAAAAACAAGACCAGGAGCTGACTGTGGCTCAGATCATGAACTCCTTATTGCCAAATTCAGACATAAATTGAAGAAAGTAGGGAAAACCACTAGACCATTCGGATATGACCTAAACCAAATCCCTTATGACTATCCAGTGGAAGTGAGAATAGATTTAAGGGACTAGAACTTACAGACAGAGTGCCTGATGAACTATGGACAGAGGTTCATGAAATTGTACAGGAAACAGGGATCAAGACCATCCCCAAGAAAAAGAAATGCCAAAAAGCAAAATGGTTGTCTGAGGAGGCCTTACAAATAGCTGTGAAAAGAAGAGAAGTGAAAAGCAAAGGAGAAAAGGAACAATATACTCATTTGAATTCAGAGTTTCAAAGAATAGAAAGGAGAGATAAGAAAGCCTTCCTCAGTGATCAATGCAAAGAAATCGAGGAAAACAACAGAATGGGAAAGACTAGAGATCTCTTCAAGAAAATTAGAGATTCCAAGGGAACATTTCATGCAAAGATGGGCACAATAAAGGACTGAAATAGTATGGACCTAACAGAAGGAGAAGATATTAAGAAGAGGTGGCAAGAATACACAGAAGAACTATATAGAAAAGATCTTCATGACTCAGATAATCACAGTGGTGTGATAACTCACTTAGAGCCAGGCATCCTAGAATGTGAGGTCAAGTGGGCCTTAGGAAGCATCACTACGAACAAAGCTAGTGGAGGTGATGGAACTCCAGTTGAGCTATTTCAAATCCTAAAAGATGATGCTGTGAAAATGCTGCACTCAATATGCCAGCAAATTTGGAAAACTCAGCAGTGGCCACAGGACTGGAAAAGGTCAGTTTTCATTCTAATCCCAAAGAAAGGCAATGTCAAACAATGTTCAAACTACTGCACAATTGCACTCATCTCACACACTAGCAAAGTAATGCTCAAAATTCTCCAAGCCAGGGTTCAAAAGTATGTGAACTGTGAACTTCCTGATGTTCAAGCTGGTTTTAGAAAAGGCAGAGGAACCAGAGATCAAATTGCCAACATCTGTTGGATCATCGAAAAAGCAAGAGAGTTCCAGAAAAACATCTACTTCTGCTTTATTGACTATGCCAAAGCCTTTGACTGTGTGGATCACAATAAACTGGAAAATTCTGAAAGAGATGGGAATACCAGACCACCTAACCTCCTCTTGAGAAATCTGTATGCAGGTCAGGAAGCAACAGTTAGAAGTGGACATGAAACAACAGACTGGTTCCAAATAGGAAAAGGAGTACATCAAGGGTGTATATTTTCACTGTGCTTATTTAACCTCTATGCAGAGTACATCATGAGAAACACTTGGCTGGATGAAGCACAAGCTGGAATCAAGATTGCCTGGAGAAATATCAAAAACCACAGATATGCAGATGACACCACCCTTATAGCAGAAAGCAAAGAAGAACTAAGGAGCCTCTTGATGAAAGTGAACGAGGAGTGTGAAAAAGTTGACTTAAAACTCAACCTTCGGAAAATTAAGAACATGGCATCCAGTCCCATCAGTTCACGGCAAATGGATGGAGAAACAGTGGAAACAGTGGCAGACTTTATTTTGGGGGGCTCCAAAATCACTGCAGATGGTGACTTCAGTAATCAAATAAAAGGACGCTTACTCCTTGGAGGGAAAGTTATGACCAACCTAGACAGCATATTAAAAAGCTGAGACATTAGTTTGCCAACAAAGGTCTGTCTAGTCAAAACTATGCTTTTTCCAGTACTCATGTGTGGTTGTGAGAGTTGGACTGTAAAGAAAGCTGAAAAAAAAAAATAAAGAAAGCTGAGGGTTGAAGAATTGATGCTTTTGAACTGTGGTGTTGGAGAAGACTCTTGAGCGTTCCTTAGACTGCAAGGAGATCCAATCAGTCCATCTTAAAGGAAATCAGTCTTGAGTGTTCATTGGAAGGACTGATGTTGAAGCTGAAACTCCAATACTTTGGCCACCTGATGGGAAGAACTGACTCATTTGAAAAGACCCTGAAGCTGGGAAAGATTGAAGGCAGGTCGAGAAGGGAATGACAGAGGATGAGATGATTGGATGGAATCACCAACTCAATGGCCATGGGTTTGAGTAAATTCTGCGAGTTGGTGATGGACAGGGAGGCCTGGCATGCTGCATTCCATGGGGTCACAAAGAGTTGGAAACAACTGAGTGACTGTACTGAATTGAATTGAAAGGGTATTTGTGTTTGTTCTAGCAGCAGTTCAATTATTAATCTTGAATTTTTGCTGCTTAGTTGTATGCTTTATTAGAATAGATGAATAGAAAACCCAAAACATGTCCTGAACATCTATAACTTGGTGGGACTCAAATCTGTAATCTTTTTTTTTTCCCCTGTCAGTCTTATCATGACTTAACTCAAGCCCTGTTGTGGAGGGTGTGGTATAGACCCTATTCTATGGCATAGTTCTTTCTCCTAAAGCAGGATCTTTCTGGAATCTTAGTTGAATGCTCAGATATCAATATAGTATTCCCCAGCAGTGTTTGTCCTCTAATATCACTGTTTTATTATTAACCTTCTAGTAGTCACACTGTGATGAAAAGACTAGCAGTCATACCCTGTGCATGTTCAGCTCAATGTTCAGCCAAGGGCTCAAAGAGAACCCCCATACAGATTCCAAAAGCTTCCCTCAGTGAACTTTCTCCTTTTATGGAAGGTACCAACTGTTTTACTTTCCCTGATCTCTACAGCTTCAGCAGAACTTCTGAGCTGTTAGGACTTCAACTCACTGTGCTATCATTGGGGACTTGTCTCCAGGTGGAGAGCTGGTTTGATTGTGGACCTTACCACATCAGTTTCTTTTCTTTGAGATCATAATCTTGCATGGTCTGAAAGCGGTTGTTTCACATATTTTGTCTACTTTTTTCATCACTTTCGCTGGATAGAGCTAGTCTAGTTCCAGTTTATATTATCATGGCCTGAAGTGGAAATTTCCCTGTTACTTTTTGATACCCCATCATTCTTTTAGCACTTCCTTGCTTTTTGTCATAAAGATATGCCAGGGTTACCTTCATATTTTCTCTGCCCTAGCTCTGGAATGAGCCATTTTCCTGATTTCTTCCAGTGAAAATGGTATTTGGAAATATTTTTGTGATTTAATTCTGATACTTCTGATTCAAATATAATATGATAGGGTTCTTCTGCACCTTTATCCATTCCATATTTTTATCTCCTTTCCCACAGTGGGATTCCTCATTCTTATCAACATTGATGTACTTACTTATTTTAACTTTAGTTCATTATTTTATCTTTAGTTCATTCAAAATGATTTCAAAACTACTACACCAAAAGTACTACCAACAATAAACCTATAGTAAATTAAGTATATTTTACAAACATTTTTATCCTTAGAATTCATCGTGCTAAGTCTGTATAGTCAGTGTTATGTTAAAAAAAATACTTGAATTAATTTTCTCTGGGATTATGTTAGTCAATATGTAAATAAGTTAATTTGTGTCTCTACCCAATTAGCCTTTTTATCTTTGATTAAATTTTTTAATACATAGAACATTTACATGACTGAAAATTCAGTTATAAAAAAGGAATAAAGTGAAAGAAATCTCATTTCTGTACCTGTTTCTTGTACTTGGTCACACTCACAACTATATGTAGTTAATTGCTTTAGCTTCTGGTATTTTCTTCCTTTATCTCATAAATCAATTTTTTTAAAATTTCTCCTTACTTCATACTTAAAATGTATCAGCTTAACTATTTACTTGTTTTTTTTTTTTAACTTACTATATCTTGGAAATCAAGTATTGGAATTGTTTTGATAGTTTTCTTATTATAATAGTATATTATGCTTAATAAAAGTTCAAAGAATACCAAAATTAAAAGAATGCTCTTATAATTTTATTCCCAGAGGTAACTAATCATTTCATATAGTTTCTTCCAGATAGTTTATTTGGGTATATATGTATATAGTCTAAATCATCTATTAATATTTTTCTTTTTTTTAAATATTTTTCAAACTTAGACTCATTTTCCAACTTGATTTGTCATGTATTTTTGATATTTATACCTAGAATCTCTAATTTTTGGCAATGCATATTTAACTCAAATTTAAAAACTGTGCTGTTTTCCATTTTGTGGATTTATTATAAATTTAAACCTATGCTCTATTTATGGAGGTTAAGTTTTTATCCCTAGGTTTTTGCTATTCCAAAACAACGGTGGAAGGATGATCCTAGAACATAGATCTTAGTGCACTAGAAGAGCAAATGTTTTTGTAGGAGAGATCGTCAGTAGTGGAAATATTGGATAAACTTTTTTTATTTAAATTTTTGAAAGATGCTGAAAATTGCCCATCAGTGTCACTGTACCAAATTTATATTTCCACCAACAGTATATCAAAGTTCTTTTCTCATTACACATTTATTAACTGTGTGTGGTCAGTTAAAATTTTTTTGCTAATCTAAATTCAAATGAAAAACATGTTTTTTTAAAATCATATTGATTGTTTTTTGTTTGTTTACTGAAATCACCATTGTTGGCTATGATGAATATGTTTCTTGGGTTCAAAGACTATTATAAGTATATGTGTATGTGTGTGTGTTTATGAGAGAGAGAGAGAGACAGTAAAAGCAGCAGCAGAACAGTTCATATGGAAAAATCTCTGGTCATTCCATTAAGTTAGGCAACAATAGATGGCAGAGGAAGATGGGAATATGTGAGTTAAGACCTAAGATCATTGTTTTGGTTGGTGTACAGCATCAGCAACATCTGATGTGATTGAAATATAAAAGTCCTTTATGAAACTGGTCCTCTTTAAATGAAAATGTGTGGATAATTAAGCTAATTAAAATACTTAATGAATTAAAAGCTGGAAAGCAATTCCATGTGGGGATCTTGTCCAGCTTTGAGCATAATCCAAATATAGAAGTTACCAAGCTTGGTATCATGTTGAATTTATTACTGTCCATAAGGGGGAAGAATGAAAAAAAAGTAAGAATAAATTGAGCATTCTGTTAATTTTGATGTTGGGATTTAGCCCATCCACAAGAACAGCCAAAAACTGCAGTGAATGGGCTCCTTTCAACTCTTGTTTTGTAATGAAAGGATATTGTATTTGCCAGAGTGGAGAGAAGCTTTGAGTGACTATAATTTCTGCTAGGGTAGTTTCTATCATGCATGAATGCTCAATTGCTTCAGTTGTGTCTGACTCTTTATGACCCTATGAACTGAAGCCCACCAGGCTCCTCTGTCCATGGGATTCTTCAGGCAAGAATACTGAAGTGGGTTGCCATTTTCTCCTCCAGGGTATCTTCCCAACCCAGGGGTTGAACCCACAAGTTTCTATCTTAACCCAACTCATATACACATGTCAGGCTAAAGTGCATTCCTTCTGGCTCTGTTGACTTCTACAGGTGTGATTTGTCCCCAAATTAAGTATGCATTGTGCAAAAATACACCATTGTTGCCTATTGTAGCTTGGTCTTTGGGGAAAGCTGGCATCCAGAGATTTCTTAAAATATGTTTGACTCCTTCAGTCCATTACAGGAATACTGTATATGCAAGTTTAAACTTTTGTTCATATTCTGATCCTTGCCCTATTTTTGCTTTCATACATTTGTCTGAAACTATCATAGAGAAACACATTGTTTTTGATGATTGCATCAGAACTATTCTACAAAAGAAATGCCTTGAAATTCAATGACCTTGTTCCAGGCTTAGGAAAAAGTCAGGCCTTGCTTCTTTGGATATAACTTAGGACACTTATATTTTACGTGTGCTCTCCCTAAATGACTACAGACAAGAAACACATGGTTTCAAGAGGCACCCACTAAATCCTTGAGATGAGTGATGTATATTTGGCATCACTGCTTTGGAGAGAATTGAGACAGTGGTTGCCTGGAACTAAATTCTGCTAAGGGATGTTTTAGACATGTGGCATGTATTAATTTACCAAACCTACAGGCATTAGCCTCCAACTAATAAAAATAAATGAAAAAAAAAAAAACTACAGGCAGACTGTGTAAAAGCTTCTGTGTTGGGCATGTGCCAGCACTTAGGAGATCAAAAATGGACAGGGTATGCTCTTTTCCCCCAATGAATTCAGTAAATCATAGGGAAAGGGAGACACTAACATGCAATGAGTCCTACTATATGCCAGGCACTTTCTATACATTGTCTCCTCATGCAGAGATACTGAGATAGGTCCTACATGAATTGGTAGGTCCTATATTGTCTCGTTTTACAGGTTGGGAAACAAAGGCTTAGAACAGCTAAGTAATTTGATCACTTTTATATAGCTAGTAAGGGGCAGAGTCAGGATTTAAACCCAGGATCATCAGACTCCAGAATCACTGCCCTGCTGCCCATTTCTGTGGGTAACATTATCTTCAATTTACACATGAGAAAACCAAAACTTAGGGAAGTTAAGTTTATCTTAGGTCCCCAACTGCTAAATGGCAAATCCAGGTTTAGAACCATGGACTTATTACAAAGTTCATGTTCTTTGTACTGTACCCCAGATAAGTCTTTTTTACAGGGATAAAATAGTAAGTGTAATAAAAGAGGTATCGATACAGTTCATATGAAGAAGATGTTATTCCTAGGTGATAGTCCTAGCAGAGAGATGCAAGTGTATGGATGCCTAAAATGAATGCTATTTTTGAGTACTAAGTAGCCCAGATTGTCTGGAGGGTAGTATAAGAATGAAGTCATTGAAGAGACATATTTGCACAGAAATGAGTAGCTAGACAGATGGTGTCTTGACTATATATCCAATTTTTAATTTATAGGAAATATATTGAGCATCTCGAAAGGAAATGTGAGTTGAGGTGCCTTATGTTGGAAGATGAAAGGCAAGGTTGGTGGGACCTTCTTAGACTTCTAGTGTTTCTGTTCACATGCTTTCCATTTGCAATAATAGGGAGGGTCAGTCTGAGCTTTATTTTAAATTCTGAAAATGTCTTCATTACATTACTGAGAAAACTATCGCCTTCAATTATCAGAATGAAGTTTGTTTGTATTATTCAGTCTTCAGCCTCTGGGAATTAATGACTAAAAAAAGAAATGTTTCTGGTCTTATCATTACCAGCAGGTGGCACTGTAATACATTCCTTCTATAGCTCTGAAGAGTGTCATAAGAGTATATGGCTATCTTCAGAGTTTGACTGGAGAAGGAATAACTACGACTTTTCTAGTCCCTGTGCTCTGATTGGGATAATGTTTGCACGCATGCACTAAGCACCCTCCCCTCTCCACCTCCTCGTTTCCCCCTGTGATTCTCTAGTTTGTGAGAACTACTTAAGATTATTACAGAACTTTCCATTTTCCCCAAAGAAGGTGATTTGAGGCATAGCTCTAGTTACTCCTTTTCAGTTAGGTGTTCAGTGGCTGAAGGCAGGGCATATGGGGCTGACAGATTTTACCTGTGGCACTCCCCCAGCCACTCGGCTTTTAATAGCCTTGCTTCTTTATTTGACATCTAGCCCTCACCAAGGCTGAGCAGTTTCGCAGTTTCCAAAAGATTAACAATTTTCATGACCATCTCCCCCTCTTCCCTTTACTTTTTTTTTTTTTAGAAATAAACATTATTTTTTTTTCTCTTCTAGTTCTTTTTTCTTTTTTGTCTTTTTTTTTTTTTTTTTTTTTTTTTTAGTGGAGTGCAGTTTATTACACTGGCGGGCCCAAGGCAGAGTCTCCTCTTTAAGACCCCACCCCAAAGGGAGGAAAAGTCTAGGACCTTCCTTGCAACTCTCATGAATGTTTATTTTTTTTCTTTTTTCTTTCATTTATTTTTATTAGTTCGAGGCTAATTACTTAACGATATTGTAGTGGTTTTTGCCATATATTGACATGAATCAGCCATGGACTTACATGTGTTCCCCATCCCGATCCTCCCTCCCACCTCCCTCCCCATCCCATCCCTCTGGGTCTTCCCAGTGCACCAGCCCTGAGCACTTGTCTCATGCATCCAACCTGGGCTGGTGATCTGTTTCACCCTTGATAGTATACTTGTTTCAATCCTATTCTCTCAGAACATCCCACCCTCGCCTTCTCCCACAGAGTCCCAAAGTCTGTTCTGTACATCTGTGTCTCTTTTTCTGTTTTGCATATAGGGTTATTGTTACCATCTTTTTAAATTCCATATATATGCGTTAGTATACTGTATTGGTCTTTATCTTTCTGGCTTACTTCACTCTGTATAATGGGCTATAAAACTCCTAGAGGAGAACATAGGCAAAACACTCTCTGACATAAATCACAGCAGGATCCTCTATGACACACCTCACAGAATATTGGAAATAAAAGCAAAAATAAACAAATGGGACCTAATTACACTTAAAAGCTTTTGCACAACAAAGGAAACTATAAGCAAGGTGAAAAGACAGCCCTCAGAATGGGAGAAAATAATAGCAAATGAAGAAACAGACAAAGGATTAATCTCAAAAATATACAAGCAGCTTCTGCAGCTCAATTGCAGAAAAATAAATGACCCAATCAAAAAATAGGCCAAAGAACTAAACAGACATTTCTCCAAAGAAGACATACAGATGGCTAACAAACACATGAAAAGATGCTCAACATCACTCATTATCAGAGAAATGCAAATCAAAACCTCAATGAGGTACCATTACACACCAGTCAGGATGGCTGCTATCCAAAAGTCTACAAGCAATAAATACTGGAGAGGGTGTGGAGAAAAGGGAACCCTCTTACACTGTTGGTGGGAATGCAAACTAGTACAGCCACTATGGAGAACAGTGTGGAGATTCCTTAAAAAACTGGAAATACAACTGCCATATGACCCAGCAATCCCACTCCTGGACATACACACTGAGGAAATTAGATCTGTAAGAGACACGTGTACCCCAATGTTCATCTCAGCACTGTTTATAATTGCCGGGACATGGAAGCAACCTAGATGCTCCTCTTCCCTTTAGTTAGAACTACATCACTCTTAAACAGGCAATGCTAGTTCATCTTTATACCAACGTAGCCTGGTATATTAGGACACTACTGAGCATTTGATGCTATTGGACATGCTGACCTTTTTGACAGTCTTCTTTTGCTCAAGTGACACTACTTTTTTCTGGGTTTGTTCAAATCTTTCTTGCTGCTCTTTTCAGTACCAATCATGGCCTTGCTTTCCTCTGACTATCCCTAAAAAGTTGTATTTTTGCCAGTATTTTGCCTTAATATTACTTTTCAATACCACTTTATACTTTCTCTGAGTTTCTACTCTCTTGTTATTAACTGCCCTGTTAGTGCTTCTCAACACAGGATGCATACTGTAGCTACCTGGTGAGATTTTAAAACACATTCTTGCACAAGTTTCACCCCCAGAGATACTGATTTGTTTAGACTGGAGTGAAGTCCAGGCATCAGTGCTATTTTGGTTTATTTTAACTTTAATTTTAAGGTAATTCTAATTTGCAACCAGGGATGGGCTTCTCCAGTGGCTGATTGGTAGATTCCGTCTGTGATGCAGGAGACATGAGTTCAATTCCTGAGTCAGGAAGATCCCTCGGAGGAGGGCATGGCAACCTACTCCAGTATTCTTACCAGGAAAATAAGGAGTCTCGCAGGCTGCATCCCATGGGGTTGCAAAGAGTCAGACACAACTGAAACAACTGAGCATGAATGTAATAATCCCATACCTTTTGAGGCTTCTAGATTTAGCAGTCTAGTCTTTCTGTCTCTTCCTGGTTACATGCACTATTTTCCTGCTAGATATGTTTATTTGGCTATCCCACAGGTACTTTGAACTCTAACTTGTTCAAAACTAAAATTTTAATTGCCTCACTTTAAATTCCACGTTTCCTCTTGTGTACCCTATCTTGGTTAAAAGGACATTATCATATTTTGGGGCCAGAATATGTGGTGCACTCTCAAAGTCCTTCATAATTTTCAGAGTCAGTAATTGTCAAGTTCTACTAATTTTGTTTCTAATATATCTTCCAAATATACCTTATTCCTTTTCATCCTACCTGCCACTGATCTAGTTCAGCCTTTCATTATTTCTCTCCTAAACACTGACTGTACAAGCTTCCTATCTTGTCTTTCTGTCTTCAGCTTCTAGTTTCTTCTACACTCATCCATTTTCTGTAATACTTGTAGATGGTGTTTTTACTAGTTTGTTTACTTTTAATTATAGGTATGATCATGTCTTTCTCCTATGAAATAAAACTCCTTTGGCTACCCACTGCATACAAGATAAAACTTATGTGCCTTGTGGCATATAATTCATAGTAGACAAGATCATCCTTAGTTTATTCTTTAATTCATTTATTCATTAAGTAATTAAGTAGGTCACATACCCCTCCATGCACAAGCCACCCTTGTTAGAAGAGTTGTTTAATATTTTTCAAGCCTTCTATTATCTTGTCTACTTACTTTATCAACTATTGGGAGAGAAGTTTTGAAACACCAATGATAATTATAAATTTATCTGTTTTTTATTTTTAAAAAAGCACTTTTCCATTCTGAGAATTTTCTCTTATGCTTTTCTTCACCAATAGATCACTTCCCATCTTCTGTGCCTTTTGATAATCCTACTCATCTTTGAAGACCCATTCCAAATGCCATTTTCTCTGTGAAGGCTTCCCTGGATAGCCTTCACACACATACCTCTTCCAGACAGAATTAATTGTCCCTTTTCTATTCTCCTGTAGCATTTTTTTTAAAATTTAAAGATTATAAAATTGGTTTATTGTAAAAGCAATTCAAGAATACCCAGTTAAAATCCAATGCCACCCAATACAACCAAGAAGCAGTTAAACAAGTTTACATTAGAAACAAGGACAAAAAACAAGAAAGACCACATCAAGGCTGTGATTCAAACTCAGAAAGAGAAAGGCTTAGGTCTCCTGTAGCATTTTTTAAACCGCTATACTAGAACTGGTCATACTCTTATTTAGTTATCTATATGCCTGTCTGTTCCACCACACCTGTGAACTTTCCAAAGTCAAGCATTGTTTATTTGAATTCTCTGTACCTAAAAGGCTGCTTTGTACCTAACAGTTGATTTACAAATGTTTATTAGGTGACTGAATAAATGCTTATGAATTGCTGACAACCTAGAACACTTCTGGAGTATGGTGATTGAAGCAGAAAGTTGAATAATACTTTTGAATTACTAAGTATTCCACCTTCCTCACTTTGGAATTGTGGCCAGAGCACAACTTGCCTACCCTCAGGCTCCTCCTTTTTTGATAGGGAGGATTTACTATTGTTATCAGTGCTCTCTGCTGCTCCATCCTCACCCACAGAACCCACATTCACATAGAGTTTACTTTCTAACAAGCTTTCAATGTATAAGCATCACTCACTTCAGTTCAGTCTCCTCAATTCTCAGTGACTTGACTTATTCCTAACTCATGTACTGAGGACAGAGAGCCTGGGAGAGCATGGAAAACTTGTAGCCTGGTAGAGGGAAGGCCAGTTGCTTCATTTTTATTTTTCCTAAGAGAACATACCATCCACATGGCCTGGAAGTACAAAGTGCCTCAAGAAAACACTGTGTAAATGGATAGCCAAAGTCACTTTCTGCAATCCTGGCCATGTCTGTATATGTGTGTGCTTAGTCGCTCAATTGTGTCCGGCTCTGTGACCCCATAGACTGTAGCCTGCTAGGCTCTTCTGTCCATTGAATTTTTCAGGCAAGAATACTGGATCAAATTGCCATTTCCTCCTCCAGGGGATCTTCCCAAGCCAGAGAGAGAACCCTTGTCCCTTGTGCCTCCTGCATTGGCAGGCATATTCTTTACCTCTGAGCCACCTGGGAAGCCCAATCCTGGCCATGGGATCCCGTATTTAAACTTATGCCTTTACTGCAATATATTAGATGAAACAACAGCAATGGTAAGAACTGGCAATGTACAGGTTTTAAACACTTATAGTGCAAACATTTTTGATATTTTTTTCTCCCCTCTTTACCCAGCATATCCAGTGGAATGGCAATATAAAGGAACTAGACCCCCAGTTGTCAGGGGAGTAGAAGGGCCTGATTTTATCAGCATGCTGCTATGTTGTTCAGGTCTAAGTTAGCGTTTTATAGAACCTTTGCATCTCATCCTTCCTTTTTACTTTTGTTCAAAGCAAAGACTTTCAGGTCTTTGAACTGTTCTCAGTCATTCTCTAATTTCTCCTTTGATATCAGACCCCAGACCGCTCATTCCCTAGGTGTCATTCTCAGATTCTTTGTGTGTCACCTAACTGCCACTTGGCCAAAGCTGTTGCTACTAATTTCAGCTTGCTTTTTACTTAGAACAAATTCCATTTTCTTAAAGAGCTAGCCAATTAGTGAGCAGATATCTAAAATCTGATTTTGAGTTTAAGAAATCTACCTTAGATCCTGATCAGAACTTGAATGTTATAAAAATGAAAACTGTCCAGCAAAGGGGCCTTTAGGACAGATTTTTTGACTATCCATCCATGTCCTTTTCCCTCTTCATTTTCTAGTTGTACCTTTATATTCTAGAGTAAAGCCTCTGTTTGACACTACAGTGTGGTTCATCAATTCATCATGCTGATTGGAAAAATGAACAGGAATCACATCATTTATGGTGAATGTCATGACCAGGAAGTTAGAGTAAAAACATCTTCAGAGGCTTTGACAGTTTGTTGCCAGAATGGCATTTGTTTTTACAGTTGTTTTTCAGTCAGAAGCGGGCCTTTCCATTTCTTCTTTGAGTTTCTGAACTCTGTTTCGAGGCTCAGGACTTTAAGCTTCCCTCTTACACATGGAAGAACAGGGAAGAAAATGAACAGTTCTGTGTACTGGTTCTTCTTACCTTCCTGTTTTCTAATGTAGTTTTATGATTTTCCTTCTGTATTCTTACCCCCAAATTTTTAAATGGAGCTTGTCATAAACTCTAACCTCTCAAGTTTTATCAGAAGGGACTTAAATCATCAGTTTCCCTGGCTGACCCCCTCACATTTGCTTGGTGCCCTTTTTGTTGTTCTTTATTAAGAGCTTTAATGCCATTTTCACATTCTTGATTATCTATATTGCTTTGAATGTCCATTTGGTAAAAAGATCAGATCTTTTCCCCCACAGAGGAACTGGGGGGAAATGAATGAATGAATGAATACTTTGCATCACTTTGCGTAAAATTAACTTGTTAATTTTATATAAACCCATAGGTTACAGATTAATATACATAAACCTAGCATTCAGGAAGGTAAAGACCTTGTCAAGGAAAAGCAAATAAATCAAGACAGCTGAAACTAAGTACATTCAAGCTATCAGAAAATGCGGTGGGCAAAGAAGAACTATGGGGTAGCCACTGCTTACAGTTATCCTCGCAACATACAATATAGAGGGAACCAGAGAGATTATCTAATCCAGTCTCCCATCAGTGCAGGAATCCCTTGTAGAACACACCACACAATGATGGTCCAGTTGACAGTTATACTTTCAGGATCAAGTGCTTAGTAAAGCATCCTCTTTAATTTTAGAAAGCCTGTAATTGTTAGGAAGCTCAAATCTGCCCTTTTGTAAACTTCCACCAGCGAATCCTAGCTCTGACTCCTAGTTTCACAGAATCATTCTCATCTAGTGGATCTTAATTTAGAATCCATGGACAGGGCTTAAATGAGCCCACAACCCCCTTGAAACCATATGGAGAATTGTGTATGAGTGAGTGATGTATGTATTGACAGCTATCATAAAATTTTAAAAAGGGACCATATCAGTTTGAGAATATTTATAACAAACAGGGCTGGCTTCATAAGAATATGACTTATGCAGTTGCACAGGGCCTCTTCCTTAGATGGGACATGCAGTTGGTTTAATGCTTTGCTGTTGACATATTGAAATTCTTAATTTTTTAACAAGTGATCTTGACTTTTAATTTTATACCAAGTTTTATACCATGATTTTATCCTAAAATCATAGGGCAACTACCAAATGATATGTTGTTCAGTTGCTAAGTTGTGTTCTACTCTTTGCGATCCCACAGATTGCAGCACACCAGGCTTCCCTGTCCTTCACTATCTCCCAGAGTTTGCTTAAACTTGTTTCCATTGAGGTGGTGATGCCATCCAACCATCTCATCTTCTGGCAACCCCTTCTTCTCCTGCCCTCAATCTTTCCCAGCATCAGGGTCTTTCCCAGTGAAGCAGCTCTTCGCATCAGGTGGCCAAAGTATTGGAGCTTCGGCTTCAGCATCAGTCCTTCCAATAAGTATTCATGGTTGGTTCCCTTTAGGGATGACTGGTTTGGTCTCTTTGCAGTCCAAGGTACTCTCAAGAATCTTCTCCAGTACCACAATTTGAAAGCATCAATTCTTTGGTGCTCAGCCTTCTTTATGGTCCAACTCTCACAGGGTAGAATGACATGAAGCTTAAACAAATCATTGAACTTCCTAGAAAATGAGACTTTGGGTAATTCTACTTTCAGGGGCCTATACCATCCTTCTATTTATCTTCTGATGCTGCTTGTGTTTTGAAACAGTTTACCTTCTTACTTTGGAGTGAAATGAGGGCACCCACTGTTTCCTCTTTAAGTTCTGTCCAGCTTCTTGCCTGCTCCATACCAAGGAGTCTTAACCTGGAATTTATTGTCATCTTAGAATGTATCTAATTTATCAATATAATATTTCAAACCTTGAAACCATCTTAAGCACAAAGGTGGATTGATCCTAACTGGAGAAAATTAACTTTCATTAACATTAGGAGAGTTCTTATCTTTTTCTCTTTGGATGTTTGGAATGAGAGCACAGTGAGTTCTGTGAGACCAAAATTATATTTTAAAAATAGATACTTCAGATGTATCCAGTTTAACTTTATTAAATTTTATCTTACCTTGGTCTGTACAGAAGCTTTGAAATAGATATCTTGCTCCTTTTTGATCAGGTTCTTTCCCCCTCAAATAAAATACTAAGTAAAGTTAATATTTTAACTTCTTATTGCCAAATTCAGACTTAAAATGAAGAAAGTAGAGAAAACCACTAGACCATTCAGGCATGACCTAAATCAAATCCCTTAGGATTATACAGTGAAAGTCACAAAAGAGAGCCTGAAGAACTATGGATGGAGGTTCGTGACATTGTACAGGAGGCTGTGATCAATACCATCCCAAAGAAAAAGAAATGCAAAAGGGCAAAATGATTGTCTGAGGAGGCCTTACAAATAGCTGTGAAAAGAAGAGAAGCTAAAGGAAAAGGGGAAAAGGAAAGATATACCCAGTTGAATGCAGAGTTCCAAAGAAGAGCAAGGAGAGATAAGAAAGCCTTCCTCAGTGATCAATGCAAAGAAATCAAGGAAAACAACAGAATGGGAAAGACTCGAGATCTCTTCAAGAAAATTAGAGATACCAAGGGAAGATTTCATGCAAAAATGGGCACAATAAAGGACAGAAATGGTATGGACCTAACAGAAGGAGAAGATACTAAGAAGGGGTGACAAGAGTACACAGGAAAACTATACAAAAAAGATCTTCATGACCCAGATAACCACAATAGTGTGATCACTCACCTAGAGTCAGACATTCTGGAATGTGAAGTCAAGTAGGCCTTAGGAAGCATCACTGCGAATAAAGCTAGTGGAGGTGATGGAATTCCAGTTGAGCTATTTCAAATCCTGAAAGATCACATGTGAAAGTGCTGCACTCAATATGCCAGCAAATTTAGAAAACTCAGCAGTGGCCACAGGACTGGAAAAGGCACTTTTCATTCCAATCCCAAAGAAAGGCAATGCCAGAGAATGTTCAAACTATCACACAATTGTATTCATCTCACATGCTAGCAAAGTAATGTTCAAAATTCTCTAGGCCAGGCTTCAACAGTACGTGAACTGTGAGCTTCCAGATGTTCAAGCTGGATTTAGAAAATGCAGAGGAACCAGAGGTCAAATTGCCAACATCCCTTGGATCATCAAAAAGGCAAGAGAGTTCCAGAAAAACATCTACTTATGCTTTACTGACTACGCCAAAGCCTTTGACTGTGTCGACCACAACAAACTGTGGAAAATTCTTAAAGGGATGTGAATACCAGACCACCTGACTTCCCTCTTGAGAAATCTGTATGCAGGTCAGGAGGCAACAGTTAGAACTGGACATGGAACAACAGACTGGTTCCAAATTGGGAAAGGAGTACGTCAAAGCTGTATATTGTCACCCTGCTTATTTAACTTACATGGAGAGTACATCATGAGAAATGCTGGGCTGGATGAAGCACAAGCTGGAATCAAGAGTGTGTGAAATATCAGTAACTTCAGATATGCAGATGACACCACCCTTATGGCAGAAAATGAAGAAGAACTAAAGAGCTTCTTGATGAAAGTGAAAGAGGAGAGTGAAAAAGTTGACTTAAAGCTCAACATTCAGAAAACTAAGATTATGGCCTCTGGTCCCATCACCTCATGGGAAACAGATGGGGAGACAGTGGAAACAGTGTCAGACTTTGTTTTTTTGGGCTCCCAAATCACTGAGGATGGTGACTGCAGCCATGAAATTAAAAGATGCTTACTCCTTGGAAGGAAAGTTATGACCAACCTAGATAGCATATTAAAAAGCAGAGACATTACTTTGCCAACAAGGGTCCGTCTGGTCAAGGCTATGGTTTTTCCAGTGGTCATGTATGGATGTGAGAGTTGGACTGTGAAGAAAGCTGAGTGCCGAAAAATTGATGCTTTTGAACTGTGGTGTTGGAGAAGACTCTTGAGAGTCCCTTGGACTGCAAGGAGATCTAACCAGTCCATCCTAAATGAGATCAGTCCTGGGTGTTCATTGGAAGGACTGAGGCTGAAGCTGAAACTCCAATACTTTGGCCACCTCATGAGAAGAGTTGACTCATTGGAAAAGACCCTGATGCTGGGAGGGATGGGGGCAGGAGGAGAAGGGGATGACAGAGGATGAGATGGCTTGATGGCATCACCGACTCGATGGGCATGAGTTTGAGTAAACTCCGGGAGTTGGTGATGGACAGGGAGGTCTGGTGTGCTGCGATTCATGGGGTCGCAAAGATTAGGACACGACTGAGTGACTGAATTGACTGACTGACTGAAGTTCACTAGGCAAATATGTGATTGCTCCTTGGTGACCTTGGTTTCTGCTGTGGAGGAAGGAAGATTACAGCCACCCTGGAACATGTGAGTGTGATTTTAGATAAATCCAAATTGGTCAGCTGAGAATAGGTTTCGTCTTCCAAAGATAGTGAAAGGAAAACAAATAAGCTCAAGCATGAAAAGTTAAAAAAAAACTGTAAAATGTTTTGTTTTGGAACAAAGAAGTCTAAAGCATGACTTGAAAGAGATGAGGTATTTTTGATGAAGAGTTGTTTTCTGTATTCAAGAGGAATAGATGATTTAATATTTAGGTTGACATTTTAATGAATTTTCTTTTAAATTAAGGAATCATGTTCACTATCTGTTAGAGATTCACTGACTTAAGGCAAGACCTCAACTAGATATATCTTGAGGCTCCTTCCAATACTAAGTTTCCACCCTTGGGCTTGAAATCCTACTTTTATGATACATCAAGACTAGCATGGTTTTTTTTTTTTTTTTTTGCTGATTTTCCTTTCATCTTGGACATTTTATCTTTTTTCATAATTATATGTTAGGCATATGTCCCTCTTGGGGAAGAATGAGGATCAAAGGAAAGACGTTACTTGCTGAGTAGCCAGAATGACCATCCTTAAATATCTAAGTGGGCATTGTCATTTTCAACTTTGTCATCTGCAAGGCTATATAGTTATTTCAATTTTGTTGTCACTACTCAAAACATTTTTACATCTCCTATTTGACAATTCACTTCAGAACCCATGGCATGATAAAAATAACTCCAGTTTTGACCTAACCTTTGAGAGTGATTTTCTTCTTTAAAATAGCCAGCATACATTGATCCACAAACTGATCTTACTAACTAGATTAGTGTAGTAATGTGTTTTCAGTGAAATCATATAATTATAAAGCAATAGGGTATTCCTTTGGCTTGCAACCAAACTGGATATGGAGCACAACTAAGAGACAAATTAAAAATTTATAAATATGATAGAGCCTAAAACAGAGCTACTAGGTAGAATAGATGACTGGTGACTACTTTGGTGACTAAAGGAAAGTTATTAAATTGGAAATTTAGAATTCAAAATAGTCTCATTCTTATATATATATAGGTGGCTCAGCAGTAAAGAATCTGCCTGCAAAACGGGAGACTCAAGTTTGATTCCTGGGTTGGTAAAATCCCCTGGAGAAGGAAATGGCAACCTACTCCAGCATTCTTGCCTGGAAAATCCCATGGACAGAGGGGCCTGGTAAGCTACAGTCATTGGAGTCACAAAAGTCAGACATGACTTAAGCAACTAAACCACCACAAATTAACAAAATAGACTCATAGAATCATGTAGTATTAGTTCTTGATATCCCTTAGAGATTCCTTTGTCTAATGCCTTCATCCTCACCTTTATCATTCTCATATTGATGTTTCCACTGAAATGTTATTCCAAGAAGACTGTCACTAGACTCCCAAATGGCTTAGTTTCCCTAGTGCTTGGTCAGGGACGAATAAGTAGTAGGCACTCAATAAATATTCACTGAATGAATGAATAGATGAACATATTTAGGGGTTTGAACAACCCTTTCAGAAATTACAGTGTCTCAAAATTACTATCTTAAGTGTTAATAATTATTCAAAACTATGGGGGAGGGGAGGAGAAGTAATCTGGTTATATTTGAGCATTTTGATTATTGAGATTCCAGTTAAATAAGAGTTTCCCATAAATATATAAAGATGGTCCTGCTGCTGCTGCTGCTGCTAAGTCACTTCAGTCGTGTCCGACTCTGTGTGACCCCATAGACGGCAGCCCATCAGGCTCCCCCATCCCTGGGATTCTCCAGGCAATAACACTGGAGTGGGTTGCTATTTCCTTCTCCAATGCATGAAAGTGAAAAGTGAAAGTGAAGTCGCTCAGTCGTGTCCGACTCTTAGCGACCCCATGGACCACAGCCCACCAGGCTCCTCCGTCCATGGGATTTTCCAGGCAAGACTACTGGAGTGGGGTGCCATTGCCTTCTCCGAAAGATGGTCCTATCCCCTCAGATATTAAAAAAAACTTTTTTTTTTTTAAGGCTGTCGTTGCCATTTAAACCACATTCAAATGTGATTGTTTCTTGCTCTGTAACTGCTAATTTGCCAAGTACCATGCGGAATTGTTTGGCCTGCTATTGCTTCTATAAGGAGTTAACCATGCTCTGGTAAGAAGAGAGCAAGTCCATGGAAAAGAAATACTCTGCTGTATATCCATCTTTCTCCTATAGTGCATTTCACTCTTTGAGATCTGTACTTACTACACACTGCCCCAATGCCCAGTCCTCCCTTCCCAGCATAGCTATACCCATGGGACAGAGTTGAGACAGAGACCTGACCTCCCTTGGTCATGCATGATGAGTTCATATAGGGTCAAATCCTAGATAAGGAATTTGGACATCTAGATTTTATTCCTGAAAATGTTACAATCTAGAAGGCTGTTCTTTTGTCACTTTTCTTCTCTGCACCTTAGTGTAATCATCTAAAAAATAATGAGATGTTTTCCACTAGGTCAAACTGTTTTCAAATTGGGTTTCATGCATCTACTTATGGTTTGTTGGAGTTGCTTCAGGAGCTGATAAGGGGATTGGAGAGAGAGGCTGAGTGAGCAGGGGCTCTGGGTTCTCTCACTTCAACCACAGCACATTTTATTTGTTTGATATGCTGTGCTTCCCTGAAAGATTTTATTTGAAAACTGTATTCTGACGTGAGAGTACATAGAAGATGTAATTTAGCCATCAAGGTGGTTGAAATGATTCTACCTACTGTTTGTGATCCAATATTACTGGCTTTGGATATTGCTGATTGAATTGAATTGACCATGCACCAACCTGATCAATTGCTTTAAGGGCCTATTTGGTTGGCGACCTGATGGTGGATCAACTCAGCAGTAGTATTAGGTTAAAGATGTGGAAATTATGAGACCAGTGGTAGAGGAAGCTGGTTTTCTTTCTTGTGGAGATTGTGGTAGCAGATAAACAGTTCTAGATAGGACTGTGTAGAGTTCTGTTAACACACTCTTCTCCCACCCAATGCCTAGAGGTAGGCTTCCTATAAATGATTGCCTGCCTATAGACTGAAAGCTAAATTGATCCAACTAACAGAGTCACCCTCAGGGTGTACACTTTATCATTTTATTATCTCTCATCCTTTCAAACCCAATCAATCCTTCACTATAAGAAGCATGGTTAGTGCTGCTAATAGACTAGCAGAAAGACTTGTAGTACTCTAGAGGTGAACCAGGAAAGGGGGAAATACACTGTAATCTGAAAGTGTGTTTTATTTTGAGGTACTCACTGGTCTGTGGTTCAAAATGTGATGGGTTTTCAGTGGAAATGACCTGCTTTTTTTCCTCAGATTTTGTTATTACTATTTAACACTGATTGTGTGTAGCATTTTCTATTTGCCCAGTGGTTAGGGGTCATGTGCATGGTCATTGCTTTTATTCCAGCTTCACAGGTGAGCAGCTAGAGGTTCAAAGAAAAATAGTTGGCCCAAGGTTGCATGATAAATCTATGGCAGAGATGAGAGTTACCAGCATCAAGTTTTCATAAGCCCTCACATGTATCCTGTTATTGGTTCCAATCTAATCCTGCAGGGACTCTGTGCAGGGCTAATAAAGCCTTCCACTGAGTTACTTAGTGGCTTTTACTAGAAAATGCCAAAGTGTGGCTGGTGCTTGGTTCTGATCTTTAGGGTCATCTGAAGAGCTCCTCTGGCTTGGCCTTATGGGAACAAAACAGCAAATGCTTCAGTCTTCTTGTTGAAAAGTTGCAGATAGGAATGATTGGAAGTGTAGCTTCTATGACATTGTTTATTTATAAAGCACCAAAAGTTAGATGTCAAGGCATGATAGACTTACCAAAAATTGCTTTCTTTTGTTTTGCTTTAGTGAAATGCATCTTGAACTGCCTACAGGGGTAGACTACATTCAGAATTCACCTGACAGTATAGCTTCCACACTTTTACTTGCCCAAAAGGTTAGGGCAGCACTGTGTTTGGAGTTATGGAGTCTCAATTCTCCAGCCAGAATAGCTTTTATTTTTTTCCTTCAGCTCAAAAGATCAATATTATTTGGCTCAAAAACATTTAAAACCATTTTAAATGGTTTGAAGACCTAAAAGTAAGACATGACACCATAAAACCTCCTGCAAGAGAACATAGGCGAAACATTCATCAACATAAATTGTAGCAGTATTTTCTTAGATCAGTTTCCCAAAGCAAAAGAAATAAAAGCCAAAATAAACAAATAAGACCTAATCAAACTTAAAAGCTTTTGGATAGGATAGGAAACTACCAACAAAATGAATAAAAAATTCCTATGGAATGTGAGAAAATATTTGCAAACAACACAACCTAGTAGGGGTTAATATCCAAAATATACGAAGAGCTCACAGAACTCAATATCAAAAAAACAGTGCAATCAAAAAGGATAGAATACCTAAATAGACTTGTTTACAAAGAAGATATACAAGTGATGAACAGGCACGTGAAATGATGCTCAGCATTGCTGCTAATTATAGAGAAATGCAGGTCGAAACTACAATAAGTTACACCTCACATTGGTCAGAATGGCTATCATAAAAATGTCTACAAATGTGTAGCAGCGATTAACTTAACATTGTAAATCAACTATACTTCAATTAAAAATTCAGTCTACAAGTGATAAATGCTGAAGAGGATGTGGAGAAAAGGAACCCTCCTACACTGTTGGTGGGAATGTAAATTGGTACAGTCACTATGGAGAACAGTATGGAGGTTGCTTAAAAGACTAAAAATAGAACTACCATATGATTCTGCAATCGTATTCCTGGGTATATATCCAGAAAGATTGAAAACTTTAATTTGAGAAGACAACTGCACTCCAATATTCTTAGGAACACAATTTACAATACCCAAGACATGGAAACAACTTAAATGCCCATCAACAGATGACTGGCTTAAGAAGATGAGGTATACACACACACAAACACACAAAATGGAATATTCAGTTCAGTCGCTCAGTGGTGTCCAACTCTTTGCCACCCCATGGACTGCAGCACACCAGGCTTCCCTGTCTACCACCAACTCCTGGAGCTTGCTTAAACTCAATGTCCATCAAGTCTGTGATGCCATCCAACTATCTCATTCTTTGTCATCCCCTTCTCCTCCCACCTTCAATCTTTCCCAGCATCAGGGTCTTTTCCAATGAGTCAGCTCTTCGCATCAGGTAGCCAAAGTAAAGGAGTTTCAACTTCAGCATCAGTCCTTCCAGTGAATATTCAGGACCAATTTCCTTTAGGATGGACTGGTTGGATCTCCTTGCAGTCCAAGGGACTCTCAAGCATCTTCTCCAACTCCACAGTTGAAAAGCATCAATTCTTCAGCGCTCAGCTTTCTTTATAGTCCAACTCTCACATCCATACATGACTACTGGAAAAACCATAGGTTTGACTAGACAGACCTTTGTTGGCAAAGTAATGTTTCTACTCTTTAATATGCTGTCTAGGTTGGTCATAGCTTTTCTTCCAAGGAGCAAGTGTCTTTTAATTTCATGGCTACAGTCACCATCTGCAGTGATTTTGGAATCCCCCAAAATAAAGTCACTCACTGTTTCCGTTGCTTCCCCCTCTATCAGCCATAAGGGATTAGGACCAGATGCCATGATCTTGGTTTTCTGAATGTTGAGTTTTAAGCCAACTTTTTCACTCTCCTCTTCCACTTTCATCAAGAGGTTCTTTAGTTCTTTGCTTTCTGCCATAAGGGTGGTGTCATCTGGATATCTAAGGTTATTGATATTTCTCACACAGTCTTGATTCCAGCTTGTGCTTCATCCAGCCCAGCATTTCTCATGATGTACTCTCCATGTAAGTTAAATAAGCAGGGTGACAATATACAGCCTTGCCACACTCCTTTCCCTATTTGTAACCTTTCTGTTGTTCCATGTCCAGTTTTAACTATTGCTTCTTGAACTGCGTACAGATTTCTCAGGAGGCACATCAGGTGATCTTGTATTCCCATCCCTTTAAGAATTTTCTACAGTTTGTTGTGATCCACACAGTCAAAGGCTTTGGTGTAGTCAATAAAGCAGAAGTAGATGTTTTTCTGGAACTCTTGCTTTTTCAATGATCCAGCAGATGTTGCCAATTTGATCTCTGGTTCCTCTGCATTTTCTAAATCCAGCTTGAACATATGGAAACTCACGGTTCATGTACTGTTGAAGCTTGGCTTAGAGAATTTTGAGCATTACTTTGCTAGCGTGTAAGGTGAGTGCAATTGTGTGGTAGTTTGAACATTCTTTGACATTGTCTTGAATTGGAATTGGAATGAAAACACACTTTTTCAAGTCCTGTGGCCACTGCTAAGTTTTCCAAGTTGGCTGGCATATTGGGTATAGCACTTTCACAGCATCATCTTTTAGGGTATGAAATAGCTCAACTTGAATTCCATCACCTCCACTAGCTTTGTTCATAGTAATGTTTCCTAAGGCTGACTTAACTTCAAATTCCAGAATGTCTGGCTCTAGGTGAGTGATCACACCATCGTGGTTATCTGGGTCATGAAGATCTTTTTTGTATAGTTTTTCTGTGTATTCTTGCCACCTCTTCTTAATATCTTCTCCTTCTGTTAGGTCCATACCATTTCTGTCCTTTATTGTGCCCATCTTTGCATGAAATATTCCCTTGGTATCTCTACTTTTCTTATAGAGATCTCTAGTCTTTCCCATTCTGTTGTTTTCCTCGATTTCTTTGCATTGATCACTGAGGAAGGCTTTCTTATCTCTCCTTGCTGTTCTTTGGAACTTTGCATTCAAATGAGTATATCTTTCCTTTTCCCCTTTTCCTTTAGCTTCTCTTCTTTTCTCCACTATTTGTAAGGCTTCCTCAGACAATTCATTTCTTTTTCTTTGGGATGGTCTTGGTCACAGCCTCCTGTACAGTGTCATGAACCTCCATCCATAGTTCTTCAGGCACTCTGTCTATTAGATCTAATCCCTTGAATCTATTTGTTACTTCCACTATATAATCATAAGGGATTTGATTTAGATTTGCATAGTCTCATGGGTTAACTTACTTTCTTCAATTTAAGTCTGAATTTTACAATAAGGAGTTCATGGTCTGAGTCACAGTCTGCTCCTGGTCTTGTTTTTCCTGACTGTATAGAGCTTCTCCATCTTTGGCTGCAAAGAATATAATCAATCTGATCTCAGTGTTGACCATCTGGTGATGTCCGTGTGTGGAGTCTTCTCTTGTGTTGTTGGAAGAGGGTGTTTGCTGTGAACAGCGTGTTCTCCTGGCAAAACTCTGTTAGCCTTTGACGTGCTTCATTTTGTACTCCAAGGCCAAATTTGCCTGTTACTCTGGTATCTCTTGAGCTCCTACTTTTGCATTCCAGTCCCCTATAATGAAAAGGACATCTTTTGGGGATGTTAGTTGTAGAAGGTCTTGTAGGTCTTCATAGAACCATTCAACTTCAGCTTCTTCAGCATTACTGGTCAGGGCATAGACTTGGATTACTGTGATATTGAATAGTCTGCCTCGGAAATGAACAGAGATCATTCTGTCATTTTTGAGATTGTATCCAAGTACGGCATTTTGGGCTCTTTAGTTGACTATGAGGGCTACTCCATTTTTTATAAGGGATTTTGCCCACAGTAGTTGATATAATGGTCATCTGAGTTAAATTCACCCATTTTAGTCCATTTTAGCTCTCTGATTCCTAGAATGTCAATGTTCACTTTTGGCATCTCCTGTTTGACTACTTTTGATTTGCCTTGATTCATGGATCTAACATTTCAGGTTCCTATGCAATATTGATTGCTCTTTACAGCATTGGACCTTGCTTCCATCAGCTGTCATACACACAGCTGGGAGTTGTTTTTGCTTTGGCTCCCTCTCTTCATTCTTTCTGGAGTTATTTCTCCACTCTTCTTCAGTAGCATATTGGGCACCTACTGACCTGGGGAGTTCATCTTTCAGTGTCTTATCTTTTTTGCCTTTTTATACTGTTCATGGGGTTCTCAAAGCAAGAATACTGAAGTGGTTTGCCATTCCCTTCTCCAGTTCACCACATTTTGTCAGAACTCTCCACCATGACTCGTCCATCTTGGGTGGCCCTACACAACATGGCTCATAGTTTCATTGTTTTAGACAAGTCTGTGGTCCATATGACCAGATTGGTTAGTTTTCTGTGATTGTGGTTTTCATTCTGTCTGCTGTCTGATGGAGAAGGATAAGAGGCTTATGGAAGCTTCCTGATGGGAGAGACTGACTGAGGGGGAAACTGGGTCCTTTTCTGATGGGTGTGGCCATGCTCAGTAAATCTGCAGTACAGTTTTGTGTTGATGGGTGGTGCTGTATACCCTCCCTATCGTTTGACCTGAGGCCAAACTATGGTGGAGGTAATGAAGATAATGATGACTTCCTTCAAAGGGTCCCATGCATGCGCCACTGCACTCAGTGCCCTCAAACCTGCAGCAGGCCACTGCTGACCTGTACCTCCACAGGAGACACTCAAACACAGTTCTAGCTCAGTCTCTGTGTGTCCTCTGGGTCCTGGTGTGCACAAGGTTTGTTTGAGCCCTCCAAGTGTCTCTGGCGGGTATGGAGTTTGATTCTAAATGCGATTTTGCCTCTCCTACAGTCTTGCTAGGGCTTCACCTTTGCCCTTGGACAAGGGGTATATTTTTTTGGTGGGATCCAACATTCTCATGCTGATGGTTGTTCAGCACCATGTTGCAATTTTGGAGTTCTCGCAGGAGAAGATGAGCGCACGTCTTTCTACTCCGCCATCTTCAAAGCTCCAAGAATATTAAATGGAATATTACTTAGACACAGAAAGAATGAAATATTGACATTTTTAGCAATGTGGATAGATATAGAGGATATTTTTCATAGTTAGTGAAGTCAGAGAAAGACAAGTATTATATGATACCACTTATATGTTGAATGTAAAAAATAATATAAATTATATATAGAACAAAACAAACTCATAGACATAGAGAACTGTGTTGTGTTTAGTTGCTCAGTCATGTCCAACTCTTTGGGACCCCATGGACTGTAGCCCAGCAGGCTCCTCTGTCTATTGGTCCTCCATGCAAGAATACTTCTCCAGGCAAGAATACTTCTCAAGGGGATCTTCCTGATGCAGGGATTAAACCTTGGTTGCCTGCATTGCAGGCAGATTCTTTACTGTCTGAGCCACCAGGGAAGCCCCTAGAAAACAGGGAGAAATTAAGACTATCAGATTAACAGGTGCAAATTACTATACATAAAATAGATAAACAACAAGGATTTAAGGTACAGTACAGGGAATTGCATTCAGTATCTTGTAATAAACCTATAATGGAAAAGGATCTGGGAAAACAATCACTTTTCTGTATACCTGAAATGATTAATAACACAATACTGTAAATCAAATATACTTCAATAATAAAAGGAAACATTTTAATGTGAGCAGAATGAGAGAGCAGATGGAAGGCAAACATAGATAGAAATAATATAACTAGTTAATAATTTCCATATGGAATTGAGGCTTCTACCTTTATTTTTTCAATACGTAAAAATTAAATACTTGCTTGTTTTAAACTATGCAAGAGGCAAAATGATATTCCCTTCTGATTCCTTCAACTGACAGAAATGAAGTTACCTTGAAAGTCTACTGAAACATTATCCCCAATCCTCCTCTTTCAAGAAGACATCCATGATTAACTAAGCCTTATGAAATTATTCCTGTTTTATTCCATATTAATCATTAAAACTTGTTCTCTGTTTGATGTAAGATAAACTCTTATACATTTGCACCTGCAGAGTATACGCGCATTGTTTTTCTTTGATGTAGGCACCTGTTCAGCTAAGTTAGTAACTGCTTAGAGGTAATAGAGGCATTGCTCTGGAGCCATATCCATCCAGGTTTAAATCCAATATATGCAATAGGTGATTATCTGTCTGCCTGCAGTACAGGAGACCAGAGTTTGATCCCTGGGTCAAAATCCCATGGACAGAGGAGCCTGGGAGGCTACAGCCCACGGGGTCGCAGAGAGTCAGACATGTCTACACACATGTGCACACACACACACACACACACACAACTATCTGTGAAACTTTTAGAACATTACTGAATCACCAGTGCTTTGCCTGTAAAATAATCTATTGTGTAAGAATTACTGTACGAATTGGGAAAAATATGTTGAAATGGCACTTACAGGGGGCTTGGCATATTATGCTTGATATTCAATAGATGGGAGTTATGTTGTTGTTACTGCTGTTATATTCTGTATCAAATTTTTCTTAGTCATTATAAACATAATGGAAGTGATAGCAGTCCCAAGGGCGGGGCTTTGGTTTTGCTCTTCTAGACAGAGAAAACATTTTGTTTTTAAGTTTAAAGGAGAGCACTAAGCAGTAGATTTTATTATTTTTCTAATTTCACTTCTCTACTTTTCCATAACAAGTGGTCACCTGTAGTTTTCTTTAGTGTGTAAGGTGTGATGAAGTAGTCATGTCATTTCATCAGTGATTACATACACAGAGGAATAAGATGTAACTGAGCATATACATACATACTGGCCTTAGTTTTCACCCATGGCAGTAGAGGTCTTTAATGCATATCTTGAAAGCTTATTGAATTTTGTGTAGAATATAAGAAAACACTTTTAAATATACTTAGTTTTATATCATATGTATATATTAAACTGAGGTACTATCATACAATAATAGTTTCAAGTGTAAAACAGTTATTCAACATTTTTATTTATTGAGAAATGATTACCACAATAAATCCACTTAACATCCACCACCATATGTAGTCATCAAATTTTTTTTCTTGTAATGAGAAGTTTAAAAATCCACCATTAGTGTCTTTCAAATATGCAATACAATGCTATTAACTATAGTTGCCAAGTTGTGTATTATATCCTCATAGTTCATTCACTTTATAACTGGAAGTTTGTACTGTTTCAGTCCCGTCAATGCTTTAAAAAGAAGTAAGACAGGGTAGTTTTTGTTTTGATATCAGAACATCACTTTGCTGTATACTATAAACTAACACAACATTATAAATCAACTATACTCATATAAAAGAAAAATTAAATTAAAAAAAAAAAAGCCTTCCATTTATGCCTTCCTTTTTCAGCCTGATGTAAAAAAAAAAAATCCCTAAGAAGGGCATGCCACTTAAAACCCTTTGATCTAAGAGGAACTGGAAGTTTGACTGTATATTTTAGAATTTGCTTGCTCTCTCTGAGCTTCAAATACTCATGGCCTGGAGTTTCCTGAAGAGGGCGGAATCACTAAGTAGAAAGCATACAGGTAGCTAAGGTTCCTGGTCATCTCTGTCTTTAAGGCACCCCCTAACCCTTTATCTATGGTAGTTTCTCTGTTCATAGTGAGGATGGAGCCCTGTTTGATGACATAAAACACACTTCTAGTGTTGCTGATCAAGCAAGGCAGAACTGAACAGTTGGGCCTGGGCTCTCCCAACTCAAAAGCAAAGTTCTCAAGAAGTTAGAGAAATAAATTGATGCTTCTTAAATCTGGTTCTAGATGTTATGACTTGTTTCTGGGAGCAGAGAAATGATAATTCCAACAACAATGCCAGAAAGTGTTAGTCACTCAATCGTGTCCCACTCTTTGTGACCCTGTGGACTGTAGCCTGCCAGGATCTTCTGTCCATGGGATTTCCCAAGCAAGAATACTGGAGTGGGTTGCCATTCCCTGCTCTAGGGGATCTTCCCGAACCAGGGATCAAACCTGAGTCTCCTGCATTGCAGACAGATTCTTTACCGCCTGAGCCACCAGGAAAGCTCAACAACTGCCAGAACTAACATCTATTCAGTGTTTACTGTGTGCTAGGTCTTAGGGCTGGCCACTGTTAACACATAGGATCTCCTTTAACTCTAAAAACAGTCGTCTACTATGTGTTACATGAAGCAAAGTATACTGTAGCTAAAATGTTTGAAAATTCTGGGTAAAAATAGTTAAGTCAATTTAAAAAAAACCTGCATGACTTATCAGAGACTTTGCTATGCTAGTTCATTTTATGAACTCCAAGAGGGACTTAGAGTATAATGCTTTCCCAAGTTTGTTGGAATATGGAAAGATTTCCCCCCCAACCCAAGGGGCATGTTCTGTCTTTGTCCTGGCCTTGCCTTGTCCCTAAATAACCCATAATACCTAGTCTTAAAACAAATTATGAATTTATATCTGTTCCATGGAAAACGGGGTCTATGCCTCTAATCTACCCAAGTTCAAGCCATCGTCCTCCTTGACCTGAATTATTATTGTTGTTCAGTCACTCAGTCCTATCCAGACTCATTATCACTGCATCATCTGCAGCTCACACAGCCTCACTGTCCTTCACTATCTTCTGGAGTTTGGCTAAGTTCGTGTCCATTGAGTTGGTGATGCTATGCAACAAGCCATCTCATTCTCTGTCATCCCCTTCTCCTGCCCTCAGTCTCTCCCAACATCAGAGTCTTTTCCAGTGAGTCACCTGTTCTCATCAAGTGATCAGAGTATTGGAGATTCAGCATCAGTCCTTCCAATGAACATTCAGGGTTGATCTCCTTTAGAATTGACTGGTTTTATCTCCTTGCTGTCCAAGGAACTCTCAAGAGTGTTCTCCAGCACCACAATTTGAAAGCATCAGTTCTTTGACACTCAACCTTCTTAATGGTCCAACTCTTAAATCCATCTATGTAGCTTCCTCACTGGTATTCCGCCTTTCCTCCTTATGTTCCTCTAAATCATTGGGTATAATATAGCCAGTTATCATAAACAAACACTCTAACAGCAAACAAATTAGCAGTGTACTACTATTTTACCAAAAATACTTTAAAACTTCCAATCATAGAGTAAAATACTAGTACCGTGTGTGTGTGTGTGTGTGTGTGTTGCTCAGTCGTGTCCAACCCATTGTGATCTCATGGACTGAAGCTCACCATGCTTCTCTGTCTGTGGAATTCTTCAGGCAAGAATACTGGAATGAGTTGCCATTCTCTTCTTCAGGGGAACTTCCCTGACCTAGGGATCAAACCTGAATCAGATCCTTTACCATCTGAGCCACCAGGGAACCACTCCAAAACTTAGGGACACTAAGTTTTTCTGGGTTAGATAAAGTTAAAGGCATTTCTTCACATCTGGATTTCTCAGAACTTTTGCTATGAAAACATGTGTTTTGAACTTCAAGAGAGACTTGAAATACCCTATTCTTTCCTCTCAGATCACTTATAACAATGTTTGTCTAATGGCTGTCTCCCTGCTGTTGTTGTGTGTCTGCTCAGTCACGTCTGACTCTTTGCGACTCCTTGGACTGTAGCCCGCCAGACTCCTCTGTCCATGGGATTCTACAGGCAAGAATAATGGAGTGGTTTGCCATTTCCTACTCCAGGCGATCTTCCTAACCTAGGGATTGAACCTGCAGCTCTTGCATCTTCCTGCCTTGACAGGCAGATTCTTTACTACTGTGCCATCTGAAAAGCTCATCTCCCCACTAGACTATGGGTTTTATGAGAGCAGAGACCATGTCTGTCCACCAGTGCACCCCAGTGCTTAATGTAGTACCTGATACATGATAGGGGTTCAGCAAATATTTGCTGAATGAATGAAGAAACGAAAATGAATCTTCACACTGCTGGTCTGATATGTTATAGTGGGGCTGCCACTGAATGATTTAATATTTTTGATACAATCTCTTCCTACTGAAGAATTTTTCTTATTATTTAAAGCTTTGAAGGAAAAGCTAAAAATTGATTCAGCACTGATAGGTAGCAATTGAGTGCAAGTGATAGCAATACTTGGCTTTTATATTTTAAAATTAGCAATCCTTTAGTATTATCTAATATTTACTGTCGACTGAACTGAATATTTACTGTTTTAATATTTTATGTAAAATATCTATATTTAACTTTTTTTATAATTAAGAGAATTCTCTAAAACGTGTCCTTAGCTTTAAACATTTTTCGAGTTCTCAGTCAGTCTGTTTGGTCACTCAGTCATATCTGACTCTGCAACCACATGAACTGCAGCACACCAGGCTTCCCTATCCATCACCAACTCCTGGAGCTTGCTCAGACTCATGTCCATCAAGTCAGTGATGCCATCCAACCATCTCATTGTCTGTTGTCCACTTCTACTCCTGCCTTCAATCTTTCCCAGCATCAAGGTCTTTTCCAATGAGTCAGTTCTTCACCTCAGGTGGCCAAAGTATTGAAGCTTTTTCAAGTTCTAATTCAAAGTAAAATAACAAAGCAGAATAATGCACTACAATATATGTTTCCCAATTAGCCACACCTGTGGGAAGCCTTCCCTAGGCCCTGAAGTCCAAGTCCCATAGAAGCCTAGTAGCATCTGACCTTCAGAGTAGGTCTGAGGACCCTGAAAGAAGGAAAGGTCTTTATGAATGCCAAGCCTGCAAAAAAAAAAAAAACAAAAAAAAAACAAAAAAAAAACAAAAAAAACCACAGCATGAGTACACAGTAAACACTGTGTGTTGGCAGGTTTTTATATAAGATGGAGGTGGTTTTATACATATTTTATCTGATTCTCCTTGTGACACATGGAACACATTTTCATTGCTTCCCAAGCAGGATTACAAGCTTGGTTGTAATCTGTGGAACAAAACAACTGTCTGGATCCTGTGACAAAGGAAATCATGATTGGGGTGCATTAACTAGGCTCTGAAACCAAATAAGGCACTTGCTTGCTGAATTCTCTGAGACCTCAGAGGCCTGGTCCAGGTAGATGGAGCAGAAACAGCACAGTATAATGCCTCCAAGATTACTTCCTCGTAATTAGGTAAGGCAAAACACCTAGTGTTGTTTTCTTTGATAAGGGCCACTCTTAGAAGATTGTACCCTCAAAAAAAAGGTGGGGGGGGGGAGAAAAGATGCAAATAGAGGGAACTGCTCAGGCGGTTACTGTTGTTTGTTACCTACTATTAGTATATAATAGTGCTATAGCACTGCAAGTACAGCTTGTGTTGAGCTTCTGTGCCCTGTTTCACTGGCAAGCAGTCTTCCACAGGATATGCTCAAGACTCATTAATAGATTACTTGCATTAACAAGAGGAAGATTCAACCTAATGAGAGAGAGTGCCTCATTAATGTCTTGGAAATTAAGCAGTCCCCATCTAACTAATCAATACTAAGTGACTGACCTTCGTGGAGGCTGCAGCTCATTAGTAGAATACACACAGATGGTAATATGCTCAAAGGTATTTAAAATATATGTGAAAAGATCTACATTAAGATGAACCTATCCACCGTCCATGACTTGGCTCTTGTTCCCTATGCTATCTGTATGTAATTTGGTATGCTTATTTATGAGAATGAAATTGTCTGATAATGTCTGCAGTTTTCAAATTTCCATGTAGATAACACATTATGATCAACATTCACAATAATTTGCTTTCACGAAAAAGGCTATAGGAAGAATTGACTTATAATAACAGTTCTGTTTATTCAGTACCTCATTTATCCAAGGATAATTGCCTGAAGGGAGAAATGGAGTCCAAGCCTAATGTAATAAAAATTTATTTGGAATTGTACTTGACTACTTCTTCTTTTTCTTTCTTTCCAAATGCTTCCTCAAGTGTAACCTGTTAATAAATTATTTCAGTATCTCCAAGGACCTTCCTGAAGATGTTCATACTGAAATGTTCCATAAATACGTTTCAGTTCCTCTGACAGCAAGCCAGTAGTGACATCAGAGATGGCATGACTTTACTTCAAATAGGACAATGCAGACGACAGCCAATTCACTAGCTCTATTCTTATCCCCTACTTGCCAAGCTACTGCAAAAACCCAAGAGATAAATGCATAGGCAATTTTTAAATCTTGCATTTCCTTTATTCCACTCAGCCAATCTGTTGCTCTTAAGAAGCAACATGAAGACTGCAATGAGTTTTAATGACATCATAGTCTCATGTCTTTTCTTCACCTTACTGATACTTTAAGATTTCCTTTTTTTGTTCATCTCTGTCCTCAGAAATCCCTGGTCCTGGCATCTGCAGTGAAAACCACCATATAAAGTGTTTATCAACTCCTAAAGCTCCTTTTGGGACTTCCTGGGTGGCTCAGATGGTAAAGCAGCTGCCTAAAATGGGGGAGACCCAGGTTTGAACCCTGGAGAAGGAAACGGCAACCCACTCCAGTACTCTTGCCTGGAAAAGCCCATGAACTGAAGAGCGTGGTAGGCTACAGTCCATGGGGTTGCAAAGAGTCGGACACGACTGAGTGACTTCACTTTGACATTTCAAAGCTCCCTTTAGTTTTCTTTAGATAAGAAGTTCCCTAAGAGGAAGACCTTTACTTCTTATTTGGTGAATTGCAACACTTGCTTACAGCTCTCTGCTCCTGATGAATATATAATTAAGAAATGTGCCTTGTAGTCAAGTCAAACACTGACAGGAAGACATCTAGACAGCATGCTCTACAAACCTTTTGCTTAGGAGAGCAATGCTGTGACAATACAGTGGCCCCAGGTCACTTGTAATTGCTTAAGGTCCAGAGGTAGAGGAAAAGCAAAGTGCAAGAATAGAAGTTGATTCATTTGCATATTTCCCCAACCAGGATCAGTAGATTGTAAGATTTGCAATCAGTAGTGGCCCAGCATGTTCATGAGCTTTTAGTTGAAAAGACCGAAAAATTAGATCAGTCATTTCTTTTTCCATTTATTTTTATTAGTTGGAGGCTAATTACTTTACAATATTGTAGTGGGTTTTGTCAGTCATTTTAACAGAGCTCTGCAGTAGTTTCCATGTGCATCACATTTCTTGAAGCAGATGCTTCCTTTTGCCACCTCAGGGCCTGGCTTCTCCACGAAGCCACCTTTTCCATAAAACTACCCATCAGTCTTTATTCTCTATCATCCTCTGCTAGAGCCTAATCAGTATGGAAAAAAAATGATACTGATTCCACTCTGGGATTTAAGGCTCTACCATTTTGAATGTTCAGTGTCACCTCAAAGGTGAAAATAGGCTCATTTATATCAGATGCACAGCCATTTTAAGTTAAACTCCAAGGGCCTTAGTCTATTTATTTATTGGAATTTTGCTAGCTTATTATTAGATGACAGACAAAACAAATGAGTATAATCTGTGGGTAAATTTACAAATTCTAGTGACATTTCTCTCCATAAAGTTTTGACCTTAATAATACAACAGAGACCTTCATAACAATAAATTAGTCCATGCAATTTTTTTAAGCTTTATTGACAGAGGAAAATATAGTGAATATTTTTTCTCAAAACCAAAAATGAGTATAGATATTGCTACTGAGTCTCTAGAAAGGAATTAGGTTTGGCCAGTGAGAGTTGAGACAAGGACACCACTGCTGTACTCTGAGACCCTGAATTCTGTTCCAAAATAGATGAGACAAGACTGGGTCTTGGCTCCTGTCTTTTTATTTTATTCAGTGATAGGCAGTGTGAGTCACTTATGTCTGAATGGTAATATATTGAGTAACCAGGAACATTTACTCAGACAGAATAAGGAACCAAATAACTCTGTCCTCTCAAGTACCAGATGGCCCTATTTTACAGAAAAGGAGACAAATGCCTGGTTAGGCAAAGTAGCTGGGCCAGGATGAGTGGAATCTTGCTCTCTTCCTTGTGTATTAGAATATTAATATGCAGAAGATACATTAATATTATCCCTTCCTTAGAAGTCCCTCCTTAGAGGGACCATTTTCTTGAATGGTCCCTCAGTTTCCTCTTTATAAAGATGGGGCAAAGGACTTTAATTTGTTCACTAATTGATTCAGCAAGAATAGTCTAGGCACTGAAAAGACAGAGATGAGTAAGATGCAGTCCATATCTGGAGATAGGCACTGCCTTTTGCTATAGGAAACATACAGATAAATTACAATAAAATTCAAGTAGAGGTAAAATTGAGTTTAAAACAAAGTGCTGGCAGAGGAGGTAAGATGGCAGAGGAATAGGACGGGGAGACCACTTTCTCCCCTACAAATTCATCAAAAGAACATTTGAACGCTGAACAAACTCCACAAAACAACTTCTGATCGCTAGCAGAGGACATCAGGCTCCCAGAAAAGCAGCCCATTGTCTTCGAAAGGAGGTAGGACAAAATATAAAAGATAAAAAGAGAGACAAAAGATTTAGGGATGGAGATCTGTCCCAGGAAGGGAGTCTTAATAGAGGAAGTTTCCAAACACCAGGAAACCCTCTCACAGGCGGGTCTGGGGGAAGTTTCTCGAATCTCAGAGGGCAACATAACCAGGAGAAAAAATAAATAAAACCCACAGATTACATGCCTAAAAGCAACTCCCAGCAGAAAAGTACCCCAGATGCTCACATCCGCCACCAGCAAGTGGGGGCTGAACGGAGAGGAGTGGGCAGCATTGCTTAGGGTAAGGACTGGACCTGAATGCCCTGAGGGCAATCTGGGAGATAACGTGAGATAGCAACTTAAACTGTGGGATAGCAAGAGAGAGAGAGAAAATTAACCTGCGAAAAGTGCTAACTTAACACACTGCTGGCCTGTTGACAGATCAAAGGAAGGACTGAGCAATTCCAGAGGAGAGTTTGTCGGCTGCAGACCATCCCATCCCCTGCTGGAGGCAGGAGGCAGGAGGCAGGAGGGGGCAGGGGGGAGGGGAAAGAGGCAAATTCGGCCCCAGAGACAGCATCCCCTATCAAACTGCAAACAGGCTGGCGTGGAAACTGAAGCTGGGACCACGCAGGGGATAAGGCACACTGCACCAGGGGAGAGTGCGCTCGTCAAGCTCCTCAGTGCCTTAGCTGCTCGGGCTAGGGAAGGCACAAAACACAGGGCCAACCGAATCTGCACTTTTGTGGAGTACCCAAAAACTGGAACCACATGCAACTCAGGGCCCACTCCCCATAGAGCAGCCTGGAGCCTGAGCAGTGTGGACGGGGAAAGCATACACGCCATGAGTGGGGGCAAACCCACTGTAGCCGGAACACTGTGAGTGCTCCCCACACAGGCCAATGATATTTGTCTGCCGTGCCCCTCCCTGCCCACAGCACGACTGAACAAGCGAACCTAAACAAGAGGCCACCTCCACCTGCTTGTGTCAGGGCGGAAATTAGACACTAAAGAGACCTGAAACAGAAGCCAAATACACAAAGGGAACTGCTTCAGAAGTGACAGGTGCAACAGATTAAAATCCCTGTAGTTAACACTGACTACACCGGAAGGGGCCTATAGATATCGAGAAGTATAATCTGGAACAAGGAGTTATCTGAAACTGAACTGAACCCACACTGCCCGCCACAGCTCCAGAGAAATTCCTAGATATATATTTACTATTTTTTTAATTAAAAAAAAAAAGAATTTTTTTCTTTTTTCTTTTATTTTCTTTTAAAATTCCCCATTACTCCTCTATTACTCCTTGATTTTCATTTTCTTTTATTTTCATTTAAAATCTGCTATTACTCCTTTATTACTCCTTAATTTTCATTTTCCTTTTCATATATTTTTACTATTTTTTAATTTAAAAAAATTATCTTTTTAAAAATTTTTTTCTTTTATTTTCTTTTAAAGTCCTCTATTACTCCTCTATTACTCCTTAATTTTCATTTTCATTTCACAATAACCTTGGGAAAAAAAGAACCTATTTTTAAAACAAACTATATATTTCTTAAATTTTTTGTGTTTTTCTTTTTAATATTGTATTTTTAAGAGTCTAACCTCTATTCTAGATTTTTAATCTTTGTTTTTCAGTATTTGATATCAATTTTGGACATTTAAGAATCCAATCTTCAGTACCTATTTTTACTCAGGAGTGTGATGATTACTTCCTCCCCCTTTTGACTCTCCTTTTTCTCCCCCAGATCACCTCTATTTCCTCCCTCCCCCTTCTCTTCTCAATCCAATTCTGTGAATCTCTGTGGGTGTTCTGGGTTACAGACAACACTTAGGGAACAGAGTAATGTGTAGATCTATGTCTCTTCTTGAGTCCCCCTTTTGCTCCTCTTGCTCATCTCTATCTCCCTCCTCCCTCTCCTCTTCTTCATGTAACTCTGTAAGCCTCTCTGGGTGTCCCTCACTGTGGAGAATCTTTTCACCCTTAACCTAGAAGTTTTATTATCAGCTGTATAGTTGGAGAAGTCTTGAGGCTACTGGAAGAATAAGACTGAAATCCAGAGGCAGGAGACTTAAGCTCCAATCCCCAGAACACCAGAGAACTCCTGACTACAGGGAACATTAAGTAATAAGAGATCATCCAAAACCCTCCATACCTACACTGAAACCAACCACCATGCAAGAGCCAGTAAGTTCCAGAGCAAGACATACCACACAAAATTCTCCAGCAATGCAGGAACATAGCCCTGAGCATCAACATACAGGCTGCCCAAAATCACACCAAACCATAGACCCATCTCAAAACTCACTACTGGACACTCCATTGCACTCCAGAGAGAGGAAATCCAAATCCACGCACCTGAACACCGACGCAAGCTTCGCTAACCAGGAAACCTTGACAAGCCAATCGTCAAACCCCACCCACTGGGAGAAACCTCCACAATAAAAAGGAACCATAGATCACCAGAACACAGAAAGACCACTCCAAACACACCAATGTAAACAAGATGAAAAGGCAGAGAAATACCCAGCAGGGTATGAAAAATTCCCACCAAGCCAAGAAAAAGAGGAGGAGATAGGGAATCTACCTGAAAAAGAATTTAGAATAATGATAATAAAAATGATCCAAAATCTTGAAAACAAAATGGAGTTACAGATAAATAGCCTGGAGACAAGGATTGAGAAGATGCAAGGAATGTTTAACAAGGACCTAGAAGAAATAAAAAAGAGTCAATTAAAAATGGATAATGAAATAAATGAGATAAAAATCACTCTGGAGAGAACCAACAGTAGAATAACGGAGGCAAAAATAGGATAAGTGAGGTAGAAGATAAAATGGTGGAAATAAACGAAGCAGAGAGGAAAAAAGAAAAAAGAATCAAAAGAAATGAGGACAACCTCAGGGACCTCTGGGAAAATGTGAAATGCCCCAACATGCGAATCATAGGAGTCCCAGAAGAAGAAGACAAAAAGAAAGGCCATGAGAAAATACTCGAGGAGATAATAGCTGAAAACTTCCCTAAAATGGGGAAGAAAATAGTCACACAAGTCCAAGAAACCCAGAGAGTCCCAAACAGGATAAATCCAAGGCAAAACACCCCGAGACACATATTAATCAAATTAACAAAGATCAAACACAAAGAACAAATATTAAAAGCAGCAAGTGAGAAACAACGAATAACACACAAAGAGATTCCCATAAGGATAACAGCTGATCTATCAATAGAAACTCTTCAGGCCAGAAGGGAATGGCAGGACATACTTAAGATAATGAAAGAGAATAACCTACAACCTAGATTACTGTAACCAGTAAGGATCTCATTCATATAGGAAGGAGAATTCAAAAGGTTTACAGACAGGCAAAAGCTGAGAGAATTCAGCACCACCAAACCGGCTCTTCAAGAAATGATAAAGGATCTTCTCCAGACAGGAAACACGGAAAGGTTGTATAAACGTGAACCCAAAACAACAAAGTAAATGGCAACGGGACCATACCTATCAATAATTACCTGAAATGCAAATGGGTTGAATGCCCCAAACAAAAGAAAAGACTGGCTGAATGGATACAAAAACAAGACCCCTATATATGCTGTCTGCAAGAGACCCACCTCAAAGCAAGGGACTCATACAGACTGAAAGTGAAGGGCTAGAAAAACTATTTCATGCAAACGGAGACCAAAAGAAAGCAGGAGTTGCAATACTCATATCAGATAAAGTAGACTTTAAAATAAAGGCTTTGAAAAGAGACAAAGAAGGACACTACATAAACATCAAATGATCAATCAAAGAAGAAGATATAACAATTATAAATATATATGCACCCAATATAGGAGCACCACAATATGTAAGGCAAAGGCTAACAAGTATGAAACGGGAAATTAACAATAACACAATAATAGTGGGAGACTTTAATACACCGCTCACACCTATGGATAGATCAACTAAACAGAAAATTAGCAAGGAAACACAAACTTTAAATGATACAATGGACCAGCTAGACCTAATTGATATCTATAGGACATTTCACCCCAAAACAATCAATTTCACCTTTTTCTCAAGTGCACACTGAACCTTCTCCAGAATAGATCACATCCTAGGCCATATATCTAGCCTTGGTGTATATATATTTAAAAAAAAAAAATTGAAATCATTCCAGTCATCTTTTCTGACCACAATGCAGTAAGATTAGATATCAATTACAGGAAAAAAGCTATTAAACATTCAAACATATGGAGGCTAAATATCACGCTTCTGAATAACCAACAAATCATAGAAGAAATCAAAAAAGAAATCAAAATATGCATAGAAACGAATGAAAATGAAAACACAACAACCAAAAACCTACGGGACACTGTAAAGGCAGTGCTAGGGGGAAGGTTCATAGCATTATAGGCTTACCTCAAGAAACAAGAAAAAAGTGAAATAAATAACCTAACACTACACTAAAACAACTAGAGAAGGAGGAAGTGAAGATCCCCAGGGTAAGTAGAAGGAAAGAAATCTTAAAGATTAGGGCAGAAATAAATGCAAAAGAAACAAAAAAGACCATAGCAAAAATCAACAAAGCTAAAAGTTTTTTTTTTTAAAGATAAACAAAATTGACAAACCGTTACCAAGACTCATTAAGAAACAAAGGGAGAAGAACCAAATCAACAAAATTAGAAATGAAGATGGAGAGATCACAACAGACAGCACTGAAATACAAAGGATCATAAGAGACTACTACCAGCAGCTCTATGCCAATAAAATGGACAACTTGGAAGAAATGGATAAATTCTTAGAAAAGTATAACTTTCCAAAACTGAACCAGGAAGAAATAGAAGATCTTAACAGACCCATCACAAGGACAGAAATCGAAACTGTAATCAGAAATCTTCCAGCAAGCAAAAGCCCAGGACCAGATGGCTTCACAGCTGAATTCTACCACAAATTTAGAGAAGAGCTAGTACCTATCTTACTCAAACTCTTCCAGAAAATTGCAGAAGAGGGTAAGCTACCAAACTCATTCAATGAGGCCACCATCACCCTAATTGCAAAACCAGACAATGATGCCACAAAAAAAAAAAAAAAAAAAAAAAAAAAAACTACAGGCCAATATCACTGATGATCATAGATGCAAAAATCCTTAACAAAATTCTAGCAAACAGAATCCAACAACATATGAAAAAAGATCATACATCATGGCCAAGTGGGCTTTATCCCAGGAATTCAAGGATTCTTTAATATCTGCAAATCAATCAATGTAATGCACCACATTAGAAAATTGAAATATAAAAACCATATGATTATCTCAATAGCTGCAGAAAAACCCTATGGCAAATTTCAACATCCATTTATGATAAAAAAAAAAAAAAAAAAAAAAAACTCTCCAGAAGCAGGCATAGAAGGAACATACCTCAACATAATAAAAGCTATATGTGACAAACCCACAGAAAACATTATCCTCAATGGTGAAAAATTGAAAGCATTTCCCCTAAAATCAGGAAAAAGACAAGGGTGACAACTCTGACCCCTAACATTCATCATAGTTTTGGAAGTTTTGGCCACAGCAATCAAAGCAGAAAAAGAAATAAAAGGAATCCAGATAGGAAAGGAAGAAATGAAACTCTCACTCTTTGCAGATGACACGATCCTCTACATAGAAAACCATGAAGACTCTACCAGAGAATTACAAGACGTAATCAATGAATATAGTAAAGTTGCAGGATATAAAATTAACACACAGAAATCCCTTGCATTCCTATACACTAACAATGAGAAAACAGAAAGAGAAATTAAGGAAACAATATCATTCACCATTGCAACAAAAAGAATAAAATACTTAGGAGTATATCTACTTAAAGAAACAATAGACCTATACATAGAAAACTATAAAACACTGATGAAAGAAATCAAAGAGGACACAAATAGATGGAGAAATATACCGAGTTCATGGATTGGAAGAACCAATATTGTCAAAATGGCTATACTACCCAAAGCAATCTATAGATTCAATGCAATCCGTATCAAGCTACCAACGGTATTTTTCACAGAACTAGAACAAATAATTTCACAATTTGTATGGAAATACAAAAAACCTCGAATAGCGAAAGCAATCTTGAGAAAGAAGAATGGAACCAGAGGAATCGACCTGCCTAACTTCAGGCTCTACAATAAAACCACAGTCATCAAGACAGTATGGTACTGGCACAAAGACAGAAATATAGATCAATGGAACAAAATAGAAAGCCCAGAGATAAATCCACGAACCTATGGACACCTTATCTTTGACAAAGGAGGCAAGGATATACAATTGAAGAAAGACAACCTCTTTAACAAGTGGTGCTGGGAAAACTGGTCAACCACTTGTAAAAGAATGAAACTAGAACACTTTCTAACACCATACACAAAAATAAACTCAAAATGGATTAAAGATCTAAATGTAAGACCAGAAACTATAAAACTCCTAGAGAAGAAAATAGGCAAAACACTCTCCGATATAAATCACAGCAGGATCCTCTATGACCCACCTCCCAGAATATTGGAAATAAAAGCAAAAATAAACAAATGGGACCTAATTAAAATTAAAAGCTTTTGCACAACAAAGGAAACTATAAGCAAGGTGAAAAGACAGACTTCAGAATCGAGAAAATAATAGCAAATGAAGCAACAGACAAAGGATTAATCTCAAAAATATACAGTAACTCCTGAAGCTCAATTCCAGAAAACTAAATGACCGAATCAAAAAATGGGCCAAAGAACTAAACAGACATTTCTCCAAAGAAGACATACAGATGGCTAACAAACACATGAAAAGATGCTCAACATTACTCATTATCTTCTCTGATGCATTATCTTTCTCTATGCAAATCAAAACCACAATGAGCTACCATTACACACCAGTCAGAATGGCTGCTATCCAAATGTCTACAAGCAATAAATGCCTGAGAGGGTGTGAAGAAAAGGGAACCCTCCTACACTGTTGGTGGGAATGCAAACTAGTACACCCACTACGGAGAACAGTGTGGAGATTCCTTAAAAACCTGGAAATACAACTGCCATATGACCCAGCAATCCCACTCCTGGGCATACACACCAAGGAAACCAGATCTGAAAGAGAGACGTGTACCCCAATGTTCATTGCTGCATTGTTTATAACAGCCAGGACATGGAAGCAACCTAGATGCCCATCAGCAGACGAATGGATAAGGAAGCTGTGGTACATATACACCATGGAATATTACTCAGCCATTAAAATGAATACATTTGAATCAATTCTAATGAGATGGATAAAGCTGGAGCCCATTATACAGAGTGAAGTAAGCCAGAAAGTTAAATATCAATACAGTATCCTAACCCATGTATATGGAATTTAGAAAGATGGTAATGATAACCCTATATGAAAGACAGAAAAAGAGACACAGGAGTATAGAACAGACTTTTGGACTCTATGGGAGAAGGTGAGGGTGGCATGATCTGTGAGAACAGCGTCGAAACATGTATATTTTGAAGTGTGAAACAGATCGCCAGTCCTGGTTGGATGCATGAGACAAGTTCTCGGGTTGGTGCACTGGGATGACCCAGAGGAATGGGATGGGGAGGGAGGTGGGAGGGGGGTTCAGGATGGGAAACACATGTAAATCCATGGCTGATTCATGTCAGCGTATGGCAAAAACCACTACAATATTGTAAAGTAATTACCCTCCGACTAATAAAAGTAAATGAAAAAAAAAAAACAAACCAAAAAACAAAACAGCAAAGTGCTGTGGGATTATATTGTTAAGTTGAGGTAGAGATTTCCACACATGTTTGAATCCTTTGATTCAATATGTAGGGCGCTTATGCATCTATTTATCTATATGTGCGTGTGTGTGTGTGTGTATCCTAAAACTTTTTGAAATTGCATATAAACATAGTTTTTCCTCTTCTATTTCATCGTCACCCACTTTTGCTTGTGAATGTGTCTCTGCCTTTGTATGTGTGATATGAAATGACTGAACCATTTGAAAAATTGGCAAGGTTGTCTAGACACTTTTTAATATCTCATTACTTTGTGCCTTTCCTCATCAGGTCACCCCTACTTGGAACCTTCTTTCTTCTTCTCTAATGATAAATTTTATTTTTCAATGTCCCATTTGAGTTGGTTTGCATTTAGATGGTCTTAAGTGTACATAGGGCATTAGATACTTAAATAACCTTCATTCTAAAACTACTTGTCAGGTACTGGTCATTACTCAGGGGTTTGCTGCGTATTGGGTTACTTTTATTGAGGAGCATTTGCAGAACAGCGCTGACACAGAGTAATTACTTGGCTGGAATAAAGCACACAGATGTGTGAGCTCTTCTTTAATCATATTTTTAAATCCCCTAATCTTCAGAGAATTCACTTTGGTTTTGAGAAGAACCTTGTGGCAGAAATGAAACCTTGTTATCCTTTTACTGGGTAAATTTTCATATTTTTGAAAAAGTTAACCAAGCCATATAAAATTCAACCATTTAGTTTTTAGGATTGAAATTTGGGTACCATTTTTTTTCCTGATTTAGCTCTGCCTTGATTGTGCAGCTCCCTTAATATTAAAGCAACCTCCATACGTCCTATTTAAGTGGCCAAAGCTTGGCTTCTGTGAGTTGTTTCTGTAATGTAGGCAGTAATGACTCATAATGACTCTGAAAGAACTCTGTAACCAGTCTTGCCAAAACTAAAATCGTCTTTCATTTTTTATATCCCCAACTGTTCTCGCCCTATTGGGGATACTAAATGTATTTGTAATTGGGAGGAACCTCATATGTAGCTCTCTGGAAAAGATAACACTTCTCTTTATGATTTTAAAAACTCTATGTGGCCAAGCCATGCGTATCAAGGGTATATATGCACACACACTTTCCAGGACCTATGATTCTTTCAAGCCTTCCCTTTAATCCTCAGAATTCAGTAAGAAATTGGTGAAAGGTTTTGCTTCTTTGCCCTTGTTGGAAAGCAGAATTCTGTGATCTCGTCAGACTGTGATTAACACATGTGGATTTACAGACACAAATCCCCAGGAGGTAGTATAAAAAGGGCACAGGGCCAGTACACCCAACCACCCACTAGTCCTGTCTGCTAAGACTGATTATATACTCTGACCCAGAATTTAAGTATTTTGCCATCATGGACTATTCAGTACAATCTAATTGATGTCTCTGTATACCTTTCTAGACTTAAAGTAGCTTCAGCATTTTCTTGGTCTTCTGGACACAGTCCATGTTCCTTCTAGTCAGGCATGTTTCAATTCTTTTCATTCCCTGGAGAACTTTTAAGGCTGTGAGGGAGATTTTGAATATCCAGGAATGAGAAGGATGATGAATGCAGTAAGGACCCCGAGAAGGCAGAAGGGAATGGAATCTAGAGCCCAGGAGGGAAGGCTAAAAAGAGTAGAGACATCACTTTGATGATAACAGTAAGAAGGAGAAAAAATTGAGGGCAGACACAGATTAGGCTAGTATCAGTGACTGGAAGTTGAAGTTGCTTCCATTTGGTAAGTTAAAGTTGAGGTAAGGTCAGTTTTGCTGAAAGAGAGTGGAAAATGAAAAAAATAGAGCTTGAGAAAGTAGCTAAAATTCGGAATAGACACTGCTTGCACAGTCTCTTTCCCTAAACTAGTTGTCTCTATCAGCAGGGCTTGACCAGTTACATTGAAATTGCTCTGCCATACAGTGAACATATTAAAAAGCTTGCAAGCTTCATCAGTAAACTCCTTTAATGAGCACCTCTCTCATCCTTTATCCTATAATAATATGAATTGGTGCCGTTACAGAGAGTGTCTAGCATCAGTTGAGCTGTCAATGTCACCCAGCAATCCATTGTTTGACTCTTGATTGGCTACTTCTGCTATTCTATTCTTCTCGGGTGTGGTGCTTCCACATTTCAGTCTCTAAGACTCTTTGCGATCCCCATGGACTGTAGCCTGCCAGGCTCCCATGGCTATGGGATTTTTCCAGGTGAGAAAACTGGAGTGGGTTGCCATTTCCTTCTCCTGATGATCTTCCCAACCCAGGGATCAAACCCGTGTCTCCTGCTTGACAGGCAGATTCTTTACCAGTAGACGTTGTTGAGAGGTAAGGAAACTGGATTTTATAGGAACTGAAATTCTCTGCAGTAACTTCACAAGAGAGGAACTGAGGTGTGTAGGCAGGACAAGACCAGCGGCTAGACCTCCTAGAATTTCTTTCATTTATTTGCCAGTGGCAGAGCTGCTTCTGAAGTGGGCCTGACTTTGCAGTGATTCCAACAGAAAGGGTTGAAAGATGCATTTGGCATACTCTCCAGTTGCCCTTTCAATTTCTCTGTCTTGAGGGATCACAGATTTCATTGCTCTAAACTTGATATATGAATGCTGCTGCTGCTAAGTCACTTCAGTCGTGTCCGACTCTGTGCGACCCCATAGATGGCAGCCCACCAGGCTCCCCCGTCCCTGGGATTCTCCAGACAAGAACACTGGAGTGGGTTGCCATTTCCTTCTCCAATGCATGAAAGTGAAAAGTGAACGTGAAGTCACTCAGTCGTGTTCTACTCTTAGCGACCCCATGGACTGTAGTCTACCAGGCTTCTCCATCCATGGGATTTTCCAGGCAAGATTACTGGAGTGGGGTGCCATTGCCTTCTCCGTGATATATGAATATCTGGATTTATAAAATGGTGAAACTTATAGGTGTGGAAATCTAGATTTATTGACCATGTAACTAAATTATTTGTTGTGTTAGAGGATATATCATATGTTTCTTTTAAATAATGATCTCCCATAACACATTTAAGATAGAAATCAATTTTCAGCCCTGTTAATAATGCAACCTGGTACATAGATACACAGTATAAGTGAGATGTCCCTGCTTGAGCTGGGATCCCTTGCCTTAACAACTATATAAAGTGAGCTGAATATTTCCCAAATCAAGAATAAGGTCTTGGTGTATGCCACTCTTTAAAAGGCAAGGGAGCTGCTTTCCAGAGAACACACTACTTTTGACTTTAGGATTCCTGCAGTTTCACTGTATCACAGTTTTCATTCTTCATGATCCATTGAGTTGAACTTGTGATTTAAAGTGGTTCGAGGAACTGAGATTTATTGAAATTTGAGGAAGGAAATAGTGAAATAAAAAGGCAGTTTTGTTATTTTTATACAAGGCCTCCTAAAGAAACATTTCACAAACCACATGGTGTCAATTACCTCCTCATTTGTTGGCTTCATTTGTTCATCCAGCCACTCACTCACTCAGCTACCCACTCATGCATTCCTTTTGCCAATATTGTAAGTAGTCACTTTGTTAGGATTGAGGATGCAACAGTGGAGAGGACAAAGACAGTTCCAGCCCTCTTGGAGCTTCTAGTCTAGTGTGAATTGCAGCTAAGTTAAAAGGGTAACTCTCAATAGAGAGTGATTATTAGCTAGGAAGATTGAACTTCAAGATTTCCTGGGTGTATAGAAAAGTTGCTGACGACCCAGTGTTAGTTGCTCAGTCATGTTCTATTCTTTGCAACCCCACGGACTGTAGCCTGCCAAGTTCATCTGTCCATAGGATTCTCCAGGCAAGAATACTAGAGTGGGTAGCTGTTCCCTTCTCCATGGGATCTTCCCCACCCAGGGACTGAACCATGGTCTACTGCATTGCAGGCAGATTCTTTACCATTTGAACCACCAGGGAAGCCCCAAATCACCTGTGATTCATAGACAAACAATGTGTAAACTACTTCTTGCTATATAAGAAATTATTCCCAAATGGTGTTTTGAACAATACACATTTATGATTGCACAGTTTATGTGGGCCAGGCACTGGGTTATGATTTAGTTGGGTATTCTGCTTCAGGGTTTCACATTGGCTGCAATCCAGGTGTTGGCCAGGGCTACAGTCATTTTAAGGCTTAACTGGGGAATGATCTACTTCTAAGCTCACTCATGTGATTGTTGGTAGAATTCAGTTCCTCATGGATTGTTGGCTTGTGGGCATCAGACCAGGCTGTTGAACAGAGGTCTCCCTAAATTACTTGCCATATGGGCTTTTTATGGGACAGCTTATAACAGGGCAGCTGGCTTAATCAAAGTGAGCAAGTGAGGAAGAAAGAGAGTGACAGGAAGACAGAATCATAATCTTTTGTAAACTAATCTCAGAAATGACATCTCATCACTTTGCCATATAATGTTCCTTAGAAACAAGTCACTAGATCCAGCTGCAGTCAAAGGGAGCAGCTCATATCCAAAGAAAGATTATATAAGGATGTGAATATCAGAAGACAAAGATCATTGGGAGTCATTTTAAAAACTGTGTATCACAGAAATATTCTCTTGTGCAGAGATGTGAGTTGAGCTGCTTAATGGCTCACTATTCTTGATCTCATTCTTATTAAAACTCAAAATTTATCACAGGTTCTCCTGCCTCCAGTCCATGGCATACTGTCATAGGGTTATCTGGGTTGACAAGAAAACTACTCTAGTTGTTAAGTCCCCTATCCCTTACATCACTTCAATCATAATCATTGGGAGTGTCAGGAAGAAGTCTTCAGAAAGAAAGATTATTTGAGCAAGTGCAAATTTAGTGCCAGCTTTCATGGTGTCTGTCCAAGATTTCTGGTTGTCCTGTTCTCTCAGGTACCTGTTCTAATTAGGTTCTTTTGGTTACCAATGGCTCACTTAAGATACTTTAAGTAATGGATAATTTATAACTAGTATATTTGCCCATTGATATCCAGAAAATACTTGAAAACCAGGTCTCAGGAAAATAGCTGTATTTGTTAAGATAGGGAATATGCCACTGTAAATGACAGCAAAATAAAAAGCCTTAAGTCAGGTGGAAATTGATCTCTTGATTTCTCTGTCTCCCTCTTTCCTTCTTTCTTCCTCTGCCTCCCTTCCCTTTTCTCGCTCCCTCCCTCCACTTCTCTGTCATAACAGTGTAGCTGGTTTAGTCAGGCAGAGCATTTCTGCAGTTGTGCTCTATGAGGTAGTTCAAGGATCCAAGTACCTTCCCTTGTTGTTCCTATATCCTCTAGAGCAGTGGTCCCCAACCTTTTTGATACCAGGTTTGGATTTCATGGAAGACAATTTTTCCATGGACTTGGGATGGGGGAATGATTCAAGCGCATTATATTTATTGTGTACTTTATATATAATCTAATGCTGCTGGTGATCTGACAGGAGGTACTGGTCTGTGACCTGGAGGTTGGGGACCACTTCTGTGGAGCACAGACTGATAAATTATGACTGGTAGGCCAAATCTTGCCTGTTGCCTGCTTTTATAAATAAAGTTTTATTTGAATACAACCACCACCATTTGTTTACATCTTCTCTATGGCTGATTTAGTCCTACAGCAATGGAATTGAGTACTTTTGACAGAGACCTTGTGTCCTACAAAGCCTAAATTATTTATAGTCTAGCCCTGTTTTTTTTTAAACAAAAAGTGTGCCAGCCCCTAATCTAGAGCATTGTCCTTTTGCATAGTTTCTGCTATCTTTTTATTCGAGGTTGTGGGAAGAGAAATGAGCAAGAGTTCAGAGTAAAAAATCTTATTCCTAGAAAGTGAGGAGGAAGTTTTGTACATCAGTTTTGTTCACAAGTTGTTGGTGAGAACTTAGTCACCTGGCCATGCCTGGCAGCAAGGTGACTGGGAAATGTAGTCTCTAATTGGGTAGCTTTGCACTCAGAAAATACTTATGGCAAGAGGATAATGGGTATGGAAAACCCTATAATCCTCATTTTTCAGTTGAATAATCTAAGGCATTGAGAGGTGAATGTGAGTCTCTTAGGCCACAGCAGTGAAACTGAGCTGCTAAAATAACAAAAGCAATAGGAACATTGGGCCACATAGAGATTAAAACTAGAAGAAAATACAGCATCCAAGCCAGTTTCAGAGATCTTAAGGTCAGGGTAGGTGATTTTCAGAGGATCTACTTTCTTTCTCCCCTCCTACAAAAAGGCATTCTTTATTATTTTTTCCCATTTTTTGTGTGGCAAATACCAAGAGCTTTTTTTTTTTTTTAATTGGTGTACAATTGCTTTACAAGGTTGTGGTGGAAGTGAATCAACTACATGTATACATATATCCCCTCCCTCTAAAGCCTCCCTCCCACTCCCCATCCCACCTCTGTTTCCTAATCTACTACTTTATATACCTTTCCTCTCTATCCCATGTTCTGCTTACTCACCTTTTTTCTTCATCACAATTTTCTCTTGACCTTAATTTCCTCATGACTCTAGTTTTGTCTTATAGCATGTCCTGATTATCTTTTCAGTCTTATAAGATTCTCTTTGTTCATTGCCTTGTTTTCATAGTATTACATTGTTTCCATTTCCAAAATGGAGAATTAGATGAGTCCAGATTATTTGTCAGAGTTTCTGGCCATTCTTGCAATGATTGACTTGGGGATCAGTAATTATTATGATTGTGGAGGATGGAGTCACTTTGTGTAAAATTTGGCTTCTTAGGGCTTTCCTTTGAACAAAGGAGTAGGGATAGACCACTGACAGGTTTACCAGAACTGTCATCATAAAACCACAGCTCCTCCTTGACATCTAGTATTGCCCCAGGCTTTCATGTGCATCTTTTAATCTGTCATAACTAAAGCTTGTCAGTCTACTCTTATCTATGAATGAGCCAAGTATCATCAATATTTGGCGTTACTTATTTAAAAAAAAAAAAAACACAATCCTTTGACATATGAAGAGTTTCCTAGTGTTGATAGCAGCTGGCATTTACAATTTCTTGATGGACATGAATCTGTTACTCTGTTTAGCTATAATAGCAGGACCAAATAGAAAAACTATGCCTTTCTTAGAATTCCAAGAATGTTGTCTTTATAACCTTTTATTTCATTGTCTTAATTTTATCTTTTCCCATAGTCACAACTTTCATCTCAAACCTCTCCTTCATTGTAAGAATGAACGTTTACTGTGCAGCAGACATGTGCTGAATATGTGGCATATATTTCATTCTCACACCAGTGTTGCAATGTAGGTTACCAGTATTAGCTCCATTTTGCAGGTGAGGAAACTGAGGCAGAGAAGTCAAGTGATTTCCCCCAAGTTACATAGCTGCTGCTGCTGCTAAGTCACTTCAGTCGTGCCTGACTCTGTGCGACCCCATAGGCAGCAGCCCACCAGGCTCCCCCATTCCTGGGATTCTCCAGGCAAGAACACTGGAGTGGGCTGCCATTTCCTTCTCCAATGCATGAAAGTGAAAAGTGAAAGTGAAGTTGCTCAGTCGTGTCCAACTCTTCGCGACACCCTTCATGGGATTTTCTAGGCAAGAGTACTGGAGTGGGTTACCATTGCCTTCTCCAAGTTACAAAGCTAGTAAGTAGCAAATCCAGGATGCAAGCTCAGGTGGTTTGCTTGCAGAATGAGGTACTTTTTCTCATTAAGTTATATAGTTCGTAAAATACTCCATACCCAAAATTGTCCAGTGACAGAGGTTGTAACTCTTTTTCTTTGCCTTTTCCCCTCATGAATTACCTTAAAAATGCTCCAAGAGCTGTGTGTTTACCAGCTACTGATGTCTCAAGGAAAACTGTCAGAGTCCATCAACTAAACTATGCATGTGAAAAACGTTGAGTGGGACTTCTCTGGTGGTCCAGTGGCTAAGCCTCTTCACTTCCAATGCAGGGGGCACAGGTTTGATTCCTAGCTGGGGAACTAGAATCCCGGATGCCATGTGGCATGGCCAAAAAAAAGTGTTGAGTGATATATTTTCATGATGAATTTAAAATTTTCTTATGGAGCTATGAAGGTCCATTGGATAAATGAATGTGCTTCTAATAAGTATTTACTATCACAAATAGTCTACATTATCTTGGTAAATGTAGAGGGTTGATTTTTCTTAGTATGTGTTGGTCATACAGCCACCAATAGTCCCAGGTAGTAATGTCTTTTGTGTGAGTAATATAGATTTTATGTCTTTTTAGCTTCCCTGGTGACTCAGAGGGTAATGCATCTGCCTGCAATGTGGGAGACCTGGGTTTGATCCCTGGGCCGGGAAGATCCCCTGGAGAAGGAAATGGCAACCCACTCCAGTACTCTTGCCTGGAAAATTCCATGGACAGAGGGGCCTTGTAGACTACAGTCCATGGGGTCACAAAGAGTCAGACACGACTGAGCAACTTCACTTCGACTTCACTTTGTCTTTTTAAAATAAATATATATGCACCCAACATAGAAGCACCACAATATGTAAGGCAAACGCTAACGAGTATGAAAGAGGAAATTAACAGTAACAAAATAATAGTGGGAGACTTTAATACCCCACTCACAACTATGGATAGATCAACTAAACAAAAAATCAACAAGGAAACACAAACTTTAAATGACACAATGGACCAGGTAGACCTAATTAACATCTATAGGATGTTTCACCCCAAAACAATCAACTTCACCTTTTTCTCAAGTGCACACTGAACCTTCCCCAGAATAGACCACATCCTGGGCCATAAATCTAGTCTTGGTAAATTCAAAACAATTGAAATCATTCCAGTCATCTTTTCTGACCACAGCAGTAAGATTAGATCTCAATTACAGGAAAAAAAACTATTAAAAATTCAAACATATGAAGGCTAAATAACACACTTCTGAATAACCATAGAAGAAATCAAAAAAGGAAATCAAAATATGCATAGAAATGAATGAAAATGAAAACACAACAACCCAAAACCTATGGGACACTGTAAAAGCAGTGCTAAGGGGAAGGTTCATAACATTACAGGCCTACCTAAAGAAACAAGAAAAAAGTCAAATAAATAACCTAACTCTACACCTAAGGCAACTAGAGAAGGAAGAAATGAAGAATCCCAGGGTTAGTAGAAAGAAAGAAATCTTAAAAATTAGGGCAGAAATAAATGCAAAAGAAATTAAAGAGACCATAGCAAAAATCAACAAAGCTAAAAGCTGGTTTTTTGAAAAAATAAACAAAATTGACAAACCACTAGCAAGACTCATTAAGAAACAAAGGGAGAAGAACCAAATTAACAAAATTAGAAACGAAAATGGAGAGATCACAACAGACAACACGGAAATACAAAGGATCATAGGAGACTACTACCAGCAGCTCTATGCCAATAAAATGGACAACTTGGAAGAAATGGACAAGTTCTTAGAAAAGTATAACTTTCCAAAACTGAACCAGGAAGAAATAGAAGATCTTAACAGACCCATCACAAGGACAGAAATCGAAACTGTAATCAGAAATCTTCCAGCAAACAAAAGCCCAGGACCAGATGGCTTCACAGCTGAATTCTACCACAAATTTAGAGAAGAGCTAGTACCTATCTTACTCAAACTCTTCCAGAAAATTGCAGAAGGTAAACTTCCAAACTCATTCAATGAGGCCACCATCACCCTAATTCCAAAACCAGACAAAGATGCCACAAAAAAAGAAAACTACAGGCCAATATCACTGATGAACATAGATGCAAAAATCCTTAATAAAATTCTAGCAAACAGAATCCAACAACATATTAAAAAAATCATACACCATGACCAATTGGGCTTAATCCCAGGAATGCAAGGATTCTTTAATATCCGCAAATCAATCAATGTAATACACCACATTAACAAATTGAAAGATAAAAACCATACAATTATCTCAATAGATGCAGAAAAAGCCTTTGACAAAATTCAACATCCATTTATGATTAAAACTCTTCAGAAAGCAGGAATAGAAGGAACATACCTCAACATAATAAAAGCTTTATATGACAAACCCACAGCAAACATTACCCTCAATGGTGAAAAATTGAAAGCATTTCCCCTAAAATCAGGAACAAGACAAGGGTGCCCAGTCTGACCACTACTATTCAACACAGTTTTGCAAGTTTTGGCCACAGCAATCAGAGCAGAAAAAGAAGTAAAAGGAATCCAGATAGGAAAGGAAGAAGTGAAACTCTCGCTGTTTGCAGATGACATGATCCTCTACATAGAAAACCCTAAAGACTCTACCAGAAAATTACTAGAGCTAATCAAGGAATACAGTAGAGTTGCAGGATATAAAATTAACATGCAGAAATCCCTTGCATTCCTATACACTAACAATGAGAAAACAGAAAGAGAAATTAAGGAAACAATACCATTCACCATTGCAACAAAAAGAATAAAATACTTAGGAATATATCTTCCTAAAGAAACAATAGACCTATACATAGAAAACTATAAAACACTGATGAAAGAAATCAAAGAGGACACAAACAGATGGAGAAACATACCGTGTTCATGGATTGGAAGAATCAATATTCTGAAAATGGCTATACTACCCAAAGCAATCTATAGATTCAATGCAATCCCTATCAAGCTAGCAACGGTATTTTTCACAGAACTAGAACAAATAATTTCACAATTTGTATGGAAATACAAAAAACCTCAAATAGCCAAAGTAATCTTGAGAAAGAAGAATGGAACTGGAGGAATCAACCTGCCTGACTTCAGGTTCTACTACAAAGCCACAGTCATCAAGACAGTATGGTACTGGCACAAAGACAGAAATATAGATCAATGGAACAAAATAGAAAGCCCAGAGATAAATCCACGAACCTATGGACACCTTATCTTTGACAAAGGAGGCAAGGATATACAATGGAAAAAAGACAACCTCTTTAACAAGTGGTGCTGGGAAAACTGGTCAACCACTTGTAAAAGAATGAAACTAGAACACTTTCTAACACCATACACAAAAACAAACTCAAAATGGATTAAAGATCTAAATGTAAGACCAGAAACTATAAAACTCCTAGAGGAGAACATAGGCAAAACACTCTCTGACATAAATCACAGCAGGATCCTCTATGACCCACCTCCCAGAATATTGGAAATAAAAGCAAAAATAAACAAATGGGACCTAATTAAAATTAAAAGCTTTTGCACAACAAAGGAAACTATAAGCAAGGTGAAAAGACAGCCCTCAGATTCGGAGAAAATAATAGCAAATGAAGAAACAGAAAAAGGATTAATCTCAAAAATATACAAGCAACGCCTGCAGCTCAACTCCAGAAAAATAAATGACCGAATCAAAAAATGGGCCAAAGAACTAAACAGACATTTCTCCAAAGAAGACATACAGATGACTAACAAACACATGAAAAGTTGCTCAACATCACTCATTATCAGAGAAATGCAAATCAAAACCACAATGAGGTACCATTACATGCCAGTCAGGATGGCTGCTATCCAAAAGTCTACAAGCAATAAATGCTGGAGAGGGTGTGAAGGAAAGGGAACCCTATTACACTGTTGGTGGGAATGCAAACTAGTACAGTTGCTACGGAGAACAGTGTGGAGATTCCTAAAAAACCTGGAAATAGAACTGCCAAATGACCCAGCAATCCCACTCCTGGGCATACACACCGAGGAAACCAGATCTGAAATAGACACGTGTACCCCAATGCTCATCGCAGCCCTGTTTATAATAGCCAGGACATGGAAGCAACCTAGATGCCCATCAGCAGACGAATGGATAAGGAAGCTGTGGTACGTATACACAGTGGAATATTACTCAGTCATTAAAAAGAATTCATCTGAATCAGTTCTAATGAGATGGATGAAACTAGAGCCCATTATACAGAATGAAGTAAGCCAGAAAGATAAAGACCATTACAGTGTACTAACACATATATATGGAATTTAGAAAGATGGTAACGATAACCCTATATGCAAAACAGAAAAAGAAATACAGATGTACAGAATAGACTTTTGGACTCTGTGGGCGAAGGCGAAGGTGGGATGTTTCGAGAGAACAACATCGAAACATGTATATTATCTAGGGTGAAACAGATCACCAGCCCAGGTTGGATGTATGAGACAAGTGCTCAGGCCTGGTGCACTGGGAAGACTCAGAGGGATTGGGTAGAGAGCGAGGTGGGAGGGGGGATTGGGATGGGGAACACATGTAAATCCATGGCTAGTTCAAGTCAATGTATGACAAAAACCACTACAATATTGTAAAGTAATTAGCCTTCAACTAATAAAAATAAATGAAAAAAATAAAATACAGTCAGTCCCTGGGTTCCATAGAGGGCTGACCATACTATGTCATTTTATATAAGGGACTTAAGCGTCCATGGATTTTGGTAACCGTGAGGGGTCCTGGAATCAACCCCCCACAGATGCTGAAGGAAGGAATGGACTGTTACATCAATATATGACTAATGTCAGAATGGCCTTTCCTGTATAGGAATGCTAACACAAATTTTCAAAAACATTTCAACTACAAATATAACAGTTGTTCTGCAAAATTTGCATGTACTCCTCCTTCCTATTTGCTGTATTATTAAGTTATACTCACCCTCCTTGAACACCTGGTTCAAAATTCACCTCTAGGTATCCAACACCAATTAACTACATCTAACCCATCATTCCCTCTCTGTGTGCTCTCTGTAATTCTAGATGTTCATAAAGATGTTTGTTTTTGCTGACATGTTTTCTGTAGCTGGTAGTAAGTTGTCTCATGCGTGTTTGTTTTGTCACATTTTATAGACTGAATTGTCTTCATGATGTCAGGAAGGGCCTTTACAAACAGAGGATGAGCAGTAAATTATGTTGACTGACTGCCTGCCTTTACAGAACACAAACATCTCCTTGCTGCAGGTCAAGACTCTTAGAATTCTCGATGAATACAGATTCCCTTAATCACAAAGACAAGCCAAGAAGAAGGAAAATAAAGCACTTACAGCTTTTACAAGAAAAAAATAGAAGCAAAAAAAAAAACCAAAAACCCTTCACTATTTTATTTTCTTCACGAACACTCTGATTTAGCTTGATTAAAGCCATCTGAAAGTATTTTTAAGATAAAGGATATACATGTATTCCCTATCATGACTAATAAAAATAGATGAAAAAATAAAAGAAAAGAAAAATAAATAAATAAATAAATACAATATAAGATAAAGAATTCCCACATTGACTTCTTGAAAAGAGTATATGGTGATTTCGATTCCTATTTGAAGCTGCCATAATGCTTTGTAGAAGGTGCTAGTGCACAATTCACTTACTTATTTGGTTAGGTGAAGGAATGGCCAAGGAAGTGGTTTGTGTGTGTACCTGTGTGCCGGGGCAGGGGTGGGGAGGCATTCTCTCATAACACTGACCCCCTTCTACTGAGATTTGTGTAACTCCTGATTTATAAGAAAAAGCCTGTATAAAAGAGTTCATCTGTATAAAAGAAAAAGCAAAGCTTTGGAACTGAAGCAAAGAAATTATTAACTCAGTATTTGCTTAAACTCATATAAGGAAAGTTTGGCAGATCTGGTATGATGGAGAACTATTTTATAAGAGATCAATAAAATTTATAGGTATTTAAGAGAAAACATGTAGGCATGTGTTATCTAAATCTGGAAGCTTTGAGGGGAAGGTCCTGGTGATCACAGTTCTATGCTACTCCTACTCCCAGCTGCTTCTGAAGAACTGACCTATTTTCTAGCTCTAAGAAGGCTGCCTTAGCCTAGACATATCTTAAGGAGTCAGCTCGGCTGTGGTTCATTCTTGCTGTCTGAAGATTATTTCAAATAAGGGTGTCCAGTGCTGTCTTTCAAGCTTGTAGGTGTACCAGTCAGTCCACTATCAGTAAGACAGGGGTTTGGATAGTTTATATGTGTGAACAGCTAGGCTTTTTTGACCATCTACTTTTTCTCCCCTGGTCTCCTTTTTGTCAGTATAACTCTATTCCTAGTCCTGTACTTACTTAGAGCTTGTTGCAGGTTCACTGTGCCATAGAATATGTTCTATTTTACTTGGTAAAATCATTTTCTATACAGCTGATGATAATATACTCAGCTGCTTATATGGCTGTTTCCCTCACCAGATTGAGAGCTGAGAACAAGATCATATCCTATTCTTCTTTGTATCATTAGCATCTAGCAAAAATGAAGTGATCTATAATTGTTCTATGGATGTATGAGCAGAGTTGTATCCCAGGATCAAGGACCAAAGTGAAAATAATTGTAATAATTTTAAACTGAGCATTTTCTATGTATTGAGCATTGTTTTGAACTCTCAAATGAATGATATCATTTAATGTTCACAGCTATCACATGGAGAGTTATTATTATCCATGTCCCTGGTGGCTCAGTGGTAAAGAGTCTGCCTGCCAATGCAGGAGACCTGGGTTGGATTCCTGGGTTGAGAAGATTCCCAGGAGGAGGAAATGGCAACCCACTCCAGTATTCTTGTTTGGGAAATCCCATGGACAGAGGAGTCTAGAGGAGCTACAGTTCATGGGGTCGCAAGAGTCGGACACGGCCTAGCGACTAAACCATCACCACCATCATGTTTGGTGGTGGAGAATGCTGAGGTCCAGAAAGGCAAAGTTATTTGCCCAAAGTCACATAGCTAGTATGTTTTGGAGTCAGGATTTAAACCAAAAGATGTCAGTCTCTAAATCTCCACCACTACATTGTCTGCTACAGTGTCAACTTTATTAGTAAGAATGGCCTGCTCAGTGGGGAGCTCAGGGTGACTTCAGGTTTCTGAGCCCCATATAGCTTCATATTAGTACAGATATTAATCTAAATTATCCCAGAGAACTGGGGACTTACTGGTGGTGGTTTAGTCGCTAAATCTCGTGCCCGACTATTGTGACCCCATGGTCTGGAGCCTGCCAGTCTCCTCTGTCCATAGGATACTCCAGGCAAGAATACTGGAGTGGGTTGCCACTTCCTTCTTCAGCGGATCTTTCAAATCCGGGTCTCATGCATTGCAGGCAGATTCTTTACCGACAGCTTTGAGGGAAGCCCTAGTTACCTCAAATTTTCTTCCAGAAGGGCCAGAGACAGCTCTTAATTTGAGGATGAAGATACCAGTGCTGGAAGAGATGTCTATGGAATTGTGGGGTTAAGTTTAAGCAATTCTTTTATAATTCTCCCTCCTTGGACTCTGTTTATCTCCTCTGGTCAGTTTTTTCTGTTAGGGATACAGAATCATGAAGAATGGGTCACAGGTGTTCTTGGCAAAGGGAGTATCATTTTTGAGGATCTTGACATGGCATATTCGAGGAGTACAAAGCTGCTCAGTGTGGCTGGAATACAGGGACTGAGTGGCAGAGACACTAGATGAACCTAGTGGGGGAGTGATTAGCTAATTCAGAACCTCCACAGAATTTGGGGTGAGTGTGGTTGGATGATCCTCAATATAAGTCATCAAATGATAATATATAGAAATTCTCTCCTACTTTTGTGAAAGTAAACCCCTTGAATTTTTGAAAATGGCCATTTTGTTGAATTCCCTGCTATGAATGATTATGTTCTAAGGGAATTCCAGGGTGCAGTCAGGACCTCAATTATACTCAGAATATGTTCCCACAGAACATATTATCTATGAAAAATTCAGGACTAGAGACTTTGGGTCAAGATTATATAGCTAGATATGTTGATAGCTATAAATGTAGCTATTCTAAATACATATAATTTAATGAAAGAGATTAAATTAATGCTCTAATAGAATTAGTAGGTATGTTGAAACCTTCAGTCACTAATTACAACTTAATGAAATAATTCCCATACATACCCCATTCGTTTTAGATCTACAGTTTACACAGCAAATTATTCATGTAGCCACTAATCATCTGATTTCCCTATAACACTGATGAGATGGCCTGAAACTTGAAGAAAATGATTATTGAAATCCTCCAGGATACACAGGGTGCCCAAGATGGCTGGGCCTCCTTATTTTTCTGGTGGGGTGGTGGGAAGGTCTCCACATTTTGTGGTTTTCACCACAGATGCAGTGAAGTTGGAGGTGAAGGTGTGTTTGGAGGTGAACTGACAACAACAGGAAGGAAACTAGCATTTACTGAGTGCTGGCCACAAGTCAGACACCTGGCATTCGTTATCTTATTTGTGGTGTGTGGTTTAGTCGGTAAGTCCTGTCCAACTCTTTGACTCCATGGACTGTAGCCTTCCAGGTTCCTCTCTGTCCATGGAATTCTCCAGGCAGGAATATTGGAGTGGGTATTCCCTTCTCCAGGGGATCTTCCCAACCCAGGGATTGAACCTGTGTTTCCTGCATTGCAGGCAGATTCTTGACCATCTGAGTTAGGTGCTACTAATGACCACTTTAGAGATGAGGAGACTGAGACTCACGTTAGATGACTTGCCCAAGGTCACACAGGGAGTTAAGTTCTGGAACAGAAATTTGGGTACTGTACAGTTCTGTCTGCCTATGAAGTTATCACCTTCCAGCTCCCCCTTTACTTGATTTTCAGTTTTTTGGACAGCTGGCTTCTCCTTCTCTCTCAGGTTTTCACCAGAAATTGGCTCTTCTATTTGGAAATCAAGGCCTAATAGGGAGGGAGACCTTGATATATGTGATATGGTGAATCAGCTAGCTTTTCTGGTTCTAGAATAGGAACATCTCACCAGCTGAAAGGACTTAAGGTTATTGCTGCATACTCCACACCACCCCCCACACCACATCTTCCACTTCCCCTCTCTGCTGTCTGATATCATGTAATAATCTCCCCTCTTCATTCCTCTTCAACTGCAGAAAAGTGACCACCAGAAATAATTTCTGTGGCATAACTCAGAATCATGTACCATGAACCAAAAATGAAGTATGACTTTTATCAGTTTTCTTGATACCTAAGAGCCCCAGATAGGTTACAGGGGAGGAGGAAGTCTTTTTTGGGCATGGATGCTTAGGGGCAGCTCAAGCCTGTGTAGAGTGCAACAGTGAGGGCTATCTTTGTCAGCCAAAGGCCAGAGTAAAGGCAATGAGTGCTTGAGAGCAGGGACAGGGAATTCAGTTTGGAGTAAGAATTCTTTAAAGGCAGAGATCATGTCTTGTTTCTTGTTTCCAGGACCTACCACAGTGACTTGAATATAGCTTGTGCTCAATAAATGTTTATGAAACGTTCAAGCCTAAAATTCTAAAGGAAAAATGAGTATGTAAAGAGAAACATCATTTTGTTAATAGGTATCTTTTAAAGTAATTCAAGCTGTGAGAAAGCGAGGAAGCACAGTGGCCTTTTGGAGGAACTGTTATGATTATATATGAGAATATTGGTAGCAGTTCCAACTCTACCATTAACTAGCTATGCACCCATGGATGGGGCTTCCCTGGTGGCTCATCTGGTAAAGAATCTGCCTACAATGTGGGAAACCTGGGTTCGATCCCTGGGTTAGGAAAATCCCTTAGAGAAGGGAAAGGCTACCCACTCCAGTATTCTGGCCTGGAGAATTCCATGGACTGTATAGCCCGTGGGGTCACAAAGAACTGGACACAACTGAAGGACTTTCACTTTCACTTTACCCATGGATAAGTCTCTTGAATATTCTGTGCTCTAGTTGCCTTATCTATGAAATTTAGAGGATAGAATGTTTCTAAAGTTGTTTCATAAGTTTATTATTTTAGTCACATGATAAAAAATATCCAGTATTTATTTAGCTCCTAAAAGTTTACAATGACTTATGTGTATTATCTCAGGCCTCCCACAATTTTGTGTAATAATATGATTATCTTGGTTTTATAGATGAATAGTCCAGGGCTTAGATTAAGGAAGTAATTTGTACTAAGCACATTTTTTTGGACTCAAATCCAGTCCTTTTTCCAGGTTCTACAGCTCATTGCACATTGTAATGACCTGTATGTAAATAACGCTTCCAAAGTGCTTGAAAAATCATTTGTTCCCTTAAGTCCTCAAGCATCTCTCCTCCAATTGCATTTGATTGCTAATTTACTCAGCAAACTCCTTTTGAAATCTCAAGCCCGCGGAAGTTGACTGAGGAATTTCACATTCTTAAGGTCTTAATTAATGAGGCTTTCCTTTCTTCTTCTGCAATGAGCCTGGGCTTTTTGGTTAAGAAAATGCATTTGCCCTACTGGAAGCTTCAGCAGATTATGAAGGGTTATACTTTTTAGCTTAGCTAGAAATGGAATCCCTGTGCTAAGTAACCTATCTCTATTACAGCTAACAATAGAAAGTACACCTGCTTTTGCTTTAATGTAGATTCATATCTGCTAGTGCATATATGACATTATGAGCAAAGAACTATGCACATACACCCACTTAGATACCCACCTAGAACATTTTGAAAATTATTTTGTCATTGGATGTATCAAATATCAAATCTACTACTGGACATTTTTAACATATATTAAAATAAATCATATTCCTTTATAACTTAAGTCCTCCTGGGAAGGACTATTCAGATATACAGTATTTCCCCAGGGCATGACACACTAGCTAAGTTTTCATAATTTAATGAAATACGAAGGGAGTTTGGCAGATATTACTGAACCTGTCAGAATTAACTGCATGTAAATTCAATTAGTTCCAGGGGAGGGGACAGCTTTGGAGAAATATCAAAATTCAATTAGCAAGTTGGGGTTGTTAGCCCACTCTTTGGGGGTAATCTATCAAAAGAAAAGAGTACTTAACACCTACGATCAACTAATTAAATACATTAGGTTCTGACGGGGTGATTTTTTTTAATGTCCGTCATCACTTAAAATCTATTTGGCCAGAAAACTTGGTATGAAAGAATTTTGATGGTCGGCATTATAAATTAGCACATCGATGGACTAGGTGTAGGCACAAGGTGTTTCCTTACTCTTTTCTTTTGATTGAAAGATTCTTACTCGAAAGTTTTGATTCCTTTTAATGGCTAATTTAGGTATGGCCAACAGGATGCTTTTATCATATGCTAAATACTGCTTAATTGTTAATGAACCTGTTTATCATGAGTGAATGTGTTAGAGGTATTAATTGATTACAATACTGCTCATTCCAAAAATGGATTTCTAGTGTGATCGTGCTATTTCTTAAAGTTTGAATGATGTTTAGAGGCGTTATTATGTGGAGTGACTAAGCCAGGGAACGTGAACATTTCATGGATGTATTCTCTCAAAGGAAATAAAGTTTTTTCTTTGATTTACACTTGACTTTAACTAAATTTGTCGTGTACTTGCTATTGTTGAACTGTTTTGAAGCTTTATTTTGTTTTAGCCGGATTTCAGCTCATGGTAGTTACTGCAAATGTTATTAAGAATGAGGTTTTGCTTCTTTATAATCACTTGCCACCCTTCTCACTATTGGCCAAGTGTTTACTGGGAAACTTTATTCCTTTATCCTGGAAGGAAAGGAATATTACAAGTCTCAGCATTGTAAGACAGCAGTCTGGGATAAATGATGGATGAAGAATGATCTGGATTAGTGTTTTTACCATTCTTAGTTCTGTAAATATCCTTGATTGCTTGATGATTGTGGTCAAGTTACAGCTTCTTTCAGCTTTGTCTTCCTCATCCATAAACTCCATATCTCATTCAATTTAACATTTCTATTCCTTTTTATTTATTGGCACTCATGTCATCACACAATCACACAGTAACTTATGTCTTTCTCAGTCTTTTTCTTTTTTTCCTATCTGGCTGTCTTTGTTTAACCTTGGTCTTACAGTACCTTTACCCTGGGGACTTCACTCACCATATTTGCCTCTTTGCCTTTATTTATACAGGGCAGCTGAGCCACCTGCTCTCTTCCAGTCTTTGCACTAGGGTCATGTGTTTGATGGTGCTGCTTTCCAACCTCTACCACTGTAATGGAAAGATCCTTTTAATCTGTCAGGGGTCACTGACCCACATAGTAGAAAATGAATTGAGGGCAATACAGAAATAAAAATTAACCTAATTTATATTTACCTGATTTTAAAATAAGGATAGGAACATCAAAGTTTGATCCATGGGTTGTCAATGCATTTATTTACTGGAAACTGCATCAATTTGCTCTCTGTGCATTCTTTCAGATTGTAGAGTGACTGAGAGGTGGAGTGATGTAGGAGGCAAGAAAAATGCTGTAAAACACAGAGATTAAGGGACTGTTACCTTCTGAACAGGGAATCAGGGAGCATCAACTTCAAGTTACAATCAACTTCAATTATCCACTCTGTAAATTCTCCACGGCAGATTTTCAAACCCCAGTTACTTTCTTTTTGGTTCCCAGCACACTTCTGGGCTGCACTCGCCATTGGTGTGTGCTTGGGGAATAGAAACTAATTTTAATACTGTCCTGCCAAATTTAATTGAGAAGCAATATCTGGTATTGAAAATGTTAGTATATGATATATAATATGTTTTGGATTATCTGCTCTTTCAGATTAAATATATGTGATGGATCTATGTATTATAGGAAAGCACAGAACATACAAGAATAATTTAAACCCCAGCTATGTTCTGTTTGTGTGACATTGGACAACTTGCTTGTTGCCTTCAATACTGCTGAGGCAGCTCAGAAAGTGAATTTTTTTCCTGTGGTGGACTGTTCTATTCAGAGAAGGCACTCAGAAATGTTAAAAATAAACAGTTTTGAGTAATGGCAAATTCACCCACTGGTGTTTTAGATAACAACACTAAGAAGTTGCTGAGGCTCCAAAGCTGATTACCAACTAAAAAGCAGAGTGTGGAAACAGTAGTTTATTTAATACTTTTAAACAAAATAAACCCTTCTCTCTCCCTCACACCCTGCTTCAATGGCCCTCCACACAGGCAGTTTCTGTATCTTAATCTTTCTTCTCTACCTTTTCTGTGACTTGTGCTTTTTCTGTGTCTTCCCTCCCATTGGCCTTTTAACCATCTTTCCTTTGTATATGCTGCCTTATCTTTTCTCCTCAACCTCCTATCCCATTTATATCTCTTTTATCCCTCTTCATCCTTCTCTTTTAGGAGCACATAATATTGAGTTAGAGTATACTTTAAGTAGTTGTTTATTTCATAAAAAATTAAAATTGTACATCAAAGACATGATCAAGAAAGAGAAAAGACAGCCTATAGAATGAGAGAGAATATTTGCAAATTATATATCTGATAACAATTTAGTATCCAGAATATATAGAGAATTTACAACTCAGCATCAAAAAGATAAACAACCCAATTTTTTTCAAAGGGGCAAAGGGCTTAAATAGTCATTTCTCTAAAGAAGATATAAAACTAACCAACAAGCACATGAAAATATTCTTGATATCATTAGTCATTATGGAAATGCAATTCAAAACCACGAGGAGGTGCCATTTTGTGCTCATGAGGATGGCTATAATAATGATTTTAAAAATAACAAGTATTAGCAAAGATATAGGAAAATTGTAATCCTTGTGCATTACTGGTGGGAAAGTAAATTTGTTCAGCCACTACTGAAAACATATTGACAGTTCCTAAAAAATACTGAAAATAGAATCACCACATGACTCCATAATTCTCCTAGATATATATCCCAAAGAATCAAAATCAGGGACTCCAACAAATACGTGTACATACATTTTCATAGCAACACTGTTCATGGTGTAGCCAATAGTAGGGGAAAGCTCAGTGTCCATAAATGGATGAATAGAATGACAGTTTGATGTATGTGCATATAATTGACTATTATTTAGTCATAAAAAAGAATAAAGTACCAATCCATTCCATATAGATGAATCCTGAAAATATTATCTTTTTTTTCATTTATTTTTATTTGTTGGAGGCTAATTACTTTACAATATTGTAGTGATTTTTGTCACACATTGACATGAACCAGCCATGAATTTACATGTGTTCTCCATCCAGAACCCTCCTCCCACCCCCCTCCCCATCCCATCCCTCTGGGTCATCCCAGTGCACCAGCCCTGAGCACTTGTCTCATGCATCCAACCTGGACTGGCAATCTGTTTCACACTTGATAATATACATGTTTAAATGCTATTCTCCCAGATCATCCCACCCTCACCTTCTCCCATAGAGTCCAAAAGTCTGTTCTAAACGTCTGTGTGTATTTTTCTGTCTTGCATATAGGGTTATCATTAACATCTTTCTAAATTCCATATAGACACATTAGTATACTGTATTGGTATTTATCTTTCTGGCTTACTTCACTCTGTATAATGGAATCCAGTTTTATCCATCTCATTAGAACTGATTCAAATGTATTCTTCTTAATGGCTGAGTAATATTCCACTGTGTATATGTACCACAGCTTCCTTATCCATTCGTCTGCTGATGGGCATCTAGGTTGCTTCCATGTCCTGGCTATTATAAACAGGGCTGCGATGAACATTGGGGTACACGTGTCTCTTTCAGTTCTGTTTCCTCGGTGTGCATGCCCAGAAGTGGGATTGCTGGGTCATATGGCAGTTCTATTTCCAATTTTTAAAGGAATCTCCACACTGTTCTCCATACTGGCTGTGCTAGTTTGCATTCCCACCAACAGTGTAAGAGGGTTCCCTTTCCTTCACACCCTCTCCAGCATTTATTGCTGGTAGACATTTGGATAGCAGCCATTCTGACTGGCGTGTAATGGTACCTCACTGAGGTTTTGATTTGCATTTCTCTAATAATGAGTGATGTTGAGCATCTTTTCATGTGTTTGTTAGCCATCTGTATGTCTTCTTTGGAGAAATGTCTGTTTAGATTTTGGGCCCATTTTTTTGATTGGGTCATTTATTTTTCTGGAATTGAGCTGCAGGAGTTGCTCGTATACTTTTGAGATTAATCCTTTGTCTGTTGCTTCATTTGCTATTATTTTCTCCAATTCTGAAGGCTGTCTTTTCACCTGGCTTATAGTTTCCTTTGTTGTGCAAAAGCTCTTCAGTTTAATTAGGTCCCATTTGTTTACTTTTGCTTTTATTTCCAATATTCTGGGAGGTGGGTTAGAGGATTATGCTGTAATTTATGTCAGAGAATGTTTTGCCACTGTTCTCCTCTAGGAGTTTCATAGTTTCTGGTCTTACATTTAGATCTTTAATCCATTTTGAGTTTATTTTTGTGTATGGTGTTAGAAAGTATTCTAGTTTCATTCTTTTACAAGTGGTTGACCAGTTTTCCCAGCACCACTTGTTAAAGAGGTTGTCTTTTTTTCCATTGTATACTCTTGCCTCCTTTGTCGAAGATAAGGTGTCTGTAGGTATGTGGATTTATCTCTGGGCTTTCAATTCTGTTCCATTGATCTATATTTCTGTCTTTGTGCCAGTACCATACTGTCTTGATGACTGTGGCTTTGTAGTAGAACCTGAAGTCAGGCAGGTTGATTCCTCCAGCTCCATTCGTCTTTCTTAAGATTGCTTTGGCTATTTGAGGTTTTTCTGTATTTCCATACAAATTGTGAAATTATTTGTTCTAGTTCTGTGAAAAATACCGTTGGTAGCTTGATAGGGATTGCATTGAATCTATAGATTGCTTTGGGTAGTCTAGTCATTTTGACAATATTGATTCTTCCAATCTATGAACACGGTATATTTCTCCATCTATTTGTGTCCTGTTTGATTTCTTTCATCAGTGTTTTATAGTTTTCTATATATAGGTCTTTTGTTTCATTAGGTAGATATACTCCTAAGTATTTTATTCTTTTTGTTGCAATGGTGAATGGTATTGTTTCCTTAATTTCTCTTTCTGTTTTCTCATTGTTAGTGTATAGGAATGCAAGGGATTTCTGTGTGTTAATTTTATATCCTGCAACTTTAGTATATTCATTGATTAGCTCTAGTAATTTTCTTGTTGAATCTTCATGGTTTTCTATGTAGAGGATCATGTCATCTGCAAAGAGTGAGAGTTTCATTTCTTCCTTTCCTATCTGGATTCCTTTTACTTCTTTTTCTGCTCTGATTGCTGTGGCCAAAACTTCCAAGACTATGTTGAATAGTAGTGGTGAGAGTGGACCCCCTTGTTTGGTTCCTGACTTTAGGGGATATGCTTTCAATTTTTCACCATTGAGGATAATGTTTGCTCTGGGTTTGTCATATAAAGCTTTTATTATGTTGAGGTATGTTCCTTCTGTTCCTGCTTTCTGGAGAGTTTTTATCATAAATTAATGTTGAATTTTGTCATAGACTTTTTCTGCATCTATTGAGATAATCATTTGGTTTTTATCTTTCAGTTTGTTAATGTGGTGTATTACATTGACTGATTTGTGGATATGAAAGAATCCTTGCATTCCTGGATAAAACCCACTTGGTCATGATGTATGACCTTTTTAATATGTTGTTGGATTCTGTTTTCTAGAATTTGGTTAAGGATTTTTGCATCTATGTTCATCAGTGATATTGGCCTGTAGTTTTCTTTTTTTGTGGCATCATTGTCTGGTTTTGGAATTAGGGTGATGGTGGACTCATTGAATGAATTTGGATGTTTACCTTCTTCTGCAATTTTCTGGAAGAGTTTAAGTAAGATAGGCATTAGCTCGTCTCTAAATTTTTCGTAGAATTCAGCTGTGAAGCCATCTGGTCCTGGGCTTTTTCTTGCTGGAAGATTTCTGATTAGTTTCGATTTCCTTGCTTGTGATGGGTCTGTTAAGATCTTCTATTTCTTTCTGGTTCAGTTTTGGAAAGTCATAATTTTCTAAGAATTTGTCCATTTCTTCCAAGTTGTCCATTTTATTGGCATAGAGCTGCTGGTAGTAGTCTCTTATGATCCTTTGTATTTCAGTGCTGTCTGTTGTGATCTCTCCATTTTCATTTCTAATTTTGTTGATTTGGTTTTTCTCTCTTTGTTTCTTAATGAGTCTTGCTAACGGTTTGTCAATTTTGTTTATCTTTTCAAAAAACCAGCTTTTAGCTTTGTTGATTTTTGTTATGGTCTCTTTTGTTTCTTTTGCATTTATTTCTGCCCTAATCTTTAAGATTTCTTCCTTCTACTGACCCTGGGATTCTTCATTTCTTCCTTCTCTAGTTGCTTTAGGTGTAGAGCTAGGTTATTTATTTGACATTTTTCTTGTTTCCTGAGGTAAGCCTGTAATGTTATGAACCTTCCCCTTAGCACTGCTTTTACAGTGTCCCATAGGTTTTGGGTTGTTGTGTTTTCATTTTCATTTGTTTCTATGCATATTTTTACTTCTTTTTTGATTTCTTCTATGATTTGTTGGTTATTCAGAAGTGTGTTATTTAGCTTCCATATGTTTGAATTTTTAATTGTTTTTTTTTTCCTGCAATTGAAATCAAGTCTTACTGCATTGTGGTCAGAAAAGATGACTGGAATGATTTTAATTGTTTTGAATTTACCAAGACTAGATTTATGGCCCAGGATGTGGTCTATTCTGGAGAAGGTTTCGTGTACACTTGAGAAAAAGTTGAAATTGATTGTTTTGTGGTGAACTGTCCTATAGATATCAATTAGGTCTAGCTGGTCCATTGTGTCATTTAAAGTTTGTGTTTCCTTGCTAATTTTCTGTTTAGTTTATCTATCTATAAATGTGAGTGGGGTATTAAAGTCTCCCACTCTTATTGTGTTATTGTTAATTTCCCCTTTCATTCTCGTTAGCATTTGCCTTACATATTGTGGTGCTCCTATGTTGGGTGCATATAAATTTATATTTATTATATCTTCTTCTTGGATTGATCCTTTGATCATTATGTAGTGTCCTTCTTTGTCTCTTTTCACAGCCTTTATTTTAAAGTCTATTTTATCTGATATGAGTATTGCGGCTCCTGCTTTCTTTTGGTCTCTGTTTGCGTGAAATATTTTTTTTTTCCAGCCCTTCTCTTTCAGTCTGTATGTGTCCCTTGTTTTGAGGTGGGTCTCTTGTAGACAGCATATATAGGGGTCTTGTTTTTGTATCCATTCAGCCAGTTTTTTCTTTTGGTTGGGGCATTCAATCCATTTACATTTAAGGTAATTATTGATTGGTATGGTCCCGTTGCCATTTACTTTGTTGTTTTGGGTTCACGTTTATACAACCTTTCTGTGTTTCCTGTCTAGAGAAGATCCTTTAGCATTTGTTGAAGAGCTGATTTGGTGGTGCTGAATTCTCTCAGCTTTTGCTTGTCTGTAAAGCTTTTGAATTCTCCTTCCTATATGAATGAGATCCTTGCTGGTTACAGTAATCTGGGTTGTAGGATATTCTCTTTCATTATCTTAAGTATGTCCTGCCATTCCCTTCTGGCCTGGAGAGTTTCTATTGATAGATCAGCTGTTATCCTTATGGGAATCCCCTTGTGTGTTATTCATTGTTTCTCACTTGCTGCTTTTAATATTTGTTCTTTGTGTTTGATCTTCATTAATTTGATTAATATGTGTCTTGGGGTGTTTTGCCTTGGGTTTATCCTGTTTGGGACTCTCTGGGTTTCTTGGACTTGGTTGATTATTTCCTTCCCCATTTTAGGGAAGTTTTCAGCTATTATCTCCTTGAGTGTTTTCTCATGGCTTTTCTTTTTGTCTTTTTCTTCTGGGACTCCTATGATTCGTATGTTGGGGCGTTTCACATTGTCCCAGAGGCCCCTGAAATTGTCCTCATTTCTTTTGATTCTTTTTTCTTTTTTCCTCTCTGCTTCATTTATTTCCACCATTTTATCTTCTACCTCACTTATCCTATCTTTTGCCTCCGTTATTCTACTGTTGGTTCCCTCCAGAGTGTTTTTGATCTCATTTATTGCATTATTCATTTTTAATTGACTCTTTTTTTGTTTCTTCTAGGTCCTTGTTAAAGATTTCTTGCATGTTCTCAATCCTTCTCCAGACTATTTATCTGTAACTCCATTTTGTTTTCAAGATTTTGGATCATTTTTATTATCATTATTCTAAATTCTTTTTCAGGTAGATTCCCTGTCTCCTCCTCTTTTGCTTGGCTTGGTGGGCATTTTTCATGTTCCTTTACCTGCTGGGTATTTCTCTGCCTTTTCATCTTATTTAGATTGCTGTGTTTGGGGTGGCCTTTCTGTATTCTGGTAGTCTGTGGTTCCTTTTTACTGTGGCGTTTTCTCCCAGTGGGTGGGGTTGGACAATTGGCTTGTCAAGGTTTCCTGGTTAGGGAAGCTTGTGTCTGTGTTCTGGTGTGTGGAACTGGATTTCTTCTCTCTGTATTGCAATGGAGTGTCCAGTAGTGAGTTTTGAGATGGGTCTATGTGTTTGGTGTGACTTTGGGCAGCCTGTATATTGACACTCAGGGCTATGTTCCTGCGTTGCTGGAGAATTTGAGTGGTATGTCTTGCTCTGGAACTTACTGGTTCTTGCATGGTGGTTGGTTTCAGTGTAGGTATGGAGGCTTTTGGATGATCTCTTATTACTTAATGTTCCCTGTAGTCAGGAGTTCCCTGGTGTTCTGAGGATTGGAGCTTAAGTCTCCTGCCTCTGGATTTCAGTCTTATTCTTCCAGTAGCCTCAAGACTTCTCCAGCTATACAGCACTGATAATAAAACTACTAGGTTAAGGGTCAAAAGATTCTCCACAGTGAGGGACACCCAGAAAGGTTCACAAAGTTACATGAAGAACAGGAGAGGGAGGAAGGAGATAGACATGAGCAGGAAGAGGAAAGGGGCGACTCAAGAGGAGAGAGACAGATCTAGGCAGTACTCTGTTCCCTAAGTGTTCTCCGTAGCCGAGAACACCCACAGAGATTCAGAGAATTTGATTGAGAAGAGAAGGGAGAGGGAGGAAATAGAGGTGATCTGGGGGAGAAAAAGGAGGATCAAAAGGGGGAGAGAATAATAAAACCAGTAATCACACTCCTGAGTAAAAATGGGTACTGAATATTGGATTCTTAAATGTCCAATATTGATATCAAACACTGAAAAATAAAGATTAAAAATCTAGAGTAGAGGTTAGACTTTTTTTTTTTTTGAGTTTAGACTCTTAGAAATACAATATTAAAAAAAAATACAAAATACAAAATATTCAAATATATATATGAAGTTCACTTTAAAAATAGGGTCTTTTTTTTTGCAAGGTTATAGTGGGTTATAAAAATGAAAATTAAGGAGTAATAGAGGAGTAATAGAGGACTTTAAAAGAAAGAAAAAAATTTATTGAAAAGTAATAATAGTAAAAATATATCTAGGAATTTCTCTGTAGCTGTTGCGGGCAGTGTGGGTTCAGTTCAGTTTCAGATAGTTCCTTTTTCCTGCTTATACTTCTCATTATCTATAGGCCCCTTCCAGTGTAGTTGGTGTTAACTGCAGGGATTTTAATCTGTTGCACCTGTCACTTCTAAAGCGGTTCCCTTTGTTTATTTGGCTTCTGTTTCTTTGCAGGTCTCTTCACTGTCTAATTTCCACCCTGACACCAGGGGGCGGAGGTGGTCTATTGTTTAGGTTCACTTGTTCAGTCATGCTGTGGGGAGGGAGGGGCACTGCAAACAAATATCACTGGCGTGTGTGGGGAGTACTCACAGTGTTCTGGTCACACTGGGTTTGCCCCGGCTAATGGTGTGTGTGTTTTCCCCATCTACACTGCTCAGGCTTCAGGTTTCTCTACAGGGAGTGGGCCCTGAGTTGCGTGCACTTCCCAGGCCTAAGCCGCTCGGGTTCAGGTTCTCGAGTACTCCACAAAGGTGCAGACTCGGTTGGGCCTGCGTTTTGTGCCTTCCCCAGTCCAAGCAGCTCAGGCAACCAGGAGCTTGACAAGCACACTCTCTTCACGTGCAGCGCAACTTCTCCCCTCCCCATCCCAGCCTCAGTTTCTGGGCGCGCCCGGTTCGGTGTGCCTAGTGTCTCTTCTGGAGAGCTGATCTCTGGCTGCAACCCTCCCGGTGGATGTCAACCATCCAGAATCTCAGGAAGTCTTTGGTTAGAAACTGGAAGCCTGTTCACAGTTTGGTAGGGGATGCCTTCTCTGGGGCCAAGTTTGCCCCTTTCCAGCTCTGGCTGGTGCCTGCATCCCCCGCCCTGCCTCCTGCCTCCGGCGGGGGATGGGCTGGTCTGCAGCGGGCTAGCTCTTCTCTGGTATTGCTTGCTCAGTCCTTTGTTCTGCGAACTGGCCGGCTGTGCCTTAGGTTAGGCCTTTTCACAGGTTAATTCTCTCTCTCTCTCTTGCTATCCCACAGTTTAAGTTGCTATCTCACGTTATCTCCCTCAGATTGCCCTCAGGGCATTCAGGTCCAGTCCTTACCCTAAGCAATGCTGCCCACTCCTCTCCATTCAGCCCCCACTTGCTGGTGGCGGATGTGAGCATCTGGGGTACTTTTCTGCTGGGAGTTGCTTTTAGACATGCAATCTGTGGGTTTTATTTATTTTTCCTTCTGGTTAGGTTGCCCTCTGAGATTTGAAAACTTCCCCCAGCCCCCCGGTGAGAGGGTTTCCTGGTGTTTGGGAACTTCCTCTGTTAAGACTCCCTTCCTGGGACAGATCTCCGTCCCTAACTCTATTGTCTCTCTTTTTATCTTTTATATTTTGTCCTACCTCCTTTTGAAGAAAATGGGCTGCTTTTCTGGGTGTCTGATGTCCTCTGCTAGTGATCAGAAGTTGTTTTGTGGAGTTTGCTCTGCATTCAAATGTTCTTTCGATGAATTTGTAGGGGATAAATTGGTCTCCCCATCCTATTCTTCCGCCATCTTAGCTCCTCCACTGAAAACATTATATTAAGTGAAAGAAACCAGACACAGAAGGCCACACATTGTATGATCCATTTACATAAAAAAATCCAAATTAAGCAAATTCATAGAGATAGAAATTATATTAGTGATTACCAGGGGCTTAAATAAGGGGAAAATGAGAGATAAAGTGCTTAATGGCTGTGGAGTTTTGTTAGGGGAATGATAGAAATTTTTTGGAACTAAATAAAGCTGGTAGTTGCACAACTTTCTGAATATACTAAATTCCACTAAATTTTTCACTTTAAGGTGATTGTATGCTATGTCAATTTCAGTTCAATAAATTACATATACACACGTACATATATATTCATATGTGTATATATATGTATATATATTTATATATATAAAAATATATACTTATATATACTTATAATTATATAAATTATACTTATACTATATAAGTACATAGTATATATGTACTTATATATATTTATATATAATATATATATTTATTTATTTATATATTATATATTTATATATATATTTATAAATATTATATATATTATATGTTATATGAAACAAACTTAGAAATATATATGTATATAAATATATATAAATATATATAACATATATAACATATAGTATATAATATATATAATATAATTATATAATATATATTATACAAATTTATATATTAATATATAAATTCATATAACTTATAAATATATATTTATAATATATATTATATATTATAAATATGTATATATATATGTATATATTTATATATACATATATATATATTTCTAAGTTTGTTTCATATGCTGAAGTTAGAAATCAGGTATCTAAAAGACAGCCGTCAGATTGGGAGAAAATAATAGCAAATGAAGAAACAGACAAAGGATTAATCTCAAAAATATACAAGCAACTCCTGCAGCTCAATTCCAGAAAAATAAATGACCCAATCAAAAAGTGGGCCAAAGAACTAAACAGACATTTCTCCAAAGAAGACATACAGATGGCTAACAAACACATGAAAAGGTGCTCAACATCACTCATTATTAGAGAAATGCAAATCAAAACCACAATGAGGTACCATTACACACCAGTCAGGATGGCTGCTATCCAAAAGTCTACAAGCAATAAATGCTGGAGAGGGTGTGGAGAAAAGGGAACCCTCTTACACTGTTGGTGGGAATGCAAACTAGTACAGCCACTATGGAAAACAGTGTGGAGATTCCTTAAAAAACTGGAAATAGAACTGCCATATGACCCAGCAATACCACTTCTGGGCATACACACTGAGGAAACCAGATCTGAAAGAGACACATGCACCCCAATGTTCATCGCAGCACTGTTTATAATAGCCAGGACATGGAAGCAACCTAGATGCCCATCAGCAGATGAATGGATAAGGAAGCTGTGGTACATATACACCATGGAATTTTACTCAGCCATCAAAAAGAATTCATTTGAACCAGTCCTAATGAGATGGATGAAACTGGAGCCCCTTATACAGAGTGAAGTAAGCCAGAAAGATAAAGGACATTACAGCATACTAACACATATATATGGAATTTAGAAAGATGGTAACGATAACCCTATATGCAAAACAGAAAAAGAGACACAGAAATACAGAACAGACTTTTGAACTCTGTGGGAGAAGGTGAGGGTGGGATGTTTCAAAAGAACAGCATGTATACTATCTATGGTGAAACAGATCACCAGCCCAGGTGGGATGCATGAGACAAGTGCTCCGGCCTGGTGCACTGGGAAGACCCAGAGGAATCGGGTGGAGAGGGAGGTGGGAGGGGGGATCGGGATGGGGAATAAGTGTAAATCTATGGCTGATTCATATCAATGTATGACAAAACCCACTGAAATGTTGTGAAGTAATTAGCCTCCAACTAATAAAAAAATTAAAAAAAAAAAGAAAAAAAAAAAAAAAAAGAAATCAGGTATCTAACATTTCTCAAACACATCTGCACACAAATACATATACCCCTTAAAACTACTGATGTTAGCCTCCATTTTCCCTGTATTATATCATATATAATAATATATATATAATATATTTAATAATAATAAGAATATATATTATATAAATTTGTATATTTATATATAAATTTATATAATATATATTTATTAATATATAATAATATACATATAAGTATATATTTATATACATATATATATATTTCTAAGTTTGTTTCCTATGCTGAAGTTAGAAATCAGGTATCTAACATTTCTCAAACACACCTGCACACAAATACATATACCCCTTTAAACTACTGATGTTAGCCTCCATTTTCCTTTCATGTGACCCTCATTGGAGTTCTCTGTGTGTGTGTATGTATATGGGGGTTGGGAAGCAGTAGTTCAGTAACATCAAACAGGAAGAAAATCCAATCCCAAGATCCTTTATGAAATCTAAAGAATAGAGTCATGTTAATATCCACCTACTCCTTTTATCAATAGAAGAATGTATGTATACAAAATATGTATGTATGAATGTATGAATACAAAATAAACAGTAAAAGATAAATTTGGGAAAATAAGGTCTATTCAAAGGATTCATCTGTGAGCTGAGAAATGAGATACGGCATAGTGCCCTGAGATAACTTCTGTCTTCAGAAAAGCAAACGAGAGGAGAATAGATAAACAAGACTGAGAGCACTGACCTGGCCTGTTGAAACTAAAGAAAAGAAAAGGGTTTTGGTGAGTATTCTGCATTCCAGTCACATCTAGTAGGGATTTTGAGGTGGAAGGAGATACTCTAGGAGAGGGAGAAAGAGTAAATGTGGAAGTGTTTGTGTTCAAATTAATCTCCAGGGTAAATATAGTCATAAAAATCTCTGAAATTCAGATTTCCACTTTAGTACTTCAGTATGAAGAATATTCTCTGAGAAGCATTGGAAATATGTCAGCTCTGACTATTAGAAGGACTTATGAGATTGACAGATGAGTGACAGATACCCTGTCAGCTTTGGATGTCTGAATAGGTTTATTTACAGGCTACATTTATTTGCTTTTGAACAAATAATTGATGCTTTTGAATTGCGGTGTTGAGGAAGACTCTCGGGAGTTCCTTGGACTGCAAGGAGATCCAACCAGTCCATCCTAAAGGAGATCAGTCCTGGGTGTTCATTGGAAGGACTGATGCTAAAGCTGAAAACTCCAGTACTTTGGCCACTTGATGAAAAGAACTGACTCATCTGAAAAGACCCTGATGCTGGGAAAGATTGAAGGCAGAAGGAGAAGGAGACGACAGAGGATGAGATGGTTGGATGGCATCACTGACTCGATGGACATGAGCTTGAGTAGGCTTCAGGAGTTGGTGATGGACAGGGAAGCCTGGTGTGCTGCAGTCCATGGGGTCACAAAGAGTCAGACATGGCTGAGCGACTGAACTGAACACTTATGTGAGCCATGAATTCTTCTAGTCGTACCATAAAAGCTTGCATTTTAAGATGTTTTTAAAGTTGTAAATAATCAACTGCTGCAAGCTGGGCTCACAAGACCAGATAGTATGGTCAGGAGTAACGGGAGAGTAACCCAGAAAGTTCCCTCTTCTCCCTGAGTTGTCATTACTGTTCAATTGTTCCTTGGCGGTGGTCTGAGTCCACCTTTTCCCTGGGGCAGACTGCTATTTTTGTGAAGAGAGGACCAATATAATTGGGGTTTATTTAATGGATTGATAGGGTAAAGGGGTAAAGGTTTGCCACAGGAAATAAATTGATGACTAATGTATTTTTGCGTCCAAGACTGGAAAGGAGAGATAATGGAGAGAAAAGAATAAAGTTAAGAGTCAAAGCTATTGTTTAAATGAAAGTTTGTTGGTCTCTGCCAGTGATTTATTTCTGTTGGCTTGCATTTCCTTTAGACCTGTATGTCTATGGGGATGAGAATGGGAAAATTACTTCCTGTCTCTCTGAGGTATATATTTCCCTCCTGTGGTCTTTGTAGCTCCCTATCCCTTAAGTAAATACACAGTCAAGTAGGAGAGAAAATATCTAAATATAGAGTCAACATAATAGTAGCTGGGAATAGTAGACTAGTGATGGTTTTCTTCATTCTCACTGAATGAACATTTAACTTACCAGTATTTTATTGCATCACTGAGAGTAATAAGACAATACCAAACCCAGGTCTGTACTACCCATAACAAGCTGTGTAAATTTTGTTGGCAAGACTTTAGTTTGCCAGCCTTTGTAGCAGCACCTGATACATGGCCATAGCTACAAATCCCTTTCAACAATTATTTTCATCTTCTGCTGTGAATAGAGAAGGTTAAGTTGACACTGGCTGAAGAAGAGACCTTTTGGTAAGATAATAGTCATTTCAAGGGACTTTATTGGGAGGAACTTTATTTTTCCAGATCAACAATAAAAGCAGATTCATTGGAAAAAGCTTTATAACAGTTGGTTAATGACAAATTAAGTATGTTTGGGCCAGTTCCCTAAGCCTTCAATACTGATGTTACAGAACACGAATGTTTTACTTTCCTATAGAACTGTTTCTGTCGTCAGTATTGGAGAGCGAATTATGGACTGGATGGGCCCTGAAACACTTTAAAATGTCCCGATTAGTCACTGAAGTCTGGGAAATATTTCAACAATATTCTTTTACTCTTCTGTTTAGACTGGCTCAAACCTGGCTTGGGTAAGAAAAAAATGGACTGAGTGACCCTCCAAGGTCACTTCCATTTTACTGATTTTGTAACCTAACTTTCTTGGTGCTTCTCCATTTCCTCCTCCCCACTGGAAATGAGAAAAATACAAAGCCCTTTATCAGAAATCTGTGATAAGCTTTCCTAACAAGCCACCTACACATACCGAGAATATGAGCTCAAAGTACATTACTTGAAAAGTTCTACAATATAATCCCTCCCACCTTACTCATGGTTGTCATTTAACCCTTGGTAGTGGGGATAAATAATTTGTTTCTCTCTCTCTCTCTCTTTTCTTTTTTTCTTTTCAGTTATATAATTTGTTTCTGAAATTCAGGGGTTCTTTTACTTCTATACTCAGAAGCATGCAAGCATAAGCAAGATGGGATTTGGTTTAATTCGGGTTTAAAAAAAAGTACCTATTCTTCTGTGTAACTGCATCTTTTCATGCATGTGGCTATGCAGAAGTAGATGTGTAATAAGTTATTTCAGTTATGTGTTAGTGAAGCTAGTCTAGGTTATACTGCAGTGCGTGCATGTGTGCTAAGTCGCTTCAGTGGTATCCAACTCTTTGCAACCCCATGGACTGCAGCCCACCAGACTCCTCTGTCCATGGGATTCCCCAGGCAAGAAAACTGGAGTGGGTTGCCACGCCCTCCTCCAGGGGATCTTCCAGACCCAGGGATCAAACCCATGTCTCTTGCATCTCCTGCATTGGCAGGAGGGTTCTTTACCACTAGCATTACCCAGGAAGCCCTATACTGTAGTTCAGTTCAGTTCAGTTCAGTCACTCAGTCATGTCTGACTCTTTGTGACCCCATGGACTGCAGCACGCTAGGCCTCCCTGTCCGTCACCAACTCCCAGTGTTTACCCAAACTCATGTCCATTGAGTCGGGGATGCCATCCAACCATCTCATCCTCTGTTGTCCCCTTCTCTTCCTGCCCTCAATCTTTCCCAGCATCAGAGTCTTTTAAATGAGTCAGTTCTTTGCGTCAGGTGGCCAAAATATTGGAATTTCAGCTTCAACATCAGTCTTTCCAATGAACACTCAGGACTAATCTCCTTTAGGATGGACTGGTTGGATCTCCTTGCAGTCAAAGGGACTCTCAAGAGTCTTCTTCAACACCACAATTCAAAAGCATCAATTCTTTGGCACTCAGCTTTCTTTATAGTCCAACTCTCGCATCTGTACATGACTACTGGAAAAATCATAACCTTGACTAGATGGACCTTTGTTGGCAAAGTAATGTCTCTGCTTTTTAATATGCTATCTAGGTTGGTCATAACTTTCCTTCCAAGGAGCAAGCGTCTTTTAATTGCATGGCTGCAATCACCATCTGCAGTGATTTTGGAGCCCCCCCCCCCAAAAAAAAAAAAATAAAGTCAGCCACTGTTTCCACTGTTTCCCCATCTATTTGTCATGAAATGATGGGGCCGGATGCTATGATCTTAGTTTTCTGAATGTTGAGCTTTAATCCAACTTTTTCACTCTCTTCTTTCACTTTCATCAAGAAGCTCTTTAGTTCTTCTTCACTTTCTGCCATAAAGGTGGTGTCATCTGCATATCTGAGGTTATTGATATATCTCCAGGCAATCTTGATTCCAGCTTGTGCTTCCTGCAGCCAGCGTTTCTCATGATGTACTCTGTATAGAAGTTAAATAAGTAGGTTGACAATATACAGCCTTGACATACTCCTTTTCCTATTTGGAACCAGTCTGTTGTTCCATGTCCAGTTCTTATTGTTGCTTCCTGACCTGCATACAGATTTCTCAAGAGGCAGGTCAGGTGGTCTGGTATTCCCATCACTTTCAGAATTTTCCTCATTTTATTGTGGTCCACACAGTCAAAGGCTTTGGCATAGTCAATAAACCAGAAATATATGTTATTGTAGTAACAACCCCTAAATTTCAGTAGTTTAACCCAGTGGAAGTTTCTCATTCCTGAGAAGTTCCTCTATGGGTAGAGGTGACTTTTCAGGAAATTTTACTTTAATATCATAGCCTGGTGATCCAAATTCTTTTGATATGATAGTTTCAAGGCTCATACTCAAGGTGATATAAATTTACTTCCCTTCACAGGCTATTGGACAGAACTAATTACCTGGACTTGTCCAACATTAAGGGGGACAGAGTGGACCCAAGAAATACATTTCTCTGTGTTTCCAGAAAGGAAGGAAAACTGGATATAAGGAAATATCAAAAATGTATAAGCAAATTATATTAAATGGATCTGCTTGAAAAAAAATTTGACTCCTTCCTTTACAGTGTTGATCAAAGTATTTGTACAAAAGAAAGCAAGACTATCTGTTTTGAAGTTTTTTTTTTTTTTTTAAATACTATATTGAGCCAAGTTTGTTGAGAGTCCTAGATGCAAATAGCTGAGAAGTATGCTTAACTTAGTCAAAAAGTTAGATCATTTATCTATAAGGTATATGTTAAGCTAAATCAATGTACAAAATCCAAACTTATAAATCAGGAAAGGGGTAATATTTGTTCAGGTATTCGATCAACAAACACATACTGAGGGTCCATGATCTATGCAGTCTTCATTTTTGTAAAGTGATTTACTACAGGGTTAAGTCAAGTGTCTTATCTGTAAAGAACTGGATAGTGCATATTTTAGCTTTATGGGCCATATGGTCTCTGTCACAACTACTCAAAAGCGCCATTGTCATGTGAAAGCAGCCATTGACAATAAATGAATGAATGGGCATAACTATGATACAGTTAAGCTTTATTTACAAAAAAGTGAGCTGTAGTTTCCAACTCCTGCTTTTAAAGGGTGATACTCCTTGGTGAATAAAAAAAGTTCAAAGATACCTGTGTACCTTGAGTTGAATAAAGGCAAATTTCTAAAACTGTTAGTGATGATTCATTAGAAACAAAAACTGCCTTGAATGGTAAGTTAAGTCCATGGGAAAATAAGATTTGATTAGTTTATCTTTTTTCACAAATGATTGACATTTTCTATCAAATTATAAGAAAGTCGCTCAGTCATGTCCAACTATTTGCGACCCCGTGCACTATACAGTCCATGGAATTTTCCAGGCCAGAATACTGGAGTGGGTAGCCTTTCCCTTCTCCAGGGGATCTTCCCAACTCAGGGGTCAAACCCAGGTATCCCACATCACAGGCAGTTTCTTTACTAGCTGAGCCACAAGGGAAGCCCAAGAATACTGGAGTGAGTAGCCTATCCCTTCTCCAGTGGATCTTCCTGACCCAGGAATCAAACTGGGGTCTCCTGCATTGCAGGCAGATTCTTTACCAACTGAGGCATCAGTGAAGCCCCTGTCACGTAGCATGCTTTTGCTTAAAGCAATAGAAAAAACTCTAATTTATGTATAATTATGAGTACGTTGGCTCATGGGAGTCAAATATTCAGAATTTCAGAATTTTTCAATTCAAGATTTCAAAATTTTTCAGAATTCAAACATTTTTCAGAATTCAAAAATTCAGAAATAGTCTTCACGTGTAGTTTCATCAAACTTTATGTGTAGTTCCATTTCTCTCTTGTTCACTCAACTCTACCTTTTTTGCTAGTATCAACATTTTCCTGAGTCCCCTGGATGGGTACTCTTATGATCATGTAATAGTTGCCAGCATTAATTGGGGCTACCTACGTTTATATTCAGGCTTCCCAGTCGGCACAGTGGTAAAGAATCCGACTGCCAATGCAGAAAACACACGTTGGAGATGCCCATTCAATCCCTGGGTCAGGAAGATCCCTTGAAGAAGGAAGTGGCAATCTACTTCAGTATTCTTGCCTGAGAATTCCATGGACAGGGGAGTCTGGCAGGCTACACTCCATGGGGTTGCAAAGAATTGGACTCAACTGACCCCACATGCACTTTCATCTTCAGATTCCAAGGCGAGAATGGTTGTATCTCCTTTAGCCATTGGACAAAAACAGTGGGCTTAGTTTGTTACCTATTCTTAAAGCAAGTACTGTCACAAGTGAATAGAATTACTCTGAGTCAGACCCATCAGGGTGCATTGCTGAAGCTGGCGGTGGGATCAAGTGTCCTCAGCTGAAAGACTTAATGAATGTCCAAGAAACAGCCCCACTACCTTCCACATTGAATCTTCTTTACTCACCACTTCATCTTGTTGCAACTTATTATAGCATATATGTACAGAGACTTGGTGTGACTTAAAAGAATTTTTGCCCAAGTTCATGTCATGTCCAAGTTCATGTCCATTGCATCAGTGATACCATCCAGTGATCTCATCCTCTGATGCCCTCTTCTCCTTCCAGGAGATGGTGAAGGACAGGGAGGCCTGATATGATGCCATCCATGGGGTCACAAAGAGTTAGACACAACTGAGTGACTGAGTAACAACAAGAACAGAATAATTTTTATTATTGCAGGAACTTCAACCTAGAGATCTCTAAATGTAGGTATCTTTTTGGAACTATTGCTCAAAGCCATGTATACAAGATGTCCTGAGTTGCCTCAGGGAAGATCAGATTTCTTGGTGGAGGAAATGGTGGTTACAAAGGTCATTGTCTATTTCTGTGTGATTCATGCTAGGATAGACAAACTGGGCATAATTAAGGTGTATAAGAACAGCAAGGAAGTAAGTGTGTTGTCAGAGGACTAAATAAAGAGTAAGTTGATATCCAGTGCTGTATCAGAAGATCTCAATCTGAGCCCATTCTTACAGTATTTTATTTTACACCCCTAGAATTCTATGGTCATTTTTGGTTGCCATATCTCAGAAATGCATGAGAGTTGAAAAATGTCCATAGAAAACTATTAATACAATAGGAACATCTCTTACAAAATCCAGAGTTAGAGGCAAACTCACATCACTGGGCTATCTTAGTGGTGTTAACAGCATCTGAAAATTTCCAATGGGATTTAGAGATATCTAAAATGAACTACACCAGATGGCCAACACCAAAATCAGATTGATTATATTCTTGGCAGTCAAAGATGGAGAAGCTCTATACAGTGAGCAAAAACAAGACCTGGAGCTGACTGTGGCTCAGATCATGAACTCCTTATTGCCAAATTCAGACTTAAACTGAAGAGAGTAGGGATAACCACTAGACCATTCAGGTATGACCTAAATCAAATCCCTTATGATTATACAGTGGAAGTGAGAAATAGATTTAAGGGACTAGATCTGATAGACAGAGTGCCTGATGATCTATGGACAGAGGTTCATGACATTGTACAGGAGACAGGGATCAAGACCATCCCCATGGAAAATAAATGCAAAAAGGCAAAATGGTTGTCTGAGAAGGCCTTACAAATAGCTGTGAAAAGAAGAGAAGCAAAAAGCAAAGGAGAAAAGGAAAGATATTTCCATTTGAATGCAGAGTTCCAAAGAATAGCAAGGAGAGATAAGAAAGCCTTCCTCAGTGATCAATGCAAAGAAATAGAGGAAAGCAACGGAATGGGAATGACTAGAGATCTCTTCGAGAAAATTAGAGATACCAAGGGAACATTTCATGCAAAGATGGGCTCAATAAAGGACAAAAATAGTATGGACCTAACAGAAGCAGAAGATATTAAGAAGAGGTGGCAAGAATACACAGAAGAACTGTACAGAAAAGATCTTCACAACCCAGATAATCACAATGGTGTGATCACTCACCTAGAGCCAGACATCCTGGAATGTGAAGTCAAGTGGACCTTAGAAAGCATCACTATGGACAAAGCTAGTGGAGGTGTTGGAATTCCAGTTGAGCTATTTCAAATCCTGAAAGATGATGCTGTGAAAGTGCTACACTCAATATGCCAGGAAATTTGGAAACTCAGCAGTGGCCACAGGACTTTCATTCCAATCCCTAAGAAAGGCAATCTCAAAGAATGCTCAAACTACTGCACAATTGCACTCATCTCACACGATAGTAAGGTAAAGCTCAAAATTCTCCAAGCCAGGCTTCAGCAATACGTGAACCGAGAACTTCCAGATGTTCAAGCTGGTTTTAGAAAAGGCAGAGGAACCAGATATCAAATTGCCAACATATGCTGGGTCATCGAAAAAGCAAGAGAGTTCCGGAGAAACATCTATTTCTGCTTTGTTGACTACACCAAAGCCTTCAACTGTGTGGATCACAATAAACTGTGGAAAATTCTGAAGGAGATGGGAATACCAGATCACCTGACCTGCCTCTTGAGAAACCTATATGCAGGTCAGGAAGCAACAGTTAGAACTGGACATGGAACAACAGACTGGTTCCAAATAGGAAAAGGAGTACGTCAACGCTGTGTATTGTCACCCAGCATATTTAACTTCTATGCAGAGTACATCATGAGAAATGCTGGGCTGCAGGAAGCACAAGCTGGAATCAAGATTGCCGCGAGAAATAATCAATAACCTCAGATATGCAGATGACACCACCCTTATGGCAGAAAGTGAAGAGGAACTAAAAAGCCTCTTGATGAAAGTGAAAGAAGAGAGTGAAAAAGTTGGCTTAAAGCTTAACATTCAGAAAACTAAGATCATGGCATCTGGTCCCATCACCTCATGGGAAATAGATGGAGAGACAATGGAAACAGTGTCAGACTTTTTTGGGGGGGCTCCAAAATCACTGCAGATGGTGACTGCAGCCATGAAATTAAAAGGCGCTTAATCCTTGGAAGAAAAGTTATGACCAACCTAGATAGCATATTCAAAAGCAGAGACAGTACTTTGCCAACAAATGTCCGTGTGGTCAAGGCTATGGATTTTCCAATGGTCATGTATGGATGTGAGAGTTGGACTGTGAAGAAAGCTGAGCACCGAATAATTGATGCTTTTGAACTGTGGTGTTGGAGAAGACTCTTGAGAGTCCCTTGGACTGCAAGGAGATCCAACCAGTCCATCCTGAAGGAGATAAGTCCTGGGTGTTCATTGAAAGGACTGATGCTGAAGCTGAAACTCCAATAGTTTGGCCACCTCATGCGAAGAGTTGACTCATTGGAAAAGACCCTGATGCTGGGAGAGATTGGGGGCAGAAGGAGAAGGAGACGGCAGAGAATGAGATGGCTGGATGTCATCACCGACATCACCAAATGGATGGGCATGAGTTTGAGTAAACTCCGGGAGTTTGTGATGGACAGGGAGGCCTGGAATGCTGGGATTCATGGGGTCGCAAAGAGTCGGACATGACTGAGCGACTGAACTGAACTGAAAATGAACTACAATATTGACACTTAATCTAGACAAATGAAGAATGAAGGAACATCTTTCAAACTTGTAAAATAATAAATGAAATGCAGGTATGTACAAACATTCACTAAATCCTAGTATACATGTATGTTGCTCAATTCTGTTCGACTCTTTGCAACCCCATGGACTGTAGCTCACCAGGCTCCTCTGTCCATGGAATTCTCAAGACAAGAATACTGGAGTGGATTGTCATGCCCTCCTCCAAGGGATCTTCCTGACCCAGGGATAAAATCTGGTCTCCTGTATTGCAGGCAAATTCATTACTGTTTGAACCACCAGGGTAGCCCAAGCCCTAATATATTAGAACTAAAAGACATGTTTTATCTCAACAACTTTAAGGCAAATGAAAATGTATCTTCCTTTCCTAAAATGTGGAATCAATTGATATGAATCATAAGTACCCCCACAAATTGCTACCAGCTGACAACATACTCTTTAAAAACAAGTCTGTGTTATTTTAAGACTGATATGTCTGTTTTGAATGATGGGAAATGATTTTTTTCTAGATACCCTTAAACTTTGTGATTAGTGGCAGAGAGAGCAGCTTTGCTATACCTTGCACCATGCACCTCTGTGGCTCATGTGGTAAGGCTTGTGCTTTTTTATCAAGATCTGCTTTTTATGCCTAATGCACCTATTTGTGCACAACTTCTAAGCAGATCAGTTTTACAACAGTCTCATTTTAACTGCCTGATGAACTGGGAAGAGTTTAAAAGAAAGCATAGAAATAGGACTGGAGAACCTACACAAAGATATTACCAAAAAACCTTGCAATTTTACAAACACTTTTCTTTTTTTTTTTTTTTTTTACAAACACTTTTCTTTGAGACTTGGAAACTCATTCCCAATAGAAATTACTGACCCTAATGCTGCAGTTACCAAATGTGGATTTTCACAAATATAGGTTTAAATTCAGCCATATCTTGTGATCAGCACGACTACATAGAAACTGGGGTGCACTCTCATTCCTGTTGGCTCTTTTGTTCTTCCTGGACAACATATAAAGCATTATATCTTATTCTAATAACTATTCTTGACTGACCTCAGGAAATAGCATTTTCTTGCCTTGATCATAGGTGTCTTGCTAAGTGCTCTGCCAGCATCAGGTCTTCCTACTCCTGACTCTGGTGAAAGAGGGTGAATGTTCATAGCAGGGGTCAGAGAACATTTGTGTAAAAGGCCAAACAGTAAATTCTTTAGATGAAATCCACAGCCTCTATTTCAGCTGTTCAACTCTGACATTGTAACTCTAAAGTAACCATGGACAACACGTAAACAAGTTAGCATACTTATGTTTCTATAAAACTTTGTTTATGAACACAAAATTTAAATTTCATGTCATTTTCATTTGTCATGAAATAGTCTTTTTTATTTTTTCTAGGTCATTTAAAATATGAAAACATTCTTAGCTCATGGGCCATATGAAAAAATGGAGTGGGCTAGGTTTGGCCTTTGGGTATAGTTTGCAGACTGCTAGTTTATGGTTAGAGTGTGAAGAGGGAGGAAGGGCTGATGTTTTGACCTTGCCCAGCTTTCTTTACTTGTGTTGTTCCTTTTTTGTGAGTATCAGCCTCATTTTGTGCTAGAACATTCCCTTAGTTAAGAAGATAATTGTGTCCATGTGTTCAAAATATAAATGAGCTTCAACTTAACCCGAGGAGGAAGTTCTTGCTCTCTTATTACATTACTTTTGCACACGGTATGTTTAGAAACTGTGTGGTAAAGCAGAGCAGATAATTTCTCCATGCATTGTTTTATGGTAAAAGCCTAAAAGTACATCACATGGTATTTGGCAGTGGTGTCAGTCACTCAGTTGTGTCTGACTCTTTGTGACCTCAGGACTGTAGCCTGCCAGGCTCCTCAGTCCATGGGATTCTTCAGGCAAGAATACTGGAGTGAGTAGCCATTTCCTTCTCCAGGGGATCTTCCCAGCCCAGGGATCAAACCTGGATCTCCTGCATTGCAGGCAGATTCTTTACCATCTGAGCCACGAGGGAAGCCACCATAGAGACCAGTAGAACGACAAATACATGGGATGCATAGCAAAAATAAACTTATGTGGTCATGTAATGCACAAAATATATTCTAATGACATATTTTGTTGTCAGAAGGCTTATTAATTTTGATAGCAGAATATAAGCAATATTTATAGTCAATATTTATAATGCAAAATATAATCAATATACATTAATATTGATGGTAATAATAATGGAGAAAGTAAATTATGGGGAAGGCTCTGAGAATATATTCTTTCTCTATCATGCTTTTGTTGGATTGTCTTGCCTCTCTCCCCAGGTTGGTATGCTGCCAGATTGAACAGGTACAGTCATACCACTTATTTATAATTGACACCCATTCTGATTGGTCAGTGTCCATGATCTATCCTTGAACTTAAATATATGTTAATTATATAACATATAATTATATGTTATAATTTTTTATAACATGGTAAATACAACATGATATTTGGTGGTGGTGTCAGTCACTCAGTTGTGTCCGACTCTTTGTGACCCCATGGACTGTAGCCTGCCAGGCTCCTCTGTCCATGGGATTCTCCAGACAAAAATACTGGAGTGGGTAGCCATTTCCTGGAAAAAAGCAAAAAAGCAAAGCTGAAGTGTGACATTTTGTCACCAATTATAGAATCAGTAAAAAAATTTATATAGTTATTTTCTAGAAGTATGGAAGATAAAATACAGTTAGGATCAATGTTCAGAGCTATTTCAGATAAACATAAACATTCTGTTACTAGCCCTTAGAAGTTCTTATGAAATATATCATCTCCTGATCAAGAAGAAATTCCAACTTGTCAGAATGAAAAAAAGAAAAAAGAAAAACTATGACTACCAGAGGTGGGTTACAGCATGGTTAGACTATTTAAACTAGGAATGTGGGCTTAATGGCCATGTAGCAAAGGAGATCAGGCCTTGGGTCATTGTGAAGTGAGGATTTGAAGTTATAGACACCTAAGGATAGCTTGAATTTATGACCTTTAGTAAAATTAAAAGAAAATCTACCCAGAAAGGAAACAAGGAACTTGGCAACTTGGCTCTTTGCCTGAGACTTGGATGGAAAAAAAAATCTCCCTCAGAGATTTGTAATCATGGGCTTAAAACTTACCCCAAATCTGAAAAGTTGCATAAAAATTGGTCCTGAGCTGGTGGCTCCCCTGGGATTCTAGGCAGAGGCAAAGTCAAAATAGCTCTTGAAGAACATGCAATGCAGGCTATGAAGTATTCTTACAGAAAAAAAAAAAAGTAGTCCTTTGAAACATGAATTCACAATAAAATTTATCAAACACAGGAAAATAGCACACCATAATGAAAGTCAGCAGATACAATGAACAACAAGATTATATCTCTAAGAAATAGAGTTAGTAGAATGGAGAAATGAGAGAAAATTCAAAACCCAGAAACACTAACAATTGAATAACAGAATATGAAATAAGGACTGGTGGGTTTGGAAAAGAAGAAAATAAACTTTTAGAAATGAAAATTATTATTTGTGTGCTAGCCATCAGATAATATAAAGCTATTAGACATTTTAAGCTGTTAAATGGATTCATGTTAAGCAATCATCCATAATGCAGCAGAGAAAGATAAAGAGATGACAAAATATGAGTTTAAGAGACAGGAGAATGAGAAGATTCAATATATATCTAAAACAGATTCTAAAAATAATTAGAGAATATGGAGGAGAGACAATATTTAAAGAGATAATGGCTGATAATTTTTCAAGATTGATGAAAGATATGTAGTTATTTTAAAAAATATTTTTGGCTGCACTGTGTCTTTGTTGTTGCATTTGGGCTTTCTCTGGTTGTGGCAAATGGGGACTACTCTCTAGTTGTGGTGTGCAGGCTTCTCATCATGGTGGTTTCTCTTGTTGCAGAATATGGTCACTAGGTGTGCAGGTTCAGTAGTTTTGGTCTAGGCTCAGTAGTTGTGGCCAATGGGCTTAGTTGCCTTATGACATGTAGAATGTCCCCAGACTAGGGATCAAACCTGTGTCCCCTCAATAGGCAGGCAAATTCTTAACCACTGGAGTATCAGGGAAATTCTGTGATGTATATTTAAGAAATTCAGCAAGTATCAAACAGGATAAGTATAATCTCATAATCAAACTGCAGAACTCCACAGAAAAAAATGTAAATGTTAAATATCCACCAAAAAGAAAAGATAGATTACCTATAAAGAAGCAAGAAATATACCAACTATGGTTTTTAAAACAAAAATAATTGTGGTTAAAAGAGAAAGGAATATCCTCAAAGTGCTGAGGAAAATATTTATCTAGAACTTCTATGTATTGTAAATATCATACAAGAGTGTAAGGAAAATAAATGCAAATTCATCTGAAGACTAAGCAATTTTCCTACTCTTAGATAGTGAAAGGACTTTATATCAGTGTGTGAGTATGTGTGTGTGTGTGTGTGTGTGTGTGTATGCCCGCCAGGCAAAGGAAGTAGAATCTGGAAAGAATGAAATGCATGAAGCAATGGTGAACAGTAAAATTAATAAAGACAGGTAAACCCAAATGAGTATTGATTATAGAAAATAGCAATAACATTAATGATTAAATGGCAGGTTACAAACATGACATGGGTTGAATTATATCCTTTACACCAAAAATTCATATGTTGAGGTCCTAAGCCCCCAGTATCTCACAATTTGACCTTATTTGGAAATAGGACCATTGCAGATAAAGCTAGTTAAGATGAGGTCATACTGGCAGTAGGGTGGGTTCTAATACTGTATCAGTGACATTCTTATAAAAATAGAAAATTTGGACACAGACACACACACATTCACACAAAAATACTTCATCATATGAAGAATGGAGTTATGCTGCCACAGCCATGGAGATATCAGAAATTACTAGCAAGGATGGGACACAGATCCTTCCCTGGTGCCATCAGAAGGACCATGGCCTTACCTGCAAGAACTGGGAAGCAAATTTCTGGTATTTAAGGCATTCAGTTTTTGACACTTTGTTGTAGCAGCCCTAGGAAACTAATAAATGAAAACACTTGAAAACAGTAGTAGTAGATAAGTATTGGGGTGGCCCAAAAGTTCATTTGGGTTTTTCCATAAGATGTTACCCAATGTATAATAATAGATGAGTGTATTTAGAGTTGCATTTTTCTATGTATCTTATATTTTAGTCTGGGATAAAGAGTAGAAATATAGATCAACTTTAGTCTTTAAGGCAGTATGCATGTTAGACGTTTGAAATTAATCAACAAAAGAATTTAAATGTTGAGTTGGTGAAAAAGTTCATGCAGGTTTTTTCTGTAACATCTTATGGAATGATTAATAGATATTGATAGCCAAACCAGTCAAGATTGATAGATGGGAATTATAAAAACTGAATAAATACAATATAAAGATATTCTCATTCTGTAGGCTGTATTTTCCTTTATTAATGCTGGCCTTTGAATTAGGAAAGTTTAAAATTTTGTCTAATTTACCCATTTTTTCCTGTGTCACTAATGCTTTTAGTGTTATAGCTAAGAATCTTTGCCAAATGCAAGATGATGAAGACTTTCTCCCATGTTATCTTTCAAAAGTTTTATAGATTTTGTACTTACATGTAGGTTTTTGATCCATTTTGAGTTAATTTTTCATGTGAAGTAAGGATTCAGCTTCATTCTTTTTCACATCTTTTGCAGTTGTCTCATCACCATTTGTGTAAAAGACTCTTCTTTACCTGTTGAGTGGTTTTGGTACCCTTGTAAAAAATCAGCTGGTTACATATATATTGGTTAATTTCTGGATTTTATGTTCTGTTCCATTGTTCTGTATGTCTATACTCATTCCAGTACAACACTATCTTGATTACCTTTTCTGTAGTAGGTTTTAGAATTGGGAAGTGTAAATATTCCTACTTTTATTCTTGTTTTTTCCAGGGTCATTTTGGCTGTCTGTTTCTCCTGCTATTTTGTATGAATTTTATAATAATTTTGTCAGTTTCTACAAAGAAGCCTTCAGATTCTGATAGGGATTGCATGTAATCTATAGATCAGTTTGTGTAGTGCTGCCATCTTAACAATGTGTCTTCCAGTCCATGAATATGGGATGTTTTTACATTTATTTAGATCTTTTATAATTTCTTTCAATAATGTTTTGTAGTGTAAATGGTGTATAAGACTTGTACATCTTTTGTTAAATTTGCACAGAAGTATTTTATTCCTTTTCATGCTTTTGTTAATGGAATCATTTTCTTCAATTTCATTTTTCTCATTGTTCATTGATAGTTTATAGAAATTAGTTTTGGTGTATTATTCCTGTGTCCTGTACCCTTGCTGAACTAATTTATTAGTACTAATAGTTTCTTAGTGGATTCTTTAGTATTTGCTTTCTATATAGAATGTCATCTGTGAACAGAGATATGTAGCCAGATTAGAGGGGAAGAAGTTAAACTTTCTTTTTTCTTGTCTAATTACCATGATTAGAACTTCCAGTAACAATATTGGAATGGTAAGAGAAGAAATGGGCTTCCCTGGTGCGTCAGTAGTAAAGAATCTGCCTGCCAATGCAGGAGACATGGGTTCAATCTCTGGTTTGGGAAGATACCCTGAAGAAGGCAATCGCAACCTACTCTAGTATTCTTGCCTGGAAAATCCAATGAACAGAGGAGCTTGACTGGCTACAGTCTGTGGGCTTGCCAAAGAGTCATAACTTAAAGACTCAACAACAACAAAAGAAGAAATACTTGTCTTTTCCCCCATCTTACTGGGAAAGCATTCAGTCTTTCACCATTAAGTATGATTAACTGTAGCTTTTTTTGTTGTTGTTTTTCCAATTTTATTTTTATTTTTAAAAGTTATTTAAATTGAAGAATAATTGATATGCAATATTGTATTAGTCTCAGGTGTATAGCAAAGTAATTATGTTCTCTCTCTGTGTATATGTATCTTTTCCCCAATTCTTTTCTTTTTTTCTTCATTTGTTTTTATTAGTTGGAGGCTAATTACTTTACAATATTGTAGTGGTTTTTGTCATACATTGACATGAATCAGCCATGGATTTACATGTATTCCCCATCCCAATCCCCCCCTCCCACCTCCCTCTCCACCCGATTCCTCTGAGTCTTCCCAGTGCACCAGGCCCGAGCACTTGTCTCATGCATCCCACCTGGGCTGGTGATCTCTTTCACCCTAGATAATATACATGTTTCGATGCTGTTCTCTCGAAAGATGGTAACAATAACCCTATATGCAAAACAGAAAAAGAGACACAGATGTACAGAACAGAATTTTGGACTCTGTGGGAGAAGGCGAGGGTGGGATGTTTCGAGGGAACAGCATCATAACTGTAGCTTTTACATAGATGCTTTTAATCAGACTGAGAAAGTTTCCTCTTACCTGTTATTTATTGAATATTTTTTATCATGAGTGTTAGGTTTTGTCAGATACTTTTTCTAAGTCTATTGAGAGGATCATGTGATTCTAAAAAATTCTATTGATATTATATGCTTAAATACTTGCTTTTCAGATGTTAAATCAACCTTACAGTCCTGGGATAAATCCCATGTGGTCATGGTATAGAATAATTTTTTTTACATTGCTAGGTTCAGTTTCCTAGCATTTTAGTTGAAGTTATTTTGTATTCTTTGTATCACTTCTCTTTTACATTCTACGGAAACATAACCATAGTATTCGTTGTTGTTGTTGTTCAGTTGCTAAGTCCTGTTCTACTCTTTGCGACCCCATGGACTGCAGCACAACAGGCTTCTCTGTCTTCCACGATCTCCCGGGGTCTGCCCAAGTTCATATCCATTGAGCTGGTGATGCCATCTAACCATCTCATCATCTGCCACCCTCTTCTCCTTTTGCCTTCAATCTTTCCCAGCATCAGCGTCTTTTCCAATGAGTTGGCTCTTCACATCCAATGGCCAAAGTATTGGAGCTTCAGCTTCAGCATCAGTCCTTCCAATAAATATTCAGGGTTGATTTCCTTTAGGATTTACTGGTTTGATCTCCTTGCAGTCCAAGTACAGTATTTCAGTCCATAGTATGGCAGTTCATATAATAGCATTTCTTTATTTCTCTCTTTATAATGTTGGATTACTGGAATGAAATGCTTAGTTCTGAACCTACTAGATAAATACAACTATTCACACTATTAACCTCTATTTTATTGTCACATTTCATTTGTTGTCAAAATGAAAGGCTATTTTTAAAATACAAGATGGGAAAGAAAGTCTGTTTTATTTATTTTTTATTGAGATAAACTCACACATAACACTAAATTAATTTCAGATGTACAACATAATGATTCAAAACTATATATTGTGAAATGATTACCACAATAAGTCTAGTTAGAGTCTATCACCAGGCATAGTTGCAAATTATTTTTTGTATGTGAGGAAAAGTTTCAAGATATACTCTCAGCAACTTTCAAGTATGTAATACAGCATTAGTAACTATAGTCACCATGTTATGAATTTCATCTCTAGGACTTATTTATTTTATAGCTGGAAGTTTGTATCTTATGATACCCTTGACACTTTTCACCCACCTCCCCTCCCACCTCTGGCAGTCACCAGTCTTTTCTCTGTATTTATGAATTTGGTTTTACAAATCTATTTTAAAATTTTAATATTTTTCCCAAGTTCTATTTGTAGTTGAATTGCTGCTGTTTTTCTTCTTCCCCCTGTAATTTAAATTTTTTTAATGTTTTCTTAAGATTTATTTTTTAATTGGAGGAAAATTGTTTTACAACATTGTGTTAAATTTTGCCATACACCAAGGCAAATCAGCCATAATTATACATATATCACCCCCTTCTTAAGCCCCCCTCACCTCCTCCATCCCACTCCTCCAGGTCATAATTTAACTTTTATTATTTTTTTCATCTTTGATTCAAGAATTGACTAAATAGTTCATTCTTTATGGGTGAAACTGATTTAGTAAGAATTGTAATCACATAACACTGTCTTCAAGTATAAGGATTTAAGGTGAGAACTCAAGTCTATAAACCTTCTGATTCTGTCTGCTCAATCAAGGATTTAATAGTTTACTCCCTACCTCTTTCACACTCCTTCTCTTTACCATTTAATGCCAATTATGTTGTGCTTCATTATCCTTGAGTGACTCATTTTTTCTCTCTTGCTTCTGGGCAGATATGCAATATACCTCTTGCAGTTAATATGATTTATAGCAGCTTTTTGTGTATAGTGACCTCTTGTGCCTCAAATAACAATTTAGCCAAAAGTGCAAAGACTACCACATTTATATATCTCTGATTTTAAACATGATTAAATCGTAGTCAATAGGTGTGAGCCTATTGTTCGGGATAGGACTTTGTATAACTGGTAACTGTGGCATTTTTCTCAAACATTACTTTTATCATGTCAAGTTCTTATCCTCAACATCTTCAATGATTTGTTCCTCTTACTTCTTTAGCTTGACCAAGGCCCTCCATATTTTGGTCTACCCTTTCTACATAAGTTCACTTACCATTATTTCCCACCACACATCATTTGTTGTAGTTTGGCTAACTTCTTCATTGTCCTAGAAGCACAGTGAATTCTCTTTTACCTCATTTTCCTTAGGTAGAATAATTATCCTCTCTTCCACACTAATCTAAACTCTGTGAGACCCAATCCAAACTTTAGTGATCCATGAAGGCATTCTAGACTGAATTGGCCCTCACTAATCTCCTCTGAACTGTAACACTTATAAGTGTAATACTAGATTTACAGTAATTACAATGTCCATCATTAGCTGTTATTTCACATGTGTTAGTATCGTCTTTCTCAGTATACTATATAGTCTCCTAGCAGAGTAATGATCCTGTCTGATGACTATGTTCTCCTTATAGAACATGATAGATAGGTGGTCAGTCAACTTTTCTAATTGATTAGAATGGGGTTCCAGGTGGCTCAGTGGTGAAGAATCTGCCTGCTAATGCAGGAGACTTGGGTTCAATTCTTGGGTTGGTTAGATCCCCTGGAGTAAGAAATGGCAACCCACTCCAGTATTCTCATCTGGAGAATTCCATGGACAGAGGAGCCTGGTGGGCTATGGTCCATGGGGTGGGAAAGAGTTGGATGTGACTTAGTGACTAAATATGTATGCACATAAAATATCCATTCCAAATTTTATTTTGCTGTTTTAAACAACCAGAATTTGATCACTGTTATAATCAGTTATGCCCAGAACTTATTTTCTCCTCTGTGCCTTTCACTCTTCAATTATCAAGTATATTTTAGTGATATGAGACTGAAACAATATACATACTGTGGTTACTACACAGTTCCAGGCCTCTATCTGAGTTTTCTGGTGCTGCTCTTTATCTTATAAGAACACTGTGATACCTGAAGCAGAGGTAACTTCCTAAGGCAGTTTAAGAAACAGCGATCTCTGCTATATTTAAAATGGATAACCATCAAAAACCTATTGTATAGCACATGGAACTCTGTTCAATGTCATGTGCCAGCCTGGATGGAAGGGGGGTTTGAAGAAGAATTGATACATGTATATGTATGACTAAGTCCCTTCACTATTCACCTGAAATTATCATAACATTAGTAATGGGCTGTATAGCCCAATACAAGATATCTTTGGTGTTACAAAAACAAAAGAGCAATTTCCCCTCATAAACAGTTTAATTGCTGCTCAAGATCAGGCAAATAAGTTCAGAATCTGACTAAATTATGCCAAGAGCCTAAAGCTTCTTGGGGAATAGCATAATAATTATGCTGTTGTTGGTGGTGATTGTGATATTAGCAATTTTAGGCTGAACAGTGAGTGTCACTATAAACCTAGAACGTGAACATTGTGGCATATGCAAAAACAGTGGATGGTGATCAGTGATGGAGGCAGCAAAAGAGGTCAGAACCCAGAAAATTAAGCTTTTGACTGAACCTAGGTCTGGTCAAAGGTTTGAGTCAGTTTAAGTAGGCATTTGGGGTTTCCCAGATGGCACTACTGGTAAAGGACCTGCTTGCCAATGCAGGAGATCATAAGAGTTGTGGGTTCCATTCTTAGGTCAGGAAGATCCCCTGGAGGAGAGCATAGCAACCCACTCCAGTATTCTTTCCTGAAGAATCCCGTGGACAGAGGAACCTGGTGGGCTACAGTCCACAGGGTCACAAAGATTTGGACATGACTGAAGCAACTTAGCACACACACAAGTAGGCCTCTGTGATCCAGACAATCCCCAGGGTCTGGTGGTTTGGACACAGCAGAAATCATAGAAATCCTCAAAAGAGCAACAAAGAGATCTTTAAGTTAAATCAGCATTTACTTCATTCAGAATCATTTCATTTATCTCTCATTAGGGTAAAAGCCAATCATAGTTCTAATTAGCTCAAGGCCCTGTAAAGCCTTAAGTGTCTAAATCTGCTTTTAGTGAGTCACAGAATAAAGATGATTCTTACAGTCTATCAAAAGAGCATTCTAATAACAGAATGTAAAGAAACTGATGCAAGCAATGCATATATTTAGGGTTTATGTGAAGTGAAACAAAATATATTGTAAATTAGAATGCAGAGCTTCTGCTTTGTAGGAAATCCAATGACTGTTGATTTTGATACTGCTGAAATAAGAATTTATTCATGCATATAGGTTCTGTTTGGTACAATTCACAGCTTAATTGATTAGCTTCCAATAAATCAGAAGAAAAAGAGGAAGGCAAACTCTAAGTAACAAAGAATCATTATAGCTTACTATTATTTTGGCATGAGGAGTAAATCTGTCTTAGGATTTCTTCCAGCATAGAAAAGTGGGCCATCTGAATGTTAAAGTCATGTCAGAGAAAATCAATAGATGACCTTTGCTGTATGTGATGTTATTCTTGTAGGGTCTGGCAGGGTAGACACTCTAGACCTCTCAGTGACTTGGCTTTTCAGCCAGTGAGATGACCGCTGATTCTCACAAGATGAGAAGTTGGTTATCAGTCTTAGATGTTTGGCAAACTTTATGAGTTCATGAATCCTTTGGCTAGGTCTTGGTGGCCTCATTTTTATTTTACTGATATCATTGCTTATGTTGTTCTCCCTTCCCCAAGTGCTCTCTCAGTTTCTAACAATACAAGTTCTGCTCATCCTTGAAGGCTCAGCACAAATCCAACTTTCCCACAAAGTGCCATGTGGTTATTCCTGTGCACACTGAGATCAGCTTGCTCTGATTCTATAGTTTACTTTGATAGTCAAATTACCCATCAGAATTCAGTCATTGTGGTCATCTTTCTTATTTCATTCAAATAAACTTTAAGTTGAATATTAAATCTCAGATATTTGTCTTGATGCTTCCACAGTTACCTAGTAACACTCTAGGTATGCAGCTACATCATATACACATAACATACTTATTATCTAAAACAAAACACCTTTGAGAGTAAAAGAGGGTGCCATTAAATAATTATTGTTGTCTTCCTTTGAGATGTATCAAAAAATAGGATGGTCTGCTAGATGAGTAAAGAGAGGAGAATGAATGAATAGACATGTGATAAAGCAAGTATAGTAAAATACTGATGGCAGATTTTAGATGGTGATCACTATGGCTATAAATTCACTTCAACTTTTCTGTATGTTTAGAAGATTTCATAGAAAATACTGAAAAAAATATAATTATGCTGTTACCAAGAGGGTAAACCAAGATATATGGTCACACTAGTCTGGAGTTCTTGCAGAACTGATTTCAAAAAGAAAAACATGATTACATAGAGTGATGGAAAAGAAGGAATAGGAAGCAGTATAGCTAGATGGATAACTATGATGTAAACCAGAAATCTGCAACCTTTTTGGCACCAGGAACCAATTTTGTGGAAGACAATTTTAACATGAACCAGGGCTGGGGGATGGTTTCGGGATAATTAAAGCATGTTACAATTATTGTGTACTTTATTTATAATCTGATGCCACCACTGATCTGACAGTTACTGATCAGCAGCCCAGAGGTTGGGGACCCCTGATATAAACTAATAGATAAATTTTAGAGCAAGGATTAGGAAGCTGGATTTAACATCAAGTGTAAGATTCCATTCTTCTGAAACAATGATGTAGAAGTTTTTGAGCATTACATTTTATCTTTTTCCCATTTATTTTTATTAGTTGGAGGCTAATTACTTACAATATTGTAGTGGTTTTTGTCATACATTGACATGAATCAGCCATGGGTTTACATGTATTCCCCATCCCGATCCCCCCTCCCACCTCCCTCTCCACCCGATTCCTCTGGGTCTTCCCAGTGCACCAGGCCTGAGCACTTGTCTCATGCATCCAGCCTGGGCTGGTGAACTGTTTCACTCTAGATAATATACATGTTTCGATGCTGTTCTCTCGAAACACCCCACCCTCGCCTTCTCCCACAGAGTTCAAAAGTCTGTTCTGTACTTCTGTGTCTCTTTCTCTGTTTTGCATATAGGGTTATCGTTACCATCTTTCTAAATTCCATATACATGCGTTAGTATACTGTATTGGTCTTTATCTTTCTGGCTTACTTCACTCTGTATGATGGGCTCCAGTTTCATCCATCTCATTAGAACTGATTCAAATGAATTCTTTTTAATGGCTGAGTAATAGTCCATGGTGTATATGTACCACAGCTTCCTTATCCATTCATCTGCTGAGGGGCATCTAGGTTACTTCCATGTCCTGGCTATTATAAACAGTGCTGCGATGAACATTGGGGTGCATGTGTCTCTTTCAGATCTGGTTTCCTTAGTATGTATGCCCAAAGGTGGGATTGCTGGGTCATATGGCAGTTCTATTTCCAGTTTTTTAAGAAATCTCCACACTGTTCTCCATAGCGGCTCTACTAGTTTGCAGTCCCACCAACAGTGTAAGAGGGTTTCCTTTTCTCCACACCCTCTCCAGCATATTTATTGCTTGTAGACTTTTGGATAGCAGCCATTCTAACTGGCGTGTAATGGTACCTCACTGTGGTTTTGATTTGCATTTCTCTGATAATGAGTGATGTTGAGCATCTTTTCATGTGTTTGTTAGCCATCTGTATGTCTTCTTTGGAGAAATGTCTGTTTAGTTCTTTGGCCCGTTTTTTGATTGGGTCATTTAGTTTTCTGAAATTAAGCTGCAGGAGTTGCTTATATATTTTTGAGATTAATCCTTTGTCTGTTGCTTCGTTTGCTATTATTTTCTCCCAATCTGAGGGCTGTCTTTTCACCTTGCTTATAGTTTCCTTTATTATGCAAAAGCTTTTAAGTGTAATTAGGTCACATTTGTTTATTTTTGCTTTTATTTCCAATATTCTGGGAGGTGGGTCATAGAGGATCCTGCTGTGATTTATGTCAGAGAGTGTTTTGCCTATGTTCTCCTCTAGGAGTTTTATAGTTTCTGGTCTTACATTTAGATATTTAATTCATTTTGAGTTTATTTTTGTGTATGGTGTTAGAAAGTGTTCTAGTTTCATTCTTTTACAAGTGGTTGACCAGTTTTCCCAGCACCACTTGTTAAAGAGGTTGTCTTTTTTCCATTGTATATCCTTGCCTCCTTTGTCAAAGATAAGGTGTCCATAGGTTCGTGGATTTATCTCTGGGCTTTCTATTTTGTTCCATTGATCTATATTTCTGTCTCTGTGCCAGTACCATACTGTCCTGATGACTGTGGCTTTGTAGTAGAGGCTGAAGTCAGGCAGGTTGATTCCTCCAGTTCCATTCTTCTTTCTCAAGATTACTTTGGCTATTTGAGGTTTTTTGTATTTCCATACAAATTGTGAAATTATTTGTTCTAGATCTGTGAAAAATCCCGTTGGTAGCTTGATAGGGATTGCATTGAATCTATAGATTGCTTTGGGTAATATAGCCATTTTGACAATATTGATTCTTCCAATCCATGAACATGGTATATTTCTCCGTCTGTTTGTGTCCTCTTTGATTTCTTTCATCAGTGTTTTGTAGTTTTCTATATATAGGTCTTTTGTTTCATTAGGTAGATATACTCCTAAGTATTTTATTCTTTTTGTTGCAATGGTGAATGGTATTGTTTCCTTAATTTCTCTTTCTGTTTTCTCATTGTTAGTGTATAGGAATGCAAGGGATTTCTGTGTGTTAATTTTATATCCTGCAACTTTACTATATTCATTGATTAGCTCTAGTAATTTTCTGGTAGAGTCTTTAGGGTTTTCTATGTAGAGGATCATGTCATCTGCAAACAGTGAGAGTTTCACTTCTTCTTTTCCTATCTGGATTCCTTTTACTTCTTTTTCTGCTCTGATTGCTGCGGCCAACACTTCCAAAACTATGATGAATAGTAGTGGTGAGAGTGGACACCATTGTCTTGTTCCTGATTTCAGGGGAAATACTTTCAATTTTTCACCATTGAGTGTAATGCTTGCTGTGAGTTTGTCATATATAGCTTTTATTATGTTGAGGTATGTTCCTTCTGTTCCTGCTTTCTGGAGAGAGTTAATCATAAATGGATGTTGAATTTTGTCAAACGCTTTTTCTGCATCTATTGAGATAATCATATGGTTTTTAATTCAATTTGTTAATGTGGTGTATTACATTGATTGATTTGCGGATATTAAAGAATCCTTGCATTCCTGGGATAAAACCCACTTGGTCATGATGTATGATTTTTTTAAATATGTTGTTGGATTCTGTTTGTTAGAATTTGGTTAAGAATTCTTGCATCTATGTTCATCAGTGACATTGGCCTGTAGTTTTCTTTTTTTGTGGCATCTTTGTCTGGTTTTGGAATTAGGGTGATGGTGGCCTCATAGAATGAGTTTTGAAGTTTACCTTCTTCTGCAATTTTCTGGAAGAGTTTGAGTAAGATAGGCGTTAGCTTGTCTCTAAATTTTTGGTCGAATTCAGCTGTGAAGCCATCTGGTCCTGAGCTTTTGTTTGCTGGAAGATTTCTGATTACAGTTTTGATTTCCTTGCTTGTGATCAGTTTGTTAAGATCTTCTATTTCTTTCTGGTTCAGTTTTGGAAAGTTATACCTTTCTAAGAATTTGTCCATTTCTTCCAAGTTGTCCATTTTATTGGCATAGAGCTGCTGGTAGTAATCTCTTATGATCCTTTGTATTTCAGTGTTATCTGTTGTAATCTCTCCATTTTCATTTCTAATTTTGTTAATTTGATTCTTCTCCCTTTGCTTCTTAATCAGTCTTACTAACGGTTTGTCAATTTTGTTTATTTTTTCAAAAAACCAGCTTTTAGCTTTGCTTATTGTTGCTATGGTCTCTTTAGCTTCTTTTGCATTTATTTCTGCCCTAATATTTAAGATTTCTTCCTTCTACTAACCCTGGTGTTCTTCATTTCTTCCTTTTCTAGTTGCTTTAGGTGTAGAGTTAGGATATTTATTTGACTTTTTTCTTGTTTCTTGAGGAAAGCCTGTAATGCCATGATCCTTCCCCTTAGCACTGTTTTTACAGTGTCCCATAGGTTTTGGGTTGTTGTGTTTTCATTTTCATTCGTTTCTATGCATGTTTTGATTTCTTTTTTGATTTCTTCTATGATTTGTTGGTTATTCAGAAGCGTGTCATTTAGCCTCCATAAGTTTGGATTTTTAATAATTTTTTCCTGTAATTGAGATCTAATCTTACTGCACTGTGGTCAGAAAAGATGACTGGAATGATTTCAATTTTTTTGAATTTACCAAGGCTAAATTTATGGCCAAGGATGTGATCTATTCTGGAGAAAGTTCTGTGTGCACTTGAGAAAAAGGTGAAGTTGATTGTTTTGTGGTGAAATGTCCTATAGATATCAATTAGGTCTAGCTGGTCCATTGTGTCATTTAAAGTTTGTGTTTCCTTCTTTTACAAGTGGTTCACCAGTTTTCCCAGCACCACTAGAACACTTTCTAACACCATACACAAAAATAAACTCAAAATGGATTAAAGATCTAAATGTAAGACCAGAAACTATAAAACTCCTAGAGGAGAACATAGGCAAAACACTCTCCGACATAAATCACAGCAAGATCTTCTATGCCCCACCTCCCAGAATATTGGAAATGAAAGCAAAAATGAACAAATGGGACCTAATGAAACTTAAAAGCTTTTGCACTACAAAGGAAACTATAAGCAAGGTGAAAAGACAGCCCTCAGATTGGGAGAAAATAATAGCAAATGAAGAAACAGAAAAAGGATTAATCTCAAAAATATACAAGCAACACCTGAAGCTCAATTCCAGAAAAATAAATGACCCAATCAAAAAACGGGCCAAAGAACTAAACAGACATTTCTCCAAAGAAGACATACAGATGGCTAACAAACACATGAAAAGATGCTCAACATCACTCATTATTAGAGAAATGCAAATCAAAACCACAATGAGGTACCATTACACGCCAGTCAGGATGGCTGCTATCCAAAAGTCTACAAGCAATAAATATGCTGGAGAGGGTGTGGAGAAAAGGGCACCCTATTACACTGTTGGTGGGAAAGCAAACTAATACAGCCAATATGGAGAACAGTGTGGAGATTTCTTAAAAAACTGGAAATAGAACTGCCATATGACCCAGCAATCCCACTTCTGGGCATACACACCGAGGAAACGAGATCTGAAAGAGACATGTGCACCCCAATGTTCATCGCAGCACTGTTTATAATAGCCAGGACATGGAAGCAACCTAGATGCCCATCAGCAGATGAATGGATAAGGAAGCTGTGGTACATATACACCATGGACTATTACTCAGCCATTAAAAAGAATTCATTTGAATCAGTTCTAATGAGATGGATGAAACTGGAGCCCATCATACAGAGTGAAGTAAGCCAGAAAGATAAAGAACATTACAGCATACTAACACATATATATGGAATTTAGAAAGATGGTAACGATAACCCTATATGCAAAACAGAGAAAGAGACACAGAAGTACAGAACAGACTTTTGAACTCTATGGGAGAAGGTGAGGGTGGATGTTTCGAAAGAACAGCATGTATATTATCTATGGTGAAACAGATCACCAGCCCAGGTAGGATGCATGAGACAAGTGCTCGGGCCTGGTGCACTGGGAAGACCCAGAGGAATCGGGTGGAGAGGGAGGTGGGAGGGGGGATTGGGATGGGGAATACGTGTAACTCTATGGCTGATTCATATCAATGTATGACAAAACCCACTGAAATGTTTTGAAGTAATTAGCCTCCAACTAATAAAAAAAAAAAAAAATATACAAGCAACTCCTGCAGCTCAATTCCAGAAAAATAAATGACCCAATCAAAAAATGGGCCAAAGAACTAAACAGACATTTCTCCAAAGAAGACATACAGATGGCTAACAAAGACATGAAAATATGCTCAACATCACTCATTATTAGAGAAATGCAAATCAAAACCACAATGAGGTACCATTACACGCCAGTCAGGATGGCTGCTATCCAAAAGTCTACAAGCAATAAATGCTGGAGAGGGTGTGGAGAAAAGGGAACCCTCTTACACTGTTGGTGGGAATGCAAACTAGTACAGCCGCTATGGAAAACAGTGTGGAGATTTCTTAAAAAACTGGAAATAGAACTGCCATATGACCCAGCAATCCCACTTCTGGGCATACACACTGAGGAAACCAGATCTGAAAGAGACACATGCACCCCAATGTTCATCGCAGCACTGTTTATAATAGCCAGGACATGGAAGCAACCTAGATGCCCATCAGCAGATGAATGGATAAGGAAGCTGTGGTACATATACACCATGGACTATTACTCAGCCATTAAAAAGAATTCATTTGAATCAGTCCTAATGAGATGGATGAAACTGGAGCCCCTTATACAGAGTGAAGTAAGCCAGAAAGAGAAAGAACATTACAGCATACTAACACATATATATGGAATTTAGAAAGATGGTAACGATAACCCTATATGCAAAACAGAAAAAGAGACACAGAAATACAGAACAGAATTTTGAACTCTGTGGGAGAATGTGAGGGTGGGATATTTCAAAAGAACAGCATGTATACTATCTATGGTGAAACAGATCACCAGCCCAGGTGGGAGGCATGAGACAAGTGCTCGGGCCTGGTGCACTGGGAAGACCCAGAGGAATCAGGTGGAGAGGGAGGTGGGAGGGGGGATCGGGATGGGGAATACATGTAAACCCATGGCTGATTCATATCAATGTATGACAAAAAAAATAATAATAATAATAAAAAAAGAAACTGAAAAAAAAAAAAAGAAAATGATTGGGATTTTTTTTTAATTGAGAATTTTTTCAGACTCTAAGTACTACTGTTGCTATTCTTTGCTATAAAATAACCTCAGTGGTATTCTGTCCTCCAAAAAAAAAAAAAAAAAGGTTCCTCCAGTCAAGGTCAAAAAAAAAAATAAAGTTTGTGTTTCCTTGTTCATTTTTTGTTTAGTTGATCTATCCATAGTTGTTAGTGGGGTATTAAAGTCTCCCACTATTTTTGTGTTACTATTAATTTCCTCTCTCATACTTGTTAGCATTGAGCATTGCATTTTAAAATGGGTCATAGGAGGGAGCTATAATATGATTAGGGAGGAGGACCAGCTAGGAAAAGATGTTACATTGGTTTTCAGTCTGGCATAATTGGTGTTTATGTAGCACCAAGCCAAACTACACAAAGGCCAGACCTCTGCAAAGCACATATCGTCAGAATGCAGACCTTTTGGTTTGTTGATTTCAGTAGTAGCAGTTGGCATATCAGGTGTTAAAGGTAGAGACATCTCAATGAGAATCCCCAGGAAATCCTGGCTCACTTGTTTCTTTACTTAACAGAGATATGTTGCTGAAAAGAAAATGTGGATTTTCCTTTTTTTTTTTTAAACCAGGCTCTGTTTTCCTAAGATCTATCCTAATGCTTCTGAAACTTGGCTTCACGTTATAATAATCCGTGTAGTTAAAAAAAAAATTACCAATGCCTCGGATCCACCCCCTAGAGATTCTAATTTAATTTGAATATACAGTGTGGCCTGGGCACCAATATTTTAAATATCTCTCCATATAATTCTAAAGTTTGAGAGCCACTGATTTTACTCTTAAAGATGTTGATAGATCTTTAATTCAAAGGAGCTCTTGACCAATGGATAGCTCCCAATTAGCTATGTGGAGGAGAGGGTTAGATGCATAGAGGGTGTTTTCCTGTTTCTGGGAGAGAAAGGCTAGAGGAAAGATAATTGTGAGAAATTTTGCTCCAGGGACCAGAATTTAAACTACAGCACTGCTTCTAACAATTTACATGCCTTAAGTTCTACCCCTACAATCCATAAATAATCAAAAACTGAATACATGTATAATCATTTTATTATGATAATACACTCCTTATTTTTTTCCATTCTGTATATTTGGATGTTTATTATTATTATTATTTTCAGTTTGAAGTCTACCTGTTGTCTTAGAGCATTATAAATCTAATTAGGCCAAGTAATGAAATACGACTTTATCCTCTCATGGCTAATAGTGGAAGAGTGGCTAGATGTGTTTGTGTGGAATACTGTGCTTTCTCATTTCACTTATGTGATAGAAATGTCTTAGGAAGTGGATAAAAGTAATGTTTTACTAGAAACTAAAAGCAGGAAGCAGATTGTAAGCAATCTGTTTTACGTGCCTTTATTTTTCTCCTCTCTTGATCAGGAAGAGCAGTCACTACTTATGTTATCTATTGCATGCATGTGCATGTGCTTGCTCAGTCGTGTCCGACTCTTTGTGACCCCATAGACTGTACCCTCCAGGCTTCTCTGTCCATGGGACTCTCCAGGCAATAGTGGGTTGCCATTACCTCCTCCAGGGGATCTTTCAGACCCAGGGGTCTCTTGTGTCTCTTGCATTGGCGGGCGGATTCTTTATCGCTCCCTGAGCCACCTGGGAAGCCCTGTATGAGCGCAAGACATGTGATTTCCCCAGCTGCCAGGTTCCGACCCACTGCCGGGCTCCTGGGCCTTCCTCTGGGTTTTTAAAGTTCCTGCGGCTACCCACTCTGGGGCTGGGGATTCCTCCACAGCGTCCTCAGACACTGTGATTTTGTTCCTGTTCAAGATGTTATCTATTACTCATCTATTATTGCCCACACCAGTGACATAAACATCTGCTTTGCAAGGTCCTGGTTATATGGCTGCAGGTTATCAGCTACCTGTGACTTGACTGGTTTGGTCCCTTGTCAAGTAGAGATGTCACTAGGTAGACAATATATTTGATTTGCTGGCCAGGATCTGGGGACTGTGGTTTCAAAACTCATTACTTCTTGTGAAATATCCAATGAAATTGTATTATGATGATTTTTTAACTTTTATAGGACCTCAAGCATTAGACTAGAAAATTTCTGTCTGTTACATTAGTGTCCATTTTATATTATCTTTAATCTGCCTTGAAGTGTCAGATTTATCTCCTCTCAGTATATTTTCAAAGCAATAGCCTGAGCTTTAATGGAATTAGGATTCATATATGAGAAATTAATGGCTTTGATATTGTGAAAACCCATTTTCTATTTTTCCTCTTTTTATTCTTTCACAGCTTGGTTTAGAGTTACTGCTCTAAACCTCATCGAATATTTATCAGGGAAGCTCAACTCTACATTTAATTGGCCTTGGATTTATTCAATTTAGCTATAATAATTTGATTTTATATAAAATATTCAATCATGCTTTTACCATATGGTGAACATCATTTATACATAAAAGCTACTTACTGTTCTACCTTTGGAAATTGTTAGAGAATCTCAGTAAGGGTTTTCTAGCCATCTGCTTGTTTTTCAAACCTTGTGCTAATGTAGACATCTGCAGTGGTGACTCTAAGGTTATTAAACTGCAGTGTCCAGTTGAATGCCCTTGTGCATAACTCTTTAGAAAGCAGGCCTGCATGAAAAGATCACTTCTCTTGCTTTGATCCTAAAGTGTCCCGAGGTGGATTTCACTGCCTAGGAGGGGTGTTTATACTTATCTCACGTTCAGCTAGCTATCCCTTCAAATAGGGTAGTACCCTTTAAGAAAATCAGTCAGACCCAAATGTTCCAAATAAATTAGTTGTGGTACAAGTGATCACATGACTGAAGTTTTCTTCATTTTTTGGGAAATAAGTTTCCACGGAATTTATCCAGAGTTTCCCCTGGTGCATTTAAATTATTTATTTTCAAATTTGTAATTGACAGAAAATGGAGGCAAGAAAATTTGGCAATCATTTATTGTGCCTTAGCCTACCAAAGTTCAGACATGGAAACGACCTCTGATGCTGTAATATAAACCAATGGGGAAATAATTTAATTTACAAAAATTCATTTTAGACTCAAATTTTCTGAAGCACACTTATTACACTGAGTGGTGAATATTTGTATTTGGACCAACAGGTTCTTCATTTTTTAATGAAATACTGCCTCCTTTAGCTAATAATTTAACTATTTTATTTAAAGGAAAAAGTATAGCAGGATTCATGTGTGATAATATCTATAATTTTTTGTTTGTAATATTCATAAATATTTCACATTTTGATGGCAATCAACTTAGTGAGATGTCAGCCAAGGGGCAAAGAAACGAGATCAAGGACACATTTTTGTTTTTGTTATTTCAGCCCTGAGGATCAGCAAAATGACTGAACATCCATGGACTGAAAGCTAAATTATTCAGTTATGAGAGTAACCTTCAAGTACTATAGTTAGGATTATCAATTTAGAAATTCAGTGCAGGAAAAAAAAATCACTTTTATATAATGAAATAGTATGGCAGATAGTGAGATTCCTGTAAATGTGTAATTCAGGACACTGTGCAGTTATTTTGATCTACTGAATCAATTGGTAAGAAAAAATAAGAGGTCATTTTCTCATTATGTCTAGAGATTTTCCAATCTCTCCATCACAAACTGCAGATCTCTGAAATAAATTGTAGGCACAGGGTAGTATTCTGGGTGGATGAGGAGAACAAGCAATTTAATGACAGTTTGTATGAATAAAATCTGAAGCAACACTCCTGAGCCTGATATAACCACAAAATCTATTTATTGCCAGCATAATCTTGGCAATGATGAGTTATGTTCATATTATTCAATGAGATGAAAGACGGGTCAACTAGTTTTTAAAATATATTTTTCTTGCTTTATAACATTTGGAATTTTTTTGCTGCTATTTCTCCAGGGCTTTCATTGACCTAACAATTGGGATATATTTTGAAGTAAATAACCATGAGGTTTAGTGGCCTAAAGGAAAGAAAGCACAAGGCTTCCTATACAGTCTTTTCATTTCACTAAATGTTGAGTGTGTTTGTCCACATGTGACTTAATTATATTTCTTTGGCCAATTGTAAATGCCTCAAGGCCAAACATCTCAGTTTTAGATTTATTTGAGATTTTGCAGTAATACTAGGTTAGCTCATAGTAGGCACTCAGTAAGTATATATCTGTGTCTGACTCTTTGCAACCCCATGGATTGTAGCCTGCCAGGTTCCTCTGTCCATGGAATTCTCCAGGCAAGAATACTGGAGTGGGTTGCCATTCTTTTCTCTAGGGTATCTTCCCTAGATCCAGGGATCAAACCTGGGTCTCCTGCATTTCAGGCACAGTCATTACCATCTGATCCACCAGGGAAACCCCATCTATTTCATAACAATATGTAAATGAGCCTTATATTGACTAGGACAGTGCCAAGTTCATGGAACACATGCAGATTTGATTTTTTAAAAAATAGTAAACCCAATCATTCATTGCTTTGAGATTTTACTTGACATTCCAAAGGCATATGTTCAGGTTAACTGCTCACCACTTCAGAAAGTACATCTGACATTTTATCCCCAAACTTTTGATGCTTAACTGTTTTTAACCCCCAAGGAAGAACTTTGGCCTATGGAGGCCTATGGAGGCCTATGGAGACCTATGAGGCAAGGAAAACTTCTTTTGATATGGCTACAGAATCTGGCAGGAGCATTCACTTTTATATTTCAAAGGCAATTAGGGGATGGTGGAAGCAACAGTTGAATTTTTTTTTTTTTTAACGTGACTTCAATTTGACACATTTCAATGCCAATTCTAAGTGTCTTTTCTGAATCTAGCTGACTTGCTTGGAATATACCAATTTAAATGAGGCCTGTTATTCTGCTTATAAATTTTATAGAAATATAGACAAATTACTTTCTTCTTAGAATCTGCTTGAGACCAGCTTAAACAGTTGAGTAGTAGCTGGCATGATTCATTAAAGGACTTAATTGACCTTGAAATGCAATGAGTTGTGTGTGTATATTTAGTCTCAGTTTGAGGTGTCATGTTTACTTTGGGTGCCTCTTTTCAAAGTTCTTAAATATACAATAATACATTTTTCAAAGTTATGATTGCTCTTATGTTCCCTCTTTAAGGGCACTTGTTTGCTTCAGACTTTTTTTTTCTGCTTCTTATGATTTTGATTTCCCAATTTTTTTTTTAACATTTTTATTATTCTTATACAAAGGTAATTGAAATTGGTTTAGAGAGCCTTTTAAAGAACACTTTTCAAGCTCAGGTTTTACCTCTCTCTGATTGAAAACCACAGTGGAGCAATGGACAGAAAGTAAACACTTTGGCTTATATAGTAATAATTACCACTTTAAAATTTTTAGAATTATCATTAATTCAAAGAAACTTCAAATGCTCTCTGGTTACACAGCATAAAATTTTAGGACTGCAAGAGACTTCCTATGGCCATTTGGTACTTCTGGATGCTTAATAGCCTCTGAGCTTTCCTTTAGCCCAAGGTGCAAACGGATCCTGCTGCTTGCTTCATTGGGCTTGAAAATAGTGGGCAAAAGAAAATCTTGTGCAAACACAGTACATAAAGTCTTTCATATATAGATAACTTTTACAGACTTCCTTTCTGTAGAGTGTCCCGATTTTCCAGCAGTTGGGTGGATTGTGCTGAACCAATGGTACTCTCTTGTCTACTGCCTCTTTAGACTTAGGATGCATATTTCTAAGAAAGCTGATGACTGAAGTTCAGAGATTCAGATCCAAATTGGAGAGAGGAGCAGAGGAATCCAAGCCTATGCCGGAAGCAAACAAACAGCGTTGGCCTCATGTAGAGCAGGTGCGTGGTTCTTGGGTTGGCATGTGTGCTCAGTTGTGTCCAACTCTTTGTGACCACATAGATTGTAGCTAGCCAGGCTCCCCTGTCCATGGAATTTTCCAGTCAAGAATAGTGGAGTGGGTTGCCATTTCCTTCTCCAGGGAATCTTCCTGACCCAGGGATTGAACCCACGTCTCCTGCATTGGCAGGCAGATTCTTTACCACTGAGCCACCTGGGAAGCCATTGAAAACATACAAAAAGGTAAGTTACTTGGTGAAGGCCACCTAGGAGAATTGACCTATTATGAATATGTTTTGAGAACCCTGTCAGTATTGTCTGTAAAGCCAAAGCCCCCCAAGAGGTATTTGAATAAACAAATAAATAGAGATTAACACATAGATTAAACTTGAGACCATTCCTTTTATTTCCTGGATGATACTGAAGATAATCTAAATAAAATATTTTTATAAATATTTAAATACATTCAAAACCAGCAGTAGTTCATAATATTCGCCCCTTTCAAAGTACAGTCATTCTTTCTATTTTCTCCCCAAAGCAATGGAGACTGCTTCAAGTGTACTCAGTCCACATTTCTGCCTTCCACATTTTCAAGTTTCATCGTCTCCTAACCCATTTCCACCCCTACCACTGATCCCTTTGCATACAGCAAACACATTCACTCATTCATTATCCTGCATTCTGGTTCTCAACATAGAGTATACCCCAACCCAAGAGGGCTTCTGTGGTGGCTTAGCTGGTAAAGAATCTGCCTGCCAATGCAGGAGACACAAGAGACATGGGTTTCTGTTGTTTCCATTCCTCCTGGAGAAGGAAATGGCAACCCATTCCAGTATTCTTGCCTAGGGAATCCCATGGATAGAGAAGCTTGGTGGGCTACAGTCCATAGGGTCACAAAGAATCAGACATGACTTAGTGACTGAGCAAGCAAGCTCAGTGGCAGATCTATCATTCTCAGAATATAAGATTAAACAATAAATGCTGTTTATTTATGCATTTGTTTGCTTATTCATTCAACAGGTATTGAGAACCTCGTGTGTGTGCCCAGCACTTCACAGTACAGTTTATTCATTCAGAACATTTATTGAGCACTACTCTGTACTGTTAAAATCAGTAAATAGTATCAATATCTCTCTCTTTTTAAAATCTCTCAGCCTCTCTCTGCCTTTTAAACTTTACTTTGTACTTCTTTAAAGACCCTGATGCTGGGAAGGATTGAAGGTGAAAGGAGAAGAGGGTGGCAGAAGATGAGATGGTTAGATAGCATCACTGACTTAATGGACATGAATTTGAGCAAACTCTGGGAGATAGTGAAAGACAGGGAAGCCTGGCATGCTGCAGTCCATGGGATCGTAAAGAATGGGACACAACTTATTGACTGAACAACAATCTAGATTTAGCCATTAGAATTAATTTCAAAGTTTTCTTATATGTAGATGAGCTATCATTTGCACATAAATAAATAAAACAATATATGTGGAATCACTTTAAAAATTATAAAGCGGTGTATACATGCAGAGTGGTATTATTATTATTTGTAGTCACTTATCATCTTTGATGGGACAGTGATGAACTGCTCACATATAATTAAAGAGTGATCAGATTTGCTCACACCATAAAGTAGGATGGATCAGAAAGAATGTGAAAAATGAAAATTAAAAAAAAAAAAGATTTCTCATCTCTCTAGTCTCTCATTTCATTGTACCAAGTCTCATTTGCTTTGGGAGTGATTGTTAAGCCTCCCTCTGGGTTACAAGTAATCTTTTAACTGTGTCTATTGATGCCACTGTTACAGAACCCCTCTGGCTTTCTTTTACATGTTTTATTCTATAAAGGGATTTTTTTTAAAGATCTATCTCTAGCCCTTTCCCCATGAACTGGGTAGATTGGATTGCTTTTGCAGGGCTGAATTTTCAGTAGTATTTGAGCAGTACTGAAGTTAAATGCTTGCAGGGAACCCCCACTGAATTGTAAATGTCCTGATCCCCAGAGTGTAGCTCAGTACACCTCTAAAAGCAGTCAATTATTTTTCATTAAGCAGTGATTTGATTAGATAAAAATAAAAGTTGCTTGAGCAAACAAATTTATGCAAATTCCCATACCACTAATCTGCATGTGAAATATAAAAGTGTGATTCCAAGCCATGTGCACCCACATTGAAGTTTAATCAGGTACAGATATTAATGGAAAGACTAAAGCTTTTAACAAAAGTCACAGCTGTTTGAGGTTTGTAAAATGTTGCAAAGAAAGCTTTAATATATTAATGATAATTTTGGTGTTTTCAGACTAAACAAAATCTTTTTTTTAGAAGGAAATCCCAAACAAGACAATTCTTTAGTGGTACTAGAAAAATACAGACAAAGAAACATTGGGGTAAATGATTTGGCTGATTTAATAGAAAGGTGCAACTGAGTTGTTTGCAATGTATCACCCAAGGAGGGGTTTTCTTTATTAAGAATTTTACTTTATACTCAAGGACAATTTTAATTGTTCTAGGCATGGAGTGAATATTAAACACCTAGAATGGTGTCTAGCATATAATAGCTTAAGAATGTTTGTTAAAATTTTTCTTAATTCATGTTGATTAATTACATTTTAAATATTATAAAAGCCATGTTATCAACTTTCAAGTAAATGAAAACTGTGCACTAAACTTTACAATGAGAAGGAAGAGAAAAATAATATTTATTGAATACTAGGAATTTTTATTAATTAGCCTCACAACACATGAAATAACAGCCCACTTCTAGAGACAAAAAAGCTGAGCCCATAATGAGTTGAACACATGACCGATTTGTATAGTAGTTTGTCTCGAAGTTCCTATTTTTTCCTCTGTATCACAGTATACATGTTATTCCATTCTGTAACTCAGAGAATGTGTGGGTCCTTCTAGAAAGCCAACTGTGTTACATTTGGCAACCAGTATCAAGTTTATCTGAGAACCTAAGATTCTAAATCAGAACCCCACAAATCTTTGAAACTAAAGTATGAACTTCCAAATGTAGAGAAGACACTATAGTGGAGGATTAAGCTCTGTCAATGCCTTTGTGTTCTTCAGGATAGTGATCTGAAAACCATCAGCATGATGGAATGAATTAGGGCTTATTTCTGAAACTTGTTATTTAAAATTGAACATGATAACATCATGCATTGTTGTTGTTGTGCAGTCACTCAGTTATGTCCTAATGTTTGCGACCCCATGGACTGAAGCACGCCAGGCTTCTCTGCCCTTCACCATCTCATGGAGCTTGCTCAAACTAATGTTTGAAGGACAGGGAAGCCTGGCAAGCTGTAGCCCATGGGGTCACAAAGAGTTGGACACACTGAATGACAGAAAAACAAATGCTCAAACTCATGTCCATTGAATTGATGATGCCATCCAACCATCTTGTCCTCTGTTGTCCCATTCTCCACATGCTTTCAATGTTTTCCAGCATCAGGGTCTTTTCCAATGAATCAACTCTTTGCATCAGGTGGCCAAAGTATTGGAGCTTCAGCATCAGTGCTTCCAGTGAATTTTAAGGGTTGATTTCATTTAAGATTGACTGGATTGATCTCCTTGCTGTCCAAGGGATTCTCAAGAGTCTTCTTCAGCATCACAGTTCAAAAGCATCAATTCTTTGGTGCTTAGCCTTCTTTATGGTCCAACTCTCACATCAATACATGACTAGCAAACATCATAACTTTGACTATAAGGACCTTTGTTGGCAAAGTGATGTCTCTGTTTTTTAATATGCTGTCTTGGTTTCTCATAGCTTTTCTTCCAAGGAGCAATCCTCTTTTAATTTCATGGATGCAGTCACTGTCCGCAGTGATTTTGGAGCCCTATAAAATAGTCTGTCACTATTTCTACTTTTTCCCTATATACTAGCCATGAAGTAATGGAACTGGATGCCATGATCTTCCTGTTTTGAATATTAAGTCTTAAGCCAGCTTTTTCACTCTCCTCTATCACCCTCATCAAGAGGTTCTTTAGTTCCTCTTCATTTTCTGCCATTAGAGTGGTGTCATCTGCATATCTGAGGTTGTTGATGTTTCTCTTGGAAATCCTGAGTTCAGCTTGTGATTCACCCAGCCCAGCATTTCACATGATGTACTCTGAATATAAGTTAAATAAGCAGTGTGACAATATACAGCTTTGACATATGCCTTTCCCAATTTGGAGCCAGTCCATTGTTCCATGTCTGGATCTAACTGTTGCTTCTTGATCTGCATACAGGTTCCTTAGGAGGCAGGTAAGGTGGCCTGGTATTTCCATTTTTATAAAGAATTTTCCCCAGTTTGTTGTGAACTACACAGTCAAAGGCTTTAGCATAGTCAGTGAAGCAGAAATAGAGTTTTTTTTTTTTTTTTTAATGGAATTTGGTTGCTTTTTCTATGATCCAACGGATGTTGGCAATTTGATCTTCACCCATCAGTTCAATTCAGTCACTTAGTCGTGTCTGACTCTTGCGACCCCATGGACCACAGCACGCCAGGCCTCCCTGTCCATCACCAACTCCCAGAGTTTACCCAAACTCATGTCCATCAAGTCGGTGATGCCATGCAACTATTTCATCCTCTGTCATCCCCTTCTCCTCCTGCCTTCAATCTTTCCCAGCATCAGGGTCTTTTCCAGTGAGTCAGCTCTTCACATCAGGTGGCCAAAGTATTAGAGTTTCAGCTTCAGCATCAGTCCTTCCAGTGAATATTCAGGACTGATTTCTTATAGGATGGACTGGTTGGATCTCCTTGCAGTCCAAGGGACTCTCAAGAGTCTTCTCCAACACCACAGTTCAAAAGCATCAATTATTTGGCCCTCAGCTTTCTTTAGAGTCCAACTCTCACATCCATACATGACTACTGGAAAAACCATAGCCTTCATCCATGGCAGGCCTGAAAAATTAAAAAGTATGGTTTAATGCTCAAGTTTTCTGTGCTTATAAAAGGTAGAGAGCTGAGTCCTCCAGATCCATCCCTATCTATTTTCAGTGTAAGCACAGAGTGATAAGGTGGGTAATATCTGGGCTCAGATCTGATGTGGCTTTCATACTTTGATAGAAACAATCTACTGAAGTGGAAAGAAAATGAGGGACCCAGGATTAAGCTATTGTGATTCAGATAATTGAGAAGACAAAAATCTTCCTCTTTTATACCAATGCCACTTTTTATCTCAAAAATATAGACTTCTAAGTCCTAACTCCTTATCTAAGCATGTGATGCTCTAATGATCAGGCTTGAATTTACCTTGAAGGGGTAATTTAGGTTTTGGTTCTTCTTCATCACGAAGAAACTCTTTCTTTCTTTTTTTTTTTTTCTATAAAATATATTATTTTAATTTTTTTCCATACAACATATTTCTATTCTTTTTTTTTTCATTTATTTTTATTAGTTGGAGGCTAATTACTTTATAATATTGTAGTGGGTTTTGTCATACAATTGAACGATAGTTGCTTTATAGAATTGTATTGGTTTCTGCTAAACATCAACATGAATCATCAATAGGTATACATACATAACCTCCCACTTGAACCTCCCTCCCACATTCCTCCCCATCCCACCCCTCTAGGTTGTCACAGTGCCCAGTGGGAGTTCCATGAGTCATACAGCAAATTCCCATTGGTGATCTAGTTTACTTATGGTAATATAAGTTTCTATGTTGCTCTCTCCATATATCCCACCCTCTCCTTCCTCCCCACCCCACTGTGTCCCTAAGTCTGTTCTCTATGTCTGTGTCTCCATTGCTGCCCTGCAAATAATTTCATCTTTCTAGATTCCATATATATGCATTAGTACACAATATTTGTTTTTCTCTTTCTGACTTACTTCCCTCTGTATAATAGGCTCTGTGTTCATCCACCTCATTAGAACGAATTCAAATGCATTTCTTTTTTTCCATTTATTTTTATTGGTTAGAGGCTAATTAATTTACAATATTGTAGTGGTTTTGCCATACATTGACATGAATCAGCCATGGATTTACATGTATTCCCCATCCCGATCCCCGCTCCCACCTCCCTCCCCACCGCATCCCTCTGGGTCTTCCCAGTGCACCAGCCCCAAGTACTTGTCTCATGCATCTAACCTGGCCTGGTGATCTGTTTCACCCTTGATAATATACATGTTTTGATGCTATTCTCTCAAAACATCCCACCCTTGCCTTCTCCCACAGAGTCCAAAAGTCTGTTCTGTACATCTGTGCTTCTTTTTCTGTTTTGCATATAGGGTAATCGTTACCATCTTTCTAAATTCCATATATATGCATTAGTATACTGTATGGTGTTTATCTTTCTGGCTTACTTCACTCTGTATAATGGGCTCCAGTTTTATCCATCTCATTAGAATTGATTCAAATGAATTCTTTTTAATGGCTGAGTAATATTCCATGGTGTATATGTACCACAGCTTCCTTATCCATTCGTCTGCTGATGGGCATCTAGGTTACTTCCATGTCCTGGCTATTATAAACAGTGCTGCGATGAACATGGGGGTGCACGTGTCTCTTTCAGATCTAGTTTCCTCGGTGTGTATACCCAAAAGTGGGATTGCTGGGTCATATGGCAGTTCTATTTCCAGTTTTTTAAGAAATCTCCACACTGTTCTCCATAGTGGCTGTACTAGTTTGCATTCCCACCAACAGTGTAAGAGGGTTCCCTTTTCTCCACACCCTCTCCAGCATTTATTGCTTGTAGACTTTTGGATAGCAGCCATCCTGACTGGCGTGTAATGGTACCTCATTGTGGTTTTGATTTGCATTTCTCTGATAATGAGTGATGTTGAGCATCTTTTAATGTGTTTGTTAGCCATCAGTATGTCTTCTTTGGAGAAATGTCTGTTTAGTTCTTTGGCCCATTTTTTGATTGGGTCATTTATTTTTCTTTTTATGGCTGAGTAATAGTCCATTGTATATTTGTACCACAGCTTCTTTATCCACTTATCACAAAGAAACTCTTTCTAAACGTCTCCTAAAACTTTCCTTCTTTGCTCATACCCCCCCCCCCCATTTTGGGATGTTCTCCTTCTACTCCTCTTCCATTCCTCACTCCAACCATATATGAATCTTTTCCTTCAATGTCCAACTCAAATCTCATCTCCACAGACTCTTGTTTGAAACTTACGTTCACAGTAATTCTCCTTTCTTTGTATTCCTGTAATATTGTCTTTTAAATTACCTCTGCCTTCCCCTCCTTCCCTCCTGCCTTTCTTCTTTCTTTCTCCCCTCACCCCCCTCTCTCACTGGCTTGTTTATTTCCTTCCTTCAATAATTATTTGCTGTGTGTGCTTGCTCAGTCACTTCAGTCATGTCCGACTCTTTGTGACCCCATAGGCCATAACCCACCAAGCTCCTCAGACCATGGGATTCTCCAGGAAAAAATACTGGACTGGGTTTCCATGCCCTCCTCCAGGGGATTTTCCCAACCCAGGGATCAAACCCAAGTCTCCTGCATTGTAGGCAATTTCATTACTGCCTAGTGTTTGCAAATCTGTACATATTTCAGGGAACGCAATGTTTGTCTCAAGCAGACACAGGTTTTGCTTTTATAGAGGTGACGCTTAAATAGAGCAGACAGCTACTGACAGAAACAGCTCATAGTTGCTCTGAAGTAAAAGAACATGCCTGTAAGAGAATAGCTGACAAAAGGAAGGCTTTGAGTAAGAAAAGTAGAGGCAAGCACAGAGAATGCCTCCTGAAGAATTGATTACTAAATTGAACGCTGAAGTTTGAGTAGTCGTTAAGGTTGAGGGGGTAGAGCCTAGGAAGAACATGATAGGCATGGAAATTGCATATGGAAAGGTCTTATTATTAGAGAAGGATTGGGGTGAGTTCAAGGCAATCAAAAAATGTCAGTGACCTTTGTCTATAATGTACTTACATGACTCATTTTTATTTTGCTTGCACTGTCTCCTCAAATATATTATATGGTACTTTTACACAGGGTTGATTTGTTGTATTTATTTTTACCTAATTCTTTTCAAAGGACTTTAATGATCATTGAGTCCAAACTCCAGTATGCCCTAAAAGTCTCAGTGATTTGTTGAAGGTCATACTGTGGTGGTAGTGGTAAAAAAATCCACCTCCCAATTCAGGAGATGGAGGAGACTCAGTTTTGATCCCTGGATCAGGAGGATCCCCTGGAGAAGGAAATGGCAACTCACTCCAGTATTCCTGCCTGGAGAATCCCATGGACAGAGGAGCCTGGCAGGCTCCAGTCCATGGGGTTACAAAGAGTCAGACTCAACTGAGCGATTGAATACACACACACACACACACACACACACACAAGCATGGATCTCCTGTACATCCCCTCCCCATATCGAATGGTCTTTCACTGAAATTATTATTTCTAAATTTGTAAATAGGCAAACTTGTAAATATATCTGGAATAAGCCTCTGCATGTGCAAGATGGTTGAGAAATGGTTTCCTTTATAGCTGGTAACTATGTGATCATCTTTTGAAGACAGGTGGGCAGGAAGGTATAGAATCAAATATTTTGTTACCTTTCTTCTATAAAATTCTTGCATGTACAGTTTATGCTTAGACCAGAGAAGCACATATTAGGGAGGGAATTTGTATTTGTAAAGGATCCTGATAACTAAGCTTTGCAATACATAGGATAAGGACTCAATCTTTGAAAAAAAATCTGTATGAAATAAGAGATGAAGGACATTTTAAGGATGAGAATTCATAAAGTCTTGGACTTAATCTTGTTCCAGTTAAACATCATGAGACTGAAAATGTGAAAATATAAACAATAATTTCATTCAAGCTGCATTGGTGTGACAATTTAAAAAACATGGTGCTAAAAGTGTTTGATATTCTACTCATCCACAGGTGTGGATTTATGTCTCTTCCTCTTGAATCTGGGATATGTGGTGGCTTTGACCAATAGATTACAGTGAAAATGAAACTATGCCAGTTTCTGGGCCTAGTCTTTAAGAAACTTATAGCTTTCACTTTCTTACTACTATTAGGAAGCACATTCTTATAACTTGGCCATCGTGCTGTGGAAGAATCCAAGCAGGTCATGGAAAGGCCCATGTGGAAAAGACCCAAGACCTCTTGCTCACAGACCTGAGTTAGCTTTCAGTAGCCACTTATCATCCATGTAAATGAAATATCTTTAAAGTAGATCTTGCAGTCCCCAGTTGAGCCACCTCAGCTGACAGATCATAGAACAAGTTATTCTTGCCAAGATCTGCCAAAAATTACAGATTCATGAGGAAAGTAAAATATTTTTGTTCAAAATAACTAAGTTGCAGAGTAGCTCATTAGACAGTAATTTATAATTAGTACATTTTGGAAAGATCTTTCTACTGAGCACTGGGCAAGTTAGAAAGATCTCAGTTCTCATAAAAGGCCTTTCAGTTTTAAAAGTAGGAGGCAAATTGAAGAAGAACAACCTGGTAAATTGAAAGAACACCAAAACATATTCATCAATCAGAGGGAACAATCATGGGCTTCCAGGGAAATGGTAGCAGTAAGGATTTGATTCAGGGTGAATAGATGAAAAGTATAGAAGAACTAGAAAGCATTTTTAGAATTCTAGGAGAGTAGAATTAGAACTGGGGCTTTCTTCTGGCTCAGATGGTAAAGAATCCACCTGCAATGCAGGAGACCCAGGTTTGATCCCTGGGCCGGAAAGATCCCCTGGAGAAGGGAATGACTACTCACTCTTGTATTCTTGTCTGGAGAACTCCATGGACTGAGAGGCCTGGAAGGCTACAGTCCATAGGGTTGCAAAGACTTGGACATAACTGAATGACTAACATTTTCACTTTTACCAGACTAACAATTTCAGAGGTAGAGCTGTGCAAGAAGGAAAATTATCTGTTTAAGTACATAGGTAAATAGCATAAGGCCAAACACCAAGTCACCAGCAGGGAGGTGAATGCCTGATGTCCCTGAATATCTGGCTGCACCTTTGTAGTGTCTCTTCTTCTACCTGACTCTGGCTTGCAATTTAGCCCTGCATGGCTACCCCATCTGTTTTCCTACCGGGTCTTGACAGGTATTTTTCAAGCACCCTAGGGGCCATGATGGTTTCAGTTTGCACAACCTGGTTGAGATCCCTTTTAGTCCATGTATCTGAGCTTGAAAATTACCAAGATGAAAAACAGTCAATATTTCAAAGTTGCATGTCAAATACAGGGTTGGAAGTTTGAAAGTACGTTTGCTTACACATGCATAAATTTACCTTCAGTTACATGCAATGACAATTTCTCCGTGAACTGTTGGCGGAGTGAGGATGAGTTGACGTAATTTAGAGTCAGAGTTGAGGGTAAACCAGCTCCAAAATAGTCTTTCTTCATTTAGAAAAGGTGGAATGTATGTTCCTTTTTTTTTTTTTTTTAACATTTTAAGATAACAGGATTAGCCAGAAGGTTTAATCCAGAGACTGTCCTCAGGCAGGATACATTATTGTTCTATAATCCTAAGGAATGTAGAGGAAAAAAAGTTTGTCCTTTCTTTTTTTTTTTTTTTTTAATTTTTTTATTAGTTGGAGGCTAATTACTTCACAACATTTCAGTGGGTTTTGTCATACATTGATATGAATCAGCCATAGATTTACACTTATTCCCCATCCCGATCCCCCCTCCCACCTCCCTCTTCACCCGACTCCTCTGGGTCTTCCCAGTGCACCAGGCCCGAGCACTTGTCTCATGCATCCCACCTGGGCTGGTGATCTGTTTCACCATAGATAGTATACATGCTGTTCTTTTGAAACATCCCACCCTCACATTCTCCCACAGAGTTCAAAAGTCTGTTCTGTATTTCTGTGTCTCTTTTTCTGTTTTGCATATAGGGTTATCATTACCATCTTTCTAAATTCCATATATATGTGTTAGTATGCTGTAATGTTCTTTATCTTTCTGGCTTACTTCACTCTGTATAATGGGCTCCAGTTTCATCCATCTCATTAGGACTGATTCAAATGAATTCTTTTTGACAGCTGAGTAATATTCCATGGTGTATATGTACTTCCTCCTTGAGAATCCCAGGCCCCTCTCTCCTTGGGGATCCCTAGACTTCTTATCAACCTGCCTAGGAAATGACTCTCTCATTACCCCCTTTTCTTTTAGGAGAATTATGTTGTTAAGGGAAAGGGGCGTCATTTTCATTCCATAAGTATTTCCTGCTGTTTAGGGGCGTGGTCCCTAAATTGTTGAGGCAACATATTCTCCTAACCCTCATATTGAGGGTCTCTGATCCAGGGCTCCAAGTAATAGTTGGAGGAGGCTGTGGCACTCGTAGGAGCTTGGACAACCATTTGTAACTTAAAAGCTTTTAGACGTTTAGAAAACCCCATTATACAGTTACAAATGTAAGGCAAAATAGTCATTAAACCAAGTTAAAATCAAAATGAAAAGTCACATTATGTCCATAGTTACATCAGTCCATCTTAAGGTTGTTTGATGTCATCAGTTTAAGAAGAGGCATCACATGCATTTCTTGTTGAAGGTATTTGCAGACTTGGAGAAAGTCTTTTCCTCGAAGTGGAGATGTCCACCATGGGAAGCCTTCCACTGATGAAGAGGGGAGCGCTCCACAGACCCAGCAGTTAGACGGATTATGAAATGCAGCGTAGGAGTGAGCCCAGGACAGGAAGGCATTGTCTTGAGGATCAAATGGCAGACTCAGGATTTTTGAGTCAGCAGAAGTAGGCTCACATATATTATCAGGCCCATCTTTTGGCTCGTCCAGACAGTCCCATTATGGAAGTGGATTGGGAAGAAAGTGGGCCAGGAGATTCAGTAAGCATGGAGTAAGTTGCCCCAGTATCTAAAAGGAAATCGACAGATTTGTCCCCCACAGTTATTAATACCCAGCGTTCCCTGGGTGTAATTAGGACAGGAGCTTGTGTGGGGACCCCCGGGCACCTTCAGTCCTGATTGTCTTGAGAGTCCGACCCCTGAAACCTACGCCTCTGGGGGCAGTCTCTCTTCCAATGTGGTCCTTTGCAGACTGGACATGGAGCCGGGGGCAGCTTAAATGACTGAGGGCAATTCTGCTTGAGATGCCCCTCCTTTCCATAATAATAACAAGCCCATTCCTTTTCACCTGGGTCCCTCAGGGCATTTTTCTCAGGCTGTTCTCATAGCCATTGCAAGGGCTTCCGCCTGTTCCTTTGTCTTTTTCTGCCTTTCTTTTCCTCATATTTTCTACCATAATAGACTGTCTGAGCCAGTTGTAATAGATTATCTAAAGACTGATTTGGTGCATATGCCCATTTTAATAGCTTACGGTGGATATCTGGAGCTGACTGAGTGAGAAATCTCTTTTAAGATCACTTTTCCCTCTTCACTTTCGGGATCAATCTCAGTGAATCTGTGAAGGGCTTCTCTCAGTCCATCTAGGAATTTACCAGGAGCTTCCTTTTCCTCCTGTTCTATGTCTGCCAATTTGCCATAGTTTAAAGACTTAGTACATGCCTGCCTGAGTCCTTCAAGAATACATCTGACAAAATGACTCTGATCTCATCTTCCTTTAGCTGTGTTGTAGTCCCAGTCTGGTTCTGTAGTTGGGACTGCCTGATTCCCAGTGGGGAGGGTGGTTGTCTCATCCTCCCTCATCCCTACTGATTCATTACCAAGCCATTCATCTCCATAAGCAACCACTTTTCCCAAAACTCTGAGTTTTTGAGTCAGGAGTCAAGTGTTTGTCCCAAGATATACATCACATCCTTCCAAGTAAGGTCATAAAGCAGAGTAACACCTTTAAAAGCTCTAATATATTTTTCTGGGTCCTCTAAACAGTCTCCCAGATCCTCCTTGATTCTTTGTATTTCTTGATAAGGAAAAGGCTTATTAACTCTCATAGACTGATTATTTCTCCCAGTGGGTGCTTCATGAAGAGATAACAGCTTGTGTGGCTGTTCCTCAGTCTCTCTGACTGCTCTGTGCATATGATCCCAGGGATAGTTTGGAGAAACCTGCTTTTCTTTATCACTTTGTCTCCTGTCCTCCATCTCATCTAGCAAAGTAGGAGGACAGGAGGGAGCTGAAGGTGTCACACCCAAATCTATACCCTTAGGACATGCATCTGGCATATTTCACAGAGAGAAAAAGGGCAACACATATGCTACTTCTACCCATTTCCCTTGTTTTCTACAGAACCCATCTAATTGTAGAACAGTATTATACTTAAGAGACCCTCCAACCGGCCACCATTCACTGTCCTCCAATGGATACCGTGGCCATGAAGTATCACATAGGAAGACCAGGTGTGTCTTTTTTAAACCCTGGGGCTCAAATCTATCCCAGGTTTTCAGGATACAGTTCAAAGGAGTGAGGCTGGAATTGTTAGCTCCCATCTTGTCCTGAAGAATCCCGAATGAGCCCCCAAGATGAAAGGTCGCTGCTGAATCACGCAAAGACGCTGAGGTTCTTGGCCTCCGGAGGAGAGGAATTCAATCCAAGGCCAGAGACGAGGCTTGATTGCTCAGAGCTTTTGTGTGATAAAGTTTTATTAAAGTATAAAGGAGATAGAGAAAGATTCTGACATAGACATCAGAAGGAGGGCAGAAAGAGTACCCCTATACGTTCCATTAAGAGCTTTTGTGTCAAATTTTCATGACTAAGACCATGGAGTAAATAGTTCATACCATGTCTGGTACCAATTCATTTTACTAGGTGAATGTATAGACTATATTAATATAGTTGAGAAATGGACAGTGTATAAATGCTAAACTATGACTAAAATGGTTTCATGTTTGATGAAGTTAGGCCTTGGGGAGTACAATTGCTTCATTTGTCACTAGTTCAGGAAAGCTTAGTGTGAGCTGAATAGGATAAATGGATGCCTGGCTCAGAAAAGGGGATAGAAGGTACTATTTTTGATAGTATTTTAGATCACTGATGCTCCTGAGAAGTAAATGATATTTGTTCTTTTCTTAGACTCCATCACCAGTGTGGGTGCTGTTCTAAATGGAGTGTTTTACAAATTCCAGACATATGCCACATTCATTTTATCTAGATGATGAATGACTTATTGATAGTCCAGGGTTTGTACTATTTGTAATTCCAGTTCTTTTAATAGCTATGATGTCATGGAGATGACCATTACTGGGACAGATATTATTAATGGTCACTATTCAGTCTTTTATTTGCAGTGAAGCCAAAGGGCAATTGTAGGGGCATGAGGTCAGCTTGAATAACAGATTCCTTGAAGTCATCTGTGTGTTCCCATTTGGGGATCTCGTGGAAAAAAAAAAACAGAAGCCAATTTGAACAAAATCACATTTTGGATGATATCCATTTGAGGAGATTCAGAAAACTCCCACAAGTCAGATTCAGAGGAGATCTCAGAAGATCGCCAAAGATTGTGCAGTGTTGCTGGCAAAAGGGGAAACAACAAGCAGATGTTTTAGCAGAGAAGAGCCCATTCTGGGAAACTATTCCTGGCCATTCAATGAGAGAGACTAGGAGGAAAACTCGTTCAGAACATAGATGAGAGAGCCTGACTCTCATATTTTTAGGCGGACACCTGCCTAAAAATAGACTTCAAAACTTTAGACTTCCAAGCCCCTACAGTAATTTCAGACAGATATAACCTCTTACTGTCTTGAACTTTGTACGAAAACTGTCTGGCATTGTAACTAATCCTGTCACAACTTGCTGTTATTGTGGTAATGCTTTGGTTTGATTTACTTCTGTTTTTTAAAACACTCTTCTCTACTTATCACATTTTTTTGAAAGCCTGAACAGTTAGAAATTCATAGTTGCATTCATCGTAGACTGGTTCCATGAACTTTGGTAAGTCTTCATCTCTCTAGCCTCACTTTCTTGACATAGAAGAGAAAGAAAATAAACTAGATGGTATGTTAGCTCTATTCCAATTCGAGAGCCAATGATTTATTTGGACCTAAGCTATAAAATCATGAGCCAGAGAGACCAATATTTACAAATTCTCTCTCCATCTCTTAGCGCTAATGAAAATGGAAGGAAAGTTAGACTCATCACTTACTGGCAAAATAGTCACTATAAGAATACACAGTTCTCTGAAGGCATAATTTTCATGTATATCATTGTGTGGAGACACATTTGCTCAGTAAATATTAATTATAAATTATATACCAGATACTATGCTAAGTGCTTGTGCTTGTTCCAGCCCAGCGTTTCTCATGGTGTACTCTGCATATAAATTAAATAAGCCTGGTGACAATATTACAGCCTTGACATACTCCTTTTCCTATTGGGAACCAGTCTGTTGTTCCATGTCCAGTTCTAACGGGAGAAATATCAATAACCTCAGATATGCAGATGACACCATCCTTACAGCAGAAAGTGAAGAGGAACTAAAAAGCCTCTTGATGAAAGTGAAAGAAGAGAGCGAAAAAGTTGACTTAAAGCTTAACATTCAGAAAACTCAGATCATGACATCTGGTCCCATCACTTTGTGGGAAATAGATGGGGAGACAGTGGAAATAGTGTCAGACTTTAATTTTTGGGCTCCAAAATCACTGCAGATGGTGATTGCAGCCATGAAATTAAAAGATGCTTACTCCTTGGAAGGAAAGTTATGACCAACCTAGATAGCATATTCAAAAGCAGAGACATTACTTTGCCAACAAAGGTCCATCTGGTCAAGGCTATGGTTTTTCCAGTGGTCATATATGGATGTGAGAGTTGGACTGTGAAGAAAGCTGAGCACCGAAAAATTGATGCTTTTGAACTGTGGTGTTGGAGAAGACTCTTGAGAGTCCCTTGGACTGCAAGGAGATCCAACCAGTCAATCCTGAAGGATATCAGTCCTGGGTGTTCATTGGAAGGACTGATGCTGAAGCTGAAACTCCAATAGTTTGGCCACCTCATGCGAAGAGTTGACTCGTTGGAAAAGACCCTGATGCTGGGAGGGATTAGGGGCAGGAGGAGAAGGGGCCGACAGAGGATGAGATGGTTGGATGGCATCACCGACTCAATTGACATGAGTTTGAGTAAACTCCAGGAGTTGGTGATGGACAGAGAGGCCTGGCGTGCTGCTCTTCATGGGGTCGCAAAGAGTCGGACACGACTGAGCAACTGAACTAAACGGAACTGAACTGATGCTAGGTGCTAAAAATACCACAGTAAACCAATCAAGGTGTTCCTTGCCCTCTGGGAGTTTATAGACTAGTTGAGAAACAGCAAATAATAAATACTGTAAGAATATAATTACAACTGAGATTAATTGGTAAGAAGGAGAACCAAGAAGGTTCTCCTACTTACCTAGCCTACTGGCAATTAGGGATTAAAGTGAGGTCATACAAGAATTCCTTGAAAAAGATTTATTCACAAGGATCATAGGACTCAGTAAGAAAGAAGCCCACACTGGAAATTTGATTACTGAACTGGTAGTTCTAATGGCAACAAATTGCAAGCATTCACTGTTTGTCCAAATGGGTTTGGGATAGTACAAATAAATGGCTCATAGAAAATCCTATGTGCAATTAGAAACAAAATTCAGAAAGGTCACATTATAACATTACATTGTCAGGGCATTCTACATGCAGGGGTGAATGTGAATACGTAGTTGATTTTCATTTTCTTCAAGGAGGATTTGCAAGATATATTAAAATTTCGTGCATGTGTGTGGACTGGGCCCAGGAATCCATATAGGGTAGTTATTTAAAGTGCAGACTATTAAATAAGTTATTAAAAGTGCCAACTGTTGGGCTTACCTGGTAGCTCAACAGTAAAGAATCTCCCTGCAATGCAGGAGACCCAGGTTCAATCCGTGGGTTGGGAAGATCCCCTGGAGGAGGGCATGGCAACCCACTTCAGTATTCTTGCCTGGAGAATCCCATGGACAGAGGAGCCTCGTGTGCTACAGTCCATGGGGTCTTAAAGAATTGGACACAACTGAAGTAACGTAGCACACACATACTATTGAATGAGATTACCTGGGTTCAAATCTTGACTCCTCAAACTTTCTAGTTTCATAACCTTTGGTAAGTTATTTAATCTTTCTGGAAAACATGAAAATTAAATGAGATGATCCGTGGGAAAGATTTAACACAGTGCCTGGCACCAAGTAAAAGTCAAAAATAAAGGTTAACTGTTATTGCTGGCAGTATTTATCAAAAACAATGATCACCATCTCCTCCATGTTTCTGGAAATAATACATTAGAAGTATACCAAATAACCATTCCCCCTTACATAGCACTTTCTACCCTGAATAATGAATGTCAACTTGACTTAGGAAAAAAAAAAGGAGTGGGAGCCACTAGGGCTTTTAGAAAAATGTCAGTGGAATAGGATAATCCCTGCTATAGTTGTATATAGAAAGAGGCTGAAGGCAATTTAGAGGCAAGTTATAACTTAACTGTCATTGTAATCTAAATTTAAAGGCACTGAGGTGGCTTACTAAAAGTGAAAGTTCCTCAGTTGTGTCCAACTCTTTGCAACACCATGGACTATACAGTCCATGGAATTCTCCAGGCCAGAATACTGGAGTGGGTAGCCTATCCCTTCTCCAGTGGATCTTCTCAGCCCAGGAATTGAACCAGGGTCTCCTGCGTTGCAGGCAGATTATTTACCAACTGAGCTATCAGGGAAGGTCTCAGTTAATAGTAAGCTATCAGGTTGCTTACTATTAACATTTAAAATGTCGTTTTGGTGGAGGTAGTAATATGCATATATGCAGGAGGGAGGGATGAAAAGAGGCAGTCTCTAATTTATCTTTCTAAAAATTTTTGGATTATCATTTATTGGAGTTGCTTAAAGTAGGGTGGCTCAGACAATAAAGAATCCACCTGCAATGCAAGAGACCTGGGTTTGATTCTTGGGTTGGGAAGATCCCCTGGAGGAGGTCATGCCAACCCACTCTAGTATTCTTGCCTGGAGAATCCCATGGACAGAAGAGCCTGGCAGGCTGCAGTCCATGGGGTCACAAAAGTCGGACACAACTGAACGACTAAGCACAGCACAGCACAAAAGTTAGGGAGCACTTATTATGGCAAATATCCTAATATCCTTCCTTCAAATCATGACTATAAATTAACTGTCCCAGTACAAGTGTTACACACATCACATTTTCAGTATATAATCACTTATGAGGAGAATTATGATCTATTGAGTCACATTATATGGCTTCATGGTGATAATTACTATCCAAGAAAAAATTTACCAATCTTTTTGGTATGTTTTTTTTTCATTTATTTTTGTTAGTTGGAGGCTAATTACTTTACAATGTTGTAGTGGTTTCTGCCATACATTGACATGAATCAACCATAGATTTACATGTGTTTCCTATCCCGATCCCCCCTCCCGCCTCTCTCTCCATCCCATCCCTCTGGTTCTTCCAGTGCACCAGCCCTGAGCACCTGTCTCATGCATCCAACCTGGGCTGGTGATCTGTTTCACACTTGATAGTGTACTTGTTTCAATGCTGTTCTCTCAAAACATCCCACCCTTGCCTTCTCCCACAGAGTCTAAAAGTCTGTTCTGTACATCTGTGTCTCTTTCTCTGTTTTGCATATAGGGTAATCGTTACCATCTTTCTAAATTCCATATATATGCATTAGTATACTGTATTGGTGTTTATCTTTCTGACTTACTTCACTCTGTATAATGGGCTCCAGTTTCATCCATCTCATTAGAACTGATTCAAATGAATTCTTTTTAATGGCTGAGTAATATTCCATGGTGTATATGTACCACAGCTTCCTTATCCATTCGTCTGCTGATGGGCATCTAGGTTGCTTCCATGTCCTGGCTATTATAAAGAGTGCTGCAATGAACATTGGGGTACACGTGTCTCTTTCAGATCTGGTTTCCTCGGTGTGCTATGGGTCTCCACTAGGTATGTTATGGAGTAAAAACAGCAGAACTTAAGTGTATTTTCTTCCCTCAAAGCAGATATTAAAGGATTTTCTCACAATTTGTAGGCTCATAATCATCTCTGTATCTTCATCTTTGTTACCAAAATGCTTTTCTCTGGTGTTGATTGAGCATAGTTCTATATTCCACTCTGAATTTCAGAAAGATCTTTCTTTTGGTACTAGTGTCCCAGTCCTTCAGATTTATGTCTCTCCTTTGCCAACACCTACCCTTTCCTAAAGTCATGTCCTTCTCATGTGGATCTTAGTCATCCTCACTGTCACCCATACCTTTGTTCACATGCCTCCATACACGGAATGATTTCCCAATCCCATTTTAGCCTGGAAATTTCTATTCCAACAATAAAGTCCCTCAAAGTCCTTATCAACTCTTCCTTGGCCACACTGGTTTTCTGCTATAATATAAAATCCTAATAGAATATAAAGCTCTATAGCATTTTTGTTCTTGGAGATCCCCCCACCCTCCAGATCTAGTGTATAACTGCTCTCTAGGAAGATGCTCAACAAATTCAACTCAACTAATGAGTTGAATCCTGTCATCTGAAGCAGTGCAACATGAGAAGACTCAATGGGAGATACGAGGAAACAATATGCACAGAGCATTTGTATCATAATCTCTTCACAATTATGTCTATTCAGGAAAAGGAGGAGCACACTTCAAATCCTTACTAGTTATATAAAGAGAGAGCTGTCATTTTCTTCTGCTCAAAGGCAAGCGTGGGCCCTCAGTCAGATGAATTTTAGAGGCTTTAAGGTTGTGACGTCAGTACCAACAGTATTTAGAACATCTTAGACTTTCCCTTTGGTCATCATGCCCCATGATCTCACCTCAATTTGTACACTGATGAATCAGAAAGACAGGATAATTGATTTGACATTGTTTTGTGTTAAATTTATTTTTCATATATTTAAGAACACTGATTCAGAGTGTTACATTTTCCTTCAGACACTGCATTTCAGGACTTAAAGTTTTGGTTAGGAGCACAAACAACGTGGATGTTCAAATTGTGTTTGTTTTGAAACTGTTAGAAATGGCTCTAATATGCCAACACAGGATCTGGTTTCAATTCCTTCTGTTAGATTAGAGGCACTTGAAAACAAAACACATGCAGCTGTGGGATATTGAAATATTCTATATGCATATATTTGCAGCCTATTTTCTGGAGAATTTTACCCATTAGGAAATCTAGTCAGTTCTTTTTCAACTTCTAAGGCTTAGCGTTGCCTGTTCTTGTTGTTGTTGTTATGTTTGTTTTAAGACTGTTTTTTTCTGCAACTTCTATTTTAGCATAAGAAATAAAAATATTAAGTAATGACTTCAAAGCCTTTGTGGGTGCCTTGGGTAGCAGTTGATAAATGGAAAGTTAAATGGATGGCAAAGGGCCCAGAAGAAAGTCAGAAGTGGGACCGAGACAAGACTTCTTCTTCTTCTTCTTTTTTTTTTTTTTTGACAGTTGTCTTTCAGATTCACTCCATCAATGAATCTGCAGTGGAGCAGTCTCTCAATGTTTGAAAGTAACCAAGTAACTCCTCAAATAAAGGGAATGGTCACAGGTGATTTAAAATAAATATCCATCTGTTTCACATTTTTCTCCAAGATGTATTTGAGTGTGTAGATCACAGAGATGGTTTTTACAATTTAAATCAGCTTGACACCACTACTGTAAAGTGAAAATATGGCTACTGGGTATTGAAATATAATTTTTTAAACTAGAAATCAAAAAAAAGCTTGTTATCATTTGTGTCTATTTCTTGGGGAGTTCACAGTGCTTTAAAATTAACATTGATTAAATGATGAACTGATTGAAAAAAAAGCCACTTGTAAAATTGGTGAAAGAGAGCGGGGGCAATTGTGACAATTTCTCTGCCAGCCTAGGAATGCTCACTAATGAAACCAGAGGGCTGGAGAATTCATGAAGGGCAGTGTCACAAATAATTGGTCCCATTACAATGAAATCGGTAGGCCAATGGACATTATAATATGGTATGTATGATTGTATCTGGTTATACTATTATGGACAGATCTTTTTACAAAGGAAATAGTTTAGCACTTATTATGCACTCTTTTAATCAGATTCCCGTGTGCAATGGCATTTTATATGAGTTGGAAATGTTAAATAGTAGACTAAATTGAATTTCTGTCTAATTAGAAATTGTAAATTATCAAACATGAGTTCTATTAGCTAACTGATAGTATAACACACTGGGATTTCCAGGTGGCCTGGAAAAATACCATGGATAGAGGAGCCTAGCAGGCTACAGTGCATGGGGTTGGAGTGCAGAGTCGAACAGAGCAAAGAGTTCGACATGACTGAGCATGCATGCATGCATAATATAACACACTTGTTTCCTTTGAGCACATGTGTACTAGACTGTTATGTAGAAATGTTTGGGGCTTAAGCCAGTATTGAGCATACTCCATTGAGGAGCCTGAGTGATTACAAGGGTTGTGATACCAGGACACAATCTAGAGCCTGCAACAAATCATTTGAAGTGTTATTGCTAAGGGCTCACCTAATGTTTGATTTATTTCCTTCCCACAATATATGTGCTTATTCCAAACCTAAGAAAATCTCTGAAATGATGAACAGTGTCACACTCAGGGTGTCTTGTAACAAAATGCCATAATGTGGGCAGGGACCATCACAACAATCTTTTCTGTCTGAAATAGCAGGGGAACGTTAGAGACAACTTTCCACAAGGTTTCTTTTTTCACCGATCTTAGGGCAGCCCTGGGGTGAAGGTAAAGGACTATTATCCACAAGTTGTAGGTTAGGATACTGAGATGCCAAGAGGTTGTGAGTAAATGACAAAGTCAAAATGTGAACCTGGATGTTCTGCCTCCAAATTCAGTTGAATTTCTATGATGCATGAATAACACAGATCACAGAATTGCAGTTAAAATTCTCAACTCATAGTTGCATTACTACCTTAATTTAAAGTCATTTTTAGGTGTCTGTTCTCAAATGTTTGAAGAATTCATAGTTTGAAAAATAGTGTCTGTCACCCTTATTGTCCTCAACTAGTAAGAATTTTACAAAGACAGATCTCTAGACTAGATTTTACTGGGGTTACTTTGCACCTAAACTCAGAGCAGATAGACTTTAATTTAAGTAAATGTAGCATACTCTATCTGTATCTATAATATATAATGTAAAACTAAACCCACACTTAGAGCCTAGATAATATACGAAAGAGTTGCTGTAAATAGGAAATTGCACTTGTATATTTATATCAGATTACCCATTTCTAGAAGCTTTGAGGAAAACACACCTGTTATGTAAGGTAAAGTTCATCAATACAACCCAATGGTCATGCAAAATTGATAGATGAGATCACTGTTCAAAGTAAATCTTAACTCCTGCTTGTGTGATTTTCTGTATATCTACAGTGATGTAGCACTCTTCCCTAATATTCACCTATATTTGGTATCTACATGATGACAATCGATGATGGATTTCTACACCATAACAGTCTCAAACAGCTTTAGTTGTGTATCGTTGTATTGGCCTGTACAGGAAAATATGTTATTTAGAAGGAATGCGATGTGAGGTGCCAGATAGCAAAGACATGCTTTCTAGTGCTTTTCATCCAAATTATTTCTTGTTCAGGTTAATTTTTACTTAAATGGCCTACAAATAAAGCCCTAAATATTATATGACACAATGGAAAGACTTTCTTGTGAAGTGGTTGACTTTTAGAAATCTTGAAGGATAAGCAGCACTTTAATAGTGACAGTTGGGTTTCATCCCACAAAATGTCCAGATGATCATTTTTTGGGAAGAGGGAGTAAACCTTTATTTATTCTATAATTATTTACTGAGCACACATCATCTGTCTGGTACTGTTCTAGGTGCTGGGAATATAGCCATTTTATAAAATGGAAAAAAAATTTGCTCTCATAGAGCTTACATTTCAATGAGGGAGGAGACAGGCCATTATGAAGATAAATGAGTAAATACGTGATTGTTGTAGTTCAGTTGTTAAACTGTGTCTGACTCTTTGTGACCTGTAGCATGAACTATAGCATGCCAGGCTTCCCTGTGGTTCACTATTTCCCTGAGTTTGCTCAAATCTATATCCACTGAGTCAGTGATGCCATCCAACCATCTCATCCTCTGTCACCCCCTTCTCCTCTTGCCCTCAATCTTTCCTAACATTGGAGTCTTTTCCAATGAGTTGGCTGAAGATAAATGAATAAAATATGTGGCACCAGAATGTTAAAGCTAAAGAGAAAAAAAAATCAAGGAAGTAGAATATGAAGTGTATGAGTGAAATTTTAGATAAAGAGTCCAGGAAAAGGTTCACCATGAATGTCTTCTCTATAAGATATCAGGGAGAAAAACATAAGGATATATGGGGGAAGAATATTTGAAGCAGAGGAAGAGCAAGTGTAAAGGCCTTGAAGTGGGAGCATACTTGGGCTATTTGAGGAACAGCATTGAGAACAGTGTATTCAGAGGTGAATGAATATAGATAAGTGGAAGAGAAGAACAGGTAGGAGATGTAACAGAGGTCCTGGGGGAAGGAAACATCTAGGTTGAAGAAGGCCTTGTAGATCCTGGTAAAGCCTTCTTTCCAAAAGAGAAAATGGAAGATGGAGTGTAAAGATCTAACTTATGTTTTAACTAGAACCTTCTAATTGCAATGATTGCAACAGACTAAAGCGCCCAGGGGCAGAAATAGACCAGTTAAGAGGCTTTGTAATAATTCTGGTGAGAGATGATTAGTGATTCCAGGTGATTAGAATAGAGTTGTCAAGATTTTCTCAGGGAGCTAGTGTGGGATATGAGAAAATGAAAAGAATCAACGTTTCTGTAGGACTGAATAACTAGGAGTCTGTTTAGTGTTAGTGAGTTGGGGAAAACTGAAGGAGGCTGGTTAGGGATGGTGGCAAACATTGGAACTCAGTTTTGAGCATGTGCACCTTGAGATGCCTATTAAACAGCTAAAGGAAATGTTGTCTAGGCTGTCGATAGATGAGTCTGAATTGGAGGGAGACATTATGTCAGTTGGGCTTCCTTAGTGGCTCAAATGGTAAAGAATCTCCCTGCAACGCAGGAGACCTGGGTTCAATCCCTGGGTCAGGAAAACCCCCTGGAAAACAGAATGGCTGCCCACTCCAGTATTCTTGCCTGGAGAATTCCATGGACAGAGAAGCCTGGCGGGCTACAGTCCATGGGGTTGCAAAGATTCAGACACGACTGAGTGACTTTCACTTTGTTCTGGTTATATAAGATTGGAAGTGAAGTGAGTGAAAGTCACTCAGTCGTGTCCAACTCTGTGACCTCATGGACTATACAGTCCATGGAATTCTCCAGGCTAGAATATTGGAGTGGGTAGCTGTTCCCTTCTCCAGCGGGTCTTCCCGACCCAGGGATCAAATGGAGGTCTCCTGCATTGCAGGTAGATTCTTTACCAACTGAGCTATGAAGGAAGCCCATAAGACTGGAAGTCATCAGCAAATAGATTGTATCTAAAACTATTAGGTTGGGTGAGTTTACCTAAGGAATTATTATAAACAGAAAAAAGGAGCAAGTCTGGCAACATGAGAAAACACGTTACGAAGAGCATACACAGGATAGTCTCTTTTCTTGGAAAATAATGTTTTAGAAAGAAGAATATATGGACATATACCAAAGTCTTTTCTGGGTACCCAGATTGGTGATTCTCATTTTACAATTTTATGTTTTTTCATTTTCCCCACATTTTCTTTGATGAAAATGGATTGCTTTTATAACTAGAAAACAGAGTGGAAAAATAAACACTATTAAGAAGACTTTTATCTAGAATCATTCTCCCATGTCTAAAGTGAAACATTTTATTTGTGTTAACACTTGCACATACTCACATACACATATACCCACAGAGAAAACAGCCTGAAAAAAAAAAAGGTTATTTGAATTAAAGTATATATTGCCTTTAGATGCTTCTGACTTGTATATAGAGTTCAGTTAATAAAACTCAATAAAAATATGATCTGGACAGTAAAGAATATGAAGATTTAGGGACAGCTCAGACCAACAGTGGGCTTCCCTTATGGCTCAGCTGGTAAAGAATCCACCTGCAATGCAGGGGACCTGGGTTTAGTCCCTGGGTGGGGAAGATCCCCTGGAGAAGGGAAAGGCTACCCACTCCAGTATTCTGGCCTGGAGAATTCTGTGAACTGTATAGTTAATGGGATCGCAAAGAGTCGGACACGACTGAGCGACTTGCACTCACTTCAGCTGAACAGTACTACATCCAACCAGAATAGACTGAGGCCCTTGGGGCTAAGTCAAAATCACGTCCTTTGGGAAAAGAGAATTAATTGAACACTTGTTCTACTCTCTTGTCACATTCTCTTCCCTGAAGGCCTTTTGCCTTCTTCCTCTAGCAGTTCCCATTTAGGGAACAGGTTATCTGCTCATTCAGCAAGCTACTCTCAAATGTTAATAACTTATTTTTGGCCAATTTTTCACACATGGGAAAGTGTATCATCTTATCATCTTGAGTTTTAAAGTTCAGATACTTCCTATTGTTTTTTTTTCTTTTGAACAAAGAAACTCTTAACAGTTCCCTTTACATTCTCTGCCTCTTCTCATTTGATTATAATAAGGATCTCCCCCACATTTTCTGGTGATGACTCAGACACAGCTTAAAGGGGGCTTTTTTTCACACTTCTTTTGGAAAAGGGAAAAAAGTCAGTGCTTGCCCTGAGGACAAACAGAAAATATTTTAGCTAAGATGCAGGATGGTTGGTACAGTTATGAGTGATTGAAAAATTAATTGTAATGTAAAAGACATTTGCATTTTGAGCTGTAGCATTTGCTACTGTGAGTGTTAGCACTTTGTGAAAAGTGTGTACTTGCATGGTAAGATTTTTAAGCATTAAGTTGGGAAATTGGTACAGAAATTTATTTTTGCATATGCCTATCTTTCCATTAAGTAGGAAGTGTAATCCTCTCCCTGACCATCTGTTGCTCTACTTTAATTCTTCCTCTTCTTCCCAAGAGTGCCCTGATCAACTTTAAAATTTCTTGAAACCAATGAGAAATGTTGCTCCCTCCTCTCGATTTCAAAAGTTAGATCAGGATCCCTCCATATTCTATTAATTTTGCTGATTTTCATCTAAGTTAGAATAACAGAGAATGTAATTTGCATTCACTTGCAGTCTCTTCCTCTGACATACATAGCATACATGTGTGCACATGCACACATGCATACTCACACACAGTTTATCTTTACATTTAATTATAAACTACAGAGATTGATTCCCAAGAGGGCCCACACATTGTTGGATTTAGATAAACAATTCAATCAACAGTATCAAGTTATGAACTTTTTTCTTAAAACCAGATCTTCTAGAATGAGCACAGTTCTTGGGGTTTTTAAGACCTATGTGTAAACCCTACGTCCACTATGTACTATCTGAGCAACCACTGGCAAACCACTTAAGCATTTATTTAATGTTACAGCAGTGAAACACTTGTTCTGATGGCAACCAGTATGATGGGCATTAAAGTTAGATCAACTGATTCAGATCTATTACTTGGGAAACTTGAGTCAAGTGGCTTATTGTTTTAGACTCTATTTCTTTGCTGATGGTATTAGAATAATACCCTGCATTTTCAGAGATTTTTATGAGGAATAAACAAGACAATATTGACAATGAGTCTTGGACCAGTGTTTTGGACATATGGTATATTAAAAAATTTTACCTGTCGTTACTCTTGTTGTTGTTCCTCTACTTCTTTGTAGTACAAGTATTCTCTTACCTTTGACAACCAGTAAACTTTCACCAAGTCAAGCCAAGCCCATATCAGGAGAAAACAGGTTGGATTTGTGTGTCAGGCTACCTTTGGACAATCGTTATTACTTAAACAAATGAACTGGAAAAAAATTTTGAGAGAGCTGGAAGGATCTCTTTAATTTGTATAAAAATTTATAAAACTTTTCAGTGAGCAGTTAGAGACTGGTGATGGTGATTTAGTCACTAAGTCATGTCCTACTCTTGCGATCCCATGGGCTATAGCCCGCCAAGCTCCTCCGTTCATGGGATTTTCCAGGCAAGAATACTGGAGTGGGTTGCCATTTCCTCCTCCAGGGGATCTTCTGGACCCAGGAATTGAACCCAGGTCTCCTGCATTGCAGGCGGATTTTTTACTGACTAAGCTACAAGGGAAACCCATTAATAGACTAAAAGGTTATATTTTTCCACTGAGAAAATGAGAGAGAAGTCAATTAAAATTTTTCTTGGGACAAAAAAAGACATTGTACATCATAAAGATAATTCTGCTTGTACATGGAGCCTGAATATCTCACACTCATTTCCTCATTTTTTTTTCCTTTATATTATGTACTATGATCATATTGGATAGCAGAACGGTTAGTAACCTGAATTTTAGAGCCAGATAGCTTGGGTTAGAAGTCTAACTTTGATATCTATCAGCTGCATGGCCTTAGGAAAGCCAGTTAAACTCTTTTCTTCATTTGAGAAAACAGAGATGATAATAACATTGCCTGCCACATAAGGTTGTGATGATTAAATGAGTTACTACTCTAAAGTGCTTTGAACAGTGTCTATCACACAGTACTTCCTAGGGTAACATTTATTAAATAAACTTGTGAAAGGTATTTTGAAAAGAGTTGATTTGTAACCTCCACCTAATGTCAAAAGAGATATAATTCAATTGTCATGCACTCCCATCACCTGAGCAAATAACTTATCTTTTAATTAAATTAGCAGTTTGTAAGAGAGCTTATATATTTAGTGGATTGCCATTTGTGTGTGTGTGTGTGAAACTAGATTTCCTCCCCTTTCTCATTATAAATATCCAAAGAAGAGTAAATAAGGTCTTTGAGAACACTGAGAAAAACAACAACAACAACAAAAAAGATCAGAAGATCTTTGATTCTTTTAAATTTGACTAGATTTAAAAGAAAAATCAATTTGAGCTTTTGCTTGAACAACTATTAATATGGTAATATTTCTAAAATGCTTTCTTGGTACAAATTCACATATACGGTGGTAAATACCTGTAAATAAAGGCCAATGCCTCCTACTGCACTAGTAGAGTTACTCTGAACATGCAAGAGATGCACACAGGGAACCTGCATATATTTTTATAACTTGTTTTTTTTTTTTTTTTTTTTACATTTTTCCTCTGGTCCCTGTGGAATAACCACGAATGACCATATCCCCTGAAAAATGCTGCCCATTTATGGTACATCATCTTGATGAATTATTTCAAAACTCTATCAAATATCTTGCCAAATATCTACTAACCTACTGAGGTCATTTGGATCCTGATTTTCAGCCAGACATTGTTATCTCCATAATAGTTGGGAAATGCATACAGTAAGAACTGACCCTCTGCATTGAAATGGTCATAGAGATTTTGGCTCAGCACTTACTGGCCAGTTAACTGGAAATCAAACTAATACAACATTTTACAACGTTTTTATAGTAGTCACTGCAAATAAATCAACATTTCATTAAGAGAAAAGGGGCTAGGGGAAGCAGTTGGCTCAATTTGGCCTACTGAGATGAAGAAAGCAAGCCTTAAAGGACTCCTTCCTAGAAAGCAGGGATTCTAAGCCCTGTTTCAAAGGTTAAAGGATTGGAAGTAAAGCATAACAACCCTGTGATGTCCCCTTGGAACAATTTATGGTCTTCTTTTCCTTCCTTTTTTCTTTTTAATTCATTTCAGAGAGAGAACCATCCCATTCAGATTCTATTTTCAAGGGTTCTTATATACATTTCCCATCATATGACATCACCATCATTATCATCATGATTAACATTATGGGACACTTATTATGCACTGTAAAGCACTGTCCTAAGTGCTTTGTGGTACTGGCTAAATTTTACAATCCTATGAGGTAGGTATTACTGTTTATCTCATTGAGGAAGAGAGACACAACATGCCTAAGGCCTCTCAGCTAGTAAAACCAAGGTATAGCCTTGGTATAACCAAAATCTTGGTATAATCAAAATTTTGGTATAGCCAAGGTTCAGCCTTTGGAATCTGGTTCCAGAATCCATCATGTTAACCATTGTGATATCAACCTCAAGCAAAATATATAAAAAGATGACACTAATTAAGCATTATTTTCAGGCCAACATCCTTTGTTTATAACTATTGGAGTTGATTTTGCACTGAACTACAGTTGTTTAGATGACATTTATTTATAGTTAACTAAGGTTATACATTTGCAAGGTGCATAGCAAGTACTAGCAGTATAGTTTGTTGCCCTGGAACTGATGTGACTGGATTTTTTTTCCCCACTACATTTATTTATTTATTTTTTCCATTTATTTTTATTAGTTGGAGGCTAATTACTTTACAATATTGCAGTAGTTTTTGCCATACATTGACATGAATCAGCCATGGATTTACATGTATTCCCCATCCTGAACCCCCCTCCCACCTCCCTCCCCATCCCATCCCTCTGGGTCATCGCAGTGCACCAGCCCTGAGCACTTGTCTCATGCATCCATCCTGGACTGGCGATCTGTTTCACACTAGAGTGTATACATATTTTGATGCTGTTCTCCCAGATCATCCCACCCTCGCCTTCTCCCATAGAGTCCAAAAGTCTGTTCTATACATCTGTGTCTCTCTTTCTGTCTTGCATATACGGTTATCATTACCATATTTCTAAGTTTAACATATATGCATTAGTATACTGTATTGGTGTTTATCTTTCTGGCTCACTTCACTCTGTATAATGGGTTCCAGTTTTATCCATCTCATTAGAATTGGTTCAAATGAATTCTTTTAATGGCAGAGTAATATTCCATTGTGTATATCTACCACAGGTTTCTTATCCATTCGTCTGCTGATGGGCATCTAGGTTGCTTCCATGTCCTGGCTATTATAAACAGTGCTGCGATGAACATTGGGGTACACGTCTCTCTTTCAGATCAGGTTTCCTCGGTGTGTATGCCCAGGGGTGGGATTGCTGGGTCATATGGCAGTTCTATTTCCAGTTTTTTAAGGAATCTCTACACTGTTCTCCATAGTGGCTGTAATAGTTTGCATCCCCACCAAGAGTGTAAGAGGGTTCACTTTTCTCCACACCCTCTCCAGCATTAATTGCTTGTAGACTTTTGGATAGCAGCCATTCTGACTGGAGTGTAATGGTACCTCATTGAGGTTTTGATTTGCATTTCTCTGATAATGAGTGATGTTGAGCATCTTTTCATGTGTTTGTTAGCCATCTGTATGTCTTCTTTAGAGAAATGTCTGTTTAGATATTTGGCCCATTTTTTGATTGGGTCATTTATTTTTCTGGAATTGAGCTGCAGGAGTTGCTTGTATACTTTTGAGATTAACCCTTTGTCTGTTTCTCCATTTGTTATTATTTTCTCCCATTCTGAAGGCTGTCTTTTCACCTTGCTTATAGTTCCCTTTGTTGTGCAAAAGCTTTTAATTTTAATTAGGTCCCATTTGTTTATTTTTGCTTTTATTTCCAATATTCTGGGAGGTGGGTCATAGAGGATCTTGCTGTGATTTATGTCGGAGAGTATTTTCCCTATGTTCTCCTCTAGGAGTTTTATAGTTTCTGGTCTTACATTTAGATCTTTAATCCATTTTGAGTTTATTTTTGTGTATGGTGTTAGAAAGTGTTCTAGTTTCATTCTTTTACAAGTGGTTGACCAGTTTTCCCAGCACCACTTGTTAAAGAGGTTGTCTTTTTTCCATTGTATATTCTTGCCTCCTTTGTCAAAGATAAGGTGTCTGTAGGTACGTGGATTTATCTCTGGGCTTTCAATTCTGTTCCATTGATCTATATTTCTGTCTTTGTGCCAGTACCATATTGTCTTGATGACTGTGGCTTTTTAGTAAAGCCTGAAGTCAGGCAGGTTGATTCCTCCAGTTCCATTCTCCTTTCTCAAGATTGCTTTCGCTATTCGAGGTTTTTCTGTATTTCCATACAAATTGTGAAATTATGTGTTCTAGTTCTGTGAAGAATACCGTTGGTAGCTTGATAGGCATTGCATTGAATCTACAGATTGCTTTGGGTAGTATACTCATTTTCACAATACTGATTCTTCCAATCCATGAACATGGTATATTTCTCCATCTATTTGTGTCTTCTTTGATTTCTTTCATCAGTGTTTTATAGTTTTCTATGTATAGGTCTTTTGTTTCATTAGGTAGATATACTCCTAAGTATTTTATTCTTTTTGTTGCAATGGTGAATGGTATTGTTTCCTTAATTTCTCTTTCTGTTTTCTCATTGTTAGTGTATAGAAATGCAAGGGATTTCTGTGTGTTAATTTTATATCCTGCAACTTTACTATATTCATTGATTAGCTCTAGTAATTTTCTGGTAGAGTCTTTAGGGTTTTCTATGAAAAGGATCATGTCATCTGCAAACAGTGAGAGTTTCATTTCTTCCTTTCCTATCTGGATTCCTTTTATTTCTTTTTCTGCTCTGATTGCTGTGGCCAACACTTCCAAAACTATGTTGAATAGTAGAGGTGACAGTGGGCACCCTTGTCTTGTTCCTGATTTTAGGGGAAATGCTTTCAATTTTTCACCTTTGAGGATAATGTTTGCTGTGGGATTGTCATATATAGCTTTTATTATGTTGAGGTATGTTTCTTCTCTTCCTGCTTTCTGGAGAGTTTTTAATCATAAATGGATGTTGAATTTTGTCACAGATTTTTCTGCATCTATTAAGATAATCATATGGTTATTATCTTTCAATTTGTTAATGTGGTGTATTACATTGATTGATTTGCGGATATTAAAGAATCCTTGCATTCCTGGGATAAAACCCACTTGGTCATGATGTATGATTTTTTTAAATATGTTGTTGGATTCTGTTTGTTAGAATTTGGTTAAGAATTCTTGCATCTATGTTCATCAGTGACATTGGCCTGTAGTTTTCTTTTTTTGTGGCATCTTTGTCTGGTTTTGGGATTAGGGTGATGGTGGCCTCAAAGAATGAGATTTGAAGTTTACCTTCTTCTGCAATTTTCTGGAAGAGTTTGAGTAAGATAGGTGTTAGCTCTTCTCTGAATTTTTGGTAGAATTCAACTGTGAAGCCATCTTGTCCTGGTCTTTTGTTTGCTGGAAGATTTCTGATTACAGTTTCAATTTCGATGCTTGTGATGGGTCTGTTAAGATATTGTATTTCTTCCTGGTTCAGTTTTGGAAAGTTATACTTTTCTAGGAATTTGTTCTTTTCTTCCAAGTCGTCCATTTTATTGGCATAGAGCTGCTTGTAGTAATCTCTTATGATCCTTTGTATTTCAGTGTTGTTTGTTGTGATCTCTCAATTTTTATTTCTAATTTTGTTGATTTGGTTCTTCTCCCTTTGTTTCTTAATGAGTCTGGCTAGCAGTTTTTCAATTTTGTTTATCATTTAAAAAAAACAGCATTTAGCTTTGTTGATTTTTGCTATGGTCTCTTTTGTTTCTTTTGCATTTATCTCTGCCCTAATTTTTAAGATTTCTTTCCTTCTACTAACCCTGGGGTTCTTCATTTCTTCCTTCTCTAGTTGCTTTAGGTGTAGAGCTAGGTTATTTATTTGACTTTTTTTTTTGTTTCTTGAGGTAAGCCTGTAATGCTATGAACCTTCCCCTTAACACTGCTTTTACAGTGTCCCATAGCTTTTGGGTTATTGTGTTTTCATTTTCATTCATTTATATGCATATTTTGATTTCTTTTTTGATTTCTTCTATGATTTGTTGGTTATTTAGAAGCGTGTTATTTAGCCTCCATATGTTTGAATGTTTAATAATTTTTTTTCCTGCAATTGAGGTCATGTCTTATGCATTGTGGTCAGAAAAGATGACTGGAATGATTTCAATATTTTTGAATTTACCAAGGCTAGATTTATGTCCCAGGATGTGGTTTATTCTGGAGAAGGTTCCGTGTGCACTTGAGAAAAAGGTGAAATTGATTGTTTTGGGGTGAAATGTCCTGTAGATATCAATTAGGTTTAGCTGGTCCATTGTGTCATTTAAAGTTTGTGTTTCCTTGTTAATTTTCTGTTTAGTTGATCTATCCATAGGTGTGAGTGGGGTATTAAAGTCTCCCACTATTATTGTGTTACTATTAATTTCCCCTTTCATACTCGTTAGCATTTGCCTTACATATTGCAGTGTTCCTATGTTGGGTGCATATATATATATTTATAATTGTTATATCTTCTTCTTGGATTGATCCTTTGATCATTATGTAGTGTCCTTCTTTGTCTCTTTTCACAGCCTTTATTTTAAAGTCTATTTTATCTGATATAAATATTGTGACTCCTGCTTTCTTTTGGTCTCTGTTTGAGTGAAATATTTTTTTTTTCCAGCCCTTCACTTTCAGTCTGTATGTGTCCCTTGCTTTGAGATGGGTCTCTTGTAGACAGCATATATAGCGGTCTTGTTTTTGTATCCATTCAGCCAGTCTTTGTCTTTTGGTTGGGGCATTCAACCCATTTACATTTAAGGTAATTATTGATAGGTATGGTCCCGTTGCCATTTACTTTGTTGTTTTGGCTTTGTGTGTTTCTGTGTTTCCTGTCTGGAGAAGATCCTTTAGCATTTGTTGAAGAGCTGATTTGGTGCTGCTGAATTCTCTCAGCTTTGGTTGTCTGTAAACCTTTTGAATTCTCCTTCCTATCTGAATGAGATCCTTGCAGGTTACAGTAATCTGGGTTGTAGGTTATTCTCTTTCATTACTTTAACTATGTCCTGCCATTCCCTTCTGGCCTGAAGAGTTTCTATTGATAGATCAGCTGTTATCCTTATGGGAATCCCCTTGTGTGTTATTCATTGTTTCTCCCTTGCTGCTTTTAATATTTGTTCTTTGTGTTTGATCTTTGTTAATTTGATTATTATGTGTCTTGGGGTGTTTTGCCTTGGGTTTATCCTGTTTGGGACTCTCTGGGTTTCTTGGACTTGTGTGACTATTTCCTTCCCCATTTTAGGGAAGTTTTCAGCTATTATCTCCTCGAGTATTTTCTCATGGCCTTTCTTTTTGTCTTCTTCTTCTGGGACTCCTATGATTCGCATGTTGGGGCATTTCACATTGTCCCAGAGGTCCCTGAATTTGTCCTCATTTCTTTTGATTCTTTTTTCTTTTTTCCTCTCTGCTTTATTCATTTCCACCATTTTATCTTCTACCTCACTTATCCTATCTTCTGCCTCCGTTATTCTACTGTTGGTTCTCTCCAGAGTGTTTTTGATCTCATTTATTGCATTATTCATTTTTAATTTACTCTTTTTTATTTCTTCTAGTTCCTTGTTAAGCATTCCTTGCATCTTCTCAATCCTTGTCTCTAGGCTATTTATCTGTAACTCCGTTTTGTTGTCAAGATTTTGGATCATTTTTATTATCATTATTCTAAATTCTTTTTCAGGTAGATTCCCTGTCTCCTCCTCTTTTGCTTGGCTTAGTGGGAATTTTTCATGTTCCTTTACCTGCTGGGTATTTCTCTGCCTTTTCATCTTGTTTGGATTGCTGTGTTTGGAGTGGCCTTTCTGTATTCTGGTGGACTGTGGCTCCTTTCTATTGTGGAGGTTTCTCCCAGTGGGTGGGGTTGGACGATTGGCTTGCCAATGTTTCCTGGTTAGGGAAGCTTGCATCAGTGTTCTGGTGCGTGGAATTGGATTTCTTCTCTCTGTAGTGCAATGGAGTGTCCAGTAGTGAGTTCTGAGATGGGTCTATGGTTTGGTGTGACTTTGGGCAGCCTGTATATTGACACTCAGTGCTATGTTCCTGCGTTGCTGGAGAATTTGTGTGGTATGTCTTGCTCTGGTACTTCCTGGCTCTTGGATGGTGGTTGGTTTCAGTGTAGGTATGGAGGGTTTTGGATGATCTCTTATTACTTAATGTTCCCTGTAGTCAGGAGTTCTCTGGTGTTCTCAGGTTTTGGGCTTAAGTCTCCTGCCTCTGGATTTCAGTCTTATTCTTCCAGTAGCCTCAAGACTTGTCCAGCTATACAGCACTGATAATAAAACTTCTAGGTTAATGGTGAAAAAATTCTCCACAGTGAGGGACACCTAGAGAGGTTCACAGAGTTACATGAAGAGGAGGAGAAGGAGGAAGGAGATAGAGATGAGCAAGAGGCGAAAAAAGGGGGACTCAAGATGAGAGAGACAGATCTACACAGTTCTCTGTTCCCTAAGTGTTCTCCATAGCCCAGAATACTCACAGAGATTCAGAGAATTTGATTGGGAAGAGAAGGGGGAGGGAGGAAATTGAGGTGATCTGGGGGAGAAAAAGGAGAGTCAAAAGGGGGAGGGAGTAATCAACACACTCCTGAGTAAAAATGGGTACTGAATATTGGATTCTTAAATGTCCAAAATTGATATCAAATACTGAGAAACAAAGATTAAAAATCTAGAATAGAGGTTAGACTCTTAAAAATACAATATTAAAAACAAAAACAAAAACACACAAAATTTAAGAAATATATATGAAGTTTGCTTTAAAAAATAGGGTCTTTTTTTGCAAGGTTATAGTGAAATGAAAATGAAAATTAAGTAGTAGAGTAATAGAGGACTTTAAAAGAAAGTAAAAGAAAAGAAGTTTTTAATTAAAAAATAGTAAAAATATATGAAAATGCAAATTAAAGAGTAATAGAGGACTTTAAAAGAAAATAAAAGAAAAGGAAAATGAAGGAGTAATAGTGGAGTAATAGGGAATTTTAAAAGAAAATGAAACAAAAAAGAAAAAATTAATTAAAAATATAGTAAAAATATATCTAGCAATTTCTCTGTAGCTGTTGCGGGCAGTGTGGGTTCAGTTCAGTTTCAAATAGCTCCTTGTTCCAGCTTACACTTCTCTATAACTATAGGCCCCTTCTGATGTAGTTGGTGTTAACCACAGGTATTTTAATCTGTTGCACCTGTCACTTCTGAAGTGGTTCCCTTTGTTTATTTGGCTTCTGTTTCCAGGTCTCTTCAGTATCTAATTTCCACCCTCACACAAGCGGGTAGAGGTGGTCTCTTGTTTAGGTTTGCTTGTTCAGTTGTGCTGTAGGGAGGGTGGGGCACTGCAGACAAATATCACTGGCCTGTTTGGGGAGCACTCACAGTGTTCTGGCCACACTGGGTTTGCCACCACTCACGGTGTGTGTGCTTTCCCCATCTACACTGCTCAGGCTCCAGGCTGCTCTATAGGGAGCAGGCCTTGAGTTGCATGTGGTTCCAGTTTTCAGGTACTCCACAAAAGCGCAGACTCGGTTGGGCCTGCGTTTTGTGCCTTCCCCTGCCCAAGCAGCTCAGGCAGCCAGGAGCTTGATGGGCACACTCTCCTCGGGTACAGTGCGCCCTATCCCCTCCACGGTCCCAGCCTCAGTTTCCATGCCTGCTGCTCCAGAACTGGTCTCTAGCTGCGACCCTCCTGGCAGATGACAACCATCCAGAATCTCAGGAAGTCTTTGGTTAGAAACTGGAAGCCTGTTTGCAGTTTGGTAGGGGATGCCATCTCTGGGGCTGAGTTTGCCCCTTTCCCCTCCTTCCTGCCTCCTGCCTCCAGTGGGGGATGGGCCGGTCCACAGCCAACTAGCTCTTCTCTGGAATTGCTCAGTCCTTCCTTTGTTCTGCGAACGGGCCTGCAGTGTGTTCGGTTTGCGGGTTAATTTTCTCTCTCTCTCTTGCTGTCCCACAGTTTAAGTTGCTATCTCATGTTAGCTCCCTCCAATTGCCCTCAGGGCATTCACTCCTGGTCCTTACCCTAAGTAATGCTGCCTGCTCCTCTCCGTTCAGCCCCCACTTGCTGGTGGCGGATGCAGGTGTCTGGGGTACTTTTCTGCTGGGAGTTGCTTTTAGGCATGTTATCTGTGGGTTTTATTTATTTTTCCTCCCAGTTAGGTTGCAGTCCGAGATTCGAAAACTTCCCCCAGACCCGCCAGTGAGAGGGTTTCCTGGTGTTTGGAAACTTCCTTTATTATGACTCCCTTCCCGGGATGGGTCTCTGTCCCTAACTCTTTTGTCTCTCTTTTTATCTTTTATATTTTGTCCTACCTCCTTTCCAAAGACAATGGGCTGCTTTTCTGGATGCCTGATGTCCTCTGCTAGTGATCAGAAGTTGTTTTGTGGAGTTTGCTCAGCGTTCAACTGTTCTTTCAATGAATTTGTAGGGGAGAAAGTGGTCTCCCCGTTCTATTCCTCCTCTATCTTAGCTCCTCCCCCATGACTGGATGTTAAATCAGTTACCTTGGCAGGTGATCTTTAGATGGAGAATATTAGCTTGCTAGATGTACCCTGACATGTTCTTTTACCTCCCCATAATTCATCTAGAAGTTTAGGTAGTATGAGATACATTTTCAGTTTTTTTTTTTTTTAACTAGTACAGTTTACAAAATTAGAACCAGTGGATTTCTGGGGATCATCCATCAGGTACAATATCAGATGCTGATTCGTCACCAACTAGCAGGCTCTTTGGACTTTCCTGGTGGCTCAGTCGTATGGAAATCCGCTTGCAATTCAGGAGATGCAGGCTTGATCCCTGGGTAGGGAAGATACCCTGGAGAAGGAAATGGCTACCCACTCCAGTATTCTTGCCTAGAGAATCCCATGGACAGAGGAACCTGGCAGGCTACAGTCCATGGGGTCACAAAAGAGTCAGACATGACTTAGCGACTAAAGAACAGCAAAAGTAGGCTTTTTGCTTTGCTGTTTTAAAACATGAGAGGACTCTATCTTTTTTTCTGTTCAGAGTGTCCCTGGAAGTTGACTCATGTTTTCATCACAATTTCTTTTACATGGCATCTTGGCATCATGTCTTTGACTAAAAGGAATATTTTTCTAATGTCTCTACTTTATTTTAGAAACAACCAATCTGATGTTTTCCAACTTTATCTCCAAAACTGAAAATACACTTACTTAGGAAAGCAGGGATTTCTAATGAAAATGTTGACAGAATCTCATTAGTGCTAAAGTTTTGAACAGGCTGCCATTCAGTAAAGTAGTATTTTTGTGTCCTATAAAATACCAAACATCTGCTTGCAATGAAAGTATTTAACACCTTTTGCTTTTCTTTTTAGTGAAGCTGAATGCACCTGGGAATAAGTTAAACTTTAGATAACACAGGCAGAAAGTTTGAAACAAGGCATTTTTATTTGAAAATCATTCTGTAAGCATATTGGAAAAGAAAAAGAAAGAAAGTGAAGTTGCTCAGTCGTGTCCAACTCTTTGCTACCCCATGGACTGTAGCCTACCAGGTTCCTCCGTCCAAGGGATTTTCCAGGCAAGAATATTGGTGTGGGTTTCCATTTCCTTCTCCAGGAGATCTTCCTGACCCAGGGACTGAACCTGGGTCTCCTGAATTGTAGGCGGATGCTTTACCGTCTGAGCCACCAGGGAAGTCAAGTGTAGTGGAACAACAGCTCAAGTTACAAACACCATTCAACACAACATGGTGGCAAGATAGCTTTTAATGGCAGAGCCTGCCCTCACTTCTCAGAGCCAGCAATGGGGCTGTGAACTAAAGTTGGTTAATAAGAATAAAGTAAGTGTGTGGCAAAGAAATAGAGCCTGATTAAATCTAAGAATCAAATTTCATATTCAAATGATTCAAAATAGAGGCTGGGAGTCAGAATACAAAGCAGACTTCAAAGCCCAGGTAGACACAGAAGTAGGAATGACAAAAGGAAAGAAAGAAAAGCATGTATTATTATTGGAACCAACTAACTTGTCTCCCTGCTTTCATCTCTTTGTTGTCATTGTGCTCATGCTCTGCTGTGCCTGACTCTTTGCGACCCCTTGGACTATAGCCTGCCAGTCTCCTCTGTCCATGGAATTCTCCATGCAAGAGTACTGGAGTGGGTTGTCATTTCCTTCTCCAGGGGATTTTCCCAATCCAGGGATCTAACCCATGTTTCTTGCATCTTCTACATTGGCAGATGGGTTCTTTACCATTGAACCACCAAGGAATTCCCTTCATGTCTCACCACCTTAATTATTTCCTACAACAACACAAGAATCCTTCCTGAAGAACATATCAAACAATGCCTCATCCCTACTACATTCAGTGTTTCCTTGTCAGTCAGTCAGTTCAGTCACTCACTCATGTTCGACTCTTTGCGACCCCATGAATCGCAGCACACCAGGCCTCCCTGTCCATCACAAACTCCGGAGATCACTCAAACTCAAGCCCATCGAGTCGGTGATGCCATCCAGCCATCTCATCCTCTGCCGTCCCCTTCTCCTCCTGCCCCCAATCCCTCCCAGCATCAGGGTCTTTTCCAATGAGTCAACTCTTCGCATGAGGTGGCCAAGGTATTGGAGTTTCAGCTTCAGCATCAGTCCTTCCAATGACACCCAGGACTTATCTCCTTCAGGATTGACTGGTTGGATCTCTTTGCAGTCCAAGGGACTCTCAAGAGTCTTCTCCAACACCATAGTTCAAAAGCATCAATTTTTCGGTGCTTAGCTTCCTTCACAGTCCAACTCTCACATCCATATATGACCACTGGAAAAACCATAGCCTTGACCAGATGGACCTTTGTTGGCAAAGTAATGTCTCTGCTTTTGAATATGCTGTCTAGATTGGTCATAACTTTCCTGCCACGGAGTAAGCGTCTTTTAATTTCATGGCTGCAGTCACCATCTGCAGTGATTTTGGAGCCCAAAGAAATAAAGTCTGACACTGTTTCCACTGTCTCCCCATTTATTTCCCATGAGGTGATGGAATCAGATGCCATCATCTTAGTTTTCTGAATGTTGAGCTTTAAGCCAACTTTTTCACTCTCCTCTTTCACTTTCATCAAGAGACTTTAGTTCCTCTTCACTTTCTGCCATAAGGGTGGTGTCATCTGCATATCTGAGGTTATTGATATTTCTCCTGGCAGTCTTGTTTCCAGCCTGTGCTTCTTCCAGCCCAGCGTTTCTCCTGATGTACTCTGCATATAAGTTAAATAAGCAGAGTAACAATATACAGCCTTGACGTACTCCTTTTCCCATTTGGAACCAGTCTGTTGTTCCATGTCCAGTTCTAACTGTTGCTTCCTGACCTGCATACAGGCTTCGCAAGAGGCAGGTCAGGTGGTCTGGTACTCCCATCTCTTTCAAAATTTTCCAAAGTTTATTGTGATCCACACAGTTGAAGGCTTTGGCATAGTCAATAAAGCAGAAATTGATGTTTTTCTGGAACTCTCTTGCTTTTTCGATGATCCAGCGGATATTGGCAATTTGGTCCCTGGTTCCTCTGCCTTTTCTAAAACCAGCTTGACCATCTGGAAATTCTCGGTTCATGTATTGCTGAAGCCTGGCTTGGAGAATTTTGAGCATTACTTTACTAGCGTGTGAGATGAGTGCAATTGTGCAGTAGTTTGAGCATTGTTTGGGATTGCCTTTCTTAGGGATTGGAATGAAAACGGACCTTTTCCAGTCCTGTGGCCACTGCTGAGTTTTCCAAATTTGCTGGCATATTGAGTGTAGCACTTTCACAGCATCATCTTTCAGGATTTGAAATAGCTCAACTGGAATTCCATCACCTCCACTAGCTTTGTTCGTAGTGATGCTTTCTAAGCCCCACTTGACTTCACATTCCAGGATGTCTGGCTCTAGGTGAGTGATCACACCATTGTGATTATTTGGGTCATGAAGATCTTTTTTGTGTTTCCTTGTAGTCTATCATAAAAGGTGTGAACTTCTTTAAGGTTTTTTGTTATCTGAACCCAACCTACTTGCAGCCTTCTTGACTACTATTCCTCTCCTTAGACACCCTATATTCATGCTTGGTGTTTCTAAACTGGGAGTGGTGATGTTTGGAAATCTCTTAGGGTATGTGGGTTGTCACAATGAGTGAGGACAATATGGGTGTCTAGCCATCTGGAGGCCTTATTCAGTCCTCTGAGTACATTAAGAGGACTTTATTCTGCTTGTATGTTGTTGAAGATGGTATAAATTTCTGGTACTTAAATGCCAGGACATGTGCATGTGTTGGTTAAGAAAAAGGCAAGGGCCAGCTTTCTGAAGTCAATAAGACAGGGAAGAACCATGCTGAGTAATTATTTATTTGGGAAATTATTATTATTCCTAAACCTATATAGAAGAGATCACAGACATTTAGTGAATGATAAAGTTTGTGGTAGATTTCCTGTTTTGGGCAATGCATAGAAAAGCCTTCTCTGACAAAATAGCAATAGTTATAATAGATATGTCACATAAGTTTATAGTCCTATTGTTTGAAACAGGCTGTTTGTCTTTAAATTGGAAGTTTTATAGGCTTTGAACGTGTTCCACTGGCACTTGCTTTGATGTCATAGTTCCCTTAGAGATTCGCTAGAATCTCATCCATGTGGTACAGATATGTGTTCACAGCTGTGCGTCTGCATTATGATGTATGGACATAATGCAAAGTACCTAGTTAGCATAATCTTTCCCATGTGCAGGGTGTTTCTTAAGCCTTTCTAAAGGGTTTTCACTAAACCTGAGCATCATGATTTGGTTTCTGTGTGAATCTCAGGACAGCTTGAACTGTTAACTTGGTAAAACCAATCATAATATCAGCTGATATTTCTCTCCTACCATGACTTGCATTGAAAGATTTGGACACACACTGAGTCATTATTGACCAAAGTTTTTTCATTTCTTTCCTTTCTTCTCTCCCTTCTCATTTTAAGTCATATAAATGCTTTGCCTAATTGTCATGACATCCAGGATTATTTTTCACCCAAGGTTGATCATGTATCTTGAGACAAAAAGGGGAGTTGGACTTTGAGCACTTCTTTTTTCTATCCCAGTTTTAATTAATGATCTTTTGAATTCATGAGGCACCTGTTTTCTCCATTTCTACCTATGCCCAGAAAAAACAGCCATCTGCACATTGTAACCCATGTTTTAGAAAGGAAATGCTAGAGTCAGGATTCAGTCTAGGCATTTTGGCTCTCGAGTATATGCTCTTGATCATCAGCCTACACTGGAATAACTGAGATTTGTTGTTGTTGTTGTTATTCAGTCACTTGGTTGTGTCCAACTCTTTGCGACCCCATGAACTGAAGCATGTCAGGCTTCTCTGTTCTTCACCATCTCCCAGAGCTTGCTCAAACTCTTGTCCATTGAATTGGTGATGCCATCCAACTATCTCATCCTCTGTCATCCCTGTCTCCTCCTGCCTTCAATCTTTCCCAGCATCAGGGTCTTTTCCAGTGAGTCGGCTCTTCACATAAGGTGGCCAAAGTATTGGAGCTTCAGCCTCAGCATGAGTCCCTCCAACATATATTCAGGATTGACTTCCTGTAGGATTGACTGCTTTGATTTCCTTGCAGTCCAAGGGACTCTCAAGAGACTTCTCCAGAATCACAGTTCAAAAGCATCAATTCTTTGACGCTCAGCTTTTTTATAGTCCAACTCACACATCCATACATGACTACTGGAAAAACCATAGCTTTGACTAGACAGACCTTTGTTGACAAAGTAATGTCTCCGCTTTTTAATATGCTGTCTATGTTTGTCATAATTTTTCTTCTAAGGAGCAAGCGTCTTTTAATTTCATGGCTGCAGTCACCATCTGCAGTTATTTTAGAGCCCAAGAATGTTGGGCTGTTTCCATTGTTTCCCCATCTTTTTGCCATTAAGTGATGGGGCTGGATGCCATGACCTTTGGTATTTGAATGTTGAGTTTTTAGCCAGCTTTTTCACTCTCCTCTTTCACCTTCATCAAGAGGCTCTTTAGTTCCTCTTCACTTTCTGCCATAAGGGTGGTGTCATCTGCATTTTTGAGGTTACTGATATTTCTCCCTGAAAACTTGATTCCAGCTTGTGCTTCATCCAGCCAGCATTTTGCATGATGTACTCTGCATATAAGTCAAATAAGCTGGATCACAATACAAAGCCTTGACATACTCCATTCCCAGTTTTGGACCAGTCAGTTGTTCCATGTCTGGTTCGAGCTGTTGCTTCTTGACCTGCATACAAGTTCCTTAGGAGGCAGGTCAGGTGGTCTGGTATTCCCATCTCTTGAAAACTTTTCCACAGTTTGTTGTGATCCACACAGTCAAAGGATTTAGCGTAGTCAATGAAGCAAAAGTACATGTTTTCTGGAATTCTCTAGTTTTCTCTATGATCTAATGGATGTTGGCAATTTGATCTCTGGTTCCTCTGCCTTTTCTAAATCCAGCTTGAACATCTGGAGTTTCTCAGTTCATGTACTGTTGAAGTCTAGCTTGGAAAAATTTGAACATTATTTTGCTAGCATGTGAAATGAGAGCAATTGCGTGGTAGATTAAACATTCATTGGCACTGCCATTTTTGGGATTGGAATGAAAAATTTTCCAGTCCTTTGGCCACTGCTGAATTTTCCAAATTTGCTGGCATATTGAGTGTAGCACTTTCACAGCATCATCTTTCAGGATTTGAAATAGCTCAACTGGAATTCCATCACCTCCACTAGCTTTGTTCGTAGTGATGCTTTCTAAGCCCCACTTGACTTCACATTCCAGGATGTCTGGCTCTAGGTGAGTGATCACACCATTGTGATTATTTGGGTCATGAAGATCTTTTTTGTGTTTCCTTGTAGTCTATCATAAAAGGTGTGAACTTCTTTAAGGTTTTTTGTTATCTGAACCCAACCTACTTGCAGCCTTCTTGACTACTATTCCTCTCCTTAGACACCCTATATTCATGCTTGGTGTTTCTAAACTGGGAGTGGTGATGTTTGGAAATCTCTTAGGGTATGTGGGTTGTCACAATGAGTGAGGACAATATGGGTGTCTAGCCATCTGGAGGCCTTATTCAGTCCTCTGAGTACATTAAGAGGACTTTATTCTGCTTGTATGTTGTTGAAGATGGTATAAATTTCTGGTACTTAAATGCCAGGACATGTGCATGTGTTGGTTAAGAAAAAGGCAAGGGCCAGCTTTCTGAAGTCAATAAGACAGGGAAGAACCATGCTGAGTAATTATTTATTTGGGAAATTATTATTATTCCTAAACCTATATAGAAGAGATCACAGACATTTAGTGAATGATAAAGTTTGTGGTAGATTTCCTGTTTTGGGCAATGCATAGAAAAGCCTTCTCTGACAAAATAGCAATAGTTATAATAGATATGTCACATAAGTTTATAGTCCTATTGTTTGAAACAGGCTGTTTGTCTTTAAATTGGAAGTTTTATAGGCTTTGAACGTGTTCCACTGGCACTTGCTTTGATGTCATAGTTCCCTTAGAGATTCGCTAGAATCTCATCCATGTGGTACAGATATGTGTTCACAGCTGTGCGTCTGCATTATGATGTATGGACATAATGCAAAGTACCTAGTTAGCATAATCTTTCCCATGTGCAGGGTGTTTCTTAAGCCTTTCTAAAGGGTTTTCACTAAACCTGAGCATCATGATTTGGTTTCTGTGTGAATCTCAGGACAGCTTGAACTGTTAACTTGGTAAAACCAATCATAATATCAGCTGATATTTCTCTCCTACCATGACTTGCATTGAAAGATTTGGACACACACTGAGTCATTATTGACCAAAGTTTTTTCATTTCTTTCCTTTCTTCTCTCCCTTCTCATTTTAAGTCATATAAATGCTTTGCCTAATTGTCATGACATCCAGGATTATTTTTCACCCAAGGTTGATCATGTATCTTGAGACAAAAAGGGGAGTTGGACTTTGAGCACTTCTTTTTTCTATCCCAGTTTTAATTAATGATCTTTTGAATTCATGAGGCACCTGTTTTCTCCATTTCTACCTATGCCCAGAAAAAACAGCCATCTGCACATTGTAACCCATGTTTTAGAAAGGAAATGCTAGAGTCAGGATTCAGTCTAGGCATTTTGGCTCTCGAGTATATGCTCTTGATCATCAGCCTACACTGGAATAACTGAGATTTGTTGTTGTTGTTGTTATTCAGTCACTTGGTTGTGTCCAACTCTTTGCGACCCCATGAACTGAAGCATGTCAGGCTTCTCTGTTCTTCACCATCTCCCAGAGCTTGCTCAAACTCTTGTCCATTGAATTGGTGATGCCATCCAACTATCTCATCCTCTGTCATCCCTGTCTCCTCCTGCCTTCAATCTTTCCCAGCATCAGGGTCTTTTCCAGTGAGTCGGCTCTTCACATAAGGTGGCCAAAGTATTGGAGCTTCAGCCTCAGCATGAGTCCCTCCAACATATATTCAGGATTGACTTCCTGTAGGATTGACTGCTTTGATTTCCTTGCAGTCCAAGGGACTCTCAAGAGACTTCTCCAGAATCACAGTTCAAAAGCATCAATTCTTTGACGCTCAGCTTTTTTATAGTCCAACTCACACATCCATACATGACTACTGGAAAAACCATAGCTTTGACTAGACAGACCTTTGTTGACAAAGTAATGTCTCCGCTTTTTAATATGCTGTCTATGTTTGTCATAATTTTTCTTCTAAGGAGCAAGCGTCTTTTAATTTCATGGCTGCAGTCACCATCTGCAGTTATTTTAGAGCCCAAGAATGTTGGGCTGTTTCCATTGTTTCCCCATCTTTTTGCCATTAAGTGATGGGGCTGGATGCCATGACCTTTGGTATTTGAATGTTGAGTTTTTAGCCAGCTTTTTCACTCTCCTCTTTCACCTTCATCAAGAGGCTCTTTAGTTCCTCTTCACTTTCTGCCATAAGGGTGGTGTCATCTGCATTTTTGAGGTTACTGATATTTCTCCCTGAAAACTTGATTCCAGCTTGTGCTTCATCCAGCCAGCATTTTGCATGATGTACTCTGCATATAAGTCAAATAAGCTGGATCACAATACAAAGCCTTGACATACTCCATTCCCAGTTTTGGACCAGTCAGTTGTTCCATGTCTGGTTCGAGCTGTTGCTTCTTGACCTGCATACAAGTTCCTTAGGAGGCAGGTCAGGTGGTCTGGTATTCCCATCTCTTGAAAACTTTTCCACAGTTTGTTGTGATCCACACAGTCAAAGGATTTAGCGTAGTCAATGAAGCAAAAGTACATGTTTTCTGGAATTCTCTAGTTTTCTCTATGATCTAATGGATGTTGGCAATTTGATCTCTGGTTCCTCTGCCTTTTCTAAATCCAGCTTGAACATCTGGAGTTTCTCAGTTCATGTACTGTTGAAGTCTAGCTTGGAAAAATTTGAACATTATTTTGCTAGCATGTGAAATGAGAGCAATTGCGTGGTAGATTAAACATTCATTGGCACTGCCATTTTTGGGATTGGAATGAAAAATTTTCCAGTCCTTTGGCCACTGCTGAATTTTCCAAATTTGCTGGCATATTGAGTGTAGCACATTTACAGCATCATCTTTTAGGATTTGAAATAGCTCAGCTGGGATGCCATCACCTCCACTAGCTTTGTTCCTAGTGATGCTTCCTAAGGCCTACTTGACTTCGGGCTCCAGGATGTCTGGCTCTAGATGAGTGACCATACCATCATGGTTATCTGATTCATGAAGATATTTTTTGTATAGTTCTTCTGTGTATTCTTGCCACCTCTTCTTAATATCTTCTGCTTTTGTTAGCTCTATACTGTTTTTGTCCTTTATTGTGCCCATCTTTGTGTGAAATGTTCTCTTGGTATCTCTAATTTTCTTGAAGAGATGTCTAGTCTTTCCCATTCTATTGTTTTCCTTTATTTCTTTGCATTGTTCAGTTAGGAAGGCTTTCTTATTGCTCCTTGCTATTCCTTGGAACTCTGTATTCAGATGGGTATATCTTTCCCTTTCTCCTTTGCCTTTCACTTCTCTTCTTTCCTCAGCTATTTGTAAGGCCTCTTTAGACAACCATCTTGCCTTTTTGCATTTCTTTTTCTTGGGTATGGTTTTGATCACCACCTCCTGTACAGTGTTACAAACCTCTATCCATAGTTCTTCAGGCACTCTATCAGATCTTATCCCTTGAGTTTTGGGGGATCCAAAAAGGCAAGACTCTGGTCCTCTCAGTCTGATTTAAATTGCTGTATCCCTGCTTTAATTTATTGCATATAAGTGTGAGTTGTTAGATGAAGAAAGAATTCATTTGCTAACAATGTAGAAAACTACTAACAGATACACACTTCAGGGAGGTCTTAAACCTAGACCTGCTGGGAGGAGAGTGTTGTTGGAAAACTGAATCATGAAAGTAGATTTTTTATTTATTCATCCTTGCAGGAAACATGTAGAGTATGTACTGAGTTGCTTTTAGTTATTTGCAACCTTATGGGTGAGCAGGTAGATAATGGCCAAAGTCTCCTGAATGATAAGGAAGGGCCAAGATAATATTGAAAATGGCAAGGGATGGCTTACATAAAGGACTAAATGGATTTATCATCTCAGTAAGCTGATATTACTGACAGTAAGGCACTTTTTAGGGCCTTGAGGATCAAGGAAGCTTACCCCTCTACTGCTGATGGGCTGAATTTCTTGTTCTGTATACCTGCCATCTGTGTCTAGTAAGTTGTGCTTGTTATGTACATCGTTGGAACTCATCATCTCCCTATTTGTATTGGGCATCTTTCTTTTAACCCTGATACTGTTGCATTTCAAGATAAGAGGTGCAAAAGTTGATAAGCTATGTGATGAGAAGATACCTGTAATTTAAAATTCTGGCTCTAGTGTCAATGCCAAGAAGCAAAGAAGACTTTTGCCAGAGCCAAAAATGCTAGGAGGCCTCATTACAGCTGGAGCACTATTCTAACCAGAGAAGCCATTATGATTTTCTTGGTCCTTTGACGCCATAGAATTACCATATTTCATCCCATAGAACACAGTCCTCCTTACTTTTGTATTAATGGTAATTAGGGATTTGGAAAAGATTGTTATACTTTTGTTTGTATGGTAAATTGAATTTCAGTGACTACTGTGGAGATGCGAAGTGAGAATGCTGTCTTCCACAATTGTAAGCGTGCAGTTATGAAGCAAATCAAGAGTCATTTCTTTGAAGGCTGGTTTGATATGATGCTCTGTACAGGTCCCTACTTGTTATACTCAATGAGTGATATGAAAATGCTAAATAAGATAGCCCCAAAGAATAATAGACCTTGGTCATCCTATATTTTAGATAGCAATTTAAATCATCAAGAAGCTTGATGTAACACTCTGTCATCTCCAGCCACATCCCCCCACAGCAACTACAATTTATCAGGTACCCTTTGTGAGGTACCACCATGGACAGAGGTGCCTGGCAGGCTGCAGTCCATGGGGACGCAAAGAGTAGGGCATGACTGAGCAACTTTCACTTTTTCACTTTGTCGGATACCATTCATCAAATCATGTAATCATCACAGCAACCATATTGGACTCTGTTTTGATCTCCATTTTGTGGATGGAGAAGCTGAGTTTTAGAGGAATTAAATAACTTGCCTATGGTCATACAACCATGTGTCAGAGCCATGATTCAAAACCAGAGACTCTGACTCCAGAACCTGTGCTTTAACTGCTGTGCCATGCTGCATTCTGTTACAGGGAGGAGTACATTGAGGAGGCCCATGATTTTGATTACCATCCACAGGAATGATGGAGAAGGAAATGGCAACCCACTCCAGTACTCTTGCCTGGAGAATCCCATGGACAGAGGAGCCTGGTTGGCTACAGTCCATGGGGTCACAAAGAGTCAGACATGACTGAGCGACTTCACTCATCACTCACTCACAGGAAGGAAGACTTCTGAAATGTCTAAATAACTCATTTGAAGATTGTCTTGCACTATAAATTTTAATGAAAGTGTTTTCACAATCACATGTATATGTAGAGCTTCTTGTTTTAAAATTATATGTTTACTTACTTATTATTTTTATTTGTCCACACCAGGTCTTAGTTGGGGCATGTGGGATCTAGTTCCCTGACCAGGGATCAAACCTGGGCCCCCTGCATTGGGAATACAGAGTCTTAGCCACTGGACCACCAGGGAAGTCCCTATAGTTTAATCTATTTTTTAATACCTATGGAACAAGAACAATATTCCCATGGTCACTGCTTCTTACTACTATGTCTTGAGGTTTTTCCTTGTTGAAAATGCTGCATCCTTGAGGAACGGATCTCCTAAATTTAACTTTTAAACTCAGGCTGTAATCAGTGGATATTTATGCCCACACACTTTCTGTTTTACCAACTATATCTCCCCTCCAGTAGAGTGTGGTCCCAGGGATGTTGGGCAGAAGCCCCATAGAGGATGGGCCTGTGTTATTTATCAGTGTATAGGCTGCATAATAAAGTATATGTGATAATTGATTCACTCTGCATCAGCCTTTGAGGACAGATGACTCAATTAGCATGTCAGATACTGACTGTATCTCTCTCAAAAAATCCTCAAAGGTAATCATTTGTATTTTGTATTAGATAAGGTGTGAGAGCTGTTTTAGTAGTTGTTTATATTTTATTAAAAGTTCTTATTTCCTTTGACTATTCACAGCTGAAGCAGCAGTGTTACCTTAAAGGTTGGGTTTCTTCCTTCTTTTTAATCTGTGTGTTTTAAGAAAGAATGATGATATTTTGAAGCAAGCAGATAAAGAAATAAGAATTTGAAAAGCCTAGCTGAAATAGTTTTGATTCCAAGTCCTCAGCTGAGAAAGAGGGCATGTGTTCAGTTGATTGGCAGAGTTGTATGTGCTCAGTACCAGAGATGTCTGGATTAGAGGAGGTGTCAGAAGGGTGATGAGGGAAAGTCTGGCCCAGGTGTAGGTCATAACTTTAAGACAGTAGTGTACAAATGATTTTGAAAGAGCATAATGACCAGAAAAACTTTTGAGTGCACATGTCTCTGCAAACATGCTGTGCACAAAATAAAACAAACACACACAAAATATTATGGGCATTTAATATTTTCCCTTCTCCCTTTGGATCCTTTTTATAACCATAGAGTAAAAATACTTTACTTTGAAAACCAGTCATTTAGGATTTGGACTTTCTGTGACCTTAGGCACATCTCTGATATGATCTGGACCTCAGTTTTTTCACATAAGAGAAACGGACTAAATAAAGTGCAATTTCAAGTTTCATTTTACGTTTATTATTTGAAAATGTTTTTCCTAGGGTATTCCCATGGACTTTAGTCATTTTTCTGGATGGGGTTTTAGTTGCTGCTTTGTTTGCATTTTGAGCCAGAACATTACTAAACAATGGAGACCTTATTGTTGTTCCAATTAGAAGTCCTCCAATAATGTTTTTACAATCGTATTATGCCTGGTTATTTTAACATGGTCAAAATACAATTTACTGAGTTATATTTGTTTGCCCTATGTCTTATCTTTATTTCTACTCAATCTCTTTCCTCTGTTCCTTGTTAAACCACTTACAGATGCTAATTGATAAAGTGGTTTATAACAGTGGAAATTTATTTTGTTCAGACTTAAAGCTATCATATGAAAGACATTTGAATCACTAGAAATTAAGAAAATAAAGTTATCAAGTATTTGGTTAAGTGTTTATTGGGTGATGATAGATGCTGTCTTATTAAGATGATCTGTGCTTTCACAGACATGTTTGTAAGATCCATTTTTACTACAATTGCTGCATATATACAGCACAGAGAAAGATAATTATTTGCCTACAAAATCCCTTATAAATATTAAATGTTCTTTTCTAAGGTCATATGAAACCATATCCTTTGGACTGTAGAACAATAAGCAATCTTGTGCATGTTTCAATATTTAAATCAAGGTAAGGCTATTTATGTTATTGTGTAAGTTACTAGGTTATTTTATAGTAGATGTGAGTTTGTAAAACCAATCCCTGCCCTTCACTTGTCCATTATGAAGGTGTTGTAAAAACACTTGTGTACCGTGGGAGATACAGTTTTCCAGCCTTTGAGGTGTGGAAGATATATAAGTTTATAGAATTCAGAAAATTTGACTTAGTGTGTGTGGTCTTCCCCTTCTCATATCCATATTATAATGTTATAATGTACTTCCATTCAGCTGTTTTAATTTGCAGCCATGTGTTTTCTTGATTGAATTCTTAGATACTTTTTATTTGTGTATATAAATTTGAAATTGTTTGTTTTGCCGTCCAGTGTTCATTCACCATTTTTTGTCACCATGCCTTCATACACTCTTTGTATATCACTTCTTCCTACTGTCAGCCATGTGCTTACAGTAGGCACACAATCTAGGTCCAAGCCAATTAGAGTCTTGCATTCCCCTAAGCATCAGTTATCTTATTTGTTCAGGAACGGGCATATGAACCAGATAGATAAAAAGAGATGCAATGAGATTTTCATGGGCACTTCTAGGAAAGAGGACCTTGCTTTTGTCTATGGATGTAGAATTGTGTGAATGTAAATTCTGGAGTTGCTACAAGCATCTTATGACCATGACAGACAAATCTGAAATGGATGAGAGACAGAGGATCAAGTCAAGGAATGAGACATGAGATCTTGGATACTTGCTTGAGCCATCAATACAGACCTGTCTGCTTGGAATCTTTTTATTATTTCATCCAGTAAGTTTTTTTTTTTGTTTTTTTTTTTTGTTTTTGTTATTCAAGTCACTTAAGAGTTCTATTTTCTGTCACTTGCACCTAAAAGCATCTAGTTGACCATTCATGTCCAACCCAAGTAGCAGGCTTTACTTTATATAGCTACTCACAATGCCAAATATTTTCAATAAGAATTGAGAGGTGGTAAGGGGAAAAGTGGGGAAGAGAAAGAGGAACATGTTTAAGACCTCTGGCTGAATTAGCAGAATAGGTTAAAATTAGGCATGATTTTTTTTCTCTTTACATGGCAATTTATTTCACAGTTATTTAGTGATGAGCAATTCAAGACACTGTTCATTCAGTGTTGGGCATTCAGAGTTGAAAGATGATTCAAATCTGGAGTTTATAAAGTAATGGGGAGATTGGTACTGAAGTCACAAGTCAATGACTCCAGCACAAGGAATACTTACCAGGGTAATAGATGGATGTTCAAGAGACATCTAACTAAAATAAGAAATATGAACTCTGCTCTGTAATCTGAATACTAGGTAGCCAAGTGGAGAAGGCTATGCAAAGGAAATAATACAAAGTATGCATTTTAGGAATTCCTGAGCTTTGAGTGTCATATATATCTATTGGCACTGGTGATAAGGATTTATATTGGAAGAAAGTTTGACTAATTAGCATGACTAATTTGGACTCTTGGGTTCCTGAGACAGTAATTAAAGGGCTGATGCTCCTATTTAGAAATGATGCCAGCACTCAGATCTGGGTCAGAATGATAGAGTGGAATTTAGCTTCTCCTTGGGCTTCTCTGGTAGCTCAGCTGGTGAAGAATCCACCTGCAATGCAGGAGACTCTGGTTCAATTCCTGGATAGGGAAGATCCCCTGGAGAAGGGATAGGCTACCCAGTCCAGTACTCTTCGGATTCCCTGGTGGCTCAGACAGTAAAGAATCTGCCTGCAAAGCGGGAGACCTGGGTTCAGTCCTTGGGTTGGGATGATCCCCTGGAGAAGGACATGGCAACCCACTCCAGTATTCTTGCCTGGAGAGTCCCCATGGACAGAAGAGCCTGGCAGGCTGCAGTCCATGGGATTGCAAGGAGTCAGACACAACTGAATGACTAAGCACTGGAATGCAAACCACAATACCTAAATGTGTATTTGTGCCTTTAGCAGAGTGTCATTTCAGCACAGGAAATATACCATAGAGGTGATGTCTGCCCTAAAGGAGGGTAAAATTTGAAACAGCCCCTTTGGTAGGAGGCAGAAGGATGGGATTAAGGAAGCAAAATTTACAAATCTGACTGAGCAAAATTTACTTATTTTATTGATATATGACTAGATAGTTACCTTATTTGCAAGTCATGGGTATTTGTGTTGTGCAAAACAGAAAGCAAATGAAAGTATGTACTTTGGCTAGGCAATGGACAAGTATCTTTAAAATGTTTAGATATGGAATATAGTAGTCAGCTAGCATTCTCTTCTGATAACATACTGTGCCTCATTCCTCTCTCTTATCATGCTGTATTATATTTTTAAGGAACTAAAGAATGCCTTTCCTCTTCATGAAGAAATATCAAGGTTTTTTTGTTTGTTTTGTTTTTTAATCAGTCATACTAGGAATCTTACAAACTTCCTACTGCCAGTCTTCCTACTCCATCAGTGCATTGCTAGTTAAATGGCTTATAATGTGCACTGAGTGTCAGCAGTCTTCTAGGTGCCCTGGAGGAAGAAAAGCTCTGCCTGAGCATTCATTCTAAATTAAGCATAAAGGTTAGTGCTCAACTGTGAAAAATTCAAGTTGTATTTTTGAGCTACCCTTCCTTCCATCTTAAGGCTGCTTTCCAAAAGCTGAGTATTACTACTACCCAGAGTCTCATGTGCTTTGGTACAGACTGCCTACAATCAGGGTCAATAATGCTTTAGAATAGAAAAAAAAAAAAAAAAAAGACAGCTTATAGCTGTAGATGATCAAATCATATGTGGTAGTTTAAAAAGACAGGGGAGCTGTGTTCGGGAATTTTAAAATGTTTAAATCAAAGGGCACATAAAAATAGTAGTAGGGAAATATAGCGTATTGTGGCTCGTAGGCTATGAAGGTGTGCCACATTTTGGAAAATCTCCTATTTAAAGCAATCTAAATTTAATTTTAAAAATGGAGTGATTAGTGCCATCACCAAGGGGTTTATTTAAGGAAGATTTGTTAAAATATGTAATGCATTTGCTACTTTAAGTGTTGGCTTTTGTAGATTGGAGTTGGATAGAAAGGAAACAAAAATCAAGTATTTAACACGAATATCAAATGAGAAATAAAGAGGGACCATCCATACAATTATAATTTATAAGCAAGCCAAATAATTTACAATGAGAAAAGTATCTACATATGAGGACACACTAGTGTTTTGAATGCTATGGAAGGGAATCTGTGTATCTATAATAGCAAAAGAGATAACATTCTATTGTAATTACACTACATAATTCAAAGAAGTGGCATTAGGTGAAACAGTTCATGAATACAGGAAAGGGGGCAGAGGAGGAGAGAGGGGGAGAGAGAGAAAAGTGGAGAAAGGGTGAGGGGAAAGTAGTGAGGGAGAAGAGGGCAAGGAGGAGAGAGGCCTTAGAAAATAATTTGGTTGATTACTGTAAAGGATATGCAAGGAAGGTTGGTATGCTGAAATGGAAAATGTGCCACTATTTGGCCACCATGTAGACTTAGAGCAGGAGCTATTCTCACTAGAGTCCACGGATGTCACTTGCTTTTGACAACTTGTTCATTCATTCATTTATTCTTACCTCTATTCCTTTATTCATTCAGTGAATGTATGTTTGCTGAGCAATTATGATGCGGAAGCATACAATACTTGAAGAAGAAAGGAGACTATTGGGGGAAAGTGAATCTTCAGGGCACAAAGTTGGAGGACTCCTTACAATAGTGAATCTGGAGTGAGTGAATCTGTGCTATTTAGCAAGAGAGAGCTAAGCTTTCAGCAGATTCTTGAAATCTTCCAACTGTACTCACACATCCTGAAAGGCTCATTAGGGAACAGTGCCTCTGAATGCTAAACTGGGAAATGGAGACAATGTGGTTACTCTCCTGGCTTTGACATCAAGTTAGCTGACTGACCTTGGGTCCACTCATAAACTTTCTGGACCTCAGTCTCCTTGTCTACCAAAGAGGATAGTTCTTAATGCTGCTTACCCTATCCTCACATGGATGAACTCGGGATTAATTAGATTAAGAAGTGATCAGTGAAGCACATTAAAACTCCTCAGAGGGTGGTACCAAATGAGCAGGACAAATAACAATTCAAATGTCAGCTATAGAGCTATAATTGGGGTTTGTTTTAAATGTGTCATTTTTTGAAATCCAGGGCAAATGATATTTTATGAAAGTAAACAGTATATTTTATATAGTTTTAAGTTTTCAAAACAAGATAGTATAGACAGTTCACATGTATCACATGTATCACATGCACCCAATTTCCATTATTGTTCACACCTTACATTGGTATGGTATATTTGTAGGGTGTATTAATGAATCAATATTTATGTATGCATTAACATTAAATAGACTTTCCAGATGGTGCCAGTGGTAAAGAATCTGCCTGCCAGTGCAGGAGACATAGGTTCAATTCCTGAGTCAGGAAGATCCCCTGGAGTAGGAAATGGCAACCCACTCTAGTATTCTTGCCTGGAAAATTCCATGGACAGAGGAGCTGTGGGCTACAGTCCATGGGGTCACGCAGAGTCAGACAGGACTGAACACACACACACACACAACATTAAGTAAATTCTGTATGTTATTCAGGTTGCCTTATTTTTTACCTAATGCCATTTTCTCTGTTCCAAAATATCACATCCAGTATATCGTTTTACAGTTACTTGTGGTGTCTAGTTAGGCTTCCCCTGATTTATTGGTTTCTGAAACTTTCCTTATTTTTATAGCCTTGATATTTTAAAAATTGTGGTGAAGTATACATAACATAAAATTTACCATCTTAACCATTTTTAAGTGTATAGTTCAGTGGCACTAAGTACACTTTCATTGTGGTGCATCCATCAATACCATCCTTCTCAGGGACTCTTTTCATCTTGCAAAACTGAAACCCCATCCTCCCCACCACCAGTGCCTGGCAACCACCATTCTACTTACTCCCTCTCATGAATTTGACTACTCTAGGTACCTCATATAAGTGGAACCCTACAGTGTTTATCCTCTTGTGACTGGCTTGTTGCACTTAACATAGCATCTTCAAGGTTCATCTGTGTTGTAGAAAGTATAAGAATCTCCTTCCTTATTATGCTGAATATTATCCCAATGTGTAGTAGACTCTACCACATTTTGCTTATCCATTCTTCTATCAATGGACACTTGAGTTATTTCTACTCCTTGGCTATTGTGAATAATGCTGCTGTGAACATAGGTATAGAGATCTCTCTTTGAGTCCCTGCTTTCAGTTCGTTGGGGTGTATACCAAGAAGGGAAATTTCCAGATCATGTGGTAATTTTATTTTTAATTTCTGAGGAACTTCCGTACTATTTTCTACAGTAGCTGCACTGTTTTACATTCCCACCAGCAGTGTACAAGGGTTCCCTTTTCTCCACATCCTTGCCAACAATTATTGTTTCCTGTTTATATATATAATAGCCACCTAATGGGTGTGAGGTAATACTTGATTTGTGTTTCCCTAATTAGTGATGTTTCACAGCTATTTGTAAGGCCTCCTCAGACAACCATTTTGCCTTTTTGCATTTCTTTTCCATGGGGATGGTCTTGATCCCTGTCTCCTGTACAATGTCATGAACCTCTGTCCATAGTTCATCAGGCTCTCTGTCTATCAGATCTAGTCCCTTAAATCTATTTCTCACTTCCACTGTATAGTCATAAGGGATTTGATTTAGGTCATACCTGAATGGTCTAGTGGTTTTCCCTACTTTCTTCAGTTTGAGTCTGAATTTGGCAATAAGGAGTTCATGATCTGAGCCACAGTCAGATCCCAGTCTTGTTTTTGCTGACTGTATAGAGCTTCTCCATCTTTGGCTGCAAAGAATATAATCAATCTGATTTCGGTGTTGACCATCTGGTGATGTCCATGTGTAGAGTCTTCTCTTGTGTTGTTGGAAGAGGGTGTTTGCTATGACCAGTGCGTTCTCTTGGCAGAACTTTATTAGCATTTGCCCTGTTTCATTCCGTACTCCAAGGCCAAATTTGCCTGTTACTCCAGGTGTTTCTTGACTTCCTACTTTTGCATTCCAGTCCCCTATAATGAAAAGGACATCTTTTTGGGGTGTTAGTTCTAAAATGTCTTGTGGGCCTTCATAGAACCATTCAACTTCAGCTTCTTCAGCATTACTGGTTGGGGCATAGGCTTGGATTACCGTGATACTGAATGGATTGCCTTGGAAATGAACAGAGATCATTCTGTTGTTTTTGAGATTGCATCCAAGTACTGCATTTCAGGCTCTTTTGTTGACCATGATGGCTACTCCATTTCTTCTAAGGGATTCCTGCCCACAGTAGTAGATATAATGGTCATCTGAGTTAACTTCACCCATTCCAGTCCACTTTAGTTCACTGATTCCTAGAATGTCAACATTCGCTCTTGCCATCTCCTGTTTGACCACTTCCAATTTGCCTTGATTCATGGACCTAACATTCCAGGTTCCTATGCAATATTGCTCTTTACAGCATCGGACCTTGCTTCTATCACCAGTCACATCCAGAACTGGGTATTGTTTTTGCTTTGGCTCCATCCCTTCATTCTTTCTGGAGTTATTTCTCCACTGATCTCCAGTAGCATATTGGGCACCTACTGACCTGGGGAGTTCCTCTTTCAGTATCCTACCATTCTGCCTTCTCAAACTGGCCACAGGACTGGAAAAGGTCCATTTTCATTCCAATCCCTAAGAAAGGCAATCCCAAACAATGCTCAAACTACCACACAATTGCACCCATCTCACACGCTAGTAAAGTGATGCTCAAAATTCTCTAAGCCAGGCTTCAGCAATACATGAACCGAGAACTTCCATATGCTCAAGCTGGTTTTAGAAAAGGCAGAGGAACCAGAGATCAAATTGCCAATATCCGTGGGATCATCAGAAAACCAAGAGAGTTCCAGAAAAACATCTATTTCTGCTTTATTGACTATGCCAAAACCTTCAACTGTGTGGATCACAATAAACTTTGGAAAATTCTGAAGGAGATAGGAATACCAGACCACCTGACCTGCTCTTGAGAAGCCTGTATGCAGGTCAGGAAGCAACAGTTAGAACTGGACATGGAACAACAGACTGGTTCCAAATGGGAAAAGGAGTACCTCAAGGCTGTTATTGTCACCCTGCTTATTTAACTTATATGCAGAGTACATCATGAGAAATGCTGGGCTGGAAGAAGCACAGGCTGGAAACAAGACTGCCAGGAGAAATATCAATAACCTCAGATATGCAGATGACACCACCCTTATGGCAGAAAGTGAAGAGGAACTAAAAAGTCTCTTGATGAAAGTGAAAGAGGAGAGTGAAAAAGTTGGCTTAAAGCTCAACATTCAGAAAACTAAGATGATGGCATCTGATTCCATCACCTCATGGGAAATAGATGGGGAGACAGTGGAAACAGTGTCAGACTTTATTTCTTTGGGCTCCAAAATCACTGCAGATGGTGATTGCAGCCATGAAATTAAAAGACACTTACTCCTTGGAAGGAAAGTTATGACCAACCTAGATAGCATATTCAAAAGCAGAGACATCACTTTGCCAACAAAGGTCCATCTGGTCAAGGCTATGGTTTTTCCAGTGGTCAGGTATGGATGTGAGGGTTGGACTGTGAAGAAAGCTGAGTGCTGAAAAATTGATGCTTTTGAACTGTGGTGTTGGAGAAGACTCTTGAGAGTCCCTTTGACTGCAAGGAGATCCAACCAGTCCATCCTGAAGGAGATAAGTCCTGGGTGTTCATTGGAAGGGCTGATACTGAAGCTGAAACTCCAATACTTTGGCCACTTCATGTGAAGAATTGACTCGTTGGAAAAGACCCTGATGCTGGGAGGGATTGGGGGCAGGTGGAGAAGGGGACGACAGAGGATGAGATGGCTGGATGGCATCACCGACTGGATGGGCATGAGTTTGAATGATCCCCGGGAGTTTGTGATGGACAGGGAGGCCTGGCGTGCTGTGATTCATGGGGTCTCAAAGAGTCGGACACGACTGAGTGACTGAACTGAACTGAACTGAATTAGTGATGTTCATGTTCTTGTTGACCTTTTGTACATTTTTGGAAAATAGCCATTCAAGGTTTTTTTTTTTTTCTCCTATTTTATAATCAGATTGTTATTGTCATTGACTTGTGGGAGGTTTTATTCTGGATATTAACCCCTTATCAAATATATGATTTCAATAATTCTTCTCATTCTGTTGGTTGTTGAAATTGCCAATTTAAAGAGACTTGAAAATTACTTTGACATAGTTACCCAACTAATTAGACATTTTAGTTTTTTAACCAGATTTTCAAGTCTATCACCTAATTGTTAGTGCCTCCTACTTATTAATCCCCACAGTCAACTTAAAATGTCTTGGAGAATTTTGAATGCAGAAAGGAATTGCTGTCCAACCCACAGACACCCCAAAACCCACTATGGGACACTTCATTGCACTCCAAAGAGAAGAGATCCAGCTCCACCCACCAGAACACAGACGCGAGGTTCTGTAACCAGGAAACCTTGACAAGCCACTGGTCCAACCCCACCCACAGGGAGTAACCTCCACAATAAAGGGGAAACACAAACTTCCAGCTTACAGAAAGGCCACCTCAAACAGCAATCTAAACAAAATGACAAGGCAGAGAAATATTCAGCAGGTAAGGAACACGATAAATGCCCACCAAAACAAACAAAAGAGGAGGAGATGGGGAGTATATCTTAAAAAATAATTCAGAATAATGATAGTAAATATGATCCAAAATCTTGAAAACAAAATGGAGTTACAGATAAATAGAGACAAGGATTGAGAAGATGCAAGAAATGTTTAATGAGTGCATAGAAGAAATAAAATAGTGAATCAATAATAAATAATGCAATAACTGAGATCAAAATCAATCTTGAGGGAACCAACAGTAAAATGACTGAGGCAAAAGATAGGATAAGTGAGATGGAAGATAGAATGGTGGAAATAAATGAAGCAGAGAGGAAAAAAGAAAAAAGAATTAAAAGAAATTGGGACAACCTCAGAGTCAATGTTAAATGCCCCAACATTCCAATCATAGGAGTCCCAGAAGAAGAAGACAAAAAGAAAGGGCATGAGAAAATACGTCAGGAGACAATAGTTGAAAACTTCCCTAAAATGGGGAAGGAAATAGCCACCCAAGTCCAAGAAACCCAGAGAGTCCCAAACAGGATAAACCCAAGGCAAAACACACCAAGACCAATATTAATCAAATTAATGACGATCAAACACAAAGAATAAATATTAAAAGCAGCAAGGGCAAAACAACAAATAACACAGAAGGGAATTCCCATAAGGACAACAGCTGATCTTTCAATAGAAACTCTTCAGGCCAGAAGGGAATGTCAGGACATAAAGTGATGAAAGAGAAAAACCTACAACCCAGATTACTGTACCCAACAAGGGTCTCATTCAATATGAAGGAGAAATCAAAAGCATTACAGACAAACAAAAGCTGAGAGAATTCAGCACCACCAAACCAGCTCTTCAACAAATGCTAAAGGATCTTCTCTAGATAGGAAACACAGAAAAGGTTTATAAACTTGAACCCAAAACAACAAAATAAATGGCAACAGGATCACACTTATCAATAATTACCTTAAATGTAAATGGGTTGAATGCCCCAGCCAAAAGACAAAGGCTGGCTGAATGGATTAAAAAACAAGACCCTTATATATGCTGTCTAAAACAGACCCACCTCAAAACAAGGGACACATACAGACTAAAAATGAAGAGCTGGAAAACGATATTTCATGCAAATGGAGACCAAAATAAAGCAGGAGTAGCAATACTCATATCAGATAAAATAGATTTTAAAATAAAGGTCATGAAAAGAGACAAAGAAGGACACTACATAATGATCAAAGGATCCATCCAGGAAGAAGATATAACAATCATAAATATATATGCACTCAACATAGGAGCACCACAGTAGGTAAGACAAATGCTAATAGGCATGAAAGAGGAAATTAACAATAACACAATAATAGTGGGAGACTTTAATACCCCACTCACACCTACAGATAGATCAACTAAACAGAAAATTAGCAGGGAAACACAAACCTTAAATGATACAATGGAACAGTTATACCTAAGTAATATCTATTGGACATTTCACCCCCAAACAATGAATTTCACCTTTTTCTCAAGTGCACACAGAACTTTCTCCAGAATAGATCACATCCTAGGCCATAAATGTAGCCTTGGTAAATTAAAAAAACAATTGAAATCATTTCAAGCATCTTTTCTGATCACAATGTGGTAAAATTAGATGTCAACTACAGGGAAAAAAAAACTATTAAAAATACAAACATATGGAGGCTAAAAAACACACTTCTGAATAACCAATAAATAACAAAATAAATCAAAATATGAATAGAAATTAATGAAAATGAAAACATGGGAACCCAAAACCTATCAGATTCAGTAAAAGCAGTGCTAAGGGTAAGGTTCATAGCAGTACAAGCTTACCTCAAGAACAAGAAAAAAATCAAGTAAATAACCTAACTTTACACCTAAAGCAACTAGAAAAAAGAAGAAATGAAGAATCCCAGGGTTAGTAGAAGGAAAGAAATAAAAATTAGGGTAGAAATAAATGAAAAAGAAACAAAGGAGATTTTAGCCAAAACCGACAAAACTAAAAGCTGGTTCTCTGAGAAGATAAGTAAAATAGACAGATCATTAGCCAGAATCATCAAGAAAAAAGGGAGAAGGATCAAATCAACAAAATTAGAAATGAAAATGGAGAAATCACGACAACACAGAAATAAAAAGGATCATAAGAGACTACTATCAGCAACTATATGCCAATAAAATGGACAACTTGGAAGAAATGGACGAATTCTTCGAAAAGTATAACCTTCCAAAGCTGAACCAGGAAGAAATAGAAAATCTCAACAGACTCATCACAAGCACGGAAATTGAAACTGTAGTCAGAAATCTTCCAATAAACAAAAGCCCAGGACCAGATGGCTTTACAGCTGAATTGTACCACAAATTTAGAGAAGAGCTAACACCTATCCTACTCAAACCCTTCCAGAAAATTACAGAGGAAGGTAAATTCCCAAACTCATTCTATGAGGCCACCATAACTCTAATACCAAACCCAGACAAAGGTGCCACAAAAAAGAAAATTATAGGGCAATATCACTGATGACATTGATGCAAAAATCCTCAACAAATTCTAGCAAACAGCATCCAACAACATATTAAAAAGATCATACATCATGAACAAATGGGCTTTATCCCAGTGATGGAAGGAGTTTTCAATATTTTCAAATCAATCAATGTGATACACCACATTAATAAATTGAAAGATAAAAACCATGTGATTATCTCAATAGATGCAGAGAAAGCCTTTGACAAAATTCAACATCCATTTATGAAAAAGACCCTCCAGAAAGCAGGCATAGAAGGAACATACCTAAACATAATAAAAGCCATATATGATAAACCCACAGCAAACATTATTCTCAATGGTGAAAAAATGAAAGCATTTCCCCTAAAGTCAGGAACAAGACAAGGGTACCCACTCTCACCATTACTATTCAAAATAGTTTTGGAAGTTTTAGCCACAGCAATCAGAGAAGGAAAAGAAGTAAAGTAATCCAGATTGGAAAAGAAGAAGTAAAACTCTCACTGTTTGGAGATGACATGATCCTCTACATAGAAAACCCTAAAGACACTGCCAGAAAATTAGTAGAGCTAATCAATAAAGATAGTAAAGTTGCAGGATATAAAATTAATACACAGAAATCCCTTGCATTTCTATACACTAACAATGAGAAAACAGAGAAAGTAAGGAGATAATTCCATTCACCATTGCAACAGAAAGAATAAAATAGTTAGGAATAAATCTACCTAAAGAAACAAAAGACCTATATATAGAAAACTATAAAACACTGCTGAAAGAAATCAACAATGACACAAATAGATGGAGAAATATATCATATTCATGGATTGGAAGAATCAATATTGTGAAAACTAGTACACTATGCAAAACAATCTGTAGATTCAGTGCAATCCCTATCAAGTTACCAACAGTATTCTTCACAGAACTAGAACACATAATTTCACAATTTGTATGGAAATACAAAAAACCTCAAATAGCCAAAGCAATCTTGAGAAAGAAGAATGGAACTGGAGAAATCAACCGTCTTGACTTCAGTCTATACTACAAAGCTACACTCATCAAGATAGTGTGGTACTGGCACAAAGACAGAATATAGATCAATGGAACAAAATAGAAAGCCCAGAGAGAAATCCATGCACCTGTGGACACCTTATCTTTGACAAATGAAGCAAAAGTATACAATGGAGAAAAGACAATTTCTTTAACAAGTGGTTCTGGGAAAACTGGTCAACCACTTGTAAAAGAATGAAACTAGAACACTTTCTAACACCATACACAAAAATAAACTCAAAATGGATTAAAGATCTAAATGTAAGACCAGAAACTATAAAACTCCTAGAGCAAAACACTCTCCGACATAAATCACAGCAGGATCCTCTATGACCCACCTCCTAGAATATTGGAAATAAAAGCAAAAATAAACAAATGGGACCTAATGAAACTTAAAAGCTTTTGCACAACAAAGGAAACTATAAGCAAGGTGACAAGACAGCCTTCAGAATGGGAGGAAATAATAGCAAACAAAGCAACTGACAAAGAATTAATCTCAAAAATATACGAACAGCTCCTGCAGCTCAATTCCAGAAAAATAAATGACCCAATGAAAAAATGGACCAAAGAACTAAACAGACATTTCTCCAAAGAAGACATACAGATGGCTAACAAACACATGAAAAGATGCTCAGCATCACTCATTATCAGAGAAATGCAAATCAAAACCACAATGAGCTACCATTTCAGGCTGGTCAGAATGGCTGCTATCAAAAAATCTACAAACAGTAAATGCTGGGGAGGGTGCATAGAAAAGGGAACCCTCTTAGACTGTTGGTGAGGATGCATACTAGTACATCCACTGTGGAGAACAGTGTGGAGATTCCTTAAAAAACTGGAAATAGAACTGCCATACGACCCAGAAATCCCACTGCTGGGCATACACATCAAGGAAACCAGAATTGAAAGAGACACATGTACGCTAATATTCATCACAGCACTGTTGACAATGGCTAGGACATGGAAGCAACCTAAATATCCATCGGCAGATGAATGGATAAGAAAGTTGTGGTACAGATACACAATGGAATATCACTCAGCTATTAAAAAGAATAGATTTGACTCAGTTCTAATGAGGTGAATGAAACTGGAGCCTATTATACACAGTGAAGTAAGTCAGAAAGAAAAACACCAATACAGTATATTGATGCATATATGGAATTTAGAGAGATGGTAACAATGACCCTATATGTGAGACAGCAAAAGAAATACAGATATAAATAACAGACTTTTGGACTCTGGGAGCAGGCAAGGGTGGGATGATCTGAGAGAATAGCATTGAGACATGTATATTACCATATGTGAAACAGATCACCAGTCCAGGTTCAATGCATGAGATAGGGCATTCAGGGCTGGTGCACTGGGACGACCCTGAGGGATGGGATGATGAGGGAGATGGGAGGGCGGGGTTCAGGATGGGGGACACATGTACACCCATGGCTGATTTATGTCAATGTATGGCGAAAACCACCACAATATTGTAAAATAATTAGCCTCTAATTAAAATAAATAAATTTTTTAAAAAAGAAAAGAGTTGCTATGCAATGAAAAGAAACAAAAAGGAAGACTAAATTAATGAATGAAATCTCACAGTGGCTATTGTTCAAGAGACCTTCAATCCAATACAAAGTATCCGTAAGATTTTTCTTGGATTTACAAAATGTTTCTTTCCTAAAATATAACACTTTCACTAGCCAACTGAAATTGATTTTATTCACTTAACGGGTAGTGTGTTGTTACTTTCATAAAAATTATTTTCCTCTTCATGAACAGAAGGGACTCAGTGCCTTTAAACTAAGTTTCAATTTTCCATATGTCTTCACAGGAAAGAAATTTGTCCCTGTGAAGCAGAGGCAAGCAACCCTGGGAACAGATGGGTGCTAGTGAGTGTCCCTAGAGGTGATCAATGTAACCCTTCACCATTCCAATGCACACCACCTCCCTTCTTCTTCTATAGTGCAAGTCACTCAGTTGTGTCTGACTCTTTGTGACCCCATGGACTGTAACTTATCAGACTCTTCTGTCCATGGGACTCTCAAGGCAAGAATACTGGAGTGGGTTGCCACTCCCTTCTCCAGGGGATCTCCCCAACCCAGGGATCAAACCCAGGTCTCCCACATTGCAGACATATCCTTTACCGCCTGAGCCAGGGAAGCTTTTTTTTTTTTTTCCCCTATACTTTTTCTCAAACTGTTTACTCTTTTATTTTCCATTGATTTTTTTCTCCTCTTTTTTTAAAGGATGAAACTACTCCACTTACATATTAAAGTACTAGTTGGCAGAACGAGGCTTGAGCTGTAGCTCATAATTCCAACTTGGCAGTAGGCCTTCTTTCAAAGGATAGAAGTGTGCACTTTTTTAAAACAGAATTTGAAGATCATGAGGAGAATTATTGAGGAACTTTCAACTTCCCTCCTGGGGACCATTTATTGGTTCTGAGCACATGTGCTTGGACACAGTGAGAGCAACATCTCCAAACTGATCAGAGTGATGTGTGTCTTTAGGATACAACCAGCCTCTTCAGCACTGAGAGTCCATATCAGTTATAATTGGGACTAGCAGGACTAAGTCACGGGAAAGAAAGGAAGGAATGGATAGGAAAGAGGTGTGTAAAATGGAAGGTGGTAGGGTTCCATCAATGATGATAGGTTCACATAGAGTCCAGAGCACCATACTTGCTCAGAATTTTTAGAGTAATGAAGCCAAACACAGTTTCTGGTGCTATGTATATAATACCTCATTTAATCTTCTCAACAACCCAATGATGTAGGTACTATTATTATCACCTTCATTTAACAAATGAAGGAACTAGACATAGGAAGGTTGCTTGAGTTGTCAAAGATTACACAGGAAAACATAGGGATCTGGCTAAATTTTCTGACCCCATAAGTCTTCCTAGTATTAACCCAACTTTTTTTGTTGTTGTTTTTGTGTGATTTTTTTTTTCCTTAATAGCAGGCAGAGGGTAAATGGCAGAGGGTGATATGCGAAGGCAAAAACATGTTCTGTGTGACATGACAGAGAAAAGGTGAGTGTGGGGACATATGGCGCCAGAAGGAAAACTAGGATTGGGAGAGAGGGAGAAGGGTTAGATGGAAATTAAAGGGACCCCTGAAAGAAAATATCTGGGCCCTGATACCTTAATGACTCCTATATCTTCTTCAGTATGAGCAAAGACTAACTGAAAACAATACAAAAATGATTTTTCAGTTTGAAATAAGAATAAGTGTGTTCTTCTTCCTCTAATGGCCATAAGTTAAGATAGATGTAAAGAGTAGTGCATAGGCCAGGAAACAAAGTCATATAGGATCTTATAGATAGAAATCAAAAACTATATGAACGTCATGAGAAACAATATTTGCTCATGCTTTCCTGGCACATCCCAGGACTGCTTACTTTACATTATTTCTGGGGAAAACCTAAACCACTTTATGTGTATCCAACTCTTTGGACAATTGTCAGTGACAGTTTTGACAAGTCACTGCCAGTATGAGAATTCCAGGGATGGTGCTCATGCCTCTGCAATCACAGGACACAGCTCAAGCTAGAGATTGTCATTTTGGTATCTATCTGTGACCAAAGCAAGGCCGCATATGTAGAGACTTAGTAAACTACTTCCCAGAATGACTAGGAAGAGGATATCTATTTCAAGTTTGGTGGTGTTATAATATTGTTTAGGCTTTGTGGGTTGGTGTGGTCCAATAGGTCTCACCAGACAATGCTTTTGTATTTTTATTCCAGTGTTTCTCTTAATACCACTTCATTACTAAGAATTTATATTTTTCTGTTTTAAAAATTTTATTTATTTATTTATTGAAGGATAATTGCTTTACAGAATTTTGTTGTTTTCTTTCAAACCTCAACATGAATCAGCGTAGGGTGTATATATATATATATATCCCCTCCCTTTTGAACCCCACCACCACATCTCCCTCCCCATCCAACCCCTCTAGGTTGATACAGAGCCCCTGTTTGAGTTTCCTGAACCATACAGCAAATTCCCATTGGCTATCTCTCTTACATATGGTAATATATATTCTTTCTTTCTAATGGAAGTTAATGTATCAGTTTCAGGTGTTCACTATAGCGATTCAGCATTTATATACATCAGGAATTGATCAACATGGTCAATCTAGTAACCATCTTTCCCCATACAAAGTTATTGCAGTGTTATTGAGTATATTCCCTACGCACTGTGATACATACCATAACTTATTCATTCTATAGCTAGAAGTTTGTACCACTTAATCCCCTTCACTTACTTCACACAACTCCCCACCTGCACTGCTCAGTGACCACCAATTTTGTTCTTTGTATCTATGAGTCTGTTTCTGTTTTGTTTGTTTTCTATTTTAGATTCCAAGTATAAGTGAAATCATACAGTATTTGTCCTTGTCTGACTTATTTCACATAGCATAATACCCTTTAGGTTTATACATGTTTTCACAGAAGACATGATTTAATTATTTTATGTCTGGGTAATATTCTATTAAATATATATTTTTTTCAATTATGAATACATTTTCTTCAATTTTTCTGTCAAATTGAGTTATGTGTGTATGTGTGTGTGTGTGTATGTGTGCTTCTCATATCTTCTTTATCCATCTTTATTGATAGACACTTAGGTTGTTTCCATATCTCAGCTATTGTAAGTAATGCTGCAATAAACATAGGGGTATATGTATCTTTTCAAATTATTGTTTTCATTTTCTTCAGATAACTATCCAGAAGAAGAATTGCTGTATTATATGGTTGTTCTATTTTCAGTTTTTGGAGAGATTTCCATGCTGTTTTCCATAGTGGCTTCACCAATTTAATTTCCACCAACAGTGCGTGACAGTAAGCCCTGAAACCATAAAACTCCTAGAAGAAAATATAGGAAGTACACTTATTGACATTGGCCTTAGCAATAATTTTGGGTCTTTCTCTTCAGACAAGGGCAAGAAATGCAAAAATAAACAAATGGGACTATATCAAACGACAAAGCTTTTGCACAGCAAAGGAAACCATCAACAAAACAAAAAAAGGAAACCTACTGAATGGGAGAAGTATTTGCAAATGATACATTTGATAAGGGGTTAATATCCAAAATACATTGAAAACTCACAAAATTAAATATAAAAAAAAAATCTGATTAAAAAATGGGCAGAGGACCTGAATATAGAATTTTTCCAAAGAAGACACATCGATAGCCAATTGATATGTAAAAAGATGCTCAACCTCACTATTCATCAGGGAAATTAAAATCACAGCCACAGTGAGGTATGACCTCACATCAGTCAGAATGGCTATCTTCAAGTTGACAACAACAACAATAACAAAATCAAGTGTTATTAAGGATGTGGAGAAAAGGGAGCTCTGAGTCTTGGTATTCTTTCCCCATCTTTGCTTCCCGGCAGCACCCTCTGGTGTTGGAAATTGGCAGAAAGCAAAGGTAATCAAGTTATCTCAGTCCTAGCTGAACAACTTACTTTTTTTTGTTCGCTGTGAATTTTGCATCCTGACAAGGGGTTGATGTTTGGAGGAGCAGATTTCTCTTAGGTTGCTCCTCTGGTAAGCTTTTGTCTCCCAGGTATTTTACAAGCCATTTACCTGTGTGCTAATGTTTGGCCACCTAAACAGGTCAGTTCTCATTTGCATATTCTGTGGACTCCTATTTGGTTTGAAAAAAATTACCTATGCATTTGAAGATTCTTTCCCTAACAAATTTCTATGGAACAAAACTTCCACACTATTTGCATTATGTCCCAGTGAAATGTGGTCTTTCAAACTGTTTCCCAATATTGGCACAAAAAGTTTAGGAAAGTTTAAAGCAAACCTGTCTCTACTTAAGAGATTTTGTTAGCTAGATAGACTCCTGTTTGTTAATTTAATTGCAGAATATGTTTCATTTTTCCATTTTATTGAACCATTGTTTACATAGCTATAGGTAACATTTATTGGCCTGAACAATTAAAAGGAGACAGACATGGCTTTGAGTGCTTTACATTTGTTTTCTTTACAATACTCTCAGTACATTATTAGTACCATTTTACAGATGAAGCGATTGAGTCTTAGTGTGTTAAGTGACTCACTTAAAGGTCTACAGCTAGTAATGTGGAAGCCAAGATTCAGAATCAGCCTGACTGTAGAGCAGTTTTTTTTTTAATTAATTTATTTATTTATTTTTTCAGTGGGTTTTGTCATACATTGACACGAACCAGCAATACATATATATGGAATTTAGAAAGATGGTAATGACAACCCTATATGCAAAACAGAAAAAAAGACACAGAAGTACAGAACAGACTTTTGAACTCTGTGGGAGAAGATGAGGGTGGGATGCTGTGAAAGAACAGCATGTATATTATCTATGGTGAAGCAGTTTTTTATTAAAAAAAATTCACTGATATTACTTAGGATGTATGCTTAAGTATTATAACAAAGAAACACCAAAATACAGTGGTTTAAATGATGTAGACATGTCTTTCCCTCTGATTGTTTTAGGATAAGGCACCTCTGCTCCATGAAATATCTTAGGGAATCAGATTATCCCTATCTTATGCCTCCATCTTGACCTAGGGATGTCCCCCATCTGCACAGTCACACCAGCGTTACTGTAGCATCTGCATTCCAGTCCATGGGAAAGAGGAAAAAGAGGGTGTATAGATCAAGTATTATCATATCTAAAAATGTGAACCAGAAGGTGAATAGGTGACTTTTGCTTATATCCTTTTATCTGCTCACATGGCAAGTCCTAGTTATAAGGGACATTGGAAAATAAAACTCTAACTTGGTAGGCATATATCTATTCAGAACTGAGTAGGGTTATAGTACTAAAATGAAGACAAAGAAAATAAAAGAAAGAAAAATTTCAAGGGACCAACCAGCAGTCTGACATAGCACTATAATGATCCTTCCAGTATATAGCAAGTCAGGTAGATGGTGGCAATAGGAGATTATCTTTTGTAGAGGAGAGAACAGCCTGATGTCAGGTATGCTGAATATTGTTAAGTGTAAGGTTCATGCTACTATTCAGTGGTTTTTATAATCCTTCTTGAGACGTTAAGCTTAGGGGACATTATTTTAGCATTTATGTCATAGCCAAAGATTTGCTCTGTCTTTAGCAATTTTTCTATTGTTTATCTATTAAAAAATTGACAACTGAACTATCAATTCAAACTCTTTCTTTAGACTCTTATTCTTATAAGTATGTATTAGTTTCACTTTTTTTTTTGTTTTGTTTTGTTTTCTCATCTTATTCCATTGGAAAGGAGAACTTTGGCTCCTGGAATATTAGTAATGCTTTTGATAAGATAATTCTCAGATTTATTCATTTCTATATCTCAGTGTGTGTAAGAGTACAGCTGGTAGTTGCTAAACTAAAGGGTTAAGAATAGGCTCCATGAATTTATAGCAGCCCTTTTTTTTCCAATTTGTTTTTATTAGTTGGAGGCTAATTACTTGACAATATTGTAGTGGTTTTTGCCATACATTGACATGAATCAGCCATGGATTTACATGTGTTCCCCATCCCGATCCCCCCTCCCACATCCCTCTCCATCCCATCCCTCTGGGTCTTCCCAGTGCACCAGCCCTGAGCAATTGTCTCATGCATCCAACCTGGGCTGGTGATCTGTTTCACACTTGATAGTATACTTGTTTCAATGCTGTTCTCTCAGAACATCCCACCCTTGCCTTCTCCCACAGGGTCCAAAAGTCTGTTCTGTGCATCTGTGTCTCTTTTTCTGTTTTGCATATAGGGTTATCGTTACCATCTTTCTAAATTCCATATATATGCATTAGTATACTGTATTGGTGTTTATCTTTCTGGCTTACTTCACTCTGTATGATGGGTTCGTTTCATCCATCTCACTAGAACTGATTCAAATGCATTCTTTTTAATGGCTGAGTAATATTCCATGGTGTATATGTACCACAGCTTCCTTATCCATTCGTCTGCTGATGGGCATCTAGGTTGCTTCCATGTCCTGGCTATTATAAACAGTGCTGCAATGAACATTGGGGTACACGTGTCTTTTCAGATCTAGTTTCCTTGGTGTGTATGCCCAGGAGTGGGATTGCTGGGTCATATGGCAGTTCTATTTCCAGCTTTTTACGGAATCTCCACACTGTTCTCTATAGTGGCTGTATTAGTTTGCATTCCCACCAACAGTGTAAGGGGGTTCCCTTTTCTCCACATGCTCTCCAGGATTTATTGCTTGTAGACTTTTGCTAGCAGCCATTCTGACTGGTGTGTAATGGTACCTCACTGAGGTTTTGATTTGCATTTCTCTAATAATGAGTAATGTTGAGCACCTTTTCATGTTTTTGTTAGCCATCTGTATGTCTTCTTTGGAGAAATGTCTGTTTAGTTCTTTGGCCCATTTTTTGATTGGGTCATTTATTTTTCTGGAATTGAGCTGCAGGAGTTGCTTGTATACATTTGAGATTAATCCTTTGTCTATTGCTTCATTTGCTATTATTTTCTCCCATTCTGAAGGGTGTCTTTTCACCTTGCTTATAGTTTCCTTTGTTGTGCAAAAGCTTTTAAGTTTCATTAGGTCCCATTTGTTTATTTTTGCTTTTATTTCCAATATTCTGGGAGGTGGGTCATAGAGGATCCTGCTGTGATTTATGTCGGAGAGTGTTTTGCCTATGTTCTCCTCTAGGCGTTTTATAGTTTCTGGTCTTACATTTAGATCTTTAATCCATTTTGAGTTTATTTTTGTGTATGGTGTTAGAAAGTGTTCTAGTTTCATTCTTTTACAAGTGGTTGACCAGTTTTCCCAGCACCATTTGTTAAAGAAATTGTCTTTTCTCCATTGTATACTTTTGCTTCATTTGTCAAAGATAAGGTGTCCACAGGTGCATGGATTTCTCTCTGGGCTTTCTATTTTGTTCCATTGATCTATATTCTGTCTTTGTGCCAGTACCACACTATCTTGATGAGTGTAGCTTTGTAGTATAGACTGAAGTCAAGACGGTTGATTTCTCCAGTTCCATTCTTCTTTCTCAAGATTGCTTTGGCTATTCGAGGTTTTTTGTATTTCCATACAAATTGTGAAATTATGTGTTCTAGTTCTGTGAAGAATACCGTTGGTAGCTTGATAGGGATTGCACTGAATCTACAGATTGCTTTGGGTAGTATACTAGTTTTCACAATATTGATTCTTCCAATCTATGAACATGGTATATTTCTCCATCTATTTGTGTCATTGTTGATTTCTTTCAGCAGTGTTTTATAGTTTTCTATATATAGGTCTTTTGTTTCTTTAGGTAAATATACTCCTAATTATTTTATTCTTTTTGTTGCAATGGTGAATGGTATTGTTTCCTTAATTTCTCTTTCTGTTTTCTCATTGTTAGTGTATAGAAATGCAAGGGATTTCTGTGTGTTAATTTTATATCCTGCAACTTTACTATATTCATTGATTAGCTCTAGTAATTTTCTGGTAGAGTCTTTAGGGTTTTCTATGTAGAGAATCATGTCATCTGCAAACAGTGAGAGTTTCACTTCTTCTTTTCCTATGTGGATTCCTTTCTTTTTTTTCTTTTTCTGCTCTGATTGCTGTGGCCAAAACTTCCAAAACTATGTTGAATGGTAGCGGTGAGAGTGGGCACCCTTGTCTTGTTCCTGATTTTAGGGGAAATTCTTTCAATTTTTCACCATTGAGGATAATGTTTGTATAGCAGCCTTTTTTGAGGCCATGTGAATGGTATATGAATTACTTCTCATAGTAGCCATGGAGGCTATGGATTCACATATGATAATTCCTCTCACAAACAAGTATGTGATAAAGAGGTTGCTAGGAGGAAGAGTAGCTCTTCTCGTCTTCCTTGAGGAAAATTTCATTCTAGGAATGAAAATTTCCTCCACAGCTTGGTAGAAGTGCAAATACTTCTTCCAGAGAATTTTTAAAAGCAGTTCAGGAAATGTGGATTATTTAACAAATTAGAAAATTGGCATAGAAGTAGTAGAAAATGTTTCTCTGTATGAATTATCATTTGAGTGTTAATTTGAATGGGTAGGCAGGTAGATGAGTTATAGAGTCTAATATGAGGAGAAATGAGTTGATAAATTTGGCAGGCATTCCTCTTGTTTTCCAGAACTTTCTAAACTTTCAAATTCAGCTTTTTCTCTGGAGAAAGATTGCTGAAAATGACTAATCATTAGATAGGGGAACCAACCCTGTTGTCCAGGTGTATATCTATAAACCAAAGTCAACTGACTCTTTTTTTGTTTTTGTCCAAAGGGACCAGAAGGTATTCTGCTTACATGCTTCCCCATTCATATCTGGATTAATTTTCATTTATCACATTATAGCTTAAATGTCAAGGCAGCCTGTTTAATTGGCAAAGATCCCTATTGAACTTTTCACTTATTCTGAAAACTTGGCTGCTGGTGGCTGTTTTTATGAGGTGTTTGGTGTTTTATTTTGGCTTAAATCTATTTTTATTGTCAGAAGATGCATTATGTCTTTCAGAATTTCTCCTGTTCAGTGTACAAGTTATCTCCACTATGACAGCTCGGTATCTTCAATGTCAGATGCACTGCTCCCAAGTCATACTAGATTTACACATTCTATTATACTTCTATTGAACAGCTCTTAATCTGCTTCGAGGAAAACATGCTACCACCAGCAAATTTTATCCCCTTGAATTTAATGGGAACCCTTCTTGGCAAGGGTAGACAACTGGATTAGAAACATTCCAACTACATCTGGCCAATTGAGAAAAGATTTTGACTGGTTAACCCTGTAAAGCCAAACTCTGGTTGATATGGTAATATTATTATAATACCCTATTATAATACCCAAATTCTAACACTATTCTATTTACTGATTTTTCCCTTCCTCCCACTGACAGTAGTTCCTGGAAACATTGCCTAATGTAATCTCTGTTTTAATTACTGGAAGGTGGATTTTGTTTACAATGGAATTTCATGCTGAAATTGGATGAAAAGTTACAAATGTAATTCCTAGCATATGTGCATGCATGCTCAGTCATGTTGGACTCTTTGTGACCCCTGAACTATAGCCCACCAGCCTCCTCTGTCCATGGGATTTCCCAGGCAAGAATGCTGGAGTGGGTAACCATTTCCTTCTTCAGGGGATCCTCCTTACCCGGGGATCAACTCTGTCCCCTGCCTTGACAGGTGAATTCTTTACCACTGAGCCACCTGGGAATTCCCTAGCATAATTTTGCTTCATAATCTTATATTGATTATATTTCAAAGGATGTGTCTTTAGTTGTGGTACTCTTGGTTTCATTCAATAGTGGGCTGTATTACAATGGGTTTGTTCAGACTTTATTGAATGATTCTACCTCTAGACAGACATATTTGACATTAAGAAGGTAGAGGGCAGTGTTTTCTTCTATATTTTGCATTCTGAGGTATGTAATGTCTGATAGTAAGAGCAGTTCATTGTCCTAATTGCTGCTTCTCTTCTAAGGTGAGTGTGAAGTAGCAAGGTTATGAGGACAGAGACAGCTGTTAGTCTACTAGTTTGTACAAAATGGATAATAGTAACGCCTGCCTTGTAGAATTGTGATGGTGAGGAAATGAATATACAGATTGTAAAATATGTTTAAAATGTAGTTAATGATAGTGGAAGCCTGTGAAAAGGAGGTAAACTCTGGCTAACTATGGATTATCCACACATCACCCTTCCTGTAGTCTCTGATTTTTCCTTCTCTCCTCTTCTCCCATCTGCTAACCTCCCTTCCCCTTCTCTCTCTCTCTCTCTCTCCCCTCCTCCCTCGTTTCCCCCTCCGCCTGCCTCCTGTCCCTTCCTCCCTCCATCCTCTCCTCTCTTCTGCCCACCTCCTCCCCTCAGGCTTTCTCTCTGTCCTCAGTCCTCTGGATATTGTCTTTCCCATTTTTGTACATGTGCAGGGACATTAACTCATCTCATCTTATTCCAGAGTTACCTAGTACTTCTGTTATGTCTTCTTTGACATCTTTAACCAGTGGGCATCTCTAAAAAGCTACAATTGTGCTCAGAAATCTCTTATCCCTGAAGATCCCCAGGAGGGCTAAGCAGGTACCAGAGCAGAGATAGAAGGAGAAACTGTAATAGAGGGAAAGGACCAAAAATGGAAAATCAACATTTACATTGACAAGACAACCTGTTTATTAAGAATCTCTTCTGTGTCTGGTACTATGTGGTAAGTGGAAAAGTGCTCTGAACTAAGGATTATCTTTTTCTTGAAGTGGTGTTTTAGACTTAAAAATTAGATATTAGCCTCTTCATAATATAAAAGAAAAGCCTTAGATGAGTTCCATTATAATTAAAACTGCCAGGTATGACATTCCTTCACTAATTAAGCCTATGTTGTTCGTTTCTCTAGAATGGGAATATGATTGGACTATTTAAATTACTGTAAAATAGCTGGGCTTCAGATGTTTGGTCCTGAGTCCTGTCTTTCTCCTTATTCTTATTCTTCTTCCTTCTGCACTCGTTGCCTGTCCTTGAATCTGCCTTTAGTTTCACAGCCCTTACTCCTTTTTCTTCCCCTAGCAAAGCCCCACTGTTAGTGTAAATGCCACTGGTTTACAAAGGGGCTTTCCAGGTGGCACAGTGGCAAAGATTTTGCCTGCCAATGTAGAAGTCGCAAAAGATGTGGGTTTGATCTCTTGGTTGGGAAGATTCACTGGAGTAGGAAATTGCAACCCACTTCAATGTTCTTGCCTGCAAAATCCCATGGCAAAAAGAGCCTGGCTGGTGACAGACCATGGGGTTGCAAAGAGTCGGACATGACTGAGCAACTGAGCAGCACAGCACAGACTTTACAAGATATACGTTCCTGTAGCTCAGCAGCCCTACCTTGTTGCAGCTACTGTAGCATTTACCTCTTATCTCTTTCAAAAGGAAAGATGAACTTGAGCAGCAACTCTGGCAAAGCAAACTACTCAGAAGCTGGCTTGATGTTATCTCTGAGGGAGCTTAGTTTGCAGAAGCAAATGTCATGCATGCCTCCATGTAGTTTAGTATGATTTGTCACTTGGGATTCTCGGGCATTTTATATAAGGCCTTGACTAGCTGAGCTCCTCATCAGAATGCACTATAATTTGTCCACTTCAAACCCACCAGGAACAGAGGGCATTTACTTTGACATCTGCTTTTTGGAAGCAGTCCATTAATACTGCACTTGACGTGTCAGGGTCTTAATGAAAATCTTTTCTCTTAGATCTTTTATCTACAATAAGATGGCATGTTTCAAGGTCAGTGGCAACCCTTAGCTGTTTTTCTTTTTTCTTTTCCCTTTTGACAGTCACCATATTCCCTTGCCTATTTCTATTCCACAGAGTCTTTCTCCTCAGGTACCAGTAACTATAGTGACAAGATTGGGGTAGAGCCAATCCTATTGATCTCCCAGGATTTTGTCCTCACTCAGAGGTGCCTGACTAAGCTCCCCAGTGATCTCATGTCCTCTACTCCTTCTCTTATCCGTATCTGTTCCAATAGAACTACTGTGGAGAAGGTGGAAACTGAGGTTCTGAGGGGTTAAGCAGCTTGCCCAATGTCACATGGCTAGACTATGAAGAATATAAGGTTGATAGTAGCTTAAAATTTTAATCCTTCCTATGATTTTCAGGCCACACACAATTTATTGTTCTTTATTTTGTGATTGCAACTATGCTGGACATTTGTGGTAAAGTTAAAAACATGGTGCCTTTACTTGTAAATATAATATATACTAGATATATATATATATATATATATATATATATATATATATACTAGATATATATATATATATATATATAACAGATAAATGAAATATCATAAAAATAAGTGTAATAATAAGAGCAATATATGGCACTTTGGAAACCCCAAGCTGGGATACTTAACCTAGCCTAGGTTAAGTTATCTCACAGAGTGAGAATCTTCATTCATATTTATTCATTTTCTCCCTCTCCCTGCCTGTTCTCACTTTCTCTTTCACACACACAACCTATATCTCTAGATAGATAAGTCTTCTTTCTCCTTTTATACTTCCTTTGCATACCTCTGTAATAGTACTTTTTTTTTCCATTGTATCCATTCACTTAACAACAGTTTTTTGAGCACCCACTCTGTACCAGGCACTGTTTTAGGCACCGGGAACAGAGCAGTGAACAAAACAAAGTTCTACTCTCTTGGACTTTATGTTATAATTAGTATACTGAGAAGAAACCAATATAAAAATGGATATAGAATAAAATGTCAGCTGGTGAAAAAGATTTTTACCCCAAAATGATAAAGCAATCAATCTGACTGGTAATCAGTCAAGACTGGTATCTTCTACCAGTTAGGGTCTGGGTAAGATTTTAGACATCAGTATGCAGTTTGGGGTGATTTATAAAGAAGGAAAACCTGGGCATTATAGCTTGTTTGGTAGATCTGAAATGAGAAAAATTCAGCGAAGTTAGATATTTTCTCTGCTTTGATAAAGAACCAGCCTTTTCCTTAGGAGACAAAGACCCTAGTTCTACTTCTGTTTTTCAGAGACACCTTGGGTAAGTAGCTTGGGCAAAAACTTCTGTAATATGTGCCTCCCTTTTGGAAGAATGTTATGGATAAAGCCTGGAACATTTCTCTGAGAGATTTTGGACCTAATAGTGTATATGGCAACAGAAAAGTGCATTTGATTCAGCATCCATTATTTGCAAAGTGTTCTCAACCTACCTGCTGAGAGAGAAGCATTATTTTCTTCTAAAAGCAGATAGTGGGGAAAATAGCAGGTTTTTGACAGTGCTTTCTGAATATTTGAGGTTTTGTGGTGTATTGACTCATTGTGGTTTTGAGGTAAACATTATCAGGAGCTTTCACTCAGTCTGAGACTTTTTTCCCTAGGCAGGTGAGACCCCTGCCACCTCAAACTTACAAGGCCTTACTTAAATAATGGAAGAGGCATGTATATGGATCAGTGATTTTTATTAATATTGTCATCCTAACCATCATTTTCAATCTTGGGAAGAGCCTGGGGTTTTAATGTTAGACAATCCTGCATTTGATATCAGCCCTTGACAGTTACTACTGTGCCATTAGTTGAGACAGGGGACTCATCTGAGTTTCAAGTCCCTCCTCTATAAAATAATGATAGTAATAGTTTCTTTATATTATTGTGAGGATTAAATGAGACAAGGTACGTAAATTCACATGGTACAGAGTAGGTGGCTCTATAAATGTTGACTCTCTTCACAGATCTTCTTTAGATGTCCTTCCCATTCTTACTGTAGGAAGTGAAATTATTTTTCAATTGAGTCTGATTTTAATTAATGTATTTACTAGTTGTTATCTTCTATCAATGGGACAATTTTAGTCTTTAGCTTATATGTGCATTTTTTACTGGCCTGTGGTAAAAAGTATTTGAAAGGAGGACGATCAATAATTAGATTACTGGTTTGTGGAATGAAATGGGAGAAAAAAATAACCACTCAAGCTGCATTCATCTGTTTGCAAATATCGCAATGGTGACTATAAAGGAGAAATATGCCTTTTGATCTGCAGTGTGATTTTGGCATATGACTCTGGTAATCTAATTTTCAAGACCCCTGTGTGAAATTAAAGCCTGAAAGGTACCATTTCTAATTGCAATTAAAACAAGCAAACAGAACTAAAATATCTAAGATGCTGTGATTGTAAGCTTATATTTACTTGTCACTAGTTTATATGACCATGGGGGCTTTTGTTTGCAAAGTCTTTCCCTTAAGAGCTGAGGTTAAACAAGTGAGTGGCATGAGCTATAAATGAATTGAAAATTGCCTTCTGTTTCAGCCCAATGCAATGGTCTGTGTTTTGTAATGAGCCCTAGTTGGCGAGGTAACTCATGTCACCAGGAGAAACTCTCTACAGACTGCTCCATTTGTCACTGCTGTCTGAAGGACACAACAGGAAAACTGGCATTCTGCAAAATTTTTATGGTATTGCATGCATGCAGTGATCTCACCTATCAGACTGTAATTCAATAGTAAATACAAAAACCCCCTGTTTAAATAATTCTAGGGTTGTGACTCAACTTGACCAAAGCCAGGAGAGTTAACACTAACACTGGGCTGTTAATACTCAGGGAGCAGGTTGGTGAGGGGACAAAAAAGATGGATGTTGGGGGGAGAGTCTATTCATGATGAAGTGTCCATCTGCATGGCTATTTGTTTGGAAGGCTTTGGTCTTTGCTGTATGGCTTAATGTACTTCTTTTCCCTTAGTATCTCTTTATTTTCCACGTTGTCACCTTCCTTTTAAAAGAGAGGCAACAATGAATAAAGGGTGACCAGAATCATTACATTAATTTTGTTGCAGTAAACAAGAGCCAACTTTATGGAAAAAGTTCTGCCCTTTGCCCTCAGAATCATGAGTGGCTAAAAGGAAATCAGTAAGACAGAGGTCAGTTGGGGAATGGAAGAAGTCTTTGAACAATTTTTCACAAGGAAGACTGCTTTATTGTTTTCTGTTATAAAAGTGATGTACTCATTCTAAAATCTTTAAACAGTACAGAAAGGTACAAACAAGGCTTTAAAACTGCAAAAATCACCTATTATAATCCCTCCCTTTACACATCAGAGTTAACATCTGTTAACTTTGTGATATATCTCCTTCTGTCTCCCTCTGTTATCTTGAAAAAGTGATTTGTTTATTTTGATCAAGATAAATATCTAGAAATGTAATTCACATTTTAACAACTTGTGATTCCTCCATAAAAAATGGCCCTTCACAAGACAGGGCTAATTTACAGAGCTGCACTAGTGTGTGAAAGTGCAGAAGGAAGCCAGTGGTCTCCATTTATTGAGTAATTGCCATATGCCAGGCACTGCTTTCAGCCTTTTGTGTGCATTAACTCAACTAATACTCACAATAACCCCACTAGATGGGTTTTATCAGCATCTCATGGAAACTGAGGTTTAGCAAAGTTACAAGGCTAGTCATGAGGTTGAACCAGAAAATTAAATCAGGCTTAGGTATATGAGAAAGGAATAACTTCCCTCCTCTGCCTCCTCTGTCCCTCTCTCTCTCTCTTTTAATAGCAAGACCCAGCGAGAAAGAACAAATGAAGGAACAAATAAGGATGCTAGTGGATAAGCAAAGAGCTGAGGGAGTCCGATATAGCTGTGAAACTTCAAATTTAGGAGTTCTATGGAAAGATATCTTTGCATTTTGTTTGTTACTAAATAAACCAAACAGAACTTTCTATCCAAAGCTGAGCTTCATGAGTTGAAATTGAACTAATGAGGAGAAGAAAAATAGAGACACTTATACTTCTGCATGTGTGCAAACACACTCGTGTGCACGCACACACACACAGAGTTATGTACTTGGAAAAGAGCAAACCTGTTTGGCTCTGAATCTTATTTATTCTTTATTCTTCCTCAAGCCAGAATACCAGAATGAATAGCCATCTTTATCACATGAAGCACTCCTACAATTTTTCTAGCATTAAACTGGAGTAGGTATTTCACACATTCACAAACCCAGTGCTGGATATAGAATTGAAGGTATACTCCAGTTATATTCTGCCAGCACTTTTGATGAGGTAGCAGAACATGTGAGTACCTCTGTGACTTTAGGCTAGTCATTTTCTCTTTCTGGGCCTCTGTTTTTTTTTTTTTTTCTCTAATAGGAAGCTATGAGACTAAATCAAATCTGAGGGTCCTTTGAGATCTAAGAGTCTACCAGTTCCTCACTGGTCTGACTTTGGGTTTTTCTCTGACCTCTCTTGTTTTTAATTTTTCATGTCCTCTCAAGATTGCCTAGCCTTGTCTAGTGTTGCTAGAAATTGTTCTGTGGAAGGCTTTGAATGATAAAAAGTGAAGCATTCATAGTCTATCAATTGGGAACCATTGCACTCCTGTGATCCTAGAAGAGAGCTTATCATAGTATTTTTGAATTTTCATTTCACAGAGAACTTTCAGTGAGATTGTTAGAGTTTTCTCATTTTTACAAGAGTGATTAGGACACAGAGATATTAAGTGATATCTTTCCCAGTTACTTATCTAATCAATAGCAGGGACAGGATAGAACCGAGATCTCTGAAACCCTAAATCGGGTTTCCCAAAGTCTATTACTTTTGAATCAAGTCTCTCAATATATTCTGGTTGGGGATGGGAAGATGGGAAGGGAGAATATGAGGTCAGATGTTTGGGAAATGAGCCCTGTCTAGGGAATTCATAGGCACACTGACGACTCTGAGAAGTTCTACAGTATAGAAATTTTATAAACTTTGTTTTACTAAGTTTCTTAAATGCATGAATAGCAGTAATGATGTGATACTGATAATAGTAGTTTCCATGTATTAAATCTTTACTGTGTATGCCATGTGCTATCCTAAGTCCTCATATAAAGTGACATGCTTAATATTCATGAAAACCCCATGAGAGTTTTCACCATCCCCATTTTCTTTTTTGAAAGATAATTTGCTCACGGTCACACAGTAGTGTGGGACAGAGCTGGGATTTCAACCAAAGCAGGTTGGTTCCAGAGGCCTGGCTCTTAAATCAGTATGCTCAGCTTACCTCAGAAATATTTTTGTATTTAATACTCTATTAACACCTTGTGGAATCTGTGTTCTTTATGAGCATCTGTCTTAATCTGTTCAGGAAGAAGTCTGATTGCTCTAACAAAATATCACTGACTGAGTAGCTTATAAAGCACTGAAATTTATTGCTCAAAGTTCTGGAGGCTGGAGAATCCAAGAACAAGATACAAGCCTAGTAGCATTTTGGTGTGGGTTCTTTTCTGGTTCATAGCTGGCACCTTCCTATTGTGTCCTCATGTAGTAGAAGGGGAAAGGAATCTCTCTGGATCCCTTTTTATATAAAGGTATTGATACTAATTCCATTCACGAGGACTCCTCTTTAGTGACCTGATCACCTCCCAAGGGCCCTGTCTTCTAATACCATCATATTGGGCATTAGGATTTCAATATATGAATTTTGGAGAGATACAAACATTCAGGCCATAGCAATATGGGTTAGGAAATACTGCTCTAGAATTATTTCCAGTATGTATGGTGGAATGAGGTTAGATACATATTATAGAATTCTTGAATAGTAGAGCTGGACTGGACATTAGAGATCAGCTCACTTGGCAGAGGAGAACTCTGGGGCCAGGAGAGAAAGTCTCTAGTTCTAGGTGTGTGGCAGCTGGAATAGGACCGAGGGGTTCTGATTCATAATTCCCAATTCAGTGACATTTGTTTACTAGAAATCTTTGGACAGTGGAATAACAAGTTTTAGGCTTTTTCAATCAGGAAGTTGAGGGCCACATGTATTATCCATCCTCACCCCTGAGCTTATAGAAAGTGACACTGAGACACAAGGGGTACAGAGGAGCAGCTGGGTACCTGGAGGGAAAGGTAGCCATTTGTGCAAGGTGAGGTAAAGATATGATCCCTAGTGTCTCCAGCATAGAGTAGGCATTAAGTACATTTTTGTTGCATATGGGAACACACTACTAATATTGTTACAGTGTTTTATGGCTTTCAGAGTACTTTCATAGCCATTTTTAGTGGTATGATAGGAGAAATAGATCAAAGATACCTAGACAGTGGATCATGGGGCTGAGGCCAGGGGAATTGTATCAGTGAAAACAGAGAAGAGGGTGGCTGATAGTTGTGGAGGTTAAAAGAAGAGTCTGGGCATTAATAGATTAAAATTTGTGGTCTGGAGCATGGCCCTGGTAATCAGTTTGCCTAATCTTCATTTTGTTTTAATTTATTTAGAGGATACCTCTAAACTTCTGTAAAGAGAAAGGAAATTTTTAGGGACTTTAAGTGTCAGGGACCTTTTAAATTGATTTCCATTCATCAGTGAAGAGAATTTGCTTTAATAAATACCCAAGAGAAGCAAGACCATAAAGTAACTGTCACTAAACCAGACTCATATTATTTCTCCCAGTCAAAATTCATTAAAAATTTGAAAGCTTATTTTCCCATTACATGTTGGCATTGTTAAGACCTTGGTCCTTTATTCAGAATGATTGGAAGTCATATTTTACATTTCACATTTTCCAGCTGGGTGACTGAGACCATGATGGTAGTATGGTGAACTTCTGGGTTCTTGAGTGGCTTAAGCTATCTGCTGCCATCATTTTCATATGTAGATTTGCTTTTTATTGTTTATTATTCAGGTTGTGCATGGATTTAATGGTTTGTTTCCTCTGTAAGGCCCATTGAGAGACTGAGAATCTGCTTTTCTGCCTCTAAACCCTGAATTTCAGGAGGACCAAAAAAAGAAAAAGGAAAATAAATAAATTCAGGAGGATGGGAGAGCAGGGTCTGTGCCAGTCCCCTCCACCATTATGTCTCCAGTGTATAGCACAGGGGTGCAACAAATTAGTGTTGAAGAAGTGAGCACTGTGTTTGTTGTTCTCTAAGTCGTGTCTGACTCTTTGCGACCCCATGGACTGCAGCACGCCAGGCTTCCCTGTCCTTCACCATCTCCCGGAGTTTGCTCAAACTCATGTCCCTTGAGTCAGTGATGTCATTCAACCATCTCATCCTCTGTCATCCCTTTCTCCTCCTGCCCTCCATCTTTCCCAGCATCAGGGTCTTTTCCAATGAGTTGGCTTTTCCCATGGTGGGAAAATATTGGAGCTCCAGCTTCAGCAACAGCTCTTCCAATGAATATTCAGAGTCGATTTCCTTTAGGACTGACTGGTTTGATCTCCTTGCTGTTCAAGGGACTCTAAAGAGTCCACAGTTCAAAAGCACCAATTCTTCGGCACTCAGCTTTCTTTATAGTCCAGCTCTCACATCCATATATGACTACTGGAAAAACCATAGTTTTGACTATACAGACATCTGTTGGCAAAGTGTGAAGTCAAGTGAGCCTTAGGAAACATTCTGTAGTGAACTGTAAGTGAGTTTTAGGCAGAAAGTATGTTCTTCTTTATAGTCTACTCAAAGTAGACAATCATTGTTGATGATGTTTGTCATGATTCTTGGGTTTAATTTGCAAAACCTAATCTATAGAAGCTAATTAGCTGCTGTTTAGATTCTATGATTGGGTAGGAGGCACAGCTGGATGGCAGAAATGATAGTTTTTCTAACAAGAATCTCTTAGTGACAACACTATTAAATCAGTGAATATCTGTCGAGTGGAAGTAGAGAAAAGTGATGTCATGAATTTGGATTTTCAAAACAGCAGGTATTAATTACCCTCCTTCACCACCACCATTATACGGATGAGGAAACCCAGGGTCAGTGACCTACCATGAGTGCCAACTGGATAATGTTACAGCTGCAACTCTAAGATGAATCTGCTGTTTCCCAGTTCAGTGTTCTTGACACCACCCCTTACTGTTACCACTAATTAAAAATGGGAGGATTTACCTAGGAGTTGGTAACCTGATTTCTGTGCTGGAAAATATCTCAGGGACTCTGTAAAATGTGTGATGGGCTATCAGCCATTCACTAATTTACATGTATGCCAAAGCCAGCTGTGTTCAAGAAAATCCCAAGTATAAAGGTTTGACTTCATTTCCAATCTGAAAATTATTAGAGGAGAAATATGATATTACCAGGTGTTTTCTGCCTACTTCCCATATGACAGGCAGCACAGAGGATAGGAAAGTGTAGAGAAATAGTCCGTGCTTTTCAGCAGTTTGTGGTTTTCTACTGGGAATAACTTGAAAGTGCTTGACATCTTCAGAGAACAACATACTCCAATATGAAATAGCTGGGAATGTGGTGCAGTGTTTAAGTGGTGCTGGAGGTCAGGGGAGGGAGCTATCCTTAAGTAAACTTGTGATGACAAGATAGTGCCTTTTAAGAGCCAACTTCAATATTTTCTTTCTACTGCAACTCCTCCCTTTCCATTCACATCCCTTTTCAACAAGTTTGGTGGTGGTGGTGAATTAGGTAAGCAGAGCTACTGTCTGTACTGCTAACTCATTTCATTGATTTCCTAACTTGTGCCTTCTCAGGGAGGAAGCCAGGTGATGGGGTTCATAATGTGATAAATATTTGGATGCCTCCATCTTGGGGATAGAGATTTTTGTCCATGATATTATGGAAATAGACAAGTTCACTTTGACAACAGTTTCAAAAAAGAGCAAGCTCTGTTGTGATGTTTGTGGAGGGAGTTATCAAATTTTTGTTTTCATAAGTATGTGTCTCTTTGTAGGTAGTATTTCCATGAGGGACTAGGTGTCTGGAAGTGTTGATAGTGTTAAAGATTTCCCCAGTGATGGGATGGGAATTAATGTATATTTTCTCTTAGAGCTCAAAACAGGCAAAGGACACTTAAAATAAAATGTTTTTTACTTGAGTTAAAGAGTAGTTTCTCCACACTTGTGTTCCCTTTCCTCTTCTCTTCCTTTGTGTTCCCATATGAGGACTCTCTGGCTCTACTGTAGGGTTATTTCATTATGGACCTCCAGTTGTTACTGGATGTAGAATGATAATTCAAGGATTTAATGGAAACATGACTTTTATTTTCCCATTAACTCTTCTAAAAGAACCTACAACTTAGGAAAGTATAAAGTGACTTTGTGGGAGGGTATTTGGGAGTGAGTTTCCATTCTTTGGAGTCAAATGTTTCACTATTTTGGCCCGGAGCATGGTGGGTAGAGAGGAAAAGAAGTTCCTTTGTGCCTTCCCCAGACTTGCTTACTGCTTGCATAGCATTTATTCTAGGCTGATGTAATTGAGTAAAAATAGGTTCTTTTTGACCCCAGGGGCTTCCCTGGTTTCTCAAATAGTAAAGAATCTGCCAGAAATGCAGGAGAATCAGATTTGATCCCTAGGTTAGGAAGATCCTAACCAGGGAATGGCAACTCACTCCAGTATTCTTGCCTGGAGAAATCCTGTGGAGGGGGGAGCCTGGCAAGCTACAGTTCATAGGGTCGCAGAGAGTCAGACTCGACTGAGGGACTAACACAGACCTCTGAGCTTTAGGAGCTACTGAGGGAAGAATCAGTTTCAGCAGCCTCATTGCTGAGCAGGGCTGAGAAGAAACCCTTTGTTTTCATGGAAGAAAAAAAATCTTTGAAGAAAGACCTCTTTTTTCCCTCCTTTTTTACTTCACAGCTGCTTTTTCCTCACTAGTAAATTTTAATTCCTCAAAATCTGAAGCTAAGATTGCCTGTGTTTATTTTTCTTTCATAATGTACAAACCTTAGCAATAAAATGTGATGGATTGGGTTATTAGAAAAGGTAGCAACTTGGCTTTTTAGGGCCCCACCTTGAGGATTTGTTTTGTTATTTGGATTTCTCCAGGAGTATGAATTCTCCCTTTGTGAACCATTAGGTGATGGGGTATATATACATTTGTCTGCTGTAAAATTACTCTGGTTACACTGGGGACTCAAATAAACTTCTGTTCTTGCGACCAGGACTTAACAGTCTCTATGAATAATTTGTGTGAACAAATTCATCCTGTATGTATGGAACCTGCTAGAGTCTTGTGTATTTGACAAAAAGGGAATGTCATCTTCATGTCCTTGTTGAATTGACTGGGCAAGTAACACTGAAACAGAAAAACTGAAGTTCCTACGGTGGTTTCAATATCCCAGCAGATGTTTCCAACAAAAAGACCAATGAAGAAGTCTGCTTTGTATGAGAACCTTGCTAGGGAAGATGTTTGACTGCATTCCTGCTTTTATCTGTATAACTGCTGACCTCAGCCAGAGATCTCACTTCTGGTAGAACAACACTGATCCTGGTAGCATGTGTAGGGAGAATCCTAGACTGGGAATAAAGAAACCTGGTTTTCTAACATTAACTGGCTGAATAACCTTGAGCAACTTATTTCATGTTTTGTGTGTTCTATCTTCCGTGTCTATGAAATGAGGGTAGCAATAACTACCCTGACTGTTTCATAGGGATATTGTGAGAATGCATCAAGGAAATGGGTGTTCTAGCATCCTCTGAGAGATGTAAGCAAAAGTGATATTCAGATTAAAAGTATTGTGGGGAAATTGTTGTTGTTTAGTGTTTTGAATAGCTTCAGGGGAACAAGCTCTTTCTTCCTCTACCCTGAGAAAAAGGAGAAAATTGATGTGAGGCAGCGCCATAGATGTTATGGAGAATCATAAGTAATAATGCAAACAAGGGAGGATTCAGAGAGATGCTGGACCTTTCTTTTTTTTTTTTTTTTTTTTCATTTATTTTTATTAGTTGAAGGCTAATCACTTTACAATATTGTAGTGGTTTTTGTCATACATTGACATGAATCAGCCATGGATGTACATGTATTCCCTGTCCCGATCCCCCCTCCCACCTCCCTCTCCACCCGATTCCTCTGGGTCTTCCCAGTGCACCAGGCCCAAGCACTTGTCTCATGCATCCAGCCTGGGCTGGTGATCTCTTTCACCCTAGATAATATACATGTTTCGATGCTGTTCTCTCGAAACATCCTACCCTCACCTTCTCCCACAGAGTCCAAAAGTCTCTTCTGTACATCTGTGTCTCTTTTTCTGTTTTGCATATAGGGTTATTGTTACCATCTTTCTAAATTCCATATATATGTGTTAGTATACTATATTGGTCTTTATCTTTCTGGCTTACTTCACTCTGTATAATGGGCTCCAGTTTCATCTATCTCATTAGAACTGATTCAAATGAATTCTTTTTAATGGCTGAGTAATATTCCATGGTGTATATGTACCACAGCTTCCTTATCCATTCATCTGCTGATGGGCATCTAGGTTGCTTCCATGACCTGGCTATTATAAACAGTACTGCAATGAACATTGGGGTGCTTTTGTCTCTTTCAGATCTGGTTTCCTCAGTGTGTATGCCCAGAAGTGGGATTGCTGGGTCATATGGCAGTTCTAATTCCAGTTTTTTAAGAAATCTCCACACTGTTCTCCATAGTGGCTCTACTAGTTTGCATTCCCACCAACAGTGTAAGAGGGTTCCCTTCTCTCCACACCTTCTCCAGCATTTATTGCTTGTAGACTTTTGGATAGCAGCCATCCTGACTGGCGTGTAATGGTACCTCATTGTGGTTTTGATTTGCATTTCTCTAATAATGAGTGATGTTGAGCATCTTTTCATGTGTTTGTTAGCCATCTGTATGTCTTCTTTGGAGAAATGTCTGTTTAGTTCTTTGGCCCATTTTTTGATTGGGTCATTTATTTTTCTGGAATTGAGCTTCAGGAGTTGCTTGTATATTTTTGAGATTAATCCTTTTTCTGTTTCTTCATTTGCTATTATTTTCTCCCATTCTGAAGGGTGTCTTTTCACCTTGCTTATAGTTTCCTTTGTAGTGCAAAAGCTTTTAAGTTTCATTAGGTCCCATTTGTTTATTTTTGCTTTTATTTCCAATATTCTGGGAGGTGGGTCATAGAGGATCCTGCTGTGATTTATGTCAGAGAGTGTTTTGCCTATGTTCTCCTCTAGGAGTTTTATAGTTTCTGGTCTTACATTTAGATCTTTAATCCATTTTGAGTTTATTTTTGTGTATGGTGTTAGAAAGTGTTCTAGTTTCATTCTTTTACAAGTGGTTGACCAGTTTTCCCAGCACCACTTGTTAAAGAGGTTGTCTTTTTTTTCCATTGTATATTCTTGCCTCCTTTGTCGAAGATACAGGGATTTTAATCTGTTGCACCGGTCCCTTCTGAAGCGGTTCCCTTTGTTTATTTGGCTTCTGTTTGCAGGTCTCTTCAGTGTCTAATTTCCACCCTGATGCAGGCGGGTGGAGGTGGTCTCTTGTTTAGGTTCGCTGGTTCAGTCATGCTGTGGGCAGGGAGGGGCACAGCAGACAGATATTGCTGTGTGTGGGTAGCACTCACAGTGTCCGGCCACACTGGGCTTGCCCTCGCTCATGGGTGTGTGCTCTCCCTGTCCACACTGCTCAGGCTCCCAGCTGCTCTATATGGAGCGGGCCCTGCGTTTCGTGCAGTTCCAGTTTTCGGGTACTACACAAAAGCAGAGATTTGGTTGGGCCTGTGTTTTGTGCATTCCCCGGCCCGAGCAGCTCAGGCAGCCAGGAGCTTGACGGGCGCACTCTCCCTGGGTGCAGTGCACCTTCTCCCCTCTGCGGTCCCAGCCTCAGTTTCCATGTGTGCCAATCAGGTGCGTGCACCTTGTGTCTATTCTTGGGGCTGGCCTCCAGCCGCCCTCCTGGCAGATGTTGACCATCCAGAATCTCAGGAAGTCTTTGGTTAGAAACTGGAGGCCTGTTTGCAGTTTGGTAGGGGGTGCCGTCTCTGGGGCCGAGTTTGCCCCTTTCCCCTCCCCCCTGCCTCCTGCCTCCGGCAGGGATGGGCCGGTCCGCAGCCGGCTAGCTCTTCTCTGGAATTGCTCAGTCCCTTTGTTCTGTGAACGGCTGGCAGTGTGTTCGGGCCAGTTAATTTTCTCTCTCTCTCTTGCTGTCCCACAGTTTAAGTTGCTATCTCACGTTAACTCCCTCCAATTGCTCTCAGAGCATTCAGGCCCGGTCCTTACCCTAAGCAATGCCACCTGCTCCCCTCCATTCCGCCCCCACTTGCTGGTAGCGGATGCGGGCGTCTGGGGTACTTTTCTGCTGGGAGTTGCTTTTAGGCATGTAATCTGTGAGTTTTATTTATTTTTCCTCCCAGTTAGGTTGCCTTCTGAGATTCAAAAACTTCCCCCAGACCCGCCTGTGAGAGGGTTTCCTGGTGTTTGGAAACTTCCTCTATTATGACTCCCTTCCCGGGATGGGTCTCTGTCCCTAGCTCTTTTGTCTCTCTTTTTATCTTTTATAGTTTGTCCTACCTCCTTTCGAAGATGATGGGCTGCTTTTCTGGGCCCCTGATGTCTTCTGCTAGCAGTCAGAAGTTGTTTTGTGAAGTTTGCTCAGCGTTCAAATGTTCTTTTGATGAATTTGCAGAGGAGAAAGTGGTCTTCCCATCCTATTCCTCCACCATCTTGGCTCCTCCCCTGGACCTTTTTAGAAGGGCTGAGCAGATGAAAGAAACAGCTGGCCCGAGGAATAGCCTGGTCCCAGGCTACTGGGACCCTGATTTACATGTTGTGTAGAGATGGAAACTAAAATGCTCCCAAGCATCCGATAAGAAAGGTTGCTTGTTATCAGAACCTCGCCATGGTGGCTCCTCCTTCCCTGTCCCAGGCAGAAAGAGTCAGCAGGGAGAAAAAGTACTCACAAAGGTGGCCAGTGCTCAGGGTAAAGCCAGGAATGTAAAAGCCTGGGGAAGAGGATGGTTCTTCCTATTTCTTCTCTCTCCAGCAGATGTGTAAAGTCTCTCCTTTTCCCATAAAGACCAAATCCTGCTACCTAATTACCTTGTAATTATCTCTTCAGCCCCCAAAGTAATATTTTCTACAACAGAATTACAGTCTGCCTTGAGGAGTTTGGACTTCTCTGTGAGTTGGCACAAGGCAACTTAACTTCTGTTATGAAGCAAGGATAGATAGTTTGTGAGAGCTCTGCATCCTTGTATTTCCTCCTGTGTCACTGAAAGAAGGTTTACAATGATGAAGGCAGTATTTCCCAAAATGTGTCCTATGTAATACTAGTCTATGTAGGGGTGTGTGTGTGTATTTCTGTGTGTATGTGTGTGCATTTTTTTTTTTTCAGGAAAGGTGTTACAGGATCAAATGCACTAGGAAATGTTTCATAGTATGGTTTCCTCTAGGAAATTTTTATATATTTATTTATTTACTTTTGGTTGTCCTGGGTCTTCCTTGCTATGCATGGGCTGTCTCTAGTTGTAGCACCTGGGGGCTACTCTCTAGTTGTAGTGTGTGGGCTTCTTGTTGTGATATCTCTTGTTGCAGAGCACAGGCTCTAGGTACACAGGCTTCAGTAGATGTAGCAGGCGGGCTCAATAGTTGTGGCTCATGGGCTACAGATCGTGGGGTCAGTAGTTGAGGTGCATGGGCTTAGTTGCTCCATGGCATAAGGAATCTTCCAAGATCAGGGATCAAACCTATGTCCCCTGCATTGATATGAAGATTCTTATCCACTGGACCACCAGGGAAGTCCCCCTCTAAGAAATTTACCACACATGTAAGGATAGTGAAAACTTTGAGAAACCTAATGATAAAGGCATTTGTTTCATTTTGCTTAACCCAGCATTTCATAAATATATTTCCTTTTGGGAGCCCCCTTTTAATAAAATGCCAATCAACATTTCACTTGTTCAATAGGAGGCCTTTAAGAGAAAGACTCATTTTTTTAACCATAACCATAATTCAGGTTGCTGTACTAGACAGCAAATCCTCAAGTGATAGAATTCAGTATTGCTCCTGAGCCTTCTCTAAAATTAAAATCATTGCACTGTGACAAAGGTACAATCAGATCGGTGATGGATTCTGTCCAAAGAAGCTGTTAAAATACTAGAATAACTCGACAACCTCTCTATTATGAGATAGCCCAACAGTGAGAGCAAATCAGCATTTCTCATGTGTTCCTCTGAGCCTGCCACTGTGCTGAGCAGTTTCTTTTGTTACTTCTCAGCCTAACAACAGTCTTGCAATATAGGTTGAGTGATTCGCCATTTTAGAACACAGGAAACTGAGGGATAGAGATGAAGGAACTCACCCAATGTTACAGACCTAATCAGAGGCAGATCTGAGATATGAAAACTTGTCAGTTGAACGCCAGAGTTCATGATTTGGATTTAAAGTCAGACCCTGACTCCTAAACAGAAAATGGCATTGCAAAAATCTCACAATTCTGAACTGAATCATGGTAGAATCAGCCATGATTCTGCAGCATTCAGAGTTCTGTTTTTTATTAAGGGGGCCTATAGTTGACTCATTGGAAAAGTTCCTGATGCTGGGAGGGATTGGGGGCAGGAGGAGAAGGGGACGACAGAGAATGAGATGGCTGGATGGCATCACCAACTCGATGGACATGAGTTTGAGTAAGCTCTGGGAGTTAGTGGTGGACAGGGAGGCCTGGTGTGCTGTGATTCATGGGGTCGCAGAGTTGGACACGACTGAGCAACTGAACTGAACTGAACTGAACTGAACTGATACCTGTATTGCCAAAGTCAGTTTGAGTAGTAGTATATGTATCATTGAATTAGAGAATAACTATTCATTTTAAAGTGCCCCGAGGATCACAAGCATAGGTACTTTTAGATTTTCAAACTTATTTTTGCCCACTTACTAAGTTTTAAGCCCACATCTAGTTTTTTCTACTGTCATTGTTGGAGGTCATCTTTTTAAACCCTTTGTTTGGGTAATTATAAATTTAACATTCCTCATGTGAGTTCCCTTAATGGTGTCCCTCCTCCTTCTCCCCAGAACCCTATCCAGTCCTTTGTCATTGCTCTAGAGAGGCAGCTCAAATCCTCCTTTCATGGACATACTGAAAACACCTCCATGTCTCTTGACAAAACTGGCCCCAACTCAATAAAGATAGCATCCACTTAATTATAGCTTAGCTTTATTGAACATTCATTATATGTCAGGCATGTTCTAAGTGTTTTATAGGGCTTAATTCATTCAGTCCTTAAGACAACACTATGAAGGCAGTATTGTTGTTTTCATCTTAGAGATGAGGAAACTGAAGTTCAGACAAGTTGAGTGACTTCCTCAAGATTACACAGTTAATAAAATAGGTATCAAAACCAAGTCTGTATGCCCCTAGACCTGGTTTTGATACCTAGATGGGGAAGCAATGGAAACAGCGACAGACTTTATTTGCTTGGGCTCCAAAATCACTGTAGCCACAAAATTAAAAGACGCTTGTTCCTTGGAAGAAAAGACATGAAAAACCTAGACAGCATATTGAAAAGCAGAGACAATACTTTGCCGACAAAGGCCCATATAGTCAAAGCTGTGGTTTTTCTAATAGTCATGTATGGATGTAAGAGTTGAACCATAAAGAAGGCTGAATGCCAAAGAATTGATGCTTTTGAACTGTGGTGTTGGAGAAAACTCTTGAGAGTTCCTTGGACTGCAAGGAGAACAAGCCATTCAGCCCTGAAGGAAATCAATCATGTATATTCATTGGAACAACTGATGCTGAAACTGAAGCTCCAATACTTTTACCACTTTATGAAAAAAGCTGACTCATTAGAAAAGACCCTGATGTCAGGAAAGATTGAAGGCAGGAAGAGAAGGGGATGACAGAGGATGGGATGGTTGGATGGCATCATTGACTCAATGGACATGAGTTTGAGCAAACTCTGGGTGATGGTGAAGGACAGGAAGGACAGTCCATGGGGTCGCAAAAAGTTGGACACAACTGAGCGACTAAACAACAACAACAAATGCCCCCTAGAGCATGTACTATTAAGCACTGTATTGTACTATTCCTGATATACTTGGATTAGTTTTTCTTCAACCAGAATTGCCTTTGTAGTGAGTATATTCATACTCTCCTCCCAGTTCTGTGACTCTGGTCAATAACTAGTTCAACAGTTTAACTTGCTTCAGTGTGCATCAGAACCACCTAGAAGCCTTGTAAAAAACATGGGTTTCTGGGTTCCATCATCAGAGCTTATGCTTTTGCAGATAGGGTAGGAGCTATTGGAGTAGAGGTGAGAAGCTGAGAATTTGCATTCCTGACCAATTCTCAGGTGCTGGTGCAAAGACTACATTGAGAACCATTGACAAGCCATAATTACCATTTGTACTCATTCTTTTTTATAAGTTGATTTTCTCTTGAGCAACACTGCTTTTCACTGTTTATTAAAACCAAATATTTCTTTTCTGATCCATTAAAAACATTATCTAAACATACACATCTCCAAGTTATTTTTTTCAGTTTCCCTATACTATGTCTTAATCATATTCTTGAGCAGAAGTAGTTACAGATGCAGCTATGATTTTCAGGATTTCAGTTCAGTTCAGTCACTCAGTCATGTCTGACTCTTTGCAACCCCATGAATCGCAGCACGTCAGGCCTCCCTGTCCATCACCAACTCCCGGAGTTTACTCAAACTCGTGCCCATTGAGTTGGTGATGCCATCCAACCATCTCATCCTCTGTCGTCCCCTTCTCCTCCTGACCCCAATCCCTCCCATCATCAGGGTCTTTTCCAATGAATCAACTCTTCGCATGAGGTGGCCAGAGTATTGGAGTTTCAGCTTCAGCACCAGTCCTTCCAATGAACACCCAGGACTGATTTCCTTTAGGATGGGCAGGTTGGATCTCCTTGCAGTCCAAGGGACTCTCAAGAGTCTTCTCCAACACCACAGTTCAAAAGCATCAATTTTTCGGCACTCAAGTAATTCACCATCATTAACATCATCTCTTACATACTTTATGTAACATTTTGCTTGAGTTAGAAGATGATAAGTTGAAGCATATTTACTACAAGAATACTTAATGGAAGGCAATATGACTTGGGGGTTAAGTGTAGTGACACTGTAATTAGACAAATCTGGATTTAAATCCGAAGTTTGCCACTTAATTAATTTTGTAATTTTGGTCAAGCAGTGAAACTTCTCTGAGCTCTGTTCTTTACCTGTACAATGGGGGATGTTGATAGTATCAAGTTCATGATGTTCTAAATAAGATTATGTATACATGAAATAGTCTACCACGACAGGTGGGAAACAAATGCAATACATAGTGCCTACTTTATATTAGCATTTGCCAACCTCTTCAGACCTGTGATACACGATAAAGTTGTTGCAAAGAATCTGTGACACTGTGAGCACACTAATGTCTGCAGATGGAATCAGTGAGAAACAGCATATACATATATATATATACAACAAAGATACCAAAAAAAAAAAAAAAACATGCTTTTCATCATAGGGAATTGGAATGCAAAAATAGGAAGTCAAGAGATACCTGGAGTAATGGGCAAGTTTGACCTTAGAGTACAAAATTAAACAGGGCAAAGGCTAACAGAGATTTGTCAAGAGAACACACTGGTCATATAGCAAACACCCTTTTCCAACAACACAAGAGACAACTCTTTACATGGGATTCACCAAATGGTCAATATCTAAATTATATTGATTATATTTTTTTGCAGCTGAAGATAGAGAAGCTCTATATACTCAGCAGAAACAAGACCTTTAGCTGACTATGGCTCAGATCATGAGCTCCTTATTGAAATTCAGGCTTAAATTGAAGAAAGTAGGGAAACCAATAGGCCATTCAGGTATGACCTATGTTAAATCCCTTATGATTGTACAGTGGAGGTGAAGAATAGATTCAAGGGATTAGATCTGGTAGACAGAGTATCTGAAGCACTATGGACAGAGGTTTGTAACATTATACAGGAGACAATGACCAAAACCATCCCAAAGAAAAAGAAATGTAAGAAGGCAAAGTGGTTGTCTGAGAAGGCTTTACAAATAGATGAGGAAAGAAGAGAAGTCAAAAGTAAGGGAGAAAGGAAAAGATAAGCCCAACTGAATGGGAGTTCCAAAGAATAGCAAGGAGAGGTAAGAAGGCCCTCTTAAATGAAAAATGTAAAGAAATAGAGGAAAATAATAGAAAGGAAAAGACTAGAGATCTCTTCAAGAAAATATGAAATATCCAGAGAACATTTCATGCAAGGATGGGCACGATAAAGGACAGAAATGGCAAGAATGTAACGGAAGCAGAAGAGAATAAGAAGAGAATACATAGAAGAAAAAGGTCTTAACAACCTGAAACCAAAATGGTGTAGTCTATCACCTAGAGCCAGACATCTTGGAATGTGAAGTCAAGTGGGCCTTAAGAAGCATCACTACAAACAAAGCTAGTGGAAAGGGATGGAATTCCAGTTGAGCTATTTCAGATCCTAAGACAAAATGCTGGATTGGACTCAACATGTCAGAAAATTTGGAAAATTCAGCAGTGGCCACAGGACTGGAAAAGATCAGTTTTCATTCCAATTCTAAAGAAGGGCAATTCCAAAGAATGTTCATAATATCATACAGTTGCACTCATTTTGCATGCTAGTAAGGTTATGCTCAAAACCCTTCAAGCTAGGCGTCTGCAGCATGTGAAACAAGAACTTCCAGATGTACAAGTGGGGTTTTGAAAAGGTGGAGGAACCAGAGATCAAATTGTCATCATAAATTGGATTATAGAAAAAGCAAAGGAATTCCAGAAAATATATCAGCTTCTGCTTCATTGACTATGCTAAAGCCTTTGACTGTGAGGATCAGAATAAACTGTGGAAAATTCTTAGGGAGATGGGATTACCAGACCACCTTACCTGTCTCCTGAGAAATCCATATGTGGGTCAAGAAGCAGCAGAATCTTAATGGAACAACTGACTGGTTCAAAACTGGGAAAGGAGTACGTCAAGGCTGTATGTTTTCATCCTGTTTGTTTAACTTATATGCAGAATACATTGTGCAAAATGCCAGCCTGGATAAATCACAAGCTGGAATCATGAGTGCCAGAGAAATATCAGCAACCTCACATATGCAGATGATACCACTCTAATAGCTGAAAGTGAAGAGGAACTAAAGAGCCTCTTGATGAAGGTGAAAGAGGAGAGTTAAAAAGCTGGCTTAAAACTCAACATTCAGAAAACAAACATTGTGGCATCTGGTCCCATCACTTCATGACAAATAGATGGGGCATAATTGGAAGCAGCAACAGATTTTATTTTCTTGGACTCCACAGTCACTGTGGACAGTGACTGCAGCCTTGAAATTAAAAGATGTTTGCTCCTTGGAAGGAAACCTATGACAAACCTAAACAGTGTATTAAAAAGCAAAGACATCACTCTACTGACAAAGGTCTGTCTAGTCAAAGCTATGGTTTTTCCAGTAGTCATGTACAGATATAAGAATTGGACCATAAAGAAGACTGATTGCTGAAAAATTGATGTTTTTGACTTGTCATGCTGGAGAAGACTCTTCAGAGTCCCTTGGAGTGCAAGGAGATCCAAGCCAGTCAATCCTTAAAGAAATCAACCCTGAATATTCATTGGAAGGATATATGCTGAAGCTCCAATACTTTGGCCTCCTGATGTGAAGAGCTGACCCATTGGAAAAGACCCTGATGATGGAAAATATTGAGGACAGGAGGATAAGGGAGTGACAGAGGACAAGATGATTGGATGACGTCATCACGACAATGGACAGGAGTTTGAGCAGACTCCGGGAGATAGTGAAAGACAAGGAAGTCTGTTGGGTTGCAGTCCTTGTGGTTGCAAGAGTTAGTCACGACTTAGTGACTAAACAACAACAACAATATATACACACAATTATTTTCCAAGGTATATAGATGCTTATTTAATTAGGAATATACAACTTCATAGATATTTCTGAATTGGTGATAATTTTCTGTCATTATGCAGTCTTTCAGATATTAAAAGCTCAACTTTTTTTGACATTTAAAAGGGTTCCTCACAGTTTAAAAAGTTGTGTTGCACTTGTTTATCTGAGTAATAGTTCACTATTCCCTAGCAAAAAGCAGGCCTCTGAAAGAGGGGAACCCAGGTCAGTTTTGATAAGCAGAGGAGAGAGAGGAAGTTACAGAGCCTAGGGTATTGGTTAAAAAGGGGATGATCTGGAGGGCTGCTGTAGTGGGGTGCTCTGAGAAACTAAGGTCTGATGTGATGATATCAGTCAGGGAAGCAGAAATACATCACTAGCTTTTGCTAAAATGGTCAGAGAATTCACTGACCAGCCATATCTCAGGTCACCGGGCATCTCAAGTGAACAATCATCCATATCAATGCTGTATTCAGCCTTCCAGAAGGACTCTGGAAATCCATTAGGATTGCAGCATCTCCCTGAGGGACTTTTATGACTAGTGCAGGAAAATGCAATGTTGACTTGTTCTGATTACATTATCCAGTCAAATCCCTCTAGAATGACCAGCTAACAGTTCCTGAAATAGGAAAGATTGGTGGCAGGAGTAAAATTTTGAGTAGCTTTGATAAAATAATTATCTTCAGGGATTTGGGCTCTAATTGCTACTTAGACTGTGTGAAATTATTGCCGAATATTGTGCTGAGCAAATTCCAGTTGTCATTAAGAGGACTGTGGTTGGTATCATTAAGTTATATTCATTATTCAGATAAATGTTCCATGCACTCTTAAATGTCTGCTTTCTCATCGACTTGAGCATTCTGTTGGGCTTTTGTTTTATTTTGTTTTCATATCAGAGGAAGAAGGCAAGTGATACTCATAATATCTTGCTAGAACTTCATAGATGCCATAAATATTTGTAAATCAGGATAAAGTAATGTGTATTTTCCTACCCTGGAAGTACAAGGTTAAGTTTGCTTTCATTATTTGTGGTGGTTTGGTCATGGTAACAATAATGTGATTTGGTAGTAGTTTAGGGTTGATTCAGAGTGGAAAGGAACAATTCCATTTTATGTCTTTTATTTCTAGCAATAGCTGAATTCAGGATTATATAATTGGTACTCAAAACACAGCTATTCAACAATTTCTTTATAGTTTCCTCTTGTATGTTTTCATTTTCATGTCCACCCACTCATATATAGGCCATTTAAAAATATATCTCTATAACCATTAAAAAAAACTCTTCAAATTTTCCTCCCAATAACAAATATTTATTCTCAAATAGCTTCCCCCTGTAGCCTGAAACACTCTAGAATTGCTTTGCACTCCTACCTACCCCTCCTACCATCCCTTAATGAGGGCTCAGAGAATGCAAACTCATATTAATAGCAGCCTAATGAAACAGCATCAGAAAAATAAGTTGACTTACAAAGGAAAGTTATCATATATTATAAAGCTGGATAGGACCAATTCATACTTCATCTGTCTTTTATAGGTAATATTTCTACTGTTACAATATTTAGTGTTATATTAACATATTTATTTTCATTTTGGTGTATGCTTACATAATTTTGTCACTTCATTCATTTTATGCACAGAGTTTTATGTTTTGCCTTTTCCATTTACCTATCGATAACTTTCCATCTTTGTCCTTAATACTCAGGATTCTAATTTATGACAGCTGATTAATATTCCTTCTTGTTTATCTAGCATAATTTACTTAGTCATTCCCTCATCTGTTGTATTTTGACTGTTTCTTATGCTATACATTCATCTTCTTGTAGAGTGGCCAGCAAAAGTTTGACTGTACCATCAACAATTGCTACAAATCGCAATCCCTAGGTGTTTCTGCTTGACTACCCTATCTCTCCCATTTCTATCATAGTGTTGGTCTGAACTCTGCCTGGAAAAGATGGTCATTAGAGAAAGGTCTTTACATATAGTACAAAGTTGCAAGGGGATGCCTACAGTGCAGTAAGCTCTCTGTCATTATCTCATTTAATTTTCTCATTATGTCCATAAGAAGGTTTTGAGTTATTTACAGACACTTGGGATGGAGGAGGATGGTGGGTGGGTAGGGTGAGTTGCCTACTGGTGGAGAGGAAGAAAGGAGAGAATAATGGCGGTAATCTATTTACTAAACATTGAGCAAGCTGTCCTTGCAGGAGGGTAAATGTGTTTGAATATCTTCCTTTCCTTCTCTCACCCTAGATTTGCCAGCTTCTCACTACTTGTGACTCTCAATTCTGCACAATGGAGGCTAAGATTGATCTGGTTAAGAACATATTTTTTTTCCACTCTTGAAGTCAACATTTGAAGTGTTTCTAAGTAAGCAAAATTTCCTTTTGCTCATCCTGATTTTTCTTTGAGTTCAAAGTCTGCCCCTTGTTATAAGAAGTATTAAGAAAATTTTCATCCTGTGTGAGCAAGCAGTAGATTATTCTGTTTCCCAAGGCCAACCTGTCTGAGGACTTCTTTGGGATGCTGCTAGATAATTGAAACATTCTTTGTAATTTCATCAGAACACCTGATGTGTTTTTGAAAAATGTAGGGACCCAGGCTAATTGGTCTAGTCTTGTGATCAGCAGTTTTCAGGAATGACTACCTAGGCCTAACTTTGAACTCCTTGTGAATTTGGTCAGTAAAAACAGAATAAGGTATTAAAATATACAAAGAGCTGCCATGTGGGGATCTGCTAACCTTTGCATACTATAAGAATCTTCATTAGTGGGCATGTAGAAGAAGCTCAAAAGAATCTTTTTGATTCCTTTGATTAATTAGATGGAGAGCATGAACAAACTATTTCACAGGAGGTTCTTGTAATGAGTAGTGAATTTTGGATATGTTCAAGATTATCTGCTTTCTCCTCTTTATATCAGTAAGTCAAAAAGCATTCATTCAGCAGCCACTCTGTTTAAGACTAGGTGCAAAGCACTGTGGAAGATATGGTGATCTATTAAACCGGTTCTTATTCATTCCTTCAAGCTTAAATTCTAGTTGCGATGACAAGATATGAAAAATTAGGTAACACAGGTGATAAATAGTTCAAGGCTATAACAGAAAAGGTGTCATGAGACAAAACATTATTATTTGACAAATGAATGCTGTGGACAAGTGTTCGAGGAGTCACAAGAAGATAGAGCTGAAAGGCATGCTGATATAGTGCCTTTTCTCCTGCTGTTATCTGTGCCTGAAATGTCCATTGCATACATCCCTCCCTACCTGTAAAGCCCCTATTTATCTTTCAACAGCTTGTTCACTCATAGCTTCCCTAGTTCAGACTTCATCAACCCACCCAGAATTAATGACATTATCTTCAGTGAGCTCATAGAAATTTAAACTCATTGAGTCTATAAAAACACATTTTATTTCTGCAGTTATTTGTTTACACACTGTGCTACTCCATTAGATGGAAATTCTCAAGGGTAGATTCAGTTTGATATGAATTTATCTTTCTGTCCTAAGAACTGATCATAGAGTTGGATACTCAGTGTTCAACACATTTGTTGAAATGAAACAAAGTTAATATAGTGGAAATAGCACTGAATCTCGAGTCAGCAACAACAGTGTCTGGCTTAGGAAATGCTTTTAGGAAATGTGTGTCAGTCATGTCACATTTATGGGCTAAATAGAATGATCTCCAAAGTTTTTTATAGTAGTTAAAATTGTATAATCTTAGACTGGAAGTGATTCTTAAATTTTCCCATAGCTGCTGTTGACAACATCTGTAACACCAACATCAATGGCAAACGTTTACTGCAAACCTGCTATGTGCTAAGCATAAATAAAAAATTATTTCTTTCAAACCTCCAAATAAGCTTATGTGGTCAATGCTATTATGCTAATTTTCCTGATGAAGAAACTGAACTCCAAGAGGTGGACTAATATGCCCAGAGTTACACAGGTGGAAACTGTTGAAATGGAGATTCTAGTTGAAATATTTCTGAACCTAAAAACCTATGCTCTTTAACAACCTCACTATGCATTCTCAAACCTGAATACACATTACCGTCATTAGTTTCTTTCTTTCTTCTTCTTCTTTTTTTTTTTTTTAATAGTGACGACCAGGCCCAACTCTTCTGGGCTGCTGGTCCAGTTAGTCTGAGGAGTGGACTGAACATAGGCCATTTTAAAAACTCCCCCAAGGGCTTCTCTTGTGCCCGCAAGTTTGAGAACTACTGCATTGTATTAGTCAGTCTTTGAGACTGCAGCTGAGTCTTGTGAAATGGTAGAGTTTATAGGGACAAGGTAAAGGAGAACATTCTGGATAGAAAAAAAAAAATTTAAGCTTTCAGGTGATGCACAGCTATTTGAATGTGTCTTATTTCTCTGAAGGAAGAGTCCTTTGTGGTATCAAACCACTGAGCATATAGACTAGTAGACTTCATCCATGGTACAAGTGCATTTGAAAACAGTTTCAATGTAATTTCCCAGTTTAAGAGGGAAAGGACTTCTGCAATGGCCTGTACTGGGTCTTCTGCTACTGTTTTTCTAACAAAGGTCAATGGGACAAACTATTTCCTTGCATGCAGACAGTAGTTTCTCTTTGCTGTATACATTGGACTGCAAACCTGTTCATTTCTCCTTGATGATTTCCATTTGGAATTTGTAAATCAGATTATCTGGGTGAGAAAGCTGGATTTTGAAAAAGACATGAAATGGCCTCTCCTTGCTTTATGGTCTTTATGGTCAACTCTTGTCTTGAGACTGGCTTTACAGCATTCTTGGAAACCTTCCTCTCTGGCCAATGCATTAAAACAAGCAATTTCTTTTGGGTTTTGGTAGCAGCTGCTGCTGATGTTGGGGGTGGCTTCCTTAGGAAGGATGGTATCCCTGAGGGGGTGTGCAACTGGAAAGAAATTAGTACTAATAATTCAGCTGCTGAATAATTCCTGAGTGTTCTGAAATTCTCATTGGAGTGCAATTGTCAAGAAAGGGACACCTCGATTATGAACATTTCAGAATGCTCAAATTGTTTGCCTTTTGCAAGCATACAGCTTAGACTTTGTTGGCAATACACTTCCTGCTGATGAATTAATCTTTTGGCTAGATTAACTATAGCTTAAAAATACAATTATCAAGCTAGAAAGTGTCATTTTTATGTTTTCTGGAAACGCGCTCTAGAGGAAGACTGTGGGTCTCAGTACGTTGTACAGCATCTTGGTGGGGTTGCTTCTAAATGTCTCAGCTGCAAAGGTTTATGGTGCTTAAAAAGGGAAGAAGACCACTTTGGATCAAACCCAAACTTGTAGAATTCAATGTATTTCCTTCCAGTTTTGACTGCTTGCTCACATCAAAATAAACTTCGGCAAATGGTGTTTGGATTTGATAACTCTTTGCACCTTGCTAGACTCTACCTTGAAACGCCTCTCTCCAGTTTTTCCAAAACCCTAGCATAGATAACTAGGTTCAGTTCAGTCGCTCAGTCATGTCTGACACTTTGTGACCCCATGATCTGCAGCATGCCAGGCCTCGCTGTCCATCACCAACTCCCGGAGTCCCCCCAAACCCATGTCCATCGAGTCGGTGATGCCATCCAACCCTCTCATCCTCTGTCGTCCCCTTCTCCTCCTGTCCTCAATCTTTCCCAGCATCAGGGTCTTTTCAAATGAGTCAGACCTTTGCATCAGGTGGCCAAAGTATTGGAGTTTCAGCTTCAACATCAGTCCTTCCAATGAACACCCAGGACTGATCTCCTTTAGGATGGACTGGTTGGATCTCCTTGCAGTTCGAGGGACTCTCAAGAGTCTTCTCTAACACCACAGTTCAAAAGCATCAATTCTTCAGCGCTCAGCCTTCTTTATAGTCCAACTCTCACATCCATACATGACCACTGGAGAAACCATAGCCTTGACTAGATGGACCTTTGTTGGCAAAGTCATGTCTCTGCTTTTTAATATGCTGTCTAGGTTGGTCATAACTTTCCTTCCAAGGAGCAAGCGTCTTTTAATTTCATGGCTGCAATCACCATCTGCAATGATTTTGGAGCCCAGAAAAATAAAGTCAGCCACTGTGTCCACTGTTTCCCCATCTATTTGCCATGAAGTGATGGGACCAGACGCCATGATCATAGTTTTCTGAATGTTGAGTTTTAAGCCAATTTTTTCACCCTCCTCTTTCACTTTCATCAAGATGCTTTTTAGTTCCTCTTCACTTTCTGCCATAAGGGTGGTGTCATCTGCATATCTGAGGTTATTGATAATTCTCCCAGCAATCTTGATTCCAACCTAGGTACTTGGTTGGAAAACAGGGCAGACTCTGAGAAGCAGAACATCTATACTCTTATCAATTCATGGTAAAACCTGTCTTGTGCAGTGAAAAATGGGATGGTCTGAATATTGCCAAGATCCTAAATATTAGGGATTCATAAGATTTAGGATAGACAAAATATCCATAGAGATTAGGCATTCTGCAGTTTTGGCATATCTGGAGTTTAAATCCTGGCTTTACTGCTTCCTATCTTGGATGATCCACGTTAGCTTTCTGAGTCATTTCTTCACCTGATTATGTTGGGAGAATTTAATGAGATACTTAATATGATTTGTTTAGTAGGAGTACATGTGCTCAGTTGCTTAGTCATGTCCGACTGTTTGTAGCCACATGCACTGTAGCCTGCCAGGCTCCTCTGCCTATGGAATATTCCTAGCAAGAATACTGGGGTGGAGTTCCATTTCCTATTCCAGGGGATCTTCCCAACACTGGGATTGAACTCATATCTCTTGTGTTTCCTGCATTGGCAGGTAGATTCTTTACCACTTGCACCACCTGGGAAGCTTGTTTGGTAGATAGTGAATAACTATTAGCTATGGACAAAAGTGGAGTTTGGTGGAGAATGGATACATGTATATGTGTGGCTAGGTCCCTTTGTTGTCCATCTGGAACTATCACAAAATTGTAAATTGTCTATACTCCAGTATAACATAAGGGCTTCCCTGGTGGCTCAGTGGTAAAGAACCCACCTACCAATGCAGGAGATGCAGGTTCAATCCCTGGGTTGGGAAGATTCCCCTAGAAGAGGAAAATGGCAACCTACTTCAGTATTCTTGTGCAAATAATCCCATGGACAGAGGAGTCTGGTGAGCTACAGACTATATTATCACAAAGGGTTGGATACGACTGAGCGATTGTGCACACAATATAAAATAAAAAGTTAAAATATTGGCTATTATTATTAGACTGTGATGTTTTATTACTTCCATCACTACCACATGTTTTTGCTGCCTTTATCCCAGATTCTCCATGGCTGCCTATTGCTCCCCAGTGGAGTGTCCTTCCTGTCCTATAGAGTGAGTCCCATGATCCAGATATCACTGACCTTTGATTCAATCCTTTTGAATGATGTTCCCTATTACTTGGCAATTGACTCCACTGTTTATCAATGAGGTGACCTCTGTGAAGCTTATTTCTTCAACTGTAAAATAAAGAAATGATTTTACCTCCTTCATATGGCTGTTGAGAGGATTAAGTGAGATAATCCATGTAAAGGGCTTAACTCAGCATCTGGTCTGCGGTAGTACTCTCTAAAGGTCCCCTGCTTTTACTTCTCTGTGCTTGTCAGAACAGGATAGTGGTGAGACTGGCAGAAAGAAACTAAAAACACAGGTTGAAATGTTATTTCTTTCATGGAAAATATCAAGAGACATAAAGGGATGGTTATGTATAGTGGTAGATGGAGTATTACGTATCCAGATGAAAGCATGGTTCTCAGGTTCCCATACTTTCCCCTAGGGACGTGCAGCTTTCAGCTACACAATTTGCATAGAGTAAGAATATTGCCAGGCTCTGAAAGATCTTTTTGCCATCCTCATTTTATTTTCTTTTAATCCTCTCCTGGTTCCGCCCAACTGTTCTGCAGATTCTAGCTACAAATCTACATACCTACCTACCAGGGGCAAATAATTGATCACAACTCCTTCACATTCCTAAGTACTTATGGGAAGACTAGGTGAGGGGAAGGTTCCTTTCCTGGAAACATTGGTTAGCAGGAAAGGGCTAAAGCCTGTTTGAGATCTACTTCTGTTGGACTTTGGTGATGTTTTGTAATAGGGTTTATTTTTAGTTTGAAGTAGTAAGACCTTGGTTTCAAATTGGAACAAGCATCCCTAGATGGGATTTTTTTCCCTTGGGAAATGCTCAATATAAAATGATGCAAACTTGTGAAAAAGTCTATTAGTATGGCAATGTGAGTAGAGAAGTGAAAATACCTGCCCCTTAATCCACAGGCCTACCCTGCCCATCCCTACCCCAGCAACAACCACTTTTAACTCTTTGTTGTGTATCCTTCTAAAATTTTCCCCAGTCAAATATAAACAAATATGTCCAAAAATTGGATTCTACTGTAAATATTGATCTGCTTCCCCTTTTACATAATAGCATCTCTTGGAGTTATTTCTGTGTGAATACATCATTTTTTTTCTTTTTTTTAGCAAGTACATAGTATAGATGCACTTTCAGATAACTTCATTTTTTTGTCTTTATGAATAAAACAGATTTTGGATGGTAATGGCATTTACAAGTTAATTAAGCTTATTAAATTCACACAATTATTAGGTGAGAGAGTCAAGATTTGGACCCATGTTGGCTGACTCCAGATCACATGGTATTAACTGCTAAGCATTCCTTTGTTTCCATAACTTAATTACTTTTACCCTCAGTTTCTAATGCAAGCAACAGTTATGAGATATTAGAAAAATTTCAGAGTTGGAATAGACCTTTGAGACAAGTTATCTATTCTAACCTCTGACTCTCTAAACAAATCATTAGATGGTTTCTCTTTGGGCAAATCATTTCTGAAACATAATTTTGGTGATATAAAACTCCACTAAATTATTTGCATTTGTAGTTGCAGAAACTCTGGGTTGCTTAAGGAATAGTTTATCTTATATCTTTCATATTTTATATCACCATTTTTTTGTATAATATGCTAACACTCTGAAGTCAGTAGGATAAACTGTTATTAAGTCTGTTTCACAAGTGGGGACATTTAGGCTCAGGGGAATTAAACAGCTTAAATTTTTTATTGAAGTATAGTTGAGTTACAATATTATGTTAGATTTAGGTGCACAACACAGTGATTTGGTACTTTTGCAGATTATACTCCATGATAGGTTATTACAAGATAATGAGTATAATTCGCTGTTCTATGCAATCTATTCTTTGTTGCTTATGTATTTTATATGCTGTAGTTTGTACCTGTTAATTTTATACTCATATCTTGCCTCCCCATTCCCTCTTCCCTTAGATAACCACTAGTTGGTTTTCTATATTTGTGAGTCAGTTTTGCATATACATGCATTTCTATTATTTTTAGATTCCACATTTAAATGATATCATTCTGTACTTGTATGTCTCTTTCTGACCTATTTCGCTAAGCACAATATTATCTAGGTTCATCTATGTTGCTGTGAGTGACAGTATTTCATTATTTTATGGCTAATGTTCTAGTGTATATATACCAAATCTTATTCCAATTGTCTGTTGATGGGCACTGGTTGCTTCTTTAAATGTAAATAGTGCTGCTATGAACATTGGGGTGCATATATGTTTTCAAATTAATGTTTTCACTTTTTTTCTAGATGTTTATCTAGGACTGAAATTGTTGGATCATGTGGTAGTTCTACTGATATTTTAAATCTTTTTTAGGAACCTCCATACTGTTTTACGTGTTGGCTGAACCAATTTTCATTCCTACCAACAGTGTACAAGGGTTTCTTTTTCTCCACATCCTCCTGAACATTGGTTCTTCATAGACTTTTTGATGGTAGCCATTCCTGGTAGCTCAGATGGTTAAGAATCTGCCTGCAATGCAGGAGACTCAGGTTTGATCCCTGAGTCTGGAAGATACACTGGAGAATGGAATGGCTACCCACTCCAGTGTTCTTGTCTGGAGAATTCCATGGACAGAGGAGCCTGGTAGCCTATAGTCCATGAGATCACAAGGAGGCAGATATGACTGAGTGACTAAAACACACACACACACATACATTGTGACTGGTGTGAGGTAGTACCTTGTTGTTTTGATTTGAATTTCTCTAATAATTAGTGACATTGAACATCTTTTTATTGAATAGCTTCTAGTTATAGCGGTAGTTACTGAAGGCAACCTGAATGTCAGTTGAAGGAGTTTTGACCTTTAGACTTTGACCTGAAGGCATCAAGGAGTTACTGAAGGCTTTGAATAGGGGTGAGGTTGTGGGATTAGGTGGATGGGATAAGTAGATGATTTCTGATAACACTAATGCTTGCTCCTTGGAAGAAAAGTTATGACCAACCTAGACAGCATATTAAAAAGCAGAGACATTATTTGCCAACAAAGGTCTATCTAGTCAAAGCTATGGTTTTCCCAGTAGTCATATATAGAGGTGAGAGTTGGACTGTAAAGAAATCTGAGTGCCAAAGAATTGATGTTCTTGAACTATGGTGTTGGAGAAGACTCTTGAGGGTCCCTTGGACAGCAAAGAGATCCAACCAGTCCATCCTAAAGGAAATCAGTCCTGAATATCCATTGGAAGGACTGATGCTGAAGCTGAAACTTCAATACTTTGGCCACCAATGGAAGAACTGACTCATTTAAAAAGACTCTGATGCTGGGAAAGATTGAAAGTGAGAGGAGAAGGGCACAGCAGAGGATGAGATAGTTGGATGGCATCACCAACTAAATGGACACGAGTTTGAGTAAACTCTGGGAGTTGGTGATGGACAGGGAAGCCTGGTGTGCTGCAGTCCATGGGGTCGCATAGTGTCAGACACGACTGAGCAACTGAACCGAATGCTTCAAAAATAAGACTGGCAAAAGCCAAGATAGTAAGGCAGGCCAGCTATTTAGGTATGAATAAATAAAATGCATGGGTACTATTGATAGCAATCAGTCTGAAAAGGAAGGGATGACTAGAAGAAATACCAAGAAAACAATATTTTTAGAGCTTCATCACTAGCTGGAGATCGTAGTGTTAGTCGCTCAGCTGTGTCCAACTCTTTGCAACCCTACGGACTGTAGCCCATGAGGCTCCTGTGTCCATGAGATTCTCCAGGCAAGAATACTGCAGTGGGTTGCCATTCCCTTCTCCAGGGGATCTTCCCAACCCAGGGATCAAACCTGGGTCTCCTGCATTGCAGGAAGATTCTTTACTGCATGAGATACAGGGAAGTCCCAGCTAGAGATAAGGGACTAGAAAAAGAAAAGAGATAAGGATAATCCAAACATATTAGTTGGATTGTTTAGATAGTGGAACAATTTACAAATAAGAAAATCAGGGTTGGAATGAAGAACAGTTTGAGTTAGGAACTGCTGTATATTGGTGGCTAGCTATTTAAGTAAAAATGTGTATTTTTGAAAATGAAGTACTGGGACTTGGATGAAAGCATTTCTGAAGGTTCAGGCTCAATTGTTTTCTATCTTTACACAACTGTTCACACACTCAGTATAGTAGGTCTGTAAGGAAATTTTAAAAATCATCTATTCTGAGTCCCTCATTTTACAGGTGAGACCAATTAATGAAATAACTTGCCTGGGGTCTTTAAGTGTCCACAACAAATCAGAATTCCTGAGTCTCTGTTCTTGCAGGTGTTACAGACTGGTAATGGACCACTGATAGTAGTGTTTGTCTAGGGGAGTGGACTGTGTTATTGATCACAAATACTTGCTGCCTTTCTCCGGGAGAGGATTAAACTCTTCCTTCCCATTGATGTGGTCAGCCTTGGCCACATGACTTGTTTTGGCAAATGAAATGTGGGCAGAGTCACCTCTGTGCAATATTTCTGAGAGGAACTTTAAAGTCTGATTTAAGTACATCATTTCAGTGCATTATTCACCAGGCTTTCTTTCTTTTTCTTCTGCCATGAGTTCACCAATATTATAGACAGAATAATATTTGTCAGTCTAAGTCCTAGACTAAACATGATGTGCAGCAGAAATATGACTGATCTTTGATGGGATTGTATCATGAGTAAGAACAATCTTCTGCTGTAAGCTGAAAATCTGGGATCATGTATAAATACAGTATACCCTAGGCAATCCTAACTGATACAATCTTCATCATAAAAAAAAAAACTGCATCAGTGAGTAACATCTGAAAATTTTGAGAGTTAGCATAGAGATCCAAACTTCAGATTTCTGCTGAAAAATTGTGAGGGCTGACATATTTGGCCTAGGTGCCACACATTGGCTGAGACTGTATAGCATCTACCCCTGTAGAAATAGAAGCCAACACTGTAATTTACCCCCAGTATCCTATAATGCCTAACTCTATCTTATGCCCATCCATCTTCTCCACTTGTTTACATTTGAATCTGCATCTCTGAGTGTATATAAAAATTTCCTACCCCAACAAGGAAATGCATGAGACAAAAAGAACTGAGACTTGAATACAGACCTTAATACACACCTGCATGGATGAGATAAAGAATCAGTGGGGAGACATTTAACAACTGGTTAGAAAAGGAAGAAGTAAACCACAATTAGAGAGTTACCAAATCAAACAAAAAAGAAGGAAGAGACAAGTGAAGAAGAGGGGATGGTCAACCTCAGGGAAATCAACAGAGTTCAAGAATAAAGACAGTGAAGAAAAGCAGATAATATGTGACCTTTGAGAGAATAATTGCAGTATTTTGATGATCATGGAAGACAGAAGATAAGAAGTTAAGGAGCAAAGGGCTTCTGAGAAAATGTAGGTTTTGAGATAATTTTTTTTTTTTTCTGTAAGGAGACTGTAAGGAGAAAAATAATTGGCTTCTAAAATGACAGTAAAATCAGGCCAAATGTGTTTTATCCCTCTTCTTGTGTTTTATGTTGTTTTTTTTTTTTGGGGGGGGGGAGGGTGGGAGTGTCTCTGATGGGCAAGGAGTAACACATATTTGAAAAACATTGGCAAAAGAGTGAGTAAAGAGAAACCAGGTAATTGAGGGAAGAAAGTTTGGGAGGTGGTTCGGAGTCATCAATAGAGACCACAGGTGAATCAGTTAGTTTTGGAAATAAGTGATAATAGATTCATCTAAGTCTTTTAATGTGGGATATGGGATCTTAATGAACCATCAGTAGTGGCTCAGAAGAGAGCAGTATCTGGGCCCCATGATGTGCGTGGGTAATGGAAGTATGATGACCTTGTCTCTGAACTATGGTTTAGAGATGGTCTGCTCTCTCTGGTTACAGTCTTGAATGAAGTGCAGACACACAGTGAAGGATCTGATAACCGAGAGACCGAATGCCATTTGTGGCAGGAACCTGAGCCATGTGCCCAGATACAATCTTGGTGCCTTTCTGACCCCCTTTTCTGTCAGTTCTGCAACCACGCTAATAAGAATTGTCTCTTATCTCCCATAGGTTAACGAGTTTGAGAAGGAAAAATGCAGTTTATTATGATGGCAGGAAGGGCAATGCAAATTGCAACTGAGAAACTTGAAATTTCTTTTCAAAGGTCTTTGAACTTAATTTCAAGAGGCAACCATCGCACTCATGAAACAGCACCCTGTGAAGAATATAGAATGACAAAAATATGTTACAGTCAGTAATTTTCATCCTATGCTTCTATACCCTCAGAGACCCTCTTGGTGGTCTTCATACTGTGCCCTTATACTACTAGTGTTTATGTCAGTGTTTCTGTCTCTATCAATGACATAAAGTAGGGATTTACTTATGCTGTATTAGCATCTCATTATCCTGCTTGCGTTTGGACCAAAAAATAGCAACTGACCTATAGATATTCCCTGTCACATAGCAAAAAGAGAGAAGTCGCTGTGCCTCATGATGTTGTGGAGGCCATGCTATCATTCCCACCATGATAGCAATGAGAGTATTGCCAAGGAATGATTTCTAGTGAAGTCTTAGTGGATATTATTTGCTTTTATAGGCAAATAAAATGATGTGTGTTTTCTGCCTCAACAGAAGCATCAGCATATATGCCACTGTATCTGATATACTCTGTTTTGTGAAGGCACATTGTTAACATGGAGGGTAGTTGGAATGGGTTCTGATAGTAAGTGGCCCATAGGTTCATTTGCCTTGGAAGTGATTGGAGGATTGAAACAGAATTATACTAATTGCCCCATTCTTCTGGGGTTTTAGTTACTTTTCCATTATTTCAGTAGGTTCATTTATCTGAGTTTTGAATGGGGCCAGAATATACAGAGGAGATTGGTGGTGCAGTAGTGGGAAAGTTTCTACTGCAGGAGGAAATGTACAGGGAGGAAAGGGACTGATTCTTGGACTGTAGAATAAAAAGGGAATGACTGATTCTCAACTCTATTTAATTTACCTTTATTCTATCTTTCTTTGTTACTAGGCTGCACTAGGCACAAAAATTAAGAATTAGTACAATGGGCAAGGGGCTTCCCTGATGACTCAGTGATAAAGAATCTGTCTGCCGATGCAGGACGCGCAAGTTTGATCTCTGGGTCAGGAAGATACCTTGGAGAAGGAAAAGAGTTGGACACAAAATAGCAACTAAACAGCAACAACAATGGTCAAAACACATGGTCTAATCAGCTTATTTTTCCAACTATGGCAGTAAAAGTTATGCTATAATAGACATCTTCTGACATCAGCTGTTTCCTTAATTACATGAATGTTATAAATCACTCAGCAGTTCATACTTTCATAGCTGGCTTCAGATAGGAGATTGAAAAATCCAGGAACCTCAAGGATGAGTGGGCACTAGGCAGTGGTAGTGGGTTGAGGAGAAGGGGTTGTATTCTGGACAAAGAAAAAAACATATGCAATTTCCCTGAGGTGATAGAAAGCAGAGGATATCTGGGGATTTGAAAGAACATCTTTGAAGCCTGGTGAGCAAGTGGGATGGAGTGGTATTAGAGGAGAATGAAGAGATAGGCAAGGATTGCAAGCCTAAGAATATCCTTTGTGAAACTGTGTCCTGAGTCCCATGAATATTCATTAAAAGCAAGTTCATGATATTGTTAGAGGTTTTACACTAGAAAGTCTCCATATTATTGGGCTTCTGTTGTACTCTACAGTCACTCATCTGAGCATTCATTCAACAGGCATAATATACACCATATACTTCAGGCCAGAACTGTATACCTTCTAGATCTTTGTGAATTACAGGCTGCCACTTACAGTGTGGTCACTTTGTCAGTCCTGTCATGATAGTCAGATTTAGCTTCTTTTCATTATCATTATCTTGGGAATAGTATTGTGGGTTTGGAGAACAGGGCCCAATGTCAGTGACTTCTGATGCGAACAATCTGAAATACATCTTCAACTAGTGTCCTTAAGCTCCTGGTGGGCAACAGCAAGAGAGGGAATGGGAACTAGAGCTGTGTCTTTGTGCCATTTAAAGCAGCATTTGGGAAGATGCTAAACTTAGTTCTCACAGCTCTCTTATCCTCAGTTCTGTGAGCTTTAACAAGGAGCTTATAGTCATCATTTTGAAAGTTGATAGATGTCACTGTTTTCTTTCTCTCTAGCCTTGCTTTAAATTCTGTTTTGTTTTTACCTATTGCCTCTTTCCAGTTTCTTCCCATCTCTTTTATTCTATTATTCTAGCTGTCTCTCTGAGCATGAGTAGTAGGAGTAATGAGTACTGCTTTCAATAGCAGGGAAAGCAGAGTGACTCAGATAAGCCAGCCCTGATCTGGGAATGAACCTTTATAGTTATCTTCATCCTCATTCAAAAATAGAAATTGTGCTGAAGAAATTAAGTCAATGGCAAAAAAGCGGCTTTCTCATCTGGACACCTATTTAAGATTTCTCTGCCTTTCATTGATCTAACCTTTTTCTGAACTGTATTATTACATGGAATAAAAATCATAAGATTTAGTTCTTGATAACATATTGTATTGGGCTAATTTATAATTCTTTAATAGATGCTGATTTTGTTACCTAATAGGATAGGATTATAAACTCCCACAATGAAGGGACTATGAGCTTACTTTATTTTCTATCACCCTTAGAATTGAACAGAATGACAGGCATGCAGTTTAGCCATTCAGTGACACTTGATTGAGTTAATGAGACCTGTCACATTATTGTACATAGAGAAAGACCTTTGGATTCTTACTCAGAATTTAATGATTATTAGAGTGCAGTAGAACTTTTGATAGTAATTCTTCCATCACCATGCTGCTTCAGTTGTCTTTGTCTTCTTTCTATACCATCAAATAGGCATGAATTTCAAGGGAATATCCATTTCTTCATGTCAAATTCTGCCCCTTTGTATGGCATTTTCTGTTATACAAGGGTGCCTTTGCTTTGTCTCTGCAAGTGAAAGCCAGGTAATGTTTTTAATGTGACTGTGTCTCTTTTTTGTTCTTATACCCTCTGAAGCAGCCCAAGAGGAAGAGATGACAATAATATAAGACAGTCACATGAGAAAGTTGTAATATGGTATAAATGAAGGGGACAGATGTCACTTGTGGCTACAAATTAATTCCTTCAGATCTTTGGGTTTTTTTTTTTACTAAATGACAAGAGCTGAGAGAGGAGAAGTGTGTGAAAATGAAGACATTCCTTGGTTTTGGCAGCCTGTGCTTGATAAAGTAAGATTACAGATTGAGTTGCTGATATTCTCATTGAAAAAATTGCATGAGATTAGTAGTGGAGAAAGAGAAAGGGCTTTGAAATCAAAGAAATGGGAAAGGAGCTGTATTTGTTTCCTAGTGCTTTTGTAATAAATTACAGCAAACTTTGTGGCTAAAAACAATGCTCATTTATTATCTTACAGTTCTTGAAGCCAGAAGTCCAAAATGAGGCTCACTGGGATAAAACAAGGTTGTGGATAGAGCTGTATTCCTTTTTGGAGGCACTAGGGGAAAATGTATTTCTTTGCTTTTTCCAGCTTCTTGAGGCTGTCTGCATTCCTCAGCTGGTGGTCCCCTTCCATTTGCAAGGAGCCAAATAACCATATGTGGAAAAACTTGGGTGATAAGTATGTAGACATGGGCCACGGAACACTGAATGAGAGTCAACAATCTTCTAGAGACATAGAAAATACTATGAAAATTTTGTCAGAGACAGCCTGAGTCTAGTCCTGATATTGGAAATAATGAATTACAATTTATGGTGATTATGAATACGTTTTGCTTTGCACGTGCAATGTGTTTTCATTAAATGAGCACTGAGTTCTGTGACTTAAGATGTAGTATAAGATAAAGTCCATGTAGGCAGTTTTGTGTAAATATTTTTACAATTATCTTTCTAATCTCAAAGCTAATTATTTAATGTCTCCTCAGTCATGTGCTTCATATTTTTTAGTTTCATTCTGGGCCCCTCCCCCATCTTGCCCTCCCTCCCTCTTCTTTTGCTGTTTTTGATTCTTATGCTTTTCCTTTTGTCCTCTACTGACATCATATAAGTATTTATTTAGCTGGTCTTAGTTGCATCATGCAGGACATTTTGTTGCAGCGCACAGACTTCTCTGTTGTGCTTGAACTCAGTTATTGCAGCATACAGGCTTAGTTGCCTCTTGCTTATATGAGATCTTAGGTCTCTGACCAGGGATCAAACCTGCATTTCCTGTATTGCAAGGCAGAGTCTTAACCATTGGACCACTAGGGAAGTCCCATTATCATAGTAGTTTTCAACTGAGCAATTAATAGAATAAATAGAGTCAAGCCCAGCATGTATATATTTGGGAGGCAGAACTTCTGTTTGGGAAGCCCCTTAAAATTTAGTTGCATGCTACTTAGATGTTATGTTTATAGATAAAATTTTAATGGTTCCCTGTAGCCAATCTCCTCGAGCCCCTCTATGTTTTTAATCTTTTAGTGCTTTGACTTGTGTCTTCCTTGTAATAATAATAATAATAATAACAACTTTATTTGAAGATACTCTGTAACTTGTATGACTTTTCTCTAACTTACTTTGGCCAGAGCTATGGATTTGATTTTCACATGGATGGACTTTAGCACAATTCTAGTTCATTACTACAGTCGGTGTTCTTTATCCTGGAGGTTATTTTACAAAAGTAGTTCAGATGAACACACCCCCTCAAAAAAGTGACTGCATGTATACCAGCTTTCTATGTCTGTTATTAGAGAAATAATTCCTGAATTTCTGCCCAACCATTGGTGGGTCAATACTCTCATCTTTGTACATGAAAGAAGTCACACAGCCAGCCCAGCAGACAAAGATTGCTTTTTCACTTTAGTCTTCCACTAATCCTTCTTTCCCAGGATGGCTTCATGTGTCCCAGAATGACTTTCAAAGAAATAAGACTTTAAAACTGAGAATAGCTGCTAATGACTTTATGATCCTAAGGCAAAGTCATGTTTGCACCATAAGAGCTTGGTTATGATTTGATAGTCTAAAGTTTGTGTCAGTTGCTCAGTCGGGCCTGACTCTTTGTGACCCCATGGATTGTAGCCCACAAGGCTCCTCTGTCCATGGAATTCTCCAGGCAAGAATACTGGAGTGGATTGCCATTCCCTTCTCCAGGCAGTCTGAAGTGTGGTGGTGAGGAAGTGGATGATGGCCAGTTTGCATCTGTCCATACAGCAAACTCAGGAAGGCTGAATATAGCCTGGTGGTTAAATTTTTGGTTCCTGGAATCATGAAGAGTTGGATTAAATTCTAATTCCAACCTTTACTAGCTTTATGTTCTTAATCAAGTTACTTTACCTTTCTGAGCTTAATTTTCCACGTATATAGTAATGTATATCTTAGAAGGTTAATTGAATCACAGAGAGATTGTCATTGAAGGCTATTTTCCATACACAAGGGGTCGTGGCCCATCCAAAAAATCTAGTAAGTGCATAGGCACATTTTACATCACTCCAAAATAAGGCAGCCTAGTGTAGTGTGGAAGGGGATGGACTCTGGAGCCTGATGCTTTGGATTCATATCCAGGCTTTATCGTTTGATAGATGTGTGGCTTCATGCAAGTAACTTCATCTTTTGGCTCTAATTTCCACATTTATAAAATGGGAATAATGATGGTACATACCTCAAAAGCTTGGTATGAAGATTAAATGAATTAATACAGCTGTAACACCTAAGACAATTCCTGGCACATAGTAGGGGTTCAAGAAGGAATAGCTCCTCTTATTATTGATTTGTGTTAATACTATTACTGCTACTAATAAATAAGTGAAGATGATAGATTTAGAGATTGAGATAAAAGATGATACCTCAGTTTCTAACTTAAGCAGTTGGTTCTGTGGTGGTATCATTTATTGAGATGGAGAAAACTGAGAGAGGAGTAGATTTGAGCATAAGTTGTGGGAATGGCAAAGTTTAGTTTTTGATGGTGAAGTGTCTGTGGAATATGAATATAAAAATTTCAAAATGGCAGGTTTTCTATAAGTCTGGGGTTCACAGAATTAGGGAACAGGGATATACATTTGAGAGTAGTCAATATACTATGTTTTGAGATTATGATACTGGATGAGGTAAGCAAAGAGTGAGACCTTAGATAAAGAAGTGAGGGCCCAGGCTCAGTCTCTGGAGTGTGGATAATGAAAAACCAGCAAAGGAGACTAAGAGGTATGACAAAAAGAAACGAAGGAAACCTACCTTTTATGATAGTTCAGACAGAAGAGTGTTTCAAGAAGGAGGGCATGGTCAACTTTATATCAAGAGGGCAGAAATAGCCATTGAATTTGGTCCTTTTGAGAAGTTTTGTTATGAAGAAGCATAGATAATGAAGATGGCAGTTTGATGTGCCATCAAGGAAGGTTCTCTTTTTTAAAATATGGAAAATTGTAGCGCATATTTATATGCCACTAGAGGTGATCCATTAGAGAAAAGAAATCAAGGAAGGGCAAACAGGAGGAGATGGAATCCTGAATATAAATTGAGGGGTTGGCTTTTGACATGAGCAGGAGCATTGCTTTTATTTCTATGAGATAAAGTACATAGCATAATGCTTGACATGTAGTAAGTGCTCAGTAAGTAGTAGGTTTTATAATTATTGTTCTTGTTGTTAACTCAAGAGCCATGTTGATTTGGATATGTAAAAGACAATTTGGGTATGCTCAGAGCCAAAGGCCTTGAGCTCAGCCTGTGTAAGGAGTTGGCATTTAGTGTGGGCTATTCTAAACAAGGACCCCAAAATGTGATTTTTGAGATATAAAGGCTTTTGTTAAGGTTGGCCCACCTAACCTAGTTATATTTTTATATCAGAGGTGGGTACATGGCATCTGATTATTACTTGGACAAAAGGCAACATATTTTTATTTTATCAAGTATACTTCAAAGGCATGATTCTAGAGAAATAGATTGAACTCCATTTAGATTCATGGATCAGCATCTCTCTCCCAGTATGTGTTGTCCCTGTAACACATTGTACTTAAGGAGAGAATGATGTGTTCCCATTCATTATATTTACCTCAGCAAAATGTGCTTTCATATGAGGACATTAAGCAGTAAGTGTTTTGTGATTTTCAGTGTTTCTATGATGTCATTTTCTGTGATCTCAGTACGATGAGCTGAAGACTTTTAGCTGTTTTAGCTGTTATTCCTTTAGAAACAAGTCCCTTTTGTTAAGGGCTGATTTTTTTGCAGCAACCTGAAGTGCTTTCTGCCTAATCATCTCTCAGTGTAAATGCAAGCTTTGTGATTTTTCAAAAATACTTCAGAACTTCCTATAAACGTGTGTTTTTAAATTCTTTCCCCAAGTGGTCTTTATACAACCTATATAAGTCTACATGCTTGATCATTTTTTCGCCTCATTCTTAGGTAAAAACAAGTTGGATTAGTATTCAATTTGAAAGATAGAATATGCTTTAAAACTTCCAAACTGTCATTTGAAATTAGTGTTATAGTGAGACATACTTAGTGGGGTCTTTCAGCAACTATCTCTTGTCCAGTTAAAGTTTGTAAGAAGCTATCTGACCGTGATTTCATTGGTTTTCAGCATCCCTGTTATTGGTACCATATGTCTGTTTCCCTGAATGCTGAGCCTGACCCTTTGGTTTCTGTGAATTTCCAGATTCCTGAATATTTGCCTTATTCTCTGGGGCTGGAATGCAAAAGTAGGAAGTCAAGAAATACCTGGAGTAACAGTCAAATTTGGCCTTGGGGTAGAGAATGAAGCAGGGCAAAGGCTAATAGAGTTTTGCCAAGAGAATGCACTTGTCATAGCAAAAAACCCTCTTCCAACAACACGAGAGAAGACTCTACACATGGACATCACCAGATGGTCAATACTGAAATCAGATTGATTATATTTTTTGCAGCCAAAGATGAAGAAGTTCTATACAGTCAGCAAAAACAAGACCAGGAGCTGACTGTGGCTCAGATCATGAACTCCTTATTAACAAATTCAGATTGAAATTGAAGAAAGTAGGGAAAACCACTAGGCCTTTCAGGTATGACCTAAATCATATCCCTCACAATTACAAAGTAGAAGTGACAAATAGATTCAAGGGATTCAATCTTATAGACAGAGTGCCTGAAGAACTATGGAGGGAGGTTCATGACATTGTCCAGGAGGCAGTGATCAAGACATCCCCAAGAAAAAGAGATGCTAAAAGGCAAAATGGTTGTCTGAGGAGGCCTTAGAAATAGCTGAGGAAAGAAAAGAAGTGAAAGGCAAAGGAGACAAGGAAAGATACACCCATTTGAATGCAGAGTTCCCAGGAATAACAAGGAGAGATAAGAAAGCCTTCCTCAGTGGTCAATGCCAAGAAATAGAGGAGAACAATAGAATGGGAAAGACTGGAGATATCTTCAAGAAAAGTAGAGATACAAAGGGGACATTTCATGCAAAGATGGGCTCAATAAAGGACAGAAATGGTATGGACCTAACAGAAACAGAAGATATTAAGAAGTGGTGGCAAGAATACACAGAAGCACTATACAAAAAAGATCTTCACGACCCAGATAATCATGATGGTATGATTGCTCACCTAGAGCCAGACATCCTGGAATGTGAAGTCAAGTACTTGGGCCTGAGGAAGCATCACTATGGACAAAGCTAGTGGAGGTGATGGAATTCCAGTTGAGCTATTTCAAATCTTAAAAATGATGCTGTGAAAGTGCTGAACTCAATATGCTAGCAAACTTGGAAAACTCAGCAGTGGCCACAGGACTGGAAAAGGTCAGTTTTCATTCCAATTCCAAAGAAAGGAAATGGCAAAGAATGCTCAAACTACCCCACAAGTGCACTCATCTCACACGCTAGTAAAGTAATGCTCAAAATTCTGCAAGCCAGGCTTCAACAGTTTGTAAACTGTAAACTTCCAGATATTCAAGCTGGTTTTAGAAAAGGTAGAAGAACCAGAGATCAAATTGCCAACATCTTTTGATCATCAAAAAAGCGAGAGAGTTCCAAAAAAAAATCCTCTTCTGCTTTATTGACTATTCCAAAGTCTCTGATCACAACAAACTGTGGAAAATTCACAAAAGAGATGGGAATACCAGACCACTTTACATGCCTCCTGAGAAATCTGTATACAGGTCAAGAAGCAACATTTAGAACTGGACATAGAAAAACAGACTGCTTCCAAATTGGGAAAGGTTTATATAATGGTTGTATATTATCACCCTGCTTATTTAACTTTTATGCAGAGCACGTCTTGAGAGATGCTGGAATGGATGAAGCACAAGCTGGAATCAAGATTGCTGGGAGAAATATCAGTAACCTCAGGTAGGCAGATAACACCACACTTGAGGCAGAAAGTAAGTGAAGAAGAACTAAAGATCCTCTTGATTAAAGTGAAAGACGAGAGTGAAAAAGTTCGCTTAAAACTCAACATTCAGAAAACTAAGATCATGGCATCCGGTCCCATCAATTCATGGAAAATAGATGGGGAAACAATGGAAACAGTAAGAGACTTTATTTTCTTGGGCTCCAAAATCACTACAGATGGTGACTGCAGCCATAAAATTAAAAGACACTTGCTCGTGGAAGAAAAGCTATGATGAACCTAGACAGCATATTAAAAAGCAGAGACATTACTTTGCCACCAAAGGTCCCTCTTGTCAAAGCTATGGTTTTTCCAGTAGCCAGGTATGGATGTGATAATTGGACTAAAAAGAAAACTGAGCACAAAAGAACTGATGCTTTTGAACTGTGGTGTTGGAGAAGACTCTTGAGAGTACCTTGGACTGCAAGGAGATCCAACCAGTCCATCCTAAAGGAAATCAGTCCTGAATATTCATTGGAAAGACTGATGCTAAAGCTGAAACTCCAATAGTTTGGCCACCTGATGTGAAGAACTCACTCTTTTGAAAAGACCCTGATACTGGGAAAATTGAAGGTGGGAGGAGAAGGGGATGACAGGGGATGAGATTGTTGGATGGCATCACTGACTTGATGGACATGAGTTTGAGTAAACTCTGGGAGTTGGTGATGGACAGGGAAGCCTGGCATGCTATAGTCCATGGGGTCACAAAGAGTTGGACAGGACTGAAGGACTGAACTCAAACTGGGATTTAGATCTTTCTGGTTCCCATATTTTTGTGTGATCTGCCCTGTCATGCTTTGTCCTTTGAGTTTCAGACTTGCATTTGCTTGCCTGGTTTCATTTACTAGCTTTTTTCAAATGCTCAATTATGTATTTCTTCTGACTTTTGAGCCCAAGACTGATCCTTGTCCTAAAGTACCAGGTTTTTACACTTCCCTCCATGTTATACTGTGGCCCCAGCACCAGCATTGAGAGCTAAATAAATCACTAGTTTATTCACAGCATTTCTGTGCATAAATCACAGTATATCTGATTTTCATAGCAGTAGTGATGGAAAATAAAGATGCTGTGCTTGATGCTTGAATCTGTGGGTTTAAATTTTTGCCTTACCAGAAACAGTAAATATCTATGGGCAAATGTCTTAGCCTCTCTGAAATTCAGTCTACTTCTTTGTAAAATAGACGTCATTTTCATCCATTTCATTTTTGTGAGGTTTAAATAATAAATAAGATGTCATATGTAAAAAATTCCTAACATGATAACTAGCACATGTTTGTTAAATCTGGTGATATTCTCATAGACAATTCTGTTTCATTAATTAGTTTCTTTTTTATCAATTCAGTTCAGTTCAGTCACTCAGTCGTGTGTGACTTTGTGACCCCATGAACTGCCAGCACGCCAGGCTTCCCTGTCCAACACCAACTCTCAGAGCTTGCTCAAACTCATGTCAATTGAGTCAGTGATGCCATCCAACCATCTCATCCTCTGTCATCCCCTTCTTCTCCTGCCTTCAATCTTTCCCAGTTTCAGGGTCTTTTCCAACGAGTCAGTTCTTCCCATCAGGTGGCCAAAGTGTTGGAGTTTCAGCTTCAGCATCAGTCCTTCCAATGAATATTCAGGACTGATTTCCTTTAGGATGGACTGGTTCACTCTTCTTGCAGTCCAAGGGACTCTCAAGAGTCTTCTCCAACACCACAATTCAAAAGCATCAATTCTGGCTTGAAGGATTTTGAGCATAATTTGCTAGCATGTGAGATGAGTACAATTGTGCGGTAGTTTGAACATTCTTTGGCATTGCCTTCCTCTGGGATTGGAATGAAACCTGACCCTTTCCAGTCCTGTGGCCACTGCTGAGTTTTCCAAATTTGCTGGCATATTGAGTGCAGCACTTTCACAGCATCATCTTTTAGGATTTGAAATAGCTCAGCTGGAATTCCATCACCTCCACTAGCTTTGTTTGTTAGTGATGCTTCCTAAGGCCCACCTGACTTCACATTCCAGTATATCTGGCTCTAGGTGAGTGATCAAACCATCATGGTTATCTGGGTCATTAAGACCTTTTTTGTATAGTTTTTCTGTGTATCCTTTTCACCTCTTCTTAGTATCTTCTGCTTTTGTGAGATCCATATCATTTCTGTCCTTTATTGTGCCCATCTTTGCATGAAATGTTCCTTGGTATCTCTAATTTTCTTGAAGAGATCTCTTTTTCATTCTATTGTATATTGTATTCTATTCTTTTTGTAGGCAAATACTTGACATATTTTCAGAGTAAATACTAGCCCATAAGTGAAAAATATCAGTGACAAAAGATAACTGTTCAAAAGTCAGAAAGAAATTATCACACAAGCTCATTTTAACAAGGTCCCAAGTTTCCCAATTAACTTGTCTTCAGTTCTTATGTATTCTAATCAATGGTTGCATCCCTTCTGAAAACAGTTAATATGACAACTTGCAAATTTCTTGCACAGAAACTGAATATCTGGAACTGAATAAAAACATGGCAGTGATTATAGGAACAAATATTTGTGTATTTGGTGGTGGAGCTTTTTGTTGTCCAAGAAATAATTTGATTTGAACTTTTGTGCATTTATAAGATGTGATTTTCTTCCTTTGTTCAATGTGCAATTCAATAAAACAGCATAACATTAGTAACATAAAATGGGATTTTAGTGTATGTATATTTTGGCAAAGTCATGGTCTTGAAATACAATTTCATGTGATTACAGTGACTACTGTCATGTTATGTAACCATAAAGAAGTTGGGAAAGTGAATAAGCTCTTGTAGAGTACTTAGTGCATAAATACATATTTAATATACAGCATTCTGTTCTATGTTCAAGGAGACAAATACATTATTTTTGATTTATGGATGTGAAAACTGAAGCTCAGTGAAGTTCAATAGCCTGTCTATGGTTATACAGCTATGGATCTGAGATTCAAACTCATGTCTCTTTTACTCCAGTTCCCTGTGTTCTTTTCACTTATTGAGGTAAACTAGTTCTGTCTTCTGATACCAGAATGGCAGAGGAGACCCTAAATACTTGGAGAGTGTTCAATGGTTAATCCAAGGCCTGGCATACAACTGAGTGTGAAAGGATAGCTAAATAAAGTGAAGAGTGAAAGTCACTCAGTCATGTCTGACTCTTTGCGACCCCATGGACTATACAGTCCATGGAATTCTCCAGGCCAGAATACTGAAGTGGATAGCCTTTCCCTTCTCCAGGGGATATTTCTAACTCAGGGATCAAACACAGGTCTTCCACATTGCAGGCCGATTCTTTACCAGCTGAGCCACCTTAGAAGCCTCTAAATGGAAGGGACAATAAATGGAAAAGCCTGAGTAGTCCACATTCAGAGGCATGTTGCATTCAGCTAATTCATAACACTGTTCATCAGACCTGCAAATTATATAAAACTCAGTGACTACCAATTGCCATCTTTGAAAAAGGCAAGGTCAATATTGAGGAAGTATGTCACTACCATATGTGGAATGAGAACTGTTAATCGTTTTAGTGTCACTTCATTCCCATTACCATTGTATTAGTGGATGACAGCAGTGTTTTTTACTCAATGTGTGCATGTGTGCTATTCTTTTCCCTTGGAAATAAATCAGTGATACCATAGACTTATGCCCCTAAGAGAATTGTATTGGTTTTTAATGCATTTATCATGCATCCTATAGATCACTTTCTCCAGGACAATTCAGCCATCACTTTCATTATTGTTATTAATGTACATAACATCCATAATGTTATAGTGTAGAGTCAGATTTCATATTTCACCTCTTCCATTTGTTATTAGGTGTCCATGATCAACTTACTTAATCTCTCTGGATCTCAGATTCTTCTATCAAATAGGTGCAAGACTACCTTATTTGTTGTTCTGTTGCTCAGTTGTGTCCAACTCTTTGTGACCCCATGGACTGCAGCACACCAGGCTTCATTGTCCTTCACTATCTCCTAGAGTTTCCTCAAATTCTTGTCCATTGAGTCAACAATGCTATCTGTATCATCTTATGCTGCCCTCTTCTCCTGTTTGCCTTCAATCTTCCCCAGCATCAGGGTCTTTTCCAATGGGTCAACTCTTCACATCAGGTGGCCAAAGTATTGGAGCTTCAGCATCAGTCCTTACAATGAATATTCATGGTTGATTTCCCTTAGGATTGACTAATTTGATCTCCTTACAGTCCAGGGGATGCTCAAGGGTCTTCTCCAGCACCACAATTTGAAAGCATCAATTCTTTGGCAGTCAGCCTTCTTTATGGTCTAACTCTCATATCTGTACATGACCATATAGATATATAATAAAGAGTAAATGAGAAATATATACACACATTCCCTTATATTCTATTAAAATGTCACATGGAGGTAGATGAAAGCCAGTTCCATTGCTGATGATGACAACACTCTTGTAGTAACTTCAGTTTCACTGGCTCTGTAGTGCTTATGGGAGCTATTATGTGTGTATGTGTATGTGTTTTGTTTCTACATCTAGACTGTTTTCCTCTTGAGGACAGGGAGGTTGTCTAATAACATTTTTATATTTCTTGGGCCTTTCATAAATATTTAATACATGGTGGTTGCTCATGATGATTACAAACTTTGTGCCTACAATAACAATATTCAGATGACTTTTTCCCACATTCCATTTCATAAACTACAAAAGCTGATGAAGAGATGAAGCAGTTCTGCAGCTTCTTTATGCATTCTTATTTATTTATTTGCATAGTTCTTTGACTATCCTAGAAAAGATATATAGTTACATTTTGAAGATAATTATTAAAAAATTTAAGCTATCTTTTACTAGGTATATTATCTGCAATTAATGAAAGATACAGGTGGGAGTGATTCTTTAATTATGTCATAATTATTCTTTAATTATGACTAATCGCCACTTACTGCAAGAATAGTTTATTGAAGAAATACTTTTTCCCCAAAGATGAAAATTCCTATTTAAATAGCTGACTTTAAAGATTGTTATTAAGCACAATATTTTAAAACTAGCTATCTAACAATTATCAGGTGGTAATTACATGTCAGATTTTAAGTCTTCTGTGCACATTAAATTATTAAATCCTCAAAATAACTCTTATGAGGTAGAACATCATTGTGATCTCCATTTTACAGATAGAAAAACTAAGGCACAGAGAGGTTAAGTAACTCACCCAGGCTCACACAGCTAACATGGGCAGAGATTCACACGTAGGTGATCCAATTCCAGAATCTGCTTCCAGTTTCAAAATTATGTTGCCTCTTATTATATCTTGGTGCAAGGTTTTTAAATGAAATGGCTGAGTAATATTCCATTGTGTATATGTACCATAGCTTGCTTATCCATTCTTCTGCTGATGGGCATCTAGGTTGCTTCCATGTCCTGGCTATTATAAACAGTGCTTCATGAGACAAGTGCTCAGGGCTGGTGCACTGGGAAGACCCAGAGGGATGGGATGGGGAGGGAGGAGGGAGGGGGGATCAGGATGGGGAACACATGTAAATCCATGATTGATTCATGTCAATGTATGGCAAAAACCACTACAATATTGTAAAGCAATTAGCCTCCAACTAATAAAAATAAATGAAAACAAAAATAAATAAAATTTTGAAAAAATGAAATGAACTCTGGCTATCATTATCACTGATTCTGAAATATATATTTATTCCAGTTCTTGGTCTTATTCAGAGTACTTGATTAGGACTTTTCCTTTGTAATTTGCTTTGCTTCTCTGAGCTGGGACTCTGACTTTTTATTTATTTATTTTTTGCCAACTTTGCATCAAAATCCATTGCAAGGCTGTTGAACTTTCTCATAACAAGAAAAAGAACACATTGTAATTAAGTGTGGGGACAGATGTTAACTGGACTTACTATGGTGATCACTTTGCAATATATACAGATATTTAGTCACTATGTTGTACACTTGAAACTAAAGTTATGTCAGTTATACCTCAATAAAAAAAATCCCTTGTGGGTACCTTTCTTTATGTACTGAATAAAATATTCCACTTTAATGGTTCCTATATTTTAAAGATATGTTTATTAAATATACATTTATCCATCCACATTTTCTGATATCTTCTTACTGTTCTGCCTATATGAAATGGAAGCTCACAAATGTCTATTAGTCTCATGTAAAGTTAACATTGGCATGCAGTTAAAGGCAGTCAAAAGAGAGCAATTTTTCATTTTCCTTCAAGAGTATCTCTTTGCCTGTATGCCTATATAGGAATCTGCCTACTGTGTTCAGAGTTATTTGAAATTTCAGTACAATGTGTTAGCAAGTGTTTTTTAGTCTTGGCTACATACTATTTTAGAAATGCACTCGTCACATTAATTAAAAAAACAAGAGATCCATATTCCTCCCAGACAAAATATATTTTAAGGATAAACGTAAAATATTTTCACCATAGCATTTGAGTGATTCCTTCAGTTTCTAGACACTAAAACATTAAACACATTGATTCAGCTGCATTGGCTTTTATTAATCATTATGTTTCCAAAAAATATTATAGGGAGATCAGTCCTGGGTGTTCATTGGAAGAACTGATGCTGAAGCTGAAACTCCAGTACTTTGGCCACCTCATGCGAAGAGTTGATTCATTGGAAAAGACCCTCATGCTGGGAGGGATTGGGGGCAGGAGGAGAAGGGGACAACAGAGGATGAAATGGTTGGATGGTATCACTGACTCGATGGGCATGAGTTTGAGTAAACTCTGGGAGTTGGTGATGGACAGGGAGGCCTGGTGTGCTGTGATTCATGGGGTCACAAAGAGTCGGACACGACTGAGTGACTGAAGTGAACTGAATATCTGATATTTCAACCCCCAGTTATTCATTCTGAAATATTTCATTTTGTCTGCTGTCATACTTGTTTTTCTGTTAAACTTGAGGCTCCGTTCTTCTTGATTTGTCTTTCTGAGCAGGAAGATTGTAAATGAAGCATTTTCTGATGAGATGGCACAGCTTCTTTTGAGAATTTGATGAATAGGATGGGTAGCTTTCTTACCCCTACTTTATGGAGATTTTCAGGAAATAAATTACTTTCTTCATAGCAGTAGCTTAGAGCTCCTGTTCTTTAGGTGTTCTGACTGCAGTGAAACCTTAAACTGGAACATTTTAGTTTGAAATGAATATTTCTGGAAGAATTTCTTGAGGTTCACTAAAAAAGTACATTTTTCTCCTTCAAACACATAGGAGTAGTTCATTTTCATCTCAATCGGAGTTCTGCTTTTGCTAATCAGCTCTGCTTTGGATTTTATTGCTTTAAAGGTGCATCTCTTTATATACATGGGCTCAACATCAGTTGAAAAGTTGCTTTTGGTTCCCCAGACAATTTCTTCTTGCTCAATTTGTATTGTTCTGATTCTTACAGAATTTTTTACATTTTGGGGCTTTTAGTATATGAAATGAGAATTATAAGAATGGTAATTAATATAGAAAATATACATCATATATTATTTATGAACACAAGATTACTCTTGTATATTTTTTCTATCATCTCAGTACATTGTTCATTGTCTTCTGACTTCCTCCCTGATGCTGGGAAAGGTTGAGAGCAGAAGGAGAAGAGGGCGTCAGAAGATGAGATGACTGGACGGCATCACCGATGCAATGGATATGAACTTGGGCAAACTCTGGGAGATGGTGAGGGACAGAGAGGCCTGGTATACTGCAGTCCATGGGGTAGCAAAGAGTCAGACATGACTGGGCTACTAAACAACAACAACAACAAAAGCAATGAGTAGAGCTCCCTGTGCTATAAGTAGGTTCTCATTAATTACCTATTTTATATATAGTAGTATATATAGAGAAAAGACATGTAGATTATGAATGAAGAAAACCAGCTAGATTACCAAAACCAACCAACCAAAGAAAAAAATAATTAAGATACTCATGTAATATTAAAGAGAGCAAAGAACGAAGAGGAAAGCATTTTCAAAGAAAGAATGCAGCATTGATTCTTCATACATTTCTTCTCACTTTTCTATCAATTTAGCTCCCCAATCAGAGAAGGCAATGGCAACCCACTCCAGTACTCTTGCCTGGACAATCCCATGGACGGAGGAGCCTGGTAGGCTGCAGTCCATGGGGTCGCTAAAAGTCGGACACGACTGAGCGTCTTCACTTTCACTTTTCACTTTTATGCATTGGAGAAGGAAATGGCAACTCACTCCAGTGTTCTTGCCTGGAATGAATCCCAGGGACGGGGGAGCCAGGTGGGCTGCCATCCATGGGGTCGCACAGAGTCAGACACGACTGAAGTGACTTAGCAGCAGCAGCAGCAGCTCCCCAATATTAGTTTATCCTTACTAGATAAGTCAAGCCCCAGTATTTAAAAACCTGACTGACAATCCTTTTGACCAACAGTGGTCTCTGTTTTCCAACTAACTTTACTGAATTGTCTTTAACTCTTGATGTCCTCTTGGCACAACTAGCTCAAGCTTCTCCTAGTGCAAACCTCTCCAGTGGGATTCTTTCTCCTGTTTTAGAGGCTTGTGATGGCACCATAAGCACATCAGCTGTTTCTAATTTCAGTCTAGCTTTGATAAGGTTACTCAAAGCTGATTTTTTAAAAGAACCAAATGATTTTATGCCAGACAAATTCAGATTTAATAAACTTAAATAGTTTCATAAATGCTTATAATTTAAACATGAAAGGATTTCTTCATGGTCATCCTGAAAACTGCTTTCACCATTCAAAAATGAACAGCATTTATGTTGTATATTAAAAAAATCAGCTTTCTGGGTCATCTGCTCAAAGCTAGACTGAAATTAGAAGCAGCTGATGTGTGTATGGTGCCATCACAAGCCTCTAAAATAGGAGAAAGAATCCCACTGGAGAGGTTTGCCCTAGGAGGAGCTTGAGCTAGTTGTGCCAAGAGGACATCAAGTAAGTTAAAGCCAATTCAGTAAAGTTAGTTGGAAGACAGAGACTTCTTTTGGTCAAAAGGATTGTAAGTCAGGTTTTTAAATACTGGGGCTTGACTTATCTAGTAAGGATAAATTCATATTGGGGAGCTAAATCAATAAAAAGTGAGAAGAAATTTATGAAGTTAAGAATTCAGGCTGCATTCTTTCTTTGAAAATGTTTTCCTTAGCAACACCTAGAACAGAACCTTACTTGTTCAGATATTTTCCTGACATGATAATAAATATTTGAAAACATCTGGTTGACAATATTAAAGCCAACCTTAAAACAGTTAAATTTTGTCAGTATCTGGTCAGAGAATGAAGGTAATTCACTAATCAGCCCAGTAATATTATTTTCTATCTTTCAAAAATAATAAATACTACCCTAATTTTAGGCTAACCAAGATACTAGACAAATAAATGAGGAAATCAGAATTCAAGGCATATTTATTCAAATAGACCAGTCACATAGAAATAAACCAAATAAAGATTACTGGACCCACTTTTTATGTCCCTGAAATCTAAGGGAATATAGAGATTCAGAGAAAGTTCAGTTAAGACCCTGACCCTTCTAAAGGATGTCATATCAGTCCACATCTTTTAGTTTCCCATCCTTAATTACTAGAGCTGTCCACACTATTTTGAAATAAATCTCTAGAGAAAAATGGAATGTAAACTCTTTCCCCTATTGTTAATGCTTGCTTTATAGATGATGAAGAATAAAATGATTGATCATGTACTATAATGATGGATAAGGACAATTCCTGGAAAGGTCAAACCTATTAAATAAATCTTAGAATGTAAAAAAAAAAGGTTTTCCTCTTTGTTCTTTGCTCTCTTTAATATTACATGAGTATCTTAATTATTTTTTTCTTTGGTTGGTTGGTTTTGGTAATCTAGCTGGTTTTCTTCATTCATAATCTACATGTCTTTTCTCTATATAAACTACTATATATAAAATAGGTAATTAATGGGAACCTACTTTACAGCACAGGGAGCTCTACTCATTGCTCTTATTGTTATTGTTCAGTAGCCCAGTCATGTCCGACTCTTTGCGACCCCATGGACTGAAGCAAACCAGCCCTCCCTTTCCCTCACCATCTCCCAGAGTTTGCCCAAGTTCATATCCATTGCATCGGTGATGCCGTCCAGCCATCTCATCTTCTGATGCCCTCTTCTCCTTCTGCCCTCAATCTTTCCCAGCATCAGGGACTTTTCCAATGAGTCCTCTGTTCGCAGTGGATGACCAAAATAATGGAGCTTCAGCTTCAGAATCAGTATTTCCAGTGAATATTCAGGGTTGATCTCCCTTAAAATTGACTGGTTTGATCTCCTTGATGTCCAAGGGACTTTCAGGAGTCTTCTCCAGCACCACAGTTTGAAGGCATCAGTGCTTTGATGTTCTGCCTTCTTTATGATTGAGCTCTCACAAATGTACATGACCACTTGGGAGACCATGGCCTTGACTCAGTTCAGTTCAGTTGCTCAGTCATGTCCAACTGTTTGAAACCCCATGGATTGCAGCATGCCAGGCCTCCCTGTCCATCACCAACTACCAGAGTTTACTCAAACTCATGTCCATTGAGTCCGTGATGCCATACAACCATCTCATCATCTGTCGTCCCCTTCTCCTCCCACCTTCAATCTTTCCCTGCATCAGGATCTTTTCAAATGAGTCAGTTCTTTGCAGCAGGTAGCCAAAGTATTGGAGTTTCAGCTTCAACATCAGTCCTTCCAATGAATATTCAGGACTGATTTCCTTTAGGATGGACTAGTTGGATCTCCTTGCTATTCAAGGGACTCTCAAGAGTCTTCTCCAACACCACAGTTCAAGAGCATCAATTCTTTGGTCCTCAGCTTTCTTTATAGTCCAACTCTCACATCCATACATGACTACTGGAAAAATGATAGCCTTGACTAGATGGACCTTTGTTGGCAAAGTAACGTCTCAGCTTTTTAATATGCTGTCTAGGTTGGTCATAACTTTTCTTCCAAGGAGTAAATGTCTTAATTTCATGGCTGCAGGCACCATCTGCAGTGATTTTAGAGCCCAAGAAAATAAAGTCAGCCACTGTTTCCACTGTTTCCCCATCTATTTGCCATGAAGTGATGGGACCGGATGCCATGATCTTAGTTTTCTGAATATTGAGCTGTAAGCCAACTTTTTCACTCTTCTCTCTCACTTTCATCAAGAGGCTTTTTAGTTCTTCTTCGCTTTCTGCCATAAGGGTGGTATCATCTGCATACCTGAGGTTGTTGATACTTCTCCCAGCAATCTTGATTCCAGCTTGTGCTTCATCCAGCCCAGCATTTCTCATGATGTACTCTGCATGTAATTTGACTATACAGACCTTTTTTTGGCAGAGTAATATCTCTGCTTTCAACACACTGTCTAGGTTTCTCATCACTTTCCTTCCAAGAAGCAATCATCTTCTGATCTCATGGCTGCAGTCACTGTCCGCAGTGATTTTGGAGCCCAAGAAGAGGAAATATCTCACTACTTCCACCCTTTCCCCTTCTATTTGCCATGCAGTAATGGGGCTGGATGCATAATATTATTTATTTATTTTTTAATATGTAGTGTTTAGCCAGCTCTTTCACTCTCCTCCTTCATCTTCATCAAGAGGCTCTTTAGTTCCTCTTCACTTTCTGCCATTAAAGTGGTATCATCTTCATATCTGAGGTTGTTGATGTTTCTCCTGCCTATCTTGATTCCAGCTTGTAACTCAACCAGCCCTTCAAGGATCACTGACTTGTCTTGGCAATGGGGCTTGTGTAACTCAATGAAGCTATGACCAAACCATGCAGGATCACCCAAGATGGACAGGTGATAGAAGAGAGTTCTGATAAAATGTGATTCACTGGAGGAGGGAATGACAAACCATCCCAGTATAGTTAATGCTCTTTGGTGACCTAAATGGGAAGGAGATCCAAAAAAGGAGGGAATATATGTATGTATGAGTGTGTGTGTGTGTGTGTGTGTGTGTGTGTATAACTAATTCATTGTGCTGTACAGCAGAAAGCAACTATACTCCAATACAAATTAATGAAAAATAATCTATAAATATTTTCATTTGAATCTCTGGGTCTACTTTACTTTCCGAAAAAGAGGAAACACTGATCTTTGGTGACTGCAACTAAAGTAAATCTAGGCACTATCTTTGAAATGAAATAGATTCAAAGGATGCATTCTAACTGATCCCTAAAACCAAGCCCAATTCTTAAGTAGGTGCAGATGCATTCACTTAGAAGTGTTTTGATCCTATCTTAGTGCAAATTTTTTTCCATCTTTTTTTTTTTTTTGCTTGTCTTGCCACCTCTCCTTGTCTTTTAATATGTTGCTGAAGACCTCTTTTATAAAATCTTCATGATCTGATGGAATGAGAGATTCCCATGGTTACTTAGTTCATTCCTATTTCATTTACAATCCTTGTCCCCACTGGTCATTTATCTCTGTGTTGGTGTTAATATTCTCTTATCTAGCTTGTCCTTTGGCTCTTTGTCTACATTGTTATTTGCTTTCTAAAGTTTTTAGATGCTAGCAGAACCTGTGGTTTTGTTTGGTTATCTCCTCTATTTGCAGTGATGAATCACCTGCAACAAAAAATAGTTGAAAAATGGCTTCTGTTGGGTTTTGGAGGATGTAGTGTAATACATAATAATATTAAAGTCAATTTGCATTCCCTGAACACCCACCACTGAACATTAAAGAAAAATGGCCCCAAAGCTGTGTGGGGGAGATAAGAAGAAATCAGTTATAAATATTTTGCACTCAAAAAATGATTCACTTGTAGTGACTGAGAGTTGTTATTCATAGCCCCTGATATAGGCAAATACTTTACAGAAACTTACTGGTGAATAAAAATGTAAAGAATGCAAAGCTTCGGCAGAAGTTCACGTTAGTAAGAGGCTTGCACTTGGGTCTACAATATATGGACTGGATTCTTCCTGCTCACCATGACTATATTCATAAGCTTAGTTGGGTTTGAAATCAAGCTGAAAGTGGTCAAAGGTAGTTTTTACTACCAACCTGCCCTCCAACCAATCTTTTTCTTTTGGCATTTCTCCTTACTCATTTGGAAATATATATTCTCTGATTAATTTCTTATCTTTTTAGAACATGAAAGATGAGACTATCTTCAGTCTCCTTCAAACTTGAGTCAGTGATGCTGTCCAACCATCTCATCCTCTGCTGCCCCCTTCTCCTCCTGCCCTCAATCTTTTCCAGTAGCAATCAGGGTCTTTTCTAATGAGTTGGCTCTTCGCATCAGGTTGCCAAAGTATTGGAGCTTCAGCTTCAGTATCAGTCCTTCCAATGAATATTCAGGGCTGGTTTCCTTTAGGATTGATGGGTTTAGTCTCCTTGCTGTCCTGACCACCAAATCTGAGATACGGAGAGGGAAAGTGATTTTTTTTTAAAGCTATTTAGATGTTTCATGATGTTTCTTTGTAAAAATATTTTTACATTAAACACAATATCATACATTGACCTTACAGGGAAAGGAGTAAGTTTGGCATTGGCATTTAAATCTCTATAACTTGACTCAACCCTGCATGGCCAAGTTCATCTCTTCACTATATGTCCCATATAGGTCATATTAGTTACTTTTTGATTGTTTGATGTGATTTTGAAATGTCATTTCATTTATATTTGAGATTTTTGGCTATGGTATTTAGTATGGAGCTAGACATGCTATTCACTCAAGAATTTACATTAAAAAATTCAATATCTCCCACTTGGGTATAGTAGAAGTTTATTCAAGTAATACTGGCACCATTGATACAAAGATGTTATTAAAACTGATGTTTTCTTTTCTCCCTCATCTGTCCCAGTTGAAACCTTACTTGATATGCTAATAATGCATTAGGAGATGTCCTTCTGTGGATGAAACCCTTCACCACAGTTTCAAAACAGAATTGTCTTAAGTTCCATTGATTTCAATCAGTCTCATTCCCACAGCCAGACATCACTTTGTAGTGGCAGTCATGTTTGGCCTCCTTACATCAAATATTTGTTTTTGTTTTTCAAGCATTGACATTAAGGACTGAAAGAGGCTAGTGGCATGAGCCATTATGTTTGATGGTGTTTATTATACACATCAGGAAACAACCACAATGACTTGTAGGTTATGTTTAAACATGAATACTGTATGTTACTTATATACTGGTTAGTAATTTATTATTCTTATTTATATACAAGAGAAGGAAAGAACATATGAGTTGTAGATATTTCTAATTTTGGTCTTTCTGAGGAATGTGTGGGATGTAATCACCCCATGTAAAATTTAACACGACTATTTTCTCTATTTAGTATGTTTGAGCTGTAATCTGTCCTTTATCATGTAGGCTTGAAAAAGTACTTCACTTGCCTTTTATTGCTTTTATGAATATTATTGTCACTTTTAACTTATGGCAATCTAATATTTAGGAGGCTTCTATAGGTGCCCAAGTACTGATGTGTTTTTTAGTGATAATATCAGGTGGTTGGTAACCTTCCATCAACCTTATGTTTTATTGCTTCCTTTCCTTTTTGGGAATGAAAATCAAGGTGCTAACATTTTCTATTATTCCTTTAAATGTTACATGATTTTTACCAAGTGGCTTAGATAAATGTTCACAGTATCTAGCAATTCCCTAGGATAATCAGTTGTGCTGTGTGTGGTAAGTCACTTCAGCCATGTCTGACTCTTTGTGACCCTCTGAACTGTATGTAGCCCACAAGGCTCCTCTGTCTATGGAATTCTCCAGGCAAGAATATTGGAGTGGGGTGTCATGCCCTCCTCCAGGGGATCTTCCCAACCCAGGGATCTAACCTGCATCTCATGTCTCCTGCTTTGGCAGGTGGATTCTTTACCACTAGGGCCACCCAGGATAATCAATTAAATCAGCTTATTCCAAAGTAAGTACCTCGAATCACTAGTTCTGAGGGATGTTGGTTAATAGTTATTGTATGAAAAAAGAGACAGTATCTGTGATTAAGTAAGCTTGAGAAAAACATATTTTGCTGTATGCTTTTTTAAGAGTCTTTAATATGCTAATGTTCTTTGTGAATTTCCAGGAAAGAATACATTAGGCAGTATTTGGAACTTTTTTCCTATGGTACATACCATAGATTTAGTGACTAGTGTTCCATAAAGCACATTTCAGGAAATGCTACATTAAAGAAAGTCATGTGCTGTGTATGTGGGAGAAATGATTTCTGGTTCCTCCTCTGCCACAGAGTAGTTCTCTAATCCTGGAGAAGTTGCCTCCATGCTTCTTGTGTTTCCTAACTTGTCAAGAATTATGAATTTGAACTCTTTCAGAGTCCTGGTTGGGGATTATTTATCAGAATCTACTCTGAGGTTTTCTTAACCTCCTAACCAAGATCTAACATACTCATCTGACCTCTCTGAAGTTCAGAGGTACTGCAACCTTGGGAGCATGGAGTGTTACTTATTTGTGCTGTGATGGAGAACAAAAGTTCAGAACCACATGGCTGGATCATTTCTGAGCTCACTTCCATTTCACACATAACCACTTATATTACTGAAAGCTGTGCTTGTTTGTGTTAAGTTGCTTCAGTTGTGTCCGACTCTTTGTGACCCTATGGATTGTCCTGCCACCAGGCTCCTCTGTCCATGGGATTCTCCAGTCAAGAATACTGGAGTGGGTTGCCATGCCCTCCTCCAGGGAATCTTCCTTACCCAGGGATCAAACCTGCATCTCTTATATCTACCTGCATTGGCAGGTGTATTTTTTTTTTTTTTTTTACCACTAGCACCACCTTGGAAACCCTACTGAAAGCCAGGAGCCCCCAAATTGTGTACTGCTCTCTGAAAAGACAAGAATGGTTTTTGTTGATGTTAAATTCCTTGATAACAGAGTTTGTCAATGATTTTCTGCTAGTTAGAAGCAGTTATAGCCATTCACAGCTTATCTATTTACTTACATATGTCTTAGGTAGTGTTTCCTAGAAGCTAAGCTTGAAATTAAGATTCAGGATTCTTGTGCAAATTGTTTATTGAGTGAGTGAACTCAAGAAAAGTGTGTACAGAAGTAAGGGAAGCAGAATAGGGTAGCAGAAGAAGAAGCAAAAGAACTTATCATTACTCTTGCTCTTAGAAAGGGTATGTTTTTGTTGGTGTGATGAATACTGTGTACATAATATTGTAAAATATCAAGAATAAGGATACAATTATGTGTTACATGAATGGTATCAGAAGGTATCAGAGGACACATCCTTAGGTGATTAGAATGACTTTGAGTAAAGATCCAAAGTGCTGAAGTACCCCTCAGTAGGGACAGTGGGCAATTATTGTGGGCAAATGTAAGGATAAGTGTCATGGAGGAAAGTGGGATGTGAGCTGAGTCCACAAAGACTGTGGGAAGCCCTGGTGGCTCAGCAGTAAAAGAATCCATCTGCAATGCAGGAGACATGGGTTTGATCCCTGGGTCAGGTAGGTCCCCCGGATAAGGAAATGGCAACTCACTCCAGTATTCCTGCCTGGGAAATCCAATCATGAAAAGATGATCCTGGCAGGCTCCAGTCTATGGGTCACAAAAAGTCTGACATGACTGAGCTACTAAACAACAACAACTACAAACACTGGTGAAAACGAATGTGGCAGTGATATGAAAGAAGGTATTTTTACAGAGTGAAAAACCTGTGTAAACTTTCTGCGGCATTCTACATTGTATGTGTTATGAGGGAGCATTGAAGAATATGGCTTAGCTGGACCAGAGGATTTGGGTTGCAAGACAGTGGAAAGAAAACAGTGAGAAAGATGTCACTGAAATGTGAAAGAAGTAGAGAACTAGGCAGAGGTATCTGAACTCATATCTTAGGCAAAGATGAGCTCCTGAAAGTCCTTGAGCATGATAATGGTCTAATTAAATCGTGTTTGAGGAAGGGTCATCTGTTCAACATGAAGGAAGTATTGGAGCTATCTTTAGTCTATGCTCAATTTTTTTTAAATGGACAGTCTTTAATATCTCAGGAACTAGTTTATTTAAATACTTCATGTTGGAGTCTTGTACTTGGAATGTAGTTACCTGAGAGCCTCCGCTTGATTACATTGAGGTTTTCAGAAATAGTTGTGTAGGTCATTGGGCAGCCCTGCTTTTCTTTTAAAAGGTGTCATTAAGTGATGAGAAAGAAAAGACTCATTCAACGCTTTCAGTTTGCCTTTCGAACCAAAGTCCAGGGATAATTATTCATAATCATTCCTAAGTGTGAAATGTGACATTGTTTCATGAATCATCATCTAGGTTTTAACCACACATCTACAAAAAGCACAACATAATTCTACACAGGCTCTCTGGGAAAGCATTCAGGGAAATTGTCTACCATTTTATGTTGACTCCCTGTGTATAAATGTGGAATCCTAACAGTCCAAGGACACTGCAGGAGGAGTACATTCAGTAAACAGCATGTGTTGAGCACCTACTGTATGCAGAAAATTGGGAATGGAGGCTGGTTACAAAAAGAAAGAAAATATTTTTGCCTTTGAGAATGCCACAGTGTAAAGTGGGCAGTAGAATATTGAAAAATGTATGAGAACATTCGTAATGCATTATCTGAAGGTACAAACTGAGTCAGTGCCAAAAAGCCAGAAGTCACAAAATAGGGTCGAGTCATGGGGGAGTCACAAGGTTATGATTTTCTGACCTGAGCCGTTTTTCCCTCACATGGTGTGGGTTAATAAAGAAAAGGAAAACACTATTTTCCTTCATGGCCAGCACTTTCAATTGCATCATATTTGAAAATGTCCCTTCTGTTAACATGGTTCCTTAATGGCAAACCATCCTATCTTACTAGAAGAGCCAAAATCTTTTGTAAATGAGGAACAGTAGTTCCCTTTTATCCATGGGGACTATTTTCCAGGACCTTCAGCCTAAAATCTTAGATAGTACCAAATGCAAAAAAATACTATGTTTTCTCCTATATATACCTATGATAAAGCTTTATTTACAAATTAGGCATGGTAAGAAATTAACAATAGAAAAATCAAACATTTATAACACTGTATTATAATGAAAATTATGTGAATGTGGTCTGTCAATCAACTTCTTTAACTCTGCTGGAAATAAGACAGTGTCTTCTTCATCAGTAGGCTCAGCCTCTCCAATATTTTTTATATTTTTCAATCCCAACCTATTCCTAAATCTGTGTAACCATCCCTCACTTGCAGTAAACAGCTTGGTGTCACTCATTTCAGGGGATTCTTTGTTGAAGTGTTTGTATAGGCTCCATACACAATGTGTTGCTGTCAATGGGAATGTGTTTTCTGTTCATGTCTTACACTCACAAATTGAATGTCTTTTCCATCGTAACTAAACACTTATCATGCATAATGGCCATACTTTTTGTAGTTCGAAGTATGACAGCAAAAGTTGCGTGAATTTTTTTTTTTAACTTCACAATTTCACAGATAGATGATTCATTCTTACCATGGATCTTAGCAATCTCAACATACAATTTTTTTCTCTTACTGAGTTGAAAACTTTCACCTTTTCGTGAAAAGGAAGCACTTTACAACTTGTCTTTGGCATTTCTGAATTACCAGCAGCACTACTCTGGCATTTAGGGTCAATTATTAAGTAGCATAAGGGTTGCTGTTACTTGAGCACAAGCACTGTAATACTAGGACAGTCCATGTGATACCCTAGCTGGCTACTAAGTGACTAGTGGGCATGTTATACTTGACAAAGGGATGATTCATGTTCAGGGTGGGATGGGGCTGGATGGTGCAAGATTTCATCGTGCCCTTCAGAACAGTGTATAATTTAAGACCTGTGAATTGTTTATTTCTAAAAATGTTAATATAATATTTTTGGGCTCAGGTTCCCACAGGTAATTGAAACTGTAGAAAATAAAACCACTGATAAGGGTGGACTGAGTCATATCTAATTCTTTGTGACCTATGGACTGTACCCCACCAGGTTCCTCTGTCCATGGGATTCTCCAGGCAACACAGGAGTGGGTTGCCATGCCCTCCTCCAGGGGATCTTCCTTACCCAGGGATCAAGTGCTTGTCTCCTGCAGCTTCTGCATTGTAGGCAGGTTCTTTACCACTGAGCCACCAGGGAAGCCCAAGTGTGGACCACTGTATGTTGCACAAGAGGCTTTTATAAATGACTCTAGAATCACAGAGTGAGCTCTGTTCTTTATGCCAACACATTTGTTCATTCTGTGCTAACTAAGGTACTGACCTTTGTCCTGGACCATAAGCAAATCCCCATCATCTGAACTCACAAATGGAGGTTCTTGGACTGAGATCCATACACGGGTCCAGAAAACAAAACAGGATTTGGAATGCCATGGTGATGGATGATGTAACATAACTTGGAACTACTCAGTCAGACTAATCTCAGCTGGAGTTGGCAGCTACTTACTCAGATGGATTAAGGAACAAGAATATGTAATCCAAAGGGAAGGGGTGGGGTGAAAAGAAGGGCAATCTGTATCAGAATGGGCTAGAAACTGAGGCTAATACATGATGAGAAAATTGTTATTTAAAATGACGGAAGCCAAAATGTCAGTATAGCAGAGGTTAAGCCAAAGTTAGGGGCAATTGCCCAGATTTCTCTTAGCAAAGCATCTCACAGATTGAAATCTCTTACATCCTTGAGAACATGCTTAAAAGTATAAGTTTAAGAATCAGATAGCCTGAAAACCGCTCTCAACTCTACCAAACACCATCTGCGGTACCCTGAGTAAATTCCTTAACTGTGGTAAAGCTTGTTTGTTGAAAATGAAGTCAGCTATGGTATTGGACCAGAGATTTGTGGTGTGAATTAAATGAATAACATTTTTTAGATATCTGACTCAGTGTCTGGCACTGAGTGAGCATCCAATATAAAGTAGCTGGAATTACTGTTGCTGCTCCTCCCCTTCCTCCACCACAGAGTCATTAACACAATTTGGAGAAGCAAAACAATAGTTTTATGGTAGTCCACAAAGAATGAACCAAATGATTCGGGATGTCTTTTTCATGTGGGAACTTTTTCTCAACTAGCAATGGTAAAATATTTGAGACAGAAAATTTCAGTTACCTACTATTCAACTATTTATTATCCAAAGCCTAAGTGCTGAAATTCAGCTGTGTATTTGATGACAAATTTCCAATTTACAACAAGAAATCATGACAAACTATGCAGATCACATGAGAAATGGGTGACTGTACTTAGTATCTAACCTAAAAGGAATGGTTTGATAAGGTATCATTTTCTACACGACCTTAAAATGTTATGAATGATTAAAATGCCTTTGCAGGCCTGCATTTGTTGTTGTGAATTCTTACATGTTTAAAGAGTATGGACATTTAGTTTCTGAATAATTTAATATACTTAACTACCTTCACTCCTGTGGTATTTAATACTAATGTCTTATGCAGAATGGTAGTAGGCACTCATACACAGATTGGTTCACCTTCTAGAAACTGGCAGCTTTTTTTTGACCTTTGTAAGACTTATCTTCAAAAGCTAAATTAGAGTATGCCCTTTGTAGTTTGTCAAGAATAAAAGATTTTAATAGCATTGATTCTCAGATAAAATTTATAGAGAAAATCCTTTCTGTAATACTATGTAAAAATGTATATTCTGAGGGCTAATTTATTCTAACCAGAAAGTGAGATTTCAATATAAATCTGTTTTTTTAAACTATTCTAGTGGCTTTAAAACAATTCTGTCAGGTTTTCACCTTTTCCCTTAAATATTACATTCTCTGTTTGAGTGAAGTGGGCTGTGTATAAGACAGGTTGAGAAAATTCCCATAATGCTTTAGTTCTTATTAGAATTTCTATGTGTGACTAGACTCTATTGTTCACTTCATCACTCCTCAAAACTTTGAAAAACTATTGGTTATCCAATAGGCAACTACACAAACACTTATTTGCCCTCTGGAGGCTAGTACACCTATCCCCAGCCTGATTCCTAAATACTTGACAAGTCAGTTCTTTTTTGAATGTTTGAAAAGGTCCTGGGCCTCACTTGTGGTAAGAGAAAATCAGATAGGTTGGGGCATACAGGTTTAGGACTTAAGATTTTAGACCTGTGGGTGTCAGGGTGTTGAGGAATGACATTATCCTTTCTCTGTGTAAAGTTCTTTGTCCTTTCTGGATGCTCTAATGACTGGAGGGTGAAGCATTATAAAGACGTACTAGATCACAGCAAGTTAGTAATTCTCAAACATTTTTTAGTTCACAGACATAAAAACTCATTTCCCATAGTATACATACTATCCCAAATCTGGCCCTCCACAAAGAAAACTCCTACTCCAGAATTAATGACAAGATAGAACAACTTCTATGAGATTCCAATTTAGTGAGACGGGTTTCCTTGTTAAACATTGCTAGCATACTTTCTTGGTGGAAAGTAGTGTCGAGTGGCCTTATGATGAACATTGAAATTAGAGGCCAGTGTAGATTTTCTGTGGAGGACTCATAGTCTACTACTAGTCCACAGGCCACAATTTTAGAGTGGAGGACAAGCATCGATTGTATGGCTTGTGGAACAGTATTGTCTGGGTGGTACCTTTAAGTCCTCCCATTGTTTGGGTTAATCAGAGTTGCCATATAAAATGTCATTGCTTTCTTCACCCTAAATTTATGTTTTTGTCCCTATAGTGCCTGCTACAGGTAGCAGTCATACAACCATACATACTGGCATACCTCATTTTATTGTGCTTTGCTTTATTGCACTTCACAGGTAATGTGTTTTCTATAGATTGAAGGTTTGTGGCAACCTTGGGTCAAGCAAACTTATTGGTACCATTTTTCCTATGGCAATATTTTTAAAAATTAATTTCTATTGGAATATAGTTGCTTTACAATGTTGTATTAGTTTCTGCTGTACAGCAAAGTGAATCAGTTATAAGTATAGACATATCCCCTCTTTTTTGGACTTCATTCGCATTCACGTCACCACAGAACATTAAGTAGAGTTCCTTGAGCTATACAGTAAGTTATCATTAGTTATCTATTTTACACATAGTATCAATGGTATATAGATGGACCTAGAGAGTGTCATACTGAGTCAGAAAGAGGAAAACAAATATCATATACCAGCAGCATTATTTTAAAATTATTATGCATAATGGTATTTACACTTAGTAGATTATACTACAGTGTCAGCAGAGTATACTATAGTGTCAACATAACTTTATATGCCCTGGGAAACCAAACAGTTTGTGTGACAGGCTTTATTACAATATTCACTTGATATGGTGGCCTAGAACTGAATCCACAATATTTCCAAGGTATAATTGTAATCCAATATTCATTATTTCAGCTAATTTTTAGACTCTTGTAGTTTTAGGGTAAAATTGGGGGCACTGTATTTAGAATATTTTCACCTTTATAATTGTAGGAGGCAATATTCTTGAAGATTTTTGTTCACCCAGTACCCATAGAGTTTCCTCACTCAGATCTTAAGGCTAAGGTTGCATTTGGAATTTCATAGTTATTAATATGATAAGAAAGGCATATATTGGTACCATGATAAAAATATAAATCAAAGCACTACTAGATTTAATGGGTAAATAATGCATTGTCAAAGATTTGAGATTCCTTTGTTCCTTGAGGGTAGAGACTATATTTATTTGGTATCCATAATGTCTAGCAGTAAGTTTTGTACCTGGTAGATTGTCAGGGAAAAAAAAGCTTTAAATTATTTAAATTAATTAAGCGGGGGCGGGGAGGGGAGGTACCTTCAGCACAGGCTTTACAGGATTTTTATCTGAAGGACTTAACCTCAACTCTAAAGCTCCTATTCACATGAACTTCACCATTTCCCTAATTTAGGCTAATTGCTAATTTTCTTAGTGAACTGTAAACCAGGGCAAAGTTAAACACAAACGTACTTGTGAACAAATTTGTTTCAAAACAAAACCCAACTTATGCATTTCATTAAAACTAGTTATTAAAAGAGAATAAAACTCAAATTCATTTACTTTTAGATTTTAGGAGCTTTTCCCTCTTCTAAAGAATTCATAGAAGAGAAATGTAAGCTTAAAAAATTAAACCACCATTTATGTTACCTTCACTCATCTGTTTGATTTAGGTTAAGTGTGAAGCAAAAATCTAAAATAAAAGATTATTGCATTTTTTAGAGAGCCATTTATAAGAAAATGCTCAAATCAGAATAATATGAATGAAGTGGTTTTACATATAGTGAAGAGCAAAAGCCAAGTTTCCCCCCAGGGGATCTGAAAATATTGTCAAGAGCCAATGACCTTTCATTTAGCCTTTCAATAGGAAGAGTCATTCTTTAGCTAGACAGCTGGCTGGAAATAAATAAAAATGGAATTGCAAGGAAGATGAGATTAATCTCTTTTTCCACATTCCTGAGACTCTTAAACAGTAATATGGTACTAAATTTATACAGATAATGGCTTAATTGACCTATCCTATTCAACTCTTCTCCCATTGAGGTTTTGTTTAAATGGCTTTTACATTTATTTCTAATGAGGTTACTAGAGTATGTGCTCTATAGCTAATGTTTTTCACTCCATATTGAATGTTGTGTCAGCCTTAGAGAGTTCAGTGTTTCTATCTGTTCTGCTGAGATATCCATGGGTGCCTCTACTTGAGGGCATTTATTTACCTATGAATCTTCTGGGTGTGTGAAGGCCAAGAGTAAAGAGAGAGGATAAAGGAAAGGCTTTTCGTTTGCTAAAAGAGATATGAAACAACCTGAAAGTGACACAAAGACACCTCTAATCAAGTGCTAAATTATGTGCTAAGGCAAGGTCAGAGTGGGGCAGCAACGTGTAGTGGAAAGAGCATAGGCTTTAGAATGAAACAGACCTAGATTTAAACTCCAGCCCTCTCTATTAATGTCTCTATGCCTCAGTTTTCTCAGCTGTTAAAAGTGCTTATAAAGGTGAGACTGTCCTCACAGGATTGATGCACAGATCAAATGGAAAACATGTTAAAGTGCCTAATGCAGTTCCTGAATCCCAGTTAATGATGGGTGTTGTGATTATCACAAACTGGTATTAGAGAGTTGGCCTTGGAGCTGTAATTTGGGGAAATGATAAGTTATAGGATCTGGATGGGAAGGGAATTTATCCTAGTTGGTGCAGGATAATATTCTCCATAATGAACATAGTGGGCCTCAGAAAATCACAACCTACCACCTGCCTGCTCTGCATAACATATGTAATATAGTTTAATGACTGTAACTTCAGACATCAGCCTAAAACTACTTGGAGGTAATATTGCTTTGCGTTGCAGTTTCAGTGAAGTAGACAGGCAGAATAGAGTTCAATTTTACAGTCTGACCTCTTGGTCATTACTTAAAACCACAGAGCCATTTTTAATCTTTGCATTTTCCTTTTGCAAGTGGTTTCCAAGACAGACAGCATGTCATGTGCTAACTAAATTTCAGATTTTAAAAAGGCATTTAGCTCTATAACTCCAGATGATAAAAAATCCATTTAATGAGAATGTTCTTTTGCTATCTGCTTGATCAATGAATTAAATAGATTAGTTAAGTCAAGCTGTCAAGACCAAGGACTGTCACTAACTATAGCCAATGAAGCTGACCTATTTATTAGAGATGGAGGCTGGAGACAGGCAGTCTTCACCTTGTAATTCTGTAATGAATATAAAGAAATAGCTCATGGTGAGAAAACTCTTTATATCCCCTGGCTGTATCTCAGGGTAAAATGGATATGGTGAAAATATGGGGAAAATCCCACTGTTGTTGCTTTCACTTACTCCAGTTGATTTATTTTTTCTATTGTTTCCCTCTGCTTTATTTTTCTTGTGTGTGTCTACCTTTGTCATTTGCATGACATATGATGTTCCTTCTGAATTTCAAACACAGTCAACAGTTATTCCCCTTACTCATCTGAAATAGAACTCTATGTGGTATATGAAGGGCCAAAGACGTATAAACCATCATCCTTGCCTTCATGGGGTATCAAGAAAAATGATATATGACTGAAAAATCAAAAATATCTCACTGAGGGACCAGAGTGGCCAAGTGGAAGGAAATTAGTTAAATTGGAATCCAAAAGAGTGGCGTGAGACTACTATCAATTGTAGTCAAGGACTTAAGGACTCTAATTTCCTCCTTTCCTTTCCCTCTCCTTAGACTTTGGCCTTGGTATGTATCACCTCAGACTGGCAAACCTTGACCTAGCCTTCTGCCTAGTATTTTCCACTTTCATTTCCAGGACTCTTAACTGTGTTGCCTAGATTTCTCAAACATTCAGAAGGTTTAGAAATAAATGCTAAAATCCTCCCTGCTCCTTGACAAAATGCTGATACAGGTTAAATCGGTGGTTGTCTTGTTAGTATTCTTTTTTTCTTTTTATTCTTTTCCTTGATTTTTAATGGGAGGATAATTGCTTTACAATGTTGTATTGATTTCTGCCATACAACAGCACAAATCAGCTGTAAGTATACGTGTGTGTGTGTGTATCCCCTCCCTCTAGAGCCTCTCTCCCACCCCCACGCCCATCCTACCCCTTCATTCATCACAGCTGGACTCTCTGTGTTGTATAGCAGCTTCCCGCTAGCTACCTATTTTACATGTGGTAGTGTATATACATAGATTTTAAAGATGCTTCATGGAAAATCATTTTGGTTATCCTTTATATCATTCAGTTTCATAAGGCTAAAAGTGACCCCTAAACAAGTCTACTTTTTCTTTAATAACCAAATTATTTATTTGCTCATTAACAAATATTTAATTTAGTGTCCACTATGTGCTGAGCATGGGGGACATAAAATACAAATGAAATACAATCAATGCCCTCAAAGAGCTCTCTATATAGTAGAAGAGACAGACATACTAAAAAATAAGATTGTAGTAGTTCTCTCAAATCATAGGTCTGAGGGAAAAAAAATAGAAAAGAGATAAAGTTTGAGCTGGATCTAAAGGATAGAAAAGAGTTCAGTAGACAAAGGGAGGGAGGGCATTTCAGGCATAGAACAGCCTGCATCAATGCTCGGCAGCATGAAGCAGCAAGGCATAATTTGAATGTCATTTGATGAGGCTGAAAATTAGCGTAAGGCGAAGTGAATGATGTTACTGGAAAGACTGACATAGATTTGAACATGGTAACCCTTTTATGTTGTATTAAAGATCTGTGCTTTATCTCAAGGCACATTGGTGGACCCTAGTTCGTGACCTGCTTGTGTTAAGTAACTTGTTGGTTATTATGGAGCTGATTCTTGTCTCACCTCAAATTCATTTGTTGAATTTCTAACCCTCAGTACTTAAGATTGTGACTGAATTGGGACAGGGACTTTAAAGAAGTAACTAAGGTAAAGTGAAACCATTAGGGTGAAGTCCTAGTTCAGTCTATCTTTATGAGAAGAGGAGATTAAAATAAAGAAGGCCACAGAAGGAGGACCAAGTGAAGACACAGGAGGAAGATTGCCATCTAAAAGTCAATCAAAGAGGCCCTTAGCAGAAACCAATCTTGCACAAACCTTAATCTGGAACTTCTACCCTCCAGAGCTGTGCAAAAATAAATTTCTGTTGTTTAAGCTACTTTGTCTGTGTCACTTTGTTACGGCAGTCTAGAAAGCTAATACAATTGTTACTAATCAAGTTCTAAACTTTATTAATATACTTTTTGAAGTATAAAGATACATCCAACTTTATGATTCCCATTTACTTATGGTATACTTTATTAAGTGTAAGAGAAATCAGTGAAGCCTGTTACTGTTTTGAGGAGGGTAAGTGACAAGATCAGACATGTGTCAGGAAGATTGTTCTAGAAGCAGTTTAGAGGGAGGATTGGAGGACAATATGACTAGAAACAGGAAAACCATTTAGGAAAGTGATGGGAATCTTTATGGGGGCTAACCATTTAGGAAAGTGATGGGAATCTTTATGGGGGCTAATAAATCCTTTAGCACACCTTTTCCCTGCTTGCATTCTAATCCAATGGAGAAATAAAACACAAAATTGGGAGATGGAAATGGAAATAACACTGATAGTACTATAAAGACAAGATGGCTGGAGAATGTCATTGGGGGATAGAAACAAATAGACCAATTAATTCTCTGTGCCCCAGGCTGGAACCTGGAACATCTCAGTCAAGGGAAATTTTAATCTGTGCAACAGAGTACACTTGATCAGATCACTTTTGCACACCAGTCTAAGCAGAAAGAAAGGCAAAAGAGACCAAATCTATTCCACCAAGTTGGGAAATGTGAATTATTTAATCACCCATGAATTTCTGTAAAAAAAAAAAACAAAAAACTTCTTTAAGGACATGATAGAAAGAAGGATAGTTATTTAGATTCATTACAATATTCTGAGGGGTAAAAAATTCCATTATTTCTGCCACCCAAGGTAGGACTTTTCAAATGAGATGATAAATTAGAAATTTGCAACTCCCTGTATCTTTTTCATTCCTCTCTGCAAAAGCTTCCACTGACAGATTGTAGAGATAAATTTTGGGGTTAAATTAAGAACCAAGGCAAATGCAGTGATTCTCCTCAGACAACAGTGACCTTATGCTCTGTGAAATTGTTTCGCTTTCTCAAACAGCTCAGCTGTGTCCAGAAGCTCATGGAAGAATTGCTAATTCTCAAAATATCTATCTAAGCTGTGAATAGTAGTTTCCCTTTTCCACTTGGCACAGTTAATCAGGAATTGACTTCTAGAACTAAGACTTGGCTTCTGTCACCACATTTATTAAAATGGTTAGTTTAATAGTATTTTAGAGACCTTTGGTTCCTCAGTTTAACTCCTCAGTCAAGGAAGAGTACAGTTCATATTTCGAGTTGAGTAACGTTGACCACTTCAATTCAAACTCTGAAAGTTGAAATGATTATTTCGTCAGTCATTTTCTCACTCTGGAGGGCAAGACTTGTCTTAATATGAAAGTCATCCTTCTTGAATAGTATGCTACCTTCTTTAGCTTTTGGGCCTCTCAAGGATCCCACACTTGGGAGAAGCTTGATGTGGAGCTATCCTTAATAACTCTTGTCAGAACACAAAGGGTAAACCAAACAACCAATTACCTTACCTGAGTCCTGGATATTGGCCTGCCACCTGGCATTCATGTAGCCTCTAGGCTGTGTTATAAAGAGCCTTTGGATTCCTACAGTGTGATTTTCTTTTCCTTTCAATGGTAAAGACTGCTCAATTAACTTCAGAGGCCAACCGGAGAGAAAGAGTCCCTCAGGCTAAAGATAGTTCGCTTTCAGAAACAACTATTAAGCCTCACATTCTGTGCTCCTGAGCTCTTAAAAGTCAAGTGGATTCACCATGTTTCTGGAACAGAAACCTTGTTTCTAATACAGCAATGCAGGAGGAAAGTGGCAGAGAAATTGCTTTAAGCTGAGAAAAGATGCAAAGCCAGAACATTCCAAGTGGCATGTTGAGTACTCATTCAGAGTACCTCTACAATCTTTACTCAGTTGGATTCAGAACTTGTATTGGCAATAGCCTTCCTTCTAAAGTGAGCACACAATTGGTCTATTAATTATAATGTTGCTTTTCCATGTGACAGACAGTGGCTGCTTAATAAATGTGCACTGAATTAATGAACAAATGAAAGAATGAGTATTTGAATGCTAGTTACTTGAAGTTATTTTTGATCTGGGACTCAACAATGAATAAAATAGTGAAATCCATGGGAACAGTATTTTGTAAGTTGTAGGCCACAACTCATTAGTGGGTTTTAGAATCAATTTGGTAGGTTTTATTTAAAGAAATAAAATGGAAGCAGATGGAAGATATTGGGGTGCATTGCATATAATCGGGATCATTTTGTCTTTGCTAAATTTTGTTTTAAATACATGCATTTATAGAAACGAATGAAAATGAAAACACAACAACCCAAAAGCTATGGGACACTGTAAAAGCAGTGCTAAGGGGAAGGTTCATAGCACTACAGGCTTACCTCAAGAAACAAGAAAAAAGTCAAATAAATAACCTAACTCTACAACTAAAGAAACTAGAGAAGGAAGAAATGAAGAACCCCAGGGTTAGTAGAAGGAAAGAAATCTTAAAAAGTAAGGCAGAAATAAATACAAAAGAAACAAAGGAGACCATAGCAAAAATCAACAAAGCTAAAAGCTGGTTTTTTGAAAAGATAAACAAAATTGACAAATCATTAGCCAGACTCATCAAGAAACAAAGGGAGAAGAACCAAATCAACAAAATTAGAAATGAAAATGGAGAGATCACAAGAGACAACACTGAAATACAAAGGATCATAAGAGACTACTACCAGCAGCTCTATGCCAATAAAATGGACAACTTGGAAGAAATGGACAAATTCTTAGAAAAGTATAATTTTCCAAAACTGAACCAGGAAGAATTAGAAGATCTTAACAGACCCATCAAAAGCATGGAGATCAAAACTGTAATCAGATATCTTCCAGCCAACAGAAGCCCAGAACCAGATGGCTTCACAGCTGAATTCTACCAAAAATTTAGAGAAGAGCTAACACCCATCTTACTCAAACTCTTTCAGAAAATTGCAGAAGAAGGTAAACTTCCAAACTTATTCTATGAGGCCACCATCACCCTAATAACAAAACCAGACAGAGATGCCACAAAAAAGAAGACTACAGGCCAATATCACTGATGAACATAGATGCAAAAATCCTTAACAAAATTCTAGCAAACAGAATCCAACAACATATTAAAAAGATCATGCATCATGACCAAGTGGGCCTTATCCCAGGAATGCAGTAATTCTTTAATACCTGCAAATCAATCAATGTAATACACCACATTAACAAATTGAAAGATAAAAACCAAATGATTATCTCAATAGATGCAGAAAAAGCCTTTGACAAAATTCAACATCCATTTATGATAAAAACTCTCCAGAAAGCAGGCATAGAAGGAACATACCTCAACATAATAAAAGCTATATATGACAAACCCACAGCAAACATTATCCTCAATGGTGAAAAACTGAAAGCATTTCCCCTAAAGTCAGGAACAAAACAAGGGTGCCCGCTCTCACCACTACTATTCAACCTAATTTTGGAAGTGTTGGCCACAGCAATCAGAGCAGAAAAAGAAATAAAAGGAATCCAGATAGGAAAAGAAGAAGTGAAACTCTCACTGTTTGCAGATGACATGATCCTCTACATAGAAAACCCTAAAGACTCTACCAGAAAATTATTAGACCTAATCAATGAATATAGTAAAGTTGCAGGATATAAAATTAACACACAGAAATCCCTTGAATTCCTATACACTAACAATGAGAAAACAGAAAGATAAATTAAGGAAACAATACCATTCACCATTGCAACAAAAAGAATAAAATACTTAGGAGTATATCTACCTAGAAAAACAAAAGCACTGGGAAGACCCAGAGGAATCGGGTGGAGAGGGAGGTGGGAGGGGGGATTGGGATGGGGAATACGTGTAACGCTATGGCTGATTCATATCAATGTATGACAAAACCCACTGAAATGTTGTGAAGTAATTAGCCTCCAACTAATAAAAAAAAAGGCCTATATATAGAAAACTATAAAACACTGATGAAAGAAATCAAAGACACCAATAGATGGAGAAATATACCGTGTTCATGGATTGGAAGAATCAATATTGTGAAAATGACTATGCTACCCAAAGCAATTTATAGATTATGCAATCCCTATCAAGCTACCAATGGTATTTTTCACAGAACTAGAACAAATAATTTCACAATTTGTATGGAAATACAAAAAAACCTCGAATAGCCAAAGCAATCTTGAGAAAGAAGAATGGAACTGGAGGAGTCAACCTGCCTGACTTCAGGCTGTACTACAAAGCCACAGTCATCAAGACAGTATGGTACTGGCACAGAGACAGAAATATAGATCAATGGAACAAAATAGAAAGCCCAGAGATAAATCCACATACCTATGGACACCTTATCTTTGACAAAGGAGGCAAGACTATACAATGGAGAAAAGACAATTTCTTTAACAAGTGGTGCTGGGAAAACTGGTCAACCACTTGTAAAAGAATGAAACTAGAACACTTTCTAACACCATACACAAAAATAAACTCAGAATGGATTAAAGATCTAAATGTAATACCAGAGACTATACAACTCCTAGAGGAGAACATAGGCAAAACACTCTCTGACATAAATCACAGCAGGATCCTCTATGACCCACGTGCCAGAATATTGGGAATAAAAGCAAAAATAAACAAATGGGACCTAATTAAACTTAAAAGCTTTTGCACAACAAAGGTAACTATAAGCAAGGTGAAAAGACAGCCTTCAGAATGGGAGAAAATAATAGCAAACAAAGCAACAGACAAAGGATTAATCTCAAAAGTATACAAGCAACTCCTGCAGCTCAATTCCAGAAAAATAAATGACCCAATCAAAAAATGGGCCAAAGAACTAAACAGACATTTCTCCAAAGAAGACATACAGATGGCTAACAAACACATGAAAAGATGCTCAACATCACTCATTATCAAAGAAATGCAAACCAAAACCACAATGAGGTACCATTTCTCGCCAGTCAGGATGGCTGCTATCCAAAAGTCTACAAGCAATAAATGCTGGAGAGGGTGTGGAGAAAAGGGAACCCTCTTACACTGTTGGTGGGACTGCAAACTAGTACAGCCACTATGGAGAACAGTGTGAAGATTCCTTTAAAAACTGGAAATAGAACTGCCAGCAATCCCACTCCTAGGCATACACACCAAGGAAATCAGAACTGAAAGAGACACATGTACCCTAATGTTCATCACAGCACTGTTTATAATAGCCAGGACATGGAATCAACCTGGATGCCCATCACCAGACAAATGGATAAGAAAGCGGTGGTACATATACACAGTGGAATATCACTCAGCCATTAAAAAGAATACATTTGAATCAGTTCTAATGAGGTGGATGAAACTGGAGCCCATTATACAGAGTGAAGTAAGCCAGAAACATAAACACCAATACAGTATACTAACACAAATATATGGAATTTAGAAAGATGGTAACGATAACCCTATATGCAAGACAGAAAAAGAGACACAGATGTATAGAACAGACTTCTGGACTCTATGGGAGAAGGTGAGAGTGGGATGATCTGAGAGAATAGCATTGAAACATATGTATTATCAAGTGTGAAACAGATCACCAGTCCAGGTTGGATGCATGAGACAAGTGCTCAGGGCTGGTACACTGGGATGAACCAGAGGGATAGGATGGGGAGGGAGGTGGGAGGGGGGTTCAGGATGGGGAACACATGTAAATCCATGGCTGATTCATGTCAATGTATGGCAAAAACCACTACAATATTGTAAAGTAATTAGCCTCCAACTAACAAAAATAAATGAAATTAAAAAAAAAAAGTTAAAAAGAAAGAAATAAATACATGCATGTAAATATATACTGGACCAGGAGTAAGATGTTTTTATTAATGTGAATCAGTCAAAATAGTCTGAGGTCAGCAAATTATCGCCCCCAAACCATATTTGGCATACCACCTCTATCTTAGTTTGACCAAACTTCTATAACAGAATACCATAAATCAGGTTGCTTTTCAACAACAGAAATTTAGTTCTCACAATTCTGGAGGTTGAGAAGTCCAAGATCAGGCACTAGCAGATCAATGTTTGATGGGAGCCCCCTTCCTAGTTCATAAATGTCAAACTTTTTCCTGTGACCCACATCCCAAAGGGGGATGGAAGTTCTCTGATTCCTTTGTGAATAAGGGAATACCCTTATAAATCCCAATTGTGAATGCCCCACCCTCATGACCTAACACCTCCAAACAGCATCACATAGGGGGAATTGATTTCAACATTTGAATTTTGGGAGGAAACAGACATTCAATTTGTAGCAGCCTCTGTAAGTAGAATTTTATTTACATATTGTTAGGGCTTCTTTTGCATTACAGTGGCAGAGCTAGGAGGTTAGACCTTCTGACACAGGGAGGTCTGAAATATTTACTCTTTGGCTGTTTATTGTAGATGTTTGCAGACCCTTGGTGTTAAGTGATACTAGAGACCTTTCGGCCTAGAGAACCTGGTTTTGTGGTTTTAGAAGAAAATAAAAGCTATTATAATCAGTTTATACCTAGTTGGGTGTTTATCTTGTCTATTTTTTTTTTTTTTCTTTTGGACTCAGTAAATGTTTCTAGGGTTTCAATGCCTGTAAGTGTATTCTAATTGAACTAATGGAAGATAATTTTAAAATTTGGGCCAAAAATGAGTATATGTTAACTGAATATGGCCCTTTTCTTGGATAGTGGCTTCAGACTATCTGGTATAGTGTAGTAAATGTTCCTCGCCCTCTGTAAACTTTACAACCACTACTCAAGAAGATTCTAGAAACCAATAATATGACCAACCCAACTTACAACCTTTACATATGGATTCAAAACTGTGTGTTGCTGTGCAAACAAAAGCACAAATAAAAATGCCATTTGGAGTTGGGGAGCTAAAATCTGTCCCATAAAGCAGTAGACATGAGGCTAGCTTTGTGTAAAGAATAAAGCAGAGGAATCATTAAAGTATTCAATAGCTTCTAATTGTTTCTTCTATTTCCCTAATTCTTGGCTGTTTACATTATTCTCCAGAGAGAAATATTGTTTATTATGCTTCTTTGTGTCTGTTTAAAACTTGTACCATATATATATATATATATATAAGAACTATGATGAATACTGGCAAGTGTAACCCATCAGCATGGCTGGAACATGGGTGTTTGAACAGTGAGAGGCTGAGACTGCAGAGGTTGTTGATGCCCACATGTTACATGAGAGGCACCCTGTGAACCAAGCTAAGGAGAGTTTGGCCTCTGCTTTATAGGGCATAGATAGCTGTGGATGGCTTTTAACCAGGGGAGTTAGATAATCAGATTTGTGTTTTAGATGAACTCTTCATAGTCTGACTCTTGGAGTGAAGGGTGTAGAGACGAGGAAGGGAAACCAGGTAGGAGGTTATTTTAGCAATATAGCTAAGAAGTAATAAAGGCCCACAGTGAGTGCAGTGACAATGGAGACCAAATTGTGGTTATAAATTTGAAATATATTTGTCATTGTTCAGTTGCTAAGTCACATCCAATTCTTTGTGACCCCATAGGGTATAGCACACCAGGCTTTTCTATCTTATATTATCTTTGGGAGTTTGCACAAATTCATGTCCATTGAATCAATTAAGCCGTCTGATCATCTCATCCTCTGTTGCCTCCTCTCTTCCTGACTTCAGTCTTTCCAAGCATCGAGGTCTTTTCCAATGAACTGACTCTTGACATCAAGTGGCCAAAGTATTGGAACTTCAGCTTCAGCATCAGTCTTTCTAATGAGTATTCAGGGTTGATTTCCTTTATGATTGATCAGTTTGATCTCCTTGCAGTCAGTCCAAGGGACTCTCAAGAGTCTTCTCCAGCACCACAGTTTGAAAGCATCAATTCTTCAGTGCTCAGCCTTCTTTATGGTCTAACTCTCACATCCATACATGACTACTGGTATTTCTACCTCCTAAATATGTTTTGTCAGCTGAGCTATTTAAAATCCTAAAGGATGATGCTGTTAAAGTGCTGCACCAGGTTGGATGCATGAGACAAGTGCTCGGGCCTGGTGCACTGGGAAGACCCAGAGGGATTGGGTAGAGAAGGAGGTGGGAGGGGGGATCGAGATGGGGAATACATGTAACTCCATGGCTGATTCATGTCAATGTATGACAAAACCCACTACAATATTGTAAAGTAATTAGCCTCCAACTAATAAAAATAAATGGAAAAAAATATAAAGTGCTGCATTCAATATGCCAGCAAATTTGGAAAACTCAGCAGTGGCCACAAGACTGGAAAAGGTCAGTTTTCATTCCAATCCCAAAGAAGGGCAATGCCAAAGAATATTGAGACTACCATACAATTGCCCTCATTTCACCTTTAGAATTTCTTGGTTCACGTACTGCTGAAGCCTGGCTTGAAGGATTTTGAGTATTACCTTAGTAGCATCTGAAATGAGCACAAATGTTTGGTTGTTTGAACATTCTTTGGCACTGCCCTTTTTTGGAATTGGAATGCATACTAAGCATTTCCAGTCCCATGGCTGAGTTTTCCAAATTTGCTGGCCTCTTCAGTGCAGTACTTTAACAGCATCATCCTTTAGGATTTTAAATAGTGCAGCTGGCAAAATATATTTAGTATATAGAATTACATTTGTAGAGAGAAATGTAAAGAGATTAATCTGAAAGTTAAGCTGGGGACTCTAATCGAGGGCCATTTATGCCCACAGTTAAAAATTCAGACTTTTTCCTTAAAGGTACTATGGAGTCACTGGTAGAAAATCACTCTGTTGTAGTATAAGAAATGGATTGAATATAGACAAGCCCAGAGGTAGGTTGACCTATTAGGAATCTACTTCCAGTAGACCTGATTATTAAATGTTTTTGAGTGAGACTATGAGTATATTCATTATATTGTTATTCCTATCTTCTTTTGGATTCAAGTGGAATAATCCAGTTGTAAGAGCATATACTTTAGCCACATTTTGAGATTGAGGAAGTGATATTCTAGACACACCAGAAGTAGAGTACTAGACTGTTCTCTCATGCAAAGCTCTGCAATTCCATATGTGGACATGTATTTTGAGAGACACTAACTCTTCTGCAGTCATAGATTATCCTTCTGGAATACTTTCTCTCCTTTAGGGGTTTAAATTACCTGTGTCTGACGTAGAGAGATTTGGGGGGAGGTGAATGGCCCCATTCCTTCATTTTCATTTTGTTTGAAATCCAGCACCAGAGATATTTGCAACCACAACAACTGACTGCAGGAAAGAACTTGATGATTTGTCCCCAGTGGGGCATCTGACCATGTGACATCATCTCATGTATATATAATCATTATTAATATATATTTGATCCATCCAAAAACTTAAGTGCTGTTTCTGTGGTAGCAGAAATTTGCATAATCGAAGATCTCCTGCAAAGCTATATCTTTCTAATTAATCTTTGCAAAGGGAGGGGATTGTAGACATCTGTAAATTACACTGTTCATTAACTTTTACACAAATCATTTTTTGGCGAGATACATGAGTCAGCCTTGCAGAGCTCTGAATACTACATATTTATCTATTGCTTTCAAACGTCTCCCACTGAATTGTTACCCCACTCTTTCTCACACAGGAAAGCATATTCACTAGATTCAGAGGTATTTCCTTCCTTCTGTATTAACTTTGATGTCTGAAGGTGCCTTTAATGATCTTTTTTTCTCTTTCTGAACATGTTTAACATCAAATATTCATACATATCTTCTAATATCAAATATCCTACCTTGTATTTTCTCTGTTGGCTTTGAGAAAAACTATCAGCTTTTCTTGGACCCCAGTATAACTTTCTGGCCAGTTATTAACTAAAGTTCTTTTAACGGAAGTTCTTGGTTTGTTTGTTTGTAGGGGTACCTTGTATACTGCCCTGTTCACTCAAGACTCTTAGAAACTACTATAAATTCATTTTAGTAAAAGTTTCTTCCTTTTAAAATAATTTTCCCTATAATTCATGAATTCATGTGCCACTTCATGATTCCCTGTAGAATTCTTTTTTTTTTTTTTTCCTTCGGTTTTTCTTATTCTTGGGAGAGTTCTAACCAAAGGATTTATTCAGTTGAATTAGTGACCAGTGTCATCTAGAAGGGGCTAGAGCCAAACTTTATAAAGCCATAGAAATGTTAGACACCAACATTCAAAGACAGAAAAGAGGGAAAAAAAGGGAAGAAAGTTGTATTGGTGAGGTTTAATACTACTCAAATTTCATTCCTTCTTTAGGATCTGTTCCATCACTACTACCCTGTGGCATATTTCTGGTAATTGTTGGAAAAATACTGATTTCACTGGATGTAGAATAAGTGCTATTTTTTAGTTATATCTTTTTGGATGGGATTAATAAAGTGTGTCTGTTTCTTATATGCATTCCATGGAAACCCCGTGGTAACATATACCCTTGGGATGTTGCATTTTCCATTATCACTTCAGTAATATGTTGCCCTTGCAGCCATTTTGCAGTCACTTCCCTGAATAAGGCTACAGATCAAATGAGTCTGGAGCCAGCAGTCAGTTCTGTGAGTAAGAATAGCAGCTACTTCTTGAGTGCTTACAATGTGCCAGGTGCTGTGCTAAGCATTTTATATGCATTACCTCATTTTATCCTCATGACAACCCCTTAAGGGGAATACTAAGAAAGCTTATTTCCATTTAAAAATATAATAGAGTTGTGATTACTCATGACTGTGAAGAGATATGGTGGTGGGGTCAGTATATGGCTATGGAATGTGTTCTTATATTTATATTTAACTGTGAATAACAATAATGACTAGCATGTATTGACTGCCTATTATGTGCCAGCTTCTATATTAAGTACATTGTCTGGATTATTACAAACGAGAGACTAAAGTTACAGATGAGGGAGCTGAGAATCAGAAAAGTTAAGTAACTGGCTCAAGTCCACATAGTAAATAGGTAGGGCAACCGGGATTCACTCCCTGTTTTGGCTGACTCTAAGGTCCGTGCTCTTAACTCCTGTCTCCCTTTACTTGCTGTCCTACAAGTCTCCCCACCGTATCCTGCAATCACTGGAACTGTCTCTTACACTATTAAGGAAAATTGTCAGGGAGGCATTATTTTTTCTCTCGCTGTGATTTTTCTCAGGATGCCTTGTTTTATTGGCTCTCTGGGAACTGTCTTATTCTCTCCTCCTAAGAGAGAAAATTGTCCTCAGGAAAACTTGTCTTTTTTATTTTGTTTTCTGCCATCTTCAAATTGTCAGTTGTAAGTATGGAAGGCATTTGTATGCCTTATGGAGTGCTTCCTTTCTTTCTATATAAATGACACCAAGGTCCTGAGTTCCCGGTGAAAATACTCTGTGAAATCACCCTGATTGTGTAACCAGCCCTTTTGTAGACTTTCTCCTGAGACTCTGGACAGCATTTTCAGACCCTCCAAATAGGTAAACATATGCGGGGGCGGGGAGGGGCACTCAAACTGGAAACAAATATGATTTGAAAAAGTTTCAAAGTATTTTAAATCCTCTGGGAAAGTATACACATATTCATTTAAATCTCAGTAAATCAGACTGTTTACTCAAAAATTCAGTTTGTATAAATATTTTATTTTATACTCAAGTTGTCTATTGATTTTTTCCTTTTGTAAGGAAGTTCCCTTTAAAACTGTTTTAAAATGTAGAAGGAAACCTGTAGATAGTCTCTTCCATTTTTTTCTAATGCTTTATTTTTCTGCTATCATATTATAATAAAAGTCTGGGACACAAAAGTAGAAATATAGAGCCATGTACTGCCATTTAGTTTCTTTTGTCCTTAATTTCTTCATCTATAAAATAAAAGAATTGTCTTGTTGACCTTTAAGATCCTTTCCAACTCTGACATCATTTTTTTATCCTTACTATGGGTGACTTGGCTCTAAATAAAATTTTTCATTATTTTAAAATGCTAAGTGATTATAATCATTCTGGTTTCATTTTCTTAAAAATTTTTATACTTTTTACTAGTGTAATGTACCTAATTCTAAACTCCCCTATGTAAAAACAACAGGAAGGCCTTGGATAGATTCCAAATAAGACACACAAATGTGATTAGAATGCAACCTGATACATCTTAGATGTTAACAAAATATTAGTATGAATGATTCCTTCTCTTCTGGTTAATGCCCATTATACATCAGAACTTCCTGACTTCTATGGCAATTATCATCTTGAAGGAACACTTTTGTACAGTTTAACGAAATTATTTTAAACTATTTTGTGTGAGTTAAACTTACAGTCTCAAATGATAAGTTCTTTAAAGGCAGAAATCATAGATTGGTCTTACATAGTATTCTCCACAAGCCTGGCATCTAAATTACCTCATGGTGGGCATTCAGAAAATTTTCAAGTTGTATCTACTGTTAAGAAATCCTGTATAATTTAGTGTTATGAATAAATTCTGGCCAAGATGGTGGACTGAGCAGAAAAGAAATGCTCTACTAGTACAAACTGAGTGCTAGATAAAAGTTATTTTTAAAATGGAGTATAACCAAATCTTGAATTTAAAAAAAGAGTATCTATCTATACATGTTGGGAATGAGGAAGAAACCACAGCTAAAGTGAAGTGATTGTTGAAGCTGTACAAAGTGTGAAGGATCTGGGCTCTAAACACACCTTTCCTTAGGGGTTGGAAATTAAATGCTTTACAGGTTGACAGCATAAGTAATTTCAAGTTTTCTTGGACCTGAAAATGTAGACAATTTCAAAGCTCTCCTTAAAAACTATCTTTTCAGTTTCACCGAAACCCATGATCATGTGGCCACATTTCTAGGGCCATTCCTTGGACCATGGAAAGAGCCCATCCAAGTGAGGCTTTGAAAGCTGAACCTCATCATTTATGTGGTAAATCTTCCTCTGGACTGTTATCAAGATCACAAGTTCTTTAAAGGAGAGGAACAGGAATTTGGTTTTGTGAATATTTCCCAGAGCCAGAAAAGCACTGTATCACTCATGCAGATCTATCAGAAAGTCTCTGCTGGCTGGCCTAGAATAATTCCCTAATTACCCTAAGCTTCAGGTTGTATGGGAGAGGCTAGTACCTGATCCTTGAATTTTAAAGACCTAGAGGTAATAAAGGGATTGAAAAACTGGTTTGGAAATGGTGAATCTTTTAGTACTTAGGCAGAAACATCTACAAAGTTGTGAAAGAGGAGTCCATCACAACCCATGCTGTGTTTGTATCTTATGCAGAAAATATTCTGACATCTCAGTAGAAGTTGAGCTCAAAAATAAAAATGATAAAACATATTAGAAACTTTAACACCACAGAAGATATACCACAGAACCAACGTATAGGGAAATTCACATCCAAGCAACTAGAGATAGTAGAGCAATATAAGTGGGACTTCAAAATAAGAAAATTTCAAATGTGTATATATATACAGACACTTATATACATAAATATATGGTTTTTAACAGTCTCATTAAATTCAAACATATATACTATTTTGCCTCACAGAATTTATATTTGTTAGCTTATGTCACAGTAGTAAAGAACCCCAAATTTCAGTGGCTTATAAAGATTCATTGATCACTTATGAGTTTTCTGCACGTTGCCTGCAGTTCTGCTCCATGTTCTCTTCACTATGGGATATAGGCTCAAAGAACAGTCCCTACCTGGAGCATTGGCATTTTCATTTGAGGGAAAAGAACAAGGTGTTGATCACTTGATTGTTTTTAAAAGGTATAGGAAGCAGCATACATAATTTCAACTCATGTTGCATTGATCAAAGCAATTCATATGCCTAGAACAGAAGACAATACTGTAAAGGTGTATAATGTTCCTATAGGGAGGGGCAGTGAATATTTCAAATGAAGGTTATAAAACCTGATTTCACAAGTGGAAAATTTATAATGTTGATGAGTGTGTCCTTCTGGTATATATAAGAAGGCTTGAAAATCATATGTTACATAGTTTTCCACTGTAATATTAGATACTCTTAAAAACCTCTTTATTGATATGCTAAGAATTGTTATCAGTACTTTCAAATTAGCTGCATCCAGTAATAGACATAAATATCATTCCCTCAGTTCCACTTCCAATTAAAAATTATTTCCCAATCCTTTACTTTGTCCATGTGGAGATGACTAAAGTATGTTTAACTTGTTTTAACTCTTTCTCTTACACTTAGGATGTACACAGGATTATGCACAGGGTAAATGGTATAGAAAATGTTTTCTTTACACACTAGGGTAATCTGATTTTCACTAAGCTTGCCATGAATGCCAGAGCAGGATAGTTCAACAACAACATTCATCCTCTACCCACAAATCAGGTCCACTTCTCAGACTGGTTATTAATGCTGCAAGCATAGAGGAAAGTGAATAAAAAGGAAAGACATGTTAATTTCAAGCTCCATTTAGAAACACACTAGAAAAATCAATGGCTGGTAAATAGAAATTGGCAAAATTGGCAGGAAAATTTTTTATATTTAAGCATAGAAATGGCTGGAATATAAATCTGCACCCTGACCAGGTAATAACTAAATAAAATGATGATGGTGCTGGAAAGGCACTTTATAAGGTCGTTTCCTAATGTTTTAGTGCCCTGCGAAATGTCTGACTTTCAGAGTCACTGAATCAGCAGCTTGTCAGTTTAAATGTTGGAATTAAAGTTTGTCATTATGTTTTTGTAGCTGCACTGATTTCACAGAACTGATACAAGGAGATATAGACTCCTGGAAGTAGTGACAAACCAATAACTTTAGTACTAGATACTAAGTTCTTCTTGGACAATATTCATATCATCCACTTTTCTCCTTTTCCCCATAGTGCTTTGCTTTTTCTACACTTGGCCTGGATTCTACTGGAGTTTATTTATGGAGGACTATTTTTTTTAGGCTAAAAGTTTATCTTCTATGGTGAGTTTAATCTCACAATCACTAATTCTTCCACATCTGAGAAATAGAACACTGTTCTGAGTACTCTCTAGCCTATTATATAATAAGAGGTTTTCCAAATATGTGAGGCTGAAGAAGAGAATTATTTCTCCCATCTCAATTTATATCCACTCCCATCACTAAACTTTGGGACATTTTCCTCCTTGAAGCCTATCTTGGTAATTCTAGTACTTATTTTTTTCTGAACTTCTGAGGATTTTTATATCTTGAAAGATACTACTGCCCTGTGTGCTTCAGTATTGTTCCTTAAATTGATTCACGCTCATTAGTTCATTCAGTGCTTAATGATGAGGACACACAAAAACTGGGTAAACCATGACTCCTGCCTCAAGATGCTCACAGTCTATTGGGCGAAGATAGGCAAGTAACTGGACAGTTAAGGAATGGAGATAGCAAAGAGTGAAGATATCTAGGGAGAAAGATTCCAGAACAAGGGTAGAAAATGCAAGGCACTATGGGGAAAGGGAGAAAAGTGGAAGATATGGATAATGTCCTAGAGGAACTTAGTATCTGGTTTGGTAGTGGGGAAAAAAAGTGCATGTGAGCTTAGTCTCTCAGTTGTGTCCAACTCTTTGTGACCCCATGTGAAAAGCACGAGACATTAAGCACAGGGTACAATAGGAACATTTAGTTGTACTCAGTGAGCTCAACAGAAGCTCAGCAGGTGGTAGAAACTGCCTGCCAATTCAGGAGACCCAGGTTCAATCCCTGAGTTGGGAGGATCTCTTGGAGGAGGGAATGGCAACCCACTCCAGTATTCTTGCCTGAGAAATTCCTTGGATGGAGGAGCCTGGCAGGCTACAGTCCATGTGGTCACAAAGAGTTGGACACAACTGAGAGACTAAACTCACATGCACTTTTTTTTCCCCACTACTCAACCAGATACTAAGTTCCTCTAGGACAACATCCATATCTTCCACTTTTCTCCCTTTCCCCATAGTGCCTTGCATTTGCTACCCTTGGTCTGGAATCTTTCTCCCTAGATATCTTCACTCTTTGCTATCTCCATTCCTTTAAACCTTTTTTAAAAGATCAAATTCTCAGAGAAACTTGAGGTGACTGTGTTATTCAAAATTGCATCACCCCCCTCACATATAGTCGCATTCTATAAGTACATATTATCTTCCCTTGCTTTATTTTTCATTTTTTTGCTTTTCTCTTTACTTTTCTTTATTTTTCTACTTAGCACATATCACCATCTGACATACTGCACTATTTACTTATCTAATTTTATTTATTGTCTATCTTGCCTTCTGGAATGTAAGCTCTAGGAGGACATGGATCATATCTGTCTTGTTCACTATCTTACCTCTAAATATCACTAGAACAGTGCAGGGCACGTCATAGTAACTTAAAAGTTATTTTATGGCTAAGTAGTAACAGCGAAAGTCAGTACTCAAGAAGTACTAGTTTATTTTTTTCAAATTGAGTGATTTTTGTTTTGCATTATACTGTACTACAGCCACCACTACTTTTGATTTGGCTTGATATTGAAGGGTCTGTACAGCTACTCTTTGACTTTGAGGAGTTGGTATTCCTCTGGCTATGATGTGGCATAACCCCTATCAGTTTGCAGAAACAGTCACAACTGGCTGCCTTAACTAAGCTGGCTTTGATCCTCAACCAGTATATAGATCATGCTTTGAGAATTACTGATATAATGTCAAAACTTTCTTTACATTTTTGTTTAATAGATATAATATGATCATGATAATTTCATATTACATGTTTGGTTTTGTTTCAGATCCTCCACAAGATAGGAAATTTCATAATTAGGAAGATAGATTTTTCTTTCTTCTTGCTCCACTTAAAATATGTTTTTTATTCATGATGCCAGTTATTGAAATCAATTGAAAATAGTTTATACCCTATAATATCACTTTTAGAAGGTTTCAATAGGTTTTAATAACTGACATCATGAATAAGAAACATATTTTGATTTTAAGTGGAGCAAGAAGAAAGAAAAATCTAACTTCCTAATTATGAAATTTCCTATCTTGTGGAGGATCTGAAACAAAAACAAATATGTAATTATCATGATCATATTATATCTATTAAACAAAAAATTAAAGAAAGTTTTGACATTATTATAATACACAGAAGATCTGTACAGAAAAGATCTTCACAACCCAGATAATCACGATGGTATGATCACTCACCTAGAGCCAGACATCTTGGAATGTCAAGTCAAATGGACCTTAGAAAGCATCACTACGAACAAAGCTAGTGGAGGTAATGGAATTCCAGTTGAACTATTTCAAATCCTGAAAGATGATTCTGTGAAAGTGCTGCACTCAATATGCCATCAAATTTGGAAAACTCAGCAGTGGCCACAGGACTGGAAAAGGTCAGTTTTCATTACAATCACAAAGAAAGGTAGTGCCAAAGAATGCTCAAACTACCACAAAATTGCACTCATCTCACACGTTAGTAAAGTAATGCTTAAAATTCTCCAAGTGAGGCTTCAGCAATATGTGAACCGTGAACTTCCAGATGTTCAAGCTGGTTTTAGAAAAGGTAGAGGAACCAGAGATCAAATTGCCAACATCCACTGGATCATCGAAAAAGCAAGAGAATTCCAGAAAAACACCTCTTTCTCCTTTATTGACTATGCCAAAGCCTTTGACTGTGTGGATCACAATAAACTGTGGAAAATTCTGAAAGACGGGAATACCAGACCACCTGACCTGCTTCTTGAGAAACCTGTATGCAGGTCAGGAAGCAACAATTAAAACTGGACATGGAACAACAGACTGGTTCCAAATAGGACAAGGAGTACGTCAAGGCTGTATTTTGTCACCCTGCTTATTTAACTTATATGCAGAGCACATCATGAGAAATGTTGGGCTGGAGGAAGCACAGGCTGGAATCAAGATTGCCAGGAGAAATATCAATAACTTCAGATATGCAGATGATACCACCCTTATGGCAGAAAGTGAAGAACTAAAGAGCCTCTTGATGAAGGTGAAAGAGGAGAGTGAAAAGGTTGGCTTAAAGCTCAACATTAAGAAAACTAAGATCATGGCATCCGGTCCTATCACTTCATGGCAAATAGATGGGGAAACAGTGGAAACAGTGGCTGACTTTATTTTTCTGGGCTCCAAAATCACTGCAGATTGTGAGTGCAGCCATGAAATTAAAAGACACTTACTCCTTGGAAGGAAAGTTATGACCAGCCTAGACAGCATATTGAAAAGCAGAGACATTTCTTGTCAACAGTGGTCTGTCTAGTCAAGGCTATGGTTTTTCCAGTGGTCATGTATGGATGTGAGAGTTGGACTATAAAGAAAGCTGAGGGCAAAAGAATTGATGCTTTTGAACTGTGGTACTGAAGAAGGCTCTTGAGAGTCCCTTGGACTGCAAGGAGATCCAACCAGTCCATCCTAAAGGTGATCAGTCCTGGGTGTTCATTGGAAGGACTGATGTTGAATCTGAAACTCCAATTCTTTGGCTACCTGATGCAAAGAGCTGACTCATTTGTAAAGACCCTGATGCTGGGAAAGACTGAGGGCAGGAGGAGAAAGGGACGATGGAGGTTGAGATAGTTGGATGGCATCACCGACTCAATGGACATGGGTTTGGGTGAACTCCGGGAGTTGGTGATGGATAGCGAGGCCTGGCATGCTGCGGTTCATGGGGTGTAAAAAGTTGGACACAACTGACCGACTGAACTGAACTGAACTGAATATCTCTTACATGTAAAACCTAAATAGGACAAACAGAGAAACAGAGAGTAGAGTTTTGCTTACTAGGGACTGAAGAGTAGGGGGAAGTGGGCAGATATTGATCAAAGGGCACAAACTCCCAGTTATAAGATTAACAAGTTTGGTGGTCTAATCTGTAGCATGGTGATTATAGCTAATAGAACAATAAGATATATTTGAATGTTGTTAATAGAGCAGATCTTAAATAATCTCAATGTGGAAAATATTTGTTTACTCTGAATGTGATGGAAGTGTAACTAATACTGTGATGATAATCAGCTTGAATCAAATCAATACATTGTACACCTTAAATTTATAGAAAACTAAGTATCAACTATATTTCAAAGTTGGGAAAATATTTGGCTATTTCCAAAACAAAGACTTGGCAAAGTTTGAAAAATGAAAAGTTTCTGTTCAAACGTAGTTGGTTATTTTTCCCAAATAGGGGGAAAAAAATGGTTTACAGCACACACAGTACACACACACACACACACACTCACACATCTCTGTCACATATTTTCCTTTTTCCAGTATCTAACTTCCGGTAAAGTTTATTGTTAAGATATCTGGTGGTCTTTTTGGAAAATAATTAAAATCAGCATTATTGAAGAATTACACAGGTAGCTATTTAAGACAACCCAGAACCAATTTGGAATTAATGTCTTGGGTCAGATCTTCAATCAAATGGGTGCAAGAGAGCCATAAACAACTTTTTTCAGTTGAGCTGTGTATGCATACGGGGCATTTTTTTTCTAGAGATATATGCAAGGGCAAGGGAGATGAAGTCAGTACAGTCTACTTCTGCTTCATTGACTACACTGAAGCCTTTGACTGTGTGGATCACAACAAACTCTGGAAAATTCTCAAAGAGTTGGGAATACCAGATCACCTTAGCTGTGTCCTGAGAAACCTGTATGCAGGTCAAGAAGCAACTGTTAGAACTGGGCATGAACAGTGGACTGGTTCAAAATTGGGAATGGAGTACGTCAAGGCTGTACTTATCATCTTGCTTATTTAACTTATATGCAGAGTATATCGTGTGAAATGCCAGGCCAGATGAAGCTCAAGCTGGAATCAAGATTGCTGGGAGAAATAGCAAATAACCTCAGATACACAGATGACACCACCCTTATGGCAGAAAGCAAAGAGCAACTAAAGAACCTATTGATGAAGGTTAAAGAGGACAGTGAAAAAGCTGACTTAAAACTCAACATTCAAAAAACTAAGATCATGGCATCTATTCCCATCACTTTATGGCAAATCGATGGGGAAACAATGGAAACAGTGACAGACTTTATTTTTCTTGGGTTCCAAAATCACTGCGGGTAGAGACTACAGTCATGAAATTAAAAGACGCTTGCTCCTTGGAAGAAAAACTATGATAAACCTAGCCAGCACATTAAAAAGCAAAGACATTACTTTGTCCAAATTTGGGAGATATTTTAAGGAAATCTATGCCACCATTTTTTTTTAATGATACCCTACAAAACGGAGGTGTAGATTTTTTTTTTTTTAATGCCACCCAAATTTCTTTGGAGCATTATTTCATTTTTTTTCCAGGTCTAGTACATTTGCATTAGTTCTCCTTGAGTTTGTTTTCCATCTCTTACAGTAAACAATGTTGTTTATTCATAGACTGTACTTGTTGTAGGGCTTCCCTTGTGGCTTAGATGGTAAAGAATCTGCCTATAATGTGGGAGACCTGAGTTCAATCCCTGGGCTGGGAAGATCCCTTGGAAAAGAAAATGGCAACCCACTCCAGTACTCTTGCCTGGAGAATCCCATGGACAGAAGAGCCTGGAGAGCTACAGTCCATGTGGTCACAAAGAGTTGGACAAGTCTAAGAAACTAACATACATACATATATATATGCCTCCATTTTGTAGGGTATCATTAGCTAGTGTGGCAGGTGGCTTATAGCAAACCTTGTGAGACTCTTTTGGCTTTTATTACATAGGAATGTCTCTGCCAAGGGGCTTTACACTACTGCTTCTTCAGCATATCTTTGTGTGCATGATCAGGCTGCATAGACTGAGGTATGGTACCTTACCTCTGGACCATGATATCTTTTAGCACAGGCCCTGGGTCACTGGTCAATTTGAAGGATGGTATCACTCTACTCTGTGCCAACTATCACTGTACTCTCTACTTTCAAACTTGCTGTCCATTAATACTTTACTATCTCTTGATATGATATTTGAATGGTTTTCTGAATTTCTTATATATGATTAAAATTATAATAATAATCATGATTAGTCTATGGGCATTAAGATACATGTATTTTGTCGGTTCTCTTTATAACTGAACAAATTTTTATGGGAGCAAGTTCAAATAATGTGAGAGATCTGAATAACTGTAATTGGTAAGATAAAGCCAGTATCAAGGGAAATGTGACAGAGGCAGATGTTAAGTGAATCAAATGATCAACTGCATTCTGTTTTCCACTTGAGCAGCCCTACAGTTAATAAGTGCTTTTTATTGATGTGGTATATATTGGCAGTTACAAAGCTGTACAAAATATACCATTCAGAAAGAATGGAATTCTTTGTGACTAATGTTTTTGTTTTAGATTCCCTGTTTTTATGAAGTCATGGATAGTCAGTGTAAATAATTGTGTAGTAATTTGTTTCTATTTGGAATTTAGAGTGGGGATTATACTAAGGGTATGTGGCTCCAAACTATTGAAAATTCTCCTTAATGCCACTTTTTCTCTTTTGCTTTTGAATGCAAAGTTGAAAAAAAAGGCAAGACACGCATTAATCTATAAAAAAGACCAACAAGAACTAGTGGAAAAAATACAGGAATGAACAGAATGCAATCTTGTTTCATACATTTGATGGCCCTTTTGTGTGTGCATTTTCTTGCAATATTTGTTAGAAAGTAAAGTATCACATTTGTGTCAATTGACAACATGTTCAATGCATGGCAATTTTAATTTCAAGTATAATATGTTGATTTCTTTATCGAGTTATTTGGGAATCTCTTTGTTGAGCAAACTATTTTCCTTCACAATAAGATATATAACATTAAATTCTAGCCTGAAGCCTACTTCTTCCATATACTTTAAGCTCCCGAAATCTGATATAAATTCTGGCATAAGTTCTTGTTGGCATGATATGTTGTAATCATGTTGCCATTTGACTTCATTTTCTAAGCATATATGAGATAAGATATCATGAGTTGTTTTATGAAAGCATCTATTATTTTCTAGGTTATAGTCATATGGTTTGTGTGGGTTCTTTCTGACAAGATGGAAGGAAAGTGGAGACTCACAGTGAAAAGTGTTCAAAATTATAAACATGCTTGTTTAAGATACACTGAGTCTAGAGTGAATTACCAAAGGAATGATTTCTAGGTAGCAGAGAATGATGGTGAAGTTGGCAATCAATTAGGATAATGTGAAAAGTATAGTGGTAAGTGTGTAGAGTGAATTGATTGCTTGGTAATCCAACTACAGTACCTTTCATTTTCCCTGCTGAGTCCATGGAATCTCTTTTGAAATATAATTGTGATCAGTCACAAATATACCAGTTATCGTCTCTGATATTTAGTGTTGGGTTTCTCTTCAAAGAATGCCTGAAACAACTTATGAAGGAAAAACTTAGGATTGAGGTCATATGACCTGAGCCCAGTAAGTTGGTCAGATTTTCTGATGGCAAGCTACTGAGTAAAGCTCAAGAGGAAAGTCCTGCCAGAGACTGGGGGCAACCTTCCTAACTCCCAAGATGTTAATAGGAGTTAGGGTTCCGTCAGAGAAAAAACATGGTCCCTTTGAGCATATGGCCTTTGGAATGCTCTGCCATCCTATACACAGACTTTCCAGGACTAAGATAATATTCACTTTTCCATTCCTTAAAATATTTTATTTTTATTTAATTAATTAATTTGGCTCTGCTGGATCTTTGTTTCAGCATGTGGGATCTTTTTTTTTTTTTTTTTTTTTTAGGTGTGGCTTTCAAACTCTTAGCTGCCTCATGTGGAGTCTGGTTCCCCGACCAGGAATTGAAGGAAGTCCCTCTTCTCACTTTTTATACCAACAAAATGCATTTTCTTGTAGAAACTCTGGACAAGCAAGATTGTTATTTTCCAAGAGGATGGTCTTTCCTCTAAATTTCTACTTGTTTAATTCCAAATTTACCGCTTGAAGCCACTTCCTAAGCAAGAAGACAGAACTTCATGACACATTTTCCAAAAAAAAAAAAGCTAATTAATTAGTAATCACAAAAATTTCTTTAGTTCAGATAGATCTTCGTGACTCTCATGATGTAAATTACTAGAAATAATTGAGTTTATGGAAATGTAGTGTCTAGCAATTAAACAATTATATCACAAAACTATAGCTTTTTGTTTTTCCAAATCAAAACCTCAATAAAACAAGCAATCCTTTAAAGTGCCTTCAACTTCTGGGTCCCATGATTGATTTTTGAAGATTACTTATAATTTATATTTCACAATATTCAGTGACATAGGCAGATTTTGAGTCTTAAATGTTTCAATAATGACTTCATGTTACCTAATGGTTATTAATATGTAGTATAGTTTAACAGTATTATATCCTTTTAAAAGTAGTTTGAAGCTACTTTTTTAAATGAGTTTACCCAGTCATTTTGGTCCCTTCAACTTTATTCCACATAAAGTGAAATTTTGTTAGACATGAAGGATTATCTTCTCAAGATGATATTTTATTAAGTAAAGTAAACATGTTAATTTTCCAGCTATTCCCCGCCACCACCACCCCCCTCCACACACACACTCAGGGAGTATTTTAAATGGGTGAAAAAAGAGATTTATCTTTCTTTATGATTATGTTCTTCTCCAACGAACATGGGAATATTCATTTCTCTTCTTAGAAATGTTTCTGGATTTAATTCAGTAAGAAGATGTAATCATTTCTCATACTTATCTGTAAATTGCATTGAACTTTGTTGAGGGCACCTTAGGAAGTAATGATTTATATGCTTTCTAGATATTTATCTGCTTCTATAAGCATAGTTCTATTTTAGAAATGTTATTGAATTAATTCTGTAATACATAGAACAAAGAACAATAAATTCCATTGGTTAAGGTCTGTTTTTCAGCAATCTGATCTTGTTTTGAATGTTCTGCTCTATTATATAGGTATATGCAGGTATCATGCTGGTGATTTATTTTAAGATTTAAATAGACTCTAGGAAGAGTATTTGGAAAATGCTTATCTACTGAAAAGTGGCTGTTTTCCTGAATAAACATGTAGTTAAATTATCCATCCAATTTCAGAACTAGAGACACAGTACAACCTCAGGGAATATCGGTTGCTCTCTATTTCTCCATGCAGGGCTATTGAAATGAGAAGCTAGACTGAAGGTAGATGTTCAGAAAAGCTTCTTGTAATAGAAACAAAGGAAGGAGGTGAGAATTCTTTTGAGGGCTTTACCCTTTAGAGAAACTGAGAAATAAGTGGCCTTAAAAAAAGAGATACACAATAAAACTTTATTTAAAAAAAATGTCAATTTTGTGAAAAACCCAAACTTAATACTAAGGGAAAAAATATTCTGCCATGTGTGAAGTCCTATTTTCTATAGTCAGGTTTATATGCTTTCTTTATGGAATACTTGTTTTCCTTAAAAAAAAAAAAAAAGATTATCTCATTTTGTAAAAGAACATTTCTATTTGTGAGGTATAAATATGCTTACAGAAATATGCAAATATAATACAAGAATACTGAGGAAATGCAGAGGAACAATACAAAGGTAAGGTCTGATATCAGATATATATTTTAAAAACATTTTAAGATGAATTTGAAGAATGGAAGGGACATAGATTGGTGTGTTTTGGTGTGAGGAGTATGAGAGAAACAAACTGATGAGGTGATCTTTCTTTTAAAGAAGTACTCATTTGCAGTAATCCATCAAGAGAAATAGTTCCTTTTTGTTGGAAACTATTTGGTTATTTATTGCTGAATAACAAAGCATCCCCAAACTTATGGCTTTAACAAAAATGTATTATCTCTTGCGGTTCTGTATATTGACTAATAATTGTTGATCACTTGGCACATGGGATCTCATGCAATTACAAAAGGCTAGTGCTGGAATCATCTGAAGAACAGATGTCAAGATAGCTTCTTCACACATGTATCTAGAGCCTAGGTTGAGACAGCAGGAAAGCTGAGGGAAGGGTGGACATTTCTCTTTCCAAGTGGCCACTCCACGTGGTAGCATGGGTTTCATCCCAGCTTGGTGGAAGTCTTAGCCTACTCAGAATTTTTATGCAATAGTTGTTTCCCTTAGATCAAATGTTCCAAGATACAAGAAATGAAAGCTGCCAGTCTTTAAATTCCCAAGCTCAGAATCTGGCATAGTCACTTCCTCATATTTTATTATTCAAAATACAGAGTCTGCCAAAACTCAAGGGAAAAAACATGGACCATCCCTCTCAATCAGAGATATGTCAAAGAATTTGTGGCCATCATTAATCTACTATAGAAGTTATGCATGATAGGTTATATGGGTGCTTCTTATGTTTTCTTTGTTGAAATAGCAGAGGCTAGAAATTAAAGCCAGCAGATCTACTTCTGCACAGTTCAGTCACTCAGTCATGTCCAGCTCATTGAGACTCCATGGACTGCAGCATGCCAGGCTTCCCTGTTCACTACCAACTCCTGGGGCTTGCTCAAACTCACATCCATCAAGTCAGTGATGCCATCCAACAATCTCATTTCCTGTTGTCCCCTTCTCCTCCTACCTTCAGTCTTTCTGAGCATCAGGGTCTTTTCAAATGAGTCAGTTCTTCACATCAGGCCAGAGTATTAGAGCTTCAGCATCAGTCCTTCCAATGAATATCAGGAATGATTTCCTTTAGGATTGACTGGTTTGCTGTCCTTGCAATCCAAGGGATTCACAAGAGTCTTCTCCAACACCACAGTTCAAAAGCATCAATTCTTCAATGCTCAGCTTTCGTTCTACTCCAACTCTCACATCCATACTGACTACTGGAAAAAACCATAGCTTTGACTAACCAGACCTTTGTTGGCAAAGTAATGTCTCTGCTTATTTATTTATTTATTTTTATTAGTTGGAAGGTGCTTTTTAATATGCTGTCTAAATTGGTCATAGCTTTTCTTCCAAGGAGCAAGTGTCTTTAATTTAATGGCTGTAGTCACCATCTGCAGTGATTTTAGAGCTCAAGAAAATAAAGTCTGTCACTGTTTCCATTGTTTCCCCATCTATTTGCCGTGAAGTGACAGGACCAGATACCATGATTTTAGTTTTATGAATGTTGAGCTTTAAGCCAACTTTTTCACTCTCCTTTTTCACTTTCATCAAGAGGTTCTTTAGTTCTTCACTTTCTGCCATAAGGGTGGTGTCATCTGTGTATATGAGGTTATTGCTGTTTCTCCTGTCAGTCTAGATTCCAGCTTCTGCTTCATCCAGCCAGGCATTTTGCATGATGAATTCTGCATATAAGTTAAATTAGCAGGGTGACAATATACAGCCTTGATGCAATCCTTTCCCAATTTGGAAGCAGTCACCTGTTCCATGTCCAGTTCTAACTGTTGCTTCTTGACTAGCATACAGATTTTTCAGGAGGCAGATAAGGTGGTCTGGTATTCCCATCTCTTTCATAATTTTCCACAGTTTATTGTGATCCACACAGTCAAAGGCTTTGGCATAGTCAATAAAGCAGAAATAGATGTTTTTTTTTGGAATTCTCTTGCTTTTTCCATGATCCAGCAGATGTTGCCAATTTGATCTCTGGTTCCTCTGCCTTTTCTAAATCCAGCTTGAACATCTGGAAGTTCAGGGTTGACGTATTGCTGAAGCCTGGCTTGGAGAATTTTAAGCATTCTTTTGCTAGCATGTGAGATGAGTGCAATTGTGTGGTAGTTTGAACATTCTTTGGCATTGCCTTTCTTTGAAACTACAATGCATACTGACCTTTTCAGTCCTGTGGCTATGGTTGAGTTTTCCAAGTTTGTTGGCATATTTAGTGCAGCACTTTCACAGCATCATCTTTCAGGATCTGAAATAGCTCAACTGGAATTCCATCATCTCCACTAACTTTGTTCGTAGTAATGCTTCCTAAGGCCCACTTGACTTCACATTCCAGGATGTCTGGCTTTAGGTGAATGATCACACCATCATGATTGTCTGGGTCATGAAGATCTTTTTTGTATAGTTCTTCTGTGTATTCTTGCCACCTCTTCTTAATATCTTCTGTTTCTGCTAGATCCATACCATTTCCATTCTTTATTGTGCCCATCTTTGCATGAAATGTTCCGTTGGTATCTCTACTTTTCTTGAAGAGATCTCTAGTTTTTCCCCATTCTATTGTTTTCCTCTATTTCTTTGCACTGATCACTGAGGAAGGCTTTTTTATCTCTCCTTGCTATTTTTTGGAACTCTGCGTTCAAATAGGTATACCTTTCCTTTTTCTCCTTTGCATTTCACTTCTCTTCTTTTCTCAGCTATTTCTAAGGCCTCCTCAGACAACCATTTTGCCTTTTTGCATTTCTTTTTCTTGGAGATGGTCTTGATTACTGCCTCCTGTATTATGTCACAAACCGCCATCCATAGTTCTTCTGGCACTCTGTCTTTTAGGTTTAATTCCTTAAATCTCCTGTATACTCATAAGGAATTTGACTTAGTTCCCACTTGCATGGTCTTGTGGTTTTCCCTACTTTCTTCAATTTAAGTCTGAATTTGCCAATAAAGAGTTCATGATCTGAGCCACAGTCAGCTCCCGGTCTTGTTTTTGCTGACTGGTGATCTGGTGGTGTGCAGATCTATGGTATATTCACAAGATGGAGGAGCAGAAGGATACGCACTCATCTTCTCCTGCAAGAATTCCAAAATTACAACTCACTGCTGAACAACTATTGACAGGAGAATTTTGGATCCCACCAAAGAAAGATACCCCACATACAAGGACAAAGGAGAAGCACCAGAAAGATAGTAGGAGGGGTGAAATCACATTTAGAATCAAACCCAGATAGTAGGAGGGGTGAAATTGCACTTAGAATCAAACCCTATACCTGCCAGAGATGCTCAGAGGACTCAAACAAAGCTTTGTGCACACCGGAAGACCCCACAGAGACTGAGCCAGACCGGCCTTTGAGAGTTTGAGTGTCTCCTGCAGACATATGGGTCAGCAGTGGCCTGCCGCAGGGGCAGGGGCTCTGGGTGCAGCAGGCCTCTAGGTGTGGCATAAGCCCTCTTGGAGGAGGTCACCATTAACCCCACCATAGAGCCACTGAGCAGACAATCCACAAACTACAGATCAGTTATACCAAAAAAATTCTCGCAGTGTTAAATTCTAGGATGAACAACAGATTTCCCAATCTGGGGATCTAGCAAAGGGACTGAGAACCTCCAAGGAATTTGACTTTGGAGGCCAGTGGGATTTGACTGCAGAACTTATACAGGACTGGGGAAACACCCTTGGAGGGCACAAACAAAACCTTGTGTGCACCTGGACCCAGGAGAAAGGAGCAGTGACCCTACAAGAGCCTGACCCAGACTTGCCTGTGAGTGTCCAGGGTGTTTACTATGACCAGTGCATTCTCTTGGCAAAACTCTGTTAGCTTTTGCCCTGCTTCAGAAAAGTACCATAGACATCACAATTATAAGTCATATTCTGTTTGTGTTCACTAAGGTTGATGACTGTTTAAAGATGACATTTTTAAAGTGAAGACAATTGTAAAGACATTGAACACACAGGAGGTGCAATTACAAATGCTAACTTTATTCAACCTGTGTCATTCCATTTGAATTTTCTTAAAGCAAAATTGAGTTCATCTTAAGACTCAACTGGGCCAGTCTTAAGCCTTGACTATAAGCTCCAGTTCTTGGTTTTAGGATCTGAAAGTGATAGGTTGTGGTGGGGTTGAGTAGGGGAAGAGGTTGGCAAAGAAAATTCTTCAGGAAACAGGAAGGCTTAATTTTCAATAAGTGAGGTAGTTGATTTCCATGGAAGCTGGTTTGGGTGGTGAATCTCACTGGGTGTGTGCTTGTGTGGCTCCATGCACAGATATTTAGAAAAGGATGTAAGTAAGAGTGAGATGGTGTTAATACAAGTTGGAAAGATCAGTACAGGTCTGGTGGAACAAAAGAGATACCTTAGGGTCACTGGTGTTGATTTTATGCCATGAGTACTCTGAGGCTCATACAACTCATGTAGCTTGCCTAATGAGGGACAAGTATGTATACACTAACATTCACAGTTGCAAGTGACACCAAGCTAAACTGAATTTAAAACTGGAAACACCCTCTTCCAACAACACAAGGGAAGACTGTACACATGGACATCACCAGATGGTCGACACTGAAATCAGATTGATTATATTCTCTGAAGCCAAAGATGGAGAAGTTCTATACAGTCAGGAAAAACAAGACCAGGAGCTGACTGTGGCTCAGATCATGAACTCCTTATTGCCAAATTCAGACTGAAATTGAATAAAGTAGGGAAAACCACTAGACCATTCAGGTATGACCTAAATCAAATCCCTTATGACTATACAGTGGAAGTGAGAAATAGATTTAAGAAACTAGATCTGATAGACGTAGTGCCGCATGAACTATGGATGGAGGTTTGTATTGTACAGGAGACAGGAATCAAGACCATCCCCAAGAAAAAGAAATAAAGCAAATGCAATAAAGCAAAATGGCTGTCTGAGGAGGCCTTAAAAATAACTATGAAAAAAAAAGGGAAGCAAAAAGCAAAGGAGAAAAGGAAAGATACACCCATTTGAATACAGAGTTCCAAAGAATAGCCAGGAGAGATAAGAAAGCCTTCCTCAGTGATCAATGCAAAGAAATAGAGGAAAACAATAGAATGGGAAAGACGAGGATCTCTTCAAGAAAAGTAGACATACCAAAGGAATATTTCATGCAAATATGGGCACAATAAAGGACAGAGATGGTACGGACCTAACAGAAGAAGATATTAAGAAGAGGTGGCAAGAACACACATAAGAACTATACAAAAAAAATCTTCACGACCCAGATAATCACGATGGTGTGATCACTCACCTAGAGCCAGACATCCTGGAATGTGAAGTCAAGTGGGCCTTAGGAAGCATCACTACGAACAAAGCTAGTGGAGGTGATAGAATTCCAGTTGAGCTATTTCAAATCCTAAAAGATGAAGCTGTGAAAGTGCTGTACTCAATATGCCATCAAATTTGGAAAACTCAGCAGTGGCCACAGGACTGGAAAAGGTCAGTTTTCATTCCAATTCCAAAGAAAGGAAATGGCAAAGAATGCTCAAACTACCACACAATTGCACTCATCTCACACGCTAGTAAGTTAATGCTTAAAATTCTCCAAGCCAGGCTTCAGCAATACATCAACCCTGAACTTCCAGATGTTGAAGCTGGTTTTAGAGAAGACAGAGGAACCAGAGATCAAATGGCCAACATCACTGGATCATCGAAAAAGCAAGAGAATTCCAGAAAAAACATCTATTTCTGCTTTATTGACTATGCCAAAGCCTTTGACTGTGTGGATCACAATAAACTGTGGAAAATTCTGAAAGAGATGGGAATACCAGGCCACCTGACCTGCCTCTTGAGAAACCTGTATGCAGGTCAGGAAGCAACAGTTAGAACTGGACATGGAACAACAGACTGGTTCCAAATAGGAAAAGGAGTACGTCAAGGCTGTATATTGTCACCCTGGTATTTTAACTTATATGCAGAGTCCATCATGAGAAACGTTGGGCAGGATGAAGCACAAGCTGGAATCAAGATTGCCGGGAGAAATATCAATAACCTCAGATATGCAGATGACACCACCCTTATGGCAGAAAGTGAAGAGGAACTAAAAAGCTTCTTGATGAAAGTGAAAGAGGAGAGTGAAAAAGTTGGCTTAAAGCTCAACATTCAGAAAACATGACCAGAGGTCATGGCCTCTGGTCCCATCACTTCATGGCAAATAGATAGGGAAATAGTGGAAACAGTGGCTGACTTTATTTTTCTGGCCTCCAAAATCACTGCAGTTTGTGTTTGCAGCCATGAAATTAAAAAATGCTTACTCCTTGGAAGGAAAGTTATGACCAACCTAGACAGCATATTAAAAAGCAGAGACATTACTTTGTCAACAAAGGTCTATCTAGTCAAGCTATGGTTTTTCCAGTGGTCATGTATGAATGTGAGAGTTGGACTATAAAGAGTGCCGAAGAATTGATGCTTTGGAAATGTGGTGTTGGAGGAGACTCTTGAGAGTCCCTTGGACTGCAAGGAGATTCAGCCAGTCCATCTTAAATGAGATCAGTCCTCGGTGTTCTATGGAATGACTGATGTTGAAGCTGAAAGTCCTTTTGGCCACCTGATGCAAAGAGCTGACTAATTTGAAAATACCCTGATGCTGGGAAAGTTTGAGCACAGGAGGAGAAGGGGACGACAGAGGATGGGATCATTGGATGGCATCACCGACTCAATGGACATTGGTATGGGTGGACTCCAGGAGTTGGTGATGCACGGGGAGGCCTGGCGTGCTGCATGGTGCAGTTCATGGGGTCCAAAGAGTCCAAAGGGTCCAAAGAGTGACACGACTGTGCCACTGAAATGAAGTGACTGAACTGAACTGAAAAGTGGTATAAAAGGATATATTTTCTAATTCTTATTTCAAGTCTGAATTAGGAAAACAAAAATCTGGAGTTGACCTTTTGCTGTATTGCCTTCCAAATACCTTGGCTGAAGCTTTGGTCTTTTTTCCTGAATTAATCTGAAAATTATATTTAAAATATTGTGCTTCTCCACCTCTTCCTCACCCCTTTGTAATTTGTCAAAAAGAAAAAAACAAAAAGGATCATATTAGATGTTTGTGTTCCTGTGGTTGAAAGGAGTAAGAATCAGGGGAGGACTTAATGTATCCATGTGCTTTGCTGTGCATAGTTAGAATGTATCCATGTGCTTTGCTGTGCGTAGTCAGTTAGTAGTATCCAACTCTTTGTGATCCTATGGATTGTAGCCCTCCAGGCTTCTTTGTTTATTAAAATGACCTTAACAAATGGCATAATAGAAAAATTACTTCAGACATCACCTTTGGTCTATTTAGCCAGTTCCAGAACCAAATGATTTTAATCACAGTCTGGATTTTCTCTCCATTATTTTTGTTAGTCTTATGATCTGTTGTTGCCTTGGTACTATGGCAAAAACAAGGAAGAGAACAAACAGAAAATAAACAAAAGGAGATTGGATTCTGAGATACATCTTTAAGTGTTCATTCTCAGCTTAATGTCTGACAACCAGATATATCTTTTGTTAACTCAATTTCAGCAAAAGATTTAAAAAAAAGCTGATTATCAATTTATTGAAAAGGTTGATTTAGGCATCGGCAATGGTGACTTCCACCTTGACCCCTGGCTCAGTACTGATGGAAGTGATCTGCTTGTCGGTTTCAGAAGGGCTGTGCAGGTCAAAGAGTTGCTTGTGGATCCTCATTTGGAATTGATCCCAAGTCTTAGAACCTTCACCACAAGAGTCTTGGTAGGCATGCAAACTGGTCCTTTCACTTTGAGATTCTTTTCCTTCGCGACTCTGATCAGGTCAGCACACACCTTCCCCAGACACTTCACGTTGTGGCTGGAGAGGGTGATTCTAATCCAGTGACCTGGAGCGGTGATCCTAATCCAGTGGATCCTCTGGCTCCAGAGGAGTCTTGCCGGTGTCTTTAAAGGCCATGGCTGCCGTGTGACTTCCTGATTAACTCATTCCTCAGCGAGAGCGACCAGCAGTGAGTCAGGAGCAGGAGCAGGCAGTATGGAGCGCCACTGCAGCGGCGACTGCATCTTCCTCAAAGAGCTCAGTGAAAGGTTTTATTTGAGAGATTTTCCTAGAGAATTTAAGCATGTAACTGCTAGAGTACTTGATGGATAATCAGATAAAATAAATATGTAAAGGAATTAAAAAGAAAGAAGAATAGATATCAGATCTATTTTTTTAAAAGCTGGTTAACCCTCTCTTGAAAAAGCTAATTCATGGCTTCTCCTTTGATAAATGCATTAAAATTTGGCTTCTGGCTTAAAATGCAAGTTAATGAAAAATGAAATATATTCCTGATAATGCAAATATGCTTGATGAACTAATGACTCTTTGTGACAACCTTTAAATAAAGCTTATTGTAAGAACTTTTTGATATTTTTTCCTAACCATTTACTCATTGCTTATATGTACCTACTTCCATCAGATTTGGGATGAGGTGTCATACTAATATTAATAGATATAGCTTAAAAAATTAGTGTAAGAGGGGCAACTGACACCTACAATATCTACAATATCATATATATGATGTTGTATATATGAGTGGAAACACTTAATTTTGTTCTTTTATAGTCCTTCTGGATATACTTTTTCTCCATTTGGAAGTAACGTCCAACTCAATATACTGTGTTATTCATGATCATGAGAAATCAATCTGGCTATTGCAAGGGAAAATCCTTCTTTTGGATCAGATAAGTGACAATATCTTCACAGTTTGCTGAGAACAGTCCTGGTTTATATCTCTTGTCCTAATGTATTTAACTGACTACATTAGAAAAGACCCTGATGCTGGTAAAGATTGAAGGCAGGAGAAGGGGACGACAGAGGATGAGATGGTTAGATGGCATCACCGACTCGATGGACATGTGTTTGAACAAGCTCTGGGAATTGGTGGTAGACAGGGAAGCCTGGTATGCTGCTGTCCATGGGGTTGCAAAGAGTTCAACACGACTGAGCAACTGAACTGAACTAAACATAATTAATAGTGTCCTCCTTGACTGTCAGAAGTGCCCCACTTTGATCAATACTTGGTCACCCTAATTATACACTAATCCCAATGCATTAAGCCATTTATTAAACACCTTGCTGTTCATGCTGTTTCATGATACATTCATTATACTAAGAAATGGCAGAGAAAGAACCTCTGCCCTCTGGAAACTTGATGTCTAAGAAACAGTACTACTGTGAGCACACATATAAGAGATCAAGTACCTCAACAAACAGCAACTCAAATACACTCAAAGTGTGCATGCCGTCTTCTTCAGAAACATTTTTCTCCAGGAGAAAGAGGAGGGCCCTGAGTGAGAGAATGTAAGGGTTCCATATAGGAATAATATGGTGAAGATAGGCTCTCAGCCTTTTCCTAATTTATCTCGAATGACCATTTGAAAAAGGCCATTTCATTTATTTTTTTGGCAAATCATACTATGGGTTGCCTTCCATAAGTAAAAAGGGAAGCTAGTTTGATCTCCACTAGAATTTCTTTGTCCACCCACTGTACTACTGGAAACTGTCCACAAATCAGGATTGAGCTTGCCTATGTGAAGAATAGACTCAACAACCATTTGCCCAAATTGTTTTTTAGTACTTTCTCACAGAGCATCTGAGGTAAAAACATATTGAGTCTGGAATGATCAACTTTATCCCAAAGGACTACATTAGCAACATGATATTGCTTTGAATACATGTATTTTTTAAAAAGATCTTTAATTAGCTTGATACCTTCTGACATTGACTGAGAAGTGAATGTTAAACTATCTATGTATTCTTTAGAACAAGACAGCTGTATGAACCAGTGAATTGTACAGTGATTTGGAAAACAGGCTAAGAGTATATTCTTGTGAAGTTCTACACACTATTCACCTGCCCCTGGCTCTAGAGCTATGGCAAGAAAGAAGAAGTGATAACTCTATTTCCCTAACTGGAGAGGGAGAGAGAATTTATGGGAACAGTGGAACATGAGGTTTTGAATATATGCACACAAGAAATATGTATCATTAAAATTAGATTTTGGAAACATTCCTCAAAGTCTATGAGAAAGTCTTGTTTGTAAGACAGTAGAGAGGAGTTAGAACCTCAACCTTAACATGGAAGATTATCAATATCCTCTAGTCTTCATAGGATCCAGACATATTTGTAGCTGCTTGCAGGTATTTTATGCTTCTGTTTCTTTTGCTGTTGAGTAAATCAGATTATTTATCTGTAATGCGATGTTGCATATAAAGGTCTTGGATATTGTAAAACTGCATTTATTGAAAGTTACCAGATACTAGAGTGTTTGGGCTATACTGAATTTTTCAAGGTAAATGAAAGTTTTGGATTAAACCCAATTAGGCATAACTGCAGTTCCCTCAAAACACCATAATTGGTTATACTTCTTAGATTTTGTTATTTCCTCTACTTGGAATTTCTTCTTGGCTACCTGGAAAACCCCTCTTCGTCTTTCTAGACTTAACTCTATGGTCTCTTCATCTTTGAAGACAACACTGACTTCCTCCCAACTCTCCTCACCTCCATCTTCTAAGTAGATGTGATCTCTCTTTCTTTTACCTGTATAGCTGTCTACCCTACTAGAAGGTAAGCTCCTTGAAGGACGAGACCTAGCAGTGACTGGCATATAATAGAGAATCAATAAATGGGTGGGTTTATGAATGAAATAATAAGAGTCTCAAAAGACTTAATGATATGTTCATGTGGAGGCCACTGGGCCTCTTAAGGATATGAACATTCCTGTAAAATTCAAGTTTTCTCCAGAAAACTAGTTGACCTGTCCAAAGTCAGCCCATATTGCTACCTCCATGTCTAGGTAGAAAAGTCTGCACTGTGCTTAACTCTTAACAAGCAAGGCATGAAGCCAGCTCCCTTTACTCCCTACTGATTTTGCATAATGAGACTATATAACGAAATTTTAAAATTGGCTTTCACCCCGCTCCCCACTCATGAAGGCTGTTAATGGTCAGACATCCCAAACCTTTTCTTGAATTCTTTGTCTTAATCTCTGAGCTGAACATTTTCTTTTGTTCTTTTTATCTAATTTCCCCCTGCAGGCACTCTGTTGATGATAATGTGGGAAATATATTTAAGAAAATGATACTCTCCTATTAGCACTGTAGTCAAAGAATTATTATGCTTCTTTTCCTGCTATTGACTTCTTTTTTGGTAGATATTTTTGTGTGATGTAAGATTAATAATCAGAATATACTTGTTTATTATCATGTTTTTGTGTTTTTCCCCTCCAGCAGAAATATCAGCATAAATGCTAAGTGATCTGAATTAAATAGCTTAAGTAGTAATATTGCTATTCCAATTGCTTGTCATTACCCAGGAGGTTATGGATACAGCTGACTATACAGCACTACCTGAGTCATACACTTTACATTTGCAATCAGCCTATTATAGATGAACTGTGAAAATTGGAGAGGGCTTTTTATGACAATTGGAAGACGTTTTCCTTGAAGTAAGTAAGACCCTTGAGAGAGCTTGAATTACTTGTCTGTAATTTTGTTATAAGATTTAATGCTATTTATTTAACTTGAAGTTTATTGCTCCTGAATATATTTCCCTATGTCTTTCTATTGAGTGACATATGTGCTATAGTCTCAATAATATTTTTACTTTGAATATTATTATACATTTTATTTTGATTGTTCTCAGCTTCAAAAAAATTATCTTCCCTTACAGAATGATCTATAGAAAAAGGAAACTACCCCTGGATTTTAAATTAAGATTATGAATGGAAATATAAAAGGCAGTCTCTCTGATTCCACCTGGTTCTTTCTGTGTTCTGAGGAAAACTGTCCCAACATTTCAGGTATTCACTGTGAATCTGTAGGTGATGTGTCCAGAATTTTATGCCATGTAATTATGTGTTCCCGTGCCTTCCTTCTTACCTTTACAGCCTTTTCCTGGTTTGGCTGGTCTCCTCATTGCTCACTGAATGTATGCGTGCTTTAGTCATGTTCAACTGTTTGCAACCCTATGGACTATAGTCCGTGGAGATGCTTCAGTCGAGAATACTGCAGTGGGTTGCTAGTATCCCAGGGGATCTTCCCCATCCAGGGATCGAACCCATGTCTCCTGTGGCTTCTGAACTGCAGGCAGATTCTTTACCACTGAGCCACCAGGGAGGGCCTGCTCGCTGAATACCTCATGCTTATTCATTCTTTTATGTCCTTGTGCAGACCATTTCTCTGCCTAGAATATTCTTTCTCCTCACAACCTATCCAGATTCCCATAGTCACACAGTTATTAGGTGACAGAACTGGAGCCAGAACCTATTTCTGTTTTCTTCCAATTTAATTCCATAAATATAAATTTGGCATCTAAATGCAATGGACTATGCCAAATCTTACTTTGTCTGTTTGGTTTCGTTTCTACCTAGAAGGAAATGTAGGCCAGAAATGGAGGCTTCTCAGTTACATACCTTGACTTCTGTTGCAAGGATATTTATATAAACACTGCTCACACTGAATGAGATCTAAGCATCATACTAAATTTTCAGCAAACAAAATGTAACAAATGATATTATTTATTTTATACCAAGATAAATACTGCACTTTGCATAGAAGCAGGCTTAGTAATTTAGGTATCCTACTTTTAGAGACCCAGGTGTCAAAAATTTAAGCTTACCAAAGAGATAAATAAAGAAAAGATTGTTCCCATTGCAGACAGATTCTTCAACTTAAAAATGGATCCACTGCACGGTTCCTTTAAAGAGGTTCTCCCTTCATACTTTTAAGTATATGTTTCTTGATCATTGACTACTTATTAGAAAAAAACACAACTGAGGAGCAGAAAGACAAATGGCTGAAGTGTTAGGAATTGCTGCTAGGTAATGATCATTGAATTGAGGATATAACACTAAGATATTATAATGTAAGTTTGTGGGCAACATAGAGTTTGATTTGTATAAATTTGAATTCAGACAGTAATTTTCAAAAATGCATATCCAGCATAGAGAAGCACCCTGGACTTATATAATAAAAAATTGTAGAGCAGAGGTTCTTAGTTTATACAGACTCTTGAGGGGAAGATGTTCTATGAATGAGTGTGACAGAAAAATATTTCTGCAACATTACTGCATTAAAACCACTACAAAACTCACTGACTTAAAAACAATAATCACTTATTCTCCTTTTTACATTTGTAAGTCAACTGGAGGTTGGCTGATCTAGGCTGGGCACAACTGGGCTTAGCTCCAAGTGACAGGTTGAGCTCAGGTTTACTAGACATATTTCTAATCCATCTTGGACCAAAAGGCCACCTGGGACATTTTCTTCTCATGGTAATGGAAGGAATGCCAGAGGGATAAGCAGAAGTATGTAGTGGCTCTTAAAGACCATATTTGAAAATTGTGTTATACTCCTTATATTGGACAAAGCAAATCACATGGCCAAGGCCAACAAAAATGGGCAAGGAAATATTCTCTGCTTTGAGTCAGAGGAGGAGCTACAAAGTCCTTTGGCAAAGAACATCGATGTAGGGAAAGAAGGATTGGCAGAAATGATGCAGTCTATAACATGGGACTTCAGGGAGAACCAAAAGGCCCTGAACTTGTTTTTTAAAATGTTGAATTTTACAGAGCTATTTTTCTAGGGAGGAAGTTCTTATTGTTCATCAGATTCTCAAGGAGGGATTGGAATTCCATCCATTTCCACTTGAGAACCACTTACTCTAAGGTCCTTTGTTATTCATTTGTTTCATTGTGTTAACATGCCCCAGTTAACGACCCAGGATTTTTCTGAGTATATTCTAATTTTCAGGTAATAGGAGAGTCAGTCCCTTTCCATCTGGTTATGTATTTTAAGAGCCTACTTGTTTGCCAAGGCTCTATTCAGCACCCAGTAACCCTTCTTTGCCCAAAACTAAGTTGCCATTTTGTCCCATATACAGTCAGCAAAAACAAGACCAGGAGCTGAGTGTGGTTCAGATCATGAACTCCTTATTGTCAAATTCAGACTGAAATTGAAGAAAGTAGGGAAAACCACTAGACCATTCAGGTATGACCTAAATCAAATCCCTTATGACTATACAGTGGAAGTGAGAAATAGATTTAAGGGGCGAGATATGATACAGTGCCTGATGAACAATGGATGGAGGTTCATGACATTGTACAGGAGACAGGGATCAAGACCATCCCCAAGAAAAAGAAATGCTAAAAAGCAAAATGGCTGTCTGAGGCAGCCTTACAAATAGGTATGAAAAGAAGAGAAGCAAAAAGCAAAGGAGAAAAGGAAAGATATACCCATTTTAATGCAGAGTTCCAAAGTATAGCAAAGAGAGATAAGAAAGCCTTCCTCAGTGATCAATGCAAAGAAATAGAGGAAAACAATAGAATGGGAAAGACAAGAGATCTCTTCAAGAGAAGTAGAGATACCAAGGGAACATTTCATGCAAAAATGGGCACAATAAAGGACAGAGATGGTACAGATCTAACAGAAGCAGAAGATATTAAGAAGAGGTGGCAAGAACACACATAAGAACTATACAGAAAAGATCTTCACAACACAAATAATCACGATGGTGTGATCACTCACCTAGAGCCAGACATCCTGGAATGTGAAGTCAAGTGGGCCTTAGGAAGCATCACTACAAACAAAGCTAGTGGAGGTGATGGAATTCCAGTTGAGCTATTTCAAATCCTAAAAGATGATGCTGTGAAAGTGCTCCACTCAGTATGCCATCAAATTTGGAAAACTCAGCAGTAGCCACAGGACTGGAAAAGGTCAGTTTTCATTCCAATTCCAAAGAAAGGCAATGCCAAAGAATGCTCAAACTACCCCACAAGTGCACTCATCTCACATGCTAGTAAAGTAATGCTTAACATTCTCCAAGCCAGGCTTCAGCAATGCGTCAACTGTGAACTTCCAGATGTTCAAGCTGGTTTTAGAGAAGGCAGAGGAACCAGAGATCAAGTTGCCAACGTCTGTTGGATCACTGAAAAAAGCAAGAGAGTTCCAGAAAAACATCTACTTTTGCTTTATTGACTATGGCAAAGCCTTTGACTGTGTGGATCACAATAAACTGTGGAAAATTCTGAAAGAGGTGGGAATACCAGGCCACCTGACCTGCCTCTTGAGAAACCTGTATGCAGGTCAGGAAGCAACAGTTAGAACTGGACATGAAACAACAGACTGGTTCCAAATAGGAAAAGGAGTACATCAAGGCTGTATATTATCACCCTGGTATTTTAACTTATATGCAGAGTACATCATGAGAAATGCTTGGCTGAATGAAGCACAAACTGGAATCCAGATTGCCAGGCGAAATATCAATAACCTTAGATATGTGGATGACACCACCCTCATGGCAGAAAGCAAAGAACTAAAGTGCCTCTTGATGAAAGTGAAAGAATGTGCTTGGACTTGATAACAATCTCAGGCAAGTAAATTAAATCCCTTGCATCTTAGTTTCCTTACCTGTAACCTAGGACTGACCATTCCCATGCTACAAGGTCATTGTGAGGATTAAATACCACAAAGTGTGTATAGTACATGTCACATGTTAGGCACCCAACAAGTGCTAGTCCTTCTTATTTCCATGATTGCTTATGTTGTATTGATACTTTTATCTTTGCTCTGTAATTTAAATAGCATCTCCCTGTCCTGTGTGATATTAACAAAGAAATTTCTGAATCCTATTCCTTCTTATTCTTTGACTCTTGAGAACAATACTTAGCTATTCTCTTGTATCATCAGATTCTAGACCCAGGATCAAGCTGCATTTATATTTGCCATTTCCATGAATTTTTCTTCAATCTTTCTCTCCTGCTATGAACATTATGGAAGTGAAGTAGTGACTTGTTTTCCAGGAGGGAACTGCCAAAGCCAAAAAGAAACTGAAGTTTGTCTTCCTAGCCACTTTGTCCCTTCACATAACAGAGATGGGAGAGGTGAAAAATAATTCTTTGTAAATAAAGTACTTTTTGACACAGTAGATTAAGCAATAATGGAAAAAGTTCTAAGATGTTGTTTTTCACAAATTACCACTGTTAACCTCTAAATTACATCAGCCAAGACAAATTTTTTGTTCTCTGAACTCTGACACAGATTGCGTGAGACCTCATAGGGAGTAAGAAAAGCATTTCTGTAAGTTAGTAAGAATTAGTCTATTTTGAATCCTATTTCAACCAGTGAAGATTCTGTTATCTTTGAAAATTCTATCTGGATATAAAATGCAGTACTCCAATATGTTAAGAATTTAATTATCTTCTAAAAACTCTCTTAGCTTCAAGTTAACACTAAATGACATTCAAGTTAGCACTAAATGACATTGCATTTCCAGAATGGCAGCTCTGTAATTAATGAATAATTTTATGATATGTCCTATCTATTCTATAAATATTATTCATACTATAGATAACTGCCCATTCTTACTTTGACCAATGTAAATTAAAATGTCAGTTTAATAATCTTAAATGCCTTTATATGTTATTTATTAAATTCTAGTGAGAAAGGCAATTAAGAAATAGAAAATAATAGAAGAAAACAGATTATAAATTTTATTTAATAGTAAATGTTCTGGAGGAGATAAGCTGATGACCAAGTATACACACTATCCAAAGGAACTGAAAAGGCTATTCTTTAAAAGAGCATCCATATATTTTAAAATTGGTGTGAGGTAATTTAGTTAAATACTATATAATTAGAAGTTAAATACTGCTCAGCAAGTTCATTGTTCTACTAGAGTTGTTGCTCTTTTTTTTTTTTTTTTTAATATTTGCTTCTTTGGCAGGTGAGGGGCCTTAAAGGTTGATCATATTCAGTACAATACTCCAAATATTTTTATTCCAGTATGGATTTACTACTAATTTGTGTCTTTAAAGGAGAGATGTGAGCTAATTTAAGGGCTCTTATTTAGAAAAGCCTTGGTAGTAACCAGTTGTGGTAAAAATTTCCTTTTCATTAAATGTTGTTAGCTCAGTAATTAGCACACTAAATTGTCAACTTTATATATGTTGGCAAGATATTATTCTTTCTCCTCTTCTCAGTAATTCTAATTCTTGAAAGATGTGTTCTTTAAAAAAAAATTAAAACTTTCTAACATGAGTCTCCATTGGAATTTCAATAGAAATGAATTCTAGAAACACTTAGAAATACAAACACCATAGTAAAAGCTAAAGAACTAACTCTCTTAGAAGATGATTGAGCCAGCTTGTAGCAAAGGACAAATAGTGGGTGTCCTCTAGGATTCCTGGACTCTTTAATGTCAGTTATGTTATCCCTATTTTTCAGATATTGACAACAAAACACAGAAGGATTAGTGTTTTTTCTGTTCTGAGTCATACAACTAGTGAGTGTCAAAGCTAGGATAAAAACTCAGAACATTTGGACTCTAAAACTTTCATTTATTGTGTAGATTGTTGAATTCAAGGAGAGGAAGATGGTTGAGTCAGAAAATTGCTCAAAATTTCATGTGTATTCTTGCCTTCAATTTGCAAATGCTCTTCTCTTTATATACTCTACTATTACCAACTAATGGCCATTGTTGACAGTTACTGGGTACTTTGTTCTTCTTTTGCCAGTACTGCTCTAAATTTAAAAGTACTTCTCTGAACATATTTTAAATATTTGAATTTTCCTTTTGTATGTGGTCAGCATAGCAAACTTGCATTTTTAGAACCTGATCAAGTGATATCTTGGGTTTTTTATTTCTCTTTTCTTCCTAAAGTTTTTTTTTTTTTTAATGTTCTAACCCTCCCGAATCTCTTGGCATGTCATCCTATATACCCACCCACACATATAATTTATGAGTCTACTACATACACACACACAAAGAATGGGAATGACTGGGAGGGTGTTTTCTTTGAATAATTTCCTTGCAATCTTATATTTCTAAGACCAATCATGAGGTTTATTGACCTAGGCAGGGGTAACAAAGTGACTAAGGCATACATAAATAATATTAGGAATGAAAATAATAATGCAATGATAAATTTTTTAAAAGGTTTGAAAATATCAGAAGAGCATATTATGGAGCAAGTTTATACAGATAAAACTGAAAACAAATGAAATGAACATATTAATCAAATTTATCAGGAAAAATTAGAAAACATTAATAAACCAATATGCTTAAATATATTGAATTAGTATTAAACATTGAGGGAAATCCCAGGTGGCATAGTGGTAAAGAGTCTGCCTGCCAATGTAAGAGACATAAGAGTTATGGTTCAATCCCTCGTTGGGAGGATCCCCTGGAGTAGGAAATGGCAACACACTCCAATATTCTTGTCCAGAAAATTTGATGAACAAAAGAGCCTGGCAGGCTCCAGTCCATGGGATCGAGTCAGATACTACTGATCAACTGAGCTCGCAGATAATAAAAGCTAAGCACCTTCCCTCCTCCAAAAAAAAAAAAAAAAAAAGACTCTAGGTCCAGATGATTAAATGATTTTACTGGCAAATTTACCCTAACTTTCAAGGATCAAACAATCCAAATCACATTAACAATTTCAGAAAATGGAAAAAAGAAAGCCACTGAACTCACTTTATGAGGCCTTGACCATAAAACCAGGAAAGGACAGAAGCAGAAGAGAAAAGCATAGTCTAATCTCACTTATAAACATGGGTGGAATGTATGAAATAAGAACCATGAGACAGTTATTGTTTGGGACCAAATCCTAAGGGTCATCTTTAATTCTTCCTTTTCCCCTTTGTATCCCTTATGTAGTGAACCAATTGGCAAGTTTTATTGACTCAATCTGGTAAACAAATCCCAAATCTGTTTTATTAGTTTTCTACTATTGCAACAACAGGCCAAGCCATGTCTCAGTGCAGTGGCTTACTTATTCACCTTTCCACTCCTGTCCTAAATTGTCCTTTAAAAAGATAAACTAGATCATGTCATTCCTGGATCAAAACACTGTAAAGATTTTCTGTGATCCATAGAATAAAATTCAAACCTCTCACCATAATCTACATGTCCCTGTATAATCTGACATCTACTTACCTCTTCAACTTCATTGCCTACCAGTCTTCTGGCTCACTCTACTCTAGGTATGCTGATACTCTTCCTGTTATTTGAAAAGACCAAGCTTGTTTCCCATTGAGAGGTTTGACATTTTCTGTTCCCTCTGCACAGAATACTCTTCCTATAGCTATATACAGAATAATTTCATTCTCATCTTTCAAGCCTCTGTTTAAAATTCACCACCTCAGAGAAATCTTCCCTAACCTATCTTACCATTTCTTCATTCTCTTTCCCTCATTCCCTCCCTCTGTATACTCTTAGTTGTGCTCGTATTTCTTCATATGGCTTGTCAGTACCTAAAATTGCAATTTTCAAATCTTTTAGAAGTTCATTCTCCTTTTCCCTCACTAGAATCTAAGCTCCAGGAGGACACAGAATTTCTTCTTGTTTTCTGCTGTATTTCTACACCCAGAAGAGGTCCTGGTAGTATGTATTGAATGAATAAATCTAGTGCCTAATTCAGGGGGCTTCCCTGGTTACTCAGATGGTAAAGCATCTGCCTGTAGTGTGGGAGACCTGGGTTCGATCTCTCGGTTGGGAAAATCCCTTGGAGAAGGAAATGGCAACCCACTCCAGTACTCTTGCCTGGAAAATTCCATGGACTGAGGAGCCTGGTAGGCTACAGTCCATGGGGTTGCAAAGAGTCGAACACGACTGAGCGACTTCACAGGTCACGGGCCAGTGCATAATTCATTTCACAGATGAGAAAACTGAAGCCCAGGGCAGAAAAAGGACTTGTTCAAGGTTACTTGTCCAACCTAAAATGGAATCCTTTCTACTGAATCACATCCAGTGCACTTTCTACTCTACCACATGCCTGTGTACTTCTAACTCCATAATTCTAGTTTTAAAAGAATCCACTACAATATTGTAAAGCAATTAGCCTCCAACTAATAAAAATAAATGAAAAAAAGACAATCCTGTCCTTTTCCTGGTGGACTAGTATCAGTATTAATTAATAAAAATATTTATGAAGCATGCAGCAGGCAAATCAGTATGATTATGAGACTTAGATATGGATACTGTATTACTTTGTGCCTTTCTAGTAGTGGCTAGCTTTCATTTCAGAAGTGCTTCCTTTCAGAAGTCGGAAAAACACTTGTTTTCTATGTGTGTGTTTATTAGTAAATATGATAAAGCATGTTAGAGCCAAACCTGCTCAGCTAATGAAATTAACTTATTCCAAATAATTCATGATCCCACTGGCTCAGATTAAAGTCCCATTATTCACCAGTAAGCAAAGTAATTTGATGATTAAAAAAAAAAGCAGAAAAGGTCAGAGATTGATGGTGTGTATGCATACATGCATGTGTGCTTGTTCAACTTTCAGTCACTAGGTTGTGTCCAACTCTTTGTGACCCTGTGGACCGCAAAATGCTATGCTCCTCTGTTCTCCACTGTCTCCCAGAGTTTGCCCAAGTTCATGTCCATTGAATTGGTTATGCCATCCAACCATCTCATCCTGTCACCCCCTTCTTCTGCCCTCAATCTTTCCCAGCATCAGGGTCTTTTCCAATAAGTCAGCTCTTCACATCACATGGCCAAAGTATTGGATCATCAATTTTAGCAACAGTCCTTCCAATGAATGCCCAGGGTTGATATGCATGTGTGGTACAATTTCATTAATTCATTATGCAAGTACCACTTGCCTGTGACTGTGTCAATGGAGATATGAAAGAAGTGGCAAGCATAATTTTTATAATTAGTGATCTTCCAATATAGGATCCTGAAAGAATTAGGAAATTATTCTGACACATTATTTAAGCAATGAGGGATAGTAATAGTAAGAACATATCTACCAGGGCTGGTGTGATTCAGAGCAAGAAAAAAATCACTATGAGGTAGAGTTTATCTGTACAAGCAACACAGAAGCTACATATTGCAAAACTATGTGTGCCCTTTCCTTCTGCTTTTAGTGGCCAGACTCACAGTGTATTGATATATCATTTAAAATAGTTTATTTTGTTTGCATTTGGGCTGAAAGCCATCGACCAGAAGAGACAGAGTTTTCTAGGGTTTCAAAGTAATTCTTAGAAAATGATGAGGTCCGGTAGTTGCCTTTGATTTTTCTAAGCAGAAGCACAGTGTTCAAGTATTCTTTGTCTCCCTTCAGAAGTGGGAGTCAAGATGGTGTCCTGCCACTGTGGAATATTTCACAAGGGTTCATCAAACTTTCAGAATATCAGTTTCCTCTTGGCTTATCACTGAACAAAGTAGAAAGGATGTGTCTGTTTTGTTTGCTCTGGGCAGCCTATGTCTCCGAATTGTCTGTTTCCTATCAGCTGCCACTAGAGAGGTGGTGATTAACTGCATTTGATTTGTGGATAGAATTTTAAACAACATTAAGGGATTCTCACTGAAACTGCTCAGCCATTTCAGGCATAATCCTACAAACCCCAACACTGAGTAATGCCCATTAAAGCTAATGGACATGCTGTCTGATGAGGGCAGTTCAGTCAACAGAGTAGTCTGTGATGGTGGCTGCAGGGGTTATTCAAAACTGTGCAAATGCCATACATGTCTGTGGGAAATTAGACCTTTCAACCAGCTTCCAAATAGAGCCTTCCATTTGCAAGAGGCAAAAGACTAACCACATTTTTTATTTAAAAATGTATTAGGAAAGAAATTATGTACTAGAATATTAGTTTTGTTATAATAAGAACTAGAGGGAGTTTAAAAATAGATTTTGGCTACTGGGAGTGGAAAATTGGTTCACAGTGATAAATTTTCTGCGTTTATTTATTTCAGAACATTTCCTTGAGCAGTGTGTGCAGGTAAGTGAAAAATACTAAGGAATTTATTTTACATGTTATAGAAGGACAAGATCAGAGTTTCTCAAAATAAGGACTGCCTGCCATAGAGTCACCTGGGAAGTCTATGATAATGCAGATCCCAAGTCCCTATCCCAGACTTGCTGTTTCAGAGTCTAAATCTAAGGCCTAGAGATTTTAATTTAAAGGAGAACATATACAACATTGACCAGATGTTTCTCATATATTTAAGGTTTGGTAGCACTGGAAGTTTAAATTGGAGAGTAAATACTTAGGAGCGAAGTTTGTTAGAAAGGGATCAGCAGAAGGATAGTGTGCATAGGGAGGGCTCGCCAAATCTGACCGCTTTTTATGTCATTGGCATCCTAATATTGTTTATAAGAATAAAAATGCTGTGTCCAATAAAAGTGGGATAGATATATTGTGGAGTGTTCTGCAATACTGTACAACCATTTAACATAATTTTATAGAATGAGATATATATGCATGGGAAGATACACATTTCATATTGTTAATTGAAGAAAGCACTGATAGCATCTAAGTTGCTTCCATGTCCCGGCTATTATAAACAGTGCTGTGATGAGCATTGGGGTACACGCATCTCTTTCAGATCTGGTTTCCTCGGTGTGTATGCCCAGGAGTTGGATTTCTCGGTGATATGGCAGTTCTATTTCCAGTTTTTAAGGAATCTCCACACTGTTCTCCATAGTGGCTGTACTAGTTTGCATTCCCACCAACAATGTAAGAGGGTTCCCTTTTCTCCACACCTTCTCCAGCATTTATTGCTTGTAGACTTTTGGATAGCAGCCATCCTGACTGGCGTTTAATGGTACCTCATTGTGGTTTTGATTTGCATTTCTCTGATAATGAATGATGTTGAGCATCTTTTCATGTGTTTGTTAGCCATCTGTATGTCTTCTTTAGAGAAATGTCTGTTTAGATCTTTGGCCCATTTTTTGATTGAATCATTTATTTTTCTGGAATTGAGCCGCAGGAGTTGCTTGTATATTTTTGAGATTATTCCTTTATCTGTTGCTTCGTTTGCTATTATTTTCTCCCATTCTGAAAGCTGTCTTTTTACCTTGCTTATAGTTTCCTTTGTTGTGCAAAAGCTTTTAAGTTTAATTAGGTCCCATTTGTTTATTTTTGCTTTTATTCCCAATATTCTGGCACGTGGGTCATAGAGGATCTTGCTGTGATTTATGTCAGAGAGTGTTTTGCCTATGTTCTCCTCTAGGAGTTTTATAGTTTCTGGTCTTACATTTAGATCTTTAATCCATTTTGAGTTTGTTTTTGTGTATGGTGTTAGAAAGTGTTCTATTTCATTCTTTTACAAGTGGTTGACCAGTTTTCCCAGCAACAGTTGTTAAAGAGGTTGTCTTTTTTCCATTGTATAGTTTCGCCTCCTTTGTCGAAGATAAGGTGTCCATAGGTATGTGGATTTATCTCTGGGCTTTCTATTTTGTTCCACTGATCTATATTTCTGTCTTTGTGCCAGTACCATACTGACTTGATGACTGTGGCTTTGTAGTAGAGCCTGAAGTCAGGCAGGTTGATTCCTCCAGTTCCATTCTTCTTTCTCAAGATTACTTTGGCTATTTGAGGTTTTTTGTATTTCCATACAAATTGTGAAATTATTTGTTCTAGTTCTGTGAAAAATACCGTTGCTAGCTTGATCGGGATTGCATTGAATCTATAAGTTGCTTTGGGTAGCATAGTAATTTTCACAATATTGATTCCTCCAATCCATGAACACGGTATATTTCACCATCTATTTGTGTCCTCTTTGATTTCTTTCATCAGTGTTTTATAGTTTTCTGTATATAGGGCTTTTGTTTCTTTAGGTAGATATACTCCTAAGTATTTTATTCTTTTTGTTACAATGGTGAATGGTATTGTTTCCTTAATTTCTCTTTCTGTTTTCTCATTGTTAGTGTATAGGTATTCAAGGGATTTCTGCGTGTTAATTTTATATCCTGCAACTTTACTATATTCATTGATTAGCTCTAGTAATTTTCTGGTAGAGTCTTTAGGGTTTTCTATGTAGAGGATCATGTCATCTGCAAACAGTGAGAGTTTCACTTCTTATTTTCCTATCTGGATTCCTTTTATTTCTTTTTCTGCTCTGATTGCTGTGGCTAAAACTTCCAAAACTATGTTGAATAGTAGTGGTGAGAGTGGGCACCCTTGTCTTCTTCCTGACTTTAGGGGAAATGCTTTCAGTTTTTCACCATTGAGGATAATGTTTGCTGTGGGTTTGTCATATATGGTTTTTTATGTTGAGATATGTTCCTTCTATGCCTGCTTTCTGGAGAGTTTTATCATAAATGGATGTTGAATTTTGTCAAAGGCTTTTTCTGCATCTATTGAGATAATCATATGGTTATTATCTTTCAATTTGTTAATGTGGTGTATTACATTGTTTGATTTGCGGATATTAAAGAATCCTTGCATCCCTGGGATAAAGCCCACTTGGTCATGATGTATGATCTTTTTAATATGTTGTTGGATTCTATTTGCTAGAATTTTGTTAAGGATTTTTGCATCTATGTTCATCAGTGATATTGGCCTATAGTCTTCTTTTTTTGTGGCATCTTTGTCTGGTTTTGTTATTAGGGTGATGGTGGCCTCATAGAATGAGTTTGGAAATCTGCCTTCTGCAATTTTCTGGAAGAGTTTGAGTAAGATGGGTGTTAGCTCTTCTCTAAATTTTTGGTAGAATTCAGCTGTGAAGTCGTGGGCTTTTGTTTGCTGGAAGATTTCTGATTACAGCTTCGATTTCTGTCCTTGGAATGGGTCTGGTATGATGTTCTATTTCTTCTTGGTTCAGTTTTGGAATGTTATACTTTTCTAAGGTTGGTTTTTTTTTTTTGTTTGTTTGTTTTTTTGTTTGTTTGTTTTACTTTTCTAAGAATTTGTCCATTTCTTCCAAGTTGTCCATTTTATTGGCATAGAGCTGCTGGTAGTAATCTCTTATGATCCTTTGTATTTCAGTGTTGTCTCTTGTGATCTCTCCATTTTCATTTCTAATTTTGTTGATTTGGTTCTTCTCCCTTTGTTTCTTGATGAGTCTGGCTAATGGTTTGTCAATTTTGTTTACCTTTTCAAAAAAACAGCTTTTAGCTTTGTTGATTTTTGTTATGGTCTCTTTTGTTTCTTTTGCATTTATTTCTGCTCTAATTTTTAAGATTTCTTTCCTTCTGCTAACCCTGGGGCTCTTCATTTCTTCCTCCTCTAGTTGCTTTAGGTGTAGAGTTAGGTTATTTATTTGACTTTTCTCTTGTTTCCTGAGGTAAGCCTGTAATGCTATGAACCTTCCCCTTAGCACTGCTTTTACAGTGTCCCATAGGTTTTGGGTTGTTGTGTTTTCATTTTCATTTGTTTCTATGCATATTTTGATTTCTTTTTTGATTTCTTCTATGATTTGTTGGTTATTCAGAAGTGTGTTATTTAGCCTCTATATGTTGGAATTTTTAATAGTTTTTTCCTGTCATTGAGATCTAATCTTACTGCATTGTAGTCAGAAAAGATGACTGGAATGATTTCAATTTTTTTGAATTTACCAAGGCTAGATTTATGGCCTAGGATGTGATCTGTTCTGGAGAAGGTTCCGTGTGCACTTGAGAAAAAGGTGAAATTGAGTGTTTTGGGGTGAAATGTCCTATAGATATCAATTAGGTCTAGCTGGACCATTGTGTCATTTAAAGTTTGTGTTTCCTTGTTTATTTTCTGTTTAGTTGATCTATCCATAGATGTGAGTCGGGTATTAAGTAGCCACTTCTTATGTCATAAGTACCCACTTCTTATGTCATAATGTAATGTTAATGTAATGTTAACATCTTAATTAAAGCCCTTTCAGATCCATATTGTGTTGTTCTTTAGCACCTGAGATTAATATCTATTAATATCTATTAAGCTATTATTCAGATAAAAAGTGTTTATTTGTTATATAAATAAAATATATATATAAATAAATAGCTGTGACAAGAAAAGAAACGAAAAACAAAGGAGAAAAGAAAAGATATAAGCATCTGAATGCAGAGTTCCAAAGAAGAGCAAGAAGAGATACTAAAGCCTTCCTCAGTGATCAATGCAAAGAAATAGAGGAAAACAATAGAATGGGAAAGACTAGAGACTTCTTCAAGAAAATTAGAGATACCAAGGGAACATTTCATGCAAAAGTAGGCTCAGTACAGGAGAGAAATGTTATGGACCTAACAGAAGCAGAAGGTATTAAGAAGAGGTGGCAAGAATACGCAGAAGAACTGTATAAAAAAGATCTTCACGACTCAGATAATCATGATGGTGTGATCACACACCTAAAGCCAGACATCCTGAAATGTGAAGTCAAGTGGGCTATTGGAAGCATCACTACAGACAAAGCTAGTGGAGGTGATAGAATTCCAGCTGAGCTATTTCAAATCCTAAAGATGATGCTATGAAAGTGCTGCAGTCAATATGCCAGCAAATTTGGAAAACTCAGCAGTGGCCACAGGACTAGAAAAGGTCAGTTTTCATTCCAATCCCAAGAAAGGCAAAAAATGTTCAAACTACCACACAATTGCACTCATCTCACACGCTAGTAAAGTAATGCTCAAAATTCTCCAAGACAGGCTTCAACAGTATGTGAACCGTGAACTTCCAGATGTTCAAGCTGGTTTTAGAAAAGGCAGAGGAACCAGAGATCAAATTATCGACATCTGCTGGGTCATTGAAAAAGCAGGAGAGTTCCAGAAAAACATATATTTCTGCTTTGTTGACTATGTCAAATCCTTTGACTGTGTGGATCACAATAAACTGTGGAAAATTCTGAAAGAGATGGGAATACCACACCACCTGACCTGCCTCTTGAGAAACCTGTATGCAGGTAAGAAAGCAACAGTTAGAACTGGACATGGAACAACAGACTGGTTCCAAATAGGAAAAGGAATACGTCAAGGCTGTATATTGTCACCCTGCTTATTTAACTTATATGCAGAGTACATCATGAGAAATGCTGGGCTGGAAGAAGCACAAACTGGAATCAAAATTGCCGGGAGAAATATCAATAGCCTCAGGTATGCAGATGACACCGCCCTTATGGCAGAAAGTGAAGAAGAACTAAAGAGCCTCTTGATGAAAATGAACAAGGAGAGTGAAAACGTTGACTTAAAGCTCAACATTCAGAAAACTAAGATCATGGCATCTGGCCCCATCACTTCATGGCAAATAGATGGGGAAACAGTGGCTGAATTTATTATTTGGGCTCTAAAATCACTGTAGATGGTGACTACAGCCATTAAATTAAAGGACACTTACTCTCTGGAAGGAAAGTTATGACCAACCTAGACAGCATATTAAAAAGCAGAGAAATTACTTTGTCAACAAAAGTCCATCTAATTAAGGCTATGGTTTTTCCAGTAGTCATGTATGGTTGTGAGAGTTAGACTATAAAGAAAGCTGCGCACCGAAGAATTGATGCTTTTGACCTGTGGTGTTGGAGAAGATTCTTAAGAGTTCCTTGGACTTCAAAGAGACCCAACCAGTCCATCCCAAAGGAGATCAGTCCTGGGTGTTCATTGGAAGGACTGATGTTGAAGCTGAAACTCCAATTTGGCAACCTGATGTGAAGAGCTGACTCATTTGAAAAGACCCTGATGCTGGGAAAGATTGAGGGCAGGAGCAGAAGGGGACGACAGAGGATGAGATGGTTGGATGGCATCACCTACTCAGTGGACATGAGTTTGGGTGAACTCTGGGAGTTGATGATGGACAGGAAGGCCTGATATGCTGCAGTTCATGGAGTCGCAATGAGTCGGACATGACTGAGTTACTGAACTGAACTGATATATAAATAAAATCAAAATTAATTTACAAAATACAAGTCTTTGCAAGAAGATGAATATAAATTGAATTAATGGAATGGAGGCCAATAGTGTTTTTGTTTTGGCCTACCTTAATATTGGCTTCCCTGTTTATTCAGTGGCAAAGAATCTGCCTGCCAATACAGGACACTCGGGTTCAATCCCTGGGTAAGAACGATCCCCTGTAGAAGGAAATGGCAACCCACTCCAGTATTCTTGCCTGGGAAATCCCATGTACAAGGAGCCTGATGGGTTACAGTCCATGGGTTGCAAAAGAATCGGACCTGACTTAGTGACTAAACAACAACATTAATTTCACTCAAAAGTATCACTTTTAAACATTGGGTATGTGTATTTAAAATATTTTTGTTGCAGCCTGAAATAAATTAAAATGGCTTATTTTGAACAGTTTTTTAGATTTATTTTTATTTCATTTATTGTTTATAACATTATACAAGTTTCATGTGTATAACATTATATCCCTACTTCTATACACCCCACAGCCTGCTTACCACCCCAAATTTTAGATCCTATCTGTCACCAAACAGCTTATTTTCTTTACCCATTTCACTCTCCACACTGTCCCTTTCCCTCTGGGAACTACCACTCTTTTCTTGATATCTTCATGTTTGTTTCTGTTTGACTTGTTTTGTTCACTGATTTGTAAACAAAGTTTCCAAAGAAAGAGGTAGAGATGTACCCTCTAGAACTGCAATATCCAATATGAAAGTGATTAACCACATGTAGCTATTGAGTGCTTGGTACAGGGCTGATCTGATTTCACATGTGGTAGAAGTACAAAATAGAAGGGGAAAAAGTGGAAGCAGTGCCAGATTTTATTTTCTTGGGCTGCAAAATCCCTGTGGACTGTGACTGCAGCCATGAAATTAAAAGATGCTTGCTCCTTGGAAGGAAAGCTATGAAAAACCGAGACAGCATATTAAAAAGCAGAGAAATTGCTTTGCTGACAAAGGTCCATATAGTCAAAGCTATGATTTTTCCAGGAGTCATGCACAGATGTGAGAGCTGGACCGTAAAGAAGGCTGAGAACTAAAGAATTGATGCTTTCAAACTGTGGTGCAAGAGAAGACTCTTAAGAGCTCCTTGGACAGCAAGGTGATCAAACTAGTCAATCCTAAAGGAAATCAGTCCTGGATATTCATTGGAAGGACTGATGCTGAAGCTGAAGTTCCAGTACTCTAGCCACCTGATACAAACAGCTGACTCATTGGAAAAGACTCTGATCCTGGGAAAGAATGAGGGCAGGAGGTGAAGAGGGTGACAGAGGATAAGATGGTTGGATGACATCACCAACCCAGGGGACATGAGTTTGAGCAAACTTTGGGAGATAGTGAAGGACAGGGAAGCCTGGCATTCTGCAGTCCATGGGTTTGCAAATAGTTAGACACAAATTAGTGACTGCACAACAACAATATGCATATAGGCAACTTATGGGTTGATGGACACCTAAAGCAGAAACTGAGCTTCTCCAGTGGCTCAGTAGGCAAAGAATCCACCTGCCAAGCAGGAGTCACAGGTTTCATCCCTGGGTCAGGAAGATCCCTTGAAGAAGAAAATGACAACCCAATCCTATATGCTTACTGGGAAAATCCCATGGAAAGAAGAGCCTGGCAGGCTACCATCCATGGGGTCACAAAGAGCTGGGGCTTAGCTACTAAATAGCAGCAAAAGGAGCAATTGCTTAAAGCATTTCTGGCATATCCTCTTTTTGGATCATGACTCCTCAAGTCCCTGTCATCTTGGCCTCCCCTGACTCCAACTTTTGTCTCTATAGTGAGATTTCTGCAAGCTCCAGATTGAGGCTTCCTGACTCTCTTCTCTACACAGTTAATGGGTGAATGCCCCAGGGATAAAAATCAGAAGTAAATGTGGAGCTCACTTCAGGGTAATTCCCTTCTATCTAGAATTTTGGTCCCTTTAAATTGTGGTGTCCTTAATAGCCAATGCCTTCAAATCACATATTTGAAAAACTTTATACAGCTTTTGTAGTTGTCCCCAAGCTGAAGTAAGCTACTCTATCATGACCAGATTTAGGAAACAGTCTTGAATTTTTTAAGTTTGCCAAGTTGGTGCGCTAATCAACTTAAACCAGTGTCTTAGCTTAGTCTGTCATCTTGATTTATGTTCCCCGGATGGTGACCTTTTGCTTCAGTAGAGCCATCCTTGTTCTCAAGGAAAAATACTGATTAGTCCTCAGCTTTGAAGAAACCTGACAAGCCACTCCCACTACTAGTGTGGCTATAGCTTTCTGACAATGACCCAGTGGCATTCTCTGTTTATGAAAGATGACAGATTGCTAAGAAGGAAAAGACCAAAGTCCAAATATTAATAATTTTGATAGAACTTAGGAGGGCACAAAAGCAACAATAAAAATAGCTTGCTATGTGATTATTAACTCACTCTTGGGTCTCACTGAGAGCTTTCAAAAACATTTTGCATCTGTACTTTTAGCATATCTTTCATTTCAAACCTTTTAGTGTTTTTCTGTTTGCCACATTGTATAGTTATATTTCAAGGCTTGGTTAGTCCTCAAAGGTTATTCTTGGGTTTTAACCTTGAATACTCTACCAAACAAAAATGTAATAATTATATTTTCTTTATGGTAATATGCCTGTATATTCATGAGAGTTTATAAATAAAATGGATTTTTCAAAGACTAAATTCTACCAGTTCACTTCATGAAGCTTTTTTCAGAATGTAGGTTTGAATGAAGCAAAATGAATCATTCCTGCTATTAAGACTTGCAGAATGTAAATGAGAAGATACACAAAATCATATTTTGCTGGTTCACCTTGTTGGATTTATACCTTTCCTCTTTATCTGCTGTAGTTACAAATGCTCACTTAATAAACTTTAATGTTTTCTCTCCCAATAAATAGCTTCCTGACTAAAGTTTATTTTCTTTTCTTTCATTTTTTGGGTTATCTGAACAAAACTTTATACTACTCTGGTACTTAAGGAATGTTTTTGCCCATAAATGAAAAATAAATTGAACACAATTTAAATTTTTGTGCTAATCTCCCTCTGTCACTCCCTCCTTTGTTTTTGTTTTTTTTTCTTTGTATCAATTTCAAAGGCTATGCTAGTACAGAAAACATGACTAGATTGACCCAAAATCTATTTCCAAATTCAGAATTAGTTGAACCCTATTTGGGGTTTGGTTCTACATACAACATTGTTGCAAATTGCCTGACATCAATTGACAAGTCATCACATGCTTGCTAAAGGCAACCAAATGGATTACATTCAGAACAAAGTCTGAATAATAAGTAAACTTGACTCAATATGTGGGAAACACATGAACAAACTGGATTTGTATAGTCTGGAGAAAAGACTGAAGGGGAGGTAGGAACATGATAGCTATCTTTAAATATATCTTTAAATATTTTAAGAGCAGTCATGTTGAAGAGGAATTTAAATTCTTTATAGGAGGTCACAAAGAGTAGAAATAGGATGAACCATAAGAAGCTACTAAAAGGATTCTGTTAAATATAAGATGAACTTTGTAATCATCACTGAAAAAAGAACAGTATATTTTTAATTTATGAGACAAAGATTTCTTAAATCTTAGAGTGTTGCATAGTTGTTCTCAGTTAAGTTAGCTAAAGAAATACAATTTTTATGCAAGAAACAATTGAGAACTAATTGTTGGAAGTTCATTAAGTGATACCTTTGAAGTACTAAAAAAATCAATCTGGAATTCTTTACTCAGTGAAAACATTCTCCAAAAATAAAGGCACATTACACTTGTGTAAAAATTCATTTTTAAAAGGAGATGAACACATTTTCAGACAAAAATAAGTAGGAATTTGAAACGTGTGAAACTACACTAGAAGGTATGTGAAAGGAAGTTCCTCATACAGTAGGAAAATAATCCCAGATGGAAGAATGGGAAGATAGAAGGAATGAAGAGCACAAAAAGGATAAATATCTGAGGAAATAAAAATGAATATTATAAAGGAGTAATGGTTGTTTAAAGTAATAATAGCATCTTGTGAAGTTTTAAAATATATGTAGAATAAAATGAATAATAAAATAGTATAAGGGATCTGAGGAAAATAAGACAGGTTAAAATATTTAAAAATCTTTTCCACATTTGGGAAGTGGTAAAAGTGTTCATTTATAATGGACTATAATAGGTCAAGAGTGTATAATCTAATCTCTATAGTAATAACTGTAAAATACTAACTACCAAGTTAAAAGAAGGAATAACCACAAGTCAAAAGTTGGGTTAAACAGAATAAACAACAGCAACAATAAAACTTATTTACTTTGAAAGAAAGAAGGGAGGAAGGTAAAAAATTTTTTAAAAAAAGAACAGATAAGGACAAGTAAATAGTTAATTCAAACCAAAATATATCATAATTGCATGAAAGATGTGTAAACTAGACTAACTACTCTAAATTAATGATAAAGACTTTCAAAGTGGATTTCTTAAAAAGCTACACACTGTTTACAAGAGATAAAACTTAAATAGAAGATAGAAAGATTCATAGTAAATGTCCAGAAAACACATCACACAAATACTAGCCAAAAGAAAGCTGACATATTAATATCTAGACCCAGTCAACTTTAAGGAAATATATATTACTATTAAAGATAAACAAATATTTTATAATGATTAAAAGACCTCAAACCAGCAGGAAGAACAAAATAAATTCTAATTAACCTATTAGCCTCAACAAGTATAAAGAAAAAATAGTCAGACATAGGACCACATCATAGTTTAAACTTTGAGATACTCCTCTCAATAAGTGGTTAAAGAAGAAAAAATATATGTTGAACATTTGAATGAAAAATGGCAGCTTGTACTAATTGATATGCACTAAAATATACCCAACAACTAAAGAATATACTTTCTTTGTAACAAATGCACATTAATATTTATGAAAATAGATCTTCTGCTGGGTCATAAGGGAATTCTTAATCAATTTCTAAGGACTAAAATTCTAAGCATGTTCTTTAACACATGAAATTAAACTAGAAAATTTCCAAATGTTTAGAAATTAAGTAAAGCATTTAAAAATTAAATGTAGAAAAAATGACATTTAAATAGTTCAAAATAAGGCTAAAACAATACTTAAAAGGAAATTTATAGCCTTAAAGATGCATCTATTAGCAAAGAAGAAAGAATAAATTCAGTGGCCAAATTATTCATCTCAATAAACTCAAAGAGGAGTAGAAATCAGAAAATTTATAAAGAAGAAGAATTGAAGTAAGCGACAAAGAAAGAATCATAAAACAAAGAAAACCAATAAAGCTTAAAGTTGATTTTCTGAAAAGTTTGATAAAATTAATAAACCTGTGTAGTACTAATCCAGGAGAAAAATGGAAATACAAATTTCAAATTAAGAATGAGATGCCTTGGAAAAATATCTATTCAGGTTTCCCACCCGTTTTTTAAATCTAGGTTGTTTGTCTTTTGAATGTTGAGCTGTATGATCTGTTCATATATTTTTTATATTAACCCCTTATTAGTCATATCATTAGCAAATATTTTCTCCCATTTAGTAGGTTGTCTTTCATTTTGTTGATGATTTCCTTTGTGGGGCAAAAGTTTTTAAGTCTAATTGAAAGAAATGAAGTCACTCAGTCGTGTCCGACTCTTTGCAACCCCATGGACTGTAGCCTACCAACTTCCTCCGTCCATGGGATTTTCCAGGCAAGAATACTGGAGTGGGTTACTATTTCCTTCTCCCGGAGATCTTCCCAACCCAGGGACTGAATCCGGGTCTCCCGCATTGTAGGCAGACGCTTTATCATCTGAGCCACCAGGGAAGTCATTTTAAGTCTAATTAGGTCCCATTTATTTCTTTTTGCCTTTATTTCTTTTGCTTTAGGAGATGTTATTGTTCACTCGGTAAGTGGTATCCAATTCTTTGTGACCCCACGGGCCAGCAGACTTCCCTGTCCTTCATCATCTCCCATAGTTTGCTCAAACTCATGTCCCTTGAGTCAGTGATGCCATCCAAGTCTTTTCTCTTCCTGCCTTCAGTCTTTTCCAGCATCAGGGTGTTTTCCAATGAATTGGCTCTTTGCATCAGATGGTCCAAGTATTAGAGCTTCAGCATTAGTCCTTCCAATGAATATTCAAGGTTGATTTCCTTTAAGATTGACTAGTTCTATCTCCTTGCAGTCCAAGGGACTCTCAAAGTCTTCTCTAGAATCACAGTTCAGAAGTATCAATTCTTCAGTGCTCAGTCTTCATAGTTCAACTCTTACATCCATATATAACTACTAGAAAAACCATAGCTTTGACTATGATGGACTTTTGTCAGCAAAGTGATGTCTCTGCTTTGTAATACACTGTCTAGGTTTGTCATAGGTTTCCTCCTTGGTTACAAACGTCTTTTAGTTTCATGAATATAGTCACTGCCTGCAGTGATTTTATAGTCCAAGAAAATAAAATCTGGCACTGCTTCCATTTTTTACCCATTATATTTGCCATGAAATGATGGGACTAGAGGCTATAATATTAGTTTTATTTTGTTTCTTTTTTTAATTATTTTTAATTAGAGGATAATTACTTTACAATATTGTGTTGATTTCTGCCATACATCAAATGTTGAGTTTCAGGCCAGCTCTTTTATCCTCATCAAGAGGCTTTTTTTTTTTTTACATTTCAAAACAGTTTAACTTATTTTTTAAGTAGAAAGCTTTCATTATATTTATTTTTGAAATTAATTATTTTAATTGGAGGATAATTATTTTACAATATTGTGATGGTTTTTGCCATACATCAACATGAATCAATCATTGGTACACATGACCCCCTATCCTAAACCCCCCACCCACCTATTTTTGTTGTTGTTCAGTAACTCAGTCATGTCCAACTCTTTGGGACACCATGGACTGCAGCATGCCAGGCTTCCCTGTCCTTCACCATCTCCCAGACTTTGCTCAAACTCATGTCCATTGAGCTGGTGATGACATCCAGCCATCTTGTCCTCTGTCACCCCCTTCTCCTGCTTTCAATCTTTCCCAGTGTCAGGGTCTTTTCCAATAAGTTGGCTCTTTGCATTAGGTGGCCAGAGTTTTGGAGCTTCAGCTTTAGCATCAGTCCTTCCAATGAATATTCATGGTTGATTTCCTTCTGTATTGACTGGTTTGATCACCTGGATGTCCAAGGGACTCTTGAGAGTCTTCTCCAACACCAGAATTCAAAAGCATCAATTCTTTGGTACTCAGCCTTCTTTATGGTTCAATTCTAATGTTTATACATGACTACTAGAAAACCATAGCTTTGACTATAAGGACCTTGGTCAGCAAATTAATGTCTTTGAATTTTTTAAAATTTTTTTCTCAAAATTATTCATTTTAATTGGAGGATAATTGCTTTATAATATTGTGGTGGTTTTTGCCATACATTGATGTGAATCAGCCACAGGAGCATATGTGTCCCTCCATCCTGAACCCCATTCCCACCTCCCTACCCACTCCATCCTTCTGGATTGTCCCAGAGCTCTGGTCTTGAGTGCCCTGCTTCATGCTTTGACCTTGCACTAGTCGTCTACTTTACATATGGTAATATACATGTTTCAAAGCTATTCTCTCAAATAATCACACCCTTGCCTTCTCCCACATAGTCCAAAAGTCTGTTCTTTACATCTGTGTCTCTTTTGCTGCCTTGCACATAGGATCATCATTACCATCTTTCTAAATTTCATATATATGTGTTAATATACTGTATTGGTGTTTCTCTTTCTGACTTACTTCACTCTGAATAATAGGTTTCAGTTTCAGCCAACTCATTAGAACTGACTCAAATGTGTTCCATTTTATAGCTCCATCGTGTATATGTACCACAACTTCTTTATCCTTTCATCTGTCAATGGATATCTAGGTTGCCTCCATGTCCTAGGTATTGCAAACAGTGCTTCAGTGAACACTGGGGTACATGTGTCTCTTTCAATTCTGGTTCCTCAGTGTGAATCACCAGCAGTGGGATTTCTGGGTCATGTATGGCAGTTCAGTTTCCAGTTTTTTAAGGAATCTCCACACTATTCTCCATAGTGACTATACAAGTTTGCATTCCCACAATCAGTGTAAGAAGGTTCTGTTTTTCTCCACACCCTCTCCAGCATTTGTTTGTAGACTTTTTGAAGATGGCTATTCTGACCAGAGTGAGATGATACCTCATTGTAGTATTGATTTGCATTTATCTAATAATGAGTGATGTTGAACATCTTTTCATGTGTTTATTAGCTATCTGCATGTCTTCTTTGAGGAAATGAATGTTTAGTTATTTTGCCCACATTTGGGTTGGGTTGTTTGTTTGTCTGGTATTGAGCTGCATGAGCTGCTCGTATATTTTGAAGATTAAATCTTTGTCAGTTGTTTAATTTGCTATTTTCTCCCATTCTGAAGGCTGCCTTTTCACTTGGCTTATAGTTTCCTTCATTGTGCAAAAGGTACAAAGTTTAATTAGGTCCCTTTTGTTTTATTTTGTTTTTGTTTCCATTACTCTGGGAGGTGAGTCCAAGAGGATCTTGCTGTGATTTATGTCAGAGAGTGTTTTGCCTAGGTTTTCCTCCAAGAATTTTATAGCTTCTGGTCTTACATTTAGATCTATAATCCATTTTGAGTTTACTTTAGTGTATGGTGTTAGACAGTATCCTAGTTTCATACATATACACGTGGTTGACCAGTTTTCCCAGCACCACATGTTAAAGAGATTGTCTTTTATCCATTATATATTTTTCCTCCTTTGTCAAAGATAAAGTGTCCATAGGTGTGTGGATTTATCTCTGGGCTTTCTATTTTGTTCCATTGATCTATATTTCTGTCTTTGTGCCAGTACCATACTGTCTTGATGGTTGTAGCTTTGTAGTATAGTCTGAAGTCAGGAACGTTGATTACTCCAGTTCCATTGTTCTTTCTCAAGACTGCTTTGGCTATTTTAGGGTTTTTTTATGTTTTCATACAAATTGTGAAATATTTGTTCTAGTTCTGTGAAAAATATTGGTAGTTTGAGGGGGATTGCATTGAATCTGTAGATTGCTTTGGATAGTATACTCATTTTCACTATATTGATTCTTCCAATCCATGAACATGATAATGCGTCTCGATCTATTTGTGTCATCTTTGATTTCTTTAGTCAGTGTTTTATCGTTTCCTATATATAGGTCTTTTTTTGGGTAAATTTATTCCTAAGTATTTTATTACTTTCAAAGCAATGGTGAATGGGATTGTTTCCTTGATTTCTTGCTCTGTTTTTACACTGTTAGTGTATAGGAATGCAAGGAATTTCTGTGTATTAATTTTATATCCTACAACTAAATTTACTAGTTCTAGTAGTTTTCTGGTGGTATCTTTAGGGTTTTCTATGTAAAGGATCATGTCAACTGCATACTGTGAGAGTTTTACTTCTTCTTTTACAATCTGGATTCCTTTATTTCTTTTTCTTCTCTGATTGCTGTGGCTAAAACTTCCAAAACTATGTTGAATAGTAGTGGTGAGAGTGGGCACCCTTGTCTTGTTCCTGATTTTAGAGGAGATGTTTTCAATTTTTTACCATTGAGGATAAAGTTTACTGTGGGTTTATCATATATGGCTTTTATTATGTTGAGGTATGTTCCTTCTATGCCTGCTTTCTGGAGAGTTTTTATCATAAATGGGTATTGAATTTTGTCAAAGTCTTTCTCTGCGTCTATTGAGATAATCATATAGTTTTTATCTATCTATATGTGTAAGTGGGTGGAGCAAGTGGATAGATCCAAGGTGGATCAAGTCCACCTTGAAATATCCATTGGTGTGAGTGGGGTATTAAAGTCCCCCACTATTATTGTGTTACTGTTAATTCCCCTTTCATACTTTGCCTTATGTATTGGAGCACTTCCTGCCATAAATGTGGTATCCTCTGCATATCTGAGGTTATTGTTATTTCTCCTGGAAATCTTGATTCTGGCTTGTACTTTATCCAGCCTGGCATTTCACATGATGTACTCTGCATATAAGTTAAATAAGCAGGGTGACATTATGCAGCCTTGATGTACACCTTCCCCAATTTGGAACCCATGTCCAGTTCTAAATTTTACTTCTTGACCTGCATATAGATTTCTCAGGAGGCAGGTCAGGTGGTCTGCTATTACCATCTCTTGAAAAATTTTCCAGTTTGTTGTGATCCACAAAGTCAAATGCTTTAGCATAGTCAATGAAGCAGAAGTGGATGTTTTTTTTCTGGAGTTCTCTTGCTTTTTCAATGATCCAACAGATGTTGGCAAATTGATCTCTGTTTCCTTGCCTTTTCTAAATCCAGCTTGAATATCTGGAGGTTCTTGGTTCATACACTGTTGAAAACTACCTTGGAGAATTTTGAGCATTACTTTGCTAGCATGTGAGATGAGGGGAAATGTGTGGTAGTTTGAACATTCTTTGGCATTGCCTTTATTTGGGATTGGAATGAAAACTGACCTTTTCCAGTCCTGTGGCCACTGTTGAGTTTCCCAAATTTGCTGGCATATTGCATGCAGCACTTTCACAGCATCATCTTTTAGTATTTGAAATAGCTCAGCTGGAATTCCATCACTTCCACTATGTTTGTTTGTAGTAATGCTTCCTAAGGCTCACTTGACTTTACACTTTAAGATGTCTGACTCTAGGTGAGTGATCACACCATCATGGTTATCTGGGTCATGAAGTTCTTTTTTGTATAGTTCTGTGTATTTTCACCACCTCTTCTTAATATCTTCTGCTTCTGTTAGGTCCATTTTGTTTCTGTTCTTTACTGTGCCCATCTTTGCATGAAATGTTCCGTTGGTATCTCTACTTTTCTTGGAGACATCTCTAGTCTTTCCCATTCTATTGTTTTCTTTTATTTATTTGCATTGTTCACTTAGGAAATCTTTCTTATCTTTCCTTGCTATTCTTTGGAAGTCTGCATTCAGATGGGTGTATCTTTCCTTTTCTCTATTGCCTTTCACTTCTCTTCTTTTCTCACCTATTTGTAAGGCCTCCTCAGACAACCATTTTGCCTTTTTGCATGTTTTTCTTGTGGACGGTTTTGATCACTGTCTCCTGTACAGTTTTAGGAACCTCTGTCGTTAGTTCGTCAGCACTCTGTCTTTTATATCTAATCCCTTGAATCTATTTGTCACTTTTTGCCATTAGAGTGGTATCATCTGCATATCTATGGTTGTTTATATTTCTCCCCTTAGTCTTGATTCTAGCTTGTTTATCATCTAATCTGGCATTTTGCATGACACACTCTGCATATAAGCTAAATGAACAGGGTGAGGATATAGTCTTGTCAAAGTCCTTTCTCAGTTTTGAACTAGTCATTTTTTCCATATCCAGTTCTAATTGTAACTTCTTGACCCACATATAGGTTTCTCAGGAAACAGGTAGGGTAATGTGGTACTCCCATCTCTTTAAGAATTTTCCAATTTACCCTCTCATGTAAATAAGAAAAAGAGAGAAAGCTCAACTTTTGTAAACTTAAAAAATTGAGCACTTTACCCAAAGTATTACTTCCAATAAATAACCAGAAATCATATGAAAAATGTTGTGTTATTAGGAAAATGCAAATTAAACTACACACATACCAGATTGTATAATATTTGAAAGACTGATAACATTATTACTGAGCCAAACATGGGTCCATTTACTTGTGCACAGTAAAGCAAATATACTGACACCAGGTTGTAATGCAGGAAAGTACAATGCTTATTGCAGGGCACTCAGCAAGGAGAAAAAGCAGCTTATGCTGAAAAACCCCAAATTCTCTGATGGCTTTCAGGCAGGGGGCTTTAAAGACAGTGTGCAGGAGGGAACTTCAGAGTATGTTATCAGCCTGTGCACAATTCTTGGATTGGTTGGCATCAAGATGAACTTTGAGTATATCAGCCTTCTGATTTCAACTGATCTAGGATCAATGTGCTTGTGGTCAGCAGTTTTTATCTGTTAGGATTTGCTTCCTGTAAAAACAACTTAAAGATATGTATCAGATGCTTATCTTTCAGGGAACTGGGAGTTCAGTGATTCTGCTGTGTGGTAGATTTGTAGTCTTACTTGTAACCTGTTTCCCTGCTCAACAACTCAGCTTTCTTTATAGTCCGACTCTCACATCCATACATGCCACTGGAAAAACCATAGCCTTGACTAGACGGATCTTTGTTGGCAAAGTAATGTCTCTGCTTTTTAATATTCTATCCAGGTTGGTCATAACTTTCCCTCCAAGGAGTAAGTGTCTTTTAATTTCATGGCTGCAATCACCATCTGCAGTGATTTTGCAGACCCCCAAAATAAAGTCTGACACTGTTTCCACTGTTTCCCCATCTATTTCCCATGAAGTGATGGGACCAGATGCCATGATCTTAGTTTTCTGAATGTTGAGCTTTAATCCAACTTTTTCACTCTCCTCCTTCACTTTCATCAAGAGGCTTTTTAGTTCCTCTTCAATTTTGCCATAAAAATAAGCCCATATTCCCATCAGAAGTCAAGAACATAAATTGCAGTAGCATCTTTACTCATGATAGCACTATTTACAATAGCCAAGATATAGAAGCATCCTAATGGAATATTACTCTGCCATAAAAAAGAATGAAATAATGCCATTTATGGCAACATCACTAGAACTTAATATTACCATACTTGGTTAAGTAAGTCAGAGCAAAGCAAATGTCATATGATGTCACTTATTTGTGGAGTCTAAAAAATGATACAAATGCACTTTTTATGAAATAGAAACATATTTGCAGACATGGAAAAGAAACATATAGTCATCAAAGGGGAAAGATTGGAGTGGATGTGATAAATTGGGTTTACATCAACATATACAGACTACTATATGTAAAATAAATAATCAACAAAGACCTACTCTATAGCACAGGGAACTCTATTAAGTACTCTGTGATAACCTATATGGGAAACTGAAGTGAAAGTCACTCAGTTGTATCTGACTCTTTGTGACCCCTTGGCCTATACGGTCCATGGCCAGGATACTGGAGTGGGTAGCCTTTCCCTTCTCCAGGGAATCTTCCCAGGGATCAAACCCAGGTCTCCCACATTGCAGGTGGAATTTTTACCAGCTGAGCCACCAGGGAAGCCCAAGAAAACTGGAGTGGATAGCTTATCCCTTCTCCAGCAGATCTTCCCAACCCAGGAATCAAATGGATTTCTCCTCCTTTGCAGGCAGATTCTTCATCAACTGAGCTGTGAGGGAAGTCTCTGGGAAAATAATCTGAAAATAATACATATCTTTATATGTTTATCTAAATCACTTTGCTGTACACCTGAAACTAGCATAGCATTTTAAATCTGTACTTAATATAAAAGAGGGAAAAAAAAACTTGGTTCAGCAAGCAATGAATACATTGTAGTACATCAATCCAAATGGAACAATATACAGCAATGAAAAAAGAAGGAACTACTTATAGCAATATGGATGGATCTCACAGGCTGAAAACGTAGAGCAAAAGAACTGAGACAGAAGAGTGCAACTCGTATGATAATATTTATATGAAGTTCAAACTAGATAAAATTAATGTTGGGAAGGAAAGTTAAAAGCAACCTAGTCAGCATATTAAAAAGCAGAGACCTGACTTTGTCCACAAAGGTCCGACTAATCAAGGCTATAGTTTTTCCATTAGTCATGTATGGACTTGAGAGTTGGACTATAAAGAAAGCTGAATGCCAAAGAATTGATGCTTTTGAACTGTGGTGTTGGAGGAGAATCTTGAGAGACCCTCGGACTGCAAGGAGATCTAACCAGTCCATCCTAAAAGAGATGAGTCCTAGATGTTCATTGGAAGGACTGATGTTGAAGCCAAAACTCCAATACTTTGGCCACCTGATGTGAAGAGCTGACTCATTTGAAAAGACCCTGATGCTGGGAAAGATTGAGGGCAGGAGGAGAAGGGGAGGACAGAGGATGAGATGGTTGGATGGCATCTTTGACTCAATGGGCATGGGTTTCGTGGACTCTGGGATTTGTTGATGGACAGGGAGGCCTGGCGTGCTGTGGTTTGTGGGGTTGGAAAGAGTTGGACATGGCTGAGTGACTGAATTAAACTGAACTGAATAGAAATCATGATTTTGGTTGCCTTGTAGGCATAATGACTTGAAGTATATACAAGGAGCCTTTTGAAATGCTAGCAATATTCTGTATCTTCTTTTGAATAGTTGTTACATTTAATATTATCTGTATCTATTTCCCTGTGCACTTAACATTTATGTACTTTTCTGAATATATGTTCTATTTCAACAAAAATTTTACCCCACATTAAAACACACACACACACACACACACACATACACCAATTCTCGAAAAAGTGAAGAGAGGGAAGTGCTGACAAAGTAATAGATAAATAGAAAAGAAATGTGAATAAATATCTTGTTATGCAGCCATGAAGAGATACCCCACATCCAAGGTAAGAGAAACCCAAGTAAGACGGTAGGCAGAGAGAGGGCATCAGAGGGCAGACAGACTGAAACCAAAGTCAGAGACAACTAGCCAATCTGATAACACAGACCATCGCCTTGTCTAACTCAATGAAACTAAGCCATGCCATGTGGGGCCATCCAAGAGAGATGGGTCATGTTGGAGAGGTCTGAGAGAGTGTGGTCTACTGAAGAAGGAATGGCAAACCACTTCAGTATTCTTGCCTTGAGAACCCCATGAACAGTATGAAAAGGCAAAAAGATAGGACATTGAAAGATGAACTCCCCAGGTCAGTAGGTGCCCAACATGCTACAGGAGATCACTGGAGAAATAACTCCAGAAAGAATGAAGGGATGAAGCCAAAGCAAAAACAACACCCAGTTGTGGATGGGACTGGTGATAGAAGCAAGGTCTGATGCTATAAAGAGCAATATTGCATAGGAACCTGGAATGTTAGGTCCATGAATCAAGGCAAATTGGAAGTGGTCAAACAGGAGATGGCAAGAGTAAGCATTGACATTCTAGGAATCAGCAAACTAAGATGGACTAGAATGGGTGAATTTAATTCAGATGACCATTATATCTACTACTGTGGGCAGGAATCCCTTAAAAGAAATGGAGTAGCCATCATAGTTAACGAAAGAGTCCAAAATGCAGTACTTGGATGCAATCTCAAAAACGACAGAATGATCTCTGTTCATTTCCAAGGTAAACCATTCAATATCACGGTAATCCAAGACTATGTCCCAACCAGTAACACTGAAGAAGCTGAAGTTGAACAGTTCTATGAAGACCTACGAGACCTTCTAGAACTAACACCCAAAAAGATGTCCCTTTCATTATAGGGGACTGGAATACAAAAGTAGGAAGTCAAGAAACACCTGGAATGGAAGGCAAATTTGGTCTTAGAGAACAGAATGAAGCACGGCAAAGGCTAATAGAGTTCTGCCAAGAGAACGCACTGGTCATAGCAAACACCCTCTTCCAACAACACAAGAGAAGACTCTACACATGTACATCATCAGATGGTCGACACTGAAATCAGATTGATTATATTCTTTGCAGCCAAAGATGGATAAGCTCTATATAGTCAACAAAAACAAGACTGGGAGCTGACTGTGGCTCAGATCATGAATTCTTTATTGCCAAATTCAGACTCAAACTGAAGAAAGTAGGGAAAACCACTAGACCATTCAGGTATGACCTAAATCAAATCCCTTATGACTATCCAGTGGAAGTGAGAAATAGATTTAAGGGACTAGATCTGATAGACAGAGTGCCTGATGAAGGTGATGGAGGTTCATGGCATTGTACGGGAGACAGGAATCAAGACCATCCCCTGAAAAACGAAATGCAAAAAGACAAAATGGCTGTTTGAGGAGACTTGCAGATAGCTGTGAAAAGAAGGGAAGCAAAAAGCAAAGGAGAAAAGGAAAGTTATACCTATTTGAATGCAGAGTTCCAAAGAATAACAAAGAGAGATAAGAAAGCCTTACTCAGTGATCAATGCAAAGCAATAGAGGAAAACAATAGAATGGGAAAGACTAGAGAACGCTTCAAGAAAATTAGAGATACCAAGGGAATATTTCATGTGAAGATGGGCTTAAAACAGAAGTAGAAGTTATTAAGAATAGGTGGCAGGAATACACAGAAGAACTGTAAGAAAAAGATCTTCATGACCCAGATAATCACGATGGTGTGATCACTCAGCTAGAGCCAGACATCCTGGAATGTGAAGTCAAGTGGGCCTTAGGAAGCATCATTATGAAAAAAGCTAGTGGAGGTGATGGAATTCCAGTTGAGCTATTTCAAATCCTGAAAGATGATGCTGTAAAAGTGCTTCACTCAATATGCCCACAAATTTGAAAAACTGAGCAGTGGCCACAGGACTTGAAAAGGTCAGTTTTCATTCCATTCCCAAAGTAAAGCAATGCCAAAGGATGTTCAAACTACCACACAGTTGAACTCATTTCACACTCTAGTAAAGTGATGCTTAACATTCTCCAAGCCAGGCTCCAGCAATAAATGAACTGTGAACTTCCAGATGTTCAAGCTGGTTTTAGAAAAGGCAGAGGAACCAGAGATCAAATTTCCAACACCTGCTGGATCATCAAAAAGCAAGCGAGTTCCAGAAAAACATCTATTTCTGCTTTATTGACTATGCCAAAGCTTTTGACTGTGTGGATCACAATAAACTGTGGAAAATTCTGAAAGAGATGGGAATACCAGACCACCTGACCTGCCTCTTGAGAAACCGGTATGCAGGTCAGGAACCAACGGTTACAACTGGACTTGGAACAACAGTCTGGTTCCAAATAGGAAAAGGAGTACGTCAAGGCTGTATATTGTCACCCTGCTTTTTAAACTTATATGCAGAGTGCATCTGAGAAAAGCTGGGCTGGATGAAGCACAAGCCGGAATCAAGATTGCTGGGAGAAATATCAATAACCTCAGATATGCAGATGACAGCACCCTCATGGTAGAAAGTAAAGAAGAACTAAAGAGCCTCTTGATGAAAGTGAAAGAGAGTGAAAAATTTGGCTTTAAGCTCAGCATTCAGAAAACCAAGATCATGGCATCTGGTCCCATCTTTTTCTGGGCTACAAAATCACTCAGATGGTGGTTGCAGCCATGAAATAAAAAGATGCTTACTCCTTGGAAGGAAAGTTATGACCAACCTAGACAGCATATTAAAAAGCAGAGACATGACTTTGTCAACAAAGATCCAACTAGTCAAGGGTATGGTTTTTCCAGTGGTCATGTATGGATGTGAGAGTTGGACTATAAGAAAGCTGAGCACTGAAGAATTGATGCTTTTGAACTGTGGTGTTGGAGGAGACTCTTGAGAATCCCATGGAATGCAAGGAGATCCAACCAGTCCACTCCAAAGGAGATTAGTCCTAAGTGTTCATTGAAAGGACTGATATTGAAACTGAAACTCCAATACTTTGGCCACTTGATGCAAAGAGCTGACTCATTTGAAAAGCCCCTGATGCTGGGAAAGATTGAGGGCAGGAGGAGAAGGGGTCAACAAAGAATGAGATGGTTGGATGGCATCACCGACTCAATGGACATCGTTTTGGATAGACTCTGAAGGTTAATAATGAACAGGGAGGCCTGGCATGCTGTGGCTCATGGGGTCACAAAAATCAGACATGACTCAGCAACTGAAGTGAAGTGAAGTGAAACTACAAACAGTGGTAGAGGCAGGTAAGATTTTGACTCAGGCTGTTATTTCTAGGGATGCCAGACTAAAATACCATCTACATACATTTTAAAAGACCACCAAAATATTGTAAAGTAATTAGCCTCCAATTAAATTAATTTTAAAAAATTAAAATATTTAAATTTCTCAGTAACAGAATTCTAAAAAGATGCAGGGTACATCTATGCAACAATATCAGAACACTTGGTACCTCTATGGAGAAGAAGGGATGGGGAGAGGCTTTAACTGTATTAAAAATGTCCTATTTATACAAAGAGAAGGAGAAAAGTGTGAAGTACACATGGCAAAACTATGTTTATATCTGTAAAATCTGTGTGGTGGACATTATCTCTTACATTCTTGTATGTTTTGCTTTTTGTTAAACATATCGTCCAACTTCATAGTGTAAGATCCATTCCAAATCTATCTTTATTATCTAAAAAGGAAAAAACAATCAATGTATATATAAGACACATTAATCTAAAAAGGAAAAAACAATCAATGTATATATAAGACACATTAATGTAAAATGTACCCTTTCAGTATGTGTATTTGGTGTGGTAAAAACCACACCAAACTATAGTATAGCCACCAAATTATAGTATAGTCACAGTGTTGTGTAAGTATCACCACTTTCTAACTCCAGAATATATTCTTTATCTTAAAAGCAAACCTCTTAGCAGCTGTTCCCCATACCCAGCCCCCTCCTACAGCACCACTGCCTCTTCAGTCCGGAAACCACTAATGTACTCTGTCCTTCTTGAATTTACCTACTCTGGATATTTCAAAGAAATAGAATCATAAGATATATGGACTTTTTTGACTGGTTTTCACTTAGCATATTTTCAACTTTTATCAATTTCATAGCACATATCAGCTTATCATTTATTTAAGGCTAATTAATATTATTTTGTGTGGATACATTTTGTGTATCTATTTTGGAACTGATGTTTTAAAACTGATTGTTTTAACTGTTTAGTATAATATCATGAGTAATTCTACCATGAGCATTCTTAATTAAGTTCTGGTGTAGAGTTATGTTTTCATTTCTCTTGGGTATATACCTAGGAGTAGAATTGCTGAGTCATATGGTAGCTCTGTGTTTAACCAGCTGTTTCCAAAGTGGCTGTACTATTTTATAGTCCTATCAGTGATGTCCAAGGGTCCTCATTTCTTTACGTTCTCAGTAACTCAATAATTTCTTCACTGATTATGGCCAAACTGTGAGTTTGAAGTTGTATCTAATTTTTTTAAATTTGCATTTACCTGGTGAATAATGTTGTTGAGCATCTTTTCACATGCTTACCTGAGAAAGGTCTATTCAGATCATTAGTCTATTTTAAAATTTGTTTATTGATCCTTTTATTTCTGAGTTATAAGTGTTCTTTATATAATCTCTATACATATATCTTATGAGATAAATGATTTCTATTTTTTTTTCCATTCTATGGGTTGTCTTTTCATTTTCCTGGTAGTATCCTTTGGGCTTCTCTGGTGGCTCAGATGGTAAAGAATTCGCCTGCAATACAGCATACCTGGGTTTGATCCCTGGCTTGGGAAGATCGCAATCCTCTGGAGAAGGCAATGGCTACCGACTCCAGTATTCTTGCCTGGAGAATCCCATGGACAGAGGAGCCTGGCAGTCTACAGTCCATGAGGTTTCAAAGATTTGGATATAGCTGAGTGACTAAGCACACACACATATCCTTTGAAGCACAAAAAATTTTAATTTTGACAATGTCCAATTTTTTTTCCCCCTTTGGTTGCTTATGCTTTTTGGTGTCATTTATAAGAAACCATTGCCTAATCCAACATCATGAAGATTTACCCTTAGGTTTTCATTTTAATTTTTTATAGTTTTAGCTGTTACATTGAACTCTTTGATTCAATGTAACATTTTTGCATATAGTATGAGGTAGTAGTACAGATTGGTTCTTTTTCATGTGGATATCAATTTGTCCCAGCCTCATTTGTTGAAAAGGAGAAGGAAATGGCAACCCACTCCAGTATTCTTGCCTGGAGAATCCCAGGGACAGGGGAGCCTGGTGGGCTGCTGTCTATGGGGTTGCACAGAGTCAGATACAACTGAAGTGAATTAGCAGCAGCAGCATTTGTTGAAAAGGCTATTCTTTCCCCATTACATGAACTTGACATCCTTGTTTAAAAGCAGTTGACCAGAGGTGTATGGATTTATTTCTGGAATATCAAATTCTAGTCCATTGACCTATATGTCTGTCTATCCTTACACCAGCACCACACTCATTTGATTACTGTAGCTTTGTAGTAAGCTTTGATAGCAGGAAATATGAGTCCTTCTGTTTTATTCTTCTTTTTCAAGATTATTCTAGGTTCCTTGAAATTTCATATGAATTTTAGAATCAGCTTATCTATTTATGCTGAAAAAAGAGCTAACATTTTGATAGTTACTAAATTGAATTTATATACCAGTTTGAAAGGTGCTGATGCTTTAAAAATATTAAACTTCCAATTCACTTGCAAAGGTCTATTGTCCATTTATTTACATCTTAATTTCTTTTAAAAATGTTAGGTACGTTTTAGTGTACTAGATATTGTATTTATTTTGTTAAATTTATCCTTAACTATTTTATGGATTATTATAAGTGAAATTATTTTCTTAGTTATATTTTTGGACTTTTCATTGCCACTGTGTAGAAACACAATTGAATTTTCTGTGTTGTTCTTTTATCCTGAAACCTAGCTTAACTAGTCTATTCATTCTAAAAATTTTTTGTGGATTCCAAGAATTTTCTACCTAAAGATGATAAATAGAGATAATTTGCTTCTTCCTTTCCCATCTTAGTGCCCTTCATCAATTTTCTTGTCTTCTTACCATGGCTGATTCCTCTAGCACAATGTTGAGTAGAAATATTGAGGGAAAACATCTTTGTTTTATTCTTGATTGTAGAGGGAAAGCTGTAAGTCTTTCCCCATTAACTATGATGTAAGTGTGGGTTTTTAAATGTGCTTTTGATCAGGTTAAAAATGTTTGGGTCTATTCTTTTTTGTTGAGTGTTTTTTTATCATGAAACGGTGATAGATTTTTTCAGAAACTTTTTCTTTGTCTATTGAGATGGTCATGTATTTTCCCTTTTTTTTCTTAATATAGTGTTTTTTATATTGGTAGATTTTAAAATGTTGAAACAACCTTGCATTCCCATGGTGAATCTCAGCTCATCATAAATTATAATCATTTCTATATGTTATTGGATTCAGTTTGCTAGTATTTTGATTGTGTGCTCTATTTATAATTGATATTTGTTTACAGTTTTCTTGTGCTGCCTGTGTCCAGTTTGGGCATGAGGATAATACTGGCCTTGTAAAATGACTCAGGAAGTGGTCTACCCACTTCTATTTTTTTGTAAGAGTTTGAAAAGCAGTGGTATTAATACTACTTTAAATTTTTTGGGAATTCACTAGTGATAACATTTGGTCTCGGGCTTTCCTTTGTGAGAAGTTTCTTGTTTAATTTTTCAACTTTACTTTTTTCTGTCTACTCAGATTATCTGTACCTTCTTGAATCAGTTTCAGTAGGTGTGTCTTTCTAGGTATTTGTCTTTTTCATTCAGTTATTTAGTTTGTTGGCATACAATAATATTTACTTATAATCTTTGATTTCTATGAAGTTGATAGTGATACTCTCTTCTTTAATTTTTGATTTTAAAAATGTGAGTCTTTTCTTTTTCTTGGTGAGTGTAGATAAAGTCTTGTCAATATTTTGATTGTTCTCTATTTTTTTCCCTCAATTTTATTTTTTTCCGCTTGTCAGTTCAGTTCAGTCATTCAATCGTGTCTGGCTCTTTGGGACCCCATGGACTGAAGCACGGGAGGCTTCTCTGTCCAGGGGATTCTTCAGGCTAGAGTACTGGAGTGGCTTTCCATTTCCCTTCTCGGGGTGGGGAGGGGGTGGGGGGATGGGGGAGGTGGGGTCCTGACCCAGGGTTTGAACCCAGGTCTCCTCCACCACTCAGGACTTCCCTGGTGGCTCAGACTGTAAAGCATCTGTCTACAATGCAGGAGGCCTGGGTTTGATCCCTGGGTTGGGAAGATCCCCTGGAAAAGGAAATGGCAACCCACTCCAGTATTCTTGCCTGGAGAATCCCATGGACAGAGGAGCCTGGCAGGCTATAGCCCATGGGGTCGCAAAGAGTTGGACATGACTTAGCGACTAAACCAACCAACCAACTCCTCCACTGCAGGTAGAATCTTTACCATCTGGGCCACCAGGAAAACCCCTTTGAGTGTGGCAGGATCTCCTTTTTAAAGGCTGAATAATGTTCCATATATAATAATAATCACTATTTTAAATAATGCTACAGTGAGTATGAGGTGCATTTATCTTTTTGTAGTAGTGTTTTCATGTTCTTTAGATAAATATCCAAGTGTATTATAGATTTTGTGGATGTATAGTAGTTCTATTTTAAATATTTTGAGAAATTTTGGTAATGTTTTCCACAATTTTTTCAACAATTTGCATTCCCCACATTGCAAAAGTATTCCGTTTCTCCACACCATTACCAGAACTTGTTACTTCTTGTCTTTTTTATAATAACCATTCTATTAAGGTGTAAGATAATATCTCATTGTAGTTTTGATTTGCATTTCCCTAAAAATTATTGATATTGAGTACTTTGCATGTACCTGTTGACCATCTATATGTCTTTTTTGGGGGAAATATCTATTCAGATCCTCCACCCACATTTTATTTATTTATTTATTTATTTTTTGCTATTAGATTGTGTGAGCTTTTTATATATCTTAAAAACTAGCCCATTATCAGATATATGATTTGAAAATATTTTTTCCCATTCAGTAGGTCCTCTTTTTATTTTGTTGATCATTTCTTTAGCTGTGTAGATGGTTTTTAGTATGATGTAGTAACAGTGGTTTATATTTGCTTTTGTTGCCTTTGCTTTTACTGTCAAATCAAAATATCATTGCCAAAACTGAATGTTAAAGAAATTACTACCTATATTTTGTTTTAGGAATGTTATGGTTTCAGTTCTTGCATTGAAATCCTTAATCCATTTTGAGTTATTTCTTGTGTATGCAGCAAGATAGTGGTTTATTTTTATCCTTTTCCATGTGGTTGTCCAGTTTTCCTAATACCATTTATCAAAGATATTTTCCTTTCCCAATTATACATTCTTGGCTTTTTTTGTCTTGAATTAATTGACCATATATGTATTGGCTTATTATTTGCTCTCTATTCCATTGTATTGACATATGTCTTTGATATTATGCAAATACCATACTGCTTTGATTACTAGTATTATAGTTTGAAATCAGGGAGCATGACAGCTCCAGTTTTGTTCTTCTTTTTCAAGATTGTTTGTCTATTTGGGGGTATTTTGTGGTTATATACAAAATTTCAGATTGTTTGTTAACTTTTAAATTAGGAGAAGAAACATTTTACAAAAATAGATTTTTAATTTTTTATATTTACCTTTAGTCCTTCTTTGGGATACAAGTTAATATCTAGTGCCCTTTAATTTCTTCCTGAATAATTTATTTTAGTGTTACTATTTCTCATAAAGGAGGCTTCTTAGTGATAGCTTCTCCAGCTTTTCTTATGTTGCCCTTCTGGCCTCCCTAGTGTCTGATGATAAATCAACTGTTAATTTATTGTCCATCCCAACACATGCTACTTCTCTCTTGCTGCTTTCATCATTCTACCTATGAGGTGTTTTTTTTTTTTTAATAGTTTGAATATGATGTTCTTAGATATTGATTGCTGATTCTATCATATTTACTCTTTCCAGCCTCCTGCATGTGTATATTATAGTTTTTAATCAACTTTGGGAAACTCTTGGTCATTATTTCTTCAAATACTCTTTCTACCCTTTCCTTGCTCTTCTCCTTCTGGGACTCCCACAGTACCCATGAAGGTATGCTTAATAGTGTCCCATATTTTTTGATGAGATAATTTTAAACTAACCTATGTTAAAATTTATTGTTCTTTCTTCTGCCCATTCAAATCTCCTCTTGAGCCCCTCTAGTGAAGTTTTCATTTCAGTTATTGTACTTTTCAGTTTCAGGATTTCTATTTAGCTCATATTAATATTCATAATTTTTATTTCTTTATCAATATTCTATATTTAATGGTACATAATTCTCATGGTTTCTTATTGTTAAATGCTCTGAGAATTGGGCTTTAAAAGAAATCCCACTCATTCTTCTCCCTCCAGTGATTGCTGCTGCTGCTGCTGCTAAGTCGCTTCAGTCGTGTCCGACTCTGTGTGGCCCCATAGATGGCAGCCCACCAGGCTCCCCTGTCCCTGGGATTCTCCAGGCAAGAGCACTGGAGTGGGTTGCCATTTCCTTCTCCAATGCGTGAAAGTGAAAAGTGAAAGTGAAGTTGCTCAGTCATGTCCGACTCATAGCGACCCCTTGGACTGCAGCCCACCAGGCTCCTCCGTCCATGGGATTTTCCAGGCAAGAGTACTGGAGTGGGTTGCCATTTCCTTCTCTGCCAGTGATTGCTAGGCTGCTTATTTTCACCATGGTTATGTCTATGGCTCTTGGTTTTCAAATCTTCTGCAGAGATGTAGAGGTAATGGTAGTAGGACAAATTAAAGTGTCACAAAGCTCAATACTCTTATTCAGATTCAGTCATTTTTGTTAAATTGCAAGCTCCAGATTGTTGCAAGTCTTTGATTTATTTTCACAGTTGTGAAAAAGTTGATTCTGACAATTTTTGCCACTGTCCTAATTGTTTATTGCAGAAGATTTTTGAAGGTCCTTACTTTCTCTGATCCAATCAAGGAGAACATTTTGATCAGCAGTGAAACTTCCATGGAATACATCAAATGAGAAAATTAATGTTACTATTGGGAGATTGGAAGATCTCCATTACCAAAGAGAGAAAGCTCCATCTGGTGATCTTCATGGTCCTTTCCAACTCTATATTTTCTACCAGGATACCAAGATAGAATTGATACCTATCATATTGAAATTTGTGCAAACAAAATAAGATTAAGTCAGGTGTTGGGATTTGAAAAACAAAGATCTTCCCCCACCCCAAATTATCATTGGTTTGTATCAAAGTTAAAGATGACCACTCTTAGCCTTTATAAACAAGTGAGCACAGGTATTTCCTGAACCTATTCTGTGAAGTTAGCTCCATCATAGGAGCATTGTGTGAGATATTATACAAAGATGATACTCTGATAATTACCTTGTCATAAATGTTTAGAATCTTCTTCAAGAAGCATATTCAATATCTGAAGCAAACCTGATAAAATTATAATGGTTAACTGCTGAATTACTTGACGTATACTCAATGTGTTATTGAGGTTCGGATGTATTTCATGGCACAATTCTGGCATGCGTATTTTCCAGATTTTCAAACTATAAGAGATAAATGTATTTCCATAGAGTTAGTATATTTAATAGTTCATTGCTTTTTAATCTTTTTCTTTAATTGGAGTATAGTTGCTTTGCACTGCTTTGTCAGTTTCTGCTGTCCAGCTATGTGAATCAGCCATATGTATGTATGTATGTATACACACACTCTTTCTTTTTGGATTTCCTTCCCACTTAGGTCACCACAGAACACTGAGTATAGCTCCCTGTGCTATACAGTAGGTTCACATTAGTATCTATTTTATATATGAAAGTGAAAGTGAACTTGCTCAGTTGTTTGACTTTTTGCAACCCTGTGAACTGGAGCTTACCAGGCTCCTCTGTCCATGGAATTTTCCAGGCAAGAATACTGGAGTGTGTTGCCTTTCCCTTCTCCAGGGGATCTTCCTGACCCAGGGATCAAAGCCGGGTTTCCCACATTGCAGGCAGACGCTTTACCGTCTGAGCCACCAGAGAAGCCCATTTTATCCATAGTAGTGTATATATGTCAATTGCAGTCTCCCAGTTCATCCCACTCTTTCCTTCCCAATTGGTATCCATGTTTGTTCTCTACACCTGTCTCTATTTCTGCTTTGCAAGTAGCATTCTCTGTGCCATTTTTCTAGATTGCATATATATGCATTAATATATGGTATTCATTTTTCTCTTTTGAACTTACTTCATTCTGTGAAAGTCTCTAGGTCCATCTACATCTCTTTAAATGATAGAATTTTGTTTCTTTTTATGCCTGAGTAATAGTTGTATGTATATATGTACTACATCCTCTTTATCTGTTCTTCTGTTGATAGACATTTAGGTTGCTTCCATGTCTTGGCTATTGAAAATGATCCTGCAGTGAACACTGGGGTGAATGTATTTTTTTGCATTATAGTTTTCTGTGGGTATATTCCCAGTAGTGGGATTTCTGGGTCATATGTTAGTTCTATGTTTAGTAGAGTTTTTTAAAGTACTTCCATAGCATTCTTCATTGTGGCTGTATCAATTTACATTCCCCCCAACAGTGTAAGAGGGTTCTGATTTTTTCCACACCCTTTTCAGCATTTATTGTTTGTAGATCTTTTGATGATGGTTATTCTGAGTTGTGTGAGATGATACCTCATAGTTTTGATTTGCATTTCTCTAATGATTAGTAATGTTGAGCATCTTTTCATGTATTTGTTGGCCATCTGTATATCTTCTTTGAAGACATGTCTGTTTAGGTATTCTATCCCATTTTTTATTGGATTTTTAAAAATATTGAGATGCATAAGTTGTTTATTTTGGAGATTAATCCTTTGTCAGTTGCTTCGTTTGCAAATAAAAGATGACACAAACAGATGGAGAGATATACCGTGTTCTTGGATTGGAAGGGTCAATATTGTGAAAATGATTATACCACCCAAAGCAATCTACAGATTCAATGCAATTCCTATCAAATTACCAATGACATTTTTCATAGAACTAGAACAACAACAACAAAATATACTTTGTACGGGAACACAAAAGACCCCGAATAGCCAAGAAATCTTGAGAAAGAAGATAAAGAAGCAGAGAAATCAGTCTCCTTTTCCTCAGACTACACCACACAACTACAATAATCAAGCCAATATGGTACTGACATAAGAACAGAAATATCAATCAATGGAACAAGATAGAAAGCCCAGAGATAATGCCATGCACCTATGGTCACCTAATCTATGACAATGAGGCAAGAATATACACTGGAGAAAAGATATAAGACAAGAAACTATCAAAATCTTAAAGGAAAACATAGGCAAAAAGGTTTTCCACATAAATTACAGCAAGATCTTTTATGACCCACATAAACAAATGGGACTTAAACTTGAAAGCTTTTGCCCAGCAAAGCAAACCATGCTGCTGCTGCTGCTAAGTCACTTCAGTCGTGTCCGACTCTGTGCAACCCCATAGATGGCAGCCCACCAGGTTCCCCCCATCCCTGGGCTTCTCCAGGCAAGAAGACTGGAGTGGGTTGCCATTTCCTTCTCCAAAGTAAACCATAAACAATACCAAAACACAACCCTCTAGTCATTGCTTTTTTAAGAAAAAATATTTATTTTCTATTGAAGGATAATTGCTTTACAGAATTTTGTTGTTTTCTGTCAAACTTCAACATGAATCAGCCATAGGTATACATATATTCCCTTCCTTTTGCTTTTTAAAAATATATTGCCACCTCAAATTCAGAGTCATCTCTGTTTCTCAAACTATAATGCAGTATCAGTATTTGATGTGAAGATTGGATTGTCTTGAATTTGTTCATTCTGTGTCATATATTGGAGTCATTGTGATCTGATTGTTTTCACCTAAAAAGCACCTCTTTTAAAGTCGTATGAGTGCAATACTATGTTGAAATGATTATTATTGCCCTCTCCAAGTTCCTTGGGTCATAGTTGATGCAGACCATCACATGATGGTATTTTCAGACCTATAAATGTCATATTAGCATTCAATTTTACCACACTTTGGAACTTCTGTTTGACATATTGTTCTTTCACTTACTTTTGAATTGTCCATTGCAACAAGTTGTTGCTGCTGCTGCTGCTAAGTCGCTTCAGTCATGTCTGACTCTGTGCGATCCCATAGATGGCAGCCCACCAGACTCCGCCATCCCTGGTATTCTCCAGGCAAGAACACTGTAGTGGGTTGCCATTTCCTTCACCAATGCATGAAAGTGAAAAGTGAAAGTGAAGTCACTCAGTCGTGTCCGACTCTTAGCTACCCCATGGACTGCAGCCTACCAGGCTCCTCCGTCCATTGGATTTTCCAGGCAAGAGTACTGGAGTGGGGTGCCATTGCCTTCTCCGAACAAGTTCTTAGTGGCTGGTAAGCATCATTGTTCAGAGCTAATTAATGAGCTCAAACTCAGGGACTCAATTTGGTGAACCAGTTAGTCTCAATTTTCTGTGACTTTGAAGTCTATCCTGTGTACCAAGCTGTATTGGACCAGGAATCAACCTTTTCTTCAACTTGAACTTCCTGTGTGACTTTGGGAAGATTACACAACCCTTTGGACCTCAGTTTCCTTAATTGTAAATGAAAATATTTGTAAAAGATTCTTTGACTCTTAACAAGTTAGAGCATGTGAAAGAACTTGGTGAACTTAATGGATGCTTGTTTCTCCTATTGATGACGAAAACGATATTACCATTCCCAAGTCCACTCCTCGTTCTACCTCTTTTGCAACTTAAATCTTACATATTTTAGAAAGTTCAACACAGTCATTACCTCCATGTAGACTTCTCTGACCCCGCCATCAACTCTCAGTGATTATTTCTTCTTCTCCTCCTCATCCTTTACTATTTATCATCACTTATTATCATTACTACATTTTTTTGCCTTCTCTGTCCCTTTGTATTGTTTAACTTTAGTGCTTCTGATTATGGGGATGATAAACTATGAACATTTATATTCCACAAAGCACATTGCCCAATGTATTGTGTGCAAAATAGGTTCTAGATTTGTTGGATGGATGAAGACAGTTTAAAATACCTTCTAAAAGTATAGTCTTAAATTCACAATGCAAAGCATACTGAATTTTCCCACCTTCCTTTCCCATGAAAGATACATATTTTTGAAGGTATTTAAGGGAGCATGAAATAGAATTTGGAGTGTATCTTGCATATAAACCTATTCCCTTCTAGTCTTAACATTTTTTCCTCCACATAAAGTTAAGAATCTTCCTTTTGCATTTGAGTGCCCTACCATGGCACTCTTTTCCTTTTATATTCTATAGAATACAACATGATTTAATCATTCAGGTATGACTGACACAATATTCTCTGTTACCTTTTTAAGAAACATGACAAAGGATGTCATGACTGAAGGGAGTTCTTGGTTACATGAAAGTACCAGAGCCAAATCTCTAGTGCTTGATGAAAATAAATGGTAGCATGTCAACCACTAAGTGTATCTCCAGTCTATTCTCCAGTCTACAGGTGTGAAGAGGAACAAAGTCAAACTCAATATTCATGGCAACATTTAATTAGATTCATTATAGGTATTAGCCTAGCTTGTCCCTTGAGGATTTGCCAATAAGTGTCTTCCCAATCCTTTATTCTCTTTCTTAGCCTGAATAGAGAGTTTGTTTGAACACAATGCTTAGCAACTCAAAGTGTATCTGTCCCAGGAGACTTGAAGAAACGTTTCAGATTTAGTCATGCTGAGGGAGTCACATTGTTCCTCTATCAGGTCAGGGCTGTGCCACACTTAAAGAAATTAGTTATTCCAAAAAAATGTTTTTTCTTCTCTCCATTTCTGTGCCAGAATGAGACTCTAGGTAATAACCAAATTTGATGTTGCTTACAGAAATTTCCAGGCTTCCCAACTCCTAGAACTCAAGTAGCCATGGAAATAAGTACTGGCCAAAAATGAGCTTGGACTGGGTGGGAATTGGGAATTATGTGAGGAAAGGGAACTTAAATATGTGCTATGTGATGTAACTGTGTAGGATTAGGAAGACTTGTGTTGAGTTGGTATTTTAAGGAATAATGGGCTTCTTTGTGTAAGTTTGTAAGGTAGGTGGTAGTAATGGTAGTGAGAAGAATAGGTTGGCTTTGCTCTATCTAGGCAGGATTGGTGGTAATAATATAGATTTCATATATTTCTGGTAAAGGATATTTGAAAATTGAACTGAACTTAGATTCATTCATATTTCATTTCTTTAAGGAAACAGAAACCTTTCTTATTGTGGTGTCAGGAAAGAAACAAATGACTTGTTTTTCTTATCATTTTACTAGAAAAAAAGATGTGCCATGCCCCCAGTTTGACTTAAATGCATAATTCAAGATTATTAAAAAAAATAACATACCTTGTCCCTATGCTCCCTTTGGCATGATTCGGGTTTTCAGACTATTGCAAATGAATTTAACAAATGTGATACTGGCATAATTCATGGATTTCATGGCATTTTTATAGTTATGAAAAATGTGAGCCCCATTAAAAACTCCTTATTTAGTCTTGTATTTGTTCATTACCTGATTACTCCTGACCTAAGAGACTCAACCTTATATTAAGTGCTATGCCCCAAAGGACCCTCTGCAACACCACTGCAGGAGGGTTCTTTCACTGCCACCTGCTCACATCTACGATTCATACTACTTGTATTCTCAGGCCCAGTGGGGCTCTCTCTAGAAATACTAGCCCCAAGAACTTGCTTGCCAATGTCAGTGTATGTTTCTCAGCTGCAGATATCTAACATTGTACCTGAAGTGCCACTTGTGCAGCCCAGACTTTCTTATTGTAGTGTTTATTTCTGCTACTGATTCATCAGTTTTTATGTATCTGAGTCAACTCTTTGCTCAATTTCTGGCAGGTTGTTAACCAGCATATTTGGAGCAACAATTCACTCTTTTATTTTGACATCCACACCTGATATCTTCATTAATGCCAAGCATAAAGTTCTCAGATTTTGGATCTATTTGGTGTCTCTGTATTCCTTCTGCATCCAGCTCTTTGCCACAAACTATATTTCATGTAAATGACACTTTTTTCAACCATTTCACATGTTTTACAGTAGAACCATATGCCTTACAGAAATGATGCCTTTTCAAGTCTGTGTCCAAACATAGCTTGTCAATGACCTCTCACAAATTCTAAGTCAGCTTGTAAGCTTTTGCACTTATTCTGAAATGTTTTCTTTAGGGCTTGTAAACTTCTTCTCATGTTATCGCCTGTATTCTCTACTCTTATGTTCTTTTTTGACATTAAGTACCTTACCACATTTTATTGTCATTTCAGTTAATCACATTCAGCCGAGTGGTTGCCACAGAAGACTACTTCCTCTCTGTGTTTTTGAGTTTAAGAGCTCTGTCACAGATATTCTTCTACTTTGGATGTTCTTCAATTCTGTGACCATTTCCTAAGCTCTTAATACATCAGTGATGTTAAATTATCAGAAACCTATGTTGAAGAGAAAATAGTGTTGCTTAATTTAGGGAATTAATGTAAGATTTATGGTCAGGCACTATGAGTCACTTACTTGAAGATCAGCAGGTAATCCTGGGAGAGCCACAGGTTAGTAGGTTGTAATCTGAGTTTTGCATTTGATGTGAGAGCTATTGATTTTACTTGTTTACATAGTTGTCACCATTGTTGCACAACTGTTAACATTTATTGAGTGTTCACACTGTGCTAAGCATTCTTCCAAGGGCTTTATGTGAAGTATCTTATTTAATATTCACTTTAACCATTCAAAGTAAGTTTTATTATCTCACTTTTACAGATGAAAAATCAGAGACTTAGGAGGGTAAATGACTTGTTTGAAAACATACATTGTAGATCAAGTATTTGAATGTAGGTAGTATAACTTCAGGGTTCATATTTCTCTTATACTTCACATTGTGAAGTGAAAATGAAAATGTTAGTAGTAGGATTAATAGTAGGTGTTAGTAGTAGAAACTATTAGTAGTAGGACTGCAAAATGTTAGTAGGATTGCAAAGTGTCATGTCTGACTCTTTGCAATCCCAAGGACTGTGGCCTAGCCCACTAGGCTCCTCTGTCCATGGAATTCTCTAGGCAAGAATACTGGAGTGGGTTGCCATTTGCTTCTCCAGGGAGTCTTCCCAACCCAGGGATTGTACCTGGGCCTCCTGCATTGCAGGAAGATTACCCTCTGAGCCACTAGGGAAGTCCACACTAACTCACATTGTACAGTAATCTTATAAAGATGTTTATTGGGTAGTTATGATGATCTAAGCACACAGTATAGTTAGCCACCATATATTCAATAGTTTATTGAATTGTTTAATTAATCCTTCAAAACAACTTACATCATTATTTTTCTTTTACAAATGAAAACAATTAAGGTTTAGAGAAAATAAGTAGTGCTTCCAAAATGATACAGCTAGTAAATAGCAGGGAAATATTTGAAATCATATCCATAACCACTTTGTTATTTTGCACCAGTATAGGATTAAAAACCAATAAACAGAAAAGCTGATCTATTGGTTTCTATAGCAAGAAGCAAAAACAATCACATCTTTAATCCTGCTGCTTGCAGTGCCTATTAAATGGAAGATATTGGGATATATAACCAGTGTCAATAATGTATGTATAGTTATTCCTGATGTTAAAAATGATAGAATTTCCCCAAAGCATGGAATCAATGCCTTTCTTCATTGAGACATTTGGCTTACCAAAGAATTCTAGAACCATCTTGTCAGAAATAGCATTAAGGAGAGGTGGAGTAGCATGTGGCATGTACCTCTAAGAAAAGTGAATATATATAAATGTGTATTACAGTGGAAACAGTAACATTACAAGAGAAAGTGTGATCAAGTAGCTGTACTCTTATAATACCCCATCCTTAGAAAACAAACTGCCAGTTAACTGCTAGGATCTAGCTATAACTGTCTACTTGACAGGAGAAATTGGCATGTTGAAGAAGCAGGATATTTGATTGGAGAAGATATGGAAAGATAATTTAGGAATATGAACTGCTGCCCATCGAAGGAAGGCCAGGATGGACTTCCAAGTGGGAGGCACACAGTACGGGAATGTATGGCATTAATTGTGGGAAGCCCACTGAAAACATAGGAACATACTCAGAGGAAGACAGATGTTATCCACTTCAGAACTTTGATCTTGGCTAACTTTAATTTTAGATATTGTTTATTTCCACTTCTGAGAATCTTAAAATTATCTGAAAGAAATTAAAGGACTATATTTTAATTCTAGAGTTTGTGTTTAGAAATTTTTACATCCTAACATACTGATGTTAGCAGGGATTTAGAATTTTTTGCCAGGTTTCTCTTGGAAATTCTGCCCCCCCCCACCTGCCCCCAGCACAGCCCTAGAAATGGTAACTTGGAAAAATGGCATCTGGTTGGCAATCCCTTAACACAGATAATCTTGAATTTTTGTTAAAGTATGTACGAAGATGTGAAAAATGATGAGAACTCGCAAGAATACCGAAAATTTGGACTGACAGTCAAATTATTTCCAGAACCTGGAAGAAATTTCCACAGAACTAAAAATCAGAAAGAAGTGGATTGAAAAGAACAGTCCTTGGACCAGTTGCACTATGTTGATAGAAGTTTGATAAGCGAATACCTCAAGACTAGGTAGGGAAAAACTCTTCTTTGTTCTCAAAGTGTCTAAATACTGGCTCCTAGAAAAAATTCTATACCTAGGAATGTGGAATAGTTGTCTTATTGCATAGAAGTTACTATTTTAGAGGTCTACAAGGCTGGCCATCATCCCTGAAAATATTGCCATTCTTTCTATGTATGCTCAGAAACTGAAACTACCGGAAAACTAAAAAGAAGGAAAATAATAGTGATGGTTTTGGGAATTTGACTATGAAACCTGTTGAATCACATCTACAAGGACCAGTTCCCACAAGCAAATTGCTATATGTAGGGAAAGAGAAAAGAAGAATCTTGGTAGGAGGGTATTCCAAGGATTGTAGTTTTTAATGTATTCCATCAGTTAAGATTAGTAACAAGGCAGGCACTTGGGTCAGTGTGAAAGTCCCTCAGTTGTGCCTGACTCTTTGCGACCCCATGGCCAATGCAGTCCATGTCTACTATTCTCTAGGCCAGAATACTGGAGTGTCTAGCCTTTCCCTTCTCCAGGGGATATTCCCAACCCAGAGATCGAACCCAGGTCTCACACATTGCAGGCAGATTTGTTACCAGATGAGCCACCAGGGAAGCCCAAGAATACTGGAGTGGGTATCCTATCCCTTCTCCAGCAGATCTTCTGGACCCAGGATTTGAACCAGGGTCTCCTGTATTACAGGTGGATTCTTTACCAACTGAGATATCAGGGAAGCCCTTGGGTCAGGAGAGGACCTAATCTATTTTCTGGAGGAGGAAGGATTTGTTTTAATTGATGTTTGTTTGATTTATAATATGTTAGTTTCAGGTGTTCAGCATAGTGATTTAATATTTTTTAAATTAAATTAATTTATTTATTTTAATTGGAGGACAATCACTTCACAACACTGTGGTGGCCCCTGCCACATATCGACACAAGTCAGCCATGGGCACACATGCACCTCCCCCCCACCATCCTGAACACCCTTTCCACATCCCTCTCCACCCCATCCCTCTGGGTTGTCCCAGAGCACTTTCTTTGAGTGCAACCTAGATGTCTATCAGCAGACAAATGGACAAGGAAGCTGTAGCACATATACACAGTGGAATATTACTCAGCTATAAAAAGAACACATTTGAGTCAGTTCTAATGAGGCGAAGGCAGGTCAGGAAGCAACAGTTAGAACTGGACATGGAACAACAGACTGGTTCCAAATAGGAAAAGGAGTATGTCAAGGCTGTGTATTGTCACCCAGCATATTTAACTTATATGCAGAGTACATCATGAGAAATGCTGGGCTGGAAGAAACACAAGCTGAAATCAAGATTGCTGGGAGAAATATCAATAACCTCAGATATGCAAATGACACCACCCTTATGGCAGTAAGCGAAGAGGAACTAAAGAGCCTCTAGATGAAAGTGAAAGAGGAGAGTGAAAAAGTTGGCTTAAAGCTCAACATTCAGAAAACTAAGATCATGGCATCCAGTCCCTTCAGTTCAGTTCAGTTCTGTTGCTCAGTTGTGTCGACTCTTTGTGACCCCATGAACCACAGCACACCAGGCCTCCCTGTCCATCACCAACTCCCAGAGTCCACCCAAACCTATGTCCACCAGTCCCATCATTTCATGGCAAATAGGTGGGGAAACAGTGGAAACAGTGGCTGACTTTGTTTTTTTGGGCTCCAAAATCACTGCAGATGGTGATTGCAGCCATGAAATTAAAAGACGCTTACTCCTTGGAAGGAAGGTTATAACCAACCTAAACAGAATATTAAAAAGCAGAGACATTACTTTGTCAACAAAGGTCCATCTCGTCAAGGCTATGGTTTTCCCAGTAGTCACGTATGGATGTGAGTGTTGGACTATAAAGAAATCTGAGCACTGAAGAATTGATGCTTTTTAACTGTGATGTTGGAGAAGACTCTTGGGAGTCCTTTGGACTGCAAGGAGATCCAACCAGTCCATTCTAAAGGAAATCAGTCCTGGGTGTTCATTAGAAGGACTGATGTTGAATCTGAAACTCTAATATTCTGGCCACCTGATGCAAACAGCTGACTCATTTGAAAAGACCCTGATGTTGGGAAAGATTGAAGGCAGGAGGAGAAGGGGACAACAGAGGATGAGATGGTTGGATGGCATCACCAACTCAATGGACATGAGTTTGAGTAAACTCCGGGAGTTGGTGATGGACAGGGAGGCCTGACGTGCTGTGGTTCATGGGGTCGCAAAGAGTTGGACACGACTCAGTGACTGAACTGAACTGAATGAGGTGGATGAAACTGGAGCCTCTTATACAGAGTGAAGTAAGTCAGAAAGAGAAACGCCAATACATTATATTAAAATATATATATGAAATTTAGAAAGATGGTAATGACGATCCTATATTCAAGGCAACAAAGGAGACACATGTAAAGAACAGACTTGTGGACTATGTGGGAGAAGGCGAGGGTGGGATGATATGAGAAAATAGCATTTAAACATATGTATTACCATATGTAAAATAGATGACCAGTGCAAGATTGATTGGATATTTTTATAGATTGCACACCATATGGAATTTGTAAAATATTATTCACTATATTCCCTATGATGAACATTATATCCCATGACTTACTTATTATACATAATAGTTTGTACTTCTTAAACCCCATCTATTTCACCCATTCACCTATGTGTCAATGCTGGCAACCACTAGTTTGTTTTCCATGTTGGTGAATCTGTTTCTGTTTCATTATATTTGTTTGTTATATTTGTTCATTTGTTTTTTTTTACATTCCACATATAAGCAAAACAGATATAGTATTTGTCTTTCTCTGGCTTATTTCACTTAACATAATACCCTTCAGATCTATCCATGTTGTTGTAAATGACGACTTTCTTTCTCATGGTTGAGTAGTATTCCATTTTGTGTGGGTATACACACACACAAATATATATACTCGTGCCTGTGGGCTCAGTCGCTTCAGTTGTGTCCGACTCTTTGCAACCCAATGGACTGTAGCTCATGAGGCTCCTCTGTCCATGGGATTCTCCAGGCAAGAATACTGGAGCGGGTTGCCATGCCCTCCTCCAAGGGATCTTCCCTACCCAGGGATCAGACTCACATCTCCAGCATCTCCTGCATTGCAGGTGTATTCTTTACCATTAAACCACTGCTCCACTTCTTTTTTAATCCATTCATCTGTTGATGGGTTCTTGGTTGTTTCCATATCCTGGCTGTTGTAAATAATGTTTCAGTGAACATTGGGGTGCATATATCTTTTCAAATTAATGTTTTCATTTTTTTTTTTTTTTACAAATACACAGGAATGGAACTGCTGGATCCAATCTTAGTTTAAAGGTGATATGTTAGATGAAATCAATTTAGACATGGAGAACAGACAGTTGAGAATAGCAAATATATACATCAAACTATTATCCAACTGTATATCTGAGAAAGGGATTTATATAATACCCAGTTTGAGTGCTGCCTAAGGAAAATTATCTCCTAACTATTGGAAAACATAGGATCAAGATAGATTTCAAGCTTTTTGAAAATAAGCAGTAAAAGAAGAAACATTGAGAAGGAAATGGCAACCCACTCCTGGAAATCCAATATTCTTGCCTGGAAAATCCAATGGACAGAGGAGCCTGGCAGGCTATGTCCATGGATCGTGATGAGTCAAACACGACTGACCATAAACACACACACATAGTATATATACTGCAAACCAAGTTGGTATGTGTATAGGATGTTCTTTATTAAGCAATAAATGTTAGCTGCTTAAGCAGGAAAAAAAGAAAAAACAATATGAAACATATGGAAAAATTATAAATAGATTAAAGGCAAAATTATTCTGCATATTCAAAGAAGGAGTACATTTATGAAAATGTGTTTTTAATGTAGTCACAAAGTATTAGAAGATACTTTGTTACTTCAACTAAAATGCAAAATGACATAGCTACTACTATAAATCAGAGTATAAAATGACAGGTATTCAGGTCCATTTGTAGTGTCATGGACCACTTTGAAAATTTGATGAAATTTCTAGATCTTCTTTACATGTAAACCAAATTTATAAATACTTTCATTTTTCCATCCAAATTCTGGGCTTTCATACAACCTCTGAAGTCTATTCATGAACCTTTGTTTAAGAACCTGTACCATAATCAAAGAACAGATGAAGATAATTATTATGAGAAGTTAAAAGTCAACCACAAGTTTATGTCATCAATAAAGGCTTGAAAAGAGCAGAATTGACAATATTGACAATCAACTCAGTGACAATACTTGAAAAATATCCTCAAAAATGTGTTATAAACACAAAGATGAGACCCTTAATGAAGAAGATGAGAAACGTGAAGAATTGTTATCCATCCTCATAATTTTATGTGTTTCTCATGAATAAAAGAATACTAAAACAATAATGATAAATATGTAAAGAAAGAGAAAACATTTTCTTAGTTGAAAAAATATTTCATTAGGCTCATCACAGTGCAGACAAAACTAGAGGAAAGAGAGAAGAGCTCTATACTTTCTAAAGGCTTTTTCCCCAAAAGAAAAAAACAAAATACTTGGCATACAGAAATAGCCAAGAAGAATTGTAAATAGTAAGAAATAAAAGCAGGGACTTCCCTGGCAGTCCTGTGGTTAGGACTCTGCACTTCCAATGCAAGGGACATAGGTATGATTCCTGGTCAGAGAGCAAAGATCCCACATGTTATATGGCATGGGCAAGGAAATGAAAAAAAAAAAAACAATTAAAAAATAAAATCAGAAAAAAATACAGTATAGTGCTTAAGAGCTATTGTTGTAGAGCCATGCCAGCGCTACATGTAGCAGTTGTGTGGATTTGGATGAGGTAATTAATTCTTCTGAATCTGTTTTTCCATCTCTGAAACAGAAATATTCATCATTGCTTCATAGGAATATTGTGAACATTAAATGAGACAATTTATGTACAATGCTTAGTAAAAAGATCTGTCACTTAGGATCTATATGCAACTAACAATTTTGCTACTATCATATTCATTATCATCATCGTCAGTAGTAGGATTCTAGATGATTTTTAGTTCATAATTTCTATACTTTCCAAATTTTTTACCAAAACTATGTATGTTATTACTTCTGTAATCAGAAGAATATGTTGTTTAAAAACAACTATATACAAATTGATGTGCAGAGTACAGAGCAAACACAGAGGCTACAGAAAGTATAGCAATAAAATTTTTTGATGAATTTTGCTAATTTTAGGTAACACGCATATATTCTATAATAAAAACTTTTAAAAGCTATTTTATTAAGAGGTATATGATACTCTATATAAAATAGATAACTAAGGAGAACCTACTGTATAGTACAGGGAGTCAACTTAATGCACCATGGCGACCTGAATGGGATGCAAGTTCAAAACAGAGGGTACATGTATAGCTGATTCACTATTCTGTATGGTATGAAGTAACACAACATTGTAAAGCAATCATATTCAAATAAAAATCTGTTTTAAAAATGGTATATGAGCTACATATGCTCACTATAGATAACACCTTGTAGATGAATATAAAAATGAGTGTTCAGTGTCCTTTCTACCAAGAAATGACTACTATCATTTTTTGTGTGTACATTCATGTGTACATTCTCTGTGTTTGTTTATCTATGTTTATTGTTTCCTTGAGAGCATATCAACTATGGAGTTCCATATCCTGCTTTTTCTAACCTAATATGTACCCATGCATTTGAAGTCTCTGTAAACATAATTTTTAATAGTTACTCAGATGATTCAGCTCTTCTGTAATTGTGGTATTAGTAGGCCATTCGTTTTTTATTGTTATATTTAATGCTCTAACATACATACATGTGTATGACCCTTATTCTGAATTTCTGATCATTTTCCTAAACGTGATTTGTAGAAGCAGAGATACTTGGCCAAAAAGGATAGATATTTTTAAGATGCTTGATGAATTTTCATGCTTTCTAGAAAGGTTGGATCAATCTGTTTTTCTCTTCCAAACACTTTCTTAACTTTCTTGTCTTACCATTCCCTCAGCCAGGAACATTATTATGTTTTAAATCTGTATTAATTTCATAAACAAGCCATTGGTTTTAGTTCTTTTAACTTCTATTACATAGCTTACACATTCACTTGAGCGTTTATTTTCACGTTTATTGGCCAGTTGTAGTTCCTCCTTTATGAATTGACCATTTGTGACTTTTGCCGATTTTCTGTTTTGTATTCTTTATCATTTGCATTAACCCTATACATTCTGAAGGTAGTTGCACATTAAAAAGCAAAAATAAATTTATGATAAAAGCTCTCAGTAAACTAAAACTAGGTGAGAATTTCCTTGACCAGAAGAAGAGTATCTATAAAACAAAACAAAACAAAACCATAGCTAGCATCATGCTAATGGCAAGAAACTCAAATATTTCTCACCAAAATCAGATACAAAGGATGGCCCCTCTCAATACTCCTTTTCAACATCACACTGGAAGTTCTAGCTAATACAATAAAACAGTAAAAGAAATAAAAGTTATGAAGATAGGAAAAACAAATAATGTTTTGTTTGCAGATGACATAATCACTTATGTAGAAAATTCGAAAGAATCAACTAGAATACTCCTGGAACTAATAAGAAATTATAACAAGGTTGCAGGATGTAAGTTTAATATACAAAAGTTAATTTATTTTCTGTATGCCAGCATGAATAGGTAGAATTTGAAATATAATGCCATTGACGTTTACATTTACATACAGTCCATGGAATTCTCCAGGCCAGAATACTGGAGTGGGTAGCCTTTCCCTTCTCCAGGGGATCTTCCCAACCCAGGAATCAAACCCAGGTCTCCCACATTGCAAGCAGATTCTTTACCAGCTGAACCACCAGGGAAGCTAAGAATACTGGAATGGGTAGCCTAACCCTTCTTCAGCAGATCTTCTTGACCTAGGAATCAAACTGGGGTCTCCTGCATTGCAGGCGGATTCTTTACCAGCTGAGCTAGGAGGAAAGCCCATTTACATTAGTACCAACCCCAAATGAGATGCTTAGGTATAAATCTAGCAAAATATGTACCATATGTGTATGAGGAAAATTGCAAATCTCTTGACGTATTAAAGAATAAATAAAGAGATACTCCATGTTCTTGGATAGGAAGACCCGATATTGTCATGGTGTCAGTTCTTCCCAACTTGACCTATAGGTTCAATGCAATCCCAATCAAAATCCCAGCAGGTTATTTTGTGGGTATTAACAAAGTTACTCCAAAGTTTTGTGGAGAGGCAAAAGACCAACAAGTCTTGAAGTATAAGGATGAAGTTGGATGATTGACACTACCTGACTTCAAGACTTAGTATAAATCTACAGTAATCAAGACAGTGTAGTATTGAAAGAATAAACGAACAGATCAGTGGAACAATATAGAGGGCCGAGAGGTAGACTCACATAATTATAGTCAACTGAACTTTGACAAAGGAGCAAAGGCAATACAGTGGAGCAAAGATAGTCTTTTTGGTAAATGGTAAATGCAAAAAGAAAAAAATCTAGGCACTGATTTTATACCCATCATAAAATTAGAGATCTAAATATAAAATGCAAAACTTCAAAAGTAGTAGAAGATAATATAGGAGAAAACTTAGGTTACCCTGGGTATAGCAATGACTTTTTAGATACAACACCAAAGGCATGATCCATGAAAGAAATAATTGATAAGATGATGTCATTAAAATTATAAACTTCTTCTCAGTGAAAGACTTTGTTAAGAGAATGAGAAGACGTCACAGAATGGTAGAAAATATTTGCAAAAGGCACATCTGGTAAAGAACTGTTATCCTAAATATTAAAAGAACTCTTAAAACTTAATGTATACAAACAACCCTATTTAAAATTGGGCCAGTGACCATAATAAACACTACATCAAAGAAATTATAAGTTGACATAAAAGCCAATGAAAAGATATTCCATCATATATTACCAGAGCAATTCAAATTAAAACAGTAATCATACCACTACAGTGGTAAAACAGTAACATACCACTACACATGTGGGCTTCTCCTGGTAGCTCAGACAGTAGAGAATACACCTGCAATGCAGGAGACCCAGGTTCAATCCCTGGGTCAGGAAGATCTCCCAGAGAAGTGAATGGTTACCCATTCCAGTAGTTTTTCCTGGAGAATTCCATGGACAGAGGAGCCTGACAGGCTACAGTTCATGATCACAAAGAGTCAAACACAACTGAGTGACTTTCATTTTCACACACAGCACACACTTATTAGAATAGCCCAAGCCCAAATCCAAAACACTGACAATAGTAAGGGCTGGTAAAGATGTGTAGTGACAGGGACACGCATTCATTTCAGATGAGAATACAAAGTGCACAGCCACTTTGGAATACTGTTTGGCAGATTCCTATAAAATTAATAAACTGTATGTGTTATCCAGCAGTTTCACTCCTTGGTATTAACCAAAAGGAGTGAGAAACATATATCCACAGAAAAACTTATACACAGTCAGTGGTATTAAGGTGGATGAACATATAGCATGTTACACAGAGTTAAGTAAGTCAGAAAGAACAACATGTCATATATTAACACATATATTTGGAATCTAGAGAAATGGTATCAATGAAACTTTTTGTAGGGAAGGAATGGATATGCCAAAGAATGCTAAAACTACTGCACAATTGCACTTATCTCACATGCTAGTAAAGTTACATTCACAATTCTCCAAGCCAGGCGTCAGCAATACATGAACTGTGAAATTCCAGATGTTCAGGCTGTTTTTAGAAAAGGCAGAGGAACCAGAGATAAAATTTCCAACATCTGCTGGATCATCAAAAAAAGCAAGAGAGTTCCAGAAAAATATCTATCTCTGCTTTATTGACTATGCCAAAGCCTTTGACTGTGTGGATCACAATAAACTGTGGAAAATTCTGAAAGAGGTGGGAATACCAGAACACCTGACCTGCCTCTTGAGAAATCTGTATGCAGGACAGGAAGCAACAGTTAGAACTGGACATGGAACAACAGACTGGTTCCAAATAGGAAAAGGTGTACATCAAGTCTGTATATTGTCACCCTGCTTATTTAACTTGTATGCAGAGTACATCATGAGAAATGCTGGGCTGGATGAAGCACAAGCTGGAATCAAGATTGCTGGGAGAAATATCAATAACCTCAGATATGCAGATGACACCACCCTTATGGCAGAAAGTGAAGAAGGACTAAAGAGCCTCTAGATGAAAGTGAAAGAGGAGAGTGAAAAAGTTGGCTTAAAGCTCAACATTCAGAAAACTAAGATCATGGCATCCGGTCCCATCACTTCATGGCAAATAGATGGGGAAACAGTGGAAACAGTGGCTGACTTTATTTTTCTGGGCTCCAAAATCACTGCAGATTGTGATTGCAGCCATGAAATTAAAAGACACTTATTCCTTGGAAGGAAAGTTATGACCAACCTAGACAGCATATTAAAAAGCAGAGACATTACTTTGCCAACAAAGGTTTGTCTAGTCAAGGCTACAGTTTTTCCAGTAGTCATGTATGGGTGTGAGAGTTGGACTATAAAGAAAGCTGAGCAGTGAAGAATTGATGCTTTTGAACTGTGGTGTTGGAGAAGACTCTTGAGAGTCCCTTGGACTGCAAGGAGATCCAACCAGTCCATCCTAAAGGAGATCAGTCCTGAATATTCATTAGAAGGACTGATGTTGAAGCTGAAACTCCGATACTTTGGCTACCTGATGTGAAGAACTGACTCATTTGAAAAGACCCTGATTCTGGGAAAGATTGAAGGCAGGGGGAAAAGGGACGACAGAGGATGAGATGGTTGGATGGAATCACCGACTCAAGGGACATGAGTTTGAGTAAACTCTGGGAGTTGGTGATGGACAGGGAGGTCTGGCGTGCTGTGTTCCATAGGGTTGCAAAGAGTCGGGCATGACTGAGTAACTGAACTGAACTGAATTGATATGCACATGTAGAGGATGGACTTGTGGACACAGAGTTGGAAAAAGAGGGTGGAATGAATTTTTAAAAAAATAACATTGCCATTTATACACTCTCATGTGTAAAATAGATAACTGCTGGGAAGTTGCTATATAACACAGGGATCCCAGTCTGGCACTCTGTGACATGGCTGGGTGGAGGGGAGCGAGGCTCAAAAGGGAGAGGATATATGTATCCTTATGGCTGATTGATGTACAGCAGAAACCAACACAACATTTTAACACAATTTTCCTCCAATTAAAACAATAAAAGAAAAACATATACACAGATATTTATAGGAGCTTTGTTCATAATTTCTAAAACCTGGAAACAACCAACATGTTCTGAATAAACTAATGGATAAATAAACTGTGGTGCATTCAGACAATGATATATTATTCAGCACTAAAGAGAAATGAGCTATCAAGCCATGAAAAGACATAAAGGAAATGGAAATATGTATTAGTGAATGGAAGAAGGTAAATTGAAGGGAATTGAGATGGATGAATAGGTAGAAAGTGAGAAAGTGTTAGTCAGTCAGTCATGTTTGTCTCTTTGTGACCCCATGGACTGTAGCCCACCAGGCTCCTCTGTCCATGGATTTCTCTAGGCAAGACTACTGGAGTGGGTTGCCATTCCCTTCTCCAGGGGATCTTCCTCACCCAGGGATTGAAACCACGTCTCTTAGGTAGAGACACAGAATATCTTTGAGAGCAGTGAAAATACTATGTATGATAATCTAATGATGGATGTATGTCATTATACTTTTCTAAAACCATAGATTGTAAAACACCAAGAGTAGACTCTAATAAAAACGGTGGACTTTGGGTAATTATGATGTTTCAGTGTAGGTTTATCAATTGTAAAAAATGTACCACTTTGGTTGTTAGTAATGGGGAAGGTAATACATGCTGTGGGAATAGGGGGCACATGGGAAATTTTTGTACCTTCTTCTCAGTCTTACTGTGAACTTAAAAATCATCTAATGTAAACAGAATAAAAAAAAGAAAACTTTGTTATATCATGTGTAAAAGTTGACAATATTTTTAATCAGTGTGACTAGAAACTGTAATTTTTATGGCAAAAGGGAAACAGAAAGAGAATCATAGAATGATATATAAATGTTCCTCTGGAGAGAATTTATGACTTCTAGCCAGCACTTTCCTTCTAAGCATGTGAAAATTAACATAACATATCATCTGTTTTAATCCATAAATATACTTTTCAGCAATCATTTTCTCTTGAAGAGAGTGTCTTACTTGCAGAGCCAAAGTGTTTCTTTATTCATTTGTTCTCTTCTCCTGTCTTGGTAGGCCCAGAATGGACTGGAAACTTTCCAAAGCTGAAATTAAATGTGATTTTATAGAATCTCAGTTCTTGGAAATTTTGTGAATGTGTATGTAACTATTGTGACAGGACAAGCATGTAATATCGTTAGAGCATAAAATTTTCATTTAGGATGTCCCTGGCTCTTTTTTCCTGAAGTTTTTTCAACATTTCTCTATATATATCCAGAAGTTAAACCTCTGACTTGTGTCACACCTGAGCAATGTGTTTCTGTAATGCCCTAGTTGGACTTTTTCAAACTCTATGATTTCTACTATAAATAGAACCCAAACTTGTACAATGAGCATATTAATATATTCTACACTGAGCATAGCTGATGGTGTGTTGTACATTCCTTGATACTATGTGTTTTTCCTTTCCCTTTTCACAAATGCCATTATTTCTTCCTCTCTTTCTCCCACCTTTAACCATTTTAAGATAGCTTTCTTCCTCCATTTCATTCCCAGTTTCCATTTCCCAACTCCCATTACCAAAAATATAAAGCCAAATACCAGTCTGGAAGGCCCATAAAAGAATATTTTCAAACTGTGTGTTACTACCAATTAGTGTATGTGAAATCAATTTAGCAGGTTGCAACCAGCATTTTAAAATTTAAAAACAGGACTATCATGTATAGAAAGGCAATTCCTATTTTAAAAACAAATATAGGAGGGCACTAGATTCAGTTTAAGATGTATTTTATGCTGTGATGCAAGCTCACAAATGTTTGAAAAACATGACTGTAAAGCATATGTACATTGCAAGACACAGATTAAGTAGTCTATCAATCAGGCATCTGACCTAGGTGCCAATCCATAAATTTAAAGAAAATATTCATAGATACTATGAGCAAATGGAGAAAATTCCTTTTCATTTGGTTCAGTTGCTCAGTCATGTTGAACTCTTTGCAACCCCATGGACAGCAGCACACCGGGCTTTCCTGTCCAGCGAAATTCCTGGAGCTTGATCAAACTCATGGCCATCAAATTGGTGATGCCATCCAACCATTTCCTGGCAATCTTTATTCCAGCTTCTGCTTCATCCAGCCCGGCATGTCACATGATGTATTCTGCATATAATTTAAGTAAGTAAGGTGACAATATAGAGCGTTGATGTACTCATTTCCCAATTTGGAACCAGTCCTTGTTCCATGTACGATTGTATGTGTTGCTTCTTGACCTGCATACAGATTTCTCAGGAGGTAGGTAAAGTGGTCTAGTATTCCCATCACTTTAAGAATGCTCTACAGTTTGTTGTGATCTATGCAGTCAAAGGTTTTGGCATAGTCAATAAAGCAGAAATAGATGTGTTTCTGGAACTCTCTTGCTTTTTCGATGAGCCAACGGATGTTGGTATTTGATCTCTGGTTCCTCTGCCTTTCCTAAATCCAGCTTGAGTATCTAGAAGTTCTCAGTTCACGTTGTGTTGAAGCCCCACATGGAGAATTTTAAGCATTACTTTACTAGCTTGTGAGATGAACACAATTGTGCAGTAGTTTGAGCAATCTTTGGCATTGTCTTTCTTTGGGATTGGAGTGAAAACTGACCTTTTCCAGTTCTGTGGTCACTGCTGAGTTTTCCAAGTTTGATGGCATACTGAGTGCAGCACTTTCACAGCATCATCTTTTAGGATTTGAAATAGCTCAGCTGGAATTCCATCACTTAAACTAGCCTTGTTGGTCGTGATGCTTCCTAAGGCCCACTTAACTTCACATTCCAGGATGTCTGGCTCAGGTGAGTGATCAAAGAATCATGGTTATCTGGGTCATGAAGATCTTTTTTGTATAGTTCTTCTGTATATCTCTTGCCACCTCTTCTTAATATCTTCTGCTTCTGTAAGGTCCATACCATTTCTGTCCTTTATTGAGCCCATCTTTGCATGAAATGTTCTCTTGTTATCTCTACTTTTCTTGAAGAGATCTCTAGTCTTTCCCATTCTAATGTTTTCCTCTATTTCTTTGCATTGATCACTGAGGACAGCTTTCTTGTTTCTCCTTGTTATGCTTTGGAACTCTGCATTCATATGGGTGTATCTTTCCTTTTCTCCTTTTCCTTTAACTTATCTTCTTTGCTCAACTATTTGTAAGGCCTCCTCAGACAGCCATTTTGCCTTTTTGCATCTCTTTTTCTTGGAGATGCCTTGATCACTGCCTCCTGTACAATGTCACAAACATCCATCCATGGTTCCATTTACTGGGACTCTATTAGGAGAGTAGTTCTTGTGGACAAAATACATGAGTTTGTAGACAGGATTGTATTGCTTAGAGCAGAAGGCAGTCTTCGTCCTTTTTTTTTTTTTTTTCTTCATGTTCTCCTATTTCCACACAGAGCTAATATTGATGTTTTAATCCATTTTCAACAAATACTTAAATGAGTTTAATGTGACAGGGCACCAGATTTTTATCCTGCTGAATTTGCTTATGTGTCTTGACTCAACTTTGTGTAGACCTTAAACTCAGAGAAAGCAATGCTATTGTAAAAAATGTATTTATTAGTTAAGATTGTAATAGGTTTTGTAATAATGAAGCTCAATTTTAGTGATTTAGTACAACATGAGACTTCTTGTTATTCATATAATTCACATTGCAGGTGTGGACAAGTCAGTGGGTAGCTTTCCTTCCAATGATGGTTCAAGTAGTCAGATTTTTTTTCCCATGCTGTGACTCTCTCAGAGTTTTAGAGTCATCCACATCCAGCCTGAATATGGGGAAATAGGGTGTGAAAAACACAAACCCACTTACTAAAAACTCTTACCTGGAAATGATACCAATCACTTCTCTTCACATTGCATTGGCAAAAACTTGATATCTGACCACATCTGGAGGTATCCCTCCACACTGGGAGGGACTAGGAAATGCCCTCCTAACTAGGTGCCTGCCTCTCAGTAACACCACTACATAGTAAAGAGGGGATGCATTTTTGGGGAACAGCTTTCTCTTTCAGTCACCCAAGTTACAGTATTCATAAAAGTCTCTGGAAATTGCCAACTTATTGGGTTTTTAGAATACATTGTTCTTCTTTTTACCATCTCCATGCTCTTTCGCATTGTGACAGGGTTGTGTTGATTATTGGTGCTTATACTTTCCTGGATAAATATAGACCATTTCATTTCTGTCTTACTAAGGTAGTGATTTTGGAATCTTCACATATAGTTGCATATTGCTCTTTGTTTGAATGTAGTTAGCAAGCATGAAATGTATAAGGTAGTAAATCCTAAGTTATAGGCAGCTACCTCATTTGTTCAGCTGCATGATTTCCATTTGGTTGACCAGGCAGAGTGCTTTGCATTCTATGATTTGTGATATTTGGTGCAGTAGAATGGCTTTAAGTTTTGATTAAACAGAAAGCTTGAAAAGGTTTAAACAGAAAGCATGAAAAGATTTAAACAGTAAGCTAATAATATTGAAAACATTATAATCTGGTTTAAATAAACAATCATCTTAATGAATTAGATATAAACACATTTATTTGGGGCAGAAAATACTTACTTAGAAATTGGGCCTATGATTTTTCTTTAGGCTTCTGAATATCATAATAGTTCATGATTATGGGTTGCAATTGTTGGCAAAGGCATTACTGCTTTATTAGAATTCTCGTTCAGCATCTGTATGGCACTATTATTTGATTATCACTGTATTTATTCTCTTCTGACAATCAGAACAAAATATTAAAACTTGGAACCTTGTAATATCACCTAGAGTTTTCTTCAAAGATACCTGTCAACAGTGTGTCTATGGAAAATTGTGTTGCCTATGTCTGAAATTCAGTGTTCAAATATCCTCAAAATAATGAATGCAAAAGATTTGTTAAATTAGTACTGATAAGATGGCTTTGCCTTCACTGAAATGAGTCCAACACTAAATTTATATAATGAATTACTCTCTAATCTCTCCTTTATGTTTCCTGATCTAGTTTAGTAAGCAGGAAAATTAAGTGCTAATATTAAATTCACTGGAGCATACAAGAAAAAGGAATAGTGTCCACACTGCTGATTAAATGGCAAGGTAGAAGGCTGGCCATAAGGTTTAATTGGAAGCATGGGAGCTGTTGGTTTCTTTGTGTTATCTGACCATCAGAATGTTGATTCTTTTCTAACAAATAACCAAGGAAAAGAGGGGAAAAATGGTGACATGGGGAATAAAAACATTTCCTCATTTCCAAAATAATTGATCAGTAACCACTCTAAAATTATTCATTACTTTATGTCACTGTTTTGCAACATGAATTCCATAGAAATATTCACCATGTGAAATACTTCACAAAAAAAGACTTTAGAAGAAAATAAGGTAGGGAAACGCTAAATCCTTTCTTACAGATGATCACAATGCTTGTTAGCATTTTGAAGGTTTTGAGAAATCCTTCAGTTAGGAAGCCTATTTGACTTTTTAGACCTAGAGATCTCAGTGTATTTAGAGCCACTGTTTTTGTTTAGTAAGTATTAACCCTAATCCCTGGATTTCTGCCCAACCTTTTTTTCTTATAAGAAAAAGGTGAAAAATAATGCTTGTAGTTAATAAAGTATTTTTGTCTTCAAAACCCAAAATATAATACCCAAAATAATTGAAAACACTTTTCCAAATGAAAACTTATACATCAGTGTTCATAGCAGCAGTATTCACAGTATACAAAAGTGGAAACAACTCAAATGTCCATTAATCTATGAATGAACAATGAGGCAAATCCATGTGAAGGAATTCTGTTTGACTACAAAAGGGAATGAGGTACTGGTACATGCTACAACATGGATGAACTTTGAAAACATACTAAGTAATAGAAGACAGTCACATAAGACTACATATTATATGATTTTATGTATATAAAATGTCTAGAATAAGCAAATATATATAGACAAGTTAAATTTTGTGACTGGTTAAGATTCAGGAGATGGGGATTGGGGAATGGCAGCTAAATGGTATAGAATATCTCTTTGTGGTGATGAAAATGTTGTAAAATTGACCATGGTGATTTTTGCACACATCTGTTAATACACATAAAACCATTGAATTGTGCACTTAAAATGATTGAATTTATTGTATGTGAAGTATATCTGAATAAAGTTGTTAAAAATGAATGATAGTCATCAGTCAGTAAATGCTTAAATGTCCATAAATTCTTCTTAAATATAAGTAATATCTGGTAAAAGATGGGAGTTATCTTGAAAAAAAGCTGCTCAAATTAAAATCAAATTATTTTAAGATTTTTTAACTTAAGTCATTAATAGCAATATTCAGTTCAGGTCAGTCGCTCAGTCGTGTCTGACTCTTATGACCCCATGGGCTGCAGCACACCAGGCTTCCCTGTCAATCACCAACTCCTGGAACATACTCAAACGCATATCCATCGAGTTGGTGATGCCACCATCTCATCCTCTGTCATCCCCTTCTCCTCCCGCCTTCAATCTTTCCCAGCATCAGGGTCTTTTCCAAAGAGTCAGTTCTTTGCATCTGGTGGCCAAAGTATCGGAGCTTCAGCTTCAGCATCAGTCCTTCCAATTCAGGACTGATTTCCTTTAGGATTGAATGGATTGATCTCCTTGCAGTCCAAGTGACTTCAAGAGTTTTCTCCAACACCACAGTTCAAAAGCATCAATTCTTTGGCAGTCAGCTTTCTTTATACTCCAACTCTCACATCCATGCATGACTACTAGAAAAACCATAGCTTTGACTAGATGGACCTTTGTTGGCAAAGTAACGTTTCTGCTTTGTAGTATGCTGTCTAGGTTGGTCATAGCTTTTCTTCCAAGGAGAAAGTGTCTTTTAATTTCTTGTCTGTAGTCACCATCTGCACTGATTCTGGAGTCCAGAAAAATAAAGTCTGCCACAGTTTCCATTGTTTCACCCTCTATGTGCCATGAAACGATGGGCCAGATGTCATGATCTTAGTTTTCTGAATGCTGAATTTTGAACCAGTCTTTTCACTCTCCTCTTTCACTTTCATCAAAAGACTCTTTAGTTCTTCTTTGATTTCTGCCCATAAGGGTGGTGCCATCTACATATCTGACGTTATTGATATTTCTCCAATCAGTCTTGATTCCAGCTTGTGCTTCATCCAGCCTGGCATTTCACATGATATACTCTGCATATAGGTTAAATAAGCAAGATGACAATATCCAGCTTTGACATACTCCTTTCCCATATGGGAACCAGTTTGTTGTTCCATGTCCAGTTCTAACTGTTGCTTCTTGACCTGCATACAAATTTCTCAGGAAGTAGGTAAGGTGTTCTGGTATTCCCATCTCTTGAATTTTCCACAGTTCGTTGTGATCTACACAGTCAAAAGTTTGGAGTAGTCAGTAAAGCAGAAGTAGATGTGTTTCAGGAACTCTCTTGCTTTTTTGATGATCCAACGTATGTTGGCAATTTTATTTTTGGTTCCTCTGCCTCTTCTAAATTCAGCTTGTACATCTGGAAGTTTACGGTTCATGTACTGTTGAAGCCTGGCTTGGAAATTTTGAGCATTACTTTGCTAGCATGTGAGACGAGTACAATTGTGTGGTAGTTCGAGCATTCTTTGACATTGCCTTTGGGATTGGAATGAAAACTGACCTTGTCCAGTCCTGTGGCCACTGCTAAGTTTTCCAAATTTGCTGACATATTGAGTAGAACACTTTCACAGCATCATCTTTCAGGATTTGAAATAGCTCAGCTGGAATTCCATCACCTCCAGTAGCTTTGTTGGTAGTGATGCTTCCTAAGGTCCACTTGACTTTGCACTCCAGGATGTCTGGCTCTAGGTGAGTGATCAAACCATCATGGTTATCTGGGTCATGAAGATCTTTTTTGTATAGTTCTTCTTATACCTCTTGCCATCTCTTCTTAATATCTTCTGCTTCTGTCAGGTCCATACAATTTCTGTCCTTTATTGTGCCCATCTTTGTATGAAATATTCCCTTGATAGCTTTAATTTTCTTGAAGAGATCCCTAGTCTTTCCCATTCTATTGTTATCCTCTATTTCTTTGCACTGATCACTGAGGAAGGCTTTCTTATATCTCCTTGCTATTCTTTGGAACTCTGCATTCGCATGGGTGTATATTTCCTTGTCTTCTTTGCTTTTAGTTTCTCTTCTTTTCTCAGCTATTTGTAAAGTCTCCTCAAGCAACCATTTTGCCTATTTGCATTTCTTTTTCTTGGGTATAGTCTTGATGACTGCCTCCTGTGCAGTGTCACAAATCTCCATCCATAGTTCTTCAGACACTCTGTCTATCAGATCTTACCCCTTGAATCTATTTGTCACTTCTACTGTATAGTCATAAGGGATTTGATTTAGGTCATTTGAATGATCTACTGGTTTTCCCTGCAGTCCAAGGGACTCTCAAGGGTCTTCTCCAACACCACAGTTCAAAAGCCTCAATTCTTTGGCGCTAAGCTTTCTTTATAGTCCAACTTTCATATCCATACATGACAACTGGAAAAACCATAGGTTTAACTAGATGGACGTTTGTTGGCAAAGTAATGTCTCTGCTTTTTAGTATGCTGTCTTGTTTTGTCATAGCTTTTCTTCCAAGGAGCAAGCGTCTTTTACTTTCATGGCAGGCCCCATCTGTAGTGATTTTGCAGCCCCAAGAAAATAAAGTCTGCCACCATTTCCATTGTTTTCCCATCTATTTGCCATGAGGTGATGGAACCAGATGCCATGATCTTAGTTTTCTGAATGTTGCGCTTTAAACCAGCCTTTTCACTCTCCTCTTTCACTTTCATCAAGAGGCTCTTTAGTTATTCTTCAGCTTGTTCTTCATCCAGCCCAGCGTTTCTCGTGATGTACTCTGCATAGATGTTAAATAAGCAGGATGACAATATACAGCCTTGACATACTCCTTTCCCGATTTGGAACCAATCTTTTGTTCCATGTCCAGTTCTAATTGTTCTAGTTATTGTAAATAGAGCTTCAGTAAACACTAGGGTACGTGTGTCTTTTTCACTTTTTTTTCATCAGGGCATATGCCTAGTAGTGGAATTGCTGGTACATATGATGGTTTTATTCCTAGTTTTTAAAGTAATCTCTATACCGTCTTCCATAGTGGCTGTATCAATTTACATTCCCAGCAACAGTGCAAGAGGATACCTTTTCCCCAACATCCTCTCTGGCATTTATTGTTTGTAGACTTTTTGATGATGACCATTCTAACTGGAATGAGGTACTATCTCATTGTAGTTTTGATTTGCATTTATGTAATAATGAATGATGTTGAGCATATTTTCGTGTGTTTGTTAGCCATCTGTATTTCTTCTTTGGGGAAATATCTGTTTAGGTGTTTACCCCACTTTTTGATTGGGTTTTTTGTTTCTCTGGTGTTGAGTTGTATGAGCTGCCTGTATATTTTGGAAATTAATTCTTTGTCAGTTGTTTCATTAGCTATTATTCTCTTCCATTCTGAGCATTGTCTTTTCAACTTGTTTATAGTTTCCTTTGCTGTGCAAAAGTTTTTAAATTTAATTAGGTCCCACTTGTTTCTTTTGTTTTTTTTTCCACATTACTCTAGAAGGTGGGTCATAGAGGATCTTGCTTTGATTTATGTCATCCAATGTTCTGCCTATGTTTTCCTCTAAGAGTTTGATAGTTTCTGTTCTTACATTTAGGTCTTTAATCCATTTTGAGTTTATGTTTGTATATGGCATTAGGAAATGTTCTAATTTCATTGTTTTATATGTAACTGTCCAGTTTTCCCAGTACCACTTATTGAAGAGACTTTCTTTGCCCTATTTATATTCTTGCCTCCTTTGTCAAAAATAAGGTACCCATATGTGTGTGGGCTTGTTTCTGGTCTTTCTGTCTTGTTCCATTGGTCTATATTTCTGTCTTTCTGCCAGTACCATACTCTCTTGATGACTGTCGCTTTGTAGTATAATCTGAAGTCAGGAAGGTTGATTCCTCCAGCTCCATTCTTCTTTTTCAAGATTGCTTTGGCTATTCAGGATCTTTTGTGTTTCCATATGAATTGTGAAATTTTTTGTTCTAGTTCTGTGAAAAATGCCATTGATAATTTGATAGGGATCATATTGAATCTGTAGATTGCATTTGGTAGTACAGTCATTTTCACAATATTGATTTTTCCTACCCAGGAACATGGAATAGCTCTCCATCTGTTTATGTCATCTTTGACTTCTTTCATCAGTGTCTTATACTTTTCTGAACACATTTCATTCGTCTCCTTAGGTAAGTTTATTTCTAGATATTTTATTTTATTTTATTTTTTTTGTTGCAATGGTGAATGGGATATATTTCTTAATTTCTGTTTCTGATTTTTCATTGTTAATATATAGGAATGCAAGCGATTTATGTGTGTTGATTTTGTGTCCTGCAACTTTGCTAAATTCACTGATTAGCTCTAGTAATTTTCTGATAGTATCTTTAGGGTTTTCTATGTATAGTATCATATCATCTACAGACAGTGAGAACTTTACTTCTTCTTTTCTGATCTGAATTCCTTTTATTCCTTTTTCTTCTCTGATTGCTGTAGCCAGGACTTCCAAAACTATGTTGAATAATAGTGGTGAGTGTGAACACCCTTGTCTTCTTCCTCATCTTAGGGGAAATGCTTTCAATTTTTAACCACTGAGAATAATGCTTGCTGTGGGCTTATATATGCCCTTTACTATGTTGAGGTAGGTTCCTTCTATGCCCACTTTTTGAAGAGCTTTAATCACAAATGGGTGCTGAATTTTGTCAAGGCTTTTTATGCACCTTTTGAGATTATCATATGGTTTTTATCTTTCAGTTTGTTAACATGGGGTATCACATTGATTGATTTGCATATATTGAAGAATCCTTGCATCCCTGGAATAAACCCAACTTGATCATGGTGTATGAGCTTTTTAACGTGTTGTTGAATTCTGTTTGCTAGAATTTTGTTGAGCATTTTTGCATCTATGTTCATCAGTGATATTGGCCTGTAGGTTTCTTTCTTTGTGTTGCCTGGTTTTAGTATCAGGGTGATGGTGCCCTCATAGAATGGGTTTGGAAGTGTTCCTTCCTCTGCAATTTTTTGAAAGTGTTTTAGAAGGATAGGCATTAGCTCTTCTATAAATGTTTGATAGAATTCACCTGTGAATCCATCTAGTCCTGGGCTTTTAGTTTGGGGGATATTTTTGATCACAGCTTCAATTTCAGTGCTTGTAATTGGGTTATTCATAATTTCTAATCCTTCCTGGTTCAGTTGGAAGATCGAACTTTTCTAAGAATCTGTCCATTTCTTCCAGGTTATCCATTTTATTGCCATATAGTTTGCTCATAATAGTCTCTTATAATCCTTTGTATTTCTGCATTCTGTTGTAACCTCTCCCTTTTCATTTATAACTTTGTTGATTTGGTTCTTCTATCTTTTTTCCTTGAAGAGTCTGTCTAAAGGTTTGTCCATTTTATCTTCTCCAAGAACCAGCTTTTACTTTTATTAATCTTTGCTATTGTTTCTTTCATTTTTTTTCATTTATTTCTGCTCTGATCTTTATGATTTCTTTTCTTCTGCTAATTTTTTGATTTCCCTTTTGATTTCTTCAGTAACCTGTTCATTATTTAGAAACATATTGCTTAATCTCCATGTGTTTGTGATTTTTGCATTTTTTTTCTTGTAATTGATATCTAGTCTCATAGTATTGTGGTCAGAAAAGTTGCTTGGTATGATTTCAATTTTCTTAAATTTACTAAGGTTTGACTTGTGACCCAAGATGTGGTTTATCCTGGAGAAAGTTCCTTGTGCACTTGTGAAGAAGGTGTATTCTTCTGCATTTGGATGGAATGTCCTGAAAATACCAATGAGTGTTAATCTTGTTTTTGTTTTACTTACAATTTTGTTTTATTTTCTATATTCTACATATTAATTATATAGTGCTGTGTTTATCTTTCTCTGACTTATTTCACTTAGCATTATATCCTCCACATCTGTACATATTGTTGCAAATTTTCATTCTTTTTAAGGCTCAGGAGTATTCTATCATGTACTATTCTAATAATATATATATATATATATATATATATATATATATATACACACACACAATAGAATACTACTATTATAATACTACTATACTGATAGTGTGTGTGTGTGTATATATATACACACACACATATATATCTGATATCCTTTATCCATTCATCTGTTGATGGACACTTAGGTTGATTCCACATCTTGGCAATTACAAATAATGCTGCTATGAACATTGGAGTTCATGTATCTTTTTGAATTAGTGGGTTTTTTCCAGTTGTCTACTCAGGAGTGGAATTGCTGGATAATATGGTAGTTGTGTGTTTAGTTTTTTGTGAAATACCCACACTGTTTTCCATAGTGGCCACAGCCAATTTACATTCCCATCAATAGTTCACAAGGCTTTCCTTTATTCTACATCTTTACCAACACATTGTGTTTTGTCCTTTTACTAAGAACTGTTCTTATAGTTATGAGGTGGTATCAGTATCTCATTGTGGTTTGATTTGCATTTTCCTGATGATTAACAGCTTTGAGCATCTTTTCATATGCCTGTTTGCCATCTGTTCATCTTTGTAAAAATGTCTATTCAAGTCTTCCTCCCATTTTTATTTATTTATTTATTTATTTTTTGCTGTTGTGTGAGTTGTTCAAATATTTTGGATATTAACCCATTATCAGTCATATCATTTGGCAATATTTTCTCCCATTAAGTAGGTTATCTTTTCATTTTGCTTTTGTTTCCTTGGCTATGCAAAAGCTTCAAAGTCTAATTAGGTCTCATTTATTTATTTTTGCTTTTATTTCCTTTTCTTTAGCAGTGAAATCCAAAAATGTTGCTGTAATTCATGTTAAAGAGTGTTCCACATAGTTTTCTTGTAAGAGTTTTATGAGTTTTAGTCCTACATTCCATTTTGAGTTTATTATTGTGTATGGTATAAGAGAATGTTCTACTTTCATTTGTTTACATGTAAGTGTCCGATTTTCCCAGCACCATTTAATGAATGGACTGTTTTTTATCCATTGCTTATTCTTGCCTCCTTTGTCATAGATTAACTATAGGTTCATTGGTCTGTTTCTGGGCTCTTTATTCTGTTCCATCGTTCTATTTGTTTTTGTGCTTCCACCAGGCTGTTTTGTTTACTGTAGCTTTATCAGTTCAGTTCAGCCACTCAGTCATGTCCGACTCTTTGCAACCCCATGAATCACAGCACACCAGGCCTCCCTGTATATCACAAACTCCCGGAGTTTACTCAAACTTGTGCCCATTGATTCGGTGATGCCATCCAGCCATCTCATCCTCTGTCGTCCCCTTCTCCTCCTGACCCTAATCCCTCCAAGCATCAGGGTCTTCCCCAACGAGTCAACACTTCGCATGAGGTGGCCAAAGTACTGGAGTTTCAGCTTCAGCATCAGTCCTTCCAATGAACACCCAGGACTGATCTCCTTCAGGATGGACTGGTTGGATCTCCTTGCAGTCCAAGGGACTCTCAAGAGTCTTCTCCAACACCACAGTTCAAAAGCATCAATTTTTCGGTGCTCAGCTTTCTTCACAGTCCAAATCTCACATCCATACATGACCACTGGAAAAACCATAGCCTTGACCAGATGGACCTTTGTTGGCAAAGTAATGTCTCTGCCTTTTAATATGCTATCTAGGTTGGTCATAACTTTCCTTCCAAGGAGTAAGCGTCTTTTAATTTCATGGCTGAAGTCACCATCTGCAGTGATTTTGGAGCACCCAAAAATAAAGTCTGACACTGTTTCCACTGTCTCCCCATCTATTTCCCATGAGGTGATGGGACCAGATGCCATGATCTTAGTTTTCTGAATATTGAGCTTTAAGCCAACTTTTTCACTCTCCTCTTTCACTTTCATCTAGAGGCTCTTTAGTTCCTCTTCACTTTCTGCCATAAGGGTTGTGTCATTTGCATATCTGAAGTTATTGACATTTCTCCCGGCAATCTTAATTTCAGCTTGTGCTTCATCCAGCCCAGCGTTTCTCATGATGTACTCTGCATATAAGTTAAATATGCTGGGTGACAATATACAGCCTTGACATACACCTTTTCCTATTTGGAACCAGTCTGTTGTTCTATGTCCAGTTCTAACTGTTGCTTCCTGACCTGCACACAGGTTTCTCAAGAGGCAGGTCAGGTGGTCTGGTATTCCCATCTCCTTCAGAATTTTCCACAGTTTATTGTGATCCACACAGTCAAAGACTTTGGCATAGTCAATAAAGCAGAAATAGATGATTTTCTGGAACTCTCTTGCTCTTTTGATGATCCAGCAGATATTGGCAATTTGATCTCTGGTTCCTCTGCCTTTTCTAAAACCAGCTTGAATATCTGGAAGTTCTCGGTTCACCTATTGCTGAAGCCTGGCTTGGAGAATTTTGAACATTACTTTACTAGTGTGTGAGATGAGTGCAATTGTGTGGTAGTTTGAACATTCTTTGTGATTGCCTTTCTTAGGGATTGGAATGAAAATGGACCTTTTCTAGTCCTGTGGCCACTGCTAAGTTTTCTAAATTTGCTGGCATATTGAGTGCAGCACTTTCACAGCATCATCTTTCAGGATTTGAAATAGCTCAACTGGAATTGAATCACATCCACTAGCTTTGTTTGTAGTGATGCTTTCTAAGGTCCACTTGACCTCACATTCTAGGATGTCTTGATCACACCATTGTGATTATCTGGGTCATGAAGATCTTTTTTGTCCAGTTCTTCTGTGTATTCTTGCCACCTCTTCTTAATATCTTCTGCTTCTGTTAGGTCCATACCAGTTCTGTCCTTTATTGAGCCCATTTTTGCATGAAATGTTCCCTTGGTATCTCTAATTTTCTTGAAGAGATCTCTAGTCTTTCCCATTCTGTTGTTTTCCTCTATTTCTTTGCATTGATCACTGGGAAAGGCTTTCTTATCTCTCCTGGCTATTCTTTGGAACTCTGCAATCAAATGGGTATATCTTTCCTTTTCTCCTTTGCTTTTCATTTCTCTTCTTTTCACAGCTATTTGTAAGGCCTCCTCAGACAACCATTTTGCCTTTTTGCATTTCTTTTCCATGGGGATGGTCTTGATCCCTGTTTCCTGTACCATGTCATGAACCTCTCTCCATAGTTCATAATGCTCTCTGTCTATCAGATCTAGTCCCTTAAATCTATTTCTCACTTTCACTGTATATTCATAAGGGATTTGATTTAGGTCATACCTGAATGGTCTAGTGGTTATTCCTACTCTCTTCAGTTTAAGTATGAATTTGGCAATAAGGAGTTCATGATCTGAGCCGCAGTCAGCTCCAGGTCTTGTTTTTGCTGACTGTGTAGAGCTTCTCCATCTTTGGCTGCAAAGAATATAATCAATCTGATTTTGGTGTTGGCCATCTGTTGATGTCCGTGTGTAGATTCTTCTCTTGTGTTGTTGGAAGAGGGTGTTTGCTATGACCAGTGCGTTCTTTTGCCAAAACTCTATTAGCCTTTGCCCTGCTTCTTTCCGTACTCCAAGGCCAAATTTGCCTGTTACTCCAGGTGTTTCTTGACTTCCTACTTTTGCATTCCAGTCCCCTATAATGAAAATGACATCTTTTTTGGGTGTTAGTTCTAAAAGGGTCTTTAGCTTTATAGTATAGTCTAAAGTTAAACTATTCTTCTTTCCTAAGATTATTTTGCCTGTTCAGGGTCTTTTGTGTTTCCATACAAATTTTTAAATTATTCTAATTCTGTGAAAAATGCCGTTGGTATTTTGATCTTCATATAGTTTAATTTATCTTTCTCCAGCTTATTTTAGAATTTTAAGGGATTTTTTTTTTCTATTAGGGTCATAAGAGTAGTCATATTCCTCAAGATTTTTTAAAAGGTGAATAAATATGGTTTAACTGTGAGATACATGCTGAGTTTTACTGTTTTTAACTGAGTTAAAGTGTATGAAGTATGATGTATGATGACATAGCATTTGATACAATTTCAGATCTATAGTTGAGGAGGTACTTATTTGTGGCAATAAAATAACATGAAAAATGTTTTGAAACTCATCACCAAAAATGAAAAAATCAGATGGGACAATAACTAAACTAAGTGGTTAGGGAATGTAAGACCTCAAGTTTTTGTTTTTTTTGTTTTTTTTTTTTGGATTTTTCCTTTTATTTTTCAAATTAGAAAAACATAACTCACTTTAAGTGAATATAGAGCCATGTATATTTCACTGTCTGAGTGAAAACTGCCAAAAGTAATGAAAGTACCAAATTTTTGGCTCCAGTTGGAAAATTCTAAATATAAACCGTGTCATGCAAATGACTTTAAATTTTTCATATCCAGCTTAACAGTTCAGTTCAACAAATATTTACACTGAGCAGCCTACCATGGTGTTTAAGAATCTGGGCTTTCCAATCAGATGACCTGAGGAGGTTTTCACAGATCACAGCTTGTTACCTGACTTTTAGTGAGTTACAAATGTCAATTGTCTTAGTTTCTTCCTCTCATACCTACTTTGCAGTGGTGCAGTGAGGATTCAACAGAAAAGTGTGTGTGTGTGCCCGGCTATAGTAAGCACTCAATAAGCAATAAATAGTAATAAAACTGTGTGTCAGACTTTGTTTATACAAAGACCAATAAGACATTATGTGCTATTAAAGTATAAGCAAACTATATATTGAGACATGACTAATGCAGCTGGCTTGACAATGAACACATATGTCAAACTGTTCCATTACTTAGTTGTTGCTGTCTAGTTAGTGTTCTTAGTTGCTTAGTTGTGTCCTACTCTTTGCAACCCCATGGACTGTAGCTCACCAGGCTCCTCTGCCTATGGGGATTCTCCAGGCAAGAACACTGGAGTGGGTTGCCATGCCCTTCCTCAGGGGGTCTTCCCAATTCAGGGATCAAACCCAAGTGTCCCTCATTGCAGGTCAATTCTTTACCGTCTGGGCCACCAGGGAAGCCCTGTCTAGTTAAGAAAATTAAATGAGTCAATCAACACTTAGAGTACAATGTAGTAACTACCCTTATAAAAGAAAACACCGGTGCTGTGGAAACTAGAGTTGGTACAGATAAACAAGTTACAGAAGACTTTATGAAATGATATGAAAACGTATACTTGGATAGATAAGTTCTGAAATACACATGGCATATGTTTTATCTTGCCGTCCTCTTTAGTGACAAAGTTTTTAACAAAAAATTCCAAGTGGAAAAGAGTTACATAATTTTTTTAAAATTTTCTCTATTCCAAGGAATTCACATACCCAGGCTCAGAATGAAGGTTGAGGACCTTTACTTGACTTCTCTGTTGTGATACCCAGAAGCCAAGCTAACTGGCTTAGCATAATAAGAACAATAAATCAAGAAAATAGAGTTAAGTTTATTTAATTTTATTTATTTAAGTTTATTAAATAAATTTATTATTAATTTAAGTTTATTAATAAAGTTTATAACTTTATTTTTCTCTCATAAACTTCAGCCATTATATGAGTTTTAATGTGTTTCTGATTTTCCTGGTGACATGAATCACAGATTCAATCATCCTAATCAAAAGCCAAACATGCTAACCTGGACCCTAGCACATTTAATATATGTTTCCTTAGCACAGCTCATAATATCATCTTATTTTTCCTCTGTATTTCTCTTCTTTATACTTTCTGTAGAATGACTGTCTTTGTTTGACAGTGAATTTAGCAAGAATGAGAAGGATGGAGTTAGGCTGTGTTCCAAATTGACAAAATTAGTCTGTTGAAAGCAAAGGTATCCAGGGACAGTTACAATGAAGACAGAATTGAGGAGGGGGGGATTCTTCCTTTCTGCCTTGGGCCAATAAGTCTAACTAAATTAACTTAGCTAGCAAACTATTTTAAAAAATGCTATGTGTGTAAGATGGATTCAGAGGAAAACAGTGTTACCTCTAAAGCAGTCTGCAGGTAAGCATGTTATTTCACATAGCAGACTGTGGCTCTAGAGGAGAGAAACCATTGGGATTTTCTATCATGATAGGAATCATTCTTCAGATCATAAATAAGCAACATGGAGAAGTAATTTTTCCCTTCTTGTCATCATGACCCACAAAACCATAGATGTTTCAAAGTACACAGTCAATTCAATATATATTTCTTGGGGGCCTGCTAGGTGCTATGTGCTAGAAATATAGTGATACTCAAGAAAGACATTAAGTCTGCAGTGTGGCAGGCAAGGCAAATAATGTACAAGAAGTTACAGGTATGGCTGTTATGAAAGAAATTTAAAAGATCATGGGAGTGTAAGAGGGGACCTAATTTAGCCTTGAAGCAGGTAGATATGATCAGAGTCTCCCATCTTCATAGGCATTCCACAGTGATACCATTAGGAATAATTGCATTGGCCAAGGGTTTGCCACTTCACACATACACAGACGTGCACACACACACACCCTTGTTTTCAACAAGAATAGTTCAGCTTTTATCCACCTTCATGTTCTAATCGCTTCAAGATTCATATGATGAAATTCTAATCCCCAGTGTGATGGAATTTAGGAGATAGGCCCCTGGGAAATAATTAGGTCATAAGGGTGGAGTCCACATGAATGGGATTGGTGAGTGCCCATGTGATCATTTCATAATGTATAAAAAAATCAAGTCACTATGTTGTTCACCTGAAACTAATCTAGTATGTTAATTATAACTCAAAAAAAAATTTTTAAATGAAAAGTTCCCTTAGAGCTCTCTTGCTCTCTTTCTGCAAGAGAAGATACAATAAGAAGCAGTCTATAACACATTAGAGCGCTCTCACCAGACCCCAACCATGCTGGTATCTTGACCTCAAACTTCGAACATCCAGAACTGGAAGCAGCACATTTCTGTTAGTTAAACACCACCCAGTCTATATAGTACTTTGTTGTGGTCTATGGTATTGAAATGAAATAGTCATTTTAAGGGACTTTGAGGGGCATCAAGATCTAAGGAAATATCCAAATTGCTTTTATTTGGAATTTTTACCATCAGAAACTTGGACTTGGCAATTGGACTTTATACAATTTTTACTATTGTCATTATTTTGATTGATTTACTCTTCATTTTGCTAAAGTTGCTTTTGAAATGTCATATCTTAATTATGTTCTAAACGAAATGTATTCTTTAGGGACATCCTTGGCAGAGCAGGCGTCATCAAGGTATGACCCATGCAGTTGCTTTGTTTACTATTCTGGTGTTTTTTTGAAATTCTTGATAACTTTTGAGCAAGAAATCCAGAATTTTCATACTGTACCAGGTTCAACAAATTATGTAACCAATCCTGGTCCTTAGTGTCTGTTTTATCCTAATTTTACTGTGTTATGTGGCCCGTGGATGGTAGTGGTAGGGAGGAAAATGGACAGAAAGAGAGTAACGTTGTTTGCTCTAGACTCCAGACACCTAGAGCTTGTCATCAAGCCTGATTTCTAGGTTGAATGGCTAGAAGTTGAGTTGGCCCTGATTCTTGACATTGGGGGGGGGTGAAGTGTGAAGTTCTCCACAGCCTAGGTATAGTCATTTCTGTGTTGCTGCTTGGATAATTCATGTCTGTCACATATGAATTATTTTAAAGGTGTCTGACATGAGCTATCTTGTAAACTTGGCTATAGGAGGTAAGCAGGTGGAATGCTGGATTAGGAAGATTTATTGCTGCCATCAGATAAGAAAAGAGAACCCTGCTAACAGCTTTCTATCACTCTGGATGCCATATATGGTACAGATTAATAAGTGAATGCTGGCACATGCCTTGGTCTCCCCCTTAGGAGAGGCATTGAGGCATCATTGAGTTATTTATTGTTATTGTTTACGGCATTCTTACGAAGCCTGCAGGATGAGGCTTAATATGATGGTTAACATTGCAGAGCTGTAGGCCTCAGAGAAGATATATATCCCAGGCTTAGCAACCTAGAGGTAAGCTCCCAACTAACAAACATGATAGATTAAAAACTTGTTTCATGTGGATATCATGGCACAAATAGAGTTGTTAGTTAGTGACCCACTATCATTAGGATGCATACTCTGAGAGGTTCTCCATGAGCAATACTGGGTCTTTTTCCTTCTGACAGGTTCTCCTTGGAATTAGCAACAGAAATATGCTGGCTGTATGGGTGCAGTCTGTGGCTGAAGAAAGTTTTAAGACAAATTAATTTGCTAGTCAATAACCAGGGCTTTGCTGGTGCCTCTTCTGATTTCTATTTTCTTGGCCTATTAAAAAAAAAAAAAAGATCCAAAGAAAGTATGTATACCCTAATTTATCTTATGCTAGGGAAAGAGGTTTAAGAAGAATTTATCAGACTAGTGAAGTTTATTTGAATTAGCCCTTATTATTTGCAGCTTACATTGACCTCTCCGGGAATGGGCTCTCATGTGTTTTGTCTTTTTCTAAGCTAGTATCTCCATTTAGTATAGGCAGAGTTGATATGTGGGTCTTGTAGCAGCATGGACTCTTGGTGTTCAGGGACTTATAGTAGTCCTTTGCAGTTTCTGAAATCAATCTTTCTTTGAGATGGGGCCACTCAATTTGTAACTTCTTTCTCCTACGGTCATTTAGAGTTATGAATTTGCATGAAAGAAATGGAAATTGGAGCATATTTTTTAATAGACTGTATAAAAAGAGCTGTCCAGGAAGATTGGCGCTTTTGCCAATATAATCTAGGTTTATTTCACTTTGTACCTCATTCTTGCACTTATCTCTTGCATTTGAATGTACCAACTGGGAATTATACCCCACATTCATGTGTGGTACAGCCAATGACCATTCACATCAAAGGACCCAACTCCTCTTACTTAAGGTTTCATTCTCTCTGGACTGGTAGAATGTTGGCAAACTCCACATTATGCCTTTCCCTTGCTTCTGTTCCTCTTCTCTATCAACCAGCATGCCTTCCTCTATTTTCTCCCTGCCTAAATCTATACTTCATGGCTCCCTCTTGTGCCGTCATCTCCCTTAAGCCTTTTCTAAGTACTTCTCAAACCAAACATCCTGTCCTTGAAATTCAGATAGTACTTTCAAGTAAGTACCATAATGTTTTACACTTAGTTATCATATAACCTGGGCTTCCCTGATGTCTCGGATAGTAATGAATCTGCCCACACTGCAGGAGAACTGGGTTCAGTTCATGCGTTGGGAAGATCCCCTGGAGAACGGAATGGCAACCCACTCCAGTATTCTTGCCTGGAGTATTCCATGGACAGAGGAAGCCTGGCAAGCTACAGTCCATGGGGTTGCAAGGAGTTGGACATGACTGAGCAACTATCACACACATCCTTTAACTTGTGGCTTCCCTGGTGGCTCAGCGGTAAAAAAAATCTGCCTGCAGTGCAGGAGACCTGGGTTTGATCCCTGTGTTGGGAAGATCCTCTGAAGAAGGAAATGGCAATCCACTCCAGTATTCTTCCCTGGAAAATTCCATGGACAGAGGAGACTGGTGGCCTATAATCCTTGGGACCTCAAAAGAGTTGGACATGATGGAGTAACTAAACAACAACAATCCAACCTCCCTTCCCTTCCTCCTCTCCTCAAACATCTAATTACAGTTTTGCAAGAAAAAATTGCTACATACCACTATATTCACACCTGGAATTTGCATCAATTTTAGTGAATCAAGCTCAAGTACCATTATGCATAGTATTCCCATAGCAACACCAACTAATATAATGTAGGGGAATAAAACTGAAAGTTCAGCAATGTTGCTTCTGGATCTGGTGCATGTATGACTTTGCTCTTCCTTGATAGGCTGTCTATTTCTCTAACTGTTTTTGAAAAGGAGACACAAATTTGAATGATGTCACTTCATGTTTGATTGCTTTGCATTTGAAAAAAATGCACAAAATCATGTTGCTCTACAGTAATAGGAAATATTACTAAATGAAAGTGAAAGAGGAGAGTGAAAAAGTTGGCTTAAAACTCAACATTCAGAAAACTAAGATCATGGCATCTGGTCCCATCACTTCATGGCAAATAGATGGGGAAACAATGGAAACAGTGAGATACTTTATTTTGGGGGCTCCAAAATCACTGCAGATGGTCACTGCAGCCATGAAATTAAAAGATGCTTGCTCCTTGGAAGAAAAGCTATGACCAACCTAGACAACATAGTAAAAAGCAGAGACATTACTTTGCCAACAAAGGTCCATCTATTCAAAGCTTTGGTTTTTCCAGTAATCATGTATGGATGTGAGAGTTGGACTATAAAGAAAGCTGAGTGCCAAAGAATTGATGCTTTTGAACTGCAGTGTTGGAGAAGACTCTTGAGAGTCCCTTGGACAGCAAGGAGATCCAACCATTCAACCCTAAAGGAAATCAGTCCTGAATATTGTTTGGAAGGACTGATGTTGAAGCTGAAACTCCAATACTTTGGCCACTTGATACGAAGAACTGACTCATTTGAAAAGACCCTGATGCTGGGAAAGATTGAAGGCAGGAGGAGAAAGGGATGACAGAGGATGAGATGGTTGGATGGCATCACCAAGTCAATGGACATGAGTTTGAGTAAGCTCTGGGAATTGGTGATGGACAGGGAAGACTGGCATACTGCAGTCCATGGGGTTGCAGAGTTGGACACAGCTGAGCAACTGAACTGAACTGAACTGAATAGAAAATAATGAGTTTTGGATAAGAGACAGAGGAGAAGGTATGAAAAGTTTGTAAAAAGCATTCTGAGAACTCTAGTTTCTCCTACCTACTACAGTAATAATCACAGTAATCTGGGGACCTTTGACACAACCTTGTAACCACAGTGACCCTCTCTGTGCCTATCAATGCCTCAATGTCACCTGTCCTCAGAAGAAAGGGAAAAGTATATATATGTTTAAAAAATCAAAGGAAACTGCCTGAGTAGACCAAAACAAAAAGGAAACCACAAATAGTGAAGAAAACAGAATGGATTGGGGGCATTGAATGCTAAACTAACAAGCTTTGATTTTTACCCTAAAGACAATTCAGAACCATTGAAAGTGTGGCAGAAAGAGATTATTCACAGTGCCCAGGCTACGTTGATTCATCCAGATTACCATCAAAGTCTTTGACTCAGATTCCTGTGTCTTGAGTTACTTCTCTCATTAACAGCATTTGGAGTAAAATTATAAAAGCAGAGAGATTAAGAGATTGGGCTGTAGATTCTGATTGTCTTTCTTTGTTCACATCTCAAGTTCACCATCTTCTGTATGACCTCAGATCCCAGTTTCCACACCTGTACATGGGGAATAATAAGAGTATTTATGTCATGAATTTTTTGAGAGTTAAATGAGTTGATATACAAAGATTTAGTACCACGTGCAGCACATAGTAAGTGCTTAATGGTGGTTGCTACTAAAAATAAAAAAAGGGGAGGGAACAGAACAAAAAAGAAAAGAAAAGAAGTCAGAGGTCAATTATTGCTGCCTTGGCATTAGATCACATTTGGAGATTTGAACTGACATTCTGAATCCTGAGCCCTTGTCTTATTTTGAGTGTCTTATTGGATCAAGGATATGAATTTCCTTTCAAGAAAATTCCTTGCTGAATTTGCTTGAATTGCTGGATCTCTTAGCTCTATCCCACCCTTGTGAAATGATGTCTCTTTCTGACAGCCATGTCCATATGTTAGAGGGTGATTATATTATCATGACTTGGCTTACCTTCCCACAGATAATATTTTTTCAAGTCTCCTTCCAGTCTTAGCTCCACTGTCATCTCATAAAAGAACTCTTCCCTGACCAACATCTAAAAGTAGCTCCCCTACCCCATCGCTTCAGGAAATCTCAATACCATTATTTTATTTTCCACAGAAGATATTATTAATTCATGCTATGTGTTTACTCATTTATTGTCTGATGATCCCCACTGACATGTAAGCTATTTAAGGGCAAAAGCCCTGTCTGCTTTATAGTCAACACTTCTTGGGTTCCCAGCACAGTACCTGGCTCAGAGCAGGTGCTCAATAAACACTTCCTGGATGGATGGATGGATGGATGGATGGATGGATAGATGAATGAAAGAATTTGGCATGTGCTTATTAAACATCCATTATATACTTACCAGAGCTTCCCATGTGGTGCTAGTAGTAAAGAATCCATTTTCCAATGCAGGAGACACAAGAGACGTGGGTTTGCTTCCTGGGTCAGCAAGATTCCCTGGAAAAGGAAATAGCAACCCACCCCAGTATTCTTGCCTGGAGAATCCCATGGACAGAGGAGCCAGAGCCTGGCAGGCTACAGACCATGGGGTCACAAAGAGTCAGACACAACTGAATGTACACACACAACACTGCCTGATTACCTATTTTGGAGAAAAGACACTACTAAAGAGTTAACCAACAGAAATGCCAGACTTTAAGAGGTTGATGTGTGCTGTGTTTCTTGTTTCCTCTTGCTGTGTCTTTCACAGCAGCATTCATTCAGGACTGTTTCTGGCTTTATGGGACAAGCTATTTCCAAGGAGATCTTCAGAGCTGCAGAGCTTGCTTTGACTTGTTTCAGGAATATTTCCATTCACCTTGCCTCCTCCTAATTCACTGTTGGACCTTTGATTTCTAAAAATGTTAGCATGGTTAAGTATGTCCCCTAACATACATCCAAATTTATTTTGGAGATAAATAAATACACTTGGGAAGCTGATATTTTGCTAAGATTTTTCTTATATGCACCTAAGGGTAAACTACAGTGAGGCTTAGTTGACCTCTTCATGGTGATTTAGGTATTATATTTATTTTTTCATTTATTTTTATTAGTTGGAGGCTAATTACAATATTGTAGTGTTTTTTGCCATACATTGACATGAATCAGCCATGGATTTACATGTATTCCCCATCCTGAACCCCCCTCCCACCTCCCTCCCCATCCCATCCCTCTGGGTCATCCCAGTGCACCAGCCCCAAGCACTTGTCTCATGCATCCAACCTGGGCTGGCGATCTGTTTCACACTTGATAATATACATGTTTCAGTGCTATTCTCTCAGATCATCCCACCCTCGCCTTCTCCCATAGAGTCCAAAAGTCTGTTCTATACATCTGTGTCTCTTTTTCTGTCTTGCATATAGGTTTGTCGTTACCATCTTTCTAAATTCCATATACATGCGTTACTATACTGTATTGGTGTTTATCTTTCTGACTTACTTCACTCTGTACAAGCAATAAATGCTAGAGAGGGTGTGGAGAAAAGGCAACCCTCTTACACTGTCGGTGGGAAGGTATTTTATTTTCTTTTAGGTTTATTGACTTATTTTCTATAAGGAAAGATGCTAAGTCTTTTTTAAAATTAAGTTTTAAGTACAGTTGTCTTTCCTTTTTTTTTTTGACTGTGCTACATAGCATGTGGGATCTTAACTCCCCAACCAGGAATGGAACCTGTGCTCCCTGCACTGGAATTGTGGCGTCTTAATCATCAGAGCCCCATGGAAGCCCCAAAAGATGTTTAGTCTTAAGAGGAAGCACTAGTAAGAAGAAAAGTTATTTGCCCCAAGTGCAAAGGGTAGGAAACTCTAAATCAGCAGTCACTGCTAATGACAACCACCCCTAAGACCATTTGATGCATACCTTATTCTACACCATGCACCACTCTCTGTGATTTATGTGCATTTATTCTAAGGAGAAGGACATTTTAGGGTTGAAGCTAAGAGAACTTTATTTTTGTTATATGTCATTAGACCTTTTCTTTTATGCAGATAAGACACATAAACATCCTAGTTTAGGGATATTAATTAAAAGGTAGTACCTTAAAGACCATAGTTGTGCTTTTAATGTTATCATTCTCTGGGACTCTTCATCCCCAATTTGAACAGACAGGTCAATGCTACAAGCTCTATCCACCAAACAGGTGTGTTGAATAGCTGTTGTCTAATTTTCTGTATATGGCAAAAAGTTCATAAATGTAGCATTGTTTGGTCATTTTTAATGGTCATTATTTACTTACTTGGTTTCTTTATCCTGGAAAGAATGGTATGGTAACCAGTTCTTCTCATTACATATGGCTGCCTGCCGGGATTAATGGCCTTCCCTGGTGGCTCAGACGGTAAAGTGTCTGCCTACAGTGTGGGAGCCCTGGGTTCAATTCTTGGGTCAGGAAGATCCTCTAGAGGAGGAAATGGCAACTCACTCCCATATTCTTGCCTGGAAAATCCCATATTCGGAGGAGTCTGGCGGTCTGTGGTCCATGGAGTCCCAAAGACTCCATGACTGAGTGCCTAACACTTTCACTTTTCTCCAGGATTAAAGCACCCACAATTCCTTGGGGTTTCAGCAATCAGATATTGAACAGTTTGTTAGTGGTGGTGATGTGATTTCAGAAATGAGATCTGGATTTAACTGAGCTATGATAGAGTTTTCCAGATTTTAGTATGTGTATGTAGGGTTTTCTTTTCTTTTCTTTTTTTTTGGAGGGGGGGTTTTCTTTTTTAAAAGTCACAAAAATGTATTATCTACACATTATTTTGATTAAGAAAAAAATTTTGAATCATCTTAAGGCAGTGAACAGATATGCTTTTCCAACCAGGAGATTTCACTATAAATCTAATTTTTTCATATGTATTCTCACACATCTCATACAGTAATGTTATTTGCATAACAAGAAATCATTTCCCTCAGGACAGTTGAGCATGTCCTACACACATCAGTTTGGCTTCATGGGAAACTTTCTGAGTCTGGGTGTTTCTCATGGACATTAATGGGGTCAATGTCCTCACCTGCCATTCCAAATTAAAAATCACCCCTGGATCCTGTTGTACCCTTAGGGCTAGTAAATAGATTCCATGCCCCTGGACCCAAATAACATATCAGCAGTGTCCTTTACCTTCCTTGGACTGTCTCTGTAATGCCTGAAATAGATGATGGTTTTTAAGTTTGAAATTTAAATTGGGTCAGAAGAAAAACAAAATGCTTTCTTTTTTGACTCATCTATTCTTCCTCTTTTCCTTTTCTGATATTTTTGACACTATATTTCTCTTAATGCTTCTTTAAAAGTTTCTTTGTAAAAAAAATAAAAAATAAAAGCTTCTTTGTAAAGATTAAAGAATAAACAGGGTATCTTTGCAAACAACAAAACGTAAGTATCTTTCGAGTATATAAGATTCATTTTCTACATATACCATAATTTAAAGATAGGATCTGTTTGTGCATGTGTATGTGTTTTGTGTGTGTAATTATGCAATCAGATACTTTTTATGACTCTATGATAGATTCACTGGTATAGTCAATGATCTATGAAATTTGATGGTGAGTGCATATTACTCAAAATACACTGATCAATCCAAGTTGGATTTGAAAATTGCCCAATAACTGCTTTATAAAAGAATATAATTTAGATTCATTCATTTCAAGTAATTCCTAAACCAAACTTTCAGGGAAGAAATCCTTTGGCTTTCCTCCAAGAAATATGCATAATAGTTGACTTATTTTATATTGCACTACCTGACTTTATCATAGTACTACATCGTGCCAGGGGTTAATTCCTTATGTATCTATGAAAAATAAGAAATAATTTTTTTTCCATTTCTAGCTAAATCAACATCAAAGACATGCAGATGTGATTCATGAATATTAGTTAGTTTGGACAATACGGCAGACTGGAATCAAATAGGGTGCTCTAAAGAAAAAGCCCTCATGCATGGATCTTACTCTAGAGATTCTATATAAGTAGTTGGTTATTGGACTCTGACCTGAGTATTTTTTAAAGTGTCCCATGTGATTCTAATGTTCATTCAACAGATAATCCAAGAGAATCATTGGTCTAGATCAGATTTGGCAAACATTTTCTGCAAAGGACCACATTTGCAAGTCAGGCATTTTCTGTTTCAACTACTCAACTTTTCTATTGTAGCTTGAAAGCAATTTTAGACAATACAGAAATGAATGAGTGTGGCTATATTTGAACAATATTTTATTTACAAATACAGGAAGCAGAACCAGATTTGGCCTGAGAGTTATAACTGCTGACCCCTGCACTAGGCCAATTTTAGCGTGTATCAAATCACCTGGAGGGCTTGTTAAAGTACAGATTGTTGAACTCCTCTCCTGAAGTTTCTTATTCAGTAGATGAGGGAGGGCGGCAAGAATTTGTATTGCCATCAGGTTTCCAGGTGATATTGCTGCTGGTGGTCTAGAAATTACACTTTAGGAAGACCACTGATCTAGACCCTTTTAGATCTATCTACCTACACTGCTTCATGATTAGTCTAATACAGCCCATTTTTAGACCTCAAGTTAGCCAAAGAATAGAATAATTCCTTATATGATAAAATATATTAATAAAATACCAATACAGAAAGATTGCATTGTAGTTAATTATGAAACTGTAAGTGTATTCTCACTAAAGTAGGGAACAAGGCAGTATCACTACTATTATTTGAGTCAGTTCTGTATATATCAGCTACTATTAATTATTTATTAATCTATAATAATTAGAATTATACAACATATATGTCCATATCTGTAGAAATATAGAAAATATACAATAATTACTTGTGTGTGTGTGTATATATATATATATCCAGCTAGAACATAGAATTAATTTCATCTGACCATTAAGAAATTTATAGAACAATATGAAGAAAAATTTTAAAACTCTATTGAGGTACACTAATAGATGGAAAGAGATGTCTTGTTTACCTCATTCTTCAATAGGAAAATAACATTAAACTATGTTAAAATTTAATGTGATCACAACTAAAATACCAAAGGAACTTTGGATTAGGCATAGTAATCACAAAATACATAGAAAATATGAAAATAAATTTGTGAATATAGCTAGGAGAATAATGAAAAGTAGGAGTAATGAATAAAAATTAACTTTATAATATATATTATAAACTATAATAATTAAGGTATAGGAATAGGAAGACATGTCAAATAGATTTTTTATCCCAGAAATACACCTAACACTAGCATATAATTAGAGAGCCACAAATACACAGACAAAACTGTGTTGAAACTAACTATCCATTTAGGAAGAGAAAAATAAACAAGGACAAGTCCCTCTCATTCTTCATAGTGAAATTAAAGCAAGGTAGATCATAGATTTGAAAATAAAGTAAGTGAAATTATAAAAGTATTGGAAGTGAGCACTGGTCATGGAGACTGGGGTTGGAGGTCTTGAAATATAAAAGGTTTAACACATAAAATGTAGAAACTCTAGTGAATAATATTAGTAAATATCACTATATAAATTTTAAAGTTCTTTACAGGAAAAATATAATGACCAAAGGGAAAAACTGGAAAATATTTTGCAACACATATAATAGATAAAAGCCGAATAACTGTCATTCTTATGAATTGGTACAAGATCAGTAATACAAAAGAAGAGTGATAAGAAATTCAATTAAAGAGGAATAGAAATGTCTTATAAACATAGGAAACAATTTTCAGTTTTACTCATGAGTAAATGCATATTAAAATGAGTAGTAAACATTAATTTCTGATAATATGCAGTGTTGGCAAGTGAATAGATAACATAGAAACAACTGTATTACTAGAAATGTTTCCTACTGATTGGTGGTTCTTAACCTGGGCGATTGGACCCCAAGGGGACTTTTGGCAATGTCTTATGGCATTATTCATTGTCACAATGAGATGGGAGTGCTACTGGATTCTAGTGGATAGAAGCCAGGGATGTTGCAAAACATCCTACAATGCATCAAACAACACCCCTACACCAAATAATTATCTGGCCAAAAGCATCAATTGTGCTGAGGTTCCGAAATCCTACTAGAGATATACATGCATACATAGATGTATATTCAAAGGTGTTCTTTGCAGCATCATTTGTAAAAACAAGACTGGAAGCAACCTAAATGTCCATCAATAGAAATTTGATCATATAAACTATGAGATATCCACAGAGTGCTATTATACAGCCTTTAAAAATAATTAGGTAGATATGCACTGATAGGAAAATATTTAAGAGACATGCTAAGTATGACTGATTTCCATTGTTGTAAGGCAAAAACCAAAACAACGTTGTAAAGCAATTATCCTTCAATTAAAAAAAAACTCAGGATACAAAACATGTATACAATATATGTCCCCATTTGTGAAATAGAAAAAGGGTATATGTGAAATATATGCATATACATGTGAAAATCTGCAAGCATGCACAAGAAAGTATCAAAAATAGTCACTCTTTGGTAATGGATCTAGACTGGAACACTCACTTTTTATTGTGTTCTCTTTTGTTCTATTTGAAATTTTACACTATGAAAGGTTTGTTTTTGTGTGGTTTTTTTTGGTATTTTTAAGAGAAGGCTAAAATTACTTCCTCTTACATTACCTAACCTTCTTATCCGTTTCCTCCCTAAATGGAATCTACTCTCCAGGGAAAATGGACCAACATTTATTTGTTTTTTGTTTGTTTGTTTTTGCTCTGTACCTTCTGCCAATGAAGTTTTTCTCCCAATTCCCTTTAAAAAATGTTTTTAATCCTTCAAGGAAAGTCCCATCTCAAAAACCACTTTCTAAACTCAGTTTTACCTAGTGTCCACAGTCACATGGCGTCAGTCTTTCATTACACATGCATAGGATTTTGTATATTTTTTAAGGCATTCATACCCTATGTTGTAGTGATTTATGAAATTTTCTGTTTTTCTTCTTGCCTCAGCCCAAGCACACACATTAGATTGTGAGCTTTTCAAGAACAAAACCATGTGGTATTCATCTTTGAATCAGTTACATTGTGCATCAAACTGCCTAAGGCATAATCTTTGGTCAATAAATAGTTGTTAGATTGAATTGAATGGAGGTTTATAGAATATATATAGAGAACTATAAACAGATAAACACAAAAGCAAAAACAAATAGAAGTTAGCCAAACAAGTTTTTTCCCTATCTTTTAGCAGCCTAAATCTAGTGTTGTTTAGTAGTTTTTGAGCTTAACATTTGAGTGTGTGTGTGTGTGTGTGTGTGTGTGTGTGTATTGCATCTTCTGAATAGAAATCAACCCTGTATAATATAATATACCTGAATAATTTTGTATCATGTTTCCTTTAATAAAATCATTTCAATTCTTATAGCACTTCCACTGAAATTGCAATTGTTACTTTTAAGTGTCAGTCATTCTTTATATGTCTCACTGAAGAAAGTACTATTTGTTTTTGTTTTACACATGCCACATCAACTCTAGAAGTAAAGGAGACACTTCTTTTAACCTCTCTAGCCATAATGTTTCTTGAGTGTTGTATGACTCTGCTGAAAAACAGCATTTCAGATATGCATGAGGATGAAACATGCATCTTCATTACACCTCCCATTTCTTTAGGAACAACATGATATATAGCAGAGAAACTCATGAAGTTGTTTCTTGAGGGATGCTTCATCATCCATTTCATACATCCCAAGATAAGTTCAAACTATGGTAGGAGTTTTATTATGTAATTAACAGTTCTTCATCTTTAAAGTCACTTTATATTCTCAAAAACTTATGAAAATCAGATCTGGGCTTGGTTAGAGATATGACAGTGCTGAATCTTGCCATAGCCTAATCTTTCTGGGTGTCTTACTAGTCTCTCCATACACGAACATATTTCATAAGTGTTTCCAGTCAGTATTTAACATATTTATCACTATAGCTCTGATTTCTTTACTAGAGGGGGAAAATTATTCTGCAGTATCTAATATACTATGTATGTGGTATTCTCTATTCCTAACACAATTCTAGCATCTAATAAAAGTGAGTTATGGTTTTTAACCCCTGTGAAGTGATGTTACAACCACTTAACAATGGTTACTGTACTTCAGTGTATATGTCATTGCTTAAATACACCTTCATTCCTCAGTTCAGCCTCATCCAAACTAATTAGTGAGCTCCCCAAACATAGAGAACAAATTTGTGGCTTCAAACAGGGAGGGGGTTGGGGAAGAGATGGACTGGGAGTTTAAGTGCAAAGCCAATGTAAGAAAACCTGTCGTGGGTAATTATAGTGTCCAGACTAAGAACTTTCAGTCTCTTCCAGAATAATTTATGAGCACAGAAGTAATCACACATGTGGGATTTTCAGAACATTTAACAATAAAAAAAAGTAGGAAAAGCACTTTTGAGGAAATACGACCCACAACAATTCCATTACCCCTACTCTCAAACTTACAGATTGTCTCCTATCTTATTATACTTATATGTTCTACATGTTACCTTGTTAGATGATTTGTGAGGGAGCCACAGAAGTAGAAAAAGACCTGATCTTTGCCAACGGGTTAGCTCTGGAGACAGTAACTAACATGGAAACCAGCACTACACTGGATGGTTCAGACAAATATGTAAGAAGCATAGAACTTCAAATGTACTGGGATAATCAGCGCAGGTCATACACTGTAGGTGGGCATTGTAGGATGGATTATCACATTACTGTTTGAAAAATATTAATGCATAATAATGCTAATCATGAGTTAGAGAGTCCATCCTCCCTTGAGATCAGAGAAATACTCTCAGGTTACAGAAAATATGTTTTTTTTTTTGGGTTTTTTTTTTTTTGTTTTTTTTTTTTTTGTTTTTTTCAGAAAATATGTTTTTTTTTTTTTAATTCCATTTTATTTATTTATTTATTTTTTTTTTCCAGTGGGTTTTGTCATACATTGATATGAATCAGCCATGGATTTACATGTATTCCCAATCCCGATCCCCCCTCCCACCTCCCTCTCCACCCGATTCCTCTGGGTCTTCCCAGTGCACCAGGCCCGAGCACTTGTCTCATGCATCCCACCTGGGCTGGTGATCTGTTTCACCATAGATAGTATACATGCTGTTCTTTTGAAATATCCCACCCTCACATTCTCCCACAAAGTTCAAAAGTCTGTTCTGTATTTCTGTGTCTCTTTTTCTGTTTTGCATATAGGGTTATCGTTATCACCTTTCTAAATTCCATATATATGTGTTAGTATGCTGTAATGTTCTTTATCTTTCTGGCTTACTTCACTCTGTATAATGGGCTCCAGCTTCATCCATCTCATTAGGACTGGTTCAAATGAATTCTTTTTAATGGCTGAGTAATATTCCATGGTGTATATGTACCACAGCTTCCTTATCCATTCATCTGCTGATGGGCATCTAGGTTGCTTCCATGTCCTGGCTATTATAAACAGTGCTGCGATGAACATTGGGGTGCACGTGTCTCTTTCAGATCTGGTTTCCTCGGTGTGTATGCCCAGAAGTGGGATTGCTGGGTCATATGGAAGTTCTATTTCCAGTTTTTTAAGAAATCTCCACACTGTTTTCCATAGCGGCTGTACTAGTTTGCATTCCCACCAACAGTGTAAGAGGGTTCCCTTTTCTCCACACCCTCTCCAGCATTTATTGCTTGGAGACTTTTGGATAGCAGCCATCCTGACTGGCGTGTAATGGTACCTCATTGTGGTTTTGATTTGCATTTCTCTAATAATGAGTGATGTTGAGCATCTTTTCATGTGTTTGTTAGCCATCTGTATGTCTTCTTTGGAGAAATGTCTGTTTAGTTCTCTGGACCATTTTTTGATTGGGTCATTTATTTTTCTGGAATTGAGCTTCAGGAGTTGCTTGTATATTTTTGAGATTAATCCTTTGTCTGTTTCTTCATTTGCTATTATTTTCTCCCAATCTGAGGGCTGTCTTTTCACCTTGCTTATAGTTTCCTTTATTATGCAAAAGCTTTTAAGTTTCATTAGATCCCATTTGTTTAGTTTTGCTTTTATTTCCAATATTCTGGGAGGTGGGTCATAGAGGATCTTGCTGTGATTTATGTCGGAGAGTGTTTTGCCTATGTTCTCTTCTAGGAGTTTTATAGTTTCTGGTCTTACATTTAGATCTTTAATCCATTTTGAGTTTATTTTTGTGTATGGTGTTAGAAAGTGTTCTAGTTTCATTCTTTTACAAGTGGTTGACCAGTTTTCCCAGCACCACTTGTTAAAGAGGTTGTCTTTTTTCCATTGTATAGTCTTGCCTCCTTTGTCAAAGATAAGGTGTCCATAGGTTCGTGGATTTATCTCTGGGCTTTCTATTCTGTTCCATTGATCTATATTTCTGTCTTTGTGCCAGTACCATACTGTCTTGATGACTGTGGCTTTGTAGTAGAGTCTGAAGTCAGGCAGGTTGATTCCTCCAGTTCCATTCTTCTTTCTCAAGATTATTTTGGCTATTCGAGGTTTTTTGTATTTCCATACAAATTGTGAAATTATTTGTTCTAGTTCTGTGAAAAATACCGTTGGTAGCTTGATAGGGATTGCATTGAATCTATAGACTGCTTTGGGTAGAATAGCCATTTTGACAATATTGATTCTTCCAATCCATGAACACGGTATGTTTCTCCATCTGTTTGTGTCCTCTTTGATTTCTTTCAGCAGTGTTTTATAGTTTTCTATATATAGGTCCTTTGTTTCTTTAGGTAGATATACTCCTAAGTATTTTATTCTTTTTGTTGCAATGGTGAATGGTATTGTTTCCTTAATTTCTCTTTCTGTTTTTTCATTGTTAGTATATAGGAATGCAAGGGATTTCTGTGTGTTAATTTTATATCCTGCAACTTTACTATATTCATTGATTAGCTCTAGTAATTTTCTGGTAGAGTCTTTAGGGTTTTCTATATAGAGGATCATGTCATCTGCAAACAGTGAGAGTTTTACTTCTTCTTTTCCTATCTGGATTCCTTTTACTTCTTTTTCTGCTCTGATTGCTGTGGCCAGAACTTCCAACACTATGTTGAATAGTAGTGGTGAGAGTGGGCACCCTTGTCTTGTTCCTGATTTCAGGGGAAATGCCTTCAATTTTTCACCATTGAGGGTGATGCTTGCTGTGGGTTTGTCATATATAGCTTTTATTATGTTGAGGTATGTTCCTTCTATTCCTGCTTTTTGGAGAGTTTTAATCATAAATGAGTGTTGAATTTTGTCAAAGGCTTTCTCTGCATCTATTGAGATAATCATATGGTTTTTATCTTTCAATTTGTTAATGTGGTGTATTACATTGATTGATTTGTGGATATTAAAGAATCCTTGCATCCCTGGGATAAAGCCCACTTGGTCATGGTGTATGATTTTTTTAATATGTTGTTGGATTCTGTTTGCTAGAATTTTGTTAAGGATTTTTGCATCTATGTTCATCAGTGATATTGGCCTGTAGTTTTCTTTTTTTGTGGCATCTTTGTCTGGTTTTGGAATTAGGGTGATGGTGGCCTCATAGAATGAGTTTGGAAGCTTACCTTCATCTGCAATTTTCTGGAAGAGTTTGAGTAAGATAGGTGTTAGCTCTTCTCTAAATTTTTGGTAGAATTCAGCTGTGAAGCCATCTGGTCCTGGGCTTTTGTTTGCTGGAAGATTTTTGATGACAGTTTCGATTTCCTTGCTTGTGATGGGTCTGTTAAGATCTTCTATTTCTTCCTGGTTCAGTTTTGGAAAGTTATACTTTTCTAAGAATTTGTCCATTTCATCCAAGTTGTCCATTTTATTGGCATAGAGCTGCTGGTAGTAGTCTCTTATGATCCTTTGTATTTCAGTGTTGTCTGTTGTGATCTCTCCATTTTCATTTCTAATTTTGTTAATTTGGTTTTTCTCTCTTTGTTTCTTAATGAGTCTTGCTAATGGTTTCTCAATTTTGTTTATTTTTTCAAAAAACCAGCTTTTAGCTTTGTTGATTTTTGCTATGGTCTCTTTAGTTTCTTTTGCATTTATTTCTGCCCTAATTTTTAAGATTTCTTTCCTTCTGCTAACCCTGGGGTTCTTCATTTCTTCCTTCTCTAATTGCTTTAGGTGTAGAGTTAGGTTATTTATTTGGTTTTTTTCTTGTTTCTTGATGTAAGCCTGTAATGCTATGAACCTTCCCCTTAGCACTGCTTTTACAGTGTCCCATAGGTTTTGGGTTGTTGTGTTTTCATTTTCATTCATTTCTATACATATTTTGATTTCTTTTTTGATTTCTTCTATGATTTGTTGGTTATTCAGAAGCGTGTTCTTTAGCCTCCAGGTGTTTGAATTTTTAACAATTTTTTTCCTGTAATTGAGATCTAATCTTACTGCACTGTGGTCAGAAAAGATGACTGGAATGATTTCAATTTTTTTGAATTTTCCAAGACCAGATTTATGGCCCAGGATGTGATCTATTCTGGAGAATGTTCCGTGTGCACTTGAGAAAAAGGTGAAGTTGATTGTTTTGGGGTGAAATGTCCTATAGATATCAATTAGGTCTAGCTGGTCCATTGTGTCATTTAAGGTTTGTGTTTCCTTGTTAATTTTCTGTTTAGTTGATCTATCCATAGTTGTGAGTGGGGTATTAAAGTCTCCCACTATTATTGTGTTACTATTAATTTCCTCTTTCATACTCGTTAGCGTTTGCCGTACATATTGCGGTGCTCCTATGTTGGGTGCATATATATTTATAATTGTTATATCTTCTTCTTTGATTGATCCTTTGATCATTATGTAGTGTCCTTCTTTGTCTCTTTTCACATTCTTTATTTGAAAGTCTATTTTATCTGATATGAGTATTGCGACTCCTGCTTTCTTTTGGTCTCCGTTTGCATGAAATATTTTTTTCCAGCCCTTCACTTTTAGTCTGTATGTGTCTTTTAAAATAGTTCTTTAATATAGATATATTTGTAAGTATGTTTACTGTTTTGTTATTGGAAAGCAGCGGAGAGGAGAGATGAAAGTGAAGTCTTAGTATTTTTAACTTGTGATTAAGGACCAAAGGAAAATGACTACAATTGACTGCAAGTAATAGGGATGAAAAGAAAAATAAGAAAGCATATCAAAAATCAAATTTGCCTAGTATTTCTTTATGTTTACAGAAGATTGAATTAAATTACTTTTCAGCTGCAAAATCAGTAAATCTATTAAAGCATCCATGCTTATCTCTTTCTTGCATAGGTTTGTGTTTTCAGATAATAATGATCCAAGAGCAGAGTCCCATATCAAAATATTTTACTTACACAAATAAACACCAAAAAGACCCTACTGATATTTCATTGCTAAGTTAAATGACCAAATGACTGGTAACAGATTTTATACACACTGACCAGGATAGATGTTTTACAGCAACCTGCAACTGTCCTCACAGATGTCAGCTTGTAATTACTGCCTTTTGTCAGAATTATCCTACCCACGTGGATTTCCCAGAATTTATCAAAAAGTGTTAGAATCGAGAAAATGAAGGAGCTTTTGACTTGGTGATAGAAAGACTAGTAATATATAACATTCATTTTTTTTGGTAAAAAAAAAAGTATTTTTCAGCATAAATGAAACATTTAACAAACATCTTTGGAGCTATCAAATATTTTTCTTTTCCTAAGATCCAGCTGCAGCACATTTACAAACTACTCCATTGTGTGTACCTATATTTCAGTGTTGACATTTTATCTTAGAAAGTTGTGATATACAAAGGGAAGTAAAAACCTGGCAGTAGATTCCCTATGCTGGCCATATAATTTCACATCAGTCCATTAATGTTATATCAGTTGATATCACCCATTGGTCTTTAGCATCTTTTTTCACAAGATTTTCTTCTCTTCTTGCTATTTGTCCTTTAGAGTTCTGCTCATATCCCAAAGTTTTTTCAACTATTTACCTCCATATGTCTCTGAAGTACTAAGAGCTCAAAATTGGTTTCTCAGTTTTTTCCTGATGTGCCTCACCATAGTGCCTGCTGTTCCATGACATGGCACTTTCCAGAAATTGTTTCTCTATCTATTCAGTGATGGTGATAATGTTTGTGTGCTCAGTCGTGTTCAACTCTCTGTGACCCCATGGACTGTAGCCCTATGTCCATGGAATTTTCCAGACAAGAATACTGGCATGGGGTGCCATTTCCTACTCCAGGGGCTCTTTCCAACCCAGGGATCAAACTTGCATCCCTTGCATCTCCTGCATTGGCATGCAGATTCTTTACCACATCCTGGGAAGCCCAGGGGTGATCATATAGCCACCTAAAGACTTATTTGTAAGAATAAATGAGATAAACCATGTTAATTGTATGCTGCAGAGTCTGGCACCTAGTAAGAATCCAATGAACTATAGCTATTACTTTTATGTACTCCATACATTCTTAGTAATTGATAGTTGGATTAAGCTTCCTTTCAAGTCTGCATTCTATGAAAATACACATAGTTATATGCTGGAAAGAGCCTCAGACCATGTCTATAGAAGCAAAACAACTAGTTAAAATTTGAAAATACCATCAACTAGTTACTTCCTCTACCATACTACTAATAAGTAGTTAAGCTTAATTATCTGAGTAAAATGGCGCTTTAGATGTCTTTGTATTAGAATGTACATAATTTATAAATTTCCACAAAAATTTCTAAGTAAAAGGAGGTAAAGAATAAAATCATGCTTATGAGGCATTTAGATAGACTTACCACTTAGTAAAACAACCATTTGACATGCATTTTTAAAAAACGTTTTATTTTGTATTGTGATATAGTATATCTGATTAACAAACAATGCTGTGATAGTTTCAGATGAACAGTGAAATGAGTCAGTCCTTGTTGGTTATCCATTTTATTTTATTTTAACTTTTTATTTCATATTGGAATATAGCTGACTAACAATGTTGTGATAGTTTTGACTAGACAACAAAGGGACACAGCCATACGTATATATGTATCCAGTTCAGTTCAGTTTAGTAGCTCAGTTCTGTCCGACTCTTTGTGACCCCATCAACCACAGCATGCCAGGCCTCCCTGTTCATCACCAACTCCTGGAGTCCACCCAAACCCATGGTCATTGAGTCGGTGATGCCATCCTCTGTCATCCCCTTCTCCTCCTGCCCCCAATCCTTCCCAGCATTAGGGTCTTCTCCAATGAGTCAACTCTTCACATGAGGTGGCCAAAGTACTGGAGTTTCAGCTTCAACATCAGTCCTTCCAATGAACACCCAGGACTGATCTCCTTTAGGATGGACTGGTTGGATCTCCTTGCAGTCCAAGGGACTCTCAAGAGTCTTCTCCAACACCACAGTTCAAAAGCATCAATTCTTTTGCCCTCAGCTTTCTTTATAGTCCAACTCTCACATCCATACATGACCACTGGAAAAACCATAGCTTTGACTAGATGGACCTTTGTTGGCAAAGTAATGTCTCTGCTTTTTAATATACTGTCTAGGTTGGTCATAACTTTCCTTCCAAGGAGTAAGCATCTTTTAATTTCATGGCTGCAATCACCATCTGCAGTGATTTTGGAGCCCAGAAAAATAAAGTCAGCCACTGTTTCCACTGTTTCCCCATCTATTTGCCATGAAGTGATGGGACCAGATGCCATGATCTTAGTTTTCTGAATGTTGAGCTTTAAGCCAACGTTTTCATTCTCCTCTTTCATTTTCATCAAGAGGCTCTTTAATTCTTCTTTACTTTCTGCCATAAGGGTGGTGTCATCTGCATATCTGTGGTTATTGATATTTCTCCCAGCAATCTTGATTCCAGCTTGTGCTTCCTCCAGTCCAGCATTTCTCATGATATACTCTGCATATAAGTTAAATAAGCAGGTTGGCACTCATTTTACCACAATCTCCTCTCCTATCCAGGCTGCCACATAACATTTAGAAGAGTTCTATGTGCTATACAGTAAGTCCTTGCTGGTTATCTATTTTAAATATAGCAGGGTGATACACGTTTTTAAAAGTTTTTTTTTTTTTTTTTTTTTACTTCATCAATTGATCTCTAATTTGATTAAATTGCTGTGTGTGTGTGTGTGTGTGTATGTGTGTGTGTTTGTGTAGAAACAGTTTAGACCTCTTTTAGTCCTGCCCTTATTTAAGTGCCAAGTATGTGGACAATTACTTCTCTATGGGGAATTTTCTGGTTGCAGCAAAGCATTAAGAAATGGCATAAAAGGCATTTGCAGTGTCCCTCAGCCTCACAGGCACTGTGTTAATATGACTTATTTTGCTTGGCAAAGCAGCACTACATGAAAAGGGACCTTGTTCCCCACATTCTTCCAAATAGTGGTCTGTTGTGCATTCCCATCTCTTCACATTTTGGTGGTAAGAAATACATTCCATTTTGAAATGAATTTCGCTGACTGTTTAGACAATAAGCACACAGCGCCCCAGCCTGTGGCCAAATATCTTACTAAGCAGTCAGTGCTATATGCAGGTGAATGACCCTTTCAACAAGGCATACAGTGCTCCAGGGACCCGAGTCAATGCAGCTTTTGAAAAGGCCAAGGATAGCATTGGCTTGTTGACAATCTGACTCAGAGTGATATATGTTTCTGGCAAATATGCAGGGTGGTGGTAGCATCTTATTTATTTAGAATTTATACCCTGGTATCTTTCAGAAGACATTGAGGTAGTTTATAAGTTGAGCATAATGCAGAAAATTGAGCAATTTTGAATTAAACCAGAATAGAGACCACACTGTTAATGAGCACAGCTATTCCACTCTCAGCATCTTCCCTCATAGCTCTGTTGGTAAAGAATCTGTCTGCAATGCAGGAACCCTGGGTTCAATTCCTGGGTCAGAAAGATCCCCTGGAGAAGGAAATGGCAACCCACTCCAGTATTATTGCCTGGAAAATCCCATGGATGGAGGAGCCTGGGGTGGCTACAGTCCATAGCATTGCAAAGAGTCCTCAGACACAACTGAGTGACCTCACTTTCACTCTCTTTTCTACTGCTCAGAAATGTCACCCTCAGAGGAGGTCCACATCATAGCTTCATCAGGAGCAGAATGCTTGAGGCTCAAGGCAGACCTCCCTGAATGATACAGAGCAGCACTCAGCTGCTTTGTGACTGCAAGTACAAATGGGCATGGCTTGCCTATGTGTTTCTCAGTGAATCATTCATTACCTACATGTTGTATCTCTCCCTAGGCAATAGGCCCCTACAGTAAAGCATGTCTGATAAATTTTGTAGACTATTAGTGGAAAATTTTAGTGTTTTCTTTCTAAATGCTTTAGTTGATCTTGCCAACCTAAGGCATAGTATAAACACTTTTGCCAACATCCATGAGGCTCTAAGAACATATTTTGCTTTGAAGATTTGGGAAAATGATTTGTATTAAATCTTTAGTCTCCTAGAGTGAAGAGTTAAAGTTTTCACATTTATGGCTATAATAATTTTTCCCTGACCACTGGCCATCTGTTGTGGTGTAGATACATTTTCTACAGGGATATGTCCGTGCCTTAGAAATTTTTGTCATAACTGTCATATCAACTCAGAATTTTATTGTCATCTTTCAATTTCTATAAAGTGCTTCTGAACTGACAGCTGTCATCAACATGCTTAGGTGGCAATTTAGAGGTTAGTTTAATTGATCAAGTTTAAATTTTCTACCTGCTCACTGAACATAAGAGATTGGGACTGATTTATAGTTAGGAGCTAATGCTTAGTTATGTAAAATTTTATAAATGAATTATGGAACATAGTAGTTTCTTTGCACCCTAATAGTAATCTTTCACACAGAACTGGAAGTGATATTCTGTCTCTATAAAAATGGAAGTCACAGACATACTACAACTCATTTTATTATAGCTTTATTGATAGCAAGACATCAATAGCTTTGCCATCTTTTGTTAGCACATGATCTTTAATCCCATTCTAGTTGAGCTTTCAGAAGTAACCATGACAAAACTACTACTTAAAATATACTCATTTTACTTTTTTTTTGTGCTTCTATTGAAGCCTATGTTTTTAAATGTAAAGGCATGCATACTAAAATTCTTTTGAGAAGTTATGTTTTCAAAACTGTTGTGTTCAACAAATTTACTGATTAAGTAGAGCTGCCAATAGTCCTCAGTTAGGTATGAGATTTTTTTAGTGAATGTGGATATGTACTTTTCTGATATCCAAACTTACAGACTACATGGTTGTAAGGGAATTGCTCATATATTTTGCACTACACTTAAGGTAATAGAGAATCTTGTCCAGAGCTGACCACATAGTGAGTTTTCATTAAGTGAATTCTGTTTCTCCCATTTTATTACTTTTTCTGTTTTTCCTTTCCCAACTGGCTATAGAGGCAAATGTCAACTCCCCTTGGCCACAGTGATACAGTGAAGTTGGTGGGGAAAATGTATATACCATTCCTTAGAAAATCCTACTGACTTTCTGGAAATGTTGTGTATAAGAAATGTATTCACTCTTTCACTAATTCCCTTGTAGTTACTTTCAGTGCAGGCATACTAGGGTGCACATCCTGAGTGGCAAGTAAAGTATAAGATTTGGCCTTACTTGTTATACTTTTGTTGTTTTGTTGTTAAGTTGCTCAGTTGTGTCTGACTTTTTGTGGCCCTACCTCTGATATCAGGAGCCACTGCAATACTTTTCTATTTTCTCATGTCCTCTTGCCTTTAAAGGAACTAGAAGCATTGCCTAAGTTCCCCTGTTCCAGTTCATGTTTCATGTAGTTAACTTATCATCCCTTGTTTTCTGTGCAAAAGTTAGAAACAATTTGGTTCTTGACTATCGTTTGTGAGGTCTCTCAGTCACAATTATTTTCGGCACTAGGCAGTTAAATACTGTTGCTAAGGATGAATCCTATTGAAGTCTACTTCCTATATCACCAAAATTTGTCTTATAGGTTTACAGATGAAGACCATTGCTTAACTCGTCACTCAGAGTGAGACAGTTTAATAGTTTCTCCATGTAAGGAGTTACTAGCAAACACTATAAAAATATGCAGCCGTATATTTCCTTGTGTGGTTTAAAAGTCATAGGAAGGTATTAATATTTTGCTTGACTGATGGGAGATTTAGAAGTTTCAGCTTCATTTGATTCATGCAAATAAAACTCTTTAACACTTTACAAATGACTCCATCACCCCCCCCAACCATGGGATAGATGTATGTTTTAAATGGTAACAATATGTAATGAGAGATTTCAAAATGATACTGTAAAAGTCCTGCATCCATGCTTATTTTACTTTTTTTTTAACAAGGCACATGAAAGAATTATCAATAGTACACTAATCTCCACAGCAAGTCGTGAGATACAGTGGATCTTCCAGACGAATATAAGGTGACTTAAGGATTATAAGCCTCTTGCTGAAAGTGAAAGAGGAGAGTGAAAAAGTTGGCTTAAAGCTTAACATTCAGAAAACTAAGACCATGGCATCTGGTCCCATCACCTCATGGGAAATAGATGGGGAGACAGTGGAAACAGTGTCAGACTTTATTTTTTTGGGCTCCAAAATCACTGCAGATGGTGATTGCAGCCATGAAATTAAAAGATGCTTACTCCTTGGAAGGAAAGTTATGACCAACCTAGACAGCATATTAAAAAGCAGAGACATTACTTCGCCAACAAAGGTCCGTCTGGTCAAGGCTATGGTTTTTCCAGTGGTCATGTATGGATGTGAGAGTTGGACTGTGAAGAAAGCTGAGTGCTGAAAAATTGATGCTTTTGAACTGTGGTGTTGGAGAAGACTCTTGAGAGTCCCTTTGACTGCAAGGAGATCCAACCAGTCCATCCTAAAGGAGATCAGTCCTGGGTGTTCATTGGAAGGACTGATGCTGAAGCTGAAACTCCAGTACTTTGGCCACCTCATGTGAAGAGTTGACTCATTGGAAAAGACCCTGATGCTTGGAGGGATTGGGGTCAGGAGGAGAAGGGGACGACAGAGGATGAGATGGCTGGATGGCATCACCGACTCGATGGACATGAGTTTGAGTAGACTCCGGGAGTTGGTGATGGACAGGGAGGCCTGGCATGCTGCGATTCATGGGGTCGCAAAGAGTCGGACACGACTGAGTGACTGAACTGAACTGACTGAAGGATTATAAAAACATAAGACACATTGAATACTCTTCAAAAGCACAAAATCATCAATGGCCCAAGAGAGGGATAAGACCTTTAAAGCATATTATTATTCAATCAGGCAAGCATGTTATTTGATACCTTCTTTGGGGTCAGTAGCAGTTGAAAGACCTATGTTACAAAGTTATATTTAAATGTCAACAGCTGTTTCATTCCAGATGGATTCTATTTGTGAAGCTGTTTAAACACATCTTTTTTTTTTTTTTTTGAATTTGTGATTACTAGAGGGATACTGGCCTATCCCCTACGAGATGTTTAGGGTCTACGAAAGAAAAAAAACATGTTGCTAGGGATATTTGGCCTTATTAACTCCAGTGAAACCTGGTGGGGGGAAAAAACCATAAGGTTCCATGGAAAGACTGCATGGAAATTGGCCTGAAATTCAGTTTACCAGTAGAGATATTAGAACAGAGTTTTTCCTATAGATTTAAGGAAGTGGTATTACTGGGTTGCAGTGACTACTGGATGTGCTTCCTACTCAAGTGGGTTCATGCCCCATGCCCCTAGGACCCTGAGCATTTTATGACTCCAGACATACTACTTTGCTCTCTATTCAGTGTGTCTCTGTTTTGTTGATTTTGCTTTTGTTTTGCTTTTATAAAACTTTAATATATTAAATTACCTTTATTTTAAATTATTAAAGGTACCTTTAAATTATTAAGCAATCTGGGCAAAGGATGAATTCATGCTACACATGCCTGGGGAATCAGTGGTCAAGGGACCAGAGAAGTAACTTGAGTTGGTGAAAGGGAGATTTAGAGTGGGGGTGGGGGGGTGTGGGCGTGGGGAGGTCCCCACAGTACCCAGAGGAAGGATAAGTGTCTTGGAATCAGGCCCTAACAGGAAATTGAGATGGTAAAAAGAAAATGGACAGTAGGCTTGATAGCCTTTCACAGAATTGACAGAATGCCAGAGGTCTGCCTTCCACAGGACTGCCTTCTATTAGGCAGGAAAACAGCAGGGCTATCCAGAGGATCACAGATGAGAATGAAGTGGGCTCAGAGTGTTCACATTGTATTCACATAGAAGGTTTACAGGTCAGAGCTATGTCTATTAAGAGCTGAAAAAAAATGAGCAAGTCAATTGGAATTTCAAGGTTTTTTTGTTTGTTTGTTTCTTCAGAAGGTTTTTTTCTTTTTGTTTCAGAAACACTTATTGAACACCCACTTTGAGCCAGGCACTGAGACAGGCTGTAAAGGATACAGAAATTTATAAAATAGTGTCCCTGCTTCCCACAAGTTCACAGTGTAGTGGGCAAGACTACTGAGAAAATTCCACTACTTTGAAAGTATTAAGTGCCATGATAGTGTTATTCAGTAGGACCTTAGGGAGAGCAATGAGACACACCTGCATTCTGTGTAGGTTTTCGCTGTTGTTCACATGTGAGCAAAACCAAAAATGATCATGGAAGAAAATGTCACTTGATTTGAATCCTTAAAGGGAATTGGCCAGTTGAACGGAGCTGAGGGAAAGGCATTTAAATCAGCAGGAAATATATATATATGCTAGGCACTGAGACATGCAAGTGTGGCTTCTTGCAGTAGCTACAGGCAGGCCAGTTGGCTCACACTGGAGATGAAAGGGAAGAGATGGTGGGAGATGATGCTAGAAAGATAAATAAGAGCCAAATCAGGAAGGGCCTTTGGAGGCCAAAGTTGAAGAGTCTGGATGTTACCTTGGAAACAGCAAGAAATTACTGAAGGATACTAAGCTGGGAGTGACATGAGATTTGGATGTTAGCAAAAACTCAAACTGACAGCTGTGTGCTAAGTACTATAACAGAGGTAAGCAGATGAGTTAGAATACAGGGAAGCTACACAGAAGAGTACACTGAACTCAGTAACTGAGAAGTTAAATAAGCCCATAAAACTTGTACAAACATTTGTGGAATACAGAGTTACTTAATTTGAAGTCTTTTTCCTACAGAATTTTGAGTGCTTTTTAGTTTACAGGAATTCAGGACATTTGCCAGAATGTGATATTTGAAGGACATAGTGATTTCCAACACATCCATATATTATAGTTGCAGAATATAATCAGAGGGCTACCAAGATACAGGGGATTGGGATGGGGGGTGCATTTTCTGACCCTCTGAGGATGACAGAAAGAAAGATGTCAGCTTCCAACATGGCCCTTATGGCTTTGTTTGAGGCAGAATACTCACATTTCATAATACCAGCATTGTCATTAGGGAAAATCAGAAATTTGGTATTTCTCTTTGGGCCTTCTCTGTTCAAGATGAGTATTTGAGCTTTGGGTTTGTCCATTCAAAGAATGGAAAAGGCCACAAAATTCAAAAAGCTTTTCAATTTATCCTTAGAATGAATTTAAGGTTATACCAGTATCACAGCCACTCCTAACTCAAGCATTATTCAGTGATTTAGCTTGAGGAAGAGCAGAAACATTTTAGATTTTCAGTTTCTCTTGGGTTAGAATCCACAGTTGCATCAGTGATTACTGTTTCCTTTGGAGATGAAATCAAAGGTCATCATTACCTGTTTTGAGTTGTGGCTCTGGAATTTGCTGCAGTTATAAAATCAAACAGCTGGATACCTTGATAGTGCAAACTTAGCAGAATCACTTGAAAAGAAAGAAAAGTTCCCCTGATATTTGTACATCTGTGTTTTTTTTCACCTAGTGCTAACTGACCAAAATTATATTCAGCAGAGAGTCAGGAAATTGATTTTATTGAAATTGATAAGTAAAGCATATATAAATTAGTAATTGCCAAGTCATAAAAATGTTTGTTATAGTTCAACAGTCTTTATGTCAGAGTCTGAGTGTCCCTAATGATGTTGCTGAATTGATCCTTATATTAATATTTTGCAAGATCAGTTTATCAGTTTACAAGGAAGTGAGAACATATTAAGTACATATATATACATATAAGCCAATACTGGAGAAGGAAATGGCAACCCACTCCACTCTTCTTGCCTGGAAAATCCCACGGACGGAGGAGCCTGGTAGGCTACAGTCTGTGGGATCTCAAAGAGTCATACATGACTGAGTGACTTCACTTTCACTTTCATATGCCAATATTATTTAACAGGAAAATACAATGTTGCTGAGGATAAAGTTTGTCTGAAAGGTAAGATGAGCAATTCATTAATACTTTATTTTGTTGTTGTTGTTTAGTTGCTCAGTCATGTCTAACTATTGTGTGACCCCATGAGCTGTAGCCTGCCAGGCTCCTCTGTCTATGGGATTTCCCAGGCAAGAATACTGGAGTGGGTTGCCATTTCCTTCTCCAGATCTTCCTGACCCAGGGATTGAATCTATGTCTCCTGCATTGGCAGGCAGATTCTTTACCGCTGAACCACCAGGGAAGCCTAATCAATAGTTGTGCACTATTATTTAAGTCTGAGCATTTAACTTGAATTTTGATTCTTATTTCCAAGTTTGGTCTTTCATTGTGATTTAATTACATACCTTTTGGTATATGGTTGTCTTTCATTTAGATGTTGTATTCAATGAAACATTTAGGCAAGTGAAGGTAGGCTTAAGTTCCCCCAACCTTGAAGTCAGTATTTGTTGAAACTTTCTGAAGTGCCCAGGCACTGTACTAACTACTTTACAGAGAATGTCTCATTGAATTTTCACTACACAATCCTATGAATCAAGTGTATTTTACAAATAAAGAATACAGATCCAGGGTCATTAAATAATACACTACAGGGCCTCACAACTTTTAAGCAATGGGGTCAAGATGTGAACTTCGGCAAACCAAGTCCACAAACCTTACTCATAACCACTGTGCTATACTCTCTTAATACACTGGTTTTTTTAGCCAGAATCAAGACTGTCAAGGTTTAGAAGCGGGTTCATACTGTTATAAATAGATAGTCTGGCTTCAGAGCCAAAATTTTATATATATTAAAATTCTTAATCCCTTCGTACCCTACGATCTAACTTCTATTCTTAGATACTTATCCCCAGAAAAATGAAAACATATGTCCACAGAAAACTTTTTCACAAATGTTCACTGGTGCTTTCTTCATAATAGCCCCAAAATGGAAACAACCCAAACTTTTATCAATAGGTGAATGGATTGAAGAATATTCATAAAATAGAATACCATTGAACAATTTAAAAAGATGAATTTCTAATACATACAGCATGGATGAATTTCACAGACTTAAGGATGAGTGAAAGAATCCAGGCAGAGGAGAGTACATCCTGTGTGATTCCATTATAAACTTCAAAAATAGGCAAAACTATAGTATAGTAAAAATAATCAGATTTGGGCTTCCCAGGTGGCTCAGTGGTAAAGAATCCACCTGTAAAGTAAGAGATGCAGGTTCAATCTCTGATTGGGGAAGATTCCCTGGAGGAGGATATGGCAACCCACCCCAGTATTCTTGCCTGGGAAATCCCATGGACAGAGGACCCTGGCAGGCTGGTCAATGGGGCTGCAAATAGACATGACTGAGAAACTGACCACCACCACTACTGTAGAGGAATTAACTAGAAAGAATAGAAAGGAAATTCTGGGATGATGAAAATATTGTTTAACTTGATTGGGATATGAGACACACACGTTTATGCATTTGGAAACACTCATTCAGCTGTATATGTAAGATCTGTATATTTCACTCCTTAGAAATTATATCCCAGGAAACGTAAAATCAGCAAACAAGAGCAAAATTTAACCCTTAAAATAACTGTTTTCATAGTTCAAATGGGTAGATCATAACCAACTTTGTTACCAAGTTAAGAATCAAGGCCATCTACTCCGAGGAAACTGGGATGAAGCTTTGAAAATGTGCAGAGGAATGGATCAAATGTTCTTAACCAGGTGGTTCTAAGACTTTTGGCCCAAAGGACTTAAGATAGCCCAAGCCTATCCCCAAGAAAATGACTGTGATCGTCTTGAGGGACGACCTATACATTATCCTCTCTGTAATACCAGTTTTTAATACATTAGAACAAGAATAAGTAGGACTCGGTCATGTGACTGGGATGCCAGATAACTTTCTTCTGGGTACCTGGTCTAGAGTGGAACAACTAAAAGCCTGGGTAGTTCAAACTTCCCAAGCAAAAGAGATACAGAGGCAGGCTGAAAGGCCTCCAAAATGCCTACTGAAAATTGTCCTATAGCATTCAAGGCTTTAGCCTTGAGCAAAATGTCAATAGAAAAGCTTCAGTTTACTCTAAAGCTACTGCCCCAACTATTCCCTTGGTTTTCTTCTTCTTTGTATTCAGGTCTCTGCTCAAATGACACCTCCTGAGGAAGGCCTTCCCTGACCTTATCATCTACATTAGTCAACCCCTACCCTCACTCTCACTCTGTGTCCTCTTACCTTGCTTTACTCTTCTTCCTAGCCCTTATATTATTTTCCATGATTATTGGTTTATCTGATTACTCTGTTTCTTTTCAGTAGGCTGTAAGCCCCCTGTGGGGTGGCACTTTATATGTTTTGCTTACTACTATATCCTCAGTGTCTGGAAAAATATCAGGGGTGAAGTGCATGATCAATAAGTATTTGTTAAATGTAACACATTAATTTTAAAATCTGCCAATCTAAAGAAAACAGTACAGGCTTAACCGGGTAAAAGCAAGGCCTGCCTCTTATGTGACATGAGTATAACTACCTATGCCTAGAGTTACTATATTATACTCAGAAACATTTGTCTGTTTCATAACAAGTGCTTACCATAAGTAATTATTCAGCCAGTTATCAAGAAGAGGTAAGTAAAGGGCGGGCTATCAGGCTGAATTGAATAGTTTTCTTATTGTGGTTTCTACCACCTGGGCCTTGGAGTTCAAATGGTCTCAAGAGTTAAGGCACTTGCTCCAATTTATCTTTATGACAGAAGCAGGAAATGGTACTTTTCTATGTATTGACATCTGTCAGAGCTAGTTTCCTTTCATACTGAAAGAGATCAGTCCTTAATGTGATAGAGGATTATCTTCTTTGCCACACATAAGCTAACTTTGATCCCTCTTATCTCTCTTCCTGAAAGGATGTCACCATTTTACCATTTCTCTAGCAACCTGCAGAGTTCCAAACAAGACACTGTTTTAATTTAAGTAGAGACTTATCTGGTCAACCATTCACATATATTGCCATTATAGTGGTTTGAACCTTCTCAGGTTTTCTGAAATGAATTTTCTGAATATCAGATTCTTAATTTAGGTTAATGAAAGAAGGGGAAGTTATGCTACCAGAGCAATACATGGTTTTATGCTTTCATTTTTTTCTCATATCATAGAGCCATCCCACAAACATGACAGTTCAATTTTCTTTCATAATTGGAACTTAGATTCACTCAGTAAGAAAGCATATATTGAGGTTCAGACTTACTAGCCTCAATGCCAGTGTGAGCCAGGACAGTTTAATTCAATCCTGCAAACATTTAATGAACTGCTGCTCCATGCTAGACACTGTACTAGATAAAGAGATATAAAAAAAATAACCTATGCCCTCATGGAGACTATGGTCCATAAGTATGTAACAAGTAATTACAGATATGATGAGTAATATAGAGGAGAGTATATTGAGTAAAACAACATAGAGGAAATAGTCTATAGGATTTTGAGGTGCTTCCCTAAGGAGGCAATATTTAGGCTGGACCTTGTAAGATAAATGGAAAGTAAACATGGACAGACTGAAAATGGTTATTATTTTCACATTAAGTGACCACATCTTTGATTCTAGCATAAATGCTAACAAGCAGTCGTGCCAAAGCCCACTGGCTTGTTTCTTAAGTGGATAACAAAGAGCTGGATATGGAGAGAATGTTATGCTTTGAATGAATGTATTCAGTAATTCAGTAAATATTTACTGAATACATACAATGTACCAAACACTGCCCTAGACCCTAGAAATACAAAAGTTAATAAGACAGACAATATCTTCATTATCAAGGAGCTTATATCTCTAGATATGAGAAGGATAAGATAATAAGTGAGGAAATACCAGATACTGATAAATATAAAAAAATTGAAAAGACTAGGAGGTTTCTTTTTGATTAGATAGGAGGTGAATTTAAGCTGAGATATTAATTATCTGGAGGAAACAGTCAATTAAGAATTGGGAGAGGAGCATCCTAGGAAGATGTAATTTTAAGGACAAAACAGGAAAATCCAGCAAAAAAGGTAAATAAAGGACATCTGGTGAGTAAGAAAAGAAGTAGCAATGCAGAAGCATGAAAGTGAAAGTCTCAGTTGTGTCCGACTCTTTGTGACCCCACAAACTATACAGTCCATGGGATTCTCCAGGCCAAAATACTGGAGTGGGTAGCCTTTCCCTTCTCCAGGGGATCTTCCAAACCCAGGGATAGAACCCAGGTCTCCCACATTGCAGGCAGATTCTTTACCAGCTAAACCACAAGGGGAGCCTGAATAAGAAGAAAAGAAGCAGTAATGCAGAAGAAAGATCTATAGACAGTGTTGACTACTAGAAGGAAGTTGTCAACACTGATACACATTGCAGAGAAATCAATTCACGTGAAAACAGAGAAGTGATTTTATTTGGAAAGATAGAAGTCATTGGTGACCTTGACTTAAGTAGCATTGGTAAAGTGACAGTGGCAGAAGCCCCACTGGAATGGATCAAGGGGAGAATGAATATGACAACTCTTTCAAGATTTGCCCTGAGAGAAAGCAGAGAAATGGGACAGTAGCTGGAGGGAAAAAATGTTATTAAGGGGAAATTTCTTTGTGTGTTTTTATTAAAACAAGAGATAATAGAGTATTTTAATTGCAGAGGGAAATGTTCACACACAGAGAGCAGGATTCACAACACAAGAGGGAAAAGGGACAATCGCAGGAGTTTGAAAGAAATCTTAAGAAATCTAGATGAAACTCTTTAATGGGAGCAAGAATGCATCATCCATTGTAGCAGTAGCAAGCTGAGACTGTGACAAGATCATCAGCTGAGATTATGTGTGTGTGAGGTGTGAGAGTACAGAGGGGCGAGGGGCAGTGAAATGAGCGATTGTCAGCAATTTGAAGAGAGTGGACAACTTGTGAAGCTTTTTTTTTTTTTTAAGTTCAGAAGCAAATATAGTAGGGAAGTGTAGGAACATCTCTGGGTGGCAATGTTTGTGACATTTGAGATTTGTGGCCATGCATTTAAAATGAGACCAGTCTGCACAGTTATAGAGTTTTCTGTAACAACATTTTGAAACTGAAAGAAGGAACTAAAAGAAGATATCCTTAATAAATTCTATAGCTAAGGTCATAGAAAACTACTTGTTGCTTACTTTTCTTAAACTTACTTTTCTTTTTTAAATGTTACTTAATTTTCACTTAGGGCTGAAAAATTTCCCCAGCTCACCTGAGTGCTAGTATACATCTTGCCTTGTGATATTTACAATGCCAAATGACACTTTCCTTATCTCAGTTCAGTTCAGTTCAGTCGCTCAGTCGTGTCCGACTCTTTGCAACCCCATGAACTGCAGCACGCAAGGCCTCCCTGTCCATCACTAACTCCCGGAGTTTACCCAAACTCATGTCCATTGAGTCAGTGATGCCATCTAACCATCTCATCCTCTGTCACCCCCTTTTCCTCCTGCCTTCAATCTTTTCCAACATCAGGATCTTTCAAATGAGTCAGCTCTTCACATCAGGTGGCCAAAATACTGGAGTTTCAGCTTTAACATCTGTCCTTCTAATTTTACATCTGATATTTCCAATTTCCTACTAAGTCTTCTACAGTTTAATCTTCGTCTCAACATTATTACCCCTACAATGTTCAGTTGTTTCTGGCTCTTTTGTGACCCCATGGACTGTAGTCCTCCAGGCTCCTCTGTCCATGGGATTTCCAAGGCAAGAATACTAGAGTGAGTTGCCATTTCCTCCTCTAGGGGATCTTCCTGACCCAGGTATCAAACCTCCATCTCCTGCATTGCAGGCAGATTCTTTACCATTGAATCACTAGGGAATTCCGGGTTACTGGGCATCTGTTCTCTTGTCTCTTCTATAGAAAATCATTCTCTTGGCAATAGGCCCTGTTAGGTCCTTGGCAATAGTCATTCAGTGTAATCATTTGCAAAAGAACTGAGTTATTTCACTTTATTCACTAAATAATAAATAGATCAAGATAAGAAAGTTGGCCATCAGGAGGCTCAAACTGTTTCATCATCATTGCTGTTGTTCAGTCACTAAGTCACATCTGACTCTGCAACCCCATAAACTGGAGCACACACTAGGCTTCCCTAACCTTCACTATCTCCTGGAGTATTGGAGCTTCAGCTTCAGCATCAGTCCCTCCAATGAATATTCAAGGTTGAGTTCCTTGGGATTGACTGGTTTGATCTCCTTGCAGTCCAAGGGACTCTCACAACCTTCTTCAACACCTCAGTTCAAAAGCATCAATTTGTCAGCCCTCAGCCTTCTTTATGGTCCAACTCTCACATCTGTACATGACTACTGGAAAAACCATATTTTTGATTATATGGATCTTTGTCAGCAAAGTGATGATTCTATTTTTTAATATACCATCTAGGTTTGGCATAGGTTTCATTCCAAGGAGCAAGTATCTTTTAATTCCATGGCTGCAGTCACTGTTGCAGTGATTTTGGAGCTCAAGAAATAAAGTCTGTCACTGTTTCCATTTTTCCCCATTTATTTGCCATAAAGTGATGGGACCAGATGTCATGATCTTAGTTTTTTGAATGTTGGGTCTCAAGCCAGCTTTTTCACTCTTCTCTTTCACCTTCATCAAGATGCTCTTTAGCTCCTCTTCATTTTGCCATTAGAGTTGTATCACCTACATATATGAGGTTGTTGATATTTCTCCCAGCAACCTTGATTCCAGCTTGTGATTCATCCAGCCCAGCATTTTGCAGTATATACTCTGCATATGAGTTAAATAAACAGGGTGACAACATACATCCTTTTAGTACCCCTTTTCCAATTTTGAACCAGTCAGTTGTTCCAAATAAGGTTCTAACTGATGCTTCTTGATTGGCATACATATTTCTCAGGAGACAGTTAAGGTGGTCTGGTATTCCCATCTCTTAAGAACTTTCCACAGTTTGTTGTGATTCACACAGTCAATAGCTTTAGTGTATCTTGTTTCTATTTGAGGCTTTCTAGACATACATTTCTAAAAGAAAAGTGAGCATGAAACTTGGTTATATCCTAAATCATACACCATCAAGAACAGTTAAATAATTGCTTCTGAAAAGAAAAAAAAACAAAACAAAGAGATATATGGAGAGTGTTGATTCTTAGTAGAATGCATTGGGGTCTTATAAAGTGAAGTTTGGAAAGATAGTTCTAAGCATGGGATCTTAATAAGTTGATACATGATGTGATGTGGCACAGCAAAGGGCTTTCTTATTACACAGTAGGTAAATCAGGAAAGAGAAAGTGGAAGCAATTCATAGGTTCAGGTTTGCATATCAAGAGTGAAAGGTGATGTGACAAAAGATTATGTGAAAGGTAAAGTGGAGGTACTCCTGAATTGAACAGAAATCAGAATCCAGCTAGATTGGTAACTGGAACCAAATTAAAAGCAAAGGGGGTAAAAATAAAAGTGATGGGTTTTTGCAGAATGAATGTGGGAAGATTGCAGCAAGAGCTGTGTGAAATTGAATGAGTACTTGCAGGAAATGACATAGAATAGAAATGCAAAGCATTAATGGTCCTTCAGTAGGGTCCTAAGTGTTCAGCCTGTCATCCACCAATAATAACAGGAGCTTAAGAGGCCTTCTGTGTCTGAAGTGCTATATGCAAAAATCAAGGCAGAACAAAGGGAGGTCTTTTCAAGGAATAAAACACCAGGTTTACAGGGAAAGAGGAAAATATCAGAGAACGAGTTTGAGTGTAAAAAAAAAGATAAGCCTATAAAAGGAAAAGAATGAAAAGAAGAGCTAACGTACAGAAGATACTTCGAAAGTCCATCAATTTCACAGTTTTGGTTTTCTGAAGCATAGGCAAACACGACCTCCACCTAAATAGCACCTTTTATGATCTGAAAGTCATGTCTTATGTATTTTGAAATTTCTCCTTGATTTGAAGAATGAAGTCTCTGTGTCCTTTCTGAAGTCACAGGAACTGAATGTTTTTAGTCTTGTAGCTGATGGTCCATGAACTCTCTGGGAAAGAAAGTCTTAAATTTTATTTTCATAATGGTGGAATTTGTATTGTTTACATATAAAAAAGTTCCTTCCTAGAGTGAAGAATGTCAGTAGTCATTACTCCAACTCTATAATACCCACACATACCAATGTTATTATGTATCAATACTATGGAAAACTATATTTTTTTCTAAAGAGAGTTTATGAATTAAGCCCTTTTAAAAAACTAAATATTTTTAAGGAGGAAGAATGGTTTAAAGAAAAATAATTAGTCTATGATATTGTTAAGAAGTGCAATTTCAGATGATCTAGTTCTGTAAACACCGTCATGTTATTTCATTCATAATGTTTTATTGAGATGATATGTTAAAGTTCTAAGGTTTTTCATATCCCTGACAATCGCTTAGATAGGTAAAGAAGTGGGTTGATTGTTTAAGCAATGGTATTAGTGTTGATGGGAGGATATAATTGGTGGGGTTTCTAAATGTTCTTTTTCTTCCCCTATTGTGCTGGTGTTTATAGGTGATAGATTTGTTTTTATATCAGTGTTAAGTAGGAAAGTCATCCAGGATATACTTAAATTATATTCCTGCCCCTTCTGTCTCTCCCAAATATAAAATGCACAGCTGTTTTTAAATCCCCATTCAGCATGTTATTTAATTTTTATTATTCTACATTGCTATAAGCATCCAGCCAGAGGGTGAAATCTGATATGGCCTCTAAAAATCAATGAGCTATCAAAGAGTTGACAATAATTTTGATAGAAGTTTAGAGAATTTAATCATCACTCAAAATATAGATGCTTCTTAAAATAGCAAATGTTTAGAATCCTCCATTTATAGATTTGATTTTACAGGTGAACATAACAAAGCCCTAACTTTTAGTGCTTAGCAATTTTTTTGTATCCTATTTAGGTCATATTCATATTCTCTCTCTCATTCTCATTCATGCATGCATTCTCTCACACACACACATATACACACACACTGAGATTTAAAGAAAGATAATTACTTTTTATCCTCTGTGTATCTTTCCATAATATTCTTCCTCATATTTCAGCTCCTTCTCTGAGGCAGGTTTTTATTACTGCTGTCAGTCTGTTGCTGGGTCACTTGGTAAGGGTGAAAGAAGGAAGCATCTTTCTTTACATCATCTATACCTGATTCTGTAGGTCTCTGCTCTATTCTTCTCTCCATTCACACATGTTGCTTATATTACTTTCTCCTATATCTCTGGCTCCCCCATTCCTCTCCCTCCATCTCTATACACTGATATCCATACTCGCAGAAGTCATTACTCCTCACTTCCAAGAAGAAAAATAATAATTGATATTAAAGTAGTTAGCATCTATTGAGTGCTCACTATGTCCCAGGTACTATTCTAGGAACTTTATAGATATTAATTCATCTAATCTTCGCTATAACTCTGTAGGATACTATTATTATTATTATATTATCATTTTCACACTCACTTTACAGATGAGAAAACTGACTATATAAATTTCTTAAGTTTTGAGGTAAACTATAAATTTCCTAAGTTTCTACATCGGCAAAGACAGAAATTAAATTCCAAATGGTCTGGCTCCAGAATCCACACTTTTTACCAATATATTTTGTTTAAGTAAAGAAGCCTGAGAAACCTAATATGTTGAGCTATCTCAAAAATTTCCTGGATTTTCTCCAGACTTCTTCGAAAATCTCAGAAAACTTTCAGAAACATTACAGAAAGGGAAAAAAATGGACTTATCACTCCTCAGAGTTTCTTCTTCAGGACTTAAAGACTCTTTCGACAGGAGAGACTTTGAGAGTTTTTGTCTACCCCCTGAAAGAAAGTGAAGTCACTCAGTCGTGTCCAACTCTGCGACCCCATGGACTGTAGCCTACCAGGCTCTTCTGTCCATGGGATTTTTCAGGCAAGGGTACTGGAGTGGGTTGCCATTTCCATCTCCAGGGGATCTTCCCAACCCAGGAATCGAACCTGGGTTTCCCACATTGCAGTTAGATGCTTTATCATCTGAGCCACCAGGGAAAGGGCTCTCCATTTACTATTCCAGTTGTATGTCTTGATATCTGTTTTCAGCATATGTATCTCTCCTGGTGAGGTGGTTTTCATGCTGCAAGTCATCAGAAAAGGAAAGAGACTTGGATTTCATATAATGAATGACCAGGATATACATCATGAAGAGTAGGTGAAAATAAAATGGACTAATAGATGTTGAAGCTGGCAACTCTTAAATCATAGTAAAGATGCTGATACACACATGGAAGAAACTTCTTTCTTCTTAAGATTTTTACAATCCTAGATCTAGAGTTTCAAAAAATTTTCAATATTGAGTTCTTACAATGTGTGGGAGAGATGCAGCTAGTGAAATAAGAACAGGTCGAATCTGTGATAAAAATTGGTATTTCACTCTCAGAGTCCAATATAATTACATTTTTTATTAGAATCCTACCTATCTTTAATGTTGAAATTATACTAGAGATGAAAATGTTGAGGAGCAAGTACCTTTCAAGGTTCAGGAATATAATTTGATTTTTATCAAATTGTGGTTACATATAATGTTAAAAATTCACTGAAGGATAAAAATGTTGAGGAGACCCTGTGTCCTTTTTCCACTTTCAATAAGGATCCTGTGGTACCTCAAGAGACAGGGAATTACTACAAACTGACTTAAAACGGGGTTAACCATCCCCTCCTTTATATGCTATGAAGTTTCCTCTAAAGAATGTGAGATGATATTATCTAAACTCAATTCACACATTTGGTTCAAGATTAAATTGTTCCCCCAGTGTAGGCGGGGAGGAAAAATGCTTTGTTTAATGTTAATGAAAAAATTCCACCTGTGAAATAGCTTTAGACTGTGAAGTTAAATCCCTTATCTATGTTCATTCCCTTAGCCTTCCTCCTTCTACCCCAATCTATGATCTCTTTGGATTTCTCAAGAAAGTTTTAAAATACCATATTGCACAGAGGATAAGTCAAGAGATGTAAACATGAAGGACCATTTCTATGACCTTGGAGAAAACTACACTTCTTTGAGTATTTCCTTTTGAATTGGAGTGTAAGATGAATAAAAACAGGGTCAACATTTTACTTTCATGTGGCTTTCTACAGTACTTCACACAGGAGAGGTACTTAATAAAGATGAAAGGATTTTGATTTGAAAGAGCCAGTGTGCATGTTGAGTAACACCCCAGATTCTTCAATGACTTGATTGATTGTTTATGAACCTGTCTATGTTCATGTCTATGATCATGGGCCAACAGCATAAGCATCACCTGTAACCTCATAAGTAATGCAGATTCTCAGGCCCCACCTCAGTCTTACTCAACTGCAATGCACATTGGAAAACAAGATCTCCATGTGATTCGTAGGTACATTAATGTCTGTGAAGCACTGTTTTATGTTTTAGTGCATTCAGGGCTACACTTGACTAATCCTACCGTAAACACCTCTTTCTTTCTCTTTATTTAATATTTCTTTTTGTGTGCCCCAACTAATTTCCCCCCCTCTTTATTCTTCTTCTGCTTACATTAGTAATAATAGTAGTATTAGTTGCTCAGCTGTGTCTGACTCTTTATGACCATTTGGACTGTAGTCAGCCAGGCTCCTCTCTCCATGGAATTCTCCAGGCAAGAATGCTGGAAGGGATTTTCATGCCCTTGTCCAGGGGATCTTCTGACCCAGGGACTGAACCTCGGTCTCTTGCATTGCAAGCAGATTCTTTATTATCTGAGATATCAGGGAAGCCCTCTACTTATATTAGAAGCCTCCTAATTCCACCTTTCTAGTTTACCATAGAATTCCAAGTTTTTTCAAGGTTTAGTTTTCACTATAATGCTTTGAACTCTTCATAAAAAGTATTATCTAATCATCTGTGCTTCCTCAAATGGCTTTGTTGAAATTATATGAACAGAGGAGATAATTTTCAGCCTTCTTAGTTTTATGTCTCCTAGGCCAAAGTTACTTGACATTTCTCTCAAAAATTATGGATTACAATATTATTACCTTTAAACGATGAGCAGAGTTTTGGTGGCAGATAATTTCCCCAAAGGGAATGATTTCTGATTCTCATCGCTATGGAATATAGATAAGGGACAAGCCAACTGAAAGAAATTTATTCTGAGATTTCAGACACATAAGGGATTTTTGTCTTTATCTAATGTAGATTTTTGCTGTGTTTTGTCTCTCTCAAAGCTGTGGTGTTTCCAAATTTAATGAGATTATATGACATATTACCGTCATTTGCAAACATAATTATCAGCTGCAGTTAACCCTGGTCCTTTGGAGAAGCAGTATTGGGTGCAATTTTTCCCCTCCTTGTGGATATTTGTGTCATTCTTACTTTTTGACCTTTGACCGGAATACTGCAGAAGGGAGAGGAAAGCAAATGGGTATTTGGAATAAAGCGTTTTATGACTGACTTTATCTGGGAATTTATGAGAGCCTGGGAGGAAGCATCTCACTGAAATTCACATTGTTTGGAGAGAATATAGTTTAAATCTTCATGGACAGATATAATATATTACTAACTTGTAGAAGAAATACAATAGTGGGTACTTTTTGCTGAATTAAAACATGTTTCATTAAATTAAAACAGCATCAGCTCCTTGTACGTAACTTTTTCAGGACTCCTATGTAGGTCTTACATTTCAAAGAAGAGATAGGTGATTTGTTCTAGAGTTCTGAGGTCTATCAGAGAAATCAAATGGTAAATCTCAGTCAATTCCTCTATTCACGTAAGCAATATAATTTCATACACCCTAAATTCCAAACCAGTTCAAGTATTAAGCAATTAAGCTTACCTGGAACCCTGAGAACTGCAGTCTCCAAGAAAGAGCCAAGGATGCATTTTGAGATTGTGTCACTGTTGGGTTCCAGTTGTATCACTTTACCACTACCCCTATCTCTGCCACCAACTGGGCAGGATAACGGAAGCCCTTGTTAGTTCCTTTATCAAAGGAAGTGGGTAGATTTACAAGGCTTGGGGTGAATAGGTTAGAACCAGGAACCACAATTATTCAGTTCCAAGAGAGCAGTGGTTTCTGAAGTCTTACCTGGTCAATTTTAAAGACAGAATTATTGCAATTACAGCTTTCTCTCAAGGGGGTTCTCTGCCAAGGAAAACAAAATCTAGCTGGCAGCTGCCTTTGTTATTCCCCATCTGTGCTTCACTCTCATAACTGCCTTTCACTCTGGCCAGCAACTTGGATCTCCAACTCCACTCTAAGTAAAAGCTTGGCTAGATGGTGAAGTAAGTACAAAGATGGATGAGAGGGAGACTGAAACTGAAAAGAGTGAAGTGACTTGTCTTCAATTGTGAAAGATAATGGCAGAACTGACTAATGAGATGTGCTCAGCTATTTGTTCAGTTGAATGCTTCTTCAAACTTTGGGGAAAATAAAAAAGAACAGTTTCTCATCAGGAACAGCTTGGGAATGCTGATACATAGTCCTATAACTTCATTTTATAGATGTGGAAATTGGCTTGCTATCGTGATTTGTCCTGAACTGATCTAAATCTAGGTCATCTGATACAGGTCAGTCCTGCTTTTCCAGTATGAGAGATAGATATTATTCCAATAGGCAATTCATTTCTACTGCTATTTGGCTTAGTCTAGGAGGATACCTCCTATTTGTGCTGAGGCAGGAAGTTTTGTCCTTATTTAAATCTTAGTGACATAACATAGGATTCACAATTTAATATGGGTGGCAGCGCGGACTGACAATTTGTAAAGTCTCTTCCTACAATAAGATGCTAGTATCACAGAATCCACCAGTGCCAAAGGTGAAAGTGATTCATACTAAGCACAGTGCCACACACATTGTAGCACTGTTCCTCCCTTTTCATGAAGACCATTGTTGTTGTTTAGTTGCTCAGTTGTGTCTGACTTGTTGCGACCCCATGGACTGTAGCCTGCCTGGCTCTTCTGTCTGTGGGATTTCCCAGGCAAGAATGCTGGAGTGGGTGGCCATTTCCTACTCCACGGGATCTTCCTGACCCTGGTATCGAAACTTGGAAGAAGATTCTTTAACACTGAAGCACCAGGGAAGCCCTTTTCAAGAAGATATGTCGTTCAATTCTACCTAATCGCATTTTTCTTGAAATTTTCTTTTAATAAGGGCAATTGTGTTAGAGTCACAGTGGGAATGTGAGTTGATAGTGTACATAGGCTACAAAGATCTAATGCTGAGATCAGAAATGATGCAGAGACCTGGAGAAGTGAAAAGACAAATACCAAGAAAAGTCCATGGAAAGAAGCCACAAAGGTAGAGTAGTAAAAGTCAGAACCTTTTTAGGACCATAAACACACTATACCTTGAACCGCCTGGGTGACTCGCTATTGATGAATTGACTAATAAAGGCAATTCTCATCTCTCAAAGTGATAACTGCATTTTCTAATAAAAGAGGAAAACATCTTCTCTGGTTCCACACACTGGTTTTAGGATGATGTTTTTGAATATATACAAGTTATAGGATTATTCCTCCTCTGCTGAACTACCATGGCTTCTCAGATGATCCTCTCTATTTTTGGAGCTCACATTTTCTCCTCTGGGTCTTTTTTTCCCATCATATAGTGTGCATTTGTAGGATGGTTGTGGATAGAGGTATGATGAAGTTTGTGGTCAGCAAGTAAAGGAATCTTCAGTGGACAAACAGAGTTGGACATGTGGTCTTGGTTTAAGGAGTACTATCCTCATCCAGAATATATGGAAAAGGAACCCATATATAGCACAGTTTCAGGTATCAGTAAAACTTGGACATTTCTTCTCCTTCCCTCACTCATATGAGCACATGGAATTTCACTGGCTAAATGAGGTTCAGTTAGCTGAAGGCATTAGTCTTTGGTGCAGTCCTCCTAGACATACATCAAGTTGTCACTAATCACTGGCCTTTTCATGTAAATGCAGTGTATGAGCCTCTATTTGTAAAGGGAAGGGAAGAAACAACAATGAGAGTGTAAGCCCTCCAGTCCAGATAAAGGGCCTACAACAGGATTGCTAGATGTGGACAGGTAAATGGCCTACTTCACAATTAGGTCTCAAGTGGGCCTGTCCGAGAGGGTCAGTAACAATGTTTATCAGGAAACTGAATGAATAATGCTGATCCCTCCTATTCACTGGGTTTAGGAATTAAAGGTTGGTGTCATATTATTAGATGCTGTAGGGGGCACAGAAGAAGCAGAAAAGCTCATAGACTTAAAAATTTTTTTTATTATTTTATTTTAATTGGAGGCTAGTTACTTTACAATATTGTGGTGGTTTTTGCCATACTTTCACATGAATCAGCCGTGGGTGTATGTGTGTTCCCCCATCCTGAACCCCCTCCCACCTCCCTCCCCATCCCATCTCTCAGGGTTGTCCCAGTACACCAGCCCTGAGCACCCTGTCTCATGCATTGAACCTGGACTGGCAATCTATTTCACATATGGTAAGCTAAAAGGAACCTCAGCAGACTGAAAGAAATACAACAAACTTGTGCATGAGTACAAAAAAGAATGACAGAGGTCTAATGAGAGGTACTCAATATTAGTTGCTTTGAACAGATTTTCAATTAGAGAACAAATGTGATGAAAATAGAATTTTTATCTCCTTTTAATGCCATTTTGATTTGTGTAACTTTCCAACACTCCAACGCTTTTAGTGGAGTGTTTCCTTCTGAGTATGGGCAAATCCTTACCATAGTTTTGCAAAAACCTGTCTGTTACCTTAAATAAGCTTAACCTTGAGATCTATACACTCTTTGGAGATAACATACCCAGAATTTTAAAATTAATTTTTGAAAAATTAAGTGTGACTAATACTTGAATCATTTAGCTTTTTCAGCAAGGGCTTTGTATTATCTTGCAAAATGATTCTTATCTTTTCTATACAGGTATTTTTGTTTTGGGTTTTGAGTCAAACTTTTAAGACCAGGTGAGTCTCAAGAGTAAATAATGAATTGCATATTTGAATGGCTTCCCTGAAAGTTATGGTACATCCTATTAACCCAGAAATGCCAGTGCGATGTAGTGCAAATAGAGTTTTTTTTTTCCCCCTAAATAGCAGTTGGCACCTTGGCAGTACATGCATTTCAGCCTGTTTTATTACTTTATCATGGTGTAAGAGTTTTACTCATTCTGAGATGGACTTTGAGTGTTTCCTTTGCATGCCTGTTAGTGGTAATAGATTTTATATGTGTGTGTGTGTGTGTGTGTGTGTGTGTGTATGTGTGTGTGTAAGATACAGTTTTGCTTTTTATCATCATTTGGTTCTTTCTCTCTCTCTCTTTTTAAACCAAACTTATGTCTGCTTCTTAGATCCACAAGGGAACTATCCACTGTCTTTTAATTTGCCATTAATCTACCTTTTAATGTTTATATTAGAAAGTTTAATGGAAGGGAGAGAATGTCACTGTGGTAACTGGCCATTTCCCTTGCCTTAATAGTGTTCCAAAGCAAAGGTTTTTTTTTTTCAGATAACAATGTTCAGCAAAGGTCATTCGTACCATTTCATCTTTGATTCACTCATTCTTATATTTTCATAAATGTTTTGAGAGCCTTCATCAATGGGCTTACCCAAGACTCTAGCCCTACTATTTGATGTTTGCTGCATGACATGGGCCAGAGGAAGGGTGAACAAAAAAGAAATTACCAAAAGCAGTCTGAGAATTTTGGAGATCTCAGAATTAACAAAGGCTCCTAATATTGTTAAGTCCCAGCTCCAAACCAAATTTTAACCATAGAATGTAAATTCTTTTTAAAAATTTCTCAATTTATGACTTCATAGTAGAGACAGAAGGAGGTGGGGATCTCGGGATAAATTACTGCTGAGATGAGTGAGAAGTGGAAGGGGAAGGGGTTGGTGGGGTGGCAGTCTTGGAAACCTGAGGGTAGCATCTTGAATGGGATTTAAGAGTAAGAAATTTACTTGAAAATGACAACATATGGTTAAGGACTTGGGCTTTGTCTTCTAATCTTGGTTCTGCCCCTTACTAGTTGTGTAAGGGGACAATTCACTTAAACTCTGTGATCCTGCCTCCTCATAGTATGAAGGTGGGATAATAATTTAACTTCCTACTGTTGCTATGAGAGTCAAAGGAGATTATATATGTAAATCAGTTAATGAAGTGACTGGCACATAGTAAGTGTTCAATAATGGAAAATGTGTCAATATTTAATTCTCAATGTTTACTATGCCCTGCCCCCAGGATTCTTCCTTTTATTAAAGTATCTCTGAAAAATGCTGTTTCAGATTTTCGCTTGCTTTTAAACATTGATTTAAAATTTACTGAAGTATCAAACCACACACCATAAAAATCACCTTTTAATTATATATTTATATGAATTTTAGTAAATTTAACAAGCTTTGCAACCATCACCATAATCCAGTTTAGAGCTTTTTCATCATACCATCCCCAGGCAACCAGTAACCTCTTTTCTGTCTCTGTGGATTTGACTGTTCTGGATAATTCATATTAAGTGGAATCATAAAATTTTGTGACTGGTTTCTTTCACTTATTGTGATGTTTTCAAGTTGCATGTTGAAATATTCATGTTGTAGCATGAATAAGTACTTCATTCATTTCTATGGCTAAATAATATTCTATTGTGTGGATATATCATATTTTTATTCATTCATCAGTTAATGGGCATGTGAGTTTGTTTCTACTTTTTGGCTATGATGACTACTGCTATGAATATTTGTGTGCAAGTCTTTAATTGTGGTCACATTACTATTAATATTAGCAGTAGTATTTACTACTGTTATAATACTATCTGACATAATTCACCTGACAGAGGCATTGATAGCTACAGCAAACCAAGTAAATAACTTCAGATGCCCCTTAAAGAAGCATCCCTGAAAAAAAAAGCAGTTGCCTTTAAATAAATTTTAAAAATTGAAAGATTCCTGTAGGAAACCAAATTTAGTTGCAGAATGGTTCATTTGAAAATATTTTACTCACATCACTTTTGGGAGAATTCTAAAGAGAATCTTTGTTTTTTTTTAATATCTGAAGGTTTGTCTTATCTCCACTTTTGTAAGATAACAGTCTGAATGTCAATAGGACATATGATGTCTCAGGATAGTGCAGATTTCCCAGTGATTAATATGGAGTATAAATAATGGTGTCTGAATCTGGGCATCAAAGCAAGGAAGATATGGCTTGTGACATCTCTGCTTTTTTTTTTAATCTGGAGGTGTGCAAATTAGCACTTAATAGAGGGATGCTTTCACACCATTCAGTGGAATGAAATACAATTTTATGGCAAGTATGGCTACATGGTATTTTGTCCAGACCAAAGTTATGGGGGTATGTAAGTTTGTTTCTACTCTCTGGCTGTGATGAATAATGCTGCTATGAACATTCTTGTGCAAGTCTTTAATTGTGGTGGCATTGCTATTAATATTAGCAGTAGTATTTACTACTGTTATGATACTACCTGACATAATTCATCTGACAGATTCATTGATACCTATAGCAAAACCAAGTAACTAACTTTCTTTTTTTTTCATTTATTTTTATTAGTTGGAGTCTAATTACTTTACAATATTGTAGTGGGTTTTGTCATACATTGACATGAATCAGCCATGGATTTACATGTATTCCCCATCCCAATCCCCCCCTCCCACCACCCTGTCTACCCGATCCCTCTGGGTCTTCCCAGTGCACCAGGCCCGAGCACTTGTCTCATACATCCAACCTGGACTGGTGATCTGTTTCACCCTAGATAATATACATGTTTCGATGCTGTTCTCTTGAAACATCCCACCCTCACCTTCTCCCACAGAGTCCAGAAGTCTGTTCTGTACATCTGTGTCTCTTTTTCTGTTTTGCATATAGGGTTATCATTACCCTCTTTCTAAATTCCATATATATGTGTTAGTATGCTGTAATGTTCTTTATCTTTCTGGCTTACTTCATTCTGTATAATGGGCTCCAGTTTCATCCATCTCATTAGAACTGATTCAAATGAATTCGTTTTAATGGCTGAGTAATATTCCATGATGTATATGTACCACAGCTTCCTTATCCATTCATCTGCTGAGGGGCATCTAGGTTGCTCCCATGCCCTGGCTATTATAAACAGTGCTACAATGAACATTGGGGTACATGTGTCTCTTTCAGATCTGGTTTCCTCCGTGTGGATGCCCAGAAGTGGGATTGCTGGGTCATATGGCAGTTCTATTTCCAGTTTTTTAAGAAATCCCCACACTGTTCTCCATAGCAGCTGTACTAGTTTGCATTCCCACCAACAGTGTAAGAGGGTGCCCTTTTCTCCACACCCTCTCCAGCATTTATTGCTTGTAGACTTTTGGATAGCAGCCATCCTGACTGGTGTGTAATGGTACCTCATTGTGGTTTTGATTTGCATTTCTCTGATAATGAGTGATGTTGAACATCTTTTCATGTGTAACTAACTTTCGATGCCCCTTAAAGAAGCATCCCTGAAAACAAAACAAAAAGCAGTTGCCTTTAAATAAATTTTAAAAATTGAAGGATCCCTGTAGGAAACCAAGTTTAGATTTTCTAAAGGCAAAAGGTTTTCTAAGTTCCCAGCTTAGGGGTCATATTCAGTTGTCCCTCACTTAAAGTAATAAGTTCCTGAAAAACAAATGATGCTCATATTGTGGGCCTACTATTGATATATATTAGTACCAACTATGTGTCCAGCTTGTAGAACTGGTTCTTTAAATGGGAACACAGGGCTAAATACACACACACACACACACACACACACACACACACACGGTGCAATGGAGAATGATAAAATGCGATGTTGTTGAGTTTTAATCTATGTGATACCATAGAATTTCAACAAAAGCAAGGTAGGGTGGGCTACTCAGGTTAAGTAGTCAATGAAATCATTGTAGTTTCTTTGCTTCCTAGTCCTTGTCCTACTCACATCTCTTATAAGAAGGAAATGAGTTATTCTGACTTGAACTGTGATAGGAAAACTCACTGAGCAGTGTGCCAAGTAAAAGGATTCAGTCAGGTTAGATGACTGTGGAGGAGGCTTTCTCATAGTGTGGTGCAAGGAAATTCCTTCAACTGAACAAACAAGAGCACATGCTGAAAATGCAAGGAAGTTGGACCCCCAAATAGTCATTTTTATCACACTCTCCAGGTGATTTTGATATACACTGGTTTGAAAACACTGAAGTGGAGGCCTTGATGTTATGTTTGCTTTATCTGCATCAGTTATCCAAATGTAACTTGATGAGAAAGTCACTTCCTTGACTCCTATAATATGACTCAACAAATCTAGTATAATATGCACTATGCATATAGTAAGCATTCAGTTACCTGAACTGAAATGCCTAGGATGTTGATCTGGAAGGAGTCTTGAACATATCACCCCAAAATATGCTGCTCTAGAATATTGATTATTTTGTGCTGAAAGTACTTGAAAAATTGCAGGTGAAGGAGCAACTCTCTGACCTCTCCATTTCTGCATGAAAGCAGGTCATAAATTTTCCATGAAAAATGTGCCCTCACTATACCAGAGAAAGGAGAACATTCTTATCACTTGAGACTAGAGTAAGTGCTAAAATGGATCTGTACAAATAAACTTTCTGAATAGCTCTTATTCTCCAATACTTACCCTATATATTTCTTATTCATTATTCCACAAATTATTGCCCCTAGCTTAATTCCCTTAGTTTTGCACATCCCTGCAATGCATCATTCTTTTTTAAAAAGGTATACAAGATTTAGGGGCCTAATGGTTCTTTGGGTCATCATTTTCCTTTGGAAGAGTCCTGTGTGCATGTAAAACTATTAAATAGAATTTGTATGCTTTTCTCACTTTAGCCTGTCTTCAGTTCAGTTCAGTTCAGTTCAGTCACTCAGTCGTGTCTGACTCTTTGTGAACCCATGAATCGCAGCACGCCAGGCCTCCCGGTCCATCACCAACTCCCGGAGTTTACTCAAACTCATGTCCATTGAGTCAGTGATGCCATCCAGCCCCATCCCATCCTCTGTCATCCCCTTCTCCTCCTGCCACCGATCCCTCCCAGCATCAGGGTCTTTTCCAATGAGTCAACTCTTCACATGAGGTGGCCAAAATATTGGAGTTTCAGCTTCAGCATCAGTCCTTCCAATGAATACCCAGGACTGATCTCCTTTAGGATGGACTGGTTGGATCTCCTTGCAGTCCAAGGGACTCGCAAGAGTCTTCTCCAACACCACAGTTCAAAAGCATCAATTTTTCGGCACTCAGCTTTCTTCACAGTCCAACTCTCACATCCAAACATGACCACTGGAAAAACCATAGTCTTGACCAGACGGACCTTTGTTGGCAAAGTAATGTCTCTGCTTTTTAATATGCTGTCTAGGTTGGTCATAACTTTCCTTCCAAGGAGTAAGCATCTTTTAATTTCATGGCTGCAATCACCATCTGCAGTGAATTTGGAGCCCCCAAAAATAAAGTCAGTCACTGTTTCCCCCCCATCTATTTGCCATGAAGTGATGGACCGGATGCCATGATCTTAGTTTTCTGAATATTGAGCTTTAAGCCAACTTTTTCACTCTCCTCTTTCGCTTTCATCAAGAGGCTCTTTAGTTCCTCTTCACTTTCTGCCATAAGGGAGGTGTCATCCGCATATCTGAGGTTATTGATATTTCTCCCGGCAATCTTGATCCAGCTTGTGCTTCATCCAGCCCAGCGTTTCTCATGATGTACTCTGCATATAAATTAAATAAGCAGGGTGACAATATACAGCCTTGACGTACTCCTTTTCCTATTTGGGACCAGTCTGTTGGTCCATGTCCAGTTCTAACTGTTGCTTCCTGACCTGCATATAGGTTTCTCAAGAGGTGGTCTCCATCTCTTGGAGAAGTTTCCACAGTCTATTGTGATCCACACAGTCAAAGGCTTTGCCATAGTCAATAAAGCAGAAATAGATGTTTTCCTGGAACTCTCTTGCTTTTTCGATGATCCAGCAGATGCTGGCAATTTGATCTCTGGTTCTTCTGCCTTTTCTAAAACCAGCTTGAACATCTGGAAGTTCACGGTTCATGTATTGCTAAAGCCTGGCTTGGTGAATTTTAAGCATTACTTTACTAGCGTGTGAGATTAGTGCAATTGTGCGGTAGTTTGAGCATTCTTTGGCATTGCCTTTCCTTGGGATTGGAATGAAAACTGATCTTTTCCAGTCCTGTGGCCACTGCTGAGTTTTCCAAATTTGATGGCATATTGAGTGCAGCACTTTCACAGCATCATCTTTCAGGATTTGAAATAGCTCAAGTGAAATTCCATCACCTCCACTAGCTTCGTTCATAGTGATGCTTTCTAAGGCCCACCTGACTTCACATTCCAGGATGTCTGGCTCTAGGTGAGTGATCACACCATCGTGATTATCTGGGTCATGAAGATTTTTTTTGTACAGTCCTTCTTTGTATTCTTGCCACCTCTTCTTAATATCTTCTGCTTCTGTTAGGTCCATACCATTTCTGTCCTTTTCAAATCCATCTTTGCCTGAAATGTTCCCTTGGTATCACTAATTTTCTTTAAGAGATTTCTAGTCTTTCCCATTCTTTTATTTTCCTTTATTTCTTTGCATTGTTTGCTGAGGAAGGCTTTCTTATCTCTCCTTGCTATTCTTTGGAACTCTGCATTCAAATGGGAATATCTTTCCTTTTCTCCTTTGTTTTCCACTTCTCTTCTTTTCACAGTTATTTGCAAGGCTTCCTCAGACAACCATTTTGCCTTTTTGCATTTCTTTTCCATGGGGACAGTCTTCATCCCTGTATCCTATACAATGTCACGAACCTCTGTCCATAGTTCATCAGGCACTCTGTCTATCAGATCTAGTCCCTTAAATCTATTTCTCACTTCCACTGGATAGTCATAAGGGATTTGATTTAGGTCATACCTGAATGGCTTAGTGGTTTTCCCTACTTTCTTCAATTTAAGTCTGAATTTGGCAATAAGCAGTTCATGATCTGAGCCACAGTCAGCTCCTGGTCTTGTTTTTGCCGACTATATAATGCTTCTCCATCTTTGGCTGCAAAGAATATAATCAATCTGATTTTGGTTTTGACCATCTGGTGATGTCCTTGTGTAGAGTCTTCTCTTGTGTTGTTGGAAGAGGGTGTTTGCTATGACCAGTGTGTTCTCTTGGCAAAACTCTATTAGCCTTTGCCCTGCTTCATTCCATACTCCAAGACCAAATTTGCCTGTTACTCCAGGTGTTTCTTGACTTCCTACTTTTGCATTCCAGTCCTCTATAATGAAAAGGACGTCTTTTTTGGCCTTTTAGCCTGTCTGAGGTCAGTTTAATTCTTAGCCTCAGGCAGAGAACTAGGGATAGTAGAATGAAATTTTTTTCTTCCTTACATTATTTATATAATGCTATTCTTAGAATTGTATAATCTTCAAGGCTAATGTTCTAAAGGGGAGGTAGGAAGAATGCCAGTAAAGAAATGGGAGATGCACATCAATAAAAGGATGCTTATTAAGTGAAAAGTAACTGTAAGTTTAATAAATTTGAAATCAGAGCAAATAAATTTTTCAAGTAAATCCGATTTTGTTCTCAATGGGAAGGGGGTCCCTCACAACTAAAGGAAAATAATTGAGCACTTTGATCACACTTTTAAGTTTTTGAATTTGTCTTTGAAAATACATAGCTTTTAAAAAACATCAAGGACTCTCACTCTTAAGGGAGCTTTCCCACTGAGTCAGTGTATAAAAAATCTGCCAGCAATACAGGAGACCCAGGAGACCCAGGTTCAATACCTGGGTCGGGAAGATCCCCTGGAGAAGGAAATTGCAACCGAGAATTCCATGGACAAGGGAGACTGGCAGGCTACAGTCCATGGGGTCGCAAAGATTGGGAAATGATTGAACACACACACAGACATATAAGATTTTGGCGTGTAACTTAAGTAAGCCTAAGAGGTGACACTGGTAGCTTAACACAGAGTAGGGGGCTGCTGAGAACTGAGTATGAATAGGATGGAATTGGTGGGGGAGGGAGCAGAGCTTATGTGACGTTGAAAAGAAAAATAAAAACATAAATGGAATAGAAAATAGAGGTAAAATGAAACAGTTTGTAGTAAGAAGCTTGGAAGAGAGTGACTAAGAGGGAGAACATGGCAGAGCCCAAGCCATTTCATAGTTGAGTTACCCCCCCCCAAAAAAAAAAAAAAAAAAAACTACTCAGGAATGTAAGAAAGCAAGCTGGTCCTCATCTGCTTTTAGGTAAGCTGCTAAGTGTAGCTTCCCTGATGGCTCAGACTGTAAAGAATCTGCCTGCAGTGCTTGTGATCCAGGTTTGATCCCTGTGTTGGGAAGATTCCCTGGAGAAGGGAATGGTGACCCACTCCAGTAGTCTTGCCTGGAGAGTCCCATGGACAGAGCAGCCATGCAGGCTATAGTCCATGGGGTTGCTAAGAGCTGGACACAACTGAGTGACTAATACACACCAAGAGGCATTCCAAGAGAAGACCCTTGGCCAAACGTAGAACCAAACCCCATGATGTGCCTGAAATCCCCACCACTAAACTCATTATTTGGGTTAAGGTGTTGTATTTCTTGGTGTCATTCCTTAAAGGTTAACTGAAATTGATTGGAAGGATTAGAATACCACAGCATTGATATGGGACATGTACCCTTCACAGAAAGTCTTTCAGAATACTTTTAAGTGTGTCTGCTACTCTAGGGCTACCCTGGTGGCTCAGATGGTAAAGAATCCATGCAGGAGGCTCTGGTTCTATCACTGGGTTGGGAAGATCCCCTGGAGGAGGGCATGACAACCCACTCCAGTATTCTTGCCTGGAGAATCCCATGGACAGAGGAGCCTGGTGGGCTATAGTCCATTGGGTCACAAAGAGTCAGACATGACTGAGTGACTAAGCACAGCTACTCTAGAGGAATGAAACGTTTCATGACATGACCTATCCAGCCTCAACTTTTCCCAAGCCCTATGCCCTTGCTCATTACACTCCAGCCATAAATGGACACACAATCTTTTATGCTTCTGTACCTTTGTATGTACCATTCTGTCTGCTGGGAATGCCTTCTCTTTCTACCAACCTGAGCTCAAAAATATCTCCTCTGTGAAGCTGTCCTTGCATTGCCTTTTCTTGTACTTCCACTGAAATTTGCATATGCCTAACTTTAAGCAATAGCATTAATGTATTGTAATTAGTGATTTCAGTATCTATGATCTCTAAACCATAGTTTCTTGCTCCTAAACCAATTGGTGCTTATTTCATAATCACATGTATCACATGGTAGAGATTGTACTGTGTTTAAAATCTGAGGCTCTGGAGTTAGAGAAACTTGGCTTAAAATTCCTGCTCTGGCATTTTCTAGCTGTGTCATCTTGAAAAAGTTATACAACCTCTCTGAGTCTCAGTTAAAACCAGGGTTAATAACAACAACAATTTCTAATAGTATATATTATTGTTATTCAGTCACTCAATCATGTCCAACTCTTTGTGACTCCATGGACTACAGCACGCAAGAATTCCCTGTCCTTCACCATCTCCCAGTACCTGCTTAAACAAACTCATGTCCATTGAGTTGGTGATGTCATCCAACCATCTCATCCATCTCATCCTCAGTCATCCCCTTCTCCTCCTGCCTTCAACCTTTCCCAGCATCAGGGTGTTTTCTGAGTCGGCTCTTCGTATCAGATGGCCAAAGTATTGGAGCTTCAGCTTCAGTATTAGTCCTTCCAATGAAGTCAGGACTGATTTCCTTTAGGATGGACTGGTTGGATCTTCTTGCAGTCCAAGGGACTCTCAAGAGTCTTCTCCAACACCACAGTTCAAAAGCATCAATTCTTCAGCACTCAGTTTTCTTTATAGTCCAACTCTCACAGTATATATTATAGAGAGATTTAAATAAAATATCACATGCACATGAAAGTCCTTAGTCTTCTGAGATATTTTAAGCCTACATATAAGGAAAAATACAAAAGAAACAAGACTAGGAATCAAAAATATTGTAGCATTATTTTGAGTTTCTGTACTGACTCACTTTTTATTCCTAGCAAGTTACTGAAAAAAATTGTTTTTCCTATTTTCTACAAAAATCATAAAGAAATCTGCCTGCAATGTGGGAGACCCAGTTTTGATTCCTGGATGGAGAAGATCCCCTGGAGAAGGGAATGTCTACCCACTTCAGTATTCTTTTTTACAGCTTCTGCTATGGCTCTGATGGTAAAGAATCTGCCAGCAGTGGAGATCAGGGTTCAATTTCTGGGTCAGGAAGATCCCCTGGAGAAGGAAATGGCAACCCACTCAAGTATTCTTGCTTGGGAAATCCCATGAACTGAGGAGCCTGGCGGGCTATGACTAAGACCCCAACTCTTTCACTTTCAGCGTAAAAGGATATTGGAGCTTCTCAGAGTGAGGTAGCTGAGAAATGCCAGATGTTGCTATGCTGCTGCTGCTGCTAAGTTGCTTCATTTGTGTCTGACTCTGTGCGACCCCATAGATGGCAGCCCACCAGGCTCCCCTGTCCCTGGGATTCTCCAGACAAGAACACTGGAGTAGGTTGCCATTTCCTTCTCCAATGCATGAAAGTGAAAAGTGAAAATGAAGTTGCTCAGTCTTTTTCGACTCTCAGCGACCCCATGAACTGCAGCCTACCAGGCTTCTCCATCCATGGGATTTTCCAGGCAAGAGTACTGGAGTGGGCTGCCATGTTGCTATGGCCATCTGAGAAATAGCCAATCATCTTAATCACCTGCCTGCCTGCTAAGTCACTTCAGTCATGTCCGACTCTGTGTGACCCCATGGACAGTAGCCCACCAGGCTCCTCTGTCCATGGGATTCTCCAGACAAGAATACTGGAGTGGGTTGCCATTCCCTTCTCCAGGGGATCTTCCTGACCCAGGGATTGAACCCACATCTCTTATGTCTCCTGCATTGGCGGCTGGGTTCTTTCACACCACCTGGGAAGCCCTTGTTACCATTTCTTAAGGGCTAACTTTTTATGTGCCCAGGCACTAGGCCAGGTATTTTATTTATAGTTCTCTGTTTTTCATTATGTATAAACCAAGGCTGATTGGGCAAACATGCAATGAGAGTATTCAACTATGGAATTGGGTAGCCTGAGAATTTATGACTCTATTCTTCAGTACTTTTGCTTTCTTGCAGAATTATTTTGTCTTTTCTTCTCTCACTGTTTCTCTGGACATTTTTTTTTTCTTTTTTCAAAGCAATAAGAAAAGAACTATCCCTTCATCCATGATTTGAAGTCCTCTTCAAGTCTGGAAGCTAGTTCAGAGGGAAAGCTATGAAAGTTGAAACACCAGTTCTATAAAATACAGTCATAAGTGCCTTCTTACTGGAGTGAGGTTACTGCTAAGGTATAATTAGTAGTAACACACATATTAGCAATTAGAAAGTCAGGGGAATTGAGACATGAACAAAAGACCATCTGTTATGAGAGAAATATCCAACCCTCAAAATCAGTAGGTAATAGATGCTCTCTTCTTGAAACATAATAAATAGCTAAAGAATAACAAAAAACTGTCTTGTTGCCTGATAAAAATACTCTTAAGAATTCCCCCCAAAAGAACCACACAATAATAATAACAGTTTTGATTTTTTAAAAATTGAGCTAGAGATAAGAAGTGGCAGCAATTTTCCTCTGACCTTATTCCTCTTTTCAAGAACTTCCTCACAAGTAATTGTAGACCTCAACTGTTAATTGTTAAAGAAAGCAATTTCTGGTTAGGATTACAACAGCCTTTGAATTTAAAATATATTTAACTTGTTTATGCAAATCACATGAAGGATATTTGCTTTACCTCCTGAATGTATCCAACCATAAGAAGTCACAGGGGCCCCTGGAGAGCAGAGGAAAGGGCCCAGACTGGAATCAGGGAAACTTGAGTGTTAAACTTTTGTCTTCCCCACTTTATATGGGACCTTGGACAATTTCATTAAACATAAATTTCCTTCTTTATGGGGTGGAATTACTGTTTTCCAGCTCATAGTGTTATTGCGACATTTAAAGGAAACAATGCAAATATTTAGCCCGTACTATTGCTGCTGCTGTTTTTGTTATTGTTGTTTGTGGTGGTGGTCTCCCTGTTACAGAATTCTGGGCAGGATGGACCAGGGAGTTTTCCTGAATGACAGTTTGATGTCTTTACCTACTGAAGGCAGATTGATCTGGGATCTCTAAAATGAAGATATATAATATTAGTACTAACTACACAGGGCTATAGGCTTCCCAGGTGACTTAGTGGTAAAGAGTCTGCTTGCAATGCAGGAGACGTGGTTTCAATCCCTGGGTCAGGAAGATCCCCTGGAGAAGGAAATGGCAGCCCACTCTAGTAGTCTTGCCTTGAGAATCTGATGGACAGAGGAGCCTGGCAGGCTACAGTTCATGGGGTCAGAAAGAGTCAGACACAACATAGCAACTAAACAACAACATCAACATAGGGCTATTTCAATGCAAGGAGCTAATGGAAGTAAAACAGCACAGTACCTGGCATATATTAAGCATTCAATAAACGTTAGCTATGATTATTATTATTTACCATAGTGGCTCATAGGCTTTTGAATGGTATTGGCCTTTATTTGTTACTCCCAGGAATCCTCCTGTACAGTGTTTGATTATCAGAGTGCAGAGATTCCACAGTATTGGCTAGTGTCTGGGGAAAACCCACTCTGCTGCTGGACTTGAGTATTGATTCAGCAAGGTGAACAGAGCAGAGATAAAGAAATGATGCCTCTTATATAATGTAGATTAGATAGGAGGGAGTGAGGATTTTATGCTAAATTAAGGTGACTAAGCATTCATTTAAAGATGTTCCATCCATACCTTCACATATCCATTTTCGTATGATTTATCATGGTTATTAGAACAGTGTCAGCAGTTTTCTAAGACAGAGCCACAGTGAAAAATATGTTCTCTTCAATTTCAATCAGATTGTTGGATCTAATTTAGGGAGGTGGACTTGAATCATTTCCAGATAACCTATGTGTACATTCTGCAAATCCCTTGAGATGCATTCAAGCTAAAGTCCTGGTTGGCATTCAGTTCTAGTACAAGGTCAGTGCTCCAACAACAGCTCTTTAGTGCTTATTTCCTCAGTAAGACTGTTGATGTTAATTCCAGTGTACTGTGGCTCCAAGACCATCTACGGGACTAAGTGGATCAGGGAGAACTATCCTGAGGAGGTCATCTTCACATTTTTATCCCTGTAAATAAAAGAAAAATCAAAATCCATCTGTAAGAATGGAGGGAAAGCCCAGTCTTAGGTATGATCCCAGGAGTTTTTGATGGCTATGAGGCTTGTAAACAAACAAGATAGCGAAGAAACTGAGAACTCTTCCTTTGTCTCCCATGCTAGGTTGCTGCTCAGTCCATCAGCAGAATGCGTGTCTGCATGCACTCTCAGTCGCTTCAGTCATGTCTGACTGTGTGTCTCTATGGACTGTAGCCCCCCAGGCTGCTCTGTCCATAGGATTTTTCCAGGCAAGAATACTGGAGTGGGTTGACATGCCCTCCTCCAGAGGATCTTCCTGAACCAGGGATCAAACCAACCACTCTTACTTCTTCTGCATTGGCTGGCAGGTTCTTTACCACTAGTGCCACCTGGGAAGCCCCATCATCAGTATAGGGCTTCCTAAAATATGAGCCAAGGCCAGGGACATCTCTGCCATTGGTACCTATTTCGTGAACAGGAGATTCTCAGGAGATTATTGCAGGAGGCTCAAATATTTAAGATAAAGTTCAGCTGTTTTCATTTACTCCAGTTGTTCCCATTCTGTTAAGTTTAGTTATCCTTTAGATGATATTGATCATGAATGAACTGCCCAAGGTGGTAAGTGGGCATTTGCCTGTGGTAAGTTAACCTGAGCCTCTTTCTTCCTTTGATTCCTTCTTTCCCACCCCCCATCCTTTATTCAAGTAGTAAATAATACTTGAGTATATGTCTACCATATGTCAGAGAGTAGAGTTGGAGATACACTATAGCAATCAAATCATGAATGACCCTCGCCCTTGGTTAGTGAATACAGTTAAGATATGCTCACTGATAGCAGCTAAACAATTGTAGAATGTGACTGCTGAACTAGGAGACTCCCTAATGCACATTCCTGAATACTCTCTATGTTACTCTTATCCTTTGTGTGATTTATGTTTTCTTTCTCTTGAAGAACTTTTAAGAAACCTAAATAATGTATATTTAGATGCAGAATACACACATACCCCTAAGCACACATCATATAGATTTGAAAGATGCATAGTCTGAGGTTATTAAAACTCTTGTAAAGATATGCACGCAGCATGTGGGGAAATGAAGGGATTTAAGAAATGTGACTACTTTCAGTTTACTTATTCTTCAGTTCAGTTCAGTTCAGTCACTCAGTCGTGTCTGACTCTTTGTGAACCCATGAATCGCAGTACGCCAGGCCTCCCTGTACATCACCAACTCCTGTAGTTTACTCAAACTCATGCCCATCAAGTCGGTGATGCCATCCAGCCATCTCATCCTATGTCGTCCCCTTCTCCTCCTGCCACCGATCCCTCCCAGCATCAAGGTCTTTTCCAATGAGTCAACTCTTCACGTGAGGTGGCCAAAATATTGGAGTTTCAGCTTCAGCATCAGTCCTTCCAATGAACACCCAGGACTGATCTCCTTTAGGATAGACTGGTTGGATCTCCTTGCAGTCCAAGGGACTCTCAAGAGTCTTCTCCAACACCACAGTTCAAAAGCATCAATTTTTCGGCACTCAGCTTTCTTCACAGTCCAACTCTCACATCCATACATGACCACTGGAAAATCCATAGTCTTGACCAGACGGACCTTTGTTGGCAAAGTAATGTCTCTGCATTTTAATATGCTGTCTAGGTTGGTCATAACTTTCCTTCCAAGGAGTAAACATCTTTTAATTTCATGGCTGCAACCACCATCTGCAGTTTGGAGCCCCCAAAAAAGTCAGCCACTGTTTCCCCCCCATCTATTTGCCATGAAGTGATAGACCGGATGCCATGATCTTAGTTTTCTGAATATTGAGCTTTAAGCCAACTTTTTCACTCCCCTCTTTCACTTTCATCAAGAGGCTCTTTAGTTCCTCTTCACTTTCTGCCATAAGGGAGGTGTCATCTGCATATCTGAGGTTATTGATATTTCTCCTGGCAATCTTGATTCCAGCTTGTGCTTCATCCAGCCCAGCATTTCTCATGATGTACTCTGCATATAAATTAAATAAGCAGGGTGACAATATACAGCCTTGACGTACTCCTTTTCCTATTTGGGACCAGTCTGTTGTTCCATGTCCAGTTCTAACTGTTGCTTCCTGACCTGCATATAGGTTTCTCAAGAGGCAGGTCAGGTGGTCTGGTATTCCCATCTCTTGGAGAAGTTTCCACAGTCTATTGTGATCCACACAGTCAAAGGCTTTGCCATAGTCAATAAAGCAGAAATAGATGTTTTTCTGGAACTCTCTTGCTTTTTCAATGATCCAGCAGATGCTGGCAATTTGATCTCTGCCTTTTCTCTGATCTTCTTCTGCCTTTTCTAAAACCAGCTTGAACATCTGGAAGTTCACGGTTCATGTATTGCTGAAGCCTGGCTTGGAGAATTTTGAACATTACTTTACTAGTTATTCTTACTCTGAAAAGAAAATCAAGATGGACCAGATTATAGTTTTTAATTTCTAAAGATACTACTATTTTACTTTCTGTGCATGCATGCTGGTGTGAGCATCTGACTCTTTGTGACCTCTCGGACTGTAGTCTACAAGGCTCCTCTGCCCATGAGATTCTTCAGGCAAGAATACTGGAGTGGGTTGCCATTCCCTTCTCCAGGTGATCTTCCCCACCCAAGGATTAAACTCACATCTCCTGCATTTCAGGTGGATTCTTTACTGCTCAGCCACCAGTGAAGGCTCATGTTATTTTCTATGTGCCCACATTTTTAAAGAGTTTTCAGTGACATGTGCTAAATGACTTATGACATTTCCCCTCTCTATCTTAATGAAGGGCCTGGTTATGAAGCAGAATAAATTTAAGACTTAAGTGATGTCGCCATTCACACGCCACGTTTCTGGGGAAATAAGTCTTTTTATGATTTTATGGATAGCCCATGCTCCCTGGCTTTCTCCTCTGTGATCATTAATGGGTGCTAACACCCACGGGTAGATGGCATAAAAAAGAGACTGTTAAAGAGGATGTGAGAGATGTTAAAAGTTTCAGTGACCAGCCTCCTCAGTAGAAACCTCATCTTCCATTTTAGTGACTCCTTTTAGGTGTATGGAAGTCTATATCTGAGTGTCAGATAGCTGATCTGAGAGGGCAGCACCAGGCAGTCTCATTCCTTGGAGGAGATGATTTTATCCTGTGGAAAAGGACTCAGAAAAGTTCCAAAATCTGAAATGCTTCCAGGTCGATTTCTACAGTTTAAGATCAGGGGATGCTGAGACCACTGAATATTGGTGACACCACCTGCAAGCTGATTTATCTATACATGAAAATGGAAAAAAACAAAACAAAACAAAACAGAGAGCACTCAACGAAAGGGAAATGAACATAAAAAGGAGATAGAGTGTGAGTAACCTAAGGCAACCTTTCTTATTTTATCATTTTGTTAGGCTGATGCTGTCCTCCTTTATAGAACTAATCACAGTATAATAATCAGAGTCCTTGTTTTGTGTCTCTCTGCCCCACTTGACTGTAAGTCCTTGAAAGGTAGGAAGCCAGATTTCAGTAGTTTTTTTTTTTTTTTAATCACCCCTAGGTATGTCCTGATGCATGATAAATGTTTAATAGATTTTTGGTTAAAAAAAGAATGTATTTCAGAACTATGAAACTTGTGAATCTTCTCTCACATTGTTTATTCTGGTTAAATGTTTAATCAGATGTCTTCCCTGACCACCCTACCTAAATTTGTACCTTCTCGCTCTAACAGTTTAACTTACTTACTTCATTTTGCTCTATAACAATCATCACTACCTGAAATTATATTATACAATTAATTCTTATTCTGTTTATTGTCTGTGTCCTCTGCTTGAATCTTATTTTCCTAATGATAGGGAACTTGTTTGCGTATTCACTGCTGAATCTCCAGGACTTAAAACAGTGTCCAACACAAAATAGCATCTCAACAAATATATAATGGCAGTTTTAGGAAGTGAAATAAGGTGAAATTTGCTCAGTAATGTTCAACTCTTTGCCACCCCATGGACTATACAGTCCATGGAATTCTCCAGTCCAGAATATTGGAGTGGGTAACCTTTCCCTTCTCCAGGGGATATTCCTGACCCAGGAATCGAACCCAGGTCTCCAGCATTGCAGGCAGATTCTTTACCAGCTGAACCACAAGGGAAGCCCAAGAATACAGGAATGGATAAGCCTATCCCTTCTCCAGTGGATTTTCCCAACCCAGGATTCAAACCCAGGTCTCCAGCATTGCAGGCAGATTCTTTACCAACTTAGTTATCAGAGACGCTCACTCCATTGATTTCTGTTCAGTTTGGATTCCAAAGAATATCAGATAAGCTTGAAAGAAATGTTAAACACAGATCCTTAGGCAAATAGAAATTTCTTCTAATTTCAGGTTTCATTACTTCAAGTAGTCAATAAAATGTTAAGAATAATTAAAAAAATATAGAACAAACTTTGAGTAAGAAATCCTCTTGGCAACATCAGTGTATTTTATTTTCATTTTATCAGGAGCAGGTAGTATTGTAAGTACTTGTTTATTTCAAAAGAGTGGCATTATTTAAATTAATTTACTAGCTACAAACTTCAGTGCCTAAAACTGACTTTTCCAGTTTCAATTATCATCATTTTCTGAAATACTTTCAAGGATATTGACTTTGTGCCAAGGGTACAGAACATACTTGATGGGCTGTACATAGCACATGATTAACTAAAATGGTGCAATGGACCTCTTCATGTACATGGCAATTATTGTGCTTCTTTAAAATAAGGTTCAAAGAGCAGAAAGAATATTTATGACCAAAAAGAGAGTATTTGCCTTGTTTTATTGAATGCCCTGAATCTAACAGCACTTAATAAGAGCAGTCCTTTATGTCAAAATCAAATTCTCATTCAGCACTTTTCCCACTCAAAAAAGCTTTCTACCTATCACACATCTTGGCAATGCACAATACAGGGAGACTTAGAGTCAAATTCTGCTTTTAATCTAGAACTATGAATAGTCTCTTCATCTTCCAAATTTATCTTTACATGAGATGTATGTTATGCTTTGTTTTTCAGAAGCCCACCCTCAGGATTTAGTATTGGACACTACCAAGTGCAGATAGATATACACTTATGCTTTTACCATGGTTAAAATAGCACAAGATAACATAGTACTGTAAGACCATAATGTGGACAGAAATAATAACACAAAATTCTATATGTGAAATAGGACATGATTAAATAACAACAAATGATGTGAGTATCAAATTATTGCTTAGAGGTTCAGAAACAGGTAAGGAGTGAGTGTTAATAACAAAGATCGGGAAAATTAGATGTTGCTGGTTTTGTTGTTGTTGGGAGTAAGTGATGGTTTCTGAAAAATTCACTGGTGTAATAGAAGGGATGTAATTCTACAAACAAAAGCACAAAGAGGAATCTTTACCATTAAGTGCAAGCTTTTACAACTCTCTATTCAATTTTCTTGTAACAGCTTCTAGGAGGTGTGTTGGGTGGTGTTTGATAAGAAAGATAGCATATTGATGTTGACAGAGATGGAGTAGTTATAAACTTGGCAAGGGATTCTCATTAGTTGTTGTCTTTGTAACTTCTTTCCAACTTCTGATTTGTGAGTAGAGTTGCTGTGCTGTTTTTCACACTTTTTTTTTTCTTTAGTAGCAGAGATGATATCTTTTTTTGAGAGATGGAAATGTGTTTTCTATGCCTACTGCCATCACATTGGGCTTTTTCTTTCTCAACCGTTTTTCTCTGTGGTGGCATTTGAAAATGAACTTGCAATGTTTTCCACTGTGTATTTTAGGGGGATTATAGACAAAAACTCTTTCAAGAGATCTTGTTTTGTTCCTGCTTAGAACTGTTATCAGTTTCACACACTCTTTATTCTTCTTATCTTTAAGTAGGATCCAAGAAGAAAAGAAAGGAGTCTCAAAACATATTTTTCGAGTTTTTTCTGACTGTTTACTATCCAAGGAGGAAGACAAACTTACTCACTTAAAACAAGTGAATCCTTTAATATGATTTTATTTGAGAGCATATAACTCTAATTATTGCTCTATCACATCATTAGTGAAGAGAAGTGAAGTCACTCAGTCATGTCCGACTCTTTGCAACCCCATGGACTGTAGCCTACCAGGCTCCTCCCTCCATGGGATTCCCCAGGCAAGAGTACTGGAGTGGGTTGCCATTTCCTTCTCCAGGGGATCTTCCCAACTCAGGGATCGAACATGGATCTCCCACATTCCAGGCGGACACTTTAACCTCTGAGGCACCAGGGAAGCCCACATATTTCAAGTGGAAATTATTACCTCTGCTCTCAAAGTAGATGCACTGGTATACTTTCTTTAATCAGTAAGCTAATGAGACTTTATCTTTTTCCTCAGCATATTCTGGCCTGCCCCTAAACACCAAATTAATCTTAAAAGGTCTTGTAATTAATGTTGAAAATTGTTCCACATTTTCTTCTATTATCTCAGCAATAGTGCAAAATTCCCTATACCCCTTCCCTCTTTGGGGGTATGAAAGTGAAAGTGTTAGTGGCTCACTTGTGTCTGACTTTTTGCGAGCCCAGGGCCTATAGCCCACCAGGCTCCTCTATCCACGGAATTATCTGGGCAAGAATACTGGAGTGGATAGCCATTCCCTTCTCCAGGGGATCTTCTTGACCCAAGGACCGAAACCATGTCTCCTGCATTGCGGACAGATTCTTTACCATAGAGGGGCTATAAATTAGGTTTTATTTCTTAAAGCACAAAAGAGTAAACTTGATCACAGCATAGAAATTGCTAGATTATGTTACTTCAAAGGGAAATAATAAAAAAATAGCATGCATAGGGGTGTTCATACGTTATTTTACATGGCAAAATCATTCAGAAATGGTTGTCAATATTTCTTGTAGTTCCTCCCTTTTCACCTTTTCAGGAATCTATTATTATCCCCAGGATTCTTTCATACTTGGCTAAAAGTATTTTATGAAAGAAAAGAGTGTTGTTTAAATAACTGCAGCTGATTCTTGTTTGGGGAAACACATTAGTGAGCCTTTCAGCTATGAAGGAAAGACTCTGAGCTGGAAGTAGAGGTTGAAATAATTAGGAACTAAATTGCTCTCCTCTATAAGTATTTTGAGGTCCTCCTTATAGCTCAAATGGTAACAAATCTGCCTGCAACACAGGAGACCCAGGTTCCATCCCTGGGTCAGGAAAATCCTCTGGAGAAGGGAATGGCAATTCACTCCAGTATTCTTGTCTTGAGAATCCCATGGACAGAGGAACCTGGTGGGCTACAGTTCATTGGATCGCAAAGAGTTGGACATGACTGAGCAACTAATACTAGTACCATAAGTATTTGAATTTTCTATCATGCAGCCAGAAAGACAAGAATAGGAACAAGGAATCTGTGGCAAAGAGTTGATGGGCTCCAGAATCATGGCAGATTGTTAGTAACTAAACATCAGTATGGCAGGAATTTATATCTGATACTCAATTTTTTCAAGTTGGTAACTGTTCTGTCCATGAATCCCCCCTCTCCATGGCTAGGCCAAATATAGTAAAAGTCTACTACGTGTAAAAGCACTTTGGTAATTGTACCTTGAAGGATCATGCAGAGTAGGTTACATCTATACATGGAGTGAGTCACTGAAGATAGGGAACAGTCACCAGTAATAACAATGCCAAGATGGCCAAAGTGGATCAAGAATTGAGCTAGAAGCTGAAATTTAGAAATAAAAACATCAACGACTAGGGAAAAAGAGAATATTGAGAAGAGCTTAGACTTACTTCAACTGTATAATAATTGAGACTTGAATATTTTTCATTTGGTATTAAAAGAAAAATTTCATCTGGAAGGCTAGAGAAATAGGGATATTAAATATGTAAGGAAGTATTAACATAAACACGCACCCTGGGGACAATGGTAAATTTATGAATACTTATGTGTCGAGATCAGCTGGACAAGCAGGGTTTCTGAAAGCATGATAAGGTGAAAGAATGAGAAACGAGACACAAGAATTCAGAGAAAAGCGAGGATCAGGGGACCAACACCGCTCCAAGGTGAAGGTGCCGAAACTGAATCCAAGCCAGCTTTAATATACTTTCAGCCATGAATGAAAGAATATGCAGGGAGTTAAACTATAACTCATGTGGCCTCCAGGGCCAAAGAACAAAGTGGTCATTAACCATTGAGTAATTAGGAAAGAGTAATCAACAACAAATCAGGAACTAAGACTAATATTCTTATCTATGGATTTTCCACCAGACACGTAAAACATGTGACTCTGAGACACCAGTTGAGAAACAGTCTGGGGTCGGTTTTCTGACCCCAGGATCATATCTTGTTTTCAAGATGATGAACTCTTCCCTCTGGACTTTTTTCAAGAGTCTCATGCCTTATAGCATCCAGTTTATCAATAATTATAAATTTCTTTTGCGGCCCTTGCCAGGGCCTGCTTTTCTTTTATTCCTCCTGTCTCCTACACTTATGTATTCAGATTTCATATAGTTTTCATTATTGTACATGGTCAGATTTGTAGTCTTTAAATATAGCTAAGATCTGTTTGTAGTACCTTTATATTTTGAGTGCTCCATTTTGTAGTTGAGATTTATGAAGTCTGTTTATCATTCTTTGTCTTTGTTGAAGCCCTAGATATTTATTGCTAGTTGTCTTTTAGTTGAATTTTCAAATTAATAACTATAACATACCATGATTTGATGATAAATCCCCATTAAACACTGTATTTCATAGCATATTCTCCGACACACCTAATCCTCTTCAGAAAGGGAATCATGCTGAAACACATTTGGGAAACACTGAACCAGAATGAAGCAGGGCAAAGGCTAATAGAGTTTTGCCAAGAGAACGCACTGATCATAGCAAACACCCTCTTCCAACAACACAAGAGAAGACTCTACACATGGACATCACCAGATGGTCAACACCGAAATCAGATTGATTATATTCTTTGCAGCCAAAGATGGAAAAGCTCTATACAGTCAGCAAAAATAAGACTGAGAGCTCACTGTGGCTCAGATCATGAACTCCTTATAGCCAAATTCAGACTTAAATTGAAAAAAGTGGGGAAAACCACTAAACCATTCAGGTATGACCTAAATCAAATCCCTTATGATTATATACTGGAAGTGAGAAATAGATTTAAGGGACTAGATCTGATAGACAGAGTGCCTGATGAACTATGGACAGAGGTTTGTGACACTGTACAGGAGACAGGGATCGAGACCATCCCCAAGAAAAAAAGAATGCAAAAAAGCAAAATGGCTGTGTGAGAAAAGAAGAGAAGTGAAAAGCAAAGGAGAAAAGGAAAGATATACCCATTTGAATGCAGAGCTCCAAAGAATAGCAAGGAGAGATAAGAAAGCCTTCCTAAGTGATCAGTGCAAAGAAATAGAGGAGAACAACAGAATGGGAAAGACTAAAGATCGCTTCAAGAAAAGTAGAGATACCAAGGGAACATTTCATGATGGGGTCAATAAAGGACAGAAATGGTATGGACCTAACAGAAGCAGAAGATATTAAGAAGAGGTGGCAAGAATACAGAGAAGCACTTTACAAAAAAAAAAAAAAAAATCTTCACGACCCAGATAATCATGATGGCATAATCCCTCACCTAGACCCAGACATCTTGGAATGCGAAGTCAAGTGGGCCTTAGGAAGCATCACAATGAACAAAGGTGATGGAATCCCAGTTGAGCTATTTCAAATCCTAAAAGATGATGCTGTGAAAGTGCTGTACTCAATATGCCATCAAATTTGGAAAACTCATCAGTGGCCACAGGACTGGAAAAGGTCAGTTTTCATTCCAATCCCAAGGAAAGGAAATGTCAAAGAATGCTCAAACTACTACACAATTGTACTCATCTCACACGCTAATAAAGTAATACCCAAAATTTTCCAAGCCAGGCTTCAGCAATACATGAACCGTGAACTTCCAGATGTTCAAGCTGGTTTTAGAAAAGGCAGAGGAACCAGAGATCAAATTGCCAGCATCTACTGGATCATTGGAAAAGCAAGAGAGTTCCAGAAAAACATCTATTTCTGCTTTATTGACTATGCCAAAGCCTTTGACTGTGTGGATCACAATAAACTGGAAAATTCTCCAAGAGATGGGAATACCAGACCACCTGACCTGCCTCTTGAGAAAACTATATGCAGGTTAGGAAGCAATGGTTAGAACTGGACATGGACCAACAGACTGGTTCCATATCGGCAAAGGAGTATGTCAAGGCTGTATATTGTCACCCTGTTTATTTAACTTATATGCAGAGTACATCATGAGAAATGCTGGGCTGGATGAAGCACAAGCTGGAATCAAGATTGCTGGGAGAAATATCAATAACCTCAGATATGCAGATGACACCACTCTTATGGCAGAAAGTAAAGAAGAACTAAAGAGCCTCTTGATGAAAGTGAAAGAGGGGAGTGAAAAAGTTGGCTTAAAGCTCAACATTCAGAAAACTAAGATCATGGCATCTGGTCCCATCACTTCATGGCAAATAGATGGGGAAACAGTGGAAACAGTGGCTGACTTTATTTTTCTGGGCTACAAAATCACTGCAGATGGTGACTGCAGACATGAAATTAAAAGGTGCTTACTCCTTGGAAGGAAAGTTATGACCAACCTAGACAGTATATTGAAAAGCAGAGACATTACTTTACGAACAAAAGTCTGTCTATTCAAGGCTGCGGTTTTTCCAGTAGTCATGTTTGGATATGAGAGTTGGACCATAAAGAAAACTGAGCCCCAAAGAATTGATGCTTTTGAACTGTGGTGTTGGAGAAGACTCTTGAGAGTCCCTTGAACTGCAAAGAAATCCAACCAGTCCATCCTAAAGGAGATCAGTCCTGGGTGATCATTGGAAGAACTGATGCTGAAGCTGAAACTCCAATAACTTGACCACCTGATGCGAAGAGCTGACTCATTTGAAAAGACCCTGATGCTGGGAAAGATTGAGGGCAGGAGCTGAAGGGGACGACATAGGATGAGATGGTTGGATGGCATCACCGACTCAATGGACATGAGTTTGTGTAGACTCCAGTTGTTGGTGATGGACAGGGAGGCCTGGCGTGCTGCAGTCCATGGGGTTGCAAAGAGTCGGACACGACTGAGCGACTGAGCTGAACTGAACTGAACCAGAATCAACCAAGAGCAGATTTTCAGTTCACATCAATAAAGCGATGATTCGAACAGCTATCCCAGAGAGAAAAAAAAAAAAATTCAATATGGCTTTAAACAACTTCATATGAATACTGAACTCACTTTTTACCAAATCCTTATTTATATCTTATGGATCTAATGTTCATTAAAAGAAAAGAATCCAGTGTGTTTTTATATTCTCATTTATTCACAGAAATATAAAAAATGATTTACTGGTTAAAGGGGAAAAATCATATAAATCCATTTGTGTTTAATGCATCTTTATATATAAATTATACCAAAATAATTTGTTCTTTTCATTCCATGAGGAAGATAATTTTTTTCTCTTTTCATTTTATACTCTTACTTACATTTACTGAACATTCCTTCTCTATTTTCTTCAGTCCAACATTATCAACTATGTTAGACTGAACAGGTATTACAAAATATTGCTATGATGCTTTAATACAGTAATGTCCCTATTTGTGTATGAGCCTCTTATTTCTGAATCCAGTATCTCATATAGTTTATATGGCTCCTTCCAGTAACCATGGCCCGCATGTAAGTTCATGAAGCATCATTATCATTCTTTTGGTAAAGAGACAAAACAAACAAACAAAAACTAAAAGGAATTTGATCAATGTCTATGAGAAAGGTGCTTTGCCTTAATTTATGGCTTCTCATTTCTAAAGCTCTGATTAGTTCAATACTCCCTTTATTCCCAGCAGTTTGCAATGTTTTTTTCTGGAAATACCTTGGAACACAGATAACCATGGATCCAAACCAAATCCCCTAACTAAGATTGTAGTAAATAAGAACACAGAGAGTTTAAAGCTAATTAGCCAAGATCACAGAGCTAGTTAGCAAAATAGAAATAATAAATTATTCAACCTAGACTTGACTTCTCTTTCTGTGGAATAACCCCAGATATTTTGGAGTTTTCAAAAAACCAACAACTACTATCCAGAACATATATACACACAGCCAAATAAATACCAGATTTGTAAAATGACATTAGCAAGACATTCAGTTGGGTCATTTACTAATGACCCAGAGGAGTTTCATTTCTGTCAAGCACATATCTTAACATAATAACCCACCCAAAGAGTTGGTTACTGTCAAGAACTCACATGTTGAAGGATTCTTGAAGCCCCATTAATGTGACAGACAATAACATTTTTTATGATATGAATTTGAACTCTCAAATGTTATTCACAAAAATCGATCATGATCATGCTTTTGGAGCTATTGCAGCTGAGCTTGATAGTAATATACAATATAAAGGGGAAAAAATGAAGGTCTATGGATGTCTCAATTAGAAGACTTTTCAAAGCTTAACCCCACCTGCCCAGGGCTGGCCTGGCAATCTGGTCGATCTCTTTGGACCATATGAAATGTGACTGACAGACAGGTGGTGTCCTACAACCAATAGTTGAGTGACCAGGGTGTATAGGGATTACAGGGCAGCAGGGACTCATTGCCAGACCTGATCCTCCTCGAGCACATTTCTCTGTTCAGTCAAGGCTGTGGACTTAGGACAAGACCAGGAATATTATATTTTCAATGCCTAACACACACATGGAAGGACTGATGTTGAAGCTGAAACTCCAATACTTTGGCCACCTAATGAGAAGAGCTGACTCATTGGAAAAGACCCTGATGCTGGAAAAGATTGAAGGTGGGAGGAGAGGGGATGACAGAGGATGAGATGGTTGAATGGCATCACCAACTCAATGGACATGAGTTTGGGTAAACTCCAGGAGTTGGTGATGGACAGGGAGGCCTGACATGTTACAGTTCAAGGGGTCGCAAAGAGTTGGACACGACTGAGCGACTGAACTGAACTGATCACATACATGGTACATGAAAAGATAGGCAACATCACTAATCATCTTGGAAGAGCAAATTAGAATCACATGAGATATCATCTCACACCTGTCATAATGACTAGTATCAAAGATACAAGAGATAAATTGGCAAAGGTATGGAGAAAAGTAACCCTTGTGCACAATTGGTACAAATGCAAATTGGTACAGCCAGTATGGAAAAGCATATGGAGGTTCTATAGAATTTTAAAATATAGCTATATGATCCAGAAATATCAGTTCTGAGTATATATCTAAAGAAAACAAAATACCATCTCAAAGAGATACCATCACTCATATATTCTTTGTCAAAGTGTTAGTCACTCAGTCATGCACGATTCTTTGCAACACCCCCAAGGACTATAGCCTGCCTGGCACCTCTGTCCATGGGATGTTTCAGGCAAGAATACTGGAGTAGGTTGCTATTCCCTTCTCCAGCAGATCTTCCTGACCCAGCAATCGAACCCAGGTCTCCTGCGTTGAAGGCAGGTTCTTTACTGTTTGAGGCACCATGGAAGCCCTAGACATGGGAACAACCTAAGTGTCTAATAATGGCTGAATGGATAAAGGAAATGTGGTGTGTGTGTGTATAAAATGGACTATTATCTACTGTATACTTGGGATGCAAGGAGATCAAACCAGTCAATTCTAAATGAAATCAGTCCTGGATATTCATTCGAAAGACTGATGCAGAAGCTGAAACTCCAATACTTGGCCAACTGATGCAAAGAACTAACTCACTAGAAAAGATCCTGAAGCTGGGAAATTTGAAGGCAGGAGAAGAAGGGGACGACAGAGGACAAGATGGTTGGATGGCATCACTGACTCGATGGACAGGAATTCGAGCAAGCTCTGAGAGTTGATGATGGACAGGGAAGCCTGGTGTGCTGCAGTCTATGCAGTTGCAAACAGTTGGACATGACTGAGTGAGTGAGTTGAATATGTAAGAGTATATATTAGTATTTGTTCTTTAGTCACTAAGTCATGTCTGAGTATTTTGTAACCCCATGGACTGTAGCCCACTAGGCTGTTCTGTCCATGGGATTTTCCAGAGAAGAACAGTGGTGCGGGTTCATGCCCCTCCTCCAGTGGGATCTTTCTGACCCAAGGATCAAACCCGTGTCTTCTGCATTAGCAAGCAGATTCTTTACCACTGAGTAACTAGGGAAGCCCATATATTAGCGTACATAAATATATATATATATAAATGGAATATTATAACAAATATTATATTTTATATATAATTATATATATATTATTTATAATTTTAATTATGAAATATATAATGGTGGAGAGGGAGGTGGGAGGGGGGATCGGGATGGGGAATACATGTAACTCCATGGCTGATTCATGTCAATGTATGACAAAACCCACTGCAATGTTGTGAAGTAATTAGCCTCCAACTAATAAAAATAAATGAAAAAAAATAATAAAAAAATAAAGTATGTATTCCCCCAAAAAAATAAAAAAAAAATGCTAAAATATATATATAATTATAATTATATAATACATAAAATATATGTGTATTATATTTGTATGTATAAATATATATAATATAATTATTATAATTATAATTATATATAGTTATAAATATTCATTATATTTATAATGAATATTATATAATGAATATTATTCAGGCATAAAAAGAAGGAAATCCTGCCATTTGGTGACACAGAGATGAACCTTGAGAGTATTATACTAAGTGAAATAAGTCAGACATAGAAAGACAAATACTGTATGATCTCATATGTGGAATCTAAAAGCATTGTACTCCTAGAACCAGAGTAGAATCCTGGCTGCTAGGGGATAAGAGCTGAAGGAAATGGGTAGCTTTTGGGTAGAAACTTTCAGTTACAGAAGCAATGAGTTCTAGGAATCTAATGTACATCATGGTGACTTCGGTAAACAGTACTGCGTTGTATACCTAACAGTTGCTGTGAAAGTAGAGTTTTAGTGTTCTTAGTTCTTAGTGTTCTTAGCTCTTCAGTGTTCTTTAGTGTAACAACAACAAAAAAAACAGCAAGTTATGTGAGGTTAAAGATGTGTAACCATTTCCCTGTGTATATGTGCATAAAATCATCACATTGTATAACTTAAACTTTTAAAATGCTGTGTGTCAGTTATATCTCAGTAAAGCTAAAAAAGAAGTAAAACAGAAAAAAAGCAGAATTATGGCATTTTCACCATAGAGTCCTGTCAGAGATAGTGGAGGAACTCCTTAACTCATGTTAACCTTGCATGTGCTTCTGGGAAACACAGTCATTCAGAAGATGGAGTCATTCTTTTTCTGAAAAATAATATGTACAACTTTGCTGCTATATATTGCTTGCTAATTTCCTAGAAGATAAAAGGAGTAGGGAAAATTTGCAAGGGGAACAGGAAGTGTACAAATAGATAGTAACCAAAAAAGGCTGAGTGTAAACTTGTGGGATGTTACTCACTAATGTCAAAATTAATAGTTGGATTGAAAGGGAATAGAGAAATTGTGGGGAAGATGGTGACGTTATTTGAAAAAGACTGCAGGTAAACTGAGGTAATCTTGTGAGGTAGTACTGAGCAAGATGCATGGGGCTTAATGGATGGGAGATGGGCCTCGAGAGAATAAAGGAATTGTGTCAGTGAAGGAGGAGAGGAAATTCTGGAGAGTTACAGGTGGTCAGCAGTCCCAGACCAAGGAGTGTGATCTAGATACAAGAGAGTGTGAGATGGCAGGGAAAGCAGCAGGCAGAGGAAGTAGTATATATATCAAAGATCTTCTGTGTGCCAGTTAATAGGCCAGCAAAGTTACATTTACTATCTCACAGAAATATTCGTAGTGGCCCTTTAAGGGATATTTTTTTCCCAAATCCATATCCATGCTCTGTTTTCCCTTAGAGTTCAAGCCCCTGTCAAAGGCCAGCCCTGCCATTTGTGCTCTGGATCCCATCACCTTAATCTCTCTTTTGACTGAAACATTTTCAGTGGCATTCAATGCTCTGTTCTTTCCTATTTTAAAGAAATAAGCAAATGAAACTCTCAACCTCCAATTCTCCCTTATCTACAGTCCTGCTTCTCTCTCCCTATCATAGAATAACTTGAACACATTTTTCACAATCGTTGACTCCATTTCCACCTCTCTAACTGGCTTGTGAACATAGCTAGGGGTGGAGTAAGGGGAACAGACTTTTCCTTGAGTCAAATTCTGCAAAAGTATTATGCTGTCATAATGGTTATTAAGAATATGGTGAAAAAAATTTAGAATAAGCTCTGGGAAAGCATGGCCATGAAAGAGAGAAATTCGCCAAAAGTTTTCCATCTTTTAAAAATTCACTGATCCTCCACCAACTGCCCAAAACTTGCCCCTCTGATCAGGACACATATCATGCTCACACTTCTGCTATTGAATCCACTGGAATCTCACCTCCATCCATTCCAACCAAGTGAAACAGCTTTTAGTGAAGTCACCCATGACCACTGTGGTATAAAATCCACTGGTGACTTCTCTGTCTTCATCTAAACATCTTGCTTATATCTGATCTTGTTAATCATGTTTTCTTGAAGCACTATTTCTCCAGGATTGCTTGACATTATACTGCCCTGGTTTTTCTCCCACTTTACTCTCTAATCATTCTCACTCTCCTGACCTTTATGTCTTAGACTGCAGGGCATTGAGGCAGAGGAAGCATGCATGGTGTTTGGTATCTCATCACACTATTTTTTGCAGAAAAGCAGTGTAGTTATATAATTGTCTCAAGGTACACAATTTGTGGGTGAACCTCCACTGCCCCGTGTTCTGGTGCTAGAAGGTTAATTGCCTACATCTTGCATTAAATTCTAGTTCTGTCTTTGCACCTTTGCTTTCTGTCTGTGTTTTATATCCCTGTAGGAATGTATCCTTTGAAATTTATCATTCTGAATCCCATCTTACTTAAAGTAGCAGATTAAAAAGAAAGAGAGGGAATACAAGATAGGTTCAATATCTATAAACTACAATGTCCTATCAGAGGAAAAAATTCCATATTTCAATAGTATGAGGAAATGGGATTTCTGTGGCTTATGGAATTAGAGTGAGTAATTCATAAAGATGCTTAAAAGAATAAAATACCTAAACTTGACTTAGGGGTAAGTTCTACATATGTCTCCAATTGTGCAAACATTAGCAAGAGAAAAGATTGATTTAGTTTAGTAAAAGATACAAAGGGGCTGTTACTAAGAGTAATGAAGTTATGCTTAAAGAAACCAGAGAGGATACAATGGAAATATTAGAATAAACATGTGGAGTGAGCCATGGAAAGTCCCTTAAGGAGCGCCTTTACTAGTAAAGGGAGGCCAACTCTATACAATGATATAGGCAGCTATTTTGCTAGATCAGTGACACCCTCAACTCTAAATCTGCACAACAGCAAAGAATACTACTTCTCTGTCTTGTGTGGCTTTAAAGGGGATGGCAGTACCTGTGCTTCCCAACATATCTATCAGTGGGTTCTAGGTCAACTTTTACCTGTAGTTACCCCTTGATCTTTTAAAGACAATGATTACCAACATTTTTTTTCCACATCAGAGCACATAAAGAATGCAAAAGTGTGTGTGTGTATGTGTCTGACAGACATCATAGACCATCAGATTCTCTGGTTGCCTCAGATTCTGTTCAACCACCCCAAGGACTAAGGGGATCAATGTGTTGGCTAACCTGGAACACATTCTTAGCAAACCAGTGTTCTTCAAAACACTGATCCGGGAACACTGTCCTAAAGCCTTTTGTTTAGGCAAGGAAGGTAGCCAGTTTCCAATTTCCAATCCTCTCTTCCATTGCCCCTCTTTCACTACCTTTTTATGACTGCTGTGAAAAAAGTCCCTCCTTCTTTTCCCTTTCCCTTCTCTAACCAGTTATTGCTTTAATATCATAGCCCAAATGATTTCTCCCCAAATCCTTACAATGAGGAATCAGAGTCATGGTTATTATTCATTGTTCAGTCCTAAGCCATGGCCGACTCTTTGCAACCCCATGGACTGCAACACACCATGCTTCCCTGTCCTTCACTGTCTCCTGGAGTTTGCTCAAACTCATGTCTCTTGAGTCGGTGATGCTATCTAACCATCTCCTCCTCTGCTGTCCCCTTTTCTTGCCCTCAATCTTTCCCAGCATCAGAGCATTTTCCAGTGAATTGGCTCTTTGCATCAGGTGACCAAAGTATTGAAGATTCAGCTTCAGCATCAGCCCTTCCAATGAATATTCAGGGTTGAGTTCCTTTAGGAACTGATTTGATCTCCTTGCTATTCAAGGGACTCTCAGGAGTCTTCTCCAGCACCACAGTTTGAAAACATGAATTCTTCGGTGCTCAGCCTTCTTTATGGTCCAACTATCAGTTTATCTTTAGGAGACAGGTGGGCATTTTTCTTGTTCTCTAGGTCAGGAGGCATCTGAGTTTACTTTTTACACATTCAGATGGAGGGGAGGCTATTGCCATAGAGTTCTTAAACTGACTAATGAAATTTTGCCTGCCTCATATTTTGGTTATTCTTTTCATCCTGGAAATAGCCACAGTTTCCCAACCACCATCAAAGAGTTATAATCTCTTTGAAATTGTCAAGTCTAATTAGTAATAACACATTAAGACTCTAGAGTTACTAAGTCTAATTTTATGAATATAAATTGTAGTACTTTAATTATGTATTCCTCATTGTATGTATACCTAGGGTTGAGTACTGTTTAAAATTGTCAAAAGAAATCACTCTTAGAGCAATTCGTCAACTTGTAATACCCAGGCCTCTAAATGCATTAAACTCTGTACTCAGAATACTTGAGAGGAAGCTCTAAACACTTATTAGAATATCAAAACAATTGAGAAGATAGTCTTTACCTATGAGGGAGTCAGTGGGATAAGTAGAAAGTGCACAGAACCAAGAGTTAGGAATAATGGACTCTCTCTGGACCTGATTCTGTCATTTGTAAATATTGTGGGCTTAGATCTACTGGAACTTCCCAAGTCTTAATACTATTTTAAATAGTATTTGAATAGTATTTTTAGATAAATGAGCTTTATTTACATGATGATGTGAATTTGAGCATGTCCCTCCATTCCATCTTCTAAACCCACTAACTTGATATTAAAAAAGTTAAAAAAAAGGGAGGAGGGAGAGGGTGGGATGAATGGAGAGAGTGCATGGAAATATATACACTACCATGTATAAAATAGATAGCCAATGGGAATTTGTTCTATGATTCAGGAACCGAAACTGGGGCTCTGTAATAACCTTGAGAGGTGGGATGGGGTAAGAGACTTAGACGGAGGGCACTGATTCATGTTGACTGATTCATGTTGATGTATGGCAGAAAGCAATACACTATTGTAAAACAATTATCTTTCAATTAAAAATAAATAATTTTTTAAAAATTAAAGAGAGAAAGATAAAGAAAATTATAATCCAATATCACAGATGAACATAGAAGCAACAGCAACAACAAAAAGTAAAAAAGCATAGCTTACCAAAGGAGAAAACAACCTCAACTGGTGAGGAGATGACACCAAACAAGAGATGGCAAAAAGAAAGTTGAAAGTTGAACAGCAGATAGACAAGTGTTATGCTAATTGAGCAGACCTTGAATAAGTGAAACCTAAGAAAGGCAATCCCAAAGAATATTCAAACTACTGCACAACTGCACTCATCTCACACGCTAGTAAAATAATGCTCAAAATTCTCCAAGACAGTCTTCAGCAATACGTGAACCAAGAACTTCCAGATGTTCAAGCTGGTTTTAGAAAAGGCAGAGGAATGAGAGATCAAATTGCCAACATGTGCTGGATCATTGAAAAAGCAAGAGAGTTCCATAAAAACATCTATTTTTGCTTTATTGACTATGCAAAAGTCTTTAACTGCGTGGATCACAATAAACTGTGGAAAATTCTGAGAGATGGGAATACCAGACCACCTGACCTGCCTCTTGAGAAACCTATATGCAGGTCAGGAAGCAACAGTTAGAACTGGACATGGACCAACAGACTGGTTCCAAATAGGAAAAGGAGTATGTCAAGGCTGTATGTTGTCACCCAGCTTAACTTATATGCATGAAAAACTTTTATGAGAAATGCTGGGCTGGAAGAAGCACAAGCTGGAATCAAGATTGCTGGGAGAAATATCAATAACCTCAGATATGCAGATGATATCACCCTTATGGCAGAAAGTGAAGAGGAACTAAAAAGCCTCTTGATGAAAGTGAAAGAGGAGAGTGAAAAAGTTGGCTTAAAGCTCAACATTCAGAAAACTAAGATCATGGAATCTGGTCCCATCACTTCATGGAAAATAGATGGGGAGACAGCAGAAACAGTGTCAGACTTTATTTTGGGGGGGGCTCCAAAATCACTGCAGATAGTGACTGCAGCCATGAAATTAAAAGACGCTTATGCCCTGGAAGGAAAGTTATGACCAACCTAGACAGCATATTAAAAAGCAGATACATTAATTTGCCAACAAAGATCCGTCTAGTCAAGGCTATGGTTTTTCCTTTGGTCATGTATGGATGTGAGAGTTGGACTGTGAAGAAAGCTGAGCGCCGAAGAATTGATGCTTTTGAACTGTGATGTTGGAGAAGACTCTTGAGAGTCCCTTGGACTGCAAGGAGATCCAACCAGTCTATCCTAAAGGAGATCAGTCCTGGGTGTTCATTGGAAGGACTGATGCTGAAGGTGAAACCCCAATATTTTGGCCACCTCATGCGAAGATTTGACTCGTTGGAAAAGGCCGTGATGCTGGGAGGGAATGGAGGCAGGAGGAGAAGGGGATGACAGAGGATGAGATGGCTGGATGGCATCACCGACTCGATGGGCATGAGTTTGAGTAAACTCCAGGAGTTGGTGATGGACAGGAAGGCCTGGCATGCTGCGATTCATGGGGTCGCAAAGAGTCAGACACGACTGAGCGACTGAACTGATCTGAAATGACATATTAAACAGTAAATTTCCAATCTCCTTTCCATACTCCAGTTCCAGAAACTGGCAGCCAAGTTTCTAACCCAGTATATACTGAAGCAAGAGCACAGAGAGCTCTAAGAGGGGTTCCTCCAAGAATTTGACATTGATAGCATAGTGATATCTTTGAATGCATATTCAGATGTGGTTTTTTGATTCTTTAGAGAATTTGGATGAATTAATTTTGGTACATAAAACACTAAGGAAATGAAAATATGAGCCAATTAGTGAGCTCAAATTTTTTTACATAGTACAAGAAAAGGGAGGTAATCATAAAAAACTGAGCAGCTCAGCTATAAATAATGTTATATCATCATAATAGTGCAAACATTGTACTGACTTAACCATATGTGGTGTATGTATTGGATGAAGGGAATATTTAAAAAAGCTGAATTCTCATCTTATAATAGAATTCAGCAGATAGTTTTTAAATTGAAGAAAATGTTAAAATAACATTGTAAGTGTATAATTTAAACAGGAGGAGGTAAACATCAGAAGAAATAGAGCAAGGATCAGATGTGATTTGTTTTTGGAGAGGATGGTGTAGGGACTGTTCTTGTCAGTAGAAGCTTAGTAGTAATATAGTAGTAGCAGTAGTAGACTTTTTAAAGTGGGGCATTTGTTAGTAAGTTTGAAATTTTTTTAAGAATAAGTTTGACTGAATAGCCTTTGATGTCTCCTCCTTTGAAAATTTGGCTTTGAAAAACTTGAATACTTTCTTCTCCCAAGAGCTTGAGCCTTACTCTCATTCATTAGATTAGATGCTATGTAGGAAGAAGGTACTTTAAGTCTTCCAGGCTCTCACGCACTCCATAGTATATGAAGCACTCAAGTTACTCCCGTGAATAATTTACTCAGTACTGTGTAATCACCTACAGGGAAAATGCATCTAAAATAGAGTGGATATTCATATAACTTATTGACTTTGCCGTACATCTGAAGTTAACACAACATTGTAAATCAATTATACTCCACTAAAATTTAAAAAAAATTAACAACAACAACAACAAAAAAAAAACAATTTAAAAATCTATGAATATACTCCTTGCCACAGATGTATGGAAGTTTTTACTTGGGCTATTGCATGAACACATATGTGCTTCTTCTGAAAAATATATGAAAAGCAAATATGAAAATAACCAACCAATAAGTGAAAACTACCATGAAGAGTAGTGGTCTGACTCAGGAAAAAAATTTTTATGCTCCAGAGCCAATTGACCCTCACCCCATGTCCCAGAGTGGGATAAGAGTTGTTCTTGTCTTAATTTCTCCCTGGATTACAATTTGTATATCTTTCTCTTTACCTGGTTATTGGTATTTAAAAAACTTCAGTTACCCATTCTTATAGTTATCAAAGGCAGTAATGCTGAAATTCCAGATTGGACTTGTCTCTCACCTCTTGGTAAATCCAATTGCTGGTTCTTCTCTGTCTCTCATTCCTGTCTTTGTGCAGTCCCTGCATTGTATCCAATGCATTCTAATAAGAAATAAATTATGTTTGACTCACTAAGAACTTGTTATAATTTTAAATGCAACACGTTGATGACCATCAAAATGGAGTGTAAGTCTTGTTTACTAGTAGGTTTGAACACAGTGTTATTTCCTTTTGTGTTCTAGTTTTTCCTCTGATAGATGCCATCCATCTTTCATTGTGTATTTTCCACTGTTTTTACCTTCATAAGCATTAAGGCATTTTCGGAGCGTCAGACCTAGTAAAACACCAGCACAAACAATTTGTCTCTAGGGCATTTCTTCATCTCTCTTAGTCCTCTCCCTTTCTCCTATTTGTTGAATCACATCTTTTCATATGATCACAATTCTCATCCTGTCCTCTCCTTTACTCCTGAATATCTAGAGATTCCTGTTATGATTTCTTCACATGTGAGGAAGCATATCATATCCAGACCTATATTGCCCTCTCATATCTAACAAAATGTAACTGTCTACATTTCAGTCCAGTGTGGATTATGTTCTCTCCTAGGGAATTAGAACTGAAAGCCTAATTTAAGTGGTAAGGGTTGAGATTTCTTTAATGCAACTGTCTTCCCTTGTAATAGGTGTACCTTAATAGGCTGCTTCATTCTACATTATCTAAAGAAGGTACAGGTGGCTGTGTATGTCTGTGTGTGTCTGTATTTAGGAGAGGATGGAGTGTAATAGATGGCATGGGAGAAAGGGGAATGAGGGGTGTTTCTGGTGCCATTTATATCTCATCTTATACAGGGACTTGTATGCTTTCCTCATATAGAGAGTTCCTTTTTTGAAGTTAGAACTTAATTTGAATATTTTAATTTTTTCTTGGAAGATGACATATATTTGTCACCATTCATTGTTATATCAGAATATTATTATAGCTTTGGTAACTTGTATTTTCTTCAGACTTCCTTTTGCTTTCAGATAGCTAATAATTCTGAACTTTTTTTGTATGTTTGGCATGCCATTTTACTCTGTAAGACTAGTGTGTTGTTTAGCCAATAAAAACAGAAAAAAAGGGCTTTTATTTTATTCTGAGTAATTAATATACTTACTTATTTTTGGCAAGAAGGGGAATTCAATTACCTGAAATATTTCTTTCTGGTTAATAAATTTTGATATTAGCTTGGGTGTTATGGTTTTTAGTCCAGCCGCTAATGAAGATTCCTATGCTCCAGAGAGAAGATTTTATTTAATTTTTTTTTGCTCCAGAGAGAAGATTTTAGAAGTAATTAAGAGTGAATACCTCTTCATTTGCTTGTCTTCTATTACAACAAGAGATTTTTTTTTTAATTTAAAAGTGCCAGCTCTAACCTAATTCTTTTCAGAGTGAACACTTTAGAATTTGTGAGTAGGCCATGGAGTCTCCCCTGATTCAATCAGCATACTTTGGAAAACGAGAAGGGATGATGAAAAATGGGGATGCTAACCAAAAAACAGCTGTCACTGTCTTCCACCAAGAAAGACTGGATGGCATCACAGGAAATCTGTGGTGTCAAATCATGCCTAAAACATGGTTAGTCTCAGAAAATAAACTGACTCTTTTGAGAGTCAATAGATTGAAGGGGAAGGGAAGAGAGAAAAAGAAATGGCAGATGTATAGGAAACCCAATCAAAGAATGGTGACTCAACAGCCTGAAGTATCTATTTTGGAAACAACTTCACAGACCACCACTGAGAACAAAGCTAAGGCAGAAGTGAGGAGGTGAGGTGGCAGCAAAGTGGGGGAAGAAGGAGAAGAGACAATGCCAGGAAGAGTATCCATTGGGACAATCTAGGTAGAGGTGGCGGAGGATCCAAGGCTGTGAGAGGACAATTTAGTTCACCTTGAGTTATTAATGAGATTTTCATGTCGTGTGTCATGAGGCACTTGGTAAAGAAAGAGTTCATTTAACAATGGAAAAATCAGTTAAAGAACTGCAAAATTTTGCAGTACTACTTTTAAAAAATTTATTGGAGTATAGTTGCAGTACTATTTCAATGCTTTTTCATTGATATATTTTTTCATGCTTAGTGAACTAAATGATTGGCCTGGTTTGTTTAGGGTAGTACTATCCAACAGAAATATAATGTGAGTTATATATATTATTTAAATTTTCTAGTAGTCAAATTAAAAAACATTAAAGGTGAAATTAAGCTAATAATTGACATATGTATTAAATATCATATTTTACCAATTAATCAGCATAAATGATTATTGATAAGTTATAGTACACTCATTTTTTCATACAAATACATAAATCCCAGCATGCATTTTGCACTTACAGTGCATCTTAATTTGCACTAGGACCACTTAATGTTCTCAACAGTCATGTGTCACTAACAGCTGCCATACTGGACAGTACAGGTTTAGAGGAACCTGTGTTTTCATCATCACCTATAAAGTTGTCTTGAAGACAAAATAAAACAGAATTTGATCAAGCTGCTAGGTCTGCACTGTCCAATACAGTGACCACTAGCAAGATGTGATAATTTAAATTTAAATTAATAAAAATTAAAAAATGTATCATCTTGGTTTCACTAACCACATTTCAAGTTTTCTATAGCCACATATTATTAACCAAATGGCTACCCTGTTAGGCACCACAGGTCTAGAGACTTAATGCTTTTCTCATTCAAACTGAGAATTAGAAAAAGATATCTAAGTTATATGGTATTTATATCACCCTTGATGAAAACAATTCTCTTTTTTCATTTTATTCCAAAATCCTCTTTCACTCCATAAGCTTCTTTCTTCCCTCTCCACTTGATAAAACTACTATGGCCTTGCCTGAATGTGTACCTATGCTAGGCTGCTTCAGTTGTGTCAGACTGTGACCCTATGGACTGTTGCCTGCCAGGCTCCTCTGTCCATGGGATTCTCCAGGCAAGAACACTGGAGTGGGTTGCCAAGACCTCCTCCCGGGGATCTTCCTGACCCAGGAATCAAACCAGTCTCTGTATGTCTCATGCATTGGCAAGCATGTTCTTTACTAATCGTGCCACTACAGAGCGCAAAATTGTTCAAGAGAATCTTGAACAATTCAGTTATGTTGATACCCCTTCTCTCACAATAATTTCATTTTTACAGGTTTTACAGGGATGTTTGGCATCCTGTGTTTAGAATATATAGCACAATTGAAAAAGTTGAGGAGTGAATTTCTGAGTATGCTGACATAACTTACAAAACATAATTTTAACTGGTGTTACAACAATTGTAGAATTTGGAATTACGAAGAAATATATAGTAATACTCTTTTTTTTCCTTCTCATAAATTTTAGGCACTTTTTTCTTGTCTGTGCTCTGGGCAGTATTCTAACTTCATATTTGCCAGTCAATGGCAAGGCCTGTTCAGCACTGAGGGAATTACATAGTAACAGACAATTAGTGTTTTAAAAGGTCTGCTGCTTGGAAATTTGCCAATAAACCCAGCATAGCCTCAGTACATAGTGTAAATTTTTAATGATTATAACTTCTAAATTCAGTGTTCAACAAATCTTATAGTAGTGTTTTGAAATTTTAAATCAAACATAACCCAATTAGGTTGTTATTTGATTAAACTGAACTGCCACTTCACTGAAGTGTTTAAATAAATCAACATTAATATGCTTTTACTACAGTAAATAAAGTTATATCTATGTAGTTGAAATGTCAATACTCACACACGGCTCTTGAAAATTAAATACTCCCTGCACTTCGAATAACAAATCTAGTATTAATTTCAGGTAAAATATTGATTTCTTTTTATAGACCTGTGGGAGTACTTTGTCCCAAAACTCTCCAAGTTCTTAGTTCTTAAAAAATAATAAACCAAATAGCTGTTGTATTATAAAGCCACTAGTTCAGTTCAGTTCAGTCACTTAGTCGTGTCCGACTCTTTGCGACCCCATGAATCGCAGCATGCCAGGCCTCCCTGTCCATCATCAACTCTTGGAGTCTACCCAAACCCATGTCCATCGGGCCGGTGATGCCATCCAGCCATCTCATCCTCTGTCATCCCCTTCTTCTCCTGCCCCCAATCCTTCCCAGCATCAGGGTCTTTTCCAATGAGTCAACTCTTCACATGAGGTGGCCAATGTATTGGAGTTTCAGCTTCAACATCAGTCCTTCTAATGAACACCCAGGACTGATCTCCTTTAGGATGGACTGGTTGGATCTCCTTGCAGTCCTAGGGACTTTCAAGAGTCTTCTCCAACACCATAGTTGAAAAGCTTCAATTCTTCGGCACTCAGCTTTCTTCACAGTCCAACTCTCACATCCATACATGACTACTGGAAAAACCATAGCCATGACTAGACGGACCTTTGTTGTCCTAAAAATGGTTCTGATAAATGCTCTTTTCTGTCTAAAATGCAATACTAATTGTTCCTTCAAAGAGTAGCTCAAAGAAATCTATTCCATTCTAATAGGATACAATTATTAGGAGACCTTTCACTGCTTTGCTTCCAAAATATACCACCAAGTACTTGCACTGTGTACTCAACAATAGATTTTCTATAGCAGATAGTCCTCATTAAAGGTTCACTAGTGTTACATGGCAGAAAAACAATCCTGTTTCTGCCCATGTATACAGCATGATAAATTTAAATATCTCATCCAAAAAGGAGGCTTTTAGGAAGCAGAAATTAGGTATACTGAAAAATGTAACTTTCACTTTTCCATTTCTCTTGCTTTTCAACAGATAGCTGCTGTAAGTTGGTGCTACATTTTCCATGACATTCATAGTTCTGCATTTCCTTGTTATCCTCTCTTTATTTGTCCTTTAGCAGCCTATTTCTGTTTTGACTGGTCCCCTGAATCCTGTATAGGATATTTCAAAGTCCACTAAATCCTTATTTGAGTACCCTCTATTAAGTGTCCTTCACTTTTAAAATAAGGTATAACTAAAGCAAATCTGTCTTGGAACTCTTGTTTATTGGAAAGAGATTGTGTACACAGTCTACACTATATCACCTGTGATTAGTTAGACTTAGGATTGGCTGAGAGGGATACGAAGTCTTAAATAAGAGTAGCTTAAACACAATGGTCTGTCCTTGTGGCTCAGCTAGTAAAGAATCCACCTGCAGTATGGGAGACCTGGGTTCAATCCTTGGGTTGGGAAGATCCCCTGGAGAAGGGAAATGCTGCCCACTCCAGTATTCTGGCCTGGAGAATTCCATGGACTGTATAGTTCATGGTGTTGCAAAGAGTTGGACAAGACTGAGTGACTTTCACTTTAAACACAGTAGCTTGTTTGTCTCAAGTGTTCAAGTGCAGAGGTACACAGGAGGGCTGTTATGGTCTAGCCTGTTGATTTCAGAGCTCTTCCATGTCTGGCCTCCACCCTGAAGGAGAGGACTTCCTCTAGCCATCCTAGTCAACAAGATGTAAGGTAAAAGAAATAAAGTGCCCGAGTTTATGTATTCTACCTCCTAATATATCCCTTGACTAGGACTTAGTCTTTGGGCCACAATCAGTTGCAGAGATGACTGGAAAATCTTTGTGCTGGGTAACAGAAGATGAGCTAAAAATTTGAAATTCTGCTACTAGAGAACAAAGGGTATAATATTGGGGAAAAACCATATGTCTGTGCCATACTATTCTCTGGCATGGAATTCTTGCTCAGCAAAAGACCATTTCATGAGCCTGGCAGCTGCTGCTAGAAAAACAAAGGAAGACTAAGTTTCTGGTAGAACTTCCCTAAAGAATTACTTACAATGCCTTGTTTTCCCTTGCTGGATCATTATACTTTCAGAGCACCTCTCACCGCAGCATATGAAAATTTCTCCTACTCTCATAGGTCTTAAAATCCCTGGGGTTTCAATGGTTTCTTACTGAAACTTCCTAAACTCTTATAAGTCATTTTGCAATTTTCCATTGTGGCATAACATGTCATGGGGAGAAAAATGTTGAATTCTTTCCTTAAATGCCTGAGCTTTTTTTCTTTTCCACTATGCACTTTCTTTTGTTTGCCACACACTGGAACACCTCTGCTGATATTAAAAATCTCTATATAACCCAAAATTAATTGAAATCTTTGAGAAGATCAAGTAATAATAATACTAACAGCCACTGTACTTTGAGTGCTTATCCTATGCCAGGTATTGTGCTGTGGATTTTAGTTATATCATTAAATCTTCAGAACAACCCTATAAGGTAGGACTATTATTATTGTCCTTAGTTTTTAAGTGGGAAAAATGAATCTCATAGAGGGTATATAATTTGTCCTAATCCACATAGCTACTGAGGAATGGAATCCAGGATTCATACCCAGGAAAACTAAATCCAGATCCCCCCTCAGCCCAGTCTTTACCACAATATGCCCTGACTGGTTGACATTATTCCATATGAAAAATCCAGATCTGTGCTCTTCAATATGATAGCCACTAATCACGTATAGATACTTACATTTATATTGGAATTAATTAAAACAAATTTAAAATTTTAGTTCTCCAGTCATACCAGCTACCTACCATGTGCTCATAAGACACTGGCTTGTGGCTATAATATTGAATGGTGCAGATAACATGCCTATCATCACAGAGTCTCTTAGAGAGTACTGATCTAGATAATTCAGGTCCTAATCTGGATTTCCTTATAGCCTGAATTATCTGTCTCTGTAGATATGGGCAAAGTGAAAGAGATACATATTTAAGAAGAAATGACTGAATTTATCATTTTGTCTCATAAATTTCACATTTATAAACAAACATTTGAGAGGAAAATGTGGGTATTCCTTGAATACTATCTCTGAAATCACCAATTTATTATCATGTCCTCTTTATATCCTTATTTGTTGTTATATGAATGGTGAAATCATGTCAGACATATAATATCAGTTCTATAGAGTCAATGCCTGATGTTAGTACAGCTTGCCCTACATGGCATCTATTAGTCCTTTCAAAATTATAATGGCAAAACTTGCTGTTTATTCTTTTCAGTATTATGCAGTGAATGTTTTGACAACGGTGAAAATAAAATGAGAAACACAAAGATGCATATTGGTGTGTAGAAGCTAAATACAATTGCTTCTAATCTTTATCCTTTGCTCTTATAAATTTATAGTAAATACTGAAAAATGAGTACTTAGAAAAGAAACGGGAGTCATCTGTAGATTCGATATATACTCAAATGCAAAATCCTATCCTTTAGAATCATCAGTAGTTACTTCACAACCTTTGTGGTAAAAGTATTCAGTCTCATTAAATCTCACCAGCTTTCACTGAAAAAGCCCAGTGGCTTTGCCTATTTGAAAATGCTTAATTAAAAGAATGCTCTGGTAGTTGGCAAGGGAAAGAGCAACCAGAATGACTTAATATACTGCTGCCTACAATTAAGCCCATTTTCCTTTTTTCAAAGGTGAAAGGAGAAACTTTTAACTTAAAAAGCAACACTTTCCTGTAATTTGAATATCTATTCTTTGTGTACCTAAGAAAACATATTCAGAAGGTAAATTTGCAAACACCTTGGTTATTTTAATTTTGAAAAAAAAAATGACAGATTTCTTCTAGTTAGCATCACAGTTAAGCTAGTGAGTTTCCTACCTGTATTCCTTCTGAATTAAAGAGCTCCAACTGAAAGTAATAAAATGTCATATTAAGGAAGCATATATTTTCACCTTTGTATACAGAAGTTCTTCTTAGCACTATCAGGTATTCAAGAAAAAAAATAGATTTGCATTTCAATCAAATAACATCAGCCATGGGACAGAACAGACATGATCTTTCAAAGTTCCATTTAAGTGCACCTCTGAGATAAAAGGTGGCTTGTGACAATTTTCTATACCCTGTGTTGCATCGTCTATTTTGAGGTACTATAGGAAATCCAAAAATATGCTTTGTCATTATAATGCCCACACCTCTGAACTGGTTAAAAAAATGGCAAACATTCTAAGGCAGATATAGTAATTACAGTCTTAATTTGAAAAAAATCAAGAAATTTAGGATTGGAAGAGATAGTTAACATCATTAAGATGACTCCTTTTGAGAGAAAAGAAAATGTAACCCCGGAGAACTTAGTATTGACCTTGGCTATGGTGGCTCAGACGGTAAAGAATCCACCTGCAATGCAGGAGACCCAGGGTTCAATCCCCGGGTCCAGAAGATCCTCTGGAGAAGGGAATGGCAACCCACTTCAGTATTCTTGCCTGGAGAATTCCAGAAGAGCCTGGTGGGCCACAGTCAATGGGGTCGTAGAGTCAGACGCAACTGAGAGACTAACACTTTCACTTTCATGCAGGTCAATCCTTGCAAGATGAAATCTGGCAGTAGAGTTCAGCTCTAAGATTAATTGTGGAACTTTGGCTGAGTCCTTTTCACTTTTCCTGGACCTCTGTTTCCTTCTGCATAAAAATAAATATTAAAACTCCTTTCAAGATCCTATGATCTATGGATGATTTCATGTTATTTACCAAAGGTTAATCAGCTAGTTCATATTTTAGCAGATTCTACTTACTAAAAGACTGAGTTAGCCAGAATATATTGTTATTTTTATTACTGTTGTTGTTGTTATTCTTATTAATTTAGCTTGCAGGAAAACCCAGGCAAGCTAGTATATGTATATATGTGTACTCAGTTGTGTCTATTTGTGGCCCCATGGACTGTAGCCCACCAGGCTCCTCTCCCCAAGGAATTTTCCAGGCCATAATACTGGAGTGGGGTGCCATTTCCTACTCCAGGGGATCTTCCTGACCCAGGGACCAAACCCACATTTCTTGTGTCTCTTGAATTGGCAGGTGGATTCTTTACCACTAGTGCCACCTAGGAAGCCCTGCAAGCTAGTATAAGGAATTCAATTTTTAAAATGGCTTCCAGGAAATAGTTTTAGGTCAAACTTCAGTCTCAGACATTTTAATTTTTCATCTCTTGCTCTGGAGAGTGAGTGCTAATATGCACAGTGATGACCATGAAATCCTGAATGATCATAAAATGCAGTAAAATGCAACTCTGTAGACTAGATTGTACTCACTTGAGTTGAAAATTTGCCTTGTACATTTAAAAATAAATTTTCAACAAGGATTAAAAACAGTAAAAATGCTTTCTGCTCAACTTTTGGTTAGACAGTTCAATTACCTACAATATCCTATTCCCAAAGCATATCAGTTAATCAAGATTTTACCGTGCATTCTTTGAACTAGCTAGTAAGTTAATTAATTGAAGCAAGTGAATCGTTTGGCCTGGCTAGATGTCTGCACTGATGTGCTTGCTTGGATTTTATTGTTCGGTTTAGTAAAGAGCAAGTTTCATGAACAGTGGCATATGTAGGTTTGACTAAGGCAAAGACACTTTGTAGATGGTGAGCATGGTCAGGCCTTCGCAGAAGTGGTTGAAATTGCTGGTGCTACAATTATCCAGTTTCCCAGCCAACTCAATCAATGATACTGGGGCCCTTTACTACTTCTTGGACCAGTTGTTAGTTCTTTTCTCTGGCCTCATTTCCTCTGCCAAGTCATAATCTAGCTCCCTCGATTTAGCAGCTATCCCTTGCAGTGAACAATAGGAACTCTATTGTGGGGAAGGAACTGAGGCTTTTCATCATTGCATCTCTAGCACAGAATGCAAATCTAGCACATAGTACATGTTTCATAAATGACAATGGAACAGGAAGTGAGACTTATTTTTGACTAATAGGTTGCATTTTCAGGGCCAGGTTTGGAGTTATCTTATATTAGATCCCACCAACCAATTTTAGCCAAGATGAAACAGCATGTTATCTGCATGTATTTGGAAACGTCTTTCTTTCTTTCGCTCCCTCTGCTGTCAGTAAGAGAAAATTGGCCAACTTTTTGATAACAGACTTAGTGACAAAACAACAATAAATAATCTTTAATATTTAGACATGACAGAGATTCAGTTAAATTTGTTAACTGAGTATGTAGGAAACAAAGGCAGCTTATAAAACAAAAATAGAGACATTTTGCAGATATTTTTATCCTTTGTTCTAAAACAAAACAAACCCCCAAATTTATCACTCAGAGTTAAATCAGTTTAGACAATAAATATTCATTGGAAGCACTGATACTGAAGCTCCAATACTTTGGTCACCTCATGCAAAGAACTGACTCATTGGAAAAGACCCTGATGCTGGGAAAGATTGAAAAAGGAGGAGGCAACAGAGGATGAGATGGTTGGATGGCATCACCGACTTGATGGACATGAATTTGAGCAACCTCTGGGAGTTGGTGATCAACAGGGGAGCCTGGCATGCTGCAGTCCATGGGGTCCCAAAGAGTAGAACATGACTGAGTGAATGAACTGGACTGAGATGATCACAGTGACAAAGTGGAGAAGGTGTAGACACTGAAGGGAAAAAGTTTGACACACTAAAGGAATCATTTTCTCCCGAATATGAGCATAACTCAATACCAAGTGAGGGAGCTGTGATGTCAGTTTGTACGATGAAAGTCAAATATTTTAATGAGGATAATCATGCAGGCGGTTTCTGTCTAATTACTTTAAAGTTTAAAAATGCAAGAGTAGGATCAAGTCCATTTTATATCCAAATGTAATCCTGACAACCAGGAGCAAAGATACTGTAAATTGCTGGCAGATAATTATGAACTGTTGTCTGCTTCAGAGGTAAATGCAAATGTGTATGTTAGGGACATACTTCATTACAGTCTGCTGATTGACCAAAAACTGAGGTGCTGGAAATGCTCGTCATGTTGGAAGAGCTTGCTTTCTACTTCTTTACTGAGTAAAGGGGAAGAATCTGTTTTAATATCAGCCACAATGTTGGCTGGATGGTTCACCCGATGGTACACAATGATAATAGTCTCTTGCCTCCATCAGAAGTACATAAGCTAGGTCCTTTGGCCAGCAGAATTCATAGTTCATCTCTGAGGGCTTAATGGTTCCATCTTTGATCTCTGTGCCAGAGCATCTACTCAAGGAATTGGCTGTGTGTGTCTTCGTTTTGGCCTTCCCAGGTGGCACAGTGATAAAGAATCCACCTGCCAATGCAGGAGACACAAGAGACATGAGTTAAATCCCTAGGTTGGGAAGATCCCTGGAGTAGGAAATGGCAATCCACTCCAGTATTCTTGCCTGGAAAGTTTCATGGACTAAGGAAGCTGGCAGGCTACAATCCATGGGGTCTCAAAGAGTTGGACACGACTGAGCACAGAACACACACTCATCTTCATTTTATACTTACCAAACACATTGCAACTAAATCCTGAGAAACCTTCAATTTGTTTCATGGAAAGTGTTCAATAATGTTCTGCTTCAGCTGTTCTGACAAAGGTTTGGAGCCTCTTGGCCTGAATGACTACTAAATAGTTGTAAACTTTCTCCATCAGTCACCTGTCAGCCACTTTCCTTTGAGTCAAAGGGATTGCAAACCTGTTGAGTTTCTAAAACCTACCGGCTATATGTACTGAAACTGTAAGTCAGGAAAGCATTTGAAATGATTTAGATGTAGTCTTCTGGAAACAAAGCTATGTTTGTTTCTATTGTCCTTTGTTCTAAAACAAAACAAACCCCCAAATTTATCACTCAGAATTAAATCAGTTTAGACAATAACTATTCATTGGAAGCACTGATACTGAAGCTCCAATACTTTGGTCACCTCATGCAAAGAACTGACTCACTGGAAAAGACCCTGATGCTGGGAAAGATTGAAGGTAGGAGGAGGCAACAGAGGATGAGATGGTTGGATGGCATCACCGACTTGATGGACATGAATTTGAGCAACCTCTGGGAGTTGGTGATCAACAGGGGATCAACAGAAAAGCTATGAAGATGAAATAGGCAGCTCAATATACTAATATAATTTGATTGGAAAAAAATGAAACAAAATTAAAACTTGTTAGTAATGGAAAAAATGGCCCCTTGAGAACATCAAGCTCAACTTAAATAGATAGGTCAAATAGAGAGGTAAGGGTCTGAGAGTTCGAATGACACATGCTTGGAGACAATACTGTTTGGTTTTTATTTTGACATAAAATGGAACTTCTCTTGGTCTTCCTAGGTGGCATAGTGGTAAAGAATCCCCCTGCCAATGCAGGAGATGCAGGGGACATGGCTTCAATCTCTGGGTTGGGAAGATCCCCTGGAGGAGGAAGTGGCAACCCACTTCAGTATTCTTGCCTGGGAAATCCCATGGACAGAGGAGCCTGGTGGACTACAAAGAGTTGGACACAACTGAGCACACACACACACAGAACTTTTCTAACAGAATTTAATGAAAACTGGTGGTTATAAAAATGGCTCCTAGGTGGTTGGAGACCAGATCTCATGCTATCATGAGTATATGAATTGCTTTCTATCATACTCATATAAATATCTCTTACTGACATCTCATCCTAAAAATGGTTGAGCATCCCTTTCTGTTCTTTGCTAGTCTAATAAGTGGTTAGGGTATGGAGGAGCAGGGAGTCAGGACTAAAGCTATTTGGTAAAAATCAAAGAGCAGGAATGTGGCCTCAAGAGAATAACCTACTGTCAGTCTTGGATAAGAGCTAGAACTGATGAGTATGAAGGACGTTTCAAAAAATTAAATAGACTCTTAGTGTTCAAATACCGAAAAATGCTATCCCTTTTACATAAAATGCTGTCAGCAGGGTTGTGCTGCCATTGTTGTTTGAAGACATTTTTTTCCCTATACTTTGTTTTAATTTAATTGATGTTTTACAAGTTGCAGCGATTAAGGTCTACTGCATAGAATATTCCCTAAGGCAGGAGTTGTATTAAATTTGGTAATTGTGATAGGGTACTTAGCTGTTAAAAGGTGATTCCTTTTTAGGTTAGTCTGGGTTTTTGTGTCTCCTTCTCCTTCCCTCCCTTTTCAACACTGGAGGGAAGTTCCCTGAGGTGGTTTTCAGATTAGCATTGCTTTTACCCATGGGGTGAAAGGTTGGAATTAGCTGAACAGTACAAGTTACTTGGTGGGAGAGTCAAGGAACACAGATGAAGGGAGGTGTGGAGACTTTGAATGGGAGGCCGGCTGAAATGAATTGGCATAGAAACATGAAAGATTGAAAGTACTGAACACTGATGCCAAAATTTCTCTCTCTGCCTCCATTCTCTTTTTTAAAAATTATTTATTTATTTTTGGCTATGCTAGGTCTTCACTGCTATGCATGGACTTTCTCTTGTTTTGTCGAGTGGGGACTACTCTCTAGTTGTGGTGTACGGGCTTCTTATCATGGTGGCTTCTGTTGTTGAGCATGGGTTCTAGGGCATGAGGACTTCCAAAGTTGTAGCCTGTGGGCTCTCCTAACCTAGGGTACAGGCTCAGTTGCTCCCTGGCATGTGGAATCTTCCTGGACCAGGTATTAAACCCAAGTCTCCTGCATTGACAGGCAGACTCTCATCCAGTGTACAATCGGGAGTCTTCTGCCCGCATTCTTGAAAGTTGATCTTGTCTTTGTTTCTCCCTAGTACTTCAGTGAGGCAACTGCCTTTGTCCTGATCCCAGAACATGTCTTCATCAGTTTCCCAAGCAATCTTGCCGTCTACCACATCCAACCCTTGTTGCCTATTCATTTTTAACCACTTTATATCCAAAATTATGCTTGATTTCCTGAGTAAGTGTTCCTGGAAGCAAAACATTCTAGTACTAACTGTGATACTGAGTAAACTCAAATGTGTCTAGGAGCAGCTGCTGACGTTTTAACTGGAAAACATGGTTGAAAGGAGCAGAACAAGTAGATTTTATCAGTTATATAAATGTCTGGACTAACCAGTCCCATGGAAATGTATTTTTGATTGGTGTCTTTGGGTAATGAAACTCATCAAGGACCAACTTAGATTTAATAAATACTAATGTGGCTTATTGGAGGAACTTGAGAACCCTCAAATCTGTATACTCAAATGGTCAGTGTTATAATGGTGGGCAGCCTTTCCTTTGATACCATGACTCCCTCTTTCCCCTTCAAAGTACATTTTAATTAGCTTTTATTAAATATGCTTCAGCCTAAAGAAGGAAAATTAGGAAAAGGTATAAAAGTAGCACTGGCAGTATTACAGTGAACTTTGCTTGAAAGCTAAAGCAAGGAGGCAGTAGAGTTCTAAACGACAGGTCCAAACTCTCCCTTCCCAGAGTCCTCTTTGAAATGCTGTGTTAATGTGCTATTTCTTTAAATATTTACCATATTTAAACCATTTTCTAGATCAGAAGAGCTGTCAGAAGGGCACTTTAATAACTTTGCACTTGGGGTAAATTGGAAGGATTGGTTACTGATGAATTTAAAAGGAATACCAGTTTGGTAAGTTCAGGTTTCAGTATTTCAAAGAAAGTTAGAAATTGCCTCACATGGTCACCAATTTCTAAACCAATGGTTTTTAACAGGGATATCTATGAAATTTTTAAATGCAGGCAAATACATATACACATAGACAGAAACATGCACACACATATACTCAAACTATAGAGACACTTTTCACCCAAACTTTCTCTTCACTTGAGGTTCAGATTCCATAGGTCTGGAATAGAATCTAAGTATCTGCATAGGACATTCTGCTATAAAGCCAATATTGAAAACCCATACCCCAGATATTTACATTTGCTCTGGAGTTTGATGCCAGCTGGATGCTTTATTGTGTAACAGATTTATTTAACAAATAGTTTGCCAAGCAGTGTTACAAGTGCCTTCAAATACTAACTCCTTTAATCGTCTCATATCAACCCTATGAGGTAGGTGCTGTTATCACCATTCCCATTTTGCAGATTAAGGTAAAGAGGGGGTCCTCAGGTGTTCAAACTTCTACCAATAATCTTCTATCAAAAGTAAAAAGGCACAAAAATTATATCCCACAGAAATATATTGATTATTCTTAAGTGTATGTCAAAGTCCTACAAACATTATAAAACAACTATATAAGATGATAACTTATGACATTAACCTGAGTGAGAGAAGACACATGGATCTGGTTTATGAATATTAAGAAGCACATAAATCAACTTTACTCTTTCCTAAAATGAAATGAATACCTAAACTTTATTCCAAGGGAGGGGAAGGGAAAAACAGGACACAAGTCAAACCCATGTGAGTATTCCAATGGTCATTTAAACATATGACTGCAATCTTCCCTTTTTGCATTTTTACAAATCAATAAAAACCCTGGCCTTCTTGATGACCTTGAAATGTATTCCTGTATTATCAATGTTATGACCAATGTTACCACCATATCTAGCAACATGAACTTCAAAAACGAGTACATAAATTCAGTCTTCTGTGTTTGTGAATCTCTTGTGCTTCGCTGACTTTCAAAACAGTCTTTTATCAGTAAGTTAGAGCAATGACTGAACCTAGGTCTCAGCCTCAACTCTGAGATAAATGAATGAGATCTATGTTCTTTCCCTCCTCACACCCTCAGTTTCTTCATCTGCAAGATGGATGGGTTTGCTTCAGATGCTCTCTCCAAAGTCTCTACCAGTATTAACGTTATTAAGAGCCATTGTTACAGGAAGTTCATGACTTCTATTTCTTCGGAGTAATAATATGTTCCTGCCTAACCCCTGGATCTATGAGTGAGCATTAATTAGAAAGAATGTAGTGCTCTATGGTGGGCAACTGACTTCTCTTACCTAGCAGAAATGAATCTGTCAACTTTCATTAGGTGTTGTCAGGCAACATCATGCTCAGTGATTGATTGCACCAGAACAAGTGTTAGGCTAACATTCAATTATTCCAGGGTTCTAAAGAGGAAGTGTATTCTACTCTTTAAATTCCTGAGAATTAGGAATACTGCAAAGCATGCAAAATGGTTGACCGGATGCAAGCAATGCATTTAGTGTTTCCATTTTGAGACTGTTGATGCTGCATCTGGTTTTACCATCTTTTAAAATTTGTCAAGGTAAGAAGAAAAAGTTTCTGGAAAGCCTTAATGTGGCAATCACCAATGATCCTCTTTGTGCTTTTAGCTGCATTACTCCTTTGATCTGTCCCCCAGGATAGAAGTAGGTGAGGAAAACCTCCTCCTAGGGAAAATGAATCAAGAAAGAGCCAGGTAGCAGTAGTGGTTAGGAAGGAGGAGGCTTGAAGTAATCATTTTTTTTTCTTCCAACAGGAGTTGAATTGTCAGAGCCTTTGCATTATCAGCTTTTCTACTTTAATCTAAAGGTTAAAAGCTATTGTTCTCATTGGAATTGATTTTCTGTTTCTTGCTTTACTCCATCAACCTTTTGGTGAGGAGCCATGGAATAATTCAGGATGTTCTCTCTAAGGTAACGAGCAAGTCAGCATGACTAGCCCTGCTCATTGGCTCCTTGCCTGGGTGATGAAGGATGCTTCATAACTCCTTTCACTGGGCATGGGGTGGCTTGTGATTTTCCTGATATGCTTGTTGTCTGGTTTTTCAAGAGCTGCTCTAACTGTGGCTTAGGAATCAAAGAGGACTGGAGAAGGCCAGGCTGAAGGGACTATTTCGCCCCTTGGAGGATGTGTGTATGCTCAATTACTTCAGTCATGTCCTACTCTTGGCAACCCCATGGACTGTAGCCCTCCAGGCTCCTCTATCCATGGGATTCTCCAGGCAAGAATACTGGAAGGGGTTGCCATTCCCTTCTCCAGGGGATCTTCTTGATCCAGGGATTGAACCTAGGTCTCCTGCATTGCAGATGGATTCTTTACCATCTAAGCCACCAGAGAAGCCCTTCTTAGAGGATATTATCTTACAAAAGCGCCTTACTATCTGGGAAAAAAATACGCTCCTCTTCCCCTGGCTTCAACAGAACCATTTTCTAGCCCACCATGCACCTCTGTCCATGGGATTTCCCAGGCAAGAATACTGGAGTGGGTTGCCACTTCCTCCTCTAGGAGATCTTCCTGACCCAGGGATTGAACCCCATGTCTACTGTGTATCCTGCATTGCAGGTATATTCTTTACCCAGTGAGCCATTGGGGAAGCCCAATTAATACTTTATTTGGTAGCAAATATTTGCTGTGTGCCAGACACTGAGGAAGCATCCAAGCAAAGTCCTTAGGTGAATATCCTCTACCATGAAGACCACCTGCCCTTACCCCTTCAGGCTTTTCTCTGTTGCTTAGAAAAGCTTCTCTTATGCTAAGACCTGAGAGTAATCTATTTCTCCTAAAGTTGCTTACTTTTAAAGAGAGTATTTTTGTGTTTTCTTAGATTTCAAAATAATAAATGTATTCACCTTTCAAACCACAAGAAAGTTTACAAAACATAACAGAAGTTCCCCCTTAACTTCCTATCCCATCCTCAATGATCTTATTTGCATCTTCCTTTCTCCCTTTCTGTGTATTTATGTGCATGTGTATATATAAGCCTATGTGATTTTTCTGTTTCCAGCAAAACTTTTTGCCATGTGGAAAATATTATAAATCTGTACTACTCAGTATGGTAGCTCTTAGCTCCATTTGGCTGTTGAGTACTTGAAATGTACCTAGTGTGCCTCAGGAACTGAGTTTTTAATTTTAAGTAGTTTCAATTGGTTTAAATTTAATAGCCATATGTGGCCATTGGCTATTACTGTACAGTGCAAATCCAGATAATAGGAATCAGGAACTCAGAAAAGAAAGCAACACCAAAGTGAGGAACATGCCTCTCGGTACTGGGATATCAGTGTGTTCCTTGAGATGCATTATCTTGCTTAATCTTCACAACCCCATGAGATCAGTTCTATTAACAGATCTAAGAAGCAAGTCTCAGAGAGATTAGATAACTTATCCAAGACAGAAAGCATTAGAGGGTGGATTCAAACCTAGACAATCTAGCTCCAGAATGTACCTCCCTGAGCTGAAGCACATGGTGAACCATGCGGTTAAATTCAAATGGCAAGAGCTTTAGCATAGACAAAGCTAGGTTTGAATCTTGATCTTGCCACTTACTGGACTCCTTAACTGTGTGACACTGGGTAAGTCATTGAGCCTCCTTGATTCTTGGTATCAAATCAGTAAAGTGAGACTCATGATTCTTTCTCTCCCATCATCCATGGGGCATGTCTGTCTTCACTTTAAGACAGAGCAACATGCTTTCCCCTCTTCCATCTTCCTTATCAGCAATATTTATTTGCCTTTGGGAGATGACTGCCTATAATTGGGGTTATGGTTAAGGCCCATGAAACAGATACAAATTAAGTGAGTTTTACATAGAATAAAATTAAGCATGTGCATTGGTCTTTGTGGACCAGACCTTGCTAGCATGGAATGCTAGCAGCTAAGATAACTGAGAATTTATCCATATCTCAAATGAGACTCTTGAGAATACCTTGGACAGCAAGGAGATCAAACCAGCCAATCCTAAAGGAAATCAATCCAGATATTCATTGGAAGGACCTATGCTGAAGCTGAAGTTCCAATACTTTGGCCACCTGATGTGAAGAGCCAACTCATTTGAAAAGACTTTGTTGCTGGGAAAGAATTAGGGCAGGAGGAGAAGTGTTTGACAGAGGATGAGATGGTGGATAGCATCATGGACTCAATGGACATGTGTTTGATCAAACTCCAGGAAATAGTGAAGGACAGGGAAGCCTGGCGTGCTGTAGTTCATGGGATCACAAAGAGTTCAACATGACTTAGTGACTGAACAACAACAAGTGAGACAAAAGGAATCTCCTGAACTACCTCACTGAGTATAAGGCTAAAGGCAGGGAGCAGTTTTGTTTGCTAGAGATGAGTTTGTTAACACTTAAGATTTATAGTCAGACTATGGATCAAGTCTCAGTTCTACTGTTTACTATTTGTGTGGACTTCACAAAAGCCAGCTACTCTATTTATTAGTTTCCTCATCTATAAAATAGGAGTAATAATAGTACCAACCTCCTACCTCATTGTATTATGAGGATTTGTGAAAAGTTTATGGTAAATACTTAGGTCCTAACACACGGTACATGGCTACTACCATTTTCACTTCTATCAACAGCAGCAACTTCAGTGGCTCATTCATCAGTACCACCACCAGGCCATGTAGATGCTGAGGACTTAGGTTCTCATCTCAACTCTGCAACACCCTTGGAGACACAGGGCAATTTCAGAAACCCCATGTGCTTCAGATGTTTACTTTGCTAAGCAGGATAATGAAAATGTCCTACATGGTTGCTGTGATAATTAATTAGAAACATCTAACAAATCTCTTGCATACCTAGAACATACGGATCCAGCTACTTCAAAGATTTTTCTTTTTAGAGTACCTGCTAAAGTACTTCAGATAGTTTCTTTTTGATATACTGGGAGTGTCCAGACTTTAGCCTAGATTTCATGAAATATCCGGTTTCTTTACTGGGCCATCTTTCCACTTAGCCTCACCCCCAATTATATAATGTCATGAAGCATTTGAGGAAATAAAATATTTAAAGCCTATTTCCTTGAGATTCAGTACTGAGATTGCTTTTGTATTTTTGAATCTCCAATAACTTTCTTAGCTCTGAAAGAAAGGTAGGCACTTCTGACTATGTGGTTTATGAACCTTGTCATGGTTCATTTGGAGTAGTGTGTTTTTGTATTAATAACACGTCTGAAACACATGCTTGTAACATACTCTACTTCATGATTCTTTCTCTGAGATCTACTAGAAATGTCAGTCTGTTTACAGGGAGGTGTTAAATGTTAGCATAATATTTATGAAACTCTTCCAGGAAGGAATACTGTGTAAATCATAACATCAATCTAAATGGTCAGTCACTATTTAAAAAGAAATTCTACTGGAAAACAGTTGATTTACAATATAGTGTTAGTTGGTCAATCACTATTAATTCAGGCTAATTGTAGGAGAGACCAGTCTGAACTGGTGAGGAATCTAAACAGTAGATTAATGTGTGAAAAGGAGTGTTGGGTAGTTTGTGATGAGTAAGAATCATGCTGGGCCTGCTTTAATGAAAGATAAGATCCACTTGTAATTGTAATCACTGTAATAATGGGATGGAATTAAAGTATTTGAAAGCACAGTTTTGTCTATTAAGTAGTTAGAATATTCCTCCAGCATTTCTGTTTATACCATTAATTTGCTTAGTAAAGCCTTTCTTCAGGGATAATACAAGCTCAGCTTAAGCCCAGCCTGTGTCCAAATGATCAGAAAACTCGAGTTTATGAGGTCCATATTAATGAGGACTTATTACAATAATAAATCAAAAAAGAGTAAAACTTATAGAAGGCTCTAGGTTATGATGTCTTTTATTTTATTTAATTGATTTTTTTCTTATTATAAATTTCACCTTCAGTGCACACTACATGTGATGTTAGGATTAGAATAGTCCCCTGGAAACCCAGAAATAACTGTATACTTTAAAACCCATTTGAGACCCATTTATTAGTGCCAGTTAATCTCTAGTGAATATAACATCAGTAAAATAATTAGATAATATGAAAATGTTAAATTTTATTGCTAATCTTAAATTCTGCTTTAAGGTAAAGAAAAACCTTAATATTATGGCTAAAGAGTCAAGTCACACTAGATTAGCATTCTAAACTCTAAAACCTTTTTCAGTCTGGCTAAAGAAGAGGAAATATATAGAACTGAATGTACAAAATTTTACAACAAGTACATAGATAAACTAAATTTTAAGATAGTGAACTGCCTCCCCATTATTCTAATTCTCTGCATTCTTCTTCTCCAACCCTCCCAATTCTAATATGCCCAGTGGTCTTCCACCAGGTTCTTCCACCAGGTCTTCTAGGTTCTTCTCAATCCTTGTCTCCAGGCTACTTATCTGTAACTCCACTTTGTTTTCAAGATTTTGGATCATTTTTACTATCATTATTCTGAATTCTTTTTCAGGTAGACTCCCTATCTCCTCCTTTTTTGTTTGGTTTGGTGGGCATTTATCCTGTTCTTTTACCTGCTTGGTTTTTCTCTGTCTTTTCATCTTGTTTAAATTGCTGTGTATGGGGTGGCCTTTCTGTATTCTGGCGGTTTGTGGTTCCTCTTTATTGTGGAGGTTCCTCGCTATGGGTGGGGTTGGATGAGTGGCTTGTCAAGGTTTCCTTGTTAGGGAAGCTTGCATAGGTGTTCTGGTGGGTGGAGCTGGATTTCTTCTCTATGGAGTGCAATGAAGTGTCCAGTAGTGAGTTTTGAGATATCTATGGGTTTGGTGTGATTTTGGGCAGCCTGTATATTGAAGCTCAGGGCTGTGTTCCTATGTTGCTGGAGAATTTGTGTGGTATGTCTTGCTCTGGAACTTGTTGGCTCTTGGGTGGAGCTTGGTTTCAGTGTAGGTATGGAGGCTTTTGGATGATCTCTTGTCAATTAATGTTCCCTGGAGTCAGGAGTTCTCTGGTGTTCTCAGGCTTTGGGCTTAAGCACCCTGCCTCTGGTTTTCAGTCTTATTCTTACAGTAGCCTCAAGACTTCTCCATCCATACAGCACTGATGATAAAACTTCTAGGTTAATGGTGAAAAGATTCTCCACAGTGAGGGGCACCCAGAGAGGTTCACAGAGTTACATGGGGAAGAGAAGAGAGAGGAAGGAGATAGAGGTGACCAGGAGGAGAAGAGAGGGAATCAAAAGGGGAGAGAGCAATCTAGCGAGTAAACCATTCCCTATGTGCTCTCCACAGCCTGGAACCCTCAGAGAGGTTCATGGAATTACATAGAGAAAAGAAGAGGGAGGAAGGAGATAGAGGTGAGTGGGAGGAGAAAAGGGGGAATCAAAAGGAGAGAGATGGATCTAGGCAGTACTCTGTTCCCTAAGTGTTCTCCACAGCCTGGAACACACAGAGAGATTCACAGAGTTGAGTAGAGAAGAGAAAGGGGAGGGAGGAGATAGAGGTGACCTGGGGGAGAAAAAGGAGAGTCAAAAGGGGAGAGAGTAATCATGCCAGTAATCACACTTCTAAGTAAAAATGGGTACAGAAGACTGCATTCTTAAATGTACAAATGGCTAACAAATACCTTAAAGCAAAGATTAAAAATCTAGAGTAGAGGTTAGACTCTCAAAAATACAATATTAAAAAAAAAAACAAGATCACAAAATGTATAAGAAATATATATAAAGTTTGCTTTAAAAATAGGGTCTTTTTTTGCAAGGTAATAGTAGGTTGTCAAAATGAAATTTAAAGGAGTAAGAGAGGACTTTAAAAAAATTAAAAATTAAGAAAAATGATAATAGTAAAAACATATCTAGGAATTTCTCTGGAGCTGTTGTGGGCCATGTGGGGTCAGTTCAGTTTCAGATAGTTCCTTGTTCCAGCTTATACTTCTCAAGATCTATAGGCCCCTTCCTATGTAGTCGGTGTTAACTACAGGGACTTTAATCTGTTGCACCTGTCACTTCCAATGCTGTTCCCTCTGTTTATTTGGCTTCTTCCATTTGCAGGTCTCTTCAGTGTCTAATTCCCACCTTGACACAAGGAGGCGAAGGTGGTCTCTTGTTTAGACCCACTTGTTCAGTCCTGCCGTGGGGAGGGAGGAACACTGCAAACAAATATCACTGGCGTGTGTGGGGAGTGCTTGCGGTGTCTCAGCCACCGTGGGTTTGCCCCTGCTCACAGCGTGTGTGCTTTCCCAGTCTACCCTGCTCAGGCTCCAAGTTGCTCTGCAGGGAGCCAGCCCTGGGTTGCATGCACTTCCCGGGTCTAAGCCACTCAGGTTCAGATTCTCAGATACTCCACAAAGGCGCAGACTCGGTTGGGCCTGCATTTTGTGCCCTTCCCCGGTCTGAGCAGCTCAGGCAACCAGGTGCTTGGCAAGCACACTCTCCCCAGGCAGCGACTGCGTCTTATCACCTCCCCGGTCCCAGCCGCTTGGATACCTGTGTGGCAGCGGGCTTGCCCGTCTCTGGTGTGCCGTATGTCTCTCCTGAGGAGCTGATCTCTGGCTGTGACCCTCCCAGCAGATGTCAACCATCCAGAATCCCAGGAAGTCTTGGTTAGAAACTGGAAGCCTGTTCGCAGTTTGGTAGGGGATGCCGTCTCTGGGGCCGAGTTTGCCCCTTTCCGGCTCTGGCTGGCGCCCACCTGCCCCCTGCCTCCAGCAGGGGATGGGCTGGTCCGCAGCCTGCTAGCTCTCCTCTGGTATTCGCTCAGTCCTTTGTTCTGTGAGCGGCCCAGGAGTGCCTTCAGTTCAGTTCAGTTCAGTCGCTCAGTCGTGTCCGACTTTTTGAGACTCCATGAATCGCAGCATGCCAGGCCTCCCTGTCCATCACCAACTCCCAGAGTTTACTCAAACCCATGTCCATCGAGTCGGTGATGCCATCCAACCATCTCATCCTCTGTCGTCCCCTTCTCCTGCCCCCAATCCCTCCCAGCATCAGGGTAAGGGCTTTTCGTGGGATAGTTCTCTCTCTCTCTTTTTTTCCCTCTCTCTCTCTCTCTCTCTATCCCACAGATTAGGTTGCTAGCTCACATTAGCTCCCTCAGATTGCCCTCAGGGCATTCAGGCCCAGTCCTTAACCTAAGCAATGCAGCCCGCTCCTCCCCGTTCAGCCCTCGCTTGCTGGTGGCAGATGCAAGCATCTGGGGTACTTCTCTGCTGGGAGTTGTCATTAGGCACATAATCTGTGGGTTTTATTTATTTATTTATGTATTTATTTATTTATTTATTTTTCCTCCAGGTTATGTTGACCTCTGAGATTCCAAAACTCCCCACAGACCTGTCAGTCAGATGGTTTCCTGGTGTTTGGAAACTTCTCCTCTTTTAAGACTCCCTTCCCGGGATGGATCTCTATCCCTCTTTTGTCTCTCTTTTTATCTTTTATATTTTGTCCTACCTCCTTTCAAAGACAATGGGCTGCTTTTCTGGGTGCCTGGTGTCCTCTTCCAGCGTTCCAAAGTTGTTTTGTGAAATTTGCTCAGCGTTCAAATATTCTTTCGATGAATTTGTGGGGGAGAAAGTGGTCTCCCCATCCTATTCCTCCACCATCTTAGGACCACCTCCTCCAGCCACTCTTTAAGCATTTTACATTCAGTACTTCATTTAATTCTCACTTTTACAGATGATGAAATTGAGATTTACAAAGACTAAATGACTTGTCTAAGGTCCCACAGTGAGTAAGAAGACTCACTCTTATTTATTTAATTCCAAATGTCCAATCTCTTAACTGCTACTACTCTAGACTGCCTTCTTAGCTTTAGGAAAAATAGTAAGGGAAAACAATCTCTGAAAATGTTTTGAAAAAAGTCCTTAATGGTTGCTATCTCAAGTATTTATAGTTCATTGTTAGATTTTGCTGCTTTCTGTCTTATTGAAAAAGTAGAGGAAGAGGAGAGAGAGAGGGGGTAAGGTAGGTGAGGAAAAGAAGAGGTGAAAGAGGAAGAATAATTAACTCTCATTCTGGAGCCAACAGTTTTCCCTAGTCAGCCATCTAAATGGATAGCCTCCAAGCTTTTGTTGCTCTTTGCTGAGGTGTGTGCCACCCAAAGCTGAGGTGATATGGTAAAAAGGACATGACTATCTCCCAACTCCCTTCTGTGTTCATGCACAAATTCTTGGCCCAATCATTTGTGGCCAGGGTAGCAAAGTTGTTTTACCCAGCACAAGTAAAAGCAACTTAGTGGGAAAAAAAAAAAAAAAACAACCTTTGCAGAACACTTTTCTTAAAAGGTCAATAGACAACAGGCCTGGCAAGCCTCTGAGGTTACCTTAACTTCTCCTTGATCTTATTGAATACATATCTGTATGATTCTCCTAGAGATAAATCAGTTGATGAACAATATAATAAATGGACACAGCCTCCAGATGACTGGAAAAGTGTCATTGCCTTGGGTGTGAGAATTCTTCCAACCCCAAGAAGGTGCACTGAAATATTTGGCACTATACATTTGTTTATTCCACATTTCCAAAACCATTGGTGTCTCCTGGGTACACTCTGGGGTCTTTTGAGTTTCAAGTCCCATTTCTAATTAGCCTTGCATGAGTCAGATTCCCTGAATGTAAAAACTCCTTTGTTTCCTTTAAGATGAACCATAAGAGCTCAGGATCCAGCTGGTCCTAGACATTTAAGGGAACTATTCAACTCTGCTTTAGTGGCAATTGCCTTTCCTGGTTGAAAGCTCTGTTTTGCTCCCCAACTGTGTTTGTGTGTGACTTATATAAATTAGCTACCTTGGGAACCACAGATGATTTTAAGATACAAACTTTCACTTTATTAAAAGCATAAATGAGAAACACACCTTCTGAAACCAACCCGAAGTATGTACTCTGGCATTCACTTCCTGATCACAGTCTAGCTTTCTTCTCCAGCTGGAGCCAGCCCTTCAGCCAAGATGGTCTGGAGCTTATTGCCAGGACAGTTTGGTCTCAAAGATGCATCTGGCAGTGATCTTTTCCATAAGTGGTCTTTGAGTTTTACAATTTCTGGGTCACCTTCCTTCTGGTTCTCTTCTGTTTCTATACATGATACCAGACAAAGTCCATGCATGCAGGGATTGGCCTTAGAATAGGAAAAATCAAGTCATTGAACACTGGACCTTTGAACATGCCATCCTGGTTTGCCTAGGATTGTTCCAGGTTTAGCACTAAAAGTCCAATATCAAGAGAGACCCCTACATCTGAAGGAAACCAGGATAGTTGACAATCCTACTAGAATTTTCTTAGGCCATAGAGTACAAATAAAATAAAACTAGTCTTCAATGATCTGACTTCAGGTCCTTCCAGTGTCACTTATTATTATATTTAACCATATCCTCAGTTTTTCATAGTATTTATCAAGACTTTTATTCTATATTATTCTCTATGTTATTAGAGAGCAAGCCCGATGAGTGCTAGCATCATGTTTTCTTTATTCTTTTGCATCTCCAACAGTTAACACAATGCCTCACATGAAGTAAGCACTCAACACTTCCCTAAAGAAGGAATGAGTTAATAAATCATGTATTAGCACTAGCCCTCCATTTTCTCATTCATAATGGAACAATTAATTACTTCCAAGAATTGAGATGATGTATGTGTGAGACAAATACATATTTCATAAGTCAAACAAAAACACCATTGATGATGGTGATGATCATGTGTACTTCACTAAAAAAAATACCTACCTTTTACTGAGCAACATAGTGAGTTCTGGGCCATATCAATGTTTATTTTTTTTTTCAACCTTATAATCATCATTCAAATAGGAATACATAGCATTACACCCATTTTAAAAATAAGGAAATTAAGGTAACAAAGAATTATCAACAGCAACGTTAGGGGGTACAGTCCTTAAGACAACCCTCACTTGTGACACTAACTGCAAGTTTGGATGATTTCTAAAGCCATCCTCATATAAGATAATTCACTAGGAGGACTCACAAAACTTTCTGAAAGGTATATTCATAGTTATGGTTTATTACAGGGAAAGGACGTGCTTCCCAGGTGGTGGTAGTGGTAAAGAACCTGCCTGACAGTGCAGGAGACATAAGAGACATGGGTTTGATCCCTGGGTGGGGAAGCTACCCTGGAAGAGGGCTTGGAAGCACACTCTAGTATTTTTGCCTGGAGAATCCCATGGACAGAGGAGCCTGGTGGGCTACAGTCTATTGGGTTGCAAAGAGTCAGATATCACAGAAGCAACTTAGTGAGCACACAGGCGCAAGGAAAGGACACAAATGAAAATTAACTAAAGAAAGAAGCACATAGGTCAGAATCCAGGAGAAATGCCAAATGTGGAGTTTCCATTATTCTCTCTATGTAGAATCAGGACACATTACTATCTTGGCATTGATGTGTGACAGTATGTAGGGAGTATTACCAACCAGGAAAGCTCACTGAAGCCTCAGTGCTCAGAGTTTTTAATTGAGGCTTTATCTTATAAACATGACTGATTGATTGCCCACATGGTTCATTACAATTTACATGCTGACTGATACCAAAGTCCCAAATCTAAATCACATTGTTATTGTATGCTTAGCCATATAACTCCAGAAAGAATGAAGAGATGGAGCCAAAGCAAAAACAACACCCAGATGTGGATGTGACTGGTGATGGAAGTAAAGTCTGATGATGTAAAAAGCAATATTGCATAGGAACCTGGAATGTTAGGTCCATGAATCAAGGCAAATTGGAAGTGGTCAAACAGGAGATGGCCAGAGTGAACATTGACATTTTAGGAATCAGCAAACTAAAATGGACTGGAATGGGTGAATTTAACTCAAATGACCATTATATCTTCTACTGTGGGCAAGAATCCCTTAAAAGAAATGGAGTAGCCATCATAGTCAACAGAAGAGTCCAAAATGCAGTACCTGGATGCAATCTCAAAAAGGACAGAATGATCTCTGTTCATTTCCAAGGCAAACCATTCAAAATTACAGTTAGCTGAGTCTATGCCCCAACCAGTAATGCAGAAGAAGCTGAAGCTGAATGTTTTATGAAGACCTACAAGACCTTCTAGAACTAGTATCTGAAAAAGATGTCATTTTCATTATAGGGGACTGGAATGCAAAAGTAGGAAGTCAAGAGATACCTGGAGTAATGAGCAAGTTTGGACTTGGAGTACAAAACAAAGCAGGGCAAAGGCTAATAGAGTTTTGCCAACAGAATGCACTGGTCATAGCAAATGCCCTCTTCCAACAGCAGAAAAGAAGACTTTACAATGAACATCACCAGATGGTCAATACCGAAATCAGATTGATTATATTCTTTGCATACAAAGATGCAGAAGCTCTATACAGTCAGCAAAAACAAGACTGGGAGCTAACTATGGCTCAGATCATGAACTCCTAATTGTCAAGTTCAGGCTTAAATTGATGAAAGTAGGGAAAACCACTAGACCATTCAGGTATGACCTAAACCAAATCCCTTACAATTATACAGTGGACATGACAAATAGATTCAAGGGATTAGATCTGATAGAGTGCCTGAAGAACTATGGATGGAGGTTCAAGACATTGTATAGGAGGCAGTGACCAAGACCATCCCCAAGCAAAAGAAATGCAAAAAGGCAAAATGGTTGTCTGAGGAGGTGTTACAAATAGCTGAGAAAAGAACAGAAGCTAAAGGCAGAGGAGAAAAGGAAAGATATACCCATTTGAATGCAGAGTTCCAAAGAATAGCAAGGAGAGATAAGAAAGCCTTCCTCAGCTATCAATGCAAAGAAATAGAGGAAAACAACAAAATGGGAAAGACTAGAGATCTCTTCAAGAAAAGTAGAGATACCAAGGGAACATTTCATGCAAAGATGGGCACAGTAATGACAGAAATGGTATGGACCTAACAGAAGCATAAATCAGATTGTGATTTCTGATTATTATTAAGAAGATATTAAGAATAGGTGAGAAGAATATACAGAATAAATATACAAAAAAGATCTTTGTGACCCAGGTAACAATGATGGTGTGATCACTCACCTAGAGCTAGACATCCTCGAATGCAAAGTCAAGTAGGCCTTAGGAAGCATCACTACAAACAAAGCTAGTGGAGATGATGGAATTCCAGCTGAGCTATTTCAGATCCTAAAATATGATGCTGTGAAAGTGCTGCACTCAATATGCCAGCAAATTTGGAAAACTCAGCAGTGGCCACAGGACTGGAAAGGGTCAGTTTTTGTTCCAATCCCAAAGAAGGGCAATGCCGAAGAATGTTCAGAGTACCACACAATTGCACTCATCTCAGACACTAGCAAAGTAATGCTCAAAATTCTCTATGCCAGGCTTCAACAGTATGTGAACTGTGAATTTCCATATGTTCAAGCTGGATTTAGAAAAGGCAGAGGAACAATTTGTTGACAATCAAATTGCCAACAGCCGTTGCATCATCGAAAAAACAAAAGAGTTAAACACCTATTTCTGCTTTATTGACTATTCCAAAGCCTTTGACTGTGTGGATCAAAACAAACTGTGGAAAATTCTTAAAGAGATGGAATACCGGACCACCCGACCTGCCTCCTGAGAAATCTGTATGAAAGTCAAGAAGCAGCAATTAGAACTGGACAGGGAATAACAGACTGGTTCCAAATTGGTGTACGTCAAGGCTGTATATTGTCACCCTACTTATTTAACTTATATGGAGAGTACATCATGAGAAATGCTGGGTTGGATGAAGCACAAGCTGCAATCAAGATTGTTGGAAGAAATATCAATAACCTCAGATATGCAGATGACACCACCCTATGTCAGAAAGCGAAAAAGAACTAAAGAGCCTTTAGTGAAAGTGAAAGAGGAGAGTGAAAAAGTTGGCTTAATGCTCCACATTCGGAAAACTAAGATCATGGCATCTGGTCCCATCACTTCATGGCAAATAGATGGGGAAACAGTGGCTGACTTTATTTTTCTGGGCTCTGAAATCACTGCAGATGGTGACTGCAGCCATGAAATTAAAAGACACTTGCTCCTTGGAAGAAAAGTTATCACCAACCCAGACAGCATATTAAAAAGCAGAGACATTACTTTGCCAACAAATGTCCGGCTAGTCAAAGCTATGGTTTTTCCAGTATTATGTATGGATGTGAGAGTTGGACTATTAAGAAAACTGAGCACTGAAGAATTGATGCTTTTGGACTGTGGTGTTGGAGAAAACTCTTGAGAGTCCCTTGGACTTCAGGGAGATCCAACCAGTCCATCCTAGAGGAAATCAGTCCTGAATATTCATTGGCAAGACTGATGCTGAAGCTGAAACTCCAATACTTTGGCTACCTGGTCCAAAAAACTGACTCATTTGAAAAGACGTTGATGCTGGGAAAGATTGAGAAGGGGATGACAGAGGATGAGATGGTTGAATGGCATCACTGACTCGATGGACATGAGTTTGAGCAATCTCTGGGAGCTGGTGATGGACAGGGAAGCCTGGAGTGCTGCAACCCATGGTGTTGCAAAGAATCAGACATCATTGTGTGACTGAAGTGAACTGAACTGAGCTCAAAGACCCTGAGGCAAAGTAAGAATATCTTCCAAGAACTGAAGGAAAATGCCAGATCTCTTTTTTTTAAAGAAGCTTAGATTTTCTACTACAGAGAGATTCAGAGACGTGAATCAGCTTGTTAGAGGTTGCAGACCTAGTACTTGTAAACTCTATTCAACCTCCCTCTAGTACCCATGCTTTTATTTTCCATTATATTCCTTGTGTTTCTGACAAATGATTGCATTTTAGTGTACTATAAAATGCTGTGTAGTTTTATTCATAGATCAAAGAAGGTCTTGACTATAGGTTAAAAATGGATAGAAATCTACTCCTCCATCTAACTTTTCCCTCCCACTGTTCTGCTTGAACTCTAACCGAGGTCTACACTGGGAGAAATGTAACGTGATTGAAGGATACTCCTATTTCACTAACCTTCTCTTTTGTTACTCAGACTCATAAATACACATATACACATACACATGCTCAAGTACACACACACACACACACACACACACACACACACACACACACACCCTCTTTTCACAGTGGGCTATATACTAACCTCCACTCTTGTTGCTTGGACTCATAAATACACACATACACATACGCATGCTCAAGTATGTCTGCACCCACAGCCCCCTTCACACACACGCACACACTTGTTCCCACAGTGGGCTATATGCTATATTCTCCATTGCCTAAATTCAGGAAATTCCCTCTTTTTTGTTAAATAAAAGTTGAAAATTCTTCCCAGGGTCATTTAAAAAAAATATGAAGCTTTTGAACATAGAACAATCATGAAGACAAATTAGTATTCAGTATCCTTTGAGGAAATTTAAGAAACGGGTTTGTGAACTTATATTATCTTCCTGGATCTCCTAAAATCACAATACAGTCAGTGATCCCATTCAACTGTGTGGTCCTAGGGGCTGAAATGTTTGTTTGTGTGTGTACGCTCGTGCATGCATGCTTTGTTGTGTCAAATTCTTTGCAACCCCATGGACTATAACCCACCAGGCTCCTCTCTCCATGAATTTTTTTGTTGTTGTTGTTTTTTGTTTGTTTGTTTGTTTTTTCTCCATGAATTTTTCTGAGCAAGAATACTGGAACAGCTTTGCCATTTCCTCCTCCAGAGGATCTTCCTGACCCAGGATTCGAACCTGCATCTCTTGCAACTCCTGCACTGGCAGGTAGATTCTTTACCACTGTGCCACCTGGGAAGCCCAGGGGCTGGAGAAAGGAGAGGAAAAATGGTAAATATGAAGAAGAGAGATAAATAGGGAAGGAAGACAGGAGACACACTCTGAAACTCTGAAATAATCTGCACCTGTTCAGAAGTGGGGAAACAGAATTCAAAGGTCCACATCACACAGAAGGGCAACCAAAGCTTAACTAAACCAGAGCAAACTTGGGATAGATTTAACAAAATGAAGGTAGGGAGTTTGATATGTTTTGCCCGATGTCCGAATCCCCGAGCAGGAAGAGAGAAGGCTTCCAAGACAATGCAACTCACAAAAGGGAAGTTTATTGCTGACTCGAGTCAGGGCTCCTGCCACATCCAACGCAGTGGTGCAGGGTCAGAGAGCCCTGAGCCCAAGCTGTTACCCAAATTTATAGGGTATGCATAAGCGGTTGGTAGCTGGCTTAAGCGGATTGGTTACATGTTTGCAAAGCAATTTTATTGGTACAAACTTTCGCGGGCTTTTTTCAAACTTGGGTGTTCGCGGGCTTTTCAGCTTTCCCTTTGTTTCTTACTGGGCACGTATTGATTGGCTGGCTCCAGGTTGCCTGATGGGGGTAGGGAATCTTACCATTTCGGGGGAAGCCGAAACTTAGGTCCAGGCCGCCTGTCATGGTGTTAGCCCTGGCAGCCTCACATGATACACCCCAATATTTTGTATATCTTTCTAATAGAAGGGGGAAAATAACACAAAATGCAGCTAATTTATTGCAGAAGCTATCAGTAGAAACAACTCTAGCCTTACAGCCAGGTACACCAGAGTTTAAATCCCAGACATTCTAATAGCTATGTGACCACAGAAAAATTATATACCTTCTCTAACCTTCAGTGTCTTCACCTGTTCAATTAGTGCTAGCAATAGAACAAGTCTCATAGGACGTTTACAGTGAGTGATTAAATAAGTGTTTAGCATAATGTCTTGCACAAGGCAGACATTCAATAAATGTGAGTTATAATAATGATGGTGATGATATGTATTGTTTTTATCTAAAAGTTGGAGATAACTGTCCTGGCTATCATAGTGTTATGGCAACATTTCTTGTTATACCAAATGTGAAAATACCACAAAGTGCATTACCAGGTCTTTGAGTTCTGTGTTGCCTTTAATCCTTATTTGACAGTGTTCAATAGTCCATGAAAGGCTGATGAGTGTAGTATGTACTGAGCCATCCCTTATGATGTGATGAAAACATTAGCAAAGCTTTGCTGTCCTGCTCAATGCAATGGAAACATCTTATATCATGGGAGTCATACATACAGATTTGAATCCTAGATATGCCACTTTGAAGTTGTATGACCTACACATTTTCCTAGAGAAAATGTAAAATGCTTAAACTGTCTGAGACTCAGTATTTTTTCTGTAAAACAGGGGTAATAGTACATATCTTGTAATTTATAGAAATTTATTTATGAAAATGAATGCCTTTGAACAGCTAAAAAGGGGAAAAAAAGGCTATGACGTATCACAGTGTATCGCTTTCTTTTGCCCTCAGTGTTCCCAGAAGCTAAAGAATGAGCATTTTCTTTAACAAATAAACAATAGATACAATGGAGAAGGAAATGACAACCCATTCCAGTATTCTTGCCTGGGAAGCCCATGGACAGAGGAGCCTGGTCAGATACCATCCATGAAGTCAGAAAGTTTGGGACATGACTGAGCACAAGCATGACAGAAACCACTCATGCAGATACATAATGTGTATATGTATAAAAATATATATACATACACTGGAAAGACTCTTTATCCCCATTGAATGATGTTTGCCCCCCTAGTTAAAATCAACTGACCATAGATGTATGTGTTTTTTCCTAGGCTCTCAGTTCTATTCCATTGATCTATATGTCTATAGTCATGCCACTATCACATTGTGAAAGTGAAAGTGTTAGTTGCTCAGTCCTGTCCAACTCTTTGTGACCCCATGAATTGTAGCCCACCAGGCTCCTCTGTCCATGGGATTCTCCAGGCAAGCGGGTTACTGGAGTGGGTTGCCTTTCCCTTCTCCAGGGGATCTTCCTGACCCAGGGATCAAACCCAGGTCTCCTGCATTGCATGTGAACTCTTTACCATCTAACCCACCAGGGAAACCCACTACACTGTAGCTTCATAGTAAGCTTTGAAATCAGAAAGTGTGAATCCTCAAAACTTGTTCATTAAAAAAAATTATTTTCTTTATTCAGAGCCCCTTGTAATTCCTCAAGAATTTTCAAATTAACCTTTCTGCAAAAATAAGGGGAGTTGGAATTTTGATAGGTAATGCGTTGAGTCTGCATATCAGCTTGAAAAGTATTGTTATCTTAAGTCTTCCAATTATTTTCATTTATGTCAGTCTTTTGAAATTTCTTTAAATGAAGTTTTACAGTATTCAGTGTATAATTCTTACACTTCCTTGGTTAAAAGTGTTCCTAAGGATTTTGTTTTTCATGCTACTACTGATGAGATTTTTTTCTCAATTTTGTTTTCACATCATTCATTGCTATTGCATATTGATCTTGCACCTTGCAACATTGATAAATATGTTAGTTATCTCTAATAAATTTTTAGTGGATTCATACCATAATTTCTGTATAGAAGATCATATCATCTGAAAGTAGTTTTATTTATTTACCAATCTGGTTATTTGATTTCATTTTTTTGCCCCATTGCCCAGTTATTACCCTGTACCTCCAATAAAATGTTTAAAGGAAATAGAAAGTGTAGGCATTCTTACCTTGTTCTTGACATTCATGGAAAACTTTTTAGCTTTTCACCATTAAATATTCTCCTAGCACTGTTTTTTCATAGATTACTTTTATCAGAATGAGGAAATTCCTTTGTATTCTTAGTTTATTGAGTGTTTCTTTTTTTTTTTATCATGAAAGGGTATTGAGGTTTGCAAATGTTTTTTCTGTGTCTGTTGAGATGATCATGTGGGTTTTTTCTCTTTATTCTATTCATGTTACAAAAATACAGCAGTCAAGACTGAGTGATCCTGGCATGAGAATAGACAAAAAGATTAATGGAATAAATTTGAGAGTCCAGAATAAAGTCCATATATCTACGGACAATTGATTTTTGATAAGGTTGCTAAAACCATTCAATGAGGAATAAATAGCGTTTTTAATAAATGGCATTAGAACAACTGGATATCCACATGTGAAAACTTGAATTTGGACACCTATCTCACACCATATATAAAACTTTAACCTCAAAATACACACTCACACACATATGATATCAACTAAAACTATAAGACTCATAGTAGAAAACATAGGTGTAAATCTTTGTGACCTTGGATTAGGCAGTAGATTTTATGTGTGAAACCTAAACACAAGCAACCAAAGAAATGGTAGATAAATTAGGCTTCACCAAAAATGTACAACTTCTGTGTGAACAAAGGATGCAATTTAAAAAAAAAACTCACATAATGGGAAGAAAAAACTGCAAGTCATATATCTGGGCTATATCAAGAACTCTTACAAATCAACAAAAGATAACCCAGTTTTGAGAGGGCAAGGGCATAATGATAAGGGAGAATGGCATTGAAACATGTAAATTATCATATGTGAAACGAATTGCCAGTCTAGGTTCGATGCATGATACAGGGTGCTTGGGGCTGGTGCACTGGGATAACCCAGAGAGATGGGATTGGGAGGGAAGTGGGAGGGGGATTCAGGATGGGGAACACATATACACCCATGGTGGATTCATGTCAATGTATGGCAAAACCAATACAATATTGTAAAGTAAAAATAAATAAATAAAACTGAAAAAGAAAAAGAAAAAAAAAAGGGCAAAGGATTTGAATACACATTTCTCCAAAGAAGATACACTAATGGTCGATAAGCGCTTGAAAAGATGCTAAGTGCATGAAAAGATGCTCAATATTCAGCTCAGTTCAGTCACTCAGTAATGTCCGACTCTTTGCGACCCTATGGACTGCAGCACGCCAGGCCTCCCGGTCTTTCACCAACTCCCGGAGTTTACTCAATATTATCAGTTACCAAAACCACTATGAGATACCATTTCACATCACTTAGAATGGCTATAATTAATTTTAAAAAAGAAAAAAATAGAGAATTCCTTGCCAGTCCAGTGGTCAGGACTCTTTGGGCTCACTGCCATATCAGAGTTCGGTTCCTGGTTAGAAAACTAATAATATGGAGCCCGTTATATAGAGTGAAGTAAGCCAGAAAGATAAACACCAATACAGTATACTAACACATATATATGAAATTTTAAAAGATGGTAATGGTAACCCTATATTCAGGACAGAAAAAGAGACATAGATGTATAGAACAGACTTTTGGACTCTGTGGGAGAAGGCGAGGGTGGGATGAACTGAGAGAATAGCATTGAAACATGTATATTATCAAGTGTGAAACAGATTGCCAGTCCAGGTTGGATGCACGAGACAAGTGTTCAGGGCTGGTACACTGGGATGACCCAGAGGGATGGGATGGGGAGGGAGGTGGGAGGGGGGTTCAGGATGGGGAACACATGTAAATCCATGGCTGATTCATGTCAATGTATGGCAAAAACCACTACAATATTGTAAAGTAATTAGCCTCCAACTAATAAAATTAAAAGAAAAAAAAAGAGAAAAAAAACTAAAATCCCACAAGCTACATAGCACAGTCAAAAAATTTTTTTAATAAAAAAATAGCAAGTATTTGTGAGAATATGGAGAAATTAGAAACCTAATGTATTGCTGATAGGAAAATGAAATGGTACAGCCATTATGGTTTGGCAATTCCTCAAAAAGCTAAACCTATAGTTACTATATGACCCAGAAATTACACTCTAGATATATACTCAGGAGAAATGAAAGTGTATATCAATGCAAACACCCATATATAAATATTCACATCAACATTATTCATAAGAGTCAAAAAGTGGAAATAACACAAATGCCCTGATGAACAGGAAAAAAATGTGTTGTGTTCACACTGTATAATGTTATTCAGTCATAAAAAGGAATGGAAGACTGATACATGGTACATGTGGATGAACCTTGAAAACATAATACTAAGTGAAAGTAAGGCACAAAACGCCACATATTGTATGATTCCTTTTATATGACACGTTCAGAATACTCAGTGCATGAGACAGGGTGTAGAGCAATAGTTGCCAGGGTTTGAGAAGGAAAGGGAAAATAGGGAGTGACTGCTTAACGCATGTGGGGTTTCTTTTGGGGGTGATGGAAATGTTTTGGAATTAGAAAGTGGTGAGGATTTCACAGTCTAATGAATATACTAAAACTACTGAGTTTTACATTTTAAACTGGCACATTTTATAGTTTGTGAATTATAGATCAATAAAAAGTTAGTTTTGAATCTTAGCTATTAAAAAAAATTAAATCCTGCTTTAAGTTAGACAAAATATGTGTGTGTGTGTGTGTGTCTGTGCACATGCGTGCATATGTGTGCATGCTCAGTTGCTCAGTCATGTCTGACTCTGTGACTCCATGGACTGCAGCCCACCAGGCTCCTCTGTCCATGGAATTTCCCAGGCAAGAATACCAGAGCAGATTGCCATTTCATACTCCAGAGGATCTTCCCCACCGAAGATTAAACTCGGGTCTCTTGCATTTCCTGTGTTGGCAGGTAAACTTTTTACCACTGTGCCACCTGGGAAGCCCATGTGTGTGTGTGTGTGTGTGTGTGTGTGTGTGTGTGTGTGTGTGTGTATACACATACCCATGCAAACAGAACAAAATCTATCACATGTCCTATGTCAGGTGTTTCTCTGATACTTTAAGCTGCCCAGCCATTCATTCACAAGTTATAGCTTCTTAAAGTTGCAGGGATCCCCTGAGGATACTGGCCCAGGTCAGATGAAGATGCAAGAATGTCTTATTTCCTGGAGGGGCAATAGAGAGCAGAGTACAATGGTTGCGTACCTCCAGGGTGAACTGAGATGAAACCTTAGTAGCCTCAAGATTAAGTCACATTCAATTCCAGCTGGAATTGCTTATCTATTTACCCCCACTTCATAAAATTCCTCCACTTAAGATGACACAAAAGCCTATTTATTCAGTTGCACACACCCTTAAAATTTGGAAATTTGATATGCATATTTTGTCTGTTGTGTAGCAGTAATTAACTGTACTTGGAAAATGTCCCATTTTATGCTTCTCTGAATTCTCAGTGATCGTTTACTCTCCCCTAAATCAAACTACTTTCCCTTAGCATAATCATTCCCCTGCCTCACAACTGCCTCAATAGAAATAGAAGCACTGTAAAGAGGATTTCCAGTATAGCTTTTAGTATTGATGTGGCTGCGAGCTACAGAATTTCTGGTCTACCTGGAACTGTGGGAACCAGAGCTGGAAAGTGTACCCATCATATAAAGAACAGGGTTCATGTTTTGTTCCTTTTTTTTCCCCCCTAAGAATGGAATGCAAAGTTCATTCCAGAAGATAAGTGACAAATACTTTTTGAGATAGCATGTGATAGAAGTTTCTACAGAGCTTCCCTGGTGGCTGAGATGGTAAAGAATCTGCGTACAATGTGGGAGACCTGGGTTCAATACATGGACTTGATCCCTGGTTCAGGAAGAGCCCCTGGAGCAGGGCATGGCGACCCACTCCAGCATTCTTGCCTGAAGAATTCCATGGACAGAGGAGCCTGGTAGGCTACAGTCCCTGAAGTCACAAAGAGTTGAACACGACAGAGCAACTACATCTTCATGGGGATCCATGAGAGTCAAAATGTCCTTTTTAAGTTAAAAAAATGCCATTTTTAACTCTGAGTTTCAATGTTATCTTCCTCCTTAGTGTATGGTGTATCCACATATATCTTATAGAATTTTTATCTTTTAGTGGCCCTTTCAATTTCCTCCTTCTGCCTCCCTCCCTTCATTTCTATTTTTAATTTATCTTTGTCTATTTTCTATTCTGTTTCTTTGATAAAGCACAGTTTATAATTCTTTCATTTTTACTTTCTAGACAGATGTTTCTTTTTTTTATTTTGACATAACAACCAATCTTTTCCTTGCCTACAGATTATGTTGATAGGCTATTTTTTTTTGTTTGTTTTCATTTTATTTATTTATTTTTTAGACAGGCTTTTCAAAACTAGGTCTGCCTACTTCTCTTGATCACTCCCTTTCTTTCTGGCCTCACTAGTCTGCTCTCTGGTTTTACCTGTAATTCTTGGCTGGATTCCCCACTTAATCCTGCTACTGGTCACCTACCAGAAAAAATCCCCTTGGGGTTTCTTTCACTTTGAAACATTTTGTGTGTGTGTGTCTTGCCTCAGAGTCACAGAAATTTGGAGCCTAAGTAAAGGCAATATAGCTTCAAGTTCAGGGTGTCTTCCAGGGCACAGTTTGAAATGACTCCTAGAAAAACCTCTGATCATGTGTTCCCAAATATTTACATATATTTTGATCTGCAGGCCTTCCTTCTGCCATCTACACTTTGAAAGTAGAGTGCTTCATAAAGCATCAAACTGAATGCAAGAAAGTCAATAAGTAATCTGTGTGATAATTAATTAAGCTGCCAGAATGAATTACTGTTTCTTCCCCTCCTGATTTGGGTCAGAGTTGCATTTGATTTGGGAAGTTGTCCATTTTTAATTATGGTTTGTTCTGTGTTCTTTTGATGTGATTGGAATCAATGACTGACAAGAAAAATCACGTTATGGTAGAAAAATATGGGTAAGAGTAACATGGCAAAGGTGTAGTTTGAAAGAAGTTATTTCCAAGACAGGGCTGATATCAGGGTGAGGTAGAGGGGGAGAAAATTCTCTCTTCACATCTTTTGTCCAGGCCATGATGAAACCAACTGTGTTCTCTATGTATTGTTCTCAGTCTGTGTATATTCATTCAGAAAATATTTAGTGAGAAAATACACCGTGTCAGGCATTGTACAATAAATTAGGAAAGAAAGCTCAGTTGTGGCCGACTCTTTGCGATCCCATGGACTATACAGTCCATGGAATTCTCCAGGCCAGAATACTGGAGTGGGTAGCCTTTCCCTTCTCCAGGAGATCGTCCCAACCCAGGGATCAAACCCAGGTCTCCTACATTGTAGGCAGATTCTTTACCAGCTGAGCCACAAGGAAAGCACAAGAATACTGAAGTGGGTAGTCTATCCCTTCTCCAGTGAATTTTCCTGACCCAGGAATCGAACTGGGGTCTCCTGCATTGCAGGCAGATTCTTTACCAACTGAGCTGTCAGGGAAGCCCAACAAATTAGGGGTGCAACCATGTACATGAATGTTCTGACCCCTGAGAGAACTAATAGTCTAAAAAGAAAGACCAACATTAACAGTCATATACAGAATTCATTCATTATAATTTTAAGTTCTCCAACAATATATTTCATCTATCTGGATTTTTCTACAACTTTAAGATCGCTACTATTCAAAGTAAAACCTGAAAAATCTTGAAAGCTTTCTATGGCCTTCTGTACATCATAAAGACTAAATATATAAGTAAATAATGGATAAAATGATTCCCTCTCAAGGAAGTAGTGAGGAGCCTTAGATGACCCCAGTTTGGGGTCTAGAGTATCAGACAGCATGTTCTAACCAAAGAAAGTCTTCAGTAGTATAATGCAGCTAATTTCCTAATCCCAGTCTCAGCTTCCCTGATGTTTATCTTACTTAGTGAGACCAGACCTCATTGAACATGGCCTGAACACTAACTGGTAATAATGATCAAGAACAGGCTATTTTGGTAGTTAATGAATGCTGGAAGGGAGAGGTGGAGGTGATGACAGACCTAGTTCTCTGGCAGAGAGGCATTCTTTTAAAAAATATTTTTAATTGAAAGATAATTGCTTTACAATATTGTACTGATTTCTACCATACACCAACATGAATCAGTCATAGGTGTACATATGTCCCCTCTCCGTTGAACTTCTCTCTCAACTCCCACCCCATCCCACTACCCTAGGTTGTCACAGAGGACAAGGTTGAGCTCCCTGTGTCTTACAGCAAATTCCCACTGGCTATCTATTTTACACATGGTAATGGATTTGTTTCCATGCTACTGGCAGAATGGCATTCTTAACAGAAAGGATTTTTCTGAACTGCTTGGTGTTAAAGGTATCAAAAAGATGTAATTATGGAGGCTGGAGAGTTCAACAAGTGAACGGGTTCCTATTTATTCTGGGTGGTATAGGTATTAGCAGCCTGAAGGCAGGGGACATGGGGCAGAGCTCTTCAGGCATAAGATTCTGTGAAGTTTGACTTGCTGAGATGCTAGAAGAATGGCTGAATGCCAACTTCACTTTCCTTAAATGAACATCTAAAGAACACTTGCTGGTGCCAATTTATTTTTAGCTTTGTGGGCCTTCCTATGTATATGTCACATAGACAGAAAAATTACTTATATTTGATGCAAGGGTCTCAGCCTAAATGTGCTCATGGTTTTCATAACTCGATTTAGTGTAATTATACTCAACTTAGAGAATGAGTAACTGCCCCCTTTCTTTCCCCTATGGGCATGTGATTAGTTTGCTTCATAGTAAAAATGCCTTCAACACAGACCTAAGCTCCAATGGGCTCCCAGAATGTTAGGTTTTAAATCTGGATAGAGTTTATTTGGCACTATCTCACTAAACTTGGATAAGTCAAGTTTGAAAAGTAAGGTCTTTTCCTATCAGCAAGGGCAGGACAAGTCTAAAGTAAGCACAAGAGTTTACCTAGTATCTATGCCAGACTGATACCAAATGCTGGTTGACCAACACACCTTTGTGCCCGAGAATGCTACATTTTAATGATTAGCCCCATTTTAGAATAAGTAGCACATAGAGTCTTTCTGAGGTCTTTTGGGGATAACATTTGTGGGGGGATGCCTTGTGACTCCATTGCATATAAGCTATCATCAGTATCTACTTCATCTGGGCAATATCTATGATATGATATCTATGATATGATATCTATGATCTGAGGTATATTCAGATATTTGTATAATCAATATAATGCATATGTAAATGTATCTGTGGTTATCGGAGCATGACTGTATGTGGTGATAGTTGTCTTTTCCTCTAGTTCTGGCAATGACTGTGCCATTCCAACAGTCTTAGTGATCATGACCTTCTATCTAGTCTATCTGAAAACAATTAGGCATTACTGCTTAAGTGGTATGGTTAAGAAAAGGGTGGGTAGATGATTCAAAGAGCCAAATCAGGTTCTCTTTCTTTACTTTGTGAGACAGTGTACTGTGGTCACAAGCAACATGGACTCATGTGACCTGGGTTTGAATCATGGATTCACAGGTTACTAACCTCCCTATGTCTCAGTATACTCATCTATAAAATGGAGATTAATGATAGTACCAATCTCATAAGTAGTTGTGAGGATTAGGAAAATTAAACCATGTAAAATACTTAGTACAGTGCCTGAAACATTAATATCATTCAGTGAATGTTATTTGTTATTATCCTTCAAATAAAGCCCCCCTCCCACTTTTCACCCTCTTCAACACTGCGGTAATTCAAGTCACTTTCACCTTTTGCCTAAATTCATTCTCAGCAGTGTAACAAGTGTAATCTTAAAAGATAAATCCTATCAAGGTGTCTTCCTATTTAAAAGCTTCCAGTGGCTTCCCCATGATTTAGAATAAAACTAAAAGTTCTTTCCCTGGTCTACAGAGATTTAGGTGATCTGACCTATCCTCCCTCTTAGATCTCCTATTCTGGTGCTTCTCCCTTTCTCACTGAGCCCTGGCTCTGCTTGCCTGCTTGCTCTGAAATTGTACAAACACATTCTGCTTTATAGACTTTGCATAAGGTATTTCTTATGCTTGAGCAGTCTTCCCTTTGATCTTTATGTGACTTTGCTCTTTGTCATTTTGCCTCATTGAAGAGGCATTTTAGACCACCAACTCTGAAAGAACCACCTAGGCACTACCCACCCATCAGCCTGTTTAAATTTTTTTGCAGAGCATGTACCAATCTTATAGGTTTTTGTTTGTTTGTTTATAGTCTGTCTCCTCTTACCAGAATGTAATGTTTATGAGAACAGGGTTATTGTTCACTACTTTTTTCATTTCATATTTGTTTATTGAGTGCCTACTATGTACCAGGGTGTGTTCTATGGCCCTGGAGGTATTGCAGGAGACAATAGAGTAAAAATCACTGCTCTATTGAAGCTTATTTTTTAGTACGTTTAGACAGACAGTAAGAAAACAAATTGTAAACTATATCTATACAAGAGATGGAATAGCAGGAAAGGAGGGTAATGAATGCCCTATGATGGTAGTCGTGGTGATGGTGATGTGTGTGTGTGTGTGTGGCAGATTTTTAAAAGATTGTTAGGAAATGCCACAATGTTGTGAGAACATTTGAGAAAAGACATGAGAGTTGAGGGCTGGAGCCATCTGTATTTTTGGAGAAAGATAAAATATAAATACCCAGATATGGGACATGCAGAGTATATTCAAAGAATATCAAGGAACCCAGTGTGACTGTAGTGAAGTAAGTAGATGATCCTGTGAGTGATGGGAGGGGAGGCCATATCACATAGAGCATGGTAGGTCATGGTAAAGTCTCTGGATTTTCTCCCAAGTTACATGGAGTGCTAGTGGCTCAGTTTGAATATACAAGTTACATGGCTTTGGCTTGCTTCATAGCTCAGATGGTAAAGAATCTGCCTGCAATGGAGGAGATCCCAGTTTGATTCCTGGGTTGGAAATATCCACTGGAGAAGGGATGGCTACCCACTCCAGTATTCTTGGGCTTCCCTTGTGGCTCAGCTGGTAAAGAATATGCCTGCAATGTGGAATACCTGGGCTCAATCCCTGGGGACTGAACTTTCCTGGATAAGGGAAAGGCTACTCACACCAGTATTCTGGCCTGGAAAATTCCACAAGCAGTCCATGGGATCGCAAAGAGTCAGACACGACTGAGTGACCTTGACTTCACTTCACTTCAAAGTATCAAAAGAATCAAGTATAATTCTCACCTTTGTAAATAATTTTTGCTTCTTGGAAGTTTGCTGAATCTTGTCTTATTCTTCATATCCTAAAATTTCATCATGTCCTTTTTAGTTATGAGCATGCACCAAATATATGCATTTGTATATATGTGTGCACATGTGTACATGTGTCTGTGTTCAGCATTTATTGGTTCATCACTCTGGGCTTTACTAGAGATTTAGTTTGCAGTGATAAATCAGACAGACACAATCCATTTTTCTGGAATTTACATCTCAGTGGTTGAAGTTGACAAATATGCCAGAAAATAAATATGACAATAAAAAGTTGTGATAAATGTTATTGAATTTAATCTTCATACTTCAAGGCCTGGATGGATCCTACCACATTCTAGCACTTTTCTTTACTCAAAATGATCTTCAGTCTTCATTATTATATTTATTTTTTGCTTCCTACAGCTGTACTCAAAGACTTTAACTGCCTTGTTTACAGCTATATTTGCAGGGGCTTGCTCAGTGTTCAATAATTATTAGTTAGGTGATTGAATGGGTGAATTTTTATCTTCGTGTTATTTTAGCCTTGTTAAATGGGAAATACAGATGTTATTATACCCATCCTATAGATAAGGATATGAAGTTTTGGACTGGATATAAACTTAGGAATCAGAATAAAATAAAGACTCTCCTATTACTAATTATTATTATGCTTTATTGAATGCTTACTATACATAAGGCAATGTGCTAGTTTCCCTGTGTAGACTATGTTGTTGAATTCTCTGTACAATTCTGTGAAATACTATCATTACCCCTTTTTATATATGAGGAGTCTGAGGTTAAGTGACTCATTCAAGGTCACTCATCCAGGAAGTGACAGAGTCCAAAGTTAATTCCAATATCTGTTTTTAAAACCTCTGCTCTCTCTGCTACACCAAGGTGCTTATCTGGAGCTATGAAGGCTGCTTGAACTTTATCTGTACTGTAGGAGTATGACAAATAGTGGGTTTCTGGCTTTTTTCACTGCCATTTGGGCTCATTTTTTTAGTTCAGATATTATGGAGAAAGAAACAAGAACCAGAAAGAGGAAGTTGTTCAAGCTTACATAATCTCTTATTGATAGAGCTAAGGCCAGAACTAGAGCTCCTGAATTGCAGTTCAGTTTTTTTTTTTTTTTTTTTTTTTTTTTTTTACACAACAGTGCTATCTCCTCTGTTCTCTCAGTGACTTTCAAATTTAGCCCTTCCTAGAAAGGTTTGCTTTCTGAAAGGGGCTACAAATATTAAAGGCTCCTTGTATTTTTGGCACCTTGACCAGGATGATTATATATATCCATATCTGGGCAGTTTCCAATTCTGTACTTTCTGTCGAGGAGAAGAGAAATGGTGTGGGCAAAGTAGAAGGTAAGGTGTCCTCAGTCTGAAGACCTACCTTCAACTTCATAATCATGAAAATTAATAGCCAATTCATGGAAGAGACATAGTCAAGAAGATCCAAAATAAAAACCTATAAAGACAACTAGACAGAATGAGTTCACCGAAGTCTGACTAGTGAATAAGCAGCCTTTTTTTTAATTGGAGGATAATTACTTTACAATATTGTGATGGTTTTTGGCATACATCGACATGAATCAATCATGGGTGCACATTTGTCTCCAAATCCTGAACTCCCCACCCCATCCCTCTGGGTTGTCCCAGAGCACTGGCTTTGAGTGCCCTGCATCGAATTTACATTGGTCATCTATTTTACATATGGTGATATACATGTTTCAATGTTATTCTCTGAAATCATCCCACTGGTGAAATCATCCCACCCTTGTCTTCTCCCACCTAGTTCAAAAGTCTGTTTTTTATGTCTGTGTCTCTTTTGCTGCCTTGCATTTAGGGTTGTCATTACCATCATTCTAAATTCCATATATATGTGTTAATATACTGTATTGGTGTTTCTCTTTCTGACTTACTTCACTCTGTATATTAGGCTCTGGTTTCATCCACCTCATTAGAACTGACTCAAATGTGTTCCATTTTATGGCTGAGTAATATTCCATTGTGTATTTGTACCACAACTTCCTTATCCATTTTGTCTGCCAATGGCCATCTAGGTTGCTTCCATGTCCTGGTTATTTTAAACAGTGCTGCAATGAACATTGGGGTACATGTGTCTCTTACCATTCTGGTTTCCTTGGTGTGTCTGTCCAGCAATAGGATTGCTGGGTCATATGGCATTTCTATTTCCAGTTGTTTAGGAATCACCACGATGTTTTCCATTGTAGCTGTACTAGTTTGCATTACCACCAACAGTGTAAGACAGTTCCCCTTTCTCCACACCCTCTCCAGCATTTATTGTTTGTAGACATTTTCATGCCAGCCATTCAGACTGATGTGAGATGTTAGCTCATTGTGGTTTTGATTTGCATTTATCTAATAATGAGTGATGTTGAGCACCTTTTCAAGTGTTTATTAGGAATCTGTGTGTCTTCTTTGGAGAAATGACTGTTTGGTTCTTTTGCCCACTTTTTGATTGGGTTATTCATTTTTCTAGGATTGAACTACATGTGCTGCTTGTGTATTTTGGAGATTAATTCTTTGTCAATTGTTTCATTTGTATTATTTTCTCCCATTCTGAAGGCTGACTTTTCACCTTAGTTATAGTTTCCTTCATTGTGCAAAAACTGAAAAAGTTTAATTAGGTCAATTTGTTTATTTTTGTTTTTATTTCCATTACACTGATAGGTGGGTCATAGAGGATCTTGCTGTGATTTTTGTCAGAGTGTTTTGCCTATGTTTTTCTCTAAGAGTTTTATAATTTCTGGCCTTACATTTTGATCTTTAATCCATTTTAAATTTATTTTTGTGTATGGTGTTAGAAAGTGTTCTAGTTTCATTCAGGTGGTTGACCAGTTTTTGCAGCAACACTTGTTAAAGAGATTGTCTTTTCTCCATCGTATATTTTTGTCTCCTTTATCAAAGATAAAGTGTCCATAAGTGCGTGGATTTATCTCTGGGCTTTCTATTTTGTTCCATTGATCTATATTTCTGTCTTTCTGCCAGTACCATACTGTCATAAAGACTTTATGACTCTTTATGACAGTAGCTTTGTAGTATAGTCTGAAATCAGGAAGGTTGATTCCTCCAGTTCCATTCTTCTTTCTCAAGATATAAGCAGCCTCTTTATTGGTGCAGATTTGGGGGGCTTCAAAGCATGGAAGGCCAATCATTTTCTATTTCAAATATTTGTATATGACTTTTTTTAAATTTGAAAATATAAGAGTACCTGGGGTAAGGAAATATAGAAAGTTAATAGCACAAACCATTTGTCACCAGTTCATTTATCAGTGCAACCATCACATAGAAAAATTTAAAGAATGTAACATAGAAGAGCTAAATTTAGATTAGAGCAAGTATTTGTGGATAAGAGCTTGGCCTCTGGAGTCATTATACCTACATTTAAAACCTGGATCTTCCATCTGCTACCTTCACAGCCATGGAGGAGTCACTTTTCCTTTCTGAGCCTTAGTTACTCTATCTATAATATGGGGTGAATAATAGTATCTACAACCTAGGAGTTTTTTACTATTAAATGAGATTATATAAAGAAATATCTTAGAACAGCATCTGGCATAATAGTAAATGGTAGCAATAGCTGTTGTTATATAGGAGGCAAGATCAGAAAATTAAAGCATGTTTCCTTATATTATAAAATGTAATTCAATAAACATTTATTGTGCCCTCCTTCTAAACCAAGTACTGAACTAGGCACAGGAAAGAAGGCTGAGATGCATCCCCTGCCCTCAAGAATAGTCCAGTTTAAGAGGCTGCAGACTACCTGTAAAGTAATTTCTTTTCTCACTGAACATTTCCAACCACAGGCATTATTTGCCACTATTTATCTCCTTCTCTTTATTACTTAGCTATTCAGCACTCAGAATGTTAAAGCCCAGATGGTGTTAAGCTGCCTATTTTAGGGCTGGTTGTAAAAGTTCATTCTTTATCTTACATTTAATACAGTGTCTTAATGAGAAAACTGTTCACAAAGCATTTACAGTACTTAGTGGATACCTTGGGAAGGATATAAGAAGGAATGCAGCTATAGGGCTTTGGGGAAAGTTTCAGCCTTGAAATCAGAAAATTTGAGTTTGAGTCAGGGCTTTGCCGTTGACCGGTTGAGTGACCTTGGATGAGTCATTTAACATCTGTGTTTCTAAAACTGTTAAATGGACTAGCAAATGGAAAGCAGGTAGCTTCAAGAATTATCCTGTTATTCAGTCTTTCATTCATTAAGCATGAGTCAAAAGGATCTCTGCTTTAAATGAACTCATTTTCTTTGAGGGGGTGAAAAAAGGTATTCCATGAAAATGGAAATCAAAAGAAAACTGAAGTAGCAATATTTATATCAGAAAAAAATGTATTTTAAAAGAAAAGCTGTTAATAAGAGACAAAGAAAGACAGTTACATAATGATCATGGATCAATCCAAGAAGATCTAACAAATATATGCCCCTAACATAGGAGAATCTAAATATATAAGGCAAATATTAACAGACATAAAAGGAGAAATAGACAGCAAAAGAATAATAGTAAGGGACTTTAAGATCCCACTTATATCAATGGACAGATCATCCAGGCAGAAAATCAATAAAGAAAATATAGTCTTAAATGACACATGAGACCAAATAAATTTAATTTATATGTATATATGTATATACATGTGTATATATATATATGTATACATATGTATATACACGTACACATATACGGCATTTCACCTGAAATTGGCACAATACAATTTCTTCTTAAGTGCACATGGACCACTCTCCAGGATAGATCACATACTAGGGTGCAAAACAAGGTTTGGCAAATATAAGAAATTAAAATTATAATAAGCCATCTTTTCTGACCACAAAGCTATGAGGCTGGAAATCAACTACAAGAAAAAACTTCAAAGAACACAAAAATGTGGGAACTAAACAATATGCTACCAAACAACCAATAGATCAATGAAAAAGTCAAAGAGGAAATTAAAACAAAAAACATACCTAGAGACAAATGAAAATGAAAACATGATGATCCAAAACCTATGAGACAAAACAAAAGCAGTTCTAAGAGAGAAGTTTATAGGATACAAACTAAACTCCAGAAATATAAGACAATTCTCAAACAACCTAAATTTGCACCTAAAAGAACTAGAGAAAATAGAACAAATAAAACCTAAAGTTAGTAGAAAGAAAGAAATCATAAAGAACAGAGAAGAAATAAATGAAATAGAATCTAAAAAAAAATCAGTGACATGAAAATCTGGCTCTTTGAAAAGATCTAATTTTCTTTGAGTAGATTCAGAAACACATAAGAGTCATAATTTGCTTCCCATTCTCCTATCCCCTACCATGTCACCAAAATTTTATTTTTTTTCAAGTTTATCATTGACTTTATTGTCAATAAATCCTATGGTAATTTCCAGATCCTCATTTTATGTGACTTTTGAATAATATTCTACATACTTGGCCAGTTTCTCTTTGACACAATATTTTCCATACTTCTGTAGCACATTCTTCTAGTTTCCTTTAAAGCTGCTCTTCTCAGACTCTAGAGCCCCTCCTCTATTATCTACAAATTATATGACAGGGGTCCTCAAGTGTTAGTCTCTCAGTTGTGTCTGACGCTTTGTGACCCCATGGAGTGTGTAGCCCATCAGGCTCCTCTGTCAACTGACTTCTCCAGGCAAGAATACTGGAGTGGGTAGCCATTCCCTTCTCTAGGGGATCTTCCCAACCCAGGGATCAAACCCAAGTCTCCCACATTGCAGGCAGATTCTCTACTGTCTGAGCCACCAGGGAAGCCCATACTCATATATGTATACATTCTTTTCTTTATATCGGTCTACTCTCCCTAGGCTTCTATACTATTTGTACATAAAGGAGACCCAGATCTATTCATCTTTAGAGCAACTCTCCTCGGTTAGAGACCCACATAGCCAACTGCTTTGTCAGTTGTATCTGGATGTCCATATTCTACAAGTGTCTTAAACTCAAAATGTCCCAAGTTAAATCCATCAGGTAACCTCACTTCTGTAACACATTCAGCTACTCCTGTTTTTCCCATTTCAATAAAGGGTAAGACCATCTACCCATTATACCAGCCACATAGTTATCACCCTTGAGAGTATTCTTCTTCATCCTTCCCCAGGTCAGTGCTTCAGCAAGTTCTGTTGTTATTTACACCCAAACTTGCCTGCTCAGTTACTCAGTCTGTCCTGTAGTCCACCAGGCTCCTCTGTCTATGGCAAGAATACTGCAGTGGGTTGTCATTTCCTCCTCCAGAGGATCTTTCTGACCCAGGGATCAAACACATATCTCCAGCATTGTCAGGCAGATTCTTTACTGCTGAGCCACCTGGGAAGCCAAAACATATCTTGTCCATGTTAAAATCTCTTAATCTTCTCTGCCACCACCCTTGTCTAGGCCTCAGTTGTGTCTGTGCTAGATCACTAAGATAGTCTCTTAACTGAATCCAGCACATACACACTTTTTTCCAACCCAACGTCTATTTGCCTGAATGATGAATTGAATAATTTCATGTCTTTCTTTGAAACTCCTTAATAGATCTACATTGCCCTTAGAATAAAGACCCCAAATCATTAACTTGCCCTAATTTCATCATTTACCTTTCTCCCTACTGCTCTACCCTCCTCATTGTACAAACAATGGGCTTCCTGTCTCAGTGCTTTCATGCATGCTTTTTCTCTCTCTCCCTCACTTTTCAGGTTATAATTTAAGTATCATTTCTACCAGGAATCCTTCCCTAGCCAACCCTTGACCTAACAGGTTAGTCTACCTATTTTATGTTGAACTTGGCACTTTGCCTTTGTTCCCACTGAGCCCATTTCATTACATATTCAGTGTTTGTTCACTATATTAACAGTAAGTACATTGAGGGCAGGGATGGTGTATATCTTATTCACCACTAACAATAGTTAGTTAGTTAGTTAGGTTGCTCGGTCTTTTCTGATGCTTTGCGACCCCATGGACTGCAGCATGCCAGGCCTCCCTGTCCATCACCAACTCCTGGAGCTTGCTCAAACTCATGTCCATCGAGTCAGTGATGCCATCCAGCCATCTCATCCTCTGTTGTCCCCTTCTCCTCCTGCCTTCAATCTTTCCCAGCATCATGGTCTTTTCCAATGAGTCAGTTCTTCATATCAGCTGGCCAAAGTGTTGGAACCTCAGCTTCAGCATCAGTTCTTCCAATGAATATTCAGGACTTAATATTCAGGAGGACATTTTTCAAAAAGCAAAATGGTTGTCTGAGGAGGCCTTACAAATAGCTGAGAAAAGAAGAGAACTAAAGGCAAAGGAAAAGAGAAAAGATATACCCATCTGAATGCAGAGTTCCAAAGAATATCAAGGAGAGATAAGAAAGCCTTCCTCAGTGATTGATGCAAAGAAATAGAGGAAAACAGTAGAATGGGAAAGATTAGAGATCTCTTCAATTAAATTAGAGATACCAAGGGAATATTTCATGCAAAGTTGGACTCAATAAAGGACAGAAACAGTATGGACCTAACAGAAGCAGAAGATATTAAGAAGAGGTGGCAAGAATACACAGAAGAACCATACAAAAAAGATCTTAATGACCCAGATAACCATGATGGTGTGATCACTCACCTAGACTCAGATATCTTGGAGTGTGAAGTCAAGTGGGCCTTAGGAAGCATCACTACGAACAAAGCTAGTGGAGGTGATGGAATTCCAGTTGAGCTATTTCAGATCCTAAAAGATGATGCTGTTAAAGTGCTGCCCTCAATATGCTAGCAAATTGGGAAAGCTCACCAGTGGTCACAGGACTGGAAAAGTTCAGTTTTCATTCCAATCCCAAAGAAAGGCAATGCTGAAGAATGTTCAAACTGCCACACAATTGCACTCATCTCACACACTAGCAAATTAATGCTCAAATTTCTCCAAGCAAGGCTTCAACAGTACATGAACCGAGAACTTCCATATGTTCAAGCTGGATTTAGAAAAGACAGAGGAACCAAAATTCAAGTTGTCAACATCCGTTAGCTCTTCAAAAAAGCAAGAGAGTTCTAGAAAAACATCTACTTCTGCTTTATTGACTATGCCAAAGCTTTTGACTCTGTGGATCACAACCAACTGGAAAACTCTTAAAGAGATGGGAATACCAGACCAATTGCAATACCTGGCATATATGCAGATACTTGATAAAAATGAATCTAACACAAATGTACATAGCAACATCATTCATAATAGCCAAAGAATAGAAATTAACCACATGTCCTTCATCTTATGAATGGATAAAAATTTGTAGTATATCCATATAATGGAATATTATCTAACCATTTAAAGAATAAAGACTTGATTCATGGTACAGTGCAAATGAACCTTGAAAACACTATGAAAAATGAAATAAGCCAGTCACAAGAAAACACACAATGTATGGTTCTATTTAAGAAGAAATGTCCAAAATTGGCATATCCATAGAGATAAAAAGTAGATTAGTGTTTACCAGAGGCTAGATAAAGGGGGGAATATGAGTATGAGGTTATTTTTTTTTTCTAAAATTTAGATAGTGGTGATGGGCCTACAACTCTGTAAATATAATAAACACCACTGAAATGTATACTTTAAATGGGTGGGTTTATAGTATGTGAATTACATCTTGATAAAGTTCTTAAAAGTGCATGTGTATAATGTAAACCACATATCAATGTGAAATGATATAAACAACGTAAACTGACACTGAGTGATTTTTAGTTTGCTGGAGGGTGAAGAAACAGTAAATAATAAAGGTTCTTCTTAGGAATTACACCTATTTCAAGTATCTGTTTTTATTTACTTGGGACTTTGAAATGGGAGAGAGCAATCATCGGGATCTAAATTTGAAAAGAAACTCAGAGATTCTGTAATTCAACTGTTTCATTCTACATGTGAGTAAATAGAGGCAGAAAGGGAAAGTGACTGACCAAGTTCACACAGCAAATTAGTAACCAGGTCTATACTAAAATCCCTTATCTCTTGAATCTCATTTTAGGGTTCTTTCCATTATATACATCCAAATCATCCAAATCAGTCTCCTTAAGAGATTTCCCCAGAAGCCTCCCATGACAACTTCTTAGAAATTATTGTTCACCCCCATCTTCAAGGGAGGCTGAAAATTGTAGCTTCTGTTAGTAAGGAACCAAGGAAGAATGGACTTTGAGGAGGCAACTTGTAATTTCAGCCACAGATTGTTATTGCTGGAAATTTTGAATAAGCCAGTTTTTAGACCTAGGAGAATTCAGTGTTCTCTGAGGTACTACTGAAGTCAGCATCAACATTTCCAGTAGAGTGTGAATACAGTAGTCACACACTGAACTCTTTTCGTGATAAACATCTCTAGCACCAGACAGGCTCAGCAGTTCCTGAGTAAATTGCGTTTGGCAGGGACTGACTGCAAGGCATCACCAGCTCAAATGAATGCAACTTTATTTTTAAAAACATATCAAGATAACACTCGCTATCCTGGAATAAAGAGAGAAGGTGACAGACCCTTTTTGAATGGAAGTTGCAACCTGGAATGTAAAAGTCTCTCTTTTACATTCTTCAGAGACTTCTTGTTGCTTTTTTTTAAAAATGTAAAAATTCAAAATTGTCTTACATTGTTGTCTTACATGTCATGCAAAGAGCCGACTCACTGGAAAAGACCCTGATACTGGGAAAGACTGAAGGCAGGAGAAGGGGACGACAGAGGATGAAATGGTTGGATGGCATCACCGACTCAATGGACATGAATTTGAGCAAGCTCCGGGAGATGGTTAAGGACAGGGAAGCCTGGTGTGCTGCAGTCCATGGGGTCATAAAGCATTGGACACAACTGAGAAACTGAACAACGACAATCACAGTAGCTTACAGAAAAGAGTTGACAAAAACAGATATTATTTCGATTCAAAATTGTTCCAAAAATACAAAAAAAAAAAGTTCTAGAATGTTACAAAAATTGCCGGGATTTAAGTATTTTTAAACAGCCACTTTAATCTTAGCCATGGTAGTAGTCCTTCTAATAAATGATTGACAGCATTTTTCACATTTTTTCTCTTGTTTTCTCTATTTATTGGAGACAACCCCTCTAAAGTGAAATTGTATTAGGGAGGTCTAAGTTGCAGATGGTATAGTGGCCTCTTTTGTCTTGTAGTTCACAACAGTTTTCTCCCAAGAAATTGATGTTAATGGAGCTGAAAATAACTGGAAGCTTAAAGTCTAAAGGACAGAAAGGAAAGCGTGACTAGTTCTTTCTTGGATGTGGTATTGTCCAAAAGAAACCAGGTCTTCAGGGCCCCTTTTACTTTCTTTCTTTTTGTTTGTTTGTTTGTTTTTTCCCCTTTTACTTTCTTGACTTCGTTTCCTATCAACCCCAAGAGTCATGTAATATTGTCCATTTGCAAGGAAGAACGTGCAATGACAATTCCTCCAGATAAGTTAATTATCTGCCTTAGAGAATGCTTCAAGTTTCTTGATCTACTAATGATATTAGATAGCCTGGGTTGTTTTGAGGCATTTTAATGAATACCCATGCTGTAACGACAGTCTTCAGGAAAATATTTCTGACTTCTAATTAACTTGTAAAGTTTTCTTGGGTATTTTTTTTCTTGTTGTTGTTTTGAAACTGAGAATTAAACAAGGAAATTATATGGTAGGTAGTTAATGCATTCTTTCTGAATCTCTCTCTAGATGACAAATTAATGTCTGGTCTCATTTTTCATGCTCCCATGCATGAAAAGAAAGAAATTAAGACAGTGATGATATTTAACTCTTATAGGAGGAATTCATCTTTGACAGAATTATCTAGAGCTTTCCAACTCTGGCATCTATGTACTGAGCTACCTCTGGGCCAATGAAACAACTCAGACTCTGCCAAATGGAACCATTTAAATTTTAGTGATTCTGGACCCAAACCTTAATGTCTGTATCCACTGCATGAAGAGGACACCGTTTTCTGAAGCATATGGAATTCTATTACCCAGCAGCCTGGGACAAGTTAAATTAGTCTGTAGAAAATTTAACTGCAGGAGCACTCGCCTCTAGGAATACAATTAATTTTGTTTAAAGTGACAATATTGCTGTTCCTGGAGACTTTCCTTTTTTTTTTTTTCTTGCAACAGAACTTTGTTTAAAAAGAAGAGTGTTGACTGACTACATACATTTTTCTTGTTCTTTCCCAGAAAATAAATCACACATGCAAATATGCAAATATATACATATACTTAGCTAAATTTTGTTTGAACTTTCTAAGGGCTTTTCTGGACAATTAAAGTCGGAATTTTATAGGATAAAAAGAAAAATAAGACTTGAACTGGACTTATACTATTCTCTGTACTAATTAAAATGTCTCACATAAAGGCATTATGTGCATGCATGCTAAGTCGCTTCAGTCCTGTCCAACTCTACGACCCCATGGACTGTAACCCATCAGGCTCCTCTGTCCATGGGATTCTCCAGGCATAAATACTGGGGTGGGTTGCCATTTCCTTTTCCAAGGGGTCTTCCCAACCCAGGGATCGAACCCACATTTCATGTCTCATGCACTGGCAGGCAGGTTCTTTACCACTAGCACCACCTTTGAAGCCCAAAGACATTATATATAAAAGTAAATGGAAAAGTATATTAGTAAGATATTTGGGGGAAAGTAAGGTGTTTAAGTAAAAAGTGCAAGGTCATAGAGGGTTAGGATGGGCAAGGAGGTGGAAGGATGGTTTAGTAGGGGGGGGAGCCTATGTATACCTATGGCTGATTCATACTAATGTATGACAGAAATCATCACAATATTGTAGAGTAATTATCCTCCAATTAAAAATAATTTTTTAAAGCACAAGGTCACTGAATGTATATTAGCTGTCATATTATCTGTCAAGGGCCCTACTGGTCTCAGAACTACATTAGAAGTAGTGTTGAAAAGATTGCTAGGACTGCCTAATAGGTAAATAAAAGAAAAAGGCTGTCTGCACAGATTGCACCACTGGTAACAAAAGGCAAGGGTCTTAGAGCAAACCTTTCATCTGTTGCAGTTGGTATTGAGGCAGATGGTGTAATTATGTGCTGCTGCTGCTGCTAAGTCGCTTCAGTTGTGTCCGACTCTGTGCGACCCCATAGACGGCAGCCCACCAGGCTCCCTCGTTCCTGGGATTCTCCAAGCAAGAACACTGGAGTTGGTTGCCATTTCCTTCTCCAATGCATGAAAGTGAAAAGTGAAAGTGAAGTCACTCAGTCGTGTCCGACTCTTAGCGAGCCCATGGACTGCAGCCCACCAGGCTCCTCTGTTCATGGGATTTTCCAAGCAAGAGTACTGGAGTGGGATGCCATTGCCTTCTCTGTAATTATGTGCAGATGACACCAAATCTCTACTTAGAGTGCAGAGCTCTATTAGCAGTACGTTCTCCAGAGTCTGAATACCAGCAAATGGAAAATAAGCCTATCTACCTTGAAGGCGCACCATTGTTCCCTTGGGAAGCTTAATTAAGGATAGTGTTATGTTGTTGTGTGCTACTATTGGGCTCTATCCTTTGTAGCTCATTCTAAGTGGGAGTGACATTCTTCTCCTAGCCTCTTTCCTCTCTTCCACTACCATAAATAATAGCTTAAAGCATCTTTTTAAAATTTAAGTATGCTCTTGAAGATTTTTTTTAATCCTGTTTTCATTGCAGTGGTTTCTCTTGTTGTGGGGGATGGAACTCTAGGAATGAAGGCTTCAGTAGTTGAACAGCACTGAAGAGTAGCCCCCTCTGGCTACAACCAAAGAAAGCCTAATACCAGCAAGGAAGACCCAGCACAACCAAAATGGATAAATAGCAGGCTTCCCTTGTGCCTCAGCTGGTAAAGAGTCCGCCTGCAATGAGAGAGACCTGGGTTCAACCCCTGGGTTGGCAAGATCCTCTGGAGAAGGGAAAGACTACCCACTTCATTATTCTGGCCTAGAGAATTCCCATGGACTGTACGGTCCATGAGGTTGCAAAGAGTCAAACATGACTGAGCAACTTTCACTTTCACTTTAAAAGTGAAGTTTAAAAAAAATCTTACATAAAAAATACTTTTTTAAGCCAAAGTATTATTTTTCCACTATCAAGTTTTGTTTGTTTGTTTGTTTTGTTTTGGTGAGAAATTAGAGTTGTAGAGCAAAGGCATTAATGCCTTTCCTACTTTCTCAAGCTTGTGAAATATCCCCTATCTAGAACCCTGGTTTTTCTTGGCTAACTTAACACTGCTGACAAATGTACTGGTAGGACAACTTAAGCTTCACCTAGGTCTGGAGAATAATTGCCAAGATATTTCAGGAAACGTTTTTAAAAATTCAGTTTTTTTCCCTAAAGAGTGATCTGATAAAACTACATCTTCTAGAAACAATTGTTGCCAAGCATTTTAGGACTTCTAATTTGGTTAAATTTTTGCTGTGATACTTCATTTCTGTGTATCTCGGGTGTATCTGCTACATCACTATTCAGAACATTTTGTGTTTTGAAAGTAACAGATTAAAGAAAAAGGAATATGGCACTTTTCTTATAAATCAAGTACCAATGTAAAGATTCATCATCTTGGAGTCAAGCCTGGATTGTCCAGTTGTTTATGGGAAACTGATTTTGAGTGGCCTTGGCCTGCTGCTGCTTGAGGCAAGATTTTGGTTGGTGGCCAGAGTTTGAGGTTGGGCAGCAACAGTGAGAGTGCTGAATCCTAGCCACTTGATCACCAGGGAAAGTGACCAGTAGCAAGGCCCTGGCATGTCAGATGTGTAGAAAAGAATTTCCACATAGAGACAGAAAGTAGTGAAAAAAGTAAAGTGTTTTTTAGGGGGAAAAAAATGTACGTGTGGACAGATACATGGATGAGCTCAGAGAGAGAGAGAGTCACACCCTCTGTGGTAGTTTGAGTCACATTTATGGGGCATTTCTTCCAGGTTCTTTTTGACCAATCATTTTGCTTTGCCTGGTTCTGGGTCTTTATTTGATTTATCTCAGGGTCCTTCCATGTGTGCATGTACACCTTTTAGCCAAGATGGATTCTAGTGAGAAAGCCTGTGGATAGTTGCATCGCTTAATATGAGGGGATGCCCCCTCTCTTTTGACCTCTGTGTGCATATGTAGTGGGAGAGGTCTCCTTAACTTTGAGAATGAGGAATATGTGGTCTCTTATCTTTTACCTGGGTGGGGCCCAGCCTCCTCCATCATTCTTCTTTTATGGCATTTCTGTCCACAGGGGAGAATCTATTTAGCCTGGGGCCCATTTATCTCCTGTCAAAACCAGTGGGTTTGATCAAGGGTAAGAAGGGGGGACTGGCATAGTAGAGAGAATACAGAATTTTGTTTGGTGGGGGTTGGGGCTTTTCTGGAGGGGGGTTGTTAGAAACTTTCTTTTCCTGACATTTTTATTCTAATGGAACAGTAGTAACCCTTTGGGTTCAACTCTTAAATTGGAAAAATTGCCTTCCCAGAGTTGACATCATTAGGCACTCAGAACGTGACTGAACGGGCACTGGCCTTGAGATGGTACCATTCATTCCAACCATTTTATACTGCTCACAAGAGGGATTGATGGAGAGCAACCCAGTCACACTAACTGGATAAACAAGCCAAAATTTAAAGTTTTTTTGTTGAGGTCACTAACATCATTTAAGCACATGAAGTAAGTAACCCAGTTTCTACTTTGTAGAACTGTGTAAAGACTGAAATAAACTCTACTTTTAAACTTTTTTTCTGTTCATTGTTACCTGTCAGCCTTAAAGGAAGTATTGGACTCATAAACCTCAGCTAATATTAAAATGGAAATTCCAAAATAGTTGTTGAATCTGCCTAAATTCTCACCCCACTGTAGAAAACAAAAGTCTGTGTACTTTTGTACATATGTACTGTGTACTATATGTACTGTGGCTTATTCAAGAAAATATTTGAGGTGGCTTTATTCAACAATTTAAATAAGACCTTTGGTGATCCAAAACTAAAAAATAAAAACACCATGTGAGGAGTTAATCTGTTATGACTAAAGTCAAGGGCATCAGCCCCAGTAACTGAAGGAAGGCAATAGTGCAAACTGCCTCTGTCTGGCAACTGAGGTTGGTGAGATGAGAGAATAGAACAGCCCCAGGCAGATACTGGCCTTTTTTCTTGTCTCAGAGGCAGCTGGTAACACCAACTGAGTAACACACTTACTCCATTCACAAATGTGCAAGTAAATTGAAGCCAATTTCTGTTAGGACTAAATTTATTCCAAAGAAGTGGCTGAGACGACCAGCCTTTTACTCCTGTAGCTCTGTGGGTAAGTCTAAGAAAATAAAAAAAATAAAAAAAATTAAAAAAAAACAATCTAACCATACAATGGAATGGTAAAAAAGAAACAGAAAAACATATTACAAAGGCCTTAAAATCTCCATGGGCTTATATGCAATTTCTGTTATTCATCTGAAATATATTACTTTTCTTTTCTCCAGGCTTGGTGTTTCAATGTCAGCTGACTATTCCTATTTGGGGAACCTCACATACAGATAGGCATTCCCTTGTAACAGTGATGTTTGAGCACATTAGCAAATGTCCATCATGTGTGATAGTTCAAAAAAAAATGTGGTATTGAACCCTAATAAAAATGAAATACAAAAAGTTGATATGGATTGGTGGTTCTGTTATTCCGTTGTTACTGACAAGAAAGTAAATTTAAAATTCATGCTTTTATAGGTGAGTTACTGATACATTGGTTAGCTCAGCCAGTGTCCTGGGGACAGACCTTAGAGATATTAGTCTTGCAGAGAAACCAAGCTCTGTGTGGTTGTTACATTTCATAAGACCCACTTTGACTCATGATATAGCCAGGGTTTTAGCTACAAGCTCTGTCATAACAGGGTTCTATTGTGTCATACAGTTCAATAAATCAACTTGAACACTTGTGTCTCATGTTGGGGACAACTGTGTCTCGTGTCGGGGAAAATTTAAGCCAGGTTTCAAATAAATGAGGAAGCAAACAAGGAGAATTTTAATACAAATTGAGGCATATCTTTTTTCCTTAGCAATTATTTGACTGCAAGGAACAGAAACTGCCCCAAGCTCAGTGAAGGAAAAGAAAATGCATTTTAAAGGTAAAAGGAGCTTAATGGAACCCAGTCTCAGTGGGATTGGAAATTGTCAGGCAGTTCATCTACCCATTCTTGTTCTCTGTAGCCACATAATCTGTCATCTCTGCTTCTTTTGGTACTGCTGCTTCATCCTGACTTTGGCAGAATGTTTTTCAGCGCTCTCACAAGTCTGGTTATTAGTTTCTACTTTCCCATATCTCTAGCTCACCTGGGGCATTACCTCTTCTTCTCTCAAATGATTTTGACCTTACACTTCTGGTGTCCATCTTCTGACCTATAACTTTTGACCTATTTAGTCTTTGTTTCTCTTTGTTCAAATTCTAGAGAGAATTGGATTTGCTTTTGGTGGTCGAGGAATTGACTCACTCCACCTAGGAGTGTATGTATATCCATCTAGGCAGAGTTGTGGCAGGGGGAAGTTTTGAAAAAGAACGTACAGCTGTGAACAATGCAGTTTAAGCTAAAAGAGTTCTATACTGCAGACAAATTACCTGCAGAAATAGACATTATTAAAATAATGATGATAACAATGACCATAGTCATTAAATTACTATAGTAATTAAGATCTATATTTACAGAGCTTTGGTCAAGCATATTACATAGCCTGTTATTTAATCTTCACAGCAACCCTGTAAAATAGATATCATTATTATCACAGTTTTTACTGACAGGAAAGGTTAGGCATAAAATACTAAGTGATGTGTCCAAGATCACATGGTTAGTAAGTATCTAGTAAGTATCATTCAAACCCAGAAAGTCTGACACCAGAACTTGTGCTCTTACCTTGTTGATTAGTCGCTAAGTCATGTCCAAATCTTTTGCAACCTCATGGACTATAGCCTGCCAGGCTTCACTGTCCATGGGATTTCCCAGACAAGAATATTGGAGTGGGTTGCCATTTCCTTCTCCCGGGGATCTTCCTGACTCAAGGATTGAACTCACATCTCCTTCATTGAAGGTGGATTCTTTACCACTAGCACTGGATATCTATATATCTATATCTATGTCTATCTATCTATCTATATTCCTCCCACATACTTAAATAAGGAGGAAAGAATTTGAACCTCAAGAAATGTTTATGTCTATGAAGATGAAAGAGAATAAATACTCTCTCATTGGAGTTATTCTAGGTCTTTCAGATAAATGAAATAGCTTTTAAATATTCATGATCAGAGCATTACCTATTTGTCTCTTTGCTTTAATATGCATTTAAATTCAAATATAATATGCCTTTTAGCAAAGACCAAGAGTTAGATCCAGCACTTTAGAGTGGACTGTGAACCTGGTGTATGTGATGTTACTGCCCTCTTCCCGAGCTACCATTTTATTGCTCTTCTGGGAATCCAGTTAAATTACAGCTGCTGATATATTGAGGACTCTGGTTCTAAATTCTGGTTTTGACCAAGTCAAGGGCTAGTTTCTTTGGGCAGTATTTCATCTCCTGTTTTATCTGTGCTGTCACCTAAATTTAGCACTTAGACTACACTCCCCTATGTCTGCAGAAGTTTTAAATTATTTTCCAGTGATGCATACCATGTCCATGCAGAGTTGCCTGTGACAGATTTGCAGTAAAATCTCAGAGTTCTCCAACTCCTTTTTTAATAAATTAGATTAGTAGCTCCCACGGATTTGACTTTGGGATGGGTTGTAAGGTGATGTGTTTCCCACAAAACTGATTGAGTTCTCTTCAATGTATTTTTGTCCTGCTGTGCATTTTACCATATGACAGACCAATCAGCTTCTTGAAAACAAAAGATGGCTGCTCTCCCCCATACCTTAGAAGATGTCAAATACTTGGTGCAGTAAGGCCCTTCCCCCTAATTACCAGGAATGATGGCTGTGTGGTGAGATATAATAATGTTATAAATTGAGAAATCTTGAATAAGACATAAATTTAGATTCTATACCTTTTTATATGAGCTTCAACAAGCACCAGCTGTAATGGTAGAGCAGCCTGACCTATTAATCCATAGATAAAAATGATTCAATTAAAGTGAAATACAAATATTGAAGGTAGCGTAAAACCAAATGAGGCACATCACGGGATTTATGTGCAAATAAACTCACTGAACAAAAATTATCCACTACATACAAAGTTCATATGCTGTTTTGGTAATGCTATAATTAAGTCGGAGAGTCATGTCATACTGGCCTTTTTCATCTGCTCTGTGATCTGTTAAAGGACCAATTCAAAAAAAATGACAGCTGACCTCAAAATGACACATTCTGCTACTGCTTATTTTAATAGGGCTGTTGGTTATGCACATTTTGTCTTCATTTATACTAGGCTATGAGTGGTTTTCCATTAAATCGAGTAAAATGGAACATCTGCTTTTTTTATCAAATGAGTTTTATTTAAACCACTACTTTATTATCCAATATTTTTTTAGTTTTCACAAGCAATAGATTGTACTGGAGATTTTCTTTAATTTTGTTTTGCTCTATCAATTTAAGTGGCATTAGAAAGAGGCGGTGATAAAAATAGCAAAATAGAAGCCCTCATATTTTTTTCTTTCTAGTTTCTTTACCAATCAAAGCAAGATGGTTCAGACTTGGAGCCTAAAGATGTTGTGTGTTTGTAATTGGCATGAAAGGCATGACTGAGGAGGCAATGTTTATAACACTAATTGATTTCATTTATTTTAGTTCTCTTATACATGCCTTACTGTCACTCTTGCCATTATCTTAACATTGTTGTTTCCAATAACACTCAGAAAAGTCATTTTAAAGGCAGGAGACCTGGAACACAGATGTGTCAGGTATAAAGGCTCTTATCCTCAGAGACATTCAAATTGGCTAAAGGAAACCCCACCAAATGGTGTAGCTAAAGATCCTGCATTTGTCCATCTATTTGTTTCCAGGTTATCTTATGATAGTCTGTTTAATTTCTGGTCCTTGGAGTGTCTCTGTTTCAATAGTACGTGTACTTCTGTTACTAGAACTCTATAAGGGAAAAACTGGTAACCCTTAAAACCAAGGTGACCTTTAGAAGATTATAGTTTTGTTCTATTTTGAACAAGCAATACAAATTCTAACAAGAGGGTCTGCTCTAGTGAAACCCCTAACTTCTTGGAGGGGAGTGTTAAATGTCTCCTCTCTGGGTTTGGAGGATTAAAAAAAAGAAAGAAATCACACTCATGTAATGTGGCACCCCACTCCAGTACTCTTGCCTGGAAAATCCCATGGACGGAGGAGCCTGGTAGGCTGCGGTCCATGGGGTTGCTAAGAGTGGACACGACTGAGCGACTTCACTTTCACTTTTCACTTTCATGTGCCGGAGAAGGAAGTGGCAACCCACTCCAGTGTTCTTGCCTGCAGAATCCCAGGGATGGGGAAGCCTGGTGGGCTGCTGTCTATGGGGTCGCACAGAGTCAGGCACGACTGAAGTGACTTAGCAGTAGCAATGTAATGGAGAGTGCCTGGAAACCTGAGGTTTAAAATATATACCCATTTCAAAATGTCTTAAATTAAACTTGAACCACAACTAGGGACAGACAGTATGCATGGAGTGAGACAGACTAACTCACATAAGAGGCTAGAGGGTTTAGAAAGGATGATAATCAGGCAAATGACCGTTGCTCTCTGGGGAAGCATGATCTTGACATAGCCATTTCTGAATCAACTCAGAGAGCTTAATTTGCTCATGTGAAAATCATCACATTGTACATAGGATCTTATTTATAAGTAAAAATCCAAATGGAATTTCCTAACAGAATATATTTGCATGTGTCTATAAGAGGCAAGAATCATACTCATTCATTCATGAAGTGGGGAAACTTGCTGACCATCTAATTCATTCCTGGCATTGTTTTAGTTTCAGAGAATGTGTTAGTGAACAAATCAAAGTTTGTATTCCCATAAAGCAAATATTCCACTCGAGGGGAAGGCAGACAAGAAGCAACTAAACCTGTTATCTGTTCTATACAGTGCTCAAGACCTATTCATTAGTCTAGCATTTGGATATTGGGTCAAAGATAAATATTTATGATGCTTTCCTGAGATTTCAAAGAGCATGTTGATAAGCAAAATGCAATGGAACTTATATACTCATTTCAATGAAATAATGTACATATTAGCCATTTACTTTTATTTCCTTTTGTTTTGCTCATGTCCATATACGACTTGATTGTAGTACAGTGGGAAGAATGGAGGATTAGATTCTGTCAAGACACCTTTACCTAAAGTATGTTTTTAGAATATAATCTATTTATTTAAAAACATTTTTGATATACAACTGATATACAATGTTGTGTTAGTTTCAGGTGTACAACAGGATTATTCAGTTTATATATATATATACACACACACATATATATATATATGTATATATATATATATATATAATTTTTAGATTATTTTCCCCTGTAGGTTATTGTAATATATTGAATATAGTTCCTGTGCTACATGATAGGTCCTTGGTCCTTGTTGGTTATATATTTTATATATAGTGGTGTGTATATTTTAATTCCAGACTCCTAATTTATCACTTCCCCATTTTTTTCCCTTTGATAACCATAAGTTTATTTTTGAAGTTTGTGAGTCTGTTTTGCAAATAAATTCTTTTTTCTTTTTTTTTAGATTCTGCATCTAAACAATATCATATGATATTTACCTTTCTCTTTCTGACTTCACTTAGTATGATAATCTCTAGGTCCATCCATGTTGCTACAAACCTAAATTGCTTATACCCTGGTGGAGAAAAACAATGATCTCTAAAAAAAGATAAAAATTAAAATGAGAAGCTGAGCCAAAGAAATAAGGATGAGGGGAAGGAGATCAAGAAAACTTTATTTCTGTGATCATATTTAAGGATTTATTTTAATATTGGGACAATCTCCAAGTAGCTTAGATTCATTGGTGGGAGCCCCATCTTTGGATGGCCTCATAGTTAAAGATTCAGTCTTTGGACCAGTTAACTTACATCTATCCCAGACTCTTACCCCAATTAGTCATTATACAAATGCAAGCACAAATCACAAGCAGGAGTACATATTCCCCACTACTGGAAAGAAGAATGGATCAACCAAATCCCTTTCTGTTTGATCAGTGATGCCTGGGAATAATTGGTAGATAGATTATCTGAGATTTAATTGGTAAATTAGAACCTCACCTTTCAGAACAAAGAGAATACTGAAAGGGATTTCTTTGTGGGTGGTGATGGTTGTGGTGATGTACAAGAGGATTGTTAAATACGCATTTAAACATTCAAAGCTAAAGTTATACATTCTGGAATGAACATTAATTAGTATTTCTCTTTCCTTGTGTGACCTTCAGATAGGGCTACATTTATCAAAGTTTTCATTTCATCCATCTCTACAGTCCTTCAAAACCTATAGACTTTTAAACAAAGACCCTCTATAACTAATAACATATCTGTTCCTGGGCTTCTCCCAAGATGATTTAGAGATGAGTAGCCTCTAACCTGGCTTGGCTCAGTGCTATAATCCTTTATAGTTTCCTTTTGGAGGGAGAAAATTCTCATCAACTTCAATCCTGTTAATCATGTATCTAAACGTGGCATCATCAGGACAATTTCAAGTTCTTTTTTAAGACACAACCTTGACTTCCCATCATTTGTAAATTGGCTCATAGCAGCCCTGGTATTTCCCTAAAGTGCTTAACTAGTCATCATTCCTCCCTGTACTACAAAGCCTTCATGCTGCCAATAGCCCATCTTCCTTTCTGGGGGTCTCTCACCATGCTACTTTTAAAACAGTGATATTTAAATTTTGCAGTGGATGGAGGTAGGATAGGAGTAGAGCAGGTCATAGACCATTTTAGAGACTCTGGAGTAAATGAAATCTTTCCACAGAGGAAAAATGCACACATACACATGGTTTTACATGCATTTTCAAGGGATTTATAGACTTGTTGGAGCCCATCCATATATCTCAGATTATAAGGTCTCAGTGTTAAGATGATATGAATCACAAACTCATTTATTTGAAATAAACACTATGTATGCTTACATATTCAGTTATATAATCATATTTTAAGATTATTTTATTAGAAGTTGTATCTACTTCTATTTTTCCCTCTTTGAATTTTTTCCCCCTACTTTGAAAGAACTTGATTTTTCATTGTTAGTCATAGTGATGGGTAAATTTTGTTTAAAATATTGAGAATATGCTTTTATAACTCCTAAATATATTATTTGTTCACTTATTTTTACTTAAAGAATAATTTTTTGATGTACCCTACACCTTAAACAGCCATTTGTTTGCCTAAGGACAGTCTTGATAGTCTTTGTTCCAGTGACATAGAGCTTGCATTTCTTCCTCTTCCACCTGCTTGTCCTCCATGCCCAGGCATTTGGAATAGTGGATACAGTTTGTTAAATATGAACATATTTCCTCACTGAAGTTATAGTGGTTAGTGTTATTACTTCCAAGAGGGAAGAAGTTTTGTATGTTTTGTTTTCCTTTGTTTATTCCCAGAGTGTAGCACAGAGCCTGTCAAGCAGAAGTTGCTCAAGAAATGTGTGTGGAATGTGGAATAAGGCACAAAGCTGGCTAATTTGGGGGAAAAACTTAGTGTTTTTAAAAGTTATTTAATAATCCTAATCCTGAAAACTTCAAAGCTCATCCATTTTTCCCAAAACCATGTGCTAACTCTTCACTAATTCTGGCTGAATAGTGATTATTCTGACAGGTATCCCATGGGAGGAAGGCCAGACAAAATAACAAAATATTTTTGAAGGAATACAATTTTAGTTCATTCAAGCACAAAATTCCATGTAAGTTAACAAAAACTGTTGCCAAATGTGTGTTAGATTGTATTTAAGAAATAATAGTTTATTACTTTATACCAGTAGGTATTTACAAGGTACTTAAAACTATTTCTTTCAAATAGTTACGCATAGTCCTACAAAATTACAATTTCAACATTAGAAGGACATTTGAAACAAAATGGTTTGAACCCTCAACAGTGTAGGAAATCTTTTGACAACATCCATTGCAAAGACAGCAAACATGCTATTTTTATAGGCAGTATATTACACTGTTGAAAAGATCTTCGTTAATATTGATTCAAATCCTGATTCTTTGTAATTGTTCTGTGTTTGGGTAGAGTTAATCTCTGTAGCCACACGAAGTAAGTTTACTTTATTTCCCACATGAAAATGATGACATCAAGTGAAGCTGGCAAATTTACTTATTGACCTAGCATGTAACTCTACACCAGTCTCTACTATCTCATAACTGGGGACATTTAAGTGAGGAATAACTTATAAGAAGTCATTTGGAGAATAGAGATTACATCCACAATTTTCTCCTTAATTTTCCCCCTCTTCATAGGGAATTACTTCTCAAGATTCACTGATCATGAGAATGTGGATAATAGCATTACTTTGCTAGCATGTGAGATGAGTGGAATGGTGCAGTAGTTTGAACATTCTTTGGCATTGCCTTTCCTTGGGATTGGAATGAAAACTGACCTTTTCCGGTCCTGTGGCCACTGCTGAGTTTTCCCAATTTGCTGGCATATTGAGTGCAGCACTTTAACCACATCATCTTTTAGGATTTGAAATAGCTCAACTGGAATTCCATTACCTCCACTAGCTTTGTAGTGATGCTTCCTAAGGCCCACTTGACTTCACATTCTAGGATGGCTGGCTCTAGGTGGGTGATCACACCATCATGGTTATCTGGGTCATGAAGGTCTTTTTTTTTTTTTTTTGTATAATTCTTCTGTGTATTCTTGCCACCTCTTCTTAATATCTTCTGCTTCTATTAGGTCCATAAAATTTCTGTCCTTTATTGTGCCTGTTTTTGCATGGATTGTTCCCTTGGTATCTCTAATTTTCTTGAAGAGATCTCTAGTCTTTCCCATTCTATTGTTTCCTTTATTTTTTTGCACAGATCACTGAGGAAGGCTTTCTTATCTCTCCTTGCTATTCTTTGGAACTCTGCATTCATATGGGTATATCTTTCCTTCTCTCCTTTGCCTTTAGCTTCTCTTCTTTTCTCAACTATTTGTAAGGCCTCCTCAGACCACCATTTTCCCTTTTTGCATTTCTTTTCCATGGGGACAGTCTTCATCCCTGTATCCTATACAATGTCATGAACTCCATCTGTAGTTCTTCAGGCATTCTGTCTATCAGATCTAATCCTGTGAATCTATTTGTCACTTCCACTATATAATCATAAGGGATTTGCTTTAGGTCATACCTGAATGGTCTATTGATTTTCCCTACTTTCTTCAATTTAAGTCTGAATTTGGCAATAGGGAGTTCATGACCTGAGCCACAGTGAGCTCCTGGTCTTGTTTTTGCTGACTGTATAGAGCTTCTCCATCTTTGGCTGCAAAGAATATAATCAATCTGATTTTGGAATTAACCATCTGGTGATATCCATGTGTAGAGTCTTCTCTTGTGTTGTTGAAAGAAGGTGTTTGCTATGACCAGTGTGTCCTCTTGGCAAAACTCTGTTAGCCTTTGCCCAGCTTCATTTTGTACTTCAAGGCCAAATTTACCTGGATTTGCAGAGTTGAACACAACTGAGTGACTGAACAACAGGTTTTAGCCTTGCTAAATAAATTGTAAAGCTAAGTGCTTCTTACATGAAGTACATTCTTTGATGCTTTAATAGTTGTTTTTAAGTCATGAGAATACCACAAGGACAGCTCAAACTAAAATATTTAATTTTGGAATAATAAAAACAATTATTGATAATTTTAAACAAGTCTACAAAAACTACAACTAGAAAACAGTGAACTTCTAGAGTGCACTGCTTACATACACATTCAGTCTAATCTCCTAGATTTCATTCCCTTTAGAAATACGGGGAATTTTATAATATAGTATATAGACAGTGATGAGAATGCATTGTGATTTGCTGTGTATATGTGCTTACAACTAAGTACAAATAATACCCAATGGAGTCTGATCTCCATTTCCAGTTTCTTATGCTTAAGGAACTTATACAGCCGTGGCTATGAAAATAATCTAACAGAATTCTTCCTTCTATTTGTGTCTATGGGTTTGTCCCAACCAGATTTTAGTGAAACATCCCCTTTTGCTTCAAGATCATTATTGCTCATTCTTGAAAAGTGTGAAAGTGAAGTGAAAGTTGCTTAGTCGTGTCCAACTCTTTGCAACCCCTTGGACTATAGAGTCCATGGAATTCTCTGGGCCAGAATACTGGAGTGGATAGCATTTACCTTCTCCAGGGGATCTTCCCAACCCAGGGATTGAACCCAGGTCTCCCACATTGCAGGTGGATTCTTTACCAGCTGAACCACAAGGGGAGCCCAAGAATACTAGAGTGGGTAGCCTATCCCTTCTCCAGGGGATCTTCCTGACCCAGGAATTGAACCAGGGTCTCCTGCATTGCAGGCAGATTATTTACCAACTGAGCTGTGAGGGAAGCCCATTCTTAGCTTCTTATTTTTTTTTTTTAATCACTCAAAAATTGGACTATGTCTTTTACTTACTCTTTCCCTCTTCCTATTACCCGTTATTATCCTCTCCCATCAGAACCACCTACCACTCCCCTCAAACTAATATTAGCATGGTGGGGTATATCCATACATAGCTTTCTATACATAAGCCCCTGCATAGGAAATTTTGTTTGTTTTACACAGGTGAGATTATGCTATATATTCTGCCTTCTCACTTAATGGTACATCATGGAAATCCCTCTAAGTTAGCTGGTAATTCTAACTCATTATTTTAAAAATTATTAGTACTTTGTAGTGTTGTAAGCTATGAGTGTATCATAATTTATTAAACCATTCCTATTGTTCTTTTCTGACTCCATACATTTCATAATGTTGCTAACCTATCCTCTTTTTACTTCTGCCCCAGATTCTATATATTTTCCAAGTCCCACATCTTCTGATTAAGCCACTTCTAGCATACTCTTCTAGTCTGTCTTTCATTGCCCTCTAGTGATTTCTTGTATTTTGGCCTTTGTTTCATAACTAAATTGAACCCTCCTCATGGACATACATGGATGTTGTCTAATATCAGCCACAGTGGAAAAAAAAATTAAGTGTGTTCACAGAGCATGAGCATCAGTTGATAATTTAGCAATAATGGAGTAGAGGTTTTAGAACTCTGCTTCTAGGCTAGGAAATAATAGAAGAATCTCAGAGCCTCTTTATGTTATTATTTCTCCCAGACATTTAATTCATTTCAACTCAAAGTATATCTCTTCTGTGGTGATGCTTAGTTCTGTGCATTTTGGGGGTCTCCCTTAAGTTATGCCTTTGTCTTGAAATTTTGATTTCTGTCCTCACCCTTCTGCCAACCCTTTCCCAGCGTGACTGATTTCTTGACAAAATAGAAAGACCTCAGGAGTTTTAAATCTAGGGATCATTCCAAATCTTCAGTAACTCTGGAATTGTCAAACCCCCTATCAATTACTATCTAGCCTACATACTGAGAATGGCTAAGAGTAGAATTCTTAGTATGCAAATGCACACCACAAGCCTGTTGAGAACTAAGTGATCCTTCTTGTTATTTTTTGGTCTAGACTTCCTCACAGTCCTCTATAACCAAGTTCATCAAAGCTTGAGTAGTGCCTCTGCTTAAAAGCCTTCAATAGCTCTCCAGTATGTGCAGATTAAAGTACAAGTTGATTTCTATGGAAACAAGGCACTTACATGTCCAGCTTATCCTTTCACCACTCTTGATAATGGTAGTGGTGGTGATGGTAATGGTGATAATTCTGATGATAGTAGTTATCGTGTGTCGGGTGCTTAGTGTATGCAAGACACATTCACCCTCCAGTTAAATTTTCCCCAAAACCTGTAAGGTGAATATTTTTGCTATCCCTATATTACAGAAGACTAACTTGAGAGTCAAATTGTCTAAATAATGTGATATTATAGGGATATTAAGTGAGAAAACTAGGAATGTTCCACTAAAAAAAAAAGATTCCCATTCTTAACCGTTATTCCAGTGCACTTCTCAAATATTATTATGCATAATAATCACCTGTAGTGTTTTCAAAGAAACTGATTTTCAGAATTCATCTAAGAGATTCAGAGTCAATAGGTCTAGAGTCAGCACTGAGCAATGTACAGAGTTACTTAGCATCCTCAGGTTATCCTGGTGTGTCACAGCCCAATGTCCTATGCCCGTGCTTCTCAAACTTTAATATGCCATAGGAATAACATAGGGATCTTCTTAAATTGAAGATGCTGATTCAAAATATCTGGGATGGCACCTGATTTTCTGCATTTCTAACAAGTTCCCAGGGTATTCACGTATTACTTACTGGTCCAAAGATCTACACTACTACATGCTTTAGTCAGTAGACCAAGATAGAATGTGAGTTTAACATAAACTTGGAATTAATTTAGTTGAATAATATGTTATACGATAGACAGAGCCTAGAAAACTCCCATGCAAATCTAATTTCTGTTACTTGAATTCCTTTCTCATGTTGACTTTTTTGATCATTTCAGTTGCTGCCATTATTTATTTCACATCACTAATGGTGTTCCACTTCAACTTTATCAGTTAGGGAGTTGGTAAGGAATGACCACTTACACAAATACTCAAGTACCTTAGAGAGAAGGGCTTACTAAATACAGAAACCCTCTGATGAATTCTTTAGTAAAGTGAATGGTCCCTTTATGTAAATAAGAAATTTTAAAAGACAAGAACATCTTAGATTCTGAGATCTGAAAAGGATCAGAGAAATTATTTAAACTTTTAGTTTTCAAGGTATGTAAAGAAAGGCAAGAAAGAGAAGTGAGTGTGATCAAATTCACTCAAAGATTTAGTGGTAGAGTAGGAACTCAAATGTTACTTTGTTTTGAGTTTTTCGTCCTTGTTGAATTTTTTGTTTACAAAAATATCCTCAATTTTATCTAGGTCTAAGTGTTTGAGAGCTGTATTTTTAATGCTTTATTTAAGGAGAAAAGAGCTCAACACTTATAACTGTTTCCCCCTAGTTAATTATGACTCTAGATCAGGTTTAGGAGACTATTATTCTGTGAAGGGCCAGGTAGTAAATATTTTAGCTTTGTGGGTCATGTCTCAGTCACAACTACTCAGATGTTATTGAAGCATGCAAACTGCAATATATAGTATAGGTATAATAGCCATATACATACACAAATGACCATGGCTATGGGCACATAATTTTGAATTTTCATGTCATGAAGTGTTATTATTCTTTCGATTTTAAGACCACTTCAAATTAAACTGTAAAACTCATTCTTGGTTCACATACCATTACAAAATACAACAGCAGGCTAGATTTGGCCCAAGGGCCATAATTTGCTGACTTTTATAAATTAGCTTAGTTCATTCAATCAAATGCTAATCATTCCTCAAATTGAGCAGGTATTTATTTCTTGAGCATCACTTGAAAACAAGTAGCCTTTAAAAGTTCACTTGTAGAATTAGTGGTTTTGCAGGAATTTTATGTACAAAAGGAAAGGAACTGTCAGGAAAAAGGCACCTGGTAGTTTATGAGTGGATGTTTCTATGCTGTTCATTTCTAATCTCCAGGAGGAAAACAGGGAAAGCCCAAGTAGATAGGCATGCTCAAAAGCAATTTGCTTCACCATAGCCATAGCAATCTTTTTTTTTTTAAGTAAAAAAACTTTGCACTTCTTTTTTTCCCATTCCCTGAACTGTGAGCAGCAGTCTATGGTTTGTGCTGCTCACAGTTCAGGGAATGGGGAATATGCTGAAGTTTTAGTGCAGTCTATCCCTTTAATTCATGACAAGGAGGCAGGAAAGTGGCAATAGTTTGAAAGCGACTGATGTATAGGTGGCACTTAGTGAAATACCAAAGGTTTCAAGAAAAGTCCTCTTGGTTCATTTTCAGATCACACCAAAGTACCAAGAAAAAAGGGGAAAATGTCATATTAGCATAGTTGTTTTGCAAATGTCAGATTTAACAATGCTCAGGTGACAAAGTTGGTGCTCGACCATTTATTTATTTATTTTAATCAAAGGAAAATCACAGTTGGAAATCCAACCAGAAAGCTATCAAATGTCATTAGCCTTTGTATGCTTTATTCAAAATGGTGGGTAGGTTACCTCTTCTTTAAAAGGTTCAATTAAGATAATTTTCAGCATTTAAAAGTCAGTAAGGATCCTTATAATAATAATAATAACAATATTCAATGCAGAATTCAGAGTTCTTAAAAAAAATAGGCATCTGGGGAGAAAACAGAAGCACGAATTTAATTCCATCATGATATTTTTGCAGACTGCCCAGCCTTGGGATAACCAGCTGCAACAGGAAGATATCCAAGGGAGGAGGAGGATGTGCCTGGCTGGCCTTCCACCCTACTTCCTTTCCTAAGCCCATGACTTCCCTCATAAAACATTATCCCACAAGAAAACCCAGAAAAGAATTTTTTGCGAGGGATAAATGTAAAAGAATTAAACTCAGAGAAGTTACTAAGAACAAGCAATGCTATTTCTTGTATTCCCTATATTGTGATTATAGCAGAGAAAAGACATTTTGGGCAACCTCACTAGGGGGAGATGAGCACAATTTGAAGTTTCTTGGGTTTTCAGAGGTGAAACTTAATTGAAATCAATATGGGGGAAAGGAATGAATAAAAACTGCTGCTCTGAACATGGGAAACGTGAATCGGCTGAAAGCGTGATATGTGTATAGTTCCTTGTGAAGTTGAAGTTTGTTCGATAAAAATGCTTCTATGAAGTTACATTGTTCCCCCCAGTTCACTGGCATTAGTCGAGTACCAGATTCACCACCATCATTTCTTTTCTTGTAAACATCCACATGTTCACAAATCTGAAGATATCTGTAATTATCTAAAAATCTACTAAGATATTGAAGTGGAGGTAGAATTCATTTTTCCCATTTCAAGACATTACTGGAAATATTGGGTGTAAGTAAAATCTCTGAATCAAATTGTTTCCTCATTGATTTTCATGATTTTGGAAAGAAATTTAATGTTATTTTTGTTGATATTCAATAGACTGATTTCTAACAGTTTAGCATTGTATCTTTTCCCCTCCTAACTTTTATGAAATAGCAAGTTAAAGCAAATATTGAAATACACTTGGAACCTAAGGCAATTCAACTTTAATATTTTCTGCATGGTGAAAACAATATTTATACAAATAGCTATCTCATTTTATCTGCTCTTAATTTGAGGATTCTGTGCAGTGGATTTTACCTGTGTGTGTATATGAGTGTGTGTGTGTATATACACCCCAAGTGTCTTTCATATAAATTTTCTCTCAGGAGAAATGATCAAGTAATTTCAAATGATATATTTATTTATACTCCACTATCACAGAAAGACCTATAAATGTGTTCATATCAGAAAATGAGACATTCTACCAATTTTCTGTTCCTATGAGATATATTATTGCCTAGTGTTTAAAAAACTGTCTTGCTAATCTTCAACTTCATTTTATTTCCATTTTCTGATTGACTTCTTAAGCTTGGGTGATTTCTGATGCCACCAACAGCTTTTATTAACTATAAACTTTTACCTATGATGCAAAAATAATCCAAAGTTGATTCAGTCATATTAGTTAATTACCTGATCAATCTAGTGAGCAAATCCAATTCAACCTCTTTTCTGATGGGACTGGCCAACAGTTTGAATGAAATTTCTGATCAATTAAAATTGTAGGAAAAGTAGTTTCACACAGACATAGCCATACTATGGGCTTCTACTCCCTGACTCCATGTCATTGAACTAGCGTAATGTGTTGCATATTCATTCATTCAGCAAATATTTTATTGCCTATTATGTGATGGACACTGCTCTTAAGTTCTGGAGATACAGTGATGCATAGGACAGTGTCTCTCTCTTCAGAATTATTCAAGGGCATTTGTTGGCTTAGTTTTCCCCACTCTGATATCAACACTATGATTCTAATAGACATGTAGGTTTCACTAGATCAGGTATTTAATACTGTCTACTGGGGCTTTCTATTTCAGGAGTATCAGGGGATATTTTATGGGCAATAAAATTAAGAGTTGGTAATTATGGGGTCCCATCCTCTTTAATGAGGACTATATACATGTTACAAGGCTTTACAATGAATTCTAATGTCAGCTTCCATTTATTCTTCAGAAAGAATCTAGGGCTAGCCCTGGCTAAGTCTGGATCTTCTTGTGTGTGCCCTATGTTTGTATGTATCCCATTGTGTCTAATCTCTGCTTTTTTTTTTTCCTTGTGAGGCTGATCATTCTAAGTCCGTAACTTCAGAAATTACTATGAAATTGGTATATCCTTGCATCTCCAACTAGAGTTGGTTATCTCTCCAATCTCAACCAGATTTGTTCTGCTGGTTGGGGCTAGGATGGGACAGAGAAAGTGAGGGGTGCCACTTCGGAGAAGTCATATCTTTCTCGGATTCAGAACTAAAAAAAAAAAAAAAAGTGGAACCCCTGCTTAGTACTATTGGTGCTATTTGCCTATGCCACATTCTGGGTAATATAATTAAACATTTCCAGGTAATGGTAGTTAACCATTTAACGTACTTCATAAGCATGCCTAGCTGTAACCTGTGGGATACGATAGCATGAGGGGACTCCTGATGTGTTTACTTCCATTCTTCTCATGAATTTGATGGCTTTAGTTGGTGACTGGCGGATCAGTACTTAGAGCAGCCATTAAATGATTTGGTGTGTTTGTAAGACTCTCTCATAAACACATTTGTGACTGTTACTGCATTTCTTTCTTTCCAAAGATGAGCAAAACACCAAATCGATGGGTTGTTTATTTAGATTTAAAGTAGAATTTTAAAAGCAAATATTTATGTCATTCAGGCATTTTGTTCTCCATTTGCAATCACGTGATTTGGAAAGCTTCATTTTATAATAGGACACATAATTTGTTAAATAAATATTTTTTTGCCATTACTAATACATGATAGTAGAACTGGAGTAGAGAACTAAACTCTAATGTCTTTGGAGATATGAGTAGTACTTTAAATTATATTTGTAATCTTTAGTAATAGTGCTGGGCATGCAAATGCTCAAAAATGATTTGATCATCTTATAATGCTCAAGCTTAGGGATGTCAGAGGAAGCTTGGAAAATATTTATCTTTCATAGTCTTCCATAAGAAAATATTTTATGCAGATGGCTGGATCCTCCTAAAGACTTTGCATACTGTGTCAGGAGGAGTTAAGGTTTTTAATACTAGTTATGGCTCTGATCTAGACAAACTTTAAGCAGAGGTTCTAAAATCTCAAGCTGTGGATTTGGAACTCACCCCACACTTTAGCATTTTGGGGGGATTGCCATCACAATGAAATCTGAGAGAGAGAATACCACAGGGGTTCTAAAAGGTAGTTCTTTATCTTTGATGGAATCAGCTCCATGTATGTCAAATAAAGCCTGGAATTAAGACTAATCAGGGACATCAGGGAGGATAGTGTTTTGTGACTTCATTGCATTATTGAATATATTCAAGTGCTAACAAGATGATTATTCATCTGAATAATCTGAATTATTGCCATTACTAATTATTAATCATTATAATCATTAAATATTAATAATTATTATCATTATTAATCTGAATATGCATCAGGTTAATTTTTTTTCTTATTGAAAGGAGATTTCATTAGGATAGTGTCTATTCACATTGATCCAGTTATCTTCAGGAGATGGTATAGATTTTTCTATAAGCAACAACTGTTATAAGGCTCAGGCTTATATTAGATTTTCCCTTAGTATGGATACTGTTTACTTTGAATGTCATTATTTGTTTCTTGTAAACCCTCCTTTTTGGACAATTGCAGTAAATATCATTCATGGAGGCATGTGCAAATGTGACCTATGTTTTCCATCACCCTCTGCTACATTCATCACAGTGCAACAAATGTGATGAAATAAATGAGCATTTGAATGACTATAGTGAGATGCAGACTTAAGGAGGCTGTGCTCAAGTGTAGTGTTTATTTATATGCACTAATTGACTCTAAAGAGTGCTGTCATAATGTATTCATGCTACATGTATTCAAGTTCTTTAGAAGAACTGAAGCCATCATCGGAAAATTACAGTATTATCTCAATATTTTAGTTGACAGTAGGTCGTGACAACAAACTCCTAATTTCCTCTCACTCCTTCCTTTTATGTCAGCATGTTGCACTGCATACAAAAATAGAGTAATGAGAGATTAGAGGAGAAGGAATAGAGAATGGGCAAGATTCGGTGGGGAAATTTCTTGGAGCAATCAACCTCTAAATTAACTTATAAGATGAGAGGGATATGGGTGAGACAGCAGTAGAGCCAAATTATTAATACAGTGTCCTGCTGGATTTTCTTATGCCTGGACATGATGAGATCTTGGGTAGAAGTAAAGCTATATAAACTTAAATTGGACAGAGTTGTTCCCCTGCCCTGCCAAGTAAGCCAAGTTAGGAATGAAGTATCCATCCGAGTCAATATGTGTTTTCTAGTGGGAGAATGAAGACTCATAGAGGGAGAAAACCTTGATGAATGGAGAGGGAGGAATGCTAGATGGCCTGAGGCAGGTAGTGAGAGAAGACAGCCCTGTAAGAAGGGGCTTTTCTACACATTCTAGAAATGATTATGCCTTCCAATGCACTAACCACATGTGTCCATTTAAACGTCAATGAGTGAACATTCAATTCAATTCAAAGTGAGTTCCTTAGTTACACTAGCTACATTCAAGCACTAGATATGGCTAACCACTACTGTATTGGAAAGCACAGATACAGAACATTGTTAGCACCTCAGAACATTCTACTGGAAGCACTGTTATAAAGCAAAGGGCAGGAATAACTATTTGATGCCTTAAGTGGTAGGAGGTCCCTAGAGAGCTATGACTGCCAGAGTGACCACAAAACTCTTGTGTATGTGTGTGTGAGCAAGTGAGAACACCAGTGGTATTAAATGAGAAAGGAAGAAACAAGCAAAAATCAGTATATGTTTTCTGTTCCCGGAAAGTTCAAATACAGGTCTGTTATGGTTGTCACTGAAAGAATAAGCCTGACCATATAGTTCAATCAAAGTGACTGAGGGGTTGTTCTTTTCATTTTAGTTTGTGTTGATTTGCTCTGGTACTTTTTTTTTTTCTTCTTAAAAGCAGATTTTATTTATTTTTTTCCATTTATTTTTATTAGTTTGAGGCTAATTACTTTACAATATTGTAGTGTTTTTTGCCATACATTGACATGAATCAGCCATGGATTTACATGTATTCCCCATCCCGATCCCCACTCCCACCTCCTCTCTACCCAATCTCTCTGGGTCTTCCCAGTGCACCAGGCCCTAGCACTTCTCTCATGCATCCAACCTGGGCTGGTGATCTGTTTCACCCTAGATAATATGCATATTTCAATGCTGATCTCTCGAAACATCCCACCCTCACCTTCTCCCACAGAGTCCAAAAGTCTGTTCTGTACATCTGTGTCTCTCTTTCTGTTTTGCATATAGGGTTATCATTACCATCTTTCTAAATTCCATATATATGTGTTAGTATACTGTATTGGTCTTTATCTTTCTGGCTTACTTCACTCTGTATAATGGGCTCCAGTTTCATCCGCCTCATTAGAACTGATTCAAATGAATTCTTTTTAATGGCTGAGTAATATTCCATGATGTATATGTACCACAGCTTCCTTATCCATTCGTCTGCTGATGGGCATCTAGGTTGCTTCCATGTCCTGGCTATTATAAACAGTGCTGCGATGAACATTGGGGTACACGTCTCTCTTTCAGATCTGGTTTCCTCGGTGTGTATGCCCAGAAGTGGGATTGCTGGGTCATATGGAAGTTCTATTTCCAGTTTTGTAAGGAATCTCCACACTGTTCTCCATAGTGGCTGTACTAGTTTGCATTCCCACCAACAGTGTAAGAGGGTGCCCTTTTCTCCACACCCTCTCCAGCATTTATTGCTTGTAGACTTTTGGATAGCAGCCATCCTGACTGGCGTGTAATGGTACCTCATTGTGGTTTTGATTTGCATTTCTCTGATAATTGAGTGATGTTGAGCATCTTTTCATGTGTTTGTTAGCCATCTGTATGTCTTCTCTGCAGAAATGTCTGTTTAGTTCTTTGGCCCATTTTTTGATTGGGTCATTTATTTTTCTGGAATTGAGCTTCAGGAGTTGCTTGTATATTTTTGAGATTAATCCTTTGTCTGTTTCTTCATTTGCTATTATTTTCTCCCAATCTGAGGGCTGTCTTTTCACCTTGCTTATAGTTTCCTTTGTTGTGCAAAAGCTTTTAAGTTTCATTAGGTCCCATTTGTTCATTTTTGCTTTTATTTCCAATAGTCTGAGAGGTGGGTCATAGAGGATCCTGCTGTGATTTACGTCGGAGAGTGTTTTACCTATGTTCTCCTCTAGGAGTTTTATAGTTTCTGGTCTTACATTTAGATCTTTAATCCATTTTAAGTTTATTTTTGTGTATGGTGTTAGAAAGTATTCTAGTTTCATTCTTTTACCAGTGGTTCATTCTTTTACCACTTTAACAAGTGGTGCTGGGAAAACTGTTCTGGTACTTTTAATTAGAGTTATCTTCTGGACTTTCTGGTAAAATCTTACTGATTTTAGTCTCGTTTAGATCCAATCCCTAATCTGTATGGATCCATTGCATTGATGTCAAAGCAATAACAAAATAATCATTATTTGAGATTTTTTTTCCTTCCGGTACAGACTGTTATAGGCTTCAAGGATGTGGAGGATGAAGATTTTTTTTAATAGGCATTAAGTACTAATTGAAAAGTAAAGCTCTATTGTTATACTATCTATACTACTTAAAGAGAAACACACATTTTGATACTGAAGAGATATTTTCTTGCATTGTTTTCTGTATGAAGCTTGTGATATACCTCCCTCAAAATACAGTCTCCTCATGGGTAAAGATAATGTGGTTCAGTTGTTTGCAGTAAGTCCTTGTGGAATTAAAGGGTGACTGCCTGTGTAGATGACAGCCACTGCTATTGTCTTCCCTTGCACCCTTCCCTAATGCCTCCGTTGACCAGCAAGAAAATCCATTTAGGGGTGGAAGGGAAGCTCAAGAGGGAAGGAGGGCTTATATGTATACATGTAGCTGGTTCACTTTGTTGTACAGCAGAAACTAACACAACATTGTAAAGCAATTATATTCGAATAAGAAAATAAATCCATTTTAGATGGTTCAACTAATGTTTTGAATTAATTAAGACATTAGTTTCTGTTTTCATTCTTTTATTCAAAAATGGAGCAACTACCATCTTCCAGGCAGTATTAGCAGATTTTGTGGAGTTTGTGAGATTGTATTAGGCACTACCTTCCCTGGAGGTGTTTATAATCCAATGGAATAACTGTTTTAAGAAAGAGAAAAATGAAAATCACTGATAGAGAGGTATAAGCAAAGTGCTATGAAAATCAGAGGAGGAAAACTCCTCTGGGGCTCGGGAACTGGGAGGGTAGGTGACATTTATTGAGTGGCAACATAGTATAGGGCTTCCTAGGTGGCACTAGTGGTAAAGAACCGACCTGCCAGTGCAGGAGACATAAGAGACTTCAGTTTAATCCCTGGGTTGGGCAGATCCTCTGGAGGAGGGCATGACAACCCACTCAAGTATTCTTGCCTGGAGAATCCCATTGACAGAGGAGCCTGGCAGTCTACAGTCTGTGGGTTCACAAAGAGATGGACATGACTGAAGCAACTTAGTATATGCCAGATTTTTAACCTATATAGCTCTGTGTTATACTCCGCCATGTCTGAAAAGGCACATTTTGTTGTAGAAATCATACATTTTCAGTAGTAGCTAAATATGAATATCTGTGTTCCTAGAATGGTATATATAATTTCTTGACTTTGTAGAAATAATCAGCCTCTAATTAGCACAAGGGAGTATCTTCCCTCTTCCCATGTCCACCCTCTGCGCTCTTCCCAGAGTCCTGGTTCTATCATGCTAGTGGCGCATATGGTGGAAGCCTCTGAGACTATCCTTCTTGGATCCATGCTGGTTCTTTTGGACTTCCACAGAAATAAAGTCTTGGATTTTTGATGTGGAAGCAGTACAAAGGCAAAATTCTTTCTTGTTAATACTGATAGTTAATACTGATAGGACAAATTCAAGTGCAAGGGTTTCTTTTGTTGTTGTTGTTGTTGTCATAGTTGCTTCTGTCTTTGTTTTTTGCTTGAGCATATTACACAAAATAAGTCATTTGCAGATTAAAGTCATAACAGTGAGTGGTTCAGTTTGAGAAAGGGAATAGGATATGGAAGCTAGACGTGGGACCTAACACAAGAGAAGTTGTTAGAAAGAAACTAGGATCGGGAGGGTCTCAAATGCTAGGTAATTGGTTAGAATTTATTTGGTAGAAGAAAAGCTAAACCATCATTTAATGTTACTTCAGCTGTTTAAAAATGATAAATATTGCTTGCTGTCTCTTTTTATGGGTGGATATCATATTGACAGACAAATGTCATCTAGCTAAGTGGTAAAGCTGCCTACTTGGTTCATTCAGTTACCATTAGGCATGAACTGGTTCGAGTATGACAATGGGAGGAGGAAGATACAAAAAAAACCTTTAATTAATTAATTACCTCATATCAGAATTCATAGATTAATTAGAGAATAGATTATAGTCACACAACATGACTGAAGAACACTGTAGCAGAAAATACCACTCAAATCTTAATAGTCATTCTACCTTTTACTTTCTTAAGGACCCCAATTTTGTTGTTGACAGTAACTTGCTTTCTCAAACTCACTTTCAGCTATAGTGGTTGTGTCATAATTTCTTCCCAAATAGCAGAGAGGCTGAGGTTAGGCACTACCTGTTCCTGCTTTTCTCCTCTTTTTGACCATTAATAAAATGCAGACATTTTTTGGCCGGAGGTGGAGCAGCCATTCTGGGACCAGGAAATGACAAACACACAGATGAAAATCAAATATCAAAAATAAAGTGTAAGGATATCATGAGCCTAGAATGCTGATGACTTTGTGAAGGAGCTGTCCCTTCCCTGAACTGCCTACCTCTGGTGTTTTTGTTCTGTGAGAAGAAAAAACCTCACCCATTTGTTTCAGCCACTGAATTTGGGTTTTTTGTTACTTTGTACTGTTGTTTAGTTACTAAGTCATGTCCATCTCTTTTGCTACCCCATGGACTGTAGCCCATGGTATTTTCTAGACAAGAATACAAGAATGGGTTGCCGTTTCATCCTCCAAAGGATCTCCCCAACCCAGGGATTGAACCCAAGTCTCCTGCATTGCAGGAGAATTCTTTATCAGTGAGCCACTTTGCTGTTACTACTCAAAGCCAAATGCAAACACAAGTGATATAGTATTCATGCAGTCAACTGTCCCAAAGTGTGAATGAATATGTAATGCTCACACCCTAAGAGACTTAATGGAAGAGTTTTTAAGCTTACATGGAAGCTTTGAAGGATTAAAGGAACAATTTCAGATGTTTGATAGCAAATGCTAATGTGGAGTTGTAGTATAAAATTACATTCATGAGAGGACAATGTTTTAAAGAAACTCAGTTGTGAAATACATTCATATTTGTGTTATGTGAAGTGGGTGTAGTTGTGTAAAAAGGTGCCAGTGGTGTACAGGGGACATCAGATATCACAGGGCCCAAACAGTAACTAAGAAAGAATCCTCCAACGTAATTGGCCCAAAAAGAGGTTGCAGGGGAGTGGCCTGGCCAGAATGCAAAGCTGCTTTCCTGGTATCCTCATCCTCATTTACTCTTATACATGAATCTATAATGTATCTCAAGCCTAAATGAGTGTAGTTCTTTTTCATTAATAAGTTCTTTAAAATCAATAATGTTTTCTTTAAGGGAAAGCTTTCACTGTTACTAATTTGTATCTCATTAACTGTTCACTTTAGTTTCCAGGGTTTCATCTAAGCTCCATCTATCATTTAGATTTTAAGCTATAGACTACATGCAATTTATTGAAATACCCCCAGATAGACAGGAAGAAATATTTGAAACCCATAAGTAAATGTTAATTTTTAGAGTGTTGCAAGCCTTTGAATGATGAGGTTTATCTTTATAGGTCACTTAAAGTATGCCAAGTGAAATAACCAATGATATTGTAAGTTATAGAGAAAAAGAGAAAATTAGAGAGAAAGAGATTGAGAAAGGAGAGATAATTTTCCCATCTCAAGTTTGTAAGTCAAGATAAATTAGGTTACAGTTTTTATGTAGAGTACCTAAGGCAAGCTAGTATATCTCAAAGAAAGGAAACCTGAGATCTCATCATTCTGGATGTCATATTTCAGGATATCTGGGTTTAAAAAGGGCCCCAAAATGACATTAGAAAGGGTTATATAGCCTAACATGAGCTGTCATAGGTATTAAACATTCTGTACAGTTTTCCCCCAAAAGTAGTTGGTTGAAACTATAACAAGAGTACCCTATTATTTTCCTTGCATAAAATTAACACATCACAACCAATGGTTATTTTCAGTTATGTGGCATCAGATGAGTCTTAAAAGAGATTAGAACAAGATCTGTGGTAGCTTTGTAGAAATCCGGCAATTGACAGTTTGACACAGCATGGTTTCAGATTATGTCAAATCCTACAAAAGCATGTGTGGCCTGCTTGGAAGGAGGAATTCTTTTCAATTCCATCTTGTTGGAAATATTTGCCATGAAGTAACAATAATGCCTTTAATATGCAAATGATTATAATTGCATTTATTACACTGTCAAATGTAAGCTCAAATACTGGTTCTTTATTTTACAACACAGCACATCAGACATAATAAGAGAAATGACTGCTTTCATCATTGAGTTCATAAGAGGAAGAACAAATTCTCCTTTCCCTGAAGTTGCTTGCTTTATCTCTCAGATGTGTTCTTTCCTCCTAACCTCAGGGGGAAAAAGAGAAAGAAGAAGAATTGAGCTCATCACTGAAGGATTTTGACATTCAGATTTCTCCTTAGTTTTCATCTATACCCCAGTGGTCCTGTACAGGCACAACACTTTTGCTAAGACAAATAGCATATTTGAAGGGAACTTTGCTGTATAGTACTCATTTAACTACGTTTATTCTTATCTACTAGTTGATCTTAGGCTTCCCTGGTAGCTCAACTGGTGAAAAATCCACCTACAAATGCAGGAGACCCTGGTTCGATTCCTGGATTGGGAAGATCCCCTGGAGAAGGGATAGGTTACTCTCCTGTATTTATGGGCTTCCCTGGTAGCTCAGATGGTGAAGAATCCACCTGCAATGCAGAAGACCTGGGTTTGATCCCTGGTTTGGGAAGATCCCCTAGAAGAGGGCATGAAGACCCATTCCAGTGTTCTTGCCTGGAGAGCCCATGAGCAGAGGAGCCTGGTGAGTCACATTCCATGGGGTCCCAAAGAGCTGGACATGACTGAGTGACTAAGCACAGCACAGTTGATCTTATTGCACTTTTTTCCTAAGGTGTCTCATATTTTTTCCTCATCACTTACATAGGAATAATGTTTTGTCCTGTTCATTTTTCCAGCAATTTCCACTTCATTCACCTGAGCTCATTTCATCTTGTTGGAGAGGCCCTTCCTGGATGCTTTGTTTTTTCCATCATTGGGCACAAGGCAGGAAGAGAAGGGAGGCAGGGGGGTAGGAAACTGTACCTCTGCAGCTTCAGTGAGGGTTGTTTAACTTTGTGACTTTCAGAAGATATTTCCAGTATGTGGGACTCTTCTAGTGGTTTTTTATTTTATTTTATTATTATTATTATTATTATTTTTGCATAGAGATACCTTTATTCAGAATACTTATTTCTCTTGGTATACCTCCTGTATCCAAGAGATTACAGTCAGAATCTCCTTTGAACATACAGATGTGGAGTGTGTGTGAATCTATTGTCTTCCTTCTGTTTCTTTTGTTGTTGTTTGATTAAATGTATTTATTTTTAATTAAAGGATAACTGCTTTACAGTGTTGTGTTGGTTTCTGCCAAACATCAACATGAATCAGCCATAGGTATTCCTATGTCCCCTCCCTTTGCCTTATTATTTGCTCCTTCCATCCCTTCCAGTGCACGTGATTTCTTCTTCTCCCCTTGGTGGAGGCAACCACTTACTGACACCAATGCCTCATCATTATCAGCGCTTTTTTTCTCTGGGTTATTTTTCACTTGTATTGGGTTGGGCAAAATAACTCAAAAGATTTACCATTAATACTAGGAGATTAAAGCATTTTGTCTTTTCACTCCTTTGAATCACTGATAGTTCAAGATCTTACTTAAGGTGCAAATCTTGGGAGGGCTACACCTTAAACCAATGATAGCTATTAAGTCCTCTATACTAATTAAGTTGTTAAAGGTTAGCCTCATTATCAGTCAGCCTCTAAGGGGTGAAGTCAATAAAGTTTGGGTGCCAAGGATGAAAGAAGGGGACAGTGCATTGGGTCTTCTTGAGAAGAGTATAGTGTATCTCCTCACACCACTGTCCTTATGCAAGTTCTTTTTTCAGTAGCTTTGCAAGTATATATCCCTCACATAGATCATCTTCTCTGCAGCCTGAGTGGTGTTGTTAAAACCCACATATCCCACTTAAATCTTCAGTAGCTCCCCCTTGTTTATGAGATTTTATCTTGGCACCTTGGCATAGTTAAGACTGTTTAGGACTTGGCCCAAGCACCTCTTATATATCATTCACTATCATGCACCATCTTCTCCCTTTGCTTTCTAGTCCTGCAGAGTGGTTTCTGATTTCCCCATAAACCCTCTGTGGTTTGGTGCCTCCTTGTCTCTGTTCACAGTGTTTCCTACACCAGGAACATTCTTTTTCTAATTTTTTTAGTCAACTACCCTTGGCCAGTGCTTACCAAAGAGCCTGAAATCTAGTAGCTGCTGGAATCATATTGTCCTTTTAATAAGTGGTCACTATTGTGTATATTAAACTGAGATAGTGCTTTAACATATAAAGTTTCTTTACAAATCCTAAAGTAGTAAACTGGAATTACATTGTTATTGATTTTGTACATGTCAAATGAGAGAAAATGACTCAGAGCACTTGCAGTCAACGCCAGAGCCCTGAATTTTCCTATTTCAACCTCTCCTGTTCCCTTTGGCTCCTAAAACGCCTAGAATTCTCCTGCAGTAATTCAGTACAGAGAAGGTGGCAGATTGGTGAGGGACTGTCAGGGTGGGGATTATTTGCAAAGAAGAATAGCTTTAGTTATGCTTAACTTTCTTAGATTCACAATCACTCAGCTGCAGAGATGACCCCACAGACTCAGATTTCAAACACTAAAGAGATTCATTAGGTATACCCACTATGGTCGTTTCCTTTTAATCTGAGAGGTATAGGACATTCCCCTTATCTCTGTGAAAGTCTTGTTATTTCTTTTGGGAGCTCAAGTCTACCACAATGATCCAACTGATGTCAGTCATCTCCTTTGCTACTTATAGTACTTCTCATGACTAAGAAACTCATTCTAGACTGTGGGGTCTGCCACTTCCTACAAACTAGGTATATCCTTGTTTAGTCACTTAGTTGTGCCTGACTCTTTTGTGACCTCATGGATTGTTGTCCGCCAGGCTCCTCTCTCCCTGGGATTCTCCAGGCAAGAATACTGGAGTGGGTTGCCATGCCCTCCTTCAGGGGATCTTCCCAACCCAGGGACTGAACCCATGTCTCCTGCATTGGCAGGTGGATTCTTTGCTGTCTGAGCCACCAGGGAAGCCCAGGTGTATCCTGCTCTGCCTTTAATCTGGCCTGGTCCAAGATGATTCTGATCCCTCTTGCCTTGATTTTATGGGCTATCCTGGTACTGAATTGCCCTCTAGGCCTTTATAAGCCTTCTTCTTCTTTTTTCTGCTTTACTAAGATAGAAAGTCTGAGAAAGTATCCTGCAGCGCTAGTCTATGAGAGGGTGGGAGAAAAGTCTTGGTTCCACCCACTCCTTCTATCTGAGCAGTCTAGAATTTTCCAAATTATTTTATCTGGCTAATACAAATCTTCTATTTTTAAATTATATCTCAAAAGCCACACTTTCTGTCTTCTAGTTCACTTATTTTTTAATATAACAGATTTATTGAGGTATAATTCACATAACACAATTTAGCCATTTAGCATGTACAATTCAGTGGTCTTTAGTGAGTGAACTCAGAGTTGTGCAACCATTGCCACAATCAGTTTTAGAAAATTTTAGAGTAATCAATCCCTCCTCACCCTCCAAATCAGCTCCTGGCAACCACTAAATCTATCTTCTGTCTCTGAGCCTATTCTGAACATTTCATACAAATTGAATAATATCTGTGAACGCTGGGGCCTTCTTTCAATTTAGTGTAATGTTGTCAATGCTCATCCATGTTGTAGCATGTATGAAGACTTTATTCCTTCTTATGGTGATACTATTTCATTGTCTAGATATGTCATATTTTGTTTATTTACTCATCTCCTTATGGACATTTTGATTTTTTCCAATTTTCAGCTATTTTGAATAAAATTGTTGTGAATGTTCATGTACACATTTTTTGTGCACATATGTTCTTATTTCTCTTGGGCATGTACCTTGGAGTGGAATTGCTAATTTGCTTTTAATATTAAGACTCCAGGCCTCTATAGAAACACAAGTACCTACTTTGCTCCCTTATGATGTTGGGAGGAAAAACACATTGCCACTTTCACCACTAAATCAATAAACAAACTTAATTATTGAAGGAAAGTTGCATAGAAAAAAGGAAGTTGCTATTTTCCTGCCTCCAAAGTAATCAAAGCATGGAATCTCTTATATTTATAAACCCCATGTAATGAGGTAAATGTACTTTTTTGCTTATCAAAAGTGATGGTAAATTATAACACATGTTCTGTCTTCTCAGGACTCTTTACAGATTACAATTCTGATGAAAATGTATTGCTTTAACTTTCAGCTTACACCTGAACAACAGCCATAGTTTGAGAGTATAGAAATAAATTTATTTGAAAATGTGTTATTTGGATTTTATAATTATTATGCTATGGATGTGTCACCCAATTGATTTCATAAAAGTTATTTTCCTTCCTCTGCTTTGTCCACAAGTGTGTTCTCTGTGTTTGCATGTATGCTTCAGAGATCTCAAACCTGGTGCTCTGTGACAACATAAAGGGGTGGGATTGGGTGGGAGTGGGAGGGAGGTTCAAGAGGGAGGGGACAAAAGGACATATGTATATCTATGGCTGATTCATGTTGATGAATGGTAGAAACTAACACAATATTGTAAAGCAACTATCCTCCAATAAAAAAAAAAGGCTTAAAAAACACAAAAAACCCTATTTCCCTCTTAAGTTTACTTAACATTTTATTGGAATCTAGGAAACCTATTTTGATGCAATGGATCCCACAATCCTGTAAGGGTAGGGAAGATAGTGATTTATAATTTCTCCTTAAAGAGAGTTCTGAGTTGCTATTTCATATCCACTAATGGAGATGGGTTTCTTGTTGAATATAAGACATTCTTCAGTGGAAGTTTTCTTGATTAGCAAGGAAATTCTCATAGGTCACTGGATGCACATGCTCTTTGGCTCTGTCCATGAGGCAGAAAAAAAAAGCCAAAGCAGTGCATTCATGAGGAATAAAAAGATGACAGCAACAGAAGACAACTTCACAGAGAGAATTTAAAGACAACAAACCACACTGTTTTTGTTTTTGTTTTTTTTAGTCTGAAGCACTTTTCTTTGATTTTTTTTTCATGATAGTATCTATGGAATCATTTTTTAAAATACCAAACATGTATTTATGGTATATCTGTATGCATGATCCATAGAGTGAAGTTTAACTTGAGGGACTTGAAGACCAGGAAAAAGGAACATAAAAAAGTCTCTTAAGTTAAATAGTTGTAAAATCTGTAAAATCACCTGGAAAAGGGGAAAAAGAACAGTGGAGTTACATCTGCTTCAAGCCCTAACTCTGCTACTTATTAGGTGTATGATCTTGAGTATATTCCTTAACTGTGCTATTCTGTGCTATAAGTTTCCTCATCTATATAAGATGGAGGTATTTAATAATGATACTTACCTTATAAGATTGTGAACATCAATTTTGTGTATGTGAAAGCACTATTAGGCACATAGTAAATCAGAATACAAATATGCATTTGTGTAATTCTTTAAAAACCAATTTTTAATTAATAATAATAATAACACATTGTTTTTGTAGAAAGGAGATCCGATGATATCTGGATGATGTGAAGGGGAGGCCTAGATTTATGAGTTTAAATTTTTATCAGTTAACGTTCCATTCAAAATCTAGGCTTTTGTACTATTGCCCTTTACTTCACAGTAAAATATATGAAATGAAGACACTCAAATATCAGTAGGGTTGGCATCAATATAGAACCACCAGCCAAGCAGGTGGTTTGAAATCACTTCAAAACACAATTAAGTCAAATGCTGTTTAATTAACAAAGCACTAAAACATCCAAATACTATGATCAAAAGACACACTGTACCCTCAGGACTTGATTTTAGTTATTCCCCTTGGTAACTGGATCAGAGTTTAACATTTAACACTCTTCTGCCAGTGTGGCAGAGTGATAGCATGGAAGATCAGCCAGTAACTTCAGAGTCCCGGATTATAGCCAGGTCCCAGCTGGATCTGTTTTCATCAGTCCCACTGAGGGTTAAAAATCCGCCTGTTCAAATATTTCACTGGAGCTGGAAACTGCTTGTTTAAAGGGCCCCCAGGTGTCTTTCTCTACACAGTTCATTCTGTCTGACGTTTCTCTACTTCCTCATCTTGTTAGACATCTTCATTCCTTTGAGTAAATGAATAGCTACCTCAGTAGAAAGGATATACACTGTCTGTCTCAAACTGGACTGGGCTGACAGTTTTAGGCTGCCTCAGCCTTTAGGGAAAGAACTAAGTACATTATCTTTCCTGGAGTTTAATAAGAGCTTCTCTTGTTGGTTGGTTCCTCTAAAATGGCTCTAGCTTTAGCACTCAATCTGTCATGGATCTTAATAAATTACCCTTTTGGTTACGCACTTAGAAACAGCACTTACATTACTATTATAGCAACCAAATGTTGAAGTACATCACTACATGTGACAAACAGAGCTTAAATTATTTGCCACATTATTTCCTTGACCTGTCTTGAAAAGTGAAAAAAATGACAAAAGAATCAAGTGATAGGAATTTCCTAAATTTGTGGAGAAACAGAACATCACTAATTTTTAGGGAATACACACACCATATTTCTAAAGAGATTGTTTTCATTATGTGTCACAGTTTCAAAGTTTGCTTTAGAATTCAAATTATTAGGAAATCTTTCTAAATTGTGCTTGCTTTCCTGTCTTAATAACAAGTTGATCAAATAGAAAGAAACTTTGATAATGATGGAAGCACTTGTAGTGTCCTTGAGCCACTTTATCATGCAATTATGGTGCTCAGTGTGTCTGGACCACTGCTTTGACCATCAGAGAACAGTGTCCATAGTCATTGATCGAGGTGGTTTAGGAGATTGTGCTTAATTGCACTGAGTTCTTCATTCATTCGCTGGGAACATTTTTAATGGAATTACTGCTATGATTTTGGTCTCTGTATGATTTGCCACTTCTTTTTCTAAGTATTCAAGTCATGAATTGAGAGTTCTCTTAATTGTGATAATTGTGATTTGGTTAATCAAGACTTTATTCTAGTAGAAAAATAAGGGGAGGAGGGAGAAGTAGGGAGGGGAAAGAGAGAGAGAGGGATCACAATAACTGAAATGGTGTACATGCTATGGGCACATTTATGCTATAGAAGGTTTTTTAAATCTGGAGATTTATCACAGTCGACAGGACAGAATTCAGCTAGAAGGAAAATTTCACTTCCTCTATTTTACTGACTACTGAGGATGGGGTTAAGATGATAAATATAAAATTGGGACAGTATCCAGAACCTGTGTTATTTCAAAGTATTATAAAATTGGCTACACAATTACATGACAAATTTTGTAGAAAAGTTATTTTTTCAGGTATAAACTACTGACTTTAAGTGCATACAATTCATCTTGTAAAAGATAGAATTTTTAGCTGGCTGACTATCATCATATTCATAGTTCACTGAATGTGCTCTGTGACCCATAAAAATAACAAGGAGCAGTTTTATTATTAGATACAGTGTTATTCTAAGAAGCCTCTGCATAGCACCATCTAGTTCATTTGTTGTTTACTAAAGTCTCTAATCGAACTAAATGAGGCATTTTATGTACCCTGCAATTCATTTAAAACGTCATACATGTTAGAGGTTATATGTAAAATCCTGACTATTCATAGGTAGCTTACATGGGCACAATTCAAGGGCATTTAAAAGTATAGATAGAAAACTTTTCTATTTCTGAACAGCACAAATATAATTTAATCAGTTAATTGTTCTGTTTACTCTGCTGAACTTTGAGACAACTTGATATCTGTATGTCAGTTCTCTTCCAACAGGCCTTAGCATCAGGGTTGATTTTTTAACAATTCTTCCTAGTTTGAGTCCTGAACAAACGTGCAGGTTATCTGCAAAGGGCCCCAGTATTAACTGGATCTGGATGAACTACCATCATAATATAGGTAACATGTATTGAACATGCTTTATATTCTAATCACATGATCTACATTACCTAATTATGACAACAACCAATCAGGTAGATTTTATTTTCATTATCCTCAATTTATGTAAGAGGAACACAAATCACAAAGACAGGAGGGTAAATAAATTGTACGGTTTTGCAAGGGTTCAATGTGGCAGATCTGGGATGAACTTGGCTATTCTGATACTAGTATCTGTACACTTCACTAAATCATATAACTCAGCAATGTCTGCATGTGATATGGTAGAGCCTCATTATACCAAAACTACTGGTATGTCCTTTTGCTTCTGTCCCATTTTTTCCTTCTCTTAATCTCAGTGACAAACACCTATTGCTTTCATTCTCTTACCACTTAGGGCCTCCTACATCCAATGCTGATAGATTTGGCCCCTAAATCTGGTATCTTAGATGTTACTGTTAATCTTCTGAAGATGAGAATTAGGTTGGTTGAACTTTTTTTGTTTGTTTTTTTCTTCTTCTTTGTTGTGTTCAAGCTCTTTGATTATTTAACTCTCCTATTTCTTTCTATTGCTCCTGTGTCTCCTCCACCAGATTCTCTTTTCTTGTTCCCCCCATTTTTTTTTCTCATTCTTCGCTCATTCTTGCTATTTATAAATGCTATAATTGTGGCTTCAGTTACTAACTCTATGTAGCTTTCTATCCAGCCAGTTTCACCAGCTCAAATCACTTTTACAGTCTCTTTTCTAACTATCTGCTATAGCCTGACAGGAGTCCAGCTAGCCTAAGAACAAACTCATCACCTTCTTTACCAAACCCAGTTTGACTCGCCTTTTTAAGTTCTAATGTTGTGATTCAGCCTCAAAACTGATTGTTACTTATTTTTCTGATTCCCTTATCTCCTCAATCTAGTCCTGCTAATCCTTTTTGTTTTGGTAATCAGTCTCAGCATTAGTTCCTTTGTATTCCTGGGTCCTGAATATTTTCCAGGCATCATTATCTTTGGCTTGTAAGAGTACAATAACCTTCTAAGTGGCCTCTTGGCTTCCCTGGTACTTGCCACCTGGTCTCTTTTCCAATTTCATATTCCAATCACCAATTTGCTGAGGTTAGGGAGGAGGAACACACCCATAATAAACTAGAGTTAACATAAATGCCAGTTGAATAGCTTGAAGTCAGGGGAGCAAGCTTTCATTGTTGTCTGGGATAATCAGGGAAAACTTTGTGAAGAAGATGGAATTTAAAATTTATATCAGTAATAAAGCCTGAGGGAGGCCTTTAAGATTGGGGAAAGTGTGTGAACATAAGCTTGAGGTAGAAATGGAAGAAAAGTTTGGGGACAGTTAATAGTCCTGGCTGAACCAGAACATTACTGTAGAACAGTGAGGTTGGGAATGTAGCTTGGACTCTGACTGTAGGGAGTATTGAATACCAGGCAAAGGCATTTAAAATGTATCCTGTAGAAAATGCATAGAAACATGATGAAATCGGCATTTCAGGAAGATGAATCTGGCAGCTGTGTGCAGGGTAGATTAGTGGGAGGAGAGGCTGGAGAGAGGAGGCCTGGTTAGAAGGTTATAATAGGGTTCAGATGTGAATTAATGAGGGCTTTCAATAGGACGGCACTGGGAACAGAACTGATGAGATGGATGCAGATGTGCAGAGCCTTATGGCAGGAAATTTGATAAGGTTTTGTGAAAGGCTGAATTGTCTCCCCCAACCTACCGAGTGGGGGCTGAGTGGGGAGAGTGGGTGTGTTGGAGTCCAGATGACCAGAAAAGTGTCTATCAAAATGTTCCCCTCCTTCAAGCTTCAGTACTCTCCTGTAAGAGGGCTTGTCCTGAAAAGGCACTGGGAACAAGACACCTTGTCCATAGTAGATGCTCTAACAGGATGAAGTGAATGTCCACTCCGCTGGCAGTGATGTTGCATGCTCTGAAGTTCTGGAGACCTTAAAATCATGCTTTCAGTAAGTACATTGCATAAACTGCATGCCTTCTATTAAACTGGCTTTCAATGTGAGTATGCTTTACCTTTGTGGTGAGAGACATCAGGAAGCTCGTCAGTACAGAGACCACATCTTGCTTCTTAGAACCCCATCCTACCTCATCCAGCTGTAGACCCACTGTGGTTCATGGTGGTGTTTAGTAAGTTGTGTCCAACTCTTTGTAACCCTATGAACTGTAGCCTGCCAGACTCTTCTGTCCACGGGATTCTCATTTCCTTCTCCAGGCAACCTTCCCGACCCAAGTCTAACCCACATCCCCTGCTTGGCAGGTGTATTCTTTACCACTGTGTCAACTGGGAACTCCCTTTTAGATCCACAGTTGTTAAAAACATTTTCCATGATTGTTTCCTTTTATTACCTCAGGAGGATTTGGGTGGCTATCTTACAGGCATATTTCCCTGTATATTATGCTGATGAGGATTGCACTTTAATTATGTTATCATATCCAAACCTAAGGTACTTTCAGAGACTTTCAGCATGTCTTTTTCCACAGTTTCTTTTCTTCTTACAGTGGTGTTTACTGAGTGAGAGCACAGAGTTTGTGTTTCACTGGGTGCTTGGTAAAGATTGGTTGATTTTATCCTCACATCCCGGGGCAGTGGTATGGGCTCTGCCTCACAGCTCATGCAGCTTAAACACCATTTGCATACCTTAGCTACACTCCAAAAAGTGAATGTATTTGGACAAATGATGGATTTTGTTGGTTTAATTTTGTAAAATTCTTAAAATTTTGTTCATTTTCAAAATATTTTTGATTCATGTGAACTCTATGGCTACTCATCTCTGAAGAGATTTGCTATTGCCTGAAAAATAGTTTACTTTATGAGTCTAATATTATAAATCAACCAGGGAATGTATTTATTTGACCTTGAGACTCTTTTCCCAAGTACCTTTTCATCAGATACTGATGCCAGTTAGTACAGTCATACATATAAATGTTACATTAAATTGGTAAGATTTTATACAATTTATATTGTTAAGATTTAATGTGTTTGACAGTAATTCCCATTACAGGAAATTGTTACAGGAATTTCTCTGTTATTGCTAAATTTGAGCACCCTGTATTCTAGTGCCAGGTCTGCCCCTTAAGTGTTATGAGAAGTTAGACATAGTATTTGACTTTCCTAGGTCTCTTTTTTTTCTCCCATCTATAAAACCAGAGTGTTCAACTAAATCACTTTCTATCTTAGCACTATTTTTGGCTTCCAGTTAGCTCAAGGTGGGGAAAGCCTGTTGAAAAGCATATAATATGGGAACTTCAGGGACTTGTAGGACTCTAAGACCAGGTTCTGCCCCAGCACACCCAATCCTTATGGAAATTGAAATGGGTACAGGAATCCCATCAAGATTGGAAGTTATTTTCTCTCAGGATCTGGCTGATTACAAAACAACTTTGTTCTCTCTTTCTTGTTCTCTGTCTCTCACTGCCTCCATTTCCCCCTTCCTTCTCCTTTCTCCTTCCCTCCCTCTCTCTTTCAGTTCTTCTCTCCATATATTTGCAGTATTCTTCTTAGTATTATTGTCTTTCTACCACTTGTAGCTTTGACTTACACATGGCCCACTAAGGTTCTAGGTCTAAGTCTCCCATGACCTTCTAACTGAACCTTCATAATCTTAGACTTATCATCTCAATTTCCAGTTTAAAAATTCAAGAGGGAATATAATTCATCAAGGCATTTTTTCAAGCCAGAGCTCATAAATCATATGTTGTCACCCAGCCAGTGGAGTGAATGCTTTTGTGCTGTGTCCACAACAATTCAGTTAGTCTTGACTCTTAGGGGTTTGGTACATATGAAGCCAAAATGGGAGTTAAGGACAGGAAAAGATATATTTTAGAAAATTGTGTGAACAGGCAGATAGGTACCCTGAATTCTACCCAGTACATTTTCTATCACTGAATTCCTATGAATCAAAAAGTATCATTTCTTATTGAGCAATAAGAGATAGTGCTTAATGGGTAACATTTCACAAATTAACCAGCAGGTGGGAGAGATTTTCTTTGTTACTGTTAAAACACAAAATTTGCTGCAAATGTAAGATAGATTTCAAGCTGTTGTTAATTACTTATCTTTAGGGTGGATGTGTTTTATCTTCCTTTTTGAAAAAATAGGTTCAGTTTGAGAGGTAAGACTATGAATTCCTTGGGATCTAGAATCCCAATCTTTTTAAACTAGGCACTAGTTTAAAAAGGAGCAGAACTATGGGGGACTGACAAAAAAAGTTTCATCTATGGATAGGCCCTTTTTTATATTTTATTTCCAAAGCTTAGACAAGGTGCTGAATAATGTGTCTTAGTCCTGAGTTCTTGATTCTTACCTTTCCCTCATGTGCAATTTGTCACTTCTTTTCTCTAAATAAATGGTAACTCCATTCATTTTGACTCAGGCATAAAACCTAAAGGATTTTTCTTGGTTCCTGTATTTCTATCATATCCAATCTATCATTCTTTAGATTACAAATTCCATCATCTCCCCCACCATCTTGCTAGTCAAAGCCATCATCATCTCTTACTGAGGCTATTGCAAGAGCCTGCGTGATTGCTTGCCTTTGGCTATATAAAACAATAGCTGTTTAAATGGTGGTTTGACTAGGAAAGAGAACTCTAGAATGAGTCAAATGGTATGGCCTCTCACTCCATCTCTTCCATTAACTGTGCTTGCTAACTGAGGAAGTCATTTCACCTCTCTGCAACATGGAGTTTCTAAAGGATCTCTTTCCTTTCAGCATTGTTTCCCTACCTTACTTGCCCTCATCACCTTGCTTCTGGATGCCCTGTGGTCCTATCCATTCACTATCCATTGGCTCCATTCACAACACACAGTGCTCCAGACTAGTGGTTGTGGGAGAGGAAATTCCACTACTTATAGCACTTTCTGTGGACCAAGAATTATACTGAGCAATTTGCATGCATATCTTGTTTAAACCTCCTCACAGCACTATGAAGCAGGTATTGTTTTTTTCCCATTTTGGAGATGAAGAAACTAAGCTCTAGTGACATTAAAAGACTTACTTAACTTATAAAGCTAATAAGAGTTAGACTAGGTTTTTCCAAACTGTCTGTAAGAGACTTTTTCCATTTCTCTACAGCCTGAAGTTTGGTGGGAAGTTTTGATAGTAAAGGTCCAGAATGGAAGTGGGAAAATATCAAGTGCTGACATTATTCCCTTTAGATTGAGAAACCAAGCAAGTGAGAGATCTCCATCTTCTCCTAACGAGTTCTACTGGAGGTCTTTCTCTGCCTCCTCTAGTACCAAAGTAAATAAAACATTAAGAAGGAAAGAAGGAGGGGAAGTGGGAGAATGAGAGAATAAGATAGAACAGTAGGCTTGCCCTTTACCAGATCCCTTCTGGGATTTTCTTTTTCTTTAGGAATAAACAAGTCTGCACTAACTTGGTGGCAGAGGACTAATAAATTTCCAAATTGGTCTCATAGAAACACACTACATTCATGCAAAGCCATTACTGTCATAGAAGGGAAAAGCTAAGTAGCAAGGCTGGCCAGTGGAGGAGCCATTTGTGGATAGACCCGTGAAGTACCTTGGGTAGATTGGTACTCTTCATTCCACATAGACTGCAGTTTACTCGGCTTTATGCAAGCCTTAGCATGCTCCATGATATTTGGCTTTCTCCAATATCTGAGGACAGGTGATTATTTTTCCCTCACCATAAAATCACCATCTTTGAATGAAAAGAAACCTGCAAATTTATGGAGCCTAAACCCCTCATTTTTTCATGAGAAGAAACAGACTACATGAATTAAGTGACTTGCCTAAGGTTAGTCCATTAAAAATTACATAGAACTGGTTTAAGGGACCAGCATACTTGTTTTTTGAAATGAAAATAGTTACTTTCACAGAACATAATCTATTAGGGCCTCACCTAGTGATCCAGCCTGAGGCCCATGCTACTCTGAAAATTTGTTGTTATTCTAGAGCCTTAACCTACTCAGTGGCATGTGTTCCCCCTTTCCCACAAAAGTTGACAGCAAGAATCCATAGAATGGTGAAACTTTCTTTGCAGTCTGTTTACAAATATTTGATTGAGTTTTAGGTTTCTCGTTGATGATTTTGAGTGAGCTTGTTTTAATGACTCAGTGGTTCCTGCATTTATTTCACAGCCCAGCACAAGCAGATGTGGAAATTGTTCTGGCATCCTGGATTCATTCCATCATATTATTTTTGTTATACAATATGATGAGATAGTATAACTGTGTTTACATCCTGGGATGACTGCACAATTTACAGGCAGTACTATAACAGGCTTCCCTGGTAGCTCAGATGATAGAGAAAATGTCTGCAATGCAGGAAACCCAGGTTCGATCTCTGGGTCAGGAAGATCCCCTGGAGAAGGGAATGGCTACTCACTTAAGTATTCTTGCCTGGAGAATTCCATGGACAGTGGAGCCTGACGGGCTAAAGTCCATGGGGTCTCAAAGAGTTAGATACGACTGAGTGTATATATATATATATATATATATATATATATATATATATATATATATATATATATTTAAGAAGGAAATGGAAATCTACTCCAATATTCTTGCCTAGAAAATTCCATGGACATAGGTGCCTGGCAGGCTACAGTCCATGGTGTTGCAAAGAGTCAGACACGACTGAGAGCGCACACACACACTATAATTCAAGAATGTGACAAGGGCCTTGGAATGATATATATTTTAATTTCTGCTCATATTTTTAATCTCCTATTTCAGTTGTGTGTGTGTTGAAGTTTCTCTGAATAAATATGTTCACATCAAAATATTCAAGTATTTATATATATGTTTGTGTATATATAGATACAGACTAGTTTATCCATATGCCCTTCATTTCATCCTACCCAGAACTAATCATCTGGACTTTAACAAGTAAGCCATATATCTAATAGAGAAGAAGGAAGGGAGTGAGGGATGTTGGGCGAGTATTGATTGAGATTGATTACTTGATTTTGATTTATCTGAGATCACCAAAAAGGCATCATGTTTTCCCATTTACTTTGCTTTCAAACTAGAGAAGTCTACTGGCTTAATTCATCTAAATATAGTTAAGGAAACTCAAGAGAATATCTAATTGAGAATCTGTGCTCCTTGCCTAAGACATAAAACTATTTGAAATGACCCATTTGGATTATAACCTCTGGTTATTACCTGATAGACAAACTGAGCTCCCTTTCAGTTGGGTGTAGTTAAAATAACTTGCTACTTAAGTCACTAGCTTATTTTAGAAAATATATCAAAAAAATTACTGTGTTTTTCTCATTTACTTGAATTTAAAATTGGACTCTGTATAACTCATATAATACAAATAGGTGTAACAACTGTACAATATAAATTGCTCCAGGTGACAGTGCCATAGCAAGATTTACTACAGGCAGATTCAAGATGCAAAATTATTTGTTTGACAGCAAGCAGAAAGACAAATTACTCAGAGACTGTGTACATGTGCGTCTGTAATTGGTCATAAATTATTGTGGTTCATGCTGGAATTCACTCAGTTTATCTGTACCACATGTTTTTATTTTAAATTAGAAAAATGCAAATTGTTAGGAATTGGAAAACGTAATCTGCAGTATAAAATGAATATTAACATTGGAACATGGCAATTTGTGTGAGACCCTTTCATTTGTCTGTCAAAATTTTCATTTCATGACAGCTTTTAAAACAACATTGCTTACAAAACCACAACAGAAATATCTGACAGTAGAGTCTTACTAAAATATTATTTGCCATAAATTAGAGCTCATTATAAGATAGGTATGCCTTGGACCCTCTCCAAGGGGATTTAGTTACTGGATGGCATAAGGTACTTTCCCTTATAATGTGACTTTTCTGGCTCTGATCCTGAAAACTGGGTTACAGGAGACTTCTGCAGGCTTATCTCTGCATAGCATCTTGAACTGAGTTTTATGTTTGGAATAAATTTCCTTAACTCAAGAATAAATGTCTATTTGTTCAACACAGTTTATGTCTACTCACCACTGTTAAATGATACTGTAAGTCTAGAGTTATATAAAAATAGAAACTATTTAGTTGTCTTACTTATGCTAAAGTGGTAACAGCTCTTGCCTTGGAGTCACGAATGGGGTTTTAACCTGTGATAAGAATTAAGTTGCAGAGCTTCTCTGAGCCTCAGATTCCTATGTAACTTGGAATAAACATGTACTGTATCTACCACCCCGGAGAAGGCAATGGCACCCCACTCCAGTACTCTTGCCTGGAAAATCCCATGGACGGAGGAGCCTGGTAGGCTGCAGTCCATGGGGTCGCTAAGAGTCGGACACGACTGAGTGACTTCACTTTCATTTTTCACTTTCATGCATTGGACAAGGAAATGGCAACCCACTCCAGTATTCTTGCCTGGAGAATCCCAGGGACGGGGGAGCCTGGTGGGCTGCTGTCTATGGGGTCGCACAGAGTCGGACACAACTGAAGTGACTTAGCAGTAGCAGCAGTATCTACCACCCACAATTGTTGTGAGGAAGAAATGCAAATTCATATGGAAATGCTTCATAAATGTAAAGTGGAAAGAAAGTATTTCTTTTGTTGCTGAAACGAAGATCAACGGGTTTATAAGATTATTTAGTGTGTATGTGACCAGAGGCAACTTTGGAATTTAGGAAGCATTCAAAGTCAGGCACAGAAATATTCCAGGGCATGTTTTAGATACATGTGTGCTCAGTCGTGTCCAACTCTTTGTGACCTTAAGGACTGTAGCCTGCCAGGCTTCTCTGTCCATGGGATTCTCCAGGCAAGAATACTGGAGTGGGTTGCCATTTTCTCCTCTAGGGAATCTTCCTGACCCAGGCATTGAACCCATGTTCCTTTCATCTCCCACATTGGCAGGTGATTATTTACCACTAGAGCCACCTGGGAAGCCCTTTATGTATGTAGTGGCCACACTTTTATGAAGAGAAAGTAAACACAAATTCCTTTAAATAATTATTTCTGTTTTGAATGATAATATGACAGATATTTCCCCCATTATTTTATGTAACCAAATTATCACGTTTTTAAATATATATAATGAAGGAAACAATGAATTCTCTTTTACAAACTGACACTTGTGAAAATGTGGACACTATCCTTAAAGCTGTGTATGGTGGCAGTTAGGCAATTATCTTGGGAGTTCCTTTAACCCCTAGATCAGAAAAAGTTTGCAGACACCTGTCTTATACATTGCAGTAAAGGCTTCTCAAAAATGTCACCCCCTTTTTGCATGAAATGCATCCTTTTTCCCTGAAAAAAAGCACTGGCTTTTTTAAAGGCATAATTTTACCCAGTGAAAGAAACTACAAGGATCAACTGATAAGGCTCTTGCTTTTGGGTTTGATTCCTTCCAATTCTCTTTCCAACTCTCCCCATATAGCCAATAAGAATAATAGCTAGAAAGTTTGGAAGATATTGCTTTTTGTACAAATATTGTGGGGAATAAATCATGTTTTCTAGCACCTTTCATATATCTCTGCTACTATATCATGCATGTTTCTTGTTGAATTAGCAAAACCTGCAAACGCAATATGCAACAGATGCCCTCTGAGCTTTCATCTTGGTGTCTGGGGCCTCTTATCATTTCTGGATCCATAGAAGATCCCTTGAAGGAGGAAATGGCAACCCACTCTAGCATTCTTGCCTGGAAAATCCCATGGACAGAGGAACCTGGAAAGCTCCATGGGGTCGCAAAAGAGTTGGACACCACTGAGCGACTGAGTGCGCGCATTAGGTCTTGTAGACGTCTGCTCCTCTCATACTCAATTTCTAAAATGGTGGCCATTTCAGGTTCCAGAAAAGGAGGAACTGTTCAGAGTTAGGCTTGGCTGAATGTACGGTGAAGAAACTAGTCAAGGTCCTTTCCTCCTTTCACTTGTCCTTCTCATCACTGATCTCTATCTAGAGGCCTGCCATTTGTTTAAGACCCACCTGCTATGCCCCACCTGAGGGCTGAAGAGGAGAGTTAAGTCAACTTTTCTGAAGGTATCAAAGTCTATATAAGGTGTCAGGAAAACTGATGAATTAGATACTTGTAATGAGTTAAGGACATTCATGTATCCCTATCAATAGCTAAAGATGGAGAAGAATAACCTAAAAGGATTTAAAATGCTTTTGGAAAACAAATCAGAAATCTTGTACTATAGTGAAATTTACCAATCCTTAGCTGACAGCAGATTGCCTGGTAATCAAACTGTGCCTCAGAAGCAGTAATTGACAGAGTTCTAATATCCTTTTTTGAAGAGAGGTATTGGTAAGATTGAAAGTGGCCTGAGCTGAACCCAAAGCATTCCGTTTTTGGTTATGGTGTGTGTGTCCAGGGTGTCCAATTTATCTCTGTTTGCCCTGGACTGTTCTGTTTTTCAAAGTTGAAGTGCCATGTTCTGGGAAAGCTTTCAGTCCCAAACAATCTGGGACAAGTTGGTCACCCCAGATGTGACTATGGGAGAAAACAATAACTCAACCCTAGATACTGTGCAAATATGTGGGAAAAGGCAATCCAACGCCAGCTAGTGGCAGAAGTGAGATCTGCTAAAAAGCAGAGTGAACAGAGCAAAGATGAAAACTTTGCTGGGTTCCTGCAATGGGTCACCTAACAGGGGCTCCCTAGCTTAATCACATTTTCCTTTTAGTACTTTCAATCCATGTGCTGTTTCTGCTATGGATTGCCAATACAGCATAGTACTTAAGTCTTGGGAATTGACAGTGTGGGTTTAAATCTTTTCCCTACCACTTATAAGCTGTATGACTTTGAATGGGTTATATAACCTCTCTGTGTCTGAAATCACTATCTGTGAATAAGGTACTAACAGTAATAGCTATAAGTAATACAGTAAGTCCCTTATATATGGATGAGTTCTGTTCCGAGAGCACATTTGTAAGTCCAAATTGTTTGTAAGTCCAACAAAGTTAGCCTAGGTACCTAATACAATCAGCTATATATTACAGTACTGTAACAGGTTTATAATACTTTTCACAAAAATAATGTATAAAAACAAACACAGGAAAAAAAACACAAAAAATAAAGATGACATTTTTAATCTTACAATACAGTACCTTGAAAATAACAGTAGTAGAGTACAATAGCTGGAATACAGGGCCTGGCATGGAGTGAACAGGCAAGAAGAGTTACTGACTGGAGAAGGAAGAAGAGCTGAGAGATGGTAGAGCTGAAGGATCATCAGCAATAGGAGACTGGTAGAGGATGCACGCATTTGACAATGTATGCCAGACACATGGACTCACTTCTGATTAGACATGCAGACACATGTTCGCATCTTTGAAAGCTCACAACTTGAAGGTTTGTATGTAGGGGACTTACGTAGCAAGACATAGGGAAATCTTAAACAATTCATTACAGAACTTTTAGAACAGTATCTGGAAATTAGTATGCACTTAGTGTTGGCTACTGTTACAATATCATCTATATCCATCTGTATTCTTCTTTGCACATATCACTGTCATGTGGATGTCTTATAAGCACCTCAGACTTAAGTATTTAAACTTGAACACCTCATCCATGTCCCCACCTGCTCCTCCTCCTATATTGCCTATCTCAGTGAAGGAAGAAAGTTACCTGAGCAATAAACCTTGGATCATTCGTGACTCTTTCCTTTCCTTCAACCCCTACATCCAGACAATGGCCCTAAATATCAAACATTGAACATTCATTCATTTTTTGATTTAGATATTCTTTATTTATTATAAAACATTTATTGTGAAGTGAAGTGCAAGTCACTCAGTCATGTCTGACTCTTTGAGACCCCATGTACTATACAAGTCCATGGAATTCTCTAGGCAATAATACTGGAGTGGGTAGTCATTCCCTTCTCCAGGGGATCTTCCCAACCCAGGGATCAAACCCAGGTCTCCTGCATTTCAAGCAGATTCCTTACCAGCTGAGCCACCAGGGAAGCATAATGTGGTATAAAATTTGAGATTTTGATTGTACTGTGAACTAAACAGAAATCTGGGATCCACTACACCCATCCTCTCCCTTATTCTCCAAAGCCAGTCTTCCTACCACCTTAACATTGCTTATATCTTCTACTAGTGTCTTTTCTACCATGTTCACATTTTTTTAACCTGACATGTGAGAATTTCATAAATCATCTCTATGCTTCCAGTCTTGACTTCTCCCATTCTTTGCTCAAATGAGGGCTTCCCAGGTGGCACTAGTGGTAAAGAACCTGCCTGCCAATGCTGGAGATGTAAGAGGCGTGGATTCAATCCCTTGGTTGGGAAGACCCCTAAAGAAGGGAATGGCTTCCCACTCCAATATTCTTGCCTGGGGAATCCCATGGACAGAGGAGCCTGGCAGGCTACAGTCCTTGGAGTCGCAGAGTCAGACACGACTGAAGTGACTTAGCATGCATGCACACACTACTAGAATGATAATTGTTAAAAAACTATGCTAAAAATCCTCAGTGACACCACATAACTTTCAGGATAATTGTCAAGCTTCTTGGCTTACCATACAAAGCTCTTTTATGATCTGTTGCTTATTTACCTCACTGGAATGTTCTCCTGACACTTACCCATATGTTCCAGCCATATGGAACTACTTGTAGTTTCCTGAACATTTCATATTGTTTCAGGTCTCCATGACTCACACGTGTGGTTTCCTCTGCTTGGAATGTTCTCTCCTATGTATTCATTTAGCTATTGACTCCTCATTCTTCAAAACTTAATTCAAGGGTCACTTCTTCTGCGAACCTCTCCTTGACCTCCCAGTCTGGCTTAGCAGCTCCTAAGTCACCTCTTTTGTCTGCAGTATCACACTGAAGAGGCATCTGCTTAATGGTTACACACATGGCTTCAGGAGCAGTCTCCCTGGATTTGAATATTTGAGTATTCTATTTGAATACAAATCACCTGGCTTTGGGCAGGTTACTTAACTTTCAGTGTCTTTGTTTTAAAATTGGGGGAAATAAAAATAATCAAACCTATCACAGATGCTGTTGTGAGGATTCAAAGAGTTAATACATGTAAAATGCTTAGAATAGTGCCTGGCACATGGTAAACCACTTTGTGTCACTTATTAATACCATTATTTTCATGCTGTGTTACTTAATCATCCCAGCAGACTGTAATTTTCCTGAAAGCAGTTCCATGTAATAATTCATAGTCTAGCCCCAGGGCCTAATCTACTATCTGCTATGTGAGTGTTCAATCGATGCTTTTTGATAAATGAGTGAGTGAATGAATGAATGAATAAAAAAATAAAGAAATGGAAACTGAAATACCTTTTCCACCAAATCCATTTAATATCTCAACTCAGCAAGCCCCATTTAGCCTCATATACCTGGAAGAGGCAGACACTAATGTTTGCAGCTGGCCCATTCTTTTGCTTATGCAGTGTCCACTGTGCTATTTGGGGAAGGTATGCAGGCTTAGAACAACAACAGAATGGGAAAGACTAGAGATCTTTTCCAAAAAATTAGAGATAATAAGGGAATATTTCATGAAAAGATGGGCACAACAAAGGAGAGAAATAGTATGGACCTAACACAGGCAGAAGATATTAAGAAGAGGTGGCAAGAATACACAGAAGAACTATAAAAAAAGATGATAATGACCCAGATAACCACGATGGTGTGATCACTCACCTAGAGGCAGACATCCTGGAATGTGAAGTCAAGTGGGCCTTAGGAAACATCACTATGAACAAAGCTAGAGGTGGTGATGGAATTCCAGTTGAGCTATTTCAAATCCTAAAAGATGATGTGGTTAAAGTGTTGCACTCAATATGCCAACAAATTGGGAAAACTCAGCAGTGGCCACAGGACTGGAAAATGTCAGTTTTCATTCCAATCCCTAAGAAAGGCAATGCCAAAGAATGTTCAAACTACCACATGATTGCACTCATCTCACATGCTAGCAAAGTAATGCTCAAAATTCTCCAAGCCAGGCTTCAACAGTGCATGAACCAAGAACTTCTGAATGTTCAAGTTGGATTTAGAAAAGACAGAAGAATCAGAGGTCAAATTGCCAACATCCATTGAATCATAGAAAAATTAAGAGAGTTAAAAAAAATCTACTTCTGTTTTATTGGCTATGCCAAAGCCTTTAAGTATGTGAACTACAGCAGACTATGGAAAATTCTTAGAGATGAGAATATGAGACCACCTGACCTGCCTCCAGAGAAATCTGCATGCAGGTCAAGAAGCAACAGGTAGAACTAGACTTGGAACAACAGACTGGTTCCAAACTGGGAAAGGAGTTTGTCAAGGCTGTGTATTGTCACTCTGTTTATTTGTCTGCAGAATACATCATGCGAAATGCTGACTGGATGAAGCACAAGCTGGAATCAAGATTGCTGGGAGAAATATCAATAACCTTTGATATGCAGATGATACCACTCATGGCAGAAAATGAAGCAAAATTGAAGAGCCTATTTATGAAAGTGAAAGAGGAATGTGAAAAAACTGGCTTAAAACTCAACATTCAAAAAACAAAGATCTTGACATCCTGTCCCATCACTTCATGGAAATAGATGGGGAAACAATGGAAACAGTGAGAGGCTTTATTTTCTTGGGCTCCAAAATCACTGCAGATGATGACTGCAGCCATGAAATTAAAAAACGCTTACTCCTTGGAAGGAAAGTTATGACCAAACTAGACAACATATTGAAAAGCAGAGACATTACTTTGCCAACAAAGGTCCGTCTAGTCAAAATTATGGTTTTTCCAGTAGTCATGTATGGATGTGAGAGTTGGACCATAAAGAAAACTGAGCCCCAAAGAATTGATGCTTTTGAACTGTGGTGTTGGAGAAGACTCTTGAGAGTCCCTTGGACTGCAAGATCAACCCAGTTAATCCTAAAGGAAATCAGTGCTGAATATTCACTGAAAGGACTAATATTGAAGCTGAAGCTCCAATATTTTGGCCATCTGATACAAAGAACCGACTCATTGGAAAAGACCCTGATGCTTGGAAAGATTGAAGGCAGGAGGAGAAAGGGACAGCAGAGGATGAGATGTTTGAATGGCATCACTGACTCGATGGACATGAGTTAGAGCAAGCTCCAGGAGTTGGTGAAGGACGGGGAAGCCTGTCGTGCTGCAGTCCATGGGGTTGCAAAGAGTCGGACATGACTGAGTGACTGAACTGAACTGATGCAGGCTTAGCTCCATTTTTCCATGCCCAGAGCTTTTAACTTTGGTATCACTTTAAGATTTGGAAAAATTGTCAAAGAATTACAACATCCCCAATTTCAAAAATGAAGTCCTTAGCAAATCGCTAAAGAAAATAAATAAATAGATAAAAATTGGAAAGACTTCTTAATCATTGATCTTGCTGTGCTCCATCCTGCTCATTCTAGACTCTTGAAGAGATGATTTTAAGAATTTGCCAAATTCTAGATTAATCAGAAAGCACATGAACTGGAACGACTGACAGAACAGCAAGAAGAACATCTCTGCTTTGCATCAACGGCGACAGGTTGACCTAGATTTGAGACTATACAGTTACACAAGAGAAGCCTGTTTGATGATGCTGTTAATGCAGAGGAATCTTCTATTTTATTGACAGCTCTTCTATAGTCAAAACTCGCTGCAACACCATTTTGAAAATACCATCGAATGTTACAAGCCTTATTATAAATTATTACCTTACTTCCTCTTGATTCTCTTTGCCATTGTTGCTATTTTGTTGGATCCAATACTTTCTTTAAGCAGAGAACTAAGCAAGCTGGGCTTCATGTTCCAACTGCTCCCTTTTCTTATCTGAGCCTACAATTAAGGTGTCACAGATCACTGACTAGAGCACTGACATAGCTGTTTGAACTCTCATATTCAGAGATAATTAATTGGGGAAGGTTTGGTCCAGTACTCTGTGATGAAGAGGTGGAGCCCACCAGGCTCCTCTGTCCATGTGATTCTCCAGGCAGTACTGGAGTGGGTTGCCATTTCCTTCTCCAGGATTCTTCCGAACCCAGGCATTGAACCAGTGTCTCCTGTATTGGCACGCAGATTCTTTACCACTACTGCCACCTGGGAAGCCAAGCAAGATGTAAGGGTTGACACACAATTTTCAGAAGATAAACATTACTTTTATTCAGTCAGTTTTGCTTTTCTTCGTTTAGATATTTTCTTCATGAACTTGTTCTAGATACACCACACTCTCGGATTTTTGCTAATGATGGCTAAGCACCTGGTTGATTTGGTTGCTTGCTTTGGTTGATTTGGTCAATCCACTGGTCAGTCACTAACAGAAAATGACAAACACAATTATGTGTTTTGGGGTGGTTCCAGACAAAACTGAGAAAGCATAGCACTGTCCCACCCTATCCCATCCCCTGGGTGCACACACATACCAACAGAGCAGCTTATAGAACAACCTTGCCAATGAAAGTGGGATGGCTTTATCTCCAAACTCTAAAGCTGGGGATGTGTGTCTTCCAGAAAGGGAGTGAAAGAACAGCAAGATGCTGTTTCCTATCTTATTATTGTTAATATTAGTTATTGTTATTGTTTTTGTATTAGTATGGATAGAATGTTTACTAATCACCAAAATCTATGCTGGGTGCTTTATATAATTTACATTTCATTTTCTAATGACCCAGGAGAAAGGTACTATTATAATCCCCATTTTATAGACAGGAAAACCAGAGGCACATAGTTATCCTAATTGCCCAAAGTCATAGAGTCCCAAACAGTAGCAGATTCTGAATTCAAATGCAGGTATGTCTGATTATGATTTCTAAATTCTTAACATTTTTCCTCTTCTGCGTCTCTAAAAAACAATGTATTTAAGCCAAGTATTTAAGTACTTGAGCCCAAGTTTCCCAACCTGTATACCATAGTTAAACTACAGGTATGCCAGCATATTGATTTCTCAGCTCTTGGGTGGCCAGTAAGGTCAGGGATGGCTAGTTACTTCAAGCTTCTAGAAACTTTGTCATTTTATCCCAGTGAACAAACACATTTTATAATTTTCTATGTGTATGATGACATGTAGAAGTTTTGCCAGTGAAGTTCTGTGTCCTCATCTATATTGTGGGACTAATCATATTAATGTGTTAGGGTTTTGGTGAGTATTAAGTGAGACACATATGTCACTGTATTGTGACTCTTCAGAGATAATCTATCCAATTATCTATTTATCTACCAGACTGTCTCTCTCTCTCTCTCACATATATGTGTGTGTGTGTGTGTGTGTGTTTAGCCACTCAGTTGTGTCTGACTCTTCTGTGACCACATGGACTGTAACCCGCCAGGCTTTTCTGTCCATGGGGATTCTCCAGGCAAAAATACTGAAGTGAATTGCCACGCCCTCCTCCAGGAGATCTTCCTAACCTAGGGATTGAACCCAGGTCTCATGATTACAGGTGGATTTTTTACCGTCTGAGCCACCAGGGAAGCCCATCTATATCTATCTATCTATCTATCTATCTATCTATCTATCTATCTATCTATCTATCTATATCTATATATCTATATCTGTATCTCTATCTATCTATATATATAGATACATATATAATAAGAAATTGACTCATGCAGTTATGGAGGTTGATAGGTTCCAAGATCAGCAGTCAGCAAACTATAAACCCAATGGTGTAAGTTCCAGTCCTATTGCCAGCAGGCCTGACCTAGGAAGAGCTGAGTTTCTGTTTGAGTGGCAGGGGAAAAAGCAATGTCCCCAGCTCAAAGCCATCAGCAAGGAGGAAATTTTCTCTTACTCAGGGGAAGGTCAGCCTTTTAGTCCCATTCACGTCTTCAACTGATTGGATGATGTCTAGCCACACGAGGAAGGACAATTTCCTTTTCTCAGTCTACTGATGATTCAAATGTTAATCTTATCCAGAAACACCCTCACAGACACACCCAGAATAATATTTGACCATATGGCTGGGCACTCTGTGGTGCAGTCATAAAATTAACCATCACAGTCACCTAGCAATGATGTCTGACACCTGGTAAGGACTTGATAAAAGATTCCTCCCTTCAGGTCCACTTCCTGGATCTTTGACAAGTCTACACAGTAAATAAAGCGTGTATCTCCACTTTACAGACAACAAAGTGGAATCAAACCCAGATATCCTCAAGTGTTGTGTCTTTTTGACTCTGACGTCTAAACTTCCCACCACTCTTTAGTGAATGACATGACTTCCTAAGGGCAAAAAGGGCTTCCTGGTGGCTCAGTGGTAAAGAATCCACCTGCCAATGGAGGAGTCGAAGATTCAATTCCTGGGTTGGGAAGATCCCCTGGGGAAGGAAATGGCAACCATTCCAGTGTTCTTGCCTGGGAAGTCCCATGGACAGGGGACCCTGGCGGGCTACAGTCCATGGGGTCGCAACAAGTCAGACATGACGTAGGGACTAACAGCTAAGGGCAAGAGAACACACAAAGGCCAAGTAGTCCTTTTCTTTTTCCTTCTCCCACCTCTAGTTAATCAAAACTGTCTATCCAGGGTTCTATTATTTTATCAATAGGTTTGTGCTAGTTGATAATAGAGAGTAATGGGTTAGTCAGGGTAAGAGTTCTGTGCTCATATATAATATCTCTGTCAGGAGGTTTTACCCTTCTTCAAGGGAGCAAGACATTCTAATTCAGTAAAACTGCATGATTCCTAAACACTATGAAAGATGATGCTGAAGAGATAAACCCAGGTAAATCCCTTCGATTGGGAAGCTTTTCAGTGCCTCTCAAAGGGAACAAGACCTAGTGGATGGAAGTGGTGGTGTGGCAGCAAGGAAGGGAGTTGGGATTCTGCTTGTTCCTCTTACATATTGAGTTGATTTTCTAGGCACAGTTGGGAAGAGCTTTGTAAGTCACAACTTTGAAATTCAACAGATACAAACAAGTCCACTTCTGGTCCCCATTCTGAGCCACTTCATAATACTGAAGGCAATGTCATAAGGAACATAACCATAGCTTCTGCTTTGTTTCAAAAACCTCTATGCAGCTTGCTAATAATGACCCCATTGAAAGAGATGTATAAAAAATGGAGAGTCTTTTTAATCTTCTGTATAAGTACTGTGCAAATATCATAAAAATAGGAAAAATTGCAAATGAATATAAGAATTTATAACATCTTAATGGCAGATTGTCAGGATAATGAGTTAAGTTATGGTTGCCAGTGAGAATTGAATTATCACTACTATCATTACATACTATTTCTACTAATGTAAAGCATCATTTTTAACATGAAACAGTATTTCCAATATCATAAATTATATTACTAATAATAATCATCAGTGATACAGTTATAAATTAAGTTATATTTATTATCACTACTACTAAGCATAACTAATGGTTATTGAGTGTTTACGAGGTGTTAGATGCTGTGTGTTCTAAGTGCCTGAGATGTATTTATCTTTTTTTTTCCATTTATTTTTATTAGTTGGAGGCTAATTACTTTACAATATTGTAGTGGTTTTTGTTATACATTGACATGAATCAGCCATGGATTTACATGTATTCCCCATCCCATGCCCCCTCCCACCTCCCTCTCCACCCGATTCCTCTGGGTCTTCCCAGTGCACCAGGCCCGAGTACTTGTCTCATGCATCCAGCCTGGGCTGGTGATCTGTTTCACCCTAGATATGAGATGTATTTATCTTTAAATCCTCACAATGACCCTATGAAGTAGCACAGATATTATGTCTGTTTTGCTGCTGAAACTGACACATAGAGACATTAAAATGACCCCCTGCCCTCCCGCAAGGGAACATAGCTAGTGCATCACAGGAGTGGTAGCTAGACCTCATTCTGAGGCCCAAATGCTTAAAGACTCCTTGGGAAAGACCCTGATGCTGGGAAAGATTGAGGGCAGGGAGAGAAGAGGGTGTCAGAGAATGAGATGGCTGGATGGCATTATTGATGCAATGGACATAAGTTTGAGCAAACTCCAGGAGATGGTGAAGGACAGGGAACCCTGGCATGCTGCTGTCCATGGGGTCACAAAGAGATGGACATGACAGCAACTGAGCAACATGCTATACCACCTATTTTAAAAATTTTTTTCTACACTTTTCTAGTATCTCATTCTACTTGAGGATCTGTTGGAATTAGGCAGAGAGTAGTGCAAAGGGTCCAAGAAGAACTAGCCTTTGTGAGAGTGTGGATGAAGTCCAGCTTCTTTAATTATTTTTTTTCAAGTGGAGTTTAGAGTCTAGACACTGACCAGAAGTCTCACAATATTAAGCAAGGTACAGCTTGCTATTTTTATTGAGTAGGTTATTTGAAATTTCTGGCTTTTAATGTGTTGTTAGAAGCTGCTGTGTTCTACACTGTGTCAAGTCTTTTCTGCTTTTGAGATGATTCCATCTGCAAGAATACTATACACAAGGGTGTGTGTGGGTGCATGCATGCTCAGTTGCTTAGTCGTGTTCGACTCTTTGTGACCCAATGCCCTGTAGCCCACCGGACCCCCCTATATACTGATTCTCCAGGCAAGAATACTGGAGTGGGTTGCCATTCCCTTCTCCAGGGGATCTTGCCAACCCGGGGACTGAACCCATGGCTCCTGCTTCCTCTCCTACATTCCTGGAAGATTCTTTATGGCTGAGCCACCGGGGAGGCCCTAAGTTGGTATTTTGAGGGGAGGTCTTTTCCCACTGTCCTACATTTTGCAGGCCCTGGGATGAAGGTGATCTAGACTCCATCATATGTTAGGGAGCCTACCCTAGTGACATTCATCCCAATATCCACATTTGTTCTTGCTTAGGCTGCAAGCCTGCTAAGCTCCATGCTAACTAGAACAGTCAGCTCCTCTGTGTAAGTATGTGGCAGACCTTGTTGAACATGTTCCCTCTTCTCTCTACCCCTGGTCTCCTGATCTGCCTACCTGTCTATGTCTGCCTGGCAAATACAGATGCTGAAGGGTAGAGGCTAGTTCTGGGGAAACAGGGAATACCTCTCCCTAGCCACAAACACCACAGGTGATTCATGTTTCAGGACAAATTTCCCCAGACTTCACCATGTGACAGTGTCCAATCCCAGATCTCTCTAAACCCAGCCCCTTCTCTGGCTCAGAGTTCAGGCCCTGGGGTGAGGAGAGAGAAAGCTGTTTGGAAAAGTAATTGCATCAAGTGTGTGGGCAGTGGGTGAAAGAAGGATGTGAATGAGGAGTTGTGAGAAGGAGGAAGATTTGTCAGTTGTGGAGGATGTTGTCAGGATTAGTATTTTTTTTTTTTTTGGTGAATTTTATTGAAGGATAATTTTGAGGGGAGACTGTCATGCTCCCAAAGTCTTGCTGGGATGTCAGAATGCAAGACCTTGAAGTCCTATACCTGGACCATTTCACAGTGCTGTGTTTGCAGTGCACAACCTTAAGGAATGTGGTAAAGTCCCTCTTGGGGGCTTTCCAGGTGGCTCAGTGGTAAAGAACCTGCCTGCAATGCAGGAGACATGGGATCAGTCCTTGAGTTGGGAAGATTCCCTGGAGAAGGAAACACCAACCTACTCCAGTATTCTTGCCTGGAGAATCCCATGGACAGAGGAGCCTGGTGGCCTATGGTCCATAGGGTTGCAAAGAGTCCGACACAACTTAGCGACAAAACAACAACAACAACAACAATATAACTATCTTAGGTCAAAGAGGGGCCTTGCTTGCTGTTTGGTACAAATCGGTACAAATCTCAACTCTGCTGCAAAGCAGCATGCTAGACTGCTCTGTGTCATTCCTGTGGGACTTGAAGGACAAGTGAAAGCTATGCAAATATGCTAACATTCAAACTGTTTTCTATCGTGCAAGTAGTAATAATAAGATGATAAACAGCATAAAAGGAGCCAGTCATTGGGAGTCTTTAGTCAAGTGTGAAGCTGACAACTGGGATCTACAAGAATCTTGTCACATTTCTCAGTCCTCTTGGGTAGGCAGGTGAAGCATGTGGCATTGTTTGGCTGACAGGGTGGTTCTTGCATGTATCCACCCATAGATAGCATGTGTCACTGGCTTTGGAGCCTGAGGTTAGGCAAGGGACGCAGGGCAGCACCTGTGGGCGGAAGGGGCCCAGCACTTCCCTCCTCCACTATCTCTTGCCTTTATTCTCTATCCTAAAAGCGGGAAAACTACAGGGACCTGAAGAGAACTAAAGGGATCAGGGCAGCTGAAAATCATAAGGAGCCACCCCTGAGGCTGAGGGAACCCCTGGGAAGTGCCCATTCACAGAATTGTCACATCCTTTCCAGATGACCCTCTCTCGGCTAAGCTCAAACAGAAGTATGTCATATTGCATTTTTGAGAATTGCATATTCCCAACCCCCAAAGACCCAGGGAGGGACAGAGACCATGTCTAGAAAGCCAGCACAGTGTGTCTCTGAATGAGAACACCCTGTGGTCTGCCAACCATCAACACCAGAAGGCCAGGATGCCCTGGGGTGAGGAGAGCATCAGCTGTGCTTGGCAGTCCTGAGAGGACAGTTGGAGAAAACTTGGTGGGTGAAGTGCATGTGTGGAAGGGCTGAGAACAGATAAGTTGAGCAGGGCAAAGTCAGCAAGGGCAAGAGTCTGAGGACATTACCTATGGACAAAACCAGTCATCCTCCTGGATGGACAAAGAGAAGAGCTGATGTGTGAGGCCTCCTTAGGGAGGGCATGATTATTCCCATTAATCCCCAAGAGAGCAGTAGTGGTTAAGAGAATTAAACATGAACTCAAATCAGTTGTAGAATCTCAGGGAAGACATGTAACCTCTGAGTCCCAGTATGCACACATGTAAACTGGGCATATCTATAACCTATCTTACTTATAAGGTTGTTGTGTTGGTTAAATGAGTCAATGCATGTAAAATCCTTGAAACAGTGCCTGCTATATGGAAGGGAGTTAAGAAACTCTTCTATTAATATTATCGGCCTTACTACTGTACACCAGGTTTAAAGTCATTTCTTAAAATTTGTTTATTTTTGGCTGTGCTGGATCTTTGTTCCTGTATGGGCTTTTCTCTAGTTGCAGAGAGTGGGAGCTACTCTCTAGTTGTGGTGTGCAGGTTTCTCATTGTGGTGGCTTCTCTTGTCACACTGCAAGGGTGCTAGGGCACTCCAGCTCAGTAGTTGCAGCACATGGCCTCAGTAGTCGTGGCTCCTAGGCTCTAAAGTACAGGCTCAATACTTGTGATGCATGGGCTTAGCTGCTTTGAGGCACATGGGATCCTCACAGATCAGGGATCAAACCCATGGTTCCTGCGTTGGCAGGCAGATTCTTTAACAATAAACCATGAGAGAAGTCCCCCTAAGTCATTTAAAACTGACAAAAACTATGAGATGTGAATTTCTCCATAGTTTACAAGCAACATTCATTTCTAATAGTAACATTAAGTGTGACTCTAGCACTAACATGAATGCAAATAATAACAGTATTAGTGATGCCTCAAAATTATGTCCATTTTACAGATGCATGCCAAGATTCTCAGAAATGGTATTAATTATTGTTATAATATCAATCTAATATAAATTATCAATAGTCTAAAATCATCCCCATTTCACAGGTAGGAACAGTATCCATCATCAGGATAAATGCTAAAATAACATTGTGTGTGTGTGTGTGTGTGTGTGCTCAGTCGTGTACTACACTTTGTTACCCTATGGACTGCAGCCCTCCAGGCTCCTTTGTTCCTTGAATTTCCCAGGCAAGAATACTGGAGAGGGTTGCCATCTCCTTCTCCAGGGATAATATTAGTAGTAATAAAAACAATAACAGGAGCAGCAATAACATCATTAACCATGTGACATAATTATGCCATTTCCCAGAGAGGAAAATACCACACCAGAATTAACACGAGTGGTAGTTATTATAGTTTTTTTTTTCTTAAATATCAAAGTAATGCAGCTAATTGCATTAACACTTTATCTCAGTTACTATGATTCTGACTAGGTAAAAAGGTTTCCTAGCAGTACAAAACAGTATATCTTAGCAGTAAAAAATTAGTTTACTACTAATTACGCTTGCTTGCATGCCTAGTCACTCAGTCGTGTCCAACTCTGTGCAACCCATGGACTGTAGCCTGCCAGGCTCCTCTGTCCATGGGATTCTCCGGGCAAGAATACTAGAGCAGGTTGCCATTTCCTACTCCAGGGAATCTTCCCAACCCAGGGATCGAACCTGTGTCTCCTGCATTGGCAGGAAGATTATTTACTACTGAGCCACCTGGGAAGCCCTAATACTTGTAATACCTAATAGAGTTATGATATGCATATTAATAGTAGCATGGTTATGACTATATTAATATTACTACTAATCATGATGATTAATGATATAATCATTTAATTATGACCTTAATTATATTAATGAATACTATAAAGATGAAATAAATAATTAACAATAATGTAAACATAAATAATATTAATGCACAGTAATTAGCCCCAGTTAAAAACAAGTAAAGCATAAACAAGCCTCCCTGGTGGTGTATCCTGGTTAACTAATATTACAACATTATAATATTGTTGAACTATAAATAATAATCTTTATAGTATAGTCGAAGCTATAGTTTTTCCAGTAGTCATATATAGATGTGAGAGTTGGACCATAAAAAAAGCTTTGTTGAAGAATTGATGCTTTTGAACTGTGGTGTTGGAGAAGACTCTTGAGAGTCCCTTGGACTGCAAAGAGATCCAACCAGTCCATCCTAAAGGAAATCAGCCCTGAATATTCATTGGAAGGACTGGTGCTGAAGCTGAAGCTCCAATACTTTGGCTACCTGATGCAAAGAACTGACTCATTGGAAAAGACCCTGAAGCTGGGAAAGATTGAAGGCAGGAGGAGAAGGGGATGACAAGAAGAGGAGATGGTTGGATGGCATCACCAACTCAATGGACCTGAGTTTGAGCAAGCTCCAGGAGTTGGTGAAGGACAGGGAACCCTGGCATGCTGCAGTCCATGGGGTTGCAGAGAGTTGGACATGACTGAGCAACTGAACTGAACTGATAAATAATAATATTAGGAATATAAAATAATTATGTCCCTTTTATCCCAGAGATAATCAGTACCTGAACACTATGATTATATATTAATCCTCTGATGTTACCCTAAATGCATGTAGCAACATTGTGGGATATCCTATAACTATACCCATATCTGGGAGGGGAGAAGACAAAGACCAGCATCCTGGCTATTGAAACTGTTAGCATAATGGTGCTAATATTTTGTATATACAGTCTATAGCCCAGAACCCAGAAAGTGCTATGAGCTTGGCTGTTTCTATGGCAGGGAAGGTAGGACGAGGTCCGTGTTGGGTGGCACCCCCTTGAGCACCATTTAGACCATATCAGTATTACAGGCACTCATTACTCCCAGTCACATGGAGCACAGGTACTGGCTTCCTATGACCAGCCAGAGTCTCTCAGCTCAGAGTGCCTCTCTGCATCTCTTCCCCCAAAATGCTATTCTCTGGTGGCCACTGAGGGGTGGCACTCTTTGGAATGAAAGCCATAAACATTTTCTCCTCAAGGCCACGTGGACCAACCCACTAATGGGCACTCCTAGGTGCTCCAAGGCTGCTGCTGCCCCTAGCCACAAGGACTGATTGGAGGACCAGACCAGCAGTGGAGGAAATGACTGGGTAGAGACAGAGGGGAAATACTGCTTCCCCCTTCCAATACCACCCTTCCTCCTTTCCTAGATACCTGCCTAGGGGAGGTGGGGCTTCATTGTACAGACCACAGATGAGTTTGTAAGTGCATAGGGATCAGATTGGAGGAGGAAATGGCAGCATCCTTTAGTGTTCCTGCCTGGGAAATCCTGTGGACAGAGGAGCCTGGCAGACCACAGTACATGGGGTGGCAAAAGAGTCTGGACATGACTTAGGGACTAAACAACAACAAAAGGGATCAGATACACTTGGGGGATGGGACAAAGAAAGGAAGTGCTCAGGGTCTGGGGGCTTCTTGAGGAGATAAAGTGAGCCGGAGGAGGTTATCAAGCTAACATCCCTTTGTTTGATCGGTCCTGGAATCTGTAAATTCTCCTCACCCTCACCTTATTTGAACAGATGAATGAAGGAGATTGGTAGCCACTGAGCCATGTGAATATCTGAGGGAACAGTGTACTAGGCATAGGGCACAACCATTGCAATGGCCTGGAGTTAGAAGAAGCTCTGCTCATTTTATGAACTATCTGAAGGGATGTAGCATGGACCAATTTGTATTGACAAATAATAAAAATAATGACCAGCTGACACAGTAGTTCTCAACTCTGTCCAGTTCTACTCTTCCTTTTGAGGATAATTGCAACTTTATATAACAAATGCTTGTTTAAATTTATGGCATTTTATATAAGATATGTATTAGAATGAATCATACAAAGCTTTTAATATTTGATCTTTTTGACTTATGAAACAGCAATTTCATATGATTCAACATATAATAGTTAACATATAATTATTTATATAATTAGTTATAACTATTTTATATTGTGAAGCTCATTATATGACTGCATAAGGTGAAAATAAACACATTATAGATATATGCAAATTTATAAACTATAATATGCAATATGTAATAAAGTACATGTATATATAATGTATAAAATGTTAATATATAGCCTTCAATAGCATTATAATATTGTTGTAATATAGCATATGGGAAGTATACACATTATAATAGTGTAGAGTGATACACACATATTACTCTATACATATATATCATGCTAAAGTATTTCTTAAAAAAATTTAAAAAAAAAGTATTTCTTAATGGCCCTTAACTGTCCTGAAATGAAATGTATAATATGATTTACCCATGCCTCAAATTTGAATAAACAATTTAATGATAAAGCAATTTAATGACCTAAGTTTAATACAAAGATGGTATAAAATACAAGTTTTATTGAAATTGTGTGTATTGTCATATGTAAAGCTTGAGTGTAATAGAGTAATTTTATAAATAAGTATATAATTAAAAGAAGTAATAGTAGTAGTTTAGGTAAGAAAGATTTACTGATCATTGTATATGCGCCAGGCACTGCTCATTCTAGTTCTAAGGACTTGAAGTACATTAATATATTTAATCCTCACAGTCCCCTCATAGGGCTTGGCAAAGTCTTCCATTGTTTATTAAGAGGAGAGGTTTATGATAGCTAAATGGAATGCTAAACATAGAAATGAAGAGGGGAATAAGTTATCTAAAGAGGATTAAGCCCTACTGGGCACTTTGGAATCTATGTATCCTAACTGACCCAGAATTTTATTTAAAAAAGGGGCCACCAAGTGTTGGCCATAAGATGTGGACCCTGCCCCGTGTGTGTAACCTCTAGAGACTGGCTAGTTGATGAGTAACAGCTGTGTCTCTGCCATGAATCAGAACTCTCCCTATAACAGAGCAGAATTCCAATAGAAGCAGAGGTCTCATCCTGAAATGTGTGGCTGCAGATGGTGTAGAAACAACTAACTTCAGCAGAAAACCCCTATAAACTTTGATGTTGGCCCCCACTAGGGATGCATGTGTGAGAGGTGCAGGGTGCACATATACAGAGTATGTGCACAACTGTATATGTACTCTCTTAGACCTCAGTTCACTAGAACCTACCTCATAAGAACCTTCAGTTTACTTGATTTAATTCCCACCTCTACTCCCTATTGGAAGACAAACGTTTAACCACTACAAAATAGTTTCTTCAGGGTATCCTTCTACATACAGATAAGAGTCTAAAAGTTGGAAGGAGTAGTGGTTACATCCATGCAGGTGTTTGAGATAAGGATGAGATAAGGATGTGTGGTTGTTAACAGGGACATTAGCTATATCTGCAATGCTTTATTTCTTTAATAAAGCAAAGTTACTGAAAGCAAATTGGAAAAAAAAATTAACGTTATTAAATTTGGATCCTTGAGATGATGGGAGTTTGTAATAGTACTCCTTTTATTTCTCTGTAGCTTTGAAATTAAGGAAAAAACAAAAAGATTGCCAGGGGGAAAATTTCCAATTTAGCACATATACAGCTGATCTTCTTGACCAAAGACCTCAGCAACCATTGTATAATTTGTTTTCTTGGTGCTGAATTAGAACTTGTCTAGTTTAATGTCTCCATTTCTTATTAGAGTAGAAACTAACTACCCAAAGTCACATATATCCTTGAGGAGGCAGAGATGAAATGTGAACCTAGGGTGTCACATCTCCAGCTAGCTCTATGCTCTTTTCACAATGCCCATCTCTATTCTTATACTACCTTGGCATCAAGGTCTAGGGTGATGACCCTAAGGACCTGTCAAATCCTTAGTCAATCCAGAAACAGTTATTCTCATCACGGTTCTCTACTTACTGTGGCAGAAAAGTAGATAAGGACTTTTTAGAAAAAGATTTTAAATAATCCAAAAGTTAAACTTCAGCTAATGTGAAAATTAATTAATCAAAGCAGTTCACTATAATAGTAATTAATTATGCAGAGTCTCATGGGATAAGAATATATAAACCTATATTTAGTAAGACCTCCTAAGTTTCTCCACTTCATGAATCACAGCCTTGTCATGGCAAAGGGGCTTGTATAACTCAATGAAGCTATGAGCCATTTCATATAGGGTCACCTAAGATACACATAGGAGTCATAGTGAAGAGTTCTGACAAAACATGGTCCACTGGAGGAGGGAATGGCAAACCACTCCAGTATTCTTGCCTGAAGAACTCCATGAACAGTATGAAAAGGCAACAAGATATGACAGCAGAACATGAGCCTCCCAGGTTGGAAGGTGTCCGTATGCTAATGGGGAGAGCTGAGGGCAATTACTAATAGCTCCAGAAAGAATGAAGTGGCTGAGCCAAAGCAGAAATGATGGTCAGCTGTGGATGTGTCTGATGGTGAAAGTAAAGTCTGATGCTGTGAAGAACAGTATTGCATAGGAACCTGGAATGTTTAGGTCCATGAATTGAACATGGTCAGCAGGAGGTAGCAAGATTGAACATTGATATCTTAGGAATCAGTGAACTAAAATGTATGGGAATGGCCAATTTTGATTCAGATGACAGTTAAGAATCCCTTAGAAGAAATGTAGTAGCCCTCATAGTTAACTAAAAAGTCTGAAGTTCAGTACATGGTGCAACCTCAAAAACAACAGAATGATCTTGGTTTGTTTCCAAGGTAAATTATTTCTTTTGGAAAGTGGTAGGCCGCCATTTTGATAGGGTAGGGCCTAATTTGTAAGGACTTGGGTGATAGACTTGGTGATTTTGATCAGCTATTAGCATAGACTCATGAGTTCTGGAGTGGGGATATAGAGGTGAGTTTATTTTGTGATTACTGTTTATTGTGATGCTAGCTAATAGGAAAGTAGCAAACTTTTGTTACTGTGAACACATTTTGTACATTTAACCTGGTTGCTAGCATTTGGTGGCTCAGATGGAAAAGAGTCTGCCTGCACTGTGGGAGACCTGGGTTCATTCCCTGAGTCAGGGAGATCCCCTGGAGCAGGAAATGGCAACCAATTTCAGTATTGTTGCCTGGAAAATCCCATGGATGGAGGAGCCTGGCAGGCTATAGTCCATGAGGTCACAAAGAGTCAGACAGGACTGAGCTAATAACACTTTCACTTGGATGTATTACTGCTCTGGTGGTAGGAGGAGTTTTAAGGTCTTTGACACTTTTGATTATTAGTGAATTTTGAGGGGGGAAACCCCACACAATTTCATCCCTTAAAGATTTAATGAATGCCTACTTTGTGCAATGCATTGGGCCGTGTTCTAGAGATACAAAAGAAGTAAGACATGCATCTAACTGGGAAGGAAATCTGTAGGCAAACACGTGGTCAGAGCACCACAGGGGAAAAAATGGACACTGGCCATTTTTTGGAAGTGGCATTTGAAGCTGGGTCTTGGAAGATATGGAACAATGGACTGGTTCAACTGGGAAATGGAACAACAGACTTGTTCAACACTGGGAAAGGAGTATATCAAGGCAGTATATTGTCACCCTGCTTATTTAACTGATATGCCGAGAATATTATGAGAAATGCTGGGCTGGATGAAGCACAATCTGGAATCAAGATAGCAGGGAGAAATAACAATCTCAGATATGCAGATGATACCACTCTTATGGCAGAAAATGAAGAGGAACTGAAGAGCCTCTTTTTGAAGATGAAAGAGGAGAGTGGAAAAGCTGGCTTAAAACTCAACATTCAAAAAACAAAGATCATGACATCCAGTCCCATCACTTCATGGCAAATAGATGGGGGAGCAATGGAAACAGTGACAGACTTTATTTTCTTGGGCTCCAAAATCACTGCAGATGGTGACTGCAGCCATGAAATTAAAAGACACTTGCTCCATGGAAGAAAAGCTATGACAAACCTAGACAGCACATTAAAAAGCAGAGACGTTAGTTTGCCAACAAAGGTGCATATAGTCAAAGCTATGCTTTTTCCACTAGTCATATATGGATGTGAGAGCTGGACCATAAAGAAAGCTGAGTGCCAAAGAATTGAAGCTTCTGAACTGTGGTGTTGGATATGACTCTTGAGAGTCCCTTGGACTGGAAGGAGATAAATGAGTCAATCCTAAAGGAAATCAGTCCCGAATATTGATTGGAAGGACTGATGCTGAAGCTGAAGCCCCAACACTTTGGCCACCTGATGTGAAGAGCTGACTTATTGGAAAAGACCCTGATGCTGGGCAAGATTGAAGGCAGGAGGAGAAGGGGACAGCAGAGATGGTTCGGTGGTATCACTGACTAAATGCACATGAGTTTGAGCAAGCTCTGGGAGATAATGAAGGGCAGGGAAGCCTGGCGTGCTGCAGTCCATGGGGTCACAAAGAGTTGGACACAACTGAGCGACTGAACAACAACTTGGAAGATAAATAGGATCTCCACAGATAGGCACAGAGGCAAAGGGCAATCTACTGGAAGGACCCAGAAGAACAAAGGCAGAGAAATGAATGGCATACCAGGGACTGAAGTGGAGGGTGTGTGAAGACTTGTGGCTGAGGTCAGGAAAGACAGGCAGGCCATCCCTGATGAGCCAGAGAAGGTAGGCTTAGGCTTTTGCATACCAGGAACCACTGCAGGTTTTGAGCAGTAAAGGGACATGGTCTTATGCATCAGAAAGATCATTTAGGTAGCTGACTACAGGACACATTGGAATGGAAAAGTTGGGAGACCATTTAGAAAGATATTGCTATAGTCCAAGCAGGATATGGGAAGGGTCCAGACTTTCATGTCTATGAGGAGGGAGAGGAGGGGGAAGAATTTGAGTGACTTTTCAGAAATGTCTTAAGGGAGGAGCAGAGGGAGGTCAGTGGGAAGGGAAAGGCAAGATTCAGGGGTGGCTTCCAAAATTCTTGGCTTGGATGACCGTGAACATGAGAGGCAGAGAGGATTTGGCATTGGAGATAAGCTTACTATTGCCAAGCATCCTGGATTTGAGGGAGTAGCAGAAAGCATGCTAGAGGGGTCGGTGGGCGGTGCTGATATCCTGTCTCCCACAGGCACATTTGCTACTGCAGCCTTCAAATGAACATCAGTGCATTTAAGAAGAGCTTCAGGCTAGTGCGTAATACCCAAGGAGGCTCATCAAGCCTCGGGTAATCAGGAGTTGAAGAGCTGGTTGTAAAGCCTCATGTGGCCTCACCTTCAGAACATAATTGAGGCTCATTTGTCAAATAAAGAGTGAAGGAGTGATCTTGACAAAGCACAGCACAAATTCTGTAACGAAAGGCTAATGAAGATGGTTGCTAGGCCATTATTAAGCATAATAACTAGGTTGAAATGACAGGAAGGACTTCATTTAGGCAGAACTTTGCCATTGATAAATAGTAGGGGGTAAAAGTGTAAAAGGAGACCATGCAATCCAATTCATAAAAAATGTAGAAATGCTTTTTAAAACCCAAAGCGATAATCATTCATTGTATTTATAGATGTGGACTGGGGAATATGGATAGATACTGCCAGGGAAATGAAAATTTTAGAAATCAAAAATTTTCTCACTGTCAGAACTTTATTTTAAAAATGATGAAACAGTTCTGTCCATATTTCCAGGCTGGGGACAAAGAGGTGTATATTCAGCAGCTGTGGCACAGGCCAATCACTTCTTGGAGAGTCTGACATTTTATTCTTGGAGGCTGACCCCTTGAGGCAGACAGCATCCACTGTGATGGGTATAAATAAAAAGAATTTTGTCTTTAGACCTGTGTTTGGAGGCGAGCTGAGAGAGACGCAGATGTGTAACTCCTATATCAAAATATCAAAAATAAAGAGAGTAATGTATTCAATAGGCATAATACATAGTAAGTACAAATATTAAGCGTAGAACTCTATTTCGGGTTTATAATGTTAGGAATTGGGTGATCATACTTAGATATTTAATTTAAAATAAATATGGGTCAGATAAGATTTATCCAAGTTTTAGAATTGATCTTCAGAGGTTAAATCAAATACACAGATTATTAATAATTCACTACTCTGTATATTATGTATATTTCATAGATAAATAATTGGCATACATTATTTGATGGATACTATTCACACAATAGTTAGTACTTGGGAATAGACTATTACTCAGCTGGAAAGGTCCACTGTACCTAACAGGGCTGTGCTGTTTGGAATATATTTGATAATTTGGATTCCTAAAAGCAAATTTTAATATTTTCATGGCTTATGAGCTGAGATGAAGAGTAGAGGAGGCAGTATATAGAACACACAGTAATTAAGAACATCAGTTTGGGAGTGAAGCTCACCTGCACTGGGGTCCAAACTCTGCCATTAAAACCTGAGTGACCTTGAGCAAGTCACTTAAACTCTCTGAGCTTTTCTTTTCTCCTCAGTGAAATGGGAATAGCAAAAGTCCCTACATCCCAGAGCTGATGTGATAATGAAATCAGAAAACTACACACAAAGCATCTATCACAGTGCCTAGCTGTGAAAACAGTGCTAAGTTGTTTCAGTTGTGTCCAACTATGTGCGATCCTATGGATTGTAGCCTGCAGGCTCTTCTGTCCATGGGATTCTCCAGGCAAGAATACTGGAGTACATGGCCATGCCCACTTCCAGGGGATCTTACTGACCCAGGGATTGAACCTGGGTCTCCAGCATTGCAGGCAGATTCTTTAACATCTGAGCCACCAGGGAAATGTTCAAGGAATGCTAGTAGCTGCTGTTGCATCTTTCTTAGCTGGGTCATTTACCTGGCATATGTAACCTAGTTATCCAATTTGAGCAAGATCTTAGGTACATGCTTAGCTTTTGGCTCCCTATATCACCTACCCCTAATGGTGCATCCCCAGAGGTTTGCTATGAACCCACCCCAGCAACCAGTGGTTGGCAGACAACAAATCCTTAGTTCAAAATACTAAATGGAGAAAAGATATTCAGTTCAGTAGCTCTGTCATGTCCAACTCTTTGCAACCCCATAGACTGCAGCATGTCAGGCCTCCCTGTCCATCACCAACTCCCGGGGTTTACTTAAACTCATGTCCATTGAGTCGGTGATGGCATCCAAACATCTCATCCTCTGTCGTCCCCTTCTCCTCCTGCCTTCAATCTCTCCCAGCATCAGGGTCTTTTCAAATGAGTCAGTTCTTCATAACAGGTGGCCAAAGTATTAGGGTTTCAGCTTCAACATCAGTCCTTCCAATTAATATTCGGGACTGATTTCCTTTAGGATGGACTGGTTGGATTTCCTTGAAGTCCAAGGGACTCTCAAGAGTCTTCTCCAACACCACAGTTCAAAAGCATCAATTCTTCAGTGTTCAGCTTTCTTTGTAGTCCAGTTCTCACATCGATACTGGAAAAACCATAGCCTTGACTAGATGGACCTTTGTTGACAAAGTAATGTCTCTGCTTTTCAATATGCTCTCTAGGTTGGTCATAACTTTCCTTCCAAGGAGTAAGCGTCTTTTAATTTCATGACTGCAGTCACCATCTGCAGTGATTTTGGAGCCCAGAAAAAATAAAGTTAGCCACTGTTTCCACTGTTTCCCCATCTATTTGCCATGAAGTGATGGTACTGGATGCCATGACCTTAGTTTTCTGAATGTTGAGCTTTAAGCCAAATTTTTCACTCTCCTCTTTCACTTTCATCAAGAGGCTTTTTAATTCTTCTTTGCTTTCTGCCATAAGGGTGGTATTATATGCATATCTGAAGTTATTAATACATCTCCTGGCAATCTTGACTCCAGCTTGTGCTTCATCCAGCCCAGCATTTCTCATAATGTACTCTACATAAAAGTTAAATAAGCAGAGTGACAATATACAGCCTTGACATACTCCTTTCCCTATTTGGAGCCAGTCTGTTGTTCCATGTCCAGTTCTAACTGTTGCTTCCTGACCTGCATACAGATTTCTCAAGAGGCAGATCAGGTGATCTGGTATTCCCACCTTTTTCAGAATTTTCCACAGTTTATTGTGATCCACACAGTCAAAGGCTTTGGCATAGTCAATAAAGCAGAAATAGATATTTTCTGTAACTCTCCTGATTTTTTGATAATCCAGTGGATGTTGGCAATTTGATCTCTTATTCCTCTGCCTTTTCTAAAACCAGCTTGAACATCTGGAAGCTCATGTACTGTTGGAGCCTGGCTTGGAGAATTTTGAGCATTAGTTTACTAGTATGTGAGATGAGTACAATGGTGTGATAGTTTGAGCATTCTTTAGCATTGCCTTTCTTTGGGACTGGAATGAAAGCTGACCTTTTCCAGTCCTGTGGCCACTGTTGAGGTTTCCAAATTTGCTGGCATATTGATGCAGCACTTTCACAGCATTATCTTTTAGGATTTGAAATAGCTCAACTGGAATTCCATCATCTCCACTAGCTTTGTTCATAGTGAAGCTTCCTAAGGCCCACTTGACTTTGCATTCCAAGATGTCTGGCTCTAGGTGAGGGATCACACCATCATGATTATCTGGTTCGTGAAGATCTTTTTTGTATAGTGCTTCTGTGTATTCTTGCCACCTCTTCTTAATATCTTCTGCTTCTGTTAGGTCCATACGATTTTTGTCCTTTATTGAGCCCATCTTTGCATGAAATGTTCCCTTGGTATCTCTACTTTTCTTGAAGAGATCTTTAGTCTTTCCCATTCTGTTGTTTTCCTCGATTTCTTTGCATTGATCACTTAGGAAGGCTTTCTTATCTCTCCTTGCTATTCTTTGGAACTCTGCATTCAAATGGTTATATCTTTCCTTTTCTCCTTTGCTTTTCACTTCTCTTCTTTTCTCAGCTATTTTTAAGGCCTCCTCAGACAGCCATTTTGCTTTTTTGCATTTGTTTTTCTTGGGGAGGGTCTCGTTCCCTGTCTCCTGTACAATGTCACAAACCTCTGTCCATAGTTCATCAGGCACTCTATCAGATCTAGTCCCTTAAATCTATTTCTCACTTCCAGTATATAATCGTAAGGGATTTGATTTAGGTCATACCTGAATGGCTTAGTGGTTTTCCCCACTTGTTTCAGTTTAAGTCTGAATTTGGCAATAAGGAGTTCATGATCTGAGCCACAGTGAGCTCCTGGTCTTATTTTTGCTGACTGTATAGAGCTTCTCAATCTTTGGCTGCAAAGGATATAATCAATCTGATTTCGGTGTTGACCATCTGGTGATGTCCGTGTGTAGAGTTTTCTCTTGTGTTGTTGGAAGAGGGTGTTTGCTATGACTAGTGCGTTCTCTTGGCAAAACTCTATTAGCCTTGCCCTGCTTCATTCTGGTTCAGTGTTTCCCAAATGTGTTTTAGCATGATTCCCTTTCTGAAGTGGATTAGGTGTGTCAGAAAATGTGCTATGAAATACAGTGTTTAATAGGGATTTATCATCAAATCATGGTGTGTTATAATCATCTTTGCATGAAATGTTCCCTTGGTATCTCTAATTTTCATGAAGAGATTTCTAGTCTTTCGCATTCTAATATTACCCTCAATTTCTTTGCACTGATCACTGAGGAAGGCTTTCTTATCTCTCCTTGCTATTCTTTGGAACTCTGCATTCAAATGGGCATATCTTTCCTTTTCTCCTTTGCTTTTGGCTTCTCTTCTTTTCACAGCTATTTGTAAGGCCTCCTCATGCAGCCATTTTGCTTTTTGCATTTCTTTTTCTTGGGGATGGTCTTGACCCCTGTCTCCTGTACAATGTCACGAACCTCCATCCATAATTGTTCAGGCACTCTGTCTATCAGATCTAATCCCTTGAATCTATTTGTCACGTCCACTGTATAATCGTAAGGGATTCAATATAAGTCATACCTGAATCGTCTAGTGGTTTTCCCTACTTTCTTCAATTTAAGTCTGAATTTGGAATAAGGAGTTCATGATCTGAGCCACATTCAGTTCTGGTCTTGTTTTTGCTGACTGTATAGAGCTTCTCCATCTTTGGCTGCAAAGAATACAATCAATCTGATTTTGGTATTGACGATCTGCCGATGTCCTTGTGTCGAGTCTTCTCCTGTGTTGTTGGAAGAGCATGTTTGCTATGACCAGTGTGTTCTCTTGGCAAAGCGCTATTAGCCTTTGTCCTGCTTCATTACGTACTCCAAGGCCAAATTTGCCTGTTACTCCAGGTGTTTCTTGACTTCCTACTTTTGCCTTCCAGTCCCCTATAATGAAAAGGGCATCTTTTTTGGGTGTTAGTTCTCGAAGGTATTGTAGGTCTTCATAGAACCATTCAACTTCAGCTTCTTTAGCGTTACTGGTCAGGGCATAGACTTGAATTCCGGTGATATTGCATGGTTTGTCTTGGAAACGAACAGAGATCATTTTGTCGTTTTTGAGATTGCATCCAAGTACTGCATTTCAGACTCTTTTGTTGACTGTGATGGCTACTCCATTTCTTCTAAGGGATTCTTGCCATCAGTAGTAGGCAAGTTATTACACTGGTAGAAAAGTTATACTATACAAAAACTTGCACAGCCTGCCCTCTAGTGGTAATTTGATGAATTTCCCCCAACAGTTGCCCTGTTGATTCACAAATGAGAGTTGGCCATAAAAAGGAATGGCATGTAGCTGACAGTTATCAAAAAACATCTGGCTTAAAAATTCAATTTATTAATAATTTTTAATAATAATAACAAATTAATACCAGATGTACATCCCAGGCAAAGGACTTAGGTTGTAATGAACATTATCAAGACATCTGGAGCTTGCCTATTTTCATATGCTAATTTTACCTAAAGAGATTTCCAGTTTGGGGCAGATATCCAGAACTGGCATTTCTATACATAGATATATATCCTATTCCCCAATGAAAATTGTAATGTACATAGCCATTAGAGTCTGTAATTTTATTGCAGGCAATATTCTTGTTTTCTAAAATAATATAATTGTTGTTGCTGGTTTAACTGTTGTTGTTGTTGATTTAATCCCTCTTTGAGAGATTAAATGTTTTTCTCAGGACTTTGTTTCCACAGCAGGTAGGTGTGACAAGATTTGTTTTTCCAGATGTATTGGCAAGGAAACCAAGGCTTATCTATAAGCAGGCTAAATAGGTTTGCTTTGGTCACCCAGGGCACTTTTCAGGATACTGCATTAGTTTTCACCCCTAGGAATCTCCTGTTGGCAAAATAAATTGCATGAGCACTAACATGTCCCTTTATATGTTAAATGTGCTCCATTTTTTTGAATTTTCATGTCAAACTCCTTAAGCACATGCTTGTTTTTCAGTCTGAAATGAAAGCAATGAAAATCGAGAACTGGGTTTTAAAGAAGTGACTTTCTTTGCTCCATTTAAGTGTTTTGTATCACTCAGATATTTAAACATTTCTACCAACACGACCAAACTAAGAGTGATAATTTTGGGAGTTTTATAGAAACCTAAATCAAGTAAGCTGAAATGAGAATCTAAAGAAATACAACTGTTCCTTTAAATACTTGAATTGCTATTCTTACAAGTCAAGAGTGAACAGGGAATGGTTAGTTTAGAAACAGGTATTTTTCAGTGGAATGATGGAAATATTTATAGCCATGCCGAGGGACTGTGAAGCAGAAGACAGTCAGGCCTTCCTGATGTTTTTGGTGGATTTGCTCTGTAGCAAGCTTCAATCCAACTGCAGAATGTTGCTGCTTTTCTCTCTCTCTCTGTTTTTTTGTTTTTTGGTTTTTTTTTTTTTGAAGGGGGATTGTTTTCCTTCTTGAAAAGAAAAGTGAAACTGTTAATCACTCAGTCATGTCCATCTCTTTGAATGTCATGGTCTGTAACCCACCAGGCTCCTCTGTCCATGAGATTCTACATGCAAGAATACTGGAGTGGATTGTCATTCCCTTCTCCAGGGGATCTTCCCCACTCAGGGATTGAACCCAGGTCTCCTTCATTACAGGCAGATTCATTACTGTCTGATCTACCAGGGACCTACAGTGCCTCTATTTACACTTGTGGCTAGTTAGTGGAATGCAGTTATCAAGCCATCTTTGGGAGAAGCTAGTCTGTCCAGGAACCACCACTCTTCAGAGGCTTTTGGGGGCAAACCTACATAGGTATGACTGGAGTTGTGAACAGAATAGGACTGGATCCCTCTGTGAATGAGAGACCTTGCCGATAAGGTCAAACTTGGAGGTGGGCTTTCTCTGTGGGCTCCTGAGTTCTCCTATGTCCCTAACCTGGCTGTATCATGCTCCCTTCTCAGCTGCATCACAGATCTATTCATTCTCTTGTTTGCCAAATACATATGGAGTGTCAACATGCAAAGGGCTCTGACTGCATGGCATGTATTACAATCTCCTTCTCATGACAAACATGTGACTTATACTGGTGACTTCTGATAGTACCATCTTTGATCCCTGGAATGGCTCTTGGAAAACTAAGTTTTATGTGATTTTTCTTCACAAAAAAGGGTTTTTCTTAACCTTCTCTCTCACCCTCAAGGTATCAATCCCATCATGTTCCCTTGCCACCTGAACTTCCAGACCTCTTACTTCAGTAGGCCTTCTTAGTTGTTTCACCAGTCCCAAATCTAAAGAGAAATGCACTGTATCGTATTTTATCCCTCCTTGCCCCCTGTCTCTGTTGGTTTTCCTAGGAATAACAATCCATTAAAAATGAATCATACCACCTTGCTGGGATCTGATAGTGTTTCTGTACTCTCTAGATATAAGGTTATAAGGTCTTTACTTATGGGAATGGATTTCTGCTGATGAAAGTTCAGTGTGGAAAAATATTTGGTGTCAGATAAGCCTTCATGTATCCCTAGTATCTTGTTATTTGTCTAATCCACTTTTTTTGGGAAAATTGCCTCAGGTGTTTTGAGATACATTATATTCTAACTTATGTAGTGAATAAAGTTGTGTCGGCCCCTGCCCATATTCTCAGGTTCTACCTCCTGGGATTCAACCAACCATGGGTGGAAAATATTTTGTAAAATTCCAAAAAGTTCTAAAAGGCAGAACTTGAATTTTGTACACACTGGCAATTATGTTGCATTTACATCTGTATCACATTTACTTTGTATTAGCTATTATGAGCAAGCTAGAGATGATTTAAAGGATATTGGAAGGTATATGTAGATTATAAGAAACTACCATGTCATTTTATATAAGAGACCTGAGCATTCAGAGGTGTTGATATCCTTGGGGGTCATGATATCAGTCCCCTGCAGATATTGAGGGATGATTGTACTAAGGGAAAAGAATAAGAGGATAACCTTTGGAAATTGTCCTTATTATTGAATATCTGTTCTCTGTCTGTTGACAACTTTATAACTAAAGATTCCCTCTCTGCTACCTAAAGCAAGGGAACAGAAGAAAAGGAACCATAAACTATTAAGTCAAATCCATTTTACCCAGCTAGCACTTAAGAGGAAATGAATTCTCAGTGTCCTCTCAAAGTCTGTATGAAAAAGCTGATTGTAATGGCACTTAAATGTCTTCACCCTCCTTTGAGCCTGATTGTCATGTCCCAAGAGCAGATATTTTGATTATTTTTTATACAAACCATGACCTGTCAGTAATGGGACAAACCAGGCTGTTAGCATTGCACAGGTGTAGATTATGCAACAGATTGGGTTTTTTTTTAATTTATTTATTTATTTATTTTTTCAGTGGGTTTTGTCATACATTGATATGAATCAGCCATAGATTTACAAGTATTCCCCATCCCGATCCCCCCTCCCACCTCCCTCTCCACCCGATTCCTCTGGGTTTAGAGGAAATAACTACAGGGATTTAGGGTGCAAATGAAAAAACATTCCAGATTTTTTTTTTCTATCAAGTAGGTAATCATCGAGGTTTAAAACTACTCTTCCAAGCCACATTTGTTAATTCATAAGCATTTGCTATGCACCTTTAGGGTTAGGAAAAAACAAAAACTGGAATGTGAAGGAGTTTTTAAGAAACCCCCATATTTTCTTTGTTTCTTCTATTAACCAACTTTTAAAATAAAGCTATGGTCTCCCCAGTGGCTCAGTAGGAAAGAATCTGCCCACAATGTATGAAACACAGGAAAAGTAGGTGCAATCTGGTTCAGGAAGATCCTTGGATGAGATAATGATAATCCACTCTAGTATTCTGTCTGGAGAATTCCATGGATGGAGGAACCTGGTGAGCAACAGCCCGTAGGGTCACAAAGAGTTGGATATGACTAAAATGACTTAGCATAGCATGAGAAAAAAATACATTTTCTAAAAAAAGGCATATCGTTTCCTCTCAGTTGTGTTAATGTATGGGAGCCATATCAAAACACAAATAATCCATAGTAGGGAAAATATAAAATTCATTTAAAGATGACAATGCAATAAATATCAAAATTGCATTAAATACAGTGATGTATCACCAGTAATCTACAATGACCCCAAAGATTAAGTAATGTAGATTCCCCCCCTCCCTGTTCTTGACAATTATGAGAATGACAAGTGACAGGTAAACAACTGATACCTGGAAGTGAATAAAAAAGCCCCCCAAAAGATAGCTAGAGATCAGTATGTACTTAGTCCAATTCGGTTGTACCTTTTTGACTTCAACAGTGCACAATGGTCATCAAAATTCATAGTGATGAATCTGGTGCCCTGTGAGTCCTCAAAGTTCAAATGCCCTTCATTATAAATTTAGGGTGAGTTATTTGATTATTGATTTATTTCTAGTGAATACTTGACATACTACAAAAGGATTTGAGGCAACTTATAATAAATGCTCATATGCAGCAAGGCAGTGAAAAATGAAGTCACAAAGAGATCAGAAGTCAAAGAATTCAAAAACTTTCTTGGGCTACAGACCCCTTTGAAGATCTGATAAAGAGCTATGGAAGCTATGGAACTTTACCTCAGAAAAGTATAGCTATGCAAATAAGCACCACCTTGAAATCTATCCAGTCAATCTGCCTCTGGGTGTCCTTGAACCTCAGGTCAAGAAGCCCTTCTGCAGAGAAAGCAAAATCCTGAGGTAGGATAGTTTATTACACTTGAGCATTGCATGTAGCTCTGAGCTTTTCCTGTCAACTGAGGGTAAAATATAAACACATTGGGCTACAGAGTTCTCAACATCTAAAAAAGGAAGCAGATGAGTTCACAAAATGATAAGTGAAACATAATTTTAAAATGACAGTGTTTATACAGTTTACAAAAGGATTATTTTATAAAGGGTAATCAAGTCACACAAAGGGATGTAGCATAATTTGATGAAATTCTTTGAAAATCAGCCATTGGAAGTAGAATAGCTATGCTAATTGTATTGACTAGCATATAAAATTATCCACAGTGTCTCATTTCCAACCTTTCCGGAAAAGAGAAAATTCACTGTATATGTCTTTCTTTAATGGTAGATTTACCCACCTAATATTATTTGATTAAACTTGACATTAATATAGGACATTAATATAATATATTCCCATGAGCACACACCAGCTGAGCAGCAAGGGAGGCCTAAGGGTATAAAAAGAAACTGAGCTGTGATTAAATATCTGCTATTAATAGGTCATACCATGGAAAACTGGCATGTAGACAGTGGCAAATAATCACTTTAGGTACCCACTGCTTCCAGCTCTGGCATCTACTTTCTCAAAGGCAAATAAATAAAACAATGGTTCTGGTCACAATTATAGACAGGGGCAGTACAGGATAGGGGTTAAGAAAACAGTCTCTGGAATCACAGACTGGTTTTCCACCATTTATTAGCTCTGTATCCATAGACAAAGTCACTAAACTTTCCTGAGTCTCATTTATTTTCTCGTCTATAAAATAAGAATAATAAAAACCTCAATCTCAGGGCTCCTCCTAGACTATACAGGAGTCCTAACGAAGTCTCTGTTTTGTGGGTCTCCTGTCTATATAAGCAATTTGAGTCACCAAAAATCAGCATGCCAGGATCATTCCAGCCATCCAGTCCCACAAAATCCTGTTAACCGGATGCTGTTTGGCTGACAGTAATGATGCTGGCATGCTGCGATTCATGGGGTTGCAAAGAGTCAGACACAACTGAGTGACTGAACTGAACTGAACTGGACTGAATGATACACTTGGCCAACCACCCTACTGGAATTGGTACCTAGTTGTGGGGACCCCAGGAATATCCCATAGGTATGAGTGCTGGAGCTCCTTAGAGGATCTAGTCAACTCCAAGCAGATTACTGTAGAGGACTGGAAATACTCCAAAGGCACAGGGATAGAACAGGAATCCTGCTTGCCCAGGTCCAAGGATAAGATATATCTCATAGGACAGTAGTCCCCAATGTTTTTGGCACCAGGAAGTGGTCTCATGGAAAACAATTTTTCCACAGACCTAGGGGATGAGAGTGATAAGAAGTGACTGTAAATACAGATGAAACCACTTACTCACCTACCACTCACCTCCTGCTGTGAAGCCCCGTTCCTAACAGGTTGTGGACCAGTAGAGGGGTACAGGTCCATGGCATGGGGATTTGGGGACCCTTGTCATAGGATCACTGGGAAGACTGAATGAGATAATCTATGTAAAACACGTGACTCAGTGTCTAGCTCATAGTGAGTCCTCAGTATATGTTGGCAATGACTGATTATTGCTCTCATCATTATCAACAATGTTCATTGCATCTCATGCCCAATCTGGTTTTCTTTCAGTGGATGGCTGCATTGACTGGTCAGTGGATCTCAAGACATACATGGCTTTGGCAGGCGAGCCAGTCCGAGTGAAATGTGCCCTTTTCTACAGTTACATTCGTACCAACTATAGCATGGCCCAAAGCACTGGGCTCAGGTTGATGTGGTACAAAAACAAAGATGATTTGGAAGAGCCCATCATCTTTTCAGAGGTCAGGATGAGCAAAGAGGAAGATTCAATATGGTTTCACTCAGCTGAGGCACAAGACAGTGGATTCTACACTTGTGTTTTAAGGTGAGTACTATGTGAAAACATTGTTCAACGTCACAGGTGGTAATCTTGTTTAGGACTGGAGTGTGTAAGGGTGCCTTATGTTATACAGTGGATATATTCTTGACAGGCTGCAGTGCATGTGGAGCTTCTGTAAATTTCATTTTAATTATTTATCAAAACAACATAGCAAGTTCTTATCACATTTTCATAAAGCAAGATTCCCATTTACTGTGTGTACTCATTTAATTCATACAATTTTGCAATTCATTTATTCCCCATCTCCACCCCTTCCCCAGGGTCTTATATAAACCATCTCTGACTTATGATGGATGGTTGGACTTATAATTTTTCAATTTTATGATGGTGCAAAAGTGACACATATTCAACATAAACCACACTTTAAATTTTGAATCTTTTCCATGTTAGCAATATGTGACATGATAATATTTCATGATGCTGGGTAGTAACAGGCAGTAAGTTGCAGCTCTCTGTCAGCCATATGATCATGGGGTAAACAAATGGTATACTTAAAATCACCCTGTACCCATATAACTATTCTGTTTTTCACTTTCAATACATTACATGAAATATTCAATACTTTATTATAAAATAGGCTTTCTTTAGATCATTTTGCCCAATGTGAAATGAAAGTGTTCTGAGTACATTTAAGGTAGACTAGGCTAAACTATGATGTTCAGTACGTTAGGTGTATTAAATGTATTTTGACTTCAGGTATTTTCAACTTGGGTTTCCCAGGTGGCTCAGTGGTAAAGAACCTATCTGCCAATGCAGGAGACGCAGAGATGCAGGTTTGATCCCTGGGTAAGGAAGATCCCCTGGAGAAGGAAATGGCAACCCACTTCATCATTCTTGCATGGGAGATCCCATGAACAGAGGAGCCTGGAAGGCTATAGTCTATGGGGTCGCAAAGAGTAGGACACAACTGAGTGACTAAACAACAGCAACAGTGGGTTTATCAGGCCATAACCCTAATGGTTAATACAGGAAGATCTGTATTAACAAATGTTTTTGTATAGAGCTACTTGGCTCAATGATCTTGATATCTGGCCATGAAAATTACCTAAATTATCATTTAGGTCAGGGTCTCAGCTTTATTGTTGATGGAAAATAGCTTCAAATTCTTCTGGGAGATCTTTTAACAGGTGAGCTTCTGCTGAAATTCTTTGTAGAATTTGCAATGTGAATTTGAGTCTACTGTATCTAAGTATTCAATGTGGGACCCTATAAACATATGGTCCTCCTGTCTTCCTATATAGTATACTAGGAAGATACCACATATACAGTTCCTGTTTGCAAGAAGTTCATAGTGACAGGAAATCAGTTTTTTGGTCAGGAATTCCACAATATATCCTTCCTGCCCTCTCCACCTCCCCTTGTCAGGGTCTAAAATCTCAAATCTCAGATAAAGACTGCATTAAGTGTTGAAGTAGGTAGCTGAGGTGACTTTAAACCCATTTTCAAAACTGCCATTTGATAAGTCTGATCTTGCTCACCAGGGATCTGCATTCTGTTGTTTGATTTTACCTTCTGGGAAATGCAGACCCTTCCATTTTTGTTTCCTGTTACACTTTGTCTAATACCAAAGCTATGTCACCACTTGGAAATTCCTGATGTGGCCTCATTGTTCAAAAGGGCAGGAGAACAGGTGGTATATAAATAGAGAACTTTCTTGATGCCTTAAGAATCACTTTTGAAAAAAAATAACTTTTGTATATGTGTTGGGAGGAAGTATTGGGGAAACAAGTTTCATCTCTTTGTGGTGGGCAAAAGCCCCAGAATAGTGGCAAAAGTAGCAATCATTCTGATCACAACCTTAGGAATAAGCAGCATTTTTACCTCCTTGGACAGTTCTTGGTGGAACTGAGAAGTGGGTGTAATTTGGCTTCACTCTCTTCTTTAGGGTGCTGTTACTCTCTCCCTGTTTATATCTTCTTCATTCCCTCATTAAATCCTGCCAATGTAAAATAGATAATTTTTCCTCCTGGAATTCAATTTGCTCTGTTTTGTTTTCACAAATTAAATATTTTATTTTCAGAGCATCAGCCAACTACATACAGGTGCTATATTTATAATGAATTACTGAATTAATTACTGCTTACTTCCCCTGCCCTGCTTATTTCTCCAGTCTGGCTCTCTTTCCTCTCTTCCTATTTTCCTTAAAAATATATAACACTCATGTACTCATCTTACCCTTTCCCCTCTCTGATAAATGGTAACAGTCTAGTGTGTACCCTTGCATGCATGTGTGCTAAGTCATTTCACTTGTGTCTGGCTCTTTGCGACCCTATGGACTATAACCTGCCAGGTTCCTCTGTCCATGGGATTCTCCAGGACACTGCAAGAATACTGCAGTGGGTTGCCATGCCCTCCTCCTGAGGATCTTTCCAATCCAGGGATAGAACCCACGTCTCTTACGTCTCCTGCATTGGCAGGAGGGTTCTTTACCACTAGCACCACCTGGGAAGCCCGTATCCTTGAATACCTTCTCCTGATTCTTTTAATTGCACAAGCATATCTACATGGGGATTTTCTCCTGTTTTACAAACTAAAAAGAGAGTTACATATTTCCATGCATTTTCTTTCTGTATTAAAAATATATATTGGAAAAAAAAATATATATATAGGAAATATTTCCAAGTCAACTGATAGACAGTGCACTCATCCTTTTAAGTATACACTGTTCTGTGTTGTTCAATAGTCTATGATATCACAATTTAGTCTATCATTTTGCTATTGATGTGCATATATATTTTTCCCTATAAAAAGTGCTGCAACAAAAGCTCCCAACTGGCTTTTAAATATTCTTTAAAATTTTTAGATCAGTTTTAGACTTACAGAATTATTTCAAAGATACTCCAGAAAGTTTCTGTATGCCCTATACCCATTTCCCCTAGTATTAACATTTTCCAGGACTGTGGTACACTTGTTATAACCAATGAGCCAATCATCATTAACTAAAGTCCATATTTTATTCAGATTTCCTCAGATTTTGCTTAATGCCCCTTTTCTGTTCCAGGATTCCATCTGGGAGATCACCTTACATTTAATTGTCATGTCTCCTTAAGTTCCTTTTGGCTGTAGGGGTTTCTCACACTATTCTTGTTTCTAATGACATTGACAGTTTAAATAGTACTATTCAAACATTTTGTAGAATGTCTCTCAAGTCTCAACCTGATAATTTTTCATGCTTATACTGGGGTAATGTGTTTTGAGGAGGAAGAACACAGAGGTAAAATGCATTCTCATCACATCATGTCAAGGGTAGGAAGTATCAGCATGTTTTATCACTGTTTATATTGACCTTGATCATCTGGCTCAAGGTAGTGTTTGTCTTTCTCTACTCTGAAGTTGTTATTTTTCCCCTCCTTTTTCAAACTGTCCTCTTTGGAAGGAAGTAGTTTTTCAATAGTCTATACATAAGAAATGGTAGTTATGCTCCATTTCATTAAAAGCAAACTATGTACATAAGTGAAAGTGTTAGTCACTAAGTCATGTCTGACTCTTTGCAACCCTGTGAACTGTAGCCTACCAGGCTCCTCTGTCCATGGAATTTTCCAAGTAAGAATACTGGAGTGAGTAGTCATTCCCTTTTCCAGGGGATCTTCCTGATCCATGGATTGAACCCAGGTCTCCTGCATTTCAGGCAGATTCTTTACCATCTGAGCTACCAGGGAAGCCCATCTATATAAAATTATTTAGATTTCTTCTGCATGGGATATTTGTTTTTTTTCTCCCATTTATTTATTCAATCATTTATTATATCACTATGGACTCATGGAAATTTATATTATACACTGGATAATAATTCAGTGTTACTGTATTTTCTGGGGTCAAATTCATCCACCTTTGACCTTTGGAAGTTCTTTCAGTTGGTGCATCTGTCTCTTTGACATAACCTCCTCATTGTTTTGTTGTTGTTGTTGTTGTTGTTGTTGTTGTAATCTGCTTGTTTGTCCTTTATCTCTTCCAAAATGGCATAAGTGAAATAGCTAGAATTTGGGTATAAATAATAAACATATTTTTCAGATCTAGTAGTGATCACTGACTCCAGTCAATTTGGATCATAGACTCCAAATTCAGTCTATGTAGGTGATGTTATGCCATTGCCAAGAGGGTGACATTTATAGTGAAAAAGGCTCTGCATTTGGCAATATCTGTATCACCTAAAATCTTGAATTTGATACTACTTTAAAGTAATTATGTATTATTTTCCTATGCTTTATCAACCTCATTAAAAGTTATTCTACTGATTTCAGTGTGGTTAAAAAATGCACATATGAAATATTTAGTAACATTCTCCAGTCATTTAACTCATATATTTCAGTCAACAAATATTCATTGAGCATGTACTATGGGACTTGCTTTATGCCATACTGCAAGGAAATTTATGTTTTTAGAAACAAAAGTAATTGTCCTAGTCTACCTAAGACACTAAGAATTAGCTTTTATCACCTTCCACCCACCTAACCTACTCCCCACCATGGTAACCAAGAGATTTTCAAGGACCAAACATTTCTCATAATTCAATTCTAGCTTAACTATTGATCTTTGAAAAGTTAAGTGTCAACAAGTTGGTTGCCCAGGTAGTAATTTCTAGGATAGCAGATAGTTTCTTGTAGGAAAAATGAGATCCTGAATCTTAGAGAATTAATTAACTTCAGAAAAGATCCAGATTGTGCAACAGGGTCTTAAGACTGCAGCAATGGCCTCTTCTGTCCTATGTAGGCTAGAGTGTTATGCAGTTAGTTATTTTTTTCCTCCTATTTTGGTCTATAAGTGGGAGTCCCTGATACAGTTATTTTTGTAGCAAATATGTATAAAAGAACACATATATAACCTGAAAATATTATTTTTTAACCTCCACAATTTGATGATCTGCTTATTTTAAAAAACTGTGCATAACTTAAATGACAAAGTAGTATCAATTATCATTTATTTTTATTGCATTAATAGTAAATTAGACATGCTATAATGTTTAGAATATAACCACATTGTAAAACATTAGCTTTGTAATAATCAGAAATATAATCATTCTATTTTATAATACCTATGTCATTTTCAACTCCAGCTTATTTGCTGAGGGAAAACAGATATTTATAGTTTAGTCAGCAGGATCACCTGCTTGGTAAGAATTAATGGGTTATATTTAATCATTAGAAAACAAGAATTAATTTCAAGTAATCACTGATGAGCTACCTAACACTGGTATTCATTTAGTTCCATTCCTTTTATCATTACATAAGTTCAGTGATCTTCTGTGTTATGATTATTTTGTTGATATCAGTGTTTCAACTTATTGCAGGAGTTGCAAATTCAAAGTCTTTCCAGTGTCCAGCTAGGTAATGTAATGGTTGTGGCAGGTAGGTGATCTGCAACATTTTGGAGTGGTGGAGGCAGTAGTAATCTCCTGGATTATCTCATTTGCATATATTCTCTGGCCACCACCTTGGGCTCACTCTTTCTGTACCACAGTTCCAATAATGTATTAACTCTACCCAGAGCTGCAACTCACTGGTCCCACAATTCTTTCACTATCCACCACTCTCTTCTCAAACTAACAGTTTAAATTCCATGATCAGTCAATTTAATCAATCTCATATATACCCTCTTTTTTCCCTAGACCCTTTCCCCCTTTATCTTACTCACTTGTGAAAACCACAACACTGTATAAATCCAACTCTCCATCTATGCTTGTATTTGTATCCTTCTAGCTGAACTTGACTGAAGGAAACCATATAATGTTTACTGATCTCACTTTAAATTCATCATCATGAACCTCAAATGGATTCTTAATGCTGTCAAATAGTCTTAGTATGTATTACTGGACCATTCAGTCTCCTGTCTTCCTAGATGACTGTTTCACATTGGCTCTTCTCAAGCCTCCAACATCTCCTCCCCTTGTTTCCCATTTTACTGAGAAAAGATTGAGGCAGTTAGGAGAGAACTTTGACTACATCTACCCACCTACTGGTATCTGTACTTCAGGTTTGTTGTCATTGATGGACTGGCAAAGCTCCCATGTAAGACCAGTCACTTCACTAATACATTCGATTCTGACCATTGTTTGGCTACCTGAGGATATCACTGAAGCCATTCTCCCACCTCCCTTATCATGGAATTTTCTATTTCTACTGAATCATTTCCACCAGCATACACACAGGTCAAGGTCTATGCTTCTTAATTCTACTTCCCCTGACAACCACTGCCTCCATTTCTTTGTTTCCATTTGCAGCAAAACTACTTCAAAGAAACTGTTGTCTGCACTCACCATCTTAAGCTCTTTTCCACTAATTCTCTGTTAAACTACATCCATCAGTGAGTGAGGGAGTGAAAGTTGCTCAGTTGTGTCCAACTCTTTGTGACCCCCATGGACTGTAGCCCACCAGGCTCCTCTGTCCCTGGAATTCTCCAGAGAAGAATAATGGAGTTGGTAGCCATTCCCTTCTCCAGGGGATCTTCCCAACCCAGGGATCAAACCTGGGTCTCTTGTATCTCCTGCATCAGCAGATGGATTCTTTATGGTCTGAGCCACCAGGAGAGTCCCTTCCATCAGAATTTTACCTTAACCACTCCACCAAAACTGCAGTCTCCAATGACTACAACAATGCTAAATTCAATGGTCAAGTCAATTTTCACTCCTCTTTTTATAAGACCAGAACATTTAGCACAGTTGACTATACCTTCTTTTTGATACATGTTCTTTACCTGAGTTTCAAAGAGTCACACTCTCCTGTTTTCCCTTTATTTCATCAGTTATCTTTTCTGAAATTCCTTTGCTGACTCCTCATATTTCTCCTGATCTCTTAATGTCAGAGGACTCTTAGGGCCTGGTCCTTAGTTTTTTAATCTTTATTAACACCGTTTCCCTCCATGATCTGTTTATGCAGTCTCATAGTTCTATATACCATCTGCACACTGGTAACTTCAACATGGATACCTTCCAGCCCAGATCTCTCTGCAGAATTTTTTATCCAACAGACTTTCAGCATCTCTACCTACATCAAAACCAATACATCCAAAACTGAACTCCTGATCTTCCTCCTATCTTATCTTTGGGTTCCTAGAAAGTGAATCCTGGGGCAAAAAGTGAATATGTATTAGAGTGTGTGCTGTGTTCTCAGTCACTTGGTCATGTCCAATTCCTTGTGACCCCAGGGACTATAGCCTGCCAGACTCCTCTGTCCATGGCATTTCCTAGGCAAGAATAGTGGAATGGGTTGCCATTTCCTTCTCCAGGGGATCTTTATGACCCAGGGATTGTAATCCCAGGGAAACAGGACCAAGGTAAAAGTAAAGTGAGGCAGTAAAGAAGGAAGGGTATTTTTACATACTTGATCCAGGAGGAGAATAGGAGAACAGTTTCTCTCTCAGCTCCTGTCTCCCATTGGTCAATGTATTATTCCACAGGGTCTTAACCTCCTTGACCTTTGGGGATTACATAATCTGTGCCTTCCATTCCACTGCCAGTCCATGCCAAGATCTCTTATCTCTCATCTCTTATCTCTCTTGTTACAATAAACTCCTAATTAGTTTCTCTGCTTTCCTACATGTCTGCCTTCAATCTATTTTTTAAGCTTAACTTTTATTTTATATGGGAGGACAGTTGGGCTTCCATGGTGGGTCAGACGGTAAAAGAATCTGCCTGTAATGTAGGAGACCTGGGTTCAATCCCTGGGTCAAGAAGATCCCCTGGAGAAGGGAATGGCTGCCCACTCCACTATTCTTGCCTGGAGAATTCCATGGACAGAGGAGCCTGGCAGGCTATAGTCCATGGTACCACAAAAAATGGGAAAGTCCCACCTCCACAGTATTTGAAATCATCTTTTCCCACATAAGGCAGCTGCCGAGAAACCTCTCTCATCACTCCTCATTCTCATTCCCAACTAAAAAACACCTTAGAATGCATTTTCCTCTTTTGTCCTCTTTCATCTTCTATCTCTTGGTGGTTTTTTTTTTTTTTCTTTGCAAGAAGCCCTTGTTCCCCTTTGTAATATAACCTAAATAAACTCAGATTGTTCTTTGCAATTTCTTTCAGCTCTTTCTGCCCATTACACCTATTTTTCACAGAAAAAGCCCTGAAAATGATCTGGAACACAGAATCTCTGTAGAAGTTTCTGGCTTTGGAGAGGCCTTTTCAGCCAAAAAGAGGATTGTTTTTTGAGGGCAGAGAGAAGTAGAGACCTGCTAACTTCATGTCTTTTATTCTATCACACATGAGAGGAAGCAAAAAGTACTGTAAGAAATAAAATAGTAGTAGAAAGTAAGAAAAAACAACTTTTGACTTATAGAATTATGATGTTTGAGATGGTGCTTGAGGGTCTTAATCAGGTGGCAATAGTATAGGAATTACCAGGCAGGTTAAGCAATGTTTAAGAGCAAGGAGGCAGTAAAACATGACCTATGTGCAGAGAAAAACAGGGATGTCAGTGTGACTGGAACCAGCATTTATCAAGGCTTTTGTTCTATATGTGAACACAATAACACTTAGTTTATGGAGGTTTCAGATATATTTTTGGAATGTGAGACTTTAAGACATTGACCAGTTCTTAGAAAATAAGATAAAGGACAGAACTAATGATCACCTTACCATGCAGTCAGATAACACTGCATGTTTTTAGCAGGTGATGTTTCCACGGAGAAAATGTATATTTATTTTTTTTCTTTCCTCTTTTTTTTTCTTTTGTTTTTATTTTTTAAATTATGAAAGTATGATAACATATTTATAGAAGACTTGGAAAATACAGAACTAAGTTACATATATTTATATATAAATATAAAGTTACATATATATGCATATATTACATAAGTTACATATATAAAATTTACATATGTATACATACATATATAAAATCAGTATATATTGAAGAACTGACTCAATGTAAAAGACCCTGATGCTAGTAAAGATTGAAGGTGGGAGGAGAAGGGGACAACAGAAGATGAGATGGTTGGATGGCATCACAGACTCGATGGACATGAGTTTCACTAAGCTCTGGGAGTTGGTGATAGACAGGGAAGCCTGGGGTGCTGCAGTCCATGGGGTCACAGAGAGTGCGGACTTGACTGAGTGACTGAACTGAACTGAACGAGTGCATGTTACAGTTATTTTTTATATAGGTAAATTAAGATTTTTGGTTGGAGGTTTAATATCAGTCTCAAAAGTTAGTAGAATGAATATACAGAAAAGTAGAGGGAAAATATACAGAAAAGTAGATCTGAAAAGCACCATGAACCAATTCAACATAATTAAGATTTATACAATGAGAAAATGTGTATCTAAGAGGAATAAATTCCCTTCTCTGATTCAACCCTTATTAACAAAGGAGATGCTGCTGACCTCAGTATTATCAGTAAAAACATGCACTCCAGGTAGTTTTCTCAACAACTGGAATGAATTCATACGACACCATCCCCACTCTCTCACCACCCTGAAGAATGATCTACCTTGGCAAGGTAGCTGGTTAATTTTCAATGAGTACAGTCTCTATCCATGGCTATGAGGTGGAAAAAAGCCAAGGAGGATGGTGGTGCATAGTTCCACTACAGGGCCTTTATCTCAATAAAATGAGACCCAGATTAACACGAAGCTACACGTATTAATTTCCAGACTAGATCATACTCTTCGCCGATAATAAGGCAATATACCCTTATTTAGGTTCAGAGGTGGTATATGCATATTTTCATTTTTCAGCCCCATTACCCTGACCCTCCCAAAGCCTTCCTCTGACTCCCTGTAAAGGAGAGTATTTTGGCCAGATTTCATATTTACATTCACCTCTTTTACTCTCAGGCTTTCCTGGTGGCACAGTGGTAAAGAATCCGCCTACCAGTGTAGTAGATGAGGGTTCAATCCCTGGGTTGGGAAGATCCCCTGGAGAAGGGAATGGCAACCCACTCCAGTTTTCTTGACTGGAAGATACCAGTGAGAGAGGAGCCTTGAAGGCTATGGTCCAGGGGGTCACAAAGAGTCGGACTTGACTTAGCATCTGAGAACACAACACTTTCACTCTCAGGCGAGATCTATCTCTCTCTATGTCTATCTACCTCTATAAATGCCTTTCCCTCTCTCTTTCTCTATCCCTTTTTCCCTCCCTCCCTCTCTCTGTATCTTATCTCTTCCTTTTCTGAGTCTAAAACTTACCCTGAACTACAACTCCCCCCACACACATATACACACAGATTCTACAAATATAGAGGACACTTTCCATACATATGGGTCGCTGATTTACTGGCTGTAACCCTCAGATCACTAGGGTCTGGGGATTTTTATTTTGGTTGCATGAAACCTTTTCTTTTTCTAATATGTTAAGTCTTGCCAATAGAAACAGAAATAGACAGCAGGGAGGCACTTATTATGAGATGACAGTGCAGAGAATGATGCTTTGAATGACAATGTTCTATAGCATGGTACAAGGTCACAGAAATTTCTAAACTTTAAGGCATGTAGGGAAATTTCCCATTAGATAGCATTGTTGTATACACAATCTGGTAAACTTTCGAGTTTGATCCCACTTGACATAAAACAAAGATTGAAAAGCACTGTTGTTTCTAAATAAAATGTGACTTATTTTTTACTTCGCATCATTTTAGAGACAGGTGTAGTCAAGTTTGACTTCTCTACGTTTGCTACTTTGCTTCCCTTTTGCTACTTTGCTTGCCATTTTCTCAAGTCCAGAGATGATCACTACTGTATTTCTAGACATAAAAATCACTGACTTTGGCCAAACACTTGGCACCTATGAAATTTCTATTTCCTTCACTTGTTCACTGAGGCTGGGTCTTTCTTGTGTGTACGTGCTCTGTCACATCCAACTTGTGAGCCTATGGACTGCAGCTCACCAGGTCCCTCTGTCCATGTGATTTCCCAGTAAGAATACTGGAGTGGGCTTCCATGCCCTCCTCCAGGGGATCTTCCCAACTCAGGGACTGAACCCTATGTTTCTGATTTCTCCTGCATTGGCAGGTGGATTCTTTACTACTGTGCCACCTGGGGTCTTTCTTGAAGCAGCATCATTTTTATAGCTCTTACTCTCGAGCTGCTCATCTAAGAACTGCTAGCCCAAGGGCTCAAAAGCCAAGTCATATCACCTCTGTTGGATGTGTTGAGGATATTTAGTGATAGATGTGGAATTAACTTCAGTTTATTAAATCCTTTCCTCTGTATGTACAGAGAGAGAGAAGAACCTTTATATTGAGTGTGAAACACAAAATCTTGAAAGTCAGTATATTTCTCTTAATCCTATCAAACATAAAACCCAAATCCCAACAAACCAAATCATTTACTGAAAAAAAGTAAGTTATGAAAACAATGTGTATTACCAAAGTTAAGTGTCTGGTACCCCTCTGGAACCACTCACCTTCCTTTCCAGTATCCCCTCCTAGGTTCCTATTGCAATGCCTTTTGATTTTCTTTCATTTGGGCCCAGTTTGGCCCACTGGGAAACAGGATGTCATCTTTTCTTTCTCCTTCCCCATTCTACTTGTGGAAGTGATCCCTAAATATGCTATTGTTCAGAAGCCCACACTCCCGTCCTGACCTCCTCTCCTTACTCACTCTCAGGTCTCTAGTCTAAGGTGTACATAGGCAAGAGCCCTCTTGATTTCCCACCCCTTTGTGACAGAGATCAGTGTCTGCTCTCTCCTCCTGTCTCAAAGGAAGAGGTGGCCTTTCCAAGCCTACCCAAGCCAGTAAATTAACTTTATTTTTTCTTATATCTGTGAACATTTATCTTACTTTCCTAACACAGAGGTATATAAAGAAACAAAAGCCCTCTATCATACTGTCCCTACCCTACTCTATTTTTCTGGATAAAAAAAGTTTTTCCAGAGCATTTCTATGCTTACATAAATCCTACACACACACACACACACACGTGTGTATGTCTGATACATATGCACACAGAATAATTTGGGGAGTAATTTTGTTTCACTTAAGGTACCATCATTTTTTTTTTCTTAAATAGTGCACTGAACATGTCTCCAATATAGTATGCAGATCTACTTCATTCTCTTACATATTTCTTGCATGTTCAAGCTTTCTGCAGCTATCTCCTTCCCCATGGCCCAAGTTTCTCTGGTATTCAAAGAACTCTCGCAGTCTTGTATCCCACACACGTCACTCCTTCCCTTCATAGTTACACGTCCTCGAAGAAGAGCCCCTCTCACTGAGCACTTCCTCACTTCCACTCACTCCTCAGTCCTTGCGATTGGGCTTCTACCCCCACCCCCACCCAGACTGGCTCAAAGATCAGACATGGCCAAACCCATTGAACACTTTTCATGTCACAGTACCCCACTCCCTGGAGCCCTGGGCACTGCTAAACACACTGCCCTTGCAACTCTTTTCCCCCTGTTTCAACTACTCCTAAGTATTTCATTGCCTCCATGGTTCCCAACCAGGGGTGAATTTGTTCTCCTGTGAACATGTGGAGACATCCTTGATCATTACAATCTCTTCTGGCGGTGTGGGGTGTGCTACTGGCATCTAGTGGGTAGAGGCCAGGGATTCTGCCAAACATCCTGTAATTCACAGGACACCCCCAGAGATGAGATATCTACATCATCATCAGATGACAGCCAGTTGCACTGTCAGGAGTGCTGAAACTGTGAAATTCTACCCTCCACACACATGCTCAGTTGTGTCTGACTTTTTGTGACCCTATGGACTGTAGCCCACCAGGTTCCTCTGTCCATGGGATTCTCCAGGCCAGAATACTGAAGTGGGTTGCCACCTCCGCTAGGGGATCTTCCTGACCCAGGGGTTGAACCTACTTCTCCTTCATCATCTGCATTGGCAGGCAGGTTCTTTACCACTAAGCCACCTGGGAAGCCCCAAATTCTACCCTATGAGGATATAAACAAGCCCAAGAAGGTTTCTGTCAAGTGAAAGCCTTTTAATAACTAGCTAGGGATCTGGCCACAGATCCTGGTAACAATTATGCACATCTGCCCCCAAAGGAGACAACCAAGAGTCACATCCAGCTGCTGTAGAAATGTCCCAGGGTTAGTTTAGGGTCATAAAAAGTTTCAGTCTTTAGGTTCACAGTCCCCAGTGAATGTTCAGGGCTCTTCCAGTTGTGCCTCAGTCTGGTCCAGGTATAACTCCTCAACATCATTCCACCTGTGGGCTAAACCATACATTTAGTTCACCTCAGCACAGCTTACCGTTATCAGAGAGGCAAATACATACCATCCTCCCCCTCCCCCTTTTACACCCTCCCTCTGGAAATTGATTTCCCATCAGGGTGGGTTCTATTATGCATTTCTGAATTTACTAGGACCTTTGTAGCCAGACTCCCCTCCCACTGTAATCTGGTGATGGGGGAGAAAAAAAAAATCCCAGGATTTTTTGGTCCTTTGGTCAGTGGTCTAGACCAGCAAACCCTCCAGGCACTATCAGTTGTTGACTCACCTTGGCAGTGGCACAAGGTCCCTGTTCAGGTCTGCCTGTCCTGAGTTGGAAGTGGGGACTGGCGAGGATTCTCCTGTCATGAGGCTGAACGACAACGAGGACAGTCCTTGTCTGCAGCTGGTGCTGGCATCCTCTGTATGAAGCCCTGAGGGATTCCTTTAGGATTGGTGAATCTCTGCCCTGTTGTAAACCCGGGGTCAACCCCAGGACTGCTTTAATTGTTTCTCAAATAACTTGCTCAGAACATGAATGAGCTTCTTGTTCCGTTCATTCCTGGAGACTTGGGATGCAGGAATCCCCACTACCCATAACTCTCTGATGCACCTAACCAACCAGTTCCAACATTTTCTTTGATGGTTTACAGTTTGCAACTTCTCTTCTGGCATAAATTTCTGGCTTGACAAAAATCTGGTTGCCCAGAACAAGAACCTGCTCAAGTTAGCTTAAAGAAAAGAGGATTGCTGTGAAGTGGCTTTTCACTCAGCACAACAGCAGGAAGTGGAAGAGTGGTCAGGCTGTCAGTCTCCATCTCTGGGGTCACAGGATTAACTCTTCTCTACTTCTCTGTGCCTCCCTGCTCCCTGGGCCCTCATAGTGTCATTCTCTAAAGGACACTTGGTCTCTGTAAAGCATGTGATTCTGTTCCCCCAGTCACGGCCAGGCCTCAGCTGTGGCCTCCGTGTTCATGGCTCTGACTTTGACCCTGACTCCCAGTGACCCACTGCTTCAGTGCCCAACACTATCTGGACTATGGAATCAGCCTCTATTCAGATTCTCAGACTATTTGGCTCAACATGCGTCAAATGTCTACTCCTCCTCCAAACATGTACAGCCTAGTGAAGGGAGGGGTAATGCAGGGAGTTGGGGTGCTGTATACTGGCTGCTCAGGTCCACCAGATACTAGTTTTGGGAAAAGAAATACAAACAGAAGCTGCAGCAGTTCTAGGGTGCCGAATGCTAGTGGTCTGGAATACAAAGGGCATCATCAAAACAAGTCTTTTTCTCTATATATCTCTCTCCCCTTAACCCCCCAATCTATACCTTCCCCAGTCACTATCCCATACCTTCTCTCCCACCCCTTTCCCCTCCTCTCTCACAACTCCTTTCCCCCATTTAACCACCCACCCTTTCTCTCTACTCTTCCCAAGCCCCCTTACCCCCCTTCCCCTCCTTCTGAAACCTGATCTCCCATCAGGTAAGTTTCTATTCTGTTTCACATTTCTGAATCAAGGGTTCTGTAGCCAGATATCTCTCCCACAGCGGAAGCAAATTTTCTGCCTTGAAAAATTCAGGGCTTTACACCAAGGGCAGTTCCAATCCCCTGGCCTTCGAAATGCTGTAGGTTTTCTCTGCTGATGGGGATCAGAGTCACTCCTATTTCTGGTGGGTTCTTGAGGGTCTATTCCCCAGGCCCCCCCATTAGACCACAAGCTAAAATCAAAGGGCCTGCAATGGGGAGATGCTTGAGCTGGAGCTCCTGCTGTGACCAATGCTGCTGGTGAGGATGATGTGCTTGGGGACAGTGTGAGTGTGGATGGTGTGGGTGCATCTGGAAAAGGAGATGAGGAGCATGAGTATGAGTATGTGAATGAGGCAGGGAGCTGGACAGGAAGGGTCCCTGGTGAGGCTGTATACACGGACTTGGTTGTTTTAAATAGATAACGCCTGGCTGTTTCCACGGACCTGTGATCTCCCTTCCTTTGCCCACCAGAAGTGTGATTTTTCTGGTCTACAATTCCGAGAAACTGCATAATGTCTACAACCATCTCCTCTGCTGCCTGCTCAGCTTCCTCCGCCCCCACAGCTCCTGCCCCTTCTGCATCCTCCTGTCTTCCTCCTCCTGTGGCTTCAGAAGTGGCAGCATGAGTAGCAGTGGCCCCTGCCTCCTCCTCTTCCTCTTCACTGGTTCCTTCTGTCTCAGCCCCACTGGCAGTGGCCGTGGCCAGACCTGGCCCCTTGGCAGCTCGTTCCTGCAGAGACTCCAGCTCCTGGAGGAAGTGAAGAGAGTTGAGACCTGTAACGGAGGCGGGCGAGGCCGGGGCTGGGACTGGGGGCTGGGGCGGGAAGCAGGGCGGGGACCAAGTAATCTTACTGCCTGGAAGAGCTTCCACCTCAGCTGATCCCTTTCCTTCCGCATCTTCTCCAGGTTGGCCTGCATTTGTTGCAGCCGGAAGGCTGTTTCCTTGCATTCTACCTCATGCTGTGCCACGAACAACTTCAGGTCTGAGGCCAAGGCATGTGCGGCCGACTTGTGCAGCCCAGCTAAGTCGTGCAGCCACTGCACCCTGTGCCCGTGTAACTGGCTCTCTCTGCAGGCAAAACGCACACACAGGGCCAGGCTGCCCCAAGCACAGGCCTCTCTGGCCTGGCTGGGCACCTGACGGTCCTCTAGGATGGCCCTGAACTTGTCCTCCACATTCTCCCAGGACAGAGAGAGATTCTCGAGGTAGAACTCCGGGCCTTTCGCGTGCCTGGACATTCTCTCGTTGATGAAAGCCATCACTTGACCATGCCAGAAACCACTACTTGGGTCTTCAGGTTTCAAGGCCATGATGACTGAGTGCCTTTGGCACTTTGCTGGCTCTGCGGGGATGAATCAATCAGTCCTCTCCCTCCCCTCCCCCATCCTCTTCTCTGCTTGCCGCCCCCCACCCCGCCGCCAACCTCACAAACTCCTAAAGACCCTATACCCTGCCCTAGGACACCTCCCACCAAGCCTCTCCTCCTGTCAGTGGGAGTGCAGCCCAAACAAAACCACTTACCACAGCAAAATAAATGATTTTGATCTCTATCTCCCTCCCTTCCTGAGGGCTCTGAAGGAAGAAAGGCTCCTACAGACCCTTCACCGTGTTTACCTTTGGACTGTTCCAACTTCCAGAAATGGCAGGGGTGGGAGAGGTGTGTGAGGAAGATTTCTCCCCTCCTCCAGGATGTGAGGGAAACTCCGGTACTTTTGAAAGTCTTTGAAGTCATGGAGAAACAGGAGTGGTCAGAAAAGACTCATAACCAAGAACATAAAGCGCTTGTACTCGAGTATCAAAATTCTCAACCCCCCACCATGATGGTTTGTCCTGCTCATGAGACCCGCCCCTAGTACTGAAAGAATATTCTACAACCGGAAACAGCTCCAGCTTCTCAGTAGCCTCTCGCACCGCCCCCCGCCCACTCAAGATTCTGTACCTCCCGTTATAGACACAGCAAAATTCTGATACTTGGTTAGCAAACTTTTTATTGTTATTATTATTATTATTATTATTAAGGGCTATGTAGTAATTATTTGAGACTTTGTAGGCAAAGAACCTCTGTCTCAACTACTTGTAACACAAAAGCAATCATAAGTAATACTTGAAGAAGTAGCTCTGTTCCAGCAAAACTTTATGTACAAAAAGTGACAACTGGTAGGATTTGGTCTGTCGTTTGCCAACTCCTGATCTAGATTCATGTTTCCTGTGTGTTCCAAAGATATCTCAAATCCAAAGGTTCGTAAGTCAACTTTTCTCCTAAGAAACAATTCTTTATATTCCTATGTTGTTCAGTAAAGAGACGTTGAAATCACTAATACCACCTCCCTTTAATAAGAATCAAATCAGTCTCCAAGACTTATTGCTAATACCTCAGATGTCAAACTTTTTTTGACATCCATTCACATTTAGGGGGTGTCACTGTTGCTTTTTAAATAATCTGCCTGGATTCTATTTCTAATTTCTAATATCTTCCTAACGTTTCCTATGATCATATTGCTTTCCAGCTTTAAAAACATTTAAATGAATTCCTGTGACAAATTCCTTGGCCTGACATTAGGGTCTCATCTCAGGCTACCTTTATTATGAAGTTAGCTCTCTCTAGTCTCTTCTCTATCATTATTTGTATACCCAAGGGACTAGCAATGCAGGGATACATTTGTTGTGGGTTTTAATTTATTTTTCCATCTGAAAAATCAGATGTTTGTTACTTGTTATCTGGGCATTATGTTCTGTGCTGTGAACTACTTTGAAAAAGACATTTATTCTTTAAGGGTCTTATACCAGATAGTGACTGAGAAAAGATGATCAATCAGGTGTTAAAGTATTGCTTAAGAAGGTAGTTAAGTACCAGCGGTATAAATCCCAGTGTTTTAGGTCTTGTTTAAAATGTTATCTTGTGTCTTCTTTCCATTTAAATATGTATATTTTAATTATCAACCCTTAGTGGGAAGTGTTCATGTTTTTGCTTGTGCTTGAGGGACTTCTGCAGAAACAGCATTCAAAATATAATGTGGAAATAGGAAGGGTGGGGAATGGGGAGATACTGGAGTCAAAGAGACCCATTAGGGAGATGCTCAGTCAGTTTGGTTGCTCAGTCATGCCTGGCTTTTTTGTGACCCCATGGACTGCAGGACTCCAGGCTTCCCTGTCCATCAACAACCCCCAGAGCTTACTCAAACTTGTGTCCATCCAGTTGATGCCACCCAACCATTTCATCCTCTGCCATTCCCTTCTCCTGCCTTCGATCTTTCCCAGCATCAGGGTCTTTTCAAATGAGTTGGTTCTTCACATCAAGTGGCCAAAGTATTGAAGCTTCAGCTTCGGCATTAGTCCTTCCAATGAATATTCAGGGATGAATTCCTTTAGGATTGACTGGCTGGATCTCCTTGCAGTCCAAGGGACTCTCAAGAGACTTCCCCAACACCACAGTTCAAAAGCATCAACACTTCAGCACTCAGCTTTTTTATGGTCCAACTCTCACATCCATACATGACTACTGGAAAAACCATAGCTTTGACTAGATGGACCTTTGTTGGCAAAGTAATGTCTCTGCTTTTAAATATGCTGTCTAGGTTGGTCAAAGGTTTTCTTCCAAGGAGCAAGTGTCTTTTAATTTCATGGCTGCAGTCACCATCTGTAGTGATTTTGGAGCCCCCCAAAATAAAGTATGTCACTGTTTCTGTTGTTTTCCCATCTATCTGTATTTAAGTGATGGGTCTGGATGCCATTATCTTTGTTTTTTGAATGTTGAGTTTTAAGCCAGCTTTTTAACTCTCCTCTTTCACTTTCATCAAGAGGCTCTTCAGTTCCTCTTTGCTTTCTGCCATAAGGGTGGTGTCATCTGCAAATCTGAGGTTATTGATATTTCTCCCTGCAACCTTGATTCCAGTTTGTGCTTCATCCGGCCTGGCATTTTGCATGATGTACTCTGCATATAAATAAGCAGGGTGACAGTGTACAGCCTTGACGTACTCTTTTCCCAATTTGAAAGCAGCCCATTGTTCCATGTCCAGTTCTAGCTGTTGCTTCCTGACCTGCATACAGAATTCTCAGAAGGCAGTTGATGTGGCTGGGTATTCCTATCTCTTTAAGAATTTTCCACAGTGTGCTGTGATCCACACAGTCAAAGGCTTTGGCATAGTCAATAAAGCAGTAGTAGATATTTCTCTGGAACTCTCTTGCTGTTTAGATGATCCAACAGATGTTGGCAATTAGATCTCTGGTTCCTCTCCCTTTTCTAAATCCAGCTTGAACATCTGGAAGTTCTTGGATCACATACTGCTGAGGTCTGGCTTGGAGAATTTTGAGCATTTCTTTGCTATCAGGTGAGATGACTGCAATTGTGTGGTAGTTTGAACATTCTTTGGCATTGCCCTTCTTTGGGATTGGAATGAAAACTGACCTTTTCCAATCTTGTGGCCACTGCTGAGTTTTCCAAATTTGTTGGCATATTGAGTGCAGCACTTTCACAGCATCATCTTTTAGGACTTGAAATAGCTCAGTTGGAACTCCATCACCTCCACTAGCTGTGTTCATAGTGATGCTTCCTAAGGCCCACTTGGCTTCAAACTCCAAGATGTCTCTTGCTCTAGCTGATTAATCACACCATTGTGGTTATCTGTCATTAAGATATTTTTTGTATAGTTCTTCTGTGTATTCTTGCCACCTTTTCTTAATATCTCCTCCTTCTGTTAGGTCCATACTGTTTTTGTCTTATATTGTGCCCACCTTTGCATAAAATGCTCCCTTGGTATCTCTGATTTTCTTGAAGAGATTTCTTCTCTTTCTCATTTTGTTGTTTTCCTCTATTTCTTTGCATTTCATTGATCCCTGAGGAAGGCTTTCTTATTTCTCCTTGTTATTCTTTGGAACTCAGTGTTCATATGGGCATATCTTTACTTTTGTGCTTTGCCTTTAGCTTCTCTTTTTTTCCTCAGCTCTTTTTAAGGCCTCCTCAGACAACCAGTTTGCCTTTTTGCATTTGTTTTTCTTGGGGATGGTCTTGATCACTGCCTCCTGTACAGTGTCACTAACCTCCATTCATAGTTTTCAGGCACTCTATCAGACCTAATCCCTTGAATCTATTTGTTACTTCCACTGTATAATCATAAGAGATTTTATTTAGGCCATACCTGAATGGTCTAATGTTTTCCCCTACTTTCTTCAATTTAAGTCTGAATTTTGCAATAAGGAGTTCATAATCTGAGCCATAGTCAACTCCGGTCTTGTTTTTGCTGACTATGTAGAGCTTATCCATCTTTGGCTGCAAAGAATGTAATCAGACTTATTTCAGTATTGACCATCTGGTGATGTCTATGTGTAGAGTCGTCTCAAGTTATTGGAAGAGGGTGTTTGCTATGACCAGTGTGTTCTCTTAGCAATACTCTGTTAACCTTCGCCCTGTTTCATTTTGTTGTCTAAGACCAAACTGGCCTGTTACTCCAGGTATCTCTTGACTTCCTACTTTTGCATTCCAGTCCCCTATGATGAAAAGGACATCTTTTCTGGCATTAATTCTAGAAGGTCTTGTAGGTCATCATAGAACAACTGTTCAACTTCAGCTTCTTTGACATTAGTGTTTGGGGCATGGACTTGTATTACTGTAATATTGATTGGTTTGCCTTGGAAACAAACAGAAATCATTCTTTCATTTTTGATATGGTACCTAAGTACTGCATTTCAGACTCTTATGTTGACTATGAGGGTTACTCCATTTCCTCTAAGGGGTTCTTGCCCATCATCTGAATTGAATTTGCCCATTCCAGTCCATTTTATTTCACTAATTCCTTAAGTGTCAATGTTCACTCTTGCCATTTCTTGTTTGATCACTTGCAATTTACCTTTATTCATGGACCTAACATTCCAGGTTCTTATGCGATATTGTTCTTTATAGCATTGGACTTTCTTCCATCATCAGTCACATCCACACCTGGGCATTGTTTTTGCTTTGGCTCCATCTCTTCATTCTTTCTGGAGTTATTTCTCCACTCTTCTCCAGTAGCATTAGCTACCATAATTCAAAATGTAAACTAAGGGCAGTGGTGTTTAGGATGGAGTGATGCACGTCCAGAGCTTTTTGTTAAGCAGAATTGATACAAATGTCAGAAAGGGCTGGGATGAGAGAATGAATAGGGTAATTCCCAGGTTTCTGTTATAGGGAATTATGTAGATAATGGTGCTATGGGCTTATATGGTAAATGAAAGAGAAACTAGGGTGGGTTCACCTTTAAACATACTGAGATATCTGTGGGACATCCCAATAGAGATCCTATAGGTGGTTAGATGTATGAGCCTAGAACTTAGGAGAGACATCAGGGCTGGAGATGTAGTATTGAGATATGGATTTTGGATTGGAAGCAATGGTTAAAATAACCCAGGAAGAGGACATAGAACAAGAAAAACAGAGTGCCTAAGATAGATCCCTCCTAGAGGATTTTTCCTCCATCGACATCTTCCTTTCTGCCACTGTCCACTATCATTGACAGTTTTATAGCTTGCCTGCTTACTTCTTTGCCTTCTCTTCTAGCCTCAGGACATTTTTACCTTACCTTTTTTTTTTTTATTACTTCTATAACACTTTAAACATGAACTTTAGCTTGTGATCATATGTCTCTCTATGCTCCCATCCTTCTAATTCTGCTTATAAACACTTTCAGAAAATTAAAATAAATAATTTATTTTGGCCAAAAGGTTGGAGGAGGGAAAAAATGAAGACAGGGAAACCTGTTAAGATCCTAATTTAGTAGTACAGAGAAGACGCGGTTAGTGCTTGAACTGTGGCAGGACCTAGATGAAATATCAGGTAAGAGGAGCATTTTAAAACAGAATTAGCACAGCTTGTTAACCAATTGTGTAAGGGAAATAAGTACACAGAGGTGGAATGGAGGATGATTTTGAGGCATCTAACTTGAGAAACTAGATAGTATGATTAGTGATGCCTCTCTAATTATTATAGATAACATAGGAGCAATAACAGATTGTAGGGAGGAGATTCAGTCTTGGGGCTGATAAGTGCCTTCATGATATTAATATGCAATCATAGTTAAATGGATGTACTGGGCTGGAACCTAGGAGAGAGTACAGAACTAGAGAAAAATATTACAGACTTCAATGTCTTCAGCACTTAGTTTGTGGTTGAAATCTGGTGTTTTAACAAAATTTACAGAGGTGAAAGCTGGAAACAAACAAGCAAATAAAACAGAGGTAGGAATCCCAAGGCCTAGGGGAGGATGGCTAACATTTTGGAGATATCTCAGGGAAGAAGGGGATTCCCTGGTGGTTCAGATGGTAAAGAATCTGCCTACAATGCAGGAGGCCCGGGTTCAATCCCAGTCTCAGGAAGATCCCCTGGGGAAGGGAATGGCAACCCACCCCAGTATTCTTGCCTGGACAATTCCATGGACAGAGAAGCCTGTGGGTTACAGTCCATGGGGTTGCAAAGAATGGGATACAACTGAGTGAGTAACACACAGGGAAAAAGAAGAGCCAACAGTAGAGTTAAAACGAGTGATCACAGAGGTAGACAGTCCTAAGTGAAAGATATCTTAGAAGAAATGAAGGGTTTAGAAAGTTGAAGGAATGAGAGTGAACAAAATGTTGTTAGATTTGGCAAATAAGGTATCCTTGAGTCTATTGATAGAAATTCAATAGACTAAAGGGGTAGAAATCCAATGCTAGTGGGTCATAGACTGAAGTTAAAACAGCATGCACAACTTTTGAATGTTACCAGTTTTTTAAGACCTCTGACAGTGGCAGTTATGGTGGGTAGGCAGGGATCTGAGAATGGATCACAGAGACATAGGGTATTACAGCTTTGTTGCTAAGACAATTAACTTATATAATTGTCAACACAAAGATACAATACTCTATCTTCTGTATGGGGAAGAAGATAACCATATAGAAAGGAAACTTGGTGCTTTTGAAGTGTTTGCAATGTGACTTGGGTGATAAAGCAAAGCTTTGTGAATATTGTAAGAATACTTACAAAACTACTTACTGACAGATACAGAAATATCAGTGTAATCTAAATGAGAAGAAGTAAGGAATTCAGTTGACCCTTCAACATCATGGGTTTGAACTGTATAGATTCAATGATATGCCATTTTTTTTTCAATAGTAAATGCTATAGTGTTGCACGATCCACAGTTGGTTGAATCAAATCACTGATGGAGGAATCACGTTATATGGCATCCCTAACCACAATGTTCAACTGTAGTTATAAAGTCAGTACAATTGGTTGTAGAAGGTTTTCTGTAGGAGACTTTGTTCTTTTTAAAATGAACATCAGGATTCTCTACAGATTTCTTAAGAGCTTTTTGGTTATGATCTTACTATGTATCAGATTGACTTTTTAAAAATTGTCTTCCACCAAACAATAAAGCAGGGGTCACTAATAACATGTTGTGGATTATGGTGGTGGCAGGCAATCTTTTAAATTTCCCTTGATTATGCCTTTACCTTTACCCACATCCCAGTCAGTCAATGGCAACAGATTTTGGACTAGCTACTTGTATCTCTAGGTGGCAGATTGCGATTGCTTTCCTGGAGAATGGTGACAAACTTGCCACTGGAAAGATCCTTAATTCACAGTTATCTATGAGTGGGTTATTTCACACACACACACACACACACACACACACAATATTTTTCTTGAGTAGGTATCTGACTTAACTACTCTACCTCCAGATAAATTATAGTTTAATTTGAATTCAGGTCAGTTTGATAAAAAAAATTTTAGAATATATATAATTTCTATTGTAACCTAATCCATTGTCTACTCTTTCTTTAAACAACAAAATAAAACATCTAGATTTACTTTACAGCTTGACTTGGACGTCATTGGACAAGGTATTAATTATACAGTGGTGATGTTAAAGGGGGTTACTTTCTATTGAGCACTTGCTACATGTTGGGTACTGTGCTAAGTGCTTTAAATGAACTCATTGTTGAGAGACAATTTCCTATGGATCTCTTATATTTCTGCATGACTTATGAGCAGAAAAACTGTCCCTTGTCCTAGATTATCTTTCCAAGGATATATCTATCAAGAACAGCCATAAAAGGTAGAAATTGTGTCTTCCACCAGAATGAATGACAATTTTGCTTGAAGCCTTAGAAAATATAGATAATAACTCCCTCTGGAGCAAAAGGCAGGCATGCCTTTGTCCCATTATTAAAGACTTATGCTTCCTAAGCTTGGGATTCTTCTCCTATAATGCATCCTACTGCTTGTGTAGAGTGTCATCTGGCCCTCTTTGTATTGCTTTGTGGGAATTGGGTTTGGGGAAGCAACACAAATGATACTCTGGCTATTTCTATTGCAATGAATAATTAACTATCCACTGTTTCTGACTTATGAGTCTTTTGTCTTCTACCGACATTCATGAAACTTGGAAGCACAGTAAAGTCTCAGACCCTTCATAGTTTTTAGCATTTTTGTAACACAACAATCCTATCAGGATATTCAGTTCTGTCCAACACTTTGTGATACCATGGACTGTAGCCTGCCAGTCTCCTCTATCCATGGGATTTCCAGGCAAGAATACTGGAGTGGATTGCCATTTCCTCCTCCAGGGGAAATTCCTGACCCAGGGATCGAACCCAGGTCTCCTGCATTGCAGGCAGATTCTTTACCAACTGAGCCACCAGGAAAGCCTTTTTATTAAGTCACATATTACATATGCAAGAATGAAACTCCATGATCTGTCCAAAGATCCATGGTTAGGACATGATAGAGTTGGATTCTGAAACAGCTTCTCTGACTGTAGTGACCACATTCCCAAGCAGTGAGAATTCTCAAGTCCAGTTCAGTTAAGCCTCTGGGTTGACCTTTTCTCAGACTGCATAATGAAGCATTAGGAAATTATGTTTGAGTAGTCCTGGACTGGAGATTATCACTGTCATGCCAAAGGGTGAGTGTTCATTTCAGCAGGAGAGAAGAACAGTTAATAAAATATTCTCTGATCATACCTCCAATGAATCCTTGTTTAGTAACTGTGTTTCTGCCTAATGGAACAAATGTACATAAATTCAAACCTATTATATTGACATTCTTACAAACTAAATGTATCACCTATGAAAGCTGACATTCTTTATTAAAAACAAACTAAAAAAAGACACAAAGTTGTCCTGAGCTCTTCACAACTATAAATAAGACTATTTGCTTATAGGCTCAAAAGGAGAAAAGTGAAAATTTTCAAAAGATTTTGTGTTCCCCCAACTTCTTATTATAGCACAGATATTTCTGTGATTGTATTAAGTTTACATCTGCTTTTTAATATACATGGCACATAGAAGGAACTCAAAAATGTCATGTGAATGCATCTAAAAGGTTGTGGCTCTGCATAAAATGATAATATTAATGTATAATTATAGCTGATTTATGATGTTGTACAGCAGAAACCAAGACAACATGGTAAAGCAATTTTCCTTCAATTAAAAAATAAATTTAAGATAATAATAGTAATAATAAAGAAATTGGTCATAGCTTTGTCCCACTTGATCTTTAAAAAAAGACTTAAAATTTCAGAGAATTTTTAGGTTCACAATAAAATTGAGAAGAAGGTACAGAGATTTCCCATATATCTCCTGCCTCCACACATGCATATGCCATTATCAAAATCCACCATCAGAGTGGAACATTTGTTACAACTGATTAACTTACACTGACACATCATTATCACCCAAAGTCTAGTTTTCATTGTGGTTCACTGCATTTTATGGGATTGGACAAGCATATAGTGACATGTATCCACCATTATAGTATCACACAGACCATTTTTTACTTCTCTAACAATCTTCAGTCCTCTACATACTCATAGCCCCCCACCCCCTCAACCTTGGCAACTACTGATATTTTACTGTCTCCATCGATTTGACTTTTATACAAGGTCATGTAGTTGGAATCCTACAGTATATAGCCTTTTTAGATTGGCTGCTTTTTCTAAGTAAATGTATTTAAGGTTCCCCCATGTCTTTCCTGGCTTGATAGCTCATTTCTTTTTAGCAGTAAATACTATACCATTGTCTAGATGTACCACAATTCGTTTATCCATTCACCTAACTGAAAGATATCTTGATTGCTTCCAAATTTTGGTAATTATGAAAAAAACTGCTATAAATGTCTATGTGCAGGTTTTTGTGTGGTTATAATGTGGATGGATACCAAGAATATGAATGCCAGATCACATGGTAAGAGTATGTTTCATTTTGTAAGAAATTTGTCTTGCAAAGTGGCTGTACCATTTTGCATTCCTACCATTAATGGATGAGTGTTCCTGTTGATCTGCATCCTCTTCAGCTTTTGGTGTTGTCACTTGTTCTGGATTTTGGCCATTCTAGCAGGTGTTTAGTAGTATCTCATTGTTTTCATTTGTATTTCCCTGATGACATGTGATATGCATGCATGCATGCTAAGTTGCTTCAGTCATGTCAGACTTTGTGCGACCCAATGGACCATATCCTGCCAAGCTCCTTTCCATGGGATTCTCCAGGCAAGAGTAGTGGAGTGTGTTGTCATCTTCTCCTCCAGGAGATCTTCCCAACCCAGGGATCAAACCTGCGTCTCTTATGTCTCCTGCATTGGCAGGTGGGTTCTTTACCAGTAGCACCTTTCCAAATGCTTATTTGCCATAGGTGTATCTTTTTTGATGTGGTGTCTGTTAAGATCTTTGGCTCACTTTTAAGTTGGGTTATTTGTTTTCTTATTGTTAAGTTTTAAGTATTATTTGTATATTTTGAATAACTTTATTAGATGTGTCTTCTGCAAATATTTTCTCCCAGTCTGTGGTTTCTCTTCTAATTCTTTTGATATAGTCTTTTGAAGAGCAGAAGTTTTTCATTTTAACAAATTTCAGCTTATCAATTATTTCTTTAGTGCTATGATTTAAAAAGTTACTGCCACATTCATTGTCATCTAGGTTTTCTCCTATGTAGTCTTCTAGTTTTATAGTTTTGTATTTTATGTTTATGTCTGTGATAAGTGTAAAGATATGTGTCTAGATTATTTTTTTGCATGTGGATGTGCAGTTGTTCCAGCACCATTTGTTGCAAAGACTATCTTTGCTCCATTGTATTGCCTTTGCTTCTTTGTAAAATATCAGTTCACTATATTAATGTAGGTTTATTTCCAATCCCAATATTCTATTCCATTGATCTATTTGTCTACTCATTTGCCATCATCATAATGTCTTAACTATTGTAAGCTTTATAGTAGACCTTGAAGTAAGTGTCAATCTTCCAACCTTGTTCTTCTCAGTTTTGTGCATGCGTGCTAAGTTGCTTCAGTTGTGTCTGACTCTTTGTGACCCTGTGGGCTGTAGCCTGCCAGGCTCCTCTGTCCATGGGATTCTGTTCATGGGATTCTCCAGGCAAGAATACTGAAGTAGGTTGCCATGCCCTCCTCCTGGGGATCTTTCTGACCCAGGTATCGAGCCCGCATCTCTTATGTCTCCTGCATTGACAGGTGGGTTCTCTACCACTAGTGCCACCTGGGAAGCCCTTTCAGTTTTGTACTTATCATTATATGGATCTTGTAAGTAATTTGTTTTATATATATATATATTATATATATATATATATATAATATATATATATAAAACTAAACTTTGTTTAGTTTTTTTTTAATATAAATGGTATTATGTTTTTCATTTCAAAGTGTTCATTGCTGACATATAGGGAAACAATAGACTTTTGTGTCAGTTATATCCATATAACCTACAACCTTGCCATAGATACTTTTTAGTTCCAGGTGCTTTTTTTGTTGGTTCTTTCAGATTTTCTACATAGAAAATCATATAATCTATTAATTTTCTTGTCTACTTCATTTTTAACTGGAAGTTCTAGTATAATGTTGAAAAGGAGTGGTGAGAGAGGACATATGGCCTCATCCTTGATCATAGTGGGAATACTTCTAGTTCCTCACCACCAAGTATGATGTCAGCTGTTGGCTTTTTGTACATATTCTTTATCAAGTTGAGGAATTTCCCCTCTGGTACTAGTTTACTGAGAATTCTTATTATAAATGGGTTTTGGGTTTTGTCAAATGCTTTTCCTGTGTCTACTGATGTGATCATGTGTTTTTTCTTCTTTAGCCTGTTGATATGATGGATTTCATTAACTGATTTTTGAATGTTGAACCAGGATAACTCTCACTTGGTTGTGGTATATAATTCTTTTTCTCCATTGCTGGATTTGATTTGCTAATATTTTGTTGAGGATTTTGCATTTATGTTTATGGGAGATATTAGTCTGTGGTTTTCTTTTAATGTCTTTGGTTTTGGTATTAGGGTAACTGTAGCCTCATAGAATGTGTTAGAAAGCATTCCCTCTGCTTCAGTCTTCTAAAAGAGATTATAGAAATTTGGTTTAATTTATTTCTTAAATATTTGATAGAATTTACCAGTGAATCCATCTGGGTCTGGTGCTTTCTCCTTTGGAAGGTTATTAATTATGCATTCAATTACTTCAACAGCTGTAAGTCTATCCATATTTTCTGTTTCTTCATATATGAGTTTTGGCATATTGTGCCTTTTTAAAAAATTGCCAAAAAATTTGGTCCTTTTCATCTAGGTTATCAAATTTGTGGGCATACAGTTGTTCATAATATTCCTTTGTTTTCCTTTTATTATTCATAGGATTTGTGTTGATGTCTCCTCTTTTATTTCTGATATTAGAAGTTATATCCTCCCCTTTTTCTCTTCCTCTTTACTTTTAAAATATTAACATTGCATGTTTGCTGTTATATGTACTTATTTCTGGACTTCCCTGGTGGTTCAGACTATAAAGAATTTGTCTGCAGTGCAGGAGACTCAGGTTTGATCCCCGGGTCAGGAAGATCCCCTGAAGAAGGGAATGGCTACCTGCTCCAGTATTCTTGCCTGGAGAATTCCATAGATGGAGGAGCCTGGTGAGCTACAGTACTTATTTCTGCACTCATCTGAAAGTCCCCTTTTCTACACAATCAAATATATTTTTCAGTAAAATCTTATTTTATAATGATTCTCAAGAAATGGAATTCACCAAAGGGCCTGATATCCTACTTGTTTATTCATTTGTTTCCCTTCCCTAAATTAGGTATAATATCAGTTCATAGTTCTTTTGTTTTGAGAGCAGTATCATCCAGTGATCTAGATTGACTAATTGATAGTTATGAACAGCAGTCAATTTACATTTTAAAAATGTCAGAAACCAAATTTTTAGTTTATTAACCATTAAATGGTTCTGTAATTTTCAAAGAAAGTATTTTGAAATGAGCATAAGACAATTGAAAGAACCATTTAGAAAAGTTTCAACTATACCGTGAGGCATTTTATCTGGGCTTCTACTTGTAGATATGAAAGAGTTCCCTAATTTATTTAGTTTATTTTCAGTAGGTTAGCCCTGGTGATACAACAAATTCAAATAAACTCAAAATTTGAAATAAAGCTTTAGATACTATAGTATTAGCATGTTTTATAAATGGGAATTGGAAAGGGACTTCTGTATTTTTCATGTATATTTTAAATCCTAGGTCTTACTTTTCCCCCTCAGGGAACCCAAGATAGTCAACATTTTTACTTTAGAAATATTTCTGTGAGAAAAGTGTAAATTATGGCCTACAGTAGCTAGCATTAAACCTTTGGAATAGAAAGCAAGGTTTATTTATAAATTTGCAAATTATGTGCTGTGCATTTTAATAACAGTGTTCTTTAAGTGTTATCTTTACACATCTGCATTTCTTTCTGTGAGTATCCCTGAGCTGGTATGGATAACTATGAGTTAATTTGGCTGATAGCATCAAGTTGTGATAGTAACCAGGGTCTAACAAAACCTCTTTTCTAATTCACTGACAAGCTGTATGATTTTGACTAACTTATTTATCCCCTTTGCATCTCCCTTTTACTCCTATACAAAATATAGATGATACTTACTCTGCACTTTTGTTCTGTATTATTGTCAGAATTAAGTAAAATAGGAGATATGGAAACACTTGAAAGATGACAAATGTGTACAATTGTAAGGCATTGCTTCAACATCACTGTGAAAGCCCTTGGCTCATATTGAGCCTGAACATGTTTCTTGTCCTCGTCAGGATGTAGTGGGAGGACAGAAAAAAAAGTACAATTCCCATTCTTGCACACTCGTCAGTCTGCCTTCTCAAATTTGCACAGCTCTAGTTGTACCTAGTGATAGAAAAGTAACATTTTTAGGTCCCAGTTGCGGGAAATACTTTAAATAGAACTGGCCTGCGGCATTTTTCAAAATAAAATCTAAATAATACGAGATTGTTAGTGGGAACCATGCCAGGGCTAGATTACACGACTAATAAAAATCAACCTGAGTCTCTGGTATGAACCTAAGAGAAGCAGAAGATATTAAGAAGAGGTGGCAACAATACACAAAATAAGTATACAAAAAAGATCCTCATGACCCAGATAATCACGATGGTATGATCACTCACCTAGAGCCAGACATCCTGGAATGTGAAGCCAAGTGGGCCTTAGGGAGCATCCCTATCAACAAAGCTAGTGGAGGTGATGGAATGCCAGTTGAGCTATTTCAAATCCTGAAAGATGATGCTGTGAAAGTGTTGCACTTAATATGCCAGCAAATTTGGAAAACTCAGCAGTGGCCACAGGACTGGAAAAGGTCAGTTTTTACTCCAATCCCAAAGAAAGGCAATGCCAAAGACTGCTCAACGTACCACACAGTTGCACTCATCTCACATGCTATAAAAGTAATGCTCAAAATTCTCCAGGCCAGGCTTCAACAGTACATGAATCATGAACTTCCATACATTCAAGCTGGTTTTAGAAAAGGCGTAGGAACCAGAGATCAAATTGCCAACATCCATTGGGTCATCAAAAAAGCAAGAGAGTTCCAGAAAAACATCTACTACTGCTTTATTGACTATTCCAAAGCCTTTGACTATGTGGATCACCACAAACTGTGGAAAATTCTTAAAGAGATGGGAATACCAGGCCACCTGACCTGCTTCTTGAGAAATCTGTATTCAGGTCAGGAAGCAACAGTTAGAACTGGACATGGAACAACAGACTGGTTTCCAAATCGGCAAAGGACTACATCAAGGCTGTATATTGTCACCCTGCTTATTTAACTTATATGCAGAGAAACACTGGGCTGGGTGAAGCCCAAGCTGGAATCAAGATTGCCAGGAGAAATATCAGTAACCTCAGATACGCAGATAACACCACCCTTATGGCAGAAAGTGATGGAGAACTAAAGAGCCTCTTGATGAAAGTGAAAGAGGAGAGTGAAAACATTGGCTTAAAGCTCAACATTCAGAAAACTTAGATCATGGCATCCAATCCCATCATTTCATGGCAAATAGATGGGGAAACTGTGGAAACAGTGGCTGACTTTATTTTTTTGGTCTCCCAAATCACTGAAAATGGTGACTGCAGCCATGAAATTAAAAGACGCTTGCTCCTTGGAAGAAAAGCTATGACCAACCTAGACAGCATATTAAAAAGCAGAGACATTACTTTGCCAGCAAAGGTCCATGTAGTCAAAGCTATGGCTTTTCCAGTAGTCATGTGTGGATGTGAGAGTTGAACCATAAAGAAAGCCGAGCCCCAAAGAATTGATGCTTTTGAACTGTGGTGTTGGAGAAAACTCTTGTGAGTCCTTTGGACTGCAAGGAGATCCAACCAGTCCATCCTAAAGGAAATCAGTCCTGAATATTCATTGGAAGGACTGAGGCTGAAGCTGAAACTCCAATACTTTGGCCACCTGATGCGAAGAACAGACTCATTTGAAAAGACCCTGATACTGGGAAAGATTGAACGTGGGAGGAGAAGGGGATGACAGAGGATGAGATTGTTGGATGGCATCACCGACTCAATGGACATGAGTTTGAGTAAACTCCAGGAGTTGTTGTTGGACAAGGAGGTCTGGCATGCTGCAGTCTATGGGGTCACAAAGAGTCGGACACAACTGAGTGACTGAACTGACTAAGCTGAACTCAGACTGTCAGGCAGCCTTGATCACAGCTCCCCCAGGTCAGCAATGGAGAAACAACAGGACTCATATGAGGACTTGTCTTGAGTTCCAGAGACATTGATTGTCATCACAGACTTCATACTGGGACTTGTTTGTGGGCTAATAAGCAATTTGTCAGCAGCCTTTTACATGCTAGAGACTAGAGCAAGAGTGAATTCAGACAGAGCCCTGGTCAAGATTTTTTGCAGGTAAGGTTAAAGAAGGAGAAGGAGTCAGCAGAGGATGAGATGGTTGGATGGTGTCACCAACTCAACGGACATGAGTTTGAGCAAACTCCAGGAGATAGTAGAGGACAAAGGAGCTTGGTGTGCTGTAGTCCATGTGGCCACAAAAGAGTCAGACACCACTGAGTGACTGAACAATGACAACAAAAACAAGAGTTAGAGAACATTTCTTCCTTTGGTCTCTCAGCCATCCCCAGAGTGGATTCCCTGTCCTCATCCTCATCTCAAGTTAATGAAGGTGCTGCTGGGATGACCTACATAGTGTATACTTTGGACAGTTTGAAGAAGGAACAAGAAGTTTTGCCTAGGGGTCTGGGCTTTATTGTAGAAGATATTTGTCTAAGAAACCTGCAGAAGACTGAATGGCACTCTTACTAACAGCTTGACCTCCCAAGTTCTGACCTTTACCTGGTAGCAAGTATTCACAGTACCTGGAAGTTCCTTCTTGCTTTAGTTTGCTTTCTCTTGATTAACTTCTTTTTGCGCCTAAGGCAGTATATCTTTTTCATCCTTTCAAACCTTCATGGTGTACTGGTGCTAGGACTGTTGCCTAACTGACTTCTTCCAGATTCTTTCTTCTCAAGTAGCACCCTAGCCCAGTGGTATATCTTAACTCATTGCTGTCAGTGTATTGTGTTTATTGTATTAGTGATGGTTTGTAAATTATCACATCACATAGAAATTATAATTATTGTTTATTAATAATATGTGTTTTGTTAGTCACTCAGTTGTGTCTGACTCTTTGCAAGCCCATGAACTATAGCCTGCCAGGCTCCTCTGTCCATGGGATTCTTCAGGCAAGAATACCAGAGTGGGTTACCATTCCCTTCTCCAGGGGATCTTCCCAACCCAGGGATAGAACTCGGGTCCCCTGCATTGCAGGCAGATTCTTTAATGTCTGAGCCACCAGGAAAGCCCATTAAAAATATATGTACCAATTAATACTAGCAGTAATAATAATTCTAATGACAGTTTATTAAATATCTACTATGGGCCAGATACTGTGCTATGTATTTTATATTTCTTTAAGACCTACGGCAGAGGTCAGATATTATATATTATTTAAGACCTGGAGAGATCAGATATTATAGCTATCCCAACTGAAAATGGTAAACTTATTTTTACTTAAGTTTGTATAATAAAAAGAACTTCCTTTTCCAACTTCCAATAGAGCCACGATCAAGGATTTCTTATCCTCGTTTTTCAGGTGAGGAATCAGATGCAGAGATGTTGCATAACTTGCCCAAAGACACAGAGTTAGTTGAACCTAGTGGATCTTAGCTCAAAGCTCATGGTTTGTAATGAAACCACTAAATTATATTGGTCCCTTATTTAGTCTACCCTATTTTCTCCCCATTTGGGATAGTAAGCTCCTTTCATGGAACTGGACATTCTATATCTATTGTTGAGACTGCTGATCAACAGCACTCATTCTCTGGGTTTGTAACAAAGTAACGGTAAGGTATTTAACAAGTAAGTCTGTTTCACTTGTATGGATGTACACCATGGAACAGATATGATCAAAGTCTGTCACATTAAGAACTGTTTATAATATGTTTATTATACTTAACGGAGGTGGTTCCCTTTCTTATTTGTTTATTACATTTTATTTTTTATTTTTTAGTTAATTAATTTATTTATTTTACTTTACAAGTATTGTATTGGTTTTGCCATACATTGTATTGTATTGTATTGTATTGTATTTAAAAGTATTGAATTGCCATACCTTGACTTGAATCTGCCATGGGTGTACATGTGCTCCCCATCCTGAACCCCCCTCCCACCTCCCTCCCCATCCCATCCCTCTGGGTCATCCCAGTGCACCAGCCCCGAGCATCCTGTGTCATGCATCAAACCTGGACTGGCGATTCATTTCACATATGATAATTTACATGTTTCAATGCCATTCTCCCATATCATCCCACCCTCGGCCTCTCCCATAGAGTCCAAAAGACTGTTCAATACATCTGTGTCTCTCTTGCTGTCTCGCATACAGGGTTATCATTACCATCTTTCTAAATTCCATATATATGTGTTAGTATACTGTATTGGTGTTTTTATTTCTAGCTTACTTCACTCTGTATAATAGGCTCCAGTTTCATCCACCTCATTAGAACTGATTCAAATGTATTCTTTTTAATGGCTGAGTAATATTCCATTGTGCATATGTACCACAGCTTTCTTATCCATTTGTCTTGTGATGGGCATCCAAGTTGCTTCCATGTCCTGGCTATTATAAACAGTGCTGTGATGAACATTAGGGTACACGTGTCTCTTTCAGATCTGGTTTCCTCGGTGTGTATGCCCAGGAGTGGGATTGCTGGGTCATATGGCAGTTCTATTTCCAGTTTTTAAAGGAATTTCCACACTGTTCTCCATAGTGGCTGTACTAGTTTACAGTCCCACTAACAGTGTAAGAGGGTTCCTTTTTCTCCACACCTTCACCAGCATTTATTGCTTGTAGACTTTTAGATAGCAGCCATTCTGACTGGCGTGTAATGGTACCTCATTGTGGTTTGGATTTGCATTTCTCTGATAATGAGTGATGTTGAGCATCTTTTCATGTGTTTGTTAGCCATCTGTATGTCTTCTTTGGAGAAATGTCTGTTTAGTTATTTGGCCCACTTTTTGATTGGCTCTTTTATTTTTCTGGAATTGAGCTGCAGGAGTTGCTTGTATATTTTTGAGATTAATTATTTGTCCATTGCTTCACTTGCTATTATTTTCTCCCATTCTGAAGGCTGTCTTTTCACCTTGCTTATAGTTTCCTTTGTTGTGCAGAAGATTTTAATTTTAATTAGGTCCCATTTGTTTATTTTTGCTTTTATTTCTAATATTCTTGGAGGTGGGTCATAGAGGATCCTGCTGTGGTTTATGTCAGAGTGTTTTGCCTATGTTTTCCTCTAGGAGTTTTATAGTTTCTGGTCTTACATTTAGATCTTTAATCCATTTTGAGTTTATTTTTGTGTGTGGTGTAAGAAAGTGTTCTAGTTTCATTCTTTTACAAGTGGTTGACCAGTTTTCCCAGCACCACTTGTTAAAGAGGTTGTCTTTTCTCCACTGTATATTCCTGCCTCCTTTGTCAAAGATAAGGTGTCCATAAGTGTGTGGATTTATCTCTGGCCTTTCTATTCTGTTCCATTGATCTATATTTCTGTCTTTGTGCCAGTACCATACTGTCTTGATGATGACTGTGGCTTTGTAGTAGAGACTGAAGTTGGGCAGGTTTATTCCTCCAGTTCCACTCTTCTTTCTCAAGATTACTTTGGCTATTCGAGGTTTTTTGTATTTCCTTACAAATTGTGAAATTATTTGTTCTAGTTCTCTGAAAAATACCGTTGATAGCTTGATAGGGATTGCATTGAATCTATAGTTTGCTTTATGTAGTATACTCATTTTCACTATATTGATTCTTCTGATCCATGAACACGGTATATTTCTCCATCTATTTGTGTCCTCTTTGATTTCTTTCATCAGTGTTTTATAGTTTTCTATATATAGGTCTTTTGTTTCTTTAGGTAGATTTATTCCTAAGTATTTTATTCTTTTCGTTGCAGTGATGAATGGAATTGTTTCCTTAATTTCTCTTTCTGTTTTCTCATTGTTAGTGTATAGGAATGCAAGGGATTTCTGTGTGTTAATTTTATATCCTGAAACTTTACTATATTCATTGATTAGCTCTAGTAATTTTCTGGTGGAGTCTTTAGGGTTTTCTATGTAGAGGATCATGTCATCTGCAAACAGTGAGAGTTTTACTTCTTTTCCAATCTGGATTCCTTTTATTTCTTTTTCTGCTCTGATTGCTGTGGCCAAAACTTCCAAAACTATATTGAATAGTAATTGTGAGAGTGGGCACCCTTGTCTTGTTTCTGACTTTAGGGGAAATGCTTTCAATTTTTCACCATTGAGGATAATGTTTGCTGAGGGTTTGTTATATATAGCTTTTATTATGTTGAGGTATGTTCCTTCTATTCCTGCTTTCTGGAGGGTTTTTATCATAAATGGATGTTGAATTTTGTCAAAGGCTTTTTCTGCATCTATTGAGATAATCATATTTTTTCAATTTGTTAATGTGGTGTATTACATTGATTGATTTGTGGATATTGAAGAATCCTTGCATCCCTGGGATAAAGCCCACTTGGTCATGATGTATGATCTTTTTAATATGTTGTTGGATTCTGTTTGCTAAAATTTTGTTAAGGATTTTTGCATCTATGTTCATCAGTGATATTGGCCTATAGTTTTTTTTGTGTGTGTGGCATCTTTGTCAGGTTTTGGTATTAAGGTTATGGTAGCCTCATAGAATGATTTTGGAAGTTTACCTTCCTCTTCAATTTTCTGGAAGAGTTTGAGTAGGATAGATGTTAGTTCTTTTCTAATTTTTTGGTAGAATTCAGCTGTGAAGCTGTCTGGTCCTGGGCTTTTGTTTGTTGGAAGATTTCTGATTACAGTTTCAATTTCCATGCTTGTGATGGGTCTGTTGAGATTTTCTATTTCTCCCTGGTTCAATTTTGGAAAGTTGTACTTTTCTAAGAATTTTCCCATTTCTTCCAAGTTGTCCATTTTATTGTTTATTACTTTTTAAAAACTGTGACCATTTGTCTTCCTTGCATTCCCTATACCTACCCTAATCCTCCCTGTCTCCAAGATATAACCATTATATTTTTTTTCTTTACTGGTATTATGATACACAAAACTTGGCTAATCCTTACCCTGTTGATACAATCATATCTGAGTCATATTAAACAGGGAATAGGATATTTGACCAGCCATATACATGAATCTGTAGAATGGGAATAGAGGTTTAGTACCATAAGTGTATGTCTATGTGTGCCAAGTCATGTCTAACTCTTTGAGACCCTATGGACTGTAGCCTGCCAAGCTCCTCTGTTGGTGGGATTTGCTAGGCAAGAATACTGGAGTGGGTTGCCATTTCCTCCTCCAGGTGATCTTCCCAACACAGAGATCTAACCTGAGTCTCCTGCATCTCCTGCATTGGCAGATGGAGTCTTTACCGCTAAGCCATCTGGGAACCCCCTTAGTACCATGAGGTTTATGCCAAAGTAGAGAAGAGAGAATGTGTCTCTTGAATACATACCTTTTGATCCCCACACATTTAATCAACTAACATTTGCTGAGTACTTCTATCTATTAACTTAGATCCCAGGAATAGAGTGATGAACAAGAGCAACAAATTCTTTGCTTACACTTAACAAAAAAACACATGATAGAAAATTAAAGAGAAGGGCAAGTATAAGAATCTGTGGTTCAAATAAGCTTAGGATATTCAACAAACAGAGAAATGCCATTGTGACTGTACCCTAATTGAGTGAAGTGCAGAATGTTATGATAGGCCACATCATGTAGGGTGTTAAAGAAAGCAAGGAGCCATGGACATGTTTAGCACTGCAGTATTGAAAAATGGAGTTAAGAAGAGCCAAATTTTACCTTATGGCTGAGACTTTAGAAAAGAAAAATTCTGGTGGCTTTAACTTCATGTCTTTTAAAGAAGCTGTCAAACATCTCCGGAATAAATGTTCTTACATTTGATCCCTGGTGTGCCTATATTTTACCCTTTTGGTTCTAAGAACCTACACTGAGGAAGAAAGAAAGGAAGTAGCTGACAATTGACATTGTATAATGGGTTTACAGCTGAACATCAGAATGGGAATACTTTGATAGCATATTCAGATGACACAGGTATCCATAGTCAGAGTTCAGTTCGGTTCAGTCGCTCAGTCATGTCCGATTCTTTGCAACCACATGGACTAAAGCATGCCAGGCTTCCCTGTCTATCGCGAATTCCTGCAGCTTGCTGAAACTCATGTCCATAGAGTTGGTGATGCCATCCAACCATCTCATCCTCTGTCATCCCCTTCCCCTCCTGCCCCCAAACTTTCCCAGCATCAGGATCTTTTCAAATGAGTCAGCTCTTCGCATCAGGTGGACAAAGTATTGGAGTTTCAGCTTCAGCCTCAGTCCTTCCAATGAATATTCAGGGCTGATTTCCTTTAGGATAGACTGGTTGGATCTCCTTGCAGTCCAAAGGACTCACAAGAGTTTTCTCTAACACCACAGTTCAAAAGCATCAATTCTTTGGGGCTCGGCTTTCTTTATGGTTCAACTTTCACATCCACACATGACTACTGGAAAAGCCATAGCTTTGACTACATGGACCTTTGCTGGCAAAGTAATGTCTCCGCTTTTTAATATGCTGTCTAGGTTGGTCATAGCTTTTCTTCCAAGGAGCAAGCGTCTTTTAATTTCATGGCTGCAGTCACCATTGGCAGTGATTTTGGAGACCAAAAAAATAAAGTCTATCACTATTTCCATCATTTCCCCATCTGTTTGCCTTGAAGTGATGGGACCAGTTGCCATGATCTTAGTTTTCTGAATGTTTAGTTTTAAGCCAACTTTTCACTGTCCTCTTTCACTTTCATCAAGAGGCTCTTTAGTTCTCCATCACTTTCTCCCATAAGGGTGGTGTTATCTGCATATCTGAGGTTATTGATATTTCTCCCAGCAATCTTGATTCCAGCTTGTGCTTCATCCAACCCACCATTTCTCATGATGTACTCTGCATATAAGTTAAGTAAACAGGGTGATGATATACAGCCTTGATGTACTCTTTTCCCAATTTGGAACCAGTCTGTTGTTCCATGTCCAGTCTAACTGTTTCTTCTTGACCTTCTTACAGATTCCTCAGGAGGCAGGTTAGGTGGTCTGGTATTCCCATCTCTTTAAGAATTTTCCACAGCTTGTTGTGATCCACACAGTCAAAAGCTTTGGCATATTCAATAAAGTAGAAGTGGATGTTTTCCTGGAACTCTCTTGCTTTTTCAATGATCCAATGGATGTTGGCATTTTGATCTCTGATTCCTCTGCTTTTTCTAAATCCAGCTTGAGTCCTTGCCAGTAATTAACCTCACTAGAAATCCAAGTAACAGTCATTTTGATTAAGTTAGTTTGTAAACCTAATGGGCAGCTGTCATCTGCACTCCTGTGTTTTGTTCAGTGTCTGACATATTGTGAAATTTCAATGAATACTAAGCAGTACAAATAGTAACAATTGTGAGGCCACCTTAACATTATTGGTTGGCATGTGAATACCATTTATCAGGATTGTTATGACTTAGTTGTAGAAGCACTCAGTTTTGAAGTAACCCTGGCACTTTGTGTTTTTTAACAGAAGGTATCCCTTGATGTTTAGAATAGATATGATTCTGAAACGTCACACCAAGAAATTTACAGTTGATCTCCTGCTAAATCTTACCAGGCTGCTTCTGATCTCATCCTCATCCTTTCCAGTTTTCTTTTTGTGTGGTTGATATCTTCTGGAATTCAGGTAGAATAGGGTAGGGAAAAGTTATACATGGGGAAATGAAGGCAGAATTGAGTTCCATAAATGCCCTTGTGTTATGAGTTAATCAATGGCCAACTTCTAAAGCAGCCTTATGGCAAAATTCAATGTTGAATTTCCTTTATGATTCTAGTTTTGGTGGATAAAATTAATCCACTTTACTTGGATTTGTTTTCTTAAGTGCCCAGAATTTGACCCTTGCCATATCTCAGTAAACACCTTAAAAAGCTGTATGAGTTAACAGGTATCTCCTGTATGTTGTTCTGGTTTTTGGTATGTATCCTGTAAAAGAAAATGTTAGTAGCTTAGAAAACAATGGCAAAATTCACAATCCTTGGAATACCTGTTAAGGTACTGGTCATAAAAGCAAACCAGAAATGGCTATAGCCCTAGTCATAGACTTTATTTTTTAAATTATTTTTTAATTGGTGGATAATTGCTTTACAATGTTGTGTTTGTTTCTGCCATACAACAGTTTGAATCAGTCATGATATATCTCCTCCCTCTTTCGCCTCCCTCCCTACACCTCGTGGGAGTGCCAGGCTAAGCTCCCTATGTTGTATAGTAGCTTCCCATTAGCTATTTATTTTATACCTGGTAGTATATATATGTCAATGCTACTCTCTCAGTCCATCCCACCTTCTCCTTCCCCTGCTGTGATTACAAGTCCATTCTCTACATCTGCATCTCAATTCTGTAGACACTCATATATTTTTACTATCAGATTGTCAGCATAGCAATATTTAACACTAGGAAAGAAGTCTGACTTACATTTCAGAAGTTGGGTACATCTGCTGTATGTACTGATAGCTATGTAGCTGTCTCATGGTCACAGATAGCATTTTGTTTTATATCTTCCTATCAGTTGAAGTAGAAAACTTTCCTGTGTTGTTTCCGTGTTTTTTTCTGATTTCTATGCAAGGTCCTAAATGGGAAAGTCAATACTCTTGAGATATATACAGTACAAACATAGTTGTAAACACCCAATAAAGTCATTTTGCTTTTTCTCTATTCCTACAGAAACTCAACATATTGCATGAAGGTGTCAATGTCCTTGACTGTTGCAGAGAATGAATCAGGTCTGTGCTACAATAGCAGGATCCGCTATTTGGAAAAATCCGAGGTCACTAAAAGAAAGGAGATCTCCTGTCCAGACATGGATGACTTTAAAAAATCTGATCAGGAGCCTGATGTTGTGTGGTACAAGGTAATTCAGCATGATGTCAAATGCATTCTTTACCTTATGTCAATACCTGGATTGGGGAGAGAAAAAGGGAAATATTTTATTTTGAGTTTTTGGTATTAGATATTTCACTGAGAAGTATCAGAAGACCCACAGCTAAATAATTCAGAGCTATGATTCCTATATATTACTGGTTTTCATGTACTCCCATCAGCAGGTGTCAGAAGCCATCCCAGCTTCTCCAAAGGCTATAAATGAGGAAAATAGCCCTCTACCCCAACTTATGAGAGCAAGCAGGAAGAAGAGTGAAAATTTAAGCAACGCGTGAAAGAAAGTATTTGAGGGACATAGAAATATTATTACTGTTAGAACAAAGGTCCATCATTACAAGTAATACTGCTTACAAAAAGTAGCAATTTTTATCATGGTCTATATTGTGAAAGCCACTGAAATCAGTGCAGAGGAGAGAAATGGGCCCAGTGCAAGATTTGTGAACACTGGAAATATCATGGGTATCTGGAAATAAACCACAATCAAAGACTGCACAGATGAGTGTTGAATGAAGGAACTGTTTACAGAGATGTGGTTAGGGTTAAGGGAAACAAAAAGGGAAGAATCTGTGAATTACCCCTCCTAGGCCTGGCAAGGGGAAAGACCTGGGTCCATGAAACCTGGAAAGAGCAGAGCAAGTTTTTCCAGAGCTGTGGCCTTAGAGGAACATATGAACTGTGGAAGACAGAGAAGGAGTGGACAGGATGGAAACCCTAACTCCTCTTAACTCCCACCTTCTGGTTACCTGCTACTGTCTCCCTTGTCACTATGAGAATTCAAACACAATTCAGAGGGCAAACCTGGGAATAGAATCAAATAGTTTTCAGCTTCTCTGGGCATGGAATAGGTCAGAGAAGGGCAGAGCATGGATTGAGGGGAGGAAGCAGAGAAATAAACATGCGGTCTGCCAACTATGATATTCTGGCTGGGAACCTGGGGTGCCGTGGTTCTTAAAAGAGACTGATCACCTGCTGCCACCTCTGAGCCACACTGGTTGACACATGGTGCAGTTTTGTATCATGGCCAGAGGTGACCAGGACTTCCCAGGTGATGCATGGTAAAGAATCCTCCTGCCAGTGCAGGAGACACAAGGGATGTAGGTTCAATCCCTGGGTTGGGAAAACCCCTAGAGTAGGAAAACCCCCTAGAGTGGGAAATGACAACCTACTCCAGTATTCTTGCCTGGAAAATTCCATGGAGAGAGGAATCTGGCAGGCTACAGTCCATGGGGTCACAGAGAGTCAGACTCGACTGGGCACGCACTGGCTGGCTGGCTAGAGGTGATCAGGAAGATTTTCTGCAAAGGAATTGTGTACATTATTGCAACCAAACACACATTGATGGTGCACATTGTTTCTATAGGGTCTGACAGACTCTTAGTTCCCAGGAAAGCCTAAACCCTAGCTCCTGCAGCTGTCATGTTCTTTTACATTTGGAAGTCTGTATTCTAGTTTGGTAAATCTGTGGACAGAGCAGCCTGGTAAGGGCTACAGTCAGTCCATGGGGTTGCAAAGAGCCAGACATGACTGAACACACACACACACACACACACACTCCTACCATCTTCATACCTGGGGGAACTTGTCAAGCGATGCCAACAGCATGTCCTGAAATAGAACCTCAGGTCTCTTTGTGAATAGTCATTCTCCATTTTTTCCTGAATATTCTACCAGATAAAAAGGAACATGATGCTCATTAAATATAAATATAGAATATCCATATTTAGTGGGACCCTTCATGCCCTCATCAGCCTTTTCAGTATTTCTTAATCACTTACCATGTGCCATTCACTGCAGTAAGGTTGGTCTGTATGTTATCTCAATTAAATCTCATTCATCTTTGTGTGGTGGACACTATTATCCTCATCTAGTAGAGAAAAACTTGAGTATTAGAGGACTGTTGAGGCTTGTTCAAAGCTACTAAACTAACAAAGCCTCATTTAATAGTCAAGGCAGGGTGATTCCAGAGTCCATTCTATTAATCACTACCCTCTCCTGCAGTAGGCCTAGAGCTAAACCCAGTCTCAATTGCAGGCCCTTTTATAAGTCAGAGAAAAAAGGTTTTATTTCAATTTTATGGTCCAGAAAGGGAGGTAGACTAGCTCAAGAGTTAGCAGATATGAGTAAAATCCAAGTCAGGTGCTTTCTTGTATAATGTTCATTCTATCACATCTTTTATCTTTCCACTAAATTCTTTCTTCCCTTCTTCACATCTCTAGACATCACCATTGTCATTGTATATCAAAGCTGTTTTTTCCCCCTGGGAAGAGCTAACCCTTACTCTTTCTTAGAAATGGACTAATGATGGTGAGGCAAATGATTTTTCCACCTCTGTCTGGATAATAACATTTAATACTTCTATAAACTTTTTACAATTGATAAATAATAATCATAATGATGAGTAACATTTATTAACTACTCACTATATACCATATTCTATTTTAAATGTTTTAATGGATTAATTCAATTTCTATATTCTCAATATCTACTGTCCTAAGTAGATACTATTATTATCCCCATTTTACAAAATAAGTGACTGGAGATTCAGACAAGTTAAATGACTTTACAAAACTCACACAGCAGTTTGTGACTTGCAGTTTGGCTCCTGGACCCTTCCACTTGCCCACTACACAAATGGGTTAGAATAAAAAATTAAAGTAAAAAGTTACAGAGTCTCTGAAGCTCCCAATGGTGTTGTTAAACCCATTTTTCACACAAGGTTTCAAGTAAATCCTTGAAAAAATGTATTGTATTGGGAAAACATTCCCTTTTTAGCCAATAATTCGATAATCTGCCTTGCTTGCTTTGCAATCTATACATTTCCTACCAAACTGAACATGAAGTGATTTGCTCTGATCACAGCAATGAAAAGAGGATGACACACTTCTCCAGAGTTAATTCTGATGCATATACAAGGGTAGAAACGTACAATGTATTATCTCCAGTGTTTTGACAGTGCATGGTCCTTTTCTTAGTCTTCTTTTCAAACATTTATGTAGTATTTAAACTTATTTCTTTTCCAACTGTCCTGTTATGGCAGGCCTTTGAGTACTATTCTTCCATGCCTGCACCTAGTCACAGCTGGACAGGAAGGTAGAGGTGGCTCATTTGCTACCGGGGCGTGTTCATAGAGATGAGTGAGTAAATCTATCCTGGTTGTCCTTGGAATGTGAAAAGATATGTGTTAGGGGTGTGAAAGTCCTTTATCTGAACTCTTTTAGTTAGTTAGCAGAAAGAAGTGAGAGGAGATGCTGCACTTTTAGCACTTCCTCTTGATGCTATAAATGGGCTTAGATATTAGAATAGAACATACAATGATGTCAGTGCTTTTAGAAATATTTTTGAAATGAGAGGTAAAGATTATTTTCTTTATTGAACTAAGAAGAACACTAAAACAACCTAATTATTCACTGAGAACACTTGACACAAGAGTGTAGAGTCCCTTTATCCTATTTCTAAACAAAAGAATTCCCTAACCTTAATAGGACATTAGAGATGAAAATACAAATACATACCTTGGGGTAAAACACACATCTATGTAATTAGTTTCCTCAGTTGATAAAAGGCTGATGTTAATGGGTCAAAGTTTGAATCCTTTTCCTTGCCACAATTATCTTAATTTCAGATGTTTGCCATTGGTTATAATGGGGTGGATAAGGGCATCACAGATCAATCAGTGTAAATTCATTCATTCATTTATTATATATTTATTGGGTACATACTATGTGCATGTTGATATCTAATTGATTTTTAATAGCTGCATCATAGTTCATAGGCAAGATATAAACTTGGCTTATTCAATCATTTTTCAGATGGATATTCATTTTTTTCCTAGTTTTTTTTTTTAAATAGTAACAGTATTTAAAAAAACATCCTTGTAAACATATCCTTCCATTCGTGACATACAAGATAGGAATGATCTCTATCAGTACTATTGTTTGATAATCTTTTGGAAGTTCTAGCTGATGCCATAAGAAAATTAAATGAATTATATAAATATTGGAAAAGAAGAGACAAAATAATCTGACTTTTCAGATTGTATAACAGTATACCAAGAAAACCCAAGAGACTAAACAACAAAAAATAGAATCAATGAGATCATTTGATAAGGTAGCTTAATAAAAATATACAAAATATTGAATGATTTTTATTTTTGTCAGTAATAATCAATTAGACATGTAAAGGAAAAAATGAAATTGTCCCACTTACAACAACAAAAAAATTATGAAGCATTTTGGAATACATTTAACAATTATAGGAGGAAACCTATATAAAAGTATAATTTTGTTAAAGTACATAAAATATTGTCTAAATCAATGGAAAGACAGAGCATGTTTCTGCATTGGGAGATCTCAAAAAAAAAAAAGATCAGTTATTCCCAATATCATATAAATAATGAATCCTATTTGCTAAAATATGAATTTTTTAAAAAATTAGACAACATAAACATTAAAAAAATCATATGTATGTATGAATGTATCAACTTTGCAAATGAAATTTCAGAAAAAAATCATTAATGAGAGAGGGCTTATTCTAACTGATATTGAAATTACTACAAAACAATATCAATTAAAATAATAAGTTTAAAAATTATAAATAGATCAGTTGAATAGAGAATCCAGAAAATAAATTATGTAAATATTTATTATTTACTTAATAAATTTATATATGAATTTATATATGAAATTTATAAATAAAATTTATACATGATTTTTTGTATACATGAAATTTATATATGAAATTAAATATGAAATTTATACATAAATTTATATATGACAATTTAGTGTTTAATAACATTTCATTCAGAGAAGGCAATGGCACCCCACTCCAGTGTTCTTGCCTGGAGAATCCCAGGGACAGGGGAGCCTGGTGGTTTGCCATCTATGGGGTCGCACAGAGTCGGACACGACTGAAGCGACTTAGCAGCAGCAGTAGCAGCAGCAACATTTCATTACATGAGTGTGGAGGAGAGATAATAGCTCATAACAAGTATATGTGTGTGCTCAGTTGCTTCAGACTCTTTGTGATCCTATGGACTGTAGCCCACCAGGCTCCTCTGTCCATCAGATTCTCCAGGCAAGAATACTGGAATAGGTTGCCATGCCCTCCTCCAGGGGATCCTCCTGACCCAGGGATCAAACCCATGTCTCTTATGTCTCCTGCATTGGCAGGCGAGTTCTTTACCACTAGTGCCATCTTTACCACTTATCTTGCTATACATTCTGATAATTTTCCTTTTTTCTTGATGCTAAGTTGGATAATACAATGTTTTATTTTTATTTTAATTTTATTTTGTATTTCAGTATAGTTGATTTATAAAGTTGTGTTAGTTTCAAGTGTACAGCAAAGTGATTTGGTTATACATATACATATCCATTCTTTTTTCAATATACATATCAATTCATTTTCAAATTCTTTTTCCATATAAGTGGTTGCAGAATGTTAAGTGGAGTTCACTATGCTACACAGTAGGTCACTGTTGATTATCCATTTTATATATAATGGTGTGTGTATGTTAATCCCAAATTCCTAATTAGTGCTTCATCCTACCTTTCACTTTTGGTAATCATGAGTTTGTTTTCATAGCCTGTGAGTCTATTTCTATTTTCTAAATATGTTTATTTAAGTTTCCCCTGAAAAATCAGCTGATAACCTTATGGGCATTTCCTTGTATCTTATTTGTTGCTTTTTCTTTGTTGCCTTTAATATTTTCTCTTTAAGTTTAGTCAGTTTGATTAATATGTGTCTTGGCATGTTCTTCCTTGGATTTATCCTATATGAGACTGTCTGTTTTTCCTGGACTTGAGTGTTTCCTTGGCCATATTAGGGATGCTTTTGGCTACTACCTCTTCAAACATTTTCTCAGACCTTTTCCCTCTCTCTTCTCCTTCTGGGACCCCTATAATGCTCATGTTGCTGTGTTTGATGGTGTTCCAGGAGTCTCTTAGACTCTCCTCTTTTATTTTCACTCCTTTTTCTTTATTCCATTTCATGGCAGTGATTTTCACCAATCTGTCTTCCAGTTCACTTATTTGTTCTTCTGCTTCATTTATTCTTCTATTGATTCCTTCTAGTGTATTTTTCATTTCAGTTATTGTATTGTTTGTATCTGTTTATTTGTTCTTTAAGTCTTCTACTTCTTTGTTAAACATGGCTTGTATCTTGGTTTCTACCTTCATTCTTTTTCCAAGATCTCTATTCTGAATTCCTTTTCAGGCTGATAGCACATCTCCACTGCTCTTAGTTGTTCTTCTGTGTGTGTGTGTGTGTGTGTGTGCAGTCTTCCTGGCAGGAGGGACTAGTGCCTGCTCGCTGGTGGATGGAGTTAGGTCTTGTCCCTGGTGGGCAGGGCTGTGTCAAGGGGCATGTCTAGAGGTGACTGTGAGCTCATGATGACTTTAAGCAACCTGTCTGTTAATAGATGTGGCTCTTTTCCTACCCTGTTGGTTGTTTGGCCTGAGGCATCCCAACATTGAAACCTGCAGGCTGCTCGGTGGGGCAAGATCTTGGTGCCAAAAGGGTGACCTCTGGGAGAGCTCACACTGATGAATATTCCCTGGGCCCTCTGCACCAGTGTCGTTGTCCCTGTAGTGGGTTACAGCTGACCCCTGCTACCCCCAGGAGACCTTCTAAAACACACAGGTAGGTCTGGCACAGGCTCCTATGAAGTCACTGCTTTGCCCTGGTTCTGCATGCATGTAAAACCTTGTATGCACTCTCCAATAATGGAATATCTGTTTCCCTCAGTCCTATAGAGCTCCTGTACTCAAGCCCCACTGGCCTTCAAAGCCAAATGCTCTGGGGGCTCTTTCTCCTGACACCAGACCCCTAGACTGGGGAAACTGACATGGGACTCAGAACTTGCACTCCTGTGAGTGAACCTCTGCTGTATAATTATTTTCTAGTTTGTAGGTCACCCGTTTGGCAGTTATGGGATTTGATTATATCATGAAAGTGCCCCTCCTACCATCTCATTGTGGCTTATTTGTCTTTGGATATATTAATAGAACATGATTTTTGATAAGTTCTAGTCTTTTTTGTCAATGGTTGTTCAGCAGTAAGTTGTGATTTTAGTGTTTTGTGAGAGGCAGTGAACTCAAGTCTTTCTACTCCATCATCTTGTCTCCCAGAAAATCCTGACAGTTTTCTTAAAGAGGGAGAAAGGTGGTCTTTGGAGACCTCATAATTCCACAGCCCAATTGACCAACACATTTTTTGCTAAAAAAATGGTTTAGCAAAATTCTTGGGGATTTTGAATTCCTTTTAAAAATGTAATATTAGTATATGTCTTATTTTGTATCCTTAAAATCTTAATCTATTTGACTATAACTTTCAAACATACTTTTATCCAGAAAGAATGAGCTAGGAATACCAGGAAGCCTTCAGTTTTGTGTCCCCTAAAACCACAGTAAGTGACACAAGGTTTAAGACCCATTCATCCGTGTTTTTATTTTGGGGTATGGTATTAGTAATGGGAAAATGGTTATTTACTATTTGCAAGTTATAAAAAATATGGGTTGTTGTTGAGGAATAGGTATTTGATATATGTAAAAAGCATCAATATTTGAGTCTGGAGACCTGGATTCTGGTCATTGCTATTCCATTAATGTGGATGAGTAATTGGATGCCCTGAGGCCTCTATTTCCACACATATAAAATAGATTTAATAATATGTGCCATATATCTCAGACATGTTTTGAAAATCTAATGGCCAAGATCCTTATTTGATATTTGCTGCTACTATAGAAAGGGAAATGTTACATAGGATGGTAGACATAAAGTTACCCAGGACATCTCAAATTCTAGTTGGGAATTTAAGATTGAGGGTTTACAGCCACTATGGAAAACAGTGTGGAGATTTCTTAAAAACCTGGATATAGAACTGCCATATGACCCAGCAATCCCACTTCTGGGCATACACACTGAGGAAACCAGATCTGAAAGAGACACGTGCACCCCAATGTTCATCACAGCACTGTTTATAATAGCCAGGACATGGAAGCAACCTAGATGCCCATCAGCAGATGAATGGATAAGGAAGCTGTGGTACATATACACCATGGAATATTACTCAGCCGTTAAAAAGAATTCATTTGAACCAGTCCTAATGAGATGGATGAAACTGGAGCCCATTATACAGAGTGAAGTAAGCCAGAAAGATAAAGAACATTACAGCATACTAACACATATATATGGAATTTAGAAAGATGGTAACGACAACCCTTTATGCAAAACAGAAAAAGAGACACAGAAGTACAGAACAGACTTTTGAACTCTGTGGGAGAAGGTGAGGGTGGGATGTTGCGAAAGAACAGCATGTATATTATCTATGGTGAAACAGGTCACCAGCCCAGGTGGGATGCATGAGACAAGTGCTCGGGCCTGGTGCACTGGGAAGACCCAGAGGAATCGGGTGGAGAGGGATGTGGGAGGGGGGATCGGGATGGGGAATATGTATAAATCTATTGCTGATTCATGTCAATGTATGACAAAACCCACTGAAAAAATAAATAAATAAATAAATAAAAAATAAAAAAAAATAAAAGTCACGTTATTCTTTATAACCTACAACGTAAAATATATCCTTTTACTTGTGCAATTTGATGTGTTTTGATGAATATATATGCCATAAACAAAATAGAGAACATTTATATCATTCCAATTTTCTCCATGTCCTTTAGTATTCGATCCTTTCCTCCCAGCCCCAGTCATCACTAAGAAGATATTTGTTTTCTCTTCCTACGGTTTTGTATTTTTCCAGATTGTCATATAAATGGAATAATATTATATGTAGCCTTCTGTGCCTGTCTTCATTCACTTAGTATAATAGATTTGAGATTACTCTATGTTGTGGTATATATTAATAGTTCATTCCTTTTATTGCTGAGCAAGAGTCCAATATTCCATTGTAGAGATGTACCACTGTTTAACCATTCATGTATTGATGACCATTTGCTTCTGCATTTTGGTGATTAGGAATAAAGGTTTTAAAGGTTGAGTTTTGACTGTACAATTTCTGGATTTATCAAAATGATATATTTTTGTCAACTTTTATAATTTTTGACCTGTTTTTCTCTAATTTAACAGGAGTTTGCTCTTGATCTTTCCTAAATTGTTAGAAGAATCCAGGCTTAAAAGGGTCTTCCTATATATCCTTAATGTCATTAATGACATTCAAGGGATAAAAACAGATCAAAGTTATTTAAAGCTGTTTAAGCAATGCCTCTTAAATAATCTGACTACCTTCTATATATCCATTAGTAGATCTTTTAGAAATGCACATCCCATCATAGTATGCCACTACTAAAAGCACTCCAATGAGACTATAAACACTAAAAAGTTAGTAGTTTTTTTTTTTGTTGTTGTTGTTGAGTATTTACAGGGCCTTACAATCTGCCACACATGTTTATTCATTAGCTAATTCAGTTCTTAGAACAGCCTTATGTGATAGGTTATACAGTGATGGAGCTGGAATTTGAAACTTGACAATGTGCAAATATCTTAGAATGGAATTTAGGTATCTGAGCTTAGACTACTCAGTGACATTCTCAAGAGATCAAAGCTATTCATATTTTTTGCCATTCCATGCTTTTTCACATCTTAGTGCTTCTACATACATTATCCCCTCTATCCAGTATGTCCTGCTTGCCTGCCTTTTATATATTATTCAAAACTCAGCTCATGTGCTTATAGTAGGCTACCTGCACACCAAACCTCTCTGTTCATGCCCAGTCTGGTATAATTTTGAATAATTCAGCAGGAGAATGCCTTCAAATAATTCTTCTGTTCCTTTCTCCCTTTCTTCTCCTTTTGGTATTATCATTACTTTTATGTTACATCTTATGCTATCATCTTCTTCCCTGTAATATAGGAAAGATAGAGAAGACTGGAGCTGACTATTTCTTCCCCCACTTTAAAGGCTAGAGGAGACTGTATTCCAGATCTTTCATGGGCAGACTCTTTGGGTATATTTCAAAATGTTTTACTTTCCCCATCCTCTGTCAGAAGCAAGATTTTTCTCTGATCTTCACCCTGAGAACCTGATGGAGCTCCTGGAGGTGAAACTTACCAAAGTGTGGACCACCCTCCAAGATTGGGCACCCATGGATTTTTATTTCCAAGCTAGTTCACATTTAGTCTAAATAAATTAGTCAGTTATTCTTTAAGTGTTCCTACCTGTTGCTGGCTCCTGAAGCTACAACTGCTCCCAGTAAACTGTTATTCTCTGTATCCACGTGTCGCTCTAGTTTCTGGGACAGTGGCTTTTACTGTGACCTCAGTTACCTGATGGAAATAAAAGAAGTTATTGAGTTTCAGGTTGTTCAGCTATTTTCTTGTTGTTAGGATAGTAGCAACAACTTCCAAGTCCTTTGTATGTCAGATAAGAAATAGTAAATCAAGTCTTTCTTTGGAATGACCACTTTGGATTGTCTTTTGAAAGGTCTCCAGACTCCTATGAAAATATGAATGACACTGACTCCTAATACTTATTAACATATCCAGATAGATGTGTATGTAATCTGAAAGCTGGATGCTGAGGGTAATAACAATAATAGAATAATTTGTTGTTGTTCAGTCACTAAGTTGTATCTGACTCTTTGTGACTCCCACCCTACCCCTTCCATGGACTGCGGCATGCCAGGCTTCTCTGTCCTTCAATATCTCCCAAAGTTTGCTCAAATTCATGTCCACTGAGTCAGTGATGCTATCTAACCATCTTGTCCTCTGTTGTCCCCTTCTCCTCCTGCCTTCAATCTTTCCCAACATCAGGGTCTTTTCCAGTGAGTCAGGTCTCCACATCAGGTAGCCTAAGTATTGGAGTTTCAGCTTCAGCATCAGTCCTTCAAATGAACACCCAGGACTGATTTCCTTTAGGATGGACTGGTTGGATCTCCTTGTAGTCCAAAGGACTCTCAAGAGTCTTCTCCAACACCATAGTTCAAAATCATCAATTTCTTGGCACTCAGCCTTCTTTATGGCTAATATTTATTGGGTGATTTTAACATGTGATTTAGCATGTTCTATATTAGAGCATTTATATGCATTACTTCATTTAATGCTAATGATGATCCCTATTTAGTAAATATTATTATTATCACCAACTTTTTAAAAAATAGATGAAACAACTGAGACTTAGATTGGTTAAGTAGTATGCTCAAGAACATATAACTTGAGATTACATCCCAAGTATTTGAATATGGAATTTATACTGAACCACTGTGGAGGTACCAACTTTACCATTAGGACTGTGAAGATAAAAGTTTGAGAAATAGAGCTATGGAGGGGAAAGACTCCATGCAGTGGGTTATCCTAGGCATTTGGAGTGCAAGTACAAAATTGATACCCAATTCACCATTGTGTTCCTACCTCTTCAATCTTTAAAGTGTAAAGAAAGTTCAGGTTTCCTTCAAATTGTTAGGCAGAAGCCTAGGTGGCTCTGTGGAATATTCCAATCTCCAGAGGAAAGGAGAGAAGTTGGGTCTGAGGGAATGGGTGCTAGGTATTTGAAGAACACCAGTGTTTATGTGATTGCCTTATGGTCGCACAGATGCTTTGTGTCTGAACTTCAGAATCAGAATAAATATTTAAATGACTCTTCCTGGTATTCTTACCATGAGAAATGAGTCCTGTGCTCTGAAAAGAATTGAAGTAACCATGCCTAACAAATGAAACTGATGGAAATACACCCATGGGTGCGATGATGCTCTCTCAGAAACAGACTGTGAATGTAGTGAGGAATATTTCAGGATGGGAACTCCAAGATCCAAATGTGGCTGGCAACTTCGAGGGGTTTGGTCAACAGATGTTTCTTTTGAATATCATAGGCTCCCAATATAGCAACTGTTGGCAAGTGACATGTGCCATTTGGGAAGGCTAGGAAGAGTGGAAGGAAGCTGGGATTTATATTTTTTTTCCTTTTTTAAACTTTATTTATTTTTAATTGATTGATGATTGCTTTACAACATTTGTTTGATTTCTGTCATACATCAATTATTTCTTTACTTGGCTGTGTCAGGTCTTCATTGCAGCATGCAGGACCTTCATTGTGCAGGATCTTTTGTTGTGGTCTATGGACTCTTTGGTTGTGGTACAAGGGCTCAGTAGTTGTGGTGCACGGGCTTAGTTGCTCTGTGGCATGTGGGATCTCAGTTCCCCAACCAGGGACTGTATCCCTGTCCCCTTCATTGCAAGGCAGGTTCTTAACCACTGTACCACCAGGGAAGTGCCAGAAAGCTTCACTTTGAAGGTTGATGTTATTTTGACTGAGCAGGGATGTCCTATAGCAAACTGTTCTATGAAGGGACAACTGGGCCACAAACTGAAGCTGTTTATTAAACTTAGGGACCTCCAGCCAAACAATGAAAGCTTCCAGTTGAAGTTCAATTTAATGATCTCAAAGGCATTAAATAATAGAGGGATTACACACTGAAAACAATATTAGGGGTCTGTTCACATTCCAAACTCTGGTTTTTTGTCCTTGCCTCAGATAAACAACCATCTTGAGACTTGATCTATATGCTGCCCGTACTTTGTCTCCCACCAGGTTGTAAGAATAAACCTAAACAAGTCTGGGGGGAGTGAAGTACGATAATGTTGTCTGTCCAATAGAAAAGAGATGATGGGGATATTAGGGGCAAGACAAAAGCAGTGACAGCAGTAAGCTAGCAGCCAGACACCAGGAACAGATGCTACAAAGAATGGAGTAAAAAAATCTGAAAGACTTCTGAAATTTGATATAGGCAACTAGACATGGGTAGGAGCCAATGAGATAACTCTGTGAAGGATGGGTTGGTCAGGGTAGGATATCATCTATAAGGCTCTTCTGAACAAAATATAGTTTCTCTACCTACTTGCTAGGATTAGTTTTAGAGTGGCCTGTTGGGAGCTATATTGGCAGTGGGTGAAAGTATTATGTTGCTCAGGAATGGTTAATCAATTAGTGAAGATTGGTTTTTACTTGATTAGTCCATTAGCACCAGTTTTCACCAAGCAGAGCCAGAGGTTTGGAGGAGATATAACCCAGGATTGCAAAACTTTAGGGATGGAAAGCATTCTTTGTGCTGGATGACCACTAAGTATAGTGTCACCTGACAAGACTGTAATGAATAAACTCTAAGCCTCTTGATTCTGGCTGCTCATATGGTAGTGTATAGTGTATCCCCACATGCAGAGTGAAAAACTGAGACCTACAGAAGTTAAGCAAATTTTTCAAGATCTCAGAACTTGGGTGAACCCTAGATTTTGACCTAGAGCCATCTTGCTCTGAATCCACTTTGCCTTTTCGTGTATACTACATTGTCCCAGAGGGCTGGAGGTGACCTGAAGATAACATTTCCCTATGCCACAGTTTTTTTTTTTTTTAAAAAAAGAAACTCTACTGGGTACAAAGAATCATTTATAAGGCTAGATGACAATTTGAAAAGTCTTTGAGACTATCTGTGTCTCTCTCAAAGAACATGTGAAGATTCCAGGCTATTCATCAGGAATTATTTTGTAATTCCTGTACATTCTTTAAACATTAATTCGTGGGGGAAAAACAAAGCAGTATGAAGAGAAAATGAAACTAGTCAGAGCTAATTGCACATGGACTCTCCCCAAAAAATGGCATTAGAAAATGATGCCATTTGTCTTTGAATGAAATGAATGTGTGGACTCATTTGCCTGCCCCTATTGCTGCTTTGTGAAAGTGAAGCGGCTCCATTTTCATTTCCCTTTCCTATCAAAGTGGCCAGAGGGACCATATTTTTGTTTAATGACCTTCAGAATGATTCTTTAGAAATCTGAGGCTATCAGAGTTGGAAGCAATGCGAAAATAATTGTGGATTATTATTGTATGACGGTAGTGGCAGCTGGACCATTTTTTTTTCTTTGTATTCAGTCTTTCTTCTTCATTTTCCCAGAAACCTTATATCCCAAGGTTTAACTCAGAAGCATATCTCATATAGGTGATAAACCTCACCAGACATGGTACGTAATATAATTTCAGACAGACACTTAAGTGTTCTTTGGAAAGACCCTAGGGAGTGAGGCAGTTTTATATCTAGACATCCTAGATACTATTACTTTTATTTACTCTCTGACAATGTGTGTGGGTAGTTGTATCAGACATGAAGCAAGGGTATCTCTTAAATATTATACCTGTGAACTTAAGCATCAGTTTTTGTATTTTGTTGCCCAAACTGCTATCATTGCAGAAAAAATTTTGTTACAGTAAAAACTAATAAATGGGTACTCACTCTCCCAAATCTTTTTATGAACATGTGTACACACTCATGCAAAAGCAGGGCTGGGAAGTGAGAGTCAGTACCAATTTTACTTTTGCATCAATATTTAGGATATGTGTAGAGGGTAGGAATGAGGGTGGGGAGAGGAAGAGGTAGAAGATATATTGTATGTACTAGGGGGGAAGTAGAAACTCCCTGCAACTATTATTCAGGTCATCTGCCTCATGATCAATTTTTTAATTGCCTTAACTGATTGAGCCAATATTTAAATGATAAAATACTTCACTTTCAATTCAATTTGCCCCCTCACAGCTGTCCCTTACACCTTCACTAATCTTTATATAACTTTTGACCACCACTTTTGTTGAACATTTGAGATGTGTGGTAGACAAACTGGAACAATATGTAGAAAGTAGTCTAAGAAAATTATCAAAAGCCAAAACCACTTGTTTGACTATTCTTACAAACTCTGCTATTGTATCTCTGTCAGTCTGTGGAAAGGTGTTAGCTATTCATTTCTAGTAAATCCAATTCCAGTAGCAACACATTCTTGTCAGGAGAGCAGAAGAATTGACCTCAAAAACCAAATCCTATTCTCTGGTCACAGATCACTGAACTCAGAAAGTAAGTGGATAATTTCTCCATCACCTTACTTCATCAAAGTGCATCCTTATTTTAACCTAGCTATGTTTCTAGAGAATTCCTCAAGCTTATTTTCTTGACCCCCTTCCCTACCCTCAATTTCCCCACAATAGATCTCTTAACTATGAAGAGAGAGATTTTTGAATGTTATTATTAGTTTTTACTATAAGAAGTAATGAAATCACTGCCAGTGAAAGCCAATGAAAAGTTTTTAATAAAAAAAAAGGTTTTAATAATGCCTAAGACTCCCCTGTTGTCTATTATGTTGCTTAGTGAACACTGTCCTCTTAGAACTCTTAGTACATATCCCTATTATATAAAAGAACCAGGGCACTAAATGCCATTTAGTGACTGCTCTACCTCTTTTGCATTTGCAGATCTTGTATGCTTTTCTGTTTTTGCAGTATGTCTTTAAGGACTTTCAGCTCTTAGGATCACACCTTTAAAGTGATTCTTAGAATGATAGTTGTGATGTTTCAATTGGATACAATATGATGCCCTTGTGAGGTATTCTGGTCATTGATATAACTCTTCAGCTATGTATTGTGAAAACTAAACAAAAGAGTATAAAAAAGTATAAGTACTAAACTGAGACTACTAAGACTTAGTAATATAAATTTTTATTCTTTTGCTTAATTGAAAACATTTTCTCGGCAGGAATGCAAGCCAAAAATGTGGAGAAGCATCATAATACAGAAAGGAAATGCTCTTCTAATACAGGAGGTTCAAGAAGAAGATGGGGGAAATTACACTTGTGAGCTTAAGTATGAAGGAAAACTTGTAAGAAGAACAACTGAATTGAAAGTTACAGGTAAGCATTAGTTTTACCAAACCGTAGCAAATGAGATTTTAAGTATAATTTGGTACAGGAAGAAAAAGTTTCCAAACACAGAGTAAATTGCTGTGACTTTAGCATTATCTACAAATGAAATAGTTGTGAAGGTCACAATTAATAAGTTGTGGTGCTAATCTCTATGTGGATTCAGTTCAATCGCTCAGTCGTGTGCAACTCTTTGCGACCCAATGAACCACAGAACGCCAGGCCTCCCTGTCAATCACCAACTCCTGGAGTCCACCCAAACTCATGTCCATTTAGTCGGTGATGCCATCCAACCATCTCATTCTCTGTCTTCCCTTTATCCTCCTGCCCTCAATCTTTCCAAGCATCCAGGTCTTCTCAAATGAGTCAGCTCTTCACATCAGGTGGCCAAAGTATTGGAGTTTCAGCTTCAACATCAGTCTCACCAAAGAACACCCAGGACTGATCTCCTTTAGGATAGACTGGTTGGATCTCCTTGCAGTCCAAGGGACTCTCAAGAGTCTTCTCCAACACCACAGTTCAAAAGCATCAATTCTTCGGTGCTCAGCTTTCTTTACAGTCCAACTCTCACATCCATACATGACTACTGGAAAAACCATAGCCTTGACTAGACGGACCTTTGTTGACAAAGTAATGTCTCTGCTTTTTAGTATACTCTCTAGGTTGGTCATAACTTTCCTTCCAAGGAGTAAGCATCTTTTAATTTCATGGCTGCAATCACCATCTGCAGTGATTTTGGAGTCCAGAAAAATAAAGTCAGCCACTGTTTCCACTGTTTCCCCATCTATTTGCCATGAAGTGATGGGACCGGTTGCCATGATCTTAGTTTTCTGAATGTTGAGCTTTAAGCCAGCTTTTTCACTCTCCTCTTTCACTTTCATCAAGAGGCTTTTTAGTTCCTCTTCACTTTCTGCCATAAGGGTGGTGTCATCTGCATATCTGAGGTTATTGATATTTCTCCCAGCAATCTTAATTGCAGCTTGTGCTTCATCCAGCCCAGCATTTCTCATGATGTACTCTGCATAAGTTAAATAAGCAGGGTGACAATATACAGCCTTGACATACTCCTTTTCCTATTTGGAACCAGTCTGTTGTTCCATGTCCAGTTCTAACTGTTGCTTCCTGACCTGCATACAGGTTTCTCAAGAAGGCAGGTCAGGTGGTCTGGTATTCCAATCTCTTTCAGAATTTTCCAGTTTATTTTGATCCACACAGTCAAAGGCCTTGGCATAGTCAATAAAGCAGAAATAGATGTTTTTCTGGAACTCTTGCTTTTTCGATGATCCATTGGATGTTGGCAATTTGACCTCTGGTTCCTCTGCCTTTTCTAAAACCAGCTTGAACATCTGGAAGTTCATGGTTCACTTATTACTAAAGCCTGGCTCGGAGAATTTTAAGCATCACTTTACTAGCGTGTGAGATGGGTGCAATTGTGTGGCAGTTTGAGCATTCTTTGGCATTGCCTTTCCTTGGGATTGGAATGAAAACTGACCTTTTCCAGTCCTGTGGCCACTGCTGAGTTTTCCAAATTTGCTGGCATATTGAGTGCAGCACTTTCACAGCATCATTTTTCAGGATTTGAGATAGCTCAACTGGAATTCCATCACCTCCACTAGCTTTGTTCATAGTGTTGCTTTCTAAGGCCCACTTGACTTCACATTCCAGGATGTCTAGCGCTAGTTGAATGATCACACCATTGTGACTATCAGGGTCATGAAGATCTTTTTTATACAGTTCTTCTGTGTATTCTTGCCACCTCTTCTTAGTATCTTCTGCTTCTATTAGGTCCCTACCATTTCTGTCCCTTATTGAGCCCATCTCTGCATGAAATGTTCCCTTGGTAGCTCTAAGTTTCTTGAAGAGATCACTAGTCTGTCCCATTCTATTGTTTTCCTCTATTTCTTTTCATTGATCCCTGAGGAAAGCTTTCTTATCTCTCCTTGCTATTCTTTGGAACTCTGCATTCAAATGAGTATATCTTTCCTTTTCTCCTTTGCTTTTTACTTCTCTTCTTTTCACAGCTATTTGTAAGGCCTCCTCAGACAGCCATTTTGCTTTTTTGCATTTCTTTTTCTTGGGGATGGTCTTGATCCCTGTTTCCTGTACAATGTCACAAACCTCTGTCCATAGTTCATCAAGCACTCTATCATATCTAGTCCCTTAAATCTATTTCTCACTTCCACTGTATAGTCACAAGGGATTTGATTTAGGTCATACCTGAATGGTCTAGTGGTTTTCTCCACTTTCTTCAATTTCAGTCTGAATTTGTCAATAACGGGTTCATGATCTGAGCCACAGTGAGCTCCTGGTCTTGTTTTTGCTGACTGTATAGAGCTTCTCCATCTTCAGCTGCAAAGAATATAATCAATCTGATTTCGGTGTCAACCATCTGCTGATGTCCATGGGTAGAGTCTTCTCTTATGTTGTTGGAAGAGGGTGTTTGTTATAACCAGTGAGTTCTCTTGGCAGACCTCTATTAGCCTTTGCCCTGCTTCATTCTGTACTCCAAGGCCAGATTTGCCTGTTACTCCAGGTGTTTATTGACTTCCTACTTTTGCAATCCAGTCACCTATAATGAAAAGGACATCTTTTTTGGGTGTTAGTTCTATGTGGAATATGGGCAATTAATTTAGTGAACATGGTACCAGCTGCTGCATATCTATTCTCCACTTTTATGTAAGGTCCTAAACTCTCAGGGTATCACTGATGATTACTAAGCATTACAGGAAAGATATGCTGGGACCACTTTAGAATGTGGACTTAACCCATATGTGGAATCTCCTTGTAAGTTGAAGGCTGCCTCAGAATGAGGCGCTGTTGGGCTCTTGGAATGAAATCATCTTGGACTGAATCCAAAATATCATTTATACAGAATTTCTCATAAATGAGTGTTGTTACTGTGAGGTTCTAGTGATTCTTAATTGGAGCAACTCCAAATGAATAGCATGTACATATGTATTATATATATATATATATATATATATGTAATACATACATACACAATGGGCTTCCCTGGTGGCTTAAACAGTAAAAAATCCACTTGCAGTGCAGGAGACATGGGTTTGATCCCTGGGATGGGAAGATCCCATGGAGGAGGGCATGGCAACCCACTCCAGTATCCTTGCCTGGAGAATCCCCATGGACAGGGGAGCGTGGTGGGCTACAGTCCATGGGGTCACAAAGAGCCAGACATGACTAAGCAACTAAACACAGCACATGTATTTAATACCTGAAGTACAATTGAAGTGTAAATTAGTAATCTTCTCATAATGGAAGAAAAATACTGATAAAATTATTACCTGGTAGAGAATATTAGAAATTGATTATCAGCAAAACGGAGCAAAACCTAATACCATAAGTTAGCCCTGACAGTGGGTGTGATGGACCTTAAGAAACTGTGACAAAAAGTCCACCTACTATAGTTCCTGAGCAAGTCTGGACTCATTTGCTTCTTGAGAGTCCCTTGGACTCCTAGGAGATCCAACCAGTCCTTCCTAAAGGAAACCAGTCCTGAGTGTTCATTGGAAGGACTGATGTTTTAGCTGAAACTCCAATACTTTGGTCACCTGATGTGAAAAACTGACTCATTGGAAAAGACCCTGATGTTGGGAAAGATTGAAGGCGGGAGGAGAAGGGGACGGCAGAGGGTGAGATGTTTGGATGGCATCACTGATTCAGTGGACATGAGTTTGAGTAAACTCCAGGAGTTGTTGATGGACAGGGAGGCCTGGTGTGCTGCAGTCCATAGGGTCGCAAAGAGTCAGACACAACTGAGCAACTGAACTGAACTGAGCTGGACTATTGTCCCTGAGCAAGTCTGGACTCACTTTCTTCTTCTTATATATGTTTTAGATGTGTGTATGTATGTAAGAATTTACATACACATTTTTGTATTGTGGATACAATTTGAGCCATGGTAAAATTTGACATTATCCAGAAAAGTGTTAATATTGACTGCAGTGATTAATTTATGAGCTAATGTACTTGAGCGTTACCCATTTAACTATCTAATGTTGACATCAACTAGTTAGTTATAGCGTATTCTCATTAATGTTAGAAATACAGATTTTCTTCTACAGTTTTTTTTGTTTATGTCTAGCTAGCTGACTTTTGGGGGATAGTGTTAAAATCAGTCTACTAAAAATGATACTTGCTTAGTAAGTTCATTTCTATGACTCATATATTTAATTAAGTTTTTGATCCTTGAGAGTCAACTAGTTTCTTTTTCATCTTTTTCTAAATTCTGAATATTAACAAATGTGTAAATCTATATTTTTATTAAAACTTTTATATATACATACTTTATAAAGTATGCATATGTAATAATCATTCTTAGTTTATAAAGTACCTCCTGTGAAGGTTTGAGTTATTATTTTGATTAGAATTATATTTTGCTTCCCCCATGAGCCTTCAAAATAACTACCATATCAGGTCAATCCCAAATAGCAAAGATCTGCTTCTGTTTAATTTCTGATTTCCTCAATATGAACTAGACTTCTGCCTCATGCATGCAGAAGAATCTATCAGAGGCAGTTTTACATCATCAATAAGTGACCTGACCATGCACAGATTCTTGCAGTATCATCACTTTAACCAGAATCACAAAATTCTTATCAAATGCTTTCAGAACACTTCCATTTGGGAGTCATTTAGTAAACTTTGTCACGTTCTAGTGTTTGGCTTATATTTTAAGTCAGACCAGAATAAAGTAAACACCAAACCTCTTTCATGCTTTCATCTATTGGATTATGGTGACAGTATATTTGTTTCTTTAGTTTATTTGTAGATTCTGGAAAATTTGAACTGGAGCTACTTATTTGGGGTGTCTTATAAGGTGTTAATTCACTTACCCTAAAATTTCAAAAGAGTTGAACTAGGGATTTAAAAGTTCACCTGAACTCTACCTCTCAGAGTTTTTCAGATTTTAATGTGCATCAGAACCACATGAGAAAACCCAGGGGTGGTAAAATTGAGACCCCTTAATTACAGATTCCCATTTATCTCTTCCAGATTCTAACATAGTACATCAGTGAGACTGGAAATTTAACTTTCTGTCCTGGGGACTCTTTTGTATGCCTTTCAAGGATCATGCTTTGAGAAATGTTAGCTGAGGGAATGATGCTAAAGAAGTCAGTCACAGGTTTGATCCCCTTGTAAGCATGTTAGTTCATACACACACAGACACACATGCACACACACACATATACCCCACAACTAATTTTTATAGGCCCCAAATGGTTTCACTTAAGCTCCTAAGAGCTGTTATTGTTGTAGCCACGCATTCCGGGAAACAAAGTCACTCAGAAGGACAATGCAGATAGTGGAGTGCAGTTTATTACACCGGTGGGCCCAAGGCAGAGTCTCCTCTTAGCCAAGGACCCCAACCAGTTTTTGTGAAAACCTTATATACCTTAAGTATAACCTCCCCAAATTTTCTGAAACTAGTCTGAACAAAGGAAACCAAAGATACAATCAAAGTTAACTTGTGATTCATATGCCTTAAACCTAGGCAGTTAACAGTGGACAATTATCAATAGGGCTGTGGTCATACCCCAATAAGCATAATAGAATTTATGATTCTATTTGGTTACACAGATACTTAGGGTATTCTTTTAGGCAAGAGTCTAGCTACAAGCTCTGGGGCTCTTCCATCTGGGGGGGGGGGTCTGGTTTTCCAGTTGATATGTCGTTTCCACAGATACTGGGCATATAGCTCAAAGTCCACAGTCCAGCCCAAGATGGAGTCCTGTTTTCAAGATGGAGCATGTTCTGTCTGTTTCCTCCTTCATTATGAAAATAGAGTTTTGGTCACTAAGGAAAATCTGTCAAGGGAGGGTGAGGATAAAACCTCAGACACTGAAACAATAATTTATTTATTTTCTATTTAAATAAAAATGTACCTTGTATGTATTACATACTAGAAAAAAATAATTCAAACTTATCCTTGAGCCATTGTTCATATAATAAGATATCAAGTTGATGTATTTATTTACACACTTCAAATGTTATACTTGACATAGAGAAAAAAATGGCTTCTTGGTTTGGAAGTTCAAGAGGTTGCTCTGTGAAGATTTATTTTTATTTGCAATATTGTCTAATTGTATTAGTCTTCCTTTCCTTGATTAAAGAGGAATTAACAGATTATCCTCTCATATTTCAAAATATAATGCTGGAATTATTTAAAGAGTAACCTGCTCATACTTGTTTTGAGTTTAGCAATATGCAAGCATGGGCTAGGAATTTTAATACAAAATTCATAAGATTGCTTAATTACAAAATCATGTAGATAGAGATTTTTAAGATTGTGTATTGCAACTATGCAAGTTTTAAGAGATGAATTTCTGACTGTTTTTTAAATTTATAAATCTGAGAAATATTTCTTCAGTGAAACAAGTGTTCTCTTAAAGTCTATTGGTGTTACTTGCTTTAAATAGATCAGTTATAATTTTCAATACAAAAGAAGTTTTCATAAGATTTATTTAAATAATCAGCTGTCCTACTGCATTTTAGTAGGGTTTTGTTAAAATGCAACTTTTCTGTAATACTTTTAATATTTAAATCATAGCAGACTTGTACAGTGTTATTATAGACATTTCTTTTTATTCTTCTGGAGGCTGCAGATAAATAGGGAGTGGTTTTACAACATATATAATGTATATAATACTGTATTTAGGTCATTTGCCAAAGATGCTAACAACTAAGTTTTCCACAGTATATTTCAGGTGGTTTTTGCTAAGGTTTTTTTTTTTTTTTCCCCTCTATTGTCACACTGAATTTTGTGCAGAAGGCTAGTCGAAGTGATAAGGAGAGAAGGGAAGGTTGATTATATGAGAATGTAAAACAGGTGATAACAGAAGAAGGAGAAGAGGAGTGGGAGAGGGTGAGCAAGATAATGGACTGTATAAGTGTGTTCACTCCCTCAGTTGTGTTTGACTCTTTATGACCCTATGGATTGTAGCCTGCCAGACTCCTCTGTCCATGGCATTCTCTGGGCAAGAATACTGGAGTGAGTTGCCATGCCCTCCTCCAGGGGATCTTCCCAACCAGGGATTGAACCACATCTCTCGCATCTCCTACATTGGCAGGGGGATTCTTCACCACTAGCGCCACCTGGGGAGAAGGAAATGGCAACCCACTCCAGTACTCTTGCCTGGAGAATCCTGGGGACAGAGGGGCCTGGTGGGCGGGCTGCCGTCTATGGAGTCGCACAGGGTAGGGCAGAACTGGAGCGACTTAGCAGCAGCAGCGCCACCTGGAAAGCCAGGTGGACTAAGGATAATGGACTAAGTGAAAGCGAAAGTCGTTCAGTCTTGTCCGACTCTGCAACCCCGTGGACTGTATAGCATTCTCTAGGCCAGAAAGTGGAATGGGTAGCCTTTCCCTTCTCCAAGGGATCTTCCCAACCCAGGGATTGAACCCAGGTCTCCCACATTGCAGGCGGACTCTTTACCAGCTGAGCCACAAGGGAAGCCCTATGGGCTAAGGTTTCCTATTATAGTAAAGGAGAATGTCTGCCCTGAGAAGGTCAAAGACAGTCATAAATTACAGGAGCTCCCAAAATGAACCCAAGCAGGAAACCAACACTAATTAACTGTATTTAGAATATAATTCACCCTTCACCTGATAAATCATTCACAAATACATTATTTTATGCAGTGTTTTAGAAATGCATATTGACTATTTAGGATAAACATTAACCTGTTCTCTGGGGAAATATGCAAATGATGCCTCTACTCCTGATTCTTTTAAACAGCTCTAGAGTTCCTGATTTAAGTAAGATTCTTCGGTTATTAGGGATAAGAGATTTCTTAACCCATTGGTGTCTGAATGTCATGTTTGGAAAGAGAGGTTTATTCTATGAATAGGTTACAAAGATTTGCTGCTAGATTACTATAAGCAATAGCAGCAAATCAATCTGGACATACAAAACTTGATTAAATTGCAAACTGGAAGTCTTTGGTGAAGATTTTCAAATCCATGGCTTCAGTAAATGCTTTTAATTTCACTTTGCAAAGTTAAAACCAACTGTAGTACATTGTTGCAGATGTCAGTTAGACTGCATAGCCTGTTAGAATAATCTTCCTTTGGTGTGGAGAATGGCATCTATTTACACATAGACGAAGTAGTTTTGCATCAGATTTGAAAACAGACTTTTCCTGAACTCTGGCTCTTTTATGCCTCTATTGTTAATCCTGAGACCCTGGGGTGAGAATGGTTTTAGGAAAAACAGTGGCATTTAAAGATTTGGTGGAGAGTTGGGGGAATTTAAAATGTGGAGATTCTGACTGAGTGATAATAATACAACAGGAGAAGTGATCTCTAAGCCAACAACTAAGTAATCAGATTAGGGGCCCCCAGAAATTTAATGTCTATTGACAGCTCACCATGTAGCAGACATTGTGCAGACATTCATTTTCTCATTTATTCATCACAACAACCATATGAGAGTGGATATTATTGTTTTCCCCATTTTATAAAAGATGAGACTAAAACATAGAGAGGTGAACTTATGTCCCAAGGTCACATACTTTGTAATGGGCCAAGTACAGATATGAATCTAGGTCTTTCTAACTCTCAAATATAACTTTTCAAACATTGCCAAACACTAACCAATTTCATCTATCAATATGTATTATGTACATTGAAACAGATGTCAAAATAGTGATCACCTTGTGTACCATTCTACTATGATGTCCTTTTTGGACATTAACTGTTTGGTCTTCAATAAGTCCCTGGTTTGTTGTAGCCACGTGTTCTGGAACACAAACTCACTCAGAAGGACAATGCAGATAGTGGAGTGCAGTTTATTACACCAGTGGGCCCAAGGCAGAGTCTCCTCTTAGCCAAGGACCCCAACCAGTTTTTGTGAAAACCTTATATACCCTAAGTGTATGTGCCCAAACCCACCACCCTAATTCCCTGAAACTAGTCTGAATAAAGGAAAAAGAAAGATACAATCAATGTTAACCTGTGATTCATATGTCTTCAGCCTAGGTAGTTAAGAGTGGACAATTATCAATAGACCTGTGGTCATGCCCCAATAAGTGTAGATAGAACTTATGATTCTATTTGATTACACACATAATTAGGGTATTCTTTTAGGTGACAGAGAGTCCAGGTATGAACCCTGGGACTCTTCCCCCTGGGGGCCTCGTTTTCCAGTTGGTATGTTGTTTCCATAGATACTGTGCATATAGCTCAAAGTCCACAGTCCAGCCCAAGGTGGAGTCCTGCTTTCAAGATAAAGCCTGTTCTGTCTGTTTCCTCCTTCAGGTTGAATTTAGATAACCCCAGAAAGAATACACTTGACATTTTGGAGCCTAATCCTTATCTCTCAGTGAGCACTTTAGATGAGATCAGTAGTAATGGTGTAATTAACTCAGAATTTAGGATGATGCCAGGATAAAAACAAGGAACAGTGTGGTGCCAGGAGAAATAAGAATATACAGAAGATGGAATTTTCCAAGCTGTATGTTTTGGTGCCATATGACCCTGTTAATAGAAAATCCATGTTGAGAGAAAATGGAATCCACTAAGATTCATTGTAGTTATGGCAATTATTTCAAGTTAGTTATTCTCCATTTAATCAATGGAGAATAGTATAGTTAAACAACATTGATTCAGTATGTAGAGAATAATCATCACATAAATCAGTGCCTACTCTGTGCAGCCAGGAGTGTAAGATCCAAGTCTCTAATGTGGTTCTTGAAGGAGATGGGTAGAAACAGAATTATGTTTCCTTTGAAATCTGTGAAAACTTTAAATGTGTTCATTAGGACAAATAGTAATTCTCCAACTGTATTCTATGGAGCTCCAATTCTAAGAGATTTTAGTAGTTATTTTTGGGAGAGAGAAAGGAAAGGAAGAGAGGGGGAATACAGAGAGGTTCTGTAGCAATGTGTTAATCTGCTAAGTCAAAGTTATATAGCTTTTCTTTTTGCAAGGCATTTCGAGGCATCTTATTGCATATAATAGTCTAATATGTATTATAATTTTATAAAACTTTTTCTAAATAATTATTTAATAACTTAAATAATATGTTATTATTATGTTAAATTAAATAATTATTTAAAAGTTTTTCTAAATAATTTTCTAAACTTTTAAGGCTACATAACCCTTCTTCCCCTGGTTGAGAGTATCTGAGAATGCTGTTTCATAGAACAAACTGTAAAAAAAAAAAAAGCTAAGTGAGTAGTCAAGTAAGTACCTAGTCTATTGGCATCCCACTGATGACTGTATCAATATAACAGTTCCAATAAGATACTTAACAAGCATTAACTTTATGTTACAATTATAATCTTATTTTCTGTTGTTTATCTTTTATGTGCTCAACTAGTCTCTAAGCTCCTTAAGGACAGGGATTTGTTGACTAATTCTTTTCCATGTCCCCAAGTGTTGAGCACATAGTAAGTACTCAGACATTATGTGTAGCGTGGATGGGTTGGGTGTTTATTTCATCGATGAGTGCTTCAGTTGGGTACAAATAAGACAGCTTTATAGAGAACTTTATGATTTCCAAACAGTTTCCCTTCTGAGACCTCATTCTGTTTCTCACAGAACTTTATGGAGTTGGCAGCAAAGAATGTTGTTGTTATCATTATTCATATTTTTCCACAGAGTTAATTTTTTCAGCTCAGAGTGTTTAAGCCATTTGCCCTTGGCTGGGAGCTGGTGAATGGCATAGCGAGGACTAGAACCCCTATCTTCTGATTCCTAACACAATACTTTCCTATCCTACCCTACTGTCCATAGTCCCTTAACCCTGGGTTCTGAGCCAGAAGAAAAAGAGATACACCCCAAGGAGAACTCCAAAGATGGTGCCTCAGAGCTCAGGTCTATGGTATTCTGTATTCTGTGCATGTGCATGCTCAGTCACTGAGTCCTGTCTGACTCTTTGTGACCCGATGGACTGTCAGCCTCCTCTGTCCATAGGATTCTCCAGGAAAGAATATTGGAGTGGGTTGCCATTTCCTTCTCCAGGGGATCTTCCTGATCCAGGGATTGAACTCCTGTCTCCTGCATTGCAAGTGGATTCCTGCATTGCACACAAAGGTAGCCCACGGATCCCTGAAATAACCTGTTATTTTAAATACTTATTTGCCAATCCACTGTTTTGGCTTTCAGAAGAAATAGCTCTGATTCAATTCCTTCTATAAAAGGAAAAACATATAATGCTAATGGCTGAATCTAAGCCAGTGAAGGCGAAATCCCCTAATCAATACTTAAATACTTCTAGCAGCCAGGAAGGTCATATACCTGAGTGACTGTGTGAGGCCACAGGGAGGGGCAAGTTGGGGAGAGTCTTAGCAGTACCAACTCAGCCCTATCTGATTGCTGTTATATGAAATTAAGGACCCAATGCTGCTAGGCTCCCTAATTTTTGAAGAGATGCTAGAAGTCTGGATTTTTGTGTGAAAATCCCTGCTTGTTGAGCACTGTGTGGACCAAATAGAACATTGTAGTAGTAGTAGTGTTAGTAGTAGTCACTCAGTCATGTCTGACTCTGTGACCCCATAGACTGTAGCCTGCCAGGCTCCTCTGTCCATGGAATTCTCCAGGCAAGAGTACTGGAATGGCTAACCATTCCTTCTCCAGGGGATCTTCCTGACCCTCCAGACAGGGATTGAACCCATGTCTCCTGCATTGCAAGCAGATTCTTTACCATCTGAATCACTAGGGAAGCTCAAATGAAATATGTCTGTAGGCTAAATTCTATTTGGAGACTGCCTATTCGTGACCTTATGACCTTTGCCTTAAAGGATTTCACTCAGTAGCACCTTTAAACAAGTGACTGACTGTGTGGCTGGTGCAGACTCTGCTCCCTATTTCCATCTCCAGGAACAAGTGGGGAAAAAATCTTTAAGTGGTTTGGGGAGCAGTTAACAGACTAACTGGGAATAGCACTCAGAAGTTATCCTAATCACAAGATCCAATAGACTGGTCAATCCAAGTGGAGAGTGAAAGGCACAATTTATGGATGTAATACTACAAGAGGGGTATTGACAAATTGATTACCTTCCAGAGAAGAGCGATTTAGATGATGAAGCAAGTTGGTCTCAAATGTTTCAGATAAATGAAGGGCCCTGGGGATAAAGCACCCACCTTAGAGCTGGCCTAAAGCAGTGGCATGTGAAGCACAGAGGGGAACAAATCACTGGTGTGTGTTCTCTCTCCTTCCTGTTCCATATGAGCAGCCAGTTAGCATGCTCTGAATGTCAGTATCCTGATTATCATGTGAGAATATATCTCATTTATACCTTTTGTGTGACTTAATGAGGAAACACCTCAGCAGTCAATAGTTCTTGGCTACATTAAGGGAACTTTCACATGACTGACTGTGCATTTCATAATTGACTGGTTTTTTTTTGCAGTCACAGGTGCACAAGTCTTATGACCCAAACCGGCTTGCAGCAGCTCCTTTGCCTTTCCTCCTAGGCCTCCCTCTTTTCCTGGGTCACCCTGGCCTTTCCTACCCTACCCCACCCACCCTGAATGACATCTTTTCCCCTCTCCGGCTCTTTTATTTGTCCTCATGTCCTATCTTCTTTGTATCCCATCTCCCCAGACCCTCACTTTCTGGTGGGGTGAATCTAATATTTCAATGAAATAAATAATTCATGACTGCTTATGGCCAAAACGTTTCCCTTCTAAGCAAACATATTTGCAAGTTAATAGATACTTCAATCCTGTAACTCACAGGCATGACTAATAGTGGGAATTTCTGGCAGCTTTGCATTGCTTGTGGGGGGCCTTTCCCAGAGTGCCACAATTCATCCAGCAGGTAGCTGTTTGCTCCTTCTAGAAACAAGGTCAGTTCTACTCATGACCTTGGGGGACAAGGAGGAAAGAAAAAGCCTACTTAGACTTAGTGGAAAGGAGGGCCTTGAATCAGTCTAAAGAGTGATTTTTTTTTCCCTTCCTCTTCTGCCACTCTTATTTTGTCTCTCCTTTCTCTCCCTTATTTCCCTCCCTTTGCCTCAACCTACGACACAGAGCTGGGGCTTCCCAACTGGCTCAGTGGTAAAGAATCTCCCTGCCAGTACAGAAGTATGTAGGAGATGCAGGTTCAATCCCTGGGTCAGGAAGATCCCCTAGAGGAGGAAGTGGCAACCCACTCCAGTATTCTTGCCTGGGAAATCCCATGGTCAGAGGAGTCTGGTGGGCTATACAGTCCCTGGGGTCACAAAGAGCTGGACATGATTGAGCAACTGAGCACACGCGTGACACAGTGCTATCTCTTAACCCTATTAGTGACAGCCAGGTTCAAAGAGATTTCTAGTCGCTGTCCTAGGAAAATGTTTGTGTCATGTGTCTATGCCCTACAGGGAGATGAACGAACACTGTTAAACTGTCCCATCAGCAGAAAGACACTTCTGTTTCTCTGCACAGTCAAGGACTGTGACAACATTCATTCCTGTGGGATTATTTCACAAGTAGCTGTACAAGAGACAAGCTCGGAGGGCTAGAGGTGAACAAGTTAGAGCATGTGGCTGCAGGATGTGGCAAACATGCCCAGTCTAGGCCAGTTCTGCTCCAGTGGCTCTCTTCCAGCACCTGAGGTGATCAATGACTCCTTGGCTGACTTTTCTGATTTGAGTTAGGGGCACAAGAGGGGGTTCTTTGGAAGGAATTGTCTTATGACTCTTACAAGTATAGGTATCTGAGATCTGTAAGCACAGATTTCCCTAGTTCCATTATGTTCACCTGTGAGATTCTCAGCTACCTTGCTCTCTGCTAACTGAAATCAGTGGTTTGAGAAGTCTGAGAATATTCTATCAAGCTACCCTTGTAAAGGGATAAAGACTCAAAACTTGATATGGTGGGACATTAGCCATGAACTGGATTCAACAGAGTAGAGTAGATGCTCAGAGAATGCCCACTTACTGGGTCAGGCGTGTACTTTACAATCAGTCAAATTTCACAACCTTAAAAGGTTGGTGATAATTACTTACTCCAACTAATATAAATAAATGAAAAAGAAATGACTGATACATGTTGATGTTTGGTAGAAACCAACACAGTACTGTAAAGCAATCATCTTTTGATTAAAAATAAATAATTTAAAAAGGTTGGTGATATTATCTTTATAAGGGAAGAAATGGAGCCTCAGGATATTCATCTATGATCACACAGCTAGTAAGTGGTGGGGCTAGAATTTTAATCCACTTTTGTTCTAAAACCTTGCTGTTAAAGTAACACGATGGAGACCACTTGCATGGCTCTTGCACGCAAGAGTGCTCCATAAATGCCTTTAATTGCTTACTTTTCTGCTTGTTTGCCTGCTTCATGCCTTTATACCCTTTGCCAGAAAACATTTGCACTTCTGGAATTCTTCCAAGAAGTCTTCACAGATTAACTTCATTTTACAATCACCTATTTCTTTCTCCTAAGTTCCCCTGGCAATTTAGTAAAAGTTTTCACCACACTGATGCTAATTTATAATTTATTATCTTAGACATCTTTGTGTAGGTTTTGTTTCATCAATTAAATTAATGTTCTTTAAGATTCTTTGTTCCCTTGCAAAGTTTATCTTGACATTTAGACACAAAATACAATTATGGAGCTAGGAGCTGGGCTCAATATTTTCACAGATGTGATCTTATTTAAGCATCAAAAAAGAAAGAAAGGAAGAAATTCTGTGAGGTATTGTCACCTTAGCCCCACTTTACAAATGCTGAAGTTGAAATTTGGAGATATTAAGTAATTTTCTCAGTGTTTTACAACAACTGGAATGATAATGCAAGTTTGAAGATTCAGATGCCTATTGTTTCCTCAAAGCCTGAGCCCTTCCACTAGTAAATGCTTATAGAACCATGTATTGCTTATAGTACTATGATCTGATTTGACTACAGTATTCTTATATGTAGGTGGTTAAAACACAAACACACATAGAAATTTTAGCAAAACAAAGAGTAGATTTTAACAAAACAGAGATTCTAAGGAAGACCTGTGGAAAACTGAAAACTTGATTTGCTCCTTTGTATACTGATCCAGAACTAGAAAAGTATGATTCAAATCCTTAGTAGCTGTGTGACTCTGAGAATTTCCACTTACCCTTCTGAATTTTAGTTCTTTCTTCTGGAAAAATGGGGAGGTATAATAGCTATGCCTAGTGAAGAAAATATAGGAGAACACTTAAAATGGTGTCTGGAGAAATGTCTATTTAGTTCTTTGGCCCATTGTTTGATTGGGTCATTTATTTTTCTGGAATTGAGCTGCAGGAGTTGCTTGTATATTTTTGAGATTAATCCTTTGTCTGTTGCTTCATTTGCTATTATTTTCTCCCAATCTGAGGGCTGTCTTTTCACCTTACTTATAGTTTCCTTCGTTGTGCAAAAGCTTTTAAGTTTCATTAGGTCCCATTTGTTTATTTTTGCTTTTATTTCCAATATTCTGGGAGGTGGGTCATAGAGGATCCTGCTGTGATTCATGTCGGAGAGTGTTTTGCCTATGTTCTCCTCTAGGAGTTTTATAGTTTCTGGTCTTACATTTAGATCTTTAATCCATTTTGAGTTTATTTTTGTGTATGGTGTAAGAAAGTGTTCTAGTTTCATTCTTTTACAAGTGGTTGACCAGTTTTCCCAGCACCACTTGTTAAAGAGGTTGTCTTTTATACATTGTATATCCTTGCCTCCTTTGTCGAAGATACGGTGTCCATAGGTTCGTGGATTTATCTCTGGGCTTTCTATTCTGTTCCATTGATCTATATTTCTGTCTTTGTGCCAGTACCATACTGTCTTGATGACTGTGGCTTTGTAGTAGAGTCTGAAGTCAGGCAGGTTGATTCCTCCAGTTCCATTCTTCTTTCTCAAGACTGCTTTGGCTATTTGAGGTTTTTTGTATTTCCATACAAATTGTGAAATTATTTGATGTCTAACAAACACATGAAAAGATGCTCAATATCACTCATTATCAGAGAAATGCAAATCAAAACCACAATGAGGTACCATTACACACCAGTCAGGATGGCTGCTATCCAAAAGTCTACAAGCAATAAATGCTGGAGAGGGTGTGGAGAAAAGGGAACCCTCTTACACTGTTGGTGGGAATGCAAACTAGTACAGCCACTATGGAGAACAGTGTGGAGATTTCTTTAAAAACTGGAAATAGAACTGCCATATGACCCAGCAATCCCACTCCTGGGCATACACACTGAGGAAACCAGAACTGAAAGAGACACATGCACCCCAATGTTCATCACAGCACTGTTTATAATAGCCAGGACATGGAAGCAACCTAGATGCCCATCAGCAGACGAATGGATAAGGAAGCTTTGGTACATATACACCATGGAATATTACTCAGCTGTTAAAAAGAATTCATTTGAATCAGTCCTAATGAGATGGATGAAACTGGAGCCCATTATACAGAGTGAAGTAAGCCAGAAAGATAAAGAACATTACAGCATACTAACACATATATATGGAATTTAGAAAGATGGTAATGATAACCCCATATGCAAAACAGAAAAAGAGACACAGATGTACAGAACAGACTTTTGGACTCTGTGGGAGAAGGCGAGGGTGGGATATTTCGAGAGAACAGCATGTGTATTATCTACAGTGAAACAGATCACCAGCCCAGGTGGGATGCATGAGACAAGTGCTCGGGCCTGGTGCACTGGGAAGACCCAGAGGAATCGGGTGGAGAGGGAGGTGGGAGGGGGGATCGGGATGGGGAATACATGTAACTCCATGGCTGCTGATTCATGTCAATGTATGACAAAACCCACTGCAATGTTGTGAAGTAATTAGCCTGCAACTAATAAAAATAAATGAAAAAAAATGGTGTCTGGGAAATAGTAGGTACTCAATAAATAATATTAATTATTATGATTAATATCATAATCATCATTACTAGAACACTTGGAAAGATGACCTCACAGCCATTTAACACAAGAAAGCAGTCTGATAAATGGTCTAAGAAAAATTGATATTTTTAATAGGGTGCTTCAATTACAGGGGATGAACTTGAAAAATTAGGAAGTTAACCTGGGGCTATGACAAACTCTTAGGGCTATGTAGCCCTAAGCAAAGGGCTACATAGGTTGGTATTTTGGGCAAAACTGTTTCATTCATGGAGATGCAATCATGTGGAATAATTTGTCAATTAAGGTGGTCACAGCAAATATTGTTGTCTGTAAAAATGAGTTTTTGCAGCCAGCAAAACATTTTAATGATGTGTGAGCCCAGAGCAAAGGCTGCTGAGACAAAGCTGAGGGGAAAATGAGTCCTGAGGACAAGCATGTTAAAGAGAATGGCCTTTTCCTGTCCAGCAATTCCTTATGTCATTATGATTCATCAGTGGTGTTCTATAAAAGGCAGTTAAATGGCCTCCTTTGGCTGTCAAATAGGAAAATAATTCATCAGTGCAAGTCCATAAATCACTTCTTGGTACTGGGAGAACTTTATATAGCTAGAAGCTCTCCATGATGTGGCACCATGCTCCCACAAGACTACTGAGAAGCACCAGATGCAGAAGCCTACGTGATGAGCTGCATAGGGTCTGCAGGCAGAGAAGGGTGATTCCTTTCTGGGCACATTGCCTTGATCCTCCCTGACTGTTTAGAAAAAAACACTCAATTGTATATCTGGCTTATAGTAATCATTTGATATAGCTGGGTTAGTGTTAGGGTTGGATGAATTCATTTTAATGTTTGGAATCTTTGCGTCAGACTTTACTTGTAGTTTCTGATAATTCTCTTCAACTGTGTTCTGGGAATTTGAGGTGGAAAGGCAGTGATCATAATGTTCAGGGATATGGGGTCAATACCCTGAGTCATTTGCTCAATTTTGAAATTCAGGGCTTCATAGCTTCACTATAAGCTATGGCATAAAAGTTGCATATAAAATAATTGGGCTTGAATTTTTCTGATAAAAGGTGTTTAATATCACAATTAAATATAATCTCTCTTGCTTCTAAAACCAGACATCTGTTAGTATCAATTCCCTTATATATTGTGACAGTAAAATTATCTTCATAATACTATTTAATTTATTTACCTCCTATCTACAATGAGGGCAACTGGTGGCACAGAGAGTAAAGAATACCCCTGCAATGCAGGAGACCTGGGTTCAATTGCTGGGTGGGGAAGATCCCATGGCGGAGGGCACTGGCAACCCACTCCAGTATTCTTGCCTGGAGAATCCCATGGACAGAGAAGCCTGGTGTTAGTCCATAGGGTCGCAGTCAGACACTGAGTGACTGAGCACTCACACTGTCTACAATATGAGGTGAAAGGTTAAAAGGACATTTTGGGGCAAGTGAGAAAGTGTTTATTATCTAACTCCATGATTATTAAGCCTGAATCCACAATCAGTATATTTGATATTTTTTAAACTCCATCAAATTCTCATTGTGCTAAATAAGTAGAAGTGAACTAAAAAGAGAAATGCTCAGCTGTAATTGAGCTTGTAATATATAATGGTGAGACTAAACAAATGAACACATGTATAAGCATATTAATAATTACAATAAGTGATAGAAAGGAAAATAACTGAGAAATAGGTAGGCTCTTACTTTATACAAGATCATTGGGGAAAGTCTTCTTGAAGCAAAATAACTTTTAAGCAGTTCCCTGAAGTTTAAGAAAAAAACATCTAGGTGAAGAGTGGACAAAAAATATTTCAGAGGGAACAGCACATGTTGGCTTTGAGGTGCCAAAGATCCTGCATGCTTAGGAAACAGGGAGAGAGCAGTGTGGTGGGATCACAGGGTTTTGAACAAAATGAGATTGGAAAGGTAGACAAGGACAAAAGAGCATCATGCCATACAGGGTTTTGATCTTTATCTGAAGAGTGGGAGGACACCATTGGATAATTTTAAGTAGAGCAATGTCATATTCATTCTGACTTACATAAAAAAAAAAAAATCTTCCTTTAGATGCTCCATGGATAATAGATGGAAGGAATCAGGGAGACAAGTTAAGAGGCTATTATATCTTCTTTATCATTTCCACTGTTGGTGGACATCTAGGTTGCCTCCATGTCCTGGCTCTTGTAAACAGCACTACAATGAGCATTGCAGTACATGTGTCTTTTTGAATTATGGTTTTCTTTGGGTATATGCCTAGGAGTGGGATTGCTGGGTCACATGGTCATTCTCTTTTTAGTTTTTAAGGAATCTTTATAGTGTTTTCCATGCAGTACATATATACAATGGAATATTACTCAGTAATAGAAAGAAATGAAATCATGTTATTTGCAGAGACATGGATGGATCTAGAGAATGTAATATAGAGGAAAGTAAATCAACTGAAAGTGAAGTCGCTCAGTCTTGTCCGACTCTTTGCGACCCCATGGACCCCACCAGGCTCCTCTGTCCATGGAATTTTTCAGGCAAGAGTACTGGAGTGGATTGTCATTTCCTTCTCCAGAGATTTCCTGACCCAGGGATCAAAGCCGGGTCTCCTGCATTGCAGGCAGACGCTTTACAATCTGAGCCAGCAAGGAAACACAAATATATTAATGCATATATGTGGAATATGAAAAAAAAAATTGGTATAGACAATCTTATTTACAAAGCAGAAATAGAGTCACAGACATAGAGAACAAATGTATGAATACCAAAAGGGAAATGTGGGTGGGATGAATTGGGAGACTGAGATTGACATGCAAATACCATTGATGCATGTATAAAATAGATAACTAATGAGAACCTACTGTATAGCACAGGGATATCTACTCAATGCTCTATGGTGACCTAAATGGAAAGATTATGTAAAACAGAGAGGATATATGTATATGTATAGCTGATTTATTGTGCTATATAGCAGAAACTAAACACAACACTGTTTAGTTGTAAAATATTAATGACTTTTAAAAGGTAAAAAAGAAAGAAAAAATAAAATGAAAAAAAGAGGCTTATTGCAGTATCCAAAAGGAAGATGATGATGGCTTGGACTGGAGTGGTGGTGTAGTAAAATGTAGACAGATTCAAGACATATTACAGAGATAAAAATGATTGGACTTCCTCTTGATGATTCCTAGGTTTTTGGTAAGTAATGCAGTAGATAGTAGTGGTATTTACTGAAATGAGGAAGAGTCAGGAGGCAAGATTCAAGAGTTGTTTTGATGTTGTTATTCAGTCACTGAGTCCTGTTGGACTCTTTGCAAACCCATGGACTGCAGCATGCCAGGCTCCTCTGTCTTCCACTGTTTCCTGGACTTTCCTCAAATTCATGTCCATTGAGTCAGTGATTCTATCTAACCATCTCATCCTCCGCGCCCTCTTTGCCTTTGATCTTTCCCAGCATCAGGGTCTTTTCCAATGAGTTGGCTCTTCACATCAGGTGGCAAAGAATTAAAGCTTCAGCACCAGTCTTTCCAATGAATATTTAGGGTTGATTTCCTTTAGGATTGACTGGTTTGATCATGCGGTCCAAGGACTCTCAAGAGTCTTCTCCAGCACCACAATTCAAAAGCATCAATTCTTCAGCACTCATCCTTCTTTATGGTCCAACTCTCACATCCGTAAATGATTACTGGAAAGACCATAGCCTCAACTATATGTACCTTTGTTGCAAAGTGATGTCTCTGTTTTTTAATATGCTGTCTAGATTTGTCATAGCTTTCCTTCCAAGGAGCAAGTGTCTTTTCATTTCATGGATGCAGTCAACATCCACAGTGATTTTGCTGCCCAAGGGAAAAACTATGTCACTGCTTCCACTTTTTCCCCTTCTATTTGCCATGAAGTGATGGAACCAGATGCTGTGATCTTAGTTATTTGAATGTTGAAGCATTAAGCCATCTTTTTCAGTTTTGTCTTTTACCCTCATCAAGAGACTCTTTAGTTCCTCTTCATTTCTTCCCATTAGAGTGGTATCATCTCCATATCTGAGGTTGTTGATATTTCTCCCAGCAATCTTGATTCTAGCTTGTTATTCATCCAGACTGACATTTTGCATGATGTACTCTTCATATAAGTTAAATAAGTAGAGTGATGATGCACAGCCTTGTACTCCTTCTGTTCTCTTTTGGCCATTTTTTATTTGAGATACCCATTCGACATCCTGGTGGAGATGTTGAGTAGGCAGTTAGATATGTAACTTCTGCATTCAAGGAGAGATCTGAGATAGAGATATAAATTTTTGAGCTGTCTGCCTGGTATATAGGGTAGAATACAATGAAGTACTAAATTGTGTGGGGCAACTGATGATGATGATAGAAGAGTAATGAAAACTGCCCCTCCTAGGCCCTATGTTACATATTTTCTCCAGAATCAGGGCAGGATAAGAAAGTTATTTGCCATGGTTTATTCAGACCTCATCAAATTGTTAAATATCAAGCATGATGTTTGTACTTGTATTTTTGCTGATATGTAGGGATGACATCCTGTATTTAGATGACATTTGAATCTTTCAGAGCTAGCAGAATATAACTAGTGCCATAATAGCTATGGTCACTATTTATTATATATAAATAAATTTAAATAAAAAATAAATAAGGATAGAAAAGAGCAACTAAAAAAATTGACACTTAAGCTTGTTGGCCTTTCTGAAGGTGATTGTCTGCCTAGACCAGCAACTACCTTTATAACTTTTTTATATCTTGCTCTGAATTCTTAGTTTCATGTTTACTTCCAACAGGATGATAGTTCCCTAAGTGCAGTAAAATGAAAGGAGCATAGAACCTGGTATATAGTTGATTCATAATAAATGATAGCTATTATGATATAATTTTCATCACTTCATTGAATGATAATGTCACAGAAGCCCTATGAAGTAGATGTATTTTACTGGTAAGGAAATCAAAAGGGCTTCCCTGGTGACTCAATGGTAAAGAATCTGCCTGCTAATGTAGGAGACTCAGGTTCAATCCTTGGGTCAAGAAGATCCCCTCGAGGAAGAAATGGCAACCCACAGCAGTATTCTTGCCTGGGAAATCCATGGACAGAGGAACCTGATGGGCTACAGTCCATGGGGTAACAAAGAACCAGACAGGACTTAACGGCTGAACAGCAACAACAATGGAAATCAAAACTCTGAAGTTAAGGAAGTTTCCCAAGGTCATACAGCTATTAAGGGACTAATTTGGAATTAAAGGCCAATTTATTCTACTTTCTAAGCCTATCATCCATACATTCTCAAGTTGAAGCCAGGAGACTGCCATAGAGAACAGTGGGAGGTAAAGGTTTGATAAAGTTGAGTTGGTTACTAGAGGACCTTCAGTGCCAGAGATAATAACTCCTATTCTTGGACTGTTTGTGAGTATGCACAATGGAGGAGCTATGATTTTTGCCTCACTGATAAACAGGGTCCAGCATTTGGATAATAAGTACCTGTTTCCAAACTAAAGTCCCTCACAATTCTGCATAAACCCTGCTCATTAGCCTGTGCCTTTTGGAACCTAGAAAGTTTGCCTTCCTTTGTGCTTTCTAGTGTACACACCTTTCCTTCTTGTATTTCCTCATTTTAACTCAATTCAATTTAAAGAATGTTTTCCTGAGTCTCTCTTCTCTGGAAAGACACTATACTAATTGCTGTTACATTGGTTATTGGGAGCATGCAGGTACATCATACCAACTGGCCCATGTCAATATGGGGATTGGGAGGACTGAAAGATATGGCAGAGATAGCCAACATAACTTCTTTAGAGTTCTGCAAAAGACAGCATGCATTTATACTGCCCCATAAACAAAATATTCTTTAATTCTTGGAGGCTTCTTTTTCAGTTGTTTGATTTCTACTCACTTGGAATTCTAGCTGCACAGACTTTTGATTTATCCAGTAACATTTGTGAAGTAAAAGTAGCTTCAGGAGGGGATAAAAGCTAGAAGTGACTTCAATAAGAATATAATCTGATCCCCTCATCTTTTTATATGAGGTGGTAGAACCCAGAGATGTTAATTTATGTACCCTAAAGACATAGTTTGGGAGTAGATAAGCTGAGACTTATTCTAATAAAATGCTTCTTTCTACCACTTTCTGCTGTTCCACAGGACCTTTCTAGCTTGGTCTTAAGACTTGCCTCTGAGGCTTTTTTATGCCCAATTTAATCAATATCTTCATTATAATTGAAATATTTAAGTCAGATTGATGTAAAGTCTTCAGAGAGTTTCTGCTGATCTGGTTTATAAAAGTTATTCAAGCAAAACTGGAAATAAATGGGGTTTTTGATATTTTCCAGAAGCCATTAGCTTATTTTCTTCACTAACTCTCAGAAAGTATGCTACAAGAGGATAATTTTCGAACTAGTCCTAACGAACTCCATGTTTATCCCTTTTTGGTTGGTACACAAATCAGTTTTGTACTCTAAAGACTGTTTGATCCTGAAAATATGCGCCCTTCCTTCCTTAGGGATTATGTGCATTCCAAAATCACCTCATGAACTATGTCATGAACATTGCAGTCTATTAGCAGGGAAATACCAGGAAGCAGAATTGAGAAAACCACCCCCAGCAGTCTCCCTTGCTCTAGAGAAAGTATGGTGAGTGGAAAGAGCATAGGATTTAAAGTCAGAAAGATTTGGTTTCCAATTCTTTCTTTACCAGTAACTTGCTGAGTGAGCCTGGACAAGTTATTATACTTCTCTAAGACTGCATTTCTACACCTATTTGTATACCTTTACCTTGCAGAATTCTTGGGAGAATTTGAGATAACAGAGTAAATGATACCTATTTCTATCATTGCTGTTGTCATGATTATTATTTACTGATCCTGTGATCATTACTACTAGTACAAGTACTACCACTGATACTACTATTACTATCACTGACTTACTTAGGAGGCTGCAAAGGAGTCGTCCCTGGTGGCTCAGATGGTAAAGAATCTGCCTGCAATGGAGGAGACCTGGGTTGAATCCCTGGGTTAGGAAGATCACCTGGAGAAGGAAATGGTTACACACTCCAATGTTCTTGCCTGAAGAATCCTACAGAGGGGCCTAGTGGTCTATCATCCATGGGGTTGCAAAGAGTCGAACACAAATGAGCATGCATGCACCCCCACACACCCTTGCATATAGTATTTTGGCAGATGGAATCAGCTGAAGAGCAGAAAAAAAAACTTGACACAATGTAGAACACAGCAGCTTCTAATAATACATTAAAAGTCAGAAATTTCAAATAGCCTACTCAATAAAATCAGTAATTTAGTTGAGTTATAGATAATACAACTTTATGCATTGTTGGTCCTTTATTGGACCGGAACCTGGTGGTCCGGAGTTGATGATGAGAGAGTGAAAGAAGAGGCTAATATTCCCTGGGTTACACAGCCGGCTTTCGTGCTCCAGGGAATCAGACAGAAATAAAGAAAGAGAGAGAGAGAGAGAGAGAGAGGGACCCAAGCTCTGATGGAGCAAAGGTGTTTTAATCAACATGGTGTGGGCATATATACTGTCTTACAAGGTAGTTATTCTCAGCAAAGATAAAGGTTAAAATTCCAAACTTACAAAACATAAGATGATCCCTATCAAAGAGAGAGAGTTGTAAACAATCACTTTTTACCGTATGGTTCATAAAAAGGAAGAGGGTACTTATTACCATAAGAGAAACTAACGAAGGAAATGCCTGGATTCCTCAGCCCCAGGAAAGGTGTGCCTCTCCTCTTAATTTCTGAATATTCAGGAATTAATAAGGTCTAGTCACCCTGCTTATTTAACTTATATGCAGAGTACATCATGAGAAATGCTGGGCTGGAGGAAGCACAAGCTGGAATCAAGATTGCCGGGAGAAATATCAATAACCTCAGATATGCAGATGACACCACCCTTATGGTAGAAAGTGAAGAGGAACTAAAAAGCCTCTTGATGAAAGTGAAAGGGGAGAGTGAAAAAGTTGGTTTAAAGGTTAACATTCAGAAAACTAAGATCATGGCATCTGGTCCCATCACCTCATGGGAAATAGATGGGAAGACAGTGGAAACAGTGCCAGATTTTATTTGCGGGGTCTCCAAAATCAGTGCAGATGGTGACTGCAGCCATGAAATTAAAAGACGCTTACTCCTTGGAAGGAAAGTTATGACCAACCTAGATAGCATATTAAAAAGCAGAGGCCAACAAAGGTCCATCTGGTCAAGGTTATGGTTTTTCCAGTGGTCAGGTATGGATGTGAGAGTTGGACTGTGAAGAAAGCTGAGCGCTGAAAAATTGATGCTTTTGAACTGTGGTGTTGGAGAAGACTCTTGAGAGTCCCTTGGACTGCAAGGAGATCCAACCAGTCCATCCTAAAGGAGATCAGTCCTGGGTGTTCATTGGAAGGACAGATGCTGAGGCTGAAACTCCAGTACTTTGGCCACCTGATGTGAAGAGCTGACTCATTTGAAAAGACCCTGATGCTGGGAGGGATTGGGGGCGGGAGGAGAAGAGGACGACAGAGGATGAGATGGCTGGATGGTATCACTGACTCGATGGGCATGAGTTTGAGTAAACTCCGGGAGTTGGTGATGGACAGGGAGGCCTGGCATGCTGCGATTCATGGGATCTCAAAGAGTCGGACACGACTGAGTGACTGAACTGAACTGAACTGAGAGGATTCCTGACTGTTCCAAAACGGCACAGAGGAAGCCTCCTGTTAAACGCTTCCTGAGAGTGCATCGAACTTGGACTGGTGATCTATTTCATATATGGTAATATACATGTTTCAATGCTATTCTCTCACGTCATCCCACTCTCTCTTTCTCTCACAGAGTCCAAAAGTCTGTTCTTTATATCTGTGTCTCTTTTGCTGTCTCGCATATAGGGTAGTCGTTACCATCTTTCTAAATTCCATATATATATATTTGTGTGTGTTAATATACTGTATTGGTGTTTTTCTTTCACCATAATATTGTAAATTAATTAGCCTTCAATTAAAATAAATAAATTAATTGGAAAAAACAAAAAAAAAATACATCTTTCTAAATAAAATTGTTAGAAAAATAACCCTCTCATTAAACTAGCCAGTAAGTTCCCTCAGAATAGGAGCTATCTATCTTGCTCCTTTGCATTCCTATCTCCGTAGCATGGTGCTTGACACAGAGTGATGAAAGAATATTTGTTGAATAAGTGATAGAAATTTCTAAAAGTATGTATTCGTTAGTTTATTGTTGTTTCTGAATAGCTGTGTGTTTTTTTTTTAACTTAAAATATATCTGAAATCCTACTATACAACAGTGCAAAGCTCTGGGAATGCAGTGGGGAGCAAAGTCATACATGGTTATTACCTTTAAGAGCTTCAAATCTAGTGGGAGAAACACACCTTACACAAACGAAATAAGTATAAAGCTTTAATTGTGAAACTGGTATGAAGGAGAGAGGTACATGTGCTAAAAGAGCATGTATTAGTGGGATGTGAGCTAGTCAGAGAGTGCAGGAATGACTTCTTAGATGAAATAAAAGTTAAGGAGAGATACAGAATGTAAATGGGCATTAGCTAGGATAGAAAGAAAGGGTGTTTTTGGCAAAAGCATCAGCATGTGCAGGTGTGTTCTGTAGAGAGATCATGGTAAGTATCAGTGGCTAAAATAAGTTCAAATGCAGCTGGCTGGAGTGAAGTGAGGGAGGAAGACACTAAAACAAGCTATGGCTAAAGTAGTAGTTAGGGGACATTCTGGGGCCTTTATGGCACACTAAAGATTGCCTCTTTAGTGTCAATCTTTAAGTGCAATGCCTCCCACCAAATGATTTCAGTATAGAGAATGGATTGGAGGGGAGCCAGAATAGATGGGATTACTCTAGTCGAGGCTAGAAGTGATTGTAACCTAGACTAGGGTGGAAGTTGTGCCTATGGAGAGAAGTAAATGGACTTGAAGGACTAGTTAGAACATAAAATCAACAGAACTTGATGATGGATTAGATATGGAGTATTAGAGCAATAAACAGGTGTTTCTTAAGTAATGCTTAGGCTTCTTGCTTGTTCAGCTGAATGAATTATGGTTCCTTTATAGTGAGAGGTCCAGGTATGACAGAGTTTATTCAATCACAGATTTTCCTATATGCTACTATGTGCCGGGTGTCATGATAGATGTAGGAGATTCAGAGATAAATTATTGTGCTTATCTTCAAGAATCTCACAATCTAGTTGGGGAGAGATTCACAAACTTAGCAGGTAGTTATAGTGAGTGTAACAGTGCAACATGTAACAGTTCATGGGATTCTGATGAGGGTGAATGAAAAGAGTGAAAAAGTTGGCTTAAAACTCAACATTCAAAAAACTAAGATCATGGCATCCAGTCCTATCACTTCATGGCAGATATATGGGGGGAAAGTGAAAACAGTGACAGATTTTATTTTCTTGGGCTCCAAAACACTGTGGATGGTGACTGCAGCCATGGGATTAAAAGACCCTTGCTCCTTGGAAGGAAAGCTATGACAAATCTAGACAGTGTATTAGAAAGCAAAGACATCACTTTGCTAACAAAGGTCCATATAGTCAAAGCTATGTTTTTCCCAGCAGTCATGTAAGGATGTGAGAGTTGGACCATAATGAAGGCTGAGTGCTGAGGAATTTATTCTCTCAAACTGTGGTGCTGGAGAGTCCCTTGGACTGCAAGGAGATCAAACCAGTCAATCCTAAAGGAAATCAGTCCTGAATATTCATTGGAAGGACTGGTGCTGAAGCTGAAGCTCCAATACTTTGGACACCTGATATGAAGAGCCAACTCATTGGAAAAGACCCTGATTCTTAGAAAGATTGAAGGCAAAAGAAGAGGGTGGCAGAGAATGAGATGGTTAGATAGCATCACTGACCCAATGAACTTGAGTTTGAGCAAACTCTGGGAGATAATGAAGGACAGGGAAGCCTAGTGTGCCACAATCCATGAGGTCACAAGGAGTCAGACATGACTTAGTTACTGAACAACAACAGTGGACTAAATATCTGATAAAAGTCTGCCAAGGGTTCTGTGGAAGCCTAGAAGAAGGGATATGCCTAGACATTGGACACAGTTGGTGAAATAATGTTGGAGGAAGCCAAGAAAATGAGGGGTCACTATGGAGTTAGGTCATTTTGGATTTTATATGCACTCTTTTGTTGGACATATTCACTAAACATTAAGCTTTGAAAGGAAAAGATACCATTTCCCCCTGTTCTCCTTCTCTGTCTTCTGCTCAATACACTAAGCAACCTGGCTGTATATTCCATGACTGTGAGTCAAGAGGCAATTTCTAGTGTCACTGACTGATTTGTCAATTTCTGGCAGACTATTAAGTGTTCTTCTCTCATTACAAGATACAACAGGCACCTGAAAAGTGCTGTGTAAATCAAATTGGGGTAAATTAAACCTTGCTTTAAATAACCTGAATAGTTTGCTATTTACTTTTATAAATTAAAACATCATTTTCTAATTTTCTTCCATATACTTCTATTTAATTCTTCAACTTTGCTTAAGGCAGCACCTATTTTTGGATTTACTTAAGTTTTATTTAAATAATGTCTAAGTAGCTTTTTCTTACATTCATTTATTTTGACATCAACTTTGTGGTAGTTTATATTTAATAAAATATACCTGTTAATGAGTTTTGACAATTGCCTGCACCTATGTAACCCTGAAAATTGTGGTTAATCCCTTTCACTCCTGGTTCCAGGAAGCCATCTATCTACTCTTTGTCACGTGATCAATTTTGATGTGGTTCTCACATTTCATGGCATCTACTGAATATGGGGATGGCTGGCTACCCACTTCAGTATTCTTACCTGGAGAATTCTGTGGACAGAGAAGCTTAACACACTACAGTCCATGGGGTCACAAAGACTTGGACACTACTGAGCGACTAACACACAACACAACAGTGAATATTGTTTTGAGCATATACTGGGGGGAGCCATTCCTCTTTTATTTACTTCAAGTTAGAATTCTTATATCCTAACCTATGACTATATAGTAATGACAACAGAGGCTAGGGAAAAATGGTGATCACATAATGCTTGTTTTAGCATGCATCTTGGGATTGTGGTGATAGTACTTAAAGAAGGAATTTTGCAAAAGATAATCTGTGTGTGTGTGTGGGGGGGGTGCTGGCTACAAAATAGTGTGCCTTCATCACAGGCTCTCAGTCATTTCCACCCAAATTAAGTTACCATTAGGGATTTGTACTGTCTTTTTCTTTTTGTTAAAACTATCATTTTTTAACCTTAATAGGCAAAAGGTAGTTTATTGCAGTGGGTACAGGATTTCCCAAACAGACTAGAGTTTAAATCCTTGTCCTACCCTCTGCCAGCTATATGAACCTGAAATAAGGCACCTAGCTTTTCTGAGCCTCAGTTACTCCCATCTGTAAAGTGGGAATAATAATGTATTCTTTATAGGATAATCATGAGGATTAAAAGTGATATTGCATAAAAAGTCTGCCTAGCACAGAAAAATCATTAATGAATGCAGGTCCTTCTAGTCCCAACTTAGAGGATATAAGTAATAATTTACTAAATATATAATTTTCCTGAGAGTGTACTAAGGAGGCTTGAGCTGATTCAGTAGAAGGTTAACTTATAAGCTAATAGGTTGATGACACTGGAAGAAATTTCAGTCTAAAACTCTCATTTGATTGAAGAGCACAAGAATTTAGAGGGTGGAAGTGACTCACTTGATGTTAACAGCCAGTGTGTTCATTATTAATACATTCAGTTCAGTTCAGTTGCTCAGTCATGTCCGACTCTTTGCAACCCCATGGACTGCAGCACACCAGGTCTCCCTGTCCATCACCAAATCCCAGAGTTCACTCAAACTCATGTCCATTGAGTCAGTGATGCCCTCCAACCATCTCATTCTCTGTCATCCCCTTCTTTTCCCACCTTCAATCTTTCCCAGCATCAGGGTCTTTTTCAATGAGTCACTTTTTCTCATCAGGTGACCAAACTATTGGAGCTTCAGCTTCAACATCAGTCCTTCCAATGAATATGCAGGACTTATTTCCCTTAGGACGGATGGGTTGGATCTCCTTGCAGTCCAACGGACTCTCAAGAGTCTTCTCCAACACCACAGTTCAAAAGCATCAATTCTTCGGTGCTCAGCTTTCTTTATAGTCCAAATCTCACATCCATACATAACTACTAGAAAAAAAACATAGCCTTGACTAGACAGAACTTTGTTGGCAAAGTAATGTCTGTGCTTTTTAATATGCTATCCAGGTTGGTCATAACTTTTCTTCCAAGGAGTAAGTGTCTTTTAATTTCATGGCTGCAGTCACCATCTGCAGTGATTTTGGAGCCCAAAAAATAAAGTCTGCCACTGTTTCCCCTGTTGCCCCATCTATTCGCCATGAAGTGATGGGACCGGATGTCATGATCTAAGTTTTCTGAATGTTGAGCTTTAAGCCAACTTTTTCACTCTCCTCTTTCATCAAGAGGTTCTTTAGTTCTTCTTCACTTTCTGCCATAAGGGTGGTGTCATCTGCATATCTGAGGTTATTGATATTTCTCCTGGAAATATTGATTCCAGTTTGTGCTTCATCCAGCCCAGTATTTCTCATGATGTACTCTGCATATAAGTTAAATAAGCAGGGTGACAATATACAGCCTTGACATACTCCTTTTCCTATTTGGAATCAGTCTGTTGTTCCATGTCCAGTTCTAACTGTTGCTTCCTGACCTGCACACAGGTTTCTCAAGAGGCAGGTCAGGTGGTTTCGTATTCCCATCTCTTTCAGAATTTTCCACAGTTTATTGTGATCCACACAGTCAAAGGCTTTGGCATAGTCAATAAAGCAGAAATAGATGTTTTTCTGGAACTCTCTTGCTTTTTCGATGATCCATCGGATGTTGGCAATTTGATCTCTGGTTCCTCTGCCTTTTCTAAAACCAGCTTGGACATCTGGAAGTTCATGGTTCACCTATTACTGAAGCCTGGCTTGGAGAATTTTAAGCATCACTTTACTAGTGTGTGAGATGGGTGCAATTGTGTGGTAGTTTGAGCATTCTTTGGGATTGCCTTTCTTAGGGATTGGAATGAAAACTGACCTTTTCCAGTCCTGTGGCCACTGCTGAGTTTTCCAAATTTGTTGACATAGTGAGTACAGCACTTTTGCAGCATCATCTTTTAGGATTTAAATAGCTCAACTGGAATTCTATCATCTCCACTAGCTTTGTTCTTAGTGATGTTTCCTAAGGCCCACTTGACTTCACCTTCCAGAATGTCTGCGTCTAAGTGAGCGATTACACCATGATGATTATCTGGGTAATGAAGACCTGTTTTGTATAGCTCTTCTGTGTATTCTTGCTACCTCTTCTTAATATCTTCTGCTTCTGTTAGTTCCCTACCTTTTCTGTCCTTTATTGTGCCCATCTCTGCATGAAATATTCCCTTTGTATATCTAATTTTCTTGAAGAGAGCTCTAGTCTTTCCCGTTCTATTGTTTTCCCCTATTTCTTTGCACTGATCGCTGAGGAAGGCTTTCTTATCTCTCCTTGCTATTCTTTGGATCTCAGTGTTCAAATGGGTTTATCTTTCCTTTTCTCCTTTGCTTTTCACTTCTATTATTTTCACAGCTATTTGTAAAGTGTCCTCAGACAGCCATTTTACTTGTTTGCATTTCTTTTCCTCGGGGATGGTCTTGATCCTTGCCTCCTGTACAATGTCACGAACCTTCATCCATAGTTCTTCAGGCACTCTGTCTATCAGATATAATCCCTTGAATCTATTTCTCACTTCCACTGTATAATTGTATGGGATTTGATTTAGGTTGTACCTAAATGGTCTAGTGAGTTTCCCTACTTTCTTCAATTTAAGTCTGAATTTGGCCATAAGGAGTTCATTATCTGAGCCACAGCCACTTCCTGGTCTTGTTTCTGCTGACTGTATAGAGCTTCTCCATCTTTGGCTGCAAAGAATATAATCAACCTGATTTTGGTATTGTCTATCTGGTGATGTCCATGTGTAGATTCTTCTCTTGTGTTGTTGGAAGAGGCTATTTGTTATGACCAGTGTGTTCTCTTGGAAAAACTCTATTAACATTTGCCCTGCTTCATTTTGTACTCCAAGGCCTGATTTGCTTGTTACTCCAGATGTTTCTTGACTTCCTATTTTGCATTCCAGTCCCCTATAATGAAAAGGACATCTTTTTGGGGTGTTAGTTCTCGAAGGTCTTGTAGGTCTTCATAGAACCGTTCAACTTCAGCTTCTTCAGCATTACTAGTAGGGACATAGACTCGGATTACTGTGATATTGAATGGTTTTTCTTGGAAATGAACAGAGATCATTCTGTCATTTTTGAGATTGCATCCAAATCCTGCATTTTGGACTCTTTTGTTGACTATGATGGCTACTCCATTTCTTCTAAGGAATTCTTGCCCACAGTATAGGTATAATGATCCTCTGAGTTAAATTCACCCATCCAGTGCATTTTAGTTTGCTGATTCCTAAAATGTTGATGTTCACTCTGGCCATCTCCTCTTTGACCACTTTTAATTTGTCTAGACTCATGGACTTAACGTTCCAGGTTGCTATGCAATATTGCTCTTTACCGCATCAGACTTTGCTTTTATCACCAGTCACATCCACAACTGGGTGTTGATTCTGCTTTGGCTCTGTCTCTTCATTCATTCTGTAGTTATTTATCCACTGATCTCCAGTAGTGTATTGGCCACCTACCGACCTGAGGAGTTCATCTTTCAGTGTCCTATCTTTTTCACTTTTCACACTGTTCATGGGGTTGTCAAGGCAAGAATACTGAAGTGGTTTTCCATTCCCTTCTCCAGTGGACCACAGTTTTTCAGAACTCTCCACCATGACCTGTCCATCTTGGGTGGCCATACATGGCATGGCTCATAGTTTCATTGAATTAGACAAGGTTGTGGTCCATGAGATCAGATTGTTTAGTTTCACCCATTCAGTAAACAAATATTTATCAAGCATATACTATATTCTTGGAATTATTCTAAGGGATGAAGATTTAGCAGTGACAAAAATCCCCAACTATCATGGAATGGTTTCAATGGAAGAAGATAGAATGATTTAAAATAAAGGAATGAATGAGTAGTGTGTGTGTGTGTGTATGAGAGTGAGAAAGAGGGAGGGAGAGAGAGGTATGCTGTGGAGAAAAATAAAGCAAAATAGTAGAGAATTTTGAGTGTATTATACAAATAGTCCCTGCAAACATCATTTATATGGTTGCATTTTAACAGAGACCTGGCAGAAGCAGGGAGTTTATCATGTTGATATCTTAGGAATGATTATTTTAGGCAGAGGGACAGCAAATACAAAGGCCCTGGGTGGGAGGGCTGGCTTCACTGAACAATAAGGAGGCCAGAGTGGTTGGAACACAGTGAGCAATGGAGTATTAGAGGGAAATTAGATGTTAATGTCTTTAGGAGGTTGTAGGGTCAGATCGTAGGCAGTTGTAAGGATTTTGAATTTTACTCACAGATGGAAAGCCATTTTAGGGTTTTGAGTAGAGTTTGGTATGGTATGGCATATTTTACCAGATGCATTCTGGACCCTTGGTGGAACTCACACTGATAGGGCAAGGACTGGAGCAGAGAGACCAAATCAGAGCCCATTGCTATAGTCCAGATGGAAGATGATGTTGGCTTGAACTAGAGTGTTAGCAGCAAGGCAAATCAAAAGTGATAGACTTCCGGTTATATTTTGAAGGTAGAGCTGACTTACTTTTGGTTCTATTGGTGGGGTGTGAGAGAAAGAGACAAGTCACAGATGATTCCAGATTTCTTGGCCTGTGTAACTAAGAGTGGAGTTGCTGCTTATTGAGATAGGAAAGACTAGGGTTCAGGTGTTTGGTTTTGTACATGTTTAATTTGAGACATCTCTTAGGTATCTGAGTGGAGATGTTGGGCAGGCAGTTGAGTATGTGAGTTGAAGGGAGTTCAACACAGAGAAATCAATTTGGGAGCACATCAATGGTAAGCAAATTCATGAGATCATTGAGGAATGTAGTTAGATAATGGAAGTTCACGTTCTGAACTATAAATACGTGTCAGCATTAGAGGCTAGGGATACAAGAGGGAAACTGTACTAAATTCATTGATTACCTCTAGTAATTTTCTGGTGATATCTTTAGGGTTTTCTATGTAGTGGATCATGTTATCTGCAAACAGTGAGCATTTTACTTCTACTTTTCTAATCTGGATTCCTTTTACTTCTTTTTCTTCTCTGATTTTTGTGGCTAGGACTTCCAAAACTATGTTGAATAGCAGTGGAGAGAGTGGGCATGCTTGTCTTGTTCCTGATTTTAGAGGAGATGTTTTCAGTTTTTCACCTTTGAGGATAATGTTTGCTGTGGGTTTGCCATATATGGCTTTTATTATGTTGAGGTATGTTCCTTCTATGCCTGTTTTCTGGAAAGAAAAGCAGGCATAGAACTATAAATACATACAAAAAAGGGGTTTTTATCATAAATGGGTGTTAAATTTCATCAAAGGCTTTCTTTGCATCTATTGAGATAATCATATGATTTTATCTTTCAATTTGTTAATATGGTGTATCACATTGATTGATTTGTGAGTATTGAAGAATCCTTGCATTCCCGGGATAAAGCCCACTTGGTCATGATGTATGATATTTTTAATATGTTGTTGAATTCTGTTTTCTAGAATTTGGTTAAAGATTTTTCATCTATGTTCATCAGTGATATTGGCCTGTAGTTTTCTTTTTTGTAGCATCTCTGTCTGGTTTTGGTATTAGGGTGATGGTGGCCTCATAGAATGAGTTTGGCAGTTTGCCTTCGTCTGCAATTTTCTGGAAAAGCTTGAATAAGATAGATGTTAGCTCTTCTCTAAATTTTTGGTAGAATTCACCTGTGAAGCCATCTGGTCCTGGGCTTTTGTTTGTTGGAAGATTTTAATTACAGATTTGATTTCTGTTCTTATAATGTGTCTGTTAAGATTTTCTATTTCATCATGGCTCAGTTTTAGAAGTTATACTTTTTAAAAAATTTGTCCATTTCTTCCAAGTTGTCCATTTTATTGGCATATAGTTATTCATAGTAGTCTCTTATGGTCTTTGGTATTTCTATGTTGTCTGTTGTGATTTATCCATTTTCATTTCAATTTTATTGATTTGATTATTCTCCCTTTTTTGCTTGATGAGTGTGGCTAATGTTTTGTCTATTTTATTTATCTTCTCAAAGAACCAGCTTTTAGTTTTGTTGATCTTTGCTATTGTCTCCTTTATTTATTTTTCATTTATTTCTGCCCTAATTTTTATGATTTCTTTCCTTCTAGTAAATCCCTTGCATTCCTATACACTAACAATGAAAAAACAGAAAGAGAAATTAAGGAAATAATCTCACTCACCATTGCAATGAAAAGAATAAGATACTTAGGAATAAATTTACCCAAAGAAAAAATAGACAAATATATATATAAAACTATACAAAACTGATGAAAGAAATCAAAGATGACACAAAGAGATGCAGAAATATACCATGTTCGTGGATTGGAATAATCAATATAATGAAAGTGAATATACTTCCCAAAGCAATCTATAGATTCAATGCAATCCCTACCAAGTTACCAATGGTATTTTTCACAGAACTAAAACAAATAATTTCATAGTTTGTATGGAAACACAAAAAATCCTTGAATAGCCAAAGCAATCTTGAGAAAGAAGAATGGAACTGGAGGAATCAACCTGCCTGACTTCAGACTGTACTACAAAGCTACAGTCATCAAGACAGTATGGTACTGGAACAAAGACAGAAATATAGATCAATGGAACAAAATAGAAAGCCCAGAGATAAATCCATGCACCTATGGGCACCTTATCTTTGACAAAGGAAGCAAAAATATACAATGGAGAAAAGACAATTTCTTTAACAAGTGGTGCTAGGGAAATTCGTGAACCATGTGTGAAAGAATGAAACTAGAACACTTTCTCACACCATACACAAAAATAAACTCAAAATGGATTAAAGATCTAAACCATAAACTTTAAAACTCTTAGAGGAAAACAGGCAGAACACTCTCTGACATAAATCACAGCAAGATCCTCTATGATGCACCCTCCCAGAGTAATGTAAATAAAAACAAAAATAAATAAATGGGGCCTAATTAAACTTTTTAAACTTTTGCACAACGAAGGAAATTATAAGCAAGGTGAAAAGGCAGCATTCAGAATGGGAGAAAATAGCAAATGAAACAACTGACAAAGAATTAATCTCCAAAATATACAAGCAGCTCATGCAGCTCAATACCAGAAAAATGAAAAACCCAATCCAAAAGTGGGCCAAATAAGTAAACAGACATTTCTCCAAAGAAGATATACAGATGGCTAATAAACACATTAAAAGATGCTCAACATCACTCATTATTAGGGAATTGCAAATCAAAACCACAATGAGGTTTCATCTCACTCCAGTCAGAATGGCTGCCATCAAAAGTCTACAAACAATAAATGCTGTAGAGTATGTGGAAAAAAGAGAACCCTCCTATACTTCTGATGGGAATGCAAGCTGCTAGAGCCACTATGGAGAACCATGCGGAGAGTCCTTTAAAAAGTAGAAATAGAACTGCCATATGACCCAGCAGTCCCACTGCTGGGCATAAACACCAAGGAAACCAGAACTGAAAGAAACATATGTACTCCCAATGTTCACTGCAGCACTGTTTACAATAGCTAGGACATGGAAGCAACCTAGATGTCCATCAGCAGGCAAATGGATAAGGAAGTTGTGATACATATACAAAATTGCATATTACTCAACTATAAAAAAATGCATTTGAGTCAATTCTAATGAGGTGGGCAAAACTGGAGCCTATTTTGCAGAGTGAAGTAAGTCAGAAAGAGAAACACCTATACAGTATTCAGTACAGTTCAGTTCAGTCACTCAGTCATGTCCGACTCTTTGTGACCCCATTAACTGCAGCACGCCAGGCCTCCCTGTCCATCACCAACTCCTAGAGTTCACCCAAACCCATGTCCATTGAGTCGGTGATGCCATTCAACCATCTCATCCTCTGTTGTCCCCTTATTCTCCTGCCCTCAATCTTTCCCAGCATCAGAGTCTTTTCCAGTGAGTCAGCTTTTCGTATCAGGTGGCCAAAGTATTGGAGTATAGTAACACATATATATGGAATTTACAAAGAAGGTAATGACGACCCTATATACAAGACAGCAAAAGAGACACAGATGTAAAGAGCAGACTTTTGCACTATGTGGGATAAGGGGAGGGTGAGATGATTTGAGAGAATAGCATTTAAGCATGTATATTACCATATGTAAAATAGATGACCAGTGCAAGTTCAATGCATGAAGCAGGGCACTCAAGGCGGGTGCTCTGGGACAACCCAGGGGGATGGGGTTGGGGGGGAGGTAGGAGTTGGATTCAGGATGGGGAGACACATAAGTGCCCATGAGTGATTCATATCAATGTATGGCAATAACCACCACAATATTGTAAATAAATTATCCTCCAATTAAAACAAATTAATTTTAAAAAAATGAAACTGCTTTGAGGGGGGAAAAAGTAGGGAAACTGTAGAGGAGATTGAAGAGGAGCATCCAGTGAAGCAAGAGGAAAACCAAGAGGGATTAAGTGAAGATATTGAATCAAGAAAGGTGAGGACTGTGTTGAATGCTGTTGACTGGTCGTGTAAGGTAGAGATCAGAACTGACCTTTTGATTTGGGAACATGGCTGTTGCTAGTTGTCAAGAATCATCAGTCCTTACATGTATTTTCCTTTCTCTATACCACATGGTCTTCCCATGTTCTTGTCCTTGAGAGTAATTTTTTCATTCCTTTTTACCATTACTTAAGAAGATCCTGTTGTGTGCTGGGCATTGTTCTGTTGTGTGCCAGGTGCTAAAACCCAAAGACAAATAAACTTTGATCGCTGTTCCCAGGAAATCTATCATATAATAAATAAATGAGATGAGTTAAAAATGATAATATGGCATGTTTAGGGCTGTAGTAGAAATGTGAACAAAATATTATGGGAACCCCAAAATTCATCTTGGGTGGAGGTGGAGCATGGTGAAAGGATTTTCAAAGGGAGTGACTTTTGACAAAGAACATTCAATGATGAGTAAAGGTCCAGTAACAATAAACAAAATTTACCCAGTTTAAATATGTGTATGAAACATCAAAATATTGTTTTGAAAGATGGGTTTTAATTTATCAAGTGGGCAAGTAGAAAAGGACTGGAGAGACAGGCAAAGGGCCAAATGATTTGGGATCTATAATTCATTGCCTTTGAAGACTTTTAAGTGAGGTAAAATCTCTATATTAGAGGACTTGGTGGTGACAAACTGGGAAGAGGGAAAAGAAGTTAAGTGAATAACTTTCTCATTTTCTGTTTGGCTGATTGACTGGATAGTTATGCCAAAGTATCCTAGAACATTAAGTTCCAGTATTGGGTATGTTAGGAGGAGTACAGATTTCTTCCTTGAATTTGATTACAGTTGAGTGTCCTTACATTGGAGAAGTGAATACTGAAAAACTGGATGTTTCACTAATGCTTAATGGAGTTGGATTTTCCTCTAAGTGAACCATCCAAGTTCATCCAACTTTACTTTTCTAATAGGGACATTTTTCTTTTGCTAAGGCAAAAGTGGGTCAAGTGCTGGAGCACATGGCTCTGAAGGGCCATCAAATGAGACACCCAGCTGGGCCCTTAGTCTTTCATAAAGACCATTTTGCCTATTTAAAGCCTCCTCTATGCTTGATCAAAATCAAAACCATTTAAAATATAATGAATTACTACATTTTGTTCTGAACTTATTGAAGCCTCTTACATAGAATAGGATGTTTGAGAATTGAGTTCACTAGGACCTTTGTACAGCATTTTGTGCTTAAGGGAAAAAAGAAACAAGAATCTTATGGAACAAATATTTTAGAGTTATATATTTTCAATGGCAAAAGGCCTTCCTATAGCCTTTAAATATTTGTTTACTCTTCATTAACTGTTTAACAGAAAGGGGAAACAAGGTGGAACTTAAGCATTAGGGTTGTGTCCAACTGAATCATAATACTTTTCAAATTATCATGATGGATTTGTGGCATTTATGAAATGATCACAAAGTCATCAGAAATATAAACCACAGTTCTCAAACACAGGCTTTTTTTCTGTTAAGAATTATTGGTGAAGTCACTTAGCTTTATTAAAGAAATAGAGGATACCTCTGTCAGTCTTTTTGTATATATAATGCTTGCACAGAGCAAAAATTATAAACTTCAAATATATATACACTGAAAAATATCCCTTTTATCACAAACCCTTTACTTAAATGAAATCTTATTTTTTTTCCAATTTGTTGGATATTATCCACTATTCAATTGCATGTAACAGTGATTCTCAAAGTATGGGCCAAGTATTCTTAGGAGCTCCAAGACCCTTTTGTGGGATTCACAAGTTCAAGACTATTTTCATGATGAAATGAATGATGATATTAACAATTATCCAGCAATTCCACTTCTAGGGAATTTATACATATGTAAAAAGACATCAAAAGGAGTCTGAGAATAATTGATTCCCCACAACCTTGTCAGCGTAGCATTTCCTTAAATGTTTTATTCCTTGCCAAGAATATAGCCCAAACATTTTATCTCATTGTAAGTTTATCTTATTATGATTAGAGTTAAGTATGTTTTCATATATTTGAAAACTATTACATTTTACTTTTCTATGAACCGCGTTTTCACTTATTTAAAGGGAAACTTCACACAGACAATCTTTAAATTTCTAAATATAAATCTTAAAAAAAATTAATGTAAACCTTTAATTTTCCCTTTAGGAATGAGTTCCCTACCACAAAATTTAAGGACCCTTTCAGTTCTGATCAGTTCAGTTCAGTTCAGTCACTCAGTCATGTCTGACTCTTTGCAACCCCATGGACTGTAGCATGCCAGGCCTCCCTGTCCATCACCAACTCCCAGAGCTCAAACTCATGTCCACTGAGTCGGTGACTCCATCCAGCCATCTCGTTCTCTGTCATCTTCTCCTCCCGCCTTCAATCGTTCCCAGCATCAGGGTCTTTTCAAATGAGTCAGCTCTTTGCAGTGGATGGCCAAAGTATTGGAGCTTCAGCTTCAACATCAGTCCTTCCAATGACTATCCAGGACTGATTTTCCTTAGGATGGACTGGTTGGATCTCTGTGCAGTCCAAGGGACTCTCAAGAGTCTTCTCCAACACCATAGTTCAAAAGCATCAATTCTTTAGTGCTCAGCTTTCTTTATAGTTCAACTCTCACATCCAAACATGACTACTGGAAAAACCATAGCCTTGACTAGATGGACCTTTCTTGGAAAAGTAATGTCTCTGCCTTTTAATATGCTGTCTAGGTTGGTCATAACTTTCCTTCCAAGGAGTAAGCATCTTTTAATTTCATAGCTGCAATCACCATCTGCAGTGATTTTGGAGCCCAAAAAATAAAGTCTGCCACTGTTCCCCATGTTTCCCCATCTATTTCCCATGAAGTGATGGGACCGGTTGCCATGATCTTAGTTTTCTGAATGTTGAGCTTTAAGCCAGCTTTTTCACTCTCCTCTTTCACTTTCATCAAGAGGCTCTTTAGTTCTTCTTCACTTTCTGCCATAAGGGTGGTGTCATCTGCATATCTGAGGTTATTGATATTTCTCCCAGCAATCTTGATTCCAGCTTGTGCTTCATCCAGTCCAGCATTTCTCATGATGTACTCTGCATATAAGTTAAATAAGCAGGGTGACAATATACAGCCTTGACGTACTCTTTTTCCTATTTGGAACCAGTCTGTTGTTCCATGTCCAGTCTAACTGTTGCTTCCTGACCTGCATACAGATTTCTCAAGAGGAAGGTCAGGTGGTCTGATATTCCCATCTCTTTAAGAGTTTTCCACAATTTGTTGTGATTCACACAGTCAAAGGCTTTGGCATAGTCAATAAAGCAGAAAGAGATGTTTTTCTGGAACTCTCTTGCTTTTTCGATAATCCACCAAATGTTGGCAATTTGACCTCTGGTTCCTCTGCCTTTTCTAAAACCAGCTTGAACATCTGGAAGTTCACAGTTCACATACTGTTGAGCTTGGCTTGGAGAATTTTGAGCATTACTTTACTAGTTTGTGAGATGAGAGAAATTGTGTGGTAGTTTGAGCATTCTTTGGCATTGCCTTTCTTTGGGATTGGAATGAAAACTGACCTTTTCCAGTCCTGTGGCCACTGCTGAGTTTTCCAAATTTGCTGGCATATCGAATGCAGCACTTTCACAGCATTATCTTTTAGGATTTGAAATAGCTCAACTGGAATTCCATCACCTCCACTAGCGGTTCTGATATTCGCCTTGAAAACAGTTCTCTTCAGTTCAGTTCAGTCACTCAGTCATGTCCAGCCCTTTGAGACCCTATGGATTGTAGCACGACAGCCTTCCCTGTCCATTAGCAACTCCTGGAGCTTGCTCAGACTCATGTCCATTGAGTCAGTGATGCCATTCAACCATCTCATCCTCTGTTGTCCCCTTCTCCTCCTGCCTTCAGTCTTTCCAGCATCAGGGTCTCTTCCAATGAGTCAGTTCTTCCCATCAGGTGGCCAAACTATTGGAGCTACTTTTATTATTCAAAACAGTAACAGATCCAGTTGAGCTGTATAAGAAGTTATCTTAACAGGTTTACATCACAGCAATTGAACCGTTTTTATGTGGTATAACTAAAGCTAGAGAGTTGAGCCAAAGCAGTTTGGAACAATAGGTCATAATGAAATGAAAACCATTTTTCCTGCATGTAAGTGATGTGCTGTTTCCTTTACCTGTCCTTTGTGGAAAACACTGGATCACATTATTCCCGGGTCTGTCACCATTTCCCACAGTTCAGTGGTTTCCAATCACCAGAGCTCTGCTTTCTTGGAGTTGAGGCCAAAGGAAATTTCTGTAGACTTTTATTAAAAAACCTAGAGTTTAATAATGACTGGAGTAATTTCAGAAATGAGCCTATTCCATGAGAGAATAGGATTGCATTAAAGTTACTATTTTACTTAATATAATGGAGCTTTTCACCCAATGCCAATGTGAAAATTTTCTGACAAACATTGCAGCCAAATAATTGGCATGTCTGTCTCGAGTCCCTTGGAGCAATTCAGTCTGCACAGAACACAACAAACAAACTGCTGAAGAGAGTAGAGGAGGAGTCATAACAACACAAAAGGTGATCAGGTGATAGCACTGCTTTTTCAATGTCTACATGCTAGACTTATTTATCAAAACTTCTTTGGGAACCTCTCATTGCTAATTTCCAACAAAAGTAAGCCAGATGAAAAAGTATAAAGATTTATCTTTATTTTTTGCTTCATTGTTTAGTTGGTTATACTGACTGGGGAAAATTTAGTTATAAAGTTAGGCACAATAAGAGACTAACAATAATGATTAATAATAAAATAGAACAACTATAATAATATGCCATAATATAAATAACGTGAATATGATCCATCTCCTAAAACCTTGTAAAAATTAAATGCCTTTTTCATCTTAAGTAAGCACTCATCACACACTGTGGCTGCAACTTTTGTGGTGTAAGGTGCAATAACAAACCAAGCATGAATTTCTTTATCCTTTTATACAATTTAATGGATAGATGATTTTTTCATACTATAGATCTTAGCAAGCCTCGCCATATGATTTTGTTTTTCTTTCCTTCATAAGTCAAGAAGTTTCACCTTTTATCTTAAAGGACATACTTTACAGCTTCTTGTTGGCATGTCAACATCATTACTCTTGAGGTTTTGGATCATTACTAAATAAAATAGAGCTTAATTGAACACAAGTACTGTTATACCATGACAGTCGATTTGATAACCTGAATGGATACTAAGTGACCAAAGGGCAGGATACGCCAGTTGTTGTTGAGTTGCTAAGTCATGTCTGACTCTATGCGACCCCATGGATTGTAGTGCACTAGGCTCCTCTGTCCATGGGATTTTCCAGGCAATAATACTGGAGTGGGGTGCCATTTCCTTCTCCAGGGGATCTTCCCAACCCAGGGATTGAACTCATGTCTCTTGTGTCTCCTGCACTGGCAGGAGAATTTTTTTTTTACAACTGTGCCACCTAGGAAACTGGACAAAGGGATAATTGACATCCCTTGTGAGATGGTGCAAGTCAACTCAAGATTTCATCACACTAGTCAGAAGAGCACATGTTGTTGAGTCGCTAAGTTCTGTCCAACTCTTTGCAACCCCATGGACTATAGCATGCCAAGCTTCCCTGTCCTTCATCATCTCCAGGGTTTGCTCTAACTCAGATCCATTGAGTCAGTGAGCCATCCAACCATCTCATCCTCTGTCATCCCCTTCTTCTCCTGCCTTCCATCTTTCCCAGTGTCAGGGTCTTTTCCAATGAGTTGGCTCTTCTCATCAGGTGGCCAAAGTACTGGGGCTTCAGCTTCAGCATCAGTCCTTCCAATGAATAGTCAGGGTTGATTTCCTTTAGGAATGACTAGTTTGATCTCCTGCAGTCCACGGGACTCTCAAGAGGCTTTTCCAGCACCACAATTTGAAAACATCAATTCTTCGGTGCTCAGCCTTCTTTATGGTCCAACTCTCAAAACCATACATGACTACTGGAAAAACCATAGCTTTGATTCTACAGACCTTTGTCAGCAAATTAGTGTCTCTGCCTTTTAATACACTGTCTATATTTGTCATAGCTTTTCTTCCAAGGAGCAAGTGTCTTTTAATTTCATGGCTGCAATCACAGCACATTATTTAAAACTTATGATTTTTTTTTATTTATGTAGTTTTCCATTTAATATTTTCAAACCACAGTTCACTGCAGGTAAATGAAACCATAGGAAGCAAAACCACAGATAAGTGGGGACTAGTGTACAATGGAGCAGAGTGAATTGATTGATCAGTAAATAACCATATTTTAGTAAGTGTTTACTATGTACTCAGCCCTCTGTTAGATACTATATAAGACATAAGACCCCTTTTTCATAAAAGGACATACAAGGGAAAATAGTTGTTTGTAATATCAGGCATTGCACTAGGTCCTTTATACATGCTGTGCCATGGAAATGCTTAAAATAACCTTACAAAATAGACAGTATTATTGGCACTTAATCAATATGTGGTTTAAGATTTAGAGAAGTAATTTTTCTAAAGGAGGCATGGCTGATAAATGGCAGGTTTCAGGTTTAATCTTAGGTCTGTCTGTTTCAAAGTATATGCTCTTCCCACTAATCATGTTATCTCAGGTTATGGAGATGAATCTAATATAGTTGAAATAATTAGCACTCAATGATAAAGTCAAATACCCTGTGGTTTTGTGTGTGTGTGTGTGTGTGTGTGTGTCTGTGTGTGTGTGTTAAAGCAATCCACTGTGAAGCAAGTTATTGAGGAGAAGGTACATCCTGATGTAGATGGGCTAGGGTAGGCATTTTTGTGATCAGTGAAGAATTTAGGGGAAGAAACTCAAGGCAAAGGCAACAGTATGAGCACTCTACAGAGGAAGTGTTCTGTCCTTACAAAGAGTATGTTTGTAAGATTAATCAGTCTAACTTGAACATGAGGAATTGTAGAATATTAAATTGAATAGGAAGGGTTGAGATAAATTACAGAGGACCTTGAAAGCTACAATATATTGTTTAGGCTTTTAGGAATAGGCAGTAGAGAACTGTGAAAGATGTAGGCAGATTACTCTAGCAGTGGTACGTTTGATGACAGAGTAACAAGATCTGAGGTTATTGAACTAGTCTGAGGGGAGGTAGAAGAGTCTCTTTTCGAATGGTATCATTTGTAAGAGATTTCAAAAGGCATAATTTCTTCAAGTCTTGGTTTATTTGCTCTAGGTCAAATTGATTAACTTTTGGTAGATGGCTAAACAAGTGTAAAGTGAAGCCCAGTGACATCTAAATCACTAGATCTAAATCTAGGTCACTATTTTTTCAAACTCTGGGGTATGACCCATTCAGTTCAGTTCAGTTCAGTCGCTCAGTCATGTCCAACTCTTTGCGAACCCATGGACTCCAGCATGCCAGGCCTCCCTGTCCATCACCAACTCCCAGAGTTTACTCAAACTCATGTCCATTGAGTCGGTGATGCCATCCAACAATTTTATCCTCTGTCATCCCCTTCTCCTCCTGCCTTCAATCTTTCCCAGCATCAGGGTCTTTTCAAATGAGTCAGCTCTTCGCATCAGGTGGCCAAAGTATTGGAGTTTCAGCTTCAACATCAGTCCTTCCAATGAACATTCAGGACTGATCTCCTTTAGGATGGACTGGTTGGATTTCCTTGCAGTCCAAGGGACTCTCAAGAGTCTTCTCCAACACCACAGTTCAAAAGCATCAATTCTTCTGCACTCAGCTTTCTTCACAGTCCAACTCTCACATCCATACGTGACTACTGGAAAAACCATAGCCTTGACTGGACAGACCTTTGTTGGCAAAGTAATGTCTCTGCCTTTTAATATGCTGTCTAGGTTGGTCATAACTTTTCTTCCAAGGAGTAAGCATCTTTTAATTTCATGGCTGCAGTCACCATCTGCACTGATTTTGGAGCCCCCAAAAAATAAAGTCTGTCACTGTTTCCAGTGTTTCTCCATCTATTTCCCATGAAGTGATGGGACCAGATGCCATGATCTTAGTTTTCTGAATGTTGAGTTTTAAGCCAACTTTTTCACTCTCCTCTTTCACTTTCATCAAGAGGCTCTTTAGTTCTTCTTCACTTTCTGCCATAAGGGTGGTGTCATCTGCATATCTGAGGTTATTGATATTTCTCCCGGCAATCTTGATTCCAGCTTGTGCTTCCTCCAGCCCAGCGTTTCTCATGATGTACTCTGCATATAAGTTAAATAAGCAGGGTGACAATATACAGCCTTGACGTACTCTTTTTCCTATTTGGAACCAGTCTGTTGTTCCATGTCCAGTCTAACTGTTGCTTCCTGACCTGCATACAGATTTCTCAAGAGGCAGGTCAGGTATGACCCATTAGTCAGTTACAAGTCATTGTCAAAGGTTGTGATTGATTTTTTTTTTCACGGTTGCAGAACAGGGAAGTTTTTTTTTTTTTTTATTAAATTATGAAAGTATGGTAACACATTTGGAAGAGACTTGGAAAATAAATAAAAAATTATATATAGTTCCATTATATATTACAATTATTTTTAAGTAAGTAAGATTTTTAGTTGGAGTCTCAATATCAAACTCTCAAAAATTAATGGAATGGATAGACAGAATATTAGAAGATTAGATAGTAGACCTGAAAAGCACTATGAGCCAGTTCAACATAACTAATATTTATACAATTTTCACACAATAGCAGGATATAAATTCTATTCAAGTTCCTATAGACTATAAACCAGGAGATACTGGAACATATCCAGGGAAATAAAACAGGGTGCAAAAATTTCATGGTCTAAAGATATTGATATCATGTAGAGTCTGTTCTCTTATCACTGTGTAACTATATTAGAAATCAATATCAAAAGATATTTAAAAATAATCCACACATTTTCAAATGCAATATGACATGTACCAAGAGAAATCTTTGATTTAGCCATTGAAGTCCTCAATAAAGTTAAAAGACTGAAAAAACACAGAGGGTGATTGTAGAGAAGAAAGCATTTAAATTAGAAATAAACATCAAAATGAGAAATTAATAGCAAAGATACTTTAAAAAACCCATATATTTGGAAGCAAAATGTCCACTTTTAAATAACAGGTGTATTTAAGAAGACATAACAAGGAAAATTAGAAAATGTTTGTAACAGACTAAAAATGAAAGGAAAGAGGGAGGGAACTAAGATGGCAGGGGAATAGGACCGGGAGACCACTTTCTCCCCCCCAAATTCATCAAAAGATCATTTGAACGCTGAGCAAACTCCACAAAACAACTTCTGATTGCTAGCAGAGGACATCAGACACCCAGAAAAGCAGCCCATTGTCTTCGAAAGGAGGTAGGACAAAATATAAAAGATAAAAGGAGAGACAATAGAGTTAGGGACGGAGATCCGTCCAGGGAAGGGAGTCATAATAGAGGACGTTTCCAAACACCAGGAAACCCTCTCACTGGCTGGTCTGGGGGAAGTTTCAAATCTCGGAGGGCAACCTAACTGGGAGGAAAAATAAATAAAACCCACCGATTACATGCCTAAAAACAACTCCCAGCCCAGAAGCTTGCATCCGCCACCAGCAAGTGGGGGCTGAACGGAGAGGAGCGGGAGAAATTGCTTAGGGTAAGGACCGGCCTGAATACCCTGAGGGCAATTGGAGGGAGCTAACCTGAGATAGCAACTTAAACTGTGGGATCACAAGAGAGAGAGAATTAACTTGGGAAAAGCCCTAAATTTAGGCACTACCCGCCCGTTCCCAGAACAAAGGACTGCTCGGAATACCAGAGAAGAGCCAGCCGGCTGCGGACTGGCCCATCCCCCACCGGAGGCAGGAGGCAGGGGGGAGGGGAAAGGGGCAAATTCGGCCCCAGAGATGGCACCCCCTACCAAACTGCAAACAGGCTTCCAGCTTCTAACCAAAGACTTCCTGAGATTCTGGATGGTTGACATGTGCCAGGAGGGTCGCAGCTAGAGTCCAGCTCCCCAGAACAGGCGCAAGGTGCACCAGACCAGCACGCCTGGAAACTGAGGCTGGGACCGCGAAGGGGAGAAGGCGCGCTGCACCCGGGGAGAGTGCTCCTGGCTGCCTGAGCTGCTCGGGCAGGGAAGGCACAAAATGGAGGCCCAACTGAGTCTGTGTCTTTGTGGAGTACTGGAAAACCTGAATCTGAGCGGCTTAGGCCTGGAAAGTGCACGCAACCCAGGCCCTGCTCCCTGGAGAGAAGCCTGGAGCCTGAGCAGTGTAGATGGGGAAAGCACAAACTGTGAGTGGGGGCAAACCCAGTGTGGCCAGAACACTGCTAATGCTCCCCACACAGGCCAGTGACATTTTTCTGCAGCGCCCCTCCCTCCCAGCAGCATGACTGAACAAGGGAACCTAAACAAGAGACCACCTCCGCCCGCTTGTGTCAGAGCGGAAATTAGACACTGAAGAGACCTGCAAACAGAAGCCAAATAAACAAAGGGAACAGCTTCAGAAGTGACAGGTGCATCAGGTTAAAATCCATGTAGTTAACACCGACTACAGTGGAAGGGGCCTATAGATATCGAGAAGGGTAAGCTCAAACAAGGAGCTATCTGAAACTGAACTGAACCCACACTGCCCACAACAGCTCCAGAGAAATTCCTGGATATATTTTTACTATTATTATTATTTTTTTAATTAAAAATTTTTTTCTCTGTTTCTTTTTTTCTTTTTTTTTAAGTCCTCTATTACTCCTCTATTACTCCTTAATTTTCATTTTTATAACCCACTATAACATGGCAAAAAAAACACCCTATTTTTAAAGCAAACTTCATATATATTTCTTAAATTTTTCGTGTTTTTGTGGTTTTTTAATACTGTATTTTTAAGAGTCTAACCTCTACTCTAGATTTTTAATCTTTGTTTTTCAGTATTTGATATCAATTTGGACATTTAAGAATCCAACCTTCAGTACCTATTTTTATTCAGGAGTGTGATTACTGGTTTGATCACTCTCTTCCCCTTTTGACTCTCCTTTTTCTCCCCCAGATCACCTCTATTTCCTCCCTCCCTATTCTCTTCTCAATCCAATTCTGTGAATCTCTGTGGGTGTTCTGGACTATGGAGAACACTTAGGGAACAGAGTACAAACTAGATCTATCTCTCCTCTCTTGAACCCCCCTTTTTCTCCTCCTGCTCACCTCTATCTCCTTCCTCCCTCTCTTCTTCTTCATGTAACTCTGTGAACCTCTCTGGGTGTCCCTCACTGTGGAGAATCCTTTCACCATTAACCTAGAAGTTTTATTATCAGTGCTGTATGGAGGGAGAAGTCTTGAGGCTACTGAAAGAATAAGGCTGAAATCCAGAGGCAAGAGGCTTAAGCCCAAAACCTGAGAACATTAGAGAACTCCTGACTACAGGGAACATTAATTAATAAGAGATCACCCAAAAGCCTCCATACCCACACTGAAACCAACCACCACCCAAGAGCCAATAAGTTCCAGAGCAAGACATACCATGCAAATTCTCTAGCAACACAGGAACATAGCCCTGAGCGTCAATATACAGGCTGCCCAAAGTCACACTAAAGCCATAGACTTATCTCAAAACTCACTACTGGACACTCCATTGCACTCCAGAGAGAAGAAATCCAGCTCCACCCACCAGAAGACCGACACACGCTTCTCTAACCAGCAAACCTCGACAAGCCAAACATCCAGCCCCACCCACTGGGAGAAACCTCTACAATAAAAAGGAACCACAGACTACCAGAATACAAAAGACCACCCCAAACCCAGCAATCTAAATAAGATGAAAAGGCAGAGAAATACCCAGCAGATAAAGGAACATGAAAAATGCCCACCAAGCCAAACAATAGAGGAGGAGATAGGGAATCTACCTGAAAAAGAATTTAAAATTATGACAATAAAAATGATCCAAAATCTTGAAAACAAAATGGAGTTACAGATAAATAGACTGGAGACAAGGATTGAGAAGATGCAAGAAATGTTTAACAAGGACCTGGAAGAAATAAAAAAGAGTCAATTAAAAATGAATAATGCACTAATTGAGATCAAAAACACTCTGAAGGGAACCAACAGTAGAATAACGGAGGCAGAAGATAGGATAAGTGAGGTAGAAGATAAAATGGTGGAAATAAATGAAGCAGAGAGGAAAAAAGAAAAAAGAATTAAAAGAAATGAGGACAACCTCAGGGACCTCTGGGACAATGTGAAATGCCCCAACATTCGAATCATAGGAGTCCCAGAAGAAGAAGACAAAAAGAAAGGCCATGAGAAGATACTCGAGGAGATAATAGCTGGAAACTTCCCCAAAATTGGGAAGGAAATAGTCACACAAGTCCAAGAAACCCAGAGAGTCCCAAACAGGATAAACCCAAGGCAAAACACCCCAAGACACATATTAGTCAAATTAACAAAGATCAAACACAAAGAACAAATATTAAAAGCAGCAAGGGAGAAACAACAAATAACACACAAGGGGATTCCCATAAGGATAACAGCTGATCTTTCAATAGAAACCCTCCAGGCCAGAAGGGAATGGCAGGACATACTTAAAGTAATGAAAGAGAATAACCTACAACCCAGATTACTGTACCCAGCAAGGATCTCATTCAGATATGAAGGAGAATTTAAAAGCTTTACAGACAAGCAAAAGCTGAGAGAATTCAGCACCACCAAACCAGCTCTTCAACAAATGCTAAAGGATCTTCTCTAGATAGGAAACACAGAAAGGGTGTATGAACGTGAACCCAAAACAACAAACCAAATGGCAACAGGACCATACTTATCAATAATTACCTTAAATGTAAATGGGTTGAATGCCCCAACCAAAAGACAAAGACTGGCTGAATGGATACAAAAGCAAGACCCTTATATATGCTGTCTACAAGAGACCCACGTCAAAACGAGGGACACTTACAGACTGAAAGTGAAGGGCTGGAAAAAAATACTTCACACAAACGGAGACCAAAAGAAAGCAGGAGTCACAATACTTATATCAGATAAAATAGACTTCAAAATAAAAGCCATGAAAAGAGACAAAGAAGGACACTACATAATGATCAAAGGATCAATCCAAGAAGAAGATATAACAATTATAAATATATATGCACCCAACATAGGAGCACCGCAATATGTAAGGCAAATGTTAACAACAATGAAGGGGGGAATTAACAATAACACAATAATAGTGGGAGATTTTCATACCCCACTCACACCTATGGACAGATCAACTAAACATAAAATTAACAAGGAAACGCAAACTTTAAATGACACAATGGACCAGCTAGACCTAAGTGATATCTATAGGACATTTCACCCCAAAACAATCAATTTCACCTTTTTCTCAAGTGTACACAGAACCTTCTCCAGAATAGATCACATCCTTGGCTATAAATCTAGCCTTGGAAATTTAAAAAAAATTAAAATCATTCCAGTCATCTTTTCTGACCACAATGCAGTAAGATTAGATCTCAATTACAGGAAAAAGATTATCAAAAATTCAAACATATGGAGGCTAAATAACATGCTTCTGAATAACCAACAAATCATAGAAGAAATCAAAAAAGAAATCAAAATATACATAGAAATGAATGAAAATGAAAACACAACAACCCAAAACCTATGGGACACTGTAAAAGCAGTGCTAAGGGGAAGGTTCATAGCAATACAGGCTTACCTCAGGAAACAAGAAAAAGGTCAAATAAATAACCTAACTCTACACCTAAAGCAACTAGATAAGGAAGAAATGAAGAACCCCAGGGTTAGTAGAAGGAAAGAAGTCTTAAAAATTAGGGCAGAAATAAATGCAAAAGAAACCAAAGAGACCATAGCAAAAATCAACAAAGCAAAAAGTTGGTTTTTTGAAAAGGTAAATAAAATTGACAAACCGTTAGCCAGACTCATCAATAAACAAAGGGAGAAGAACCAAATCAACAAATAGAAATGAAAATGGAGAGATCACAACAGACAACTCTGAAATACAGAGGATCATAAGAACCTACTACCAGCAGCTCTATGCCAATAAAATGGACAACTTGGAAGAAATGGACACATTCTTAGAAAAGTATAACTTTCCAAAACTGAACCAGGAAGAAATAGAAAATCTTAACAGACCCATCACAAACATGGAAATCAAAACAGTAATCAGAAATCTTCCAGCAAACAAAAGCCCAAGACCAGACAGCTTCACAGCTGAATTCTACCAAAAATTTAGAGAAGAGCTAACACCTATCTTACTCAAACTCTTCAAGAAAATTGCAGAAGAAGGCAAACATTCAAACTCATTCTATGAGGCCACCATCACCCTAATACCAAAACCAGACAAGGATGCCACAAAAAAAGAAACTACAGGCCAATATCACTGATGAACATAGATGCAAAAATCCTTAACCAAATTCTAGCAAACAGAATCCAACAACATATTAAAAAGATCATACATCATGACCAAGTGGGCTTTATCCCAGGAATGCAAGGATTCTTTAATATCCACAAATCAGTCAATGTAATACACCACATTAACAAATTGAAAGATAAAAACCATATGATTATCTCAATAGATGCAGAAAAAGCCTTTGACAAAAGTCAACATCCATTTATGATAAAACTCTCCAGAAAGCAGTCATAGAAGGAACATATCTCAACATAATACAAGCTATATATGACAAACCCACAGCAAACATTATCCTCAATGGTGAAAAATTGAAAGCATTTCCCTTAAAGTCAGGAACAAGACAAGGGTGTCCACTCTCACCACTACTATTCAACATAGTTTGGAAGTGTTGGCCACAGCAATCAGAGCAGAAAGAGAAATAAAAGGAATCCAGATAGGAAAATAAGAAGTAAAACTCTCACTGTTTGCAGATGACATGATCCTCTACATAGAAAACCCTAAAGACTCTACCAGGAAATTACTACAGCTAATCAATGAATAAGTAATGTTGCAGGATATAAAATTAACACACAGAAATCCCTTGCATTCCTATACACTAACAATGAGAAAACAGAAAGAGAAATTAAGGAAACAATACCATTCACCATTGCAACAAAAAGAATAGAATACTTAAGAGTATATCTACCTAAAGAAACGAAAGACCTATATGTAGAAAACTATAAAACACTGATGAAAGAAATCAAAGAGGACACAAATAGATGGAGAAATATACCGTGTTCATGGATCAGAAGAATCAATATTGTGAAAATGGCTATACTACCCAAAGCAATCTATAGATTCAGTGCAATCCCTATCAAGCTACCAAAGGCATTTTTCACAGAACTAGAACAAATAATTTCACAATTTGTATGGAAATACAAAAAACCTCAAATAGCCAAAGCAGTCTTGAGAAAGAAGAATGGAACTGGAGGAATCAACCTGCCTGTCTTCAGGCTCTACTACAAAGCCACAGTCATCAATACAGTATGGTATTGGCACAAAGACAGAAATATAGATCAATGGAACAGAATAGAAAGTCCTGAGATAAATCCACGAACCTATGGACACCTTATCTTCAACAAAGGAGGGAAAGATATACAATGTATAAAAGACAACCTCTTTAACAAGTGGTGCTGGGAAAACTGGTCAACCACTTGTAAAAGAATGAAACTAGAACACCTTCTAAGACCACACACAAAAATAAACTCAAAATGGATTAAAGATCTAAATGTAAGACCAGAAACTATAAAACTCCTAGAGGAGAACATAGGCAAAACACTCTCCGACATGAATCACAGCAGGATCCTCTATGACCCACCTCCCAGAATATTGAAAATAAAAGCAAAAATAAACAAATGGGACCTTATTAAACTTAAAAGCTTTTGCACAACAAAGGAAACTATAAGCAAGGTGAAAAGACAGCCCTCAGATTGGGAGAAAATAATAGCAAACGAAGCAACAGACAAAGGATTAATCTCAAAAATACACAAGCAACTCCTGCAGCTCAATTCCAGAAAAGTAAATGACCCAATCAAAAAATGGGCCAAAGAACTAAACAGACATTTCTGCAGAGAAGACATACGGATGGCTAACAAACACATGAAAAGATGCTCAACATCACTCATTATCAGAGAAATGCAAATCAAAACCACAATGAGGTACCATTACACGCCAGTCAGGATGGCTGCTATCCAAAAGTCTACAAGCAATAAATGCTCGAGAAGGTGTGGAGAAAATGGAACCCTCTTACACTGCTGGTGGGAATGCAAACTAGTACAGCCACTATGGAGAACAGTGTTGAGATTCCTTTAAAAACTGGAAATAAAAAAATAAATAAATAAATAAAATAAAAACTGGAAATAGAACTGCCATATGACCCAGCAATCCCACTCCTGGGCATACACACCGAGGAAACCAGAACTGAAAGAGACACATGCACCCCAATGTTCATCGTAGCACTGTTTATAATAGCCAGGACATGGAAGCAACCTAGATGCCCATCAGCAGATGAATGGATAAGGAAGCTTTGGTACATATACACCATGGAATATTACTCAGCCATTAAAAAGAATTCATTTGAATCAGTTCTAATGAGATGGATGAAACTGGAGCCTATTATACAGAGTGAAGTAAGCCAGAAAGATAAAGACCAATACAGTATACTAACACATATATATGAATTTTAAAAAGATGGTAATGATAACCCTATATGCAAAATAGAAAAAGAGACACAGATGTACAGAACAGACTATGGGACTCCTTGGGAGAAGGCAAGGGTGGGATGTTCTGAGAGAATAGCATTGAAACAAGTATACTATCAACGTTGAAACAGATCACCAGCCCAGGTTGGATGCATGAGACAGGTGCTCAGGGCTGGTGCACTGGGAAGAACCAGAGGGATGGGATGGAGAGGGAAGCAGTAGCGGGGATCGGGATGGGGAACACATGTAAATCAATGGCTGATTCATGTCAATGTATGGCAAAAACCACTACAATATTGTAAAGTAGTTAACTTTCAACTAATAAAAATAAATAAAAAAATAATAAATAATAAATAAATAAATCTAAAAGAACTAAAAAAAAAAAAAAATGAAAGGAAAATTTATCAGAATTTTTTCCACACAGCTGAAGCTGCTCAATGCAACTACAATGTGGAATCTTGAATAAGGTATGGAAGCAAATAATGAGTACTAGCATAAAATTTTGTGAAATTTGAACAAAATCTGTACTCTAGATAGTGATACTGTATTTTTTACAGCATAGTAGTTCTTTAAATTCTTAGAATTGGATTAGAAGTTTCAAGCCTCATTCAATTTTTTAAAAATAAATAAAATAATAAGCTTTCTAGACTTTTAACTGTAATACTAGATGCCAGAATAAATGGAACTAGTGACATTTTAAAATGAAATAGACTATGATAAGAGGAAATATTTGAAATTTTATTTTAGTTGTGTATGTACATTCATGTACACATTTGCATTGAGTCATAACATAAAATATATTTATTACTATGGCTTGTAGTTAAAAAGTTTTGAAAGTCTTTGATCTAGACCAGAGCAATGAATTAGTTTTTCTTCCTCCCATGTAAATTGTCAAAGTCTGCATTATTGATTTGAACATTAGTCGAAAAGTCCCATCATCACTTTCATTTTGGGGGCCTCTTTACCTCTTGCCTGCCTGACTCACTTCTAACCACCAAACTGACCTGTATGCTTTTGGTATATAAAGCATATTGTTTATGCCTAAAGTGTATGCTTTATCTTTCAGATTCTCTATAATTCATCTCCACCCTTCCCTATCCAACTTCATTTTCTATAACTCCTCATGTTCAAATTAGATTGATTAATCTTATAAATATATACTATTAGTTTCTTTCTCTACAGTGTGTTCATATTGTTGCTTCTGCCTTGAATGCCCTCCCCTGATTTCTCTACCAATTACCAAACTGCCCTTCCAACCTATCATATACCTAGTTTCCAGATCAATCTTTCTAAAGCACTGTTCATATCATGTCAGTCCCCTTTACCAAAAGAAAGAATGCTCCTCCTTTTATTTACTTAATGTTCATCCAGTAAGTGATGGGCTTCCCTGATGACTCAGACAGTAAAGAATCTACCCCCGAATGCAGGATACATGGGTTCGATCCCTGGGTCAGGGAGATTCCCTGGAAGAGGAAATGGCAACCCACTCCAGTGTTCTTGCCTGGGAAATCCCATGGACAGAGGAAGCTGGTGGGCTGCAGTCCATGGTGTCTCAAAGAATCAGACATGACTGAGTGAGCACAGTAAGTGACTGTTGAACCCCTAGGAAATGAAGCCCAAATTATTGGTTTAGTTATATATGCAAAGCCTTTTATATTCTTGTCCCAAACTATCCTTCCAACTTTACTGATGACTGTAGCACCACAGAGATCCCATGGATCAGCTTAACTGTACTTCTTGCTCTTTCCAGAATACGTATGCTTTCATTTCCCCATGTCTTTGTTCATGTTATTCCTCATTTATTTGCCATTCTCATCCTTTAAGGCCCATATCAATATGTTTAAGGTGCATTGCCTTTCTCATCCATCAAGGCCCATATCAAATATTTTTAATGTCAAATATTAGGTCTTCTATCAAGACTTTTATAATCCTGAATCAGCTGAGCATCATTAATTCCTTCTCTGGACACACATAATACTTTTTACCACCCACATGAGACTCATCATATTCTGACTTACAGTATTGTTAATGGTGTTTACTCTCTTTTCTAGAGTCCCTTGTCATTCAACTCTGCAAAGGAAACAGGGTCTTGCATATGGTAGATGGTCAATAAGCTGCTGCTGAATAAATAAGAATACTGAATTCACCTTGCAGTTCAGTATCTTTTTTTTCATCTAAACAATATGACATTATATAGTTCATCATGGTATTTTCCCAATATTTTTCTCTGTGTTGCTGACAGCATGAGACAGGATGGACCAGAATAAAGAGCACTGGACTAGGAATCAGAAGACCTCAACACTAATTTTGGCTCTCACCAGAAAATTCTGTCAACTTTAATATGCCATTTGATCTCTCTGTTTTTATTTTTTTCGTCTTAAGAGGCTGCCCCTATAAAAATATGGGACTGGTCTATTTAAAGTATTTTTAAACATTTAATCCTTGATTATTTACTGTGCAAATTGCATCCTCCTAGAAAATATTTATTGGGTCCTTACTGGAGATACAGCATTCAGCAAAAGTAGCTATATATTTTCATGAACCTGATATGGTAGTGAAGACAAACAATAAACAAATGTACTATAGAAAGGTAGTGGTAAATACTAAGAGAAAATGAAGCAAAAGGAGGGAGAATGACAGGAAAGGTCTCCTTGGGGAGGTAACACTTGAACAGAGGTCTATATGAAAGTGAGAGAGATGGGTAGAAAAGCATACCAAACAGAGGAACTGCCATGCAAAAACCTTGAGGTGAGAATGTGTTTCACTCTTTGGTGGAACACAATGAGAGACAATGTGGCTGGGACACAGAAAACAAGCAGTTTGGTTGTGGGACATGAGGTTAGAAAGTGCTATGGATTGAGTATTTGTGTTGCTTCCCAAATTCTTACACTGAAAGTTAATGCCCACTGTGATAATACTAGGAGGTGGAGCTTTGCAGAGTTGATCAGGTCATAGAGAGGAACCCTAAGGAATGGGATTAGTGCCCTCAACAAAAAGACTCCAGAGAGCTCTCTCCACTCTTGCCACTTGAGGACATGTGAGGGTATAGTGAGAAGTTGTCAAGTCTATGAACCAGGAAGTGGGCGGGCCCTCACTAGACACCAAATCTTCTAGCACTTTGATCTTGAATTTCCTAGCCTCTAGAACTGTTCTCATTTTTTTTAATTGAAGTATAGTTTATTTATTTATTTATTTTTGGGGGGGGATTTATTTTTTTTTTATTAGTTGGAGGCTAATTATTTCACAACATTTCAGTGGGTTTTGTCATACATTGATATGAATCAGCCAAGTGTTGTGTTAATTTCCACTGTACAGCAAAGTGATTCTGTTTATACATGCATTTCATATTTCACATTATTTCCCATTATGGTTTATCACAGTATATTGAATATAGTACCCTGTGCTACTGGGGCTTCCCTGGTGGCTCAGATGGTAAAGAATCTGCCTGCAATCCAGGAGACCCAGGTTTGATCCCCATGTCAGGAAGATCCCCTGGAGACAGAAATGGCAACTGACTCCAGTATTCTTGCCTGAAGAATCCCATGGACAGAGGATCCTGGCAAGCTACAGTCTGTGGGGTTGCAAAGAGTTAGACTGAGCAAATATCTGTCTGTGTTACACAGTAGGACTTCAGTGTTTATCCATTCCATATATAATAGCTTGTATCTGCTAACTCCACCCCAACCTCCCACTCCATTCCCCCAACCCCCTCCCCCTTGGCCACCACAAGCCTGTTCTCTACGTCTGTGAGTCTGTTTCTGTTTCATAGATAGGTTCACTTCTGTCATATTTTAGATTCCACATTAAAGTGATATCATATGGTATTTGTCTTTCTGACTTGCATCACTTAGTATGATAATCTCTGGTGATGGTGGTAGTTTAGTTGCTAAGTCATGTTCAACTCTTTGTAACCCCATGGACTGTAGCTTACCAGGCTCCTCTGTCCATGGAATTTCCTAGGCAAGAATACTGAAGTGGGTTGCCATTTCCTGCTCCAGGGGATCATCCCTACCCAGGGGATCTATCCCACATCTCCTGCTTGGTGGGGAGATTCTTTACCCCTGAGCCACTTAGAAGCCCATATAATAATCTCTAGTTACAACCATATTGCTGCAAATGGTTAGCCTCTAGAACTGTAAGAAATTTTTAAAAAATGTTATTTATAAGTAATCCAGTCTAAGATGTTTTGTTGTAGCAGCCTAGATGGACTAAAACAGAGAGGTAGTCAGGGACTAGATCATATGGAGCCTTTTTTTTTTTTAATGGAGCCTTTTCAACAGAGTTAGAATGTTATTTAAGCATAATGAGAGGCCATTGGAAGACTTTAAGCAGAGTAGTGACATGATATGCCTTCTCTTTTAAAATGATCACTCTGGCTACCATTAGAAAATGGATGGCAAGAGTGGAGGCTGGGAGACTATTAGAAAGCTACTACAATAGCCCCATTAAGAGATGATAGTTGATTAGACAAGAATGGTAGCAGTGGACATGGAAAGAAGTGAATAAGTTTAAGATATTATTTGGAAAGAGAATGGATAGGACTTGTTAATGTATTGATTATGGAGGATTGAAAGAAAAGAGAGAATTAAGGTATGACTCTTAGGTGTCTTACTTAACCAACTGAGTGGGATGGTGATACCATTTATTAAAATGGGAAAAACAGGGGGAAGAATCAATTAGAGGATTGAGGCTAAAAGTTGAATAAACAGTTCAGTTTATGATATAATAAATTTAAAATATGTTTTAGATATTCCATTGCAAAAATAAAATATGTAATTGGATATATGAGTTTAGAGTTTGAAGAGAAGTCATTACTTTAGATACTGGAGATATAATTTCAAGGGCTGTCACTATATAAAGAGTACCTAACAAGTCATCTTAGCTAGGGAATATATATAAATATATAATGCACACACATATACACTGTAAGCTACCATTGCTGGATAATAAAATTTATCCTTTATTATGGCTGATATTCTACATTGGGGGAGTGAAGAATTTAATTAATAGCATTTGGAAATCATTTATCAAAGTCTAGAATAAAAAAATTAAGTGTGAGACCTGCAACAGACTTCAGCTTCGGGCAGAGTACTGTTTGTTTTCCTCCACCCCCCCTCCCGGGCACCTTACTTTATTTACCAAGACTGATGGGAAGTAGTTTTTGTTCTTGTTGTTTAAATTCAGGGTTCATTTAAAATTTTTTTTTCATGTTTGAGCATAACATCCCTTATTGTTATTCAGTCATTCAGTCATGTCCTACTCTTTGCAACCCCAAGGGCTGCAGCACGCCAGGCTTCCCTGTCCTTCACTGTCTCCCAGAGTTTGCTCAAATTCATGTCCATGGATTCCTTATGGCTATGCAGGTTCAGTTCTTAACCCTTTAATTTTAACTGCTTGGCATGAAGTTGAAAAGTTTAAAGAATGGTACAAGGAACTCCTATATACCATGTAACAGTATCACTTTTTTACACAGATGCACAATGTGTTTTTCCCCTTGTTTACTTTTTAATTCCTGATATCTCTAATATCCATATCTAATATCTACATATATATCTATAGATATATAATATATAACAATATATTAAGTTATATAATTATGTTTTTTTCAGAACAATTTGAGAATAAGTTGCAGATATGCACATTTAACCATATTACTTCAGTGTGTATTTGTTAATAACAAGGATATTCTATTACATACACCAAGGAACAGTTATCAAAATCAGAAGATTTAACATGATACATTAATTTTGTCTAGTCTGCAGTCCATATTCAAATTTGTATAATTCCTTAATCATGTCTTTTATAGCTAGTGTTCTTTTTTTCCCAATTCAAGATCACACATTGCATTTAGTTGTCATATCTCTTTTATAATCTTTAACTTGGAATAGATTTCAAGACTTTGTGTTCCTTAACTTTGAAATTTTTGAAAATTTCAAAAGTAAATTTCAATTACTTTATAGTTGTTGTTGTTTAGTTGCTAAGTTGTATATGACTCTTTTGCAACCCCATAGACAGTAGCCTGCCAGGCTCCTCTGTCCTTGGAATTTCCCAGGCAAGAATACTGGAGTGGGTTGCCATTTCTTTTCCAAGAGAGCTTCCCAACCTGGGGATTGAACCCCTGGCTCTTACATTGACAGACAGATTCTCTAGAATACCCCTCAGTTTGAGATTGCCTGATGTCTCCTCCTTCTTAGGTTCAGGTTATGCATGTTTGGTAGGAATACCACTAAACAGAGCTTGTGTCTTTTTCAGTGCCTGTTACTAGGTGGCATATGATGTGAGTGTGCCTCAATATTGGTGAGATTAAGTTTGAAGAGTTGGTTAAGGTAGTGGTTAAGAAGCCTTCAGGCTTCTCCACTATGGTGCTAGAATTTTTTTTTTTACCCCTTTGTAAGTAATTAGCCATTTGCAGAGAAACATTTTGAGGTCATGTGTATATTCTTTGCCTTATCATTTGCCCTACTATTTTTAGCATCCACTGATAATTCTCTAACTACAGCATCTATTTTCTATTTATTAGTTGGCATTTCACAACTAAAGATTTCCTTTCTTGTTTCGTTATTTAATCATTGTGAAATCATAGATTTTTATTTATTCATTGAGTTACAATCCTTTATAATACTTACTTTTCTGAAGTACAACTTGTCCCAGAATTGGTCATTAGGACTCCCTTTGAGCTGGCTCCAGTGCCCTTTTATCACATCATATCTTAATTTGTTGAGCACTTTATTACTTTAAGATGCAACAAGTTGTTCCAGGCTCTTATTAACCTTTGTCTGCTTCCGACTTAAAACCAGCCATTTCTTCATGGGATTCTGGTTCCTTTTAGTAAGAAGTATTTTAAAACCAAGATCTTGGCACTAGATGTGCTCATTCTAATAAACTTGATGATTTGTCTCTAATTCATCTCAGGGAACAGATTAAGAAAAGACATATCTTGATTAAAAACTGTGAGTTCATACTGATACATCCAATTCCATTCCAACATCACAGAGAACACTCTGGTCTTCCCTCTTTCCAAATTTATGACTCCATAAGAGACAAATGGCTTCCACTATCCTCAATAGACTTACTCATTTGCTCAAGCCTAGGTTGTACAGAATTTAGAATAAACAGACTTTAGAACTGCTAACCCATTCCACTATAATAAGGTAGCTCAAAAAAGGATTCAATATTTGTCTACAGTCCTTTCATTGATGTAAGATTTGTATCCATTGAGATGATTAAATCATTAAGTGTACAGTTCAATGAATTTTGACAAATGGTTACAGCCATGTGATACACATCTCTACCAATATTTAGAACATTTTAATCACTTCAGAAAGTTATTTGTATCCCTTCCAAGTCAATCCTTCTCTCCTTTCTAGATGTACCCAATGTTCTGAGTTGTTTTTTTTTTTTTAAACCACTTATTTTTTCTTTTCTAGAATTTCATATAAATAGAAACATACACTATGTAAATATTTTTAATCTGGGAGATTTGTCCATATTATTTCATGTATCAGCAGTTCATTCTCCTTTACTACTGAATAACCTTTCTCCTTTTGATAGATACCTGGGTTGTTTCTATTTTGGGGCAATTATGAATAAAGCTGTTTATGAACATTCTTGTATAAATCTTTATGGACAAGTTTTCATTCTTCTTTGGTAAATACTTATTAGTGGAATTGCTGCTTCAAAGCGTAGATGAATGTTTCTCATAAAAAGAAAATGTCAAATATCATAAAAAGAAAATGTCAAATATTTTGCTAAGTGATTGTATCATTTTATATTCTATCAACAATGTGTGAGAATCCAGAAACTCTATATCCTTCCCTATTTGGTATTCTTTTTTTTTCCTCATGCTTCCATTCGTTTTTACCCTAGTGCATGAGTGTTGGTATTTTACTGTAGTTTTAATTTTTATTTCCCTGATGAAAATCATAGATTTTCTTTTGCAAATGTCCTTTTTTTTCTCCATTTTTGAAAATTAGGACTTTTTCCTATTATTGCATTGCAATTTTTTTTTAAATATATATATATATATATTCTGAAAAAAAGTCCTATATTAGATCTATATCTTGCAAGTATTTTCTACTTGTCAAGTATGTATATATATATATATATGTGTGTGTGTGTGTGTGTGTGTGTGTGTGTGTATTGCTGGATTCTATTTGCTGATGTTTTGATAAGGGCATTTGCATCTATGTTCATGAGGCACATATTGTTCTGTGCTTTTCTTCTAATATATTTCTCTGTTTTCAGTATCATGATTATGCTAGTCTTACAAAATAAGTTTGGAAGTGATCCCTCCAACTCTTTTTCTGAACTTGTTTCCATAAAATTGTCATTGTTTCTTCTTAAAAGGTTTCATGAAATTCATAGTGAAACCATGTGGGCCTAGTTATATCCTTTGTGGGGAGATTTTTGGAGATGAATTTAATTTATTTCAAAGATATAAGGGTATTTATATTTTATATTTCATCTTCTTTCAGTTTTGGTAACTTTTTTAAAAAAGAAATTTAACTGTTTCATCTAAGTTTAGAGTTGGTATGAAGTTGTTCTTAAATTTGTTTGTTGTTCATTATATCTGTAAGATTTATAATGCTATGGTGTTGATAACTTGTGTTTTTTCATTTTATTTTTTCCCACCAGTCTTTCTTGAAGTTTATCACTTTTTATTATCTTTTTGAATAGTCAAGTTTTAGGCTTTATTGATTTTACCAATGTTTTCTACCTTCAATTTTTTCTGATTTTATCTTTATTATTTTCCTCCTTCCATTTACTTAGGTAAATCCTACTTCCATTTTCTTGTCTTTTTGTATTTTCTTAAGGTAGAAATTTATATCATTGAAATAAACTTTATTAGCATAAGCATTTGCTTTACAAAATTTCATATAGATTAGTTGAATCCTACAAATTTTCATGGGCTATATTTTCATCATTATCCAGTTCAAAATATTTTCCACTTGCTATAATGATGATTTCTTCTTGGCTAATTGTGTATTTAGAAATGTGTTGTTTACTTTCCAAATATTAAGACTTCTTTAGATATCCTTTATCTTTAGATATACACAGGTATACTTGTGTCCCCCCCCCCATTGTTAACTCCCCTCCTACCTCCCTCCCCACCCTATCCCTCTGGGTTGTCCCAGAGCAATGACTTTGGGTGCTCTGCTTCACGCATCAAACTTGCACTGGTCACGCATTTTACATATAGTAATATACATATTGCAAAGCTATTTTCTCAAATCATCTTGTTATTCATTTCTAATTGAATTCCACTGTATTCAGAGAATATATTTGTAATATTTCAAATTTTGAAATGTATTGATACATATTTTATAGCATGTATCTATTTACTCCCCTTAAATATATGTATGTAAATTATTTATTCACTCTTTTATATATATATAATATATTTAAAAAATATATTTTTTTGTTTCCCTGGTGGCTCAGCTGGTAAAGAATCTGCTTCCAATATGGGAGACCTTGGTTTTATCCCTGGGTTGGGAAGATACCCTGGAGGAAGGAACAGATTCTCTGATAGCTCAGTCAGTAAAGAATCCACCTGCAATGCAGGAGACCCCAGATCGATTAGGGAAAATCCACTGGAGAAGGGATAGGCTACCCACTCCAGTATTCTGACCTGGAGAATTCCATGGACTGTATAGACCATGGGGTCACAAAGTGTTGGACACAACTCAGTGACTTTCACTTTCTAACTCTTTTTATTTAATGTACTTATTGATACACTTAAATCTACACCTTTGATTTACTATAGATTTTCTATTTGTCCAATCTGGTTTCTTATTCTTTTATTTCCCCTTTTATGCTTTTTTGAGGGGGAGTAATCAAATATATTTTTATTACATTTAATTTCTTTATGGCCATTTTAACTATATATTTTTCCATTAATTTTAGGTGTTTCTTTATGAATTACAATATGTGTCTTAATTTTATCCCAGTTTACTAACAGTAAATTTTTTGCTTCTTAAAACATATGAGAACTTTGCAACAGTGTGTTTTTATTTATCTATGTTCATTCTTTGTGGAGGGTTATATATATTTAATATATATTTATATATTAATACAATTTATATTTACATCCAATTTTATATACACTGTAACCTCAATAAAATGTTATAATTTTTAAACTTTAAAAATAAGAGCTAAAGAGGTATCTCCAATTAAGTGTACAGGAGCAACAAAAAGTGACAGTTAAATTGAGAGCTAGAGGGGAGATAGTAAAGTTGAGAAAAACAGACACAAGGACTAAAAATTAATAATCTACTGAAAGCATGTAGTGTTGAGTGAAACTCTAAGATTACTGTAGCATAAGCATAGTAATTGCTGTTCTAAATGGCAATGCATATAAAAAGTGTTAAATATTATTAAGTATTAATCAGGAAATATAGCTTACAAAGGCATATAAACATATAATAATATTTTAGAAAACTTTCAGTTCTGAGACTTTATCTTGAAATTCCATGGCTGATTCATGTCAATGTATGACAAAACCCACTACAATATTGTAAAGTAATTAGCCTCCAACTAATAAAAATAAATAGAAAAAACAAAAAGAAATTCCACTTAGGTGAATATATGTATTCCTTGATGATTCAGCATAATTCACTAATTATTATCAATGCATGTATATATGTATAGGCACATTTACTTAGAGATACTATGTGTGTGCAAATTGATTTGTGTGACATTTTTCACAAGGAAATTGGGCAAGGGAGTTATCACTGCAAGTGTCTCTTCTACTGGTGGTCATGATTGGGAGTAAGTGACCTCTTTTATACACTATTTAAAAACCCTTTTTGAAAAATGACAATTTGGGATTTAGTTATTCCTTTAATACCTGGGAAGAGTGTGAAACAAAAACATTATTTCAGGTTAGGACAAGACAACTTGACCCTAGTTGCAAAGAATGGGCAGGAAGGAATATGATACTCCCTCTAGGAAAAAATAAAATGAAATCCATAATTCACCTGAAGCAATGAGATGCATCATTTCTTTTTATTGTAAGTGTACATCATCTAATTCAGTATCTAGAGACTTTGAGAAGTCAGTTAAAGTGGGCAGTGAATTATATGTTATTATAGCATTAATGTCAGTGGCTTAAAATAGTTCCTTTATGGAAAGTGGCCTTTCATTTTCAACTCTAAGTGATATAATCAGATAACTTATGTCCTACCCTCACTCCTTGGGACAAGCTAACCTTTAGTCTTTGCTGGGAAATCTGTTTGTGTATAGAAATAGTTGACATGACATTTCCTGAAGTTGTATAGCTTTACACATGAAGTCTCAAAAATTAACATGAAATATTTTAATTTAAGAAGCATATTCAGGATATTAAAGTTGTATAGATACTTTCAGAATTTTATGTATACATAGTAAACAGTTAATCTAAAAGGCAACTTTAAACCTTTGCCATATGCCCAAAATATCTTTCCTAGATCCCATATGCCCAAAATATCTTTCCTATATCCAAACCACAGTTAAATGAATAAGAGTTACAGAGTAATGGGAGTTTAAAATTGTGAGAGGCTGCCATGTCCATTTGGAGAAGGAAATGGCAACCCACTCCAGTGTTCTTGCCTGGAGAATCCCAGGGACAGCGGAGCCTGGTGGGCTGCCCTCTATGGGGTCGCACAGAGTCGGACACGACTGACGTGACTTAGCAGCAGCAGAAGCAGCAGCCATGTCCATGGAACTACTTGACTTTGGAATATGTGTTTATACAGATGCTTTCATATTGTCAGAAACGTACTCCAGGCATTCTAAAAGTTCAGCATAAAGTTGGTTAATTCCCCATTCTGACCCAGTACCCAATCGATTCTGGGAAAAGAACACTTGCTCTTTCACTATTTGCTGTCTCCTAGACTAGCTTATGGAGAAGGCAATGGCACTCCACTCCAGTACTCTTGCCTGGACAATCCCATGGATGGAGCAACCTGGTGGGCTGCAGTCCATGGGGTTGCTAAGAGTCGGACACGACTGAGCGACTTCACTTTCATGCACTGGAGAAGGAAATGGCAACCCACTCCAGTGTTCTTGCCTGGAGAATCCCAGGGACAGGGGAGCCTGGTGGGCTGCCCTCTATGGGGTCGCACAGAGTCGGACACGACTGAAGTGACTTAGCAGCAGCAGCAGCAGACTAGCTTATGGTTAAACTGCCTTGCGTCAAACCTTCCCTGGAAGATGGTTTTAGAGATCTTGCTTGGAACATGTAACCATTAGAATAATTAATGATGTGGGATTTATCAGATAAAATATTTAAACAGGATCTCATAGGTATTTCCTATCGATACAATTGAAACCCAGGAGGTTGGAAATTATTTTAAGGGCTCAGAATAATTTCAACAGAAACATCAGGCCTTGATCCTTTTCCTCTTTCAGCTACATGTCTTCTCCTGGTAGAAAGCAGAGAAAAATTGTAATTATAAGGTCTACAGATTAATCTTGGTAGAAACATTTGCAGGCAGTTTGCTAAGCTCCTGAGTTGTACATCTCATTGTTAGACCTTTTTTCACAATATTTTTCTTCTCCCATGTAGTGCAAGGGACAGCTAGAACTATTTATCGGTGAGTAACATTACACTGTAGTCAGCTATTCTTTTGAAAAAGTTGGCATTTAATAACTTTCAGGAATGATCCCCTCAAAACCTTCGGTAGTCTTCCTTTTCCCATGCTGTTTACAGATTTCATTTAAGACTTGTGAAGGCAGTCGATATAGTATGCAGTTTAATAACATAAATGCTTTATTACTCATCAAATTTTAGGTAAATGCATTAATGGTGTAAGGGAGTCAGGGAGTAGAGGCATCAGGAAAACCAGAACCCACCAAGCATTCAAGTTTCAGTGCTATGTTTTTCAGTAAAGAAAGATAGCTTAAAAAAACAAACAACAACAACAACAAAAAAAACCTTTGGAAGTACACCTTTGTTCTTATGGCATCAACAAGGTTTATATAGAGATTCATGTAAAGATGGGAATTTGGACCCAAATAGATAAGCTAAAGGCAAAGGAGAAAAGGAAAAATATATCCATCTGAATGCAGAGTTCCAAAGAATAGCAAGGAGAGCTAAGAAAGCCTTCCTCAGTGATCAGTGTAAAGAAGTAGAGGAAAACAATAGAATGGGAAAGACTAGAGATCTCCTCAAGAAAATTAGAGATACCAAGGGAATATTTCATGCAAAGATGGGCACACTAAAGGACAGAAACGATATGGACCCAACAGAAGCAGAAGAGATTAAGAAAAGGTGTCAAGAATACACAGAAGAACAATACAAAAAACATACTGAGCCCTTCCACCCTTCCAGAAGATGGTGATGTTGTCTTTGCCCCTGCAGTCAATTTTAAAATCTGGCAATAGCAATTTTGAATAGACAGCTCTCCAGATACTTTTGGTACTTAGCGTCTTTGCACTTGCTATTCCCTCAGTAGGTAGTGGTCTTCTACCTTATACCCAGGTGGATATCTCCTTTAACATCCTCAATTCTTTACTTACATGTCATCTTTTCAATGAAGTCTTCTTTGACCACCCTATTTAAAACCACATTCACTTTCTTTAGTACAACCTTGTTTGATTTCACTCTTGACACTTAGCACCTTCTAATATAGAATGTAATCTACTTTTTTATTTTGTTGATTGCCTGCCTTTTTCCTATTAGCATGTAAGTGTCATGTGGGTGTATAATTTTTTGTTACCTTTTAAAATCAGTGTGGTGAAACTCACATGACATAAAAGTAGTAATTTTAAAGTGTACAATTCAGAGCCATTGAATATATTTACAACTTTGTACAACCGTTACTTCTATTTAGTTCCAAAAACATTTTCATCACCCTCAAAGGAAACTCCATGCCCATTAAGCAGCCATTCCTCATCTCCTTAACTCCCCAAATCCCTGGCCACCACGTATTTGCTTTCTATTGCACATCCATTTTGACTGTATGCTATTTGATGAGGCTGGTGAAAAAACAAATGGAACTATGCTGGGAAAATTAGCCTGGTGAAATAATAAGAGTATTAACAAAGAAATATAGCTGGTGATGGACCATCATAGAAAAATCAGCTTGTTAATCAGATTAAAAAGGCATGAAATGAGTGACAGCCAGGACTGTGTACTCATTTGTTATCTGGCTTTAACCAGAAGAATGAAGCAAAGATAAGTGGACAACTTGCTTAAAATAAAGACATTGCCAAACAGTTATTGATGCACTCTGGCAGGAGAAAAGAGAATCGGGAAATTTGAGTATTTAAATATGTAGACTTTCCACCATAAGGAAGAATTGGTTACTGTATGATATAAACACTGTTCACTTTAAGATAACTTGATGAAGACTAAATCAAAGATGAAAGTTACTTATAAGAAGGAAATTCAAATTAACCCATATTCAAATGTCTGGGCATGTTGTTGTGGGGCAGAGGCTAATGAAAGTGACAATGGGTATAAACTGGAGGAGCTATTTAATTCCAGATTAAACCCAGTTTTGCATTCACTGACTATTGGCACAATTCATCTTCTACAGTTCAGTGACTCTTGAGTCTCTTGGAGCCAGCTGCACTAGAAGCATTGGAAAGTAAAAGGTGATTTTAGTATTCAATTTTAACCCATGACTCAATTTGGGTGAAGGTCTCCAGTATTTTATGTGTAAAATGCCTGCTATCTATAAAGCCGAACTTGAGATAACTGGATTAGGAATCACTAGAGCCTCTAATCTGGGCTTCACTAGTGATTAGTTTGGTGACCTTAGGTAAGTAATTTACCCTTACTCATCTGATTTTCTCATCTTACCATGCCTATCTCATAGTGATGTCTTCAAAGTAAAAATAGTCTGTGTGCTGAAAAAAGTACTCTTTGAAATAGAACTCACAAGTTGTAGTTTGAATATTTACAAATATCTCTTTGCTGGGACTGTGAACATGAGAAAGAATCCTTCCTACGAAACTTAAATATTTATTAAGGATTTAATTGCTAGCATAGAATTCCTCTATAAAGTGCAGTCACTAGTAGTTCAAACTGGTTTTGGGGGGGGTAGTTTGCAAATATGAAAAATGCACTGATTATGTGCATTGAATGAATAACATTTGCACAGGGTTTCACTCTTTCTGCTTTGAGCTTCTGACTCAGTTTCTCTTAAAGCTGTTAGCAACATTTTATATCCTTTCGGCCCAAGCCACAGTATTATCTCTCTTTGTCTTATGATTTCACAGGGAGCAAACATTTTAAAAAATTATAATTACTTTGTTTATCATTGCAATCCACATCTGGGGGAAGCACGTCCTTACAAGAGATTGGAGAGATAAACATACTCTAAGTCACGAAGTATCTTTTTTGATATGAGCCAGGTTATGAAGTTTAGATTTTTATTACTAGGGCACCTGAGAACTACTTGAGTTTTATGTGATATTATCATATTTGCATTTTTGAAAAAAAATTACTCTAGTTGCCCTTTTCACTAGAGGAGGGAAAAGCTAGAGTCAGGAGACCATTTAAGAAAGAAATGATGATGATGCCTAAACTAGGGTGCTGACTGTGGGGAAGAATAAAATAAATGTATTTGAGGGCTATTTGGGAGGTAGAATCAATAGGACTGGGTTAGTGTCTGGGTCTGGGAGATCAGGGGAAAAAATTAGGTAAGGTTTCTGGTATCATTCTTTTAAATTAAAAACCAACCAACCAACAAACAGCCAATTCACCTTGTAACCATCTTTATTTTGAAAAATTTAGTTATTAGGTTTCTTTCCTTTCTTTTCTAAATGTGCTAGAGACTCCGAATAATAAAATGATTAAGGAACACAGATTGTAGAGTCAAATAGTGTGTGAGTGAAAGTCGCTAAGTCATGTCTGACTCTTTGCAACCCCGTGGACTATAACCTGCCAGTCTCCTCCGTCCTTGAAATTCTCCAGGCAAGACTACTGGAGTGGGTAGCCAGTCCCTTCTCCAGGGCATCTTCTCAACCCAAGGATCGAACCCAGGTCTCCTGCATTGCAGGCAGCTTCTGTACCATTTGAGCTACCAGAAAGTCAGACAGACCTAGGTTCAGACCATGACTCCACTCCTTCCTTGCTGTGTGACCTTTGGGAGGTTGCTGAAACTTTCTATTACACAGCTTCCTCATCTATAAAATGAGAATAACCATAATACCTACCCCATAATGTTCAGACAAGTGTAAACTGAGTTAATCTGTGCCAAGTATTTAGAACAGTGCCTAGCACTTAATAAGTACTCAGGAAATGTCATAAAAGTTTATTATTATGTTGTTACTGATACTGTTCCTCCTCCTCCTCCTACTATTAGTTTTAGACTACTTTCAGAAATCTTTCAGGAATACTCCTTAAAGCTATGTTTCTTATTTTCAGCACCTTTTCAGGGCCTGCTTTAGATTATGGAGGGACAGCAATGATTCCTTCCATCCTCATAGGCACTTAGAGGGTGAGATTTGGGAATAAAGAGAAAACAAAAGGATAAAAAATTCCTATTTTCAGTCCCCTGTGCTGTGTTGTGTTTAGTCACTCAGTCGTGTCCGACTCTTTGCAACCCCATGGACTATAACCCACCGGGCTCCTCTGTCCATAGGGATTCTCCAGGCAAGAATATTGGAGTAGGTTGCCGTGCCCTCCTCCAGGGGATCTTCCCTACCCAGGGATCAAACCCAGGTCTCCAGCATTGCAGGCGGATTCTTTGCCATCTGAGCCACCAGGGAAGCCCAAGAATACTGGAGTGGGTAGCCCATCTCTTCTCCAGGGGATTTCAGTCCCCTATTTAAGGTCAAAATTCATGTTTGGTGGTCACTCAACCCAGTGATTTGGGTCTGTCTTCAACAGCTTTCTTTACTACTAAGCAAGGTAGACCTTGCTGAAGTGGCATTTCTGTTTTCTTTTTTTCCAAAGAAATAAAAACATTAATATAACTTCAGTGACAGAAATGAAATTTGAGGACAGAGCTATTTCTGTGAAGTAGCTGTTATTATTTCCATTTCACAGATGAGAAAGCTGGAGTTTAGTAAAGTACATTACTTGTCTGGAGTCACACAAATAGGCGTTAGAGTTGGAGTATGAAGTTCTCACCGGGCTTCCCGGTGGCTCAGCAGTAAAGAGTCTGCCTGCAGGAGACCTGCAGGAGATGCAGGTTTGATCCCTAAGTCTGGAAGATCCCCTGGAGGAGGAAATGGCAACTCACTCTGGTATTCTTGCCAAGAAAATCCCATGGACAGAGGAGCCCCGAGGGCTAAAATCTGTGGGGTGGCAATCAATGGGGTCACATAGTTGAGCAACTGAGTACAGAGCACAAAAATCACAAAACTGAAGATTAAGTATTTTTACAAATTACAGTGTGATTAATACTCTTAGGCACTATGAGGAATACGAGTTTTTTACCTCCAGGAGTTTTATATTAAAGCACTATAGAAGATCATGTAGATGCAAGGATCAGGCTATGTGGTATAGTCAGTAAGCACTACAGAAATAAAAAGAAAACCAATATATGGTTACCAAAGGTGGAGGAGAAGGGAGGGATGAATTAGGAATATAGGATTTACATCTGCACACTACTATATATGAAACAGATAATCAAGGACCTACTGTATAGCATAGAAAACTATATTCAATATTTTGAATAACCTATAAGGGAAAATGGGCTTCCCTTATGGCTCAGCTGGTAAAGAATCCACCTGCAATGAGGGAGACCTGGATTTGATCCCTTGGTTAAGAAGATCCCCTGGAGAAGGGAAAGGCTACCCACTCCAGTATTCTGGCCTGGAGAATTCCATGTACTGTATAGTCCAAGGTGTCATAAAGAGTCGGACACAACTGAGCAACTTTCACTTTCATAAAGGAAAAGAATCTGAAAAAAAATACATATGTATGTGTGTATATATGTAGGTATATATGTGTATATATATGTATGTATGATTACACACACACATATGCATCACTTTGCTATACACCTGAAACTAACACAATAATGTAAATCAACTAAACTTCAGTAAATAAATAAATATCATAGCCTTTAATAATAAAGAGAGAAATAGAAGGAAGATATCACTGGGGTTTGTCAAGTCAGGGAGGAATTTGAAGAAGATGGGACCTGAGGTAGCTCTCAAAGGAAAATGTAAGTACACCAGGTTGTTTGAAGTTGAAGGTTGGAGAGAGAAGGTGATTTCAAGCAGAGTCTCAAATAGGTGAAGACCCAGAGAAATGAAGTATATAGTGTGTGCCAACAGGATTCATGATATATTCATAGTAGACAGCAGTGGATTAGGATCTGGTGTGGGCAGGTCATCTAAGCAAATAGAAGCAAATGAATGCCAACCTCTGGGGTGTCTCTCTGCCATAGACTTATTTGTTGAATAAGCAAAGTTTTGCTTATTTCAAGCACTCTCACTATTGTTACCCATCAAGCGGAGCATGAGATACATTGGCTTTCCAAACTGCTGCTGTAGGTTATACTTGTAAGGGGAAATGTGACAAAATGAGTCAAGGTATGCAGAAGGATTCATAACCATTGCCTTCAATGCAATATACAACTCCATTCAAACTGCTAGGAATTTCATGCCTACCAGCAGCCCAGAGATACATTATTTAATATTTCAAATTATATAGTTTTCTCCTTTCTCGAACAGACCTGTTTCTTTCAATGCTCTGCCATGCCAGTTCTAGCAGCTCCAGCTGTTGCTGTCACACTTAATAAGGCCTTTTCAGAGCTTAAATATTGTGCCACTGCACCAACTTTCCCGTAGGCCCAAGAAGGAGTTTTGAGATGAACTGTTTTTTTTTCTGTATTTGTTGTTGTTTAGGTTTCAACCTGATGAAGATCCCAGGTTGACCTGCTATCAGTGAGAGGGTTAAGAATCAGTAAGTTTAGCCCCTTCTAATGCTACAGCAAGGTCACTCATAAAGTTGGTAGCTTGCCAAACTGCATGAAATGATCCAAGCTAGTGTGAAACTCCCAATGTATTAAATGTTGGTACCCACATTTGCAAAGTCAGGCATCCAAATTGTGCCTGGTATGAAGTATTAGGCATTGGTTTTAGGAAATTGAGCTCAAGGGTGGGAACACCATAACTTTGGAATTATTGGCATTGACATGGCTATTTTCACCCATTGTGATGGGAATGTGTTCATAGAAGAAGATGATTCTGAAAAGTGCCATGCAATTATGAACTACTGGGGGATTTTAAGAGGGTGCTCTCCAACAAAGGAAACAAAAGACAAGGTGAAAAGACAGCCCACAGAATGGGAGAAAATAATAGCAAATGAAGAAGCAGACAAAGGATTAATCTCAAAAATATACAAGCAACTCCTGCAGCTCAATTCCAGAAAAAGAAATGACCCAATCAAAAAATGTGCCAAAGATCTAAACAGACATTTCTCCAAAGAAGATATACAGATGGCAAACAAACACATGAAAAGATGCTCAACATCACTCATTACCAGAGAAATGCAAATCAAAACCTCAGTGAGGTACCATTACACACCAGTCAGAATGGCTGCTATCCAAAAGTCTACAAGCAATAAGTGCTGGAGAGGGTGTGGAGAAAAGGGAACCCTCTTACACTGTTGGTGGGAATGCAAACTAGTACAGCCACTATGGAGAACAGTGTGGAGAATCCTTAAAAAAAACTGGAAATAGAACTTCCACATGACCCAGCAATCCCACTCCTGGGCATACACACTGAGGAAACCAGATCAGAAAGAGACACATGTACCCCAATGTTCATCGCAGCACTGTTTATAATAGCCAGGACATGGAAGCAACCTAGATGCCCGTCAGCAGACGAATGGATAAGAAAGCTGTGGCACATATACACAATGGAATATTACTCATCCATTAAAAAGAATTCATTTGAATCAGTTCTAATGAGATGGATAAAACGAGTCCATTATACAGAGTGAAGTAAACCAGAAAGATAAACACCAATACAGTTTACTAGCGCATATATATGGAATTTAGAAAGATGGTAACGATAACCCTATATGCAAGACAGAAAAAGAGACACAGATGTATAGAACAGATTTTTGGACTCTATGGGAGAAGGCGAGGGTGGGATGACCTGAGAGAACAGTATCAAAACATGTATATTATCAAGTGTGAAACAGATCGCCAGTCCAGGTTGGATGCATGAGACAAGTGCTCGGGTCTGGTGCACTGGGCTGACCCAGAGAGATGGGATGGGGAGGGAGGTGGGAGGGGGGTTCAGGATGGGGACCACATGTTAAAAAAATAGATAAGAGGGTGCTCTCATGTTTGCTTTCTTGCTACAGATTTTTTATCCCCTATTTAAATGCTAGTCTATATGTCAGTCAAATCAAATATAATTGGTACAGTTTACTATTTGGTGATTTTACTGTTGCTTGTACAATATATGCAGATGTTCTAAAATGTGTCAATAATGCCAGGATATCAAAAATAAGATGCACATGTGGTGAAAATAACCCTGCACACATTCATACACACATGAGCACACTTTTGCACAAGTTTGCACAGAAGCACAAGTTTGATCTTAAGAAACTCAGAGAACCCTTAGCTGACAGTTTTAATGGGCTGTCATAGAAATGAATGCAAGTAAAAACGGCAGAGCTCACATTTCAACTGACAAAATACCAGAATGGTTTATGTTCTCAAAGGTGGAAGAGGACCAAACTGAAATCAAGGTGTGTGTGTATGTATATGTGTGTGTAGATATATATATATATATAATGTATATATATATATATACACATATATAAATGTATATACACACATGCATGTACATATATATATATATATATATATATATGCACACATACATATACATATTGTGTGTGTGTGTGTGTGTGTGTGTGTGTGTGTGAAGTTCACCCTGACACAGGAGAGAGGAGGACTGGGGGCCATGAGGGAAAGCAGTTAGTGCCAGAGTTTATTTGAACCTCGTCTTCCTGACTCGTGAACCCATACCTTGTACCTTTGCACTGCTCCTCACTTTGCACAGAAATGTTCTCTCTCTCTGGAAAATCTTTCCCTTCATCTATACCTGGGAAATCTTGCCCCATTTCTTCAGATATAGCTCAGGTGAAGCCTCTTCCATGAAGCCTCCCCTGAAATCATGTCCCCCACCACCAAGGGATGTGACCTGCTCCACAGTTATGGGATGGGGGTGGGTTATTAGTGCTAGGCTGCAGGAGAATGTAGGGGACATTAGGGATGGGAGCAAGCTGACTGAAAGAATTAGGGGTTTGCACTCAGAATTTGTATTTTGTATGCATAACAACCACCCCAGGTGATCCTTATTATCAGGGAGGTTTGGGAAACTCTGACCCGGTCTTATCCCCTCAATTTATAGAAGAGACAACTGAGTCAAGCATGTAGTTATGAACCCCTTTATATTATAGTCCCATCATGTACCCCATTATAGTATATTACCATAGTAGGACTGGCTATGTAGTTTGTCAGGTCCAGAGTAAAATGAAAATGCAGGGCCTCTAGTTCAGAATTATTAGAAATTTCAAGACAACCAAAGCAGAGCATTAAACCAAGCACAGGGCCTTTCTACATACAGAGCCCTGTGCAACTGCACAGATCACAGACTCATCAGGGCTAGCCTGTCCTTCTGTCCCACAGGGAATGTTAACTTGCCTGTTATAGGTCATTATATAAATACTTGTTGGATGAATGAATGGATTGAATTAACACCCATCATCTGCCAGGAATAAATAGGATCAGGACACTAGACAAGTTTGTTTTGATGAAAACATTGGAGAGAAGAAAAATAAGTCTAGAACATGAGACATGGTGTTACCAACATCTGGGTAACTTGGATGTGTACTTGAATTTCACACATAAGCTGAGGTTGCTACAAGTACTGTCCAGTATAAACATTTATAAGTAATCATCACAGGCCAAGGGGCTGGGAGGAAACGGAGAAAATTGCTGTCTGATGGATTACTGTATTTATTTGATACAGAATGGTTTAGAATACAGAAATAAGTCCTCTGAATTTATTAGGTCTGATTTACCTACAGAATCGATGTGTGGCTAGCTCCCTCAGTAAAGCTTAGACCTAAAGAATAATTTAAAAACTTTTCTGAGATATCTGAAATCACTGTCTGGAACCTTTATGCTGCCATCAGAACCTCTGAAACTCACAACTGCTATGAATATTGTCTAAGTGTTCCATATTATTCCTTTAGCTCATAGGTTAATTTATGGTTGTAATAGTTTTATATTGCTAGGTCAGTTTTCATTCCAATCCCTAAGAAAGGCAATCCCAAAGAATGCTCAAATTACCGCACAATTGCACTCATCTCACACGCTAGTAAAGTAATGCTCAAAATTCTCCAAGCCAGGCTTCAGCAATACGTGAACCGAGAACTTCCAGATATTCAAGCTGGTTTTAGAAAAGGCAGAGGAACCAGAGACCAAATTGCCAATATCCACTGGATCATTGAAAAAGCAAGAGAGTTCCAGGAAAACATCTATTTCTGCTTTATTGACTATGCCAAAGCCTTCGACTGTGTGGATCACAATAAACTGTGGAAAATTCTGAAAGAGATGGGAATACCAGACCACCTGACCTGCCTCTTGAGAAACCTGTATGCAGGTCAGTAAGCAACAGTTAGAACTGGACATGGAACAACAGACCATTTCCAAATAGGAAAAGGAGTATGTCAAGGCTGTATATTGTCACCCTGCTTATTTAACTCATATGCAGAGTACATCATGAGAAACGCTGGGCTGGAAGAAGCACAAGCTGGAATCAAGATTGCTGGGAGAAATATCAATAACCTCAAATATGCAGATGACACCACCCTTATGGCAGAGAATGAAGAGGAACTAAAGAGCCTCTTGATGAAAGTGAAAGAGGAGAGTGAAAACATTGGCTTAAAGCTTAACATTCAGAAAACTAAGATCATGGCATCTGGTTCCATCACCTCATGGGAAGTAGATGGGGAGACAGTGGAAACGGTGTCAAGACTTTATTCTTTTGGTCTCCAGAATCACTGCAGATGGTGACTGCAGCCATGAAATTAAAACATGCTTACTCCTTGGAAGGAAAGTTATGACCAACCTAGATAGCATATTAAAATGCAGAGACATTACTTTGCCAACAAAGGTCTGTCTGGTCAAGGGTATGGTTTTTCCAGTGGTCATGTATGGATGTGAGAGTTGGACTGTGAAGAAAGCTGAGCACCGAAAAATTGATGCTTTTGAACTGTGGTGTTGGAGAAGACTCTTGAGAGTCCCGTGGACTGCAAGGAGATCCAACCAGTCCATCCTAAAGGAGATCAGTCCTGGGTGTTCATTGGAAGGATTGATGCTGAAGCTGAAACTCCAGTACTTTGGCCACCTCATGCGAAGAGTTGACTCATTGGAAAAGACCGTGATGCTGTGAGGGATTAGGGGCAGGAGGAGAAGGGGATGATAGAAGATGAGATGGCTGGATGGCATCACCGACTCGATGGACATGAGATTGAGTAAACTCCGGGAGTTGGTGATGGACAGGGAGGCCTGGCGTGCTGCAATTCATACTGTCGCAGAGTCCGACACAACTGAGCAAATGAACTGGACTGAACTGAACTGAACTGAAGTGACTTAGTACATGAGATAATCACAGCCCAGAGATTATGTGATCCAGGGGTTAGAACTTTGCCAAATGAGAGACATGAACAAAGTTTTGTATCGAATCAAGGTTTCCTTGATATTTAGTCTTATTGTATCCCTGTGTACGCAGTCACTCAATCATCTCCGACTCTTTGCCACCCCATGGGCTCTAGCCTGCCAGGCTCCACTGTCCATGGGATTGTCCAGGCAAGAACACTAGAGTGGGTTAGGTCACCATTTGCTCCTCCAGGAGATCTTCTTGACCCAGAGATTAAACCTGAATCTCCTGCATTGCAGGTAGATTCTTTAGCACTAAGCCACTGGGGAGTCCTGTTGTATCCCTAATACTATTCAATTTAGAGTCTCCTACATTCAGGCTGTCACTGCATTCATGTGCTTGACTAGCTCATGGTTGTTTCTGGAGAAATAGCAAGGATAATGTGACTGGGCCTCAACAGAATTGATTATGTAAGATCTAGCAGTAGGTCCTGCTAAGGAACTATAAATTATGTATGAGATTTCCCTCCATGAACCTGTATGTCTTGCTTTTACACCATGAGAGTTGACTGAGTAGGAAGTCCACAGGGTTTGCGGAGGATTTCTTTTACAGGATGTGAACTTGGTACCTACTGATATTAATGTCATGGGTTTAGTTTGAGGAAGTAGATGAGAATCATGCCCTTGAAACAGCCTGTAGATAGAGTAGGGAGAGTACTGAAAAGATGTTTTGTTTTGTTTTTTTTTTCCTGTAGCAGATACTTCCATGTCATCTCATTTCCTTATATGTGTGGAAATTATGCAATTAAATTAAAAATTGGGAAAACATAATTTCTTAGCTATGTTTTAATCTTTTTATATCTCTAAAAATTAATCTTCTATTGGGGGGTGATTTATCTATGATCTGCATGCTGCCATATGATTTTAAGCTCCATTTCATTATGATGTCTTTTTATCTTCCTGCAAAGGAAAAAGATGAGTTGTGAAGTGGAAAGTTCTTACATTAAGACAGTTGAAACATAATCTCAACACTACAACTATGAATAAAGCAAAAGTCCTGTCTGGAGCAAATAATTTAGTTTAGTCTAAATAGTATATCTGATCCCTTTGTCGGATTCTTTTCTGAGCCTAGAAGGAAGTTGTAACAGTCCTCAGATTGTCCCATACCCTCAAAAAATATATTAACATTATAATTAATCTTTTTTAGGAAACCATGGGGCACCTCACCACTTTAAAGTAAAATTATGCTGTGCTTTGTATGATTTCAACTGTTCTGATGCCATTTTAGTTTAGTAGCTTGATTCTCATGGCTCTAACTCATCCTAATATACTTATAGGAGGAATTAGATTGTATTAAGTAAAATTTTAGCAACTTGAAGTGAAGAAGATATTTTAATTTTTTTATGATTTTTCCTTGAGAGTGGGTATAACAAGTATACTAATTCCTTCTGTTTCCTCTTGCTTTCTGTCTGCTTGCTTCATTTTGGCCTTGGAATGACCTGTTTCAAGAGGCAAAACCCTACAGAATTCAGCTGAGGGTTTTAGACAGCTAATTATGATTGAGTTATTGGATGGTATTTATCAAAGCTCTATTCCTGGCAGATCACTGCTGCCAGAGCAAAGGCTATTTTTCTTTGTTGATTGACTGTCTGTTCAGTCATTGGAAAATATTTGGCTATGAATTCTCATTCAATGCTTATTTATCAACAGAACTGTTATATTGTTAAAATGATTCAGGGCCTGGAAGTGTTGGCTTATGACCATTTGTTGCTCTAAGTGTTGACTTGTAATTAGAATAGGTAATTTGAATTTGTAATTGGAATATACTCATAATGCATGGCATTAGATACAGATTAGTAGAAAATGAGAACTTGGAGGAACCTTAGAGATCATCTCATCCAATTCACTCCCTTCAACACACACACATACACATATTACCATGTAGGAAACTCCGTGGCCCAATTTATAAGCAAGTAAATAGGTCTAAACACTTGGGCCCAATTTTATGTCTTCAGACTTCTACTCTGGCATTTATTCTACTACCTGTTCAATTCTTAATTGACCTGGTCTGAAATGAGTTTATCACATATTTAATAGGTACATGGAAATTGAAAGTGAACATTGTCTGAGCTGTGTAATTGTTGAACTTCGGATTGAAAACTAAAAGAACAGATGGTTATGAACAGAGTGGGATGAAATTTTTTATATGCATTATGGAAAAGTGAGGTATATTTTCATGGGGATGATTTTAGGTTATCAATCATGGATTTAACACATGATTTAGAACTGAGTTTCTGGGCCTTGTGCTGTCCTTTGAATGTGACTTTTAAGCACTTGAAATGTGGCTAGTTCATATTGAGATAGATGAGTTGTAAGAGTAAACTATATATTGGATTTCTAAATATCAGTACAAAAAAGGATATAAAATATCTTGTTTATATTTTAAATATTATGTACATATTGTAATTATTTGTATATATTGGGTTAATTAAATGTTTTAAAATTAATATATTTCTTTTTACTTTTTAATGTGGCTACTAGAAAATTTTACATTAAATATGTTGCTAATATTATATTTCTGTGGACAGCATTCATCTAGATTGTTGCTACTCAAATTATGTACCACCAACACTGGCATTTCCCAAGAGCGTGATATAAATGTAGTTTTGCGTCCCACAGCAAACCTACTAAATCCAAAATCTGCTTTTTAACATGATTGTCAAAGTGATTTCTGTGCACACTAAAGCTTGATAAATATAGATCTAGCACTTGAATTCATTTTTAAGATTTATTTGTTTGGTTGGTTGGTTGTGGTGGGTCTTTGTTGCTGTGTACAAGCTCTCTCTAGTTGCAGCGAGTGAGGACTACTTTTTGTTGCAGTGTGTGGGCTTCCTACTGTGGTGACTTCTCTTGTTGCAGAGCATGGGCTCTAGGCTCACAGGCTTCAGTAGCTGCAGCGAGTGGGCTCAGTAGTTGTGGCTTGTGGGCTCTAGAGCACTGGCTCAATAATTGTGGTTCATGGGCTTAGTTGCTCTTTGGCATGTGGGATCTTCCCTGACCAGGAATTGAGCCAGCCTCCCTTGCTTGTAAGGTGGATTCTTAACCACTGGACCACCAGGAAGCCCCTGCATTCTGTATTCAGATACTTCCTAGTCCCCGCCATAGAACATGTTAGACTTCTTCAGCCTTGACATGTGGCATTTAGGGCCAGGTAACCCAAGACATGCTGGCTCTAAGCTTTGGTGTATTTTTAAGCTGCCTTTATGTGCCAGGTCTCCTGCTTTCAAAGAATCCTACCCACCTTTCACACCAACATGTTTCCTTCTAATAAATCATACATCAGTGATGAAACTCCAGAAGGCCAAAGATGAAAAGTGCAAATGCTGTTGATACACAAATCTATCTTCTGCTCAGATATCGCTCCTAGTTTTACATCTGGACAGCAAAATGTCTGTTTTATATTTAGCCCTGATGTACTACTGGAATCTCCATACAAGTTGTCGAAAATGAAATTTACTACCTTGCCTATAAGTTGTGCTTTCTTTTGTACTTCCTGTCGTGATGAATGTTACCATCATCTACCTACACACCCAAGTGAGACTTGGAAGTCATAATTAATAATTCCTCTCACTGTTCTCCATAAACCTGAGATCCAGTTGGCTACTGAATATGGTCTATTTGCCTCAGATCTCTCTCTTGAACATGTTCTTGATTTCCATTTCTACTGTCCTCAATTCAGAGTTTTCATTAAATCTTGCCTGTATTGCCATCCTAGCATCTTTTCTAATCTTCTGCCTCTAGTCTCTCCTTTCTAAACATCTTCAACATTGAAGCCATAAATACCTTTCTCACATAGAAATTTGATCGTGCCTAAAACCTTTTCCTGACCTCTCAGTAGTAGCTCAATCTCTTTGTGCATACTTGCTAAGTCGCTTCAGTCGTGTCCAATTCTTTGTGACACCATGGACTGTAGCCTATCAGGCTTCTCTATCCATGGGATTTTCCAGGCAAGAATACTGGAGTGGGTTGCCATGCAACCCACTTCCAGGGGATATCCAGGGATCGAACTCACGTCTCTTAGGTCTCCTGCATTGTCAGGTGGATTCTTTTAACACTAGTGCCACCTGGGAGGCCCTCAATCTGTTTGTAATATGGGGCTAATAATATAACAGTACCTACCTCAAAGGTTTACTGTGATAAATAAGTTAACGGTTGTAAAGCATTCAGAACAGTGACTGGTCCAGAGTAAGCACTATGCAGGTATTAACCTGTATTATGTTTATTGCTAAAGACTCTTTATAACATACAATTTAAATCTCCCTTTTTAGTGAAACTGATGTTCTATTTCTTACAATACACAAAGTATTTTATGGTTTCTGCACGTTTCTTTGTACTGTTTACTCTCCTTAAAATACACTTACTTTATTTTTGTATCTGAAAAAATTGTACTTCACTTTTTTTTTTCCACTTGAGTTGGTTCCTGGCATTCAAGCCTTCTTTTTTTTCCATGGCCAAAATGTACCTATATCCCATGTTTTTATATTGAAATACATTTGTGAACTGTAATTATTGAATGCTAGCAGCTTATATATTCCATTTGATAAATGTACTATGTTGTCCAAATGGAATGTGTGACAACATTTCAGATTCTATTCCCATGAACATTCAAACCAAATAACCAAAGCTCTCCCAGATGGTGAATTGAACAGCTAATTTTTCTAAACAGAACAGCAGGTTGTCTCATAATTTATCCAAACTCAGAGGAAAAAGAGTTGTTTTGTGACCTTCAAACCGATACTGACTAATTGAAAAAAATGATTGTGGTCAGCCTGTTTATGTATAAAATTTTGAGGCACTATTGCTTGGTGTTCTTCTCCTGTTTTATTTGAAAAAAAAAATTAAATTCCAATTATAATTACAGGCAAAGCCTGCTTTACAAAATGTACCTATTCTAGAAGACATACAGTTCAATCAAATTACTTCAAATGAAATATTGGCATAATATCATTAAGCACATTTGGAATTTAAAGGAACCTGATAATGAATCCTACCAGAATATCACCTCCTAGCTTAATGTTTCCTGAAGTGTGGACTCTGACAACCTGCATCAGCCTCCCTTGCAGGTACCTATTAAATTCCAAATTCCCCAGTGGTACACCAGACCTATGAAGTAAATCCCTGGGAATGGATCCAAAGATCTTCATTTTTAACAAGCCATCCCCCAAGTAATGCAGATGCACATAAATATTTGAGAACCACTGAGCTATGGCTTTTATTTGATTCATCTGCATTTGTTGCTGGCCCCTGACAGGAACCTTCTGCTATAATTCATTTGGATTGCTATGGTGATTCTTTGAACATGCATTGCTCCTTTCTGCATGCCAGTCTTTGCTTTTGCTAGTTCTTCTGCCTTTGATCCATTCTTTAACTTGCCATTCTCTCTCTCTTTCTCTCTCTTTAAACTCTTTCACTATTTTGTTTTTCAAATGTTTTCTCCTTGAAGACACTTTCTCTGGAGTCTGCTGTTGGGAGCAATCTCTCTCTCCTGCTAAACACTTTGCGTGTGTGTGCACACTGTGCTCATTTGCTTCAATCCTGTCTGACTCTTTGCAACCCAGTGGACTGTAGCCCGCCAGGCTCCTCTGTCCATGGGATTCTCCAGGCAAGAATACTGGAGTGGGTTGCCTTTTCCTTCCCCAGGGGACCTTCCTGACCGATAAGAAATGACCCCACATCTCCTGCAGTGCAGGCAGATTCTTTACCCACTGAGCTACCTGGGAAGCCCAGTTTATTAGAAGAAAAAGCGAATCCATTTTCATATAGAAGTTTTCTTAAAGTGAAGTATTGGCATAATTGAGCAGGGTAACTGGATGGTAGGGGGAATCCTTGAAGTAAAGGTATGACTTACTGGGTCTTGGTGTAGTAAAACCTAATGATACAATCTTCTAGACTTGTGTGTGCCCAGCCTACTCTTCTGCTGAGACCCTGTATTCTTCTGTCCCCTGTATTCCAAAGACTCTATGTTGCTTCTCTCCATTTAGTGACATCTCTATCAAGAATTTGGCCTTTGTGGTCCTCTTTCTGATCCTGGATGTTCATTCTTACCCAGACTAGCTGCACTATAGCTAGTCAGTGGGCAGGGCCAGATCCCTTCTCTTAACAGGTATACATATATATGTATGTATGTATGTGTGTGTACACACACACACACACACACACACACACACACACACATATATATGTTTGCTCAGTCATGTCCAAGTCTTTGTGACCCCGTGGCCTCTAGCCCACCAGGCTTCTCTGTCCATGGGATTTCCCAGGTAAGAATACTGGAGAGGGTGACTATTTCCTCCTCCAGGGGATCTTCCCCACCCAGGGAACGAACCTACATCTCCTGTATTAGCAGGTAGATTCTTTCCTGCTAAGGCACCTGGGAAACCCATGTATATGTGAAGGTGCATTCTGCCAAATGATGATTAAGCTAACTAAGAGCTAACTGGTACCACAATATGGCACAGAGCTGGGTCACAAAAAAGCTCTTCTCAGTGGCTTTCTCTGAAACAAACAAAGAAAAAGGGTGAGAACTTATTCCCAATATCTTTTCACCTGTCAGCCACAATCTTGCTTTAGCTCCTAGATCCTGGCCTAATTATTGCACACTTAACAAAAAGCCATATTGAACCAGGACATAGTTTAGGCACAGGGCAGAGATTTTAAATGAATGTCTGAGGTATCCAAGCATGTGAGAGTACAAATACATATATATAAAACCCACTTATACTGTATACAAAACTTAGATGAAAATCTTTCCAGTTGTCTACCTCAAATAGATGAACCAATTTTTAATAAATGTTGTGCTCTTTGGGGAAAACCACCCTTGAGTTGTGACCAGAAGGTTGTGGTGAAAGGGCTGAAAATGGAAGATTTCCCTGGAAAGTGCAAACTGAGCTTTAATGTTGCCTCGCTCTAGCAAACCTTTCATATTGAGAATTCTGGTCTCACTCAACAATAGCAGAAACCATGGATGGGAGAAGTTAATGTCCTTAGTTTTTCTCCAGAGACATCTTTTGCTAGTAACACAGAAGAACGTTTGCCAGTAAAAATGCATACCCAAATGAGTATAGTTATTGGTTGAGATTAAATGTTTCTCAGTTAGAGCTTTCATGGAAAGCTCATAGAAATTTCATAGGAATTTTCATGAAGAAAATTTCTGCAGTCCTTCACAGACTGATCGAAACCAACTAAAACTGAGTTATGGTGCTGGGGAATAGCCACACATTTTCCACTCTGAAAATACAAGTGATCAGAGAGCCATTCACCTCAAAAGAAAATGATTGTCCTCCAAACACGAGATATGTTAAGCCTTATAGAATAGATTAGATAAAGTTGTAAGATGATAGTATCACTCACACACTGCAGAGCTAGAATTGAGAAGCCCAGTTGCTGGTGGTAGCTGAGATGCTCTTGTCCTGAAAAAGGCTGTCAGGGGGCCTGATTTTCTTGCCTTCTCTGCAATAGATCCTCTCAGGCATCATTCATTCATTCAACAAATCTGTATTGCATTCCTACTATGTGCCAAATACTTTGATAATCTTTCAAGTCTATACTATTCCCTACAACTTTTATTTCTTCTTTGGGTTCTGAGAAACTACATTCTCTTGGCTCTACTCCTTAGTCATAGATGCAACCTTCCCTTTCCTTTTTATCTATAACATATGATTAAGCTGCACCCCACAGGCCTAGTAGCCCTGTACTTGTCCAGCTTCAAGACTGAAGAAAGAACCTAGAATCATTGACAAAGACATCTTTGGTTTAATTCATGGGGGTAGCTTACATGTCTAATGCAACATCCTGGAGCAATATCACACTTTTTTTGTGACAGATGGCAGGGCAGGACAAGGAGACAGTCGTTGCTCCTGAGGGGAAAGAAAATTGCCAGTTAAAGTGGGAATTGATGTCAGGTGGGCTTATTGGTTACTATGCAAACTGGTAGAGGGGCTCACACCTCATCACCCCTTCAATAAGCTATCATAGTGGAGATGCTCTGATCTAAAGTTAGAACACATGCTAGCTGGGGCCAGGACAAGTAAGTGAAGCAAGTGCTCCTTGAGCAGAGATGTACAGAGAGCAAGAGAACAGCCATCTTGAGTGTACCAGACCCATGTATTCCCCATGGTCTTATCCTTGTTTCTTTTCCAGTTCTACACTCTTTTTGAGTAACATCTCATATTCAACATGACTCCTAAACTCTACATGTCAATCTCCGGCTTTTCTTCTGGATTCTAGATACAGATTTCCTGCTGCCCTACTGGCAACATCATCACTGTTACTCTGTTGATACCTTCTTAATGGGATGAACCACACATATTATCTTCTACTTAATCCTTATATTTGATGCCATTTTTCTTTCCCATCAAAAATCAAATGAGCTTTCACAGCTTGTTAATTCTGTTTCTCATGTACTCTTGTTTTTTTCATTTATTTTTATTAGTTGGAGGCTAATTACTTTACAATATTGTAGTGGCTTTTGCCATACATTTACATGAATCAGCCATGGATTTACTTGTGTTCCCCATCCCGATCCCCCCTCCTGCCACCCTCCCCATCCCATCCCTCTGGGTCTTCCCAGTGCACCATCCCTGAGCATTTGTCTCATGCATCCAACCTGGGCTGGTGATCTGTTTCACCAGTATACTTGTTTCATTGCTATTCTCTCTTTTCCATTCCTACTTCTAACACCCTAGTTTAAGCCAGTATTTACAAACTGGCAGCCTGTAGGCCAGATGTGTTTGTTTAAATAGCAAAATGTTTTGTTTTAATGTAACTGCTTCTAAGATTTACACATACTCTCTAGTTCACTATAATTATGTTCTATTCCCCATGGCACTGACCCAGGACCTTGCATCTAATAGGTAGTCAAGCAATATCTTAGATTGAGTGCCTTGTCCTTAAAAAGCGGATAACATGACTAGGAAGCATATATGTGGTAAAATTATTTAGTAACAATCCAAAGCAGAACATAGAAAAGTATTATAGAAAAGTGGAGTAGGCAATACGTTTTCCATGTAGTGGAAGAAAAGAGAGGCCACTTTGGTTGGGAATACTCAGAGGATTCACAGAGGAGAAAGGATTTAATCTGAAACTTGAATGATGGAGAGAGTATATAAAATATGAAGTGGAATTGCTTTATTTTGATGTTTTACATCTTATATTGCCAACACTTTGGTTATAGAGAAGTGTAAGAGGAAAAACGGGTACTTACTTTACTCAAACTCCTGACACCAGGTCAAATGAAAGAGACTCTCTTGATGATTGAAAGCAGTAAATATGAAACTGATAACTGGAGATGTTACTGTAAATGGTGAGAAGTACAGTTCTGAAAGTATCAATTGCTTCAGGTAAATTTAATACTTTGGATAAACAAACCTGTTCAGTACATTTATAAATGACAAAACATGGACTTTAAGAGAACCCGAAGTGTTTCAGGAAAAATGCTTGGAAATTAATCATACCTTCCCATTTTGTACTTCTTTATCCCCTGTTAAAAGTTTGACATGTTGATCTGGGTGGTGCATGCTGTGGCCCACTCAGTTTTTTTTTTTTTTTTTTTAAGAACTTTATATATTTATATTTGTTTTTGGCTCTACTTCATTGCTGTGTGGAATTTTCTCTAGTTGCAGTGAGCAGGGGCTACTCTCTAGTTGTGGTGCGTGGGCTTCTCATTGCATTGACTTCTCTTGTGGGACATGGGCTCTAGGGCATGCAGGCTTCAGTAATTGCAGCACATGGGCTCAGTATTTGTGCCTCCCGGGCTCTAGAGCACAGGCTCAGTAGTGGTGCACAGGCTCAGTAGTTGTGGCACACAGGCTCAGTTTCTCCATGGCATGTGGGATCTTCCTAGACCAGGGAGCAAACCAAGGTCTCCTACATTGGCAGGCAGCTTCTTCACCAGGTCAAAACACGCAGCTTTGATGTTATCATTACTTTTACTGTCTACTTGCATAGGAAGAGATTCAGTGAAGCACTTGGCCTTAGTTTATATTAGTACCAAGATTGTAGGCATAGATACTCAGATATTCTTTGCTGATGAAGAGAGGTAAGCCTGCAAACAGTTTAGAGAGAAAGACCATACCTTTATCAGTCACAGCACCTAGAATGGTGCAACACACAGAGGCTATTCCTAAACTCTGTGATGGATTTCCTCAAGCTGAATTGATAAGGTCAGTGTTGTTCATTGGAGCCTGGACCTTTGTCTAGGCTCACATACAGATTATACTGCCTTCTGCCTGTCAATTTTCCACCATACCCTTCTCCCCAGGGCCCTTGTTGCCCTGCTGATTTTGGAGGTGCTCACAGTTGCATCATCAGAGCATCGCAGATGGACTGGTGCTATGATGAAGCCAAGGGGAGTCAACTGCAATGGCCCTCTTCCAGGTTGGCCCAGCAATAGTGTCTCTAAAGAGTTAAACTTCTGAAAGAGAACCTTTTCTGTGTTGTTGTTGTTTTCCTCCATCTGCATCTTTCCCTGCTCCTATCTCCCTGTATAACTGATTATATGAAGCAGTTTAACTACCTTTTCACTTAAAAGAGTAGCATGTCAAACTATTAGGCATGATGCCCCCCTCCCCCACTGGGAGGTTGTAGTACTGTCTGGCCCACCAGTGCCAACACAGATCCCACTTGTTTGATGCAGGAAGTAGCATTTTTTTCGATAGTTTATTTTGGATGGTCTACTCTGTCATCTTCCATGTAGATTCCCTATTGGAAAGTCTAGGAGTTCCTCAAAACATATAGAGACCTGTTTATTAACAAAGCGACCAAATTAATAGCTGGTCTCAGATTTTACCTGAGTTGGAACTCTCTCACCAGATATAGTTTTAGAATTTCATAATGAATAGGGTGTGGAGCCTTCAGAAAGGAACTAAAGGTAAGGAGATGGTAGGGACGTTGGCTCCATATATGGTAAGTGTGTGCATGTGGATAAGGCAAGTATCATTTTAAATGAAATCATCAAAACAAAAACTCATTTCTTAAAAAAATCAAAACTCCTATTTTTTTCTAATCAGAATCCAGTGATATCCTTATGCTTTTGCCAGACTGAACACAGGGCTGTTATGTTATCTCAGAAATCACTTGCCTGATCAAAAGTTCAAAGGCATTCTTATTAGGGAAGCTTTTAACTAGAACCAGGAGAAACAAAGGTAGATAGCAATAAGATGCAAACCCAGTACAACAAAAGCCAGTGTCCTTAATTATTTCAGATTTTAAGCTAGAGTGTGTGCAGAAATACACTTAGTGGCATACTAAGTCTGAAACCATGGACACAGAAATATAAATAAGTCTAACTAAATGTTGGCCTGTTTTTTATTATCACTATGTGTCAGCATTCTAAACAATGTTAGTAACAAAAACTCCCCTACTGCCATAATGGACTGCTCCATAACACACACACACACACACACAGAGAGAGAAAAGGGGAGAGAGAGACCACTGAACCACACTTTCTATCCATCTTACCTTGACCTAAGCTTTTCTTTTTCAATATGGTTTATTATTTTTTAACAGTCTCTGCAATTTACTTACTAGTTTTGCTTGCTTCTTGTCTGTCTTCTCTCACTAGAATATAAACATGAATTTTTGTCTCTTGTTCACTCACATAGTCCTAGTGCCTAGAATAGTTCCTTTGTGAGAGAATGTATGTGTTCAGTAAATTATTGAATGAATAAATAACTTTTATTTAACTACATCTGATCAATGTAAAGAAATAGAGGAAAACAACAGAATGGGAAAAACTAGAGATTCCTTCAAAAAATTAGAGATACCAAGGGAACATTTCATGCAAAGATGGACTTGATATAGGACAGAAATGGTATGGACCTAACAGAAGCAGAAGATATTAAGAAGAGGTGGCAAGAATACACAGAAGAACTGTACAAAAAAAAATCTTCAGGACCCAGATAATCACAATGGTGTGATCACTCACATAGAGCCAGACATCCTGGAATGTGAAGTCAAGTGAGTGTTAGAAAGCATCACTACGAACAAAGCTAGTGGAGGTGATGGAATTCCAGTTGAGCTATTTCAAATCCTGAAAGATGATGCCATGAAAGTGCTGCACTCAATAGGCCAGAAAATTTGGAAAACTCAGCAGTGGCCACAGGACTGGAAAAGGTCAGTTTTCATTCCAATCCCAAAGAAAGGCAATGCCAAAGAATGCTCAAACTACGGCACAATTGCACTCATCTCACACGCTAGTAAAGTAATGCTCAAAATTCTCCAAGCCAGGCTTCAGCAATATGTGAACCGTGAACTTCCAGATGTCCAAGCTGGTTTTAGAAAAGGCAGAGGAACCAGAGATCAAATTGCCAACATCTGCTGGATCATCAAAAAAGCAAGAGATTTCCAGAAAAGCATCTCTTTCTGCTTTATTGACTATACCAAAGCCTTTGACTGTGTGGATCACAATAAACTGTGGAAAATTCTGAAAGTGATGGGAATATCAGACCACCTAACCTGCCTCTTGAGAAACCTGTATGCAGGTCAGGAAGCAACAGTTAGAGCTGGACGTGGACCAACAGACTGGTTCCAAGTAGGAAAAGGAGTATGTCAAGGCTGTATATTGTCACCCTGCTTATTAACTTATATGCAGAGTACATCATGAGAAACGCTGGGCTGGAAGAATCACAAGCTGGAATCAAGATTGCCAGGAGAAATATCAATAACCTCAGATATGCAAATGATACCACCCTTATGGCAGAAAGTGAAGAGAAACTAAAAACCCTCTTGATGAAAGTGAAAGAGGAGAGTGAAAAAGTTGGCTTAAAGCTCAACATTCAGAAAACTAAGATCATGGCATCCAGTCCCATCACTTCATGGCAAATAGATGGAGAAACAGTGGAAACAGTGTCAGACTTTATTTTTGGGGGCTCCAAAATCAGTGCAGATGGTGATTGCAGCCATGAAATTAAAAGGTGCTTACTCCTTGGAAGGAAAGTGATGACCAACCTAGACAGCATATTAAAAAGCAGAGACATTACTTTGTCAACAAAGGTCCGTCTAGTCAAGGCTATGGATTTTCCAGTAGTCATGTATGGATGTGAGAGTTGGACTGTGAAGAAAGCTGAGTGCAGAAGAATTGATGCTTTTGAACTGTGGTGTTGGAGTAGACTCTTGCAAGTCCCTTGGACTGCAAGGAGATCCAACCAGTCCATCCTAAAGGAGATCAGTCCTGAATGTTCATTGGAAGGACTGATGTTGAAGCTGAAACTCCAGTACTTTGGCCACCTCATACAAAGAGTTGACTCATTGGGAAAGACCCTGATGCTGGGAGGGATTGGGGACCGGAGGAGAAGGGGACCACAGAGGATGAGATGGTTGGATGGCATCACCGACTTGATGGACATGAGTTTGAGTAAACTCTGGGAGTTGGTGATGGACAGGGAGGCCTAGCGTGCTGCGGTTCATGGGGTCACAAATAGTTGGACATGACTGAGCGACTGAACTGAACTGATGCCATTGGTTATGAAAGTAACTTAACTGGAAATGGGGAAACCCAGTCTTGTGACAGCTCTACACATCATAATCAGTTGTTCAATATAGACTTGCTTGCACTTTGAAGAATTTGTGGAGGTTTGTGTATTGTCTTGTTTAAATTATAACCTCATTCTTAATAGAAATTGTAAATGCTTTTTCATACACATTTGCAATCCCTTACTTTCTCTCAACCTAGATGAAGAATATATTGTAGGAAGAATTCCCTTCCTTCAGCAAATTGGTCAGTTACTCTAATTCCCGCCTACACACTGGGACATTCAGTCTGTATGGTTTGTATTGTTTTGTTTTGTTTTTTACCAAGCAATCTTTTACTGAGGATTGCTTTGAAAGTAGTTACACAAGACTTTTTTTTTTTAATCAGCCTGATTGTTTACCTATCCTTTCATTCATATAGACATTTCCAGTAAGAACAAAGGAAAATGAATGAGAGAAACCACCTAGAAAGTTACCTGAATTAACTCTTAACTGGCATTTTAAACTGACTTTTATTCTCTGACTGACCTGTAAATGAATTATGGTATTGCTTGATTTATGTATAAACTAAGAACCTTTATTATATAACCTTATGAGTTCTCCCACCAACCACATGACAGATGTTAACAATTGCTAATTTCCACCTCACTGACAAAGAATGGAATTCAGTAACTTCTTAGAGAATTCCTATAATAAAATATTTCATTATCAACATTTTAATTATATGATCTTTTTCCTTTCCATCATTACCTGTGACTTTTCTTTCCAAATTTTCTTCACTTTCTCAAGGAAATCCTGCTGATATTTTTGGCCACATCTACTGCAATTATCCCCAAAGATTTTTGTTGAGAAGAGGGAAATATTACTAGCTAGATTCATAGGGCAGAGTAGAATGAGATGAGAAATATAACCTCAGAGCATATTCAGTCCATTCTGTTTTAACCATCAATGGACCAGACAAGTCAGCTATATTTATGGAACTGAGCCAATGGTCAAAACAGACAGAATATAACCTTCGGGGACAAAACGTTGAAAATATCAATTCTGCAATAAGGTTAAGCCTGGTTCTCATTTATTTAATCTCAATTAAGACACAGTAGACCATTTATTGATTTATTTAAAATGAAATAAGAAGAACCATGCTGCAATTAAATTGATCCTTTAAGTCAGCAGGCCCTGGCAATTTTGGCTGACACTATATCACTTTGGGTGATAAATTTTGAAAATTCCTACTCTACCTAAAGGAAGACCTCATTTCTATCTTTCCAAGGTCTCATATATCATATTTTATCTTAAAAGAAAACCAGGAAAGCATAGAAATTGGCTGCATACTGAAGCCTAGGCAACAGATCTAACATAGCTACTCTGTTGAAAAAAAATGAGGAATCCTCTAAAATAGAAAGGTCGGTCAGGTAGCTAAGTTGAAGAGTCATGGTCCTTGGAAGGTTTATTTATCCTCAGAAAATCGTTAGACATAGCTAGTGAATTTTTGACTTTCTATCAAGCAAAGCAAGGCTAGCATTATTGTGTAGTTTAACATGTTCTTTGGAGTATTTTTTATGTCTTTGAAATTGAAAATAATTAATTAGAAAAATTATATTGCAAATACTTATATAGAATGAATTTTAAAAGACTTACCCACTGTGCTTATACAACTTCTGTCAGCATTTTGTTGTATTTCAAAAGGCTTTTTTCCTCTCTGTAAAGGTTGCATAGTTGTAACCAAACTGTCTTTACAATTTTGTATGCTGCTTTTTGAAACTTAGTGTTTTATCATAAGCATTTTCTAAATTGTTATGAAATTCTCAAATTATTATTTTAATGGCTAATTATGATCCATTGGATAAATGTGCCATGATGATGGACATTTGAATTCTTTCCAGTTTGGGCCATTGTAAACAATTATTTGGTGGGAATATGTCCATGTCATTATTTCTCCATAACTGTTTTTTTTTTTTCTCTAGTATAGATATCTACAAGTCAAACCATTGGGTCAAAGGGTATACTTCTTTTATAAAATGATATTACAGTTTGATTTTGCTTTTGTAAAAGACGTGTATTTGTCTAGAAAGGTACATATGTACTTAAAATTCAACAGTGATTATTTCTGCTGGTAGGTTTGCAAATAAATACTTTCATTTCTTTTTTACTTTTAGTTATTTTCAAAAAATTCTATAATGAATATATATAACTTTTTAGATTAAAAAAATTATAATAGAGCAAAATCAGAGTAAAATGTAATGACTTAAACACAGGTCCTGGAGGCAGATTTTCTAGGTTGGATTTTTTGCTGAGCTACTTATTAGCTCTGTGATCTTAGACAGGTAACTTAACCTCTCTGTACCTCAGCTTTCTTGTCTGTAAACTGGGACAATGATGGTGCATAGCTCATACAACTGATGATTTCATATCCATGTTTTGAAGATAAATGAGTTATTCCATGTAAAGAGAACAATGTCCAGTATAATAAACACTTCTTCAATCTCAGCTATCCTTATTATTTGGCACTGGACCAGCAACTCAAACTTGTCACTCCTCACAATGATCGTTCACTCTCAAATTCTAACAACAACAATTGAGCCCAGACAGTTCATTCATAGGACAACTACCCTTTACTAAGGAGTTGTGGTGATTAGGGGAGGCAGAATCCAAAGCCTAGATCCTTCTACCAAGCCATTTGTATACATGGTCATCTCTGATCTCTAGAATAGTTTTACTGAAGGAGAAAACAGAATATCCTGAGAGTCCTGAGTACTTGGACAAGAGAGAAAAGGGAAGCAAGCTTTCAAAATCAACCTTCATATAGCTTAAATTTTATCTATGATTGGCACTGAACTTAAGTAGAGTGCAGCAAAATATAAATCTAAAACTTTGTAGAACTGGATATGTCTTGGTACAAATCTCTATAAATCTCAAAGGTGCCTTTCTCCTAGAAGAATAGTTGATTTTATTATTTTTAACTTCATCAAACATGCAAAACTGAATATCCTGTTTACTGGCCCATATACCAAAGATTTACAGGATACAACCTATCAGTAAATATAAAAATGAGAACTAGATTTAATTTATTTCATAATTACAGGATAAATAATGTATCTAGAGGCTCACACTTAATTCTAGGGAATAATTTATAAATTTGTGAATGAATATAAGAAGTAAAGATCTTTTTTATTTTTTTAAATTTATTTAATTTTTTAGAAGTAAAGATCTTTTATCACAGTTTCAGTTCAGTTCAGTTCAGTCGCTCAGTTACGTCCGACTCTTTGTGACCCCATGAACCGCAGCACGCTAGGCCTCCCTGTCCATCACCAACTCCCAGAGTTTACTCAAACTCATGTCCATCAAGTCGGTGATGCCATCCAACCATCTCATCCTCTGTGGTCCCCTTCTCCTCCGGTCCCCAATCCCTCCCAGCATCAGGGTCTTTCCCAATGAGTCAACTCTTTGTATGAGGTGGCCAAAGTACTGGAGTTTCAGCTTCAACATCAGTCCTTCCAATGAACATTCAGGACTGATCTCCTTTAGGATGGACTGGTTGGATCTCCTTGCAGTCCAAGGGACTTGCAAGAGTCTACTCCAACACCACAGTTCAAAAGCATCAATTCTTCTGCACTCAGCTTTCTTCACAGTCCAACTCTCACATCCATACATGACTACTGGAAAATCCATAGCCTTGACTAGACGGACCTTTGTTGACAAAGTAATGTCTCTGCTTTTTAATATGCTGTCTAGGTTGGTCATCACTTTCCTTCCAAGGAGTAAGCACCTTTTAATTTCATGGCTGCAATCACCATCTGCACTGATTTTGGAGCCCCCAAAAATAGTCTGACACTGTTTCCACTGTTTCTCCATCTATTTGCCATGAAGTGATGGGACTGGATGCCATGATCTTAGTTTTCTGAATGTTGAGCTTTAAGCCAACTTTTTCACTCTCCTCTTTCACTTTCATCAAGAGGGTTTTTAGTTTCTCTTCACTTTCTGCCATAAGGGTGGTATCATTTGCATATCTGAGGTTATTGATATTTCTCCTGGCAATCTTGATTCCAGCTTGTGATTCTTCCAGCCCAGCGTTTCTCATGATGTACTCTGCATATAAGTTAATAAGCAGGGTGACAATATACAGCCTTGACATACTCCTTTTCCTACTTGGAACCAGTCTGTTGGTCCACGTCCAGCTCTAACTGTTGCTTCCTGACCTGCATACAGGTTTCTCAAGAGGCAGGTTAGGTGGTCTGATATTCCCATCACTTTCAGAATTTTCCACAGTTTATTGTGATCCACACAGTCAAAGGCTTTGGTATAGTCAATAAAGCAGAAAGAGATGCTTTTCTGGAAATCTCTTGCTTTTTTGATGATCCAGCAGATGTTGGCAATTTGATCTCTGGTTCCTCTGCCTTTTCTAAAACCAGCTTGGACATCTGGAAGTTCACGGTTCACATATTGCTGAAGCCTGGCTTGGAGAATTTTGAGCATTACTTTACTAGCGTGTGAGATGAGTGCAATTGTGCCGTAGTTTGAGCATTCTTTGGCATTGCCTTTCTTTGGGATTGGAATGAAAACTGACCTTTTCCAGTCCTGTGGCCACTGCTGAGTTTTCCAAATTTTCTGGCCTATTGAGTGCAGCACTTTCATGGCATCATCTTTCAGGATTTGAAATAGCTCAACTGGAATTCCATCACCTCCACTAGCTTTGTTCGTAGTGATGTTTTCTAAGGCCCACCTGACTTCACATTCCAGGATGTCTGGCTCTATGTGAGTGATCACACCATTGTGATTATCTGGGTCCTGAAGATTTTTTTTTGTATAGTTCTTCTGTGTATTCACTTACCTCCATTTAAAAATCATTTGCCAAATGAACACTCAATTTCCTGTTTCCTGACATTTTATTTTACTTATTTATTCCCCAAAACAATAAATAAACTAGTAGAGAAGCTCACTGGAAGGATCACCAGAGAGATTATCAGTTCACGCAATGACTAATTGTTGATATATCTGTTAGCTAAGTGCAGGATTTTCGTATATGTAACATATAATGTATTTCTACTATATCTCACACAGGTGAGGTCTTTTTAAAATGATACCCTTTTGAGATCTGTGGTAGTGTTTTTTCTGTCTCATACTTTAATGCTTTGAAGAACGTAAAGTAAATATCCTTCTAATTATCTAGAAGGCTTTTTTTTTTTTCAAAAGCTTTTTAGCATATGTGAAATGGACTCCAGATTAACATTTTCCAATTAGACTCTCCTGGTTCTGATCATGATTATGGCCTTTTAGGCCATTCAATATACATTGTGTTGATTTTTCTTGTTCCTCCAGGTGTTATCATCTTCTTTTCATGACCTGGGATATACCACAAAATGTATCCTCAGTATGCAGTTAGGAATTTAATTTGCCTCCTCCCCTAACTCTGAAATGAAAAGATACTAGGTAGTATATATGCTATTCATAGCATAAGCACAGGAATAGTTTTAACCCCAAATTTCTGTATTTCTATTCTAGTGAGCAATATGAAAATCACACCAGCAATGTAATAAGGCATTTGATGCTCAGGGCATAACAGCTGTCTCCAGTGTGGCTCCAGACATGAAGTTATTACCTGGACCATTGAGACAGTAATTGTGACATCACTCAAGCCTACACCCAACTTTTCTTAAACTCACCCTCAGTTAAGTATGAAGCACTGTAAAGTTAAAACACACACACACACACCAGATTTATCTTAAACAGAAGCCACTGAGTATAAAGCCTACAAGGCATTTGTACAAGCTGCCTCTCGCTTAGGCCCAGTAAACTCTGATTGTATTAGGAAATGCAGTTTAATAACCCCCAGAAGTCAGGAGTCAATGATTCCATGTCCCAGAAGAATAAAATGAAATGAAAAGACTTAGGTAATATTGAGAGCTTTGAGCACACAATGCACTGTATGAACTCCAGGCATTTCACTTTTGATTTCTATGAGCAGTGATTTTTTTGTGTGTTATAAAAATAAGAAAAAGGAAAACTGCTGGAGTGCTCAGATACTTGTTTCCCTGTACTGGGATAACCCACAAGGAAACAAAAGCTTTGCTTATGAATGAGCTCTAAAATCTATCAGAAAAGAAAGTACCTTCATTTTTACTGTCACTAGAGAGCCTTCTGCCAAATGCGGAAGTAGATGTTGAACTGACTGAGGCTTTAATTGTGACAGCAGGAAAATAGAATCTGACTTAAAAGGCCCTGAAGAAGAATGTCAGGCTTTTGTAATGCTAGTTTGGGGGGACAAGACTAATAGTAGTGTCACAAGCTAGCTGGGATAAAGCTGGCTTTGACTGAATGGGGCTGTTGTATTTCTAAGATGCAGCCTGGCCTCTGGATATCATATGCAGCTCAAGTGTAAGGGGGGAGGGGGGTTACTGTAGTTTAAAAGAAGGGTTTTTTTAAGGACTTTATTTTGTAATAACTTAGCATTGGAAAGAATAGTAAATGTAGTTATTCAGGTAGAATTGAGAGGGGCAATTTTAGACAGCCTTCTCCACTTTTAGCAGAGATAATACACAGGTTGTCCTTGGTGAGAAAGAAGGCTGGCTGCCAAGTCCAGAAGAAATGTGAATGTAGAATCAAGTTTGAAATAAACTGATTCCTGATTATCCCTTTCATAAAATGGCATGCATGCATACCTGTTTTTCAAGTGATGAGTCTTTTTGAAAATTCACTGAATGATTTTTTTCCCTCAAACACTGAAATAAAACTGAATGAATTTTTTTTCCTCAAACACTTCTTCATAGCACCTGCCCCCACCCCGACCCCTCACCCCAGAACATGGAAAGGGTTTATCTTGTGTCCAGTTCTGGCTCCTGACTTTCAGAACAAGTGTTAACCCGTACCCAACTGTACATACACTGTAAGTGTGAGAGGCCATGGTATCTGGAGTCAGACAAACTTGGATGTGATGGTCACTCACTAGTTATGCGATCCTGGGCAAGGTGCTCACTTCTCTGTGTGTCATTTTTCACACGTGGAAAGTTGGACTCATAATAACACCTCTCTTATAGGTTTTGAGGATTAAACAACATAATGTAATAAAGAGCTTTGTACAATATCTAGTAAACCCTCAACATGGTAGATTCTGCTTTTAGTCTTGGTGGGGTGTTTTAACTCATATTTCTTTGTCATCACCATCATCATAAACCTTGGCAAATATTGCCTATAGGGGCTACCTGGTTACGGTTGGTCATAGAATCAAGCACAAGCCTCTAAGCCAGAGTTTCTCAGTAATGGCACCTTTGACATTTGGGGATGGATAATTCTTGGTTGGGATGGGAAGAAGCTGTCCCACATGTTGTAGGATATTCAGCAGCATCCCAGGCTTCTACCCACTAGATATCAGTAGCACACATTCCCATTCTCAGACTCCAAGCTGTGCAACCAGAAATGTCTTCAGATGTTGCCATATGGCCTCTAGGGGGCAATGTTGCTCCCAGTTGAGAACAACTTCTCCAGGCATTTTTTGATTTAATAATTTCCCTGAAAACTATCTGCCATTCGAGCATTCACATTCATATTACTTTTTTATTAGCTTGACTCTGGAAACTTTGATCTTTATTCTGTCTCTCTTTTTGCTTTCTTGAGGTTCCCTGGTTTTGGCCTTCATTTTGAAACCTAAATTTCTTCTTGCCTTCTTCTAAACTGGAAATTGTGATAGCCTGTTCTAATCCTTAATATATCTCTGGACCAACAACTTATTTTTCCCTACTTTGGGCTTCTCTACCAGTCCCTAGTGCTGGACCAACGGCCTCCTACCAGAGCCTTTCCTTTACATTTTTGTATAAAAGGTAGTTGAAATGAGGACTCTAGAGCCATATATCCTGGGTTGGAATCCCAGCTCTGTCAATTACTCACTTAGTGACCTTAACCTTAATTTCTATATTTTCTTCCACTTGTAAAACAAGGATAGTAATTCTTAGCACTTCATAGGGTTGTTGTAGGATTAGGTGGGTTAAGACATATTTAGAACACTGCCTGACACAATGGCAAACACCATGTCAGTGTAAGCTATTATTGTCACTGCTCCCGTAAAGACCCCCAGAAGAGAATAATTAGCATAATGCAAGAGTTTACTAACCTCCAGGCCCCATCACAAAGTTACAAAAAGGCTGACAAATTTTTCATGTCACAGTGCATATTGAAAATAAGTATTTGTCCAGCAAACTGGAATAGAGGGAGGAGATTCTGGCAACCTGAGGGCTGAGGAGATCAATATCTCAACCATGTGTGTAACCCATTTGTGACATGCAGTGGACCACAGTACTGAAAGCTTTGCACCAGGCTCATCAAAATTAAAGGAGAAGGATTCCAAATGGTGACCCAGTTAGAAATTCTGATTCATAGTTTTTGAAACTTAGACGGCAGCACCTTCTAGATCCTCAGGCCTTACAAAGTCTATCGATGTTCCTTGGTTTATTTGAACAAATGTAGATAAAATAAAACAAAGGCAAGTTCCCTTGAATATCATGAAGTTTTAAACATGTATACATTTTTTTTTTCTCTAAAGCCTGAAAGTCTAGCATATCCTGCAAACGTGGAGGTATGAGAATTTAACTCAGTAATGTTAGCAAACAGGAGCTCTTCAATCAAATTTCACATGATGACCCACTCTTTCCATTTTGTAATTTTCTTTGGAAAGGGTTGGGATAAGAAATAGTTTAGGATATAAAAAGGGCTATTTTCTATGATTTTCTGTTTGAGTCCAGTGGTTTTGATTGTATGGCGTGATAGGACTGTTTTCCGTTTGTGACCTCTCCAAGCACTGATTTTTAAGCAACTCATTTGCATATGCTTCCTCTGCATGATTCACCCCATTCAACCAATTGATTCCTTAATCTGTTCAGTGTAATATGAATAATATACTATCTTCCTCCCAGAGACATTGTAAATTGTGGTTTAAATATGTTGAGCCAGAAAAAAAGAAATGGTGCTTTTGACTCAACTTCCTGGAAAGTCTCCTAAACAAAAGGATGGCACAAATGGACCTACTGAGATAAAGCCAAACCTTCCAATCAAGGTCTGCCTTACATAGCAAACTGTCAGCTCTACCAGAATCTGTGCCACTGGACACATTTATTCCAGTTTTCCATTGGTATTTTCAGTGCTTTAGCCTGTGCCTTTATTAATTTATGCCTCAACTTTGGTGTTAGCCACACGATTGGACCACTTGCTTTTTCTCTTCCAAGACCTCCCATATTAACTTCCTAAAACATAGCTTTGATAATATGAGTTCACTACCCCCAAATCCTTCAATGATTCCCTACTGCTTGATGAATAAACCCTTAGGAATCAGAAATCCTAGAATGTCAGCATTGGAATGAATCTTGGAGTGTGATTCAGTGGTTGTCAAACTCTGGTCTCTGGGCCAGTGCCAGAAGTTTGCACCAATCCTCAACGGAAAGAGAAAAATAAAGACAATAAAGTGAGCATTCCATAAAAACCAAATGTATCCATTTAAAAAAGTATTTGAAATTATCTTTCTTTTTTTGAAATATCCTTTGTTTTATGAAGTGATGGTACTAGATGATAGTTTTTTATTTGTTTGCTTTTCTGAATGCCCATTCTTGGTAAAATGATGTTGGCAACCTTTTGTTGCTTCATGGCCACCCCTTTTTAAAATTGAACTGATCCGTGAAGCCCCAAAATCTGGGAGCCACTCATTTCATAAATGAAAAAATGAAGAGAGAAGGATTTACTTGCCTAAGGTCATACTGATAGTAGCAATCTTGGACCATAAATCCTCAGGTGAGCTTCAACTCTTTATCATAATATTCAAAGTGCTATGTATTGAAGCCCCAGTATGCCTCTGCATCTTTATTGTTAGAGTGCCCTAAAAAAAACCATATTTTCTGAACAGTCATTTGCCGTTCCTTGAATATGCCTTGCATTCTTTCTCTGCACTAACTGTTCTCCTAAAGTCCCACCCAGTTCAAATGCTGTCTCTCTTATAACTCAATGTCAGAAGGGATCTTTCTCTTTTCTGTGCTCCCCTCTAAATTTATCATTTATCAGCATATTGTATCTTGATCAGGCTGTCATCATACATGACCTGTATCCCCTTCTTTCTTCTTCATCTCAGTAAATGGCATCTACCCAACTGCTCAAGCTGGAAACCTTGAAGTCATCCTTTACTACTGCCTACACCAATATCAAATTAATCACGAAGCCCTACCATCTTTACCTCCAGAATTCATCTGGTATATGTCTACTTGAATCTTTTAACTAGACCACTGCACAGGTCACTTTGTATCTCCTTGCTCCACCCTGCAATTCATTTGTTACCTAGCAGCCAGTTTTAGGTCTGGTACCTCTCCTTGTAAAGGCCTTCATTGGTTTTCCATAGCCTTCATGATAATGCTGAACATGTTATACAAGCTATAGGATCCTTACCTATTTCTCTAGCCTTTATCTCTTTCTACTCTTTAGTTTGTGTGCTTTAATTCAACCTTACCAAACATTTAACTCTTTGAAAACATTTTTCTCACTCTTGCATGTTTTTGCTTGCTGACTCTTAATTGTTTCTCGCTTCTCTGGACCTTCATATATGCTGTTCACATTGCCTGGAACACTTCCTATAGGAAACCTTCCTTGAGCCCCTAATTTTTGATTGGATGCTCCCTGGCACAGGACCTTGTTCCACACCTGTCACACCACATTGTGTTGTAATCGCTTAACTGAGTTCCTTTCTGGCTACACTCTATGAATCATGAGGTCAGGGATCATATCTATTATGCGTATTATTCTATTCTAGCTCTTATCTCTGGCATATATTAAGTGCATAATTAATGCATGCTGTATGAATGAAACTTCTCAAATTATATTTCTTCTTATACTGTTGAAACTTGCATACCTCTTTTACTTCCTTGATTTGATTATAACAGCCTTAAACTCAAAGAAGCCTTTTATGAGGTAATGCCCTTTCATAGTACCATATGTATTATGCTGTGCTATGCTTAATTGCTCAGTCGTGTCTGACTCTTTGTGACCCCATGGACTATAGCCCACCAGGCTCCTCTGCCCATGGGTATTCTCCAGGCAAGAATACTGGATTGGGTTGCCATGCCCTCCTTCAGGAGATCTTCCCAACCCAGGGATCAAACTCAGGCCTCCCACATTAAAGGCAGATTCTTTACCATCTGAACCGCCAGGGAAACCCTGGAGGTCCCACCGATATTATATTTTACCAACTGGTAAATATAGCACATGATTAAGCTATTTTTTCTTGGTGGACCAGGAAATGTAGTACAGGCAGGGATAATAATTAGACTGAATATTTATAATAAACCTAGATTGCAACACAACTCTGTGCAATCCAAGGATTTTCAGCTGGTACTAGCACTGATTATTTATATTCTTGCATTTCAGATGGTCTTCCCATACCCTTCTATAAAATATCCCTATGTTACCTGGTTTAAATCAGGGAATATAAGGATTCTATTGCATTTTAAATAATAAAAATTTTAAAACATCTTAAAGTGACCTAGGATGTATAGGCTTTCATTTGTGTGTGTGTGTGTCTTGGTGACTGAACTCAGAGTGGACTTTACAGGAAGCTATGGTTAGGGTGATAACTTCACATTGAAAGAAAATATTTTACTTTAATCGTTCAAAAGTCATTTTACATCTGTGTCTCTTTTTCTGTTTTGCATATAGGGTTATCACTACCATCTTTCTAAATTCCATATATATGCATTAGTATACTGTATTGATCTTTATCTTTCTGACTCTGTGGGAGAAGGCGAGGGTGGGATGTTTCAAGAGAACAGCATCAAAACATGTATATTATCAAAGGTGAAACAGATCACCAGCCCAGGTTGGATGCATGAGACAAGTGCTCGGGGCTGGTGCACTGGGAAGACCCAGAGGGATCAGGTGAAGAGGGAGGTGGGAGGGGGGATAGGGATGGGGAATACATGTAAATCCATGGCTGATTCATGTCAGTGTATGGCAAAAAACACTACAATATTGTAAAGCAATTAGCCTCCAACTAATAAAAATAAATGGAAAAAATAAAAGAAAAAAAGTCATTTTAAGTTTTTGTGGAGTATCTTATCTATTGAGAATATGTTCTAAATGTTTATTGATTCTATTTTCATCATCAAGAACGTATAAAGATATCAGCCACAGATGCTTCATATTGCAAATAATGGGTGTGAATCTCAACTTTTTTGTATGCATCATAGTACTTGAATTGTTGATGAAATAACCTATCAGGCAGGAAGATTCTCTTCTGATTTTTGTTTACAACAAGAAACCTAAATGGCTAATTTTCTTTGTAAAAGATGAACAAAATATTAGCACTGATGGTATTTTTTTATAGGTTATGCCTCAAGCCTGACTCACCCTTCTTCTGTGTAAGCATTCTCTGGGCTTCCCTGGTGGCTCAGTTGATAAAGAATCCACCTGCAATGCAGGAGACCTGAATTCTATTCCTGGGTTGGAAAGATCCCCTGGAGAAGGGAACGGCTACCCACTCCAGTATTCTGGCCTGGAGAATCCCCGTGGATAGAGGAGCCTGTTGGGCTACAGTCCATGGGGTTGCAAAGAGTTGGACACGACTAAGTGACTTTCATTGCTCAGACCATTTGGATTTGTTGAGTCCAGAGAAAACTGAAACAGAGTGATGAGAATACCATTTAACTTTCAAGTAAGCTCTCTGAATGACAATTCATATAACATGGCAGAGGACAGTGCCAAAAGACACGTTAGGGTCAGTAGTGGGAACTGTAACAAGCTTCAGTACCCATCCTTAAAGAAGTCTTCTCTGCCCTCACAGTGTAAGTCAGTGCTCCCTTATTTCTCATTTATGATCCTGTATCAAATTCAGGCCATATTACTGCATTGGATGCTGTGGGTGAGAGAAAGGGAGGAGGAATCAAGAATATCTTCACTGTAACCCCAGCATTATTACTTGATTCATGGTAGGCTCTAAATAAATATGTTTTGAAAGAATGAATAATGGAGTATAAAATCCTTTTTGGCATTCTCAGCTATAACACATAGTAATAAAAAACAACCATTATGTTTACAGTCGAGCTGACCATATGCATAGTTAATAAGACCATAGTTTTGAAGTTCAGGAAGACCTGGATTCAAATCCTGACTTCACCATTCAAGTTACATAACTTTGCAAGAGTTACTTAACATCTATGAGCCTTGCTTTCTCTGCCTATAAAGTGGAAATCAGATCATACCAACCTTATAGTGGTGAGGATTAGATGTGACAATGCATTTAATGTGCTTAGAATGATGCATGACAGAGAGTAATTTCATTAAGGTAGCTATTGTTATTATTGTCGTTTTGTGTGTTAGCATGTTATGTCCTTAGATATCTGGGGAATAGTAAATATTCAATAATAGTTAGATATAAGTATTATAATTATCATCATTATAATAATAGTTTTTGTTAAGTTGAATTATTTTCAATGGAATGCTTTTGGGGACAAAATTGCTCTTTTTAATATTAGCACAGGTTATTGGTCTTAATTGCAATAATTGTTATCTTTTAAATGGTTTGGAGTAGACATGGGATATCATTGCATTTAAAGCAATAAGGGGAAATGGTTAATGCTCTTATCATTCACATAAACTGTCCAGAAAGGCGCAAACTGAAGAATTTGTTCTAACCCTGGAAGCTTGCAAGAAACATCAGGACAGTATAAAACAGGATTTGGCTATAAAGGCTGCATGATTTTTGCTTTCTTTTCTGAACCATGTTTAAAATTCATTCAAGGATGTCCTCATTTTCATGAACCTGTCATAACTTATCCAGTTTCTAAAAGTATGTATGTATATATATGCATGCATAATATACATACATGTTTATATATTTATTATGTATATTAAAATTTTAGGACCATGATATCATGATATCATGTAGGACCATGATAGTTGAATAGTTGAAGTGTTCAGATGCTTAAGCAAATGGTAATTACTATTGGTTAGCACAGTTTGATCCAATGTATATTTGCAGGCTTTAGAAAGATACTTCTGCTGTTCTCCAGGTTTACATTCTAATTTGGCCTTGCATGTTTGGATTTTTTAAAACATTTTTTCATCTTTATTGAGATACAATTGACAAAAGTTGTGTTTATTTAGGTTGTACATCATAATTCTTTAAAAGCTGTACAATGTATGATTTAATATGCTTATAAAATGATAAAAATGCATATAAAATATAAAATGATTACCACAAGCAAATAAATTAACACATCCATCATCTTACATAGTTACCACTTTTTGTCAAAGAAAGATATCCCTTCACACCTCTTAGTATGGCCATATCCAAAAGACAAGAGGTAACAAGTGCTGGCGAGGGACTGGAGAAAAGGAAATCCTTGAATACTGTTGGTAGGGATTTAAATCCCTACAACAATTATGGAAAAAAGAAGTATGGAGGTTCCTCAAAAATTTTAAGCTAGAGTTACCATGTAACTTCATTTGTTTTATTTCTACATAGTGATTTTTCTTTCACTATCTCATTTCACTATTTCACATATTTCATGTTGGTATACTGTGAGTGGTTATCCAGGAGAAAACAAACTGACCTTATTAACAAACCCAGTCTTATTTTTTTAAATCATGAAAACAAATTGCTTTTCAAATATTATGATTAACAAGCCAATAAGAAACCTAGACTCTTTACTGAATACCCACAGTGTGTGTGTCCTATTTATGTGTCTCTACTATGTGTCAAAGGGGGGGAAATATGCAACTATGAAGGGCTTCCCTGGTGACTCAGATGGTAAAGAATCTGCCTGCAGTGCGGGAGACCTGGGTTCGACCTCTGGTTTGGGAAGATCCCCTGGAAGAGGGCTTGGCAACCCACTCCAGTAATCTTGCCTGGAGAATCCCCATGGACAGAGGAACCTGGTGGGTCACAGTCTATGGGGTAGCAAAGTGTTGGACATGACTGAGAGACTAAGTACAGCACAATAAGCACATGCAACTGTAAAACTGTCTTTGCCTTCAAAGAACCTCAAATCTAGCTGGGGCAATGAGATATGCACACCTGGAAATAGCGCTCACCACACAGGCAGAATGTACTACAATGACAAATGAGTATGAGGCCTCATGGAATTAAGCCTCTTATAAGGTCTAATGATCTTAAAAGTCTTATTGGGGTATGTTAGTTTGGGTTCCCTAGAAACAGATTGCAAAACAAGAAGCTGCATGTTTAAGGTTTATTCCAGAATGTTCTTGGGAAAGTACGCCTATAAGGAAGCAAGAAAGGCAAAAGCCAAGATTGGGCAGAGAAAGAAGTTGACCCTTAATGTGGTTGCTACATGGAGATCTTACAGGGAGATCTGGAGCCGAGATAGGTTTTCAAAGCTATCACAAATATAGGCAAGGTCCCTTGGCTTCTCAAACTCTGCACCATCCAGTCTTTGGCCATAGACCACTCCATACAAGGGTGTTGGCCTTAGCAAATAGACAACTCCTTGTATCAAAGGCAACTTCCAGTATGGGTCTAGCTTTGAGGGTCAGCAATATGATATTCTCAGCAGTTGGGTGCATTGGCCTTAAGAGTCTGCCCTGAGGAGAGTAGCAGAGCATCTGCTACAAGGCATTATAGTTTGAACAGGCCTTTGAGGATTGAATAGGATTTAAATAAACTGTAGGACAGAATTGACAGATATGCAGTCTTGGGTTGGGAATAGTATAAGAACAGGCAAGTTATATTCATACAACAAATAAATCAGGCTTTAATTCAACTGACTTTTGTTGACTCCTAATTTTTAAAGGTGCCAGGAATTTTTATAATGTAGTATCTCATTTAGTCATTATTATGACCCTTTGAGATTATTTCCTTTCACATGTGAGAGAAAATGAATCTCAGTATCATTATGAATTTCCCAAAATCATCCATGAGGTAAGTGGTGGAGCTGGCACCCAAACTCTAGTCTTCTGTCTCCAAAGACTGCTCCATCCAATATTGTATGACATCCCTTATATGTGGAATCTAACAAGAAATGATACAAATGAACTTACTTACAAAACAGAAACAAACTCACAGACTTAGAGAATGAGCTTATGGTTGCCAGGGGGAAGGATTGGGGGGCAGTATAGTTAGGGAGCTTGGGATTGACATGTACACACTGCTATATTTAAAATGGATAACCAACAAGGACCTATTGGGAGCACAGGAAACTCTGCTCAATTTTATGTGGTGGCCTGAATGGGAGGGGAGTTTGGAGAAAATGGATACCTGTATAGTTATGGCTGAGTCCCTTCATTGTGCACCTGAAGCTATCACAACACTGTTAATCAGCTATATGTATTGGGGTATAGTTGATTAAAATAAGCTAAAGATTAGTCACTAATCACATGTTTATCCAGTGTTAAATGGATAACCAGCAAGGTCCTACTGTATAGCACATGGAAATCTGCTCAATGTCATGTGGCAGCCTGGATGGGAGGGGAGAATGGCTACATGTACATGTATGGCTGAGTCCCATTGCTGCTCGCGTGAAATTATCACAACATTGTTAATACCCTCTACTCCAATTAAAAAATACAAAGTTTAAAAGAAAAAGAAAAACGACTTCTCTACTACACCATGTTTATATGACTGAAAACTTAATATTGTGCCTGCAAATGATGTTGGTACATTATGGAGAATCTATAACAGATGTTCTGGTTCTAGGTCCCGTACTTTATTGTGTTGATCTCTAGATGTCTCAGCATTATAATTTTATAATAATAATACATTCATTATTAGCAGTAATATTATTGATACTGGTTATTGTCTGCCAAGACTATGTTAAACTTTCTCATTCTGTCTCTCTGTGGATTACAGCATTTATCCTCACAACAAACCAGAGCAAGGTAATATTGTTCTTATTTTATGGATGAAGTATCTAAAACTCAGACAATATAATAAATGTTTCCAAGATCACATAGCTCAACTGTGACAGAGCTAAGATTAGAATCTAGGTCTCTTTGACTGGAGAAATCCATGATTTTAAACAGTATACTTTAGTACTTTAAGCCTTTTTGGTTTGTTTTTGTATCTTCTATGTGCTTGGTACATCACTGGATACATTCTTTTTTTTTTTCCATTTATTTTTATTAGTTGGAGGCTAATTACTTTACAATATTGTAGTGTTTTTTGTCATACATTGACATCAATCCCACTTCTGGGCATACACACTGAGGAAACCAGATCTGAAAGAGACACGTGCACCCCAATGTTCATCACAGCACTGTTTATAATAGCCAGGACATGGAAGCAACCTAAATGCCCATCAACAGACGAATGGATAAGGAAGCTATGGTACATATACATCATGGAATATTACTCAGCCATTAAAAAGAATTCATTTGAATCATTTCTAATGAGATGGATGAAACTGGAGCCCATTATACAGAGTGAAGTAAGCCAGAAAGATAAAGACCAATACAGTTATACTAACGCATATATGTGGAATTTAGAAAGATGGATACATTCTTTTTTTTTCATTTATTTTTATTAGTTGGAGGCTAATTACTTTACAATATTGTAGTGGATCTCAGGTTTCTTATGTGATAAGTAATCGCTAAGTAGAAAGATGGATACATTCTTGATACTTAGCGATTACTTATCACGTAAGAAACCTGAGATACATGGCTTTGTTTCTCTACTTCAGTGTCCCCAGTTTTCACAAAGGTGAAAAATTATGAGACCAGAGAAATGTTATGAGACTAGAGAGTGAACTGGTGAGCCCAAAGAAGTCAGTCTTGATTTGTTTTCATTTAAATTTCAGGCTCTGTAGATTGACCTTATTCATCATTTCATGCCACCATTCATCTGTTCTTTATTATAACAAGTATATGTGAAGTCTTACTATGTGCTGGGCACTGTTTTAGATGTCAAAAGAAATAGGACAAAGTACCTTTACTTACAAAATTTATATTACAGAGGAGGGAGGCAAATGAGTCACAATTATTTAAATATGTAATATCTCAAGATGGTGATCAGTGCTCTGGAGAAAAATTAAAGCCTAGCATGGAGGATTGGGATTAGGTTAAGGAGAGGGTTAGTATTTTAGATGGGGTGGCCAGGAGGGTACTTTTTTTAAAATATGATGCATGAACAGAGATCTGAAGGAAGTGAGCTGTGCAGATATGCTGAGGAAGAGTATTATAGGCAGAGAAAACCACAAATGTGAAGGCCTAGAGACAGGAGCTTTCCTGGTGTGTTAGAGGAACATGAAAATACAATTAATGAGATGTTATTATAATATTTGCCAAACGACTCAACAGTTATATAAAAGATTTAAAAGCCCTTCTCCAAAGTTGGCTATGTATTTCCCACTAGAGCAGATTTGGCATAAGATGAAAAGGACCAATGGGAAAAGATTAAAGTATTTGAAGCCAACTCATCAAGAAGAAACAAAATGGGCTGTTTAATGGCTATCTTTAGCAGCCCCATGCAGGGTTTTTATAAGGAGCTGTGGAATAGCCTTTTGAGGACCAAGTTCTGCTCTTTCTTTTGGGAGGTAGGTACAAATTAGAAAATCAGTCAAGAGAGAATGTTGGCCTCTGATGACATGAGAATTGCTTGGGGGTAGTAGGAGGCAGGAGGGTGGTTATGTTTAGTCAACAGGTGAGAAATTTAGAAAAATAGCAAGGTTGAATTGAGAACTTTTGATATGGCATTAATCTCCATTTTGTTTTCAAGCTAAAAAAAAGTGTTCTGATATAAGGGGGAAAGAATTCTACAAACCCAGCTTTACTGATATGTCTGAGTTATTTGCATGAGTAATATGGTAAAGAATCTGCCTGCAACGTGGGAGACCTGGGTTTGATCCCTGGGTTTGGAAGATCCCCCGGAGAAGGGAAAGGCTACCCACTCCAATATTCTGGCTTAGAGAATTCCATGGGCCAGGGAGTCGCAGAGTCAGACATGACTGAGTGACTTTCACTTCTGATGGTCCTAGGACTGATACCTCAGTTGGTAAAGAATCTGCCTGCAATGCAGGAGACCCCAGTTTAAATCCTGGGTTGAGAAGATCCGCTGGAGAAGGGATAGGCTACCCATTCCAGTATTCTTGGGTTTCCCTTGTGGCTCAGCTGGTAAAGAATCTGCCTGCAATGCGGGAGACCTGGATTCGATCCCTGGGTTGGAAAGATCCCCTGGAGAAGGGAAAGGCTACCCACTCCAGTATTCCAGCCTGGAGAATTCCATGGGCTGTACAGACCATGGGGTTGCAAAGAGTCAGACATGACTGAGCAACTCTAAAAAAAAAAAGAGAGACAGGTATGAACTTGACATTAAGGTGAGTAGGCCTAAATGTGGCTTCCTATGGAGGATTGATTGGTGTATTCATTCAATTATGTGTTTATGTACATAGTTCTGTCTTTGTCTATTCCAAAAAATTGAAATATGCTACACAGCTATGTATATAATACACAAGATAAGAAGTAAGAGAAGAAATTAGAAGGAAATGATAATAGTAGAAGAAATAAGATATGATAAAATTAGGGTAAAACTGTATAAACTTCCACCCATAAGATCATACAGAGTTAGCTAAGGGGAAGCTACATACATTTAGCTGTGATAGTTTTAGAAAAAGATTTGAAGGATCCCAGGAAATGATCAGTTCTTTGATATATAGTTTCCATAAGATAAAATCTAACTAGACCTTCCATAGAGGCAGGAGAGATATTTTGTCCTCTCTGAGGCAGAAAATATCCTGAGGTTGACTCCCTAATGATTCTCTATATATAAATGATAAAACTTGAGTGTAATCCCATTTCCTTAAGTGTGCACACACCTGTGACTTGCTTCTAACCAATAGAATACAGCAAAGTGATGGATAGACATAAAACCTTTGGGTGGCATATCGAGGGACTCCAAGGAGCTCCGGTCCTTTATGTCCCAGTGCAGAAATAATTCAGCGAAAAACAAAATGATAGATAAGAAATGATTTATTGGAATAGGACATTTGTGTGTCTTACAGGTGGGCAGGAAAGAGGATGCTGTGCCCTGAGAAGTTGCTGGGTTACAGTTTCATAATCAAAGGAAAAGTAGGGAGGGGGAGAAGACTTTCTTTGTCTTTCTTGAGTAGACATCATGTTTCCTTCCTCAGCTCCTTGCAGGGGAGTTTTCTTGTCCCCACATGGTAAAGCTAGGTCCACAAATTATTGTGTGTATATAAATATATGTGTGTGTGTGTGTGTATGTGTTTGCGTGTACGTGTGCATGCAGAGAGCAAGTCCTGGAGATCATTACCTTATTGAGATGACTGGACAGGATGTGGGTCTCAATGGCACCATTATTTTACTGTTTGTGGGCATGTCTCTTGCTTCTGTGCATGATTTTGTTGCTAAGAAATCCTGCTTGGTTTAGTGATTAAGCAAACCTGCTTTCTTGAATAATTAAGTTATAGGGGTCTCTGATATTTTTGCAACTTACAGTCTCCTAGTGGGATTGATCTCAAGTGGCCTCAGCCTGCAGTGGCTTGATGTGTTGCTTCAGTTCTTGGCCAGAGATTGAGATCAGGTATAGGCAGTGAGGTCACTGAATCCTAGCCATTTGGCCAGTGGTCAGTGACAAGGCCTTGGCCCTTCAGTTTTGCAAAAAATAATCACCATAAAGACAGTAAGTAGTGAAAAATGTAGTGTTTATTAGGAGGAAAAAGAGTACACTACATGTGGACAGACACATGAACAGACTTAAAGAGAGCTGCTGAGCCACACACTTGTAGCAGTTTGAATTACTTTTATGGGGCATTTCTTCTGGATTTCCTTTGGCCAATCATTTTGCTTTGCCTGGTTCTGAGTCTGTATTCGGTATATTTCAGGAACCTCCCATGTGTGCATGCTCACCTCTTAACCGAGATGGATTCTAGTGAAGAAGCTAGTGGGTAGTTGACATCACTTACTAAGAGGTTACACACCCCCTCTTTTGATTTTCAAGGAGCCTCTCTGCACGTTTGTAGTCAGGAAGGTCTCCTTAACTTTGAGAATGAGAAATATGTGGTCTCTATCTCTTATCTGGGCAGGGCCCAGCCTCTTCCATCATCCTGCTTTTGTGGAGTTTCTGTCCACAGGGGAGCCCATCTATCTCCTGCCTTGGGATTAACTGTTTAATTACCACTTTGTCCATTTCCTCTGTTCCTCTCAGATACTGTGGATTAACACATGTTGTTATATAAGATTCTGTCTTAGAAGACTACACTAGGAGATACTGCCTATTGCTTTGAAGAAGTAAACTGCCGTGTTTTGAGAGGGCCTATAGAAAGGGGCCACATGACAAGGAACAACTTGCAGCTTTTAGAAGTAGAGAGTGGCCATTGAATGAGAGCCATCAAGAAAAAGGGACATCAGTCCTACAACCACAAGGGAATAAACTGTTGCTAAAACACAAATGACCTTGGAAGGAGATATCTCCCTGGTCAAACCCTGAAAGAAACTGCAGCACCAGCCAACACCTGGATTGTATACTGCTGAGACCTGAGAGCAGTGGATCTAGCTATGTTGTGCCTGGACTCTGCAGCCATAGAAAGTATGACATGATCAACTTGTACTGTTTTAAACTATTAATACTAAGCTGTGCCTTAAACCATCCCTTAGGTCTTACTCTTTGATAGGTCTTACTCTTTGATAGGTATCCAAGGGAAGTTGGGGAAATAGTTTCCATGAAACTTTTCACTTCAGAGGGCTTAACTGCAGTTGTATATAGAGGCAGGATAAATAGGCTACATGACTCTTTAAGATCCCTGGAAGATCTTTTCTCATGTATAGAACCATACCGTGGCTTTTGAGATACCTGAATGTAGCAATCTAAGTCTTCTGGAATAAGGTCTGTCACCCTCCGCAAGAGTCTCTCTTTTATATGGTATCCATTTACTCTTTTGCGTTTTGAACACTTCAAAATTATATACTCACTTTTACTGAGTATATAATTACTCTACTGATTGCTAAACAATAATGTCATTCACTGAATTACTTTTTCACCAGAGACGTAATCAGCTATTCAAAAACAATTATGTCAGATTCTCATTGATCTTCAGAATGTCTTTAAAGCTTTTTAACTTCTAATTACAACATACACTTCTTTGCATTAGCAAATGTGAAACAGAATCTTTTCCCTGCTGTACCATTTTCATCATTCTCCAGTCTTTGCTGGAATCCTTGAAAATGTGAAGGTGGATGGGTGCTTTTTGCTTTATAATTCAATGTGATAAATCCCACAGCTCCTGTTCAAGAATTACATTTAATTTAAAAGGAAAAGTGACTGTTTTTATTCCAAACTCATATGTTTTATCATGCAGGAGACTGATGGAATTATATAATTCCTTCAAGTAAAGTAGATAATAAAGTTTTAAGACCTATTTTACAACTTTTTAAAAATGATAGACCACATGGGAGTCTAACTATTTTCTTCACAGAATGAAGGGGTAGGAACTTTTGCAAACTCCACCTCTCAAGAAACAACAGATTTTATCTTTGACAATAAACAACCCTACTGTGTCATCGGTAAAGGAAAATATTTTGAATAAATAAGTCTGTTTTCTTACAAAAATCCCAACTCTCCAGCAAACATCTTGTGAAATCAGGAAGGCTATCAGTCATAAACAAAACCAAAAATAAAACAAAATATATTATTAAATTTACAATCAATTTGATATATGGCACTGAACTGGTTCTTTATTTTGTTCAGGATGAATTATAGCTTAAAAGTCAGGAATAATCCAACATGTGGGATTTATAGGGTTTATTTCTCACAAAACTAATGGATTTGTACTTGTTATTCAGTTGCTAAGTCATGTCCAACTTTTTGTGACCCCATGGGCTGCGGAATGCCAGGCTTCCCTGTCCTTCACTATCTCCTGGAGTTTGCTCAAACTCATGTCCATTGAGCCAGTGATGCCATCCAACCATCTCATCCTCTGTTGCCCCCTTCTCCTCCTGCCTTCAATCTTTCCCAGCATCAGGGTCTTTTCCAATAAGTCAGGTCTTTTGCATCAGGTGGCCAAAGTATTAGAGATTCAGCTTTAGAATCAGTCCTTCCAATGAATAGTCAGAGTTGACTTCCTTAAGGACTGACTGGTTTGATCTCATTGCTGCCCAAAGGACTCTCAAGAGTCTTCTTCAGCACTGCAGTGTGAAAGTATCAATTATTTGACACTCAGCCTTTTTATGGTCCAAATCTCACAAGACACTGGAAAAACTGTAGCTTTGAATATAGGGACCTTTGTCAGCAAAGTGATGTCTCTGCTTTTTAATATGCTGTCTAAGTTTGTCTAAATCCAAAATGGATTTGCATTTAAATGCCACCAAATCAGTGTAGGAAAGAAAAGTTTTTCATCTACTTTCATGTTCTGTGCCTGAGACCTGTGAATTAAACTGAGAAAAGACAGATTAACAGGAGAAGTTTATTTTGCATAGAACAAAAGTAAAAATCCTAAGAAATGGTTAGACTCAAGAACTTATACACTACTTTAACAAAGGGTGACATTTTGTGGAGAAGTGACAAAACAAAGGAGAAGGTCTCTGGGTTTCTAGGAGCAGTAAATTATGAAAAGGTAAACATACATGGATGCCAATGGAAGATAAAGGTAATTTTGTAAATTTTTCTTAATGCAGAGTTATCTTGGTACTGAGTTTTCATCGCCTGTGTTAAGTGTTGTTCCCATCCTCCTGGTATGGGAGAGGAGAGGGAGGATACCTTTATTAAGGGAAATTTATACTTTGCTTTCAAGTCAAAAGGAAAAGAACAGAGAGTTCTTCCTGTGTCTGCTGTTTCTCAATTGTTTGTTTCTTTAGCTCAAAGTAATCCTTAGTGCCAAAATGACATATTTCAGGGTGGCATATTCTGATCTTCTTCTTAAATTCTTGATTGACTAATACCCAAAGCATTATGAATCTCCATTAATCAGAACTTTTTCATCACTAAATCATGAGACATCAAAACTGATTTGAGAGATACTAAAATCAGAGAAGTTAAAGAATTTTCCCAAGTTCACATGGGCAGTAAGTAAGGCAGAATTAGGAGCAAAGGCCAGTTTTCCTGACTCCTAGTTTATTTTGTTTTCCATTAAATTTTCTTATCCATAAAGTGAGACTAATAGGATCATAAACTTTGAAGATTGAATAATTTCATATAAAATCCAAGCCTGTGGTACTAGATATATAGTTTGGGGGAATGTTAGTTAAGCTTGCTAAAGTTCAGTTTCCTTATTTTGAGTTCTTAGCTCTATCATCCTTATAAGGTTAGTAATTGTGAGCATTAAATGAGACAATCCATGTAAAGTCTTTAGTACAATGTCTTATCTATAATCAGTGCTAAATGTCAATTATGCACCATTATTATTAATAATAGTAACATTGTTAGCTTTAGCAGTTTATTAGCCTAGTTATCATCATAATTGTTTCAGCATGATTGTTAATTATTTCCATAGGTCCAACCTAACTTCTAGGCCAGATAGGCAATCCTGGTTAGAAATGCCTTCAGGGACATTGACAGACCTCCTCAAACTTAAATGTCTTCTGACAGGCCTGGCATACAATTCCATCATTAACATTAACTTTTAAAGGCTTTTTGAATATGCATGCACACACGTTGGCATGATATTAACCCATTCCTAGTGGAAAGGAATGTCCTTGGGAAAATAAAAATTAGGCTAGTCAGTTTAAATGGGGTGAGAATAAGAAAAATAAATCATTGTCATTATATGTGTATTAGGCACTATTCTAAGTTCCTCACTTCTGATTCCCGTGGCTAACTTTTGCAGTAGGCACTGTTATTCTCCTAATTTTATTGATAAGCAAACTGAGAGACAAAGAGATTAATTGACTTACCCACAGTCAGTCAGTTCAGTCACTCAGTTGTGTCCGACTCTTTGCGACCCCATGAACCGCAGCAGGCCAGGCCTCCCTGTCCATCACCAACTCCCGGAGTTTACTCAGACTCATGCCCATCGAGTCGGTGATGCCATCCAACCATCTCATCCTCTGTCATCCCCTTTTCCTCCTGCCCCTAATCCCTCCCAGCATCAGGGTCTTTCCCAATGAGTCAATTCCTTATATGAGGTGGCCAAAGTACTGGAGTTTCAGCCTCAGCATCAGTCCTTCCAATGAACACCCAGGACTTATCTCCTTCAGGATGGACTGGCTGGATCTCCTTGCAGTCCAAGGAACTCTCAAGAGTCTTCTCCAACACCACAGTTCAAAAGCATCAATTTTTCGGCACTCAGCTTTCTTCACAGTCCAACTCTCACATCCATACATGACCACTGGAAAAACCATAGCCTTGACTAGATGGACCTGGTCACTATTGCCAACTAGGATTCAAGCCCCAATTTGGCTGACTCCATTGTCTGCTTTTAAGGACAGTTGCTTTTGCCACACAGTCTCCTCAGTGAAGGAACTCAGAAGCCAGAGGGACCCAAGACTGACCTCTGCTGCAATCAATATTAACCCTTTATAGAAAATGAATCAAGACTTTTTCTAGGGGTCTGCCACATCTGGCTATTGGAAAGTGACAATATCTGGCTCATGGCTATCAGTTTGACTTTTCAATGAAAAGAAAAAATTTACATCTTTCTTCTGGGGAATCACAAAAAAAATGAATGCCTATGGAGTAAGATTTTATTAGGAAATGATGTTTATCCCCAATTTTAAACCTTGAGGCTTTAATAACAGAGGGGTTTATATAAGAAAGAGTAATAGCATTGAATTAGCAACCATAATTATCTTACTTAGATTATTTGAATAATCTGAATTTGAGTATAAGTGAGTCTCAGATATATGATTCTACAGTTGAAATAATAATTTCCTTCACTAGAAATGCTTTCTGAAAGCTGGATGGTACCCATTCATTATTCCTCACTTTTTGTCTTCTCTCTTATTTATAGAGAAGAAGCTAGCCTTGGGCGATCAACTCCTTTTCATCCAATTAGCACATACCTAGAGCTTGAACTGTTCTCCCTGATCTTGAATTCTAGCCTACCTGACTTCTCTCTTGCTCAATCCATTTTCCCAAAGCATACCAAATCTCCCTATGAAACCAAAATACTAAATAACTTCCCGTTGTTTCCTCCCCATCAAATGTGTAAATCTCATGACACCCTCAGTAACCCATTTTTAATTGTTCAGAGTGTTTGTTGATTGCACTACGTCACTGGATTTTATCAATGTACATTTAAATCTATGAAGTTTCTTTCCCCCAGTGGCTCAGAAGGTAAAGAATCTGCCTGCAATGCAGCAGATGTGGGTATGATCCCTGGGTCTGGAAGATCCCCTGGAGAAAGGAATGGCAACCTACTCCAGTATTCCTGCCTGCTTAATCCCATGGACAGAGGAGCCTGGTGGGTCCATGGGGTCTCAGAGTCAGACACGACTGAGTGACTAAACAACAATAAAAGAAGGGTGTTCTCTGTGAAACTGGCTACAGAACTATGAACAGATAATTTTTTTTTTTTACATTTGCAATATGTTCTATTCTTTTCAAAACTGGTAAACTGACCAAGTGTGGGCCCACATATCTGTTTTGTTTGATCTCCAGTGTTTTCAAATTTTATGTTAGTTGCCAACATTTAAACATTTAAAAATCACACAAAATCTGTATTTCCAGATTCTCTTAAACTTATTTATGTCAATCACAGCTACAGCTGAGTAGCAGCCACCCCGTTTCAAAAGAATATATTCTCCATGTTATACAAGTCACTACTCTTCCCTATTGTCTTATGGTCTTGACCCATTCACTCATTTATTTTGCCAGTCTACCTCCAGTAACATGTAAATTTGGAAGCCCTCATTTTGTGCAGGAAATAAATTTTTATTTTAGAAAAATTAGAACATAAAAATAATTGTTTGTATACTCACCAGCTAGAGTCAGTCACAAATAATATTTGCTGTATATTTTCCCAGACAATTCTCTCAAATAAGTAGGTTGTTAGGTAGATAGATATGTTTCAAATATGATTTTTATACTAATGTTGATATATAAATATTATTATTTTTCTTTATTTCAATGCAATAAATGTAGGCTGCTCAGGGAATGAAGGTTCAAGTTAGTTTTCTTATATACGGAGAGATGGGCATAAACACCTTTTGTTTCAGTGTTTGGCATGGAAAATACCCCCAGATATGCCATTGAAGTTTTTTGTTTAATAAACTAATGATTAGGATTGAAATTTTCTAATATAGACCAGGATATTTAAAGATCTTTATGATCTGCATTTGGTAATATCTGAGATGGTTGTTCAGGAAATGGATGTAAATGAGGATATATTAGTTTGGGACTAAATTTAGCATATCCCCTAAATGTTCAGGCTTCACATAAATTCCTTCCTTTTCAGGTCTTCTGTGCTGGAATTTTCTGTATAGCATCATTGTCAGGGGTTTCTAAGTCTATATCTGAATATCTCCAACAACAGAAAACTCATTACCACTTAAGTCACAACCTGACCTTTATGCTCAACTATTAAAAAGGCCTTTTTTAAAAAATAAACTTAAATCTGTGTCCTTACAACTCCTACCCATTAGATTTAGTTCTTCTCTTTGGGTCCACAGAGAATAAATGTACATCCTTTTCTACACACTGATCCGCTTAATATGTTACTATCTTAATATAAAATGATCATGTTTTTCTGTATACGCAAGCCTTTGCTACTTCAATGAATATTTATATCAATGGCATGGTTTTCAGACCCTTTCATTATTTGGGGGAACCCTCTGAAGATGCTGTTATATACTAATATCCCAGATATTAGCACCCATAAGAGAAAAAATACATATATATGCATGTGTGTATATAATATATATATATACATACACATATATAAAGTAGCTGTGCCTGCTCAGTTTTATCCCACTCTTTGCGACCCCATGGACTGTAGCCCACCAGATTCTTCTGTCCATGGAATTCTCCAGGCAAGAATACTGGAGTGGGTTGCCATTCCCTCCTCCAGGGGATCTTCCTGACCCAGGGACCTAACCCACATCTCCTCCATTGGCAGGTGGATTCTTTACCACTGAGCCACCTGGGAAGCCCATATTCCTTGATGTTTAATTGGAACCAATTTTCATTGCTCTTGTTAGGGCTCATAGTACTGAATCATACAAACAATAGCATCAACTTGTTCCTTCATTCTGTCTATTGCAAGCATAGTTGGTTTTTTGGTTTGTTTGTTATTTTTGGCTACATTGGGTCTTAGTTGCAGCACGTAGGCTCTTCCTCTCGTTGTTGTGCCGGGGCTCCAGAGCATGTGAGCTCTGTAGTTGTGGCTGGTGGGCTCTCTGGTTGTGGCACATTGGCTAAGTACTTGTGCCACAGTGACTAAGTTGCATATGGGACCTCAGTTCCCCAAGCAGGAATTGAAGTGCATTCCAATCCCCTGCATTGGAAGGTGGATTCTTTTTTTTTTTTTAATTATTTTATTTATTTATTTTTACCCCATGCTAGATCTTTGCTGCTGCACTGGCTTTTCTCTAGTTGTGGAGAGCTGAGGCTACTCTCTAGTTATGGTGCATGGGCTTCTCATTGTGGTGGCTTCTCTTGTTGCAGAGCATGGGTTCTAGGGAGCATGGGCTTCAGTAGTTGGAGCACATAGGATCAGTAATTGCAGCTTCCAGGCTCTACAGTACAGGCTCAGTAGTTGTGGCACACAGACTTAGTTACTCTGTGATATGTGGGATCTTCCCAAATCAGGGATTGAACCTGTGTCTCCTGCATTGGCAGGCAGATTCTTTACCACTGGACCACCAGGGAAGTACCACCAAACACAGTTTCGGTACAATCTTTACCTTTAAATATTTCATCAACTTTTAATGATGTCATCAACTCAATGTCAAATTAGCTAGTTACCTCTTAAAATTAATCTGTAGAGGTGATATCCTTAATAATTCCTCTTCATAGATAAGTCAGTATCAAAATATTAAAGAGAAGAGGCCTGGTAAGTCATTCAGGGCATACTGTCCCCCAAACTTCTATATCCTGAGAGGGTCAGAGTCTCAAGCAACCAGGTTTCTGCCAAATGGCCTGAAGAGCAATCTAAACTTGCTATATTTCTCAGAGTACTAAAAAAAAGGCAAAAGTCATCATTTATTATATAGGGGAAGAAAAGCTTTCCTTCTACCCTCAAATTTAATTACTGGAGCCTGCAAATTAAAATGAAAAAAGACGGATGAATAGAATAAAAGGCATACAGATCTTATTAATATTTTTACATGCATTTGGGGCTTCTCATAAAAAAATGAAAACCTAAAGAAGCAAACTAGGAGATTTATATACCACTTTAACAAGGGGGAATAAACTGTGGAGAAGTGATCAGACAAAGGAAAAAGATGGCCTGGGCTTAGTGGGAAAGGAAAGGGGGCTAGGAAATGTATGGTGAATATGGATTATTTCATAAGGTTTGTTAGGCAAACTCAAGTTGTATCTTGTGATAAGAATCTTTTACCTCTTTCTGGTATGGAGCTGAGGGACTTGGCAAGGGGAGACCTTTACAAAGAGAAATTTATACCCTGTTTTTAGGCTGAAAGAAGGAGGGCAGACAGCTCACCCTGGGTCTTCTATTTTCAGTTGCCTTCAATTCAAATTAGTCAATATGCCAAGGTAACATATTTAGGGGTAGCATATCTTGATCCCAATTATTCAAAACTAAACTTAGCATTCTAGGAAGTAGTCAACTTGTTCAAAGGAAATATATTAACTGTTTATTGCCATGTGCTTGCTTTTAAGATAACTGACATCTGACCTCATTTATGAGATGTTAGAAGCTAGCTCACTTTGTTGAAATAAATCGCTAATGATTTGCATTATAACATTTATTATCTGTTCTTTATAGCCTAGCACTTGGTTATATAATGGATTTTTATTATCCTCTGGTTTATGTGCACAAGTCTTGCCAACTATTTCATAAGCTTTTTGAAACCAAGGCTCATGTCTTGTTTTGCGGTTTCCCTTCCTCCCACCCCCGCCCCCCAACATTTAGTACAGTAAGCACTTAATAATTATTTCTTAACTAGACAAGATCTGCCTGTGGACTGTGTAGCTTGGCTCAATTCTAACATTCCAGTTGATGCCATTAACCCCTCCCAGCTTTCTAGGAAGACTTCAGTCACATGGGAACTGGGCAGGAAAGTTTAGATGACTTAGAAAAGCCAAGCCTTAATGCTGAAGAAAAAACTAAAAGTTCCTAAGCTGCTGCTCAGATGTCAGGGTGCCCCAGCCCATACACATAGTGCACTTATTGAGGTTAGCTGGTCCTAGAAAATTCAGGACTCTCCTTGTGGCCTTAACATGCTCTTTGCAGATCATTGAGAGACTGCTCACAAATTAGGCCAACAGCTCCCCCAAGTCATGCTTTACATGTTTATTTTGAGAGATTTACTCTTCCTCCTGGCAAGTATTCTTCCTTCTCCCTCTTGTAAGAAGTAAGTAACTTGCCTCCAGTCCTGAAGATTTTATATTAATCTATTTTTCAATCTTTAGTGAAGAAAATCCTTTTTCCTGCTGCTCTCACTTCAATCAGCTGAGAAATGGCAGCCACCTTATTCTGATGCTTCTAAGTCAGCTACTCAGCATTTCTCAAATTACCTGAGATTTTGTTGTTCTTCACGGTTCAAGATAAACCCTTAGACTCTTTTTTTTTTTTTTTAAATTATCACTACTTTAATAGAGTCACTGAGATGTTCCTAGGCTGGATATTAAAAAATAAATATTTCAACCACTCTTCTCTAACTCTTATCAGCATAATAGAAGTAAGTGAGAGGGAAACTAATTATTGATTAAAGATGTTTTTTAGTTCTAAATGCCTTGTTTTAGAACATCAATCTATAGGCAATTATTTAGGTAAGAATTGCAGTAAATAATTCTGTCTTTTTGAACAAAAATATATGTTGTTTGTCAAGCAGTGAAGAAAAATGCCAAATCAGCTATAGGTATATATCAGTCATTTCATATAATAATATATCAAAATTTTGACATTTTATTAATTTAAAAATGAATGCAAATATAAAGTGAATAAGTTGTTCAAGAACCATAACATCACATGTAACAAAAGTAAGTCTGTTTCAACCCCACACCATCAGTCTTGCTTCTGAGTGGCAATATGCTTAACAGATTTTTATCTAAACTTCCCCCAAATTTCTATAACTATTTAAGTTTAGAGGGTGTATCTGTGTTACTGTATATCCATTTTTCCCATTTATACCAATGGGAGTAACTTGATATGAAGTTCTCTGCACCTTGTGTTGCACTCACTTCAAAATATGTCCTGGAGAACATTTCTGCTCATATTTAAATAATTATCCTTTTAAACTACTGCGTATAACAAGTCCCTACTCCCATCTAGGATATTTATGTGTATGTGTGTGTGAGAGAGAGAGAGAGACAGAGAGGTGGGCAGAGGAGAGGGAGAGGGAAACAGAGGGAGGGAGGGAGAAAGAGATAGAGACAGAGACACACACACAGAGAATCTTAAATATTAAATTTATCAATGGATGAATTTGCCAAACAGATTGGACTGACCATTTGTTAACATGATCTTTTTCTTGCTATTTGACAGTTATACCAGGTGGAGAAATAATCTATCAGTTCTATTATTTAAGTATTTGTGAAGGCTTACTCTGTATCCAGTACTGTTCTAGACAATATTCTATATTAAAAAATTTTATGAAACAAAATTCCTGCTCACAGATACTTGTTTTATTGTAAGACCAGATTTATACACATGAACCCTAATATGAACTGACTTAGGTGCTCAGTGTAAACACTGAGGCTCCCAGAATGGAAGCAGGCGGCCAGCTGAAGTGACTTTCTCCATTAGAAGAACTCCACACAAGGAACACAGCCTGCACTTCTGTGACATCTGAGGTTTAACTCAGTCACAAATTTGAAGCTGTGAACAAATCTTGAAGACCATGAGGTTGCTTCCCTCACAAACAGCTTTATAAGAAGGAAGCAAATTTGACAAAAACAAACTACAAACTGAAATGATATTTCTCTATATCTAGGACCACTTTGCTACAAGAGAAACTGAAGAACAGTCTTTTCAAAGTACGCAGATATGAGCTTATCTACACTGTATAGATGCAGTGACACAACTACTCTTAATTCATTTTCAAACTGGCATTCGTTCTGCTCATTCCACTGTAAACTGTTGGGAGGAAAAAAAAATGTCCCCATTTTAGAGAAGCAAAGGAGAAGAAATAATAAGAGACAAAGTTGATGTTGGTTAAACTGCCAATCTTTGAGGTTTTCAGTGGAAAGAAGATTCTTGAGGTTTACAATATTGTACATGAAAATTGAAAGGGCCAAGGTTTGGGAAAATATAGGAATCATAATTTCACTTTAGAAAGAATGTTGTAGTTTACCTGTGTCTTTCAGCTTATATCTCAAAACTTGAAATTTGGGAACTTTTGAAAGATGGAAGAAGTAGATTATTTTAGTGGGTCATAGGTTTCCTTGTGTTAATACAATCATTTGAGCCAAATGATATAGTGACAAAATAGAATAAGATACATTTGGAGGAAAACATGCTATGCTAGATATCCAAAATTTTAGAAAATGTGATAACAGAATGAATGAGCAGCTTTCATAGAGTACATTTAGTTAAGATGAAAGCAGGAGATGGGAAAAATGGCTTTCCTGTAACAGATTTTGTATCTGAACTGTTAACCATTTAGTGAAACAAAAAATTATCCAAATAAATATTTTAGTCAGCCATTTACTTCTTATTCCTTATAACATGTTCACCAACTAAGAGCATGGGTTCTATCATTTAATAAAGTAAAAAATACATCAACTTCTCAAAAATGTAATTTTTAGTCCAATTTTCTGTTCTAGTCAATCAATATTTCTTGAATAGCTACTATGTGCAAAGCGTCAGAGTAGGCATTATGGAGAATGCAAATTCAAAAGGCAGTTCATTGGTCTTAGAGTCAGATTTGCCTTCTAAAGTCAGCTCTGCCACTTACTTGAGTACTCAGTCGCTCAGTCATTCCCGTAGTCCACCAGGCTCCTCTGTCCATGGAATTCTCCAGGCAAGAATACTGGAGTGGGTTGCCATTCCGTTCTCCAGGGGATTTTCCCAACCCAGGGATTAAACCCATGTCTCCTGCATTGGCAGGCAGATTCTTTACCACTGAGCCACCTGGGAAGCCACTTAATTAGTTATGCGATTTAGACATTCACTTCCCATTTTGTGGCCTAGTGGCTGGATTTAACAATTTCTGAGATCCCTTTCAGTCATGATATGGTACAATCCAGTGAGTAAGACTGTACCCCCAAGAAGTTTAGAGTATTTTGTTCAGGTTGAAACTGTTACACCAAAAAACTATGAGAGAAAGTAGAATGAGATCAGTAATTTCAAAAGAGGTTTGCAGACAAAATGGTATAGGGATTCAAAAGTAGGATCTATCATATCAATGGATGTCATTAATAGCTTCATAGTAGGAGTGGCCTTAAAGGGTTAGGCTTTGCTGGGAAAGATGGAAGGCAAAAGAAGAGGGTGGCAGAGGATGAGATGGTTAGATAGCATCACTGACTCAAAGGACATAAGTTTGAGCAAATTCCAGGAGATAATGAAGGACAGGGAAGCCTGGCGTGCTGCAGTTCATGGGGCCACAAAGAGTGGGACATGACTTAGTGACTGAAAAACAACAAAAATGCAGGAAAGGTGTCATGAGAATGATTCTGTCTCTTTTGCAGACCTTTTCCATCTGAGCTATTACTCAGGATTTGTCACTGACAAAGAAAAGATGGCAGAAAGTGAACCTTTGAAGGCTTGTGTTTTTGAAGGAATTAACCAGTAGTTTGCCACTATTGGAGTGGGAGACAGTGAAACTGAAAGAGAGATGATGGACGGGGAGCATAGGAAATGATTTATAGGAATGGACTTCTTCCATGAATGCCAATAGCAATTGTCCCTTGTATTTGTATAATGTTTAATCTGCAAAGTGCTTTGATATCACTTATCCCTAGAATGTGGGAGTATGACAGAGGTGTTAAGAAGATAGCTTTGGACTCAAAAACTCCAGCTCTACCATTTACAAGTGGTATCATCTTGAACATTCATTTGACCACTTATACCTCAGTTTTCTCATTTGTAAAATGGGGATAACATTATGAGATATTAGGTTTAAATAAGACTGCATATATAAAGCAGTAAGCAATGTGACTTACAGAGGACATACTCAAAAATGGTAGCTACAAGGTAGTGTGTGAGATATTGGTCTCCTTTAATAGGAAACCAAAACTGAGGCTCTATGATTCTGTATCATTTATTAGAATCCAGTGTTTTTTCTATTATACCAGAGATTCCTAGTCTGAGTTTTCTGCCCACACCCTCTCCATGGGGGTATCTGTGAAGGTAATAATGAGAACCTATGTGTCTTTTTCAATATTTGAAAGGAGCCTAACAGAGAGCATTCATTTACTTGTGGTAAATTATACAAGCTGACTAAAATGTCGTTTCTTTGCTTTTGCCTGAAATTATATCAGCTCACTTTGGTAAAATGACTGTCTCATGCTGATGGGAAACTGATTGGCAGATATGTATGTCTTTGATGAATAGAAATTTGGAAAGTGAATTTTATATCATAAAAGCAGTTAACATAGGTGCTTTAAAAAAAAAAAAAACTTCTTAGAACATGAAAGAAAAATGAAAATTCCCCTGTTTGTTGAAACTCTGGAGAAGCAATGCAGTACACCATGCTTCTTTTCTGGCTTAGGGAGAGTAGGGAATAAGGAGGGTAGAAAAATAGGAAATTGTGGTCAGAGAGAATTTCAGAGTTTCAGAGCTTAAAGGAAATTTTTTTTTCAAATAATAAATATGCTTAAATGAAGACATGACTTGATTTCCTCCTGTGAGAAAAAGATGAGGAAACTGAGACCCAAGGAGTAGTAAGGAATTGGCAAGGGTGATAGATGCACCTTGTGGCAGAGTCAGTATTCCAGCCTAGTTTCATAACTCCCAGTTCCATAGCTCTTTCCACTGCAAAGCAAGGAAATATAGTCATCCTGTCTTATGTTCATCACAGTGTCCCCAAAGCAATTTCGCTAGGCCTGACTTTAATACTGACCTGTTCTAGTCAAGGACTTTGCTGGCAAAGAAAACAGTTGTTAGGAGATGAATGAAAAGGCAATTAGAAACTTACAGACAGCTAACATACAAAAGTTTTCTGTGTACCAATTGGCTTCTTCATTGACTTGACAGTACAGATTACCATCTGCTGCTCCAAAACTGTACTGAGAATTCTCTGGTTCCACTTCATTCTTCAGAGTTCATACAAATGCAACAGGTATAGAAGGAAAGGGGGATGAAGAATAAATACTCATTATAATCTACTAAGTATTCATCATGTCATAGAAACTCATGATTCTCTACTTATTGAGTGTCTACTGTGCTAAAAAGTGATATAGAAATAAATAAGACAGAGGAAGGTCTACACTTGTGGAGCTCACAGTTTATTTTCCAAGTATTTTTACATTGATTACCTCACAACAACTTTATAAGACTGGTAGTTATTATCTCTAATTTACAAATGAGGAAGTAAAGATAAGAGCTGATAAGTGACTTACTCAAGGTCACACAACCAGAAATAATAGGTTTGGAAGTTGAACCAAAGTTGGTCTCTTACATGCATGTTTTTCCACTACTCTTTCCTAGTTTTATTCCTAACTGTATTACCTCAGCAGAAACCTTCTTTCTGCCATTAGTCTCAACTCCCACTTTCCCTTGTATCCATCTTTGCTTTATGCCATGGTGCTTCCCTGGCATTTATTTACCAGCTTCTTTGGTAACTCAGCTGGTAAAGAAACCTCCTACAATGCAGGAGACCCTGGTTTGATTCCTGGGTTGGGAATATCCCCTGGAGGAAAGATAGGCTACCCACTCCAGTATTCTTGGTCTTCCCTGGTGGCTCAGATGGTAAAGAATCCACCTGCAACGTGGGAGACATGGGTTCGATCCCTGGGTTGGGAAGATCCCCTGGAGGAGGGCATGGCAACCCATTCCAGTATTCTTATGTAGAGAATACCCATGGACAGAGGAGCTTGGTGGGCTACAGTCCGCAAGGTCACAGAGTCCGCGACACGACGGAGTGACTAAGCACAGCACAACATGTTGCTAAAAGCATGAAGATCAGCAAACCAAAAATATAAAGGTAAAATGCATTCAAAATACATTCATATTAATGAAGCAATTTGTGCATAGGCTTGCTCACACACTAAACAGAGAGGGTGATAGGCAGGTGCTGCTGGATTTAGAGATAGCAAGTGGGAAACAGTTTATGTTAGCAGATAAAACTTATTGACCACCTGTATGTCGGCCAGTACACTTTTTATACATTTTAATATGTCTAATTCTTACAGCAACCCTATAAGACAGGTTTTATTGTTATTGCCCTTCCTGTTATTTATATGAAGGAAAATAAAGCATAGAGAGATAAAATAACTTGTCAAGAATCCCCAGGTAATAAGTAGCAGAGTTTACTTGAGAGATTTAGATGGAGGCAGTCAGTTTCCAGAGTTTGTGGTCAGGATAGCACTTACAACATAGTACATAATGACACAATTAATAATTGTTTAAAATAATACAAATGTAAGCAGATATGGTATAAACTGAGCCAGTAACAATGAGAACAGAAAGGAGGACATGAATACAATAGCCATTCTGAAGAAAGAAGCAATAGGGTTTGTCAAGTCTCAGATTTGAGTGACAAGAATGATTGTACCATTGATCTAAAGGGATCAAAGACTTGGAGAAAAAACTAGATAATTTGGTTTCTGACATTCTGAGATTAAGTTGATGGTAAGATGTCCAAGTAGAAGGATCTATTAAGCAGATGAAATGTGGATTTGAAACTCAAATGTAAAATCAGAACCAGGCTCTGGAGGTTAGAGGTAAGAGGAGACAAGATAGTGGAAACCAAGAGAATTGATGAGAACCTAAAAGGAGCAAAGTCTTATAATATTTAGACATTTCATCCTTCTCTTTCCCCATGATGTTAATGTTTCAATAAGATGAGACCTCACATTTAATGTGTGTTCCAAGATAAGATATTCCTTTGCTTTCTCTGAGCCCTCTGCATCAATATGTAATCACAATAGAATGAAGACCCATTCAGGAAAGGAACCAGTTAACAAATTAGGCCTCTAAAGGAAGAAAACTTCCTATGTACCCCTATGGTGATCTTAAATTACGTTCACTGTACCTTTTATAAAATTGCAACCCCATGGACTACAGCCTGCAAGGCTCTTCTGTCCATGGAATTCTCCAGGCAAGAATACTGGAATGGGTTGCCATTTCCTTCTCCAAGGGATCTTCCTGACCCAGGGATCGAACACAGGTCTCCTGCACTGCAGGTGGATTCCTTACTATCTGAGCCATCAGGAAAGCCCAACAGATATTGAGTTAATTGTAAATTTTTAGATGTATAACTTTCATTCAGAGATAAAATTACAAATGAAATATAAATAAAAGCACAAAGCCAAAAAATTTAAAAGTCATGTGAAGCAGTCAGATTTTACTGAAATAAAATCATTGCTTGAAATATATACTGACTAACAAGCACAGGTTCTTTTGAGTTGCACATAACTGCATTACTATGTGCTGTGAGGTGCTTCAAGTTCCCTACCATTATCTATTATTTGGATTGTAGTGGACCATGATACCCTCTGGTTCTCATTTAATCTGAAGGCATCATTTATATACATTTATATGTATGCATTTATATACAGTACTAGTTGGTGCCAATATAATCACGAATATGTGAAGTTTGGCATGAAAGCCATGTGGTAGTACCCAGTTTTGAGGTGATCACCTAGCTTATTAAAATTAATTTTGTTGACTTGGTTTTGTTGAAACACAAGCATTCTCATAAAAGTTTCTGCCCCCTAAAGAACTCTAGTTTGAGAAACAATGATGTGAGGGTAAGAGATACATACACAGTCTTGCTGTGACTTAATATAGTAGGACATTTCCCTGGCACTGTTAGATTTAATCCTACCTATTTGGTCATATAATAAAAGTGAGATATATGTGACATGAAATCTCAAGCTGGCTCTGCCACTGTCTTTATAGGACTTTAATGAAAATGCTTTACCTCTCTGAGCCTCATTTTTCTCATCTATAAAATGGGAGTTGGGGAGAAAGAGACAAAATAAACAAAATGATCTTTGAGGTTCCTTCTGCTTTTAAAGTCTACCAGAGTAGATTTTGAGATTCAGAGAAGATGATATATATGTAACTGTATAAGTATTGGTATACACACACAAATATAAAATATTTATTTAATACTATGGATCTCAGCTCATTTGTGAAGGCATAGCATTACTCCAAATTCATTATAAAGAATATGCTTTTTTTTTTTTGCTGTTTTGTACCTGTGATCAGAAATCATATACTTATTCGTCAACCTTATATTTTTCATCATAACTTTCCTGTGTGAATTTTCTGTAAAAATGTGTCTAACTTGATGATTATGAGTATATAGTTCTATTTTACTTTGTTAATGCCATCACAGTAATCATGACCATTTCCTTACTATGAAACATATAAAACTACATTGTATGTGAAGCTTAACTACAATGTGAAGTTAGTTCTTCATAACATTTAATTTAATAAAGATCTCTTTTCAAATTAGGGAATAAAGGACTTGGCATTTTCAATACACTTAAAAATTAAGACCTCTTCAACTCAGGTTAATTTAAAAAACAGAAAGTGATTGTTATATTATGCTTTGAGTCTTTAGTATGTGAGTAATTGAAAAAAACAAGCTATTCTATAAAAGCATGAATTAGTAACTCCGACCATGTCAGCTGCCACAATTTTGCCTGTATAAACAAAGAATTTCAAATGCACATACTCATATTGAGACATTCCACAAGAAGTTTTGAATCAAAACAAATACTTTACCAAAACAATTTTTTTTTCCATTAATAGCAACTTGAAATTAATACCATTAGGAAGACAAAATGAATTGTTGTGATCACGGACTTTCTGCAAATATTGTGCAAAAAAATAGGAATTTGTTTTTTAATTGAAAGATTTTTATGATTTCCAGCTTAACATCCCCATGTTATAAAGACAAGCTAGTCTGACAACTAAGAAAAAAATGGCAATAACCAGAGTCTATGAAGAGGCCAATTCAGTAACCGTCCAATTTATCATTGAAAATAGTGGAAGGCTTGCATCTATCTCTCAATCTTGTCACCAATGACTGTTTTGTTCCTGAAATCACCCTTTAGTTAGGACAAAATATTCATTTTCTTGTGTCTAGATTTGACAGAGGGTTTTTTTTTTCTATGTATGTGGGATGTCTCTTTTATCCACAATTTAATTTTATTTAATACATCCCGATTGTATCTTATTACCATTTTGTCTTGATTTGATTTACTTTGTGTCTTGTTACATAAAAGGGGTACTGGTACGAATTAGCTCCTTATTAGAGTCATTTGAAATTTGCAAATTCAGTTGCAAGCTTGTATTTCTGCTTATAAATAATTGACTGCAAAGGGATTCCTAGCATAAATTACTATATTTTACTTTTAATGTGTTTTTAAAATATCCTCACAGGAGTGATTTTCTTCCTACTTAACTTTGGCAGCAGATTATTTTGTGCTTTCCTATTCCATTTTTTATTTTACCTTTTTATACAGTTCATGGAGTTCTCGTGACAAGTATACTGGAGTGGTTTGCCATTCACTCCTCCAGTGGATCATTTCTTGTCAGAACTCTCCACCATGAGCTGTCTGTCTTGGCCTGTATGGCATGGCTCATAGTTGCATTGAGTTAAACAAGCCCCTTCAGCATGACAAGGCAGTGATCCATGAAGGGTACATGAACTCAAGCAAACTCTGGGAGACGGTGAGGGACAGGGAAACCTGACGTTCTGAAGTCCATGGGATTGCAAGAGTCGGACATTACTTGACAACTGAGCAACAACAACGCAATTCCTATTGTGGATTCTATGATACACCACTTGCTTGGTAGTGTTATTTTGTTACTATTTGTGATTTATAGAACATTTTCATTGTCATTTTATATGTTTCTTTGACAGAGTGGAGCAGATTGAGTGAGATTCTTTTTATCTTGGAATCAAAGTATTATCTTAGATACCTCCATTTGTTGGCCTTGTTACCGTCTTCTATGGCCAGGATCTGGGTATAGGCATTAAATTGCCATTTTCCCTAAAAGATGATCCATTGATTCTCTCAGTTACCAAATTCTACTGTTGTGATGACTTGAGCTGGATTATTCAGTTGTTAGATAAGTACCATTCAGGAGCTGTGAATGTCTCAGAGAAATTTCCTCTGGGTAATTGTGCTCAATGTTTTCAGGAAAGGAACTAGAGGCTTGTCAGCCATAGGTTTGACAAACATCCCACTAGTCATCTCATGTTTTTCTTTTGAAGAATTACTGTCTTTCTAGGGTGGAGTGAATATAGAGTATGTTTCACTTTGTTCTGTCTAGACCAGAAGATCTCTAAAATAGTTATTTTCCAATGACTTCCAAGGTGATAAATGAATATTTTGTTAGTAGAGTGTGCCTTTAGGTAGGGTGCTTATATAATTATCTTCCCAACTGGATAATTTTTGAAATTGAAAAAGGATCAATTACTAAACATTATGCTGGGGCAACTGGCAGATATTGGGACCATCACAGACAATTGCATTATATGTTCTACTGAACTTGGGACAACATGGTGATTTGCCTCAACCCTGTTCCCAACCTTCCTCAACCTCCCCATCTCCCCTTTCCCTAACCTATGGAAATATTCTATGAGATATACATAGCTCAGAGTCTCTTCAGTCATACTGATTTGTGTTCTTTTAGGAGTCACTTAAAAAAAGGAAACATCTCCTATTCACCTGTCTTCCAATCAATTAATTTTTTTTTCATCATATGTTTCCAGTTCTCCCTCCTCTGTGATTGTGCCTCTTTAACAGCCAGACTTTCAGAGAAAAAGGAAGATTACACTATGCTCTCTCTAAAATGCAAATCTAATCACATCACTTAACTCCATTAAAACCTAAGTAAGTCTCCAGTCTGATCTGGCCCCTGTCTCAAATCCCACCACTCTTCACCTCCTTCCTCTCACCAATCACAATTTCTCTCCATTTATAAGCTGGCATTCTACTGATACCAAAACATTCATACGGTTGAATCCTAGAAGTAAGGAGTGTGTTTATACATCAAAAATCATCCCAACATCCAGCAGAGTGCCTACAGTATATCTGGTGTTTGATGAATGTTTTTTTATGTTATTTAAGTTTTTTATTTATTTTTTGACTTTTTATTTTATATTGAAGTATAACTGATTAACAGTGCTGTGTTAGTTTCAGGTCTGGAGCAAAGTGATCCAATTATCCATTTTAAGTATAGCAGCATGTACTTGTCAATATCAATAAATGTTTATTGGATAAAAGAATGAATGAGGAGTTAAATGCTATAGCAGACTTCTATTTAAATTAATATATTTGTAATATGAATTAGTATATAGCAACCATTATCCTCTTAATCTGCTTGTTTAAGAGTTTCCTATATTTTTTTAAGCAAAGTGCAAAGATATTGCTTTATAAAATAGTATTTCCCACTATCTGATGGGCCTTTAACATGCTTAAGGGAAGTTAATATATTAGTACTCACAAGTTAATTACCAAAACCTTAATTAACCACCTTTCACTTGCAATTCTGTGTGAGGGAAATAACTTCACAGATAGTTACACTATCCGTGGTACAGGTTTTTGTTTCTGGTACAGTTAATCTTGTAAATATGTGCTTTAGATGTCTTTCTTCAGATAAGTCTAGTAAGAGACCTACTAACAAAAAACTGAATTTTTAAAATCAGTAGGTAAAGAAAATATATGATGAAATAAGTTAAAGACCTGAAATGACTATCACCAACCTCACAATAATGCTTGAAAAATAGAGCACACAAAACATTTTCACAGATATTTTCTTCATTCAATTCTTGGGCTAATGGGGTGAACTCTTTGAGGTAGGCAAGGCAAGGTAGTTATTATTATTCATTTTTTTACACATGAGAAAACTAGCTTGTGGTATTTTGTTAATTTAGTTCAGCCAATGTAGTTAGGCTTCAATTATTTATGACACTCCAGAGTGAATAATAATCATGTTGTAGGGTGCTCCAATAAATTAATGATACCTAAGGAGTCTCAGTCATAGCATAACTTTGGGTTATTTGAAATATGCTGTTCTGAAAAACTAGCCCACTAGGCTTAAAGAAGACTGACTGTGTCTGAAGATTAGAATGATAAAGATTAGTCAGGTTCTGTTGGCTACTTACTCTGAATACTTAAGAGGCACAATCGGAAACCACTGAGGTTTCATTTAATTGTATACTTAGGACCTCTCCTTAGAGCAGTTCACAGAGTTAGTGTGAATCATTCTTAGGAAGTAGAGATTTTATAGAAAAATCTTATGTTACACTCCCCTCCCAATAAACAAAATATAAATAAATACATAGATAAATACATAAATAAATGATGTCCTCTTACCTTGGCTTTAGCTGATAAAAAATAAGTATAGTTCTAGTCTAGGTAAAGTCTCCTGGCCCTTCCACCAGTATTTGAATTACTGAATTGTCACAAAAATGTATATCAAGTATTTTTCACATTTAAGACATTGTGCAGCATGCCACAGATCCCAGGAGATGATGAGGAATTTTGACAGTGACATATTTTTAAAAGTACAAATGACATATTTTTGAGTTATGAACCTTATTCTCAGCAGTCCTAATAATACATTTATCCCTCTTAGTGAAAACGTCTCATAAATCAGCCAGGGCAATGTGCAGTGTTCTCAAATGCATGTATGGAGATATATGTGCTCCTTTAGTATTCCCATCAATTGTACTGAAGCATGAAGTGAGTGTGTACGTTTATGTGTGTGTACGTGTGTGTGTGTTTTCTCCAGAGTTTGATGAAAACATGCAGAAACTCGAATAGACCCCTTTTCAAATGAACAAAACTTAATGCATTCCCTTTGGCTATACTCTCTAAGTCCTTGGTTCTTATTGGCATCCATTTTAAAATTTGGATACTTGCTGAAAAATAGTTAGAATTAAAGCATGAAAGTGGAAAGTGAAAGTTGCTCAGTCATGTCTGACTCTTTGCAATCCCAGGGCTACACAGTCCATGGAATTCTCCAGGCAAGAATACTGGAGTTGGTAGCCATTTCTTTCTCCAGGTGATCTTTCCAACCCAGGGATTGAACCCAGGTATCCCTCATTGCGGGCAGATTCTTTACCAGCTGAGCCACCAGGGAAATTCAAGAACACTGGAGTGGGTAGCCTATCCCTTCTTCAGCGGATCTTCCCCACCCTGGAATCAAACTGAGGTCTGCTGCATTGCGGCCGGATTCTTTACCAGCTGAGCTGCCAGGGAAGCCCTGAATTAAAGCATGTTTATGAGGAATCTTCTAAGAATATGTTGATTTCAGGAAGATGTCAATTCAACAAATACTTTTGAGTGTTTACTGAATCAATTCAATAAATATTGTTGCAATATTTACTGGATTGACCAAAAAGTTTGTTCGAGTATTTTTCATACAGAAAAACCCAAAGAAACTTTTTGGCCAACCCAATAAATAAGTATAAAGCTAATATAAGTATAGCTTATGCTAGACTCTGAGACATTTAATTTTTGCAGTTACCCTCTGAGAGCATTATTATTAACCTCCCTTTTAAACAGCTTAGGAACAAGGTTCAGAAAATTATAATGACCTGTCTCTGATCCAAAGGTCTTTAACAAATCATTTAATAATTTTTTGGGACTTCCTTGGTCGTCCAGTGATGAAGACTCCGTGTTCCCAATGCAGGGGGCCTGGGTTAAATCCCTGGTTAGGGAACTAGTCCCCACATGCTGCAACTAAAGATCCCCACATTGCCACAACTAAAGATCCTGCATGCCACAATTGAGATCCAGCACAGCCAAATAAATAAATAAAAATAAATAAATATTTTTAAATGGCCTCTTCCTTTAAAAAATCTTTGCACTTTTCTTTAAAATGCAGATAAATAAGCGCGTTCACAGTATTGTCTGATAAAATGAGGTGACGTTTGTAAAATGACTTTTGTGTACTCTGAACCACATGAGAGGTTTTCTGTTGTCAGCTAATTTTACTTACCTGAATGGTTTGCTTAATGAGTAAACAAAGCATGTCCTTATGGCATTAACCATGAAGCGATATCTATAAATCTTAATGAATATTTTTATAGTGTAGAAGTATCCACAAGAAAAATAACTTTTTGGATTTTCTAAAACTTATTTTCTATTTTAGAATTGTGCTTACTTGGAATTATCTGTATTTGGGGATATGATCTTTTCAGTACTGAAGACCTCTAAATGTCTCAGTTTACCTTATTGTTAAACATGTGGGGCTTTGGAATTCTCTTATTTATCCAATCACTCATTATTTCCAAAATCTGCAAAGAACTATCTTTTCTTTCCTTCTCAAATTCATAGAATATCACCCTTCTTTGATAGTCGTCTGTCATGACTGTTCCAACAGTTACCTGTTGCCCTTCTCCAGTCTTTCTCTTCTTCTAATCATTTTTACTACTATTTATAAACTTACCTTACCAAAACTCTACTTCTTTAATTCAGGGACCTATAAAAAATACATATATATGAAAATAGAGTTATAGAGGTAGAAAACAAACATGGTTACCAGGAGGTAATGGGGGGAGAGATAAATTGGGAGTTTGGGATTGACATATATACACTACTATATATAAAATAGATAGCTAATAAAACCTTCTGTACAGCACAGGGAACTCTACTCAATACTCTGTAATGGCCATATGGGAAAAAGAATCTAAAAAGATAGATATATGTGTGTGTATGTGTGTGTGTGTGTGTGTCTGATTCACTTTGCTGTACACCTGAAACTAACATAACATTCTAAATCAATCATATTCCAATAAAAAATAAAAAGTTAAAATAATCCCCATCACTTGCCTTATCAAAACCAAATGTCCCTGCATTGTTTTCAGGATATTTTAAATGTTGACCCTTGACCAAGAATCTGATCTCTGGTTTCACTGTGTCCCTAATGTTCTGTTCTGGTTAACCTGATTTTCTCATTGCCTTCTACATAGGCTAGGATAATTCTTACTTCTGAGATTTTGTTCTTGTTATTGTTCTGACATTCAGTGTTTTTTCTCCTTCTTTCCATTTATCCAGTTCTCACCAAATAGCAACACTCAGCTCAAGCTCTAATTCCTCTATGAAGTCTTCTCTGTTACTTCTGGTGATGTTCAGTTCCACTTTCTCTGATTACCCTGTTATAATTGCACACATTTTAGCACCTAATTGCTCTCTAATTATTTTATATATGTTGGTTTTGTCTCTAAAACCAGCCTATAAATCCCCAAAGAGTCTAGAAGGGTACTACACAGTAATTTAATAAATTTTCCTTGTTTGTGAACTAGGAAGTATAGAGACTCCATGAATTTAACATTACCTAATTTGACTAGATGGAATTAACAATAGAATATATGGTAATGCATATTGTTTTGTCATTGACAAATGTATAGAGTTTCTTCAAACATGCAAATCTTGACACTAGAAGAATCTAGAAACCACTTTTCCAATCAGTGTTCCTCTTCTGGGGCTATGGATATCTTCATAAAAGTCTTCATGTGACCATCATAAACAAAAAATATTCTTCTTAAGCTCATTTCAGAGATGAGAAAGTAGAGACTAAGAAGGGAAGACTAAAATGAGACAAAGATGCTTAAGCTGGGCCATAACAGATAAGTTGGATATTTAACAGAAAAAAAAAAGGTGAGAGGCAAAGGAATTCCAGACATCTAAATCATTAGAAGAGAGACATGATATGTCTTCAGTGCACTCAGTGGCTTATACATTGTACAAGATGATTGGAAACTAGAGATTGTTCAAGGCAAGTAAGGGTATGGAAATACAGGGTGCAGTTTGAAAAAACACCTTAACACTTCAAAATTAAGTTCATCACATTTGCTATCGTTTTCCCAGTTAACTCCCTATATCTTTTCTCAGTGATTGCACCAGCACTCACCCAATTTCTTAAGTTTCTCATGTAAGAAATTCAGCTATTATCCTGCACTTCTTATTTTTCCTTCTGTTCCCAGCACAACTAAGTAATAAAGTCTGTTGAGTATGCCTCCAAATTAACCTGGGAAACAGAAACGTAAATTCTGAGGCCCAACATCACAGCTCTTGAATCAGAAACCCCAGGGAACAGAGCCCAACACTCTGTTTTAACAAATCCTCCCAAGTGTACTTAGGCACAAGAATGTTTAAGAGACATTGCTGCAGACAACAAGGAATTTTTGGGAGACATGAAGCAGGCAAGTGACAGAGTAGGGTATGCACTGTAAAAAAGGCATTCTGAAATTTATATGGAAGTTGAAATGGAAGAGAGTAAAGCTAAGGTAGCAGAACCAATTAGTAGAATATAATTTTTTTTAATGAGGGAAGAAGATGTCAATTTTTAAAATATTAATGATTAAGATTGATTCATGTTACCATTTGTAAGCATAGGATAAAGAAGAGGGAGTAGTCAGATTTACTGATCTTATGACACTAAGTAAACATGAGGGTCAGGGTTTGAAGAAAATAATTAATACTCTGTTTCTCTCTCTCTCTCTCTATATATATATATATATATATGTATATATATATATATACTGAACTGTGTTAGGGTGTCAGGTGTCAAATTTGTTAAAAACTTGGATATTTGAGTCTGAACCTCAAGATAGAGGTAATGGCCTACAGATAAAAATTTGGGTGTCAGCTGTGTACTAAATGGTAATAGATATTGTTTGAATGGGTTAAGTAACCCATAAGAACATTGAGGGTGAGAAAAGGACCAAAGATCAAGTTCTGGAGTATAGCAATATATAAGGGAGACATTCAGAGAAAATAGAAATGGCTAGAGAATAAGGGAGAGAGCCAGAAAATTGATATCATGGAGACAGGAGTATAACATTTCAATGAGGTCAACAATATCAAATGCCATAGACAGATCAAGTAAGAAAAGAACTAATTAATTATATTTGTCATTTAGTGAGTCACTGATGTCCTTAGTAATCACAGCTTCAAGGAAATTTTGAGAGCAGAAGACAGCAATACATTGAAGAGTTAATTGGAATATATTAAGTTGAAACTTTAAATATAACTTGTATTTGAAAGGAAAGAAAGAGACAGTGACAGATAGATTGAGACAGTATCAGTGGAAGATTTTTTTTTAACTAACAGAGAAAATTTTGTATGTTTATAATCCAAAAAAAGTAAGCTAAGAAGGAAAGTTTGAAGATCAAGTAGATAGACAGGAAACTTGATGTACTAAGATCTCAAAGGATTGAGGAGATAAAGAGGTATTAACTTTGAATATCATGCATATTCATGAATATTATCTACAAAATCATCTCCCTCTCTTAACTAAACTGATAATCCTCAAGTGAATTGACAGGTTTTTTTTTTTCAGTCCTTAATGTACAAGGCTCCAGAGATGTTTGTTGAATGAATGAAGGCCATTCCTTTTGACACTTCCTCTCTCAGCTACTTACTCTTTATTGGTTTTTTCCTTACTTTCATCCTTACTTCTCTTTTTTGTCACTATATTCAGTCTCTTGACTGTGTGGATCACAACAAACTGTGGAAAATTCTGAAAGAGATAGGAATACCAGACCACCTGACCTGTCTCTTGAGAAATCTGTATGCAGTTCAGGAAGGAACAGTTAGAACTGGACATGGAACAACAGACTGGTTCCAAATAGGAAAAGGAGTACATCAAGGCTGTATATTGTCACCCTGCTTATTTAACTTATACACAGAGTGTATCATGAGAAATCCTGGTCTGGAGGAAGCACAAGCTGGAATCAAGATTGCCGGGAGAAATATTGATAACCTCAGATATGCAGATGACACCACCCTTATGGCAGAAAGTGAAGAAGAACTAAAGAGCCTCTTGATGAAAGTGAAAGAGGAGAGTGAAAAAGTTGGCTTAAAGCTCAACATTCAGAAAACTAACATTATGGCATCTGGTCCCATCACTTCATGGCAAATAGATGGGGAAACAGTGGAAACAGTGGCAGACTTTATTTTTCTGGGCTTCAAAATCACTGCAGATGGTGACTGCAGCCATGAAATTAAAAGATCCTTACTCCTTGGAAGGAAAGTTATGACCAAACTGGACAGCATATTAAAAAGCAGAGACATTACTTTGTCAACAAAGGTCCATCTAGTCAAGGCTATGGTTTTTCCAGTAGTCATGTATGGATGTGAGAGTTGGACCATAAAGAAAGCTGAGCACCAAAGAACTGATGCTTTTGAACCGTGGTGTTGGAGAAGACTCTTGAGAGTCCCTTTGACTGCAAGGAGATCCAACCAGTCCATCCTAAAGGAGATCAGTCCTGGGTGTTCATTGGAAGGACTGATGTTGAAGCTGAAACTCCAATATTTTGGCCACCTGATGCAAAGAGCTGACTCATTTGAAAAGACCCTGATGCTGGGAGAGATTGAAGGCAGGAGGAGAAGGGGAAGACAGAGGTTGGATGGCATCACTGACTCAATGGACACGAGTTTGGGTGGACTCCAGGAATTGGTGATGGACAGGGAGGCCTGGCATACTGCAGTCCATGGGGTTGCAAAGAGTCGGACACGACTGAGCAACTGAACTGAACTGAACTGAGCATATCACATCCATGTCCAAAGTTTTCATTTCTTAGACAGGAGAAGCTGATTTGTGACTAGATCTTTTATACTCAGAGTAATACTGAATAAATATACCCTGGTGCCTCAGACGGTAAAGAATCTGACTGCAATGCAGGCGACCCGGGTTCAATCCCTGGGTCTCAGGATGATCCGTTGGAAAAGGGAATGGCAACCCACTCCAGTATTCTTGCCTGGAGAATTCCATGGACAGAGGAGTGTGGTGGGCTACAGTCCATGGAGTTGCAAAGAGTCAGACACGACTGAGCAACTAACAGTTTCACTTTTCACATACTGTCACTGGCTTCTTGTTTGCCCTTAACTTTGAATGCCATGTTCCAATACATTGTAAATAGTTGATATAATTTCACTTCTTAGTCTACTTGCCAGGCTCCTTCCCAAATCCTCCAACCTCAGGAACATTCCATTGTCATCCTCTTCTCTGTTCCTCCAGTAGAAAGTAACCCTTGTTGCATACCTTCTTTGGAAAGAGCTTCAGAGAAGTTTTTTATAGTGATTCTAAAATGCATCAGAGTAAACTTGCCTATTCCAATATTCTTTGCTTTTAATTTCTTGACTTGTCATTTGCTCTAAGATGTAAGTAGCTTCACAGTAAAAGAAAGAATATTATACCTAGGTTGAAGCAGGATAATTATTTTTGTCCTAAGAGAAAAATCTGGTCTAAAGATATATTTGATTTTTTTTTCATGTGTGTAATTAGGAATGACCATTTGAAATAGAAGCAGAGATGCCCAAGAGCCCAATTTCCAAAGTAGTAATTTGCTATATTTATTTCAAAGTTAGGCTCTATGTGTAATTTTAGCAAATGCCTTGGAACTGAACCAATATGCTTTAGGAAGATTTAGATGTTTAGTTTTTAACCCTTCCATATTTGCTTTAAAAGTTTTAATAGTTCCCTGTGAATGAAATACATTCTAAGTATAAGAAAAGGGCTATTTCCTCTTCAGTGCCTTTTTGTAGCAACTAGAAGGTGGTTTTGAATGTCAGCTATTAAAAGAGCACGTAATCTTCCTCTAGGGCAACAGCAGTCTTCTTCTCCTTCTCCATAGTGCCTAGTATAGTGCAGAAGAAACAGAATCTCAGCCCATGCTTCTTGATTGGAAAGTTTACAGAAGCAACATCTTGTCCTCTACCTCCTCCTTGAGAATATCCCTGTTGACACTATATTTAGAAAATGGGTTCTTGTCTTGGTCTGGAGACAAGGTTATATCTGTGGAACAGATGCTCATTATAGTTCACATGCATACAGAACAAAATTTCAGAAAAGCAATGAGGTAATTTGTATAATCTTTGGAAATCCCCTCGAAAGGACCACAAGGAGTGGAGGCTGGTAAACCCATCCTCCCAACTCAGGGGCTCTCTCGGCCCCACCGATGCTCTGGGTTCCAATTCTCTGAACCACTTTTTTCCTGTTTGTTTTTTATCTATAAACTTTAGAAGACATTCTATTATTTACTAATGCTACTTTACTGATTACCCCTTAGATTTGTTCTTATAAGCAGAATAAAGGTCAAAAATCAATTTAACGGTTAATCGGTATCTACCAAGCAGTCTCCTCTTATTACTTTCCTTTTTAGAAGTCTCTTCCTTAATGCTCTAAAAGTACTATGTTTAGTCTACCACAGCAGCATTGCTCACCCTGCATTGTAAAGGCCTGTTATTTTTATCTTTCTTCCTCATATTGAATAGACCATAGGCAAGAAGTATCTTCCATTTTTGTATCTTCTGTACCTGGTACAAAATACAGTGTATAATAATTATTCAATATATATATTTGTTAGATCAATGAGTGCATGATCCTTCAATATATCTAAATTTGCTAGCCTATTTTAATTATCCAACTCCATTTATGTATGAGCACCTATTATGGATTAGTCACTGTGGATACAATGGTAAATGAAAATAGAGATGATCCATACTCTTACAGAACTAACAGTCCAGTGAAGGAGGCACACTCATAATCACATGAATAACTTGTAAAATTACAACTACTGTAAGTGTCATTAAGGAGAGGTGCATAGTGCTATGATAGCTAATAGCAAGGCAGGATGAGAGGTTGACCTAATTCAAAAGAAAGTGATACTTGAACTGAGATCTGAAAGATGACTTGGCATTGCCTAGTTAAAAAACAAAGAAAATCTTCCAGGATGTGACAACATTGCTGTGCAAGTCTTGATCAGAAGCTGCAGAAGTAGGTAGATTCTAAATCATGTAGAACTTAAAGGCCATGTTAAGGAGATTTAGTTTTTATCCCCAAAGCAATAGGAAACATAGCCTATAAAACTCTTGATCGTTCTGTTGTTTTCCAAATCTACAAAGCTTAGTCTAAATATTTCTAACCAAACTATTCTCCACTTGTAGTCTAATCACCACTCCTTTCCACTCATTCAACTCCTCTTAATCATTCAGATGTAGTTCAAGTTGTATGTTCTCTAAGATTACTCCTTGATTACAGCAGTCTAGATAGAGTAACCTTTTGATTTTTTTGTACAAAATTATACTACTCATACACTCACTGTAATGCTTCACATTTTGTCCTACTTTGTATTTTTAAAATTCTTTTTGTTTATTTTTGGCTTTGTTGGGTAGTCACTGCTGCACTTGGGCTTTCTCTAGTTGTGGCAAGTGTGAGCTACTCTTTATTACAGTGTGCAGGCTTATTGTGGTGGCTTCTCTTGTTTTGGAGCATGGGCTTTAGGCGCACAGGCTTCAATAGTTGTGGCACACAGGCTTAGTTGTCTTCTGGCATGTAGAATATTTTCAGACCAGGGATCAAACCTGTGCCCTCTGCATTGGCAGGCAGATTCATAACCACTGGACCATCAGGGAAGTCCTGTATTTTTACAATAGTTTCACACATGGTTTTTGGTTCAAGAGACTGTGTAATAATTGTCTTCTGTTGCTGTTGTTCAGTTTCTCATGGATTGCAGCATGCCAGGCTTCCCTATTCTTCACCATCTCCCAGAGCTTGCTCAAACTCATATCCATTGGGTCGGTGATGTCATCCAATCATCTTGTCCTCTGTCATCCCCTTCTCCTCCTACCTTCAATTTTTCCCAGCATCAGGGTCTTTTCCAATGAGTCGGCTCTTCTGAATCCATCTTAAATATTCATAGCCCAGTGCTCTATTCATACTGCATTCCCAACATACACTGAGCATGAAACTAAATACAAACCAATACCTGAAATAGAGTAAGGGATATATTTTTACACTGATGCTCTTTCTGATGATACAAGAGCAACAATTTGAAAAATGAGAAAAAAAAAGAACAATCACATCAACTGGTTTTATTGGTTACATCATGACAATTGTTTCACTAAGTTGACTTGTCTTTTCACTACATTTATCAATCAGCTCTTTACTTATTCAATAAGAATGTATTGAATGTGTGTTATGGAACAGCTATTTTGTAGATAGGCACTGGTAATTAAAAGATGAATATGATATGATCTTGACTGTCACAAAGCTCAAAGAGATAGTATCCATAACTACTAAGAATAAGCACATTTCAATTCCCCCCAAAACTAATATGGATTGGTTGGCAGTCAATCCTTAAGCAGTTTGTAAATGATGCGTTTCATTTTCATAGGAAATCCTCACTGTAAATTAGAAATACAAAGTCTGGATATTGTAGGGTGCATTCAGTATTCAAGTAATGCACAAAATACTCATTTGCTCCATGATTATTGTAGTTCTTGATGGGCGTTATATGATAATGTGAAATAGCAGAGTTTTGTAGGAATAACAACTCATCTACATTTTTCAGTAAGTTTAGGTAAATTATCTTCCAGTCATGAGATGATGCAGAGCTAGGACTCCTTGAGGTCTGTGATTCTCTTTGTTATGCCACTGACAAGTTATGGAGAAGTCCACAGATAGAGATCAGCGATCAGCCACTGATTGTGAAGTGTTTTTTTTTATCCTTTGCAAAAGGTTTTTAGCTAAGTATATAGTATACTATTATTCACCCTAACTCCTGGATTTGACTAAAACCTAACTAAAATACTTGCCCTATTGGAGAAGTCACAGCAAAGCCAATTATTCTACTAATTAGCATGTTTTTTAAGCATATTTTTAGCTGAGTTTAGATGCTTGAGAACAATTTCTGCTTTCTGAACAAGCATTTAAATAGATATGCTCCAAAAATTAGACAATATTAATTAATTGCTTAGTTAATTAATAATTAATTAACTGCTTAATTCAATGGAACATGTTACATCAGGGCCTGTTGATTAAGATCTCACAGAGGAGCAGTCAACAAAATTGCAAAAATGAAAGTAAAATATGAAGATAACCTCATACCCATTGATAATCATTTTTTATTTCTTAGAAATAAATACAATCTCAAGACATTATTATTAAATTATAAGAATTTTTCTTTTTTCCCCATAAAAAATAAATAAATAAATAAATAAAGTACTGAAAATAAACAATAAAAAAGAGAGAAAAGAAAAAAAAAGATTTTTTCAAATGTGATTTACCATCCTATCATGATACATTATTTTACAGTATTAATGATTGCAAGTCAGAGTTTCTGTCAGCATGCATCTCAGCTTTGAATCCTGGCAAGACTTTCAGCAAGATAATGATAACAAGAAACCTACTTTCCTAGCCTGTTTTTGAAATATGTATAAATATTAAAAAAGGCAGGGGATTGTAAGAATGTATTATTATAGGTATTCTCTGAATGAATTAATTTTGGGTCCCTTTTTGTCCATGTCTTTTATGTCTTCATCATAGCAACTGTACCCTTATATGATGAAAATAGGATGAAACAAAATCTCTGAGAGTATCTGCATTGTTGCTGGAGGACAGACAATGACCTGAGTCACAGGCTGCTTTGGTTTTGATTAAAATTAAGATCTTGTACAGATTCCAGTTCTGAACATATGTCTCAAACTCTATGGGCCCACATTATAGTGAATTCAAAATATTTTATACTGACAGATTACAGTATATGCCTTTGTTTCCTATAAAGGGATAAGTCGGTAAATTGTTCTACTTAGTAGTAAAAAGACCAACTCAAGATGCAAATATATCCCAATAGCTTTAAATCCCACAGTAATTCTTCCTAATTTAAGGTATTTATGAACTCATAACAGAGGCTCAAGCTTTTCATATTTCTGGCTTATTTTATTTGTTTTTCTCTTATTACCTATTCCACTTACAGCTTTGCAAATCTTGAAAATCCTGTGTGTGTTAAAGGAGAGACTTCATTAATTAAAGTGTACTGCAGTATAGTGGGAAGAATAGAACTTTTATGTGATTCATGGAGAACTGTATGATTTATACTATTTTATTTTTCTTTTCCTGGTTTGTTGTATTAACCAACTTCATCTAGTCATGTAATGATTGGAAGGTTCTAAGTTCTTTAGTTGGAACCTGTATTTCAAAGAATCTATTCAGCACAGGGAGGAAAATGCCATCTTTCCTTACAATGGGAGATTTGGTGAAACAGGGGTTAATACAACATTTTTCTTTCTAAATACCTTCTAAGTACGAGTACAAATACACAGTTTATTAAAGAAATTCAACAGTGCCATTTTCCTGGAACTTCTCCACCATGTAAATGATATTTTGAAATATTTTTTTTTTCCTAGAGAATAAAAGACCCACCCAGTCACTATATAAAATGAGGAAACTCCTCTTGTGTTAACATCTTGAATCTGGTCTCAGGGAAGCTGTCTTATGAGATTTACTGGTGCAATTTGGTTGCAAATATTTGTGATTTATAGAGAAGCTCAGGGAAATAGAATCTGTATAAAGAATCAAAACCAAAACAAAGGTATTAGGTAACTCACACGGAGTAAATGTCATGTTCATCAAGTTTTTGTCATGTGATTTAATGTTAATGTCTTGGGGAGTATTTGGGACTCACACTCTGTAACCTTATGATGTCTGGGGAGTGGTTCAGAGTCAAACTTCCAAAAAGATCTCATGTGATAAGATCTGGGCTACTCCCCACCTCAGCCTTCAGGATTTGAGACTCTTCTCCACATTCTGTGTGTGTGCTCAGTCGTGTCCGACTCTTTGAGGCCCAATGGACTATAGCCCACCAGGCTCCTCTGTCCATGAAATTTTCTAGGCAAGAATACTGGAGTGCATTACCATGCCTCCTCTGCATTGCAGGTGGATTCTTTACCCACTGAGCCACCTGGAAAACCCCTCCTTGGCATGTATTTATAAAAACATTTAGACATCCCTGACGTTTGTATGCTCAGTTGCTCAGTCATGTCCAAATCTTTGCAGACCCATGGACTGCAACCCACTAGGCTCCTCTGCCCATCGAATTTTCCAGGCAAGAATACTGGAGTGGGTTGCCATTTTCTACTCCAGGGTATCTTCCAGACCCAAGAATCAAACCTGTGTCTTTTGCCTCCTGCACTGGCAGGCAGGTTCTTTACCACTGCATCATATGGGAAGCCCTCTCCACATGCTAGCACTAACCAATTTCTCTCAACCTCCAAAGATTTATATTTTTGCAGTCTTCCTTCAGTCAAGCTCTTTGTTCCTTACTCTGTTAATGAAATAATTTGCCAAATAATTTCTCTTTATAAAACAAAACTATATTGCTTCCTACTCTGCTATTTATTTGCATGGAGTGTTTTAGATGACACACTTCTTACAGGTAGATACATAGGTACACACTATTCTCTCCCAGTGTGCCTCATACAGTGATAGTTATAAAATCGGTATTCAGCTGACTTATTAATTGATTGATCCTGTGTTTTGTCAGTCACTCAAATAGACTAGTTTAGAAGATAAATAGAGCAGGGAGTCTTTCATTCTGCCTCATGGTTCTTCCAGCCACAGAGATATGAGCCACCTAGTGACGAAGCACCAGAATATAGATCACACTTTAGCTTCATCTTTGTCTATCAGGGCATGAGACTGGTCTAGAGGATTTTCTTAGTTGATGTTAATCTAATTCTTATTTCTCATGTTTAGCCTTACAGGTCAACTAGACTAATGTCATGATGATATGTCCTCACCTCTTTTTCCAACCCCTACTTTACCTCATCTCACTATCATGTGCTAGAATGTTAATATTTGTTGCTTTTGTTGCAGATGATTTTAAATATGTAATTTATTATCCCTGTGAGATTGTCTTTCTTCTTCCCTAAAATCTTCTACTCTGTCTTTTTTTTTTCTTTCCTCTTCAGGGATAGGAGGGAGGAAATCATTTTTTTTTCCTGATAAAGAGAGAAGATACAGTGCTTGGTAGGGATGGGTGGGTATCTCCATTTTATAATTCTGTATTTTACATATGTATATTTAACTGATTTAAGAATCATACAGGCAATGATCCTACAGTTTTTGATACTGATTATGTATCATCTAAACAAGATTTCTTTCCTCATAGCTTGAGAAGTTAAAGCAAGACTCTAAGTATACATTCATCCTTATAGAACAAAACCAACACATATTAATATATTTTACTATGATTTCTTAAAATATTATTTACTACTGATACCTAGGTGATATGTTACCCTAACCAATAAAAATTCTGTGAACAAATTTATATATCTCCCATACAAGCAGATCTTTTGTTTCTGTTTTGAGAACATTCTAAGCTAGTAGTTTTGAGACTTTATTGTCACTATTGTGATAGACCGATATAGATGCTTTTGATAAATGATACGTGATTCAAGTAAATGCCATTGCAATGTGTTGTATATAGGTTCATTTTTATAGATTATTTAGTTTGAATTTTGGAGTTTCAGAGATATGAAAATTGGGTTCAGAATAATAAAAAGTTAGGATAATTCATAAAGTCTACATGCATTTTCATATGTCTTTACATAATTTGCACTGAACATATAAACACTAAAATATTCCTCCTTTATTTTCTCTTAGGTTTCACTCTGGTTTAATTTAGTAACATAAGAGTAATGGTGATATAAATTTGACTTGCTCTTGAAAGAGAAATATTGAGACCACTAAGATTAAAAATCCTGCATTAACATCCTGTTCTTATATGAGAACTTAAGGAGCTTCCAAATATAAAATATGATAAGATCCTTTTATCATAGGCATTGTATTTCTTTGATCTGAAAATTAAGAATGATGTAACTTAGGTTTTAGATATACTTCTACCACTTACTTGTTATATGATCTTGCACAAATTATTTTTCTTCTCTGAAACTGATTGCCATTTTCTGTAAAATTCAGCATTATACAACAGATCATTCTAACTCAGAGCATAGTATCAAAATTTTTCTTATGCCTGATACTAGGTTTATTCCCCACATCTCTTTCTTTTGAAATGCTTGTTTATGTCTACAGGTATATAGCTTAAAGTGTCAAGAAAGACCTTCATGTTTACCTTTATTAACTTTTTTCATAACTAATTTTTGAGTACCTATTCTTCTAAACCAGTAAGTTAATTTTTGTGCATAGTGTTGTCAAAAGCATATGCAAAATTCAGGATAAACAAACATTGACCCATGAAAAATGCTATGGGTAAGATATTCTTTAAAACTCTATACATTTAACAATTATTTTTGAGACTCTACTGTGGTTTTAGGTATTGCTCTTAGGGCCAAGTGCTATAAAAATGATAAATAAGGTCCTTGCCCTTACAAAAAATTATATTCTTTGGAAGAGAGACATAAAATAGATAGGAAAATAAATGAGAAAAAAAAAACCTATGAGCTAGTGGTAAGTGCCGTCTGGAAAAAAAAAAAAAAAACATATGTGATGTGGTTGAGATTGATAAGATGGGATGAATTACACAATAAGGAAAGGCAGAGGTCTGAATGCCACCAAGGAGTCAGCCATATGAGTACAAGTGGGGAAAGTACCCCAGGCTCGTGATATGCAAAGCTCCAAAGCAAAACTAAGCTCAGCACGTTTGAGGAAATGAAAGGTTAGATTCTCCAATATCTAGAATTTAAATAGAGAAGGAAGAGTTAGCAAAGAGAAAGACTGATCAGGGAAGCAGAAGGAAAACAAGGAGAAACTGATATAAGGGAAACTGAAAGAAAGCATTTCAAGTGAGAGGGACTAGTAAGCCATGTCAAATGTTGCTGAGAAGATAATTAGCATAAGAACTGAGAGATGACTATCCTAACTAGCAGTATGGAGATCATTGAGTTGTGGTAAAGGAATCCCTGAACAACAACAACAAAGGAAGCCCAAGAATGCTGAAATGAAGTCAGCTATTCCACACAACTCTTTCAAGAAGTTCTGCTGTGAAGGAGTTGGGAGACTGGAGGCTGTAGCTGAAGGGGCATATTATTTGTCAAGGAAGGGTCTTTGTTTTGTTTTTTTTGCAAGACTGGATATACTAGAACTTGATGTTTATTGATGGAAATAAATCAGTAGAGAGGAAAAAAAATTGCAAGAGGAGAGAAAGGGGATAATTGCAGGGGTAAAGTTCATGAAGAGGTTAAAGTGGCAGTATCCATTGCACAAAGGAGTTGCAGGCCTTAATGTAGGAGAAACTTTTTATCCAAAGCTATAGTAATGAAGGAAGATTCTGAGCATTCATGTTCAGGAATTTCTGTCTGAGTACTCAATGAGGCATAGTAAGGTCAACAACCAAAGAACCAGGGTTACAGATAAACAGATATATAAACTTCGAGGTGAAAGACAAGAAATAATATAGTAGTAATGGACCGTGGAAGAAAGAACCTACTAAGGAAAGCAGAAGAATAATGCATTCTTTATGGCAAGTCACTTGGGCTCTCAGAGCTTTAGGTTCTTTTTGCGTATCAAAGGATAGCATTTAAAGTTTAAAACATAGAATTTAAATGTATCATGATTCAATACTCAATATTGTTATATGCTTTTTAAACTTCAGAGTGATATTTTAAGAATTAATATCTATTCTGGTGAAGAAAAATATATTTGATGTTCAGTAAATTTCTTCTAATTCAGTTAATTTGTTTTTCTTCTGTAAAATTCAAGCAAAATTATTAAATATAATACCTTTCATTCAAAATAGAATATAGAATGTGAGCCTACTTTTTAAAAATTGTTTTTCTCTCCATCTTCCTGTATCTGTACAAAGAAAGGTGGCTGAAATGATGTTTAATAAATGTTAGGAAAAATGCTTCTGAGTATTAATATTTTGCGTAGTAGTGTTTTGTTGTTTAATTTATGCTTTGTGCTTCTCTATTTTGTGAATTTTGTGATAAGGGGTATTGTTTCTCTAAAATGTTAAATCGATTACTGTTTTTTTTTTTTATTATTCTAATGTGTATAACATATTTTCTTGCTGTGGTAGACAAAATTATCTTCCCCCCACCCCTGCCATGTCAACATCTTAATCCTCGGATCATGTGATTATGTTTGGTTAAGTAGCAATGGGGAATCAAGCTTGCAGATGGAATTAAGGTTGCTAATCAGATAGCTTTGAGACTAGGGAGATTATCTGGACTATCCAGGTGGACACATCATAATCTCAAGGTTCCTTACAAGAATAGAGAAGCAGAAGAGAGAACCAGGGAGATGGCAGCGTAAGAGGGACACAGCCCAAGGTTGTTAGCTTAGTAGATGGGTTGGTGGGATCTTGAGGCAAGGTAATTAGGTGGTTTCTCAGTTCCATTCAGTCGCTCAGTTGTTTCTGACTCTTTGTGACCCCATGGACTGCAGCGCGCCAGGCTTCCCTGTCCATCACCAACTCCCGGAGCTTACTCAAACTCATGTCCATCAAGTCGGTGATGCCATCCAACCATCTCATCCTCTGTCATCCCCTTCTCCTCCTGCCTTCAATCTTACCCAGCATCAGGGTCTTTTCAGATGAGTCAATTCTTTGAATCAGGTGGACAAAGTATTGGAGTTTCAGCTTCAACATCAGTCCTTCCAATGAATATTCAGGACTGATTTCCTTTAGGATGGACTGGTTGGATCTCCTTGCAATCCAAGGGACTCTCAAGAGGCTTCTCCAACACCACAGTTCAAAGGCATCAATTCTTCAGCGCTCAGCTTTCTTTATAGTCCAACTCTCACATCCATACACGACTACTGGAAAAACCACAGCTTTGACTAGATGGACCTTTGTTGGCAAATAATGTCTCTGCTTTTTAATATGCTGTCTAGGTTGACCATAGCTTTTCTTCCAAGGAGCAAGCATCTTTTAATTTCATGGCTGCAGTCACCATCACTTCATGGCAAATAGGTGGGGAAACAATGGAAACAGTGACTTTTAGAAGCTGAAAAATGCAAGGAAATAGATTTTCCTCTAAAACCCACAGAAAGAATGCAACCTTGCCAACACCTTGATTTTAGCCTATAGAGGCCCATGTCAGAATTCTGACCTATGAAATTGTAAGGTTTTTAAAACATCTTTATTGTTTTAAGCCACTAAATTTACAATACTTTGTAACAAATACTTGCTTTAACCCATTCCTCTCTAATGTATTCTCTATATAGCAGCCAGAATGCATTTTTCAGTACAGGTGGCAAATGAGCACTTGAAATGTGGCTGCTCTGAAATGAGATGTGCTATATGTGTAAAGTACACACTGGGTTTCAAAGACTTAGTATAAAAAATGTAAAATAACTCAATGATCTCATACATTGATTTCATTACTGATGTGTTAATTTGGAAATATTGGGTTAAACAAAATACAGTATTAGAATTAACTTCACCTGTTCTATTTTAGTTTTTTGAACCTGACTACTAAAACATTTAAAATTAAAGTTATTTACACAAGTCATATTATATTTCTTTTACATAGCATTGATTAAAAAAGGTCAGTAGGATACTGTAATTTCTCTAACCCTTCACTAGTTTTAAAGCCCTTCACTAGCTTCCAAGTATACTTGTAACATTTCCCAATATACTTGTAATATACTTCAAACTCTTTAACTTATAAGATCCTGCATTATCTGGCTTCTGGTCCATGTCTAACTTCATGTTTTGCCTCCTCTATGCCATTGGAATGAACCAAGCCTGTTTCTGCCTCAGGGCCTTTGCACATGTTGTTCACTAGGCCTGGAAAACTCTTCATCCCACTCTTCAGCTGACTGAAAAGTTCACATTCTTCCATCTCAGCTCAAGTCTTCTCAGAGAGAACTTCTCTGGCTTCTGAGTGTAACTGGATCCATTGGGCCCTCTCATCCATAACACTCTCTCTTCTTTTTCTTAGTGGCACTTTTCACAAGTTGCAATGATAAATGTATTTGTATATTTTTAAAATTTCCTTTGTTACAGATCAACTCGATGTACTTTTTTAAACTACTGAATACTTAAGGTCAGGCAAGGTATAGCTGCTCGGTAAATGTTTATTAAATGGGTGTAGAATGATTAAATGAGGTAATGTCTATGTAAGCACTTTGTCAACTATAATGCCCATATATCTGTGATAGCCTTATAGTGATAATAGTAATAGCAAGAGATGGAGGAAGATGGGAAGGAAGAGGAAGAAGAGGAGAAATTGAAGTATTTTTAAAGTATTTGTCATGTATTGATTTTTCAATATATTTTCTTGATATTCTGGGTTATATCTTCAAACCTTTGGGAATAAATAGCACATAGTCAGCTATATTACACTGTCTTTTAAAAACACTTATATTTTCATAGCAGCCATCCTGACTGGCGTGTAATGGTACCTCATTGTGGTTTTGATTTGCATTTCTCTGATAATGAGTGATGTTGAGCATCTTTTCATGTGTTTGTTAGCCATCTGTATGTCTTCTTTGGAGAAATGTCTGTTTAGATCTTTGGCCCATTTTTTGATTGGATCACTTATTTTTCTGGAATTGAGCTGCAGGAGTTGCTTGTATAATTTTGAGATTAATCCTTTGTCTGTTGCTTCGTTTGCTATTATTTTCTCCCATTCTGAGGGCTGTCTTTTCACCTTGCTTATAGTTTCCTTCGTTGTGCAAAAGCTTTTAAGTTTAATTAGGTTCCATTTTTTTTATTTTTGCTTTTATTTCCAATATTCTGGGAGGTGGGTCATAGAGGATCCTGCTGTGATTTATATCGGAGAGTGTTTTGCCTATGTTCTCTTCTAGGAGTTTTATAGTTTCTGGTCTTACATCTAGATCTTTAATCCATTTTGAGTTTATTTTTGTGTATGGTGTTAGAAAGTGTTCTAGTTTCATTCTTTTACACGTGGTTGACCAGTTTTCCCAGCACCACTTGTTAAAGAGGTTGTCTTTTTTCCATTGTATATCTTTGCCTCCTTTGTCAAAGATAAGGTGTCCATAGGTTCGTGGATTTATCTCTGGGCTTTCTATTCTGTTCCATTGATCTATATTTCTGTCTTTGTGCCAGTACCATACTGTCTTGATGATGACTGTGGCTTTGTAGTAGAGTCTGAAGTCAGGCAGGTTGATTCCTCCAGTTCCATTCTTCTTTCTCAAGATTGCTTTGGCTATTCGAGGTTTTTTTGTATTTCCATACAAATTGTGAAATTATTTGTTCTACTTCTGTGAAAAATACAATTGTAATATCCAGGACATGGAAGCAACCTAGATGTCCATCAGCAGACGAATGGATAAGGAAGCTATGATACATATACATGATGGAATATTACTCAGCCATTAAAAAGAATTCATTTGAATCAGTTCTAATGAGATGGATGAAACTGGAGCCCATTATACAGAGTGAAGTAAGCCAGAAAGATAAACACCAATACAGTATACTAACGCATATATATGGAGTTTAAAAAGCTGGTAACGATAACCCTATATGCAAAACAGAAAAAGAGACACAGATGTACAGAACAGACTTTGGGACTCTGTGGGAGAAGATGAGGGTGGATGTTTTGAGAGAATAACATTAAAACATTGAAACTATCAAGGGTGAAACAGATCTCCAGCCCAGGTTGGATGCATGAGACAAGTGGTCAGTGCTGGTGCACTGGGAAGACCCAGAGGGATGGGATGGGGAGGGAGGTGGGAGGGGAGATCTGGATGGGGAACACATGTAAATCCATGGCTGATTTAGGTCAATGTACGACAAAAACCACTACAATATTGTAAAGTAATTAGCCTCCAACTAATAAAAATAAATGAAAAAAACAAAAACAAACAAACAAACAAACAAAAAAAAACCCTTATATTTTCAAAGATGTAATTCTCCTTAAAGGAAGTTCCTAAAGAAAATTCTTCTTAAATTTCTTCTTAAAGAATTTCTTCTTATAGGAGGTTCACAAAACTGTTGGCTTGTGACTCAGATTCCCTCTTGCATTCTCTAAGGCATGCATCTTTCTTTCCACAGAAGAGGACACCATAGAAATAGAGTGGAAGGGATGAGGAAAGAAAAGCAACAACAATATTGAGGATATTTTAGAAATATCAATGGTTGTAATATAGGAAATCAGAACACAAAAGGATTAGTGGGGAAAAAACAAACAAACAAACATTTCTGCTATCCATTGCTACTTTCAGCTATTCAACTCATCCAGTCTCTCCTGCTCCTCTTATCATATCACTTATTGGTCTTTTCAACAGTTGAATATAGCTCTGGCAACACCATGCACAAGAGCTTTTTTTTTTTTTTTTTGATTCAATTGAGTGGGAGCATTTCATCTGGTAGTCTTGGGTAAATACCCAGAGGGTGTGGGAAAGCCTTTACAAACCATTGTGATGGGCCATAGGCCATGAGTCACTATTTTCTGGGCTAAAAAGAAATTCAATACTGGGGAAGATAAAGCTTTGGGAGATTGAGAAAGCTCCCGATATATCTGAAGTTATTCTACAACTACTGAATTAGTTGTGCAGTTCATCATTTTTAGGAGAGAGGGTGTAGGAGTAACAAATATTTGCACAGATTGTCAGTTCACTATTTGTACTCTAGGTGAAGCTATCAAGAGATGCTGGTTTACTTATGACTGCTAGTTTTTACAACACCAAAATGAAATAATGCTTCACTTAGTGTAATGCTCAGCAGTATTGCTACAAACAAGTATAATTGCACTGTGCTTTTTATTTATTTTAATAAGAAATTTCTTTTTTTACTGAAAAAAGTCAGAGTTTAATCCTAGTCTTTCTTAAATTACCTTATACTGAATTTTCCTACCTTGGTGCCTTTTCAACAGTAGCTTCTGCCTTAAAGTTAACCTTCCCATTAGCATTTTAATAGCCTAAAAAAGTTTACCTTGTACTTAGCAGCACATTGCAATCTGCATTTAAATGGGAATGATGTGAAAAAGAAACATAAAAATATTACTTATGTGAAAAAGTTGTCCTGGGTTTTGTTTTTGTGTTTTCCTTATGGCATAACTTCTCTATATCTTAAACAAAGCTTAATTAAGGCTGCTGTTTTTTGAATTGAATTCATTCTTGAGGAACAGTTATCATAACCAATCCTCTATGTTTAATAAGAACATCCCAATTTGGTATTTGAAAAGCAATACACAGGACTTGATTCTTTCAGAATCAAGACTGACCTGCTCATTTCAGAGCTGAAAAACCAAAGCAAATTAAAACCTTTTAGTTTGTATTTGATAGGTAAGTAGATAGATGGATATTATCTAGACAGAAATATAAGTTTATAGACATAGATGTAGACTTAAGACAGTTTCAAAGAATGGAAATGTGTCATTATGACAGTATATTACTTAGTAAAGCACAACCAGAGAAGTGCTCTTATATGATTCCTGGATACTTAACATTGTTTTCCTTAGATAAATCTCTATCTCTTCTGCCACCACTTTCCCTTCCACTCAAGCATATATACCTATTTTTTCTCTATCACAATACCCCAAGTGCTCCTGTCACTGCCCCTGCACCTTCTCCAGCCATGGCATCTTGAATCAGACTGACTGAGTTCAAATCTCTCTTCTCCATTTACTAGCCATATGGCCTTGGAAAATCACTTAATATTTCTATACTTCAGTATCTGTTTCTATAAAGTGAGGATAATGATATTACTACTTCATTTAACTGTTATGAAGATTAAAAAATAATGCATGTATAGTATTTTGACATACTGCTCACAATAAATATGTTATTATTTTGTTAAATTATGCTACTAAGGATACTACTAATAATTTTCTACTACTAGCCCTCTAAATACACTACATTTATTAAACTAGCTCCTTAAAGCATCCTTCTCCTCATAGCCTTCCTATGTTAAAGAAAAAAAAGATAAGGGCTACTCTCTCATCCCACCTTTGCCTCATTCTCATTTGCTTTTCATTGTCAGGAGGAAGAGACTGACAAAGTTAAAGGGCCATATCTTTGACCAATGTAATCCTAACCAAAAAGGAACATATTAAGAAAGGATGCAAAGCATCAAAGCTGGTTCTTTGATAACTCCATTTTCCTTGGCTTCCTTTTTTTTATTTTTTTATTTTTTTTCCATTTATTTTTATTAGTTAGAGGCTAATTACTTTACAATATTGTAGTGGTTTTTGTCATACATTGACTTCCTGATACCTAGGCCACAGTATTTCTTCATAGTTTGCCTTTGTTGCCTATCTCATGTTTTACTCATAATCTAGCTCCATTTTGTAAATTGCAATGCTAGCTTTCTCCTTTCCTCCGTAGTTAAGTTCATTTCATTCAGGATCAACAACTTTTTATTGAGCACTTGGCCCCATGTTAGGAAATTGAGAGGGAGCAGGGGAGTTTTTTAGAAACATAAAGTTTTTGGGCATTCCTTCTTCTTTTTACCAAACAGGAAATTTGATTTGTATAAAATTTATATTAAATCATTAGAAAATCCTGCAAGAGGGGAGTTTCATTTGGTTAGCATTCATAACATATACCACAGTTATTTGCTTTTGTGTTTTTCTCTATCACCATAGTATGAGTTCCTTCAGGGCATGTCCAATGCATCAGCAATGCTGTCTAATGGCTGTAGTCTTTGTCTTATAGGCGACACTCAAAAAATGTTTATTGAATGATGAGGTGGAAGTATGAAAGGATGAGACTTGAATCTCAAGCTCAAGAAGCTTGCAGTCTAGCAGAAAGGACAACCCATGTACATAAATAGCAGTAATCCTCATCTCAGCCTACCTTTCTATCTCTTTCTCTCCTCCAATCTCTTATGCAGTTGGTCCACAGAATATATGACCTCCTCCATGATTTTTCTCTGCCTAGAATGCCCTTCTACTCACTTTCTGTTTAGAGAACTGTTATTCATTTGTCAAGGTATAACTGTAATAGTATCTTCTTAGCAAAGTCTTCTCTGAGCATCCTTCCCAAGTAGAACAAATACTTCTGTCCCCTGCCCACTTCTAGGGTTTTCAGCTACCTCTCTTAGTACTTAGAATTAATACATTGAACCAAAATTACTTAGTTACCATCTCTTCAGCTTTAACATGAACTACAAAAGGTGAGGGGATTGTTCTAGTTGATCTATGTAATTCTAGAGCTGACCAAAAAAATGTCTGGCATATAGTTATTGCTCAACACATGGTTAAGTGAAAAAATGAACCAATGACTCAGTGAATAATTACTAAAAAGAACGCTGAGAGAGGTAAAGAAAAATGAAAAATTGTTATATTGTGTAGTATTGTCCCAAGTGTCAAGTTTGAATCCCCCTTTTCTTCACCCTAATGTCACTACTCCTTTACTTTTGTCCATTCTTGTATCTTCTGTCTGTTCTTGACTTTGCCATCACCATTGTTATAATGGTTAACTCTGTGAGCATCCAGCTCAGAATGTGTGTAGAAAAAGAAAACAAAATTAACTGTAGGTGAAATTACATCACCTAAAACAATAATGGTAACATGCATAACTAATTGGGCTTCCCTCATAGCTCAGTTGGTAAAGTGTCTGCCTGCAATGTAGGAGACCCCAGTTCAATTCCTGGGTTGGGAAGATCTGCATAACTAATTGAGGGATATTCTGATTAATTGCATATTTTGATTAATTTGTTTGCAGAGAGTAATCATTGAGTTTTTATGAAATTAAGATGCAGAAATATATATCACCCTCACAATTATACTCAACATCATTGAATTTTGATCTAGTATTTGCTCAGGCATTCTGTGATAATTGGATGGTAGATATAGCAGGTGGAGGAAATTAACTTGAATCTACACTAATCCCAAGTTTATGAAGCACAAGCTGGAATCAAGATTGCCAGGAGAAATATCAATAACCTCAGATATGCAGATGACACCACCCTTATGGCAGAAAGTGAAGAAGAACTAAAGAGCCTCTTGATGAAATTGAAAGAAGAGAGTGAAAAAGTTGGCTAAATGCATTCCCCATCCCGATCCCCCCTCCCACCTCCCTCTCCACCCGATTCCTCTGGGCCTTCCCAGTGCACCAGGCCCGAGCACTTGTCTCATGCATCCAGCCTGGGCTGGTGATCTGTTTCACCCTAGATAATATACATGTTTCGATGCTGTTCTCTCGAAACATCCCACCCTCGCCTTCTCCCACCAAGTCCAAAATTCTGTTCTGTACATCTGTGTCTCTTTTTCTGTTTTGCATATAGGGTTATTGTTATAATCTTTCTAAATTCCATATATATGCGATAGTATGCTGTATTGGTCTTTATCTTTCTGGCTTACTTCACTCTGTATAATGGGCTCCAGTTTCATCCATCTCATTCGAACTGATTCAAATGACAAAAACCACTACAATATTGTAAAGTAATTAGCCTCCAACTAATAAAAATAAATGAAGAAAAAAAGAAAAAAGAAAATAGAATGATCACATTAACAGTAAAAAGGGGTTTATTGCCTCTTATTAAAAAACTTAGTTTGGATAAAATATACCAAGAAAAGAAATCCACCATTTTTAAAAGAAATTATAAGTGGTTAGTACTGGTATAACAAGGCTGATGCTGGTTTTTCCAAAACATTTTTGAATCTAAAATATTTCTAAATTCTTTTATTAATTCTATAGTTTGTTGGTTTCTTTGGATTTTCTATGTAGACAATTAATTGCTACAAATAGGAATAATTTTATTTCCTGTCTCCAGTTGCTATTTTCATTTCTTTTACTTGTTATACTGCATTTTCTAGAATTTTCAGTACAACATTGAATAGAAATGGAAATGCTTCTGGAGTTTCTATATATTAGTATAATGTTGACAGTAGTTTTGTTTTTTGTAATTAACTTTTATAACATTAATGAATTCCTTTATTCAAGAATGGACATGTTAATTGTTGTTAAAAGATTACATACCCATAATAAATTTCATCTCCTTGATTACAGATGCATTAAATCTACCATTACAAGAGAGAAAAACAGTTGGCTAAAAACTCAACATTCAGAACACTAAGATCATGGCATCTGCTCCCATCACTTCATAGCAAATAGATGGGGAAACAATGAAAACAGTGACAAACTTTATTTTTTTGGGCTCCAAAATCACTGCAGATGGTGACTGCAGCCATGAAATTAAGAGACGCTTGCTCCTTGGAAGAAAAGCTATGGTCAAACTAGACAGCATAATAAAAAGCAGAGACTTTACTTTGCCAAGAAAGGTCCTTCTAATCAAGGCTATGGTTTTTCCAGTAGCCATGTATGGATGTGAGATTTGGACTATAAAGAAAGCTGAGTGCTGAAGAATTGATGCTTTGAATTGTGGTGTTGGAGAAGACTCTTGGCTTCCCTAGTGGCTTAGACATTACAGCGTCTGCCTGCAATGTGAGAAACTCGGCTACAATCCCTGGGTTTGGAAGATTCCCTGGAAAAGAAAATGGCAACCCACTTCCATACTCTTGCCTGGAAAATCCCATACCAGTTTCTTCTGGTAGGTTACAGTCCATGTGGTCACAAAGAGTCAGACACGACTGAGTAGCTTCACTTTCTTTCTTTCTTGAGAGTCCCTTGGACTGCAAGGAGATCCAACCAGTCCATCCTAATGGAGATCAGTCCTGAGTGTTTTTTTGGAAGGACTGATGTTAAAGCTGAACCTCCAATACTTTGGCCACCTGATGGGAAATGCTGACTCATTTCAAAAAACCCTGATGCTGGGAAAGATTGAAGGCAGGAGGAAAAGGGGATGACAGAGGATGAGATGGTTGGATGGCATCACTGATTCAATGGACTTGAGTTTGGGCAAACTCCAGGAGTTGGTGATGGACAGGGAGGCTTGGTGTGCTGCAGTTCATGGGGTCGCAAAGAGTTGGACATGACTTAGTGGGTGAACCAAACTGAACTGACTGTTCATGGGTTTCTGAAGGCAAGAATACTGAAGTGGTTTGCCATTTCCTACTCCAGTGGACCGCGTCTTGTCAGAACTCTCCACCATGACCTGTCTGTCTTGGGTGGCCCTACAGCATGGCTCATAGTTTCATTGATTTAGACAAAGCTGTGATCCATGTGATCAGTTTGATTAGTTTTCTGTGATTCTGGTTTTTATTCTGTCTGCCCTATGATAGATAAGGATAAGAGACTTATGGAAGCTCCATGATGGGAGAGACTGACTGAAGGGGAAACTGGGTCTTGTTCTGATGGGCGGGGCCATGCTCAGTAAATCTTTAATCCAGTTTTCTGTTGATGGGTGGGGATTCCCTCCCTGATGTTTGACCTGTAGCCAAACTATAGTGGATGTAATGAAGGTAATGGGGACCTCCTTCAAAAGGTCACATTCACGCACTGCTGCACTCAGTGCCCTTGACCCTGCCAACCAGGCCATTGCCCAGGCCAGGCCACTGCCAACCCAAGCCTCCACTGGAGACTCCTGAACATTCATGGGCAGGCCTTGGTCAGTCTCTTGTGGGGTCACTGCTTGTTTCTCCTGGGTCCTGGTATACACAAGGTTTTGTTTGTGCCTTCCAAGAGTCTGTTTCTCCAGTACTGTGTAAGTTCTGGTGACTCTGTTGTGGGGTTAATGGTGACCTCCTTCAAGAGGGCTTATTCCATACCCAGGTCTGCTGCACCCAGAGCCCCTGCCTTTGCAGCAGACCACTGTTGACCCATACCTCCACATGAGACACTCAAACACTCAAGGGCAGGTCTGGCTCAGTCCCTGTGGGGTCTCCTGATGTGCACAAGCTTTTGTATGTGCCCTCCAAGCGTCTCTGCTGGGTATGGGGTTTTATTCTAAATGTGACTTCCCCCCTCCTACCATCTTGCTGGGGCTTCTTCTTTGCCCTCGGACATAGAGTATCTTTTTTTGGTGGGATCCAACATTCTTCTGTCAACAGTTGTTCAGCAGCGAGTTGTAATTTTGGAGTTCTCACAGGAGATGATGCATGCCCATCCTCCTACCCTGCCATCTTGTACTTGGAGAGAAGAGGTTGTCACATCCCAGACCCCTAACTGAGAACAACACTGGTTACACCATGGAAAGGCATGGGCAGAATAGAGATTGTTTGGATTAGAGATCAACAACTCTCTTTGCATTGAGTGCAACCAGGAAGACAGATGTCACCTTCCAAGTAAACATTTGGCTGAACTAAGACAAAAAGAATAAGCAGGGGAAGAAAGAGGAAAAAAGGGAGTTGAGGAATAAAGAAGAGAGTAGGTAAGAGGCAGGAACATGGAGTCTGAAGAGATAGGAAAAGGAAAGGGAAATAATTAAAGGTGTGTGATAAGAGGATTCCCTCCAGATATTGTAGTACAAACGTTCAACATTTTTTTCCCTTGAAGCCAATTTCTATGGATAGGATTTATCAAGTTTCAAATTAAATGACAATAACCAGTTTTTTGACTCAATATATCTGTCAACCCCTGCTATCCTCTACATTTTCTTTGTTGTTCTACATGTGCAGGCCCATTATCAGGGAAAGGGAAGCTGAGAAAGATGACCTTGCCTCCTCCAACCCCTAATTATTCTCACAAGGTCTGGTAGAACTGAAGTTTTGAATTTCCTTTTCTTTTCCCTTTCCACCTAGCTTTATTGAGGTATTATTGACAAAAATTTTATATATTTAGGATGTACAATGTAATTTTTGAAGTATATTCTTTTAAGTGGGAGAACTAGAGAGCAAAAGAGTGAATTTCTGCTTTCTCTGATGACACCAATAATTTTCCAGGTTTCATTTAGCTTATTTCCATAAAAATGCTCAAGCCCCCAACAGCCACAAAAACAGTAATATAAACCCAACAAGTGCAAAGCCCTACATCAGGGGATGAAATGTTTTATTAAAGGGGTCCCCTCCCCTTGTTAGTCTCTGTAATAGCATTTATCTATTTCTGGGATAGCACATTGCAAATTCTGTAATTATCTTGTTTATTTCCCTGTTTTCATATTTACTACCTGTCTTCCTTTTAGTAGAATGTCAGATCCCTGAGGATGGGGATTAACTGTTTTGTTCCCTAAAATATATATTCTGAGGGCCAAGAAGAGGACACAGCAGGCACTCATTCAACATTTACTGAATGAATGGATGGACAGGTGAATGGATGAATGAATGGTCAGGCTCAAGGAGCAGGTAGAACAAATCCTCAGGAGAGACTCAAACCACTAGACCTTAAAATCCTGTTTCCTCTCACCCTTGCCTAGGTTCCTACCCTCAATCTGCTCTCCTCGTGGTCTTCCATCTCCTCTTACACACCACAGTTTTCCTACCTTAGGGTGTCCACACATGCCATTTCATTACCTATGATGCTCTTCCCTGGCTTGGCAGTCTTTCGGTCCTCATTACTAAAAGCACCTAACTAAGACCTCCTTGGCCATACCATCTAAGTAGACCCCCCCACACCTTGTTGCTCTCTCTCTCACTGAACCATGCATATTTCCTTCTGGGCGTTTTTTCCAAAATAATTTGTAATTATACATCTATTTACTTCTTTATTATCTTCTTCCCCCATTGTGGTATCTACAAGGACTGGGACTGTGTCTTTGTTTGCTCAACTCTGTATCCCCAGTACCTATCACAATCTTTGATACACAGGTGACAATTAAATATTTGCTGATTAACTGAGTAAGGAAATTAATAAATGCATTACCAGTTTTTTTCCCCATCCCACAAGGTGAAGATATGCTATCCTGAGGCCTGAATATTCCAGGTATAGCTATATGCTCCCTCAGTCCACACCAGAGGAAACCTTGGGTTAGGAAAGTCTTGATAACCCCAATTATACTTCAATGATTTGAAATAAAATTACAAAAATAATTTATTTTGAAAGGAGGCACTAAGAGAATTCACTTTTATTTCCATTTCTTAAATACAAAATGGTTTAGGTGTAAAACTGGGTATACATATTTTTTAATACACCACACTTGCATCAAGTGTACCATGTTACTTTTGTCACAAGTAGCAAATTTTCAATTGGGTGCTAGAGGATCTGGAGAGTTTGATTAGCTGAGCCTAGTAAAGCATTTTAATCAGGTCACCTTGGGTTATTTGCTATCCCGGACTCCATTCTTCCTTTTGCTGTGTTGGGGGCCAGGTCTTGTACAGGTTCCTGGTCAGGCATTCTGCTGCCAGCACTAGCAGTCTTCCTGACTCTCCAGATTATTCATCTTCCCACCTGTTCTGGGCCTCTCTACCACCCCATGATTTTGAGCAGTTGTTGTCTCTGACTCAGGCATGTGTCCAACAGGGAGGGTTATATAACTAGGTCCTGGGAAGGATTTTTCCCAAATGGAGCCACCTCAAATATTTTATTTACTTTAGACTGTATCAGTTTTGCCTCCTTATGCTTCCTAGTAAATGTCTTTTCTCTGAACTTTCTGGGGTCAATTTTATAAATGTAGCAGATGTGTATACTACATATAGACCTGACTGATTTGCTCCTCCTTGCACCACTCCTTGTCTTTACCAGGCATTCAGTAAGTATTATTTAACTGAATTGGATCAAATCTGGAAGCTTACTGGTGTCATTAGAGAGTAGAATCCAAAAGGATTGTCTTCCACGGGAGGAAGCTTCTTCATTCTTTGACACTGTGAGAACTACATTTGTATAGGTCACATGAATAGGTGAGATTTACGTTAGGCTTTAAGACTAATAACTGTGGCTTCGATCAGTAACAGGGATGGTCATTTGGCAATCTGTGATTTTCTAATTTAGTAACTATTGAAAATATATAAAATTATATATATATATATATATAAAAATATATATAACTACAAATGTAGTTCTCACCGTGTCAAAGGAATGAAAATGTTTCCTCCCATGGAAGACAGTCCTTTTGGTTTCTACCCTCTAATGACACCAACAGCCTTTCAGATTTGATCCAATTCAGTTAAACAATACTTACTGAATGTCTGGTAAAGACAAGGAGTGGTGCCAGGAGCCAACAAAGGTCCATATAGTCAAAGCTATGCTTTTTCTGATAGTTTTGTATGGATATGAGAGTTGGACCATAAAGAAGGCTAAGTGCCGAAGAACTGATGCTTTTGAACTGTGGTGTTGGAGAATACTCTTGAGAGTCCCTTGGGCTGCAAGGAGATCAAACCAGTCAATCCTAAAGGAAATCAGTCCTGAATATTCATTAGAAGAATTGATGCTGAAGCTGAAACTCCAATAATTTGGCCACCTGATGAGAGCTGACTCATTAGAAAAGACCCTGATGCTGGGGAAGACTGAAGGCAGGAAGAGAGGGGATGACAGAGGATGAGATGGTTGGATGGCATCACTGACTCAGTGGACATGAGTTTGAGCAGGCTCTGGGAGATAGTGAAGGACAGGGAGACCCGGCATGCTACAGTCTGTGGGGTCACAAAGAGTCGGACATGACTGAGAGACTGAACAGCAGCAATATATATACATATATGTATAGCTGCCATAACTAGATATTGGAATTTGGAATATTCCAACACAGATTATTGTTTAAAATCTTGAAAAATATGCTTTCAGTATATCCAAATTCAGAAAGTAGATAAGAAAATTGAAAAGAAAATAATAATCTTAAACAAAACATTTTAGTTAATATTATTATAGAAAGTAAAATTGAATCATATAGTAATGTCTTGGTTTCCCTATTTTCAAAAAGTATTATCAAAATGAAATAAACAATAATATATAAAGAAAAAAACATATATTTTGTGTACTAAATAAATTGAACTAGCAAGGATTTCTAAAAGCCCAACATTTCTTTCATACAGGTAGGAGTGGTGTAAAACTTGTGTGAGTTATAGATCTCCCCACTTTCAAACTCTAGGGATATAAATAAATGTGGTGCTGCTGTGCTGTGCTTAGTCACTCAGTTGTGTCTGACTCTTTGCGACCCCATAGACTGTAGCCTGCCAGGCTCCTCTGGGGATTCTCCAGGCAATAATACTGGAGTGGGTTGCCATGCTCTCCTCCAGGGGATCTTCCCAACCCAGGGATCTAACCCAAGTCTCCCACATTGCAAGCAGATTCTTTACCATCTGAACCACCAGTGAAGCCCTCTGTTGAAACTGAATTTCACTAACTCTCAGCTTTATTTTCATTTCTGGGTCATTACTTTTCTAACTCATTTACTGTGTCTAAATGTCATTTGCTTTGATAATTTCAGAAGCCATTTGCCCCCAAGTTCGTGACAGTAGCAGCCAGGTCTGTCCGAGACTGCTCCTAAATTTTTAGAGGTCATTTGACTCCACCTACATCTCTTGCTCCTTTCATTGACCTCTCTAAAGAAAAGATCTACTCACCTTATTTTTGCATTTGGCAAATGCTATCAACAAATAATATCTATAATGTCTAACATGCATAATTGAGAGATGACCAAAGCAGAAGGAATTTAAAGCAGACTTCCTGGATTCAGTCAATACTAAATCTGTGGTCCATTTATATAGTCTCCTGTTCTGAGAACTTTAGGGATGTAGTGTTCTTCTTTTAGGATTTGCCATTTGTGCTTAACCCTCATTTATTTCTTATTCCCAAGATTATCATGCTTTATAGACAATGAGTTCAAAAAGATTTTCAGGTTTGGGTTAGAGACTTGGAAAATAGGTGGAGCATGCTTATTTTTTCCCCCTAAATCTGAAAAATCTATGATTTTCCTTCCCCTAGAGACAGTCTGCTCTGTCAGAAGGGGATACATTCTGTCCCAAAGACAGAAAGTCAAGAAAACCCAGAAATGTCTTGATCTGAAATAAAAGCCATGCTAGATTTCACTGAAAAAAAGCTTTCAAATATGAAAATAAAATTAGTTACAAATTCCAGAGTCTTAGCCCTAAATCATACTTTTTACCACAAAAAATTGTTCACCACAGCACATGGTCTAATACTATGCAGATTCTACATAAAAACAGGACTACATGAATTAGTAAGGTAAACAAAAATTGTGAAAATGAGCTTCATGTTATAAGACAGTTGTAATCGAACCTTAACATGGGCAGAATGTTGAATATCCAGAGAGAAACAGATGGCATTTCTATTATTTGGCTCTAGGGACACTATGAAAGTAATTGATCTGGCAGATTAAAGATACTGTAGGCATCTCTCATTGTCAAGATATTTGATTCAAAGTGTATTCTTATAAAATTTGTGACACAAAACATGTTTTCAAAATTTAATGTTTTAGAATAAACTGTCATGCTTTATAACATGAAGATTTTTGGCCCCTCACCAAAAACAGTTTCATTCAATGAAATTGATGTTACCCCAAGAATCTTCCCATGTGATTCTAAGTGGTAAAGAACCTGCCTGCCGATGTAGGAGACATAAGAGATGCTGGTTTGATCCCCTGATCCAGAAGATGCCCTGGAGGGAGCATGGCAACCCCCTCTAGTATTCTTGCCTGGAGAATCCCAAGGACAGAGGAACCTGGCTGGCTACACTCCATAGGGTTGCAAAGAGTCAGACACAACTGAAGTGATTTAGCATGCATGAATGCCAAGAATCTTCATTTTAGTGAACAAAGAAATTTGACCATGAAATACCTTGGGCAACTAATGAACTTTGTCATTGCAGCATGAAAGTAGCCATAGACAATAAGCAAACAGCTTTTTCCAGTAAACCTTTATTCCAGTAAAACTTTATTTACAAAAATGGGCCTAAAGTTGAATTTGACCATGGGTCATACAGAGTAAACATAGTTTTAGGCCTAAAGAATTAACTCTTCTTACAAATTTGCAACTTCCAGGCTCAGGAGGATTTCTTCCTCCCTCCCTTCCTTCATTCATCTTTTATCTTCTTCTCTTTCTCTCTTATTTTTGTACCTGGAATACAGTTTATATTAGAGAGAAACATCTATTGGCTAACTGGGGTATCAAAGCCTAGTCCAATTTACTATTGTTAATACAAAATAAGGGGGAGAACAGCTGTCCTTGAGTTTTGTACACAAAATGAGGAAGAATTCTTATGACCTGTTTTCTCCAAAAATCTTCCTGAATTAACCAAGCCCGATCCCTAGTTAACCAATACACTCTCTTGTTTATGTTTTCTCTATAGTTTACAATGATAATGCTGAACCCTGTATGATAATATGAGGGGGCAACAGAATTGAACAAGACCATTTTTTTAAAGTCTTCATTGAATTTGTTACAATATTACTTCTGTTCTGTTTTGGATTTTTGGCTTTGAGACATGTGGGATCTTAGCTCCCCAACCAGGGATCAAATCCACACCCCCTGCATTGGAAGGCGAAGTCTTAACCACTGGATCACCAGGGAAGTCCCTAGCAAGACCATTTTGACAGAGCAAGGATGGAATACACCTGGCATTTGTGCTGCTGTTTTCCATTTCTTATATCCATGGCAGACTGCCAAGTGGCTCAGCTGGTAAAGAATCTGCCTGTGATGCGGGAGACCTGGGTTCCAGCCCTGGGTTGGAAAGATCCCCTGGAGAAGGGAAAGTCTACCTACTCCAGTATTCTGGCCTTGAGAATTCCATGGACTATGTGTATATATATATATATATATATATATATATATATATATATATACACACCATGGGGTAGCAAAGAGTCGGACATGACTGAGCGACTTTCACTATAGTACTCTTTCCTTCTAAATACATATATGGCCACAAAAATCTTAAATACCATTACCAAGCAATGAAAGTTGGCATGTGAGATGAAACTTATGTGTTATACCTTAAAAAATCTAACTTTGCTATGCGGTGGTTTTATTTTCTCTGGCAATTCTATTTGGGGGTAGTATAATATTTCTTCTGCTATATCTCAATCATGTAATTATAAGCCTTACTCAGTGGTATTCTGTAATAAATATTTTTGATTAGTTGCCATTGTTTTCCTGTTAGAATGTAAGTAATTTAAATTCAGGGACTATGCCTAGTTTATCATCTAATTCAGTGAGATCTTCCAAAATCACTTGCTGGGTTTATACAGCCTTTTTTATTGTTAGAATGTCAATGTTTAGTATACTAAAAACTCCTGATAATAGTTAACTAATTAAAAAACATTTGAAACCATAAAAACTGATGTTATTGGCATTTTGAAAATTAAAGAGATTTGTAGCCTCATTTTTGGTCAGATATCTATAAACTATAGCATATTCTTTGAGATAGCATTTTAGATAAAAAATGTTTGCTTACTAAGTACAATATAGTTTATAGCATTAAATGTACTCAGTTGCATAGCATAGTACTGACTCTGCAAACTCATTATATCATATATGCTAGCTGTTTTAGTAAAACATGTTTAGTAAAACTTGAAGAAAAATTACCATTTAACAAAGCAAAGCAGTTTTCAAGGCATTTTCAACTAGATCCTGGTACATAAAGCTCATGTGTAACATGACTGTATCTAAGTATTTACTGAATCAGTGTTTTATTGTTTGTAGGGTTGGTTATGAAGAAACATTGACCAGAAACTCAAGTTGAATAGCATTAAAAACAGTACAGTCGAACATAATTTAGCAACTTAACAACAACAGGACTGATACAGTCCTACTAGATAGCTGGCCCCGAAGTTTCTAAGGTAGGACACCTGATAAATCGGATTTTTCCACCAACATGTGATCTAAGATGTAATGTCCATCAGACACTGTTTCTGACTTAGCAAATTTGGTAGAGACTCACACACCTAAATGAAAGAGAGGCATAGTGGCATCCCTTTATATCTAATATTCCCAGGTGACTTAGTAGTAAAGAACCTGCCTTTCAATGCAGGAGACACAGGTTCAGTCCCTGGGTCAGGAAGATCCTCTGGCGTAGGAAATGGCAACCCACTCCAGTATTCTTACCTGGAAAATCCCATGGACAGAGGAGCCAGGCGGGCTACAGTCCATTAGGCTGCAAAGAGTCAGACAGGACTGAACTTGAACGAGCATCCTCTCATTTTCCTTTCATATGTGTTTCAGTGCCAAAATCTCCCTTAGAGACAAAACACATCCTTCAGGCTTTTCTTCCAGGCCCTCAGGAAACATTATCTGACCTCTGATATCCTAAATCTCCATAACAGGATCAGACTGTTTATTTTTAACCCACTTGTTTCTCTTAAAATATAGAAAATATCTTCTTGCTACTCAACAAAACTGTCAACAGCTTTAGGCAAAGAGAGAGCATTTGTTAGAGACTCTAGGGACAACCATCTCTGGAAACAACATGTTCCCCAAATTTCTAACTTTGGTCTTTCAGATAGATATGAACCCATCTGCTGTTGGTATTCTTTAGTCTTGGCACTTACCAAGAGGATATATGAAATAGGGAAAGTTTATAAATGAATGTAGAAGAATGAAAGACATGGAACAAAAGAAACAATGTGCAAATTACAAGAAGAGAAGAGACAGTGGAAAAGAAACGTTGGTCCAAAGGGGGACTTGTAAAAGAAAGGAGGAGTAGGAAATATGTGATGATAGCTTTGAAATACATTGCAGAAATTCAGATCCCAAGGTTTTTGGATATGCTCTGGCCAAACTTTGACTAGGCCTATAAACTCCTTATCGATAAGCTCAATTTGCCAATTTACCAAGAACCCTTGTGTCCCAAGGTTTAGGAACCTGCCCCCCGCCCCTACAAATTTGGGTAGTAGATTTAGTATCCTCAGTCTATACTTTTTTGTACTGCTCTCACTACAACGCACCCCCTATAACTGTCATATTTCATGCTCAGCATCCTTCCCAGGTATTCAACCCCTTCCTCTGGAAATTATAACATCTGAAAAAGATTTGGGGAGCTCATTCACTTTGAAGTGTTAATGATGGATGAGAGTGTTCAATGTGTTTCCTTTCTAGGAGGGTGTATCTCAGGTTTAAGAAATGAGCTATTTGAGCAATTTTGAATATTCCTCTATTACATGGCTGAGATGTTGATAATGTAGCTGGCCTTTTCACTCCTATTGAAATCAAAACACCTATAGGCAATCAATCACTTATAAAGTCTGCCCTGTGGCTGGCCATGGGAATACTTGTTAGGAAGTTGGGGAAAGCTTGGCTCTCCCAGTGTTTGACTCAGCACAATCATTAAGTACTTTTTTTTTTCTTTTGCTTTTGTTTGATTCACTTTTAATTTAGTTCACTTGAAATGAAACTCTGGTAAGAATGCTAACAAGTCTTATTGAAAACTTTCTAGGAAAAAAAAGTATATAAATATGTATTTGTTTTTTATACAATGTTATTTGGAGAGTTGGATGGGGAGCATTCAGAGAGTTCAGGGCAAACCCTAGGATATAGACACCAATTATGAAGTGCCTGCCAGACCTTGGGGAAGCTACTTACCACACCCAGAGAGCTTATTGCTAAATCAAAGGACCAATTTGTTGTTTTAACCCAAAGTAATTTTTCATCACATCATTTTATCTGTTCAGTTATCTTTCAGTGAGTGTAATAATTGATTTTTTTTGTCTTGGTGACAGATGGGCGACTAACACTTGTAATGTTGTGGACCATGCCTGTGCATGAATCATTACATCAACTAGAATTTTAATATACAAAGTTCATCTTGTCTTTAATAAATGGCTTGCTCATTGGCACAGCAGATGCATTTTTATTATCCTTTTTATTACTTTCCACAAAGATCCATGTTTAATATTTTAGTCCAACCATGCTTAGTTATGAAACTGACGCACGTGCCTATTGTCAAGCACAATATAGAGACTACCAATGTATTTTTCCCCCACAGTGACTATATTTGTACCCAGGGAAAATTGAAAATCATCAACTGTTTGGTTGGTCCCATTTCTCTTAGCTTATAAAAACTACTTTCCCTTTGGTAGGGACCCATTGTTCATTGTACTAGAGCAAAATAAAGCAAACTAAATAAATGCTTCTATTTGTTGCTGCATCTACAAAATTATGAAATTATTACAATGAATAGAAAGTACCATAGCTATATCCTCTAGTATTCCTCAAGTACTAAACATCTATGAATCTATGCTTACATTTGATTCCATAACAATAATACCCGACATTTGATAACACTTTCTAACTCGCTAACATGAGCTTAATCAATCCTTGCAGTTACCCTATTCATTTACATATTTACTGAGTTCCCGCTAAGTGTCTACAGTGCCATAAAATGAGAATATAAAGTTGAAGTAGACGTTCTGGGGGTTATTATCCCCATTTTAAGGAGGGAGAATCAGAGACACAACAAAATTTAGTGATTTACCAAAGGTTATAGTTGTTGAGCTAGGACAGAATCACAAATATTTTTACTTAAATCGTGTTCTACTTCTTGTGTACAAGTACATGCATATGTTCATGTTAAGTCACCCCAGTTATGTCCGACTCTGTGCGACCCTATGAACTGTAGCCCGCCAGGCTCCTCTGTCCATGGGATTCTCCAAGCAAGAATACTGGAGTGAGCTGCCATGCCCTCCTCCAGGGGAATCTTCCCAATCCAGGTATCAAACCCAGGTTTCCCACATTGCAGGTGGATTCTTTACCATCTGAGTGAGCCACCAGGGAAGCCCATACATGTATATATATATATATATATATATATATGTATATATTTATGCATATATACATAATTTTATTGTCACTTCCTGAGGGCTGAGTAACTATGCTGCCAAGTCACTTCAGTTGCATCCAACTCTGTGCAACCCCATAGACGGCAGCCCACCAGGCTCCCCCGTACCTAGGATTCTACAGGCAAGAACTCTGGAGTGGGTTGCCATTTCCTTCTCCAATGCATGAACGTGAAAAGTGAAAGTCAAGTTGCTCAGTCGTGTCTGACTCTTAGTGACCCCATGGACTGCAGCCTACCAGGCTCCTCCATCCATGGGATTCTCCAGGCAAGAGAACTGGAGTGGGGTGCCATTGCCTTCTCCTGAGTAACTATAGTTGCATGTAAATTGCTTTCTAAAGTTATAGTGAGAGTTCTTTTGTAAAATACAGAATGTTTGAAGTAAAAAATAATTCATAATTTATTTTTTAAAGCTAAATTTGCTTGTCAGGTTTCCTTAAAGTGAGATACATCTGTGTAAGAACTAGGAGGCTTTGAGCACTACAGAATTTATTACTGGCTTTTTCTTCTTATTAATATAAATTTCAAGTAAACCAGACTTTACAAGCCATGTTACAAAGAGTATAGTGAGTGTCTGTACATACATCGTATAAATACATGTTCATTAGATTTCAGTAAAAGTAACAAAGAAACTCTAAATTAGACTTGCAGTTCTTTCCAAAATGACCCCAGTTAATATTGTATCTGAATTGGAATATTTTACATATGTTGATTTTCATTTTCATGTCAAGTTTGAAAAAATATTTTAACTGTACTTCCTGTATCCATAAGGCATAGGGCCCTAATTGTACTATTTTTTTACTGTCCAAATGAGATGAACTGGGAAAATGGGAATTTCTAAAACTACTTATCCAGAAACAGGTGCTGAGAACTCCCAATCTTGGATTATTTCTAAGCAATGCCAGTATCAGTCTTCCCAGGTGGCACTAGTGGTAAAGAACCCATCTGCCAATGCAGGAGATGTAAGAGACATGTGTTTCATCCCTGGGTCAGGAAGATCCCCTGGAGGAGGGCATGGCAACCCACTCCATTATTCTTTCCTTTGAAATCCCATTAACAGAGGAGTCTTAAAGGCCATAGGGTCACAAAGAGCTGGACATGAATGAAGTGACTTAGCATGCACAAAAAAACACTCAAATCCAGAATCCTCCAGTGAAATAGAAATCATTGCAGTGGTTTAAGAAAACAGTTGAGTGGCTGAATATTTAGTCACATCCATTAACTTTTAAGTTGAATGATTTGGATTGAGGAAGAAGGTATTTTTTATCAGCATGGCACTTTAGTAATGATTTGATCAAAGATTGCTCTTAGAGCTTAAAATTATGAGATAGGTAATTTGGTATCAGAAAGTCCAACAAAGCTGCTAAAGAAATTATTTTAGACCTAGAAAGAAAAGAACTCACCAAAACTAACAGCCAAGACAAGCCTAAATATTTGCATTTTATCAAAATAAAATGGTTGTGATTCAGTGTTTATAAATATTATCAGCACCCCGTTCTTCCAGGTTTTCTAGGCCCTAACCCCTGCCTCTTCTCCATGTACTGGGCTTTAAGCATCCTCCACTTTCCCCCAGTCCCTCTAACTAGGGAAATAGCTAAGATTACATGAAGATTAGAGCAATGTCACAGAAGTGGATTACTAGAGAAATACTGCCCTTGTTAAGCACCAAATGTATATGCCAAGGATTAAGGAGAAGCTTTGTCTAGGAATAAGGGAACGATTGAAATGGCATAAGACATAAGTTGCTGAAGATAGAGTCAGGAATATTAAATCAAGAGAGAAATTAGGGAAAATAGGTAAAAGATCAAACTTGGTAACCCAAAGGAATACCTATTAAAACCTTCAGTTTTGGGTTGACTTAAGAGGTGAGTTAAGGTGAGAATGGGGTATTTCTGTGCATAAGACAGAAGTACTGTGTTGGGAGAAATCAGTCCTGGAGATATAGAATTCTTTTTAGCATCTATAGTTTGTACTAAGCTGACATCATACCAGCTTTTGTTGTTGTCAGGTGGGCTGGTTTGTGGTGACCTGAAACAAAGTTGGCTGTACTTAAAATTGAGTCCTTCAAGATATCAGAGTGGCAAGACTGTAGAGTATTGCTATGACATACCCCCTCTCCCATCAGTCGTCAAGACCTCACCTCAAAGAGAAGACAAATAACTGAGAATGAGGAAGCTATGCTGACCTCAGATTCTATAGAAAATAAGAAGTCACATAGTTCCCTCTATCCTGTCAGTTAGTGACTTGCTCTTTGTCCCTACCCTGCTGCCATTTGTCAGTTTGAACCCTACCTCTTCTGTGATCTTGGCTTGGCCATTGGCCCAGTTCTTGTATGTTTATGACCTCACTTCCTTTTTGCTGCATCTGCTTTTCTTCAGAGTCTGATTAGATCCTGTTTCTGAGCCTAAAAGCCCAACCACAAGTCTTAAATGCCCCTTGCCAGAATGTTTGGTTTTGGAATTTTTGCTTGGACTGTGCTATGCTTCCTAGTAATCCCACTCAAGTGGCTCAGCCAAAAGGGCCCAAAGACCCTTCCCCTAGTAATATTACTTTTGCTAAAAGAAAGAAAGGGGATAAGGAGAAGGATAGAAGGGAAATGATACTAGAGAGACAGGGTAGCTCAGAGATTCTACTTAGCATTTTGTATTTTATTTCACAGGGAACAAAAAGCATCTTCTCCTCTAAAATGTTTCTTGGTACAAGTCAGAGAAAAAAGTTCTGCACAGGATGGATAATTGCTCTGGCCCAGAGTAGTGTTATGTAGGTCTGGAAAGGAGCCAGGCCCAATGAGAACAGAAAATATCAATGAGAATGGGATAGGAAGTTGAAATCCAAGATTATCCTGCATGATGAAAAACATCTGGTGACCTTAGCTGACTACTAAATTAAACCTGACTTAAAAGATGGTTTGGGGCTTTAGGAACAAGAGTCTTTAGGTGTTATTTCCCTTTTGACAGCTATTCATGACTGTAAAAACAAGGTGAGGACTGCCTGGGTGAATGTTTTCCACAGCTAAATTGAAACACACAGACTCATGTAGCAAAAAGTAATGGAAGTTTACCTTTCAAAATTAATTTATATACCAACCCAGAAAACATCCCCCAAAATGACAGCATGTGAAGGGTTGTTCCCTTGGAACAGGAATTCAATTTTGAGTTATCTATACTGTAGTCCTTGAAAGTAAGTCTTTAGTCTCTTCGTCCAGTGAAAAATGGAGATATTTGACTTAGTAACAGATGATTGGCCCAACAGTATTTTCTTTCTTCTGTTGCCACTTCAATTGTGTATTTAGTGAATTAGTTGTGATTGATGACAGCATTTTAAGGACTCACTAGTTTCTCTAGTGAAAAAAATGACATATTTTAACTATCTTAATCGTTTTAGGTTTAAGTGTAGCACAATATATTTTTATAATCCTTCAATAGTGAAGCCACAATTTATACAAAGGGATTCATTCTGTCTTTATCCTATGAAACTCTGACAAAAAGATGTCATTTAAAGCAATGTTGCTCATTATTCAGAGATGCAAAAGCTGAGGGCTACATCACTTTGATATGAAATAACTTTGCAGTTTTGAATATTAACAAAATTTATATATGCCGCTAACAGTAACTTAAGTAGTTTGTACAGCTGGAGCCAAACATGCTCCTGAGGTTAAAAAAAAATCACCAGCAAGTGTAATATTAAGTAAAAATTGAGAGTAAAGAAACATTTTTGTTCAGAAACACCAACTTACTCCCAGACTGATTATAGAATATTCAAGCAGTTTAAATGTTTATTAATACAACTGGGCACAATGTAAAGTGTTAGTAATTTCAGAAGACTGTAGGGCTGCTGTCATACCTTAGGCAGTATTATTTGAAGTCTGATGTCTATCAGATTTAGGATGAGTACACTAAAACTTTAGAAGAAATTATATCTATTGAATATTGTTTTTACTTGGTCTATTCTTCAGTGAAGAATAATAGTTTATATTCTTACTTAATAAATATCACTGTGGGGCAGAAAATACAAGGATTTGTCCATATTGTATCTTTCAGTATAATGATCACATCAAGTATATGAATGGTATGGCACTAAGATATGTGAATGCCAATAGCTAAGTTCTGTAAATGGAGAAGGAAAAGAATTTGGGAAATTAATTGATAAGAAAAGGGGCTATCTCTCTGTAGTGCCAGATAATGAAGTATGCCCTTAAGACTCTAGGCCATGAAGAGAACTCTTAGTATTTCTAATATTGAATGAACCTAGGACTCTCCTAAAAAATACAGTTCATATATATTATGTATACAGCATTCAAGCCATTTTTTCATAGTGACAGCCCTGAACTGAGGTATCAGTTCAGTTCAGTCGCTCAGTCATGTCCGACTCTTTGCGACCCCATGAACCGCAGCACGCCAGGCCTCCCTGTCCATCGCCAACTCCCGGAGTCCATCAAAACCCATGTCCATCGAGTTGGTGATGCCATCCAACCGTCTCATCCTCTGTTGTCCCCTCCTCCTCCTGCCCTCAATCTCTCCCAGCATCAGGGTCTTTTCAAATGAGTCAGCTCCTCGCATCAGGTGGCCCAAGTATTGGAGATTCACCTTCAACATCAGTCCTTCCTGGGCTTCCCTAGTGGCTCAGATGGTAAAGAATCTACCTGCAATGCTGGAGACCTGGGTTCAATCCCTGGGTTGGGAAGATCCCTTGGAGAAGGGAAAGGCTACCCACTCCAACATCAGTCCTTCCAATGAATATTCAGGACTGACCTTTAGGATGGACTGGTTGGATCTCTTTGCAGTCCAAGGGACTCTCAAGGGTCTTCTCCAACACCACAGTTCAAAAGCATCAATTCTTCAGTGCTCAGCTTCCTTTATAGTTCAACTCTCACATCCATACATGATCACTGGAAAAACCATAGCCTTGACTAGATGGACCTTTGTTGACAAAGTAATATCTCTGCTGTTTAATATGCTGTCTAGATTGGTCATTACTTTCCTTCCAAGGAGTAAGGATTTTTTAATTTCATAGCTGCAATCACCATTTGTAGTGATTTTGGAGCCCCCAAAAAATAAAGTTAGCCACTGTTTCCCCATCTATTTGCCATGAAGTGATGGGACTGAATGCCATGACCTTTGCTCTCTGAATGTTGATGTTTAAACCAAACTCTTTACTCTCCTCTTTCACTTTCATCAAGAGGCTCTTTAGTTCTTCTTCACTTTCTGCCATAAGGGTGGTGTCATCTGCATATCTGAGGTTATTGATATTTCTCCTGGCAATCTTGATTCCAGCTTGTGCTTCATCCAGCCCTACATTTCTCATGATGTACTTTGCATATAAGTTAAATAAGCAGGGGGACAATATACAGCCTTGAAATACTCCTTTTCCTATTTGGAACCAGTCTGTTGTTCCATGTCCAGTTCTAACTGTTACTTCATGACCTGCATACAGGTTTCTCAAGAGGCAGGTTAGGTGGTCTGGTATTCCCATGTCTTTCAGAATTTTCCACAGTTTATTGTGATCCACACAGTCAAAGGCTTTGGCATAGTCAATAAAGCAGAAATAGATGTTTTTTCTGGAACTCTCTTGCTTTTTTGATAATCCACCAAATGTTGGCAATTTGATCTCTGGTTCCTCTGCCTTTTCTAAAACAAGCTTGAACATCTGGAAGTTCACGGTTCACGTATTGCTGAAGCCTGGCTTGGAGAATTTTGAGCATTACTTTACTAGTGTGTGAAATGAGTACAATTGTGTGGTAGTTTGAGCATTCTTTGGCATTTCCTTTCTTTGGAATTGGAATGAAAACTGACCTCTTCCAGTCCTGTGGCCACTGCTGAGTTTTCCAAATTTGCTGGCATATTGAGTGCAGCACTTTCACAGCATCATCTTTCAGGATTTGAAATAGCTCAACTGGAATTCCATCACCTCCACTAGCTTTGTTTTTAGTGATGCTTACTAAGGCCCACTTGACCTCACATTCCAGCTCCAGGTGAGTGATTACACCATCGTGATTATCTGGGTCGTGAAGATCTTTTTTTGTATAGTTCTTCTGTGTGTTCTTGCCACCTCTTCTTAATATCTTCTGCTTCTGTTAGGCCCTACCATTTTTTAACTGAACTGAGGTATAACTTAACTGGGGTACAGTTAGTTCATTAAAGTCAAACTAAGACATGACAGATTCCCTAAGTTATGTAAACATGACCCTGACTAATGAACATGCTGGAAGGCAAAACTTATTTACTGACTGTAGCCTTCATTCTGTTCTAAATCTGGTAGAGCACAGGGAGATGTTTGTGTGTTTGTGTTTGTGTATGTGAGTGTGAAGTTGATCATATAAGTATGTAATCTTCTCTGTGTTTTTGTTGTGTGTTTCTATAGAGTCTTCAGGTGGCACCTCATCCAGTACAGGGAAATAAGAGGCTACCTAGAAGTGAGAGACAGAGCTTCTTTGCAAGTGAAGCGTAGTAGTACCTTGGTTGATCCATACTGACTTAGACTTCTACTATACTCTTTCTGGCTTCCTCAGTGTCTTCAACTGTAAAGAATCCACCTGCAATGCAAGAGATGCAGGAAATGAGGGTTCTATCGTTGGATTGGGAATACTCCCAGAGAAGGAAATGGCAACATACTCCAGTATTCTTGCCTGGAGAATCCCATGGACAGGAGAGCCTGGAGGGCTACAGTCCTTGGGGTCACAGAAGAGTCACACAAGACTTAGTGACTAAACTACCACCAATACATACTCTTTCCACTATAATGGTTTTCCACACAAAGTATTTGATTTATATCATTCATAAGTAACAATAACTACCCCAAAAGGCTCATTATTATGAATTAGGTTCTTGGGTACCTGGGCATAAGAATGTACCCCTGTCATAGGTCTAGGCAAACAAATGCATGAGGGGCAAATTTTGCTTAATCCCTTCTGTGTTACCCTCTATTACTATTCACAAATGTTAACTCCCTAGTATTCCCAAGCTTGAAAGCACATTTAAAAGCTATCTCTCGCCTCTGGTGGCCCCAAATGATGCCAAGCTTCCATATCTTGCATGGTTATAGGTTTCAGCTCTGACAGAAGCAAATGTAGAGCTCTGTCTACATTTTTGTTATTAACATCTCCACTTTTGCACTGTTTCTCCTCCTCATAATGTGCAGCAGACACTGTCTAGACTGTCTTGGCATATGCCCATATGCCAGGTTCCATATCCTTAAGAGAGGACAAGAATCTTCAATTCACAGGGTAGATCATAATCTATGAGTACTTCTTACGTAGTGTCTTCATTGGATTGACAACTTAAACCTATTTGGATGGTTTCTAATTGTTTGATGGCTGATCAATAACCAGTTAAATCCATTAAACCAGTAATAAATTTGGACTTTGCTTGTCTAAAGGCTAGCCTCAGACTCTCACTTTTAGTCATGGAGCACTTTATAAATACCCAGTGAAGAACTCTGAGAAGAGGAAACAAAACTGTCCATACTGAAGTTTTCAGTTTATAGCTGGAAATTTTCCACGAATGGATGTTTATGAGGAAAGTCAACTTGGTATAATATGTAATAATAGTCTTTTCTCTTTGAGTAAGTCTTTATGTTTACAGGGCACATTCAGACACATTTGTGGATTTCACTTCTACAAAAACCTTACAAGAAAAGTAGAACAGGTCTTGTCATTCCCATTTCACACATTTTGTCAAAGATATACAACCATTAATGATGGAAGCCACAACTTAGCCCTAAATATCTTTGGTTTTTTATACTTCTCTGTTAGAATTGTAATAATCATTGTTGGTTTCATTTTTTTAATTAGTTGGGTGAATTAATGACATTATTCATTTATATCTCTGCATCCTTTCACATTTTGTTCTCTTGCCTAGAATGTCTCCTCCCTTTTCTCTTGGGACTAGTTCAAATCCTACCTCCTCCATGAAGCCTTCTCTGATTATTCCTGAATCTTTCTCTCCTCAGAACTTTCAAAGAACGTCTAGTTTATACTCTAAAATCCAGCATTTAATTTTTCCTTTCTTACATTTTGTCCAAATTGAACTGTGGGAATTAAACAGGAACTGTTCTCATTGTACAAACAGCCTTTAAACCTCTATGTCCCTTAACTTCCCTACATTCTCCCATGGGGTTATCTGATGACCTGTACCCAGAATTGTGCTTTCACCAAAAAAGTGTCAGATTTATCTTTCTCTTAGTTTTGTTGCTTGACAGATGGGGATAATAATTGCTATCTTATAAGACTGTGACTGTTGAATGAGAATGAATACAAAAGTGCCTGACATTGTTTCTGGCACATAGAGAGGCACTCAGTAAGTAGTAGCTACTAGTGTATGGCGCAGATTAAATTTTGAAAAGAATGAGAGAAAGGAAAGATAGTGTTTTAAGTCTTTTTAAAGTCTTAGTGATTCCACTTGGCTTTAGGCATGCCTGCAGTTCCAAAGTTCCCCTTATGAACATCTGTGCTTTGATTACATAAACAATCCTGTTTCCCAGATTAGTTTATCCATAATAACATCTGTGAAAAGATGAGGTATGTGTGTAAGCATAATATCTATAAAGAGAGGTTAAAACCACTTCTGCATACTTAGTGTACACAGGTACCCGTGTTCTCTAGTTCAGTTTAACACTGCCTTTGTGTGTATGTTGAATGAAAGGTACAAAGGTATTTGGTGAATAACCCATTAGCCACATTCAGTAGAGAGATGAGTAGAATTTTTCCCCACTGATAATCACAAACTTATAGACATTGTTTTCTGTTTGCCCTGTGAAAAGTCCTCTAGTATATAATTAGTAATCCAAATATAGTCGTGTGGCCTTAAAAAACCCTTTATAACACTTTTAGATACTTCCTGAGGCTAAATTTTCAATTGTACTTTTTGATATAGGAGGTACTTAAAACTATGCTTCATCCTTGGAAAATTCTCCAGTGTTGAATCATTCCTGTTATGGTAAATATCACCACTGCAAGAATTTTGAGTCATCTTGTGATGATCTAAACTTGATGTGTACATTGAAATGAGGGGGGGAAAGCAGTTCATATCCAAAGAAGAAACCTTTGCAATTTTGGCTGATTTTAGAAGCTAATTGAAAATTTACCCTATTTTTGAGAATGTTTTGATCTTTTTTAACTTGCTTTTTTTTCCCAGTGATAAGGTGAAAAACAGAATACACTTATCAGAAATCATGGGCTTCAGATTCAAGAAACTTTAAGAAGTGATACTATCCATTTTCCTGCTCAACCTAGTGAATGCAATTGTACAGCTAACTAATAATTTAGGAACACTACTTATGGAAGTCCCAGTGAAACTCCTATGCAGAGGTCTTTCCAAAAATTGACATTATATCTAAGAGATCTGATGTTGACCTTATGTACTCCAGGACAGTGATCAAAACTTCCTCGTGGGAAAGACTTGACCTTGTTGATATATCTGGAATATCTTTCCTATTTTTATTGGACTCTATCTTTTTTCCTCCTGGGATAGCAAGAAGTGTGTTTCCTTTTCCATTTATGTCATAGATATTAAAGGGGTCATTGACTGTCTTAAAGATGATCAAAATAATAGTGGTATTAAGATCTCAAAGGAGAAAATTTTCAGTTGAACATTTTTACAGACTCAACTGACATATCATAGGTACTTTGTATGGACCAATTGTCCATCCCACAAAAGAATGAAAACTGAGAATCTTGACAGATTTGGTCTTGGATTTTAGGCTTAAATAACTTTAGCACAGCAGTTGGACATTTTTATTGGCATTTTGAAAATATTTTTAAAAACTTGTAAAATAGAAATTTGTAGTGACTTGATAAGGATAGTAAGACAATGCATGGTGCACATCCAATACAAAAATACAAGTTGAACATTGTGGAAAGTCTTTAAATAGTTGCTATATACTTTTGAGGAGGAAGGCTGGGATATTCAACATACTATACTTCCATTGGGAAGTATGATTTTAGGATCCCTACATCTCATTCTCCATATCTGTTTTTTGGTGGACCCCCATCAATCAAGTGTCTTAGGTCTTCACACTGACACAGGAGCACACAAAGAATCTTCCACTTTTAAAATATTAGGTAAACACCTGGTAAATATTGACTAATGATGAGACTGAAAGTCCCTTTGACTTCATTTTAGCTACTTTCAGCCCATGCACAAGTCTGGCTTCCTCAGATCTAGGCTCATGATTCCAAAATAATTTATACTGTGGATACTTCATGTCAATCAGTCATTTCAGTTCCATTCATTCTTTCTGACCACTGACACTGACTCTATTTCAAGCCACTTGTTCAGTCCTATTTACTCATTAAAGCAAATACAACACAGAAAAATTTTGTATCCTAGTAATTTTGTAAAAATTTTGTATCCTAGTAATTTTTGTATGTCAAATCAGATTGACTATTTTGCAGTCTAATCAGTCACTTAACAGTTGACCTATAAATCTCCAATCCAGCCAGGAGATTCATAATAGGAAGTCCCTCTTTCTCTTAGAGCCTCTCAATTTCCTTCAATTTCCTTCCTCTAGGATAAGGAAAGAAGACTTTGTACATTCGTATTGTTTATCTTCATGTTTTATCTGTATCTATAGCTCATTCCTCTTTTCTCCTCTCCTCTTCCTCCGATATCTGCCCTCTCCTCTCCTTTCTCTTACCTTCCTCTTTCATCTCTCTGCCATTTTTATCTGCCACTCCTTTAGTAATTGCTCTAAAGTGAGATTAGAGTGCCAAATTAGTAAGGAAGAAACAAACAGCCCAGAAGTACACAATTTTTAGGATACCATGTCATAAAAATATGAAAATACTACATGTTTATTATATTTCTAGGATGGATATAAACAAGCTGTGGTCCCAATTCTTTTCTGTTAGATTGCAGTTGTCTTAGCATCTTTCAGTGACTTTTAAGAAATTACTTGTCCATTGAAATAATTGCATATTACCATGTAGCCATAAGAAATAACACAGAGTGATCCAGATATTCTTTACGTGGTTTCCCCCAATGGTAGCATCAGTTCATTCCTTTTTTTATTGCTGAGCAGTATTCCATGTTATATATAGAAAAACCAGTTTGTTTATCCATTCACCTGTTGAAGGATATCTGGGCTCTTTCCAGTTTTTGGCTATTATGAATAGAGCTCCTACAAATTTCTGTGTACAGGTTTTTGTGTGAAATAAGTTTTTATTATTCTGAGATAAATGCCCAGAACTGAAATATATAGTTTATATGGTAGTACAATATTTAATTTTTTAAGAAACTAAGAAAGTGTTTTCCAAAGCAATGTATAAGCAGTTAAGTTTCTCTGCATCCTTGCTATCATTTGGTGTTGTCAGTTTTGTTTTATTCTAGACATTCTGATAACTATGTAGTAATGCTTGATCGTGATTTTAATTTGCATCTCCCAGATGACTTTTCATGTACTTTTTCATGTACTTATTTGCCATAAGCATATCCTCTTTGATGGAATGTCTCTCTATATCTTCTGGTCATTTTCCTATCAAATTGTTCTTTTTTATTTACTGTTGCTTTTAGAGTTATTTATACATTCAATATACTATTCTTTTGTTGTATATTTGGTTTGTAGATACTTTCTTCTACTATGTAACTTGTCTTTAATGCCTTTTTTTTGGTCTTTTCTGCCTTTAGAAAAGTTTTTAACAAAGCAAATAAATATCTCATTTTTTTTTTATGGATTGTGCTTTTGTTGTCAAGTCTAGGAACTCTTTGAAAATTCTGAATTCTAAAGATGGTCTCGTTTTTTTTTTTCCCTAAAAGATTTAAATTTTATTTTTAAGCCCATGATCCATCTTAGATAACTTTTATACAAGGTATGTGTTTTAGGGTAATGTTCTCTCTCTCTCCTGTCTTCTTTTTTTTGGTTACAAATATATGAGCATCCTAAGGCCCACTTGACTTCACATTCCAGGATGTTTGGCTCTAGGTGAGTGATCACAACATCGTGATTATCTGGGTCATGAAGATCTTTTTTGTATAGTTCTTCTGTGTATTCTTGCCACCTCTTCTTAATATCTTCTGCTTCTGTTAGGTCCATACCATTTCTGTCCTTTATTGTGCTCATCTTTGAATGAAATGTTCCCTTGGTATCTCTAATTTTCTTGAAGAGATTTTTCCTATTCTACTGTTTTCCTCAATTTCTTTGCATTGATCAGCAAGGAAGGCTTTCTTATATCTCCTTGCTATTCTTTGCAACTCTGCATTCAAATGGGTATATCTTCCCTTTGCCTTTCACTTCTCTTCTTTTCTCTGCTATTTGTAAGGCCTCCTCAGACAACCAGTTTGCTTTTTTGCATTTCTTTTTCTTGGGTATGGTCTTGATCAGTGCCTCCGGTACTATGTCACAAACCTCTATCCATAGCTCTTCAAGTGTTCGGTCTATTAGATCTAATCCCTTTAAGCTATTTGTCACTTCCGCTGTATAAGTGTTAGGGATTTGATTTACATCATACCTGAGTGGGTTTTCCCTGCTTTCTTCAATTTAAGTCTGAATTTTGCAATAAGGAGTTCATGATCTGAGCCACAGTCAGCTCCCTATTTTGTTTTTGCAGACTGTATAGAGCTTCTCCGTCTTTGGCTACAAAGAATATAATCAATCTAATTTCAGTATTGACCACCTGGTGTTGTCCATGTGGAGAGTCTTCTCATGTGTTGTTGGAAGAGGGTGTTTGCTATGACCAGTGCATTTTTTTGCCGAAACTCTGTTAGCCTTTGCCCTGCTTCATTTTGCACTCCAAGGCCAAACTTACCCATTCCTCTAGGTATTTCCTGACTTCCTACTTTTTCATTCCAGGCCCCTATGATGAAAAAGACATCTTTTTTGGGTGTTAGTTCTAGAAGGTCTTTTAGGTCTTCATAGAACTATTCAACTTCAGCTTCTTCAGACTTGGAGTCTATCCATAGAGCTTTTTAAATTGTTATTTAGTATTTTTCAGCTCTATGATTTTCATTTTTAGTTGTTCTTTTTCCTTGCTGAAATTGTATTATTTTTTCATTTTATGAGAATTCATAATTAATTGTTCAAGTATTTGTATGGTACCTGCTTTAAAATCATTTTAAGATAATCCCAACATCCAGTTCATCTTATTGTTTGAGTCAATTCATTGTATATTCTCATTCAAGTTCAGGTTTATCTGGTTCTTGGTGGTTTTTTTTTTTTTGTTTTTTTTGTTTTTTTTTATTCCCTGAACATTGTATCTATTATGTTAGGAAAATTTAGGCCCTATTAAAATAATTTTACTCTAGCAGGCAGTCACCTGCTTAAGTTTAGCACTCAGGTCCTAGCTTACTTTCACAGACTATGGTTTCAATGCCTATTTAATTTTCAGAATCTTTAGGGATCTATTTTGGTCAGCTTGGTTATCTGGTACGGCTGAAATGAAAGTGTATGTCTATATAAAAAAAAATTGTATACCAAAGCTCAAGATAGCCAAAATTAGAAACAACCTAAATGTCTATCAATGGATGAATGGACAAAGAAGACATAGTATAATCATACAATGGAACATTAGTTATTCACCAATAAAAATTAATGAAGCATTAATACATAGCTAAACTATAAAACTGTATGCTAAGATAGTATAAGTAAAGATTTGTGAAACCATAACAAAAATCAATTCCACAATACTTTTATCACACTAAAAAGAAATCCATACTTATCAGTAGATCTTTTCAGGTCTTTTCTTGGGCTTGTGAACAGTCTTGCTCACGTGTGTGACCTTTAGATGTCCATGAATATCTCAGAGCTTTTCAAAACCTTCATGGACATTTTATCCCCCAATCTTTCCTTTCTATATTTTTTGGTTAGCCTCTTGTTCATTCCAAGTAGTAATGCCACCCCAGGCAGCAGCAGTGTTAAACAATGGCCACTGATATTTTTTTTTATAAAGTCCCCATGGACAAAACTGTTTGCACAGAGTATGTTCTGTGTCTGGCCAAAGAAATCAAGCCCCAAGAATGGAGCTTTCATCAAACTTCCCAGACATCTTATATAGAATCAGTTGTCTGGTGATGAGGCTTTTGGGTTGCTCCAAACCTGATCTTCTTTCTCTGATAGTTGTTTGACTCATTCTTCAGGCTACCATAGTTGTAAGGCTATGGGTTTTCATTGCTAGCATGGAGCCCAGAATTAGTGAAAGTTAAAATGCCATGAAGTTCTTTGTTATTAATGAGATTTCAGCCATTTTTCTTTAATAAACACTGCTTGGGTTGTTGCAAGTCCTTGTTAATTGACCTGTTCTGAAAAATTTTGATGATTGTTGCCAGTGTTGTCATTGCTTTTATGATGGAGCAGCTTTTTGAGGTCCTTACTCCACTGTTCCCGAAGTGCCTACTTGGATGAATGGTTTTAAAATGCTTAATTCAACATAGAAAGTGTGTGTGTGTGTGCATGTGTGTGTGTGTGCATGCATGCACGCACAATACATATGTCTGTCTGTGTCTGGTGTGTTTTAATCTCATATATACATGTAATTTTTCATTTCTATCCATCTATTTAGAATGTATACCTTCTGGGTCTATATTTGTTTGAAATATTTATTTTAAATATATGTAATTTTTATAATTATTTCAGCTCTCCTTTAAAGGTCAGCCTCCTTTCCCTCTTATATCATCATCTATACCTTTGTATTTGGTTTTTAACAGCAGTGCAATATTCAAGATTTTATCTTTCAGGCTTGAGTACATGAGCAGGACACATAGGATAATAATACAACACATCTTCAAGAGAACAATAAGTTTGCTGTAGTGATAGAAAATCTGTTTAAATATATTTAACAATCTTTCATGTAGAAACTAAAGACAATCCAACATAAATAGTGTAAGTGTTTGGGACATGTGTGTGAGTGTATGTTTTCTGTTCAACAAAAGAAACCTTTATTATAAATGTCCTCTAAGTTTCTCTTTCCTGGCTCTCCCAGCCAGGATCATGATCCAAAACAAGGATCCAAATTCACAAATATAAGCAGAAATATGCACTCATTAAATCCCCATAGAGAAAACCCAATTGGCAGAAAAAAAAATGATAATAACCTAAGTGTGAATATATCCAATTTACCAATATAATCTTGTACTTCAGTTGTGTTGGCCACGCTAAGTTGGAATATAACTATTCCCCTTTGGAATATTAAAGAATTCTTTGCTATCAGATTGTCTAGCAGCTTATCCTATGTTTTCAGTGCCTGTCTTGTTAAAATAGTGAAGCAGGCAAAGTTCTGTCTTCAGTGCCCATGAATTCCCCAGACTGAGTTTCCTGTTTCCTTGTTTCTTTTCTGTCACAGTACATGGGCAAGCAAGTAACTCGTCTCTATATCAGTTCAGTTCAGTTCAGTTCAGTCGCTCAGTCGTGTCCGACTCTTTGTGACCCCATGAACCATAGCACGCCAGGCCTCCCTGTCCATCACCGACTCCCGGAGTCCACCCAAAGCCATGTCCATTGTGTCGGTGATGCCATCCAACCATCTCATCCCCTGTCGTCCCCTTCTCCTCCTGCCCTCAATCTTTCCCAGCATCAGGGTCTTTTCAAATGAGTCAGCTCTCTGCATCAGGTGGCCAAAGTATTGGAGTTTCAGCTACAGCATCAGTCCTTCCAATGAACACCCAGGACTGATCTCCTTTAGGATGGACTGGTTGGATCTCCTTGCAGTCCAAGGGACTCTCAAGAGTCTTCTCCAACACCACAGTTCAAAAGTATCAATTCTTCGGCACTCAGCTTTCTTTATAGTCCAACTCTCACATCCATACATGACTACTGGAAAAACCATAGCCTTGACTAGATGGACGTTTGTTGGCAAAGTAATGTCTCTGCTTTTTAACATGCTGTCTAGGTTGGTCATAAGTTTCCTTCCAAGGAGCAAACATCTTTTAATTTCATGGCTGCAACCATCATCTGCAGTGATTTTGGAGCCCAGAAAAATATAAGTCTCCCTAAATTACCACAAACATGTTTTAATAACAGGCATTTTCATTTCAGAAAGGAAATGTAAATAGCAAAAGGGAATTTATACCCATCCCTAAGAATCTCACCATGTTTCTTTTTTTTTTTTTTTCACCATGTTTCTATATGTTAAACAAAGGCTGATGATCCTCTGATGTCTCTGTCTTTTCTTCCTTTTTTTGTTTCCTTCCTTTCTGCCTCCGTCTTTCCTCCCTCACTTCTTTTTTCTTCCCTGCCCTCTCTCCCTCCCTTCCAGGCACAGATATGCCTTCTTTTTATCTTATGGCTCTCAAATATGGAGTATTAATCACACAAGTACATAAAAATGACACACTGCTCAACTGGGGATTCTTTCAAGAAATGGAGGCTAGCAAGCTATATAATGGCAGGGTCTGTGACTAGAATATTATGAAGCTAAATAGAATAAAGCATCAGATATTGTTTAATTACCAATGGGCAAGAAGAGTTTCATTGATCTCTTCCATCTTCACATTTTCAAAAAACAAAAAACAAACAAACAAAAATTCTCCTTTTAGGAAACCACCTGTATTCAGGAAATCATGACCCTTTATATAGATGTGTAGTAAAACTCAATCACTTATCAGCACAGACCAAATAGCAGGCAGCAGTTCCCACATTTGGGGCTTTCCTTGTGGCTCAGTTGGTAAAGAATCTGCCTGAATTGCAGGAGAGCCAGGTACAATCCCTGGGTCAGGAAGATCCCCAGGAGAGGGAAATAGCAACCCATTCCAGTATTCTTGACTGGGAAATCCCATGGACAGCGCAGCCTGATGGGCTGCAGTCCATGGGGTTATAAGAATCAGACATGACTTAGTGACTACACCACTACTACCAGTTCCCACATTTACTCAGAATAATGCCATGTCTGTGTTCATACAAAGTTTTTGAAAATGGTTCAATTTGTCACTGGAAAGAGAGCATTGAAAGAATAAAAGTACTTAAGTCAGACAGATGTAGGTTTAACACTATGTTCTGCTGTATATTTATTCTTTCCTTTTATATAAAATATATGAGTTTTCTTTGCCATATTGAAGGTTGAGATGTTTGAGATCAAGAGGATTAATATATTAATATTAATATATTAATAATCAAGAAATAATATATGAAAAGTACTGTGCCTAGCACATGATAAGCACTCAGTGATTATTTTTGGCTACTGCTGACATTCAAAGAGAGTTTTCAGGGCCCCAAATGGAGTCACTTCACATTTTATACATTTGTTTTTGTATAGTCACAGTTGTCCTTAATGCCCTCCTTAATGCCTAGGAGATGATTAGGAACTGATGCAATGAGAAACTTGTGCTAATTACTTTCCCCCCATGGATACTTGCCTTTACATCTTTGAATCATCACTAAAGTCAGTTCCAGTTGGAGTATCCAACTTACTAAATGTCATTCTAGTGGCTGGAAAGTGTTAATGCCATTTACAGATGGAGTGTGTTATGCTCTAAAAAAAAAAATCTGAACACAGATCCCTACATATCTACATGAAGTAATCTCAGCCTGCTTTCCTTTCCCCCTGAAGGCTCAGTCTGTCAAAAGAGTAAGCTTCTAGATTCTCTTAAGCAATCTGTATGTAAGAAAATGTCTGAACCTTCCATTATAAGTAGTCCCTTTCATTGTGGAGAATAATCATATTCTGTCACAAATCCACTGCAATAGAAATAAAGTGAGTAATAATAGCAAGGTATAGTTGAAGAATAAGAAAGGAGGTGGAGGTGAACTATAAGCAAGAGATATGTGAATGCTGCACATACAGAAGAAGGAAGCTCTTTCTAAGTATATGTGATGTGTGAGTGTGTGTATGCATACACACATGTGCACATGTATAATTTATAAAGTGCAGCTCCTTAGGATATAAGTATCTTATTAGAGATGTTGTTCTTTTAGTTTCCAAGTAAACAGGACACCAGGAAACATTCACCTTGAACTGTAATCTTGGCTTGACCCTGCCCCCCACCTCCCTCCCATACAAATCTCTCATAGGGCATAATTAGGTCCTTCTGCCTGGGGATAGTCCCCAAGTTATATTATTACTGGGTTGCTTCATGCTATCAAAAGTTGGATTATTAAGGAGCTGTGTGAGGCTTTGTTTCCTGATAATGAAAGCACAATGGCCATCTGAATGGAGATTAATACCTCACTTGGGGTTGTGTAATATTTTCTTTATTCCACTCCAGTTGCAATCCCCTCTTCTTAATTTTTCAAAATGTCACTGAAGCCCATTTCATGAAATTGCAAAGTAATATGATGGTGATAAATTACTGTTAGAGAAAATTTGCTGAAGCTATGGATTTGCATTGCCCTTGTCATTTTAGTTAAAATGAGGAAAGCTTGGAATTGATACGCAAACAACATTGTATTTTGGCCTTATTTATTAAGGAAGGTTCCTGAAATAGCAGCTGGTTTTAATTACACTTTGCCATTGTGTGAAAAGAGAAAAAAAATGTCTGCTTGCAGTTAGCTATTATCCGTTTAGGATTTTCAAGGAAAAGTATATTGGGAAAATGAGAGTCAGAATGATTGTTCTCAGAGACAAATCTATGAATTCTCTTTCAACCTGGCAAGTCATCAAACCAGGGCCCTCTGAGAGAGGCAGCCCAGTTGTTTTAGCATCAATTCTTTCTCTGACTTTCTTCCTACTCCTCTTTCCAATATAATTTTTTCAACCCTACATCAAAATTAAGAAGTCAAATACTCCTGCCCAAGCACGTGTGGCTTTTTGCCCAATTCAGTCAGTTTATACTACTTATCCTTATATCAGATTCCTAGAACATTTTCCTGATCTGCCATCTGCAGCCTGACCACCATTTTCTCTTCCCTCCAGTAGATGTTAGAAAAGTTCCATATTTTTTGTCTCATGAACCCCCTATCTTGAAATCACTGGGTTAGCTGAATGGTTTACTCTGTGAAATGTGATTATTTGGTATAAAAACAGATTAAAAAAGAATTTTGTTAATTTGATATGTAAAGGATAACAAAAGTATCACTAGCTTTTTATTAAGCAACAATACATTTACTCTCTATGGAATGGGTAAGTCCATGGATGTTTTTCATGACTGTGGAATCAAGCCACAATATTTTCCCTTGACTAGATAAGCATCTGTTGAGCATTCAGTGTGCTGTCCAACCAATGGACAGGGGTGATTGAGTAGGTGGAGGCAAAGGATGCTGAAGATGTGGATCCTGCACATAAAGACATGAATAAGCTCTTTGCTCCCTTTGAAGGAATTGAGTTACTGATTTGATAATCCTCCTGGAGCCTAAAGAGGTGTTAGTTAGTTCTAGCTCAGGGTTCTAATTCTGGTTTTGCTTATAGAGAGGTATTTGACTTTAGGAAAGGTCATTTCACCTATTCGGTTCCTATTTAAATACAGCGAGGGTAGCATGATTTGAGAGAATAGCTTTGAAACATGTATATTACCCTATGCAAAATAGATGACCAGTGCAAGTTCGATGCATGAAACAGGGCACTCAAAGCCAGTGCTCTGGGACAACTCAGAGGGATGGGGTGGGGAGGGAGGTGGAAGGGGGTTTAGGATGGGGGAACACATGTGCACCCGTGGTTGATTCATGTTGACTGTATGGCAAAACCACCACAATATTATAAAATAATTATCATCCAATCAAAATAAATTAATTAATTAAAAAAATAAAGACACTCACCAAATTAACCTTAGAAAAATAGGGAAGCAAGCTAGATGCTTAATTTCTCTCTGTCTCTCTTGCACATTGTTATTGCTGTTTTAGTCACTAAGTCGTTTCCAACTCTTTGCAACCCCATAGACTGTAGCCTACCAGGCTCCTCGGTCCTTGGAATTTTCCAGGCAAGAATACTGGAGTGGGTTGCCATTTCCTTTTCAAGGAGATCTTCCCGATCCAGGGATTAAACCTGCATCTCTTGCATTGCAGGTGGATTCTTTACCCCTGAGCCACCTGGGATGTACAAGTTCTCAAATAAAACACAAAATTAGCAGTCAGTAGGTAGAGAGAATAATGCCTGGAGAAGGGCATGGCAACCCGCTCTAGTATTTTTGCCTGGAGAATCCCCATGGACAGAGGAGTCTGGTGGGCTACAGTTCATAGGAGTCAAACACGACTTTGTCTGACGCAAGGAGTCAGACACGACTGAATGACTAAGAACAGCACAGAGAGAATAATGAGTCAAAGACTGCTCCTTTTAATACATGTTTTATATTTTATTTTGTCTCTTAAGTACACAGAGTAATGACTATGCTGAGAAATTTTGCCTTAACTAAAGTTTCGGGTTTATTTAAAATTTGTGAATAAATTGCTTTTCAACATGATCTTAGTATCTTTTTTCCCACCTTAAGCAGTCTAGGCTAATTTTATATTCCAGTCCTGGGCATATACTACTCATTATAGATTAGCATTTCTAGCTAATCTCTGTTAGTCTCTAGTTAGTCTCTGTCAGAGACTCTGTCAAAACTGGATTATATACTCCAACTTTGTGCATTCCTTGAAGGTAGTGGCTGTAAAATCTTCTTCTTTGCAGAATCTAGCACAATTCCAGGCACATAACAGATACTTAGTTAATCCCTTCTGACAGAGATACCTTTAGGAAATGGCACTGAAATACAGCACCAATGTTTGGACATTCTTATTTAAATTTTGTAAAGATGATAAACTGGACCAACAGACTAAGACTGTGGTAATATTCAAAATCACATCAGTTCTAATTTATTAAGTACTTCCATTATCTCACTTAATCCTTATAGCAACCCTATAAAAATTCTAATATTCTCATTTACTTGTGGGGAAACTGAGGCATAGAGTGTTTACATAATTTTCATAATGTCATATCACTAATAAGTAGTGGAGGTAGGAGTTGAATTCATGATTAGTTAGTAAGCATCTAGCTACTATTGGATTGCCTTAATTCCCATCCTATCTATAAAGAAAAAAGCATAGTATAAACTTCTTTTTAAGCTCCAATACTAGAGATATGCATGTTTTCCCTCTTTGAAACTGACTCTAATAGAAGGCTTTTTTCCCTAAGAAAGTAAAGAGAACTTGGTATTAAGAATCTCTTTGAATGGGAAAACACATTCTCATTTTATACTATGAAGTCATGGAAATGAATAATTATGGAACTGGAGAGCTGGTTCTTATTTTAACAATAGCTCATTAATTGTAAACTATTATTGATTTGGGCTCCCCTAGTGGCTCAGTCGTAAAGAACCCGTCTACCAATGCAGGAGACATAAGAGACCAGGGTTCGATTCCTGGGTTGGGAAGATCCCCTGAAGGAATGCATGGCAACCCACTCCAGTATTCTTGCCTGGAGAATCCCATGGACAGAGGAGTCTGGCGGGCAACAGTCCATAAGGCCACAAAGAGTGGGACATGACTGAAGCGACTTAGCATGCAGGCACTCACATTATTGATTTTTCTTTTCTGTTGTTACTTAAAGGCAGACTTGTTTTTATGTTAAAGGTATTAACATAAAGGTAAAAGCATGTTAATATTCTTCTCAAAATTCAACATTTTATAGAGATGGACCCTGCATTTGTAGGCATCCTGATGAGTACTGCTTCACCCACTGCTGAATTTTAACCAGACTCTGGATAGCCAAAAGGGACCACTGATAGATATATTTGCAAATCTAAGGAATAGGGAAATCAACTATTATCCCACTTAGTAGATTACTAGCCCAGCAAGGAAAGTGCTGTCAAAGTTTCTGAGTGAGAAAATTGACCTGCCTTTTCTGTGCTAGGGGCTTTCTCTCTTTGTTCAAGGACAAAGGGCTTTTAAGCAAATGCTTCTCTGACTCAGTCCAGCTTTAAAGCTGCTTGTGGCTGCTTGTTAGCTGTCAATAAGCCTGTTATCTTTGTTCTCTAGTTTTTGTCTCTTTTAAGGGCACAAGCTCCCTTGAATATGCTCAGTGGGCATATTTTATCCCTGACATTATTGATGTCACACATATATCTTCTAAGACCATCCAAATTGGCATATTCCAAGGATTTGCAAGGGATAGAGGTAACATCACTGAAAGCTGGAATTGATGGTCCAAGTCGCACAGCCGAATGAGAAATCAGAGCACTGCATGTCCCTCATTACGAGTGTGATCCTTAGGAAGCCGACCTTTGTGGTGCAGGACTTCTTGGTGAAATCACAGAATACCTAATGTGAAATAATTTAGGCCTTTTATTCATCTGCATTTCATTGTCAAGGCATAGTCAAAATATTCTTGGAAAATACATGCTTTTAGCATAAATGAATAATATATTGAGTCAAGTTGTTTGCATATCACAAGATAAAACTGCTTTATCTTCTGTAGCTAATAATTCTTGGCATTAGGATTATATTTTGGGTTGGAAGAACAGTCTGCATGAGTGCTCTGATTGGTCATGGACTACTAATTGGCTGCAGGTATTGTGTTTAGAGCCCCAACTTAAAGTTGACAAGGATGATAGTTTTCATTTCTTTGCAAAAGCTCCAACTGTCCCTTTAAGATGGATGACTAGATCCTGTTTCATCTGTCACTCTGTCTTTGCTTTTTAATAGATGAAAGAAAAATGAAAGACAGAACCATCCAATCCATGCTTTTCAAAATCATCTTAAACCAAAAAGGGTGCCTCAATCGTCTTGCTTCTCAAAAGTATACTTAATTATTTTCATCAGATTAGGAAGAACGAGTTGTATCTTAGTCTATTTGGGCTGCTGTAACAAAAATACCGTGTAGATTGAGTGGCTTATAAACAACAGAAATTTGTCCTTTACAGTCCTGCAAGCTGGGAAGTTCAAGATCAAGTCACTGGCAGATTTAGTCTGATGAGAGCCTGATTCCTCATTGACAGTTGTTTTCTCAATGTAACCTCACGTGGCAGAAGAGGCAAAGGATTTCTCTAAGGGTATCTTTTATAATGGCACTAATCCCACTCATAAAACTTAACACATCCCAAATGCCCCACTTCTGAATATTATCACATTGGGCATTAGATTTCAACATATGAATTTTGAGGGGACACATACATTCAGATCATAGCAAGCTGGTATAAGGTGAATATTCACTGAAAAATATCGAACACAAGATGTTATCTCTATTTTTAAGACTTTAACAGTAGTATTTCTAGTCTTATAAGATAGAGTTTTTGATGACTAAAGAGAAATGCAATTTAACGTCCTAGTGAAATGAAGTATTGACTTCTATTTCTTCCACCATGCTACTAAATTGCTTGGGCAATTACTCAGGCAAGGCCTAATTTTATATGAAGATAAAGAACAACCCTTAGCAAAAGGAAATATATATATCTTGAGCCCTGAAAGAATAACATATTCCAACATAATTCCCAGTGGGTTAGGATTAGATTTTACTAAATAGAATAGAAAATTACATATTGGAAAACTCTATTGAATAGCTTTACAAACACATAAACATTCATTCTCTCACAGCAAAAAGAATCAAGAGTTAGATAATACAGCATTGGTATGGAAACTTCAAGAAGTCATCAGGGATCTAGGTTTTTACTCTCTTTCTGCTCCTCCACTTTTTTGCTTTTAACTACCATCCCCAGATTACAAAATGGTTGCTAGAGCTCCAGACATCCAAACTGTATTCAATGGAGCAGATTAATTAAATGCATGAGGTGAATATCACCTTGGAAATAAGAACCAGAAGAAAATCACAGAATGGGGGAATTGTGATAGGCAAAATTGAAAGAAAAGCCTAGACAATGGGTCTCCAAACTTTTCATCAGAATCCGCTGTGTATGGTTGGTTAAGAATATAGATTTTCAGTCCCTACCTTAGACCTGGTTCTAGTAGGAGGACCCAGGAATCTGAATTTTAACTAGCTCTCTAGGTAATTCTGATATTTAGACAATGTATTTTCTAGAGTGATATAAACACTATAAGAAGCAAACACGAAGATATATAATGGTTTAATGGTAATAGACATTATTTTTTTCACACAAAGTTCTAAAAAGTCTTCTTAATTCAAGTTTTTGGGTTCCTTCATTCTTCAAATTTTACCACCTCTAGCATGTAGCTTCCAAAGTCTCCATTATCATCTATATCAAGTTGATGAAGGAATATGAAAAAACTCATGTGTGAAATTTTTATGGGCCAGGTCTGGAATTTATATATATATATATATATATATATATATATATCACTTCCATTCATGTTGTATTAGCTAGAACTCAGATTCATATTCACATCTGACTGCAGTGAAGGCTAGTACATAGAATCTAGGTATCTGCTCAGAAAGGAAAGTAAACAGATTTTGCACAACAGCTAGCAGTCTCTGTCACAGGAAAGTTTGGGGATAAGGCTACTATCGTGGGCAGAGGACTTGTGGAGTCATAAGGCTCCCATGCTTAGAAGGGTCCCCTACTTGGTTTAATGGCCTACTGTTACTGTCTAAAAATTCTTAACTATTGAACAAGAGGTCCCACATTTTCATTTTGCACTGGCCTTCACAAAATCCTTACCTTGTCCTATTTGGAGCAGAAATGCTCAGAGCATGAGACAGAGCCACAGAAACGCGGCACAGTGGGGAACCTTGGGCAGGCAGCAGGCACTGTACTTCAGAAGTGTTGATTAGTGATTCAATGTTGTTGTCCACCAAAGAGCCCTCTCTCAGGGTGCTGTCCAGTTCTGCATATTTTATCAGTGACTTAGATGACATATAAATTATGCTTATCACATTTGCAGATGAGAGGAAATTGGGAGGGACAGTTAATTCTTTGGAGAACATAATTCTTATTCAAAAAGATCTCAGTAGTTTGGAATGATGGGTTGAAACTAACCAGATGACATTTAATAAAAAAAAAATGTAAAGTTTTTCATTCAGGTCCAAAAATCCAACTGCAAAAGTACTGTCTCGGGATTTTATTTGGCTAAGAACACAAGCAGGGTGACTAGGTTGCCAAAAATGCTAATTCCGTCTTAGTCTGCATCACAGGAAGGTAGGGTCCAGAACAATAGAAGTATTGGTTCCACTGCACTTTAGATGACATCTGAAATTGTGTGTTCAGTTTATTCTGCCTTATTTAAGAGGCCTATTGATAGACTACATTTTGCCCCAAAAAAGTTGTCTAGGATGGTAAAGGGTTATGAAATACATGTCACCTAAAAGACAATGGACAATTGAAGGAACTGGAAGTGTTTAACCTGGAAAGGGTCAGAGTTTCAGAAGGGCAGGGGGGTGAAAGAAATCAAGAAATCTGTCTGCAAATATTTTAGGCATTGGTATATAAAAGGTGTGTTGGTTTATTTTGTGTTATATCAAAGAGCATAAATAGGACTGAAAGATAAAACATACAAAGAGACAAACTTAAGAGGAAGGTAAAGAATACAATTTTAATAGAGTGATTTAAAATTGAAATGACCAACCTTGTGAGGTGGTAGGCTATTGCAGAAAAGTTATCAAGCCAAAACTAAATGCTGGGGACTCTTTAGAGGGGATTTGTGTGTTAGGAGGACTATTGTATTTCTAATAATGATTTTGTAATCATTATGTAAGGACAAAATGTTTATTGAAGTGACAAATTGATCGGGATTCTATTACACTTATACTTAGCAAGGCCTCTGGAGCCAGACTACCAAATTCAAGCCTCAGCTCTGTTTCTTACTAGATATGTTACCTCGGGCAGTTCACCTAATTTTTTGATGCCTCAATATTTTATCTGTAAAATAGAGATACTAACAATATGTACTTCAATCATAGAATTATTGTTATTGTCTATGTAAATGAATTGGGCTTCCCTGGTGGCTCAGTGGTAGAGTCCACCTGGCAACGCAGGAGATGCGAGTTCCATCCCTGGGTTGGGAAGATGCTCTGGAGAAGGAAATGGCAACCCACTCCAGTATTCTTGCCTGAAGAATCCCATGGACAGAGGAGCCTGGTGGGCTTTAGTCCATGGGCTCACAAAGAGTCAGACACAACTTAGCAACTAAACAACAACAATATAAATGAATTAAAATCAAAGCCCTTAGAGTAGAACCTGACTTATGGTAAGTGCCACAGGGGTGTTACATGTTATTTTCAGTAAATATAATTAATGGTGATTTTTCTCCCTTTCTTTAGTAAATTTAGCATTTCATTGCAGTTACATACATTTATACTAGACATTAAAAAAAAATGGTATGGTGGCAAAGCCTTTTAAAACACTGAACAAGCAACCAAGTTGGTCATGTAGATTTCCTCCTCAGGGACTGCAAAGAATGGCAGAAAACAGCTGTATGTCTGGGATGCATTGTTGGAAATTATTACTTTAAGAAGATACATTCCACTTTATACCTTATATTTTTAGAGTTCTTTTTTAACTGCATAGGACTTTTGTATTTTTTTTTTATTTCATTTGATCTTTATATTAACCATACAAACTATATATATAGGGTGATTATCATGCTCATTTTGAAGATGGGGAGACTCAACCCCTGCAAAGTTATCTGAATTGCCCAAGGCCACACAAGAAATTATTAGCAGTGTGGATTAGAACTCAGGTCTCTGAGATTTCAGCCCAGGGCTTAGATAATATACCACATGGAGAGTGAGTTGCATTTAGTCTGTCCATTCTCTGGAAGATATTCATTAAACTGATGGAAGTGCCTTCTATTATTGTGCCAGTCATTTGCAAATTCCCTTTTCATTTTGCAGGTATGTGTGTGTGTGTGTTAGTCCCTCAGTCATGTCTGACTCTTTACGAGCCCATGGACTGTAGCCCGCCAGGCTTCTCTATCCCTGGGATTCTCCAGGCAAGAATACTGGAGTGGGTTATCATTTCCTTCTCCAGGGGATCTTTCTGACCCGGGGATCGAACCCAGGTCTTCCACATTGCAGGAAGAGTCTTTACTATCTGAGCCACCAGGGAAGCCCTTGCAAGGGTAGGAGAACTCAATAAAGTCACTGACTAAAGTTCAGTGCATTCGCCATATAGATACTATTGAAACACACCTGCCATTTCATCTGTTTCCTTACACAATCTTACAGATATTTTTTAAGCTTCTGGAGAAAAAGCCAACCCCCTTAACAAGGCAGAAGTTGGTCATGTGAGTTTTAGACCTGGATCTCTATATACAAGTACTGGTGGTTGCTCAGGGAAAATGGAACTGTTTAAGTGAAAATTGCTTTGGTGATCCTGTTGCTCTGTCTCCACCCTACTTCCCGTTCTTCCCTTCAGTACCCTGCCCTGGTCCTGTCAACCTTCCTTTCATTACCATACTTATTCTCAGTGATACATTACATTGGATTCTCTCCCTAGAAGTAGATACAGATCAATGTTTTTTTTTTTTTGATTGGTAAATTAGTAATAATTAATACCGTTGATAAAACTATGAGCCAGTTCTCTTCTTTGCCCTTCAGAAACATGATCTCATTTAATCCTCATAAGGATCCCAAAGAATTGGTACAGTTATCATACACAGTTATGCACTGACTCCTGGAGGAATTAAGAAACATGATCAGGGTCACACAATAGGTGTCAGAGCCAGATTCAAACTCAGGTATTCTTAACACAGAATCTGTGCTTCCAACAGCAGTATTACAGAGTTTGTAACCTAGATAGTGGGTGGCAGATGTTTCTGAAAGTTGGAAGAGGCTTTTCTTTTAAAATCATAACATATAAGCAGCCATCTGCTCTGAATTAGGGTGAGATCAGCTCAATGCTGATGAATATCACAGACATTTCCAAGCTCTGGATACACATAAGATAGGCAAGAATGAGGAGCTTTTGCCATCCCAGGAACTAAAATTCTATCTTCAAGAAATAGTGCCTTTTTCTTCTTTAAGGCTCTCTGAGACTAAATGGCTATGTGCTAGTGAGTCCCAGCTTTCAGGCTCAGACTGAAGCATTGATGGGGCATCAGCCCATAGACAAAGATCCAGAAGGCCTGGGTTTTAGTTAGACACGTAAGTAACTTGGCAAGCTAAAAGCAGAGCAGTAGACACTGAGTCATCTAATGCAGCAAGATTGATCTGCAGTGTTTTAACTGGTTGGTAACCCCAGGTAACCACCCTTACAGAAGAAAGTTTCCTGAAAAGACTTTTGTTCTCTCACAAATGACCTGACCACTTCTTGATTAAAGACACTATTAGAGAAAGTGCATGTTTGCTGTAGAAACATCCAATGGAACCAGATAAACACAGCATAAGGCCAGAGCAGCCTTGAGCACCTGGTTTTCATCTGTCCTGAAATGTTTTGCAGGGAAGCACTAGTCCAAATCAGTGGATGATGGGGGCAGGGAGGGGCTACATGTAGACCCTCAGGTGAGTTAGACCACACTTGGAAGCGGCTTCATTTAAACCAGTATGAAGAAGACTGTAGTATGGAGTGACAGGGAGTGACTATCCTGTCATAGCATTAGCCTGCCTTATGGTAATGAAAGACTTTTTATTCAGAGATGCAGATTCTCCTGAGCATTGAGTCCAATCTCTGGAAAAATTATATCAGGAGATGAATAATAATGACAGCTGAGGAAGTACTTATCCTATCAGTAAATATGAATCTATCGTTAAAGTTCTACAGTTAGAGGGGATGTTTATGAGGTTGATTCAAAAAGTCAAGGCATTCTGTTTGGGGGGATTTGGATCCGATTTTGAAAAATTCCTGAGAGTTCATATCTCAGTTTCTGGCGATAGCAATCCTTGCCCTACTAGCCTCCCAAGTGGATTTATTGAGATAATAATTGAAAAGTGAAAGTCTTTGTAAATTCAGTTGATTTGTTTTCTCTTATCTTTGATATTTCTCTATTCAGTAATTGTGTATAAAAATCACCCAACTTTTATTTTCTCCTTGGAACTGTGAACAGTCATAATTGGCTTTATTTGAAAATCAATTTCAACATCATAGATTATCAATTTATATTTCATTAATTGAATTAGTGCTCATCAGTGTTATGAAGACAGGGAACAAGCTTGGAAATCTCCCAGAGTGCTGTGGGAAATCAATCAAGATTTTGAAGGGCCAGGTTCTGACTTCAGTGATGAAAATGCAATGCAAAATGATTTTATTTCAGATATATTTGTAGTAGGATTAAGTTGATTTGAAAAACTATTACATTCTAGAGAATTTTAGAGGAAAAGAGCCCAGCTTTGGTGTTAGATAGACATAGATTTGGGTGACAGTTCTGCAACTTTTTCTAGCTGGTTAGATTACCCAACCTCTCTGATCCTTAATTTCCTCAACAGTAAGAAAGAAATTATAGTAGTACTCACATCATAGGAATGCTGTTAGGATTAAATGACATAAGGAGACTACAGAATAGGAGTGAAGAAATTAGAATTTAAATCCTGGTTCTGTCCCTTAGTAGCTTGGTGTCTTTAGGTGAGTGGTATAACTTCCCTGAATCTCAGTTTCTTCATCTGCAGAGTCAAAATAAGACCCTGAAATTTGTAGGTTTTTGATGACCGTGCATTTGACTTGCTCTCTTGCAAGAGAGATCATGGGTCAATCATGATCATGAAAAATTCTCTGGAAATGCAAAGCTGACATGAAGGGATAATGCCTTGTAATGATACTGGCTGGTTTTTTTCAACTTCAGACCCCAAATTAATGCAGTCTTTATGTTAGATAAGTTCTTCACTTAGGAGGACAATTCCTGACTTCTAAATATCACATCATGTTTAATGTCCACCAAAATATTATTCTGTGATTGGAAAATTATTATTGGCATGAACCTTTGATTCTAAAACAATTCTTTACTTAATGTCTACAATTGTAGTCCTCATTAAGCACTATTGTTGTTCAGTCACTCAGTCATGTCCAACTCTTTGAGATCTCATGGGCTGCCAGGCTTCTCTATCCTTCATCATCTCACAGAGTTTGCTCAAACTCACATCCATTGAGTCAGTGATGCCATCCAACTATCTCATCTCCCTCTTCTCCTGCTTTCAATCTTTCCCAGCATTATGGCCTTTTCTATGAGTCAGCTCTTTGCATCAGGTGGCCAAAGTATTGGAGCTTCAGCTTCAGCATCAATCCTTCTAATGAATATTCAGGATTGATTTCCTTTAGGATAGACTGGTTGGATCTCCTTGCAGTCCAAGGAACTTTTAAGAGTCTTCTCTGACACCACAGTTCAAAACCATCAATTCTTCATTGCTCAGCCTTCTTTATGGTTCAGCTGTCACATCCATACATGACTATTGGAAAAAAAACATAGCTTTGACTAGATGGACATTTGTCGGCAAAGTAATGTCTCTGCTTTTTAATATGCTCTCTAGGTTGGTCATGATTTTTCTTCCAAGGAGTAAGTGTCTTTTAATTTCATGGCTGCAGTCACCATATACAGTGATTTTGGAGCCCAAGAAAATAAAGCCTGTCACTGTTTCTATTCTTTCCCCATCTATTTGCCATGATGTGATGAGACCAGATGTCATTGTCTTCAATTTTTGAATGCTGAGTTTTAAGTCAACTTTTTCATTATCCTATTTTACCTTTATCAAGAGGTTCTTTAGTTATTCTTCATTTTCTGCCATAAGGATGGTGTTAACTGCACATCCTAGGTTATTGATATTTCTCCCCTCAACCTTGATTCCAGCTTGTGTTTCATCCAGCCTGGCATTCGGCATGATGTATTCTGCATATAAGTTAAATAACCAAGGTGACAATATACAACCTTGACATACTCCTTTCCCAATTTGAAACCAGTCTGTTGTTCTATGTTCAGTTCTAACTGTTGCACTATAAGCACATCCAAATGGTTAAACATGTTAAGCACTATAACTAATTTGTTTTATTTTTTTTCCTTTAATTTTTATTACTTGGAGGCTAATTACTTTACAATATTGTAGTGGTTTTTGCCACACATTGACATGAATTAGCCCTGGATTTACATGTGTTCCCTATCCTGAACGCCCTCCCAACTCCCTCCCCATCCCATCCCTCTGGGTCATCCCAGTGCATCAGACCCGAGCACTTGTCTCATGCATCCAACCTGGACTGGCGATCTGTTTCACACTTGATAATATACATGTTTCAATGCTATTCTCTTAGATCATCCCACTCTCACCTTCTCCCATAGAGTCCAAAAGTCTGTTCTATATATCTGTGTCTCTTTTACTGTCTTGCATATAGGGTTATCGTTACCATCTTTCTAAATTCCATATATATGTGCTAGTATACTGTATTGGTGTTTATCTTTCTGGCTTAGATCACTCTGTATAATGGGCTCCAGTTTCATCCAACTCATTAGAACTGATTCAAATGTATTCTTTTTAATGGATGAGTAATATTTCATTGTGTATATGTACCACTGCTTTCTTATCCATTCGTCTGCTGATGGGCATCTAGGTTGCTTCCATGTCCTGACTATTATAAACAGTGTTGCGATGAACATTGGGGTACACAAGTTTCTTTCAGTTCTGGTTTCCTTGGTGTGTATGCCCAGGAGTGGGATTGCTGGGTCATATGGCAGTTCTATTTCCAGTATTTTAAGGACTCTCAACACTGTTCTTCATAGTGGCTGTACTAGTTTGCATTCCCACCAACAGTGTAAGAGGGTTCCCTTTTCTCCACACCTTCTCCAGCATTTATTTCTTGTAGACTTTTGGATAGCAGCCATTCGGACTGGTGTGTAATGGTACCTCATTGTGGTTTTGATTTGTATTTCTCTGATAATGAGTGATGTTGAGCAACTTTTCATGTGTTCGTTAGCCATCTGTATATCTTCTTTGGAGAAATGTCTGTTTAGATCTTTGGTCCATGTTTTGATTGGGTCATTTATTTTTCTGGAATTGAGCTGCAGGAGTTGCTTGTATATTTTTGAGATTAATCCTTTGTCTGTTGCTTCATTTGCTATTATTTTCTCCCATTCTGAATGCTGTCTTTTCACCTTGCTGATAGTTTCCTTTGTTGTACAAAAGCTTTTAAGTCTCATTAGGTCTCATTTGTTTATTTTTGCTTTTATTTCCAACATTCTGGGAGGTGGGTCATAGAGGATCTTGCTGTGATTTATGTCAGAGAGTGCTTGCCTATGTTCTCCTCTAGGAGTTTTTACAGTTTCTGATCTTACATTTAGATCTTTAAACCATTTTGAGTTTATTTTTGTGTATGGTGTAAGAAAGTGCTCTAGTTTCACTCTTTCACAAATGGTTGACCAGTATTCCCAGCACCACTTGCTAAAGAGGTTGTCTTTTTTCCATTGTATAGTCTTGCCTCCTTTGTCGAAAATAAGGTGTCCATAGGTAAGTGGATTTATCTCTGTGCTTTCTATTTTGTTCCACTGATCTATCTTTCTGTCTTTGTGACAGTACCATACTGTCTTGATGACTGTGGCTTTGTAGTAGAACCTGAAGTCAGGCAGGTTGATTTCTCCAGTTCCATTCTTCTTTCTCAAGATTGCTTTGGCTATTCAAGGTTTTTTGTATTTCCATACAAATTGTGAAATTATTTGTTCTAGTTCTCTGAAAATACCGTTCGTAGCTTGATAGGGGTTGCATTGAATCTATAGATTACTTTGGGTAGTATACTCATTTTCACAATATTGATTCTTCCAATCCATGAACACGGTGTATTTCTCCATCTATTTGTGTCCTCTTTGATTTCTTTCATCAGTGTTTTATAGTTTTCTATGTATAGGTCTTTTGTTTCTTTAGGTAGATATACTCCTAAGTATTTTATTCTTTTTGTTGCAATGGTGAATGGTATTGTTTCCTTAATTTCTCTGTTTTTTCATTGTTAGTTTATAGGAATGCAGGGGATTTCTGTGTGTTAACTTTATATCCTGAAACTTTACTATATTCATTGATTAGCTGTAGTAATTTCCTGGTAGAGTCTTTAGGGTTTTCTATGTAGAGGATCATGTCATCTGCAAACAGTGAGAGTTTTACTTCTTCTTTTCCTATCTGGATTCCTTTTATTTCTTTTTCTGCTCTGATTGCTGTGGAGAAAACTTCCAAAACTATGATGAATAGTAGTGGTGAGAGTGGACACCCTTGTCTTCTTCCTGACTTTAGGGGAAATGCTTTCAATCTTTCACCATTGAGGATAATGTTTGCTGTGGGTTTGTCATATATAGCTTTTATTATGTTGAGGTATGTTCCTTCTATGCCTGCTTTCTAGAGAGTTTTTATCATAAATGGATGTTGAATTTTGTCAAAGGCTTTTTCTGCATCTATTGAGATAATCCTATGGTTTTTATCTTTCAATTTGTTAATGTGGTGTATTACGTTGATTCATTTGCGGATATTAAAGAATCCTTGCATTCCTGGGATAAAGCCCACTTGGTCATGATGTATGATCTTTTTAATATGTTGTTGGATTCTGTTTGCTAGAATTTGGTTAAGGATTTTTGCATCTATGTTCATCAGTGATATTGGCCTGTAGTTTTCTTTTTTTGTGGCATCTTTGTCTGGTTTTGGAATTAGGGTGATGGTGGCCTCATAGAATGAGTTTGGAAGTTTGCCTTCTTCTGCAATTTTCTGGAAGAGTTTGAGTAAGATAGGTGTTAGCTCTTCTCTAAATTTGTGGTAGAATTCAACTGTGAAACCATCTGGTCCTGGGCTTTTGTTTGCTGGAAGTTTTCTGATATACAGTTTCGATTTCTGTCCTTGTGATGGGTCTCTTAGGATCTTCTATTTCTTTCTGGTTCAGTTTTGGAAAGTTATACTTTTCTAGGAATTTGTCCATTTCTTCCAAGTTGTCCGTTTTACTGGCATAGAGCTGCTGGTAGTAGTCTCTTATGATCCTTTGTATTTCAGTGTTGTCTCTTGTGAACTCTCCATTTTCATTTCTAATTTTGTTGATTTGGTTTTTCTCCCTTTGTTTCTCAGTGAGTCTGGCTAACGGTTTGTCAATTTTATTTATCTTTTCAAAAAACCAGCTTTTGGCTTTGTTGATTTTTGCTATGGTCTCTTTTGTTACTTTTGCATTTATTTCTGCCCTAATTTTTAAGATTTCTTTCGTTCTACTAACCCTGAGGTTCTTCATTTCTTCCTTCTCTATTTGCTTTAGATGTAGAGCTAGGTTATTTATTTGACTTTTTTCTTGTTTCTTGAGGTAAGCCTGTATTGCTATGAACCTTCCTCTTAGCACTGTTTTTCAGTGTCCCATAGGTTTTAAGTTGTTGCATTTTCATTTTCATTCGTTTCTATGCGTATTTTGATTTCTTTTTTTATTTTGTCTATGATTTGTTGGTTATTCAGAAGCGTGTTATTTAGCCTCCATATGTTTGAATTTTTAATGGTTTTTTTTTTCCTGTAATTGAGTTCTAATCTTACTGAATTGTCGTCAGAAAAGATGACTGGAATGAGTTCATTTTTTTTTTTTTTAATTTACCAAGGCTAGATTTATGGCCCAGGATGTGATCTATCCTGGAGAAGGTTCCATGTGCACTTGAGAAAAAGGTGAAATTGATTGTTTTGGGGTGAAATGTCCTATAGATATCAATTATGTCTAGCTTGTCCATTGTGTCATTTAAAGTTTGTGTTTCCTTGTTAATTTTCTGCTTAGTTGATTTGTCCATAGGTGTGAGTGGGGTATTAAAGTCTCCCACTATTATTGTGTTATTGTTAATTTCCCCCTTCATACTTGTTAGCATTTGCCTTACATATTGAGGTGTTCCTATGTTGGGTGCATATATATTTATAATTGTTATATCTTCTTCTTGGATTGGTCCTTTGATCATTATGTAGTGTCCTTCTTTGTCTCTCTTCACAGCCTTTATTTTAAAGTATATTTTATCTGATATGAGTATTGCTACTCCTGTTTCTTTTTGTGTCCGTTTGCATGTAATATTTTTTTCCAGCCCTTCACTTTCAGTCTGTATGTGTCCCTCATCTTGAGGTGGGTCTCTTGTAGACAGCATATATAGGGGTCTTGCTCTTGTATCCATTCAGCCAGTCTTTGTCTTTTGGTTGGGGCATTCAACCCATTTACATTTAAGGTAATTATTGATAAGTATGGTCCCATTGCCATTTATCTGGTTGTTTTGGGTTCACGTTTATACAGGCTTTCTGTGTTTCCTGTCTAGAGAAGATCCTTTAGCATTTGTTGAAGAGCTGGTTTGGTGGTGCTGAATTCTCTCAGCTTTTGCTTGTCTGTAAAGCTTTTGAATTCTCCTTCATATCTGAATGAGATCCTTGCTGGGTATAGTAATCTGGGCTGTAGGTTATTCTCTTTCATTACTTTAAGTATGTCCTGCCATTCCCTTCTGGCCTGAAGGGTTTCTATTGAAAGATCAGCTGTTATCCTTATGGGAATCCCCTTGTGTGTTATTTGTTGTTTCTCCCTTGCTGCTTTTAATATTTGTTCTTTGTGTTTGATCTTTGTTAATTTGACTAATATGTGTCTTGGGGTGTTTCACCTTGGGTTTATCCTGTTTGGGACTCTCTGGGTTTCTTGGACTGTATGACTATTTCCTTCCCCATTTTGGGGACGTTTTCAGCTATTATCTCCTTGAGCACTTTCTCATGGCCTTTCTTTTTATCTTCTTCTTCTGGGGCTCCTATGATTCGAATGTTGGGGCATTTCACATTGTCCCAGAGGTCCCTGAGGTTGTCCTCATTTCTTTTAATTCTTTTTTCTTTTTTCCTCTCTGCTTCATTTATTTCCACCATTTTATATTCTACCTCACTTATCCTATCTTCTGCCTCCATTATTCTACTGTTGGTTCCCTTCAGAGTGTTTTTGATCTCAATTATTGCATTATTCATTTTTAATTGACTCTTTTTTATTTCTTCTAGGTCCTTGTTAAACATTCTTGCATCTTCTCAATCCTTGTCTCCAGGCTATTTATCTGTAACTCCATTTTGTTTTCAAGATTTTGGATCATTTTTATTATCATTATTCCAAATTCTTTTTCAGGTAGATTCCCTATCTCCTCCTCTTTTGTTTGGCTTGGTGGGCATTTTTCATGTTCCTTTATCTGCTGGGTATTTCTCTGCCTTTTCATCTTATTTAGATTGCTGGGTTTGGGGTGGCCTTTCTGTATTCTGGTAGTCTGTGGTTCCTTTTTATTGTGTAGATTTCTCCCTGTGGGTGGGGTTGGACGATTGGCTTTTTAAGGTTTCCTGGTTAGGGAAGCTTGTGTCTGTGTTCTGGTGGGTGGAACTGGATTTCTTCTCTCTGGAGTGCAATGGAGTGTCTAGTAGTGAGTTTTGAGATGGGTCTATGGGTTTGGTGTGGCTTTGGGCAGCCTGTATATTGACACTCAGGGCTATATTCCTGGGTTGCTGGAGAATTTGCATGGTATGTCTTGCTCTGGAACTTATTGGCTCTTGGGTGGTGGTTGGATTCAGTGTGGGTATGGAAGCTTTTGGATGATCTCTTATTAATTAATGTTCCCTGTAGTCCGGAGTTCTCTGGTGTTCTCAGGTTTTGGTCTTAAGTCTCTTGCCTCTGGATTTCAGTTTTATTCTTCCATTAGCCTCAAGACTTCTCCATCCATACAACACTGATAATAAAACTTCTAGGTTAATGATGAAAAGATTCTCCACAGTGAGGGACACTAAGAGAGGTTCACAAAGTTACATGAAGAAGAAGAGAGGGAGGAAGGAGATAGAGATGAGCAGGGGGAGAAAAGGGGGGGACTCAAGAGGAGAGAGACAGGTCTGGGCAGTACTCTGTTCCCTAAGTGTTCTCCACTGTCCAGAACACCCACAGAGATTCACAGAATTGGATTGAGAAGATAAGAAGAAGGGAGGAAATAGAGGTGATGGGGGGGAGAAAAAGGAGAGTCAAAAGGGGAGAGAGTAATCAAGCCAGTAATCATACTCCTGAGTAAAAATTGGTACTGAAGATTGGATTCTTAAATGTCCAAAATTGACATCAAATACTGAAAAACAAAGATTAAAATTCTAGAGTAGAGGTTAGACTTTTGCACCCATGTTGTCATTTGCTAAATGTGATAGTCTGATCATAATGCTGAATAAATGTGTCTTTAAAAAAAACACAAAAAAATTTAAGAAATATATATGAAGTTTGCTTTAAAAATAGGGTCCTTTTTTTGCAAGGTTACAGTGGGTTATAAAAATGAAAATTAAGGAGCAACAGAGGAGTAATAGAGAACTTTAAAAAAAAAAAAGAAAAGAAAAATGTTTTAATTTTTTTTAATTAAAAAAATAATAATAGTAAAAGTATATCTAGGAATTTCTATGGAGCTGTTGTGGGCAGTGTGGGTTCAGTTCAGTTTCAGATAGTTCCTTTTTCCTGCTTCTGCTTCTCAATATCTATAAGCCCCTTCCAGTGTAGTCTGTGTTAACTACAGGGATTTTAATCTGTTGCACCTGTCACTTCTAAAGCAGTTCCCCTTGTTTATTTGGCTTCTGTTTGCAGGTCTCTACAGTGTCTAATTTCAGCCCTGACACAAGTGAGCAGAGGTGGTCTCTTGTTTAGGTTCACTTGTTCAGTCGTGCTGTGGGGAGGGAGGGGCACTGCAGACAAATATCACTGGCGTGTGTGGGGAGTACTCGCAGTGTTCCGGCCACACTGGGTTTGCCCCCACTCAGGGAGTGTGTGCTTTCCCCATCTACACTGCTCAGACTTCAGGTTGCTCTACAGGGAGCCGGCCCTGAGTTGCGTGGGCTTCCCAGGCCTAAGCCGCTCAGGTTCAGATTCTCGGGTACTCCACAAAGGTGCAGACTCAGTTGGGCCTGCGTCTTGTGCCTTCCCTGGTTCGAGCAGCCCAGGCAACCAGGAACTTGACAAGCACACTCTCCCCAGGTGCAGCGCGACTTCTGCCCTCCCCATCCCAGCCTGTTTCTGGGCGTGCCCGGTTCGGTGTGCCTTGTGTCTCTTCTGGGGAGCTGATCTATGGCTGCGACCCTCCTGGCAGATGTCAACCATCCAGAATCTCAGGAAGTCTTTGGTTAGAAACTGGAAGCCTGTTTGCAGTTTCGTAGGGGATGCTGTCTCTGGGGCCGAATTTGCCTCTTTATGGCTCTGGCTGGCGCCAGCCTCCCCTCTGCTTCCGGTGGGGGATGGGCCGGTCTGCAGCCAGCTAGCTCTTCTCTGGTATTGCTCAGTTCTTTTGTTCTGTGAACGGGCCAGCTGTGCCTTAGCTTAGGGCTTTTCGCAGGTTAATTCTCTCTCTCTCTCTTGCTATCCCACAGTTTAAGTTGCTATCTCACTTTAGCTCCCTCAGATTGCCCTCAGGGCATTCAGGTCCGGTTCTTACCCTAAGCAATGCTGCCCCCTCCTCTCTGTTCAGCCCCCACTTGCTGGTGGTAGGTGCGAGTGTCTGGGGTACTTTTCTGCTGGGAGTTGCTTTTAGGCATGTAATATGTGGGTTTTATTTATTTTTCCTCCTGGTTAGGATGCCCTCCAAGATTTGAAAACTTCCCCCAGATCACGGTGAGAGGGTTTCCTGTTGTTTGGAAACTTCCTCTATTAAGTCTCCCTTCCTGGGATGGATCTCCATTCCTAACACTTTTGTCTCTCTTTTTATCTTTTATATTTTGTCCTACCTCCTTTTGAAGACAATGAGCTGCTTTTCTGGGTGCCTGATGTCCTCTGCTAGCGATCAGAAGTTGTTTTGTGTAGTTTGCTCAGCTTTCAAATGTTCTTTCAATGAATTTGTGGGCGAGAAAGTGGTCTCCCTGTCCTATTCCTCTGCCATCTTAGCTCCCTCCTAACCAATTGTTTTTAAAATGATTAAGTACTAAAAGCACATACAAATGGCTAAAATTGCTTACATGATATTTTGCTTTTTTTTTTTTTTTTTAGTTTTTTAATTCTTTTGCATTACAAAATATTTTAATGGTAGGCCGTGTGTGCCCAGTTCAGTTCAGTTCAGACATTCAGTCGTGTCTGACCCTGTGTGACCCCATGAATCCCAGCACGCCAGGCCTCCCTGTCCATCACCAACTCCCGGAGTTTACTCAGACTCATGCCCAATGAGTCGGTGATGCCATCCAGCCATTTCATCCTCTGTCGTCCCCTTCTCCTCCTGCCCCCAATCCCTCCCAGCATCACGGTCTTTTCCAATGAGTCAACTCCTCGCATGAGGTGGCCAAAGTATTGGAGTTTCAGCTTCAGCATCAGTCCTTCCAATGAACACCCAGGACTGATCTCCTTTAGGATGGACTGGTTGGATCTCTTTGCAGTCCAAGGGACTTTCAAGAGTCTTCTCCAACACCATAGTTCAAAAGCATCAATTTTTCAGCATTCAGCTTTCCTCACAGTCCAACTCTCACATCCATACATGACCACTGGAAAAACCATAACGTTGACCAGATGGACCTTTGTTGGCAAAGTAATGTCTCTGCTTTTTAATAGGCTATCTAGGTTGGTCATAACTTGCCTTCCAAGGAGTAAGCGACTTTTAATTTCATGGCTGCAATCACTACCTGCAGTGATTTTGGAGCCCCCCAAAATAAAGTCTGACACTGTTTCCACTGTTGCCCCATCTATTTCCCATAAAAGTGGTGGGACCAGATGCCATGATCTTAGTTTTCTGAATGTTGAGCTTTAAGCCAACTTTTTCACTCTCCTCTTTCACCTTCATTGAGAGGCTCTTTAGTTCTTCTTCACTTTCTGCCATGAGGGTGGTGTCATCGGCATATGTGAGGTTATTGATATTTCTCTAGGCAATCTTGATTCCAGCTTGTGCTTCGTCCAGCCCAGCGTTTCTCATGATGTACTCTGCATATAAGTTAAATAAGCAGGGTAACAATATATAGCCTTGACGTACTCCTTTTCCTATTTGGAACCAGTCTGTTGTTCCATGTCCAGTTCTAACTGTTGCTTCCTGACCTGCATACAGGTTTCTTAAGAGGCAGGTTAGGTGGTCTGGTATTCCCATCTCTTTCAGAATTTTCCACATTTTATTGTGATCCACACAGTCGAAGGCTTTGGCATAGTCAATAGAGCAGAAAGAGATGTTATTTTTGGGAATCTCTTGCTTTTTCAATGATCCAGTGGATGTTGGCAATTTGATCTCTGGTTCCTCTGCCTTTTCTAAAACCAGCTTGAACATCTGGAAGTTCACAGTTCACGTATTGCTAAAGCCTGGCTTGGAGAATTTTGAGCATTACTTTACTCGTGTGTGAGATGAGTGCAATTGTGTGGTAGTTTGAGCATTCTTTGGGATTGCCTTTCTTAGGGATTGGAATGAAAACTGACCTTTTCCAGTCCTGTGGCCACTGCTGAGTTTTCCAAATTTGCTGCCATATTGAGTGCAGCACTTTCACAGCATCATCTTTCAGGATTTGAAGTAGCTCAACTGGAATTCCATCACATCCACTAGCTTTGTTTGTAGTGATGTTTTCTAAGGCCCACCTGACTTCACATTCCAGGATGTCTGGCTCTAGGTGAGTGATCACACCATTGTGATTATCTGGGTCATAAAGATCTTTTACGTACAGTTCTTTCGTGTATTCTTGCCACCTCTTCTTAATATCTTCTGCTTCTGTTAGGTCCATACCATTTCTGTCCTTTATCAAACCCATCTTTTCGTGAAATGTTCCCTTGGTATCTCTAATTTTCTTGAAGAGATCTCTAGTCTGTCCCATTCTATTGTTTTCCTCTATTTCTTTGTATTGATTGCTGAGGAAGGCTTTTTTATCTCTCCTGGCTATTCTTTGGAACTCTGCATTCAAATGGGAATATCTTTCCTTTTCTCCTTTGGTTTTCGCTTCTCTTCTTTTCACACCTATTTGTAAGGCCTTCTCAGACAACCATTTTGCCTTTTTGCATTTATTTTCCATGGGGATGGTCTTGATCCCTGTCTCCTGTACAATGTCACGAACCTCCATCCATAGTTAATCAGGCTCTCTGTCTATCAGATCTAGTCCCTTAAATCTATTTCTCACTTCCACTGTATAGTCATAAGGGATTTGATTTAGGTCATACCTGAATGTTCTAGTGGTTTTTCCTACTTTCTTCGGTTTAAGTCTGAATTTGGCAATAAGGAGTTCATGATCTGAGCCACATAAGCTCCCGGTCTTGTTTTTGCTGACTGTATAGAGCTTCTCCATTTTTGGCTGCAAAGAATATAATCAGTCTGATTTCGGTGTTGACCAGCTGGTGATGTCCATGTGTAGCGTCTTCTCTTGTGTTGTTGCAAGAGGGTGTTTGCTATGACCAGTGCGTTCTCTTGGCAAAACTCTATTAGCCTTTGCCCTACTTCATTCCGTACTCCAAGGTCAAATTTGCCTGTTACTCCAGGTGTTTCTTGACTTCCCACTTTTTCATTCTAGTCCCCTATAATGAAAAGGATAGTTATAGATAAAGAAATCACTAAGGTTAAAACAGAATTATCAATAGCAGCCCAATGTATTCAAATTACAATGTACACAATTAACTAATTGTCTTGATGGACTTCTGTTTTAAATATAAAGACTGTGTCCCTGTTCACAAACTGATTTGCCTGAAATGAAACCAGTAAACCAAAGTTTTCATTAAAATACAACACATGCAGTGTATTAATATGTTCTTCCATATGACAGCCAAGATTTCATATCCTTCTGTAAATTCCATTTATTCCATTTGCATTTTATTTGATTACCTTTTGTGACATTTTAGTAAGCAGAATAATGGCTCTCCAAAGATGTCCACATATTAATCTGTTAGGAATCTGTTAGGTTATATAGCAAAGGCAAATTAAGTTTACAAATGGAATTACGATTGCTAATCATGTCACTTTAAAATAGAGAAGTTTTTCTTAATTACCCAAATGAGCCCAATGTAATCACAAGGGTCCTTAAAACTGAAAGAGGGAGGCAGAAGAGAAGAGTTACATGACATCATGTGAGAAGGACTCAAGCTACCTTTGGTGGCTTAGTGGATGGAAGAAGATCAAGCACCAAGGGATATGGGCAGCCTCTATAAGCTGGAAAAAGAAAGGAAATAAATTGTTGCCTAGGGCCTCAGTGAAGGACACAGCCTTAGCAACACCTTACTATTAGTTCTGTAAGATCCATGTTAGACTTCTGACATCTCAAACTATAAGATAAATATGTTGTCTTAAACCACTCAGTTTTTGATAACTTGTTGTAATAGCAAGAAAAACTAAAATAGGCAATTTCTACTTCTTGTCATTCATTTGTACATGCCTATCTCTCATACTAGATTAACTCTTTGGATATTACTCCATATATTCTTCAAAGTTGTGCTTTACATCCCCAACCCCAGCATGGACACATACACTGTTTAATAGAGTACCATTTTAAAATAGAAGAGCTATAAACTTTTGTTAGCTGATTGAAAGAATGAATAACACCAATCCAAATTGAACTTTTATCCCACTATTTGACCTGTAGAATTGTATAGATGCAGAGGAAGTTATACAAAGCAGAAAGAGAGACTCATTCATAGAGAACAAACATATGGATATTAAAGGGGAAAGGGGAGGGTGGGATAAATTGGGAGATTGGGATTGACATATATGCACTATTGATATTATGTATAAGACAGATCACTAATGAGAACTGTATAGCACAGGAAACTCTACTCAGTGCTCTGTGGTGACCTAAATGGTAAGAAAGTCCAAAAAAGGGCATATATGTACTATTATTGCTGATTCACTTTACTGTACAGTAGAAACTAACAAAACGTAGTAAGGCAATTATACTCCAATAAACATTTAAAAAAAAAAAGAAAAAAAGGGTATTCAGTCAGCTCATCCTCAAACTCCATCAATTAAATAAAATAACTATTTTTGAGATACTTATATGGAAACTGGATATGTTTTGAATAAAAAAGAAACAGAGTTTGAAGTCAAAAAACAAGGAAGAGAAGTAACAGTATAGAGTAGTATCTATGAGCTCAGACTCAAGAGTCAAATAGACTTAGGTTGAATCCTGGACCCATAATGTATTTATCAGCAATATGACTTTAGCCAAGTCACTTAATCTCACTGAACCTCAGTTTTCTCATCTGTCAAATATTGATAATGTTAGGACCTACTTCATATATTGTTTTGAGGATTTAATGACGGAGTGAATGTAAAAGACCTTGGCACGGAATGCATCAGTTCAGTCCAGTTGCTCAGTCGTGTCTGACTCTTTGAGACCCCATGGACTGCAGCATGCCAGGCTTCCCTGTCCATCAACAACTCCCAGATCTTGCTCAAACTCGTGTCCAACAAGTTGGTGATGTCATCCAACCTTCTCATCCTCTGTTATCCCTTTCTCCTCCTGCCTTCAATGTTTCCCAGCATCAGGGTCTTTTCCAATGAGTCAGTTCTTCACATCAGGTGGCCAAAGTATTGGAGCTTCAGCTTCAGCATCAATTCTTCTAATGAACATTCAGGACTGACTTCCTTTAGGATTGACTGGTTGGATCACCTTGCAGTCCAAGGGACTCTCAAGAGTCTTCTTCAACACCACAGTTCAAAAGCATCAATTCGTCATTGCTCAGCCTTCTTTATGGTCCAACTCTCACATCCATACATGATTATTGGAAAAACCATAGCTCTAACTAGATGGACCTTTGTTGGCAAAGTAATGTCTCTGCTTTTTAATAGGCTATCTAGGTTGGTCATAACTTGCCTTCCAAGGAGTAAGCGACTTTTAATTTCATGGCTGCAATCACTACCTGCAGTGATTTTGGAGCCCCCCAAAATAAAGTCTGACACTGTTTCCACTGTTGCCCCATCTATTTCCCATAAAAGTGGTGGGACCAGATGCCATGATCTTAGTTTTCTGAATGTTGAGCTTTAAGCCAACTTTTTCACTCTCCTCTTTCACCTTCATTGAGAGGCTCTTTAGTTCTTCTTCACTTTCTGCCATGAGGGTGGTGTCATCGGCATATGTGAGGTTATTGATATTTCTCTAGGCAATCTTGATTCCAGCTTGTGCTTCGTCCAGCCCAGCGTTTCTCATGATGTACTCTGCATATAAGTTAAATAAGCAGGGTAACAATATATAGCCTTGACGTACTCCTTTTCCTATTTGGAACCAGTCTGTTGTTCCATGTCCAGTTCTAACTGTTGCTTCCTGACCTGCATACAGGTTTCTTAAGAGGCAGGTTAGGTGGTCTGGTATTCCCATCTCTTTCAGAATTTTCCACATTTTATTGTGATCCACACAGTCGAAGGCTTTGGCATAGTCAATAGAGCAGAAAGAGATGTTATTTTTGGGAATCTCTTGCTTTTTCAATGATCCAGTGGATGTTGGCAATTTGATCTCTGGTTCCTCTGCCTTTTCTAAAACCAGCTTGAACATCTGGAAGTTCACAGTTCACGTATTGCTAAAGCCTGGCTTGGAGAATTTTGAGCATTACTTTACTCGTGTGTGAGATGAGTGCAATTGTGTGGTAGTTTGAGCATTCTTTGGGATTGCCTTTCTTAGGGATTGGAATGAAAACTGACCTTTTCCAGTCCTGTGGCCACTGCTGAGTTTTCCAAATTTGCTGCCATATTGAGTGCAGCACTTTCACAGCATCATCTTTCAGGATTTGAAGTAGCTCAACTGGAATTCCATCACATCCACTAGCTTTGTTTGTAGTGATGTTTTCTAAGGCCCACCTGACTTCACATTCCAGGATGTCTGGCTCTAGGTGAGTGATCACACCATTGTGATTATCTGGGTCATAAAGATCTTTTACGTACAGTTCTTTCGTGTATTCTTGCCACCTCTTCTTAATATCTTCTGCTTCTGTTAGGTCCATACCATTTCTGTCCTTTATCAAACCCATCTTTTCGTGAAATGTTCCCTTGGTATCTCTAATTTTCTTGAAGAGATCTCTAGTCTGTCCCATTCTATTGTTTTCCTCTATTTCTTTGTATTGATTGCTGAGGAAGGCTTTTTTATCTCTCCTGGCTATTCTTTGGAACTCTGCATTCAAATGGGAATATCTTTCCTTTTCTCCTTTGGTTTTCGCTTCTCTTCTTTTCACACCTATTTGTAAGGCCTTCTCAGACAACCATTTTGCCTTTTTGCATTTATTTTCCATGGGGATGGTCTTGATCCCTGTCTCCTGTACAATGTCACGAACCTCCATCCATAGTTAATCAGGCTCTCTGTCTATCAGATCTAGTCCCTTAAATCTATTTCTCACTTCCACTGTATAGTCATAAGGGATTTGATTTAGGTCATACCTGAATGTTCTAGTGGTTTTTCCTACTTTCTTCGGTTTAAGTCTGAATTTGGCAATAAGGAGTTCATGATCTGAGCCACATAAGCTCCCGGTCTTGTTTTTGCTGACTGTATAGAGCTTCTCCATTTTTGGCTGCAAAGAATATAATCAGTCTGATTTCGGTGTTGACCAGCTGGTGATGTCCATGTGTAGCGTCTTCTCTTGTGTTGTTGCAAGAGGGTGTTTGCTATGACCAGTGCGTTCTCTTGGCAAAACTCTATTAGCCTTTGCCCTACTTCATTCCGTACTCCAAGGTCAAATTTGCCTGTTACTCCAGGTGTTTCTTGACTTCCCACTTTTTCATTCTAGTCCCCTATAATGAAAAGGATAGTTATAGATAAAGAAATCACTAAGGTTAAAACAGAATTATCAATAGCAGCCCAATGTATTCAAATTACAATGTACACAATTAACTAATTGTCTTGATGGACTTCTGTTTTAAATATAAAGACTGTGTCCCTGTTCACAAACTGATTTGCCTGAAATGAAACCAGTAAACCAAAGTTTTCATTAAAATACAACACATGCAGTGTATTAATATGTTCTTCCATATGACAGCCAAGATTTCATATCCTTCTGTAAATTCCATTTATTCCATTTGCATTTTATTTGATTACCTTTTGTGACATTTTAGTAAGCAGAATAATGGCTCTCCAAAGATGTCCACATATTAATCTGTTAGGAATCTGTTAGGTTATATAGCAAAGGCAAATTAAGTTTACAAATGGAATTACGATTGCTAATCATGTCACTTTAAAATAGAGAAGTTTTTCTTAATTACCCAAATGAGCCCAATGTAATCACAAGGGTCCTTAAAACTGAAAGAGGGAGGCAGAAGAGAAGAGTTACATGACATCATGTGAGAAGGACTCAAGCTACCTTTGGTGGCTTAGTGGATGGAAGAAGATCAAGCACCAAGGGATATGGGCAGCCTCTATAAGCTGGAAAAAGAAAGGAAATAAATTGTTGCCTAGGGCCTCAGTGAAGGACACAGCCTTAGCAACACCTTACTATTAGTTCTGTAAGATCCATGTTAGACTTCTGACATCTCAAACTATAAGATAAATATGTTGTCTTAAACCACTCAGTTTTTGATAACTTGTTGTAATAGCAAGAAAAACTAAAATAGGCAATTTCTACTTCTTGTCATTCATTTGTACATGCCTATCTCTCATACTAGATTAACTCTTTGGATATTACTCCATATATTCTTCAAAGTTGTGCTTTACATCCCCAACCCCAGCATGGACACATACACTGTTTAATAGAGTACCATTTTAAAATAGAAGAGCTATAAACTTTTGTTAGCTGATTGAAAGAATGAATAACACCAATCCAAATTGAACTTTTATCCCACTATTTGACCTGTAGAATTGTATAGATGCAGAGGAAGTTATACAAAGCAGAAAGAGAGACTCATTCATAGAGAACAAACATATGGATATTAAAGGGGAAAGGGGAGGGTGGGATAAATTGGGAGATTGGGATTGACATATATGCACTATTGATATTATGTATAAGACAGATCACTAATGAGAACTGTATAGCACAGGAAACTCTACTCAGTGCTCTGTGGTGACCTAAATGGTAAGAAAGTCCAAAAAAGGGCATATATGTACTATTATTGCTGATTCACTTTACTGTACAGTAGAAACTAACAAAACGTAGTAAGGCAATTATACTCCAATAAACATTTAAAAAAAAAAAGAAAAAAAGGGTATTCAGTCAGCTCATCCTCAAACTCCATCAATTAAATAAAATAACTATTTTTGAGATACTTATATGGAAACTGGATATGTTTTGAATAAAAAAGAAACAGAGTTTGAAGTCAAAAAACAAGGAAGAGAAGTAACAGTATAGAGTAGTATCTATGAGCTCAGACTCAAGAGTCAAATAGACTTAGGTTGAATCCTGGACCCATAATGTATTTATCAGCAATATGACTTTAGCCAAGTCACTTAATCTCACTGAACCTCAGTTTTCTCATCTGTCAAATATTGATAATGTTAGGACCTACTTCATATATTGTTTTGAGGATTTAATGACGGAGTGAATGTAAAAGACCTTGGCACGGAATGCATCAGTTCAGTCCAGTTGCTCAGTCGTGTCTGACTCTTTGAGACCCCATGGACTGCAGCATGCCAGGCTTCCCTGTCCATCAACAACTCCCAGATCTTGCTCAAACTCGTGTCCAACAAGTTGGTGATGTCATCCAACCTTCTCATCCTCTGTTATCCCTTTCTCCTCCTGCCTTCAATGTTTCCCAGCATCAGGGTCTTTTCCAATGAGTCAGTTCTTCACATCAGGTGGCCAAAGTATTGGAGCTTCAGCTTCAGCATCAATTCTTCTAATGAACATTCAGGACTGACTTCCTTTAGGATTGACTGGTTGGATCACCTTGCAGTCCAAGGGACTCTCAAGAGTCTTCTTCAACACCACAGTTCAAAAGCATCAATTCGTCATTGCTCAGCCTTCTTTATGGTCCAACTCTCACATCCATACATGATTATTGGAAAAACCATAGCTCTAACTAGATGGACCTTTGTTGGCAAAGTAATGTCTCTGCTTTTTAATATGTTGTCTAGTTTGGTCATAGCTTTTCTTCCAAGGAGCAAGCATCTTTCATGCCTGTAGTCACCATCTGCAGTGGCATGTTTAATCAATATTAGTCATGGGGCGGTGGCAAGAATATTGATCTTTAATTCAGAAAACCTGGGTTTTAGTCTTATGCTTTATCACTAATTTGTGATATAATGTTCAGCAACTCTTTCTGCCTTTCAATTTCTTCATCTGTCAAAATAGCCAGATAAATTAGACAAATAAATCTCTGTCTAGCTCCAAAATTATCTATCTTTGAGTATCTTATTACATTCCTAAGCCTATCAGGACCAAATTTCTAGAGTCTGACAGATCAGTAACCACAAAAGCCAATGAGGATCTTGATGCAAGTTGAAACTTGACCTATCTAATAAAGATACATGATGGAATACTATTCCTCTTTGAAAAAGAAGGAAATCTTGCCATTTGCAACAATATGGATGGACCTAGAGGGCACTGTACCAAGTGAAATAAGTCAGACAAGACAAATACTGCATGATACCACTTATATGTGGAATCTAAAAAAAGCCAAACTCAAAGAAACAGAGACTAGTGCAGTGGTTACTAGGAGCTGGAAAGTGGGAAAAATGGTGAGATGTTGGTCAAAGAGTACAAACTTATTAGAAGATGAATAAGTTCCAGGAATCTTATACACAGCATGGTGACTATAATGAACATTATTGCAATATATATTTGAAAATTGCTAAGAGAGTAGACCTTAAATATTCTTACCACAAAAAGGAAATTATGTGACCTGATGGAGATATTAGTTAACTCTATGGTGGTAATTGTATTACAATATAAAAGTGTATCAAATCAATACATTGTGTGTCTTAAACTTGTGCATACAAGCTAAATCACTTCAGTCATGTCCAACTCTTTGCAACACCATGGACCATACCTGCCAAGCTCCTCTGTCTAGGGGGTTCTCTAGGCAAAAATACTGAAGTGGGTTGCCATTTCCCCCCCCTCAAGATCTTAAACTTACACAGAGTTATATGTCAATAAAGCTGAAAAAATAAAACTAATCAATTTCTCATTATTTAGTGCTAACTATATCCCAAGTTGTATGTGGAACTCAGAAGTACACTATATTAATTTAAGTGCACTATAAGCAGAAGTACCCCGGGAGTACTATTTTAAAGACAGAAGGCAAAAATCTTTCTTGATTTTCTTTCTTGAGGGGGAAAAGGCAAAAGTGAAGAAAAAGTGTGTTCTGTGAGAGAGAGAGAGAGAGAAACCTACTGTCACAACCTCTGTTTAAGTTTCAATTTCCCCCAAGGTTGTTTCCTTTTCAAGTTTGAAGAAGTTGTTTTATGTCTGGGCAGATTTGTGCTGAATAAACATTGTTCTCCCCAGAGAAGGGCCCTATGTCAAATGGCATTGAGAAGAAGTTGCCCTGCCTTTATGCTCAAGCTTTCCCAAAGCTCATGCATTGCTCAAAACTCAAACATTAGTTTAAATAAATATAGAGGAAAGGGCACCTTAGGGCAACTTCACAGCAACTCTGACCATTCATGACCCTCAAGGCACATCAATTGAATTGCAAGGCAGGATACAGTCTTTGAGCCACATGCCCAGAGCAGTTGCTGGGGATGGGAAGGTCAGGAGTTCTGAGCTGTGCAGGGGGCAATAGCCTGGCAGATATCAACAATTAGCACTTCCCTGGCAACTTAGTATCTGCTTGTTAAAGGATCACCTACTGAGTCAAAGAAAATATCTGACTTAAACTTTATGCTAAATAAAGACAAATACTTGGAATGGCTTTAAATGATGGCAGGAGTATTTTAGTGGAACTAGACTGTGTTTGTACTAAAAGAACAGTTTAATCCTATGAATATGACCTCCTGTCTATTTACCTCTGAGGTTTTCAGTAATTTTATCTTTCAAATGCATGCATTAGGATCATGAGCCACCACCATCAGTAACAGTGACTTGTGTGTGTGTTAGTCGCTCAGCTGTGTCCAACTCTGTGGCCCCATGGACTGTGGCCTGCCAGACTCCTCTGTCCATGGAATTCTCCAGGCAAGAATACTGGAATGGGTTGCCATTTACTTCTCCAAACAGTGACCTACTAAAGGGAATTATTTTTAGTTAGGAGTAGGGAGGTATGGGAGATGTACTTCCAAATATCTGAAGGTCAAGCCATCAATGATTTGAAACAAATCTACAATGACTCTTGGAATCACTGACTTGATTTATTTTTCCTGACTCTATCACAGCTTTTCTACCATAGCTGGAACAGATAGAGAATACATATTCTTTCTGGATGGAATTGATAGATGAATAATATGTCAGTCTGCCCCCTCCTATTTTAAATGAGGCAAAGATATTGAGTTTTGGTGGAGAAAATATTTATAAAAAATTAATTGCTGTAGTGCTTAATTGATGGAGGGCTTCCCAGGTGCTTCAGTGGTAAAGAATCTGCCTGCCAGTGCAGGATACCTGGGTTTGATCCCTGAGTCAAGAAGATCCCCTGGAGAAGGAAATGGCAACCCACTTTAGTATTCTTGACTGGAAAATTCCACGAATATAGGAGCCTGGTGGCTGCAGTCCATGGGATTTCAAAGTGTTCAACACGAGTGAGCATACACATGCACACACTTAGTTGGTGGAGGTTGTAACAGACTGAAGTGAAAACAAGACTTTTCATGGACATTAATGTGTTATTTAATTTAAACTATGTCTGGACTGTCTTTCCTAAGATAATGTTAAGTAGAGAAATCACTCATAGTAATGTTGGTTGGAATCTTGAGGAAAATAATGTATCTGTCTTCATTAACTTCTGCTGAAGCCTACCCTGTCTGTTGTCCAATACCAGTGTAAAGACAGGAGTAAAGAGAAGGGTCCTGAGGCCAGTTTTGTGCTTGTTGTTTAACCTTCTATTAAGGAATAAAGCCTGCCCTTACACATTTCCAGACAATTCTTCAAAAGTGACTATCCTTAGGAAAGGAGGTTCAGATATGTTAAATTCATACTAATATTTAAATCACAGAGGTTTCTTTTTTTTTAATTTATTTTTATTAGTTGGAGGGTAATTACTTTACAATATTGTAGTGGTTTTTGTCATACATTGACATGAATCAGCCATGGATTTACATGTATTCCCCATCCCGATCCTCCCTCCCACCTTCCTTTTGGACTCTGTGGGAGAAGGCGAGGGTGGGATGTTTCGAGAGAACAGCATGTATATTATCTATAGTGAAACAGATCACCAGCCCAGGTGGGATGCATGAGACAAGTGCTCGGGCCTGGTGCACTGGGAAGATCACAGAGGTTTCTTTGCAGCAAGATTTGTTTAGCGAGACATACTGGGTGCATAAAATCAGGCTGGAAAAGAAACTCCTCTGAAATAGGGTACACAAAAAGAGGAAGCTTAGGGCAAAGGAGACACATTATATCTAATGCTGGTCCTATTTGAGTTTCCAGATTTGGAGGATTAAAGATGATATTAAATAATCGTATTTATTATATATGTTTCCTGAATGATTACCTAAACAGGGGATTCTTAACTTAGTAATCCTAGAAATGAAACCTTCACAATATATGGAACTTTATATTCATTAAGTAGTCAGTAAAAAATGTGCATCATAATTCAAAATTAGGAAGTCTCTGAAGTTAACTCAGAGATAGTCCTTTCCAAGAAATAGTAAGGCTTATGGTGTTTCCAGAACTCAGCAATGTCTGGATTCATTCTGTGTTCAATTTATGAAATCTTGAAGCTAGTCAACTACTTTGGCTAGACTTGGAGAATCTCCTTTCATGATTACAAGAAATCTTTAAGGATATTAACAAGATCCCTGGCGCTCCTTCGTCCTAATTTGCTTAGTAAGGACCTCCATTTTCTTCTTCCATGTGAAGACTGTTCCCAAATCTTTCTGAAGATCTTCAATTCCCTCAGAACAACAGAGAACCTAAGTTTCCTGCAAGACAGTGGTTCTCAACCTAGGGTGCTTTTGTTCCCTAGGTGCATTTGCCAATATTTGGAGACATTTTAGGGTGTTACAGCTGGGGGAGGTTACTACTAGCATTGAGTGACTGCAGGCCAATGAAGCCATTAAACATTCTATGATGCAGAAGACAGCCACCTATAAGAGAAAATTATCTGGCACTGAAAATTAATAATGTTGCTGAGACAGTGAAATCTTGCTTTAGGGAGATTCTTCTTTTCCTTGGGGTGTGCATGCAGTCTTGGCTAGGGCTGGACTTTCAATCTTGTCCCTTCAGCTTCTCTTTCCTCAGATTTTGAATCTTGCTCAAAATGACACAAGGACAGAAAACAAGATGCAGCACAGCAAGACAAAGCAAATTAAAAAAACACAGAAAACCAGTTGGAGTGAATTCAGTCCAGTAATGGAATCGAGATAAAATTGTGGTGTAGTTCCTTTCTGCCTGTACATCTAGACCTGGCCTGATTTCTTTCTTGTTTCTAAACTTAGTCCCCCAGACATCCTGTCCATCCTTGAAACATCCTTCTGATAAATTCCCTTTTTGCTTAAATTAACAAGAGTGTGTTTCTGTTCCTTGTAACCTAAGAACCCTATGAGAAGCACCCATTTTTACAGAAAGAATTCAATAGGAAAATTAATTTGAAGATTGTGTTTATTTGTTCCACAGTGTCAGACACTATCTTAACTGTTGAGTTATGCGAGACATGATTCTTGTCATCTAGGAACTTCAAAATCTCATTAGGGAGACTAGAAATAACCATATAAAATGATGTTGAATTTGTTTTTAAAGCAACATATGCAGAGAACCAAATGAATGGTTCAAAGAAAGAGTTTTTACTTTCTTTAGGATTTCAGAAAGAAATTTACTTGCTTTAGGATTTCAGAGAGAGGAAAGGTTTGTTTAGGCTTTTATTAGGGAAGGCTTTCTATAGGATGTAGGGTTTCAACTGACTTTTGGAAGATAGATAGGACTTGGGATGGTGAAGAGGAAGGTCTTCAAAAGGCATTGCCAGCATGGTGAAGTCAGACATAACTCAGTTCAGATCCCTCTTGTACAAGTCAAGAGCTCCTTGAGTTTGAGAAAGTTATTTGTAAAATGTAATATAAAATGTCTTAAAAAAGGCTGAGCACATGGCAGATACTAAATAAATTGTAATTATGGTAACTATTATAATTTGTCTCCAAGCTTAGATACAGAGTTGCAATGTGTAAATCAGGCAAGTAACTTGGCCAAACAAAGTACAGATAAAGTAAAGGAGTGCGTAAGAATGCAGGAAGAGGTTTTGTTTTGTTTTGTTTTTTTTAAGGCTGTATCATGGCTGCCTTTATATTCACCTGATAAGTTCAGATTCTATCCTCTTATAAATGTAGGGAATATTGGGAGATTTTTTATGGTTAAATGTTGTGGTGAAACTAATGATTTTGGAATATGATTTCAGTGCTGATATTGGATGGATTTGGAGGGATACATTTTGTTGAGCTAAACATACACATTTCATAATGTCTTCATTCATAAAAATTAAATAGTCACTTCGTGATTCTAGTGGGTTCATACTTAGTGTCCTTTGCATCCAACTGTCCTATTCCCTCCTGCTTGGCTCGCTGGCAAGTCTAATTAGAGACACATTAACAAAAGAAGACAATGAAACTTATAATAACTGTATGTAACTCTTAGGCAATATAGTCCAATAAATTGATTTATTCAATCTAACAATTGATTCTACTGATTTCTCACACTAAGTTCACAGAAATGTATCCATCATTTCAGTCAAATCAATTGTTCTGGTTGCACAGGTATATACAACTGTTGCCTGCAATAGGAAAGGAAGAGGTAATTTGGACATTCTCCTCAGAAAAGTTAGTATCAAACATATAAAACTTAGCTTTAGGAAGAAACAAGTGGTAACAGTCATAGCTTCAGTAGCACATTAAGACTAATACCATGGTATACTCTGTACAGCAATTATATTTAAGGATAATTAAACATGAGCAGCTACAGAGGGAAATGCAGGAAGAAATTCTGGACTTAAATGTTAGTACCAAACTGCATCCCTTGCTCCCATTCTTTCCATCAAAACATGAAGCTTAAGCAGCAAATTCAAAGACTAGCTCAGACCTCAATTAGTCTAGAAGTCCAAGATAAGTTTTCTAATAAAACTGTGAATCTCCACTGTGTGGTTCATGGAGCCTGGTATTGACAGTTCTCCCCTTCATTTCCCAAACAGTAATTGTGATTTTCAGATGAGGTTTTAAAAAAAGAAGAAGAAAGAAATGAGCTTGCCTGTTCATGGCATCTGCTCTAGCTAATCTGCAAATACTGTAATTATGCTGGACGCTGATAGATTTGTCTGTGGGCTTCTGGTCAGGATCCAGATGAACTGCTGAAGTTGCTGCTTTATCATCACAAATGTTCTGCACTTCTTGGCAATTCCCAGGCCTAGACATGATATTGGAATTTAATGAGGTTCCACGCCCATACATCCCACTGGGATGTGTTAGGATAAGTGCAAGTTCATTTCCTTTCATTCATGGGTTTGGGGAAAAAATGTATATGCATGAAATGTTCTCTAGAAACTGTGTTTCATCTGACTGTTTGCCACTGTCACTGGCCTGGGAACCTTGCGTAGTTGATTAGTCTGTAGTCAAAGAGGCTAAAATCATTGATTCAGTACTTAGCATTTTTTACCTGTTTCCTGCCTACAATTTATGTCTATCTTCCTTTCCATTCTGCATATAGGAGATTTTGATCACAAGGGGGCACCAAATGAGATACCATAAGCTTCATTTAGCTTCATCTCTAAGGTGGCCATAATTCTATCTTCCTTACCTTCCAAGTCATTGTGTAGATCACATGAGCTAATGTATATGAAAGCACATAACTGAAAATTATGAACCACCTGTGAATGTAAGGCACCTAAAATTATCATGAATATTAATAAATGTTAGTAGTTGACACTTAACAATCATAAAATCAGAGTAAATATATCCATAGTCCATGGCAAATTTTAGAATGGGGGGCAACCATGACTCCAAATTTGTATCCTAATGAAAGTAAGCCAACATACTCAACTTTGAGCATGAAATACATTACCTCAAGTTACTTCCCACCTACCACATTCCAAATAATACATTTGGTGGCAAGACATATTTGAAAATAATACTAAGAACAGTCTCCAGCAATCAAGGTATCTATAATCTAGATGTGTAAGGCAGATTGACAATAATTATACCAAATAACCAAAATTATTCCTTTATAAATAAAATGCAGGTGGCAGGACTTTATTTAATTTTAATTTTATTCATGCTTTTAATACACAATATATTCACGTTGTTCGAAATGTACAAAAGGTATACAGTGAAAATTAACCTATCCACCACTATTCCTCAGCCACCTAGTTCTTCTCCTCAGAGGAAATCACTGTTATGAATTTCACATGTATCCATTCAGAAATATTCCATGCTTATACCAATTTATAAATGCATAGCACATGTGCATGCACACATATATTTTTCACAAAAAGGATAGTATTATTATGCACACTGCTTAGAACCTTGTTTCTTTCATTGAATAGTGTATCTTAGAGATATTTCATGATAGACATACTGATTTACCTCATTTTTTTAAGTAGATGTATCATAATATATCACTATATAGAAGTAACATAATATTATTAACCAGACTCCTACTGATGGATATTTTGGTAATACTCAACATTTTGCTATTTCAAACAATAGCAAACAACAAAAGTGAACATCTATTGTGACTGGGTTTTGTATACAAATATTTAAATTTTGTCTAAAGCATATTCTTTGTATTTCAAATATTTACACATAAGGGTATTAAAAATAACTGGAATATTGAAAAAATGAAGACTATAGATATTAAATTTGTATGTCTGCCTATATTATGCTACAATCAGCTTAGTTAGAAAAATAGATCACTTAATTCTGTAAGGACAAGATGCATTACAGGTCATCAACAAAGATTTATTGGAAAAATGAGAACAATTCACTAAAATTTTCCTGAATAGTTTGGATATCAGGAAGATAAAATTAATGTTATGTAAAGCTCTTTTTCGGTGCCTTTGTTTGTTATCCACAATTTTTTGTGTGTATATCGCCAAGTTTGTGCATTTCCCTAACCTTACCTGGGCTTCCCAGGTGACTCAGTGGAAAAGAGTCTGCCTGCAATGCAGGAGACCCAGGTTTGATCTCTAGGTAGAGAAGATTCCATGCAGAAGGAAATGGCAACCCACTCCAGTATTCTTACCCAGAGAATCCCATGGACAGAGGAGCCTGGCAGGCTACGGTCCATAGGGTCACAAAGAGTCGGACACAACTGAAGCGACTTAGCACACAACCTTACCTATCGTGTGCCCAACTCTTGTCTCTCTTTTCATTTAAATATCTTTGCAAATATGAGATGAACTTATCTAATGTCAGCAAGAATTCCTAACCAATCAATTAACAATGCTTTAATGATTATCTCTTACATGCCTAGCCCTACTCTAGGTCGCTTGTGAATTACAAAGAAGTATAAAACATTTCCCCTAGGTAGGTAAGAGTCTAGCTGGATAGTTGAAGTAAGGCATAAATACAGAGATAATTAAAAGGAACTCAAGATATAAATATTAGCATCACATAAATTTTGTCATAAAGCATTTTATATCTATGTGCCAAGTCCTTGCATTTCTTTCTTCTAGGTGACTCTCAAATTTTCCTCATTTAAAAAAAAAAAAAAAAAACATTTCTCTAGACTTCAATATTCTGACTCCTTATCCCCTCACTGCAGCATTGTTACTGAATCCTCTTAAGCTGTTTTTCCCCCCAGACCTTTGTACATATCAAGCCATTTGTCTTTAGATAGCACTAAAGATAGATAATCTTTTAGATAGTCTTTTGTTGCTATTTTTCCAAAACTCTACAGTGGTCTTCTAGCCTACTATATCATGTCCAGATTGCTCTGCATATGTCTCAAGATCCTCTAGAAGTGAGCTCAATTATATCGTGTTATTTCCAATTAATTCACGTCATGAACAACTTATTTTTACCCCACCCCACTCAACTCCTTCTTACCAGATTGTTCAACTTTAATCCCAGTGTGCTTGCTAAGTGAAAGTTGCTCAGTCCTGTCCGATTTTTTGTGACCCCATGCGCTATAAAGTCCATGGAATTCTCCAGGCCAGAATACTGGAGTGGGCAGCCATTCCCTTCTGCAGGGGATCTTCCCAACCCAGCGATTAAACCCAGGTCTCCCACATTGCAGGCAGATTCTTTATCAGCTGAAACATCAGGGAAGCCCTCTAATCCTTGACTTATGTTATTAATTTTCCCTGTGTTTCTCATTCATTACTCTGCCTTTCCAAATCTTTTCCACTTCTTATGGTCTGTGTGGAGACTCATTTCCTTCATAAAACTTTGCCCAACCTGACAACAAATTTTGACCTGTCCTTTCTCCATTCCTTTACCCCGTATAGCTTTAATTTCTTTATCTGGCTGTCATGGGTCTTAGTTGAAGCCTGTTGGATGTTCACTATGCATTACAGCACGCAGAATCTTCAGTTGCTGCGTATGAGCTCTTAGCTGAGGCACATGGGATCTAGTTCTCTGTCCAAGAATGGAACCCGGTCCTCCTGAATTGGGAGCAAGAAGTTTTAGCCACTAGATCACCAGGGAAATCCCTCCACATTATAGTTTTATAACTCAAATGGTACAATGTTTTATTAAATTGTCTTCTTTGTTCTTTAATATCTTTAGTTCATGTGCTACTTCTGTGTTCATACTCCTAGGTTATACATTGAATGCAAAGATGAAAATTTTACTTCTTTTCCCTTAACGCTTAGCACAGGACTTAGTGGGAAAAATATATTTGTTCAGTGTTTTTGATCAATTATCAATTATACTAATGAAGTTACCAGTGTCTTTTGTTATATTGTTTTAGAGATTGAGATGGAGAGTGAGGGATGGTTCAGAGGTGCAGAAGTTTCAGTCCACCAAAAATGTTCATTAGGATTCATGTCACTAAGAATATTTTACGTGGGTCTGAAGATTTAATGTTTATATGATTATACTTTTAAAAAATCTCTATTTCTTGACACTCACAAGCTAATAAAACCATTCAAAGTAGATATTCATTTGATCTTGTTGGAAAGTGTAGCTTTCAAAGTAAGTAGCCAATTTACAGTGAATCAACAGCACTCTAAATGTGCTAGGAAATGGATATTGTATGGATAGAGTAACAACTCATGTAGGAACACTGTCTGATAAATGTTTACATGCTATCAAGTTTACAGACATTAAATACCATACAGGGTAGAATCTTTCTCATCCTGTAATTTATTTCATTTTCTCTTCTAGCTTTACTCACAGACAAACCTCCCAAGCCATTGTTCCCCATGGAGAATCAGCCAAGTGTTATAGATGTCCAGCTGGGTAAGTCTCCTTCAGGAAATAATAGATCTTAAACTTGCTCTCTGTTAACAGATGGAGAAAATTTCATGAATCAGGAAAGGTTTACTGCTACTGTTATTTCATGCAAATCAATTTGCATCTGCTCATTTATAACCCTGGAGTTCAGTGCAATAGCAGTTTAAGGAAATGAGTTTTTATTGCATCAAAGAATGGTAATACTAATTGGTTACACTGGGTATTTACTGCGCTATAGGACAGAGCTTTTTGACTCTGTGATTGATAGATTCCTGGGTGTCATGCATTGGTGATTGGTACAGAAAACTTTTCATGCTTGTCCATTCAAAATTTTTATTCAGAGGGCATTAACTCCTGGAGAACAAGCCCTTTTTCAAGATAAAACAGCCCCTCAGTACAACCTTTAGAATGATTTGATAATATTATTTCCAGTGGCACAATTCAGGACTATTTAAAACTTAAAAACTTGTTTTTAGGTTGAGATCCTGCATATTTATAAATAATATGGTGTAACAAAAAGAAACAAGTTGATTTATAGTTGCTACTGTCTTTTTACAGACTGAAATAAAGACACAAGGTATTGAGCCTCTTTTTGAGTCTCTTACCACTAATCCTTATATTCCAAGAACTTTAAGCTTAAAACTCAGAGACCTGCTAGTGTCTCTTTCAAACCATGTCCATTAAACTACATTCTTTAACATCTGTGAGCTTTTGTCTATCTTGGGTTTTGTTCTATTGTTCACTTCAGATAATTTCTTTAATACTAAACAAGATAACTAGGTAAATATGCTGGCAAAGTTATTAGTTATACTTTGGGTATGTGACATTGAAATATGTGACCACAGTGGTACCTACCAATTATATAGCCAGGGAAGATGAATTGGCCCCAATATTTCACTCACTTTGGAAGTTTTTGACTCAAACTTTGATCTTTCCAATCCAATTTTTATTTTTATAGGCTCGTTTATATCTTGAAAATATGTGCGAGATTCCTCTAACCTATTCTTAAGAGCTTGTTCATTTTTATAAAATGAAACATAGCACATTATAGTTAATGCAGCCTAGCCATATGAGTAGCAGAGTTAAATATTTTAAAGAAAAAACAAAATAATAAACATGTTGTCAAGAGTGGGCTGTGAAAATGCTGAATATTCTGTAGATAATGTCAAAGTATTAGACTATCTCTCTACCATCTGAATATTACTTTGCAGAGTCTTCCACATTTTGTTAAAGCCGAATCTAGATGTGTGGACACACTCTTTCAGTAAGTTTTATTTACATCTGCCCATCCATACTGGAATAAAATACCTCAAGAGTATTTGGTGGTTTGCCAGGGGTTACATGAAACCATAAAATGATCTTGTATCATTTGTTGAAGATTCAAATGGATAAGTTATTTTTATATGAAAACATGAAATAAGGAGTAGAAAGCAAAATTCACACAACCATTTCAAATAAAACATGACTAAATTTTGTGTTTGTGGCCTCTAGGGAGATGCTTCTTCATTTTCCTCTGCCATTAAGCAAACTTCAACAGAAAAGTTTGAGGAATGTTGCTCTAAAGTAAGGAGGGAAACTTTTGTAGGGAGTAAATTTCATCATTCAGACTCACTGGGTGTCACACTTGTCTGTGCTATTCAGGACATCCCTAAGATGTGTGCTTATATATATATATATATATATACACACACACACACATATACACATATATATACATATACATATATATACATATTTATTTATTCTAACTTAGATATATATGCCAAAATAACTCAACAATATAACCCTGTGAAAGCACTAGAGTAATTTGCTTCCAATTTACTTTAGATGCAAGGCTGAACTTTTCAGTTTTTATATTGTTACATAATTTGGAAACAACTTTATTGACAGAAAAGTGGAAACCTGCCCATTTTTCATTCCAGAAAGGCTGTTTCTCCAAGATGCTAGCTAAATCAACCATGTAATTCAGAGAAAGAAAAACAAAATCAGTTAAACAAAATCTTTGGCATTGCAAGGAGCACATGACTGGTTAATTTTAAGTGATTTTAACTTTTCCACAGATTTATTTAGTACTGTTTATTCACAACTGGAAATCATTTTGTATTGTAATTTACTCATGCTTCAATCGTAAGGTGATGTTAGGAGCTCTTTAAATGTCAGAGAACTCTTCAGTGTTGGTGGGGGCTCTGTAGTCAGAATGATGAGGGCTTAGAAATCCTAAGCATAAAATTGAGCTAGAGAAAGATAACTGGGGTGATTGGACATCCTTCTGTATATCTTGAAAAGTTTTAGAATTCAGTAAGGTCTCAAAACCTCTAGAAATTATTTTACTCCATTTTTTAAAAATTTACCAAGCACATGCAGCTTCAGATATCCTTAAAACTAGAATTGAAATGAGAACTACCCAAAATATAACAATCTGAACTAAATGGCTAAGGACATTACCAAGTTCAGATTTGCCAAATCCCAATATTTAAAATTTTTGAGATAACGTTATAGTGGATTAAAGCTAGCCCCAGATTTTTTCTTCTATCCCTACCATTTAAATGTAGTTTCTCATTCCACTCCCCTTGAATCTGGTTGGTCTGGGAAATACTTGGACAATAGAGTATGGAAGGAATAATATTTGAGGATATTGGAGGCTGGGCCAAAAGCAATCTCATAACTTCACTTTGGGTCTCTTAGTCTGATCTGAAATTACCATGCTGTGAGAAACCCAAGCCACATGTAGAGGCCCTAGAGAATGAGATACCATTTGATGAAAGAAAGGCTAACAAAGAACCAAGGAACCAGACATGTGAGTGAATGAGTGTGAATCCATGTTGGAAGTGAATCCTCCAGTCCCAGATGCCCTGACTTTTAAGTTCAGAGATAAACCTTTGAACTGAACTCTTCTTAGATTTCTGACCCTCAAAATCATAAACAAACAAAAAAGTTTATCATTAGCAACTAAGCTAGGTGTAGTTTGTCAAACAATAGATACACAGAGCCAACATTAATTAATTTTCTCCAGAATATTTTGAATTCTGTTTTCCCCATGAAGAAGAGTCTCATGCAGGCATTTTATGCCAAATTAGAAATATTGTAGGAGCTATTTAAGTATCAATTTCAAGACTGTTTTAAAAACATGACCTGGAATTATTATTTACTTTGTGTGTTTTTTTTTTTTTTGAGGATTACAATCAGTTTTCAATTCTGCATATTTGTAAAGGCAAGCCAGTAAATGAAAATTTGGGGTTGAAATGCATACTTTTTATTGCATGGAGTTGGCATCAGTACAGATATTTTGTTGTGTCTCTAGAGGAAAATAGACATCTTGACTTTCTCTCTCCTATAGTGTAATCCATTAGTCATCCACAAGATTCTAGAAATTTACATACTTTTTGCTGACATAGTGATGACAGTTTGGTTGTTGCTAAATTGTGTTCACATTGTGATGCTGAAAGAAGATTAATCTTAACCAAATAACTATATATTTTGAGATGATAAACATGTTCTTAACAAAATAATATTAAAACTTTTGTTTTCACAAAGCAAGCCTATTCAGTTAAAGCTGCTTGTGGCAATGTATGAAATATAAAGACAAAAGCAATACATAAAAAACACACACAAATCCAATTTGGTCCTATAATCTTCCACTTATTTTCTCTCTCTAAAGGTAAATTTAGCTTTTAATTTGATGAATAAACCTTTGCTATACCAGGGTTAATTAGGTTTCTGGCAGTTGAAAAGGAATCTATTTTCAATGGTTTTATAAGAAAAAATAACACTATCACAGTATATTAATTTATATTATGCTTTAATATCAAATTATTAAAACATCATAGAGGCATCTGCCCCACTTGAAGTGTGTTGATGCTAGGTAGACCTTTCTTTTGGATACAGCTTTTTTTTTTTTTTTTAAAGAATCCAAATGCATGCTTTACAAACTGTAACAGAGTCCTAGAAATTTTGAAAAAGCCATGAATGCATGTGGATGGAAAGATTTGAGATGTGACATTTAATTTCAATTAAGGGTGAATTTGGAAATGTACTCTGTTCTTCTCATTGATGATGATAGCTATTTTTCCTGGAAGTTTCCTAAGACTTAAATTACCAGTCAGTGTTATGCATAAAATAGATATAAACACTGTTTATTCTCTCTTTTGTGTTAAAGACTTAAAACCTTGGGGTCTAAATTATATAAGAAAAACTCAGACGAGTGGAATAATTACAAGCTAATTGAATACCAGATGAATCTGATCCAATACCAAAGATTCTCTTTATTTCTCATCTATCTCATTCAGGATTTATTTTATTTTTACAGGCTGTGTAAATTCATCTTTAATGACTGTGTTTTGTACTACAGGCTCAAACTTTCTCTGTGTGTATAAGGAGTTTTAATCGTCATCAAAAATCAATTTCACCAGCATATCAGTTTCTACTGAAAATTATATTAAGTCCCCTAAGAGACCACTGTATACTACAAGAGAATAAGGGAAAAGATAGTATTTAATGCAATACTTAGGACTACAAGGAAAAAATAAATAACTAATTGAACCCTGAATTAAGAAGTTAGCTGTTCAGTCAAATCTTCCTTTTTTTTTTTTTTTTTTTAACTCAATTACCTTAAAACGTTTTTCAAGTTCTTAATGGATCCCAAATACTGTGTTAGATCCTAGGAATATAGAGGTGAATAAAACCAGGGCCTTGGCCTTAAGGTGTTTCTAAGTCTAGTGGGGAAGAGAGATGTGTAAGTAGAATTGCAATGCAATATGATAACAGCTTGGGCATCCCAGGTGGCACTAGTGGTAAGGAACCCGCCTGCCAATGCAGGGGCCACAGGAGACATGGGTTTGATCCCTGGGTTGGGAAGATCCTTTGGAGGAGGGCATGACAACCCACTCCAGTATTCTTGACTGGAGACTCCCATAGACAAAGGGGCCTGGCGGACTACAGTCCATAGGACTGCAAAGAGATGGACAGGACTAAATCAACTTAGTACACATACACACATGATAATGGCCAAAACAGAGATGGGAAAAGAGAAGAGTGATTTCTTTGTGGCAGGACCTCATAAATTAACAATTCCATACTCTTTGAGGTTCACCCAATATAATGACAAAATGTTGTAGCCTCATTCCAAGTACTAAATTGTTTTAAAATAATCAAAAATTGCCAGGATATAATATATTATAATCCTAATTTATCCACCATTTCTTCAGTATGGTAAATACTGAAGATGGAAACTTAGGATCTCCCTGAGCCTCTTCAGTTTAGCAAAATTAGTCAACTACTTCTAAAGTTGTCATAGAACAAATAATCCAAAGCAGGTCACCAACCAACTGAGCTAAAATGTCAAGCCACAATTAATATCAATATAAATAGCAATATATGAGTATTCCATTAGCTGGAATCATATATATGCATCATGAATCACATTATATGCATATATATAATGCTGGTAGCAAGGGATTGCTTTAAATTACTTTAGTTTTTGTATATTACTGTGCTTTTTAACTTCAAATAACTCCTTGAAAACCTTCATTTAATCTTGAATAAGTAAAGACTTTGGAGAGGAAAAAGAAGGGTATCATGAGTTCACTTAGCATTCTTGGCACACACAATTGGAGCTGGTTCATGGCAGCATTCACTGTTCCTTGTAGATATTCTAGGGTTAGTGAGCTGTTTCCAAAATATCTATTTTTTACAGGATAACATGTACAAGCTTAGCCTGAGATATCCCAAACTGCAAGCCATTCTATTCCGCAGATTGTACAATGTTTGCATTATTTACAGCTTTGGAAATTCTGGGCCAGCTTTTTCCATAAGAGTTGGCTGTCATATTAATGCTTGAGACTGACACTGGTTTACTTACTTTAAATTTATATAACTTAATCATACTTGTTTTGAGCCACTTGATAATGAAAAGAAAAATGTTAACACTTTACTTAAGATTTATCTTTAATATAACAAGTTAATTATGAACACCTTAGGAATAACATAATTGTTGACCAGAACTCTATTCCATATATTGCTATTTTAGGGCATTGCTGAAGCTTATGCCTCATTGACATATTAATATAAACTGTGGGGTGTTTCATCATACTTTTATTAATGCCAATATCATGATTTTATGCATATTAAAACTTATTTGAGAATTTACTATGTATAGACACTATAATACACATTTGTACATACACTGTTTTATTTATTCCTCACAAGAGCCCAAAGTAGTAATAGGTATTATTGAACCATTTTGCAGGTGAAGAAACTCAGTTTCTTCAGATAAAACAACTTTCCTGAGGCTACATATTTAGTAAGCAGTAAAAATGGGATTTCAATCAGATTTGTCTGATTGCAGTTTATTACTTTTTTATAGCATACTGAGTATGGTAACTTTATCTAAGGCCCCAAATTATATCCTCAAAAAAGCTATCAGGGTAATAGAGACATTTTAGTAATATAATAACAACTATAGCAATTGTATTATATGTATTATAACTGCACATGAAGTAGAGATTATTTAGTAATAGTTCTACTAGTAATAGATATTATTGTTATAATAATACTTAGTAGTATTATTTTAATAATAACTCTACTACTCTTACTAGTTTTTATTGCCAGTAGTATTAAGTAGCAGTAAAAAGTGAAAGTTGCTTAGTAGTGTCTGACTCTTTACAACCCCATGGACTGTATGGAATACTCCTGGCCAGAATACTGGAGTGGGTAGGTGTTCCCTTCTCCAGGGGATATTCCCAACCCAGGGATCAAACCAAGGTCTCCCGCATTGCAGGAGGATTCTTTACCAGCTGAGCCACCAGGGAAGCCCAAGAATACTGGAGTGGGTAGCCTATCCCTTCTCCAGCAGATCTTCCCAACCCAGGAATCAAACTGGGGTCTCCTGAAATGCAGGTAAATTGTTTAAGAGCTGAGCTACCAGGTAATCCATAGTAGCAATAGAGCTATCATTTAGTGATTGCTTACCATGTACTGAGGCTTCCCTGGTGGCTCAGATGGTAAAGAATCTGCCTGCAATGCAGGAGACCCAGGTTCAATCCCTGGGTCAGAAATGTCCTCTGGAGAAGAGAATGGCTACCCACTACAGTATGCTTGCCTGGAGAATTCCATGGACAGAGGAGCCTGGTGGGCTACAGTCCATGGGATCGCAAAGAGTCAGACAGGACTGAGTGACTAACATTTCCACTTTTCACACTACTATATACTGACACTATATTAATACTTTATATGCATTATATCATTTAATCCTCCCAATAACTCTATGAGATAGATGCAACTATTTGTCCCACTTTTAAGAGAATCATTAAGATATTTTTCATATACCATAGAGCTGACTGACAAATCATATATTCCAATTATTTCTAATACATTCAGAGTTGTGCAACCCTCACCACAATCAATTTGAGAACATTTTAATATGCCCCCTGAAACTCCAAACCCATTAGCAGTCACTTCTTAGTCCCCTACCTTCACCCCCACCACCATCTCTAGGCAATCCACTAATAATTTTTCTTTATAAATTTGCTTATTCTGGACATTTAATATAAATGACTTTGTACAACATGTGGTCTTTTGTGGTTGGCTTCTTAACATATTGTTCTCAAGGTTCAAGCATGTTGTAGTTTATAACAGTACTTCACGCCTTTTTAACTGCCAAATAATATTCCATTCTATGGATATAATAAATATTATTTATCCATACATCAACTTAAGAACATTTTTCTTTTTTCCTTTGGCTATTATAAACAATTCTGCTATAAATAGTAGTGTACAATTTTTTTGTGTGTGTGGACATATGTTATTATTCCTCTTGAGTTATCATTTACACCTAGGAATAGAGCTGTCAGATCATTGGTCACTCTATATTTAACCTTTTAAGGAATTGCCATATTTTTTTTGCAAAGAAAATACACTATTTTACATTCTCAGTGGAAATACACAAGCATTCTAGTTTATCCACATCCTCACCAATGCTTGTTATTTTTCGTTTCTTTGATATAGTTATCCTAGCAGGTGTTTAGTGGTATCTCATTTTAGTTTTGATTTATACTTCCATAATGGTTAATTATGTTAAGCATCTTTTTATGTGTTTATTTGTCATTTGTATGTCTTTGGAGAAATGTCTGTGGCCCATTTTTAAAATGAGAAAATTTGGCTCAGAGATGTTACTAAGCAGTTTATAAATGGTGAGACCTAAGTTGACACTCTTAACACTTACCCATAATGTCCATTAATGTTAGTTGTTTACACAGTCTCCCGGGGGCTTAGTTTTGTTCTCTTATTAAAAAAAGGATTTTGGATAGAAGGCGAGTGATACTATATGAATAAGTTAAAAGAGTATCCAGTGTGAATTAATTCAGTGGGAAAATAGAAATGAGTTAAAAAGCATTATTTTGAATTTTTGACCATTGTAACACATGCCAAAGCATATTTTCAAATGGCAAAGTAATTCAGAAGCTACAGGCATACCTGAAACAGGCTATGAAACACAAGACAGTATAGAAAATCTTTCCAAAGGCATTTACACATAAATGACCAGAAAGCTGCATGTATGTTCCATCATCTGAACCAATACCAAGAAATTCATCTGTGTCACTCAGTGGTACTAAGGATAGATTAGAGACTAAAAAATACATTAGGAAACTCTCTGCTTTTGGAACTTATTAGGAATATGTATCAACTAAGGACACTATTCTCCAATAATGTGTTCTGTCTGTGTTAATATAAATGTCATCAGCTTTATAATACTTTTCAACAGTTTTGTCTTCTAACCCATTTTGAGTAGTGGCTAGTGTATCCCTTTTAAATATCTGAAAAGGGAAAAAATAAAGCTACATATTTTGACTATGTCTCAACATCCAACATGAACTGGGGGAAAAAGAATAATTTAGGTACTGCTTCCAACTCAAATAACATATTTTATATAAATACAGGTGGATTTCATATTATAGGTAAACTTGTAAAAAGTTGAAGGAAATATCATGTGGGTGGTTCACCTGTAAACACTTTTAAGTGTCTTCAGAATTGAAATGGAAGGGTGGTTTTTCATTATTTGAATAAGTCCCTTAATTATTTTCTACTCTTTATTTGTCCAGATGTGGCTTAAACTTTGGAATATCTTTTGATTCCTTGTGTGTGTGTGCTCAGTCATGTCCAACTTTTTGAGACCCCATGGACTCTAGCCCACTAAGCTCCTCTGTCCATGGAATTTTCAAAGCAAGATTACTGGAGCAGATTGCCATTTCCTACTCCAGGGGATCTTCCCAACCCAGGGATCAAACCTGCATCAGTTGCGTTTCCTGCACTGGCAGGCAGAATCTTTACCACTGCACCACCTGGCAAACCCTTAGAAACAGTTTTTTCCAGAAATCACATAGAGCTATCAGGAGTGGTATAAAAATATCTGGCTTTGTTAACAGGTACATGTGTTGCTGTTAATTGGAGAATATAAAAAACCTCTCTGCTTTCCTCCCCATCCTTTCCCTAATTATCTCCTGTACTGTTATAGTAGACAACCACAGATCATACTCAACACAAAATAAGGGACAGGCAAGAGGTCTGGAGGAAAATCTCAGAGGCTTCTGATGCCATAGCTGATAGTCTAGAGTCAAGGTAACAACCTGAAGGCTGGAAGCTTACAGGTGGTGAGAAAATAGGTCAGGTAAAAGAGTATGCCAATCTTGGGTTCTTAGCAAGGTGAGAAAGTGAGACTGAGAAGCCATCCAAAAATCAAGCAACAAATGGATACTGAAAAGTTAAAGACAGTGGCATGAGACCTGTAAGAATTGACACTGGATTTCCATATTGTTACTGGGCATGTGTTGTGTTCAGTCATTTAGTTGTGTCCTACTCTTTGTGACCCCATGGACTATAGCTTGCCAGCTCCTCTGTCCATGGGATTCTTCAGGCAAGAATACTGGAGTGGGTAGCCATTTCTTTCTCCAGGGGATCTTCTTCCCGACCCAGGGCTCGAACCTGCATTGCCTCCATTGGCAGGTGGATTCTTTACCACGGTGCCACCTGGGAAGGCCACTGGGCATGGTCCCTCAAAAAGAAGGTTGGAAAGAACTGGGGCTTAGAGAGACAGGAGGACACACCTGGCGGTTAGGAGCAGTTTAAGAGCACATGGGTGAAAAAGGAGCACCATCAAAAAAAGTGAAAGGCAAACCTAGCCTGAGACCAGTTCTAACAGAAACAGTCTAGTTCTGCCAGTATCTGAATTTTAAAAATTGGATTAATAGTGTGTGCATCATGTCAAAAAATACAGATTGGTTTTATTTACAAATGCAGTATCAACCCAGAGCTTCTATATATTGATATTTTGTGTATGCTTTAAACATTTGTTTTCCATGAATAGCAGCTTTGGTCCATGGAGGGCCTGTAACAGTTTGCTTTCCTTAGTTGCAAATGTGTTGAGAGTCCTCCCACTGCTATAATGATGATTTTCCACTTAGTAGCTAAGCTGTTTGATGAGATTCTTTACTTGGTGAGATGATGACAATGGTATGATGATGAGTCAGCAAAGGAACAAAAGGAATGTGAGCAATTGTAATGAGAACCTGCCATAAAGGAGAGGGAATTCTGGTTAAGGCCAAACTGAAAATTCCTTACTCAATTATGGAAAAGTGTTAAGTTCTTTGGAGAGGAAAGAATTGTGACAATTTTAGGTAAGAGAATTATAGAAGGAAAAGGATTAATTTTAATAATCATGTCTCATGTTTATGTAGTATACTTCTCTAAGTAAATCAAAGCTTTTTTTCAGGTACTATTTACTTAATTTCTTTAATATTTTTGGAAAACAGGGCGAGTCTTTATTAACCACTGACACATGGGGAGATCAAAGTTCTTTGTGACACCCACAGGCAGTTTAACTGAACATACTAGTGAGGAATCAGCTGGATTGGTACTGAATGAATGCCTAACCAATTATCAGACAACTCAGAATTACTATTGACTCTGCTATTAAATATGTACAAATGTTTAGCAGGGATGATCTACTAGTCACTTCTGGATGTTTTGCTATTTTCTATTTCAGTCTAGTCACTAGCTTGCATACGTATGTGCATGTTCAGTTGTTTCAGTCATGTCCAACTTTTTGTGACCCCATGGACTGTAACCCACCAGGCTTCTCTGTCCATGGGATTCTCCAGGCAAGAATACTAGAGTGGGTTGCCATGTCCTCCTCCAGGAGATCTTCCCAACCCAGGGATATAAGCCAGATGTCCTGCATTGCAGGCAGATTCTTTATCCACAGAGCCACTTATAACCTGGTAACAATTGTTCTCATGAGTGAGCACTTAGTATATCAGACTAGGTCTTAAACTTTGTAGATTGGTAGCCTGTGTTTGCTCTTTGGTTCTAGGTGTTGATGTCTGGTATTTTACTTTTTTCTTTCTTCTGATATGTGAAGTGTTCTTAAAGAGAACATGAGCAAAAACAAGATGGTGCTAGCAGAGGTTACATGTTAAATTTTGCAAAAGATGAGGGGGAGACCCTGCCTTCATACAATGTGTAGAAATAGCTCAGTAAGAATGGAACTTCTCATTTGTCAAAGGTGAGTCCATGGTTCTGTTAGTTCACTAGGTTATTATTTCTTTTAAACCTTCTATTAACAGACTTCCGTCATGTCTGTATATGCCAAATAATAATTATATTAATCATCTTCCAGTTGTCTTCTTCAAATGTGTTGTTTTATTGTATTTAACCTGCTCTCATCAGCATTTTAACTACATCCCAGTAATCTTCATTCATGGCAGAAGGAAATAGTGCATTTTTATTTAATTCTACAGATCTGGAAACCAGTGTCATATCCAAAGTCACTGAACAAACAGACCAAGGCCATTCAATATAAAAAACCTCCAAAGTCCCCTCTCTATTTAAAAAGGTCTCAATTTTTTTTTTAATTTTTTTATTAGTTGGAGGCTAATTACTTCACAAAATTTCAGTGGGTTTTGTCATACATTGATATGAATCAGCCATAGATTTACACTTATTCCCCATCCCGATCCCCCCTCCCACCTCCCTCTCCACCCGATTCCTCTGGGTCTTCCCAGTGTACCAGGCCCGAGCACTTGTCTCATGCATCCCACCTGGGCTGGTGATCTGTTTCACCATAGATAGTATACATGCTGTTCTTTTGAAACATCCCACCCTCACCTTCTCCCACAGAGTTCAAAAGTCTGTTCTGTACTTCTGTGTCTCTTTTTCTGTTTTGCATATAGGGTTATCGTTACCATCTTTCTAAATTCCATATATATGTGTTAGTATGCTGTAATGTTCTTTATCTTTCTGGCTTACTTCACTCTGTATAAGGGGCTCCAGTTTCATCCATCTCATTAGGACTGGTTCAAATGAATTCTTTTTGATGGCTGAGTAATATTCCATGGTGTATATGTACCACAGCTTCCTTATCCATTCATCTGCTGATGGGCATCTAGGTTGCTTCCATGTCCTGGCTATTATAAACAGTGCTGCGATGAACATTGGGGTGCACGTGTCTCTTTCAGATCTGGTATGACCCACCTCCCAGAATATTGGAAATAAAAGCAAAACTAAACAAATGGGATCTAATGAAACTTAAAAGCTTTTGCACTACAAAGGAAACTATAAGTAAGGTGAAAAGACAGCCGTCAGATTGGGAGAAAATAATAGCAAATGAAGAAACAGACAAAGGATTGATCTCAAAAATATACAAGCAACTCCTGCAGCTCAATTCCAGAAAAATAAATGACCCAATCAAAAAATGGGCCAGAGAACTAAACAGACATTTCTCCAAAGAAGACATACAGATGGCTAACAAACACATGAAAAGGTGCTCAACATCACTCATTATTAGAGAAATGCAAATCAAAACCACAATGAGGTACCATTACACACCAGTCAGGATGGCTGCTATCCAAAAGTCTCCAAGCAATAAATGCTGGAGAGGGTGTGGAGAAAAGGGAACCCTCTTACACTGTTGGTGGGAATGCAAACTAGTACAGCCACTATGGAAAACAGTGTGGAGATTCCTTAAAAAACTGGAAATAGAACTGCCATATGACCCAGCAATACCACTTCTGGGCATACACACTGAGGAAAAAGGTCTCAATTTTTATCTTTTCTTCTCCCCTTTTCTCTATTTTAGGAAGAAGAGGGGCCATGAATTCTTTCCAAATTTAAATTATCTACTCTGGTCTTGATTCCACCTCTTCCCACATCTGTTGTTACTTATCGATTATTCTTTCTTTGAACTGCATTTTTAAACTCTCTCCCAAAGTACAAGACTAGTTTTTATCCCATACTAAACAAAATACATATTTGAAAAAAGCCACTGTCTGTATCCTGCTTCCTCTTCAAGATACACTGTCCCATCTGTATTTTTCCTGTCCATACCCAATTGCTTTTATACATAGATCATCTGTTTTACCATATATCATTTACTTTCCACCTTACTGAACCTACTTCAATACCATAATTCTATTGAGACTCATCTCTAAGATATTTAATTACCTTTATATAATTGTCTAATTATGTGGCCTCCTCTATTGTCTCTTTAATTTCAGAATCATTTTACACATTTTGGCACTATTGAGCAAGTTGTTTTCCAGTACCATACTTGGCAAATAGTAGATGTTTAGTGTGTGAAGAATACCTTATTTTTCATTGAAGTCTACTGTTTACTATTCTAGTTCTTAACCTAAATATCTTATTTCTTCTCAATTTTTCTTTCTGATGTCTCTTCCTACAACTACTTCATTGACTGGTGTTAGTAGAAAATAGGATCAGTACAAGTTTAAACCATAAGGATAATTTTTAAATATTCATAAATTTACATTATGGAAATATGGATTTGGCTAACATATATGCCTTTATTAAGTAAGATAGAAGTGCCTGCTTTGGCTTATTTGGTAAAGAGGAATGCCTATTCTAAATTAATGAAAGTTTTAAGAAGGGACTTTCATGCTGAACTAGGGTTATTGATAAGATTTATCCAGTCATTAAGATATTAATTAAACAACCACTATGTGTAAGGAGACACGCAGATGGCTAAATGTGGTCATAGTCCCTATGGAGACTAGAATTAACTGATGTGATTGAGATAAACAAAAAATATAGGGCCTGAGGTAACATCAGTAAGATGATAGAATAGGGAGCTTCAGAACTTGTCCCTCTTCAGAAACACCCACTTAACAATAAATGATCCAGAAAGCCTTTATGAAAACTCTAGAAATTAGATAGGAAGTCACAGTACTCCAGACAAGCTCAAATCCAAGAACAGTTACATTGAAAACATAAAAAATCATGCTTCAACTATGTCACCTCCTCCCCAAGCTGGTATAGCTTGCAGTTGGGAAGAAAAACCCAACTTACAGCTTCTCCCTTGGGAGAGAAAGAGAAGAGTAGAACATATATCCTGTGTTCCAGCTATTGGTGGGACTTAGCAAAGGACTGGTTTCTGTCTCTCCTGACACAGGGTACTGAGGAGGAATCAGTATGCCTGGGGTGCCTAGGGGTCACAGAAAATTAGAGAGCCCAGTGGCTTGAGGCACTGCAAGATAGTGTATTACAGACAGACACCAGAGGGAACAAGACACTAGAAGCTCCAGAAAAACTAGTGATCATAGCTGGAGAAAATGCATTCCCAGAAAATTTTTAGTTCTCAGAATCTCTAGACATGTTTATTAGTGAAAGCATTTCCCTATATGAAGATTTTCTGTGAAGACTGAGAGATATGTGGCAGCCTTGATGGAAGGAGAGTTTGGGGGAGAATAGATTCATGTCTATGTATAGCTGAGTCCTTTTGCTGTCCACCTGAAACTATTACAACATTGTTAATTGGCATACTCCAGTACAAAATATAAAAAAAATTAATTAGATGAAAAAGAATGGGAGAGATGGGTATGTTTTAAAATGCATGGATAGCAACACCGAGTCTCAGGGCACACAAAGAAATAGAAAAACATATCCTAATTGAAGGAACAAACAAACAAAAAGTCTCCAGAAACCAATCCTAAAGAAATGGAGGTATATGGATTATCTGACAAAGAGTTAAAAATAACCATTATGAAGATGTTCAACAAGCTCAGGAAAATTATGCATGAACAAAGTGAAAATATTTACAAAGAATTAGAAATTTTTTTAAATGAAAATTTGGAGCTGAAAAACACAAAAACTGAAGTTCCACAGTAGACATGATCAAGCAGAAGAATCAGTGATCTCAAAACAGGTCATTGAAATTATCTAGTTAAAGGAGCAAAAGAAAAAAGAATGAAAATGAATTTTAAAAAAAAGAGCCTGAGACTTATGGGATACCAACAAGCAGATGAGTATATGCACTGTGAAAGTCTCAGAAGGGGAAGAAAGACAAAGGAGAAATTTTATTTGATGAAATAATGGGAGAAAGCCCCATATCTGGGAAAGGTAGTAGCTATTCAGATTCAAGAAGCCATAAAACATTACAAAAAGGTGAACCCAGAGAGTCCACACCATGGCAAGTTATGAGTAAATTGTCAAAAGTCAAAGACAAGGAAAGAATTTTTAAAGCTACAAGACAAAAGTGGCTCATCATGTGCAAGAGTCACCCATAAAGCTGTAAGTGAATTTCTCATTAGAAACTGTTTAAGCCAGAAGAAAATGGAATGATATATTCAAAGGGTTTCCCTGGTGGCTCAGATGGTAAAGAATCTGCCTGCAATTCAGGAGACCCAGGTTCTATCTGGGTTGAGAAGGAAATGGCAACCCACTCCAGTATTCTTGCCTAGAGAATCCCATAGACAGGACCTGGCAGGCTACAGTTCATGGAGTCACAAAGAATCAGACATGACTGAGTGACTAACACACACACAGATTCACAAAAAGCTGAGGCTGTTTATTACCATCAGGCCTGCTTTATGGAAAATGCTGAAGGAAGTCCTTCAGGTTGAAATGAAGACACTAGGTAACAACATGAAAATGTATGAAAGTATAAAACTTGCTGATAAAAGTAACTATAAATTATATACAGAATATAATACTGTAATGGTGGTGCATAGTTTTTAATTATGGTAAAGGAGTTAAAGGACAAAAGTATACAAATAAATGTAATATAAAATGTTAATGGATAATAATATAAAAAGATGTAATTTTTGACATCAATAAACCAAAATGTGGAGGGAAAGGAAAAGGATAGTTTTTTACATACAATTGAAGTTATTACAAGCTAAAATAGATTGCTATAACTACAAGGTAGTTTATGTCAGTCCCATGGTAAAGCAAAATAAAATACCTGTAGTACATGTATAAAAGATAAAGAAAAAGGAATCAAACCATGTCACTATAAAAAAATCAGCAAAACATAGTTGAAGGCAGCAACCAAAGAGAGATGAAAAAGCTACAACACAGACAGAAAACAATCAATAAAATATTAAGCATAAGTCCTGCCCTATGACTAATTACTTCAAATCAAAATGAGTTAAACTCTCCAATCAAAACATAGAGTGACTGAATAGATAAAAATGAAATCCACCAACAAACCAACAAAAAAAGATTGAGAGAAAATTATCTTGTGTCTACAGGAGACACATTTATATTTAAGGACACACATAGGTAGAAAGTAAAGTAATAAAAAAAAGATTCTTATTCAATGAATCTTAACCAAAAGAGAGCAAGAATGGCCATATATAGTGCAAACGAAACAAAGACATCAAGACAAAAACTGTCACAAGAAACTAAAAGAAAACATTACATAATGACAAAAGGCTCATTTCACCAGGAATATACAAAAATCATAAATATATATGCACCCAACATGAGAGTACCCCAATATGTAAAGCAACCATTGACCGAACTGGAGGGAGAAATAACAACACAATAGTAATAGAGTACTTCAATACCCCCACTTTCAATAATGGATACAATATCCAGACTAAATAAGGAAACAAAGGACTTGACCAATTCACACCACACCAATGCACCTAACAGACATGTGTAGAACAATCCATCCAACATCAGAATGCATGTTCTTCTAAAGCACACATAGACTATTTACCAGGATAGGTCACATAGTAAGTTACAAAATAAGCTTTAACTAATTTTACAAGTTTGAAATCTTACCAAGTATCTTTTCTGACCTCAGTGCTATGAAACTTGAAAGAAATAGCAAGAGGAAACCTGGAAAATTCATATATATGTAGAAATTAAATAATGCAATTTTTAACAACAAATGAGCAAAAGAAGAAATCAGAAGGGCGATTTGAAAATATCTTGATTCCAGCTTGTGCTTCCTCCAGCCCAGCATTTCTTAAGATGTACTATGCATATAAGTTAAATAAGTAGGGTGACAATATACAGCCTTGACGTACTCCTTTTCCTATTTGGAATCAGTCTGTTGTTCCATGTCCAGTTCTAACTGTTGCTTCCTGACCTGCATACAGATTTCTCAAGAGGCAGGTCAGGTGGTCTGGTATTCCCATCTCTTTCAGAATTTTCCACAGTTTATTGTGATCCACACAGTCAAAGGCTACCTCATGAGAAGCGCTGAGCGGGAGGAAGCACAAGCTGGAATCAAGATTGCTGGGAGAAATATCAATAACCCCAGATATGCAGATGACACCACCCTTATGGCAGAAAGTGAAGAAGAACTAAAGAGCCTCTTGATGAAGGTGAAAGAGGAGAGTGAAAAAGTTGCCTTAAAGCTCAACATTCAGAAAACTAAGATCATGGCATCTGCTCCCATCACTTCATGGCAAATAGATGGGGAAACAGTGGAAACAGTGACTGACTTTATTTTTCTGGGCTCCAAAATCACTGCAGATGGTGATTGCAGCCATGAAATTAAAAGACGCTTACTCCTTGGAAGGAAAGTTATGACCAACCTAGACAGTATATTAAAAAGCAGAGACATCACTTTGGCAAGAAGGTCCGTCTAGTCAAGGCTATGGTTTTTCCAGTGGTCATGTATGGATGTGAGAGTTGGACTATAAAGAAAGCCGAGCACCAAAGAATTGATGCTTTGAACTGTGGTGTTGGAGAAGACTTTTCAGAGTCCCTTGGACTGCAGGGAGATCCACCCAGTCCATCCTAATGGAGATCAGTCCTGAGTCATTGAAACGACTGAGGCTGAAGCTGAAACTCCAATACTTTGGCCACCTGATGGGAAGAGCTGGCTCATTTGAAAAGACCCTGATGCTGGGAAAGATTGAAGGTGAAAGGAGAAGGGGATGACAGAGGATGAGATGGTTGGATGGCATCACTGACTCAATGGACATGAGTTTGAGTAAACTCTGGGAGTTGGTGATGGACAGGGAGGCCTGGCATGCTGTGGTCCATGGGGTCGCAAAGAGTCAGACACAACTGAGCAACTGAACTGAACTGAAAAGTGCACTGCTCCATGACCAGGTGGAATTTATCCCTGGGATGATAGGATGGTTTAGCATATGAAATCAATCAATGTGATACATCATATTAACAGAACAAAAGTTAAATATCGCATGATTATCAATAAATGCAAAAACATTTGACAAAATTCAACACTCGTTTATGATAAAAAAACACTGAGCAAACTAGGAAGAGAAGCAAATCACCTCAATATAGTAAAGGCCATATTTAAAAAGCCTACAGTTAACATTACATTCAGCAGTAAAAATAACTGAAAGCTTTTCCTTTAAGATCATGAACATGTCAAGGATGCCCACATTGCAATTTCTATTTAATATATTACTGGAATACTAGAACTCTTGGCCAGAGATATTAGGCAAGAACAAGAAATGAGAGGCGTTTCAAATTAGAAAGGAAGAAGTAAAATTATCTTTGTTTATAGATGGCATTATCTTATATGTAGAAAATCTTAAAGACTCCAGAAAAATCCTTGTTATCTAGTAAATAAATTCAACAAAGTTTCAGGATATATATCAATATTAAAAATTCTGTTGCATTTTTATACACTAACAATGAGTAATCTTAAAAGGAAAATTTTAATATCCTATTTATGATAGCATTAAAATGAATAAAATACTTAGCAATAAACTTAACTAAGGTGAAAGACTCACACACTGAAGGCTATAAAATATTGCTGAAAGAAATTCAAGAAGACACAAATAAATGGGAAAGCACATCACATTCATGGATAGGAAGACAATATTGTTAAAATAGCCTTATGACCCAAAACAATCTACAGATTTAGTGTGAAAAATTTAAATAGCATTTTCCACGTAAATAGTAAAATACAATTCTAAAATTCATATGCAACTACAATGGACCACAAATAGCCAGAAAATTCTTGAAACAGAAGAGTAAAGTTGGGGGCTTCACACTTCCTGACTTCAAAATATAAAACCAGAGAAACCAATCAAAGCAACATTTTACTGGCATGAGTTTATACAAATAGACCACTGGAATGGACTTGAAAACCCAGAAATAAACCCATACATATGTGGTCAAGTGATCTTACAAAAAGGTATCAAGATCTCTGAATGGGGAAAGGATAATATCTTCAACAAATGTGTTGAGAAAATGGGATGCGTGCATACTCAGTCACTCAGTTGTGTCTGCCTTTGTCACCATGGACTGTAGCCCGTTAGGCTCCTGTGTTCATGGGTTTCCCAGGCAAGAATACTGGAGTGGTTTGCCATTTCCTCTTCCAGGGGTTCTTCCTGACCCAGGGATGGAACCTGTGTCTCCTGCATTGGCAGACAGATTCTTTACCATTGAGCCATCTGGGAAGCCCTAGAAAAAGGGATATCCACATGGAAAAGAATACAGATAGTTCCTTTCTGAATACCATACACAAAAATCAACTCAGTGTGGATTAGAGACTTAAACAAAGATCTACAACTGTAAAACTCCTAGAAGAAAACACAGGAAAAAAAATTGGAACCCTTACGTACAGGTGGTGGAAATGCAGCATGATGCAGCTGCTATGGGAAACAGCAGTTTTTTGAATATTCCTCAAAATATTAAGGATAGAACTACTATTTGATCCAGGGATCTCACTTCTATTTACCCAAAAGAATTGAAATCAGTATCATGAAGAAATACTTGCATTCCCATGTTTATTGCACCATTATTCACAATGACCAAGGTATGGAAACAATCTAAAATCCCATTGACAGATGAATGGATAAAAAAATGTGTTATATGCATACAGCAGAATGCTATTCAACCTTAAAATAGAAGCATATGAATCCTTTCATATGAAACTTGAGGACATTATGCTAAGTTGCTCACAGAAAGGCAAATACTGATGAGTACACTTACATGAGATAACTAAGAGTCAAACTTTTATTTTTTATTTATTTTTTTTTGAGTCAAACTTTTAGAAGCAGAAATTAGGTGGTTTTTGCCAGGAGCTGGGAAGAAGTGAGGACTTGCTATTCAATGGGTACAGAGTTTCAGTCATGCAAAATGAAAAAATTTCCAGAGAACTGCTATACAACAACAGGCAAGTACTTAGCAATACTGTACTGATCACTTAAATCTTTGTTAAGAAGGTAAGTTACGTGTTATGTTTGTTGCTAAAAAAAAAAAAAATTACTGAACTGTTGGTAAGAACTATCCTAACTGAGAATTTTCAAACCAGAAACCTCAGGCTTATTATGCACTCTTCCCTTTATCTCATCTTGCATAACATACCAACAGTGCTTAAGATTCTCCCTATTTAGAATATTCTGTGTCTTTGCTTAAATAGCTTCAGATCAGTCTCACTGGGACAGGTATTATAATCAATTCCAAACAGGTCTCTGCCTCCAGTCTTGCTTACCTTCTGTCAATTCTCATCATCTCTGTAAGCAGTAAAATGTAAAAATAAATTGTAGTTATATCTTCAGATTAAATAGCTTCAATGACTCTCTATTACCTATGCAGGAAAGAATACACATTTTTTTTTCTGCCTTGGTTACTGGTTGCCACCTACTTTTCCAGTCCTACTGTCTCTTTGCATACTGTACTATTCTTAGTACACCAAACTGTTTCCCTTATTCTCACTTGTGAAGCAACCTATACCCTTCTAACCCCCAGCCACCTCTCAGGTTTTTTTTATATAGTAAAACTGATTTTAGTAACACCTCCTAATGATACCTTTACTGATCCCTGATCCATAATTCCAAGAAAAAGGTATGTCTCCTTTTTTAAAATATCCCTATTATATCTTATGAATTTTCTGCCCAGCATATATAGCTCTCAATTACCTTTATTTGTTAATATGTCTAGTATATATGTCTATTTACTAGATTGTGAATGATACTTAGATATGTTTGTTCAACATTTTCCCCCAGAAATTAGCACAGTGCCTGATGGTCAGTGAATGTCACGTATATGTGAATGAATGAATGAATGAAAAGTGAATGAATATTTGAGATAACCAAATTCCAGATGACTGGCACTATCCCTCACAATAGCCTTCCCATTAACTTTTGTATACTTTTCAAAACTAAATTTACTTTAGAAGACAACCTTGTAATTGTACTTTATGCTATCGAGAAACATAAGATCTTAAACTTAGAAGGAATCTTAGTGGTTTTTTTTAGTATGGGTAAGTAACTCCAGGAAGTATAATAACCACAAAAATCACAGTGGCTGAGCATAATAAAAGTTTACTTTTTGCTAATACAAAGTCTAGCTGGTTGTTCAGATGATTTTTTCTGTGATAGTGGCTTCATTTCCTAATGACCTTTCAGAGCTTTCTGCTGCATCTCCTTTTGTTTATCTAAGGAAGGGGAGGGAAGGAAGAAGAGGGAGAGGGGAGAGAAAAGGAAGAAGGTAGGAAGGAAGGGAAGGAGATAGGAAGGGAGGGAGGGAGAGAGATTGATAGATAGATATCACAAGAGTGTTTTTAGGTTCCAGAACAGAAAGTAGTATATTTTACTTCCAACCACATTTTATTGTCCAGCATTCAGCTACATGGCCAACCTAATTTCAAAGGAAGTTGTAGAATGTAGAGGAACACATGATATAGGTGAGCACTGACTGTCCCCACAGCAGTCATCTTGTCCTATGAAAGTATCTTTAAAACAGGATTCTTTGGAAGGACAGCATTCTATGATAGGGAAACACCCACTATCTTCACAAAGCAGCCTGTTCAATTATTATAAAATTCTAGTCATTAGAAAATTCTTTCTTCTGAGCTGTGATCTCCCTCTTGTAATAAGATAGACTAAAACTATTTTTCTTCCATTAAACCCTTTAAGTATTTGAATAAAGTAGCAGATTTACCTAGGATCTTGTCTTCTTTAAAGTAAATATTTCTAGTTTTTAATAATTTCTTATAGGAACTTTCCACTATTATGGCTACCCTCCTCTGGATATGCTCTAATGAAGGGTGTCAGTGAACTTCTTAAAATATGAGACCATACACTAAATGTGGCCAAGCTGTTGTAGAGAACAGGATACTAACTTCCATAATCTGGCCACTATGTAAAATGAGATCATCTGTATGAAAGCTCTTTTCACAATGTAAAGCAGCATGCTTGTGGAAGGTATCATTATTTTTATAAATGTAGCTTGAGATTGTGTTAGCTTATTCAGCAGCCACATCACACTGTTGGCCAGTATTTTAAACTTGTGGTCAGTTAAATCACCAATGCTTTTTCACAGGAATTGCTACATGAAAGAGCCCCATAATCATTTGTTCCATGGTCAGTAATAAATACACCATTCATTTTTTGCCTTTGAGAAAATAGTCTTAATAATGTCTAGATTTCCAGGAGCAACTACCAATTTAAATTTTTTGATAAGATTTAAGTCCTATCAACCCACACAAACCACTTTGACCAAATTCAGTGTTACTTTATTTTCAAAGTACAAATTTGTTGCATGACAACAAATACCTGATTTAAGGCTCCTTTTATCTATTTGTGGTTATGTGTGAGAACAGCCTTAAATTTTTGATTTCTGCTTTAGTAGCTAATGGTTTTGTTTTCATTAACTGCTTTCCGTGGCCAAGAACTGCACATTTTCTTGGAATTTGCAAACAGTGCGACCAATTTAAATTATACAGAAGCACAGAAATCACAAATAATAGCAGCCTTGAAATATCATGATTAGTATAGTTGAAGCAGAAATATGGAAAAACATACCTTTTTCACCATATTCTTCTCCCTCTCTAGGAACGTTCTGGATTATTTACTTTTCAAGCCTATAAGTCAGAGCCATCTCTTAAATCCAAGATTAACAGTCCATAATGAAAGGATCAGAACTTTTTTAATGCTCTCATTTTAATTGCTTAGTCTATTTGTACTTCTCCATAGGGAATGTTATGGTGTTTTCAAATACTGAGCCTTTGAAATAGTTCCCAATGAATTAGTTGGACTACCTCAGTCTGTTAAAGGCAACTATGTTATGTAATGTTTGAAGTATACTAACTTTCTTCAGACTTGGTAGATCAGAATTTCCAGTTTACTAAATAAGAGAAAAAAGAAAGAAATCATTTTCCTTATTGGATAGAGAAAAGTACATAATGATTTTGACTGAGCCTAAAAAAATTAACAGTTATCTCTCTATTTACCACAAGAATATAGTGGCAGATCCTACATAGGCCAGCTATACGTTTCACTCTGACATACCCAACTTTAGCCATGCACTAATTTCCTGGGTCTGCTTTAACAAAGTACCCAAAAAGGCATGTCTTAAAACAGCAGAAGTGTGTTGTCTCGGAGTTTTGGAGGCTAGAAATCTGAAATCAAGGTGTCAGCAGTATTGCTTCCCTTTTGAGGCTGTGAGAAAGATCTGGTTTGTCTCTCTCTCTAGCTTCCGCAACTACCAGAAGGCTGGGTGTTCCTTGCATTGTGGATGTGTAACTCCAATCTCTGTTACCACATGCTGTTCTTTCCCTGTATGTGTCTCTTTCTCTGTCTAATTTCCCTCTTTTTATAAGGGTACTAGTGATTGGGTTATAGGTCTCACCAAATTCCAGTATAACCTTATCTCAACTCAGCAAAGTCACTATTTCCCAGTAAGGTAACATTCACAGGCACCAAGGTTTAAATACATAGCTTTGGGGAGACACAGTTCAATCCATAACATCACACCTGCTTACATTGATATTTATATGACAGTGAACATCTGGATGAGAGAAGAAAAATCTGAACATTTAGAAGTCTGGCCACTTCAGTTTTCATATCATTGGAGACTTCTGGAAAGATATACTATTAGACAAGCACATTGACAGGTCTTGTGCAGATCTTAAAAAGGAAGTCGTATTTAAAAATAGGTTGTGTCCTGAGTGCTGAATCTACAAGTCTAGCTTACCAAGTCCAGGAGAAGAAATACTTGGATATATATGAAGCCCCTTTCAAAATTGGGCCTTATTTCAATTATTGTTTTTTCCTCCCTGTCTAGGGGCATAAGGGCTTACTCATTTTAACTGTCTCCCTTGACAGAAATATTTCCTCATCACTGGGAAATTTCAGACATCTTGATGTGTTTATTGAGTTTATATTTATGGAGCAATATCAGTTTATAGATCAGAAAAAAATGAATAAAAGTCTTTCATTATAACATAGCACTGAGGAGAGCAATATCTGGCCAATTTAGCCTAAGGGTATATGTACATGACAGAATTGGTAGAGTGAGCAAGTGCAGTTTCAGGGTTATGTTCCTTTCTTATCTTAGTCCCAAAATGGAAGAGAAAAGTGGTAGCTTGACAAATGGAGCAAAACAAGTGACACACATCTATTGTTTTTCTGTAAGTAGATTACAAATAATTATAAAGTGAATTTCTATATTATTGTTGCATAGGAGTGGGGTTTGTGTATTACAGTACATCACTGGAATTTCTTTCAGTCTAAACATGATGCAACCTGCATCTTCCTCCTAGCACCTAGTACAAGGCAGTGTAATTGTCATGTGTAGTCAATGTAGACAATAGGCAGTTCACACAACAGATGATCAAAAATGTGATGAATAAATAAATGTAGTATTACTATGACCTAGTAAATAAAGATGCAGCATTCACTTTTGCTGTGATCCCTAGGTCCTTATAGTGCTCGTCTAGTCATGTGGGATGGTTTGGTTTTTGTTCTGTCCAGAGCCATAAAGTAACCTCTCACCTTCTTCCTTCCTCATCTGAAGGTACTCTCATGGCCAAAAACATGACCTTTGCCAGTGAATTCTAATTTGCATAGATTTGATTAGTACTCGTTACAAATAGGTAATTTAAGTGAGGCTCCATTAGATTTAACTCATTCAGTGAAGAGCTATTGAATGCTAATGAAGTTCATGTACTATTCTTAAACACTATGAGTATAAGACAGATAAGGTTTATTCTTTTCATGGTGATTATTAACTAACAGAGGAGACAGAGGTTAACCTACTATTTTATGTGAATGTAAAGTTACTTATTGTGGTTAAGTGTTATGAATGGGAAGGAGAGTTCTATGAAAGAATCTATGAGTGAGATTGTGGATGTATAGAGCCGCATGTTTTAAGAAAGTTTAGGAGCTGAGATTTATTGGGTGAAAAGGAAGCACCATGTGAAAATTGAGGGGCATGTGTTTCATGCAAAAGGAATTGCATATGTGAAGGTCCCACAGAGGGGGAAAAGTTGGAAATATTTGAGAGACTTAAATCTGATGTAGCTTGATTATTGTAATCTGTAGCAACAGAAGTAGGGATGGTGTGAATTGACATCAGAGAAGTAAGAATTTGTCATATTATGTGGAACCTCATAGGAGGGTTCTAATCAAAGAAGTCTTATATACAGAAGTCAAGATACAATATTGTATATGGGTGTGTGCTCAGTGGCTCATTCGTATCTGATGACTCTGTGACCCCATGGACTGTAGCCTGCCAGGTTCCTCTGTCCATGGAATTTTCCAGGTAAGAATACTGGAGCAGATTGCCATTTCCTACTCTAGGGGATCTTTCCCACCCAGGGATAAAACCCAAGATCTCTTGTATCTCCTGCATTGGCAGATGGGTTCTTTATCACTGTGCCACTTAGAAGCCCAACAGTTCAGTTCAATTCAGTCGTTCAGTCGTGTCTGACTCTTTGCGACCCCATGGACTGCAGCACACTAGGCTTCCCTGTCCATCACCAACTCCCAGAGCTTGTTCAAACTCATGTCCATCAAGTCGGTGATGCCATCCAACCATCTCATCCTTTATTATGTGTATGAAACTTATATATACAGAAGAAGCCCATACTATTGTATATATGAAACTTATATAATGTCATAAAAATAGTCTCATAATGAAATTCATATACATACATCTATATTTAATGTTTTATTTTTAGAAATGTTGCAAAATTAACAGAGTTCTTATATACCATTTATCCATCTTCTTTTAATACAAACCCTAGTTAAAACAATGCAGTAGTATTTTAGGTAAAAGGTAAAGGTGAATTCATTGGTGGAGATAAGATCAACAGCCCTTCCCTTAAATTAACCTACTTTGTCTCAGACACTGTGTTAATTGCTGGAGATGCAGTAGTGAGCAAGAGAGACACGGTTCCTGTCTTCAAGAAGCTTGCAATTTAATGGTCTTCTTTTTTTTTAATGGTCTTGATAGTGGATTGGATATGGGGTAGTGAGAAAGAAGGTTGTGTAATGAAAGTCTTCCAAGTTTCTGACTATGAACAGTTGAGTGAGTAGAGATGTCATTTACTAAAGTGGGCATTTCAGTTATAGATATAACAAACACCCCCCAAAATTTAGTGGTTTAAAAACAATTACTTTTTATGGTATTATAAGCAGTTGGGTGGTTCTTTTGCTGCACATTTTTACTGTAGTCATTCATGTAGTTGCATTCAGCTGAGACCTTGACTGAGCCTAGAATACCTATCATGGCCTATTCCATACTTTTGGGGTCTTGGTACTGACTTTTGTCAAAAGCACCTCATTTCTCCCTTATGTAGCATCTTTCTTTCCACATGATATTTTATTATTCACTTTGTTAATCCAAACTTCTTAGACAAGCAGAAGATATGAGGCGTCTTAAAAACTAGGCCTGAAATGGGCATCATTCTCACGATATTCTACTGGACAAAGCATGGTACAACAGAAGCCCAAATTCAAGGGGAAGGGAAATTGGTTCCACCTCTCAAAAAGAGAAACTACATGCACATAATTGTTGGTGACAATCTTTGGAAATAATCTACTGCCATGCAAATGTCCGAGAGAAGATTTGGATTATAAATCACAAGATCAAATGAGAAGTCAGATATTCATGAGTACAAGAATGCTTGCCTAAAGCCCTCTTCCATATATAATAACACTGATTAATGATTATTAATACTTAATGCTATCATTTTAAACATCAATCCTTTAGAAATGTGATATTTAATATAAAATATAGTCTTCAGTTGGTATATTAAACACTTTTCCCCCACCTATCTTTTCTATTAGCTTTACCTTCAAGTCAGAATGAAAGGAGACTGGGCAAGACCTAAAAATTAATCCCCCCAAAAAATGAAAATACAAATTGCCCTAAAAAAAAATGAGAAGTCAGAATATTAGCACTAGTGGGATCCTGAGAAAACTTCTTGTCTAATCACATTGATTTTCATGTGAGGAAACTCAAGCCCAGAGAAGAAAAGTGACATTATAAGGCCATACAGCTAATTAGAACATGATATTTGAGTTATCTCAAGTCAGCTATCTCAAGTGCTTTTTATTTTTTAATTTTTTTCCAGTGCTTTTTAAACTACATTCTTGCTATCTCTTTGTATAAAAAAAGTGACCTATTCTAGAATTTTCCTTCATTTAACATTTTTCAAGCTAACATTGAAAGGAATATAACTTGTTTTCCAGAAATCCTCATGGGTTTCTAAGTGCCTGTGGAAGAATAAGTAAGTGGAGTATCATCTTAGGAAACTAAGAAAGAAATTGGGCTCTGGCTGTTTTATACTTTTGCCTGTTTCCCAAATGGATTCATGTTATGCCATTTTATGTTGTTCTTACTCTGTCTGTCAAGAGAAAAAGTTATTTGATTTGAATGCCTCATATATTCTGTAAATTACAAATAGCAACATTTGCCTCTAATATTTTGACCTTTTCAACAATGTATAATTTTCAGGGTATGGCATTGTACATCTTCTCTTGTTTACAGCCTCAGTGAACTGTGGAAAAGAGATGAAATGGTCATCAAATCAAAATATATAATACTTAGAAGGTCAAAATAATGTATCATGAGATTATTTTTCACAACAAGGATTAAAATCAGGATAAGTCTGTTCTATTACTCTCCCCCTTTTTCTCTCTCCCCCACCATACACATACAATGGGAACATATAATTTAAAAGACTACACACGATGATGGATAGTGTGGATGATAGAAATGAATAATATAATTACTAAAGTTGTAGTAATATTTGAGTTCCTTTTGAAAAGGAATTCTACTGTATATGGAAAGTCTTTATATCCATATCACAAATGGCTTTGATGGTGCTACACTTATCAACCCTAGTCTTAAAACTTCCTTTTGTGTTGTATGTGTGCTAAGTCACTTCAGTCGTGTCCAATTCTTTGTGACCCTATGGACTGCAGCCCACTAGGCTCCTCTGTCCACGGGATTCTCCAGGCAAGAATACTGGAGTGGGTTGTCATGCCTTCCTCCAGGGGATCTCCTCAATCCAGGGATCAAACCCATGTCTTTTATGTCTCCTGCATTGGTAGGTGGTTTCTTTACCACTAGCATGACCTGTTAAGCCCAAACCTTCCTTGGAATCTCTAATTATCTGAATTTTCTAATGTTTTTATTAAAAATTTAATTTTAATTTACTTTAATGTTGATATTGAACATTTAGCACATATTTAAGAGAAGCATGAGGTATCAAATCAAATTGGTAATGTTTGGATTTTACCAATTTTTACTAAAAGGTAAAAATTATCTATTTCAGTTGAATTTCCCTTTTAGTAGTGGAACCATTTCTAGAAAACACAAGTTAAAATTGAATTTAAATATGAAAGCACATAAGGGGGAAGCAGCTTTAGTGAAGGAGATTCCTGATGAGGTCCGAATCCCACTGGGGCCCAGCCACTGTCATAGATCCCCTATGCTCTGAAGAGCAGTTTGTTTGTTTTTTGTTTTGTTTTGTTTTCCAAAAACAAACAAACAAAGAGACAAAAAACTCTGTCCTTTTGCAATGTGCTGTTGCCTGACACAGCCACTGACCCCTCTACAAAGCAAACTTTCATCATTTTGTCCCAAGGAAAGATGAGACTCAGAAACTCACTGTGTACAAAAGAGGGTTATTTTTTTTATTTCTTCAAGACCCCATACAGTAACCTTGGCAGTACTAGGCCCACAATTAGATTCTGTTAAATATCCAGGGCTATCTTCAACATTAGGATACTTTTCAGAGATCATATTGTCAAGATAAGCATAAGAACTGATTTCTGCAACAGTAACCAAAGCTAATGGCTTCTGTAAGCCATAGACATAGGGCTACATTGTTCACATCAATTTGCTTTAATCATCCAACCCTTTCTCTTTCATAAAAATTAATGCAAACCTGTGTTTGTATTTCACATTACTACATACATATCATAAGGTTTACTTCCAGTAGCTAATGTTTGCCATCTCTGAAAGAAAAAAAAAAATTCCTCAGTAGTTGTTCTTAGGTTCTAGAAATTAGAAACAACTGCTATAAAGCCACTCACAGGAGCTCCCTCAGGAGCTGGCAGAAAAGAAAAAAAAGGGGGGGGGAAGGCATTTCTTTACTGATGACTTTTAAAAAGGAAGAAATGTGAGCTTTCTCATTCCTCTCTACCTGTGTCCAACCCTGGGAGATTTATTCATAAATTAAGAATCAGTGCTTACAGAATCATTCTCAAAGCAATGTGAGAAAATATTGACTAGTAACTACCAACTAAATTACAGTGAATCTACAGTAATTAGTAAATCAGTAATTAGCAAATCATATTATATAAAACAAAAAACACTTCTCTAAGCATTAGCAGACACGGGATATGGTCCTAGCTGTGTCACAAAGAGGCTTGGTGATATTAGGCAAATAATTTTGCCTTATTAACCAGCTTCTTCTTCCTAATACATATAATAGGGATTCAGTCATTCAATCATCATATTTTTATTGACCACTTGATTTGTGTCAGGCATAATTCTAGGCATCAGAGATACAGCAGTAACGAAGACCAACAAAATCCCTACCCTCAGTTTAGTTCAGTTCAGTTCAGTCGTTCAGTCGTGTCCGACTCTTTGAGACCCCATGAATCGCAGCATGCCAGGCCTCCCTGTCCATCACCAACTCCTGGAGTTTACTCAAACTCATGTCCATCAAGTCGGTGATTCCATCCAGCCATCTCATCCTCTGTCATCCTCTTCTCCTCCTGCCCCCAATCCCTCCCAGCATCAGAGTCTTTTCCAATGAGTCAACTCTTCGCATGAGGTGACCAAAGTATTGGAGTTTCAGCTTCAGCATCAGTCCTTCCAATGAACACCCTAGTGGAGCTTATATTTTCACTGAGGGAAAGAGACAATTATTAGGTAAGTTTTATACATATATATATATATACATACACACACACATATATATATATACATATACATATATATATATATAAAGTTGTGCACAGATTCTTATATTTCTATGAAGTTAAGGAACAAGATAATATGAAATAAACCAACTGGGAGAGGCTGCTTCATATGGAGTCATCAAAAAGAGACCTCAGTGAAGAAATGACTTTTAGGCTGAAAGTGAAGGAAATGAATGAGCCAACCATGCAAAATGTTTGGGGGACTCATGACAAAAAAAGAAAAACAAAAACAGCTTTTCATTGGCCAACATGAGGATTATAGACTAGGACAATGACTTTTGGCATAAATTGGAGAGAAGATGATTGGCCTTTATAAAATATGGGCCTCTTTTGTAGCCTCTGGCTGACAAAAATAACAGAATTTTCTCAAGAACTAACATGTTTAATAATACACAAATCATGCTTGATTTCATAAAGAGATATAAGCATATATATATATGTGTGTGTTAATGCCTCCAAGTTCTACTGACAGTGAGCAGTGAGCTAGTAACCTATGAAAACCAATGAATAAAAATTTCAAAGGATAGATCAATTAGTAAGTGTAGATTATAGCCACAGAATAGACCAATTGGACTGTTATCCAGGGGACCTTAGTTCCAGTCTCTATAAGCAACTGGAACCAGATGTCAAAAACCGTTGGGGAGTGTCAGCATAATATACTCACAAACAAAAGTTTTATAATCACTTAATTTTGAGAAAGGTCTTATATCCTCTCCCCATCGTGGAATTGGAATCATATAGTCAATATTAATTAGTCCATCAAAATCTCTGCAATACCATGTAATAAATATTGAATTTTGGTTAATCTACCCTTTGGGGTCACAAAGATTCAGACATAACTGAAGTGACTTAGCATACATGCACGATTTCATTAACCTATTTCATTATGGAATAATTTGTGTGAAATGTGTATGTTTTGTGTATATATGTATGAGTGTGGTGCATGCATTGGTGTATGTGTGCACATTGCACCCCAAATATCCCAATAAATACACCTTAGTAAAATCTATTAATAGATAAGAGTTTTGTATGAAAACCAAATGGAATCTGTTCAATAGCCCTGAAATTTAATCTATGTGGTAGATAGAAGAAAAATGCTCCCTCAAAAGATATCCAATCCTAATCCCTTAAACATTTGAGCTTGTCATTTTACATAACAAAGGAAAATTAATATTGCAGCTAGAATTATCCCATATTAACTGGATGGACTTAATATAATTATAATAGTTCTAACACGTGAAAGGAGGCAGAATAGGTCAGAGTGATGTGATGTAACATGAGATGGGCTCAACTCACTATTGTTGGCTTTGAAAATGGAGAAAAGAGGCCACTAGCCAAGCAACATGATAGGTGTTAGCAGCTAGAAAAGGAAAGGAAACAGATTGTCTCCCATAGTATCAAGAAAAGAATGCAGCCCTGCCAACATGTTGATTTTAGCCCAAATGAGGCCCATGTCAGACTGTGGAAACCATGTATCTAAAGATAATAAGTTAATATCTAAAATATTTAAGAATTGCCTACAACTAACCTCAAATATGCAGATGACACCACCCTTATGGGAGAAAGTGAAGAGTAACTAAAGAGCCTCTTGATGAAAGGGAAAAAGAAGAGTGAAAAAGTTGGCTTAAAACTCAGCATTCAGAAACCTAAGATTATGGCATCTGGTCCCATCACTTCATGGCAAATAGATAGGGAAACAGTGGAAACAGTGGCAAACTTTATTTTCTTGGGCTCCAAAATCACTGCAGATGGTGACTGCAGTAATGAAATTAAAAGATGCTTACTCCTTGGAAGGAAAGTTATGACCAACCTAGACAGCATATTAAAAAGCAGAGACATTACTTTGCCAACAAATGTCCATCTAGTCAAGGCTATGGTTTTTCCAGTAGTCATGTATGGATATGAGAGTTGGACTATAAAGAAAGTTGAGAACCAAAGAATTGATGCTTTTGAACTGTGGTGTTGGAGAAGACTCTTGAGAGTCCCTTGGACTGCAAGGAGATCCAACCAGTCCATCCTAAAGGAAATCAGTCCTGAATGTTCATTGGAAGGACTGATGTTGAAGCTGAAACTCCAATACTTTGGCCACCTGATGCAAAGAATTGACTCACTGGAAAAGACCCTGATGCTGGGAAAGATGGAATGCGGGAGGAGAAGGGGACAACAGAGGATGAGATGGTTGGATGGCATCATCAACTCAATGGACATGAGTTTTAGTAAACTCCTGGAGTTGCTGATGGACAGGGAGGCCTGGCATGCTGCAGTCCATGGGGTTGGAACGAGTCGGACACAACTGAGTGACAGAACTGAACTGAAATAGCAACAACAAAACAAGCCACAAAAGTACTGCTGATTTTAACATTCAGCCAAGGACTTGAACAGACATTTCTCTAAGCAAGACGTGCAAATGGCCACCAGTATATGAAAACATGTTCAACTTCACTATTAGGGAAATGCAGATCAAAACTACAATGGGATATCATCTCAGACATGTTGGAATGGCTATTGTATTTTTAAAAACTCAAAAGATAACAGCAAGTATTGGTAAGACTGTGGAAATTTTGGACTCTTGTACACTGTCAGTGGGAATGTAGACTGCTATGACCACTATGGTCAACAATATGGATGTTCCTCAGAAAGTAAATAATACAACTACCATATGGTCCAGTAATCCTACTTCTGAGTGTATATTCAAAATAATTATAATCATGATCTCAGATAGCTACACCCCCATGCTCATTGCATGATGCCCAAGATATGTAAACAACCCAAATGTCCACTGACAGATGAATAGATTTAAAAATGTGAAAATACATACAATAGAATATTATTCATTATTAAAAAAGAAAACCCTGCCATTTGCAACAACATGGATGAATTTAGAAGACTTTATGCTAAGTAAGCCAATCATATAATGAAAAAGTGTACACAGATTTACTTATGTTTGATATCTAAACCAGTCAAACTCATAGAAGTGGAGAATAAAATAGTGGTTGCTTGCCAGGGGATGAGGAAAGGAGAAATTAGGGAATTGTTGCTCAATGGGTATAATATTTCTGTTATGTGACATGAATAAATTCTAGAAATTAGCTCACTATATAACAAAGTGCCTGTAGTTAACAACACAGTATTATTAATTCTAAAATATGTTAAGAGGAGAGGTCTTATGTTAATTATTCTTACCACAGCAAACAAAATACAAAAGAGCATAGGAAATTTTTGGAGGTGGTAGATATGTTTAGTATCTTTTATGGTGATAGTACCAAGAGTGTGTGCATATGCCCAAACTCAATAGGATGTATACATTAAATATGAACAATTTTTGTATGTCATACTTCAGTGAAGCTAAAAAGATAATAATTTTTGTGATTTAATGCCATCAAGTTTATGATAACTTGTTACAGCAACAGTAGATAGCAAATACACCTTACCGTAGACTGCACTGTTACCAACACCATATAGAAGGCACCAACACCATATAGAGTGGACACTTTGTAGACTACCTTTGATAGGACATAAAGAACGAAGTTTCTGAATCACTTTGCTGTCTACCTGAAGCTAACACAATATTGTAAATCAACTATACTTCAATAAGTAAATAATGTTATTCCCTCAACCACACTGGCAAGATACAGTACTGAAGTTGACCACTCACATGTACATAGAGAATAGATGCAAATCAAGATCTGATTGAGCTTTATAAGGCATGCCAATCATAGAGATCATTTCCTTATAAGCATTTTCATATTTTTCACTGGTTCTGATTAACTAGCTCCTAAGGATTTTAGAAAAGATCATTGGGCATTTTGAGATAACTATTTTCCAGTGCACTAGCTTTGTAGCTCCAGGTCGACAAAGATATCATATCATGAGTATGAATGATGTCTCTTTTTACTCATTTCATTTCTGTAGCAAGTACTTTTCAGCCCTGCTTCTTGAAAGGTGAAAGAAATTTTCTAGAAAAATTCTTCTGAAGAGGCTATTTTGTGCTCTCCTGTTTGCACAAAACAAGCTCTATGTACCTAACCTCACTAGGGTGTATGTTTTGAGTTGTTTTTCTGGCCGCAAGGAAGAATTTTCCCTGAACTGTCTACCCACTTAACCACAAACATTCCTTACAAAATAAATAGCCAGTATTTCATTGGTCAAAATCAAAATTACAAACTGAGACAATGATTGTGGAGATGAACTAGAGAGAAGTTGATTGGCCTTTATAACAACTTGATACATGAACTTGCCTCATTAGTAACCAGGTGAACTAACAAGAAAAAAAAATGTTTCAACTTTACCTTTGAGAATTATCTTAGCATCTTCTGCTTAGTACAGTATTTAGCAAAAGGCTATCTCTTCTCTGTATCAATCATCTTGAAATAAACATCCAAATGGGTGAGACTGTTAATACTGAATGCTTTACAAAGAATATATTTTGTTTCTTAAAGTTGAACTCTTGTCTATTTATATACAATAATATACTGTATACCACATGTATACAAGTTCCTTTTTCAGGTGATTGGCTCCTTCAGTAACAGCTAACAGAGGAACAGGAAATTTGATTGGAACCAAATTTAAAATAATATATGTAATGCAAATACTTGAAGATTTTAATTCTAAACTTTAAAAGATTGGCTTCCTAATTTCAGTGCAACCATATAGCATTTCTTAGGGGAAAATTGTCACAAGCAGCTTTTGTTTTCATGGATAATTAAATTTGCTCCAATCAAACAGCTCTCTAGGTAGATATTGTAGCTGTTCAAGGGACTTTCAACTCTTCTCTGTGGTTTCTTTTCTTTCCTGTTTTTTTTTTTTTGCATGTGATATTAAACAAAATTATTGAGGTATAATTGATAGATACAATCATAAGATATTTAAAGTATGCAATGTGATAATTTGATATGCATATACATTGAAAGAGAATTCTCCTCATCAGTAAATTAATATACCTGTCACCTCACATATTTACCTTTTTTTGTTAAAACATTTAAGTTCTACTCTCTTAGCAAATTTTAATTATACATTATATCCTCAGTCTTTATATTACTTTTTACATCTGAAGGTTTTTACTCTTTCACCAAAATCTCCTTATTTCTTCTACTCCAGCCACCATACTTTTCTTCTCTGTTTCTGTGACTTCAACTTTTTTAGGTTCCACATATAAGTGATAACATGTAGGATTTGTCTTTCTCTGTTTGGCTTGTTTTACTTTAGCATAATATATCCCAGATTCAACTACATAGTCACAAATGACAGACTATCCCTTTTAAAAGCTGAATAATATTCATATGTGTCTATACACATTATATTGATTATATTTTCTTTATCCATTCATCTGTCTACAAACAGGTTGTTTCTATACCTTGGCTAACGTGAGTAATGCTGCTATGAACATGAAAGTATGTCTCTCTAAGACAATGATTTCATTTCCTTTGGATATATACCCAGAATTAGAACTGCTGGATCTTATAGTAGTTCTCTATTTAATTTCTTAAAGAGCATCCATACTGTTTTTCATAGTGTTTTTCATACCAGTTTACATTCCTGCCAATAGTGCACAAGGGTTTGCTTTTGTTCATATTCTTGCCACCATTTATTATCTTTTGTCTTTTTGATAATATAAATCCTAAGGGATGTGAGGAGGTATTTCTTTGTGATTTTGCATTTGTTGAGCACTTTTTCATGTACCTGATGGCCATTTGTATATTTTCTTTAGAAAACTGTATATTCTGATCCTTTGCCCATTTTTAATTGGGTTATTTGCTATTTCTGGTATTGAATTGTATGAATTGTTTCTTGAATATTTTGGGTATTAACCTCTCATCAGATGTATTATTTGCAAGTATTTTCTTTTTTTTGCCATTTATTTTTATTAGTTGGAGGCTAATTACTTTACAATATTGTAGTGGTTTTTGTCATACATTGACTTGAATTAGCCATGGATTTACATGTGTTCCCCATCCTGTTCCCCCCTCCCACCTCCCTCTCTAGCCGATTCCTCTGGGTCTTCCCAGTGCACCAGGCCCGAGCACTTGTCTCATGCATCCAACCTGGGCTGGTGATCTGTTTCACCCTAGATAATATACATGTTTCGATGCCGTTCTCTCGAAACATCCCACCCTCGCCTTCTCCCACAGAGTCCAAAAGTCTGTTCTGTACATCTGTGTCTCTTTTTCTGTTTTGCATATAGGGTTATTGTTACCATCTTTCTAAATTCCATATGTATGTGTTAGTATACTGTATTGGTCTTTATCTTTCTGGCTTATTTCACTCTATATAATGGGCTCTAGTTTCATCCATCTCATTAAAACTGATTCAAATGAATTCTTGCCTTTTCATTTTGTTGATAGTTTCCTTTCCTATGCAGAAGCCTTTTAATTTGATGTAGTCCCACATGATTATCTTTGCTTTAGTTGCTCTTTCTTTTGTGAAGGCCAGAGTTAAGAAGCTTACCACTTATGTTTTCTTCTAATTTTATGACTTCAGGTCTAACATTCAAGTCCTTAATCAATTTTGAGTTGACTTTTGTATATGTTATAAGATAAGGATCCAGTTTCATTCTTTTGCATAGAGCTCTACAGATCATCCAGCACTATTTATGGAAGGGACTATTCTTTCCTCATTGGATAGTCTTGGATCTTTTGTTGAAAATCAATTGAGCATATAGGCATAGATCTGCTAATCATTGGTGGCTCAGATGGTAAAGTGTCTGCTGGAAATGCAGGAGATCCTGGTTTGATCCCTGGGTCAGGACCATCCCCTGGGGAAGGAAATGGCAACCCATTCCAGTACTATTGCTGGAAAATTCCATGAATGAAAAAGAAAGAGAGTTCCAGAAAAACATTTATTTCTGCTTTATTGACTATTCCAAAGCCTTTGACTGTGTGGATCACAATAAACTGTGGAAAATTCTGAAAGAGATGGGAATACCAGACCACCTAACCTGCCTCTTGAGAAATCTGTATGCAGTTCAGGAAGCAACAGTTAGAACTGGACGTGGAACAACAGACTGATTCCAAATAGGAAAAGGAGTATGTCAAGGCTGTATATTGTCACCCTACTTATTTAACTTATATACAGAGTACATCATGAGAAACGCTGGGCTGGAAGAAGCACAAGCTGGAATCAAGATTGCCAGGAGAAATATCAATAACCTCACATATTCAGATGACACCACCCTTATGGCAGGAAGTGAAGAATAACTAAAGAACCTCTTGATGAAAGTGAAAGAGGAGAGTGAAAAAGCTGGCTTAAAGCTCAACATTCAGAAAACTAAGATTATGGCATCTGGTCCCATCACTTCATGGAAAATAGATCGAGAAACAGTGGCTGACTTTATTTTGGGGGGCTCCAAAATCACTACAGATGGTGATTGCAGCCATGGAATCAAAAGACGCTTACTCCTTGGAAGGAAAATTATGACCAACCTAGACAGCATATTAAAAAGCAGAGACATTACTTTGGCAACAAAGATCCGTCTAGTCAAGGCTATGGTTTTTCCAGTTGGACTGTAAAGAAAGCTGAGCACTGAAGAATTGATGCTTTTGAACTGTGGTGTTGGAGAAGACTCTTGAGAGTCCCTTGGACTGCAAAGAGATCCAATCAGTCCATCCTAAAGGAGATCAGTCCTGGGTGTTCATTGGAGGGACTGATGTTGAAGCTGAAACTCCAATACTTTGGCCACCTGATGTGAAGAGCTGACTCATTGGAAAAGACCCTGATGCTGGGAAAGATTGAGGGCAGCAAGAGAAGGGGATGACAGAGGATGAGATGGTTGGATGGCATCACTGACTCTATGGACATGCGTTTGGGTGAACTCTAGGAGTTGATGAAGGACAGGGAGGCCTGGTGTGAAGCAGTTCATGGGGTCGCAAAGAGTCAGACACGACTGAGCAACTGAACTGAACTGAACTGAAGCATAGATTTATTTCTGGGTTTCTCTATATTGTTGCATTGATCTATGTGCCTATTTTATGCTAATACCATACTGTTTTGATTACTATAGCTTTGTAATGTAGTGCAAAATAAAGAATTGTGATTCCTCTAGCTTTGTTCTTCTTTCTCAAAATTGTTTTGACTATTTTTGTTCCATACAAATTTTAGGATTATTTATCCTATTTCTTTTTAAAATGCCATAGGAAATTTGATAGGGATTGCATTGAATCTATAAATCATTTTGGGTGATGCAGGCATTTTAATAATATTAATTCTTCCAGTCCACAAACAGAGGCTGTCTTTTCACTTATTTGTGTCTTGTTTAATTTTTTTCATCAAAGTTTTCAGTGTATAGATCCTCCACTTCCTTGGTTTATATTGTTTCTAAGTAGTTTTTTTTCTTTTTTTATACTATTGTAAATCAATTGTTTTCTTCTGGTCATTCATTGTTAGTGTATAGAAGGGCAGCTAATTTTTGTATGTTGATTTTTAACCCTGCACCTTTGCTAAATTTGTTTATTAGTTTGTTTGTTTTATTTTATTTTATTTTTTTTTTGGTGGAATCTTTAGGATCTTCTATGTATAATAGCATGTTTGCCAATAGTGACAATTTTGGTTCCTCCTTTCTGATTTGGGTGTTATTTGTTTATCAATATTTTTATTATTTTTGCCTAATTTCTCTGGTTAGGACTTCTAATTGTATGTTGAATAAAAGTGGTAAGAGTGGGCATCCTTGTCTTATTCTTGGCCTTAGAGAAAAAGCTTTAATTTTTCTCCATTGAGCATGATGTTAGCTGTGGGTTTGTCATATATGGCCTTAATTATGTTGAGGCATGTTCCCTCTATGCCCACTTTTTAGAGAGTTTTTTAATCATAAATGGATCTTGAATTTTGTCAAATGCTTTTCCTGTATCTATTGAGGTAATCATATGATTTTTACTCTTTATTTTATTAATGTGGTATATGATAATTATTGATTTGTAGCTATTAAACCACCCTGGCACCCCTAGAATAAATCCTACTTAATTGTGATATATGATCCCTTTAATGTATTGTTGAATTCAGTTTGCATTTATATTCATCAGGGATATTGACCTATATATTTTATTTTCTTGTAATGTCCTCCTTTGGCTTTGCTATTAGGGTAATGCTGGCTTCATAAAATGAGTTTTGAATTGTTCCCTCCTTTTCTGTTTTCTGGAAGAATTTCAGAAGGATTGATATTAATTTTCTTTAAATGCTTTGTAGACTTCACCAGTGAAGACATCTGGTCCTGGACTTTTCTTTGCCCTCTTGGTTGACTCTCATCATGGTTTCTTGTTGACTTTAGGTCAGTGGTAAGAAGTAGCTCTAGACTTTTGTGGTAGCTTCCATTACAACAGAGCTGTCTCTCTGAGTCCACAAGATAATACTTTTCTGGTGTTTTCCTACAGATAAGATGCCTTTATCTGCATGCTTTGGCAACATGGAAGGCAAAGTTGTACTTAATCTATAGCTTTTCTTCCTTTCAACAAACCCAAAGAAGTGTTAATAATTGTATTTTCTGAACCAAAAAATAGAATGCATTTTCTAACAACATTTTTATTTTTCTGACTTATGAATTTACTTATGTAGAAAGTCTTAAATTGTGTAAAAATAAAATGGCATGTGATTATATATGTAATAAACCAAGTTTACTGAAAAAAAATAAATCCATGAGATGACAAGTTTCAGAAAATTCAAGTAATAGTCTTTTTTTCAAACTAGAGTCACATAGTATCCACTAAAAAATCATATTTTTAAAAATTCAGTTAGAGAGATTTTTCTCTTTATACCAACATATTGTCAGAAGAAACAAATCACTGAATTTTAAAGTCTTTTTTGCCAACCCTATTTGGTTTGTAGAGCTTTTCTGAAAACATGTGGGCACAAAAACAAAAACAAACAAGAGTGCTATTAATAAATCTTTTAACTTCTTAAAATATTTACTAAATTCTATTAATTGTGAAAAGTGGATTTTCTTGGATAATTGCCCTTAGAGGAAGGCCTACACAAAACTGAGTATTATTCTTGACTGGGAATTGTTGTCCTCTGAATCTGGCATCTCTTTTTTCCTAGATTGTTTTATGAATAGTTCCTAAACTTCCACTAATTTGTTCAGGACCAGATGACATGATTTACCTTTAGGGTTTGGGTCAGTTGACATGCAAGGTGAGATTATTACCTGTAAGTCTACTTCTTGCCAGAAGCACAAATCTAGCCCTTTCCTAGTTTTTTCCCTCAAAATTTTATTGAAGCATTAAGCTTCATAACAATTCTGTCATTGCTTATGTTTATGGTGTGTGTCAGGTATTCTTTCAAAAGTTCATGAAAATTAAGAAAAAAGGAAGCAAAGATATCTGACTTTCCTGTTGCTAGTAACAGATAATTATGGAATTAAGTGGGTAAGGGGCAACAGAACAGCTTGCAGGCATGTGTATAAACTTTTAAAATCTAGCTGTACCCTAGATTGAAACTGGAAATGTTTAAAAGTTTAAACTCAGTCCATCAAATATGGTTTAGATTCTCTATCAAATCATATAAAATAAAATGACACTAGAATAGGGAGGGCTAGTGTTCACTCACTGCAAGTCTATGGGTTGTCAGAAAAGTAATGAGTCAAAAACAACTGATGTTTAACAAATATCAATCTACACTCAGTGGGTATTTCCTAAGAAGAATTTGATAACTGGTGAATTTTCAACTTTCAGGCTTTGACCAAATAACCAAAGATTCCCTCAGCAGACAACACCTTAAAAAGTTGCCTATCCCAGTCTGTCACTTATAATCAATAACCATTGGAACCCCTGTGCTTAATATTTCCTATTCAGGAGAAGCGATATGATCCAGTATAATCTGGAGGCAGGTGGGGCAACCAGAGAGAGTTTCCAACTCTGCTTAAGCAACTTCTCAGAACCTTCTCTGTGTTGGTTTATTTATTTGCCAGTGAAAAGAAAGATGCCTGCCTGCCAGAGCACAATAAAGGGGAAAAAAACTATAAACGTACTAAGACTTTGAAATAGATACTACAAAAGTCCAAAAATAAAGAATGTTGTTAGAAAAAGACATTGTGTTATAACCCAAAATACTAAGTGCAACTAAGAAATATGGGCAGAAATTCCCCAGATGTATATGAAAAGTATACCAAGAATCAAAAGTGGGCAAGAAAAGACCTGTTTTAAGGAGAGACTACTATTGTGCAGTGGAATAGTAGGGAAGACTTAATGGAAAGAAGTTTTGCTATGCAGTTCTATCTAAACAAGTTCCTTAAAGACCAGCCACAATATGTGAACAGTAAGCAACAGTAAGCAAGCAGTAAGCCACTGTAAACAAAAGTTCTGCTTTCTTTAATTTGTTTAAAACATTAATCTTTGTCAGCCTCCAGGGCAGATCCTGCTAGAGCAAATCAGTCAAATCAAGACTGAGGAGAAGCGGAGGTGGGAGAAATGACAGAGTTAGGATAGGAATGGAGGTAGTACACAAGAATAACTTTGTAAATTGTCCAGCATTATGAACATCCCAGGAAAAAATAAATACTAATGATATTAATGCTACTTCTAGGCTCTGAGTACAAAGTTCTTTTCTTTAGGGTCATTGATAGACTTATAGCCATTTCCTCCTTTACAGTCCCTGAGAAATCAGAGAGGAAGTATGTTTACTGATCACAACATCCTTCCAGCTGAAGACAGAACCACAGACCAAGACTTTTCTGATAAGGCCACAAGACAAAACCCCCTATAGTTCTTAACTATTTGTCAGTCACAGACCTTTCTGAGAAGATAATGACAACTGTACAAACTTTGCAGAAAGTAATTCATAAACTGAAAATTGTGCATGTAATATCAGGAAGTTCATAGTGTTTTGGAACCCAGGTTAGAGAGCTCTGTTTCTCATTTGACTACTCTAGCATCTTCTTGTATGCTCATTTGACTGCTTTACCACTGAGAAGGAAGATCAGAGAGGATATTAAAATATTGTCTGACTTGGACATTTAGGTCTTAAAATTTTAATCAACTGACAGGTCAAGGATTAGCAGGATGGAGCATGACTGGAATGCAATAGCTGATAAGTGTTTGGGGAGTTCATTGTGGGCTTGAGAGATCAAGGGAATCTTCAATGAGTCCCAAGTATCTGAGCTGTCCTTGGATTTAAAACAGGGGAGAGAGAAGAAAAGACTTGCTCAAGTTACTACATAAAACTGTGTTGACTGGGCAGAGATTACTGTTATGGGTGTGGTAGAAGAGAAAACCAGAAACCTGTGAGCAGGAGGAGTGGAAGGTGGAACAGCTAGGATCTAATCGACATCTGCTTTGTGACTTGGCATCAGGGAAATGGATCTAGCTTACCTGATAAAAGTAAATGGGAAAATGTCATCTAAACTTATAAGAACCCTTATCTGTGTGACTTGTTTTAATATATATGACAAGAGAAGTTTCTGAGCTGTTCTTGGATTCATAGAGAATCTATTCCTAGAGAATTTTCTGGGTTGGCAGTAGGATTTAGAAATTTGTAAGGTGTATAAAATGTGTTTCTGAGAGGAGTTTAAAGCCCACAAGTCAGAGGAAGGAGTCAGGAATATATATGAATAAATATTATCACATATTCAAACTTTTTTTTGAATATGCGATTCAGGGCCTGTGGACAGCTGGTAGCGATGGTTTTCCCAAGCTAGACCATGTTCTCATCAAGTGCATATTATTTATTTAGACAGCAAATAACTCTTATAGCAGTAATTTGGCAGGGCAGAACTTTATTCCTCTTGCACTGGGCAGAGATTTTTCATTTAATCCATCAATCTGAACTTACTGCACTGTTTTCAAAAGTCATAGCAGGTTACTCAGAGTTGACTTTGACAGCAGCCCCAGAACACAGGGGAAAGTGAAAGTGAAGTCACTCAGTCGAGTCCGACTTTTTGCAACCCCATGGACTGTAGCCTACCAGGCTCCTCCATCCATGGGATTTTCCAGGCAAGAGTACTGGAGTGGGCTGCCATTTCCTTCTCCAGGGGATCTTTCCAACCCAGGGATTTAACCCAGATCTCCCACATTGCAGACAGATGCTTTACCATCTGAGCCACCAAGGAAGTCCAGAACACAGGGGAAACTTAGCCTATAATTACAAGATGGCATGACATCTGGAGGAGGTCAGGAATCATCCAGGTGTTGAGTATACAGGGTATCAAAAACCTGGCTACAATGAAAGAATTTTATGGGAGAGTAAGAACATCTGTTTGGAAATTGTTTGGTTGACCTTTTTAGTGTGTACACACACACACACACACACACACACACACACACAGAGGTCACATCTCCCCTAGTAGATGAAAAACTATTTCAGGACAGAATCCATTTGATACCACATTATACTGATTAGAGTATCATGCACTTAGGAAACAATAAATGCAAAAATGAGTGGTGATATTTAAAAATGAGTTTGGAACAACAATCAGTCTTGCATTCACTGGATGCTATTTTTAGTGTCTACTGTGTCCTAGGCACATGCCTGGTGATACTGAAGTAGAATATATAGTCCTTTTCTAGAAGGATCCCACAGCCCAAGTGCACAATGACTAGTGGTGTGATAGAGATGTGCACACACTCCTAAAATATTTCAGAAGAGGGGCAGCTTAACCAACTGGAGGGTTGAACAGAACTCTAGGTATAGAGTAGGTACAGTGAAACTAATTAAGATGGTGTTAATAGAACAGTTGAAATTGGGTTCCAGATTTTCAGACTAGAGTCCTTTCCACTAGACACGAGAAATATGTTGTGTATGGTCATAAAATTAGTAGTATTTTTAAATTCAGTATTGCCAGTAATTAAGTAAGCATCATTTATTTGTTAACTCTAAGATACCAACACTAAATGCTGATAATGGAGTAGGTAATCAATATGAAATGTCCACAGATTATTCTCTCAAGAAACTATAAAAATCAACCAGGTATAATACTGTAAACATAGTAGTGAATTTTCTTCCTAATTCCAGTTTCACTTATGCAGCTCCCTACCGGATGTTTCAACCTGGTAATTCTGCTACTAATGTAAGTTCAAATATAGTCAAAATTCCACAGCTATCAATTCTCCTTTCCCGCACCACATCTCAGCAAACATTAATTCCCACTACTGCATTCAATCATTTTATAATGCAACCTGAAATGCTTGCTCTTCCCCACACATGCTCTATCGTTTGCCACCAGTGTTTTGTTTTTATCCACCTTGCTTTCCCTATTTTCCCTATTGAAAAGTTTTTCCTACCATCTCTGCTTATTCACACTGCGTGTGTGTGTGTGTGTTAGTCACTCAGTTGTGTCTGATTCCTTGCAACCTCATGGAGTGTAGCTTGCCAGGCTCCTCTGTCTATGGGATTCTACAAGCAAGAATACTAGAGTGGGTTCAGTTCAGTTCAGTCACGCAGTCGTGTCTGACTCTTTGTGACCCCATGAACTGCAACATGCCAGGCCTCCATGTCCATCACCAACTCCTGGAGTTTACCCAAACTCATGTTCATTGAGTCGGTGATGCCATCCAACCATCTCATCCTCTGTCGTCCCCTTCTCCTCCCGCCTTCAATCTTTCCCAGCATCAGTTCAGTTCAGTTCAGTCGCTCAGTCGTGTCCGACTCTTTGCGACCCTATGAACCACAGCACGCCAGGCCTCCCTATCCATCACCAACTCCCAGAGTCCACCCAAACCCATGTCCATAGAGTCAGTGATGCCATCCAACCATCTCATCCTCCATCGTCCCCTTCTCCTCCTGCCTTCAATCTTTCCCAGCATCAGGGTCTTTTCCAATGAGTCAGCTCTTCACATCAGGTGGACAAAGTATTGGAGTTTCACAGATCGCCAGTCCAGGTTGGATGCATGAGACAAGTGCTCAGGGCTGGTGCACTGGGATGACCCAGAGGGATGGGATGGGGAGGGAGGTGGGAGGGGGATTCAGGATGGGGAACACATGTAAATCCATGGCTGATTCATGTCAGTGTATGGCAAAAACCACTACAATATTGTAAAGTAATTAGCCTCCAACTAATAAAAATAAAGGAAAAAAATAAAGTGATATCAAATCAGAAAAAAAAAAACTATTGGAGTTTCAGCTTCAACATCAGTCCTTCCAATGAACACCCAGAACTGATCTCCTTTAGGATGGACTGGTTGGATCGCCTTGCAGTCCAAAGGACTCTCAAGAGTCTTCTTCAACACCACAGTTTGAAAGCATCAATTCTTCTGCACTCAGCTTTCTTTATAGTCCAATTCTCACATCCATACATGACCACTGGAAAAACCATATCCTTGACTAGATGGACCTTTGTGGACAAAGTAATGTCTCTGCTTTTTGATATGCTGTCCAGTTTGGTCATAACTTTCCTTCCAAGGAGTAAGCGTCTTTTGATTTCATGGCTGCAATCACCATCTGCAGTGATTTTGGAACCCAGAAAAATAAAGTCTGACACTGTTTCCACTGTTGGCCCATCTATTTCCCATGAAATGATGGAACCGGATGCTATGATCTTAGTTTTCTGAATGTTGAGTTTTAAGGCAACTTTTTCACTCTCCTCTTTCACTTTCATCAAGAGGCTTTTTAGCTCCTCTTCACTTTCTGCCATAAGGGTGGTGTCATCTGCATATCTGAGGTTATTGATATTTCTCCTGGCAATCTTGATTCCAGCTTGTGCTTCTTCCAGCCCAGCGTTTCTCATGATGTACTCTGTATATAAGTAAAATAATTAGGGTGACAATATACAGCCTTGACATACTCCTTTTCCTATTTGGAACCAGTCTGTTGTTCCATGTCCAGTTCTAACTGTTGCTTCCTGACCTGCATACAGATTCCTCAAGAGGTAGGTCAGCTGGTCTGGTATTCCCATCTCTTTCAGAATTTTCCACAGTTTATTGTGATCCACACAGTTAAAGGCTTTGGCATAATCAATAAAGCAGAAAGAGATGTTTTATCTAGAACTCTCTTCCTTTTTCGATGATCCAGCGGATGTTGGCAATTTGATCTCTGGTTCCTCTGCCTTTTCTAAAACCAGCTTGAACATCTGGAAGCTCACGGTTCACATATGGTAGCCATTCTCTTCTCCAGGGGATCTTCCCCAGCCAGGGATTGAACCCAGGTCTCCCACATTGCAGGCAGATTCTTTACCATCTGAGCCACCAGGGAAGCCCATTCACACTTTACTACAGACTTTAAGGCCACACTGAAAAACCTACCTACCCATCAGGAAATTTCTGAATCCCACTTTATCATCCCTTAAAAAAACAAACTAAAATCTGAAAGTGAGTTCCTTGTTATTCAGGCTTTTATAGCATTTTATCTGTACTTCTCTCATACTAGAAAGTGAGATTTGCATGTCATCCATACAGATATAAATAATGTCTTAAAGTAAAATGAAATTGCCAAGGGGCAAAATACAAAGAGATAATAAAAAATGTCAAGGTCAGAATTTAGGGAACTACATTTTAGGGACCTGAGGGGAAAAGAGAAGGGGACAGATAAATACCAAAGAAATAAGAGAGAAAAGGTGAAAGAGATGCTTAACAGCATTGAATAAGGTATAAAAAACAAGAAAGGAATGAACAATGAATATCTGTTGAATGAATGAAAGGATGATGAAAGAACAAATGAATAGACCATGAATTTAATAGGATTTTGGTGGGTAAAGGGTGAAACATGGAGAAATTTTGAGGGGAGGAGGAAAGATAAAGAATTAGAATTTGTCTGATCTTGCTTGGCATAATGTGCTCTAGGTCCATCCATATTGTCACAGATGATGCAACTTTTCCGTAAGAATATAAGCAAAAGAGACCAGCAAAATGTAAAGTTCTACACAAATATGAAAGTGAAAGTCACTCAGTCATGTCCAAGCTTGCACCCCATGGACTATATAGTCCATGGAATTCTCCAGGCCAGAATACTGGAGTGGATAGTATTCTTTCCCTTCTCCAGGGCATCTTCCCAACCCAGGGATCAAACCCAGGTCTCCTGCATTGCAGGTGGATTCTTTACCAGCTGAGCCACCAGGGAAGCCCAAGAATGCTGTAGTGGGTAGCCTATCCCATCTCCAGTAGATCTTCCTGACCCAGGTGGAGTCTCCTCCATTGCAGGCAGATATATACACACACACACACATATATATATATACATATACACACAAATATAATGTGAATAATTTCACCTTATATTTATACCTATACAAATGTAAGGTGATATATTTAGCATCATTTTAAAGTGCACTGCAAATGAGGAGGGCTTCCATCACCAGTCCAGAAAAATATTAGGGGCAATGCATTTCCAGACTTCAAGTTAACAGTTGTCACGATTTACTTTGCATCTGCTGGGATTGAGCTCAGTACCAGATATTATGGGTTTTCCTGGTGGCTCAGATGGTAAAGAATCTGCTTGCAGTGCAGGAAATCTGGGCTCCATCCCTGGATCACGGAGATCACCTGGAGAAAGGAATGGCTACCCACTCCAGTATTCTTGCCTGGAGAATTTCATGGACAGAGGCTATAATTCATGGGGTCGCAAAGAGTTGCACATGACAGAGCGACTAACACTTTCACTTTCACCAGGTATTATATGAATTTGACTTTATTTTTAGCCTCCAGGTTACCATTTACTAGTGACATATTTCAAGTACTTGCTAAGTAGTAAAAATTGTGAACAGATCCAAGTATAACCCTATAATAATATCATTCACTGGTTTACATTTCTATCTTGACTCTTTTTTAATACACAAAAGAAACATTAATCAAAACATGAATTGAATATTATTGTACTTGACTCTTTACATACATTCTTTTTTAAATTAATTTTTATTAGAGTATAGTTGCTTTACAATGTTGTGTTAGTTTCTGCTGTACAGCAAAGTGGATCAGCTATATAAATACATATATGAAAGAAGGGATATATATATATATATATATATATATATATACATACATACATACACACACACACACACACACACACCTCTAAATGGGAAGGATAAATTTCCTTCCCATTTAGGTCACCACAGAACACTGGTAGAGTTTCCTGTGCTATATAATAGATTCTCATTAGTTATCTATTTTATATATAACAGTGAACATATGTCAATCCCAGTCTCCCAAATCACCCCACCCCCCTTCCCCCCTTGGTGTCCATGTGTTTGTTTTCTCCATCTGTGTCTCTATTTCTGCTTTGCAAATAGCTTTATCTGTATCTTTTTCCTAGATTCCACATATAAGTGATATTGTATTAGTTATTGAATGAGAAAGAAAGGCTACTATGACAGTAATTGTTTATAATCCACAACCTGCCTTATGCCACAACTCAGACATCTGCATTTCTTTCACCATGAGTGTCCTGGTAGAACAAAGCGATTAATAATCCACCACATCTTGAGAGATAATTTAGCCATATCATGTCATTTACAACTGAGGACAGTTAAGGCCCAGATAAGGGAGGGCATTTACTCCCAAACAACAAGTAGTTAGAAGCAGGAACACAGATTTCCTGATGATAATTTCCTTTTCACTGTATCAGCCTTTCTCAAATGTATGAATGTGCAAAGGGTTACATGCGTACACAGACACATGTGTGCATGCACACACGTTCATATACATGTCTATGCATGCATATGTTGGGGAGAGTCAAACAAATTTAGAAAGTAGTCTGTACAATACTATCCTCTTGAATATTCTGTCATGAAGTCTCTCCGAATATTACTAACACACTTGTGGATAATACAAAATTGTGTTTATTTCTTAAATACCTTTACAGAACTTAGGCTATGTTTCAGAATGGGGAAGGTAAGGACATAATCCATTAAGAACTGGAAAATTGATCTATGGTAGGTATTTAAATGTGGAAAGTTGACTAGGATTGACTTATGTAGCATGATCCAACAGTCCAAGACTGATGGAAAGAATAAGGGTTTTGAAGGTAGGATTCAAAGAATCTTAGGGATCAAACTGTCTGTTGGATGCTTTCCAATGAAGAGTTAGTGAGTCTTTCAGGAATTGCCTGTAATAAATAAACCACATGGACAGGCTAGTCCCAGAAGAGTGAAGAAATAATAATAAAGACAATGAAATAGCAAAGTCATTAAAATAGAGACAGTAAAGTGTGGTTTTGATTCTCAGTGTTCAGACTGACTGTGAAAGTAGACAGCTTGGTTTTCAATTCACAATGTATATTAAAGCCCCATAGAAGTCTGGCATTAATTAAAACTGTTTTACTTTGTTTAAATCAGACTTTTTCACCATCTATCTAGCTACAGAATCCTGGTTTTCACTTTAGCACATTCTAGGCTGGATGAATCACAAACTGGAATCAAGATTGCTGGGAAAAATATCAAAAACCTCAAAATGGCAGGAAGTGAAGAGGAACTAAAAAGCCTCTTGATGAGGGTGAAAGACGAGAGTGAAAACACTGGCTTGAAACTCGGCATTAAAAAAACTAAGATCACAGCATCTAGTCCCATCATTTCATGGCAAATAGATGGGGAAAAAGTGGAAACAGTGACAGATTTTCTTTTCTTGGGCTCCAAAATCACTGCAGACAGTGATTGCAGCCAAAAATTTTGCTCCTTGGAAGGAAAGTTATGACAAAATTAGCAGGTTAAAAAGCAGAGACATCACTTTTCTGACAAAGGTCTATATAGTCAAAGCTATAGTTTTTCCAGTGTTCATGTATGGCACAGTACCATGCTGAGTGCCAAAGAATTGATGCTTTTGAATTGTGGTACTGATTAAGACTCTTGAGAGTCCTTTGGACAGCAAGGAGATAAAAGCAGTCAATCCTAAAGGAAATCAACCCTGAATGTTCAATGGAAGGACCGATGCTGAAGCTGAAGTCCCAATACTTCGGCTACCTGATGTGAATAGATGACTCATTGGAAAAGACTGATACTGAGAAAGATGGAAGGCAAAAGAGAAGGTGGCAGTAGAGGAGGATGAGATGGTTAGATAGCATCACAGACTCAATGGACGTGAATTTGAGCAAACTCTGGGAAATACTGGAGGAGAGGAGCCTAGCGTGCTATAGTCCATGGGGTTGCAAAGAGTCAGACACTGCTTAGCAACTGAACAATAAAGAAAACTGAATTCTATTTTGTTCTTCTAAAATGCACACTTTTTGGAAGATATTCAGCAGTTGATCAGTTATGAATTGTCTAAAAATATTAAATGGAAGGTACCAAGTATCTTTATTCAGTTATTTGCAGCGGTTTTGGGAGCTGATCTAGTTGACTAGTTTCCTTTTATTATATGCTATGTAATGACTGCTCTCCCTGATAAGAACTCCCTCAGTTGTAAAGGTTTTAATTGAGGACCCATTAGTACTGCAAGAATTAAGTACCTGGAATGGATCATTCCATTTACTGTTTCATTACATTGACCAGAATAATCTTTCTTTATACCCATATAGCTTACACCTCATTTGTCAATGAGTTGGTGTCATCATTTGCATTTTGAGATAGACTATCACACTCAGGTGATTTTCAGATATTGCTTTTTTGGCTGTGTTTTTATATAGTTTTACAAATTGCTTTCCAAGCCACTTTAATTAGTACTAATTAGAGATTAATCACCTGTCAAATTTTATTTCTAAAAATGATACAATTTTGAGTTCTGTCAACTGCATAAAAAAACTGTCCCCAAAACCTTAAATTCTTCTTTATTCAACTTTAAACCACAACACTGTCAAGACTATGTATTTTGTCTCTTTTTAACTTAAAATTGTATCATATTTTTTTTTCTTTTCAAAGCAACAGTTTATGACCAACCTATCTCTCTAAATTAATACAATACATACAAATATTTAGTTACAAAGTCATGTAGAACTATAAGTGGGAAAAGGCTCAGTGAGTCCTAAGGGAATTTTGTGAATCCAAAGGAATTGAAGGGAAACTGACAAATCAGGAATGTGGCTATAATGCTGTGCTTCCTAAAACTGTAACTACTTAGAGTCCTCCATTAGAATACATTCAGCTGATCTCATGATGTTTAGCCAGGGAGTTCCTGTATTAGTCCTATTGCTAACAGAGCAAGGGGATTCAAGTTTGGAGAATCTGGGTTTTGCCAGCTGCTTTAAATTGGCCAGGAATGCACATGGAGTTTTGGAGGGTAACATAACGACAGCAACATGGGACCTGGGAAGAGCAAATAGACAGTGACTTACTCTTTAACTTTAACTGCAGTTATAAGACATCACAACGATTAAAGAGAAATAAGTCATCTGATGTTTAGGTGCTTGTTATGAAGCTGTATGTGTCTTCCTCACCACCAAATGTCATCACATAGATTTTATACATATATATATATATATATGATCAAGTATTTGGTACATGGTATACCATCATCAAATTTTCATTGAATTCAAAAGTAGGATTTCAAGAGTTGGAATTTTATCCTGTGACTATGACAAGCTTATAGGCAGTGTTATCAAGCTTTGCTATATAGAATTATTTGGTTTGAAAGAGGTGACTTGACATAAAATGTGTCTGAGTCTTAATGTTAAATCTCATAGTTATATTGGTGACACTAGTGGTAAAGAATCTGCTTGCAAATTCAGGAGATGTAAGAGACACAGGTTTGATCCCTGGGTCAAGAAGATCCCCTGGAAAAGAGCATGGCAACCCACTCCAGTATTCTTGTCTGGAGAATCCCATGGACAGAGGAACCTGGCAGGCTACAGTCCATAGGACTGCAAAGAGTTGGACATGACTGAAGTGACTTAGCATGCATGCATAGCTATGTTAGTTAATACTTCCATGTATCAACACATTAGGTTAAAAATTGACTTTTATTTAGTCATCAGGACAATTCTTCTACATGATATCAAGCATCAATCAAATTTAGAACCATCTGGACCTTTGACATTATTTAGAAAGAAGTAACATGACATGCTTACCTGTGTACATTACTCTGACTTTAAGCACTGAGACCAGTAATTACATAACTGTAAATTCAATCATACCCAAATTTCTGGGCTATGTTATGTGTCCCCACAGGGAAAAATAAAGAGTTCTAGTTACTCTGTGACCAGGTACCTAGTTTAATGCTTAAAAATCATATCTCTGGCAGCTCTCCCAGAGATTCTGATGTAGTTGACCTGGAGTATAGTCTGGGTATCAAGATTTTTTTAGAAGTTTGCTAGATACTTCTACTGTAGAGGTAAAGTTAAGAACCACTCATCTAATTCATTCACTTACTAGTTCTATGCTGCCCTTGTTATTTCAATCAGTTCAGTTCAGTCACTCAGTTGTGTCCAACTCTTGGCAACCCCACGGACTTCAGCATGCCTGTTTACCTGTCCTTCACTATCAGAGTTTGCTCAAACTCATGTCCAACGAGTTGGTGATGTCATTCAATCATCTCATCCTCTGTTGTACCCTTCTCTCCTGCCCTCAATCTTTCCCAACATCACGGGCATTTCCAATGAGTTGTCTCTTTCCATCACATAGCCAAGGTATTGGAGCTTCAGTTTCAGCATCAGTCCTTCTAATATTCAGGGTTTATTTCCTTTAGGGTTGACTGATTTGATCTCCTTGCAGCCCAAGGGACTCTCAGGAGTCTTCTCCAGTACCACAGTTCAAAAGCATTAATTCTTCAGCACTCAGTCTTTTTTATAGTTCAGATCTCACATCCACACATGACTACTGGAAAAACCATAGCTTCAACTATATGCACTTTTGTCGGCAAAGTGATGTCTCTGATTTTTAATCTGCTGTCTATGTTCCTTATAGCTTTTCTTCTAAGGAGCAAGCATCTTTTAATTTCATGGTTGCAGTCACCATCTGCAGTAATTTTGGAGCCCAAGAAAATAAAATCTGTCACTGTTTCCATTGTTTCCCCATGTATTTGCCATGAAGTAATGGGACCAGATGCCATGATCTTCATTTTTTGAATGTTGAGTTTTAAGCCAATGTTTTCATTCTCCTCTTTCACCTTTATCAAGAGGCTCTTTAGTTCCTCTTCACTTTCTGCCATTAGGGTGGTGTCATCTGTATATCTGTGGTTATTGATATTTCTCCCTGAAATCTTGATTCCAGCTTGTGCTTCATCCAGCCTGACATTTTGCTTGATGTACTCTGCATATAAGTCAAATAAGCAGGGTGACAATATACAGTCTTGACATACGCCTTTCCCAACTATGAACCAGTGCTTTGCTCCATGTCCAGTTCTAACTGTGGCTTCTTGATCTGCATACAGGTTTCTCAGGAGGAAGGTGGTGTGGCCAGGTATTCCCATCTCTTGAGTCCATTATGTCTCCTGCATTGGCAGGAAGGTTCTTTACCACCAGTACCACCTGGGCCATCACAAATGGTATAGCATGGTAGTGAATTTGCAGTTAGGCCATCTGAAATTAAATGCTGGCTCCACCATTTTCTAACTATATGACCTTGGATACTTTCCCTGATGGCTCAGATTATAAAGAGTCTGCCTGCAGTACAGGAGACCTGGATTTAATCCTTGGGTTGGGAAGATTGCCTGGAGAAGAGAATGGCTACCTACTCCAGTATCTTGCCTGGAGAATTCTATGGACAGTGGAGTCTGGAAAGCTACAGTCCATAGATTTGCAGAGTTGGAGGCAACTGAGCAACTAACACTTTCACTTTCACAGTATAGATAATGATCATAGTTATTAGAGTTGTGATCATTAAGTGAAATAATACCCATAACACATTTTACACAGAGCCTAGTACATATTAAGTGTTCAAATCCATGTTAGCAACTCTGTTTTTAAATAGCAAAATTAAGCAGATAATAATTAGAATTTGTTTAAAATTAACGAAGTTATTTGGCAGTTAAAACAAATTATCTTATCAATCTTATTTGCCATTCATACACTAGACCGCTCATATTTACACATCTTTCAAGAGAGTGACATTGTCTTGAAAGTACTGAATTTCTTAGGGGAAAAGTGAATAGAGTTCCACATTACTTCTAATGCATGGAAAGTCCATTACCTTTGATATCATAGATAAATGCTAGGACATGACATGATAATTGCTTTATTGCTGGGAGTTTTCAATTAATCAATAAAAGAAAAAAAATGATCAGCCTAATTGCCTCAAGATGGATATGTGATGCATAAACCTCTTGTTTAATGGATCTAGTAATAGGCCACCTGTTTCCACTGCCTCCTTCCCAGTTCAGTATATGAAAGACTAGTGTTCATGAAGTTAATAAATCCAGACTTGAAGTGCTAAAATGTTGTAGTTCATGACATTTCAGTTCAGTTCAGTCTCTCAGCCATGTCGAACTCTCTGAGACCCCATGGACTGCAGAACACCAGGCCTGCCTGTCCATCACCAACTCCCAGAGTTTATGCAAACTCATGTCCATTGAGTCGGTGATGCCATCCAAACATCTCATCCTCTGTCATCCATTTCTCCTCTTGCCTTCAATTTTCCCAGCATCAGGGTCTTTTCAAATGAGTCAGCTCTTCACATCAGGTGGCCAAAGTATTGGAGTTTCAGCTTCAGCATCACTCCTTCCAATGAATATTCAGGACTGATTTCCTTTGGGATGGACTGGTTGGATCTCTTTGCAGTCCAAGGGACTCTCAAGAGTCTTCTCCAACACCACAGTTCAAAAGCATCAATTCTTCAGTGCTCAGCTTTTTTTATAGTCCAACTCTCATATCCATACATGACTACTGGAAAAGCCATAGCCTGGAGTAGATGGAAATTTGTTGGCAAAGTAATGTCTTTGCTTTTTAATATATGGTCTAGGTTGGTCATAACTTTTCTTCCAAGGAACAAGTGTCTTTTAATTTCATGGCTGCAGTCACCATCTGCAGTAATTTTGGAGCCCCAAACTATAAAATCTGTCACTGTTTCTACTGTTTCCCCATCTATCTGCCATGAAGTGATGGGACCAGATGCCATGATCTTAGTTTTCTGAATGTTGAGCTTTAAGCCAGCTTTTTCACTCTCCTTTTTCACTTTCATAAAGAGGCTCTTTAGTTCTTCTTTACTTTCTGACATAAAGGTGGTGTCATCTGCATATCTGAGGTTATTGATATTTCTCTTCATAATCTTGATTCCAACTTGTGCTTCATCCAGCCCAGCATTTCTCATGATATACTCTGCATATAAGTTAAATAAACAGGGTGGCAACATACAGCTTTGAAATACTCCTTTCCCTATTTGGAACCAGTCTGTTGCTCCATGTCCAGTTCTAGCTGTTGCTTCTTGACCTGCCTGCAGATTTCTCAACAGGAGGTCAGGTGGTCTGATATTCCCATCTCTTTAAGAATTTCCTACAGTTAGTTGTGGTCCACACAGTCATAGGCTTTGGCATAGTCGATAAAGCAGAAGTAGATGATTTTCTGGAACTCTCTTGTTTTTTCAATGATCCAGTGGATGTTGGCAATTTGATCTCTGGTTCCTCTGCCTTTTCTAAATTCAGCTTGAACATCTGGAAGTTCACAGTTTCCAGACTGTTGAAGCCTGGCCTGGAGAATTTTGAGCACTACTTTACTAGCATGTGAGATGAGTGCAATTGTGTGGCATTTTGAGCGATCTTTGGCATTGCCTTTCTTTGGGGTTGGAATGAAAATTGACCTTTTCCAGTCCTGTGGCCACTACTGAGTTTTCCAAATTTGCTGGCATATTGAGTGAAGCACGTTCACAGCATCATCTTTTAGGATTTAAAATAGCTCGACTAGAATTCCTTCACCTCCACTAGTTTTGTTCGTAGTGATGCTTCCTAAGGCCCACTTTACTTCGGATTCCAGGATGTCTGGCTCTAGGTTGGTGATCATACCATTGTGATTATCTAGGTCATGAAGATCTTTTATGTATAGTTTTTTTGTGTGTATTCTTGCCACCTCTTCTTAATATCTTCTCCTTCTGTTAGGTCCATACCATTTCTGTCCTTTATTGTGCCCATCTTTGCATGAAATGTTCCCTTGGTATCTCTAATTTTCTTGAAGAGATCTCTAGACTTTCCCATTCTATTGTTTTCCTCTATTTCTTTCCATTGATTGCTGAGGAAGGCTTTCTTATCTCTCCTTGCTGTTCTTTGAAACTCTACATTCAAATGGGTACACCTTTCCTTTTCTCCTTCGCCTTTTACTTCTCTTCTTTTCACAGCTATTCATAAGGCCTCCTCAGACAACCATTTTACCTTTTTGCATTTCTTTTTCTTGGGGATGGTCTTGATCCCCACCTCCTGTACAATGTCACAAACCTCTGTCCATAGTTCTTCAGGCACTCCATCTATTAGATCTAATCCTTTGAATCTATTTGTTACTTCCACAGTATAATTGTAAGGGATTTGATTTTGGTCATACCTGAATGGCCTAGTGTTTTCCCCTACTTTCTTCAGCTTAAGTCTGAATAAGCAATAGGCAATAAGGAATTCATGGTCTGTGCCACAGTCAGCTTCTGGTCTTGATTTTGCTGACTGTATAGAACTTCTCCATCTTTGTCTGCAAAGAATATAATCAATCTGATTTTGGTATTGAGCATCTGGTGATGTCCATGTGTAGAGTCTTCTATTGTGTTGTTGGACGAGGGTGTTTGCTATGACCAGTGCGTTCTCTTGGCAAAACTCTATTAGCCTTTGCCCTGCTTCATTCTGTACTCCATGGCCAAATTTGCCTGTTACTCCAGGTATTTCTTGACTTCCTACTTTTGCATCCCAGTCCACTATAATGAAAATGACATCTTTTTTGGGTATTAGTTGTAGAAGGTCTTGTAGGTCTTCATAGAACCATTCAACTTCAGCATCTTCAACATTACTGGTCGGGGCATAGACTTGGATTACTGTGATATTGACCGTTTTGCCTTGGAAATGAACAGAGATCATTCTGTCGTTTTTGAGATTGCATTCAAGTATTGCATTTCAGACTCTTTTGTTGACTATGATGGCTACTCCATTTCTTCTAAGGGATTCTTGCCCACAGTAGTAGATATAATGGTCATCTGAGTTAAATTCACCCATTCCTGTCCATTTTAGTTCACTGATTCCTAAAATGTCCATGTTCACTCTTGCCATCTCCTATTTGACCACTTCCAATTTGCCTTGATTCATGGACCTAACATTCCAGGTTCCTATGCAATATTGCTCTTTACAGCATCGGACTTTATTTCCATCACCAGTCACATCCACAATTTTGTGTTGTTTTTGCTTTGGCTCCGTCTCTTCATTCTTTCTGGAGTTATTTCTCCACTGATCTCCAGTAGCATATTGGGTACCTACTGACGTGGGGAGTTCATCTTTCAGTGTCCTATGCTTTTGCCTTTTCAATTCAATGACAGCTCATCTCAATTTTGCATTTTACATAAATCAGATTGTTTCTAGATTTTAAGAAAAATCCATGTCCTCCTTATCACTTTTATTGCACATTCATCATTGAGATATTCTCTAGATAGAAGTTCTAGGTTTAAAGCCTCCACTTAGAGGGTGAATAAGAAATAAGTAGAGGAAAGGATATAGATGTGGTTAAGTGGTTGGATATCTGGTTGATTTGCTCAAGACCAAATTCACAGCATGCTGGCATAACTGAAGTTAACATTCAGTCAGGCTGCTCAGCAATCATTTACCACCATTTGACTTCATTATTTAATCTGTCACATCAGTCAAAGACTGCCATACATGATCCTATCTAGAATAAGTATAAATTAAGCCTAAATGAGCCTTGCCATTTTTAACGTTTCAAAGGTTCAGGCTCTAGTGATTTAGAATTTGTGATGAATCAGACTTCTCTGAATAAAGGGGTGTAATTATTCTTGGCAGATTAACAGTGTTAGCAGATGGAGGGAGGTGTATTTAAGCTACTTAAAACACATCGTTTGTAAGTACCTAAGAAGTAATTTGCTACAAATTTTAGATATGATAACTATAAATCATCATGACAAACTTGATGAAACTTGTTGCTATGCTTATAGTAGAGATGTTTTTGGAGGATGTTATTCATTATTTGCTCTTAAAAAACTCACAGAATACATATTTCTCTCTGGTTTTATTATTAAGAAAAGTTATATTTACCAGGAAAAAGATAGTATTAATTAGAAATTAAAATGTGAGCATTCTAGTCCAGATTAGCTGTCATTAATCCTAACTCTGTCACTTCCTGTCTGTGTGAACTTTGGAAACTTACTTAACCTCTATGAGCCTCAATTTCCTCACCTGTAAAATGGGGAAAAAGTAGCCCCTACAGGGAGGACTCAATGAATTTGAACATGTACAGTGCTTAGAACTATACCTGATATATTTGGTAAATGGTCAGTAAATGTTAGCTCTGAGAGCATCATAATGTTTTTTAGTAACCAGTTTTTTTTTTTTTTAAATAAACATATTGGATACTTTCCTCTTCATGTTGCTGCCAGGCAGCTTAAGGTTCACTTCGTGACCCACCTCACAAAAGGATAAAAATTTGCACTTTGAGATTCCTTCTTACTTTTTTTTTTTACTATTATTTTAAATTTACTTGACTTTGTTAAATTGCTCAAACCTCTGTAATTCCTTTTTAAACAAGACATGTATCAATCAGCTAAAGGATCAATAATACATAAGGCAAAACTAACATATCAATGTATGACAAAACCCACTGAAATGTTGTGAAGTAATTAGCCTCCAACTAATAAAAAATTAAAAAAAAAAAAAGAATCAAAGTTAAAAGTCTCTTTCAAAAGTTGTCATTCAGACTTTTGTATGTTTTAAATTGGCTTTTCCCCATTAATCTGATTGGTAAAAAATTAACCTCTTACTATAAAAGTTTGAAGACATGTAGAAAAGCAAAGAAAATAATGAACACCCATATATCAAGTACCTAGATTTTACAATTATTAATATTTTGCCACAGTTACTTGTTTATTTTTCCATATTTATTTTATGTTAATTAAAAATACATGATGTTTCACCCCTAATTACTTCAGCATGCATGATTAAAAATAAGGACATTTTCTTTTGTAACTCTAGCATTATTAAAAGTGACAAAATTAACATTATGAATTAATATATTTTAAAAGACTATGTACAGCTCTTGTTCCATCATTCTTGACCCTTTCCAGAACAACAAAAGAAAAAAAGAATGAAGGGAAATTTAATTCATCTCCCTCTGTAAGTTCATACAGGTTGCCCCTCCCCATTGGCATCCTGCATTTGTAGGCAAGTTAATAACTCTCTTTCCCCACTGGCAAAAATCACTGTCTTCTCACAAATTATGGTAGTTAATGTTTGTTAGATACTTTGCAATTCATCGATGGAAGTTGCAGTATATACCCCAAACTATCTTAATCACACAGTTGAAATGAATTGTGTTAGTAACAGTTAAAAGAGTTACTGTATCAACTCTAGCAGCACTAAGACAATCCATGTTAACCACAGTCTCTCCCCACCTCTCCCAGAGAATATCTTTATCTCCTTCCTTTCTAGCTTTGTAAAATTCTTTCATCATTTTGGACAACATTGAATAATTATCTGCAAACTAGTGATATTAAACCTTGAATTTTATCAGATGTGATCAGTTTATTGTCCATTTGATTGTCCATTGTTTCTTTCTTTCTGTCTTTCTTTCTTTTTTTTTAGGAAATACATGGCTTAATCACATCATTCTCCTCTGAGGGAACTCAGGCCAAAATAACACTTTTGGAAAGTTCAGACCCCTCAAAATGCTTCACTACTTGGAAAATTTACCAGATTACTTAATAACATCTTTCATCAATGTATTCCTCAATTCATTCTTCCTTGATTGTGTTCTCCCATGTATTAGAGATTAAATATTGAGTCAAATATTTAATCTTGGACAAAACATCACATTTAGAAATAGCATGGATTCCATCATGCCTAGACAAGCACTGTGCAGCTCTCATTCCCATGCTGGTGGTTATTTGACAGGACCACTGTCACTCTTTGCTATTATGGGCTCCATTAATGTTTCCAGGAAAAAGGCACTCTGGCATTTTGGCAGTTGTTCTTTGCCAGGCTTAAAACTTTCTTCTAAGCTTACAAGCTGGCTACACAGAGATTTTAGGAGCACTGATTGACATCTTGACTGTTGAATTAGTCATAACTGAAAAATACACTAAGTTGTCTTTGTGTTATCTGGTTCTTTTTCTCTGGTTTAGTGCTTTCTGGGCAGGAGATATGTATTTTACATAAGTCAAAATTCAATGCAAAGTAATTCATACTTGCTTGTATGAATCACCTTAAATGCATTTTTGAATTTGACCATCATCATAACTCTAAGGTTGAGTAAGAACTAACAGGTCCATTTTACAGGTGAGCCTGTAAGAACATTTTTTAATTTTAATTTCCTGAAATCACAAAGGCCAAAAAAAGAGCTCAGTTCTTTTGAACTGTGGCCAAGTATAGTATGCTGCCTCATAATCTAACTTGTTTATCCTATTATTGAGAATTTGACAAAGTGTGCCTAACTATGAACTAGGTTCTAGTTAGTTGTAAGAACTGAATGAATAAATGACAACAGTTATAATTTAGAGAAGATTGACCAGTTTCCTTTATTCCTAAGATGGTACAATCGAACCTATATTTCTAGGTCTCTATTATTTAGGTCTCTATGTTGATCAAGATCTCTACAAAGTAAATAATGGATAATTATGGGTCATAAGTCATAAATGTGGTTATCTTCCCAAAGCCTACAAGAGAAAGAGGACATTCGGTGAATGTGAGTGCATGCATATTTCTGGTTTTCCTTTCTGAGATAGTTTGAGGGTCTTGATATTTTTTTATGAAAAGTTACCATTAGATGATCTATGGCACATTTTTTAAATTTTAAATTTATTTTTTTAACTGAAGGATAATTGCTTTACAGAATTGTGTTGGTTTCTGCCAAACATGAACATGAATCAACCTCTATGGAACATTTTGTTTGCCAAGAATAATGAATCATTAATTCAGTGAAAAATGAGTCCTGCCTCATGTAATAATTAGTGAAAATAATTCACTTTGGTATTTCCAAATAGTGTAAATGGGACATTGACTTTTGGACACTTTTCCTGCCACTAACCATATGGCAAATTTGTGACCAGTGGTAAGTGATTGTTCTAGTGAGAAGTAAGAACATCCCAGATACCTGCATATAATAGTGTCAAGGCTTTCTGGTCCTCTCCCTTAAAATGTACTTAGGAGTCTGTTCATGACACTGCCACCTTTCCTTCCTCTTTCCTTCCTCCAATCTCTCTTCTGTTCACCATCTTCTCTGGTTACACTAGATTTAACCAGAACTACTACCACTGACTCAAATGGAAAATATGCAGAACTGCTGCCCAGAAAGCAAGCATGTGGCAGAATCCTCTTGGACATCAGTGGTGTCACTCAGTGCTAATGATAGCCTGCAAGGACCATCAATCATTTTAGGGAATACCCATGTCATAGGATACAGGAATTTCAAAAGCAAAGGGGTAACTGCATAACATTGAAAAAGTGCAATAAGTAGTTGTCAATTTCCACAAATGAATTTGGTAGTAGATAAGGTAAAAATATTCTGTCTAAGATGACTTTAACAGTGAGTATTCTGAATTCGAATAGTACTTTTTCCCCTTGTCAGTGTACTTTCCCATCTGTTATCTTATTTAATCCTCACAATAGTCCTATAAAGTAGGCATGGCAAGGAGGTATTATCACCCCCTATTTGACCTATGAAAAAACCCAAGTTAAATGATGTTAATGACAGTACCTGGACTAGAATTAGGGCATCTGACTCTATTTATCCAGCCATCCAGCCATTCCTTTCTTCCTTCAAATATAGGAGCTTTAGCTCCTATAGGAGCTCAGCACATTAGATGCCTTCAAAGAGAGAGAGTGAATATCTTTTTTAAAAGATTATTTTTTATAGCTTTATTTACTTGGAAATATTTCAGACCCATGGGAAAATTGTGAGAAAATTACAGTGAACATCAACTTACCTTTTATATAGATTCACCAGTTGTTAACATTGTGCCATAATCATATTATTTCTGTGCATACATATGTGCCTAAGTATGTTTTTACCATTTGAGAGCTCACTGCAAATATGACACTTTACCCCTAAATAATTTAGTGTGTCCCTCATAAGAATAAGGACCTTCTCCTACATAGGTGCAATATAACTATGATATTCACTAAAATTAACTTTGATATAATACTATAGCTACTACATATTCTACCTTCAAATTTCCCCATTTGTCCCATAGTATCCTTTAGGGTATTTTTCTGATCCAGAATCCAATAGAAGATTATGCATTACATTTTTTATCATGTCTTTCTCCTTTTATCTAGAACAGTTCCCTGTTGTTGTTCAATTGCTCAGTCATGTCCAACACTTTGTGGCCCCGTGAAGTGCAGCATGCCAGGCTTCCCTGTCCTTTACCATCTCTTGGAGCTTCCTCAAGCTCATGTCCATTGAGTCAGTGATGCCATCCAACCAGCTCATCCTCTGTAGTCCCCTTCTCCACATGCCTTCAATTTTCCCAGCATCAGTGTTTTCACTAATGAGTAAGTTCTTCATATCAGGTGGCCAAAGTATTGGAGCTTCAGCTTCAGAGTCAGTTCTTCCAATGAATACTCAGGGTTGACTTCCTTTAGGATGGACTCGTTTGATCTCCTTGAAGTCTAAGGGGCTCTCAAGAGGCTTTCCAACACCACCTTTCAAAAGCATCAATTCTTCAGTGCTAAGCATTCTTTATGGTCCAACTCTCACATCCATACTTGACCACTGGAAAAACCATAGCTTTGACTAGATGGACCTTTGTTGACAAAGTAATGTCTCTGCTTTTTATTATGCTGTCTAGGTTGGTCATAGCTTTTCTTCCAAGGAGCAAGTGTGTTTTAATTTCATGGCTGCAGTCACCATCTGCAGTCATTTTGGAGCCCAAGAAAATAGAGTATCCCCATCTATTTGCCATGAAGTGATGGGACCAGATGCCAGTTTTTTGAATGCTGAGTTTTAAGCCAGCTTTTTTCACTCTCCTCGTTCACCTTCATCAGAAGGCCCTTTAGTTCCTCTTCGCTTTCTGCCATTAGGGTGGTGTCATCTGCATATCTGAGACTATTGACATTTCTCCCAGAAATCTTGATTCCAGCTGTGCCTCATCCAGTCTGGCATTTTGCATGATGTCCTCTGCATATAAGTTAAGAAAGCAGGGTGACAATATCAGCCTTGTTTTACTCCTTTTCCAATTTTAACCAGTCCATCCCTCCACATCCAGTTCTAACTGTTGCTTCTTGACCTGCATACAGGTTTCTCAGGAGGCAGGTAAGGTGGTCTGGTCTTCCCATCTCTTTCAGAATTTTCAACAGTTTGTTGTGATCCACACAGTAAAAGGCTTTAGCATAGTCAATGAAGCAGAAGTAGATGTTTTTCTGGAACTCTCTTGCTTTGTCGATGGTCCAACAGATGTTGGCAATTTGATTTCTGGTTCCTCTGCCTTTTCTATATCCAGCTTGAACTTCTGGAATTTCTCGGTTCACATACTGTTGAAGCCTAGCCTGGAGAATTTTGAGCATTACCTCACTAGCATGTGAAATGAGAGCAATTGTGCAGTAGTCTGAACATTCTTTGGCACTGCCTTTGTTTGGGATTGCAATGACAACTGACCTTTTCCAGTCCTGTGGCCACTGCTGAGTTTTCCAAATTTGCTGGCATATTGAGTGCAGCACTTTCACAGCATCATCTTTTAGGATTTGAAATAACTCAGCTGAAATTCCATCATCTCCACTAGCTTTGTTAAGGCCCACTTGACTTTGCAATCCAAGATGTCTGGCTCTAGGTGAGTGATTGCACTATCGGTGGTTTTCTGGGTTATTAATTTTTAATTTTTTTTTTTTTGCATAGTTCTTCTGTGTACTCTTGCCACTTCTTCTTAAGATCTTCTGCTTCGGTTAGGTCCATACCATGTTCCTTTGGTATTTCTAATTTTCTTGAAGAGATCTCTAGTCTTTCCCATTCTTTTGTTTTCCTCTATTGCTTTGCATTGTTCACTTAGGAAGGCTTTCTTATCTCTCCTTGTGTTCTTTGGAACTCTCCATTCAGATGCGTACATCTTTCCTTTTCTCCTTTGCCTTTCACTTCTCTTTTCTCAACTATTTGTAAGACCTCCCTAGACAACTGTTTTGCCTTTTTTCATTTGTTTTTTTTCTGGGGGATGGTTTTGATCACCACATCCTGCATGAACCTCCATCCATAGTTCTTCAGGCACTCTGTCTATTAGATCTAACCCCTTGAATCTATTTGTCACTTCCATTGTATAATCATAAGGGCTTTGATTTAGGCCATAACTGAATGGCCTAGTGGTTTTCACTACTTTTTTCAAATTAAGTCTGAATTTGGCAGTAAGGAATTCATGATATGAGCCACAGTCAGCTCCCGGTCTTAGTTTTGCTGATTGTGTAGAGCTTCTCCATCTTTGGCTGCAAAGTATATAATCAATCTGATTTGGGTATTAATCATCTGGTGATGTCCAAGTATAGAGTTGTCTCTTGTGTTGTAAGAGGATGTTTGCTCTGACCAGTGCATTCTCTTGGGAAAACTCTGTTAGTCTATGCCCTGCTTCATTTTGTACTCCAAGGCCAAACTTGCCTGTTAATCCAGGTATGTCTTGTCTTCCTACTTTTGCATTCCAGTCCCTAGCATTTTAAATTTAAATTTATTTAAAATTGATTTCATGACATTTCCGTCCTTGAAGCAGCTAGGCCAATTGTTTGTGGAATTATCTTCAATTTGAATTCATTTGATTATTTCCTCATTAGATTGAGTTTATATATTTTTTGGCTAAATTATGACTTGCATGATTTTTGTGTCCTTCTGTGTCTAAATTCAAGAGTTAGGTGTGTGATTTAATTTTGTCTCATCATTTATCATTCTGAATTTGATCATTTGTTTGAGGAACTATATGATGAATGGTTGTTGTTCAGTCATCAAGTCATGGCCGACTCTTTCCAACCCCATGGACTGCAGCTTGCCAGGCTTTCCTGTCCCTCACAATCTCCCAGCGTTTGCCCAAGTTCACATCCATTGAGTTGGTGATGCCATCCAGTCATTTCATCCTCTGTTGCCCTTTTCTCCTTCTGTCTTCAGTCTTTCTTAGCATCACGGTCTTTTCTAGTGAGTTAGCTCTTCGCATCAGATAGCCAAAGTACTGGAGATTCAGCCTCAGCATCAGTTCTTCCAATGAATATCCAGGGCTTATTTCCTTTAGGATGGACTGGTTTGATCTCTTTGCTGTCCAAGACACTCTCAAGAATCTTCTCTAACGCCACAGTTTGGAAGTATCAATTCTTTGATGCCTGTTTATTGTCCAGCTCTCATATCCCTACTTGACTACTGGAAAGACCATAGCTTTGACTAGACATATCTTTCTTGGCAAAGTGATGTATTTGTTTTTTTAGACAGTGTCTAGTTTTGTCATAACTTTCCTGCCAAGAAGAAATTTTGTTCTAATTTCATGGCTGCTGTCACCATCTGCATTGATTTTAAAGCCCAAGAAGAGGAAATCTGTCACTGCTTTCAACTTTTCCCCTTCTATTTGCCATAGAGTGTTGGGCCCCAATGCCATTATCTTAGTTTTTTGAATGTTAAGATTTAAGTCAGCTTTTTCACTCTCCTTTTTCACCTTCATCAAGGGGTTCTTTAGTTCCTCTTTGCTTTCTGCCATTAGAGTAGTGCCATCTGCATATCCGAGTTTATTGATATTTCTCCCGGCAATCTTGATTCCAGCTTGAGCTTCATCCAGCCCAGCATTTTGCATGATGTACTTTCTATGTAAGTTAAATAAGCAGGGTGACACACATCAACATATATAGTTGATGTACTCCTTTCCCAACTTTGAACCAGTCTGTTATTCCATGTCCAGTTCTACCTGTTGCTTCTTGACCTGCATACAGGTTTCTCAGGAGGCAGGTAAGTTGGTCTGGTATTCCCATCTCTTGGGTTTTGTTAATTGGCAGGTGGATTCTTTACCAGTAGTACCGCCTGGGAAGCCCTGCTAGCATGTGAAATGAGTGCAGTCATACAGTAGTTTGAACATTCTTTAACATCATTGCCCTTCATTGGGATTGGAATGAAAACTGATCTTTTTTAGTGACCCCACAAGAGATTGAGTCAGATTTGCCTGTGTGTGTTTGAGTCTCCAGTGGAGGAGTGGGTCGACAATGGCCTTCTGCAGAGTCAGGGACTCTGGCAGCAGCAGTCCTGGGAGACATAATGTGCTGGCACCATAGTTTGACCTCAGGTTAAACTAGGTCAAACTATAGGGAGGAAGCACAGCCCCAGCCATCAGTAGAAAATTGGGTTAAAGATTTACTGAACATGGCCCTTCTACCAGAGCAAGACCCAGTTTTCCCCACAGTCAGTCCCTCCCATAAGGAAGTTTGCACAAGCCTCTTATCCTCATCCCTCAGTGGGCAGATAGAATGAAAAGAACAATCACAGAAAACTAACCAAAATGATCACATGGATCACACCTTTGTGTAACTCAATGAAACTATGAGCCATGCTGTGTAGGGCTACCTAAGATGGACAGGTCATGGTGGAAAGTTCTGATAAAACATGATTCACTGGAGAAGGGGATGCAAATGCCACTTTAATACTTTATAATTAATTATCTGTTGGGTGATAACTTGAGATAATTTAAATACCGTGTTCTACAAAACCTTTCATGGATGATTCTTCCTGAATCAGCTATTACAGTGGTGGTTGCTGACTAGAGACTGAGTCCTTCTGCATGTATTAGTTGGTATTCTTACATAAAAAGTTCTTCCTTCTTTTATTAATATTACAATGAACTCATAAACATCAAGATTAGAACTTTTTGCTCATTCCAGAAAATTCTTTCATGCCTCTTTCTAGTTAAAACTCCCTAAGCACTATTGTGGTATCTGTTACCACACATTTAATTGGCAAGTTTTTGTACTTTGTATAATACATACAACCAGTGAACACCCTATTGTTCATTTTTTATGAACAGAAGTTTACTTGGTGCCTACTTTTTGTTAAGCCAACATACCAAGAATACACTGAAATATAACATGGAGTTCCCACCCTCAAGGAACTTAAGGTTTAATAAGAGAAAGAACTTACCCCCACTTGAAGTGGTGGTATAGGGCAGATGCAAACTGAACTAGATAGATACCCTTGGCTCAATCATATGGCTCTTGTAGTCCTGGAAAGTTTCCTTCAAGAGGTGAAATAAGAAGGATGGGAGGACTCATCAGGTAAAGGGAAGAAAGTGTGCAAGCACATATACATGCTGGGCTTTTTTGGAGAACTGTAGGGTGTTCATTTTACTAGAGTGTAGCTGGATGTCTTTCAGTCCAGGGGTACAGGCAAGGGAATGTTGTACTCAATATGTTTTGCGATGTATTAATATTATCTATGAGTCAGCAATTCATTATTTTATTGCTAAAGAGAATCTGTTGCATGGATATGCCAAATTTTATTTATCCATCCTCTTGTTAATAGGCATTTGGGTTATGTAGATAAAGCTAATATCATTCTTGTTAAGGTCTTTGGTAAACATATGGAATCATTTTTCTTGGATAAATAAGTAGGTGTGGAGTAACTAGATTATACCTGTTCAACTTTAAAAGGAATTGCTAAATCATTTTTCAAGGTAGCTGTAAAATGAAAAGTGAAAGTTGCTCATTCATGTCCAACCCTTTGCAACCTCATGGACTATATAGTCCATGGAATTCTCCAGGCCAGAATACTGGAGTGGGTAGCCTTTCCCTTCTCTAGGGGATCTTCCCAACCCAGCGATCAAACTCAGGTCTCTCACATTGCAGGTGGATTCTTTACCAGCTGAGCCACAAGGGTAATGTCTTCGTATTATAATTGTTTGTCATTTTGTCCTTTCTGGTGTGTGTGGTGGTATCTCTTGGTGATTTTAACTTGCATTTCCTTGATTGTAAATGATATTGAGCACTTTTTTGTATGTTTATTGGCCATTCAGATATCTTCCATGGAGTCTGCCTTTTCAGGACTTCTGATCAGTTTTTCTAAATTATTTGTTTTCCTCATTGAGTTTTAGGAGTTCTTTATATTTTCTGGATGAGAGAGAGAAATATAGAGAGTAACTGACACTGGATATTTTCACCCAGTTTGTGGCTTGCCTTTTCACATCCTTATGTTTTTTTTTTTTTTTTTGATGAATAGAAGTTTTGAAATTGGATAAAGTCTGTCTTATTCTTTTTCAATACTAACCTTTTCCCTAAATTGGGTCATTGGGAGCCTCTTCAAGCTGGCTTCTGTGTTCTTTTCAAATGTCTTCATCAGTTTTTGAATATTTCCTTATGATCTGGCACACAGTGTCCCAGGCTCACTGTATACTTTCCCTTTACCAGCCCTGGAAGGAGCACTGGTTCAATTTGTTGATGGATGGTATTTTGAAACCAAGATGTCTAGGCATAAGGTGTGCCCATTGCTATTGGGGTATCATTGATTTGAGACATTTTCAGTGGGTAAATGAGTTGATGTCTAATTCCCTTCAAAACCACAAGCTTCATTCTTTCCTTCATTTCACATTTCTACCCTCCATCCAAAGTGTGAGCCCTGATTCCCTAAGGCATTTATATTGGATTCACTGAAATTTCATTATTTCAATTGGGTTTTTCATAAGATAAAAGGGACAAATCCAAACAAACTTTTTGGCCAACCCTATGTATATGTATTTGTTCAATCCTACAGTACAATTATGCAGTAGAAAATGGCAACCCATTCCAGTATTCTTGCCTGGGAAATTCCATGGACAGAGGAGCCTGCAAGCTACAGTCCATGGGATCACAAACAGCTGGACACAACTGAGCATGCACACATTGTACAATCAAAGCAGTTTTGGAATTTCTACACCCGGCAAAGCATCCATATGAGAGTTCTTGTTTTCCCCATAGCCTCACCAACAAACAGTGTATTGTTAACTTTTTTTTTTTTTGAACTTTTAAAGGTTTTCAAACTGATAGACTAGAAAAAATTTCTCATTATAATTTTGAATTTGCATTTCCCTTTTTGCAAGTAAATTTGAGCTTTATTTTTAATATATTTAATGATAATATATATATATATATATATTTTCATGAGCTGTTTGTCCATGGTTTTGCCCATATTTCTTACTTAATTTTGATCTTTTGTTTTCAACTATTTTGAAGAATCAGTCAGTTCAGTCGCTCAGTCATGTTCAACTCTTTGCAATACCATGGACTGCAGCATGCTAGGCTTCCCTGTCCATCATCAACTCCTGGAGCTTACTCAAATGCACGTCCATCAAGTTGGTAATGCCATCCAACCACCTTATCCTCTGTCATCCCCTTCTCTCCTGCCTGCAATCTTTCCCAGCATCAGGGTGTTTTCCAGTGGGTCAGTTCTTTGCATCAGGTGGCCAAAGTTTTGGAGTTTCAGCTTCAGTATCAGTCCTTCCAATGAATATTCAGGACTGATTTCCTTTAGGATGGACTGGTTTGATCTCCTTGCAGTCCAAGGGACTCTTAAGAGTCTTCTCCAACACCACAATTCAAAAGCATCAATTCTTTGGCGTTCAGCTTTCTTTATAGTCCAACTCTCACATCCATACATGACTACTGAAAAAACAATAGCTTTGACTAAACAGACCTTAGTTGGCAAAGTAATGTCTCTACTTTTTAGTATGCTGTCTAGGTTGGTCATAGTTTTTCTTCCAAGGAGCAAGTATCTTTTAATTTTATGGCTGCAGTCACCATCTGCAGTGATCTTGGAGCCCCCCCAAAATAATCTGTCACTGTTTTCATTGTTTTCCCATCTGTTTGCCATGAAGTGATGGGACCATATTCCATTATATTAGTTTTTTTTCAGTTTTGAGTTTTAAGCCAACTTTTTCACTCTCCTCTTTCACTTTCATCAAGAGGCTCTTCAGTTCTTCTTCGCTTTCTGCCATAAGGTTGATGTCTTCAGCATATGTGAGGTTATTGATATTTCTCTGGGCAATCTTGGTTTTGAAATATACATATCTCTATATTAGGGATATTAGCCCTTTTGTGATAAATATTGCAAGTAACATTTGAAATTAGTTCGTAATTTGAATTTTTGCTTGCTTATCATTATTTTTGCCCTGAAGAAAAAGTTATGTAGACAAATTTTTCAATATTTTATTGCATCTGGACTTTAAATTATGGAGTGATTGTTTAACGGTCCTCTCAAAATATTTATTTATTTATTTATTTTTTTTTTTTTTTTTGCCTTTTCCCGATTATTTTTATTAGTTGGAGGCTAATTACTTTACAATATTGTAGTGGTATTTGCCATACATTGACATGAATCAGCCATGGATTTACATGTGTTCCCCATCCTGAACCCCCCTCCTACCTCCCTCCCCATCCCATCCCTCTGGGTCATCCCAGTGCACCAGCCCTGAGCACTTGTCTCACACTGGCGATCTGTTTCACACTTGATAATATACAGGTTTCAATGCTGTTCTTTCAGATCATCCCACCCTTGCCTTCTCCCATAGAGTCCAAAAGTCTGTTCTATATATCTGTTTCTCTTTTTCTGTCTTGCATATAGGGTTATCATTACCATCTTTCTAAATTCCACATATATGTGTTAGTATACTGTATTGATGTTTATCTTTCTGGCTTACTTCACTCTGTATAATGGGCTCCAGTTTTACACATCTCATTAGAACTGATTCAAATGTATTCTTTTTAATGGCTAAGTAATATTCCATTGAGTATATGTACCACCACTTTCTTATCCATTCGTCTGCTGATGGGCATCTAGGTTGCTTCCATGTCCTGGCTATTATAAATAGTGCTACAATGAACATTGGGGTGCACGTGTCTCTTTCAGATCTGGTTTCCTTGGTCTGTATGCCCAGGACTGCGATTGCTGGGTCATATGGCAGTTCTATTTCCAGTTTTTTTTAAAGAATCTCGACACTGTTCTCCATAGTGGCTGTACTAGTTTGCATTCCTACCAACAGTGTAAGAGGGTTCCTTTTTCTCCACACCCTCTCCAGCATTTATTGCTTGTAGACTTTCGGATAGCAGCCATTCTGACTGGCATGTAGTGGTACCTCATTGAGGTTTTGATTCGTATCTCTCAAAATATTTAATTGGGAGAAACAGATCAACTTTTATTAAATAGACATTAGGTACTTATTATTTTCATGATGCTGTGGTGATGACAAAAAAGCACATTCTTTATCTCAAGGAATCCATAATTTCTTGGGAAATATAGACCTATACATCACTTTCCTGTACCTGCTGTTAGTCGTAGCTGACTAAATTCTGTTTAAATTAAATCTCAAACCTAAAATAGGCATGTAATACTATACAGTAATTCTACTATATTCCTCTTTCTGCTCACGTTCCCACTTGGCAAAATGACTGTTTCATATATTCTCCTTTCATCCATGCTTTTCAACCTTTGCTTATATCTGATTGCTTTGTATCTTACCTCACTGAAAAAATGACATATGGTTAAAAGTATAAGCTTCAAATCTATATTGACTAGATATGAATTTCAGCTGTATGTGAATACTAGCTGCATAACATTGAGCAAGTTTATTAACCTTTCTGTGTTTCAGTTTCTTAATCTATAAAATGAGGACATTAATAGTACTTGCCTGATAGTTTTGATTAAGTGTCTGTGGGTGGGTGTGGATGTGCATTTATAATGCTTAGAAAATAATAGGTGTATGTAAGTATCTGCTATCATCATCATTATTGTCATCATCTCCTAGAAACATCCTCATCTTCACATGCCCAAATCTACAGTGCTACTTTTGTGTGCATTCATATTCCTCCCTTTTCCCACAGTTTCCAAATGAGGATATATCCCTCCTTCTGTCACAAATCCTTTCATCTGCTCTTTACTACCCATCCCTTTTCTCCTTTTCAAAATTTTTGCTACTTCAGCTATCTTCTCCCTTTTATACATCATTAATTTTCCCTTTTTTACTGGATCAGTCCCAACAACATTAACATACCTTCCTCCTTCCCAGTCTCTCATTTTACAAAAATAAACAACCTTTCTTGACCTCACCTCTACTCCAACTATCTCTCTATTTCACTGCTATTCATCCTAGTCAAACTCATTGAAAGATTTATTCACATTTACTTTCCTTAATTTATGAGCTTCCATTTACCCTTCAACCAACTCCATTCTTGATTCTTTCTCTACAGTTCAAATGAAAATACTCTTCAAGCAGTCACCAACAATTTCCATGATGCAAAATTCAACGGACCTTTCTCTGTCATTGTCTTACCTGGTTCGAGTAGCACAAGTTACCACACTATTTGTCTTGAAATATTCCTTGCTTTCATCAGCATCACGCTGTCATGTTTTTTTTTCCCTACCTCAATAGCTGTTTTAAATAAAGCTTATGTGTAGGCTCCTCCTTCTCTACTTTTTAAGTGGTAGAATACTTCAAAACTGAGTGTTTGGACTTCTCTCTGCATCTCTCTAAGTAAACTCATTCAATTCTGAAATAACTTTATCCAGTTTATTCTGCTCTAGTGAGTTCCTGCCTGATATCCAATTACCTAACTAGTATTTTCATTTGTTCTCTAATGGTACCTCAAAATAAAAATGTCCCATTTCGAAATCTTCATCTGTCCTCTCCAAACCTACCTCCTAGTCTAGTGATCTGCATTTCAGTAAATGCAGATCTTAGTTACTTATTATCAGAAACTTAGTTACTCATATCAGAAACTTATCACCTTTGATTATTTTCTCCCACACATATATCAGTACCTCTTCACAATTTTATCTCCAAAATATATACTGAATCTGCCTTCTTTTCTTCACATACATTTTAATTTCCTTAGATCAAGACACTAACATTTTTTTCTTTGAATTAGTACAATACAGAATTCCAGAAAAAAATCTACTTCTGCTTCACTGACTATGCTAAAGCCTTTGAATTTGTGAATCACAACAAGCAGTGGAAAATTCTTAAAGAGATGGGAAGACCAGACCATCTTACCTACCTCCTGAGAAACCTGTATGCAGGTCAAGAAACAATAGAACTGGACATGGAACAACAGACTGGTTCCAAATAGGAAAAGGAGTACAACAAGGCTGTATATTGTCACCCTGCTTATTTAACTTATATGCAGAGTACATCATGCAAGATGCCAGGCAGGATGAAGCACAAACTGGACTCAAGATTGCAGGGAGAAATATCAGTAACCTCAGATATCCAGATGACACCACCCTAATGGCAGAAACTGAAAAGGAACTAAAGAGCCTCTTTATGAAGGAGAAAGAAGAGAGTGAAAAAGTTGGGTTAAAACTCAACATTCAAAAAACTAAGATCATGGCATCTGGTCCCCTCACTTTATGGCAAATAAATGGGAAAACAGTGGAAACAGTGACAGACTTTATTTTCTTGGGCTCCAGAATCACTGCACATGGTTACTGTAGCCATGAAATTAAAAGACGCTTGTTCCTTGGAAGAAAAGCTATGACAAACCTAGGGTGTATATTAAAAATCAAGAGACATTACCTTGCCGACAAAGGTCTGTCTAGTCAAAGGTATGCAGGTTTTCCCAGTTTTCATATGTAGATGTGAGAGTTGGACCATAAAGAAGGCTGAGAATTGAAGAATTGATGCTTATGAACTGTGCTGTTGGAGAACACTCTTGAGAGTCCCTCGGACTGCAAGGAGTTCAAATGAGTCAATCCTAAAGGAAATCAACCCTGAATATTCATTGGAAGGACTGATGTTGAAGCTCCAATACTTTGGCCACTTGATGCAAAGAGCTGACTCATTGGAAAAGACCCTGATGCTGGGAAAGATTGAGGACAGGAGAAGGGTATGACAGAGGACAAGATAGTTGGATTGGTATCACTGTTATAGCCACGCTTTCCGGGAAACAAACTCACTCAGAAGGACAATGCAGATAGTGGAGTGCAGTTTATTACACCGGTGGGCCCAAGGCAGAGTCTCCTCTTAGCCAAGGACCCCGACCAGCATTTGTGAAAATCTTTTATACCCCATGTGTATGTATCCAAACCCACTACCCCAATTCCTTTGAGACTTACATAAACAAAGGAAGGGTAAATACAACTACAATAACCCCATCATTCACGTGTTATGTGTTCAAACAGTCAATAATCAATAAGCCCGCAGTTACATTCCAAATAGTTAATAACCGATAAGCCTGTGCTTACATTCTAATAGATAGTGTCCGGAGGCAGGGGTGATTAGTGTCTGTTTTCTCTTCTTCAAGATTCCCCTGCCCAGAGGGGGGTCTTATCCTTCCATTGTCATTCCCACAGGCGCTAAGCACAGAGTTCAGAGTCCACTGGAGAGGGGGCCGCGCAGGATCAGCACAGACAGGCCTGAGATGGAGTCCAGGCCCTATGAATTCCTTCTTCATCACCAACTCAATGGACAAGAGTCTGAGCAAGCTTTGGGAGATGGTGAAAGACAGGGCAGCTGGGTGTGCTGCAGTCCATGGGGTCTCAAAGAATCGGATACAATTGAGCAACTGAACAACAGTACAGTAGCTTCCAACCTGGTCTCCATTCTGTCGTTTTTATCCTTACATTATCCAATGGTCAGTAAAACTGATTGTTTTTAAATTTAAATTAAGTGAATTCTCACTGAACTTGAAGAAAAAACTGCAGTCCTTATCATGTCTCACAAAGCCTACGCCTATCTTTTCAGCCTCACCCCAAACCATTCACTGTGATCAACACCACATCAGTTTTCTTTCAGTTCTTTGAATGTGTCATGGTCTTTCTTATCTCAGTGCCTTTTCACATTCCATTACTTTTGCCTAGAATCCCTTTCTCCATACCAGCCACAAAGCTGCCTCCTTCTGAAACTTTAGGTCTTAACTTAAATATCATATCTTCTGTTAGGTCTTTGTTGAAATAGTATTTTCTCTTGATCATCATGGTTCTCAATATCAGCCCCTTGAACATGTCATTTATGTCACTGACTACCACTCACAATCAATTTATTTGCTGCTTTTACCTGTTTCTTCCAGTAGAATGTGCACTGCCTAAGCTTATACACTCGGTCTTCTTCCCTATTGTATCTACAGGGCTTAGCAAAGTGCCTGGCACAATTAGGTATGCAAATACTTTAATGAGTTAATTAATGAATTAATCAATGACCAACTAAATGCTTCTTTGTGTTAGAGACCTTGGATGTCATGTTAAGGCTTCTGAACTTCATTGTCTTGGTGATAAAATATCGTGGACTGTATGTACAAAGTGGGGTGAATGCTAAACCAGAGGTAAAAATACATTGCTAGGAGAGAATAGAAGAAGGAGTTAACTATGGTTGAAGGAGAATCAGGAAAGGTTGATGAAAGAGGTGACATTTGAACTGAACTTTTAAGAATGATTAGAATTTATACATGTGGAGAGAGGGAGAATAAATGGATAAGTGAAGGGTATGTTTTAATAAAGGAATGTAATCCACTACAGCTTGGACAATGAGGTATGTGGTGTGCTTATACTGTATCCTGTGCATGTGCTCAGTTGTGTCCAACTCTTTGAGACCCCATGCACTGTAACCTACCAGTCTCCCCTGTCCATGGAATTTTCCAGTCAAGAAGTGGGTGGAGTGGGTTGCCATTTCCTTCTCCAGGGGATCTTACCAACCCAGATATCAAACCTGAGTCTCTTGTGTCTCCTCCATTGGCAGGCAGACACTTTATAACTGGCACCACCTGGGAAGCATGGCTTGCCTAGTGAAAGATAAATCTGAAGAAAATAGTTGGAACAGATAGTAAAGAGTATTGAAAGAAGACTCTTGAGAGTCCCTTGGACAGCAAGGAGATCAAACCAGTCAATCTTAAAGGAAATCAACCCTGAATATTCAGTGCAAGGACTGATGCTGAAGCTGAAGCTCCAATACTTTGGCCACCTGATGCAAAGATCCAACTCACTGAAAAAGACCCTGATGCTGGGAAAGACTGATGGCAGGAGGAGAAGGGGTCAACAGAGGATGAGATGGTTGGATGGCATCATTGACTCAATGGACATGAATTTGAGAAAACTCCGAGAGATAGTGAAGGACTGGGAAGCCTGGCATGTTGCAGTCCATGGAGTCGCAAAAAGTCGGACATGACTGAGCAACTGAACAACAACAGCGTTTTACACCATTTCATTTTCTAAATTGTTTTAATAAGTTATTTTAAGAGCTCTATGTTTTTCCATTTCTTGTGTCTTACTAAAAGTAGTCAACAAAATACTAGTAAACTGACTTGAACAATACATTTAAAGGATCGCACACCATGATCAAGTGGGATTTATCCCAGGGATGCAAAGATTTTTCAATATCTACAAATCAATCAGTGTGATACAACACATTAACAAATTGGAGAACAAAAACCATATGATCATCTCAATACATGCAGAAAAAACTTTTGATAAAGCTCAACATCCACTTATGATAAAAAAAAAAAATTTCAGAAAATTGGCATAGAGGGAACGGACCTCAACATAATAAAGACCATACATAACAAATCCACCTAAAATTATACTCAACAGTGAAAAGCTGAAAACATTTCCTGTAAGGTCAGGCATGAGACAAGGATGTCCGTCCTCACTATTTTTATTCAACATAGATTTGGAAATTCTAGCCATATCAATCAGAGAAGAAAAAGAAAGAAAAAGAATCCAAACTGGAAAAGACGAAGTAAAACTGTCACTGTTTGCCGATGACATGGTGCTATACATAGATAACCCTAAAGATGTTACCAAAAAACTATGAGGTCTCATCAGTGAATTCAGTAAAGTTGCTGGATACAAAATTATTTACAGGAATCTGTTACATTCCTATACATTAACAATGAAATATCAGAAAAGGAAAATAAGGAAACAATCCCATTTACTATCATACCAAAAAGAATAAAATACCTAGGAATAAACCTACTTAAGGAGGCAAAGGACCTGTTTCAGAAAACTATAAGATGCTGATGAGAAAAATTGAAGACAACACAACAGATGGAAAGATATACCATGTTCTTGGATTGGAAGAATCAATATTGTTAAAAAAAAAACAAAAAAAACATACTATCCAGGGCAATCTACAGATTCAGTGCAATCAAATTACCAATGGCATTTTTTACTGAATGAGAACAAAAAGTTTACCATTTTTATGGTGACACAAGAGACACTAAATAGCCAAAGCAATCCTGAGGAATAAAAGCAGAACTGGAGGAATCATGCAACATGACTTCAGACTATACTACAACGTAACAGTAATCAAATCAGTATATTATTGGAACAAAAACAGGCAAAAAGCTCAATGGAACAGTATAGAAAGTCCAGGAATATACCAACATCAGTTCAGTTCAGTTCAGTTGCTCAGTTGTGTCTGACTCTTTGCGACCCATGAATCGCAGCACAGCAGGCCTCCCTGTCCATCACCAACTCCTGGAGTTTACTCAAAGTCATGTCCATTGAATCGGTGATGCCATCCACCCATCTCATCCTCTGTCATCCCCTTCTCCTCCTGCCCCCAATTCCTCCCAGCATCAGGGTCCTTTCCAATGAATCAACTCTTCCCATGAGGTGGCCAAAGTACTGGAGTTTCAGCTTCAACATCAGTCTTTCCAATGAACACCCAGGACTGATCTTTAGGATGGACTGGTTTGATCTCCTTGCAGTCCAAGGAATGCTCAAGAGTCTTCTCCACACCATAGTTCAAAAGCATCAATTTTTCGGCACTCAGCTTTCTTCACAGTCCAACTTTCACATCCATACATGACCACTGGAAAAACCATAGTCTTGACCAGATGGACCTTTGTTGGCAAAGTAATGTCTCTGCTTTTTAATATGCTATCTAGGTTGGTCATAATTTTCCTTCCAAGGAGTAAGCATATTTTAATTTCATGGCTGCAGTCACCATCTGCAGTGATTTTGGAGCCCCCCAAAATAAAGTCTGACACTGTTTCCACTGTTTCCCCATCTATTTCCCATGAGGTGATGGGACCAGATGCCATGATTTTAGTTTTCTGAATGTTAAGCTTTAAACCAACTTTTTCACTCACCTCTTTCACTTTCATCAAGAGGCTTTTTAGTTCCTCTTCACTTTCTGCCATAAGGGTGGTGTCATCTGCATATCTGAGGTTATTGATATTTCTCCCAGCAATCTTGATTCCAGCTTGTGCTTCCTCCAGCCCAGCATTTCTCATGATGTACTTTGCATATAAGTTAATAAGCAAGGTGACAATATACAGCCTTGACATACTCCTTTTCCTATTTGGAACCAGTCTGTTGTTCTATGTCCAGTTCTAACTGTTGCTTCCTGACCCGCAAACACGTTTCTCAAGAGGCAGGTCAGGCGGTTTGGTATTCCCATCTCTTTCAGAATTTTCCACAGTATTTTGTGATCCACACAGTCGAAGGCCTTCACGTAGTCAATAAAGAAGAAATAGATGTTTTTCTGGAACTCTCTTGCTTTTTCGTTGATCCGGCGGATGTTGGCAATTTGATCTCTGGTTCCTCTGCCTTTTCTAAAACCAGCTTGAACATCTGGAAGTTCACGGTTCACGTATTGCTGAATCCTGGCTTGGAGAATTTTGAGCTTTACTTTACTAGCGTGTGAGAAGAGTGCAATTGTGCAGTAGATTGAGCATTCTTTGGGATTGCCTTTCTTTGGGATTGGAATGAAAACTGACCTTTTCCAGTCCTGTGGCCACTGCTGAGTTTTCAAAATTTGCTGGCATATTGAGTGCAGCACTTTCACAGCATCCTCTTTCAGGATTTGAAATAGCTTGACTGGAATTCCATCATATCCGCTAGCTTTGTTCCTAGTGATACCTTCTAAGGCCCACTTGACTTCACATTCCAGGATGTCTGGCTCTAGGTTAGTGATCACACCTTTGTGATTATCTGGGTCATGAAGATCTTTTATGTACAGTTCTTCTGTGTATTCTTGCCACCTCTTCTTAATGTCTTCTTCTTCTGTTAGGTCCATACCATTTCTGTCCTTTATTGAACCCATCTTTTCGTGAAATGTTCACTTGGTATCTCTAATTTTCTTGAAGAGATCTCTAGTCTTTCCCATTCTGTTGTTTGCCTCTATTTCTTTGCATTGCATTGATCACTGAGGAAGGCTTTCTTATCTCTCCTGGCTATTCTCTGGAACTCTGCATTCAAATGGGAATATCTTTCCTTTTCTCCTTTGCTTTTCACTTCTCTTCATTTCACAGCTATTTGTAAGGCCTCCTCAGACAACCATTTTGCCTTTTTGCATTTCTTTTCCATGGGGATGGTCTTGATCCCTGTCTCCTGTTCAATGTCACGAACCTCTGTCCTTATTTCATCAGGCACTCTGTCTATCAGATCTAGTCCCTTAAATCTATTTCTCACTTCCACTGTATAGTCATAAGGGATTTGATTTATGTCATACCTGAATGGTCTATGGTTTTCCCTACTTTCTTCAGTTTAAGTCTGAATTTGTCAATAAGGAGTTCTTGATCTGAGACACAGTCAGCTCCCGGTCTGGTTTTTGCTGACTGTATAGAGCTTCTCCATCTTCGGCTGCAAAGAATATAATCAATCTGATTTCAGTGTTGACCATCTGGTGATGTCCATGTGTAGAGTCTTCTCTTGTGTTGTTGGAAGAGGGTGTTTGCTATGACCAGTGCGTTCTCTTGGCAGAACTCTATTAGCCTTTGCCCCACTTCATTCTGTACTACAAGGCCAAATTTGCCCGTTACTCCAGGTGTTTCTTGTCTTCCTACTTTTGCATTCCCATCCCCTATAATGAAAAGGACATCTTTTTTGGGTGTTAGTTCTAAAAGGTCTTGTAGGTCTTCATAGAACCATTCAACTTCAGCTTCTTCAGTGTTACTGGTTGGGGCATAGGCTTGGATTACCGTGATACTGAATGGTTTGCCTTGGAAATGAACAGAGATCATTCTGTTGTTTTTGAGATTGCATCCAAGGACTGCATTTCAGACTCTTTTGCTGACCATGATGGCTACCCCATTTCTTCTAAGGGATTCCTGCCCACAGTAGTAGATATAATGGTCATCTGAATTAAATTCACCCTTTCCAGTCCATTTTAGTTCTCTGATTCCTAGAATGTCAACATTCACTCTTGCCATCTCCTATTTGACCACTTCCAATTTGCCTTGATTCATGGACCTAACATTCCAGGTTCCTATGCAATATTGCTCTTTACAGCATCGGACCTTTCTTCTATCACCAGTCACATCCACAACTGGCTATTGTTTTTGCTTGTGCTCCATCCCTTCATTCTTTCTGGAGTTATTTCTCCACTGATCTCCAGTAGCATATTGGGCACCTACCGACCTGGGGAGTTCCTCTTTCAATATCCTATCATTTTGCCTTCTCATACTGTTCATGGGGTTCTCAAGGCAAGAATACTGAAGTGGTTTGCCATTCCCTTCTCCAGTGGGCCACATTCTGTCAGACCTCTCCAACATGATCCATCTGTCTGGGGTTGCCCCACATGACATGGCTTAGTTTCATTGAGTTAGACAAGACTGTGGTCCTGTGATCAGGTTGGCTAGTTTTCTGTGATTATGGTTTTAGTGTGTCTGCCCTCTGATGCCCTCTTGCAACACCTACCATCTTACTTGGGTTTCTCTTACCTTGGACATATCCCATGGCTGCTCCAGCAAAGTGCAGCCGCTGCTCCTTACCTTGGATGAGAGCTATCTCTCAGGGCTGCCCTTCCTGACCTTGAACGTGGAGTAGCTCTTCTGGCCCTCCTGCGCCTGCTCAGCAGCCACTCCTTGGAGGTGGGGTTGCTCCTCTCAGCCGCCGCCCCTGACCCGGGATGTGGGGAAGCTCTTCTCAGCCGCTGCTCCTGCGCTGTCGCAGCCTGGCGCTCTCGGTCGCTACCCCTGACCTTGGGTGAGGGGTAGCTCCTCACGGCCATGCTTCTTCATGGTCCGTTGCAAACAGCGAAGGAGGCAAGATGATACAATGGAGAAGGGAGTATCTTTAATAAGTTGTACTGTGAAAACTGGGTAGTCACATGTAAAAAAAAATTAGAACATTTTCTAACATTATATACAATAATAAACTCAAAATGGATTAAAAATATAAATGTAAGACTGGATACCCTAAAACTCTTAGAAGAAAATATAGGCCCAGAACACTCTTTGACATAACTTACAGCAATCATTTATTGGATCCATCTCCTAGAGTAATACAAATAAAAAGAAAAATGAACAATTGGAACCTAACTAAACACAAAAGCTTTTGCACAGCAAAAGAAACTGTAAACAAAATGAAAAGACAGCCTATAGACTGGAGAAAATGTTTGCAAATGATGCTACCAAAAAGGGATTAAATTCCAAAATAGCTCATACATCTTAATACAAAAAAAAAAAAAGAAGAAAAAGAAGCAACTCATTCAAAAAATGAGCAGAAGACCCAAATAGATATTTCTCTGAAGACATGTAGATAGCCAAGAGACACTTGAAAAGATGCTCAACAACACTAATTATTAGAGAAATGCAAATCAAAACTACAGTGAGGTATCACCTCATACCAGTCACACTGACCATCATTAAAAGGTCTACAAATAACAAATGCTGGAGTAGGTGTGGAGAAAAAAGAACCCTCCTACACTGTTGATGGAAATGTAAATTGGTGAACCCACTATGGAGAACAGTATGGGGGTTCCTTAAGAAACTAAAAATAGAATTACCATTTATTCTAAAGATTATCATATTAAGTGAAGTAAATCAGACAGAGAAAGAAAGATGTCATATGAGATCACTTACATATAAAATATTTAAAAAGTGATGCAAGTTAACTTTTTTACAAAACAGAAATAAACTCACACACATAGAAAATAAATTTATGCTTATCTAAGAGGATAGTGGTTAGTGAGGGTGGGATCAGAGAAATAAATTGAGTTTATGTTTTATAACTTATATATATACTATATATATATACTATATATATAACATACTACTATATATAAAATATTTAGTTTTCTTATAATATCTTTGCTTTTGGTGCCAGGCTAGTATGGGCTTCAGAAGATGAGCTTGGAATTTTCCTTCTCTTCTATTTTTTTGAAAGGTTGATAGCAATTCCTTAAATATTTAATAGAATTCACCAAGGAAGCCACCTGAGTCTCTGCTTTTCTTTAATTCAGTTAGACTCAGGAATATATATTGTATGGTTATCTTTTTAAACTTATTGATTTGTTTTATGACCTCACATATAATTTAGCCTGGAGAATATGTCATGTATGCTTAAAAAGATTATGTATTTTATAGTAATTGAGTGTACAGCTCTGTAATTAAATAGTGTTATTTACATCTTCTGTTTTCTTCTGATATTCCATCTAGTTGATTTTATCTATTATTGAGAGCAAGATCCTGAAAACTCTTCGAGTGTTATTGAATTGTGATTTTTGTTTTCAATTTTTCTGGTGTTGTTTTAAGTGTTTATGGCTCTATTATTAAGTGCATATAAGCTTGTTGTTGCTTTATCTCCCTGATCTATTTTATCATAAAATGTCATCTTTGTCTCTCTCCCTCTCTCTTTTTGGGGTATTAATGTAACCTCTGCAACTCTTATGGCTACTGTTTTCATGATATACCTTTTCACACCATTCTACATTCAATTTACTTAGCTGTGTCCCTTATAAAGAGCAGGTAATTCTATCTCATTTTTAATCTGCTCTGAAAACCTCTGCCTTTCATTTTGGATATTTAGATAATTCACATTTAAGATAATTATCCATTTGGTTGTATTAACATTTATAATTCATCTCTTTATTTTCTATAGGTCCTATCTTTTAATTTTCTTTAGTTTCCCTTGACTGTTTTTTGGGGGATCAAATAATTTTCATATTACTATATCTTAATTCCTCTGTATATTTTTATCTAATTTTAAATATTATTTTCTTAGTGGGCCCTATAGGGGTTCCAATATGTATCTTAACTTAAAAAATCTTCTTTAGGTTAATACTAGTATGATTCTAGAAAAATATAGAAACTTAGTAACAATAAAGTTCCATTTCCTTCCTTGTACCATTACTTTCATATGTATTATATGTGCTTATGATCAAAATAATAATACTATTATGATTATTGCTTCATGTAATTTTTTTCTTTTAAAGAATTATAGAGTGTTTTATATTAACCTACCAAGAACTTTTACTGGTATTCTACATTGCTTCTTATGGCCCTGGGTCTAGTGTCATTTCTTATAAGCTTTGAAGGTCTTCCTTTATTAATTTTTATACAATAGGCTGGCTAGCAACATGTTCTCTCAGTTTTTGTTAATTTAGGGACATCTTTTATCTTTAAACCTTTTATTTCATATTAGAGCATAGCCAATTGACAATGTTGTGATAGTTTTAAGTGGACAGCAAAGGGACTCAGCCATACATATATATGTATCCATTCTCCCCAAACCCCCCTTTCATCCAGACTGCCACATAACGTGAGCAGAGAGGAACATCCTTATTTAACTTTCATTTTTAAAGGATTGTTTCACTGGATATAGAATTATCTGTTGGTATATAGGTATAGGTACAGACATATATTTAATTCTAGCACTTTTTATATGTCTTCATTCTTCAAGTCAAGAATGACATTCTTCTTCTAGTCTTCATTCTTATGAGGTCAGCATTTATCATATTAATGCTTTCCTCTATGTAATGAATGAGTTATTTTTCCTTGCTGCTCTCAAGATTTTGTCTTTCTTATTGACTTTTAATGGTTTGCTTATAATTTACCTGGATATAGATTGCTTTGTGTTTTTCCTAACTAGTGCTTGTGAAACTTATCAGATACATAGATTATATATATTAACTATAGTCACTGTGCTGCACATTGCACCTCTGGGACTATTTTTTTTTTTTTTCATGGAAAGGCGTTTTATTTTAAATATAGCAGTGTATATGTGTCCATACCAAATTTCCAATCTATAACTCCCCTTCAACCTTCCTTCCTTCCTGGTAATCATAAATTCATTCTCTAAGTCTGTGAGTCTGTTTCTGTTTTATAAATATGTTCATTCGTATCATTTTTTTTAGATTCCACAAATAAGTGGTATCATATGATATTTGTCTTTCTCTGACTTTCTCTCACTTAGTATGACAGTCTCCAGGACTTATTTTATAACTGAAAGTTATACCTTTTGATCACCTTCATCCATTTTGCCCACCCACCACCACATTTGACAACCACCAATCTGCCCTTTTTATCTATGAGTTTATATTTTTTGTTTTTCTTTTTAGATTCCACATCTAAGTGAGATAATATAGTTTTTGTCTTTATCCTGTCTGACTTATATCACTTTTCACTTAATAGCCTTAAGGTCTATTCTTATTATTACAAATGACAAGATTTCCTTCTTTTTTATGACTGACTGATTAATATTTAATTGCATATTTTATACCATTTATCCATTTATCCATCAATGGAAACAGATTGTTTCCATGTCTTGGCTGTTGTAAATTAAGTTCCATTGAACATGGGTTTACGGATTTATTTTTGCTTTTTGCTATAGTATTTTAGTTTCCTTTTGATAAATACATGAAAGTGAAATTTTGGAGCATATGATAGTTCTGTTTTTATTTTTTATTTTCGCTTTTTATCTTCCTTTTTATTTTTAAATTATGAAAATATGATAACATGTTTGCAGAAGACTTGGAAAACACAGAACAAATTTACATATATTTCTACTATATATTACAATTGTTTAAGTGGATAAACTAAGATTTTTAGTTGGAGTTTCTATTTTTAATTATTTGAAGAGCCTCATGCTATTTTCTGTAGTGAAGTGAAGTCACTCAGTCATGTCCAACTCTTTGTGACCCTGTGAACTGTAGCCTACCAGGATCCTCCCTCCATGGGATTTTCCAGGCAAGAGTACTGGAGTGGGTTGCCATTTCCTTCTCCAGTCTGAGTCACCAGGGAAGTCCCTATTTCCTGTATAGACTACACCAATTTACATTCCCACCAACTGTGCACAAGAGTTCTCTTATCTCCACATCCTTGCTGATACTTGTCATTTCTTATCTTTTTGACAACAGTCATTCTAACAGGTGTGAGATTGTGATTGACATTTCTCTGATGATTAGTGACATTGAACAACTTTTCCTATAGGGGACGGTTTTATCAGTTTTTTTTGACTGATTTTTATCCTGTGTTTAGGCCATACTTCCATTTTTCTTTGCATGTTTTATTTTTGCTGTTGTTGAAAACTGAGCATTCTAGATAATATATTGTAGTACCTCTAGGTTTCGATCTCTCCTCCATCACCATGACTTATTGTAGTTGCTATTTTGTGTTTGTTTTTTTTTTCTTAGTTTAGTGACTTGACTGATCTAAGTCCATAAAGTTTGTCTTGTCACACTTTGTTGCCTATGAAATCTGCTAAGTTTTTAATTCTTGTTCATGTTTTTAAGCCTGGTTTCATAGAGGTTGCTCCTGGGTCAGAATAGCTTGTTGCTATTATTCATTCACTAAATCATATCCAATTCTTTGCAACCCCATGAACTGCAACATGCCAGTCTTCCCTGTCCTTTACTATCCCCTGGAACTTGCTCAAACTAATGTCCATTGAGTTGATGATGCCATCGAACCGTCTCATCCTCTGTTGTCCCCTCCTCCTCTTGCCTGCAATCTTTCCCAGCATTGAAATCTTTTCCAATGAGTCAGCTCTTCTTCACATCAAGTAGCCAAAGTTAGAGTTTTAGCTTCAGCATCACTTCTTCCAATGAATATTCAGGGTTGATTTCCTTTAGAATTGAAACTCGTTTGATCTCCTTCTTATCCAAGAGACTCTCAAGAGTCTTCCCCAGCACCACAGGTCAAAGGCATCAATTCTTTGGCACTCAGAATTATTTATGATCCAACTCTCATATCTGTACATGACTACTGGAAAAACCATAGCTTTGACAATACAGACCTTTTTCGGCAAAGTGACGTCTCTGCTTTTTAATATGCTGTCTAGGTTTGTCACAGCTTTTCTTCCAAGGAGCAAGCGTCTTTTAATTTCATGGCTGCAAGTCGTGGTCCACAGTGATGCCCACAGGAGCCCAAGAAAAATAAAATCTCTCACTGTTTCCATTGTTTCCCCATCTATTTGCCATGCAGTGATGGGACTGGGTACCATGATCTTAGCTTTTTAAATGTTGATTTTTAATCCAGCTTTTTCACTCTCCTCTTTCACCTTCATAAAGAGGCCCTTTAGTTCCTCTTCACTATCTGCCATTAAAGTGGTATCATCTGTATATCTGAGGTTGTTGATATTTCTTCTGGCAATCTTAATTCCAGCTTGTGAGTCATCCAGCTTGGCATTTTGCATGATGTACTCTGCATATAATTTAAATAAGCAGGGTAACAATATACAGCCTTGATGTACTCCTTTCCCAATTTTTAACCAGTCCATTTTTCCATGTCCAGTTCTAACTGTTGTTTCTTGTCCTGCATACAGGTTTCTCAGTAGACAGGTAAGCTGGTCTGGTATTCCCAACTCTTTAAAGCTTTAGCATATTCAATAAAGGAGAAGTCTATATTTTTAAAATTCCCTTGCTTTTTCTATGATCCAATGGATGTTGGCAATTTCATTTCCGATTCCTCTGCCTTTTGTAAATCCAGCTGGTACATCTGGGAGTTCTTTGTTTGCGTGCTACTGAAGCCTAGCTTGAAGGATTTTTAGCATGATCTTGCTAGTATGTGAAATGAGTGCAATTTTGTGGTAGTTTGAACATTCTTTGGCATTCCCTTTCTTTGCAATTTAATGACAACTGACCTTTTCCAGTCATGTGGCCACTGATGAGTTTTCCAAATTTGCTGACATATTGAGTGCAGCACTTTAATAGCACCATCTTTTAGGATTTGAAGTAGCTCAGCTGGAATTACATCACCTCCACTAGCTTTGTTTGTAGTAATGCTTCCTAAAACCCTGTCGACTTCGAACTCCAGTATGCCTGGTTCTAGGTGAGTGACCAGACAATCATGGTTATCCAAGTCATTAAGATCATTTTTGTATAGTTCTTCTGTGTATTCTTGCAACAATACACAGAAAACTTAGTTGTTAGTCAATGATTTATCATAGGTTTTACTTACTACTTCAAACCCTTAAGCCTTTGCTGCTATATCTATGTGTGTGTAGTGAATCACATTCAACATTTAAGCTTTGTAGATTTTACTTTCCTCTGGTCCCTTTTACATCCTTTTTTCTTTTTTCTCTTTTGCTTTTGAAATTATTTTTTTTATTAGAGTTTAGTTGATTTACAATGTTGTGTTGCTTTCTGCTGTATAGCAAAGTGAAGCAATTATATATCTCCATATATATATATCCACTCTATTCCAGACTCCATTCCCATACAGGTCATTACATAGCACCAAATAGAGTTCCTGTGCTGTACAGTAGGCCCTTATTAGTTATCTATTTTATATATAGTAGTGTGAATATGTCAATCCCAATCCCCCAGTTTATCCCCCCATTTCCTTGGTAACCATATGTTTGTTTTCTACATATGTGATTCCATTTCTGCCTTGTATATAGGTTCATTTGTACCATTTGTTTTCAGAGTCCACATATAAGCAATACCATACAATATTTGTCTTTCTCTGTAGAATCTACTTCTGATAAGTATATACATGTGTGCAGCCACAGGGTTGGCCAGAAGTGTTTAAATAGCTTGGGCCCTCATTCAGGGATAGAGTTATCCCAGCCAGGACTTCAGCCTTGATTTAATAGAGCTGTTGTTCCTTCTTACTCACCTGTCTCCAAGATTATCACTTCCACTGGCAACACTGTTCTACATGAGTTATGCCAGGGCTCACTTTTCCAGATCAAGTGAGCCACCATTGATAGTGGCAGAGAAGTTGCCAGTTCTCATGGCCCACCACCCCACATGACAGAATCTCTGCTTTGCTATGCAGGGTAAAAGTGAGAAGACATGGTGAAGATGAGAGAAGCCTCACCACAGATCCCCACTGTTTTTGTTTTTTTTTTTTTTGTATTGGGATATAGCCAATTAACAGACACTGTTGTGATACTTTCAGGTCAGCATGAAGGGACTAAGCCATACATATGCATGTATCTATTCTCTCCCAAACTCCTCTCCCATCCGGGCTGCCACATAATATTTTAGATCTCCACTTTTTAAACCCAAAGTTCATCATTTTTTCATTAATAAATGCTATATGCCTTTAGTCAATTTCCAGATTGCTCGAAAAGTTATTTCTGTCAATTTGCCCATCAATATCATTGCTTTTAGGGGAGAGCACTTAACTATCACTTTACTCAGAACTAGCCAAAACTTGCATCTCCAGCATTGCCTTTTTATTTTTTTAGGTGACTAAATTACTACATGGAACATTGGACAATGTAAACAAGGAATAAACTAAAGAAACAAAGCATCCCATGAATTCCAGTGAATGAATAGATGTACAGTACCTTGCTTTACACAGAATATTTATTTACTGTAATTTGTTCTAATTAGCATAGTATTTTAAATTCATGTAATTGTTCATTCAACAATTAATTTCTTGAGAAACTAATATGTGCCATATTTTAATCCAGTATCTCAAGTCACATGATTCACACATCTGTTGGTAACTTAATATTTAGTTAGGAAAACAGACTTGCAAATAAAGAAAAACCATACAGTAAGATAAATTGACAAAGGGACAAGGGAAAATAAGAAAGTAGCAGTAGGAGTTCCTGCTGCTTAAAGGAACCCTATGGTGAGTTTTTGTAAGGCTAATAATATTCACTATCTACTAATATATGTACAGACAAGTACAATACTGGGAGGGTGCAATGGGAAGGAGGAATCAGCATGAATTGTGTTGCATGCAGGACAATGTCCTGAAAATTGTGAGCATGGATCCTAACCTTTGAAGGAAGAGAAACTTGAGTTGTAGCAAAAAAGAAGGAAAATATTCCCCATGAGTAATTGAACTCATCTTTATCAGAGGTCTAGATATCTCTGGATAAAAATTACACTTCTATAGATCCATGGTATTTTCAAACGATTTGGAGCCTAACACCCAGTATAATGAGGAGAATTATATTCTCTCCACTTCTATTTTCTGAACTATATTGTAGTTGATTATTGTCAGTGAAGTTGAGCATATGGTCCTAAAATGGCTCTAAATGATTTTATATTTTTTCTGTTTTATTATTATCCATCTGATACTTCAAATGAGGCAGCATATGGCAGTTAATTTTCTCCTCCAGTCTCTTGTGCACAGTATTAAAACAATTCAGAGCAGCGCATATTTCAGCTGTCTTTTATGGATGAATTATACCTCTGTACGTGGAGATACAGAGCAGGCCATGAGACAGATTACAGCATAAATGTTATTTTGCTTGCTAGGAAGGATTTAGAGAATGTATTTAAAATTATGTGAGCTTTAAATACAAATCAAATGCTGAAATGTTTCTTTAATTATGGCATGTACAGTAAATCCAAACAGATGGATGAATAGCCGCTATGGTGTATTTTTATCACAAAGTGACTTTTTGTTGTTTTGAATGACATTAAGTGTTTTAAAAAAAGCATTCAGTACCATTATAGATTCTTAAGATGGAAAGGACTATTTAAGGCCGTCTAGTAAACACCTCTACCTGATCCTGGAAACTCTTCTACATCATCCTCTGATTCAGTTACCTATTACTGTCCAACAAACATTTCCAAAATCTAGTGACCAGCATTTTTTTTTCTCTGTTGTTGTTTGTTTTGCTCATCATTCTGTAGGTCACCAGTCTGGGCCAAGCTTAGCTGTAGAATTCTTTTTCAGTTTATCTGGGTTCATTTATATGATCATAGTCGTATGGTGACTTTATCATCTAGCAGTGGTCTAATATGGCCTCGCTCATATGTCCAGTGGTTACTACTGGCTGTTAACTGCATCGCTCTCCAATTCTTCTCTCATTCTCAAGGTTAGTTCAGACTCAAATGGTGAGAACCATGTTTCCAGAAAGGACATGTTTCAGTGTGCACACACTTTCCAAGCCTCTACTTTTGTCACTTTTGTTAATGTCCCATTGCAAAAGCAAATCACATGACTAAGCCTAGCTTCAAGGTGTGGAGAAATAGACTATCCTTCTTACAAGGAGGAAGAAAATCATTGTGCTTGCAATCAAGATGTGACAAATTTGTAGCTATTAAGTAGTCTATGAATTCTGTTATTCTGGCTATATATATTTTGATAGGGACTTCCCCAGTGGCTCAGTGTTAAAGACTCCACCTGCAATGCAGGAGATATGGGTTTCATCCCTGGGTCAGAAAGATGCCCTGGAGAAGGAAATGGCAAGCCACTCCAGTATTCCTGCCTGGAAAATCCCATGGACACAGGAACCTGGTGGGCTATGGTCACAAAGAGTTGGACATGGCTGAACACACATGCACCCATATTTTGCTTGATCATCTCCAAAGGAAAGAACTTAGTACCTTCCAAAATAGCTTCTTTCATTATAGTTCAGTTCTGACTCCCTGTAGCTTCCATTCATTGAGTTTTTATCCAGGCACACAACTATCCAGCCACTCAGCAAGCAAGCATCTAATATGCTAAGCACTAAATAGCACACGAAAATATAGTGAATAGATCAGATGTGATCCTTTCTGTCATGAAAGTTAAATTTACTGTAAGAAGAAAAACAATAAACAGGTAAACAGACAGTAGTACTCTGGAAAAAAGTACATATGCCTTGAAGTAGTCAAGGGAACCATTAAAACGTGTAACAGCAGTATCTAAACTGGTCTGAGGGTGAAGGGGTCAGGAAAAGTTTACTTGAAGGAGTGACATAAAGATTAGGCAGGTGAAGAGCAAGGGAAAGAATGTTTCAGGCAGTATATATGCAAATACAAAGGTTGTAAAGTGGAAAGAACTTTATTTTTCCAAGCCTGTATAGCTGGAGCAAAATGGAAAGTGCACTGAAAATGGAAGGCACTCTTGGAGAAGCAGACAGCAGACAGGTTGTGTAGAGACTTGAGAAGTTTTGTCATTTTATTTCTTGGAGTCATAGAGAGCAATTAAATCTCTCTTTTATATGATAGAAATTTAAGACACTAATTAAGAGTATAGGCTCTGGGGCATACACACCGAGGAAACCAGATCTGAAAGAGACACATGCACCCCAATGTTCATCGCAGCACTGCTTATAATAGCCAGGACATGGAAGCAACCAAATGCCCATCAGCAGACAAATGGATAAGGAAGCTATGGTACATATACACAATGGAATATTACTCAGACATTAAAAATAATACATTTGAATCAGTTCTAATGAGTTGGATGAAACTGGAGCCCATTATACAGAGTGAAGCAAGCCAGAAAGATAAACACCAGTACAGTACACTAACACATATATATGAAATTTAAAAAGATGGTAACGATAACCCTATATGCAAAACAGAAAAAGAGACACAGATGTATAGAACAGACTTTTGGACTCTGTGGGAGAAGGCGAGGGTGGGATGTTCTGAGAGAATAGCATTGAAACAAGTATACTATCAAGTGTGAAACAGATCGCCAGCCCAGATTGGATGCATGAGACAAGTGCTCAGGGCTGGTGCACTGGGAAGACCCAGAGGGATGGGATGCGGAGGGAGGTGGGAGGGGGGATCGGGATGGGGAACACATGTAAATCCATGGCTGATTCATGTCAATGTATGGCAAAAACCACTACAATATTGTAAAGTAATTAGCCTCCAATTAATAAAAATAAATGAAAAAAAATTAAAAAATTAAAAAAATAAAACCAGAAAAAAAAAAAAAAAGAAGAGTATAGGCTCTGGAATCAGATTTTCTAGATAAGAACCCATACTTTGTCTTTTACTGTGTGACCTTATAAAATGGAGATTGCAATAGCTACATCATAAGTTGTTATGTGAATCAAGAATAACTTTTTACATGTGCTTAACACAATCCTTAACACAAAGCAAATGGTAAATAAATGACACTGAATACTAGAATACAAGTACTGAGTACAAGAATGCTGGAGTGGGCTGTAATCCCTTCTCCAGGGGATCTTTAGTCCCAACTCAGGGACTAAACGCATGCCTCCTGTGTCTCCTGGATTGGCAGGCAGATTCTTTACCTCTGTGGTACCTGGGAAGCCCAGATAAACGATAGTTAGTATTACTCCTTCTTTGGTCCCTTCACCATATTGGGCTATGATCCTCCGTGTATATTCTTAGCATGTGAGTTTTAACTGGACTTCCTGTTTTAACTATCCACAATGAGTTTTGGATAGGAAAATCATCCAAAAATCTAATCTGAGTCCTTCATTTATGATGTGAAATAAACTCAGTGCCTTGGATTTAGTTCTTTCTGGGTATTAAACACATGCTGAGGGTATACTATCTTACAAACCTTGGTAAAAATTATCTTCTTATTTATTTCCTGACATGTATAGATGTGTGTTTATATGCATGTGTGTGCATGTGTGTCTAATTAGTCATAGTCATCAAGTTAATAGCAATGATTGAAAACTCTTTCTCTGTAATATAGTGGTTATACTTTTCTCTTGACAGCAAGAATTAATTTTTTAAATGACCCAAGTCTATTGTTATAGATGTTTTATTCTTAAAATAATCAATTGTAAGGGCTACAAGAAACCTTAAGCTTCATCTCATCTAACTCTTCTTCATCTCACTCCCTGTTTGTGGTGGGCACAGATATGTGCTTCCCAGACTGCTCTTAAAGGAAGGACTTGTTGGTCCATCTATGGGAGACCTGTGAGCGAACAGTCTCATCCTGCCACTTGCTTTAGGGTTTGTCTCGGCAACAAAGAGCAGATTTTCCTATAGGCATACTCTTTTTAGCCAATGGTACATTACAGTGGGAATAGAGAGGCCCAGCCTCCAAGACCAATGTGAGACATCTAGGGAGCCATATCCTCCAGAGTTCCCTGGGGTTGGTCAGCATGGCAGTTTTTCTTGATCTGTATGATCCTGCTCTCTATCCCGTCTCTTCATTAGGTGTTGATCCCTAATAAACACCTAGCATGCCCTAGTAAATTTCATCTCAGTATCACTTTCCAGAGAACCCAACTTGTAACATTTTAAACTCCTGTAGCTCATATCTACTTGTGAATCTGGACTTAGAATCCAGTCTCTTAAATCCAGGTAATTGTCTAGGTATTCTGTCCTAGAATTAAATTCTTTATTAAATCTTTCTTCATAGTCTACATTTTTCATTTCTTTGTTTTTTGTTGCTTTTCTGTATGCTCAGAAAAAATGTGGTCTGCTCCTAGGTTCCAAAGTCCATGAGATTTGATTGGATTTATCCTGATATATACTGTATCAGGAATGATTTCTGGGTCTCAGAATAGCACTGATATACAAACCAACAGCTTTTACATAGCAGCTCAGTTCCAGAAGATGGGATCTGAGAAGTTTGAAATTGTCATTGATAAAGAGAGAGTCAGGGGAATAGGCAATAGACAGAAGGATGGGCAGATTATTCACTGGGGTCCACCTCCCAGTGTGTCCTCCACCTCAGTTAGCTCAGCCATTATAAATTCCCTCATGTCTCATGTTCTGTATTGTCACTTGGATCTCCCTCAGTATAATCTTTTCTCAGTGCTACTTATTAAAAATGCTGACTTTCAAAGAGCTCTATAAATTTCTTTAAGCATCTCCTGACTCAATAAAAACGGATGGAACTGAACACAAAGGCTATATTCTATTGTCTGTCTCTGAAGAGCGTTCAGATAAACTATGAAATAAATCTTTCAGCCCCATCCAGGTCATTTCACTAGCTTTAGTATTATTTACAGACTTATCTATAAAATCCCTGTTCCTTACCATGAAGTCATCAGCATGTTCCCTTTTGTTTTGTTGCAAGCTCACAGAGTCTTTCAAACAGAAAATAATGATGATAATGATGGCTCTTACACTGATAATGGAAAAACTACTCCCCTGGTTGCTTGTACACTATTTCTGAAAACGAGATGTGCTTCAGATATACAAATAAAAGAATTTTTTAATGCAGGATGTAGTCTTAGGACATACTAAGAGTGTCAAATATTCTGAGAAGTATTGTTTACCAAAGGACGAAAAATTTGGGACTTTATTCCATAAACAATGGTTATCTCTGCATAGTGGGATTACAGATAATTTTTATTTGGCTTAGTTGTATTCTATATATTAAAATTATATCACTTTTGTAATGCATTTTGTGCAGAGGAACAAAGTAGCTTTTACATTTTAGAAACCCCTCATGCTATACCTTCATATACACACACACACACACACACATACATACAGCTAGCATTATTCATCATCCTTTATACTTACAGAATGTGAAGTGAAGCAAGGTGAAATGAAGTGGCAGGCTTATCCATGTTCTTGTAGTGAGTAGTGGTAGAATGGGACTACGGTTTTTCTTCTTCTGACACCTAACCTAATTTTCTTTCCACAGACCTGCTCTAGTTTTAAAGAGAAGTGGAGAAGTTACCTTAAAGAGCATTTTTCTCAAAATCTCAGAATCCCATTATGTCTCTGAACATGCTTATCATTAGCAGTAATCTAACAGCATCACTTATGCAAATGGAATGAAGGAGAATCAAGGCACTTGCCCCCCTTCACAAAAAAAATCACTCAGAACCAAGGCATTTTCCAAAGAAAAAAAAATTGGTACCCAGACTTCACAGATGCCTTTTCACTTTATGATGAAAGTAAAAGAGGCCTTTGACTTAAGAACTTCATACATCCCATTCTTGATAATTTTATTATATTCATGAAGTTCTTTCTCTTTCATCTCTGGACGTTTCTGTGAAACACCTCCCTATCTCCAACTGCCTTCATGTCCCTCAAAACAGCAAACTGCAGAAAATCAGGCCTCAACAGCTTTAAAAAAGTATCCTTCTATTCACTTAAAAAATGTTGCTAAGGCATATAAGCAGAATGTTTAGTGAATGTTAAAAAAGCAAGAATTTAGCTCCATAAAGTGTATGTAACTTCTAGACTGCAAATAAAAATGTCCACAATGCAGTAAGGAAGTGATAAAAGTTATGACTTCTCTTCTTCCTAATTACCCAGCTCATGCTCCCTTAATATGCAGTGAAAATGTCATTTCTCTGAGCTAAAGGGTGGGTAAATGGTAAATGATAATTCACTTTAGAGACAAGATTTTTGATTCTCTATATTTACCTCTCCCATAACATTTATCACTCTGAATGACAAAAAAAAATCAGTTTAAACATATTTTCTCTCACTGTACCATGAATAAATGAAGGATAATAGATAAATTCTAGTTTTTCTTTAAATCTGATGTTTAACATAGTGCCTAGCTCATAATAAGTACTCAACAAATTTCATTAAGTGCTATTCTTAAACCTGTGACAAGGATTTCTTGGTTACCAACACCACCTCCATTTTCCCCCAAAGAGTGTGCTTTGTGGCAAAGATAATGTAATTACTCATTGGATTTGTTTCTCTTTCTTCCTTGGAGCAGAGTTAGAATATACTCACAGCCTTCCTTAACTTATATGTGGCCATTGGACTGGATTTCTGGCCAGTGGCATGTGAACAGGAATGATGCAAGTTACATCCAGGCCTGGCATGTTTCTTCCCAGGCAATTCTGCCTTCTCCATCAATTCCCCCATCTGCTGGCTAGATGTTGGATCCCAAAGTAATTTGGAAACCATGTGTTGAAGGTGGCAGAGACTGGGTCTCTGAATAAGTTAGAAATTTTTATCATGCTGAGCAATTGCGATTTCTTGGTTTAACAGCTGCTGCAACTAATGTTACTTTAATTAATACATATGTATAATATTTAATTTCAGTACGTTATTGTAATTGTTCAATGTAAAATTTTCAATTAGGGTTCATACCATTTTTTGGAGTACTATTGAATTTAGACTTTGTTCTGTTAAGTTTAAATTGGATGAAAGATTCTTTGTACTCAAATTGGTTTTATTTTCATATGTATCAGATGCAAATGTGTATCACAGTGCTTTGATATCTGGTATATTGTTTTCTGAAAAATTCATGGGAATAAAAATGACCTTCACTCTTTATGAGACACGACTGAGCCACTGTACTGACTGACTGAACTCACTCTTTTATTTTTTTTCCATTTATTTTTATTAGTTGGAGGCTAATTACTTTACAATATTGTAGTGGTTTTTGCCATACATTGACATGAATCAGCCATCGATTTACATGTGTTCCCCATCCCGATCCCCCCTCCCACCTCCCTCTCCATCCCATCCCTCTGGGTCATCCCAGTGCACCAGCCCTGAGCACTTGTCTCATGCATCCAACCTGGGCTGGTGATCTGTTTCACACTTGATAGTATACTTGTTTCAATGCTGTTCTCTCTGAACATCCCACCCTCGCCTTCTCCCAAGGAGTCTAAAAGTCTGTTCTGTACATCTGTGTCTCTTTTTCTGTTTTGCATATAGGGTTATCATTACCATCTTTTTAAATTCCATATATATATACGTTAGTATACTGTATTGGTCTTTATCTTTCTGGCTTGCTTCACTCTGTATAATGGGCTCCAGTTTCATCCATCTCATTAGAACTGATTCAAATGAATTCTTTTTAATGGCTGAGTAATATTCCATAGTGTATATGTACCACAGCTTCCTTATTCATTCGTCTGCTGATGGGCATCTAGGTTGCTTCCATGTCCATGCTATTATAAACAGTGCTTGGATAAACATAGGGGTACACGTGTCTCTTTCAGATCTGGTTTCCTCGGTGTGTATGCCCAGGAGTGGGACTGCTGGGTCATATGGAAGTTCTATTTCCAGTTTTTTAAGAAATCTCCACACTGTTCTCCATAGTGGCTGTATTAGTTTGTATTCCCACCAGAAGTGTAAGAGGGTTCCCTTTTCTCCACACCTTCTCCAGCATTTATTGCTTGTAGACTTTTGGATAGCAGCCATCCTGACTGGTGTGTAATGGTACCTCATTGAGGTTTTGATTTGCATTTCTCTGATAATTGAGTGATGTTGAGCATCTTTTCATGTGTTTGTTAGCCACCTGTATGTCTTCTCTGGAGAAATGTCTGTTCAGATCTTTGGCCCAGGTCACTGAAGATCTGTTTAATTTTTTTCAGTTTTTTCCTTCAATATCCTTTAGTTATGATAGTTTATATTACTTAATCTGAAAGTTCATTTCTCTTTGTTTCTGTAATGCTTACTTTTCTACTAAGCACACCTATTAAATTTTCTATTTAAAAATTTAATTTAAAAATTTATTTTAAATTCTATTTAAAATTTAAAAATTAATTCTATTAAATTTTCAATCTTTTGAGAGCTATTTGTATTTTGTTCTTTGTGAAATATTTTATTCTGTTTTCATTATGTTTATATTTTCCTTTAAATTCTTAATTATATTTGTATTAAGTTTGAAAATCCTTATATAATAGTTCCTTCACTGTATCATTTTGGAGTCTGTTTCTGTTGACTGATATTTCCTAGTTAAATATAAATTTTACTAAGTCCAGCCCTTTTTACATTCTCTACTGTTCAGCCTAGGCTTTCAGTGAGATTTCTCTAGTCTGTAAGATGAGGACACAAATATTTCATAGTCCTGTGTGAGTTTTGGGAATTGTTCAACTTACAGCTCTTGTTCTTTGACTAGTCTTACAGAGCTTTATCCTATGCATGTACAGCTTAATATTATGACAAAGATGAAGAAGGACCACATGCGATTGGTGGAGCTATTTTTCTGAGTAACCCCATCCTCTTCAGCACTCTGCCTTGCAAATTCTAGTCACTTCAGTCTCTCCAAACTTCAATTTCTATTTCCTCAACTTAGCAAGACTACCATCTTCTACTTGAGTTAACTTGCCCTACTCTGCTGTTCAAAATATTCCCCTAGGCAGAAAGCCAGGGTATCAGAGACCTGTGTTACCCATCATCCAATTTAAAAAAGTTATTCTATGTCTTTTGTGCACTTGCCTAGTTTTGAATGGTGGGAGATTAAGTCTAGTACCAGTTATTTCTTCAGGGCCAAAATCATAAATCCCAAAGGGTCCTTTTAAAGACTCTCAGTCAGACTTCAGAGATGCCTTCCCTCCAGGTTTAGCATAATATCTGGTCTCTTGATAGTCACAGTTTGATTGAAGGTTATTTCAGACAACGAAGTGAACCGAAAGTGTTTATCACTCAGTCGTGTCTGACTCTTTGCGACCCCGTGGACTGTAGCCTGCCACGCTCCTCTGTCCATGGGATTCTCCAGGAAAGAATACTGGAGTGGGTTGCCATGCCCTTCTCCAGGGGATCTTCCTTCCCAGCCCAGGGATCAAACTCAGGTCTCTCACATTGCAGGCAGATTCTTTACCACTTGAGCTACCCAGGAAGCCCATTTCAGACAGTAATAGTTTCCTATTAGCTGAAATATCAATGAGCTTTTAGTATCATATGGTATCTTGTTTTTACATACTTCTTTCCTGTCCAACCATACCCACACCACATTATGAGACTATATTGAATCTTTGGCTTTGGAGAAAAGCTTTTGAGAGTAGAGCTTCAAATTAGAGATATAGTCAGTTGTCCTCATTCAGTACCTATACATTTGAGAGTTGTTCTTTTGTCTGAAAGATAGTTGAGAGTTACAGATGGAGAAAATAAAACCTTTAATCCTATTTTAAAGAGCAAGCCTTAGACCTTTGTGAACTGAAAATGCAGGTATTATTTATTCATCTCTCATTTCCATTGTGTATTGTAGTAGTCAGTGATCAGTAAAATAATTTGGACTTCAGAGGCCTTTGCCAAGAAGTGAGCAAACAGGTCAAGATTATATTCATTATTTAGTTTGTTCTTCTTTAAACCAGAGACATTATCCACCATTCACCCCACCACAATCTAGTATTGTGCTTTACAGAAAAAAAGCAAATTAAATTAATGACTGTTGTGTTTACATTGTCAAATTTTGACATGTCATAGGGAGACATCACTAGAAGCTTTGTACATGTACCTTTTCCCCTGGGCTACCTGGAATTATTTGTTAGAATTTGCTGCATGTTTGTGAAGGTTTTTTTTTTAATATTTTAAATAATGACTTAGGCACAACTACTGGATAGTACCAGCACTTGATCCCCCACCCCCAGCAGGGAAACTGAGAGCCAAGAGATGAGACATTCATTCAAGATCATCCAGGAATCAAGAAATGGAATTAAAATACAAAATTCAATCTCTTCATGAGTCTTATACCAAACTGCTTTTTTCTCATGAGATTTTTGATGAAAATAATGCAACCTGCCTTCAGCTCCATCACAGCATCCCCAACACCATCATCCCATCCCCAATATCATCATTTCATCCAAATTGCATATGAATTACTACATCCCATTAAACCTTTCACTTCATTATTTGCATAGTAATCTCTATTGATAAAACTATGATACATGCAAAAATTTCCATTAATAATCTCTAATGTTGTTTACATTTAAGGACATATATGTGATTGGCCTTGAAATTAGCATTTCCTAGAAAGGGTTCAGTCATTAGTTTTTACTTTGCTTACCGCATGTTATTAATGTTTAATGGAAGATTTGCTCAGTTCTTTTTAACCATCAAAATAAAATCTGAAATAATTAATTTGTTAAGAAAATATTATGGAAATGAATACAGAAAATAAATTAGGTAATTAGGAAATATGTGACATCAAAAATCTCTCTTTACTACTAAATTACTCTTTTGAGAATCAGGGAAATACATAAGATAGTGGTCTGCCTCATATAGCCTTTCTGCCAAATTGCTACAAAACATAGGGTTATATAAAATTTCCTTTTGATCTCTCACATAGGGACATGCTTGTTTATTATCTGGTTGTTTGAAGTTGAAAGTCTTTTTGTAGCAGTTTAGAAAAAGGAATTATATTATACTGCGTGCTGTGGCTTAGAGAAGATTTAGAAAGCAGTCCTGCAGATGTTCTAACTCCTCCTCTTCCCTATCATTGCTGTTAGTGTTGAGGTGCCATATTTCCAAAGAGCTGAGAGACCATTGCCCCAAAGCCTATTAAATGAAATAAAGAGAGACAGTGGAATAATACAATGTAATCCTAGCCAGCAACTCTTCCTTTCTTTTTGGAGATCCTAAAAGAAATAATATTTTCTGACACAGATATTATACTCTGCCAGATCCTGAAAGAAATACCAGAAGTCTACATATTTTTGAGTAAATACAAATGCTAGCAGCTTTACAAGGAACAGAGACAAGCTCTTGATGCTTATGTCTTCATTAATTAAAAAATATGTCTTGTGAATACCATTTAATTTGGTCAACAAACTATACTGTTCTTTTTCAGTTTTCAGGCTACCCTCTTTACCTTCCTAATTCCATCCTCAAGCACCAGTAAAAACATTGACACAATTTCCCATTTCCTGTCATTGAAACTTATAGAAGGAGTATTTAAATGCTGTATTATGAACAGTAGCCCTCCCACCAACTCTGGAACAGCAACAACAACAATTCTAGTTGGAAATTAACATAGTTTTGAACAGCTCAGAACCCTGGAAAAGTATGTGTTATACTTTCATAGGAAATTGCTATGCACTCTATGAAACTGTTGTCTTGCTAATAATCTGCATCATATATATTTATTTACTTATTTCAGAAGTTAAGGAGGCATGCATACTATGACTCTGGAATGTTTTCTCTTTTGCTTAGTATGTTTTCTTATTAAAGGTATGTGTGCTCAGTCACTCAGTCATGTCCGATTCTTTGCAGCCCTGTAGACTGTAGCCCACCAGTCTCCTTTGTCCACGGAATTTTCCAGGCAAGAATACTGGAGCGGGTTGCCATTTCCTATTCCAGGGGATCTTCCCAACCCAGGGATTAAACTACATCTCTTGTGGGTCCTGCATTGGCAGGGGGATTCTTTACCACTGAGCCACCTGGGAAGCCCATTAAAGGTATATGCTTATTCAAGGTGGTAAAAGAATTCTGAATATTTAAGGATTCACAGTCCAAATACTTCCAGCACCCTGATGGTCCTATGACCTTGGGCAAGTTTTGTCACATTTTTTTTTTATCTCCGTTTCTTTTACTATAAAATGGGAATATGGTAATACCTGTCTCGTAGAGTTGTGGTAGTCACCAAAACACATGCAAGGTAGTTACTATGCCTGGCCCATGGTAAACACTACCCAGGGACTCAGGTATTAGCCATAAGTGGAAAGTACCTCATAGCAAAGACATATCTCACAACTTTCTTTCCATAATAACTTCATTTCAGAATGTTGTCTAAGTAAAGCAACATCTGGACTGGCCAGAAAAGAATAATGGCCTCTACTCCACTCTCACTTTTTAACCCTCTTTATTCTTTAAGGCAAAGGCCAGCTTTGTTAAATAATTGTTTTCCTATCCTAAATGCTGTGCCCATATTTACATTCAATGGATATTTATCTATCTGAATAAAAAGGACAACTTCAATTTGGTTTAATAATTTCCCAGAAAGTGATTTGAGGTTTGACTCAAATTTTATGTACTTTCAGAAATCTAAAGTAAAATTTACCTTTTAAATTAAACAGGAAGTAGTTAGCAGTATCTTGCAGAAATGGTCTATTCATGGTCTTCTATGTACTAGACACATTTTACATGTGTAATAATATTTGTATATTTGTGACATCTGCTACTGCTTAATCAGCTCCTAAGAATAATAACAAATAATCACAAAAAATGGATTTGGGAAGTCTCTGTTTTAATTAAATCTGTTTACCTCAAGTTTCTTTACATTTTGTCCATTCCCTGGATATAGGTTCCACTCTCTCTCTTGGCACAGTTTTTAAACCCTGCCCAGAGCAGACGTTTATCTTTATTTTACATTGCCTCTTCTAAGCCTAAGGCCATTGACTCGGAGAGTCTTCTAATTTTTACTCATAACTCAACTTATCTTTATCATGTTACTGAGACTATTGAGTTTTGAGAATTCAGAAGGAAAATGTTTCCCAGGATCACAGCCAGTTAAAGCAGATGGTTAGAACATACTAATGAGGTCAAGGCTGTGAATTTGATTCTTATGAGGACAAGTTAGCTTTACACGTTTCCACCAGGATAGCTCTGACATAGATATGTGCTTTTAACCAAAAAGGAGATTTGTTTAAAGGTTGTAGATTCTTAAGCAGAAAGCCATATTCATTGCTTAAAAGAAAAGAAAGAAAACTCAGATGCATACCTGGCAAGTTCTGATTTAGTAGAGCCATCCTTGTTTATACAGTGTGAACACCTCAGACATTCGCAACCAGTGGTTACAAATGAGGTCACATGAACTGTAATATCAGTACGAATATCGCTGTCTTATTGTTTCCACTTGCATATTTCAGGACCCCTTGAGTCTCTCCCCCAAAGTGTCACCAAGTTATACAGGAGAATCTATGTATACAGTTATACAGTTTCTCACCTGTGCTGACAAGCAATATTTTCATATTCATCCATTTCAGGTCTTTGTCAATATCTGTTCCCCAAGAGGACACTGAAAATGTCACTTTACTGCTGTCACTGCTGCCATGCCATCTTGCTTAGGGACCATGATTTCTTGCTTAGGATAATCTCTTCTTGTGTTCTTCAAAGTAGCAAATCTTGTGAAGAACCAAGATAACACTTAACGGTCTTTTCAGATCTCACTGTGTTAATGCCACTCTGTATAAGAGCGGGAAAGTATTACTCTGCCCCCAATCTATAGCATTTTTTCACTTGGGCACTGAAGCAATATTGCTTATTACATTATCTTTCCCTGTTACTATTGTAAAAATAATTCATTTGGATTCAGTCTTAACTCTTGTTCTCCATGGGTCTTGGGTAGCAATCCTTCAGACCAAGTGGGACACCGGACAGCGTATGGCCTCTCCATTTCCCTTTATTTCCTCAGTAACCTGTGCAAAAAAAAAAAAAAAAAAAAAAGGACAAAACCTTCTGTCTTCCTTTAGCCCTTAACTTGCCTGAACTCCATCAGTGGACATAAATTTCAATCTCTACCACATGTTTAAAGGAAGAAATCTCCTCAGGAGTCTGAACCAAGACTTTTTCTAAGCAAGGGCAATTTAAAGTATACTCCTTGGTAGGATTTCAAGGTAGTAAGGAGGATATTGATATCCACATGTGGTCCACACATGCATCTCAGACTTTCCTCAACTTTTGGATGGACACCTGGACTTTATCCTAGAGAAATCTCTTTTCACTTTAGTTCTTTAATCTTTACACAGTGATCTTCCTAGGAGAGGGAACATACCACACTGTTATCAGTCATCTACAGCTGAGTGAAAATGAAGGAGATGAGCAGGTTTTGACAGGAAAAGATCAGGACCAAGTCAAGCTCAGAGAGGGAAGTTGGAGTATGAATTCCAGAGGGTGGAAAAAAGGTGAAAGACAGTCACACTCTCAGTATGAAGATAAACCTTCCTGGGTTCATAATACTTTATGAGGATCACACATTTGATGAGGAACACTGCCTGAAAATCAAATCTCTGACATTGTATTCTCCATCCTACTCTATAAAGAGAAACACCTTCACTTTTCCAAATGTTTTTTTGATGCCCTGTTAAAAAAAAAAAAAAAAAAGATGCTATTTTGTCCCTCTCTCTTGTTTATGGGCATTTTACCATTCTTTCTTTTGCCTTCTCTTATCATATTCTGTTGTGATCATAAAACAACTACCACCACCAAAAGAAAATAAAGCAAAGACCCTACAATAAACTTATCCTCCATGAAATAAAACAAGAGAAGCAGAAATAGAAATGAAAAATAGAGTCTAGATGCAAACAGCCCAGTTTTCATTAATGTACACATCTTGGGGCCCCAAAGCTTTATTTATTTTCAGGCCTGTGCTAAGTAGGATGCTTTTTATTTTCACAGCTGATCTCCAACATTATGGAATTTAGTTCATCATAATTCACTTGAGACCAAGAAGCCATCAACCCCAAACCAGGTGTCTTAAACCTACAAAGAGATATTATTCTACAGAAGAATGTCAGCAGAAGAATGGTTTGCCTCTAAAATGACCCACAGCATGGACCCTTAGAATGGGGTATTACAGTACTCAGATGGGACACCCTTATAGCATATGCTCCCTGAGATATAGTTGCTGACAGTTAATAAAGATGTGGCCAAGTAAATAGCAGTGTACGTGGCTCACCTTCACAAACCATTAAAATTCAGCTCTACCTTTGGAATCAGGTCTAAAGTGAAGAAGTGCTGGCAGAAATCTTTGATCCATACTTGCTTTGAAAGCCCTAATCTAAAATTTGTAGGTGGGTAACAACAGAAGTTGGAGAAGGCAATGGCACCCCACTCCAGTACTCTTGCCTGGAAAATTCCGTGGACGGAGGAGCCTGGTGGGCTGCAGTCCATGGGGTTCCTAAGAGCCGGACACGACTGAGCGACTTCACTTTCACTTTTCACTTTCATGCATTGGAGAAGGAAATGGCAACTCACTCCAGTGTTCTTGCCTGGAGAATTTCAGGGACGGGGGAGCCTGGTGGGCTGCTGTCTATGGGGTCGCACAGAGTCGGCCATGACTGAAGCGACTTAGCAGCAGCAGCAGCAACAACAACAACAGAAGTTATCCAAGCATCCAAACATGCTGAGGGGTATGTAGCCACTTAATAAGTCACAGCTGGTAGTTATCAAATCCAAATGGACTTCAGATTCCCACTAGCACAGAGTAATCAATATTTATCAACAGGAAAAGTGATATTCATTACTGCCACTTGAAGGTCATGCATCTAAAGCATATATGAGTAATGCTAAGGCTCAAAGCTATTTCCTCTCACAATTTGGTAGAGTGCCTCTGCTTCACTTTGCCACTGCACAATGGCTTAGGCGTCTCCCTGAGCTAATGCCTAATCCCCTTTTCTCTCCTGACATGTGCTATAATTTATTTCTTAAAAATAATAGTGCTATGTGGAAATAAGCAGAGGGTGAGCTTTGGGGACAATGCAGAAATTCACATCAGAAGAGGGAAAAGAGTCATGAATACCAAATAGACAACACCTAGCCAGGTATAACATCAACAGAAGATCTCAGGGTTAAAGTAGAAACCAAGCTGACAGTGAAGATTCGCATTTCAATGTTCCTGTGATTTACAAGTAGACATGGGCAATGCAGGTGTCTAGAGGCATTTGGCTGGAACCACTTGGCTTGAACTTCCCTTGCTACTCACTCCCACTGTGTAGAGACTTGCTCTGACTCTCACTGACCTGTCATATATGCTTTGGTACTATACTACTAAAAAGGAAAAGGCAGGATTTGAGATCCAGGATTACTCTATTAAGGTAATAACCACCACCACCACCCCCAATTTTTATGACCTTGGAAGAAAATTTAAAGAGGCCTGTAAATAATTCACTAAGACATCTTGTATTTTATATGGGTTTTTAAAGAAACAGAATATTTTTTGAAAAGCCATATAAAATACAAGATGTCTTAGTGAATTAATTACAGGCTTCATAGCCAGGCTGCCAGGTAAGCAGGAGTTTATGTCTTCACTTAAGTAATCAAGTGTTCCAGTCACCCAGAGGATTTAACTCAGCCTTCAGGATGGTCTTCCTAGGAGGAGGATCAATAGAGAATGGCAAGGCTCCCACACTCAGGTTATGACCTCCTTATCCTGAAAGAGCTGAGAGTCTCCTCTTATTGGGATGCCTTAAGTAGAATACATTCATCCAGTGAGTGGATGTTTATCTAGTACCAACTAAGTTCCAAGTACTCTTCTAGGTGTCGGGGGTTAAAGGAAAGAGCTTGCTTTCATGGACGTGATGTTCTAATGGTAGAGAGGGAATAAGATAAACAGAAGCAAATATACAAACAGATAAATATATATCTAGTCAGAGGTTTATAATTGTTAAGAATAAAAATGAAACAGGGTGAGATAAAAGGGAATAAGAGTAATGGCTATAATTGTTAATACATTGTCAAGGAAAGCTTCTCTGAGAAGATAGCAGTTGATTTTTTTTAACAATGGATTTTTAACAAAGCATTTATTGAACACCTATTATGGCCTGAGATATGAATTAACCCATTACATATTCACTGAAATCCTATGGGGTAGGAGTATTATTCTTCTTTTACAAATAGAGAAATTGAGCCTGGAAGAAGTTAAATAATTTGCCCAAGGAAACACGGCTAGTAACAGAGCTAGGATTTGAACTGAAGCAATCTGACCCCAAATCCCATGCTTGGAATCACTGTCATACTTTGCATTCTGGATTCCGTGTAAAGGCTGAGCAATGTGCACACTGGCCCATTAATCCTGTGAGGTAGTAACAAGACTATGCAAAAAGAAGCATAGTAAGCATGATACCTGACAGAGAAAGCAGGGAAAGAAAAGCAGAAATAAAGTTACTAATAGTCAAGAGCTTTCTATTTCATTCATAATGTTATTTAATCCAACAAACCCATGAGGTAGTTATAAGCATACCTGTTTTTCAAATGACAAAATAGCAGTACAGAGTGGGTAAGCAAATTGCCCAAGGTCTCACAGACACAAAGGAACAAGATTATAAATTTGGGTTAGTCTGTTACCAAAGTGCATGCTGTTTCTAATATACCATGCTGTCTCCTGAGAGAAAATAAAGTCAAAGAAATAGAATGAAATACATAATGAATGACAAAGTGAAAAAGAGAGCAAAATAATGACTTAATAGGTTTGGAAGGCCAGAGTTGACAGTGGGTTAAGGAACTTTTAATGACATCTTCATCTTCAACCTCTTCTCTTATACCAAGTTAGGTGGATTCTTGAGAGTTTCTATGATTTGGGGATTTAAAAAATTGACATGTCTAGTTTCTCACCTAGACCTGGTGTTTAGATGTCAAATAACCCTTGGGCAGTGTATCATTTTCTTAACTGTTACTGTCTTTGAACCAGGTGCTCCAGAAAAACATGGCGTGTAAACTTGGTAAAGCCGTGAAGAAAAATCTAAGACCCATTGCTTATTTGAGGACTAGCACATAGTTATTTGAAATCTATCCTTGTCCCCTTCAGAAGCACATTTTAAAGCTGTCAGCTTTAATTAAATAACTTTAGATAAGCGTTGCCTGCCAATTTTCCCTTTCTAATAGTACAGTAGTAACACTGTGGGAATGTCAGAATAATAGGCTGATGTGAAGTGTTAGCAAAGAAAGCCAAGTGGAGCACTGCCTGTCTTATGTCATAGTCTTTATGTGGTATGGAGAAGCCAGGATGTGGGCAGATCACTTGTGGCATGGGGCCAACTCACCCATTCATTATTCTGGGCAAGCAGCAAGACTACTTTTGACCCCATGCCTGCTCTGCCTCACCTTGCCTTTCTTTTCCCTCCTTTTCTTTGCCCACACACAGTCAAAAGCTTTGATTTTTGCTGAATATTAGACAAATAAAACAAAGAGACTTACCTGTTCTATCTTTAATGGAGACTTAGGTGGTTCCCTAAAAAGGGAAGCTGAAGGAGGCCCAGTGTGGGAAACTAGGTTCTATCATTTGTATTCTTCAAGTAACTCTTTTAAGCCTCCATTTTTTTCAGCTGTAAAATGCTATGCCAGTGGCTATTGCTTCATAAAAACCTTCTAGGATTCATTACACAACCTTGAGAACTAGATATTTGTGAATTCATTAGGTGTTGAGAAAATTGGTATTTTAAAATGAAAATGTAGTTCATTTGAGAATATACCCAGGGAACTGAGAATCCATTGAAATTCACCTCTGCCTCTACAGAGCCAGACAGTGGGCTTATAACCTAATTTTTGTTGAAGATGGAACTAGAATTGAAAATTTGATATAAATAAATTTTGAATGAAGTTGACTTCAAGGAGATTTCAGCAAGTACATAGGACCTGAAGGTGAAGACACCAAGGAATTCTATTCTGGTGTGTATTTTTCAATTTTACTATGAGGGATTTTGGTGACATCTCCTCTCACCAGTGACCATCTGTAAAATGGGTGCAGTGCCAGTTTAACCATGAATATTCTGAGGCAATATTTTCCAGGAATTTTAGTCTCATTTTGTAAACAGTATGGAAGAATCAAGCTGGCTTTTGATGGACTGACAATGGTTGCAAATCTGGATATTGCTTGTCTCTGTACCACTTTCCCACATTACACCTCTACCCTCAGTCCTGGCCACCTATGCAGTCAGTAAGAAAAATCCCGATCTCCCATCAAAGTCTATGCTTGGCAAATAATAGTTAACTGAATCACAGTTTCTGTTGCTTTGAGTTTAAATTGCTGCCAGGTTCTCTTTCCAAGACACCACTGACCACCTGCTGTCAGCAAAGGAAAGGAAATGGAGCAAAGAGATAAGGAAAAGGAGATGATGAAATGTAGTCAGGAGAACAATGTGATTATGGAACATGTTCCAGAAATGAAGCAATCTATGGAGAGTAATTTGGCTGATGAAGATCTTCAGAGTGTCATGTCAGATTCAGAATGAGAGCTGCCATCCTAATTTGGCTTGTAGTACATCATGTGGGAATGGTAAGGGATGGGGGGAATCCGGTATGGATGGAAGCCAGATAGGAGGAAAACAAAACAAAGTATTTTGTTTACAGAAGTTTCCTCAGAGAAATAAAACCCCTGCCAACTCGACAACTGGAACATATATATTCTTAATGTCAGCAACCTAGGAAGAGCCTGGCATCTAAGTCTAGTATGAAGCTCCAGAGGGCAGGTCGCTTGTAAGTAGTGGGACAGGAAGAAGGGCCCCAGAAATGGGTGCCTGCAAATAGCTCTCTCGTATTATGATTCTTAGCCACAGCTTTTAAATACCTTTGAATTTCTGCCTTTGGCTATCTAGCTACTCATCCAGGAGACCCAACTTCAAAAACTCAAGTTCCCTATTTCTCAAACTGACATAAGCCAGCCTTCCAAACAAAGGTATAGATAACCACTATGGGATGGCCTCCAGTTTGACCATCTGTCTATCACAGCTTCCTCTCTTTATCCTCAAACATTTTCATCCATTTACCCATCCTAAAAAGTCTTCAGAGAACTAAATCTAGAGTAGACACTGTACTAGGCATTGAAAAAAAAAAAAAAGAAAATACAAAGTGAATGATCCTCAAACATTTTCATCCATTTACCCATCCTAAAAAGTCTTCAGAGAACTAAATCTAGAGTAGACACTGTACTAGGCATTGAAAATAAAAAAAAAGAAAATACAAAGTGAATGAGATAGAGTCCCTCTCAATATAGTAACAGAGTTATAGATATAAAGAAATTGTTGAAAAATTATGAGTTAAGAGTTAAAAAAAGACACATGAAAAACTATGTCTGGGAGATTGGAGCCTGTTCCACAGAGATGATAATGTTTAAGTAGGTTAAATCAGGGGCATGACAAAAATAATATTCTAGAGAGGGAAGAACAATAAGTAAAAAGACACAAAGACATAAAAGTATGTAGCCTATTTAAGGAAAAACAATTAATGGGGGGGCATATGGTATGAATGGAGAAATGTTAGTTTATTGAAGCCAAACAGGTAAGCTAGACTAAACACATATAGAGCCCTCCTATGATTAGATTTAAAAAAATAGACTTCATTCTTAGGTAGTAGTGACCATGACCATCCAATGATTTAGAGCAGAAGAAATAATGTTCAAATTAACATTTTAGTAATATAATTTTATGGTATTGTCTGGAAGATGAATTAGGTGGCAAACTGAAAATAGACTGGTTAAGAGCTGTTGCAGTGATGCTCATTCAAACTGTTGAAGGGTAGACCTTGAGTTTACACACAGGGCTTGTTTGTGTGTTGAGGGATATGGTGGGGGTGAGTTAGCAAGGGATGGTGAAAGAGGGGTCAAGGGCTTGGTTTTGTAGATAGGCATAGAAATGGCGAGACTTGGTAACTGTATATGTGGCATGAAGAAGAAGAATGAGAAGGGGTTGATTTCTAGGTTTTCAATTTTGATGAACTGTGGAATGGTAGTGCTGGAAAAGTATATGCCTTCCTAAGCTGTCTGCTCTCCTTCTTTATTAACTTTTCCTTTTTTTCAGTATTGACTGCCTTTCTACTCTTACCTCAGAGAATCTCTTGATAAGAAGTTTTCAAAGAGGTTTGAGAAACCTAGAACACAACACATTAAGGACATCCGAAAACCCACATAGCCTAAGAAGTTGTGACTTGAAGGGTGACCAAAATAGTGTCTGTGTGTATAAGAAATATTTTTTTAGAGGGGATTTTTTAAACCTTTGATTTCTACCTATATAGAAGAATAAACAAGGAAGTGGGATAAAATTATAGTTTTAAAAATTGTTTCAATGGGATATAAGGAAGATGGTTTTTGGATATTCTAGTGAAACAGACTAGAATGAAACACCTGGATGGAAACTATATAGATCTTCAAGAGGAGCTGCAATAATTCTGAGACCTAAATAATTTGGCAGCAGCCTGAAGGCAAGGGCCTGGATTAAATGATCTCTCTGAGCCTCCCTTCTGCAAATGCCCTTCTATTTTGCCCCAGGCATTTCTGGAGGAACTATTTTCCCGTTGATCTGGCTGTATAGGGAAAGGGTGCAGCAAATATTTGATATTGTCTAATTTGATAACTCTAGAAATGAAGATAGAGATGAGAGAGGGAGAAAATTGCTTATTTCAATTTTGAAAGTATTTTTAAAATTGAATCTTTAAGGCCAGCTCCTGTTAGGGGGAGGAAATGTACCCATGACCCAGAACTTAAAACATAAAACGAGCTATCCAAGACAAAGGAGGGGATGGAGGATAGTGGCACAGATAGAGAGATGCAAAGTGATGAATCAAACACTTCAATAAGCATGAAACCAGAGCAGAACACTCCCTTAAGGCTAATGCTGTAGGTTTATGGGGTAAGTAGCTTAGATCTGAGGTCCATGGACTATGAAAGGCATGAGCATTCCCCCTACTCTGACATACATGCAGGGACCATTCATACACAAACAGTGCACATATGTAAACCACAGTTCTAACCGAAAATCAGAATATTTTAAGGATTAGAGATGAGTCAGACAACCAATGGAGAATTGTGCCAAGAATACAAAAGAACCAGAGGACTTCCAGCTAAATAAAGTAGAATCTTAGCAAAGGTATACATCTCTGAGTAATGGGTTATATTTTTCCACTTCTTCTTAAGAGTTCATTTACATTTGAATCATTAATTTGATTGCAAAGGATTGTGTCATTATGAATTATTTGGTATCTTCTACCGTACCATTATTTGTGGGTGAATCTAGAAGACCGATTTATAAAATCTCATTTGTCAATTTGTCTTGGATTTTCTCAGCCTGGAAAGTTTTACAGACTTTGCAAAATGTAACATTATTGATGCATTAGAAATTTCATACATTTTCCCCAGGGAACTTTTGCTAAATATCTATAGCCTATGGCATTTATCCAGGGATTTGTAGGAGTTTTCTTAAAAGGAAGATAAAGTCCTAAAAAAGAAAAAAAATCAGAAAGTCACCCTCATGGAGTCACTTCTCTTTAGGACTTTCACTCGTTTGTTAGATTTTACAAAGGCTACCCTCTGATACCAGGCCCCAGGGCATATCAAAATAATTTGAATAGGAGAATAAGGGGAGATAATAAAACTGTCAAAACTCTGTGTGTGTGTGTCTGTGTGTGTGTGTATGTGAGAGAGAGAGAGAGAGAGACAGAGACTTAGAGACACAGAGAAAGAGAAAAAGACAAAATTAAAATAACAACCATAAACAAAACAGTTACAACATTGTTTTGCCTTTTTTTTTAAAGCAGTATCCCCTATGCCTCTAATTTTGATTTTGTGATATTCTCTGCCTCTACTCAATGGGCCATATAGCATAGAGTTATTAAAAAGAGAAACACATATATGAGTTACATCTCACTAAAGCTGTTTCTTTAAAAAAGGAAAATCTGAATATAGTTAAAATCCCTTTGAGCATTCTTATTAGAATCTTATGACACCTTTTTAGGTAACTCAAAATACCACTGGTTCAGGTGACAGAAAAAGGGAGGGGTGTCATTAAACTCAGGTGAAGCTGTCCTGGCATATTATGTGACTGATATGTGTTTGTAAAAACATTTGAGTTAAACCCCAAACCATTTCAAGTAATTGTATATATACTTTTTATAAAAAGTAATTTATTGCTGAATGGTTGCTGTTATTTGATTGCCATTCCAGATTCCCACAAATTGAGATTTTACACTCTGTCTACAGAAGAAGCATTCATGCCCCAGTTTTTATATACAATAATTCATCAGTGAATTATGGATAATTAAAAATTACATTTGGGGCCTTGGCAGCTAACTCTGCATGTCCCTAAGTGCTTTCTTAGTTCTGAGATCAAACACAAAGAACAAATATTAAAAGCAGCAAGGGAAAAACAACAAATAACACACAAGGGGATTCCCATAAGGATAACAGCTGATCTTTCAATAGAAACTCTTCAGGCCAGAAGGAAATGGCAGGACATAGTTAAAGTGATGAAAGAGAAAAACCTACAACCCAGACTACTGTACCCAGCAAGGATTTCATTCACATATGAAGAAGAAATCAAAAACTTTACAGACAAGCAAAAGCTGAGAGAATTCAGCACCACCAAACCAGCTCTTCAACAAATGCTAAAGGATTTTCTCTAGACAGGAAACATAGAAAAGGTTTATAAACTCGAACCTAAAACAACAAAGTAAATGGCAATGGGATCATGCTGCTGCTAAGTCACTTCAGTTGTGTCCGACCCTGTGCGACCCCATGGACTGCAGCCTACCAGGCTCCTCTGTGCATGCAATTCTCCAGGCGAGAACACTGGAGTGGGTTGCCATTTCCATCCCCAGTGCATGAAAGTGAAATGTGAAAGGGAAGTCACTCAGTCGTGTCCAACTCTTCACGACCCCATGGACTGCAGCCTACCAGGCTCCTCTGTGCATGGGATTTTCCAGGCAAGAGTACTGGGGTGGGTTGCCATTGCCTTCATCATACTCATCAATAATTACCTTAAATGTAAACGGGTTGAATGGCCCAACCAAAAGACAAAGACTGGCTGAATGGATACAAAACAAGGCCCCTATACCAATGGTATTTTTCAGAGAACTAGAACAAATAATTTCACAATTTGTATGGATATACAAAAAACCTCAAATAGCCAAAGCAATCTTGAGAAAGAAGAATGAAACTGGAGGAATCAACCTGCCTGACTTCAGACTATACTACAAAGCTACAGTCATCAAGACAGCATGATACTTGGCACAAAGACAGAAATATAGATCAATGGAACAGAATAGAAAGCCCAGAGACAAATCCACGTACCTATGGACACCTTATCTTTGACAACGGAGGCAAGGATATACAATGGGGAAAAGACAACCTCTTTAACAAGTGTTGCTGGGAAAACTGGTCAATCACTTGTAAAAGAATGAAACTAGAACACTTTCTAGCACCATACACAAAAATAAACTCAAAATGGATTAAAGATCTAAATGTAAGACCAGAAAATATAAAACTCCTAGAGGAAAACATAGGCAAAACACTCTGATGTAAATCATAGCAGGATCCTCTATGACCCACTTCCCAGAGTAATGGAAATAAAAGCAAAAATAAACAAATGGGACCTAATTAAACTTAAAAGCTTTTGCACAACGAAGGAAACTATAAGCAAGGTGAAAAGGCAGCCTTCAGAATGGGAGAAAATAATAGCAAATGAAGCACCTGACAAAGAATTAATCTCAAAAATATACAAGCAACTCCTGCAGCTCAATTCCAGAAAAATAAACGACCCAATCAAAAAATGGGCCAAAGAACTAAACAGACATTTCTCCAAAGAAGACAAACAGATGGCTAACAGACACATGAAAAGATGCTCAACATCACTCACAGAAATGCAAATCAAAACCACAATGAGGTAACATCTCACAAAGGTCAGAATGGCTGCTATCAAAAAGTCTACAAACAATAAATGCTGGAGAGGGTGCAGAATGGAACCCTCTTACACTGTTGGTGGGAATGCAAACTAGTACAGCCACTATGGAGAACAGTGTGGAGATTCCTTAAAAACCTGGAAATAGAACTGCCATATGACCCAGCAATCACACTGCTGGGCATACACACCAAGGAAACCAGAATTGAAACAGATGTGTACCCCAATGTTCATTGCAGCACCGTTTACAATAGCCAGGACATGGAAGCAACCTAGATGTCCATCTGCAGACGAATGGATAAGAAAGCTATAGTACATATACACAATGGAATATTACTCAGCTATTAAAGAGAATGTATTTGAATCAGTTCTAATGAGGTGGATGAAACTGGAGCCTATTATACAGAGTGATGTAAGTCAGAAAGAAAAACACCAATACAGTTTATTAACACATATATGTGGAATTTAGAAAGATGGTAACAATGACCCTATATGTGAGACAGCAAAAGAGACACAGATGTACAGAACAGACTTTTGGACTCTGGGAGAAGGCGAGGGTGGAATGATTTGAGAGAATAGCATTTAAACATGTATATTATCATATGTGAAATAGATCGCCAGTCCAGGTTCAATGCAGAGGCAGGGTGCTCAGGGCTGGTGCACTGGGATGACCCTGAGGGATGGGATGGGGAGGGAGGTGGGAGAGGTTTCAGGATAGGGAACACAGGTACACCCTTGGCTGATTCATGTGAATATATGGCAAAAACCACCACAATATTGTAAAGTAATTAGCCTCCAATTAAAAAATAAATTAAAAAATATTTGCACCTCCCTACCAGTGCCCGTCCAGCTGCTGCAATGACTAGCCTCTCAATCATGCCTCCTCCAGCACAAGAACTGTTGGCTACCACAATTCTACAGGCCACTGAGGCCCTGTCCCCGGAAGCTGAAGCCAGCACAGCCCTCATTGCAGTTGTTATCACCGTGGTCTTCCTCACCCTGCTCTCTGTCGTGATTTTTACCTGTACAAGAACAAAGGCAGCTACGTCACCTACGAACCTGCAGATGGGAAGCCCAGCACCGTTGTGGGAGAAGGAATAATATTTCATCTAATGGTTCCCAGTCCCTAAGGAGCTTATCCAGGCTCCAGTGCTAACACACTACTTATTAGGTGAAAGTTTTACCTGAAACCGGTGAGAAGCATCCACTGATATGGGTAGACCTGAGCTCCTTCCAGGACATGGACCCAAATGCCAGCATCACCGACACCAGCGGACACAAAGAAAGCTGTTCATGTCTCTAGCCAGGCCTCTGTCACACAGCTTCTGACTGATGAATGAGATAGAGCTGTACTGGGCAACACTGGAGTATATACCCATTCGTCTTCACTTTTTTCACAGGCTGAAGGGAAGAAGAGAGTTGGGGGTCACTTGATGCTCCTCTGTCCCTTACCTGGTCACCTAGTGACAACCCAAGTGGAAGTAATAGCCTTAGTTCTTCCCAGAGGCAAGAGATCACAAGGAAAGGCCAGACCAGGAGGGCCAAGAGACTGTGGAGAACTCCCTCCTGATGAATGTGCCACACCCCTTAATCTGAGCCCTTCCTTTCCTTATCTCCCAACAGTCTAGACATATACTATTTTTATCAGAATTAAAACCATTCATTGATACAGAAATCAGATTTTCACGTGCCAGAAATGACCATCTTTATATTTTGACTTATCTTTGCTGAAACTTTTGTGACAGTTTGCTTTGTTGTTGTTGTTGTTCAGTCTCTGTCATGTCCAACTCTTTGTGGCCCCATGAACTGCACTATGCCAGGCTTCCCTGTCCTCTTCTATCTCCTGGAGTTTGCTCAAGTTCATGTCCATTTTTTGCTTACTCAACATTTTTGCCTGTGTTTTCCCCCAAGCAAAGCAGGCCCCAGAGGAGTTTCAGAAGTTCCCAGAACAATCTCAGGGGTTTGAAACAGAGATGGTGCTGGGAAGTTTGTCCTAGAAGAGGGTCATTAGAAACATACCCTGGGAGATGAGTTGTTTAGCCTCCATCCTAGCAAGGACCAGTATGTCCCTGATCCATTCTGTGTGTACACAGAGGGAACCGGGAACAACTTGTGAATTTTCCCACCAGTGCTCTTTCTATCAAGCCCAGAGAGGCTTCTTGGATCTCACTTCATCCATCTGAAGTTGAGGCATATTTAAAAGGTACAGTGTTTTGGTAGAAATCATTAACTCTCCATGCATTGTTTACTTTGGAACTAAACTAAACCTCCTTCAAGGTCTTAACTATATTGTCTCCATTTTTCAAGCTCAAGTCCACCCAAGGTAAGACCCAAGAGTTGAAAAATCAATCTTAGCAACTTATATTCCAGTTTTCCGCATTTCTCCAAACACAATTTTTGAAAAACTGAAGGTCACCCTGAACTTACAACTTAACAAGTTGTTAAACTAAAAAATATTTGCCTCAAATCAAACTTAAGGGCAAGTGAGGGGACTCATTTGTTCCCTTATTTCTAAGTTTATGTTCTGAATTCCTCTGGCCTAATAGGCTTTTAAGAATCTGAAAGTGCTTAGGAAATAAAGTGAAGAAAAGCTAAACATCTAGAATGGAACTCATGAAAATGGTCAAATCTTTGCCTTGTACTCCTGCATTTATTTCAAAGACTTCATTTAAAAAATTACATTTGATTAATGGTTTATACCTTTCATTTTCCATTACTTCTTTGATCCTGACAACAAACCAGTGTGGAAGATAATGAAGTCCATTGAGTTAAAAGCTCACATATCTAATAGCTAACTAAATCTGAAATCTTGGTCACATGATATACAGTCTTACACTCTGTGGCAGGCAGTAAGACTGTCAGAAATATTTCAGTCCTTCTAGCCATATGGTCGGAATGCACTTTCCTGCCCAGCTGAAATTAGGTGTGGCCAACATGACTTACTTTGGTCATTGAAATGTGAGCAGAAGTGACACATGTCATTTCTTGGTGGAAGAATTTAATTGACAGTGCTTAGCTTCAGTCTCTCAATTATCTTTCTTTGGTGATTGTCGAAGCACTTTTTTAAGATAGATCCTCCTTCAGCCTGGGTTTTTAATGATTACCTTGGACAGAGCCTCCACTCCATCAACCTATATTGTATGTGAAACCTAAATAAAAATAAAGTTTTACTATTTTAAGTAAATGATATTTGGATTATTGTCTCCTTTTGAGACATAATCTATTTTATCCTGACTTACAAATGTATTCTTTATGGGAATCACAAGTGTATTCTCATTTAAGTATGTTTTCCTAATGGCTTCATATCTGGTGAAACTTACTCTTTTGGGCTAACAATATTGTGGCACAGCTACATTAGCAACATTTTATAACCACTCTCAGTTTAAAGAATTTTAGATTTGATAGACATGCTGGAATGAGAGTCAATGCTCTATTCTTTTTAAGTGTAGTGATGATAGATTAATCACAGATTAAGAATTTAAAGGAATTTCATGAGCCTAGCAATCCTACCTCCCACTGTTAAAGCCAGGGAGCATTTTCTCTTCTTCCATTGTATATAATTTGCATTGTCAAGAAAGATATTTGACATGAAAGGGGAAAACTATGAATAGTAGAGAAGAAGAAGAAGACAAGGCAGTGATCACAAAACCATGAACTTGGGAACTATTGAGCCTAAGTGCACTTCAGATATTACCTATGAAAGGGGAAAAAAGAGAAGAATGTATAGGAATTGGAGAGAGAGGATAGTCATCTTTAGCACCACTTTGAATCAATACTCCCTTATGTTAAAATAGAAATAGATTTCTATGAATATAATGGATCATTGTTGAGAGTGCACATGTTAGATATTGTTACCACAGCATTAAAAAAAATTAACAGTCAACTTCTTGAAACCGTAATTCAGGCTTAAATGTAGCTTTCCCCTCATCATGTTCAAGAGCTCACTTTCTTTCCTTGACTAACAAGGAAAAATGAAGAACAGTCTATAGACTGTTAGAATCATAACCTTTATAAATGGAAGAAGCCTTAGAAATTATGTGTTTCAACTCTGTCTCTTATACATGAGGAAACTGAGACTCAGAAAGAAGAGTCTTGGCTCATTTCATACACAACTCTCTACATTTCCTGGATATATACATGTGATTGCCAGGATTTTTATCTATTTAATAAAGTCTTAAAAATATCTAATAACCAATTCCTAACTTTTCTGTAAGCAATTTTGGTAGACTGAAACATAAACTGGATCCTCTGTGTGTTGGTAAATGGCAATATTAATGGTGGTGATGATGATGATAAATAATTTAAATTAGTTGTGATATAGGAAAGTGGGCTGTTATAACACAAAAACAAGTGAATACTCACTGTCTTAACCAAAATTTAAGTGGCTTGTTTATTTTCCCCCTCGCATGTTCATCTACGTGTAAGTAATCCATGGTTGCTGTAGTAGATCTTTGTTGTCAAGGCTCCAGGCTCCTTCCCTTTGTGACTGCATTATCCTCTCTTGCCCTAATCCACAGGGTCAAAGATGATAATCTCAACACTATGGTCATAGTGGGTAATAATTCCCTCATGATGTGTTACTCTTTTTGATAGCAATTTATTCCTACTTGATTTATTCTTAAAGAGCATTGTCTTAATTCAAATGGAATGTTGCCTAGCATAATTACCATACTAAAACTTAACAGCTATTTCTCTGAAAAGGAGAACACTTAAAAGGAGATAATTCATGTCTATTAATGCTTAATAACTTGAGAGTGTGATAACAGAGATGTGGGGGGAGGCTCACAAACACTAGACCACAGAAGATAGCTACCCACTCTGCTTATATGTTGGGTTAAACCCTTGCTTTGCCCCTTGTTTCCTCCCTTTTACTAAGGAGGAAATTATCATAGCCTTCCTTAATCATCAGTCCCTAGATTAAACTTCAAAATCAGATTTTTAAAACTTTTTACCTGGAAAGGAATATATTCCAAGTATTTCTAACTTCACATTTTCCTTCAGAGTAAGGACACTTAGTCTGCTTGCCCAATGACATAATTGATCATAGAAGCATTTAGTGATATCAGTCTTTCCCTGCTATGCCCAATATTTATCAGATTCTGAATTTTCCACCACTCTGAAGACACAAACATCTAGAAACAAGAAGTGATTTACAAGAAACTTTAACATCAGGAAAAAATAAAATGAACCACAAGGATAACTTACTATGTCAAATCCAATGAAGCAAATAATTCTTAGAAGATGGTTTATTTTCCAAGTGAAAGCATAGACTTATGGAACACTTAGGAAAGCTTAAGTTTGTTTTATGGCCAGGAATATAGTTTGTGGATGGAAATTAATTACTTTTTTGTCCTAGATCTCTCTGAGGTTAATGTATCTTAAGTACAGGTGTACCTTGTTTAAAGTAAACCTAACATTTGAAAATCCCAATTGGCACAAAAATCAAAATTAGTTTTTGGCTCTATAAAAGGATTGAAGACAGGATTTCTTTATATACCATGGTACTCTAGTTCAAGAGTCAGCAAACTATGACCCAAAAAGAACCAAATCTGTCAAGCCTTTATTTTTGTAAACAAACTTTTATTAGAACACAGTCATGCCCGTTCATTAAGTTTAGAGATTATTTATGGCTGTTTTTATACACTACATTGGCAAAGTTGTTGCAACAGTAACTCTCTGACTGGCAAAACATGAATTATTTGCTATCTGGCCCTTTACAGAAAAAGTTTGATTAGTCCTACTCTAGTGCATTCAAATTACTCTAGTGTTATTCATATTGCACAAATGTGATTTATTTGGAGAAATTAAACATATTTTGATATGGCTGGAAAATAGTACACACATACAAAAGTGATAAAGCTAGTGGAGTGGAAAGAAGTCATAAAGAACTTTGTGTATTTAGTTAGAGTTTAAACTTAATCCTGAAAATAGTGGGAAACTGTGAATGGCATTATTTCAGTGGACTGATGTGATTTGGAAAGAAATCAATTAGGAAAGCATTGTTAACCAGTCAAGAAATGATGAATATCTGAGTTTATGTGGTAAAGTCCAAATAAGTTGAAGGAAACAGATGCTAATGTTATTAACAAGACAGAAACAGTGAGTTAGTGAATGAATGTTAGCAGCAAGGAAAAGGGAGAAATGTGGGTTGACATAGATTTCTGACTTAGGAAACTACATGCATGTTAGCACCATAAGACAAGGAGGAAAATTTCAGGGAAATAAGATGTGTTTGGTTCTGTACATGCTGAATATTATATGTGTATGAGACATTCAGGTGGAAATAGTCCTTCAGCAAGTTGCAACATAAGTTTGGAACAGAAGAGTTCTGATATACAGACTTGAAGTCATCAAAATTAGCTGGAAATATAGGCCATAATTTTGAATAAATCATTCAGAAGAACTTTATAGAGTAAAAACAGCATCAAGGATAACACCAGTATCTAAATGATTGTAGAGGAAGCCAACAAAGAAAAATGGGAATACCATGAAGAACATTGAAAACGAGCTTCCAACTGGAAGGGGGAAAAGGAAAATAATGAAAACCAAGAGAAAATTCAATTTTAAGAGAAAATGTCGGGGGAAGGAGCCAAGATAGCGGAGGAATAGGACGGGGAGACCACTTTCTCCCCTACAAATTTATCGAAAGAACAATTCAGTGCAGAGCAAACTTCACACAACAACTTCTGATCGCTAGCTGAGGACATCAGGCACCCAGAAAAGCAGCCCACTGTCTCTGAAAGGAGGTAGGACAAAATATAAAAGATAAAAAGAGAGACAAAAGAGCTAGGGACAGAGACCCATCCCGGGAAGGGAGTCTTAATAGAGGAAGTTTCCAAACACCAGGAAACCCTCGCACTGGCGGGTCTGGGGGGAGTTTTTGAATCTCGGAGGGCAACCTAACTGGGAAGAAAATAAATAAAACCCACAGATTTACGTGCCTAAAAGCAACTCCCAGCAGAAAAGTACCCCAGACGCCCGCATCCGCCACCAGCAAGTGGGGGCAGAACGGAGAGGAGCGGGCGGCATTGCTTAGGGTAAGGACCGGGCCTGAGTGCCCTGAGGGCAATCGGAGGGAGCTTTTGTGAGAAACCAACTTAAACTGTGGGACAGCAAAAGAGAGAGAAAATTAACCAGCCCAAACACACTGCCGGCCGTTCGCAGAACAAAGGGTCTGAACAAGTCCAGAGGAGCTAGCCGGCTGCGGACTGGCCCAGCCCCGCTGGAGGCAGTGGGGAGGGGAAAGGGGCAAACTCGGCCCCAGAGGTGGCATCCCCTACCAAAATGCAAACAGGCCTCCAGTTTCTAACCAAAGACTTCCTGAAATTCTGGATGGTCGACATCCGCCGGGAGGGTCGCAGCTAAACACAGGGTGCACGCACCCGACCAGCGTGAGCTGAAACTGAGGCTGAGACCATGGAGGGGAGAAGGTGCACCGCACCCGGGGAGAGTGTGCCCGACAAGCTCCTGGCTGCCTGAGCTGCTCGGGCCGGGGAAGGCACAAAACGCAGGCGCAACCGAGTCCGTGTTTTTGTGGAGTACCCGAAAACTGGAACCGCAAGCAATGCAGGGCACGCTCCATATAGAGCAGCCGGGAGCCCGAGCAGCGTAGATGGGGAAAACAGCACCCCCACCTCCCCGCAGTGCGATGGAACTAGCGAACCTGAACAAGAGACCACCTCTGCCCACCTGTGTCAGGGTGGAAATTAGACACTGAAGAGACCGGCAAACAGAAGCCAAATAAACAAAGAGAACCACTTCAGAAGGGACCGGTGCAACAGATTAAAATCCCTGTAGATAACACGACTACACCGGAAGGGGCCTATAGATATCGAGAACTGTAAGCTGGAACGAGGAGCTATCTGAAACTGATCTGAACCCACACTGACCACAACAGCTCCAGAGAAATTCCTAGATATATTTTTACCTTTTTTTTTAATTTTTTTCTTTTCTTTTTTATTTTTTCTCTTTAATTTTCTTTTAAAATTCTCTATTACTCCCCCATTACTCCTTAAATTTCATTTTCATATATTTTTATGATTTTTTTAATTAGGAAAAATTTTTTTTTCTTGTTTTTCTTTCTTCTTTTCTTTTTCTCTTATTTTCTTTTAAAGTCCTCTATTACTCCTCTACTACTCCTTAATTTTCATTTTCATTTCACCTCTACTCTATATTTTTAATCTTTGTTTTTCAATATGTGATATAAATTTTGGACATTTAAGAATCCAATATTCAGTTCCAATTTTTACTCAGGAGTGTGTTGATTACTCTCTCACACTTTTGACTCTTTGTTTTCTACCTCAGAACACCTCTATTTCCTCCTTTCCCCTTATCTTCCCAATCTAATTCTGTGAATCTTTGTGGGTGTCTGGGCTACGGAGAACACTTTGGGAACAGACAACTGCATAGATCTGTCTCTCTCCTTGTGAGTCCCACTTTTTCTCCTCCTGTTCATCTCTATCACCCTCCTCCCTCTCCTCTTTTTCATGTAACTCTGTGAACCTCTCTGGGTGTCCCTCATGGTGGTGTATCATTTCACCATTAACCTTGAAGTTTTATTATCAGTGCTGTATAGTTGGAGAAGTCTTGAGACTACTGGAAGAATAAAACTGAAATCCAGAGGCAGGAGACTTAAGCCCAAAACCTGAGAACAAAAGAAAACTCCTGACTACACGGAATATTAACTAATAAGAGACAATCCAAAAGCCTCCATACCTACACTGAAACCAACCACCACCCAAGAGCCAGTAAGCTTCAGAGCAAGACATACCATGCAAATTCTCCAGCAACACAAGAACATAGCCCTGAGCGTCAACTTACACGCTGCACAAAATCATACATAACACATGGACCCATATCAAAACTCGTTACTGGGCACTCCATTTCACTCCAGAGAGAAGAAATCCAGTTCCACGCTCCAGAACACTGATGCAAGCTTCCCTAACCAGGAAACCTTAAAAAGCCAATCGTCCAACCCCACCCACTGGGGGAAACCTCCACAATAAAAAAGAACCACAGACCTCCAGAATACAGAAAGCCCACTCCAGACACAGCAATCTAAACAAGATGAAAAGGCAGAGAAATACCCAACAGGTAAAGGAACATGAAAAATGCCCACCAAGTCAAACAAAAGAGGAGGAGATAGGGAATCTACCTGAAAAAGAATTTAGAATAATGATAATAAAAATGATCCAAAATCTTGAAAACAAAATGGAGTTACAGATAAATAGCCTGGAGACAAAGATTGAGAAGATGCAAGAAGTGTTTAATATGGACCTAGAAGAAATAAAAAACAGTCAATTAAAAATGAATAATGCAATAAATGAGATCAAAAACACTCTGGAGGGAACCAACAGTAGAATAACGGAGACAGAAGATAGGATAAGTGAGGTAGAAGATAAAATGGTGGAAATAAATGAAGCAGAGAGGAAAAAAGAAAAAAGAATCAAAAGAAATGAGGACAACCTCAGGGACCTCTGGGATAATGTGAAACGCCCCAACATTCGAATCATAGGAGTCCCAGAAGAAGAAGACAAAAAGAAAGGCCATAAGAAAATGCTCGAGGAAATAATGGCTGAAAACTTCCCTAAAATAGGGAAGGAAATAGCTACCCAAGTCCAAGAAACCCAGAGAGTCCCAAACAGGATAAACCCAAGGTGAAACACCCCAAGACACATATTAATCAAATTAACAAAGATCAAACACAAAGAACAAATATTAAAAGCAGCAAGGGAGAAACAACAAATAACACACAAAGGGATTCCCATAAGGATAACAGCTGATCTTTCAATAGAAACCCTCCAGCCCAGAAGGGAATGGCAGGACATACTTAAAGTAATGAAAGAGAATAACCTACAACCTAGATTACTGTACCCAGAAAGGATCTCATTCAGATATGAAGGAGAATTCAAAAGCTTTACAGACAAGCAAAAGCGGAGAGAATTCAGCACCACCAAACCAGCTCTTCAACAAATGCTAAAGGATCTTCTCTAGACAGGAAATGCAGAAAGGTTGTATAAACGTGAACCCAAAACAACAAAGTAAATGGCAATGGGACCATACCTGTCAATAATTACCTTAAATGTAAATGGGTTGAATGCCCCAACCAAAAGACAAAGACTGGCTGAATGGATACAAAAACAAGACCCCTATATATGCTGTCTACAAGAGACCCATCTCAAAACAAGAGACACATACAGACTAAAAGTGAAAGGCTGGAAAAAAATATTACATGCAAACGGAGACCAAAAGAAAGCAGGAGTCGCAATACTCATATCAGATAAAATAGACTTTCAAATAAAGGCTGTGAAAAGAGACAAAGAAGGACACTACATAATGATCAAAGGACCAATCCAAGAAGAAGATATAACAATTATAAATATATATGCACCCAACATAGGAGCACTGCAATATGTAAGGCAAACGCTTACGAGTATGAAAGAGGAAATTAATAGTAACACAATAATAGTGGGAGACTTTAATACCCCACTTACAACTATGGATAGATCAACTAAACAGAAAATTAACAAGGAAATGCAAACTTTAAATGACACAATGGACCAGCTAGACCTAAGTGATATCTATAGGACATTTCACCCCAAAACACTAAACTTCACCTTTTTCTCAAGTGCACACGGAACCTTCTCCAGAATAGATCACATCCTGGGCCATAAATCTAGTCTTGGTAAATTCAAAAAAATTGAAATCATTCCAGTCATCTTTTCTGACCACAATGCAGTAAGATTAGGTCTCAATTACAGGAAAAAAAAATTGTTAAAAATTCAAACATATGGAGGCTCAATAACACGCTTCTGAATAACCAACAAATCACAGAACAAATCAAAAAAGAAATCAAAATATGCATAGAAATGAATGATAATGAAAACACAACAAACCAAAACCTATGGGACACTGTAAAAGCAGTGCTAAGGGGAAGGTTCATAGCATTACAGGCTTACCTCAAGAAACAAGAAAAAAGTCAAATAAATAACCTAACTCTACACCCAAAGCAACTAGAGAAGGAAAAAATGAAGAACCCCAGGAAGGAAAGAAATCTTAAAAATTAGGGCAGAAATAAATGCAAAAGAAATTAAAGAGACCATAGCAAAAAATCAACAAAGCTAAAAGTTGTTTTTTTTTTTGAAAAGGTAAATAAAATTGACAAACCATTAGCCAGATTCATCAAGAAACAAAGGGAGAAGAACTAAATCAACAAAATTAGATATGAAAATGGAGAGACCACAACAGACAACTCTGAAATACAAAGAATCATAAGAGACTACTACCAGCAGGTCTATGCCAATAAAATGGACAACTTGGAAGAAATGGAAACATTCTTAGAAAAGTATAACTTTACAAAACTGAATCAGGAAGAAATAGAAGATCTTAACAGACCCATCACAAACAAGGAAATCAAAACTGTAATCAGAAATCTTCCAGCAAACAAAAGCCCAGGACCAGATGGCTTCACAGCTGAATTCTACAAAAAATTTAGACACGAGCTAACACCTATCTTACTCAAACTCTTCCAGAATATTGCAGAAGAAGGTAAACTTCCAAACTCATTCTATGAGCCCACCATCACCCTAATTCCAAAAACAGACAAAGATGCCATAAAAAAAGAATACTACAGACCAATATCACTGATGAACATAGATGCAAAAATCCTTAACCAAATTCTAGCAAACAGAATCCAAAAACATATTTAAAAAAATCATACACCATGACCAAGTGGGCTTTATCCCAGGAGTGCAATGATTCTTTAATATCTGCAAATCAATCAATGTAATACACCACATTAAGAAATTGAAAGATAAAAACCATATGATTATCTCAATAGATGCAGAGAAAGCCTTTGACAAAATTCAACACCCATTTATGATTAAAACTCTCCAGAAAGCAGGAATAGAAGGAACATACCTCAACATAATAAAAGCTATATATGACAAACCCACAGCAAGCATTACCCTCAATGGTGAAAAACTGAAAGCATTTCCCCTGAAATCAGGAACAAGACAAGGGTGCCCACTCTCACCACTACTATTCAACATAGTTTTGGAAGTTTTGGCCACAGCAATCAGAGCAGAAAAAGAAGTAAAAGGAATCCAGATAGGAAAAGAAGAAGTGAAACTCTCGCTGTTTTCAGATGACATGATCCTCTACATAGAAAACCCTAAAGACTCCACCAGAAAATTATTAGAGCTAATCAATGAATATAGTAAAGTTGCAGGATATAAAATTAACACACAGAAATCCCTTGCATTCCTATACACTAACAATGAGAAAACAGAAAGAGAAATTAAAGAAACAATACCATTCCCCATTGCAACAAAAAGAATAAAATACTTAGGAGTACATCTACCTAAAGAAACAAAAGACCTATACATAGAAAACTATAAAACACTGATGAGAGAAATCAAAGAGGACACAAACAGATGGAGAAACATACCGTGTTCATGGATTGGAAGAATCAATATTGTCAAAATGGCTATTCTACCCAAAGCAATCTATAGATTCAATGCAATCCCTATCAAGCTACCAACGGTATTTTTCACAGAACTAGAACAAATAATTTCTCAATTTGTATGGAAATAATAAAAAACCTTGAATAGCCAAAGTAATCTTGAGAAAGAAGAATGGAACTGGAGGAATCAACCTGCCTGACTTCAGGCTCTACTACAAAGCCACAGTCATCAAGACAGTATGGTACTGGCACAAAGACAGAAAGATAGATCAATGGAACAGAATAGAAAGCCCAGAGATAAATCCATGAACCTATGGACACCTTATCTTCGACAAAGGAGGCAAGAATATACAATGGAAAAAAGACAACCTCTTTAACAAGTGTTGCTGGGAAAACTGGTCAACCACGTGTAAAAGAATGAAACTAGAACACTTTCTAACACCATACACAAAAATAAACTCAAAATGGATTAAAGATCTAAATGTAAGACCAGAAACTATAAAACTCCTAGAGGAGAACATAGGCAAAACACTCTCCTACATAAATCACAGCAGGATCCTCTATGACCCACCTCCCAGAATATTGGAAATAAAAGCAAAAATAAACAAATGGGACTTAATGAAACTTAAAAGCTTTTGCACAACAAAGGAAACTATAAGTAAGGTGAAAAGACAGCCCTCAGAATGGGAGAAAATAATAGCAAATGAAGCAACAGACAAAGGATTAATCTCAAAAATATACAAGCAACTCCTGCAGCTCAATTCCAGAAAAATAAATGACCCAATCAAAACATGGGCCAAAGAACTAAACAGGCATTTCTTCAAAGAAGACATACAGATGGCTAACAAACACATGAAAAGATGCTCAACATCACTCATTATCAGAGAAATGCAAATCAAAACCACAATGAGGTACCATTACACGCCAGTCAGGATGGCTGCTATCCAAAAGTCTACAAGCAATAAATGCTGGAGAGGGTGTGTAGAAAAGGAAACCCTCTTACACGGTTGGTGGGAATGCAAACTAATACAGCCGCTATGGAGAACAGTCTGGATATTTCTTAAAAAATTGGAAATAGAACTGCCATATGACCCAGCAATCCCACTTCTGGGCATACACACTGAGGAAACTAGATCTGAAAGAGACACGTGCACCCCAATGTTCATTGCAGCACTGTTTATAATAGCCAGGACATGGAAGCAACCTAGATGCCCATCAGCAGACGAATGGATAAGGAAGCTTTGGTACATATATACCATGGAATATTACTCAGCCATTAAAAAGAATTCATTTGAATCAGTTCTAATGAGATGGATGAAACTGGAGCCCATTATAGAGAGTGAAGTAAGCCAGAAAGATAAAGAACATTACAGTATACTATCACATATATGTGGAATTTAGAAAGATGGTAATGATAACCCCATATGCAAAACAGAAAAAGAGACACAGATGTACAGAACAGACTTTTGGACTCTGTGGGAGAAGGCGAGGGTGGGATGTTTTGAGAGAACAGCATTGAAACATGTATATTATCTATAGTGAAACAGATCACCAGCCCAGGTTGGATGCATGAGTCAAGTGCTCGGGCCTGGTGCACTGGGAAGACTCAGAGGGATTGGGTAGAGAGGGAGGTGGGAGGGGGTATTGGGATGGGGAATACATGTAAATCCATGGCTGATTCATGTCAATGTATGATAAGACCCACTGCAGTACTGTAAAGTGATTAGCCTCCAACTAATAAAAATAAATGAAAAAAAAAAAAAGAGAGAGAAAATGTCAAATACCTAAGAGATATCAAATAATCAAGTAATACTGTGGCGGAAAACCATTCACTTGGTTTTTAAATATGGTGGTCATTGGTGACCTTAGTGAAAGCAGTGACTGGTAAGGAAGGAAAAGGAAACAGTGAATATAGGCTAATCTTCCAAGTAATTTTTCTGTAGAATACTGGAAAAGCCAGTAACTAGAAGGATTCTTAAATCAAGGAAGTGTTGCTTGAGGATGGGAAATACTTCAGTATATTTATTATGCTGGAGTGCTGGAGCCTCTAGAGAGGAAGGAGAAAATGCAAGAAAGCTTCACTGGATCTGCAGGTTACCTTTTCCAAGCAAAGGCTGTACATGAGAGCCCCATATTCTATTTACTCAGCTCACTGTCATCCAGGCTAATCAAAAAGAGAGAGAGAGAAACATTTAAACTTCGGATGATAATCAAGTGTCTGAGAACATGATTCAGACATTTAAACTTGGGATAATAATTACGTGTCTGAGATCATGATTCCTCCCATACAGTAGCTCAATGACACTTGCTTTCTGAGATCTGTCTTTCTTTAATAGGATCAACTAATAGGAACATTTAAATTTCTTTTTCCAATCAGGCAGGAATCACTGAAAGTCTAGAGGGAGGCTAGAGAGTAAATGGGTGTGTGGATTATTGATTTGTCCCTTTGCTGTCTGTCATGGTACTTGAATGTGCAATCAGCCCTATGTTAACACTGTGTTTAGAGAAGTAAAATACTAGTGTTAAGTATACTTGGGCGAGATCTGAGCTTGCTCTTCTCAGTGGTAAATGGTACATTTTTGTGAGACCACAGACGTGTACATTGCTGGATGTGTGGTGAGGAAAAGAGGAATTCAATATAACCTGCTAATAGGTACAATTTATTAAAACATCCCCTGAATCTTACAGACATTAACCAGATCACCCGTTGGTGCAAAATTAGAATTGAAGATACAAAAGTTGATGAGGAATCAGTTTAGCATTATTAACTAAGCCTCTGAATATATATGTCAAGTTCCAGTAGGCCAGCAGAATACAGTGTGCTCATGTTCTATATGCAGATTCCAGAAGTCACATTGAAGGTATTCAGAAGGCTTAGCAGTCACGTCCTTTGAGGAACTCATGTTCTCTTAGGGCACTGAGACATAGTTATGTGACAGAATACATATGTGCAACACCTCCATAACCTTACTACCTTGTTAGTATTATGCAGACTTAATGCGGGAAAACTGCAAAATACCCTAGAAGTAGCAGACGCCATGACGGCATTACAGTGAGTGATTAAACCAGCTATATGACTGATTACTTTAGACAAGACAATTACCAAAAATTCATTTATTGAACAAAATTTCATCAAGTACCTACTCTGGGCAAAGGATTTCTTTGATAATGGAGCTGAAGACTGAAAAAAAAATCCCATCATCTTTTTTGATGGGTCTATGTAACATTAGTTAACATTAGTGGAAAGTTACTTCTAGAAAAACTGCAAAGAAAAAAAGGATGCCTAAAACTTACTTTGATATTCTAATTGAATATTGCTTGAAGCAGTCTATGAAAGGCTGAGCCAGAGAATGTCTTCCTAATTACTCTGAAGCCACATCTTTGCCCTTATGCTAAATACTAATGGCATTAATACAGTGAAACATGATTTAGCACAATCTGTGTATATTTTGTCACCTCAACTAGGTTATAGTTGTATCAAAGATAGTATATTTCTTTGCTTCCCTTTTCCTCCCATATAGTAGGCACTAGGTACATACTATTGTGGTTGATTTTTAAAAATATTAAGTATCTATCTCCTCAGACAAAATTGAGGGCACATTTTCCAGACTACACTTATCCATGAGAAAGCATGTACCCCCCCAATCCCACCCATAATCTATATTGAAGAAGTTTAAAGCGCCAGACTATAATAGTTTCCCCTCTGCTGACCACACTCCTTCACTCCCCCCCTACAAAACCCCATCTCTTTTTCCATTCTGTGGTAGGACCTAAGATGCAGTAAAAAATGTGGTTTCCATTGCTCTTAAGTTATGTCAGCCTTGAAGAGTTCAAGATGTTTCCAGTTGTAGGAAAATTTTTCGCGTTTTTTGTAGAAGATGTACTTTATAATCATTCATAACAGCAGAAAAGTTGTAAGTGCTTTTGACCAGCTTCTGTGAACATGCTTATAGATTAGTAAATATATATGATTGTCTCACACTGTGGGTATGTCTTGAAACAAATTATTTTTCAAGGTAGGAGTCACCTACTGTGTTCAAGGTTAAGTGGTATGTCAAACATAGAAGTTGTATGAGACATAGACCATGTCTGCTGAGCTTGGTTTGATATTTTATTATTTACATTTGACATTTTTCCTACAAGTACCTTTAATTACACTTTAAATCACTTTAAATCACAGTGACTAATACCTTTTCTGATGTAATACAGTCTGCCTCACTGGAATTGGGAATATTTCTTTTGTAGTTTAACCTTCTAGAATTCCAAATACCAAAGGTAAGCAGACAGAGAAGTCAAGAAAACCCTGTTGCAAGTGTTATTGGAGCACAGTGTGGTGTGAGATCCTTTCAAAGCTATCGGCCCCTCGAAAATACACCACTAATAATTACAAAGGGAAACTAAGTCAAACTCTAGTCCCAACACTTATCAGACAAATTTATCCTATTTCTATTACTAGGAGACACTGAAAATCTATCAGTGATTTCTATGGTTTGTATAATGGACCCTTTCTTTAACAACTTTCCAGAGCTGTGTGATCAATAAATGTTTGTTGAAAAGAAAAAAGTGAAGTTGCTCAGTCACGTCTGACTCTTTGCGACCCCGTGGACAGTAACCTACCAAGCTCCTCCGTCCATGGGATTCTCCAGGCAAGAATACTGGAGTGGGTTGCCATTTCCTTCTCCAGGGGAATCTTCCAAACCCAGGGATTGAACCCAGGTCTCCTGCATTGGAGGCAGATGCTTTAACCTCTGAGCCATCTGGGAAGCCTCCAAATGTTTGCTGAGGAAATGAAATAATGAGTCGCTCTTGAGGTCCAGGTTGCAGGGCTGCCTCATAACTGAGATCTATTTTATAGTGAAAGTGAAAGTCGCTCTGTTCTGTCCGACTTTTTGCAACCCCATGGACTATAGAGTCCATGGAATTCTCTAGGCCAGAATACTGGAGTGGGTAGCCTTTCCCTTCTCCAGGGGATCTTCCCAACCCAGGGATCAAACCCACATCTCTTGCATTGGAAGGTGGATTTTAAATCACTGAGTCACCTGGAAAGCCCCTGTCTTGTAATACTAATGACTTTAGTTTCATTTTCAGAAAAAAACAAAACAAAACAAAACAAAACTGCAAGCCCTATGGTGATTTTTCAACCCCTAAAATAAATTCACATGAGGAAGATAAAAGTTTAAATATAATCATGGCAAAAATTTCTAAAAGTATCTTAAAGTTAAAAAAAATACTTTTAAAAAAGATAACTAAACACATTTGCTTTCATCCTTTCTTTTTTAACTTTTTATTTTATGTTGGAGTATAGTTGATTAACGATGTTTTGATAGTATCAGGTGTACAGCAAAGTAATTCACTTAAACATATACACATATCTATCCTTTTTCAAATTCTTTTCCATTTAGGTTTCTATATAATAGTGAGCAGAGTTTTCTGTTCTTACAGTAGGTCTTTTTTTTCCCAATTATTTTTATTAGTTGGAGGCTAATTACTTTACAATATTGTAGTGGTTTTTGTTTGCCATACATTGACATGAATCAGCCATGGATTTACATGTGTTCCCAATCCTGAACCCCCCTCACCTCCCTCCTGATCCCATTCATCTGGGTCATCCCAGTGTACCAGCCCTGAGCACTTGTCTCATGCATCCAACCTGGACTGGTGATCTGTTTCACATTTGATAATATATATGTTTCAATGCTATTCTCTCAGATCATCCCACCCTCGCCTTCTCCCACAGAGTCCAATAGTCTGTTCTATACATCTGTGTCTCTTTTTCTGTCTTGCATATAGGGTTATCGTTACCATCTTTCTAAATTCCATATATATGTGTTAGTATACTGTATTGGTGTTTATCTTTATGGCTTACTTCACTCTGTATAATGGGCTCCAGTTTCATCCATCTCATTAGAACTGATTCAAATATATTCTTTTTAATGACTGAGTAATATTCCATTCTGTGTATGTACCACAGCTTTCTTATCCATTCATCTGCAGATGGACATCTAGGTTGCTTCCATGTCCTGGCTATTATAAACAGTGTTGCGATGAACATTGGGGTACACGTGTCTCTTTCAGATCTGGTTTCCTCAGTGTGTATGCCCAGGAGTGGGATTGCTGGGTCATATGGCAGTTCTATTTCCAGTTTTGTAAGGAATCTCCACACTGTTTTCCATAGTGGCTGTACTAGTTTGCATTCCCACCAACAGTGTAAGAGGGTTCCCTTTTCTCCACACCCTCTCCAGCATTTATTGCTTGGAGACTTTTGGATAGCAGCCATTCTGGCCATTGTGAGATGTTACCTCATTGTGGTTTTGATTTGCATTTCTCTGATAATGAGTGATGTTGAGCATCTTTTCATGTGTTTGTTAGCCATCTGTATGTCTTCTTTGAAGAAATGCCTGTTTAGTTCTTTGGCCCATGTTTTGATTGGGTCATTTATTTTTCTGGAATTGAGCTGCAGGAGTTGCTTGTATATTTTTGAGATTAATCCTTTGTCTGTTGCTTCGTTTGCTATTATTTTCTCCCATTCTGAGGGCTGTCTTTTCACCTTACTTATAGTTTCCTTTGTTGTGCAAAAGCTTTTAAGTTTCATTAAGTCCCATTTGTTTATTTTTGCTTTTATTTCCAATATTCTGGGAGGTGGGTCATAGAGGATCCTGCTGTGATTTATGTAGGAGAGTGTTTTGCCTATGTTCTCCTCTAGGAGTTTTATAGTTTCTGGTCTTACATTTAGATCTTTAATCCATTTTGAGTTTATTTTTGTGTATGGTGTTAGAAAGTGTTCTAGTTTCATTCTTTTACACGTGGTTGACCAGTTTTCCCAGCAACACTTGTTAAAGAGGTTGTCTTTTTTCCATTGTAAATTCTTGCCCCCTTTGTCAAAGATAAGGTGTCCATAGGTATGTGGATTTATCTCTGGGCTTTCTATTCTGTTCCATTGATCTATCTTTCTGTCTTTGTGCCAGTACCATACTGTCTTGATGACTGTGGCTTTGTAGTATAGTCTGAAGTCAGGCAGGTTGATTCTTCCAGTTCCATTCTTCTTTCTCAAGATTACTTCGGCTATTCGAGGTTGCTTGTATTTCCATACAAATTGAGAAATTATTTGTTCTAGTTTTGTGAAAAATACCGTTGGTAGCTTGATAGAGATTGCATTGAATCTATAGATTGCTTTGGGTAGCATAGTCATTTTCACAATATTGATTCTTCTAATCCAGGAACATGGTATATTTCTACATCTATTTGTGTCCTCTTTGATTGATTATCCATTTTAAATATAGTAATGTGTACATGTCAATCCCAAACTCCCACCTATTCCTCTCCCCTTCCCCCCATAACCATAAGTTTGTTCTCTAAATCTGTGTCTTTCTGTTTTGTAAATAAGTTCATTTGTATCATTTTTTAAGATTCTTCAAATAAGCAATATGATATTTTACTTTCTCCATCTCACTTATTTCATTCAATACGACAATCTCTAGGTAGCCTCAGTTATATAGAGAGAAATAGAACTGGAGAAGGATATTCCTAAGCTATGTTTATGCCTTGGTGCTGGCAGGAGGAGGACGGCTAAGAATTAATGTTAAGTGAATCTCATGTGTTTTTTGGCATACTCTGTCAAAGGCCACGTCTCTTGCATCCACCAACTTAATAAATGTACAGCTGCCAGTAGTTATGTATCTCCCATCTCCCCTAACAAGAGGCCCAGAGCAATCACCTTGACTCACTCACCCTAAGGACAACTGGAGATTCTGGGAATTTTTGACAACAATACTGCGAGAGAAGAGCCAGCAGCCAGACAGTTTCACCACATAGATATTTAAAGGGTGTGAGACAGGGCAGAGCAAACCATTATGGAGCCAAAACTTTGAGGCTCTAACACAAAAGGCTGCTCAGAGAGTAAAACAGAGAGATATCTCTAGGATAACCCTTAAAGGAAGAGGGTTTGACAGTCCTTTTAATTGCTTTATAATAAATTCTGCTAATCCTCATGAGGCCCATTTGTGCAACTTAAAGCATTTTATGGAAATTTAAAAAATAAATTTAGAAAATATCTTAGATTTTCATGCAGCAAGGTAAGAGGGAGGAAGATAATATAATTAAAATGGCCGGGGAGAAAAGAGACTCCTAAATCACTAACATTTGATTTTCACATACATTCCAGAACACTTTTTTTTTTTTTCTGTGGCCTCACCTTAGGTTTTGTTCAGACTTATATCTAAAGTAGTTGAAAGTCCCTGGATACACACCAAGGGAACCTAGAAGTAAAAGCTTAACATAGAATTTGGGATGTACTGCTATAGATGAACTACAAAAAGGATTAACTGAACAAAGTTAATCTGGGCTAACTCTACTGCTATGATCATGCAGTTTCTCTTTTGATAGCCAATGCCTACGTGGTAAAGAATCTGCCCACAATGCAGGAGACCTGAATTTAATCCCTGGGTCAGGAAGATCCCCTGGAGAAAGAAATGGCTATCCACTCCAGTATTCTTGCTGGAGAATTCCATGGCCAGAGGAGCCTGGTGGGCTATAGCCCATAGAATCACAAAGAATCAGACACAACTGAGTAACTAATACTTTCAAGGGCACAGAGAAGGAGGAGGAAATGCTAAAAGAAAAACATGGTCGCGGTAGTGTAGTCCAACTGAACTATGAGGGAATTCATGGTGATTCTACATTCTTCCTAGCTTCAGTCTCCCATAATATGGTGGTCAACTCATCCCAACTCAGCAAACAGAAGAGTTTGTCATCTTACTTGTGATCCATCTTGGGAAAAAGTTCTGAAGAAGCCGCAAAGACCATGGGGTCACAAAGAGACAGATAGGACTGAGCAAATAACACTTTCAATTTTCTTTCACTTTCAGAGAGATTATAAACTTCAGATCTAACTGTATGTTTGTTTTTATCCCTACTTTATTTAATATTTTATTATGAAGAGTCCCATATATTTAAATATGCTTTTCAAGCAAATTGAATTGTATTATGGCTTTTTTTTAACCACTTAGATATGCCATAATGTATTTAATTATATTACTCTTCTTGAACATTTAGGCTGTGTCTATTTTTTCACCAGCATAATGAATATTATTATTAATAATTAAAAAATATTATCTATGATTATTTCCTTGAAATAAGATCCTAGATGTAGAGATTATTATATCAAAGGCAATGCATATTTTTGAGGCTCTTGATAACACTTTTAATCTGCTTTCCAGAAATAGTGTATATATTTACAACCACAATAGCAGTATATATAAGTGTCTATCTTGCCATATCCTCCAAGATCTAGAATATACATATATGTGCATATTCTATTTTGGAAAATAGTATTTCAGTTACTAGTATTTGTACTACTTTCGAGTTAGGGTTTCTGTTTATAGACTATTTTTAATTTTTCTTGAGTTATCTATTCATGTACTTTGGCAAATTTTTTTACTTATTTTATTTGGATGTTAATCTTTTTACCTATCAACCTATCTGTACAACCCTTCATCAGCCATATTTGCTGCAAATTTTATCCTAGCTCCTTTGAGGAATAATTTACACAAAATTAACAAATTTTAAGTGTACAGTTTAATGAGTTTAGGTAGTGATCAATTGTGTAAGCCTCACAACAATCGATATATAGGGTATTTTCATTACCCCCAAAATTTCCTTGTTCTAATTTACAGTCAGTCCTCCCTACCTAACTAGTCCCAGGCAACCAATGACCTGCTTTATAGCATTATAGTTTTGCCTTTTCTTTTTTTTTTTCCATTTATTTTTATTGGTTAGAGGCTAATTACTTTACAATATTGTAGTAGTTTTTGCCATACATTGACATGAATCAGCCATGGATCTACATGTGTTCCCCATCCTGAACCCCCCTCCCACCTCCCTCCCCATCCCATCCCCCTGGGTCATCCTAGTGCACCAGCCCTGAGCACTTGTCTCATGCATCCAATTTTGACTGGCGATCTCTTTCACACTTGATTATATACATGTTTTGATGCTGTTCTCTCAGATCATCCCACTCTCATCTTCTCCCATAGAGTCCAAAAGTCTGTTCTATACATCTGTGTCTCTTTTTCTGTCTTGCATATAGGGTGCCTTTTTCTAGAATTTCATAGAAATGAGATTATAATATACGATATTTTTCGTATGTGTGATTCACTTAACAGAATTCTTTTGAGATTATCCATGCCTTTATATGTATTGGTTGAAGAAGGAAATGGCAACCCACTCCAGTACTCTTGCCTGAAGAATCCCATGAACAGAGGAGCCTAGGAGGTTACAGTTCATGGGGTCACAAAGAGCCGGACACGACTTAGCGACTTCATTTTCACTTTAGTTCCAATCATTTTGTTTTTATTGCATGGGTATATCACAAATTGTTTATGCATTCCCTATTCCTGAACATCTGAATTTTTCCTAGTTTGGGGCTATTGTGAAAAAGAGCTGCTATGACCCTTCCTTGTGATGGCATATGTTTCTATTGCCCTTGGATAGAATTGCTTGTCCATACAGTAAGTGCAATTTTGAAAGAAACAACCAAACAATTTTCTATAGTGCTGTACTATCTTGTATTATCTCAAGCATTCCAGTTGTCACACATCCTTGTCAACAAATGGTATCAATATATTTAGTCATTCTACTGCATGGCATCTCGTCCCACCACTTCATGGCAAATAGATGGGTAAACAGTAGCTGACTTTATTTTTCTGGGCTCCAAAATCACTGCAGATGGTGATTTCAGCCTTGAAATTAAAAGACACTTACTCCTTGGAAGGAAAGTTATGAACAATGTAGACAGCATATTAAAAATCAGAGATATTACTTTGTCAATAATGGTCCATCTAGTCAAGGCTATGGTTTTTCCAGTGGTCATGTATGGATGTGAGAGTTGGACTGTGAAGAAAGCTGAGCACCAAAGAATTGATACTGTGAATTCTGTGTATTCTTGCCACCTCTTCTTACTATCTTCTGCTTCTGTTAGATCCATACCATTTCAATCCTTTATTGTGCCCATCTTTGCATGCCCTTGGTATCTCTAATTTTTTTAAGAGATCTCTACTCTTTCCCATTCTGTTATTTTCCTCTATTTATTTGAACTGATCACTGAGGAAGGCTTTCTTATCTCCCCTTGTTATTCTTTGGGACTCTGCATTCAGATTGCTATATCTTTCCTTTTCTCCTTTGCCTTTTGCTTCTCTTCTATTCACAGCTATTTGTAAGGCCTCCTCAGACAACCATTTTGACTTTTTGCATTTCTTTTTCTTGGGGATGGTTTTGATCACTGTTTCTTTTACAATGTAATAAACCTTTGTATATAGTTCTTTAGGCACACTATCTGTCAGGTCTAATCCCTTGAATTTGTCACTTCCACTGTATAATCATAAAGGATTTGATTTATGTCATACCTGAATGGCCTAGTGGTTTTCCCTACTTTCTTCAATTTAAGTCTGAATTTTGCAATAAGGATTTCAAGATGAGCCACAGTCAGCTCCTGGTCTTGTTTTTGCTGACTGTATAGAGCTTCTCCATCTTCAACTTCAAAGATCCATCTTATTTTGGTATTGACCATCTGATGATGTCCATGTATAGAGTAGTCTCTTGTGTTGCTGGAAGAGGGTGTTTGCTATGACCAGTGCATTTTCTTGACAAAATTCTGATAGCTTTTGCCCTTCTTTATGTTGTACTCCAAGGCCAAATTTTCCAGTTACTCCAGGTATCTCTCGACTTCCTACTTTAGTATTCCAGTCCCATATGATGAAAATGACATACTTTGTTGGTATTAGTTCTAGAAGGTCTTGTAGGTCTTCATAGAAATGTTCAACTTCAGCTTCTTTGGCATTAGTGATTGGGGGGGGGCATATACTTAATTACTGTGATATTGAATGGTTTACCTTAGAAATGAACAGATATCATTCTGTCATTTTTTAGATTGCACCCAAGTAATGCATTTTGGACTCTCTTGTTGACTATGATGGCTACTCCATTTCTTCTAATGGATTCTTGCCCACAGTTGTAGATATAATGGTCATCTGAATTAAATTCGCCCATTCTGGTCCATTTTAGGTCACTGATTTCCTAAAATGTCAATGTTCAATCTTGCCATATCTTGTTTGACCACTTCCAATTTACTTTGATTCATGGACTTAACATTCCAGGTTCCTTAGTTGCTGCTCCAGTTTACATTCCCACCAACAGTGTACTAGGGTTCTCTTTTCTCCACATTCTCATCAAAGTTTATTATATATAGAATTTTCAATGATAGCCATTCTGACAGGTGTGAGGTGATATATTATTGTGGTTTTGAATTGCATTTATCTGATGATTAGTAATGTTGAGCACTCTATCCATCTGCCTATTCACCATCTGCAGCTCTTCTTTGGAAAAATGTCTATTCAGATCTTCTGCACATTTTTTATTAGGTTGTTTCCTATTTTGACATTGAGTTTTATGAGAAAACAACAACAACACCAACAACAAAAACAACAACTAAAGTTTCATCTTTGGCTAAGTAAGTGTTCAAATATTTTCCCGTTTTTTAAAAAATTAGGGAGGGAACTTGACTTCTTATTATTGATTTGCAAGAGTTCTTTATATATACAAGGCCCACACACTTTACCATATGTTTTGCAATCTTCTCTTCTAGTCTTGGTTCCATTTCCTTAATAGTATAATATAAAGGGTAAAAGTTTTAAATTTTGATAAAAGACAATCCATTTTTTTAAAAGTTTGGAATTTATGTGCTTTTTTGTGTCACATTTAAGATACATTTGCCTAATCCAAGGTTACTTGGTTTCTCCCAAAAGTCCTATAGCTTCAGTTCTTAAATTTAGGTATAAGATCCAGTTTGAATTAATTTTTGTATGTGATGTCAGAAAAGGTTTGAGCTTAATTTTTTTCCTACTTAGATATTCCACTGTCCCAGAAAAAAATTTGTTGAAAATTTCTCTTACCCCATCCCCCTTAAATTGCCTTGCCACCTCTTCCAGAAATCAAGTGATCATGCATATGTGGTTCTATTTCTAGACTTTATTTTCTTTTTATTGATTTATACATCTATCTTCACATGAATGCCATGCTATCTTGATTTATATAACTTTGTAGTAAATCTTATAATCTGGAGGTTTAGGTACTTCAGATTTATTCTTTTATCCAATTGCTTTTGCTCTTCTGAGTCCTTTACATTTCATATAAATTTTAGAATCAGATTTTCAATTTCCACAGTAAAAAATCTACTAGAAATTTGATTGAAATTGCATGAGATCTTTGTATCAATTTGAGGGATATTAACATATTTTTTAGGTCTTTCACTCCAAGAACATGGTCTATTTCTCCATTTATTTGATATTCTTATTTCTCACAATACTGTTTTATAACGTTCATTGTATAAGCTAGTATAGATTTTGTTAAATGTACCCCTAATTATTCAGTATCTTTATGCTATTGTAAATATTATTTCTTAGGCAGAAAGGCTTTTGTATATAGTTTGTCAGACTGTCCAATAAAATAACTTTGCTTTGGTTGAGCTTCCTTATTGTTTGTTTTCTATTTTTCTGTTGTCTTTACTATCGTTCTACTATTATTATTACTTTCTTCTTATATTATTATTATCCTTTTTTCCTTTGAGTATATTCTGTTTCTTTTCTATCTTCTTAGTTGTACATTTGCCTTATTAATTTTATGCCACTATTCATTTTGTCATATAGGCATTTAGGAGTAAAAATTTCTCTTATAACATGGCTTTCACTGAATCTCACATATTTTTTTCATTTATTTTTATTAGTTAGAGGCTAATTACTTTACAATATTGTGGTGATTTTTGCCATACATTGACATGAATCAGCCATGGATTTACATGTGTTCCCCATCCCAATCCCCCCTCCCACCTCCCTCCCCATCCCATCCCTCTGGGTCTTCACAGTGCACCAGCCCTGAGCACTTGTCTCATGCATCCAACTTGGGCTGGTGATCTGTTTCACCCTTGATAGTATACTTGTTTCAATGCTATTCTCTCAGAACATCCCACCTTTGCCTTTTCCCACAGAGTCCCAAAGTCTATTCTGTACATCTGTGTCTCTTTTTCTGTTTTGCATATAGGGTTATCATTACCATCTTTTAAAATTCCATATATATGTGTTAGTATACTGTATTGGTCTTTATCTTTCTGGCTTACTTCACTCTGTATAATGGGCTCCAGTTTCATCCATCTCATTAGAACTGATTCAAATGAATTCTTTTTAATGGCTGAGTAATATTCCATTATGTATATGTACCATAGCTTCCTTATCCATTCATCTGCTGATGGGCATCTAGGTTGCCTCCATGTCCTGGCTATTATAAACAGTGCTTCGATGAACATTGTGAATCCCACATATTTCAATGTACTATGTTGTTGTTATCACTGAGTTTTAAGTGTTTTTTGTAATTCCATTACAATTTCTTCTTTGACTCCAAAGTGTGACTTTTTAATTTGTGCATTCATGGGGATTTATTATCATTATTTAGTTTGATATTTTATTAACTACTTAATATTAGTTTTTAAAATTTATTTTTATTACTAACATCTAACTGAAGCCTATTATGAAAGAGGATATTGTTTATATGATACCTATTCTTCAAACTTCATTAAGACTTGCTTGATAGTCTGGCACATTATCAGTATATTTGAAATATGTATGCTTGAGAATAATTTGTGTTGTCTAATTGCAGAAAGGGATTTCATTTTTACCATTGACCATTTCAATAGAGCATAAAATATATCAAATATATCAAACCTTTCCTTTTTTTTGTTTTCCCAATGAATTTATGCTCATTAAGTGACATCTTTTAGCATAATTTTATAAACTTTCACCTGTATTTTTCTAGTTTTCTATGTGTTCTTATCTTTTAGATATTTATTTATTTAGCATTTTCAGGTCATTTAGAATTTATTTCCATATATAGTGTAGGATTAGGATCTAACTGTTTGAATTCTATATAGATTTAAATGACATAACCTTATAACCATTAAAAGAATAACTTTTATGACTGTATCTTACTGATTTATCGTGCTACTTTCAACATATACCAATTATTAACTACACTTTGGTAGGTCTCTCAGTTATCTGTCCTGATCCACTGATACTTTTCAAGCTAATACCTATTGGTTTGTTTACTTTTCCTTTATAGTTAATTTTAGCATCTGATAAGATAAATTCTTTCTCTTTTGAAATATGGTGTGAACTATTCATTTTAGTTTATTCCCATAGATGAAATACAGAATGACTGTCAAATAATAAAATCATGCTGGGATAGACTAACTAATTAGGTACAATTGTTTGAAGAAATTTTGATCACATCATGTTACTTCTTTGTCATTATGTCACCATAAAAATAGCACAGAACATTTTGTGATTTTGTGAAAAAGACTGCCTTTGATGACTAAAAACTGCAAATTATGTTTCAGATGTACATCTTCCTCTCCATTTCTCCTGAAACCAGCTTAATCCCCCATTATCTACAAAGTTTCCCAGAATATGTTCATTTGGAACCCTGATAGAGAGAAGTTTACTGATAAAATTATTTTTCTACCAAATAAGTTGAAGTTTGGGTTAAATAATATTAAATAGGCATTTTACCACTGGAATGTTCCTCAATCTTTAAATGCTGATGAGTTTACTGCTGAAACTATCCAATACAGAAATATAGTAAGTGGAAGTTTTAGTCTGACAATGAGTTCTTATTATCTTATCCTAATCTCATAAAATTGATAACCTCATAGAATTGCTGTGAAGAATGAGTTAAAACCTATAAAACACTATATGCACTTTCCTGGCATATAGTGAGTAGTGAATAGTAGTCAGTAGCAGCCAGCAGTAGTGAATAGTAGTCAATATATGTTAATTGATCAAGATCTTCCCTCTGTCTAGAATGCTTTTCTCTCCATATCCAAATATGCCTAACACTTACTTGCAATAAAACCTCTCTGAAGTCCTTCCTAACTCCCCAAATTTTCTCCCCACCTTCATCATCAGCTGTTTAATCTCTTCTTTTTTTTTTTTTTTTGAGTTTATGTCAAATACTTCTTTTCAACTTGTCATTTGGACAACCAAAATACATTCCTACAAATTTCCAAATTCCCATTTGGGGGCCCTACCACTCTTGGGTGAGAACCACTGGGAGGGGGAAGATAAGTGAGTATTTAGTAAATACCTGTCTTTGGCTGTTTCCCAAAATAGGTATGAAAATTCACAATGAGCCATTAGTGGTTTAACTTTCCAGTACCCCTTTATCAAAATAAGGTGAAACCAATAAATCTTCCTTCATGTCTACATAGGTTTATGGTTGTTTTCTTAAAGAGCATGGGTAAAACCACTCTGCTATTGCATAATTCATATGCTATTACTGACAAGACTTTTGTCCCTCTCTGACAGATGGTAATCAATGCAAAGTATAGAGTGCTCCCATGGATTGTATGCCAATTCAAAAACTAGACTGCCGAAAAGGATGTGAAGTATAGTTACATGGAAGATATATAAAGTACATTATCACTGGGAATTAACATAGGTCCATAGAACTAATGAAGAAAACAAAGTAAAATTGTACAAAACTTTGTGCTGGTAAACATGGGTTTTAGTCTAATGAGCCTGAATTTGAATCCTGGCTCTATTATTTACTAGCTTACCAGCTGTTTGGCCTCAGACCAACATATTGTAAAATGGATACAATGATACCAGACTCAGGAGCTTCCCTGGTGGCTCAGACAGGGAAGACGCTCAGACAGGGCAATACAGGAGACCTGGGGTTGGGAAGATCCCCTGGATAAGGGAATGACTACTCACTCCAGTATTCTTGACTGGAGAATCCCATGAACATAGGAGCCTGGCAGGCTACAGTCCATTAGGTCACAAAAAATTGAACACTACTGAGCGACTAAGTGTATACCAGACTCATTTTGTTACACAGAGTTGTGCTATAGAGAGGTAAATAAAGCACTCAGCTTGGGTGTAAAATTTAGGGGGTACCAAAAAAGTTAGCAATCAAAATAAATAATATCTAATGCAATGTTTGGGCTTCCTTCATAGCTCAGTCAGTAAAGAAGCTGCCTGCAATGCAGGAGACCCAGGTTCGATTCCTAGGTTGGGAAGATCCCCTGGAGAAGGAAATGGCAACCCACTCCAGTATTCTTGCCTGGAGAATCCCATGGAGAGAGAAGCCTGGCAGGCTACAGTCCATGGGGTTGCAAGAGTCGAACACGACTTAGTGACTAAACTACTACTACTGCTACTACTACTACTGCAATGTTTTAAAAATCAAAATGAAGGCAAAAATCCATAATGAACAAAATATCAATTTTTTTTTTAATTTTTTATTAGTTGGAGGCTAATTACTTCACAACATTTCAGTGGGTTTTGTCATACATTGATATGAATCAGCCATAGATTTACACTTATTCCCCATCCCGATCCCCCCTCCCACCTCCCTCTCCACCCGATTCCTCTGGGTCTTCCCAGTGTACCAGGCCCGAGCACTTGTCTCATGCATCCCACCTGGGCTGGTGATCTGTTTCACCATAGATAGTATACATGCTGTTCTTTTGAAATATCCCACCCTCACATTCTCCCACAGAGTTCAAAAGTCTGTTCTGTATTTCTGTGTCTCTTTTTCTGTTTTGCAATAAATGCTGGAGAGGGTGTGGAGAAAAGGGAACCCTCTTACACTGTTGGTGGGAATGCAAACTAGTACAGCCACTATGGAAAACAGTGTGGAGATTCCTTAAAAAACTGGAAATAGAACTGCCATATGACCCAGCAATCCCACTTCTGAGCATACACACTGAGGAAACCAGATCTGAAAGAGACACGTGCACCCCAATGTTCATCGCAGCACTGTTTATAATAGCCAGGACATGGAAGCAACCTAGATGCCCATCAGCAGATGAATGGATAAGGAAGCTGTGGTACATATACACCATGGAATATTACTCAGCCATCAAAAAGAATTCATTTGAACCAGTCCTAATGAGATGGATGAAACTGGAGCCCCTTATACAGAGTGAAGTAAGCCAGAAAGATAAAGAACATTACAGCATACTAACACATATATATGGAATTTAGAAAGATGGTAACGAAAATATCAATTTTTAATAGAAGGCAGAACCCAGTCCTGTACTTGAGTAACTTGGCCTCAATTATCTCCCCCTAATCTTGGTGCTGGTTGTTGGAGAAGCTAAATGAGATAATGGCTATAGAGCCCTACCTTTTATATAGTCCCTCCCTTGAATAATCTGTTATAAAATCTAAGACTGAAGACATGATCTTACAATAACAGCAATTCACAGTGAATAATGTTTAAATACAGAGAAACCTATTTCTTACTGTCTTAATTCTTAATTATATAAATAGCTCATAAATATAACATAGGTAACTATAGTGTCCCCTTAAGGCAGAACTTTTTCTGAGTACTTATATACTAAGATATGCATTGGTTAAAAATATACAGTGTTATTTTTATTTCCTGTTTTTGTGAAATTGACATTTTCTGTACAAAAGTACCTGCAAGTTTGTTTCTGCTTCATTCAGCATTATGACTTACATCCTTACTTGTAAATTCTTGCATAGTGTCCCATATTGTTCATTTAGTTCCCCTATTGATGTTCATTTAGTGTTTCTAATCTATCAATTGGAGAAGGAAAGAGCAACCCACTCCAGTATTCTTGCCTGGAGTACACCATGGACAGAGAAGCCTGGCAGGCTACAGTCCATGGGGTTGCAAGAGTCGGATATGACTTATCGACTACACCAGCACCCAATCTATCAATATTACAAACAGCACTGCAGTGAGCATTCTTTTTTAGTTTAGATACTGAAGAAAAGAGTTGCTGGATTTTTTATCATCAAACTAATTCATTATTTGTCAGTCTGATGGGTTAAAATCTCTTTACTGTTCTTTAAACATTTCCATATTTATTTTTTGAGACTGAGCATTGTTCATATGTTTATTGGACATTTGTATTTCCTATTCTGTGACTTTTTCATATTTTCTGCCTATGTTTCTGTTGGGGAGTTTGTTCCTTTTTAATTTAATTTCTGAAGTTCTTTATATATTCTGGCTACTTGTCATAGAGAAGTTTTTAATTTGATGAAGTTAAGTCTAGCAATCTTTTATTGAGGTATTTTGTTTACTTTTTTAAAAAAGGTTGTTTCCACACTAAAAATCATATAAATAGTCTCCAATATTGACTTATATTTTATACAATGGTATTTTTATGGTTCATTGTAAAAAAATCAATTTAATTTTTTTAATGGCATGTACTATGGATCTTTTTTCTTTTTATTTTTTCAAAGCAAATGACTGGTTGTTCCATCATTATTTGTTTGGGATGCCTCCTTTATCTTAACCTCATTCCTCAAGTATATATGGATCTGTTTTGGAGTTCTGTTATGTTTCACTTTTATATTTGCCTGTTTCTATACCAGCACCACACTGTTTTAATTATGAAAAGTTATGATATATTAGTTTGGCCTGTGAGAGTCAGAGAAGTTTACATAAAGGAAGTTACTTTTGACCAGGTATTGAAAGATGTGTAAAAAGGAAACAGGCTATTCCAGTTGGAAGGAATTTGCGCTGATACACAGAGCTTCCCTGTTGGCTCAGATAGTAGAGAACCTGCCTACCAATTCAGGAGACCCGGGTTCAATCCCTGGGTTGGGAATATCCCTGGGTTGGGACGATCTCCTGGAGGAAGAAATGGCAACCCACTCCAGTATTCTTGCCAAGAGAATCCCATGGACAGAGGAGCCTGGCAGGCTACAGTCCATAGGGTCACAAACAGTTGACATGATTGAAGTGACTTAGCACACACCGTGCAAACATACATGCTGAAACACAATGGTAGGATATTGTATGGCATATTTATTGTTGTTTAATTGTTCAGTCATGTCCAGCTCTTTGCAACCCCATGGTCTGTAACCCGCCAGGCTTTTCTGTCCATGGAATCTCCCAGGTAAGTATACTGGAATGGGTTGCCATTTCCTTCTCCAGGGGATCTTCCCAACCCAGGGACTGAATCCATATCTCCTGCACTGCAGGCAGATTCTTTACTGCTGAGCCACCAGGGAAGCTCCGTAGCATATTGAAGGACATTCAGTTGTGTGGCATCACTAAAGGATAGTTATTTTATAGTTCAGGAATCCTTTTGAGGCCAGAAAAGAAGACTGGGGCCATGTAATAAAGAATTTTAATTGTTCTGTTAAAGATTTTGTAATTATCCTCGGGGTGGTGTGGACCTATGAGAGGCTCTTGAGCAGAGGAATAATACGATCATCTGTCTTTGGCAGGAGTGTTAGGATGGTTTCAGAGGGAAAGAACCCTATAAATGCTGTAGGTATTCAGATAAATGAGAGACCTTTGCAAGCTGAATTAGTCAAATAAATCTTTATAAGGGAACTGCTAAGCTGTGAAGGAATAATAGGATGTGGTTAATTTAAGGACACCACCTTGATCCTTAAAGTAGGGTCAGGAGGATAAGATTATTATATATTTATTTAATTTATACTTGCATTATTTTTATCCTATATTCTTTTAGAATGAGGTAACTTATAAAATAAATAAATCCAACACACTGGGTGTGGATATCTTCCCATGTAATTTAACTTAAGCCAACATTGTTTTTGCTACAAAATGGTGAAGTAATGCTTCATTTTAACTAATCAAGCTTTAAAATGTTGAATAAAGAAAGATTTTTCATTCACCAAAAGGAAACAGTCTTAAGAGAATTTTTGAAACAACAAAGGACAGACATCTCTCCAGTTTAAAAGGCAGCTTAGAAAGAGGAAGGAAGGAATGAATGAGTAGGCAAATATAGTAGAACTTCAAATTGAAGACTAAGCAAAAAATGAGTTATTTTACTTCTTCTTTTCCAATCTGAATTGCTATTATTTGTTTGTTTGTTTGTTTGTTTTCTCTCTGATTGCTGCGGCTAAAACTTCCAAAACTATGTTGAATAGTAGTGGTGAGAGTGGGCACCCTTGTCTTGTTCCTGACTTTAGGGAAAATGCTTTCAGTTGTTCACCATTGAGGATAATGTTTGCTGTGGGTTTATCATATATGGCTTTTATTACATTGAGATATATTCTTTCTATGCCTGCATTCTGGAGGGTTTTATTTTTAATCATAAATGGACATTGAATTTTGGCAAAGGTTTTCTCTGCATCTATTGAGACAATCATATGGTTTTTATCTTTCAATTTGTTAATGTGGTGTATCACATTGATTGATTTGCAAATATTGAAAAATTCTTGCATCCTGGGATAAAGCCCACTTGGACATGATGTATGATCTTTTTAATATGTTGTTGGATTCTGTTTGCTAGAATTTTGTTGAGGATTTTTGCATCTTTGATCAGAATCCAGATTGAAGAAGAACTAAAACTCTCACTGTTTTCCAGGTAACATGATTCTCTACATAGAAAACCCTAAAGACACCACCAGAAAATTACTAGAGCTAATCAATGAATAGAGTAAAGTTGCAGGATATAAAATTAACACACAGAAATCCCTTGTATTCCTATAGACCAACAATGAGAAAAGAGAAAGAGAAATTAGGGAAACAATCCCACTCACCATTGCAAAAAAAGAATAAAATACTTAGAAATATATCTACCTAAATAAACAAAAGACCTATATATAGAAAACTATAAAACACTGATGAAAGAAATCAAAGATGACACAAATAGATGGAAAATAGATGGAAAACTGGAAATAGAACTGCCATATGACCCAGCAATCCCACTGCTGGGCATACACACTGAGGAAACCAGAATTGAAAGAGACGTGTACCCTAATGTTCATTGCAGCACTATTTACAATAGCCAGGACATGGAAGCAACCTAGATGCCCATTGGCAGATGAATGGATAAGAAAGCTATGGTATATATACACAATGGAATATTACTCAGATATTAAAAAGATTGCATTTGAATCAGTTCTAATGAGGTAGATGAAACTGGAGCCTATTATTCAGAGCGAAGTAAGTCAGAAAGGAAACCACCAATACAGTTTATTAACACATATATGTGGAATTTAGGAAGATGGTAACGATAACCCTATATGCAAGACAACAAAAGAGACACAGATGTAAAGAACAGTCTTTTGGACTCTGTGGGAGAAGGCGAGGGTGGGATGATTTGAGAGAATAGCATTGAAACATGTGTATTATCATATGTGAAATAGATCGCCAGTCCAGGTTTGATGCATGAGACAGGGTGTTGGTGCACTGGAATGACCCAGAGGGATGGGATGGGGAGGGAGGTGGGAGGAGGGTTCTGGAAGGGGGACACATGTGCACCCATGGCTGCTTCATGTCAATGTATGGCAAGAACCACTACAATATTGTAGAGTAATTAGCCCCCAATTAAATAAATTATTTTTTTAAAGAGTTAGGGCAATCTCCAGGAGATAGTGAGGGACAGGGAGGCCTGGCATGCTGCAGTCTATGGAGTTGCAAGGAGTTGGACACGACTTAGCAACTGAACAACAACAAGCTAATTAGGATTGATAACAATTTATGTTATTGTGCTAGGTGTTCTTTTTACTTCAGGTATTTTGCCTGTGAGTTTTCTTTTGATTGATTTCTGCAATCAAACCATCAGACTCATGGAGATATTTTTAATAGAGAATACACACACACACACACACACACACACACACACACACACACACATATATCAGAAAAGGAGAATGAGATATGGTTATCTATAGCTTATCTTAGAGATCCATGTCTGCAACCTCCAAATGTTTTGCTGGCAAAATGCCATTAAATGTAAGTCATGGGAACAACCACTAATGTGAAAAAGTACAGTACAGAAATGAAAACAGTTTTCATATGTTTTATTATGTTTCAGATACCTTGTATATGCCCAGATCTTACATGTCATACTCATGCAGTGAACATTCTAGTCTAGTTGCCTTTTATGAGTAATGAGGAGAAAGAGCAATGCCCTTCTGTTGATCAATCCCACTGAATTCTGTTTATGCCTTTCTATTTAAATTTTGGTAACATTTGGTTTATAACATTATATATGTTTTATGTGTAAAATGTTAAATTTTAGCTTCTGCATACACTAACAGCAAAAGTTTCGTTTCCATATGTCACCATTTAGTTGATCTCCTTTACCCAGTTCACCCTCTCCCAACCACCCTTACCCTCTGGTAATCACTACTCTGTTCTGTTTATCTATATGTTTGCTTTGGTTTGGTTTGGCTTGTTCACTATTTTTTTTTATATTCTACATTTGAAAGAAGTCATGTGGTATTTTGGTATTTGCCTTTCTCCATCTGACTTATTTCACTTCGTATAGTACCCTCAAGTTCTGACTACCAAAACACTAATTTGAAAAGTTAAATGTACCACTATGTTTATTGAAGCATCATTTACAATAGCCAAAATATGGAATCAACTTAAGTGCCCATCAGCAGATGAATTGTACAATGTCCCTGATGCCGGGAAAGATGAGGGCAGAAGGAAAAGAGGGCATCGGAGGATGAGATGGCTGGATGACATCACTGATGCAACTGACATGAACTTGGGCAAACTTCAGGAGATGGTGACGGACAGGGAGTCCTGGTGTTCTGCAGTCCATGGTGTCACAAAGAGTCAGACATGACTGAGCGACTGAACAACAACATACACACATACATATGTATTATATACATATATTTATATATAGTGAAATACTATTCAGCTATAAAAAAGATGGAATTTGATTATGCCTTTTTGCCCAGGATTTTTTTTTTATTCTTTAATGACTGTGAACTTGAAATTATGGCCACAATTGAAGTTCAGTTTGTATGTCAAATTTTGAAAATGGTAGGATATCTGTAGCTGTGCCTCAATGCTTAATGGAAAAAACTGGAAGGATTTGGGGGACTGGGTTCAGATATTGCTGGTAAAGATTAATGGATTCCACGCTTAAATTCCTAAGAACATCCTCTCAGAGAGCTTGTGGGGTCATCCCAAACCAAGAGAGAGAGAAGCCCAGTGCCCAGCCTCTGGGTACAGAATAAGATAAATAACGCTGTGTAGATAATCAGGTTTGTTGGTCTAATGCAAGATCAAGGGTACTTTCCATGTGTTCTTTGATTTCTACAAGACTAGTGCCTTCAGAGAGCCAGAAGGGGCCTGATTATGGACTGTCTTGAGATCTGTGATTAAAAAAACACTGATTTTTCCAACTTCTGGAGTACCTATGAACTCTTCAAGAAATAAGATGGACAATAGGGGAGACATTGTATGTTCTATGGGCTCTCTGCCTATCTGTGGCTACTTTTGGTAACTGCTTCTGGTAGGAAAAGTAACGCTACCATCCATGGGAGTACAGATGAGAAAGGATCTATTGCACAATATCTTTATGTAACAAGTACTTTTCCCAGGCTGCTGGGTTGGATTTGATTATTAGAACAGCAGACTGATTCTCAGACACCATCTTAAAAACAGTGACTTATCTTGTTAATTTATTAAGTCAAAGTTTCTTTTAATCAGGTGTCTTTATTTTCTATTTATTTTTATTAGTTGGAGGCTAACTACTTTACAATATTGTAGTGGTTTTTGCCACACATTGACATGAATCAGCCATGGATTTACATGTGTTCCCCATCCTGAATCCCCCTCCCACCTCCCTCCCCATCCCATCCCTCTGGGTCATTCCAATGCACCAGCCCCGAGCACTTCTCTCATGCATCCAACCTGGACTGGCGATCTGTTTCACACTTGATAATATACATGTTTTGATGCTGTTCTCTCAGATCACCCCACCCTCATCTTCTCCCATAGAGTCCAAAAGTCTGTTCTATACATCTGTGTCTCTTTTTCTGTCTTGCATATAGGGTTATCATTACTAACTTTCTAAATTCCATATATATGCATTAGTATACTGTATTGGTGTTTATCTTTCTGGCTTAGATCACTCTGTATAATGGGCTCCAGTTTCATCCAACTCATTAGAACTGATTCAAATGTATTCTTTTTAATGGATGAGTAATATTCTATTGTGTATATGTACCACAGCTTTCTTATCCATTCGTCTGCAGATGGACATCTAGGTTGCTTCCATGTTCTGGCTATTATAAACAGTGCTGCGATGAACACTGGGGTACACGTGTCTCTTTCAGATCTGGTTTCCTCAGTGTGTATGCCCAGGAGTGGATTGCTGGGTCATATGGCAGTTCTATTTCCAGGTTTTAAGGATTCTCCACACTCTTCTCCATAGTGGCTGTACTAGTTTGCATTCCCACCAACAGTGTAAGAGGGTTCCCTTTTCTCCACACCCTCTCCAGCATTTATTGCTTGGAGAGTTTTGGATAGCAGCCATCCTGACTGGCGTGTAATGGTACCTCATTGTGGTTTTGATTTGCATTTCTCTGATAATGAGTGATGTTGAGCATCTTTTCATGTGTTTGTTAGCCATCTGTATGTCTTCTTTGGAGAAATGTCTGTTTAGTTCTTTGCCCCATGTTTTGATTGGGTCATTTATTTTTCTGGAATTGAGCTGCAGGAGTTGCTTGTATATTTTTGAGATTAATCCTTTGTTGCTTCATTTGCTATTATTTTCTCCCATTCTGAAGGCTGTCTTTTCACCTTGATTATAGTTTCCTTTGTTGTGCAAAAGCTTTCAAGTTTAATTAGGTCCCATTTGTTTATTTTTGCTTTTATTTCCAGTATTCTGGGAGGTGGGTCATAGAGGATCTTGCTGTGATTTATGTCAGAGAGTGTTTTGCCTATGTTCTCCTCTAGGAGTTTTATAGTTTCTGGTCTTACATTTAGATCTTTAATCCATTTTGAGTTTATTTTCATGTATGGTGTTAGAAAGTGTTTTAGTTTCATTCTTTTACAAGTGGTTGACCAGTTTTCCCAGCAACACTTGTTAAAGAGGTTGTCTTTTTTCCATTGTAAATTCTTGCCCCCTTTGTCAAAGATAAGGTGTCCATAGGTATGTGGATTTATCTCTGGGCTTGCTATTCTGTTCCATTGATCTATATTTCTGTCTTTGTGCCAGTACCATACTGTCTTGATGACTGTGGCTTTGTAGTAGAGCCTGAAGTCAGGCAGGTTGATTCCTCCAGTTCCATTCTTCTTTCTCAAGCTGGTTTTTTGAAAAGATAAGCAAAATTAACAAACCGTTAGCAAGACTCATTAAGAAACAAAGGGAGAAGAACCAAATCAACAAAATTAGAAATGAAAATGGAGAGATCACAACAGACAACACTGAAATACAAAGGATCATAAGAGACTACTACCAGCAGCTATATGCCCATAAAATGGACAACTTGGAAGAAATGGACAAATTCCTAGAAAAGTATAACTTTCCAAAACTGAACCAGGAAGAAATCGAAGATCTTAGCAGACCCATCACAAGCACAGAAATGGAAACTGTAATCAGAAATCTTCCAGCAAACAAAAGCCCAGGACCAGATGGCTTCACAGCTGAATTCTACAAAAAATTTAGACACGAGCTAACACCTATCTTACTCAAACTCTTCCAGAATATTGCAGAAGAAGGTAAACTTCCAAACTCATTCTATGAGGCCACCATCACCCTAATACCAAAACCAGACAAAGATGCCACACAAAAAAAGAAAACTACAGGCCAATATCACTGATGAACATAGATGCAAAAATCCTTAACCAAATTCTAGCAAACAGAATCCAAAAACATATTAAAGAGATGAAACATCATAACCAAGTGGGCTTTATCCCAGGGATGCACGGATTCTTTAATATCCACAAATCAATCAATGTATTACACCACATTAACAAATTGAAAGATAAAAACCATATGATTATCTCAATAGATGCAGAGAAAGCCTTTGACAAAATTCAACACCCATTTATGATTAAAACTCTCCAGAAAGCAGGCATAGAAGGAACATGCCTCAACATAATAAAAGCTATATATGACAAACCCACAGCAAACATTATCCTCAATGGTGAAAAATTGAAAGCATTTCCCCTAAAATCAGGAACAAGACAAGGGTGCCAATCTCACCACTATTATTCAACATAGTTTTGGAAGTGTTGGCCACAGCAATCAGAGCAGAAAAAGAAATAAAAGAATCCAGATAGGAAAAGAAGTGAAACTCTCACTGTTTTCAGATGCCATGATCCTCTACATAGAAAACCCTAAAGACTCTACCAGAAAATTACTAGAGCTAATCAATGAATGTAGTAAAGTTGCAGGATATAAAATTAACACACAGAAATCCCTTGCATTCCTATACACTAACAATGAGAAAACAGAAAGAGAAATTAAAGAAACAATACCATTCCCCATTGCAACAAAAAGAATAAAATACTTAGGAGTACATCTACCTAAAGAAACAAAAGACCTATACATAGAAAGCTATAAAACACTGATGAAAGAAATCAAAGAGGACACAAATAGATGGAGAAATATACCATGTTCATGGATTGGAAGAATCAATATTGTGAAAATGAGTATACTACCCAAAGCAATCTATAGATTCAATTCAATCTCTATCAAGCTACCAACGGATTCTTCACAGAACTAAAACAAATGATTTCACAATTTGTATGGAAATACAAAAAAGAACTTGAATAATCAGGTAACTTTTAAAGGCATTTTTCCTTTAAAATAATTCTGAAATCTTTACCAAATTTATGTGTAAGAAAATTTACATGTCTGGAATGTACAGATTGATAATGTATCTACCATTCCAGTTAAGGTGGAAAACATTTCTATCTAGCTCAAAATTTCCTTTGTGCTCCTTTATAGTAAATCTCCAACACCTCCCACACCTTGCCCCATGTAACAACTGGTCTTTTTTTTTTTTTTTTGTCAACTGTAGATTCATTTCATATGTTCTAGAACTTCCTGTAAATTAAACCATGTAAAATATATTCCTTGGTGTTTGTCTTCTTCTGCTAAGCACAGGGTCTCTGAACTCTGTTTTTGTGTGTATCAGCAGCTTTTCTTTATTATTACTATCATTATTATTATTATTTTATGTGAACATAATGCACATCTTCTAAGTTCAACAGCTTATGGGCATTTAAATTCTTTCTGGTATATGAATTATGCTACTACGGACCTCTATGTACAAGTCTTTCTGTGAACGTGCATTTTTATTTCTATTAGGTAAATATAGGAGTGGAAATTCTAGATCATGTGGTAAATATATATCTTCCTTGTAAGAAACAATAAAATTGTTTTTAAAAATAGTTGTGCCATTTTACAATTCCACCAGCAGGAGATGAGATTTGCCATTGCTCCACTTTCCTACTAACACTTGACTTTTTCAGGCTCTTAAATTATAGCTATTATAATAGGTGTGAGGTGGTATCTCAAGTGGATTCAATTTGCATTTCACAATTACTTATGATTTTATTTTATTTCATGATTTTATTTTATATTTATTTATTTTATATAAATATATATTTATTTTATTTTTATATTTTATTTTATGATTTTATGATTACTTATGAGCTTCTTTTTATATACTTATTAATAACTGCTATATTCTCTTTTGTGAAAGACCAGTACCAGTCTTCTGCACATTTTTATTGGGTGGTTTGTCTGTGTATTACTGAGTTAGAATTATTTATATAAACTGAATAACCATCCTTTGTCATATATAGCTGTTGTAAATATTTTATCCTGGCCTCTGGCTTGCTTTTTCATTTTCTTAATAGTGCATTTTAAGAGGAGACATTTTTACTTTTTATGAATTCCAATTCATAAATTTCCTTTTTATAATTCATAAATTTTGGTCCTGTGAAATAAATTATTAAAACAAGTATCAATAATAATAATTGCTATTGTTATTATCTTAAGAATTATTAAGAGCATGGACTTGGGGTTACATAGACCTGGATTCCAGTGGCACTGCCACTTACTCTGCAACCCTGGACAAGCAAACTAACTTCTCCATTTCTCACTTATCTGATTTGTAAAGTGGGGATAATTCTATTATCTACCTTCCAAAACTGTTGTGAGGGTTAATAAAGATAGCATATGTGAAATACCTGATGCAGTTCCTGGAATAGCAAGCACTTGTTAAAGGGTAGCAATTATGTTTGCAATGTGTCTCTTTGGGACTTTGTTATCATCTTTTTAACACTCTTCTTCTCCTTCTTCATCTGAGGCAGGAGACAAGAAAATTTCTCTACGTGTGTTGAATGGCCAACTCTGTAAGTGTATTGTAGCTAAACGTTGCTTTAAGCACACTTTGGCTCTTAATGAGGGTATAAAGACTATGTGTGTGTGCTAAGTCACTTCAGTCATGTCCGACTCTGTGCAACCCTATGGACCATAGCCTGCCAGGCTGCTCTGTACATGTGATTCTCCAGGAAAAAGTACTGGAGAGGATTGTCATGCCCTTCTCCAGGGGATCTTCCTGACCCAGGTATCGAACCCACATCTCTTACATCTCCTAAATTGGCAGGTGGGCCCTTTACCACTAGCACCACCTGGGAAGCCCTGAAACAAGAGGGTCACAGAGGTCAATGAGTTGAGTCTAGAATGGCCATTGACCACCTTAAGTAATAGCCACCCAATCCTGAAGACTTGCTTCTTTGGGCCCAGAGCATCACATATCTCGGGGATCATCAAGCTCCCTTCTTCAGACAGGGTGTCCTATGTGTGATACTGGGTCCCATTCTAGTCTAAGACATTTTTCTTTTTTAAAAATATCCTCTCAAATTCAGAAAGATAGTACTATCCTGACCTTGTCATAATTAACAATAGCTATTTCTTGCTAATGAGCTATTACCTGAAACTCCACATAATTCTTCTGACAGGTGCACACGCTGACTAACAAGTTTTGAACACTCTCAAATCAGCTGGCAAGTCTTTGGAAAATGACACTGAAAAAGTTCTTTTATGCTTACTTACCAACCTTACCCACTATATATGAATGACAAGTACAGGGTTGCTGAATATGGAAGTTTGTCTTTAGCATGTGCTTAGCATATAAAGCCATTTTAAAGCTCTCTTTAATGGATTATCCAATAGGGATTAGATGTAGTCTCTACTACTTCCCCATGGATAAACACCTACTTAGAGCATTATCATTCAATAATTTTCATAAAGAACAACTGACTTTTTAAAAAAGGTATCATCCAAAAATACTATTAATCAGACAAGCCTATCTAAGAAATCCTTAATCTGATTACTTTGGAGATTGCCTTTTCTTAATATATGTGTCAGCTTTACCAATACTTCTAGTGGAAAAAAAAATAACCACACATACCCCTGTGCAGAAAGAACAAATAGAAAAACAGAGAACCAGAGGCGTTAGCTAAGAAGCATAGTAGAAAATGGAGTTTTCTGCTCAACTAAACTCTCTGCTTAGGGAGGTAGTGAAGTATAGTAGAAAGAATGATGGAGTTTAGAATCAAAGTAAGGAGTTAAGCCCCCTTTTCACTAATTATTACCTGTGTGGCTTTGAGTCATAACCTCTCTGATCATGTGGAAAATTTGGGATAGAAATGCTTATGTTACAGAGCCATTGATAAAATTCAAATTTAGGTATTAAAATTTTGTAAAATTTTGTAAATTTTGTAAATTTTTGTAAATTTTGTAAAATTTTGTAAAATCTAAATCTAAAAGTAAGATAAGGGATACCTGAAACCATCCAGGTAAGGGCTTTCAATTAGACATCCCTTGTAGTGAAGATTGAATTGGACTGTCCAGATTTCCCTTCAATAAGAGGCTTGTTGCCCCAACTGCTGGAGGTGTGTCAGCACACACACACTTCAGCTTCTAACCCATTCATGAATTAATTCACCTGCACAGAGCTGCCTCATTTAAAAAATGATTAATGCCAAGATATGAAGGACCACCATAGAAGCAGAAAATTCAATGAGGACACTTTCATAGTTTTCCAGGTGAGAGATAATGGAAGCTTGGCTAATATCTGTGGTAGTTGAGATAGAGAGCAATAGATACACTGAGGCTTCCCAGGTGGCTCAGTGGGAAAAAAAAAAAAAATCCAATTTCCAGTGCAGGAGACGCAAGAGACATGAGTTCAATCCCTGAGTCAGAAAGATACCCTGGAGGAGGAAATGAAAACCCACTCCAGTATTTTTGCCCAGAAAACCTCATGGACAGAGGGCAGGCTACAGTCCATGGGGTTGCAAAGAGTCAGATATGATTTAGCAACTGAGCACAGATATATTGAAGATATGCCTTGGATGTAGATTTTAAAAGGCTCAAAATGAGAAGAAGAATGGAGTAAAGGTACACTATAAATTTTTGGCTAGGTATGAAGTTTTATTTTTAAAGCCATCTTAATTTTGAGATTCTTAGTAGACAACCAGGTGGAGATTTAAAGGACATAGTATATACCTGATTTTGTAACACAGGGGAGAAATCAGGGTAGGAAATACAGATGACAGAGTCTTCTACATAAGATTGTTGTTCAGTCCCTCAGTCTTGTCTGACTCTTTGTGACCCCATGGACTGCAACACACCAGGCTTCCCTGTCCTTCATCATCTCCCAGAGCTTGCTCAAACTCATGTCCATAGAGTCTGTGATGCCATCCAAACATCTTATCCTCTGTCACCTCCTTCTCCTCATGCCTTCAATCTGACCTGGCATCAGTGTCTTTTCTAATGAGTCAGCTGTTCGCATCAGGTAGCCAAATTACTGGAGTTTCAGCTTCAGCATCAGTCCTTCTAATGAATATTCATGACTGACTTCCCTTAGGATTGACTGGTTTGATCTCCTTGTATTACAAGTGACTCTCAAGAGTCTTCTCCAACACCACAGTTCAAAAGCATCAGTTCTTTGACACTCAGCCTTCTTTATGGTTCAACTCTCACATCCATGCATGACTACTAGAAAAACCATAGGTTTGACTAGGTGGAACTTTGTTGGCAAAGTAATGTCTCTGCTTTTTAATATGCTAACCAGATTTGTCATAGAGTTTCTTCCAAGGAGCAAGTATCCTTTAATTTCATGGCTGCAGTCACCAAGTGCAGTTATCTTGGAGCCCCCAAAATAAAGTCTGTCACTGTTTCCAATGTTTCCCCATTTATTTACCATGAAGTGATGCGACCAGATGCCATAATCTTAGTTTTTTGAATGTTGAATTTTAAGCGAACTTTTTCACTCTCTTCTTTCACCTTCATCAAGAGACTCTTTAGTTACTCTTTGCTTTTTGCCATAAGGGTGTTGTCATCTGCATATCTGAGGTTATTGATATTTCTCCCGGCAACCTTGATTCCAGCCTGTGCTTCATTCAGCCTGGCATTTCACATAATGTATTCTGTATAGAAGTTAAATAAACACAGTGACAATATACAGCCTTGATGTACTCCTTTCCCAATTTGCAACCAGTTCATTGTTCCACATCCAGTTCTAACTGTTGCTTCTTGACCTGCATACAGGTTTCTTAGGAGGCAGGTAAGGTGGTCTGGTATTCCCATCTCTTTAAGAATTTTCCACAGTTTGTTGCAAGTCATGCAGTTAAAGGTTTTAGTATAGTCAATGAAGCAGAAGGAGATGTTTTTTCTGGAATTCTCTTGCTTTTTCTATGATCCAATAGATGTTGGCAATTTGATCTCTGGTTCCTCTGCCTTTTCTAAATCTAGCTTGAACATCTGGAAGTTCTCGGTTCACATACTGCTAAAGCACAGCTTGAAGAATTTTGAGCATTATCTTGCTAGCGTATGAAATGAGTGCAATTGTGTGGTAGTTTAAGCATTCTTTGGCATTGCCTTTTTTTGGGATTGGAGTGAAAACTGACCTTTTCCAGTCTCAGCCACTGCTGAGTTTTCCAAATTTGCTGGCATATAGAATGTAGCACTTTCACAACATCATCTTTTAAGATTTGAAATAGCTCAGCTGGAATTCCATCATCTTCACTAGGTTTCTTCATAGTGATGCTTCCTAAGGCCCACTTGACTCTGCACTCCAAGATGTCTGGCTCTAGGTGAGTGATCACTCCATCATCGTTATCTGGGTCATTAAGATCTTTTCTTGTATAGTTCTTCTATGTATTCTTGCCACCTCTTCTTAATATCATCTGCTTCTGTTAGGTCCATATCGTTTCTATCCTTTATTGTGCCCATCTTTGCAAGAAATGTTCCCTTGGTATCTCTAATTTCTTGAAGCGATCTGTAATCTTTCCCATTCTATTGTTTTCCTCTATTTCTTTGCATCATTCACTTAAGAAGGCTTTTTTATCTGTTCTTGCTATTCTTTGGAACTCTGCATTCAGATGGGTATATCTTTCCTTTTCTCCTTTGCCTTTTGCTTCTCTTCTTTTCTCAGATATTTGTAAAGCTACCTCAGACAACCATTTTGCCTTTTTGCATTTCTTTTCTTGGAGATGATTTTGATCACCATAACAGCATGAGACTAAATGAGCTGTATCCCCAGTATATGGAAACCTAGGTCTCTGTATAACTTAGTTGTGGAGAAAAATGTTTGTCAATCTAATATATTGTTGTAGAAATACAGCACTTAATCAACTATATGACTTAAATTCAGTAACCAGATGATTTAGAAAGATTATTCATTTAAATGAATAGTTTTGTGGGTTTGCTGTTGTTTTCTTTATGCTAATAATTGCACAGATCCTACTATGTGCATAGTGGTTTGTATTCATCATCTCATTTAATCCTCACAACAAATCTAGGTGAATGCTTCTATCATCCTGATGTTACAGATAAAGAAACCAAGGTTCAGAGAAACAAAACAATTTGGACCAGATCACACTGTTCAGTAGATGATGGAGGAGGTCTAATGGCTCATTAGCCTCCACTTGGAGTATAATATAATAACAACAGTAATAGCCATTAACGGAGTGCCTAGTGTGTTCAGGTTCAATGCTATAGTGCTTTGCATGGATTATCTAATTCTCAGAAAAAAACCTACTTACTATCCTCATTTTACAGATGATGAAAACTAGGTTTAGAGATGCTAAGTAACTCTACCAAAATCTTACAGTTAGTGAATGGCACTTCAAAAATACTTTTGTATGATTCCATAATTCATACTCTTAACCACTATATCATACTGCCTTTCAATCTCTCATGGCTTAGGTAAATAAATAAAGAATTCTGTTTCCTGCATAAGGCAGCATAGCTATCCACAAACGTCAAGCAAATTGAAAGTATAACATTAAAAATTATGGGTAATTCAAAAAATAGATTAGAAAAAAGCTGAAGGTAGCTATTAAAAAATCAGCAAGATATTTGCAAAACATCTCTTTAAGCCTTTTCTACAGCTATCATCTTTAAATATGCAATGGTGAAAATGTGAATGTGACTTTGCTTCTGAATCTAAATTGTTTATGGCCATGAAACAGAATGAGTATCACTACCTGACATGTAATTGAACTGACAGCCTTGGCTTGAGGTGAGGACACTACTCTCAAACACTTAGTGGACTTGCTCTTCTATTAGCCATCTTGGAAAGACTGGGTGATGTCCTAATATTTCGTTGGGTCCAAAAATCCCTCGATGTGACATAAACATAAAGGTGTAACTGCAGTTTTCTTCTTCTGTCACTATTTTCTAGCTCTCAGGGACAGGATTTCTACATGGGTTATAAACTATCTAATCTTAGCAGGTATTTAGTGAGAACATGTAGTATCCATAGCACATATATAATTGTTCTTGTTGCTGCTCTTTAGTCAGTTGTGTCCGACTCTTTGCAACCCCATGGACTGTAGCCCACCAGGCTCCTCTGTTCATGGGATTTCTCATGCAAGAATACTGGATTTGGTTGCCTTTCCCTTCTCCAGGGGATCTTCCCAACCCAGGAATCAAACCTGAGTTGCCTGCATGGCAGGCAGATTATTTACCACTGAGCCACCAGGGTAGCCATAATTGCTCTGGGAATGCCAAAAATTTTTGAACGTTTTGGATGAGGCTTGTCTGAAGACCTAGTGATGGAAAATTTGTCTCTGGAGATTCCTTATCAGACACAAATATTTGTCAAATTAGTAAATAAAGCTTCTAAACCTCAAGCCAAAGTACGGTTCAGGAGTGTGAATTTAAAGCACGATGGTAAGCCCATTATTATTTTTTCCCATTTGCCTTCCATTTTTTAAATTTTTATTTTATTTTTAATTGGCGAATAATTACTTTACAATATTGTGATGATTTCTTCCATACATCAACATGAATCAGCCACAGGTATATATATGTCCCCTCTCTCTTAAATATCCCTCCCACCTCCCTCCCCATCCCACTCCCCTAGGTTGTCACAGAGCACCTGCTTTGGGTTCCCTGTGTCATACAGTAAATTCCCACTAGCTATCTATTTTACATATGGTAATGTATACATTTCAATACTACTCTCTCAAGTCATCCCACCCTCTTCCTTCCCCACTGGGACTGTAAGTCTGTTCTTTATATCTTTGTCTCCTTTGCTACCCTATAAATAGGCTCATCAGTACCGTCTTTCTAGACTCCATATATTTGCGTTAATATATATTTGTCTTTCTCTTTGTGACTTACTTCACTCTGTATAATAGGCTCTAGGTTCATGCACCTCATTACAATTGATTCATATGTTCATCCACCTCATTTATAGCTGAGTAGTATTCCATTGTGTATACGAACCACAATTTCATTAACCATTCATTTGTCGATGGGCATCTAGGTTGCTTCCATGCCCTAGCTATTGTAAATAGTTCTGCAGTGAACATTGGGGTGCATGTGTCTTTTTCAGTTATGGTTTCCTCAGGGTATATATGCCCATGTCGACTAAAAGGATGCACAACTTGAGAGTTGTGAATTAAGTTTTATTTGGGGCAAAATGAGGACTGCAGCCTGGGATGCAGCACCTCAGATAGTTCTGAGAGACTGCTCCAAAGAGGTAGTGGGGAACTGTTAATATATAAGATTTCGGTGAAGAGGGAGTTCAGTGCAATCAAGCGCTTACTTTGCAAGAGGTTTTCGGCTAGCAATGAGGATCTGATAGCATCACGAAGGAATTTAGTGCTTTTCTGGATATGAGATGCAAGGCTTGGGATCATAATATCTGTTCCTGAAAATATTCAACTATCTAAAGACCTGTCCCACCAGATCCCCTGGAGCACAGAGTGCCTCACTCCACCCTGAACTCCCTCAGTGGGTATTAAAGGTCAATAGCTGCAGCAGCACAGGGTTCAGTCGCTGCAGAAGCAGATCACAAATGCCCTTTTCGTTCAGTCGTTGGCAATGCTCTTGGCAAGTGCCAATTTGTAGTTGACATGCAGTAGTGGAATTGCTGGGTCATATGATAGTTTTATTCCTAGGTTGTTAAGTAATCTCCATACTGTTCTCCATAGTGGCTATATCAACTTGCATTCCCATCAGCAGTGCAAGAGGGTTCCCTCTTCTCTACACCCTCTGCAGCATTCATTGTTTGTAGATTTTTTTATGATGGCCATTCTGATTTGTGGGCTTCCCTTCTGGCTCAGCTGGTAAAGAATCTGCCTGCAATGCAGGAGACCTGGGTTTGATCTCTGGGTTGGGAAGATTCCCTGGAGAAGGGAAAGGCTACCCACTCCAGTATTCTGGCCTAGAGAATTTCTTGGGCTGTATAGTCCATGGGGTCACAAAGAGTCGGACACAACTGAGCGACTTTCACTCACTCACTCACTCATTCTGATTTGTGTGAGATGATATCTCATTGTACTTTTGAGTTGCAGTTCTCTAGTAATGAGCGATGTTGAGCATCTTTTTCCTGTGGTTATTTGCCATCTGTATGTCTTTGGAGAAATGTCTGTTTAGTTCTTCTGCCCAGATTTTGATTGGGTTGTTTGTTTTTCTAGTATTGATTTGTATGAACTGCTTGTATATTTTGGAGATTAATCCTTTGTCAGTTGTTTAATTTGCTATTATTTTTTAACTAAGTATGTCTCCTCTAAGTAGTGAGGCTTTCCTCTGGAATAAGGCTCAAGCTCAAAGTAAAATGGTTGCCTTGTTGCCTGTGATCCTTTCAAAAACAAAATTCTGAAGGGCTCAGTAAAGGATGTGGTGAATATTGAATGGATGACACTAAAGTGTAAAGCTTTCCACAGAGACCTGCTTGTCTACAGGGAAGGACAATGTGTAGAATCAGTTCGCTATCTTGTGTGTTTGTCTTAAAGCTCTTGTTAATCTTCTATGGCAATCACTGATTGTAGGTGTTTGGCTTAAAATAATTGTAAGTGAAGTGTGAATATTGGTCCACAGTTATGTTGCCAAGGAAGAGAAAGTCTTTAGTCTCTGGTTCTCTGAAGCTACTAACACACACACACATACACACACACACATACACACACACACATACACACACACACACACACACATACACACACACACACACACTGGCACCATGATGGAAGTCTTAAGTTGACTCATCTATGTAGCTTACCACACTCACTCAGGCCAGTGTTCCCTCTGGCCTAACTATGTGTGTCTGTATGTGAGGAGAGCAGGCAGTAATGATGGCTCAGTTCAGTGACTCTCACTCCTCTGTCATCACTACCAAGCAAGTTTAAATGCTCCTAGTAAGTATTCTTTGAGGGTGCTCCAGATTGGAAAATTCCATTTGATTAATTTCAAATGCTCTGCCTTTTTAATAATATTGCAATTATACTAAATTTGATAATGGCCTGATAACCAAATGTTTTAAAATATTCATGTAGGAGCTCACATGCCCTGGTGGATCAGACCATAAAGAATCTGCCTGCCAAATACGAGACACAGATTAGATCCCTGGGTCGGGAAGATCCCTTGGAGAAGTCTTGCAGGCTTCTGTCCATGGGGTCACAAAGAATTGGACACAACTGAGCAACTAACACTTTCACACTTCATACATTTAATATGTATGCTCAGCAGAAGCACGGTAAATTATGTTTATTTTCATGAACTGAATTAATAGTAATAAGAATAGCTAACAGTAATAGCACAGAGACTGCTTAGGATTTTCAAAATACCAGTTCCTCCAAACACCATACCCTGTGGACAAATGCACAGCTGTCAGACACCAGCTAAAACAGCATCAGTGTGTTTCTCAGTAGGAATGTTTCTATGTTCCAATATTATGGTTCTTGGTATTGTAAATGGGATGTGTTTTTCTATTTTATTATCTTTCAATTATAGAATAAAGGAGTAAAGAATAAGGGATTCTTTGAGGTAATCTCTTCCCACTTCTTTTTCAATGAGATTATCCTTTCTCTAACACTTATGACAGATGGCCATTTTGACTTTCTTTGAATGTGTCTAATGACATGGAATTTACCTTACCCCCCCCCCCAAAAAAAAAACCAGTTTTTCCATTGCTGAAGAGCTCTGACTTTTAGAAAAGTCTCTTTCTGTGTTGATTATAACCATAACCATCACAACAACTTTTACTCCCTTGAATAATAATTAACAAGCCTATTCCTTTTCTACAGGGCAATTGTTTATATTTTTAATGCAGATACCATTGCCCAACTACCTATGACAAATCCCACTCCCAGCAAATTCTTCTCGAGTTTGCAAACCCATATTTTCACATCAGTTTGTTCTTCATCTGAGTTCATCTTGAAACCTGCTCCCTTTCCTTTGGAAGTATATGACCTTGGTTCAAGTACTGGCCTATTATGCAAATTATAAAATGGGGGAAATGGTTACTACCACAAGATATTTTGTGAGAATTAAATTGACAGGAAATATTTATTTAATATTATTTGTAAAGTACTATTTTACTTGTGTTACATGTTACCTCATTTAATTGTAGTAACAAATCTATGAGAGAGTTAGTATTATTATTTCCCTATTTTACACAAAAGAATGGTACAACAACAAACCTTTGTCCAAGGTCACATAATTAATTTTGGCAATGTGAGGATTTGAAAGCAGGCAGTCTAGTTCTAGAGCCTTCACCTTTAACCATCATGATTTATTGTCTTTACTGAAGGAGGATGGATAGATAGGTAGATAGATAGATAGATAGACAGAACCTAATGTAGTGTCTAGTATAGTAGTCGAATGATAAATTTTCATTTTCTTTCCCCAGATCTTCTTTCTAATTAGAGATCACCTATATATAAGTGTTGAAGGAAATGTTATTCAAGGTGCCTTACATAAGTATCATTCAGTCCTAGATATGGGGCTGGAACCTATATGCTGAAAGGGTTGGCTAGGCCAACTCATCTTGCTAATAGCAATAATATCAAGTCCCAAAGTTAGGCTCTGGAGTCACACTGACATTGTGTGAAATCATAACCATGAATTAGCTCTGCCAGTGATTATCCATGTGACCTTGAACAGATAAGTTAATCTCTCTGAACTTCAGTTTCTTCATCTGAAACATAGGACTACTGATACTTATTTAGGAGAGTAGCTGTGGGAAATAATATACTTAATATATGTGAAAGCAGCTGCCGCCAGTGCCTGTCATACAGTAGATACTTGGTAAATGATAACTTCATTTCTTTATAATATGAAAGAGAGTAAGTTTCTTCTACAAAATCACCATAGGGTGATCATTCACATCCAAATCATAAAACTGTATTCATATCTTACTTTATTTGGACATAGAGGTCTTATTTGGGTTTTTCTAATTTCAATTTATACAGTATTTTTTAAAAAATTGAAGTACAGATGATTTAGAGTGTTATGTTAGTTTCTGGTATATTGCAAAGTGATTCAATATGCACACACATATACAAATATATGCATTTATGTGTATTCTTTTTCAAATTCTTTTCCACTATAATTTATTGCAGGATATTGAATGTAGTTTCCTATGCTATGCAGTAGGACCTTACTGTTTATATGTTTTACATACAGTAGTTTGTATTTGCTAATCACAAGCTCCTAATTTATCCCTTCCTCCACTTCTCCCCTTTGGTAATCATAAGTTTGTTTTCTATGTCTGTTCTATGTGAGTTTGTTTCTTCTTTGTAGATATGTTCATTTGTATCCTTTTTTAAGATTCCACATATAAGTGGTATCATATTTTTGTCTTTGACAACATCATTTAGTAAGATAATTTCCATCCATGTTGCTGCAAATGACATTATTTTGTTCTTTTTATGGCTGAGTAATATTCCATTATATGTGTGTGTGTATACACATGTATATATATATATGATGTGGTATGTTTATATGTGTATATATATATATATATAAACATATGTATATAACATATGTATGTATATAACATATAACATATGTATATAAACATACCACATAATTTTTATCCATTCCTCTATCAGTGGACATTTAGTTGCTTCCATGCATTGGTTATTGTAAACAGTCTTGCTTTAAACATTGGAGTGCATGTATCTTTTCAAATTAGAGTTTTCTCTGAATATATGCCTACAAATGAGATTGATGGGTCATATGGTAACTCTATTTTTAGTTTTTAAAGGAAGCTCCATACTGTTTTCCATAGTGACTGCATCAATTTACCTTCCCTCCAACAGTTCCTACATTGTTTATTATGGAACCACGGTACTAGCATCTGAAAGGAGCCTTAGGAAACCACTGGTATCCTCATCTTTTAGTGAAAATAAGTCATGACGTCCTAATCTTGAATAATGCACAACACATGCATACATACATATTAAAGAACACTCCTTGACTGTTTTCTTTTTGCCAGGCTTTGCACTAGGTCCTGGAGATATTAAAGATTAAGCCTAATCTATACCTTCAAGAGGTTCATAGTCAAATGGGTTATGACAGGTCTGTTTGGAAGTAACTGTGTTACACAGTATCAAACAAGTGTTACTTAAATACATTCTGTAGTAACAGAGAAAAGGGCAATAAATTCTGCTTGTGGACTGGCCACAGTGATTGGACCTCTTACTATGTGTATCTGAGTCAATACCCATGCTTACATCTCTAGACTCACTTGCTTCATAGCAATTTAAATATTGCATTTTGTAACTGCTAAACACATATGATCTTGAGTGCATTTTCCTTGGATAAGTTGACAAGTCTTTCCTGACTGTTCAGTCTGTGCTAGAGGGCTTGGAGGATAGGGAAACAAATTATTTGATCCTTGCCCTCAAGTGCCTACAGGCCAGAAAATTAAGAGTAAAAAGAACCCCAAGATGGCAATTAGGGCACCATAAGCTACTCTTCACTGTGGAGATGCCCCAGAGTGTGTACAGAGAATAGAGTTCAGGGTGAGTTGGAATACTTAGAAAAAAGCAGAAATCATTGTCCTTGCAGATTCAAACATCAGTTCAGACTTCTAGAAACTACCTACAGATGTTTAGAGAGCCATTAGAATATTCTCTACTGCCTAATAACTCAAAAGAGAGAAATTAGTTTTGTGTATCAGAATCTCTGTCATTGTTTGTTAATTTGAATGTATAGCACATTGCTTTAGGAGTACTTTGTTTAAATTATGTTAAAAAACCTTAGCTGGATTATTCTTAGCTGGTCAAAAGACAGGTAGGTTAAGCATGTATTGGCAAAAATAATAGACTTACAGGCTCTCAGAGCTGTATACATTTTAGAATAAGGGCAACCCAACATAAGAAAAAAGCAGGGATGCAATGAAATACTTTCAAACCCTGCTTTTTGTCAGATGAGCCTTTGAAAAGGGTGTTTTGAATTTTTGAGGTACACATGCATCCTTTTGTCAGTGAAATACCACAAAAAGGTGTGTTTGGAAAGAAACTGACAGGGAGTGAGAAATGATGAGAGCTGCCGAAAAGCATTAATGAGTTGGAAGAAGGTCAACAACCCATTCCAAGCTTATTAAATCTATTATCTGAGTTCAGAGTGGTCCCAGGTGGAACTTGTGCTGACGTACCCAGGACTCCCTCTCCATCTCAGAGCAATGTAAAAAGAGGAAAGTATTTAAATATGATGGTGGTTTCCAGGATACCCTTTATTTGTAAGTATGATGAATGGGAATTTCTGACTCCTCAGTTTGAGGGGAAGATTTTTAATATAAACATGGTCAATGGCAACTGTGCTTAAGAGGTGAGAATTTTTATTAGGAGTTGAAGTGAAAATACACAAAAATCGACAAGTTCTCCACACTATTCATTTAAAATCCATCGAAATATTCATTTTCTACCTGTCCTTAAAATCATTCCTATCTTCTAAGCCACACATTTCTTAAACTTCAGTATACCTTGGAAACACTTCGAGAAATTGTATAGAATTCAGTCTCTTGCCCCACCTCTCACCAAAGATCCTCATTTATTAAGTCTGAGGTTTGGCCTGGGCATCTGTAAGACTACTGACAAGAAAACATAAAGTAATAATAAGAAGGAAACAGCTTTTCAGTTCATCTTAGAAACTGTCTTTATATTTATCTTTAATTGTTTTTAATGGAATTGAGTTGAAGAGTAGGACTATCTTGTACTTTAAAAGGCTTTCTTTCTTTAGTATGTGTTGACATGGCCTTTTTCAAAATATTTTAATTTTCTAAATCAAGACTGCACTTTGTGGCAGATGGACACTTACTGCTTTATCTAAAAAAAAAAAAAGAAACAACTTATTGTCATGTCATGCATGATGACATATTTAAACATCACCTTCTAATGAACATCCTCTCTTTAAGATTTTTATTCCAATTCAGAGCAAGCATTATCTATTTTACACTTACAACTCTAGTTTACAAGTAAAAACAATCAAAACTGTAGAGAAACCTATCCTGAAATCACAAATAATCATAAGCAGAAAAGGAGAGACTCTGTATTTTCTGAATCCCAAGGCAATAGTCAGTCAGGTAGTTCTATAAGCTAGAAAATATGGATAGAAGTCCAGGAATTGACATTAGAGCCATAGATACTATTAATAAATTGTTTCCCTGCCCCACCTGGTCAACCCATATTCCATTTCCCCTACCACATCTCATCTACCTTCATCTTGAAGTTCTTTTTTAATTTTATGAGAATTAATTCTGTTATTTGAAACCCTTGGAAAGTCGGAAAGTTCTCTTGATGACATAAAGTTGTGCTGCTCACCAGTTAAAACCAGATCTATCCCTGAACACTGATGAAAACAGTTTTATCACATCATTTTGTGGCTAGGGTGTGAATAGACCCATGGGTATAAGCTGAGCACACATCCCAGAATCCCATTCCATAATTAAGGAAGTTAGTTGGCTTCACAGAGTCAGCCAGCTAACATATGGCAGGTTCAGGAATGGCACCTAAGTTGCTGAAATCATTGACTTCAGAATCTCTGTGAAAATTTACTTTCTCTGTTCAGGCAAGAGTGTGCTGGGAGAATCTCTCTATTTTGCAGGAGCCTGTTGGTCTGAGGGTGGAAGTGGTAGAGCGGGGTTTAGAGGAACATTTCCTGGTGCTGACTGTGCCTTTTACTTCTTTTGAAAATAGGCTTGCAGGCCTTCCTGAGGGAGCTGCTTTGATGCCATGGTGCATTGGTCTTACTGCCCGTTTCAAAAGTGAAAAGACACTGCTTGCTTCCTCTAGCTCAACAAAGATTAGTCTACCAAACACAAGGAAATGGGGATTTGCCAATAATTATATCTGAAAGGTCTGAGTTATTAGCCAAATCCTGGTGGCTCAGACGGTAAAGTGTCTGCCTACAATGTGGGAGACCTGGGCTCGATCCCTGGGTTGGGAAGATCCCTGGAGAAGGAAATGGCAACTCACTCCAGTACTCTTGCCTGGAAAATTCCATGGTTGGAGGAGCCTGGTAGGCTTCAGTCCATGGGGTCGCAAAGAATCAGACACGACTGAGCGACTTCACTTTCTACTTTCTTTTCCTTTGCAAAAACTTGCTATCTGCTGTATACGTGGTCTAGATACCCAAGGGATAGAGGACTCTTATATCTTTGGCATGGTTGTTGTTAAAAGATAATTTTATTAAGAGTTGTAAAATCTTGACACCTATACAGCTGTAAAAATGAGCAAATGTTAAAGGTTTCCCCTAACTCATTACTGAGGAAACTGTTGAAGTATTACACAACCAGCTTCAGGGGGAATTCAAGGGGGGAAAAAAAGGACACTGTAGTTCAGAAATATTGAAATAGATGTGTAGATGCAGGCTAACTGGCCTCGTTCAAAGTGTTTGGTGGGGAAGGGGGGCATTAGGCATCCAGTGGATAGAATTTATGTCTATGGACAAGAATTATATATTTCGCACTGCTATCAGTTTTCTACAGTTTACAGAGTTGTAAAATTGCTCAGACAGAGTGAAAAATTATAATCAGATATACTGGAAGGGTGTGATCTAAACAATGCATAGTTTTCAATTCAAAGATTTTTTTTTTTTTTCCTGCACTGTGTTGGGGGAAATGGCCCAGAATTTGGTAAAGACTAACCAGTGAGCTAAAAGCCATAGGCTCCCAGCTGCCAGGTCTTGATCCTGAACTGACCAATTTACAAAAACATTTCTTGAAACTTGTTTTAGGATGTCTTCAGCCTGCCACTGAGTTCTTTTTTACCCCCTCTGTTCCTTTAAAGTGGGACAATTTGTTCACAGGACAATTGCAGTGTCAGGGCAAGGAAGCAAAAGACCTGATTTAGTCTCTTCACAGAAAAAGTCAGGGGCTAAAAAGTCACACTTTCTCATTCAATTTCTACTCCAGATACCCTTTCCCCAAAGAAAGAGAATACTCCAAGGTGCTACTCTGTTCCACACCATAAAGCCCAGTTTGTCACAGCAATTTGCTTTTTTGAATTGGTAACTTGCTTTGTCTTCCATTTGACAGATTCTCTTTTTCTTTTCTGTATATTTCATTCACTTAGATTATATGCAGGCAGGCTTGATACATACACACATTATATGCACACCTTTTAAGAATTAAATCTTCAAGTTTACCCCCAGATTATATTATCATCTATTTGATCATTCATGTTAAAGAAGAGGAGCAGAGGCTTGGTTAATTCAAAATGCTAGGTAAGACCCAAATCATGATGTTGCTTTGAAGTATATTTTTGTTCTAATGTCTGAAATCAGAAATGACTTATGGATGTAGGCATTATAGAGAAAATGTACTGGAAAGAAATGCCTAAAAACTCAAAGTATGCTCCTATCTCAACTAAGTTTGTGACCAACTGAATTCAGTTTATCTTTCAGCCTGACTTTCCAACTCTACAAAATGAGAGGTTTGAACAAAGTGATCTCTAAAGCCTCTTTAACTCTGACAATTTCAGGATATTATAGGGATTGGTTTTAAACAAACAAAAAGAGAGAGAAAAAAAAAAAAAAAAGAAGAAGAACAGAAGTGGTATGGCCCTAACAGAAGCAGAAGTTATTAAGAAGAGGTGGCAAGAATTCACAGAAGAAGTATACAAAAAAGATCTTCACGACCCAGATAATCATGATGGTGTTATCACCAACCTAGAGCCAGACATTCTGGAATGTGAAGCCAAGTGGGCCTTAGGAAGCATCACTACAAACAAAGTGAGTGGAGGTGATGGAATTCCAGTTGAGCTATTTCAAATCCTAAAAGATGATGCTATGAAAGTGCCAGCAAATTTTGAAAACTCAGCAGTGGCCACAGGACTGGAAAAGGTCAGTTTTCATTCCAATCCCTAAGAAAGGCAATCCCAAAGAATGCTCAAACTACCACACAATTGCACTCATCTCACACGCTAGTAAAGTAAAGCTCAAAATTCTCCAAGCCAGGCTTCAACAATACATGAACCATGAACTTCCAGATGTTAAACCTGGATTTAGAAAAGGCAGAGGAACCAGATATCAAATTGCCAACATCCGTTGGATCATCAAAAAAGCAAGAGAGTTCCAGAAAAATATCTACTTCTGCTTTATTGACTATGCCAAAGCCTTTGACTGTGTGGATCAAAACAAACTGTGGAAAATTCTGAAAGAGATGGGAATACCAGACCACTCCACCTGTCTCTTGAGAAATCTGTATGCAGGTCAGGAAGCAACAGTTAGAACTGGACATGGAAAACAGACTGGTTCCAAATAGGAAAAGGAGTACGTCAAGGCTGTATATTGTCACCCTACTTGTTTAACTTCTATGAAGAGTACATCCTGAGAAACGCTGGGCTGTATGAAGCACAAGCTGGAATCAAGATTGCTGGGAGAAGTATCAATAACCTCAGATATGCAGATGACACCACCCTTATGCCAGAAAGTGAAGAAGAACTTAAGAGCCTCTTGATGAATGTGAAAGAGAAGAGTGGAAAAGTTGGCTTAAAACTCAACATTCAGAAAACTAAGATCATGGCATCTGGTCCCATCACTTCATAGCAAATAGATGGAGAAACAGTGGAAACTGTGGCAGACTTTATTTTTGGGAGCTCCAAAATCACTGCAGATGGTGATTGCAGCCATGAAATTAAAAGATGCTTGCTCCTTGGAAGAAAAGTTATGACCAACCTAGACAGCATATTTAAAAGCAGAGTATTACTTTGTCAACAAAGGTCCATCTAGTCAAGGCTATGGTTTTTCCAGTGGTCATGTATGGATGTGAGAGTTGGACTATAAAGAAAACTGAGCACCGAAGAACTGATGCTTTTGACCTGTGGAGTTGGAGAAGACTCTTGAGAGTCCCTTGGACTGCAAGGAGATCCAACCAGTCCATCCTGAAGGAGATCAGTTCTGGGTGTTCATTGGAAGGACTGATGTTGAAGCTGAAACTCCAATACTTGGCCACCTGATGCAAAGAGGCAACTCATTGGAAAAGACTTTGATGCTGGGAAATTGAAGGCGGGAGGAGAAGGGGACAACAGAGGATGAGATGGCTAGATGGCATCACCGACTCAATGGACAGGAGTTTGAGTAAACTCCGGGAGTTGGCTCTGGACAGGGAGGCCTGGCATGCTGCAGTCCATGGGGAGGCAAAGAATCATAACACACTGAGTGACTGAACTGAACTGAACTGAAAGCAAAAAAGCAATCCAAACTCTAACTCAAGGGGGTGCTAGAAAGCTATTCAGTTTCTCCTCTTTAACCTCTGTTTAGCTCTCCTCTGTGACTATCCTGTTGATTGTAGATCTCTCTCATTTTCAAGTATTCACTCGCCCCTTCGTTAAGTATTATGAATGGCCACCATTTATTGTGTACTTAGTGCAGACACTCTGCATGAATTACTTCAATTGTCACAGCAATCCCATGACATAGGAACCATCGTTCCATTTTATAGATGCAGAAATGAGGCTCTTATCAGCAAATAACTTATTCAAGCCTCATAGCTGGTAAATATCAGCACTGAGATGAAAATTAGGATTGTCTACTTCAAATTCAGGGGTCTTTTTACTAAACTGTACTGCTTCCCCATATATTTATCAAATGAGTTATGTGTCAAAACTGTGAAAGGCACTATGGAGAACAAAAATTATACAAAATTCAACAAATGCCTTTAACAGTTTTAATGAAAGTGGAAAATTGATTATTCACTTGGATTTCAGGGAAAAGAAAGAAAACTATCTAGAAAGGATTAAGTGAATTAAATGTCAATAAATTTAAAAAATTAAATATTAGAAATGTAAATCATCTAAAATGGAAAACAGATATATTAAATATGAAATTTCTTATGACCCCATTTATTTACCCCTGTCCAAGTCAAAAGTTCCAGCTCTACTATAAATTGCTATGTGAATATGGGCAGATCCCGTTTCCTCTCTGGAACTTAATTTCTTCTCTTCTTAAGTCATGAGGATAACTAAATGATCTCTAGTTCCCTCTGGCTGAGGTTCCATGATTATATGGTAACATGGAACTCTTTTGCCTATATCACCTGGATTGAAGAATGGAGACTGAAGAGGATTTCACACGGGGATCTGATCCAGTTATGGGGTGAGAATTCTTGAAAGGAAATGTGTGTGTCCAGAAATGCAGCCCAGAGTACTTCTATAGCCTTTTTGTACAAAGCCTAAATTTTTCCCCCCTAAGGAGGGGAAAAGTGGTACGTTCCATAACTATGCTTTGAATGTGTCCGTGGCATCTTTTAAAATAAAACACATTTGTGTCTGAGGGAAAATGTTCAGGCAGAAAAGAGGTGTCAGAGAGGTAAAGACAGATTTAGTCAGGGCTCCTGCTGCATCTGGTGAAATGTATAGTCCAGCCAAAAGGTTAAAGCTGAGTAGCCCTAATTGCTGAGAATTCAGATTAGGCATATTCAACAGCCATAAACGCCCCAACTACCCATCACCCCGTCTGGTCCTTCACAGCAAATGGAGAGGGATGGTGAGGGCATACTGCCCTAACACAGTCTCTCCTTTCCTCAGAAAACAGCCCTCCTTTCTCCAGCATCCAGAATCCAATTTCAGGAATGAATAAACAAACTCAGGCCTGCTTCTCCAGAGGGCAATACAATAGGCCAGTCATTTATTGACTGGAAATTTAGCCTCCCTGAAAGAGACAAGATGGTCTTTTAGTATTCAAGCCTCAGTGTCTTATGCAATGAGAAGGCCAGATTCATTCTCAGTGCGGGATTAGAAACTTCCAACACGTTGATATTGTGATAGGCAGCTGAAGGGAATTCAAGCATGTCAAAGGCCCCTGTCCTTTTTCCTCCCTTCAACCTCCTTCAGTACCAAACCACAGCTAACCCAACAGTGGATGCTGGACTTTGACTTAAGGAATCCAGCACTTTTAAAACTGGTGTGGATATTAACTGAAGAGGGAAGGCAGCCTAAACTTTAGGTTCCCCAGATTGTCTTCCTTCTTCCTAACTATTGCTCTCTCTTCACCCCTATCTTTTATATCTTTTTCTTCTTCAGTCTCACAAATCTTTCCTTTGTCTTCTCACACTCTCACAAGTCCTCTTTTATTCCTCTCCCTTTCTTTTTCTTTTCTGCCTGTGCCTAAAGCTTGTCTGAACTCAGTGCCTCAACTCTGCTGACAGCCACATGGAACTAAAGAATTCACTGGCGCCTGACCTTCAGGATTTTCAGGTGTGGTCTTCATAAACTTCCTGAGATTAAAGTGAAAGTCACTAACTCATGTCCAACTCTTTGTGACCCCATGGACTATACAGTGCATGGAATTCTCCAGGCCAGAATACTGGAGTGGGTAGCCTTTCCCTTCTCCAGGGGATCTTCCCAACCCAGGGATCTAACCCAGGTCTCCTGCATTGCAGGTGGATTCTTTACCAGCTAAAGGCCCTGCCATGTACTTTTTCATTCCCTACCACATCTAGGGCTGGATGCTGAAGAAAAGGTCAACAAATCCTTTTTAGTTAAATGTAATGGGTGAATCTTCCCTCTAGGGTTCTATATATTTCTGGTAATAAAATATTTTGGCTTTTGACAGCTGACAGAATTTGACATTGACGTGAAGGCTTGGAATTTGGCCTGCTGTAGAGACCATAGATTTTTAATATTCCTATTCTATCAGTATTGAATAAGATTTGTTAACAGCCCCAAGAAGAACATCAAAGTGGTCGTTTTTATTGAAAGTAGTGGAGGAAGCAGTTGGAGGAACTTTTTTATATCACTTCTTGGCAACAGTCATTCTTCGGTTTTGCCCCTGAACAAACATCTCACTTTTTAGGCAATGATTCCAAATCATGCGAGATGTTAGCTCAGTTTTATTTCTGTTGAAATAGAAGTTTTAATACTTGAGTTCTTGAGTTGAGGTTGTGGGCTCTTTCACCCTTCCATTTATAATATGCCTTCACTGAGGCCATATAACTTGTGTGAAAACTTGTCATTATCAAGGAAATACTTCCAAAATACAACAAATCAAAATGGTTAACATTCTCAGGAAAGCCATAGTCCCAGACAGATATAATCACACATGCTAGTTCTCCCTGAGAGGAGTGTCAGTCACACCGAGTTGTGCAAGTTTTATACAAAACTAAGTTTCTCTTCCTTGCTGCTTTGAGGGAAGGAACTTGGCACAGGACTTTTTCTTAGTGTTCAGGTGTGAAGGTGCATCATCAACACACTCATTCATTTCATTCTCTTCCCAAAAAAATTTCTCTCACCTCTTAGAGAGAAAAAAGAAATATAGGCTACAGGCCAAGCATGAAAATAGATGAAGTGGACTGAGGCTTACAATGCTCTTTTTCTACCACCATTTTTTTTTTTTGGGGGGGGGGGGTTAATCACATTTTTTTTCATTTATTTTTATTAGTTGGAGGCTAATCACTTTACAGTACCGCAGTGGGTTTTGTCATACATTGACATGAATCAGCCATCGATTTACATGTCCCCATCCCGATCCCCCCTCCCACCTCACTTTCTACCCAATCCCTCTGAGTCTTCCCAGTGTACCAGGCCCGAGCACTTGTCTCATGCATCCAACCTGGGCTGGTGATCTATTTCACTATAGATAATATACATGTTTCGATGCTGTTCTCTTGAAACATCCCACCCTCGCCTTCTCCCACAGAGTCCAAAAGTCTGTTCTGTACATCTGTGTCTCTTTTTCTGTTTTGCATATACAACCAATTTTTTTTAATATTTCATTCCTTGCTAAAGATTTTTTCTTCATTGTCATGTAGTTATTTAGACCAAGAGACTTTGTAGATAAACGGGACAACCAAAAACTAAATCAGCTAGATTTCATGCAGCATGTTATGGACCTAAGAGAGAACTAACATATTTATGCATTCATAAGTCTTCACTTATGATGTTTTTCAATAATTATTCTTTGCTTTGTTTTTTCCCCAGAGATATATGATAAACACGAAGTGACCCCTGGTTATTATCTTACAGAGGCTTTCCTGGTGGCTCAGATGGTAAAGAATCTGCCTGTAATGCAGCAGACCCAGGTTCAATCCCTGGGTCAGGAAAATCCTGTGGAGAAGGGAATGGCAACCCACTCCAGTATTCTTGCCTGGAGAATCCCATGGACAGAGGAGCCTGGTGGAATAGAGTCCATGGGGTTGCAAAGAATCAGAAACGACTAAGTGACTAACACACACAGTTATTATCTTCATTGGGCTTATCTGATTGCATGCTAGTTTCTTCTTTATTTATTGATCTTCAGAGAATATGAACACAGGAGCAACTGCTTACCTTGAGTCTTGAAATTTTCAAATGAAAGGGAAAACTAATAATTTTGTTATTGAGCCAGTAACACTTTGACAGCTAGTTTGTAGGGAACTTCTAAGTAGTCAGAGCAGATGACCTATGTAATGTGGATTCAAGAGCCCTAGGAAAGCTTTTCTATACCTTCAGAGTTTCTACCACCACCTCTACCTGTTGACTAATGTTTAAAATCAAAGTGACACCTTTTATTGTTTTTCCCTTTTCTAAAACTTTGATGGCAGGTGTTTTATTTATTTTTACTTATTTTTTTTTAATTAGAGGATAATTGCTTTACAATGTTGTGTTGGTTTCTGCTGTACAAAGTGAATCAGCCATAATTAGATAGATAGATAGGTAAATAGATATAGATATAGATCTCCCCTCCCTCTCGAGCCTCCCTTCCTGCTCCCATCCTACCCATCTAGGTCATCACAGAGCATGGAGTTGAGCTCCCTATTATACAGCAACTTCCCACTAGCTATCTATTTTACATATTGTAATGTTTATGTTTCAGTGCTACTGTCTCAACTCTTCCTACCCTCTTCTTCCCCTGCTGTGTCCACAAGTCCATTCTCTGCATCTGTCTCCATTCTTTCCCTGCAAGTATGTTCTTCAGTACCATTTTTTCTAGATTCCATATATTTGTGTTAGTATTTGTTTTTCTCTTTCTGACTTACTTCACTCTGTATCAAAGTGACATCTTTTAGACTTAAAGTTTTTATTCTGTTTAAAATGTAGCATACTCATATATATACACATGCAATGAGACTTCCTAAGCTGTTCTCAGAAGTCTATACTTGAGTGCAAATGACAGATGGAAACTCGATTTTGAATTTGAGTTTAGGGGAAAAACATTTGGTGTCTGGCACATGAAAAAGTCCACAGAAAGGGTTAAATACAGGAACCAGGGTAGTACAAGAAAGAAAATGACTTTGTTTCATGATTTTGCCTCTATGTGACTCTAATAATGTTCCCAATTAGGGTAGTTTTTACTCTGTCCTTTTCTTCATTGTTTTTAGGGTTTCTGTGACAGCTCAGAAAAGAAACTACAGAGCAAAACTAAGCTCTTGCTAGAATTAAGAGTGTTTTCTGCTTTTCTTACATGCTTTTTGGTGCCTAAAGGTATATATACCAAAATAAATCAATGAATAATATTGACTGGCTTTCCTAGTTCAAAAAGAAAACATAACTGATAGTGTCTGAAAGATATATAAAAAAGAAAAATAAGCTTTCCCCTCCTTATAATCAGGGGCTACAATTTTCCCCATTAACTCCACAGCTAAGTCCCCTGACCACTTACCCCTGGTCACCACAATTCCTAAGTAAACAATTTGCTTGAGAGACCAAACAAAGGAAAGTGAGACTCTATTCAAAGGTACAAGAAAAATATTACAATGAAATGTCTTACATTCTTACTCTAATCACTATTGCTTCCTTTGGAACTGAACAAAAGAGGAGAGAACAAAGAAAAATGCCAGATGGGACCAGTAGGAAATAGAATTCAATTAAATTCAACAAAAATTACTGACCCCCTACACACTAAGATAAGGAAGACATGGTTCTTGTCCTTGGAATTAATAGTTGGAGGGGGTTAATGACAGGTGTCAATCATGTAGATAAATAACCCTAATGAAAGTTAGAACTAGAAAATTTCAATAGAAGAGAGAGAATTCAATTGCTCTGGAGTTTCCAATGAAGGTATGGTAATATCAATAGTAATAGCAGACGAAGAAGAAGAAGAAACAACAGTAACTACTAGCATCTATTGAGGTTATTATATGTGAGATGAAATACAAAGCACTTTTATATAATTTTTCTCATTTACTTTAATCCTCATGTCAGTTTGATCAATTAGGGATCATGATTATCTTCATATTCTAAGTGAACAAACTGAAAGTGGGTGATTTAGAATTTTCCCACTGTCACACAACTAGAAAGTAATAGAACAATAATTATTTCAGAACTCATGTTGATAGGAAGCATTTCACAGAAAAGATAATATTTAAGATGGTCTTTGAGGAATGGGTTTGACTTTAGAAACAAGTCAAAACAAGAAAAATTTCAGAAGCTGTAAAGTATTTATGACATATTTACGGGGTTGTAATGGTATTGTTTAGCTGCAGCAAAGCCAAATCTGTGACACTAGTGACAAAAACAGCCAAGTTAGGAGTAAGCCTGTTTAGAAGGAAAGATGATGATGAGTGTGGCTATGGACTTCTAATAACCTCACTCCTGAATCCAAGACCCATATTTCCATCTTAGTTTAGGGAGAAATTGAGAAAGAATAAACAAGAGTAAATTAAGAGCAGAATCTTAGGATGCAATCACACTGATGGAGTAGGAAGAGGAAGAGCCATGAACAACATGGATAGAAACAAAGCAGTTAGACTGGTAAGAGGAAATCAAGAGGTTTAAACTATGGTAGATGCCATGGAAGTTCAGGGTTCCAGAAGCTGCTTAGATCCTATTGTCAAATGCCATGAAAAACTGAAGAGAAACAAAACTTATAGTGAGCTAAATTGCTACCACTTTTGATCACTTCTTATGCACCAGTTACTGTGCTGAGGCTGGAGCTCCAATACTCTGGCCACTTGAAGCTAAGAGTCAACTCATTGGAAAAGACTGTGATGCTGGGAAAGACTGAAGGCAGGAGGACACAAGAGTGACAGATGATGAGAAGCTTGGATGACATCATCAACTCAATGGACATGAGCTTGAGCTGTGGGAGATAGTGAAGGACAGGGAAGCCTGGCATGCTGCAGTCCATGGAGGTCACAAAGAGTCACACAGAGCTGAGCAACTGAACAACAAAAACAATTGTGCTAAGTAAGCACTTTACAGTAATTGTCCCACTGAATCCTCAGAAACACTTGTGAGCCCAGTTCATTTCAGTTCAGTCACTCAGTCATGTCAGACTCTTTGTGACCCCATGGATTGCAGCACATCAGGCCTCCTTGTCTATCACCAACTCCTGGAGCTTACTCAAACTCATGTCTGTTGAGTCGGTGATGACATCCAAACATCTCATCCTCTGTTGTCCCCTTCTCTACTCACCTTCAATCTTTTCCAGCATCAGGGTCTTCTCAAATGAGTCAGCTCTTCATATCAGGTGGCGAAAGTATTGGAGTTTCAGCTTCAACATCAGTCCTTCCAATGAACATTCAGGACTGATTTCCTTTAGAATGGACTGGTTGGATCTCCTTGCAGTCCAAGGGACTCTCAAGAGTCTTCTCCAACACCACAGGTCAAACTCATCAATTCTCTGGCACTCAGTTTTCTTTATAGTCCAACTCTCACATCCATACATGACTACTGGAAAAACCATAGCCTTGACTAGATGGACCTTTGTTGGCAAAGTAATGTCTATACCTTTTAATATGCTGTCTAGGTTGGTCATAACTTTCCTTCCAAGGATAAGTGTCTTTTTATTTCATGGCTGCAGTCACCATCTGCAGTGATTTTGGAGCCCCCAAAAAATAAAGTCTGCCACTGTTTCCACTCTTTCTCCATCTATTTGCCATGAAGTGATGGGACCGGATGCCATGATCTTTGTTTTCCTAATGTTGAGCTTTAAGCCAACTTTTTCACTCTCTTCTTTCACATTCATCAAGAGGCTCTTTAGTTCTTCTTCACTTTCTGCCATAAGGGTGTTGTCATCTGCATATCTGAGGTTATTGATATTTCTCCCAGCAATCTTGATTCCAGCTTGTGCTTCCTCCAGCCCAGCGTTTCTCAGGATGTACTCTGCATAGAAGTTAAATAAGCATGATGACAATATACAGCCTTGACCTATTCCTATTCCTATTCCTATTTGGAACCAGTCTGTTGTTCCATGTCCAGTTCTACCTGTTGCTTCCTGACCTGCATACAGATTTCTCAAGAGGCAGGTCAGGTGTCTGGTATTCCCAACTCTTTCAGAATTTTCCACAGTTTATTGTGATCCTCTTTGTCAAAGGCTTTGGTATAGTCAATAAAGCAGAAGTAGATGCTTTTCTGGAATTTTCTTGCTTTTTCAATGTTCCAGTGGATGTTCACAATTTGATCTCTAGTTCCTCTGCTTTTTCTAAATCCAGGTTGAACATCAGGAAGTTCACAGTTCACGTATTGTTGAAGCCTGGCTTGGAGAATTTTGAGCATTAATTTACTAGTGTGTGAGATGAATGCAATTGTGAGGTAGTTTGAGCATTATTTGGCATTGCCTTTATTTGGGATTGGAATGAAAACTGACCTTTTCCAGTCCTGTGGCCACTGCTGAGTTTTCAAAATTTGCTGACATACAGAGTGCAGCACTTTCACAGCATCATCTTTTAGGATTTGAAATAGCTCAACTGGAATTCCATCACATCCACTAGCTTTGTTCATAGTGATGCTTCCTAAGGCCCACTTGACTTCACATTCCAGAATGTCTGGCTCTAGGTGAGTGATCACACATCGTGATTTTCTGGGTCATGAAGATTTTTATTGTACAGTTCTTCCATGTATTTTTGCCACCTCTTCTTAATATCTTCTGGTTCTGTTAGGTCCATACCATTTCTGTCCTTTATTGAACCCATATTTGCATGAAATGTTCCCTTGGTATCTCTAACTTTCTTGAATAGATCTCAAGTCTTTCCCCTTCTATTGTTGTCCTCTATTTCTTTGCACTTATCACTGAGGAATGCTTTCTTATCTCTCCTTGCTATGCTTTGGAACTCTGCATTCAAATGGGTATATATTTCCTTTTCTCCTTTGTTTTTCACTTCTCTTCTTTTCATAGCTATTTGTAATGCCTCCTCTGACAGCCATTTTGTTTTTTTGCATTTATTTTTCTTGGGGGTGGTCTTGTTCCCTGTCTCCTGTACAGTGTCACAAACCTCCGTCCCTAGTTCATCAGGCAGTCTGTTTATCAGATCTAGTCCCTTAAATCTATTTCTCACTTCCTCTGTATAATCGTTTGGAATTTGATTTAGGTCACACCTGAATGGTTTAGTGGTTTTCCCTACTTTCTTCAATTTAAGTCTGAACTTGTCAATAAGGAGTTCATGATTTGAGCCACGGTCAGCTCCCGGTCTTATTTTTGCTGACTGTATAGAGCGTCTCCATCTTTGGCTGCAAAGTGTATAATCAGTCTGATTTCAGTGTTGACCATCTGGTGATGTCCACAGGTAGAGTCTTCTCTTTTGTTGTTGGAAGAGGGTGTTTTCTATGACCAGTGCATTCTCCTAGCAAAACTCTATTAGCCTTTACCCTGCTTCATTCTGTACACCGAGGCCAAATTTGCCTGTTACTCCAGGTGTTTCTTGACTTCCTACTTTTGCATTCTAGTCCCCTATAATGAAAAGGATATGTTTTTTGGGTGTTAGTTCTAGAAGGTCTTGTAGGTCTTCATAGAACTGTTCAACTGCAGCTTCATCAGCATTACTGGTTGGGGCATAGGCTTGGATTACCGTGATATTGAATGGTTTGCCTTGGAAACGAACAGAGATCATTCTGTCGTTTTTGAGATTGCATCCAAGTACTGCATTTCAGACTCTTTAGTTGACTCTGATGGCTACTCCATTTCTTCTAAGGGATTCTTGCCCACAGTAGTAGACATAATGGTCATATGAGTTAAATTCACCCATTCCAGTCCATTTTAGGTCACTGATTTCTAAAATGTTGACATTCTCTCTTGCCATATCCTGTTTACTGCTGCTGCTGCTGCTGGTGCCAAATCGCTTCAGTCTTGTCCGACTCTGTGTGGCCCCATAGACGGCAGCCCACCAGGCTCTGCCATTCCTGGGATTCTCCAGGCAAGAATACGTGAGTGGGTTGCCATCTCCTTCTCCAATGCATGAAATTGAAAAGTGAAAGTGAAGTCACTCAGTCGTGTCCAACTCTTCTCGACCCCATGGACTGCAGCCTACTAGGCTCCTATGTCCATGGGATTTTCCAGGATTTTCCAGGATACTGGAGTGGGATGCCATTGCCTTCTCTGCATATCCTGTTTGATCACTTGCAATTTGCCCTGATTCATGGACCTAACATTCCAGGTTCCTATGCAATATTGCTCTTTACAGCGTCGGACCTTACTTCCATCACCAGTCACATCCACAACTGAGTGTTGTTTTTGCTTTGGCTCTGTCTCTTCATTCTTTTTGGAGTTATTTCTCCACTGATCTCCAGTAGCATATTGGGCACCTACCGACTTGGGGAGTTCATCTTTCAGTGTCCTAATTTTTTGCCTTTTCATCCTGTTCATGGGGTTCTCGAGACAGGAGTACTGAAGTGGTATGCCATTGCCTTCTCCAGTGGACCACATTTTGTCAGAACTCTCCACCATGACCCGTCCATCTTGGGTGGCCCTACATGCATGGCTCATAGTTTCACTGAGTTAGACAAGGCTGTGGTCCATGTGATTGGATTGCTTATTTTTCTGTGATTGTGGTCTTCAGTGTCTGCTCTCTGATGAAGAAGGATAAGACACTTATGGAAGCTTCCTGATGGGATAGACTGACTGAGGGGGATACTGGGTCTTGTTCTGATGGGCGGGGCCATGCTCAGTAAATCTTTAATCCAGTTTTCTGTTGATTGGTGGAGCTGTGTTCCCTCCCTGTATTTACCTGGGGCCAAACTATGGTGGAGGTAATGAAGATAATGGTGACCTCCTTCAAAACATCCCATGCATGTACTGCTACAGTCCATTCCCCCACCCTGCAGCAGGCCACCATTGACCCACACCTTCGCCAGAGACTCCTAGACACCAACAGACAAATCTGGAACAGTCTCCTGTGGGGTCACTGTTCCTTTCTCCTGGGTCCTGGTGCACAAGGTTCTGTTGTGGGCTCCAGGAGTCTATTTCCTAGTCCTGTGTAAGTTCTGGCAGTTTTATGGAAGTGCTAACTCACTTAACTTGTGAGTTAAGACCTGTTATTTACCCCCATTTTAAAGATGAGGATGCTGAATTTTAGAGAGGGCATGAAACTTGATCAGGGCCTCATAGCTCGTTAAGTGGTACAGCCTGAACATAAACACAAATCTGTTTAACGTTGAAGCCCATGTGCTTAATCTCTAAGATCTAGTGCCATTGAATTTATGGTCACCTTTCAGAGAGAGGTTTCAGCAGAATAATAAGGATAGGAATAAAATTGCAAAGATTGATAGAAAGAAGAAGGTGAGCATGATTGTGGAAAGAGTGGGTGGTAGGGCAGTGGAGGTTATAGGTATCAACTTATTCTGTCTACAATTTAGAACTGTTCACAAAGGAAGGTAGAGGGTAGCTTAAGGGAGCATAAAGGTCAAGGAAGTTTATTTTAGGATAAGGGAGGACTGAATATATTTTGGTTTAAGAGTAGTCAGTGGAGAGGAGGAAAGAGGGCATGATTTATGGAACAGGAATGTGGCAGAGAAAGGAGAGGTAAGATTAGGAGGATACGGGAAAGGTTAAATTTAGAAAGAAGAATGAAGTGTATTACATAACCAATTTTCTTCAGCTTCAACATCAGCCCTTCCAATGAACACCCAGGACTGATCTCCTTTAGGATGGACTGGTTGGATCGCCTTGCAGTCCAAGGGACTCTCAAGAGTCTTCTCCAACTCCACAGGTCAAAAGCATCAATTTTTTGGTGCTCGGCTTTCTTTATAGTCCAACTCTCACATCCATACATGACCACTGGAAGAACCATAGCCTTAACTAGACAGACCTTTGTTGGCAAAGTAATGTCTTTGCTTTTTAATATGCTATCTAGGTTGGTCATAACTTTCCTTCCAAGAAGCAAGTGTCTTTTAATTTCATGGCTGCAATCACCATCTGCAGTGATTTTGGAGCCCAAGAAAATAAAATCTGACACCGTTTCCTCATCTATTTCCCATGAAGTGATGGGACCAGGTGCCATGATCTTAGTTTTCTGAATGTTGAGCTTTAAGCCAACTTTTCCACTCTCCTCTTTCACTTTCATCAAGAGGCTATTTAGTTCCTCTTCACTTTCTGCCATAAGGGTGGTGTCATCTGCATATCTGAGGTTATTGATATTTCTCCTGGCAATCTTGATTCCAGCTTGTGCTTCTTCCAGTCCAGCATTTCTCATGATGTACTCTGCATATAAGGTAAATAAGCAGGGTGACAATATACAGACTTGGCGTGCTCCTTTTCCTATTTGGAACCAGTCTGTTGTTCCATGTCCAGTTCTAACTGTTGCTTCCTGACCTACATATAGGTTTCTCAAGAGGCAGGTCAGGTGGTCTGGTATGTCCATCTCTTTCAGAAGAGAAATTTTCTTAACTTTTTCTTTTTCTTCTCTCCTAAATCCAATCAAAATGTGACTTCCCTGCATCTGATTTAGTTAACACCTTACTTGGTTAAGTATAATAACTTATTAATTATAATTGGTATATTTGAACCTTTATATAAGTATAATTGATAGCTTATGGTGAACAATGTCAGATTCGTTATATCCGAAGAAAATTTACCTTTGGGACCAGGGACCAGGCTTGATCATTCAAGAGCTTTTATATAGCAGTGTTTATAAGTATAAAAAGGGACAGAGAAAGCTTCTGACATAGACATCAGAAGAGGATGGAGTGTGCCCCCTTGGCTAGTCTAAGGAAGGGAGTTATACACTTTTTCAGTTGGTTATTACAGTAAACCAAAAGAATCTCTTAAGGTCGTAGACCCACTCCCACAATATACATTTTAAGATAACAGGATTAGAACTAACAATAGAAAGATCTTACCAGACCCCAGTCATGTATGGATGTGAGAGTTGGACTATAAAGAAAGCTGAGCACTGAAGAATTGATGCTTTTGAACTGTGGTGTTGGAGAAGATTCTTGAGAGTCCCTTGGACTGCAAGGAAATCCAACCAGTCCATCCTAAAGGAAATCAGTCCTGAATGTTTTCACTGGAAGGACTGATGTTGAAGCTGAAACTCCAATAATTTGACCACTTGATGTGAAGAGCTGACTCATTTGAAAAGACCCTGATGCTGGGAAAGATTGAAGGTGGGAGAAGAAGGGGATGACAGAGGATGAGATGGTTGGATGGCATCACGGACTCAATGGGCATGAGTTTGAGTAAACTCTTGGAGTTGGTAATGGACAGGGAGGCTTGGCATGCTGCAGTCCATGGGGTCACAAAGAGTGGGACACAACTGAGCAACTGAACTGAACTGAACTGAACCAGACCCACTCCCATAATATACATTTTTTTTTTATTAGTTGGAGGCTAATTACTTCACAACATTTCAGTGGGTTTTGTCATATATTGATATGAATCAGCCATAGAGTTACACTCATTCCCCATAATATACATTTTAAGATGACAGAATTAGTCAGAAGATTCTCAAGAAGGAGAAACGTCCTCAAGCAGGATACATTGTTTTCATACAATCATTGGTACAGAGTTTAAGGCAAAATATATCCTTGAGCAAAATTAGTTGTTTTGTTGTGTAATCATCAGCTCTGGGCTTAAAGAAAAAAGCATTTTTCCTTTTCTCCTCCTTAAGAACTCTGGACCCCTATTTCCTCCTCCTCCTGCTTGAGAGCCCCAGAGTTCTTATCAACCTACCTAGGAATTGACTCTCTCATAATTAAATGTGAAATTAATATGAAACACTAAATGCAATTAATTAGAAATTACAAGTAATAAATAAATGAGAGGTTCCAAAGTGTTAGGTAATAACATGTTAAATATATGATAGTTGAATTTTTGTAGAAACATTGGAAATAGTGAAAAAATTCACACACACACACACACACACCTGTGATGCTCAGATACAGACCATGTTAGAGTGAACCTGGTATTCATTCAGCAGACGTTTATTGAAAGTTTGCTGTGTGCCTCACACTATGTTAGGCATTGAAGGTACAGAGATAAAAGACAGAGTTTCCAGCCCTAAAGATCTCAGCCCAGTAGAGGAGGCACAGAAATCAACACAGTATAGTGTAGCATGATGAATGCTGTGATAGAGGTAAAAACCATGAAACCCTTGAGCACTGGGTGAGGAAAAAGGGGGTGGGGTGCCAGGATGACTCCCCAAAGGAGGTGATATTTGAGATGAGTTTTGACCTTGTACTGTTGCTTTTATAGGGACCTACAGGAGGAGCCAGGCATTCCCCTTAAGGGATCAAATTACAGGCAACAGCTGCAACTCACCACCCAGGCTTCATCCTCAATGTCTGACATCAAGGTCACTGAGTAAAAAGTTTAAGGGTGATGGTATATAAAATGGCTCTAAATCTAACCTCCTCCAGCTATTGGATAGTAGGAGAAGATGAGGACCATTAATTCCAAATTACCATCTATATAGGTAGTGTTCCCTTTTCCAGGGTTGGAATAGTGAGAAAACAGAGAAAGTGGAGAGGGGCTAGAAGAAGAAAGGCAGTAACCACAATCTCACTATTAGATCTTTCGGCCTGCTAGAAGAAAGCATCCTCTCTGCATATATGCTACTTGTCTTGTTTCAGGAGTTCTTCTTGCACCTTTGTCCATATGAAAAGGGAATACCTTACCATATGTAACATAGATAGCTAGTGGGAATTTGCTGTGTGACTGAGGGAACTCAAACCAGTGCTCTATAACAACCTAGAGGGGTGGGAGAGAGGTTGAAGAGAGAGGGGACATAGGTATACCTATGGCTGATTCATATTGATGTTTGGCAGAAACCAACACAATCTTGTAGAGCAATTATCTTTCAATAAAATAAATAAACAATTATTTTTAAAAAAAAGATAAAAGGGAGTACACATATTTCACATCAGTGCAGAGACATTTAGAAATGAAAAACTACCTCTATTTCTCCTTACCTCGAAACTAGAGAGTGATTGTAGGTCAGTTTCTATTTTATCTGAACTACTTGGACCATCTGGAATAGTCACTCTAGGAAACTGAAAACTAAACTTAAATTTTATAAACAGGAAATTCTGAAATGACTCCCTCAATCTGATCAGGCACATTCCATTGCATCCTTCTATCCTGGCATGATGCTGAGCTTCTGAAGAAAATTGGAATGACAATTGTTTGGTTTTAGTATTAAATTATTTGACATTGCCCCCTATATCCATTCATCTGTAGACTCGGATAGACTATAGAGAAAACTCAGCTGGAATCAGCTCAGTTCAGTTCAGTTCAATCACTCAGTCATGTCCCACTCTTTGCGACCCCATGAATCACAGCACGCCAGGCCTCCCTGTCCATCACCAACTCCCGGAGTTTACTCAAACTCATGCCCATTGAGTCGGTGATGCCATCCAGCCATCTCATCCTCTGTCGTCCCCTTCTCCTCCTGCCCCCAATCCCTCCCAGCATCAGGGTCTTTGCCAATAAGTCAACTCTTCACATTCCCATCTCTTTCAGAATTTTCCACAGTTTTTTGTGATCCACACAGTCAAAGGCTTTGGCTTAGTCAATAAAGCAGAAATAGATGTTTTTCTGGAACTCTCTTGCTTTTTTGATGATCCAGCAGATGTTGGCAATTTGATCTCTGGTTCCTCTGCCTTTTCTAAAACCAGCTTGAACATCTGGAAGTTCTCGGTTCACATATTGCTGAAGCCTGGCTTGGAGAATTTTGAGCATTACTTTACTAGTGTGTGAGATGAGTGCAATTGTGTGGTAGTTTGAGCATTATTTGGCATTGCCTTTCTTTGGGATTGGAATGAAAACTGACCTTTTCCAGTCCTGTGGCCACTGCTGAGTTTTCAAAATTTGCTGGCATATTGAGTGCAGCACTTTTACAGCATCATCTTTCAGGATTTGAAATAGCTCAACTGGAATTCCATCACATCCACTAGCTTTGTTCGTAGTGATGCCTTCTAAGGCCCACTTGACTTCACATTCCAGGATGTCTGGCTCTAGGTGAGTGTCCACACCATCGTGATTATCTGAGTTGTGAAGATCTTTATTGTACAGTTCTTCTGTGTATTCTTGCCACCTCTTCTTAATATCTTCTGCTTCTGTTAGGTCCATACCATTTCTGTCCTTTATTGAGCCCATCTTTGCATGAAATTTTCCCTTGGTATCTCGAATTTTTTTGAAGGGATCTCTAGTCTTTCCCATTCTGTTGTTTTCCACTATTTCTTTGCAATGATCCCTGAGGAAGGCTTTCTTATCTCTCCTGGCTATTCTTTGGAACTCTGCATTCAAATGGGAATATCTTTCCTTTTCTCCTTTGTTTTATGCTTCTCTTCTTTTCCCAGCTATTTGTAAAGCCTCCTCAGACAGCCATTTTGATTTTTTTTGCATTTCTTTTCCATGGGGATGGTCTTGTTCCCTGTCTCCTGTACAGTGTCATGAACCTCCGTACAGCTGGAATAGTTTTCCTTTTAAACTTGCCTCTCATTTCCCTTCTCTTGACAAAAGGTAATATCCATAAATTAAAGCAGGAAAGACTATAGTTAGACATAAGGAAGACTATCAGGTAAATAAAATAATGGGTTTGACAGTACTGGAAGATATTATAGATTCTGTACTCCTGAGGATTCTTGGAAGGCTCTTGGTTTTGTTTTATTTTGTTTTAATTGTTAATGTGATTTTGCTATTCTCCCTCTTTTCATGAAGGTGTTGTTGTTGTTTTAATATATTGGCTGTGCTGGGTCTTTGTTGTTGCACAAGCTTTCTCTAGTTGCAGAGACTGGGGCTATTCTTTAGTTGTGGTGCATCAGTTTTTCATTGCAGTGACTTCTCTTGTTGCGGAGTTCAGGTTCTAGGCTTGTGGGCTTACCTAGTTGTGGTGCATGGGGCCTAGTTGCCTGGCAGCATATGGAATCTTTCCAGACCAGGGATAGAATCCATGTCCCCCACACTGGCAGGAAAATTCTTTACCACTGAGCCACCAGAGAAGTCTGGTGAAGGAATTTTTAATATAAGAAAATGTATTCAAAGACAATTTGAAGTGGCAGGGAGACAGCCATATATCCTGAGTGGTTTGCCAGTCTGAAGGGGTAAGAAGGAGATCTTTCCCCCTGAAAATTATAAGATTCTGCTGTATCATCCTCAAGTAACCTACAGATTCATTAGCCCTGCAACACTGACAATATTATCTTTTTTTTTTTTTTTTTTGACAATATTATCTTATACCTGGGAAAGTTTCCTGCTTTAAAAGCCCCTTTCATGGTATGGAAGAAGCATTATTTTATTTTATTTTATTTTTGTATTTTAAGTTAATTATTTATTTGTATTTATTTTTTTATTTATTTTTATTAGTTGGAGGTTAATTACTTTACAATATTGTAGTGGTTTTTGCCATACATTGACATGAATCAGCCATGGATTTACATGTGTTCCCCATCCTGATCCCCCCTCCCAACTCCCTCCCCATCGCATAATTTTAATCAATACAAAAGCATTTGAAATGAACCATGGCTTCAAATTTGATCTCTTCAAGGGAAAAAGAAGAAAGCAATGTAATTCTAAATAATTAAAATTTTGGAAGAAATTGAATTGCAATTGAGTTAAATCTTATTAAAAATAAAATATTTCAGTTTTGGTATCAGGGATTTTGTGCATAGTGGGCACTGCCTATGGTGCTGGGTCGAAATTCTTTTGAACAGATTGTGTGTGTGTGTGAAAACATTATTTTTTAAATTAATTAATTTATTTTAATTGGAAGCTGGTTATTTTATAATATTGTGGTGGGTTTTGCCATACATTGATATGAATAAGCCACGGAGGTACACAGCTTTTTAATTCATATCCTGGGATCCCCCTGATCTGGCTCAGGCTTTTATGTTGACCTAGTTTATATTTTTACTTTATTCTTTGTCCAGAAATATTCAGAAGTAATGCTGCATGGAAAAGTGATAAAGAAGAAAATTATATTACTGACCAAATCACTATTTCATTTCTAAACATGAATTAGTACATAGAATGCTTAATATTTAGTCTTAGAGGAAAACTAAGTAGGAACACAAGTTCTGTTTGGGGAGGTTTATTTTTCTTTCTCTTATATGTTTTCCCAGTTAGTATTATATTCAGTTTAGTATAAATTTTGTCAGATTTGTGCTTAGGAGAAAAGTCAGTAATTATTGCAAATGGTAAATCACATTGGATATATCCATACTATATCAGTTTACAATTTCAAAATACTTCTTTTTAAATAGATCTAATATCATGATTATAATCTTATTAATCTCCCATAAGGACCATCAGGAGCTTACTGCATTGCATGGAACACAGCCTACCATAACTCTCCATTGGGCATTTTCCATACATAGCCAAGTTAAATCCTTTCTCTTGTGAAATCCCATACAGGAAAGATATGAACATTTGTGTAGCACTCAGAATGTCACCATTAAGATACTGAAAATAGACATTCTAAAAGGGTAACAGAAGATCTAAATACATCTGAAAGCAGTGGAGCTCTGTTCTTGGAATTAAAGACAATATCTAATAGAACTAGAGAGTCTTTAAAAAGCGTGAACCCCCATAGAAAACTAGAATTATTTTCTCTTCCTATACAAGGGTTTTCTGTTTTACATTTTATCTTCATACCAATAATCATCACTGCTCATCTTTATCATAGAAAATCCAGTCCAAGCTCCATTTTTCCAACTAAAATCTCCTAGTCCTTTATTCCCATCTCTCCCTTGGGTTCTCTCTCCTAAATACACACCAAAAAAAGAGAAACAGAGAAAAAAAAGAGAAAAAACCCACAGACTCACACACAAAAAAAGCCATGAGCTTAAAGTACCCATGATATGAAGCCCATTGGCAGAAGTGACATCTACCATATGGCATTCTATTTTTCATGGTCTTCTGTGGAGTCATTGGTTTCTCATTACAGCCATTCAAGTCATGTCAAACTCAGAGTCTGCCCTTTACCATCATTTATATCTGCTAAAGCTCCAAAGAGAATCTGTGAAAAGCCACAACCATCTCTATCTATCTGTATCTATTATGTTTTATTACATTTGCCTGAAGACTATAGGAATTACTTACATTTTGTGAAATAAGTGGGAGGAGCTATTAGTACTTGTTACTGTTGATATAACTAATGTCTAAATTCATTCAGATTTATGTTAGGGATTTAAATTAAGGCCAATAACTAACTTGAAAACATGAATTTGCAGAAAACTTTTAGTGGCCTAGCTGCTCAGGAATGCCTTATACCAACATGGAGCAGTTGCAGACTTACTTGCAAGACACCTCCCCAGGTCCCTCTACCTCTCTGTATCAGCCACAAAAGGAATCCTCTTGCTATTTTAGTCTATTTTATCTTGTGCAGTAACTACAAAAAATGTTGCAACAGGCTCAGAATACCCACATCAACTGAGGATCCAAGAGGATCATATCAGCCAGATTTTTGTCTTAGGAGAATAAAATGCTAATAGTGTTTACTTTCATTATGCACAGATGTGACCAAACAGACTAGGGTGGACTAACAAACTATTTGCCTAAAAGCAGCAAACCATTACCAAAGTTCTAAAAAATAACGTAAGGATTGGTCATAAAGGTACACAAAGCTTTTTCAGTAAAAAAAATAATAATAATAATAAGACAGCCAAACAGGTTTGATCATTTGTGTTTCTTCCCCTCCCTTAAAACGTAGCTCTTGTGCTTCCCAACTAATCTGTTAATGGCTGGAAGTGATTTACAGGTGCAGCAATGCCCTGTTCCTTACAAATGAAATTGATGGCTGAGTAAATACAGTATTGAAAATAGATGGTAAACTCATGAAAATTAAGCACAAAGTTACTAGACTTAAGCTCTAAATACTTAAGATGGGAGAACTCTAGGCTAACAACTCAAGTTCTGTAAATTATCCTACTTTTAAGATTTGAGGCCTTTGGGAAAGATTTTCTTGATTTAATGAATCCTTAATTTGCCCTTTGAAACTTGTTTTGCTAGTAAGATAATGAGATCCAACAATTTGTTTTAAAATAAACTCCTTAAGTTCTTTGTTCACTCATAGTTTCAGCAAGCATTTACTGAACACATACTCTATGCCAGGCAGTCCACTAGGTAGGGGATATAGAGATGAATAAGATGCAGCCTTTTACTGAGGAGCTCACAAGCTAGTTTGTGTGTGTGTGTGTGTGTGTGTGTGTGTGTGTGTGTGTGTGCACGCATGCACGCGCGCTCATGCATGCTCAGTCATGTCCAACTCTTTGTGACCCATGGACTACAGCCCTAGGCTCCTCTGTCCATGTAACTTTCTTGGCAAGATTATTGGAGTGGGTTGCCATTTCCCACTCCATTATGTTTGTTTCTGTGCCTATAATTGATATTTAGAAAGGTATGCCTCTGTTTTCACTTTCTGATTCTTTCTGTGTATTCTTCCTTCTTTAATGCAACAATGTTTCTTCAAGCTTCTTATTTCCTCATAGCATTCCCTGAGAGCCTAGGGATCCCTACAAGGGAATAAAGGCAGGATGCAGGATTCATGGTAATGTTTCTATCCTACCTGGTTCCCCACATTCTGGATCACTTTCTTCTTCAAACTCAGAGTCTTGCCTTCACTTCCTACCAGCCCAGCCACATTTACCAATCTTGCATTTCATGCCCTCAGAATGCTGCTAGGTTGTTGGCTAATCTGAAGAAATTAGATTGTGCTCAGGTGTAAATCGACTTCCCTTGTGGCTCAGCTGATAAAGAATCTGCCTGGAATATGGGGGACCTGGGTTTGATCCCTGGGATAGGAAGATCCTCTGGATAAGGGAAAAGTTACCCATTCCAGTATTCTGGCCTGGAGAATTCCATGGACTGTATACCCCATGGGGTTGCAAAGAGTTGGACACAACTGAGCGACTTTCACTTTTAGATGTAAATGATCAATTCTAGATTTATGTGCCATACTCCCCTAGTAATGTATTTGCTTTTTAACAGATATCCTCCCCCACAAAAGAGAATTACAGTGTAATGGTGGAATAGCAGAAAAGGCATTAAACGTCAACTTAGCCCCTTCAGTTCCTTAAAAACCATCACTTAAACACCATTACTCACATATATTCCAGTTTCATTTAAAACCCTGTTTTTGAAATTTTAGTCCTAACTGTACTCCCCTGCCCCAGACCCACCACACCCAACCAATGTCTGATTCCTGATCTCCATTATTCAGTTTTTCAATTTATTGCTTTTTATTTTCCAGCAATAAAGTTGCTTCATTGGCAGTCCACCTTCAGGGCATCCACAAAGGATGCCTGCCCTCTTCACTTGCCTATTAAGCAACCAACTAGTCCTAGATGATGAGATGTGGAATTGACCCCAGAAGGTCATTTAATTGGGTACTTTCTTTATTAGATAAGAAAACCAAAGCTTGGAGTAGGGATAGGACTGACCCAAGTTCACATAACTATTCATAGTTGATTTTGGCGAGAACCCAGGTCTCCTGACACCTAGGCTAGTTTTCTTTCCACTGTATCACAACCGCCTCTGTGGGCATGCTGCCATCACCCGCTCTGCTTGAAACACAATCCCCTTTTACACCTTAGAATTAATCATCTTGACTGACAAGGCTCTGTCCCCTCTAATTCCCCTTTGGGTCTTTAAATGCCTGAGCATGCCACCAAATAAAACTTTTGGATTTTTTTAACTGCCTTTTCAATGGAGAAATATTCCTCTATGCCAGGTCCCATCTCCTATCCTGGCAAGAATTCCAAACAATCAGGCGTGACTAGCATGGGCCCCATAGGGTTGGGTAAGTGGCAAGACAGTCTCTTGCCCACACCTGCAGGTGCTTGTGATGTTCATGGTGTGTACAAAGATGAAAGTTGAAAATGTATAGAGAGTTGATGTAAATAAACCTGGGAAATAAGTATAAATAGATTATCAGAGCAAGGAAGACCTAACTCACTCATTAGTAGCCAGAGAATAGGGCCATTCAAGTCTAAGAGTCAGGAAATAGGAGATCTTATTGAAAGGGGCAAGTAGAAAAGTGAGAGGATAAAGACCTGAGGTAGAGGGCTGGTGCCTACCCCTAGGCTTCTGCATGGTCCCTTTAGCATAGTACAGAAACAGGCCCAATCTATGTAAAGACAGAAACAACACCACAGACTGATCAAAAAGAGTTCAAATGTGTGCTCTCCCTCTGTCATGCTTCTGGCTTTTTGTTTCTTTGCAAGAAAAGTGGATTCAAGTTCTTGGTCCCAGAATTCTACCTACTCCAGGCCAGAAAAAGTTTCTCAGCTGGACAAACTTTTACAGAGTGTCAGCACCAAGGCAAGCTCCTTTTCAGCAATGTCCATCTGCCACCTTTCATGTCCAGTCAGACTTTGGCATCTTGGCTGAAACTGCTCAAGAGGGTGCCATTTGTGCTGGTGATTTGATCCCATCCAGCAGTAACACTTTCTGAGGATGACCTATCTGGCTCATATTGACAGTGTTCTCCTATGGTACAGTAATAGATTCAAGCAAGCTTTTCCACTATACTTCTTGTTCAGAAACAAGTTCTTAGCTTAATGCCTGAGTTTTTAGCACTTCTTTTCCAGGCAGCCCTGCAGCAAGTTCCACATCCTTTATTCTCATAAAGCAATGACAGATTTCTCTCCTAAACATCAAACCGTGCTCCATTTTCTTCTTTCTTTGACTGTGTGACTGAAGTTTGCCACATCCTCAGGAAGCTTTGCCTGAAAGACCCAGCCTAGTCTCCAACCTCCCATAATGATTCCCTTCTCTCAATACACTTTTGTCATTTTTTGGAATCCTGGATTGCTTTTGTGTGTTTATCTTGAGAGTTTGAGTGTACTTTCTTTAATTGGATGACAAAATTTGTGGTCTTTGACAGGAGGGAACATGTCTAAGCTTAGCTAAGGACCCAAAGTCTCAAATACAACATAATAAAAATAGTTTTGATTGTCTAAATAGTCTTGATAGGTGAGGAAGGTAGTGCAGTATAGAGGGTAAATACATCCGACAGAACTGGGTTCCCATTTGAGCTCTGCCATTTATTGGCTGTGTGATATTCCACAAGGTAATTAATATCTTTGCAGGCTTAGTTTTCTCCATCAGAAAATGGGAATATATTAGTGTCTATTTCACAGGGTTGTATTAAAATAATTATTGAGATAACTCAAATAAAGTGCTTGGCAGAGAGCCTAGCCTATGAGTGTTCAATACATGGCCACTAATACTGCACTTGGTGTTTATTCAGGCTAATTGCCTGAACAACTGAATCCCTGTGTCTGTAGTCAGTGGCACAGGTAATCTGCAGCCTAGGCCTACTCCATCAACCCCAGGATCCTTATCACAGATGCGTCACAATCTCTAGCATAAGTTCATCTTTTCTTTTTTCCTTTCCCTCTCCTGTCTAGTTCTCTCTCTTGCCCTTTTTAATTCAACACTCCAAGACACCTTACTTCTTTCTCACTCCCACTTTTTCTTCCCAGCCTGTCCATGACATAGACTTGATTTCATCCTGGGTATCCAAGAGCTTTCCTACACTCTCTCTCTTGCTTTAATGGTGACCCTGGGGTGAGGAAAGCTCTTCTATGAATTCAGAGCTGCTTAGCACTCCAGAGTGAAAGCACGACTATATCATATGAAGTTGAAATTAGACCACAGCTATTTCTGGAAGGGTGAGTGTGCATATGCAGTTGTCCGTCCAGGTTTGTGTGCATTGGTTTATCAGTGATTTTGTGAGGCTTTGTCCAACCGTTCAAATCTTGAGGCTTTGCATCCTGTGAAGAGGGGCTAGATTAGGAAAGGCAAAGAATTATAATTATGCTCTTATTCTTAATGATTGTAATCATAATTAGCAGTATTTGTCAGCTTTGCTTTTCATGGCTATTCATTTTAAGATCCATTTAAGGACATTATCATCTCATTTTTGCAAAGGGTCATCAAATCATTTTTAGTCTTTTGCAAGAGGGCAGACTGCAACTGGCCAAGTCATGTTCACTTCATATCAATCACTAAGCACCTAATTTGTACCTAACCAGGTCCTGTGACAGGCACAGAAATGAGTGAGACAAAACCCCTATCCTCAAAAGATCTTGGTTAGTAAAATATGGATAACAATGGACTTTATAGTTAGTAAAAATGTACTTTCACAATTAGGTCAAAGGCCTCTAACAGACTCCTGAATCTAGCCCACTCAATCTTCCCATTACAACAGTGAAAATGTGCCTCTCAGGGAATGTAATTGACAGATAACCTCAGTTGCCTGTGCTCTGAATCTACCAGTGTTGGGAACCACATCTCCCTCAGGCTGCCCCAGCCAGTGACTGAGCATGGCAAGGACACTACAGCAGACCTGTTCTAAGAGACGCAGAACTCCTCAGATGGATGGCTTCAGCTTAAAGATTCCCCATTGGCTTTGCTGAAACTTTCTTAGAATTACTCTGTAATTTTAAATTCTTATTAACTAACCCTCCTTCCTCCCCTCCCTCCTCCACAAGGGTCAGAACTAGATCCCAGTCTATTGACCCTCCCAGCCTTCTTTATCTTCTATTCTTCCTCTCAGGTCACTCCCTCCCCCACTGAAGCTCTGGCATGTCTCATCCTGCCATGGTATCTACTTCTCAGAGGATCTGAACCACCCTATCCCACAGCTCTGTCAGCTGACTTTATAAGTGGCTAGGTCACAAGCTATACCGAATGAACATTCTCGTGCTTCAGCAGCATAGCATAAAAGAAAAAGAACATAAACTTTTTTTCACTTCATTTATTGGACCCTGTTGCCATATCTATGAAATAGGGCTCATAATACTACCTTGCACTGTTGTTGGGGAGAATCATGAACACAGAATCCTTGTCATGTGGTAAACACTGAATACCTTCATTCATATTAACGAGAAAACTTTCCTACTAATGATAGATCTTATGTGGCAGCTTTGTAAATGAATGACAACCCTTTCCTATTGTTGTTGTTTACTCGCTAAGTCATGTTCAACTCTTTGAGACCCCATGGACTGCAGTGTGGCAGGCTTCTCTGTCTTTCACTATCTCCTGGAGTTTGTTCAAACTCAAGTTCATTTAGTGATGCTATCAAACCATCTCATCCTTTGCTGCTCACTTCTCCTCCTGCCTTCAATCTTTTCCAGCATCAGGGTCCTTTCCAATGAGGTGGCTCTTCACATCAGATGGCCAAAGTATTGGAGCTTCAGCCTCAGCATCAGTCCTTCCAATGAATACTCAGGGTTGATTTCCTTTAGGATTGACTGGTTTGGTCTCCTTGCAGTATGAGGGACTCTCAGAGTATTTTTCATTAAGAAAAAAATAACTAGTCTTCAACGGAGAATCTGAAATTTTTCTGGTGTTCAGGATTGTACTCTTTGGGTTTTTCTAGCAGATATGGAGAGAGGTGGAAAATGTCTAGTATGGGAGGGTCTGGGCTTGTGGAAACTGCCTATGACCTAAAATGCTGGGAACTTGTTCTGATTACTTCATGGAGGTTACCTCAGGCTGGGAGGGAACAAGAAAAGAACAAAAAGTTAAAAAAAGAAATGAAAAGCAAGAAAGTGAATTCAAGTTCTAAGATGTAAATTGATAATCAGATGTGCAGGTATGGATGTTTAACTATCCTCAACAATTTCACCAGGTCTGTGATACTTCAGGGAATATGTAAAGCAGTGAAAAGCTCTCTGCAGAAAGAAAGGAGGAAGAGAAAGGGCAAATTCTGACCCCCTCAGGATTGCATCTCTCCAACCTTGTAGTATTTGCTGGACTGAGGGTAAAGCTGTTAGGTGTTTAACATATATGGCACCTTGATATTAGGGTATTCTGTTTCCCAAGCCAACAAAATACAACTGTGATCATTCCTTTGGCAAAAGGCATGGGCAAGCTGATTACCAAGTTCCTGTACTTGCCTGAATGTGGAGAACTCCTGTGAATTCTGGGAAAGGGTCAGGGAAAACCTAACAGGGTGAGGCTTACAGTGCAATCAATCCCCAAGTATGCATGGTCTCAGTGCTTCAGGCTCAGTTGCTTCAGGCGTGACTCTTTGCAACCCCATAGACTGTAGCCCACCAGGCTCCTCTGTCTGTGGGATTCTCCAGGCAAGAATATTGGAATGGGTTCCTATACCCTCCTCCAGGGGATCTTCCCAACCCAGGGATCAAACCCATGTCTCATGACTCCTGCATTGGCAGGCAAGTTCTTTACCACCTGGAAAGCCCAAAGTGTTAGTTGCTCAGTGGTGTCTGACTCTTTGTGACCCTGTGGACTGCAGCCTGCCAGGCTTCTCTGTCCAGGATATTCTCCAAGTTAAAAATGAGTGGGTTGCCATGCCCTACTCCAGGGGATTTTCCTGACCCAGGGATTGAACCTGCATCTCCCATGTCTCCTGCATTGCATATGTATTCTTTACTGTCTGAGCCACCAGGGAAGCCCTAGGCTGAAGGCAAAACAGAATACAGTACACCTAGTAGCAGTGGTGGGTGAGAAAAGTCAGTAGGTTATTGAAATAAAGCTAGGATTAAAGCCTTCACATTTCAAAAGTATCATTTTTCTGAGTTACTGGTAGATGATAGTTACAACTGACAGATCCAATACGCAACTGAGGGTAGCATTCATTTTTAGCTCTCTGCTTTCCACCCTTTTTTTTGTTTCCAATTTAAAAAAAATTTATCAAGATTTAGGCAATAGATTTCCACAATGGGGTGGCCTCTATCCACTTGCATTAGTCTGCCAATAATATTTACTGAGGGCCCAATTCTGTTTCCCAGAATTCCTTAATTGAACTGATTCCTCTACCAAGCATCAGTCATGCAATGAGACAAAGAGAGAGGATTCTAGTAATGACCGTAAGGCAATAAAGGATCCTAATGAGCCATTTAAATTGTCAAGTAAAGATTAAATTAAATGATGTTTTCTATGGTTTTCATAGTTAGTCTATTTGGTCCCTTTCCAATTCCTTGATAAAATGATCAGTGGTTCTGGCATAGTGTCTCTGAATGACTCTCAGTTAACCAGAGTCTTTGATTAACCAGAGTGACTCATGTTGCTTCCAGTACTAAATTACAGTCATTAGGAACTTGAGAACATATTAGCCAGGCTTAAATCACTACATAGGTAACTTCCCAACAAATACTTGAGTTGAGTGTATACAACTGTAGCCAAAAACTAAAAAGAGAGGTATCAGCCAAACTTGGGGGGATATAGGAAATCTGCCTGAGGGTAGAAATGGAAGTATTCAAGGAATTTGGCAGTGCAGCTTGGCCCTTTGTGAACTCCAGAGGAGCATTTCTCTCATCTCATAGGGAAAAGGGCATATGCTCCTTCTGTAATTTTCCACAAGGCCAGAGATCAGAGAACAGGCAGCAGAAAGTACACGGCCTTTAGGGGTAGAAATTGGCACTATCTTCCCATGGAGATAAGGAAAGATATCTTGAGTCTTCTCAGGCCTTCCCATCCTTCAAATACAAAGGAGGAGGAGGAGAGAGAGCAGGGACAAGCATGCAGAACCTTGGTAGAGAAGCAACATCCTGGGTAAGGCAGACTATGACATAGGGTCCTGACTGCAACAACAGCCATCCTCCCTTAGTGGTGTAAGTCAGAAGACTAAGCCAGGATTTCTTTTTTTTTTAATTTTAATAATTTTTTTAAATTAATTATTTATTTTTGGCTGTGCTGAGTCTTCATTGCTGTGCAGGCTTTTCTCTTGTTGAGGAGCATGGGCTCTAGGGCACAGTCTCAGTAGCTTTGGTGCATGGGTTTAGTTGCTCCGCGGCATGTGGGATCTTTCAGAACCAGGGATAGAATCCATGTCTCCTGCATTCGCAGGCAAATTTTTTACTACTGAGCCCCAGGGACACCCTAAGCCAGGATTTATTAACTTCACACACTTTTGACGTATTGGGCTCAGTATTTCTTTGCTGTGGGGGGCCATATTGTACACTGGAGGATGTTGAGCAGCATCTTCAACCTCGATCTCCTGGATCCCAGTAGCCCCAGCACTTCCAGTTGTGACAACCAAAAACAACTCCAGACTGCCAAATATCCCCTTAGAGGCAAAATTCCCCCCCTAGTTGAGAGTCACTGGTTTATAGTATCATTTTGAGGGGTACCTCATGGTGATGGAGGGCATTGTCACTCACAGGATGGCTGAGTTCCAGCTATTATTCTATTAGGGGATAAGGCCAGAGTTCCTTATATATTTTTGTTAGTTTGTGACCAGTGTTATTGGGACTCAAATTCAAATTTTACTAAGTCAAACTGATGGGGCATGGAGAAAATGCCTCCTATTAGTTGAAAAATAGGACATTTCCCCCAAATCTTCTCTTTATAAAAATAAAAACACTGTACGGCCTTTAAAGAAATAACATTTTACCCTGAATTCAGGGTAACCTTTGCCAACCTTGCCAACCTCTTCTCTAAACAGCAGCACATTTCTACATTCACTTGGTACAGATTACGAATTTCCAAGGTTGTCTGTGCCCACATAACAGAATAAAGCAAAAATCTCACCTGAAATCAGGTTACAATCTTAACCTCTTTAGTATGTATCATCCCTAAATTCTAGCAGGGGCTCAGGGGCCCAGCTTCCAAGTAAAGAGACAAATCACCAAGATTTTTAAATGGCATAATATATGATTAGGTTGGTAAATTATATTGCCTTAGAAACAATTTCTAAAACTTCCATGTGAATTGCAGGTGTGAGGTAGCAGTTCATAGTTGTATTACTATATTTTATGGGTCAAATGCTTCTAAAATTGGTTATGTATCAACCCTCTGACAGTACTTTTCCCTTAGGTTTTGGGAAAGTATTATTTTATCATTTGAAGGTCTGAAGAATTTTTCCTCTGTCATTAGCTCTACGGGGTTACTAAGGAAAAATAGGAAAGGTGGGTTCAGAGTTCAGGAGCATAACCCTTGCCTGAGGCTATGTGAGTTAGTAAAACTCCTTATGTCTGTGACACTTTGAGTAATTTTTCCTTTTATGTAACTACACAATTTACCCATGAAGACAGTGCGATTGGGGAGGAAAGGTTGATATCTGTCCACAGCAGAAATAATTTTTCTGCACAGTTCAATGCCTTAGAGAAATACTGTTTTTTAGATTAAGTAAGATTTTCCACTGGCATTTGTCGTCGAGAAAAGGAAAAGAGGCTAATTTTTAAAATATTCTTGGCCTAAGGAGCAGAGGCGGATATATGCTCTTTTTTTATTTTTCAAAGTTAGAGCTTTAATTGTATGATTATTTGGCATGAAAGACAGCAAGATTGTTTTTCTTATTATAAAGCCATCCCAGAGCATAGATAATAAACAGCAGGAAAATAAACTGAAGAAGAAAACCAAGGGGAATTGAGATTGTTCAGCTCATAGAAAAGCTGGCTAAGAGGTGATTTAGTAATTATCTTCTAGGATCTGAAGGGCAGTCATTAGGACCAGATGCTTTCCATCTGCAGTGAGGGTGGAGCCAAAGGAAATGACACTATAGCATGAGAAAGAATTTACTGGCAGTGAAGGCTGTCAAACAGAATACATTACTGTGGAGGTCATGGAACTACCTCTGGGTTCTTTTACATTTTGATTTCAAGCAGCATAGTTCTCCCTTGTCTGAGATTATTGAGGTAAGGTTTTACTTGAAGATCAGGGGAATGGAAAAAATGATATTTCAAGATTTTTCTTAAGTTCTATGATTCTATGAACTCTGTATCTTTTTTATTTTTTTGCACCATGTCCCCTAAGGTGTTGGTTTTACAATGTGCTTTTGCATTATATTTTCTCTTTATGAAGTTACAATTTCTCAGTTATTCCCAGTTAAAATAGTTTATTATGTAACTTTTATACTCTTTTGTATTATTGAAAAGTATGACTCTGCCTCACTGCTCTTCCTCTCTTTTTTAAATTTCTTTTCTTTTCTTAAATTTCTTTGCTAATTCTCTGACTTTTTACATGTGTGTTCACTCTCTTTTTTTTTTCTCTTGTGCTATTTTTTAAATTTATTTTTAAGTGGAGGATTATTGCTTTACAATATTGTGTTGGTTTCTGCCATACATCAACATGAATCAGCCATAGGTATACATATGCCCCCTCCCTCTTGAACCTCCCTTTCACCTCCCACCCCATCCCACCCCCTCACAGCACTATTTACAATAGCTAGGACATGGCAGTAACCTAGATGTCCATCGACAGATGAATGGATAAAGAAGTTGTGGTACATATATAATGGAATATTACTCAGCCATCAAAAGGAATACATTTGAGTCTGTCCTCATGAAATGGATGAACCTAGAGCCTAATATACAGACTGAATTAAGTCAGAAAGAGACAAATGAATATCATATATTATTATGTATGTATGGAATCTAGAAAGACGGTACTGATGAACCTATTTGTAGGACAGCAACAGAGATACAGACATAGAGATCAGACTTGTGTGTTCACTCTCTTGAGAAGAGCTCTGAAAAGCATGTGCTGGCTTTGCACATCATTTAACACATTGAGTGTTTGAGGTCAAATTAATAGCTAATTATTGTTTTTATAATTTCAGTATATGATGCAATATTAGAGAATATAATCTCATACAATAATAATCAGGATAATCCACTATCTTTTTGCTTGGCCATCAATGAGTATTTGTCTTTGGAGCCATGTCTGCTGTTTCCACTTCAAAAAAAATAATTTAGTTCAATCATTCTAAGATGGGATAAGAGGCTAGAGTTAGAGAAACTGTCAATCCACTTAATAGTCAACTTTAGATAAAAAGATAAAAATTTTTATTTGATTGCCTGAATCTTTCTTTGTACTAGGTTGTGTTGGGGAAATGTAGGCACATGGTTTTGCAATCTTAGTGAAAAGATCTCAAAATCCAATAGATTGCAATGAGAACCTTTCAAATATCAATGCTTCCTCATTGCCTATCGTAATGTATGTCTTAATGCATCAACTTGATACTCAAAGTCCTCCTCAATCTTGACATAGGTCCTCTCTTTTACCTATTTACATCTTACCATGCTTATCCTAAAGTTTACTATTTTCTTAGCTGCTTTTTACCACGTAAAAACTACTAGCCTCTCCATCTAAATATTAATAGTTCTCCTTTTCCTTATCTTTCTCCCATTACCATCATTGTCATCATAGGTACTATTTGTTGATTGTTAACCGTGTTTAAGACACTGTGTTAAAGCTTCAAATTTATCATCCTGCTTAGTATTTACAAAAACCCTACAAGGTAGATATTATTGTTTAGAGCTCATTTCTAAAAATGCCTCTTCTAAGGGACCTCCTTTAATGAATTGAACCATAATAATGCCCCTGTCTCTGAAATTACACTAATTATCTTTACCATTTATTGAGGAACTAAATCTGATTTAACAGTTTCACTTGTAAATATTGTTGTTGTTCAGTCGCTAAGTCGTGTTTTTTTCCAACCACATGAACTGCAGCACGCCAGGCTTCCCTACCTTTATTATCTCATGGAATTTGCTCAAATCCATGATCACTGAATCAGTGATGCTATTCAACCATTTCATTTTTTGCCACCCTCTTCTCCTCCCATCTTCAATCTTTCCCAGCATCAGGGTCTTTTCCAGTGAGTCAGCTCTTCACATCAGGTGGTCAAAGTATTGGAATTTCAGCCTCAGCATCAGTCCTTCCAATGAATATTCAGGGTTGAATTACTGTAGGATTGACCAGTTTGAACTCCTTGCAGTCCAAGGGACTCTCAATAGTTTTCTCCAGTACCACAATTCAAAAGCATCAATTCTTCAGCACTCAGCCTTCTTTATGGGCCAACTCTCACATCCATACATGACTATTGGAAAATATTATTTCCTGATAAAACTGTAAGCTCATTGAAGGGGAAAAACTGTGATTTATACAATTTTATGCCATTATAATGTAAAATACATGGTAGGCCCACAATAAACACAGTACTCTAAGAAAGGAAAGGAAAGGTGGGAGGAAGGAAGGAAGCAAAGGATAGGATGGTAAAGATTTAGTGAAGTTGTATCCTGTGGCACCAATTGTGGACTATCACTTCATTAACAAATATTTATTGGAAATCCAGTGTATACCCAATACTATGCTGTGATCTGGGCTTCCCTGATAGCTCAGTTGGTAAAGAATCCACCTGCAATGCAGAAGACCTAGGTTTGATCCCTGGGTTGGGAAGATCTTCTGGAGAAGAGGAAGGCTACCCACCCCAGTATTCTGGCCTGGAGATTTCCATGGACTGTATGGGGTTGCAGAGAGTTGGACACTACTGAGTGACTTTCACTTTTACTTTCATGCTGTGATCTATCATGAATAAAAGAAAAGGGGAAATTTTACCAATACTGACAATCTTGATGGGAAGACAACAATAAATGCACAGTTATAGACGGCAACATAATAAAGCTCAGTAAACAAAATAAAAGCAAAAGCCAACCAAAAGAATCAATACCAACATGGTGCTGAACTGAGTAGTACCATGTAGTACTGGAATAGGGAAATAATACCTTTGGGTCCCAAGAAAAAAACATCCTTTTGGATTTTAGTTTTCTTGAACAATTTGGATTTCCTCTTTTTTTCTTATGCCTGGAATTTAAAAAGTACATGAGAAGGTGAAAACAATAGAATAATAGAAATAATTTGTCATACTCAAAAGCAGAGCCTCTACCCATTGTTTGGCAAAATAATGACATATCAAAGATGTAGTATAAAGCAGAACATTTTTGGAACTCAATGAGTTTTTGAATCTAGGCAGAGATTCACTCCGTATCTGATATAAAAATGATATTTTATGCATCTCCAGCTATGTATGTGTCATTTTCTTTTCCTCCCTCCTTCCATTCCTTCCTTCGTTCCTTCCATCTATCCTTCCTTCCTTTTCACTAAGAATTTTTTTTAAAAATTTATAAAGGATAATCACTTCACAGAATTTTGCTGTTTTTTGTCAAACCTCAACATGAATCAGCCATAGGTATACATATGTCCCTTCCCTTTTGAAACTCCCTCCCATCTTCCTCCCCATCCCACCCCTCTAGGTTGACGCAGAGCCCCTGTTTGAGTTTCCTGAGCCATACAGCAAATTCCTGTTGGCTATCTTTTAATGAGGTAGACATGCTATTATCTGTCCCCAAAAGTAGAGCAATTTAAAAACTTTTAAAAATATTATCCCTTCCTCACCTTCAAATAAGTATTATCCATGTAAAATTTATCTTGAGGTTATGTCTTCAGAATTTCTCAAGGTAAATAATGACTTTTCTCTGAGATTAAATGTTTTATTTGAATAGAACAAGGCCATCCAACACATTGTAGGTGTATATGTGTTTGCATGTGCATATATTTCAGGAAATGAGTCAGGAGGCTGAATAGCAATCTCCTTTATAAATTTGGGGACCTTATTTTTTAATTCCCATAATATGTGTATATAATATCTGTGTAGACACACAGTCCTTATGTGAGAGGATTGGAGGGCTACAATTAATATCCTTCAAATGTGCCCAACAAGATCCAGGGATGAAAAAGAAGCCACAGAAATGTGGAAAGCAAGTCCTAGAGATTCCAGTGCCTTGGCTATGTGTTAGTAATCCTTTGACCTTTGAGGTGATGGCTGAAGCTGGATGCTCAAATCTTTTGAACTTTTCACTTCAAAAGGGTTTTGTGAACTCTTGTCTATATCTCTAGAGGTCAGTGGAAAACAGAAATTTGGTCTCCCTCTCCCCTACCCAAATGGGAAAGCAAGAATTATTCTTTTAGGTCAACAATTCTCTAGGTCAACAATTCACAGGCTCAAATTCCACTTTTCTTTTACCTCCTATAATCTTCCCTTAGCTTTGAGACATGAAGATTTAAACCTGGAATGAAGAGGACTTTTTCTTTGATATTTTGCATGGAGTTTATATTCAATAGGGCTTCCCCAGGGGCTCAGCAGTAAAGAATCTGTCTGTAGTACAGGAGACACAGGAGACAGGGGTTCAATTCCTGAGTGGGGAAGATACCCTGGAGGAGGAAATGGCAACCCACTCCAGTGCTGTTGCCTGGGAAATCTCATGGACAGAGGAGCCTGGCGGGTTACAGTCCATGGGGTCACAAAGAGTCAGACACAACTGAGTAACTGAGCATGTACACGTGCATATTCAACATCCAGTATTAATGTGGAGTACATCTATATTAATTCAAGGAGAAACTGATAAGCAGTTTGCCTTAGAAACTATTTTAAAAGGTAATTTTCAACTATTTTGAGTAATGACATTTCTCTACTAAACAATTGAAAAGCCCCAGCCTTCCTTTCTGATCTTCCTTCATTGCTTGTGTATCAATATCTATTCTCAAACAGACTGAAGGCTTCTTATTTTGGCTTTTTATTTTGTTTGTTCTTCTGCAAATAAGATTCATTTCAATACCAAACCCCAAGGCTATGTTTCTGGTATTTATTGACTTTCCACTTTAGAACATTATTTTCTTTTCAGAATGTGCTACTGTGGCTCTCAGAAACAAACCAACTTGTTTTACTGTCATCAGAATTTGAAAGAAAATCAATTTGGACAGTCCACGAGACCTAGGTACAGGTCACTTTTTATTTGAATTCCTACTTCCTATCCTGCCCACCAAACGTCTAGATAGACAATTACTGGAGTAGAGGGTGAACAGAAGCCCCAAGGAAATGTAGATTAAAGCAATTTCTGACATGATGGAAAACTCTCATGTTGCTTTGAGAGTGAAGCTTTTTATTTTAAAGCCATATAGGCTGACTTCCTTTCATTTGAATTTTATTTGCATGCTTCCTACTGCTGCAAGCCCAACATAAGGAAAGTAACATTATGTCATACCCCTGATCTATTGAGCCAGAGATTCTGTTCCTAACAAGTGTCCAAGTATCACTTTTCTGTACTGAAGACAAACATGTATTGTGGGCTCTAAGCCAGGAGCCTATCACCAAGCACCAATATTTGGTCTGTCATAGTTAAAACTTGTGGGACATCCCATCTGACCTGCCATATTATATTCTATCCCATCTCATTCCAACCTATCCTGTTCAGTTTACATACATAATTTCTTTAATTACAAAATAAGCATTTTTCTTCTAATTTTGAAATTATCTTCTTTATTACTAATTACTTTGTGACTTTTGACTTGTTGGACTTCATTATACTGTCCAGGCTGTGTTGCTCTTATGTTCCAATGGACATGTTTGGCTGTACAATGTTGTAAATAGACTGATCCTATTTCCCAACTATCTGTATTACTTCAATGTCAGGGTACAAAATAGGATACATATTTGATGGAGATAATCCATTTACCAGAAATAAACCTGGGTCTCTGAAAAAACGTGAATCAAACAATAGAATATATAGCAATGAGATCATTCTTTTCTGATATTAATTCTTCAGACAACTATAATTTGTTGATTAAGGATTTAGAACATTGGTATCAACATGGCACATGTGTCAGAAGCTTTTCCTCATCATTGTAATTATCAGATTACTGTCTGAGTTGAAATACTGGGAGAATGACCTATGTCTTTATTTTTCTTGTCTTCATTTTTCCACTTTTTGTTGTTGTGGAAGGGAGACCGTAAAGAGAGAAGAAAGTAGCAAGTGACCTGTGCACTTATGTGTCCCCATATCTGTTACTTTGTTTTGGGGTGGAGAGTAGACAGCTGGGAGAAAAATAATCACCATACCTTAGTAGCAAGTCTTCAAATGTCAATCTATTTTTCTATTATTATTCAACAGAAGACAAAAGGAAAAAGCATATTAAGTACCTGTTTCATACAAAGCACTTCATCAAGTGCTCTGGGAGACCCAAAATGACTAAGACAGGGATATATGTCTTCAAAGACTGTCCAATGGTTATTTCATTTTTTGTTTTGTCTCCCTGAAAGGTGGAAACCATAAGACCTAAACCATTACTCTTTGGGGTCTCTGTCAATAAGTGGTATCTTGGTTTCTATTGGCTTTTTTGGCAATACCTTTTCTCATGAGGTCTTTAGTTTTTTCCTCTCTTTTCACAGGGTACATATTTGAAAAATCTTACAAAGGATATCACCAATTCCTCTGTCTCTCAAACAAGCAATCCTGGATTTAACTCCCAAGAGGCACATTCTCTGTTCTAATCAGTATTAAAAATGTTGCTTATTCTACATCTGACTTGCCTCAGATTCATGGATCACACAAAGGTTATACCTGCTGCTGCTGTATGTGCTCAGTCATGTCCATGAGTCATGAGTTGTGCTTTGTGACCCCGTGAACTGTAACCTGCCAGGCTCCCCTGTTCATAAGAGTCTCCAGGCAAGAATACTGGAGCAGGTTGCCATTTCCTCCTCCAGTGGATCTTACCAACTTTCCATTAATATCCTTAACTGTGAAAAACAATTTTACATTTTTCAACACTTGCAAATTCCTGCTCATTTATAGGCCTTGCAGGATTTACTTTCACCTCTATTACTGCCACTGCACACAGACACACACACACACACTATTCTTGATAAAAGCATCAAGATAAGTGGTTGTGACATGATGATGCTATCCATGATGTCAACCTCAAAAAGTTAAAGCCATCCATATATATTTCTATCTGTCCTTAATTTATAATAAGTCTATCATTTAGGAATTTAAATTCACCTTGAACCTAATTATATTTTGAGCCAGCCTTATATCTTGGTATAACAAGCTCAATCTGTCTACTATCCACTGTGGGAAGTGTAAGTGTTCTATATAATTTTCCAAAAATTGTTTATAAGGCTGTTATTTTCTTTTGAGTTGTCTTGGATTATTTGGTCTCCAATTTTGTGTTTTCTCTTCCATCCTTGTCATGATATTATAAATATCTTCCTTAATCAGAGCTATACTATCTTGGACTCAAGAGGTATGCCTTACTTTGCTTCCAGCATCTAGTAGAGTTCAGTTTTTAATGATTTACTAAAAGATTTAGGTCATCATCATCATCCTAAAGGTAGAGTGGGGATCTATTATGTTTTAGTAGCTTAAAACTAAGCCACTTACCTTCATCAAGCAAGAAAAGGGATTTTCTAGAGTCTACTAAAACAGATGTAAGTCCAATTAATAAGATTATAACTTGCTTGACTAAGGAGACCTTAGAGTATAATACTATTAGCCTATGTAAATAATTAATGAGATAATAATACATAAGACCCACTCTTCTCCCAGAAAGCTACATGGACTAAGAATTCAGAGAGTAATCCACTCCAGATAAAATGTGATATAAGTAAGTAAATAGGTAGGTAGGTAGATAAAGTAAATAAAGTGACTAAATATATTAATACACACACACACACACACACACACACACACACACACACATATATATATATACTAAGTTGCTTCAATCATATTCAATTCTTTGTGACTCTATAGTCGAACCCAGGGATTGAACCTATGTCTCCCGCATTGGCAGGAGGGCTCTTTACCACTAGGGCCACCAGGGAAGTCCCATGGGGCTTTAAAGTGAACAACTATCTTCCCTGGTGGTCCCAATGGTAAAGAATCCACCTGCAATGCAGAAGACCTCGCTTCAATCCCTGAGTCGGGAAGATCCCCTGGAGAAGGAAATGGCAACCCACTCCAGTATCCTTGCCTAGAGAATCCCATGGACAGAGGAGCCTGGTGGGCTACAGTCAATAGGGTTGCAAAGTGTCAGGCATGACTGAGGATGCACAGCAGCAGCATGTATAACCTATATGTTAGCCATAACAAAGAAGGAAATCTTGTCATTTAGAACAGCATGGATGAACCTAGAGGGCATTATGCTAAATAAAATAAGCCAGATAGAGAAAGACTATAAGCAAGGTGAAAAGACAGCATTCAGAATGGGAGAAAATAATAGCAACTGAAGCAATGGACAAAGAATTAATCTCAAAAATATACAAGCAACTCCTGCAGCTCAATTCCAGAAAAATAAATGACCCAATCAAAAAATGGGCCAAAGAACTAAACAGACATTTCTCCAAAGAAGACATACAGATGGCTAACAAACACATGAAAAGATGCTCAACATCACTCATTATCAGAGAAATACAAATCAAAACCACAATGAGGTACCATCTCACACTGGTCAGAATGGCTGTTATCCAAAAGTCTACAAACGATAAACGCTGGAGAGGGTGTGAAGAAAAGAAAAAAGAAAAACCCTCTTACACTGTTGTTAGGAATGCAAACTAGTACAGCCACTATGGAGCACAGTGTGGAGATTCCTTAAAAAACTGGAAATAGAACTGCCATATGACCCAGCAATCCCACTGCTGGGCATACACACCTAGGAAACCAAAATTGAAAGAGACACGTGTACCCCAATGTTCATCGCAGCACTGTTTATAATAGCCAGGACATGGAAGCAACCTAGATGTCCATCAGAAGACAAATGGATAAGAAAGATATGGTACATATACACAATGGAATATTGCTCAGCCATTAAAAGGAATACATTTGAATCAGTTATAATGAGGTGGATGAAACTGGTGCCAATTATACAGAGTGAAGTAAGTCAGAAAGAAAAACACCAATACAATATACTAACGCATATATGTGGAATTTAGGAAGATGGTAATGATAACCCTATATGCAAGACAGCAAAAGAGACACAGATGTAAAGAACAGTCTTTTGGACTCTGTGGGAGAAGGCGAGGGTGGGATGATATGAGAGAATAGCATTGAAACATGTATATTGTCATATGTGAAACAGATCACCAGTCTAGGTTCGATGCATGAGACAGGGTGCTCAGGGCTGGTGCACTGGGATGACCCAGAGGGATGGGATGAGGGGGGAGATGGGAGGGGGATTCAGGATGGGGAACACATGTACACCCATGGCTGATTCATGCGAATGTATGGCAAAAGCCACTACAATATTGTAAAGTAGTTAGCTTCCAATTAAAATAAATACATTTTTTAAAAAAGAAAAAAATGCTTCAAAAAAAAGAGAAAGACAAATATTATATGGTATCACAAATATGTGGAAACTGAAAAATAAACAGGTGTTTTCATAGAAAAAGAGAACATAGAATACTGGTCTACAGGGGCTAAAAGATAGATCAACGGGTATAAACTTTCAGTCATAAGATGAGTAAGTTCTCTTAATGTACAGCATGGTGTCTATAGTTAATAATACGGTATTGTATACTTGAAATATGTTTAGAGTAGAACTTAAGCATTTCATCATATACACACAAAAAAGTTAACTATACGAGGTGATGAATGTGTTAATTATCTTTATCTTGGTAATCATTCCACAGTGTATATGTATACCAAATCATCATGTTGTACATTTTGTGTGCTAAGTCACTTCAGCCATGTCCGACTCTTTGCGACTTTATGGACTGTAGCCTGCCAGGCTCCTCTGTCCATGGGATTCTCCAGGCAAGAATACTGGAGTGGGTTGTCATGCCCTCCACCAGCGGATCTTCCTGACCCAAGGATCGAGCCTGCGTCTCTTCAGTCTCCAGCATCGGCAAGAGGGTTCTTTACCTGTAGCACTACCTGGAAAGCCTGTTGTACACTTCAAATACATACAATTATATTTGTCAATTATTCCTCAATAAGGTGGAGGAAAAAACAGAAATGCAGAGTATTAGGCTAGTCCCAAATCTACTGAATTAGTATCTACATTTTAACAAAATTCCCAGGTGAGTCATATATACACTAAAACCTGAGAAACAATACACATGAAACTGGTAACCATGGACTTCTTTCAGAAAAAATAAACAGGACTGGGGTAATGGTCAACTTCTGAACTTCTTACAAGATCCATATATAATGTCTGAGTTTTTACAATGAATATTTCTTAATGTAATACTGAATTATTATATTTTTCATTTAAAATGGAAAAATTATCCATTTGAGTTCTTGTTTATTTACCTTGTCTTGAGCCCAATTTTGCTAGTATGGCTAATATACTAGTGAAATGTTGGCTACTCCAAATGTTAGTTTCAATCTCACTATCAGCCTGTAGACAATGCAATTGTTTTTCCTGAATGCATATCAAAAATTCTTCCAAGGATACCCATAGATCTCTCTTGTTTATAAGCAGAGATTTCATCTAGGAAGCCCCTGTCAGCATGCTATCTTTTTGCAAGGTAATATCACACCTTAGGCAGAACTTTCAGAAGTTTTAAAATCCCAGGTTTTGAGTCATTATGTTTTCTGTTCTTTGGCTCTCACTGAGCTTTGTGGTATATGGTTCAGATTCTGTGTAACTGATACCTTATTTAATGTACGACTCATGTGATTTTTACCAACTCTGTGCAAGACAAGATACCCAGAATAAACTGGAGTTGGCCACAGCTTTTAAAAAAATATCCTCAAATTCTTTGAAACTACTGCCTTGAAGAGGTGGAGCCTAATCCTTCTCCACTGGAGTTGGAGTATGGACCGACTTTGATGTCTCATTTCTAACAAATAGAATAAGACAGAAGCAGTGGTGTGCGACCCTGGAGACTAGATTATAAAAGACACTATGGCTTCTTTCTCACTCACTCTCAGACTGCTAACTGTGGAGAAAGTTAGCTGCCATGTTGTGAAGACACTCAAGCAGCTTATGAAAAGTACTACCACGATAAGGAACTGAGAACTTCTAATAGCTGTGTGAGTGAACAATCTTGAAGTGGATCCTAAAGCCTCAGTCAAGATTTCTAACGACTGCAACCTCAGCTGATATCTTGAGAGTCTGATTCTTAAGAGATGATGAGACAGAACCACCCAATTAAGCCACTCCCAAACTCCTGAACAACAAAACCTGTGAAATAATAAATGTTTGTTATTTTATTTATTTATTTGTTGGCTGTGCTGGGTCTTCGTTGCTATATGCAGGCTTTGTCTATTTGCAGCAAGAGCGGGCTACTCTTCCTTGTGGTGTGTGAGCTTCTCACTGCAGTGGCTTCTCTTGGTGCAGAGCACAGGCTCTAGGGGGCGCACGGGCTCAATAGTTACAGCTCCTGGTCTCCAAAGCATGGGTTCAGTAATTGTGGCACAAGGACTTAGTTGCCCCGTGGGATGTGGAATCTTTCCGACCGGAGACTGAACTCAGGTCCCCTACATTAGCAGGTGGACTCTTAACCACTGGACCACCAGAGAAGTCCTATGTTTTTTTTAAACCAGAACGTTTTGAGGTAATTTTTAACGTAGAAATATATAATTAATAAGACATTAATAGGTTTAAACAATTAGATTATCACCTCTCTCCAAAAAAAGAAAAAGCTTAGACTTTTACTTAACTGTACCTATAGATGAGGTAGTTTAAGCCATGAAGCAGAATGGATTTTCATATGTTGACCCATGTGCTGAATAGTTGTAACCCAAGGAGCTAAGGTAGCTCAGCTGGTAAAGAATCTGCCTGCAATGCAGGAGACCCCAGTTCAATTCCTGGGTGGGGAAGACCTCCTGGAGAAGGGATAGGCTACCCACTCCAGTATGCTTGGGCTTCCCTGGTGGCTCAGACAGTAAAGAATCTGCCTGCAATGCAAGAGACCTGGGTTCAATCCCTGGGTTGGGAAGATCCCCTGGAGGAGGGCATGGCAACCCACTCCAGTATTCTTGCCTGGAGAATCTCCATGGACAGAGGAGCCTGGCAGCTACAGTCCACAGGACTGCAAAGATTTGGACATGACTGAGCGACTAAACACAGTACAAGGAGGTAAGTCTCAGACAAAAGGAAATTTGCTGCTGTTGCTAAGTCGCTTCAGTCGTGTCCGGGATTTTCCAGGTAGGAGTACTGGAGTGGGGTTATCTACCATCATGTTAATATCAAGCTATAGCTCACAATTAGTTTATTTCTTTATGATTTTTAGAATGTTTTCAACATTGTCTAAATAAAAATAAAATTACTCATTTTTGTGAATTGTATGGATTCCAAACTACCTAATGATTAAAAAATGAGGTCTTCAACCTTGTACAAACAAGCAAAAAATGATTTTTCATATTAGTAATCTCTCACTCATTCCTTTTGAATTCCATTGTTCAAGTTTTCTGGACATGTACTCATTACCCCTGAAGAAAAGAAACAGATCAAACATTTTAAATCAGGCATGTAAAGAAAAGCCTGGCTTGTCGTATCTAAAATCTAACCTTGGTTCCCAGAGCAAAATACTTCAGATTTCATTTCTTAAAAGATAAATCCAAGCACCATTCTTTTGTTTCCCTGCTTTCTTTTTTTTCCCACTAAAAAAAAAAAAAACTAAACTTTTAAATTTGAGATAATTGTACATTCACTTGCAGGAGTAAGAAGCAATACAGAGAGATCCCATATACTCTTTACTCAGTTTTCCCCAAAAGGTAACCTCTTGCAGGACTATAGTGAAATACCAAAACTAGGATACTGATATAGTCATGACACAGAACATTTCTATCACCACAAAGATCCATCATATTGCTCTTTTATAGCAATACCCACTTCTGCCCCACTTCTTCATGTCCTTAATTCCTGGCGATCATTAAAACTCTATCCACTTTTGCAGCTATTTCATTCTGACAATGTTACATAAATGGAATCATATAGTATAAAATCTTTTGGGATTGTCTTTTTTTTCACTCAGGATAATACCTTGGAGATTTATTCAGGTTGTATATTTATAGTTTTTTTTATTGTTGTGTAGGAGTACATGGGGAGAAGGCAATGGCACCCCGCTCCAGTACTCTTGCCTGGAAAATCCTATGGACGGAGGAGCCTGGTAGGCTGCAGTCCAAGGGGTCGCGAAGAATCGGACATGACTGAGCGACTTCACTTTCACTTTTCACTTTTATGCATTGGAGAAGGAAATGGCAACCCACTCCAGTGTTCTTGCCTGGAGAATCCCAGGGATGGGGTCGCACAGAGTCAGACACGACTGAAGTGACTTAGCAGCAACAGCAGCAGGAATACATGGAATAGATAGACCAAACCCTGTTTTAACCATTATCCTTCATAGATCATCTACATTGTCTCCAGTTTTTGTTTACTGTGAATAAAACTGATATAAACATTCAAGAACAGGTATTTATATATATGTAGAAATATGTCTTCATTTATCTGAGATAAATGCTGAGGAATATAATTGCTGTGTCATATAGTATTTACATGTTTAAGTTTTAAATAGACTGTCAACTGTTCCAAAGTAGCTGTACCACTTTATACTCCTATAAATGATGTATGAATGGACAAGTTTCTCTACATCCTCCCCAGCAATTGGTGTTATCACTATTTTTTAAAATCATTTTGATAAGTTAGTGATATTTCATTCTTGTTTTAATTTATATTTTCCTAATATATAATGATATTAAATATGTTTCCATGGGCTCATTAGCCATCTATACATCTTATTCAGTGAAATGTCTCTTCAAGTCTTTTGCCTATTTTCTAATTTATTATTTTGGTTTATTACTGTACAACTTTGAAATACTATTTAAACTACTAAAAATATCCTAGATACTATAATTTTTGTTTGATTTGAGCTGATACTATTTCTTTTCCAGATATGTGGTTTGTCCATATTTTCTCCCACTCTGTGGAATAAATTGACTTTTTGTCCTTTTAACAAGGTACTTCACAGAGCAAAATGTCTAATTTTGATAAAGTCCAATTTATACATTTTTCCTTTTATGGATTGGGCTTTTGGTGTCAAGTCTAAGAACTCTGCCTAGCCCTAGATTTTGAAGATTTTCCCTAATGCTTTTTTTTTCAAATATTTTTGTTTTACATTTAAGTCCTTGATCAATTTTGACTTAATTTTATTATATAAGTTGTGAGATTTATTTCAAGGCTCATTATTTTGCTTAAGAATGTTCCACTATCCCAGTGCCACTTGTTGAAAAGGCTGTCTTTCCTCCATTGACTTGCTTTTACATTTTTGTAAAAAATAAAATAAAAATAAGTAGGGCCTATTTACGTGGGGCTGTTTCTGAGTTTTCTGTCCTGTTGATCTATATATCTGTCTCTCTATCAGTATCACATAGTCTTGATGACTGTAGCTATATAGTAGATCTTGAAATCACATAGACTAATTCCTTCCACTTTTCTTTTTCAATATTGTTTTCAATATTCTAGATCATTTGTCTTTCATATAGATTTAGAATAATGTGGTCTATAAATATAAAAATTCTTGCTGGAATTTAGATAATAATGAATTAAAACTTTACATCAGTTTATAGAGAACTGACATCTTCATTATGTTGGATCTTCTAATAGATGAACACAGTATTTCTCCATCTCTTTCGATCGTCCTTTTAGATTTATCTCTTCAGTATTCTGTAGTTTTTAACATGCAATTTTGTATATAGTCTCTTAGGTTTACAATTAAATATTTAATTTAGTGATTGAAATATCACATTTTCATTCACTTTTTATTTGGAGTTTTACTTTTTATACCCAGGGATTCATGATATTTTATAGAAATACAATTGATCCTTGAACACTTATATATATTTTTTAAATTAATTTTCATTTGAGTACAATGTTGTGTTAGTTCCTACTGTATAACAAACTGAATCAGTTATGTCCACTCTTTTTTTAGGTTACATTCCCATATGGGTCATTACAGAGTATTGAGCAGAGTTCCCTGTGATATACAGTAGATCCTTATTACTTATCTATTTTATATATAGATATAGATAGCAGTGTGTATGTGTCAATCCCAATCTTCCAATTTATCCCTCTCTCCTTCCCACCTTGGTAATCATAAGTGTGTTTACTACATCTGTGACTTTATTTCTGTTTTATAAATAAGGACATTTCTACCACTTTTCTTAGATTCCACATATAAGCAATATCATGTGATATTTGTCCTTGACTTACTTCACTCAGTATGACAATCTCTAGGTCCATCCATGTCACTACAAATTGCATTTTTTCATCCCTTTATATGGCTGAGTAATATTCCACTGTATACATACTACATTTTCTTTATCCATTCATCCATCGAAGGACACTTAGGTTGCTCCCATGCCCTGGCTACTGTAAATAGTTCTACAATGAACACTGGGTTGTATGCATCATTTTAAATTATTGTCTTCTCCAGATATATGCCCAGGAATGGGATTGCAAAATCATATGGTTGCTCTATTTTTAGTTTTTTGAGGACCATCCATACCATTTTCCACAGTGCCTGTACCAATTTATATTCCCACCAACAGTTTAGGAAGGTTCCCTTTTATCCACACCCACTCCAGCATTTATTGTTTGTGGATTTTTTGATGATGGCCATTTTGATTGCTGTGAGGTGATACGTCATTGTAGTTTTGACTTGCATTTCTCTAATAATTACTGAAGCTGAAACTCTAGTATTTTGGTCATCTGATGTGAACAACTGACTCATTGGAAAAGTCCATGATGCTGGGAAAGATTGAGGGCAGAAAGGAGAAGAGGGCATCAGAGGATGAGATGGCTGGATGGCATCACCAATGCAATGGACATGAACTTCGGCAAACTTCAGGATATGGTGAGGGACAGAGAAGACTGGAGTGCTGCAGTCTTTGGGGTTGCAAAGAGTCAGACACGACTGGGTGACTGAACAACAACAACAACAATAATTAGTGATAAGAGCATCTTTTCATGTGATTTCTGGCCATCTGTCTCTCTTCTTGGGATATATATCTGTTTAGATCTGCCCATTTTTGATTGGGTTATTTGTTTTTTTTATTGAGTTACATGAGCTGTTTGTATATTTTGGAGATTAATTACTTTTTAGTTGTTTTTGCAAATATTCTCTCCCATTCTGTAGGTTGTCTTTTCATTTTGTTTATGGTTTTCTTTGCTGTGCAAAAACTTTCATGTTTAACTAGGTCCCATTTATTTTTCTTTTTATTTTCATTACCCTAGGAGGTGGGTCAAAAAATATCTTGCTCTGATTTGTGTCAGAGAGTGTTCTGTCTATGTTTACCTCTAAGGGTTTTATAGTATCTGGTCTTACATTTAAGTCTTTCATCCATTTTGGGTTTATTTATGTGTATGGTAATAGAGAATGTTCTAATTTTGTTCTTTTACATGTAGCTTTCCAGTTTTCCCAGTACCACTTAGGGAAGAAACTTTCTTTACTCCATTGTGTAGTCTTGCCTCCTTTTCATAGATAAGGTGACCATAGGTGAGTGAATTTATCGATGGCCTTTCTTTTCTGTTCCATTGATCTATATTTCTGGTTTTTGTGCCAGTGACATACTGTTTTGATGGTTGTACCTTTGTTGTATAGCCTAGAGTCAGGGAGCCTGATTCCTCCAGTGATATTTTTCTTAAGATTGTTTTGGCTACTTAAAGTCTTCTGTGTTTCTGTAGCATATTATAAAAAGTTTTGTTTAAGTTCTGTGAAAAATATTACTGGTAATTTGATAGGGATTGCATTGAATCTGCACTACTTTGAGAAAATTACAGGCCAATATCATTCACAAACATAGATACAAAATCCTCAACAAATACTAGCAAGCCAAATCCAACAGCACATTAAAAGTATCATACACCATGATTAAGTGTATGATTTATCCCAGGGATGCAAGGATAAATGTGATACACCACATGAACAAACTGAAGAATAAAAAACATATAATCATTTCTATAGATGCAGGAAAGCTTTTGACAGAATCCCACACCCATTTACTGGAGAAGGGAATAGCAAACAACTTCAGTATTCTTGCCTTGAGAAGCCCATGAACAGTATAAAAAGGCAAAAAGATAGGACCCTGAAAGATAACTCCCCAGGTTGGTAGGTGCCCAATATGCTACTGGAGATCAGTGGAAAAATAACTCCGGAAAGAATGAAGAGATGGAGGCAAAGCAAAAACAACACCCAGTTGTGGACATGACTGGTGACAGAAGCAAAGTCTGATGCTGTAAAGACCAATATTGCATAGAAACCTGGAATGTTAGTTGCATGAGTAAAGGTAAATTGGAAGTGGTCAAACAGGAGATGGCAAAAGTAAACATTGACATTTTAGGAATCGGCCAACTAAAATGGACTGGAATGGGTGAATTTGACTCAGATGACCTTTATATCTACTACTGTGGGCAAGAATCCCTTAGAAAAAATGGAGTAGCCATCATGGTCAACAAAAGAGTCCAAAATTCAGTACTTGGATGCAATCTCAAAAACGACAGAATGGTGTCTGTTCTTTTACAAGGCAAAACATTCAATATCACGGTAACCCAAGTCTATGCCCTGACCTGTAATGCTGAAGAAGCTGCAGTTGAACAGTTCTATGAAGACCTACAATACCTTTGAGAACTAACACCCCAAAAAGATGCCCTTTTCATTATAGGGGACTGGAATGCAAAAGTAGGAAGTCAAGAAACACCTGGAGTAACAGGCAAATTTGGCCTTGGAGTACAGAATGAAGCAGAGCAAAGGCTAATAGAGTTTTGACAAGAGAACGCACTGGTCATAGCAAACACCCTGTTCCAACAACACAAGAGAAGACTCTACACATGGACATCACCAGATGGTCAATACCAAAATCAGACTGATTATATACTTTGCAACCAAAGATGGAGAAGCTCTATACAGTCAGCAAAAAAAGACCGGGAGTTGACTGTGGCTCAGATCATGAAATCATTATTGCCAAATTCAGACTTAAATTGAAGAATGTAGGGAAAACCACTACACCATTCAGGTATGACTTAAATCCCTTCTGATTATACAGTGGAAGTGACAAATAAATTCAAGGGATTAGATCTGACAGACAGAGTGCCTGATGAACTATGGATGGAGGTTCATGACATTGTACAGGAGACAGGGATCAACACCCTCCCCAAGAAAAAGAAATGCAAAAGAGTAAACCAGCTGTCTGGGGAGGCCTTACAAATAGCTGTGAAAAGAAGAGGAGTGAAAATCAAAGGAGAAAAGGAAAGATATACACATTAGAATGCAGAGTTCCAAAGAAGAGCAAGGAGAGAGAAGAAAGCCTTCCTCAGTGATCAGTGCAAAGAAATAGAGGAAAACAATAGAATAGGAAAACTAGAGATTTCTTCAAGAAAATTAGAAATACCAAGGGAATATTTCATGCAAAGATGGGCAAAATAAAGGATAGAAATCATATGGACCTAACAGAAGCACAAGATATTAAGAAGAGGTGGCAAGAATACACAAAAGAACTATACAAAAAAGATCTTCATGACCCAGATAATCACAATGGTGTGATCGCTCACCTAGAGCCAGACATCCTGGAATGTGAAGTCAGTTGGGCCTTAGGAAGCATCACTACAAACAAAGCTAGTGGAGGTGATAGAATTCCAGTTGAGCTATTCCAAATCCTAAATGATGGTGCTGTGAAAGTGCTGCACTCAATATGCCAGCAAATTTGGAAAACTCAGCAGTGGCCACGGGACTGGAAAAGGTCAGTTTTCATTCCAATCCCAAAGAAAGGCAATGCCAAAGAATGCTCAAACTACCACACAATTGCACTCATCTCACACGTTAGTAAAGTAATGCTCCAAATTCCCCAAGCCAGGTTTCAACAGGATGTGAACCATGAACTTCCAGATATTCAATCTGGTTTTAGAAAAGGCAGAGGAACCAGAGATCAAATTGCCAACATCTGCTGAATCATCAAAAAAGCAAGAGAGTTCCAGAAAAACATCTATTTCTGCTTTGCTGACTATGCTAAAGCCTTTGGCTGTGTGGATCACAACGAACTGGAAAATTTTAAAAGAAATGGGAATATCAGACTACCTGACCTGCCTCTTGAGAAATCTGTATGCAGTTCAGGAAGCAACAGTCAGAACTGGACATGGAACAACAGACCACTTCCAAATAGGGAAAAGAGTATGTCAAGGCTGTATATCGTCACCCTGCTTATTTAACTTATATGTAGAGTACATCCTAAGAAATGCTGGGATGGATGAAGCACAAGCTGGAATCAAGATTGCTGGGAGAAACATCAATAACCTCAGATATGCAGATGACACCACTTATGGCAGAAAGGGAAGAAGAACTAAGCAGCCTCTTGATGAAAGTGAAAGAGGAGCATGAAAAAGTTGGCTTAAAGCTCAACATTCAGAAAACTAAGATCATGGCATCTGGTCCCATCACCTCATGGCAAATAGATGGGCAAACAGTGATAACAGTGACAGACTTTATTATTTTGGGCTCCAAAATCACTGCAGATGGTGACAGCAGCCATGAAATTAAAAGACGCTTACTCCTTGGAAGAAAAGTTATGGCCAACCTAGACAGTATATTAAAAAGCAGAGACATTACTTTGCCAACAAAGGTCCGTTTAGTCAAGGCTTGGCTTTTCCAGTAGTCATGTATGGATGTGAGTATTGGACTATATGGACTCTATGTGAGTGTTGCCAAAGAATTGATGCTTTTGAACTATGGTGTTGGAGAAGAGTCTTGAGGGTCCCTTGGACTGCCAGGAGATCCAACCAGTCCATCCTAAAGGAATTCAGTCCTGAATATTCATTGGCAAGATTGATGTTGAAGCTGAAACTCCAATACTCTGGCCACCTGATGTGAAGAACTGACTGATTTGAAAAGACCCTGATGCTGGCAAAGACTGAAGGTGAGAGGAGAAAGGAATGACAGAGGATGAGATGGTTGGATGGCATCACTGACTCGATGGAACTGAGTTTAAGTAGACTCGGGGATTTGGTGATGGTCAGGGATGCCTGGCGTGCTACAGTCCATGGGGTTGCAATGAGTCAGACACGACTTAGCAACTGAGCTGAACTGAACACCAATTTATGATAAAAACTCTCCAGAAAGTGGGAGTATAGGGAATCTACCTCAACATAATAAAGACCATATTTTACAAACCCACAGCAAACATAATTTTCAACGGTGAAAAACTGAAAGCATTTCCTGTAAGATCAGGAATGAGACAATGTTCCACTATTGCTATCTTTATTCAGCGTAGATTTGAAAGTCCTAGCCACATCAATCAGAGAGGGAAAAGAAATAAAAGAAATCCAAACTGGAAACAAAGAAGTAAAACCATCACTGTTTGCAGATGACATGATACTATACATAGAAAGTCCTAAAAATGCTACCAGAAAACTACTCATCAGTGCTCATCAGTGAATTTAGTAAAGTTGCAGGATACAAAATTAATACACCGAAATCTCTTGCATTCCTATATACTAATAATGAAATATCCGAAAGAGAAATTAAGGAAACAATCCCACTTATCACTGCAACAAAAAGAATAAAATATCTAGGAATAAACTTAACTAAGGAGGCAAAAGACCTGTACTCAGAAAACTATAAGGGCCCAAAGAAAGAAAGAAAACTGACATAGATGGAGATATATACCATGTTCTTGTATTGGAATCAGTATTGTGAAAATGACTATAAATATTACTCAAAGTAATCTATATTATATCTTGAATACTTGCTGAACTTTTAAGTTTTAGGAGGTTTGATTGTTTGGAATTTTTGGTATAGACATTTGGTTCTTCTTTATATCTTCTAATTCTCTGTTGCCAGTATTCTTTGCTACTTTTTTTGATGGATTTTTTTTAATTATGAAAGTATGGTAACACATTTACAGGAGACTTGGAAAATATAGAACAAAGTTTCATATAGTTCCACTATATAGTACAAGTACTTTTAAGTTGATAAATGGAGATTTTTAGTTGGAGTTTCAGTATCAAACTCTTAAAAATTAATAGAATGAAAAGTAGGATATAGTAAACCTGAAAAGTACTATGAACTAATTCAACACAATTAAGAGTTATACAGTTTTCACATAACAGCAGGATACAAATTGTATCCAAGTTTCCATAGATTATATATCATGAGACACTGGAATATATCCAGGGACATAAAACAAGGTGTGAAAATTTCATGGTCTAAAGGTATTGACATCATATAGAGTCTGTTGTCTTGTCACTGTGGAATTACATTAGAAATTCCTTTATCCAAATGTGTTCATTTTTTGTCAAAGCATTTTTTAATCATGGTTTTCAAAACATTGTCTGATAATTCTAAAATGTATAATACCTTGTCTATTGACTATTTTTTTTAATTTAGTTGAGATTTTCTTAATCGTTGCAGTAACTAGTAATTTTCTACTTAAATCTGAGCATTTTTCTCATATGTCCTTATTTAAACCTTTCATTTTTTTAGATAGCTTTTTCTGACTGCTTTATCAGAGAAAAACGTGGAGTCATTTCAAGTCAATAATGAAATGACCCAGAAGTCGACCCAGAAGTTGAAGTCTGGGTTCACCACTACGTTTCCATTAATACCCAAAATGAGAATCTCCTTGCTACTTATAAATGGGTTGTAGTTACAGGTTCACCCATGGTCTCCATTGATACCATGGTTTGACTGGCCTCATTATCACTTGGCAGTGGTGAAAGGCCTCTTCTGCTAGCAAACCAGTGGAAAAGTGGAGGGGTGCCTCATTATAGCTGGATGAAGGCAGAAGTCCAGACTCCTCACATGATTTCCATTGACACCACAGAAGAAGGGAGCAAGGGTCATCCTTATTGTTAGATGGTGAGGGTAAAAGTCTTGGCTTCCTATTTGATTATCTCAGATACTACTCTAGTGGGAATATGATGGCAACTTATTACAGCATCCTGAGATTAGATGTCTAAGCTCCCTAAAGAGACTTTGCTGGCAAATGCAGGAGTTGGGCCATAGTTTTTTCTATGATATATGGCTAGAGTACAGCGATTACTGTCATTAAGTTTTCTACCTTTGTAGACTTCCATTTTCCTTCTCCTTTAGCTAGAAAGAACAAGTCTTCATGTCAACAACAAATCTGGGGTATGTCACACACACACACACACAAATCCAGATAATTTACCACCATGTCATTCCATGGGTCCTGAGGTTCTACTGTGTCTGTCATCTTATTATGTATGCTTTATATATAATATCCAGGGCTTAGTTGTACTTAGGAGGAGGAATAGGGGAAAGTTCATCTGCTCCATCTTCCCAGAAGCATAAGCCTCCTAAAGCAATTTTTAAAAATAAACACTGTGACCACCTGGGTACCTCTCCCATCAGTAAAAGATAATGAGCCCTTTCAAGATCCCTGAGATACCACAGGCCAGACTAGAGTTCGTTCACATTAACTTTCTTTTATTTGTGGGGGCATGGGTCAGCTCTGCATCTCTGTTGCTACGCTTGGGCTTTCTCTAGTTGCAGCGAGCTGGAGCTGCTCTTCTTTGCAGTACATGGGCTTCTCATTGTGGTGGCTTCTCTAGTTGTGGAGCATAGGCTCCAGGGGTGCACAGGCTCCGTAGTTGCAGCTCTCATGCTTTAGAGTGTGGGCATAGTAGTTGTGGTGCATTGGCTTAGTTGCCCTGCAGCATGTGGGATCTTCCTGGACAAGGAATCGAACCTGTGTCCCCTGCATTGGCAGTCAGATTCTTAACCACTGGATCCCCAGGGAAGTCCCTCACATTAACTTTCATCATCTCATGGTAGTTTGATTATGCTGTTATTTGGTGATAAATATTCTCTCAGACACAATTACTCTTTTATTGATCAGTTGGAAACCAGGAGGGCTATTCAACCACCACAGGCGGTCAGAGTTGATTACAAAGAGACTGCACAGAAAACTGTCTTTCTCTAGATGGCACTAGGCTCACCAGAATTCACTTTGTTGTTCAGTCGCTAAGTTGTGTCCAACTCTTTGTGACCCCATGAATCCACTTAGGAACTACTCAAAGGCTAGCAAGATAGGGCTAACTAAAGCAATGGAGGAGAAAGGTATTCCTTTGTACCCTCACTCCCTCTTTGGTCTAAAGAAATTTCTGTCACTTGAAAACCTACATCACTGAAAGGATCTGTTTTTTAAAGATTACTGCTACAAATTTTGGGAGATTTGTTTCACCAGTAGATTCTGCTTCATACCATATTGCAGGGTCTGCCGCCCAAAGCACAAAAAATATTAGATGAATGGCCTCCTTAGTAATTACATAGCAACAACTGAATGTGTAATTACATGGCACCTTGTCAAAACTGAATAATAATTACACATTATTTTTCATTTCCCTCAACTAATGCTGTTATATTAAAAAAAAAACAGCAAGATACTAAGTCATAATGCTTTAGTGACTACATATTTATTTACTAAATAACCAGGTAGGACATAAAATTCTATTCTTAAATAATATTTGACAAGACATACAGTAATTTCATTATTTTCTGCTGTTTGCTATATAAAATATACCTCCCTTTTTTAAAGTTTCAAATGTTTCTTGGGGTTATTATTGTTTTGGTTATTACAGCTTTTTATTAAGACTTGTGTTGCATTAAAGAGGCACTTTACTCTGTAATTGAATAATGTAAATAATTTAGTATTGTCTCCATCTTCCAGTTTCCAGTTTTGTGCATTGGAGATTTTTAAAGTCAGTAATTTAGATTACAAGGGAAAATTATCACTGAATAGTGCCAGATAAGAGAAAATGTCATCAGTTATAACAGTTCTGATAAAATTCTGTATTATGTATAAAGATTGGATCTCATAGGATAGGTAAAACTTGTTTAACTTTATAAAATGATTTTTTACATTATCCATATGTATTGCACATTTCAGACTCATACTACTTTCCTCATTCTGTATTATTTAAGCTTGTGTAATTTCCCCACTCCTTATCTCAAAGCCCTAAAATAAGAAAAGAGAAATACTTGGGTTAAATTGCAGACAACATTAATAGCTTTATTCTAAGAAAGTCAGAAACGTATTTTTTCAGGGTCGTCCTTTTTTGAAATATAAGCAGTTCAATATCAGGCAGATAGCATTGTTGGAACACTAGGCCAATGTTTCTCAATATCAGCACTATTAGCATTTAGGACCAGAAAATTCTTTGTTGGTGGAGGATACTGTACCTGTGCTTTTAGTGAAACTCCATAGTTTCTACCAGCTAGGGGCCAGTAGCACTTCTTCCCTGTTGTGACTACTCAAAATGGCTCCAGACGTCACCAAATATCCCTGGGGAACAAAATCACTCCCAGTACTATGGTACTACACATATTCTGAGAAGTTTAGGTGGGAATTAAAAATACTATGCTCATGGAGACTGCAGAATAATCATATTCTGTAACATGACAACTTATTAGGGAAGAAATGCTACTCCAGAATTTACTGAGAGAAAAGCTATAATCCCTGCCCTTTACTAGTGAAGTGCAAACTGGGGGTCTTTGTCTTATCTGGAAGCTCTGATTCATTACAATATCAAAATTATAGATCCATTATTTTCTGATTCATGATTCACACCAAAAGATGTTAAAAACATATAATTAGTTCAGTTCAGTCACTCAGTCTTGTCCAACTCTTTGCGACCCCATGAACCTCCCTGTCCATCACCAACTCCAGGCCTCCCTGTCCATCACCAACTCCCAGAGTCCACCCAAACCCATGTCCATTGAGTCGGTGATGCAATCCAACCATCTCATCCTCTGTTGTCCCTTTCTCCTCCTGCCCTCAATCTTTCCCAGCATCAGTGTCTTTTTTTTTTTTTTTCCAGTGGGTTTGTCATACATTGATATGAATCAGCCATGGATTTACATGTATTCCCAATCCCGATCCCCCCTCCCACCTCCCTCTCCACCCGATTCCTCTGGGTCTTCCCAGTGCACCAGGCCGGAGCACTTGTCTCATGCATCCCACCTGGGCTGGTGATCTGTTTCACCATAGATAGTATACATGCTGTTCTTTTGAAATATCCCACCCTCACCTTCTCCCACAGAGTTCAAAAGTCTGTTCTGTATTTCTGTGTCTCTTTTTCTGTTTTGCATATAGGGTTATCGTTACCATCTTTCTAAATTCCATATATATGTGTTAGTATGCTGTAATGTTCTTTATCTTTCTGGCTTACTTCACTCTGTATAATGGGCTCCAGCTTCATCCATCTCATTAGGACTGGTTCAAATGAATTCTTTTTAATGGCTGAGTAATATTCCATGGTGTATATGTACCACAGCTTCCTTATCCATTCATCTGCTGATGGGCATCTAGGTTGCTTCCATGTCCTGGCTATTATAAACAGTGCTGCGATGAACATTGGGGTGCACGTGTCTCTTTCAGATCTGGTTTCCTCAGTGTGTATGTCCAGAAGTGGGATTGCTGGGTCATATGGCAGTTCTATTTCCAGTTTTTTAAGGAATCTCCACACTGTTCTCCATAGCGGCTGTACTAGTTTGCATTCCCACCAACAGTGTAAGAGGGTTCCCTTTTCTCCACACCCTCTCCAGCATTTATTGCTTGTAGACTTTTGGATAGCAGCCATCCTGACTGGCGTGTAATGGTACCTCATTGTGGTTTTGATTTGCATTTCTCTAATAATGAGTGATGTTGAGCACCTTTTCATGTGTTTGTTAGCCATCTGTATGTCTTCTTTGGAGAAATGTCTGTTTAGTTCTTTGGCCCATTTTTTGATTGGGTCATTTATTTTTCTGGAATTGAGCTGCAGGAGTTGCTTGTATATTTTTGAGATTAATCCTTTGTCTGTTTCTTCATTTGCTATTATTTTCTCCCAATCTGAGGGCTGTCTTTTCACCTTACTTATAGTTTCCTTTGTAGTGCAAAAGCTTTTAAGTTTCATTAGGTCTCATTTGTTTAGTTTTGCTTTTATTTCCAATATTCTGGGAGGTGGGTCATAGAGGATCTTGCTGTGATTTATGTCGGAGAGTGTTTTGCCTATGTTCTCCTCTAGGAGTTTTATAGTTTCTGGTCTTACATTTAGATCTTTGATCCATTTTGAGTTTATTTTTGTGTATGGTGTTAGAAAGTGTTCTAGTTTCATTCTTTTACAAGTGGTTGACCAGTTTTCCCAGCACCACTTGTAATGAGTCAGTTCTTCACATCAGGTGGCCAAAGTATTGAAGTTGCAGCTTCAAAATCAGTCCAACAAATAAACACCCAGGACTGATCTCCTTTAGGATGGACTGGTTGGATCTCCTTTCAGTCCAAGGGACTCTCAAGAGTCTTCCTGACTTGCATACAGGTTTCTCAAGAGGCAGGTCAGGTGGTCTGATATTCCCATCTCTTTCAGAATTTTCCACAGTTTATTGTGATCCACACAGTCAAAGGCTTTAGCATAGTCAATAAAGCAGAAATAGATGTTTTCTGGAACTCTCTTGCTTTTTCGATATGTGGACAATAGATGGAAAGAGGATAAGAGCAAATAACTGCATAGACAACTCTAATCTGTAAGATTCAGTGCTGTCATGATGCATGGGTAATAGATGAATAGGTGTGATGATAGTAACCCCACATTTTAGTAGGAGATAGTAACCCCACATTTTATAGGAAGACCTAGAGTTGGCAGCTACCCTTCAGGTTATGGAGTCAACTACCGCTGATTTCTTTGTCTTTTCCTATTTTCCGAACAGTTCATATTTGGAATCAACAGGGTAATAACCACAGTTACAAGGGTAAGATCAAGAGTCTCTGACATTACTACACCCACAAAATCCCTATATAGGACCTTATGGACATACCCAAGTTTTATCTAAAAGCAACAGTTCCATTAAGTCTTCTTTTAATAAGCTAGAAGGTAATGAGAGTTAATTTATATTGCATGTGACTTAAAAATTTTTTCTCTAAACCAACAAACAGAAACATTAGTTTTAAAATATAAATATAAAACCAGGAAAAGAGGGAGCAGAACATAAATGAAGAAGCCAAGATATTATTTGATTAGGGGATGCATTCTATCCTCCAAATATGTCAAACGATGGCTTCTGAAAATGTCTGTCTTGTTTTACTAGCATGTGGTAGACAAAGTAATTATTTACTCTCCATAGCTTCTGATCCTTTAGGTTTGTTTGCTGTATGGAGTCACAGTGAAACTAAAGTGACACTTGGGTTCTACTTAAGTTGTCACTTGGGTTATATGTCATGACAAATCAAGCACTTATTTTTATGAATCTTTTTTGTTAAGTCATAAAGTTCTTTGATAAAGGAAAACATAGTCAACTATATATCTAAACTCAGAAAAGTAACCAGGAATTAAATGTAATTTTCTTAAAACATAATTTTCAGAGCAAGGTAAAACTATGACTTTTCTATAGACATAAAAATAAATGAGGTTTAAAGTTTTATTTTACTCATATGATATGAGGGAACTAAGCAATATTATAATTGGTTAAAAAGTCAAAAGGGCAAATATTTTTATGGAGTAAAGGAATGTTGAGATGAATTGCAAGTGGAGACAAAACTGGTTTTTCCAGGGTGAGGTTTCAGAGTCAACTAAATTTCTACCAGATAGGTCTGAAGGGTGTTCTCTAGATGTTACATAGTTTTCTACTGAAAAACAATTTTTTTGTTACATTTACCCCCTCTTTTGATCAAAAACAACCTCAAAAAAGTTTATCTTGATCACAAAATATGATGTGTCATTATGTTTGACCTGATGACTTACGTAGATGCAGCAGCAAGTATGTTCATTTTGCCATATGACCTTCTGAAGTTTGTTTTGATAGAAATCTTTGTGAGGAATCTCAGATTGGACTTTCACAAGCCTATTATTATTTGTAGTCCTGAAGCTAAGAAGCAAACCAGATTTCACCTCTAGTACACATACTTTTGTCCCTCTCTTCTTAAGGTCTTCAAAACATCCTAGGTTCCTGGTCTGTCCAGAAATGACCTTCCTTAGTCATCTGTAAGACTAAGAACACTGGAAGCCAGATTCTAGGCCAGGTTTCCTGAGAGAGCGAATTTTATTCTTTGACTTCGTAAAGTCAGCCTTAGTTACTCAAAAGCATCTGGTCACATCTAATTAAATGAGCTTAATTCTCAAATATAACATCCCAGGCAATCCTTAGTTGTATAACCAATGTTTCTAATTATGTCCTAGTAAAAGGAGAACAGACTCTTGTTTAATCCATGCAAATAACCACAATAATATGAAAATAAGAGTATTCAATAAGAGTTTCTGAATTCTGAAGGGGTTAGATAAGAATAAAATATCATTTACAAATGTTTCATTTGTGCTTACAAAAACTGAATCTACTAAATTGTTGAGGGTGATAGACATCTTAAGAGGAAAGAGAAAGGACTTTCTTATGTATCCAGAAAATAGAACATTAAAATATCAAGAATATTTTTGATTACTTCATTTCAGTCTTATATAATTAATTCTTGTTTGACAGGATCTTGAATACTTGGCATAATCCTTTTCCTCGGATGTCTGAAATAGACTCTCTTTTGCTGATAGTAAAGCACTCATGCCTGTAGCTTATTGCAAGTACTTTCAAGGAAGCATGAGTAAAACAAATGAAAACAGCTATACATGACAAAAGACTTAAATTGGCTGGGCTTAATTTATTATAGATAATTTTCAAAAGTGCAAGACCTAAATTGAATTTATTACAAGAATAATGCAACTGTCTAGGAAATTCAGTTTTCTTTGACAAGCAAAACAAGATAGTAAAGTCCATTAAAGGGTTTTAGACAAAACAATTATAGACATGGACAGTGAACATTACATCTAATTTTTTTAATGAATGAATTTTAACTCATTTCTAATGTTAATTCTAATTTTAGTGAGAAAATAATCTTGAGGTAAAATAATCTTGACATAGCATACAATGAATATTCCAAGCATAGAATAAGAATATACCAAGAATATATCAAGTAAAGTGATCCAATGCAGTAGTTGTTTAGTTGCTCAGTCATGTCCAACTCTTTTGCAACCCCATGAATTGTAACCTACCAGGCTCCATTGTCCATGGGATTCTTCAGGTAAGAGAATCCTAAGGACAGTGCCATTTTCTTCTACAGAGCATCTTCCCAACACAGGGATCAAACCTGTGTCTCCTGCATTGGCATGCAGATTCTTTACTACTGATCCACCTGGGTAGTCCGATCCAGTCAAGATCCTGTTGTTGTTTAGTCACTCAGTCGTGTCTGACTCTTTAGCAATGCCATTGACTGTAGCCCACCAGTATCCTTTGTCCTTGGGATTTCACAAGCAAGAAATACTGGAGTGGGTTGCCATTTCCTTCTCCAGGGAATTTTCCCTAACCCAGGGGTTGAATCCATGTCTCCTGCATTGGCAGGCAGATTCTTTACCACTGCACCACCAAGTAAGACACAGAGTACATCCTAAACATCTGTATATTAATAAAACTCCATAGGTAAGTGATATGAATCCCCATTTGAAAACTCTGGCCTAGAAAATGCTAGATTCAAATTAAAGAATCAAAGTTGTGACAGTTAATATTTTTTTTTAAATAACTGAAATTATGACTGATAATGTTCTAATGCTATCATCTCATATCAGGCAAAGCACCAAAGGCTTTGACAAATCTCTTGGAACTTCCCACACTATATACAATTTCTGAAATATTTATGCTAATAACATTCTACCCACATAAATTTAACTTAAAGAACACTGAGCATCTAATTTGAAAACTCTCCCCATGCAACATACCAAATAAATCTAGTTACTTCTATAACCTCTGTTTTTACTAAAAACAAATCTGTGTGCCTTTCCAGGAAGCCTAAAATGAGATAGTTTTAGATGTAAAAGATAACTTAGAGGTTTTATTCTACTTTTTTTTTTTATTCTGCATCTAGAATTTGATTTTGTGAAGGCAAACACAGTGGAGGGAAAAGGGAAAAGAGAGGAAGGGTGGGAGGGAGGGAGAAAATGAGAAAGCTCTCTCTCCTTCTTCTTGAAAAACCAGTTTTATCAGATTAGGACCCCACCCTTATGACTTCATTTAACATGAAAGTGAAGTTGCTCAGTCATGTCCAACTCTTTGCAACCCCGTGGACCGTAGCCCACCAGGCTCCTCCGTCCATGGGATTCTCCAGGCAAGAATACTGGAGTGGGTTGCCATTTTCTTCTCCAGGGGATCTTCCTGACCCAGGGATCAAACCCAGGTCTCTCGCATTGCAGGCAGACACTTTAACTGCTAGGCTACCAGGGAAGCCCTCATTTAACCTGAATTACCTCTTAATAAAAGGATGAGATGGTTAGATATCATCACCAACTCAATGAACATGAATCTGAGCAAACTCTGGAAAACAGTGAAGGACAGAGAAGCCTGGTGTGCTGCAGTCCATGGGGTCACAAAGAGTCGGACACAACTTAGTGACTGAACAACAACAATGCCCCTATCTTCAGACATAGTCACATTGGAAATTAGATCATCCATATGGAATTGGGAGAATACATTTCAACCTATAGCACACCCTTACACAGATGGAACTTATATTAATAGCTTCAATTCCACAATTTCAGCCATGAGTGAAAAGTAAATAGACCCATATAACCCTCTGGTCCATATCAAAGAGCTATTCTCCTCTCAGTTGGTAAAACAACTGATGAGTTCAAAATAGACAGTCAGAAAATAGCAACAAACCAGATTCTCTGGTTATCTCTCAGCCAACAGGCACAAGGTCTTTGTACAACTATTAATCAATTTATAGGAGTTATCAAATGATTAAACCATAAAACCAAATTCCCAATCAAAAAGACTAACAAAAAGTATTGTCTGTTTTCTTTTATCTAACAAAGAATAGATTTATATAAATAGTCCATTTACAGAAATCACAAGTGGCCAAATCATTAAACCACATTCTCAATGGGGAATAACTTATTGGCTGCAAACAAACAAGAAACAAGATTACTGGAGAGCAAAATTAAGATTAGAAAAAACATACTCAGCATATCTCCACTGCCAATCTGGAGTTACCTCTGGGAACCAATAGAAGGCATGACTGGGCTAAAATTGTTAAAATATATATTTTTTAGGAAAATGTAAAAATCATGATTCTCTTATAGATATAAATAAATATGTGCTAAAGATTTTACTCATGATAAGAGGGGACCAAGCAGAAATTATAATTTATTTAAAGGAAAAGACAGAAGAGCACAAATGTTTATGGAATAAAGTAGTATTGGTAAGTACTGTAAATGGAGATAAAATTGGTTTTTCCATGAGGGTCAAGGAAGGGAAATCAATTAAACCTCTACAAGAAAGACAGAATTCACAATTTATATATGGTTGCAAAATAGCTCAAAGAAAATGAACAGGACTGAATAAGACAGGCCACAGGTCTTCCACTAAAACATAGATTTCCACTGATACACAGTAATTTTTCTACATATAGGGATAACTGAGAACTATTAGAATGCTTTCTATAATTAGTTCTGTTGGGATTACATAGATTACATTTCTAACATAATTTTGTTCCAGCTAATATTCAACTGAGTTTATACACTCCCCTGGACTGTGGGAATAACAACCATCACCATCACTACCACCATGACAATCATCATAATGATTCTTGGTACTTAATAGCACTTACTCTGTGCCAAGCATGCTTTTAGGCACTTTACATACATCTATGTATTCCCCACAACAACTCTGTGAAGTAGGCACTAATATTACTAATATTATTCCCATTTTACAGGTGAAGAAACTAAGATACAGGAAACCAAAATAATAAGTGTATCATTCCATAACTAGAAAGTACCAGTAAGTAGGCCACTGGAGAAACATTTTAATAAGATGTTTTGTATGATCTACAAAATGCCAAAAAACAGAACTTTCCTGAAAAGAGAATGACCCTTTATTTTTTCATCATTTCATTGAATAATTATTAATTTTTACTGTATCCCAAATACTGTGCCAAGTGCTTCAAGTACATAAAGAGTGGGGTTTAGAACACACTAACCCAAACTATGGCACCTTGGCATATTGATTATTTTAAGTTGAAGGAGTTTAAGAAAATGGAAGAAACAAGGAAATCACTCTGACCTCCTCCCTACCACTACCCTTCTTCATAGAAACATGTTATAAAATCCTCAGGTGAAAAGTGCCCTCCCTATACTTGGAAGAAAGGAACACACTCATCTCTGAAAACACAATGATGTCAAGAGGAATCTTAATAAGCACGCCTTGCTAAATTTCCAGTTTACTGTACTTACTTCATATTCCTTAACCTTTTATGTTTCCATACAACTACCTACTTTTCATCAAACCTAGCATAAAATACTCAGCTCGGTTTCTTCAGCTCTTTATTTCCTGATAAAGTCTCCCATGTCACACAAAATTTATAGTTAATAAATTTTCATGCTTTTCTCCTGTTAATATGTCTTTGCAGCTTAATTTTCAGACCCAGCCAGGGACCCGAGGGTCAAGGAAAACCCTTTCCTCACCTGAGATAGAAGTGAAGAAATATCCATGACTTCAATTTCCTGGACAAGGAAAGTAGACAGACATATACTCACACAATTATAAAGTAATGTTTAGTAATATAAGCTAAGAGTTCACTGATGCAAAATGAATACTGAATGAAAGAAAAGGTTGAAGATATAGGTAAGGATGAGGATGGGGAGGGCCTTGAATACCATGCAAAATAACTTTAACATTATCCTCAAGGTCAAGGGGAACAATTTTAAGGTTTTAAGCAAGAATCACTCTTTAGAAAGGTCACTCCAGCAGCAGAATGGAATAGGAATTAAACAGGCAGCAAGTCTGGATCCAGAGAGACTGATGTATCTATTGTGTTTAAAAATAAACAAACAAACAAAAACAAGAAGATAAACATTCTCAAAATTTAGTGGGCTATTTATTTGCTCGAGATTCTGTGGGCTGTGCTCCTGCGACCTCATACATACATCTGATCATTTGTGCCATTTCCTGGACCTCTCTATCCCTGTGATTTTTCATCTTCAAGAAGGATAGCCCATACTGTTTATATGGTTGTTGTAGGCAGAATAATGGCCACCATCACCAAAGGTGCTCATAGCCTAATTTCAAGAACCTGTTAATGCATTATCTTAAAAGCAAAATAAACAGCTGCAGATATGATTAATTTAAGGATCTTGAGATGGGGAGAGTGTTCTGGGTTACCCAGGTATGGGCCCAATCTAACCACAAGTTTCCTTATAAGAGGAAGGCAAAAGAATCAGTCAGATAAGGAGATGTAATGACAAGCAGAGATGACAGTTGAAAAGAAATTTGAAGATACTACACTGCTGTGTTTGAAGCTGTAAAGGGGTCATTGAGCCAAGGAATGCAGGCAGTCTATAGAAGCTGGAAAACCCAGGGGAACAGAATCTCCCCCAGAGCCTCCTGAAGGAAGCAGACCTGTTGCCATCCTGACTTTAATTCACTGAGACTGATCTTGGACTTCTGACCTTTAGAACTGTATGGGAAATTTGTGTTATTTCAAGCTACCAGATTTTTGGTAATTCGTTACAGCAGCTATAGGAAAACAACATACATGGCAATCTCAGAGCCACAAGAGATAAAATAAAAACAGAAGCTAAAAGGCTTCCTGAGACCTAGCTCAGAAGTTGCACAATGTCACTTTTGCCCCATTTTATTGGTCAAAGCAAGTCGTAAGGTCAGCCCAGATTCAGGCGTAGGGAAATATAATTCATCTCTTGATGGGAAGAACTATAAAGAATGTGTTGCCAAAAAAAAAAAAAAAAAGAATGTGTTGCCTTTTAAATTCCAATACAACAGGTTAGGAGTCAGACTAATCTGGGTAAGAAGTGAAAAGAACTTTAAGTTGCTATGGAAAGGGAGGGAAATAGGTTCAAAAGATATTTAGTATATAAAACCATCAAAATCTGATGACTAAATGAATATAGAGGATGGGAGAGATGAAACATATTTGATTATCACCTATTTCTAGTGCAGGAAGAAACATTATCACCTCTATTTAGCCCAGAGAGATTAAATGATTTGCATGATGTCCCACAGCTTGAACTAGAATGCAATAATACTGACCCCCTGATCGTATCTCCACAGCCCTACCTTTACCTCATTCTTTCCTGATATCCTAGAGTAATGGAAGCATGTCCCTGCTTACTCTTTCATCTGGAATGGATACCCATGCTTACTTTCACTCTTGGGCTTTTATATAACTGGTACAAAGCAACCTGGAAGGCTGTAGTCCATGAGGTGGCAAAGAGTCGGACACAACTTAGCAACTAAACAACAACAGCAACATAAACATATTTCCCAGCCAGATAGTGTGAAAATCAATAGAGAAGCTAATAATGAAATTGCAGATTCAAAGCAAACCATCTGTTAGTAATCATACTGATATGACAATAGGTATAAGATGGTGAGTTGACTAAGGTTAAATTCAGGGGGGTTGTGGTTTATAAAAGAAGAGATATCCTTTATGGCTTCATTCCCTGGAAATGAGATTTTTTTCCCCTCTTTCTCCATGGGAATCATTACTGAACCAATGAACTAACGCACATGCAAAGTTGAGGAAGGTTAGCTTAATTTCTTAGGAGCTATTTATCATGTATTAACTGTGTACACACCTCCTCACCTAGCATCTTGAAAATTGCAAAGATAAATATGGTAAGTGGTCCTTAAAGTTATCAAAACCTTGTTTCTAAATATTCTTACTCCTAATTTCTATGTAAAAACTACCTTTTAGCTTTCGGTCTCAATCCCAGTAGACAATTAGTCTAACTTTTTTTTTTAATTAATTTATTTTTTTCATTTATTTTTATTAGTTGGAAGCTAATTACTTTACAATATTGTAGTGGTTTTGCCATACATTGACATGAATCATCCATGGATTTACATGTGTTCCCCATCCTTATCCACCCTCCCAACTTCCTCCCCACTCCATCCCTCTGGGTCTTCCCAGTGCACCAGCCCTGAGCACTTGTCTCATGCATCCAACCTGAGCTGGCGATCTGTTTCACACTTGATAATATACATGTTTCAATGCTATTCTCTCAGATCATCCCACACTCGCCTTCTCCCACAGAGTCCAAAAGTCTGCTCGATACATCTGTGTCTCTATTTCTGCCCTGCATATAGGGTTATCATTACCATCTTTTAAAATTCCATATATATGCATTAGTATACTGTATTGGTGTTTATCTTTCTGGCTTACTTCATTCTGTATAATGGGCTCCAGTTTTATCCATCTCATTAGAACTGATTCAAATGAATTTTTTTTTAATGAATTCATTTTAATGGCTGAGTAATATTTCATAGTGTATACGTACCACAGCTTTCTTATCCATTCGTCTGCTGATGGGCATCTAGGTTGTTTCCAGGTCCTGGTTAATATAAACAGTGTTGCGATGAACATTGGGGTACACATGTCTCTTTCAGATCTGGTTTCCTCAGTGTGTATGCCCAGCAGTGGTATTGCTGGGTCATATGCCAGTTCTATTTCCAGGTTTTTAAGGAATCTCCACACTGTTCTCCCTAGTGGCTGTACTAGTTTGCATTCCCACCAACAGTGTAAGAGGGTTCCCTTTTCTCCACACCCTCTCCAGCATTTATTGCTCGTAGACTTTTGGATAGCAGCCATCCTGACTGGCGCAAAAATCCTTAACAAAATTCTAGCAAACAGAATCCAAAAACATATCAATTTATTTTTTACTTGGAAGAAAATTGCTTACAGTGTTGTGTTGGTTTCTGCTATACAACTACTCTAACATTATTTTATGAATCAATAGATAAGTGAAGTAGTCAATAAACAAAAACTTTATCATGTTTTGGAGGAAAACATGTCAGATAGAAAGTAAACTTTCATATTGAAAATCAATCAATATGCCATCAAATACAGAGTGTCCATATTATTAATAATTCCATGAGTCTTACAGCTAAATGGTAGTAGCTCTTTTCTATGTCAGGAAATCAAACAAGCAGAGGACAAGTATTCAATAAATGCTAGATGCTGTTGTTATTGTTATTATATTCAAAATTTGTAGAAATAATCTAAAATTGGATAATGCAGTTGCCTCCTTGATATGTGTTATTTGCGGGTAAAAAGTCATAGCCTTGTTTAGGCCTAAAGTTACAAAGCAAGTAACTGTAGTAACAATAGAAAGGCTACCCCTACTGAGCATTACTTTGTGTCAGACACCGTGCCAGGCATTTTAATCACTCGTTTAGTCATCACAAAAGCATTATATATATATATAAAGTACATGACTTTGGAGTCAGTTGTGGGTATTTCATCAGATCACTTATTCTTTTCACTTCAACGTCCTCATAAAGTAATATTATTTAACATCACAATTTTTTGAGGACATCGAAGTGAAAAGAATAAGTGATCTGATGAAATACCCACAACTGACTCCAAAGCCATGTACTTAATTGTTCTTTCACAAGTGCTGCAGTTTCTGCATACAATAGTCTTTAATAGTATGCCATCTAAGTCCAGGAGGAGAATTTGAGAACTGGGATGGGATCCCCACTTAACTCCCACTTCCCTCCCAATTCTGTTACCTCACCAAATCAGCTTTGAAAAATTTAAACACACATTATGTAGCCAGGACCATGGAAATATATAAGTATATGGCATGGTTTCTTTCCTTATGGAGTTCATAATCTAGTTAGAGAGATACAACTACCAAATGAAATAACTAGAGAATCATAGATGATTGAATAAAAGCATGTGTCTGAATAGGTCATACTTGATCTAAGGCAGGTGGGTCTTAGCTAAATATGTAGGTGAAGAAGGAAGGATAGGCCAGCCCAGGACACAGCTGGACAGTTTGATTCTAGGAGATTAGGTATCATTCCAGTGTGTCATATCTAAAGAGATATACTCTCTAAAGAGAAGTGGTCCATCCAGACTATGATTAATAAACAATCAAGGAGTCCCAACTTGGTGTGTAGGATTGATAATACTTCAAAGCAGATAAGTGCTAACAATGCAGTTCTTGATGATGAGGGAATATGGGACATCATATCCAGATGCCATCAGGCTAGACTTGAGTGGATGGCAAGAATTAGGCAGAGAATCATAGTTCTGGCCAATTGGACTGGAGTTCAAGGTCAGTCACTAATCTCATGAAGGGAGTTGTAAGAATGGAGTAAACAAGACAGGGATACAGAGAAGACCATGACTTGGGGCACACATGAATACCTATGGCTGACCTTCAAGATACCACACTAGTTATATGACTCTGCTTCCATTCATAGGACCAGAGAAAACTTAGGGACCTCAGAAGTCAATTAGGAGGCAGTGCTCAGAATAGGAAGTGGCAAACTGTTTAGGGATGCAGCTGTATATGATAGATTAATTAAGCCCTGTGTTTATATGGTGCCAGCTGAATGGCTGGGAGTTACAATGGACATGATGGCTTAAAGAATATCAGTTCAGTTGCTCAGTCGTGTCCGACTCTTTGCAACACCATGGAATGCAGGACATCAGGCTTCCCTGTCCATCACCAACTCCAGGAGCCTGCTCAAACTCATGTCCATCATGAATGTTAAGACATCATGAATATCAAGAATATCAAGACACCAAAAATAAACAAGTGGGACCTAATTAAACTTAAAAGCTTTTGCACAGTAAAGGAAACAATAAATAAGGTGAAAAGACAACCCACCGAATGGAAGAAAATAACAGTAAATGAAACAATTGACAAAGGATTAATTTCCAAAATATACAAGCAGCTCATACAAATCAATACCAGAAAAACAAACAACCCAATAAAAAAATGGGCAAAAGACCTACACAGACATTTCTCCAAAGAAGACATACATATGGCTAATAAACACATGAAAAGATGCTCAACATTCCTAATTATTCAGTTCAGTTCAGGTGCTCAGTCGTGTCCGACTTTGCAACCTCATGGACTGCAGCACGCCAGGCTTTCCTGTCCATCACCAACTCCTGGAGCTTGCTCAAACTCATGTCCATCGAGTCGGTGATGCCATCCAACTATCTCATCCTCTGTGGTCCCCTTCTCCTCCTGCCTTCAATCTTTCCCAGCATCTAGGTTTTTTCCAATGAGTCAGTTCTTCATATCAGGTGACCAAAGTATTTAAGTTTCAGCTTCAGCATCAGTCCTTCTAAAGAATATTCAGGACTGATTTTCCTTTAGGATTGGCTGGTTGGATATCCTTGCAGTCCAAGGGATCTTCAAGAGTCTTCTCCAACACGACAGTTCAAAAGCATCAGTTCTTTGGTGTTTAGCTTTCTTTTCCAACTCTCACATCCATATATGACCACTGGAAAAATAATAGCTTTGACTAGATGGACCATTTTTGGCAAAGTAATGTCTCTGCTTTTTAATATGCTGTCTAGGTTGGCCATAACTTTTCTTCCAAGGAGCAAGCGTCTTTTAAATTTCATGGCCACAGTCACCATCTGCAGTGATTTTGGAGTCCCCCAAAATAATGTCTCTCACTGTTTCCTTTGTTTCCCCATCTATTTACAATGGGACCAGATGCCATGATCTTCATTTTTTGAATGTTGAGTTCTAAGACAACTTTTTCACTCTCCTTCTTCACTTTCATCAAGAGGCTCTTTAGTTCTTCTTCACTTTCTGTCATAAGGGTGGTGTTATTTGCATACCTGAGGTTATTGATATTTCTCCCAGCAATCTTGATTCCAGCCTATTCTTTATCCAGCACAGCATTTCACATGATGTATTCTGTATAGAAGTTAAATATTGACACAGCCTTGATGTACTCCTTTCCCAATTTGGAACCAGTCTGTTGTTCCATGTCCAGTTCTAACTGTTGCTTCTTGTCCTATGTACAGATTTCTCAGGAGGCAGGTAAGGTGGTCTGGTATTCCCATCTCTTTCAGAATTTTCCACAGTTTATTGTGATCCACACAATCAAAGGCTTTGTTGTAGTCAATAAAGCAGAAGTAGATGTTTTTTCTGGGACTCTCTTGTTTTTTCAATGATCGAACAGGTGTTGGCAATTTGATCTCTGGTTCCTCTGCCTTTTCTAAAATCAGGTTAAATATCTGGAAGTTCCCGGTTCATGTACTGTTGAAGCCTGGCTTGGAGAATTTTGAGCATTACTTTACTAACGTGTGAGATGAGTGCAATTGTGCAGTAGTTTGAGCATTCTTTGGCATTGCCTTTCTCAGGGATTGGAATGAAAACTGACCTCTTTTAGTCCTGTGGCCACTGCTGAGTTTTCCAAATTTGCTGGCACACAGAGTGCAGCACTTTCACAGCATCCTCTTTCAGGATTTGAAACAGCTCAACTGGAATTCCATCACCTCCACTCACTTTGTTCATAGTAATGCTTCCTAAGGGCCAATTGACTTCACATTCCAGGATGTCTGGCTCTAGGTGAGCGATCACACCATTGTGATTATCTGGGTCATGAAGATCTTTTTTGTATAGGTTTTCTGTGTGTTTTTGCCACCTCTTCTTAATATCTTGTGCTTCTGTTAGGTCCATACCATTTCTGTCAGTCATTATTAGAGAAATGCAAATCAAAACTACAATGAGATATCACCTCACACCTGTCATAATGGCCATCATCAAAAAAATCTACAAACAATAAATGCTGGAGATGATGTGGAGAAAAGGGAACCTTCTTGCACTCATGGTGGGAATGTAAACAGAGACAGACACTATGGAAATCAGTATGGATATTCCTTAAAAATAGGAATAAAAAAAAACTAGGAATAAAACCACCATATGACCCACCATATGATCCACAAGCCTTTGACTGTGTAGATCACAATAAACTGTGGAAAATTCTGAAAGAGATAGGATACCAAACCACCTGACCTGCCTCTTGAGAAATCTGTATGCAGGTCAGGAAGCAACAGTTAGAACTGGACATGGAACAACAGACTGGTTCCAAATAGGAAAAGGAGTACATCCAGGCTGTATATTGTCACCCTACTTGTTTAACTTCTATGAAGAATACATCCTTAGAAACGCTGGGCTGGATGAAGCACAAGCTGGAATCAAGATTGCTGGGAGAGGTATCAATAACCTCAGATATGCAGATGACACCACCCTTATGGCAGAAAGTGAAGAAGAGCTTAAGAGACTCTTGATGAACGTGAAAGAGAAAGTGAAAAAGTTAGCATAAAACTCAACATTCAGAAAACTAAGATTATGGCATCCAGTCCCATCACTTCATGGCAAATAGATGGGGAAACAGTGGAAACAGTGGCTGACTTTATTTTTCTGGGCCCCAAAATCACTGCAGACGGTGATTGCAGCCATGAAATTAAAAGACGCTTACTCCTTGGAAGGAAAGTTATGACCAATCTAGACAGCATATTAAAAAACAGAGCCATTACTTTGTCAACAAAGGTCCGTCTAGTCAAGGCTATGGTTTTTCCAGTAGTCATGTATAGATGTGAGAGTTGGGCTATAAGGAAAGCTGAGCACTGAAGAATTGATGCTTTTGAAGTGTGGTGTTGGAGAAGACTCTTGAGAGTCCCTTGGACTGCAAGGAGATCCAACCAGTCCATCCTAACAGAAATCAGTCCTGAATGTTCATTGTTAGGACTGATGTTGAAGCTGAAACTCCAATACTTGGCCACCTGATACGAAGAGCTGACTCATTTGAAAAGACCCTGATGCTGGGAAAGATTGAAGGCGAGAGGAGTAGGGGCCGACAGAGAATGAGATGGTTGGATGGCATCACCGACTCAATGGACATGAGTTTGGGTAAACTCCGAGAGTTGGTGATGGACAGGGAGGCCTGGCATGCTGTGGTTCATGGGGTCTCAAAGAGTCGGACAGGACTGATCGACTGAACTGACTGACCTGATGACCCAGCAATCCCACTACTAGGCACATATCCTGAGGAAACCAAAATTGAAATGGTCACTTGTGCCCCAATATTAATTGCAGCACTATTTACAGTAGCTTGGACATGGAAGCAACCTAGATGTCCATCAACAGAGGAATGGATAAAGCAGCCATGGTACATAGATACAATGGACTATTACTCAGCCATAAAATGAAATGCATTTGAGTCAGTTCTAATGAGGTGGATGAACCTAGAGCCTATTATACAGAGTTAAGTCAGAAATAGAAAAACAAATGTCATTACTAACACATATAAGTGGAAGCTATAAAGACAGTACTAAAGAAATTATTTGCAGGGCCGCAATGGAGACACAGACATAGAGAACAGACTTATGGTCATGGGGCCAAGGGAGGAAGGAGAGGATGGAATGCCTGGTGAGAGTAATATGGAAATATACATTATCATATGTAAAATATGTAGTCAATGGGAATTTGCCATATGACTCAGGGCACTCAACCTGGGGCTCTGTAACAACCTTGAGGGGTGGGATACGGAAGGAGGTGGGAGGGAAGTTCAAGAGGGAAGGTACGTAAGTATATCCATGGCTGATACATGTTGATGTTTGGCAGAAACTAACACAATACTGGAAAGCATTTATCCTTCAATTAAAAATAAAAAAAATTTAATTTCAAAGAGAATATTAAGATAGAAAGATGAATTCCAAATTTCACCCATTTGTAGGATGGATCAACCATCCTAACATACAGTCCTCTCAGGTTAGAATTGGCTTAGAAACTGTAGTGGTTATGAAGAAGCCATAACCACACATGACATCCAAAGACTGAATCATTATTATGTCTTATTCATATCTTTATACCACTGACATTTTTAAGTAGTATACACATGCTTAAATGCTTTTGTGATAAAATGATGGGTTATTTCAAAGCTAATATTAGTAAATTAGTAGATATTTTCTGTCATTATACATTTTTCTAAAGAATGCATACTAAAAATAAAATCGGGTGATCCAGGGAACTTTGACATTACTGGGGTTATGTTGTGGGCCTCTTTTTTATGGAATCACTGTATGAATGATGTAGTTATATAAGGCAACCTTTTTCCTGCCTGCTTCCTGAGATTTGGGTCAATCAGGATATGGTTTCTACCAGGGATTTTCAGGGAGTAGAGTACACACAATGTAAACTGACACTTAAAGAGCCCAGTATGGCTTCTCCCATAATGGGCTTCCAAGGTGGCTTAGTGATAAAAAAAAAAAAAAAATCTGCCTACCAATGTAGGAGACATGGGTTCAATTCCTGGATTGGGAAGATCCCCTGGAGGAGGAAATGGCAACTCACTCCAGTATTCTTGCCTGGAAAGTCCCATGAACAGAAGAGCCTGGAGGGCTATAGTCCATAGGGTCTCAAAGAGTTGGACACAACTGAGCATATATGCAACACAACACAATGCATGATTTCTCCCATAACTTTCTACAAATGTCACTAGGCTAAATATTTTGCAATATAATCATTGCCATTATCAATATTTTTATTACACTCTGCACTTTACAAAGTATACTCATATCCACAGAGGTTGGTTTGTTGTGAAGTTAGTGAAGCATAAGACTTATGGGCCCCCTCCAAACCTCTGAGAATATCCTTAGCAATGCTTTTTTCTGATCATATGTTTTTGTGAAATTTGTAGAAGATATTTTAACTGAACTCAGGACATTTTCCCTTTTATCTGATGGCATTGGAGTAAACATGAGCATTTTAGGAATCTAACTGAGAAGACTGAATTTGAGTTTGTTAGGACGTGGAATCCACAATCATACACTAGTTTTGTTATGCTAGCTACCCCAGTATGGAATGGCTTCCAAGAAATTATCCTACCACCCCCTGTGCTGACTCACCCAATGACCTGAAACTGCAGAACCAGAATCCTACTAAAGCAATAATATATCCTAAAGTGTTTGGCAACAGAAGTATAAATGAATGTAAGAGAAATGAGCTTTGACACATACAGGGTTAGAACCACTCTATGGAAAATTATTCTATATCTACAAGAAAATTGATAGAAATTGATTTTAAAATGCTTCCCCAAAATTTGACAGCAGTTCTCAAACTTTACATGGTATCAATAACAAGTTCTGAAACTGAAGGAAACTTCTGAACAAATTTCAATCAGCTGCGCTAGAGGAAAAATTATCTTTCAGTTCTGTCTAAAGGGAAAGTTTAAGTGAAAGTGAAAGTCCCTCAGTCATGTCCGACTCTTTGCGACCCATGGACTATACAGTCCATGGAATTCTCCAGGTCAGAATACTGGAGTGAGTAGCCTTTCCCTTCTCCGGGGGATCTTCCCAACCCTAGGATCGAACCCAGATCTCCCACATTGCAGGTGGCTTCTTTACCAGCTGAGCCATAAGGGAAGCCCATTCTGTCAGGAGAAAATAGTATAAAATTGTTGTCATATGAGGAGGAGAACAGGATATATGCAGTTTTAAAATGTAAGGAATAAAAATACAGAAATATGTTAGTTAATTCATGAAGCTACTTTTTTCTGATTCTATGATATTTGTGACATTTATCAGCTTTTCAAAATGCATAATATAAAGTGATTCGTTTTCTCATTCTAAAAATATATTTGCTTTTATACCTAATTCTGTACTTATTATTCCATGGAGTCACAAAGAGTCAGACACGACTGAGCTACTAAACTGACTGTACTTATTATTGTGTATTCTTTCCTTAAAGGTACCCACTGAACTGTGTGAACTTTAGGCCCACAAAACTTGGAATGATACCTGTACATGCATTCTGCCACCTAAAACTCACAATATTTATAGATAAACACATTTTACATTTTATATATACAGATTAGAGAGATACTTCATTCAGTTAGTCTTTCAGCAAATACTTATTGAGGACCTGCACTGTGTTGTGCTTAATCACTCAGTCATGTTCCACTCTTTGCGACCCTATGGACTGTAGCCCACCTGGCTCCTCTGTCCATGGGAATTCTTCAGGCAAGAATACTGGAGTGGGTTGCTGTGTCCTCCTCCAGAGAATCTTTCTGACCCAGGAATCAAATCAGGGTCTCCAGCGTTGAAGGTGGAGTCTTTACCAGCTGAGATACCAGGGAAGCCCTACTATGTGTCAATTATTTTTCTAGGCTCAAGCAGTATAGCAATAAACATCACAGATTAAAATTTCTGCCTTCATAAAGTATACATTATAGTGAAATTAAAACAAGTTATACAGATATTTCTACTGTCATAGAATTTTTAAATGAGTAAGTCATTTTGGCCCTGAACCCAGATATTCTCCCTCTAGTTTATCTCCCTTATTTGATGAGCTTAACCTACCATGGCTCCTTTTTTCTTCTTCTACATTCCTCTGTGGGATGGGGTTTGGAATCGATCCTCTTCAAGTCTTGGACAAATCTCTGCTTTTCCCTGTGACCTTCTCAAGTATCCCAGAATTGAAGTGAGATGCTTTTCTTAGTGAAACTTACTTATTTTTAACATGGCTTTATTTTATCTCTTTTGAATGAAACATACCCTGAACATAAACTTGTTGGGACTTCTTGTCCTTTTCTCTAGGTCACTGCTTAGATTTTTTTAGTTTCCAAGTTCAGGCAACTCTTAGGTTACAGAGAATTAGCCATCAATTTTTCCTTTCTAGGTAAAAGGAATAGGAGGTTAGTCCTTAAAATGTCTTGTAGCAGCCACTTGATTTTTCTTATTAGTATCATATTTTTTCCCTTAGTTTTTGGTCTTTATTTGCCTACAGAATTTTTCCCTCTAACAATTTCTCCCACTTTTCACTCACTATGGAAGTGGTTCATGCTAATAAGAAAAGGTAAATTCTCCCAAGGTTATGAAGTACAGTAAAAGTAGCAATATCAACTGGCATGGGCTAAATTGTTCAGTAAGAGTCACTTTTTCTGCACTGCCTTTGGCTCCATCAGTGCATTCAGAGAAAAGTGAATTCTGAAGTCAACTTCCTGGACAGATTTGGCAGGGAGCTATATCTGAAACTGAGGAAAGAGTGGGCTATTTTTGGCTTGAATTATTGAGATAACTGAGTCATGCAACCACTTTATTCCCCATGTTTAGACAGAACCTTATATATCATCTGATTTTCTTCAAAGGTGTACATTGTAAAAATAATTTCCCTAAATGACTCACCTACTCTTCCAGACTCAAATCCTATAATTTGATTTCCCTTATTCCAGTATAGCTGCCTATCATTCTCTCAGGCACTTGAGGTTGAAGTTCTTGAAAAGTGCTTAAATCCCAGTGGGGCTTTATGGTGACAGTTTCCTAATATACTTTGGTAACAAAACATTCAAGGTTTTGAAACCAAAGCCCCATTTCTTTGGTTTTGTTTTTGTTTTACACATGCCATTAAGAAAGAGGATATGTTGGACAGATCAAACTTACTGTGTCACTATTCGTTTCACTTACTACTAGTCTAGTATGTATATATTGGAGTCTGTTTAATAATATTATTCATTATTTATCCTTTGCTTTCATAGAGAAAAAAAAGTTTTCTTCATAACTGTGTTGATTTAACTTGCAGATAAAAGGCCAGATTTTTAAATCTCTTTCATACTACTAGCTTGATAAAATTTGAAATCTTTATTATCCTTTCGGGTTTTTTTGTTTGTTTATTTTCAATACTCCCCTGCTTCTCAAGTATTCTCCAGTGGTGTCTCAGGTTTACCACCCATACCTGTCTTTCCTCTGTCCTGGATCACATCAGTATTTCCTCCTCTGCCACATGTCCTGTCTGTCTTCCTTTGGACTTTATTATCAGGTTCCCAAATGAGAACCTACCTTAAAAATGAGGTTTGAAGGATGAGAATAATTTCATCTCTTACCCCTCTTCTTCCACCAGGAGTTTCTGGATTTTAACAAGGGACAAATGAAAGTAAAATGCATTTACCTGAGGAAGGAATGATAGCTGGAATTCCAGGCCCTATGCAGGTCAATTAAGTTCACAGTAGGAATGAGGGTATTGAGAAGCAAGAGAAGAGTATGAGCATTTCTCTCATAAAATACATAGTGGTTTGTTGTGTACAAATAGGTGCCTAGCCCTTGAGACGACTCCTAGGGTGATTCTAATGTACTCACTTAGTTGACTTCTAAGAAATGAACTTTCACAATAAAAACAACTTTTCTGTAGAAAGCCAGGAACAGAGACTATTTTTCTTTGCTGTATTGATAAATTGAATTCCATTCCTGCAATTCCTCTTACCAACAGCTCCAGTTTAAAATGCCTATGTCATTCCAGTCTAGTTAGATCTGTATCAAGCTGAGCACTTCAGTGCAGCTGATGTCCCAAGTCATGGAAGATGTGGTTGATGTCCCAAGTCATGGAAGAACAAGCTGTTTACCTGCCTGTCTGTCAGGCAGAGCAATTGTTATTTTTTAGCTCCTTCCTGCACTCAGTTATAACTGTCCACTACATTACCAATTCATTTGATCATTTTAAAAGCATCCTCATAGATTTCAAATGAAAAAAACTATATCCTCAATTGTTGCATTGATGTCATGTCCATGTTATTGTGTTGTTGTTGATGGGTGTTTGCTTTTGTTTTGCTGTGTTTTCTTATTTTCAGAATTTTGTTCTTAGATTGCAAGAGTGACCTCTAGTGTGAAACATCTGTATAGTTATAATATCAAGCTCCAGGGCCTCTTATTCATATTTAATTTCCATAGGGGTTGGTGTTATACAAAATAGTCCTCCCCACATATGACAAACTGTCATCAAAAAATAAAAACCCTGTCAGTTTTCTTCTTGTTAATTGTCATCTATTTTATTCCCAAACTTTGGCTACCAAAGGACACTTGAATTCTGGGGATTATGAAATGGCAAGGACACTTCTAGAAATGCCCTTGCAAGTAACTGGAAGTACATTATGACTTTCTTTGTGAGTTGGATATATCTGACTGCAAAAAATTGTTTTGCAGGTCTCTTGTTGCCGCTGGCAATCCTGTTGTGAATAATTGGCTGGTGAACTCACCTGTTCTGTTTCTTTTCCAGAGGAAGGAAGTGTTTTCTTTACCACCACACTGGGTAGATACAAGTCATAAAGAACATACTGTACTATTCATGAGGAAAATTAGACTTAAGTATATTCCCAGCCTTCACACAAGGTCAACCAGAAAACTTGCAGTATGGTCAATGCATTTCTTATTCCCCACACAAGGTTAAACGGAAGGTTTACCTGCCTTTCAAGGGCTAATTCCCCTTGCAATAAAAATAACAATCTCTCACGTGGGCACTGTGCTTTAAAACTTAAAAAGCACTTTCCTTTGTATAACTTTGCTTACTCCTCTCACCATCTTTAGGAAGTAGGCTTTATTTGTCCCAATTTAGTGATGAAAAATTTGAAGACCAGTGAGCTTAAATGACATGTCCAAAATCAAACATGGTTAATAAATAGTGGAGTCATAAGTCTTAGAACTCCAAACTTAGTATACTTTTTCTCACAGCTGCTTCATAGTCTAACAGCCAGACTTTCCCAAAATAATGTATATATTTTTAAATAACATACATACAAATTTTTATGAGACTTGAGAAGAGAAAATGATGATCTAGTTGTAAGGACCAGGGAAGATTTTTATGGAGGAAGTTATATATAGTTTAGTCTTTAACAGAAAAAAAATGTGAAAAGATGAGAAAAAGCATTTCAAGTTAAGCAAAATCAAGGTAATGAGAAAGTATGGAACATATACAAGAAATAAGAAGTAGTTTACATTTTCTAAGTTGTCAGAAGGTAGTGGAAAATAAGGTTAAAAAAGAAAGTTGAGACCAGGACACGAAAGCCCTCTAAATCTAGAACAGGGTTTCTCAACTTCAACACTTACTGACAGTTGGCCCCACAGAAATCTTTGCTGTGGGGACCTGCCTGTCCTGTGTGTTGCAGAATGTTTAATGGGCACCCCTGTCCTCTACCCACTAGATGCCAATAACACTCCATCCCTCAGTTGTAACAACCAAAAATGTCTCCAGATACTGCCAAATGTCCCCATCTGGGGTAAACCTCCCCCTCATTGAGAACCACTTTTATTGGTATATTTATAATACCAAATAAAGCCATTTTAGATTTTGAAGCAAAGAAATGCCATGACTAAATCTATGGTTAGGGGAGAAAAAGATGCAAAAGTCTGTAAGACAAACTGGAAGCGGGAAGAGATTGGAGGTAGAAAGGTCGGGCCAGAAGATATGGTAAGGACCAGAGGTAGCAGATGTTTGGAAAAAGCATTCAGCTTATAAGCAGAGCACTTGGATTATGCTACAGGCTCCGCCAACAGTTTGCTTGAAATGTGTTCTTGGACAAATCATTGACCTTTGTGCCCTCCATTTCTCATCTGCAGAGGGAGAGAGTAAGACATGATGATCTCAAAGTCCCCTTCTAGCTCCACATACTGTGAGTCTCTTAAAGATAGATATGCAAAGGTTGTCACTAACCACGTCCAGTCTTCTCCATATGTCTTTCAAAAGAATCTTTGTGGTACCAAATGTATATCTGAATTCACTGGGTAAAGATAAACAGTATGACCTCACTTTTCAGATTAAGTTGGGTGAAAAGACAAGTCAGAAATAGTAAAAAAAAAAAAATCTGAATTAGGAAGTGAATTGGGAAGTACCTGGCACATAGAGATTGCAGTATTGATAGGTGAGGTGTTTTAAAATCTAGTTACTTAATTTAGCATTTGCTGAAAGCCTACTAGAGCAAGACATGGTGCTGGGTTTTGCAGGGGTTAAAAGGGTGAATTATTATGGGGCCTGCCAAGAAACTTGCAATACAATAAGGGAGGTTGGCAATATATACAACTATAGTATAGAGCATAATATAATATATTCAAGACAAACTGTGCAAGTCTCATGCCCATCAACAGGATGATTTTCAAATTTTTAAATAATGTGGACTACATCTTAATCCCAGGCTTAAAAATCAATCAACTTTTAAAGATACAAACTACTTTTTCATTGAATCTAAAAAATTTAAGAAAAAGATACATAGCAAACAAACACCTGTCAACTCCATTTTGCTTGAGTAATACATAATTTAATTGTAATTATTCCACACATAGGCTGACCTCATGTGCCAGTGGAGCCTTATCAAATTGACAAGAATGTTTGGAAACTAGCAAATTATTTACATGTAAACAGTTGTTTTAAATAATTTGAAAGCATTCTCTTTTTAAAAGATTTTGATACATAAAATATCCTTCTTAAAACCTTATCTATACCATTTTGTTTCTTACTTTAGCAATATTTGTTCTAAATTATCAGAGTTCTTTAATGTTAGGATGTTAATATATGCCATGCAACTAAGAGAATATTTTATATGAACATTTTTCCTGATGAGCTATTTTCTATTATTTGTTTCTTGTCCTTTCTTCAGGCTATTAGCATAGATATGTATGTAGCAGATGTATTACTTTGGTTAACAGGTCCTATTTGAGGTCATTTTTGAGGTACACACTTATGTGCATGCATACACAGTATGAGGGGAACATGGTGGAGACCAGAGTAATTAACTTGGAAAAAAAATGCCACATCATAGGAGATACAGCGATCATAGTAAATATATCTTTGTAAGTGGGTATATGTGTGTGAATACATGCATATATGTATGTCTAGCCAAAACGAAAAAAAAATATATAGACAACCAGAAACCATTCAGGAATTAGTTACACCTTTTGAATGCCTTATTTTCCTTCCTTTTCCCTGCTAAGTTACTGGATTGCTTTTCTTTCCTTATTTAGTAAACAGGCAGAGAATGGAATTAACAGCCAAGTCAGTTTGGCTCCTTTATCTATCTTTGGGAGTTGGGGGGCGGGGGCGGGGAACTATGAAGAAAAGTTTGAACTGTTACACAAAACTTGGTTTCTTATCATTCTTGGATTTCAAATAAACTCTGTTTTCCCTGTTGTCTCTTTGTAGATAACCATGGGTAATTAGGTTCAGGTAATTTTAACCTTTAAAAGACAATATCTGGAACGATGTATATAGATCTTATAACGCATACAGGAAGAGGGAGGATAAACAAAAGAAAATGTGAAATATAAAGTATAAAAAGAGAAAGCAAGAATGTTCTAAGGAAGGACTCATGAAGAGAAAGAAGCTGCTAAGTACAAGATGCTGTTCTTGAATGTATATTCAAGGTAACAATATAAACACAGAAAGGACATTATTCACCAAACTTGGGATTGCTAAAACTAGTCATTTGTAGATAAGAAAAGAAAGGTTTAGGATAGATATTAAGGATACGGAAACAAAAGGAAGTGCAACTGGGAATAGACTACTAAAGGAAAACCTAGATGTTGTAGTTACTTCTGATACTGAAAAAGTGATGATAATGAAAATGAAAACATGGTCCAGTGCACAATCTGTTGAAAGAGAAAACTAAAACAATGAATTTAATTAAAACAAGCACACCTTTCTTTTCTGTATGTAATCTCCTCTATCCTTCAGCCAGGGGTATTTTAGTCAGAAAAGCAATTCAAACCTTCTTGTGTGCCTAGTACTATGCAAGCTACTAAAGAGGATGGGGAAAAAGAGATCCAGTTCTTTATCCTCAAGGAGCTCAATGTCTGTCCTCTGGGGAAAATCATATGCAGAAAATCTAGATATTCATTGAGTGGTTGTGATGATAAATACAAGGAATAGAGATGATAAGATTTTGGATCTTTTACATCACCATCTGTACTCCTAGTTGCAGAGACTATGTGACATTTTCAGCTTGAATATTTCTTCTACAAGATGTATCCCTGTTTCCTCTGTTTACAGGCTACCTTGGTGGCATTAATGGTAAAGAACTCACCTCCCAATGCAGTAGACTCAAGAGATGTGGGTTCAATCTCTGGGTCAGGAAGATCCCCTGGAGTAGGAAATGACAACCCACTCCAGTATTCTTGCCTAAAAAATTCCATGGACAGAGGAACCTGGAGGACTATAGTCCATGGGGTTGCAAAGAGTTGGACACAACTGAGCATTGCACACACAAAGCCATTTACTAGCCATGTGATCTTGGTCTTTTCCTACCCTACTTCTAGCTGGCAAATTGGACACCATTCCTCAGTCAAAACTGACAAGACTTTTTGCAAATAGATAGGCTGCTCCTTTCATCAGATGGCCATGGATGTTGGTATGGCAGAGGGGCAGTCCATGTGCATAAGGTATAATTAACATTAACCAGTTTCCTGCCCAAGTGCACTGGGAAAGAAAGATCATATTCTGTGTTAGATGGTTAAGGAAAATTATCTTTGAGTATTTGCTTAACTTGAGAGCTGGTTGTTTTCAACCAGGTCTTGACTACAAGGGGACTTCCCTGGTGGCCCAGATGGTAAAGTATCTGCCTACAATGCGGGAGACCCAGGTTCAATCCCTGGGTTGGGAAGATCTCCTGGAGAAGGAAATGGCAACCCACTCCAATATTCTTGCCTGAAAAATCCCATGGATGGATAAGCCTGGTAGGCTACAGTCCATGGGGTTGCAAAAAGTCAGACACGACTGAGAGACTTCACTTTCACTGACTACAAGGAATAAGTGAAAGAGGGGGTAGGGAATGGGCCAGGGTGCAATGATATTGAGATATCCCTATTGGCTCCAGTCAAATAGAAAAGAGGCTATGACAGAAACAATTGGCTTTGAGATTTTTTTCCCAACTAGGTCACTCCTGGCCTACTGCTTGTATAATATTCACATTGTGGGAAATATGGTGGTAGCATAAAACATGATCCTAATCTAGCAAGCATGTGAATAGTTCAGAATATTGAACAGAAACAGGTGAGAAGAAACCTACCAACCTAAGAATGCCATGAAACTATCTTTGATAAAGAGTTCTTAGATATTTGAAGGCAGAGACTCACCATGTATTATTTAATTTTATATCCTCTCAACTTCAAGGAAAAAGATCTTGCCTGTAGTAGGCACTTGTTATGTTTGTTGAAACGAAGTGGCATACTTGTGCAAGAAACCATAGAAGATATGAAAATTCAAAATCTAAGGAGATCATTGTTTCTAGAAGCCTACTTACAAGATACTTATAAAGCAATTAACAGGGTAATTGGGATGTTGCAGTGTATGACAGTACTGAGAGAATAGGGAACTTTGATATTTTTTTAACTTTGTGCACTACTGAATTTTATAAGCCTCTATTATGTTATACTAAAAAATTACAGGTTTATAGAGCCTTTATAAAGGAAAGGGCAGGGAAAAGAAATGGAAAGAAGATAGAGCTAGATCCAGAGGGCAGAAAGAGTGGGGATGATTGAGGAGACAGGAAAGTTCCCTGTGTATTTGGGAAAGAATTTTACAGGAGGAAAAGATTATGAGTAGTTCGTTTGAAGACTTTGAGTCAATAGATGAGAAGAGAGGAATTTTAGAAAGCTCTGCTATGTTAAGCAAATGTTGTATTGGCCTATTCTTTGAGAAAATTTACTGAAGATGTGCATTAATTTTCAAAGGAAAAAAATACACATTATGTAGAAGAGTATGGGGAACTCTCTTCTTTAGCATTACCCCACATTAGCAAATTATCATGGATTATTTAATCCTGTGGACAGAGGAGCCTGGTGGGCTGCTGTCCATAGGGTCACACAGAGATATGTGACTTAGCATATGAAGCGACTTAGCATGCATGCATGCATTGGGGAAAGAAATGGCAACCCACTCCAATATTCTTGCCTGGAGAATCCCAGGGATGGAGGAGCCTGGTGGGCTGCCGTCTATGGAGTCGCACAGAGTCGGACACGACTGAAGCAACTTAGCAGCAGCAGCATTTTATTTAAAAAAAAATAGTCAATTGTTTCACTTTGGAAGGTACACAGAGTTTGTTTGTAGTGGAAATTAACAGTGGCAAAGAGTTATTTAAGCTACTAAGTCTGAGTGGCTAGGAGCAGTGTAGGATACCACTAGGGATGGAATGGGGAATCCATCTCCTTCAGGGTGGTTGGCTCATTGTTGTTGCAAGAGAAACAAAGTGAGGACCCAGAACTGGGAATTATATGGCCTAAGGAATGGGGATAAACCATTGGCAGATTCATGAAATCCCCAAAATATACTTCACTGACTTTCAGAATTTCATTCATGTTATTCTTATTGTCTCATTTAATCATCATACCTTTCAGCAAAGGCATAAATAGGAGATGACTTCTTGTGTATTATGGTATTGTTAACTGTAATAATTAGCTTCAAAAGTCTTTATTTTCTGTTGTTCATGTATCCTCTGTCTAAAGAATAGAAAATTTATTTGAATTTATTAAATGAATGGGATATAATTGTTCTGTTCTCCCTTTCTGGATTCATTGAGCCAATTCTCTTTTCCCTTCTGAAATATATGGATATGGGCAGAGAAAGATTCAAACACAAAACAAGATAAAATCCAAAGCAAAATGTGATGGTTGTCCTCTTTTACTGGTATTGCCTGACACAGCACATTGGCTAATTTTCATAGGCATATCATCGTTGAAGTTTCCTCTCATTTTGTTGTTGATTGTGCCTTGATGGGACAAGGATGGATTATGTGTGTTCCTCTTCCCTTTCCACTGTTCCCTTCTCCCACTTTAAGAGAGTTGGGGAAAGAAAGGAAAAACTTGAACTGCAGGACCTTTGATTATTATTCCAAAATGGATTTTTGATGGCTTACAAGGATATATTTAATGCCATAAAAGAAAAACTTAAAAATAAGAAAAAAGTTGAGACTTGAGCTAAGATATTGAGAATCAAGCAAGTACAGTTGGGCACAACTGTATGACTTGCACTATGCTGATCTCTCTATGGAAATGAAAGTAAAATATAAGATTTGATTTCCACTTTTAAATACTATAACATTTAATTGGAAAATGATACAAACTTCTAGGTAAAGGCAGTATGGATGAGCGGTTAGTATCTTTGGCTGTGGAGCTAAACTATCTGGTTTTACATCTTTCTCACAATATCTGGGGCTTTGGACAAGATGTTTAACTTCTCTCTGCTCTGTTTGCTCATTTGTAAACTGAGAATATTAGTACCTTACTCACTGTCTTTGGGGATTAATTTAGAACATCTTAGTCACTTGGTTTATTTTTGTTGTAATAATTTGTGAAGTGGAACACAGCTACATGTTTAACTCCCTATGAACATATGAAAATAGATTAGAGAAAAAGAGATAAGTCAGTGTGCACTTAGAGTAGTCAGGGCTGGTTTCATGGTATAGATTACACTTGAGCTAGACCTTGAAGGGTGAGGCTTTAAATAGGCAAAAGAGGAAAGAGGAACTTAGAGGCATGTCAATCAAGTAGGCAGCAAAACAGAATATAATGAATGGCAAGACTAGGGGAATTTGTTGTCAAAGGAAATCAATAGTCCAAAAGAACCCTTGTGGGACTTCAGAAAATCAATACTGTGACAGGAATCTGATCAGAAATCTGTGGATATCTTCAGGTTTCATTTTCACAACTGGCATTAAACTTTGATATTTCCATTTTCTGAAGTATTAAAGGATCCTTGTGGGATTATTTTTAACATCAATTCTGGAGTCACAGCCCTCAAACAGCCAGCAAGTTTTATCAAAGTGAATGCCACCTATGTTAAAACTAGAACCACATTTTATTTTTCTTTTGTTGAAGACTTTTTAAAACTTTGCACAACCACATTTTAAATCACACTATTATGCCCAGAAAACAGATCAGCATTTTCCTCAGTCACACATAATACCTGGATCAGTCTTCAGATACACAGTAAGAATTACTATGGTTGTATTGATGGATTTCTCCTCTGAACTGGTATAGCAGAATTTGACTAGCCATTAAGCCCTAGTACCAGAAGTTGTGATCTTATCAGTAAGGGATTCAGAAGTACTATTGATGAAACAGAAGGGGAGAAAGTGAAAAAGATTTGCTTCCAGTCAGATGTTCTCAAATGACAAAGGTGACTCCCTTTAGAGAAAGTAATGGTTACCCTGTGTTTTATTTTTACTATTCTCTTGCCTGGTTCCTAGAATAGACATAACATTATAAAACTTAATGTTTAATTCCATATAGTTTTAAACCAAGTAAACAACTTTGAAACAAATGAAAATAGCTTTAAATATGAATCTCACATGGATTTAAATCATTTTAAATTGATTACACAGGTTGGCTACTCTACAAATCTACATTTCTAGATCAATAAGGGCATTTTTTTAAAATGAAGTCATTTAATATTAAAGTATTAAAAGTTGTCTGTTTATTCTTCCACCTAACAAATTACCAAGAATCATGTGCATTTAATTTTGAACTATTAATTCAATCCAAATGAATTCTTTTGCAACTATATATACACTTGCATACACGCACACGGAGTATTTGCTCACTTTAATTCTCTCCACATCTCAATTTGCTGAGTACAAATTGGACTTGCTAGTGGAGTGAGTTAATACCCAAGGTCTTTGTCTTTTCCCATAGGGGACTTTTTAAAAATCCCTTTGTCAAGCCGAGATATGGAAAGCACTGGGTCAAGGAAAGCAGAGCCATAAGCCAAGATCAGCAGAGCCAACATAAGCAACTAGGGGCCAGTGGGACAGAGAGGAACTAGGGTTCAAGGCAAGGTAGTATTCACAGGCAGGAAGCTCATTCTGCAATAAACAGTCAGAGGTTGGGGAGATACACAGGAACTAGGGCTCCAGGCACAACAGGCAGGCAGACTCAGACATGAAACACCAGGACTAAGAGACCCTGGAGCTAAAGCCAAAATTTACCCAGGGCAGAGGGACTCTCATCTTCTTCCTTTTACCGAAAGAACTGCTACTTCAGAGCTTGCACTCCAATGTGAGAAATTCTTCCCACCTGAAAAATCCTAACACTCACCATTGTAGGCCAGCTTCTTGAAATATAAGAATGTCAAATCTGAAAAGGTCCTTGGGAATTCTCTTAGCTGATTATCATTTTTTAGAAGAAGAAATGGAGGCTATTGGAAGAATGAACTTATAAAAAAAAATCACAGAAACTTAGTGAGAAGACCAGGCTTATAACTTCAGTGTCCTGACCGCAATATTCTTCCCATGCTGTGTTTCTACTTTGCCTACACCTTGTGCCCTTGAATCAGAAACATGAATGAGAAAAGTATCTTCAGACCCTGAGCCAACCAAGCCCTGTTCTAAGGGGATGAAAGAAGTAAAGTAAGTAAGGTTTATGGGCATGCTACATAGTCACAAAGGGAGTTATGTTTATTCACCCTTGATGAAATTCAGTAAAAGAAACTTCTATTGGGATTGAGGCTGCCTGATGAGACGGCTTGGTAAATCCTGTAACTCTAAACATTTCCTTTTCCACTGGACTTTGTGTCACTTATCCCTAAGAGCCAATTATAGACCAAAGCAACCTCATTGCTTATACTTTTATTCATGAAAACAGTCTCATCTTTGAGTCCTGCTGCTGTGCTCTTTGTCTTTAGTATAGACAAATAGCTGTGGGCATCACCTCTAAAATGTTTCCTTTATATGCATTGTAAAACAAGAAAGAGTAGTAAGCCTCTCTCTTTCTCTCTCTCTCTGTCTCTCTCTCTCTCTCTCATGTACACACATTTTCCACCATTTCCAAATAATTAGTATAAGGGTACTCGAGGATTTTCTCCCAGTCTTTTGCCTTCCCCAGTCAACTGTCAATTAGCTTTGGTATTCACTTTCTTTTCTCACAAAATCTTAACCTCTTCAATTTCCACCAGCTGGGACAACTATCTCCTCTCTCTATCTCATCAACTTTTCATCTCCTATTGAATCTTACTGGAAGAAATACATTTTTTTCCTGCCTTTAACTTCATAATAGCTTACTCTCAACTATAATTTATAATTCATTCCAGTGGTTGTATCAACTCATTAAGAAAATGATGGCAAGAGGGTCCTTCTGTAGAAAGATGTTGGGGAATAGCCGCACAAAACCACTCTGGAATGTCAAGGCTGCTTTCTTTTCCAGATATATAGAAAGGGAAGGCAACATTTTCTATAATAGATTGAACATTGTATTAACATATTAGAAGACATGGATTATTTTTTCATTATTGAAGCTGGACATTATTTTACCTCAGGAAATTCAATTTATTTCTGTCCAATCCATTCACTTTGAGACTGTAATCACAGTGAAATCAAGAACCCTGGAGCTTTCGTCAATATAGTTTGGGCTACAAATGGTTACTTAGCATATTAGATGATTGATAGGATAGGCCAATGTGAGCAATGAAGAACTATCTTGTGATTCAACCACACCTGAGCTGTTTTTTTTTGTGTGTGTGTGTATGTGTGTGTAATTTTTCAAAGTGGAAGAATATGTTTTTCTTCAACTCAAGAAAATCACATCCCTAGATTGGTGGTTCTCAACTTTCTCCCTTTTTAACACACTGGACAGATGACATTCAGTATCAGGCACTCTTAATGGGGATTCCCCGTAAAGTTATGACTCCATTCTTTCTCTTTCACTTAAGAGAAGGCATATTTGAATTCATAGAAGTGTGACATTAATATAATGATAACCTCAGCTCTGCTATAAGTTGTTGAGGAAATAATTTACAAACTTCAGTGTATTTTAGAACAAACTTCTTAAAATGTGTCTCACACTTCTTAAAATGTGTCTCACAAGTGAAAGAATGAGACACATACCCCTGTGTTTTGTGTGTCTTAACATTAATCAGTGTTAATGTTACAAGCATGTGACTGGAGCATGTGATCAGGACACTCAGCACCTCATGTGCAAATAAGTAAAAGGTGTGTGCCCTAATTACACACTCTTCTGAAAGAATAAAGCTCTTGAAAGTTGAAGCTACAAGCTTAAATACATAAAGCACAGCAGGAAGGTGAGTAGCTTTTACAATGGCATCACAAATATCCACTCCTCCTTTCATCTCATCTTGTAAAGGTCAAATCTAAGTGTGAGCCCAGGGAAGAAAGGAGAACTTTCATTTATGTTAGCAGTAACAGGAATAGAAATGTTAGCTTTAACTCCTTGGATGAAAGTAAAATTAATTTGATCATTCAGGCTTAAGATATATTGCTTGCAGGTTTTGGTGGTGGAACTTTACACAACTAGTTAATAGGATAGACTGATGTGGTAAAGAATCATCTCTGGTTCTAAACGCAGAGAAATGCTGGTCAAAATAAAACAAAGATTGTACATGCTTAGCTCAGCATGATAGCAAGTAGGGGAAATTCCTAAGCTTTAGGGATGAAAAGGGAACTCAAACCCAGAGAAGGGAGCACAAACTAAAGCTAAATACCACCTGAGGATATCAGGATCAGATAAGCACCTTAAAAGTCTAAGGGCTTGAGCTCAGGGTCAGACCATAGAACCACAGATCTGTGTGAAGTGTGAAGTTAGAACTGAGATCCCAGCAAAAGTCTCGAAGCTTGAAGGATCTATGAAGCCTGAAACTCTAGTTTCTGAAACAAGAACTAGAAAACTCTGCACTTTGGTCTAGGAGAGTGGCCAGGAAATTTACATTCTGTCCAGGGTCATGGCCATGAATGAAGAGACACTCCAGAGAAATCGGAACTCTAAACTTGTACCAAACATAGATGTGGACTTTAAATTCACACAACCCACATGTGGTGGAAAACCCCAAGCTAAGAAATTAACAGAAAACACTGTTTCCAAACCAGTGAAACTTGTAAGGACTTGGCAGAGGCAAACTTGGAACCACTCTGAGGGAATGCCTCCACAACCCTCACCACCCAGGGCTCCCAAAGAAAACAATCCTTACTGTAGATGCAAATACAGTAACAAAATTACAAACCTCACAAGAAAATTAACTGCCATATGTGTGTTTCCACTGGCACAGATAGAAAATATTGCATCCCAAGAAATAGAGATAATAGGGCAATTTAAAAGAAACAGTAAAAGAAGTTTGTTGAAAATTGTTTAAAGAGAAAAACAAAGAATGAAGAACAACTGTGTGGAAATAGTAGAGCCTTGCTGGTTATCTGTGGCCTTTATAAAATCCATAGTCCATCTCAACAAAGGGCAGATCTCAACAAAGAACTTGAAAATCAAATTTTTGACCTTGAGAAATTCTTAGAAAGTCTAGGAACAGGGGGAGATTAAGATGTGTGGCCAAAATTAAATAGATATTATCATTCCACTCTTACCTACAATTCTCTCACATTAGATAATTCAGCCTCTGGTTCTTTTAAAGTTGTCCCAGAGCAATTATATGGATTTGAAATGCAAAACAGAATCTCTTTGGGCTAGCAGGAGACTCTAGCATAGACAATTCAGTGATTAGGGTGCTGACTTTAGCTTTGAAAACACAAAGATTGAGATCTCTTAGAACATGTATATGGCTTACGTTATATTTAATTTATTTAATACTGTGTATTGTCCTTCACCTCTTCCTCTTTCTACTCGCAGATATAAACTTCCTGAGAACATGGTTTTTTTAAACTTTTAACGGCTTTATTTACCTGAATTTTACATATCATACAATTCACCCATGTATCACTCATTGGCTCTTAGTAAACTTATACATTTGTGTAGCCATCATCACACTGCAACTTTAAAACACTGCCATTGTTTCCTAAGAGTTTCTTCCTTTGGGTTTTCAGTCAGTCCCTGACCCCAGCCATAAGTAATCACTGATGTGCTTTCGTTTTTATAGTCATGTGTTCTCTGAAAATTTAATATAAATGAAATCATACAGTATATAGTCCTTTATATCTGGCTTCTTTCACTCAGCCTAATGATTTTGAATTTATTCACACTGTAGGATGTATCAATAGCCATCCACATGTTGATTGAAACTTGAGTTGTTTTGGGCTTTTACAAATAAAGCTGTTATAGGGAGGTAGTTTGAGATAATAATGTAGGAAGATCCTAAATTCATCTCCGCTCACAGACACATTGAATCTACAGCTACATATGGAATAGTTTTCTCTGAAAAAGTTGTGGAAGCTAACTAAAGAACTCCTTTATGCTTCACAAATGAGAAAAAGGCAGGCAGGAGAGGCTGAGATACAAACTCACCATAAATTCTGGTTCAAGTGTGGCAACTCACAGTAGGGAAGAGAGCTCACCAACCTGCAGCTTCTTCCCAAAGAGTGACGGATTCATGCCCCACATCAGTCACAACTTAAGGTCTTAAGACCTGCACCTAAGAGATGAATCCCCATAACATCTGACTTTGAAAACCAACAGGGCTTATGTCCCAAGACCCAAAAGGCTGTAGCGAACTGAGAAGCAGCTCTTAAAGCACTCATATGCAGACTTACTCACCCCAGGGCCTAGCAGAGATGCAGCTTTTGAAAAGCATCCAGCCTTTATGTGAGATTTATTTGTTAATCTTAAAGCACCAGTGTTCTAGGGACAGAGGCAGTAGGGTGCCATTCTTACACTCTCTTTCCCTGCTAAAGCTGAAAGGCACTTTTTTTTTTTTTTTTCCTTTTTTCAGTGGGTGCCATCTTTGCACCTTCCCTCTCCCTGCTCCAGAATACCAGTGTCTCCAAGAGGGGAGCTTTCACGTGTGTCTGGTACCCCAGTTTTTACATCTGGTACCTTGCTTTTGGAAGCTGCTTCCAGTGGATACTTCTATATCACCTGGCTCTGGGGGCCAGTGGGGCTTACACTTGAACATCCCAAAGGACTGTAACCAGTAGAGAAAGAGCTCTTAAACAGCTACCACTCTCAGGGCACAAGAAGACACAATAGACCCAGGAGTTCAATCTTACCATGAAAGAGTCCTGTTAGTTTACCATCATGGCTGCAGTCTGAGGAGCAGCCTTCTAATTAAACACACCTAAAGGTAGTTTAGCTGGTAAAGAATCTGCCTGAAAGCAGGAGACCCTGGTTCGATTCCTGGATTGGAAAGATCCCCTGGAGGAGGGCATGGCAACCCATGTTGGCATGGGACATGGCAACTCTGGTATTCTTGCCTGGAGAATCCTCATGGACAGAGAAGCCTGGTGGGCTGCAGTCCATAGGATCACAAAGAGTCAGACATGACTGAGTGACTAAGCATGCAAAGGCTGACTACAAACCTTTCCAGAGATCTCAGAGGACTGGCTCTGTCTTTGCCCTCTCCCTCTTTAACACCCCAGAGCACCAGTATTTTTCAGATGGGAATTCTTTATTGTATCTGGTTTCCCAGATTTTACATCTGCTGCTTTGGTTTCTGCAGCTGTTGCCAGGAAATGCCCCTTGATCATCCGATTCTAGGAGTTAGAGAACTTGCAACCCTGAATCCCATGGGACTGTAACAATTGAAGAGGGGATTATTGACAGACTACCACCCCCAGAGCATTGCACAGACAACAGACTGGAACACATCCCATCTTTCAGTGAAAGAGGCATACTTGCTATGCCTGGGGCTTCAGCTTCAGGTTTGGCTCACACCTAAAGGCTCTGGAGGTATTCCAAGAGAATGCAGGCTAGGGAACATCGTCTATGTGCTCTCCCTCTGGCTCAGTCCAGCTCACTCATGTCTCCCAGTAAGGAGCTTATAGATTCATCTGGAACCCCAGGTTTCCCCAGTGGACACCACCAGATTGCCTGACTCTGGTGGCTAGCAGGAATTACACTTGTGGATCCACAGGACTGTTATATACTCATACTTTAAAAGCTGCTACTTGAGAGTCTGAGTTCCAATCAGCCTGAATGCTAACTATGGTCTTCCCCTTTGGGACACTGACAAGATTTGGCACATCCAAAATTAATACGAGCTATTAAAAATGATGAAGGTGAAAGAGGAGAGTGAAAAACCTGGCTTAAAACTCAACATTCAAAAAACTAAGATCATGGCATCTGGTCCCAACACTTCATGGCAAATAGATGAGGAAACAATGAAAAGCATGACAGACTTTATTTTCTTGGTCTACAAAATCACTGCAGACAATGACTGCAGCCATGAAATTAAAAGACACTTGCTCCTTGGAAGAAAAGCTATGACAAACCTAGATAGCATATTAATAAACCAGAGACATCACTTTGCCAACAAAGGTCAAAGCTATGGTTTGACATAGTCAAAGCTATGGTTTTTCCAGCAGTCATGTACTGATGTAGGAGGTGAACCATAAAGAAGGCTGAGCATTGAAGAATTGATGCTTTCAAACTATGATGCTGGAGGAGACTCTTGAGAGACCCTTGGACTGCAAGGAGATCGAACCAGTCAATCCTAAAGGAAATCAACCCTGAATATTCATCAGAAGGACTGATGCTAAAGCTCCAATACTTTGCGCACCTGATATGAAGAGCCGACTCATTGGAAAAGACTCTGATGCTGGGAAAGATTGAAGGCAGGAGGAGAAGGGGATGACAGAGGATGAGATAGTTGGATAGTATCACCCACTCAGTGGACATGAGTTTGAGCAAAGTCCGATAGTTGGTGAAGGACACTGAAGCCTGGCGTGCTGCAGTCCAAGGGGTGGCAGAGTCGGATATGACTGAGCGACTGAGTGGCTGAACAACAATTAAAAATATAATAGACTCTTGATTCATGTCAATGTATGGCAAAAACCACTACAATATTGTAAAGTAATTAGCCTCCAACTAATAAAAATAATTGGGAAAAAAAGAAAGCAAAAAATAAAAAATATATATATAATAGACTGCTTGGACAAGTAAAAGGTTTGAGAGACAAATAAAAATGAGGGCAAGATGAACAAGGTTCATATCCTACATGAGGCCACCACTTCAAGACTGGAAGCAGTGGTTGTTCTATCTAAAGCATAGAAATCAACACAAAGTGTGAAGGAAAATAAAGAAACAGAAGAATATGTTTCAAGCAATAAAACAAAATAAACTCCAGAAAAAAAAAAACCTTAATTAAATGGAGATAAGTAATTTACCTGATAAAGAGTTCAAAGTAATGGTCATAAAAATACTCACCAAATTTGGGAGAAGAATTGATAAGTACAAGATGAGAACTTTAACAAAGAGATAAGGAATGTAAGGAAGTACCAAACAGAAGTCACAGAGCTGAAGAATACACTAACTGAAGTGAAAAAGACACTGCTACTGCTGCTGCTAAGTCGCTTCAGTCCTGTCCGACTCTGTGCGACCCGGTAGACAGCAGCCCACCAGACTACCCTGTCCCTGGGATTCTCCAGGCAAGAACACTGGAGTGGGTTGCCATTTCCTTCTCCAATGCATGAAAGTTAAAAGTGAAAGTGAAATCGCTCAATCGTGTCCGACTCTTAGCGACCACATGGACTGCAGCCTACCAGGTTCCTCCCTCCATAGGATTTTCCAGGCAAGAGTACTGGATTGGGGTGCCATTGCCTTCTCCAAAAAAGACACTAGAGAGGTTCAATAGCAGACTAGATGAAACAAAGAAAGGATAAGTGATCCTGAATATAAGGCAGTAGAGCTTATCCAACCAAAGCAGCAAATAGAAAAAGAATTGGGAAAAAGTGAAGATAAATTTAAGGCATTTATGTGATAACATCAAACAGACTAACATTTTGCATCAAAGGGAGTCCCAGAAGAATGAGAGAAAAGGCCACACAAGTTATTTGAATAAATAATGACTTAAAATTTCCCTAACTTGGTAAAAATAACACTGATATGAGTATTTGAGTACAACGCTTTATATAGACATAGGCATTTATATGGAGTGGTTGGATCACATACAGATGTTCAAATTGCTAAGAAGCTATAGATTAATTTTAACTTCCTAGAATTTTATATAAATAGAATCACAAAACATGTACCCTTTTGTTTGGCCTCTTTTAACTTAGTATAATTGTTTTGAAATTTTGAAACTCATTTGTTGTGGTATTTATCAGGAGTTCATCCTTTTCATACTTGATAAATATTTTTTGTATGGATGTACCAGAGTATACTTGCATCTATTCTTTCAAACATTTGGACTGTTTCCAGCTTTTGGCTATCACAAATAAAGCTGTTATGAACATCCATTTTTCATCCATCTCTAAGTCTTTGTATGAACATATGTTTTGTTAATTAGTCTAGACTTAATAAACTGATAGAGAAATTGCCAGTAATACAGACTGAACCTAAAAGGGAGATATGTCTAAAGCCATTACCTTGTGAATAGCACAAAACATTGAGAAAGAGTTATTTTTATGTTGATAGTCTTCAACCTCTTTAGATATAAATATGAGTTGATCATCTCTACTAGTAGGGAATACAGTACCATAGGAATGATTTTGAAAACATCTGGAGGCAAAACAATACAGTAGCAAATGGAAATGGTAGATAGGAGTTTGCATATGCACATAAGCCAAATTTTAGAAAAGCCTGGAGAGACTCTGTTTCAGGTAATTTGCTCAATCAACGCTGAGATCCCTCCCAGGCCTTTTGAGAGAAGAGGTGCCCACAACCTGGCACATATCGATTCTCACTATCTGGCACAAGAGCTGATCATTTTGGGATTCTCCTCAGAGTACTGTGTATGATAATTGGACTGTTTTCCTCTTTTGGCTGTTAACAGAGGCTTCAGGATATTTGTTCAGCATTTGAAGAATCTAGGCTGCTGAAATGTGTCTCTTGCATTTATTTAACAAAAACCTGTCTGATGGGAGAGTAAAAATATTTCCAGGAGAAATCACTGTAATAGTCAGTACCCATTGTGTAGTATCAAAGAAAGGGCAGATACTGCCATTTTTGACAGACCTCTTCAAGGAGGCACCTTTTTGCACATTGCTATAATTTTCTTTTTCCATTAAAATCAAACCAGGCCTGAATACCCACATGCTGTGCTGTGTGCTGTATTTAGTCACTCAGTCGTGTCCAACTCTTTGCAAGTCCATGGACTGTAGCCTGCCAGACTCCTCAGTCCATGGGGATTCTCCAGGCAAGAATACTGGAGTGGGTTGTCATGCCCTCCTCCAGCGGATCTTCCCAACCCAGGGATTGAACACAGATCTCCCACACTGCAGGCAGACTCTTTACTGTCTGAGCCACTAGGGAAGCTGAAGAATACTAGAGTGGGTAACCTGTCCATCCTCCAGGGGATCTTCCCACCTAGGATTCGAACTGGGATCTCCTGCATTGCAGGTGGATACCCACCAAAAAAAGGTATTTTATTTGATATATTCTTTCAACATAGCCCAATGGAATGGCAACTAGAGTTCATTTGTATAAATGTATATTCTGGTAGTTTTAGCGACTAGGATCCTTATAATAATGTTTATCAGTCTCTGGATCTTTTGCTGCTATCTACTTGACATCCTGTAATACCTTCAATTTCATGGAAATGAAGAACAGTAAGTCATAAAAAAGACCCTATGTTCAGATTTAGAGAAGAAAGGGCCTGCTTGGATGAATCACACCTTCTCTAGAATCCAGGAGATATTTATAGACTATTGATAAGAAAAGAATATTCCCCCTAAGAACTCATAAATAAGAGGACAAGAGATTGACAGGGTCAAATATTAATAAACACTTATCTATCTGATTTGACACATAGAATTATGTCTCAAACTTTACTTGTTGAAAGACCAAGCCTTGGAAGGAAAACACAACCATGATAAATTTGGATGGGACTTTCAAATTCACCAAGTATTTTCGTAGAGATTATCTTATCTGAGCCTCCAAAGTATTATTACCACTCTTACTACATATATGAGAAATCAGTTTGTAAAAAGTTTGGTAATCTACCCAGGGCCATATAGTCTACTTTTTAATGATAGATCCAAACAAGGATTCAAATCTCTTAGCTATACAAGGCTGTCTTCTATTTTTCACACAAGCTTGTATCACAAAACACATGTTCAAAGCAACAATTAATAATCTTGTTTCAGACATATATTAATATAAAAGACTGTTGACATAAAAGCTTTTGACAATAATTGAATGATCCCAAAGGTCCATGACATGCCATTTTGCTGAGAGAGAAGTTTGCATTATAAAAAGGCCAATATTTGGTAACAGTCACTTATTATGGTTAAGCCCAGCCTATCACCCAGCATCCATATATCTATGAGGTTTTCTCAATTTCCTCTTTGTCACAGTGTAGACACTAACTCCAGTTAAAACTGTTTCTTGGTGTAAGTGGTCCTCAAAGCAAGCTATCTGCTAGTCATGATTAAATAGAAAGGTTTTTAGAAAGTAATTGTTCTTGGAACATGGAAGTTTTGGATCAGTTTTAGAAAGGAGAAATCATCCATAGCTCAGAGTGATTGTGGGAACAACTTTACCATGTACTCTTCAAGGAAAAATATTCTTGAAATTGCTTCATCTAATGTTCCAACCAGGGCAAAAATTGCATGTTATAGAGAGAATGATATGATTTATGAGTTGGGGGATTCCTTTGTCAGGAATGTCAAGATTGTGCTCTCTATACCTTTCTTCCCTTACTTAACTACTTTGTAAGAAAATAAAATCAATGCCAGCAAAAAATAATTGCTTATACAGTTGATGATACATTTATAATTAAAACATTTTTAGCTATAAGCAAAGATGCATAGTAAAAAGCTACAGTATTGCCTAGAATTATTTAAGTACTATAGGTGACACAAAGAGATTGAAGATATGGTTAGACTGAGTTTTTGCTCCATGTACTTTCTATAGATATTTCTGTAATTATAAAATTCTTTGTAGCATCCAATTTTTCTTAGAATATGCAATAATCAGAACTAACAAAATTTCCCTATTCAGTCTTAGTAACAGTGGATAGTCTATGTTTCTCAGTTAAAAATTAACTTATACTTTGATTAATGTTAACTTCAAAGGCAAGTCCAAGTAAGTAGTTATTAATATTCTCAAAAAAGGAATATAAAAGAGGATTCTCTCTATTTGATTTTTTCATGTTAGTTCATAACAGGGAAGCAGTAAAAATCAGCAGTTCTAAAAACTTGGTAACTTTCTTTACTTTCTCATTTTTGATAATATATTGACTTTTAAAATTTCTCAGAAGCCCTTGTAACCATGTAAAAATTTTCTCATTTAGAGTGAGTGATAAGATGATTGGAAGAAGAGTTGAAAATGGGTCACTTCTGAGTTTTCCTTTGGAGGTTAAATGGTCCTTTTCTGTCTCCCAGTGATAACCAGAGCCATTTGCTAATGTTTTTTTTCTCTCTGTCATTCTCAGGTAAGCCTCTGAACATCCCTTGCAAAGCATTCTTTGGGTTCAGTGGAGAGTCCGGACCAATGATCTACTGGATGAAAGGGGAGAAGTTTATTGAGGAACTGGCAGGTCACATTAGAGAAGGTGAAATAAGGTACAGAACTTGAATTGCTTACTTTCCCATGCTGTTTTTTAGTTAAGCAATGGAACATCCTAGAAGAGCTTCTGCCTAGAATTTTAATTGCAACTCCAAATCATTCCATTTTCTAAAAGCTGATCTAGTGAAGAGAGTGAGGTTGCCTGCTTTAAGAAATACAAATGTATACACTTCCAGTATAAGGAAGTTTTCTCAGGTTCTAAGAATATGCCATGAGGTATAATGATCCCCTCAAAGCTGCCTAAGCAAATTCCTTTAAGGTTTCAAAGCTTAAGCCACTGTTTCTCCAGTCCCAGCAAAGATCCAAACTTTATAGGTGACTTCAGACCACAGGGAAAATACTCATTTATTCCCTGGGAACAGACAACTTTCATATATCATAGGTGCAAAGCTGTGGTGGCAGTAATAAGCTGCTGCTGCTGCTAAGTTGCTTCAGTTGTGTCCGACTCTGTACGACCCCATAGACAGCAGCCCACCAGGCTCCCCCGTCACTGGGATTCTCCAGGCAAGAACACTGGAGTGGGTTGCCATTTCCTCCTCCAATGCATGAAAGTGAAAAGTGAAAGTGAAGTCGCTCAGTCATGTCTGACTCGTAGCGACCCCATGGACTGCAGTCCACCAGGCTCCTCCATCCATGGGATTTTCCAGGTAAGAGTACTGGAGTGGAGTGCCATTGCCTTCTCCGAGTAATAAGCTAGTACTCATCAAAATAACTGTTGACTCTTGTTGAATAGTGTTTATTTTTTCCCAGTACCCACTGCTCATCCTGAAAGTGACTTTCAGGTTAACACATCCCTCAACCTCTTTTCACTCTCCTCTTACACAGATAACTCCCTGGTGTATAGGCATCTATTCTACTGTTTTTCTAATCCTATGTATCTGATCACATTTGTACAATTTGTAAGAGGTAATTTTTTCTACCTCATTCAGTCTATGGGGTTACCCTTTGATTTCAGAGATGGTGACATATAATATACTTTTCTCACTTCAATAGGAATTGGGGCTCCGCCCCTATTAAGAATTATGCAATGGAAAGTAAATCAATATTTTAGTGCAGCTAATGTTAAAATGTGTTTTATTTACTTTGCTTGTTGAATATATAGCAGTGTAAAACAAAAAATATGCATTATATTATTTACTATCATTTATATTATTAACTTATAATAACTGTCATGACAGTTTATCTTCATGTGTCTACCCAATAACCTCTCTAGGGTTTCATAACTTTGAGGGTCTGTTAATCCCCTGAGGATCTATGCAAAAATATTGTCTATATGAGCATATTTATAGGGGGAAAAAAGTACACGAAAATGTACCTGACACTGTTAGTCACCAGGGAAAAGTAAGTCAAAACCATATGATAACACTTCATACTCACTAGGATGGTTATAATCAAAATGTCAGATTACAACAGGTGCTGGCAAAGATGCCAAGAAATTTGAACCCTTGTATACTGCTGGTGGGAATGTAAAATGGTGCACTTTCTGAAATTCCTCAAATGATTAAACAAACAGTTATCAACAATCTCCTCCTAGATAGAACTAACAGAAATCAAAACATATATCCACCAAAAAACTTGTATATAAAGTGAGTATTTCCTTTTCCGGGGAATCTTCCCAACCCAGGGGTCGAACCTAGGTCTCCTGCATTGCAGCCAGATTCTTTACCATTTCAGCCACCAGGGAAGCCCATATAAATAGTCACAGTATCATTATTCATAATAGAGAATAGGTGGAAATAGCCTAAATGACCATTAACTGACGCATCAGTTCAGTTCAGTTCAGTCACTCAGTCGTGTCCGACTCTTTGCGACTCCATGCTCGCCAGGCCTCCCTGTCCATCACCAACTCCCAGAGTCCACCCAAACCCACGTCCATCGAGTCAGTGATGCCATCCAACCATCTCATCCTCTGTTATCCCCTTCTCCTCCTGCCCTCAATCTTTCCCAGCATCAGGGTCTTTTCCAATGAGTCAACTCTTTCCATGAGGTGGCCAAAGTATTGGAGTTTCGGCTTCAACATCAGTCCCTCCAATGAACCCCCAAGACTGATCTCCTTTAGGATGGACTGGTTGGATCTCCTGGCAGTCCAAGGGACTCTCAAGAGTCTTCTCCAACACCACAGTTCAAATCAATTCTTCAGCACTCAGCCTTCTTTATAGTCCAACTCTCACATCCATACATGACCACTGGAAAAACTATAGCCTTGACTAGACAGACCTTTGTTGGCAAAGTAATGTCTTTGCTTTTTAATATGCTATCTAGGTTGGTCATAACTTTCCTTCCAAGAAGCAAGTGTCTTTTAATTTCATGGCTGCAATCACCATCTGCAGTGATTTTGGAGCCCAGAAAAATAAAGTCTGACACTGTTTCCACTGTTTCCCCATCTGTTTGCCATGAAGTGATGAGACCAGATGCCATGATCTTAGTTTTCCGAATGTTGAGCTTTAAGCCAACTTTTTCACTCTCCTCTTTCACTTTCATCAAGAGGCTCTTTAGTTCTTCTTCACTTTCTGCCATAAGGGTGGTGTCATCTGCATATCTGAGGTTTTTGATATTTCTCCCAGCAATCTTGATTCCAGCTTGTGCTTCCTCCAGCCCAGCGTTTCTCATGATGTACTCTGCATATAAGTTAAATAAGCAGGGTGACAATATACAGCCTTGACATACTCCTTTTCCTATTTGGAACCAGTCTGTTGTTCCATGTCCAGTTCTAACAAGGTTCCTAATAAATAACACTTTATTAAACAATTTTAACTTAAGGTTTATGAAATCAGTGCAAATGAATTTAAGTTATTCCAGAAGATACATGTTGAAAATTATTCTCATATATTTGCCTATAGAAGACTTCAACGGTCACTCTTCATTTTTCAGAGAAAGAAACTTGTCCTCAAAGAGCCAGTAGTAGGTAGAATGGTACAAAGTAGCAAATTTTCCACTACCAAAAAGCACAGAGCTATGTTTCATGATCAAGGGTAGTAGTTATATGAGCCTAAGATAACTATTTCCCATCTCCCATACATGACTAGTTGGACTTTTAAAAAAGTAAACAGATTTATTGGCACATGATTGACATACAATAAACACAAAGTTTAGAGTATATAATCTGTCAGGACTGATTGATAAATGTATCTACCTATTAAGCCATCACCATGATCAAGATATTGAACATATACCCCTTGGTAGTGCCCCTCTTTTAAAACACTCATCTTTCTGTCACTATCAATCAGTTTGCATTTTATAGTCTTATATAAACAGAATCATGTTGTATGTATTCTTTTTTTAATCTGGGTTATTTCCTTAAAAATGACTATTGTGAGATTTATCTGTCTTGTTACATGTATCAGTAGTTCACTATTTTTATTGCTCAGTAGTATTCTGTTATATGGATATAAACAGTTTGATTATTCATTCACTTGTTGATGGACATTTGGGTTGTTTCCAGTTTGAGGTCTATTACAGATAAAGCTGCTCTGGACATACATGTTTGCATCTTTGTTTGCATATATATTTCCTTTATTCTTGGATAAATATCTAGACATAGAATTGATGACTTAGATAGTAGGTATATATTTAACTGTATTAGTTCTTTTTAAGCTTTTTTTTTTTTAGAAAAACTTTTTTTAGAATAATTTTAGATTTACAGAAAAATTATAAAGATAGTGTCCTATTCTGTCTGGGTGTTATAAATTTCACAGATTGAGTGGGTTAAACAACATGTATTTATCATAATTCTAGAGACTGGGAAGTCCAAAATCAAGGCACCAACACATTCACTGGCTGATGATGGCCCACTTCTTAGTTGATAAGTGGTCGTTTTCATACTGTATTCTCACTGGTCTTCGCATGGCAAAAGAGGCCAGAGAGCTCTCTGGAGTGTCTTTTATAAGGGCACTAATCTTAATTCATTACAGTCTCTGTTGGCTCAGTGGTAAAGTATCCACCTGCCAACCAGGAGACACAGGTTCGATTCCTGGGTCAGGAAGATCCCCTGGAGAAGGAAATGACAACCCACTCCAGTATTCTTGCCTGGATAATCCCATGGACAGAGGAGCCAGATGGGCTACAGTCCATGGGGTCTCATAAGAGTCAGACACAACTTGGCGACTAAACAATAACAACAAATCTCATTCATTAGAGCACCTTTATCATGAACTAAGCACCTCCCCAGAGCCCCACCTTCTAGTACCATCCCATTACGGGGTTAGGATTTCAACAAATGAATTGGGGAAGGAAGAATAAACATTCAGTTTATAGCAGACCGTGTAGAAAGTTTGTACATAACCCCAATACCCAGTTGTTCTTATTATTAACATCTTAAGTTACTGTGATATTTTTGTTAAAATTAAAGAACCAAAATTGATACATTATTATTAACTAAAGTTAATATTTCTTTCAAATGTCCTTATTTTTTACTGGTGCATGCTCAGTCACTCAGTCATGTCCAACTCTCTGCATCTTCATGGATTGTAGCCTGCCAGGCTCCTCTGTCCATGGGATTTCCCAGGCAAGAATATTGGAGTGGGTTGCTATTTCCTTTTCCAAGAGATCTTCCTGACCCAGGGATTGAACCCACGTCTTCTGCATCTCCTGCATAGGCAGGTGGATTCTTTACCACTAAGCCACCTGGGCAGCCTTCTAACTATCCTTTTTTTCTCCAGGATTATCTAACTTTTTAAGAGTCTGCCAAACTATACTCGAACATGGTTATACCATTTCACAGAAGAAAAGTTAGGCCATGATGTTGCTGTAGCAGCAAATAACTAGAGTGGTGGGAGAGAAAGCACACATATGTGAAACAGTTTAATCCAGTCCTAGCCATTATATTAACTGCAAAATTAATCAACCAGGTATTAAGTGCTATAGGAAGTCAACCTTTCAGGACTTGCAAAACGTCATTGTTTATTTGATTCTGTTACATCCTCTTTTCCACCATCTGCAACCCTTCCTATAACAAAGGGTACATACCTATATTTGCAGGGGAGGAAAGTAACATGAAATTTGTTTTGAAAATTTCACAAAACCTTACTAGCTAACTAGAGAAATGCCAACAAAGAGGCAGGGAATCCTGGCCAAGAGAAACACACAGTTGGCCATTTTGTAATATTAATTATATGATCTATGATCTATTTGGGAGCTTGTGTGGGTGTGGGAATTCCTTCAGGCTATGGCCATTTATGCTAACACACAAGTTAATTACTAGACTCTGTCTTCTGGCTTCCAAAACCAATGTCCTTGAAAGAAGATTTTTATACCACATGGTGGATTGAAACAAATCTGGTAGCTTTATCAAGCATAGTTGCTAATCATACCATTTAGTTCCACCAAGAAAAGATCTAAATTCTTTCATAGCCCACGTATATTCTCCAAAGGGAACAGTTCTGACAGCAGAATGCTGAAGATGTTAAGTAGAAGATTCCCCTCAAAAGAATTTCTGCAAGCAAAATTTCCTTCTGGACGCATGACTCTCCCTCAGGGTATTGTATTTGCTTCATATTTTAATTGAATGACAGCTCTTGTGTTGTGCACATAGTCTACCCACTAGATCTAAGAAGTGGGAATGTAAATAAATTGCTTTCAAGCAGTTAACTTATGGAGAAGCTGCCACCGAGGCAATGGATCTGGCAAGACTAACCACACTGCCTAGGTTCTCCATTGCCTGGGCAACAGCTTGAATTTGAAGTGTGTGTTGTACCCTTTTTATCTCTTAGTATTGCCCCAGAGGACTAGAAGACTTTGAAGAAAAAAAAAATCTACCTAAGGAAAAAGCTTGGATATTTATCAAAGGCTTGATGAAATAATGTTACTCAGACTATAGTCAGTACAGCCTCTTTATTCAGCAGTTCCCTTGTAGTTTGACTCGCGTATTTGATCAAATCCTGACCAGGATTTTGGAGTTCTCACTGTTCTCTGGGTTACTCTGGCCACCATAGTTCCTTGTATCTCCTTACTTGCAACCTATTACCAGAGATTCAAGCTCCACTCTAGACATACAGATTCCCCTTTATCTCCTGTTAGGCAGAAATTGGCATAGCCCTAACAAAGTCTATGATGTTGCTAATGAGGGCTGATGAGCCCTAAGAAAATTTGAACCTAAATGTAGTATCAAATCACAAATGCCAGCCTATCAAACTACATTACAGCCTTTTCACAGACTCCAAAATATGTCATCTCTAGGGATGTTAAGGGAATTTTGCATGTGCAGTAGCATAAACTGCAATTGTGAAAATTTGGTTATTTTTATGTACCATTTTAAAGTCCTTGCAACAAGCTGCTCTCTACAAGCTCCATGTCTATTTAGACAAATCAAATAATTATTTGGAGGAGAGCCAGTAGAAACTATCATTAGGAGAGGACTTCCTAATTTCTGTCCCTCTGTTTAAAGTTAATGGGAACAGCTTGTGAAGTAGGATAAGAAAGTTCATGAAAAGGAGTAGTCTTTGAGTATGAGCATTCTAGCAAGGCCATCCCAGTTCCACACCTTTACATAACTTCCTTTTAATTAATCTTACCAGAGACTTGAGAATTTAAAAATAAATTGCAAGGTATATATTCCACAGTTCTAATAAAAAATGCCAGAGAAATTGAACTAGTCCTATTAAACAAGAAATAATAGTCTTTAAGCTTCCCTGCAGGGTTGTGAATTGCATCTGATTGTCAATGGAGACTGCATGAATTTTAGTACAATTGCTTTGCCCCAATGGAGAGTAATTTTCAATTAAAAATTTCACTTTACAAATCTCCCTATCAATAGCTAATGTCTTTCCCCCAAGCAACACCATAAAACAAGCTTACCAAATCTTTTATAATTCTTGACCTGAAAAACATATTCAATTTATCTTAAGGCTTTTCAGACAAGATTGTTAAAATGCAAATAATATAATTTACTTTCAATTCCTAAAAGGCTATAAGTTGAATGTGGGCTTTGTTGGTAAGTTCTGTTTTTTTTCACTTGTGCTTCTACCACTGTCCAGCCTTCTATTTCCATCCTTTTTTAACCTTAATGTATACATTTCTTGAGTGAGTCAAATACTCTTTAACAAAGGAGGGAATGTAATACAGGTATGAAAGGATTTTATTCTTAAAATAAGGTGAGTCTATGCTAAAGACACAAAATAATGTTAACACCTTATCAATTTAAACAAATAATATGGAGCTGTGAATATAATTTTTTGCCACACAGCACAAGGCAAAATGAAGGAGTCTGTTTTGACAACTTTCCATCATGCTTTTTCAGCTCCTTGAAACATCCCCACCTGCTCTGGCTGCCCCAAAACTGAACTGTCACAAAAATGTCACAAAACAACCCCCAAACATGCACATCATCTCTTCTTTTCTCCCACTCTCAGTTCATCCCACTGGAAGAAGGATTATTGATTGATCACTTCGCCTTTGATTTAAATAAGTTTCAAATCTCATCACACCTATATGTAAGTATAGATTTTGTAAATCATGAGGAGGCTTCAGTGGAAAGGTAAACTTCATAAGCAGCATAGTTTTACCCAAAGGCAACCTTAGTGGTCACTTATATGAAGAATGATTTTTGGAGGAGTGGTGACTCTACTATTCACAGCTTCACTCCTACAGTGGGTCTTAACCTTGACCTAGGCATAAAATATTTAAAACCTGCCTAAGACATATTTGTTCTCTCTCTTCATTTACTAAACAGATTATAGATGCCTAGTCTCAAATATGGTGTTTTGTGTTATAAGCTGCTCTATACAAGAACCTATAATTAGTAAATAATAATAAAAATTCCTCCATGTTTTTATACTACACGGTGTATTGCAAAAACATTTTTATATCCTAAATTACATTGAATTTTTATAGCATTTGAAATAAATCATATCAGTTTATTTTACACCTAAAATATCTGAAGTTTAGAGACTGAGAAAGAGCAGTTCTTGGGCAGTTGATTCACAGTTCCAATGGAGCTAGAATGACTTTATAAGAACACAGCTAGCAAGAATCCTCAATTGCTCAGAATTATCTCTTGTAGTCCACACTTAGGATATAAAGAGCCAAAACCTGCTCGGGACTGAAAAGTAAAAATTAGTTTGGACTAAGAATAAGCAGTCCAGCTATTAATCAGGCTGGGAGGACAGACAGATAAAGCCAGCTGCAAAGTTAACAGAAAACAGTTTCTCCCAAGGTTGTGAAGCAGTTGTATAAGGCTGTAATGACCCCCAACTCTTTTGAGTGACTACTTTCTTCTCAGTGATCCTCAGACCTGCTTTGCTATTGTTATATTCCTGGGAATACCCAATTAGTAGACCACCTCCACCTCATGACAATACACAATTCCTACTGAATCCTCCCCATCCCCACCAACTGCCTCAGAAGCTGCAATTAATTCAGAAATTATCCCTGCTTTTTTTTTTTATTAGTTGGAGGCTAATTACTTCACAACATTTCAGTGGGTTTTGTCATACATTGATATGAATCAGCCATAGAGTTACACGCATTCCCCATCCCGATCCCCCCTCCCACCATATGGAATTTAGAAAGATGGTAACAATAACCCTATATGCAAAACAGAAAAAGAGACACAGAAGTACAGAACAGACTTTTATCCCTGCTTTTTTAGACCATTCTCAATCTTTTGTGAGTACCTAAACATTACAACAGATGCTTTCTTCTTCCTTCAATCAAGAAACAATCCACAGGTCCTCTGGAGCATTCATACCACAGTGGATCCAATCAATAAATCTGTTTGTGTCAGCCTAAGAATTTGATCCTGGTCTTTGACTAATAAGGCTTTAACAGGAATTTTTTTTTAAAAGCAAATGACACTAAAATAAAGATTTTGTTTATTTAATAGCGTTTTTAAAAAAACTATCTCCTATTAATGACATTCTCAATTATTCCTTGATAATTATTACTCATACTCAGAATAAAGACCCAGAGACTTGCAACATACCTAGTCATCAAAGGAGGATTCAACTTGGCTTAAGGGACTATATAAAATGAACAGACACTGGAACAGCACATACAATCAATATCAAAAACAAAAACAATTCAATTAAAAAAATGAACAGAAAACATGAATAGACATTTTTCAAAAGAGGAAATGCAGAAGGCCAACAGGCACATGAAGAGATGCTAAACAACATTAATCATCAGGGAAATGCAAAAACCACAATGAAAGGTCACCTCACACCTGATAGAATGGCTCTCATCAAAAAGAACACAACAAATGTTAGTGAGGATGTGGAGGAAAAGGAACCCTAGTACATTGTTGGTGGGATTATAAATTGGTGCAGCCATTGTGGAAAAATATGGAGGTTCCTCAAAAAACTAATAAGAGAACTAGCCTATGATCCAAGAATTACAAGTTTTATTTTATTTTGGAGAAGTCAGTTCTCTTTCCTCTATTTCATGTGTGACTTAAAAAAAATTCCAGTTTTACTGAGGTATGATTGATGGATAAAAGTTGTATATATTTAAGGTATACAATGTGGTGTTTTGGTATATGTATACATTGTGAAATGATTGCCACAATCAACTAATTAACATATCCATCACCACACGTTATCATGTGTGTATGTGTGGTGAAAACACTTGAGATTTACTCTCCTCTCAAAATTCAAGGATACAGTATAGTATTGTTGAATAGCCACCATGCTATATATTGCTGCTGCTGCTAAGTCGCTTCAGTCATGTCCGACTCTGTGCGACCCCATAGAGGGCAGCTCACTAGGCTCCCCCGTCCCTGGGATTCTCCAGGCAAGAACACTGGAGTGGGTTGCCATTAGGTACCCTGAAATGATTCATCTTATAATTGAAAGTTTGTACTCTTTGACCAGCATTTCCCCATTTCATCGACTGAGCAGCATCTCCCTATTTCTTCTACCCTCCAGCTCCTGATTCTTTAGATCACCATTCTGTTACTATTAGTTTGGCTTCTCTAGAGTCCATATATAAGTAATATCATGCAATATTTTTCAGTATTTTTCATTCTCTGTCTGATTTATTTCACTTAGCATAATATTCTCCAAATTCCCCTATGTAGTCACAAATTGCAAGATTTTCTCTTTTTTGAGTCTGAATAATATTCCCTTGTACATATAAACCACATATTCTTTTTCTGTTCACCTACTGATAAACATTAGTTTCCATATCTTGCCTAATATGAATAATGCTAAAATGAACATGAGAAGGCAAATATCTTTTTGAGATCTTTATTTCATTTCCTTTGATATATACCCAGAAGTGAGATTGCTGAATCATATGGTAGTTCTATTCTAAATTTTTGGAAGAATCTTTACTGTTTTCCATAGTGGTTGCACATTAGTTTATAGGGTTCCCTTTTCTCCACATTCTTGCCAGTATTTCTGGTGATATCCATTCTAACAGATTTGAGATGACCACATTGTGATTTTGATTTGTATTTCCCTCATGATAGTGAATTTGAGCACCTTTTCGTATATTTGTTCGATATTTGTATGCCTTCTTTGGAGAAATGTCTGTTCAGGTCCTTAGTCCATTGTTTTCAAACAAGTTGTCTGTTTGTTTGTTTGTTTGTTTCTTTTTCCATTTATTTTTATTAGTTGGAGACTAAATTCTTTACAATACTGTAGTGGTTTTTGCCATACATTGACATGAATCAGCCATGGATTTACATGTATTCCCCATCCCGATCCCCCCTCCTGCCTCCCTCCCCACCCCATCCCTCTGGGTCTTCCCAATGCACCAGCCCCGAGCCCTTGTCTCATGCATCTGACCTGGGCTGGTGATCTGTTTCACCCTTGATAATATACATGTTTCGATGCTGTTCTCTCAAAACATCCCACCCTCGCCTTCTCCCAGAGTCCAAAAGTCTGTTCTGTACATCTGTGTCTTTTTTCTGTTTTGCATATAGGGTTATCATTACCATCTTTCTAAATTCCATATATATGCATTAGTATACTGTATTTGTCTTTATCTTTCTGGCTTAATTCACTCTGTATAATGGGCTCCAGTTTCATCCATCTCATTAGAACTGATTCAAATGAATTCTTTTTAATGGCTGAGTAATATCCCATGGTGTATATGTACCACAGCTTCCTTATCCATTCATCTGCTGAGGGGCATCTAGGTTGCTTCCATGTCCTGGCTATTATAAACAGTGCTGCAATGAACATTGGGGTGCACGTTGTCTGTTTGTGTTTTATACTGAGTTATAAAAAGGTCTTTATATATTTTGGATATTAGCCCCTTATCAAATATATGGTTTGCAAACATTTTCTTCCATTCTCTAGGTTACATTTTCACTCTTATTTTATAGAGGTATAATTGATGTATACCATTATATTAGTTAAGCTCACATAGTTAACATAATTAGCTCTTTTTTTAAAACGTGGTGAGAATGTATAAGATCTAATCTCAACAACACTATTCAACATAGTTTTGGAAGGTTTAGCCACAGCAATCAGAGAAGAAAAAGAAATAAAAGGAATCCAGATTGGAAAAGAAGAAGGAAAACTTTCACTGTTTGCAGATGACATGATCCCCTACATAGAAAACCCTAAAGACTCCACCAGAAAATTGCTAGAGTTAATCAATGAATATAGTAAAATTGCAGGATATAAAATTAGCACACAGAAATCCCTTGTATTCCTATACACCAACAATAAGAAAACAGAAAGAGAAATTAAGGAAACAGTCCCATTCACCATTGCAATGAAAAGAATAAAATACTTAGAAATATATCTGCCTAAAGAAACAAAAGACCTATATATAGAAAACTATAAAACACTGATGAAAGAAATCAAAGAGGACACAAATAGATGGAGAAATATACCGCGTTCATGGATTGGAAGAATCAATATAATGAAAATGAGTATACTACCCAAAGCAATCTATAGATTCAATGCAATCCCTATCAAGCTACCAATGGTATTTTTCACAGAACTAGAACAAATAATTTCACCATTTGTATGGAAATACAAAAAAAACTTGAAAAGCCAAAGCAATCTTGGGAAAGAAGAATGGAACTGGAGGAATCAACCTGCCTGACTTCAGGCTATACTACAAAGCTACAGTCATCAAGACAGTATGGTACTGTCACAAAGAGAGAAACATAGATCAATGGAACAAAATAGAAAGCCCAGAGATAAATCCATGTACCTATAGATACCTTATCTTTGACAAAGGAGGCAAGAATATACAATGGAGAAAAGACAACCTCTTTAACAAGTGTTGCTGGGAAAACTGGTCAACCACTTGCAAAAGAATGAAACTAGAACACTTTCTAACACCATACACAAAAATAAACTCAAAATGGATTAAAGATCTAAACGTAAGACCAGAAATTATAAAACTCCTAGAGGAAAACATAGGCAAAACACTCTCTGACATAAACCACAGCAGGATCCTCTATGACCCACCTCCCAGAATATTGGAAATAAAAGCAAAAATAAACAAATGGGACCTAATTAAAATTAAAAGCTTCTGCACAGCCAAGGAAACTATAAGCAAGGTGAAAAGACAGCCTTCAGAATGGGAGAAAATAATAGCAAATGAAGCAATGGACAAAGAATTAATCTCAAAAATATATAAGCAGCTCTTGCAGCTCAATTCCAGAAAAATAAAAGACCCAATCAAAAATTGGGCAAAGAACTAAACAGACATTTCTCCAAAGAAGACATACAGATGGGTAACAAACACATGAAAAGATGCTCAACATCACTCATTATCAGAGAAATGCAAATCAAAACTACAATGAGGTATCACTACATGCCAGTAAGAAGCTGCTATCCAAAAGTCTACAAACGATAAACACTGGAGAGGGTGTGCAGAAAGGGGAACCCTCTTACACTGTTGGTGGGAATGCAAACTAGTACAGCCACTATGGAGAACATTGTGGAGATTCCTTAAAAAACTGGGAATAGAACTGCCAATATGACCCAGCAATCCCACTGCTGGGCATACACACTGAGGAAACCAGAATTGAAAGAGACACGTGTACCCCAATGTTCATCACAGCACTGTTTATAATAGCCAGGACCTGGAAACAACCTCGATGTCCATTAGCAGATGAATGGATAAGAAAGCTGTGGTACATATACACAATGGAATATTACGCAGCCATTAAAAGGAATACATTTGAATCAGTTCTAATGAGGTGGATGAAATGGGAGCCTATTATACAGAGTGAAGTAAGCCAGAAAGATAAACACCAGTACAGTATACTAACACATATATGTGGAATTTAGAAAGATGGTAACAATAACCCTGTATGCGAGACAGCAAAAGAGACACAGATGTATTGAACAGTCTTTTGGACTCTGTGGGATAGGGTGAGGGTGGAATAATATGGGAGAATGGCATTGAAACATGTAAATTATCATATGTGAAATGAATTGCCAGTCCAGGTTTGATGCATGATACAGGATGCTCGGGGCTGGTGCACTGGGATAACCCAGAGGAATGGGATGGGGAGGGAGGCGGGAGGGGGGTTCAGGATGGGGAACACATGTACACCCATGGCAGATTCAAGTCAATGTATGGCAAAACCAATACAATATTGTAAAGTAAAATAAATTAATTAATTAAAAAATAAATAAATAAGCTCTTACCTGTTAGATTAATTATGAATAGGAAAAGTAAGACATTTTACCTTTATTTACTCCTGTCTATCTCTTCCTTTCATTATGAAGATCCAAATTTGACCTGTATCATTTTCATTTTCTCTTAAGAATTTAACATTTTTTACAATGCAGGTCTACTGGCAACAAATTCCCTCACTTTTTATTTGTCTGAAGAAGTCTTTATTTCTCCTTCACATCTGAAGGAAAAATGGATACAATATTTTAGGTTGATTGTAAATTTCTTTCAACACTTTCAATATTCCACTCCACTCTGTTCTTGCTTATATAATTTCTAAAGATGTGTTTCTTATTCTTATTCCTCTATAGGTAAGTTCCCCCCACCCCGAATCCTTTCAAGATTTTTCTCTCATTTTTCCCCACTTTTTAAAGTTAGAATATGATCCGTCAAGATGTAGCTTTTAAAATATTTACTCTGCTTGGTATTCTCTGAACTTCCTGCATCTGTGTTCTGGTATCTTTGGAAAATTCTCAGTTACTATTACTTCAAATATTTATATTGTTCCTTTCTCTTTCTTGTATTTTGGTAACATAGGTTACATGTATGTTATTCCTTTTGTAGTTATACCTCATGTGTTCAGTATTTTGTTCCTTTTTTGCCATTTTCTCTTCTGTTTGCATTGCAGATTAGGAGATTTCTGTTGACTGTCTTCAAGATCAGTCTTATTCTTCTTATTCTTTCTTTGGCCACACCCAGTCTATTAATGGCCCATGAAAGGCACTGTTTATTCCTATTACAGTGTCTTGTTTTCTAGCATTTCCTTTTGATTCCTTCTTAGAATTTCCATTTCTCAGGTTGTATTACCAATCTATTGTTTATATTGTTCACTTTTTCCATTTGAGAGTTTAACCTATTAATCATGGTTATTTTATATTCTCATTCTGATCATTCTCTGCCATATCTGAGTATGGTTCTGATGGTTGTGTTGTCTTTTCAAAACTTTTTCTTTTTAACATGTCTTATTTTTTGTTTGAAAACCAGATGTAATGTATCAGATAAAAGGAAATGAAGTAAACATGTCTTTAGAGTAAGATTTTATGTTTATGTGGCTAGGAGTTAAGCTGTGTTTACTGTTTTCTGTAGTTGTAGGTGTAAGAGGCTAAAAATTCCTATAATGTACTTGTTTACATCTCCACTGTTTCTTTTAGTTCTCCTAGAGACTGCTTCTGAAACAGGGTCTCTGAGCCTGGCCATTCTTTCATCTGAAAGCCCTTGACTGGTATGGTGGTAAATATACTCTGTAACACTATGATAAAGTCTTAGTCTTTCCATCAGCCCGTGCCTTCAGGCTCTGACCTTTACAAGTGTTTCTCAGCTTTCCTCCTTTTCTTAGATGAAACACGAAGGCTTGAGGAGGTTGGAGCTAGATATTTCTCTTTCCTCCAGTTTCGGTAAAACTCAAGTAATTTAGGCTCTGCTAAAGAAGTTTCCCTTGAGGGCATGCCTTTGTTAAGAAGAAAGAGTGCTGTAGGCTCATTTCAAGATAGGTGCCTTTCCCTCCTCCCTTGCCCAAAGCATAAACGAACATGTCTCTGATCTTCAGCCTGAAACCCTGGACAGGCTCTTGGAATCAAAGCTCATGAAAGTATGAGGCACCCCTAAGATTAGATCTCATGGAGTTTTTTTAACTTTCAAGCTAGTCCATACTAGCCCTACAGTGACTCATCAATAATTGTTTTAATTCATATTGGTTCCTGCTCCTGGTTTTCTGCTCCCAGTGCACTGTGATTCTCAGTATTTGCCTCACTATCTCAAATTCTCAGAGCAGGAGTTTGCCCTATGACCTCAATTCTCTGATGGATCTAAGAAGAGTTGTTGGCTTTGATTTTGTTCACTTTTTTCTTGTTGTAAGGGTGAGAGTGAAAACTTTCAAACTTTTTTAGCATGACTTTTTAAATAATAGGTCTTAACAATAAAACTTTTTAAAGTAGTGATTTCTGTCACCTGAATTTAGTATTTTTTTTTTATTTTGTCAGTATTCACTATTGCCTATAACTTGCCTTCAATATTAATCCTTGGAGTGAGATACTTCTGAAGTTATTTGAAGTATATCCCAAAATCCCCTCATTTGTATCCCCCATTCCAAAACCAGTCCCTTCAGTGTCAAACATTCTGCAAAAACCTGTTTCTATCTTCTCTCCTAGAAAATGCTTCCTTCTTTTGTTTAGGCAGTCTTCTCAAGCCATCTCCAGCTACTTTAGTAAATAATAGTCTGTTGTTGTTGTTGTTTTTTAATTCCATTGTAAGCATGACTATATCACCCTGTTTTACCTCATTCCTCCTATAATTTTGTCAGCTATGTAGATTTTGTCCCCTTGTTTAAATGTTAATGCTTACTGGGAGCAGGCACCTGGTCTTTTAATGCTTACATTTCTCTAATACCAATATCTATCACAGAGCTAGGCACTTAGAGAAATGACAAAGAATCATTGATAGATTGTTATAAATCAATATTTGTTAGGAAATTGTGACTGCTCTGCAGAGTGATTTATAGACATAAACACCAACTTGATCTTTAATTCCAAAAAAGCAAGTCCCCTCTATATTTTCAAGAGCTGATAATTAAGACACCTCATATATATTAATAGATGGATGAAGGATCATTTTTCAAATCCTCTCTCCAGATTCTTTCTGCAGCCTGTGAAGAGCTGTTTTTGGAAACTGCATTAGAAATGAAGAGGGAAAGGCTTGGTCTGGCGGGACAAGATCAGCTTTCTGCCTCATGCCTGGCAAAGGCTGTGGCTGCCCTACACGTGAAGCTTTAAATCAAATTTAATTTGTGGTGCTTAAGCAGCTTCTGGCATTAAAGGGGGTTATTCCATCGTGGGTCACACAGAACTAAAAAATTGCATATAGTGCGATTTGCACATAGCAGGAAGAAAATGGAATAAAATTCAACATAAACTGTGAAGACAGTAAATTCCCATTTTTCCTTGTTTAGGTTTATGTTGGGACAGGAGAAAGAGAGGAAAACTGCAAGTTTAGCCAGGAAGAAAAAAATTAATAGACTACCAGCAAAATACAATTAAGAAAATTCTTATACTAAGGAGTTTTACTCAAGTTATAAATGCCAGTATTATAAACTCTCTGATATGTATATTATTGGAAGGTAACAGAAATAGGGTTAATTTTTAAAACGTGTATTGGGGATATAATCTGTGTTTAGGATTTCAGTATGGGGGAGTCTCAGATTCCAAGAACTCCCTTCCACCAACCCAACTTTAAGCCTTCCCTTCTCTCAGAGGGGATCCAGAAGAGATTCATCTAAGCCAAATTTAAGTATCAATATGTATAAATACAAATATATTTGGAGGAGCCAAAATTTAAACAGTTACCCTTTGGATAATGAAATGTTGGTATTTAATGACATTCATTTGCACTTGCATCTGAAAATCACTTTAAACCATTTTACCCCCACAACAAAGTTAAGGAGGGTAGGTATTTTTCCCAACTTAAAGATGAGTTATATTAAGGTGTCATTGAGTTAATTACTTTGTAAGAATCCAGCTTGAGCTTGTAAGTGGGAGGCCCATATTTATAAGCCAGTTTTCTGAGTACAGTTGTCTTTTCCAACTTTATGCTAAATGCTGGTAAATCAGGATGTTCTTCACTGCCTTCATAACCAGGTATCCAAAAAGGAGATGAGAATTTCCCTCTTGAAAATTCATGTATTTAACAACCTCACCCCAGACCTTAATGGCAGGCTTTCCACTATTTAGATTCACAATTTGCTCTTTCTTTGGTCAAAAGCAGGAGACAGAAAGTAAAAGTCAGCAGGGTACCCACTTTCACCTCACCCAGGAGGCAGCTGGCTACTGGCGAGAATATAGCTCTCCAAAGAAACAAGAGACGCACCCCTCTGGAAAGTTTCCTGGCAACTCAGCTCCTCTGTGAAGAACAACTGTTACTGGCCATTCAAGACCTGCAACCTCACTTGAGAAAGCAAAAGACAGGACTATGAAAAAATACACATAAGGCGGTTTCTCTTGTGAGGGTAGGAGGGTGCAGAGGGAAGGAGAAAGACAAATGGCGAGCAATGTTGTGGAGGGGGTGGGAACCAGGGCCATAGTAGTACGTTGGAGGATTAGGGGTATATGCCTGCATCGGACAAAAGGCAGGAGAAAGTAGAGAACAGGCTTCTTATTGATATTTGGGGATAGAATGCCACTAACCACCCTTAGTTTATTTCTCATAAAGCAATCCTTTTCAAGGCTTTTGAAAAGCCTTTTTAACTGTCTTACCCCCTGTTGTCAAAACTCTAACACAAACCCTACATTTCTACAGATTTTTTCCCCTTCATGTTGTGATGCAAAAATCCAGTTTGTTTTCATAAGCTCAGCTTAGAATATGGAGCCCAATGTCTCCTCCTGTTTGCTACACAAATCATACTGGCTTCATTTATCAAAGCCTAGTGGCATGTTAATATTTCTTTTTGCTGAGTGAATTCCTCACTTTTTTTCCTTTCCCATCTGATCTTCACGTTAAAAGTCACTTTTTGTTTCTTTTTGAAGTTTTTGCACATACACTCATCAGCCTACTGGAGACCTTAGTGAGCTACATAACTATCTTCAGTCTTTGCATGACTGGGCTCTCCCCAAATCAAACCAATTTAGCCAAGAGTACTCTCCTTTATTTCAGGCTCCTCAAAGAGCATCTTGGAGAAAAAGAAGTTGAGTTGGCACTCATCTTTGATTCAGTGGTGGAGGCTGACCTGGCGAATTATACCTGCCATGTGGAAAACCGAAATGGACGAAAACATGCCAGTGTTCTGCTGCGTAAAAAGGGTATTTATTTTTATAACTGTTACTATAGTTTGTTTAGCTATGTAGTAACTATTGAAGTTAGGTATGTTTCCTGGTCTGATTTTATTATCTAGTATAAATTTCTATTAATCATTTTTTTTATTTTTAAGGAAAAATCTCTCTTTTGCTGTGGATATTAGCATAAAATGCCTATGATCTTCATATCATTAGAAAATGGACAGATGACATGAAATATTGTTAAATTGTGTTAAATCCAGTGAGATTGCTGGGCCATATGGTAGTTTTATTCCTATTTTTTAAAGGAATCTACATACTGTTCTCCATAGTAGTTGTATCAGTTTGCATTCCCACCAACAGTGTAGGAGGGACTCTGTGACAACCTGGAGGGATGAGGTGGGGAAGGAGGTGGGAGGCGGGTTCAGGATGGGGGGAACAAATGTATACCTATGGCCAATTCATACCGATGTATGGTAAAAACCATCACAATATTGTAAAGTAATTTCCCTCCAATTAAAATAAATAAAAATTTTTAAAAATCCAGTAAGATGAAAAAATACCTTGGTTATAAATATTACATAAGATTTGATGGGCATTGATATTTAAATTTTTGTCTATAGTTCACCTTCATCTTATATTGCTTAAAAGAAATACTAGCGATTTTACTATTGGATAAGAAACAGTCACTTTTTAAATTCCCTGACTATAAATAGAAATAAGGACTAGTATCATATAATATTTTACCATTGTTATAATGAAGATTATGAACAATATTTCATGAAATGACCTGGTGTTCAAGGCCTTCATCAGGTGCATATATTTTTAAATAGTTTGGCCTTTATGTAGATCACTCTCAGAGATAATTCCATATGGGGTGGAAATTGCACATAATGGGCAAAGAAAAGAAACTATAAATATACAAATAGAGAAAAGTAGATATAGAAATGACAATTCCGGCAGCTGGAGCAGCTTCTGAGATTGGCTCTTACCCTGCCACGACTCCTGATTACTGCAAAAGACTAAATACTTTCTGTATACGTGCATCTGGAAAAGGTTTTGTAAATGTAACTGAACAAATGTTCTCAATCAGTGTTCTTCTTGTCTAGGCTATAGAGCAATAGAACAGATTCAATCAGCAAGGTCACTAGTTATACCTTGTAGCCAAGATGGAATTTCTATTTTCCCGCCAGCTCTAATACTTGACCTTTCCCAGCAGCTCTAGGAGAAGCAGGGAAATGTCATTAGTCTGAGAATAATGCTTTTATCTCTCTAGCACCATTTCTGACTCTGCTAGACATGATTTTGTTTTAAAATAATGGAGTGTTTAAGTATAGAGGAGTCTAACATGGACAGTGAAATGAGACCATGCTTCAGGAGATCCCAGTGCAGCCACTGACTTAGCTACCTGCCTTAGTAGGAGTAACTTGTCTGATTAGACAGCCTAAACCTTACTTTCCTCATCTATAAAATAGGGGTAATAATACCTACCTTGCAGAGTCACTTTGAGGTTCAAATAATAATGATATGATATGAAGTATATCATGCTCAAAGTGTTATTAAATGGAGCTTGTATGCACTTAGCAACCACTTGTCCACCTACATGAAAGGCAGGCATTGATCATGTCCAGATAACCTTGTTGCAAGGATAGTTTTGTTCCTGTCCATCTCAGTCTCATTTTAGGCTTAGAGATCCTCCAAGCCAGACTTGACTGCACCTAAGTATCCTCAGTAACTTGGGCAGTGTCTCACCACTAATAGGCACTTAGAACCCCTTCTGGTTAATGAAAGAATAATGTTCTCTTTTATTATTGAGGAGCATGTATAGCAAACATTGTGTTAGGTATTAGGAAATAGACATCCTTAAGTCTGCATGGGGTTTATAGTCTGCAGGGCAGTGAGGGCACAAAGAAAGACAAACCTTACTCATGAAACAAAAAATTGCACAAAATATATAAAGTGTTATAATTAAAAACTTGCTCAGAGGAAAAAATAATGAGGGGGGTCTTATCATATGGTCAGTCAGTAGAGGTAGAAATAGCCTTGAGTTTTAAAATAAATCCATTTTCCTTTGATAAGTAAAGTAACCACTAGCAGCCCTTCACTTCTAATAATCTGACACTAGAAACCAAGGTACACTGTAAAACTGCTGCCTCCCACGGCTTCTATAAGGAAATGTGTCTAAATCATGAATAACTGAGAATATTAATTCCCATCTTTCTAAACATTAGAGTTCCCCAGGCTTCAGGTCCCCTCTTCTCAGTCCCTAGATGAGTTCATTCCATCTCCAACTCAGTTTTGCTCATGATTTATTTGCTGCCATCTCCCAAATTTATGTCTTTAGCTTGGACTTCTTGCCTAAACTCCAGAGTTGTATTCCTAACTGCCTATTCCACAACAATTCAAAAACTTCACTAGCAAACATATCTAGTAGGCATATCAAGCTTCACTTGTCCCACTCAGGATTCCTGATTTCTCCTCCCTATAAACTTGATCCTCCAGTTGCCTTCTCCATCTCCATCACCATCCTTCCAGTTGCTCAGACCAAATATCCTTGGAGTCATCCTTGACTTTTTCTTTACTCACACATGCTATATCTAGTCTAGCAGGAAATTTGATGGCTATGCCTTTACAACACATCAACACTGAGCACTTTCCCCACCTTTATTGTTGCCATCTAAGTCTGAGCCACAAGCATCAATTACCTGGCTCACTGCATTTTCCCCCTAACTGGTCTTCCTGCTTGTCCCTTGTTCCCTTACAGTCTAATCTCAACACAGCATCTGGATTTATCCTTTAAATACTCAGGTCAAATCATATCATTTCTCTAGTCGGAACCATCCAATTACAGAACCTTCAGTTCCCTGGTGACTCAGTTGGTGAAGAATCTGCCTGCAATGCAGGAGATGCGGGTTTGATCCATGGGTCTGGAAGATCCCCTGGAGAAGAGGGTGGCTACCCACTCCAGCATTCTTGCCTGGGAAATCCCAAGGGAAGAGGAGCCTGGTGGGCCATAGTCCATAGTATCACAAGAGTCGGACCTGACGTAGCAATTAACCACACCACCACCACATTGTTACACTTAGAATGAAACCCAAAATCTTTGCCATGTCCTCCAAGACGTTTCTGATCTCATTTTCTACCACAATCTGCCTTAAACTTTGCATACACTAGCCTCCTTTCTATTTCTCATGCTCACCAAGCATGGTCCTGGTTCCTGATCTTTGCACTTGCTACTTCCTCTGCCTGGAACACTCTTTCCCCAGCAGTTCCAATGACTCACTACCTCTTTTCTCACAGATCTCTGTTTAAATACTATCTACTCAATAGGCCTTTCCCTGGTCACTCTTTATAAGATAGTACTACCCAATCTATTTCTTTAAAACATTCTTTTAGCTTTATTGAGTTAAAAAAAGTGAAAGTGTTAGTCATTCAGTCATGTCCGACTCTTTGTGACCCCATGTACTGTAGCCCACCAAGCTCCTCTGTCCATGGAATTATCCAGGCAAGAATACTGGAGTGGGTAGCCATTCCCTTCTCCAGGGGATCTTCCTGACCCTGGGATCGAACCCAGGTCTCTCGCATTGCAGGCAGGTTCTTTACTGTCTGAGCCATCAGGTAAAACTGACAAACAAAATTGTATGATATTTTAAGTGTACAGCATGATGATTTGTAAGTTGTGAAATGACTCCCCCCATTGAGTTAATTAACAATCACCTCACACATCTATCTTTTATTTCTGTGTGTGTGAGAACATTTAATTTCTACCTTCCTGGCAAATTTCAATGATACAATCCAGTGTTATCCATTATTGTCACCATTTTATACCTTAGCTCCTCCAACCATATTCACCTACCTGAAATCTGTGCCCTTTTACTAATCTCACCCTATTTTCTCCCCTACCCTCCATCCCCTGACAAACACTTTTCTCTTTTCTGTTTCTATGACTTCAACTTAAAAATAATTCCACATATAAGTGATATCATACACTATATTTAGCTTTCTCTGTCTGTCTTATTTCAGTTACCATAATGCCCTCCAGGTTCAACCATGTTGTAGCAAATGACAAGAATCTCTTTCTTTATTAAGGCTGAATAATATTCTGTTGTGTGCTATGCTTAGTCACTTAGTCATGTCTGACTCTTTGTGACCCCAAGAACTATAGCCCACCAGGCTCCTCTGTCCATGGGGATTCTCCAGGCAAGAATACTGGAATGGGTTGCCATGCCCTCCTCCAGGGGATCTTCCCAACCCAGAGAGCAAACACAGGTCTCCCGCATTGCAGGTGGATTCTTTAGTATCTGAGCCCCTCAGGGAAGCCTATTCCGTTGTGTACATATGCCAAATTTTCTAGATCTATTCATCCGTTGATGGACTACCCATCACATTCTTTTCCCTCTCACTTGGCTCTATATCTGTTTACTCTATTTACTACTATCTGATATCATATTCCATATTTGTTTTCTACTAGTCTCCCCCAACACCCAACACATACACACATTAGAATGTAAACTTCATAAAAACAGGGACTTTTCCCTGCTTTACTTATTGCTGTATCCCAAGCACATAGAATATAGTAAGTGCTCAAAGGCATTTGTTGGGTGAAAATGGCCCTCCTAGATGACTAGAGCAGTTAGGTGGAGGATGGATGATAAGGACTGGTAAAGAGAGGATTTCCCTGAGATCTGGACTTGACTGGTATCTATTCTGGGTTATCTGAATGCATTTCTCTTTTCAAAACATTAAATTTCCAGATTGGGGGATAAAAACACAAAGACCTCAATAGCCAGGTAGATGTGGCAATTAAAAGAAAAGGAAGGCTGGATATTAAACATAGGCTACAGAAAACATGCTGTGCTTTAAAGGGCAGTCATTACTCTTTCATAGAAGATTATTGTCATGCTTCCTGAAAAGTGAACCTATGGATATGAGAGCTTCAAAGTTTCCAAGTGAAATTGAAAGACTGAATATACAATATTTTGATTTTTAAGTATTAGTATCGACTTTTGGGGAAACATACAGACCAAAAAACCTTTTTTTTCTGGCCCATGGTATACCAGTTTGTACTCTCTGTTTTAGGTAGCAGTTGAATTTTTTCACTGTGCTTCACAAAAGGATGCAGTTCATCTTCCCTTATTCCATTTTACTTGGGAGCTCTCAATAGTATGGTAGATGTTCAGAAAAGAACAAGAAGCCCTATGGTCCTGATCTATCATATTAAATCAGACTGAACTCTAGTTCATCTTGCAAAATTTCAGTTATTTCCTTTAAAGTTGAACTTTTCAGGCTTTATCACAACATAGCCTGGCATTAGTAGCCACAGTGTTTCCATTTGGAATATGAGTATGGCTCCTTTTATGGAAAAATAACTTCCTAATGATACAATCAAATATCTAAATGCCCTAAGTGATCATTATAGAGAAGAAACATTTCATAAATCTTTTCACAAAGGGAAAGGACCTTTTGTAAAGTGACAACTCATGTCTAATATATACAGTTAACAGTGTCAGCCTTTCTCAAAGCAAGATGCCCCTTACCTATGTATGCATCTTCTACCTGCATTTACTAACCTACCACTTCCTCGCTCTCCGATAAACTGTTTGCCAGTAAGTACAATGAACATTTTAGTAAGAAATTCATTCTAAGTTATTTGAGTAGCCAACATTCTGAACTTAGTGCTAGGAAAATTCTGATGATTATATTTTCTCTGGGTGTGCTCCCTTTACCACAGACACATATCAAGGAATCTCTCTTTCTCTTCATTCCTAGTGCTACTGCCTTACCCTGAATCCCCAACCTGTATAGGAAACCCTCATGTGGGATCTCCTAACCTGTTTCCCAAATTATGAGCAAGCTCAGAACATTTCAAGGCCCTTGACTTCAACTGCTGTTAGTCCCATCTTATGTTGTCTGATCTTCGCATTCAAAGTGAAGAACTGGTTGGGTTCAAACTAAGAAGGTTACAAAGAACTACACTTGTACTTTGGGTGCCTAGAAAAAGTTACAGTCACATATATGTTTCCTGTTCTGGCTATCTCTATCCTTGTGAAGTGTATACATGACACAGTTCGAATAAAATGACTTTCACCTTCTCAGTCAGGAAATGTCCCTGGAAGTATAGATCCTGCTGAGATGGAAAATGGCAGTTGAAAACAGAAGACAAGAGAAAAGCCAGGTGTCATCTGGTTGATGGCAATTCTGCCCTCTGATTATAGGATACATGTTTCCCTTTTAATGTGACTGCCTTGGCTGAATCAAAGAATACTGGCTGAATCTCAGGATCTAGATCCACAGTTTTCAATGTAAACAGCCATCATTAGGTAATATCTTTCAAAGACATTTTTATAAAATGAACCCCAAAACCACAAAGGGACTTTTCACACCACAACTTTCTTCCATAAGTTTACTGCTGAAAAAGGTGTCTACTACTTGGGAGCAAAAATTGTTCCTGCTGCTGAAGTTTTCCAACCACCTAATAGCAACTCTACTCTGTAAATAACACAGAAATTGCTGGGGAAAAATCCCATTAAGTGACTTTGAAAACAGTTCAAAGCTGTTCTGACCAGAGAGACACTGAGGGAGAGAGACAGAGTTCATAAAAAATTACAACATTAAATGAACATTTTGCAACAGGAAAAACATGTTGAATCAAGACAATCAATAATCTAAGATCAAAGAGAATTCAGTTTTCAGAGTAAACCAAAGAAAATCATATTGCTCTTTCAATTTAACACTAGCTATTAAAATGCATAATTGATGTAACATGCTAAGAAAACAAGTGAAGATTATGATATTGCAGCCCCACAGACGTTTCATAAGCAAGCTTGCCTTATCACCCACATAGAGGCAGGCAGTGGTTCCTAGGGAGTCACTTTCTATATGGAAGACAGGAGGCAGAGCTAATATGACATAGGATTGATTTTTATCTGAAGTTTTGTGACTTAATTTTCCAAATGACCACCTCTTACAGCAGGCAGGATAGAGACAGATTCCAATTTCCTGTCCCTGCTCATATGAGGCCCTTCATAATTCTACTTATTAACATATTTTGTCTTTCAAAGCAGCTTCACTGACTTTTTCCCCCCCATCCTCCCCCTCTTCCTACTCAAAAAGTATAGCATCATATTTCTTACATTTCTTCTTAGTGACTCTCCTGACTGGCTATGTTGTCTCTGGCCACTACCATCTCCTCTCTTACTCCACCTCCTTTAAAATACCCAATTCTCTATCTCCCCATGAAACCTAAAACCTTTACTCATATGCTGGACTCCAAGGAGCAATATGTGAACCATGAAATTCCAGATGTTCAAGATGATTTAGAAAAGGCAGAGGAACCAGAGATCAAATTGCCAACATCCACTGGATCATCAAAAAAGCAAGAGAGTTCCAGAAAAACATCTACTTCTGCTTTATTGACTATGCCAAAGCCTTTGACTGTATGGATCACAATAAACTGTGGAAAATTCTGAAAGAGATGGGAATACCAAACCACCTGACCTGCCTCCTGAGAAATCTGTATGCAGGTCAGGAAGCAACAGTTAGAACTGGACATGGAACAACAGACTGGTTCCAAATAGGAAAAGGAGTATGTCAAGGCTGTATATTGTCACCCTGCTTATTTAACTTCTATGCAGAGTACATCCTGAGAAACGCTGGGCTGGATGAAGCACAAGCTGGAATCAAGATTGCCAGGAGAAATATCAATAACCTCAGATATGCAGATGACACCACCCTTATGGCAGAGAGTGAAGAAGAACTAAAGAGCCTCTTGATGAAAGTGAAAGAGGAGAGTGAAAATGTTGGCTTAAAGTTCAACATTCAGAAAACTAAGATCATGGCATCTGGTCCCATCACTTCATGGCAAATAGATGGGGAAACAGTGGAAACAGTGTCAGACTTTATTTTCCTGGGCTCCAAAATCACTGCAGATGGTGACTGCAGCCATGAAGTTAAAAAATGCTTACTCCTTGGAAGGAAAGTTATGGCCAACCTAGACAGCATATTAAAAAGCAGAGCTATTACTTTGTCAACAAAGGTCCATCTAGTCAAGGCTATGGTTTTTCCAGTAGTCATGTATGGATGTGAGAGTTGGACTATAAAGAAAGCTGAGCACCAAAAAACGGATGCTTTTGAACTGTGGTGTTGGAGAAGACTCTTGAGAGCCCCTTGGACTGCAAGGAGATCCAACCAGTCCATCCTAAGGGAGATCAGTCCTGGGTGTTCATTGGAAGGGCTGATGTTGAAGCTGAAACTCCAATACTTTGGCCACCTGATGCAAAGAGTTGACTCATTGGAAAAGACCCTGATGCTGGGAGGGATTGGGGGCAGGAGGAGAAGGGGACGACAGATGGTTGGATGGTATCAGCAACTCAATGGAGATGAGTTTGAGTAGACTCCGGGAGTTGGTGATATATAGGGAGGCCTGGAGTGCTGTGGTCCATGGGGTTACAAAGAGTCGGACACGACAGAGCAACTGAACTGAACTGAACTGAACTGAAGGAGCTCCTTGTTTCTTTCTGGTATAGCTACAGAATTCTTCAATACCCTTCAATAACCTGCCTGAGATCTGCTAAGTCCTAGCATTCTGCCTGGCAATTGTAGTTTAGCTTCTTTCCTCAAAATGTAAAGGACAGAAGCAGCCAAAGTTCACTGCAAGTCATATGTTTTTGAGAAGTATTACCAATAGTTCTATGGAGGAACAAAGAGAAGGCTTTTCACAGTTAGTTTCCAGGATGGAGCTTACAAAACGGTGGTGCAATAAAAAGAACCTTAAATTTGAAATTAAAATATCTGTTCTCAGGTCTACTAGCTATAAGACCTTGAGTAAGTGAACAAACTGCTGAGTCAGATTCTTCATTGATGAATTTGAATCAGTAATTCCTGCCCTGACAGATTACTTAGAGAATAGATGGTAGACTAGTAGAAAATTTTATCTATAATATACATTACTTGTAATATATATTATATACATTTATCTTTTTTCTTATTGTTACATTGAACCTAATTTATCTTAAACAATAAGCCTATATAGAGATAAGGGGCAATCTCAGGGAAATACAGATGACTGATGATCTTCTTGTCAAGAGACCTTCAAGAATGGCAGTTTGTCATGGTCATCAATTTGATTTTGGCCAGAAATGATGCATCCAGGAAGGCTGATTGATGCCAAGGAAACTCGTAAACAACTAATGTACAAACCAAAATGCCACTTTCTTTTTCAGTTTGTAGTTACATGGTAAGCTGAATTAATAATAAAAGAGTCACTTGGCAATTATGAGATTAGATTAAAGGGAACTTAGGTTATTATAAGGTAGGTTTACCTGTGTTCTGTTGAGACCAGTGAATTTCCCCGTGCCAAAGTGGAAAATGTCTCTGGTCTGGTGTCTTTCAGATTCAGCACTTCTCCTCTGCACATTGCTGAATTTATATTCTAAATTCTTCTCTGACTTCCCCTTTCTCTAAATTCCATGATACTATCTCCTCTTTTGATGATACACCCTAGATTTTGTAATATCACTAACTAAGCTACAGGTAAGTCACTATTCTCTGAGCCTGGGGTATATTAAGTCTCCTTCCATTATGTATTGATTTAAATTTTCCAACTGTCACAGTTCTAGGGGTGCCCCACTGGAACAACCTTAGGCTGCTATCAGGCACCTTTGTGTTCGCTGAATAGGCCAAGTGATTAGCCTGGATTTCTCATACTCTCTTAGCCCCGCTGGGCATATTATATTGCATATAAATTATAGTCATTTATCCAATTAAGTAGGGAAAATGGATAAGTTAATTTCCCCTGCCTACCTTCTATTGGGTTATGTTCTACCAAGATTAAATGAAATAGTTAAATCCTGCAAGCTCATTAGATTTTATTTGATTCTGAGAATAATTTTATGATTCTGGTCTCCTGTAGAAGAATAGGGCCTGTGGCCTAAGAAGTATTAGATGGTAATCTTCCTAAGCCAAAAGATAATTTCATAGAAACAACAAAATAATGGACATGAACCCAGTAAAAGGCAACTCTAATAGTTTCCTGAAATACACTTCAAGCAAAAGTATACATGTGAGATATAGATGTGTTCAAAACAAAGTGCCAGATACTATTCTTTTTCAGATAGACTTATCACTTTCAACAGTAAAATTTTTCAAATATTTAGAAGAGAGTTAATTTGATAAAAATTGATTTACACAAATGTATCAAGAACACATCTACTTACTGCACTTATCAAGAATCTTTTGTAAAGAAAAATACAATGGGCTGTACATTTTAGGCACTAGAAATATCAGAAGTTCCTCAGTATTGATGATTTAATTACCTTTTTCTGTTTATTTTATTTGTTCCAGATTTAATCTACAAAATTGAGCTTGCAGGAGGCCTGGGAGCAATCTTCCTCCTCCTTGTACTGCTTGTGGTCATCTACAAATGCTACAATATTGAATTAATGCTCTTCTACCGACAGCATTTTGGAGGTGATGAAATTGCAGATGGTAAGCTATCTTTTGTTGTTCAAGCTCAATTAAAAAGCATGAATTTGTGATTATGTAAGAGAATATCCCTATTCCAAGGAGATACAAGATGAAAAATTTAAAGTTAAAAGGGTATGACTAGTGCAATTTACCCTCAAATAATTCAGAAAAAAAATGCTTTTAATCTATCCAGAAAGAGAGCAAAGGTAATAAAATACTAGCAATAGATGAACCTGGGTAAAGTATATATGGGTGTTCTTTAAAATGGTTTTATTTCTTGAAATTATTTCAAAAAATAGTTTAACAAGGAGATATTGGTTAGTCAGGAGATCAACCAGTGCTGTCAAAACCCTTAATAAGAAACAAATTAAGAACCAAATTTATTTTTTTCTCTAGAAAATTCAAATTTAGGTACAGATCATATTTAGCTCTTCCTGGCATCAAAGAAAACCCAAATTATTCAAGAAACATATTAATAGCCATAGAGATACTCGATTTAAAGCTAATAGTACATCTGGACCCACATATTTTGTGTGATTTTGTAACAATTCTCAAAGGTGACTTCAAAGGAAAAAAATTCTGATTGTAGCTTATAATTTTCTTATGTTTGCCATTCATGGCTTGTGGAAATCTTATAAATGAGATATTAGCAAAACGTACTGAGCCTGTTTCTTTGAACATTCAAAAATGAGTTAATTTTTCAAGAGAACAAACTACCATACTTCCCAATCAAAACTAATAAGAAATCATGACATATCACTCCTTATGCATACAGTCTTCACCAGCAAACTATTATAAGCCTTGGAAATGTGTGTATGGAATGCCCAAGCTAAGCCAAGATAAAAAAAGAAAAAGAAGTCCAATTGTAAGTCATTACTTTAAAAAGCCAAACTTAAATCTTAGTTTTCATTGTACTAGAATAATGAAAGTTAGAGCTTTTGTTTTGTTTTGAGATCCTCAAAGGAGAAGAGTTTATGATTTTGTTTTATTTTTATAGTGATAGGAGAAGGACAGAGTGGTGACGGTAACATCAAAATTTTTGAGGAACCTTTGATATTGGTCTTATTGTTACTATTATGTGAACAATGATATGAGTATGTTCTAATTGACTTCTATATTTTTGCAGTAAATTAGAGAAATGCTGTTTGATGAATACATGTGCATGCTTATTATCAAAGCAGTGTTTTCACCTAATGATTGTAGCAGCCTATTTAAAAGTATCACAGGCCCTTTTTCAGATATATCTTTAAAATGAGAAATTAAAGCCTGTTCTGACCATGATTATAGGCTCCAACAATATGTATGAAAATGTAGTCAGTTACCTTCAGTTTCTGTATACAATAATTAACACTGGAAAATCTGACTCCTTAACCTCTACACATAAAATAATGAGATGGAATATGCTATTGGGGAAAATTTCACTGTTTTCCAAGTGCCAATGAATGGCTAAATGGGAATAGCAATTAAGAGTGTTAAAGATGCATTGTCTATATGAAAGTACATGAAAGGGAGTCTACTGTGATTCACTTGCTTTAGGTCATGATTACAAGCAATTTGTTAAAACTTTCTGTAAGTGAGGTGATATAATTTACTAAGTTCATCTGAAATAATTATTTTCATCATCCATATCTGATAATCCAGACTAACTGATCAGTTGTAGTACATATTTGTAAGATTAAATTCATGCTAATATCATAGGACATTTTGCATCCATATCTTCAATATTGCCCAAGTGACCAAAGATGACAAGTAATCTAGAGCATTTTGGCTAGAGAATTGAGTGTATTGATTCCAAACCAATTATTTTAGGGAAAAAAATGCAATGGTGGGGGACTTCAAGGGTTTTCAGCAGGAAGGAAAATTAAAATAGTTTATATTCCTACATGGAACTTGTACCTTAAACACACAATCTCTGTACTAGTTGAATGGAATACTAAAAAGTCAGCAGATATATAGTGAGGATGAATAAATGAATATTAAAAGCCTTTTAGATATATCCAGTTTCGTGATGCCAAATGTCAGCTAGATAGCCTATTGAATTTTTCATTTCTTTATTTAAATATTTTGACATCTCAAAGACACACCATAGTTGTACCCATGTACCTTTTGTTCATGTTTTCTCTTTGATTCATATCCATAGTAGCATTTCCTGAAAGTCGTTATAAAATGCCGTATTTTTTATAAAATAAAATCTACTTTGACTTCTTAAACATATTTGATATAATTAATTTCATTTCAATTCATCAATGCTTGCTTAATTTATTTGACCTTTGAATTATGCAATCATTAAATACTTACTAAGTGTCTACTATGTACCAAGCACCATGAATGATGTATTTACTTACATATTAAATATATTCTTCATCTGAATTAATCCTATACATACACACACTGGTAGTATAGTAAGCATTGGGGACATAATAATCCACAAAGTTACACAGTCTTTGCACTTTAGAAACTAAAGGATTTAGTACTATGTTTAGCAGAGGCCCAGAAGAACTGGCAACCCACTCCAGTACTCTTGCCTGGAAAATCCCATAGACGGAGGAGCCTGGTAGACTGCAGTCCATGGGGTCGAGAAGAGTTGGACACAACTGAGCAACTTCATTTTCACTTTTCACTTTCATGCATTGGAGGAGGAAATGGCAACCCACTCCAGTGTTCTTGCCTGGAGAATCCCAGGGATGGGGGAGCCTAGTGGGCTGCTGTCTGTGGGGTCGCACAGAGTCGGACACGACTGAGTGACTTAGCAGCTGCAGCAGAACTGCATTGTAAACAGGAACCACTTCCTGATGGTGAACAGGATTAAAATGGGAAGGACAGTATGACAACAGAAAAATTCTTCCACAGACAGTTTGGTTCCCTTCATCATAACTTCTCTCTTCTTTGGGAATAGCATACCTATGGTGATGACTCTGCCAGCCCTCTCCTTTATAATGCATTGTGCTGTTTTCTGGCTTCTCAGATGAGCATAGTCAGCATGATTTAATAAAGAGGAAGGCTCATTAGCCTCACATAACAAAGTGGTGTTGCTGAATGGCCATTCGGTTTTAAAACAATTTTTAGGATTTGCTGTTAACCTTTATTCGCATCGTATCGTATCATTGATATTGCTTTATCTGTCTTGCTCCTCTTTGTGAGCAACAGCTGTGGCTATTCATGAGGTTTTCTTGGCTGTCTACATAGAGCTGAAGTGCATTTTTTAAACTGTGGCATCTGTGTCACTGCTTGCTCACTAGCTGGCATCCTAGGCCTTCTGGGACATCTGACATAGTGGCTTTGAGAGCTCTCTTCCTGCTCTTGCCAGTTACCATAAGCTCTTCACCTTTAGTTCACCTTAAAGGGACATAACTGAAACCAGGAGCAACCATTTTCCAAAGAATGATGTATTTCTAGAATGTTATATACAATTTGTTATCCAGACATGTTGAAGGTTAACACAAAGACATCCATGTTCTTTGTCATAACTTGACTTGAGATATAGCAATATTTTTCTGGAAAAAAAAAAGTCTTGATCCCCCGGAGAAGGAAGTGGCAATCCACTCCAGTATTCTTGCCTGGGAAACCTCACGGACAGAGGAGCCTGGTGGGCTACAGTCCACAGGGTCTCAAAAGAATTGGACATGGCTTAGCAACTAAACAACAACAAAAACACCACCTATATTAGTGTATAGGTGAAGCAAATAGGGACAGGAGCAGGAATATGGAGATTAGGCATAGTTGGAGGGCAAATTGTCATAGTCTGGACAAGCAATGGGGCAAGAGTCTAGAAGTTCTGGCCAGATGGGTAAAAGAGTCAGGTAGTCATAGTGGATGGCTAGCTCATAGTAGATGCCCAACAAAAAACATTGTTGAATGAATTAATAAGTAGTTGAATTTCGAGAGGTTTATAAGTTAAGAGTTATCAAAGTCAGAGGAAACTAGAGTCCAGTCTGACATTATGGAGTTTGAGGCAGCAACACCATCTATCAAGAAAGATGAAATACATTCTGCTCATAGAAATGGATCTGTTTGTCCTTTGGCCTATTTTATTCTTCCAGCTGTGTATCATCAGCAACTCTCAGTCCCAGGTGAGTAATTATAGCTGGAGAAAGTCAAGGGCCTGCAGGTGCATCCTGAGCCTGATTGGAACAGGGGCAGAGGTGCTAGGATTACCAGGAGGTTCTTACATTAGCATTGCTTGTGAACATTCTCACTTCCAAGTGGTGTTTTATGCATAACAGTGGAATGTGCCTCATTTGTAAGCCAAGTGATCTCAACTATTGGGGCAGTCCTCCATGTGTGTGTGTTCCTAAGCAATCAAGTAACTCAACCAAGGCTCACACAAGTCTTATCTAGCTAGAGGACAGGCTAAAGGGAAGCCTCCTGGCTTCAAGCACCATCTTAACATAAATAACCAGGGTTCCTTTCATGTGGGGGTAGTGAAGCCTGGAACTTTACTAGAATTAGAACAATATAATCCTGACTCAGTTATCACTAGAGTAGTCAAAGGGGTCCTGTGTGCTTCTTACCATAGTGTATTTGTTGTTCTTGTTTGGTCTCTAAATCATGTCCAACAATTTGCAACCCCATGGACCATAGCCCACAAGGCTCCTCTGTCCATAGGATTCTCCAGGCAAGAATACTGGAGTGGGTTGCCATTTCCCTCTCCAGGGGAATCTTCTCAACCCAGGGATTGAACCCAAGTCTCCTACACTGGCAGGCAAATTCTTTACCACTGAACCACCTTGGAACCCATAGGATATTTATATCTCCTTATGTGCCTATCATGTATACCTCTTTCAGCAGTTAGAACCAAATTATTAATGGTATAAGGAAAATGAGTGGCTGCTTCGTTCTGTAAAGTATATTTTGGTCAGGTTTTAACTATAATCTAATCAGGTCTGTTTTAATGGAAAATATTTCTGTGCTTTAGAAACAAAATCTGAAATGTTTTCCGGTCTTTTAAAATTATTTGCAAGTAACTAGTTTTAATAAATACAAATAGTTCCATATGAATCTAGACTCACCACATTAAAAATTTTTCTATAAATAAGGGAATTTTAAAAACCACTATAACTTTTCCAGTGTGTCCCTTCTAAAACCAGTGGGGACTAATACTTTGAGTGGCTGTAATCATTAATAAAATCAGGGAAAAATTCTGTGTGTGTATACACATACATACACATGCACATTTTCTCTTTGGGGAGACTGGCTCTGAGCCAATACAGCAACAGAGGAAAAAATTACATTCTTAAAGCACAGTTAACTCTGACTAAATGGGTGAAGGGAAAACCTAATTTGGCGATATTGGAAGGATGTATATTTTTAAACAAAGGCTTCTTTTGGAAGTTTGTGTCAAATTAGTTGACCGTGGATTGAACAAGAATAACAGGCAATGCACTTGTATAAAACCCAGCTGCTGTCTCTAATATTTGGTAATGAACTGCATTTTGTATATGAGGATGACGACAGTAACCAACTGGAAGTATGGCATTTGTTTCAAGTAGAGTCTCCAGGAGTGAAGCTAGATTATTTCAATCTTCCACACTCCAGAGCCCAGCCTCTTTTGGATCTCTTACACATATTTGTGCAAACAAGGTATAGTCTGTGACCAAATAACAGAGCCAAGCCAACCAGCACAGAAAGAGTTAAGATTCATGACTTTGGTCTACGTAGTCCTTCATTCAAACACACTGAGCTAATCATTCACACCAAAAGTTACAAATAATTCTCTTTTATTCTGTCAAAACTATATGTTGCCCATTGCATAGCAATTTCAGTTCATATCCCATGACTATAACTGGATTGTGTTGAAATGTACTAGGTTTCTTACGGCATGGCATGTGACTTATTTTTTCTAATTGTTAATGATGGTTATTAATTATACTGCTTATTCTAGCCTGTTAATTATTACAGATATTTAGTCCTGAAAGAGAACCTGCTAATCATACATACAACCCTTTTGTTTTTCTTTGTATCTAAGACAACAAGGAATATGATGCGTATCTCTCTTACACAAAAGTGGACCAAGATACTTTAGACTGTGACAACCCTGAAGAAGAGCAATTTGCTCTTGAAATTCTGCCAGATGTGCTGGAAAAACACTATGGATATAAACTATTCATCCCAGAAAGGGACCTAATCCCAAGTGGAAGTAAGTACTTTTGAGTTTTGTATTTTAAAAGTTTGGTTTCACTTAAGAAGTTATATGGAGACTTCAAATGTCAGAGGCAAGTATTTAGTTTTTTTCTTACAGGAGATTTTATTAAATTCAAAATTTTCCCCAACACCTGTGTTATGACTTTTTAGCATTCAAATTTTTTTAAAGGCACTCTCACCTATATTTTAGGTATGGTTTTAAAATTGTGATTTAATTGTACATTTTACTATATTGCCTTAGTGCTCTTAGAAAAATGAAGATCCTTTAAAAATTGTATAAGTCAGATCTTTTTTTGCATTTCAGATTTTCAACGCATTTCAGTTCCAAAACTGACCTTCTGTCATTGTGTTTCTACTTATACCTACAATCATTGTCACTAATAACTCTGAATTTAAGACTTGATATTCATTTCCAGATTTAGAGAAAAATCCACTTAAAAAAAAAAAACATAACTGAAAGACACATGTACCCGAATGTTCACTGCAGGCACTATTTACAATAGCTAGCACATGGAAGCAACCTAGATGTCCATCAACAGATGAATGGAAAAAGAAACTGTGGTACATGTACACAATGGAATATTACTTAGCCATTAAAATGAATGTATTTGACTCAGTTCTAATATGGTAGATATTATACAGAGTGAAGTAAGTCAGAAAGAGAAAAACAAATATCATATATTAACTCATATACATGGAATCTAGAAAGATGGTACTGATGAACCTATCTGCTTGGCAGCAATGGAGACACAGACATAGAGGACAGACTTGTGGACACAGAGTGGGAAGGAGAAGTGGGACAAATTTAGAGAGTAACATTGAAATATATATATTACAACATGTAAAATCAGATAGCCAGTGAAAATTTGCTGTATGATACAGGGAGACAACCAAGAGGGGTGGGATAGGGTGGGAGGTGGGAGGGAGGTCAAGGGGGAGAGGGCATACAGATACCTATGGCTGATTCATGTTGATGTATGGAAGAAACCAACACAATATTATAAAGTAATTATTCTCCAATTAAAAAATAAATAAATAAAACTTTAAAATGTATATTAGACCATGGGGCATGGCACCTCACTGTGTATTTAAATTCCTTTTGAGGAGTTCTAGACTATGGGGCACTCCAGTACTCTTGCCTAGAAAATCCCATGGATGGAGGAGCCTGGTAGGCTGCAGCCCATGGGGTCGCTAAGAGTCAGACACGACTGAGCGACTTCACTTACACTTTTCACTTTCATGCACTGGAGAAGGGAATGGCAACCCACTCCAGTGTTCTTGCCTGGAGAATCCCAGGGATGGCAGAGCCTGGTGGGCTGCCGTCTATGGGGTCGCACAGAGTCGGACAGGACTGAAGCGACTTAGCAGCAGCAGCAGCAGACTATGGGGAGGGCTTGAGTGCCACTTTTCAATTATGCTACATATTGAAAGTTATATTTGAGTTTCCAGAATAAATTCAGGTTCAAGTAAAAAATATGCTTTTTTCCTTTTACTGTTCAGAGTATTGTACATGGTAGTATAAGATAAATACAGAAAAGATATGGCCCCTACCCTCAAAGAGCTTAAAATGTCATTGCAGGAAACTAAAAGTGCTAGAATTAGTTTGCATGTATATATGAACATCCCTGGGAAGAGGAAATTAAACTGTAACCACAAATCAGAACATAGTAATTTATATACAAGGGATAACAAAATTAAAAAGCTTATATTTTCAGTACTTGACTGTATATAGAATATTTTCAGATACATTGTTTCATTCCATCCTTAAGAACAGGCACTATTATCTTCATCTTACAGATGAGGAAATAAGACCTGAAAGAAGTCCAGTATCAGTCAGCTGGCAAACGGTAGAGATGGAATTAGAACCTAGATCTGTTTGGTTCTCACTCTTCATTATTTATTCCTCAATAATGTTAATTCAAATGATCAGAAATCCACCATGGTCACTAGCTGGCATGAAACAAATTGAAACAACTGAGTTTTGGTTGTTCATCACTTTTTCTCAGCGTGCATATACTTCTGTATATGTCTGGGTTTTCACGTGAGTATGCACACTTACACATTCATAGGAAGAAACCAGACAATATTTACTGGTACACTACTTTCAACAAATGTAAGACTTCCTCAGATTTCTTACCTTGGTCCTCACCTCTTTTCTTTCTGTAATTTCCTTCATTTTTATGACTTGAAATGCCAGTTCTACATTGATTGAGCCCCAGGGAACATGCTGATACCTCAGAGTCATTTTTGATTCTTTGGTATCTCTCTCCCAAATCCAGTGTCCATTTGTATCTTTTCCATGATCACTTCCACCATTCTAGTATAGGCCCTAATCAACTCATTCCTCCATGCCTATTACTCTTTGCCTTCCCTATTTTTCCTCTCATCCATCTAGTCCCACTAATATGTATACCTCCTTCATCATGTCTCTCCCCTATTCAATAATACTTCACCAATCTACTAACCCTTAGCTAAACACTTCTACAGTCTAGTGCCAGCCCAGATTTATCTCCTAAATTTTTCTCCTACCATTTCCCTTACCCATTCCTTACTCATTTCCCTTACCAATTTCCCTTACCCATTCCCATACTCTAGCTAAACTATGCCTTTCATGTACATTGTATGTCCTTGCAATGCTTTTGTTCATGTTAGTCTTCTATACCTTTATAAATCCTATTTATCCTCTCCATATCACTGCCTCTGTGAAAACTCCATAATGATTTCTCTAACTCTAGAGTACATAGGGTATAATCACTTGCTTGACTATAAATTTTGTATTCCTGTGATATTTTGTATTATTTTTGTATATAGCTTTATACCTATATGTATGTCTTATCTTCTCAGTGAGATTGTAAGCTCCATGAGGGCAGGGACTGTCTCTCATTCATCTACATACCCCTGTTATAATCTAACAAAATGCCTGAGCTCAGTAGATGCTAAATAGATGCTTGCTGATTTTGTTTTAATAGTGTTAGTTTAAGACAAGAGGAAATGAAATAAAAGTTTTAATATTTGCATGACAGTATCTGAAAGGCCTTTTAAACAAGTGAATAAGAAAGCTAAAAAGAAGCTTTCTGCTGAAAGAAAATGTAATTCATAGGAATAGTCTCAGTCCTAATGTGTATTTTTCTCAGATTTTAGAAAGAACATCTACAAGAGGTTGAGGCTGATCATTAGTGAAACATCAAAAATATCCCTTTAGTATTTTTTGTTTAATTCATTAGATTACTATGTATTTTTTGCATTTTTTGCCAAGAGCATCTCATTAACTATCAAAATTCTGCAACATCAATTTTTAGATGGTGTCCTAAGTTGTATTCAGATAATAGCATTACCAAAGTGGAATTTATATTCTATGTCAAGTCACCTTCAGTAGGATTCAGTGTGGATTCAATTTCTGCTTTATTGTATTACAAATTTGTTGGCAACACAATAGACAGTCTTTATCAACCCCACTAAGTGACTTAAAAATGTCACCCTTCATGTCTGAACATGTCAACTTTGATTATCTTTCTTCTGACCCAGAAAGCAATACTTCAACATTGTGCACATCAGGAAAAGAAATAGGGACAACTTGGAACAAAGGTGAGCCTCTTTACCTGAGACTCAATAGAGAACACTTGCTTATTATATAAAGCAGTACCTAGTGTGCATGGGTCAGCATGAGACCCATGAGACCCAGAGTGAGATCATGAGAGCAAGAGAGATGCATCTGCAAATTGTGTTTTCTTCATTCTTTGTTTATTTTGATGACTTGACAGGTCAATTGAATCAACATGCTGTATCAATTTAGCCAAACAGGTGGTAGAATATTTTATACCTCACAGAGTCAGCCGGTTGATTGGCGAAATTGATTAGTTGTTTTGGTGTATCATAGACAGGCCTGAATGTCCTCCTTGACCATGGGATGTGAGGCTTATACAAGTCGTATTTCCTAGCATGAAAGTACAAGATTTTAATTGAGGACTGTAATACACAGCATAAGGGATAATAGGAGGTTGATGCCTTATTTATCCTAGCATTTAAAGAACTTAATATAAAAATACCCAAGATGATGTTGTTAGGATGAAGAGGGATTTTATAGTCCATATAAGATCATTTTAATTTTTTGAGATGATACAACAATTAAACTAAGCAGGGAGTTGGATCCTGGGTACTCAATGGTACACAGGAAAGCTGCTTTTACAAGTAAAAGACAACTATGCAGTTTTCAGATGCAACCACTGGAGGGTGTTTGATTTTAATCCTTCCTTCCTGAATAAGAAAATTCATGTTCTCTGAATTCCGATTTGTGAGTGTAACCTGCAGAAGTTCTTAAAAAGGCCCTTTGACAATTTTTCCTTTCCATCAACATTTCAGAGCTGGCTGAGCAGTCACTGTGTCACGATTAACGAGTTTTTCCTTGGCATTTTTAGCACGCATTCAGGAAGTCAATGAAGTATATGAATAATATACTTGATTTACACATGAATGACAGAGTAGAACATTTTGGACTTAGTGTATATGTGTTATTAAAGAAGCTTCTATGGTCTGTAGTCGCAGCCATTGGTACAGATTTAACAGGTTATGCTATATAAATATAGACACATTCCTGTGGGGGGGCACTAGTTACAATATTATAAGCTGTGTTTGTCCCTCACATCTCATTTAAAACATGTTGACCCAAGACTGCTCCTTCCTCTAAAAACTAGCAGTGAGGCCTTTGAGGATTGTAAAAGCAGACTTCATAATATCATTCTTGACCTACAACAATAATTTTCTATGAATCAAACTAATGAAATATTTTAAATAAACCCATTCATGTTTAACACCTTCATTTTTTATGTATCTTCAGTTTCTTTTTCACCACTCTCATGGTATTTCAACTCAACCTCATCAACACACAAATCTCTCCAATGCATACAGTTTCAAAAGTACATAAATGTGTCTCCCTTACCTTATGTCCCCCTCCCCCTCCCCCTCTCCTCCCCACCACCCACACATGTGACCATGAGTTCTCAGAAAGCTCTAATGTAAAGATGTCACTTTCCAAGGTATGTAATTGTACCCTCCTTGCATGCCCTATTCGGGAAGTGTCCTTTGGCCATCATGAACCATCACAGATGGGAAAAACTGACACAAATATTTTTCCTAAATGCTAAAACTAGAAGTCTTTAGATCTGGACATTATTTTCCTGGCAGCGACCTACCTTTCCATTCTTGAGCCTGTAGCCAGAATCTTCCTTATGTTTTCTCAGGTTTGGTGCCTGAATGTGGCAAGAATTCCTACTTTCCAGTAAAAGTTTGGTCTGTCTCTTCCCAGGCTAGAAACATCTGTAGTAGAATAGCAAAAGCAACTTTGCTGCCAACAGGCATCTGAATGTCAGAAGTGACAGGCAACCAAAAGAAGGCCAGATAGAAAACACCCTACTCAAACTGCCTAGAGACACAAACTTGAGAAGTAGAGATTTTCTCACCCGTGCAGCTGCTGGGTTTTGTGGTGTAAAGTACTATACACAGAGCACATTGTGTTCATGGGGCCTAGTGGATCCTTTAGGAATGAACAGATGTGCTCTGAAGCTGACATGTGACCAACAGAACCCAGCTGTGCAGTTGAGATTCTGAGATTGGGGACATTTTTGGATGAGTACCATTTAGGCTTTTGAGTCCATCTTATCTCAGTGTTTCTGCAGAGATTATAAAACATAAAAATATAAAAGTTTTTCAACTGACCAAATGGAGAAAATAGCACTCTAAGACTGAAAGTAGAAGCAACCAAATCCTGTAGTTTTTGTTTGCCTTTTAAGAGAAAATGAGCAGGATCCTTAAGAGTGCATGTGAAATACTTAAAAAACAATTATAAACTGAGCTAGTTCTGGCTGAAGCTTTAGAAAAATCTATAGATGATTAAGTGGACATGAAAGAGAAAAAAGCCTTTCAAAAGTTTTTAGCTCAGTTTCCTCTTCTATCCATAGGAAGACTATGGGGATCTCTGTGTGAGTTATTCCTGCATTATTTCACCAGAGAAAGACATAGTGAATGAAAAATATTATCATGCATGTGGTTGATCAGCCATGTCTGTTGAAATTATATTTATGAATTTGGCTTCAAATATCAAATTGTCTTTCCATTTTTTTTCATGCTCAATTTTCTGTTTTTCTCAGTCAAGAATCCTAGGACTCCTTCAATAATTTAAGGTAGAAATTCTTATGTCTGATTACATTCTTACATTTGCTAGACCTTCCTCACTATTCTAATATTCAGTTCTTTAATGGCCATGTGATTGTGCTGACATTGAAATGACAAATGACTGGAGAATACATCTGGTGTCAGATGATCCCTAGTCGCTTCTGAAGTAAGGCATGCAAAAAAAATTTTGTACATGGATCTGTAGCTATTCATTGCCAATAGTTTCTCTAATAGTTGGACATATTGGACATCATTCAAGTAAATTGTCCTTGGGGAGTAATAAAATCCTTTTCCAGGCAATCTGACGTCTGTGACCTAAAAAGTGTGAGGCAGGGGTGAAATGCACAATCATGGAAATTTAACACATTGTATACAATTTACTCACATGGAATAAAATTATATATGCCCACCAACCCCTTCATATTAGAGTCTATAGAGAGGGAACTGTAAACTGTATCCAAAATGACCAGCAAAATACTGTGGTCAATGGACTGAGGTTTCTCATTCAAAGTTTGAGGTAAAGGAAGCCTCTGTTGTGTAGCATTTCAAACAGAACATCTACTTTTGGGGAAGCACAGACAACAGACACCTTAAAAAAGAGTTGAAGACCAAGATAAAATTGTCTTAAGTACCAAAGGAACCACAGAAAATACTATATAAGCAACAAGTTGTCTTGTTCCATATTTATCAAGATTGCACTGATTAGAATGACAAATCTACAGATTTTAGGGCATGATGTTAAAAGAGAAAAGAAGGAGGGGAAGGACATTTTGCAGACTCTCTTTGTTTGCTACTCTCCACATTTTCTTTCTTTCAGTATTCTCTGAATGTGTTCTATTACCTACCTCTATTCTCAGTGAAGAAGTAAAGAGGAAAGTGAAAGAATTCAGAAATATGGACAACATTCCAGAGTAGATTCTGCCCACCATCATGCCTTCCTGTCCATCCATTGATGAAACGCAAAAGCAAAGGGTTCATTACCAAAAATGCAGTTTCCAAAGTCAAAACTAAATAAATCATGGTTTCCTGCATTCACAAAGACTCAACAAATCCATGTTAACTGTTGATCAGCTTATTAATCAGAATCAATTAGAACCCTTACAATAGTCAATAGAAAACAAAAATCCTGCCAAAAATAATTTTATCCCTGTGAACTATGAGCTATCAAGTCAAGGACTTGGAGGAGGGGGCAGGGAAGGTTTTTGTAGGGCGAGTAATATTACACACTGTTTAGAAAGCCCCCTGCTCGCCTCACACACACCTGGCTAAATAAAAAAAATTGTAGCCTCAATCTCTGTGGCAGACAACACAGACAGATTCTTACATCTGCCAGAGGCAGAAGCAAGACCTGAAAGCTTTCACATCAGCCAAGATAAAGAGTGAGGTTGTCAACCTGTGTAACTCTTTCAATAAGTTAGTATTAAGCATCATTATTTTAAATGCAGGTAGTATTTTCAGTGAGACTACATTATAAAGTAGCTCACTGTATGCCTCTGTTTATACCAGAGGTCTAATAACTTTTTCCAAATATATAGTGCTGAATAATACATTTTTTTCTTTGATACATGTGAAACCTGTATTATTTTTGCTGGTTTCTCCCCACCAGTTATAGGAGTAGATCCATCTCAATCACAGTCAGAAACCGTCTTGTTTTTAAGTTTTGATATATGAATCTATAGGTTTAATAAATATAATTGCTGATGGCTATTTGTTATGTAATAGTCACTAAAATTAGTAGAATATTATCAATTTTGACCCATACTATCTCACCCTAATGATTTGTCTGTTTAACTGATTTTGGATATACATAGCTGTGAGTATAAGCCTACCAAGATTCTATTATTTGAACCTGACAAAGTAATAAATTATGCTTTTACCTACAGACTAAGTATTTGTCTTTTAATTTTTAATATGCCTACTACCCCTGATAATGATTCTGACATAAGCAGCAGTGTCAACACAAAAATAATTCATAATTAATTAGTTTGATAAATCAAATGGTTAGTAGGTAGTAGCAAGACCACATGGAAATTTATGCATAAGAGTGATTTCTTCTTGTGCTTCTGCCTATATCCACAGTAGATTTAAAGCCTGGCATTTAGGAGTACTGAGATCTTTGGGGAAAGTATACACACCCCATTAGAAGAAACTTCTTGGGGCTGCCGTTATATTCTTCCTGATTCTATTTCGTACTTTTATTTCTCCTTTCAGTTTGCTTTTTTGCTTTGATTATAAGTGTCCTGTTTTCAAGTCACTTTTGTAGATTGAATGCTACTTTTTTAAATACACTGGAATTTTGGTTTATACAACTGCCTATTTTTTTCTTTACAAAATTGTGAAGATCACAAATATGTTAAGTGTAATAGCTTTGTTTCATATCTAGTGTAGTTTCATAGCCTTGTTTAAGCAGAAGGCTGTCAGACACAACCACCCATAGTTTACTCTGTTATTGTTAAGTTATTTCAAAATTTGCAAAGAAATAACTTAATGTCCTTTCATTTAAGGGATGTTTTATATTTTTATGTGGAAAAAAATAGTCTTTTAAGGGATTCCTGCTACTTGGTTGCTAAATTTGCCTGAACAAGTCAGGGCAAGATTTAGTAAGTATTCCTGTGTGCTGCGAATTTAGGAATTTAGAAAAAAAATTATTATCTCTTCATGGTAAGAAACTTTTTAAAATAGCTCCTGAAGGATTCTAACATGTCTAACACAAAACCACAGCCCTACCATGGCAAACACCACTGCCTGTCAGGGACTACTCTAGCTGTGGACCAGCAATGCTTTAATTTGATACCTGTTTTCTGCTTAGTTTATTTGGAACTTTTCCAAACCTAAACATCCTGATTGGTCTCTAATTTAGGGGTGGCAACCTTTCTCTGTAAAGGTTCAGAGAATAAATATTTTAGGCTTTGTGGGTCATATATGGTCTCTGTTGCATAATATTCTTATTTTTTTAAACCCTGTAAAATGTTTTAAAAAAATCATTCTTAGCTCACAAGCGATACAAAAACAGGACATGGTCCTAATGGATCAGGCTCCAATTCACAGTCATTGGATGCAGACATGCAACTCCAGGGGTTGGGGAAAATTCTTTTGTGCATTTGCTGCATAGGAGCCAGCAACAACTCCCTGGATAAAGATTAGCAAGTAAAAAATATTGTTAACTCTACCTGTTGGGTCCCTTGCTAATTTAGTATTCCTTTCATGATGTCTAGTTCCTTGTTTGTTTTTTCCAAAAACAAAGATACAGAAAGCAAAAATTTAGGAAGGAAGGGAGAAACAGGGCAAAGAGAGGTAAGCAGAAGAGGAAGGGAGAATAAGAAGGGGAAGTGAGTGATGGGGAATACGTGTAAATCTATGGCTGATTCATATCAATGTATGACAAAAAAATAAATAAAAATTAAAAAAAAAAAGAAGGGGAAGTGAGAAAGAAAGCAAAGAGGGAGGTAAAAGGACAGGAGAGACAGGACAGGAAAAGAAAAAAAAATGAAAGGGAGAAAGAAAGAGGAGCAAAGGGGTGAGAAAAAGAAAAAACATAGAGAGAAAAACAGAGAGCAAGCCAGAATATGGAAGTGAGGGCCCAGTTTCTCCTTCTTTTCCTTAGAGCCAGACAGCTCTTAGAGGCACCTCCCCAACTGCTTTCAAATATTGAGATTGCTGCCCAGCCACTGATCAGCATCCCAAGAAGTGAAATGTGGGCTTCACATCTGAAAACTTCCACTTGGTTTTTCACCAAGTGAAATGGAACACGAAATTCGGGGCCCAAGAAAGTGGCTTGTGTTTTCCTTGGGACACTTGGGCTGTATCTACCCAGGGAAAATTTAGATGTACTGACTGACTGACTCCAGTGCATATGATTAATGTATATATAGGGCAAACCAGGATAATTCAGACCTTTTTTTCTTCCAGAGCAGGTTTTCAGCTGGAATTATCTGGATGGTTGCCTCAACTCTCCACTAGGCTTTGCCAGGATAAGCAGAGCCAGTGTAGTATGCTGGAGAAAGGGACCACTCCCTCTCTCCAAGGCTCCCTTCAACGCTCACACCCTGTGCAGCTGAGTGTAGTGGGATTCATCTTGACAGGCATTCCCTCTGAGGGCAAATGCTAATTCTGCCTAATTAATCTCTAAGAAGCCCCTCAAACCCTAAATGTTGCATTCTGCTTAACTGTCAAATGGCAAAGTGTAATAGACAAGTAAAGGGGGAGAACCATATTAATGGGGCAAAAATTGTATTCTGTTCCCTCCCCCAATAGAGAAAAAGGATAATAAAGCCAAAGCCTGTGTGTGTGTACAAGTGTGCTCAGTCATTTCTGGGGACTCTTTGCGACCCCCTGGACCGTAGCCCCCCAGGCTCCTCTGTCCATGGGATTGTCCAGGCAAGAATACTAGAGTAGGTTGCCGTTTCCTTCTCTAGGGGATCTTCCTGACCCAGGGATTGAACCCCCATCTCTTGCGTCTCCTGCATTGGCAGGCAGGTTCTTTACCACTGAGCCACCTGGGAAGCCCAAAGTCAAAGCCTATGACATCCCAATCAAATTTATTAGTGTGTGTGTGTACTGTTTCTCTTATAACTGTGAACGCTTGAGTTGTCATTTTCTTTAAGTAGATAGAAATCTGTATAGCTGTACCTTTTGTTTTTTAAAGTATAGGTAAAAAGTAAATTAAGCTACATCCCAAAACATAGAAATTGTGTTGTTCATATAGGTATCATTTCTCTGACAAATGTGCTCATGACAAAGTTTGTACAGATAAAATTTTAAGAATTAAATGTAAAGCAACAATTAATGAGGGAAGAATACTACTTGGGATAACCTCTCAGTAAATCATTTTGTAAAGAATTCTTCTGTAAAAATAATAATTAACTCATACATAATCTGGTAAAATTGTGTTTTCATGTACTCCTGCACTTATACCATGATTCTGGCTTGGGTTTTTGTTTTGTTTGGAGGAAAGGTGAAAAGAATAATGGGAAAGATGCATGATAGTTTATTTTACTGTATCTTACAGATTCAACTTCTAATGATGAAGCTTCCCACATAACTTCTTTCTTTTTGGGAGCAGAAAGAAAGGAAGAAAATGAAGAGTCAGAGCTGTTGATACACTGGGATAATATTTTTCCACTCTATTGAAACTTTCTACCTTTCCTTCCATTCTGTTTCACCAGTTCTCTAAATGACAGTGATAAATTCCCCATTGCTACTTGTGTGATGTTTTTGTCTTCATTTTTACTTTTTGCAGATTTCAATGCTGTTTATTTTAAACATAACCTCTAAAATAAAATTCTGAAGGGGTTAATTTTAATAAAATTCTTTAAGGGGTTCCCTCCCCACTTAGAAGTTGCCTTATCACCTCAGATACAGTCTCTGTAACTAGTGCGTGAGAAACTACTGAAATGTATTAAGTAAAAAGCAAAACAGCAGTTAACGACAATTTGTTAAATGGGCAATTCTCTGTGTACCTCTCAAAAAGTTGTTTATCTGTAGGGTGTAGAGAGAGTTTGCTCTTTTTCACTTGTGAAAGTGTTCTTGCTGCCAAACGGTAGAAATAAAACCCTGGGAAAGAGAAATCATCTGTAAAAATATGCATTTGTAAAATAAGTTTCTCTTTTCAAATGACTTGTACTGAGCTGCTTGGTGGCCCCACACTATGTACTGGACGTGACACCCTGAAAGCAGTCTGTAACCTTGGGCAGATCTGTAGTGACAAATGTTGCTATGCTTCTGTAAGCACTGCTTCTGCTAGAGGGCACTGTACATGAGACAAGGCCTTGTGCTCTGCTTAGTAAAGACAGCTCACTGTTACAGCACCTGTGTCCAAGTCTCCATTTGTTAACACATGTGTGTGTTTCCCTTTTTGGCGGATAAGGCTTTGGGAAGCCTGGTTGCAAAAGGATTATTCCATGGGATAAACAAACCTAGAGTTAGTTGAGTGCTTTTCTACTAGGAAAAGACCATAACTTATTTACCTTACTTTCAGAGTTTTCCCACAAAGTAGAGCAAAGACTTCTCAGTTGATAGACTCCTCCTCTTATACCGTTCATTCCACACCATCCCCCATTCTCCAGCTCCACCCCTCACTCCTCCTCTGAACAAAGAGCAGCTGGTTCAAATTAAACTCATGGGCACACACACACCACTTCCCTATCTCCAGGTTTGAAGAACAAAATGGAGAACCTAAGGTTGCAAATAACAGAAGATATTCTGAGAAACAAGCTATGATTTTAGAAGAGATTTTTCACCATCTCTCTCATAATTATCTTTGAAGTATAATTTAATATATATAAATTATGTACATAGACCCCCCCCCCCTACTTGTTTAGTAGTTGGAAACTGGAGGAAAAGCAAACCAAACCCATAAATACAGTGACCTTCATTAAAAGGCTCCATTTCTCTCTTCATCAACCCGCTGATTGTTCACTTAGAGTACTAGCCCAAAGGCTTGTCTGGAATTAAATGATTCAGTAAATAAAAATAACTGAAATACACCTAAGCTCTGAAGAAGTCAGTTTATATTAGCTAAAACACTGTAAGTAATGGTGAGGGGAAATAAATGTATTAGAATTTTTTTTTTAGGCATTGAGCTTTCTGAGTGTGCAATACAAGAAAAGAAAAGGTGATGTACCTTAGTGAAAGACTGGGTCTTTGCTATACTAGAATGCAAACCTACTGCTTTAAAGACTGGAAATGTCTTTGTTTTACTCTTTCTCTCTTTCTGTGATTTGTAGCCTACGTTGAAGATCTCACAAGATGTGTTGAGCAAAGCAGAAGACTTATTATCGTGCTAACTCCAGACTATATTCTCAGACGAGGATGGAGTATTTTCGAATTGGAAAGCAGACTCCATACCATGCTAGTCAGTGGAGAAATCAAAGTGATTTTGATTGAATGTACAGAATTAAAAGGAAAGGTGAATTGCCAGGAGGTGGAATCACTAAAACGCAGCATCAAATTTCTGTCCCTGATCAAGTGGAAGGGACCCAAGAGCAGCAAATTAAATTCAAAGTTTTGGAAGCACTTAATATATGAAATGCCCACCAAGAAAAAAGAAATGCTTTCTCGGTGCCATGTTCTGGACTCAGCAGAACAAGGACTTTTTGGAGAGCTCCAGCCTATACCCTCTATTGCCATGACCAGTACCTCGGCCTCTCTGGTGTCATCTCAAGCTGATCTCCCAGATTTCCACCATTCAGATTCAATGCAAATGAGGCATTGTTGCAGAAGTTATAAACAGGAGATGCCAACCACCACCTTGCCAGTACCTTCCTTAGGCAACCACCACACTTATTGTAACCTGCCTCTGACACTACTCAATGGACAGCTACCCCTTAACAATGCCCTGAAAGATACTGTTCATAGGAACAGTTCCCTGCTACCTTTATCACCCAAAGAGCTTAGCTTCACCAGTGATATTTGGTAGTGGAAAATCTGAGGTCCCCTGAACAGCTATGTGTGCATACAAAATTTCTCCTATACCAAGCAAAAAGTACACCTAATAACATTGAGGTGCTGAAAAAGTGTTCAAAGAAAACCGCACAGAAATCACTTTTGTATCTAATTTTTGTTCACATTTCCAGAATAGTGGGGGGATAGAAGGACCTGCTTTTGTAGTATAGTAACTTGTTCCAATGTACAGTTTTTATTTCTTCCTTAAAAGAAAACAGTTTTAAATTCTATTGTTTTAGAGTAGATTTTATGATAGTACTTAGACTGCAAGTTTGGTAGGTAAGCTATGTTCCACATATTTATGAATATTTCAGTATTCACATAGTATTTGAAAGAAGGAAAACTTAAAGACTTTAATTGAATTTGAAAATTCTGAACTAAGTTTAAGAGGAACCAAGAACTTCTATAGAGTAACTGAAAATCAGGAATTATCAAGAAAGAAGTGTTGAGACATCCCGATTGGAAGATTGTATGTAGAGGAAGATCAGTTAAGAAAAAAATGTGGTGGACACGTTTAGAACTTCTTCAACATAATGGACAACTTCTGTATACTAAATCAACAGTGCATGATGACAGCTTTTAGTTTTATTAGGCAAGCACATTTTCTGTAGGCAAACTGGTAGGTAGGTAAACAACGTGCATTTCTTAAGCAAATGAATAGATAAGCTGTTAGCTCTTTTAGGATGATGTTGAACAAACCTTACAGCTTTTTACCCTATTAACAAAGTTTTACAAATTTGAAAACACATTTTAATTTAGGCATTTTATTGTTTGCTAACAAATTCAGATTTGGATTTTTTCCAAATGATCTCTTGATTTGCTATAAGTTTTACATGAAGATGCTCACATCTTCCTTTTTTGCAACACCATTGGAGTCTGAATTTAAGTATTGACTGCAAGTGTCAGCAGTAGAACAGAAGTGACACAACAATATTCACAGATGAAGTGCTAAATGATTCAAGTTTACTAGTGGTAGAGAAGCAATTGCAGTGATTCTCACCTGAAATGTAGTTGTGAAACAAACTGTTTTGTACATACACAATATCTACTTGGCCATGTGTGCAAGGCTCCTTCAGAAGTATCTCTATTCTTGGTGCTTCAAAGAGTATATTTTATAGACTAAACTTCTTCACCCTCACATTGTGACTGTACCATATCAGAAAATCCCTGTGAATATTCTAAAATCTTATGAATTTGCGGTAAGGAATGTGCCCCGATTCTAGTATTTATTGTGAATTACTTCTTTGTGCTATTTCCAATGAACTTTGGTGTCCTATCCACAAAGATTACTGTGGGGGTCAATTAATTAAGATTCATTCTGGCATTTTTGCATATGGTTCTTAAATCGTGTTTGGGGGCAAATATAAACAAGGACAAGTGTACACAGTGTGTAAAAATTTAGAATTTTCCCAGTCCTGGTAACTGTGAAACACAAATGTTTAAGAGAACATTAATTAGGTAATATGTTTAGATTATTTCAACCTCTTTACATGATTGATTCCCTATAATCCATGGGTTTTGTTCAAAGTACTTGTTTTTCTGTTGCTTTTCTATATCCAGATGCTCGGAAAAATGCATTATGCACAAACATTATATGAAACCTTAGCAGTGATTCATGTTCATTTCACACTGGGACAATTAGTTGCTCCTTTAAAAAGTAATATTCAACACATAGGTGTTTCATAGATACATTTTTTTCCACTGAGAAAGGTGATTTTCCTTCTGTAGAAACTATAGGTATTTCAAAATGGAAATTTATCAATTCTGAACTGTTTGCCAAGTGTTATAAAGTTGTATTTACTCTCATTGTTCTTTAATAATATGTATAGTTAGTAAGTTAATAACCTGCATGAAATAGTATATGTTTAAGTGACCAATTGTACTTTTTATTATTTTATTTTTCACAGAAGTCTAGATTAATTCAAATAGAACGTTCAGTGGTATTTTTAAACTAATAGTTCTGTATTGAGCATGCCAGTTCTGAAAATATAACATGGGTCTCTCTGCTTCCTTTATTTACAATGATTAAACGTGGGTAGCAATTTGAGTTGGCTGGCCACAATGTGTCCTTTCACTACAAGTAGGTACTCAAAAACAGAGCATTCACACTTGTGTTAGGGAACTTGACAAGAAACCTTTTCTACCATTTTCAGGAACCAATGTGTACACTATCTATAAAAATTTATTTCTAGATGGCAATTCAGAATTCAATTTTCATCTGAGAATTTTTAAAAGATATAACCTGTATGAGCATAATATGTATTTAGTCTAGAACATGATGCATTCTTCCAGTTGCTTTCACAGTGGGAAACATTTTCTTCCCAGTTTCTCACTGAAATGGATTTTGGAAATTTAGAAAAATACTGCTGCGACTAGTTTCTATACATTCATAACAAATTTATAAAGCTCATCCTTCAACAGTATACATATTTTTAAAACTGAGGCTATTTTAAGGTGAAAATTCTGAAAATGTCACAAATTATTAGACAAATGAGAAATGCATGAAAACAATAGATACATAGGGAATGAAAACTGCATTAATAATAAGCAATGCCCAGGGTGATGTACAACAGGTACATCGTTACAATTTAACAAAGGATGACATTTGGCAGGTTTGGCAATCTATGTTCTCCAATACGACTATGGAGACTCTGAAAGGTAGTTGGATGGTTCTTGAAATATAAGGTCTCTTTCCTCATCCCCTCCAAGCCTTAATTGAATTAGATCCAAATATGTTCTGCATTCAATCACTTTCATTAAAAAATAGGTGAAATGACACTTGGGGCTTCTGGTAAGATACAACCAAGGTAGTATCACATGAAAAGTTGTATTTTGTTGCAGATCTGTGGCCAACATAGAAGGGCTTAAAAGTAGGAAGTAGGCTTCAGTGAGAGGAGAAAAAATTCTGTTATGAAAGAAATTTATAGAGGATTTTCAAGAGGACATGGAAATAAGTAGTATCCTATAACTGTAACAATATAGAAAATGGTTTGTGAGAAGGAAGGAAAGTATGGCAAGAAAAAGGAGGACATTCCCTGACACACTTGGTGGTTTGAAGGGCTTAGGTGAAAGTCAACTAATTTATTTAAAAATAAAATGCCAAAGGGCAGTTAATGCTTGAAACCAGAGGTTTTTATTTTTAAATAAATTAGTTGGCATTCACCAAGCATTTTCTAGAAAATTAAATAATGACTGGGGGAAGTACCCTGAAAATTGCACGTATAAATCTTTACACTCCTTGTATTCATTTCCCATGGTGAAGTAGTGATCTGATAAAATCAGAGTGAAGTTAAGACAGGAAAAAGTTTCATAGTGTTCAGTTAAGTTTGAACACTTGAAATTGTTGCTCTTTTCTGGGAGAGAATTTAATGTTGAAAACTACCTGACTCAAATTGCTATATTACTCATGCATTTTTGTTCTAAGATGTTTGATAGGAGGTCACAGTGTTGAGCATGAAGGCACTCTGATGAATGTATAGTGCTGCTTGATAAGCAATAATTCACTTAAAACTCTTTCATATCAAATTTGTCTTTTTTAGAACTAAAATTAACCATAGGCAAATTTAAGAAGGTTATTCAGCACTCTCTTTAATTATTGTGAGATCAGAACTTGTAAAATCACCTGCAACCATCAAAATTTATCTTTCCAAATACTCACTGCTAGTTAATCAAGCACATTTCTCCAGATATTAGTAAAGTCAATTGTGCCCACCATGTACTGTCCACTACAAAAAGTAAAACAGAAATGTTTTTTTTAAAAAAATATTGACACTACTTACTTTTTCTGAACATGATTTTCTCCCATAGTCTGATAAAGTGGAATGTTATATCACCTTAAATTAAATCAAGTTTGTATTCCTGGGGTGAAAAAATAAATAAATAAAATAAAATAAAAAAAAACTGAAGTCCCTGTTCTCAATTAGTTTACACATCAAATGCAGGAAGAAAAAGGTATTTGCAAAATACAGTCCAAGGAGAAAAATTAATAATATATATGTAGTGCTGATAAGTGAGGTGGGGTGATTCAGTCTTGAACTGTGCAAGAGGTAAATTTGGAATAGAGGGAACAAGAAGTGAAAAAAGGCAATTTCCCAAATGTGCAGGATAGCACACATAAAGACTGAGGGGAAGATAAGTAAATATTATTTAGCTGATAAGCAAATTCAGCTAGCAAGAGCAGAAGTCTGTGTGAGTGCATAATTTAAAAAAATAAAGCTGGGAGAATCTCTGGAACATATATCTGGTAAGAAGAATTAGATGGAGGGGAAAAGTGGTGTCAGGGAGACCAGCTGAGGGGCTGTTGCCATAGTTCATGTGTGAGGTAATGAGATGAAGGGTGGCATTCTGGATACTCCCCAAAAAAGCAAATCTGAGGATAAAGAAGAATAGGCAGGATGTGGTGATGTGAAAAAATGAAGACAAAAACACAATCAATAAATACTCCAAGGATCAAGAAATTTAGTTGTATCAAAGGAGTTATTTTAGAGTATTTAACTTACCTTCTTAACTGAGCATCCTATAAGGACAAGAATAGAGACCACACAACAATAGATATATTTGCTACTGGAATAAACTCGAAGTGTTTGTAGGAGAATATTTGTAGAAAAGGCAAAGTACATCAGCAAATCTTATTTAGAAGAACAAATAATTGCATTCACTCCACTGAGCATAATCACAAAATCTTAAAAGAAGCAATTGATGGAATTTGATCATTTCATCTTCTGATTTTATTTAAACTCTTCACCTCACTTTGGAGTAAAAAATATATATATATGATCTTAAAGATATTGAAGTTATTCAATCAGGAGAAACTAGGAGGCAGAGATTGGGGTTGTTTGCCATGAGTTTTAAAACAGAAAAAAAACATTATCTTTGATGAATATGGAAGTAAAAATCCTTAAAAATATATTAGCAAATCAAATCAAATGACACATAAAAATCATCACACACCACGATCAAGTTGGATTCATTCCAGGGTCACAAGAATGGTTCAACATATGCAAATCAACAAAAGGAAAAAAACCACATAGATGCAGAAAAAGCATGTGATAAAATTCAATAACAGTTCATGATTAAAACTCTTGCTATAGTGGGTGTAGTGGGAACATAAAAGCCATTTATGACAAACCACATTCTGGAATAAGACAAGGTTGGGCACTCTCACCAGTTCTATTCAACATTGCATTGGAAGTCCTAAGGCAAATCAGACAAGAAAGAGAAATAAAAGGTATCCAAATAGTAATGGAAGAGGTAAAATTGTCATTATATGCTGATGACATGATACTCTATATAGAAAACCCTAAAGACTCCATTAAAAAGCAGAGACATTACTTTGCCAACAAAGGTCCATCTAGTCAAAGCTATGGTTTTTACAGTAGTCATGTATGGATCTGAGAGTTGAACTATAAAGAAGGCTGAGCACAGAAGAATTGATGCTTTTGAATTGTGGTGTTGGAGAAGACTCTTGAGAGTCCCTTGGACTGCAAGGAGATCCAACCAGTCCATCCCAAAGGAGATCAGTCCTGGGTGTTCATTGGAAGGGCTGATGTTGAAGCTGAAACTCTTTGGCCAATACTTTGGCCACCTGATGTGAAGAGCTGACTCATTGGAAAAAACCCTCATGCTGGGAAAGATTGAGGGCAGGAGAAGAAGGGATCGACAGAGGATGAGATGGTTGGATGGCATCACTGACTCAATGGACATGAGTTTGAGCAAGTTCAGGGAGTTGGTGATGGACAGGGAAGCCTGGTATGCTGCAGTCCATGGGGTTGCAAAGAGTTGGACATGACTGAGTGACTGAACTGACTGAAAGACTCCATATAAAATCTATTAGAACTGATAAATGGATTCAGCAGGTAGCAGGATATAAGATCATATAGAGAAATCTATTGTACTTCTTTACACTAACAAATATTAGGAGAAATAAATTAGGAGAAATAAATTCTCCTAATATTTTAATTTCTCCTAAAATATTTATTTCTCTAAAATATTTATTTCTCCTAAAAAATTTATTTCTCCTAAAATATTAGGAGAAAGTAAAATAAAAATTGCATTTAAAATCTCAATAAAAAAATTAAATACCTAGGAATAAACCTAACCAAGGAGATGAAAGACATAAGCTGATAACTATGAAATACTGGTAAAAGAAATAGAAGATGATTCAAGAAAATGAAAAGATACCCCATGCTCTTGGATTGGAAAAATTAATATAGTTAAAATGGACATACTACCCAAAGAAAACTACAGATTTATTGCAATCCTTATCAAATTACCCATGACAGTTTTGTACATATCTAGAATAATCCTAAAAGGTATATGGAACCACAGAAGACTCAGAATTGCCAAAACAATCCTGAGGAAAAAGAAAAAAGCTGAAAGAATAGCCCCTCCAGAGTTCAGACAATACTACAAAGCTACAGTTATCAAAACAGAGTGATATAGGCACAAAACCCAAAAACAGACATAGAGATCAGTAGAACAGAATAGAGAGCCCAGAAATAAACTCAGAATGGCTTTAAGACTTAAATATAGGCATAATAACATAAAACTCCTATACAAGACCATAGGTGAAACATTCTTTCACATGAATCATAGCAATGTTTTCTTACATCAGTCTCCCTGCTGCTGCTGCTGCTAAGTCACTTCAGTCGTGTCCTACTCTGTGCGACCCCATAGACGGCAGACCACCAGGCTCCACTGTCCCAGGGATTCTTCAGGCAAGAACACTGGAGTGGGTTGCCATTTCCTTCTCCAATGCATGAAAGTGAAAAGTGAAAGTTAAGTTGCTCAGTCATATCCAACTCCTAGCGACCCCATGGACTGCAGCCTACCAGGCTCCTCCGTCCATGGGATTTTCCAGGCAAGAGTATTGGAGTGGGTTGCCATTGACATCAGTCTCCCAAGGCAATATAAATAAAAGCAAAATAAACAAATGGAACCTAATCAAACTTAAAAGCTTTTGCACAGAAAAGGAAACCATAAACAAAAAGACAACATACAGACTAGTAGAAAATATTTGCAAGCATTGCAACTGACCAGGGTTTAATTTCCAAAATATACAAACAGGTCATACAACTTAACAACAACAACAACAAAACCATCAAAAAATGGGCAGACCTAAATAGATATATCTCCAAAGAATACATACAGATGAACAACAGGCATATATAAAGATGCTCATCATTGCTATTTATTAGATAAATCCAAATCAAAGCTACAGTGAGTTATCAACTCACACCATCACCAAAAAAATCTACAAACAATAAAAGCTGGAGAGGATGTGAAGAAAAGGGAAGCCTCCTACACTGTTAGTGGGAATGTAAATTGGTGCAGCCACAATGGAAAACCAAACAGATGTTCCTTAAAAATCTAAAAATAGAATTACCACCTGATTCAGTAATTCCACTCTTGGGCACATATCCAGAAAACTTAAAACCTATCAAAGATATTAGAAAAGATATATGCACCCCAATGTTTATAGTGGCACTATTTTCAGTAGTCAAGACATGGAAACATGGAAGCAATCTAAATGCACATCAACAGATGAATGGATAAAGAAGCTGTAGGGTGTGTGTGTGTGTGTGTGTGTGTATGTATAATGGAATATATATATATGTACATATATATATAATGGAATATTTCTCAGCCATAAAATAATGAAATAATGCTGTTTGCAGCAATATGGATGGATCTACAGATTATCATACTAAACAGTCAGTCAGACAAAGACAAATATTACATGTTATCACTTATATGTGGAATCCGAAAATAATGCAAATGAACTTATTTATAAAACAAATTCACAGAAATATAAAACAAACTTACAGTCACCAAAGAGAAAGGTGGGGAAAGAAAGAAATTGGGAATATGGGATTAACAGGTACATGTACCATATATAAAACAGATAAACAAGAAAGATCTACTGTATAGCACAGGAACTATAGTCAGTTTCCTGTAATAAGCCATAATGGAAAAGAATATATATATACACACATAGATCTATACACACATATACACATACACACATATATATGTATATATGAATCACTATGCTGTATACCTGAAACTAACACAATATTGTAAATCAGCCATAGTTCAATTTAAAGAGATAATGAAAGAAAAAACAGAGAAAGTGGACAATGTTCACAAGAACAAAATGGGACATGTTGAAGTGTGTTGGAATGGTGGGAGGGTGTGCAGACGGTGGATCTGTGACAAACAATAAAGAATTGATAACCATGTAAGTATTGAACACAAGGAACCAAATTTTCATCAAAATTGAAGGCAGAGTGATTTCCATATTTTAAATTATGAAGAAACTTTATAAGGGACATTGTATTAGTAAAAATAGACAACTGTTGTTAAGGATAACAACCCAAATCCTGCATGTAATGTTTCCTCAAATCAGTTCAAGAAGTATTGGATAGACTTATGAACAGAGGCTCTGCTCCATAGTCAAGATAGGGTTTTTCCATTTTGTTTCTCTGATCTCCTCTAGCTCCAAGGAATTCTATTAATATTAAGCTAGTAGATTGGTAAAGAAAGAGGGCACGGAAGTTGGTACCAAATGGCCCATAAAAACTACTCACATATCATGAGGAGGGAAAGGGGGAGAGAGTTTAAGGGGTAGGAAATTTAGCCTAGCAATTTGCCCAGAAGGAAAAGGAAATGTAGTTTAATGAACACAGTCTCCATTAGCAGGATGTTGAGCAATTCTTTTCCATAATGCTAGAAAATAAAACAAAAATAGGCAGGAAAGTTATAGGAAGGAGAACTTTCACTTGCTAAAGCAGAAAACACCAGACTAGATGAAGAGTTTGTGAAGATCAGTGGTCATGTCTCATTCCTTTTTATAATCCAAGCATATATAACAGTACTGGTCACAAGAGTAGGTGCTCACATCATATTTCTTGATAAGTGGACAAATAAATTTGAGAGCATCTGTGAACTTTCAATTCCTGGAGTCCTTAAAAATATAAGAGGAATTTTTTTCATTTGTTTCTTCTAAGAAGTAATTTATTGTTTCCAATTTTAAAAAAAGAAAAGAAAAATAGATGATCTCTTTACGCCCTGTCCAGGTCTAAATTTTAGGATTGTAAGTCAATTTGTGGTTGGAGATCAAAGTTTCCTAAGCATTTTTCCAGTCAAACAAATCATTCTTCCTCAGAGCATTTAGACAATTTAGTTCTATGTGGCCACCCAATGTAGTTCATTGCTTCTAACCACATAGTCCTGTTTCCTAAATATATACTTTATATACTGACTTATTGCCAACAAAAACATTGCCTTTCTTTTTTGCAAAGGGTACTTTTATGCCTATAAATATATTGGGTGGAAGAATAGGAATTAGATTAGCCTCCTTTACTAGGCAAAGGCATGCCACAGTAACAGGTCCACCAAAGAATTCACCATGCAAAAATAGCCAAATTTCTCTCCTTTTTTGATACATTTCTAAACAGTCAATAATACATTGTGAGTACCCTCTGATCTTCTTGACAGAGGGAATGTGGTAAAATGAACAGAAAAGTATGAATGCCATCCATTTTCATCTTGGGCAAACTATTTAACCTTTTGTGCACCTATTTCCTCACCTATAAAATGAAAATAATAATAATGGACACAGAGTTGTTATGAACAAACATTGTAATTTAATGCATATAAAGTACTAAGAACAGTGTTTGACAAAAAACAGGCACTACATAAGTTAATATAATATTCAAAATTATGTTTATACAAAAATGACACCACTGACCCACCATCCATGAAAATGCATTTTCATTTTACTTTCCAATTGGTAGAGACTGGCTATTCAGTTTCATGCATGACTGGCCTGTAGGACCAAGGACACTCTTTTTCCAGACAGCTGGCTGAGGCTTGAGGTGCACCGTGTGGTCATGGAACAAATCAGAGCTAACTGGTCCATACAAGGAACAAACCTACATTAACTTTGACCTCATTAGTACTGTGTTCTGAGCTAGACGAAAAACAGGACTCTCAGAACATGGATTATTCGGATTTGCTGTCCATGTTAATCAAAGTCCCCAGATGATTGCTTGATATTCTCCTTCACTTTAGCTAGGTTTACATAAGACCAAAACATCTGGATGAGAAGTGAAAAAATGCAGATGTTTAAGCCACATGATGAGAAACATCCAGATGTCTCAAGTTTTGGATTTGTCATTTTGTTATTTGTTTTAAAAGAAAGAAAAGCCAAAAGAAAAAAATCCACCATGATTTGCCTATTTCCTTAACCTGAGTTAAATCAAACTGATTTCTAGTCATAGAAGTTTAAAATGCCCCAAAGCTTATTATGAATCTAGTGATAATAGCACTAAAAAAGGTGGTTTTGAAGAGGAGTTTTTTTTTTTTTTTAACTGAAAGAAGATACTTGACCCATGGGTAGCATTTGTGAGAAGTGGTTGCTTTTTAGAGTGAGACAATATTTTAGAACAGTTGATCATAATGAATTATCTGGGAAAGTGTAGCTGGGATGATACCAACAGTAAAGGATAATTTGCTAAAGAAACCCGTCAGAAATATCGTTTATTTCCCTAAGAGGAAGTGGACTCAACTAAGTAAGTAAAGAGTTAAGTCCAAAAGAATATATATAAATATTTTCTTCTGCTTATGAAATGACTGGATATTTGCTGCCTGAAATCCAACAAAAAAAGTTGACTCTGAACATAAACAAAATAGGTGACCATTTATGGACTGTGATTTTAAGGAGATCAAAAGCCATGAGGAAGTCCCTGAAATGCCTAGCATTAGTATTCTAAAATAATTTTAACTAAGTTAAATCATAATATTCCCAGGAAGTTACCACAATCTGGCCTTTATGATTTCACCAAACTCCTTTACTCAGGAAATAAAGCACATTTACCAGGTACCACATTAACAAAGATATTGACTTAAGAAATTTTAGAGCTTAATGGGGGCCTTCGAGGTCATCAAAATTCAACCCCTTTATTTTACTTATGGGAAAACTGAGGCTCAGAAACAAAGTGACTTGTTCAAGGGACATGGAATACAAAAGTCTATACAGAAGCCTATGAGGCAATTGATGGATACATTTTCATAAAGGTGAAAGGAGACAAGAGACAGAAAACAGAAAGGAGTCTGGAATTCATGAGCACACTGGGTACACAGGAAATGCTTGGATTATGCTGAAGATAGGAGTAAGACTTAGATGAACACCAAGCAGAGGATCCAACAAGAGTAACTTCACCTATGAACAATTTTCTCAATATAAACAGCACTACTTAACACAAATAGTAGCCTTTCCTCCATCTTCCACAGTGGTTAAAAACCATTGAACATAATGTTGCCTGGGGCTTAAATCAGTTCATCTGATATATGAAGATCTAAAGGTTTAAGATTTCTCCCAAAGACTCACATAAAGCCTCTAAGGACAAAGGCTCAAATTTGGGGAGTTCGTTTTGATTATCAGGGAGTGATCAATTGCATAAACTCATGGCAACAAAACAGACAAACAAAAAGTGCCTTGCTTCAAATCAAAATGTGTCTTTCCAAGGTCTCCAGCACTGTCTGGCAATATGTGTGGAGAAAATGCAGATCAGCTGTTCTCAAGCACTTTTAAATTCACAGATTAAAAAAAAAATTACAAAAATATTCTACACACCTGTGTTTCCCCAAGTAGAAAAAACGAAAAGGAAATTTCTCCTTCAAGTTCTCTGGTCTTCTCAAAAGTTCTCTCATATAATGAAAAAAAAAAAAAGCCTAAATTATGACATGACCTTAAGTATTAGGATCAAAATACATAAAATTGTTCACTGATTATAATTATTATGTGATGGCCATTTTGTCTAACACAGTTGAAACCTACCTGGGAATTAAAATGTATTCGTTAAAGAGAAATATAGAATATTAGTATAGAACTCAGAGTTCAACCATTGCACCAAACCTGACCATTTATCATTTCAGTTTAAAAACAGTAATGCTGCCAGTGGAAACAGAAAACAAGTTGTCAGCATTTTTCCTTGAGCATGATGGAACCACAAAGTCATAGACTAGGCAGTGAAGTTTGTTTAAGAAGCTCAGTGTTTTAAGACAAGCCAGATTATTATGGGAGATATACTGTAAACTACTCATCTAATTTGTTTTGCACTGATGCCAATTCACATGAAATTAGCTTTATTAGGTTGGAATATCTGTTTTTTTTTTCCCTTCCTTTCCCTTCCCTTCCCTTTAATGTGAGCAAACCCAGTTCTGAGCCACATTGTGGAAGATGAGGGTCATTGATCTCCTTTGTTTTTCAATTCCAGTTACAACCCAGAATGATTAAAAATGGTGAGGCCAAGGCTAGGTTTGATTTCTTTATTCATGGCAATTATTTAAACTTTTTCCTACTTCTCTACCATTGGCTTCCTTTAATCTTCTAAAACACGGCATGTTAGGATTGGAAGAGTCCTGAGAGATAATCTAATCCTCTTATTTGAAAGATGTGGGGAAACTGAGACTCAGAAAAGTTAAGTGAATTACTCAAAGGCAGAGAGCTAATTAGTGAGAGAGGCAAAAGTAGAATACAGTTTTTCTGTTTGAACTCTCTCTCCACTCTTCTAATCTGCTCTCAGCAATTCATAAAATGGATCCTTAAGATACTTATCCATCCATCTATCTTTTCAGGTGGAGGGCAGTCAGTATCTTGCCAATTCATATAACTTTAAATCTTTTCAAACATCTTTATGTCACATGGATTCATCTGTAAAAATTTAAAATATTTAATCAAATATACTACATACACAAAGAGACAGGAATCAATTATGAAACTGCCTCTTCCACAACCACCACCACCACTTGCAGGAGAGAAGATAACACTAGTCTGGAGTATAGAAATTTAACATACTGAAATTTGGCCTCTTTAAGTCCAAGCAAGTTGCGGATATTTTCTAGATACTGTAAGTCATTATTTGGATTCTACTGTTGTGATTGAGGGGCTTCCCAGGTGGCGTAGTGATAAAGAACTTGTTTGCCAATGCAGGAGACGCGAGAGACATGGGTTCAATCCCTGGGTCAGGAAGATCCCCTTGAGGAGGGCATGGCAACCCGCTCCAGTTGCCTGTTAAATCCCATGGGCAGAGGAGCCTGGCAGGGTATTACTTGTATTTTCTTCTCTGCTGTATAGGCAAAAATGTTGGCTCATCAAATTAATGTCCAACACTGAGCGTTACAGGGACTATTTTAAAGAATTTAACCATGAAATGTATACAAGGTAGGGTACTGTTAATTACTAGTCATGTCTGTTACTCAAAGATGGCTAACACATTCTTTCTTTGAAAATATCAAAGCCATTGTTCCAATTACTATTTTTTATTTCAAATATTGTTTATTTTCACGTTAGAAAATGATTCAGACTTTTCACTGATTCAACAGTAGATAGATCTTCCAATTACTCTTGAATTACTGTGTTGTAACTGTACCTCAACAGTCCCTTCTCTCCCTGCCAAATAGCAACAATCTTAGACATTTTTAAGAAGTAGTTTCTCAACCTGACTAGCCGCTTGGATTTTTCTACTCACAAGATATCAACAGGTTTGAAAGGCCAAAACAGTAAAGAGGAAGTTCACCAGGTCAACAAGTCATTACATAGTTGTGGCTTTTAGGCAATCAGAAGTTGAAACGAGTCAATAGTGTGATGTAGCTTCTTAGAAAGCAAACTCCGTGTTAGAACAGAGCAATACAAATAGAATGCCCAGTTCAAGGGAGGAACTCGGCACTACTCTGACCACGTCTGGTAGACTATTCATTTCTGGGCACCCACATTCTAATAGGAACTTTATCAGTCTGAAGAGATTTCAGAATAAGATAGTCCAGATGGTGAAGTTTCTAAAATCATGCCAGGGAGGGATGATTGAAGAAATTGGAAACATTTTTTTTTCTCTTTTCTTTTTCCTAAAAAAGGGAAAATTGAGCCAGAATATGACGTAGAAACAAAATTAGACATATTCAGTGTAATCCCAAGGGAAGAACCAAGATAATGAGTAGACGTCATGAGGAGGCAAATTTAGGCTTAGGATAAGAAAGCTCTAAGGATACAAAATACCCATAAACAGAATGAACTGCCTTGCAGAACAGTAAACTCTGTCATTGCAAACTGTCAGGCTGGGAGAACGCAGAAAGGATTTCTACCTTATGTGTGAGGTTAAATAACTTGATATCTAAGAATATTCTCTACTGGGATCTAAGACTATAGATCTTATGACTCTATGTTCAGATAGAAATATCCATCTAGCTGATCCATCTTCTAATCTACCCTGAACACTATTATTACTACACTACTGTCAAGCTAAACTTTCAACACAATGTTTATTTACTACTTCCCACTACCCTCTCCTCTCTTCTCTCTCACACACATTCACATAATGGTTTAGACATGGATGGAGTTCACTGTGTGCCAGGCACTGCTCTGACTGCTATATGTACACACATACAAATGCACTTTATGTATGACTGAATTTTACCTCTTGCATTGAGTCCAAGTCTCTTTTCTGACACTTTGCACCTCCTATAACCTGAACTGCTTCTTCTTGGCAACCTTATTCCTCCCTCTTCAAAATACTTTCTCATCTATTGAAAACTTCCTAGCTGAGTCAAACTCATTTTATCCCATGCCTTTGTATGTACTGTGTTTCTTCCTGAAATTCTTTTAATCTTTCCCTCCATAAAATTAAATGATATTCATGTTTCAGAGCCAAGTTCTAGCTCATCTTTTACCTGACACTTTCTCTGGCTATTACAGTCCCCTGAGTCTCTTGTTTCTCTGAATTTGTAAATACATCGTCTTATTTTCAATATCTAATTTTATGTAATCCACAATTTTCCAAATGAGGAAATGATATTGCCCCCAAACAAAGTGACTTGTCCAAGCTAATCCAGCATGTTAGTATCAGAGCCATAAAAAGAACTCAAACATCTGTTTTTGGTCTGGGTGCTTTAGTGTGTCATTGGTTTTATGTCTGTTTATTTAATCTTCTCACATGGACTCTATACTTATGGAGGATAAGGAGTGCTTCATATTTAAATTTTTCTTTGTGCTTCATATTTAAATTTCAGAGGAATTGCCACTTTATTAGGCATATAATTGATGCTCATTAAGCTCTTGTTGATTGACTCTACCAGAAAAGTCTTATTGAGTACTCTGACAGGCACTGTTCTAGTTGCCAGGTTACTAAAGTAAACAAAACAAATACAAGTGCCTGCCCCCATAGCACATACATTTTAAGTGGATGGCCAATAAACTGCCAGTAAAGGAGGATTTGTTGACACAATCTGACTTGCCCTTTCATAAAACTTCCTTGCATGCATGCTGTCATTTCTGACTCTTTACGACCCCATGTCATATAGCCTGCCAGGCTCTTCCATCTATGGGATTCTCCAGGCAAGAATACTGGAGTAGGTCACCACGCCTTCCATCAGGGGATCTTCCAAACTGAGGGATTGAACTCCTATCTCCTGCATCTCCTGCACCACAGGTGGATACTTTACCACTGAGCTGCTGGGGAAGCCCAATAAAACTACACACTGCCAGATGTTGACTTGAAGCATACAACACAGATCTTACCATTTGGAACAATCTTGAAAACTGAATTCTTCTCCCTGTATTTTAATGCACCTATTAGAAAGGCCATCTGTCATGCTTGTGTGAATGAAAGTAAGTCCTGGAAGCTTCCAGTTTTGTCCTGTATATACTGTATATCCAATATAACTAGATCCAAACTAAACTGACCACCACTAAGAAAAGAATGCTTGAATTTGGCTGTCCAAAGTCACATTTGTCCAATGATTTCTGTTTTTTGATTTTATACCTTTAATTGAAAAGTCCAATCTCTAGGAGTCAGAGATATCATTTTATGTAACTAAAGTTCAGAATTACTAATCAACATGAAAATTGAACTCAATCAGTAGATATTGAGTATTATATGCTGAACATTGTGCACATAAAGTTTAAATCATGGTCCTTGCTTTTTTCATGCTAGACAAGAAATAAAATGTATTAAGTACAAAATATAAGCACTTCATGTATAATCCTGTCCCACCCCACCAAGGCAAACATATGCATAATGTACAGTATTGGGGAAAGGGATAATTTAAGGGCAGAAATTAGAGATCCAAGGTTACAAAATCTGAAAATGCCCTAATTCTGATATTGTGCATCGATGGATGAAACTATTTCTGAGAGAGTAGCCTAATAAGTTGAAGAAACTCTTTTTCTTCCCACTTTTTACTTCCCCCACAGACCAATGCAGACTATGGAATGCAAGTCCACAAACCGCCACATCTCCACTCTTTACCTTGTGAGGAGGCCAAAAATGTTTAGCTATGTCAGTGGGTCCAATAGCCAAACCTCATATTTTTATGCATAAATAATTGGGAGTATGTGTAACACTCTGTCCTCAGGGTTTTCAGGGACTGGGAGGGTGTAAATCATCTTAGAGTGCTGAATAAATGCAGATTGATAAAGAAATGTACACAGGTTTACACATATAAATTCACAGATATTAATATGCTGGAACATTTTCCTCAGCAACCTACAAATAACAGCTGGACCTCAAATATTTGAAAAAGATTTATAAGTCCAGCAACAGTTCCTTTGCTGTTTCTCCTTTAGGAGCTACAACTGGTGATTTTTATGTGACTTCTAACAGGTCAGCTAGTAGTCTGTAAGTTTCAGCAGCTTGAACAAGGAGACTCAAACTCTAGGTGCAGAATCCCAAAAACAGTTGTTTTACAATCCAGAAAGTTCTAGTGTCATCTCATGAGAACTCCTCAAAAAAAGAGAAAGCTCCTCTTGAGAAGAAACTCCTTTTCAGGCCAGAGATACTTATTTTATTCTCTGAAGAAGTCTCTCAAGGCAGATTTGTCTAGGTTTGTATGCATTGATAGTTCTGAACATATTTTTGACTCATAGACCATGTTGAGAATCTGGTGAAATTTATGGATCCTATTCCTCAAAAAAATGTACCATATACAAATATACATAGTTTTGCTCAGCTCACAAATCTGAGACGATTGGCCTGTTTCCAGAAGCCCATCTATGTGTGCCATTCAGGGCCAGTGGTCCCCCAAATAAGACTGTCTTCCTCCAAAAGTTGAAAATTAAACATGGGAAGGCTGAGATGCATAATAAGAGAAAAGGTAGGGGGTATAGCATGACACTTTCAAATAAAGCAAAAATGCAAAGAATATAAGTAGTCTAGAGTTAGAGCTATGACAGTCCCATTCCAGGAAGAAAACAAAAAATAATGCAAGTTGTTGTCACAAAAATTAAACTTTTTTCCTTTATGAAAATAAAAGGAGAATAAGCTTAAAGATATTCTTGCAGAATGTAGAAACTGTGACCCTTGGCTGCTATCATTTTTTTCTATTTTTCTTGCCAAATAACTGTTATGAAAGAATATCTCCAGGCATTTGCTCTACCCTGAGGGTTAAAAGCATGTACAGGATGGAAACTGGCAGAGTGCTGAGGTTGGCAGACTCATCTGCCTCGCTAAAGCTTCTAGAGACCTTCAAGGGCTCTAGGGATGAGGGAGTTGTCATTTTTTAGAGAAATTCAAGTCACAAAAGAAGTTTCCAAGTCTTCAGAACAATTGAGCCATGGCAGCAGATACAAGTAGAAAAAAAAATCTTAAGTGTAGATCCCATGATCTCAGAACGCTGTATTTTACATTAAGAGCATCTACAGGAAATATTCTTGCCAGTACAAATAATCAGAAACTTTTCTGAACTGGAGAAGCTGGGAAGAAAACAGCAGAGATATTATATCTTGGGAGAAGATAGATGATTGAGGCTTTGAGACAGGATTTCTTGAAGCTAAAATTCTCAAAAAGAATTTTATAGCAGCTGAGATCACTCTCAGATGTTACTAGATTTCCAAGGATCTTTTCATTTTTTTCTTGCCCCCAAGGAAAGCAATATCATACTCTCTTTTGCATAATTAAATGACTTTTAACATATGTTTATTAATTCCTCTTAAAGGTCCTGCAATTTACCAGGCAGAAAGAACATAGAGAGTATAATGGATAAGGTTCCTGTCCTTAAGGAGCTCAGTCTAGTGGGGAAAGTTAGAAACTCAAGCATGTAATTATAATTACCTGTCCTAAGTAGACTAGTAGAAGTATGTACAACATACTAGTTTTCCTTTCTGCTATTCCACTAAGTCTTCTTGAGGAGGTGATACTTTGACATAGGTTTCAAAAGAAGAGTAAAAGTTTGCTAGGTAACCAAGGAGAAGAAGAGCATTCCAAAGAAAATGTACAGAAAATACAAAGAGAAAAACAAATGAAATAACATTCATATCTGGAGAAGTACAAACAAGAATTGTTACTGGAGCACAATATGCAACAAGTTAATTGATTTCCAATGGCCATGATCTATGACACCCAAAAGACATATAATCATGAATTAGGTTGACCCAGATGAGTTTAAGAGCTATTTAACTGGACAATGGGACTCTCAACTGGCTAATATTGTTTTGTAAAAAAATATTTATTCTTATCTCAGAGAGGTCTTTTTCTGAATCTTCTACCCTCTAAAACCCAATTCACTTCAGAGTGGAAAATGTGAACCTCACTGCTGTAACACACATTTCCACGAAAGCAACATGAATGTGATGGCTTACTGTCTTCTAAAGAAGTCAGTAAAGTTCTTTCATTAACCCAATAAGATAAAACTTTTTAAAAACATTTTTGTGGTGAAATTCATGCAACATAAAATTAACCATTTAAAATGTACAATTAAGTGGCATTTAGTACATTTAAAACTCCAATACTTTGGCCACCTCATTCAAAGAGTTGACTCATTGGAAAAGACCCTGATGCTGGGAGGGATTGGGGGCAGGAGAAGGGGACGACAGAGGATGAGATGGCTGGATGGCATCACTGACTCGATGGACATGAGTTTGAGTAAGCTCTGGGAGTTGGTGATGGACAGGGAGGCCTGGAGTGCTGCGATGCATGGGGTTGCAAAGAGTCGGACATGACTGAGCGACTGAACTGAATTGAACTGAACAATGTTATATGTGTAACCAATACCTCTATTTAGCTCCAAAACATTTTCGTCACACCAAAAGAAAACTCAATACCCATTAAGCAATCACTATTTCTTCCCTCCTCCCCTCAGCCCTTGACAACTACCAATCTACTTCCTGACTCTGTATTTTCCTATTCTGGATATTTAATACAAATGGAACCATTCAATATGTGATTTTTTGTGGCTGGCATAATCTACTTTCCATCACATAGTTGAGGTTCATTGATATTGTACCACAAACCAGCACTTCAGTTCTTTTTACAGTTGAATAATATTCCATTATATAGAATATACTGTGTCTGTACAGAACAGACTTTTGAACTCTGTGGGAGAAGGTGAGGGTGGGATGTTTCAAAAGAACAGCATGTATACTATCTATGGTGAAACAGATCACCAGCCCAGGTGGGATGCATGAGACAAGTGCTCCGGCCTGGTGCACTGGGAAAACCCAGAGGAATCGGGTGGAGAGGGAGATGGGAGGGGGGATCGGGATGGGGAATAAGTGTAAATCTATGGCTGATTCATATCAATGTATGACAAAACCCACTGAAATGTTGTGAAGTAATTAGCCTCCAACTAATAAAAAAAAATAAATAAAAAAAAAGAATATACTGATATATGTTTAATTTATCTTCTCATAAGCTGATGGACATTTGCTTTGGGTGGTTTCCACATGTTGGTTATTGTGAATAGTACGGCTATGTACATTCAAGTAGTCTTTTCTTTAACATGCATTTTCAATTCCTTCAGGTATATACCTAGGAATGGAATTGCTGGGATATATTTTCTTTCTAAGATTAACTTTTTGAGGAACTGCTAAACTGTTTTCCTGAAGTGCATCACTTTATATTCCTATCAGCAATGTGTAAAGGTTCCATTTTCACCATATCCTCACCAACACTTATTATTTTCAGATTTTTTTTTAAGTTGCTACCATCCAAGTGGGTGTGAATAAGGTAGATTTGCCACAATAAAAACAGGGAGAAAGAAATTGACTTTAAATACACTTAGGCAGGCTATCATATCGACTAGTGGAAAATTAATTAGTCTTTAGACTAGGGCATTAAAATATGTGGACAGTTAGCATCATTGGTTAAAAATCATGATCATCAATAAGTCACATGTATTATGTTCTTTTTTTAAAAAAATCTCTGTTACTTCATTCTGGAGATAAAGAGTTATGCCAAGAGAACACACTGCTCATAGCAAACACCCTCTTCCAACAACACAAGAGAACACTCTACACATGGACATCACCCGATGGTCAACACCAAAATCAGCTTAATTATATTCTTTTCAGTCAAAGATGGAGAAGCTCTATACAGTCACCAAAAACAAGACCAGGAGCTGACCGTGGCTCAGATCATGAACTCCTCATTGCCAAATTCAGACTTAAATCGAAGAAAGTAAGGAAAACCACTCGATCATTCAGGTATGACCTAAATCAAATCCCTTATGATTATACAGTGGAAGTGAGAAATAGATTTAAGGGACTAGATCTGATAGAGTGCCTGATGAACTATGGATGGAGGTTCAAGACACTGTACAGGAGACAGGGATCAACACCATCCCCAAGAGAAAGAAATGCAAAAAATAAAAATGGCTGTCTGAGGAGGCCTTACAAATAGCTTTGAAAAGAAGAGAAGTGAAAAACAAAAGAGAAAAGGAAAGATATACCCATTTGAATGCAGAGTTCCAAAGAATAGCAAGGAGAGATAAAAAAGCCTTCCTCAGTGGTCAGTGCAAAGAAACAGAAGAAAGCAATAAAATGGGAAAGACTAGAGATCTCTTCAAGAAAATTAGAGATACCAAGGGAACATTTCATGCAAAGAAGGGCTCAATAAATGACAGAAATGGTATGGACCTGGCAGAAGCAGATGATATTAAGAAGAGGTGGCAAGAATACACAGAACTGTACAGATCTTCACAAACCAGATAATCACGATGGTGTGGTAACTCACCTAGAGCCAGACATCCTGGAATGTGAAGTCAAGTGGGCCTTAGGAAGCATCACTACAAACAAAGCTAGTGGAAGTGATGGAATTCCAGTTGACCTTTTTCAAATCCTAAAATATGATGCTGTGAAAGTGCTGCATTCTATATACCAGCAAATTTGGAAAACTCAGCAGTGGCCACAGGATTGGAAAAGGTCAGTTTTCATTCCAATCCCTAAGAAAGGCAAAGCCAAAGAATGCTCAAACTACCACACAATTGCACTCATCTCACACACTAGTAAAGTAATGCTCAAAATTCTCCAAGCCAGGATTCAGCAATATGTGAACCATGAACTTCCAGATGTTCAAGCTGGTTTTAGAAAAGGCAGAGGAACCAGAGATCAAATTGCCAACATCTGCTGGATCATCAAAAAAGCAAGAGAGTTCCAGAAAAACATCTATTTCTTCTGTTTTGACTATGCCAAAGCCTTTGACTGTGTGGATCACAACAAACTGTGGAAAATTCTGAAAGAGATGGGAATACCAGACTACCTGACCTGCCTCTTGAGAAACCTATATGCAGTGGAAGACTTTATTTATTGGGCTCCAAAATCACTGCAAATGGTGACTGCAGCCATGAAATTAAAAGACGCTTGCTCGTTGGAAGAAAAGTTATGACCAACCTAGACAGCATATTTAAAAGCAGAGACATTATTTTGTCAACAAAGGTCCGTCTAGTCAAGGTTATGGTTTTTCCAGTAGTCATGTATTATAAAGAAAGCTGAGCACCGAAGAATTGATGCTTTTGAACTGTGGTGAGAGAGAAGACTCTTGAGAGTCCCTTGGACTGCAAGGAGATTCAACTATTCCATCCTAAAGGAAATAAGTCCTGAATGTTCATTGGAAGGACTGATGTTGAAGCTGAAACTACAATACTTTGACCACCTGATCTGAAGAGCTGACTCATTTGAACAGACCCTGATGCTGGGAAAGATTGAAGGCGAGAGGAGAAGGGGACAACAGAGGATGAGATGGCTGGATGGCATCACCGACTCGATGGACATAAGTTTGAGTAAACTCCGGGAGTTGGTAATGGACAGGGAGGCCTGGTGTGCTGCAGTCAATGGGGTCGCAAAGAGTCAGACATGACTGAGTGATTAAACTGAACTGGAGATAAAGATACATATATTACATTTGTATATAGGTATACACACTCATTCTTAACCCAAATACTCAAAAGGAGAATAGATAAATTGTATAAATATACCCAGATACACAACTAGAAAAAGAAAAAGAAACACAAAAATCTCATGATGACAAGTTAGAACATCTTTATTCTTTATGAAGAATATACTTCATTAATTTTAAAGCCTATAGATGCTATTTGCTCTATCAAAACCTCATTTTTATAAAATATCTGAGCCTGTTAAACTCTGGGGCCAACTCAGGATTTCTTTATCATCAGTTGGAGCTACAATAATTTTCCAGTGATTTCAATTCTGAGCACACTCCTGAGGGAACTAAGCTACTTGGGTGGGGTGGAGAGCAAAGAGCTTTGTACAAAAATTTTAGTATTGAGGAGTCTCTGGCAAGCCAAACATCTGGATGAGTAGCATAGAGAAATTCACAAGGACCTGGGGCCAGATTCTATGAATATCTCTTACTTCCAGAAAACCAAGCCAGCAAATATTTGCCAAAATTAATTATCCCACAGATAAGCCCCACAGCCAAAAGCACATAAAATCCAGAGAGACCAACATTTGAGCACCATTTTCTTCTTAAACATAGACATTGTACAAGTTGTAAATGATACCAAAGGTCAGCTACTGAAGAAACTTCTAGGTATTTAGGTCTTTCCATAAGTCCAGGTATACAAATCCATCTTATTAGTCTGCCTTAGTACCTGAATACTGCCTTAGTACCTGAGTATTTCAGCATCTGAGTCATTATTTCAGGTTTAGGCACTGTCTCCACAGTACCTAGAGCTGATATATTAATTTAAAAAGGCCATGATCAACTCGAAAATTTTGCCCTAGAGAAATGTATTTATAATAACATTTTAAGTAACATACTTGAATTTATATATTATTTATTTGTGTGGAACACTATGATAAATATTTTAGGTGTGTTTTCTCATTTAATTTATACTATGAGGAGGGTAATATAATTATTTCTCTCCCCAATGGGGAGATTGAGCCTCCAAGATTGTAAGGCACTTGGGTAAGTTAATACATTTTGCCAGTGATAAAATCAAAACTCATTATATATATAAAGATTCTTATTTAAGTAAGAAGAAACATATAGAAATCTCCATTTTTAAAACCAATGGATAGAATTAGGGGTGAATATTGCTATGACAAAATTAATTTTTCCCATTACAAAAAAGATTCAATATTCTTTAGAGAACCCAGTATATTTAAATGTTAAGAGGCAGAGTGCTCGGAATAGAGTTTAGTTGAGAAAAAAATTAGCTAAACCAAAAAAATTTAGCTAAACCATTAAAATCTTTTTGAAATTAGACTGTATATTCCTAAAGAACTTCATCACAAGGTATATCATATTCATTCTTCCTTGACACTTGGAGTAGAAACAAAACTAGAATTTATTTTCCTAAATTATTGAGGTATAATTGGCATGTAACATTTTATTAGTTTCAGGTGATATTTATATATGTTGTGAAATGATCACCAAAAGTCTAATAAACATCTGTCACTATATGCAGTTTCATTATTTTTATTGTGATGAGAACTTTGAGAATCTATTCTCTTAGCAACTTTAAAATATGCAATACCATGTTTTTAATTATAGCCACCCTGTTGTTGTTTAGTTGCTAAGTCATATCCAGCTCTTTCGTGACCCCATGGACTGTAGCCCACCTGGATTTTCTGTCCATAGGATTTCTCAGGCAAGAATACTGGTGTGGGTTGCCATCTCCTTCTCCAGGGGGTCTTCATGACCCAGGGATCAAACCTGCATCCCCTGCTTGGCAGGCGGATTATTTATCACTGTGCCACCAGGTGTACATTAAATCCACAAGATTTGCTTATTTTTAACTTGAAATTTGCACCCTTTGACCCTCTTTATCATTTAATACATGCCAGGCCTCTGGCAACCACCAATCTGTTTTCTGTATTTTTGAACTTTTTTTTTAAGGTTCCACATATAAGTGAGATTATATGGTATTTGTCTTCCTCCATCTGACTTATTTCATTTAGCATAATGACCTTAAGGTCCATCCATGTGGAGAATCCCAGGGACGGTGGAGCTTGGTGGGCTGCAGTCTATGGGGTCGCACAGAGTCGGACACGACTGAAGTGACTTAGCAGCAGTAGCAGCATGTTGATACCAATGGCAAGATTTCATTCTTTTTATGGCTTAATAAAATGTTTTTGTGTATGTGTGTAAGATTTTCTTTATCCATTCTTCTATCCATGGACATTTAAGCTATTTCTGTATCTTTACCATTGTAAGGTAAATGAGGATGAAAATATCTTTGAGTTAATGTTTTCATTTTCTTCTGATACTCAGATGTGCAATTTCTGGATCATATGGTAGACTACCATATGATACTTTCTGGAATTCACATATGCCACTCACAATTTATCCCTGTCTCAATTACCTATTGCTGCACTTTTGGGGAATGTCCATACTGCTCTCCATAATGGCTCCACAAATTTACATTCCCATCTCCAGTGCACCTAGATGTGAACTTGAGCAAACTTCAGGAGATGGGAGGGACAGGGAAGCCTGGCATGCTGCAGTCCGTGGCATTGTGAAGAGTTGGACAAGTATGGCAAGTAAACAACTTCAGTGCACAAGGCTTCTCCACATCACTGCCAACATGTTATTTGCTGTCTTTTTGTTGATAGCCATTGTGAGAGATGTAAGGAAATATCTCATTGTGGTTTCAATTTGCATTTCTCTGATGAGTTATATAGAGCATTTTTTAATCTACCTGTTAGCCATCTGAAAGTATTCTTTGGTAAAATGTTCATTTGGATCCTCTACCCATTTTAAAATCAGTTTGAGTTTTTTTCTATTGAGTTGTGTTCTATTGAGCTTCTATTGAGATGGCATCCGGTCCCATCACTTCATGGCAAATAGATGGGGAAACAGTGGCTGACTTTACTTTTCTGTAACATTATAGATATATCCTTTTATATCTTTTCAGCCATATACATTTTAAAATGGAATAATTTGATATATACTTTAATTATGGTAAGATGCACATAACACAAAGTTTTCCATTTTAACCATTTTTAAGCATACAGTTCTGTGGCACTAAGTACATTCACATTTTTGTGCAACCATCACCTCTAGAAATTTTTCATCTTCCCCAACTGTAACCGTGTACACAGGGAATCCTCTGGCAGTCCAGTGGTTAGCATTTTCACTGCCAAGTCCTGGGTTCAACCTCTTCTTGGGGAACTAAGATCTCACATACCACTGACTCGGCCATAAAATCCCACATAAAAAAAATATGGAACGCTTCACAAATTTGCGTGTCATTCTTGCACAGGGGCCATGCTAATCTTCTCTATACGGTTCCAATTTTAGTATATGTGCTACCAAAGCGAGCACCTAGACAGCGTATTAAAAAGCAGAGACATTACCTTGTCAACAAATGTCCATCTGGTCAAGGCTACGGTTTTTCCAGTGGTCATGTATGGATGTGAGAGTTGGACTGTGAAGAAAGCTGAGTGCTGAAGAATTGATGCTTTTGGACTGTGGTGTTGGAGAAGACTCTTGAGAGTCCCTTGGACTGCAAGGAGATCCAACCAGTCCATCCTAAAGATCAGTCCTGGGTGTTCATTGGAAGGACTGATGTTGAAGCTGAAACTCCTATACTTTGGCGACCAGATGCGAAGAGCTGACTCATTGGAAAAGACCCTGATGATGGGAAAGATTGAGGGCAGGAGGAGAAAGGGACAACAGAGGATGAGACGGTTGGATGGCATCACCGACTCGATGGACATGGGTTTGGGTGGACTCTGGGAGTTGGTGATGGACAGGGAGGCCTGGCGTGCTGTGGTTCATGGAGTCGCAAAGAGTCAGACATGACTGAGCAACTGAACTGAACTGTTTTTTTCTATTGAGTTGCATGAGTTCTTTGTATATTTTGGATATTAACCCCTTATCAGACTTACAAATTACAAATATTTTCTACTTAGGTTGCCTTTTTGTTGATTATTCCTTTGCTGTTCAAAAGCTTTTTAGTTTGATGTCTTATCCATTTATTTTTACTTTTGTTCCCTTTGCTTTTGTTGTCAGTTTCAGAAAAGAAAAATCAGCACCAAGACTGATGTCAAGGAGTTTACTGCCTATATTTTCTTCTAGGAGTTTAAAGGTGTAAGGTCTTACATTCAAGTCTTTATTCCACTTCAAGTTGAGTTTTATATATGGTACCAAGTAGTGATCTACTTTTATTCTTTTCATGTGGCTCTCCAGTTTTCCCATTCCCACTTATTTAAGAGACTGCCCTTTTCCCACTGTATATTCCTGGATCCTTTATCATAAATTGATCATATATATGCGGGTTTTTGTTTTCTTAGCACTCTGTTCTGTGCCACTGATTTATGTTTGTTTTTATGTCCAACCTATACTATTTTAATTACTATAGCTTATAGTATAGTTGAAATCAGGGTATGTGTGCCTCTAGCTCTGTTCTTCTTTCCTAAGAGTGCTTTAGATATTTGGGGCCTTCTGTGGTGCCATACAATTTTTAGAATTTTTTTTCCTTTTCTGTGAAAAAATGCCACTGGGGTTTTGATGGGAATTGCATTTAATCTGTAGATCCCTTTGGGTAGTATAGATATTTTAACAATATTAATTCTTTCAATCCATGGGCATAGAATTTATTTCTATAATTTATTTGTATCTCCTTAAATTTCCTTCATTAATATCTTATATTTCAAAGTGTACAGGTCTTTTGCCTCAATGGTTATATATTCATAGGTATTTTATTCTTTTTGATCCAAAGAAAAAACTAATAGTATTTATTTAATATTTATCAGATGTTAAGAGTAGTATCAGGCACCACTGTTAGGACTAGATTTGTCTTCAAGTGACAGAAGACCCAAGAATAAACTCAAAATAAACAGAAAAATATCTATTTTTATTTTCTGTTGTTTAGGTTGATATAGATGATCTAGAGTAGTACTTTATATAATAATCTCAGGAATCCAGGCTCCTATTTACTTGTTACTCTGCTCTGTTCTCACTTCATTGTTTAAAATAGCTTCTGTAGTTCCAGTCATCATATACTTCTTCCAAATATTAAGACAAAGGAACAGAACACCATCTCCCTCTTTAAAGACACTTTCTGGAATTCACATATTCCACTCACAATTTATCCCTGTCTCAGTTGCCTATTGCTGTATTATAAACACATCAAAATCTAGCAAATTAAAATGACTCAGTTCTGTGGATCAATAATCTGGTCAGGGCTTAGTTGCAACTTCTGTCACACATTCTCTCACAAGGATGCAAATAAGGTGTTGGCTGAGGCTGTGTTTCATGTGAAGTCTTGACTGGGGACAAATCTGATTCCAAGCTTACTCAAAGTTAGCAGGATTCAATTCTTTGCTGGCAGTTGGCTGGAGGTTGCTCCCTGTTCCATGCCAGTTCCTTCTTCTCCAACCTTACCCCTTTGGTGAGAACTTAGTCACATGGCCACACCCAGATTCAAAAGAGATTGGAAATGAAGTCTTTATTCGAGGTGGACATGTGGCAAAATTACCCATTCTGCTATTAAGAAAAAAGGATAATACAGAAACTGGGGAAACAATCCATGGTTTCTACCACAGATACTTTATGTATTTTACCTCATTGAATTTCATAATTACCCTGTAAGGTAAACAATATCACCCCTCACACCCCGCCCATACAGCTGAGGACTTAAAGGCTCAGTCTCTGTTAAGTGACTTTTGTAAAGTTACAAAACCACTTAGGTTGGGTGGAAAAAAGAAAAAGTGATGGAAAAACCCTGCTCAAAGAGTGTCAATCACCCTAAACTTTCCATCTGTAATGAGGGCCAGTACCTCCTACTTTCTATATATTTCACAATCTCTTAATAAGAATCACACTTCCATGTGGATGAGTGTCAAATCCTGCTCAAATGTGAGCCATTTTTTAAGCATTGTGATCTTGGCATATTATTATGGCTTAAGCTAGCCAATAAGAATTGAAATATCAAGGGGATTCCACAAGCTGCTAAACTACTTGGAGAAAACCAGCTGGATTGTAAACTTCTTGAGGATAACATACATAACTTTTTATTTTTATTTCCAAAAGTACAGTGTTGGTAACAACCCCAATTTTTGTTGGGTGCAATGGGGCTTATCCTCCTTAAGCTGATAAAGCTGTAGTTGACACATTGATAACTTGCATAGATAAGTATAATACAAAAGGAAATAAATGTTTAACAGTGAAAACTCTGACCTTGACTATGCAAATGGTTAACAATGAAAACTCTGACCTTGATTATGCAAATGATGCTTCAATAAACTCAGTTGAGTGGATACCAGAAATGAGAAAAGAAAATTATTTTAATGGGTGAGTCCAGTCCTATATAAGTTTGGAGTCAATTTTAGAACCAAAACACAGAAGACTTAAATTTGTTTTTCACAAATAAAATAGAATTCTAGTTCTTGTATGAGCTCAGATTCCTGTAACCTTCCCTAAGCTAACCAACCCTTTGCCAACTAGACCCTTAAGACCACTCTAGTCTCTTGGAGTTTCTGGTTCCAACTTTCATTTCCTTTTGCTGCCCAAATCACAGTGCAACAGCCTGCTTAGTTTTATCTTGACATTTTCTCCATTTTTGCCTCTTGATTTCACACATGTTTCCATTACTTTATCTCTCTCTCACTTTTTCCCTCTATGTGACCCTCCTATGAGAGTCGGGAACAAACATCTGTGTGATAGAAGGAAAGGAAAATGGACAAAACCTACTCATTCCTTTTACCCCCATATCAATGCCAGTCTCAACCTGGAACATGTCCATTGTTGTACCCACTGAGCTGGGGCCCAATTAATTCTTTGGGTTTGGTTAAACTTGACAGGATCCTTTTTAGGGATTAAGAGTTTCTGAATTCCTTGGGATATTTAAGGGGAAATATTCAAAAGACCTCATAATCAATCTTTCTGTATACTTCTGCATGTTAAGTTTACTGCCTCCATTTAGTTGCTTTCCAGAAGCCCTTGAATCTATGTTTAAAAGGTGGGTAGACACGTAAGTCACTAATGTTTATAGGCATCACTGAAAAATGTTTACAACTGGAGCGGCAATGTAGGAAGGCTCAGCTTTGGCTATAACATCTAGGATATGTTCTTTACCCTTTGCCCTACATCAGTAATTAAACTGTGCTTGTAATAAAACTTTGACAGTCTCTTAATTCTTCCAGAGCTTCCACAAGTGTCTTAAAAGACAAAAGAAATCTATAGCATATGGTATACTGGAATATAATGCCTAGTTTGAAAATCAAGAATATCATTGAGAAATGAAAGCATCATTTTTCAATTATAATGACGGACAAGGTTGATATAAGCAAATTTATGTGCCTGGCAAGCATTCTAAAAGCACACTTTGGAAGATAATTAATATATTAAGGTTCACATATGGAAAACACCAGGCTCTGTTGTAGCTAAGTCCTACTTTGCTAGGAAATGGCCTATTAATTTTGCCTAAACATATTAAAAGATTAAGGACTATTCAAAGGTAACAGAAATGTTCAACACAGAGAGAAAAGGTTATCAGAAGTGCCAGTGCACTTATTTGGAGCCTTTTCCCAGGAGTGCACAACTATTCCTGTAACCTTAACCAAAGAACATATTTCTCTCCCTGTTAAGATTAGCTTCTCCCAACGAGTGTGGGTCTCTCATGGAACTCCACAAAGAGGACTGAGCAAAGCTGTAGACTTATTATTCCATATTTCACTGTGAACCTGCCTTGGTAATCATCATCTTATGATTCTTAACAAAACCACAAATACAAAAGAAGGTATTTAGTGGTTCTTGCCATTTTGAAAATGTAGGATTCAACAAGTAATAGAGGTTCTACTTTGACAAAATTTTCTTCATGATTATAATGGTTACCTACAGTGGGAAGGGACCTACAATGTATTAAGTACTTACTGTGTTCTAAGCACCGTGCATGTACTTTTCATATCATATTTAATACTCTCAATACTTATATTAAGTAGATATTATCTTTGTTTTATAAAAGAAATTAAGACCCATAGAAATTAAGTGACTGGTACAATGAAAACACAGCTAAAAAGTGACAGAAAATAGAACCAAGATAGCCTGATTCTAGGGCTAATGCTCATTCAGAGATCCTCAGTGAAAGGAAAGAGAACCATAAAAGATTTTTCTGGCTTCTTTTGAGGTGGGTTTGTGAGGGTGAGGGAGACTGGAAGATTTTGCTATTGGAATTGTGATTATCTAATAACACAAATCTGTGATTACAAAATGCTTTCAATGTGTATCTTCTTTAATTCCCACAATAACCCCACGAGGCAGGTGTTAGTATTCCCAATAATAAACATCCAGCCTAAATGTAAAATCCTTTAGAAGGTATTTCTGGAATATCCATATCTTTGCCTCTTTCTGTTATACTATCTTCTATTCCTTGTGAAAAGTACCCATCCCAATTAAAACTCCATGCTTCAACTTGCTTCTCCTTTCTCTTTTGAACATTTATTTTCGTTACTTAATTATCATTAAAAGTGCCACCCTAAAAGCTTTGGTGGCTGAAAGGTGAAAAATTGGAAACTACAATGTAAGCCTGCATTGTGAATTCTATTGATTGGAGAAAGAAGAGGAAAAGGAGTGGGCAGCTATTATTAGTGGGCAGCTTCCAGGTCAAAGACCAGACATAATGTCATCAAATACAGGAATAATGTTCTTCCTGTTCTACTCTTGTCAACCTATACTCACTACAAACCCTTGAAAGCACTGATTTCCCTATCACTGAAAATATAGCATGAGTTTCTTGTTTAAAAATACAAAAAAGTAAACATGATGTTTCTTCATAATAGGGCAAGATATTGAATTAAGGATGAATCAATCAGGGAGCACTGAGAATTAAGGCAACTCTTTTGCCCAAGAGGAGCAGGGTGTTAAACAGAATGTAGCATATACACAATAACCATTTACATAAAGCTATCACCTTTAAATGGGTATTCCCAGTGACATCAATTACAGAGTTAAGCCTCTCATTTCACCTTCTAACGCCATCCAGCTAAGGACATGCAGGTACCCAGATGATGGGAGTCAGCAGGACCCTTCCTTTCCTCATAAAAAATGCAGTCATCACTGCTAACAGACAAATAACCCAACAGTTCATGTAGAAATTGACACTGGCAGCAAAAAAGTCAAATAAAATGAAGACATTAAAAGTCTCTCAATTTAAGTGGAAAATAAAAGCAAAATAGAATGAATGACATTTTTTCCCATCAGAATTTCTGTAAACAGACACCAGGTTGATGTATCCCAAATACGTTTAGAGAAAAAGAAAGACATAATTAGAAAGCATGTTGCTTTCACTGCAACCTAGTTTATCCTGATCCTATAATACATACATCCTATGATAATACAAACAATTCTATATCAGAGTGAAACTGTATTAAAACCTAAAAGTACTTTTCTGTCCTTTGGAAATCAATATAGTATCTTTATTGATGAACTTGAGGATTTCTTCTTAACAAAGTAGTTTGTTTTAAAGATAGTTTAAAAAATAAGTAATATTACTTAAAATTTTAATCTGTAAATTTAAAATATTTAATATTTGAAGAATATTCATCCCAAAAAAAAAGCTTTCATTAACTGGGCTCCTCATTTACATAGATGAAATTACATTCCAAGCCAAGGGCATAGACACAAGGAAGCCAAATCCTAGCCCAGTAAGCAAAAAAATAAATAAATAAATGGAATTCGGTAGCCAGACAGGCCTGTGCAAATACTATTGAAAATTTCCCCAGAGGAAAATTCACAGTGTCAGTGTGTGTTGGTAAAAGTAAACAGAAAGCTTCTAAAAACCCGTTACTTGAGAAATAATGTCATTATATTATAGGACAGATTTGAGCATAGAAGCCAATATAGTGAAGAAAAAAATAAAATGTAGGTGTGTATATGTGTGTTCTCAGTCATGTGTGACTTTTTAGTGACCCCATGGACTGTAGCCCACCAGGCTCCTCTGGTCCATGGAATTTTCCAGGCAAGGATGCGGGGGTGGTTTGCCATTTCCTCCTCCAGGGATTCTTCCTAAGCCGAGTACTGAACTCGTGTCTCTTGCATCTTCTGAATTTGCAGATGTATTCTTTACCACTGAACCACCTGGAAAGCCATATATAAAGTACATAATAACATATAATATATAACCATACTGAGCACCAAAAATTGATGCTTTCAAACTGTGGTGCTGGAGAATACCCTTGAGAGTCCCTTGGACAGCAAAGAGATCAAACCAGTCAATCCTAAAGGAAATCAATCCTGACTATTCATTGGAAGGACCACTGCTGATGCTCCAACATTTTGGCCACCTGATGCAAAGAACTGACTCATTGATGGAAAGATTGAGGGCAGGAGGAGAAAGGGGTGAAAGGATGAGACGGTTGGGTGGCATCATTGACTCAATGGGCATGAGTTTGGGCCAACTCAGGGAGATAGTGAAGGACAGGGAAGCCTGGCATGCTGTGGTTCTTGGGATCACAAAGAGTCGGGCACAACTTAGCAACTGAAAAAATACATAGATATCCATCCTGAGAAACCAGAAACATTACTGAAAATGCTACTTTGCACAAATTTAATAGGTGGTATTTTTTTAAAATAAAGACCAAGGAGTAGCTTCAAGTGACTAAAGGATGGTAGGAGTGAGACTTGGGGCTCAACTCTGGCTAAGGAGATAATCAACATGATTAACACACTAAGGACTTCCTCCAACTTGCCTCCTTCAATAGGAAATACGTGAGGGAGGGAGAAACAGAACTTTTGAAACTGGGGAAGGATAGGGAATCCATTGAAATAAACTCAGAAGTTTGAGAGAAATAAATGTTGTTTAAAATTATCATACACTAAAGTAAGGATATTAAATGGCATGTATATTAGCAACATTTTTCTGTTAGTAGATCCATAAAGATTAAAAACAACAACTGCATTTTTACCTTACTAATAATGCAAGACCAATATAATTTAAGATCCCCAAATCAATGGCTGTACCACCCACTCAGAAGTCAATATATTCTTCTGGGAACTGAGACTATTTGATTCACCAGTAAACAGATCATGGCACAATGGTTAAACTTGGTAGAACCCACAAGTCAAGAAGAGTAAACTTTAGTACACTTTCGGATTCTGTCACACCAACTGAGCATTGTTTATTCATTTCAAAGGGTGCTAACGAATCAAAGGCTAGTATCAAGTAGTATACCAGGGAAGGCAATGGCACCCCACTCCAGTACTCTTGCCTGGAAAATGCCATGGATGGAGGAGCCTGGTAGGCTGTGGTCCATGGGGTCGCGAAGAGTCAGACTTGACTGAGAGACTTCACTTTCACTTTTCACTTTTATGCATTGGAGAAGGAAATGGCAACCCACTCCAGTGTTCTTGCCTGGAGAATCCCAGGGACGGGGTCTCACAGAGTCAGACACGACTGAAGTGACGTATCAGTAGCAATATACAGATTTAAATCCCTTGGGACATATGTTAACAATTCTCCGGAGAAAAATTTATTTTTTCCAAAAGGGTTTGATTTAGTATTAGAACCAGCGTGCATTGTTCATCCATAGGATCAAAAAATAACATTTTCACCCATTCAGTAATGATATAGACTGAGAGACACTGGGCTTAGAAGAGCTGTTCTTCATCATTATGAGTAATGAATAGAATAGACAGCCTAATTCATGGCATGATTATAAGGGTATCATGAAGACACCTTCTGTTTCCTTCCTTTTTCTCATTACCCTACAAATACCTCCCTTATGTATTTTGCTGATGTCTAAATTTCACTTACTGCTTTATCTTTTTGATTTAAGACACTGTAGTATTGGTTAAAAACACAGACTTAAGATTCAATCAGACTTCTATTCCAAGCATATCTATACTATTTATTAGCTGGGTGGCCTTGGGAAAATTATTCAATCTGAGCCCATTTTAGCAAATTTATAAAAGGAGGGTAGTGCTAATAATAACAATACCTACCTTATTGGATTATCATAGATTAAACTTAATTAAATTTATTTAATTTAATATTTAGCACAATGTCAGGAATACAGTAAGTTTGTAATACACGTTAAATTATTAAAATTCAACCACTCTCCTTAGAAAGAGAAAATGTTTAGCTTTATCAGTCACTTGCTGATTAATGTATCAGCTCCTTTCCTCAGAGAGGAGGTAAAACTGCTGAGAGGATACCAGGTTATAGAGGAAGCTATATATGATGGGGGTGGCATCTTCACTCTAGGTGAGAGAAGGAGATGCATGAAAAGCAAAGCAGAACCTGAGATATACTCTCAAATTCACAAGTTGGGTCCAGCCCCTCTCCCTCCAATTCAGGTATTTTCCAGTAGCTTAGCCAAATCAGTTTGTGAGCATTGGGTTTTTTTTGTTTTTGTTTTTTTTTAGTAGAACAAAATGTCTGTTCTCATAATGAAAATGTTCAAACATGTAAAATAGTAGTAATGTACTGAAAACTATATTTAAGGGAATGGATGCTCACAGGTAAGGATTTCACTTCTGGCAGTAGGCTGAATTCATTCTCTTGCTGAACCTTTCTTGTGACTTCTGGCTTTTATAGATTTACTAATGGAAACGGCATTGTCTTTGGCAAAGGAAAATACCAATAGTATCCTGTTTTATTCCACTGACTTGGCATTTGAAGAGTGATCTTGTTTTACACATCACTTTGGTCCCAGGGAATCTGGACCTGGGCTGAAGAAATGTGAGGACCCAGCTGAATGATTAGCATTACCTTCAACCCGACTTTAAGACAAAGCCCCTCTGGGAACATCAAACCCAGTCCAGTCATATGTCTAAAACTTGACAAGCAGAGCAACTCCTGAAAAATTATGTGGTGATGGTAGTATCTGTAGTTGACTAGCTATGTGACTTGAGCAAACTGCTTAAGCCCCCTATGCCTTGCTTGATTTCTTCATATATAGTACATTAGTAGTTCCTGCAGGAGCTAATTGGGAGTCAAGCGAAACAATGTCTCTAAAGCTATTAATGCAGTGTGTGCATGCTAAGTCCTTTCAGCCATGTCCGACTCTTTGCAATCCTATGGACTGTAGCCCACCAGGCTCCTCTGTCCATGGGATTCTCCAGGAAAGGATATTGGAGTGGGTTATCATGCCCTCCTCCAGGGGATCTTCCCGACCCAGGGATCAAACTCGCATCTCTCCTCTCCTGCTTTGGTAGGCGGGTTCTTTACCATTAGCGCCACCTGGGAAGTCCCCTTCCCCCAGTTGGTAGCATAGTATTATTGGTGAATTAACTCACACTGCTGGGTAGCATGATAGTATAATAACAAGGAACATGGATTTCAGAGGCAAAGAAATCTTAATTTTGAATCTCAGACTCCCATGTTACTTTGGGCAAGTTATTTTACCTCGAGTCTCAGTCTGTTCATCCACAAAATGGAAATAATGCAGACTGCATGGATCTCTTTTAGGAAAGAAATATAATGAAATAATATATGTGAGGAATCTGGTTCAGGGCAAATGCTTGAAAAATGTGTCAGTTCCCTTCCTTTCTGCACAGAATCTAAAAAGTTGCTCTCTAATGTCTACAGATTATTGTAGTGGGAAAGTTCTCATTAAGAAAATATTCTCAACAGTTCCCTAGCAGCCCAGTGTTTAGAACTCCACTCTTTTTACTACCAAGGGCACAGGTTTGATCCCTGGTCTGGGAACAAAGATCACACCTGCTGTATGGCACAGCAAAAAAAAAAAGAAAATATTCTCCCCAACCCAACAAAACAGTTGGACTTACGAAAAATGAGGAGTGAAACATACCTAGCAAAAAAAAGAAAAAGAAACATACCTAGCAGGTAGCATTCTCAGCAAACTGTCACCTCTTCATTGAGGCTTTAGTGTTACTACCTTAGATGAGGACATTCTCCTTATTATTCTTTCTCCTATCCTTTGTGTCATTTTCCTAGCAATTGTTAAAAGACAGATATTTGTCTATTTGACACAAAGTACCTCCAAATATTCCTTAAATGAACAAATCCCACTTCTTTCCAATAAAGTCTAGTCAGTGCCTAGAGATACAGCAGATAGTTTCTCTGTTTTTGCACACTAAAATGGTAATCTTCCATCACTTCCCACTTACTTTTATTTCCTTTTGGAAATCTTTTCCAGGGTTATAGACACTTCTGGTCCACCAACACTAGTGAGTCATAAGCTATGAACTCATTTTAAGGTAGTGGAGGGAGGTTTTGTATTGAGCTATTCACATACAAACTGTGCCCATCTCATGATGAAAGCCAGAAGTTACAGCACAAAATTGACAATGGTTAGTGTTGGGGTCTGCAGTTCTGGAACACAGAAAAAACTAAAAGGCCCACGTGAAAACTACACCCATGATTTTGGTTTTATTAACCACTTTTCCCTCACATTAGATCACATCAGATAACAGAGAATACAAATCATAAAGCCAAGCCTACAGGCACCAAGAATTAACTTCACATTTCCCCTTATGTGTATTAGTCACTCAGTTGTGTTCAACTATTTTGCGACCCCATGGACTGTAGCCCACCAGGCTCCTCTGTCCATGGAATTCTCCAGGCAAGAATACTGGAGTAGGTAGCCATTCCCTTCTCCAGGGATCAAATCTGGGTCTTCTGCATTGCAGGCGGACTCTTTACCATCTGAGCCACCAGGGAAGTCCTCACAATTCCCCTTGCCAGGCAGTAATTCTGCCCTAAATGAAGTTCTTCAAGGTGTAGAATAGGGAGCTCCCTGAAGGTTAGGACTCAATGCTTTCACTGCAGTGGCCCCAGTTTCAATCCTTGGTCAGGAAAACTAAGATTCCCACAAGCTGTGTGGTGCAGCTAAAGGGAAAAGAAAAATATAGAATAACTTGGGGGATTCTCCATCCCAATCACTAGAAGTTGTGGAAGAGAAGGCAATACCATTCTGTTTAGTTTTCTGGCCTACCAAAGAATCCTCTGACCAAAAAAAAAAAAAAAGCCTCAAAAACTTCTTCCATCCACCAGAATTTAGGGAACCAATAAATCCATTTGAAGAGACCCAACTACCTTATGCTGTGTCTCATCAAAATCATCAAGGTGCATGATCTGATTGGTGTGGGAATTTTTCAGTTAACCTGGGATGTTTATTGATTCAGTCATTTAACAAATGAGCATTTACTATGTGACAGGCACTGTGCTAGGCTTTGGTAAGCAAGCCATTTGCAGTCATTATCTCTCAGTATTGAGGGATAAAGTGCAAGACAGTGATGTTTAAAGGAATAAGGAAATAAAAATAGGCACTTCTTGGAATGTACTGCAATGGCTAAGCACTTTTTAGTAAGGCTGCGTTTTGTTGAAATCATTGACAATAGTACAATCCTTCAATCACTCTTAATACTTAAAAGTTACAGATTTGTTATTTTTATGAGAGTCATTAGTTGTTGTGTAGAAGATGCCCCTAAGGTGTTGGAGGATGAATATGTTATAGAACAAATGTTGGCACAGCGGGCAAACCTTTGGCATGGTATGCAAAATAAAGAAGAGCCAGTTTGAAAAAAAAAAGAATCCAATAAATACAGGCTTGTTCAGTGAATGCTAAAAGAGTTGAAAAGATCCTTAAAAGAGGATTACTTTGTACCGGATAAAAATCAGTACATATATGGTACTGAATAGACAAACATCTCCAAAAAAGGCTTAGATGTGGGCATGAATGACTGACTCATATTGAGCTATTAAGAGAAAGTTAATGGCTGATGAAGTCTTTCAATTACATGCTCAATAAACTTTGCAACCTTTGAGATGCCATAGATTAGGGATCAGCAAACATGGTTCCACAAGCCAAATCTGGACTGCCACCTGTTTTTAGATGCCCCATGATCTAAGGATGTTTTTTACATTTTAAATGGTTGAAAGAAAAAGGAAAAATGATATTTCATAACACGTGAAAATTAGATGACATTCAAACTTCAGTATATGGAAATTATTCAATGGAACACAGCCACATTTGTTTATTTATATGTTTACAATTTTCTATTGCTGCTTTCACACAACAATGGCAGATTGAATTAATTGCAGAGACTATATTGTCTACAAAGCCAGAAATATTTACTATACGACCGCTTATAGAAGAAGTTTGCTGACCCTAGCCATAGATCATAGTAGCTTTAAAGTTTCACAAAAATGGGTTCAAAGTTCTCACTCTGCCTTCAACAAATAACTTCTATGAGCCTCAATGGTCTTATGCAAAAGTGGAGATATTAATAGCATGCTTATAGAACTATGAGATGACTAATGTAAAACATTAGCACTGTGCTTTTCATGATTTAAGCATTCATTAAATCAAAGGTGTGACATAATTTTCTCTGGGTATAAGACAAAATGCTGGGTTGTATAGACCATAAAAGAGCCCTAGGTGGTGTTTCTCATGTTTTTACTGAGATATCTGACCAAGAAGCTTTAAGTTGCAATCTGGAAAACCAATATTTGCTATTCTTTTTCTTACCCCAAATTAAGCATCAAAACCTTCTTTTCAGAAAGTTGCTCAGGTTCAGGTCAGTCACTCAGCCATGTCCGACTCTTTGTGACCCCATGGACTGCGGCACGCCAGGCCTTCCTGTTCATCACCAACTGCCAGAGCTTGCTCAAACTCATGTCCATTGAGTCGGTGATGCCTTCTAGCCATCTTATCCTCTGGTCCCCTTCTCCTCCTGCCTTCATTCTTCCTCAGAGTGAGGGTCTTTTCCAATGAGTTGCTTCTTCACATCTGGTGGCCAAAATATTGGAGTTTCAGCTTCAGCATCAGTCCTTCCAGTGAATATTCAGGACTGATTTCCTTTAGGATGGACGGGTTGGATCTCCTTGCAGTTCAAGGGATTCTCGAGTCTACTCCAACACCACAGTTCAATCCTTGGTCAGGAAAACTAAGATTCCCACAAGCTGTGTGGTGCAGCTAAAGGGAAAAGAAAAATATAGAATAACTTGGGGGATTCTCCATCCCAATCACTAGAAGTTGTGGAAGAGAAGGCAATACCATTCTGTTTAGTTTTCTGGCCTACCAAAGAATCCTCTGACCAAAAAAAAAAAAAAAAAAAGCCTCAAAAACTTCTTCCATCCACCAGAATTTAGGGAACCAATAAATCCATTTGAAGAGACCCAACTACCTTATGCTGTGTCTCATCAAAATCATCAAGGTGCATGATCTCTCATGCAAGAAGCTCTCCATCAATTCTTTGGCACTCAGCTTTCTTTATAGTCCAACTCTCACATCCATACATGACTACTGGAAAAACCATAGCCTTGACTAGATGGACCTTTTTCGGGAAAGTAATGTCTCTGCTTTTTAATATGCTATCTAGGTTGGTCATAGGTTTTCCTCAAAGGAGCAAGTGCCTTTTAATTTCATGGCTGCAGTCACCATCTGCAGCGATTTTGGAGCCCAAGAAAATAAAGTCTCTGTTTCCATTGCTTTCCGCATCTATTTGCCATGAAGTGATGGGACCAGATGTCGTGATCTTAGTTTTCTGAATGTTGAGCTTTCAGCCAACTTTTTGACTCTCCTCTTTCAGTTTCATCAAGAGGCTCTTTAGTTCTTCTTCACTTTCTGCCATGAGGGTGGTGTCATCTGAGGTTATTGATATTTCTCCTGGCAATCTTGATTCCAGCTTGTGCTTCATCCAACCTGGCATTTTGCATGATGTACTCTGCATGTAAGTTAAATAAGCAAGTTTCTTATTGACTTAATTCAATAAGAAAGTTGCTAATCTCCTATATAATCTCCATAAAAATGTACTACTACAATGGTAATTCTTCAGTGAAATGATGATTTTGAGCATAATGCTCTCCTGGCCAGGAGGCATGCAAAAATATTGACTCTAAATGTTAGTTGGCACATTGGCAGTGTTAGTTGAAAGTCTCCTCATCAATCTACTAGGTAGGCTAAGGTCAGATACCAAATAGCAAGCTGAGATTTCTGCAGAGTTAGATAAAATGAAATAAATGATAGACCTCAATGTAATAATATTTTTTGCTATATGAAAACAGTTTTCTCCATCTTTATCATCCACTGCCACAAACTCATACCCTGGAAAGAGAAAGATCAATTGATTCAAGGTCTTGTTCTATATGTAAGGCACTTGGAAATCACCACTCTAACAAACAAGTAAAAAGTCAAACAGACCTAAAAAAGAAATCAACAGCCATAAGAGTGGGGAGGACACAGGTCAAAGCACTGCCCCCAAAATTGGAGAGACAGGGAAATACAGAGATTTTTCAGTTTATAGGAATGGAAACTCATAAGCAGAAACTCTTGTGGGAACCAGTGCCTGGGTAGAAAAACCTGAACTGTAAATGAGGAATTGCTGGAGGGAGGCTCAGTGTGGACAAGTTTGGGAGTTAAAACTCCAGGGGGACCCAGTCAGAGGGGCCTTTGTGATATTGTGAAACTTATCTCTAGGAGTTGAGCAGGTTCTCACAGTAAATACTAGAGAAAAATCCCCTTGTGCTTCCAGCAGGGGAAAAAGTAAAGGAACCATTTTGAAATACATCAGAATACTCTGTTCTTAATGCCCACCCTTATGGGAAACTTGTTGATCTAATCTTACAGATATAATCAGAACTTAATTGACCTGGGGAAGTGAAATGTCCAATTCCAGCCCACTCTAACCATTTTATTCCAACTAACAGGGAAAGAAAGAAAAAACAGGCAAAAAAAGTTACATGAAGATATTAATAGACATAGAAAAAACACTGTAATCTAAGAAGCCTTCATAATTCACAAAATCCAACATCTGTTTGTGATAAAACTCAGAAAGTAGAAATAAATGGGAACTTTCTCACCCTGATAAAGAATATCTACAACAAACGTACAGCTAACATCACACTTCATAACAGGAAATTAGAAGCTTTCTCACTAAGAACAGAAACAGGACAAGGGTACCTCTCTTACCATTCTGTTGGGCTGCAAGCCTTGTAGTTGCCCAGCATTGAGACTGAGGAGAGAACCCAGAGACAGAGTGATCAATGGCTTCTGGACGTGGCATCTTACACAGTCAAAACAAAAGCCCTGGAGCTACACTCCACCACAGATGACAGACGGCAGCCAGGACATAACAGCCACCTTTACCACTCGGGGAGAAAGAAGCTAACATTTATAAGGGGAATTGATATCAGGTTGGCTCAGAAACCAGCAGCTGGGGCAAGGGGCAGGTACATAGGCATTACTAATTAAGCTCTATAATTAACAGAATTGGATAGTCATGTGAGAGAATAAGGCACTGGTCAAGTACAGGGATGTACTGAGAGCAAGAGAACAGCTATCTTGAGTGGCCTGATCATACACTCCACCCCTACACACCATGCATGAGCCTTACAGTCTTGGTCCACCCCTCTTTCCACAATATCCCAAGATCAGATATGTAGAGGTGCACTGCAACTGAATACCACAAGTGCAATAAAGATAGCAGTTAAAGAATATCAAGAGTCCTGGAGGGAGGCAAATTTTGGAGCCAGGCTTTGTTGGGTCACATTTTCACTGAAGTCCAGGGAGGGACAACAATGGCATCTGACTCTAGACCCAACAATAAAACATTTCACAGTGAGGCCCCCATTTGTGCTCAGTCCATGAACAGATTCCCTCCACTCAGAGTAGGGGCAAAAGTGAGATGTGTAACAGACACAATACAGAGAATATTGTGACCATTAAGCAAAACACAGGCAGCAGCAAGAGCATTCTGAGATAACGCCACCCCTGATTTTTGTTTTTTGTCCTGGCCTGCAGTACCATACTGGAGAAGGCAATGGAACCCCACTCCAGTACTCTTGCCTGGAAAATCCCATGAACAGAGGAGCCTGGTGGGCTGCAGTCCACGGGGTTGCTGAGAGTCGGACACGACTGAGTGACTTCACTTTCACTTTTCACTTTCATGCACTGGAGAAGGAAATGGCAACCCACGCCAGTGTTCTTGCCTTGAGAATCCCAGGGACGGGGGAACCTGGTGGGCTACCGTCTATGGGGTTGGACAGAGTCAGACACGACTGAAGTGACTTAGCAGCAGCAGTACCATATTATCATCCACCCTTAGTCTGCATGCTGCTGCTTCTCCTCCGTCCATGGGATTTTCCAGGCAAGAGTACTGGAGTGGGGTGCCATTGCCTTCTCCACTCAGTCTGCAGAGCCAGTGCCAAATACTGAAGAGGCAGTATAACAGACCACAAAGTTAATATAGTGGTGCCTTTCTTCAGTAGAGGGCTGGGATTTATTACCTTAAAGTAGTCTTAGGTGGGGCCGGGTCAGTCAGTTCAGTTCAGTCACTCAGTCGTGTCCGACTCTTTGCGACCCCATGAATCGCAGCACGCCAGGCCTCCCTGTCCATCACCAACTCCCAGAGTTTACTCAAACTCATGTCCATCGAGTCGGTGGTGCCATCCAGCCATCTCATCCTCTGTCGTCCCCTTCTCCTCCTGCCCCCAATCCCTCCCAGCATCAGGGTCTTTTCCAATGAGTCAACTCTTCGCATGAGGTGGCCATAGTACTGGAGTTTCAGCTTCAACATCAGTCCTTCCAATGAACACCCAGGACTGATCTCCTTTAGGATGGACTGGTTGGATCTCCTTGCAGTCCAAGGGACTCTCAAACCTTCTCCAACACCACAGTTCAAAAGCATCAATTCTTTGGCACCCAGCTTTCTTCACAGTCCAACTCTCACATCCATACATGACCACTGGAAAAACCATAGCCTTGACCAGACGGACCTTTGTTGACAAAGTAATATCTCTGCTTTTTAATATGCTATCTAGGTTGGTCATAACTTTCTTTCCAAGGAGTAAGCGTCTTTTAATTTCGTGGCTGCAATCACCATCTGCAGCGATTTTGGAGCCCAAGAAAATAAAGTCTGACATTGTTTCCACTGTTTCCCCATCTATTTTCCACGAAGTGATGGGACCAGATGCCATGATCTTAGTTTTCTGAATGTTGAGCTTTAAGCCAACTTTTTGACTCTCCTCTTTCACTTTCATCAAGAGGCTCTTTAGTTCTTCACTTTCTGCCATGAGGGTGGTGTCATCTGCATATCTGAGGTTATTGATATTTCTCCTGGCAATCTTGATTCCAGCTTGTGCTTCTTCCAGCCCAGCATTTCTCATGATGTACTCTGCATATAAGTTAAATAAGCAGGGTGACAATATACAGCCTTGATGTACTCCTTTTCCTATTTGGAACCAGTCTATTGTGCCATGTCCAGTTCTAACTGTTGCTTCCTGACCAGCATACAGGTTTCTCAAGTGCTACACTCAATATGCCAGCAAATTTGGAAAACTCAGCGGTGGCCACAGGACTGGAAAAGGTCAGTTTTCATTCCAATCCCTAAGAAAGACAATGCCAAAGAATGCTCAAACTATCACACAATTGCACTCATCTCACACGCTAGTTAAGTAATGCTCAAAATTCTCCAAGCCAGGCTTCAGCAATATGTGAACCGTGAACTTCCAGATGTTCAAGCTGGTTTTAGAAAAGGCAGAGGAACCAGAGATCAAATTGCCAACACCTGCTGGATCATCTAAAAATCAAGAGAGTTCCAGAAAAACATCTCTTTCTGCTTTATTGATTATGCCAAAGCCTTTGACTGTGTGGATCACAATAAACTGTGGAAAATTCTGAAAGAGGTGGGGCTGGGTAGAACAGATGAAATCTGCAAGTCCCTTTCCTAATCCTATTCCCCATGGGATGCAAACCCAAACCATCGGGACTTACCTACTAGTCCTATGACCATTCGATAATGTGTTCCTCTGGAGGTCCATCCTTTTCAGTTCAGTTTAGTCACTTAGTCATGTCTGACTCTTTGCAACCCCATGGAATGCAGCACACCAGGCTTCCCTGTCCATCACCAACTCCTGGAGCTTTCTCAACTCATGTCCATCAAGACGGTGATGCCATCCAACCATCTCTTTCTCTGCCATCCCCTTCTCCTCCTGTAGCATCCTGTGGCAAAGGCAAAAGTAAGTTATTGTCCTGATTGATAGTTAACAAATGTCCTTTGGTGGTCAACAGTTGAACTTGGATGGCATTGACTAGTTGCTTCTGGGTTAACATAGCATAAGCACTAGGATGATTACTCCTGGGATGTTCAGTTATAGTCATAGGGCTTGAGTTAGCCTCTAGTCAACATGTTGAGAGCATGTTTCCAGTCTCAACTGCTGCTCATCTACCTTTCCATTTAGTATGCAGCAGAGGTGTTATAAGGCAGGTGGAAACACCAGTGGTATGTCATTTTTATTGGCCTACTTCTGAACTTCATGGCTGGTAAAGTGGATTTCTTGGTCACTATCAATGTACCTGGAGAGCCTCTATGTCATACACAGCTGTTTTAGATCCCCAATAGTAGTTTTTTGCATTGCTAGATGACTTGTGTAGATCTTTTGTAATGCCTGAACACCCCCCCCTCAAGAGACTGACCCAGGCCTGCCTTTGAGTGTTTAAGTGTCTCCTGTGGAGGCACAGGTCAGCAGTGGCCTGTCACAGGGACAGGGTCTCTGACTACAGCAGACCTGGGAGGTGCAGCGTGTGGCATAAGTCCTCTTGGAGGAGGTCACCATTAGCCCCACTATAGAGCTGCCAAGCAGACAACCCACAAATTGGAGAACATTTGCACCAAAGAAGTTCTTGCTCTTTTGCAAAAGTTCTAGGGCCCACAACAGATTTCCCAACCTGAAGATCCAGCAAAGGGACTGAGAAACCCCAGGGAATTTGACTTTAAAGGCCAGTGGGATTTCATTACAGAACTTCCACAGGACTAGGGAAACATACTCTTGGAGGGAACAAACAAAACCTTGTGTGCACCAGGACCCAGGAGAAAGGAGCAGTGACCCCACAAGAGACTGAGCCAGACATGCCTGTCAGTGTACAGGAGTCTCTGGTGGAGGCATGGGTCAACAGTCAGGGGCATGGAATACAACAGAGTCCTGGGAGCCATGGCATGCTGGCATAAATCCTTTTGAAGGAGGTAGCCATTACCACAGTCTGACCTCAGGCCAAAGTACAGGGAGGGAACACAGCCCCAACCATCAACAGAAAATTGGATTAGATTTACTGAGCATAGCCCCGCCTACCAGAGCAAGACCCAGTTTACCCCACAGCCAGTCATTCCCATCAGGAAGTTTCCACAAGCCTCTGATTCTCATCCATTAGAGGGCAGACAGAATGAAAAACACAATCACAGCAAACTAGCCAAATTGATCACATGGATCACAGCCTGTCTACCTCAATGAAACTATGTGCCATGCTGTGTAGGACCACTCAAGATGGATGGATCATGGTGGAGAGTTCTGACAAAATATGATCCACTGGAGAAGGGAATGGCAAAAAGATCGAAGGCAGGAGGTGAGGGGGATGAAGAGGACGAGATGGTTGGATGGCATCAACGATTCAATGGACAAGAGTTTGAGCAAGCCTTAGGAGTTGGTGAAGGACATGGAAGCCTGGCATGCTGCAGTATATGGAGTCACAAACAGTTGGATATGGCTGAGCAACTGAACAACAACAACAAAATGTCTTAACCTGTTGTGATGCATTGTAGACTACATATAGCTGTTCTATTCTCACTATATCATTACTCTGTCCTCTTCCATATCTGGGACTAGAAGCTAATGGGTACTGTTTTATCATTTTGCCATTGCCATAGGCCCCAACCAAACCCTTCCAGGTAACTGGCTACATCCAATTCACAAGCCTATCCCTAAGTTAATATTTCCTAAATCCTGTATCTGTTATGGTTTATGGGTGGTGGGTCAGGGGTATGCTTGGATTTTATAAATAATCCAGGTTCCTGTGTTTCTCTGTATTCCCCAGCCATCCACATGTAGTCAGAGGAACTATAAGCAATGGGCTTCTACATTTAAACTGGAAAGTGACTCTGAGATCAACAGGATATCATCAATATAATGGAAGAGAAAGACCTCTCTCATGGTAGTCAGCTGCCACAGGGACCCACATGCTAGTTGACAGATACCTCAGGATTTTCCCCAGAACTTTCCATTCCTTGTCCTTAATTCCTGACATCTCAGCACTCACAGGAGATTCCCTGGTCTCCTGGCTGCTTTGTCAATTGTTGGGCTACACCTTGTGGACCTGTAAACCTTGTAGTTTGCCAGCCTTGAGACTGAAGAAAGAGCTCGAAGACAGTGAGAGAGACATCAAGGATTTATTGGACAGGAGATCTTACCTGTCTGAAACAAAGATCCTGGAGCAACACCCCACTGTGAATGGCAGACGGCAAGCAGAACACAGCAGTCATCTTCACTACTCGGGAAAGAAGGAGGCCACCATTGATAGGAGGGATTGACATTAGGTTGGTTCATCAATTACCAGGGAAACCAGCAGCTAGGGCAGGGGGCAAGTTTGTAAGTAGTTACTAATTAAGCCCTATAATTGACAGGATTTGATAGTCATGTGAGATAAGCAGGTACTGGTTGAGTACATGGATGCGTAGACAGCAAGAGAACAACTGTCTTGAATGACCTAACCATCCACACTCCTTTTCAACATCATACTGAAAGTCCTAGCCAATGCAATAAGACAAAAAAGGAAATAAAAGGTATACAGATTGAGAAAGAAAAATTAAAACTGCATTTGCTTGCAGAAGACATAATTGTCTAAGCAGAAAATCAAAAAGGATCAACAGAGGAAGTCCTGGAGCTAATAAGCAATTACAGCCAGGATGGAGAACACAAAGTTAATACACACAGTCAATCACTTTCCTATATACCAGCAATGAATGTGTGGAATTTGAAATTTAAAACACAATATCATTTACATTAGGACTCACCAAAATGAAATTTGTTGTTGTTGTTCAGTCACTCAGTCATGTCTGACTCTTTGAGACCCCAAAATTAAATACTTAGGTGTAAATCTTTAAAAAATATGCATAAGATCTACATGCAGAAAACTTCATGAATCTGATAAATGAAATCAAAGAATTAAATAAATGGAGAAAGATAGGAAGACAATATTGTCAAGCTATCAGTTCTTCGCAACTTGATCTATAAATTCCATGCAATGCCAGTCAAAACCCCAGCAAATTATTATATGGATATAAATGAAATTGTTCCAATGTGTGATGTGCTCTGCTTAGTTGCTCAGTCGTGTCCAACTCTGCAATCCCATGGACTATAGCCCACCAGGCTCCTCTCTCCATGGGGATTCTCCAGGCAAAAATATTGGAGTGGGTTGCCATGTCCTCCTCCAGGGGATCTTCCCAACCCAGGGATCAAACCCAGGTCTCCCACATTGCAGGCGGATTCTTTACCATCTAGCCATGAGGGAAGCCCAAAAATATTGGAGTAGATAGCCTATCCTTTCTCCAGGGGATCTTCCTGATTCAGGAATTGAACTGGGATCTCCTGCATTATAGGTGGATTCTCTACCAACTCAGCCCTCCAAAATTTATATGGAGAGGCAAAAAAAAAAAAAAAACAGAATAACCAACATGACATTGAAGGAGAAGAAGAAATTTGGAAGACTGACACTACCAGACTTCAATACTTAATATAAAGCTACACTAATCAAGCAGTATGATATTAGTGGGAAAAAAATAGACAAATAAATCAAGGGAAAATAATACAAAGCTAAAAAAATAAACCCATATAAACACAGTTAACTGATCTTTGACAGATGAACAAAATTGAAAAAAAAATGGAGCAAAAATAGTATTTTCAACAAATGGTGCTAGAATATCTGGACCTCCATATGTAAAAATAAATAAAACCAAAAAGAATCTAGATAGACTTTACACCTGTCACAAAAATTAATCAAAATAACTCAGACCTAATTGTAAAAGACCAAAATTACAAAACTCCTGGACAATAACATAGGAAAATGTCTAGAAAGCCTTGTGTATGTTGATGACTTTATAGATACAACACCAAAGGCATACCCCATGAAAGAAATAATTGATAAGCTAGACATTAAAATTAAGAACTTCTGCCCTATGAAAGGAGAAGGCAATGGCACCCCACTCCAGTACTCTTGCCTGGAAAATCCCATGGACAGAGGAGCCTGGTAGGCTGCAGTCCATGGTGTCGCTAAGAGTCAGACATGACTGAGTGACTTTACTTTAACTTTTCACTTTCATGCACTGGAGAAGGAAATGGCAACCCACTCCAATATTCTTGCCTAGAGAATCATGTGGACGGAGGAACCTGGTGGGCTGCTGTCCATAGGGTCACACAGAGTCGGACATGACTGAAGTGACTTAGCAGCAGCAGCAGCTCTATGAAAAACAATGTCAAGAGAATAAGACAAGTCACAGAATGGAAGAAAATGTTTACGAAAGACAGACCTGAGAAAAAACTCTTTATATAAATATACAAAGAACTTTTAAAACTCAGCAACGTGGGAGAAGGTGAGGGTGGGATGTTTCAAAAGAACAGCATGTATACTATCTATGGTGAAACAGATCACCAGCCCAGGTGGGATGCATGAGACAAGTGCTCGGGCCTGGTACACTGGGAAGACCCAGAGGAATCGGGTGGAGAGGGAGGTGGGAGGGGGGATCGGGATGGGGAATAAGTGTAAATCTATGGCTGATTCATATCAATGTATGACAAAACCCACTGAAATGTTGTGAAGTAATTAGCCTCCAACTAATAAAAAAATTAAAAAAAAAAAAAAAACTCAGCAACAAGGAAACAAATCCAATTTTAAAATGGACCAAAAATGTTAATGGACATATCACCAAAGAAGATATTTGTTGCTGTTGTTTAATCGCCAAGTCGTGTCCAACTCTTTTGTGACCCCATGGACTGCAGCCTGCCAGGCTCTTCTGTTGATGGGATTTCCCAAGCAAAAATACTGGAGTGGGTTGCCATTTCCTTCTCCAGGGAATCTTCCTGACCCAGGGATCAAACCCATGTCTTCTGCATTGGCAGGCAGATTCTTTACCACTAAGCCACCAGGGAAGCCCAAAGAAGCTATATTGATGGCAAATAAACTTAAGAAAAGATGATTATATATCATCAGGGAAATGCGAATTAAAACTACAATGAGATACCACCACATATTTATTAGACTGGCCAAAATACATAAAGCTGGAAGCACAATGCTGGCAGGGATATGGAGCAACAGAAACTTTCATTCATTACTGGAGAGAATGCAAAATGGTATAAACATTTTGGAAGATAGTTTGGTTTCTTAGAAAACTAAACATATTCTTACCAAATAATCCAGCAATCATGCTCCTTGGTATTTTGTTGTTGTTCAGTTACTAAGTCATCTGATTCTTTGCAACCCCATGGACTGCAGCACTCCAGACTCCTCTGTCCTCCACTATCTCTCAGAATTTGCTCAAATTCATGTCACTGAGTCAGTATTTACCTTATGTCTACACAGAAACCTACACATACACAAATGTTTATGGCAACTTTATTCATAACTGCTAAAACATGAAAGCAACTGAGATTTCCTTGAGCAGGTGAATGAGCAAATAAACTGTGGTACATCCAGACAATGGAACATTATGCAACACTAAAACAATGAGATACCACGCTGTGAAAAGACATAGAGGAAACTTAAGTGCATATTACTAAGTGAAAAAGCAATCTCAAAAGACTTTATACTGTATAATTCCAGTTTAATAATTCCAGTTTAATTATACAGTATAATTTATACTGTATAATTACCTTTACTAGAAAAGGTAAAAATTTGGAATCCTTGATGACTCAGTGGTAAAGAATCCCCCTGCACTGCAGGAGACCACCTGCAATGCAGGAGACACAGGTTCTATCCCTGGGTGGGGAAGATACCCTGGAGAAGGAAATGGCAACTCACTTCAGTATTCTTGCCTGGGAAGTCCCATGGACAGAGGAACCTGGTGGCCTACAGTTCAGGGGGTCGCAAGAGTCGGACACGACTTAGCAATTATACAACCAACCGTGACACCGACAACCAAGATAAGTGTTTTCCAGCAGTTGGGGAGGGAGGAATAAATGGGTGGAGCATAGAGGATTTTCAGGGCAGTGAAAATACTCTGTATGATGCCATAATTATACATATATGTTATTATACATTTGTAAAAATCCACAGAATTTACAACATCAAGAGTAAACCCTAATAAAAACTATAGACTTTGGCTATTATGATATGCCAGTGTAGGTTCATCAGTTGTAACAAGTATACCACTATTATGGGAGATGTTGATAATGGGGGAGACTCTGTACCTTTCCCTCAGTTTTTCCATGAACCTAAAACTGCTCAAACATATAAAGTTTAAAACTTGAAATTAAATTTAAAAAAAAAATCAAAGACCCACAAAATGATCTAGGCACAAAGAGCTGAATAGCATATATGTTTTATTTTATATGAGGTATATGTATATGCATTATATTTGTTTAAATATTAGAATAATTATTGATATGCATGAATATTTGTAGGCTTATATTTTGTCATGAATGGAAAAACCATTGCTCTTAATACAAAGAAAAAGAAAAAATGCTGGAATCGTCTATTGGATCATACCTGTAGAAATACAAGAACCCTTGTAAACTGCTGGCAGGAAGGAATGTGTTTGCCATCAAACATTTGGAAAGTAATGTAACAATATTATTAACAATTTTAAATGCACATAACCTTTGAGACAGAAATTTCAGTTTTGAAAATCTGTAACAGATAATATAAGCATCAGTACATAAGATATATCTATAAGGATATTTACTGAAGGATTATTTATAAAGGAATAAAATCTGGAAACTACTTGAAAGTCCACCAATAGGTTGAATAAATTGTGATAGATCTAACTTATGGAATATTATGTAACTATTTAAAACAATGGGCTGAGTCTTTGCACATTGGCTAGGGAGATGTCCATGGAAATTGTCAAATGAAAAGAACAGTATTCAAGGTAACATACTTAGGAGATCACAATTTTATTTAAAATGTCTTTTGTTGATCTGGATCAAGAGGGGTAGTAGGAAGGTTCTGAGCTCATCTCCTTCTATGGGTGCACCAAGACTACAACTACTTATAGAACAACATCTCCAAGAATGACATGAAGATCACAGAACAGGTTTTCTACAACAAAGGATATAAACAAAAGGCCGCATTGAGGTAGGTAGGAGAGGCAGAGATGCATCTCATCAGAATCCACTCTCCTGATGCAGCAACCCACGAGCAGGAGGAATATCAAAACTACAAAGGTCTGCTCTAAGTAATAAAGTGTTCTTAGTCCTATGTCAGACTCCCCAGCCCAGAGGACTATAAGGAAAGTTCTCATGATGTGTGGCTTTGAAAGTCAGTCAAAGAAAAAAAAAAAAAGAAAGCCAGTCAGGCTTATGTCCAGAAGTGCCAGAGGGCTGTGGGAGACAGAAGTTATACTCTTGATGGTTTCATGTATATAGTCATTTACTCCAATGCCCACTTGCAGAAGTAGCAGTGTAAAGAGTCCCAGTGTCATATGAGAAAGAGATAAATTGACCAATTTTAGGGCATATGATAGAGGGGAACCTGGTGAAATTTTCTCTAAGGATGGAATTGCCAATAGACGTCATTAAAACAAAAAATCTTCCACCTAGCTGACTTGACATTTTTGGGTGCCATTTCTGTCACTCTCCACCAACCTAACTAATACCATGACCCCACCACTTTGGCCCCTCCAAAGCTTCTCTACCCTGCCCCACTCAATGGGCCATCTTGGCCAACACCAATGCCACTCCAACAGTGCTCTCACCCCAGAGGGCCAGCATGCCAAAAGCAGTCATAGCCAAGTCTCATAGTCAGCAGGGCCAGGGACAAGCCAAACTCACCAGGTGGGTGTCCATAACAGTCATGACCAACCCACATAATCAGCAGTGCCAGGAACCAGCCCTATACATCAGCACACCCACAGAAGTATCAGCCAAGTTTCACAGCCAGCCAGTCTGGGGACCAGTCCTGCCCACCAGTGCACCCACAGCAATCACAGCCAACCACAACATGTCTAAAACACCTGGCTTTGGTGACTGGAGAGATTGCAACACTGGGCCCCACAGGACATCCCACAAAAATGAAATAGCTGACATAGCTAACATACGAACAAACACAGAGAGTTAAGTAAAATAAGGAAGCAAAGGAATACCTTTCAAACAAAAGTATAAGATAAAAGCTCACAGCACAGAACTAAAGGAAATGCAGATAAGCAGTTTACCATAAAAAGAGTTCAAAGCAATAGTCATAAACATGCTCATCAAACTCAGGAGAAGAATGGATGAACTCAATGAGAGCTTCAACAAAGAGATTGAAATATTACAAAAGAACCAAGCAGAACTGAAGACTAACTGGAATGAAAAATACAATAAAAGGAACCAATAGCACATTAGACTATGCAGAATAATGGATCAGTGATATGGAAGACAAAATAGTGAAAATCACCCAACTGGAACAGCAAAGAGAAAAAGAAAATGCTTAAAAATGAAGATAGTCTCATGCATCCAGCCTGGGCTGGTGATCTGTTTCACCCTAGAAAATATACATGTTTTGATGCTGTTCTCTCGAAACATCCCACCCTCGCCTTCTCCCACAGAGTCCAAAAGTCTGTTCTGTACATCTGTGTCTCTTTTTCTGTTTTGCATATAGGGTTATCGTTACCATCTTTCTAAATTCCATATATATGTGTTAGTATACTGTATTGGTCTTTATCTTTCTGGCTTACTTCACTCTGTATAATGGGCTCCAGTTTCATCCATCTCATTAGAACTGATTCAAATGAATTCTTTTTAATGGCTGAGTAATTGTCCATGGTGTATATGTACCACAGCTTCCTTATCCATTTGTCTGCTGATGGGCATCTAGGTTGCTTCCATGTCCTCGCTATTATAAACAGTGCTGCGATGAACATTGGGGTGCACGTGTCTCTTTCAGATCTGGTTTCCTTGGTGTGTATGCCCAGGAGTGGGATTGCTGGGTCATATGGCAGTTCTATTTCCAGTTTTTTGAGAAATCTCCACACTGTTTTCCATAGTGGCTGTACTAGTTTGCATTCCCACCAACAGTGTAAGAGGGTTCCCTTTTCTCCACACCCTCTCCAGCATTTATTGCTTGTAGACTTGGGCCTGGTGCACTGGGAAGACCCAGAGTAATCGGGTGGAGAGGGAGGTGGGAGGGGGGATCGGGATGGGGAATACATGTAAATCCATGGCTGATTCATGTCAATGTATGACAAAAACCACTACAATATTGTAAAGTAATTAGCCTCCAACTAATAAAACAAAAACAAAAAAAAATTCCCAGCCATTCCTATTCTCTAATATAAAATAAAAAGTTTAAATCAATAAATAAAATTCCAGCCATTTTGGTGGATGTGAAAAAAATATGAATATAGTTAAAGAGACCTCTAGAACAATATTGAGCATGCTAACATTCACATGGGATTCCATGGTGACTCAGGAGCAAAGAATCCGCCTGCCAATGCAGGAAATGCTTGTTCAATCCCTGGGTCAGGAAGATCCCCTGGAGGAGGAAATGGCAACCCAGACACAACTGAGCACACACAGACATATACACAATATTCACTAGTAAGGGTCCAGAAAGAAAAAGAGAGAAAAGGACAAAAAACTATTTGAAGAAGTAATGGCTGAAAGCTTCCCTAACATGGTGAAGGAAACAGACATCTAAGTCTAGGAAGCACAGAGAGTCCCAAACAAGATTAACTCAAAGAGACCCACATCAAGAAAAATTATAATTAAAATGTCAAAAGTTAAATATAATTATAGAATCTTAAAAACAGCAAGAGAAAAACAACTGGTTATATACAATGGAAGTAATAGAAGCTTGCCAGCTGATTTTTCAGCAGAAACTTTAGAGACAAGAAGGGACTGGCATGGTATATTCAAAGTGCTGAACATATACACAATGGAATATTACTCAGCCATTAAAAAGAATGCATTTGAATCAGTTCTAATGAGGTGGATGAAACTGGAGCCTATTATACAGAGTGAAGTAAGTCAGAAAGAAAAACACCAATACAGTATATTAACACATATATATGGAATTTAGAAAGATGGTAACGATGACCCTATATGCAAGACAGCAAGAGAGACAAAGATGTAAAGAACAGACTTCTGGACTCTGTGGGGGAAGGCAAGGGTGGGATGATTTGAGAGAATAGCATTGAAACATGTATATTATCATATGTGAAATAGATCACCAGTCCAGGTTCCATGCATGAGGCAGGGTGCTCAGGGCTGGTGCACTGGGATGACCCTGAGGGATGGGAAGGGGAGGGAGGTGGCAGGGAGGGTCAGGATGGGGAACACATGTACACCTATGGCTGATTCATGTGAATGTATGGAAAAAACCACCACAATATTGTAAAGTAATTAACCTCCAATTAAAACAAAAAATAAATAAATAAGTAAAAATAAAATGAAAATTTATGATAAAAAATACTCTACTCAGCAAAATTGTTCAGAATTGAAGGAGAGATCAGGGTTTTCCCAGATAAAGAAAAGCTAAAGGAGTTCATCACCACTAAACCGACCTTACAAAAAAACATTATAGGGACTTCTTTAAACAGAAAAAAAAAGAAAAGGCCATATCTAGAAATAAGAAATTATGAAAGAAAAACACTCACTGGTAAAGACAAATATATAATAAAAGTAGTGGATCAAATACATATAAAGCTAGCATGAAAGTTGAAACACAAAAAATAGTAAAAATCATATATATCTAAAATAGTTAATATATAGCATTAAAATATGCAAAGTATAATGTTTAAAACTTAAAACTTGAGGGGGAGAGGAAAAATGTAGTGCTTTTAAAGTGTTCTAGAATTTAAGCAACCATAAAATTATACTGCTATGTACATAGGTTTTTATATATAAAGCTCATGGCAACCACAAATCAAAAAAATTGTAACAGATACACAAACAATAAAAAGAAAGGAATACACATGTAACACTAAAGATAGTCATCAAATCACAGGGGAAAACATGAAAGAAGAAAAGACAGAACAGATTCACAGGCATAGAGAATGAACTTATGGTTGCCATGGGGGAAAATGGGGGAAAGAGATACTGAAGGAGTTTGGCATGGATATGTACACACTGCTGTGTTTGAAATGGATAGCCAACAAGGATTTGCTGTATAGCACAGGGAGCTCTGCTCAAGGTTATATGGCAGCCTGGTTGGGAGGGGAGTTTGGGGAGAATTAATACATGTGTATGTATAGTTGAGTCACTTTGCTGTCCATACAAAACTATCACAACATTACTAATTGGCTATATTCTAATACAAAATAAAAAGTGTTTAAAAATTGCAAAAAAATAAATAAGAAGAACTACTATATATATATATATATATATATATATACATATACATATATATATATATACATACATATAAACAAATAGGAAACAGTTAACGGCAATAAGTACCTAGGTATCAATGATCACTTTAAATGTAAATGGACTAAATGCTCCAATTAAAAGACATTAGGTGGCTTGAATGGACAAAAAATAACACTTATGTATATGCTGCCAACAAGAGACTCACTTCAGAGCTAGACACCATAGACTGAAAATGAGGGAATGGAGAAAGATATTCCATGCAAATAGAAACAAACAAAAAAGCTGGAGTAGTAATACTTATATCAGAAACAATAATGTTTGAAACAAAGACTACAACAAGAGACAAAGCCATTACATAATGATAACGGTATTAATGTAACAAGAGGCTATATCACTTGTAAATGTCTATAAACTCAACATAGGTGCACTGAAATACATAAGGCAAATATGTAAAGAGAGATATAGATAGTGATACAATCAGGCAATTTTAACACCTTACTTAAAAAAAATCAAGTCATGTCCAAGTCTTTGGGACCCCATGAACTGTAGCCCACCAGGCTCCTGTGTCCATGGGGATTTTCCAGGCAAAAATACTGGAGTGGATTTCCATGCCCATCTCCAGGAGATCTTCCCAAACCAGGGATCGAACCCAAATCTCCCACATTACAGGTGGATTCTTTACCATTTGAGCCACCAGGGAAGCCCAAGCATACTGGAGTGTGTAGCCTATCTCTTCTCCAGGGGATCTTCTCAACCCGAGAATCGAACCAGTGTCTCCTGCATTGCAGGGGGATTTTTTATCAACTGAGCTACCAGGGAAGCCCATAGGTTGTCCAGACCAAAAACATCAACAAGGAAACATTGGCCTTAAATGATATATTAGACTTGATAAACTTAATAGATACATATACAATGTTTCACACAAAAATGGAAGAGTACACATTTTGTTTCATGTGTACATGGAACATTCTTCAGGATAGATCACATGTGAAGCCATAAAACAAGTCTCAACAAGTTTGAGAAGACTGAATTCAAATCAACCATTTTTCTGATCAGAACAGTGTAAGATTAGAAATCAATCACAAGAAAAAAAAAACACTGCAAACAAACAAACAAACACTTGGAGTCTAAATAGCATGCTACTAAATGACCATTGTGTCATTGAAAAGATCAAAGAGGAAACCAATAAATATCTACAGACAAATGAAAATAGAAATGTTCCAAAAGCTATGAGACAGAGCAAAAGCAATTCTAAGAGGTAAGTTTACAGTGATACAGGCCTACCTCAGGAAAAATCTCAAATAAACAATCTAAGTTTACATTTAAAGGAACTAGAAAAAGAAGAACAAACAAAGCCCACAGTTCGTAGAAGGAAGGAAATGACAAAGATCATATTGTAAATAAAATAGTGTATTTTAAAAAGCAATAGAAAATTTAGGGCTGCTTCTTCAAAAAGGTAAGGAAATTTGATAAACCTTTAGCTGGACTTATTAAGAGAAAAAGAGAAACAGCCCAAGTAAATGAAATAAAAAATGAAAAAGGAGAAGTTACTACATATACCACAGGAAAACCAAGTGTCATAAGATAACTACAAACAACTATGCACCAACAAATTAACAAAGAATAAATGGATAAAGCCCTATAATCATAAAATCTTCCAAGACTGAATCAGGAAGAAGTAGAACATATGAATAAATAGATTACTCATAATGCAATTGAATCAGTAATCAAAAAATTCCTAACAAGCAGAAGTCCGGGGCCAGAAGGCATTACAGGTGAATTCTACCGGATATTTAAAGAGTTAATACCTGTCTTCAAATTATTTCAAAAAAATAAACAGGAATAAATGTTTCCAAACATATTCCATGAGGCTAGGATTACCCTGAAACAAAAGCCAGATAAAGACATTACAAAGAAGAAAATTACAGGCCAGTATCCCTGATGAACATAAATGCAAAAGTTCTCAACAAATTATTAGCAAACCAAATTTAACAATACATTAAAAGGATCACATACCAGTGGGATTTATTTTAGGGATACAAGAATGTTTCAACATTCGTAAATCAGTGAACATGATACACTATGTTAACACTGTGTAAAAATCATATGATTTTCTTAATAGATGTAGAAAAAGCATTTGACAAAATTCAACGTCCATTTATGTTCAAAAACTTCCAACAAAATGAGTATAGAGGGAACATCTCTCAGCATAATAAAGGCCATATATGGAAAATCCACAGTTCACATAATTCTCAACCATGAAAAGCTGAAAATTTTTCCTCTAAAATCAGCAAAAAGTCAAGGATTCACATTTTTGCCACTTTTATTCAATATTGTATAGGATGCCCTAATCACAGTAATCAGACAAGAAAAAGATATACGGCCATCCAAATCGGAAATGAAGAAGTAAAACTGTCATTACTTGTACAGACAAATACTATATAAGAAAACTCTAAAGACTCCACCAAAAACTATTAGATCCTATAAATAAATTCAGTAAAGTTGTAGTTACAGAGTCAATACACAGAAATCTTTTGCATTTCTATACACTAACAGCAAATTATTAGAAAAAAAGTAATAAAATAATCCCATTTACAATTGAATCAAAAAGAATAAAATACTTAGGAATAAATTTAATCTAGGAAGTGAAAGACCTGTACTCAGGAAACTATAAGGTACTGATGAAAGGAATAGAAGATGATACAAATAAACGGAAATATACACCATGTATGGGGCTCCTTCCCTGGTGTCTCAGACGGTAAAGCACCTGCCTGCAATGCAGGAGACCCGGGTTCAATCCCTGGGTCAGGAAGATCCCCTGGAGAAGGAAATGGCACCCCACTCCAGTACTCTTTCCTGGAAAATCCCATGGTTGGAGGATCCTGGTAGGCTACAGTCCATGGGGTTGCAAAGAGTCAGACACGACTGAGTGACTTCACTTTCTTTCTATACCCTGTGCTCATGGATTTTAAGAATTAATATTGTTTAAAATGTTCATACTATGCAAAGCAATCCACAGATTCAATGAAATCTCTATAAAAATCCCAGTGACAATTTTTTACAGAACTAGAACAGACAATCTTAAAATGTGTATGGAGCCATGGGGTGGGGGTGGACAAATAGTCAGTGCAACCTTAAAAAGAAGAACAAAGCTGGAGGTTTTACATTCCCTTATTTAAAACTTTACTACAAAGGTATAGTTATCAAAACTGTATGGTACTGGCATGAAAACAAAATCAAAAACACAAATCTATGGAACAGAATAGAGAGCCCAGAAACAAACCTATGCTTACATGGCCAATTAATTTATTATAAAGTGGCTATGAATATACAGTGGGGAAAAGAGAGTCTCTTCAATAAATGATGCTAGGAAAACTGGACATCTACATGCAGAAGAATGAAAATGGACCACTTTTTCAGGGGTGGGGGGACCACTTTCTTATTCCCTAAACAAGCAAGCAAAGAAAAAGCACCCAAAAAATGGATTAAAGATAAATATAAGACCTGAAACTGGACACATGTACACCCATGGCTGATTCATGTCAATATATGACAAAAACCACTACAATATTGTAAAGTAACTAGCCTCCAATTAAAATAAATAATTTTTTGTAAACTCCATAAATAAAACATAGGCAATATGCTCTTTGACATCCATCTTAGCAATAATTTTTTGAATCTGTCTCCTCAGACAAGGGAACAAAAACAAAAATAAAGAAACGGGGCTATATAAAACTAAAAATGGGACTAAATAAAACTACTTTGCATGGCAAAGTAAACAATCAACAAAATTTAAAGGCAACCTATGGCATGGGAGAAAATATTTGCAAATCATTTATCTGGTAAGGTGATAATATTCCAAATATATAAAGAACTCATACAACTCAATATAGAAAATTTGATTGAAAATTGGCAGAAGATCTATATTTTTCCAGAGAAGACATACAAATGGCCACCAGGTACATGAAAAGATGTTGAATATCACAAATCACTAGGAAAACACAAATCAAAACCACCATGAAATATCTATTACCTCACACCTGTCAGAATGGCTATTATCAAAAAGGCTAGAACTAACAAGTGTTGCTAAGAACGGGGGAATCCATGTGCACTCTTGGTAAGAATGAAAACTGGTGCAACCACTATGGAAAAGAGTATGAAGCTTCCTTGTAAAATTAAAAATATAACTACCAGCAATTCCACTTCTGGACAATTATCAGAAGAAAATGAAAATGCTAATTAGAAAATATATATATACACACCCCATGTTCATTTCAGCATTAATTACAATAGTCAAGATATGGTAGCAACTTAAATGACAATCAACAGATGAAAGGATAAAGAATATCTGATATATATGTGTACATATGTATATATATATATATTATATAGTGAAATATTTTTCAGCCATAAAGAGGATGAAATTGTGCCATTTACATACAACATGGATAGGACTAGAGAATGTTATGCTAAGTTAAATAAGTCAGTGAGAAAAGGAAAATACTAAAATGCTTCACTTATATGTGGAATCTAAAAAACAAATCAAATGAACAAACCAGAAATAGATCCATTGAAATAGAGGGAAAAACTGATGGTCCTTGAGGGGTTGGGTGAAATAGATGAAAAGATTAATAAGTACAAACTTCCAGTTATAAAATAAATAAGTCTCTGGGATGTAATGTACATCCCAGGAAATATAGTCAATAATATTGTAATAACTTTGTGTGGTGACAGTTATTAGACATTGTGGTGATCATTTTGTATTGTATATAAATGTCTAATTTCTATGTTGTACACATGAAACTGAAATAATATTTAGGTCAATTATTTAAAAAGTAAGGAAAAATAATGTAAAAGAATATCCTTTGTTATGGGTTTGCTTAGGCTTGTAAGAGCATGGTGAATTGTGTCGTAAATATAAATACTCTTAACTCATGGAAAGTGAGACTGCAAAGGTGAAGATGGAACTATTATGCTTTGCTCTTCAGTTCAGTTCAGTCACTCACTCATGTCCTACTCTTTTTGTGACCCCATGGACTGCAGCACACCAGGCTTCCCTGTCCATCACCAACCCCCAGAGCTTGCTCAAACTCATGTCCATCGAGTTGGTGATGCCATCCAACCATCTCTTACTCTGTTGTCCGATTCTCCTCCTGCCCTCAATCTTTCCCAGCATCAGGGTCTTTTCAAATGAGTCAGCTCTTCGCATCAGGTGGCCAAAGTATTGGAGTTTCAGCTTCAACATCAGTCCCTCCAATGAACACCCAGGACTGATCTCCTTTAGGATGGGCTTGTTGGATCTCCTTGCAGTCCAAGGGACTCTCAAGAGTCTTCTCCAACACCACAGTTCAAAAGCATCAATTCTTTGGTGCTCAGCTTTCTTTATAGTCTAACTCTCACATCCATACATGACTACTGGAAAAATCATAGCTTTGACTAAATGGACCATTTTCGGCAAGGTAATGTCTCTGCCTTTTAATATGCTGTCTAGGTTGGTCATAGATTTTCTTCCAAGGAGCAAGCATCTTTTTTTAATTTCACAGCTGCAGTCACCATGTGCAATGATTTAGAGCCCCCAAAATAAAGTTTCTCACTGTTTCCACTGTTTCCCCATCTATTTGCCATGAAGTGATGAGACCAGATGCCATGATCTTAGTATTCTGAATGTTGAATTTTAAGCCAACTTTTTCACTCTCCTCTTTCAATTTCATCAAGAGGCTCTTTAGTTCTTCTTCACTTTCTGCCATAAGGGTGGTGTTATCTACATATCAGAGGCCATTGATATTTCTCCTGGCAATCTTGATTCCAGCTTGTGTTTCATCCAGCCTGGCATTTCGCATGATGTACTCTGCAATATAAGTTAAATAAGCAGGGTGACAATATACAGCCTTGACGTATTCCTTTTCCTATTTGGAACCAGTCTGTTGTTCCATGTCCAGTTCTAATTGTTGCTTCTTGACCTGAATACAGATTTCTCAGGAGGCAGGTCAGGTGGTCTGGTATTCCCATCTCTTTAAGAATTTTCCAGAGTTTGTTGTGATCCACACAGCCAAAGGCTTTGGCGTAGTTAATAAAGTAGAAATAGATGTTTTTCTGGAACTCTCTTGCTTTTTTGATGATCCAATGGATGTTGGCAATGCTTTACTCTGTATACCACTATTTCATAGTTTTACTGTTACCCTCTTTTCACAATAAAGCTTTTAGTTTCATAATTTTAATGAAATATGTTTTTCTTCTAGATTTACATTTTACTGACTTCTATGAAGTTGAGCAAGTTTTTAAATATTTATTGGTTATTTATATTTCTTCTTCTGTGAATTGCCTATTCCTAACTTCTTCCCATTTTTCCATATGGGAGATTTTTTTCCTCTGTCAATTCTCAGTAGCTTCTTGTCTATTAGTGAAGTTAAGAATTTGTTGGTCATATATATTGCAAACATTTTTCCAGGTCCATTGACTTATTTTAGTTTTTATGTGGTCAAAGCTTTAAGTATTTTCCTGAAGCTCTTGAGATGGTAAGTTAGAACTATAAGCTTTGATGTATATAAAATATTAAGTGAAATAAAGCAAGGGGCTGAGTGATATGTACAGTATAATCTTCCCTTCTCATTTAAAAAACAAAGGAAAATATATTATGTTTGCATATACTTTTATGAGCAAAGATGAAAGCATGGAAATATAAAACCCAGACTGTTAACACTGCTTATCTCAGTGGTGTGAGATGGGAGGAGAAGTGATTATTAACTTCTCCTTTACATATTTCTATATGACTTGACTTGTTACAGCAAGTATGTATGGTTGTTGAAAAGGAAAAAAATACTAAAGAATACTATCATTGTGCTTTCAGTCCTTCTTGGATGAGAATGTATATCATGTAGGTCATGTACACTCTCACAGATTCCTCTTTGAAGCTCTACAAGAGGAATACTTGGTTGGATTTGTTCCCTAAATTATGGTTGGGAAAGTAGCATAGTCACAGATTTCCAAAGGTAACACATTACCCCTCCAAGACACACACACACATGCACACACACACACACACACACACACACACACACACCCTGACCTTAAAGACTCTCCTTGATGTTTGAACACCACAAAGAGAAAAACAGAAGAAATGGAAATAGATATTTGCAGATTGTGATGAGAGTGCACTTGGTGTGGTATCCCCTAGGATCAGAAGGATGCTAAAGGGAGAGGGAAGGAGTGGTGGCAATGTTTGCATTGCTTGGCACGTGTTCCACATATAAAAATAGCTAGTTATGTCTTTGCATTCTAACCAAGTGTAGCATTTGTTCTGGGACTTTATATAAAATGTAGTTTCATGGGTGTGACTTAAGGATAGTACATGTCCCTAAGTTGGAAACAGAATAGCAATGTCTTCTGAGTGAATAGCCAGAGACCACAACATATAGAGGAAAAGAACTGTAGTTGCAGTTTCTCCGAATTGAAAAGGATTCAGAGTTGCTTTAGTTCAATCTATCTTCTAATCCATGAGTTCTTTGTACAAATCCAGGGCCGATGATCATGTAGTCTCCACTTAAAATATTTCCAGTTAGAGAGATTACTTTCCTTTATAAAGCAGCTAATTCTTTACAGTGATAACTATTAGAATGTTCTTCTTTAAACTGCTATATGTTTTACCTTTTGGAACATATCCATTGATTCTCCTTTATTATGACTTCGCATTAAAAATATGTAAAGTTAGCTACTCCATCTCCCTGAGTCTTCTCAAAAGGCTGTACATCACCAGTCCCTCAACCTTTCCAAATGTCATAATTTCTAAATTATTCACCATTATTCACTTTCCCTAGCTTGGAGACTATTTAATTTGCTTAAATGTAATATTCTGAAATAATCAGCCTCCATCAAGTGCATTTACCTGGGTACAGTTAAGAAAACTGTCCTTGCTTTGGTTCTTACTGGTCTTTCTGGTATCACTGCAATACTAGATTAACAATACCTTTTAAAGTTTAGTTGCATTCATTCTTCTTATGGAATTATTTGCTTTTCAAACCAAGATATAAAAATTCACACTTATATCTGTAAAATGTCATCTTGTTGGTTTAGATTAATTCTAGACTCTTGAACAGTCTGATTCTCTTAAGAATTGATATGATGCTCTATCCCATGCCCAGAGGGAATGCCATAAGGAAAATCAAGAGAAACAAGGCAGCCAAAAGCCTGCAGGAACTGGCCTTCATTTGAGTGTATTCTTCGCTCCACTTCAGTTTACCCCCTGCCTCCCTTTCCTAACCCCCTGCTCATTCATCATTTTAGCTTCCTGGCAGCTCCAGTCTCATCTTTAGTTTTATCTTCTCAGCTTGTCTGCTTCATTGCCTCCCAAACCTATGCCCAATTTATTGCTTGTCTTCTCTACCCTGTTCTGGCCTTGGAACCCTTTCCTTTGAACTAAACCCAAAGACTACCTTATGTCTCAGCCCAGTCACGGCTTTACTCCCTCCTTACTCGACCTTGGAGTGGCAGGCCTAAGAAAAATGCTATCAACCTATAGATTAATAATTCTTTACAGTTTGGGTTCATCAACAAAAGTTACATGCATGTCTTTCATGTTGTCACCTACAGCATTGATAAATGAGTTGAGCACAAAGACAAGGACAGAAAATCTGTATCACATTCTTTTCAGAGTTTCTGTCCTTAAGATTCTATTTATTTTTCCACTAAATTTTAACAAACCTTATATCATAGACAGCTGCACTGTCCAGTATAGTGGCCTTTAGCAACTGTATGATTTTAGCTTATTCACTGTATAAATTATGCACTGTATAAACAAATTTAAAGTTACCTTAATTAAAACTAAGTAAAATTAAGAATCCCATTCCTAAGTTGTAACAGCCACATTTCAAGTAATTGGCCACACGTTTCTAGAAGCTATCATACTTAACAGTGCAAATATAGAACATTTTACCACCACAGAAGTTCTATGGGATAGTGCTACTCTGGAATGTATATTTCATTATGCTCAGCATAACCTTATATCAGTATCACAAGTTATCATTAGTTTGCTATTGATTCATCAGTCAACTGTTTTGTTCATCTAATCATGCCTTTCTGTGCTTTTTCCAGCCCACATTTGTCTATCTTGTGTAAGAGGATATTATAAGATTCTTTGCTGACATAAAGACACACTGACTGTAGGAGTAACCTTGTCTACTTGGTGAGCAACTCATTTGATCAGTTATTTACTGCTTTACAATAATTCATCCCCAAATTTAGTGGTGTAAAAATATAACCTTTTCTTATCTCTCATGTTTTCTATGGGTCATGAATTTAGGAGTGGCTTAGCTCAGGGTCTGTCATGAATTTGCAATCAGATGTTACCCATTTAGTGCTATCATCTTAAGGCTTGAATGGGGCTACAAAATTCACTTCCAAAGACACAAGTGGCAATATGGTATCAAATGTCGTCCTCAGTGTTTCTCCATGTAGGTCTCACCACAGAGCTGCTTCAATGTCTAAACCCTGGCAAATGGCTTCCACCAGAGCAAGAAATCTGAGAGACCTAGATAGAAGCTTCAATGTATATTATGACCTAGCTTTATAAAGCATATATTATCACCTCATCCATATTCTATTGGCCACACAGGCCAGCCCTCATCAACTGTGAGAGAACACCATATAAAGTCATGTCATGAATGACGAGGTGCCTGGTTCACTGAGGGGTACCTAGAAGGTTGATGTCACAGAATAGAATATGTTCAAAATAGAAAATGAGCTGGTTTGTCATGGAGGCTTATCAACATATCCCTGCTCCTGGGGACTACCTCTTAGGAGCCATTTATATAATATTCTGTGAGTATTCCCCTAGAACCAACATCAAGTTTTCTTGCCTGGGAAATCCCATGGACAGAGGAGCCTGGCAGGCTACAATCCATAAGGTCAAAAAGAGTTGGACACAACTTAGCGACTAAACAACAACAACAATTGTCTCTAAAACCTATTTTTTTGTTCTGTTTTTAAAATTGGAATTTTGCCTGTTTTCAAATTTGCAACACTTCTTTTATATTCCAAAGATCACCACAACCACATATGCAGGGTTTTTAAATTTTTTTTTTTAGTTTTTCATTTTTCTGAGCCTAGAGCTTTGTCCCTAAGTGCAACAGGTCAGTGCTTTCCATCAATTTTCTCTCTTATCCTACACTATTGTGTAGGGTATCACAATATTTTTTTGTTGAAGTAATATTCTCTCAGAACATTCTTGATTCTGTGTGTATTTGTACATGTATGTGTTGCTCTCTACAAGACAGAACCATGAACAAGAATCCCACTTCTCGAGATATAAATTAAAAAATAAAAGAACAAAAGAATAAGGAGAGAGAACCATGTATGCAAGTGTTTTCTTAAAGCTTATCATTATAGAAAATGGTGTACATCAAATTGTTAACAACTAGAGGGAGGGGATTGTGGTGGTAGAATGTGATGCGATAGAGAAGGTAGAGACTGTTATCTTTTTCTGCATTCAACTTTGAGTTGTTTGACATTCCAATGTGTTGATATTTTCTAATACAATACTATAAAACATTAAACATATGCTCACTATCATTATTATTTCTTTCCCTAGTGGCAGTGCTATGATCTAGATTCAGGAAAATAGTGCCCATTTATTTCCAGTCATTAGTTTGCAGCATATTCTCATAATGATACCATTTCCGCTTTCTCTTTTCTTTTAATCTTCAATCAAAAGGATATCCATTCTACTTAAATAATGTATTCCTTTTTATGTAGATGTTTAAATTCTTAAACTTCAGTATTATTTCTCTTTTCTTTCATTTTTCTCTTTTCAAAACACACACTCTGCTTGTTGACTGCTAGTTGCAACAACTCATCTTGTAAGTCTCAGTAATATTATGGAGATTTTCACACACACACACACACACACACACACACACATACACACGCATGAATATACTTCAGCTTTACTGTGCTCTCTATACATTATGCATTCAGGGCCAAATCCAAGTTCTGTTGGATCTGAAGCTTTTATAATTTGGGCGCCTACTTCAAAACAGAATATAAAATTGCCAATACAGAATTACTAGCACCACTCCCAGGTCCTTAGAAGTGCAAGTGAGGTGTCTTGAAGCATAAGCCTCACTACCATCACAGTAAATGTGTTCCTCTGTGTTTCTGCTGAGTGAGGCAAGCTGGCTAGCCTGAAGCTGCTGGGTTGGGAATTCCAAGACTAGAATGGTATGGCCTTCAAAGAGCAAAAAGAATGGGGGAAAAGGAAGCCCCATGGCTAACTTCAGAAATTCATCTGACTTTTGGTTTTAATTTCCCTGTTTTAGTTCTCTTTATAAAACAATTGTCTTTTTTTAGAGTAGCATTCCAGTTTTCAATAGCGACAAGACCCATGTTCAGCCAGGATCAGATTTCCAGGGCCCCATTTTAGAAACAAGCATAGCTCAAATCATGCCGAGCTTAAGAGCATTCCACGACAAGTAACAGAAGCTTTGCAAACTATGGTCAGAAGGCACATTTCATGACCTTTAGCCTGAGAAACATCAGGTTTGTGTGTGTTTTTTTTTTTTTTTTTTCTTTGTCCTCAGAGGAGTGAGACATAGGAAAAATCCAAAGAATCAGTGGCAAGATTGTTGAGGACTATAGCAGAAATCCTACAGTTTCAAAATTGTCTCCAAAGAAAAGAAAACCTTAAGCAGGTTCTTTAGCCCGATGGTTCCCAAAGGAGGTTCCTCCTTCAGAAAGGAATCCCTTAGAGTCTTAAAAGGTAGTCTGCCCCAGCTGGCTCACAGTATCCTGGGAAATATTGGACCTTGAGTATTTACAATCATAAATGTACAAAGTATCTTTTCAAGAAGATTGCTAGGTAACCTTATTTGTAAGCAGCAAACTTGTCCTAACAGAAGTTTATAAGATATATGTTTCCATACCCAAGGTGTCAAAGTAGAAGAAAAATAATAAATGGCAGACTGTTTTGTGTGCGTAAATGCTTAATAAATTTCATTTTTAAAGTGCCTATTAAGATATATATTGCCAATTATAAATGTATAAATGAAAAAAAAAAGAAGGAAAAGCAGCCTAGACTCTTTTGGATCTGTATTTTTCATAACACACACATGCACACATATGCTTGTCAGTATAATTTCTCCAGCTTATGGTAGTTAACAATTTACATGAAAAAAATGAATATGTGATTCTTTGTATACAAAGGTGAAAGCAATGACATTGGAGTTTTCTTTTTTTTCTAAAAAGGCATCGCTGGCTGCCCGGAAGTGAGGTGCTATCAAGGGACAAAGAGTAGAGAGGCCCTCTGGAGGATCAAACCCATACACTTGGCACCATGTCTGCAGTACTCTACCGAGCTAACTGGCTGTAACCTTGCCATTTAGCATCTCAGGTCAGCTAAGTATGATTGCTCACAAACACAGCCTCCTACAAGTCTCCACTGAATAAGGTTTGTTCTTGGCCAAAAAATCTCTCTGGAAGGAATAAGAATGGATTTTAATATTTTGCAAGCATTGAAAATTGCTGGATTTTTTTCCCTCTGGAAGTTTCTTAAGCTTGAAATCCATGGTTTTTCCCTATGAGGTGATCCACTTGGTAATCTCTGCTCAGGCAGGTCACTTGGGCTATAGCTGGGCTCCATTTCTTTTTATAAAGCCCTTGTTATTTCTGTTAGGAGGGCTTGAAGGCTGAAAAGGGGGAAAGGGGAACTGGATAGCTCAGGGGCCTAACTAATGTCATCTGATCTCACTTACCCTGAAGCTTTTTTGAATTTGGCTCCTCTTCACACAGTCTCAAAATATGCACTGACCCTTCAACAGTCATTGACAAGTGGGTTCTGGAGTCAGACGGCCTGAATTGGAAGCCAGATTCCTCCAATTACTAGCTGTGAGGCTTTAGGAAGTTACTCCATCTCTCTGTGCCTCAACTTCCCTGCCTATGAGACAGAGATGACTTAAAAGCTGGAAGAATTTTTGACAAAATTAAATGAGATAACATACACAAGACACTTATTCCAGAACACTTATTCCAGAACATTCCAGAATACTTATTCTAAAACACTTATTCCAGTATATAACATATACTCAATAAATTTTAGCTATTAAAAATCAACAACCAAAAGTTACAAAATGCACAGGGTTTTAAGATAACAGAATGGATTGGAGGAGAAAAGGATGGAATATATACAGGAAATAATGTATTGGCAGTGAAATTATTTCTGGGTAGAGGACAATCTGACAAGTTTCTAGACTCTGGATTGACGGAGGTTATTTTTATGCTGTTTGAGGTCAGGAAAGAAAGAGAGAGAAAAAAAAAAAACACTTTGGAAGGGGGAAGGGGCAGTGATGGTTGTGGGTGAGGGGAAAAGAAACCCTGAAGGTGGAAAACAAGTGCCCTATTTCAGGGTTTGTCTCAGCCTCATGCTCAGGGGCCATCTATTTGCCTTCTGGTCAGCTAGCCAGGCTGACCTTCCCCAAGCTGGCCACAAAAATCCCCATAATGCCAGCTTACAAGGCAAAGTTTCCAAGGTCTACCATGATTCCTTTTTCCTTGAAAATAATAATAACTTTAAAAAATGTGTAGATTCTCTGTCAAGTTCTGGTCAAACACCTAGCTTCCCCTCCCCCCACCACAGGGGTCCCACCAGGAGATGTGGCTAATCCCTATGGAGTCATGAAGCCGCTAGCCTCCCACGGAGCCCTGCAACTAGACAGCCCAATGATCTAGCCTGGATTCTTTTGCCTGGTCTGGACTTGTCCCCATAGACAGGCTAAAACAGTCTCTGCCATCAGGGGCTACAGGGCATTTCCCCACACCCTACCCTCAGCAAACCACGTTGTTAAAAAAAATTTAAAATGTCTCAACACTTTTTCCCTTTAGCAAAGATTCTCTTTAGATATCCTTTAAATGTTGTATTTCTGGACTCTGTGTCTTGATTTCTAAAAACTAGGTATGTATTAAAAAGTGTAACTTTCTATTAACTAGCTCACTTGCCCAGCTCTAGTTATGAAAGGTTATTTTCAGATTAATATTCAGAGAGATCTAGAAGAGTTTTACCGATCATACAGGAATACTAAAACTGTTAAAAAAGAGCAAGAGTTTGTGCGGCGGAGTTGTCAAGATTTGAATTCTTGGAAAATATAATTTGCTTGGTTTACATCATATTTGAATTAACACGAAAATTCGATCCAGAACAACCGAATCTCTTTTGGGGGGAAGGCAGTAGTTGGTTTTCCCCGTTCACAGAGAATTTTCTTTATTTAGCGAGACCGGGTTCCTCAGATAGACTGGCGATTACAGAACTCACTGAGGCTCGGAGGTTAAGGAATGTAAAGAGGTCAAACTTGGAAATTGAAACAGACACGAAATAAACAAAATCCACCAACATATAAAGAAAATAATAACAAAAGTGAAAGGCGTGAGTCAGAAATAGTGAGCTCCAGGTCTATGGGAAAAATCATTCCTTAAATCCTTCTAGAGGAGGTAGAATTTTTTCTTTCTTTCTTTCTTTCTTTTTTTTTTTTTTTTTTTTTTGCTTAAAAAAGAAACAAACCGGAAACAAACCCCCTACAATACGTTCGGAGCGAGGGTTCTCAACGTGGTCGATGAGCTCCAGGGGAAGTAAGCAGCTTTGGGACGTTTTCTAAAGTGTTCTTTGCAGTGCAAGAGCTTAGAATGCAGTTAGTTTTAGACACCGACTCCCTTTTCCCATAAACTCTTCAAGAGGTGTCTTCCTTCTCCAAGTTAAAGCGCCTTTGTCAGATTCTCTTAAACCGTGTATTGGACCTCCTGCGCTTTCTGGGGAAACGGAGGCGAACAGCCTGAGCGCCCGGAAATGTTTTGCAGAGAAGGAGCGAATGAATGAAACCCGGCCAAAGAGCTGAAGACAGGGAAGGACGCAGGAACTTTCTCTGAGCTTTGCGAACGCGGCGAACTGCAAACTTAAGACCCGGGTTAACCAAAGCTTCAGAGACTCAGACTCGTTTAACTCCCAGCACCTGTGAACAGGTGCGGTTCCAACTGAGCAGCCCGGGCCTGGTACCAAGTAGCCCAGGGCTAAAAGAGATGTAATCCTCCTCGAGGGGACTTCGCAGCGGCCAGTCCACGTTGCACTGCCTTCGGCTACTGGCCTCGAAGGCCAAGCTGCGGTAGCCCTGCGGCGCACTTGATGTTCTCTACCGGCCCCGCCCGCACCGGGGACTCGCCTAGGTCGGATCCTTAACCCAGTGGTAAGTTATTTCCTTATCTCGCTTGATGGGTCTTTGCAACAAAATGGAGCAATAGAATCAGAGCAGAAAGAGAAGGCAGACAACTAGAAAAGTCACAAGTGTTTCGTGGAGAGTTGAGGGCGCGGGCTGTTTGGACTGTGGTAGGGCGGTGGGGCCCAGACTGGGAGCGGCGCGGAGCGGGACCAGTTTTCCGGGGCTGGCAGCTGCCTCGAAAAAGTTTCCTGTGGAACACCCGCCGGCGGGGGCGGCGGGCGCAGCGGCGGACTTAGGAGAGGGTGGGAGGGGGCTGCAGGGCAGGGGACGGGCGCCGGGGCCGGCTAGCAAACCGTTAGTCCTTCAGCACCTCCCTCGGTCACTGGCCCCCTCGCCCGCCTCCCCGGCGCTCGGTTGCCCACCTGGCGACGTGACGCTGCACCAATCCCCTTCGAGCTGCTCCCCGGCCCCCTCCCTTTGCACCGCCCCCCTCCCCACCCTGAAAGAGGCGCACCCTGCCCCGGGCAGACGCTGCGCTCTCGCCGGCGGAGCACCCTTCTCGCTCCTTGGTCTCCGGGACGGACGCTCGGACTCTTCTCTCGCCTTAGCCAGACTCACTTTCCCGCCTCTCAAACTCTAGCTTCCCTCCACTCCTCGCTCTGTTCCCTCCACTTTCCCCTCCTCTCTCTCCCACGCCGCCAACCCTGATTCCCCGTTCCTTTCCCCGGCCCTCTCCCTTCCCCTCTCCTCGTTGGACTTCTGTACGCTTCCACCTCGGACTCCCGCGAGGGTGCCTGACCGAGTCGCCTGCTCTGGTTCCCCTTCGAAGCCATGGCGGGACCTGGCGGTTGGAGGGACAAGGAAGTCACGGATCTAGGCCACTTGCCGGTGAGTAGAGGACGCCCGTCGACCCCCTCCCCGCCAAGGGCTGTCTTCTGAGAGTTCTGAGCATCCAGGAAGGGGACCGATGTCCCGGAGCCTGGCTTGGCGAGAACTTCCAGGAGACCGCGAGTGCGGGTGGGAACCCCCAAGAACGGGCTTTGGGAAGGGCGTCCCTTTGGGCACCCGAGTCGCTCCAAACTCACGGAAAGGCGAAGGACCAGGCTTAGAGGGGGGTGGTGGAGAGAGGTGGCAGTGGGATGGTGCGAACCACAAACAGCGGGACCTTTTCCCATTGTGGCCTCTTTGGTTTAGAGGTGCTCGGGTACTTGTCCTAGCAGGGGCCCAAGGAGAGCGACGACGCGTGGCTTCCTGAGAGCACTCCTCTGTCACCTCGCTGCCCCGTCGTTTGCTGCTGCTTTTGCCAGAAGGGATGCCCACTCTCGGCTTGACCTTTCCTTCTGGGTGACAGCGGGCCAGAAAATCAAACCGTTGCCATCTCGCTTTCGAATAGCACTTTCCAAAACCTTATTCTGCCAGGGCACTAATTCCGTTTTAGTATTGCGGGAGCTAAAGAACTCGACGGCTTGGGGAAGAAGTGAATTCTTCACACCCCAATTTGTGTTTAAATGGTATTGCGCTCAGTTTCTAATCACTTGCTAACTTTTTCTCATAGTTTTCGTTTGTGGATTCTCCTTTTCCCAAATTGCCCAGCTTTCCTCCGGAGTTGTAATTGATTGGTGAGCCATTATCACTGTCGTTATTAGTAGACTTAATTTTTTTTTAGCAGCGCCGTTTATTTCATTGGCATCTGGTTTCTGGCAGATGTTGGATCCCACCCAAATCCGTTTTTCAAGTTCCTTTTTAGACTGGCATTTCACTCGCACCCTCTCTTGAATGTAAAGGGTCTCTGGACTCTCTGAAAGGGAATAAGCATGCACCCATGTTGGAAAGATGGCCAAGCAACTGTATAGTTCAGGGCAGTGGCCTGCTTGCTTTGGGAAAAGCTAAATATTAACCTTGAGGTTATAGGACTATTCCAAGTATCAGTGCCTTAATCGTATACATATTTACATTTAAATATTGTCTTATTGATGATGGCAGACTCCCATTCCCCTCAAACACTGGGCATTCACCAAGCCTCACCTATACAATTTGACACAAAAACAATGTGGAGGAGGAGATGATGCACATGGGTAACATTTTAGCAAATTGTTCTTAGCCTTTTTTAAAGGGAACCTCAATATAAATATGTGGAATTACAGGTAATCAGCATTGTGGTTATTGATGCAGCTTCATAAAATAAACTCACAGAATTTTTAAAAGTATTCTCCCACTTGGTGTATACATGAGATTTCTGGAATATGGAGGCCTCAATTGGTGGTTTCCTTTCTGAACAGCACTTTCATATTCTGACTAGATTTTCCCCCAAGTGTAAAACCAACAAATGAAACATTACCGTCCTCCAACATTATCTGTGTATTGTGGGGGAAAGCGGGGAAAAAAAGCGAACTAGGGTAAATAAGGAAACCACCCATAGATAGGCAAGCTGAAATAAACTCTTTTGAAAATTGACTAAAGGCAGGAATGGGAAAGACCTCCTGGAAATGACAGAGCAAGGAATCCCAAAAGCAAGGAGGAAAAGAAGGGGTTTGATTGCCGCAAAGAATGGGGGGAAATGGCTCAGACTAACTGACCCAGTTAGGGCCTGGGACATAAGAACTTGGTGAGAGCCAAGATGATAAAGGGAAAGGCTGCAGTTCAGTGAAATATTAGTTTTCTGGGTGTTGATGGAGTGGAGAAAGATGAGGGTAGTTTTTAATGCAGGAGTAGGGAGAAGATACAAAACCTCAGGACATCGATGTTTGGCTCATTTTACAGACTTTATGAAAATCTCATTAAGTCCTCAACTTCTAACAGTTTCTAAATTTCTGTTATGTAGGAGCCATTTTATATCATGGAGATCTTCACCATGTGAGCAAATTATGCCTAAATCTCCCTCTGAATATCCATCCAGGTCTAAACCCTAAGAAATCAAGTGGAAGAAGAGCACCCCCGTTAGAATTTCTTTTTTTTTTTTACATCAAATTTTTAGAGATGTCAAAAGTTCACTGTTGCTGTATAGATTAGTACAGTGCTGTAATCACTGTATAGATTAGTGATTTCTTTGCATTTGATTTATGTCCTAAAGTTGGTGAAGAAATAAGAGTAAATAAAGAGGTCAAGAGATACCTAAGTTACCTGTTTGGAAGTTTGCGTTTTGGTGCAAAATAGACATGATAAAGCAAGCAAAGAAACCTGCGTACACTGAGATCCCTTGTGATAATTATCCTCGATAGGATGTATATGAGATCAAAAAGTTGGCATTTGTCAACAGCCATTTAAATACAGCTGTAGTTTAAAATTGATATATTATGTCCATTTCATGGCTGGCCAGCTAAATGACCACAAGACAAGGACCTTTGAGAGAAGTCAGGCTCGCTGTGCAAATTGTGATTTAAAGAAAGTGGTAGAAGGTTATTTGACACTTTTGCTATTAGGTATTTTTTAAAACCTAAAATAGTAAGCAACAATGAAAGCTGTGGAAACAGGGAGAGAGGAGGGGAACTGTACATTTTTTGCATAATTCCCTAAAATGAGAGAGTGAACATAATAATCAGAGAACGAGAGGTGGGTAAACTACGTCTTCTTTGTTAATTAATGGGTTACTATCATTTTTCCATTTTCGCTGACTAACTGTTGAATAATTATTTCCTACAGGTGAAAAACAGAAAAGAAAATACAGAGACTTGTGGTTTATGCTTCGTTTTTTGAAAAAAGAATTGCGAAAGTCTTATGTTTTATATATATAAAACATTATACATAGGTGTGAGTTGTGTGTGTGTGTGTGTATATATATATGTGTGTGTGTGTGTGTGTGTGTGTAATCTGTGTGTTTCACATTGCCTGCAAACAGCAATACCTGGGGATATACATATATATATATATAAAAGCTTTTTCCCTAGTATACATATGTCACTCCATCCTTGGAACTGGAAACTATTTCTTCATCTCCAAATCTGGCATGTCTTTCACTATGATAGCCCCTTTGCCTTCTGTGCCCAGTATGGTAATGACATTCCTCACGACTGTGGCCTTGGTATTTGACACTACCATGTGTAGTCCTAATCTATATTGGGGTCAGGATTAGACAGGCCTGGAGGACAGTAGTGGCAGAGGTGATCTGAAATAGTACATGATCCAAAAATCTATATTTGAATTACATTAGGTTTATATTTAAATATAAACTGCCACCTCTCCCAGTCTTCCACCACCCTGGGTGGAAGACCAAGCCTACCTTCCACACTCAGTCATGAGAACCTTTCACTTTCTCAAATCCCTTACTTAGCCTCCTATTTGGAATCAGTTTTACCTTCTAGTCCACAAGGATTGAAATATTCAGCTTATCTTCTATTAGGTATTCTAGAACATCACCTCAACACAGCGTTGTACTTCAGCCAGTTTTCTCAGTCCCCTGCCCCAATATCAAGAGCAGTAGGTTTTGTGTTAGTGCACCAGAACAGTTCTCAAGAATGAGCTTGGGGCCCATCCACAGAAACGTTGTTTTCATATTTCCGTGGTTGGGACAAGGAATCTGTATTTGAAACAAGAATCCCCAGATGAGTCTCATGTTGGGAGAGTGTGCCGTCCACAGTTTGAGAAACACTGGTGTAGAGGAAGAGATGGTCCTTTTTAAATTTCCACACGAATTGTGAAGCCCACTCGTCCAAATATCTCTGAAACTTACTGACACTTATTTTGTTATATCTGCCATTTTAAGCTTCTCTATCCATAAACTATTTTCATAAAGTCACTACTTCTAATATTTGAAACAAAAGAACAATAGCCTCTGCTGTTCCTTCTAGGTATTTGCAATTTCTTTTCTTTCTTTAGCTAACTACTAGGATAATTTCTGTGATATTCTTTTACTGCCCTGAATCTGAAATGTATTGCTACCTATGTTGACCATTTATCATTTCCCCTTTGTTCTTAATTTCTGCTGTATTTGGTTCTGTAGATCTGTCTCTGCGTCTCTCCCATGACCAGCAAACACTGCCTTCTAGTGGTTCTTTTTCTTCCTGTTACCCTTAACCCCAGCCCTTAATAAAAGTATCCATCAATGTGATCATTTTCTTACCTCTTCTTGAATTCAGAAGACAGAAATATCTCCCTAAAATTCTAGAATTCAGGGGGCAAACAGACTAGGACTTTTAAATTGCAGGAGATTTTTAGACACATAGAAAAATATAACAGAGTATTTGCCCATCATTTTACGATTCAAAATGTTTTAAAAATTAGACTTTCAGTACTATCTTTTGAGGAAAACTTTCACAAATTAAGGTTTCTTGTTAACTTTTTTTAACCAAATGGAACACCGAAGTATGTACTGAACCATCAAATATTCTCTAAATTAATATAACAGTCATAAAGATCTTTCCTCTTCTAGTTTTCTTATCTGTAAATAGCAGGGCAGAGGAGAGGACCAAGTAATCATAAAGACCCTGCTAGTGAGAATCTTTGAATTTCACAGTCACCAAAAAAAATAAAATAAAATAAAGTTGACTTCTCAGTACTTCCTCCCTTGGGAGCCTGGAATAAACTTTCTCTGACTATAATTCAGTGGAAAATTTGATATAAGAAATTGTGTAATGTTATCCTAGTCATTAGCATAGACCCCTCCTCTTTTTGCCCAGTTTGACAGTCATTTAGTTTTGAAAGATTAATGTGGAGACAGAAATAAAAAATCTTGTATAAAACTAATGAAAAAAATACTCTTAGAATAAATGAATACTAGATTTAGCTGCCATTAAGAACAGAAGAAAAAGTTTTTAAAACCTTCTTTAATTAAGTATGAGCATGAGGAGAATGAACTTAAGATGTTTCAGTCATTTGTGAGCAGGAAGAAATTCCTAAACAATATGAATATAGATAAAATAAAGCCTCCAAGAATTGCACAGGCATTTTATTCTCCCGTTTGTTTCCTTGGTGTCTTTTTCGAGTAAATAGATACTTGAATTCAAGTATGAGTATGGTACTTACATTATTGAGGGCTAGAAAAGGAATTAAAAACTGTGTTCAAAGATTTGGAAATAAACATGTTCAGATAATGCAGTAATTATCTGATATATGGTATCTTTTCATTTTTTTAAGCTAAAATGCAGCCTCAACTATAAAAAGAATGGTTTACCAATAAGAACCAGCTAACATAGTTGATTCTTTTGACCAATGACTAGGAGGCTATTTCTCCAGAATTAATAATGTCTCATATAAATTCCACAAAGATCTCCTTTAAACAAATATGTTAAATTGATAAGCTCTTCAAGCCGAACCTTAGGAAATTCTTTGTTGGCTAACTTTTTCCCATAATTTTTTCAATGAATTATAACAACAATGATATGGTTATTATCAAAACCCACTATACCTCTCTTTTTACTTTTATTATATTCTCAAAATTATAATTTAAAAAACTTTGTATTTTCATTGGGAGTATTTCCCAGAACTGTTTTCCTACAATGATATTGTGCATATTGTGGCACTGATTTTAATGAAAATTTTAAGAAAGTAGCCTGCTAGCAATTGTCATATCAGTGCATTGGAAGCATCTGGATTTTCAAATGTCAGAATCTGATTTTTCCAAAGAATTTTAGAGCTAGGAAGTCACCTAACACAGCGCCTTTATTTTATATATGTGAAAACTGAGTCCCAGAGAGAGTAAGTAACTTACACAAAATCATATAGTTAATTAAAGGCAGAACTGGGACTAAACTTTCAGTCTCCTGACTCTGTCCAGGTGAATATTTGTTGATTAAAGTAATCCCAGAGCTGTGTCATTTTCCTATGACAGTTTTGCTAGGTTACACACATATCACACCAGTTTAAAGGAGTCTATAATTTCAGTCATATACATTGCATTTGCTCAGTAGTTTTTCTGTTTAGCTCATATTTGTCACAGTGATAAAAATATTTTCAAACAAGGTTACATGAAGTTTGTGAATATAAAATGTGCTTTCTATAAGGCATGTGAATTTCCAAGAATTTGCCAATGCTCCCATTGCTTTGTGTGTAAACCAGCATCTACTCATACCTCATACATGTTTTGCCAAAGTAGCATAATAAGCTGCAAGGATAAAAGTTTAAGTAGTGATAAAATTCAAGAAACCATGTTTTGTGGTGAACCGGAAATTAATATCAATATTTTAAGGTAAGAAAATAATGTTTAAGGATGAATGTGGAAACCTCAGGAATCTGTTGATAAACATGTTGTATTTTGTCTTCTATGATGTCACATTTAAGGTTAAGACACAGACTGTATCACCAGTGAATTTGTGCCATGAAAACATATTCAGCTGATGTAAAGATTAACTAAAAACAAACAAAAGCAACTCTTTCTTTTTTTTAAATGATACTCTTTTATTGCCATGATCTTGTTTCGTTATTCATATTTAGAAGCAATGTTCTTCTTAAGAGTTGTGTGTGTGTGTGTGTTAGTTGCCCACTCATGTCCATCTCTTTGCAACCCCATGAACTGTAGCCTGCCAGGCTCCTATGTCCATAGGAGTGGGTTGCCATTTTCTTTTCCAAGGGATCTTCCCGACCCAGGGGTCCAACCCAGGTCTTCTGCATTGCAGATAGATTCTTTACTGACTGAGTCACCAGGGAAATTGCTATTATATAAATAAACAACTTAGACTTTATAGCCAATATCTACTTATCGTTATATATCTATTCAATATTATCATTACTGTATGGTAAACTTTCTGCCTTTCTGGTTAGCACTCAAAAGATGGATATGAAAAAAGTTTTTCATTGCAAGTAAATGAATTTCTTTCTACTTCTAATAGTGTTTCAAATTAAATTATGAATATGCCTCACCTAGACATGATTGTACCAATTTCACAGTTTTATGATAATTAATTGTACAACTATTTAATGTTCACACAATTGCATTTTTTAAAAAATAGTACACCCAGTCCAGGGAGATTATGATAATTGTTTTCTTTTGGTAAATAACACTTAGGTTCTTCCCACGGAAATTCTAAGGGAACAAGGCAGACTGAAAATATCATTCTATATAGTTTAATGCTTAGCTGTTTTTCCAAGAAAATTCAGAAATTTTATTGTACATTTTTGTAGGATCCAACTGGAATATTCTCACTGGATAAAACCATTGGCCTTGGTACTTATGGCAGAATCTATTTGGTAAGTGGAGTTACATTATGTTTTCATTCTGCATTTTCTAATAACAACAATGATTTCAAGTCAAAACCCTACACTGCAAATCAAATAATGCCAAAGCATATTTCACTTTGAGAGAACAATCAAATTAAGATAGCTCAGTGACAACTGTGAGAATTATTATGAAAGGAATGGATTAGAAAGCTATAGTGAGCCAACCAACAAAACCTAAGATCTAAACATTATTAGCAGAAAGTTAATAAAATTGCCAAAGGAAAAGGGAACTAATTCAAATAATATGTACCCAAATAAAAATATCACTTGTCTTATATTGTATATCCATACTGTTCTAGCTACTCGCACTCAGCTTTTAAGCTGAATGTTGCAAAAGTTTCCATAGCATTCTATATCATCCTATGTACTTGAACGTGCACATGTATGTGATAGTTTCCCAAATAATCTAACAAGAAAATCTATGCATTTGTTCAATGATTTTTATATACCACAAAGTATATGACAGACACTGTGATAGACTTTGGAGATAAACTGGTGAACAAAGCAGATAGTTCCTGCTCTTCTAGAGTTTATAGACTAGAAATGTATAAGTGACTAAATGTGTGTATGTGTGTGTCTGGGGGGGCGGTTGGAGGAGGCAAATATATAAAAGTAAACACATAAATAATTATATAATTGCAATTGTAATATATCTCTGTAAGAAAATTCCTAGTGATATAAAAGTAAAGAAGAAGGGGGCTTATTTTAGATTGAAGGGTCAGCCTTCCTGGGGAAATCACTGGTAAACTGACAGCAGGAGAACAAATATAAGGTAACCAAGCAAATGTATGATTGTAGAGGATGATGCTGATTCATTCCAGGTAGAGCAGGAGCAGTGTAAAGGGCTGTATTGGAGATAACGGTGCTTTAGTGGCCCTATCATTTATCAGGTTCCCTTCCCCGACTCTAATATGGTGAATAGACATTTTCTCAATCCTGTATAATGATATGTACAAATGCAGGATTCCTCTTCCTTAGGCATATCCCTCAAATACCAAATCACTATCCCTGGACTGATCCTTACTGTCAGCTGATCACAGGTCCTCTCCTTATGGGTTGTGTAGAAGTATCCTGAAATGGGTCCAGTGAAAGGGGCTTCCTTCTAATTCAGACAAAGGTGCCCTTTGCTTGCCAGGCCTTGTACCCTTAGGGCTGCATCTGCCCAGGAGTTTGTTTTTAAAATTCATCTACCCAGGTAGGGTGGGGAGATCTTTAAAATTTGTACAAAGGTACTTATAGCACAGACACTGAGTAGTAGAAATAGAATTGTGGAGGAGTCCTAAAAGTAGAAAGAAACTTGGTGAGTATAAGGAACAGAGAATGTCAATATTCATGGTAAAAGTTTTCTTAAGTTATTTTGACCTAACCTATTAACAGAAACAATAAGCTTTAGACAGTGATGTGATACAGATGCAAATGTATTGTTTATGTTATCCCAGTTGCATCCAGACTGAATGATTAGTTAACATTTGTGTGATCTAAGCAAATTTTGCCACCTTGTGCATAGATTCCTATACCTTATGCATACAAGTTTCTCTTCTTTATGGCACGTTTGTCATATCCATGGCTCTACACATGTTTTAATTCCTCAGGGGTGTGTATTTAAGTGTGTGTGTATTTGGGTATTTTCTTTCATTTGAAGGTATATAGCTCTCTTCACCATCAGATATTAGGAATAAAACCCTCAGTTTTATAAGGCAAAACGCAAAGGTAAGGCTAGATAACACAAAAAGATGGTTTTTCATCAGCATTCATCAGAATTGTGATGCCATAAGAAGAAGAAAAGTCAAGAGGGTTAAAGGTGAGTTGTGCATAATAATTCTTTCTTTTAAACTAGGGTTTATTGAGGTATAGTTTACACTTGGAAAAATTCATCCTTGTAAGTGAACAATTTCATGAGTTTGGACAAATATGTCCAATCATGTAACTACTACCATAATCAAGATTTTTCAATATCCATCTTAAATTACACAGTATGCCTTCAAGTAATATTTTACCACTTCCCTGTGTGGTATCCCAGCTTGTATACTATGCTTATAGTTATTATATATTTTGTTCTTATATATGATATAAACCCATACTACTACTACTCTGTTCCCTCTACTCAATACTACTACTTTTTATTTAGTCAGTTGTCTTTTAGAGCAATTTAAAAGGAAGAAAAATTATATTTATACTCATTTGAGCTATTTCTGGTATCATCATTTATTTGGTTAAATCGAAGTTTCTGTGTATGATATCCTTAAGCCTGAAGAACTTCCTCTAACATTTCTTATAGTGCAGGGCTTCTGGTAATTAAGTCTCTGCCTTTATGTGAAAAGTCTCTCCATTTTCAAAAGATATTTACATTGGATATAGAATTTGGGGTTGACAGTTACTGTTTTTCCTTTCAGCACTTTAATGATAATACTCTATTGTCTTCTGGCTTGCATGTTTTCTGAAGTCTGCTGTCATTCTTGTCTTTGTTCCTTTGTGTTTTTCTTCCAGCTGCCTTTTAAAATTTTTCTTCTTTGTTTTTCAGCAGTTTAAATATGAAATGTATAGGGGGTTTGTTTTTATTTTTGTTTTGTGTGCACATGCATGTGCCTCTGTGTGTGTGTGTATTTTGTGGGGGTATTTACCATCTCAGGGGACTCTGAGTTTCTGGGATATGAGCTTTAGTTTTTCTTTGTGCTATGTTCTTCAAAGATACTCACTCAGTGCTCTCCTGCCTCCCCCAGAGGTATGTATATTGCTATCCCTTCTTACTAGGGTCAGGAAGATCCCCTGGAGAAGGGAATGGCAACCCACTCCAATATTCTTACCTGGAAAATCCCATGGATTGGCAAACTACTGTCCATGGGGTAGCAAAAAATCAGACATGACTGAGCAACTAAGCATCTAGTAGGGCAGGGAAGAGTTCTCTGTTTTCCTGATTCAACCCCTGTCTTAGGCAGATCCTGTGCCTCTAGGTCATGAGAGTGGGACCTTCTTACTTAACCTGCTCTTCTATTACTAGTAAGACACCTCTAAATGGCTTGGATCCAGGAATGATTCCTGTGCTTCCCCCAGAAGCAGAGGACTGGATATGTTTTTACATTTCCCCCAGCTATATCAGGTCTTCACCTGTACCCTGGAAGGAACAGCATTTGGTGCGCTTCCCCTAAAGCTTAGGGCTTTTACTGAATGGGTGAGAGGGAGAGAAATTGGATATGGTTTCACATTTTTCCTACTGCAAGGGCTTCTCTATACCAGGTCAGGACCATAAATGTGTGGAGAAAAGCTTTTGACTGTTTTAAGAGTACTGCTCTCTAAGGCTAGCCCATACTTGGCATTTAGCAGTTCATTAAAAATCTTTTTAAAAAATTTTTATTTTGTATTGGAGCACAGTTGATCAACATTGTTGTGTTTCAGATATACAACAAAATGACTCAGTTATACATATATCTATTCTTTTTCAAATTCTTTCCCATTTTGGTTGTTACATAATACTGAGCATAGTTCCCTGTGCTATACAGTAGGTCCTTGTTGTTTATCCATTTTAAATATAGCAGTGTGTACATGTCAATCTCAAATTCTCAATCTATCTCCCCGACCCTTTGTTGACCATTTATCATTTCCCCTTTGTAAATTATCTTAACTTAGTTAATATCTCATTGCTCTGAAAAGCAATGTTTATGAAGCTATCTAGCAGCACAGAACTATGTTTACAGTGTTACATATTGCATATTATTTTTATATTCTGATTACAGTTATGTTAAAAATTTGCACATTAAAATAGTGAATTAAATATTATTAATAGAGTAGTGAGATAGTGGATGTACTTTTCTATATTTTAAATTGCATATTTCTAATGATTGTAATGTTATTTGTTTTTTACCTAAATAATATATATGTGCATATGTATATATATGTGAATATATATATGTATATAAAATGATGTATAAATACCTTGTATAACAAAATGGAAGCATGATAACATTCGAAATTAATGTTGGAGTGACTCATAGAGTCCTTTGCTTTTTCAACTCTGCCAACCACATCCCCTGCTGGTGTTTGTTTTGGTTAAAGTCTCTCCAATGTCTTCCAGCTTGTTTCCAAGGCCTCGTTCTCTGGCAGGTTTCCAGCTGTCTGCTGAGGTCTGTGCATGTTGAAATGAAGGCTGAGTTGCACACTCCACATTGTAACCCTTTTCCTTTCCTTCTTTTTCTTCTAATTAAATACCTGTCTTTCTACCCTCTCCTGCCGCCTGCCAGTATAAACCTCATTTAAAATCGTGGGTTTTACTTTTCTCTTTTTAGGAGACAGTGCAGTTCTTTCTTTCTTTTACTCTGCTAGAGTTATAAAATGTAGTTTCCTTTTCACCTTTAGATTCTCATCTCATAGCTTAAGAATTGTCATTCAAATTGGAAGAATACTTAGAATTTGCCCATGTGAGACCATATTAACAAAAATTAATTACTTTGAAACTTTTTTTTAATGGTACTATTAAAAAATGAACAGTTTCCCAAAGATCATTATACCCAGAGAGGCTGTAGTTATTCTATGGAATATGGAATATTAAGAGAGAGACCAAGGCCTTTTAGGATAGCTCAGTGGGTGGCAACCTGACCCTGCTGTTGACTGACACAATATTTGTAGATTGACTTTTCTGGGCCTATTTCCTCAAGTATAAAATAAATCTATTTGACTAGATAACCTCCAGCAGTTTTTTTTTTTTTTTTTTTTTTTGGCTCTTCAACAATACACCTAGCACAGTGCCTGGAACTCAATAAAATGTAAACTTATTCTTAGTGTTATGAGCATAGTAAAAACTATCCTATAGTTCTTTCACCACCTTGCAAAACAGAAGCTGATTATTGGCTGTTAGGTGGAGAAGTTACTCATTGCACCAAATAAAATGATTATCATCATGTGCTTCCATTCTTTCCTCCACCTTACTACCTGATAGCAAGACCTAATATTTAGCTCAGTAACTACTATGATACCCAATGTATTCAGTCAGTTCAGTCACTCAGTTGTGTCTGACTCTTTGCGAACCCATGGACTGTAGCATGCCAGGTTTCCCTGTCCATCATCAACTCCTGGAGCTTACTCAAACTCATATCCATCGAGTTGGTGATGCCATCCAACTATCTCATCCTCTGTCATCCCTTTCTCCTCCCACTTTCAACTTTCCCAGCATCAGGGTCTTTTCCAGTGAGTCAGTTATTCTCATCAGGTGGCCAAAGTATTGGAGTTTCAGCTTCAACATCAGTCCTTCCAATGAACACCCAGGACTGATCTCCTTTAGGATGAACTGGTTGGATCTCCTTGCAGTCCAAGGGACTCTCAAGAGTCTTCTCCACCACCACAGTTCAAAAGCATCAATTCTTCAGTGCTCAGCTTTCTTTATAGTCCAACTCTCACACCCATACATGACTACTGGAAAAACCATCGCTTTGATTAGATGGACCTTTGTCAGCAAAGTAATGTCTCTGTTTTCTAATATGCTGTCTAGGTTGGTCATAACTTTTCTTCCAAGAAGCAAGTGTCTTTTAATTTCATAGCTGCTGTCACCATCTGCAATGATTTTGGAGCCCCCCCCCAAAATAAAGTCTGTCACTGTTTCCGTTGTTTCCCCAACTATTTGCCATGAAGTGATGGGACTGGATGCCGTGTTCTTCGTTTTTTGAATGTTGAGTTTTAAGACAGCTTTTTCACTCCCTTCTTTCACTTTCATCAAGAGGCTCTTTAGTTCTGTGTTACTGTTACCCAACAGCATTTTGTTACACAGAATACAGTTGGGGTAAGACAATGAACTGCATCGCCAGAGTGAACCAGTTTGCCTTGATCTTCATGAAGTCTTGACTATACTTCTAACCTTAATCATCTGTTCCCACATTGCCATTTGCAGGTGATGAGGGCAGGAAAAGGAGTGGGAATAGGTTTAAGGTAGTTATTTCAGGCAAAGGAATAATTCAGCTGAGATAGGGTGAAACTTTACAGTTCATTCTAAAGCGCTTAATTTTCACTTGTCCCTGATGCCTAGTTAGAACTCAGTTACTGTTGGTGGAAGGAATAGACTGTATCAAATATCTTATTGTTCTAAAACTTAAAAACATAATGGGCATAAGTAAGCATCTGTCCTTGAGAGATCTTACAGCAGTCACCTGTTCCTTGGTACTCAGTGGATTAAGTCAGATATAGAAGGTGTGGGTGGCATTACAGTGATGAGCAAATTCCCAAATCGCTTGCTCTCTGGAAGTGCACTGTTGAATATGGCAATTTCTTTTTAAAACACTGTCCAAGACATCCCTGTCAAATTTGATTTCTTAAAATCACTGCTTGACACAATGCTTTTACTTGGAAATATCACCAGACAGGTAATATTTAGGTTTACTAGTTACATTTTCTGGATGTGAAGTTGGGACAGGGAGTGGGAACAGAAAGGCAGGAAAGAAATGTCCTCAAAGTGGATGACATACAATTTATCATATTTTAAATTAAGTTTCAGAAACATGGTGCTGACATTTGGGTTGCCTTGCCACTAGACCTATTGGATAGGGGATTGAGTATTTTTCCTTTTAGGCTGAAATTATACTGTTTATTTGCCTACCAAATGTCTAGCACTGTGAATGCTTTCTTTTTAGGTAGGAAAGTTTTCTCACATCCTTGCCATTTTGCAAATATAGCTCAATTAAGTCAGCCAACAAATATTGCTTGAGCGGCCATAAAGTGCATAACACTGTGCATTTCATTATACATTGCAAGACTCATAAGCAGAAGCTGAAGCTGAGTTGAGGCTACAGGCTTACTAGACTGTTGTGCCTTCCTGGTGCAGTATCTTAAGTCCAGAGCCTTCTCTTTGTTCCTCCTTCTTCCTATGACATTGCCCCCTGGTGATTATACACCTCAAAAGTAGGGATTGGTCTTTAAGTAACCCTCAGGCTTCTCTCACATAGGAAACATAAATGTATCCATTAAATAAGTACATTGTTTTGAATGTTTAATTTTCCATAATACAATTAAAAATACTTATCGAATGTTCACTGTGTCCCAAGCACTGTGTTAGGTACTAGGTGCTGGTTAGAATTATCAGAAGAAAAAAAAATTATCAGAAGACATTTGGTGGGGAGAGATGGTCATTTTTATTGATTTAGTTTTAATGGACCTAAAGAAGGAGGTTATTTTCCCTATGATTGTAGCTCTATATTAAGGAGGGAGTCATGAAATAAAATAAGGAAAGGGAGTGCAAGTGTGAAAGTGGGCAAAAGGAGGAAGAAAATAGGGATCTCCATTTTTTTTTTCCTGGATGTGAAAAGTCTAATGAACCTTCTAACTCAGACTCCGGGACTACGTTTTTCCTCAATAAGAGAACTGAGGTTGAGTATTTGCAATGAGGGTGAATGAACCAACATACACTAAATAAATGGAGACTCAAGGGACCAAATTAGTGGAGAGTGCTGAGGCCTGAAGGCCTTGGAAAACATGGAGTATTTCTGTGTTGGCCAGGACATTTCTCCAACTGTGGAATATAACTCAGTCCCTGAGTTTTAGGTTTGTCTTTTTTCCTTTTGTGTTATACCTAAATTTACTCCTGCCTCCTGATAAAATTTGAGGGAGGAAAAAGCAATAGCATGAAAGGTGATAATAAAAGTCCCTAAAGAGACCACAATTAAAATTTTTGTGCCCTAAAGAGACCACAATTAAAAATTTTCACAACTGCTCCTAACTATTTAATGAGTTCATAGATATGTATGGAGAGAAAATGAAATTCTGTGTTTGGTGTGTTGGGGTAATGCCGAAAAGCATGGTCTCATGTCTTCATATACTTAATTCAGTTGATTTTCTAAATGAGTTCTACAAGCAGAGAAGACAAATTGAAATGAATGGAGACAAATATATATTTTTAAACAAAAGCTGAGACTAATAAACTATAGCATAGTGATTTTGTTCAATCAGATAAAAACATCCCAATTATAAAATGTAAATAAAATATAAATCTCTGTGTGCAGGGGGAAAATAGTACAGTTACTTAGAAACTGATGTACAAAATTTCATGACTGGTGGGAGTACTGCTAAAAACATTAATGTACTCTTCGTCAAATATATTGACAACCAAGTTTATTTTCCATATGTATGCATATATATTTATATATACTATAAATGTACATATATTTATAGGACTATACATTTAAACATATACATTTGTATATACATACATACATGAAATGCATATATATGAATATACATAGCATATGTTTATATATAATTATATAATTATATTTATATATTTATATATATATATAGGGGCTTCCCTTGTGGCTCAACTGGTAGAGAATCCGCCTGCAATGCGGGAGACCTGGGTTCAGTCCCTGAGTTGGGAAGATCCCTTGGAGAAGGGAAAGGCTACCCACTCCAGTATTCTGGCCTAGAGAATTCCATGGACTGTATAGTCCATGGGATTTCAAAGAGTTGGACACAACTGAGCGACTTTCACACACACACATGCTATATAGAATATTTTATATATATATGACATAGTGGTCAGATTCTCAGTAAATTCAGTGAAGGTGATTGAAGTATCAACAGTTCTTTCTTTTGTCATTGATCCTCTAACAGTTGGCCACTAGAAACTAGTTAACCAGGTCCTCACCACACTTCATGAAACAGATACTTTGGAAGATAGCATTTAGGCAGTTCTAACTCTTGAAAATAACAATGAACCCTAACTTGCTTTTAGGGCTTTTCAACATTCATGCCACATTTGTGTATCTGTAATTAAGGTAGTTTTGTGGGTGATGCAAAAGTAGCATTTAGAAATTAATGTGCCACTGTAGCTCTCTGGAGGTGACAAAGCAAAAGCTATTTAGTGACTCAGTTGTGTCCGACTCTTTAGTGACCCTATGGGGTCTACAGTCTATGGACTGTAGTCCTCCAGGGTCCTCTGTGCATGGGATTTCCCAGGCAAAAATACTGGAATGAGTTGCTATTTCCTTCTCCAGATGATCTTCCTGACCCAGGGATTGAACCCACATTGCTTGCATTGTAGGAGAATGCTGAGCTACCAGCAAAGCCCTCAAACTAAAAGTGGAAGCTCTCAAACTTTTACATTCCTGGGGCTACATTAAAAGCAGTCTCTTATAAAGAGGCCTGTGAGTAAAATAATACTAAAATATCAAAGAATGTCAGAATATTAAGTAGTTATTTAACCTGTACTCTTATTTTCTCTGCTCAGCTACACTCAGGAATTTGTATTCCTCCTCTACCAGAGCATGGAGAAAGAGAGGAACAATGAGGCATAAATTGTGTCTTTTCAATTGGAGAAATAATAACATTGAGGTGGTTTATGTGTAATTCATGCTGAAAAAATAATAAAGCTCCTTTTAGGTATGTTATTTGTAGACAGAGTTGCATTATCACTAGGAAAAGGAGTTTGGATTATTCAGGTTCCCCTAAGGGAAAAGAAGATTGATTATATTCTAAGTACTGCCACTAACGTTTTATATAAATCATTAACTCTGAAAAGAAACAAAAACACCACCTCAATCAAAAAGGGCACGTTTGAGAGTCCTTATAGAAGGACAGCTTTTCCTAACCCTGAAAAAAAATAAAATTAAAAAAAAATATTTGGTACACAAATTGAGTGAGTAAAAAAGATGGAGAATAAAATGTTAGTCAATTTAGAGATAGTGAGCTTGGTGTCCTAAAAATTGGTACCATTAAAAAAAGGTTACATTCACTGTGTTACATTGTGCCTAGTATTTAATTTACACTGTATTATTTATATCTCATAAGAGTGCTTTGAAGTAGGTACAATTGTTATCTTTAACCTCCCCCATCTCATAAAGAAGAAATTAAGGATCCAAAATTTGAGTTACTGAACAAAGCTAGTAAATTCAAAGCCAGCAGTCAACCCAAAATTTGCCTGGCCACTAAGTCTGTGTTCTTTACTATATTCTGTTCAGCTCAACAGGTACAAGCCAGAGTAAAAAGTAAAGTGGATCAGCCAATTGAAAAAAATATCTGCCCAAATATAAAAGTTTACAGGAAATTTGTGAGCTGAGGTCAGTAATGAAGATTATTTATGATACATCCCTCCAACATACCTGTTTGCATCATGATGGGCACTAAGGCATACTCTAGTCTGAGTGACTTAGTAGAATTCTGGAAGTAGACTGGGACAAGCAGATGGGATTTATAGGACACTTGAAGCTCGTGACTAAATCCCTACTCAAACCCTTAGAAGCCCTAGGAAGGCAAATAAGTGCTTGCTAATGCTTTACTCTCGTCCAGTGAGCAAGGCCAGAGGTATTTTGCTTCAGTTACTGCTCCTATTGGGAGCCTCAAGGAAGAGGGAGGCAGCAAATGATCATTTAAAATTAGTGTCTCCCAAAGATGAAACAGAACCTCAGGATCTCCTTTATGGATGATTGGTTTCTGATTGGTGGGGATTTTTTAAATAAAATAAATAAATAAATAAAAATTTATGTATTTTCTAATATATTAATTTCTAGGAATATTGATGAAATTATATATATGTATATATATGTGTGTATGTGTGTGTGTGTGTATGTGTGTATATATATATATATATATATATATATATATTTATGCTTCCCTGGTGGCTTAGTGATAAAGAATCCACCTGCAACACAGGAGCTGCAAGAAATAGAAGGGCATGGCAACCCACTCAAGTATTCTTGCCTGGAGAAACCCATGGACAGAGGAACTTGGCAGGCATGGCAACCCACTCAAGTATTCTTGCCTGGAGAAACCCATGGACAGAGGAACTTGGCAGGCATGGCAACCCACTCAAGTATTCTTGCCTGGAGAAACCCATGGACAGAGGAGCTTGGTAGGCTATAGTCCATAGGGTTTAAAAGTCAGACACAATTGAAGCGACTTAGGAGATATATATATATATATATATATATATATATATATATATATATATATATATATATATATAATTTGTTTCCTGCTCAAGAACACAACTTCTCCCAATCTGGCCTGGAATAAATTTCATGTAGTGGCTAAGTGGCTACAGCTTGGAAGGTTAGAGGCTGGCAGAGGAAGACAGTTGAACAGGTAGATGGAGTCAGATTTGGCATTGAGATGAGGTGAATACCAAGTGTACTGCTTAAGTAAAATTCTTACAATATCCCTTCAGATGGAGATGTGGGTTTCAATAGAACTTACAACTTGAGGCTTTCCTGGTGGTTGATTTCTACAAGAATTGTGCAGGCAGCCAATTCCTCCTTGTTCCTCCAAGTTCCACCTTGTCACAAAATAATGTGTTGTAATGACAGTGGAAAACCAGCTACGAAAGCTTGGAGTGGATGCCTAGGAATTCATTAGTCTTTAAAACTAGTTCACAGATTTCTTCAGGGGCAGAGACCAGGACATTTTCATTTTGGCTATACTTCCAGAGCACCTCGTAAAGTGCCTTGCAGATATTAGGCACAAAGAGCATCAGGGATATATGCCAAGCAAAAAATCCAATGTAAATGTCTCAGTATGTTTTCTATTGCCTACATTCATTTTCTCCTTTTATTATCATTGTTGTCATTCTACAAGTAGGTACTATGAGACAATTAGGTGTGTCCAGAAAATCTTTTTGAATCACCTTTATAATCTCTTTGAGACTAGCAGAATACCTTCTATACGTGGGTACTTGCCATGATTTTTTTGTGGGACTAAAAAGATGCATACAAAGTGACCCATTTTCAAATAACACGTTTTAATGGGGGCTCTCTGCAGATGTGCCTTGATGGAAAGGATTGTCTAATGACACCCTGTTAAGCCAGTGCTGGAGACAGGTTGGCCTTTAAAAATTATGCCACCTAAGTAACTTTCTACTCTGACTATACATATATTAAAAAAAAAAAGGTGACACTGTGTAGAGATAAATATTTCCAAAGGATGGAAATATTAACCTTACTTATTTTTTATTACTCTAGGCTGAATGAGTCATTTAGGAAGCCTGAAAGAGTATTTTTTTTCTTGGGGTACTGTAGTTTGCTGTAGTGTTTTTGGCACAGCCAAGTGTAAGGATGGTTTCAAGAGAGCCTCATACCTTCAGGAAGATGTCTAGAACATGTGCAAATATTTCCTGACTTGGAAGATTGGCAGCCATTAGAAAGAAAAACACATAAATAAGAGCTTACAAATGTCTTTGCTTCTCTCAGCCTTCTACCCATGCTTGCCAGTTGCTGTAATGGGGTTTTAAACTACCTTAAATTTTAGTGAGTTTCAAAAAATTACATGCCCCCAAAATATTAAACTCTAAAAATTTTAGTAATGTGGATTTTGCAAGGCCCTACACTGATATATGGGCTTTCCTGGTGGCTCAGTGGTAAAGAATCTGCCTTCCAATGCCGGAGACACGAGTTCAATCCCTGGATGGGGAAGATCTCCTGGAGAAGGAAATACAACCCACTCCAGTAGTTATGCCTGGGAAATCCCATGAACAGAGGAGCTTGGTGTGCTACAGTCCATAGGCTCACAAAAGAGTCGGACACAACTGAGTGAGCACACACACGCACACTGATATATGTGTATATGTATATATATACACATATACCTTTGTTGTTGGGTTATATTTCTAGTCCCTAGTCCCATGCCTTGGGAAGCTCCCATAAGTCAGGGACACCATACATATATGCTGAATTTATTCCTTTTTAACTTGAGCAACATATGGTACCAAATAAGAGGTAGTTGTATCCTCCCCTCAGTTGTACTCAGGGCAGAACTAACAAATGGGAATAGAAAGGTGCAAAGTAGTTTCAAAGAAGTGAAAAACAGAGTGGCGATATTTTTAGGGAGCAGAGTCTATGTTTACCCCAGCCAGCACAATGTGAAAATTGGTATGACTGATTTCTTCACCACCACCACCATTCCCCTCCAAAAATACACTGACAGAATTAGTTGACTGATTATTTAACAGAAATTACCAAAATGTTGTTGGCATCTAGTATGCATAACCTTACTAAAATTGAAAATAGATGTTTTACATTTTTTCCAAAATGGTGTTTAGAAGGGACTTCTCAGACAGATCTTGATGCTTGGACATCAAGGGACGTAAGTTGGAGAAGCATAACTTACTGTCAACCTACCTCCCTGAGGTCCTTCAGATAAGATGTTCCCATATGAGACCAGAACTTTCCAAATTAACCTCTCCCTGTTTCCTTTACTTTCTTGGATCTGGCAGTGGCATGAAAGGTGAGTTGGGTTGGGACAGGGTTTACATAAATAAATTAGAATATGACCAATTTATTTATAAAGGATAATTCATTTAAAGAAATAAATATCAAAGTAACCATTTACATGATTCCATTGAAATTGAATTGTAAAGCCTTCCTCACTCTCTACAAATCAAGAGAGTTTGTATTTTTTAAAAAAAGGCAAATGATCCGCCTTTCAACAATATTTGTAAATATAGTAATGTGCTCTCAACTCCTTTATACTTATTTCTTCTATATTTTCTGGTTTTCTTTATTCAAAGGTTATATTCCAGTGCCCTGGTGATCAGATAGGGGGCTGTGGGAAATGGAGAATAAAAATTAACATATACACAGTACTATATATAAAATATATAAAATCAACTAAAATATATAATCAACAGGGACCTGCTGTATAGCACAGGGAACTCAACTCAATACTCTGTAATAACCTACATGGGAAAAGAATCTGAAAAAGAATAGAAATATGTAGATGTATAACTAAATCACTTTGTTGTACGCCTGAAATAATATAGTAAATCAACTATACTCCAATATAAAATTTTTAAACATTATTAAAAATAGAAGGGTAAGACAGAACTTAGAATAAGGGCTGCCAGATTTTATGAATAAAAATATAGGATGCCCAGTTAAATTTGAACTTTGATAAGGAACAATTTTTTTTTTAGTGTCAATGTATCCCAAAAGTATATACTTATGCTAAAAATATTTATTTATTTGAAGGTCAAATTTTACTGGGCCTAACCTATAGTTTTATCTGCTAACCCTATCTAGAACAGCTTTTCCCTGGGTCACAGATTTACCACCCACCAACCCTGTGTTAAGAAATAAAAGAGAGATTGTCTTGCCCACCTGCTGTAGTATGGCAAAGAATGCCAGTTCAGCCTACCTAAGAAGCTGCCAAAGGTTGGATAGGAGTGGTCTTCTGGTCCCAAAACAGCTGCTAGTTCTCCCTGCTTCTTCTAGCAAATGTTGTTTGGTGCTGCCTTCAAGCTCCATAGCAAAGCTGCTTTGCTGGTTGCTGTAGGGGCTACAGAGTGCAAGTGTGTAATTTTCTCTTTACTGAGGGTCTGAGTAGAGGAAAGAAGAGATTTCTCTTTGACGTGCCGAGGAGAACATTTTGCCTGCTCAGTCCCCTGAGCTGGAAAAGAGAGTCAATATAACTTTTTTTTTTCCTTACTCTAAAAGTGGAAGGGCACCGGGCTGGTAACTTGATCAGTCACTCTCGAGTTTTATTGTGCCTAATATGGACCCAAGCACCTAGTGTTATTGCAGCCAATATCGGTCAGTGTTTGTTTTGTTTTTAGGTGAACAATCTTATGTTATTCTGTTTCACAGGCCAAGGTATTGCTGGCTCCAATTCAGAGTTGTTTCTTCATAGAAGGACCATTTGTGTTGTTTAGAGCCGCATTGCATCTGGTCCATTTCTTTTTAGAGTTGTGAGTTAAATCAAGGAGCCAAGATGGCGGAGGAGTAAATCATTTTGCCTGTGTAGTGAGAGGTTGACCTGAAAGAAGGATACATAGGGCATGACTGATTTACAGTGCAAAATAGAGAGAGATTGCCAGCAGAACTGTTTAAATCCAACCATCATATCTTGCTGTCCCTAATTCCCTCAGGATGGCCCAGAGAATGTTCTCAAGGACAACTGATACTTGCAAAGGAAGAATCTTTCTGTAGATCTTTTAAGATTCCAAAAGGGGCAGTGATATATGGGAAGTCTCTAGTTCATGTGGCATTGTTAATGATGCCCTCTCTGGATTTGCTGAGAGTTCACAGTAGACAGAGAAATAGAGCCTGAAGCAATGGCATCATCTCCCAGCTCTCTCAGTGACTTCATTTGTTGGAACTTCTGCCATCATCAACTTTTTCTAGTGCTTCAGGAAGATGTAGTTCCTAAATAGTAAGTGGGGAGTGCCATGCAGTGTAATGTATAGATATAGAGTAAAATCCATCTTGAACCCTAGCCCCAAACAGTTCAAGTTACCATTAAGTGCATAATGTATACCAGACACCATCCTATATTCCTTATAGACATTAACTGATTTGAGCTTTAGAGAAATCACATGAGGTAGATTTTATGAATCTTATTTTGCATGTGAAACTGAGGCATAGAGAAGTTAAATAACCTATCTAAAGTCATACAGTAAGTAGACAAGTCATGTTTGAAACCAGATCACTCTGGCCTGCAAAGCCCTCACTTTTAACTATGCTGTTGAAAACTACAAGAGAATTGGTAAGTACAAAAGTAACACCTTTCTACATGATGTAGTTGGATCAATGAGAACTTGGAAGGTGGTTCCACCAAGCCCTGAAGGAGTGTATAAGATGAGGTTCCAGTGACTCTAGTGTATACAGTTCTCCGTTTCAGGCATTATTGTTTTCCTCCATTCAATCTCAGAGAGACTTTCTAATAAAAACAGAGTCAATTAGAGAATAATCTTTTCAGTCAATTGACAAAGTCAAATTGCATGGTATATTTTATGGGGAATATTAGAAGCTACATGAGAAATTAATTAGCCATTCATGAAGTGCCTGTTCTGAATAGTAAATATTTAAGAAGGATTCAATTAAATTTTATCACTGAGAACTGGCTTTTATTTTTAAGGATAAATTTTATGTAAAATCTTTCAATAGCAAAGTATCTGGTGCACAATATAGATTTTGGAATCAACCAGAACAGAGACATTCTATCAATATTGTGCTATACCATTTCAAGAGGAAAAGCTCTTCGCTCAAAAAAAAAAAAAAAAAATCTAGACAGTAGACACATATTCCTTAAAAGGAGTACTCTTTAAAAGGAGTACACATACTCCTTTGATGAGAGCCCTGGTCAGAAAGGTTTCAGTATAGGTTCATAGAATAGATTCTAAGTAGTCAGCTAAAAATTCATGTAGGGGCTTATTTTGACACAAGCTTGAAGTATGCAGCTTCTATCCTTGGATAATCAAGTCTGTCTACTCCCCTGCCATGCCACAGTGGGAGCATGTGTTTTCATGTCACACAGATCTGAATTTAACTCCATGAGGTGAGTGACCAGGAGGTGGGTCACTTATCATCTCTAAGCTGCAGTTTCACAAAAATAATGGGGATAATAAACCCATTATGCAGTGCATCTGCTATTATCCCCAGGAAAGAATAGGCAAAAAGCCTTTCATCAAGACTGAAAGCTTTATAAAAATGGTATCATCACTGAGAATGCAGAAGTTAATGGAGGAATGCCTTTCTCATATAAAAGTTATTTTAATATTCTCTGGTTAGAAAGCAGAGGCAAGTGGGGAAGAATCAAACCTAACTGCAGGGACAGAGCTGGAAGGACTCCCTAGAGATCAGATTATTTACAGATGACAAAACTCAAGCCCTGAGAGGAGATGTGACTTGCTTAAGGTCAAATATCTAATGTGTAAAGCCTTGCTTTATTTTAGAAATACCATGTTCTATCCCTTGCTAACTTGTACTCAGTTGTTCAAGGCTTCTCAAATATTAGTTAATGCTCTAAGTCCCAGATGGTCATCCCCTGAGTATGCTACTTCTTCATAGGGAGCTGAGATGAAATGTCTCATTTTCTCTCATAGCAGATTATGACTAAAACTGTGATAATTCCACATTTTTAGTTATAACTCTTGTCCTATTATACCAGTGAAACTATAGTTTTTGAAATCAGAATGATTATTCAAATGTTCAAATGTATTCCTTCATACTCTTCTGAGTGACAGCTAGGAGTAAAGGATATTATTCAATTTACATTAAGGAGGCCCTTTGGTGTTTATCAAAATGCAAGGATAAAAAATATTTTTTAAATCAGGCTTTAGTTACTTAAGCCTCTGAAAAATGAATCCTCTACTCACACTAGCCCCACATTACATTTCTTTGTCTTGACGGGTTCTTTTATTTATTTTTTATATCCCCTCTTATTTTTTCTTTAGTTACTGACAATTCAAAGTGTGGTAAATAACCTTGACTGCTACAAGTCTCTTTAATTTTTATGGACAGAATCTGGAGGAATATAAAAGTAACTTATTAGTTGACTTTCCAGAGTCAATTTGCACCATGTTTATCTCCATATGGTTTGTATTATTATGTAAAATTTTGAGTAGTTTGTCCCAGATACATTTGATGGCAGTGAACACTTGAAAGCAGTGAATTCAAGTGAAGTCCTGGCCTGCCTCATCTTTAAAATGTCTCTGTGCTATTCCTTATGGCCCTGTAGCCAGTTGAATAACCACTGATAATAAATAATAGGGGTGAGAGGCAATGAGGGAAAGGGAATGAATGATTTCATGGATTTGTGTCACATTATTTCAAAAGCAATCCATAATTTGACATGAATTGAGAAATTCTGTTTAAGCAGCATTGTGAGCAAAGACAATATCAGGCCTGGGTTTGATGCCTTCTGATGGAGCAGAATGCCCTGACTTCTGTATTTCCATGGTTCTTAAGCAGTAGTGCATATTAAAATCCTTGTGAGGAATCACTTAAAAATGTGAATGTTCAAGACCCACTCTAAGAGATTCTGATTGGGAACCACTGCCTAGAGGAACTTGAGATTCTATGCGTAAACTAGAAATCTCAAGAGAGGGTTTATTATTTTTTTTCATAAGTATAAAAAATTAAGCATATGTGCTAGGAGGGCAAAGATTTAACTCAGTATGGTACGAGTTTCAGGAAAGCTATCCCAAACCAAATATATATCCCAAAGACAAACCTACCACATTCCTTGAAATCACCATTATTAAAAAGTCATTTCTTTAGACATCTTACCAGAAATGACCTGTGTACACACATATTCTAAATTAAGTAATGCATTAAACTACTAATTAACACTTTAGCGCAGATGAGATTAGCTCTCACCCTAATCCCAAGGGAAATGAGGCACAAGGCAGGTAAATTATTTCTGATGTCTGTGAGAGAGGGGAGAGGGAAAGTTTTGTAACATGGGGAGTTGTTCCCAAGGAAAGCAAAGCCAGATGTAGCACCTGTGTAAGAGAAAGCCTTAGAGCCACGTGGGAGGAGTCAGTGAATGGAGGGGGCTGGGGATGTTGGCAAAATACACTTTGCCAGAGGTTATCCATTTGCCCTTAATGGAGGGAGCCTGTTTCTCTCACTCTCACAAGCTCAAGTCTTCTTTGCTTAGAATGACCCTCCACTGACCCTTATTTAATGCAAAGGGTTCATTTAAATGCAAAGCCAGGAAAGGAGAAAGACTGGAGGGACTTAACCCTACCATTTAGCTTACATAGTATTTAACAGCTGGCTGATTTGGCCTGTTCAGTGAAGAGAAACACACACACACAGAGGCATGCATGCACACAGGCACACGCAGATGCATATTCGAAGCAACTTTAAGTTTGTCAGTTCAGGGAAATTAGTTAAACTACGTTAGATCAATGGAAAAACAACTTTCTCAATCATTTTGAAATGCCATTTTCTTCTTGCTCATATGAACCGCAGTCAGAGTTGTGGGTCCTACTACGTCCTCTGGCATAGAGGAGAACTGACTTGGGTGAAAAACCTTTCAGAAGACGTGTCAGAACCTTTTAGTATGCTAAAAATGCAAGCACAGGGGTCCTGGCTGAAGGCTAGATAGAAAGGATGGGGAAAATGGTCATGCAGATTTGACTGTTTTAAGTTGAATAAAAAAATAGTGAATTGGTGAAAGTTCTGGCTTGATTAAAAAGCAGTTCAGGCACATTGGTAATCTTGAATTCTACTATGATTTTATCTTTCTTTCCAGATACCAGTAAAGCCCATTTGTCCAGATGTCCTGAGCAGCATATAGTTAAAAGACTATGTTCCCTTAAAAATGTGGTTTTGATTCATCTGCTCTTGGATCATCCCTTTGCTCTTTGGTCAGATGACTTGAGACTTGGACTTTTTATTATTTTTTTTTCTTTTTAATATTTGGCCATGTAAAAGAGGGATTAAAGCACATATCAAATCTAAGCAGCAGGATTTAAACCAAGCCAAACACATGAACTCTTTTTTACTTCCCCTGCTCCCAAGTTAGCATCTATTCCCTAAAGCAGCACCAATGTTTTTAATTAAGGAAGCCAGCTGAAGTGGCATGATTGGGGACCACTTTCTAAAGAGGAGCCCAGAATCTGGTCCTAAAGTCTTGGCAGATCATATAGTGGAATTAAAATCTAGTCAATATGGATTTACTGGAAATATGCTCAACTGCTCCAAACCCTCAAGACCTTAACAGTCTTAGTAGCAAAGGAAGGTGGGATATAGTGTTTAAAATAATTTTTTGAATACCCTGTTACACCCTGATATTCACATCTATCAGTTGAGTAATGAAATTTTTTTTATTTTCCTCCTCTGGTTTACCAATTTCTTCCTGTAAGGTTCAGTGCAGTGTCTCAATGGTCCTTGGAATGACTCTTTAGTTGTTTTTTTTTATTTTATTTTTATGACATTTTAGAGCAGTTAATGCACTGATTCTACCCTTATACATGTTACGTGTATACACATGTTAATACCCTTATACAGTGGTTCCTAAAGTTTGGCATCTGGACTGGAAGCATTATTATCACTCAGGAACTTGTTAGAGGTACAAATTCTTGGTTGCCACAGACCATGAAGGTGCTCTTTTGTCCCTCTATGGCACATGCTATGATATATATCCCCATGTCAGGCACATGCATATATATAGGTTATCCTTCAGATTAGGTTCTCAGAGGATATAGGCTTGAGAAAGGTAATTAAGACTCTCTTCCACAGTAAAAATAAACTATAAACTATGAAAGCATGTCCTTGGGCATTGATAAAAGGAAATCTCCTGACTCCTCTACTCCCACACCACAAATCCCTAAAAGTTTAGAAATACATGTAGCCCTGGTTTTGATTATAGAATTAGTTACTTTTCCTTGCTTTGGGCATATGTATCCTGTTAGTGAATTGGAAACTTAAGCAATTTGTTCCTTACATCTTAATACACAGTCGAGTAGCATCTGTGGGCTGTCTTCGCAAAGTTCTTTCTTGGCAAGTCAGGTGTGGCAGCTTAGTGCCATGGTTTGGAGTACTATAACAGCATACTGCAGTAAATTTTCCTGTGATGATGGGCTAGAATTCACTAAATGTTTCTGCAGAACTTTCAGATCTGGAAACCTGGGCAAGATTCCTCAGAAAGGGCAGAAGTTAAGGATGGTAATGGAGAGAGCTGTATGATCCCCTCTCCTGGTAAGATTTATAGAATGAGCTACTTTGAAGGTGATTTTAGGACTTTTTTTTGTTTTGTTTTGCCACCAAAAGATTGTTCTATCCCAGCCTACTTAGTCAATCAATTTAATAATAAAAAAGAAACATTGTCAAACCAGTTGTTTGACCAAATTAATTCCTGATTAACTGTATGGCTGGCTATTTCATTCAAGACATAATAACCTCAAGACACAGCCTAAGTTTGGTACATTCCCAGAAATAAACTGAGGAAACACTAACATCTGCAAGCTACATGAATATAATTTTATATTTCATTAATGGGCTTCCCATGAAACTTAATCATTTGAGTCACAGGAAGCACCAAACCTTTTATGGTCAAGTACACTTCACCTGTGTTTGTTTTAACCTGCACCCAAGTTTACTAAACCCGGGTTCACTATGGTCTTGTACATAACATCCTAAGTGCACATGTCAGATGATAAATGTTCTTCTGCTCTCTCTGAGGTTGCGTTTCAGTATGCACAAGGGAATTCTCAGTTGTATCAGCTGTCTTCAGTCTTATTTTAAATAAATAAAACGTGGATTGCCTTCGGGAGCTGCTTAAGGTATTGCAGAAAGCATGTACTTTGAAGTCACTCGGACCTGGGTTTTAACCATAACTCTGCCACTTTCTGTGTGATCTTAGGAAAATTCCTTAACCTATCTGAGCCTCCTCATCTGTAAAATTAAGGATTATTATACTTACTTTACAGGATACAGTGCCTGATACTTAAAAAGTACTCAGTAAAGGTTAGTTACCACCATTCAGGACAAACGAGTCTACAAAACTAATCTTAATTAAGAGATATACACTGAGATGTCCTAGTGACCTGAAGGGAATATACCGTTTGTCTTCCTGACAGAATCATTCATGAACTGTGCACATTTTAATATATAAGCTATTGCACAGAGGGGAAAAGAAGAAGAAAGGGATTGAGGTTGGCACTGCTGTGCTTTGATTCAGTAACAAGGGTAAAAGATGAGTTTTGATTCCGTGGAAGAAGCAATATCAAATGGTAAAATGGAAGCACGGAATTCTCTGGAAAGAAGGAAAACCTAGAATTAGGGGAAGGGGGGAAAGTAATATCTTCATAATTGAATTAGGAGAAAATTCAGAAATAATTGTAATGCAGTGTTTATTGTAGTAAGTACTATAAAGGGAGCTATGAATGAGTGGGGGGTTGTGGGAGAGAAGGAAAAGACACTGAAAGTATTCTCATTGAGACTGTTGAAGGTGGGTCGAGTTTCTGGAAGCTTTCTCCTGAAGCCCCCTCACCTCCTCTAACTGAAAGACAAGTCTGCATTTGCAGCATACATAATTGTCTCCTCTGGTGACTGTCTCCTAAATTATGATCTTTATCTTATAAAACAAAAGAATGAAAGGAAAATTATTGGCAGTAGAGACCTTTAGATATTCATGCCTCACTTTTTATTGAGACAGTAATATTTTTTAATTGTGTTCTGATTCTGACAGAAGATAATATGAAATCCTGCTAAACCATGTTTTTTTGTGGAAGATAAAATGTATAATTAAGATATTAACTCAGGTCTCATATCTTTCTTCATGCCTCATTTTTTAACACCTCTGTAATGTACCTAACACTAAGGGAACAACAAATTTAATAAAAAAACTAAAGCATATTAGTATGAATAGTCATTCTATAACAGTCAATCAGCAGTCATTATTGCTTTTGATTATAGCCATTTGATTCATGAAAATAATTACTGTTTTTTTTTTTTTTACCATTTTTCTTCAAGTTTCATGTTTATCAACCGCACTCAAAAGGATAATTTGGGATAGTAACTTTTTTGTTGCTTCTATTGATCTATCTCCTGTAATCATTCCACCTTTAAAAAGGACTCTCTGGGGACAGCCTTGAATTTATATCTTAGGAGATATAGCTAGTTATTTTATGTTGATACATTAATAGTTGCTTACAAAATATTGAAAATCAATAAATTTATGAGGAAACTTTGCTGAGAAGATAACCTAGGTATCTAACAACTCTGCTCGAATTCTAGTTCTTAAAGGAATTCCAAATTCTATGACTCTGTTTATTTTCCATTTTTGCCATTTGATCTTCGATGGTATGTAAACAATCTGTAATAAAGTAACACTAATGCTCCTGGAATGCCATGAGAAATCCCATTGTAGTCCACTGTGTTACAGGGTTAGTGCTCATGTACATAAGATGCTAAACATCTGGATGTTTGATACAGCATCACATCAATATTGCCTATCTGCGTGCTCCTTATTTAAGACTCTTCATGGATGCAACAGCAGTAGAAGACAACATCAGTGCTTATTATGCTTGTAGGCAAATTGCAAGTAGAGAAAAATGATATAACAAACTAAGGATACTACCACCACAGGGTCACTGATTATTTAGGGACAGAAATAGGTACCTCAGGATAAAAGGGCCAGGTTTTCTTAGCTACATGTGTGCATGCTAATTCGCTTCAGTTGTGTCCAACTCTTTGCAACCCTATGGACTGTAGCCTGCCAGGGTCCTCTGTCCATGGGGATTTTCCAGGCAAGAATACTGGAGTGAGTTGCCATGACCTCCTCCAGGGGATCTTTCAGACCCAGGATCGAACCCAGGTCTCATGTCTCCTGCATTGGTGGGTGGTTTCTTTACCACTAGCTCTACCTGGGAAGCCCTTCTTAGCTACAGCAGTATCTAAACTATCCCTGCATGTGAAGCTGTTTCAAATAGATGCTGAATCAAGTAAGTTTGATCAGTAAGTGGGTTGTTGGGTTCAGTTAAGAAAATTATATGACTCAACAAATAGTGAAAGCAGTAGTGTACAATCATTCAAAACATAGGATCTGGATTTTTGAATTTGTGTCTTGGCTCTGCCACTTAAGTACCTATGTGATTTTGGGCATGTGACCTCTTAATTTTCTCATCTGCACAGTGGGTATAATACTACTACTTATCCCAGAAGGTAGTAGTAAATTAATTGAGTTTATGTATGTAACAATTGTTAGAACAGAACCTGGTACATAGAAAGCCATCTAAAATTTTATCATTGTCATTAGTTATTTGAGTCTAATGGTTCTTTGTCCTGCAGTAGTAGTGAAACAATAACCATCATACTGAAGGAATTGAGATTGATTTATTTCCTTTTAAAGCAATCCTTATTTTTTATTGCTCTAATCTACTACTAAGAAAATAGTACTGCTTTGTAATCTTTGATAGAATCACACTCCTCATAAAATATGGGCTATCAGTTAAGAAGCAAAAGGTTGGTACTGATTCAGATTCCTTATTACTCTTTTTAGCCAGTTACCAAGCAACTAGATGTAAATAATTTATAAATTAAACCTTGACTTTTTCAGATAATTTGAGGTAATATATAATATTAATATGCATTTGTTAAGATCAAGGTGAGAGATCAGAAACCAATTTGGAAAAAAATAAAGATAATTATCCTGGTAATCTAACATAAGATAATGCATACAGATGAATAATAAAGATCTAAATTTCTGGACATAGGAGGCACAAAGGGGGGAAAAATCCTTATGGCATTTATATCAATTTGTTGGAAAACTATATTTTTTAAAAGAAATAAAACTAATTTTTCTTAAAGTCCTTTGTTGATTGGTTAAATCCAACCTAAGGGAGCATTAATTTATTGGGGTTTTTTTACATAAATAACTTGTAGGACAAGGAGGAAAATAACAAGCATAAAAAGCTATTTCCAGGCATTTGCTGGCAAGCGAGCACAAATTCCCCAGAGTTTTACAAATCTTCTGTCCATATCAACCTTCAAGACTGACTGTCTGCAAAATATATTAAGCAAAATTTCCTTTGCCATCTCACCTTCCTCTTTTGTTGTTCCTTCCTTCCCTCTTGCCTTCCTCCCTTCCTCCCTTCCTTCCTCCCTCCCATTTGGTAGAATTCCTCCCAGGCTTGTCACCTGAGGAACCCTACTTGATCGAGTAAACTGGTCTATATCTCCTGCCTTTTCTCTTTTTACTTAATAAGGCAGCAAATTGACCCTGGCATTTTAGAAAGCTTTTCAGCAAAAGTGGAACCAAACACGTTTTTGATTACCTCACAGTTAAGCTAAACATTTAGTCAAACAGAACTTTCCAGTAACTGCTAAGTTCATTACCAGCACTGTCAATATATTAATAGTAAGAATAAAGTGCTCCCCACAAGGGAATTTTCCAGGATAGTGAGACTATTCTATATCTTGATTGTGATAATAGTTACATGACTGTGTTTGTCAAAACACATAGAAATATACTCCAAAACAGGTAAAGTTTACTAATATAAATTATACCTTGATAAACCCGACCTCCCAAAATGTGCTCCATCTCTAATTTTGTTTTGCTTCTTGAAATTTGAAAGGGAGGGATTTAAAAGATATGTGGCTGGATGAATGGATAGATTTCCAAAATGCTATAGAGATAAAATTATGTAGCTATAGAAGAGCATTGAGACTGAAACCCCAGAGGCATTATTTCAGGCTCAGTCACACCACTGGCTACACCCCTCCTCCAAGTGACACCACTGTTTACTTACACTTTCTGAAGGTTGTTTATGCCTCTTATAAGTTTGAGAGGTTGGACTAGAACCTCATTAAGTTCAGGCAGTTCTCTGTTGAGGTGACCTGATTTGGGGGGGATGGTGGGAGGAGGAGTTAGGAGATTTGTTTAAGTGTCAGAAAGTAAATCATCTGTCACAGAAACAGGTGGAATGGATAATGTCATGTGAAATTTGAGAAACATCTGTTAGCCTATAGCAGTGTCTGGGTCAAGATGGAGCCACCTGGGTCGAAGTGATGTATTAATATCGGGTTGCCGAAATCAGAATCTGGTTGACTCAAGACATTTTGGTCAGTGTGAAAAAAAGACTATTATCAGTTTAATAGTTTTTAGGATTGTTTTCACTTTCATTGGGAATTTTTTTTTTTTTTTGAGCTAGTGGCAGAAGAGGGGAAAGTGAATTAATGAACAGTTATTTTCAGTGTAAGAGAATTATACTCATCTTAGAAGAGTAAAGATTGCCTCTAAGAGGAGTGGGTATTATTTTAAGAATGTTTTACTGTCTTGCTTTCCTGTGATTGCTCGCTCAAAAAGACCTCTTTCAGTTAGAGAAATGAGAAAAACCTGTATCATTGATTGTATCAGTATTAAATGTGAAAGAGCAATACATTGAGCAGTATTGATATATGCTTTTAATATAACCTGATTATGTTTAGGAGGCATGATTTCTATTTCCAGGCACAAATAGATCCGTTAAAATAATAAACTTGATAAGATGATGATTTTGAAAAAGGCCAGGGCAAACTATGTTCTCTGGTTGAACTTGGTTATCTTCAACCTATAAAGAGCATCTATAAATGAAACCTGCCGGATAAGATTCTCTAGTGATAAATTAGAGTATTTTTATGTCAGTGACTTTTCAAACAATTATATATAGCCAGCATCAGCATGATTTTAGCTACTCATAACCCAGCAAGGGTGTGGTTAAGATAAAATGTGGCTTGAACTTAGAGAACAGCAGCAACTGAGAAGTCTTTATATATCTCAGAAACACACTGGAATGTGTTCCTCAACAGAGTGCATGAAAGTCAGGCTTCAATTAATTGTAAAATACTTAAAAACATATAATATAGATATCCCCAGTGAGAAGTAACTGCTTTATAGTGTTCACTTAATAACAACATGCACAAGGAGAATTCTTCACACTAGCTTACTTGATGTTTCCATAATCATATGTGTAATAGTGCGAGGGTACAGAAATCTTCTGAGGGGATAAGTGGGTAGCTGAGTTGCCCTTGCTACACAGAAAGCTTGGAAAGAATAACAAACCTGGTTAATGGTCATTTTTAATAGCCTAGTTGACCCTGAACTTCTTGAAGGTGAAGTCCTTGACTTAATTTGTTTTTAAAGCTCAAGCCCAGCACCTTGCATTGAATGAATTCGTTCTCTTTGGTTTCTTTCTTTCTTTCTTTTTTTTTTGGGGGGGTGCTTTCTTTGTGTCAGGAACTGTGCTACTTCTTCTATGTATGTTATTTCTTTTGATCTCCAAAACATTCCTGTGGGAAAGATATCATCATTCCAGCTTCACAGATGAGGAAACTGAGATTCAGAGTGGTCAAGTAGCTTGCCTAATAATTGGTCACATAATTATGTTATGGTAAACATCTGAGATTCAAAGACCAACGTACTCTATCATACCAGAGCTTGCTTCACTGTCCAACGAGATTAAACATATACGTGTGTGTACTCTAATATATTAGTGATTACTATTATTAAGCTGTTTCTTTTGACAAATTATTCTGTTAAGACTAGAGGAGATTCAAGGGACTTCACTGGTGGTCCAGTGGCTAAGACTACACGCTCCCAATGCAGGGGGCCTGGGTTCAATCCCTCATCAGGGAACTAGATCCCACATACTACAACTAGGGAGTTCATATGCTACAATTAAAAGATCACACATGCTGCAACTAAGACCTAGCACAGCCAAATAAAGAGTAGAGGAGATTCATGCTTAATGTTCCCACTGTCATTATTTAACTTTCATTTTTAAATAACAGCTTTATTGAGGTAAAGTTAACATAATTTTCACCTCTTAAAAGTATGTAATTCAGTGTTTTTTTTTTTTTTTTGTATATTCACCAATTGGTACAACCATGACTTTTATCTGATTTCACAATCTTTTCATCACCCACAAAAGAAACCCTGTACCCATTATGCAATTATTCCTTATTCCCTGTTTTCTCAGCCACTGGCAGTCACTAATATACTGTCTCAAAACATTTGTATATTCTAGAAATTTAACATAAATAGAATCCTACAATATGTGACCCTTTGTGACCAGATAACTTTCACTTAGCATACTATTTTCAGGGTTCATTATGTTATAGTGTGAATTAGTGCATCATTCTTTTTAAATAGCTGAATAATATTTTATTGTATGAATATAGCACACTTTATCCATTCTTCAGTTTTTATGGAGACTTGGGATGTTTCAACGTTTTTGACTATTATGATAATGTTGCTATGATGATTCATGTACAAGTTTTTGCATGGTTGTATGCCTTCTATCCTATTGGGTATACACCTTGGGATGGAATTGCTGAATCACATGATAAGAATGTGACTTTTTGAAGACCCATAAGAGTTTTCCACAATGCCTGGACCATTTTACATTCTCACTGAAAGTATATGAAATTTCTGACTTTTTCTATTCTCACCAACACTCTTTTTCATTAAAAAATTATAACCTTCCTTGTGGCTATAATATGGAGTGCTATATGGAGTGGTATCTCATTGTGGCTTTGATTTGCATTACCATAATAACTATTGGACTTCTCTGGTAGCTCAGATGGTAAAGTGTCTGCCTACAATGCAGAAGACCTGGGTTCAGTCCCTCGGTCGGGAAGATCCTCTGGAGAAGGAAATGGCAACCCACTCCAGTATTCTTGCCTGGAAAATCCCATGGACAGAGGAGCGTGGTAGGCTACAGTCCATGGGGTTGCAAAGAGTCAGATACGACTGAGCGACATCACAATAACTATTGGTGTTGAATATATTTTAATGTACTTATTGACTGCTTGTGCTTCTTCCTTGGGTAAATGTCTACTCAAATCTTTTGCTAATTTAAGTCCCTAATCAGGTATATGATTTGCAAATATTTTCTCCCATTCTTTGGGTTTTCTTTTCAATTTTCATGAAATCCAATTTATTTGTATTTTCTTTAGTTATTCTATGAAACCATTACCAGATTCATTGTCCCAAAGATTTACTCCCATGTTTTCTTCTAAGGGTTTTTTAGTTTTGACTCTTATATGTAGGTAACTGATCCATTTCAAGTTAATTTTTGTGTATAGTATAAGGGAAGGGCACAACTTTATTCATTTGCAGGTTATCCAAATACCATTTGTTGAAGAAAACTTATTCTCCACAAATGTCTTAACACTCTTGTCAACATCCATTTGATCATAAATGTAGATGTGAGTTTATTTAATTTGTTTTAATATTAATATATTATCAATTTTATGATGTCTGATATGAATTTAATTTAGGTATTTGAGCTTCACACAAAAAAGTCATAAGATACAAACTTACTTACTTTAAAGTAGTTATTAAAAGAATTTTGTCATCAAGGAAGAAAAAGTGAATGATTTCTAATTTTGAAAATAATTATATTTGGGTCTTTGTTATAGTAAATTATTCTCTACTGTAGTTTTGCCTTAACTGTGAAATGGATTACCTAAGAGCTAGTTTTGAATACAGATATATATATATTATTGACTGCCTTCTAGTCATTATTGACTGCCTTCTAGTAAATACAAAGAGAACATTTACTGGTTAGCCACTAAAATTACAAAGGTGATAAAAAAAAAAACAGCCAGATAATTATCCTATACAAATGAAATATAATCACAAGACACTAAATATGTCAGAATAAAAGGAAACTTGTTACACATCTCCAAAATGAAGAAATATATTTTATAGTTTCCAAATTGCTTTCCTTAGAACTTTCTTTGGCTGAGATTATTCATAGATTTATTTTAGAGAATAACAATGGATGACGGAATATTTTGGTATTATGATATGGATCATTTGCTGTACAAGCAAACTATACAGAGAAAAAGTTAGTTTTTTTAAAATGAGTCTGTTTCTGGCTATAGCTTTCCTAAGTCAGCATTTATGATGGATACAGTTAGTGGCAGATGCTAAAACCAGGGTAGAGGAGCTTGTGCTTTTTGTGCTTTTAATGTATTGCAGCAAATTGATTAAGTTTGTTTCCAGTGGCAATACATTTGTGTGAGAGAGGCCCTACATAGTACTAAACAAATTCATACTTTACCTGTCCTTAAACCTTCTAAATAGTTAGTGACTGATTTGAGAATTAAGAATTGTAATCACTAAAAAATTAGAAAGTAGCAGGAGAGTTTATATTCCATTTATCCTACATGATAGACCTGTAAAAAACAAAAGCAATAATGTATAAATGGAAGACAAGGAATAATAGTTAAGCTATGGGATGGTATGATACATGATTTTTATGAAACCTTAGTCCACTCTTGTGTGCTACATTGGTGATGTTTCCTGAAAGGCAAGAAGGAAGGTCACTATGAAAACACTAGGAATAATTCAAAGGATCCTGGAGTCACAAAAGGTAAGAAAGCAGTGTATTATTGAATACTATTAATATCAGGGAATAGTTAGTTTTGTTCCAACACTAACACTCTCCATTTAGACTGGCCATACTTCAAACTTTCAAGATAGTTACACACACACACACAGTTTTTAAAAGGCTCTGTGAGAAACAAGTAACGCATTCCCATTTGTTATCCTTATAATTGTCAAAGAATTCTTGCTGCTGTTTAGTCAAAATCTTTCCTGCTTTAATTAAAGCCTATTTCCTTTTTATCACTTTTCTGTAGTCACAGGATATGTGTGTGTGTGTGTGTGTGTGTCTGTATTTGAAGACAGTCTTCCAGCTTACCATTGAAACTTTTCTGTCAGCTTTACAACCTTAATACCTCTAAACTTTCCTGGAAAGATTCAGTTACCTTCACATCGGTGATTTCTGTTATTCTTTCTAAAAGAGTATCCTCCTTAAAAAATGATAATGCTCAAATTGGCTTAAGTAGAGTCTCTTTGTGGAAGTGGGGGGGGTCTATACTTTTTGTACCTTTTCAAATGAAAAAGGGAGCCTAATAATCTAAGAATTCTATTTAGAAGAGTTTCATTTCTCATCTTGACATTCTCAAACTGTTGTTTCTCACCAAAACATCTCTCAAAAGCTTCTGCTGCCATTGGAGTCAATTTGGTCATTAATGCAGGAGGAAAATGTGTTTAAACCAAATTGAGTCATTTTTTTGCAAAAGGATGATCTTCTAAGCTTTCCTTTTATCTATGGTCATTCAGTGTCATGCATAGCAATATAAAGTGGTAATTTGAACGGAAAGTTTTAAAAAGGGGTTTTGAAAGTTTTTCTCTGTTATTATAACTATATTTAGAATGTATACTGCAAGGACATGCTGAGTTTATATATCTGAAGTTGCAGTGCATGGAGTTATAAATCCCTATAGGAAAGATCCCATAGTTCTCAGCTCTGCTTAATTTCAAAAATCAAATTGGGACACAGACAAAAGACAGATATTTAGTCTGTAATATTATATAGTACATCTCATTACCTTGTAAGTATAGGGGAGATCCTAAAATATCTATGGGCCACTGCCCAGTTATACTTATTCAATGTTGCAAATTTATTCACCCTAAAAAAAAATCTCTCCATATTGTTTGAGCTGAAAGTTTCTGAAAACCTTTAAAGTTAAAAGGAATGAAATAAGTATTAGTTGAAAAACTCTGAAACCATCAAATGTCCCAGGTAGAGGAATATATCTGATTTTTATAGAAAATTATCATTTATTTTAACTGGTGGCAAATGTACCAAACCATCCAAATTTTAATGGATATATATCTATTAAGTGAAACACATATGCACATGCACCCATATGTATGTGTTCTCAATACCTAAATAATCTTATTGATATAATTTGGTAGTTAAACCTATCAGGGTAGGAAAAGTAGTTTCCATTTGACTTTCTATAAGGCAAGACTTGTTTGAAAGTGAAAGTTGCTCAGTCGTGTCTGACTCTTTGTGACCCCATGGGCTATACAGTCCATGGAATTCTCTAGGCCAAAATGCTAAGGTGGGTAGCCTTTCCCTGCTCCAGGGGATCTTCCCAACCCAGGGATCAAACCAAGGTCTCCTGCATTGCAGGCAGATTCTTTACCAGCTGAGCCACAAGGGAAGCCCAAGAACACTGGAGTGGGTAGCCTATCCCTTCTCCAGGGGATCTTCCCAACCCAGGAATCAAGTTGGGGGCTCCTGCATTGCAGGTGAATTCTTTACCAACTGAACTATCAGGGAAGACTTGGTTAGGGCAGAGTTAATTTGGGAGAATAAACCTAGCTCATTTAGAGTGTCTGAATTTTGTTGTGAGACTAGTAAACTTTACAGACACTAAGCAGAAAGGACTAGTAAAATGAATTGCTTTGGGTGCACACTTTGCCCACTCTCATAAAGTCAGTCTTTCTCATCCTCTTCCCTCTTTTCCTTACCCTCCCCTCCTCTTCCTCCTGCTTCAGAGGAGTCTTTCTCCTTCTGCACCTCTTTCTCTTCCTTCTTTCATCTTCTTCCTCCCCTCTTCCTCCTCCTCCCCCTCTCCTTCCCCCTTTCCTCCTCCTCCTGCTGCTGCTTCTCTCCTTCCTTCCTTCCTTCCTTCCTTCCCTTCCTCCCCTTCCTTGCTTCTCCCAGTCTCCAACTTCACCCAGTCAAAGTAGATTGGTCTACTCCATTCTACTACACAGCTCTTAACTTCAGGGTCATTTTCAGGAATGTTTTCCCCCTTCATGATTGCCTCTGATGTTTGTTTTAATTTGTGAATGTCCCCTGAACTTCAGTGTTGTTGCACTCCTTAACAGCTGCTGAAGCATATTACAAGGATTCCATTTCAGCCAGACAATTATAAAACAAACTCACTATTTTTCTAAGCTTATGCCTAGACTGGTAGGTTGGGGAGGATAGGAGGAGAGGTAGTGGAAGATAGCAATTTATTCCTTGGAGGGAACTTTCAGTTTTCACAAGTACAGTATCCTCCCTGAGGGGGCCCCTGAGTTCACATTTTTTCAGGTACTGCCCCACAAAGATAAGGAATTTTCTGACTTCTCATAGTTCACAGTCGAATAAATTGTAGTATAGGATAAATAAGAACAATAACTTCTGTATTACCTCCTGACAGTGACTCATGACCATACCACTATCAAAGACCCTTGAAACCAGAATACTTTGGCTTTGTGAAATCCTAGTTGTGGACATAGAGAGATAGTGGAATCTTTTGTTAAATAATTGTCTTGTGGAAACCCTGCAATATTTCAGCCTCTGTTGTGAGGTACAGCAAACATTTAAACCCACACAAGTGCTGAAGGCTATTGAGCTACTAGTTATGTAAATACTGTAATTTGGACCTGAAAGGAATTGGATTTGTGTATTCATAAAATTGGAATAAAGAAAAAAATCTGCCTTTGCTCCCTTTCTTTGCACTTATCTAATTCTATTTCTGTATCTGTTAAACACTTGTTTAGGAAAAAGATATTTATTTGTCTTACAGCTTTTTAGGCATTACTATGGCTAGATAATCTTTTCTTCTTTTAGATTCTGTCAACAGAGCCATTTGTATGTCAATTCAGGGGAAAACCAGTCAGTCAGTTATTTTGCTTTCAAAGTTTGGCCCAAGGAACACTGCTTAACCTGGGGAGTACTCTAGGTGGCATAGCTCTCAAAAAGTGTAAGTCAAGTGCTTAAAACAAAGGAAAACAAAAAGTAATAAAGAGAAGTTCATTCATGATAGGCTTTAATATGTGTTATGAACTCTAATAAATTTTTTCCTGGCTTATGTGTATTTTTATTAAAAGAAGCTTGTTGTATAATTATGAAATTTTAAATATATTGGTAAAATATTGAAGTATCAGAAGTGAAGAAAAACTGATAGAATAACAAGGTTAAATTGGTCTGTTCCCAATTACAATGGAAGACTTTGACACCTGTCTCAGAATTTTAAAGACCAAGTTGACAAAAATAAAATTAATGAAAATATAATTAGCAAGCTTGATTTCTTAGAAATGTAGAATTCTGCAACCAGCTATTATTAGGGAACAAACATTGTTTCCCAGCACATAAGTGACATTTTGAAAAATTGATTATGTTTGTCTATGAAGAAAATCTTAAAATATATCTTACAGAACATAGTCTCTGACCAAAATTCAGTACGATTTAGAAAGCAACAACAAAACGGTAACAAAACCTCATATATTTAAAAATAAAAAACTTACATATATAAATTAATTCCTAGAGAAATTGCTATTTTAATATACATTCAAAAATATTTATGCACTCAGATATTATCCAGTCCAGCAATAATTTTGATTAAATAGGAAAGGGCTGTTTTGAACTTTCCATGCTTATCAAATAATAGTAGTAAACACATAGCATAATAATTCTTTATACTTGGTTGATTGGGGAAGAGTGTTAAGCAAATTATAGATACTTACAAGATTATATAATCTGTTTAGAATAACAATTTTTTCAAATCCTTTGATAGCACTAGATTTTCACATACTTCCTAGAAAGATGCTTTGGAAACAGGCAGTCTGATCATTTTTGTTGGATTGTATGCAGTAAAAAATAGTGAAAAACTATCCTTGGTATAGTCTTTATGAGCTAATTAAAAATCATTCTTACCCAGTCATTAAAGTAGATTCACTAAGGTTGTCTATTTGACAACCTGGATCAATATTATGAAGTTAGATTTTGGAATAATTCAGATGGGCTTTTCTGAGTATTCTAAATTAATGAATCATAATATACATATTTAATCTCTTGAAAAGGCAAAATGACAACCAAAGCTACATCATACAGATAGATGCTCTTTTGCCCAAGACAGGTATGAGTGAAGTGTCTTCTCTGGAATCCATACTCTGATCGTAAGCCAGGTATGATATATACTTTTGAAAGATCTGATGATTAGCCAAACTGAGCTTGCTACGGTTATAGATAGACCAGCTAAACATAGTGGCCTAATTCCAGAATTAGGCCACAGTCCCTGAGTTACACAAGCCCACCCTGAAAATAAATTTCATCAAATGTATTTCTATTACTTAATAAGTCTCAGCATTGTCAGAGAAACACTTAGCTGGTTAAAATAATATTTAAGCAGCACATTTGTGCCTGCATTTGAATTCACAGAGCTGTTTACATATGAAACCCTTTCTTCCATTGTAAATAAAAATGGAAACATTAAAAGTCAAATAGTCTGTGATATTGGCTGTTTTCCTTATATGCTCTAAATATTAGCAGTTTACCTCATTGGATTTTATAATGAATCCATCCTGAAGCTTATAACAAAAATATGCGGAATTGCCATCAATATGAGACCACATAGAACCTATGGCCTAAGAAAATGTAACTGTTATGTAGGATTTCAGTTATATTCTAGGAATTTGAAAGAAGTCAGACACATAAGATCTAACAGATTTAGAGGAATGCTGGTCTGGATTTGTGAAATATTTTCAATAGGAAAATCTTAAATATAATTCTGATAGTATCAATGACTCATCTGCACCCTTATAATAGTTGCCACCTTGTCTCCTGCATTTTGGTAGTTTATGTACCTTTATTACTATTTATAAAATTCCTTAAAAGTAGAAACTGTAACTTATTTTTATGTCATGCCTGGTGTCCAGGATATAGGTAAGATTTAATAAATACTTCTTAAATATGGAGGTTGTGTGAAAGAAACACTAGATTGAGAAGGGAATCTAGGGCTTAATTGTGGCTCTGCTGCTAATGCTAGTGGTGGAGAAAAATAGCAGGGAAAAAGTGGCAAAAGTATTTGAAGGAGAAAAGAAAAAAGTTGAAAATGTGAAGAAGGCAAAGTTGATTTCCACATGCCCTCATGGTCCTTTGGATTTCACTTGTTTTTTCCTCCAAATCTGGAAACTGTCATTGATACATACACACACATCATCCCCCTACTAATGCTCCTCCCTCATATGTATGTGTGTGAACAAGCACAGAGATTTTATTGAAATAGCAAGGTATTTGATATAAATCTATGTTTTTAGCCTTATTATTGCCTTAGTCTCTTAGTCTTCCATTGCCTCCTTGCTAGATTTGACTTGCCTCAGTGACTTCCCTCTTTTGATTAGCTGTAACTAAGATCTTCCTGTACTTTTATTTCCCTGTGTACTAGCATCATTCTCCTTTTATCATGTTACAGTTTTCAACTTAGCAGTTTTGGGAGGCTATATCCCACTATCATTTCTCCCCACCCACTTCTGTCTGCTACGCAACTGTGAGGGATACACTGAGGGGTTTAACTTTGAGCCTTTTAGTTAATTTCACACTCTTCAGATTTCATTTCTGCAGACTTGATGTAAACAGCATGTTATTGGCAAATCCAGCACTATAGTTGCCAAGATGTGCTGAAATTCCCTTTACCTAGATAATTCCTTAGAATTTTTTTTTTTTTTAAATCCCTCCAATAAGCAGACAGCTCTAGTTAAAATGCATATGTAGTTCCTTGATGAGAAAGAAGTTCACTAAACAAGACCTTCCCAATACATCAGTAAGAGAAGATTAGCTATTGCTTTGACTTTGAAAAGGCCAGAGCAGGATCATGAAGGAATGCGGTAGCAGAGTGGAGTGTTAAGGGAGTAAACATTTAGGGCATGGGGCATTGCCCACAAAGGTCAATTCAAGGTCAGTTTAAGGGTTTAAGTCATCTTAGTCATTCTTAAGAATGAAGACTCCCAAAATTTTAAGGTTGGCAGAGACTGGGAGTTAGTGGTAAATTACCAAATTAATATTGGTGGAAAATGTCCTTTAATTTCTTCACACTTATACTTTGGAGCATTGATTAGACTCTGAAGGTTATTTCTTGGCCTCTCTTCTGTGGAAGCCAGTTTTTTCTCTCTTCATCTCCTTTCTCAATCTTTCCTATGCCCTGCCTGTCCTCTCACTTCCCCCATTACTCCTTCTTTTTCCACTTTCCCTTCTCCTTGGCATTTCCCTAAGCATTAGTGCCCATCCCGGTCAAATAGAGGTGCCTCAAAGGTGCCTTTGAGAACTGCTAATCACGCTGTATACCATGTATACCATGGAGACAATTTAGTTTTTTTTTTTTTTTTGTAAATCCATGGCTGATTCATGTCAATGTATGACAAAAACCACTACAATATTGTAAAGTAATTAGCCTCCAACTAATAAAAATAAATGGAAAAAAAAAGAAAAAGACAATTTAGTTTTTAAGGACTTTTCTCTTTAAGCCATCAACATCCTCTCCACCTTAGCTTCATACTGAAGGTGTTGTGTTTGTACCTCTGCCGACAAACCTGGGAAAGTTGAGGATTCTGTTTTGATTGGGTAGATTTTGAGCCAAAGCTGCTGTTTTTGGTTGAGTCTCTTTCCTTACCCATCTGTCTTTTTCTTTCAACTAGTTGTGCTATTTGATAGAATTGAAAACACTGCAGCTTACATCTGTCTGGGCAGATGGAATGCATTTTGCATGAGTGTTAACTGATTCATGCGTTGCATAAAGAAAGCAGTCTGTGTGTATGCTGAAGACTATTGGCTTATAGAGGGTTTGATTCTTTGCCTTTGCCCATGCCCTCACCAACTACCCCATGGTCAAGCCCAGACAAACCTTAAAGAAAAAGAAAAAAAAAGGATACTATCAATGACAATGGAAGAAAGTGGGAACTTAGAGGGAAAAAAGTCTGAGCACAAAAGTGTCTTTTGGTAGCTGAGTTCCTTTTTTATTTTTCTAGTATATGGACCTTCAGAGGGAGAAAACTCATTGTGGAGAAGCTTCACACATGAAGAAGTAATTCGTCATCTCTCACTTGATCATTATTTCACCATATATTATAGACAAAGCTGTTTGGGAATGTTTTCAGAGCATTTGGCATAGTGTGGTCCCTAGTCCCACAGAGTTCCTACACAGTTTCCTCAGCATGAACATAGTTACAGACTGTGACTTTAAACCTGAGTTTGTGATCAGCATCAAAGTTTTTTTGATGCCACCCATTTGTAGCACAAATACTCAATGGCTTTGTACTTTTGTCCCCTGTGGATGCTGATGTGCTTGTCACATAGCAGTGTGATGGAATCTCCCCTTAGTTGACTACTAGTAGCTATCCATGTATTTCCAGCAAATGTTGTGTGTATTCTGAAGCCAAGAACATTGAACTTTATTGTCCATTTTGTGCAGTTTGCTCTTTGAATGCTGTAGCGTGATAGGGAGCAGCTTCATTTGCAAATGATGTTACTACATATTTTGACCTAATTTTCCCGGCAGGAGTAATAACAAGGGTAATAAAACTCAGTTGAAGCTGCTGTATAAGCACACATAACTGCCTCAAATTACAGGGCAGTTTCTAAGCTACATAGCCACTGAAACCACGAAGGCCCTCTTCCGACTCTTTTCACAGTTCTAATAAGCATGACCATGACTGTCCCAAATTTCTGGATGAGGAAAAACATTATTCTGTTGGATTATGCTGGTGGTTAGAAGGTTTTTAGCTACAAAATGTGTGTTTCAGTGTATATTCTTTGGCTCCATCTAGCCAGGGTTTGGGTAATTTGGGGGTTTGCTAGGAAAAAAAAAAGAGGTGAGGAACTTGGAGTGCTCATCATCTCTTGTACTTGTAGTAGATATAACCACAAGAGGTGTAAATAGCATATCTTTAATGAAGAAACTTTGGAAGTAGTAGCCATGGGTTAAGGAAAGCAAGGCTAAGAATTAGGCAAATCAAATGTACCAACTGGGCAAGAGCCTTGGCACTTCCATGCCCTCTGAGTAGCACGTATTGTCTCCTGGATGGTCTCTGACTGAAGAGGATTTTGAGGAACTTCGAGTGGCTTCAGAATGGAACCCAAAAATGATTATAGAGTCAAAAATGAAATTCACCTATGGACAAATAATGATCTTTGAGTTCCTGGAGTACCATAGTGCAGTGCAGCATTTCAGTCTTTGTCAGAAAGCCCCAGTATATCATAGGCACATTGGACACTGAACTCCCTCCAAATCTTCCCACACATAACTTGGCATAAAAATTATCTTTGTACACCACCCTTCCACCATTACGTATGCACCTTTGCCCATGCATGTCCTCCCTTATTTAGAGCTCCATATGGAGATTGACTTGGTTTAGTTTAATGCATACTTGCAGAGTGATGGTGACATGCCAGGCTTTGTGCTAGACTATAAAGATATACAGAGAGGAAATCTGCCTTTAAAGAACTGCCAGTCTAATAGCAGAGATGGACAAGTAAATAGATTAATTAAGTAAAAGGAATTTATGAAGCCTCAGGAATATAAAGTACCAACTTAAAATATATTTCATTTATGTTGCTGAAATAACATGAATGCCACTTATATCTCCTAATATATTTATAAAGATATGATACTTCTTCAAAGGGACCTAAATGTGACAACTGTGTCATTAAAAAATATAAATCCAAGCAACAATCTCTTTGTTACTGTTCTTGAAGGAAGTGTAGCTCCTGTTTCTGCCCAATTGCAATTTCTGAAAGTTGTATCAACTTGATTGTAGAAGCCTGCAATCCTAAGGCGTCAAGGTTAAAATAGTATTTATTCAACTCCAAGCTCCATCTTCTCAAAGCCAGAAATACCTGATCCTGCTTATTCTGAATTCACTCCAAAAGGAGAAAGTCACACCCAAAAAGAATTTTTCAACTTTGGTACATTTTGTGGTGATGGGATGCTCATGTAAATATAAAATTAGAGACTCTCATTAGTGCCTCTTGTGAGTTATTCCCCTCAATAAATTTAATGAACACAATTTTTGTGGCCCTGTACTGTATATACTAGACTTTGAGGGAGTTATAAAAATTGTGTCTTAATAATCTTAATTATCAAATAACACTTATCAAACATGTACACATCTGTGAGTTCCTTACAGCATTTAAAAGCAAATCTAAAGTCTATGGAATTCCTTTAAGGAGCTCCCGAAACAGGCTGCATCTCTTCCTTGGGCAATTTTTAGAATAAATAAATCTTCCTGATGGATAACTGGTGGGGCGTAGAGTGGTTGACACGTTCCCTTATACGTTCCCCAACTCGGCCCATTCATCATCTGTGCTAGATCTTCTCCAGTCTTGGCCACACCTCTAAACTCTGACTGCTCCAAATTCATCTGTCCCTTTGGGGTTCTTGAGCTTGTTGGTAGTGATGAAGACTAAAAGGGGAAGCAAAGGAAAAGACTTTCAAATAACCAAACCACCATTACTTCCCATCTCAAACACTGGTTAAGGAAAGTCCCTGCATGGAAGCAAGATTATGGGCGTGCTAACCTTTGAAAGTTTTCTTGAACCCCATGTCCGTGTTTTTCTGCATAGACACAATCATGATGAAAATTATCCTGTTAGCCACGTTATCCAGAGCACAGCATGAAGTACGTGGTCGATGCCATTTAGGGCTGCACTCTTGGTGACCTTGAAGCATCACTTGGTTTGTTTGCTAGAAGAAAGCTGGAATACAAACAAATGACTAGAAGGACAAAACTGTGTGAATGAAAAGCAAGGTTACCAAATGGATATGAGTGCAGTGAGTACCTTGTGGCCTTCTGCCACCACAAAACCAAATGAAAAGAAAGAAAGAATGCCCTGGGGATTATGTGGTTTAGATTTGCCAACAGAAAGCAAAGCAAATAACTAGAAGGACTATGTAGGAGTTGCTGAATAGTTGGCAGTCTTTCCACAGCAGTTTCCTTTAACTGCATTATTAAAAATAAAGTTTTAAGCCTAATCAAAATTACAAGGCCATCAAGGACTGTCTTGTGTTCTTTCTGGGGAAAAAACATGGTAATTAACTGCTGCAAGATGATGGATTTTTCCAACACAGCTGTCACAACTGCTATTTTAAATCATTTGTTATGGTTTAAAATGTGTAATCCCCAAGAAATTGATCATTACTGCGATTCAGTGCTGGTGTTTCAGTGCCTTAACCACCCTGAGCTTTACATTAGACCGTTAACTAACAAAAGCCAGTCATGAAGTGCTAACTACTAATGACTGATTTCTCAATGATTACTTCTGTCTTCTTTTAAACAAGATTTTATTTTTTAAAAAAATTTACACCGAAATTTCTGGCAAGACAAAAACAGGTGCACTCTCATATTCTTTTTTTCTTTCCTCTCTGTATGGCCACTGCCACTTTTTTCTTTTCTTCTTCTCTGGCTGTGCCTTCCTAATCAGCATTACTTCATAGCCTTTGTTCATGGTGTGTCACTCACTGGGTCCACCCTGCCCTTCAGAATCTGTTCAAATGCTATGACATCTTCATGGTGCAATTGATATTGTACCTCTTCCAGGAAGCCTTCCCAGTTGCTGTATTCATCATTCCCTCAATTAGTATTCATTAAAAGGGTACCAGCCATGCTACTAGGTATTAGAGATACCAAAATGAAAGACATATATTCCCAAATTTCAAGAACTTTTTATATTTTCATCCAAGTTTATTGTTGGAGTGACTAAAGCCTTGATCTGATTATATGCTTGAGACCTAGACTTTATTGCCTTTATTTTTCCATTGTAATTGTCTGCATGTAATTAATTTACCCATATATCTTGCTTATCATCATCAAGACTCTTTGTGACACCATGGACGGTAGCCTACCAGTCTCCTCCGTCCATGAAATTTTCCAGGTAAGAATACTGGAGTGGGTAGCCATTCTCTTCTCCATGGGATCTTCCCAACCCAGAGATTGAATTCGGGTTTCCTGCATTGCAGGCAGATTCTTTACTGTCTCTGCTACCAGGGAAGCCCCAATGTGGTTCTGTATACTTATAAAGGATTTGAGAATATTGGGCCCTGCCTGGGGACATCACCTCTTCCCTGTTCTACTACTATCCTTCTCCCTACACTTCCTTCCACTTCTATATTAATATACTAGATTTCCTAACAGAAATCACAATGAGTAACTAGAATAGCTATTTATCTCCATCTGAATAGGTCCAAAGGCAGAGGACAGTCTATCAAACAAAAATGGAAATCTTGAGATGCTGTGACCAAAAGGAAATATGATGGACTGGCTGAAAAAAAGCCCAATGGACTGGCTGGTCCACTAGAAATAAGTAAGGCTAAGTTTCAAGTGACCAGGATACTGACAATTTGTAATTTGTTGTTGTTTAGTTGCTCAGTCATTCCCAGCTCTTTGTGACCCCATGGACTGTAGCCCCCCCAGCTCCTCTGTCCATGGGATTTCCCAGGCAAGAATACTGGAGTGGGTTGCCATTCCCTTCTCCAGGGATCTTCCCGACCCAGGGTTCAAACCCAGGTCTCTTGCATTGCAGATGGATTCTTAACCATCTGAGCCACAAGTGAAGCCACCAATTAACTTTTGTAATCATTGGCTAATCTGTAGTTTGATTCTGGATTACCAATCTGCAAATTGACCTTGCTTTATTACTCCTGATATATTTCCTCAATTTGGAAGTAATCTGAAATGTGGTAATTCCACTTTCCGAAAATAAATTTGAAAAGTTTGGTGCTTAATGAAAGCTAGTGTAAGTCGATTTGTAAACCAGAGTTCTTTCATGGTCATCCCTTCATTTATTTTGTTATGTATGTAAAGATTGTCCTGCAATTTTTGTTTGTTTGAAGCAGACACGTATACCTTTTAACAGTGGTTTATATGTAACTAGTGTCCTAAATTCAGAGACGTATCACACTTTCTGTTCAAAGGACAGATTCACAATGTTTAAATTCAGCTTGGAGCCATTGACGAGCAATAGTACAGTAGTAAAGTTTTGTTTTTCCTGTGAAGAAGACTAACACTGCTTATTTGATTATCTAAATTAATTAATAAGAACATGAATCATTGCCAAATTGAAATCAACACATTGAGGAATTTATGTTCTTTCCTGGATAATTTCAAATGGTCCTGGAAAAAGAATACATTTGTCCTAATTACTATATTTTAGAGTACAATCCTAGAAAATAGTTGTGAGATCATAAATTAGAGAAATTTCTTAGGACTTTATTTAAGACCTTCACGTGGTATCATATGTTTATTCTCTCAAACTCTTTAAACTGTATTTAGACTATATTTGGGACCTAAGAATTCATCTTATTAAGTAGTCTTTGTATTTGGTTTCATTCTGTAATTGTTTCAGATATATACATCTTAAACACTGTAAATTCCTTCAGTGAAATTGTGACTTGGCACATTTTATCTCTTTACCTCTCCACTCCACCCCCTCTTTTTTTTTCTCCCTCCATACTTTTAGAGTCTCTTCTCAGACACCTTTACCTTGCTCCCCATTCTAGACACTTGCTACCTTCATTATGGTTGAGGAGCAATCTCTCCTGGAACTCCTCAGACTCTAGCACTTTCCTTCCTCCGTCAACACTTAACTGTTTATTACCATTCCTGCAGTTATCTAAACTGATCCTCTAACTCATGCTAAAGTGTTAATGAAAATGAAGAATGATAAATCAGTTTTTTTCAGCTAACATTTGAATAGTATGAGAGTTTCATTTCTTTAATAAAATTGAGGCCATAATACTGATTTTTATACTTTGAAGTGAATTGTAGGGTGGAGTGGAAGGGAGATTTTTTGAGTAGTTGACCTTCTTTTGCCCCTAAAATTTGTATCATATGAGCTGCATCTATAAATAATGAAATTTAAGTTAAATGAGCTTGGTTACAAGACAGACAGTTGCCTAAGGTGAAAATATAGGTGATTTGACTCCAGATGTTAATAGGCCTGAGCTTAGAGTTGGGAAATTGCTACAAAACATTGTTACTACATATCTTCTATTACTCAAATATGAGAGGGCCTGTGAATGTATGCAAAAGATTTAAGCAGGAATTTCTTTTCTTATGGTAGGAATGAAAGCTAGTGGAATTTTCTTCTTCTTGCACTGTGATGCTTGAGAATGAAAAATTCTTAGTTTGCAAATCCTATTTAAGGGAGCATTGTACTCTAATGCAGTTAGTAGCTCCTATATGATAGTATTGAAATTACTGATGGTAGGAAACTCAGACCAAAAAACCCCACATTTATAATTTAAGGTTTTCTTTGTGATTTTCCTGTGTAATATTCACTAAGACCAGTGGGAAATGTGAGATTATTTAACGTTCAAACTAGAATTAAAAAACAAACTCCTTTCTTAGCATTCTCTATGTGTGTTTTCAACAAATGGTGTTTTAAATTAATTTTTCATAAAGCATATATTGTAACTGAAAAAAGGCACATCCTAGAAATAGAATTTGCTGGTCCTAGTTCAACATCTTATTTGATAGGCAATCTGCTTATGACAACATGACCTTCAGCTAAAATCAAGATCATATAACAACTTCAATAAACCACAAGATGGCACCACTAAACAAATAGTTTATCTCAAGATGACATCTAAGTTCTCTAGATAAATGCTCAAGAATAGTGTTATCCCTCTTCGAAACCAACATCAATCACTTCTGATTGATAGAATGAGTAGAATATGAGAGGGGGAAATAGGGAAAAAAGAAACCTAGCAGATATCACTTAAACCAAGTGATCTAGGTTAATATCACCAATGATCAGTTATGGTCATACCATGTACTTGTGACATGATGTGATGAGAAGGGCACTTCACTCCCATGGTGTTCTTTCCTCAAACCCGTGACCTCAGTCTAGTCATGAGAAAACATCAGACAAACCCAAAGTGAGGGACATTCTATAGAACACTTGACCAGTACTTCTGAAAAGTGTCAAGCTCATGAAAAACAGAAAAGACTGAGCACTATCACAGATTACAAAAGCCTAAGGAGACATGACAACTAAATAGAAGGCAGGATCCCATTTTGGGTCTGACAAAAAGGACGTTAGTGGGGAGACTGAGGAAATCCTAATAAGGATTATAATGTTGTTAAGAGTATTAGACCAATATTAATTTCTTAGTTTTGACAGTTGTGCCATGGTCATTAAGATGTTAACATTTAAAAGAAACAGTGTAAAGGATATAGAGAAGCACTCTGTACTATCTTTAAAACTTTTCTCTAAGTCTGAAATTACTATTTAAAATAAAAAAATATTTTAAAAGTCAAGATACAGAAAGTAGTCTCTGATATACTAAGTTAACAGGCAGCAATTTTCCATTTATTGCCTGGATATTCTAGACTTCTACAAAAACTTGCATAATGGTTAGGCATGTTAACCCTGGGCTTGGTTCCACAATCTGGGGTTTAATTCCTCTATAGACATAGTGAGCATGGTTTTTTAAGACTCCACATTAGCATACCTTGTCTCATCAGAAAAATAATTGTAGTTTTCAGTTGAGAGAATAAAACCCAGATAATAAAGATGGAGCCAAGTTGATTTTCTCTGTTCTATGGCAATTGGTGGCACTTTTTAAAGATGCTATCTCACTAATATATGCCATGAATATGGTGGCTGTGTGTTCCATATGTTTAAAAATTTTGTGGTTTATTCACTGTAGATCTTGCCACATGCCAGGATTCCCTGTCCTTCACTTTGCTAACAAGCCAAATATTTGTGTTGCACAGGATAGTAGTTTGGCTCACAAAAACCTCTTAGAATCAAGGGGTAAACATTTTAACTCCTCTAAAGGCTGTGTGAGAACCAGTTTCCAGCATGTTATATTTGTGCATACAGATGTGAGTAAACTTTGACTAGAAAGTGTTTATGTGAATAATTAGAAAAACAGTACTTTCTATGTCATGATAAGGGCTGCATAGATAAAAGTTTTAATATATATTTTTCCCAGATCTATAAATTAATGTGGGAGTTTCCAACATATTTAAATTTCCACATGCAAGAGATTAAAATTGGACCCTTATCTTACCCCAGTTCGAAAGTTAACACAAAATGGGTTAAAGACTTAACCTGAAGTTGTAAAGCTCCTGAGAAGAGAACATAGTGGGAAAAACTTCTTGACGTCGGTCTTCAAAAGGATTTTTTGGATATGACACCAAAAGCACAAGCAGCAAAAGCAAAAATAATTAAGTGGGACTACATCAAGGAAAAAACTTTCTGCATAGCGAAAGAAACCATCAGCACAATGAAAAGGCAACCTACAGAATGGGGGAACATATTTGCAAATCATCTATCTGATAAGGCATTAATATCTAAAATATTAATTACTTTTCTCTGATCAATCAATAACTTACAATATTTTCATTTCCTTTAAAAATTCTAGTCTTTGGTAGCTGTCATGTTCCACCCAAAACTGCTCACCTGATCCTAGATATTTCCTTATACTTTGATCATTAATTTCTGAACACTATCCCAAGTCCAGCCCCATTACCTTGCTTAGTTTCCATCAGGCTAGCCTTGTGTACTAGTTTTCAAGGTCTGCTATAACAAATTAACCACAAACTTGATGGCTTAAAAGAAAGGGAATTTATTCCCTCGCAATTCTAGAGGCTAGAATTCCAGAATCAAAGTGACTATAGGGCCATTCTCCCTCTGGAGGGACTAGGAAGGAAGATTCCTTGCCTCTTCTAGCTTTGGGTGATTGCCAACAATCCTTGTAGACATACCAGTCGAATCTCTGCCTCTGTCGTCATATGGCATTCTCCCTGGGTATCTGTGTCCAAAATTTCCCCTTATTATAAGGTCACTAGTTATTGGTTTCAGGGACATCCCTAAAGTTATGACCAACCTAGATAGCATATTAAAAAGCAGAGACATTACTTTGCCAACAAAGTCTGGTCAAGGCTATGGTTTTTCCAGTGGTCATGTATGGATGTGAGAGTTGGACTGTGAGGAAAGCTGAGCACTGAAAAATTGATGCTTTTGAACTGTGGTGTTGGAGAAAACTCTTTTTTATTTTTCACTTATTTTTTTTAGTTGAAAGCTAATTACCTTACAATATTGTAGTGGTTTTTGCCATACATTGACATGCATGGCTGATTTATGTCAATGGAGAAGACTCTTGAGAGTCCCTTGGACTGCAAGGAGATCCAACCAGTCCATCCTAAAGGAGATCAGTCCTGGGTGTTCATTGGAAGGACTGATGTTGAAGCTGAAACTCCAGTACTATGGCCACCTCATGTGAAGAGTTGACTCATTGGAAAAGACCCTGATGCTGGGAGGGATTGGGGGGCAGGAGGAGAAGGGGACGACAGAGGATGAGATGGCTGGATGGCATCACCAACTCGATGGGCATGAGTTTGAGTAAACTCTGGGAGTTGGTGATGGACAGGGAGGCCTGGCGTGCTGCAATTCATGGGGTCGCAAAGAGTCAGACACGACTGAGCAACTGAACTGAACTGAACTGAACTAATTCAGTATGACATTATCTTAAGTTGCTTATATCTGCAAAGGCCCTGTTTCCAAAAAAAAAAAAAAAGGTCATATTCAGAGGTACCAATAGTTAGTAACTTTAGCATTTTTTTTTGAGAACACAGTTGAATAAAAACCGCCTTGACCCAACTCACAGGCCTGACTCCATAAACTGAAACCAACAATCCATGCCACTTCTCATCAGTGCTTCAACCATTTAACCAGTATAGCTGCTTAATGCCTAGTTCAATTCAAAGTGCTGGTATTTCTAGTTACTTTATTTCTTTGAAAGCCTACTGATCTGTTTGTGACACGTCTTCATTTACAAACCTTCATTTACAAACAGTGGCTTGTTCAATAGAACTGAAGTAACCTTGAATGTACAGGATTAAATCCTATCAATCATATCATGGAAAAAACAGTTTTGACACTCATGGAACATTGATGGTAATGGTAGAGTGGGGTTCTTTTCTTTCAAGCTTCTTTGATCAGTTGGCTTTATTTTGATGAGAAAACTTGTAGGAGTCATCTAAAGTATATGAAAACTTCTACTTTGTTTTCATATACTTCAAAGCACATATTTTTATTAGAGAGGTGTGACAACAGATAAGCAATATATTTAAGGATCACTGTCCTGAATTCAAGGAATCTTGATCTCTTGCATAGCTACTCACTTGGCACATTACCCAAGATATTAAAAATACTGTCCAGAAACACCACACCCCCTCATCTGATCATTCTGTTACATTTAAAAATGTGGCTGTATTTCACCTGAGATCTGTGACTACTAACAGTTCTTTGTTTTGCCCCCATATTATTTTACTACATTTGCAGTGACAAATCCACAAATTAGGTGGCTTTAAACATCAGAAATTTATTCTTTCATAGTTCTCGAGGCTATAAGTCTGCAGAGCCATTCTCGCTTTAAAGGCTCTAGGGAAGAATACTTCCTTCCCTCTTCCTAGCTTCTAGTGGTTGCCAGCAATCCTTGACATCCTTTGGCTTATAGCTGCGTCACTCCACTTTCTTCCTGTCTTCATATGGCCATGTTCTGTTTCTGTGTGTGTCCAAATATCCCTCACCTTTCTCTTATAAACATACCAGTCATTGACCATGGTAATCTCATACAACCTCGTTTAACTTGATTACGTCTGCAAAGACCCTGTTTTTGAGAAAAGTCACAATCTGAAGTTATGGGTGAACCTCAATTCTGGGGAGATATTGTCTAACCCAGTCCAGCCAAAGAATGCAGTCTCCTAGGGGAAAAAAATCTGTTTCAAGTTCAAGCCTTACTCATGTCAATATCAGACTGATTTTTCTCTATGATTTCAGCTTGAAATATTTTAAAAGGCATTAGTTACAAAATAAGAAGTCTTATTCCCAACCTCTGTGCTCATTTTTGAAAATTATAAATCTGTAACTTGTACTTGCATTTTGTATAAATGCAAGTTCTTAGAACTCAGAGGGTTTTCAATAAGAAAGAATCTTTCAGAACTTCTGTTCATAAATATCTATGGTTCATATGATTGAGACATACTAAATGGTTTATAGGCCATTGAATTAATTATGTGTCACTCTTATCTGTGATAATTATGGAAAAAACTTTTTTTAGTATATGAAGAGGAGTTTGATAGAAATATCTGTCTGCATAGTACCACATAATCAGTTGAAAAATGTTCAGTAAAACATTTCCTTTTTCCCTATCTCCAGTCTGAAATTTTTACTTTTCATCAGGATGCTTTGGTTTATATAATACATTATAGTTCATCTCTCTATAATACTTTATATTTCTGTGTTGCTGGAGAATTTGCGTGGTATGTCTTGCTCTAAAACTTACTGGCTCTTGGGTGGTGGTTGGTTTCAGTGTAGGCATGGAGGCTTTTGGACGGTCACTTATTGCTTAAAGTTCCATGTAGTCAGGAGTTTTCTGGTGTTCTCAGGTTTTGGGCTTAAGTTTCCTGCCTCTGGATTTCAGTTTTATTCTTCCTGTAGTCTCAGGACTTCTCCAACTATACAGCACTGATAATAAAACTTCTAGGTTAATGGCGAAAAGATTCTCCCCTGTTAGGGACACCCAGAGAGGTTCACAGAGTTACATGAACAGGAGAAAAGGGAGGAGGGAGATAGAGATGAGCAGGAGGAGAAAAAGGGGGACTCAAGAGGAGAGAGACAGATCTACGCAGCTGTCTGTTCCCAGAGTGTTCTCCGTATCTCAGACACCTACAAGGATTCACAGAATTGGATTGGGAAGAGAAGGGGAAAGGAGGAAATAGAGGTGTTCTGAGGTAGAAAACAGAGAGTCAAGATTGGGAGAGAATAATCTTCGGTTTAAAGATAGGGCTTCTCTTTTTTTTTTTTGGTAAGGTTATAGTGTAGTGAAAATGAAAATGAAGAGTAGTAGAGGAGTACTAGAGGACTTTAAAAGAAATAAGAGAAAAAGAAAAATAGAAAATAAAAGAGAAAACGGAAAGGAAAAAAAAGAAGAAAAAAGAAAAAAAAGAAAAAAAAACAAAAAAAAAAAAAGAAAGAAAGAAAAAAAAAAAAATTTTTTTTCCCCTAATTAAAAAAATCGTAAAAATCTATGTAAATGAAAGTTAAGGAGTAATGGGGGAGTAATAGGGAATTTTAAAGGAAAATAAAAGAGAAAAAATAAAAAAGAAAAAATATAAAAAGAAAAATTTTTTTTCTTTTTATATTTTTTCTTTTTTATTTTTTCTCTTTTATTTAGACTACAGTGTTTAACCTTATTTAATTTTAATATTTTTTTACTTTGCTTCTTGATTGCTGGATTATATAGCCAGTATTCAATGTTTATTACTATCTTATGTTTCAGGGACTCCATGAAAAGACTGGTGCCTTTACAGCTGTGAAAGTGATGAATGCTCGTAAGGTAATATTACATCCTGTCTGTATTCTGTTGCTTAGTGGACTGTGGTCTTGGGATAAACAGCTCAGAAAATATTGTATTTGTTTTCTGCATCATTGTTATATATAATTATCTTAATTTGCATTTATTTGTAATTTAATATTATTTCTATCACTAGCATATTATTTTTATTATTGATTTATTACATTTACACATAAAATTGTAATCACAGCGAAAGTCCTATGTATTCTTGTATTTTATAAAAATGAAAAATCCATCTTCCTGTCTATTTCTGGTTGATTATCTATTCCCAGGCATAGTAAACAGTAAATTTCCTCTAATATTTCATTACTCCTCTGTTTTATCATATTTCTTTCCCTCCCCAATAATTCCTTTTGAAAACTCAGTCCGTTAGGTTTTCAGTAGAAGGAAAAGAACTTGTCTGAGATGTACTTTTTTTTCATGTATTTTTTTAACAGATGCACAAGAGAGAGTTTAATTGGCAGTGTTCTGACTAACATTCATAAAGCTGTGTCATGGGTCATAATATATTGTCATAGATTATGCTAAGCCCTGATTTCTGTCCTCTTTCTTTAGCATGAGTACCTCACTTTCTCAAGATAATATTAGCATGGGCATAACAAAGGTCAAAATATTTTCACTTCACTATAACCTAAAAGAAAATTCTAAAATATCATATTTGAAAAAGTGTACATAGTCACTGAATTGTTATCAACGCCATAAACCGTTCTTTTCCAATTTGTGCAGGAAATGAATTGCTGAAACTATTTAAAGAGTTGCATGTTTTTTGTTTCATCAGTAAATGTCAAATGAATTTTGAGGTTTTATGAATTTATTTTACCCTGTAAACTACAACTTCCAAATAATCAGCTTGGTACTCCTTGAGTGAGACCCTCTAAAATACATATTCCCTTTTTTTCATCTTAATAGACTTTGACCTACATTTAATCTATGTTTTAGATACTCTGACTTGAAACAGTTAAAAATTATGTTCAGCCCATAGATAGTGTCAATTACCTCGTTTGTTAGAAGAAATAGCACTTTACAATCATCAAATTGTACTATTCCATAAATGGCAGTTAAATCTGTTACTATGAATTTTTTGCCAAGTTTCTGTGTATATAAGAATCTGATTTTTTAAATTAAAACTATTAGTGAAAATTGAGAGAGGAATTATGTTACTCTTTCATTTAGTATTTAAGCACAAAGTACTCAAGAATAAATCATTTTCAGAGTGTACCAGTGCATTTAATAAAGTTTTGTTCTTGGCTTTGCAGACCCCTTTACCTGAAATAGGAAGGCGAGTGAGAGTGAATAAATATCAAAAGTCTGTCGGCTGGAGATACAGTGTGAGTACTGAAAGTCTTCATTAGCGTCCAAAGCCATCTTTCCTTTAATTTTCAACTTTAAACTAATCCCTTTGTATTATATCATTATCTGTAGAAGGCCACCACTGAACTCTTCTTGCCTGAAAGTGATATTTATGTTTTTAATGTACTGACACAGATTCATTCATCATATTTGAACACTAGCATCTTTTGGAAAGTAGGGCCTAGAAGAAATGGTACCCTGAACAGGTAAGTGTTGACTGCAGGTGAAGGACTAAGTAAATTCACAGCACATATAGCTCGCTAGCTGAAGAATAACAAAAGAGATGATGGGAACAAGAGTGAATTTTGTCTAAAATTGGCCTTATGTGCTTAGTCACTCCGTCGTGTCTGACTCTTTGCAACCCCATGGACTGTAGCCCACCAGGTTCCTCTGTCCCTGAGATTCTCCAGACAAGAATACTGGAGTGGGTTGCCATGCCATTCTCCAGGGGTTCTTCCTGACCGGGGGACCAAACCCAGGTCTCCTACATTATAGGCAGATTCCTTACCGACTGAGCCACCAGGGAAGTCTAAAATTGGCCTTGGCAAGATTCTTTTCATACCTTTTACATGATATTCTGGACTGACTGGCTTTTCCCCCATCAAGACTCTTAGAGACATTGCCATCATGTATGAGCCCAATGAAGACTACTCTCTTCATGTGTGAGAGAACAGTCATAGACAGAAAACCAACAGGCTGCCCAGCCTGAGTGTTCAGACATCTGACACAGTACTTGAATACATGAAGGAACGGGAAGGTGATTTCTACCTGAAGCTTTTTAACTGCCTTACAAAGCAGTCTCTATTACTCTGATAATTTGCTGGCTCTAGAATAAGCTCTGGCAAAGGATATTCTTTTTCAGTAGATCTTGATAATCTAGATGTTAGTGATCTATCAAAATATTCTGGGGGCCTAAATATAGAATTTTGTTCTAACAATATAACTGACATTTTTTCTTGATTTTCTCCCCTGCAGTTAGCTATCTAGTATTCAAATATTTTCAACCTTTTGTATCTTAATAAATATGCTTCCAGACTCATTTAAAAATAAGCTTTTCCATTAATAATCAGATCCAGAAGAACTTTCTAGTTATATTAAGACTGTATCGGTAAACAGTTTCATGATTAGTTTAAAAGTACCGGGCTCCTGTTTTGTTTACAGTGTCTCTTGGGAGACAAAGCATATCTAAATGTAAGAGGTAATGCTTATGTTAATCAAAAAGCTGTAAAAGGTAAGGTATGAAAATTATAATTTTTTCACTAATTCTGGTTTTATCAAATATTTGGGTTAATTCATTTGAAGATCATCTCCAAACTCTCTCTGAAGTCTTTCTATAGGGTAAAATACTTAGATTTTAGAATTGGGTGAAATTGCAATGCAAGTTTTGGCATCCTTGAGCTGCCTCTTCTTGACAAAAAGCAGGATATTCAGGCCACTTGGGATCAACTGGCCTTGAGCCAGGAAATGCTATAGCATCATATTACCGGGATATGTGTGAGAGTTTTAAATTACCCACTTGGCCTGATGGATATAATGTACTTATGTGTTTCTCACAAGCTCAACTTCCTGTTAATTGAGAATGGCAAACATACTAATGCTTTCCAAACATGTCTGATCTTGGTTTATTGGTTTTGGAGGAGTTTACATTTATGTGGGAGACCCACTCTTAGAAATTTTTCTAGTTGGGAGCTTTGAGTTCTCTGATTATATATTTTAGTAAGAAAAATAATTGATCAGCCAGTTAGCATCTCTAAATCATCCTGAATCCTTTGGGGTAAGAAGTTTGTGACTTGCACACACATCTCATTAATCAGGGGTTTACGAAAATAGCAGTAGTGTGGAAGTCAAGAAACATGAGTTCCAATGCCAAGTCTACTGCTAAATAGCTAAGAAGTACTTGGAAAAATGGTCTTACCTCTCTAGTCGTCAGGTTTCTCATAGGTAAAATGGCACCAGAATATTTAGCCTACCTATAACAAGAATAAAAGTATAGTTAAATACAACTACATAGTTGCCAGGAGCCCAGCTGTTCTCTTCCTGCTCAAGGACATGAGATTTCTAGCTCAGAAAGAAAAGTAAGTTCTTTGATATCAAACTACCAAACAAGTTGAAGGACTCAATCTGGGCTGCGCTTCTCTTTAACCTGTTCTTTGTGTTCTTATTCTCACATTATCATCTCATTCTTATTTATTGCAGTCTTTATGAGTACATATTTCTCTCAGCAGAACCTTGGTGCCTTGCTAGAAACTGAGAGTACCCCTCTATATTTAGAATTGCTAGTTTCTAAGGTTTATTTCTATATGATGGCAGATATTGTTATCATTTCAAAGGATAACAACATCACAAAGGAAGCAGAAAGTTTAAGGGTCCTATATGGCAAGAATGAAAGCCATGAGGATTAGCCTTTAACTAAACAGGTTAAGGGAATGTGAAGGCAACTTATCAACCAAGCTTCCTTGGGAGGCTAGGGTGAAACTGGAACCTGAACTTCTATATAATTCTCCTGCTACAGGTGATTGTTTTAATTTTCATGCTTTTATTACACAATAAATGCAAATCCTGATGTTAGAGCTTCCAAGTGAAGAAATAAGGCTCCATCCCCTCCCCCAAAGACATTCAGGTATCTAGATTTGTTTTATAATTGTTGAATGTTTATGAATAAATCCACTGGAAAATACTAGGGAAATGCTAAAAAATGTTCTACAGATGTATTTTCCACTACCTTAAGGTTGTCAAGTCAAGTTAATTGAGGGAAATGCTGGGGATAACTAAAGATAGTTAGAGGTTCACCCATTAATTACTTTTAATGCCAGTGGGCCATGTTCTAATTCATTGCCCAGAATAAGTCAAAGGTATCCTTTTTCACTGGATTTCAGAACAGGAGTTTAACTTTATCTTTAAAAGTCTTCTTTTCTTCACATACTACAAATATATCTCACTCTGTACAGTGAGAGTATTCCTGAAAAGGTTATATAAATTGAACTTTTATAGATGCTGTAGGAGAGCTTTTTATATTTGCAATGAAATGAAATTTAGAGCTACTAGGAATTCAGACCACTGGATTGATAGATAGCTTTTTAACATATTTACCACTGTAGTGATTAGGAAAATAATGAATTTAAGCATATCTTTTAAAATTATAGGACAAATCAAACTAGAAACTTTAAAATTCAATTAAGGTAACGTGATACAAGCATAAGGATAGACATATAGATCAGTTCAGTTCAGTTCAGTAGCTCAGTCGTGTCCGACTCTTTGCGACCCCATGAACTGCAGCACACCAGGCCTCCCTGTCCATCACCAACCCCGGGAGCCTACCCAAACTCATGTCCATTGAGTCGGTGATGCCATCCAACCATCTCATCCTCTGTCATCCCCTTCTCCTCCTGCTCTCAATCCCAGCATCAGGGTCTTTTCAGATGAGTCAGCTCTTCATATTAGGTGGCCAAAGTACTGGAGTTTCAGCTTCAACATCAGTCCTTCGAATGAACACCCAGGACTGGTCTCCTTTAGGATGGATCTCCTTGCAGTCCAAGGGACTCTCAAGAGTTTTCTCCAATACCACAGTTCAAAAGCATCAATTGTTCGGCACTCAGCTTTCTTTATAGTCCAATTCTCACATCCATACATGACTACTGAAAAAGCCATAGCCTTGACTAGACGGACCTTTGTTGACAAAGTAATGTCTCTGCTTTTTAATATGCTGTCTAGGTTGGTCATAACTTTCCTTCCAAGGAGTAAGCGTCTTTTAATTTCATGGCTGCAATCACCATCTGCAGTGATTTTGGAGCCCAAAATAATAAAGTCTGTCACTGTTTCCCCATCTATTTGCCATGAAGTGATGGGACCAGATGCCATGATCTTAGTTTTCTGAATGTTGAACTTTAAGCCAACTTTTTCACTCTCCTCTTTCACTTTCATCAAGAAGCTCTTCAGTTCTCTTCACTTTCTGCCGTAAGGGTGGTGTCATCTGCATATCTGAGGTTATTGACATTTCTCCTGGCAATCTTGATTCCAGCTTGTGCTTCTTCCAGCCCAGTGTTTCTCATGATGTACTTTGCATATAAGTTAAATAAGCAGGGTGACAATATACAGCCTTGACATACTCCTTTTCCTATTTGGAACCAGTCTGTTGTTCCATGTCCAGTTCTGACTGTTGCTTCCTGACCTGCAAACAAGTTTCTCAAAAGGCAGGTCAGGTGGTCTAGTATTCCCATCTCTTTCAGAATTTTCTACAGTTTATTGTGATCCACACAGTCAAAGGCTTTAGCATAGTCAATAAAGCAGAAATAGATGTTTTTCTGGAACTCTTTTGCTTTTTTGATATAGATCAGTTAAATAGAATTATTTCCATTTATCTGTGGTCAACTAATTTTCAACATGAATGAAAACACGATTTATAGGGAAAGACTAGACTTTTCAACAAATAATGCTGAGGTAACTAGATATCCACAGGTAAAAGAATGAAATTGGTTCCCTGCTTTCTATGAAAATTAACTCAAAATGTATAAAAAACCTAAATGTAAGATCTAAAACTATAAAATGTTTGGAAGAAAAGATTGGAGTTCATTTGGTGACCTTGGATTTGATAAGAGATCGTTAGATATGACACCAAAAGTACAAACAACAAAACAAGAAATCGATAAATTGGACTTCATCAAAATTTAAAATTTTGTGCCTCAAAAGACACTATCATGAAAGTAAAATGACTGCCCACAGAATGGGAGAAAATAATTGCAAATCATATATCTTATGAAGTACTTATATATAGAATATATAAATAAATCTTACAATTCAATCATAAAAAGACAAGTGACCCAACTTTAAAATAGGGGCAAAGATATTTTATTAGACACGCCTCTGATGATCATAAAATGGCTCATAAGTCCATGAAAAGATCCTTAACTCCATCAGTCTTCAGGGAGTTGCAAATCAAAACAATGAGATAATCACTTTACACCCACTATGGTGTTATAATAATTAAACAGAAAATAATGAGTGTGAAGTGAGGGTATAGAGAAATGAGAACCATCATTCATTTGGGAATGTAAAATTGTATAGCCACTATGGAAAACAGTTTGACATTTCATCAAAATGTTAAATATAGCATTACCATTTGACCCAACAATTTTACTCCTAGGTATATACCAAAGGGAAATGAAAATATATATCTACATTAAAGTTGAAATGAATGTTCATAGCAGCATTATTCATACTAGATAAAAGGTAGAAATAACTCATTCAGTTGATGAATGGTAAATAAAAAAGAATGAAATACTGATATGTATTACAACATGGATGAACCCTGGGGGGAAAACAAACTAGTCATAAAAGTTTATATACTATATTATTTTCATTTATATAAAATGTTAAGGATAGATAAACCTATAGAGATAGAAAAAATATTTGTGGTTGCTTGAAGCTGGGATGTGGTGGCAGAATTTGGGGGTGATAGCTAAAGAGTATGGGATTTCCTTTTGGGGCGATAAAAATGTTCAATGGTTGAATAATTTTTTTAATATACTAAAACCATTGACTTTTGCAGTTTAATTGTGTTATTCCATTTAGTGCAAACTTCATACAGTGGTCACTGCTGGTCCAGGGGTCATACTTTAAGAACCATTGAATTAAAAGATACTCAATTGACCTTTATTTTCTCCCAAATTCCCAGTTAACCCCACATCTCCATTCTGAGAGTTCCTGTTGAGATTTTATTATACATTGTTGTGGGGTATTTGATTCTCCTTCTTTGATCTACTATAGCTTAGGATACCATAGTCATTGAGTGGCATAGCTTAGGAATTTTACTATCCTTATTCTGTAGGATGAAGAAGAGGATCTCAGGACTGAACTCAACCTTTTGAAGAAGTACTCTTTCCACAAGAACATTGTGTCCTTCTATGGTGCATTTTTCAAGCTGAGTCCCCCTGGCCAGAGGCATCAACTTTGGGTGTGTATTTAGTTACCTTGATCTTATTGCATAAGACTGTCTCACTTCAGAACATATGCTTTCATAAATTGAGATGTCATTTTTGTGCACCTACAGAAGAACTTAAGCATGCAGCTGCTCAAAGTAGTATGAAAAAAATGTGCTCTAATTCCTGGAAATGAGAGTGATAAAATATGGAAAAGTAAATTAAGTAACTGGCAAGGGGTTCGGGGGTAGGATGTGAGAAGACTCAAATCAATACTGGAAATATCTAACATATTTCTTTTCAAATAGAGTTTTGCTGCTTTTAACTTTATGTAGCTAATACATTTGCTTATAAATTAAAGGTATAGCTAAGGAGATTACCTGATGGATTTGGGCCCAATGACTGAATAATAAATATCTATTCTAAGTCACACTTGGAATGAGTATATGAGTACAATTTAAGTGTTTGCTAAGTGCAATTATATTTAAACATAATTTCTAGAAACTGTTTTTCTAAATGGTTAGTTGACTTATCCTTTTCTTAGGCTTCATGCCTATAGTATCATGAATTACAAATCAATGAGCTATAAATTTTAAAAGCTAACTGAAACCCATGCTACAGTTACCAGAATTGTTGCTGCCCTCTCCTATAGGAGACATAATCAAACCATAAGAAAGTGAGCTTCAATCAAATATATCTTTATTTAAAAAGGAATATTTAGAACATCATCTGGGGTCTGTGAACATTCTCTTGCCTTTCTAGTCCACGTTAAGAGTGGTATCTTTTAAATAATACCTGAGACTTTTCAGAATTTTTAAGAGTCAGAGAAAGATTCTGTTACATTTTATATGTGAACTTTAAGAAGCAGGATAGTGGGCAATATAGGAAGGTTTCAACAAGGGATTGAATTGAAGCTGTGGTTCTCAAACTTTAGCCTGCAACAGAATTTCATGGAGATCCTAATAAAAACAGATTGCTGGCCCCACCCATGGAGTTATTAATTCAGTTAGTCTGGGGTAGGGAGTCCACAAATTTGCACTTTTTAATAAGTTTACAAGTTATGTTGATGATACTCATCTGGGTACCACATTTTGAGAACCCTCTAATTTAGAGATCTTCAGTTTAAACCTATTTTCTCCCAAATGTCCAGTTAACTAAATCCTCTATTCTCTGACAATGCCAGTTAAAATTTTGTTAAATACCACTGTGCATTTTTCATGGCTACTGTTTTTTTTTTTCCTTTTGGAGGGGCATACAACATTTGTCTTTAAATATATTTTTACAAGTTTTTTTTCTCTTGACAGTATGGCAGTCTACTTATTAGATATGTTTCTCAGTGCTCAATTAATTCAGTCATATAACATCTATTCATTCGAAAGCTATCTGCTTCCAGGCTTTCTCCTAGATGCTGAGGATACAATCGTAAGCTGAATTTCCATGGATCTGGCCCACTGGAGCTTATAGTCTATTTGTGAAGACAAATATCAATCAAATAATCACACAAATAAATGTATAATTGGTCAGAAGGGAAGTAACATGCTTTTTTTGTGGGCAAATAACAAAGGAATCTAAGTTAGGGAAAGGAAAACTCTTCCATGAGAAACTTTTTCTTACACTGATATCTGAAGGATAAATAGGCACTGCATGCAAAAGTTATTTGTTGAGGTAAGAGTTTTCCTGGGACCATTCACACTTTCTTAGCTATGTAAATCTGAACACCTAGGAAGCAAATAACAAAATAATTACCATTTATAAAGTATAGTCAGGCACTGTGCATACAAATTCGGGAAAAATGAGAACGTCTTGCATTCTTTTCATAGTAGAACTCCTCTGAGTCGGGTAATACTGGCAAAATTTTCCAGTGTTCACCTTAGTGAATGACTTTAATTCATGTTTGTCATGGTTCAAAATGAGCCCCTTTCTTCCAATACCACAGTGTATATGTTGTAACCATTCGATATAGTAGACATGAAAATTAACCTTTTTGTGCTTTATCTGTAGTATCTGGTTTGCTTTTCTTATCTTCGTTTATTGAAATAGTGTACTCAGGTAAAAGACTGTGTTATATCAGTTGTGAACAAATATAAAATAAGGAAGTAATTTTCTGAAAGGACAATCTTAGCATTCCAAAAGGAAATAAGGTATACCTTTTAAATATTCATGATTTGGGGCCTGTCCTTTTACTTCCTTTCATCTATGGCAATAATTAACTTACCTATAGTTTTTTTTAAAAAGGCATGTCTTGTTCTACTGACAAAGTAGTATTGACATTTGACATTGGCACTAGTGCAAAACCTGTACTTAAAGAAAAGTTTGTGAAATTGATTGTAATAGTCAGATTCTCCTTCACATTGGTCAGTCCTCTAGTTAGCTAATATATGAAAGCAAATTTACTAGTTGGGCACCTGATTCATTAGTGGCAAAATCAAATTTCCTGAGAAATTGCATTTGTTAATAAAGTAAAATCTGAATGAGACACTGTCAGAATATTAGCCTTAAAATAGACTTTCCTTAGTGGTTTATTTGGAAAAAATTTCCCTACAGTAGTGGAACTGACAGTTTCCCCCTTCAGGTTGTATTTTGCCAGTATCTTGGGGAAAATATTCTAAAACTTGAAAATAAACACATGTAAACCCATGGCTGATTCATATCAATGTATGGCAAAAACCACTACAATATTGTAAAGTAATTAGCCTCCAACTAATATAAATAAATGAAAAAAAAACAAACAAAAAAAAGAAAAGAAAACAGCAATAAAAACTAATCTAGTCAATGTTTAAGTGTAAATTGTTTTGAGATTCCCCTCCATATCCTGTTTTTCCACCCGCAAACTATTCCCTCAACTGTCTTTTTTGTTCTACTCCAGTCATCACTCAGGCTTAGCCCTGTGCAAGCTTTTTTCTAAAGGCATGTGCTCATTCTGTTCTCAATAAGCTGAATGTTCTTCTTTCTCAGCATATCCAAACAGAACCTATCCTTCAAGGCTTAGCTCAGATCCTACCTACTGGTTTAAAAATCCCTGGTGCGGTACCTCCTTTCTCTCCCTCCAGAGATCTTTGGATTTTTTTTTCAGTTCTTTCTCATTCTACTAGTTTCCTACCAGACAATTAAGCCAGTCTTTGCGCAGTATCTTAATGTCTAAACATAACATATACATGTAAGCCATATGAACTAAAACTCTCCAGATATTTTCAGAGAACTACTTTCTAAATCTTGATACTTTCTTTGCTGGCTTCCCTGCAGATGGTGATGGAGTTATGTGCAGCAGGCTCAGTCACTGATGTAGTGAGAATGACCAGAAATCAGAGTTTGAAGGAAGATTGGATTGCTTATATTTGCCGAGAAATCCTCCAGGTGAGCATTCATATAGTCATTTGCCCCTGACCTTGAAAAAACCTGGGGGTAATATATTCAGTGTGTCTTATACTTGCTCATATAGGATGGTTTAAAAATTCTAAACTTCTGGATCAGGATACTGAAAAAGACCAAAAGGCTTTAGAGAAAGCAGCTTTCACGTAATGTGAAATGCCAAATCATGGCTTTTTTTTTTTCCGTTTATTTTTATTAGTTGATTCATGTCAATGTATGACAAAAATCACTACAATATTGTAAAGTAATTAGCCTCCAACTAATAAAATCATGGCTTTCAATGGCCCTTTCAGAGTTAGACTACAGTGTTTGGTGGATCATGGGTATAATAACTTAGAGTGTTAAGTTGTTGTGATTTTTAGAGTTTTTTTTTTTTTTTTAAAGCATAGCACTGTCATTGGAGATTAAGATGGGTTGAGAAATCCGTGTTTTACTCAATGGCTTCAAATCATCTACAACTCTTTTGCAGACAGATATCCTCTCTGAATAATGTCTTAACTTAAAACATTCCTTATTTTGAACACCAAATTGGATGAAAATGACAGTGTTCTTGATCTACCAAAATCAGATTTTTCTTTGTGTCTTAAGTGCTTAGAGTCATCCAAGAAGGATGTTAACAGAACTGAACAGCATCACTGATAAAAATATTAGAATGCTGTCTTAACTGTATTCACTCATAATAATAGTGTACGTAGTTAAGAGTGCAAACTCTACCCCAATGTTCATCGCAGCACTTTTTATAATAGCCAGGACATGGAAGCAACCTAGATGCCCATCAGCAGACAAATGGATAAAGAAACTGTGGTACATATACACTATGGAATATTACTCAGCCATTAAAAAGAATTCATTCGAATCAGTTCTAATGAGATGGATGAAACTGGAGCCCATTATACAGAGTGAAGTAAGCCAGAAAGATAAAGACCAATACAGTATACTAACGCATAGACTGAGTTTAAATTCTGGTTCATCATGTATTAGCTGTGTGTCCCTGAGTCAATTACTTAATTTCTCCAAATCTCATTTTCATCACCTGTAATTTGGGGTGGAATTAGCATCTTCCTTAAAAGATTGCTGTAAGGATTTAAGAGTTGACTTCATGTAAAGTGCTTAGTGTAGTGCTTGGCAAAGAATAAGGACTCAATTGATATTAGCTGTTTTCACTGTTATTTCTATTATTAATCTCCTGTTAGTAAGTAGAGCAATCTCACTGAAGTCAGGGCATGGGTTAGTTTTAGTGGTGAATGGTCTGGAGACAGCATGGTAAACCAATACAAATGGCAAGTACTTTAAAGTGAATTTCCATATTCCTTCAAATTCTCAGCCTACAAGGTTGACTTGAAAATATTTTGGACTAAACAAATGGTTGGATAAGTAGAGTAAAACAATGGCTGAGCTACAATAGTTCAGATATCCAGGTCTTTACTCAAGTGGTTAGTTGGAAAAATGGAGACTAGAAAGGAAGGTAAATGGCCCAATATATACAAGTATTAATTTTTGGTGTTGTTTCTCTCTTTCATGGGTGTCCTCATTTATTTTCCTTTCCTTATAGCTGAAAGTACTATTTCTGGGAACTGGTTGTAGTAGTTCCAGCCTAAAGAAGAATTTTGTCTGAAAAATGCAAATCTGGGCCATTTTTCTTACCAAAAGTCTTTCCAAAAATGCTAAGAACAGTACCAGAAAAAGAGAAAAACTATGTATTGATCTTGCTTTTTTATATAAATGTATATATGTATGCATATGCAGGGCTTAGCGCATCTTCATTCACACCGTGTAATTCACCGGGACATCAAAGGTCAGAATGTGCTACTCACTCATAATGCTGAAGTAAAACTAGGTAAGTTTATTCTTGTAATACTTTAAATGAACCCCAAAATATCTTAACAGAGAAAAATCCTTCAAGATTACTGTTTTCTCTCATCATGTCACTAATATCCCCCTCTACTTGTTTAGGCTATGTCATCCCTGCCTGCAAAATAAATCAAAATTTGAAAATTTGTTTGGGAAGGGATGTGGGACAAGAGAAAGATGCACCTAACTGTTTCTCAGAAATCATTTTGGGAACAACAACTTTGAAATGGGAGTTTTACGTTTTGGTCATTGCTTTACCTTCTATTGGGCTTACCAGGCGGCTCAGTGGTAAAGATTCCGCCTGCCAATGCAGGAGATACAGGTGATGCGAGTTTGATCCCTGGGGTCAGGAAAATCCCCTGGAGGAGGGCATAGCAACCCACTCCAGTACTCTTGGTGGGATCTGCTATTGTATTTATTTCAACAATTTAATTGAGTGTTTACCATGTGCAAGTTTCTGTGTCATGGATAAGGATTAAACAAAAAGACAATTCTTCCACATCACAGAGCCATATTTTCCAAAGAATATCTAAGAACTTTTAAATTTACTTAAGCACAAATTGCTTCATTGGAATTTTCCCTCAAATATTTAAAGAACTGATATAAGTTAGAAATGATGCTCCAGTAATATCCAAATCAAATTCAGAATTAGAAATCTAAAATCCAGAGTTTCTAGCTTTCAGTTCCAGGGTTCAGAATGGCATACTTTATTGAAAATAATTGTTATATTGTCTCACAGGCACACAGGGAACAATATGTTGTGCTCTTTAATGTTTAAAATAAATATTGTTGGTTGATTTCTAAATAATATCATATAAATAATGTCAGTACTATGTAATGGCAGATGACCTCATTGATACAGAACATAAAATCATTGGCGTCAAATCCTGTATTTAGTCATATCAATTCTTGCCTACCATATCTGTGTGTGAGTATGTGTGTGTGTGTGTGTGTGTGTGTGTATTAGTCACTCAGCTGTGTCCAACTCTTTGCAACCCCATGGGGTGTAGCCCACCAAGTTCCTCTGTCCTTGGGGTTCTCTAGGCAAGAATACTGGAACAGGTTGCCATTTCCTTCTCCAGGGGGTTTGCCTGACCCAAGGATCAAAGCCGGGTCTTCTGCATTGCAGGCAGACTCTTTACCGTCTGAGCCACCAGGGGCTTCCCTACCATATCTCTAGCATGATCTTAAGATCATTCCCATTTTTCCTGCCAAATAAATATAACCAGAATAGAGATTTTGTTCATTCACTAAGAATGCTTTTCACTGAATATTTGTGGAAGAAGCATGTGGTAATAATTGTTCCTGCAGTAAGTTAAAAGTAATTTCAAGAAAATGTATTGTTCTTTTGTGTCTAAAAGCTACAAAGCTAGAAACAGAATTTTAAGACACTGTGTTAAAATACACAAGGGTCATTTGGATCTCACAGTGAAATGTGCAGCATGGATATAGTATGTCACATGGCTACACTCTGTGTTCACATGTGGCAGTGCTCCCATATATTTGGGTCAAGTTGCTAGCCAACCCTATCATCTGCATCACAGAAGAGAAATTGTAAGTAAGTGAAAAGCCTCTGAAAAATCTGTCACAAAGTCCCCACACTAGAGATCATGTACTTGACTCTGTAGGAGAGACCTTTTAGCACTGGATTAAAATTTATCCAGGCTTCTTATCTATATATAATCCTTATACATTGGTTTTTAGATTTCTTAGATCCCACAATATTTTTAAATGACAAGTTATAAGGAGAAGGTTGAAGAAGCCAACCCAAAGGGAGTAATAGAAAGGAGAGAGACTAGACAATGACTATATTGCAATTGCAACTGATCAATAATCCTCATATTCTGGTCCCTAAGTCAGTAAGGAAAAGGTGAATGATGCCACTGTTGGGATCTCATCCCTACTTTTAATTTCAGCTTTTCTTTTTTTCCTTTTTCTTCCATTTATCACTCTTTTCTTCCAGTCTTTTCTCATTTTCTTTTCTTCTTTGAATGTCATATATAAGCTTATGGCCTTCATAGATATTTCTTGGCCCTTAAAGTTGGCCCTCAGGGATAGTGAGAATGCTGAACTCTGATGTAACCTATTCTCAGAAAAAAGCATCTAGATAATGAAATTGTGCAACACCCAATGATTATTTTTCATGTATTATGGACATTGTGTTGATATTGTTCTTATTAGTCCTTCCTTTAACACTGCCTTAAGCTCTTAACTTTTTAATTTTTCTTTTCTTTTCCTAAGTTCTTTAAACTACTTTTCAGTGAAGGTTGCTAGCCATCCTCTAGATTCCTGGAAACCATTCTAAATTAGAAAATCTACTTCATTTTTCATCCATGTCTTATTTTTTCTGGACCAAATAACCCCAGTCTACTTTAGCCTTTTTTCTGTCTGTTTCTGAGGATACCATACTAAATATTTTCATATAATATATCCCACAGATGAATAGAAGACTGAACTTTAATAGTCTAAGCTGAGATATGGATACCACACTAAATATTTGCATCTGATTCAGAAGATCTGTAGAAGAACTTAAACTAAATTTTAGCATAAATTTATTTTTCTTTATTAGTGTAGTAGAACTTTCTAACATCATGAGTGAGACTTCCTAATAAAGTACTAATAAGTTTTTGATTTCTTAGATGTTGCTTATAGTGCTGGTCTTTTTCCAGCTTGGTGGCAGGTCCAAACACTACATATGTTATCACTTCAGAGGTTTAGAGTATACTGATTGAACTTTATTTTTAATATTCATGGTAAACATTCAGCCAAACCTACTGTAGATTTATAATAGCACTGCTGAATCTCTTTCCAACATAAATAGCAGCAAAAGCCTATTTCCCAGTGTTACGGGAGTAGACTTCATGGTAAAGTTTGCTGGGCTGGAATGAAAATCTGTTATCCATTGTGGCTTTTGTATTGGCTTTCCAAGTTAAAGCAATAACTTATTGAGCTTTTTGTTACTCATTAATTATTTTGACAAATGAATTTTGCAGTGGATTTTGGAGTGAGTGCCCAGGTGAGCAGAATTAATGGGAGGAGAAATAGCTTCATTGGGACACCATACTGGATGGCACCTGAGGTGATTGACTGTGATGAGGACCCCAGACGCTCCTATGATTACAGAGTAAGTGTAAGGATTCAAATAGTAGGAAACAAAATTTGTAAAGCACTTTTGACTTTTTATTTTAAATTATGAAATAAAAGAATAAAAACCACTACTTGAATAAGAAGTACTAGCCACTATTTCTATATGTGGTTTGATGATGTGTGTAAAAATAATATTTTCTAAGAATGTAGGCAAAGTAGACCATTGGGAGTTATCCATATTTGAGGAAGAATGTCTAGTTCATCTTGCTTACAACTTCTTGGTAAAGAATATTATATTATGTGGCTTTATATGGAAATTTAACTTCCAGGGACAGAGTGCTTTATAAACTTAAAACTGAATAAATGTAAAGCCAATTATTAATCCCCACAGTAACTTAGCTCCAAAGAGAAAAAAAAAATAATTTGATTACTCAGGGTAATGGAGAAAGTCCTTGGCATGGTTCAGCTCCAAACCACAGAAAATCAGTGGAATAGACAAATTAAGTAACAATTTATGCTATTTATTAAAATTTCCACTGAAGCTACAATTTGGACAATATACATCTATGTACACATTTCAAAAAGCTGATATGGAAAGAAAACACTCCATTTGCTATAGACTGGAAAAACCACACTCACTCTCCACATCATAACTCATCCAAACAATTCATTGTGGTTTCGTTGTGTGGAACCTAGGACTCAATACTCAAAGTTGATTAATTCAAATTTCATCTCTTTTCCTTTTCCCTTAAATGCCCTCTGCTTGATTTGCAAGCAGATCTGTTGAGAGCCAATACTATTAGGAGCTATGGAGACAATGGAAGCATAATGTTCTTTAAGTGACTTGCTGTAACAATAATGCTTTATAGTTGTAAGTTTTTGGCAGTCTTCCAAGGACTTTCACCCATATTAATTACACATTTTTAATTTTCAGTCCCACATAACTTAAAGAAAGCTTAAACTTATATCATTACAACAACTCTTTGAAGCTAAGACATCTATAATCAGGTATTTTAAGAATTCAGTTAACTTGTCTAGGAGTCATTAAGCCAAACAGTGCACTTCTAGCCCTGTGCCATTTCTACATTCTAAAAAACAAAGTACAGTTAACAGTAGTGAAGGTCATTTCCTAGAGCCTCCTAAAATGTATAATTTCCTAGAATTATAATAATTCTGTCCTCAGTTTCCTGTATTCAAGAAACTCCTGAAAGTGCTTATGTATATAGTATTTCATTTAATATTTATGCTACTTCTATAACATGGATCCTATTATTATCATCTCTATTTTGAAAGTGAAAAAAAGAAAGTGTTAGTCACTCAGTCATGTCTGACTCTTTGCGACCCCATGTACTGTAGCCCTCTAGGCTCCTCTGTCCATGGAATTCTCCAGGTAAGAATACTTGAGTAAGTAGCCATTCCCTTCTCCAGGGTATCTTCCTGACCCTGAGATCAAACCCATGTCACCTGTGTTTCCTGTATTGCAGGCAGATTCTTTACCGTTTGAGCCACCAGGGAAGCCCTAATTTACATAGAGTAAAATTGAGGTACAGAGTGTTAAATCATTTGCCTAAGATCTGACTTCTTTAGAACTAGTAGTATGTGATTGGACTTCTTTACAGCAAATTCCTTTTGGTATTCCAGTTAAGGTAACAATAGCAATACATCCAAGATGAATTTTCCTTTCACTGAATCCCCACCCATATCAACTTGTGTAGTACAATACTGGCTGGTCACAAGGCCAGATAACATCTCCCTCTAACATCAGTCAATAATGAAGAAAACCCATAAAATGGCTGTGGCATTGGTACCTCTCCTCAGTGAAAGATTGTTTAGAGATTCTAAATACTATCTGTTTCCCACTTGTAAGTGACATTTTTTTTTTTTTTGGTCTTTTCCCTTGCAGAGTGATGTGTGGTCCGTGGGAATCACTGCTATCGAAATGGCCGAAGGGGCTCCTCGTGAGTAATGATATTTGATGTTGGTTAAAAGTTATGGAAACATGCTGTAGAAGTCTGCACTTGTACCAGTCAGCTTGTACTGATCACACAGGTGCCATACCACATGCCAAACTATAAATGATGGTCTTTCCCAAATTATGAAATGCCGTAGTCAGAATGGCCAGACATGTCTGTAAGAAGAATTTGTATTTTTCTCTGTTAAGATATCTTATTTTAGGCTGATTGAGTATTGACTCAATTTAGCCTCAATAACATTTGGTCATGATAGTAATAACCAAACAGAATCTAAAGGTGTTCCAGTACATATTCACTGATGGCATATTTAGGTTTCTGAACACTTACACACTTCAGACTGTGCCAGTTAAGAAAATCCTCCAGTAGTTCCTTTTAATTGAGCCAATCCTCAGCAGTATTGAGAAGGAAGCTTTTTCCCCCCCTTTGGAGTCAGTCCAGCTATCATTGGTGCCTTCCGTGCTCCTGTCAGCCATTCCATTGCCCCTCATTGTTCAGTAGGCTCCATTTTCTCTTGTTTCCCCCTCCTCTTCATTGAAGTAACCTGTCAGCAGTCTATTCTCTCAGGTTACTGCTTTCTGGTAGGAAAGTAAAAGTGGAATGTGAACTTGAGTATAAATGATTAATAACCAGCAAATGTATAATCCCATAAACAGGGCATATTTGCTGTTCTCAATACCTAAATCCAAGAATATAAATGATAAACACATTCATAGTATTGATGAGAAGTGAGAGAAACGCCTGAAGTGTGTATTTCAGGGGGCAGGGCTTGCAACTGCTTTGCTTTTCCCTCTCCGAGCAGATCCTGTAGGTTCCCATGTTCCTACGTGCTTCATCTGTACAATGTCTACTGTTTTAGCACTGTGTTTCATGGCTAATGGGAGTAATTTCAAGGAGTAGAAATAATGGTAACATAATTGTTAAGAGTCTCAGGTGTCCCTTGGAATATCAAGAATTTCTGGTGTCCCTTGGAATATCACATATCACAGAATGGGCATGGATTAAAGCTGGGTCAGATATGGAGATCAGGCCACTGCACCTTCTATTAATTTATATAAAGCTTGATTTTTGAACAATTGCCTTTATATTACTCTAATGAAATTACCCTGGGGACTTTCTTTATACTACTATGAGAGGCCAATTTGGCACTGGAGTTTTTTGTGTTTTTTTTTTTTTTTTTGAGATGTATTTTGGGAGAGGAAAGATTCCTCTAAAGAGTTATTAATATCAAATTGTCCTCACATGAATGACACACTTTTAGTATTAGGTGAAATTTACACCATGGCTCTCCTTTGGGGAATTATTGCACTGCCAGTTTTCTTTAATCAAAACACAAGAGGAAATAAGTAAAGTGAGACACATATTTAAACACTTATTGAAAAGCCCAGAATTCCCAAGCCAATGAGGTAATGAATTTATATACCAAATATTGGAGTAGGCTTTTCTTTGTATGGTTGTGTTTCTGAAAAAGAGAATGAAAGTCTAGTAATTTTGCACAGAATTGAGGTGCCAGATAGTTAAAATCTTTCTTGTAATATCAATAGCTAATATTTATTAAGTGCTTACTCTGTGCCAGACAGTTTTATAGGTACGTTGCCATTTAATCCAAATAACAACTCTTTGAAGGAATTCTTGATGTATTTCCTGTTTTTAAGATGAATTAACCAAAGCACAGAGAGATAAGTAATATGCCCAAGGTCACAAAGGTAGAATTAGGATTTGAACACAGATGATCTTATCTAAAGGGTGTGTTCTTAATAGTTGTGCGTGTGTGCTAAGTTGCTTCAGTCATGTCCGACTCTGCAATGCTATGGACTGTAGCCCAATATGGTCCTCTGTCCGTGAGAATTCTCTAGGCAAGAATACTTGAGTGGGTTGCCATGCCCTCATCTAGGAGATGTTCCAGACCCAGGGATTGAACCCATGTCTCTTATGTCTCCTGCATTGGCAGACGGGTTCTTTACCACTAGTGCCACCTAGGAAGCCCCTTCTTAATAGTTACATTGTATCTACTTCTTTTCCTAGGACTGTTAGCTTCCAAAACAGATTATTCTCATCTTTTTAGACTACTAAATCATTGTTTGCATATTATTGTGCATAGTTACTAGTATGGTTGACTTTTCAGCCTATAATTACATATTCCAGCTTTACAACTGTGGAGGATAGTGTCAGTACACAAACACACAGAAGAGTACATGTCTCCACCTGTATTTTTGACTTCTCTAGATATAAACCATCAATCACACATTTCAAAAATTTGACCTAGTGTAATTTATTATTATTTGTCATACTTGGAAATAGTGAAGCTTTAGTATCTTATATAATGGACAGCTTGTATTAAAGTCAGCTTTTCCTCTAACTACCTTCTTTCATATCTGTTCTTCAGTGTCTATTCAACATGATACGTGGAAGAACACTGAGAATCCCCTCTGGAATTAGGAGTTTGTTCTGTAGTTACCTTTCTTACTCATTCTAAACTTATCTATTTTCCTTTGCAGCCCTGTGTAACCTTCAACCTTTGGAAGCCTTATTCGTTATTTTGCGAGAATCTGCTCCCAAAGTCAAATCCAGTGGATGGTAAAGATGAATGACTTAATCTTTTAAACACAGTAACTTGATATTTTTATATAGCAAAGAAGTTTTAATTCATTTGATCAGTCCTGTTTCAACATCCTTGTTGGACAATATTTCCTAAAAACAGATACCTTAAGGGGTCTAAATGAGTACTGTTCATTAAGAGCTAGCTAGCCAATTAGAAGTAATACTCTCCATGGTATATTATGATGACAATACTTCCCTGGCATTAGTGACATAGTCAGTTGTGTCTCCTGTAATGGGCTGGACCAATGGAAGTCATTTGTGAAGTTTCTCATTGAGCTTACATAGGCAGTCAGTGATTGACCCATAAAACTAAACATCCACAGAACCTAAAGAGGACTTGTACTCTCAGAGTGCTATAGCCCAACTAAACTTGGGAATCTTTTTTCCTGAAGTTTTTGGAATTAGTACATGAAGTTCTTTCTTATTCTCAGTATATATTACTTGCCCTGGTAAAAGTGGTTACTATGATTCAGTTGCTGACATTCTTCCTTGTGATTAAATTTAACCCTTCCCACAGATTCAGGCTTTCTGGTCACATCTGTTTCCATGGGCCATTTTATAAGATTAATCAGTCCTGGTGCTATTAACACCCTTTTCTGGATCATTACATTGACAGCTTTAGAGTTCAAAGTGCATATAGTCAAGCAAAACACTCAGGCTTCAAAATATGACTACTGTGGGATGACCAGTCTGGTCTCATGGTCTGCATAAATCACATCAACCACTTAATTGCCATCCCACCACTTGTCTATTTTACCACATACATTCTTCTGAACTCACTGAAGTTTCTACTATTATTTGGGTAGAAAGTATCATTGACTGTAGTCTCTTCTGAGGCTTCAATGGCATTGCTGTGTAATGTACATTGTCAAGCTATAGGATATCTGGTTATTGAAAAGACTATTACAGCTAAGACAACTCTCTCCAAAAATGTGACCTTCAGAGTGGCATGTGGGTGGAGGTGGGAGGTGTGGCATACCTGAGAATGCTCTTTTACCTCTTTGATTCATTTCTTTTAGGTCCCGCAAGTTCCATGATTTCATGGAAAAGTGCATGATAAAAAACTTCCTATTTCGTCCTACTTCTGCAAACATGCTTCATCACCCATTTGTTCAGAATATAAAAAATGAAGGACATGTTGTTGAGTCATTAAAGAAGCATCTTACTGGAATCATTAAAAAGAGACAGAAAAAAGGTAGGATATGTAAATCTCCATTTTACTGGAATAAATATTCAAATGAGAGAAAATTTTATTTTTTTTTAGGAAAAATAATGTTTAAGAATTAAGTTGAAATTAAAGTCTGAGGCCTTTTGACATTTAGCTTTTAATTCATTATCTCTTACTTGATCATATATATATATATATATACACACACACACATAGACACATAAGATTATAAATTTTTGCCAGTTCAATTAGCATGTGTTCATATTTACAAAGGCCTTTGAAAGCCTCAATAATAATTTTATGATGTGCTAATTTTATTTTAAGAAAACTAACTGGAGAAATAAACAGAAGATAACAAAATCTATATCTTATTGTTCTTTCTCATCTAATATGTTAACTCCAATTAGATAAATGGATTTATAATTAATCACTTATTGACTGCTACTTTTGATGTAGTATCAGTGAACTGCACATAGATGATTTTATGTATGAATCTCCAACTTTAAGATGTAATTAACAAAGCACATTTATGCAAATAAAATTAAGCTTCTAGATATTAATGCCAAAAATGACAGGATGGTTATTCATCAAATCCAGAGGAAACTACTTAGGAAATTCCGACTTTATAGGTTATATGCCATATTTTGTGTTTAATTTAGGGCACCATATGCAGAGTTGAGTGATAGAGGAATGGGAAGTGGGGAGCCTGAAAAAGATAGCAGGCATTCTCAGATGCACTATAGGATTGATTGCAGCCTATCTTCTTCTATCTGCATAACTATACATATCTTATTTTGGAGTGAGAAGCAGAAGGAATTATTGTATTTAACCATGGTAGAGAATTTATTGGGCAAACATCATCATAAAAGTTGACCAATCTCAAATGGGCACAGAAAGATACCACATCTAGTTGAGAATTCACTAACTTCCAGAGTTGCAAAATTTCCAAAATGTAATCTGCAGGAAAAGTCACATTTATATAGAAATTGATGGAAGATGTCAATATAGTTGTCCTAAACTTTCTAATGTAGGAAATTCAAAAGAAAACTCTTTTGTCTGTAAGTGTCTGTATTTCAGTACAGCACAGGTGATAGGAAAGATACCAAACATTTTCAGTGTGTTAGTTGTAAAAACCAGAATTTAGAGTTTTGCCTTCTCATTGAAAGGACCGAAGATCCTGATCCTCATTTTCAAGATCCTCATTGAAAGGACCAAAGATAGGTGTGGGCCCAAACCAAAAAGTCCTTCCATCCATAGTACACACCTGTAAGCCATGCTCACCAACCATCTAGAGTTTCTCTTTGTCCCTTTGTCCCTTTACGTTTTTCAATTTTTTTCTCTTTAGAATTGCAGCAATCAGATTGCTATTTTTTTTCCTATGCAGAGAGAAATTAGTATCTGTGGAATAACTGTGCTGCAAAAGGAGGCCTAGGAATAAGGATATTGTCTACACCACCAGTAGATGTGATGTGAAGGGTTACAGCCCTCTTGTCCTTGTAAATTCACTCAGCATCCTGAGCAGTAAAGGGTGCAAATTGACTAAGGTGGATTTATTAATCTCTGTTGATTATTATGCATTATTCTTTTCTATTTCATAAAAGGAATACCTCTGATCTTTGAAAGAGAAGAAGCTATTAAGGAGCAGTATACCATGAGAAGATTCAGGTGCGTTAGATAACTTACATATATAATTTGATGTTAGCAATTCATGTAAGACAGTTGATTCCATATTGTGCTTAACTCAAAGAAACTTAATCCTCTGATCAAATAAAACAGATCTCTATTTTCAAGAGATATTTGAATGGAAATGTTGAGGAAAAAATTTTATTACTACTCAAAGAGTCCTTAATTTCTGACAATAGAATGATCAAGTAGATTATCAGACCATTAATATTGACTATATTGCTAATGTAAAAACTTTCAGACATTACAGGAATGATTTAAGAAAGATGTAGTGGAAGTATCTTTATTGCAGAAAAATGTTCATCTTTAAAAATAAAAGCATCTCCCCTGAATGACATCACTCTACTGACAACACTAATTGTATGGCAACCATTTGTACATTTATTTCTAGGGGACCTTCTTGTACTCATGAACTTCTGAGACTGCCTACCAGCAGTAGATGCAGACCACTTAGAGTCCTGCATGGAGAACCCTCGCAACCAAGGTGGCTACCTGACCGAGAAGAGCCACAGGTTCAGGCCCTTCAGCATCTCCAGGGAGCTGCCAGGGTGTTCATGCCACTACAGGCTCAGAACGGTACACCTAGGCCTCTACAGGGGCAAGTCCAGGCACCTCAGCGACTACAAGGGGCTGCACGGATGTTCATGCCACTACAGGCTCAGGTGAAGGCTAAGGCATCTATGCCCCTTCAGATGCAGATGAAGGCACCTCCACAACCACAGAGGACAGCCTGTATGTTTATGCCACCACAGGCTCAGGTGAAGGCCCCTAGGCCTCAACAGGTACAGGCCCAGGTATCCAAAAAGCAGCAGGCTCAGGGCCAACCCCAGGCATCAGGAGAGCCCCAGGATCTGGATCAGGTACCAGAGGAATTTCAGAGGCAAGATCAGGTACCTGAACAACAGCAAAGACATGGCCGGGTCCCTGAACAACAGCAGAGGCAGAACTACATACCTGAACAGCCACTGCAGCAGAATGGGGCACCCGAACAGCCAGAGGTACAGGAAGAGGCTGCAGAGCCTACACAGGCAGAGGTGGAGGCAGAGGAACCTGAGTCATTACGAGTCCATGCCCAGGTATTCCTGCCCCTATTGTCCCAGAACCACCACGTGCTGTTGCCACTCCATTTGGATACTCAGGTGCTCGTTCCGGTAGAGGGGCAAACCGAAGGGTCACCTCAAGCACAAGCCTGGGCACTAGATCTTACACAGGCAGTTGGCTCGGTTCAAGCAGTCATAGAGGGACTATCAAGAGACTTACTTCGAGCACCAAACGCACATAACTCAAAGCCGCTTGGTCCACTGCAAACCCTGATGGAAAACCTGGCATCAGACGTGTTTTTCTCTCAACCAGAACAAGCACGGAAGAAAAAATCAAAAGTTTCTAGTCTAAGGCAGGCATTGGCAAAAAGACTGTCACCAAAGAGGTTTCGGGCAAAGTTGTCACGGAGACCTGAAGTGTTTGAGCTCTCAGATTTAGAAGCCCATAGGCAAAGGCGCCAATGCAGATGGGAGGATATCTTTAATCAGCATGAGGAAGAACTGAGACAAGTTGCAAAAGTAAGAGTTTCTGATATTTTTCCTAAGTCAAATATGCAGAGAAAATATGCTAGTTCATACTCAGGTGTTCCCTCTATAAAAACAAATGAAATAAATGTTCAGTGTGTCTCAGAGAAGATTAAATAATTTGGGCTTCAAGTAAATTATCCTGAAATTTCCAATTAATTGTGACTAAATTTAAGAAAGAAAGATTTGTTTGAATGATCCAGTTATTTGCTTAATATATCTTTATATATTAATGATATAGCTTTCATTATTAGTTAATTTTCTACCTATTATTTCCTTAACCAACATCATATGCACAATTAAAGTTACTATTTTGGATCTTTAAAGATTGCTTTCATAGGTCAAAATTAAAAATATATCTCATTAAAATAAGCACAAAAGTTAAGTTTTATTCTTCTAATCTCTAAGTTTATTTTGCTCTTTCCTCCCATAGAATGCTGAACATACTATTTAAGAGAATTGCGCTAGTTTTGTACTTTAGGATGTTAAAGGTTAAACTGAGAAGGGAAAACGTTTTCTAAAATATTTTGTACATGCTTACCATAAGTATGACTTGTCTCACTTATTTTCCACCCATTTTGCATCAATGAAGTACCTGCATAGAACATGGCACAAGTTACAAATTCAAGTTAATAAAACATCATTCTTCAAAATTCCCTAATATAAATAGATATGTAGATAATTTGACTGGAGTTGGTGGATTCAATCTGGCAAATCTAATCTGATACTGAAGGGTTTATGGGCTTCATAAGCAAATTAAAGAGGTCAAAAAGACCAGGAGAGCAGTCGTTTTCTAATACTTCACAGCATCTGTTTATATAGAAGGAATCATTGTGAAGATCCTAAATTAAACCCTGCTATCAACATCCATTTGTCTAATAATAATTAATGTAGTTATTACAAATCAACCTTGTCTGAATGTCTCAATAAGGGAGTGTTTGGTTTGTGGCCATTGAGTTAATTGAGCAAATGCTGTTTCCCAGACATGTTTAACATGAGAAAAGGTAAAAGCAACAAGAGAAGCAAGACCCAAAAGGGGAAATGATTGTCTAGTCCCCCAAATCTAACAGATAAGAAGCAAAATAAACCAAATAGAGAAGGAATTGCAAGAGTGCAAAGTGCTATATTTGCCAGACATTAAGCGATCTAAAATGCTAATGACTATTCCCAATGAACCCTAGTAACAATTGGATCTAATGCATTTTTTTTGCATTTTTTAAAAAGACTTTTATGCATTCCTGCAAGACTCATGGTATTAGTAGCATAACACATTACTTATTGTCTTTCAGTGTTTTAAATATTTATGTAAGAAGCCATTCTAAAATGGAAGAAAAAGTCACTAAATAATAGCTACTAATCCCATGAACCTAGGATCTTGTATAGGCATTCCTGCCTTTATGTGTAACTGTCAAGGGAAATACAAAGAAAAAGAAAATTCTTGATGTTGTAATCAAGTCATAGGTCTTTCAAAATACCTGAAAATTCATTAGAACTTAAAGATGTATGTGTGTATTTCAACTCACTAGAAAGAAAGAAAACACATTTCCATTATTCCCTTTGTGTTGAAGAAATGCCGATTGGCTTAAATGGGAAAACATAAACTTGCCTAAACTCCTAGGACTCAAAGAGAAATATTTGCACTGCTGTATTGTAGATCTTCCATTGCTCAGGAGGGCCAAACTTTGTAATTATAACCACTCATTAAATGTTAGAGTTTTGGGGTCATGAGTTAATCTTTAGACCAGAGATTTTTAACCTGGGTCTAATAAGTGAGCTGCACATGGTCAATGACCCCCTAAAATATATGAAGAGACATGTGTCTTTCTACATGCATTTTTCTACAGAGAATCTGTAGCATTACTTAAGGGATGCAGAACCAAAAACAACTAGAAACTACACTTAAATCAGTTTGAATATTGAATAGTTGTTTTTTAATTGAACAGTAAGATGAGTATAATTGCTTCTATAATTTACAGTTTAACAGCAAGTAAGATATTTATTTACCTTTTTGTTTCAAGGACAAAGAAGATGAATCATCAGATAATGATGAAGCATTTCATTCGATTCAGGCTGAAGTCCAAATAGAACCATTGCAGCCATACATTCCAGATCCTAAAGAAAATGAGGTAAGTCTCTCAATATGAGTTACTGTGACACTAATAAGTGCATGGGACAATGGTTCTTAACTTTTTTGTCTCAAAATCTCTTTATACTCTTAAATACTGAAGACCTAAAAAGCTTTTGTTTAGTCAGATCATGTCATTGAATATATAATGTATTATAAATTAAAACCAAATTTAAAATATCTATCACTTTATTTAAAAAGTAATAAAACTATTAAATGCTAATATAAGAAGCAAATTTTAGTGAAATAACAATTCCCCATCTTGCTTAATAGAAGACAGCTGGGTTCTCATATCTGCTTCTGCATTCAATCTGTTACCATATGTTGTTTGAAAAGAAAATGTGAAAGTGTTAGTCACTCAGTTGTGTCTGACTCTGCGGCTCCATGGACTGTAGCCTGCCAGGGATTCCCATGCTCTGTCCATGGGATTCTTCAGGCAAGAATGCTGGAGTGGGTAGCCGTTCCCTTCTCCAGGGGATCTTCCCAACCCAGGGATCAAACCCAGGTCTGCCACACTGCAGGCAGATTTTTTACATTCTGGGCCACCAGGGAAGCCCAAAAGATAGACTAACACCTGAATGAGGACATGAACCCTGGACCATCAGATTAAATGTCTGATGCTCTACTGACTTAGCCATCCAGGCCAACTGTTGAAGTATATGAGTAAAAGCTAGCTTCTCGCATATTTGTGGTTGAACAGGGAGAATTTCCATAGATTTTTCAGATAATTGTGGATATTCTTTGATAATACACCCCAGCTAGAGAAATGGAGTCTAAAACCATATCAGTGAGATTTTGGATATTCAGTAATATTAAAATCCATCTAATCAGCTATGAATAGATGTTTTGCTCATACACAATTTTATATCTTCATGCATTGATCAGTTGAAAAATATTGGTTCACTGTGTATGTGGATCTTTCCAAATATACATTTTATTTCACAACACCAAAAATGGCATTAGTTAATATCATCAATTTCATCATAAAATTGTTGAGTATTGATAAGCTGTCAAGTACACAGTGATAGATGAGTCTAAAATTTTGTTTTATCATTGTTTTATCAGTTTTATCATTGTTAACAAACAACATCAATTGTTTTTTCCTTGATTTGACAGGCTTACTTCATTGATTTTAAATAAACTGCCTGCCAGATACCCAAGTTGAATCAGTTTGTCTCCTCAGTCATTCTTTTAAGTAAAAATATTGCCCATGAAAAATTCAGTAGTTCAGCTTATATCTTTTCCTGAGATGTAGATTATGACAGGGTCTGGCTCATTTTAACCTATCATTTATTTTCTTAGATTTATGGGAATAATCATGTCAGTCCTGGTGTCCAGGTTGACCTTTGTTTTCACAAGTTTTTTTTTTTTTCATTTATTTTTATTAGTTGGAGGCTAATTACTTTATTAATAGCTATCTAAAACTTTTTTGGTCACTAAGTGCAGATAGGTGGATTGGTGAAGAACTCAGACATTCTTGTTTTATTAATAGTGAGTCATTGCTACTCTTAATCAGGACAAGCATCCAAGATCACTATCTACTTCTTTCAAGATACTTCACAGTAGTCTATTATGATGTATGCCATGGACAGTTATCCTTTTTAAATATGTTCTTTCTAGGACACTACATGATGAATGATAATAACAGTCTCTTGAAATGAATAACAGAGCACTGCTTTATCAATATTAGTTAGTGGCAAAAAGAACATATGCTGGATTGTATTATTTAATTACAAGAGACAATATGTCCCCCTCTCTGCCTTATTAAATGATGACTTTACTCTTACCCCAGATGATAATTATTACATAAGCATGATACATTAAGCCCAAAATATAACGAGCTGTATCTGATTGGCTTGGAATACATCATTTGCCTTAATATATGCTATTGTTACTAATCATTTTCTTCTCCCCAGTTTTCAGAAAAAATACAGTCTATTCATATTAGTCATTAACCTTTCTTATTATTGACCTTTATCTCTAATTTTGGCCTCTGGTTAACTAGTTTCAATAAACTTTCAAAGATTAGCTTCATGAACCAAGAGGCCTGGACTGAGTCAATATGATGCCAGTTATCTGAATCAAAAGTGGAAACAGTCAGTCAGATGCTTATCCTGCATACTGCCAAACATCTGGTTGTATTGGAAAACATTCATTAGCAAAACATGTGAACAATTGACAACATTTTTCATTTCTAATCTATCTGTTGGAGTATAAAGAAAACCTCGATAGGTCGCTACATAAAAGGAAAAAAATAGCATAGTAAGGTTAATATAGTTTCTAGAAACTAATGATTTTATCAGCATGAAAATACTAAATTTATTTTTCATTGTAACATTGAATTTTCCTTTCTAAAGAATCTAGTGTGACTGCCTTGTTGAATGTCACAATGACCTATTTGGGGGGGTAGTTAAAAACTATTTTGAGTAGAAACCTAGAGATATAAAATTAAATAAGGCAAGGCAACACTTCATGGCCCTATATACCAATGTTGGCAGAAAGTAAATCCGTACCACAGATGGAACGGATTATATGTGCTCTTTCTCAAGTCTTTTGCTGTGTTAGATGAATGAATAATTGATAAAATAAAATTAATTTATTTAGAATTGAAAAGTGTTTCAAACACTGATTATAATATGATAAAAGGACATACTTCCTTAAGGATTAAATACTTTAGACTCTTGAGACATTTGAATAGTGTATGTGCGTATGTTACAACTTTTGAAAATTTAGTATTAGCTTAGAAGGGTAAGTGAGTGCAAAGTTTGAATTTCAATTCTGGGCAAGAAGTTTGAACTTGATATAAAAAGTAATATGATAACATAAAGGGAACATTAAATTATCAGGCAGGAGGCCTACAGTCTAATTAAAGATATTCTTTGACTTTATGTAAATACTTAGAAAAGTCATTTTCCATCTCCAGGATATAGATTCCTCAATAATAAAATGAGGGTGTTTGATTATATGATCTCCAGAATCTGTTATTATACAAAAATTCAAGGCTATATTCAAAGATTTTGGTTAAGCAGTTCTAGTGTCATACTATAAGTAATTAGGAAAATATGATTTATTTATGAAAATCAGATTTTATAAGTTGGGTTTTTAAGAAAATATCTCTATGTGAAGAATGACAATTTCCCATAAATTAGTAACTCAAAAATTTATGATTGAGAATTCTACTGAAGTTTTGCATTTTATCTCAAGGTTCAAGAGAGATCTGCTTCTATGCCTTACAACCAGGATCGTGTACATCGTGTCAAGTTCTCCTCAAGGTATGTATTTCTGATTTCTATATTCAGATTACTCTGATTTACTATCATATGGAATTTTAATGCTTATTTATTTGACACTAAGTTCTATGTAAATTCAAAATTAAAATATTAGCGACAACATAGTCATCAATGATATCACTGGCCCAAAACTGCAACAATCCATTAACTAGATATTTCATATTTGGACATACTGCAATCTCAGTGTTATTTAGTTTGATGATTAGCTGGTAAGATTCACAATTTAACAGAATTCTTGAAAAGCTTTCAATTAGTAATTTACAATAAAAAGGCAATATTTTAGTGTATAAGGTATACTTCAATTACATATTTTATCATGTAGTACATCATGAACATCATGTACTACATGATAAAACACACATACAGTTGATAACCTCAGCAGCTAATGCCACAGAATGGGCAAACCTGAAATGAACTATAAAGAAAATCAAATCTAAAACTCAATATTATATCATTATTTTATACCAATCACTGTAATTTTTAACTCTATACAATTGATAATAATCACTAATTTTCAAAGATCTTGTCTCATATTTTAGATGTTGTATGCCATGTATTATGTTTGACTGCTAAATTTTAATATAGGTGTTTCTTGAAAATCATACCCCCTCCAACTCCCAACTCATACTAGAGAGAACTTAGCCTATATTCATTCACTCATCATTCAGTGAATACTTACTGTATTCAAGAATCTGCACAGTATGGTCAGATGGCATAGAGCTGATAGTATTTAGTATGTATATTCCTATCTTATTATTTTTTAAAACACCCATGAATTTATGTCATTTAGATTTAACTGATAGGCAGAAATCTTGGAAAATTTTAAAGCAAAATTGGGAACTTTCCCTTACTATGCATTCAGTGAATGAGTTGTCATGATCCTTCTGACAACAAAGGAGGAGAGATCAGTTTAGTTTTTGTGTATCTGTTTTGGTATCATGGGTATAATATAAAATCAGTATGACTATTAAATTGTTAAACATGGGGTATATAAAAATTCAATATTGCTTTTAAACTGGATTTGGTTGGTTTTTATCACAAAAAGGTTTTTGAATTTATTTATAGCAAATATATTTACTTTAGATATGGTTACATTTATGAAACAAATTTAACTGAACCTTGAGTCTTTTCTGAAATTCAAGGTCATAGAAAAGACTCTTGTCTGTTCCAGGCCTAAATCAGTAATCAAAGTATTTCCTATATAGAAATTTCAAAGCAACTGTAAAATTTAGCAGTTCTTGTCCAAAGAAACTTTCTAAATATTCCCTGATTTTGAATCCTGAAAACCAAAGTGTCCTATCTATTTATTCATGTATCTAATGCAGGATGACATTAAAAATCACAAATTCCAAGCATTTGAAATAAGAACGGTAATAGTAGAATATTTAAAATAACAATAACTTTGCTTTTTATCATGTTAAAATCCTCACATACACTATAAATGTATGATTATTGCTGTTTTACCTAGCTAATAATAATGTCTGAATATTAGTTTAAAGAAACTTTATAGAAATTTTTAGAAATAAACATGATATGTGAAGGAAACATATACTTGTATGGAGACAGTTTTTTTTATATTTTAGAAATTGTTTCTCTTTTCTAGATAAAATAATAGATTTGGAGAAATTGGAAAATATTACTTAAGCTCTACTTCTTTCAGTTTGATATATACCCATATACTTAAAACTTTGTTGGTCTTGATGTTGAGTTATACATTCCCTTTTTGAATGTTAGGACATGGCACATGTTTTTCTGTCTTTTCATTAGTGTTCCTCAGCGGTCTCTTTTGGAACAAGCTCAGAAGCCAATTGACATCAGACAAAGGAGTTCGCAAAATCCTCAAAATTGCCCAGCAGCATCAGGTGATTCAAAGCACAAAGTTTAAACAGTCAAAACGGAGTTAATGTTTAACAGTTTATTTTGCAGAAGTCAAGAAAGAATTTCAAGAAGGAATGAATCAATAGTGTCAGGGAGGACAAGTAGGATTAAGAACAGGAGGTCATTGGATTTGGCAGTCAGTGATGACCTTTGAGAAATGGAGAGTAATTTTTCTGAAGTTTCTTTTTTCAGTTGGGTAGTAGTTAAGAATGTGTCTAGGGAGGTGGAGGGTTGGAATTCAGCTTTAGTTTCTATACCATGTGCGAAAAATATGGGAAAGGAACTTGAGGGAGGCCTCTCCAACGGGCTAAAATTTATAGACAATCTTTAGAATATTGAAATATTAGATGGACTAGTTGTGGGCATGTGTTTTATTTATCAGTTTGTTATTTTACCTCCTCAAAGTAAAACATATACAGTATATCATAAATGTTAAAAATTAATATAGTTACTCAAAAAGAAAAAAAATTAACAAAATCATAGCAAATAGCTTCACAAACTGTGATATGAATTTCAAATAAGTATTTTATTTTATGGTGTACTTTTGAGAAAGTTTAAATGAATTATAGATTTATGAAATATCAGGATAAACAAAGTCAAAATTATGCCTTGGAACATAAAATCTGGCACTATCTACTTTTAAGCAATTCAACTATGTTAAGCATGGGGAAAATGCCTGACCGAGTTCCCAGGTCACCTGTAAAAATATAGCATATAGATTTTATTAAAATGTTAATACTTAAATGAAGATATAGGTGTACTGTATGAAAATCAGATACTCGAATACCTGAATTTTTAAAGGTCATTCTTCTTAGGAAACTCAGATAGTGATGTACTTCCTTTAAATAAGAGTGTCCCCTCGTGTAGAAATATTATCTTGTGAGAAATAAGGCAAGCCTATGTGAAGAGACAATTTAGCAATTTTTTCCCTCAGAATATTTCTGGTTTGACCAGGGTTAATTTGCTAATACTACAGAAGCAACTAAAAATTGAAGATTTATTCATATTGTATATTTTAAAATAAGGAAATTTTGGACTAGGCCCCAAAGCAGTTATGAACAGTGGTGGGAGAGAGAAAGGGAGAGTATCTATGTAGATAATAGCTAAAGTTCTTTTCAGCTCTAAAGTTCTATTATTTTATTATGTGTGCTACATAGATGATTTGAAGTTCCTATGATATTACATACCTCATGATATAGGAAATCAGAAAACCTTACTACAAATTTGCCTCCAAACCTCAAACATTCACCCAAACTTCTTACTTAGCCTAATGACATACCAAAACACTTGCAAGAAAATAGTTTTCTGCAGAAAGGTAATAAACTGCAAAGGTACAACAGTGTCAGAAGGCATGAACACAAATTGTAAGATGTGTTCATCTTGTGTTCATCATCGTTCAAGATGTGTTCATTGTGTAAGATGTGTTCTTCAAAAGATAGTAATATTTTCAAACACATGCTTTTTGGAGTTGTAGTGTCAATATTTTGGCTATATAAATATCAAGGCTGCAAAAAAAGAGAGAGAATACTATTTATCTTCAAAATCCAAGCACCCAAAAACAATAAATAGGGACTTGAAGGTCTCCTTAGTGAAGCTTTTTCTAAGTAAACTCACCCAGATCTACTGATCTTTGAACCTAAATATTCTCACCCTGTTTTAAGCACGGATGTTATTTACTATACCACAAACCTTAATATAAAAAATCCAGACTTCTAATCTGGACAGATTTGCATTTTAAATGGAAATATTTACACTATAAAATTGAACTCTGTCCTGTGATACAGCTAGCAAAATATGGCTGTTAAAACTAAAGTGAAAATGAAGTTAAATTTAAAATTCAACCCCCCAGATATACTGGCCATATTTCAAATGCTCAAAAGCTATGTGTGGATAGTGGCTAATGTATTGGACAGTGCAGATACTGAACATTTCTGTTACTGCAGAAAGTTGTATTGCAGAGTGCCTCTATAGAAAGGCTCACAGCTTTATAAAAAGGGCTAAGATTTGTCACTTTTCAGTTGTTCATGTCTCAACTGTATTGCAGTACTTGAGGATATTGGGGGATTAAGATTGAAGAGTCAACTCTCCTCTTGAAAATTTTGTTTAAACTATCATCTTCTATACACTGTTGGGCTCTTTTTCTACTGGTTATTAGGGGAGGCTAGAAATACCACCCAGCCCTTACTGTTCTTGATGTTCTTTTTCTCATGGGACTATCTGCATACCAGTCTTACTATGTACCTCTTTACACAAAAATATTCAGCAAGTATATATTTAATATTAAAAATAAAAAAGCCATGTAGATCTAACAGAACAAACTTTGAGTCTCTCTCTACCTGTGAAAATAGAACATAGGATCTTGGCCCCATAAGAATTTATCAAGTGATCTCTCCTGAATGGAAAGAGGCTACAAGAAAAATACCAAGAGATTTAAGTGGTTTGCTATAAAAATGAAGATAATGGCTGTGATTACCACTGTTACTAATGTCTTTTTGGCATTCTACAGAATCTTCTTCTGAGGAAGCAAGTCCTGTGATCAGGAGGAGGTCCCAGTCATCACCACCTTATTCTACCATTGATCAGAGTTTGCTGGTTGATATTCATGTAGGTTTCCATCTTAATGCCTAACATATTTATATTTGTTCTCTTTAATCTTCAATTTCTTTTGACTTACATATTTTCATCTTCATTTGAGGGAAAAGCTAAAGCATTCAGTTTTTAAATTAATCTTTCAAATATAGGTTTCTATTGTTATGTCAGCATGCAGAATATGAAATCTAGAAATGACATTTGACATATAAAGACATTTAATTGATCATAAAATATTTCATTTTCACATTCTAGTATCAGAATACACTTGAGAGAGGAGAGATAAAAAGCTGCTTGTAGAAGCATTAGCTCAAATTAAGAAGTACAGTTTAAATACTCATTTTTTGTCTAATCATTTCTTTGAAGATGAGGCAATGCATAAAGGTTAAAAAATAGTGAAAAATGAAGTGCCTTCTAATTTCATAAATAAAAAGACATTCTAATTATTTTATGCTTTAATGCTTTCAGATCATTCTGTTTTACTTTTGCAATTACCTCTACCCTACTATACATACACCCCTTTCAGATTGCTCAGAGATTGCTTACAAGACATTGTGTGTGTGTGTGTGTGTGTGTGTGTGTGTGTGTGTGTGTGTGTGTGTGTGTTAGTCGCTCAGCTGTGTCCAACTCTTTGTGACCACGTGGACTGTAGTCCATGGGATTTTACAGGCAAGAATATTGGAGTAGGTTGCCATTTCCTTCTCCAGAGGATCTTCCCAACCCAGGGATTGAACCTGGGTCTTCTTCATTGCAGGTAGTTTTTTTTTTAAGGTGAATTTATGTTGGTTTGCTTCTTAGAAGTGTTTGCATTACTTTAAGATAATCTATGTTGTATAAAACTAGAGTGGGGAAATTAACACATCAATTTTAAGAGCTGTGTGTTAATCCCAATATCAAAGGATAAAACAAAAGGAAAATAGTGACACTCTTCTGTAGAGTGTCAAATCATCTGTCTTCTTCTCCAACACCAAAACACTCTTCTCCAAAACAAAACTAGAATGTCTAGTTCTCAGCAGATAGTAGAGCTAATTAAAAACAAAGTGAGTGAATTTTGTCCTGTGTGATCTAGAAAGGCCATTAAGGATCACAGCCTGAGGTTTGGGTTTTGGCGGCTCATCCTTACAAAAATGTTGGCTCTACCTAATGAGTGAACATCTTCATTTCAGTTGAAAATATATTTTAAAATATTGTCAGCTTGGAATCTTTCCAATCTAGAAGAAAATGAAAGGCTACTAGAGGCTACATTAACCTTTCTTGTGCACACAGGTTCCAGATGGATTTAAAGTAGGAAAAATATCACCCCCTGTTTACTTGACAAATGAATGGGTAGGCTATAATGCACTATCTGAAATCTTCCGGAATGACTGGTTAACTCCTGCACCTGTTGTTCAACCACCTGAAGAGGATGGTGATTATGTTGAACTCTATACTGATGGTGATGATGATTCTAATGACACTTATGAAGATAGTTATGACCATGACAATGGCAGTGATGAATTGGATGACCAGGTTGATCAGGCTAATGATGTTGGTGAAGACCATGATGATGATGACAATGATGAGGTTATTGATGACAAAGGCAATAATCCTGATGATGCTCCTAGCTGGCCAAGGTTTGTTTTCTTGGATTACTTGTGTTGTCCACGTTTCATAATTTCAGAACAATTTCTATCTTTGGTTTACCTTTAAAATTTATCACCAGGAGGGTGACTGAATTACATTTGCATATTGGTAAGTGGTTGATTTTCAATAATAGATTTTTTAATTATTTTATTAAAATTATTTTAATGCAAAACACTTAATTTTGCATTTCTTGTAATATTATATTTTATTAGCATTCAACTCTTTATTAGGTTCTTTATAACTGGGATTGTCTGAGTGTTTCTCTTAAAATTAATGCTACTGAATCATTCTGCCCTGTAAAATACAATGAGTGTGATAAATGGGGTGACAAATTAAGTAGTGTGCTTCTTAATAATTTTAAGCTGAAGCCCTGATGTTTAGGGCTTTAGAGAACAAAATCTCTAAATTTACTGAGAAAAATGAAGTGCAAATATGATACTCACTTGATAGTTTTAAGCTCCAACTTACTAACATCCTTGAGACTCTGAAAACTGCTGTAACTAAATTCAATGCTCTTTCAGTTTTATCTTCTTATAGAGTAGCTACTCAAAGTGATAATATTTAGTGAAGTATTGTTTTTGGCATACCACCAGTTCTTTGCTGTATATATAGTTACTTGGTCCTGCTTTATAAACAGCCAGTGTGTTCTTATTTCACATTTGCTTATGGTTTGTATTTAAACTGCTCTTAAAGATGATTCATTAACATAGTATATTTTTGCATTTTTAGAAAAATAACAGTGGGAAAATTGCTTTATAATATTGAAATTCATATTTTGTTTTGTTAATTTTCAACTGTTACTGGGGCTTTATATGACAGAACAGACTACAGATTATTCAACATTTTTTCTTTTTTTGCCAACTAAGAAAACTACCAGGAATTCTGATCTCAAATTCATTCGCTTTTAGAATTATCATAGTTACTTATTTATGTTGTCTCTTATGCGAAAGTTTATTGAGACATTTTGCTAAGCTTGGTGGTCCTAGCAAGTAATTAAGTGACTATATTAACTAAATGAGATCTATATTACTGAACTTCCTGGTGATAGTAATAGAACAATCAATGAAAATCTGTTGCATAATGCATGATACACATGTTAGAAGATCAAGGCATGTGTTTAAATTAACATAAATAAATATAAGAAATATTCAAATATGTTGTGGTTGAGCCCAAAATATGGGCTTGATCATTCTTGTGGCTGTGAAGTTGCTAATGTATGAAATAATCTATGATTTAAGGAAAAAAAACATATTATTGCTGCTAACCTAATACATGTTCCTAATACAATATACAAGTCCTTTTCCATCTGTCATGCAAATGTAGCCAGGGAGTTGATGGTGACTATGATGTTAATTCAGTATTAAGATTGACAGGACATAGGGGTATTTTTCATATCTATATCATACCAGTAGTGTTCACATAGAGCAAAAACATTCCTGGAGATGATACATATGTGTTAGTCAACCTAATTTTGTTTCATTTGTTGACATTTATTTTCATTGGGTGACTATCATTAATTGAATCTTGTTATCAGGCCAAGCTGTGGCAGAGGCAGAAGCTACAAGCAAGATGGTAAAGATGGAAGTGATAGAGGAGAAGGATCTTTCAGCAGCTATGGAAGTCAGAGAGTTAATAGAAGCCATGGAGGAAGTGCAGCCCGTGGGGCCAGTGCAGCCATTGGAGACCATGAAGAACACAGCGTGAATGTAGGCAGTGGAAGAAGAGGCAAGGAGAGTAATGAAAATGAGGGAGTCAGTGGAACCAATGAAGAGAGTGAAGCCCAAGAACTAAATGGAAGAGAAAATTGCTCAGAGACAGATGATCCAATATTGGAGGAACCAGCATTCCAAGAATTTGAACATCAACTAGAGGTAATATACCATTTGAAAATGAGAATGAATTCATCTCCTTGTAAATGCATTTCTTCATGATATGTCATATTTCCAGCCATTACAAATATATTTTAAACTTCTATTCCAAAGTCTCTTAAACATTTTAAATTATATCTGTAGATACATCTTTATTTCTTCTAATTTGTATGCTTCCTATTTTCTTCCAAGAACAAAAATATCTTCTTTGTCCACCTTTATTACTTAGATCATATGCTCGGGATCAGTTCAGTTCAGTCATTCAGTCATGTCCAACTCTTTGTGACCCCATGGACTGTAGCACACCAGGCTTCCCTGTCCATTACCAACTCTCAGAGCTTACTCAAACTCTTATCCATTGAGTCGGTAATGCCATGCAACCTTTTCATCCTCTGTTGTTCCCTCCTCCTCTTGCCTTCAATCTTTCCTAGCATCAGGGTCTTTTCAAATGAGTCAATTCTTCACATCAGGTGACCAAAGTATTGGAGTTTCAGCTTCAGCATCAGTCCTTCCAATCAATATTCAGGACTGATTCCTTTAGGATTGACTGGTTTGAACTCATTGCAGTCCAAGGGACTCTCAAGAGTCTTCTCCAACAGCACAGTTCAAAACTATCAATTCTTCAGCATTCAGCTTTCTTTTGATCCAACTCTCATATCCATACATGACTACTGGTAAAACCATAACTTTGACTAGATGGACTTTTGTCAGCAAAGTAATGTCTGCTTTTCAATATGCTGTCTAGGTTGGTCATAGTTTTTCTTCCAAGGAGCAAGCATCTTTTAATTTCATTGCTGCAGTCACCATCTGCAGTGATTTTGGAGCCCAAGAAAATGGTCTGTCACTGTTTCCATTATTTCCCCATCTATTTGCCATGAAGTGATGGGACCAGATGCCATGATCTTAGTTTTTTGAATGTTGAGTTTTAAGCCAGATTTTTCACCCGACTCCTTCACTTTCATCAAGAGGAAATGGAAAATGGAGAAGGGAATGAGAAGGAAAAATGGAGAACCCCATGAACAGTATGCTTGGGATAGTGTCTCTTAATACATAGATTTTTTCTGGGAGATTTTTATTGTGATAGCATACATGTAACAGAAAGTTTCACAGTTTAACTATTTTTAAGTGTACAGTTCAATGGAGTTAAGTACATTCACAATGTTGTACATACTATTAATTTCTGGAGATTTTTTATCACCTCAAGCAATTAACTCCCCATTATCCTCCCAAGTTCCCAATAACCTCCATTCTACTTTTGTATAGGTACCTTATATGAGCAGAATCATACAATATTTGTCTTTTTCTGTCTGTCTCAGCATAATATTTTCAAGACTCATCCATTTAACATCATGTATCAGAATTTCCTTCCTTTTTAAGACTTAATAAATAGTATGAATATATCACATTTTGTTTATCCATTCATCTTTTGGTAGACACATGAGTCATTTTCATCTTTGGCTGCTGTGAACATTGCTGTACAAGTATCTGTTGTTGGACCTGCAGTTTTTAGTTATTTGATCTGTATACCTAGGAATGGAATTATTAGCTTGTATTTTAACTTTCTGAGGAACTGTTAACACAGACAATTTAAACAGAAGTACTGTGTTTAGACAATGATTTTGACATTCAAAAAACATTTACTGACTTTATAGATAAGCTTAAAAATACCCAAGTAGCTTCACAGATGGTAGATAAATAGGAATTATCACAGAGAAGATTTCTTGAAACAAGTGCTATTTGAAATAGTTCTTGACAAATGTGGAGTATTGGTTATCTGAAAACAGAGCTGAGATTCCAGACAGAAGAATTATCATTCCAATTTACTTCCCCAGCCCATTGTCCTATCATACAAACTAACTTAGAAGATGTCTTGCGCTTTCATGAATTAATGACCCTATGCCTGCAATTTCCTCTGTCTATATGGCTTCCCCTTACCTCCTCTCTGCTTTTGCACTACTCATCCTTCATGACTCAACTCATACTATGTTTAATCCACCCTTGACAACTGTTCTTCACCTACTCATCCAGTCCCAGGGTCCAACCTCAGGCTTGGTTTATAGTAGGCATACAATAATTATGGTAAGAAATCAAGGAAGAATCAACAAAACTAGAAATGAAAATGGAGAAATCACAACAGACAGCACAGAAATACAAAGGATAATAAAAGACTACTATCAGCAACTATATGACAATAAAATGAACAACTTGGAAGAAATGGATGAATTCTTAGAAAAGTATAACCTTCAAAAACTGAACCAGGAAAAATAGAAAATCTTAACAAACCCATCACAAGCACAGAAATTGAAACTATAATCAAAAATCTTCCAACAAACAAAAGCACAGGACCAGATGGCTTCACTCAAACTCTTCCAGAAAATTGCAGAGGAAGGTAAACTACCAAACTCATTCTATGAGGCCACCATCACCCTAATACCAAAACCAGACAAAGATGCCAAAAAAAGAAAACTACAGGCCAATATCACTGAAGTACAGAGATGCAAAAATCCTCAACAAAATTCTGGCAGACAAAATCCAACAACATATTAAAAAAATCATGCATCATGACCAAGTGGGCTTTATCCCAGGGATGCAAGGATTCTTCAATATTTGCAAATCAATCAATGTAATACACCACATTAACAAATTAAAAGATAAAAACCATATGATGGTCTCAATAGATGCAGAAAAAGCCTTTGACAAAATTCAACATCCATTTATGATTAAAAAAAAACACCCTTCAGAAAGCAGACACAGAAGGAACATACCTCAACATAATAAAAGCCATATATGATAAACCTACAGCAAACATTGTCCTCAGTGGTGAAAAATTGAAAACATTTCCTCTAAAGTCTGGAACAAAACAAGTGTGCCCACTCTCACCACTACCGTTGAACATAGTTTTGGAAGTTTTAGCCACAGCAATCAGAGAAAAAAAGAAATAAAAGGAATCCAGATTATAAAAGAAGAAGTAAAACTCTCACTGTTTGCAGATGACATGATCCTCTACATAGAAAACCCTAAAGACACCACCAGAAAATTACTAGAGCTAATCAATGAATATAGTAATGTTGTGGAATATAAAATTAACACACAGAAATCCCTTGCATTCCTATACACTAACAATGAGAAAACAGAAAGAGAAATTAAGGAATCAATTCCATTCACCATTGCAACGAAAAGAATAAAATACTTAGGAATAAATCTACCAAAAGAAACAAAAGACCTATATATAGAAAACTATAAAACACTGATGAAACAAATCAAAGAGGACACAAATAGATGGGGAAATATACCATCTTGATTGGTATATACCAGTATACCATCTCTTCTTGATTGGAAGAATCAATAAAGTGAAAATGAGTATACTATCCAAAGCAATCTATAGATTCAATACAATCCCTATCAAGCTACCAACGGTATTTTTCAGAGAACGAGAACAAATAATTTCACAATTTGTATGGAAATGCAAAAAACATCAAATAGCCAAAGCAATCTTGAGAAAGAAGAATGGAACTGGAGGACTCAACCTGCCTGACTTCAGGCTATACTACAAAGCTACAGTCATCAAGACAGTATGGTACTGGCACAAGGAAACATAGATCAATGGAACAAAATAGAAAGCCCAGAGATAAACCCACGCACCTATGGACACCTTATCTTTGACAAAGGAGGGAAGAATATACACTGGAAAAAAGACAATCTCTTTAACAAGTGGTGCTGGGAAAACTGGTCAACCACCTGTAAAAGAAAAAAACTAGAACACTTTCTAACACCATACACAAAAATAAACTCAAAATGGATTAAAGATCTAAATGTAAGGCCATAAACTATAAAACTCATAGAGTAAAATATAGGCAAAAAACTCTCTGACAAATCACAGCAGGATCCTCTAAGACCCACCTCCCAGAGTAATGGAAATAAAAGCAAAAATAAACAAATGGGACCCAATTAAACTTAAAAGCTTTTGCACAAAGAAGGGAACTATAAGCAAGATGAAAAGACAGCCTTCATAATGGGAGAAAATAATAGCAAATGAATCAAATGACAAAGAATTAATCTCCAAACTATACAAACAGCTCATGTAGAGCTCATTGAGCTCATGTAGCTCAATACCAGAAAAACGAACAACCCAATCCAAAAGTGGGCCAAATAACTAAACAGACATTTCTCCAAAGAAGATATACAGATGGCTAACAAACACATGAAAAGATGCTCAGCATCACTCATTATCAGAGAAATGGAAATCAAAACTGCAATGAATTACCATCTCATACCGGTCAGAATGGCTGCTATCAAAGTCTACAAACAATAAATGTTGGAGAGGGTACAGAGAAAAGGGAACCCTCTTACACTGTTGGTGGGAATGCAAATTAGTACAGCCACTATGGAGAACAGTGTGGAGATTCCTTAAAAAACTGGAAATAGAACTGCCATACAACCCAGCAATCCCACAGCTGGGCATACACACAGAGGAAACCAGAATTGAAAGCGACACGTGTACCCCAATGTTCATCACTGCACTGTTTAGCTTGGACAGGGAAGCAACCTAGATGTCCATCAGCCAACAAATGGATAAGAAAGCTGTGGTACATATACACAATGGAATTTTACTCAGCTATTAAAAACAGTGCATTTGAATCAGTTCTAATGAGGTGAATGAAACCATAGCCTATTATACAGAGTGATGTATGTAAGAAAGAAAAAACACCAATACAGTATACTAATGCATATATATGGAATTTAGAAAAGTGATAATGATGACCCTATATGTGAGACAGCAAAAGAGACACAGATATGAAGAACAGACTTTTGGACTCTGTGAGAGAAGGCAAGGGTGGGATGATTTGAGAGAATAGCATTGAAACATGTATATTACCATATGTGGAATAAATCACCAGTCCAAGTTTGCTGCATGAAACAGGGCACTCAAAGCCGGTGCACTGAGACAACACTGAGGGATGGTATGGGGAGGGAGATGGGAGGGGTTTCAGCATGGGGGACACATGTATACCCATGGCTTATTCATGTCAATGTATGTCAAAACCACCACAATATTGTAAAGTAGTTAGCCTCCAATTAAAATAAATTAATTAATTTAAAAAAGAAATCAAGGAAGGAAGGAAACGAACAAAACAAAACAAAAAAACAAGGAAGGAAGAAACTCCCTAGATGGTTTCCAATGGGAAAGAAATATCAGTAGAAAGGAACCTATGTCGGCCTGCCTGTCTGTCAGTCTATCTACTTGTCTTTCTATTCACCCATCTGTTCATCCATCCTAGAAGGTATGTATTACCTACCTACCTACCTACCTGCCTACCTGCCTACCTACTTATCTTAATTAAAGACATTAAAACAAGATATCCCAGCATGGTTTTAATAGCACCCCTGGGTATCTCCAGTTATCTTAAGAAATGTTTTAAACATTTGCAGAGAGAATGGATCTTCCTTTCATTTTCATTTTAAAAGGACATGTTGCCATATAACACTTTTGTGGTAGGAAAGGTCATAAAAACAAGTTTATGACAGGACAGGATAACTGTATCAATGCCAAGAATCACTGCTTACATAAATGCTTATTGGCAAACAGGATAACCAAAAAGAATTACTGTTTTTCCACCGGATATGGCATCCCACATAAATTCTGTCACATTTTGTGACTTTATCCTTGAATTTCTTGTCTGTAAGTTAATAGACTCTAACTAGATCTTCACTGAAGCATTTTCGCACTCTTGAAATTGTGTTGGTTGATTTTCTATCATTAGCTTTGTCCTTTGACAAAATGAACTTGAATCCAGCACAACAGTACTTTTTATTTTTTCATGAAGCTGTTTGACATAACGTAACTGAAAGCATAAGCTTTGGAATCAGACAGACTTTGGCTTCAAACTTTAATCCCCCTAATTATTTACATGACTTTGAATAGATTGTTTAACTTCAATAAGCTTTAGTTTCCTTATAAGTAAAAGGGAGATAATCAAACTTACTTTTGGTGTTGTTGCAAGGATTCACAACAATCTGTAAATAAGATGCCTAACAGGATATCTGATGCATAGTAAAAATTCCACACATTTTAAGTCCTCAAATTATATATCTGAGGATTTCATGCTCCATGAATTTCTGTTCTGACATCAGTTGTCTCAATATAAGTTAGTTCTTTCTTTTCTGCTAACATTATTGAGTTCTACTGGTAAATGTAGGTTTTATAAGGATCAAGAATTACAGATGTTACAAAATTTGCATTCCCTCTTTCAAGTAACCCCTAGGCATCTTACATTTCTCTCACTGTTAATTTCCTAATAAAGTCAAAATCAATTTTTGATCATCTTTTAGGAGTCAGGCAGTAGAAGTGAGGCCTCAAATGCCATTGCCCCAGGTGCTGCACCTGCAGTACTTGATGCTGAGAATGACACTGTGGATATATCAGAAGTATCAACAGAATCAGGTTTCTCTGCCAGCCACTCATCTCCCTCCAATGATTCTGAAAGGACTGCAAATGCTGACTTTGCCAGTGCCATCTGTAAGTATATTTAATATAATCTTCAATTGCTGCAGTCTGTTTCATATTAAATACAGTTTTTGACCACTGGTTCATTATCAGAAAAGAATCAAGTCATTCTGATACTCAGTTGACATAAATTCTGATGGATTTTTTTAAATCTACTCTTCACTAAATCCTTATAGCACCTAAATTCGAACTGTAATTGAGAAATTGGCTCCCTCATCTAGATTTTATTTGATATCTAATCACAGTAACTTGAAATGCATTCATATACAGAAATATATTCTGTCTTGATTTGTGTCATCTGATGATATATGAGTTATAGAAATGATAGCTCCATAAAAAATAAAATACAATAAAGTAAAATGAATTTTTCTAAACTGTGTCTCATTTGTAAAACACTCAAGTGCATATGGTGTACACAGTAGTAAGTTCTCTCAATATCTTCTCTTCACAGTATATGCTGGATTAGTGGAAGTACCTGAGAAATCATCTAAGCGACCCTCTGATGTTAACGTTAACCCATTATATGTCTCTTATGAATGTAAAAAACCACTAATCCACATGTATGAAAAGGAACTCACTTCTGAGATCTGCTGTGGTTCTTTGTGGGGTAAGTTTGATTTCTTAAAACTGAGTTGTTGTATTTTAAAGAGTACATTTTTATCTATATAAAAACTAGTGTGAAAGCACAGATATAAAATATTTATTTGCTATTGACAAACTGTTTTCAGGGCTTCCCTGGTGACTCAGATGGTAAAGAATCCACCTGCCATGCGGGAGACCTAGGTCCGATCCCTGGGTTGGAAAGATCCCCTGGAGAAGGGAATGCCAACCCGCTACAGTATTCTTGCCTGGATAATCCCCATGGACAGAGGAGCCTAGTGGGTTGCAAAGAGTAGGACACGACTGAGTTAACTGAGTACAACTGTTTTCAATTATGCACACATGCTAAGTCACTTCAATCCTATCTGACTCTGTGTGACCCTGTGGACCATAGCCCACCAGACTTCTCTGTCCAAGTGATTATCCTGGCAAGAATACTAGAGTGGGTTGCCATGCCCTCCTCATTTCCAAGTATGTGTGTGTGTGTGTGTATGTGTTTGTATATGTTATTAAACATACATATACACATGTATCTACACACAGAGAGTAGTTAACTTGCTTATTTATTTTCACTCAGTTCAGTTTGATGTTTGAATTACTCCCTCTCCTGTTCATTCTGTTTTTCTTTATAACCTGAATTAACTTTGCTAAAATATAAAATTGGACTGCTGCTACTGCTGCAAAGTCACGTCAGTTGTGTCCGACTCTGTGCGACCCCATAGACAGCAGCCCACCAGGCTCCCGTCCCTGGGATTCTCCAGGCAAGAACACTGGAGTGGGTTGCCACTTCCTTCTCCAGTGCCTGAAAGTGAAAAGTGAAAGTGAAGTCGCACAGTCGTGTCCGACTCTTTGCGACCCCATGGACTGCAGCCCATCAGGCTCCTCCATCCATGGGACCCTCCAGGCGAGAGTACTGGAGTGAGGTGCCATTGCCTTCTCCGAAAATTGGACTAGGTTATAATTATTTGAAGATATAGGTTATAATTATTCGAAGATTCAAGCTTAGTATTTTTAATTTGTGATAGAATGCAATGTATAGTACCTAATGAGATTATTGCAAGAAATTTCTTCAAGTTCTTGTTTTTAAAATATCTTGAGGATTTGTAGACAAAATTCCTTGTATAATATCTTAACTTTGATAGACTTCGTCAATCCTTTATTCCAGAAGAATTTTAGCCACTTGGTAATTCTGAGACAATTTTTTTACCTCAAGCCAGTCTGAATCATAAATGAAACAGAATAAATGAATGTAAGGAAGTGAAAAAGCCAAAATAAATGCTAACCTCCAACCTGCAGTTTCATAGATTTTGCTTAATGTATGATTGAACAGGAGACAGAATTTTAAATTAAAAATAGAGCACTATAGCAAATATTATAGTTTTGTGAGAGAAAAAAATAAGCCATCCTCAAAGTTCTACTAATGTAATGTGTCAGATAACAAAAAAGCAGTCTACTTCATTATCATTTCAACCAGGCAACTACCCAGGGATGAGCTTAATGTCTAGTAACCCATTTTAATAACTTGTGGTTTTATATTTTTCAATATAAAAGATTGTAATATGTGTCATCATGGTAAAATAAGATGCCCCAAATGGCCGCTGCCAGTGTCTCGGTCCCCAAAGGTGTCCCAGCTGCTTCGTGCCTCTCCAAGGGGATTCTCCAAGATCAACAACTGGGTCTGACCCAGGCACCTTTCAAACCACTGTGTCTGCCTTGAAACTTGAAGCATATGAGATTTTGTGCATGCCCTGTAAGAATGGAATTTCTTTTACTTATGGCCCTTCAGCTCTCCTGAACATAGAAAGTGAAGTCGCTCAGTCATGTCTGACTCTTTGCAACCCCGTGGACTATAGCCTACCAGGCTCCTCCATCCATGGAATTCTCCAGGCAAGAATACTGGAGTGGGTTGCCATTTCCTTCTCCAGGGGATCTTCCCGACCCAGGGATTGAACCTGGGTCTCCCGCATTGCAGGCAGACGTTTTAACCTCTGAGCCACCAGAGAAGCCACTTGATTTTCAAAACCAGTTGTTCTAGGAGCTCATCTTCCCAGTGCCAGACCCCCGGGCTGGAGAACCCAATGTGCATCTTGGATGCCAAACTCCTTGGGAAGAACCTCTTGTTTATGAGTCATCAGCTCTTGGATATGGGTCTTTACTAAACTGCATCTCTGTCATTCCTTCCCATCTTGTGGCTCCTTCTTTATGTCTTTAGTTGCAGAAAATCTTTCTGCTAGCCTTTAGGTCATTCTCATAGACAGTTGCTCTGTAAATAGTTGTAATTTTTGTGTACCCATGGAAAGAGGTGTGTTCAGGGTCTTTCTACTCCACTGTCTTGATCCTGACCCCCATTTGAAGTACATTTTAAATTTAGTTGAATCTGCTATTTTAGTCTTCTCATTCAGTCTTTAAACAGTGCTTCTATTTTAATGAATAGAGCCGGCACACAAATAACAGAGTATAGGAATGTAAATACATGAAATAGGAACTAATTTTATAGACATTCAGCAATATAAGTTTTTTAATATATGCATGAACACATAATCATTCAATTTTAAAATAATTTGCATATAATTATTTAAAAGTGTTAAATCCCTGTTAGGAATGAGAAACCAACAAGAGGGAAGGGATATATGTATACCTATGGCTGATTCATGTTGAGGTTTGACAGAAAACAACAAAATTCTGTAAAGAAATTATCCTTCAATTAAAAAATAATTAAATTTTTTTTAACATAGCCTTTATATATACTAGGCCTCATGAATGTTTTATAGTAACTTTCAAAAGAGTTAACTGATTTTTGTAAAGCTTGGGACATTACTAAAAGGTACTAAGATATACATAAAGTTCTATCTGTGTGATGGCATACCAGACTCCAGCCAGTAGAATATTACCAGAGGGTGTTATTTTCTATATTTTAATGAAAATAAATTTGTTCTGTTAGTAGAGAGTTCCCTGTTACACAGAATGAAGTCAACAGTAATTTAAAATGACAGACATCACCTTTACATAGATCAGCACACTGGAGGAGCAAAAATACTAATATAAATGCAATTATAAAAACATAATCTGAGCTAATATAGCACTTTTCTTTTTATATATGAACAGGAGTGAATTTGCTGTTGGGAACTCGATCGAATCTGTATCTGATGGACAGAAGTGGAAAGGCAGACATTACTAAACTTATAAAGAGAAGACCATTCCGTCAGATTCAAGTTGTAGAGCCACTCAACTTGCTGATTACCATCTCCGGTTTGTTTTAGAACTAAAATTAGCTGAGTCATTATGCAGATTAATTAGGTTGTAAACTGGGCTAAAGACTTTCTCAAGTGAAAGTGTTCCTAAGAAAGCACTGTAAATATAATCTTTAATTGGGACAGCAGGCTTTCCTATTTGTATTTTCTTAACTATTTACAATTTAAACTTCTGACTCTCCTTTGATGTCTGGATATTTGATTGCAATGTACCTCTACTAGGTCAGGGAAAGGAAAATACATGCTATTTGCATCCTATCAGGTCTTCTCTCAGTAACCATGCACAACTTCGGGAGTCACAGCTTCAGCCACCCACGCACTCACCACCACAGTAACCTCCACTATATACCTTTCCTGTGATGTGTTAGAAGCAAGGAGGAACAAAGAGGCCAGTAACTGGGTAAAAATGAAACTCTGTTGTACCTACCACAGCCCTATAAAAAGGGTCTACACATAAGGCTAGTAACAAGAATGGTTCCTCTATTCTTCCCACATAGTAGTTGAACTTTTTAGTTTGGGTCAGTCAGAGCCTGACCCTTGGAATATGAGAGATCAAGTATATGGATTTTAATAATTATTGTGATTACCAAATAGTACTTGGTATCAGGAAAGCACTAACATTAATGCTGACTTTAGGCAAAAAATTACTCTTGAAAGATTAGGAAAAAATGTTAAATGTTTTAACTGTAGAATAAAATGATGCTAATAACAGTAATTTTTATGTGCTTATATATTTCCTGTCTGTACCTAATAATGATATTGCACATTAATTAATGATTATGTATAGTCCTAAATATGATTAATGTTGCTTTAAGTTTTGGTTAGAGAAAATCCTCTAGAAATATATACCAAAGAATCATGATTTTCTAAATCATTTTTTATGGTCATTCATTTATAATTGTTTGAGGCACACGGAAGCAACATTTAGTTTTTGAATACATCTGGATGGCTTGCAGGCTGCACATCTGGATAACAGATTTATTTTTATCCAGCTTTCTCTAACCCAAATATTCTCTTTTTATTGCTGAAGTTTCTTTTAAATGTGGATTATTTTTGCATCAGATAGTACAGAGAATGTCAGTATAGAAAGATACCTGATAGTTTGGAGCTCAACTTCATTATTTGATAACAGATTGACAGTAGATATAGATACTTGAATTCTAACACTGCTCAAAAATGTATAAAAATACATTTAAGATTACATGAATAAGAATCTTATTGTTGGGTCTAGAAATCTTATAGTCATAAATCCTAAAAATGACTATAAAGTCACTATATATGAAGATAAATGTGTGATTTTAATGGCTTGTTTTTCTGAAAGAACTGTAAGAATTTGATGGGATTTACAATTAGCAAAATAACATTAAAGATAGATTGGGCTGAGAAAAAAATAATAAACTGTTTGATTTCTTTGTAAGTTTACTGGAATGAAAGAGTACAAAAAGAGAGATCTATCTCACTGGCTGAGGATGCCTAACAATACACCAGACATATCTTCTCATATATGCACACTACCGGAGATAGCTTCTAGGTCTCTGAGTCCCAAAAAAGTCATGGCTTAGATAAAAAGCTAAGGTACAAATGAATGGATGGTAATTCTGTTGCCCACACAGTAGCAGTCTTAACCTGTTCCAAAGAAGTGTTGTACACTCACTTCTACATCACTAGCTGGTAGACACTTCAGCTATCTCTTGGAAGTTAGAGACTACAAGAAACTTTGCTATCATATTTCCAAACTCTAAAGGGGAGACTCAATGCAGTATAGTTTTTCAAAAATGCTTTTTACTTTAATTAAAAGATTTGATTAAAAAGACAAAATACCTTTACCTTTTTTTGTTCTTCTAATATGTAAAAAAAAAAAAATAGACTGAATTAAAACATTGTGTTTTTTCTTATCTATCAGGCCGTAAGAACAGACTTCGAGTGTATCATTTGACCTGGCTGAGAAATAAGATTTTGAATGATGATCCAGAAAGTAAAAGAAGACAAGAGGAAATGCTCAAAACAGAAGAAGCCTGCAAAGCAATTGATAAGTTGACAGGCTGTGAACACTTCAGTGTCCGTAAGTCTCATTTCATGTTTGTTTTTGTTGTTTTTGTTTAGTCATTGCCATGTCCAACTCTTTTGCAACCCCTTGGACTGTAGCCTGCCAGGCTCCCTAGTCCTTCGGATTTCCCAGGCAAGAATACTGGAATATGTTGCCATTTACTTAAGCTATATAAATTTTGCCTCCCTTCATTTGGTGAAGTACATTCTTGTGGAAGGCAAAGTAGAGAAAGGAAAACATTTGCAACTTCAAATACAAAAATGAGTACATTTCTCTGAGACATCTTTCAAGTCTTTTATGTCACAATAATGGCTGTTATTGAAAAAATATTGATTGACTGAAATAGCTATTGAAGTTAAATTTAGTTTACTTTTTCTCCTTTCTTCCCTTCCCACTCACTCTAATTAGTTCACATTAACTGATGTCTCTTCCTGCTTCTATTTAACTTCAACTGTATAAATGTTAATGTGTCTTCAGTAACCTGCAAGTAGATTTATATGACATTGTCTTTCCTTGGAACAGCAATAAAATAGAATTCCATAATGATTCCTTTTTTAAAAATTGGAAAATCCCTCTTAATACTGACCAAGAAACTTTACCATGAGTCAAAAAGAAAATTCATCAATTATCTGCTGGCTCTCATTTCCACTGATGATATTCATAAGTATAATTGCAAAATATTTCCTGTCTGATTAGTGTGTTTTCATATCCCCTCTGTCTTCACAACCATCCACTGTGGAATGGAGTAGCAAACCCAGGGTCTCAGAGTCCTGCTGTCATCTCTCAACAACTTGGAAGTAATGTTTTCCCATTCTTTCTATTTCTGAAGCAAATCCCCTCTACTCTTAGCCTTTTTTTCTCTTCTTTCCTCTTTACTAATAGTCTATCAGTCAGAGCTAGTGGCATAGGTAAGAGGTAGTTAGAATCACATAATATGAGTTGTGGCAGGATATTTTTATCCTGACTGACCATTTCTGTTCTGCATGCTAAGAGGCTTTCCCAGGATAGGTTTCATATATGTATACATATGTGACCCCATGTACTGTAACCTACCAGGCTCTTCCATCCATGGAATTTTCCAGGCAAGAGTACTAGAGTGGGTTGCCATTTCCTTCTCCAGGGGATCTTCCCAATCCAAGGATCGAACCTGAGTCTCCCTCATTGCAGGCAGACGCTTTACCATCTGAGCCACCAGGGAAACCCGTATACATATGTACATACACACAAATAAAGGTAGAAATGAGTGCCCAGACAACTTAAGCATTAAATAAATATACTATTTTCTTCTAGTTTTGTGTATCACTACTTTAATATTCCCAGATGTCAACCCAGAAGTTGATATAGCAGAAGTACCTCTTACTAACTTAAAAATCAAGTTTTTAGTTCAATAAGAGAGAGTTTACAAAGAGAGTCAACCTTGCAAAGATAGTCCTGTGCGTTTGTGAAACAGATGGGCTAGTTTAGTCTAGTTTTCCTGGTTGATTGCATTCCAATCCATCCCAGCTCTCATAACAACCAATAACACTTGTCCTACTGATGAGTGGAACAGTAGCTCCTTCCCAAAGGAGAATAACAACATAACCATACTTGCATGGTATTTTCATAGCCTTCCAAGGTCCACAAAATAGTGGACTGATACCAATTATTGCCATATATTAAAATTATCACCAGTATTTGCTTAAAAGAGAATTTGTTTGCTTGTTGGGGAATTTATTAATAATTCTTTGACCTACTTCTGAACAGTTAAAAGAAAGAAAGAAAGAAGGTGAAGCTAGACTCAGAGAGGCAGAGACACAGAGTGAGAGAGAAGGAGAGAGGAAGGGAGAGGAAAGGAGAGAGAGAATTCTTATATATTAGTCTTAAATGAAGTCTGGCTAGAGAAGACAGCAGCAGTATCTCTGCCAAAGAAGAGGGATTTAGCACAAACATAAATCTAGAAGTATAACAACATATTTCATAAGAGCCAGAAGGTCTGGCCAAGGGCAAACATATACTTTTTATAAACTTTCGCTTTCTTTAATAAAAAGCTCTATTGAAATAATTTATATACCACAAAATACACCCAATTAAAGTGTACAGTTAAGTGAGTTGCAGTATGTTTATAGAGTTGTGTAACCATCACCATGATCTGATTTTCATCATTCTAACAAGAAACATCATGGCCATTAGCAATCACTGCACATTTAATTTCTCTTACCTTATTCCCTTCATAATCTGAAGAAGCTACTGATCTACTTTCTCTGCTATAGATTTGTCTTTTCTCCACGATTTACTTAAATGGAATTACACATTATATGATCTTTTGTGACAAGCTTCTTTCACATACCATAATGTTTTCAAGGTTCATCCATGCTATAACGAGTACAACATGTATCAGTATTCCTTTTTATTGCTAAATAGCATTGCATTGTATAAATATTTCATCTTTTGTTTATCCATTATAAGTTCACTGTTTAAAATGTCTTTCTTCTGGTTCTAACCATCCAAGTGGGTATGAAGTGACATCATATTATAGTTTTGATTTGCATTTCCCTCATGAGTAATGTTGTTGAGCATTCAAGTGTTTATTGGCCATTTGTATATCTCCCTTGGGTTATTTATCTTTTTGTTATTGAGTTGTATTTTTTATATATTCTGGATACTAGACCCTTACAGATATATGATTTGGAAATATTTATTCCTGTTCCATACTTTGTCTTTTCACTCTCTTGATAGTGTCCTTTGATACATAGAAGAGTGAATTTTAATGAAACCCAGTTTAGCTGTTTCTTTCTTTTGTTGTTTATGCTTTTGGTGTCAAATATGATAATCTATTACCATGAAGATTTATTTCTATATTTACTTTTAAGAGCTTCATAGTTTTAGCCCTTACATTTAGGTCTTTGATCCATTTCAAGTTAATTATCATATATATGGATTAAGGTAAGACATCCAGTTCATTTTTTTAAATTTTTTTATATGTAGATATTCAGTTGTCTCAGTACCATTTGATGAAGAAATTTTTTTTTTTTTTTTTTTTTTTTTTTTTTTTTTTTTCTGTTGGTGTTTTTTCATTGCCTACTAGAATTTTTATTTGTTTGCGTTTTCTTGTTCTTATTTTTGGTCCATTTGATGAAGAAATTTTTGTTTCTCTATTGAATATTCTTGGCACCATGACCATGAATGTACTTTATTTATAGACATTCAGTTCTACTCCATTGATCTATATGCCTATCCTTATGTCAGTACTATGCTGTTTTGATTACTATAGCTTATAATAAGTTTAGAAACTGGGAACTGTGAGTCCTCCAACTTTGTTTTTTATTTTCAAGAGCATTTTGGCCTCTTCCAATTCCATGTGAATTTTAATCAGCATTTCTGTTTATGCATAGGGGGCCATTGGAATTTTAGAGATTGCATTGAATCCATAAATCACTCTGGATGCTATTGCCTTCTTAATTGTCATTGTTATGACATTTTTAACAACAAATATAAATACTTGAGCATTCTTGTTAACCCTGTGGCATTGTTACTTCTTTGTATTTTATCACTGTAGTCCAACATGAAGAAACAACATATATTGCAATTGCTTTGAAATCATCGATTCACCTGTATGCATGGGCACCAAAGTCCTTTGATGAAAGCACTGCCATTAAAGTGAGTGCTCTCCATTTTCTTTGGGTTTTCTTTTGAGAAATTGTAAACAGAACAGTATTTGGAATATAGTAGGAGAAATATAGATGCTATTCTTCTACAGTTAATGTAATTTGAATATACCATGCCAATAATTATTATTTAACCCTTTTCTAGACAATTCACAGGCACCAAACCAAGGGAGAATGTGAGGGAAATCCCTGACCTCACAGGAACCTTACAGGACCTGTGAGGGAAATCCCTGACCTCACCTCCCCTTACAGGAACTCCCTACCAGCTCCACACTCCCAATTCCTGTAGTTAACATGAAGACCTCCTCTTCTAAAGCCACAAACACAAGCTTTGGGTGCCACCCTAATGACTTGAAGCTGAGAAAGTCCCTGTTCTCTCTTAGTGGGGGGTGGAGAGCAGAGGGAAGGTAAGGAAAGATGTGACAGTGGTAGAGTGGGGAACCCCCTGGTAGAGGAATGAAGGAAAAGAAAGCCTTTGCTCTCATGACCAGGACTATAATAGGTGGGAGTGGGGAGGAGAGGGTGGCTCTATATTCCTTCCAAGCTGGATCTCTAAACACATTTCTCTCTAGAACTATTACAAGGAATGCTGGTTAGGCTTATTTGGATTACAAGTACTGTTTCCACCCTTATTTTGGTTTAACTGAACTTCTATGGATCAGCCTCATAAGGTAACCATTTAGTGTCACAAACAATTAAGTTGCTGATGATTTTTAATCACATTTCCTAAACTGGAGACTACTTTTATCTTTATTATCTTTTTACAGTGCTTCAGAACTCAACATAAGTACAATTATTCTGTATTTATTATGTAATAATAAAGACTGATTAATGAACTGGTGGTATTACATAGAGTCCAGTAGCTCCTTAGAGTCATCTGAAGCATTTGTTAAAAGTTTAGATCTCAGACACAACTCCAGGCCAAATTAGTAGGTTTGGAGTGGGGCCTGGGGAATCTATATTTTTAACAAACATCCTAGGAGATTTTGAACTGGTTCGTTCGTGGAGTTTTTCAAAGCACTGATAAGGACACATCATGATAGACCCCAGCAAGTTATTCATGAAATACAATCATATCTTAGGTTAGGATCTGTTTACATATTATATTTTATAGGCTAAAACATCACATGTGTACAATATAGATGGGTTAATGTTTATGACTGCTCCTCAAATGTCTGAAAGTGAAAGTCGCTCAGTCGTGCCCGACTCTTTGCTACCCCATGGACTATATAGTCCATGGAGTTCTCTAGGCCAGACAAGTGGAGTGGGTAGCCTTTCCCTTCTCCAGGGGATCTTCCCAACCCAGGGATCGAACCCAGGTCTCCCACATTGTGGGCGGATTTTTTACCAGCCGAGCCATTTGTATGATAAATATGTTCTTTTATAAATAGCATAGACTACTATATAGATAGTCTGGGTCTGTCCTGACACAAATCACATCCCTGATCTGATCTCCCTAAATTGGGCATTGGGTCAGTTGTCAGTATTTGGATATGAGTTTGTTCCTGGGTGTCTGCTGATTGGTCAGAGCTGCCTGGTATGGAACTGGGAAGCAAAGAAGGTAAGTACCAACAGTCTGTCTGGCCTGATATACAGTTCCTTGTCTAAGTCCTCACTCCAGTTCTTGAATCCCACCACATGAGTTCAGTATGGTGAAACCTGTGATGCCCAGTCCTCTACTGTAACCTGAACTTGGCTTTTTGTTTCCTTGGACTAGGAACCATAAGAGCCTAGAGTCACCCAATCTATGGTAGGTTAACATGTCTGGCCTTTCTCATTCCCTACCAAGTGTGCATTGATCAATCAGCAGACTCCGAAGGAGACTACATGTCCTATGAAGCCTATATACGAATACTGGCAAAAATACAGGCAGCTGATCCTGCAAACCGGTTTAAGAGACCAGATGAGCTCCTTCATTTGCTGAAGCTCAAGGCAAGGAATTTAAAGACAGCACACAGAATACAAGGCCATATAAGACTCTTATGGTTTTTGGAGATTTGGCCTTTGAAGGAAAACTCAATATTTAGAAACTGAATATAATTGTTCTTGTTGAGTTAACAGATCTAAGAAAAGTTGTAATACATAGGTCTTTAAATATATTATGTAATTTAAAAAATAGTTCTGGGTTCTATACACCTGTTAAGCAAATGGGCGGGAGAATTTTCACCTTAGACAGAGTGTCATTTTTGGCCTTTTGGCCATATTTGGTTTTATACCTACAGGTGTTTCCAACACTTGGTCATAAGCCAGTGACAGTTGACCTGGCTATTGGTTCTGAAAAAAGACTAAAGATTTTCTTCAGCTCAGCAGATGGATATCACATCATTGATGCAGAATCTGAGGTTATGTCTGATGTGACCCTGCCAAGTAACGTAAGATCCTTAGAAATTATTGTATAACACAATTTGAGTATTTCCAACTGTGAAACTCTTAAAAGGTTTAAAAATACGAGCACCAATATCTATATTAGGACTGAGACCTAAAAGGTAAGTACTGAGTGCCAGAAGGTAGTAATGGATAAACAAAAATCACTGATGGTTTCTTAGTCCAGAGTGCTAAGTCTGGTCTGCGGATAGACTTTGTCTGGCACAGTGATGTTTTGTATTTGTTTTTAAATGAATATATCCCTAGTTTACACTTAAAGTCTGGATTTCTATTGAAAAACCAATGATCCAACATTACTATCTGGCCATAATCAACTGGAACCAATTGGTGCCTGCCCACTTTTAGATGGAACATATGCTATGCATTCTCTATCCATCCATGTTTATGTATTTATAATAACTGGCCCTCTTAGACATATGAGTTTACAACCCTTGCTTTTAGTTCTCTGCATCTCATTATGCATTATTATGTATATGCCCTTTTTTATCCAGGTTGTAGTACTTTAACTATGATATATAGCAAGTTATCATAAAGTATTCTCTTATAGTATACTTTATACTTAGAATTTCTGATCAAAGGATTCAACATTTTAAAAGCTAATGCATATCAACTCTCAACTCTTAAATAATTATAAACATGAAAATACGGCACAGCATCTAAAATATGGATAGTTGTAAAAAATTCTATACACATCATTTATATAAAGAGCTCAAACATAACATAATACCTCCACGTTCACACACACAATATACATTTAATAGCAGAAATGACATTTTTCCTGTTGAAGATTATATTAAAAAGGAAGAGATGATTCAACAAATCTTTTTAAATTCCCCATTTTGTCAAACACTAAAGTTTTAACAGTTTAGTGTTATACAAAAGTCCAGGAGAAAATGTTTTGTACTTCTGAGTCACTGTAGTAATGTGATATTTTGCACAGCTCTCAGAGTTATCTCATATATCTCTGATAGATTACACAGAACAATTGTCAGATCATTAATGGAGACTGTTTTTTCAAGTTTTGGTCGGATTTAACAATCTAATTAGATGATCATTCTGTTGTCACCTATGATTATATAGAAATCACTGTTTATAATGTCAAAAACACGGAACCAATCCCCAGCCAAAGCCACTTAAATATGAGTTCAGGTTAGTTTTAGTATAAGTATTATAGTACTCTTCACTTGGAATGTCTTCCATCACTTCCTGCATCTTATTTTTTTACATCACATCATGCATTATTGAAAACCGCAATATTGATCCAAGTTTATACTTATTTGAAAAGTCATTCAGTAAGATTGAATTCTGTGTTCAACTTGACTACTAAGCAAGAAGAATTACTTTCTTTTCAAGCAATCTGTTAATTATTATAGAAATAATGAGAGAAGAGGAGTTTTTTTTTTAAATCATTTTCTGGCCTAATTAGGGTACCTTAAGTGAATTCAAAAATAGAATTTTTAGCTAAATGCCCTGGTGTCTTGACCCATTAAAAGAGAAAGGACTCTAATATAAGGGAGGAGAGAGTGTCTTCTGAAACAGGATGTACTAAAAATAATTTTTCCAAAAGTGCTAGATTACAAAAGCTATAAAGCTACAAGGCAGTTTGTGTGCTAAAAGAATATGTGTGCTAAAAGAATATCTGATTACTTCAGGAATCATCTGAGAAGCAAGAGAATTACCTCTGAGGCTTTCTGGATTTACAGCAGCTCAGCTCTATTCTAAACAAAATTTTTGAGACAACCTTTTTTCTTGCAATTTCTTTTTCTCTCTTCCTTCACCTCTTTTCTGATTCAGTTGCTCATGCGAGTGCCCAGGGAACGCATTAAAATTGCCTTTCGCCTCTGGATCCCCATTTTAGTTTTAAGAATTGTTGTTGCTGAGACTGAGGCATGGCCACAAGCACTTGGCCTGAGTGCACTGGGTTTGGCAAGTATAGTTTCTGACATTTTTTTCCCTTAAATTGCTAAATTGGAGACATGATAAGAGGAATTGATTGTTCATTTTTAAGGGAAATATGATTAATGTGACAATATCTATAGTTTGGGCAAGTTTTGTCACATTTTTTATGCATCATGAAATTTGGAAATTAGATATTTCTTAATATTTCATCACCTAATACCTCTCTGAATTCAAGATATTTTAAGATTATGTAAATTGGATAATAAATTCTATACTTTTTTTGAAGGGAGGATGACTGTTACATTTCAAGCAGTGAAAAATATTATAAAGCTGTTCCTTGTAAATATTTAAGCTCAAGCTATTTTAATTTTCTATTTCTGATTTGAATGAATTGGTTGATAACCAGTGATTTTGTATTTGTTACTTGGTTCATTCCTTACTAAATTTAGTATTCATTAATGTGCTAAAATGAATCTGAAATCAAATAAGTGATGTTTCTTCTATCATTATACATAATACTTAGTGAAACTTCAACAGATTTCTGTTAGAAATATATTCTGCTTTTTACAGACAAGATTTTTCTCCTAAAAATATAGGAGAATATTAAAAAGTAACAGCCTTATGACATAGGGAAAGCTCTTCTCAAGTGTTGGATAGCATGCTGTTTAGTACTAAAACAGAAATTTCTCTCCTCTCTGTACTTTAAACCCCTCTTTGGTCTTTATTGTTCAGCCAAGCTGCTTCTATTAAAGTAGTAGTGATAAAATGTTGGGCATATAAATCCTTATGAAACATAATTCCAGCCCCTGGAAATCATTATACCACAGAATATCATCATTTTACCTGATTCCTTGGGAATTGGCATGATGCTCACCTTCAATGCTGAAGCCCTTTCCGTGGAAGCAAATGAACAACTCTTCAAGAAGATCCTTGACGTGTGGAAAGACATACCATCCTCCATAGGTATGTGAAAAATTTTTCTCCTTTCAGATGATCCCAGAAAAGCTTCTATTTCCTGAAGTGTCACTTTTTCTCAAGGCATCTAGGGTTAATTTGGAGTCCTGCATACTTATTCCCTTGTAAGATAATGTATATGTTTTTCTTATGCTTAATGATTTCACAAGGCTACCACAAAGAGACTGATTTGGGCTGTCTTAGTAGTTCATTTTCAATAATCATGTAATTAAAATAGGAAAGTGATTCTTTTCCATAATAATCTATCATTTTATTTTAACTCCTTTTGCTTGCAGATTTTACACAGATGTTGAAAATGCTTCATTCCATAACACTGATTTGGGGGGTTTACCTTTATCTTAGGAGAGTGCCAACTAGTATAAGAGAGGAGCAAAATATTTCCATTTTGTACAGTCAATAGTGTTCTGTTTAGCCAGTAATATTCCTGTGAAGAATCAAATACAAAACTGCATATGTGACTCATTGGTTGTCACTAAGAGTTCATCATCCTTCATTTACAAAAGAGATAAATATGACTGACTGAAATGCTCTTAGATACTACCCAGATGGCAACACAAAGAAAACTACATTTTCATCTTCATTAGACCAGGATTTTTTTTTTTTTCCTGACCAACACAGGACTACCAATCTGGGAAATCTGAATAACTTGAATCTCTCGTACATGTCTCTGAGGCTTGATGACTACAGAGATAATTCTAAATAGGAAACAGAATAATGCATATAAACAGCAAAAATACTAGAGTAGAATGATTTGGTTGAAATGTCCCTGAAAGGAGGATAAGTTTAATGAAGCAAATAAAGGAAAAGGGAGAAGGAGAGGGGGAGAGAGAGATGGAGGAAGGAAGGAAAGGAGGAAGACATAAAGATAAGAGAGACAGAGAGAAAAGTAGTTTATCAATAAAAAGTTAGAAGCTTCTGAAATCTCTATAAAACGGCTAAATGTGATCCACATGTGACTTTAAGGACCAATTTGAAAGAGCTTTTTTTTTTTATTTTTTTTTTATTAGTTGGAGGCTAATTACTTCACAACATTTCAGTGGGTTTTGTCATACATTGATATGAATCAGCCATAGATTTACACTTATTCCCCATCCCGATCCCCCCTCCCATCTCCCTCTCCACCCGATTCCTCTGGGTCTTCCCAGTGTACCAGGCCAGAGCACTTGTCTCATGCATCCCACCTGGGCTGGTGATCTGTTTCACCATAGATAGTATACATGCTGTTCTTTTGAAACATCCCACCCTCACCTTCTCCCACAGAGTTCAAAAGTCTGTTCTGTATTTCTGTGTCTCTTTTTCTGTTTTGCATATAGGGTTATCGTTACCATCTTTCTAAATTCCATATATATGTGTTAGTATGCTGTAATGTTCTTTATCTTTCTGGCTTACTTCACTCTGTATAAGGGGCTCCAGTTTCATCCATCTCATTAGGACTGGTTCAAATGAATTCTTTTTGACGGCTGAGTAAAATTCCATGGTGTATATGTACCAAAGCTTCCTTATCCATTCATCTGCTGATGGGCATCTAGGTTGCTTCCATGTCTTGGCTATTATAAACAGTGCTGCGATGAACATTGGGGTGCACGTGTCTCTTTCAGATCTGGTTTCCTCAGTGTGTATGCCCAGAAGTGGGATTGCTGGGTCATATGGCAGTTCTATTTCCAGTTTTTTAAGGAATCTCCACACTGTTTTCCATAGTGGCTGTACTAGTTTGCATTCCCACCAACAGTGTAAGAGGGTTCCCTTTTCTCCACACCCTCTCCAGCATTTATTGCTTGTAGACTTTTGGATAGCAGCCATCCTGACTGGCGTGTAATGGTACCTCATTGTGGTTTTGATTTGCATTTCTCTAATAATGAGTGATGTTGAGCACCTTTTCATGTGTTTGTTAGCCATCTGTATGTCTTCTTTGGAGAAATGTCTGTTTAGTTCTCTGGCCCATTTTTTGATTGGGTCATTTATTTTTCTGGAATTGAGCTGCAGGAGTTGCTTGTATATTTTTGAGATTAATCCTTTGTCTGTTGTTTCATTTGCTATTATTTTCTCCCAATCTGACGGCTGTCTTTTCACCTTACTTATAGTTTCCTTTGTAGTGCAAAAGCTTTTAAGTTTCATTAGATCCCATTTGTTTATTTTTGCTTTTATTTCCAATATTCTGGGAGGTGGGTCATAGAGGATCTTGCTGTGATTTATGTCGGAGAGTGTTTTGCCTATGTTCTCCTCTAGGAGTTTTATAGTTTCTGGTCTTACATTTAGATCTTTAATCCATTTTGAGTTTATTTTTGTGTATGGGGTTAGAAAGTGTTCTAGTTTCATTCTTTTGCAAGTGGTTGACCAGTTTTCCCAGCACCACTTGTTAAAGAGGTTGTCTTTTTTCCATTGTATATCCTTGCCTCCTTTGTCAAAGATAAGGTGTCCATAGGTTTGTGGATTTATCTCTGGGCTTTCTATTCTGTTCCATTGGTCTATATTTCTGTGAAAGAGCTTTTTTAATGGACATTTTTTCACTATGGATGATGGCACATTGCATTGCATCTGCAGAATCCTTTGTTTTTGCATACATAGTGTTAAGGAGTGTCCTGAAGACCTCCAATTCCTTCAAAAGGTAAGAACTCAACAGAGGGTTTAAAACTATTTTGTGAATGCTGTCAATATATTGACAGATCTGGGGCAAAAGAAACAGAAAATAATGCCTTGTTCTAACCTTTGCAGTGGTTGTGATCAATTTGTTAATCAGAAATTAGAATAAGGAAATTTAGCTCAAATGGGAAATGTAACCCCTATATTTATGCCACTAAACAATGATAGGAATCAAAAAGATCTTAAGTCATCTGCTACAGTTCTTGTCCTTAGGCAAGACAACTTCCAACCTAAAACAGAGCTATTTTAAGTAACTAAAATTGAAAAGCATCTCTCTATATGTAAAATAAATTAGAGTACTATGAGAAGATATTTTGGTCTGTGTATTAAGGGTAATTTGAGAGCATGTAAAGATTGCTTTATAACTCTAATATTAAGGAAATCAATTGCTCTCTTTTTTGTCTAAATGCAACTTCTTTTTTAATTTAAAACTAACCCAGATCCAGATTTCCCCAATCTAAATTTTACATTTCCTTTAGGTATAATGAATGTTTTCACTAATAAGATCATTGCTTTAGATTTTCAAACAAATATGTAGAAATGCAGCAATCATAGCAAGTATCATTAAGCATTCCCAACTAAATCACTGGATTCTATCTCATATATAAGCTAGCTCAGTAGCTAGGTTAAGTGGCAAATTAATGTGCTTTAGAATCAAGGTAGAAATTATTTAATGCCATATGAACTGTGTACTTGGACTCAGCAAGTAGACTGTGCATGAAGTTTATAAATTTTGCTGTATGCAGTTGTTGAAAAAAATACTGCTCACCATGTCAGAAAATACCTTACAGTGTCAGCTGACTATATGGCTCTTTACATAACTAGGTTTTCTGTTTTAAAGCAGTTGTCATAATTTTTATTGTCACTGAATAATATAAAGCAGGGCCCAAAAGTTTTAATCTTAATAAAAATTTCCTGAGCAAGAAAAGGCTTAACAGTGTCAAATTAGTTTTAGTTCTGTTTATAACATGGTACTTAATTGAATTACATTAGAGTTGCTAAAGTCATTATTTTAGCAAGTCATTTTTTAACAGTTTTAATTTTGAAGAGTTAGGTTTCCATGTATGTCACTTAAGCACAAGTACAAACCCATACAGGATGTTGTACCCCAACTAGATTATAAAATAAAGAATGACTGTGGCTAGATTTGATTTTCTACAAAGAGGTTAATATTAACCTTTAGCTTTTTCTGTGGTGTTGGAGAATGTAAATACAAAAATTAACTTAGATCTAGTTATTCACTATGGTGAATAGTTGATCACAATGATGAGAGTACATAGCTAGCTTGAACATTCTGTTGAGCAGCATAATGGCCAAACTACTGACTTAGAAGGAGGAAAATAAGAATGTATTAATCCAAACTGTAATAATGTCCCTCTTAATAATCAAACATTAGCTGTAGTTATAATTTTCCGTCACTGGCAGAAATATTTTGTGTTTTTCTCATTTTTAAATTTTTTATTGTAGCTTTTGAGTGTTCTCAGAGAACCACAGGGTGGGGCCAAAAGGCCATGGAAGTCCGCTCTTTGCAGTCAAGGGTTCTGGAAAGTGAACTGAAGCGCAGATCAATTAAGAAGCTGAGATTTCTGTGTACCCGAGGTGACAAGGTATAGTTTACATACCCCAGTTAGGGCAAAAGTAAAGCAAGCAATGAAAATTAACTGAGGAAATTTATATTGTTTTCTTTCTAGCTATAAATATATTTATGTTATATTTCCCAAATTGACATCCTAATATAATAAAAATAAATTTGCAATTTGCATTAGAAACATTGATTTGGTAAATGATGAAATTTGGTTTCAAGAGAAATCATTTTCAAAAATGTAAAAATTCTAATTGTGTTCAAAGCAAAACTTAGCCTCTATTTGTTACAAATTCCATTATTGCCTGTGATGTGTAGTTCTTTTCATGTTCATATTAATATGACATTTTGAAAGATAATGCTTGAGTAGATCTGCCTTTTATAGTTTTCAACATAATCCAATAACAGAAGAAGGAAAAAGTTAATTATGTATGTTGAACACCTAATCATATAGTAGAGTTTGTGCTAAATACTTTAGAGGCCATCATACTTAATCTTCGTAAATCATGTCCACTTTACAGAAAAGAAAAAGGAAATCAATATTTGGCAATTATTTCTGTAATGTGATCAATTTTAACCAATTCAGATAGTTTATATGGAAAAAATGAATTGTATGATATCAGAACAGTCCCTACATGTTGTGAGAAATAATAGCATGAAAAAATAATTTGAATAAGACTAGGAAGCATTCACATTTAGAAGAAATTTAAGAGGATTTGAATTATCAGAACCAACAGGGTAAAGCACTGGGCATCAATAAAAGGTACTGGTTTATAATATAAAGAGAGATAATGGCAAGAACCAATGATTGATATCAGGTACATCTAGGATGTAGTGCCAGCTCTAACTACATGTGAGAACCTGGAAGTTTGACTAGTTTTTCTGAACCTTAGTTTTTTCATCTAAAAAATGGGAATATTAATAACTTGGAACAATTCTGAAAATTATCAGTAATGTATACATAATAAGCATCTCACAGGTCAACAGCCTGGCACATAAAAGGTGTTAAGTCAAGGGTAGCTAGTGTTGTTTTCATCATTATGTCACACACCTTCCTAAGTATATCCACTGTGGATGTTGAAAACCTTGGTCCTAACAAGGATACTTCTGTTTGCTATTTATATTCTTGTACTGTCCTGATTTTCTTTATGGCACAGACCATATTTGCGCATGTTCCTCTTTAAGTCTCATAAACCTCTCTAAGGTTTAGCTGATAATATCAATGTATTGATGTCAGTCTATTACATTGAAATAGAAAATTATACCAAGTAGAAAATTTCAGTGGCCACTTAAGCACCAGCGACAGTGTGAACTGCATCTAAATAATGTGATATTTTCCATATATTAAAAGGAAAGCTAACTTGAGCAAAAGTAGATTTTTAAAAAATAGAAAAGGAAAATTGTTAATGAAACCAATCAAGAACTTTAGCAGATAAATGTCACCTACAAAAACTTAATTTTATTTAAACTATATGAAGTACAGTCATATAGAATATGGTAAAAAGTACTTTTTTAAATTATAATTTTGGCTCCATACTCATTTGAATTTGTATACTTTAAAGACATCTCTTTCTGAAATTGATTGATAACAGATAAATTGAAATTATAGTTGTACTATCAAATATCAGGTTGCAGTTTATTAAATATTTACTGATGTTGTCTCTTTCTCTCTTTTTAAAGCTGTTCTTTACCTCTATCCTGCGCAATCATCACAGCCGGGTTTACTTCATGACCCTTGGAACACTTGAAGAGCTCCAAAGCAGTTATGGTGTTTAAAAGTTTCCAATGATTTATTATACTGATTATAAGCATCACAAATATGCAATTTGCATTTTTAAATTTCTGAGATTAAATGAGCATTCACTTTTACTGGTAGCGAAAAATTAAATCAGATACTTTACTTTTAATGTAGCACAGAATAGTTTTAATGAGAAATGCAGCTTTATATATAAAATTAACTATAGCAAGCTCTATGTACTCCAATGGTGTACAATATCTTTTGCACAAACTTTGTAACTTTTGTTACTGTGAATTCAAATATTACTCTTTGGACAGTTTGGACAGTACCTGTATTCGGATTTTACAACATGGAGTTAAGAAACCTGTAATGAGTTAGATTCCAAACAGCTTTCAAAAGAGTTGCCCCTGAATGAGGGTTTTTTTTTTCCCCAGAAAAAAATCAAAATAGCAACAAACCATATACAGATTTGCCAAGTCCTAGAAAGAACCAAAGGTTAGATTATGAAATGAAAATAATAAGGACTAGGTATAAACCAGACCTAAGGCTGAACAACCTGCATACCTGGAGAAAATACAGTGATAAAGGGGGGAAGGCCACCCTTTTTCCTCATTGCTCCATGACAGTTAAGCCCACAGTTAGAGACCAGTTGTGTTCTTTTCATCCCATGTTAAGGGGGTTTTCTCCTGATAAGGAGAAAGGAAGAAAGCCTAAAATGGTTGATTTTCCTCAGAAACCCCAAAGATGTGCAATAGCTATTTTTAAGAACCACCAAATAATACACTTGCAAGCCTGATTACAGGACTGAACTCCTATACATATGTACTGTAGAATAAGTTGTATTTTTTTAATACTTTAAAGTAGGCGTCAAGTTCTATCCCAAAGACAGGTTGGTTGATTTATCAAAATTCTTATCTGGCCAACAATGTCTATATCAGACAGCTTTAAGTATTTTCCCGATCCCAGATTAAACTATAGAAAAACTTCCCTCCAGTTATTAAGCAAAAATAACAAAATAAAACAACAAAAAGTTTTGACCCTAATACTTGTGTTTTTCATGGTTCTTTTTCTGTAAAATCAGAAATTAATCTAAAAGTGGCAAGTACACATGTAGGGACTTAATGTAATAGATTAAAAGGAAAGATTTGGAAAAAAAATACAACTTTCATCAAATACCTAGGTCTTCAAATTTATAGCAGTGAAAAAAATCATGCTAGTCCATCACCCCTATATATTATAGACGCCATAGATAGGTGGCATTTGGTCACCTATGGTAATTGCTACCTGGTGAAAAGCATCATTTCTGCATATCCATCCTCAATACCATGGTTAGTTCTGGGGCAATAAAGAAGCAACAGAACTACCACAAAGTATACCTCACTATAATTCCTCTAGTTCTGCTTCTAAAATCTGAAGACAGTGCTAGTGGGATAATAATTTTCAAACTACCTGGTTAACCAAAATACAAAAGCAGCTGACTATGAGTGATTTCATAATAGCACACTATTTCTTGGCACCTAGGTGCCAGGAATGATGATTTGGATTTTCCTAATAACTTTTATCAAGAATGTAGTAGCTCAATAATGAGAATTTAGGAGAACCTGAATCCATGAATTAAAGATAAATGTGATTCGCATTTGTTACTGTGACACAATAATGTGATCTTAAAACTGGCTTATCCTTGAGTGTTTACAACTCAAATAACTTTTTAAATGCAGTAGTTTAAAGAGAAAACAAACTTTTATGTCAAATTATTTCCTTAGAATTAGTCTTCCTTTTTAATTTGTACACCAAAAAGGCCATGGGGAACTTTGTGCAAGTACCTCATTGCTGAGCAAATGGAGCTTGCTATGTTTGAATTTCAGAAAATTCTCTCATTTAAGTAGTGTGTAGAATCAAGTCTTTTAAAAATTCATTTTTTTCTTCATAATATTTACTCAGTTAAGGTTCAAAAATAAGTTTTATCTTAAATCATATTTTTAACACAGTAAGACAGTAAACTATTTTAGGAAGTCAACTCCCATTGTGTTCTGTGGCTGTCATTCTAGCAAATATACACAGTAGTGAACTGCATCTACAGAGGTGTCCCAAAGTAAATAAGCAAGAGAGATTGCAATTGTGTAATTGAGCATTAAATGATAAGGTGTTAATGAGGAAAGGAAGCTAGGCACATACTAAGAAGGAAGATTAGATGTTGGATAGCCAACTTAGGAAGGACTGAAAATAGTCATTTGCAGGTAATGAATATTTCCAATTTAGATGTTTAATCCATCTGGAATTTTTACATCCTTTGCCAGCTGAAATAAGAAAATGAAGAAGCAATTGCATTTCATAGTCAGTGCATAGTAAAGAAAAAATTGTAACTACACCTCACCTTGTAGCAGCAGCACCTAGAAGCCCTGGCCCATCACAGAAACATTGACAGGGATTCCTGGAAAGCCAAATTCCCAAGTCCTCTAAGTTGAAGCAGGAAAGTTCTGGCAGCTTGTGAATAGCATTGGGACAGAGTACAGTTAATTTTAGTGTACTTTAACTTTTACACCAAAGCCCTTGTCCAAAATAGAAGAAATCATTGAAAACTAGAAATGTGATATATGCAAAGAACTGACAAGAAAAGTTCAGTGTGATTAGGTCTTTTGAAGTAAGGTTAAGAACCTCAGGAAACAGAAAGGATAATCGTTAAGATAGTAGATTAGGCAAAGCACAAATCATTCATGCATACACACAAGCGCACACACAAACCATTTGAATGCATAAATTTTAATATTTTAGTGCTACCAGTTTCTAGATAATTAATCAATAAGTGTTTTCTGCCAGGACTTACTTAATTGAGACACTATAGATTAAACTAGGAATAATGCCACATGAATTCAATGGGATCTTTTAAGTACTCTTCATTTCTTTTCAAAACTGCCTATTTAAATCGATTTGTATTCAATCTGTGCTCTAATTTTAAATTTTATAGAAACAACCTTTGAGACTGCTAATTGTTTCATCAGGAAATCTACAATGAATCATTGTTCAATCTCTAAAAAATTTTTAAATGTATTGATTGATGTCATTGGATCTTTTAAGTACTCTTCAGTTATTTTCAAAATTGTGCATATTTAAAATCAATTTGTATGCAATCTGTGCTCTAATGTTAAAATTTATTGAAACAATCTTTGAGACTGCTAATTGTTTATTCAGAAAAATTGCAATGAATCATTGTTCAATCTCTAAAAATAAAAATTTTTAAATGTGCTGATTGATGTCATTATTTGAACTATACTCATCTCATACTTCAGAATTAAGACTCATTCAAGGATTATTCATTTCCTTAAAGTATGTAATAATGCACTGATTAGAAGGTGTTAGGGGTTCTACCCATTGTTCCATAGGAATTCTAGCGAAGGAAGGGTATATTAATTGGACTCAAATGTTTCTGGGTTGTGCAGTAGTGTAATTAAAAACTAATAATTTTCCTCTAAATGTGTGGAATTTTACACAGACTCATGGGGTATGAGCAAGGGTAAAACCTGAGCAAGTTTTAATGCTGACTTCCTTCCCATCCCAAAGAGTAAAAACTTTATCCAAAGAGAGTAGTAAATATTTATAGATCAGGGCTTCCCTGGTGGTTCAGTGGTTAAGAATCTGCCTTGCCACAGAGCAACTAAGCCCATGGGCCACAACTACTGAGCCAGCGCTATAGAGCTTGTGAGCCACATCTACTGAGCCCTGTGCCTAGAGCCCATGCCCTGTAACAAGAGAAGCCACCACGACGAGAAGCCCAAGTACCACAACTACATAAAGCCTGCGCACCGTAACGAAGATCCACCACAGTCAATAAATAAATAAATATTTTTAAAAATATTTATAGTTTATTGATATTCAAGAAAAGGTTTAGTGTGGAGTGACGGTAGAAAATGGAAGATAGAGAAAACATGAAAGATTTGAGTCCTTCAGCTGGGATCAGAAGAGGAATAGCACTTCTCTCAGCAGATCACAAAAGCACTAGAGGAATGGTTCTGTGAAGATGCTATTGTCTCAGAACATTTTGGAGAGATATTCATCAGACTTAACTGTTAGTGCCAGTTGGTATGGCCCTAATTTGTCAAGTATGTCCAGGCATTCTGAAGTTGTGTTACCTGTACACGGCATGCTTGCCCAGGCTTTTGTAGGCTAAATTTAAAGTACTTCATTATAATTAAATTGACTCATTCAGCTTGATACATAGGTCCCACAGACTTCTACTACTTTAAAAGACACTGTTATGAGCCAAGGAATAATAACATCAACACAGATTGGAATAAGAATGGTCAGGGTAACACCCCCAAGACTGAAAAATGGCATTATCCTGGGAACCCTTTACCAAAGGAGGGGATATGGTAGGTCGTGAAAAGAAACTGCTGTTAGTAACTTCATCATTCTCAAAGGGAGCAGTGGGTTTACAGACTCCAACACTGCAAGTCTACTAATCTTTTTCCAATATAATAACACTTTTTTCCTTATAGGTCCTTTAACCTTCTCCTAAGGATATTCAGGTTGGCTACTTTTTAGTAAACAGCTAATATAATAAAGGCCAAACATGTTTCAAAAAATATTGTAAATATCACATTTTATGTTATTAATAACCATGTCAACTGATATAAAAAAAATAGTTCCTAAGGGAATAAACTGGATTCTATCTTTTCAGAAGCTAGTATACAGCCTACTTTGTAGATAAATATAAAATCAGGTTCAGGATTAACTTTTTCCTATGTTGCCATCCCATATGTCCAAGTGGCTCATTTGGTACTTATATAGCAAAGACTCAATAAAAATATTAGTTGAAAAGAAAAATGAGCATTGTTTTTCTTTGTGTTTAGTGCTATTTAATTTACAACAGCCTAAAATTAAGACTGACAAATTCAGTTCTTTCATCAAAGTACCATCTGGGTTCTGGTGACCAAAGGGTAATGACCTGTGGGGTAACTTCACATGACTTTACCCTATAAACCTGAAGTGAAACAAAGGGTAGATTAAAATAGTGTCTGTTAAGGTTTTGTTTACCTTTAAAAGCAACACATAAGGGACCACTATGCCCCTTTAGTAATTAACCAAGGATCATGAGAAATGACAAAGGTCATTTAATAAAACAGCACAAAAAACAAGTCATCTAACTGTTTTGTACAAACATTTGGTTTGAATGTGATTCTTTTTTCACAAGAACAACTCAATGTTGCAGCATCCTGAGACATATTTAAGGATCACCAAAGCATGTCAATATACTTTTGATCCCAAAAGTTTAAATTATGTTCTCATAAACCGATATACCAAATTCTAGGCATTCCCCAAAGGTACTTTTATAGATGATGAAAGAATGTGTCTGATTTGCTCAGTTCAGTTCAGTTCAGTCGCTCAGTCGTGTCCTACGGTTTGTGACCCTATGAACCGCAGCACGCCAGGCCTCCTTGTCCATCACCAACTTCCAGAGTCTACCCAAACCCAGGTCCATTGAGTCGGTGATGCCATCCAACCATCGCATCCTATGTCGTCCCCTTCTCCTCCTGCCCTCAATCTTTCCCAGCATCAGGGTCTTTTCAAATGAGTCAGTTCTTCCCATCAGGTGGCCAAATTATTGGAGTTTCAGCTTCAACATCAATCCTTCCAATGAACACCCAGGACTGATCTCCTTTAGGATGGACTGGTTGGATCTCCTTGCAGTCCAAGTGACTCTCAAGAGTCTTCTCCAACACCACAGTTCAAAAGCATCAATTCTTCTGCGCTCAGCTTTCTTTATAGTCCAACTCTCACATTCATACATGAGCACTGGAAAAACCATAGCCTTGACTAGACAGACCTTTGTTGACAAAGTAATGTCTCTGCTTTTTAATATGCTGTCTAGGTTGGTCATAACTTTCCTTCCAAGGAGTAAGCGTCTTTTAATTTCATGGCTGCAATAACCATCTGCAGTGCCAAATGAAACACTATTTCCAAAATTCTAAACACAAACTTCCAACACCATGGAGTCTCACAAATCCACAGTGAGAAATGAATACAATGAAGTTCAAAGAAAATTAGACTACACAAAAATGAAAATCTTCTCCCTAGAAGTAAAATTAACATTATATGACAAGCTGGGGAAATAAACATTTCATTTGACAAGTAGAAAGTATCTATGAATTTTACTCCACAAACCTGTATGTGCAAAAACTAATTCAAAACAAGCAAAAATTGTTATTTGTACTTCAATTCCTATTCTATCAGTCTGAGAGGAAATTTAAACTTATTTGAACTGTCGTTATTTATCCATTAGGGTTCCATGAAAGTCTGAGGGATCAGAAAAAATGGGGTAACCCACTGGTCTATAGTCTACGTAAGTCAACACTGATACGCTGTGCACTGCTCACAACTTGAAACAATTTCCTCTCTCAGCCACTGGGATACCACTCTCTCTTGATTGGTCTCCTATATCACTAGGGTAGTTGACTATGGCTCTACAATCAGGTATAGGTAAAACTTTGTTTCTTTCTGGCTCCTTTCAAGATTTTTCCTTTGCCTTTTGTTTTTAGAAGATTTATTATTCTGGGTCTTGGAGTAGATATCTTTGAATTAATTCATTTGAGTACCAGCAAGGTCACTGGTAGGGTTTCCTGGATAGCTCAGCTAGTAAAAATCCACCTGCAATGCAGGAGACCCTGGTTCAATTCCTGGGTCAGGAAGATCCGCTGGAGAAGGGATAGGCTACCCACTCCAGTATTCTTGAGCTTCCCTGGTGGCTCAGCTGATAATCTGCCTGCAATGTGGGAAACCTGGGTTTGATCCCCGGGTTGGGAAGATTCCCTGGAGAAGGGAAGGGCTACCAACTCCAGTATTCTGGCCTGGAGAATTCCATGGACTCCATGGGGTCACAAAAAGTTGGACATGACTAAGCAACTTTCAGTTTCACTTTCAGCAAGGTCCCAGACACAGAGAAGAGAAAGAGAGGGTAGTGCAGAAAATAATATAAAGAAATAATGACAGAAAGCATCCCGAATACAGTTAAAGACAAAATTAACAATTCAATAATTTGATTAAACTCTTAGAACTATTTTTTACAGGATCTCATGTTTCAGCATGTTGTTTTTACATTTTCATATTTTAATATATTTTTATTTCCCTTTTGATTTCTTTTTTGACTCATTGGTTGTTCAGGACTGTGTAGTTTAATTTCTATATATTTGTAAATTTTCCAGTTTCTTGGTTTTGACTTCAAGTTGCTTACCACTGTGGTTGAAAGTGACACTTGGTATGATTTCAGTCTTCTTAAATTTGCTAAGACTTGTTTTGTAGCCTACTATATTATGTATCCTGGAGAATATTCCATGCATTCTTGATAATAAGGTATATTCTGCTGCTGTTGGTAGAAGGTCCTATATGTATCTTTTAGGTCTACCTGTTATACAGCATGGTTCAAGTCCAATAATTTCTTACTTATATTTTGTCTGGATGATCTATCCATTGCTGGAAATGGGATGTTAGAGTTCTATACTATTACTGTACTGTTGTCTATTTCTCCCTTCAGATCTGTTAGTATTTGTTTAATACATTTAGGTGCTCTAATGTTGAGTGTGTATATATTTCCAATTGTTATGTCTTCTTGTTTAGTTGACCTTTATATCAGTGTTATGACTTTCTTTGTCTCTTGTTACTGTTTTTGGCTTAAAGTCTATTTTACCTGATATAAGTATCACTACCCCTTTCCTCTTTTTGGTTTCCACTTGCATGGAATATCTTTTACCATTCCTTCACTTTGAGCCTAACTGTGTCCTTAAAGCTGAAACAATTCTCTTGTAATCAGCATGTACTTGGGTCTTTTTTTTTTTAAACCATCCAGCCATTCTGTACCTTTTTGGAGAATTCAATGCATTTATATTTAGAATAATTACTGATATGTAAGGACTAATTCCCCTGGAGAAGGAAATGGCAACCCACTCTAGTATTCTTACCTAGAGAATCTGATGGACAGAGGAACCTAGCAGGATACAGTCCATGGGGTCGCAAAGAGTCAGACACAACTGAGCAACTAACACTAGACTAAAAAGGCTAATTAATATTACAAATTTATTTCTGGTTGTTTTGTAGTTCCCTTGTTTCTTGCTATCTCTCTTACTGCCTTCCTTTTTAAACTGGTGATTTTCCATTACGGTATACTCTGATATCCTTATCTTTCTTTTTTATTTTTGTGAGTCTACTATAGAGTTTTGCTTGTGGATACTATGAGACTTACATAAAATACCTTATAATACTTTATGTTATGCTGGAAACAACTTCAATCACATAAAAAATATGTACCATTTTACTCCCTACTTTATGTTTTTAATGTCACAGTCTACCACTTTTTGTATTATGTATTCATTAACAAATTATACTGGCTATAGTTATTTTTGATACTCTTGTCCTGTAACCTTTATATGCAGTTAGCATACCATCATATTAACGAATTAGAGTCTTATTATAGTTGTGTATTTACCTTTACCACTGAATTTTATATCTCCATATGTTTTTCCTACTGAATAGTGGCCTTTCATTTCCTTTTAAAGAACTCCTTGCAACATTTCTTGTTAGGCATGTCGTGTGTGTGTGCATGCATGCCAAGTCACTTCAGTCATATCCGACTCTTTGCAACCCCATGGACTGTAACCCACCAGGCTCCTCTGTCCTTTGGATTCTCCAGGCAAGAATACTGGAGTGGATTGCCATGCCCTCTTCCAAGGGGTCTTCCTTGCAATGTCTCTTGCATTGGCAAGCAAGTTCTTTACCACTAGAGCCACCTGGGAAGCCCTAAGGCATGTCTAGAGGGGATAAATTCCCTGAGTTTTTTTTTTTTGGTCTGGGAAAGTATTTATTCTCTTTCATCGTTGAAGAATAACTTTGCCAGATAGAGCATTCTTGGTTAGCATTTTTTTTCCCCTTTCAGCACTTTGAATTTTTCATCCTACTCTCTCTTGGCCTGGAAGGGTTCTGCCGAGAAAGTCTAATGAGGGTTCTTTTGTAGATTACAATCTTTTTTTCACTTGTTGCCTTTAAAATTCTTTGTCTTTCATTTTGGCAGTTCTATCATAATGTGTCTTGGAAAAAATTGTTTTGGCTTAAAATAATGGGATGAACTATTTCATTTATTTGGGCATCTAAATCTCTCCCCAGTTGTGGAAAGTTCCCAGCCACTATTCATTAAATAAACTTTCTGACTCCTCTCTCAATTTGCCTTCTCGAATTTCAATGATTTGTGCTTTTTTTTTTTCCCATGGTCTCCCATAGATCACATAAGGCTTTATTTCACTCTTTTGTTGTTGTTGTTGTTGTTCTCTGACGGGGTTATTTCACAGTCCCTATCCTCTATCTCACTGATGCCATTGATTTTTTTTTTCTTCTATTTGATCTATTCTGCTGTTTATGTTATTTATTGCATTTTGTTTTGTGTTTGTTCATTTCATTTTTAAAACAGCTATTTTGAATTCTTTATTGTATAAAACATAGAACTCCATATCTTTGTGTTTGGTTACTGGAAGATTATTGTAATCTTTTAGTGCCACTGTATTTCTTTGGTTCTTCACATTCTGTAGAGTTTTGTGTTTCTGTTTTCACAGTTGAAATAACAATTACTACTTCCAACCATTATTAACTGCATTCCGGTTAGAAATATCTTTAATCAGTCCTGCTGTTAATCCTGAGACTCTCTCAGACATTGTATGGATACAACTGCTCCATGCTTCTTGTTCCTTCTTGTGGCAGAATTCTTAAGCTTATACGGCTTCTCATTATCCTACAGTGCATCAGGCCAGTTGTTGGTTGCCGTCCTTTTGTTTTCTTGAAGGAGATACTACAGCTCAACTTTATGCTTTCTCCATTGCCCATAGACCATGACCTACTTTCTGTGAATGTTCCCTAGTCTTCTTCCAAATCTCACTGTCATGGTCACCACAGGGAGCAGGCTGCAGAGTTGGGGGAGGTATGAATTTGGTATTCACTATACTGTGGGTGTCTGTGAACCAGTCCAGGGGATTTGCAGTTGAGATTTTCCTTGCAGCTTCTGAGTAGTTTTCCTAATGGAGTCCAGAATGCCATCATTAGAAATCATGTCCCTTTAATACCCTCTAGGAATCTTTTGGAGAAGGAAATGGCAACCCACTCCAATGTTCTTGCCTGGAGAATCCCAGGGATGGCAGAGCCTGGTGGGCTGCCATCTATGGGGTCGCACAGAGTCGGACACGACTGAAGCGACTTAGCATCAGCAGCAGCAGCAGCAGGAATCTTTTATGCTACTCCCCTGATCTTTCTTCCCCCCAGTCATGGAACTCAGGAGTTAATACTCTGGATGCTATGAGAGAGAAATGTCTCTTTGGCAGTGCCCCATACACCTGGGAAAGGCAGGTGTTTACCTACCCAGTCTCCCATTCTCCCCTGGGAGATATCACACATTTACTTCTTTGGCCCTAAGCTTTGTTTCCCTGGGGGAAGAGTGATGCTAGCAAAGTGAAGTTTTTTTTTTCTTTTACCCATTCCAATGTGTACAAATTTGTAAATATTTTGCTCCAAGGAAATGCTAAATTTTTTCTTCTGGAAATCTGAACTTATAAAAAGACTCACATCCATAGCTATCTGCCCAAGTCAGTGTTCTCCAGTTACTCTCAGCCAATAGCCAAGAGGGACTAGAACTGGTTCACACTTTCCTGCAGATTTCAAAACCAGTACCAAGATCTGTCTACTATTCAATGCACAAGTGGTGAGACTCCCCCCAGGTCCTTTGGCATATGGTGCTGGATCTCACAACTCCCGCAGAGGTGATTTCGTTCATGGATTGTTTTTGCTGTTGCAATTGGAGGACAAATACAAGGGGTGACTTATGGTACCATGATAATTGATTCCTAAATGATGCCAACATTTGATTCATCTTAATGTTTGGCATGTTAATTAACTTTTCTTTTTCAAGTTAAGATTTCTCTGATTCTTGATATGATTATTTCCTATACATTTTTATTTATTATGTTAGGAGACTCACATTTAAATCTTTTATCTAAGTAGGAAGCCACCATGCCTAGAGATAACACCAAAGTCTCGGTGTACTTTTGTGGTCTGTTGTTATAATGACAGTTTATTTATTTTTAGAGGTTTTGCAGTATTACTTTGTTCTGTTTGGTTTATCTAATGCAGGAGACCCAGGTTCAATCCCTGGGTTGGGAAGATCCCCTGGAGAAGGAAATGGCAAACCACTCCAGTATTCTTACCAGGAGAATTCTATGGACAGAAGAGCCTGGTGGGCTATAGTCCATTGGGCCACAAAGAGTCAGACGTGACTGAATGCTGTAGCTCCCACTGGTACCTGCTGCTGGGGTGGAAGATGTTTCCCTTGTCCTGGGTACCTGGTGTCTCTGGGTAGGGTAGAGGAGTCTCAGCCTATAGGCAAGAGTCTTTCCTGGCAGTAATGTTGTTACAGCATGGCTTCCTCTTTCTGTGGATGATGGAGTGTATATCTCTAGCTGGTCAGTTGTTGTAGGATCTCATCTACTGGTGAACTAATGTCTCTGGGTGGGGAAGGGGAGTCTTATGCTAGTGGAGACAAAGAAGCTTTCCAGACTGGGATGATTTTTGTGGTGGAACCCAACTTTCTGTTGTTACCAGGCTACCCACAGTATTTTCCAGTGTGGAATTGGAGTCTCCTGCCCAACTGGGTAAAAGACTGCATCCCTTGACCACTTAATCTTCATGAAGTTCCTGATAAATCTCCTTTTCTAGTAGTGTTGGGCTTTCTTGATGTTGTCAGAGGAACTCTCATTAAACCTGGGGGAGAAATGATTCTATGTGGGGGATTTGGAATATTTATGACAACTTGCCATTCTGTTGTTTCTCCAGTCTTGAGAGTCTCAAGCCACCATACCTTCCTATTACCACACTTTAGAATTTTCTCCTTTGGTTGCCAAATGCACTGTAAATTCAGAGTTTATAGTTGTATCTAGTGAGAAGGGACAGAAAGAAATGAGTCTCTTCCATCTTGTCCCTAAAACTTGCAGTGACCTAAATAATGCATCCATGCATCCTTTTATTCTCTTTCCTTCCTCTTTTTCTTACTCTACCAAATCTTCAACTCCTTCTTTCTGAGATCATCTCTCAAATAAACTATCTGAATTCAAATCCTTGTATGGAGTTCTCCATCAGTGGAAGCCAAACCCAATAGATTGAAATAGGCTAAAGACATGAACAAGGAGAGAACAAGATGATGGAGGAGTAGATGGATGTGGAGTACATCTCTCTCCACAGATGCATTAGGAATATTCCTTCAGACACAGAAGTGCATGCAGAACAAAAATTGAAAGCAGACAGGAGTACCTGACCAGCAGAAAAGAATGTATCAGATCAGTTGAGTTCAGTCGCTCAGTCGTGTCCGACTCTTTGTGACCCCATGAATCGCAGCACGCCAGGCCTCCCTGTCCATCACCAGCTCCTGGAGTCTACCCAAATCCATGCCCATCGAGTCAGTGATGCCATCCAGCCATCTCATCCTCTGTCGTCCCCTTCTCCTCCTGCCCCCAATCCCTCCCAGCATCAGGGACTTTTCCAATGAGTCAACTCTTCACATAAGGTGGCCAAAGTATGGGAGTTTCAGCTTCAGCATCAGTCCTTCCAATGAACACCCAGGACTGATCTCCTTTAGGATGGACTGGTTGGATCTCCTTGCAGTCCAAGGGACTCTCAAGAGTCTTCTCCAACACCATAGTTCAAAAGCATCAGCTGAGCATTGGCGCTCAGCTTTCTTCACAGTCCAACTCTCACATCCATACGACCACTGGAAAAACCATGCAACAAAAAGAATAAAATACTTAGGAGTATATCTACCTAAAGAAACAAAAGACCTATACATAGAAAACTATAAAACACTGATGAAAGAAATCAAAGAGGACACAAACAGATGGAGAAACATACCGTGTTCATGGATTGGAAGAATCAATATTGTCAAAATGGCTATTCTACCCAAAGCAATCTATAGATTCAACGCAATCCCTATCAAGCTACCAACGGTATTTTTCACAGAACTAGACCAAAGAATTTCACAATTTGTATGGAAATACAAAAAACCTCGAATAGCCAAAGTAATCTTGAAAAAGAAGAATGGAACTGGAAGAATCAACCTGCCTGACTTCAGACTCTACTACAAAGCCACAGTCATCAAGACAGTATGGTACTGGCACAAAGACAGAAATATAGACCAATGGAACAGAATAGAAAGCCCAGAGATAAATCCACGAACCTATGGACACCTTATCTTTGACAAAGGAGGCAAGGATATACAATGGAAAAAAGACAACCTCTTTAACAAGTGGTGCTGGGAAAACTGGTCAACCACTTGCAAAAGAATGAAACTAGAACACTTTCTAACCCCATACACAAAAATAAACTCAAAATGGATTAAAGATCTAAATGTAAGACCAGAAACTATAAAACTCCTAGAGGAGAACATAGGCAAAACACTCTCCGACATAAATCACAGCAAGATCCTCTATGACCCACCTCCCAGAATATTGGAAATAAAAGCAAAACTAAACAAATGGGATCTAATGAAACTTAAAAGCTTTTGCACTACAAAAGAAACTATAAGTAAGGTGAAAAGACAGCCGTCAGATTGGGAGAAAATAATAGCAAATGAAGAAACAAACAAAGGATTAATCTCAAAAATATACAAGCAACTCCTGCAGCTCAATTCCAGAAAAATAAATGACCCAATCAAAAAATGGGCCAGAGAACTAAACAGACATTTCTCCAAAGAAGACATACAGATGGCTAACAAACACATGAAAAGGTGCTCAACATCACTCATTATTAGAGAAATGCAAATCAAAACCACAATGAGGTACCATTACACACCAGTCAGGATGGCTGCTATCCAAAAGTCTACAAGCAATAAATGCTGGAGAGGGTGTGGAGAAAAGGGAACCCTCTTACACTGTTGGTGGGAATGCAAACTAGTACAGCCACTATGGAAAACAGTGTGGAGATTCCTTAAAAATCTGGAAATAGAACTGCCATATGACCCAGCAATCCCACTTCTGGGCATACACACTGAGGAAACCAGATCTGAAAGAGACACATGCACCCCACTGTTCATCGCAGCACTGTTTATAATAGCCAGGACATGGAAGCAACCTAGATGCGCATCAGCAGATGAATGGATAAGGAAGCTGTGGTACATATACACCATGGAATTTTACTCAGCCGTCAAAAAGAATTCATTTGAACCAGTCCTAATGAGATGGATGAAACTGGAGCCCCTTATACAGAGTGAAGTAAGCCAGAAAGATAAAGAACATTACAGCATACTAACACATATATATGGAATTTAGAAAGATGGTAACGATAACCCTATATGCAAAACAGAAAAAGAGACACAGAAATACAAAACAGACTTTTGAACTCTGTGGGAGAAGGTGAGGGTGGGATGTTTCAAAAGAACAGCATGTATACTATCTATGGTGAAACAGATCACCAGCCCAGGTGGGATGCATGAGACAAGTGCTCTGGCCTGGTGCACTGGGAAGACCCAGAGGAATCGGGTGGAGAGGGAGATGGGAGGGGGGATCGGGATGGGGAATAAGTGTAAATCTATGGCTGATTCATATCAATGTATGACAAAACCCACTGAAATGTTGTGAAGTAATTAGCCTCCAACTAATAAAAAAATTAAAAAAAAAAAAAAACAAACCATAGCCTTGACCAGACGGACCTTTGTTGGCAAAGTAATGTCTCTGCTTTTTAATATGCTATCTAGGTTGGTCAAAACTTTCCTTCCAAGGAGTAAGCGTCATTTAATTTCATGGCTGCAGTCACCATCTGCAGTGATTTTGGAGCCCAAAAAAATAAAGTCAGCCACTGTTTCCACTGTCCCCCCATCTATTTTCCATGAAGTGATGGGACCAGATGCCATGATCTTAGCTTTCTGAATGCTAAGCTTTAAGCTTTTTCACTCTCATCTTTCACTTTCATCAAGAGGCTCTTTAGTTCCTCTTCACTTTCTGCCATAAGGGTGGTGTCATCTGCATATCTGAGGTTATTGATATTTCTCTAGACAATCTTGATTCCAGCTTGTGCTTCATCCAGCCCAGTGTTTCTCATGATGTACTCTGCATATAAGTTAAATAAGCAGGGTGACAGTATACAGCCTTGACGTACTCCTTCCCCTATTTGGAACCAGTTTGTTGTTCCATGTCCAGTTCTAACTGTTGCTCCCTGACCTGCATAGGTTTCTCAAGAGACAGGTCAGGTGGTCTGGTATTCCCATCTCTTTCAGAATTTTCCACAGTTTATTGTGATCCACACAGTCGAAGGCTTTGGCATAGTCAATAATTAGACATAGATGTTTTTTCTGGAACACTCTTGCTTTTTCAATGAACAAATGGAATCATCAAATTGTTGGCAATTTGATCTCTGGTTCCTATGCCTTTTCTAAAACCAGCTTGAACATCTGGAAGTTCATTGTTCACGTATTGCTGAAGCCTGGCTTGGAGAATTTTGAGCATTACTTTACTAGTGTGTGAGATGAATGCAATTGTGCAGTAGTTTGAGCATTCTTTGGCATTGCCTTTCTTAGGGATTGGAATGAAAACTGACCTTTTCCAGTCCTGTGGCCACTGCTGAGTTTTCCAAATTTGCTGACATATTGAGTGCAGCACTTTCACAGCATCATCTTTCAGGATTTGAAATAGCTCAACTGGAATTCCATAACATCCACTAGCTTTGTTCATAGTGATCCTTTCTAAGGCCCACTTGAATTCACATTCCAGGATGTCTGGCTCTAGGTGAGTTATCACACCATCGTGATTATCTGGGTCATGAAGATCTTTATTGTACAGTTCTTCTGTGTATTCTTGCCACCTCTTCTTAATATCTTCTGCTTCTTTCTGGTCCATACCATTTCTGTCCTTTATCAAACCCATCTTTGCATGAAATGTTCCCTTGGTATCTCTAATTTTCTTGAAGTGATCTCTAGTCTTTCCCATTCTGTTGTTTGCCTCTATTTCTTTGCATTGATCACTGAGGAAGGCTTTCTTATCTCTCCTGGCTATTCTTTGGAACTCTGCATTCAAATAGGAATATCTTTCCTTTTCTCCTTTGCTTTTCACTTCTCTGCATTTCACAGCTACTTGTAAGGCCTCCTCAGACAACCATATTGCCTTTTTACATTTCTTTTCCATGGGGATGGTCTTGATCCCTGTCTCCTGTACAATGTCACGAACCTCCATCCATAGTTCATCAGGTTCTCTCTCTATCAGATCTAGTCCCTTCAATCTATTTCTCACTTTCATTGTATAGTCATAAGGGATTTGATTTAGGTCATACTTGAATGGTCTAGTGGTTTTCCCTACTTTCTTCAGTTTAAGTCATCAATATCACTGATGAACATAGATGCAAAAATCCTCAACAAAATTTTAGCAAACAGACTTCAGCAAAACATCAAAAAGCTCATACACCATGATTAAGTTGGGTTTATTTCAGGGATGCAAGGATTCTTCAATACATGCAAATCAATCAAGGTGTTTCACCATATTAACAAATTGAAAGATAAAAACCATAGTATAATCTTAATAGATGCAGAAAAAGCCTTTGACAAAATTGAGAGCCCATTTATGATTAAAACTTCAAAAAAATGAGCATAGAAGGAATCTACCTCAACATAGTAAAGGCCATATATGATAAGCCTACAGCAAACATTATTCTCAATGGTGAAAAACTCAAAGCATTCCCCCTAAGATCAGGAAGAAGACAAGGGTGTCCACTTTCACCACTATTATTCAACATAGTTTTGGAAGTCCTAGCTATAGCAATCAGAGAAGAAAAATAAATAAAAGGAATCCAGATCAGAAAAGAAGTAAAGCTCTCACTGTTTGCAGATGACATGATACTGGATATAGAAAACCTTAAAGATAGTATCAGAAAATTACTAGAGCTAATCAGTGAATTTAGCAAAGTTGCAGGATACGAAAGCAATACACAGAAATCACTTGCATTTCTATATACTAACACTGAAAAATCAGAAACAGAATTTAAGGAATCAATCCCATTCACCACTGCAACAAAAAGAATAAAATATCTAGGAATAAACTTACCTAAAGAGACAAAAGAACTGTACACAGAAAATTATAAGACACTAATGAAAAAATCAAAGATGGCGTAAACAGATGGAAAGTATGGGTAGGAAGAATCAATATTGTGAAAATGATTATACTACCAAACACAATCTACAGATTCAATGCAATCCCTATCAAACTACCAATGGCATTTTTCACAGAACTAGAATAAAAAATTTCACAACTCATATGGAAACACTAAAGACCCTGAATAGCCAAAGCAGTCTTGAGAAAGAAGAATGGAGCTGGAGGAATCAACCTGCCTGACTTCAGACTATACTACAAAGCTACAGTCATCAAGAGAGTATGGTACTGGCACAAAAAAACAGAAATATAGACAAATTGCTCAAGATAGAAAGCCCAGAAATAAACCCATGACCCAATGGGTACCTTATTTTTTGACAAATGAGGCAAGAATATACAATGGAGCAAAGACAGCCTCTTCAATACATGATGCTGAGAAAATTGGACAGCTACATGTAAAAGAGGACTTCCCTGGTGGCTCAGATGGTAAAGTGTCTGTCTACAATGCGGGAGACCTGGGTTAATTAGAGCACTTCATAACAGCAAACACAAAGATAAATTCAAAGTGGATTAAAGACCTAAATGTAAGACCAGAAGCTATAAAACTCTTAGAGAAAAACATAGGCAGAACACTCGCTGACATAAATCAAAGCAAGATCCTCTATGACCCACCTCCTAGAGTATGGAAATAAAACAAAAGTAAACAAGTGGGGCCTTGTTAGACTTAAAAGATTTTGCACAACAAAAGAAACTATAAGCAAGGTGAAAAGATAACCTTCAGTATGGGTGAAAATAATAGCAAATGAAACAGCTGACAAAGGATTAATTTCCAAAATATAAAAGCAGCTGATACAACTCAATACCAGAAAAACCAACAACCCAATCAAAAAGTGGGAAAAAGATTTAAACAGGCATTTCTCCAAAGAAGACATACAGATGACTAACAAGCACATGAAAAGATGCTCAACATCGCTCATAATTAGAGAAATGCAAATATAAACTACAGTGAGATATCACCTCACATGAGTCAGAATGCCATCATTAAAAAGTCTACAAACAATAAATGCTGGAGAGGGTGTGGAGAAGAGGGAAGGCTCTTGCCCTGTTGGTGGGAATGTAAATTGATACAGACACTATGGAAGATGGTATGGAGATTCCTTTAAAAAACTAGAAATAAAACCACTATATGAGCGCTGAAGAGTTGATGTTTTTGATCTGTGGTGTTGGAGGAGACTCTTGAGAGTCCCTTTGACTGAAAGGAGATCCAACCAGTCCATCCTAAAGGAGATCAGTCCTGGGTGTTCATTGGAAGGACTGATGCTGAAGCTGAAACTCCAATACTTTGGCCACCTGATGCGTAGAACTGACTCATTTGAAAAGACCCTGATGCTGGGAAAGATTGAAGGCAGAAAGAGAAGGGGACGACAGAGGAGGGGATGATTGGATGGCATCACCAACTCGATGGACATGAGTTTGAGGAAGCTCTGGGAGTTGGTGATGGACAAGGAGGCCTGGTGTGCTGCAGTCTATGGGGTTGCAAAGAGTCAGACATGACTGAGCAACTGAACTGACTGAACTGAACTGATGACCCAGTAATCCCACTCTTAGGCATACACACTGAGTAAACCAAAATTGAAAAAGACACATGTATCCCATTATTCATTGAAGCACTATTTACAATAGCTAGAACATAGAAGCAACCTAGATGAATGGATGAATGGATAAAGAAGTTGTGGTACATATACAAAAGGAATATTACTCAGTCATAAAAGGAACACATTTGAGTCAGTTCTAATGAGGTGGATCAACCTAGAGCCTATTTTACAGAGTGAAGTAAGTCAAAAAGTAAAAGATAAATATCGTACTCTAATACATATATACGGAATCTAGAAAAATGATACTGAAGTATTTATTTACAGGGCAGCAATGAAGAAACATACATAGAGAATAGACTTATGGACATAGGGAGAGGGGAGGAGAGGGTGAGATGTATGGAGAGAGTAACATGGAAACTTACCATATGTAAAATAAATAGCCAAAGGGAATTTGCTATATGTCTCAGGAAAGTCAAACAGGGGTTCTGTATCAACCTAGAGGGGGTGGGATGGGGAGGGAGATACGAGGGAGGTTCAAAAAGGAGGGGATATTATATATACCTATGGCTGAGTCTTGTTGAGGTTTGACAGAGAACAACAAAATTCTGTAAAGCAATTATCCTTCAATTAAAAAACAAATAAAAAAGACATGAACAATGAAATCATCAAAAAATATGAAATACTTATAAATTTATTTAAATATTTGGTTCACTCATAATGAAAAAACAAGAATGAGAACAAAGATAATCATTTTTTATCTGTCAGATTGGCAAAGGTTAAAGACTTTTGTATTATTCCACTTGTATGTTCTATTGTTACAGTCTCTGCAAAGGAATTTGACAATAGCATTCAGTACACACATTCCCTTTGAACCAGTAGTTTTGGTTCTAGAAATATATACTACAGATATACTCAGACATGTACACAGTTATATGCAAAAAAATGCTTGCTGCCTGATTGGTTGTAATAAAGTACTGGACTAGGAGAAAAAAAAAACTGAATTCCCATCAGTAGATGACTGGTTTAAAAAATATAGTAAACCTATACAGCAGAAAATATGCCATTAACAAAAATGGAACATATCTAGATAGGCCAATATGGTAGATCTCTCAGATTCATTAAAGGGATTATACAAGGTACAAAAAATACATAGCATAATTAAATATTATATCATTTATATTATCTACTGTATTACATAATAACTTTACACAATCAACATACAATGTCTCTGAGAAAGGAAAAAAATTCTGATTGGGTAAGACATCTATTTTTCTATCCTTTCATACCTGTAGAACTTTTAGTCATGTCTGAATATTACTTTTTCAGTTATAAAAAGTTTCACCAAATAATGGATGTTGTGTTCCTCAATTGTAATGGAAATTTGTCTTCAGTTTATTTTTATCTATTGGTTTAAGAAAGAAAAACAATTTTTTTCTATAGAACTTGTACATAGAACACACACACATACACACACACACACACACACCAAACATTTAAAAGTAATTATCTACATAGAGATAAGACTATATACATTATCTTATGTATCCTTCATAATTTTTGAATTGTTTTTATTACTTCCATAATAAAATAACAATGGCCTCTCCCCTGAAAAAGATACTTTCATAAATTCTGCATGACACGTCTGGACCACCAGCTATTCATTTCCCCTTGATTCCTCTACCTCGCTCTAATTGCTGTTTTTAGAGAAAAATCAAGCAGTACAAGAGAAAAGGGGTTCCTTCACCTGGACTTGAGCTTAGGCTTCTAACACAACATCTAACAAAGGGGAATATAAATTTTACCAGAAATTAGATGAAACTGCAACTTTTTGACATTTGTATTATAGTTCTGCTGCACTTGATTATTTTAAACAAGCATAACAAAATTAGAAGATAGGAATGACATCTATTTTCCTATCAGGAAAGTTAAATCTAATAGGAAAATATTAGAAAATATTTTAAAAACTACTTTTAAATTTGCTTTTCCTATTAGCTGTACTAGCCACTAAGTGGCGCTATAGGATCATGTATGAGAAAAGAGGGACATGAGAAATTATTTTATGAAAATAGATACAGCGATATTTTTGGACTCCTCCAAGAAAAAAAGACAAAAATTCAGGCCAGTCTTCCTCCGAAAATTTTACTCTTTTGCCCAAAATGAGTATTTAGAAACTGAGATGTTGAAGGACTGGATGAGTTCACTAGAAAGCCTAGGAGTAGGGTATATAGGTGACACTTGTTTCTATTCTACTTCATGCCAGATTATTTAAAACAATTGCAGTGTTATAGAATGCACAACAATTTTAGTATCATATAATTTTGTCTTTTTCATTTAAAAATCCAACTTCCTGCACGCAATTCTATGATGCACCAGTGATTACTGAAAGACTTATAAAAGTCTTATATAACTTTACATGCTAGGAGACCACAAAAGAAAAATGCTTTAAATTCATGTCATATTTAATACAATTTTTATTAAATGGTTAATAGGTAGCTCAGCTGGTAAAGAATCCACCAGCAATGCAAGAGACCCCGGTTCAATTTCTGGGTCTGGAAGATTCTCTGCAGAAGGGATAGGCTACCCACTCCAGCATTCTTGGGCTCCCTGGTGGCTCAGATGGTAAAGAATCTGAAATGCATGAGACCTGAGTTTGATCCCTGAGTTGGAAAGATCCCTGGAGGAGGGCATGGCAACCCATTCCAGTATTCTTGCCTGGATAATCCCCATGGACAGAGGAGCCTGGGACATGGTAGTCTATGGGGTTGCAAAGAGTCAGGCATGACTGAGCAACTAAGCAAACACACATTCTAAACTGGTAACACTTAGCATGTACTGTTTCAATATCTTATTGTCTAGAATAATGGCTCTGAACTGGGTGCAATTTTTCCCTCAGAGGTCATTTGGCAATGTCTGAAGACAATTTTCATTGTCACAAAAGAGTGAGGTGGGTGCTACTAGCATGTAGTATGTAGAGACCAAGGATGCCAAGGAGGATTTACTATATACTTTCCCTAAGGCATTTCTATTACCCTTTGTGATCCTTGATGCTATTAATACAATACAAAGAAGAAAAAAAGAAAGAAAGTGAGAGACAGAAAAAAAAGGAAGGAAATTTAAAATAAAAAATAGTAAATGAATTGCCCAAGGCCATCTGAGTTAAAACTCAGCTCTTTTGACTTTAGGGCCCTGTCAGAAAGTCACAGTATCTCTTTGAAAATTGACATGCAATGCTACAGTTTTTAAGTTATTGTTTGAATGGCTTCCATATAGATATATAGGTAAAATTTTATGTAAATAGTCATATATATATGAGCTATTTATTGAACTTACTATATATAAAATGCTGTTCTTAAGCATATATATGGAATTTAGAAAGGTGATAACGATAACCCTATATGCAAAACAGAAAAAGAGACACAGAAATACAGAACAGACTTTTGAACTTTGTGGGAGAATGTGAGGGTGGGATATTTCAAAAGAACAGCATGTATACTATCTATGGTGAAACAGATCACCAGCCCAGGTGGGATGCATGAGACAAGTGCTCCGGCCTGGTGCACTGGGAAGACCCAGAGGAATCGGGTGGAGAGGGAGGTGGGAGGGGGGATAGGGATTGGGAATACATGTAAATCTATGGCTGATTCATATCAATGTATGACAAAATCCACTGGAAAAAAAAATAATAATAAAAGAAAATTAAAAAAAAATGCTGGAATGAAAAAAAAAAGCAATTTATATATATTATTCATATTAAAATTTCAATAATCCCAGAATTGGTGTTTTGTCTGCTTCACATGTGGTAAATTGAGGTTCAAGGAGGTGAAATAACTTGTCAAAGTTCATACGACTTGTAAGTGGAAGAACTGGGGTTTAAATCTAAGGTCTGCTGTCTCAAGATCATGTTTGTTGTTCAGACGCTGAATTGTGTCCGACTCTTTGCAACCCCATGAACTCTTTGCAGTAAGACAGGCTTCCCTGTCCATCACCAACTCCCAGAGCTTGCTCAGATTCATGTCCATCAAGTCAGTGATGCTATCCAACCATTTCATCCTGTTGCTCCCTTCTCCTCCTGCCTTCAATTTTTCCCAACAGCAGGGCCTTTTCCAGTGGGCTGGCTTTTTGGATCAGATGGCCAAAGCATTGGAGCTTCAGCTTCAGCGTCAGTCCTTCCAATGAATATTCAGGGTTGACATCATTTGGGGTTTTCTTTAAGTTATTTTGATATATTTTTAGAGCAGTTTTAAGTTTACAGCCAAATTGAGTGGTATCAAGTCCACATTTTTAACCACTGTCTCATCTCACCACTTCTTCCATAAAGACTATTCCCACTGCACACATGAGCACCTGCATGCACATGCATATACCTATTGATGCTAAATGCACTACATATATATGTAATTGAGAAGGGTGGTGGCAGAGACTGCCTCTAATATCCATTTTTCTCAAACCTGCTGCAGGACCTTAGATTCAATGAGCCGATTAATAGTAATTTCAGTTGGAAATGTAGCTCCCTAGATAAATAATACATTTCTAAGCCTCCCTACATGTGACATGTGATAAGTTCTAGTCAATGAGATGAAAGTAGAAGTGTCATATGAAATCTTCCTACAATCTTCCTTATAAAAGTACTGAAAGTTGCATGTTGTGCCTTTTTCTTCATCTTTTCCTCTGTCCTGCTACCTGTAATGTGAGTGATGCTTCAGACCTAAGAATAAGGGCCCCACTCAGCAAAGGTGAAGAATGAACTGGAGGAGCTTAAGTCCTTTAAGATTTCAATAGTTAGAGCTACCATGTCACCCCTGTCACATACAACTTCAGATTTCCATGAGAGAAGTACTTTTCTAAGCTATTTAAGTAATGGCAATTTTGAATGTTTCAGTCACTGGCCACAGATTTTAATCCTAACCATCATACTGATAAAGTGTTTTTCAAAATGAGAGCTAAAGGCCAGGAATGACATAAGTCCTTAGGCCCTATTGATCATATCACAGCAATGCTTTCCCAGTCAGGACCCCCCTGTCTTCAAATCTATAGTGTCTTTTTCCCAATAATATTGCCCCAGATACAGCTGAAAAACTACACAATCTTCCTGAGACAAAAGCATCTTGACTCCATGAATCTAAATCTGATTTCATTTTATCATATAAACACCCTTCTAAACACATCTGAGGGGCTTCCCAGGCGGCTCAGTGGTAAAGAATCCTCCTGCCAATGCAGGAGACATAGGTTCAGTCCATGGGTCAGAAAGATCCCCTGGAGAAGGAAATGGCAAACCACTCCAGTATTCTTGCATGGAAAATCCCATAGACAGAGAAGCCTGGCGGGCTACACTCCATGGGGTCACAGAAGAGTTGGACACGACTGAACAACTAAAAAACAAGAACAAACACATCTGACTGATATGTGGAGGAGGTTATGTCTGTGTTGACCAGACCATAGAAGTGCCATCTTTGATGAAGGCCCTCATTAGATTCAGTTCACCTCCTAGGAAAGAACTTGACTTTGTACACTGAAGTGCATGTTTATATGCTCCACATAGAAACACATCTGACAAACTATATTTGGAGGGTATGATAGAAGAAACTACAGGGCCCTGCAAGTGAGCCCAGTCTAGCAATATTAGTCAAACATGTAACAGGGACAGAAGTTAGAGAACAGTAAGCACTGGAAAGTATATGGCCTTCTGACAACATTAAGGCATACTTGGTCCAAGATGATTGAACCCACCTTGACCCCACTCTCAAGAAGCACCTTTGTGTCTTAGAAGAAATAGCCGTGAGCATAAAACTAAACGTGTTATAGCATAAGAGTTATTGCATATGTACTGTCAGACCTTTCTAAACTAGCACAAAGATGTGATAAAAAGGCTTTTCCTTATAGTTCTGAGAAGTTTAAGTCTAGGAGATTATTATAGCAAATGATTATATAAAAAACACATTGTAATGGTGAAGATAATGACTCAGGCACACTCTTAAGTTGTGGTTTGGAGTATTGCAGTTACATAAATGACCAGTGGCACTTGAACAGACAAGAGATCCATGAAGCTGGGCATTGGTCAAGTTTGCCCCAAATGGTGGTAGCAGTAACTAGCACTTATACATGTAGAGGTGGATTCCCAGGTGGTGCTAGTTATAAAGAACCTGTCTGCCAGTGCAGGAGACATAAGAGACACAGTTTTGATCCCTGGATCAGGAAGATGTCCTGGAGGAGGGCATGCCAATCCATTCCAGTATACTTGCCTGAGAAATCTCATAGACACAGGAGCCTGGCGGCCTTCAGCCCATAGGGTCGTAAATAGTTGGACATAACTGAAACAACTTAGCACACAGCACACATAGGTGTAGAGCGTTGATCAGTAATAGCAATCACCTGCATCTGTGCAATTGGCAGCAAAATAGCAATGGTGATTATAGATGAATTCAGGGTGTAACATATGTCCAGGTAAGAATAGCCTTGAAAGCAGTCCAGGTAGAACTTGATTCAAAATTCACCAACCTTTCTTGAGTATCTAGTATTTTTGAGTCTCTCTTCTAGATGCTGGTGATATAACAGTAAACAAGAGGCAAAACCCTTCATCTTCATGGAACTTATTTTCTAGAAGAGTGAAACACTAAATAAGCAACATGAGTAAGTATAGAGTATAATGGAAGGTGAAATATTATGGAAAAACAAAGCATGCTAAAGGGGAGGAGTGCTAGAGTAGTTGACTGCAGTTTGAAAGAGGGTGGTCAGGGTAAGTCTCGCTGAATTCATATGTGAGCAAAGATTTGACATTGGTGAGGGAGCAAGTCATGTGTCTATTTCAACAAAGAGCCTTATAGGAAGAGAAAACAGCAAGTACAAAGGCTCTGAGATGGAAACATGCCAAGTAGGTTAAAGGAGCAAGAATGTTAGAGTTGCTGTAGTCAATGGAGATGATGAATAAGTTGTGGTTTGGAGTATTGCAGTTACATAAATGACCAGTGGCACTTGAACAGACAAGAGATCCATGAAGCTGGGCATTGGTCACTTTATGAAGTGGAATTCATAAAGTAAAGGTTTAGACCATTTAAAGGACTTTGGATTTTATTCTGAGAGAATGTCTTTAGATGATTTTATGCATAAGAAACATATGAGCTGACTTAGGTATCAAAAGGATTACTCTGACTTTTTGAAAATATACTGTAGGAGGGCAAGAGCTAAAACAGGTAAAAAAAAAAAACAACAAAACTATTAAAACAAACAAATTGGGAGATGCTGGTGACTTTGACCAGGGTAACAGCATTGGAGGGAATGAGAATTAGTTGGTTGACAATATTGTATGTTGCTAAGGCCAACAGAATCCCTAGATCAATTTTTTAAGGAGTACAAGAATGAGAGAAGTCAAGGATGATTCCAAGGTTTTTAATTCCATACAAGAAGGAACTGAAATGAATTGAGATGAAGAAAAACAAAAGTGTAGTAGAGTTTTTGATTGTCTGTTGTGTTCTGTATCCTTTTTTTTTTTTAAATAGGAATAGAAAACAAGATCTGGGTATTAGGTATACTCATTGCTACTGATCCTGTGTGAGCATTTCTAGTTTGTGTTTTTCAAGGAGCTGGTATATGTCATATGTTATCAAGTTGTGGGCACAGAATTGTTCCTAGTATTCTTTTATTATATTTAAATGTTCACAGGATCAGTAGTAATGATCCCTTTAGTTTCTGACATTGGCTATTTGTGTATTTTCTTTTTTTAAGGTTAGTCTAGCTAGACAATTATTCATTTTTCCCCTCTTTTCTAGGAGCCAGTTTTTGGTTTCATTGATTTCTCTATTGCTTTTTTGTTTTCTCTTTTTTTTCATTTCTGTTCAAATACTTATAATTTATTTTCTTTTGATTGCTTTAGGCTTAACTTGCCCTTCTTTTTCAGGTTTCTAAGGATCAGAAGATCCTAGGTTCGACTCCTGGCTGCCTTGAAACTCTTTAGGCTTCCCTGGTGGCTCAGACGGTAAAGAATCTGCCTGCAATGCAGGAAACCCAGGTTCAATCCTTGGGTTGGGAAGATCCCCTGGAGAATGGAATGGTTATCCACTATAGTATTTTTGCCTGGAGAATTCCGTAGACAGAGGAGCCTGATGGGCTGTAGTCCATGGGATCCCAAAGAGATGGACACAACTGAGTGACTAATACTTTCACTTTCACAAGGTAAATGCTTAGGATATTGATATTAGATCTTTCTTCTTTTATAATATATACATTTAATGCTATAAGTTCTCCATTAGCACTGCTTCTGCAACATGCCAGAACTTTGATAATTTTTATTTTCAATAAATTTAGTTCAAAATATTTTAAAATTTATCTTGAGACTTCTTCGTTGACCTGTGTTATACATAGAAGTGTTGTTTAATTCCCAAATATTTGGGGATGTCATGATTTCTTTCTGATGTTGATTACTAATTCAATTCCATTGTATTCTGAAAACACACTTTGTATGATTTCTATTGTTTTAAATTTACGAAAGTGTGTTTTAGAAGGTGTTCCATAGTGGTGAATACTCCATGTGAGGTTGAGAAGACGTGTATTCTACAGTTGTTTGAAGTTCTCCACTAATGTCAATTCAGTCAAGTTGACTATGCTGTTCTGGCCTACTGTATTCTTACTGATTTTCTGCATGCTTGATTTATAAATGATTGACAGTTTTTTCAATTCTTTAAACGTAAGAGTGGATATATCTGTTTTTCTTTTAGTTCTATCAGCTTTTGCATCACATATCTTTGATGCTTTGTCATTAAATGCACACATACTAGGACTGCTATGATTTATTGGGCAACTGGCCCTCTTATCCTATCCACTCGAACTTTTTTTTGTCATTAATCCTCTCCCTTATTCTGAAGTCTGCTTTGTATGAAATCAGCTCAACTTTCTTTTATTATATATCATTCTCTGTCACTTAACATTTAATCTATCTGAGTCTTTAAAGTGGGTTTCTGATAGACATTATTTGGCAATATTAGGTCAGGTCAATTTTTTAACCTATAACTATTTGTGTATTTTAACAGGCATATTTGGATTCTCACATTCATAGTGATTATTAGTTTAGATTTTTATCAAGCTTGGTGGGCTACAGTCCACAGGGTCACAAAGAGTTGGACACAACTGAAGTGACTGAGCACACACCCACAGTCTCCTCTGTCCATGAGATTTCTCAGGCAAGGACACTGGAGTGGGTTGCCGTTTCCTTCTGCAAGAGATCTTCCCAATCCAGTGATTGAACCTGTATCTCCTGCATTGATTGGCAAGTGAATTCTTTACCACTGAGACACCTGTGTTAGTAAAAGTGTTAGTTGCTCAGTCGTGTCCAACTCTATGTGACTCTATGGACTGTAGCCCACCAAGCTCCTCTGTCCATGGAATTCTCGAGGCAAGAATACCAGAGTGGGTAGCTGTTCCCTTCTCTAGGGGATCTTCCTGATCCAGGGATTGAACATGGATCTCCTGCATTGCAGGTGGACTCTTTATCACCTGAGCCACCAGGGAAATCAGTAAAGAGCCACCAGGGAAGCCCTTATTTTTTGGATATTAAATCCTTATCAGACATACCATTTACAAATATCTTCTCTCATTCAGATATTTTCTTTTTGTTTTGTTGATGGTTTCTTGGCTACACAAAAACTTTAATTAGATCTCACTTGTTTATTTTTGCTCTTGTTTCCCTTGGTAGGGGAGATAGGTCCAGATAATATTGCTAAGATTTTATGTCAAAGAGTGTACTTTGTGTACTTTATGTTTTATTTCAAGGATTATATAGGGGGTTATTTAGGTCTTAAATCTATTTTGAGTTTATTTTTGCATGTGGTGTGAAAAATCTTCTAATTTCATTCTTTTACATGTAGCTGTACAGTTTTCTCAGCACTAATTATTGAAGAGACTGTCTTTTCTCCATTGTATGTTTTTGCCCCCTTGTCATAGATTAACTTACCATATTGTGTTGGTTTATTTCTGAGTTCTCTATTCTGTTCCATTGATCTATGTGTCTGTTTTTGCACCAGTACTGTACTGTTTTGATTACAATAGTTTTGTAGTATAGTCTTAAGTTGAGGTACATGATACTTCCAACTTCATTATGTTTCCTCAAGATTGCTTTGCCTATTTGGGGTATTTTTGGTTCCATAAAATTTTTAGGATTATTTTTTCTAGTTCTGTGAAAATTTTCATAGTGTTTTATAGGCATTGCATTGAATCTTTAGATTGCTTTAGATAGAGTATGGACATTTTCACTATATTAATCCTTGCAGTTTATGAACACAAGATCTATTTCTATTTATTTTATTATCTTCAGTTTCTTTCATCAATATCTTACAGTTTTCAGAGTCTTTTACCTCCTTGATTAAATGTATTAATAGGTATTTTATTCTATTTGATGTTATTGTACATGTTATTGTTTTCTTGCTTTCTCTTTCTGATAGTTCATTTTTAGTGTATAGATGTTCAACAAATTTCTATATATTAATCTTTCATTTTGCAACTTCACTGAAATAATTTCTTAGTTCTAATAGATTTTTGGTGAAGATTTTATGATTTTCTATCTATAGTATCATGTCATATGCAAATAGTGACAGTTTTACCTCTTTCCTTCCAATTTGGATACTTTCTTTCTTTTTCTTGTCTACTTGCTGTGACTAGAACTTCCAACATTATATTAAATATGATGAGAGTGGGCATCCTTGTCTTGTTCATCATCTTAGAGGAAAAGCTTTCAGCTTTTTATTATTGAGTATGATATTAACTGTCTGTCATTTATGGCTTTTATTATGTGGAGGTACATTTCCTCTATAACCACTTTGTTGAGAGTTTCTATCATAAATTGATGTTGGATTTTGTGAAATGCTTTTCCTCATCTTTTGAGATGATCATGTGATTTTTACCCTTCATTTTGTTATTGAGATGTGTCACATTGATTGATTTGCAATTATTGATCATGCTTTCCTGTGTCCCTAGAATAAGTCCCACTTGATCACAGTGTATGATCCTTTTTACATATTCTTGAATTTAGTTTGTTTATATTTTGTTGAAGGTATTTGCAAATATATTCATTAAGTATATTGGCCTGCAATTTTTTTGTGTGTGTGTGCATGTAGTGTCTTTGTCTGGTTTTCATTTCAGGGTAATGGTACCCTTATAGAATGAATTTGAGTGTTCCCTCATGTTAGTTTTTTTTTTTTTTTTAATAGTTTGAGAAGAATAGGTATTAGCTCTTATTTATATGTTTGGTAGAATCTCCCTGTGAAGCTATGTCATCCTGGGCTTTTGTTTGTTGGAAATTTTTTGATTACTGATTCAATTTCAATATTACTCATCAACCTGTTCAGATTACCTATGTTAACTGATTAATTTTTGGAAAATTGTATAGTTCTATGAATTTATCTATTTCTTCTAGATTGTCCAGTTTGTCATTTATAACTGTTCAGTATTACCTTATGATTATTTGTAATTCTGTGATATCAATAGTAACTTCTCTTTCATTCCTTACTTTTTTTCTAGTGAGCCTGACTAAAGGTGTATCAATTTTCTTTATCTTTAAAAAGACAGCTCTTTGTTTCAATAATCTTTCAAATCGGGCTGGAGTCTCTATTTTATTTATCTCTTCTCTGATCTTTATTGTTTCCTTCCTTCTGATGACTTTGGGTTTTGTTTGTTCTTTTTCTGATTTCTTTAGATGGTAGGTTAGGTTGTTATTTGAGATTTTTTGTGTTGTTTTTCTTTTTTGGTTCCTTGAGGTATGCTTTTATGAACATAAACATCCCTCTTAGAACCATTTTGTTGAATCAAAAAGTTTGGAAAGTTGTGTTTTTATTTTTTGTCTCAAAGTATTTTCTGATTTCCTTTGATTTCTTCATTGATCTATTGGCTGTTTAATAACACATTGTTTAGTATTTACTTTTCTGTGTTTTTCCAATTTTTTCCTGTAATTAACTTCTAGTTTCATATCCTTGTGGTTGGAAAAGATACTTGGTATACTTTCTGTCCTTGTATTTGTTGAGACTTGTTTTTTGGCCTAGTATGTTATCTGTCCTAGAGGGCATTCCATGTGCACGTGAAAAGAATGTGTATTCTGCTGTTTTAGAATGGACTGTCCTGTAGATATCTATTAAGTACAACGAGTCTAATGTGTCATTTAAGGCCACTCTTTCCCTATTGATTTTCTGTCTGAATGAGTTATTCATTAACGTAAATGAGTGTTAAAGTCCCCTACTATTATTTTATTATTGTCAATTTCTCCTTTTATGTCTATTAATGTTTGCTTTATATAGGTGAGTTCTATATTAGGTGCATATATGTTTATTAAAGTTATATCCTCTTGTGCTGATCCTTTTATTATTGTATCATGCCCTCATTTGTGTTTTATTTTATTTTTTTTTTTAAATTTTATTTTATTTTATTTTATTTTATTTTTAATTTTTTTATTAGTTGGAGGCTAATTACTTCACAACATTTCAGTGGGTTTTGTCATACATTGATATGAATCAGCCATAGATTTACACTTATTCCCCATCCCGATCCCCCCTCCCATCTCCCTCTCCACCCGATTCCTCTGGGTCTTCCCAGTGCACCAGGCCGGAGCACTTGTCTCATGCATCCCACCTGGGCTGGTGATCTGTTTCACCATAGATAGTATACATGCGGTTCTTTTGAAACATCCCACCCTCACCTTCTCCCACAGAGTTCAAAAGTCTGTTCTGTATTTCTGTGTCTCTTTTTCTGTTTTGCATATAGGGTTATCGTTACCATCTTTCTAAATTCCATATATATGTGTTAGTATGCTGTAATGTTCTTTATCTTTCTGGCTTACTTCACTCTGTATAAGGGGCTCCAGTTTCATCCATCTCATTAGGACTGGTTCAAATGAATTCTTTTTGACGGCTGAGTAAAATTCCATGGTGTATATGTACCACAGCTTCCTTATCCATTCATCTGCTGATGGGCATCTAGGTTGCTTCCATGTCCTGGCTATTATAAACAGTGCTGCGATGAACATTGGGGTGCACGTGTCTCTTTCAGATCTGGTTTCCTCAGTGTGTATGCCCAGAAGTGGGATTGCTGGGTCATATGGCAGTTCTATTTCCAGTTTTTTAAGGAATCTCCACACTGTTTTCCATAGTGGCTGTACTAGTTTGCATTCCCACCAACAGTGTAAGAGGGTTCCCTTTTCTCCACAGCCTCTCCAGCATTTATTGCTTGTAGACTTTTGGATAGCAGCCATCCTGACTGGTGTGTAATGGTACCTCATTGTGGTTTTGATTTGCATTTCTCTAATAATGAGTGATGTTGAGCACCTTTTCATGTGTTTGTTAGCCATCTGTATGTCTTCTTTGGAGAAATGTCTGTTTAGTTCTCTGGCCCATTTTTTGATTGCGTCATTTATTTTTCTGGAATTGAGCTGCAGGAGTTGCTTGTATATTTTTGAGATTAATCCTTTGTCTGTTTCTTCATTTGCTATTATTTTCTCCCAATCTGACGGCTGTCTTTTCACCTTACTTATAGTTTCTTTTGTAGTGCAAAAGCTTTTAAGTTTCATTAGATCCCATTTGTTTATTTTTGCTTTTATTTCCAATATTCTGGGAGGTGGGTCATAGAGGATCTTGCTGTGATTTATGTTGGAGAGTGTTTTGCCTATGTTCTCCTCTAGGAGTTTTATAGTTTCTGGTCTTACATTTAGATCTTTAATCCATTTTGAGTTTATTTTTGTGTATGGGGTTAGAAAGTGTTCTAGTTTCATTCTTTTGCAAGTGGTTGACCAGTTTTCCCAGCACCACTTGTTAAAGAGGTTGTCTTTTTTCCATTGTATATCCTTGCCTCCTTTGTCAAAGATAAGGTGTCCATAGGTTCGTGGATTTATCTCTGGGCTTTCTATTCTGTTCCATTGGTCTATATTTCTGTCTTTGTGCCAGTACCACACTGTCTTGATGACTGTGGCTTTGTAGTAGAGTCTGAAGTCAGGCAGGTTGATTCCTCCAGTTCCATTCTTCTTTTTCAAGATTACTTTGGCTATTCGAGGTTTTTTGTATTTCCATACAAATTGTGAAATTCTCATTTGTGTTTTATTATAGACTTTGTTTTAAATTCTACTTAGTCTTATATGAGTATTGCTACCCCAGATTTCTTTCCAGTTACATTTGCATGGAATATCTGTTTCCATCCCTTAACTTTCAATCTGTATTGTTATTTTGTCCATTCAGCAACCTACGTCTTTTCATGGGAGCATATAGTCCATTGACATTTAAAGTGATTATTGACAAGTAAGTAATTTTTGCCATTTTTAAATTTGTTTCCTGGTTGCTTTTTGTAGTTCTTTCCTATTCTTTTCTTCTTTAAATCTCTTCCTTCATAGTTTGATGATTTTCTTTAGTATTGTGTTTTTTTTTGTTTATTTCTCTCTAGTTTGTTTATCTATTGTTGGATTTTGATATGTGATTACCACGGAATTCATATGTGTTGACCTATATCTACTTGTTTTCAACTATAGATATTTAAGTTCAAACATATTCTAAAAGCTCTACATTTTTTACTCCCCTGTCATGTTTATCATTTATGTCATATTTTATATCTTCATGTTTATCTCTAAAATGTTTATTGTAGCTATATTTAATTTTATAATTTTGTCTTTCAATCTTTGTACTAGTTTATTTGAGTAGTTGATCTGCACAGCCTTTACTATATATTTGCCTTGAAAAGCAAAGGAGAAAAGGAAAAATATTCCCATCTGAATGCAGAGTTCCAAAGAATAGTAAGGAGAGATAAGAAAGCCATCCTCAGAGATCAATGCAAAGAAATAGAGGCAAACAACAGAATGGGAAAGACTAGAGATCTCTTCAAGAAAATTAGAGATACCAAGGGAACATTTCTTCCAAAGATGGGTTCGATAAAGGACAGAAATGGTATGGGCCTGAAAGAAGCAGAAGACATTAAGAAGAGGTGGCAAGAATACACAGAAGAACTGTACAAGAAAGATCTTCATGACCCAGATAATCACAAGGGTGTGATCACTCACTTAGAGCCAGACATACTGGAATGTGAAGTTAAGCGGACCTTAGAAAGCATCACTATGAACAAAGCTAGTGGAGGTGATGGAATTCCAGTTGAGCTATTTCAAATCCTGAAAGACAATGCTGTGAAAGTGCTGCACTCAATATGCCAGCAAATTTGGAAAACTCAGCAGTGGCCACAGGACTGGAAAAGGTCAGTTTTCATTCCAATCCCAAAGAATCCTCAAACTACCGCACAATTGCACTCATCTCACACGCTAGTAAACTAATGCTCAAAATTCTCCAAGCCAGGCTTCAGCAATATGTGAACCGTGAATTTCCAGATGTAGAAGCTGGTTTTAGAAAAGGCAGAGGAACCAGAGATCAAATTGCCAACATCTGCTGGATCATCGAAAAACCAAGAGAGTTCCAGAAATCATCTATTTCTACTTTATTGACTATGCCAAAGCCTTTGACTGTGTGGATCACAAAATACAAGACCACCTGATCTGCCTCTTGAGAAACCTGTATGCAGGTCAGGAAGCAACAGTTAGAACTGGACATGGAACAACAGACTGGTTCCAAATAGGAAAAGGAATACGTCAAGGCTGTATATGGTCACCCTGCTTATTTAACGTATATGCAGAGTACATCATGAGAATCGCTGGGCTGGAAGAAGCACAAATTGGAATCAAGATTGCCAGGAGAAATATCAATAATCTCAGAAATGCAGACGACACCACTCTTATGGAATAAAGTGAAGAGGAACTAAAAAGTCTCTTGATGAAGTGAAGAAGAGTGAAAAAGTTGGCTTAAAGCTGAACATTCAGAAAACTAAGATCATGGCATCTAGTCCCATCACTTCATGGAAAATAAGTGGGGAAACAGTGTCAGACTTTATTTTTGGGGGCTCCAAAATCACTGCAGATGGTGATTGCAGCCATGAAATTACAAGACGCTTACTCCTTGGAAGGAAAGTTATGACCAACCCAGATAGCATATTTAAAAGCAGAGACATCACTTTGTCAACAAGGGTCCATCTAGTCGAGGCTATGGTTTTTCCAGTAGTCATGTATGGATGTGAGAGTTGGATGGTGAAGAAAGCTGAGCACCAAAGAATTGATGCTTTTGAACTGTGGTTTTGGAGAAGACTCTTGAGAGTCCCTTGGACTGCAAGGAGATTCAACCAGTCCATCCTAAAGGAGTGTCCTGGGTGTTCACTGGAAGGACTGATGTTGAAGCTGAAACTCCAATACTTTGGCCACCTGATGAGAAGAGTTGACTCATTGGAAAAGACCCTAATGCTGGGAAGGATTGAGGGCAGGAGAAGAAGGGGATGACATAGGATGAGATGGTTGAATGGCATCACCGACTCGATGGACATGGGTTTGGGTAGACTCCGGGAGTTGGTGATGGACAGGGAGGCCTGGCGTGCTGCGATTCATGGGGTCGCAAAGAGTCAGACACGACTGAGCGACTGAACTGAACTGAACTGCCTTTATCAGTAGAATTTTTCCCTTCCTATAATGTGTTTTTTGTTCTTGTAGCCTTATCTTTTTCACTTAAATAAAACCTTGTAACACTTCCCATAAGTTTAGTATTGACAAACGCTTTTAGTTTTTTGCTTTCTGAGAAAGAAGCTCCTTGCATTGTCTTCAATTCTGAATGATAACCCTGCTAGGTAGAGTATCCAAGTTTGTAGGCTTTTCCCTCTCAGCACTTTAAATATATTATGCCACTCCCCTCCAGTTTGCAAAGTTTCTGCTGAAAACTCGGCTGATAGATTTATGGGGGTTCCTTTATATGTTTATCTTTTGCTGTCTTCAGAAGTATCTTTTCATCTTTAAATTTTACCATTTTAATCATGATATGATTGTTGTGGGTTTCTTTGTCTTAATCTTATTTGAAACTCTCTGAAAAAAAAAAAAAAAAGAAAGAAAGAAACTCTCTGTATGTCCTGTACCTGGATATATGTTTCCCTCTTTGGGTTTGAAAATTTTCAGCCATAATTCCATCAAATAAATTTTCCACTCTTTTCTTTCTTCTCTCTCTTGGACTCCTATAATGTGAATGTTTATGCTTGATATTGTTCCAGTGGTCCCCTAAACTAGTCTCATTTTTAAAATTTACTTTATTTTTTACTGTTCTGATTGGGTGATTTCCATTAGCCTGTCTTCCAGATCACCTATGCACACTTCTGTATCACCTAATATACTGTACCCTCTAGAGTATCTTTCAATTATTGAATTCTTGAGCTCTGATTGGTCCTTTTTTATATGTTCTAGTTATTTGTTAAAATTCTCACTATGTTCATCTATTCCTTTCTTCACTTTAGTTAGGATTCTTACTAATACTGTTTTGAACTCTTTATCAGGTTTATCTGTTTCACTAGGGCTTTTTCCAGCATTTTTCTTCCTCTGTTCTTTAATTTGAAATATATCTGTTTGTCTTTTTATTTTGTTTAACTTCTTATCTCTTTGGAATTTGGTGAAACATTTACCTATTCCAGTCTTGAAGGTGTGTCCTTGTGTGAATTCTTGAGCTCTGATTGGTCCTTTTTCATATGTTCTAGTTATTTATTAAAATTCTTACTATGTTCATCTATTCTTTTCTTCACTTTAGTTAGGATTCTTACTAATATTGTTTTGAACTCTTTATCAGGTTTATCTGTTTCACTAGGGCTTTTTCCAGCATTTTCCTTCTTCTGTTCTTTAATTTGAAATATATCTGTTTGTCTTTTTATTTTGTTTAACTTCTTGTCTCTTTGGAATTTGGTGAAACATTTACCTATTCCAGTCTTGAAGGTGTGTCCCTGTGTGGGAGTGTCTCTATGCAGTCTGCTTGTGCCCAGTAACTTTGTTGACAGAGCTGGACCTGAAGTGAGCACAGGCTGCATCTTTTCCTGGGGTGTGCTGGCAGTCACTGCCTTGGTGGGAGGTAGGGCTGGAGTCAGAGGGTTTAGAACCAAAGCCAGGTGCAAGTCAGGACTTCTCTTGTACTCAGTGGCCATCACTGCTTTATCACGGATGGAGCTGGGGGCTAAGGGCTGGTTCAGGAGACCTGAGGCAACTGGGCTTCTCTTCCATATCCCAGACCAAGGCAGTTTCCATATTGGTCTGGTATATGCTGGGGCTTGAGGGCTTGAGGGCTTGGGGTTGCAACTCTTAGCTGGTTTCACTTTTCCCCTTGCATACATGCCTTGGTTAGAGGCTGGGTCCTGGTCAAATGGGTTGTGTACTACACCACTGAGCTGCTCCTCCCCTCTGTCAAATATGTACAAGGCTGTACGTTTTTGTAGTGGCTGCCTCTGCCCTGGGGTTAGTTTCACATTCTCTGGAGTGTGTATAGGAACATGCAAATTGGTAATGGCTGTGCTGCCCTGGTCAGAGGCAGAGGTGGGTCTGAGCCATGTTTATTCCCTTCAAGTATGTGCATTCTAACTGGCAATGGCACACTCCATGATAATGGGTAGCAACAATGGAACAAGAGGGGCTGTAGCAGGAGCTTGGTATGGGCAGGGGTGTGGTACTGGAGCAGTCCTGGCAAATAGCTAGATTTCCAGGCAGTTTCCAGTCTGTTGCCTCTGAGCTGTGACTGTGAGTGTGAAAGTCTATGCACTCTTCAAGAAGAGTGTCTTGGCTTCTTATAGCTATACACTAAGTGCTACTGTTTTTAAAATAGCTAAGGGGTCTTGTGTTCCCATTGTTAGATACTAGAGGTGAGGTGCATCATATGTGGCTCAAACTTCATATTAATTGACCTATCAATAGCATTTAACACAATAGATTATACCTTTTCTTTTTAAAATAGATAGATTTATTAACATTTATTTATTTGACTATGACCAGTGTGTTCTCTTGTCAAAAGTCTGTAAGCCTTTGACCTGCTTCATTTTGTACTCCAAGGCCAAACTTGCCTGTAACTCCAAGTAATGCTTGGATACCTACTTCCTACTTTTGCATTCCAGTGCCCTATGATGAAAATGACATATTTTGGGGGTGTTAGTTCTAGAAGGTCTTGTAGGTCTTCATAGAACCATTCAACTTCAGCTTCTTTGGAATTACTGGTTGGGACATAGTCTTGGATTACTATGATATTGAATGGCTTACCTTGGAAATGAACAGAGATCATTCTGTCGTGTTTGACATTGCACTGAAGTACTGCATTTTGGACTTTTTTGTTGACTATGAGGTCTACTTCATCTTGTCCAAGGGACTCTTGCCCACAGTAGTAGATATGATGGTCATCTTAGTTAAATTTGCCCACTCCAGTCCATTTTAGTTCACTGATTCCTAAAATGTGGATTTCAATCTGGCCAACTCCTGTTTGACCACTTCTAATTTACCTTGATTCATGGACCTAACATTCCAGGTTCTTATGCAATATTGTTCTTTACAGCATCTGGACTTTACTTCCATTACCAGTCATATCCACAACTGGGTGTTGTTTTTGCTTTGCCTCTGTCTCCTCATTCTTTTTGGAGTTATTTCTCCACCCTTCTACAATAGCATATTGGGCACCTATCGACCTGGCAAGTTCATCTTTCAGTGTCATATCTTTTTGCTTTTTCATACTGTTCATGCGGCTCTCAAGACAAGAATACAGAAATGGTTTGCCATGGACAAGTCCTCTACACATAGACATCACCAGATGGTCAATACCAAAATCGGATTGATTGATTATATTCCTTGCAGCCAAAGATGGATAAGCTCTATACAGTCAGCAAAAGCAAGACCAGGAGCTGACTGTGGCTCAGATCATGAACTTCTTATTACAAAACTCAGACTTAAGTTAAAGAAAGTAGGGATAATCACTAGACCATTCAGGTATGACCTAAATGACCCTTATGATTATACAGTGGAAGTGACAAATAGATTCAAGGAATTAAATCTGATAGACAGAGTGCCTGAAGAACTATGGACAGAGGTTCTTTACATTGTACAGGAGGCAATGATCAACACAATCCCCAAGAAAAAGAAATGCAAAAAGGCAAAATGGTTGTCTGAGGAGGCCTTACAAATAGCTGAGTAAAGAAGAGAAGCTAAAGGTAAAGAAGAACAAGAAAGATATACCCATTTGAATGCAGAATTCCAAAGAATAGCAAGGAAAGACAAAAAAAAGCCTTCCTCAGCGATCAATGCAAAGAAACAGAGGAAAACAATAGAATGGGAAAGACTAGAGATCTATTCAAGAAAGTGAGAGATACCAAGGGAACATTTCATGCAAAGATGGGCACAATGAAGGACAGAAATGGTATAGACCTAACAGAAGCAGAAGATATTAAGATAAGGTGGCAAGAATACACAGAAGAACTATATAAAAAAGATCTTCATGACCCAGATAACCATGATGGTGTGATCACTCACCTAGAACCAGACATCTTGGAGTGCAAAATCAAGCGGGCCTTAGGAAGCATCACTTTGAACAAAGCTAGTGGAAGTGATGGCATTCCAGCTGAGCTATTTCAAATCCTAAAAGATGATGCTGTGAAAGTGCTTCACTCAATATGCCAGCAAATTGGGAAAACTCAGCAGTGGCCACAGGACTGGAAAAGGTCAGTTTTCATTCCAATCCCAAAGAATGGCAATGCCAAATAATGTTCAAACTACCACAAAATTGCATTCATCTGACATGCTAACAAAGTAATGCTCAAAACTCTCCAATCCAGGCTTCAACAGCAAGAGAATGGTAAACTTCCAGATGTTCAAACTGGGTTTAGAAAAGGCAGGGGAACCAGAGATCAAATTGCCAACATCCGTTGGATCATCAAAAAAGCAAGATAATACCAGAAAAACATCTACTTCTGCTTTATTGATTACACAAAACTTTTGACTCTGTAGATCACAACAAATTGTGGAAAATTCTTCAAGAGATGGGAATACCAGACCACCAGATCTGCCTCCTGAAATATCTGTATGGAGGCCAAAAAGCAACAGAACTGAACTTGGAACAACAGACTGGTTCCACATTGGGAAAGGAGTACGTCAAGGCAATATATTGTCACCCTGCTTATTTAACTTCTATGCAGAATGCATCATGCAAAATGCCAGGCAGGATAAAGCCAAACTGGGATCAAGATTGCCAGGAGAAATATCAATAACCTCAGATATGCAGATGACACCACACTTATGGCAGAAAGCAAAGAAGGACTAAAGAGCCTCTTGATAAAAGTGAAAGAGGAGAGTGAAAAAACTGGCTTAAAACTCAAAATTCAGAAAACTAAGATCATGGCATCCGGTCCCATCACTTCATGGCAAATAGATGAGGAAACAATGGAAACAGAGAGACACCTTATTTTTCGGGGCTCCAAAATCACTGCAGATGGTGACTGCAGTCATGAAATGAAAAGACGCTTGCTCCTTGGAAGAAAAGCTATGGCCAACCTAGACAGCATATTAAAAAGCAGAGACATTACTTTGCTGGCAAAGGTCCATCTAGTCAAAGTTATGGTTTTTCCAGTAGTCATGTATGGATGTGAGAGTTGGACTATAAAGAAAGCTGAGCACTAAAGAAACGATGCTTTTGAATTGCGGTGTTGGAGAAAACTCTTGAGAGTCCCTTGGACTGGAAGGAGATCCAACCAGTTTATCCTAAAGGAAATCAATCCTGAATACTCATTTGAAGGACTGATGCTGAAGCTGAAATTCCAATTCTTTGGCCACCTGATGCGAAAAGCTGTCTCAGTGGAAAAAACCCTGATGCTGGAAAAGATTAAAGACAAGAGGAGAAGGGGACAAAAGAGGATGACATGGTTTGATGGCATCACCGACTCGATGGACATGAGTTTGAGCAAGCTCCAGGAGTTGGTGATGGATAGGGAAGCCTGGCATGCTGCAGTTTATGGGGTAACAAAGAGTTGGACATGACTGAACTGGCATTTATTTGACTTCACCAAATACTCATTGTAGCACATGGGATCTTTATGTGTGGCATGTGAACTCTTAGTTGCTGCATGTTCAATCTAGTTCCCTGACCAGGGCATGGAACCCAGTACCCCTGCATTGGGAACTCAGAGTCTTAGCCACTGAGACCACCAGGGCGGTCTCTACACCTTCTCTTTGATAAACATTTTTCTTTGATCTCCAAAACAGCATCCTCATGTTTTTTTCTCCAACTTCATTGACAGCTTCTTCTCACTGCCCTTTCTATTTTCCCCTATGGTAGATAACCTATTAACATTGGCACTCCCCAGAGTTCAGTCCTTATTTCTCTTCTCTGTCTATACTTACTCCCTTGCTTATATCAGTCTTGTGGCCTGGTTATACAAAGTAAACAAGATATTTTTACCCATAGTAGAAGTCTATAATTAATAGGCAGACAGACATCTACCCAAATCCCAGACTGCTACTATAAAATTATATAAATATTGTAGTGAAATATATTTTTTAAAAAAGAGTGTAAAAAGAGTACCTTTGAACAAACATGTAGTTTGTTTCAATAGTTTCACAGGATACCATGGAAGTAAAACCCCTTAGATTCAGGATCAGATTGGATGTAGCTAGACCCACCGATAAAGAGAATAGCTAGGTGGGAAGCTTTTGTGGCTGGATGTGGAGCATGCATGGTAAAACAAGAACTCACAGCTAACCATTTGGGGTTGTGTGAGTCTCAAATATGTCAAGGCAGCACATGAAACTTCAGACTTTACAAAACGGAGCTGAAGAAACTAGACATAAAGCCTCTGTCTACGGAATATTAAGAACATTTACATTTAAGAACAGATTAAACTAGCCTATAGTTATAGAAATGGAAACAATAAATGTTTGACATGGAGACTAATTGCAAAGGGACATGAAGAAATTTTATGCAAATATTTTATATTCTCGATTTGAGGATGAATTTTGAGGGTGTATACATTTGTGGAAACTCATTGAATAATACAATTTCAATATAGTTTTTTCACTACATGTGAACTATATTAAAGATGAATGTACATGCACATGTGTGAAAGAGGGGGCAGAGAGAGAATAGAGAATTGGATGAGAGAAATTGTATATATCAAATATTAATAAAAAACATTTGTTATATTCTGCAAGTGATTAAAAGAATTTGTTGCCAGATAACAGTGAAGTGATATCAGGGAACATTTCTTTTATGATGGAAGAAGTGATAAAAAAAAGTTATGTTTATTGGAATGGTCCTCTAGAGAGCAAAATATAAAGATGCTTTTACAGGAGAACGAAGAAAGAATTGCTGGGGCTTAAGCAAATGTGGTTAAAAGAATATGCGATTTAGTGCCAAAAAGATTGGTTTTAGAGAAAAGGAAGGAAAAGATCATCTTTGTACAAGCAAGAAGTTAGAGCATATAGGTATAGATGCTGCTAAGTGGATAGAAGTAATGATAACATATGTGGAAATTTCCCTTTAAATGCTCCAGTTTATATCCAAAGTGGGAAGCAAAGAAATCTGCTGAATGAGAGGATGGAGGGGGATGGTATTAGAGATTTGAAGAGGGAAGAAGCTGTGAACTAGTCACCTTGTGGATAGGAGATTTAATGTATGTAAAACAAATAACATATCTGGAAGGGTTAAAAAGATACTGTAGGTATGTGGTCATTAATTTATTGTTATGCACGTTTTTCTCCAGTCATGATCAGCTTTTCAGGTGCAGGCATGAAAGAAAGTTGGATTTAATTAAGGTTCCAGTTTCCCAAGTAAGTGTGCCAGAATGAAACAAGAGCAAGAGAGTCAAGGACATATATGAGAAAATGATTATCATGATTGAGCACAAATTTGAGCTGGATAAAATACCTAGATACAGAGACTATTATTATTATAGATTTCCTAAGAAAATTATTTTATAAGGAAGGATCGATAGTTTAGAAAAATGTATAAAAGCATCATATAAAAGCATTTATAAAAGCATTTATTTAAAAAATGCTTTATATTTATATAAAAGCATTTATAAAAGCATCATATGCTCCTTGTCTTTTTTAAAAAAGTAAAATATATAAAATAAAGAAATTTAATTCCCAACATCCACACCTCCAACCGTCATCAGAGGACCAACTACTATTAAATGCTTTGTATGTGTGCCTGAAAATTAAAGTCTGGTTGATTTTCAAATCTTCTCCCTACAAATTCAGCATTTTGGAGGAGTAAAAGGGTTGCAGTCCCAGAAAGAGGAAGATTCATGAATGAATGAACAAATAAATAAATCCAAGCTCCCCCATAATTAGCAAATTTGGGGAACATAATTTAGGATAAATAGGAAAAGACAGTTCCTCTAATAGTTAAAGTCCCTTTTATTAAAAGCAGAAATTTTTCTTAAGTGGTCTATTCTTGCAACAGGGAAAGAAACATTTGAACCCTGTATTTAGCAAAACGTATTGCTGCCAGATGGGAAAGGTAAAGTACTTAATGGGGAGAGTTTAAAGGTCCTCAGTGTTTTCAAAGTAAATACTAGTTAAATAATATTGACAAAGTGCTTAAGGACTCTGAGGCAGGCCATTGCGAATATCATGAACCATAGGGACTATTCAGGTCAAAAATTTCACTATATGCATGTTGGTAATGAAGACTTAATTACAGAAAACAATAGAGAAATGAGCACAGATATAGGAAGTATCTATTGACATTGCCTATAAAAATTATGTGGCAGAGTAGGCAAGATAGAATGCATCAGCTGAAACTCTCAGAAACATATCAAGGGAAGAACTCAGCATTCCATAACATCACACACACACCTAACTTATTTTCTTTAATCCAAAGTAAAACTTAATGTCTTTGATCAATTACATCACAATACTATATTCCAAAGACTCCAGTTCCATAACCAAAAATAATTGAAAATCAATTTGAAATAGTCACCTCTTCCTAGGAATGTCTCCTGACCCTTTCCAAGGTAAATTGAGCTAATCCTTTTAGGGCCTTCAGTTCTGCAGCTTTATTCATTATTCCAATCATCACAATAAAATATCATGTCAGAGAGCTGCCCACACAACAGGGGACTCCTCCTTATAATATGGTAATGAAGGACAAAACAGTAGCAATACTTAATGTAAGAAAATTTAGTCAGCTATATGATAGTAAAAGCTAGCATTTATTGGACACTTATCACAAAATAACTCTATGCTGTAGGTGCCATTTTTATCATCTCCTTTCTACAAATAATAAAACTGAGGCCTAGAAAGTTTCAGTAATTTGTGGGACCAGAATTTAAACCCATGCTCTGATGCTAGTACCCGTGTACATCATTAGATTAGAGAGATGGAAATTCTTTGAAATTTTTAATGTTAGAAAAGTGAATTTGCTATAATGATATTAAAAGCTCAGAGAATGAACAGGAAACTGGACAGTTGGGCTAAGAATAACCAAAAGTGATGACATAACATGATTGGTCTGATAGGGATACTAACACATGGTTTTCTTAGACCTCAGACATTTTCAGTCTTGTTTCCCAATGATTATGATCCAAAATCTAACCACAAAGCACTAGATTATTCTAACTTAGCTCAAGATATGCTTGCCTCTTTTTTAGAGGAGAAATCTCATGATTTAAATAGATTTCATATAAAGGGCAAGAATACTTCTTTAAAAAGAAATTGGACATTTCTCCAAAGAAGACATACAGATGGCTAACAAACACATGAAAAGATATTCAACATCACTCATTATCAGAGAAATGCAAATCAAAACCACAATGAGGTATCATTTCATGCCAGTCAGAATGGCTGCTATCAAAAAGTCTACAAACAATAAATGCTGGAGAGGATGTGGAGAAAAGGGAACCTTCTTACTGTTGGTGGGAATGCAAACTAGTACAACCACTATGGAGAACAGTGTGAAGATTCCTTAAAAAACTGGAAATAGAACTGCCATATGACCCAGCAATCCCACTGCTGGGCATACACACTGAGGAAACCAGAATTGAAAGAGACACATATACCCCAATGTTATCGCAGCACTGTTTACAATAGCCAAGACATGGAAGCAACCTAGATGTCCATCAGCAGATGAATAGATAAGAAAGTTGTGGCACATATACACAATGGAATATTACTCAGCTATTAAAAAGAATGCATTTGAATCAGTTCTAATGAGGTGGATGAAACTGGAGCCTATTATACAGAGTGAAGTAAGTCAGAAAGAAAAACACCAATACAGTATACTAATGCATATATATGGAATTTAGAAAGATGGTATAACGATGACCCTATATGCGAGACAGCAAAAGAGACACAGAACAGACTTTCGGACTGGGAAGTGGGACAAGGCGAGAGTGGGATGATTTGACAGAATAGCACTGAAACATGTATATTACCACACGTTAAATAGATCACCAGTCCAAGGTCGATGCATGAAACAGGGTGTTCAGGGCTGGTGCACTGGGACAACACTGAGGGATGGGATGGAGAGGGAGGTGGGAGGGGAATTCAGAATGGGGGATACATGTACACTCATGGCTGATTCATGTCAATATATGGAAAAAACCACCACAGTACTGTAAAGTAATTAGGCTCCAATTAAAATAAATAAATATATTTTTTTAAAAAAACAAAATAAGCTATAACCAAATCTTTCAGCTTAAAGCTAAACATTCAGAAAACTAAGATCATGGCATCTGGTCCCATCACTTCATGGCAGATAGATGGGGAAACAGTGGAAACAGTGGCTGACTTTATTTTTCTGGACTCCAAAATCACGGCAGATGGTGATTGCAGCCATGAAATTAAAAGATACTTACTCCTTGGAAAGAAAGTTATGACCAACTTAGACAGCATATTAAAAAGCAGAGACATTACCTTGTCAACAACGGTCCGTCTAGTCAAGGCTATGATTTTTCCAGTGTTCATGTATGGATGTGAGAGTTGGACTGTGAAGAAAGCTGAGCACCGAAAAATTGATGCTTTTGAACTGTGGTGTTGGAGAAGACTCTTGAGAGTCACTTGGACTGCAAGAAGATCCAACTGGTCCATCCTAAAGGAGATCAGTCCTGGGTGTTCATTGGAAAGACTGATGCTGAAGCTGAAACTCCAGTACTTTGGCCACCTGATGCGAAGAGCTGAGTCATTGGAAAAGACCCTGATGCTGGGAAAGACTGAGGGCAGGAGGAGAAGGGAACGACAAAGGATGCGATGGTTGGATGGCATCACTGACTCGATGGACATGGGTTTGGGTGGACTCTGGGAGTTGGTGATGGACAAGGAGGCCTGGCGTGCTGTGATTTATGGGGTCTCAAAGAGTCAGACATGACTGAGCGACTGAACTGAACTGAAATCTTTCAGTGGGTTCAAGAGAGAAGCTGCACTTACATCTTCATCTTCCTGCCATGGTCCAGGATTAGAGCTCAGAGGCCTCCTTGTCTGAAACAGTTCTCATGGTGACCTTTAAGCAAAGTCGTCCAGTCCGTGCTTGAAACAAACTCTGCAGAGACCTTGCATCCTAGCCTGAGTATTCAAATATAAATTAATTTGGAAACCATAACTGATTAAACATGAGTAGCATTATCTTGACTGACTAGTAGATATTTGGTGATGAGATACACCTCTATTTCTGGAAATTAAAATCCTCTCAGAAATAAAAAAAATAAATAAATAAATTGGAGCAAAATAAGGACTGGAAAAGTTGATACTGGGTTGTCCAGAAGCAATATATATCTATTAGAATCCATGCTTAGAGCTGCCCAACATCTACATACCCTTCTTCCAATATACTTTCTTCCAAAATTGTTCTTATCTAAAAAGATAGCATTATCTTATGAAATGAGGCTTCCCAGATGGCACTAGTGGTAATGAATCCACCTGCAATGCAGGAGACTCAGGTTCGATCCCTGGGTCAGGAAGATCCCTTGAAGAAGGAAATGGCAACCTACTCCAATATTCTTGCCCGGGGAATCTCATGGACAGAAGAGCCTAGTGGGTTACATTCCAAACAGGGTAGCAAAGTGTCAGAAACAGTTGAAACAACTTAGCACATACACAGCACATATCTTATGAAATATAATCCAAAATAAATTCTGTCACTTTCCAGTATTTCTTCAGTCACTTCACTGAGCTTCAATTCCAGGATCATGGGTAATGCTCATACTTTCTCTAGATCTATTATGACTATGTTTCAACATTCCTCAACCTGTGGACTAATTTTAGCCATTTTAAACACCATTTACTTATAGTTTTGGAAGAAATTGATTATATTAACTAGAATATATAGATGTAAATCCATGACCAAGAAGAAAGAACCTATTTGTAAAGACCAGAGCCCTCAGTTCTGTAGCTGGCATTGAGGTCATATTTAGCATTTATGACTTCCTTATTCCACTCTCCATTTAATATATTCTTTTCTTTTACCAGCACCTTAGTAGCTGGGCTTCATTGTTCAGTGGTATATGCAAACTTTAATTCTTGGCTTATCTGGGATGTACTTCCAGAGAAGAGATGCATTGATTTACATTCTGGTTCTAATTTTTCAATATAGATAACAAATTTACATTGTTTTTCTAGCATATATCCATATCATGCTATTCAGGCAACAAGTAATTGCAAAAGTCCCCTACCCAGTAAGTGATAGAACCAGGGTTTAATTTCAGGTTCCTCTGATTCCAAAATTCACACCTATAGTTCTAGTCTGGGTCCTTGAATGAATAAGAAGAGACTGAAATAAAAAGTAGAAAATAAGAAGAACAACATCAGCAGTAATAGACCCATAATCAGCAAAGAACAGAGGTTTGGATGGGCAGTAGAGATGGAAAATAGATAAGACAGCTGCCATAACAGGATATGGGAAGGGAGGTGCAGGCTGAGACAAACCCTTTCAAAATTGTACCTTGCAAAGTTAATAATTTGCAATGAAACAAAACAAATAGGTGATAGCAAGAGCAAAAATCAACTTAGACCTTGTGAGGGCATTTCATCTCAAGTTCTGGGAAGTGTGGTATATTAAATGGAAAGAGTAACCCTTGTTTCTCCAAGCTGAAGAAAGGCACCATTATATCCAATTTGTTTTACTTTTCCTTCCTCCTCACATTATTGTTCTCCATAATACTCATAGCCAAGTAAGACCTAGTGTATTTTACTTATTTATCAATAGTTTACTGTTTTTCCACACTTGGAATGTAATCTTCATGAATATTTTATTTTATTTTATTGTTGAGGCACATCCTGGCACAATATAGGCCCTCTACTTATGTCTGTTGACTGAAAGATTGAATGTATCATCAAAAGGGTTTGTGCCCCCTGCCACCTGCTTTTGAGGCTCTCAAAATTTGGAATGCAAATTCCAACATTCCAATTGACTTCTTACAAATGCATGGCTCCTTCTCAAAAACTGATGAAGCTTTCTGACTGCCTTTGTTCATTGCTTTCTATTTCCTACTGCAGCAGGAAGTGACTTTGGACAAATACCAGTACTGCTGGCAATGCCCCTATTTCTACTATTTCCCTGGAGACAGGTAATGTCCTAGCCAAGAGCTCCACAGTGAGATGGCAGTGAGAATCCTTGTCTCAACAAAAAAGCCATTTGATTTGGGGAACATTTCTTAAGACCCTGAGCCTTTATTTCCTCATTTGTTGCAGAGGTCCCCAACCATTTTTGCACCATGAAAGACAATTTTTCCACGGGTCCAAGGGAGTGGATTTCGGGATGATTCAAGTGCATTACATTTATTGTGCACTCTATTTCTATTATTATTGCATCGTCACCTCAGATCCATTAGATCCCAGGGGTTGGGGACTACTGATCTACAGTGTTTCCTTTATTTTATAAATATCTATCTATATCTATATATATCTGTATGCACCTTTCTTCTCACATCTAGAATATATTGACTCCATCTCCAAAGAAGATAAGCCAGTGTTCTGACCTTCAGCTCAAAATCCAGGATCTCTGGGTGGTGAGCAGTTCTATCAGGTCCACATGTAGATCCTTTTGAACTAAAAGTTATATCATCAATCTCTCCCACATCCCCAATAGACAATGGTGGCATAGGGACAGAATAAGGTGAATAAAAACTTCCATTATAAAAATGGAAGAACGAAAGATATACTGTGATCACTTATTCATTGCAATGATGGAATCCGATCACCATTCTGAAGACATTCTGTACTTTTAATGAAGGAAGTTCTCTGTTTAGATAGTAAATCTCTGTGTGAGAAACTCCCTTGTCCATTGCTAACCATAGACCTATCTCAAGTGGGTTTGGGGGATATTTCCTTCTTGGTGGATACACAATTATCCACACACCTCTCTCTGTAGGCCCAAGTTTGAGGACAAAGCCATATAGTCATAAACTCTTTTAAGACCAAGTTTGTGGTTTCTTTGTCGATGCAATTGCCTCAAAACTCAATAAGCTTTCAGTTTATTTGCAACCAACACTATATGACAGCAAACTTATCCAAATCTTTTTTCTAGACATAATTAAGTCTACCTTATTTCTTTCCTTCCTCACCCTCTGCCAACCTCTTTCCTTAATTGAGGCCATCTAAATCTGTTTGATTGGGTGAGGATGAAACAACCTTAATCTGATCTTGCTGAGGACATTTGTTTAAGTTCAGTTCAGTTCATTTCAGTCAGTCATGTTCAAATCTTTGTGACCCCATGGACTGGAGCACACCACACACAGTTCAAAAGCATTGTTTCTTTGGCACTCAGCTTTCTTTATAGTCCAACTCTCACATTCATACATGACTACTGGAAAAACCATAGCTTTGACTAGATTGACCTTTGTCGGCAAAGTAATGTCTCTGCTTTTTAATATGCTGTCTAGTTTGGTCATAGCTTTTCTTCCAAAGAGCAAATGTCTTTTAATTTCAAGGTGGCAGTCACCATGTGCAGTGATTTTGGAGCTCCCCAAAATAAAGTAAGCCAATGTTTCCATTGTTTCCCAATCTATTTGCCATGAAGTAATGGGACCTGGTGCCATGATCTTAGTTTTGTGAATGTTGAGTTTTAAGCCAACTTTTTCACTCTCCTCTTTCACATTCATCAAGAGGCTCTTTAGTTCTTCTTTGCTTTCTGCCATAAGTGTGGTGTCATCTGCATATCTGAGGTTATTGATATTTCTCCCAGCAATCTTGATTCCAGCTTGTGCTTCATCCAGCACAGCGTTTCACATGATATACTCTGCATAGAAGTTAAATAAGCAAGGTGGCAATATACAGCCTTAATGTACTCTTATTCTGATTTGAAACCAGTCTGATCTTCCATGTCCAGATCTAATTGTAGCTTCTTGACCTCCATACAGATTTGTCAGGAGGCAGGTCTGGTGGTCTGGTATTCCCATCTCTTGAAGAATTTTCCACAGTTTGTTGTGACCCACACAGTCACATAGTCAATAAAGCAGAAATAGGTGTTTTTCTGGAACTCTCTTGCTTTTTTGATGATCCAACAGCTGTTGGCAATTTGATCTCTGGTTCCTCTGCCTTTTTTGAATCCAACTTGAACATCTGGAAGTTTGCCATTCTTGTACTGTTGAAGCCTGGATTGGAGAGTTTTGAGCATTACTTTGCTAGCGTGTCAGATGAGTGCAATTTTGTGGTAGTTTGAACATTCTTTGCCATTTCCTTTCTTTGGGATTGGAATGAAAACTGACCTTTTCCAACCCTGTGGTCACTGCTGAGTTTTCCCAATTTGCTGGCATATTGAGTGTAGCACTTTCACAGCACCACCTCTTAGGATTTGAAATAGCTCAACTGGAATTCCATCACCTCCACTAGCTTTGTTGGCAGTAATGCTTCCTAAGGCCCACTTGGCTTCCCATTCCAGGATGTCTGGCTCTCGGTGAGTGATCACACCATCATGGTTATCTGGGTCACGAAGATCTATTTTGTATAGTTCTTCTGTGTATCCTTGCCACCTCTTCTTAAGATCTTCTGCTGTTATTAGGTCCATACCATCTCTGGTCCTATATTGTGCCCATTTTTGCATGAAATATTCCCTTGGTATCTCTAATTTTCTTGAAGATATCTCTGGTGTGAAAAGACATCTGTTTAAGGGAAGTCTTTATAAGTTTGTTTTTCTTCAAAGACATTTTTCTCTTTTAGTTAATTAAAACTTCTATTTGGAGTTAATTTTTGCATATAGTGTGAGGTAAGGGTCCAACTTCTTTCTTTTGCATCCAAATATCCAGTTGTCACAGCATCATGTATCAAACAGGCTCTAATTTCTCATTGAATGGTCTTGGGACTCTTGCCAAAAATCAAGTCACCATAGATGTATGGGTTCATTTCTAGACTCAAATACTATTCCACTGATCCACATGTCTATCAACACCAGTACCACACTACTTTGATTACTGTAGCTTGGCATAGGTTTATGTGTAATTTTTAAATCTCTGTTCTTTTTCAAGATGTTTTGGCTACTCAGGATCCCTTGTACTTCTTTATGAATTTTAGGATCAGTTTTTCCATTTCTACAACTAAAGGTGGTTGAATTTTGATTAGAATTACATTTAATCTGTGGATGCATAATGGATGAGTAATGCCAGCTTAATATTAAGTCTTCTAAACCATGAACCCAGGGTGACTTTCTATTAATTTATGTATTCTTTACTTTCTTTCAACAACATTGTATAGTTTCAATGTACAAGTCTTGCATTTTCTTAGTTAAGTTTATTCGTACATATTTTAATTTTTATAATGCTATTGTAAATGTAATTATTTTCTTAATTTTCTTTCAGATTGTTTATTGCTAGTAAATAGTGTATCTATACACCTGAATTTGTATGTTGCTTTATATCCTACTATATGGCTGACCTTCTTTATTAGTTCCAGTGTTATCCTGTGGATTCTTTAGGGTTTCATCTGCAAATAGAGATAGTTTATTTCTTCTTTTGAAATTTATTCATTTATTTCCTTTTCTCACCTAATCCCTTTGGCTGTAAATACCAGTAAAATACTGAATATAAGTGGTGAAATTAGGCATCCTTGTCTTTCTCCTGATTGGGGAGAAATGCTGCCAATTTCTCACTATTGACTATGGCATTAGCTCTGGGTTCTTAATAAATGTCCTTTGTTATGTTGAGGAAGTTTCCTTTTATCCCTACCTGGTTGGTTGCTTATATCATGAAAATGTATTTAATTTTTCAAACACTTTCAATTATTGAGATGATTTTGTGTTTTTATTCATTCTATTAATATACAGTATTATATTGATTGAATTTTATATGTTGAACCACCTTTGCTTTTTTGGGTTAAATCTCCCTTGGGTACAGTGTGTAATACTTTCTATATTTTCTGGATTCAGCTAACTAGAGTTTTGTTGAGAATATTTGCATCTACATAAATGATATTGGTATTTGTTTTCTTTTTTTGTGATGTCCTTTGGCCTTGGTATCAAGGTAATATTGGCCTAATAGGATAAGTTAGGAAGTGTTCTTTCTTCTATATTATTCCAAGAGTTCAAAAATAATTGATCTTAATTATTTTGTAGAAATTGATAAAATTTTACAGTGAAGTCATCTGGGCCTGCACATTTTGGAATTTTCTGTATGTACCTATTATGACCATCTGCTCTAGTGTTTCATTCAAGGTTGAAGTTTTTTTGTTGAATTTCTGTCTGGATGATCTATCCATTGATGTTAGTGAGGTGTAAAAGTCTGCTACTATCATTGTGTTATTGTCAATATCTCCCTTTAGTTCTACTAATAATTGTCTTATATATTTGATGCTCCAATGTTAGGTACGTATATATTTATAACTTTCCAGAGATTGGTAAAATTGATTTTGACAGGATTTGTCAGTTTGTTAGTTATTTTTATGGAAGAATGGGCTTTTAAGATTCTATTCTACCAGTTTCTATCTAAGGAGATTAAATGAGCCTTTTAAAAAATTTCTGTTGGAGTATAGCTGATTTAAAATGTTTAGCTCCTGCTGTATAGCAAAGTGAATCAGTTATACATATACATATATCCACTATTTTTTAGATCATTTTCCCATATAGGTCATTACAGAGTATTCAGACAGGTTCCCTGTGCTATACAGTAGGTCCTTATGAGTTATCTCTTTTATATATAATAGTATACATCTTTTTATATACTCCCCTTCCAATTTATCCTCCCCTTCCCCACTTCCCCCTAGTAACCATACATAAATTTGTTTTCTATATCTCTGACTCTATTTCTGTTTTTAAAATAAGTTCATTGATACCATTAGATAACACGTATAAGTGATGTATGGCATTTGTCTTTCTGACTTACTTTGCTTAGTATGAAAATCTCTAGATCCATCCGTGTTGCTGCAAATAACATTATTTCATTCTTTATTATGGATGAGTAATATTTCATTGTGTGTGTGTGTGTGTGTGTGTGTGTGTGTATGTATAACACTTTCTTTATTCATTCCTCTGTTGATAGACATTTAGGTAACGTCCATGTTCTGGCTATTGTAGATAGTAATGAGCTTTTTTTCTTAAAGACTTTTTCATCCTGAAGTCTTCTTATTTAAAATCCAGAAGCAATTAACATTTTAAATGCCACAAGATCACTGCTATGGACTGAATGTATCCCTCCAAACTTTATATGCTGAAACCCTAATCCACCATGTGACTATATATGGAGATAGAGCTTTTAGATTGTAATTAAGCAAAAAATGAACTATAAGGTTGAGGTCCTAATCACACAGAATTTGAGGCTTTACAAGAAGAAGAAGGAGATCTCTCTCTCTCTCTCTTTCTACACAAACACACACACACACACACACAGAGGCTGTGTCAGGACAGCGTGAGAAGGTGGCTATCTATAAGCCAGGAGGCTGATATTTACTAGTATTCATTCCTATTGTACTTTGATCTGGGATTTCTGGCCTCTAAAATTATGACAAAATTAATTTCTGCTGTGTAAGACACCCAATTGATGACATTTAGCATACTATGTTTTGTTAGTGAGAAATGGGGCTATAGCAAATACTTTAAAATGTGTTAGTGGCTTTGAAGCTGGGTAATGTGTAGAGGCTGGAAGAGTTGTATGATGAAATCTAGAAAGATGGACATTAAGCTGATTCTAGTGAGGCCTCAGCAGGAAATGAGCAACATATATAATGTATATGAGATTCACTGATTGATTTTATGGAAGTGGATCACATAATTGTGGAAGCTGGCAAGTTCAAAACTGGGGGACATGCTAGCAGAGTGGAGATCCAGGGAAGAGTTGATGTTGTAGTCTTGTGCCAAAGGCAGTCCAGAGGCAGAAATTTTTCTTCCTGTTCCTACAACTCTGGGCTCTCTAGGGTTGCTGACCATGATCTCCAAACAGAAAGCACTTCTCCCATGAAAACCAGCAAGAATCCCATTGCCTGGACACTTCAGGATTCTTTTGTTCAGTGTATAACAAGCAAGAAGAGGAATCACTATCTGTTGTGGCCATCCTGCAGACACAGAATGGACCCCTGCTCAAAATTTGTTTCAGATGTCAAGATTGGCAAACACACACACACAGTGTGAAAGTCTTGTTGCTTACATGGTAAGGATTTTTCAAGAGAGTCAGATTCTTTTGCTCACCCAAAATCACTTCAGAGATCAGAGAAATAAAACTGGCTTGAGGTTTTTATGGTAAAAGGGTATGGAGATTCTTTTGTGCATGCAGGGACCTATGTAATTTGAACCTCCCATCAGCACCAAAGGAATGAAGACCTAGGTTTCTTGTAAACTTGCCCAGATGTGGTACACAAGAGGAATAGCAAGAGATGAGACTTAAAAGATGCTAGCAGTCAAACATTAAAACATGGATTCAGGGGACTTCCTTGGTGGCCAAGTGGTTAAGGCTCTGCCTTCCAATGCAGGGGTCACAGGTTTGATCTCTGGTCAGGGAATTAAGATCCCACATGCTGTACAGGTGGCCAAAAAATAGATTCAGACTATCACACCATCTAGACAAGGGCAGTTGACCCTCTCTATCAGGAGGAGGAAGAAATGTTACACAGTAGAAGCAAGCTGAATATGCTTGGCCCTAAAGAAAAAATCCACATAGTGTCTTTTGATATTCCTTTGACCAATTTTGATGGGGAATGGACATATGCAATAACCTTGGCCAAAGAAGTGCTCAAGACTTGTCAGGGATGAGGGTCTCAATCATATTACCAAGTGAGGTACAGAGACCAGCTGAAGAGAGGAGAAATGTAGAATAGATAGTGGAGGACTCTGGAGGATCTCCTTCTTGGACTTAGTATGAAAAAGTAGATTTTGGCAGCATTAGAAGTAGATTGTGTTGGACATGGAAGTGTACCATACATATTCCTCTTCAAGAAAGGACTTCTTTTTTCAGATTCTAGTTGTCCAGTTAGTAGAAAGCCTTCCGCTTTCAGACATTTTAAAGATAGTCTTAGTTGTAGAGAGATGTCTGGCCCATATCCAATGACTGATTGAAGTGGTTGTGTGAAGGCCCATCCATTTCATTGCATCAGTTGCAAAGGCACTCCCTAATAAACATTGTGTATGTTGAAACTCAACATTCATAAAAAACTAAGATCATGGCATCTGGTCCCACCACTTCATGGCAAATAGATGGGGAAAAAAGGAAACAGTGACAGATTTTATTTTCTTGGGCTCCAAAAATCACTGCAGACAGTGACTGAAGCCATGAAATTAAAAGAAGCTTGCTCCTTGGAAGGAAAGCTATGGCAAACCTAAACAATGTATTAAAAAGCAGAGACATCACTTTGCCGACCAAGGTCCATATAGTCAAAGCTACGGTTTTTCCAGTAGTCATGTACAGAACTGAGAATTGGACTATAAAGAAGGCTAAGCACTGAAGAACTGATGCTTTTGAATTGGGGTGCTGGAGAAGACTCTTGAGAGTCCCTTGGACTTCAAGGGGATCAAACCTGCTGATACTAAAGGAAATCAACCCTGAATATTCATTGGAATATTGCTGTTGCTGAAGCTGAAGGTCCAATACCTTGGCCACCTAATGCAAAAAGCTGACTCATTGGAAAAGACCCTGATGCTGGGAAAGACTGAAGGCAAAAAGAGAAGGGGCCGGCAGAGGATGAGCTGGTTAGATGGCATCACCAACTCAATGGACATGAATTTGAGCAAACTGAGAGATAGTGAAGGACAGGAAAACCTGGTGTGCTCCAGTCCATGGGGTCTCAAAGAGTCAGACACAACTTAGTGACTGAACAACAGCAACAATGATGAACTCTGCCTCCTTCCTGGAGAATGTAACCTGCAGCATCCCAACTAGTGCTACCAATTTCTGTATGACTTGAAATAAGGCTAGTGTTATGAATAGGATATATGTATTCCTCCCATTCATATGATGAAGGCCTGTCTCGGCAGTGTGGCTATATATGGACTAAGGAAATAATTAAGGCTAAGTGAGGTGGCCGGAGTGGGGACCTTTTCTAATAAGATTAGTGTTCTTATAAGAAGAGATACCTAGGAGCTCAGTGGCTCTTCCCACACACAAGTATGCCTGAGAGAAAAAGGCATGAGAGCACATGGCACAAAGGCCTCAACTAAGAAGAAAGATTTCAACATAAATGTGATTTGCCAGCACCTTGATCACAGACCTCTAGCCTTCAAAACCATGAGAAAAAAAGTTTCTCTTGTTTAAGCCTATCAGTTTGTGGTGTTGTTATGGCAGTCTGATCAGACTAATACAGCCAGGCTGCTTAGTAAATATTCTCACAGTAAATCTAATTCTTAAAGAAGACAGAAATTTATTTCTAGTCTCTCAATCATCTGCAATAAGAATTTTAGGTCAGTGGCCACCTCTCTTCCATGTAGGTATTTAGATATTAAGGCCTTTTCCATTCTGTTTTATTGCAAAGGCAGAATTTTTAACCTGGAGTCCAGAAAAACTCCAAGGATGTTGAAGGATAAAATTCTGAGAACCTATACATTTGTTTATGAAAAAAATTATCTATAATTTTACCAGCCTCCAACCAAAATTTAGCATTTTGTTCATTTATAAATGTGGGTCACAAACCACAGTAGTGGCCACTGTACCTGTGATTTTTGTCACAAAGTTCACATAATTTCAAAGCACATTATTATTGTTGGAGATATCTTGAAATATCACATACTTCCTATTACTTCGGAAATAATGTTTTCATTATACCACGTTGAAGCATACATATTACCACATTAGTAATTTCAATTGTGCTATTTTTATAATTATATTTCAATATTACTGATGGCCTTTGTAATGTTAAATTTTTTGGCATTTAAATACTACCCTGAAAAGAGGCACATATATTGCACCATGCTAAAGAGCTCTTCATTTTCCTGGTAATCAAACTCTTAATACATCATAAGTAAGTCCACAATCCAGTTCAAATGAGATGGAAAAAGAATGAAAGAGGTACCTGACTTATTGTAATGCCCTGACTAGTAAACGTCACACCACACCTATACTCATATTCCATTGATGAGAACTTAGTCTCAGGGGCACCCTTAATTGTAAGAAAGGCTAAGAAATGTAATATATTAAGGAAGACTTGTGTCTATGATTCTATTACAATGGAGAAAGGAAAAAAGAGCTAATTAACTTCATACAATCTATGCCACTACTCTTTTGTACCTTGTCCCCCTGCAAGTTTTCTCCCTTTTGTTCTAAGAGTTTAATCATAGATTTTTATTGGGTTTTTCTGTGCAGAGAGATTTGTTTTCTCCTTTCTGCTCCATTTTTAATAATGTGTATTTATTTTTCTTATCTTGCCGTATTCACTGGGACCTCCAGGGTAACGTTTAATAGGAACAATGATAAAGTATTTGCCTTTTTTCCCAATTTAGTAAAAATTCTGCTGTGAACTTTTACTGATAAATGATATATTGGTATAGGTATTTTATGGCTAACATTTATGAAATTAAGGAATTTATATTTTAGTCCTGATTTGCTAGAATAAACTGAGAATTATAAGGTAAATAGTGACCATCCTTCATGATCCAGATACAGGAATAAGTGATTAAATGAAATTTATTCTCTAATAAGATACATGAACTGCTAGAAAGATAGTGTCTTCGTAATTCCCAACTTACAATTGGAGAAACTGATATTTCTCTCAGAACAATTTCTGATTGAACTCATTTGGGCAGGTTTAGAGAGGGAAATGTATGGCATTTACTCAGGTCTCTGGAGGTAGGGCCTGAGCTAGAAAGCATATCTGCAAATCAGGAGACCCTCACTATAACCTTGGCTCTGGCCCTAAGTTACTGGCTAATGTTGACCAACAGGAATAACAATTAATATTTATAAGGCTTTTTATCAAATATCTGGGCTTCCCAGGTGGCGCTAGTGGTAAAGAACCCACCTGCCAGTGCAGGAGATGTAAGAGACTCAGGTTCAATTTCTGGGTCAGGAAGAATCCCTGGAGGAGGGCATGGCAACCCACTCCAGTATTCTTGCCTGGAGAATTCCATGGACAGAGGAGCCTGGCAGGCTACAGTCCATGAAGTCACAAACAGTCGGACACGACTGAGCAGCTAACACTTTCCTTATCAGATGTCTGGCTCTGTGATGAGAACATTACATGCATTATAGCAGGAAGGTTCACAAAATCCTGATGACATGGATATCATTAGTGTTCCCATTTTAAAGATGAGGAAAACAAAGTGAAGGGTTTAAGTACCTTGTCCAAGATCACAAAGTACCTTGTCCAAGCAGCAAAGCCAGAATTGTAATGTAACCTCAATGAAACCAAACTGCATGTTAGCAATGATTTTTCTGTCCTATAAATCACCTTTCCTGTCTGGACTTCCAACTTATTATCCATAAAACCAAAATGTAAGCTATACCAGGAGTAAGCAAACCTCCATCCAAATTGTCTAATAAAACACTAGAATGTTTATGGGCTATATACTTTTCTAAACATATATATTTACTTCAACCTGAAAGTACAATATTCACGAAAGCACTTATGCACTTGTTATTATTTCCCTGCCACTGAAGAATTGCACCTTAGAGATAGAATTTCAGATAGTACATCATTGACAGTCACAGTACTATTTGTTGTACTGAATTCTAATACTGGGGCTTTGAATACATATTGTCTGAGATGAAGTTTAGTTTAGTAGATGAGGGTAGAACATGAACAGACAAGGGAAAGTTGCTGAAGCACCTGAGAACAGGGGGTATAAAACTTCAATAAAACTAACCAGGATATTTATACTTTAGCAAGTGGGACAGGGGTACAACTTTTGGAAAGGGGTCTGATTAGAATACAGAAAAGGAAGGGCTGTGAGTTATAATATGAATGAATCACTTTCCTTCTTCTCTCCCAGCTTATAAATTAGCAATAAGAAAACATTTTTTTAAGGGCAAGATGGGCTTGTACAGTGAAGTTCATCTTTGTCTCTCTCGCTGTTTTGTACCATGCTTGTCAGGTCAAAAAAGCTACATCCCTAACAGTAGCTCTCAGTCGGTGGCTCAGCCCTGTAGTGAAAACATCTTTTTACAAGCCACCAGTGGCAGTTCTGGCAAGAACGCAGAGAACAGTTTTGATTAGGTGGGAAGAAGGAGGTTGAGAAGTTCACATATAATCCACTGCATTTATGCTGCTTAATATTCACTGTACTTTTTATTGGAATCATGGGGTATGAGGACCTGACCTTCATTTCAACTATTTGCCAAGAGGGCAGAAGACAGGGCATTTGTCAGCCCAGTAAAATTCCTTGGAGCTAACTAACTGGGATGGGAGTGGATGTTCTGACAAAGAAGAACACATTGACATGGGGCATTCCTGGGCTTTGGATACTGAGCCACTCATTGACTATCTGAACACAAGAGTGGCCTCTTTCACACCCAGTGTAGTTCGTCTAGGGTCCAGCCTCCACCCCTGCACAAAGGAAATCATGTCCAAGCCTATATCGATCGCATCAGGCTATACTATTTATTTATTTCTCATTGCAATAAGCACATGAAATTAGCCAATAGCCTCTTTCCCAACTACACTTCCGTTGGGTCCACAACCTTCCCTAGAAAGAGAATACTCCTAGTGTTTTTCTCCAATATCAACAACAGGAAAGATCTATCAAATTGGATGATAGGAAGAAGAAGAGTTGTCTCAGGCTGATTCAGGAATCTGACTTCAGGAACGGCTTCAGTTCCCTTTTCACCAATGTAAAACATAGCCTTGTGGGCAACCTGTTGGGGGAGAACAAACACTGCTGATCCCCTGAAGAAACAGGAAATGACTTTGAAACAGTTTAGAAGTAGGGAAGTAGAAGGAAGGATGGGGCTACCCCTTTACTATACCATGTTGATGGTGCTTGAATATGAAAGACACTAGTCTAAGTGTAGTTAATGAATCTATGCTGATTTTAGAACTTGCTGTCAAGGGACCACCTTTTATTCACGGCTTTTGACTAGAAGTTATTTATTAAGCTTTCTCCTGCCCCTACCACCTCCTCAAGAACTGTATCCCATCAGAGTCAATTCTGATGATTATGTTCTTCCATCAGAATCACTTTAGAACATGAAAGTTGAGGATGGAAGTAAATGTTACAATGACTTGTTTTGGGGGTAATGAGAATGATCCTGGAGTAAATGTTGCCTAGGAAGAATTATTCTGCCTCTATAGGCTTCAGAATCATCACTGATAAAATGAAAGATCTGAATTAACTGCTTGTCAATGGCCCTTATATCTCATATATTAAAGGACTCTATCAACTTACATTGGAAATTTTAAGACCATTGTCTTTTGTGAGTCCAGAAAAATCAGCATTGTCAGCAAAAGCATCCTGGATGCCCATCTTCAGAAGGATGTCTCCAAGGTCATATGTGGCAGAAATGGAAAACTTTGGAACAAATAAGTCAACCCACCTGTCGGGAAAGGAAGAGGGAACATATGGCTATTAGAACACCAAGCTCATGATTCCCTCCCTTTCTGTCTCCTTGGTATGGTCTTGGACTCTGTTGCTTCCCTAGGTATTGATAACCACTACTATGCAGGTCAACACATGATACCAAAGCCTCAGAAGTTATCCTAGAAGGAATGCTCTCTGGTTCAGCCCATTTGGGACTGCGGTAATGGAAGCTGGAAGATGTTACCCACTTATAATAAAAAACAAACATCTCTAGGGATATTCACAAAGGTTGTGATGTCAATGGCATGAATGTCAATTGGTAGTACCAGGAGAATTTCATGGATTTCCATCTAACACTTCTAGCCCAGTGTGGAACATCTATCGATATCTTACCCATCCCCCAAGCTCCAGGTGGACTCTGGGAAAGCATCATTTTTACTAGCTGGCTGACTTTGCATAGTTCATTTCATTTTTCTAGTCCCAACTTCTTCATTTGAAAAATTCTTATAATATTATCTCCTTTGCAGGTTTATTGATGAGTTTAGATGAAATAATGTATGTAAAGTACCCAGCAAAGGGATTGGCAAAGAGGATCTCCTCACTATACTTTAGGGGTCATCACACAGCTCTTAAGTGGTCCAGAGTGTCTCTCCTGCCTCTGGATTTCTTCTGAACTTAGTCTTATGCCCACCCTCCACTTTTCACATCATCTAAGATGTTTACCCCTTCCGCAGTAAGCGGTTCCACTTCTTCAGTGTTTTAGATGACATGGCCCCTTCCACCCACTCCATCTGACCCTCCTTGGGAAGGACAAAGAGTGCCAGAGCATTCTTGCTGTAGTCCATTTGCAGCACTGTGCAGTTCAGCTCTGTATCCACCAGGTGATAGTATTGTTCCATCTGGTGCATCATGGGCACTTGCACTGTTGTGGTCTTGTCCACTAAGAAGCTGGAACCCTCTTCTGTCTTGGATGGATCAAAGGGATTTGCCCACTGGGCTTAAAATACAAAGAGGAGAGAGTTTGTTTTAAACCTGTATTAGTGCCAATGTGAACCTCTCCATCAGCCATCTAATCTAGTAATGAATACCACCACAGAGGTAGGTAACTCCTGTCAACCAGTTTTAAAAATGAGTGACTGAGGATCAGGGAGAGATAGTGACTTTACATGGTCTCCCAGGTAGCTGGTGGCAGAGCCAGGAGTCACACCCAGGGCTATTGGACTCCATGTTCAACAGATGTTCCGTCTGTGTTCAAAATCACTATACTTACACTAAACCCATCAGAGCCACAGTTTCCTCTTCCGTAAAAAGGTATAAGCACATCCAACACACAGGATGAAATGAGACAACGGATCTGTTCTGCCGTTTTATCCGTCTACAAGTGTGTGATTTGTGGCCAAGAATCGTTCACTCTTCCACCAAACATGGCTGACATGTGCTGTAGAACCAGGAGAAATCATTTGGGCACAGCACCTTCAGAAAAGAGTCACATGATTCTTGTTGTTACAAGAACCAGTTTTAGAATCAGACAAACCTGGGTGGGAATACCAGCTCTGAAATTCATTAACTGTGAAGATTAGATGAGACAATGTGTGTCAACTACACATGTAGCATGGAACTTAGTATATAGTGGGTACATAGTACATGATAGAAGTCTTTATGTAACATGCCCAAGAATGAACAGCAAGTGAGGATCACAATAAGGTTTTAAACTAATTCTGTTTACTGCCAAGTGCAAGCTTGTCTCACCTCACCAAATCTTTTGGAAACCATGATCCTTTAGCTAGATGTGAGCAAGGTGTTCAAACCATTGTAACTCCCCATCTCTCTGAGTGTTCCGTCTCCCTAGAGATTTCCTGGTTTCATCCACAGAGCTATGTGTCCCTCTGGGAATATTCAGAATTACACACAACTATATCCAGTGGAACAGGTCTCTGTGGTACGAGAGACACCCACTAATGCCAGTGAGAAGACACCATGAGCTCCCTCCAGTGCCCCATCAAATTACTGGAACATTGAACTAGAAATTGACATCTTAGAACCTTACCTTTAAAGCAAAGATAGTTCACCAGGACCGTGACGGTGTTTGGTTTGAGGTCTTGGATGAGGTCCACAATTTTCCCTTTGGTTTGCCTCTCCACATGACTATTGATCTCCTGCTGGGCTGCAGAAACATTGGAGAAGTCGGTAGAAAAGACTTCAGTCTCATAGAGGTTCTTGACATCATCCAAGAACTTTGCCAGTGGTTTCAGCTGCTTCCCAATGAAAAGGGCATTTCCCATCTGTAATTCCAGCTCCTTCTTTGGAAAATTCAGTGAACAGATCAGGTGTTGGAAGCCCTGCTGGATCTCTGCCATTGGGGTATCTGTAAGGTTGAACCCCAAACTTTCCAGGATTTGAGTTTGGGTGCTGGAGCAGGCCCCGAGGGAGAGCATGGCCAATCCTGCAGAGATGCTCACAGGGGAAAAGAAGATGTTCTGATCTGGAGTCTCCACAGTGAACCTCCGGTACAGGTTGAATGCAAAGTCAGCATTGATAGATGACATCTTATAGAGAGTGGCATTTTGTTGGGGGGAAAGGCAGGACGTTATTTTGCCTTCACAGCTGTTAGGTGGTGCACAATGAAGCCCAAGTATCAAGAGAACCAGAGAGAAGAACAGTGGCATTTTGGAAGGAAGGTAATCTATAAGAGATGAGGTGAGAAAACCATTGGGGAATCTTAGCTGGATGAAAACTCTGAATCAGAAACATGTAATAATCATGCATCGTGATTAGTAAAACAGTAGAAAATATTCAATGGTGAGGCTTTTCTCCCCTGAAAAACTAATGACACATCTAATAGGAGCAGAAAATAGGTTCTTGGGGCCACAGAAACAGTGGCAAGGATTTCATTCAGATGTAATAGTGACGTATGAAAATTCTGGGAGTAAACTGAATTTATGGAAATTGAAGTACTTCTTATTTGAACTAGAGGCAACCTTTTGGAGTGAAAAGAATCTTTAGATAATATTAGCACTCTTCTGCTTACATTGTTTTTTTATATATAAGAATTTTAGATTTTTTTTTATTTTGACATTTTTCCTAAGATAAAATCTATGAGAGGTGAGATGAGAGAAAGCTTGTATTTTTCTTTGAATAAAAGACTAAAGGAGGGATTTCCATCGTGGTTCAGTGGTTAGAACTCCATCCTTCCACTGCGAGGGGCACAGATTCGATCGCTGACAAGGGAACTAATATTCTACATGCCATGCTGTGTGGCCAGAAAAAAAGGGGGGAAATAATTTTCACAAGAAAAGTATGTTTAGTTGGAATGGAAGGGTGGTAATTTATGGAGCCATGTACATGATCATGAGCTGAAATTAATACATTCATGCAACATATGGAAAGTATAGGAATATTTCTAAATAACAGGAAAATGAAAGTGTAACTTTTTGCATTTCAGATCTCTGTCACCATCAGTATAATACAAAGTAATTTCTAAGTTGCAAGGCATCTAAACACTATTATTCTTATATTCATTCATGCTATATTTTTAATTATCAGAGCAATAATCAGAAAATATGATGTAAGATTCTCTGAGCCTGAAAGAGTACAAGACAGCAGAGTAAGGGAGTCAGCTGTGGAATCCAATGACCATGGACAGGAGTGATATGAAGAAAGAAATAGTCCTCTATTTTCTTCCTGCGTGATCTTATATCCACTTCCAGGAACTAAACTGCCATAGCACAAAACTACATACTGTATTACAGTGTTCTTCTATATTCTCAGTAATTTGTCCAGCTGTCTACTGCATGTATTCACTAGAATGTTCCACACATACCTCAGTTTCAATTTGGAAATCCGTTTCCTAATGTAAACACATGGATCGTCTCCTTGACCCTCAAGGCTGCTCCTTCATCTTCATTCCATATCACTATCTACTGAGGTTCCTATGCCAGAAACCTGGGAGTCATCTTCGGGGTTTCTTCATTCTCATCCCCCACATATAATGAGTTATGATGCCCTATGAGTGGTACCTTCTAAATACCTCTCAAAACTGTTCCTTTCTCTCCCTTTCTACTGCCACTGCCTCAGTTTATGGACTAAACTACCACTATGCCACCTGGGAAGCTTAAACTATTTCACCATCTCCTAGCAAGTCACATAGCCTTCAATCTCTCCCAATCCAACACCCCTGCTTCTACCCCTCTGTCCAATCTCCATGTTGTCATCAAAGTCCTTTTTCTGAAAAAGTCACAGAGGCTAGTAGGGGGTCAATTATCAGGTGATCACACTTAGACCTTGGCCTCTAGAATTAACAATCTGAAGCTCATGATTATTTGGAATCCTGACTTGCTGACAGAAATGCTCAAAGTTCCAAAAGAGGAAAAAAGTACTTACAGCACATGCCCAAGAAGCCACTTGCATATCTCAGAAAGCAAAATCTTTCCATTTTTATAATGTGCCCTCCTCTATTGCAAAAGTAGAGTGTTCTTAGTTACTCATTAACACCAGGCATTAGCCCTGGGATGATAGTTTCAAAGCTGATGTACAAAACCAAGGCCAAAAAGAGCAAAGTGAAAAATGATAAGGATGGAACTTTGAATGATTGCTTTGCTGTCACATCTTTCAGCTATAAGAGAGGAAAAGGATGGTCAGAGCTGGTAGGGTCTGGGTTTGTGCCTTTTCAGCAGGCAGAATGAGTACCAGAGGCAAAATTGCCAAGAGGCAGCAGGACAGACTGTTTTCTTTATCACGGCTGGGATCGGCAGCCTTTTAAAGGAAAGGTACACACAGGCAGAGACTGGGTGAACCTCTTTAATGGGTGCTGTAGAAATTATTTACACATTGGCTTGGAGGAGATGGTATCAAAAGTAGCTTCCAATTCCAGATTTCCGATGCTGGACACATCTACGTCTACTCAGGGGGAAATCAGTCCTGTCCTCTGGTCACTAAAATCTCCTGTTCCATCCCTTGGGCCACAGGACCTTAAAAAGGATGCAGAAGGAGCCAAGGAGAGTGGAATCAAAGGTTTCATTGTCCAATATTCACTATGTTACTGAAATGTGTGCTGCAAAGAAGCAGAGGGAGCTAAGAGCACTGGACTCGCTCAGGAGACCTGAGTTCAACCTTACCTCTGCCAATTTCTAGATCTAGTGGTAGAAGTAGTATTAGCAGTGGTCATAGTAGCAGCAGCAGCAACTCCAGAGTATTTAGCATGTGCAGGGTGTGATGTGAAGCATCTAATTTCAGAAACTAGCTGCTTCAGGACTATATTAAGGATGTGTATATGTTAAGATTGGGGTGATTGTTGGGGGAATGGGAGTTAGTTTGAGATAAGCTTAGATCACAGTCTATGGTGGGACTTTACAGCCAAGTTAAATAGTGCAAACTTTACCTATAGGGCATTAGAAAGCCACTGGGGGATTTTGACAAGGCAGTGACTAGACAGAGGGTGATAGTACGATGACATTGTTTCTTCTTAAGCAAACATCGATAGAGCTCCTACTGTGTGGAGATGACCACACTTAGCACTGGGATTTCAAAAAAGACTGCCAACTATCAGTTTTGAACCCAAGGGATCTTTCTAACTACCTGACACCCACTGCGCAAACTGAACAGAAGATGGTACACCTCACCCACGGATGCATTTGTCCTGCCACAAGGAATGGAAAGCTCAGAGCTCCCAACACTGAGGTCAGTCCATACCCACTCCTGGTATACAACATATAATCTACTCTCAGTTATAGGTATTTGCTTCCGACGAGACTGTCTAGAAAGAAAATTTCCAAAGTTGCACCCTCTAGCGTCCTAGTCAGGCAATAGCACGGCTTATTTTCTGTGATTCAGCTGAGCTTTGCTAGCAGGCAGGAACTTCAGGATCTGCTGACACGTGAGAAGGGCAACCCTCCCCCACCCCCACAGACTCCCCTATTCTGCCTTCTAGAGTCCTGTGTTCCTGTCATGGCTTTGCTATGTAAGCGTTGTGTAATTTGGGGAAAGTAACTTAACATCCCTGAACCTCAGTTTCCTCTCCTCTATAGTGAAATGATATGGGCTTCCCTGATAGCTCAGTTGGTAAAGAATCCGCCTGCAATGCCGGACACCCCGGTTCGATTCCTGGGTTGGGAAGACCAACTGGAGAAGGGATAGGCTACCCACTCCAGTATTCTGGCCTGGAGAATTCCATGGACTGAAGTTCATGGGTTCTGAAGAACCCACTGAAGAACATGGGTTAACAAAGAGTCGGATACAATTAAGCGACTTTCACTACTTTCACTACTACGTTTATAGTGGAATGATAACAATCCCCATATTATGTGGTTATCAGAAGTATTAAGTAAAATTTAGAGATGCTGTCTGGAAGCTCCTATATTGTACTTGGCACATAGGAGAGATCCAGAAACTGTTAATTCGCTTCCTCTTTATCTATTATCTTGATTCTCTTCCCCTACCCCAAGTCTCCACAGTTCTGTCCTCCACCTCCCTCTCATTCCTGACTATTGTTCAGTTCTGCATTCTGGAAATACATTCTCCCTAAGATGAAATTGCCTGACTGACTGTTAATGTGCAAGATCTTCTTTAAAACTTACATTTAAAACAATCGTTTCAGTCTTGTATAAAACTGCTGGAACTAGCACATTGAATACAGAATCTCTAGAAAGTGCAGCCATATCAATAAACTCAACTAAATCCAAAAATATGTCTCTCTTATAATTCAGAGAACCATTTAATTACTTTGTCATTTATTTTCATATTCTCTCTATAGAATACAAATTGGGTTTTCAGCTGCCTTTACCCCACTAGACCAGAAAATCAATTTCAAAGTGTCATACTTTCATTAAGATTTCAATATTGTTTTTCACAGAAATGGAACAAATAATCCTACATTTGTACAAACCACAAAAGACCCTGAGTAGTCGAAGCAATCTTGAGAAAGAAGAACAATGCTGGAGATATCACACTCCATGGTTTCAAACTATACTATGAAGTTATAATAATCAAAACTATACGGCACTGGCACAAAAACAGACATATAGGTATCAATGGAACAGAACAGACAGCCCAGAAATAAGCCTATTTTTATATGTCCAATTAGTTTATGACAGAGGAGCCAAGAATATACAGTGGGGAGAACACAGTGTCTCTAATAAATGGTGTTTTGAAAACTGAACAGCCACATGCCAATGAGTGAGCTCAAAGTTGTTTAAAAACATAAATGTAAAACCTGAAACCATAAAACTCCTAGAAAAAAACATAGGCAATATGTACTTTGACATCAGTCATAATGACAATTTTTTTTTTTTGATTCGTTTCCTCAGGTAAAGGAAACAAAAGCAAAAGTAACTAAACAGTACTATATAAAAATAAAAAGATTTTACACAGTGAAGGAAACTGATAGATTATAGTGAACAATATCAGATTCATGATCTCTGAAGAAGATTTAACTTCGGGATCAGGGACCAGGCTTAATCACTCAGAGCTTTTTTGTGTGGCAGAGGTTTCTATTACAGTGAAAAAAGATAGAGAAAGCTTCTGACATAGACATTGGAAGGGGGACAGAGTGTGCCCCCCTCACAAGTCTTAGCAAGGCCTTATATACTTTTGCCAGGCTCACTCCCACAACATACATCTTAAATTAATAAGATCAGAACTAACAATCAGTTCAGTTCGGTTCAGTCGCTCAGTCGTGTTCGACTCTTTGCAACCCCATGAATCGCAGCACGCCAGTCCTCCCTGTCCATCACCAACTCCCAGAGTCGACTCAAACTCATGTCCATCGAGTCAGTGATGCCATCCAGCTATCTCATCCTCCATCGTCCCCTTCTCCTACTGCCCCCAATCCCCCTCAGCATCAGGGTCTTTTCCAATGACTCAGCTCTTCGCATCAGGTGGCCAAAGTATTGGAGTTTCCACTTCAGCATCAGTGCTTGCAATGAACACCCAGGACTGATCTCCTTTAAGATGGCCTGGTTGGATCTCCTTGCAGTCCAAGGGACTCTCAAGAGTCTTCTCCAACACCACAGTTCAAAAGCATCAATTTTTCGGTGCTCAGCTTTCTTAACAGTCCAACTGTCACATCCATACATGACCACTGGAAAAACCATAGCCTTGACAAGACAGACCTTTGTTAGCAAAGTAATGTCTCTGCTTTTTAATATGCTGTCTAGGTTAGTCATAACTTTCCTTCCAAGGAGTAAGTATCTTTTAATTTCATGGCTGCACTCACCATCTGCAGTGATTTTGGAGCCCAAAAAAATAAAGTCTGACACTGTTTCCACTGTTTCCCCACTTATTTGCCGTGAAGTGATGGGACCAGATGCCATGATCTTAGTTTTCTGACTGTTGAGCTTTAAGCCAACGTTTTCACTCTCCTCTTTCACTTTCATCAAGAGGCTTTTTAGTTCCTCTTCACTTTCTGCCATAAGGGTGGTGTCATTTGCATATCTGATGTTATTGATATTTCTCCCAGCAATCTTGATTCCAGCTTGTGCTTCTTCCAGCACAGTGTTTCTCGTGATGTACTCTGCATATAAGTTAAATAATAAGCAGGATGACCATATACAGCCTTGATGTACTCCTTTTCCTATTGGAACCAGTCTGCTATTCTATGTCCAGTTCTAACTGTTGCTTCCTGACCTGCATATAGGTTTCTCAAGATGCAGGTCAGGTGGTCTGGTATTCCCATTTCTTTCAGAATTTTCCACAGTTTATTGTGATCCACACAGTCAAAGGCTTTGGCATAGTCAATAAAGCAGAAATAGATGTTTTTCTGGAACTCTCTTGCTTTTTTGATGATCCAGCAGATGTTGGCAATTTGATCTCTGGTTCCTCTGCTTTTTCTAAAACCAGCTTGAGCATCTGGAAGTTCACGGTTCACGTATTGCTAAAGCCTGGCTTGGAGAATTTTGAGCATTACTTTACTAGTGTGTGAGATGAGTGCAATTGTGCGATAGTTTGAGCATTCTTTGGGATTGCCTTTCTTAGGGATTGGAATGAAAACTGACCTTTTCCAGTCCTGTGGCCACTGCTGAGTTTTCCAAATTTGCTGGCATATTGAGTGCAGCACTTTCACAGCATCATCTTTCAGGATTTGAAATAGCTCAACTGGAATTCCATCAGCTCCACTAGCTTTGTTCATAGTGATGCTTCCTAAGGCCCACTTGACTTCACATTCCAGGATGTCTGGCTCTAGGTGAGTGATCACACAATCGTGATTATCTGGGTCATGAAGATTTTTTTGTACAGCTCTTCTCTGTATTCTTTCCACCTCTTCTGCTTCTTTCCGGTCCATACCATTTCTGTCCTTTATCAAACCCATCTTTGCATGAAATGTTCTGTTGGTATCTCTACTTTTCTTGAAGAGATCTCTAGTCTTTCCCATTCTGTTGTTTTTCTCTATTTCTTTGCATTGATCTCTGAGGATGGCTTTCTTATCTCTCCTTGCTATTCTTTGGAACTCTGCAGTCAGATGGGAATATCTTTCCTTTTCTCCTTTGCTTTTTGCTTCTCGTCTTTTCACAGCTATTTGTAAGGCCTCCTCAGACAGCCATTTTGCTTTTTTGGATTTCTTTTCCATGGGGATGGTCTTGATCCCTGTCTCCTGTACAATGTCATAAACCTCCGTCCATAGTTCTTCAGGCACTCTGTCTATCAGATCTAGCCCCTTAAATCTATTTCTCACTTCCACTGTATAGTCATAAGGGATTTGATTTAGGTCATACCTGAATGGTCTAGTGGTTTTCCCTACTTTCTTCAATTTCAGTCTGAATTTGGCAATAAGGAGTTCATGATCTGAGCCACAGTCAGCTCCCAGTCTTGTTTTTGCTGACTGTATAGAGCTTCTCCATCTTTGGCTGCAAAGAATATAGTCAATATGACTTCAGTGTTGACCATTTGGTGATGTCCATGTGTAGAGTCTTCTCTTGTGTTGTTGGAAGAGAGTGTTTGTTATGACCAGTGCATTTTCTTGGCAAAACTCTATTAGCCTTTGCCCTGCTTCATTCCATACTCCAAGGCCAAATTTTCTGTTACTACAGGTGTTTCTTGACTTCCTACTTTTGCATTCCAGTCCCCTATAATGAAAAGGACATCTTTTTTGTGTGTTAGTTCTAAAAGGTCTTGTAGGTCTTCATAGAACCATTCAACTTCAGCTTCTTCAGCATTACTGGTTGGGGCATAGGCTTGGATTACTGTGATAGTGAATGGTTTGCCTTGGAAATGGTTTGCCTGTCGTTTTGAGATTGCATCCAGGTACTGCCTTTCAGACTCTTTTGTTGACCATGATGGCTACTCCATTTCTTCTAAGGGATTCCTGCCCACAGTAGTAGATATAATGGTCATCTGAGTTAAATTCACCCATTCCTGTCCATTTTAGTTTGCTGATTCCTAGAATGTTGATGTTCACTCTTGCCATCTCCTGTTTGACCACTTCCAATTTCCTTGATTCATGGACCTAACATTCCAGGTTCCTATGCAATACTGCTCTTTTACAGCATCGGACCTTGCTTCTATCACCAGTCACATCCACAACTGGGTATTTTTTTTTTTTTTTTTTTGCTTTGGCTCCAACACTTCATTCTTTCTGAAGTTACTCTCCACTCTTCTCCAGTAGCATATTGGGTACCTACCGACCTGGGGAGTTCCTCTTTCAGTATCCTATCATTTTGCCTTCTTATACTGTTCATGGGGTTCTCAAGGCAAGAATACCAAAGTGGTTTGCCATTCCCTTCTCCAGTAGACCACATTCCATCAGACCTCTCCACCATGACCCATCCATCTTGGGTGGCCCCACATGCCATGGCTTAGTTTCATTGAGTTAGACAAGACTGTGGTCCATGTGATCAGATTGGCTAGTTTTCTGTGATTAGGATTTCAGTGTGTCTGCCCTCTGATGCCCTCTTGCAACACCTACCTTCTTTCTTGGGTTTCTCTTACCTGCAATAATACTATAAAATAGAGTAAAGGGAATAAAGCTATATGAAAATCATGTTTCTATATCTAACTGGAATTAAGTTACTAATAATATAAAAATCTGAAGTTGATATTGAAAAGTTAAGATGGAAGAGCTTTCCTAGAGGTCCAGTCGTTAAGACTTCACATTTCCACTACAGGGGGTACAGGTTCAATCCCTGATTGGGGAACTAAGATCCTGCATGCCTCGTGGCCAGGAAAAAAAGAAAGAAAGAAAAAAAGGAAGTAAGGAAGAAAAAGTTAAGATGTAGACCACTAGGCCAACCACTACAAAAATTATCAGTAAAAGTTTATAATGAAAAAGAGGCGTCTGACTCTTGGTTTAAAAACTTACATGTGATTTTCAGGCCATAGGCAATCACAAAGGGTTTAACCTGCACACTTTGAAGGTGAAAACTTCTCTCCCTACACCAGACGTGTTGTACATCCAACAGATTTGTTGAGGGAGTGTGTAATTTCCTCCGTTCTGTCTCGTTGCAACAAAAATTTGAAGCAATGGACCAGTGTTACAGCCCTCGAATGGACCAGTGTTACAGCTCTGTGTTACAGCTCAGTTTTATTTAGAAAGTAAAGGAAAGGTTGAAGGCAGGAGGAGAAGGGGATGACAGAGGATGAGATGGTTGGATGGCATCACTGACACAATGGACATGAGTTTGAGGAAGCTCCGGGAGTTAGTGATGGACAGGGAGGCCTGGTGTGCTGCGGTTCATGGGGTTGCAAAGAGTCGAACACGACTGAGCGACTGAACTGAACTGACAGGAAAATACATCCTCGAGGTTTGCAGGCATGCCAACCCAAAAGATGTGAAGAGAAGAGAGAGGCCCGCAGCCCAATTTTGGCTCTTCTTTTTATATGTTTTTTCTCCTCCCCCTGGGCCTGCCCTATGTAAATTGGACTAGCCAGGAGTGCTGTTTGTTTTACCTGATATACTCAGTCCGGTCCTCAGACCTTCCTTTGTTCTATTTTTAAGGGTTTCTCCCTTCCTTGTCTTTTAGCTGCCGCCGTTCTGAACTCCTTTTTCCTATTCTAACTCCCTAAGAGATTGAAGTCTCAGGAGGGTGTTGCTGTCAAGCAGTCAGCCTCCCCCTAGCTGGCCATGCTCTCACATGTAGCTGCATTCCTAGCCTAGGTGCCTCAGACCTTAAAACCTCAGGAGCATTTTGTTCAGCACTCTCTACAGTGAGACAACCTCCTTATCTATGTTCATCCATCTGATCTCATGCTGGTACTGGTCCATGGGCAAAACAGAAAAGAGTGGGGTCAGCACTTTCCCCCGTTTAGCCTTTTGCTTTTCTTATTGCAGTAAGTGATTTAAGTAAGGCTTGAGTGTTACTTTTACTTTGACATGTTGTCTTAAGCAGCTACTCTGACATCTGGCAGATCAGCTTTCTCTCCAGCTCAGCTGAGCTTCTGACAAACTTAGAGAGCCAAGAAGTCAATTAACCACAATGCTCTCCTGGAACTCAAAAAGCCTGAAGATCCCACACAGTACTTTTGGGAGTTATTAACAGAGTCTGCAGGGCATATTAGAAGGTTTCTAGTGGATTATTTGCAAGAGTCTAAATGTCCCATGGGGCACTTTGCTAGTCATACATATGGATCTTTGGGAACGCCAGAGGAAGCCATGAGGCATTCTTATGAGGATGTTAGCATATTTTTATATAAACTTTTCCATTCTGAGGGCAATTTCTGGTCCTCTTTAGTGCCTGACCATCACCAGATCATCCCCCAGCAGATCTCACCTGGCTGGTCAGATAAGTGACCCAACAGGAGGGTCAAAGAAAGGTAGGGAAGCAATATCCTAACCGCTGTTTAGAGCTCTCCAGCAATGATACGGGAGTGGGAGTCATCACACAAGCTGAGTAACTTGAACAATATGTCCCTGGTGCCAATAAACACCCTGGTGTCAGCAAGTTGTTGAAACTTCAAGAGAGAAAAAAAAAGTGTAGTACCCTTCAAGATTGCTTTGTTCAACAGCCCCAAAGACACCTTAGAAACTTAATTAGATCTCACCAGAGGTAATCTGACTAAAGTTAATAAAGAGAGAGTGGCACAGTGTAGGGTGCTTTACTACAAACCCTGTCCTTCATAGTGTCTTTATGGCAGCCGTCGCCAGGGTAACAGAATGCAAACAGCAGCAGCAACAGCAGCTGTGACCTTCTGGTTGCACCCCCGCCACCCGCTGCTCCCAGAAAGACTGGGCTCTGCTTGAACAGGCCCACCCTGCACGCCCCTAAGAGTCCCAGCCAGGAAGCAGCTGTCCACCCCAGTCAGTAGCCTCACCCGCTCTCTGCTCCTTCTCCCTCTCCTGCTTCAGAGAACTTGTGGCCAAATCCAGGGAAGTAGCCTTGCTGGGATCTCTATATTGTCAGCCGCTGTGACTGATGCAGGTCCACCCCTCTCTGTGAGTCTGGGAATAGAGGGAAAGGTCCAGAAGCTTTTTGTCTAACCTATCAGTTATTTTTTTCTTTTTCTTCTTTAAAACAAATACTTTTTGACCGCATTTATCTATTTTTTTAGACTTATTCTTTTATATTGGAGTATCACTGATTAACAATGTGTCAGTTTCAGGTGAATAAAAAGTGACTCAACTATCCATATATATGTATCTATTCTTTTTTAAATTATGTTCCCATTTAGGCTGTTACATAAAATTAAGATGTGTTCCCGGTACTACATAGTAGGTCCTTGTTGGTTATCCATTTTAAATACAGTAGTGTGTACATGTCCATCCCAGGTTTCCGAGGTGGTTCAGTCATAAAGAATCCACCTGCCAATGCAGGAGACATGGATTCGATCCCTGGGTCAGGAAGATCCCCTGGGGAAGGAAATGACAACTCACTCCAGTATTCTTGCCTGGGAAATCCCATGGACAGAGCAGTCTGGCAAGCTGCAGGCCAAGGGGTCACAAAAGAGTTGGACATGACTTAGGAACTAAACAGCAGCAACAACATGTCAATCCCAAACACCCTAACTATCCCTCCTCCCTGCCTCCCACCCCGATAATCATAAATTTGTTATCAAAGTCTGTGAGTCTGTTTCCTTTTGTAAATAAGTTAGTTTATGTCATTTTTTAGATTTTTCTAATAAGTGTTATCATATTTTCTCTGTCAGACTTACTTCACTCATTATGTCAGTGGCTAGGTCCGTCCATGATCATTTAATTCTTTTCAGTGGCTGAGTAATATTCCCTTGTATATATATATATATATATATACCACTTCTTCTTTATTCATTCTTCTGTTGATGGACATTTAGATTGCTTCCATGTCTTGACTCTTGTAAATAGTGCTGCTATGAACATCATAATGCATGTATCTTTTCAGATTGTGTTTTTCTCTGGATATATGCCTAGGAGTAGAATTGCAGGATCATGTGATAGCTCTAATTTTAGTTTCTTAAGGAAACTGCACACTCTTGTCCAGAGTGGCTTCACCAGTTTACATCCCTACCAATAGTGTAGGAGGGTTCCATTCTCTCCACACCCTTTCCAACATTTAATGTTTGTGAATTTTTTGATAGCCATTCTGACTGGTGTGAGGTGATATCTCATTGCAAGTTTTGATTTGTATTTCTCTAATAGTTAGCAATGTTGAACATCTTTTTATGTGCCTCTTGGCCATCTGTATATCTTCCTTGGAAAAATGGCTATTTAGGTCTTCTGCACTTTTTTCCATTGGGTGGTTTATTCAGCATAGTTTTGGAACTTCTAACTGGACATGGAACAACAGACTGGTTCCAAATAGGAAAAGGAGTACGTCAAGGCTGTATATTGTCATCCTGCTTATTTAACTTATATGCAGAGTACATCATGAGAAACGCTGGGCTGGAGGAAGCACAAGCTGGAATCAAGATTGCCAGGAGAAATAGCAATAACCTCAGATATGCAGATGACACCACCCTTATGGCAGAAAGTGAAGAACTAAAGAGCCTCTCGATGAAAATGAAAGAGGAGAGTGAAAAAGTTGGCTTAAAGCTCAACATTCAGAAAACTAAGATCATGGCATCTGGTCCCATCACTTCATGGCAAATAAGTGGAGAAACAGTGTCAGACTTTATTTTTGGGGGCTCCAAAATCACTGCAGATGGTGATTGCAGTCATGAAATTAAAAGATGCTTACTCCTTGGAAGGAAAGTTATGACCAACCTAGACAGCATATTAAAAAGCAGAGACATTACTTTGCCAACAAAGGTCCATCTGGTCAAGGCTATGGTTTTTCCAGTGGTCATGTATGGATGTGACAGTTGGACAGTGAAGAAAGCTGAGCACCGAAGAATTGATGCTTTTGAACTGTGGTGTTGGAGAAGACTCTTGAGAGTCCCTTGGACTGCAAGGAGATCCAACCAGTCCATCCTAAAGGAGATCAGTCCTGAGTGTTCATTGGAAGGACTGATGTTGATGATGAAACTCCAATACTTTGGCCACCTGATGCAAAGAGCTGACTCATTTGAAAAGACCCTGATGCTGGGAAAGATTGAGGGCAGGAGGAGAAGGGGACGACAGAAGATGAAATGGTTGGATGGCATCACCAACTCAATGGGTTTGGGTGGACTCCAGGAGTTGGTGATGGACAGGGAGGCCTGGCATGCTGCGGTTCATGGGGTCACAAAGAGTCAGACACGACTGAGCGAGTGAACTGAACTGAACTGAACTGAACAGTGGCAGTCAGAGAAGAAAAATAAAAGGAATCCAAACCAGAAAACTGTCACTGTTTGCAGATGATATGATACTATGAAAATCCTAAGGAGAATATCACTACAAAAATCCTAAGAAAATCACTACAGCTTGTCAATGAATTTGGTTTAGTTGTAGGTTACAAATTAATACACAGAAATCTATTGTATTTCTATACACTAACGATGAAAGATCAGAAAGAGAAATTCAGGAATCAATTCCATTTACCCTTTCATTGAAAATAATAACACACCTAGGAATAAGCCCACCTAAGGAAATAAAAGACCTGTACTCAAAAAACTATAAGATGCTGATGAAAGAAATCAAAACAAAACAAACAGATGGAAAGATATACCATGGTCTTGGATTCAAAGAATCAATATTGTGAAAATCACTCTACTATGCCAGGCAATCTGCAGATTTAATGCAATCGCCATCAAGTTACCAATGGCATTTTCCACAGAACTTAAACAAAAAAAAAAAAATCATTTACAATTCGTATAGAAACACAGAAGACCCCAAATAGCCAAAACAACCTTGAGAAAGAAAAGCAGAGTTGGAGGAATCAGGCTCCCTGACTTCAAGCTGTAATACAAAGCTACAGTCTTATGATTATAACAGTATGGTACTAGCACAAAAATAAAAATATAGATCAATGGAACAGGATAGAAAGCCCAGAAATAAACCCAAATGCCTATGATCAATTAATCTAGGACAAAAGAGGCAAGGCTATACAATGGAGGAAAGACAGTCTCTTCAATAAATGGTGCTGGGAAAACTGGACAGCTACATGCAAAAAAAAAGTGAAATTAGAACTTTAACGTCATTCACAAAAATAACCTCAAATGGATTAAAGACCTAAATATGAGACCGGATACTATAAAACTCATAGAGGAAAACACAGGCAGAACATTCTCTGACATAAATCACAGCAATATCTTTTTCAATCTGTCTCCCAGGATAATGGAAATTAAAAGCAAAACTAAACAATAGGACCTGATTAAACTCAAAAGCTTTTACATAGCAAAGGAAACCATAAACAAAACAAAAGGCAACCCATAGAAGAAAAGAAAATAATTGTAAATGATGTGGCCAACAAGGGATTAGTCTCCAAAGTTTACAAACAGCTCATGCAGCTTAATATCATCAAAAGAAATAGTTTTTCTTTTAATTGAGGTCTAAGTGGTATATAGCATTGTATTAGTTTCCCGTGTAAAATATAATGATTTGGTGTTTATATACCTTGTAAAATGATCACCACAATGTCTAGTTAACATCTATCACCTTAGGTAGTTACAATTTTTTTTTCTTGTGATAGCATTTACTTTCTTATCAACTTTAAAATATGAAATAGAGTATTAACTATAGTCACCATGACTATATTTATGCTGTATGTCCCCATGACTTATTTATTTTAAAACTTAAATTTATATTTTTTATATTTTAAAACTTAAATTTATATTTTTTGATCCCTTTTACCCATTGTTGGTTTTCTATTTCATATATAGTAGTGTGTATATGTTAATCTCAAACTCCTAACTTATCTTTCCTCCCCACCTTTCCTCTTTGGTAACCATAAATTTGTTTTCTAAGTCTGTGATTCTGTTTCTGCTTTGTTTTTTTCTTATTCCACATACAGGTGATATCATATGATACTTTTTTTTCTCTAACTGACTTCACTTAGCATGATAATCTCTAGGTCCACCATGTTGCTGCAAATGGTATTATTTCATTCTTTTTATAACTGCATAATATTCCATTGTATACATGTACCACATGTTCTTTATCCACCCCTCTGTCGATGGACATTTAGGTTGCTTCCATGACTTGCTTACTGTAAACAGTGGTGCAATTAACATTAGGGTGCATGTATCTTTTCGAATTATGGTCTTCTTCAGATATATGCCCACAAGTGGGATTGCTGGGTCATGTGGTATTTTTAAAGGAAGCTCCATACTGCTATACATAGTGACTATACCAATTTACATTCCCACCAACAGTGTAGGCGGATACCCTTTTCTCCATACCCTCTCCAGGATTTATTGTTTATAGACTTTTTGATGATGGTCATTCTGTTTGTATTTTTCTATCTGACTTTTTTCACTTAGCTTAATACCCTCAAGGATCATCTGTTTTCATCAAATGCAAGATTTCATTCTTTCCTATGGCTGAGTTATACTACATATGCCATATTTTTTGTCCATTCATTCATTAACGAACATGTAGATTTTTCCATACTGGGGCTAATGTATATTGTGAATAGAGCTGCTGTGAACACGGCCACATGTATCTTTTTGAATTAGTGTTTTTGTTTTCTTCAAATAAATACCCAGAAGTGGAATTGCTAGATAACATTGTAGTTTCATTTTTAATTTTGAGGAAACTTTATACTATTTTACATAGTGGCTATAACAATTTTACTCCCAGCAACAAGTCACAAGCATTCCCTTTTCTCTATGTACTCACAAACATGTTGTTTTCTTTTTGATAATAGTCGTTCTACCAGTGTGTGTGAGGTGGCATCTTGTTATGATTTTGATTTGTATTTCTCTGATGATTAGTGATGCTGAGCACTTTTTCATGTACATGTTGACTACCTGTATGTCTTCTTTGGAAAAATATCTATTCAGACCTTCTGCCCATTTTTTAATCACAATGTTTTGTTCTTGAGTTGCAAGAGTTATTTATATATCAATATTTTAGATATTAACCCTTGAATATATGATTTGCAAATATTTTCTCTCATTCATTAGGTTGTCTTTTCACTTTGTGAATGGCTTCCTTTGCTGTGCAGAAGCTTTTTAATTTTACATAGTCTCACTTGGCTTTGTTTGTTTCCTTTTTTTTGCATTTTCTTTTTATGTTGGATTCAAAACATTATTACCAAGATCTATATGAAGTAGTTTGCCATCTATGTTTCTTCAAGTTTATGGTCGCCCATCTTAAGTTTAAGACTTTAATATGATTTGAGTTAATATTTTTGTATGGTGTAAGATAATCACCTGGTTTCATTCTTTTGGCATGTAACCATACAGTTTTCCCAATACTATTTATTTAAATGATTGTCTTTTCCCTATTGTGTAGTCTTGGCTCCTTTGTTGTAGATTAATTGACCATTTATGTGTGGGTTTATTTCTGAGTGCTGTATACTATCCTAGTGATCTATGTGTCTGTTTTTGTGTCAGTACCATGCAGTTTTGATTTATACAGCCTTATAATATACTTTGAAATCTGGGAGCATGATGCCTTCACCTTGCTTCTTCTTTCTTAAGATTGCTTTGGCTGTTTGAAGTCTTTTACACTTCTTTACACATTTTAGGATTGTTTGTTCTATTTCTATGAAAAATGCCATTGGAATTTTTGTAGATTATTTTGGGTAGTATGGACATATTAACAATATTAATTTTTCTAATCCATGTGCGTGGTATAGTTTTTCATTTATTTGTGTCTTCTACAGTTTATTTGATCAATATCTTGTAGTTTTCATTATACAGGTCTTTCATCTTTTTAGTTAAATTTATTCCTAGGTATTTTATTCTTTTTGGTGCAAGTGTAAATGGATTTTCTGTTAATTTCTCTTTCTGATAACTTGTCATTAGTAAATAAAAGCACAACATATTTTTGTATATTAATTCTGTATCCTGCAAATTTACTAAATTCTTGTATTAGTTCTAACAATTTCTTAATGGAGTCTTTTGTTTTTTATATATATATATATATATATATATATATATATATATATATAACATCTTGTCATGTGCAAATAGTGAGGGTTTTCATTCCTCCTTTCCAATTTGGATGTCTTTTATTTCTTTTTCTTGCTTAATTGCTCTACCTAGGACTTATAATACTATGTTGAATAAAAGTGGTGAAAGTGAGTATCCTTGTCTTATATTTGCTCTTGGAGGAAAAGTTTTCAGCTCTTTATCATTGAGTATGATATTAGCTGTGGGATTGTCATATGCCCTTTATTATGTTGAGGTACATTCCCTCTATACTCTATTTGTTGAGATTTTTTTTGCCATAAATGGTGTTAATTTTGTCAAATGATTTCTGCATCTATTGAGATGATCATCTATTGAGGTAATTTTTATCATTCACTTTGTTAATGTGATATATTGCATTGATTGATTTTCAGATGTTGAACCACCCTTGCATCCCTGGAATAAATCCCACTTGATAATGGTATGTTATCTTTTTAATGTCTTTATTGTTGAATTTGGTTTGCTAATATTTTATTGAGGACTTTTACCTCTATGTTCATCAGAGATTTCAGCCTATAATTTTCTTTACTTTTAATGTCCTTGTGTAGTTATATCAGAGTAATGCTGACCTTCTGAAATGAGTTTGGAAGAATTCCCTCCTCTTCTATATTTTAGGAGTTTGGGAAAAATTATTATTAATTCTGTTTTTTTAATGTTTGGAAGAATTTATCAGTGCAACCTGGAGTTTTATTTGTTGAGAAGTGTTTTTATTATTATTATTATCATCATCATTATTATTATTATTACTAATTCAATCCCTTTACTAGCAATATGTCCAGATTTTCTATTTCAATCTTTGGTGGTTGTATGTTTCTAGGAATTTATCCATATCTTCTAGGCTTTTAGATTTGTTGATGTATAGTAAGACCATATGATCTTTTGTATTTCTGTAGTAGCAATTGTAATATCCCCTCTTTCCTTTCTGATTTTATTTACCTGAGCTTTTTTCTCTTCTTTTCTTGGTGAATCTAGCTAGGGGTTTGTCAATTTTGTTTATTTTTCCAAAGAACCAACTCTTATTTTCATTGATCTTCTCTATTTTCTTTTAGTCTCTATTTCATTTATTTTTGCTTGATTTTTGTAACTCTTCTCCTTCTACTAACTTTGGGTATATTTATTCTTTATTTGTAGTTCCTTTAAGTTTAATGTTAGGTTGTTAGCCAGAACATGGAAACAACCTAAATGTCCATCAACAGTATAACTTATCCACTTTGCTGTACAGCAGAAACTAACACAACATTGTAAAGCAACTATCCTCCAATTAAAAAATTAAGTTAGGTTGTTTATTTGACATTTTATTGTTTCTTGAAGTAGGCATTTATTTCTTCTCTCTTAGAACTGGTTTTGCTGCATCCCCTAAATTTCATTTCAATTCATTGCATTTCCAATTTTGTTTGTGTCAAGGTATTAGTAATTTTTTTCTTTGATTTCTTCTTCTATTTGGTAGTTCTTATATTTCCATTTCTTTGTTGAAGTTCACACTCTGTTCATCCATCCTCCTGACTTTGATGAACATCTTTACATTTTCTTTACCATTACTTTCAACTCTTTATCAGGTTTAAATTACTTATCTTTATTTCATTAAGATTTTTTCTGAGTCTTTATCTTTTTTTAAAAATTAGGAACACATTCTTCTGTTTCTTCATTTTGCTTGATCCTCTGTGTTGACTTCTATTCATTAGATGAACCAGGTACCTTTCTCAGCCTTGAGTAGTGGCCTTAGGTAGGGGATGAATCTTGTCATTCAACCCTTCCCTAGATCTTGGTTCTCTCTCAAACATTTGTGATTGTCCAAGCAAACTATTATAATTTTAATAGCTCCAAATAGTTGAGGCTGTACTGAGACCTGTCAGTGTCCCAATAGGTAGGATCTCTTTTGGGACCTAGATTCAGGCTGATTGGAATCTAGACCCTCAGGCAGCAAAATTTAAAGTATGCAAATAAATACAGTCTTCTGGCCACCAAAGCCAGGCAATTTTGAGGGGTCCCCTGGGCAGCAGTCTCAGAAATTGGGTCTCCAGATAAGTATAAGCTCTTTTCTGGGAGATACTGGCAAGCTTTAGCAAGGCAGAGGGAGAACACAAAGATGGCATCCACTGTCCTACATTCCCTGAGAGAAGCTCCATAAACTCCTAGGTATGAGTCAAAACTGAAGCTTACATCTCAGGCCAGTGCTCCAGAACAAGCAAGGAAGCTTCTTTCACAGAAAGACTGGAGGTGCATTTCAGTCCATTGTTTCTGCAGTCTTTTGGGGGACTAGCTTGTAAAGAAATGTCTCTCTGATTGCCACTCTCCCATGGGACCCAGGAACACAATTTTCCCAGGCCACAAAAACCAGGGCCCCAGACATGCATAAGAGTGCCCCTCTGGGAGATAGTGTTGCTCCTGAGCATGGCAGAGGGAGAGTGTAAAGATAGCACCCATTCTTTGAGATCTGTGCAAAGGATTACAGTCATGCCTCAGATATGTACTTAGTTAGGAGCTTGCCCCTCAGTCTGCATCTGTGATAATTAGCTAACAGGCTTCTTTCACAGAGACTGAGCTCCTGGCTCTGCTGCTTCTTGTTGTGCCCTGGAGATGCTAACTATCTAAGGACTATTTTTCTGTTGGTTAAAATCCTGTGGGACCCAGAGCCCAGCTGTGTTCAGGTGTTCCCTCATGGCAGTTGCAAGAATCTGGGCACCAGGCAACAATATAAGATCCTTCCTGGGAGATATCAGTGAGCTGTAACGAGGCAGAGGGAGAGTGAAAAGATTGTTTCCACTGGCCTCTGTTCCCTGAAATTACTTCTTAGGGCACTAAATGTGTGTTAAACCAGAAGTTTTCCCCTGAGACCAAAGTTCCTGGATAAGCAAATAAGCCTGTTTCAAATACCAGGGTATGTTTCAGCTACTGTCTGTGCAAAGCCTTATGGGAGGTAGACTGCTAAAAACTAAAAACTGTCTCTCTGATTGATACAGTCCCATGGTACCCATGAACACAATTTCTCTTGGCCTCAAGAACCAGGAAATAAAGGGGCATACTCTAGCTGCAAAAATCAGGACAGCAAATCTGTGTAAAACTCCATTCCTGAGTTACTGGTGCTCTAGAACATGGCAGAGGGAGAGTGTGAAACTGTTGTCCACCAGTTGTAATGAGGCAGAGAGGAAGCATAACGATGGTTCCCACCAGAAATAGAAAAAAATTTAAAAAATGGTACCTGCTGTCTAAGGTAAGGCAGAAAGTGAAAGTATTAGTCACTCAGTCGTGTCCAGCTCTTTGTGACCCTGTGAACTGTAGCCCATCAGGCTCCTCTGTAAGGCAGAGGGAGAGTACAAAGATGGCTCCCTACAGTCCTTGTTTCCAGTGAGTATTCCAGCAGACTCTTAGATATGTGAGTTAAATAAGATACCTGACCCTCAGGCCAATACTTCAGTACGCACAAACCTCTTTCACTTAGCCTCTGAATGCAACTGCCTACCTCTGAGCTAAGCCCTAGGGTAGTGAGTACAAGCACTTAAGCCCTTTTAGATCCATTTATCACATTGCTACAGTCTTGTAGGTCTCATGGATATGAGTCTCTAGCTCCATCATATCTCTGTTGGTTTTTAAAGCTGGATGTTTTGGGGTTCACCACTTAGGTGCACATCTTAAAAGTTTGGGTGCCCAATGTGGTGTTCAAATCATTTGCCACTCAGGGAGAAGCTCCAGGTTTTGAGTCCCATGCCAGTTATGGGTCACCATGTTTGCACATATGTGAGGGGTGACTTTTACGGCAAGATTGTATCCCAGTCTCTTCTACCCACTTTTATGTGGTTTCTTTCTTGCTTGCTTGATGTATAGTCATTACTTAGTCAGCCTTTAGGTTTTTTCCCAGAGGAAATTGTCCCATATGTAGCTACAGACTCATTGTGTCCATGTGAGAGGATAAGTTCAGAATCTTCCTGTATAGCTATCTTGAACCAGAATCTGACCTCTCGGCTTTCAAATACAAATAACACTCGGGTCAAGCCAATGGCCCTCTGTTACCAGGGGGATTAGAATTCCTACGCAAAAGTTAAAATTTAGTAGAGAGGTGAAAAATTAAACTCTTTGGCTTTCTAAGTATCATTTCAGAGATGACTGTTCTCCACACAATTACAGGCACCAAGGCGAGGGAAAAGTAGATAATACCCTCTGATTTGGAGCCTAAAGCCACCATCATTAAGACCCTTGCTTAAGTTTGACAATGACAGGATCCCTTAAAGCTTCTACAAATCTGTTTTTATGGTACCCATAAATGAATGTGTTATTGGTATTAACCTATTGTCTATGTGCATCTCTGCTAGCTTTTGCCCTCATGCCCTGATAGGAATTGCTACAGTTAGCGTCATTTAGTGGGACATATGGAAAACCACAAATTTATGTGACTCAGGTTATAGATAATGGTGTAGAAATTTGATCAGGCCACTATCAAGCCTCAGACTGGTATATAAAATAAGGCTTCTTGTGGGGTAGAAACATTTGAATAAAAATTAGTTCTGCTTCTAATAAACTTTGTGTTACCCATACAGATGCTCACTAGAAAGGCCTCTAATAATGGTGAGGGAAAGCATAATCAACTAGCAGACTATACTTGTTAGCTAAATCCTGAGAATGAAGTGTCTTCTACCCTAAAGCAGGTAGATTTACGATAGCTTGCCTCCTGGATGCCACTGCCATTTGAAAATGCTGAAACAGCACAGAAAAGCTGTTGCACCTGCCAAAGCCTAGCCAACACTAAAAGCATTGCCTAAGGACAGATTCTCCAAGCCATGGGCCAGGACATCCTTAGCAGGTTAATCACATTGAGCCTCTGGTCACATCTGGAGAGGTTCACTGGATCCTCCTGACTGCTGCAGAGACTTTCTCTGGGGTTTGGCCTAGCCATTTATAGATATTTCACTGACTTGGCCACATTATCCTAGACCTACAAAACCACATTAGTTTCCTGTTCAGGTTTCCTGAACACTATCCATCTAATAATGGCTTCAGATTTGTGACCCAAGTACACATCAGTGGACCCAATCATGGGGTATGTAAAGCAATCTCATGCTTCATATCACCCACAAACCACCGACTTAATTAGAAAATTTAAAGGATAGGCTCAAGCAGCTGACAAGATGGAACAAATAATGCCAGCTTGGATTACACATCTCAAGTGAGTAGTCTAGGCCATCAACACACCAATTCTGCCCCTTCCCCAAAGGCCCTTATGCCATATGTCTGATCATGCTATCTACCATCTTCCTTCAGTTATGTATCCTTCTTTTATAGCATTGACACTTTGATCTATGTAGTAGACATTGCAAGGGCCTTCCATATCGTCTTACATTTTTCTGAAGAACCAAATAGGTGGGAAATCAAGATAGCATTTGAACATTTACTGGTTTACTATAAATGATGCAACTCAGGAATAGTGAAGTAGAAGAAATGCATAAGCTAACATATGGAGTAGTTTAATGGAGCTTCTATGCCCTTCCCAGTATTTTGATGCTGGGAAACCTAGAGGCTTCCCATATTCTGTCATTTAGGGATTTTTCATGGAGACATAAGAGAAGTGGATTTGATCCCTGAGTCGAGAAGATCACCTGGAAGAGGGCATGACAACCTACTCCAGTATTCTTGTCTGGAGAATCCCATGGACAGAGGAACCTGGCAGGTTACAGTCCATAGGATTGCAAAGAGTAGGACATGACTGAGGTGACTTGGCACGCATGCACACATGGAGATTTAATTATGTGGACACCATTGATAAAGTCATTGGCCATTGGTGATTAAAATCAATCTCCAACCCCTCTCCCCTCCCTAGAGATTAGTACATGAGCCTGAAAGTTCCAAACCTCTAATAATGGTTTGGTGTTTCTGGTGACCAGCCCCAATCCTGAAGCTATCTAGGGTCTAGCCAAGAGTCATCTCATTAGCATAAACTCAGGTGTGGTTTAAAGTGGCTTGCTATGAATAACAAAAGAAGTTTCTATCACCACTATGACTCAGAAAATTCCTAGGGCTTTAGGAGTTCTGTGTCAGAAACTGGGGATATGCTTCCCATTTTTACCATATTTGTGTAAATTGCTTGCCCCTTCAGGACTTGCTCAAGGCAAATCTTCCACTTCCCAGCTATACCACTATCATTTGTTGATAAAATGCTATTGTTCACCTCCAACTTTATGGTTTAATGGGTTAAGCAACACTCAATTCATCAGGGTTATTTCCGATTACATGAGTGTTTGGTGACCCATGGTCAAGCATCAGTTTGTTCTAGAGTTCAAGATCAGAAAAGAAGTTGCTGTTAAAAGGATAGTGAAGAAGGGAAATCTCAGGAGCCAAGACTTCAAGCACTGTACCCAATTGCTTACTTTCCCTGAAATGAAACATGAAAAGAAATATACATCTACCCTAATTAATGGACAATGGTTAATGTTTTGCCTGGGAACATGGTAAGGACATGAATGCAAAACAGGTAATAAGGAGGTCTGAGGAAGGGGTATGTATGTAACTCTCTGCAAAGGATCATGGAGCATGATGATATTTCTGTCCCATATGAATCCTTACCAAAGAGCAATATTAGCAGAATGTAAATTTAATAATTAGGAGGATAAGATGATGCAAACTGTGGATGTCAATCAGTCACTTTTCCCAGATATTCCTGTCCTTGCCAGATGAGATCATGAAGAAAGTGGCTATATCAAATAATATAAAGTTTATGCATGGGCTCAGAAACATGGACCTCTATTCAAGTTCAATGTGACCACAAGTACAGCAGATACCAACACTGAGATTCAAATAAGGCGTTGCACCTCAGGTTAACTAGCAAGTTATTTGGTTTTACCTTGTTTACATTGGACCACATACATTATAGAAAGGGTATTGTTTTGTCCTCACAGGAATAGACATTGACTTTATGTGGCTTTGTCTTCCTTGTCCACAGTGCTTTTGCCAAAACTATCATCTGTGGACATAGACTGCCATAGCTACCATCATGATATCCTACATAACATCGATTCAGTTCAGTTCAGTTCAGTCATGTCTGATTTTTTGTTTCTGACCAAAAAACTAATTTCAAACCAAACTAAATATGGTGATAGGCTGATACTCATGAAACTCAGTGGTCTTAACCATATTTCTCATCAGTTTGAAATAGCTGGTCTAATAGCAAGTGAAAAGGCCTTTTGATGACTCAGTTTCAGAACCAGCTAGATGACAACACTTTGTAGAGTAGGACAGTGTCCTTTGTGATATGGTATATGCTCTGAATCAGCATCCAAAATGTGATGCAGTTTCTCCCATAGTCTGGATTCACAGGTTGGGGAATCAAGGAGTGAAAATGAGTGTGAATCCTCTCATTACTCCCCTACTAATTCACTGGCATAATTCTTGCATCTTGTCCCTATGAACTAGGCTCTCCTGGTTCAAATGAATGAACACTTCCACTGAGGGGATACAACAATGGTTCCACTGAACTTGTAGTTGAGATTGCCATCTGGCTACCTTGGTGCCACTGAATGAATAGGAGAAAAGAAGGGTTTGAGCACTGGTTGAGGTGGTAGATCCTGACCATCAAGAGGAAATGGCATTGCTACACAAAATGGGGATTTGTAATGCAGGAGTTTCCTGGGGATGCCTCTCAGTACTGCTATACCTGAGCAGGGCCCTATGGGGCCTTCCTAGGAAGACATCCCCAGGTCCTTTGCTAATCTCTTATCTGTAGAGAAGGCCTCCTATGCCTTCCCTGAGTTCCAGTCAAGCAAGACAAAATAATAGTACTTCAACCATTAAATGAAGTGAAGGACATTTAGTTCCTCTTCAAGGGCTATAGATAATATTCTGAGCCAAGTCCTTTGAGCTGTTTTACAGATACTGAAACCCCATCACAACCAGGTGGAAGAAGTTAACTGCCACTGCCCACAAGCACATAGACCTCAGAATGGTTGGAATCAGAAGATTGATGATGTGCACTCCCAATTATCTCAGTAGAGATCAATCAGAAGAATGCCCACAAGCTGATCACATACCCAACAACCCACCACCCCACTCCTTCACCCTGTCTTTAAAAACCTTTCCTTGAAAGCCATTGGGGATTTTGTACCTTTTGAGCACTAGCTACCTGGACTCCTTATTTGGTGCTCAGCAATAAATGCTGCACTGTCCTTCACCACAACCTGGTGTCAGTAAATTGGCTTTATTGCATACAGGCAAGCAGATTCAAGTGTGGTTCAGTAACATTCCTATGTCCTGTGAACAAAATCAATGGAAAACTATAACAGTCTATACAAACAGAACTGCTAATAGTCCAGACCCTCTAGAAAGGAAAAATTAGGTCATTCCACCAGGCAAGGAAATCAACCCAGCTAAGGGACTTGCTTACAGCAATGAGAATATGAAATGGGTAGTAGAAGAAGATTGGTGAAAACACCAGTTATGACCACCAGAGTTTTCCAGTTTCCCAGAAAACTCCAGGGCTGTAATAGTCATGAGTATTTTTGCTTATTTTGATACCAATATATCTGTCTTTTATTAGCTATTTTTCTTCCACCTTCCTTTTCCCTTATTCTTTCCTATTTATTAATATATATCATGTGCTAATAATGGTTAATTTTTATTTCAGTGTACAAGTTACCAGACTTCAAAGTGGTCTGAGAAGAAAAATGAGCATCTCACCCAAGATGGATGAAGGGAATTGTAGCTTCTTTTATGAAGGGAGTTAGCATGTTCTGATTTTTTACATGGGAGAGTTGCATCATGATAGGCTGAAGCATGGCTTTGCTCTTTTCTTTAGTTGAAGTGTGTACGGATGCCAAGTTGACAAGGGCTGGACTGTGAAAGCACTAAAATGTGTCAACTTGGCCAAGCCAAACTGCATTTCCCATAATTATTTACTTTGCATGTTGCAAGTTAGGGTTGATCACCATAAAACGAAAATCTGAGATGAAACAGTAGCCATGTTTTACTCTTGGAAGAATGATGTAGTCAGGCACCATGTTGTAGATCACACACTGCTGCTTCCCCTTGTTGACAATGGCAGTGGCCAGGCTCACAGCTCGAGCATTCAGGGTCATATTCCTCTAGCTTCTCTAATTTCTGGGCCAAGTTCAAGAGGGACTTTATAACAAGAGTTACATCTCTCCAGCAAATTTTTAGGGTTGATAATAGACAAATCCTGACATAGGGTCCAATGAAAGAAAGGAAGATGCAGGTTCCATTTTTTGTGTGTGTTTCAATTTTTCCCTATATTTCTTGAGTTCATATTCATTCTTCCTTCCTGGCCTTGTGTCCTGTGAGTTGAGAATCAGCACCAGATGTAACAATAATGGCTGAATCAAAATTGTTTTACCAGTTTTTACAATAGTGTGAGTCAAATTCCATTGTATTTCTCTTCTTCCTGAGAGAAAAAGTCAAGGACACTCTGAGAGGACAAGAGCATTTTGAAGGGGCAAAGTGAAAACTGTCCTTTCAAGTCAGGTGTCTGATGCCTTTCTTTTGGTGTATACCTTATGTCCTTCCTCTTCCTTTCTTGAGAAAAGCCCACCCAATGTGTCCTCTTCGGACGCTTTCAGCTACATAGTTTGTTCAGTTCCGTTCAGTTCAGTCGCTCAGTCATGTCTGACTCTTTGCAACCCCATGGACTGCAGCACCCCAGGCTTCCCTGTCCATCACTGACTCCCTGAACTTACTCTAACTCAGGTCCATCGAGTCAGTGATGTCATCCAACCATCGCATCCTCTGTCATCCCCTTCTCCTCTCGCCTTCAATCTTTCCCAGCATCAGGGTCTTTTTGAATGAGTTAGTTCTTCACATCAGGTGGCCAAAGTATTGGAGTTTCAGCTTCAGCATCAGTCCTTCCAATGAATATTCAGGACTGATTTCCTTTAGGATGTACTGGTTGGATCTCCTTTCAGTCCAAGGGACTGTCAAGAGTCTTCTCCAACAGCAGAGTTCAAAAGCATCGTTTCCTCAGGGCTCAGCTTTTATTTATTTTTTTTTCATTTATTTTTATTAGTCAGCTTTCTTTATAGTCCAACTCTCACACCCATACATAACTACTGGAAAAACCATAGCTTTGACTAGATGGACCTTTGTCAGCAAAGTAATGTCTCTGCTTTTTAATATGCTGTCTAGGTTGGTCATAGCTTTTCTTCCAAGGATCAAGCATCTTAATTTCATGGCTTGAGTCACCATCTGCAGTGATTTTGGAGACCCCCAAAATAGTATCTCACTGTTTCCATTGTTTCCCCATCTATTTGCCATGAAGTGATGAGACCAGATGCCATGATCTTCGTTTTTGAAGGCTGAGTTTTAAGCCAGGTTTTCACTCTCCTCTTTCACTTTCATCATGAGGCTCTTTAGTTCTTCTTCACTTTCTGCCACAAGGGTGATGCCATCTGTGTTTCTGATGTTATTGATATCTCTCCCTGCAATCTTGAAGCTTGTGCTTCATCCAGCCTGGCATTTTGCATGATGTATTCTGCATAGAAGTTAAATAAGCAGGGAGAGATGCTTATCATTACATGTATATGTAATGATATATATATATAATATATAATGTAATATATATATTGCATATATATAATATATGTATATATACAGCCTTGTCATACTCTTTTCCCAATTTGGAACCAGTCCTCTGTTCCATGTCTGGTTCTAACTGTTCCTTCCTGACCTGCATACATCGCTTCTCGGCCTTTTGGCTAAGATCAAGTGTAGTACCTGACCTGCATACATATTTGTCAGGGGGCAAATGGTATTCCCATCTCTTGAAGAATTTTTCCACAGTTTGCTGTGATCCACACAGTCAAAGGCTTTGGCATAGTCAATAAAGCAGAAGTAGGTGTTTTTCTGGACCCCTCTTGCTTTTTCGATGATACAACAGCTGTTGGCAATTTGATCTCTGGTTCCTCTGGCTTTTCTAAAACCAGCTTGAACATCTGGAAGTTCACAGTTCATGTACTGTTGAAACCTGGCTTGGAGAATTTTGAGCATTACGTTGCTAGCATGTGAGATGAGTACAATCGTGCGGTAGTTTGAACATTCTTTGGCATTGCCTTTCTTTGGAATTGGACTGAAAACTGGCCTTTTCCAGTCCTGTGGCCACTGCTGAGTTTTCCCAATTTGCTGGCATGTTGAGTACAGCAATTTCACAGCATCATCTTTCAGGATTTGAAATAGCTCAACTGGAATTCCATCACCTCCACTAGCTTTGTTCATAGTGATGCTTCCTAAGGCCCACTTGACTTCACATTCCAGGATGTCTGGCTGTAAGTGAGTGATCACACCATCGTGGTTATCTGGGTCATGAAGATCTTTTTTGTATAGTTCTTCTGTGTATTCTTGCCACCTATTCTTAATATTGTCTGTTTCTGTTAGGTCCATACCATTTCTGTCCTTCATTGTGCCCATCTTTGCATGAAATGTTCCCTTGGTATCTCTAATTTTCTTGAAGAGATCTCTAGTCTTTACCACTCTATTGCTTTCCTCTATTTCTTCGCATTGATCACTGAGGAAGTCTTTCTTATCTCTCCTTGCTATTTTTTGGAGCTCAACATTCAAATGGGTATATCTTTCCTTTTGTTTAGCTTCTCTTCTTTTCTCAACTCTTTCTAAGGCCTCCTCAGACAACCAGTTTGCCTTTTTGCCTTTCTTTTTCTTGGGGATAGTGTTGATCACTGCCTGTGTACAATGTCATAAACCTCCATCCATAGTTCTTCAGGCACTCTATCAGATCTAATCCCTTGAATCTATTTGTCACTTCCATGGTTTAATCATTAGGGATTTGATTTAGGTCATACCTGAATGGCCTAGTGGTTTCCTCTACTTTCTTCAATTTAAGTCTGAATTTTACAATAAGGGGTTCATGATCTGAGCCACAATCAGCTCCTGGGTTTGTTTTTTTTTTTTTTTTTTCTTCCCTGACTGTATAGAGCTTCTTGGTCTTTGGTTGCAAAGAATATAATCAATCTAATTTCAGTATGGACCATCTGGTGATATCCATGTGTAGAGTCTTCTCTTGTGTTGTTTGAAGAGGGTGTTTGCTATGACCAGTGTGTTCTCTTGGCAAAACTCTGTTAGCCTTTGCCCTGCTTCATTTTGTACTCCAAGGGTAAATTTGCCTGTTACTCCAGGTATCTCTTGACTTTCTTCTTTTGCATTCCAGTCCCCTATGATGAAAAGGCCATCTTTTGGGGGCAAGTTACTACATAGATGGCAGTAAATGTGTTACATGTAATGATAGTTTAGTTATAGATCCACTTCACATTTGGCCTTTTCTCCCAGAAAAGACTTTGAGCTTCTCATTTTGGGGGATTGTGGCACTTATTTCTCAGTCCCTGTCAATGCTTCTGGTCAAAGGTGGAGGAATAGTGGTGGAGACAGCTTAGTCTGGTCTTCCGATTCCCTTACTTGGGGCCATTGACCTTCTCTGTGGCTAATTAACTTTCAGATGTCATGTTGCCCCCCAAGCTGGATAGAAAAGAAGTAATCTCTTCTTTTAATGCCAATTAGACATCAGGAAACCTTGGGTGGAGACTTGACTCTGCCACTAATTTTCATGACCTTTGGCAAGCCAATTAGGTGCTCTGGGACATTGATTTTCTCTGTGTCTGGTTAGTTACCTTGCTACATTCCCTTCAAATTTAAATCAACTTTTTTTGACAATGCCATGCTCCCTTCTTGAGGTGAGACCAGAGACAAAATTAACTACCATATGATCCAGTTATCCCTCTTCTGAGTATTCATACAAAAAAATATGAAAACACTAATTTGAAAAGATATATGTAGCCCTTTGTTCATGGCAACATTATTTACAATAGCAAAGATATGGAAACAACCTTAGTGGTGACAATCAATAGATGAATGGATAAAGAAGATGCAGTGTGTGTGTGTGTGTGTGTGTGTGTGTGTGTGTGTGTGTATACTGTGTGTGTGTGTATGTGTGTATATATATATATATATATATATATATATATATATATATATATATATACTAGCCATTAAAAAGAGAAAGACATGTGTCATACAGTTTCACTCATTACTGGATTTTAAAAACCAAACAAACAAACATAATAAATAAAGAAACAAACCAAAAGCAAACACCTAGATACAGAGAGCAGACTAGTGGTCACCAGAGGGTAACCACTGAGGGGGAGGAGAAAATGGGTAAAGAGGATCAACTACACTGTTACCAAAACTCAGGTTTGCTGCTCACTTCTCGAAAGCCAATACTCAAGAGGTAAGGTTGGTGGAAAGGAAGTTTGCTTTATTCCAGTCTGCAGCTGGGGGAGAAGGCAGACTCATGTCCAAAGGCCACCTCCCCCCTGACAATCTGTAGGCAGTAGCTTTTAAGAGGGAGTTTCAAGGTGTATAGTGAGAGGGAGGGGGACATGTAGAAATAGCCCAGTCGGCTCTGACAGTCATCTTGAAATTGATCATGCAGTGGTCTATCAATATAATCTTGGTTGTTCTAAGTACAGTTAATCTTCAGTTCCAGAGTTGGTTTGTCCCATTTTCTTGAGGCCAGTTCTCAGAATTGTGGCAGCTTATGTCATGGCTACAGTCTGGACATCATGCAGTTAACTCCTTTCACCTGGTGGGGGATTCAGTATCTACAAAACAGTTCAAAGGAGATGTCTCAGGATATTATCTATAGATTTTGAAGAGGAATAAAGGTCCTTGACTTTGTTTATTGACTATTATTACTCAGTCTGGCTTGACTGCTTTCCTTTACTTCCACGTTTTCTCACTTCTCTGATTAAATTTATTCTTTGACTAAAGGATTTCTATAGACAAAAAGCAGGCAGAGGACATGGGTGTGTGTGTGCGCACGTGTGTACGGTGAGGGGGCGGTGGGGAGTGTGGGGAGTTCTGGCCTGGGAAGGCCTGATTGGCTCCTGCTCTGTTTCAATATGGTGATAAATGGAAGGTAAATTTTTGGTGCTGAGCATGTTACTGTGTATTCAGAAGTGGAAATTCCATGTCATACACTTTAAACTTATATAATGTTATGAACTAATATTACTTCAACAAAAAAAATACATTAGTTTTTTTTTAATTCATTGAAATTTGGTTGAAATAATGAAAGGGATTTATCAGTATTATTTTTCTGGTATGTGATATTTCATATTCATTTCCTATGGCTCTCTATTTTTCAGTCACAAAATGCTTTAATTTTCAGAATAAATACAAAAAAGTGACCTATCTTTTTAAAAATTTGCTTTTTACACATGGTTTCTTGGTTTAGTGGGTCTGAATGCAGCAGAAAGCCTTAGTTTACTCAGATCATCCTAGGAAGCTTGCCCTTTTAAAGTCTTTTATGGTTGCCTTAAATAAGCATTTTCTTTTCTGTATTCATTCTTTAGAGGCTTGGTGTGTTTTTGGCAGCATTTATTAAACTTCCAGCTCCTGTTTCTAACATTTCTGCAATCCTTTGTCCTGACTGATGCCATTTTAACTTTATATGTTCTTTATTATTAAGGAATTTTAATAATGTTAGGAAGTCTAAAATCTTTTCTCTCTCTCTCTTCTTGGAAGTTATTGCCACTGCTGAGATCTGAGCTATACAGTTTTTAATGACTCTGTCCCTACTGACATGAGCTGGCCTTTGATGAAATGGGGAGAGGGGATTACAGTTCTTGTGCTACAGAGTGCAGTCATATTGGAATACTACAGTTTTGCTGACAATTATGAAATTAACAGGACTTGTGGACTTGTGTGGGCCTAAAGGCCAAACAAGGGCTTTAACGTCTCAAAGACAAAGGAGATTCCGAGTAACCCAGAACCTAGGGACCTTGATCACTCACTGGACACCAGGTATGTCAATCCTCACTTCTCAGCAAATGAGCTTAGGGCTCGCTGATGACGAAAGCACTCCTTTGTTGACCCTTCAAGGTTCAGCTCCCATCACCCGCCCCTCTGATTCTTTCATAACTTGTCCGCCGCCACCTTGGCCCCAGTCTCTGTGAGCTCTACCTGTCGCGGAGCCCCCTCAGGCACCTTTTTATACTTCTGTTACCTGCTCAACCGACTTCTCTGTCACCTCACCACCTCCCTGTAGCCCCTGCTGCCAACGGCGTCCAGTCAGTGGCAGTCACGGTTGGTGGCCGCCATCTTCACCACAGTCCTTTCTGCACTTGATCACAATTTGGGTCCAAGCAGGGACAAGTGGGTTCTTCCCGCCATGTCAACCACGCAGGAGCAAGACCCAGCTCATAGTAGCCAGAATGTAGTTGATGGTGGAGAGGACCGTGATCCTGGACTCATTGGCATCCCTGTGATTCCCCTTGCCGAAGGGCCAGATGGGGTCGCAGAGACTGCTGCCTTTCTGGCTTCACAGGCAGTCGCCAGAGCTGTTCTGGAGGAGGGTGCTAGGCAGCAGGCCACTCAGCCCACAATCCAGGAGAACAGGCACATCCCCTCAGCAGAGCAAGAGGAGGACCTGGAGGAGGGTGAAGAGGAGGAGGAGGAAGAGGAAGAGGAGCTGGACTATGACGGCATGGAGAAAGATGAATACGAGGAGAAAGACCATGATGATGAGGTACAGGAGGAGGGCACAGAAAGCATCGTAGGGGCCCATGAGTTACCCGTGGCAGGGTTTTGATCCCTGTTCCAGGATCTGGTTCATTCCCTTCTATGCAGTATCATTATAATAACCACGTCTTGGTTCACTCTCATTCAGACCGCATAATGGTCAAGTGTGGCTCTCAAGAGCTTGAGGATCCGGGAGAGGGACCCATACCTCAGTAGGGCAAGGGTCCGGCAGAGGGAGCAGAGAACTAGGGTGGGAGGGGTAAGTAAGTACCTGATAGAGGGAACTGCCCCCTAAATGCCCGAGGAACTTGCAGATGGGACAGCATGCTAGAAGGTAGAGGAACCTGAGAAGCCCAAGGCCCAGGAGGGCAATTCCCTGACTTATGCAGATGTACTGTGTGCACTGGAGGGGCCTATGAACCGAGGAGACTGAAACCCGCAGGAGGCAGTCCATTCCTGAGGCCCTTGTGGCCCCTGTTGGGGCATCGGGCTCAAAGGCAGGCCACACTCAGCACTGGCCTCTAGCGGTTAAGCAGAGGGTCAAAGCTCTCAAAAACCTCCAGGCACAATTTGCACAAGTGGAATCCCAATTATATGAAGACCTTTATGGTTTCGACCAAAAGTCTTCTACCAACCTCTGTTTGATAAGAGAGCTGACATCATCAATGCAATTCATGAGCCCACAGAAGGTGAATGTCAGTGGCAAGTACCTGTTCCAGAAGGAGCTTGGGAGGAGATGGAAAGAGAGCCTGAAAGGAAGGGGCAAACAAAAGCCATCCCTTGCTTTTGGTTGATGGCCTTTAAAGATTTTCCGCAGCATGACCCAGGGAAATGATGAACTTGTACCAGAACACCTGAAAGATGTAAAAGTAAAGTTCTCAGGGGTCTGGAAACCAATGAGCTTCACCCTAAGAATTCCTCTTTAAGTCAAACGAATACTTTTTCAACAAAGTTCTGATGAACACATACCAAATGCGGTCAGACCCAGATGATTCTGATCCCTTCTTCTCCAAAGGGCCAGAAATAATCAGCAGCACAGGGTGTGAGATCTACTGGAAAGATGGTGAAGACCTCACCATGAAAACCCTGAAGCTGCAGAAATGTGAGGGCCCTGGAGGTGTCACACCAACCACTAGGAAGGTGCCTAGTTAGTTTTTCTTCACCTACTTCTCTCCTCCTGAGAGTAGAATGCTTGATGTGATTGTATCACTACTGATTGTAAATTGGGTTCTTTTTTCCACGAAATCTGGTCCCAAAGTCCATATTATTCTTCATGAAAGAAGCTAGTAATTATCAATATGAAAACTCTAATGAAGAGGTTGAAGGCAGGGAGGGAAAAAAGATGAAAATGAAGAACCAGAAAAAGAACCTGGAAAGGATCCAAATCCAATAGAGTGCAGCCTGGGAGAGTCCAGGTTGAGTGTGATCCAACCATTTCTGCCATACACATGTTATATTCTTAAATTTTCTTATCAAGAAACAATAATAAATTGTTTAAAAATTATTTTTATAAATCAGTTTTAGGGTTAATAATTTGAATATTCACTAGGTAGTATAGAATGCAGCATATTTTGAATTATACATCTTTCATAGGTACACATTCTTTGAGCTGTAATGATAAGACTTAACATAGCTGAGGAATTTATCAGACCTGGTAACTGAGACTGTATTTTTTAGAACACAGTTGCCAGAACTAAGTAGCAAAAGTGACCGGAATATGCATTAGAGATGGGACTTTGTCATTTGGTGGCCACTAAGTACTTTCTCTTATACTAACAAGGACACAATGCCTTTGATAATGTGAGTACCTAAAAATTGCAAAAAGATAAGAATTTCAAGTAAGATCTCGTTTAATGACTTATACCTAAGTGTTTATTTAAACTTTTGTATTTCATGTGTCAGGCAAAAGAACATTAGTTATATTAAGATTTTGCTTATCATTGAATTATTAATTTAACTTACATCTCTTCTATCATTTTTCTTCCTTCTTTTTTTTTCTTTCTCCTTTTATAGATATGGACTATGAGGGTCTGGGAGATTAAGAGATTATGGTTTATGGAAAGAGCACACTATTCTAAGGTGGAATGACATATTTATATCTGTGACTGATGTCCTCCTTTCCCCCACCTCACCAGCCAAAAAAAATTTTTTTAGCATTTGACAAGTCAAAGATGAGATTGGTGTGATCAGTTGAATGAACACATGTTCAGTTGATGGACAAACACCCTGATACCCAAGGGTGTGGTTTACAAGAGGAAAGTTGTGTTTTCTCTTGTTGAGACAACAAATATATACAGGATTGACTATTATTAGATTTATAAAGTCACTGGTGCATTTTAATTGTGTTCAATTGTTCTTTTATTTCTTCCTACAGTTTGAAGGCATAGAAAGACTTGGATGAAAGAGAAACAGTGGATTTATTCATCACAGATTTGAGATTTTCTGATTTTTAGTAGTCCATGGGAAATTTATCAAGGCTGATTGGTTCCAAAATTCTTCACCCAAAGAGTAACATCGCTGATATCTAATTTTTCTGTTTTCTCTGATATGTCTGACAGAATTTGTTCAAGTTGAAAGTAAAAGGCTTTTTAAAAATGAATAAGCTTCAAGATTTTTTATATAAATAACCCTGATTCAAATCTATCTTTGTATCTTTCTATTCTGGCAACCGTGTTTTAAGTTCTTTTATTGTGTCCTCTAAGAAATGGGCTTTCTAGATGGCACTAGTGGTAAAGAACCCGCCTACCAATGCAGGAGACAGGAGAGACACGGGTTCAATTTCTGAGTCAGGAACATTCATGGAGAAGGAAATGGCAACCCACTCCAGTATTCTTGCCTGGAAAATTCCACAGAGGAGACTGGCGGGCTACAGTCCATGGAGAAGCAAAGAGTTGAGCATGACTGAGCTCACACACACACACACACATGGCCAATTGAAACATCAAGTTAAAAACAACTTATGTAAAGAGAGATACAGGTCCAGGCCCTACTGTATTTTATTGAAAGAACCTGATAAATGACTTAGCTTATCTTAAGACCAGATAGTACTGGGCTGTTAGTGGGCTGATGTAGTATAGTAGCATCAGCATCATTTGGGAACTTGTTAGAAATACAAATTCTCTGGCCCCATTCCAGACATATTGAATTGGAAATTTGAAGGTAGTCCAGCAACCAGAGTTTTACAAGCCCTTTAGGTGATTCTGAAGCACACTAAAGTTTGAAAAACACTGGTTTAGGCTTTATCTATGTTATGACCAGTCTTACTTCACTGACTTGAGACTGTTTCAAGTAAATTGAATAGGACGATAAAGGATGAACTGGGAAAGAGACTAGAATTCTCAGGGCTGCAGACCCAAGGAAAGATCAGGTTCAAAGACTGGGTAGTAGCAGTGAAAAAAATGGATAAGGGAAAATTCCAGTCTCAGAAGTATACAAATGTTAAGATGCCTTGTATTCAAGATCTAGAGACATTCAAAACAATCACCATAAATTGATCATGGGTGAATATACATATGGGCTTCCCTTGTGGCTGAGGTGGTAAAGAATCTGCCTGCAATGCAGGAGAGATCCAAGTTCGATCCCTGGGTGGGCAAGATCACCTGGAAAAGGGAATGGCCACCAACTCCAGTATTCTTGCCTGGAGAATCCCATGGACAGAGGAGCCTGGTGGGCTACAGTCCATGAGGTCTCAAAGAGTCAGACATAACTGAGCGACTCACACACACACACAAACATACATGTAATCAAAGAATGCATAAGAATTATGCACACATATGTAGCAGACAATAAGTCATGAGAATTATAAACAACTTATTTAGGATAGTGGCTACATCTAGTGGAGAGTGAATAAAGTTTAATTGGGGGGGGCAACATGGTGGGCTTCAACTCTGCAAACAGCCGAGAATCCCATGTGTGTGGTTAAGTGTATGTGCGTACTCAGGACATTTGCCTCTCAACCTCAAACCATGCTCCGTGTATCAGGGGCCCTGAATTTGCTCCTCATGTAGACCTAAGTCCTAAGCCCCAAGAGGCCTACATAGTCCTCTTCAGAGGGCCTGTGCTTCTGAGACTTCAGATCCCGGCCAAAATATATACCCCCAGGACTGAGAGGTAGCTTAGAAATAAGGGCTATAGGCAGGGAACAGAGGACAAGCTAGTTACATTATCTACAAATAGGCAAGTGAAGCCTCTTGAGGTGAGGAAGGGCACTCAGTGAGTGTAGAGAAGGGGTAGAGGAGAGACTGGGGCCTGGGAAGAGGATCATGGGTCTAGGGTGGTGGATTCATTCTTCCCACATCACTGGCAAAGAACTTAGAGGAGTCCAAGTATGGTGGACAGACTAAAAGCTGGCCCCCAATAATCCCCACCTTCTGGTGTTCACACTCTTGTGTAATCCCTTGTCCTGGACTTTGACAGGACTAATGACTTCCTTCTAACCAATGGAATATAGAAAGGTGAAGATATACATGACTATAGATGAGAGATCTTTTGTGTGGCAATTTGTTATGTAACAATAGAAAGTTAATACACTGGATTTAGCACAGGGCAGCCCTGGAGACAGGTATCTAGATGTGTGATCTTGAGTATCACCAAACCATTCCTGATATATGCCTGTTACTGACAGATTTGTGTTTTTTTTAATTTTTAGTTGGAGTATAGTTGATTCACAATGTAGTGTTAGTCTCTGCTGTTCAGCAAAGTGAATCAGATATGCATATACATGTATCCACATTTTTTTTAGATTCTTTTCTTGTATAGGTCATTACAGAATATTGAGTAGAGTACCCTATGCTGTACAGTAGGTTCTTATTAATTATATTTTATAACTAGTGGAGTTGTGTGTATATGTCAACCTCAATCTCCCATTTATCCCTCCCCCACTTCCTGGTAACCTTCCTGATTGTTTTCTATGTCTACACCTCTATTTCTGACAAGTTTGTTTTTAAATTTCTTCAATCAATTATACAAGGAAAAACATCAAAATAGACCAACTATTCAAATGCAAATGTAACCATTCAGGTTAATGTGAAGATACTTTATTTAACACTCTATTAGTTGATTTAAACCTTTTACATATTTTACATGCCTTTCACATGTGGCATATGTATGTGTGTGTGTTTGTGTGTGTGTGTGTGTGTATGTGTACTCAGTTGCTTAGTCATGTCTGGCTCTTTGTGGTCCCATGAACTGTAGCCCGCCAGGCTCCTCTGTTCTTGGGATATCCCAGACAAGAATACTGGAGTGGGTTGCCACTTCCTTCTCCAGGGGATCTTTCTGACCCAGGGATTGAACCCACATCTCCTGCAAGGTAGGCAGATTCTTTACCACTATGCCGCCTTGGAAGCCCCCATAGAATATAGACCCCCCAACTAAACTCTTGACCTAAGCCTAACATATTTCATATGTTGCAGGTGGTCCAGTTTAAATATTTGATCTGTTACCCATTCGCCATCCTCACTCCCTGTCATGCTTTGTTACCTAGGCACAGTAACAGTGTTGACCTTGCTTTGGAAATAGTCTCTGCAGCTGGATAGTCCATCATTCACAGTGCTGGATGGATCTATGGATCTGGTCCCTGGGCAAGGCTAAAGTATAACCACCAACCATCTTGCCCACCCCCATTCCCACACCCAACCACATACACCATGTCTCCCATTCATATCTCACTTTCTTCAAACATATTCCATGCACAAATCCTCTTAGTCAGAACCAAATAGTCACCTTGAGGCTACAGTCATCAGCTTGTTCATACATACCTATATGGAGTCCATTTAGGATCATACAGAACAATCCTTCTTAAGAATATTTTGCTTCTCTGACAACCTTCCATTCTGACCTGTCAATATCCTATTTGATTTCTCTCTGTTACTGATAGATTGCAATAAGCTACAAAATAGCTGAGAGTCTTCACTCCCTGAATATTTTCTATTTTTGTAGTGTAGTTTTTCACAGAGCAAAATACCAAGAAAGCTACAAAGAGCCTGGAAACTTGTCAAAATGTGCCTCTGTGAATTTAGAAATTCTTAACCTCTTCTTTCTGCAAAAGTTATACTATTCATTTTGCAAAATAAAATATTAATGCAGGAATTGTCAGAGTGAGAATAACTTTATCTTGGTCCCCTCTGAGAAAAAAAACAAAGGGGTAAGAGGAATAGCAGCTAGCATGTTACAATTATCTTGGGGAAGGGTGTCAACCCAAATAAACTATTTGTTATGGACATTTGAAGAAAATATAAGCAAACTGCCAGTTTGGGCTTCCCTGATAGTGCAGTTGGTAAAGAATCTGCCTGCAATGCAGGAGACCCGGGTTCGATTCCTGGGTCAGGAAGATCCGCTGGAGAAGGGATAGGCTACCCACTCCAGTATTCTTGGGCTTCCCTTGTGGCTCAGTTGGTAAAGAGTCTGCCTGCAATGTGGAAGACCTGGGTTCAATCCCTGAGTTGGGAAGATCCCCTGGAGAAGAGAAAGTCTACCCACTCTAATATTCTGGCCTGGAGAATTCCATGGACTATACAGTTGCAAAGTCAGACATGACTGGGAGACTTTCACTTTCACTTTCATCACTTATAAAAGAATGAAAAGTGTTCCACACAGCATCCTGACATGCCACAGTCACAGCAAATTCCACTAGATCTGCTTGACTGTACTGACCAAGTGGAAGAGCACCTTGCATGGCAGCCTGGGTATACTGCAAAGCTTTTCCTCATTCTGGACCCTACTCAAACATGATAGCCTTTTAGTGTACTCAGTAAATGGGTAGAATTATTAATAGTGCTCCCAAGTAAGATATACGATACCTTCAAAATAAGTTCATTAGTAGGGGCGAGATGCATCAACGTGTCCTTCCTCTTGATAGAATATTTCAATGTTCTGTAGACCACTAACCCCCTAGAAAATTCACCAAGGAAGCCAGTCCCTGAATTTTTATGGGGTTCATTTCCCATTCTCTGGAATACATTCATCTCAACCAGGTGTCTAGGATTGCTGTTATAACCTGCTCATCCAGTTCAATTAGCATGGGCTTCCCAGGTGGCTCAGTGGTAAAGAATCTGCCTGCAATGCAGAAGATCCAGGTTCCATTCCTGAGTCAGAAAGATTCCCCTGAAGTCAGAAATGGCACCATACTCCAGTATTCTTGCCTGAAAAATTCCCTGGACAGAGGAGATTGGTGGCCTACAGGCCTTGGGGCTGCAAAGATTTGGACACTACTGAGCACACACATCCATGTAATGGGATGGTGTAATTTCCCATAGTATGGAGAGATGATCAAGATCCCCAAGAATTAATTTTTGACACAAGTCTAGAGAATTGATACAGCCTGGTGAAGGTAACTTGCTGGCCCTGACAGCTATAATCAAACTGCTGCATACGGTCTTTATTTCCAAATACAGGGGAGAAAATACTTCACACCAGATGCCAAGGGATATGTTGCTTTTCTGCAGCAAAGAAATGACATCTTAAATAGTATCTACAATTGAGTTCATCATTTGACTGCTTTTATAATAATCCAGTTATTCTTGAAAATCCATCTTTCTCCTGTACAGGCCAAATAAGAATGTTGAATGGGCATGTGATGAGAATCTTCACTCCATGAATATTTAAATTCCTAGATGGTGGAGCTAATCTCAAGTTTCCTTCAGGAATACAACATTGCTTTTGGTTTTCTATATTGGTAGGTACAGACAGTTTTAGTGCCTTTCACTTGGCCTTCCCTGCAGTAATAGTCCATATTCTATGGATCAGGAAACCAGCATGGGGATTCTTTCAGTTTCTGAGTATGTCAATTTCACTTATACATTCTGTACTGGGGATAACAACAGCATAGCAGGAGATGTGTTACTCACTTGAGTCAAAACTCCACAGTGGCATTTTTGAGTCTCTGGGAATTAGGATTACTTTAGAGTCAGTGTCTAGTAATCTTTGAAAAAAATATGATTATTTACCTCTTTATTCAATGCAGTTACCCTGATAAATGGAGACAAGTCCCTTTAGGGGAGACTTCCCTGATGGTCCAGTGATTATGGGCTTGCCTGGTGGCTCAGATGTTGAGGAATCTGCCTACAATGTGAGAGACCAGGGTTCTATCCCTGGGTTGGGAAGATACCCTGGAGAAGGAAGTGGCCACCCACTCTAATATTCTTGCCTGGAGAATTCCATGGACAGAGGAGCTTGGTGGGCTACAGTCCAGGGACTCGCAGAGTCTGACACAACTGAGCAACTATCACTTTCACTTTTTTCAAATGTAGATTTACAATATTTCATTTGACTGGGTAGCAGAGTCCTTTTTAAAGAAGATCTGGCCTCCTCTTTGTTCACAGGGCATTGAATTTTTGAAGTGACTCAAGTATGGGAGTTGAGTTCAAGAGGACCTGTGAATTTTTACCATAGTCATTGAAGTCAGAATTCTATTCATTAGATATAGAGCTGTCTAATTTATACAGATGAAGTACAACTTAGTGAGCTGCTAATCTAATTTAGTTCTAGAAACACCACAATCAATCAACTTGTCAACACTAAAGCTCATTTTGAGTAAGAAAACTCTTATTTCTACTTAACCTATTATAGTAACCATACCCATCTTGTCTCTGGCAAATACATGTCACCACTTGGCTCCTTCCAAACCAGGAATACAATGTCCCCCTTCAATGCAGGAAGTTTAATTTGAAGGCAGCAGTTCCCAATCATTTATGGCCTACAAAGGTTATATATCACAGAGTCTTCAGTGATGCTGGGGCTCCCCTCATGAATGTTTCTGACAGCTTCGTTAAAGACAGAGTCTCCTGGACTTTTCTGGATGTCACAGTGCGGTGTTGAGAGTAGGTTTTAAGTGATAAATCTGCTCTATCCTTTCAAACTCTCTAAACATTTAGATACCTTCATCTCCAGTGTTCTAAGGAAGTGCTGGCATTTTGACTTCACTTCCTGTAGAGTACCTTTGGGTCCATATTCGTTCCAACCAACAGCAAATTGTTATAGTCACTCTCTCCATTCAAACTGTTATATTAAATATGGAATCTCTACCTAGTGAGACTATATCAGTAAATTTGGGCCAATCTAGCATATCTTTTAACATCCTGATCCAAAAACTTCAGAATCTATTTTCACACTTTTACCTCAAATTTCATTAATGTAAGTGGACAAAACCATACAACTCTTTTGATGTGTATAACACCTCCTTGAAGGCTATACTTTTTTCTCATGCTCTGAAAGCTGCTAGGATTTGAAAATGAAAGTGTTAGTCACTCAGTCCTGTCTGACTCTTTGTGACCCCATGGACTGTAGCCCACCAGGCTCCTCTGTCCATGGACTTCCACAGGCAAGAATACTGGAGCGGGTAGCTATTTCATTCTCTAGGGGATCTTCCTGACCCAGGGATCAAATCAAGGTCCCCTGAACTTCAGGCAGATTCTTTACTGTCTGAGCCACCAGGGAAGCCTTCTAGGGCTTGAGTCTGGTTATAGTTTTTTTTTTTCTCTTTTAATAGAGAATAAACTTTATTTTTTATAGCACAGATTATTATTTCTCCTGTCTCCACAATCTTTACTTCAGTTAAAACCAAATGTGCTTTTGGCTAACATAGGAGAGGAAATATTTTCAAGTTGGTAGCCTTAAGGTTTTTTAATTTTATTTTAATTGGAGGACAATTGCCCCTCAACGTTGCATTGGCTTCATGCCATACAACAATGCAAATCAGTCATAGCATGTGTATATCCCCTCCCTCTTGATCCCCTCCTCACCCCCCACCCCACCCCTCCAAGCTGCCACAGAGTGCCAGGCTGGGCTCCTTGGACTACACAGCAGCTTCTAACCAGCTATTTATTCTAAATGTGGCAGTGCATACATGTCAATACCATTTCCCCAATTCATCCCACCCTCTCCTTCCCCCACCACATCCATGAGTCTGCTCTCCATGTTCTCGTCTCCATTCCTGCCCTGCAAATAGGTTCATCAGTACCATTTTTCTAGATTCCATGCTGCTGCTGCTGCTGCAGCTGATAATTTGCTTTGGTCATGTTCAACTCTGTGTGACCCCATAGACGGCAACCCACCAGGCTCCGCCATCCCTGGGATTCTCCAGGCAAGAACGTTGGAGTGGGTTGCCATTTCCTCCTCCAATGCATGAAAGTGAAAAGTGAAAGTGGAGTCACTCAGTCGTGTCTGACTCTTCATGACGCCATGGACTGCAGCCCACCAGGCTCCTCCAGCTATGGGATTTTCCAGGCAAGAGTACTGGAGTGGGTTGCCATTGCCTTCCCCACTAAATTGCATACATATACATTAGTATATGGGTCTAGGGGACTTCCGTGGTGCTGCTGTTGCTGCTGCTAAATCGCTTCAGTCGTGTCCGATTCTGTGTGACCCCATAGACGGCAGCTCACCAAGCTCCTCCATCCCTGGGATTCTCCACGCAAGAATACTTGGTGGTCCAGTGCTTAAGACTACGCACTCCCAATGCAGGGGGGCCAGGTTCAGTTTCTGGTCAGGAAACTAGAGTCCTCATATAATTTTTTTAGTCATTATTAGTATTAGTCAACTCTTTGCGACTCCATGGACTATACAGTCCTTGGAATTCTCTAGGCAAGAATACTGGAGTGGGTAACCTTTCCCTTCTCCAGGGGATCTTCCCAACCCAGGGGTTGAACCCAGGTCTCCCACATTGCAGGCAGATTCTTTACCAGCTGAGCCACAAGGGAAGCCTAGAGTCCTCACGCCACATGCCACAACTAAAGATCCCACATGCTGCAACTAAGACCCGGTACAGCCAAAAAACAATAAAAACAAACAAAAAAGTACAAGTCTGGTTATAGATCCAAAAGCAATGGTAATTATGTAATATGATGGAGGTGCTAGCTAACACTGTGGTAGGGATCATTTTGTCATGACACATTGTATACCTTAAACTTACATAATATTATATGGCAATTGTATCTTCATAAAGATAGGAAAATAAAAATAAAAACAATGATACATGGTGTGGGTAGATCTTGATGAGAATCTATAGTCTCTTGCAGGTCAGTTTCCTCAGGTTAGGCCATTATAGGTTTTTAATACTAGGAAAGATTGATCTTTTCACACACATGTAAAGGCTGCTACTAATAGTAAAGGTAGATTGGCAGAATTTATGGTTTCAAGGATTTCAGTTTCATCATGTTCTTCCTGAATGTCCCTATCTAAATTTTCATTGTTCATTTACTTTTGCATCAACGTTCTTACTTTAACATAAAAGAATTCATGAGGCTGGAAAATAAATTTTCACTGTACTTCAGTCCCTCACAAGATTATACTTTAGTTTTGCTTTTCAGAAATCTCAGTCTTATGACTACATGAGATAACGATTATTGTTTAGAGCAGTCAGAGATGTGATTTGCTTCCCTACCGGGAACTTGATCTGGGAATTTAAAACCCTGAACTCATCATTTTCTTTCTTAAGTTCTCTGAAACATGTAAAAGGAAACAGTCAACATCATTATAATCCTTATTTTCAATAAAGTGTTTTATGGCTGCAAGTGTTTTTCAGTCACTCAAACTCTTGCCATGTATACGCATTTGCTTCAAGGTGTCTCAGCTCAGTCGCTCAGTCTTGTCTGACTCTTTGCGACCCTATGGACTGCAGCACGCCAGGCCTCCCTCTCCATCACCAACTCCCGAAGTTTACTCAAACTCATGTCCATTGAGTCGGTGATGCCATCCAAACGTGTCTTCCTCTGTCGTCCCCTTCTTCTCCTGCCTTCAATCTTTCCCAGCATCATGGTCTTTTCAAATGAGTCAGTTCTTCACATAAGGTGGCCAAAGGTGTCTACAGGTGATGACATAGGAAACTGTACTGCTGCTGTATACCGTAAACTGTCACTGTGCCCTTTGCCAATGGAAAAAGTTATTAAGGTCTTGAAATATAATCAGATCAGAGAACTAATTCAGGGGACCCATCCTTAAAGCAGTATCTCTGAAACTACGTCTGATATCTGTTCTGGCTATTATGCATAACAAATTATCTCTAAAATAGTGGTATAGTACAAAAATTTTGTTTAGTCATCATGTTTTGTAGATCAAGAATTCTTAAATGGCATATCAGAAAAGATTTTTCTCTGCTCCATTATACCGTGGGCCTCAGCTAGATAAACCTGAAATCGAGGAGTCTTTCATTAGCTGGGGAATGCAGTAATATGAAGGTACATTCACTCATGCATAAGATGCCTGGTTTGAAAGGACACAAAAACTAGGATTGCCAGTTAGAACATATGCATGCATATGAACTCTCTAGATGTATTGGCTTCCTTAGAGCATAGTGGCCTTAGGATAGTTAGACATATGGCAGCTCAAAAATTCAAAGACAAGTGTTACAGAATACCACATGAAAGTTGCATTGAATTTCATGATCTGTCCTTGGAAGTCAAATAGTATCACCTTCAACAAATCTATTAAATGAAACATTCCCTCCAAACCTGCCCAGTTAAAAAGTCTAGGGACATAGACCCCAGTTCTCAATGGGATATAGCAATATTCTCAAACAGCATGTGAGATGGAAGATGAAGTCACAGATTACTTTGGAAAAAAAAAATCTTTTACAACCGAAGATACAAAGTAGGAACCGTGAGATAAGTAGGAGCATTAGAGTCACAGTGTAGCTAATACCCACACCCCTGGGTAAAGGTCTGGCAAACAGCAAGATAATCACAACTGCAGAGGTTCTCCCCAAGGAGAGGTCTGAGTGCCAAATCGGGCTCCCCAGCTCAGTGTCCTATACCAGGAAGATGATCTCCCAGAATGTTTGGCTTCGAAAGTCAGTGTGGCTTGCTTTCATAGGATCCAGAGGGCTTCCCTGGATCAGACAGTAAAGAATCCACCTGCAATGCAGGAGACCTGGGTTCGATCCCTGGGTTGGGAAGATACCCTGGAGGAGGGCACGGCAACCCACTCCAGTATGGAGAATCCCCATGGACAGAGAAACCTGGCTGGCTACAGTCCATGGGGTTGCACAGAGTCAGACATGACTGAGCAACTAAGCACAGAGGACTTAGGAAACAGAGACTCAGCTTTTAAAGGGTGGACACAAAACCTAACTAACACACTCTAAGACCAAGGGAAGATGTAGTAATATGAAAGGAGCCTAGATCGAACCAACTTGCTGATCTTGGAGAGCCTTCTAGAGAGTCAGAAGGCAACTGGGACTCACCTGGAGACACAGACACTGGTAGCAGCCATTTGAGGAAGCTTATTCTACTATGAGGGCTTCCTAGTGGCTCAGACGGTAAAGAATCAGAGGAGCCTGGCTGGCAACAGTCCATAGGGTTGCAAAGAGTTGGACACGACTGAGCGACTAAAACTTTCACTTCAACTATTCTACTATGAGGACATTTTGTAATCCTTCCTCTAGCTTATTGGCACCTGGTTCCAGCCATGCCTGCCAGCCAGTCAATCCCAATTCTGGGACTCATCAGGCCAAGATGTTAGCCATGCGAGGACATAGTTCCACCCATCAGAAGGCAGCAGCAGCTGCAGTTTCTCCCTAACACTCCAGCCACCTCAAGATCCCAGGGTCCCTGCCGCCAGCTGGGTTCAGACCCAGCCCCACCTACCCACAGGCTGATATCATCTTAGGGACCCCTGGGCTTCACATCCATCCACCCCAGAACCTTAATCCACCCATCCGTGGGCTGGCACTGCCCTGGGATTCCCCAGGGCTCTGAGGCTAGCTACCTCAAGACCCAGCCCTGCCCACCAGTGGCTAGCAGCTCCCACATCAGGCAGGACTTGACAACCAATGAGGCTGGGGACTAGCCACACTTAGCAGAACACCCACAGTAGTTGGTCTCACTACAGAAGAAGAGTCCATGTAGTGCACATAGGGAGATAGGAAGTACCTCTAGAGCATATAGCTCTGGTGAACAGAGGGAAGTGTGCTTTTGGAACCCATAGAACATCTACTGTAGTTCCTTTCTCCAATATCAGGAAGCATGTCTGACCTACCTCATAAATACATACATAGAAATGAAAACAAAGAATCAGGCAAAATGAAGTGACACAGGAACATTTTTGAAGCAACAAAACAAGATAAAACCCCAGAAGAAGAGCTATGCAAAGTGGAGATAAGCAATCTACCCAAAAGAGTTTAAGGTAATAATCATTAAAATGCTCAATAAACTTTGGAGAAGACTGAATGAACACAGTGAGAAGTTTAACAAAGAGTTAGAAAATATAAAAAAGAACCAAATAGAGTTTAAAAGTCCAGTAACTGGAATTTAAAATATACTATCAATAGAAGGAGTTAACAATATATTAGGTGATACAGAGGAATAAATTGGTGAACTGAAAGAGTAGTGGAAATCATTCAAGCTGAACAGAGAAAAAAAAAAGAATTTTTAAAAAACGAGGGTCATTTAAGAGACCTCTGAGACAACATCAAGCATCACAGCAGATTTAGACACACACACAAAGTGAAGAAATAGAAAAAGGTGCTCCATATAAATGGAATAAAAAAGAAAGCCAGGGTAATAACACCTATTAAACAAAGTAGAATTTAAAGCAAAGACTATCACAAAAGAGACAAAAAAAGGATATTACATAACACTGTGTGTATGTGTGTGTTTAGTCGCTTAGTTGTGTCCAGCTCTGTGACCCCATGGACTGCAGCCCACCTGGCTTCTCTGTCCATGGAATTCTCCAGGCAAGAATACTGGAGTGGATAGCCATTCCCTTCTCCAGGAGATCTTCCTGACTCAGGGATTGAACCTGTATCTCCTGCATTGCAGGCAAACTATTTACCCGCTGAGCGGAAGCCATTGCATACCACTTCCCCAGTGGGGAAGCCATTACATACTACTGCAGGGTATTTATCCAAAGAGAACAAAAACACTAATTAGAAAAGATATGTACCCCTATGTTCATCACAGCATTATTTACAATAATCACGATATGAAAGAAACCTAGATGCCCACCATTCAGTTCAGTTTAGTTCAGTTCAGTAGCTCAGTCTTGTCTGACTCTTTGCAACCCCATGAACCGCAGCACGCCAGGCCTCCCTGTCCATCACCAACTCCTGGAGTCCACCCAAACCCATGTCCATTGAGTCGGTGATGCCATCCAACCATCTCATCCTCTGTTGTCCCCTTCTCCTCCTGCCCTCAATCTTTCCCAGCATCAGGATGAATGGATAAAGAAATTGTGGCATGCATATTCAATAGAGTATTATACAGCCATAGGAAATGAAATCTGCCATTTGAAACATGATGGACACAGAGGTTACTATGCTAAGTGAAATAAGTCTGACAGAGAAAGGCAAATACTGTATGACTTCACCTATATGTGGAATCAAAAACACCAAATAAATGAATAAACCTAACAAAACAGAAAGAGAGTAATAGATACCGAGGACAAACAAGTGATCACCGGAGTGGAAGGGAATGAGAGGATGACAGAAATAGGTGAGTGATATTAAGACAAAATAAATAAATAGATAGTGGATAGGTAGATAAATAGTATGTAAATATCTGTGAGTGAAATGTGAAAGTTTAAGAATGTGGAAGTTTGGAAATAAAAGTCTAGGATTGAATATGTGAGTATGACAATGACAGTATGAAAGTATGAGAGTGTGAAGGAGGGTGAAAAAATAAGGATAAAGTCTACTGAAAACAGCCAGAATTTTCCAAAACCTTCCACTAGGGGCATAGAATTAAATAAAACATGCTGGTATTATAAACACCAGTTTTATCATTCTGTGTATGAGCATCACCCTGGTTGCTAAAACAAAGCCTGATTCCTCAATAGGATGTGAGCAAGAGTGGTGGTGAGAGTAAAATTTTCTGCCATGGAGGACACAGACCTGAGTGCAATAAAGGCTCCTCTGCTTCCCATCTGTGTGACTCTGGGCACATGCCTGAGAGTGACCATTTCCTCACATATTGCTAATGGTCTAGTAGGCCACACAAAACAGGTTTAAAATGTGGAATCACATTTCTATTTATTCTCTCAGTATTTTATTTCTGAAGATGGCTCTCTTTTTATTTACCTTTTCTCTCTGAGAGCAATGAAAACAATCTGGTTTGGCTACATGTATAATCTCGTCCTAGATGGTTCCTCTCTTTTGAGTCCCAGAGGTATGAGATAGCTTCATCTTGTTTAGACTATTGAGGCCTAAACAGACAGGGCTTTTTATTATTAATATATTAATAAAAATTAAAAGCAATTTTATTATTAATCTCCCCAGATCAATCAAGACCATATTACAATTCTGTCTCTCTAACTGGAATAACATGAATTTGTGTGAGTGTCTTTCCTTGTATACTTTGATGATGATGTTGTGAAGTCTCTGCCAAGCTACTTACTTTTTTGTCTCCTTGTTTCATCATAGGATTATAAAAAGTTCCTTAACTCCAACCATCCTTATACATTTTGTTGTTGTTATTTAGGGCCTAAGTCATGTCCAACTCTTTTATGACCCCATGGACTGTAGCCCACCAGGCTCTTCTGTTCATGGGATTCCCCAGGCAAGAATACTTGTTGCTATTCTCTTCCCTAAGGGGTATTCCAGTCCCAGGGATCGAACGCAGGTCTCCTGCATTGCAGGTGGATTTTTAACTGACTGAGCCACCAGAGAAGCCCCCTTACACATTTACAAGGTGTCAATTTTAGCATTTCCTGGGGAATGCAATTTCCCAAATATGACAGGCTCGGTTTCTCCCCCTGTGGTCATAAGAACATAGGATTCTTTTCAGTGTTTGCTTATCCACTCTGGAAGTTTGATTTTTCTTCAATATCATTGTACATATTTGTTCAATGATTATTTACATGGTTGGCCCTGAAATTGCCTCAATGTGGGTTTTTTTCTCTGAACCTGTGGAGGTTATCTTCATTAAATTCTCTCCTCCTTATTAGAATCCTGTTAACTGTTACAATTGGTCAATTTGCACTCTTTTTTAAAAAGACTTTTTGATGTCTTTATTGAATTTGTTGTAATATTGTTTCTGTTTTATGTTTTGGGTTTTTTTTGGCTGAGAGGCATGTGGGATCTTAGCTTCCCAACCAGGGATTGAACCTGCATCCCCCTGTATTGGAAGGCAAAGTCTTAATCACTGGACCAGCAGGGAAGTCCCAATTTTCACTCTTTATATGGATCTCTATCAAGAAACTTAGATATATTATTTAGGGTCTCCTTTCTAACCTGAGTCTTCTCCATCTGAGGTTCTAACTTTTTCACTTTTGCTTCATCCATCCATTCATTTCTAGCTTTGGGGGGAATGTGTGATCATTGAAAAGTATTTTAAGCCACTGTTTGTGAATGCACCGCAGAAATTATATGTTAATCTTGTGACCCATGTCAAGCTGAAACTCCAATACTTTGGCCACCTGATGGGAAGAGCTGACTCATTTGAAAAGACCCTGATGAAAGATTGAGGGCAGGGGGAGAAGGGAACGGCAGAGGATGAGATGGTTGGATGACATCACCGACTCAATGGACATGGGTTTGGGTGGACCCCGGGAGTTGGTGATGGACAGGGAGGCCTGGCGTGTTGCGGTTCACGGGGTCGCAAAGAGTCGGACACGACTGAGCGACTGAACTGAACTGTGACCCATGTATACATTAATGTTGTGACCCATCATATTTTAGTTTTTATGTTGCCTTGGATGAAGTAATTTATGCCTGAAGGTCCAGTTATTAAGTACAGTTATGCACTGAAATTATATGCTGTATGAAAGTGAAAGTGTAGTCGCTCAGTCATGTCTGACTCTTTGCAACCCCATGGACTGTAGCCCACCAGGCTCCTCTGTCCATGAAATTCTCCAGGCATGAATACTGAAGTTGGTAGCCATTCCTTTCTCCAGGGGATCTTCTCGACCCAGGGATCAAACCTAGGTCTCCTGCATTGCAGGCAGATTCTTTACCATCTGAGCCAGTAGGGAAGCCTTACCAGGATATATCTGGAATCCTTAATGATCAAATCTTTGCAGATTTTAATGTGTATGTTTGCCTAGGGATTGAGACTAAGGGCCTATGGCCCCTTGGCAAGTGACTCAAACCCAAGGTCTTTAGGGAAGGTCATCAGATATATCTCAGGCATGCCTCCATTCTCTCCATCTCTCCATTTGAGTCTCGGGATCAATCACAGCAACTGAATGTTGGGATTGAATTTGGGGCTTTGTGGTCTTTGAGATCTGTTCCACTTTATGTATCAGTTATGGCAGCCCTTAAAAGTAACTGTAACCTATGTCTATGTTTGCTGGAAAAGATAAACCTCTTCCTTTTTGTCTTCTATAACTCACTATCTGAAAAGATGTTTTCCCTCAATGCCTTTTTTGAGGGTTGTTTATATTACCTTTAATATTTTATGTACTAATTCATTAGTTGGATTAAGATGAGGATAAATGGCTGATGTCTAGTCTAAGGGGGTACCTCTGGTCAGAAATTTGTATTTTCCAGTTTCCATAGAAACCTAGCAATAATCAGAACTTTATAATGGCATACTGCTTTCTATGACACCAGGGTTATGCCCATATATCCTGTAAGAAAAAATATTTAGAAGCATATTTACTCTAGATGGAAGAATACTTCCATCAGCAACAGGCCTATTGATTGTTTGCCATTAATATGAGCTTTTGCATTTTTTGAGGGGGAGAATGTAATTCGAGATAAGTGCCATCTGATATATCCTCTTGTGTGGGAGAAGCTGGTTGCTTCTGCCAAAAGAGACTGACATTCCAACTGTGCCCTATAGACCTCTTGTTCTGTCATTTAAGATGACAGACACCTGTGACTAGAGGGTCCTGTGACTTTTGAGTTCTAGAAACAGAGGTTCTCAAACATATCTGAATAGTCCCAACCTCTTCCCCAATTTTCAACCTGTATCAAAAGATGGTAATTTCTTCTCACTGTTACTTCCTCTATGCTATCTCAATGTTTCCTTCCCATTTTTATCCTTTCAATATTCCAGTTTTTTAAAAAATATTAATCACTTAACCTATTTAAATGACTGATGTGTGTTATTTTTCCTTTGCATTTGATTTTCAGTACTTTCACCATAATATGGTTAATTGTGATGCTATTTGCATTCCCTCTGATGTTTGTGGCATTTCTTGAATGTATATTTTGATGACTTTCAATATTTTAAAAATTCCTAGCTATATTATTTACAATATTTCTTTCATTAATTCCGTATCCACTCTCATTCTGAGATTGCAATACACATCCCTTAGTCCTTTGCATCAAGGCACTTATGTCTGTTAAGGCAGAGGACCTTCATTCATACAGGTGACTCAATGCTGAGATTCAGTGTTTGGGAGAGCTGATCAATTTCCAGTTTACTTTTATTCTTAGCTCTTTTTAATTCCTAACTGAAATCCTCCAGCATGCAAAGGACTTTTTCTCAGTATCAGAGAAAAATCCAGTTTTTGTTCCTCAAACCCCAAGATGCTGTTGAAAGACCTGCTCAGTTCTAAAACATCAGCTGCTACTTTCAAAATCAAAAAATGCCTCGGGATGGGGAATACGTGTAACTCTATGGCTGATTCATATCAATGTATGACAAAACCCACTGAAATGTTATGAAGTAATTAGCCTCCAACTAATAAAAAAAAATCAAAAAATGCCTTATGGGAAAACATATAGTCCAATTTTGATCTTACCCTTTTGTTTTCTTTCTTTGGGAATTCCCTTCGCTTCAAATTTGGATGTCTTTTTTTTTTTCCTGTCTGATTTCTGTAGTTAGGGTTTCCTATACTATGTCAAATAGCAGTGGTGAGAGTGGGCATCCTTGTTTTTAATTTTAGAGGAAAAGCTTTCAGATTTTCACCATTGAGCGTGATGCTAGCTGTGGGTTTGTCATAAATGGCCTTTATTATGTTGAAAGTATGTAACCTCTATATCAATTTTGATTAAAAGATTTCTCCTGAATAGATGTTGAATTTTGTCAGTTATTTGTAAATTTTCAACTTTCTTCTTATTGTTATTTTCCAGTTTTAGTCAGGAAAGTCACTTGACATAGTTTCTAACTTCTTAAATATGGTCAGGCTTGTTTTTCACCTAGTGTATGCCTATCCTAGAACAATGTTCCATGTGTGATTGAAAAGAATGTATATTCTGTTACTATTGAATGGAATGTTCTGTATATCTGTTAGATTCATTTGATTTATCATGTTCAAATTCACTGTTTCCTCACTGATTCTCTATCTGTTTTTGAGAGTGGGATACCAAAGATCCCAACTATCAACTGTGCTGCTGTTTACTTCTTATTTTACTTCCGTTTTTTGCTGTTGTTCAGTTGCTCAGTCATGTATGACTCTTTGCAACCCCATGGACTGTAGCACACCAGGCTACAGGACAGGCTACCCTGTCCCTCACTATCTCCCAGAATTTGCTCAAACTCAGGTCCATTGAGTCGGTGATGCCATCCAACCATCTCATCTTCTGTTGTCCCCTTCTCCTTCCGCCTTCAATCTTTCCCAGCACCAGGGTCCTTTCCAATGAGTCAGCTCTTCTCATCAGGTGGCCAAAGTATTGAAGCTTCAGCTTCAGCATCAGTCCTTCCAATGAATATTCAGGGTTGATTCCCTTTAGGATTGACTGGTTTGATTTCCTTGCAGTCCAAAGGACTCTCAGGAGTCTTCTCCAGCACCACATTTCAAAGGTGTCAATTCTTCGGCGCTCAACCTTTTTTATTGCACAGCTCTCACATCTGAACATGACTACTGAAAAACCATAGATTTGATTATAAAGACCTTTGTTAGCAAAGTAATGTCTCTGATTTTTAATATGCTGTTTAGGTTGGTCATAGCTTTTCTTCCAAGCATCTTTTAATTTCATGGCTGCAATCACTGGCCCACAGTGACTTTGGAGCCCAGGAAAATAAAGTCTTTCACTGTTTCCATTGTTCTCTGTCTATTTGCCATGAAGTGGTGGGACCGAATGCCATGATCTTCATTTTATGAATGTTGAGTTTTAGGCCAGCTTTTTCACTCTCCTCTTCCACTTTCATCAAGAGGCTCTTTAGTTCCTCTTTGCTTTCTGCCATATGGATAGTGCCATCTGCATATCTGAGGTTATTGATATTTCTCCCCACAATCTTGACTCCTGCTTGTGATTCATCCAGCTGGGCAATTCACACTATGTACTCTGCATATAAGTTAAATAAGCAGGGTGGCAATATAGAGCCTCGATGTATTCCTTTTCCAATTTGGAACCAGTCTGTTGTTCTATATCCAGTTCTAACTGTTGCTTCTTGACCTGCATACAGATTTCTCAGGAGGCAGGTAAGATGGTCTGGTATTCTCATCTCTTTAAGGATTTTCCAGTTTGTTGTGATCCACACAGTCAAAGGCTTTGGCCTAGTCACTAAAGCAGTCTTATCTATGGATAGTTTCTAAATGATCCTCTTGTAAGGGGGACTGAGTTGGGAATGACCTATGTTGCCGTCTTGATGAAGTCACTCCCTAAATTCTCTTAAGGTATATGTGAAATTTACACAATGAGATACCATGCAATAATAAAAAAGAAGGAATTATCAATAAATTCAATATAGATGAATCTAACATATGTGTTTATCGAAAAAGATCATACACAAAATGACACATGCTATATGATTCATTTATATGAAACTCAAGATCAGAATAAAACTAATCCACATTGATACAGGTCAGAAAAACTATTGGCTTAAGAAGTCTGGTTACTGCTTAGAAAAGGGCACAAGATCAATATTACGTGGCAGCCTGGATGGGAGAGGGGTTCAGGAAAGAATGGATACATGTATGTGTATGGCTGAGTCCCTTCACTGTTCACCTGAAACTAACAAAACATTGTTAATAGGCTATATCCCAATATAAAATAAAAAGTTTAACGTTTGGGGAAGAAAAGAAAAGGCACAAGAGACCTTTCTACAATGGGAAGAGTATTCTGTATTTTGAACTGTGTCATGATTATAGGAGTGTTTATATTTATAAAATGACATTGAGTTGCAAAATTAATATTTGTTATTTTAATTTGTGAAAAGTATGCCTCAACTGCAAAAAATGAAAAACAATGGGGAAAAAAGTCAGAAAAATAAAACTGCTGATTTTAAATTCAGTACATTTCTCTTTTTTTTATTTATCTTTATTAGTTGGAGGCTAATTACTTTACAATATTGTAGTGGTTTTTGTCATACATTGACATGAATCAGCCATGGATTTACATGTATTCCCCATCCTGATCTCCCCTCCCACCTCCCTCTCTACCCGATCCCTCTGGGTCTTCCCAGTGCACCAGGCCCGAGCACTTGTCTCATGCATCCAGCCTGGACTGGTGATCTGTTTCACCCTAGATAATATACATGTTTCGATGCTGTTCTCTCAAAACATCCCACCTTCACCTTCTCCCACAGAGTCCAAAAGTCTGTTCTGTATGTAGAATTCAGTACATTTCATGTATGAAAATGAATCAACCATTAGATATACATATCTTAATTTTTTCTCTTTAAACAAGTTTAAAGAGTAGAATCAAAAAGAATATATAAATACATCAATTGTAATGAAATTAAAACTATTATAATAGCGATAGCTGTGAGAGATGCTTTTAAATTTTTAAAGATTCTTACTCCAAAATCATTGTAGCAGTGTATAATACTGCAAACAGTGTACCTTTTTCTTGCATACTTTAAATCAGGGTATTAAGATTACTTTTAAAGTTAGCAAAAGTGATAAACACATATTGATTTTATATCATTTTTGCACATGCATTTTTAGAGATTTAGTGAGGATGATCATTCCCCTCTATACCTACAACTAAAAAAACCTAAGACATAACATAGCAAACAAGCAAAGAAAACTCTGAAAACTGGAAACAAGAAGATAGATTGGCTAGGGAGTTGGGATTTAAAGAACACAGCAAGTAAAGTACTTTGGTTTCCTTATTGCTTTCCATATGACCCAGACAGTGCATTGCAGAATCCTCCAACTTGTAAACACCAACAAGCATAGACAAAGTAAATAAATAAAAGTTCCAATGAAAGTCTATTCCCCTTGGCCAGATTCTGGATGAGTGGCTTAAAAACAGAAAAACTTTTTGATAATACTCAACCATACTCCAGTGAAACATCAACAATAAAACCCCCCTTCTTTCCCAGTTTCAATGGGGGTGAGCAGAAAGTAGATTATCCATCTTATACACCCACTCCATGGAATCATCTGCACTCTAATTTCCCTACCTGGTAGTTTCAGTGGGGCTGGCCAGGAGGCTAATCCATGCCCCACTTGGAAGAAGCAGGCAGCACTGTGATTCTTCAGCCAGGTGATGGAGGGGCTAGCAGGCAGCTGATGTAGAGAAAAGGGAGCCCTCGTGCACTGTTGGTGGGATTGTAAATGGTGTAAACACTATGAAAAAGAGCAGAATATGGAGGCTTCTAAAAAATTAAAAATAGAACTACCATATGATCAAGCAATTCCACTTCTGGGATATATCTGAAGGAAACAAAAACATTTCTGCACCCCAAGTTCATAGCAGCAGTATTTACAACAGCCAAGACGTGGAAATAGCATAAAAATCCATCAATGGATGAATGAATAAAGAAGTTGTGATATTTATATAATGGTGTATTACTCAGCCATATTAAAAAAAAGAAGGAAATCCTACCATTTCCAACAATATGATCAGATCTTGAGGCCATTATGTCAAGTCAGATACAGAAAGACATTCACTGTATTATTTCCCTGATACATGAAATCAAAAACAAAAATAAAACCAAAATCAAGCTCACAGAAAAAAGAGACCGTAATTGTGGTTAACAGACAAGGGAGTAGGTGGGTACAAGGGATTTGGTTGAAAATGGTCAAAAGTTATAAAATAACTTGCAGTTATAAAACAAATAAGTCCTGGGAATGTAATATACAAGATGGTGACTATAATTAACAGTGAGTGAAGTGAAGTCGCTCAGTCGTGTCCGACTCTTTGTGACACCGTGGACTGTAGCCCACCAGGATCCTCCATCCATGGGCTTCTCCAGGCAAGTATACTGGAGTGGGTTGCCATTTCCTTCTCCAGGGGACCTTCCCGACCCAGGGATTAAACCCAGGTCTCCCGCATTGCAGGCAGACGCTTTAACCTCTGAGCTACTAGGGAAGCCCATAATTAACAGTGCTGTATGTTATATAAGAAAATAATAAACATCATAGAGTTCTCATCACAAGAAAAACATTTTTTTTATTTATGTGAGATGATGGATGTTAACTAAACTTATTGTGGTAATCATTTCATGATGTATGTAACTCATGATGGTCTGTACCTTAAACTTATACAGTGTTGTATGTCAGTTATATCTCAATAAAACTGGGAAAAAATTGGCTGAGTTGAATTTTCTATAACTTGACATAGACTTCCAATATACTCATTCCAATATATGCTTGTTTTGTAAATGGAAGTATCAAAATAAAGGGGATTTTAATATTTAAACAAACAAAAACAAACAAGCAAAACCTCATGAGCCAATAATATGCTGTCAACAAGAAACTCACTTCAACTACAATTACATAGATATGTTGAATGTAATGAGATGGAAATAATATACCATACAATCGCTAACTGACAAAACCAAGAATGATTATATTAATATTAGCTGTAGTAGACTTTGGAGCAAAGAAAATTAGTAGAGCCAAAGAGGGATACTACATTATGATAAAAGGATGAATCCACTTGGAATATATGCCAATCTTTAATAGATATACACCAAACTGCAGACTGTTACAATACATGAAGCAAAAACTGATATAGCTGAAAGTACAAATAAATGAATACATAATTACACCTTTATACTTCAATACTCTGCTCTCAGAAACTAGTAGAAATATTGCACAGAAAATGAGCAAAGATATACAAGAACAAAAGAGTACAACATTGATAGGATATAATTGACATTTAAACAACACTCCACCTAACAACAACAGAAAACATTATTTTTCAAGTGTCAATGGAACATTTGCCATGACAGATCATATCCTTGACTATAAAACAAATCCTAAACAGTTTAAAAGAATTTTAGCTATACACAGTATGTTCTCTGACCATAATAGAATCAAAGCAGAAATCAACAACAGAAAGACGTTGGGAAAACTCCTGAACCTTTAAGTGTAAGCAAAAATACATCTATATAGTCTATGGATCAAGTAAGAAGTTCAAAAGGAAATAAAAGTGTAACTAAATAAAAATTAAAATGCAGCATATAAAATATGTCAGCCACAGCTAAAGCAGAGATGAAATGCAAATTTATAGCAATAAAATGCTGATGTATTGCAGAAACTGACACAATATTATAAAGCAATTACCCTCCAATAAAAAAATCACTAAAAAAAGAAAAAAGTGTATCAAATTAATAACCATATTTCCTACCTAGGGAAATTTCAAAAAGAGAATGCAAACCCAAAACAAGTAGAAGAAAGGAAATAAATAATAAAGATGAGAGCAGGAATCCTTGAAAACAAAAAAACAATAAAGAAAAGCAATGAAACAAAAGCAAATTATTTATAAAAAATCAACAAAATCAATAAACCTAGTAAAAAGCACAAAGATAAAAAGAAAGAAAAAATCACCAATATTAGAAAAAAAATATGGAACATGATTATAGACCTTTTAGTCATTTCAAGGATAGTAAGGGAATACTATGAAAAATTTTATGTTCATGAGTTCCACTTCTTAAAAGAAAAGACCAACTTCTCAAAAACCACGAAATAACAAAACTCAATCAATATGAAATATATACTCATAATACTCCCATAAATGTTAAATAAACTATTTAAAACTTTTAAAAACACAGGAAAAATAAATCTCCATATGGTTTTGTTGAAAAATTCTGTCAAACATTTACAGAAGAATTAAAACCAGTGTATATATAATCTTTCCCAGAAAATAGGAAAGGAGAGAATACTTCCTAACTCATTTATAAGGCTAGTATTATCCTGCTATTGAAACAAGAAAATGGCAGTAAAAACAAAAAACAAAAAGCAATATCTCTTATGATCTAAGACACAAAAGATCCTCCACACTGTACTAGCAAACTAAATGCAACCATATATAAAAGTGTTTATGCAACAAGACCAAGTGGGATTTATTTAAATTATGCAAAACTGGTTCAATGTTTGAAAATTTGATTGATGTATTATACCATATAAAAAAGCTAAAGAAGAAAAATTATATAATCATATCAATTGATGCAGAAAACATAATTGATAAAACCCAATACTCAGTCATGAGAAAAACTTTCAGAAAACTAGGAATCCAAAGGAATTATTTCAATTTGATAAAGAGCATCTATGTCATATTTCATGGAGAAATACAATACTCTCCCTCTGCAATAGACTGAATGCTTGTGTCCCCACAAAATTCATATGCTGAAATCCAATTCCCAATGAAAGTGGAGTCTTTGGGAAACGACTAGGTCAAGAGAATGGAACCATCATAAAGGGATTAGTGTGGCTATAAAAGACACCGAGGAAACCAGATCTGAAAGAGACACGTGCACCCCAATGTTCATCACAGCACTGTTTATAATAGGCAGGACATGGAAGCAACCTAGATGCCCATCAGCAGATGAATGGATAAGGAAGCTGTGGTACATATACATCGTGGAATATTACTCAGCCATTAAAAAGAATTCATTTGAATCAGTTCTAATGAGATGGATGAAACTGGAGCCCATTATACAGAGTGAAGTAAGCCAGAAAGATAAAGAACATTACAGTATACTAACACATATATATGGAATTTAGAAAGATGGTAATGATAACCCTATATGCAAAACAAAAAAAGAGACACAGATGTACAGAACAGACTTTTGGACTCTGTGGGAGAAGGCGAGGGTGGGATGTTTCGAGAGAACAGCATCAAAGCATGTATATTATCTATAGTGAAACAGATCACCAGCCCAGGTTGGATGCATGAGACAAGTGCTCGGGCCTGGTGCACTGGGAAGACACAGAGGAATCGGGTGGAGAGGGAGGTGGGAGGGGGGATCGGGATGCGGAATACATGTAAATCAATGGCTGATTCATGTCAATGTATGACAAAACCCACTACAATATTGTAAAGTAATTAGCCTCCAACTAATAAAAATAAATGGGAAAAAAAAAAAAAGAAACGCCAGAGACCCCTTTGCAGTTTTTGTCATGCAAGGTCCCAGTGAGAAGATAGCCAACTATAAACCAAGAAGCAAGCCTCACCAGATTCTGAATTGTCTCGACTTTCAAGCCCACAGAACTATGAGAAATAAATTTCTGTTGTATATAAACCACCCAATCTATGATATTATGTTACAGCAGCTTGAATATACTGAGACACCAGACTGGAAACAAGACAAGATTGTTCGCTGTCACCACTCTTATTCCACATGAAGCAAGGAAAATATATAAAAAGCTTACAGATTGGCAAAGAAAAAAGAAAACTAGACTTGTTTACAGGTGACATAATTATTTATGGGAAAATTCCCAATGAATTTACCAAAAAACTTCTATAACTAATCAGTGAGTTTAGCAATGTTTCAGGATAAAAGATCAATATGCAAAGTCAATCATATTTCTACATACTAACAATAAACATGTGTAGACCAAAACTTTTAATATATATATTTTAAATATATCTATAAACATTATATATACATATATACACACACACATACACACACACACACACACACACACACATATAGGCTTCCCTGTTGGCTCAGACAGTAAAGAATCTCGCTGCAATACAGAAGACCTGGATTTGATCCTTGGGTCGGGAAGATCCCCTGGAGAAGGGAATGGCTACCCACTCCAATATTCTTGCCTAGAGAATTCCATAAACTAAGGAGCCTGGCGAGCTACAGCCCATGGGGTCACAAAGAGTCAGATATGACTGAGCGACTAACACATTCATATATATTTAATAAATATTTCATATATATATTCCATATATATATATATATAGAGAGAGAGAGAGAGAGAAAGAGAGAGAGAGAGAGAATTTGCATTCCCTCCAAAGTAAATTAAATATTCGGGTATATATGTAACAAAACAGATTCTGTATGTTGAAAGTTACAAAATGCTGATCAAAGAAATTAAAGAAGACCTAAATACTTGGACAGTCATTGTGTGTAAATGGACTAGAAGTCTCAACACAATAAAAATGTCAATTCTCCCCAGACTAATCTATAAGTTTAATCAATTTTCTATCAAAATCCCAGCATATTTTACAGACATAGGCAAGCTTACTCTAAAATTAAAATGAAAAGGCAAAGAAATTAAAATACCTAAGTCACTCTACTGAGAGTAATACCTAATACATAATTAGAGTAATCTAGACAGTGTGATAATGGCAATGAGACAGACATGTAGATCAATAGAATAGAATGAGGAACCCAGGAGTACACCCACAAACATATACTCAACTGAGTGATGACAAGCAAAGGCAATCCAAAGGTTGAAGGATAATCTTTTTCAACAAACAGTGCTGGATCACTTGAACAGTCATAGGCAAAGAGATGAAAATCACCCTAAACCTTACACTTCATACAAAAATTAACTCAAAATGGACATCCCAGTTCAGTTCAGTTCAGTCACTCAGTCGTGTCTGACTCTTTGTGACCCCATGGACTGCAGCACGCCAGGGAGCTTGTTCAGATTCATATACATCGAGTCGGTGATGCCATCCAACCATCTCATCCTCTGTCGTCCCCTTTTCCTCATGCTTTCAATCTTTCCCAGCATCAGGGTCTTTTCCAATGAGTCAGTTCTTTGTATCAGGTAGCCAAAGTATTGGAATTTTAACTTCAGCATCAGTCTTTCCAATGAATATTCAGAAATGATTTCCTTTAGGACTGACTGGTTTGATCTCCTTGGGACTCTCAAGAGTTCTCTCCAAGGGACTCTCAAGAGTTTTCTCCAACATGACATTTCAAAGACATCTACTTAAATATAAAATTTAAAACTATAAAACTTTCAGGAAAGATAAAGAAAAAAGTCTTCAGAATCTAGGACTAAGCAAAGGTGTTAAACTTGAAACCAACTGCACAATCCATAAAAGATAAAAGTGAAAAAATTGTAACATCAATATTTAAAACTTTTATTCTGATGGACAAAATTAAGAGGATGAAATTGTAAGTTATACACTGGGAGAAAATATTTGAACACCACATATCTGATAAAGGAGTAATATCTAGAATATATAAATACTGAAAAGTCAAGAGTAACAAGGAAACAATCTGATTAGAAATGGGCAGATATTTCACTGAATAGGATTAGAGATGGCAATTAAGCACATGAAAAATAGAAATACTCAGAATATTTTGCCTCTCTAGAGGAGCAAAATTAGCTTTAGATTACAGGCTACTTTGATTCCAACTGTGTGTGTGTTAGTCACTCAGTCATGTCCTACTCTATGCGACCTGATGGACTGTAGCCCTCCAGGCTCCTCTGCCCATGGAGTTCTGCAGGCAAGAATACTGGAGTAAGTTGCCATTCTCTTCTCCAGGGGATCTTTCTGACCAGGGATCAAACCTGGGTTTCCTGCATTGGCAGGTGGATTCTTTACCATCTGAGCCACCAGGCAAACCCTTGATTCCAATTAGAAAAACTTAAAAACAGAACCCGAAAGGATCTAGCTACTTTCAAGAATCATATCATATTCTAGGATAAGGCACAAAAATAGTCATAGGAATACAAAAATATGGAGCACTTAACAAGATAAACTTATCAGTGTTCAGTGTCCAGGGAAAATTTTCAGTCTTGTGAAGAAGGAGAGAAATATAAACAGAATGAGGAGAGAAACAAAATTAACCCTGAAATATTAGTGATAATAGGAATGATAGACAAGCATATTAAAATAATTTTTATAACTGCACTCTACATATGCCAAAAACTGGAAGAATAATTGAATGCATTATGTAGAGCTGTGAATGATATGAAAAAAGGCCAAAATCCATACTCCATAGATTAAAAACTACAGCTTCTGAGATGGAAAATACACTGGATGAGATTAACACCAGGTTAGATACTATAGGAGAAATACTGGTGACATTGAAGACAGAGCAGTAGAACAATGAAAGAAATCTAGGGAAAAGGAGGGTTCATGAGACATGAAATAATTTTCAGTGGCCTAATTAACACAGGTTTAATTGTAGTCCTTTAAAGATAGGGCAGGGATGAAAATATTTGAAGTTGTAGTTGAAATAGTTGGCTCAAAATTTTCCAAATCTGATGAAAATAGTAAATCCACAAGTATAATAAATCCCAAGGATATGAACCATAAAAAAAATACATCAAGTCATATCATAACCAAATTGCTTAAAATGAATGATAGAGAACATTTTAAAGTTTGAAAGGAAAAAGGAATATTATATGCAGACTAGTAAGAAAGTAATGATGCCAAATTTCTCATTGGAGACAATATAAATTAGATGACAATAGGGCTACATGTTTAAATTAATAAAGGGAAAAATTTAGCTAGACATATAATTCAGTGAAGATATCTTTTAAAAGCAAATGTGAAATAAATATGCTTTCAGATATACAAAGCTGAAGGTGGTCACTACAAGCAGAATTCTGCTACAAGATACATTACAGGAAGTCCTTCAGATGATTCTGAATAGAAATCTGGATATAAACAAAGTAATAAAGTGTACCAGCAATAGTATCTACATTAGTAAATAACTTTCCTATTATTTAAGTATCCTTGAATTGTTTCAAAAATAAGATATTTTGAGTTTTACATAAAATATAGAAGTAAAATGTGTGATAAAAATAGCACAAGGACTGAGATTGGAGAAATAAAATCATACCATGGTAAGATTCTTAATCCATATATGAAGTTGAATAATATAACTTGGAAATACACTATGTGGGTGCTGTGTGCTTAGCCGTGACCAACTCTTTGCTACCCTATGGAATGTAACCCACCAGGCTCCTCTGTCCATGGGATTCTCCAGGCAAGAATACTGGAGTATGTTACCATTTTCTACTCCAGGGGATCTTCCCAACCCAGGGATGGAACCCACATCTCTTGCACTGGCAGGCAGATTCTTTACCACTAGTGCCACCTGGGCAAGTTAAACATGTCTATTTAAAACCCTAAGCAATCAATAGATACTATAACAAAGGGTAACAGATAATAGAGTTACAAAGAATATAAAATGGAGGGAGAGAACAAAATGGTGGAGGAGTAGGTGGACATGGAGTACATCCCTCTCCACGGATACATCAGGAATACACCTTGAGACACAGAAGTACATGCAGAACACCAGCTGATAGTGGACAGGAGTACCTGACCAGCGGAAAAAAAATATATAGAACCACACAAAACTTGGTAAGACAAAGGAACTAGGGGGGGAAACAGAAGTGTTACTAGGACTGGACCTGCCTTCGGCGGGTTGGGGAACTGAAGCAGGGGCTTGATCCCCACATCAGGGCAATTGTATGAGTCAGAGGAGAAACATTTAAGCCTGAGAGTGAAACAGCTGATCTGTGGCAGCCTAAATGGAATGAGAATCAGACAGTCCCTTCCACAGCCATATGTACCCTGGACAAGGATGCAGGTCCCCTAGAAGTGGCAGGGAGCTGGAGCTTAGGGATTGTGGAGCAATCCCAGGGCAAGGGCTACTGATGACTGTGGAGAGACAGACCAAGGGGATGTGAGGGAGGAGACTGTGGTGGGAAATGCCTGTGGAGGAGAGCCAGGCAGCCATGAAAGCAAGGCATTACTGCTGGGTCACATGTAGGGGGTGGAGCCATCACCATAGCCTCTCTCTCCACACATGCCAGCAGCTGAACAATAGAGAGGCTGGCCCATCAAGTGCTTGACGCACCGAAGCCTTTAAGTGACTAATGGCCAAACTACAGTGTAGGACCCACACACAGGGTGCCCCTTTAAGTGCCTGATGCACTGATCTACTGAGTAGGGCCACAGCGAGGGTAGGCCCTCTATGTGCCTGACATGCCAAACAAAAGAGAAGGACCCCAGGCAAGGGAGCCCTCTAAATGCGTGAACAGGTAGAGATACAAAGACTAGCCTAAGAGGCCTTCTGATCGCCAGCTACCAGAGGCTAAAAAAAGGCTCTGATAGGCCATAGCTCCTGAGGTGTGGCTGTCTGTGTCCCTGCCCAGTTGGCACTACCAGGGCCACTGCAACCCAAGCAGCTGTGCCACCTTTACAGTCAGCCCTCACTGAGGCAGAGCTACCACAGGCAAAAAAGAAGTCTTGTGCCTATGCCCACTGGGTTGCTTTGATCATGTCTGACTCTTGGTGACCCTGTGGTCTGTCAGTCTTCTCTTTCAGGGGGTTCTCTAGGCAAGAATACTGGAGTGTATTGATCAATAGTGGTTGCTATACCCTTCTGAAGAAGTGAAGTGAAGTTGCTCAGTCGTGTTCAACTCTTTGCGACCCCATGGACTGTAGCCTACCAGGCTCCTCTGCCCATGGGATTTTCCAGGCAAGAATACTGGAGTGTGTTGCCATTTCCTTCTCCAGGAGATCTTCTCGACCACGGGATCGAACCCGGGTCACCCGCATTGTAGGCAGACGCTTTACCATCTGAGCCACCAGGGAAGTCTCTAATACATACTGGATTGGGTAGCCATTCCTTTCTCCAGGGGATCTTCATGACCCAGGGGTCGAACCCGGGTCCCTTGCATTGCAGGCAGATTCTTTATCATCTGCGCTACTTGGGAAACCAAAAAGTTAAAGTCACTCAGTCGTCCAACTCTTTGCGACCCCATGGAATTCTCCAGGCCAGAATACTGGAGTGGGTAGCTGTTCCCTTCCCTGGGGGATCTTCCCAACCCAGGGATTGAACCCAGGTCTCCCACATTTCAAGCATATTCTTTACCAGCTGAGCCACAAGGGAAGCCCAAGAGCACTGGAGTGGGTAGCCCATCCTGTCTCCAGAGGATTTTTCTGACCCAGGAATCGAACCAGGGTTTCCTGCATTGCAGGCAGATTCTTTACCGACTGAGCTATCAGAGAGCCTAGAGCACTGTATTTCCTGCTGCTCTAGCTGCCAACTCCCCTGAGTACCTGGTGCTGCCAGAACCTCTGTGACCCTGGCAGCTGCACCACCTCTGCACCTGCCCCTCACTGGGGCAGACCCAAGTCCTCCAGGGAAGCCTCAGGAGCAAACCCCAGTGGATGACCCACATGCAGAGGTGGAAATAAAACCACAGTTGAAACCCAGGGGCAGTGTGGCTAAGGAAGAAGACCCAAAACCTTCCCACCAGCTGTACAAGCTGCAGGTTAAATGCACATGATCAATTAGGCAGACTCTGTGCCTACAGAATATATAAAAGGACATTGAGTGCGCCCACAAAAGAAAATGCACTAGTTCTGATAGCTGTGAACATTCGGGGCAAGAAAACACAGGAGTAGGACCATATTAGAGCTGCCCCCACAAAAGATCCAGAGACCAGCCCAGTGTTGGAAGGCATCCTAGGGAGGTGAGGTGGACTGTGACTCCCAGCAAGGGAAAGAACTCTGACAGCAGTAACTCAAGGAAAAAAAACATTTATTATTCTTATGTTTTGACTTGTTCTATAGTTTCTTTTGGATTTTTTTTTCTTTTTCTTCCCCCCACCCCATTATTGTAGATGTCAACATTATTGTCACTATGAAATCTAAGAAAGCTTTTGAATTCTTTTTTTCAATCGCGCTTTTTATTGTTGTTATAAACCTCTCCCTATGTTGGGTTTTTGAAGTTCTGTGGACCTTTCTGTTTGTTTTTCTTTCATCTTCTTTTTGTTTTCCAGTTTTTTAATTTTAATTTTTTAAACCAGGGAGGCCTGACATGCTGCGGTTCATGGGGTCGCAAAGAGTTGGACACAACTGAGCGACTAAACAGAAAACCCATTATTATCGTTTCTACATTTATTGCTTTGTTTTCTTTTCCTACTGTTCTTTTCCCCTTCCAGTTAATCTTTCATGTGTGTAAATCTTCTTTACCTACCTCTATTTAACTTTGCATATCTATTCTTCCTTTCTTTTCTTTCATTCCTTTCCTCTCAACATATTTGTTAGTTTTGTTTTCATTGCTTTATTCCCCATTTGGCACCTTGCTTTAGTTCTGCTTTCCAGTTTGTGCTTCAGTTAGTTTTGTTCTTAACTGGTAGATATAATTTTTGGTTTACTTTGTTCACTAGGTCAGTCTATTGCACTTAATTTTTGTTGGACTGCTTTGATTTTGCTTATGGGTATATATGTATATGTGTATACTCAATTATTTTAATTATTATTTGTCTGATTTAGTAACTGCCATTTGTTTGGGGTTTATCTTTGGTTTCTCATTTTGGGGCATTTGCTTTAATCTCACTTAGTACCATAACAAACTATTGTGGAATCATCTTTCCTCACCAGAGATCAAGTCGTGAGCCTTAGGAGTGGTAGCAGTGACTCCAAGACCCTAGACTACGAGAGAACTAACCCTAGGGAGTATTATATAGTGAGAACTACCACCAAGGAAACCACTTGAATACAAGATCCAGCATCAACTAATCACCAGTAGCACCCTGTGCAGGACGCCTCACCCAAACAACAAACAAAACAAAAACACAAACCCAATCATCAGCAGGCAGGATTGCCTCCTCATTTAGCCTTGCCCATATGAAGATAAACAAAAAAAGCTCAGCACAAATATCACCCTATATGAAGCTTACACAAACTACTGCTCCAACCTTAGGAGGGCAGAAACCAAAAGAAAGAAAGAAATCAACCTTGAAGCCTGAGAAAAAGAGACCTCAAACACAGTAAGTTTTTAAAAAAAATAATGAAAAGGCAGACAAATATTGCACAAATGAAGGAACAAACTATCAACACAGAAGTCCAAAGAAATGAGAGGAAATAGGCAAACTACCTGAAAAAGAATTCAGAATAATGATAGTAAAGATGATTTTAAAAAAAAACCTTGAAAACAGAATGGAGAAAATGCAAAAATCAATTAACAAAGACCTAGAAGAATTAAAGAATAACAATACAAACAACACAATTATTGAAATTAAAAATACTCAAGAAGGAATCAATAGCAGAATATCTGAAGCAGAAGAACGAATCAGTGAGCTGGAAGATAAAATGGTGGAAATAACTTCTGAAGAGCAGAATAAAGTAAAAAGAATGAAAAGAACTGAGGATAGTCTCAGAGACCTCTGGGACCATATCAAATGCACCAGCATTTGAATTATAGGGGTCCCAGAAGAAAAAAAAGAGAGAAAAAGAAAAAGAAAAAAGAAAAAAAAGAGAGAAAAAGAAGGGGTATGAGAACATTTTTGAAGAGATTATAGTTGAAAATTTCCCCAACATGGAAAAGGAAGCAGTCAATCAACTTCAAGAGGCACAAAAAGTCCACACAGGATAAACCCAAGGAGAAACACACCAAGACACATACTAATCAAACTAACAAAGATTAAATACAAAGAAAGAATATTAAAAGCAGCAAAGAAAAAGCAACAAATAACTTACAAGGGAAACCCCATATGTTTAACAGCTGATCTTTCAGCAAAAACTCTGCAGGCCAGAAGGGAATGGCAGGATATATTTGAAGTACTGAAACGGAAAAATCTACAACCAGGATTACTGTACCTGGCAAGATTCTCATTCAAAATTGATGGAGAAATCAAAAGCTTTTCAGACAAGCAAAAGTTAAGAGAATTCAGTACCACCAAACCAGCTTTACAACAAACGTTAAAGGCACTTATAGAGTTAAGAAATAGTCAAGACACTATATAGTCAAGAGAAGAAAAAGATCTACATAATGAACCCCAAACAATTAAGAAAATGGCAATAGAAACATATATATCAATAATTACTTTAAGTGGAAATGGATTAAATGCACCAATCAATAGAAACATACTGGCTGAATGAATACAAAAACAAGACCCATATATATACTGTCTACAAGAAACACACCACAGGCCTAAAGACACATATAGACTGAAAGTGAGAGGATGGGAAAATGTATTCCATGCAAATGGGAAACAAAAGAAAACGGAGTAGCAATCCTCATATCAGACAAAATAGACCTTAAAATAAAAAAGATTACAAGAGATAAGGTAGGACACTACATAATGATCAAGGGATCAATCCAAGAGGAAGACATAACAATTGTAAATATCTATGCACCCAACATAGGAGCACCTCAAAATATAAGACGAACACTAACAGACATAAAAGGAGAAATTGACAGTAACACAATAATAGTAGGAGACTTTAACACTCCACTCACACCAATGGACAGATCATCAAAACAGAAAATTAATAAGGAAACATAAGTCTTAATGATACATTAGATGAGGTGGCTCTCATTGATATCTTCAGGACATTCCATTCAAATGCAGAAGAATTCACATTCTTCTCAAGTGCACATGGAACATTCCCCAGGATAGAGCACATCTTGGGTCACAGATCAAACCTCAGTAAATTTAAGAAAATTGAAATCATATCAAGCATCTTCTCCGACCACAGTGCAATGAGACTAGATATCAATTACAAGAAAAAAGACTGTAAAAAAAACAAACATGTGGAGAATAAACAATGCTCTTCTAAATAACCAACAGGTTGCTGAAGAAATAAAAATATTTCTAGAAACAAATGACAATAAAAACATGACAGCTCAAAACCTATGGGATGAAGCAAAAGCAGTTCTAAGAGGGAAGTTTATAGCAATACAATCCTACCTCAAGAAACAAGAAAAACATTGAATAGACAACCTAACTTTACACCTAAAACAACTGGAAAATGAAGAACAACAGAACCCCAAAATTAGAAGAAGGAAAGCAATCATAAAGATCCAAGCAGAACTAATTGAAAAAGAAATGAGAGAAACAATAGTAAAGATTAATAAAACTAAAATCGGGTTCTTTGAGAAGATAAACAAATGACAAACATTTAGCCAGAGTCATTAAGAAAAAAAGGAGAAAAATCAAATCAACAAAATTAGAAATGAATAAGGAGAGGTTAGAAGAGACAATGCAGAAATACAAAGGATTGTAAGAGACTATTATGAACAACTAAATGGCAACAAAATGGATAACCTGGAAGAAATGAACAGATTCTTAGAAAAGTTCAATCTTCCAAGACTGAACCAGGAAGAAATAGAAATTATGAACAACCCAATTACAAGCACTGAAATGGAAAAAAATCTCCCCCAAAACAAAAGCCCAGAACCAGACAGCTTCACAGGAGAATTCTATCAACATTTAGAGATGAACTAATGCCTATCCTTCTAAAACTCAAAAAATTGCAGAGTAAGGAACACTTCCAAACTCATTCTACAAGGCCACCATCACCCTGATATCAAAACCAGACAAAGACAATACAAAAAAGGAAAAATACAGGCCAATATCACTGATGCAAAAGTCCTCAACAAAATTTTAGCAAACAGAATTCAACAACACATCAAAAAGCTCATACACCATGATCAAGCTGGGTTTATTCCAAGGATGCAAGTTTTCTTCAATGTGATACACCATATTACCACATTGAAAGATAAAAACCATATGATAATCTCAATAGATGCAGAAAAAGCTTTTGACAAAATTCAGCACCCATTTGTGATTAAAACTCTTCAAAATATGGGCATAGAAGGAACCTATTTCTACATAGTAAAAGCCATATATGATAAGCTTACAGGAAACATTATTCTCAATGGTGAGAAACTGAAAGCATTCCCCGTAAGATCAGGAACAAGAGAAGGGTGTCCACTTTCACCACTATTATTCAACATAGTTCTACAAGTCCTAGCTACAGCAATCAGAGAAGAAAAATAAATAAAAGGAGTCCAGATTGGAAAGAAGTAAAGCTCTCACTGTTTGCAGATGACATGATACTGCACATAGAAAACCCTAAAGATACTATCAGAAAATTCCTAGAGCTAATCAGTGAGTTTAGCAATGACATAGGACACAAAATCAACACACAGAAATCACTTGCATTTCTATATACTAACAATGAAAAATCAAAAAGAGAAATTAAGGAATCAATATCATTCACCACTGCAACAAAAAGAATTAAATATCTAGGAATAAACTTACCTAAGGAGACAAAAGAACTATACACAGAAAATTATAAGACACTGATGAAAGAAATCAAAGATGACATAAACAGATGGAGAGATATTCCATGTTCCTGGGTAGGAAGAATAAAGATTGTGAAAATGACTATACTACCAAACACAATCTACAGATTCAATGTGATCCCTCTCATACTACCAATGGCATTTTTCACAGAACAAGAACAAAAAATTTCACAGTTTGTATGGAAACACAAAAGACCCTGATAGCCAAAGCAGTCTTGAGAAAGAAGAATAGAGCTGGAGGAATAAACCTTCCTGACTTCAGATTATACTACAAAGCTACAGTCATCAAGACAGTATGGTACTGGCACAAAAAAACAGAAATATAGACCAATGGACCAAGATAGAAACCCCAGAAATAAACCCATGTCCTTATAGCTACCTTATTTTTTACAAAGGAGGCAAGAATATACAATGGGGCAAAGACAGCCTCTTCAATAAATGGTTCTGGGAAAACTGGACAGCTCCATGTAAAAGAATGAAATTAGAACACTTAGTTACACCAAACACAAAGATAAACTCAAAATGGATTAAAGACCTAAATGTAAGATCAGAAGCTATAAAACTCTTAGGGAAAAACGTAGGCATAACACTCGATGACATAAATCAAAGCAAGATCCTCTATGACCCACCTCCTAGAGTAATGGAAATGAAAACAAAAGTAAATAAATGGGATCTGAATAACTTAAAAGCTTTTACACAGCAAGGGAAACTACAAGCAAGGTGAAAAGACAACCCCCAGAATGGGAGAAAATAATAACAAATGAAGCAACTGACAAAGGATTAATTTCCAAAATATACAAGCAGCTCGTACAACTCTATGCCGGAAAAATAAACAACCCAATCAAAAAGATCTAGACATACGTTTATCTAAAGAAGACGTACAGATGGCTAACAAACACATGAAAAGATTCCCAACATTGCTCATTATTAGAGAAATGCAAATCAAAAGTACAATGTGGTATCACCTCATACCAGTCAGAATGGCCATCATCAAAAAGTCTACAAACAATAAATGCTAGAGAGGTTGTGGAGAAAAGGGAATGCTCTTGCACTGTTGGTGGAAATGTAAATTGATACAGCCACTATGGAAGACAGTATGGGGATTCCTTAGAAAACTAGGAATAAAAGCACCATATGACTCAGCAATTCCACTCCTAGGCATATACCCTTAGGAAACCAAAATTGAAAAAGACACATGTATCCCATTGTTCATTGCAGCACTATTTACAATAGCTAGAACATGGAAACAACCTAGATGTCCATCGGCAGATGAGTGGATAAAGAAGTTGTGGTACATATACACAATGAAACATTACTCAGTCATTAAAAGGAACACATTTGAGTCAGTTCTAATGAGGTGGATGAACCTAGAGCCTATTACACAGAGTGAAGTAAGTCAGAAAGAGAAAGATAAATATTGTATACTAACGCAAATATAAAGAATCTAGAAAAATGGTATTGAGGAATTTATCTGCAGGACAGCAATGGAGAAACAGACATAGAGAATAGACTTATGGACATGGGGAGAGTGAAGGAGATGGTGAGATATATGGAGAGAGTAACATGGAAACTTACATTACCATATGTAAAATAGATAGCCAACAGGAATTTTCTATATGGCTCAGGAAACTCATACAGGAGCTCTGTATCAACCTAGAGGGGTGGGATGGGGTGGGGAGGTGGGAGGGAGTTTCAAAAGGGAAGGGATATATGTATACCTATGGCTGATTCCTGTTGAGGTTTGACAGAAAACAAAATTCTGTAAAGCAATTATCCTTCAATTATAAAATGGAATCACAAAACGTATCTAATTAATTCAAAAGAAGGCAGAAGAATAAAAGAGTAATAAAGAGCTGCTGCTGCTGCCAAGTCGCTTCAGTTGTGTCTGACTCTGTGCGACCCCATAGACTGCAGCCCACCAGGCTCCGCCGTCCCTGGGATTCTCCAGGCAAGAACACTGGAGTGGGTTGCCATTGCCTTCTCCAAGGCATGAAAGTGAAAAGTGAAAGTGAAGTCGCTCAGTCGTGTTCAACTTTTCGTGACCCCATGGACTGCAGCCTACCAGGCTCTTCTGTCCATAGGATTTTCCAGGCAAGAGTACTGGAGTGGGTTGCCATTGCCTTCTCCAAATAAAGAGCAGGAGGGTTAAATATTAATAGCAAGATGGTAGATTTAAACCAAATCACATTCATAACCACATCAAATATAAATGGTCTCAACACTCCTTAGCTAGAGACTGAAAGATTGAATAAAAAAGCAAGACTCAACCATATACTGTCTATAAGAAACCCACTGTAAAAATAAAGGTACACCAAAAAAGTGAAAGGAAGGAAACAATATGCCATGCTAACATTAATCAAGAGAAAGATGGAACGGCTGTATGGATATCAGACAGTACAGATTTTAAGTAGATAACTGGTGTCCATCAATTAGGACACTCAATATTGTTAAGGTCTCAATTTTCCCCAAATTGATTAACTACAATCCAAGTAAGCATCTTAACAGTCTTTTTTTGTAGAAATTAAGGAGTATATTCTAAAATTTACAGGGGTATGGAGAGAAATTTGAATGGTCAAAACAATTTTGATAAATACAAAGTTGGAAGACATACTTCTAAACTTGTTATAAAGATGTGTTAAACAAGATAGTGGTGTGCTACCATAAAGATAAACAGAACAATGGAATAGAAGAGAGAATCCAGGAGCAGATTACACTTACTTGGGCAATTGATACTTTACAAAGGCGATTCTTTAGAGAAAGCTTACTCTTATGAACAAATGTGGCTGGAGCAATTGAATATCCATGTTAAAAAATTAAATTGGAATCTAGGACACACTATGTACAAAAATTGACTTAAGATAGATCATACAACTACATTTAAAACCTAAAACTACACAAAATTTAAAAGAAAACATAGAAGAAAACTTTTCTTACCTTCAGTTAGATGAAAATCACTTAGATATGACACCAAAGCAAACTCCATATGTTGTCAGCCATATCAGAAAAAAAGAGAAGAACCAGATATCAGTGGATGTTATTTTTTAGGTGAAGAATTTTGGAGCAAACCAGCCTTGATAAAATTTCCCACAGACTACTAAAAATCAGAAAATCTCAAATCCATGAGGAATAAATCCATTGTTTCTCCTTCATCCAAATCTTTCTATGCCTTTGAACTTTAGGAAGAAATAAAAGAACAATTGAACACAATTAAAATACGCCAGTGACTTTCTAAACCTAGTAATAGTCAACCCTAATATATTTGTTGTCTCAACAAGAGAAAAAACAACTTTCTTCTTGTAAACCAGACTCTTGGGTATCAGGCTGTTTGTCCATCATTTGATGCCTTTAATCATCTGATCTCACCAATCTCATCTTTCCCTTGCCAAACACCAAAAATGCTTGTAATTTTTTTTTTAGTGGGTCAGGGGAGGGGAGGAGGACACCATTCAAGGATATAAACACTTTCCACTTTAAAAGATTGTGCTGTTTCTGTAAAACATAATCTCTTAATCTCCCAGGACCTCAATGTTCATTTCTGTAAGAGGAGAAAGGAAAAATGGCCTTGTTTTTAAAGTAAAATATATGTGTGTAGATAATATGTAAAAAACCTGGAAAATATCTAACAATAATTAACAGAGTACCTCAGGGTAGACAGTCAGGAGGTGGGAATCCATGAGATACAGGATCATACCAACTTCTATATTATACAATTCTGTACTGTCCACATTTTCTTTAAAAACATGCATTATATTGCTCTCAGAAAAAAATGAGATAGCATTTTAGAAACATAGGGAATATCTTGTTAAGACTATCTTTTAAATGATGAAAGAATATTTTAATGTGTGCGTGCTCAATTGTGTCAAGCTCTTTGTGACTCCATGGACTGTAGCCCACGAGGCTTTTCTGTCCATGGAATTTCCCAGGCAAGAATACTGGAGAAGGTTGCCATTTCCTCCTCCAGGGGATCTTCCTAACCCAGGGACTGAACACTCATCTCCTGCACTGCAGGCAGATTCTTTACCACTGAGCCACCTGGGAAGCCCAAATATTTTGATATGAATATTCAAGTAAATTGTTAGATAAAATAATTCCCATTTCAATTAGCATTCATATGTGTGAAAATTTAGGAAAGATAAAACTACAGCCAGTAACAGTGAGTATCTCTGGTGTGTTGTAGTAGGCTATATATATATATATATATGCATATATATATATATATATATCTTCTTGTATTTCTACATTTTCTATAACATGTGTAATTATTCTACAGAAAAATATTGGCAATAAAGACAGTATACTCTTACTGTACCTATTGTACCTTTCTCATCCTTCTGTATTATAGGTGATAAAAACCCATAGACTACTTTTCCCAGATGCCATTTTCAGCTTTGTGTCTATTAGGTTATATCAGTGGGAGGTACTATCAGGAAACTGGAAAGTGAGAGAAAGAAAGAAGCCATTTTTCTGTTTTGTTTTTTCTTTTCTTTTTCTCTTTCTTTTCTTCTCTCTCTTTTCTTTCCCTCCTTTCTCATTCCTTCCCTTCCCTTTTCTTTTCTTGATTCCTGGTTAGGCAGAAAGGGCCTAGTTGTGCAGTTAAGTCATGGATGCTCTGGCAGCCTAGGCAGCAGTGTGCTCCAGACTCTAGCTCTAACTGTAGCCATGAGAATTCCAGAAGCTGACACAGCAGTTGTCTGCTCTGATCCCCATAGTTTCAGGGCACTCATGTCCTTTGGCTCCAATGACAAAACTAGCAGGTGACTTCAAGCATGCGGATTTCTACAACATCAGTGTTGCTTTCTCTCACACACATGAATACAGGCAGACATACTTACATTGCAAAATAAATTAACAATATGTTGGTCTTGAGGTATTATGATACTACTCGTATAGTTCTTTTCTTTCAACTAGAGGCCCCCTCTACTTTTCATGCATGAGGCCCCCTGTCTGATCCCCACCCTTTTCATTCTTATATCTCTATTGCATTCTCATTAACAAGATTCATTTTTTGACATAAGACATTCCTTTGCTGATTATTCTTCTCTGTCTTGTCCTTAATCCAGTATGTTCAAATATTGCCCATTCAAAACAAGTTTTCAAGCCCCCTTGGAGTTTGAGGAGGAAAAGACAAGGGCCTCAAAGGTGAGAATAACTAGTAATCCTAAAACAAAAGAGTCTGATTAAAAGAGAACCAGGAATTAAATGCACACCAATACCCCAAGGACTTTTCTGGAGCATAGAAAATCTACGCTAAATTTCTTGTCCATATTCACATGCATTAATGGGCCATGTGTATCTTCAAATACTCTATGGTTCATTTTGGGCTTCTTTTTTCCTTTCTCCTCTTCTTGCTATGCCTTCTTTATATGGTAGTGTTAGTTCCATACTTGCAGTTCTTCTCCATAAGTTTCCTGAAAATTCCCAGATATTTTCTTTTCAATTGAACTACAGTATTGTTTTGATTACTTCTATTGACTCCAGAGATAGATATTAAGATTACTCTAATTTTATACTTATATACTCAAAAAACTGAGGCATACAGAAGTTAAAAAATTTACATGAGATCACACAACTAATAAATGGCAATCTGGGGAATAAATTCATATTTATCAGATTGTGTGTCTTATTGAGAATATCAAATACATAACAATCCTGCACGCACTTCCCTGACAACTTCTACAGACTAAATAGCAAGCCTTGTGAACAACTATCCATCTGTCTACCTATCTATCATCTCTAGATGATATCTATCATCTCGTTTTCTAGATTTTCTCATCTAGAAAATGAAGATAACCTCTATTCAAAGTACATACAGGAATAATTCTGGTCCAGCTTGGTCTTTCTTTTATGGGTCCCCTAGAGAGTAAGATAATTCCTTCTTACTTTAGAGTCCTCAGGAAAGACCAGAAAGGGACCAGCTTTGGGATGTTAATTCTAAGAAGAGTTGTATCACACTGCAGCTCTCACCTGTGATCTCAGAGTGTGGTAAGAATTGGTTGTTTTTCAAATTACCTATGTACTGTGATTGGGGCTTCCCTGGTGGCTCAGACAGTAAAGAATCTGCCAGCAATGTGGAAGACTCAGTTTCAATCCCTGGGTTGGGAAGATTCCCTGGAGAAGGGAATGGCAACCCACTCCCGTATTCTAGCCTGGAGAATTCCATGAATAGAGGAGCCAGGTGGGCTACAGTCCATCAGGTCATAAACAGTTGGTCACGACTGAGTGACTAACACACACCCACACACACACACACACACGCGCGCGCGCACACACACACTGTGATAATGTAATTGTCAAGTCTTCATCACCTTTACTTAAATTTTTTTTTTTAATTTACTGTAGCATCACCCTAAGTGGTCTAACTCACAGGATCATTAGCTATTGGCAGTATGTAAGTTTTAGTATTGACTAAGCAAAACAAAATCTCCAAATAGGACAACTCAAAGTTGTATTCTTGGAGGTCATAGGTCAGAGGGTTCTCTGTAGGAGTTCATTTCTCTGCACTAGAAGCACTTTTTCCTTCACTGCCATGTTCCCCCACATTTGACCAGGGATTTCTCAGCCCACTTTGGCCCTGGCAGTGACACTGACTAGCTTGCATTTCTCTGTAAGTGAAGACTCAACTCCAGTAAATTCTTTTATCCTGCTCTTGCACTTAAGATGTGCCAACATTTAGGCAGTATACTTGCCTATGATCATGCTGTTTGTTCATAGCCAGTCTTGGATATTGGTCAAGGTCAATGACTTAGGGACTGTTATATACTTTGTATATAGTCTGATAAAGATTCTTTAGATAAAGTTATCTCTAATATGTGTCAAAATTTATTAAATTGCTAGTGAGGGAAAGAGCAAGATAACAAAAGCATTTAGAAGAGAATGTGCTTCTTCCAAAAGGACATTGAAATGGAATGTTACAAAGTTGGAGACTATGAATACTTACATAAATATGAGTCGCTTTTTTATACTAATTCAAGTTTCCTTTTAGGAAGTCTTAAACACATAATGTCCTTGCCAGTTGTTACTAAACAAGCTTGTAGCAATTGGGTACATGCTGACCATCAGTCATAAGATTTTAAAAAAGCAGTGCATTTATGCAGCAAATGTTCTGAATATATCTACCTGAGATTGGGATTAACTTTACATCCTCCAGCAATAGTAAATAAGAGGACCATCTATCAGGAAAGCATGAAACAGTCAATAGAGATTGGAAACAGAATACCAAATAATAATTTAGCATCAGCAATTTTTTTTCAAACTGAAATGAAGATGGAAAATATAAAGTTTGTCCATTTCTTAGTTTGGGGATTTTTTTTTTCTTTAGATATTACTCCTCTTGGTTTCCCCCTCCAAAAAACAATTCATTCCCATTTTGACTTACTGTTTGATTAATTAGCTTTTTACAATTTTGAATTTAGCAAAAATTGAACATAGGTGTATTTTATACACTGTTATTACAATCATGATAATCAGTAAAGTTTGTACTTATATTGATATTATTCCTTTAATTCAACCTCCAACATCTAGGAAGAATTTCCAAATAAAATTCCAAAGTAAATCCATCTTAATGGTAACAAACTAATTTATCTATGAATCTGGGCTTTTAAACTATGTTCTTTTTCTATATACCTTGATATATTTACATAAATGCATCAAGAGTGTTACCAAAACTGAATTCCCCCTAAAGCTAAGTTTGTGATTAACCTCTCTATTCACAACTTTATTCCCTTTCTTCTCCTGTGCCTGTTCTCTTCAAGACTGAAGAGTATGGGGGCTTCTCTGGTGGCTCAGTGGTCTTCTTCAATCTGCCTACCAATGCAGGGGACATGGATTCGATTCCTGATCTGGGAGGATCTCACATGATGAGGATCAACTAAGCCCAGGTGCCACAACTATTAAACCTGTGCTCTAGAGCCTGGGAGTGCAACTATTGAGTCCATATGCCCTAGAGTCCATGTTCTGCAATGGGAAAAGCCACCACAATGAGAAGCCCATGCACTGCAACAAGAGAGTAGCTCCTGCTTGCCACAACTAGAGAAAAGCCTGAGCAGCAATGAAGACAAAGCAATCAATAAATAAAAGTTATTTTTTAAAAAAGATTGAGGAGTATCAAAGTAAAGCAGGTATTGAAACCATATACAAAACCCAGAGTCCCTGTCTTCTGAAACAAAAGATTGGCTTTAGTCTCTCAGGCCTCCCTTGAGTCTTGAAAGGCCAGCTCAAAAGTTAATGATTAGAAAACGTGAAGATGTAGAAACAAAGAGTAGCTCTTGATCACAGAAACTGGTAACAATTTAGACTGTAAATCTACCACAAAGCAGAATCACCAAACTCCCTGTTCCCTGAAAGATATAGATAAAGGTCTGTCACACATTCCTAAGTTGTTTTTACAGGAAGCAGACCCCTACCAGATGAAAATGCTTGATATTCTCTATTCTTTCTTGAGAGTCCCTTGGACAGTGAGGAGATCAAACCAGTCAATCCTAAAGGAAATCAACCCTGAATATTCATTGGAAGGACTGATGCTGAAGCTGAAACTCCAACTCTTTGGCCACCTGATGCGAAGAGCTGACTCACTGGAAAAGACCCTGATGCTGGGAAAGATTGAGGGCAGAAGGAGAAGGGAATGACAGAGTATGAGAAGGCTGGATGGCATTGCCAACTCAATGGACATGAATTTGAGCAAACTCTGGGAGATAGTGAAGGACAGGGAAGACTGGTGTGCTGCAGTCCATGGAGTGGCAAAGAGTAGGACACAACTTAGTGACTGAACAACAACAACAAATGAAAGGAGTATGGGCATCTCATGTTCAAAAGACCTGAACTCCTCAATGGCTTTCAGGAAAGGAGTTTTAAAGGCAGTGTTAAGGAAGGGGCTATAGGGTGCTTGATCAGCTTAAGCATAATTCTCAGATTTGGTGGCAAGGTTAAGTTTAAAGTGTCACCAACCTTCTGCTTTCAACCTGTCTGAGATCTACATGCTTGCAGTCAGCAGTTTTCTCATTATTATCTTAAAAAAGCAGAGACATTACTTTGCCAACAAAGGTCTGTCTAGTCAAGGCTATGGTTTTTCCAGTGGTCATGTATGGATGTGAGAGTTGGACTGTTAAGAAAGCTGAGCACCAAAAATTGATGCTTTTGAACTGTGGTGTTAGAGAAGACTCTTGAGAGTCCCTTGGACTGCAAGGAGATCCAATCAGTCCATCCTAAAGGAGATCAGTCCTAGTGTTCATTGGAAGGACTGATGCTGAAGCTGAAACTCCAGTACTTTGGCTACCTCATGCGAAGAGTTGACTCATTGGAAAAGACCCTGATGCTGGGAGGGACTGGGGGCAGGAAGAGAAGGGGATGACAGAGGATGAGATGGCTGGATGGCATCACCAACTTGATGGAGATGAGTTTGAGTAAACTCTGGGAGTTGGTGATGGACAGGGAGGCCTGGCGTGCTGTGATTCATAGGGTCGCAAAGAGTCAGACACGACTGAGTGACTGAACTGAACTGAACTGAATGAACAGTCGCTTTTCTGAGAAGTGAAATCAGTATATAGGCGATCTAGGAAGTTCAGGGTAGTCTTTTTATGAGATTATAACCCAAAAATATGCAAATCAGAGAGAAGACAAAGGGGAATACTACTTGGGCTATGAGACTATAAAGCAGAGATGCCCACATAATTTTTTTTGTCATCACAACTGTAAAAGATTTGTTGATACCTCTCATAGTTCAATATTTTATAAAGTATGTGATTCTTCAATACAAATAATTTTAAGAATATTTTAAAATACTTATAAATAAAGTTCTTGAAACAAAAATAAAAATAAATTAATTTCAATTATATACTTCATATAACCACTGGATAGTCTTCTATGTGCTCTGGAATATGCATAGCTTTCTGTGGGGATCATTTCTCTACTACCAGTTTAGACATGTAACTCTGCTGTTTGAAAGCCTGAAATGTTCTCTGTTAACCTCTACAACATACAACTTTAGGAGATAGATCAAACACTTCCCAAAATATTGGTTCCGATTTACATTCCAGTAGTGTATGCAGCTTCAAGTTGTTCTTCATCCCTTACCAACAACTGACATATTTGATATTTTATATTTTGATATATCTTTTTTCTATATCCCACTAATTTCTCTTAAAACCATTTTAATACCAAAGAAAATTAAAATAACAGCAATAAAAGAGCAACCCTCAGAATAAAATCTTTTCATTCTAAATATCAAAGTTTCTCAAGGTCTTACAATTTTAAAGAACAACGTTTGTCCATTCTCTGTTCTCAATACTATTATGTTACAATGAACAATGTTTCTTAGTATTATGTCCTTGATAAAGAGCAGAAATGATTCCACAATTTTGCAGAAATTCTCATGAAAAGAAAGCTGCTTTGATAGAGTGGCAGTATCGAGAAGCCTTGGTTTTTGAAACTGTATCAGAGCGCTTGAGAGAATGTGCTGTTAGAAATCATATTTGACACCGAGAGCCCAAATACATAGACTTTAATCTGGGAGAGATTAAAATGCTTTGTATGCCATAAGAGCCTCAAGAAGAGTTGGCCACGCTTAATCTCACTTCTGTTAAACCTAAACAAAAATTTCTTACTTGAGCAGTCATGTATTTCTATACATTTCTGCAGTATTACACATTCCGAGGTTATTTAGTGGGTACACAAAAGTCTACAAAATTGTCATATCTTGAAAATGATGAACAGATAAAAATAAAACAAATGGAATAGCAAATGAAAACCAAATGTCAGCTTTATTAAGAGGGGAAAATAAATTGCACGATATTGCTTATTATGGGGTTTTCCCAAGTGGCTGCTAGTGGTAAAGAAGCTGCTAGTGGTAAAGAACCCATCTGCCAATGTAGGAGACGTAAGAGACACAGATTTGATCCCTGGGTTGGGAAGATCCCCTGAAAGAGGGCATGGCAACCATTCCAGTATTCTTGCCTGGAGAATCCCATGGACAAAGGAGCCTAGCAAGCTACAGTCCCATGGGGTCACAAAGAATCAGACATAACTGAAGCTACTTAGCATGCATGCACTCTCATTATGAGAATAAATGAGTAATAGAAACACAAATTTAAGCAACTTATTCATCACCTAGAGGCCTTTCTAGTCTAGAAGAAGCAGAGAGAACCTAGGAGTTTCACTGCTTGAACTTCTTAACAGGGAAGTAATAGGACATTCCCAGGTGGCACAGTGGTAAAGAAACCACCTGTCAAAGCTGGATTCGATCCCTGGGGTCAGGAAGATCCCCTGGAGTAAGAAATGGTAACCAATTCCAGTACTCTTGCCTGGAAAAGTCCATGGACAGAGGTGTCTGGCAGGCTACAGTCCATGGGGTCAAAAAGAGTCAGACAAGACTGGGCACACAAATATCAGAAGTAGGAAGGAACATTGTGCATTGTCTGCTAGTGTCCTTTGCCTGATTCTACTATGTTGATCATTTCTTTCTTATTGAAATATAACAGCTAGTTTAAGGATATTTTTGTTTATCCAGTCACATACATTAAAAGCATCTCCGTTTGTGGTTGATATTTGACTGTGGCTTATTGTGATTTTACCATTGATTTCTTTTTTTTTTTCAATTTCAGTATAGTCAGATTTTGTTTGAGGATTTTTCTTCAGAAACGGCCGAAGTAAGGAAGTATTAGTAGACGTGAATGAAAGAAGAGACATACTGTAATGTGGTCCAGGTTCAGAATCAAAATTGTAAAGAATTAATTCTATCTAATTAGTCCACTACAATCCCAGTCAAGACACTTAGCATGATTTTAGTGAAGCTTGATTAGCAGGTCTTAAATTTACCAGAGATAAAGTACAAGAGAAAGCCTGAAAAAATATGTAAGGAATATATTAACTGTATCTTTATTATATGAAAAAGATATTTGCTATCTGTTTTTCTTTCTTCTTTTTTCAGGAAAACACAGACGCTTGGGGGTTTGAAAGAAAATTGAACAGGCATATGTTTCCAATACACTTTAAAGTTCTTTAAAATGGACACTTCTTTCCTTTAATTGTATTTCGGTTCAACTTGGAGATTCTCCTCCCTCTAAATGAGGGAAGGACCTCCGGCTTTCCCCAGCACAGGGAGGGGGCGGAGCATCCTCTAGAAGCTTGGAAGAGTGAGCCGGCCCTGGCCAGTCTTGGGGGAGGAGCGGCATTACATACAGACTTCGGAGGCCTCGCAGAAGAGAGAAGAGAAGCTTGGAGGTAATGGCTGTCGTGAAAAGATAGTTATTTTCGGAGATTTCTGGAGACTTGGCAGTAAAGGTGAGAAGAAGGGACTGCTGCTTTGGAGTCGTGGGAAAGGAGCGTTGTTTTGTGAGAGTCGCAGTTCCTTTGAGGGAATTCTGTCTAAATTTTGTATTCCTTCCAGATATTTTAAAACTCCACACTTTAAGAGTGGGGGAGGTGATCAGATTACACCTGCGGAAAAAATACTTCAGGAGGTTGCAAAAGCTGACTTTCGAGTAGGGCATTTTATGTTTCAGTCAAAAAGCAGTAGTAACGGAGATAAATGATGAAACAAAACTTGAAAAATTAATCTTCCTTAGTTTAAAAAAAAGAGAGATTATGTTGTGATAACGCCCAATGAGAAACGAAGTTATTAGTTGGAAGTGTTGGGTTTTTATATTACTTTGGTTGTTGATTGTATTTCCAACAAATCTTGCTGTTTTGGTGGAGTTTGTGTAGTAATAGTCTGAAATAGTGTATAACTGCGAATTTAAGTTCTGAAGACATTAATAAGTTTAGTTTATTGTCAGGGAATACTCAGTGTCTTAAAAGGATCACTTTTTTTTTTTTATGGATGTGTAAAGAACGATCATTGTCTATGTCCCTACCTAGCTATCAAAAGCATGATATATTCCAATTTATACTGTAATGTGAAAAATATCTGTAAGTTCATGAGCTGAAGAATAATAGGCTTATACTGATATAATAAAACACAACAATATATATAGTAATAAATGATGTCTAAGAAAAAAAAAGGAAATTTCCACTACTTTGCCCAGAGTATGCTATGAGAGAGCATGAGTAGCTATGTCAGCATAAAAATATTGAGATGAGAATTTAAAAACATGGGGGGAAAAGCTACCTGCCAAAAAAAAATGAGTAAATAAGGAAACATGGAAAGGTGTTCAAATGTATTAGTGGAGAAATATAATTTAAAGTAGTGTATTCTAATATGTAGAATGAGGAAAGGACATATATATATATGTATATATATATATATATATATACACACACATATGAATACATTATTTAAATTACATTTGTACACAGACAAACACATATGATGAGGGAAAAATCAATGGGATTTTGCTCAAATATAAGCAGTAAACCAATTCAGGGGTTAGAGTAAGAATGATGTGTATTTTCTTCTTTAGACTTTTATGTACCTTTAGTTTAGTTTTGTTTTGTTTTTGGAAGCACATAATGGAGCTTAAAGAGAAAAATCCATTTTGTTACAGACATTTAAATACTCAAACACACTCCATTGTCTTTAGCTAAAGGTGGATTTTTCTCTGGGTCTGAGAAGGCTGGTTATCTGGTTGCTTGTGCTTTGCTTGCAGTTCAAATATTTAGACTATTGTCCAGACTTTGGTTCAAGCAGAAGATATGTATTTGTATTTTTATGTACTTTTGAGAAAGATTTCAAAAAATGTTCAAAGCATATTGTGGAATAGTCATGTAGGATAGTTCACCATAATTTTGAATACTATGCAGCTGTAAAAAAAATAAGCTAATGTAGTGAGCTAAGTGCAAAAATAAGAAAAGATATAGAAGGTATATTCTAAAAATAAGCATGTTGCAGAATGACCTGTAATAATATTGGTACATTATATGCAAGAAAATTTTGGAAATATGCATGTACTTTATTAATTGGAGATATATGAGTGTAATTGGAAACAGAACATTTCGACTCTTTATATATTACATTTCTCCATTTAAAAAATCTTATTCTGAAACTAGCAAGCTTGAATCAGATTCATTATGAGAAAATGAGATAAAATTTGAGAAATGTAGGATTATCATGTGAAAGTTATTCACAAAAAGATGAAGTGGTGGTGGTGGTGGTTTAGTCACTAAGTCATGTCCGACTCTTTGTGACCCCGTGGACTGTAGGCCACCAGGCTCCTCTGTCCATGAGATTCTCCAGGCAAGAATACTGGAGTGGGTTGCCATTTCCTTCTCCAGGGGATCTTCCTGATCCAGGAATCGAACCCAGGTCTCCTGCATTGCAGACATATTCTTTCCCAACTGAGCTATAAGGGAAGCCCAAAAGATGATGTAGAAAATATTTATTGATGTGAGAAGATGTTAAAATATGTTATTAGGAAGGATAAAGTCTGGTTTACAAAAATATACACATTAATATGTTTAAGAAAAATATATAGAGCAAGCCATTATATTTTGACCATTATTGTGAGAATTTGCTTTCTTTCTTGAAAAATCAAAAGATGAAGGAAGATACGCAATATGCATGAAGTATATAATAACAAACATTAAAATGAGGAAATGTAATCCCACTTTTATATGGCACCTACACAACTCTGAAGTTGAGAATGAACAAGTCTAGAAGCAAAAAAACAAAACAAAAAAACCCATCTAGAAGCCTGAGAAGGCTACAGTCTGGTTAATATAGTTCCCACCCTTCCTGACCAAAGACCTGAGTATCTGCAGTAGTTCTGGTTCTAGTCACAAGATGACACTTGCCAGATGTCCTAAATTTTCTTTCAGGCAACCATATTTATGAACTGGACAGATAAAGCAATGAGATATATTTTCTGTTATGAGACAATATGTAGAATGTGATTGCAGTTTGTTGAAAAATTGCACATGTATAAAATAAAAGCACACCAAGACTGATATGAGAATTCAAACAGAAAGCATTAAAAAAAAAATAGTTACACAGATTGGGCCTATACAGATGCACAAGGCAATTGTTATTTCCCTTTTTTCCTGTCCCCAAAGCATACTTTTCATGAGGGAGATGATTTTAGTATCAACCTAATAATATAACTATGTCACAGAGAACATTTCAAATATCAAGAACAAGAAGGAAAATAAATAAGGCCTCTGCATCACAGTTGAGATTTTTATCTCATTCCTGTGTTTCAGAAGAACATGCCTGCTAAAGTTTTGGTAGGGAAACTTTATACCTTTTCCATTTAATTGGTTTGCTTCCCTGTCTCCTTTTGGACAGCTTAGGTTAATGTCTGAGATGCACATTACCTGGGGAATCTGTGTGTGACACCAGTTGAGCCTCAGAAGGGCAGCACGACCACAAAACGGCCAAACAGGGAGAAGGCTCTGCTGGACAAACAGCTGGAGTGAGAGTAAAAACAACCGGATCACAGGAGCACACCCTGAATGATCCATGTGACACTGGGTAAGGTTCTTCCCATCTCATGAAATATCTCACATTAAAAACATGTTGAGAACTTGGGGTATAAGAGGTATAGTTTATTTTGTTTCCTGCTCTGTAACCATAACATTTTAAATTAAAAGACACATTTCATACTAAAATTATGTTAGGTTGGTAATTTGAGATACAATTCTTTTGCCCCTGTTCTGCAGCCCTAATGTTTTGTAATTAAAAGCCATCGCTTCTAGTTTTGGGGAAAATATCTCATGTGTTTAACCACTATGAAGAAATAATTGAATAGGCTATTCAGGTGTCTACCAGAGGTTGCAGCCAGGGACCTGACTACAATCCTTGACAGCTTTGCTCAGTTGTTGTCACCACATACTAGACAACATGTTGTTGTTTAGTTACTACGTTGTGTCTGACTCTTTATGACCCTGTAGACTGTAACCCACCAGGCTCCTCTGTCCATGGGATTTTCCAGGTAAGAATACTGGAGTGGGTTGCCATTTTTTTCTCCAAGGGCTTTTCCTGACCCAGGGATTGGACCCACGTCTCCTGCACTGGCAGACAGATTCTTTTCCACTGAGCCACCAGGGAAGTACTAGATAGCGTAGTTACAAGTATTTATTAAGACCTGCTTATGGTCTCACAGCCTTCCTCAAATAGACTTCTGTACACTCTCTTGAATAAGGCTATTGATGCCAAACCTCATTATCTGTGTCCATGAGATCTTTGCTTTGGACAGGCAAGGCAGCACTAGCAGCTTTGGAAACAGTAAAGCCCAGAATTCTGTTGTGATAACCCTGTGGGATTTAAAAGGCCTGAATTACCCAGGAACACAAATAATGTCCTGCCACTTCCAAAGTCCCTCCCACATGCATTCTTTTCTCACAGTACAACAGAAATAATAAAGAAGTGATATTGGGTTTGTGTTATCATAATTCTTCTTGTTTTTCTTCCCCTTCCCTCCAAAAGATGTCCATGTCTCTGATCTCCTTTCTCTGATATTATCCTTCTGATTTTTATCTTGTCTCCATCATCACTGTCCACGTTCTTTCTGCTTAGCAGGGTAAACTTATCTGATCCTTTTTTTTTTTTTTTTGCCATATTTTAATCTAATCCAGTTGGTGCCCATTGAAAACACTTTATTCCGGCTACTTTGTGGGTTTCAGAGGATAAGAAGAGGCTACAGCAGGTGAGAGCCATTTATTAGCCCTACTGCAGTAGAGTTAAGGGCCCTTCAAAAACTGCTTTTCTAGAAAACTAGGCAGCTAGAACTGGATCGGTGTCCTGAGGAATTTTCCAGGACACTGCATATCTATTGGTTGAGTTCCTATCTATATCCTGGTGCACTGAGTATATTGCAAATTCAGTTTCTCTGTGGTTAAATTAGGATTTCTTTTACCCGTTTCCATATCCTTCCTGTCTCATCTAGCTCTCACTACACACTTAGCTACTAAATTCTTTTTTTTTTAGTTATTGTACCATTAAATGTGGTTTCATATTTAGACAACCTAGGTTATTGTCAGAGACGCTTTTGAGTTATGCATGTTTCTTAACTGTGGGATCTAGTATGGAGACATGACAAGTCAGCATAGTTATCAAGGATTTGAAAATTTTCTCTCCATTCAGCTAGTAAAGGTCTCAAACCCACAACTGCCTGCTTCCCTGTCACAATGCCTCTGTGACAAACTTAAAGGCTAAACATTGGGTTCTGCTGAGAGAAATCTCTATCTCCTCACTAAAGAACCCTTGATGTCCTTTACTCAGATTGCTTAGTGGAATAATTTTGATCTAGCCTGACCCTCCTGTTATATGTCTGTGAAAGAAAGATGGCTTCTCTCTTTAGAGCCCCTGATGCACAGTTTTCTTTCTCTCTGTTTGTTAATCACAGGAAGAGCTGTGTCATACTGCAGCTCTGTTTCTCTAACCTGAATTAGTCAGAGGTGCTAAGAAACAGGGGTCGTGTTTACTTGTTCATTGTGATGATGGATGGGGTTGTGAGGGCTTCACCAACTTTACCTACACTTTATACACACACACACACACACACACACATATTGTTTTTGAATTAGCAAAACATTATCTTAAGAGAACTAACCCTCAGAATGATCCATTTAGCAGCATGTAGGTTTTGTCACTTCCTGGGAAATGACACCCCTAGGTTAAAGGCAATAAAAACCTAAATTTAACTCTTAATTTCTTGAATATTTTGTGAACAAAAATGCTCAATAAAGAGGATATCGAATCGCAAACAACTAAAGCACAAGAACAAGGAGTTGCCAATTGTAAATGAGGATTGGATGAAATGAGCATTTCTCTCCATAACCAATGATTATCAGTTGTTGTACTGCCAGGTCCCTGTGACACAGAAGAGATATGTTGTAACTAGTCTATGGTTGAGTGAAATTATAATGCAGATATGGTCAGTGTAAGAGCATAGTGCAGAAATATATTTTTTAATTTGTGTGAGAATGTGGATGTATGTGAAAGATAGGGAGTTCATAGGTAAGTGTGATAATTATTGAAAATTGTTGTGGTTCACCAGCATGTTCACCAAGAAGGACATATGTTAAGTAACACTTACTGGGGGTTTCAGTCATTAATTTCCCTACAATCAGAAAGTGAATGACATATCCTTTGTTCTACTCTAGAATCCTCAAAGAGGATTCTAAGTGCAGAAAGCGGTGAGTACTGATCAAGAGAACATATCTTTCTATGTGGAACTCAGGTAAAACTGGGTTTTGGGTGTCTTGTTTTGTTTTTTAAATTTACCATCTTAACCATCTTTTTAAAAGTCTCTATTGAATTTGTGACAGTACTCCTTCTGTTTTATGTTTTTGTTTCTTGGCCACGAGAGATGTGGTATTTTAGCTACCCAACCGGGGCTCAAACCTGTGCCTGTGCTTAGTCACTCAGTCGTGTCCAACTCTCTGTGACCCCATGGACTGTAGCCTACCAGATTCCTCTGTCCATGGGATTTCCCAGGCGAGAATACTGGAGTGGGTTGCCATTTCCTTCTCCAGGGTATCTTCCCAACCCAGGGATCGACCCAGGTCTCCTGCGCTGTGGATTCTTTACCGTCTGAGCCACTAGGGAAGCCCTCAAACCTGTATCCCCTGAATTGAAAGGTGACGTCTTAATCACTGACCACCAGGGAAGTCTCTAAGACTTTTGCCTTAATTTTGTTTTGCCCTCTTCCCAGCCTTGTGACCTTGCACATGAGCAAGAGTACCCATTTTCTCACTCTTGTCAACTCTCCATTGAATCATTTTTCCCCACTTCATTATAAGTAAAATCGAAATCTCATTGCTGTTTACATTTGCATTTCTTTATTAGGGAAGGTGAATATCTTTATGGATTGTTTAATTTTAATTTTTACTTTGGATATTTGAGTTTTGAGGAGCCCCATTGAACAGCATATCCCTTTCTCCACTGAACAAATTGAACAAACTGATATAAAACAAATGAAGTTGCAGATGGAAGCCTAAACATCAGGTTTTGTACAAGGTGAAAGTAAACTAAAGGGCATTGATTATTGAGTCAACTGGACTTTAAAACAGCAAATTTAAACAATTTTACCAAACAGCCTGGAGGTTTGCAACTATATGGGAAGGACAGAGGTCCCTGTAGTTGAACTGTGTGAGCTTGCTCACAGGAAAGTTAATATTGGGAGTGGGTAAGAATTTTTCCCTCAGAACATTGTGAATTGTCTATTTATGTCTCTTGCTCATTTTTTTTAACCTCACTCTCTTCCTTATTAATATGTAAGAGCTACTTTAAGGCTATTTTTTGAATAAGAACCAGTTTGTCAAATTTATTCTTGTGTTTTCAACTTGCTTTATAGTGTTTTTAAACCATAAATAGTTTTTTTTCAGTTTTAATATATCAGAGATATATTTCTTATATCTCTCTTCATTAAGGATTTTGGTACATGTTTGTGTTTAAAAAATTACTTGACTTGAAAAAAGCTGAAACTTTCTGAAGGATAAATGAGAGAAACTGAGTAACAGAAACATATCATGTCCCAGGGCCAGAAGAATTAACACTGTACAGTTTTAATTCTCCACAAAACAGTGTATCCATTCACTGTAATCACAAGCAAGGACTTAGCAGGTCTTTTTAGTGGACCATGACCAGTTGAGTCTTAAAATCTTTTGTAAAAATGTTAACAGAAAGGGCAAGAAAATATGTAAGAGATATTTTCAACTGGGTCTTTACTATATGATAAAGAGATTTGCTGTTTCTCTTCAGGAAGTTACCTACCCTTGTGGTATGAATGGAAATGAAAGAGACACAAGTTGCCATTTCTCTTTCAAGTCCTTTAGAAATGAACGTTTTTCTCCTTTAAGTGAATTTCAGTTAACTTGGCAATTCTCCTCCCTCTAATTGAGGGAAAGGCCCCCTCCTTTCCCCATCACAGGGAGGGGGCGGAGCATCCTCTGAGAAGCTTGGATGTGAGCTGTGCCTGGCCACTCTTGGGGGAGGGGCTGCATTTCACGAGGCTGCAGCTGACAAGAAGCTTCAAGGTAATGGCTGTCTTAAAGCTAGTTTTTTTTCTGGGGATTTCTTTGGGCTTCAGTGTTACGGTGGAAAAAAAACAGAGGCTGTTGCCTGGGAGAGGTGGGAATAGAATATATTTTGGGGGAAATTCCCGTTACTGTGACAGAATCAATCCCCTGAAAATTCAGTTTCTCCGATATTTTTTAAAGTCCACAGTGTGGGAATGGGTGATCAGATTACCGCATCTAAATTAAGACTTCAGTGAGGCATGCTGTTCATGTTAATTTTTTACATGGCATTCCATGTTTCTATCTTTGGTACAGATTTTATTGAAGCATTTATTATTCTACAAAAAATAACTGATAGGAAAAATGTAACCATAAAAAGTGCTTGACATGTAAAATATAAATGTACAAGGAACATGGAACGGATTCAGATATGCTGTTGATTGATCAACAATTTGTTTTTAAAAAACGTGTATTGGTAACTAGATTTCCATGTTAATAGCATATCGAGTATTCAGCTTACTGGGGATTTCAAAATATATTTTTAACCAGTTTCAGCATTTTTAGAACTGCTTTATTCCATGATCATTTTTATCATTGATAAATGATTTTTAAAAAAGTAGAGCAAAATGATACTGAAACAAATCTGTACCTTTTGGTTTTAGACACATGATCATTCATAAACACACAGACATGCAGCCATAACTAACCACCCCCCCCATCTTTTGCCGATAGCTGAAATTTTCCTGGACCTGATCAAGTGCGTAGCCTGGTTGCTGTGTTGACTACAGCCCTGTCTGTGTCCTCCTTGCAACTCATTCTTTCAGACAACAGGTATGACCATGGTCAGCAATAACCGTTTTTCTGTATCTCTAAAGTTTAATAGTGAAATAGGAAGAGGATTTGGATTGTTTCTACTAGCCATTTAAAAAATATGTGACATGGTACATCCATACAATTACAATTGAACGTTATATAGCTGACAAACAGAAGTATGAGCATGTAGTGATTTGAAAAGATGTCTAAGAAGTAGTATTAGGTGAAAATGAAAATTGCAGAATGGCAAACACCATATTATGTCATTTAAAGATAGAGGACTGTGTTAATACAATATGTGTAACATCAGGAAAAATAGAAGGGTACCTTCACTACATGGGATTATTTGTATAGTTTGACAGACAGTTACAGTCCTTACTCTCTCTATTAAAAAACATTTTTTAAACAATATCAGAGAAAGAGTTTCAGGTAAAATGTCATAAATTAGGGAGAAATTACATTTGAAGTGATTCAAACAAAATCACATTGAAAATATTTATAAGGAAAATTTTTCAAACTGTGTGCTTGAGCACAGTAAAAAGCTAGTTTTAAAGTAATATGTATTTATATATATATATAAAGATATTGAAAGATAATTAAGAAAACAATAATATTGATTGTTTTTACAGAATTATGCTTTCTTTTAAAAATCATATCTTTTCAGTTTTCAGTAAGCATGCATTTTTTTGTCAGACCATTGCAACTAAAGGCATTAGCATTCCATTTTTTGTGATGCATAACGAAACTCTAAATTTTAGTATGGTATATCCTAGAAGCCTGAGAAAACTGCTGGCTTGCCAGCATGTAAGTTCCCACCCTTTTGCTCTAAGGATCTAGTAGTAACTGGATGCAACTCTGGTAGTGCCCACAAGATGGCGCTTCTAGGATTTTCCAGATTTTCTCCAGGCAACTATTTTTTTGAAGTGAGCAAACAAAGCTGTGAAACGTATTTTATATTAGCAGACTACAAGACAGCTTGTAGAATGTGGTTTTAGTTCCACTGAAAAAATTGTACGTGTCTAGAAGACAAAGCCCCACATGAGGACTGATGTGAGAACTCAAACAAAGCAAAAAAAAAAAAAAAAAAAACAAAGAGATAGCTACACAGATTTGGCTTATAGAAAGGAATAATGCAATTGTTACTTTGCTTCTTTCCTGCCCCCAAAGCATACTTTTCATGAGGGAGATGATTTTAATATCAACCTAATAACATAACTGTGTCACAGAGAACATTTGAAATACCAAGAACAAGAAGGAAAATAAACAAGGGCTCTACATCACAGTTGAGATTTTATATCATCCTTGTGTTTCAGAAGAGCATGCCTGCTAAAGTTTTGGTAAGGAAACTTCTTTATGCCTTTTCCATTTAATTGGTTTGCTTCCCTGTCTCCTTTTGGACAGCTTAGGTTAATGTCTGAGATGCACATGACCTGGGGAATCTTCAGGAATCTGTGACACCAATTGAGCCCCAGAGGGGCAGCACAACCTCAGAAGTGCTGAACAGGGAGAAGGCCCTGCTGCGGACAAGCAGCTGGAGTGAGAATAAAAACAACGGGATCATAGGGGCAACTCTGCACGATCCATGTGACATTGGGTAAGGCTCTGCCCATCTCTTGTTAAAACATGGTTAAATTGAGAATATGGAGTGCAATTTGTTTTGATTCTGTTCAGTGACCATGTTTTAAATGAAAAACCACAAATTATATTCAGTAAAGAATTAGATGTATTAAACTCCTGTAAAGAAATTATACAAATGACACAGCCCCAGTCCAGGTCATACCACCCTTGTTTCCCCCAAGGCCTGTGATGGCCATCTGAGGAGAGCTGCTGGCCGAGATTGATACCAGGTAGGATATTTCTGTGCTTTGAAGTTAAAGTAGAAGTTATGCAAATGAGTATGATGATGTCTACTTACGGAAGACTTGCAGGTTTCATCCAGCTGTCTGACTCTCAATAAATCCTTGAAAACCACCTTATCCAGTAAATAGCCATGACAGTCATTCCAAATATCTGATTCCTAAGCTCATCCTCTTAATGAGATCATTGTGCTGTTGTCTGAATGCCAGAGACACAAACCTCAGGATCTGTGTCTGACTGCCTTGGGTAGATAGGGCAGTACGATATCTTTAAAAAATTAAAAGGTTACCTTAGAATAAACCTCAAGAGTCCCAAAATTTCAAAACACCCCATAAAAGCAATGGTGTCTCTGATGCATTTCATTGTTCAACACTCCCCTTCCTGAAGCTCCTGTCATCACACACTCATTCATTCTTTATATTTAATAGCTATAATATGCCTAAATACAGGGGTCATTATAGAGCTATTTCTCTTTTCTTATATTGTTAAGTATTTCCCAAACCACAGTATGTTTCTTTGGTGTCCGGTATTTATTCATCTTTTTGTCTGCTCTATTTTTATTTTCCACCTTCCTTCTCCTTTGACAGGGGAAACCCCTTTGCTTATTCTCTTCCCTTTTTCTTTAAGTGAATATCGCTCATTCAGAAGTGTTTGTTTAAGCTTCCTTGCAAGTTTTCAGGAGAATATGTATAAGCACAGAAGAAGGAAACTAGTTAGTAGCCCTAAGGCAATGTGTGTGCCTGTGTGTGCTCAGGCACTCAGTCGTGTCCGACTCTTTGTGACATATGGACTGTACCCCACCAGGCTCCTCTGTCCATGGAATTTTCCAGGCAAGAATAGTGGAGCAGGTTGCCTTTTCCTTCTCCAGGGGATCTTCCCCACCCAGGGATCTAACCCCTATCTTCTGCATCTCCTGCATTGGCTGGTGAGTTCTTTAGCACTGAGCCACCTGGGAAGCCCCAGACCTAAGCAATAGATACCTCTAAAATTACTGTTTTTGTGGTTAACCAGGCACACAGACCAATGACCTAAAGATTTTTCTAGATGATTCAGAGTTCACTGATTGATTTCCAGTTTATATCTAGATGTACCAATCAATCACATGCACATTCAGATCATTAGTGGCTCATTTTGAACAGCTTGTCCCCTTCCTCCTTATGTTCATATCTACTTCTTGCTATGCACTTAGACTGTTAACTGATCTTTTACAAATTATTTTAACCTTGTAATCTATTTTGATATATGTTAGTACCACTGGTTTCTTTAGTGAGCTATTAAAGTTAGAACTCAGTCCCAAACCCATGCCTGAATATCTGTTTGAGAACTTTTAACACATAACAACCTTGCCGTAACACTTGTCTGAGAAACTTAAGTTTAGAGAGTATATCTTTAACAGTCTATCATATCTCCTCACTAGAGAACTGATAAGTAACTTTATTCAGAGTGCTGACAGGAATAAATTTGGTCCAGCCTGGATCTTTGTTTTACTATGGGTGCTCAGAGGATGATGGGGGTGGGGATCACAGTAAGAAGGGAATTCCCTTTATCTTTAAATCCGCCAAGGCAGATCCAATGAAGTTCTTTCTCTTTGCTTGATAATCCTGTGAAGAGCACTGCAGCCTAGTTTATCTGCTTAAATACTTAGAGAGTAATAAAGTTTATCTGCTTTGTGCTGTGATTATTACATTGTGGGGTCCTTATCTACCTTTCTTTCATTTTATTTGTTTTAATGTTTTCCATCCCATCATCCTAATTTTTGAATTCCTACCAGCATCATCCATGGGCACTGTGTTAAGTTTTTGCATTACTCAGGAAATGCAAGATTCTCCGAATATGGCAAGTTTATATTCTTGTGATCTCTAGGTCACTGGTTGGTCTTTTTTTTCTTTTTTCCCTAACATGTTTACATACATTTGACCAGAAATTATCATGTCCCTTTGGCCCTGGCAGTGATTTTCTGTCTGGCTTGCCTTTTTCTTACCTGGAATGCTCACCCTTAATGAGTTTTCTTCTGATGTCCTTCCCCTTTAGGTGGACTGGCATTTGACCAGTGAACATTAATAATAATAACTTTGTTTACAAACAGTTTCAACTCTTTGTGCCTGCGCTTTAGCAGTCATTCAATATTTTGAATATCTATTTAGAATCTAAAATTTCTTGCTTTACCTATGCTCATGCCCCCCACCCCCCCATGGTATTTGGTAGTATTCCAAATGTACCATTTCTACTCTTTTACATGGACCTTATAAGCTAAAAAATATTGACATTTGTTTAGTCTATAACCATTCTGTCTCTCATATGTTATTTGGCTTCCACTTTCTCACTGGGGATGTATTCTTAACCAGACCTCTGTCTCCAAATTATAGCACTTTGGCTTCTGCTCCTTCCTTTCCTTCTACTCATATGGTTGAATGGCATGCCAGAATGTCAGTGGAGTTAAAGACTCTGCCAATAAGGATAAATTTCACAAGCTGTAGAGTGCTGATGTCCTCCAGATTCTTGACATTTGTCTTGTGTTAACTAACTTCAATGAAAGAGATCCTTAGTGGAGATTTGAATTTGTGCAGAGTTACAGAACTGCATCAAAAGTCAGGTACCTGCCAACATTTTTAAAGCAAATTCAAAAATAGAAGTTAATAAAAAATTAAGATATCCATTGACAGAGGGATGAATAAAGAAGATGCAGTCCCTATATACAATGGGTTATTGTATATTTCAGCCATTGAAAAGAATGCAATAATGCCATTTGCAACAACATGGATGAACCTAGAGATTATCGTACTAAATGAAGTAATTCAGACAAATATCATATAATATCACTTATATGTAAAATCTTTTAAAATGATACAAGTGAACATATCTACAAATCAGAAACAGACTCACAGACTTTGAATACAAACATATGGTAAACAAAGGGCAAGGGGGGGAGGGGTACCTTAGGAGTTTGGAATTTACATATACACACTACTGTATGTATTAATAAAATAGATAATCAACAAAGGACCTGCTGTATAGAATAGGAATCTCTACTCATTATTCTGCAATAACCTATATGGGAAGAGAATCTGAAAAAGAATGCATATATGTATATGTATAGCTGAATCACTTTGCTGTACCCCTGAAACTAACACAACATTGTAAATCAACTATGTGTGCTCAGTCGTGTCTGAGTCTTTGTGACCCCATGAACTGTAACCCTCCAGGCTCCTTTTTTTGTGGGATTTTCCAAGCAAGAATACTGGAGTAGGTCACCATTTCCTCCTCCAGGGGGTAAATCAGCTATACTTCAGTATAAAAATTAAAAAGATAAAGATGCTAGGCTAAGCATAACAAAAAAATTACTTAAAGAGGTTAAACAAATAGAATATTTAATATGTTCTTTATACACTATAGAGGATATTTTCACACATACCTGTGGTACTCACAACCTCTTTAGGTAATCACTGACCAAAGTACAAACAAAATTCCTATATATATTCCCATTATGCTCACTGTAAAACATCAATTTGTTATATAGGTTATATTCTGATTGGATGCCTTTTTAAGACTCAGATTTATTAAGGTATAGTTTACATAGAGTTAAATTCAGTCTTTTTGGTATGTAATTCGATGAGTTTTGACAAACATATACAGTCATGTAATAACCAGTACAGTCAGGCTATAGAATAGTTCCATAACTTCAAAATGTTCCTTACTGCCTCACTGTAGTGAACACTCTCTCGCTACCCCAGTTCCTAGCAGCTACTTGTCTGATTTCTGTCCCTATAGTTTTCATTTTCCAGAATATCATATAAATGGAATTATACAATATCTACCCTTTTGCATTATTTCTTTCACTTACCATAATGTTTCTGATAATTTACTCATGTTGGTACATGTATCAGAGGTTTATTTCTTAAATTAGCTTACAGGTATTCTGTTATTTTACAACTTATATATTCACTCACCAGTAGATTTATAGTTTTTGCTGATTATGATTAAAGTTGTATACATTCCAGAGGCCTTCCCCAGTGGCTCAGCAATAAGGAATCCGTCTGCGATGCAGGAGACATGGGTTTGATCCTTGGGTCAGGAAGATCCCCTGGAGGAGTGCATGGCAACCCACTCCAGTATTCTTGCCTGGAAAATTCCACCGACCGAGAAGCCTGGTGGGCTACAGTCCATGGGGTCCCAAAAGAATCAAACACAACTTAGCTACTAAACAACAGCAACATACATTCCAGAACAGATCTTTGTACATAAGTTTCATTTCTCTTAGTTGGTTTTGGTAAATGTATGTCTAAATATATTAGAAACTGCCAAACTGTTTTCTGAAGTAGCTGTGATATTTTGTATTTCCACCAGCATTGTATAAGTTCCAGTAGCTCTGCATCATTGCCAGCAATTGATACTGTCAGATATTTTTTTTTTAATATTAGCTATTTTTATAAAGGTGTTAGTGGTATCTCATTGTAGATTTATGTGCATATCCTTAATTGCTAATAGTGTTGAGCATCTTTTAATGTGTTCATTTGGTATTTATATATCTTCTTTGATGAGGATCTATTTAAATTGGGCCATTAATCTTATTGAATGATAAGAGTTTTTAATATATTCTATATACAAGTTTTTTTTTTAAATCTGATACTTGATCTGCAAGTATATTCTCCCACTCTGGATTTTCATTTTGTTTTTTGAAGAGCAGAGAACTTTTCAAGTCAAATTTATCAAAATCTTATGGTCCATGTTTTTTGTGGTCTGATAAATCTTTTGTCTAAATGAAGGTCTCAAAGATTTCATGCTTTGTTTTCTTCCATGAGTTTCTTAGTTTTTGCTTTTACATTAAAGTCAATCTGTCATTTTGAGCTAATTTTTGTGTATGGTCCTATCTAAGGGTTCAGGGTGATCATACTTGCATATAATATCCAATTTTTCCAGCATTATTTGTTGAAAAGACCATCACTTCTCCATTTAATTACCATTGTCATAAACCATATTTGCTGGTCTGTTTCTGTTTTCTTTATCTATATGTCTATCCTGTGCCAATAATATTCAATACACTGTTTTGCTTACTGTAGTCTTTAAATCAGGTAGTATGAGTCTTCCAACTTTGTGTTTTCTTCTGAAAATTACTCCGGTTTTTCTCCTAGTTCCTTTGCTTTTCCATATACATTTTAGCGATACCTTCTCAATTTTTACATAAAGCCTGCTGGGATTTTGATTGAGATTGCAATGATTCTATAGATATGTTTGGGGAGAAATTACAGCCTAGGAATAGTTCATCTTTTAGTCAATGAACTTGATATAGTTCTCCATTTATTCAGCTCTTCCTTAATTTCTCTCACCATTTTTAAAGTCTTCAGTGTGCAAATCATGCGCATATTTGTTAGATTTATTCTAACTTAGTATTTCCTTGGGTTTGATATTACAAATGGTACTTTGTCAAACTTCAACTTCTAATTTTTATTCTATAGAAATAAATTATGTTGGCCTTATAGCTGATGATATTGATAAACAGGTATTAGGTTTAGTAGCTTTTGTTTTCTTTTGTTAAATTCATTGGAATTTTCTGCATGGATCATCATGTTGTCTGCAATTAATAACAGCTTTATGTCTTCCTTTTCATTCTGCATGCCTTTATTTTTCAATTGCTATTTATTGGTTAAGATCTCTAATATAATGTAGAATAGAAGTGTTGAAAGCAGACATTCTTGTTCCTAATTTTAGGGGAACAACATTCCATATTTCACTATTAAGTAGGATTTTAACTTTAGGCTTTTTTATAGATGCCCTTGATCAAGTTGAGTGAGATCCCTTTAATTACTGGTATGCCAAACATATTTTTTATCATGAATGTCTGTGGAATTATGTCAAATGCTTTTCTGCATCAGTTGAGAGGACCTCTATTTTTCTTCTTTATTTAGTCTGTTGATATGGTGAGTTACATTGATTTATTGGCAAATGTATAACCATCCTTACGCTTCCAAGATAAACACCATTTAGTCATAATATTTTATCCTTTTTCTATAATCATTTTCTATGTAATTCTATATCATTTCTGTATCTGTATCATTGGATTTGTGTCTTTGTTTCTGAGGCACAATTGATCTGTAATTTTCTTTCCTTTTATGCTTTTTCTTCTAGTATGAGGTTAATACTGGTATCATAAAATAAGCTGGAGATTGTGTCCTTCTTTTCTCATTTCATTATCATCTGACTTGCATAACAAAGTTTTTGCTTAGAGTGCAGCCTGAGTGCCAGAGGTTTTTTCTCAGTGGTCTTTTTCAATTCTAAATTTTCAATAGTTCCTTTACATCTGCGCCACATGTTGGGGAGGGTGGTGTCTCTCTTCATGCCCTTGCCTGTTTCCCAGCAGTGAGCTGCTGTTATTGTTAGATGCTAGGTTCCTGGTGAGGCAGGGAGTGTCCTTTGTTTTTTTCATCCAGCCTCAGCTTTAGGGAGGCCCTATGTAGCTAGATCTTATGGTTGTACTTTCTCAGCATTCTTTCCTCTCCAAATGGCAGCTAACATCTGATTTATATCTAGTGTTAGTCGCTCAGTCGTGTCCGACTCTTTGTGACCCCATGGGCTATAATCCACCAGGCTTCTCTGTCCATGGAATTCTTCAGACAAGAAGACTGGTGTTGGATTGCCATTCCCTTCTCCAAGGAATCTTCCTGACACAGAGATTGAACCTGGATCTCCTGCATTGCAGGCAGATTCTTTACCATCTGCGCAACCAGGGATCTAAGGTTGATATATTCTTGCCCCTTCCTCAGCAGTAGCTGACCACTGCTTTTTATTCATAGAGAAACTTGAACTCAAAGGTTTCCTGCTCCTCCTCAAGGGCAGAGTTTTTTGCTTTGACTGCTCCCCAGCAGCTATGGATTTCTGCCTTTGTCTTGGGGATAGGCGGGTTTCCTATCTTCCCTTCCCTGGGAAGGTGGCTTTTGCTTTTCCCCTGGTGGCTTAAGACTTTTGCTTCCCATCATAGAAGGGTTTGTATAAGTGTGTGGGGCTTCATGTCTGTCTGCCAGCAACAGTTGATTGCCTCCTGCATACCTGAACCACTGACATGGGCTCTTTTGGTCTTCTGCATTGTCCACAGTCATGTTTGTGTGCTTCTGGTTAAGGACTGAAAAATAACTTGGCAGTGAGTGTATATTCCAAACTACTGGGACACTAGCCCATTAAGAGTTTAAGATTTTAAAAATTCATTAAACGTTCAGCTGATTTTTTTTTAACTTGCTTGCATGACAGCTACTTCTGTCTCCATGCTTTGCCAAAGAGGCTGGTTACCCTTTGGAATTCATTTTACCTCAGTTCTGTGATGAGCTCAAGGGATATTATGGTTTCGTGAATTACTTACATTTTTTATCATTAAATTATGGGTGACATTCTCCTATGGCTTATTGTATCTTAAGTCAAAATGGAACTGATGCTTTCTAATAATATGTGTATGGGTGTTATTTTTCTTTTGTTATTAAATATGCTTCAGGAAGAAGCATACTTCTAAAGCATTTTTATAAATAGTTGATTTTTATACAGTAATTATTAAATTTTTCCATTTAAATTTTTATTTTTTATTATATATGTTAAAATCATACTTAAAGCATCATACACAATACATGATTTTTTGTATACACTTCTTTGGATTTTACACATGTGTAAATTCATAAACTCACTGTCACAGCCAGGATGTGGAAGATTCTATCACCCTGACAACTTTCTGTGCCAACCATGTGTAGTCATACCCTCCATCTACCTGTAATCCCTGAAAGCCACTGATCATGTCACTGTATTTTTCGCTTTCTGAAAATGTCACATGAGTGGAATCATACAGTATTGTGGTGGGCACACCCTAAGGACCCACCCCCTTATGTAATTCCTTCCCTTTAAGTATGGCCAGAACCTATGACTTGCTTCCAATCAGTAGAATTTGGCAAAAGTGATGGGATGTCACTCATTCTTATAATTATGTTATAAAAGACTAATTTATGTTAAATTAGATACAGGATTCTCTTTTAAGTTTCCATGATTTCTAGGACATAGCTATTTCAAATTCACTAGTTAATTCACCATTCATCCAGTCCACATTTATAGAGCATTTTTCATTTGGATGAGGTAGGTTCAGTGTGTTTTAATGATTAAAAGCATGGACTCTGAGAGTCAGAGTACCTGGATTCAAATCCCATGTGCCCAATAGTCTCTAGGTATCCTTGTAAAGTTAGTTAATCTCTCTAATGCCTCATCTATAAAGTGGTAATACTCAGCATATCCATCTAACAAGATTTTGTGAAAATAGAGGGAGATGTTGTAAACAGAGAACTTGGCAGAGTGCCTGGCACATGGTAAGAAAACACTTTTGGTTTCTGTCATTCTTTGTCATTATTATTAGTAATATTACTACTCTTGTTATGCAGAATGAATCGGGCATGGGACTCTCCTACCTGAAATAGCCATCTAATAATTAAATAAAATAATATGTCAAGTGCTGGGAACAATACCTGGCACATGGAAAACTCTATAGATGTTAAGATATTATTATATCTGTAATTATTCTATATCTTCATTAATAGTAGTAGTAGTAGTATTAGCATTAATTATTATTGGTTATCCTTCTTCTCCCACTCTTTCTATAGAACAATGAAATAAAAAATATTGTCCAAGGAATTAACCTTTTCCTTTGTATTTTGTTTGGAAAATGGTGAGGTGTAGTATTTTCTGATTTAACCCAAGTGTCTCAGTGGTAAAGAATCTGCCCCTGCCATTGCAGGTGACACAGGAAATGTGGGTTCGATCTCTGGGTTAAAAAGATCCACTGGAGAAGATATGGCAACCCAGTATAGTATTCTTGCCTGGAAAATTCCATGGACAGAGGAGCCTGGTGGGATACAGTCCGTGGGGTTGCCAAGAGTCAGACATGACTTAGTGACTAAGCATGCAATATAGAAAATAGACAAAATAAACACAGAAAAGTTTAATTTTAATGTAATGACCATATTTTGTGTGCACTTGACTTTTCTAAAACATGTGAAATGAGAAGATGGAATGAGAAATATTACTTGTAAAATATATAACTGAATATATCTCTTCATTTAAATAAATTCATATTTATACTAACCTGATAATCCTCTTTAAATTATGTAATAATAATTTGAAAGCTTTGAAAAGATTGATTCTATAATAATAATATTATTTTTGTTGGTAATCATATATAAGATCAACTTTTTTTCCTATTACTAGAGAGACTAGAAAACACAGTGTCCTAGGTAAGATAGAAGCTTATTGTTCCACTGGGTTAAAGTGATTGGAATGGTGTGGATCCATTATTCAGGGGTTCAGGATCTTTCATCCCTAATGAGTTGCACCCTTTTTCTAAATCACTTCTTGGTCCAGAACGGCTGTCTGAATCCTGTTGTGGTCAAATTCTAAGGGGGAGTAAGAGAAGGAGGGAAAGTGAGGGAAAAAGAAAAAGCCCAAGAAGACAGGTTTCCTCTTTGGAGGTACCCTCTCTAGAATCTTTACAACTATTTCTGTTTACATTATTTGGCAAGAAATTCCATCTTGTGGCCAGGGCTTATTTGGAGGATTGTGGGAAAAAATATTTTAAGAGTTTACACTGCCACCTTGAATGCAACTGGAGTTCTTTTAATGACGAAGAACGCAAAAAGTGAATGTAGGGTGGGCAAATAGAAATGTCTGCCCTGGTCTTTATAGATATGATACACAGGCGAAAAAGAAAAGAAAAAAAAAAAAACATTAAACAAACAACAAAAGTCCATAAAAGATGGAAAGGGAAAACTTCCTTTGGCAGAGAGAATGCTACGTGTTCACCAAATTGTGTTTCATTTTCCTCCTGGGTCATAAGGAGACTACTTTCCCCAGCCTGTTTAACAGTTTTATCTAGTTCACTGTGACCAATAGTGACGTTTGCCAGTCCTGGCCTCTGAAACCTTTCCTGGGATTCTCCAATGACCATCTTCATAAGATCCTTTGTAGTTGTTGTTTAGTCACTTAAGTCATGTCTGAATCTTTTGTGATCCTCGTTAGTCAGGTGCAAAGACTATGGAGGACTTCAAGGCCAAAGAAGATGGTAGTCATAGAATGGAGGAAGTTTGAGTCTTTTAATGACTGCTTAGAACGGAGACTCCTCTCCCTCTCTGGCCACTTGATGACCTCTGTTGAACTTTGACATCAGCATTAGAAACTCTTTTGGGGCTGAGCCTCTGAGATTTAGGGCTGGTTTATAGTACAAAAGATTACATACTGCAATTATTAGAGCTGTCAATACAATACTAGCCTGGGGATTATCCTCATTATTATTATATATTTTCTAATATTAATGCTTACATAGAGGTGGTTTTACATACAAACACATTTATATATCAAATAAAGTATATAAAATAAAATTTATATATAAATATATATATTTATATACATTACATATTATATAATACAGAGGCCAAATAAAACACTGCATCCCCCAAATTATCACAATGAGATACCACCTCACACCTATCAGAATCGCTATTATCAAAGAAGAACACAACAAATTTTGGTGAGGATGTGGAGAAAAGAAAACCCTTGTGTACTGTTGGTGGGAATGTAAACTGGTGCAGTCGCTGTGGAAAACAGTATGGCAGTTTCTCAAAATAACTAAAAATAGAAGTACCACATGACCCAGCAGTTCCACTCCTGTGTATATATCCAAAAACCAAAACAAAACCACTAATTTGAAAAGATACATTCACTTCAATGTTTGTAGCAGCAGCATTATTTACTGTTGCCAAGATATGAGTGCAACCTAACTGTACATAACAGATAAATGGATAAAGAAGATGTGGTATATATACAATGAAATACCACTCAGCCATAAAAAAAGAGTAAAATTTTCCCATTTGCAGTAACATGGATGGACTTGGACGGTATTATGCTAAATGAAAGACAAATACTGCATGATATCACTTACATGCAGAATCTAAAAAATACCACAAACTAGTAAATATAACAAAAATGAAGCAGACTCACAAGATACAGAGAACAAATTAATCATTACTAGTGGAAATAGAGAAGTGGGAAGGGACAATATAGGAGTAGGGGATTATGAGGTATAAACTACTATGTATAAAATAAGCTGCAAGGACTATTGTACAACAAAAGGAATATAGCCAGTATTTTATAATAATTGTAGATGGAATATAATCTTTAAAATTGTGAACCACTATGTGTGAAAGTTGCTTGGTCATGTCCAACTCTTTGAGATCCCGTGGACTATACAGTCCATGGAATTCTCCAGGCCAGAATACTGGAGTGGGTAGCCTTTCCCTTCTCCAGGGGATCTTCCCAACCCAGGGATTGAACCCAGGTCTTCCACATTGCAGGCCGATTCTTTACCAGCTGAGCCACCAGGGAAGCCCGTGAACCACTTAATATTGTACACTTAACAACAAAAAATGATTATGTATTTTGAGTGCTAATATAGAGTTGTTTCCATAGATACCTAGTCAAGACTAATAAAAGTGTTTGCTAGACCTCTCTAAAAAATGAATAAAGTAGAACTTACTGTAGATACTCACCAGCCACAGAAAACTAAGGCCTTGGATGCTTTGTCAGAGAGATACCTAACATCATCCAGTTTGGGAGAACCCTAGAACTGAGATCTTCACAACCCATCATATCTTGTGTCCCTTTACATCTCACATTCTGGATTTGAAAGTGGCTTACACATTAAACGCTGTCAGACATTTGTTAAGTATGTGTATTTCTAGATGTTTAATTGGGTTCTAAATTAATCAGGAGCATGTAGTCATTCTCTTTGGCCAATGTATTAGTTTACCTTTTCTACTGTAATAAAAGATTACATATATGTGTTTATTTAGTTTATATAAATTTTATATAAAATAAAATATATAACAATAAATTTATAAATATGTATTAGATAATACAGAGGTCAAATAAAACACTTCATTCCCAAATATTTTCACTTCTAAAATTATCCCTAGCAATACTTTAAATTAGCTTTCTAAGTTAAATCAGCTGAATTTTAATCTAACACAGGAGAATTTTAATGAACAAAGTGTGCAAGATATATTTCAGACATACAGAAAAACAAATACATGTAAATTTTTAAAAATTAATTTTCCCCACATTGATTTGTGTGAGTGAAAATTACTAATAAAATATAAGAAGGAGGATTTGCCAGTTATTGATGAGGGTATATGAAATGGGCATATGCCTGCAAACCAGTGATTTCCAGCCTCTGGTCAGAAATATCCATGTTCCTTGAAGATATATCTGGAAATTTCTGAAGCATTTAAGAAAAGAACTCAATAAAAGGAGAGACATATCATGTCCTGAAAACAGATTTAAAGATTATAAGTCATGTTCCCTAAAACAGTGTACAGTTTTAGTGTGATCCCAACCAACATCCTTAGTGAACTATTTTAATGAAGCATGACCAGCTGGGTTTTAAATTTATCTACCAAGGTAAGATGCAGAGAAGGCAAGAAAAAAAAAAAAAACATGGTGAAATAGTTTAAATCAGACTTTTTTTTTTAAGTAAAGTGATTTACAACCTTTTTTTTTTTTTCAAGAAATCGCCACCCTAAGGGAAATTAACAGACACTTGTTGCTAATTCACTTTCAAGTTATTTAAAAAGGAACATTTCTACCCTTTTATACTTCAGCAATTTAATCTGGCAATTCTCCCTCCCCTAATTCAGAGAAGGACCGTCTGTCTTCATCACAGGGAGGGGGCACAGCGTTCTCTGAGAAGCTTCGGAGTGAGCTGTGCCTGGCCAGTCTTGGGGGAGGAGCAGCATTTCACTGAGCTGCAGCTGACAAGAAGCTTCAAGGTAATGGCTGTCTTAAATCTAGTTATTTTATAGGGATTTCTCAGGACCCTAGGATGAAGATGAGAGAAACAGGAACAGTGGTCTTAAAGTGGTGGGAAAGGTGTGTGGGTTTGAGATAATTGTTGGCATTTTGAAAGAATTAATCCTTTGGAATTTGTGTATCTCCCAATCCTTTAAAAGTCTACAAGTGGAAGAAGGAGTGATCAGATTACAGCCTCTATATTAAGACTGCAGCGCAGCATGGGCATTCATGCTAATTTATTGACTTGGCATTCCATGTTTATATTGCTAGACATTCTGTTACTGTTTGAATGTTTAAGCATTTATTAATTTACACAGAAAATAATGGATAAAAATGTACGGCAGCATGAGGGGAAATACTTCTCTAATTTGATTGGCACATAGACTATGTGTGTGTCACCTCTACATGAGCATGGAAAGGGGAACAAGTATGTATTTGAGTGAAGACACTTATACATATATATGCATGTGTATTTGCATAATTTAAAAAATCCGGGAGAAAATAAGCTCCCATGTTATTCAGCAGTTCTGGATAGTCAAGTTACTATTTTAATATTAATTCTTAGCCAATATCAGCATCTGCCCATGATTACTTTTATAATCATGAAAGAAAAATGAAGCTGACAGCATATCCAGTTTGCTCCAAACACGTAAGCATTCATAGACACACACAGACATACAGATATGCACACCCCCTCCCATCTTTTGCCAATAGTGGAAATTTTCCTGGACCTAATCAAGCCTAGTTGCTGTGTTGGCTACAGCCCTGTCTGTATCTTCTTGGCAACTCATTCTTTCAGATCACAGGTATAACTTGTGGTCAGCAATAACCATTTTCTGTATCTTTAAAGTTTTTTAAGAGTAAGACAGAGGGTTTGGTTTATTTCTATTAGCAGTTTTTAGAAATATTATAGGGTATGGTGCATCTGTACAGTGGAATACTATGTGTCTGGAAAATAAAAATGTAAATCTCTACATGTACAGATTTGAAATGTCTGAGAAATAAAGTGAAAAAAGTAAATTGTAGCATACAATTGTCACATTATCTCACAAAATTAAATATGTGTGTTAACAGAACATATATATGCTACTATATAATTCATGTAGCCAATTCTGGGAAAACATACCTGCCATACTATTAACATGACTGTTTATTTGTGTAGTTGGAGAGACAGGACTAGCTTTACTGCTGCCTAATTTTAGAGTATTAATATATTCTTACTCATTTACTTGTTTACATCATCAGGAAAAATACTGAGATAAAATGTTACAAATGTGAGAAAAAACTCATTTAAAGTAATTAATAAATCATGTGAAAAACACTTAGGTAGAATAATGTTCAGACTGCTCTTATTGAGATCTGATGTTGTTTTGAAATGATATGCATTTATCTATAAATGTAAAAAAGTCTGGAAAATTGAAAATATTCAGACTATTTATATAGAGGCTTGTACTTAGTTTTACCTACATCTTTTTGCATCTTTTCGATTTTTAATAAGCTTATGCATGTTTTATACGGAGAAGGTAATGGCACCCCACTCCAGTACTCTTGCCTGGAAAATCCCATGGACGTAGGAGCCTAGTAGGCTGCAGTCCATGGGGTCGCACAGAGTCGGACACGACTGAAGCGACTTAGCAGCAGCAGCAGCATATTTTATAACCAGAAACATTATAGTTGAAGACATTATGATCCTCTTATCCTACACAGCAAACCCCTTGAACTTAGAAAGTTCTATAAGCCTGGAAAGGCTCCTGGTTGGCTAAATGTAGTTCCGATCCTTCTCTCATGAGAAAAATCTGAGCAACTGAAGCTCTGCATATAGCGCTTGCAAAATCTGCAGTTCTGCTTCTGGTCACAAGATGGCGGTGGCCAAATTTCCTAAATTTTCTCCAGGCAACCATTTTTATGAAGTGGACAATAAAGCAATGAAACCTATTTTGTGAGTGAACTGTGAGACAGCATGTAGAGTGTGAATAAAATTCTGTTGAAAAAAATTATATGTGTAAAAGAGGAAAAATTCTCATAGTGGTTGATTTGATGATTCAAACAAAACCTGTAGTCTTGTTCTTAGTAGTGTGTATGTGTTTAGTCGCTCAGTCATGTCTGAGTCTTTGCGACCATGTTCCTCTGTCCATAGGATTTTTCAGGAAAGACTAGTAGAATGGGTTGCCATTTCCTTCTCCAGGGTATTTTCCCCTGGGATCGAATCCTTGTGTCCCGTGTCACCATTGCAGGCAGATTCTTTATCCTCTGAGCCATCAGGGAAGGGCACAGTAGACACAAGGCAATTGTTACTTCCCTTTCTTGTCTTTGACTCACAATTTTCCTGAGAAATATGATTTAAACATGAACCAGATATCATAACTGTATCACTCAGATAGAAGTTAAAATAATATAAACAAGGAGGACAATAAACATCTACATCATAGATAAGATTTCATTTCATTCCTGTGTTTCCGAATGACATGTGTACTAAAGTTTTGGTAGAAAAGTTTCTTTATGCCTTGGCCACTTAGTTTAATTCCCTGTCTCCTTTTAGACAGCCTGTCTCTTTTTGCAGTAAGAATCAAGACAACCAGATCACAGAGCCAGACCCTTCCTGATCCACGTGACTTTGGGTAAGGCTCTTTTCATTTTGCAAAATACTTCACATTAAAAACATGTTGAGAACTCAGGTTATAATTTATTTTGCTTCTTTCTCTAAAGCTTTAGCAATTATAAAAACTACATTTTATATTAAAATCATGTTAGGTTGAGAATTTAAGGTGTAATTCATTTTGCTTCCTGTTCTGTAGCCATAATGTTTTGTAATTAAAAGTAATATCTTCTACTTTGGGGGAGGAATCTCATGTGTCAAACTGCTATGAAGAATTCATGCTGGAGACTAATCAGATTTCTACCTGAAGTCCTAGCCAGCCACCTGACTCTCAAAAAATCCTTGATAATTACCCCATCCAATATGTGAACCTGGCAGCCATTCTGAATCTCTGCCTTCTAAGCTCATGCTATTAACAAGGTCATTGTGTTGTGGTCTAGGTTCAAGAGATACAGACCTTATTATGTTTGTCTGCCTGCTTTGAGTAGATAGGGAAACATTTACAGCTTAAAAATTATAAAGCTGTGTGTTTAGCTAGAACAGTGCTTCCAAAGAGTTCTTAGACAAGTAGCGTCAGCATCACTTGATAACTTATTAGAAGTACAGAACTTTGGATCCTATCCAGAGCATCTGAATACAATTCTCAGGATAAGGCCTAGAAATCTAGTTTTAAGAATTCTCCAGATGAGTTTGATGCACACCAAGTTCAGAGTCCTGCTTCTCTAGGTATAATATTAGGGGCACCAGTCCCAAAATGTCTAATACATAGAGTTCCTGACACACCACTTCTGTCATCATGCACATAGAGTCACACTTTAATAATCATGTGCAATAACGAAAGTAAGTTATTTGAGATGTTATAAAAACACTTTTCCAGTTCTTATCCTCCACCTTATATTATTCTGCATTTTCCTCCTCCATCTGATGCCCCACTGAGCATTGTCCTTTCGTCTGTCTCTTCTCTATTTGCAATTGCTCACCTACTTTGGCAAAATAATTTTATTTGCTGATACTCTTCTTTTCCTTTTTGCTATTTCAGTATCTTCCATATTGTCCATTCAAACAACGTGTTCAAGCATCCTTGGGAAGTTCAGCTGGAGGAGAACAGGCCACACAAGCTATAAACACTTTGTAACTCTTTGTAGTCTTAAAAGGGGCATTGGTCAAAGTATTGTTTGTGGTAGGGACTTCCTTCACAGTGACAAGAATAGCCAGACACATAAGTCTCTGATATTAACCTCTTGGCACATAAATATAAGTCATAATGGATGCTGAGTATGTCTTATGCAATTGGCAAGACCAGTTGTGGCCAGCAAAAGTTTTGTCCAGATCTGAGGCTTCGTCAAATAGTAAGAGGAAAAAGGTATTTTCCCTGGAAGTTCAAATACTCTCACTGGATGAAAAAATTCAAATGGAAAGCACAGAAACAAAGATCCTAACTAAATCTCAAGTTGAAGCTATTGCCTCCTCACTAGCCGCACAGTCAGAGGTCAGTGACCCACCTGGAGAGGAAACAGCCTATGCCAGGTCATTAAAAATGGCACTGGATATTCTGAATGAGAGAACAAATTTGATTCAAGTAAGCAGTTCAGATGACGAGGAGACCACTATACTGTCTCAAAACATACCACAAAAGCCATCTGATTCACCCCCTCGTAAAAAGTATCGGAAGCACGAAGGAGAAGGAGACTTACCAAAGTGTCTGGAGGAAAATGAAAATTCAACAACCCTGTTAGTATCATCAGAGAGTGATGATTCTCTGTATGATGATAAATCACAGGTGCATACAATGATTGCTAGTATTCCAAATGAAATGGAAACAAAATCATCACAAAACCTCAGCTGGTGCCAGACTTTCCCTTCACTTTCAGAAGATGAGGATGAAAAAGAGAGCAAGAAAAAGATTGACCTCTCAATTTTGCCTTTACTTTCCACAATTAAAGAGGAAGATGTATATGTTAAAGAGGAAAAATTCAGTCCAACTTTACCATCAGATGGCTTCATTGTGCCCAAAGCTTTAAAAGAGGAGCCAGAAGACATCTACCCAGAGGCCCTGGCCGCATCCTCTGAATGCTCTGCCTTCTCAGAGAATATTGAAGATCCTGGAGAGGGTCCCTCTGATCCATGCTCAGTTACCAGCCAGAATCAACCTACTGTGGAATCAGAGACGGATGCTGAGGCGTTCCCTCAGCCTTCTTCATGGGAACATCAGATTTCATTTAGTGCCTCTAGCCATTCTGGGGATTATTCACTCCTCGGGAGTAATGAAAGAAATCTTCAGAGACTGGATTTTGAGGAATTTGAGGAAGAATTGCAAGCTTCTGACAAGTCAGCACGTGTAAGTTCGATTGCTGCATCCATATTAGATGATGATGAAGAAGATGAAGAACTTCCACGTTTCCTTTTTCATTATGAGCAACGTTCATTTGAAACAGGGATGATTGTCTGGTTTAAGTATCAAAAATATCCATTTTGGCCATCAGTGATAAAAAGCATCAGGCGAAAAGAGAGAAAAGCAAGTGTGATTTTTGTTGAGGCAAATATGAATCCTGAAAAGAGAGGCGTTAGAGTGCCTTTTAGAAGATTAAAGAAATTTGACTGTAAAGAGAAGCAGGCACTAGTGGAGAAAGCCAGGGAGGAATACAGTGAAAGTATTGACTGGTGCATCTCGCTTATTTGTGACTACAGAGTTAGATTAGGTTGTGGTTCTTTTGCAGGCTCATTTTTTGAGTATTACGCTGCTGACATTAGTTATCCAGTTAGGAAAATAATCAAACAGGATACCTTCAGGAATTTATTTCCAAAGCTGCAAAATGAAAATACTGGAGGATCAATGTCTGTGACTTCCCAGACCAAGAAAATGTCCTTCCAGAAAATTCTTCCAGACCGAATGAAGTCTGCTCGGGACCGAGCCAACAAGAACCTAGTGGACTTCATCGTGAATGCAAAGGGAACAGAGAGCCATCTCTTAGCCATTTTAAATGGCACAAAAGGGTCCAGGTGGCTGAAATCATTCTTGAATGCAAATAGATTCACACCCTGTATTGAAACATACTTTGAAGATGAAGATCAGTTGGATGAGGTGGTGAAATATTTACAAGAAGTCTACAAACAAATAGATGAAAAAATGCTGACTCGGATAAGAGATGATAAAATTAAATTTATCCTGGAAGTTCTTCTGCCAGAAGCAATCATCTGTTCAATTTCTGCTGTTGATGGATTAGATTACAAGGCAGCAGAAGCAAAGTATCTGAAGGGGCCATCTCTAGGATACAGGGAAAGAGAATTATTTGATTCAAAGATCTTGTTTGAAAAGAGGCGGAAACCGTTAACAAAGGAAGATCATTAAATCTTCTGAGGGTCCAGTGACAGGGAGCTTCCATAGATTCTAGTTTAAAAGAAAAATCTCTGAATGATTTTAACGTTTTTTTTCCAGAAATGGGAGACTTTGGGTGATATGTTCACTTCTTTTTGCAATATCTAGGATCTATGACCTGTTGCTGCATCTTCATTTCCTTTTCTTTCACTTCTTCAACACCAAATTATTTACATATTTCAGCAGTTCTACTTTCCTGTGCATTTTTAGAAAGCATAATTCCAATATGATTAATAAAGGAAAGTACTATTTTGTTTTTTTGACATTTTTGTGTCTATGCTGTATAGTTAAATATAGTGTGCACAATTGTTTTAATATTAAAGTTGCACTGGTATGAGATATTAAGCAAGATAATTAGGAAAAAAAGCTTCAATTATATATTTTTGCTTAATTTTTATAAAATATTAGACTTTCTCTTAAGATAGCTGAATTATTTTTCCTGCCATGCTTATTTATTTTTGGAAAAATATCTCTGAGATACAGAACCAAAGATAGAGATGCTTTGCTATATGTTACAACTGAACGCAATTGCTTTTGCAAGAAAACAATCTGGACTTCAAAAATAAAGTAAATGGATTATCTGCATGCAGTCAATGTGTGTGTGAATAACATCTCAGCATGCAGAAAATAATTTTGGCAGCCTTGAACAGGATTATTCATTCTACAGTTCCATGAAATTCCATGTGTGGGAGTGTCTATTGTTCAATAGCCAGAACAGTTTCTTAAAACAGACAGGCTTTCTGCTGCCTTCATAACTAACATTGACTGTATCTTAATATAGCCTTCTGACCACTTATAGAAGGCAGCTAGAATCATTGTATTCATGGTCTGGCTACTCTAGATGTATGAGTCCAGACTGACTGCTTAAGAGCCCACCTAGTTGATATAAATATTGGTAGAAAATGCAAGCACTTTGTTCTGAATCTTGTATCTCCAAATACAGAGTTGCTTGCTTCAAATCAAGCATTTTTTATCATCTGGCTTATTTGTACAGTAGTTCCAGTTGCTTTCAATAATATAAATTCCAACTGGTAAATCATTCCACATTACTAAAAAGAATAGATGGACCAGAATCTGTGAATTTGGAAATGGGTCACAGAAAAAGTCTCTGTTTGGACAAATATGACAATTATCCCAACATGTTTAAAAATACACTATTGAAAGTTAAAGTCTGAAGTCAACAAACTGTTTATTCTAACTTGAAACAAGACTTTTAGTGAGAATAAATATTGAGAGCTATTTTATTTTAAAAACTTGATGTAAAACTAAATCCTAAAGGCTTAATGTGAACCTGTCTGCATTTTTCAAAGTGAGACAAATGTCATTCCTGGGGTTTTGTTATGTGTTCACATGGCCTTGTGTTTATGTAAAAATTGCAGAAATTTGATGTTTTGCTTTTCAATAAAACTATTATATGTTTCACCTTGGATGTTCACTTCACCATACTTCAGATTGTGCAGCTACATAAGTGGTGTTTCTGCACACACACACACACACACACATACATGATTTGTTTGGAATTTTTGCTTATTGCAGTTGTCATAATTGTAATGCTTGTTATACATTATCTTATCATTCTAAATAAATACTCACTGTTGTGATAGATTTTGTGTTATTTTAAAAGAAAACCTTCAAAAGTATATCAGCTTCAGATTCCACAGAACGTTCTCTAGACCCTGTTTCCTGCCTGACAATGACCAAGACTCCTCGGCCGTACAACCTGAACCAATCCACATACTTTCCTCATGATCCTGAAGATCATTTGACAACAGACCAACACCACAGTATATGTGGGCCTTATACCCTGGGAAAACACATTGTATTTACTCTATAATATTGTGTTCCTTTGAGTATAATATATTGAGTGAGTGATTGAGTGAAGTCGCTCAGTTGTGTCCGACTCTTTGTGACCCCGTGGACTATAGCCCACCAGGCTCCTCCGTCCATGGGATTCTCCAGGCAAGAATACTGGAGTGGGTTGCCATTTCCTTCTCCAGGGGATCTTCCCAACCCAGGGATTGAACCCAGGTCTCCTGCATTGCAGGCAAACGCTTTAACCTATGAGCCACCAGGGAAGCCCTACAGTACCCACCTTCTATTTTCTCAGTGGAGCTAACTCTATCTCCTTGGTTCTCATATTTTCTTTACTACCTAGTTCATTTATTCATTCAATTAGTCATACAATTGTGAGTCAAGAAAAATAGTGATGTGTGGTTTAAAGCTCTGCTCTGAGGATTTATGATGCCAGATTTAAAGTGAACCAGATGACTTTAGTCATCTTAGATGACTTCTTCATCATAATAGCGATACACTTCATCATAATAGTGGGAAATATTTCTTAATGTCATAGACTGTATTTGAAAAACAGAGCCCCAGGATTCCCTGTATTTGTGAGTTCCTGGGTGTCTAATTTGGGGTAAAGGAAGGGCACCTAAATTGCTCCTAGGATGTTTTTCATATTGTGGCATACATTGAAATAAGGGAGATGTGCCTCAAATGTACATTTATTTTCCTCTTAAAGGCTACCCATTCCAGTATTCTGCACTGGAAAATTTCATGGACTGTATAGACCCTAGGGTCGCGAAGAGTCAGACACGACTGAGCGACTTTCACTTTCACTTTTGAGTGAGTTGGCATTTGGGATGTAGAAATAGATGAGTTTGGCTTCCAACTCAGCATGAATTCAGAAATCCATTTCAGCCTCAAGTGGTTTTTAGGGCAGGCTCTAAGGGTGCCCTAAACTGGATCTGTAATCTAGGTTTGCGTGTCTAATGGGAATATACAGCCTGTCATTCACCCTAATGCATTGGATTAAGAAGACCCTCATCGCCAGTCATAAAACAGAATGCTGAACAGCAGACCCTGATTCTAATTGCAAGGTTGCAGACCTGCATGGAAATTGCATTCATAACACTTCACTTTAGTTCAGTTGCTCAGTCGTGTCTGACTCTTTGCGACCCCATGGGCTGCAGCACACCAAGCCTCCCTGTCCATCACCAACTCCCGGAGTTTACCCAAACTCATGTCCATTGATTAGGTGATGCCGTCCAACCATCTCATCCTCTGTCGTCCCCTTCTTCTGCCTTCAATTTTCCCTAGCATCATGGTCTTTTCAAATGAGTCAGCTCTTCGCATCAGGTGGCCAAAGTATTGGAGTTTCAGCTTCAGCATCAGCCTTTCCAATGAACACTCAGGACTGATCTCCTATAGGATGGACTGGTTGGATCTCCCTGCAGTCCAAGGGACTCTCAAGAGTCTTCTCCAACACCACAGTTCAAAAGCATCAATTCTTTGGCGCTCAGCTTTCTTTATAGTCCAACTCTCACATCCATGCATGACTACTGGAAAAACCATAGCCTTGACCAGACAGACCTTTATTGGCAAAGTAATGCTTTTTAATATGCTGTCTAGATTGGTCATAACTTTCCTTCCAAGGAGCAAGCACCTTTTAATTTCATGGCTGCAGTCACCACCTGCAGTGATTCTGGAGCCCCCAAAAATAAAGTCAGCCACTGTTTCCACTGTTTCCCCATCTATTTGCCATGAAATGATGGGGCCGGATACCATGATCTTAGTATTCTGAATGTTGAGTTTTAAGCCAACTTTGTCACTCTCTTTCACTTTCATCAAGAGGCTCTTTAGTTCTTCTTCACTTTCTGCCATAAGGGTGGTGTCATCTGCATATCTGAGGTTACTGATATTTCTCCCAGCAATCTTGATTCCAGCTTGTGCTTCCTCCAGCCCATCGTTTCTCATGATGTACTCTGCATATAAGTTATATAAGCAGGGTGACAATATAGACCCTTGACGTACTCCTTTCCCGATTTGGAGCCAGTCTGTTGTTCCATGTCCAGTTCTAACTGTTGCTTCTTGACCTGCATACAGATTTCTCAAGAGGCAGGTCAGGTGGTCTGGTGTTTCCATCTCTTTCAGAATTTTCCACATAACACTTAGGTCTCTATATCAATATATGTATCCTAATGAGGAAAGAGTAGACCTCTGAGACCTGGAATGGTAATGAGTGCAAAAATCTTGAATCCCTATCATCCCCTGTACACTCAGTCTGGCAAAAGTAGCCCCCTAACCCTTACTATTGGAGAGCAACCTCCCTGTCCCTGGAAAACAGGGCAATAGCCTCATCTAAGGCAGCTGCCTTGAAAAGACTGCTTGTCTTACTCAACAGCCAACACTGATGTTTTTAATTGTTTCCAACTCATGGCAAGGGTAAGGTGTTATCACAGCACAAGACCAAAATACAGTCTCTGTTCAGGTGGAATATCCAGAACACGCTCTAGGAACTGGCTAATAGGTACTTGTGTGAACTGGGATAATACATGTTAGAATGGATTTTGAGGACTCACTGACATGGGAGTACATTTTTATGACTCAGAGGTCGATGACCTAGAGCTGCCTTCCCATATGCTGTTTGGGTGACATCTTGAAGCTTGGGCAACAGGCTGTGTATGGTAAATGAGATAGGAGATATTAGAACTTGCTTGCCAGAGTACTGAGGAATTGGTGAGAAGGTCAAAAGGAATGAAGGTATTAGAAATAATTACCTTCATAACATGAATGATATGAGACAGGAGGACCTATCTCTAAAGTATATTTCCCTCAGAGGGCAGAGAAGACACTACTATGATAAAGTCGTGAGGAGGAACACTTGACATTGGTGAGGGGGGACACTTGACATTGGTGAAGGGGAACATTTGACGTTTTTATAAAAGTCAATGTATGCTGTCCTCTGCAAGTCATCATTAGAAGTAAACTATGTTCTAATGGAGATAATAAGATTTCAGAGCCCAGGTTGCTACACAAAATCAGGGACAAGTATAATTACCATAATGGGAAGCACAGTCAGAGTGGAATCAAACTAGTTTGACTGACAGAAGTCTGTGGTAATGCTTTATTGATAATATTCCAGGGCTAGATATATGAACAGTTCTTTTGTATGGAAAGAAAAACATGAGACTTGACAAGTCAAAAAGCCTGATGTTAACAAACTTGGTCCCCTACCACGTTTTCAGATCTGCAGTGCAAGTTCTTCTGTTACTTAGGTCATATGCCTCAGTATATCTTATAATGCTTACAGTATCTATGATGGATAAGGAAGCATTATCTAAGTCATTCTAAGCCATAATATGGGAGTTGCAACACAGAATCCTGAGGTTCTGAGCAAAATTCACATCTCCTATGTCAGTAAACTACTTGCCAATTAAAACATAGTTCCTTACATGCTATTGAGTTCAGTAGAATTATATATGGAGTGCCTTACCAAGAGATAGCAAGTAAGGTGCTATATGACAGGAGCTGCCCACCACAAGCTGTACGTTATGATATTCACCAATTGATAAGCTCTGGCAAGCTCAATAACAGTCCATAGTACCATGGACATGCTCCAGGATCCAGCCTGAGAAAGCACAAATAAATTGGCTGACTGCACAAGCCCTCATGCCTTTGACTGCTGTTACAATGATGCCCCTCATGAGGCAGGGGGTGGTCTATGAACAACTACTGGAAGAGGAAATTATTAATCTCAAACTTAGTACACAGATATGTGAGCATTAAATATCGATGATAGCTGTGAATGGACTGCCACCACACTTCAGTTTCAGTTAAGGTAGAATAATGTTGAAGCAGGAAACTTCCAGTTGGCAGAACTGTGAGCATTACATCAGGTTCTTCACTCTGTAATTAATGGTCTTCCAAGGAACTGACTGTAGAGAAGGCATTTAAAAACCAAGTGTATCTGATGACTCATGTGAATATCAAACAGCTTCTCTCCTCAGTCATCGTGGTTCTGGCACAATGAGCCCATAAACTATCCTGGTGGTAGGGTTGGAACCTAAGCTTGAGTTTAACAACACTAGCTCTCTCCATGGGTGACTAAGCTACTCCCACTTCTAAATGTATAACTCCCCAAGAGCAACATCTGATGCCGGGCACTCAATTCCATCCCTTCCTTCAAGGATATCATCCAGCTACCTCATTCTACACCGAATACACTGCACCCACTCTATCTTAGAGGTGGTAGTTATTCATCATCACAAAAATGGATGCCAACTTTAGACCCATAGGGTCAAGCACCACTTGCCTGTGGTGATGTGCAATTTCATAACATACCATTGTTTGACTTTTCCTCCTTCCTTGCTTAACTATGTTGTTGTTGTTCAGTCACTCAGTCATGTCTGACTCTTTGTGACCCCATGGACTGCAGCACACCAGGCTTTGCTGTCCTTCACCATCTCTTGGAGTTTGCTCAAACTCATGTCCATTGAGTTGGTAATGCCATCGAAACATCTCATCCTCTATTGTCCCCTCCTCCTCCTGCCTTCTATCTTCTATCATGAGGGTCTTTTCCAATGAGTCAGCTCTTCACATCAGGTGGCCAAAGTATTGGAGATTCAGCTTCAGCATCAGTACTTCCAATGAATATTCAGGGTTGATTTCCTTTAGGATTGATTGGTTTGATTTCCTTGTTGTCCAAGGGACTTTCAAGAGTCTTTTCCAACACCACAGTTAAAAGACATCAATTCTTTGGCACGCAGTCTTTTTTATTGTCCAGCTCTCACATATGTTTTCCTTGCTCTGACTTACTAGAACCACTTTCCAAATGAGCTACTGGAAACTTTTGTGTCACACTCTCTTTTGTGGACATTCAGACTAAAATAACCTGCAATAATTAAATATTTTATAAAATATAAGTAGGCAACTTTGGATCAAAATGTTTATTAAAGATTTAAAACTTATTCATATATGAAAACTATTAAAAATGAGTAATTTTCCAGTTCTGGCATCAATGGAGTCCAACATTTCCCCCACCCCCCTTACCAGAATCAATAACTTAACTTTTCACATTAGAAAACCAGAAAAAGAAGAGCACATTAGATCCAAAACAAGTAGAAGAAATCAAATAAATATTAGAGCAGAAATCAACAAAATTGAAAACAAGGAAACAATAGAGTAAATCGATGAAACCTAAATCTGCTTCTTTGATAAGGTTTTGATAAGATTTTAGCTTGAATAACCAAGAAAAACAGAGAAGACACAAATGACCAGTATTAGGAATGAAAGAGGGGACATCACTATTGATTCCTTGGATGTTAAAAGAATGATAAAATTCTATCAATAACACTATAAGCACAAGTTTTAAAACCTAGATGAAATGACTCAATTCCTCAAATTTAAAGGAAAATATGTATTTCATTTATGTATACTTAATGTTTTAAAATAAAATTCACATTCTCTTTTTTAACATAAAGACTCATTGGTGTCAGATACTAAGTAACAGTAATTGTTTAAATTTAATGTATATTTTCCCATAACTATTCTTCTTTTTTTTTTTTTTTTTGCTTAACTGATATCAGTTCAGTTCAGTCACGCAGTCATGTCCGACTATTTGCAACTGCATAGACTGCAGCACGCCAGGCTTCCCTGTCCATCACCAACTCCTGGAGCTTGCTCAAACTCATATCCATCAAAACGGTGATGCCATCTAATCATCTAGTCAACTGCTGTCCCCTTCTCCTCCTGCCTTCAGTCTTTCCCAGCTTCCAGGTCTTTTCCAATGAGTCAGTTCTTTGCATCAAGTGGCCAAAGTATTGGAGCTTCAGCTTCAGCATCAGTCCTGCCGATGAATATTCAAGACATTTATTTTAGGATTGACTAGTTGATCTCCTTGCAGTCCAAAGAATTCTCAAGAATCTTTTCCAACACCACAGTTCAAAAACATCAATTCTTTGGGGCTCAATTTTCTTTATGGTCCAACTGTCACATCCATACATGACTACTGGAAAAACCATAGCTTTGACTAGACAGACCTTTGTTGACAAAGTAATGTCTCAGCTTTTTAATACATTGTCTAGGTTTGTCATAGCTTTTCTTTCAAGGAGCAAGCGTCTTTTACTTTCATGGCTGAAGTCACCATCTGCAGTGATTTTGGAGCCCAAGAAAATTGTCTGTCTCTGTTTCTATTGTTTCCCCATCTATTTGCCATGAACTGACGGGACCACGTGCCATGATCTTCGTTTTTTGAATGCTGAGTTCTGAGCTAGGTTTTTCACTCTCCTCTTTCACTTTCATCAGGAGGCTCTTTAGTTACTCTTTGCTTTCTACAGTAAGGATACCATCATCTGCATATCTGAGGCTAGTTATTGATATATCTCTCAACAATCTTGATTCCAGCTTGTGCTTCATCCAGCCTGTGCTTCATCCAGCCTGGCATTTCACATGATGTAGTCTGCATGTAAGTTAAATAAGCGGGTGACAATATACAGCCTTCACGTACTCCTTTCCCAATGTGGGACTAGTCCATTGTTCCGTGTCTGGTTCTAACAGTTGCTTCTTGACCTGCATACAGGTTTCTCAGGAGGCAGGTAGGGTAGCCTGGTATTCCCATCTCTTTAAGAATTTTCCAGTTTGTTGTGATCCATACAGCCAAAGGCTTTGGCATAGTCTATAAAGCAGAAGTAGATGTGTTTCTGGAACTCTGTTACTGTTTCTATGATCCAATGGATGTTGGCAATTTGATCTCTGGTTCCACTGCCTTTTCTAAATCCAGCTTGAACATCTGAAAGTTCTCAGTTCACATACTGCAGAAGCCTAGATTGGAGAATTTTGAGCATTCCTAGTGTGTGAGATGAGTGCAATTGTGCAGTAGTTTGAGCATTCTTTGTCATTACCTTTCTTTGGGTGAAAACTGACCTTTTCCAGTCCTGTAGCCACTGCTGAGTTTTCCAAATTTGCTGACATATTGAGTGCAGCACTTTCACAGCATCATCTTTTAGGATTTGAAATAGCTCAGCTGGAATTCCATCACCTCCACTAGTTTTGTTCATAGCAATGCTTCCTAAGGCCCACTTGACTTCACACTCCAGGATGTCTGGCTTTAGGTGAGTGATCACACCATCATGGTTATCTGGGCCGTGAAGATCTTTTTTGTACAGTTCTTCTGTTTATTCTTGCCACCTCTTCTTAATATCTTCTGCTTCTGTTAGGTCCATACCATTTCTGTCCTTTAATTTGCCCATCTTTGCATGAAATATTCCCTTGGTATCTCTAATTTTCTTGAAGAGATCTCTAGTCTTTCCCATTCTATTGTTTTCCTCTATTCCTTTGCACTGATCACTTAGGAAGGCTTTCTTATCTCTCCTTGCTCTTCTTTGGAACTCTGCATTCAGATGGGTATATCTTTCCTTTTCTCCTTTGCCTTTCACTTCTCTTCTTTCCTCAGCTATTTGTAAGGACTCCTCAGACAACTCATTTGCATTTTTGCAATTCTTTTTCTCAGGGATGGTGTTGATCACATCCTCCTGTGCAATCTTATGAAACTCCGTCCATAGATCTTCAGGCACTCAGTCTATCAGATCTAATCCCTTGAATCTATCTGTCACTTCCACTGTATAGTCATAAGGGATTTGATTTAGGTCATACCTGAATGGTCTAGTGGTTTTCCCTACTTTCTTCAATTTCAGTCTGAATTTGGCAATAAAGAGTTCATGATCTTTATTGTGCCACAGTCAGTTCCTTGTCTTGTTTTTGCTGACTGTATAGATCTTCTCCGTCTTTGGTTGCAAAGAATACAATCAATCTGATTTCGGTATTGATCATCTGGTGATAGTCATGTGTAGCGTCTTCTCTTGTGTTGTTGGAAGAGGGTGTATGCTATGATCAGTGCTGTCTCTTGGCAAAACTCTGTTAGCCTTTACCCTGCTTCATTTTGTACTCCAAGGCCAAACTTGCCTGTTACTCCATGTATGTCTTGACTTCCTACTTTTTCATTCCAGTCACCTATGATGAAAAGAACATCTTTTTTGTTGTTTTTAGTTCTAGAAAGTCTTGTAGGTCTTCATAGATCTGTTTGCCTTCAGCTTCTTCAGCATTAGTGGTTGGAGTATAGACTTGAATTACTGTGATATTGAATGGTTTGCCTTGGAAACAAACAGAGATCATTCTGTAGTTTTTGAGATTGCATCCAAGTACTGCATTTGGACTCTTGTTGACTAAGAAGGATACTCCATTTCTTCTAAGGGATTCTTGCCCACAGTAGTAGGCATAATTGATATAAACTATTGGATTTCTTTTTAACATAATTCTTAAATTTCCCATTATGACTATTTATTTTTGAAAAACTACCTTTTAGATATCAAACCAATGACAGAGATAATGTATATTATCACTAACTTCAGTTGGTTTAGCAAGAAAACAACTTGTGTTTAAAAAATGTTAATGCAGTCTATGTGAGTGTATGAAATCTCAGCATGCAATAAATCATTTTGGCAGCCTTGAGAAAGATTGTTCACTATATACTTCTCTGAAATTTCATTTATAGGATTATCACTTCTTCAGTGACTGGATGACTTCTTAAAACAGACAGATTTTTGTCTGTCTTCCTAAATGAAAGTGACTGGGTTTCTTAATTCTGACAACATGTAAAAAGCAGCTAGAATCATTATATTCACGATTAGGCTACTCTATGAGTAGGAGGCCAGGCTGACTGCTTAAGAGCCCATCTAGTTTGATATAATCTGTAGGAAATTTAAGCACTTTGTTCTGACTTCTGTATCTCCAAAAACATAGTTATAAGCCAGGCAAGCTTTGTCATCTGGTCTATTCATAGAGTAGCTCCAATAAGTTTCAGTAATATAAATGCTGACTGATAAGTCATTCCAAGTTCCTAGAAGGAGTAAATGAACCAGGATTTAAGAATTTAGAAATGTGTTACATAAAAAAGACTCCAGCTAGGTAAATATGACAATTACCCAAATATGGTTAAATACAGGCATATCTCAGAGGTATTGTCCGCTCAGTGCCAGACCACCTCAATAAAATAAATATTATACCAAAGCTAGTCACACAAATTTTTCTGTTCCCCAGGGCATATTAAAGACATATTTACTCTATAATGTAGTATTAAGTGTGCAATAGTTTTCTGTCTAAAAAATGTACATGCCTTAATTTTAAAATATTTTACTGCTAAAAAATGCAAACCATCATCTGAGCCTTCAACAAGCCATAATCTTCTTGCTAATGGAGGGTCTTGCCTCGATGTTGACTGCTGATTGATCAGGGTGGTGGTTGCTGAAGGTTGTGGTGATTGTTGCAATTCCTTAGACTAAGAACAATGAAATTTGCCACATTGATTGACTTTCTTTCAAGAACAGTTTCTCATTGCACATCTCCATCAGAGATCTTGGATGACCAGGTGCATTGTCAATAGCCATAATATTTTGAAGGGAATCTTTTTTTTTTTTTTCTGAGCAGTAGGTCTCAACAGAGGGCTTAAAATATTCACTAAACCATGCAAACAGTTGTGCTGTCTTCCAGACTTTGTTGTTCCATTTATAGAGCACAGGCAGGTTAGATTTAGCATAATTCTTAAGGGCCCTAGGATTTTCATAATAGTAAGTGAGCACTAGTTTCAACTTAAAGTCACCAGTTGTGTAAGCCCATAATAAGAGAGTTAGCCTGTCCTTTGAAGCTTTGAAGCCAGGTATTGACTTTTCTCTAGCTATGAAAATCCTAGATGGCATCTTCTTTCAACATAAGGCTGTTTCCTCTACATTGAAAATCTGTTGTTTCATGTACCTGCCTTCATTAATTTTCTTAGCTAGATGGTCTGGATAACTTGCTGCAACTTCTACATCAGGACTTGCTGCTTCACCTTGCACTTTGATGTTACTAAGATGGTTTCTTTCCTTAAACTTCATGAACCAACTTCTAGTTTCAAACTCTTCTACAGTTTCCTCACCTCTCTCAGCCTTCACAAAATTCAAGATAAGATCTTGTTCTGAATTAGGCTTTAGCTTAAGGAAATGTGACTGGTTTGATCTTCCATCCAGACCACTGAAACTTTTTCCATATCAGTAATAAGGCTGTTTCACTTGCTTATCATTCATGTGTTCACTGGAGCAGTACTCTTAATTTCCTTCAAAAATGTTTCCTTTGCCCTCACAACTTGGCTGATGTTTGGCACAAGAGGCCTAGCTTTCAGCCTATCTCAACTTTCAAAACACACCTTCCTTACTAAGTTTAATCATTTCTAGCTTTTGATTTAAAGTGAGAGAAAAATCACACCTTTCTCAATAAGCTTAATTACTTCTACCTTTTGATTTAAAGTGAGGAACAAGTGACTTTTCTTTTCACTTGAACAGTTAGACACCATTGTAGAATTATTGATTAACCTAATTTTAAATGTTGTGTTTCGGAGAAAAGGGAGGCCTAAGAAAAGGAATAGAGACAGAAGAATGACCAGTTGGTCAAGCGATGAGAATACACACATTTATTAAGATTGCCATCTTAATGAGTTCATGGAATCTCAAAACAATTACATTAGTAATATCAGAGATCAGTGATCACAGATCACCATAGCAAATATAATAATAATTAAAATGTTTGAAATACTGTGAGAATTAACCAGAATGTGACAGAGACACAAAGTGAGCAAATGCTGCTGGAAAAATAGTGCTGATAGATTTGCTTGACTCAGGGTTGCCACAAACCTTCAATTTGTAAAAGATACAATATAATATTTCATTTTCTTACATATTCAAGTATGTAAGAAAATACATATCCAAGTATGTTTATAAGGAAAATGGGGCTTCCCAGGTGGCACTAGTGGTAAAGAACCTGTCTGCCAATGTAGGAGACCTAAGAGACATGGGTTCGATCCCTGAGTTGGGAAGATTCTCTGGAAAGGGGCATGGCAACCCACTCCAGTATTCTTACCTGGAGAATATGGTGGACAGAGGAGCCTGGTGAGTTACAGTCCTTTGGGTCACAAAGAGTTGGATGACTGAAGCGACTTAGCACAATATTTCATTTACAGCAACATGAATGGACCTAGAGAATATTATGCTTAATAAAATAAGCCAGTCAAAGACAAATATTATATGGTATCACTTACATGTGGAAGCTAAAAAGTAATGCAAATGAATGTGTATGTAAGAAACCTGTGAGTCTGTTTCTGTCATGGAACACAAACTAGTGGTTACCAAAGGGGAGAGGGAAGGGCAAATGAGGAATTCAGGATTAGAAAATACAAACTACTACACATAAAATAAATAAGCAAAAAGGATTTACTGTGTAGCACAGATATGGAATTATATTCCATATCTTGTAATAACTTTTTTTTCATATCTTGTAATAACTTATAATGGTATATAACCTGCAGAAATATCCAAATCACTATGTGTGCACCTGAAACTAAAAATATTTTAAATCAACTATGCTTCAGTTAAAAACACAATATCTGTGAAGCACAATAAAGTGAAATACAATAAAATGACATATGCCTGCATACATAATTAAAAGTTTAAATCTGAAGCCAATTAACTGTTTATCTTAGCTTGAAACAAGATTTTAAAAAAGAAGTTAGAAGAACTATTTTTTAAAAAAACTTGATGTGAAAATAAATACTAAGATCTTAACCTAGGTCTAACTGAATTTTTAAGATTTATGGTACATGAACTGCCCTCACATATGATGTCATTTACACATTTTTTCCACAGTAATGACTAAAGTTGGATCTCCTTGCAGTCCAAGGTACTCTCAAGCATCTTCTCCACTTCCACTATGTATTTAAAATAATCAAATTCATAGAAATATAAGTCGAATGGGAGTTACCAGTAGCTACAGGACAAGGCAAAGGGGAATCGTTACGTAAGAGATACAAAGTTTCAGTTTGGCAAGATAATAAAGTTCTGGAAATCTGTTTCTCAAGAATATGAATATATGTAGCCCTGCTGAACTGCACAATTACTGATAGTTCTGATGTTAAACTTTATGTTATGTGGCTTTTTTAACCACAATTTTAAAAACATGACACCTGGAGAGTCCTTAAAGAAGAAAGAAGTTGTTAATTGCTGGTAAGAGCGTGTTGAAACATTTTTATTTACCTGATTATCGTCTGCCATTTGTCAGCTTGGAGATGTCCATAAGGATGATAGTCCACATGCCTGATATGGCTTGCTAGTGCCAGAGCAGCAACATGAATCATGTGTTCAGAGAAATGTGGCTGTGTATTGTGAACCTGTCTGGCAGCTCCCTGAGAGCTGTTCTGAGGCTTCCTAAAACTTTGTTTTGCATCCCTCAGAACCTCCTCAAGGTTTTGAGTAGCCTCTCTGGTGGTATATGTCAAAAACATGCAAAGGGACAAAAGCTTCTCTGGTAGCTCAGACAGTAAAGAATCCGCCTACAATGTGGGAAACCCGGGTTCAATCCCTGGTTTGGGAAGATCCCCTGGAGAAGGGAATGGCAACCTGCTCCAGTACTCTTGCCTAGAAAATTCCATGGGCAGAGGAGCCTGGTGGGCTACAGTCCATGGGGTCACAAACAGTTGGACATGACTGAGCAACCAAGCACACATGTAAAGGTATACAAGTCACCATCTGGGGCAAGGAACAACAGACATGGCAAGAAGCAGACAAACTGAAAAGTCTTGCAAGGAAGAAGCTGGGGAAGGAGATATATCGAGGAATAAGGGTTTTGAAATGCTTTTGTTTATATTGAGAACTCTCGAAGGACACATGCATACCCAAGAATAGATGCATAGTTACAAAAGACCTAAGAAGGCCCGAGCTTTAACCTCTGCTCAGTCTTAAGCCTCAGTATAAGCAGGAAGTAAAACCTAAGGCTGACTTCTTAATGGCCTGGCTAAGCACTGAAAGCATGCCCCCACTCAGAGTCAGTGCACGAAGAACAGGAGAGGTTTTCTTGCTTATTTGTTTGTGCTTTGTTCCTTTCCTCCTCCTCTACCTCTTCCTTCTCTTCCTCCTCCTTCTCCTCATCTCCTTCTTCCTCTTCTTCCTTCCTCCTCCCCCTCTCCTCCTCCTCTTTCTTCTACTTGTATTTTCTCTTTTTCTATTGACTCCAGGCCTTTAAGGAAATCTCTGTCAAAATACTAGCTGGCCACTAGGCTAATTGAACAGAGACTTCAGTGACCACACACAGCAAACAATACACTCTTTGCAAAGACAGAAAGATTAGAAAAGTCACTAAGCAGAAAACTACAATATACAACAGCAGAAAAAAATAAAATAAACCTGAGTAGAATAACCAAAAGAGAGTTAGTTGTTCATATTAATATTAGATTTTAAAAATTAAGATACAAAGAAGGACATTATATTTATAAAGGAGTCAGGTAAGAAAGAATATTTGACAGTTAAAAACATATACACAGGTAAAAATAAAACCCCAAAATATATGAAACAAAAATTGATAGAATTTAAGGGGAAAATAGAGTCTACAATAATATAGTCTTCTATGTCCTACTTACAATAATGGATAGAATTACAAAAATGATCAGTAAAAAAGTAGAAGATTTGAACAACACTATAAACCCAGGTGGCTAAGATGGTAAAGTGCCTGCCTGCAGTGCGGGAGACCAGGGTTCAATCCCTGGGTTGGGAATATCCCCTGGAGAAGGAAATGGCAACCCACTCCAGTACTCTTGCATGGAAAATTCCATGGACAGAGGAGCCTGGTAGGCTACAGTCCATGGGGTTGCAAAGAGTCGGACACAACTGAGCGACTTCACTCACTATAAACCAACAAAACATAAAATATATATATATATATATATAACACTTTACCATACAACAGTGGAGCACACATTCATCTCAAGTGCACATGAATCCAGGATAAATCATATATTAAACAACAAAACAAGCCTCAATAAATGTAAAAAGATCGAAATCATACAAAGTATATTTTCTGAACATGAAAGAATATAACTAGAAATCAGTAACAGAAATAAAACTTGAAAATTCACAAAGGTGTGAAAATTATGAAACAGACACTTAAACAACCACTGGCTCAAAAAGAAAACACAAGAGAAATTTAAAAGTGAAGTTGAGATGAGTGAAAAAGTGAAAAAGAACAATATATAAAAATTATGAGGTGCAAAACATGCAAGGCTCAAAGAGAAGATTATTACCATAATTGTCTATAATAAAAAGAAAGGTATCAAATCAATAATTTAACTTCATGTATTAAAGAACTATAAATAGAAGAGCAAACTAAATGCAAGACTAACAAAAGAAAGAAAATAATTAAACTTACAGCAGAGATATAAAAATAAAGAATAGAAAAACAAGGCAAAGAATCAACAAAGCCAAAACTGGTTCTTTGAAAAGATCAACAGAATTGAGAAACTTTTATGTAGACTGACTAATCAAAAAAGAAGATGAAAATTGCTAAAACCAGAAATAAAAGGGAGTACATTACTACTGAACTTATAGAAATCAGAAGGGTAATAAGAATACTATGAATAACTGGATGTCAACAAATTGTATGTTACCTGCAATGGACAAATTCTTAGAAATAAACTATCAAAAGTGATTCAGTCTGTATAATAGGTGCTAAGTTCATCCACCTCACTAGAGCTTACTCAAATGCATTACTTTTGATAGCTGAGTAATATTCTATTGTGTAGTATATTTATCACAACTTCCTTATCCATTCATCTGCCAATGGAAATCTAGGTTGCTTTCATGTCCTAGAATGGAGGGGACACACATATACCTATGGCTGATTCGTATTGATATATGACAAGAAACATCACAATGTTGTAATTATCCTCCAAATAAAATAGATATTTTTGAGTGATTCAGGAAGAAGTAGAAAATATGCATAGCTCTGTAATAAATAAGGTTATTAAAATAAGTAATAAAATTTTTCTCAAGTAAGAAAAGCCCATGACCAGTCTTCACTGGTGAAATAGACCAAATTTTTAAAGAATAATAGATATTTATCCTTCTCAGAATCTTTGAAAAAAGAGGAAATTCTTCCTTCTTCATTTTGTGAAGCCAGCATGACCCTGTACCTAAAGCCAGACAAAAACATCACATGAAAACTACAGACTAATATCCCTATGAATATAAATGCAAACATCTTCCAAAAAAGACTAGCAAACTGAATTTTTGTTCAGTCACTGAGTCATGTCTGACTCTTTGCAACCCCATAAACTGCAGCATACCAGCCTTCCCTGCCCATCACTATCTCCTGGAGTTTGCTCAAACTCATGTCCATTGAGTCAGTGATGCCATCCAACCATCTTATCCTCTGTCGCCCCCTTCTCCTCCTGCCCTCAATCTTTCCCAGCATCAGAGGTTTTTCCAGTGAGTCCCCACTTCATTTCAGGTGGCAAAAATATTGGAGCTCCAGCTTCAGCTTCAGTCCTTACAATGAATATTCAGGCAAACTAAATACAACAGCAAATTAAGGAGATTAGACACTATGACCAAATGGAATTTGTCTCAGGAATTCAAGGGCAGTTCATCATACAAAAATCAAGCACTGTAATACATCATCTTAATAGAATAAAGGGAAAAAACCCCAAATGATCATTTCTACTAATGTAGAAAAAAATATCAACAATTTTCAACACCCTATCATGATAAAAACACTCAACAATCTCAGAATAGTAAAGAACTTCCTCAACCTGATGAAAGTTTTCTAAGAAAAATACACACCTAATATACATCTGATGGAAAGACTGAACTCTTTTCCCCTGAGATCAGAAGCCAGATGATAATGCCTGCTTTCACCAGTTCTTTGAAATAATATATTGGAAGTTATAGCCTTTCTTATTAAGTACATAGCAATATTGTGGATTTCACTTGCATTTTTCCGATGTTTAAATATATTGAATACCTTTTCATGTGCTTGTTTTGTACCTGTATACTCTGTTTGGTAAAATGTCTATTCATATCTTTGGCCTACTTTCTAGCTTCTATTTACTGTTGAGTTTTCAGAGTTCTCTAATATAATCTAAACACTAGCTCTTCATTGGATGTGTACTGTGCAAATATTTGTCATGTTTGTAGCTTTTCTTTTCATCCTCTTCACATGGACTTTCAAGAGCAAAAGCTTTCAATTTAAATGACATCTAATTGATCCATTTTTTTTCCTTTTTTTCACTGTGATATTAGTGTAAGAACTAAGAACACTGCTTAGCCTTATTTCCCAAAGATTTTTCCTTATGCATTATCTTTTTCCAGAGACTTTATAGTTTTAGGTTTTACATTTAAAGCTGTGCTCCATTTTGGGTAAAGCTTTTTAATAAGGTATGATGTTTAGGTGACAGTTTACTTATTTTGCTCCATGCTACTTGTTGAAAAGTGGTTTGTTTTGCAACTTTGTAAAAAATCAGTTGGACATAGTTGTATGAGTCTATTTCTGGGTTGTCAATTCTATTCCCTTGAACTTTGTATCTATGTCCCCACCAGTACAACAGTATCTTCATTATGGTATAGATATAGACACACACCCATTGGATAGAGTGGTGTTATTCTTCTTTACAAAATTGTTTTGGCTCTACTAAATCCTGTGCCTTTATGTATACAATTTTGAATAAGGTTGTCTTCGTCTACAAAAGACTAGTGAGATTTTTATAGGAATTGCAAAAAGTCTATAGATAAATTCACATCTTTACTACGTTGACTCATGCAATCCATGGATACCATATTTCTCTCCATTTATGTAGCTTGTATTTCTTTCACGAGCATTTTGTAATTATCAGCATACAGATCCTGTACATGTTTTGAAAAGTGTATATCTAAGTATTTCACTTTACTTGCAATTATAGTAAATTATATATAAATTTTCAATTTTGGTTTCTGCATGTCCATGGTCATCATCTAAAAATACAATTGATTTCTGTATGTTAGTCCTTTATCCTGTGACCTCATTGAACTAATATTTGTTCTGATCAGATTTCATATGGCTCTACAATTCCTTTGTATAAATATGTGGTAACAACTATTATCAGTTCAGTTCAGTTCAGTAACTCACCTGCGTCTGACTCTTTGCAACCCCATGGACTGCAGCATGCCAGGCCTCCTTGTCCATCACGAACTCCCAGAGTTTACTCAGACTCATGTCCATTGAGTTGGTGATGCCATGCAACCATCTCATTCTCTGTCATCCCTTTCTCCTCCTGCCTTCAATCTTTCCCAGCATCAGGGTCTTTTCAAATGAGTCAGTTCTTCACATCAGGTGGCCAAAGTATGGGAGTTTCAGCTTCAGCATCAGTCCTTCCAGTGAATATTCAGGACTGATTTCCTTTAAGATGGACTGGTTGGATCTCCTTGCAGTCCAAGGGACTCTCAAGAGTCTTCTCCAACACCACAGTTCAAAAGCATCAATTCTTTGGCACTCAGCTTTCTTTATAGTCCAACTCTCACATCCATACATGACTACTGGAAAAACTATTGCTTTAACTAGACCGACCTTTGTTGGCAAAGTAATGTCTCTGCTTTTTAATATGCTGTCTAGTTTGGTCATAACTTTTCCTCTAAGGAGAAAGCGTCTTTTAATTTCATGGCTGCAATCACCATCGGCAGTGATTTTGGAGCCCAAAAAATAAAGTTTGTCACTGTTTCCACTGTTCCCCCATCTATTTGCCATGAAGTGATGGGACCAGATGCCATGATCTTAGTTTTCTGAATGTTGAGCTTTAAGCCAACTTTTTCACTCTCTTCTTTAATTTTCATTGAGAGGCTCTTTAGTTCTTCTTCAATTTCTGCCATAAGGGTGGTGTCATCTGCATATCTGAGGTTATTGATATTCCTCCAGGCAATCTTGATTCCAGCTTGTGCTTCATCTATCCCAGCGTTTCTCATGATGTACTCTGCATGTAAGTTAAATAAGCAGGGTGATAATATACAGCCTTTGTGTACTCCTTTCCTGATTTGGAACCAGTCTGTTGTTCCATGTCCAGTTCTAATTGTTGTTTCCCAACCTGCATACAGATTTCTCAAGGGGCAGGTCAGGTGATCTGGTATTCCCATCTCTTTCAGAATTTTCCAAAGTCTGTTGTGATCCACACAGTCAAAGGCTTTGGCATAGTCAGTAAAGCAGAAGTAGATGTTTTTCTGGAACTTTCTTGCTTTTTCGATGATCCAGCGGATATTGGCAATTTGATCTCTGTTTCCTCTACTTTTTCTAAATCCAGCTTGACCATCTGGAAGTTCATGGTTCACGTAATGTTGAAGCCTCTCTTGGAGAATTTTGAGCATTACTTTGCTAGCATGTAAGATGAATGCAATTGTGCAGTAGTTTGAGCATTCTTTGGCATTGCCTTTCTTTGGGATTGGAATGAAAACTGATCTTTTCAAGTCCTGTGGCCACTGCTGGGTTTTCTAAATTTGCTGGCATATTGAGTGTAGCACTTTCACAGCATTGTCTTTTAATATTTGAAATAACTCAACTGGAATTCCATCACCTCCACTAGCTTTGTTCGAAGTGATGCTTCTTAAGGCCCACTTGACTTCACATTCCAGGATGTCTGGCTCTAGGTGAGTGATCACACCATCGTGGTTATCTGGGTCATGAAGATCTTTTTTGTATACTTCTTCTGTGTATTCTTGCCACCTCTTCTTAATATCTTCTGCCTCTGTTAGGTCCATACCATTTCTGTCTTTTATTGTGCCCAACTTTCCATGAAATGTTCCCTTGGTATCTCTAATTTTCTTGAAGAGATCTCTAGTCTTTCCCATTCTATTGTTTTCTTCTATTTCTTTGCACTGCTCACTGAGGAAGGCTTTCTTATCTCTCCTTGCTCTTCTTTGGAACTCAGCATTCAAATGGGTGTATCTTTCCTTTTCTCCTTTGTTTTTCATTTCTCTTCTTTTCACAGCTATTTGTAAGACCTCCTCTGACAACCATTTTTCTTTTTTGCCTTTCTTTTTCTTGGGGATGGTCTTGATCCCTGTCTCCTGTACAATGTCATGAAGCTCCATCCGTAGTTATTCAGGCACTCTTTCTATCAGATCTAATCCCTTGAATCTATTTGTCACTGCCACTGTATAATCATAAGGGATTTGATTTAGGTCATACCTGGATGGTCTAGTGGTTTTTCCCTACTTTCTTCAATTTATGTCTGAATTAGGCAATAAGGAGTTCATACTCTATTTTGGCATATAATAAAAATGTACACTCATAGAAGAGCCTAGAAAGTACTTCACTAAACAAAACCCACATGTACTATGTATCATCATATGAGAAACATGGAGTAGAAATTGAAATTAAGAAGATGTAAATATACTTAATAACCAAGTGCCCTTCATGTAAGAACTTGTCATTGAGGCTGCCAGTAATTCCAAATTTCTAATCTTAGAAGATAACAGTGTCTCAAATGACACCTCTGATAGAGGAGTCAGAGTTCAGTATTCATGAGTAGATCTTTCCTAACCAACCACAGATGTTTAAATAATATGATTCCATATTGACTTTTTTTTTCATATTGCCTTCTTTAAAGGAGATTTCTTTCATTGAATTTACAATTCAGCTTTATCATCTAAACAGGCTACATAAATGACTGGAAGTACTGAAGCTAAGATTGTGTCCATGTCCCCTCTTTTCATCAAGTACCATTCAGTTGTTGCTATGGTCTTTGGCAACAACATGTACTGTGCTACATGGAACATAATTTTCCATGGCATTATTCCCTTAAAAATCTGGAATTTGCTTGTTTTCTACTTGTACTTACTATGAGCTGGAATGTCAGCTTCAGGACCAGCTTCAATGAAATTTTTGCTCTTTTATTTCTGCTTAATACCTAATGCTCTGAGCAGTGCCTGGCACATAAGAGGTACCCTCAATATATTTGTTAAATGAAGGAAATGGAAATCAAATCTCTTGAGATCTGCTCTTTATTTGTACTTTTTAAAAAAGTGAAGCTCCTGAGAAACCTGTCATTCAACTCCTGTGATTTCTGAGGCTTAAAAATGCTTTATCAACAGAAAGGCATGAATCAAAGGGTACAAACAGTTATGCAAGATGAATAAGTCCTGTAGGTCTACCATAGAGCATAGTTCCTAGAGCTAATAATACATTTAATACTGAAAAATTTGCTAAGAGGCTAGATCATATGTTAAGTGTTTTTATCACAAAAATGATAGTAATAAAGAAGACAGGAAAAAACTGTTGGAGGTGATGGACATATTTATAACAGATAGTGGCCATGTTTTCATGGCTGTATACTTACCTCCAAACTCAAAGTTGTATGGGTGGAAAATGTACAGCTTTTTATGTCAATCATATCTCAATAGAGTGATTTTTTTTTAAAGCACTATACTCATTCCAATGAGATACATCGGAGGATGGAGCTTTTGACATAAGCTCAGCATTATCCAAGCATCAGCAACACCTTTGGCGAAAATTAAATAGAAAGTAAAATATTATGGAAGAGCTTAAGATCTTAGTGCATGCATACTAAGTCACTTCAGCTGTGTACAACTCTTTGTGACCCTATGGACTATAGCCCACCAGGCTCCTCTGTCCATGGGATTCTCCAGGCAAGAATCCTGGAGTGAGTTGCCATGCCCTCCTCCAGGAGATCTTCCTGATTCAGGGCTCGAACCTGTGTCTCTTCCATCTCCTGTGTTGGCAGGTGTGTTCTTTACCACTAGCACCATCTGGGAAGCCCCTAAGATCCTTGGATTTTAATTTAATTTGACGCAAGAGCAAATTAATTTTTATTAACTTCTTTGGAGTTTATTTGTTTATGGGAAATTCATAAAGAGAAAGGACAGGTTTTTTTGTTTGTTTGTTTTCAAATTCAGAGCATCTCTATATTCTGGTCATTTTATTGTTGGTCTATCTAAATGTGGTCTAATATTAGAACTTCTGATGAACTTTATTACAACATAGGTGGATGTAAGGGAGGATGAGAAATAGGAGAGAGAGACTAGAACTACAAAGACTATCTTTGTAAATGAATAATTTACTGCTATAGGTGTGGGAAATCTTGCTAATGAGAGCATTGTGGCCAGGTGGCTAGACAAAATCCAGAATGAATCCATGGTACTACTAACTATAGCACCAGGAGCACAGGGCTCAATTGGAAATTATTAATAAAAGTTTTCATATGTTGAGTGAAAAGACAACTCTAATAAAATATGGTGATGGGGTATGTGGCTACACACTTGACTTACCAAAAGTTTAATTAATGATTAAGATATGTGAGTTAAAAGAGCAAAGACCTTATGAAACATTGGAATGCAGGTGGATTAAAGGTCCTCCATTTCCCTGGCTACTTTTTTCCACATTGAAGGATTTCACAGTTACACTCCTGATCTCTCTCCCTAAGCTTCCTTCCCTTGGAGAGGATGATTGGTGAGTTTTGGAGAAGAAATTGAGTATTCCTAGATCAGTCTTGTCTTCTGCCTTTGGATCTTACTGTCTACAATGAGGATTCATTCTGGCTTTCTTTATGCTGTAAGTTAAAATGGACTTGTTCTATGGTGCTAGGAGACGAGGAAGGCAGAAATTTTCTAGCAGTAACAGAGATTGGATAACTAAGTTTGTCTAGCTCAAGGGGGAATTGTTTGCAAGCACTTTGGTTAAGTATCAGGAATAAAGCTAACATTTTGATGTTCTCACTGTGTGGACTTCCCTTGTGGCTCAACTGGTAAAGAATTTCTCTGCAATGTGGGAGACCTGGGTTCTATCCCTGGGTTGGGGAGATCCCCTGGAGAAGGGAAAGGCTACCCACTCCAGTATTCTGGCCTGGAGAATTCCAAAGGGTTACAAAGAGTCAGACACAAATGAGCAACTTTCTTTTTCACCATTTTCTGTCACCCAAGTCTTATTTTTTTATTGATTCTAACCTAAAAAACATTTAAAAAGTGCTTAACACATCTGCTGTATTAACCTCAAAAAGAAAAATAAAGCAGTTCAAATCTCATGAGTTTTCGAGGATGACTTAATATAAATATAAATAATCAGGATGACTTAATATAAATAATTATCAGGAAGAGAAAAGTAGAAATATTTTCTGTGGACTCTTCCATTTCAGGAACTTTGGAAGATATTTCAAGTTTCAAATTTAAAAATCATTGTACTATACACTAAGAATATATTTATTTTTCTGTGAGATTTCTCTTAAAAGGCCTTTGTCACTTCTGTTCTTTGGTGAGCAATATAGAACTTGGGCTACAGTCTGAGATACTTCTAATCCCAGAGTATTTTTCAAAAGTAATTTTCTTCAGATGTATTTATATATCATCTTTATATAAACCTGTCTTTGTGTTAAAAGAGAAAATTCAATTATATTTGGAATTTTAGGATAAAAGGAAATATTATACTAAATGAGAAGTTTAAAAAAATCTTTCCTTAAAATTGAGAAGTTTGGGGTAAGTTATTGGCACAGATGGTATGCAATGAGAAAACATTCTGTTTATCCAGATTGAGAGTCCAGCAGATACGTATGCAATTGAACTACTTAGCAGAGTAAAATGTACATTAAAAAAAAAAAACAAGCGACAGTTTTGTGTGCACACTTGTGAGAAACAGAATTCTCTCATTGCATTATTGGGGCTTCCCTGGTGGCTCAGAAAGTAAAGAATCTGACTGCAATGCAGGAAACACAAGAGACCCAGATTCAGTCCCTGGGTCAGGAGTAAATGGAAATGGCAACCCACTCCAGTATTCTTGCCTGAAAAATCCCATGGACAGAGGAGCCTGGTGGGCTATAGTCCATGGAATCATAAAGAGTTAGACACGACTGAGCAACTAACACTTTCATTTTTCTTTCATATATACAGGGCTTATTCATTGAACAATAGAGTATATTTTATGCTTCTTTACTTTTTGGTGCTTCTGGCATCCAAAGAAAGACTTGGCTATTGGCTTCTGGACTGATCAATATTTATATTTAGCCCACTGAAGAATAGGGAGTTGTTTTGTAAGCTATGTGTGTGCTTGTGAGGTGAACACAGTGATAGAAACATACGGAAATGGGAATGTTGATTCTGATTTCAGGTAATACAAAATGAAAACATGCCACCCATCTCTGCCACTGAATACAACTACAGCTGGGAAAGAATGAGTGGAGAAGCTGAGGACTTTGAAATATAAATAGCAGTGGGCAAATTGAGAAAGGACAACCAAATTCAAAATTCCAGGGAACTCACAGTGGGTTTAACATATTTTTTACTTCTTGTACTCTCTGTCTTGGGTTTAATACACTCTGAAAGTGAGTACTGCGGTGTAGAAAGTGAGAGTTTAGAGAGCTTAAAATAGTTGGATAAGAAATGCCTAACATTCATAGAGATCACCAATATAGCCCTTTTCTTCCTGTCTTTGAAATACACCTCTCATTGTTAGCACCTCTCATTGCTAAGTTGTGTCAGACTTTCTTGCAACCACATGGACTGTGGGCTCCTCTGTCCGTGGGATTTCCCAGGCAAGAATACTGGAGTGGGTTGCCATGCCTTCCTCCAGAGGATCTTCCCAACCTGTGTCTCCTGCATTGCAGTCAGATCCTTTACCATCCGAGCCACCTGGGAAGCCCACATCTCACATTACATACATTTTTTTTTCAAAATGCATCATTAAATTAAATACAAAATTTAAAACTATAAAATATCTGAAATAAAATATAGGGAAAATTTTATGACCTTCAAGGAGGCAAAGACTTCTTATATATGACACCAAAAACATAGTTCATAACAACTGGACATTATCAAAATTAAAGCTATTCTCCTTGAAAAACACTGTTAAGAGAATAATAAAAATAAGCTACAGAGAGAAAATATTTTCATATCACACCTGATAAAGGACATGTATCCAGAATACACACACACACACACACACACACACAAACTCAGGAAGCAAATAAACAAACCAACATAAAATAAAATCACAAAACTCAATAATGCAATAATAAACATTAAACATCAAATAGGAAAAGAATTTTTTTTTGGACTAGTATCTACTATTTATCGGATAATTTGCAAAGCACTGTGCTACACATCACACACATTATTTCAGCTGTTTCTCATGGAAGCCCTCTGAGGTAGGTACAGAGAGTACAACAGTTTCAGAAAAATAAGCTGCTTGCCCCTGATCACACTTCAAGGGAGAAGCCAGTCCATAATATGATCTAATCTGTCTCACACACCAGTACAACTCGACAAGGACAAAACTCATCTCCATGTATGAAAGATCCATGTTTTTCAAGAGAAGTAGAATCACTTCATTTTATCATCACAGGCAGTGGCATCACTGTCTGAAAAAAAGGTCTCTAAGCCATTCTTTCAGGTTACTGATTCTGCTAAAATGTCTTCAGAAATGGCATTATCAGCAAAGCTGCCCAACAAGCTCTCTAAAACAAAATGCCCAATGAGATGGGACTTTATTTATATTTAGTGCAAATTACCCTTCTAGCACTTCAGGATGGAGCTATCCCTCTGCATTGACAAGCATAATAACATCAAGTTTTACGTTACCACTGTAGTAGCAAGACAGGAAAAAAACCTAAGCGTTCCTCAGGAGCAGATTAAATGCATTTTATAGTATATTAATTCAGTACAACCTTATGCAGCCAAAGAATGAAAACAGTTCTTTATTCCTTCCATACTGCTATGTGATGATCCCCACCGGGGAAGACTCTGTATACAGTTTGTTATCATTTGTATAAAAACCCCCATGTATGTGTGTGTATTTAGGCACAAAATCTCTCTCAAATGGATACAGGAAACTAGCAACAATGTCTGACTCCAGTGAGAGGAACTAGGAGCTGGAGGATAATACAAATCACTTTTGTACTGACCCAGAGGAAAGTTGTGTATTTAAACTTCTTTTTTTTTACATCTAAAAAATTTTATGGACTGAGTATGCATTTGAAAAATTACAAGAGTAATTTCTGATTGCAGGAGAAAAGCACAAAGTCTTATGAGAATCACTCTAAAGTTATAATGTACATACTTTTTTAATGCAAAAATGCAGAAAATTTCCTTTATAAACAATTTCTCATGGATCTACCATGTAATGTCAAAGGTACCTGTAATCCCATTAACTATGATTCTCATAACTGAAAAGAGCCAGGTCAAATACATCTAGAAAAAACAGGCACACTAGATTATTAATTCTACTGAAGACAAAGACCATTATTTTAAATATTTTTAAATGCCCCCAATTCCTGATAGGGTTCTCAGAACACAGTTTCTTGGTTAATGAATAGTAAATCGATTTATTGGTGAAATTAGCAACTATGGAGCTTCCTGATGATAAAAAATCAGTAGATAATTCACAGAAATTAGCTTCCAGATTTTCATTTTAATTACTACTGTGAAACAACATAATTTAGTACCAAATGTTTAAAAACCCATTATAATTACCAGACTCTGAAACACGCATTATTTGGATCTCATCAACTACACAAAACTCATCCATTTTTCTTTTGAAAAAGGTAGTAGAAATCTCAAAGAATAAGGGAGAGACTACTAACTAAAGGTACGATAACTAATCGAGCACCATGATTCCATTCTCAGGACCTTCCAAGAGGCTGGAAGGAGGAAGGGAAGAAGTGAGGATGTTGGAGAAATAAGGGTCGTTCTTAACTTCTGGTCCCTTTTGTGCTGTAAGCCAATGCAAGGTCTAGCGAAAACGAAAACTGCTGAGGCTGGAGATTAAAACAAAAGACAAGTGCTCGAGCCTGGTGCACTGGGAAGACCCAGAGGAATCGGGTGGAGAGGGAGGTGGGCGGGGGGATCGGAATGGGGAATACATGTAAATCCATGGCTGATTCATATCAATGTATGACAAAACCCACTGAAATGTTGTGAAGTAATTAGCCTCCAACAAAAAGAAAAAGAAAAAAAAATAAAACAAATAAAACAAAAGCTTTTGGTTCAGACGGTAAAGGAGGCCCTGGAGAACAGTAGACAGTTTATCCAGAAGGCAGTGGTGGAGTTGGCTTCGGCAACTAGGGGGTTTCTTCTTAGCGTCCACGTCTTTTTTTAATTTCTTCAAGTTTTTTAGTCAGGTTTGGTATGTCATAGTTTTGAGCCAGATACATTCCCACCACGTTGCCAAGAGTAAATCCAAGCAAGAACTGGAGCATAGCGTCGGCAAGGAGGGCGTGAAAGGCGGCTGCAGCTCCTAGGGCCATCGGGACCTACCTCCCCCGGCGCGATGGGTGGCGCTCGCGGGCAGGAAAAGAATTTTAACAGACATTTTGTATATTATCTATAGGGAAACAGATCACCAGCCCAGGTGGGATGCATGAGACAAGTGCTCGAGCCTGGTGCACTGGGAAGACCCAGAGGAATCGGGTGGAGAGGGAGGTGGGAGGGGGAATCGGGATGGGGAATACATGTAACTCCATGGCTGATTCATGTCAATGTATGACAAAACCCACTGCAATGTTGTGAAGTAATTAGCCTCCAACTAATAAAAATAAATGAAAAAAATTAAAAAATTAAAAAGTCAAAAAAAAAGATATAGGAATCACAAATTAGTACATCAAAAGATGTTTAACACTATTAATTATCAGGAAAATTCAAATTAAAACCACAATGTGTTAACATCACACACATTTTAGAATGAGTAAAATTAAAAATATTAACCACACTAAGTATTGGATGGGATGTACAGAAGTATTGAATGGGATGTAGAGAGACTGGAACTGTCATACACTACTGGTGGGAATATAACATGTCACAGACACATTAAAAAACAGTTTGGTAGACCACAAGTAACAAATGTCTCTGAGAACGTAGAGAAAAGAGAGCACTGACTCACCGTTGATAAGAATGTAAATTGGTATAGCCACTGTGGAGAACAATATGGAGGTTCCTTAAAAAACTAAACATAGAATCACCAAATGACCCAGCAATTCTACTCCTCTGTATATATCTGAAGAAAAAAAAACACATTAATTCAAAAAGATACATGCATCCCCAATGTTCATAGCAGCATCTTTACTATTGCCAAGATACGGAAACAAAAATCTAAGTGTCCATCATAAGATGAATGGATAAAGAAAATTATATATATATATATATATATATATATATATATATATATATACACACATATATGAGTATATATATATAATTGAATACTACTCAGCCATAAAAGAATGAAATTTTGCCATTTGCAACAACATGGATGGACTTGGAGGGTTTTATGCTAAGTGTAATAATTCAGACACACAGAGAGAAATACCATGTAATATCATGTGTGGAATCTAAAAAATAAAACAAGTTAGCAAATATAACAAAAAGCAAATTGATATCTGTTCACAGATGTAGTGAACAAATCAGTGGTTATCAGTGGGGAAGGAAAGGGGAAGGGACAAGATAGGGGCAGAGGATTAAGAGGTACAAACTGTTATATATAAAATAAATAAACTACAAGGATGTATTATACATCACAGATAATATAGCAAATATTTAATAGTAAATATAAATGCAGTATAATCTATGAAAATATTGAATCACTATGCTGTACACCTGTAATTTACATAATGTATATCAACTATATCTTGATAAAAATAAAGAGAAAGAAAGAATTCTAAGGGATTGATGCTATGGAAAATGTTTGTCAGCTGGCTTTATGGTCTTCTGCGCCAGCTGAGTGGTGGATGGGGTATTTGCTTCCTACCTCCCATTTTTTGTTATTCCTCTATTGTGCTGTTGTGGTCAGTCATGTCTAATTCATTGTGAACCCATGGACTATAGCCCACCAGGCTCCTCTGTCCATGGAATTTTCCAGGCAAGAATGCTGGAGCGGGTTGCCATGCCCTCCCCCAGGGGATCTTCCTGACCCAGGGATCAAACCCGCGTCTCTTGCATCTCCTTCATTAGTGAGCAGGCAGGTCCTTTATCACTAGTGTCACCAAAGACATCTATATGAAATGAATGGTTATGTATAAATACAAATGTTATGTTTTCGTAGTAGGTATTTTTTCTATTTTTTAATACATTCCTTTTCCTTTGATTTCAACCTCTCTCAAAGGCTTCTAATTGGCCTCTTTCTGATCACAGGGTTATAAATAAACATGATTGCTTGGGAAAAAAAAAACAGGTTGGCTGTTTCTTTAAAAATTAAACACATGCCTATCATATTATCTAGACATTTCACTCTTAGATATTTCCCAAGAGAAAAGAAACAATACATCCATAGAAAGATATGTGCATGAATGTTCATAGCAATTTAATTTGAATTAGTAAAAAAAAAAAAACTGTAAATAGGAAAACTCCAAATGTCCACTGAGAAGTAAATAAATATAGCACCACTATTCACAATAACCAAGACAAGGAAACAACCTAATTGTCCATCAACAGATGAATAGATAAAGAAGATGTGGTACATATAAACAATGGAATACTACTCGGCCATAAAAAATAATGCCATTTACAGAAACATGGATGCAACTAGAGACTATCACACTAAGTGAAGTAAGTCAGAAAGAGAAAAACAAATACCATAGACATCACTTATATGTGTATTCTAAAATATGACACACATGAACAAATGAACTTATCTATGAAACAGAATTGGGAAATAGAGAACAGACTGGTGTTGCCAAGGAGGAGGGTGGTGGAAGAGGGATGGAATGAAAGGTTGGGATTTTCAGATGCAAACTATTATATCTAGAATGGATAAAGAACAAAATCCTACTGTATATCACAGGGAACTATATTCAATATCCTGTGATAGACCATAATGGAAAAGAATATTTTTAAAAAATAATGTATATAGGTATATAACTGAACCACTTTGCTGCACAGTAGTAGTTAACACACCACTGTAAATCAACTATACTTCAATTTTTTTTTATTGTAGTGGGTTTTGTCATACATTGACATGAATCAGCCATTGATTTACATGTATTCCCCATCCCGATCCCCCCTCCCACCTCCCTCTCTACCCAATCCCTCTGAGTCTTCCCAGTGCACCAGGCCCGAGCACTTGTCTCATGCATCCAACCTGGGCTGGTGATCTGTTTCACTATAGATAATATACATGCTTTGATGCTGTTCTCTCGAAACATCCCACCCTCGCCTTCTCCCACAGAGTCCAAAAGTCTGTTCTGTACATCTGTGTCTCTTTTTCTGTTTTGCATATAGGGTTATCATTACCATCTTTCTAAATTCCATATATATGTGTTAGTATGCTGTAATGTTCTTTATCTTTCTGGCTTACTTCACTCTGTATAATAGGCTCCAGTTTCATCCATCTCATTAGAACTGATTCAATTTTAAAAAGGAAATAAATTAATAAGCTATAAACTGTAATATATCTATACCTATACCTGGGCTTCTCCAGTGGCTCAGCAGTAAAGATTCCAACTGCAACACAGGAGATGCACCTAGACTCAGGTTAGATCCCTGGGTCAAGAAGATCCCTTGGGGGAGCACATGGCAACCCACTCCAGTATTCTTGCTTGGAGACTCCCATGGAGAGAGGAGTCTGGTGGGCCATAGTCCACAGGGTCACAAAGAGTCAGACCCGACTGAAACAACTGAGCATGCACACACATACCTCTACCTACATCTATACCTACAGCTACGTCTCTATACCTATCTATCCAGATATCTATAGAAATATATCAGTAATGGAAATGAGTTAGTAATATATGCTACAATATACATGAATCTCAAAACAATTATCATAGTGAAACAAGACCAGCAAAATATAAGCACACACTGCATTATTGCATTAGTATGAAATCATACAGAATTCAAGCCCTATGAGTAACCATGGAATAGGAAGGAGGGTGCAAAGAGTGAGAACGAGAAAGGATTATCAGAGGAATGAAGAAGCTTCTAGGAATCAATGAAATGTCATCATCTTGAGAGTGGAGATAGCTTTATGAGCTCATATATATGTCAAAAGGCTTCCTGGGTGGCTCAGCAGTAAAGAATGCACCTGCAGCAGGAAACATGGGTTAGACCCCTGGGTCTGGAAGATCCCCTGGAGGAGGGCATGGCAACCCACTCCAGTATTCTTGCTTGAAAATTCCATGGTCAGAAGAAGCTAGTGGGCTACAGTCCATGGGGTCGCAGAGAGCCAAACAAAACTAACTGACTGAGCGCACACACATATATATGTTGAAAACTGTACTGCATAGTTTAAATGTGTAACAGCGTGTTTTATGTCAAACATACCCTCATACATCCATTTAATAAAGTAAAATAATGGAAAAAGACAAAACATGCAAACATTAAACATAATGCTGGAGTGGGTATATTACTATAGTAAAAATTATATTTCAAAACAAGGGTCATTTAAGGGATGAAGAAGGGCATAACAATGCTAAAGGATTCAGTTGAAGGATTGAAAATCCCAAATGAGTATGTGCCTTGCGTGTGTGCTCAGTCTGACTCTGCAGCCCCAGGCTCCTCTGTCCCTGGAATTTTCCGGGCAAGAATACTGGAGTGGGTAGCCATTTCCTACTCCAGGGATGGAACATGCATCTTTTTCATCTTCCGCCTTGGCGGGCAGATCTTTTACCACTAGTGTCACCTGGGAAGCTCAGATATGTGCTTAACTATGCTTCAGAATAACTGAAACAAAAAAGAAGGAAATTAAAGAAGAAATAGAAAGTTAGGCATTTGGAGTTAGATGTTCTAACACTATTTTCTGAAAAACTCATAAATAGTAAGTTTGAAAAAGATTTAGACAAGACTATCAAATAACTGATCTAATTGATAGTTATGAAGCACTCCACACAGCACCTGGCATAATAAATATTATTTTCAAATGCATATGCATCATTTACCAAAATAAACCATATTTTGGACCACTAAAAATCTTCAATAAAATTAAAATGTTAAAATTATACAATATATCTTCTCTGACCATAATGGAATTAAATTAGAAATAAATTATAGAAAAATATTTTTTAAATTCCATTGTTCTAAAATTAATCACTCATAAATAATATGTCAAATGGGAAGATGTTTATAGATCTTTTTATCTTTCTTATAGAAAAGATTGGAACTATTTTGAAAGGAATAAAAATAAAACACAAGATATCCAAATTTTTGTGATGCTTTTTAAAGCAATATTTAGAGAGAAATTTATAGCATGAGATGTTTGGAAGAGGAAATAAAGATCACTAATCAATTATCTAAACTACCACATTAAGAAATTAGCAAAAGAAGAGCAAATTATACCCATAGCAAGCAAGAAGAATGAAATCAGAAAATAAGAGTAGAAATCAATGAACTTGAAAGAAGAAAATCAATAAGGAAAATGAATGAAAATATAAGCTGATTCTTTCACTATAAGAAAATTGATAGCACCCTAACCTGACTGACCAGAAAAAAATAATCGATCAAAAAAGAAGAAAAAATTACCAATTGCCAGAAGTTAAAGGTCCGATATCACTACAAACACTATAAACATTAAAAATATAATAAGGAAATATTATGTTTTTGTGCATAAATTCAACAACATACCTTATATCAACTACTGTCTGAAATAAACTATCAGCAGTCATTCAAGAAGAAATCTACAGCATTCAGTTCAGTTCAGTTCAGTCGCTTAGTCGTGTCCGACTCTTTGCAACCCCAAGGACTGCAGCACGCTGTCCATCACCTGTCCTCCCTGCCCATCACCTGTCCTCCTTGCCCATCACCAACTCCAATAGTTTACTCAAACTCATGTCCATTGAGTCGGTGCTGCCATCCAACCATCTCATCCTCTGTCATCCCCTTCTCCTCCCGCCTTCAATCTTTCCCAGCTTCAGGGTCTTTTCAAATGAGTCAGTTCTTCGCATCAGGTGGCCAAAGTATTGGAGTTTCAGCTTCAACATCAGTCCTTCCAATGAACACCCAGGACTAATCTCCTTTAGGATGGACTGGTTGGATCTCTTTGCAGTCCAAGGGACTCTCAAGAGTCTTCTCCAACACCACAGTTCAAAAGCACCAATTGGTGCAATTCTTCAGTGCTCAGCCCTCTTTATAGTCCAGCTCTCACATCCATACATGACTACTGGAAAAATCATAGCTTTGACTAGACGGACCTTTGTTGGCAAAGTAATGTCTCTGCTTTTTAATATGCTGTCTAGGTTGGTCATAACTTTCCTTCCAAGGAGTAAGCATCTTTTAATTTCATGGCTACAATCACCATCTGCCGTGATTTTGGAGCCCAGAAAAATAAAGTCTGCCACTGTTTCCACTGTTTCTCTATCTATTTGCAATGAATTGATGGAACTGGGTGCCATGATCTTAAGTTTTTTGGATGTTGAGCTTTAAATCAACTTTTTCACTCTCTTCTTTCACTTTCATCAAGAGGCTGTTTACATGTACACCCGTGGCTGATTCATGTCAATGTATGGCAAAACCAATACAATATTGTAAAGTAATTAGCCTCCAATATAAATAAATAAATATATTTTTTTTTTAAAAAAGAGGCTCTTTAGTTCCTCTTCACTTTCTTCCATAAGGGTGGTGTCATCTGCATATCTGAGATTATTGATATTTCTCCTGGCAATCTTGACGCCAGCTTGTGCTTCATTCAGTCCAGCGTTTATCATGATGTAGTCTGCATATAAGTTAAATAAGCAGGGTGACACTATACAGCCTTGATGTACTCCTTTTCCTATTTGGAAACAGTCTGTTGTTCCATGTCCAGTTCTAACTGTTGCTTCCTGACCTGCATACAGATTTCTCAAGACACAGGTCAGGTGGTCTGGTATTCCCATCTCTTTCAGAATTTTCCAAAGTTTGTTGTGATCTACACAGTCAAAGGCTTTGGCATAGTCAATAAAGCAGAAATAGATGTTTTTCTGGAACTCTCTTGCTTTTGCGATGATCCAGCAGATGTTGGCAATTTGATCTCTGGTTCCTCTGAATTAATAGTTCTACATCTTTTCCAGAGATTATATTAATAGTGAAAATCATTCCAACAATGAAAACTTCAGAGCCAAATTTCTTTGGGGAGAATTCTACAAAATGCTTAATATTACCAATTCTACACAAATTTTTCTATAAAATAGAAAATAAAGGATTTACTTCACACTCATTTCATGAGAACAGAATTTTACTGAAGGCATAAAAAGATAAAAACATGTTAAACAATTGAAACTACTGACTAATGACTCATTAATATAGAGGCAAGCATCCTTAACAAAATACTAGCAAATTGAATCTAACAGTACATGGAAAAATGATAATATATCATCAACAAATGGGAAATACTCACGAATTTCAAGTTGGCCTAAACTGAATCTGCCTGCAATGCAGGAGACCAGGGTTCTATTCCTGGGTCAGGAAGATCCCCTGGAGAAGGAAATGGCAAACCACTTCAGTATTCTTGCCTGGGAAATCCCATGGACAGAGGAGGGCTACGGTTTATGGGGTTGCAAAGAGTCAGACACAACTTAGTGACTAAACAACAACAAAAAAAAATTCAAAAATCGATTCATGCAATTCACCATATGAAGACAAAAGAAAAGAAAGTATTCTCAATCAATACAGAAACATTTAACAACATTCAATATGAATTTGTCCAAATCAAATTGACAAAAATCATGTAAGAACATGTAATAAGTAGAAACTTCCTCAAACTCAAGTATGGTACAAATAAAAAGTTTTTACACTCAACATCGTATTTAATGGTGAATGACAATGCTTTTCCTCCTAAGTTTGGGAACTAGACAAAGAAGTGTGCTCTCAACACTCGTCTTTAACATATTGGTGTCCTTTGGTATTAAAATTAAACAAGGAAAAGAGATTTTATAAAACATAAAAAATAAAACTGTCTTTATTTTCAGATGTCATAATTCCTGACATAAAGAATCCCAAAGAATTTACTAAAAAGCCATTCTAACAATTGAGTTTAACAAGGTTGCACATTTTTAGTATACAAAAATCCATCATATTTCTATGTGTAATCAACAAAAAATGTAAACTGAAATGAACAAAGAGTATTTTTATGGGTGCACCAAAAATTGAAATACATGCAAACCTCATCATAACTCAACCAAGGTTAAAATGGTTAAAACGGAAGGGAGAAAGGGGGAGCGAAAAAAAGGGTTCCCTCTCTGCTTCCCATTCTTTATAGTGTCATATTAGTAAAGGACCTTCAGCAATGTCCATTCTTCTGTTTATCCTCCAACTCCAAGGCACTCATGATTGCACCACTCAGAAAGACCAACAGCAAGTTTTCTGGAATCCCCTTTGCTGACAGGTCTGGGTCCCAACTAGTGTGTGGAGTGGGATCCTCCTCTGAGATTCTGAGGCTCAGCACCAGCCTGGAAGCTCCCTCTTCTCAAAGATAGCATTCCCTGGTGTGTGGTTTTCCTTTGCTGAACCATTTTAGGAACCAACACTAGCTATGCAGTCTCTTTTCCTCAGAGGTCCGAGTTCTAGCACTGAGGGAACCATCCTCCCCTCTTACAGTTTTCAGAACACCCAGATCTTCCTTTGGCTTGCCCAGCTTCAGGAATGGCATTCCTTTTTTCTCTATATAAATTTAGTCTTCCTTTTGTGTTTATTTAGATGCTCCCAGCCTATTTAGCCGATTCCTTCTATTCAGTCTTCACTCTTGGCAACTTGTGTGGTTTCTGTTTTCTGACTACAGTCTAACTGATATGCTTTTTTTTTCTGATTGGACCCTGAGAAATGTTAAGGGTCTTTTTTCCTGTGATGGTTTTTCAAGTTTCCTCTTAGCCTGTGCTTTTCAGGATCACCTCTTGAATCTGGTACTTGATTTTTCTCAATATTTTTTGGAGAACTTTTGTCCATCTTCTCTTCAAATATTGCTTATTCTTCAGTCTCTCTCACTCTTCTTTGCACTGTGACTTACAAATTTATGTCATTTTCTACACTTTCATTTTTTTGCCTCTGCTTTATCACTAAAAGTTCTTTTTACTTTTTATCCATTTTTTTCTCTTTTCACTCTGACTAATCTGTTTAAAAATTCTTGATTTCTATATTTGAGTAAATTTTATTTATTGTTGAATTTGTCACTACCTCCAATTCTATTAATTTTTAATGTTTTTGTTTAGCTTTTTTTCTTAGTTGTACACAATTTCTTACTAAGTATAAAATGTCTTCTATGTGTTTTCAAAGTGATTCCCCTTGAATTCTCTTTTATGTTGTATTAATATTGTCCCATTCTTCAATTCTTTAAGTATATTCTTGACATAAACTTTATATCTTTTCATTGTTTTATTGTTTTTCAGAAACTATTATTTAGGTGCATAAATTAAATAGAAGTACATTCTCCTAGTTAAATCTTACAATATGACTGTAATATTAGTATCTAATTAGATACTCATTACTTGAGTATATTCTTCTTCTTCCACTTCTTGAAAGAAGTGGATCAAATCTATTTTATCAGTTTTGTATATGCCATTAAAGATCTTTTCTCATAAATATGGATGCCTTTATGTTAAAATAAAATAATATAAAGAATATTGCTTTCCATCTGTATGGAATTTTAAATTAATGACATGTTATCTTTTGGTATGTAATATGATTCTCTTTCTATATTAATATATTTAAATCCATCTCATTCTTTTGTTGGATGCATAGGGTGGTGCGGTGATAAAGAATCCACCTACCAATGCCGGAGATGCAATAGATGCAGGTTCAGTCCTGGGGTTAAAAGATCCCCTGGAGAAGGAAATGGCAACCCACTCCAGTATTTTTGCCTGGGAAATTCCATGGACAGAGGAGCCTGGTTGGTTAAAGTCCATGGGGTCTCAAAGAGTCGGACATGTCTGAGCACTTACACACACACAGAGACCTTATATTGATTATTCTATCCCTTCTAGTGCTACTTTGTTATCAGCTGTTTTGTTTTATTATAAAAACAATGCAATGAATAGTCATGGCAATAGTCACTTCTCTCCTGAAGCACAGCAAAGAGATATCAATAAATGCTGAAAGACTCACACACCCAATTCACATACCTCTCACTTCCAAAAAAAGGAAATAACTGGTTTTTAAATCCCCAAACTGATGCCTGGGTAATTTACAATTATACGAGCTTTAGGAAATCTCCTGTCTTTGAGGTTATAGAGAAAGGAAGAAATGAAATGTATTATTTAAAGAAAGTTGGCCCAATGAAACTTGGACTAATTGTGAGTTTTATATAGAAAACTATTGAGAGTGTTAAATTAAGAGGAATTCTCTGTAGTGTTAAAAAATACTCCCTGCAAATAAAACTAGGAAGATAAAACTAGGAAACAGAAACATTATACTGAAAGTAACAGAGGTAGTGAGTGGCAGAGCTAGAATTCAAGCCCACAAATGTCTCTGTGGATCTCTCTGATTAGGAAGTAGAGTTGTGAATGATTTCAGTGCAGAAGTTGCCAGATAAAATACAGAACACTCAATTAATCTCAACGTCATATGAAGAATTTTTTTAGTGTAAGCATGATAAATGAAATATTTATTGTGTAACTGAAATTCAGCTTTAACTGGACTTTCTGTTATTTTATTTGTTAAATCTGGCAATCCTACCAATATTTATCTTATTTATCTTCTGTGTATAAAGGCTATGTGTCTTGGTTTCCTTTTTCATTTTTTTCCTTACACAAAAAAGGTTGAAAGTCTTCTTTTGGTTTATATACAGGTATATTTCTGGACTTGTCTGAGACATACACTATGGGTCCTAGGAGGTTTGAGACAGGTTCTTCTTGCTTTCGAGTCCCTTGGCTGGCCACTCAGGGGATGCCCCTATGCTTGCTAATAGGAAGTAAAACTGTGGTAATCTCAGTCTCTCTAACCTGAATAAACATATATTACAGAAACTGTGTGTGTGTGCTTATGTATCCTGTTGATAAGTTAGTGTGGTATTCATCAAATGTACCTAAATTTTTTTTTAAATTAATTTTACAATAGCATAAATGTAAAACATCTATGAACATATTATCAATGATAGTCTGTAGGTTTTATAGTTGCCTAGGGATGAGCATAATCCCTAATGTAGCAGCCTCATATTTATCTTCCGTCCTGTGTTCCTGAGCACTATGGAGCAGTGTATCCATCTCAAGTTGTTCTTCATGGTTCTTGGTATGATGAGTGACTTTCCAACAAATCCTGGACACTTTACTGTGTTGTAATATACTTGATTTTATGTAAATATTCTATTTCAACAAAGAGGCACTCATCCTTTTTTAGGTCTAGCTTATAGATCCTGGTCAACTTTTGTGACCTTTAGTTCAAATGGTAATTTAATTTTCAAGCCCTAATCAGTATTACTCTGGTTGGCTTCGTTCTGGTTCTACTAGTCTCCCTCTCAATCTCTGCAGGTTTCACCTGTGTGCCCATAGTCACTGTATGGGAGCAGATGAAATACTGGTCTTGGTTGCTGATACTGTGGTGGTCTAACCCACCACTGCTCCATGCATGGCCTCTGGAACAGGTCCCTGGCTTGGCCTTCATGACCACACCCCCGCTGTTGATTGAGTCACCACTGCTTCTATTGTTGGATACGGTGGCTCTTCTGGACAGATGTTTAACTGGTTGGCTTTTTTCAACTCCTTTGGACAGAAAGAATTTGTTTTCTTATGTGTTTGTTTTATGCCTGTGGGAACTTCCAGGTTGTGGGTTTCTTTGGAACTTAGGAATATATAAGAGATATGGAGAAAGTCCAAGAGATTCACAGTGGTGTCTTTCCTCAAGTCTTAAGTTCTATGGCCTGCCAGCTCTTTCTTCTATCTTCAGAGTCCTTTTATGATTGCTGAATTTTTGTTTTGTTTTGTTCAGTCATTCAGTCTTGTCCAGTTCTTTGTTACCCCATGGACTATAGCACACCAGGCTTCCCTGTCCTTTACTATCTCCCAGAGTTTGCTCAAATTCATGTCCATTGATTCGATGATGCCATCCAACCATCTCATTCTCTGTCACCCCCTTCTCCTCTAGCCCTCAATTTTTCCCAGCATCAGGTTCTTTTACAATGAATCAGTTCTTTGCATCAAGTGGCCAAAGTATTGAAACTTTAACTTCAGCATCAATCCTTCCAATGAATATTCATGGTTGATTTCCTATAGGATTACTGGTTTGATCTTCTTGCTGTCCAAGGGACTCTCAAGAGTCTTCTCCAACACCACAATTCAAAAGTATCAGTTCTTCTGTGCTCAGCCTTCTTTATGGTACAACTCTCACATCCATACATGACTACTGGATAAACCATAGCTTTGACTAGACAGACCCTTGTTGGCAAAGTGATGTCTCTGTTTTTTAATACACTGTCTAGGTTTGTCATAGCTTTTCTTCCAGGGAGCAAACATCTTTTAATTTCATGGCTACAGTGACCATCCACAGTGATTTTGAAGACCAAGAAAATAAAGGCATTCACTGTTTCCATTGTGTACATGCCTGTTTACCGTGAAGTGATGGGATCAGATGTCATGATCTTAGTTCTTTGAGTGTTGACTTTTAAGCCAGCTTTTTTGCTCTCCTCTTTCACCTTCATCAAGAAGTTCTTTAGTTCCTCTTTTTTTCCCTGTCAATAGGGTGGTGTTATCTGCATATCCAAGGTTATTTATCCTGGCAATCTTGATTCCAGCTTGTGCTTTATCCAGCCTGGCATTTTGCATGATGCCCTCTGCATATAAGTTAAATAAGCAGGGTGACAATATGTAGCCTTGACCTACTCTTTTCCCATTTTCAAACCAGTCCATTATTCCGTGTTCAGTTCTAACTGTTGCTTCTTGACTTGCATGCATATTTTTCAGGAGACAGGTAAGGTGGTCTGGTATTCCCATCTCTTTAAGAATTTTTGTTTGTTTTTTGTGGTCTCTTTAAGAATTTTCCACAGTTACCTATGATCCACACAGTCAAACTGAACATGGAATAATGGACTGGTTCAAAATAGGGAAAGGAGTGAGTCAAGGCTGTATATTGTCACCCTGCTTATTTAACTTATATGCAGAGTACATTATATGAAATAAGTCAACATTCAGAAAATGAAGATCATGGCTTCTGGTCCTATTACTTCATGGCAAATTGTTGGGGAAAATGTGGAAGCAGTGTCAGATTTCATATTTTTAGACTTCAAAATCAATTCAGATGGTGACTGCAGCCACGAAATTAAAAGACACTTGCTCCTTGGAAGAAAATTTATAACAAACCAAGTCAGTGTATTAAAAAGCAGAGACATCACTTTGCCGACAAAGATCTGTCTAGTCAAAGCTATGGCTTTTCCAGTAGTCATGTATGGATGTAAGAGTTGTGCCATAAAGAAGTCTGAGTGCCAAAGAATTGATGCTTTTGAATTGTGAGTCTTGAGAGTCACTTGGACAGCAAGGGGATCAAACCAGTCAATCCTAGAGGAAATCAACCCTGAATATTCTGTTTGTTGGAAGGACTGATGCTGAAGCTGAAACTTCAATACTTTGGCCACCTGGTGTGAAGAGCTGACTCATTGGAAAAGACCCTGATGCTGGGAAAGATTGAGGGCTAGAGGAGAAGGGGACGACAGAGGATGAGATGGCTGGATGGCATCATTGACTCAATGGACATGAATTTGAGCAAACTCGGGAAGAAACTGAAAGACAGGAAAGCCTGGCATGCTGCAGTTTATGGGATTGCAAAGCATCAGACACGACTTAGCAATTGAACAACAACACAGTCAAAGGCTTTAGGGTAGTCAACAAAGCAGAAGTAGATGTTTTTTTCTGATATATCCTTGCTTTTTCTAGGATCCAGTGGATGTTGGCATTTTGATCTCTGGTTCCTCTGCCTTTTCTAAATCCAGCTTGTATGTCTGAAAGTTCTCAGTTCATGTACTGTTGAAGCCTAGCTTGAAGGATTTTGAGCATTACCTTGTTAGCATGTGAAATGAGTGCAATTGTGAGGTAGTTAAAACATTCTTTAGCATTGACCTTCTTTGGGATTGGAATGAAAACTGACCTTTTCCAGTTCTATGACCACTGCTGAATTTTCCAAATTTGCTGGTATGTTGAGTGCATCACTTTAACAGCATCATCTTTTAGGATTTGAAATAGCTCACCTGGAATTTCATCACCTCTGCTAGCTTCCTCCATTGTTCATAATAATGCTTCCTAAGGCCCACTTGCCTTCATACTTCAGGATATCTGGCTCTAGGTGAGTGCCCACACCATTGTGGTTATCCGGGCCATTAAGATCTGTTTTGTATAGTTCTTCTGTGTATTCTTGCCACCTTTTCTTAATCTCTTCTGCTTCTGTTAGGTCCATATCATTTCTGTCCTTTATTGTGCCCACCTTTGCATGATATGTTCTTTTGGTATCTCTAATTTTCTTGAAGAGATCTCTAGTCTTTCCCATTCTATTGTTTTCCTTGTTATTTGCATTGTTCACTTAAGAAGGCTTTCTTACCTTTCCTTGCTCTTCTATGGAACTGTGCATTCAGATGGGTATATCTTTCCAAACCCTTTGCCTTTTGCTCCCATGGTATTTAGAGAAGAGAAAAATGGAAAGTTATTCAGTGTCAATTTTTTTGGAACTAGAAGTCAGTTTATCTTTTCTGTAATCATTTTCTTCATCCTACCATTTTCATAAGCATTTCTCCAAAAATTTGCCAGTTTCCTTAGCCCAGGCAGCTCTTCCATGCCTGGTTTTCCTAGTATTATATCTGAGAGTACTATATCTGAACAGTCACTAAATTTTCTCCTCACCAAATTGTTCCAAAAGTACCAAAAATTCTTGGACATGACCTCAGTACATTCTTGGGGACTGCTTTAATCAACTATCTCCATTACCAACAAGAATTTTGGTGGAGGGAAAAATCTCCTGCTCACATTTTACTCAGCTTCTGCTTCCTGCTTAGGGTCATCTAGATGTTCAAATTTTAACATTCTTTGTTCTACTTCATTCATTGATTCAGTCAGTCAGTCATTTAGTTTTAGCATCTGAGTAATAAATAAACCACTAAGCTGTGGTACAATGCTTTGATTTTGATGATAAATTTAAGGTAAGGAAAGAATGTGATAATCTTGTGAATCAGGTCATTTGGAGCTATTAAATGTTGACACTGGGTTTGAGGCTATATGTATTTTGAAATCCCTTTCAGCACAAGCATCTGTTTTTTCAGGTTCTAAGGTGGTCCTTAACAGACAGTGAACCTGGTTTTTATGTGTCTGACAGGAAATCCAGAATAATTAACTATCCTTTTCTTCCAATTTAACTCATTGTTTCAAAATTCTTTTATTTTATTCCAATAATAAATTTTGGGAGAATTGCTGAAATAATCTCTTAGTATTTTATTCATGTATTCATTTATTGAATTAATGTAGTGATTCTGAGGAAGAATTTGTACTTCAGTTTCCTAAGAAAGCTAATGTAAAAGTGATTGTTATGCTGATATTCTGGTTTCCATGACAACTGGAATATGCTATCTAATGGTCAGAGGTAGAAACAGTTAGCAAAGATATTCATAGAGAAAGAATAGTATCCATGCATCTATAACAGACCTATTAAGGCTTCTACCATCACTATAACTGTTATTATGTGTCTTTTCATGTGTATGAGTCTGAGGGAATGAGTTATTCTATTGGACAGCCTGAGTTTCTGATCCCCCCTGTAATTTGGGAGAGCCTGTCAGGTCCTAATGAGGAGAATGGTAAATAACTGAGTCATCAGTTATTTATTAAATTTCCTTTCCTCTGTGCTCTAAAAGAGGCTGACATCTGTGAGCAGAGAGCCTATTAAGCCTTTGATTCTTTCAAATAGATTCTGTTGGTGGACATAGAATAAAATGTGGGCAATTCAAAAGAGGATTAAATTAATTTCATGATTTAAAAAATGCATGTAATATTTTTCAGTTTTAACACTATGTATTGAAAACTCCCCTGACAGTGCTCAGCCTAGCTCTCTGTGACAATCTAGAGGGGTGGGATGCGGGATGGTGTGGGAGGGAGGCTCAAGAGGCAGGGAAGATACATATATACTTATACAACGACTGATTCTCATTATTGTATGGCAAAAACAAACACAACTTTGTAAAGCAATTATCCTTCAGTTAAAAAAAATAATAAAACCAAAAAAGAACTCCCTTGACAACATGGGTATAACTTAGCAGAAAAAATATTTAGTAATGACCTGAATTCTCCTTAAATTGTCCTATATATGTAATACCAAAATAATTATCAAAAGTTCCTTCTAATTACACAAGGCAATTATAAAACATATCTAGTAAGTAATTATAAAATGTATCAGTAAGGTTCCAGAATAGCTAAAATATTTTTACTATGTCAGACCATTACAAATTGATCTTTTAGTGTGATAAAGAAGTTTCCTTACACATTACTTTTAGGAAATACTCCATTGTGGTGCCTATAAATTTCCGCAGGCTACCTGCTACAAGAAGCTCTAAGATAGTAGCTTGGAATTTTGGTGATGTGGATTTGGTGAAAGTGAAAAAAATGAATTTTAGTCCGCAGATGTTGGTGTTCATGGGAGTCATTTTAAGACATGTGCACTTATTGAAAGAGAACTCCATACTAGGATTTCTTTTCCCTGAGGTGTATGTTAATCAGTCACCTGGATATGGTAATCAGAATATAGCTTCCAAAATACTATTTCTATAGAGCATGACTATCAATTGGTTAAATGAAAACTTTTTTGATTAGTGATTTTATTTCAACCAATGAGCAATTGAAGAAAACAACTCATTTTTGTTAAAAATTTAGGAATTAAAAACTCTTAATTATTACATCTTAATACTTAAAATTTTTAAAGTTTATTGTGGTAAGAACATTTAACATTATATCTACACTTTCAATGAAATTTAAATTATACATTATTGCTGACTATGGTACAATGTTATGTAGCAGATCTCTAGAGCTTATTCACCTCACTTAACTGAAACTTTGTGCCTGCTGACTAGTAACTTGCCATTTACCCCTTCTCCTGGACACTGGAAATCATCGTTTCACTCTTTGATTCTATGACTTTGACCATTTTATATATATTGTGTAAATAGAAGCATGCAGTATTTATCTTTCTATGACTGGATTTTTCCACTTAACATGTCCTCAAGGTTCATTTGACAGGGGATGGGGTGGGGGGTGGCTTCCACAATGGCTCAATGGGTAAAGAATCTGCCTGCAATGCAGGAGACATGGGTTCAATCCCTGGGTCAGGAAGATCCACTATGCGAGGAAATGGCAACTCATTTCAGTATTCTTGCCTGGAAAATCCCATGGACAGAGGAGCCTGGCAGGCTACAGTCCAAAGGGTCACAAAGAGTTGGACATGACAGAGTGACTAGCATGCAAGCAAGGTTCATTCATGTTGTCATATATGGCTCAATTCCTTTCTTTTTAAAGGCAGAATAATATTCCACTGTATGCATACACCACATTTTCTCTACTCATCCATCTGTTGGTGGACACTTAGGTTGTTTCCACATCTTATCTATTGTTAATAGTGCTGCAGTGAACATGGAAGTGTCAATGTCTCTTCAAGATCCTGATTCAATTCTTTTGGATAAATACCCAGATGGGATCACTGGATCATATGATATTTCACACTGCTCTGCATAGTGGCTGCACCATTCTGCATACCCAACAACAATATGCAAGTGTTCCAGTTTCTCCACATTATCAACATTTGTTATCTTTTATTATCTTAAAATAATAGCCAATTTGGCAGCAATGAAGTGATATCTTATTGTGGTTTCAATTTGCTTTTCACAGATGATTAATAATGTTAAGCATCTTTCCATATCTCTGCTGTCATGTATGTCTTCTTTGGAGAAATTCTTCTCAACTCCTTTGCCAATTTTTAAAGTGAGTTATTACTTCTTTTGCTATTAAATTATAGGAGTTCCTCATATAATTTGGAGCTTAACCTCTTCTCAGATAAATGGTTTGCAAATATTTTGTCCCATTCCATAAGTTGCCTGTCTTCTCTGTTGAGGGTTTCCTTTGTGGTGCAGAAGATATTTAATATGATATAGTTTCACTTGGTTTTGTTGCCTGTGATTTTGATGTAAAATCCATGAAGTAATTTTCAAGATCAATGTCATGAAGCTCTTCCTTATGTTTTCTTCTAGGATTTTTGCAGTTTCAAGTCTTATATTTAAGTATTTAATCCATTTTGAGTTGATTTTTTTAAAGTATTTTCAAATTATAGTTGTTTTAATATTTATCTTAATACTTTTGTCCTCTGCCTTTAATACTATAATTAAAATCATTTCTTTCCCAACACCATTACAATAATAAAGTATTCTCTATTTTTCCATATATTTACCTTTCCTAAAGAGTTTCATACTCTCCTATGCTGTGTTCCTGTTTAGGATCCTTTTGTTTCAACTAGAGCAACTCTCTCTAGCATTTCTTGTGAAGCAGGCAAGTAGGAATGAACTCCCTTAGCCCATCAGCAGATGAATGGATAAGGAAGCTGTGGTACATATACACCATGGAATATTACTCAGCTGTTAAAAAGAATTCATTTGAATCAGTTCTAATGAGATGGATGAAACTGGAGCCCATTATACAGAGTGAAGTAAGCCAGAAAGATAAAGAACATTACAGCATACTAACACATATATATAGAATCTTTTCTTTTTTTTTTTTCAATGCTCACTGTTACTTTATAGTTTTTAACAGAAAAGAAAGAAAGATCAATAAACAATGTCAAGGAGAGCAAAGACCATTGTCTCAGTCTTGAGGAGAGCTTTCAGAAGACAGTGACTGGGATTTCCTTGTCTTTAATCTTGTTTTCTAATTGCCCAAAAGTTCATTGTCACAAATGGACACATTTTTGCTAGATCAAGGAAAAGATGAATTCTGTGGCTTAGGAACAACGGTTTCTTCAATTCCTGAACTGCAGGCAGGATACGGTCTTTTTGAGAAATAGCAACTGGATTGCAGGCATCTTTCTTCCCTCAGAAGATGAAGTAGATCCTCTGTCAGCCTCACCACATACAACCCTTACTTTATGTTAACTTGTGTTGCAATCTTATAGACTCCGTCCTTGATCTGCTTTTTTTTTTATTTGCTTTTTGTGTAGGCAGAGTCTCTTTCTCCCCTTAATTATTAAAGAACAGTATTGCCAGGTGTAATATTTTTGGTTGGCATTTTTTTTCTTTAAGTGGTCTGAATCTATAATCCCACTCCCTTTGCAAGTCTTCTCCTCAAAAATTCACTCATAGTCTTAAAAGGTTCTTTTGTATGTGAAAAGTTACTCATCTTGGTGTTTTCAAAATTATCTCTGACCTTTGACAGTTTAATTAAAATGTGCCTCACTGTGTATTTCTCTGGTTACATGTTTAGAATCTATTGGGCTTCTTTATTTGGGATCTACTAGATTTCTTGGATATGTGTGTCATTTCTCTCTCTAAATTTGGGAAGTTTTCATCCATTATTTCTTCAAAGAAGAAAAAAAGCTATTCAAATAAACTTTCTGGTTCTATCTCTCTCTTCTCCATCTGGGACTCCCACAAGGCATAATCTATGTGACAGTATCCCATATGATTTCCCACTCTTTTTTTTAATCTTCTGACTAAATTATTTCCAATTGATTATCTTTTTTTTTTTTTTTGCTTGATCTAGTCTCAGTTGACTCTTTTAGTAGATTTTTCACTTCAGTTATTGTGTTCTTCAGCTCCATGAATTCTATGTGGTACTTGTTAAGATTGTCTTTCAGTTTATTGAAATTCTTGCTTTGTTCATGTATTGTTCTCTTGATTGTGTGAACAACATTATGACACTTAATTTGAATTCTCTGTCAATCTCTGTGAATCATGTATCTTGATTTCATTAAGGTTAGATTCTGGAGATTCATCGTGTTCCTTTAGTTTGGAGCATGTTTGCCTGATTTATTATTATTATTTTTTTTGACTCTTGGTGTTGATGTCTGAACATTAGACAAAGTAGTCACTCCTCCAAATCAGTTCATGAACTGGCCTTTCACAGGAGAAGATCTCTATTCATCACGCTGGCTGAAGATTTGGGGGCTTTCCAGCAACTCTTTCCCTCTGCAAGGAGAAGCAAGCTGCTGTATTTTTGTCTGCTCACTTGGTCCTGAGCAGGGGAGGATCTATGGCCTCTACAAGTTCAAACTGCTATTCTCCCCCAGATGGTTAGGATGTGCTAGACCTATCAGAACCCCAAGACTGGAAAGTCAGATGCCATTTCTTTGGGCATCCCTGGAATAGATGGGTTATTGAATGCATAGACCTACTTCTAACCTCACACCGAGAGGCTGAGACCTAGAATTTTTCATTCACTCACTCTATGCCTAGCAGAAAGGAAGGGTCTTCAGTAACTAACAGTTTAAGCTATCATCACCATTCTCCCCCAGGTGGCTAGTCTGTATCAAGCCTACATGAGCTCCATGACTAGAAAGACCAAAAGCCAGTGCTTTGGGGAGCCCGTCAGGAAAAGTTGGGGTGCTGAGCCAATCTTTTCCCTCCCCGAGAGAAGCTGAAACATAAATGGTTTCTTCCTGATCATATAGCCCTGAGCCAGAGGCAGAGATTGAGGTGAGAAGGTCCTGAAACTTTACTAAATTCATTGATTAGCTCTAGTAATTTTCTGGTGGTGTCTTTACGGTTTTCTATGTAGAGGATCATGTCATCTGCAAACAGTGAGATTTTTACTTCTTCTTTTCCAATCTGGATTCCTTTTATTTCTTTTTCTTCTCTGATTGCTGTGGCTAAGACTTCCAAAACTATGTTGAATAGTAGTGGTGAGAGTGGGTACTCTTGTCTTGTTCCTGATTTTGGAGGAAATGCTTTCAATTTTTCTCCATTGAGGATAAAGTTTACTGTGGGCTTGTCATATATGGCTTTTATTATGTTGAGGTATGTTCCTTCTATGCTTGCTTTCTGGAGAGTTTTTTCATAAATGGGTGCTGAATTTTGTCATAGGCTTTCTCTGCATTGTTGAGATAACCATATGGTTTTTATCTTTCAATTTGTTCATATGGTGTATCACATTGATTGATTTGTGAATATTGAAGAATCCTTGCATCCCTGGGATAAAGCCCACTTAGTCATGATGTATGGTCTTATTAATATGTGGCTGGATTTGGTTTGCTAGAATTTTGCTGAGGATTTTTACATCTCTGCTCATCAGTGATATTGGCATGCAGTGTTTTTTTTTGTGTGTCATGTCTGTCTGGTTTGGTATTAGGATGATGGTGGCCTCATAGAATGAGCTTGGGAGTTTACCTACCTTTGCAATTTTCTGTAACAGTTTAAGTAGGATAGGTGTTAGCTCTTCTCTAAAGTTTTGGGGTGGTACTCCAAAATAAAATAAGTTGTCATGTTTTGTTTTGTTTTGTCTTAATATGTGATGCATATATCCAATGGAATATTACTTAGCCATAAGTAAGAACAAAGTTGTGCCATTTTCAGATACATGGAGAGACTTAGAGACTGTCATACAGAGTGAAGTAAAGCAGAAAGAGAAAAACAAATATTGTATATCATTTATATGTGTAATCTAGAAAAATGGTAGAAATGAACTTATTTGCAAAGCAGAAATAGAGACACAGATGTAGAGAGCAAACTTATGGATACCACTGGGGAAAGAGTTCAGTTCAGTTCAGTTCAGTCACTCAGTTGTGTCCAACTCTGCAACCCCATGAACTGCAGCACACCAGGCCTCCGTGTCCATCAACAATTCCCGGGGCTTACTCAGACTCATGTCCATTGAGTCAGTGATGCCATCCAACCATCTCATCCTCTGTCGTCCCCTTCTCCTCCTGCCCTCAATCTTTCCTAGCATCAGGATCTTTTCAAAGGCATCAGCTCTTCGCATCAGATGGCCAAAGTATTGAAGTTTCAGCTTCAACATCAGTCCTTCCAATGAATATTCAGGACTGATTTCCTTTAGGATGGACTGGTTGGATCTCCTTGCAGTCCAAGGGACTCTCAAGAGTCTTCAACACCAGAGTTCAAAAGCATCAATTCTTCAGTGCTCAGCCCTCTTTATAGTCCAAATCTCACATCCATACATGACTACTGGAGAAATCATAGCTTTGACTAGATGGACCTTTGTTGGCAAAGTAATGTCTCTGCTTTAAATATGCTGTCTTCAATACAGTATACTAACACATATATATGGAATTTAGAAAGATGGTAATGATAACCCTATATGCAAAACAGAAAAAGAGACACAGATGTACAGAACAGACTTTTGGACTCTGTGGGAGAAGGCGAGGGTGGGATGTTTAGAGAGAACAGCATCGAAACATGTATATTATCAAGGGTGAAACAGATCACCAGCCCAGGTTGGATGCATGAGACAAGTGCTCAGGCCTGGTGCACTGGGAAGACCCAGAGGGATCGGGTGGAGAGGGAGGTGGGAGGGGAGATCGGGATGGGGAATACATGTAAATCCATGGCTGATTCATGTCAATGTATGGCAAAAACCACTACAATATTGTAAAGTAATTAGCCTCCAACTAATAAAAATAAATGGAAAAAAAATAAATATGCTGTCTAGGTGGGTCATAACTTTTCTTCCAAGGAGCAAGCATCTTTTAATTTCATGGCTGCAGTCACTATCTGTGGTGATTTTGGAGCCCCCAAAAATAAGTTTGTCACTGTTTCCCCTGTTTTCCCGTCTATTTGCCATGAAGTGATGGGACTGGATGCCATGATCTTAGCTTTCTAAATGTTGAGTTTTAAGCCAACTTTTTCACTCTCCTTTTTCACTTTCATCAAGAGGTTCTTTAGATCTTCTTCACTTTCTGCCATAAGGGCAGTGTCATCTGCATATCTGAGGTTATTGATATTCCTCCAGGCAATCTTGATTCCAGCTTGTGCTTCATCCAGCCCAGCGTTTCTCATGATATACTTTGCATATAAGTTAAATAAGCAGGGTGACAATATAGAGCCTTGACGTACTCCTTTCCCTATTTGGAGCCAGTCTGTTGTTCCATGTCCAGTTCTAACTGTTGCTTCTTGACCTGCATACAGATTTCTCAAGAGGCAGGTCAGGTGGTCTGGTATTCCCATCTTTTTCAGAATTTTGCACAGTTTTTTTGTGATCCACACAAAGTCAAAGGCTTTGGCATAGTCAATAAAGCAGAAATAGGTGTTTTTCTGGAACTCTCTCGCTTTTTGATAATCCAACTGGTGTTGGCATTTTGATCTCTGGTTCCTCTGCTTTTTCTAAAACCAGTTTGGGGCAAGGGTGATGGGATGTATTGGGAGATTTAGATTGACATACACTCTTGATGTTCATGCTAAGTCGCTTCAGTCATGTCTGACTCTTTGCGACTCCATGGACTTTACCCTGCCAAGTTCCTCTGTCCATGGGATTCTCCAGGCAAGAATACTTGAGTGGGTTACCATGCCCTCCTCTTATAGTATTGATACTACGTATAAAATACATAACTTATGAGAACCTTCTGTATAGCATAGGGAACTCTACTCAGTACTCTGTGGCTATCTAAATGGGAAGGAAATCCGAGAAAAGGATATTTATTTATATGTACAACTGATTCACTTTGCTGTACAGCAGATACTCACACAACATTTGAAAGCAACTATACCCCAACTAAAATTTTAAAAGGAAGAAAGGAAATAGAAAGTAGAGTTCATCGGGAAAGGAGCAGGATTCGAGATTAGAAGTCCTCATTGGATACCCTGCTTTGAGGGAAACTCCCTTCCCTCCAGAGGCAAGCTTTCCTTGGCTAGAAATGAAGGAGATGGGCTGAATAGTAGACCAACAGAGACTGTTATTTCCACAGGTGGTGAGCTGCTTATGAGGTGATGAGCCTCCTTATCAGGGAGGGGCTCAAGAAAAGCCGTGGCAACACCTGATGGCGACATTGAGGAGGGCCTTCATCCTCCAGAAAGCTCAGCTCACAGCAAATCCCAGGGCCAGTTCCCAATCTCAGAATTCAGTGTAAATAGCCTCAAGTCTCACCCACCTGCCTCTGGCAGAACTGGTGGGCACCCCACATCTTTCCTTCCAGTGGCTTCAGCGCGATACAAAGGCAAGCTGTGCAATTAGCCCCTTCCCCTGGAGCCCACTGCCTGAGACCTACTTGGGTACATCCAGACAGACAGGGACATACACACTGTGAACAAATAATATGGGTGATTGCTATGCAGTAAATATGACTACATATGTCGGTGTGTATGAGCCTGAGGTTAAGTGTTTCCATAGAATAGCTGAAGGATTAGTTGGCAACGTTGACAGACAAATACTAGATGCTGAGTTAAATTTGAATTTTAGATAAAAAATGGGGGGAAATTCAACTATGTGTATATGCCACACAATAGTTGGAATATACTTATACTAATAAAATGATTTGTTGTTTATCTAAAATTTCAATTTAAAAAAAAAATTAAATAAATATTTATCTACTGGCAATTTAGATACTGAAAATTGTAGTCCAGCATTTCTAGACTGAAATCTTATGCTCCCATGATCTGTGCATCCCTCCGCACTACCAGAAATAACCTTAGATTGCTTTTAAACATTTTTAGTCACCCTTGATATTCCAGATGAAACATAGCATACATCTGTGACCTCTAATCAAGCCTTGCATTGAAGAGATATTGATATTTTGTCTATTTGTCAGAAAAGGAGACTGGAACACAGATCGGCTAAGGAAAATGCTTGCACTCACGCACTCAAACCTCAGTTAATGTACTGAATGATTATCTAGTTGGAAAGCTACCCATGGAATTGCCCTACTATTTTACATCCATGAAGAAATGTAACAGCTAGAATGTGGGCTGTGATATCTGTCTTGGTTTTCTCCTCACAGAGAAACTGTTGAAAACTCGCCTTCACTAGTATGCAGGTATGACTCTGTCCCACCTGGCCTTATTCCTGTGTATCCCAGGAAGAATGTGGTGGCTTCTTGATTAAGAGAGCCCAAGACTAAGAAAGAAAAAGGGAATTTTCTCTTTGCTTTTTAATTCTGAGATTAACAGTAACATAGAACAGTTGTGTCTAAATTGAAGAGCTGTGTGTGACAGAAACTGTATATATTTGTGTACATTGATAAATCTGTATATTCTTTGTCAACTATCATTTAGTTTATTTTCAAAATTCTTAATCTATCATATCTGTAAGAGTCATACAACTGAACATCCTTATGCATTGGCAGCATGTAAATATCCACATGTCCTGAAGGTGAACCCTAAATGTAACTGGTTGAAATTCATTTCTGTGTTTGCCAAAGACAGGGCAAACTGTGGGAGTTCAGTCTCTTGTCAGAATTCTTTTACTTTTTGCTATTCTCTTCATATATATTTTTTCTGTATATTGTTCTGCCTGTTTTGACCCAAACATTAAATCCATGTGAAACTTGTTTGCCTTTGTACCTGTCGAGTTTGACAGCTCTACTTTCACCATTATGAGTTTATTCAAAGTATCATAAGAGTTCGTGGGCATTCCACCCACACCAACTTACTTAACCTTATAACAACCTGTTATAACTAGAGTATCTCTGATCACAACTCCAGTATTGTTCAAAGGAGCAAAAAAAAAAAAAAAAAAAAAAAAGCCCTTTCCTATATATTGCTTTAGCCCTTGGTTGTGCACAGTCATCACAATGACAGATTCTGACATCTCCTCTTCTACTTTTATTCTATGTAAACTATGTAACAATGCGAGTCACATCAAAGACTTTGTGGTCTGGGATGATGCTGATATTCTAATGCTAAATCTAATGAGTCAGCAAAAGTACATATTCATTGTGTGACTCAAGTGCCAAGGGAATTTCTTATTGATTGGAGGTTCCATTGACCTACGACTGGAGGTTGAGGTAATAGAGCACTGCAAGGAACTCAGTGGACTGGACCTTCTGTGCAGCACAGTCTGCTATCAGGAATTCCTGTGAGACAACTATATTAGAACTGAGTGTGTGCTTTTTTTTGGCCAATGGTAACAAATAGTCAGAGACCTCTTGGCAGAAGAGTGTGTTCTGAGGCACTCAGTGAAGGGCATCTCTGGCGTGTTTCCAATGTCTCCTCCCTGTTCTGGAGTCCAGGAGGCAATTTTGGCAACTGAGTATTGGACGTCTGTTGGAGGCTTGATTTGGGCATCCCTTCAGGAGCAAGCATGTGGGATTGTCAGTTCCAAGTTAATCCTAACAGTGAGTCTGAGGAGAAATCTGAGCCTGTAAACAATCAAAAATTTTCTCCACTACCATTGGCTGAAAAGTTTGGTCCATGAAACACCTACTATTTAAAAGTTGCTAGTATGCTCCTTGAAGGTTTCCCTAGTGGCTCAGTGGTAAAGAATCCACCTGCCAATGCAGGAGCCAAGGGAGACACGGGTTCAATTCCTGGGTCAGGAAGATCCCCGAAGATCTTCCTGTCAGGAAGAGAAGGAAATGGCAGTATTCTTACCTGGAAAATTCCATGGGCGGAGGAGCCTGGCAGGCTAACTGTGGCAATTTGACATCCAATTTAATGAAACAAAAGTCTCTATATTTTTCTAAGCAAGCATCCTTGTTTAAGAAAGCTTTTTTCTAATACTTTAAAGATGTGTCATATGTCATGATAGTATCTACATAGAGTAATAATCCTTTTACACTTCAGAAAGCAAGTAAACAAAATTATGAAACAGGAGTTGGCAAATTGGCAAATGTTTCAGTAAAATGCCAGATACTCAATAACCTAGACTTTGAGAGCCATACAAGTCTCTGTCCCAATTACTTAACTCTGCCATTGTAACAGAAGGTCAGCCATAGACAATAAGATAAAAAATGAGGATAGCTATTTTCCAAAATTGATTTTTTATAAAAAAGGACAGCAGGCCAGATATAGCCACTAAGCTCTAGCTTGTGACCCTGTTATAAAAGAATAGATTTTAAATGTTTGGGAAAATCTAATACTATCTTTCTGAGCTCCAATTCATTATCATTTTGCTTACAGCTGCTCACATAGCTGAGCATCATTTTGGGAAACAATTCTCAAAAGGAATGTTTATGTCTTTTTCCACCAGTCATTTAAATCTCAATATAACTTCCCTTTACCTGTAGCATATAGCACAAGTCCCTTAACAAAGACTCTTACGTCAGCTTGAGTGCCTGATATTTGATGTTGTTGATGATGCAATTAGTAATTCATTCTATTAATTATATTTTGAGATAGAAGCATAGTCTGTCTTTCCTTCCAGGTATGAAATATGCTTTAAGAGGTAGAAGATGGTAGGAAAGTGATATCTGAATCTCTTAATCAACATTTCTTAGAATATGTGCAGGTCCTGTGGCCAGGACTTTGGCAGCCCTGTTTGTCCTTTACCACCGGTTTGGGTCTGATCATTCAGATTGCCATAGGGAGACAGGAAATTGAGGAGAGAGAGCAGGAGACTGCCTTTCCTTTCTGATTCCTTTTGCTGTGGTAGCCCAACAAAGGTCCTTCACCCAGTAAGGCCATGTGATTCCTGTAGGTGCAGTAAGAACAGGTTTGTATATTTCTTCTAATTCCTGGGTCATTGGATATTGCATCCCTCAGAAAATTTGCTCATTGTCACTAATCATTAGGAAAACTCAATTTAAAGCTACAGTGCCATACTATATCGCAACTATTAGGATGGCTATTATCCAAATAACAATGAACAAACAAAAAAAAACAAAAGAGAAAGTATCAAGCATTGGAGAAAACGTGGAGAAATTGGAACCCTTGTGCACTGCTATTGGGAATGTAAACTGGGGCAACCATTATGGAAAACAATATGGCATATCAAAAAGTTATAAATTAAATTAAAATAGAATTATATATATAATTAAAATATTTTTTATTTCTATAAGAATTAAATATAATTTTCCAAATAAAAAATAGCATTATGATCCAACAATTCCACTTTTTAGCTATATGCCCAAAACAATTGAAGTCAGAGAACCAAAGAGATTTTTTTACACCCATGTTCAAAGAAGCATTATTCATAACAGCTAAAATGTCTAACCCATGTTGATAAAAGAGGATTATAATAAACAGAATGTCATATATTCATACAGTGGAAAATTATCCAGCCTTAAAAAGGAAGCAGATTCTGACACATGCTTTAAAAATGCTGAAAGTGGTAAACATTATGCTAAGTGCAAGACACAAAAGGACCACTAATGTATGATTCCACTTATGTGAGTATGAAAGTGTCTCAAATTCATAGAGTAATCAAATTCATAGAATCAGAAAGTACAATAGTGGTTTGCACGGCCAAATGGAAAAAGGAATGAGGAGTTACTATTTAATAGGTACAGCATTTCAGTTTTGGAAGAATGAAAAAATTCTAGAGATGGATGGTAGTGATGTTTGCACAACACTATGAATGTACTTAATGCTACTGAGCTGTACACTTAAAATGGCTACAATGATAAAGTGCATGTTGTACATATTTTATCATGATTAAAATATAAGATTGCTTGAGATACAAGCCTTCAACTGGGACCTGTATATCTTCATTCCTGTATTATAGTTTTAAATCATTTTGTTGTTTGAACACCAAATTTCTGCTATTACATTATGAAGTAGCTGTAGAGCAAGGAGTACCACAAAACTCTCAAAATAAAATGATGGTGAAAACATGTCTAAGAAAATGGAAACAATCTTACCCAATATTACATGGATCAAGTCTGGTTCTGCTAGCTAGATCTCTTTTTTAGGGGTATTTATATTTATTTTTAAATTAATTTTTATAGGAGTATAGTTGTTTTACAATGTTGTGTTATTTTCTGCTGTAGAGCAAAGTGAATCAGGTATACATATACAATATCCTCTCTTTTTTGGATTTCCTTTCCATTTAGGTCAACACAGAGCACTGAGTAAGGTTCCCTGAGCTATACAGTAGGTTTTCAGTAGCTATCTGTTTTATACAATTAATAGTATCAATAGCTAGATCTCTTGATTCTTACTTCAACTACTATTCACCAGAGCCTCTGCCCTGCTCAGCACTTCTGAAGTACACTGCTTTTCCAGGGTCAAATGTATCAAATGTGGTGATCCAGGTATGGTACACATCTAATTTTGATTATAAAATACAAAGTAGGAACAAAATCAAATAAAATGGATTTGATTAATAATTTTCCCTACCCCAGGGACCGCCTTGGTGGTCCAGTGGTAAGACTTCACCTTCCAATGCAGGGAATGCAAGTTCAATATCTGGTCAGGGAGCTAAGATCCCACAAGCTTCTTGGCCAAAAAAACAAAACATAAAATAGAAACAATATTGTAACAAATTCAATAAAGAGTTTAAAATGATCCACATCAAAAAAAATTTACAAAGATAATAATTTCCTCACTCCAACTCTAGAAAATGTTATTCTGAAAGAGAAGTGATAGCTTAATCTCAGCCATATTGTAGATGTCATGTTTATTTTCCTCCTTCTGCTACATATCAAAGTATTTCCATGTTATGTTTCTTAGATTATGCTAGTTCTTTCCTATTTCAGAACAATGCAAGCTACTGCTTTCATGATAGCATCCTTTTTGTACACAAAGATTTAATAGTACTCTATGTGGGCGTCTGTGTGTAACAGTGTGATTGTGTGTATGAAACCCTACTGGGGTCTGATGTTAACATATTTTTATTCTAAAACAACATTAAAAGAGCTTAGAGAGACTATAACATATGTAGAAAGGTATACAGAGAATACGCTCACTGTTAATATTATAGTGTGTGTTCTTTCAACACATTTCCTATGCATCTGTATACATATAACATGCACATATTACATAAAATTATATTTCTTCACTCAGCAGCGTATTTGAGTACTTCTTTACATAAATAAATATTTTCAATGTCATCTTTAGTAAACCTCTTTTAAAAAAATTTTCAACATGTTTCAATGTTTCCAAAGTGTCTTCTTTAAAAATTCAATCAAAACAGTCATGAATAATGTGAAAGGTGAAATCATTCTCTCAATCTCTCTTGCCACCTTCCCACCCAGATATTCTGTTAAGGGGTTGGCCATTTTCTGTATTAATGGATTGGCATATATTTTTTGCAGCTTTCTGTATTCATTTTAGAAATATGTATTATTATAATTCACTTGTATATTTTAGCTCATGTATTATTTACTTCAAAAATTTATGTTTCATAATGTAAAAATTATTTTCATAATAAATGCATATATATGTATGTTTGTTTACACACAATTTTATATATGATATATAATTTATAGCAGTATTTAAATATACATAGCCTGGTGTTAACCTGCACAAACAGTTGAATGGGGTACATAATCATACAGGTTTGGAGGCCTTTGTTTTACAGAACTCAGACAAATCGGCTCTCAAATTACAGGTGTCATTTAAGGACACAGGGAAAAAAAGGGGAGAGAGAAAAACGGTGGCTCAGCCACTCCAGTCTCCCCTAAGCAGAATTTGTAAGCATTTTCCATTAAATCAAATTGGTCAGCCTCCTAACAAATGCCTCACCACACTCCAACACCCCACCGCCCCCTACACACACCATTCACAAGAGGCTTGATATATTGGTGCATATATTCCATGCTCACTGCTTGTACACACTCCTACAAATATTTGTTTCATATATAAATGTTATTTTCAGCTTCACTTATTTTCTTATCTAAATGCTTATCAGAAAAATCTGAAATTGTGTTTAAAATATATATATAAATGGTGTTATAAATTATATCTATGTATCATCAGTTTTCAGTTTTTCAATCACACAGAAATGTTCTTCTACAAAGATTTGAGTCCATGTACCACAGAAGTTTTATTCTATGTGTGTGTATATATATATATGATATAAAAAACATTTTAAGACTTGCACAGCCTATTTTAACATTTGCTGATATTCACATTTGTTTTTTTTTTTTTTTCACATTTGCTTTTATTTTTTAAAGAGTAAAACCTTTTATCACGGTATTTTTGACATGTAACCAAAACACCAATTATAGTTATTTTCTGATTTCCAAGCAATGCATGCTTGAGAGAAACAATCAAAATGGAAGTATGCTAAATAAAAATATTAAACTACTCTCTAACCACTTGTTTGGTCCCATATATCTAATCTTAAAGATATTTCCTTTTCACATTTTGTACTAATAGAAATACCTTTCTCTTCTCTTCCTCTAGAGGGAACAGATAAATATAGATACATTTAAGTAAAGAGACAGAAAAATATATAAAGATATAAATAGTGATTCCCACTTGCACACCAGTACCAATGTCATAGAATGTTGAAAAACACCTCACTAACTTTTAAAATAAATTCAATTTCTCATAGATCCATAGGTATAAAAGTGTATCTGATATCTGACTTTAGAGTTCAGCCAAACGCTGTTTGAAAATTGTGAAAACACAATGAGATTAAAACAAAAGGGAAATGTTACAACTGACAGCTCTGAAATCTATGATGTCAGTCAATTTTAGATAAATCAAAAAATAAAATTTTCTATTGAATATCTTAATTTTTCAAAGTTCCTGTTTAACTTCTGTTCTATGATATTTTCTCTTTAAAAAATGGAATAATTAGATGAAAATTAACTTTGCTTCTCCAATCAACAGGCATGGTTTTGGAAGAATTATTTTATAAGCTCTAGTTTGTTAACTCCTTTCTTAAGTGAGGGCTTAAATAACTTCTGAGGGAGAAAGATAAACAATCCTTGTCAAGGAATTATTTTAAAATGGGGTAGTTTTATTGATAAAAGCCATACCATGTCATTACCCTGAGGCAGTAATTCATTTTGTTTCATCTTCACCCCAATGCCCCTTGCCTACAATTACTATTTAGTAGAGCTTCTTGTTGGAGAAGGACTGAAGCGACTTAGCAGCAGCAGCAGCAGCAGAGTTTCTTGTAGGCTGTAGGCTTTATCATTTAAAAGGCTTGAAAAACAGTAATTTCATAAAATGAGTCAGAAGTTCCCTTTATCATAATGAAAACATAGTGTATAAAATTACTTTTATAAAGAAAACGCATTCTTGCCTATTGTTGCATTTTACCATCTCCAGATCAATTTCAGCATAAATTTTCACATGTGCTTTTTAAAAAGTTTATAAGATTGTATTAGACTAGGAGTGAATTTTTAGAACGATTGGGTAAGAAATTTCAATAATAAAAATTGTTGTCATGTTGTTCGCCAGTTCATATATTTCTTCAGAGGGGTCATGCATAATTTTAGGAGGGTTGTTTTTTGTACATAGCATTTAAATGACAACTATTACAAACAGAGGACTCAAAAATTATCCTCAGTTTGCTAACTAGAAATAAAAGTTAGACATTTCTCATTTTGCAAATTATCTCATATGGCCATAAATGTGCAAACACGTATTCAATTTACTGAACTTTCAGTACTGAATCTCTAACTCCCAAGTTTTCTCTAAACAAATATCTAGTCAGAAAAACCTAGAGTTCAGGTACACACCTTAGAAAACCATATCCTATTTAGAAAAGGAAAAGCATGAGCACTTCAGAAAAAGAGCCATACCACACTCATGGTTTATCCTGAAGGCATTATTTTAAGACAAGGGTGAATAGTTTCCCTTTTGAACTGTGGTGTTGGAGAAGATTCTTGAGAGTCCCTTGGACTGCAAGGAGATCCAACCAGTCTATCCTAAAGGAGATCAGTCTTGGGTGTTCATTGGAAGGACTGATGTTGATGCTGAAACTCCAATACTTTGGCCACCTGATGTGAAGAGCTGACGCCTTTGAAAAGATCCTGATGCTAGGAAAGATTGAGGGCAGGAGGAGAAGGGGACGACAGAGGATGAGATGGTTGGATGGCATCACCGACTCAATGGACATGAGTTTGGGTGAACTCCAGGAGTTGGTGATGGACAGGGAGGCCTGGCATGCTGTGGTTCATGGGTTGCAAAGAGTCGGACAGGACTGAGCAACTGAACTGACTGAACTGAATAGTCTCCCTGTCAAAGTTCATATAAAACTCAGTTTGTTTCTCCAGTCCAGCAGGCCAACTTTCTTTCAAAGGTTACCTATTACTCTGCCACAGGAAAGGTATCTAGTATACCCTGTATTTGTAATAATATCATGCATAGTGTTCTGAGTTTAAAAGTCAAGAGTAGCTTATTTTCCTGACGTTGAGACCTTTATAATTACTAACATTCAAGTGAGAGAATAAAATGTGTCTTTCAGAACTTATTGATTTCCCTGTGTTGTGCACAAGTTTAAGGAGTTGCTCATGTACACAAAATAGGCCATCACATTGTGGTTCATTATAACAATGACAAAATTGGGTATAAGGAAAGTGCTATCCATGGGACAGACTAAAACATTGAGTTTAAGTCAAGAAGGATATATTATTTATCCATTACAAAGACTGATACAGATCTAAATGCACTGACACAGAAGAAAAATTTGGTTAATATAATCAGGTTAGAGATCAATGAAGTGCAAATGTAAAACACTACAGGTGGAGAGCAATGATATGTATGTTTATCTTAGGGTAAAAATGGGATGAATTTGAGTCTTGAATGGTAAGCTGAAATCTGATAACACATGAAACAAGAGAGAAACAACAATGGAAATGGATAGCAAATGTAGACCTGATTTTTTTCCCTTTAATATGATAAAATATTACACAGAGGATGCATTTATATGTACATATGCACTTTAATATGACTTTATAGAGATTTTAAGGAGATAGGAGATAAAATATCAGATAAAAGTGAGAAAAGAATGCAACCTTAGCAAAATGATACCTTACAAAGAGAATGTAAGAAAAATATCTTTGAAAGGTTCTTAGACTGCAATTTTATATTGATCAAAGGAAATACTTCTTATTAAAATTTATGTACCTACACACCTAAGAGATCTGTGAAGAGTGCCAGAAGAGAACCTGGGAAAGCAAGAACTATAGCAGAGAATTTTCCAAAATAATGAACAATATCAAGCAGAATATTCCACATGTGCTTTAAAACAAAAACATATTTCACATACGTGCACACATGCAAACACATCCTTAGGCCAGTTATAGTAAAACTCCTAGAAAACAAAGCCAATGAGAAAAACATAAAAGAGAAGAGACAAAACCAAAAACAAGCAAGGGCCCTCTTTTTTAATTTCTTTCTTTTAAAAAAAAAATCGGTTAACTTAGAATTCTAAGAATTCTAACTAAGAATTCTAATTCAGAACATTTGTTAAGGAACTCTTATCTTATGCTTATATAATAAACTGAGAATCATTTACAGATTTCAGTTAGTGGTGTGATGGCAGGAAATTTGCTTATTTCCTTTACTGAGAACAAATAAAGAGAATGTTTATTGAAAATATTCATTAATCTGTTCTTCAGCCACATACAATGAGCACAATAAGTTCCGCCTGCTGATCAGAGTGGTGACTTTGACCACTTGTGCAGGGAATAAAAAAATAAAAACCAATTCTAGTGAGGAATTCTCTTAAAAATGAGCCCCTTTCTTAATACCACCCTGCCTGGAAAACATGTCGAAGACTCAGAAATAGGCACAAGAAATTCCTGGGACCCTACAGTGGAATGTCACATGTTGCCTAATGGGTCCTACAGGGATTAGCTCATTCTATAGAGGTATGACCTTTTCATCATATTTGATTGATTAGACTACTTTACCAGTCTGTAAGAGAAAGAAATTGACATGTAGAAACCTGATAGTAATGCCATTGTTTCCATTCGTGGCAATGCAAATGATTAATATTCTTAGCAATTCATACACAATTTGTCCTATAGAAAAATGATACCAGTATTTCAATTTCTTATTTGAAAAGTGTTCAGTAGTTTACTTGTCCCCTTATTAACTGTTGAAACAAATAACAACTTGAATAAGAATTCATTTAACTATAGTATGAGAGTCTCAGCATCACAGACCACTGTGTAAGATTTGGTGCAGAGAACAGACATAGATACCCTTTACCTAGTACTTATGTCTTTCTAAAGCTCATATCCTGACAACAGATGCAACAATAATTCCTTTGGCTGAAGCACCAATGCTTTGACCACGTGATGTGAAGAGCTGATTCATTGGAAAAGACCATAATTCTGGGAAATATTAAGGACAGGAGGAGAAGGAGACACAGAGGATAAGATAGTCGGATGGCGTCATCAACTCAATGGACATGAGTTTGAGCAAATTCCAGGAGATAGTGAAGGACAGGGAGACCTGGGGTGCTGCAGTCCTTGGGGTCACAAAGAGTCAGACATGACTGAACAACAACAGCAGTTCCTTTAGATGCCATGATTTTCTTTTAAAATATAATAAATACAGAAATAATTACACCACCAGCAACAGCTACTTCCTAAACCACAAAAACAAAAATCAGAAACTTTATTAAGGAGTTGGTACCTTATGCTTATGTGATAAATGGAGAGCCATTTACAGATTTTAATTAGCGGTGTGATGACAGCAAGTTTGTTTTATAAAGAGAAGATCTTTCTTAATCTATGTGTCAATTGCTCAAGGTGCACACCTTTCAACTTCGAAGTTACACACAGTTACATTAGACTTTCTAATCCTGCTCATTTATCTCATTATATCTTGACTTCACATTTTCTCTCCCATAACATACATATGTTAGGTAGTTAGAATAGGAAACAGGAGTCCAGAATGGTGGTGGCTAAAAGACAAGGAAGGGAAAAGCCTATGAAAACAGAACAAAGGAAGGTCCGAGGACTGAAGTGAGGACCTCAGGTAGAGCAAACAGCACTCCTGGCTAGCCTGATTTACATAGGGCAGGCCCAGGGGGAGGAAAAAGCATATAAAACAAGGAGTCAAAGGGCTGGAGGCTCTCTCTCTCTCTCCCGCGTGCTGACATGCTCCCCCACTCTCTTCTCTTCGCATCTTTGGGTTGGCATGCCCTCACACCTCGAGGATGGATTTCCTGCTATTTTCTATATAAAATAGAGCTGTAACACGGAGCTGTAACACTGATCTGTCTAAGAGCTATAACACAGTCTGTTTGAGACCCGAGAGCTATAACACGGTCTGTCCAAGAGCTATGACATGCCAAGGGCTCTAACGTCCGTTGCTTCAAATTTTTGTTGAGATGAGACAGAACCGAGGAGAATACACTCCCCTGACACACATAATAAATTCTTAGTAGAGATATAAAAAGAACAAAATACATCTTTAAGAGTTTAAGCAAAAATCTTTTTTAAACAAAGATTTAAGATCAGACATATTTGGAGGTCTCGGCTTAAAAAAAGTCAGATCGCAACGCCCTCACACAACAGGAGTCATCTTAGGACACAGAAAAACACAGAAAGGTGACTCATGACCTCAGATTCTCTTTAGTGGGAATTTCCAATTTCTTCAATAAAACAGGAGAGCTTAAAGTCCCTAATCCCCAACTAAACACCTCACCTTCCCAAAGCACACATACACAAGCATGCACACACATACACTGTCTCACAGTGATAGTAATCACATACTAGGCTGCAGATTTTTGCTGCTAGTCCATCCAGCCTGTACCATCCTTGTTAAATGTTCCTGCCTGCAGGATAAAATGGCATATCCCAGTTGTCATAGAAACCAGATTGTTATCAAAATGCTCTGGTTCATGTTAGCTTTTCAAGGAAACCAGGAAATGAACACACATTCTCAGAATCATAGCGTTATACTTGACCTTAGTCACTTATGCCATCCCAATCTAATGAAGGAAATATTGGAGACAATACTTGCCATGGTAGAGGCATTTAGAGAAAGCAAGCTTTTTACACAAGGGATTAGCAAGGAAGTAAAGAGGGGTTAAGCAGTATGGTTCCCCAGTTAGAGACACAGACTCATGTTCCAGTTTCTGTTACAAACCACCTTTTGGTCTGCCAAAATACAAGACTCTGGGTGCACTTGTGCAGGTGGAAGCCTGTGGGTTGCTGGTCACTTCAAAATGACCCACAGAGCATAAAGTATCTGGATGTCAGATGAAGGCAAACTAGAAAATCAGGTTTTTGCCAGGGTCAAAGGAAGTTGTGCCTACTTTTCGACAAGTGTGTATTATAAGGGCTTCGAGGAGAAAATGGTTCCTGAGCAGAGTCACAGCTCCAGGAGAAACAACCACGAAGTGGCCGGGGCCCTGGGGCAGTAGGGAGATAAATCAAAGTATCTCACATTTGCAATCTGCTTTGCCCAGGTAATGCTGAAACCACACTGTCAGGGGATAATCTTAGAGGTAGGTTTGTTACAGCTACCTTGAGATTTTTTTTTTAATCTAGTAAGATTGATAAGGCCTGCACAAAGTCATGAGGGTGCACAAGCACGCACAAGTTCTGTCTCACAGTGAGCAATGCAGCACTTTCTCCTATAATAAGCCTAGAGGCAATGCCTATGTGGTCGGTCCTGAGCAATAATGTGCATGTAACAGGCCCCCAGGGGAGGGGGCAGTGCAGTCTGGTTTCCAGCAGTTACAGGTTCCTTGGTTTAACCCCTTTACCCCACCCCACCCCCCACAGACACACACTGTGACCTCTTATTTTTAGCCACTGAGATGATGTCAATGAGAACTGCGTTAGCAAGTGATGCAGAGAACCAGCTTTCTTGTGCTGGTCTGAGCAAGCTCCAGCCCACCACTGGATCTACCCACTTCAGAGCAAAACAAGATCATCCCCCATTGTGTGGGAGCCACAGGAGAAGGGCCCTGATGGGTTAGAGATACACCAGTGTGCAAACTACATAAAGGATTTCAAAAGGTTCTTAACATATAGGAAATGGAGGTGGTTATCAAGACTATTAAGACTAGCTAGCCTATCTAGTTTCTCAGGGAGAGCAAATAGTGAGGCGTTGTGGTCACTCATTTTAATTTCAGAAAAATAGAGGAAGATTTGCGTCTCAGATCTGTCATTCATCCCCCAGTGTGACTTTCCCAATGCCACTTAACCACTCTGTTCCTTATTCTCCATTTTGGTGAAATAAAGTGATAATGTCTCTTATCTTTAAAATGTTGATCAAAGGTCACTAAAAAAAATAGAATATTTTTGTTTTTGAAAATATATTAATTTTTCCAAAAGTGCATGCTTTTTATTCAAGCATGAAATGAGTTTAACGTTGCTACTTTAAGTGAATAAATACATTAAAATTGATCAGTATTATTTTCTTGTTTTCAAATACTGGCAAATAAAAGCCACCACCTAAAAAAAGCTTTTTGGGGTCTTCAGAACAACAAGTTTGAGAAAGCTGTTTTGTAGAATTCAGGAAGGTAGCCATAAATCTGCTTCATACAGTATCACGAGCTGACTTTCAAAACATCAAACTCTCACCATTTGTCTCCAAAAAGTACAACACAACAACCAGAATGCAAAATGTCACCTGCATTGCAAAGTGGTAAGATCAGATCTACAATATCCCTCATGTCTCTGATTAGCCTATGTAAAGGCTCATATGATCTGCCCTCCTTAGTTAAGGAGACATGAGAGTGTGTACACCCTATTTAAGAGGCATTTTGCCCCCTCAAATTTTTTCAGTAAATGACGGCATTCTAGAATTTTCATTTGTCATGCAACTTATTCCACATCACTGCATAGTGCTTTGTAAATTAGCAATATTATTCTAATGCATGTATGGATTTATATGTGTTTGGAATTTGCTCCATGTTGTATCTTAAACATCCTTTGCAAAAAGTAAATGTAATACCTCTCTGTTCTGAGAAATCACAGGAATAAGTGCCACCTGCTGACCAGAGCTGGTATTCTGCACAATGAGAATGAAAAGGAAACATACCCCAGACACTAGGTCAAGTAGAGACAAGGTTTACAAGCAAGACTCTCCAGCCCATGGAATATTTCACCGTCACCTAATGACAAGGCTAACCTGCATGTCTAATTGTCTTCCTCTCAAAACAGAATACTGTGTATAGCACAATGGCATATATTATTTCCATCTCTTTTTCCCCCTTCATCATATCATCATAGGAAAGCTTATTGAAAATTCTAAGAACTGGTAGAGACTTTCTTTTTTTTTTTTTTTGAAAATTGGTAAGTATACTTTTATTTTTTTGTTGTTTTTTTTTCATTATTTTTTTTTTTATTAGTTGGAGGCTAATTACTTCACAACATTTCAGTGGGTTTTGTCATACATTGATATGAATCAGCCATAGATTTACACGTATTCCCCATCCCGATCCCCCCTCCCACCTCCCTCTCCACCCGATTCCTCTGGGTCTTCCCAGTACACCAGGCCCGAGCACTTGTCTCATGCATCCCATCTGGGCTGGTGATCTGTTTCACCATAGATAGTATACATGCTGTTCTTTTGAAACATCCCACCCTCACCTTCTCCCACAGAGTTCAAAAGTCTGTTCTGTATTTCTGTGTCTCTTTTTCTGTTTTGCATATAGGGTTATCGTTACCATCTTTCTAAATTCCATATATATGTGTTAGTATGCTGTAATGTTCTTTATCTTTCTGGCTTACTTCACTCTGTATAATGGGCTCCAGTTTCATCCATCTCATTAGGACTGATTCAAATGAATTCTTTTTAACGGCTGAGTAATATTCCATGGTGTATATGTACCACAGCTTCCTTATCCATTCATCTGCTGATGGGCATCTAGGTTGCTTCCACGAGTATCTATGTATCCAAATTTTTATTCTATCCATACATATATATTCATTATTTTAATACATTTTTTCTTTTCATTTTTATATTTTTTTAACTTATTTATTTTTAATCTAAGGATAATTGCTTTACAGAATTTTGCTGCTTTCTGTCAAACTTCAACATGAATCAGCCATAAGTATACATAGGTATGTCTTCTCCCTTTTGAACCTCACTCCCAATCCAACCCCTCTAGGTTGATACAGAGTCCCTGTTTGAGTTTCGTCAGCCATACAGCAAATTCCCGTTGGCTATCTATTTTACACATGTTAATGTACGTTTCCATGTTACTCTTTCCATACATCTCACCCTCTCCTCCCTTCTCCCCATGTCCATATGTCTATTCTCTATGTCTGTTTCTCCACTGCTGCCCTGTAAATAAATTCTTTAGTACCATTTGTCTAGATTCTGTATATATGTAATAGAATATGATATTTATCTTTCTCTTTATGACTCACTTCACACTGTATAATAGGTTCTAGGTTCATGCACTTCATCACAACTGACTCAAATGCATTCCTTTTTATGGCTGAGTAATATTCCCTTGTGTATATGTACAACTTCTTTATACTTTCATCCATTGGTGGACATCCAGGTTACTTCCATGTTCCAGCTATTGTAAATAGTGCTACAATGAACAATGGGATACATGTGTCTCTTCCCATTTTGGTTTCCTCAGGGTATATGCCTAGGACTGGGAATCCTGGGTCATATGTTGGTTTTATTCTGAGTTTTTAAAGGAATCTCCATAGTGTCTTCCATAGTGGCTATATCAATTTACTTTCCCACCAAAAGTGCAAGAGTGTTCCATTTTCTCCACACCCTCTCAGCATTTATTGTATGTAGACATTTTGATGATGGCCGTTCTGACTGGTGTGAGGTGATATCTCATTGTAGTTTTGATTTGCATTTCTCGGTGAAGAAAGCTGAGTGCCAAAGGATTGATGCTTTTGAACTGTGGTATTGGAGAAGACTCTTGAGAGTCCCTTGGACTGCAAGAAGTTCCAACCAGTCCATCCTAAAGGAGATCAGTCCTGGGTGTTCATTGGAAGGACTGATGTTGAAGCTGAAACTCCAATACTTTGGCCACCTCGTACAAAGAGTTGACTCATTGGAAAAGACCCTAATGCTGGGAAGGATTGGGGGCAGGAAGAGAAGGGGATGACAGAGGATGAGATGGCTGGATGGCATCACCAACTCGATGGACATGGGTTTGGGTAGACTCCGGGAGTTGGTGATGGGCAGGGAGGCCTGGCGTGCTGCGATTCATGGGATTGCAAAGAGTTGGACACAACTGACTGAACTGAACTGAACTGTGGAGGTAGGTCATAGAGGGTCTTGCTATGATTTATGTCATTGAGTGTTCTACCTATGTTTTCTTCTAAGAGTTTTGTAATTGCTGGTCTTACATTTAGATGTTTAACCATTTTGAGTTTATCTTTGTGTATGGTGTTATGAAGTGCTCTAATTTCATTCTTTTACATGTAGCTGTCCAGCTTTCCCAGTACCTTTTACTGAAGAGGCTGTCTTTGCCAATTGGACATTTTTGCCTCCTTTGTCAAAGATAAGTGTCCATAGTTGTGTGGATTTATCTCTGGATTTTCTATTTTGTTCCATTGGTCCATATTTATGTTTTTGTGCCAGTACCATACTGTCTTGATGACTGTAGCTTTGTAGTATAATCTGAAGCCAGAAAGGTTGATTCCTCCAGCTCCATTCTTCTTTCTCAAGACTGCTTTGGGTATTCAGGGTCTTTTGTGTTTCCATATGAATTGTGAATTTTTTTCTAGTTCTGTGAAAAATGTCATTGGTAATTTGATAGGGATCACATTGAATCTGTAGATGGTGTTTTGTAGTTTAGTCATTTTCATGATATTGATTCTTCCTACCCATTCTCTCCATCTGTTTATGTCATCTTTGGTTTCTCCATTAGTGTCTTGTAATTTTCTGTTTACAGCTCTTTGTCTCCTTAGGTAAGTTTATTCCTAGATATTTAATTCTTTTTGTTCCAGTGGTGGATGGGATTGATTCCTTAATTTCTCTTTCTGAATTTTCATTGTTAGTATATAGAAATGCAAGTGATTTCTGTGTATTGATTTTGTATCCTGCAACTTTGCTAAATTCATTGATTAGCTCTAGGAATTTTCTGATACTATCTTTAGGGTTTTCAACGTACAGTATCATGTCATCTGCAAACTGTGAGAGCTTTAGTTCTTCTTTTCTGATCTGAATTCCTTTTATTTCTTTTTCTTCTCTGATTGCTGTAGCTAGGACTTGCAGAACTATGCTGAATAATAGTGGTGAAAGTGGACACCCTTGTCTTGTTCCTGATCTTAGGGGGAATGTTTTCGGTTTTTCACCATTGAGAATAATGCTTGCTGTAGGTTCGTCATATATGGCCTTTACTATGTTGAGGTAGGTTCCTTCTATGCCCATTTTTTGAAGAGTTTTAATCATAAATGGGTACTGAATTTTGTCAAAGGCCTATTGAGATTATCAAATGGTTTTTACCTTTGAATTTTTGAATATGGTGTATCACATTGATTGATTTGTGTACACTGAAGAATCCTTGCATCCCTGGACTGAACCCAACTTGATCATGGTGTATGAGCTTTTTGATGTGTTGCTGAATTCTATTTGCTAAAATTTTGTTGAGGATTTTTGCATCTGTGTTCATCATTGATATTGGCCTGTAGTTTTCTTTCTTTGTGTTGTCTTTGTCTGGTTTTGATATCAGGGTGATGGTGGCCTTGTAGAATGAGTATGGAAGTGTTCCTTTCTCTGCCATTTTTTGAAAGAGTTTTAGAAGCATAGGCATTAGCTCTTCTCTAAATGTTTGATAGAATTCTTCTGTGAAGCCATCTGGTCCTGGGCTTTTGTTTGGGGGGAGATTTCTGATCATAGCTTCAATTTCAGTGCTTGTAATTGGGTTGTTAATAATTTCTATTTCTTCCTGGTTTAGTCTTAGAAGATTGAGCTTTTCTAAGAATCTGTCCATTTCTTCCAGGTTATCCATTTTATTGCCATATAGCTGTTCATAATCTTTGTATTTCTGCATTGTCTGTTATAACCTCTCCTTTTTCATTTCTAATTTTGTTGATTTGATTCTTCTCTCTTTTTTTGTGGATGAGTCTGGCTAAAAGTTTGTCAGTTTTATTTATCTTCTCAAAAAAACAGCTTTTAGTTTTATTAATCTTTACTATTGTTTCTTTCATTTATTTTTGCTCAGATCTTTATGATTTCTTTCCTTTTACTAATTTTGAGGTTCTTTTGTTTTTCTTTTCCAATTGTTTTAGGTGTAAAGTTAGGTTGTCTAGTCAATGTTTTTCTTGTTTCTTGAGGTAGGTAGGATTGTATTGCTATAATTTCCCTCTTAGAACTAATTTTGCTTCATCTCATATGTTTTGAGTTTTCATATTTTCATTGTCTTTTGTTTCTAGAAATTTTTTTATTTCCCTTTTGATTTCTTCAGTAATTCATTGTTTACTTAGAAACGTGTTGTTTTATCTCCATGTGTTTGTGTTTCTTACAGTTTTTTCTTGTAATTGATATCTAGTCTCAAGGCATTGTGGTTTGAGAAGATTCTTGACATGATTTCAATTTTCTTAAATTTACTGAGGTTTGATTTGTGACCCAAGATGTGGTCTATCCTGGAGAATGTTTCATGTGCACTTGAGAAGAAGGTGTATTCTTCTGCATTTGGATGGAATGTCCTGAAGATATCAAGAAGATCCAACTCATCTAATGTATCATTTGAGACTTGTGTTTTCTTATTAATTTTCTGTTTTGATGATCTGTCCATTGGTGTGAGTGGGGTGTTAAAGACTCCTATTATTATTGTGTTACTGTCAATTTCTCCTTTTATGTCTCTTAGTGTTCTCTTATATATTGAAGTGCTCATATGTTTGGTGCATAAATATTTACAATTGTTTTGTCTTCCTCTGGATTGATCCTTTGATCATTATGTAGTGCCCTTCCTTATCTCTTGTAATCTTCTTTAAGGTCTATTTTGTCTGATATGAGTATTACTACTCCAGCTTTCTTTTGCTTCCCATTTGCATGGAATATATTTTTCCACCCTCTCACTTTCACTCTATATGTGTTCTGAGGTCTGAAGCGGGTTTCTTTTAGACAGTATACATATGGGTCTTTTTTTTTGTATCCATTCAGCCAGTCTGTGTCTTTTGGTTGGAGCATTTAATCCATTTCCATTTAAAGTAATTATTGATATATATGTTCCTGCTGCCATTTTCTTAATTGTTTGGGGTTGATTTTGTAGATATTTTTCCTTCTCTTGTATTTCTTGACTATATTAGTCCCTTTAACACTTGTTGTAAAGATGGTTTGGTGATACTGAATTCTTTTAACTTGCTGTTCCTAAAAGCTTTTGATTTCTCCATCAATTTTGGATGAGATGCTTGCTGGGTATAGTAATCTTGGCTGTAGATTTTTCCCCTTTCAGTACTTTAAATGCATCCTGCCATTCCCTCTGGCCTCCAGAGTTTCTGCTGAAAGATCACCTGTTAAGCATATGAGGTTTCCCTTATATGTTACTTGTTGTTTCTCCCTTGCTGCTTTTAATATTCTTTTTTTGTGTTTAGTCTTTGTTAGTTTGATTAGCATGTGTCTTGATGTGTTTCTCCTTGGGTTTATCCTGTATGGAATCTTTGTGCCTCTTGGACTTGACTGACTGTTTCCTTTTCCATTGGGGGAAATTTTCAACTATAATCTCTTCAAAAATTTTCTCATACCCTTCTTTTTCTCTTCTTCTTTGGGGACCCCTATAATTCGATTGTTAGTGTGTTTGATATTGTCTCAGAAGTCTCTGAGACTAATCTCAGCTCTTTTCATTCTTTTTACTTTATTCTGCTCTTCAGAATCTATTTCCACAATTTTATCTTCCAGCTCACTGATTCGTTCTTCTGCTTCAGATATTCTGCTATTGGTTCCTTCTAGAGCATTTTTAATTTCAGGAATTGTGTTGTTTGTCTCTGTATGTTTATTCTTTAATTATTCTCGGTCTTTGTTAATTGATTCTTGCATTTTCTCCATTTTGTTTTCAAGGTTTTCTGATCATCTTTACTATCATTATTCTGAATTCTTTTTCAGGTAGTTTGCCTATTTCCTCTCCATTTATTTGGACTTCTTTGTTGCTAGTTAGTACTTTCATTTGTGTAGTATTTCTCTGCCTTTTCATTATTTTTTAACTTATTGTGTTTGAGGTCTCCTTTTCCCAGGCTTCAAAGTAAAGTTGAATTCTTTCCTTGAAGAAGGTTGAATTCTTTCTTCCTTTTGGTTTCTGCCCTCCTAAGGTTGATCCAGTTGTTTGTATGAGCTTCATATAAGGTTAGATTTGTGCTGGGTTTTTGTTTGTGTGTTTTTCCTCTGATGGGCAAGGCTGGGTGAGGTGGGAATCTTGTATGCTGATATTTAGTTTGTATTTTTGTTTTGTTTGTTGTTTAGATGAAGCATCCTGCACAGTGTGCTACTGGTGGTTGGGTGATGCTGGGTCTTGTATGCAAGTGGTTTCCTTTGCTGGAGTTCTCACTATTTGATACTCCTTAGGGTTAGTTCTCTGGTAGCCTAGGGTCTTGGAGTCAGTGCTCCCACTCCAAAGGCTCAGGGCTTGATCTCGGTCAGGAATGAAGATTTCACAAGTGGTTTGTTATGGCATTAAGTGAGATTAAAACAAATATCCCAAAATGAGAAACCAAAGATAAGCCCCAGATAAATCACAGTTACAATATCAGGCAAATAATAATTAAAGTAATTGAATATACACATATACATATACACCCATAAGCAAAGTGAAAAGAGTCCAGTAAAAATAAAATACAATAGATTGACCCAGTGAACAAAGGAAATCAAAAATTATATTTACCAGAGCAAAACTAACTAAGGCATAAACTGGAAAACAAAACTAAAGCAAGGTGCCAATTGGGGAATAAAGGAATGAAAATAAAACTAACAAATATGTTGAGAGGAAAGGAGAGAAAGAAAAGTAAGGAAGAATAGATATGCTGTTATGCCCAATGTCCGAATCCCTGAGCTGGAAGAGAGATGGCCTCCAAGACAATGCAACTCGCAACAAGGGAAGTTTATTGCTGACTCGAGTCAGGGCTCCTGCCGCATCCAACGCAGTGGTGCGGGGTCAGAGAGCCCCGAGCCCAAGCTGTTACACAAATTTATAGGGTGAGCACACGCCGTTGGTAGTTGGTTTAAGCGGATTGGTTACAAGTTTGCAAAGCAATTTCATTGGTCAAAACTTTCGCGCGCGCGGGACTTTCCCGGGAGTTTCCGCCCTGTTCCTAATTGGCAAACAGTGGTCAGTGTTAAGCTGATTGGTTGTATCCAGGTGGCCTGATAATCTTACCACCCAGAAGTAGGAAGGCCTACTCCTAATCTAAGCTGCCTGCCATGGCGTTACTTCTGCTCGCCTCACAATGCAAAGTTAAATAGAGACAGATAAAGAAGATTTATATACATTGAAGTTTAACTGCAAGGGGAAAAGAACAGTAGGAAAAGCAAAGGAATAAATGTAGAAAAAATAATATTAGGTTTAAAAAATTAAAATTAAAAAAAGAGAAAAAAAAAGGAAAAACTCCACAGAACTGCAAAAGCCCAACGTAGAGGCTGAGGTTTATGACAATAATAAAAAATGTGATTGAGAAAAAAAAAAAAAAAGCTCAAAAGCATAATTGGATTTCTTAGTGCCAACAAAATCAACAGCTACAACAGAGGGGGAAAAGGGAGGGGGATGAAAAAAATCCAAAAGAATCTAAAGAACTAGTCAAAAAATAAGAATAATGTTTCTCTTGAGTCATTGCTGTCAGAGTCCTTTCTCTCACTGGGAGTCACACTCTACCTTACCTCCCTAGGATGCCCTCCAGCTCTGAGCTGATTTTTGGACCTGCTGTGGGGGCAGCTCAGATTCTAATCTGGTCCTACTCCTGTGTGTTCTTGCCTCCAATGTCCACAGCTATCAGAACTAGTGCATTTTCTTTTGTGGGAGCTCTCAATGGCCTTTTACATATTCCATAGACACAGTCTGCCTAGTTGATTGTGTGGATTTAATCTGCAGCTTGTACAACCGGTGGTTAGGTTTTGGGTCTTCTTCCTTAGCCACTCTGCACCTGTGTTTCAACTGTGGCTTTATTTCCACCTCTACATGTGGGTCATCCACTGGGGTTTTGCTCCTGAGGCTGCCTTGGAGGGCTTGTGTTTGCCCCTGTGAGGATCAGGTGTGGAGATAGTGCAGCTGCTTGGGTCGCAGGGGTTCTGGCAGCACCAGGTACTCAGGGGGGTTGGAGGCTAGGGCAGCAGGAAATATGGTGCTCTAGAATTCTGGGTATGGTAACCAGTATTGGCCAAGACGCTCCAGTATTCTTGCCTGGAGAACCCCCTCTCTGACAGAGAACCTGGTGGGCCACAGTCTACAGAGTCGCAAAGAGTCGGACATGACAGAAGTGACCCTGCCTGCGTAGATGCAAGACTTTTTTTTTTTGCCTGTGGCAGCTCTGCCCCAGTGATAGTTGAGCGTGAAGGTGGCACAGCTGCTTGTCTTGAGGGGACCCTGACAGCGCCAAGTGTGCAGGGACACAGACTGCCTCTGCCGCAGGAGTTAGGCCGTATCAGTCTTTTTTCGAGCCTCTTGTAGCTGGTGATCAGAAGGCCTCTTTGGCCAGTCTTTCTACATAGCTCCACCTGTTCAAGCACTAGAGGGCTCCCTTGCCTGGGGTCCTACTCGAGATCGGTGCATCAAGCACTTAAAGGGGCACCTTGGGTGGTATCCTACTCTGTAGTTAGGTGCATCAGTCACTTAAAGGAGCATCCCGGGTGGGGTCTTATTCTGTGGTTCAGTGTGTCAGGCATTTGATGGGCCAGCCTCTCTATTGTTCAGCTGCTGATGCTGGTGTGTGCGGAGAGGGAGGCTATGGTGATGGCTCCACCCTCTACGCATGACTCAGCAGTATCACCTTGCTTCCATGGCTGCCTGGCTTTCTTCCACCAGCATTTCCCACCACAGTCTCCTCCCTCACATTCCCTGAATCCATCTCTCCACAGTCAACAGCAGTCCTCGCCCTGGGATTGCTCCACAAGCCCTAAACTTCAGCTCCTAACCACTGGACCTTCCAGGGGACCAGCGTTCCTGTCTGGGGTATGTATGGTTGTGGCAAGGACTGTCTGATTTTCATTCCATTTAGGCTGCCACAGATCAGCTGTTTCACTCTCAGCCTTAAATGTTTCTCCTCTAACTCAGATGATTGCCCTGATGTGGGGATCAGACCCCAGCTTCATTTCCCCCACCCACTGAGGGCAGGTCCAGTCTTACAACACTTCTGTTTTTCCCCTTTGTTCCTTCATCCTACCGAGTTTTGTGTGGTTCTACGTATTTTTTTTCCACTCGTCAGGTACTCCTGTACACTCTCAGCTGGTGTTCTGCATGCACTTCTGTGTCTGAAGGTGTATTCCTGATGTATCCGTGGAGAGGGATGTACTCCATGTCCACCTACTCCTCCGCCGTCCTGTTCTTCCTATTATTTTTTATTGAAGTATGGTTGATTTACAATGTAACATTAGTTTTGGGTGTACAACATGATTTGATATTTTATAGAAAGTTATAAAATGTTCATTATATTCCCTGTGCTGTTCATTATGTCCTTGTAGTTTATTTATTTTATACATAGTAGTTTTACCTCTTAATCCCCTTCCGCTGTCTTGCCCCTCCCGACCCCTCTCCCCAATGGTAATCACTAGTTTGTTCTCTGTATCTATGAGTCTGTTTCTGTTTTGTTCTATGCATTCATTTATTTTTCAGATTCCACATATAAGTGAAAACATACAGTATTTAGTAAAGGAGCAGTGGTATATATTTACAATGGAATATTATTTGCCAATAAAAAATAATTTTAATTTTGCCATTCCCAACAACACAGAAAGACCTGGAAGGTATTATGTTTAGTGAAATAGTACTGAAAAATATAAATATTGTATTCATACATATATTTTTTATAAACTATATGAATAGCCTTTTTATTGGCTTGGCCAAAAGTGCCATTCTGGTTTCTCTGTAAGATCTTATGGAAAACCCAAACAAAATTTTTGGCCAACCCAATAAAATAATTCCATGGTATATTTTCACATCCCTCAGAAGTCTCACTTGTCTACATCTTAATATGAATCACTTTGATGGGGCACATTCCACAAAGCCCATGAGTAATAATTTGAGTTATTTTTCTACCAAAAGACTAACACATTCTTAAGATAAACAATTGATATCAAAATCTCTTCAGTAAAACCATTTAACTGCCCTGTTGTTAACGAACTCAGGTTTTGCTGCTCACGTTTGAAAGCTAATACTCGAGAGACAGTGTTGGGTAGAAAGGAAAGGTTGCTTTATTCAAGAGGCTGGCAACCTGGGGAGAAGGCAGATTCTATCAAAAACCCAACTCCAAAGATTCTGATGGATCATGGAAGTTTTCAAAGGGAGAAAGGGAAATTAATTATTCTGTGAGAGGGTCAGAGACTTCATTATCTTCCACTATGTCCAAACTTTCTTCTGATTCATTGATGGTGAGGCACTGCTTCAGGAATCTTGTTCTCAAGCAAACTTCCCATCCTCAACAAGGGTGGGGGCCTTAGTTCCTGCAGAAGAATTCAATGTATATCCCTTGAGGAGGAACCAGGACCCTGCCCTATAGCTGCACTATTATTTCCTGACTGCTTCTCCTTTGTTTCTGCATTCCCTCCCTTCTATACCAAAGTAATGGGAGAAACCTGGAAGCCTAGCTCCCCTCCTGCAAATTGCTGAAATAAGGATTCAACTGTATAACAAATTAGACACAGCAAAAAGAGAAAGAATGAGATATATGTTAGCTTTAAAAGTACAGATGAAACTAGAGAAACTGCAAAAAAAAAAAAACTATATAAAAGACATAGGAGACAAAATGTGATTTCAAAGCTATATATATATAACTGGATTTCCAGAAGGATATGGAGACAAATATGGGAAGAAGAAATATTTGAAGAAAAAAAAAATTGACAGAGAATCCCCACTCACACACACACCAATTATGAGAGATATTCAAACAGCAGATCTAAGATGTAGTCATGAAAAGCAAAGGCAGGATCCAATCAGAAATACACATATATCAGTCAGGTTGAAGTTGGATTTCTGTTTAGAAATCACACGTTTGTAAGAATGAGAATTTAATAGGAGGAATTGCTTAATAGGCTAGTGATATTTAAATAGACAGATAGGAAGACTAATGCTATACAGTGATAGGAAGAACAAGAAGGATTTACCACTCCTAGGGTAGGGCAAACCAACGGGATATGAATATAAAAACAGAGGGAAGACAGGACCCTAATTGCTGGAACCCAGACTTCTGAGGAAAGGAGAATGGGCAGCTAATGGTGACTTTTAAAGAGACTCTGAGAAGAGACCCCACAAGCTCAAGAACTTATCTCTGAGGAAGGAGAGAAGCTTGGTTGGTGCTGAACCTTAGGATCTCAGAGGAGGCTTCTTGAGTGCTAGAACTCAGATGTAAAGGAGAAAGAGGTGTCAACTACAAACTGGCACTTGAAGCTGTAGCTCCAATACTTTGGCCACCTGATGTGACGAGCTGACTCATTGGAAAAGACCCTGATGATGGGAAAGATTGAGGGCAGGAAGAGAAGGGGACAACAGAGGATGAGATGGTTGTGTTGCAGGAAAGGGGGACCCCTTCCAGGGCTCAAAACTGGGCTCTTGTCTAACACTCAGAAATGAATTGTCCAAGGAGACACATGTGCTGACAAAGCAAGAGATTTTATTGGGAAAGGGCACCCAGGTGGAGAGCAGTAGGGTAAGGGAACCCAGGAGAACTGCTCTGCCACGTGGCTCACAGTCTTGGGTTTTATGGTGATGGGATTAGTTTCTGGGTTGTCTTTAGCCAATCATTCTGACTCAGAGTCCTTCCTGGTGGTGCATGCCTTGTTCAGCCAAGGTGGATGCTAGAGAGAAGGATTTCTGGGAGGTGGTTGGACCTGTGGTGTCTCCTTTTGACCTTTCCAGAACTCTTCCAGTTGGTGGAGGCTTATTAGTTCTGTGTTCCTTACCAGGACCTCCTGTTGTAAAACAACTTATGCAAATAGTTACTATGGTGCCTGGCCAGGGTGGAAGGTTTCAGTCAGTTTGCTTCCCCTAACAACTCCCCCATGAGAGACTTCATACTCAAGATACTTCTTGGGAATTGGGGGAGGTCTCTTTCTTCTGTAACGTCTTCCTGCTGTGCATGGGCATAGGCCTGCCTGGCAGAGCAGAAGTCTCTCTCTACCTGATCTAATTCAAGGTATTTTTTTTGCCTGAAAACAGCATTCACCCTTGTAATAACAGCAATTTAGTTTGAAACTGTTGGCTCCTCTCAGAGATGAAATAGAAAGGGGCCAAACAGGAGACCTAACAGGATGGTTGTCACTGGTCCCCAGAAATATGAGGCAACATTTGGGGTGAGGGTTGCAGGGTTTGTGACTTTTTTTATTGGTTGGTGGTGAAGCAACAGAGCTGTGTTCCAGGAATCTTGTGTTTAGTCTGAAGTTACCATCCTCCACCTGGGTGGGGGCTCCAGTTCTGTAGAAGAACTCAAAGACATTGTTATGCATATTTCTTTGAGTAGGAACCAGGACCCTGTCTCAAGGCTGTACTGCCATTTGATTGTTTCTTCTCTGTTTCTGTATCCCCTCCCTTCCTTGATTAGCAATTGTTTGAATCCACCCTCTGGAACTCAGGGAAGGTCAAGGAGGCTGAATGAAGCCTGCATCCTACAGACAAGAAATGGAGAACACAGAACAGATATGTACTCCAGAGCCCCACAGAGTCCTGCTCAGTTTTAATTTAGGGAACTGGGCAACTATGACTGTGATAACTTTCTGTCAAAATGGGGCCTCAGCTTGGAGAATAGACACTGAATTGGAAGTGTTCCTGAGCTCCAAGTCCTAGATCTGAGTCTTGTATGATTAAAATATCAATCCCTTGGTCTGCCATTTTACTATAACAGACCCAATTAGAAGTAGCTGGAGGAGGGATAACTGGAATTTTAATAGACAAAATAAATCTCTTTCTTTTTAGAAGAATAGGCCTGAAACCCAGTCTGGACCTGGCACTTTGAGGAGACTTGTAGCCAGGTAGCCAGTTGCCTAGTTTATAACAAGTAAAGTTGCAGTTACTAGCTTCTAGCAGACATTGTTTTGAGAATGGTGGCATCTAAGCCTGACATGACTCAGAAAACTCAAGTGTTTAGCAATACAACATCTAATCTGAAATTACACTCATGATATAATTTCTCAGGATATCTGGGAAATAGTTATTTCCCAGGATGTCTGAACCATAGCTACTCTATTTTGACTTTTAATTGTAAAATTTTTCTTAATAGACAAAGCAGATGTCACCATTAATGACATCAGTGTTTCTCTAGGTATGAGAAGATGCAAGAACTGGAACTCATAAAATCTTCTCCTGAAAAGATCTAACTATCTGAAGGCTTGTTCTGCCAGTTTTTCCCAAAGCACAGAGTGCCTCATTTCTGATTTTCACCCTGAACTCCTTTCAGGGGCGTTGAAAGTCAGCAGTTGCAGTGGCCATGATTTAATCTTTGTAGATGTAGATGGCAAGTGTCAGTCTTCAGTTGGCAGAGCCCCTTTTTGCTCATAAACTTGACCATGATTTTGAGGGGGTCATTTCATGGCTATTTAATCCCAGGGTGCTGAGAATGTCCATTCTCAGGTTTGGCAAAGATTTTGTTGACAGGCCACTCAATGTGTTGTTACTGGACTAGGCCATAAAACAGTATCCAAAATTCTCTGCACCACCTGTCTTACTAGCCTCTTGGTCCAGGAAAATATTTCCTCTTGTTGCTTCTTCCCATATCTAGAGTTACACTGTTACCATCACCAATCTCACATGGAACTATATATTATTCTATCAGAGGCCTCAGACACCCATTTGGCAGTGCAAGAAACAGCAATTTTGTAAAAACAGGTGAAATTCAAATAACATAGCCAGCAGTATTGGTAAAGTCACAAGTAAGACTTAAGAGCTTTCATTAGATGTAACCTAGTATATCTCAAGTCATCTGACATAGTCTACTCTGTAGAATCTTTATCTTCCAGGGAAATTATATATTGGCACTGTTTATAAGGCACGTAAACCAGTTTTCTAGTGTTAGTAGACTGATTGTCCTTGTATGATTTAATTGTTTCCGACACAGAGGAGACTTTAAACATAAATTACCATAGCCTGGTGTTATTTATATAAATTCATCTCATAATTGTGGGAGATTTTTTTTCCTCCTTTGCTGAAACTTTGCTTGTCACTCTGATTGAGCTTGAATAATAGAAGAAAGCTCAAATTTAGGCCAGAGTCAGAGCAGACATTATTAATTGGCCCAGTGAGGGGATCCCATCTAGTGATATCACAGTGACCTGAATATGACTATACTTTTTTTTTAAAGTAAATTTTCTCAGGGCCAGCAGGTTAAAGTCTTGTAATAGAGAAATTTACCAAGGTAACCCAGAACTAAACACAGGCAGTTGGCCACAAACCCAGCAATTGGATTGATTTCTAAAACTAGCATAGGATCAGGCCTATGATAGAAAAGCATTAGATTTATATGCAAAGGTCTAAGAAGTCAAGAAAACATTATAAATGATAATATGAATCAGGTCCAGCATCTTGGGCAAGTTGTCTACCTCTGATGTCGTCATCTTCTCATACTGGTGTAGTGTAGTTTCTCCTGATAAAAACGTCTTTCCATCCAGGTTGGAGACAGTCCCTTAAATTATGTCTTTTTCCAGTCCTGGTTGCTGGTCGTGAGGCATCTGATCTTCATCCAAAGATAGATTACTGAGATAAGCTTCAAAAACAAACTTAGGGTGTTCTTTAAGAATTCAATTAAATTTTACATTAATATCACATAACAACAAAGAACTATCCAAGTAATGAGTCTTACTACATGCAGACCTCCATTAACAAACCAAGATTTAACATTTATTGAAATATCTTTTTCTCCCTAAAATTACCCTCATTTTTATCAAATATAACCAAATTAAAGCTAGCTTGTTTGCAAAATAGGCCTGTTCTCAGTAATTTTGGTCTGATGATTTATATAACCATAATTGATCATAGACTTTTTATTTTGCTGAAACATTTATAGAATCTCAGACTGAACTTTTAAAATAAAACAGGGCTGGGAAACTCACACCAAAGGCTTATCACAGATTTTGCCTAACAAATCTAGGTGAATTCTTCCCTTTTTAAGGTCTCGAAAATTCCTTGAGATTTTTGTACCTGTTAGTGAGATAACCTTCCTAGCTCATTTGATAAACTTACTGGAAATCTAAGAGTTTCAAATTTCTGGAGGAGTCAAATAGAGAGAAAATATAATTGTTTGGTTTATAACGTATAATTTTACCAAATTATTTTCATAATTAGTTTGAGAGGAAGGTTTTCCCTACTCCTGGAAAACACAAGATTCAAACTTGTAATTTTTCAGAGAGAAATCATAAAAGTTATAAGCATATTCGCTGGTTCATTCAGTCCTTTGTTAATTTTTGTGAAGTCATAAGGTTTTTCATTAGAATACCAGGACATATCAGAATGTTAAGAGCTCCATATAATTTCTAGAATATCTATATTAGTAATATTTACATTATAACATGAGAGGATTTATTACTCATTTCATAATATTTTTCATGTAATTTAACCAACCAAATAAACACAGTTTAATATCTCTCTTTGGGATGTTTCAGGGTCCCTCTAAAGCACCCCAAAGTTAGCTAGAGGTCAAAGGAACTTCAAAAGAATTCAATTTAGGAAGCTTTATCAAAAAGATCAATTAAAAGCATTTAGAACATTTGGTCAGATATAGTCAATGTTGATGGGTATATCATTTAGCTTGTTGATATGTCACAATGGGCATAAATAACAAGGCTCAAGGTTTAGTGAAAGGCAGCTCCGCCATCTTGGACCTAGCTGGCTCTAACCTGTTTTCTTATGGCTGTGTCATTCCTAACAAAATCCATTTATCTAACTAATTGTAATCCAATTTTAGAAAATCCTGATCATGCATACTTCTTTTTAGTATTTTTTCATACCTTTTTTTTTTTTACTGAAAACACACTTCCTACTTTCCTTTAGCAACCAAGAACTAACTTTTATATCAGCATTTTATAGATTGGTGAGCATAAATACCAGTGATAATTTCTAAAACCCTTGCTTTCTTAGAACATTTTAAGATGGCACCAAACATTATTCATTTATAGTCCCAAAACTCTTCAGTTTCTCTGTAAAAGGAAATTAGTGTTTAGTAGTAAATGTTTCAAAATTTTATTTTATTTGGAAATGACCTAACTATTCAATAGACTTCCAACACTTAGCACAACTAGCACAATCCTTAGAAATTCAAGTTACCCCAATCTGGAGAGACTATTTTAGACAGATATCCCTAAAGCATAATTATTTGTAATAGAGCTTATCTAAAAGCTCATATCTCAGTTACTTTTTTTTTTAGAAGTTTCTTCACTCGAGGTAATGTCCTTGTTGACAAACTTGTAACAGATATGATAATATTTAACATATTAAACCTAGGTTCAATGAAAATATTCTATTTAATGTTAATTAAGACATGCCTATATTAGATAGGTCAACAAACAAACATTAATATCAGGTATTTAATACTGAATATTTACCAGTTCACATGAACCTGGAATTTACCAGTTCACATGAACCTGGAATTTATTGTTTAATTTAGAATTATTTGATTCATAAGAGCTTACCTTTTTTTAAGCCAATTAAATAGAGCTCATTTACAAATTAACCTCAAAAATATTACCCAGAGACAAAGACATACTAAAACATATTTAGACAGACACAGTGCAAGATCTAGTTTCATTTTCTAAGTTTAGTCATGAATTAGATATTAAAATATAAAATTTACTAGTTTATTAAAAAAAAACAGTTGGAATAAATAAAAAAAAGTTAAAGGCTTTTTCCCATTTTCCCTCAGTCTCAGGAGTTAGAGATGGTCTGGATAAGTTTTCCTGAGAGCCCTGGTCTCAAGGCACAGGGAAAGAAAATCAAGTTCTAACAAAATGGTGACAGGTCTAAACCAAATGGTGGTCAGACAAAGCAAAATGGCCATCAAAAATCACAACACAGAACACAGAGTTAAAACACACATTTAAACCTGGCTGTCCTCATCAGACACTCCCTTAAATACAAGAATGTAGTCTCTCAGAAAACCTCCTATAGAGACACAGAACTTCAGATCCAAGTACTAGCAGAGTAAATGAAAATATCTCAGGTCTTCAAACATTTCAAAAGGAGGGAAGGAAGCCAGGTTGAAAGAAGAAGGGGGAAGAGGCGGGAGAGGGGGGGACAAAAAGGGTGGCCTTACAGATGTCTCTTGCTACCTGCAGATACCCAGGCATTATGGGACTTTACCCTGAGCCTCCAGAGAAGGGAGGACTGGAACTCGGCCCTACCAGAAATCAGAACCAGAATTCGAGTTCTCTGCCAAGAGGAGCTGATCAGTCTCCAATCCTCAGCTCAGGCTGAGGCCCTTTGACCAGATTCCTGTGTCCAGGACTGTGGGACTAGAAAAACGGGGAATGATAGGAAGGGTTAAGGAGAGGAAAGAGAGAGGGAAGGGGAGAGAGGTCAATGAAGTCTCTTGTTCCTTACCAGTCGGAGCACTCTGGCCAGTTGTCCGTGTCAGGAGGAGACCAGGGACAAAAAGGTCCCAGTTGTGGCCACTGGGTCTGGTCCATTGGCAGGCAAGCTGGCCCCTGAGTACCCCGAGTGGTCAGGATGTCAGTCTCAGTGAAGAAGAGTCCCCACCAGAGTCGTCATTTGTTGCAGGAAAGGGGGACCCCTTCCAGGGCTCAAAACTGGGCTCTTGTCTAACACTCAGAAATGAATTGTCCAAGGAGACACATGTGCTGACAAAGCAAGAGATTTTATTGGGAAAGGGCACCCAGGTGGAGAGCAGTAGGGTAAGGGAACCCAGGAGAACTGCTCTGCCACGTGGCTCACAGTCTTGGGTTTTATGGTGATGGGATTAGTTTCTGGGTTGTCTTTAGCCAATCATTCTGACTCAGAGTCCTTCCTGGTGGTGCATGCCTTGTTCAGCCAAGGTGGATGCTAGAGAGAAGGATTCTGGGAGGTGGTTGGACCTGTGGTGTCTCCTTTTGACCTTTCCAGAACTCTTCCAGTTGGTGGAGGCTTATTAGTTCTGTGTTCCTTACCAGGACCTCCTGTTGTAAAACAACTTATGCAAATAGTTACTATGGTGCCTGGCCAGGGTGGAAGGTTTCAATCAGTGTGCTTCCCCTAACAGTTGGATGGCATCACTGACTCAATGAACATGAGTTTGAGCAAACTCAGGGAGATAGTGAAGGATAAGGAAGCCAGGCATGCTGCAGTCCATGGGGTCACAGAGAGTCAGACAATACTTAGTGACTGAACAACAACATCTACCTCTACAAGGATTAAATCGCATGAGCTGCTACAGCTGCTGACTTTCAACACCTCCTGAAGGGAGTTCAAGTTGGAGGCCAGAAATGAGGCACTCTGTGCTCTGGAAAATCTGGCAGAACAGATCTTCACATAAGATATTTTCAGAAGCTGATTTTATGGGCCCAATTAATTCTTGCATCTCCTTATATCTAGAAAAGCAGTAAATGCTTTCATGATAACATCTGCTCCTTATGACTAGCAGAAACCTTCTTCAAAAATACATGCTTGATTTCATGGACTCCCCCTTCACCAAAATCACATATATACTGACATTTCCCTCTTACCTCTTGGGAGCAGTTTCTCAGAGCTGTCTGAAATGCTGTCTCCCAGGCTATAGTCCTCATTTTGCCCCAAATAAAACTTAACTCACAACTCTCATGTTGTGCATTTTTGATGCTGCTGAATTTTCTGAAAGGGTGTGATGTCCAATGTCCCTGTAATAAGAAGAAATATCAAAGCTGTCCTTAGTGCTCCTACTGAAACCACTGCTGTGTGAAGGGCCTTTGTTGGGATGACACTGAGACCAAAAGGAAGAAGAAAGGAAATGAAACCTGCTTCTTTCTGCCCTTGATTTCCTGCCTCCCTGTGGTATTCTCAAATATCAGATACAAATGGGAGGCAGGTGGTAAAGGACAAACATGATTATCAGAGTCCTGGCCACAGCATCCATGCACACTCTAAAGAATGTTGATTAAGGGATTCAGATATCCCTCACCTACCATCTGCTTCCTCTTTCATGCAAGAAAGTAAGCAATGCATACTGAAAAGACTATACTTTTTTTCTCAAAAAATAATTAATAGAATAAATTACTTACTGCATCATCAACAATATCTACCAGCTGGCACTCAAACTGACATAAAACAGTCTTTGTTAAGGGTCTTGTGCTTTATGCTACAAGTAAAGGGAAACCATGTTGAGATTTAAATGACTGGTGGGAAAAGACAAATATTCCTTTAGAGAACTGGTTTTCAAAATGGTGCTCAGCTACGTGAGTAGTTGTAAGCAAAGTGATGATGAATTAGAGCCCCCTAAAATAGTATTAGATTTTCCCAAACATTTAAAATTTAATCCTTTATAACAGGGGTCAGCAAATTAAATCCTGGTGACTGTACCTGGCCCACTGCCTTTAAAAGAATATCTATCATATTTGAACAGAGTTACCCTCTCCATTTTTTATCTTGACGTCTACAGCTGTTTTCCTGTTACAATGGCAGAGTTGAGTAATTAGGACAGAGATTAGTATGACCTCCAAAATATAAGGTATCTAATATCTGAAAATTCACTGAAAAGAAATGTCAACTCCTGTCTTATAACCTCATTTGTGTGTGTTTCTTAAAGTACAAAAATGATTATTATTCTATGCAGATATATAATGGCATATGACACATCATTAAGGCACTATAAAGAAAGTTTCTAAAACAAGTAAACTTGCTTAGAAAAGTAGAGAGATCTTTGTTTTATGAGATATCAAATTGCCCCATCTAGCATAGGTGCCCTATCATCTTAGTTCATAGAATCAACCAAGAGGCAGGTGACACATCCTCTTCAGGATTCTTTTAACAAGAGCTGCCACTATGTCTTCCACAATAAAGAATTAATAAAGCATCCTCAACCCCAAATATATATACCTCAACCCACAAAAACAAGACACATGCAAACACACTATGATGATAGACTTTGAATAGGCCTGTAAATGATGCAGGTTTTCCACCTTCTCTGCCTGTAATTCTGTATGATCAGTCTAAAATAATAACACAGATGCTCATAAAACCAAAATGTTACCATACTTCCTACATGAGTGTAGCATTGTGTGGAAACTGTGATACATATGTTCATTCTGAGGGTCATATTCATAGTTGAGAGGTCAGCCACTCTAATCTCTACCACTCCAAATAATGAATGAACAAAATCACATTAAGGAACATTCTGAACTTGGTTTATTTATCTTGACTTAAATTTTCCTCCACGTGGCCTATCTTTAAATACACAAATTGTTTCACCCTCATGCTCATTCATTTTCTCTAAAGACTCAAGTAAATTTTTTTAAAGCTGTTATGTCTACAGTTACAGTTTATTACAGTGAAAATTCAGGTCAAATGGGTCAAAATATGAGAGGGAAAAGGTACATGAGATGATATTCAGGAGAAACCAGTCTCAAGCTTTCAGGCGACCCCTCCCAGTGGATTTACACAAAGATATGCTTAAATTTCTCCAGAAACAATGTGTTGACAACTCATGTGAAGCATTGCCAACCAAGGAAGCTCACCTGAGCTTTGGTGACTAGGGATTCTGGGGCAGTCAAGCACACATGCATGTGACTGACCTCAACTATTTAAGCCTTTGCCCCTCTTCCCATTCCCAAGCCAAAATGGGCCTTCAGCATAAATTATAAACTTACCTGACATACAAAATCAAACTGGTCAGGTAGAATATTCCAGCACACAGAGACTATTTCCCAGGAGTTAGTCAAAGGCTGGTTCTGAAGAGAGAACTTTCTTTAGAAAATGCAGGAATTGAGGAATCCAGGCTAGCTTAGTTAATACTTTCCTGCCCAGTCAGTTTCCCTGACACTTGATGTAAACCCTCTTGTAGAAAAATTATCACATTTTTCTGTGCATCTACATTTGGTGTAGCATTTATATAACAGATATAGCAATAGTATAATCATGAATATGCCTAAGAGTGGAGAAGCCACCATAGGGAAGGGATAGACTTAATAAAATGATTAATCCATCCTACCAAGGAAAATATTTTCATATTTATTACTATTTTGACTACTCATTTCCCTTCTTAATCTACCATTATTTGTACCTTGTGATAAATTTGTGGAGAACTATTTAACATACTCTATAGCTAATGGTTAGCTAAATCCAGCCCATCCTAGACCAGTCATTTCCTATCAGTATTATACACTGAGAAGGCTTTCACTCAATCTACTAATACATTGGCTCATCAGTATCAATATTGTCATATTACATTTGTTTAAGGTAGTTGCTCAAGACGGGGTCATTCCCTGGGGGAACTCAAATGTATCATGTGATGTCCACTGTTTTACTCCCACCAAGAATCTTTTTCATATTCCATCCACAAAAACAAGAGTAATGTATTTCTGTGCACAATATATTGTGACATGGTGGGAAGGCTGCTGGTACCTTTCATTCATTATAACCAGGGACCTTTCCAGTTTTTTATAACACAGATTAATTAGTCTGCCAGGAGCTATATACTCCATGGCAATTGCTCAGTAGGGAGTAGTTTCTGCAAATGCCTTCCCAAATGATACCCTTTGTACTAGATATAACCTGAAAAATAAGAGTCAAAAGATACTGGAACATTGCTAGTGTTCCACTCATGCTCATTCACTCAGTCATGTCTGACTCTTTGTGACTCTATGGACTGTAGCCCACCAGGCTCCTCTGTCCATGGAATCTCCCAGAGAAGCATATGGGAGCAGGTTGCCATTTCCTAATGACCTCAGTCATTAACTATAGGGCAGGTTTCATCATAGGCTTCCTAGGTGGTGCTAGTGGTAAAAAACCTGCCTACCAATGCAGGAGATGTAAGAGACACAGTTTCAATCCCTGGACTGGGAATATCCCTTGGAGGAGGGCATGGCAATCCACTCCAGGATTCTTGCCTGGAGAATCCCATGGACAGAGGACCCTTGCAGATCACAGTACATAGTGTCCCACAGAGTTGTACACGACTGAAGCGACTTAGCATGCAAGCAAGTTTCATCATATTGAATTACCAAAATCCCTCCAAAAGTAATGCCAATTGGGTTTGCAGCTTTCTATTTGACCCTATCTGGTTCAAAAAGCAGGCGTGGTCTTGGAAAATATGTAACTTCATCCTTTTGAGCATTAGAGTCTAGTTGTGCTAAGAGATGATAACCTTTTTCACCTCTGAGACTCTTTTGAGACATCAATATTGAATTTCCATTATTCCATAACTCATTTAGTCATTCTTTTTTTTTTATTTAGTCATTCTTTTAACCTCAACTACTATTGCTCCTTCGCTCAATTTTTCATTGATTTTCACACCAACTTTTCTATCTTTGAAAGAAATGATATGTTTAGCCATTATGTTGGTCCAGAGCATAGGTTCTCATCCATGTAAGACAAGGTAACATAAATACAGAACTAATGGGCTTTCTGGATCATTAGGCAATACAGATGCATTTACTGTCAAGCCCAGTTTTGCCAGGTGTATGTAAGGTACAGCCTGTAAGGTGAGTGCAGAGAAAAAGAGAGCGAACCAGGCAGTCAGGCAAGAAAAGGGAAATGTATTAGAGGGAAAAGAGAGGGTGACTGGCCCTTGAGGAGAACCAGCGTCCTCTCTTTCTGTCAGGGTCTTTCTTATATCCCATCAATGAAAAATTATTTGAAGGGAAGGTCACGTAGCTGGAGGTCTGGAATCTGGTGGTCTTTCAGCTTTGAGAAAATAGGCACCAGTGAGCTAACAGGATGCCATTTGGGCAATTTGGTCAGTCTCAAGGATCACTGTGATTTATTCTTTGTTTGCGAGGTCGACATAATGAACCATCTTATCAGTGAGACCCCATGTGGACCCTATCATTCCCACTTTTTTGATTTAGGATAAGGGCTGAAGGTCAATCTTCTATAACTGCTTCATGCAGGACAGGGGTGTCATGAGGGTGAGATAAGAAAAGGCTGGAATGTGGGTCAAGGGGATTTGTGTGGGGTCGAAGTTTTTGATAATCTGAGTGAGTTAGAAGTAGCTCATGGACAGTTCAGTTGGTGAAGGCTTGTAAGCGATCCTGAAGAAATTTTGAAAAAAGATGCATTAAACATGGGCCGAAAGTTAGAATAAGGGTAAGAAGGAGAGGGCCTAGAAAAGGAAAGACCCAGGGCATCCAATTTCAATTGCTTAACCAGTTTTCCCATGAATTACTGGGGTGTTGACATGTTATCAAGGCCCTGTTTGTCAGATTTCTTTCCTTTACAATGCCTGATTTATTGGCACAGAAATGGTAGGTTTCCTTCAAAAATAGGCATAGGCCTCCTTTTTCTGCTGTGAGGAGGTCTAATCCTCTTCTGTTTTGGAGGACCATGGCTGCCAGGAAATCTAGCTGGTTTTGGATAGTGATAAGACTGGTAGCTTTTTCATACTGTTCATGAAGTTCTCAAGGCAAGAATACTCAAGTGGTTTGCCATTCCCTTCTCCACAATTTCACTCATCTCACACACTAGTAAAGTAATGCTCAAAATTCTCCAAGCCAGGCTTCAGCAATATGTGAACCGTGAACTTCCAGATGTTCAAGCTGGTTTTAGAAAAGGCAGAGGAACCAGAGATCAAATTGCCAAAATCCGCTGGATCATTGAAAAAGCAAGAGAGTTACAGAAAAACATCTTTTTCTGCTTTATTGACTATGCCAAAACCTTTGACTGTGTGGATCACAATAAACTGTGGAAAATTCTGAAAGAGATGGGAATACCAAACCACCTGATCTGTTTCTTGAGAAACTTGTATGCAGGTCAGGAAGTAACAGTTAGAATTGGACATGGAACAACAGACTGGTTCCAAATAGGAAGAGGAGTACATCAAGGCTGTATATTGTCACCCTGCTTATTTAACTTATATTCAGAGTACATCATGAGAAACACTGGGCTAGTTGAAGCACAAGCTGGAATCAAGATTGCCTGGAGGAATATCAGTAACTTCAGATATGCAGATGACACCACCCTTATGGCAGAAAGTGAAGAAGAACTGAAGAGTCACTTGATGAAAGTAAAAGAGGAGAGTGAAAAAGTTGGCTTAAAACTTAACATTCAGAAAACTAAGATCATGACATCTGGTCCCATCACTTCATGGCAAATAGATGGAGAAACAGTGGAAACAGTTGCAGACTTTGTTTTTTGGAGCTCCAAAATCACTGCAGATGGTGACTTCAACCATGAAATTAAAAGACACTTGCTCCTTGGAAGCAAAGTTATGACCAACCTAGACAGCATATTAAAAAGCAGAGACATTACTTTGTCAAAAAAGGTCCATCTAGTCAAGGCTATAATTTTTCCAGTAGTCATGTTATGGATGTGAGAGTTGGGCTATAAAGAAAGCTGAGCACAGAAGAATTGATGCTTTTGACCTGTGGTGTTGGAGAAGACTCTTGAGAGTCCCTTGGACTGCAAGGAGATCCAACCAGTCCATCCTGAAGGAAATCAGTCCTGAATATTCATTGGAAGGACTGATGCTGAAGTTGAAATTCCAATACTTTGGCCACCTGATTCGAAGAACTGACTCATTGGAAAAGACCCTGATGCTGGGAAAGATTGACAGCAGGAGGAGAAGGGGATGACAGAGGATGAGATGGTTGGATGACATCACTGACTCAATGGATATAAGTTTGAGTAAACTCTGGGAGTTGCTGATGGACAGGGAGGCCTGGCGTGCTGCAGTCCATAGGGTCACAAAAAGGTGGACACAACTGAGTGGCTGAACTGAACTGAAGGTTGGTAGCTATTTCTTCTAGGCTCTCAGTGAGGTCTTTAGAAAGGCTTTGATAGTAATTTAAAGAGGTTGTGAGTCCTGTGGTCCCTGTCCCAATCCCAGCAGCTATTCTTAAACTGATTAATAGAGGAATGAATTGAATTGCCCATCTGGGTTGGTTATGAGTTAGTAGGATAAAAGGGTCTGATTGTTAGGAGCAATAAAAGTATCTGGGGCCAGATATACCAGGGTGCATGTTCCTGTCCAGTAAGTGGAAGACTTAAATTGGTAGTGGTTCCACATAAGAAAAATATTCCAGGAGTAAGAAGACAACAGCTTAAATCAATAGCAAATACCAGTCTTTCTGGGAACTTGTTAGTAGTCTCTGAAACTGACAGTGAACTCACCAATGTAGCCCCTACAAGAGGAGTATTTACCCCATGTGCAGAAGGAAGTCTACCTGAGAAAGTAAGAGAATGCCCTGCAGTTCCTGAGACATGATAGATCAGCCTGAAGGGAAGGAGATATGTGAAATGTGATTACAGAGGTGTGGCGGTATAGTTCCTAGTTGGGGGTAAGAATTGTTTATAGAGTTTTGTCTGGAAAAACAGAAATGAGCCTGTTGTTGTAGACAAATGTCAGAAGTGGTGGGTCCTCCTATAGCTGGTCCTTTATGAGTAGAAGTGAGATCTGTAAGGAAGTAGGTCAGTATCTTGTCAGGGTTGTGAACTTGATCAATTGAATATAAATAACATATGTATGATAAAAACAGAGATTCTCCTCTACATGTGTGATAAAGAGGAGTGTTTTTGTGAGTCCATTTATCTGTGGAAATGGGGAGTGCCGATCTTCTGGGCGAGGAAATGGATAAGCAAATCTAGCAATCACTGGCCAGGGTTGAGTTTGAGGTACTGAGTAAATGATGTGTCAGGTTTAGAGTTCTGAATAGGTAGGCAAGGTTTGGGGCAGGGTGAGTTATAAAAAAGGTATTAATGTGAAGTTTGGACTGCAAGAGAAGCGGGAGTAAGAGTAAAATAATGATGTAATGTCTCATGACTAAGGGGAGAAAGTGATAAAAATAAGAATCCAGGTGTAGAAATCAATTTGGGTTGATGTGAACTCTGAAATCTCCCTGTAGCCAAAGATCGGTTGTAAAGTCAAGGAGTAAGGGGAGATCAGTAACATTGGTGTTTCCAGGAAAGGTAATGGCTTGTGTTACTATGTGAAGGAAAGTGGATAATGAATTCATCTAGGTTGATCACAGTAAGAGAAGGGCCACGCCCCCCCCCCCAAAAAAAAAAACCAAGAACTATGGAGTAGATAAAACAGAGAGAAAGCTTTTGAATGATAGTCCACTCAGCGGGAGACACAGAGTAAAGTCCTATTGTGAATAGGGTAAGTAAGGGAAATCCCATTCCAATTAGTAACCAATACATCTGTTTTTGTTTTACTTATCAATATTTGCTTTTGGCTGTTCTGTTTCTTCTGGAATTCGATCCAGTCAAAGCCTGGTGGGTCCCAGAACAGTGCTGGTGTAGCTAGGAGCGTCTGAGCAGGGAATGTTTCTTGGCAGAGATGGAGAGTTTTCTGGGGCCTGCTTTAATCTAGAGAGATGAAACCAAGAGGAATGACCTGCTAGGTTAACAGCTGTTGGTGTGGTTAAAACAACCATAGATGGACCAGTCCATCGAGGTTGCAGATCCTTATGGTGTAAGGTTTTAAGCAGGACTCTGGGTTATGAGTGTTAAGTCAGCTGAATTCCTTTGATGAGGCTTTGGGAGAGAGCAATCTGCATGTTCTCTCATGAGGTGTCTAATGAGGTTAAGCGTGGGAAGATAATCTCCCAGCAAGGGGCTAGCAGTAGAGAACTGACCTAAAAGAAAAGGGCATCCACACATGAGCTCAAAAGGACTGAGGAAAGATGGGGCCGGTGGAGTAGCCCTAATGTGAGCCAAAGCCATGGGAAGGAGTTCAGGCCATGGCCTTTGTAGTTCTAGAGAGAGTTTGGTTAGGTGCGTTTTGAGAATATAATTTGCCTTTTCTACTTTTCCCAAGGATTGGGGTCCATAAGGAATATGTAATTTCCAGGTTATGCCAAGGGATTGGGCTACCTGTTGAGTGATTTTGTGAGAGAAAAGCTAGCCCATTATTGGATTGGAGAGAGAGTAGGAGGCCAAAGCGAGGGATGATTTCTCGTATGAGAAACTGTGTTACCTCTGAGGCAGTTTCTGATCTCATAGGAAAAGCCTCAATCCACCCTGAAAAACTGTCTACTATAGTGAACATGAGTTTTATTTTTCATGTTGGAGGCATGTGAGTGAAGTCAATTTGCCAGTCCCCTCCTGGGATATGTCCTGGAACCTGATGTGTTGGGAATGAGGGAATAGGCTTTAGGGGATCCCTGCAGAGAAACTGAGGAACAGATAATGCAAGAGTGAGTGATTTGTTCTAGGAGTGAAGGAAGGTTAGGATAAGTGATAAGAGGTCTTAAGAGATGATAAAAAGATTTAGTGCCTAGTGTAGGGCCTGATGAATGCCTGTAAGAATCTATGTGGCCTGAGATTGGGGAAGGACATAGCGGCCCTGTTTTTGTAACCAGCCACCTTGTGGTTGTGCTTCTTCTTGTATTGTATTTTTCTTCAGGGAGGTAAAGGGGCTTTATGTTGGGGATTACTATAAGATGTTGAGCTGGTGATCAGAGTGAACCTTGTTTTGCTTCTCTGTCTGTAATATCAATGCCCCAGACAGGGGCATTGAAATGGGGTCTGAAGCTACCTGGTGACATCGGTGATGTATGATGCCTACTTCAATTGGCATGTTAGCTGCTTTTAAGATTCATATCAATGTATGACAAAACCCACTGGAAAAAAAAAAGTTGGAGTATAAGTGGGGTGTTAGTTATGAGAGAGCTTTTAGTAGACAGAAGCCCTCATTCCTTCCAGATGGCAGCATGTGAGTGTATGATGTGGAAAGTATATTTAGAATCAGTGTATATGTTTGCCCTCTTGTTAGCTGCGAGGGTAAGGGCTCTAGTTAGTGCAATAAGTTCTGCCTTTTGGGAAGAGGTTCCTAAGGGGAGAGGTTGGGATTCAATAATTTCTGTGTCAGAGACAATTGCATATACAATTACTTTTTTTTTTTCCTTCTGATGTCATAGAGGAGCTGCAATCAATATACCAAGTAAAGTCAGGGTTATTTAAAGGAGTTGAGGAAATGTGGGAGAAATGGGACATCAGGTCTTCTAAAGCCGCTTTGCAAGCATGAACGGAGGGCTCAAAAGAATTAGGGATAAGTATGGCAGGGTTGAAAGTAGGACAGCATTCAAAGGAAAACTCGGGAGATTCAAGAAGGGTGACATGAATTAGGCGAATGTGTGAAGGAGATAGAAGGGTCATGGATTTATGAGAAAGTCCTTAAAGTCATGTGGTGAACAAATGACAGTGGGTGGTCCAAAAGTAAGTTTTTTACTTTCCTGAGCGAGGAGTGCAGCTACTGCCAGAGCATGTAGGCAGGCTGGCCATCCTTGTTGAATTGTGGTATCTAATTGCTTTGATAGATAAGCAACAGGTGTAAAGGAGGGGCCCTGATTTTGTCCCAAAACTTCTAGCGCAATTTTGTGTCTCTTGGTAACACAGAGTATAAAGGGGAGAGAAAGGTCAGGGAATGTTAGAGATGGGGCTGAGAGAATGGCTTGCTTAAAGGTGTTAAAGGCTTAAAAGATATTTGATTTTTCTCTAGGAGTTCTGAAAGATCTCCTCGGGTAGCTTGATATAGGGGTTGTGCCAAGAGGATGAAATTAGGAACCCAGAGGTGTAGATATCCATCTAACCCCAAGAAGGACTGGATCTCTGTTTTAGATGTAGGGAGTGGTAAAGTGGATATAAGGGACTTGCTATCAGTAGTAATATATCTTTTTGTTGGTGTTAAAAGGACTCCAAGATAGGTGACTCTAGGAGGAGAGAGCTGAACCTTGGTAGGAGATACTCAAGAGCCTCAATCAGCTAGAAAATTGAGGAGTTGTATAATGTGTTGTTAAGAGTGTGTAAGCGAAGGACTACAGAGGAGGAGATCATCCACATATTGGAGGACTACTTGGAGGAAGGTCAAGAGAGGTTAGGTCTGATGCTAGAGCTTGGCCAAAGAAATGAGGACTATCACAAAAGCCTTGTGGGAGGACTGGCCATGTCACTGTTGGGAGTGATGATTGTCTGGATCAGCCCAGGTAAAGGCAAAGAGGTCTTGAGACTCTGGGTGTAAAGGGATAGTAAAGAAGGCATCTTTGAGGTCTAGAACAGTGAAGTGGGTAGTGGAAGAGGGAATGAGAGCAAGAAGAGCATAGGGATTTGGAACTATTGAGTGTATGGGGATAACAGCTGCAATGATAAGTCTCAGGTCCTGGACCAAGCGATAGAAACCATTTGGCTTTTTGACAGGTATGATAAGGGTGTTATAGGGAGAGTAAGTTGGGCGCAAGAGGCCCTGACGTAGGAGTTTAATGACGATAGACTTTATCCCTTGTTGATGTTTTTGGAAGATAGGGCATTGTTTGGGTTGATTGGGGAATTTAGAGGGGTCTTTGAGGCAGATATGAATTGGAGCATGATGAGAGGCAACAGATGGGTTGAGAGGCAAACTATGGTGTTTACGGATGAGGAGGGCAATGGGGCAGCGGAAGAGGAAGTGAGGTTGAGGAGCAGTAGCCAGGCTAGATGAGAGGGTGGGCTTGGATAGTGATAGAGGCTTTGAATTTTGAGAGAAGATCTCTCCCAAGAATAGGAGTGGGGCATTTTGAGAGTATGAGAAAATAATGGGAAAATGGGGTATCTTGAAGTGTGCAAGGTAGAGGCTCAGTTATTCGTGGCAGATATTAATCTGTCAACCCCCATAACAGAGACCTGAAAGACCTTGGTTTTACTGGAGTAGGCAGGCATAGCAGAGTAAGTAGCCCCTGTGTCAATGAGAAAGGAGATTGGCTTACTGTAAGAGTTACCTTGGTCTCCGTACAGGTGATGAGAGTCGGGGCCTGGGGCCCTGGGCACCTTCAGTCTTCAGCAGCAAGTCTGAGGAGGCTGGGCAGAGCTGGGTCAGAGGACTCCTGCTCAGGACCAGGAGGGGATGTCCAGATCCCTGGAGGGAGATTTGGGCAGTTGATCTTTCAAAGTCCCTTTATGCCACAGCTGGGACATGGACCTGGAGGGGGGCCTTGGCTTTAGGCATGAGTGGGCCCAGTGGCCTTCTTTGCCATCCTTGAAGCAGGGCCAGGTGACCTCCTTTCTTTGTTGGTTGATGGAGGCTTGGAGCCATGTAGGGCAGTGGCTAAACGGTGGTATTTGGCCTGATCTTGTTTGGCCTTCTCTAGCTTTGTCTGTTCTTCCCAGTTATTGAAAATCTTAAAGGCTAAATTTACAAGGTCTTGTTGAGGGGTTTGAGGGCTTTCTTCTGCCTTTTTTGTTTCTTTTGGATATCTGGGGACGACTAGGAGATAAAATGGGTGTTAAGGACAACGGTGCCCTCTGCTGAAGTGGGGTCTAATTTTATATATTTTTGTAGCACTTCTGTTAACCTGACTAGACATTGTGCTGGGTTTTCATCTAGTCTTTGAGTTATTTTCCAGAGCTTATCAATCTACCTTTTGAAGGCCCACAATGAGGCAAACAATCATATGATTATGGGCTGCTCATCCAGGTCTCCCTGCCTGATAATCCCAGTTGGGATCATCTCAGGGGACAGCTGTTGCCCCTACGGGCTTAGTGTCATCTGTCCTGTGTATCTCATCAGCATGCACCTGAGAGTTTTGCCATACTCGTTCCTTCTCTTCTGAGAGAAGAGTGGAGGAAAGTATGGTGTAAATATCATGCCAGGTTAAGTCATAAGACTGGGTAAGATACTTGAATTCTTTTAGATAATTATCAGGGTCTGAGGAGAAGAAGCCAAGACGCTTTTCAATCTGAAATAGATAAGTGAGGGAGAGTGGGACAGGAATCCAAACAATGCCTTCTGCTCCAGCTGCTTCCCCTAAAGGGAGGAGTGGAGCAGGGGAAGTGGGGACCTGCGGTGACGTTTCCTGCTTTAAATTTGTTTGGGACCAGGTATGGGGAGGGGAATTTTGAGCATTACCTTACTAGCGTGTGAGATGAGTGCAATTGTGTGGTAGTTTAAGCATTCTTTAGGATTGCCTCTCTTAGGGATTGGAATGAAAATGGAACTTTTCCAGTCCTGTGGCCACTGCTGAGTTTTCCAAATTTGCTGGCATATTGAGTGCAGCACTTTCACTGCATCATCTTTCAGGATTTGAAATAGCTCAACTGGAATTCCATCACCTCCACTAGCTTTGTTCATAGTGATGCTTTCTAAGGCCCACTTGAATTCACATTCCAGGATGTATGGCTCTAGGTGAGTGATCATACCATTGTGATTATCTGGGTCGTGAAGATCTTTTTTGTACAGTTCTTCTGTGTATTCTTGCCACCTGATCTTAATATCTTCTGCTTCTGTGAGGTCCATACCATTTCTGTCCTTTATTGAGCCCATTTTTGCATGAAATGTTCCCTTGGTATCTCTAATTTTCTTGAAGCGATCTCTAGTCTTTCCCATTCTGTTGTTTTCCTCTATTTCTTTGCATTGATTGCTGAGGAAGGCTTTCTTATCTCTCCTGGCTATTCTTTGGAACTCTGCATTCAAATGGGAATATCTTTCCTTTTTTTCTTTGCTTTTCACTTCTCTTTGTTTCATGGCTATTTGTAAGGCCTCCTCAGACAACCATTTTGCCTTTTTGCATTTCTTTTCCATGGGGATGGTCTTGATCCCTGTCTCCTGTACAATGTCACAAACCTCCGTCCATAATTCATCAGGCTCTCTCATGAACCAAGAACTTCCAGATGTTCAAGCTGGTTTTAGAAAAGGCAGAGGAACCAGAGATCAATTTGTCAATATCCGCTGGATCATCAAAAAAGCAAGAGAGCTCCAGAAAAACATCTATTTCTGCCTTATTGACTATGCCAAAGCCTTCGACTGTGTGGGTCACAATAAACTGTAAAAAATTCTGAAGGGGATGGGAATACCAGACCACCTGACCTGCCTGTTGAGAAACCTGTATGCAGGTCAGGAAGCAACAGTTAGAACTTGGCGTGGAACAACAGACTGGTTACCAATAGGAAAAGGAGTGCATCAAGGCTGTAGAGTGTCACCCTGCTTTTTTAACTTATATGCAGAGTACATCATGAGAAATGCTGGGCTGGAAGAAGCACAAGCTGGAATCAAGATTGCCAGGAGAAATATCAATAACCTCAGATATGCAGATGACACCACCCTTATGGCAGAAGGTGAAGAGGAACTAAAAAGCCTCCTGATGAAAGTGAAAGAGGAGAGTGAAAAAGTTGGCTTAAAGCTTAACATTCAGAAAACTAAGATCATGGCATCTGGTCCCATCACCTCATGGGAAATATATGGGGAGACAATGGAAACAGTATCAGACTTTATTTTAGGGGGGCTCCAAAATCACTGCAGATGGTAACTGCAGCCATGAAATTAAAAGACACTTACTCCTTGGAAGGAAAGTTATGACCAACCTAGACAGCATATTAAAAAGCAGAGACATTACTTTGCCAACAAAGGTCCATCTGGTCAAGGCTATGGTTTTTCCAGTGGTCATGTATGGATGTGAGAGTTGGACTGTGAAGAAAGCTGAGCACCAAAAAATTGATGCTTTTGAACTATGGTGTTGGAGAAGACTCTTGAGAGTCCCTTGGACTGCAAGGAGATCCAACCAGTCCATCCTAAAGATCAATCCTGGGTGTTCATTGGAAGGACTGATGCTGAAGCTGAAACTCCAATACTTTGGCCACCTCATGTGAAGAGTTGACTCATTGGAAAAGACCCTGATGCTGGGAGGGATTGGGGGCAGGAGGAGAAGGGGGGGGGCACGACAGAGCATGAGATGGCTGGATGGCATCACCGACTCGACGGACATGAGCTTGAGTAAACTCCAGGAGTTGATGATGGACAGGGAGGCCTGGCGTGCTGTGATTCATGGGGTTGCAAAGAGTCGGACACGACTGAGCGACTGAGCGACTGAACTGAACTGAAGGGGAGGGGATCTAGGGAGGTTGGGATAAAGCCTTGGGACCCTCAGGGTATAGGGTGGAGCTGAGGCCTCAGAGCTTATCTCAGGCACCGGCTGGGGAGGGGAGTTGGCAGCTTCGGAGTCAGCCTGTACTTGAGTAGTAGTGAGGGAGGAGGGTATGTAAGGTGGAGGTTGTGGAACTGTATCTGGAGTGGCTGCAAGGGGTTTGGGAGTGATAGGGGGTGGGCTGCAGTAGGAAGGTTTGAAGGAACAAGAAGAAAATTCTGAACAGGGATCAGGAGACATTATATTAGGATGTTGTGGCGCAGAGTGGGCTAAGAGTATTTGAGAAGTAGAACAGGATTCACAGAGAGAGGGTCTAGAGCAGAGAGCAAAGAAAACCTGAATTTAAGGGATTTTTAACCACTTGCCATTCGACGGCAGAAGATATCGAAGTCCTGTAGCGTATTATAATCTAGAGTTCTGTTTTCAGGCCAGTGGGAGCTGTTATCAAGTCTGTATTGTGGCCAGTGTTAGAATAGTAAATAAGTCTTTTTGGTCTTATTTCCCCTTGGAAGCCCACAGCTTTTAGGTTTCGGAGAAGGCATCCTAGAGGAGTAGATTTTGAGGGCTGGGATTGAGAATTTCACATTGTAGCTAATAGGGAAGTTAGACGAGGGCGAGAAAATGCAAGGAGAAAGGTCCGAGAGAAAAGGCGTCCCCATTCTCAGGACTTTCTCAGAGAGTAATAATAGTCTGCTTTGAAATGGGCGTCCCCTATTTCAAAGTCAGAAGGGGCACAAGGCTGAGGGCCCCGAGGGCCATGAGGATCCTCCTGCCTAGTGCTAGGACTTGGAAACGAGATGAGAGAAAGAGGATCCAAGAAAATGGGATTTCACTCACCCTTGTAACTGATGGATGAAATGTGGGCTGGTGTGTGGCTGTCAGTCCAGCAAGGCAAGTTGAGAGTCCCATCTCGGAGCTCATCTTAGTTTCTCGTCAAGGTCCAAGGGAGGGGACCACCGGAGGTGGGCTTGTGAGAGGAGCCCACCCACTTGCAGTGGATCTTCCCTCCCAGGTTTCAGCACCAAAATGTAAGGCGAGTGCAGAGAAAAGGAGAGCAAGCCAGGCAGTTAGGCAAGAAAAGGGAAATGTATTAGAGGGAAAAGAGAGGGTGACTGGCTCTTAAGGAGAACCAGCGTCCTCCCTTTCTGTCAGGGTCTTTCTTGTACCCGACCGATGAAAAATTCTCTGAAGGGAAGGTCACATAGCTGGAGGTCTGGAATCTGGTGGTCTTTCAGCTTTGAGAAGATAGGCACCAGTGAGCTAACAGGATGCCATTTGGGCAATTTGGTCAGTCTCAAGGATCACTGTGATTTATTCCTTGTTTGCGAGGTCGACATAATGAACCATCTTATCAATGAGACCCCATGTGGACCCTATCACAGTCCATCTCATCAGACACTTAGGAGTACTGGCTTAAAGATATAAATAAAGGCTTAAAAACATAGTTACAGTTTCTTGCTTAGGGATCATCTCTGCATCTGGCATCTGCAGCCCTAGTTACAGGATCACTGAATCAGATGGGAAAAAAGAAAGTTGCAATAATTGGGGGAAGCATTGTATAGTTGTTCCAGCACCCTCCTCTATATCACTTTCCTGCAAATTCCCCAAGAAAAACATAAGAATCTATCAAATGAGGATCATATCTTGCCCTTTCTCCCATTGAATATCAGCTCACATGCATGAAGTTGTGTAAAACTGAGCTATCATGCCTTTTGTTGTTGTTATTGTTTAGTCACTAAGTCGTGTCCAACTCTTTGCAACCTCATGGACTGTAGCCCTCCAGGTTCCTCTGTCCATGGGATTCTCCAGACAAGAATACTGGAGTGGGTTGCCATTTCCTTCTCCAGGGTATCTTCCCAACCCAGGCATCAAACCTGCAACTCCTGCATTGGCAGTTGGATTCTTTACCACTGAGCCACCAAGGAAGCCCTTTCATGCCTTTACATCCACTCATTTTAGACAACTACTGTTTTAATTAACTGTTCCAATTTTCTATCAAATCACTATTCTGAGGATGATATGCTGTATGATATGACCACTTGATATAATGTCTGTTTAATCATTGTTGAAACCAATCAACTATAAAATGACTCTTGGCTGAAGAAACGTAACTTGATGGTCTTAATTGGTATAATATCTTCTGTTTCAATCCTTTATAGAGTTTTGAGAGTTTATATCTACCATCTGTCAGGACCTATTTAAGACTATCTTAAGGCTACCAGTGGGCTTCCCAGGTGGCACTAGTGGTAAAAAAAAAAAGTCCACCTGCCAATGCAGGAAACGCAAGAGATGAGGATTTGATCCCTGGGTTGGGAAGATCCTCAAGAGTGGGAAATGGCAGCCCTTTCTTGCCTAGAAAATTCCATGGACAGAGGATAGCCTGCCAGGCTACACCATGGAGTTGCAAAGAGTCAGACAAGACTGAGCAACTGAGCACAAGGCTACCAGTAGTAGTCTGATGTACTGTAGATGCCAGCTATGTGGGGCCTTTCCCCCCACAGGGGATCTGCTCCATTTTCCTCTGTAGATTTCCCCTCTCTGTCTGGAAGATGGGATAGTTCTTGCTGGCATTTTGTACCTCAGAATATACGAGTAGGTTGTATTAAGGATCCGCCATCTCTGCATCACTGCAGCTACCCTATCTACTCATTTTATGGACCCAAGTGGCTGCCTCAAACATGGGCATCAGAATGTGCTTTTGCTGATTCCAATCACCTTATGATTTTTTTAAAAAACTTAATTTATTTATTTTAATCAGAGGCTAATTACAATATTGTAGTGGTTTTTTGCCATACCTCGACATGAATCAGCCACGGGTATACATGTGTCACCCCCCCATCCTGAACCCCCCTCCAATCTCCCTCCCCACCCCATTCCTATGCATTCTCCCAGAGTACTGGCTTTGAATGCCCTGCTTCATGCATTAAACTTGCACTCATCATCTATTTTACATATGGTAATATACATGTTGCAATCCTATACTCTCAGATCATCCCACCCTTCAAAAGTCTGTTATTTACATCTGTGTCTCTTTTGCTCTTTTACATATAGGGTCATTGTTATCATCTTTCTAAATTCCATATATGTGTGTTAATATACTGTATTGGTGTTTCTCTTTCTGACTTACTTCACTCTGTATAATAGGCTCCAGTTTCATCCACCTCATTAAAATAACTCAAATGTGTTCTTTTTTATAGCTGAGTAATATTCCATTGTGTAAATGTACCACAACTTCCTTATCCATTCATCTGCTGATGGACATCTAGGTTGCTTCCATGCCCTAGCTATTGTAAACAGTGCTGCAATGAACATTGGGGTACATGTGTCTCTTTCAATTCTGGTTTCCTTGGTGTGTATGCCCAGCAGTGGGATTGCTGGGTCATATGGCAGTTCTAGTTCCAGTTTTTTAAGGAATCTCCACACTCCCTGGTGACTCAGAGGTTAAAGCATCTGCCTGCATCTGCCTGCAATGCAGGAGACCTGGGTTTGATCCCTGGGTCAGGAAGATCCCCTGGAGAAGGAAATGGCAACCCACTCCAGTATTTTTGCCTGGAGAATCCCATGGACAGAGGAGCCTGGAGGGCTATAGTCCACGGGGTCGCAAAGTCGGACACGACTGAGCGACTTCACTTTCACTTTCCACACTCTTCTCCATAGCGGCTGTACTAGTTTGCATTCCCACCAACAGTATAAGAGGGTTCCCTTTTCTCCACACCCTCTCCAGCATTTATTATTTGTAGACATTTTGATGACAGCCATTCTGACTGGGGTGAGAGTCACCTTATGATTTGAGAAGGAAATTCTTCAATGTGCCTCTTAAATTCCTATAATAATTTCCATATGGCTGTGACATATTGGGATTTCCAGGTGGCTCAGTGCTAAAGAATCTGCCTGCCAATTCAGGAGACATGGGTTCCACCCCTGGGTTGGGAAGATTCCCTGGAGAAGGAAATGACAATTCACTTCAGTATTCTTGCCTGGAAAACTCTATGGACAGAGGGGTCTGGCGGGTACAGTCCGTGGGGTCGCAAAGAATCAGACATGACTGAGTGACTGAGCACCCCCACATGAGACGCATACAGGAATCATTTGAGTCCAATTGTTCATTACCCATCTTCCTGACCATATAGCCAAGCCATTGGCCACCTCCCTATTCCATCTATCCCACCACTGTGTCAGAATAAACCCAAACTTTTGCAATTTTATTGCTATTCAATTCTTCCATCACAGCAAAGAAAAGAGCATGGATTCTGCCCATTGTGCTGATTTATTTTTATCTTCTTAAATCAGAGCTTTTCCATTAGTATATTATACAGCAGCAGCCTTCTGAAGATGCTCCCCATCCACCTTGTAAACGACAACCATAAACCAAGCAGCTATGTGTTGATTAATTGAGAGCTATGCATAGGGTACCACCCATGAGATAATAGGATAAGTGCTAATTAGTAAATCAATAATTGTCTCTCAAACAGTGTGTAGTATGTTTCCATGTCTTGAAACTTTCTGGTCTAAATTTCCAGTAGTCACTGCTGGGCAGCTCTAATGGGCTTTGCCATAAGCTTAAATCTGCATAAGTGCAAGTTGCAGATATTTCTAAAATCATATCTGAGAGTCTATCATAAGGGCTCAAAATCACTGATTCAGCTTTTTATGCATTTCAGATATAGCCTGGTGTTTTTTAGGTCTCCATTCAAGCATGATCTTCTTACAGATGGCTTTATGGATTAGAGCTAGCAGTATTCACAGAGGTGGAACATTCAAAATTCAAAAGACCCAACCAGATGCTGGATTTCTTTCTTATTTCCAGAGAAAGGCAATGAGAGCATTTTACTTTAAGTTAGCTATGGAATGTCTCAGTGACTCCTATAAACCCATATATCTTTGTTCAAAATAGAGTAGCACCTGTCAAAGGACACTATGAAGTCACTTTCAGACATCCAAGGACTGGAAAATTACTGAAGACTTGAAGTTACAGATTCTTGGAAAAAACACATCCTAGACCATCCCCAAGAAAAAGAAATGCAAAAAAGTAAAATGGCTGTCTGAGGAGGCCTTACAAATAGCTGTGAAAAGATGGGAAGTGAAAAGCAAAGGAGAAAAGGAAGGATATACCCATTTGAGTGCAGAGTTCCAATGAATAGCAAGGAGAGATAAGAAAGCCTTCCTCAGCAATCAATGCAATGAAATAGAGGAAAACAGTAGAATGGGAAAGACTAGAGATCTCTTCAAGAAAATTAGAGATACCAAGAGAACACTTCATGCAAAGATGGGCTCAATAAAGGACAGAAATGGTATGGACCTAACAGAAACAGAAGATATTAAGAAGAGGTGGCAAGAATACACTGTACAAAAAAGATCTTCATGACCTAGATAATCACTATGGTGTGATCACTCACACTCAGCTAAAGCCAGACATCCTGGAATGTGAAGTCAAGTGAGCTAGTCAACAAAGCTAGTGGAGGTGATGGAATTCCGGTTGAGCTATTTCAAATCCTAAAAGGTGATGCTGTGAAAATGCTGCACTCAATATGTCACCAAATTTGGAAAACTCAGCAGTGGCCACAGCACTGGAAAAGGTCCGTTTTCATTCCAATCCCAAAGAAAGGCAATGCCAAAGAATACCCAAACTACCACACAGTTGCACTCATCTCACACGTTAGTAAAGTAATGCTCAAAATTCTCCAAGCCAGGCTTCAGCAATACATGAACCTTGAACTTCCAGACGTTCAAGCTGGTTTTCAAAAAGGCAGAGGAGCCAGCGGTCAAATTGCCAACATCTGCTGGATCATCAAAAAAGCAAGAGAGTTCCAGAAAAACATCTATTTCTGCTCTATTGACTATGCCATAGGCTTTGACTGTGTGGATCACCATAAACTGTGGAAAATTCTGAAAGAGATGGGAATAACAGACCACCTGACCTGCCTCTTGTGAAACCTGTATGCAGGTCAGGAAGCAACAGTTAGAACTGGACGTAGAACAACAGACTGGTTCCCAATAGGAAAAGGAGTGCATCAAGGCTGTAGAGTGTCACCCTGCTTTTTTAACTTATATGCAGAGTACATCATGAGAAACGCTGGGCTGGAGGAAGCACAAGCCGGAATCAAGATTGCTGGGAGAAATATCAATAACCTCAGATATGCAGATGACACCACCCTTATGGCAGAAAGTGAAGCACTAAAGAGCCTCTCGATGAAAATAGAGTTGATGATGGACAGGAAGGCCTGCCGTGCTGCGGTTCATGGGTTTGCAAAGAGTCGGACACGACTGAGCGACTGAACTGATAGAAGCATCGCCAGCCCAGATACAGCTGTGGACTACTCCCTCTTTCCTGCACCTTGCCCCTTAAAGTCAATAAAAGACTCAAACCTCCACCCTTCAGTGTCAACACCAGTCTATGTGTCTGACCCCTTTCCTCACTTGGTAAATGAATGAAAACTTTCTTTTCTTCCCTTTTTAAAACTTCTGTGGATTCTTTCCCAAACCACATCAGTTCTCTTAACAGCTCTTGCACATGTTATTCATATGAAATTCATCATTAGGAATATCATTAGGATATTTGCTGGATTTTTCAACTAGTCTTTGTTAGTCATGTGTGTCAGCATTGCATTTGAGTGAGTTGTATCTTGCTCTTCAATTTCTGATATTAACATGACATCCTCAATGCGTTGTGTCATTGCCATTGTACTCTATACCTGCATAAAATCCAAAAATCAGATAATAAAATTGTGACACTAAGCCAGTGATTTCAAATAATCATGTGGCAATACAATAAATTGTAAAGTGAGACCATTTTCACATAAAGAAAAATTGTAATTGACTCATCTCCATGATTAGCATCAAGAAAAAAAATATTTTCAAAATCAGTCACTGAGTAATCACCTTTTTAACTTGCATTTTCCACTTTTCTGGACTGATGATGCTAAATGAGATACGTTATTCAAACCTTAATAGTTCTATATTTGTCTCCAGGTGCCATCTGTCTGTTCATTAGCTATACAGGGCTATTTAGAGAGAATTTGTTGGTTGTAGTACTTCAGATTCTAACATGTAACTAATTAAAGTGGTAGTCTACTCTTTTCCACCAAATATTCTACACCATTTCAAAGTAACAACCTGGGTGGACTTAGGAAATTCTGTAGGATAGCATTTAACACATCCAATCAATACTGGCCAAAGGGTGAATTTACATTCCTTCTATTTTCCCATACAAGAAGATAACATGTTCCCCAGCAGACATACATCCTCAATCATACAGGCAGGAAAAGTAAACACAGCCACTTCACCTAAAGGCCATTCAAACATTTAGTTTTCATTCAAATATTGACCTTAATTCTATCAATCATTGTATCCTCATATCCTCCCATTATAATACTCTGAACCTCATCAATGTTACTTTATTCATCCCATTCCTTGTATGTGCTCAGTTGTGTCCAACTCTTTGTGGCCTCATGGACTGTAGCCCACCTGGTTCCTCTGTCCATGGAATTTCCTAGGCAAGAATACTGGAGTGGAGTGCCATTTCCTACTCCAGGGAATCTTCCCAACCCAGGGATCAAACCCGCATTTCTTGTATCTCTTGCATTGGCAGGTGGACACTTTACCACCAGCACCACCTGGGAAGCCCCCATGCTGTTCCTTAACAACTATTTAAAGACTTCTACTTTGATGGAGCAAGTTCCTCGTCTATTCCCCCTTTCTTTCTCTGTTCTCATGTGAAACACCAATTTTCTTAGCATCTGTGAGACCCATAGAGGGAAGCTGAGATAAATCTGATACAGCTTCTTGGATCATTGCTTGATTTTGTAACAACATTACATGTGGTAACCATGCAAAAGAGTCTCCCTAAATCAAAACATTTACCATGACCTGTATAAGAGATGTATTAAGTCATTGAACCTCCCGATCATTGTAAAACTGATTCAGCCTAGAATGCATATACAGCATATCAACCACTTCACCCTAAGAACTTCATTTTGCTTTTAAAAGAGGGGGAAAATCATTCCCTTTCTCAAGGTAAACAAGTTTATAGTAGCTTTTATCTAGTCCACAGGCTAGCTATCCCCTCGGGAAGAAATTGCTGAGTGTTTAGATGGTGTAGAGCCATTTTTTCAATAGTAAACAGTGGGCCCTGAATCAATCCAAACATGCTCCTCCATTCTGCAACATTCAACACCAAGGAGACTGTTCCTACATCAGTAACTATCACAATCCATTTTTTAGGAAGCTAATGATAGTGATCCATAGAAGGAGAAAACTCTTTAATACCCTACCCACTTGTCTCAGTAGTTTCTCATGTTTGCTTCTCCCGCTTACCTGTAATATCTTCTTTGTGATTAGAGGTCAAAGATGTGCTATCTGTTGTTTCAGTAAAATTCTTCCCTTTGGTTGCAGCTCTAGGCTAGTAATTGTATCTCAGACTTGCTGGTCTCTGAGCTTAGTGCTAGGATCCACCCCAACACTCTACTTTCATTTTATCCATTACAGATTAAATTAACTGAAGAATTTTATATTTAGTTTGTTTCTCATTATTTTTCATGTCCTTATGTATTTAGGGACTGACTGAAGCACAGCTGCTGTCTCATATAATAGGTGACCCAGTATCCCTTCAAGCATCAAAGATTTGATTCTTTCTTTTTCCAAGTAATGTGATTACTATGCTTCAGTGAGTTAAGGTCATTCTAGAGAATTCTACTTCTAATTCCAACTCTTCTGGGCACCACCAAGACCACCCCCAACTTCATAATTTGCTTGAAGGATTCAAAGAACTCATAGAAATGCTTCCACTCATGGTTATAGTTTTTTACAGTGAAAGAACACAGATTAAAATCAGCAAAGGGAAAAGGCATATGGAAAAAAGCGTAGGAGTAAGTAAGTGCAAGCTTCCAAGTGTCCCTTTCCAGAAGCATCACATGTAGACACATCTAATCCTATCAGAAATTATGTATGCCAATCACAGAATCTCACTTGATCCTTGGAGGCTTTTATTAGAGGTAAAGTAGCTGATCACAGCTACGCTAATTCTAGTCCATCCTCCAGAGCAAAAACAGGCATTCACAGTGAATCACATTGTTGGGGCAAACTTAACTGGTCAAATATATACAGCATGGCCCAGGGACTCAGACATATAAAAGCAAACTTATCAGGTTGAATATACCAAGGGCTCAGAAGTTATTCCCAGAACCAGCCAAGGGCAAGTCAGAACACAGGTCCTTCTTCGAAATGTGCATGGTTGAACAACCAAGGTTTGCTGAGGTGACCCTTTTCTGCCCACAATAAAATTAATATAAGTAACAAAAATTAATCTTTCCAAATTCATGCCTAATAAACTAAAATTTTTCTAAGGGCCATCACAGAATAATATGTCCAAATGAGTTTTTCATTCCCATGGTTTTAAACAAAAATAATGATTCATTTTCCACCATTTGGTGGAATGATTTCCATTTCCCTTAGGCTGAAAGCAAAATCATTAAACAGAATAGAATGGGAAAGAAATGAGATCTCTTCAAGTAAATTGGAGAGATCAAGGATGGGCATGATAAAAGACAGAAACAGCAAGGACCTAACAGAAGCAGAAGAGATTTAGAAGAGGTGGCAAGAATACACAGAAGAACTGTACAAAAAAGGTCTTAATGACCTGGATAACCACGATGGTGTGGCCACTTACCTAGAGCCAGACATCCTGGAGTGTGAAGTCAACTGGGTCTTAAGAATCATTAATACAAACAAAGCTAGTGGAGGTGATGGAATTCCAGCTGAGCTATTTTAAATCCTGAAAGATGATGCTGTTAAAGTGCTGCACTCATATGTCAGCAAATTTGGAAAACTCAGCAGTGGCCACAGGACAGAAAAAAGTCTGTTTTCATTCCAATCCCAAAGAAGGGCAATTCCAAAGAATGTTCAAACTATTATACAATTGCCCTCATTTCCCATGTTAGTAATGTTATGCTAAAAATCCTTCAAGCTAGGCTTCAGCAGTATGTGAACCAAGAACTTTCGACCTACAAGCTGGGTTTAGAAAAGGCAGAGGAACCAGAGATCAAATTGCCAACATCCATCAGATCATAGAAAAAAGCACAGGAATTCCATAAAAAAAACTATTTCTGCTTCATTGACTATGCAGAAGTCTTTGACTGTGTGGATCACAACTGTGGAAAATGCTTAAAGATAGGGAAATACCAGACCACCCTACCTGTCTCCTGAGAAATCTGTATGCAGGTCAAGCAGCAACAGTTAGAATCTTATGTGCAACAATTGCCTGATCAAAATTGGTAAAGGAGTATGACAAGGCTGTATGTTGTCACCCTGTTTAACTTCTACGAAGAGTACATCATGCAAAATGCTGGGCTGGATGAATCACAAGCTGGAATCAAGATTGTGGGGAGAAATATCAACAACCTCAGGTATGCAGATGATACCACTCTGATACAAGAAAGAGAAGAGGAACTAAAGAGTCTCTTGATGAGGGTGAACGAAGAGAGTGAAAAAGCTGGCTTAAAACTCAACATTAAAAAAACTAAGATCATGGCATCTGGTCCTATCACTTCAAGGCAAATAGAAAGGCAAGAAGTGGAAACAGTGACAGATTTTATTTTCTCAGGCTCCAAAATCACTGACTGCGGCCATGAAATTAAGACACTTGCTCCTTGGAAGAAAAGCTATGACAAACCTAGACAGCATATTGAAAAGCAGAGACAGTACTTGGCTGACAAAGATCCGTCTAGTCAAAGCTATGTTTTTTCCAGTAGTGGTATACAGATGTGAGATATGGCCCATAAAGAAGGCTGAGAGTCAAAGAATTGATGCTTTCAAACTGTGGTTCTGGAGAAGACTCTTGAGAGTCCCTTGGACAGCAAGGAGATCAAACCAGTCAATCCTAAAGGAAATCAATCCTGAATGTTCACTGGAAGGTTTGATGGTGAAGCTGAAGCTCCAAGATTTTAGCCACCTGATGTGAAGAGCTCATTTATTGGAAGGGACCCTGATGCTGGGAAAGACTGAAAGCAAAAGAAGAGAGTGGTAGAGGGTGAGATGGTTTGATAGCATCACTGACTCAATGGACATGAATTTGAGCAAATTCCGGGAGATAGTGAAGGACACGGAAACCTGGCATGCTGCAGTCCATGGGGTCTCAAACAGTCGGACATGACTTAGCTACTGAACAACAACAAGTTTTCCATTATCCAATAAATAGGCATGCCCTGTAAAAGTAATAATTTGAAAGCTCTATGATAAGAATCACTATTCAGGTGGTTAGTTAACATATACCTAATGAAAAAGAAATCCCAGGTATGGAGTTCTCTCTAAATGAGAGCATGTTGGGGACTTCCCTGGTGGTCCAGTGGTTAAAGCTCTGTGCTTCCAATACAGGAGGTGTGGGTTCAATCCCTGGTTGGGGAATTAAGATCCCACACATTGCACAGTGAGGCAAAAATAAATAATAATTAATTAATTAATTAAAGCATGTTCTTAACATGACTCCCAAGAACATTAAGATACATGGAAATTTTTATTTTTTCTCACTTTTATCCCAAAGACCCTATTGCAATATCAAGCTGTTACCTTGGAGCTTTTGTAGGTTGTGGAAATTAAAAGGCATTCAAAATTTCTGAACGATAAAGAGAAAGGTAACTTCTTTTAAAATTACAACAAAAGTAGAGCCCATAATGGCCCTGTATAATGAAAATATTGATGCTACTTTGGCACCTTACCAACACTATATGAATATTAGAATTTCCTTCTTTAGCTATAAAAATTTCTTGATAATTGTGTATTCAATATATAGAACAATTTAGAGAGCTTTTAATTCTTCACTAAAGTTTCTTTTTTTTTCCTAATACGTAATATCAATTTTGTAGGGGAATTTTTAATATATGTCAAAGTTAAAAATATAAAATTTTATAAATGCATAAAATTAACATCAGATTTCTTAAAAGAATGGAAAACTTTAGCCTTCTTTCTGATCTTCCAAATTTTAGTCTATGTCCATCAATGGAATCCAATTCGAAGTATCAAATGCTGGCTAGGCTTTCCCTACACGGCTGTCAGGCAATTTTAGAATACAGAATCAAGGAAAGTGAATGAATAACTGGTGACTCAGCTACTTCCAGCTCTTCTCATGAGGCACTAACAATTTATCCCAAGTGACAGAAGTCTGAGACATAGCTTATTCAATATATTATGTCACCTTCCCTAATATATACAAATACACAGACATACACAACACAGTGATGGTTGTGACTGTAGTGACTGTAGTGATGGTAGTGACTGCTATCCATAGCAGCCTGTGGTATATTCCTTTTCTGCCTGTGAGTATCCCCTCAAACTCTTTCTACATCCATTTGTTAAGCTTCCCCAGTTGATTAAACAAGAATATCAGTATAATAATCAACTTGACATTAACTTTCTATGGAAATTGAAGCATACTAATCCATCCCCAGAGTCAATAAAATAAAAGAATAAGTGAATAAAATATTAGTTGTTTCAAAGCAATTATCACACAATAACAATTGGAGTGAAAAAATATTTTAATACAGGGGGTTCAAGTGGACAAAAAAGATAATCATTCTAGCTTTCTCATCAGATAAACAAGATCTGTTTCAATTTCTGTTCAGGACTATCTTAGAATATGAACTAACAGGTGCTTGTGCTGAAATGGATCTCAAATTCCATATATCCCCAAATCCAGTGCAAGTACTCAATAGCTTCAGTTGACTTGGAAAACAAGATTAATGCATTCTTTTCATGGCACATTAAATTTACCATCAAAGTCATAGCCTTGCACCACAGTTAAGTGGTGCACACTTGACTCACAATTCTAAAATTTAATGAATAGGTGGATGATTGAATGAATGAGAGCAAAATATGTTAGGATGTGAACATTGAGATGACTTTAATAAGGAATCAAAGTCTAAGTAATATGGAAAAGTGAAATTTTCCTTCTATTAAGATTTCCATTCAAATCTTACACATTGCTTCTTCCAAAAAAATAGCATAAAAAGCACCATTAGTGAATATATGATTTTAACACATTTATTGAGGTATAATTAATACAGCAAATATTAATTTGTTTTAAATGTATAATTCAATGACTTTTATCAAAGTTACATATTTATGCAACATCACCACAATCTACACATTCTATTCTGTTTTAGAACTTCTCTGATACTTCAGAAAATCCTCTGTTCCCGTTTGAGGCAATTCCCACTCCCAACTCCTGACTGAAACCTAGGCAACCACCAATGTTTTCTGTCTCCATGGATTTGCTTTTGGGATATATCATATAAATTAAAACACACAATACACAACATTTTGTGACTAGTGTCTTTCACTAAGAATAACATTTCCAAAGTTCACCCATATTAAAGCATTCATTTGTCAGTACTACCTTCTTTTCATCACTGAATAATATTCTGCTACACAAATAAATGACATTTTCTTTATCCATCCATCAGTTGATAGACACTGGGTTGTCAACTTTATTCCTAAGTACCTTATGTTATTGTACATATAATTTATCTCAATTTCATTATCATATTGTTCATTGCTAATGTAAAGAAACAATTGGTTTTTATATATTGATCTTGTATCTTGCAATCTTGCTGAACTGATTTTTTTAAACTTTATTTTATATGAGAGTAGAGTTGATTAATCAGAGAAGGCAATGGCAGCCCTCTCTGGTACTCTTGCCTGGAGAATCCCATGGATGGAGGAGCCTGGTAGGCTGCAGTCCATGGGGTCACTAAGAGTCGGGACACGACTGAGCGACTTCACTTTCACTTTTCCTTTCATGCATTGGAGAAGGAAATGGCAACCCACTCCAGTGTTCTTGCCTGGAGAATCCCAGGACATGGGAGTCTGGTGGGCTGCCATCTATGGGGTCGCACAGAGTGGGACACTACTGAAGCAACTTAGCAGCAGCAGCAGCAGAGTTGATTAACAATGTTGTGTTAGTTTCAAATGTACCGGAAAGTGATTTGATTATACATCACATATATCTATTCTTTTTTTTTTCATTTATTTTTATTAGTTGGAGGCTAATTACTTTACAATATTGTAGTGGGTTTTGTCATACATTGATATGAATCAGCCATGGATTTACATGTATTCCCTATCCCGATCCTCCCTCCCACCTCCCTCTCTACCCAATCCCTCTGGGTCTTCTCAATGCACCAGGCCCGAGCACTTGTCTCATGCATCCAACCTGGGCTGGTGATCTGTTTCACTATAGATAATGTACATGTTTTGATGCTGTTCTCTCTAAACATCCCACCCTCGCCTTCTCCCACAGAGTCCAAAAGTCTGTTCTGTGCATCTGTGTCTCTTTTTCTGTTTTGCATATAGGGTTAGCATTACCATCTTTCTAAATTCCATATATATGTGTTAGTATACTGTATTGGTCTTGATCTTTCTGGCTTACTTCACTCTGTATAATGGGCTCCAGTTTCATCCATCTCATTAGGACTGATTCAAATGAATTCTTTTTAATGGCTGAGTAATATTCCATGGTGTATATGTACCACAGCTTCCTTATCCATTCGTCTGCTGATGGGCATCTAGGTTGCTTCCATGTCCTGCCTATTATAAACAGTGCTGCGATGAACACTGGGGTGCACGTGTCTCTTTCAGATCTGGTTTCCTCAGTGTGTATGCCCAGAAGTGGGATTGCTGGGTCATATGGCAGTTCCATTTCCAGTTTTTTAAGGAATCTCCACACTGTTCTCCATAGTGGCTGTACTAGTTTGCATTCCCACCAACAGTGTAAGAGGGTTCCCTTTTCTCCACACCCTCTCCAGCATTTATTGCTTGTAGACTTTTGGATAGCAGCCATCCTGACTGGCGTGTAATGGTACCTCATTGTGGTTTTGATTTGCATTTCTCTGATGATGAGTGTACATCACATATATCTATTCTTTTTCAAATTGTTTTTCCATTTAGGTTATTACAGAATACTGAGCAAAGTTCCCTGTGCTATATAGTAGGTCCTTGATGGTTACCAATTTTAAATTATTGCAATGTATACATGTACATTCCAAGCTCCCAATCCATCCCTTCCGCTATCCTTCCCCCTGGTAACCATAAGTTCATTCTCTAAGTCTGTGAATCTGTTTCTGTTTTGTAAATAAACTCATTTATATCATTATTTTTTTTTTAGATTTCACATACAAGCAATATCATGATATCTGTCTTTCTTTGTCTGACTTGACCAAATTCATTAATGAGCACTAGTAGCTTTCTGGTAGCATCCTTAGGATTTTTCTATGTATAGTATCATATCATCTGCAAACAGTGACAGTTTTACTTCTTTCCTAATTTGGATTTCCTTTATTTCTTTTTCTTCTCTGATTGCCATATCTAGGACTTCCAAAATTATGTTGAGTAAAAGTAGTGAGTGTGGACATATTTCTATTTTTCCTGATCTTAGAAGAAATGCTTTCAGCTTTTCACCATTGAGTATGATGTTAGCTGTAGGTTTGTCATATACGGCCTTTATTATGTTGAAGTAGGTGCCCTCTATGCCCAATTTCTGAAGAGTTTTTAATCATAAATGAGTGCTGGATCTTGTCAAAAACTTTTTCTACATCTATTGAGATGATCATATGGTTTTTATCATTCAATTTATTAATGTGGTATATCACACTGATTGATTTACAGATATTGAAAATCCTTTGCATTCTTGGGATAAATCCCACTTGACCATGGTGTGTGATCCTTTTAATGTATTGTTGGATTTGGTTTGCTAGTATTTTGTTGAGGATTTTGCTTCTATGTTCCTCAATGATATTTGCCTGTAATTTTCTTTTTTGTGGTATCTTTGTCTAGTTTGGGTGATGGTGATGGTGGCCTCATAAAATGAGCTTAAGAGTGTTCCTTCCTCTGAGATTTTTTGGAAGAGTTTCAGAAGAATAGGTGTTCTTTTCTAAATATTTCATAGAATTCACCTGTGAAGCCATCTGGGCCTGGACTTTTGTTTGTTGGAAGTTTTAAAATCACAGTTTAAATTTCAGTACTTATGATTGATATGTTCATATTTTCTATTTCTTCCTAGTTCAGTCTTAGGAGATTGTAACTTTCTAAGAATTTGTCCATTTCTTCTGAGCTGTACATTTTACTGGTATAGTGTTGCTTGTAGTAGTCTCTTATGATCCTTTTCATTTCTATGCGGTTTGTTGTAACTTCTTCTTTTCCACTTAAAATTTTATTGATCTAAGTCTTCACCCTATTCTTCATGGCGAGTCTGGCTAAAGGTTTATCAATCTTGTGTATCTTTTCAAAGAACCAGCTTTTAGTTTCATTAATATTTTCTATTGTTCTTTCCATTTCTATTTCATGTATTTCTGCTCTGATCCTTATGATTTCCTTTCTTCTACTAACTTTTGGTTTCGTTTGTTCTTCCTCTAGTTGCTTTACATGTAATATTAGGTTGTTTATTTAAGATTTTCTTCTTTCTTGAGGTAAGGTTGTATAAACTTTCCTTATAGAACTGCTTTTGCCAAGCCCCATAGGTTTTGGATTGTCATGCTTTCATTTTCACTGGTCTCTAGCTATTTTTTAAATTTCTTCTTTGATTTCTTCAGTGATCCATTGATTGTTTAACAGTGTATTGTTTAGCCTCCACATGTTTGTGTTTTTTATAATTATTTTCCTTATAGTTGATGTCTAATCTCAGCATTGTGGTCAGAAAAGATGATTAATATGAGTTCAATTTTCTTAAATTTACTGAGGCTCATTTTGTGGCCTAGCATGTGATCAATCTTAGAGAATGTTCCATGTGCACCTGAGAAGAATGTATATTATCCTGCTTTTGGATGAAATGTTCTATAGATACCAATTAAGTCTATCTGGTCCAGTGTGTCATTTAAGGCCTGTATTTCCTTATTGATTTTCTGTCTGGATGATCTGTCCATTGATGAAAGTGGGGTGTTAAAGTTCACCACTATTACCACATTACTGTTGATTTCCCCTTTAAGGTTGTTAGCATTTGCCTTATATATTGAGGTGCTCCTATGTTGGGTGTATATGTATTAACAATTGTTATATCTTCGTGGACTACTCCTTGATCATTATGTAGTGTCCTTCTTTATCTCTTGTAGCAATATTTATTTTTAAGTCTATTTTGTCTGATATGAGCATTGCTACTTTAGCTTTCTTTTGATTTCCATTTGCATGGAATACATTTTTCCATCCCCTCAATTTCAGTCTGTATGTATTCTTTGATCTGAAGTGAGTCTCTTGTGGATAACATATATACAGGTCTTGTTTTTGTAACCATTCAACCAGTCTATGTCTTCTGGTTAGAGCAGTAATCATAGATATATATGTTCTTATTGCTTTTGATAATTATTTTAGATTTGTTTTTGTAGGTGTTTCTTTCTTTTTGTAGGTATTTCTTCTTTCTCTTTAATATTTAATATTTCTTCTTTTTCTTCTTTGTCTGTCTTTAATTTTTGTTAATTTTATTACTATGTATCTCAGTGTGTTCCTCCTTGGGCTTATCCTGCCTGGAACTCTGCAATTCTTGGACTGTTTCCCATGTTAGAGAATTTTTCAGCTCTTATCTCTTCAAATATTTTCTCAGGTGTGTTCTCTTTCTCTTCTTCTTCTGGGACTCCAATAATGCAAATGTTGGTACATTTAATGTTGTCCCAGAGGTCTCTTAGATTGTCCTCATTTCTTTTCATTCTTTTTTCTTTATTCTGTTCCACAGCAGTGATTTCCACAATTCTGTCTTCCAGATCACTTATCTGCTCTTCTGTCCCAGTTATTTCTGCTATTAATTCTTTCTAGTGTATTTTTCATTTCAATTATTGTATTTTTCATCTTTGTTTACTTTTCTAGGCTTTTGTTAAATATTTCTTGTATCTTCTCAATCTCTGCTTCTATTCTTTTTCTGGGATCTTGGATCACCTTTACTATAATTACTCTGAATTCTTTTTCAGGTAGATCACCTATCCCCACTTCACTTAATTGTTCTTCTGGGGTTTCATCTTGTTCTTCCATTGGGGACATATTCCTCTGCTGTCTCATTTTGTCTAACTTTCTGTGATTGTGATTCCCATTACACAGGCTGCAGGGTTGTGGTTCTTCTTATTTCTGCTGTCTGTCTTCTCAGTGAATGAGGCTGTCTAAGAGGTTTGTGCAGGCTTCCTAGTGGGAGGAACTGGTACCTCTTCACTGGTGGGTGGAGCTGGGTCTTGTCCTTCTGGTAAGCAGAGCCATGTCTGAAGGTGTTTATTATTGGGGAGCTGTTTATTCAGGAAGACTTTAAGCAGCCTGTGTGCTGATGGGTGGTATTGTGTTCTTGCCCTCTATGACCTGAGGCATTCCATCACTGGAGCTTGCAGACTTTTGGGTGGGGTCAGGTCTTGGTGAGAAATTGGTAGCCTCCTAGAGTGCTCACACCAATAATCACTCACCAGAGCCATTGCTGCCAGTGTCCTTGTCCCCACAATAAGTCAGCCACCCCAGCCTCCACGGGAGACCCTCCAAAACTAGGCAAATAAGTCTGGCCCAGTTTCTTATGGGTTCATCACTTTTTCTCCTGAGTCCTGGTGTGTATTAGACCCTGTGTGAGCCCTCCAATAGTGGAGTTTCTGTTTTCCCCAGTCCTGTGAAATTTCTGTGGTCCAAACCTCACTGACCTTCAAAGCCAGACTCTGGGGGCTCCTTCTCATATTGCCAGACCCCCAGGCTGGGAGGCCCAACTGAGGCTCAGAACTTTCACTCTTTTTTTTTGGCTGTACTGGGTATTTGTTGCTGCATGATCTTTTCTCTAGTTCTGGCAAATGTGGGCTACTCTCTAGTTGTGATGTGCTAGTGTGCAGGCTTCTCATTGCAGATCACTGGCTCTAGGCAGTGCAGGCTTCAGCAATTGTGGCATGTGGGCTCAGTAGTTGTGGCTCCCAGGATCTATAGCACAGGCTCGATAGTTGTGGTGCATGGGCTTAGTTGCTCCACAGCATGTGGGAATCTTTCTGGACCAGGGATCAAATCCATGTCTCCTGCATTGTCCAGAAGATTCTTTACCAATGAGCCACCAGAGAAGCCCAGAACTTTCACTCTTGTGGAAGAATTTATGTGGTGTAATTATTTTCCACATTACATATTTGTGGATTGCTACCAAGTGTGTACAGGATTTGATTTTATCAGGATTGTGCCCCTTCTATCATCTCATTGTGGCTTCTTCTTTGTCTTTGGATATAGATATCGTTTTTAGTAGGTTCCAGCATTTTTTTGTTGGTGGTTGTTCAACAGTTGTGATTTTGTTGTTTCCATAGGAAGGGGTGAGTTCACGTCCTTCTACTACTACACCATCTTGCCTCCATCCAACATCACACTTAATAGTGAGGAACTAGAAGCTTCTCCAATCAGATTAGGTATAAGACAAGGATGTTGCCTTTTGCACTCCTTTTCAATATTATACTGAAATAGTAGCTCATGTACTTTCCTGAATCAGTTTATTAGTATAACTTTCTTTCCTTTTTTTCTCTCCAGATCATGGGTTAGGGTCCTCAATGATGTCATATGCACAGATATTTCATAGTTACATCTCAGAGCAGAGCAAAGAGACTCAGCTATCCTTGTCATGGTCTATCAGGTATGGCTTCAGCTATAGCTCTAGCCTCATTCAGTGGGCACCCAGAGAGATGATTTACTATTATCATTTTTGTGTGTGGATTCTTTGGGTAATGCTACATATAAGATTATGACTTTAGCAAATAGAAATGATTTTAATTTTTATTTTCTGATTTAAATTGTCATTTTTTTTTCTTTTCCTTGCTTAATTGCCTTAGCTAGACTCTCCAGTACAATGCTGAGTTAAGTTGCTAAGAGTAGATATCATTGTTCCTGAACTTAGGGGGAAAGCTTTCAGTCTGTCACATTTAAGTGTGATAATAACTATGGGATTTTCATAGATGCTTTTACCAGAAAAGAAAATTCCCTTTTATTCCTAGCTTATTGAGTGTGTTTATTATAAAAAGATGCTGGATTTTGTCAAATATTTGTTCTCCATCTGTTGAGATAATTGGGTGATTTTTTTCTATTCTTTATCAATGTGGTATATTACCATTATACTTTTCACTGAGAGGTTAGGCTATTGTTGCAAAATAGAATATAAGTGTGGCTAAGGTTAAAAGGCAGGTAAGTGTCACCTGGGGAAGAAACCAGTACATGATTAAAGATCACTAAGAACAGACAGCATGCATATCATGCTCAAGCAATATAGTGCTTACAGCAAGATGAGAGAGTATACAGAAGATACAGCTCCTTGTAATAAATCAGTCCCTCATGGCCATTGGAGCCATTTTGCGGCCAACATGGGCAGTGTGACAGCATGCATCTCACTTTATGTCATAGTGGAAAGAAACCCTCTATTGTAGGGTCTGAAATACAGAAAACTAGACCCTGAATGAGGGCCATTGACACAGTGCATAAGTGAACAAAAAAGTATACATCAAGCCCAAAACAGGGAAAAATATTTCTTCACAAGGTGATAAGCTAGAGTAGGCTGGGTGAGCCCATTATCTCCCAGTGAGGAAATATTCCATGCCCAAGGCCAATTCTTATGGAGTAGATCAGGAGTCAACAGACTGTGCACAGTTGCCTTTTCCAGCAAATGTATTGACTGATTTTCACATTTTAATTTATGCTTCCTTCCTGGGACAAGTTTGAAATTAGTTCTGGTACACAACCACTTGTGTATGTTGCTGGATTAATATTGTTAATATTTTATTGGTAATTTCTGTGTGCATTTTTGTAGGGGATTTTTATTTTTGTTATAAATTTTGTCTGTAGTGTCTGAGTAATATTAGATTCAAAGTATGGGTAGGAAGTATTTCTTATCTAGTTTTTGGAAGTTTTTTTTATTAATTAATTTATTTTAATTGGAGGGAAATTACTTTACAAGATAGTGGTGTTTTTTTGCCATACATTGACATGAATCAGCCTTGGTGTGCATGTGTTCCCCATCCTCAATGCCCTTGCCACCTCCCTCCCCATCCTATCCCTCAGGGTCATCCCAGTGCACCAGCCCTGAGCACCCTGTCTCATGCATTGAACCTGGACTGGTGATCTATTTCGCTTATGATAATATACATGTTTCAATGCTATTCTCTCAAATCTTCCCACCCTCGCCTTCTCCCACAGAGCCCAAAAGCCTGTACTTTACATCTATGTCACTTTTGTTGTCTCATATATAGTGTCATTGTTACCATCTTTCTAAATTCCATATATATGTGTGTTAATATACTGTATCAGTGTTTCTCTTTCTGACTTACTTCATTCTGTAAAATAGGCTCCAGTTTTATCCACCTCATTAGAACTGATTCAAACGCATTCTTTTTCATAGCTGAGTAATATTCTGTTGTGTATATGTACCACAGCTTTCGTATCCATTCATCTGCTGATGGACATCTAGGTTGCTTCCATGTCCTAGCTATTGTAAACAGTGTTGCGGTGAACATAGGGGTGCATGTCTATCTTTCAACTCTGGTTACCTCAGTGTGTATGCCCAGCAGTGGGATTGCTGTGTCATATGGAAATTCTATTTCCAGTTTTTTAAGGAATCTCCACACTGTTTTCCATAGTGGCTGTACTAGTTTGCATTCCCACCAACAGTGTAAGAGGGTTCCCTTTTCTCCACACCCTCTCCAGTATTTATTGTTTGTAGACTTTTTGATGGCAGCCATTCTGACTGGCATGAGATGGTACCTCATTGTGGTTTTGATTTGCATTTCTCTGATAATGAGTGATGTGGAGCATCTTTTCATGTGTTTGTTAGCCATCTGTATGTCTTCTTTGGAGAAATGTCTGTTTAGTTCTTTGGCCCATTTTTTTTTTTTGAGTTTCCACAATGTTTTTTAAATTTATTATTATCTATTTTTATTTTTGGCTATGCTGAGTCTTCATTGCTCCTCACAGGCTTTCTCTAGCTGTGGCAAGTGTGGGATACTCTCTAGCTGCAGCTGATGAGCTTCTCATTGCAGTGAATTCTTTTTGTTGCATAACACAGGCTCTAGGGTGTTTAAGCTTCAGTATCTGTGTCACATGGGCTCAGTAGTTGCAGCTTGGTGGGCTCTAGCAGTTGCTGCACATGGCTTCAGTTGCCCTGCAGCGTGTGTAATCTTCCTGGACTAGGGATCAAACCCATGTACTTTGCATTGGTGGGTGGACCACTGGACCACCAGAAAAGTCGCACATTGTATTATTTTAAATAACTAACTTGAAAAAATAACAATCAAAACAATAGAACTATATAAAACATGAAAAGAACCAAAAAAAAAAAAATGACTCATGAAAAAAGAAAAAAAGTCATATAAACCATTCTTGATAAAGCCTAGACATTGAACTTACCAAATAAAGACTTTAAATCACTTGTTACAAATATATTTAAATAAGTACAGAAAAGTATGTCTACATAATAAAAGTTAAATTTGAGAAATGTATCTCACCAAATATATAATATCAACAAGAATATATTTTTAAAAAAAGAATAAGAAGAAAATAGAAATTCTGAAATTGAAAGTACAGTAATTGAAATGAAAAACTTCCCATTGGAGCTCAATAGCAGATTTAGGGTAGGTCTACTAACATACAAATTGAGGAACAGAGAAGGAAAAATAAGTGAAGAAAACAGAACAGAGTCAGACCTATGGGACAAGAATCAAGCATATCAACATACACATAATGGTAGCCTCAGAAATAAAGGCGATAGAGGAATGGGCAGAAAGAATATATGAAGAAATTATCACTAAACTTACTAAAATAGTTGAAAAAATTAATACATACACTCAAAAAATTCAGTAGCATCCAAGTAGGATACACTCTGAGAAAGACACAGCTAGGCATGGTATAATCAAACTTTCAAAGCCCAAGACCAAGAGAAGATCATGAAAGCAACAAGAAAAAAGCAACTCATCATGTATAAGAGATAATTCCTTCTCAGCAAGATCCAGAAAGACTCAGAGGTATTGTAATGATGTATTGAAAGAAAAAGATTGTGACTTAAGAAATCTATATCTAGAAAAACTATCCTTCAAAACTGGAGAAGAATTAGGACTTTCAGAGATAAACAAATACTTAGAGATTCACTAGTAGACCTGTCCCACAAGCAATATTAAAGGGAATCTTTCAAGATGAAATGAAAGGATACTAGAAAATAACCCGAATTTGCCTGAAGAGATAAGAAGCACAAAGAAATGTAACTAGATAAGTAATTTAAAGACACAGATATGGAGATTTTTGTTTTCTCATATGATTCAGTGATCCTCATGTGATTTGTTTTCTTATATGATTTCCTATAGGGAAAAGTAATAATGAAACTGCATTGATGAGTTTCTAATACGTGCAGATATAATTTATATGACAATAGTACCCTTAAGAAAAGAGAAAATGCTAGTAGTTACAAAGCTTTTGTTTGCCATTGAAATTATGTTGGTATTACTCCATCTTAGAATATTATTAGAAATATTAATTATGATACCTAAGGCAACCATTAAGAAAATAACAGAAGGATAAGAGGGGAACGGATAAATTGGGAGATTGGATTGACATGTACACAGTACCATATATAAAATAGTTAACTAATAAGGATCTACTATATAGCACAGGGGACTCTATTCAATACTCTGTAATGGCCTATATGGGAAAAGAATCTTTAAAAAAGTGGATATATGTATAACTGATTCACTTTGCTATACACCTGAAACTAACACAACATTGTAAATCAACTATACTCCAATAAATTATTTTTAAAATGCTCCACAACATTTTTTAAAAAGCTAACTAAAAATATAGCAAAATTGACAATAAGGCAATTAAGTTGTATAATAAAAATATCTGCTTACCAAAAAAGGAAATAAATGGATAAAGGAACAAAACACATAAAATATAAGGAAAACATTGGCACAGCCACTATGGAGAACAGTATAGAGTTTCCTCAAAAAGCTAAAATAGAACTACCGTAGGACCCAGCAATCTCACTCCTGGGCATCTACCCAGAGAAAAACCATAATTCAAAAAGATACATGCACCTCAATGTTTCATTGCAGCACTATTTACAATAGCCAGGATATGGAAGCAACCTAAATGTCCATCAACAGAGGAATGGATAAAGAAGAAGTGGTGCATACATATAATGGAATATTACTCAGCTATAAAGAGAAATTAAATAGTGCCATTTGCAGACACATGGATTGATTTAGACTCTCATACAGAGTGAAGTAAGTTAGAAAGACAAAAACAAACATTGTATCAAATCACTTATATGTGGAATGCAAAAAAAAAATGATACAGATGAACTTATTTGCAAAGCAGAAATAGAGACAGATGTAGAGAACAAATTTATGGATACCAAGGCAGAAGAGGAGTAGAATGAATTAGGAGATTGGGATTGACATATACACTATTTGACATATACACTATTGACATATACACGTATACACTATTATGTATAAAATAGATAACTAATGTATAGCACAGTAACATATACTGTATAGCAAAGGGAACTCTATTCAGTGCTCTGTGGTGAAATAAATGGGAAGGAAACCTAAAAAAGAGGGGACACACGTATACGTATAACTGATTCACTTTGCTGAAAAGCAGAAACTAATGTAACATTGTAAAGCAACTATACTCCAATAAAAATAATTTTAAAAAAGAACAAAATGGTAAACAGAAATCATATCTTATCATTAATTTTATTTAATATAAATGTACTAAATCTTCCAATGAAAAGTTAAGTATTTGCAGAATAGAATTAAAAAGCAATAATCCATTGACATGCTGTCTACAAGTGACACCCCTTAGATTCAAAATAGGTTAAAAGTTAAAGGATAGAAAAATAGATAAACATCAATAATGATTAAAGGGCCAATTCATAGGAAAGACCAAACAATTATAAATATAAATGCACCTAACAAGAGAGTGCCAAAATCCATGAAAGAAAAACTGACACAATTTAAAGGCGAAGTACATAATTCAACAATAATAACTGGAATCTTCAACAACCCATTTTCACAAATGTATAGAACAGCTGGGCAGAAGAGCAACCAGAGAGTAGAAGACTTGAACAACACTATTAATTAGTTAGATCTAACAGACATCTATAATAGACTTTACTCAGCAGCAGAATACACATTCTTCTCAAATGAACATGGAACATTCTTCAGGACAGACCTTATATTAGATCAGAAAATAAACCTTAATAAACTTTAAAGTTTTTCATCATACAAAATATGTTTTCTGAACAATACAGATGTTAAGAAGATGAGGTTGAAGGGAATATAAGTATTCATTCCCATCCCTTTGGAGAAAGAAGTATGAGATGATATCAAGTTGTATAATGATGACAAATTATAGAAAGGCTTGCATTGAACAATCCCATTTTGAGAAAAAAACCCACAGTGAAACTGATTTTTAGAAAAAGACTACATTTGGGTTTTTTCCTTAATATATATATTTTATTGAAGTATAGCTGACTTTCCTGTGTTTCAGGTACACAGCAAGGTGATTCAGTTATGCATATACACATATATTATTTTTCAAATTATTTTCTATTATAGGTTATTACAAGTTATTGATTATAGTTCCCTGTGAAAGTGTTAGTCGTTCAGTCCTGTCCGACTCTTTGCGACCCCATGGACTGTAGCCCTCCAGGCTCCTCTGTCCATGGGATTCTCCAGGCAAGAATACTGGAGTGGGTTGCCATTCCCTTCTCCAGGGAATCTTTCCAATCCAAGGATTGAACCTGGGTCTCCTATATTGCAGGCAGATTCTTTACCATCTAAGTCACCTAAACCTTTGTTGCTTGTTGCATATCTTTTTTTAAACTAGAAATCTAGCATTCTATTCATACTAAGCCAAACAAGTGGAATCAAAATGTTGTCAAAAATTTTAGTTAGGCAAAAATTCTTAATTTTTCTAAAATATATATATATATATATAATACATACTATTTACATATATGTATGCAAAAGCTTTTCTACTACACTTGATAAAGGCTTGAGAAAGAACATCAAACAAAAGAAGAGAGGGAGAAATTAGAAAGCATAAACTAACTGAAATGGGAGCACTGAATATGAAATAGAAAAAGTGAAACAAACTAGATAAAAGTAAAAGATCATCATACAGAAAAAATGACATTTGTATATGTCCTCTTTACTTGTCTCTACCAGGTTTGGTGGAACTTTCTGAATACTCAGAAAAGCTGCATATGTACGTTGTGGCTGAATTTGACTGATGATGGTTTCAATGCCACACTGAAAAGCATGCTGAAGTTTTTGCTTTGATACTGATCTCTAATGTGTATGTGTGCATGTTGTGCACTTGCATCTATATTTATATATACATCTTTGTGGAGATATATTTATATATATGTATGTATAACTCTTTGTATATGTGTGTATTCACATATGTGTTTACATGTACTTATATGCATACATTTGTATTTGTATACATGCATGCCTATATTTGTGTGTTTGTTCATGTATGTGTGTATAGAGATTGAGAGATCAGAGAATGGTATTTATTTATTTATCTATTTATTTTTGGCTGTTTTGGATCTTTGTTGCTACGGGGGCTTTCTCTAGTTAGGGCAAGTAGGGGCTATTCTCTAGTTGCAGTGGCGTGGGCTTCTCATTGCAGTGGCTTCTCTTGTTGCCAAGCACAGGCTCTAGGGCACATGGGATTCAGTATTTGTGGTTCCTGGACTCAAGAGCACAGGCTAAATTGTTGTGGCCCATGGTCTTAGTTGCTCTGAGGCATATAGGATCTTCCCAGATCAGGGATTCAGCTTATGTTTCCTGCGTTACCAGGCAGATTCTTTATCACTGAGCCACCAAGGAAGTCCCAAAGAATAATATTTAATTTTTGGTTTAGTTTGTAAGCAACAGTCATTACTTCAGGTGGTATGGTTATAATAGCTGCTTTAATATATTTTTCTGGTGATTTCAATACTTGCATCATCCTGAATTTGTCTCTCTTGTTTGAATTTTAGCTTGTTACTTTTTAACATTTTCCTGGTTCTTCATATACCAATTAATTTTAAGTATATCTTAGACATTTTAGTATTATATTGTTAGACACGGTATCTGACTTAATACTGTGGAGTGTGTTTATTTTTTGTTTGTTTGCTTAGTTTTGTTTTGTTTTAGGTTCAGACCACAAATACTTATCCTAATCTTGTTATTGCAGTTTCAGTTAAAATTTCAAAGTCTTTGCAGTGCTATTCATATCTGGCCCAAATATGTGCCACCCAGTGAGGAAAGTGAGATCTGGACAGTAGTTTACTTGTTTGATCAGTTCTCAAATTATTTGATATTGTTTCTAGCTTGAGATCCAAGTGTATGCAGTCTTTTCTTGAGCCAAAAGCTTTATACACAATTTTACATGGTTAGGTTGGGCTCTAAGCATGAGGGCAAAAGTTGTTAAGAAGAACAGAGTGCCCTGGCACATTTAAAAATGATTATTTTTCCCCTCTTTCCCTCTCCTGCTAGAAGCATAAGGAGTTTTTACAATGGTGTATTTATTGTACTGTGAGAACCTGGCTAAGTTCCTAGAGGTAAAACAGAAGTGTGGAGAACTCCCATAACTGGGCTATCCTGGGGTTTTTAACTCACAGACTTGTCCACACTCTAGTAATGCACCAATTAGATCTCAGGATTTTCTGCCACACCACTGGTTCCTGCAGCGGTTTCTGATCTTGAATTTTTGCTTTGGTAAATTAGGATTCTCTGTATTCATCTGTCTCTCCAATGTTCAGGGAGCAGTTTGGCCTATGATCTCTATTCTCTATGAATCTAAGATGAGTTGCTGACTTTTCAGTGTGTTCAACTTTTAACTTGCAGTTAGGATGGAGTGGCAACGTCTAATCTCCTCATATGTGGAACAGGAGTTGTAGCCTGCCATTGATTGATTTCTTAAAAGCATGAAACCGATCTTGTAGTCTTGGGATAATCTCTGCTTTGTCATAATGTACTATCTTTTTATGTATCGCCATGTCAATTTTTGTGACTATATTCAAGAATGACATTTGAGTGTAATTTTGAGGTTTTAAAAACTGCCCTTTTCAGATGTCAATAAACTTCATAAACAACTTGGGCAGTAATCACCTCCCATGCCAGCTTCATTTTCTGAAAATTTCTAAAGAATAGATGCTATTTTTTTCTTGAGCATGTAATAGAATTCACCTATATGAATATATGGAAATAGAGGGGCATTTGGAGGTTTATGCAGAGTTATTCAAATTTTTAATAAAAAGAGGCTTTTTATTCCAGCTTTTATCAATTCTAGGGTTAAGGTTGCATTTTTCTTAGGTTTAGAATTTTTTGATCTACCTAAATTGTCAAATTTATTGCTATTAAATGGATGATTGTAGTGTATCAATAACATTTTATAACAATTTATTGAGAAATAATTAATCTATCATAATGTATACCATTTAAAGTGTACAAATCAATGGTTTTTTATACTATTTATAGAATTATGCAATCAACACTACTATCTAATTCCAGAACATTTCATTTCCTCCAGTAATTTCTTTATCCATTAGCAGACACTCTCAATTTTCCACCCCCTGAGCCACAGGAATGCACTACTTGCTTTTTTATATATTTGTCTATTCTGGACTTTTACTATAAATGGAATCATGCACTTCATGGTATATGGTTACTGGCAGCAATAGAAACAACTCTTCACAGTACAAGTAATCCTCAGTAAGATTTGTGCCAATTTCTCTACAGAAACCATAGAGGACAGGTGACATTGGAATGATACATTAAAAAACAATGAACAAATGAAAAATTCTTTCAACCAAGAATTCTATATGTGGGGGAAAGGGAAGGGAGATAAATTCATTCCAAGAGAAACAAGAACTGAAGGAATACATAGCTAGTAAGCCTGCTGGACAAAAAATAATAAAAGTAGTCCTTCAGGGTGAAGTGATACAACACTGGGCACCTATTTGGAGGAAGGTGAAGAAATAAACCACAAAGGCCAAGGTAACTGCCCAGATTATGTGCAGTATTACTGCAAATGCCAGTATTACTGCATTTTGGGTTTCTTTCTGACTCTTCTTTTTTAAAAAATATTCATTTATTTATTAAGACCCCCACTGGGTCTTAGTTGCAGCAAGATCTTTGTTACATCATGAGTGCTTCTCTCTAGTTGTGACACATGGACTCCAGACCATGCAGACTCAGGAGTTGTGGCCCACAGGCTTAGTTGCTCCACCACATGTGACATTTTAGTTCCTGGATCAAGGATTGAACCCTCATCTTCTGCATTGGAAGGTGGATTCCAAACTGGATCACCAGGGAAATCCCTGTAACTTCTCTTTTTGCTCTCCTCTTTGTATTTTGATTTAAAATAGAGATGTATAAAGCAGTAACCATAAAACTGTTAATGGAAACCATGTACAAACATGATATTTGTCACAATAACTAAATAAGGGAATATAGCACAGCTGGGAAGGAGCAGAGTTTAGAATACTATGAAAACTATCTCACTATAATACACACTTGATTATTCTAAAGTTAAGATACTAAGTATAATCCACCCAGTCCCCCCCAAAAAAAACACAAAAAATGAAAAAAAAATTTAAAAGCTCCAAACTTAAAAAATTTTTTTAAAGTAAAGAAAAAGAGTGATAGTCACTTTGTACACTAGAAAAATTCAACTAATCTCAGAAAAAAGACAGTAATTGAGGAATGAAGGAGCAAAAAAGGTATGGCACATGGAAAGTAAGAAAATGCCAGGAAAAATCTTTCCTTGGAAGTAATCACCACCATTCCAACGTATAAAACTTTTCAATGAAAAGACAGATTGGCAAAGGGGATTAACAACAAATGTCATCCACTATATGTTATCTACAAGAGCCTTGCCTTATATCCAAAAACAGATAGTTTTTTTTACAGAGTACCAAAAACAGATTTCTGTGTTAATAAAAGGATCAGTTAGGGGAGATGTATCAGTTATTTATCCATATAGTCCTAACAGATTCCCAGAATATATAAAACAATAAATCACAGAACTGGACAGAGTACACAGTTCTAAATAATTCCTGGAGAGAGACTTCAATACTCTATTTTCAATGAAGGATAGGCAGACAGACAGAAGACCGATAATGAAATTAAGGAAGGAACCGCTAGAACTAATTAACATCTATAGAGCACACAGCCCAGAAAATCACATGTGTTAGGGAAGCTACAGCAAAGGAGAAGGAAAGCTTGCTACCCTTGCTTGAAACAGATACACGTGAGAAGCAACCAGGAAGCATTATTCACAATTCTTCCATTGTGGGTGGCCTGGAGCTATGCTTTTCCACAACTCTTTAGAAAGTCAACCTGAACCTGCCCCATGGGCTCCTTTCTGGATGATTGCCCCATGATCTACCTGCTACTGCATTCCATGATCCATCTGCAGTGACCAGCCTACACACACTACACTGGAATTCTTATCCCCAAAGACTCTAGGCTGCCCCCCAGAAAGTGGGAATCAACCATGGAGCAGTTAAGAAACTAAGTCATCAGCACTCCCTGTCACTGTTGGCTAAACACTCCCTTGGCTTCCACTGTATGGATTAATTGATGATCCCCAGCCTCAGAGTACATGCTGGGAGGGGCCAGGCACCAGGGGCAACCCAGTGCACCTCAGGCCAGGATACAGACAATTAACAATAGTTCCCTCCTCAGGTTCTAGGGTGGGAAGACATGGCCGAGGTTGAGAGAGACAACAGAATAGGCACAAGCCAAAGCACAATCCAGGCACCTTTGGCAGTTTCAGCCCAGGTTGCCTTCACCTTAAACTAAAAAAAAAAAAAAAATTTAGTTAGCAAAGGAGAAGCAGGTTAAAGCTGTCCAGGGTCATGGTTGAGCCATCCTGTTGTGACAACTAAAGTTCTGTTTATCTCCCATCCACCCCACTAACGAAAGAGAGATCCCCTACCCTGAGTAGTGTGAGATGGCCAAGCATGCAACAATGGACAGACGGACAGCCAGCTGTTTGTGAGTCTCATGGACTAACAGCTGGCCGAGGGTGGGGGAGTGGCAACAGGGAATGCCAAGCAGGGCAATGGGGGTGTGGGACTTAAAAGTAGAGTTAACCTGTGGGGACCATGGGAAATAAATGTTGTAGCAACAAGAGGATGGGGGCACACCCACGTTCCCACACGAGGAGATGATTGTCCTATTAGAATATTGCACTGGCTGGCAGGGAAGTAAAACTTGGTGACTGGGGTAATGGGTGGGGTGCAGCTAGTCTGGTTGAAAGGAAAGAATCAGCTGAGAAGGGTAGTCTTCCCACAAGGAAGTGGACATTGCAGGTGAGAGCAGGAGAAAGCACAGTTGGGCCAGTGGGGTAATATGAGTCTCAAAGGCATTAAGGCAGCATTGAAAATTTGAGGTCTTAATATACAGATGGGAATCTTATATAAAGAGGTCTACAGATGAAAAGCAATCCCTTTCAAAATGACAGTGACTTTTTTTTGCAGAAAAAAAAAGTTGGTCCTAGAACTCATGTGCAATTACAAGAGACCAGGAATAGCTAAAACAATCTTGAAAAAGAAAATTGGAAGACTCCACTACCCTGTGTCAGAATGCACCACGGCAACAGTAATCAAGACTGTGTGGTACTGACATAATGAAAGACATACAGATCAATGGACTAGAACCCAGATATCGACCCTCAATTGATTTTCCACTGGGATATCAGATCATTAAGTGGTGAGAAGTGGGAATCTTTTCCCCGAAATGGTATGAGGACAGCAGGATATGCATATGCAATGGAATAAAGTTGGACTCTTACATTACACCAAATACAGACATTAAATGGATAAAGAATTAGCTGTAAGAGCTAAAACCATAAAACTCTTAGAACAAATACAAGGGTATATTAGATTGCTGAGCTTGCTATCACAAAATAACCACAGACTGATGGCTTAAACAGCACAAATTTATTTGCTGACAGCCTTGGAAACTAGAAATCAAAGAACAAGGTGTGAGCAGGTTTGGTTTCTTGTGAGGGCTCTCATGGCTTGCAGATGGCGGGCGAGCTTCTCCCTGCATCCATACATGATCGTTTCTCTAGTGTATACCGATCTCTGGTTTGTCTTCCTGTCACCAAGTATACTTTTGTCTAGGATACCAGTCAGACTCATTAGGGTCTAACCATATGACCTCTGTTGACCTTAAGGTCCTGTCAACAAAAACAACCACATTTTGAGATAATGGGACTTAGACATTAAACATGTGGGAATATTGAGGGTCCATAATTCAGTCCTCAGAAGGGGTAAATCTTTATAACCTTCATTTGACAATGGATTCGTAAAAGTGATGATAAAAGCATCAGTAACAAAAGAAGAAACAAATACACTGAATTTCATAAAAATCAAAAATATTTCTATATCAAAGAATATTAACAAGACAGTGAAACCACAACCTAGAAAATAGGATAAGAATCTTGTGGCACGCATATATCTAATAAAGGTCTAGTATCCAGAACACATGAAAAACATTTACAACTCTACAAGTAGCCAAGAAATCTGAATGAGAAATGAGCATAGAATGTGAATACAAAATTTTCTAAACAAGATATACAAATGTGCCATAAGGACGTGAAAATAAGCTTAACATCATTAGTCATTAGGGAAATACAAGGAAAAGCTACCACATGATGTTATAGTACATTAAAAAAGATGAGTAAGTAGAATTTTTTAAGTGAAAAATAAAACATATTTATGAGGGTGTAGAGGCACTGGGATCCCTGTATATTACTGTTGGGAAATGCCAAAGAATGTTCAAACTACCACACAATTGCACTCATTTCACATGCTGGCAAGTTAATGGTCAAAATCCTTCGAGTTAGGTTTCAACAGTATATGAACTGAGAACTTCCATTTACAAGCTGGATTTAGAAAAGGCAGAGGAAGCAGAAATTAAACTGCCAACATCCATTGGATCATAGAAAGAATTCCAGAAAAACATCTACTTTTTCTTCATTGACTATGCTAAAGCCTTTCCTCATGTGGATCACAAGAAAGGATGGAAAATTCTTAGAGACAGGAATACCAGACCATCTTACTTGCCTCCTGAAAAACCTATATGTAGGTCAAGAAGCAACAGTTAGGTTTGGACATGTAATAACTGACTGGTTCCAAATTGGGAAAGGAGTACATAAAGGCTGTATATTGTCACCCTGCTTATTTAACTTATATGCAGAAGACATCATGGGAAATGCTGTGCTGGATGAAGGACAAGCTGGAATCAAGACTGCCAAGAGAAATATCAATAACCTTAGATATGCAGATGACACCAACTTTATGGCAGAAAGCAAAGGGGAATTAAAGAGCCTCTTGATGAAGGTGAAAGACGAGAGTGAAAAAGCTGATTAAAAACTCAACATTCAAAAAAAACCTCAACATTCAAAAAACTAAGATCATGGCATTTGGTCCCATCACTTAATGGCAAATGGATGGGGAAACAATGGAAACAGTGACAGATTTATTTTCTTGGGCTCCAGAATCACTGCAGATGGTGACTACAGCCATGAAATTAAAAGATGCCTGCTCCTTGGAAGAAAAGCTATGACAAACCTAGACAGTGAATTAAAAAGCTGAGACGTTACTTTGATGACAAAAGTCCATATAGTCAAAGTTTTTCCAGTAGTCATGTATGGATGTGAGAGTTGGACCATAAAGAAGGCTGAGCACCAAAGAATTGATGCATTCGAACTGCGGTGTTGGAGAACACTCTTGAGAGTACCTTGGACTGCAAGGAAATCAAACCAGTCAATGCTAAAGGAAATCAACCGTGAATGTTCACTGGAAGGACTGATGCTGAAACTGAAGCTCCCATACTTTGGCCACCTGATGCGAAGAGCCAACTCATTGGAATAGACTCTGATGCTTGGAAAGATAGAAGGCAGGAGGAGAAGGGGACAACAGAGGACGACACGGTTGGATGGCATCACCAACTCTATGGACATGAGTTTGAGCAAACTCCGAGAGATGGTGAAGGAAAGGGAAGCCTGGCGTGCTGCAGTCCATGGGATTGCAAAAAGTCAGGCACAACTTAACGGCAGAACAACTGGACAACAGCAAGTAGCTGTAGAAAAGAGTCTGAAAGCTCCTGAAAGAGTTAAAAGCCTTATGGTTGTCTCATCAATTCCACTGTTAACTATATAAGCCAAAGAATTAGAAGTTATTTGTTCAAACAAAAGGTAACAAAAAGTTCTATGCCCATGTTCATAGCAGCCCTAACCGAAATGGGAACCCAAATGGGAAACATCCCAAGGATCCATCAACTTGTCCTGAACTTGTTTCACATTCATGAACAAAAGTGATCCTGTCACTTTTTGCCACATAGCATTCAGCCACAAAAAGGAACAAGAGAGGCCAGACACAAAAGGTCACATATTGTAGGATTTTATTTCTCTCAGCTATCTAGAAAAGGTAAGTTCACAGAGGTAAACAGAAGGTTAGTAGTTAACAGAGCCTGGTTGCAGTGAGGGGGAAATGGTAAAGGACTGATTACTGGCATGGGGTTTCCTTTAGGAGTGATGATTTATTTGGGGACAACAGAGAGAATGGCTGAAAAGCATTGTGAATGTACTAAATGCCCGTGACATTCACCACAATAGTGCAATAATATTTTTTAAACATAAAAAGTACTTATTGCCCTGGAGAAGGGAATGGCAACCCACTCCAGTATTCTTGCCTGGAGAATCCCATGAACAGAGAAGCCTGGCGGGCTATAGTCCATGGGGTCAGAAAGAGTTGGACATGACTGAGCAACTAAGTTATAACAAAGGTAGAACTTCAGGGGTGGGATTCTGGTATGGTTCCCCAGGTCATGCAGTTCTAGTATTCAGGGATTCTTGAGCATGGCAGGGTTGAAATGGAAACCCCAGCCCCTTCTCCCTGGCACCCCAAACTCGACTGAGCCAGGGAATCACCTGGGGAATCCTGAAGGTCTGGAAAGAGTCTGCAGGTCTCAGTTCTCAAAAGCTCCGGGAGAGACTGGTCCTCAGAGGCACTCCGTAATAGCAGGCCTAGCATCTAGCCATACAAATAAATGAGTCAGGGCTTACCTCTGGCTCAGTGGTAAAGAATCCTCCTGCCAACGTAGGAGACACAGGTTCCAGCCCTGATCCGGGCAGATCCTACATGCCCGAAGCAACCAAGCCCATGCACCATAACTACTAAGTCTGTGCCCTAGAGCCTGTGCTCAGTAGCAAGGAAAGCCATCACAACGAGAAGCCTTAGCACCACAACTAGAGAACAGCCCCCACTCGCCCCAACTAGGGAAAAGCCTGCACAGCAAAGACCCAGAACAGCCAAAAATAAATTAGATTTAAAAAAAAAAAAGTACTTATTGGCTTAAGACTTCTGCAAATAGATTGGGAATTGACTTCAACAAATGCTGGGCTTCCTTTGTGGCTCAGCTGGTAAAGAATCCACCCGCAATGCCGGATACCTGGGTTTGATCCCTGGATTTCGAAGATCCACTGGAGAAGGGAATGGCTACCTACTCCAGTATTCTAGCCCGGAGAATTCCATGGACTGTGTAGTCCATGGGGTCGCAAACAGTCGGACATGACTGAGTGACTTTCACTTTTCAACAAATGCTGAAATGCATCCTTTAGGAAAACTTTTTGAATGTAATACCAGGGAACAACATAGAGGAATACTTGAAGATACCACTGAATTTTTAAAAGATGCCCCTATAGTGTTAAGGGAGATACTGAAGATAGCCAATAGATTTATTTGCCTTAAGAATCTTATTATTGTGGTGTTTCAGTGCTCCCGATCATAGAAGCCATTCTCCTAAAATATCCCATAGTGGGCATAGGCACTTGGACATATGGCTCATAAAGTTAAATTGAGTCTTTGTCACTTAGAAATGGGCTTGACAGCTTGGGACCCAATGGACTATCCCCGTTGAAAATATTGAGTATGAGTTAGGTAAAACAAAACAAGGCCGATATAAGGGGTGAAATCTATAATGCATAAGTTCTATGTAGGGAAGGGTTGATTATCTTCACTGTGTCTCCTACTAAAGGTCATAACTCCCAAATAGCATCATCTGGGGGATGGAGTGGGTAAACATTTAAATATATGAATTTGGGAGGGGGTGTCACTGTTTAGTGTAGAGCAGGTGATTAGCTCAGTCATGAAAAGAAGTCTCTCTTCATTTCTTAGAGCCTTGAAGTTAATTGGGGAGCCCTGATGAATCCCTTTTCAGCTCCTATTTTTACTCCTTCCATTCTCCATTCTCGAGGCATCCATGTCAACTTGTATGTTCTTTTCTAAGTAGCTTTAGCAACATTAAAACCTCCAAATTCTCCTTCTGTCTCTCACAGGAGGTTTAAACAGTTGCTCATATGTGATCTATACACTTTATCATTTTTTCCTTAATACATATATGTGTGTGTGTGTGTGTGTGTATATATGTATGTATGTATGTATATTATTGACATATAGTTGACTTACAAAGTTTCAGGTGCACAGCAAGGTGATTCAGTTATACCTATACACATATATTATTTTTCAGTTTATTTTCCATTATAGGTATTTCAAGAGATTGACAAAGGAACTACAGTTCTCAGTGTTATATAGTAAAACTTTGTTGGTTGTTGCACATATTTTTTTAAAAATTAGAAATCTAGCATTCTATTCATACTAAGTCAAACAAGTGGAATCAATCTGTCATAAATTTTTTAGTTAGGCAAACATTAATAAGTTTTCTAAAATATATATTATACATACTAGTGAGTAACTATTATTCACTTAATACCATTGTACCATGATTGGGTAACAGAAAAGTAATAGAATTCTATATCACCAAAGCTACCATTTAATAGAAAAACCTGTAATCACTTTTTAAAATCCTGACACATATCAGAATTATCTTAGAATTTTTTGAAAAAATGCCAAGGTATTGCTTTTATTCTCCAAAGCTACAGATATGTTGCTAATGAGCAGCCATGCTTAAAATCAACTGGACCATAATGATGATCTTTTAGTTTTATCTAGTTTGTTTCATTTTTTTTTCTACTTCCTACTTGGTGTTCCTGTTTAGTTTAGTTTATGTTTTCCAATTTCTCCATCTCTTTCTTTTGATGTTCTTTCTCAAGCCTTTATTAACTTTTTAAAATAAGTGTATCTCTGAGGACCTGAGCTGACACAAGGTGGCAACTGGGGACCACACCCAGCTTCTCATACCCCAGGGTGCCGCCCTATAGGGACATTGTGGTTTTGTTTTTGCAATGGTGCAATGTAAAGGAAGGGACTCTTGTGGGCTCAAAGTATGACCTGGGGCTGGAAGGCTTCCCTGCAGTCTCAAAGCCTTGATCACTCATTGGACGGCGGTCATGCCAACCCTTGCCTCCTGGCAAATGAGCTTAGAGCTGGCGTTGGAGGAAGTGGTCCCCGGTTGACCTTCCCAGCTCCACCTACCGCCGCCAGCCCATCAGGGTCTTTCCCGCCTGTCCAGCCATCTCAGCCTGGGCCTGGTGGGCCGGTCTGCGGGCCGCCCTCTTGAAGTTCCTGTTGTGCGGCCTACACCAGCAACTCGCAGACTCCTGTTCCCTGTGCAGCCATCGTCTCTGCCGTCCCCACCCCCACCCTGCGGTCCCACAGCCAACAGCGTCTCCTCAGCGCGACACAGCCCGGCGGCCGCCATCTTCCCCGCAGACGTCACTGCAGGCGCATCACTGTCTGGCGCGTCTGTCCTGCCATGTCTGCCACAGAGGAGCACGACTGGATCCCAGGTGGCCAGGATAGAGCTGGTGGCGGGGCGGGCCGCGACCCCAGTCTCCTTGGGGTCCAGGCATCCGCTTGGGAGGGGCTGGAAGGAGTCGAGGAGGCCACGGCTCTTCTGGCCTCCTTGGAGGTCTCCAGAGCCCTTCCCGGGGAGCAGGGTTGGCCACAGGCCACAGTGGAAGAGAAATGTGATAGAGAGCTGTTAGAGGAGGAGGAGATGGAGGAAGATGTAGAGGAGATGGAGGAGGACGAGGAAGAGGGTGAGGCTGATTTCGAGTTGGAGGACGTGGAGGAGGAGGAGCACCTGTCGGGAGAGGTCGAGGAGGAGGAGGACGAGAATGAGCAGGAGGGTGCGGCAGTGGTTACAGGCCTTGGGTTCTCTGCGGAGAGCTTTGGGCCCCTGTTCTGGAGTCAGGTCAACTCCTTTCTACGCAATTTACATAACAACAAACATGTCCTCTTCCGGCCTCACGCTGAGTGCCTGATGGTCAGGGGCTGCTCCCAGCCACTCTCCGACCCTGGAGAAGGTCCCGTGCCTCCTCAGGAGCAGGAAGACCTGGGAGAGGGAGGCAAAGTCTTGCAGGGTGAGTACCCAGTGGAGGGCGCTCCACCCTGGGAGCTGCGGGATCCTGCGGAGGGGGTTGTATCCTAGAAGGCAGGGGAACCGGCGGTGGAGGCCGAGTTCTGGGCGAGGGAGTCCTGACTGCTGCCTCTGAGACTGGGAGTTTGAGGCCTGTGGTCCCGGAGGGGCCGAGGCGGGCAAGTGGTGGCTAAGCCTTCAGGCCCTTGTGGGGCCATTGAGCTCAAAGGCAGGTCTCTGGCAGTCAAGCAGACGGTCAAAACTCTCAAAAACCTCCGGGCACAGTTGGCACAAGTGGAAGGGCAATTCTATAGACCTTCATGGTCTCGAGAAAAAGCATGCTGCCGTCAACCGACCTAGAGGCAAACAAGTGGCATCCCTCCCTTTTGGTCAACGGCTTTAAAAAATGTGAATGTTCTCGGTAGGAGGATCTCAGAAAATGATGACGTAGCACAGGGGCACTTTTCAGCGGTTGAGGAAATCTGTGAGTGTCCCCATAGAATTTTTTTTTTTATAGCCTTACTTGAATGTGGGCTGTTTATTTTTTTTTTTTTCATTTATTTTTATTAGTTGGAGGCTAGTTACTTTACAATATTGTAGTGGTTTTTGCCATACATTGACATGAATCAGCCATTTGTCTTTAAATCAAAAGAACATTTTTTCCATTGAGGTTCCGACAAACACATACAAAATGGTATCAGTATCAAATGATTCGGATCCCTTCTCCAAAGGGGCCAGAAACAATCAGATCTGTGTGAGATCTACTGGGAAGAGGGGAAAAATGTTTGTGAAAATTGTCAAGCAGCAGACATGGGGGTGGGGGCTAGAAATGTATCAAACGGTAGAAACATGACCAGCTATTATTTGTTTTTTCTTTTATTAAACATAGTTCTCTTCTCTCAGGCCTAGACTCTGCTGCTGATTTTAAATTGGGATATTTTCCCTGCCAACTTTTGACGCCAAAGTCTGCATCATTCTGCCCTAATGATGAGGGTGAGTATCAGTATGAAAATGCTGATGAAGAGGAAGAGGATGGAAATGAAAAACCTGAAGGACTCTAAATGGATATGGTCTCAGCAAAGAGCAGCTCTGGATAATACAGGTATTATTGTATAGGCTTTAGTATGACATAACCATTCCTGACGCATACCTGTTACTAACAGCTTTATATTTTTAAATGTTTCTTCTGTAAGGTAAATAAGAAAATTGTTGAAACTTAATTTTGGAAAAACAGTTTATTGTTAATAATGTATTCTAGATAATGTAGGAGGCAGTATGTTCTGAAATCTATTTCATTTATAGCCACAAGACCTTTGTCCTGTACCTTTAAGTCTACTACAGATAGGAAATTTATCAGACCTGGAAATGGAGACCAGTGCTTCTTTAGAGAATCGTCACCAGAAGCAGCAGCTAAAGTGACTAGGCCATGCATTAGCTGTGTCATCATCACCTGGCCACAGAATTGTAGTCTCTTGTACTGACAATGACTTTGAGAAAGTGGTTCCTTACAAAGTAGTAAGACATTAAGGGTTTCAAGAGAACTGCATTTCAGGATTAATTCACAAATATTAGGTCAATTTAGATTTTTTATTCAAAAGAAAAGAAAATTAGTCTTAGTAAGATTATTGGTTATCACTGAGTTGGTAATTAAATATTTGTTTCTGTTTCCTCTATTCATTCATCTTTTAGTCTCTGTCTCTCACCTTTCTTAGTTTTCATGCATGTGGATGTTTGATAAAGCCTCATTCTCATTTTACACAGGTGGGAACTGAAAGTCTGGAAATATAAGGGATTTATGATTTTTGTAAGGGAACACCAGTTTGTAAGGTGGAATGACTTATTTAAATCACGGTGTGGCCTTTCAAGGAAGAAGCAAGCACTTATAGTGGTGGGCAAGAGGGAAATAAGGTTCGCATGATGAAATGACGTGCACCCTGATCACCAACGGTCTGGGTTACAAGAAGAAAACATTTTGTTTTCTCCTTGTTGAGAAAATAGATGTACATAGTATTGATTCATATTTAGAAAGTCACTGGTGCATGTTATTGAGGTACAATTGTTAACTGGCTCTTATTTCATCCTACAGTGGGAAGGTCTAGAAAGAAGCAGACAGCAAAAGAAAAGATGCATTTGTTCTTCATGGATATTCTTGTTTTCATTAGCCTGAAATACTAATTTTTTTTCAAAGTTTCAATGCCCCAAAATGATACTAACTTCTGACATCTGACTTTACTCTTACGTTTTACAGATAATTTCGTATTATTGTTCACATTGGAAATAAAAGTTTGTTTGAAATTAATAAGCTGTAGTGTTGTGTGTTTTTTTTTTCACATGAATAACACTGACTCAAATCTATCATTGTTCTATTTATTTTGGCCCACCTTACTGCCACTGAAAGGGATTTCTTTCAGCTATTTGTCAAGCCTGTTTTAAATCCTTTTATTGCAACCCCAAATAAATTAAAATATAAGGTTGTAAATAATTTGTGTGATGGTGCCCTAGCCTCTACTATATTTTATTGAAAGAAACTGATGGATGACCTAGCTTGTCTGGACCAGCAGCATCAGCATCACCGGGAACTTGTTTGCAATGCACATTCTCAGACCCTGCTCCAGACCTACTGAGTTGGAAATTCTGAAAGTAGGCTGCTAGCCATCAGGGTTTTACAGTCCTCCAGTTGCTACTAAAGCACACTGAAGTTTCAGAACCACTGCTTTCGAGCAGTGGGGGAAAGGTTTACTACATCTACTGTGGGATCATCCTTAATTCACTGACTTGGTATTGCAGGTAAACAAAACAGGGTGGTAAGATCTGGACTTAGGAAGACACTAGAACTCTCAGGGGGTTGAGACAGACAGCACTCTGGGAGGGGTGTGTTAGTATCCTAAGGTTGCCATAACAAATTACCACAAACCAGATGGCTTAAAACAACACAAATAAATTCTCTCACAGTTCTGGAAGCCAGGAATCTGAGGGCAATATATAGGAAAGGGTGGTCCCTTCCAGAGGCTCTGAAGGAGAATCTGTTTCATGCCTCTCTTCTAGTTTCTGGTGGTTGCTGTCAATCGTTTTCACCGCTTGCCTTGTAAATGCATGATTCCAGTCTCCATCTTCACATAGTGATTTCCCCTGTCTGTTTCTGTGTCCTTTCTCTTCTCATAAGGATACCAGTCATACTGAATTAAGGACCCACCCTAATCCAGTATGACCTCATCTTAACTCTTATACCTGCAAATATCCTAGTTCCAAATAAAGTCACATTTACAGGTTCAAGGGGTAAAACTTCAACATATCTTTTCAGGGGGACAAAATACAGCTTATAACAAGGGGCAAAGATTCAGGGGTGGAAGTGACAAATAGATAAAACCTACTTCTGAAAGGATAAAGGCTTTATGATACCATACATATATGAAGTTTAAAAACATGCAACAGTTCTTATATTGATTATAGGTTCATATATTTGTAGTAAAAGATACATAGGAGTGATGCATACATATGTAGCATGCAGACAGGTGTGTGTGAAAACAATAAACTATTTAGGACAGTGGTTAAATCTTATTCAATAGAGGGAGAATTCAACTGGGGAGAGGTATAATGGGTTTAAATTTTATTTGTAATCTTTTGTTTTTATGATGAGCGATGGTTGCATGGGTGCAGTAATCTCTGTACCTTTGTCTAGGTCTGAAATATCTCCTCATCTAAAGAAAATTGCAAGGAGAAATGGGCCTAATATCTGGAACTTATTGAAGGAAAAATGTAAAGTGGTATTTGAGCAGAGTAGAGGATCAGAGAAGGAGAGTACCAGGGGTTTGAGGGTAGAAGGCCTTATTTCCATATTTAGTTAAGGCCACTTGAATGCTCGCTAGTTAGCAGCAAAACCTTTTCCTACTTTCTGTGCTAGTTCATCTCATATCCTTGAGTATATTAACATTATTTATTAATGTTTCTCCCCGACTCCCTAAAGTTTGAGCTTCTGAATAGTTGAGAACTTAAAAGCTTCTATTTGTCTCTTCTAAAGCATTGTGGTTTCTTCTTCATAGGTGCTTGATAAAGGTTTGTTAAAGTGAAGTTAGTATAAGGTATCCACAACCCTTTTCCATGACTCTGCCTTGTCCTTTAAGAATGTATTATCGCATAGTAACACAGAGTATTCCTTATGGCTAGAACAAAGAAAAAAGGCACAAGACCTTTTTTCATTGTTGTTTAATGAAATAACAGTCCAAGTAGAAATTTATCCATGTAGTGTCACTTGAAAGGCTTCAGATTGGTTCTGTTTGGTTCATGCCATGCTAGGAGCGTGTGTGTGTGTGCACGTGTGTGTGTATTTCTGGGTTAATATAGTTAATGTAATGTAATTCAATCGTGTCCAACTCTTTGCAACCCTGTGGACTGTAGGCCTCCAGGCTCCTCTGTCCATAGGAGTGTCTCACTGGAATGGGTTAGCATTTCCTCTTCCAGGGGATCTTCCCGACCCAGGGATTGAACCCGCGCCTCACAGGTCTCCTGCATTGCAGGCAATTGTTTAACACTGAGCCACCCATGTATAACCGTAGTTAACATGAAAGGCCCTTATGCAGGCTTAAGAATTTTTGGAGGTTCACTTTAAACAAAAAAACACCTCTTTTTGAGATAAGCCTTTTTTGGTGCATACTCCAAGTTCATGTCCCTGCCTCTCGTTATGGTCCAGGTGCCTAGAACCCTGAATTTACTCCCTAAGTGGCCCCATGTCCCCAGCCGCAAGAGGCATGTGTGTTCCTCTTCCCCGAGTCTGTGCTTCTAAGGGTTGAGTGGCACTGTCAGTGCTATACTCTCAGAACTGAGAGGAAGCTAAGAGGTTGTAGCTTTGTATACAGGCAACAGGACAAGTGGTCCACATTATCCACATAGATGTACGTGATGCCTCTCATGGTGAGGGAGGAAGCTTAGCCTTGCTTCACTGAAGATTGGAAGCTCTAACATATTGGGCTTCTCTGGGTCTCTGACAGACGGTCCCTAAATCAGGTCAGGGACAAACCCTGCATTTTCTGTTACTCTGGGTGTTTGTGGGTTTCCTATTTTCACGTGTATTGAATATATTCTCACTGAGTCCTTCAACCTTGAAAATTTTGGGCTTCTTCAGGATAAGACCTGTCTTGTATCTATCTGTCTCACCCAGGAAAGGTTAGGGTGCTTTGATATTTTCCTTGGTTATGGCTCATCTTCTGAAAGGATGTGATCCAAAACTCTCCTTTATTCCACTACCTGGGAGATTACCATTGGGAGAAAAAGAAAGGGGTATGGTGGGTGCCAGAGATGGAAACGATTTTCTGTTACCACTTAGGGATATTTTAATGATACTAAAGTTACTGATGAAGAACCATTGTACTCTAAGCCCCCTATTTTCAGATGCTTATAACTCCAAGGAATACAAATGAGTACACATTTATAACCCTAACATGGCAGGACTCTTAGAAAATGATGTTTTGTGAAATGTGGTATTATTAAGTCCTCTGTGATATGAATCACATAATATTATAGCATAGGTTTTGAGGCATGAAATTTACATTTCTTAGAAGTCTAAGCAATGGTTTATGTGGGCATAGATGAGGAATTGATTTCATCACCAAATCCATGAAGAAAATCAGTTTAAAACTATTCTGAGAGGCACTTAAAGGTTGGCTCTTTTTCTCTCCCTCTCATTCAATTTGTTATTTATTCTAGTGCTTTTATTTCCATTTCCCACCATATTTTAGTCCCCATCAGTTCCTTATAAATTATGAACTATTTAGTATATACAGAAGACAATACAGCATACATGTAAGGTATATCATAATAATATAAACACCTGTATATCCATCACCAAGCTTGAAAATTAGAACATAACCAATGCTTTTGAATCTTACCTGTGCCTTCCCTGATTCACCTTCTCATTCCTTCCCAGAGGAAACAACTATCTTGAACTTTATTAATAATTCACTTATTTATACATTCACTGCATGGAAATGTTCCTTCAAATTACATTATTTCTTGTCCATTTTGGACTGTATGCAAACATAATTATACTAGATGTATTACTTGTCTTTCTCCTCTCCCCCATCACCCTGTGTTTGTGAGATTTATGTATACTGATGTGTACAACTTATAAATCAGTTTCCATTGCTGTAATGTTATCCATCATATGAAAACCCCATAATGTGTCTATTTCCTGTTTGTGGACATATGGGTTCTTTTCGTTTTCATCTTTTTGCAAATTATTGTGCGGTGAACTTTCTCATTCATATCCCCTGATGCCCATCCATGAGAGTTTCTCTAGATTCTCGGTTGAGGGCAATTTTATACACCATGCCCCCCAACCAAGGAACATTTGATAACGTCTGGAAACATTTTTGGTTGTCATAACTGAGGGTGTGCTCCTGGCATCTAGTGGGTAGAGGCCAGAGACACTGCTAAGCATCCTACAATGGACAGAACAGTCCACAACACAGAATTATCTGTTCCAAAATGTCAACAGTTGAGAAGCCCTGATCTCCAGTACATTCATAGACATGAAAGTCCTGGATGGTATTGTGTGCCCAAGTTCTGTTGCAGGAAAAAGCCAATTCTGACCCTATGTTGGAACTGTTACTTTGACTTGCTTTTCATTGCTTTTGTTATTATAGTCATACATAATGGCTGCCTCAGAGAATCCTGCCCCTCTGCCTAACTGTTAAACTAAACTTAGCTTGTGTTCAAGACCCTATCCTCATGTGGATGACTGAAAGGAAGAAGTTAAACATCTCCTTCCTGAGGCCTGCCATTCTTAGGGATATTTACAACATTTATGGGCTTTTCACTTTGTTTCCTCACCTCCTCCCACCTGAGCTATAAAGGAACCTTGTATCCAGACCCTGATAAGATGGTTATTTGACATTATTCTGCCATCTGATAGGTCAGATGGCTTTCCAAATAAAATCGTATTCCTTGCCTCAACACCTTATCTCTGATTCATTGGCCCATCTTGCAGGGAGCAGAGCAAGCTTGGGCTTGGGAACAGTTCAACTGTACCTGCTGTTGTTTAGTCGTTAAGTCATGTCCAACTCTTTTGTGACCCCATATACTGGAGCCTGTAAGGCTCCCCTGATCATGGAATTTCCCAGGCAAGAATACTGGAGTGGGTTGCCATTTCCTTCTACAGGGGATCTTCCTGACCCACGGATCAAACTTGCATCTCCTGCATTGGCAGGTGGATTCTTTATTGCTGAGCCAGCAGGGAAGCCCCTCAATTTACTAGGTAATCTCAATTATCTTTCAAAATGGTTGTACCAGTTTATATTCCCAAAAGCAGAAAATGAGAATTCTACTTGCTCCACATTCTTGCCTACTTAGGGTATAATTATTGTCATTATCTTTTTTAAGTCGTAAGTTTTATTTGTTTATTTTTTTAATATTAATTTGACTGCATTGGGTCTTCATTGTGGCATGTGGGATCTTCCTTTCAGTGCATGTTGTGGCACATGGGCTCAGTAGTTGCAGCTCTCTAGTTGTGAGAGGTGGGCTTAGCTGCTCAGAAGCATGTGGGACCTTGATTCCTTGTGTGCATGTATGATTAGTCACTAAGTTGTGTCTGACTCTTTGAGACCCATTGGACTATAGTCCGCCAGGCTCCTAAATCCCCCAATATTGGGATTCTCCAGGCAATAATACTGGAGTGGGTTGCCATGCCCTCCTCCAGGAGATCTTCCTGACCCAGGAATCGAAGCTCCATCTCCTGTGTCTCCTGCATTGAAGGAGGATTCTTTTTACCCACTAGCTGTCGGGAAAGCCCCTTAGTTCCCTGACCAGTGACCAAACCTGCTTTTCCTGAATTGCCAGGCAGGATCTTAACCATCAACAGCCAGGGAAGTCCCAACAATATATACTATATGAGGCCATTTATAAGGGCCTCCCTGATGGCTTAGATGGTAAAGAATCTGCTTGCAGTGCGGGAGACCCAGGTTCAATCTCTGTGTCAGGCTGTCCTCTGGAGAAGGGAATGGCTACCCACGCCAGCATTCTTGGGGCTTCCTTAGTGGCTCAGATGGTAAAGAATCTGCCTGCAATGCAGGAGATCTGGGTTTGATCCCTGGGTCAGGAAGAACCACTGGAGAAGGGAATGGCAACCTCACTCCAGTATTCTTGCCTGGAGAATTTACAAAATTCAAAACCGGCATGCATAAATAGATGATAAGAGTATACAAAACAACTGGGGGTATGAAGAAAAAGAATGAGAGACTTTTGGAAGGTGGTCATTTTTATTTAACTCAGGTATTTACAATTTAAATAACTATTTTCCTGAATAATACCACATAACTAGCATAATCAGGAGGGTGGGAAGCGAGGAGGCCACTGGACTAACTCTGTTTCTGCTGAGACCATCACAGATTTTGGCTGCGAGACCACACTGACTCCTTCTCCATCTATACAGTCAAAGTAGATGTCTCATGCCTTGCCTTTTGATACCCACAAAGGTAGGAACTGTACCCTGGGACCTCTATTGTCACTGATGCAAAAGAAGAGAAATTTTATGAGGCCACGCTCACTAACAGAGAACAGAAACCACAGAAGAAGCATGGACTATACCTGACTTCTTCCAAGTCTCATGGGTGTTTCTTATCTACTTGGAGGAAGCTTCTATTCGTGGAACCCAGGCCATCCAGGCAGGAGTTCAGGAAAAGTAGACTTGGTTTCCAACCTCTATCAAGCCTTACCTGGTGTAGTTGGGACTGGGATGGAGTCAGGTGAGCTAATCTATGACATTTGCCACAGGATGTAAAACTGAAGATGGAGATGCCAGTTAGGAGGCTATTGTAGTAGTCCACCTGAGAGATGATGGTGTCTTGAATCAGAGTGACAAAAGCAAAGGTGTTAGTAGGAAGTGGTTGGATTTACATCTTACTCAGAAAACAGGACTCGCCTGTACATTATAGCAGGGTTGAGGGAAAGATATAAAAGTCTGAGGATTAATACTTCCTTTCACTCCTCTCCTAGACATCCAGTTTTCTTTGCAAACCCTCAAGCCTGGTTTAGGAGCCCCTCTGATGTATATCACCATATCATGTGTTTGGGAATTCCTTGTTTCATCATCTGTATTTCTACTACGCAGTCATTTCCCCAGGGGTCGATGTATGTGTGGCTGTGCATGGCACAGTGGCTGTCATTGTGCTCTCTCAATAAATACTGTTATAATGATGAATGAAAGAATACTGGATCACCTTGAGTTCATCAGCTCAGTGATAGTGAATTTCTCTGTATTAAGGGGTCCTATGACTCCTTGCTTATTTCCAGTGTTGCCAGATGGGGCTACATCTTCCAGTGTGCATTGTGAACACGTTTTAGTAGTCAAAAACTGAGATCCAAACCCAAGTAAGTGGCATGCAACTGAGGCTTACTCCAGCCAATTCACATTATGTTCAACTAAATTTCCCTTTTGCTCTCTATGAGAGTGATTGCCCTAAGCCCACTTATCGCTCATTATAGTAAATCAGAACCACAGAGAAAATTCTTTTTCTTTTGTCCTGCGCTCCATTGTGAAGAAGACCACGTCTACATGAATATCTAGACAAAGCTGCTGACAGAAAGGTAAAAATGCTGAAGCTGCTGCTATAGGAAATACTTGAGAGTCTCATTGAAAAGGAAAGCAGAAACATTAACTTGATATGGACTAAGAGCTTTGAATAATGTTATGTGTGAAACCATTTAAATTCTGTGATGACAATAAAACACTAAGTCTAGTCATTCAAAATTATCAAGTAAGGCAATAAGCTGGTTCCATGTAACTTAAGGGTTTACCACCCCTACTGGGTAAGCCGGAAACTACACTTCAGGTCTCCCAAAGAAAAGCCGTCATGAACAATCAGTTGCTTTGTACATTGCCACTTCTAAATTAACAGGATAGCAGCATGTTTAAAATGAATTTATTGTGATTCAGTGAGTGTAATAGTTTGTATATACATTAAGCCCCTACATATGAATGAGTTCCGTTCTGAGAGTGCTTTCAGAAGTCCAATTTATTTGTTAAGTTCAACAAAGTTAACCTAGATACACAATTAACACAATCGGCTATATAGTACTGTATTGTAATAGATTTATGATACTTTTCACATGACTAATACATAAACAAACAGAAAATAATGAAAACATTTTTAATCTTAGAGTACAGTACCTTGAAAAGTGTGCTAGTACAGTATAACAGGGGCTGGCATCGAATGAACAGGCAAGAAGAGTTACTGACTGGAGCAGGGAAAGGAAGTGGGAGATGGTATGGCTGGAAGATTGTCAGCCATAGGAGATGGAGGGAAAGCTGCAATTTCACTTATGCTTGACACTGATGGAATGCATGTTTGCATCTTTGAAAGCTCACAACTTGAAGATTCGCACTTGGGAACTTACCGTATTCCTTGGGGCTCTAAAGCCTTCCTGGAGCCTGTGTCAGAAAGGGCCTTTTCTGATCTCCTGGATTCCAGGAGCTTCTGATTGAGGCAGACACATTTGGAACACATCCTAGGCTCTAACTCCCCCTGGACTGCATTTTCCAACCCTTCTTCTGTACACCAGACCCTCCCCCCAGTCAGAGTGACAAAACTCATCTCAGGAACTATGGATAAGGTCAGGTGGCTCCCATGACCTATGTTTTTTCTTTGAATTGGCTTCAGTGATCCATATTCTCCCTTCTCATATGTCCTATTAACCGGCCAGAAGAAAAAGCCCACCTAACTCCAGAATATCTTCCATATTTTTTGTATTGTATATTTGATTGTATATTGTATATTGATTGATTGTATATTTGGCAAAAACAATTTAGGTGCTTTCCATGAATTAACTCATTGTATCCTACATGGAAGTCTTATTACTATCTTACTCTGGAGATGAAGAAACTGAGGCAAAGCAAAACTCTGTAAGTTGCTTAAGGTTCCACAGCTAGTGAGTGGTGCAGGTGAAATTCAAACCCAGCCAGTCTCGCTTCAGAGTCTAAGCTCTGACTTCTACTACATCATCTCCCCTCCTGGATGGAAAATGTGAAGAATAATACCTATCTTAGAGAGCTGAAGTGAGAATTAAATGATTACTATTAATTCTGTGGAGGAGGGTGGCCATTTTCTGGTCAGTGGACTGGGACAGAGAGTATATTTTGTAATTAAGATCCACACATAATCCTCAGGCCAAAATAAACATCTTTGTTTATTTTTAATAAATTTAAAGTGAAGTTCTACATAAGCAAGGTGTCACATTAATTCATTTCATTGGAAAGAAGCTCTCTGATCTCTGAATATGTTTGCATCAAGTGGAACACAAGCAGGTTCACTCTACTTCAATGACTAGACTAAAGACTTTGACTGTGTGGCTCACAACAAACTGTGGAAAACTCTTAAAGAGATGGGAATATCAGACCACCTTACCTGCCTCCTGAGTAATCTGTATGCAGGTCAAGAAGCAACAGTTAGAACCGGACATGGAACAGTGGACTGGTTCCAAATCGGGAAAGGAGTATGTCAAGGCTGTAAATTGTCACCTTGCTTATTGAACTTAAGTGCAGAGTACATCATGTGAAATGCTGGGCTGGATGAAGATCAAGCTGGAATCAAAATTGCTGGGAGAAATATCAATAACCTCAGATATGCAGATGACGCCACACTTAATGGCAAAATGCAAAGTGGAACTGAAGAGCCTCTTGATGAAAGTGAAAGAGGAGAGTGAAAAAGTTGGCTTAAAACTCAACACTCAAAAAACTAAGATTGTGGCATTTGGTCTCATCATTTCTTGGCAGATAGATGGGAAAACAATAGAAGCAGTGACAAACTTTATTTTCTTGGGCTCCAGAATCACTGCAGATGGTGACTGCAGCCATGAAATTAGAAGATGCTTGCTTCTTGGAAGAAAAGCTATGACAAACCTAGACAAACCTAGCATATTAAAAAGCAGACATTACTTTGCTGACAAAGTAGTGGTTTATAATCACAGCTATGGTTTTTCCAATAGTCATGTCCTGGATGTGGGAGCTGGACCATAAAGAAAGCTGAGCACCGAAGAATTGATGGTTTTGAACTGGTGCTGGAGAAGACTCTTGAGAGTCCCTTGGACTGCCAAGAGATCAAACGAGTCAACCCTCAAGGAAATCTGTCCTGAATATTCATTGGAAGGACTGATGCTGAAGCTGAATCTCCAACACTTTGGCCAACTGATGTGAAGAATTGATTCACTGCAAAAGACCCTGATGCCGGGAAATATTGAAGGCAGGAGGAGAAGGGGATGACAGAAGATGAGATGGCTGGATGGTATCACCGACTCGATGGACGTGAGTTTGAGTAAGCTCTGGGAGTTGGTGACGGACAGGGAAGCCTGGCGTGCTGCAGTCCGTGGGGTCGCCAAGAGTCAGACACGAATGAGTGACTGAACTGAACTGAGGGTCACTCTGACTTCATTTTCATAGCTGACTCCTAAATTGGATGTGCAGGTCCACACTGAAGCTTTTCCAGCCTTAACAACTCCTGGAAAAGTTTATACACTTGAATACCTTTGCACCCAGTTCCAAATGCCCCTTGCCTTACTTCAGTTATGTCAGTATTGACAAACAGAGCCTTGGTGGTTGTTTGTCTCCTAAAGCACGTTGACCCATTTTGTTCCATCTCAACTCAGTATATTTCATGTGGAAGAAATAAAGGCTAGGGGAGTCAGTTCACTGTAATGAGCTGTGTTCTTAGAAACAACATCAGGAACATGGATGCTGACAGAAGAGCTGAGTTGGGATCTTATCTTGTTTCATGGAAACTGATGCTGCCCAGAAAATGCTGGTTTCCATGTTAGCCCAGGCTATAAAGTCAAGGTATTAAATGAATGTGACATGTCCACATCCTGAAGAGTGAACTAGTGAATGGCTCATTTCTTTAAAATCCCATATTACCTCAAAACAAACCAGTTGCTCAAGTTAGTCAGGCTCGCAAGCTAAGAAAAAAATAAATAGTTCAAACAACATTCTCTCTTGGGTTTGACATTTCTAAACAGGAGAAAGGTCCACCAAGGAAGCAAAGTGGTTTCTCGCTGATTAAGAACACCTAGGCAACACTCATTGGAATTGGTCAACTGTAACCTGATTTTCTCCCACTTCTACTATGCCAATTACCTAAAATGACTTCTCTAATTTGTCTTCTACGATGTAAGGTGTTAAAATTGCTTTTTAGTATAACTTACACAAACCATGATTATATTTATTTGTTAAAGAGGTGTAGGGATTCAGAGAATCAATCATGGTGGGCAAAAAGAATTTATTTTTATTTTATTTTTAAAAATAATTTCATATATTTATCTATTTTTGGCTGGGCTGGGTCATTGTTGCTGCGTGTGCTTTTTCTTTAGGTGCAGCAAGCAGGGGCTATGCTGTAGTTGTGGTGTGTGGGCTTCTCCTTGCAGTGTCTTCTCTTGTTGCAGAGCATGGGCTCTAGGGCGCTTGGGCTTCATTAGTTGCATCATGTGGGCTCAGCAGTTGCCACTCCCGGGCTCTAGAGCACAGGCTCAGTAGTTGTGGCACATGGGTTTAGTTGCTTCGAGGCATGTGGGATCTTCCCAGATCAGGGATCAAACCTGTGTCTCCTGCACTGGCAGATGGATTCTTTACCACTGAGCCACGAGGAAAGCCCCAAGAATTTTTTTGATGAGAAGAAATATGAGGATCATGCAGTTACTGATGCAAAAAAGAGTGAACTTACACACTTTCAAGTGAAGTAAGAGACACATACAGATTTTAATAAAAGGTACTATGTAACCAGGGCGTAAACAGAACCACACAGTACATGCAGTTAGAGCCCTCATAGTTTGCTTTGGGGAGAGGAGCATAAGGTATTGGCTTTTTCAAAAGGATGGGATTTTGGCAAAGGAAGAAAAACTAAGTATCTGCAAGACAGCCTTGCTCAGTGAAAGGCCAGTAGCTTCATTAGGTTGGAACTAAGTGTCCACGACAGGAAGGGCAGAGAGGAGCAAGCCAGACGGATAGGTTGTAGACACAGGAAATTTTGAGCAAAACGCGTGAAATTCTCCCTTAGCCCAGCCAAGTTGACACATAAAATTAACCATCATAATTCCTGTGGAGAATACTCACCCTGTACATTGCCCATGAGATGACATACTTACAGGATGATGACCTTCCACGTATAACAATTTGAAGAGCTCCTAGGTGTCAGGTTGCTCTAACAAACAGATTTGTTAACAAATGTATTTTCTTAATTAAGAATGAAATGGATAACATGTTTATAAGATAGTCTTTCATGATAAGTTTGAGAAAAAGGTATTCTAAAGGCCAGTGTCTAGAGGCCCATCCTTTTGTCTCAATTTATTCTGCTCCTGCCCAAGGTCAAGATTGATTATCTCTAGCTTGGATCATTAACAGCCTCATTCTCTCTGATTTTCTGCACTTTCACTATGATGTGTCTAGGAGTGAATGTTTGTTTTATATCCTGCCTAGAACTCATTGGGCTTTTAGAATCTGTGCATTTCACTTGCTCTGAAAAATCCTTGGCCATCATTTTCTTCCCCATTCCTCTCTCCTGTCTTTCTGGGATTTGAATTAAACATATATTAGACCTCCTCACTCTACTCTTTGTGTCTCTTATCCTACTTTTTTTCATATTAATTTATTTCTCCAGGCAGAATTCTGGGTGATTTATTCTAATCTACCTTCCAATTCAATAATTGTCTTAGGTTTATTTTTCTTGACTGCATTTATCACGATCTAATGGTTATGCCAATGTTATTTGTTTATTTATCTTTTGCTGAGCTTCGTGGCTTGTGGGATCTTCCTTCCTCAACCAGGGATTGAAAACAAGCCACTGAAGTGCACAGTGAAATCATGAGTCCTAATGGCTGGAGACCAAGAGAATTCCCTCTCTGCTGTTTTTTATGATTTTCTGTTCCCTGAAGATATTTTAAAACATACTTTTTAATTTTTTTAAATATAGGCCATAGTGATTATAGTCTACTTTTCATTCTGGCTGTCACTTACAATATATATATTTTTTCCTTATGTGCCTACATAAGGTACAGGGCTTGAAGTTCCTTGGATCACTGCAGTGATGTATATCTAGGCTGCAATTTATTCCAGCGCTTGTTACTTCTGGTTCACTATTACCTGAAAGGGGTAGTCGCTTATTTTCAGCTTAAAGTGGTGGCAGAGCTCATCAGACCTACTCATTGGAGCTGTGGAATTCGACTTTCATTTTCTTTTCCCATGAGGCCACCAAAACCACAGATCAGTTCCATAATTCTTTCTTCTGGATTCAGCTAATGCCCTCAGGAAAAATTGGCTCTGAGTGCTGGGCTTTCCTATTTGGGTTCTTGCCTTCTTCAAGATTTTAGTCTCATAGTTTCTTAGTGCTTAACAAAGATACTTTCTTTATACATTTCACCCAGTAATTTTTAGTTGTCCTCATTGGGATGGTTAGTCCAAATTACTAAGCCTGCCATTACTGTAAGCAGAGGTGTTCACCATCCTCCTAACTTCTCTCCTTGTCACCAATCTCTCTTTCTTCCAGTTTCTCCTCTAGAAAGTAACTGAAAGTTTCTTCCTGATGGTGTTATTTTTCTGCACAAATCCTCCAAGAGCTTGCTGCTAGATGTAAATTAGAAATCAAATTCCTCAGTTTGGACAATCAGATCTAAAATGCTCTTTCTGAGAAGTACTGTATAGCACAGGGAACTCTACTCAATACACTGTGGTGACCTAAATGGAAAGGAATTCTAAAATAAAGGGGATAACTGATTCACTTTGTTATACAGCAGAAGCAGATATAACATTGTAAAGCAACTATACTCCAATAAAAATTAACTTAAAAATAAAAGAAGAGATGTGGATGGAAAATGGAGTATGTGGAGTGGATTATGGAGAGAAAACATGAAGAAAAGTTAATGAGAAGCCAGTTAATGAGAAGTCTGAAATTTTTAAAGTAAGAAAATGATGTGATTTTATTTGGGTTTAGACATGGCACTTTATTGGCAGTATAGAAGTTGTGTAGGTGTCATAAATAGAATGTCTGCATTCCCCCCAAATCTATATGCTGAAATCTTAATTCCCAAGGTAATGGTATTAGAAGGTGGAGTGTATGGGAGGTGCCTAGGTCATAAGGGTGGAGTCTTCATGAACGTGATTAGTGCCTTATTTAAGAGGGTCCAGAGAGATATTCTGCCCCTTCTGCCAAGTGAGGACATAGTGAAAAGTTGGCATTTAAGATCCAGGAAGTGGACTTCAGGAGACGCCAAATCTGCTGGTGCCTTGGTCTTGGATAAACCAGCTTCTAGGGCTGTGAAAAATAAATGTTTGCTGTTTATAAAATAAAACTTTCTTTCTTAGCTTCATTTATTCACTGAGTAGGTATTTTCTGTGCACTGAATGTGTGGCCCTCACTAGGCCAGATGCTACCTATTCTTTTGCTTCTTACTTCATTTACCTCTTGTCTTACCTCCCAATCCACCTTATACTTTAGCAAAACTGAAATACTCATTGTCATGTGACAGAGCTGGGTCAGATAACAGATGGGCTAACTCCTAGGTCAGTGATATTTCCTCTACCTCATAAAACCATATTCATGTTTAAGTCATAATACCATATTCATGTTTAAGTCCATTCAATCTAGATATCTATGTACATTCTAATAAATGACCAAGACAAAAACTCAAAAAATACAAAGTGACTTTCTCATATTCTTTACTGTCTTTTGGAATCTTTCTCATATGTATCTGGGATGTAAGCTCTAGAAAAAAATTCATTTTTGCCATCAAGCTTTTGGTAATTTCCATAGTCACAAGTGGGGCTTCCTTGGTGGCCCAGTGGTAAAGAACCCACCTGCCAATGGAGGAGACATGGGTTCGATCCCTGGGCTGGAAAGATCCCCTGAAGAAGGAAATGGCAACCCACTCCAGTATTTTGCCTGGGAAATCTTAGGGACAGAGAAGCCTGGTGGACTACAGTGGGGTCCCAAGAGTCAGACATGACTTAGTAAGTAAACTGAAACAGTAAAACTGTGAGGCTTTTGTGTCTACATGTTGGGGCCAGGATGCTGGAGCATTAGAGTGGCCTGCTCTCCAGGGGCTAACTGCCTTGAAGATCTGATACAATGACCTTTGCCTTCTTTTCCCCTTCAATGATGCCAGCCAAGAAGCCTCACGTCAACTTTGCACCCCTTAGCTATGGGAGGTGGGCACTCCGGGAGCCCAATTTCTGTCTTGATTACCCTCCAGAGCCCTATCATAAAACACATTGACTGAACCTTTTCTACCCTTTCCAGAAAAGAGGCGCTCGGCTTCCCTGGAAGCCCAAGGATCTCAGAACAATCCCCAATCAACTATCTTCTGATCCCTCAAAGCTCTCTAGATCTTTCAGAATTCAACATGGACAGTCAATTTACTCCTTTCACAATGAAAAGCAAACCCTTAGGCATACGCTGTTTGAAGAGAAAAGCAGATTTTGCATTTTTGCAGGGGGAAGGTGCGGGGTGGGGTGCCCCACCACTGCAAACATGCAGCCCAGTTCTCCAGCTGCCAGGGAGCTGGAGCTGACCCAGGAGTGACCGCAGCAGCCGGAATGAGCAGAGGGCTGGGTGGTGCCCAAGCCATAATAGCAGGCAGAACCGCGTGTCTTTTTGAATGGCTCCTGGCATCTGCGGGATTTGCTACCCTCGCAATGCCATCGGGGTGGGCGGAGCCAGGTGCGTGCCAGGCTTCCTGAAGCCTCCCTGGCAACCAAAAGTGCTTCCGAGGCTATGCACGCCCCAGCAGAGGGATTCGTCCTTGGCGTGCTTAGTGGAGTGGACTTGCTGGGCTGCTGATCTTGCCGCTCTCAGGCTCAGGGTCACTGATCCATCCCCACCTTCCCTAAGGTAAGATGGGCTCACCCTAAAGGCTGGCTCTTACAGGAAAAACAAGCTCTACTCTCCCGCACCCACCCACCCCCTCCACTCCCTGCACCTCACAGTTTGCGGGTTCACCCTGTCCTCTGCCTTCCTCCAGGCCCACAGCTGTCTGCGGTGTTCTCCAGCTAGGAACTGTGGCGTCCAGAGGTGCTGGGAGTCATTGTGCTCCTACTGCTCAACAGGATCCTGCTCTGGAAGGGCAACAACTGCAATACCACCTGGAAATTCCAACTTGACGTCCAACCCAGCCTCCTCTGATGTTCCTGACGTCATTCTGGGCGTCTTTAATTGGTAAGCAGAGGTCGCCAGGCTGCCAGGAACTGGGAGTGCGGTGGACGAATGGACAAACTTTTAGAAGGAGATGGCTGGGGGAGATGTGGGCCTGGGCTTTTAAACCCTTGCCCATGCACCCTGCCTACTGGCCAGTTCCTAGAGGAACTGGTGATGAAGACGGGGACATGCAGTTTAGATGGAGCCCCCTTGTTCTAGTGCCTATGTTACTGTGGTAGCCAACAGCGCCCCAGTCGCAGGGGTTGGGGAACTGCCATCCCAGGGTCCACCCATCCATATCCAGGGACTGAGTTCTCCTCAGTCATGTGTACTGGCCTCTGTGTTTATGTGTGTATGTGTGTTTGTGCGCGTAAGCAGGGAGGGGCCAGTTGTGGGATGATGCCCAAAAATAATATTTTGCACTGAGTTGACATGTGGTGTATTTGAGAGAGCCTTGAATGTCCTACTCTCAAGTTTCTCTCCCCACTCTACTCCCCCAGATAAGGTCCTGTAGCAACAAACCTCCATATTGAATGCACCAGACGCATTCCTGCTTAATAACGCTGTATAGTGTTTCCTTGTCAGCCAGCAGAATTATTCAAAGAAACCAATCACATCCTTGCTCAGGAACCAGGGGCTACCTCACCCTCCAAATACTTCAAATCCCTCTTCCTATGGACCCTTCTGCTTCACTCTGTTCCAGAATGCAACTCCCATATGTCTTACATGGGCCTGTGGTGTCCACCTTTCCTGGGCTTCCCAAGAGGTGAGTCACTGTGTCTCTGAACCTATCTCCATAACCACCCAGAAGGTCTGGACCACTCATGATTAGATGAGATAAAAATCCAAAGCTGCAAATTTGCACTGCTAGGAATGTGAAATATTCTGAGGGGATTTGTACAGAGAGAAAAGATTAAAAAAAAGTAATTCCATGCAACTGAAGTGGCAGCACATAGCAGAAGATGGTTTCAGTCTGTACCCCTCTGGCTTGGGGGCCCAGCAATCTTCTGCTGTGCCACTCTGTTACCTTTGTCTCTGATGCAGTAAAAGTCCTGATCATCCTAGATGCAGGGAAAAATGACCATAGAACTTTTGTGACACAGTGATGAAATGAATCCAAACCCAACTCAAGCCAGAGACTTTAAAATTTATTAAGCAACCATTGTCATAGAGGAGGCCCCTAGCCCTAATGAAACTGATTTGAGGCTCTCTGAAGGAAGAAAAGTATAAATGTGAGCAGAGTAGAGAGGACACCTCCCCCATCACACACAGAAAGTATATCCAGTGACAAACAAGCAAAAAGGATCAGAGAGAAACAAATCAGAAGACTTGAATACAGAGGGAGGAATGAATTTAAATTGATGCAAAGACCCACAGTTTAATCTGGTTGGAAATCTAGAATTTGCTAAAAGAATTTACACCCTGGTGAGACCTTTGTCCTTGGCAGACAACTGTCTTCTCACTGTGTCCTCACATGGCCTTTTCTTTGTTTAGTGTGGGGGGAGAGAGAGAGAGCTCTGTGGTATCTCTTCCTCTTCTTATAAGGATACCCCCCTATTGGATTAGAGCTCCATGCTTATGACATCCATGTCACCAAATGCAGTCAAATAGGGGTTAATGCTTCAGCATATACATTTTGAGAGAATAGGATTCAGTCCATAACAACTTGATGTATATTTTGTGTGTCTGTGAGGCCAGTGATTCTCAGAGTTTTTTACCTCAACCGAGACAACTGTTAGGCAATGGCCCAAGAGTTTATAAAAATGTACAGATGGGTCCATTTGCTAGCCAGGGCATCCAGTACTAAAATGAGGATGGGCCAATTGTGCTGACCCATTGGTCCTGTCCTTTATCATGGGTATTGCCACTATCAATGAGTGTTATTGCTTTCCATCCCTCCAAGGGATGATGGTGACAATACCATATGTAGTGTACAAACATTCAATTTTTCCACACAATTGATTCCAAGGGGCTCCCCAGGTAGCCAAGAGGTCTGGAAGAGGGATGGCTTCTTCTACCACTATCTCATCTGCCCTCTTGCAGAAAGATATGCCAGAAACTGTCTTGTGTCAGGGAGGCCTCAGTAACCATGCTGAGGTTTTGGGGTACTGGTTCCTTGATCCAAGGCATCCTGGGCAACTGGGTACAGGGCGTCACTGGCTCAGGGACTCTGAGAACCTCTATTTTGAGGATTGCCCATTATGTGGCTGATAGTTGCCACGCTAATGGTTTGTAGTACAAAGCCAAGAAGGGCAGTTTCTTGCATCAGTAGCCTGTGGGCAACTTATAGCCATCATGGGTGGTCCAGAGATGCCAGGGGGCATGAACAAAGGTTACTAAAGCCTCAACAATGAAGAGGCTTCATTGGAGACACTACTGGGAGTGTCCATTGTTTTAGACTTGGACAGATTCTAGAGTCTTTTGTTGGAAGAAGCTTTTATCATTTTGTTAATATAAATTCTTTTAGTAAATTCTGGGTTTCTAGTTGGATTAAATTGTAACTTTAGACAGAAGCAGCCATAAAACGAGTTTATATATTGAGTGACGAGGCGCATAGGAACCTAACCCTATATACCCCCCGGGAGCAATGGTTTAGTGGTCACTAATTCATTACTTGTAGTGACTTTATAGGATATAAAGTGAACACACACTCACACGTTGCAGGGACTGATGTTCCTTGATCAGCATGTGAAAGTATGTTAGGATCACAGTTATGCTCAGGGCCTGTTCCTATTCCCATGCCCTTGGGAAGGAAACCTACCTGCTAAAAGTCTCAGGTATCTTGGTTGACACATCAGAAAGCTTTGGAAAGGCCAGATACCTGTAGGGCTCAGGCTGAGTACTTGAGTATACTCATCCAAGACACCTCCAGGCTGGAAGCACAGGATTAATGAGAGAAACGTCTTTGAGAAGACAGCCTTAAATGAATTTTTTGGGTAAAGCCAGAAGGTTCTCTCTTTGTGTCAAGCCATATTCCCAGTTCTAAAAACAGAGGTATACAAGAGAAAGGTTGACATGGTTGTGACAATAAAATGTCATTCCCAGCTCAGATAATGTGACTTTGTGCAGGAGAATATAGACTTGTCAGCTCAGCTCAGGAGGGCACCGAGTGTGGAAGATTACGCTTCCCGGGGCAATCAATGCCCCTGGATGGATCCCCACCAACCTGGAGAGCTGTGTTCATGCTGACTCCAAGATGGTGCTCTTTAGGGGGTTGAAGTAATTATTTTTTTCTGTAGGCTGCCCTCTGCCTGCTTCCTCTCCTCTCCACTTGCCAGAAAGCCTGCACTCTATCCCAGCCCCTCATCCTGCCTGGTGACATTGACCCAGTCTTTGTGCCCCATCCTCTGGATAAAAGCTGGAGAGGAGAAGAGGAAGAGGCTGCCTCAGTGCGTGCTTCTGGCTCACTCACCATATGAAGAGAAGGGAGCAGGGGAAAGGATGTGCATACATACGACTATATACGTCTGTATGTGTGCCAGAGAAGGCACGGCCCTCAAAAGGTGACAGCTGGGGTATTCTCTGCTGTTGGTTCTCTGGGAAACAATGTGATGTATACTGATAACCAGTGACTTCTCTGTTTCAGCAAAAGCCTTGCAAATGAAGCTGGTTTAGATTTTTGACAGGGTGCTGACAGGATATCGTGTCCATCTTAGTCCACATATAAGAGGAAACCTACTTCTAGGCACTTGAGGGTTTTTTTTTTTATTGAAGTATAGTTGATTTACAATGTTGTGTTAATTTCAGGTGCACAACAGAGTGACTCAGTTTTACATATACAGACATTCTTTTCTATATTATTTTTCATTGTGGTTTATCACAGGATATTGAATATAGTTCCCTGTGCTATACAGTAGGACCTTGTTGTTTATCCATTCTGTGTATAATAGTTTTCATCTGCTAGATCCAAACTCCCAATCCATTCCTCCCCTACAACCTCCCCCCACCCCAGGCTAGGCAAGCACAAGTCTGTTCTCTATGTCTGCTAGTCTGTTTCTGTTTCATAGATAAGTTCATTTGCAGATAGTTGAGGGTATTTTTAATGACTTTTTAATTGTAATTTAAAAATATTTATTTAACTTATTAGTCTATGTTGGGTCTTAGTTGTGGCACATGGGATCTTCATTGCTTACATGCAGCATCTTTTAAGTTAGGGCATGTGGGATATTTATTTTTAGTTTGTGGGTTGTTTAGTTGCAGCCTATGGGATCTTTTAGTTTTGGTATGTGGGATTTTGTTGCAGCATGCAGGATCTTTAGTTGTGGCATGCGGGATCTTTTAGTTGTAGTGTGTGGGATCTTTGTAGCTGCATGTAGATCTTTAGTTACAGCATATGTGATCTTTGAGTTGTTGCATGTAAGATCTTCAAGTTGCAGAATGAGGAATATTTTTAGTTGCAGCTTGTGAGATCTTTTACTTGTGTTATGGGGATATTTGTTGCAGTATGTGGGATCTTTGTTGTGTCACATAGGAACTTTTAGTTGTGACATGTGGGATCTTTTAGTTGCAGTAAGCAAGATCTTTAGTTGTGGCATGGGGCATCTTTAGTTGCTACATACAGAATCTTTTAGTTTTGGTATGCAGGATCTTTTAATTGTGGTATTGGGATATTTGTTGTGACATGTAGGATTTTAGTTGCACCATGCAGAATCTATTAGTTGTGGTATGTGGGATCTTTTAGTCACAGCATGCGGCATCTATCAGTCGGGAAATGCAAGATCCTTCTAGTCGCAACATGCACGATATTCATTGCAGCATATAAGATTTTGTTGTAGCACATGAGATCTTTACCTGCAGTATGTGGGATCTTTGTTGCAGCACCCAGGATCTTTTTAATGGTGGCAGGCAAAATCTTCATTGTGGCGTGTGGGATATTTATAGTTGTGGTATATGGGATCTTTGTTGGAGCCTGGGGAATCTTTAGTTGTGGCATATGGGATCTTTTAGTTATGGTATATGGGATCTTTGTTGTGGCCCATGGGATCTTTGTTGTGGCATGTGGGATCTTTTAGTTGCGGTATTGGGACATTTGTTGCAGTATGTGGGATCTTAGTTGCGGCATGTGAAATATTTTAGTTCTGGCATGTGGGATCATTTAGTTGGAACATGCAAGATATTTTTAGTTGGAGAATGTGAGATCTTTGTTGCAACATGTCAGATTTTGTTGTAGCATGTGGGATCTTTAGTTGTAGCATGTGGGATCTTTGTTGCAGCATGCAGGGTCTTTTAGTTGTGGCATGCTGGATCTTTTCAGTTGTGGTGTGTGTGATCTTTGTTGCAGCATGTGGGATCTTTGTTGCAGCATGTGAGATCTTTAGTTGTGCCATGCTGGATCTTTTTAATTGTGGCATGTAGGATCGTTGTTGTGGCATGCGAGTTAGCTTTTGATTTGTGACATGTGGGACATTTTAGTTGAGAGATGCAAGGTTTTTTAGTTGCCACTTGTGAGATCTTGGTACGTGGGATCTTTTTAATTGTGGTATGCAGAATCTTTGTTGCAGCATGCAGGATCTTTTTCTTTGTAGCATGTGGGATAATTTAGTTGTGGCATACAGGATCTTTGGTTGCAGCATGTGAGATCTTTTTAGTTGTGGCATGCAGGCTATTTGGTGTCAGCATGTGGGATCTTTAGTTGTGGCATGTAGGATCTTTTAGTGGTGGTATGTGGGATCTTTGTAGTGGCATGTGGATCTTTAGTTGGGTCATGTGGGATCTTTTTAGTTACAGAAAGCAGGAATTTAATTGTGGCATGGGGGAACCTTAAGTTATAGCATACAGGATCTTTTAGTGGTGGTATGTGGGATCTTTGTAGTGGCATGTGGATCTTTAGTTGGGGCATGTGGGATCTTTTTAGTTACAGCAAGCAGGAATTTAATTGTGGCATGGGGGAATCTTAAGTTATAGCATACAGGATCTTTTAGTGGTGGTATGTGGGATCTTCGTCACAGCATGCGGGATCTTCTAGCTGTGGCTTGCAGCATCTTTTAGTTGGAGCATGTGAGATGTTTGTAGTTTCAGAATGCAGGATCTTTGTTGCAGCATGTGGAATATTGTTGAGGCATGTGGGATCTTTAGCTGTAGCATGTAGGATCTTCGTTGTGGCATTTAGGGTCTTTTTAATTGTGGCAGGCAGGATCTTCGCTATGCCATGTGGGATCTTTTTAGTTTTTATATGTGGGATCTTTGTTGCTGCATGTGGGATCTTTTAGTTGGAGCATGTGAGGTATTTTTAATTGCAGAATGTAGGATCTTCATTGCAGCTTCTCAGATTTTGTTGCAGCATATGGGATCTTTATTTGTAGCATGTGGGATCTTTGTTGTGGCATACAGCATCTTTTAGTTGGAGCATGTGAGATATTTTTAGTTGCAGAATGTGGGATCTTCTTTCAGCATGTGGGATTTTGTTGTGGCATGTGGAATTTTGTTGAGGCATGTGGGATCTTTAGTTGTAGCATTTGGATCTTTCTTGCAGCTTTCAGGGTCTTTTTATTTGTGATATTCGTTGTTCCATGTGGGGTCTTTTTTGTTGTGATATGTGGGGTCTTTGTTGCACAATGTGGGATCTTTTAGTTGCAGCACATCGGATCTTCTAGTTGTGGCATGTAGGATCTTTTTAGTTGTGGTATGTGTGATCTTTGTTGTGGCATGTGGAATACTTGTTGCAGCATGTGGGATCATTAGATGTGGATTGTGGGATCTTTTCAATTGTGGCATGTGGAACCTCTGTTGTGGCATGCAGGATATCTTTTTATTTGTGGCATGTGGGATCTTTTAGTTGGGGCATGCAAGGTATTTTTAGTTGCAGCATGTGAGGACTATTTAGTTGTGTTATGCGGGACCTTTTTAATTGTGGCATGCAGGATCTTTGTTACAGCATGCAGAATCTTTTTATTTGTGGCATGGAGGATCTTTAGTTGTGGTTATTGGATCCTTTTAGTTGTGGCATGTGGCATCTTTTAGTTGGATCATGTGAGATATTTTTAGTTGCTGAATGCAGGATCTTCTCTGCAGCATGTGGGATCATTTTGTTGCAGCATGTGGCATCTTTTAGTTGGAGCATGCGAGGTATTTTTAGATGCAGAATGCAGGATCTTTTTAGCATGTAGGATTTTGTTGCCGCATGTGGGATCTTTAGTTGTAGCATGAGGGATTTTTGTTGCAGCATGTGGATATGTAGTTATGGTAGAGGGGACCTTTGTTGTGGCATGCAGGGTCTTTTTAATTGTGGCAGGCGGGATCTTCATCGTGCCATGTGAGATCTTTTTAGTTGTGATTTTTGCGATATTTGTTGTGGCACTTGGAATATCTGTTGCAGCATGTGAAATCCTTAGTTTTGACATGCAGGACCTTTAGTTGCAGCATTCAGAATCTTTTTATTGTGGCATGAGGAATCTTTATGGTTGCTGCATGTGGGCTCTTTTAGTTGTGGCATGCAGGATCTTTTAGTCTTCATATGTGGGATCTTTGTTCTGGCATGAAGGATCATTTTGTGGCATGTGAGATCTTTTAGTTGTGGTATTGCAGGATCTTTTAGTTTGGCATGTGGGATCTTTGTTGGGGCATGTGGGATCTTTGTTGCTACACGTTGAATCTATTAGTTCTAGCACGTTGGATCTTTCAGTTGTGGCGTGTAAGATCTTTTTAGTTAGGCCATGCTTGTTCTTCATTGCCGCCTGTGGGATTTTGTTACAGCATGTGAGATCTTTCTGTTGTGGTATGTTGGATCTTTGTTATGGTATGTGGGATCTTTATAGTTCTATTATATGGTATCTTTGTTGCAGTATGCGGGATCTTTAGTTGTGCTATGGGATATCTTTAAATGTGGCATACGGTATCTTTTAGTTTTGGTATGTGGGATCTTTGTTGCAGCATGCGAGATCTTTTAGTTTTGGCATTGGGATCTTAGTTTTGGCATATGGGTTATTTTGGTGTGGTATGTGAGATCTTTAGTTGCATTATGTGGCATCTTTTAGTTGGGGCATGCAACATATTTTTAGTTATAGAATGTGGGATCTTCATTGCAGCATGTGGGAATATGTTGCAGCATATGGGATCTTTAGTTGTAGCATGTGGGGTCCTTGTTGCAGCATATGGATCTTTAGTCGTTTCAGTTGATATCTTTGTTGTGGCATGTGGAGTCTTTTTAATTGTGACAGGCAGGGTCATCATTGTGCTATGTGCAATCTTTTTTATTTGTGATTTATCGGATCTCTGTTGTGGTATCTGGGATCTTTGTTGTAGCATGTTGGGTCTTTTAGCTGGTGGCATGTAGGATCTTTAATTTGTGGCATGTAGGTGACACGACTGAGCGACTGGACTGAACTGAACTGAGGCTAGTTTTAGTTGTGAGATCTTTGTTGTGTCATGTGGCATCTTTCTTGCAGCATGTAGGACCTTTAGTTTTGGCATGCTGGATCTTTTAGTTGTAGTATTGGGATCTTTCTCACAGCATGTGGGATCTTAGTTGTAGGATGTGGGACCGTCTAGTTGTGGTATCTTTACGTTGCGGCATGTGGTATCTTTCTTGTGGCATGTGGGAACTTTTAATGTGGCATTCAGCATCTTTTAGTTGGAGCATGTGAGATACTTTTAGTTGCTGAATGTGGGATTTTTGTTGCAGCATATGGGATTTTCTTGTGGCATGTGGGAGCTTTAGTTGTACCGTGTGGGATCGTTGTTGCAGCATGTGGGGTAGTTTTAATTGTGGCAGTCAGGCTCTTCATTTTGTCATGTGGGATCTTCATTGCAACATGGGATCTTTTAGTTGCAGCATGCAGGATCTTTTAGTCATAGCATGTGTGATTTTTCTTGTGGCATGTGGGATCTTTGTTGTAGCGTGTGGCATCTTTAGTGGTGGCATGCATGATCTTTTTAATTGTTGTGTGTAGGATCTTTGTTGCGGCATGTGGGATATCTTTTTATTTGTGGCATGTGGGATCATTTTGTTGGGGCATGTGAAATCATTTTAGTTGCAGCATGTGAGTTATTTTAGTTGTGGCATGCAGGATGTTTGTTGCAGCATGAAGTATCTTTATTTGTGGTGTGTGGGATCCTTGTTGTGGCATGTAGGATCTTTAGTTGTAGCATGTGAGAACTTTGTTGCAGCTTTCAGGGTCTTTTTAATTGTGGCAGGCAGGATCTTTGTTGCGCCATGTGGGATCTTTTTAGTTGTGATATGTGGACTCATTTTGTGGTATGTGGGATCTTTGTTGGCGACATGCAGAATCTTTTTAACTGTGGCATAGGATCTTTGTTGTGGCATGAAGAATCTTTTTATTTCTGGCATATGAGATCTTTTAGTTGTGCCATGCAAGATCTTTAGTTGAAGTATGGGAAATCTTTTTATCTGTGGCATGCAAGATCTTCATTGTGGCATGCATGATCTTTTAGTTCCAGCCTGCCAGATCTTTATAGTTTTGGCATACAAGATCTTCAGATGTGGCATGCGGGATCTTTAGTTGCAGCATCAGGATCTTTTAGTCATGGTATGTGGGATCTTTGTAGGTCGTGTGGATCTTTACCTGGGGCATGTGGGATATTTTTTAGTTGCGGCATGCAGGATCTTTATTTGCAGCATATGGGATCTTTCAGTTGCACTAAGTAGGAAATCTGTTGCAGTATATGGGAGCTTTGTTGTGGCATGCATGATCTTTTAGTTCCAGCCTGCCAGATCTTTATAGTTTTGGCATACAAGATCTTCAGATGTGGCATGCGGGATCTTTAGTTGCAGCATCAGGATCTTTTAGTCATGGTATGTGGGATCTTTGTAGGTCGTGTGGATCTTTACCTGGGGCATGTGGGATATTTTTTAGTTGCGGCATGCAGGATCTTTATTTGCAGCATATGGGATCTTTCAGTTGCACTAAGTAGGAAATCTGTTGCAGTATATGGGAGCTTTGTTGTGGCATGCAGGATCTTTTAGTTGCAGCATGTGGGATATTTTTGGGTGTGGAATGTGGGATCTTTTAAACTGGGGCATGCAGGATATTTGTTGCAGCTGAGGGATCTTTTTAATGGTGGCATGTGAGATCGTTGTGGCATGTGGATCTTTTAGTTGTGGCAGGCAGGATCTTTAGTTGCATTATGGGGAATCTTTTTATTTGTGGCATGCAGGATCTTTATGCAGCATGCAAGAAGTTTAGTTGTGGCATGTAGGATCTTTTGGCTGTGGTATTAGGATATTTGAGCAGTATGTGCAATCTTAGTTGCAGCATGTGGGATCTTTGTTGTGGCATGTGGGATCTTCACTGTGTCATATGAGATCTTTATAATTGTGGTATATGGGATCTTTGTTGCTGCATGTGGAATCGTCACTGTGGCATGTGGAATCTTTAGTTGTGGCATGCTGGATCTTTTTAATTGTCACAGGCAGGATCTTTATTGTGGCATGGACGTTCTTAAATTGTGGTATGCGGGATATTTTTTGCAACATGAGAGATCTTTTTTTTGCAGCATGTGGGATCTTTAGTGGTGGCATGCAGATCTTATAAATTGTCACATGTAGGACCTTTGTTGCTGCACACAAGATCGTTTTATTTCTGGCATGTGGGATGTTTTAGTTGTGGCATGCAGAATCTTTTAGTTGCAGCATGTGGGATCTTTTTAGTTGTGATACATGTGATTTTTATTGTGGTGTGTGGGATACGTGTTGTGGCATAGGTGATCATTTGTTGCAGCAAACAAGATTTTTTTTACTTGCAACATTTCAGATCTGTTTATTATTTTTTAATGGAATCAGGGTAAAATGATTTATGGCTTATAATTATATGCTTATTAAATAATTCTCAGCGGTTGCATAATCCAAGTACTAAGCATGCAAAATACAACCGATTGGGCTGAAACAAGTTATCACAGCTAAATTAGCTAGAGATGGTACACTTTAACTTGTTAGGCTCTATATCCCCTTCTTTTTTTCATTTATTTTTATTAGTTGGAGGCTAATTACTTTACAATATTGTAGTGGTTTTTGTCATACATTGATATGAATCAGCCATGGATTTACATGTGTTCCCCATCCTGAACCCCCCTCCCACCTACCTCCCCATCCCATCTCTCTGGGTCATCCCAGTGCACCAGCCCTGAGCACTTGTCTCATGCATCCAACCTGTGCTGGCGATCTGTTTCACACTTGATAATATACATGTTTCAACGCTATTCTCTCAGACCATCCCACCCTGGCCTTCTCCCACAGAGTCCAAAAGTCTGTTCTATACATCTGAGTCTCTTTTTCTGTCTTGCATATAGGGTTATCATTACCATCTTTCTAAATTCCATATATATGCGTTAGTATACTGTATTGGTGTTTATCTTCCTGGCTTACTTCACTCTGTATAATGGGCTCCAGTTTCATCCACCTCATTAGAACTGATTCAAATGTATTCTTTTTAATGGCTGAGTAATATTCCATTGTGTATATGTACCACAGCTTTCTTATCCATTTGTCTGCTGATGGACATCTAGGTTGCTTCCATGTCCTGGCTATTATAAACAGTGCTGTGGTGAACACTGGGGTGCATGTGTCTCTTTCAGATCTGGTTTCCTTTCCTCGGTGTGTATGCCCAGGAGTGGGATTGCTGGGTCATATGGCAGTTCCATTTCCAGTTTTTTAAGGAATCTCCACACTGTTCTCCATAGTGGCTGTACTAGTTTGCATTCCCACCAACAGTGTAAGAGGGTTCCCTTTTCTCCACACCCTCTCCAGCAATTATTGCTTGTAGACTTTTGGATAGCAGCCATCCTGACTGGCGTGTAATGGTACCTCATTGTGGTTTTGATTTGCATTTCTTTGATAGTGAGTGATGTGGAGCATCTTTTCATGTGTTTCTTAGCCATCTGTATGTCTTCTTTGAAGAAATGTCTGTTTAGTTCTTTGGCCCAGTTTTTGACTGGGTCATTCATTTTTCTGGAATTGAGCTGCAGGAGTTGCTTGTATATTTTTGAGATTAATCCTTTGTCTGTTGCTTTGTTTGCTCTTATTTTCTCCCATTCTGAAGGCTGTCTTTTCACCTTGCAACTTCCTTTGTTGTGCAAAAGCTTTTAAGTTTAATTAGGTCCCATTTGTTTGTTTTTGCTTTTATTTCCAATATTCTGGGAGGTGGGTCATAGAGGATCTTGCTGTGATTGATGTCGGAGAGTGTTTTGCCTATGTTCTCCTCTAGGACTTTTATAGCTTCTGGTCTTACATTTAGATCTTTAATCCATTTTGAGTTTATTTTTGTGTATGGTGTTAGAAAGTGTTCTAGTTTCATTCTTTTACAAGTGGTTGACCAGTTTTCCCAGCACCATTTGTTAAAGAGCTTGTCTTTTTTTCATTGTATAGTCTTGCCTCCTTTGTCGAAGATAAGGTGACCATAGGTACGTGGATTTATCTCTGGGCTTCCTATTTTGTTCCATTGATCTATATTTCTGTCTTTGTGCCAGTACTATGCTGTCTTGATGACTGTGGCTTTGTAGTAGAGCCTGAAGTCAGGCAGGTTGATTCTTCCAGCTCCATTCTTCTTTGTCAAGATTGCTTTGGCTATTTGAGGTTTTTTGTATTTCCATACAAATTGTGAAATTATTTGTTCTAGTTCTGTGAAAAAATACTGTTGGTAGCTTGATAAGGATTGCATTGAATCTATAGATTTCTTTGGGTAGTATAGTCATTTTCGCAATAGTGATTCTTCCAATCCATGAACACGGTATGTTTTTCCATTTATTTGTGTTCTCTTTGATTTTTTTCATCAGTGTTTTATAGTTTTCTATATATAGGTCTTCTGTTTCTTTAGGTAGATATACTCCTAAGTATTTTATTCTTTTTGTTGCAATGGTGAATGGTATTGTTTCTTTAATTTCTCTTTCTGTTTTCTCATTGTTAGTATATAGGAATGCAAAGGATTTCTGTGTGTTAATTTTATATCCTGCAACTTTACTATATTCATGGATTAACTCTAGTAATTTTCTGGTAGAGTCTTTGGGGTTTTCTATGTAGAGGATCATGTCATCTGCAAACAGTGAGAGTTTCACTTCTTCTTTTCCTATCTGGATTCCTTTTATTTCTTTTTCTGCTCTGATTGCTGTGGCCAACACGTCCAAAGCTATGTTGAATAGTAGTGGTGAGGGTGGGCCCCCTTGTCTTGTTCCTGACTTTAGGGGAAATGCTTTCAGTTTTTCACCATTGAGGATAATGTTTGCTGCGGGTTTGTCATATATAGCTTTTATTATGTTGAGGCGTGTTCCTTCTATTCCTGCTTTCTGGAGAGTTTTTATCATACATGGATGTTGAATTTTGTCAAAGGCTTTTTCTGCATCTATTGAGATAATCATATGGTTTTTATCTTTCAATTTGTTAATGTGGTGTATTACATTGATTGATTTGTGGATATTAAAGGATCCTTGCATTCCTGGGATAAAGCCCACTTGGTCATGATGTATGATCTTTTTAATATGTTGTTGGATTCTGTTTGCTAGAATTTTGTTAAGGATTTTTGCATCTAAGTTCATCAGTGATATTGGCTTGTAGTTTTCTTTTTTTGTGGCATCTTTGTCTGGTTTTGGTATTAGGGTGATGGTGGCCTCATAGAATGAGTTTGGAAGTTTGCCTTCTTCTGCAATTTTCTGGAAGAGTTTGAGTAAGATGGGGCTTAGCTCTTCTCTAAATTTTTTGTAGAATTCAACTGTGAAGCCATCTGGTCCTTCCAGCTTTTGTTTGCTGGAAGATTTCTGATTACAGTTTCGATTTCTGTGCTTGTGATGGGTCTGTTAAGATCTTCTATTTCTTCCTGGTTCAGTTTTGGAAAGTTATACTTTTCTTAGAACTTGTCCATTTCTTCCAAGTTGTCCATTTTATTGGCATATAGCTGCTGGTAGTAGTCTCTTATGATCCTTTGTATTTCAGTGTTGTCTGTTGTGATCTCTCCATTTTTATTTCTTTTTTTTTAAATTTATTTATTTTTTCAGTGGGTTTTGTCATACATTGACATGAATCAGCAATAGATTTACACGTATTCCCCATCCCGATCCCCCCTCCCACCTCCCTCTCCACCCGATTCCTCTGGGTCTTCCCAGTGCACCAGGCTCGAATTTTGTTGATTTGATTTTTCTCCCTTTGGTTCTTGATGCGTCTGGCTAACGTTTTGTCAGTTTTATATATCTTTTCAAAAAACCAGCTTTTAGCTTTGTTGATTTTTTGTTATGGTCTCTTTTGTTTCTTTTGCATTTATTTCTGCCCCAATTTTTAAGACTTCTTTCCTTCTACTAACCCTGGGGTTCTTCATTTCTTCCTTCTCTAGTTGCTTTAGGTGTGGAGTTAGGTTGTTTATTTGACTTTTTTCTTGCTTCTTGAGGTAAGCCTCTATTGCTATGAACCTTCCCCTTAGCACTGCTTTTACAGTGTCCCATAGGTTTTGGGTTGTTGTGTTTTCATTTTCATTCGTTTCTATGCATGTTTTGATTTCTTTTTTGATTTCTTCTATGATTTGTTGGTTATTCAGAAGCATGTTATTTAGCCTCCATATGTTTGAATTTTTAATAGTTCTTTTCCTGTAACTGAGATCTAATCTTACTGCATTGTGGTCAGAAAAGATGACTGGAATGATTTCAATGTTTTTAAATTTACCAAGGCTAGATTTATGGCCCAGGATGTGATCTATTCTGGAGAAAGTTCCGTGTGCTCTTGAGAAAAAGGTGAAATTGAGTGTTTTGGGGGTGAAATGTCCTATAGATCAATTAGGTCTAGCTGGTCCATTGTGTCATTTAAAGTTTGTGTTTCCTTGTTAATTTTCTGTTTAGTTGATCTATCATAGGTGTGAGTGGGGTATTTAAGTCTCCCACTATTATTGTGTTATTGTTAATTTCCCCTTTCATACTTGTTAGCAATTGCCTTACATATTGTGGTGCTCCTACGTTGGATGCATATAAATTTATAATTGTTTTATCTTCTTCTTGGATTGAACCTTTGATCATTGTGTAGTGTCCTTCTTTGTCTCTTTTCACAACCTTTATTTGAAAGTCTATTTTATCTGATGAGTATTGCGACTCCTGCTTTCGTTTGGTCTCCATTTGCGTGAACTATTTTGTCCCAGCCCTTCGCTTTCAGTCTGTATGTGTCCCTTGTTGTGAGGTGGGTCTCTTGTAGACAGCATACATAGGGGTCTTGCTTTTGTATCCATTCAGCCAGTCTTTGTCTTTTGGTTGGGGCATTCAACCCATTTACATTTAAGGTAGTTATTGATAAGTATGGTCCCGTTGCCAATTGCTGTGTTGTTTTGGGTTCGCGTTGATACAACCTTTCTCTGTTTCCTGTCTAGAGAAGATCCTTTAGCATTTGTTGAAGAGCTGGTTTGGTGGTGCTGAATTCTCTCAGCTTTTGCCTGTCTGTAAAGCTTTTGAATTCTTCATGTCTGAATGAGATCCTTTCTGGGTACAGTAATCTGGGTTGTAGGTTATTCTCTTTCATTACTTTAAGTATGTCTTGCCATTCCCTTCTGGCCTGAAGAGTTTCTATTGAAAGATCAGCTGTTATCCTTATGGGAATCCCCTTGTGTGTTACATGTTGTTTCTCCCTTGCTGCTTTTAATATTTGTTCCTTGTGTTTTATCTTTGTTAATTTGATTAATATGTGTCTTGGGGTGTTTCGCCTTGAGTTTATCCTGTTTGGGACTCTCTGGGTTTCTTGGACTTGTGTGACTATTTCCTTCCTCATTTTAGGGAAGTTTTCAGCTATTATCTCCTCGAGCATTTTCTCATGGCCTTTCATTTTGTCTTCTTCTTCTGGGACTCCTATGATTCGAATGTTGGGGCGTTTCACATTGTCCCAGAGGTCCCTGAGGTTGTCCTCATTTCTTTTGATTCTTTTTTCTTTTTTCCTCTCTGCTTCATTTATTTCCACCATTTTATCTTCTACCTCTTCAGATCTGTTTAGTTGTGGCATAGGGGATCTTTCATTTGGGGCTTGTGACATCTTTTTAGTTGTGGTATGTGGGATCTTTTCAATTGTGACATGCAGGATCCCTGTTGCGGCATGTAGTATCTTTTCTTTCTAGCATTTGGGATCTTTGTTGTGGTGTGTGGGATCTTTTAGTTGTGGCATGCAGGATCTTCAGTTGCAGTATGTGGAATCTTTTTCTTATTTGGGGCATGCAGAACTTTCATCGTGGCATGTGGGATCTTTTACTTATAGCATGCAAGGTCTTTTTAGTTGCAACGCGCAGGATCTTCAGTTGTGGCATGTGGCATCTTTAGTTGTGGCATGCAGGATCTTTTTAGTTGTGGTGTGCAGGATCTTTAGTTGTGGCATGTGGGACCTTTAGTTGTGGCATACTATTTAACTGTGGCATGTGGGATTTAGTTCCCTGACCAGGGATCGAATCTGGGCCCCCTGCATTGGGAGTGTAGTCTTAGCCAGTGTACCACGAGGAACGTCGTGACACTTAAGAATTTTGTGTTAAGTTAAAAAAAAAAAAGAATTTTGTGTTAAGTTGAAAAGAGCTGAAATGCAGCAAACCAGCTGCACCTTACCAGTACACTTACCAGTGGTACTCCCCCCAGGCTGTACATATTTGTATTTGGAGTACACCAACATGCAGTCCATAACACTTTTAATTTGCCTTTTTGAGATGTATGGATACTTTCACTAAGTTCTCATGCAGATCCCTTCTAGCACATAAGGTGTCCTCTCTGGGAAGATAAAGTAGAACATGTCTCCCTTCTTTTGTGCTGCATCTCAGAGCCAGGGCACGCAGCTTGATGAGGGGAATGTGGACTGTATTTCAGCTCCCACTTGCTCTTCTAGCTGGGAGTCTCTCTACCAGGCTCTGTGCTGGCCCTTTAGGGTCTTCTGGATCCCACCAAAAGGGATGGCTGTCTGAGTGGCACTGAATGGTCTAGAATGAGAAGTATGACCTTGGGGTCGGTGGGGGTCCCTGGCTCCCTGGCCCTGCTAGATTTTGTTAACTGCCATACACAGCTTCCATTCTCTAAAGGCATGTGGGGGGCGGGGTCTGAATGGTTGTAATAAAGGGCTGTGTTTATAGCAGCTCCTATAAGCACTTTGCTGGGGTTTGATCATGGTAAGCCTAAATGCTGGAGCCTGGGATTTGACCTAACACAGAGACCCATTTACTTCTCAGTGGTTATTCAGACAATTATTCCCAATAGCACTTTGCTTTCTAAAGCATTAGACTTGGGATAACTAATTTCTCTCTTTGCAGGTCAGCTTCTGGGCAGTTAGCCTGCAGTGAAGCCAGCAGGTTGGATCATGAGAGTCACACATGTTTCTATAGGAGCAGTGTGATGTTATTTACAGAGAATAATGTGCCCTAGCTGTACAGCTGGTTATAGACAGTTTTGAGCCAATAGAGAAGAAAAGCTTATTTGTGCACAGTGCCTCACATTTCACCATGTGGGCATGCAGTCCTGAAAAAAAAAAAACCCAGGGGGAAGAAACACACTCAAACCCATGCTCACACATTCAGTCACACTTTCCCATTAAATCTATAACACACGTAAGAATTCTCACACATTCACTCACTCAGATACATGCTGACACACTCACTCATGAACATACTTACTCATAGTCTTACACTTTTGCATCAACATGTTGACACGTGTGGACATGCTCACGTTTTTTACACATGAACACGCTGGTACATTCACACACAAAGAGACTCTTACACTCAGGTTCACTCACACATGAACATGCTCACATGCATGTGTGCTAAGTCACTTCGGTTGTGTCTGACTCTGTACGACTCTATTGACTGTAGTCTGCCAGGCTCCTCTGTCTGTGGGATTCTCCAGGCAAGGATACTGGAATGGATTGCTGTGCCCTCCGCCAGGGGATCTTCCCAATCCAGGGTTCGAACCCGCATCTCTTACCTCTCCTGCATTGGCAGGCAGGTTCTTTACCACTAGCACCACCTGGAAAGCCTGAATATGCTCACACACTGACATATTTGCATATTCATTGAAACATATGTGCTCACACTTATGCACACACAAATCACTCACACATCAAATTCACACATTCATACAAATAAATATGCTCACATATACATGCATATTAAATGGGTCACCCAAAGAACGTGCTCACTCACTGATAGACACAATAGCATACATTTATACTCACACATCATTCACACACATCAACATACTGAGAGAGTCAATTCCTAGGTAGGTTGATAAGAAGTCCGGGGTCCCCGAGGAGGAGAAAGGGGTCTAACTAGGGCTCTCAAGGAAGAGATAGGGGTCTGGAATTCTCAAGGAGGAGAAAAGGACAAACTTTTTTTTTCTTTAAGTTTTTTTTTTTCTTTTAAACTGATGATTACACAACAAAACAACTTGGCTTAAACTCTGTGCTAAGGATTATTTAACAACAATGTATCCTGCTTGAGGACAGTTTCTCCTTCTTAAAAACCTTCTGACTAGTCCTGTCATCTTAAAATGTGTATTATGGGAGTGGGCCTGGTCAGATCTTTCTATTGCTAGTTCTAATCCTGTCATCTTACAATGTAAATTGTGGGAGTGGGTCTAGTAAGATCTTTACAACCTTGAGACATTATTTTGTTTTATTGTAATAACCAATTAAAAAAGTATATAGCTCCCTTGCTAAGACTAGCCAAGGTGGCACTCTCCATCCCCCTTCTGATGTCTATGTCAGCAGTTTTCTCTGTCCCTTTTTATACTTTAACAAAACTCTGCTACATAAAAGCTCTTGAGTGATCAAGCCTGGTCCCTGGTCCTGAAGCTAACTCTTCTTCGGAGACCACGAATCGGACATCATTCACCGTAAGCTATCAATACTGATATTCTCTCACACACTGACACAGATAAAATTCACATGTTCGTTCACACTTGCACATGAATGTATACCTACGGACTCACAACCACTCCCAAACACTCTCAGGAATTCAGTCACACGTAGGAGCATATTATCACCTTCATTCATGCAAATGAGCACACTCACATTAACGTGTTTCTATGTACAAACATGCTCCTATATCCACTCAAACCTAGATACACTCAAATCTTATCCCAGAACACTCATACAGTCAAGCAAACTAAGATGTTGAGATTTTACCGACATTAATTATACACACAGAAAACTGCTCCAACATTCACTGACATGTAAGTATTCATATGCTAATCCACATATGGATGCCATCACATAGTCACATATATGAGCATACACATATAAACACATGTTTCAATAAAGTGACACATACTAACGTGTTCATTCACACATATACCCAAATATACACATTCACAAAATGAGCATATTCATATTTTAACATGCTCAAACACACAAAAACCGCACAAATTTATTTACACAAAGGAAAGTTTCATGTAAATGCACATACTCATATTCAATAAAACTCAAAAACCTGCTCAAACACTCCATTAACACTTGAAGACACAAACACATGCAAATAAACATATTGACATATTCACTCCCATGATTAATTCATGTACACAGACTTGCCCACATACAATCGCAATCACAAATTCACTTCAAATTTACATCATGCTCACATACATGAACTTGCTTACACATTCAGTTCCACTCAGGAAAAATAATTATACATTAACACCTTCACACACACCAACTTGATCATGCATTAATCTACACACATGAACATGCTCCCATACATGCACGTGCTCAGGCACTCGGATATGAACACATGAATTCATTCACACACAGACTTTCACTGTTGCACATGAACATGTGCAACACAAATGTGTTCACACTTTTATTTACATATGTTCATACTCACACTCATGGGCATACTCAGATGTTCACTCATACATGAACATACTTAAACGTGAACATTCCCAGACACACAAAGCATGTTTACATGTTATCTCCCGAACAAGTCCACACTCTCAAATTCCCACAAAACTACACATATTCTAATGGACTCATATACTGACACAGTTGCACACTTACATCCATTCCCTCCAACCTCTCACACACATTCATACATGGACATGCTCTCACATTTATTTAACAGACAACATGCTAACACATGGATCACTCATGTATGAGCAATTTCACACACATGAACAAGTTCACATATTCACACAGCCTGCATGCTCATAAACACACACATGTGTATTAACACATTCACAGACACTGCAAAAATACTCATGCTGAGACCTGGACATGATAGCCCATTCACATTTAGATAGGATCATATTCATATTCATATTCATTCACACAATCTCTCACACACAGATACTCACATATTCGCTCACAGTTGCACATAGACACACTCACATTATCACTTCCACACAAGTGAACACACATTTAGTCACACATAGACATAATCACATTCACTCACAGAAAAGAACACACACATCACCATGCCCTACCACAAGCATGTTTACATATTCATTAACACACACATGTTCCTATATCCACTTATACTTGTATATTAATAATATGCACACACATATGTGTATCTATTACATATACATGCTCATGCATTTAATGACAGACTTTTTTCACATTCACTCAAGCACAAATGTATAAAAACACAAGTACAAAGCATACATTCACTCACATTCATGAAAGTACATGACATGCTTACCTATTCATTCAAACACAGGAATATGATCACATGCATATACTCAGTCATTTACACCCAAACATGAACGTGTTCACATATACACAGTGAACCTGATCACAAACTCACAAGTGCACTCGTTAAAGCAGTTGTGTACATGCATATGATCAGCATTCACACATACATCCAGGCATTGATTCAGAAATAGATGTGCACATTAACAAGCTCACACAGATCATCATGGTTACACATTCACTCAGAGGTAAACATGCTACCATCATGCACATGCTTACAAATTCACTCAAAAATGTGACCACACAGAAACACACAAAAGCACATTAATACACTGACATATGAACAGGTTCAATTCACTCTTACACACAGACAAGCTCACATACGTCCACCAATAACACATTCACTCAAATGAACATGCTCACAGATTTACTCCCAGTCATAGATACGCTGACACATGGACAAATTCATTCAAATACAAATATGCTTAAACTAAAATAGTTATGCCTTCACTCATACACCTCAATATGCTTCACATACACCGTGTCAGTCATAAATTTACTTTCATACATGAACATACTCCTCCTTAAGTTGTTCACAAACATGCACATTCAATCACACATGCAAATGTGGGTACAAACTCCTTCACACACATAGGTGCACACACACACGTTATGCCACCCCCACATCAGGACCCAGTATTCTCAAAGCATGCCTCTTTTGGCAGACTGTTGCCCTCTTACCACATGAACTGTAGTGTGGGCTCCAAAATATGAACAACACTGGCTGGCTGTGGTGGATACAGATACCCACATCTCCCTAATCCTAGTAAGCACTCATATTTTCAAACGAGGGTCCCCAACCTCCAGGATCTAATGCCTGATGATCTGAGATTAAGCTGATGTAATAATAATAGAAATAAAAGGAACAATAAATGTAATGTACTTGAAACATCCCCCACCACCCTGGTGCATGGCAAAATTGTCTACCCCAAACCAATCCCTGGTGCCAAAAATGTTTGTGACTGTTGCTTCAAAGGGATTCCCCCAGGAGATGACTGGCTTGGGAGGATAATTAGTTGAAAGGATGATTGTCTACTGAGGTTTTAAAATTGACTTAATTTTGCTAAAAGATGCTTCTGCCCTGGTTGTTCTCTCTGGAATTATCTCTTTTCCTGTTATTGGAATGGATTTCCTCAGTCAGCATATAACCTCATGAAACAATCCTAAGGCTTCTATTCTACTGGCAGGCCCTGGCCAGTGGAAATTAGTGAACCTTCCTCTACCCATGTGAGAGGTACTGACTAAAAGTAAAGCACTGAAGGATTATGACCTGTCTTAGCCTTGTTAGTGAAAGGCTATGGATCCCCACTTTTTGGTTTCCTGCTATGGCCTGTCCTCAAGCCACTACTAATGGGTAGAGGCTATCTATGGACTAGAGAGAATTAAAGGAGGCTGCTCCCTGTATCAGAGCCCCTCTACTAGGTATTGACATTATGAATCTCATACCGAAATGAATGACACTCAAGTAATATTGGTAAATGGTCCAGAGGCCTAAACTTGTCTAACATGTTCTCTTTGTTAAATATGTCATAGGATAATTGATCACAATTTGCCTTCCCCTTTGAGGATCAACAGTACACTTTTCCCAGTTGCCTGTAGGGTACATGAATACCTCTGGGATTTCACAAGGAATTTGCAGTCTGGATCTAGACTCCTGCTCTGCACCAGGCACCTCCCACAGAAACTCAGCTCTGGCATTGTACTGATGCCATCCTTGTCCCTAGACCTGGCTATGACCCTGTGTCACACACTGTCACCACTGTGAGTAAACACTTCACTGAGGGGATGGGCAATTGCCCTCCATAAGCTACAGGGAACCTCCTAGTTTCTTCAGGGTCTGGCCTGTAATTGAAACTCAGAAGGGTAAACTAGTCCGCATTTGGTAGAAGAAAAGCTTCTCATGCCCCAACCTCCCATGTTGGTAAAGGAGATAAAACATTTGGTAGTAACATTGAATTCCAGTGCCAGCCTCCAATATTTGCTGGTCCCTGTGTATGGAGTCACCCTCAGGACTTCCACTTATCTGTGGGAACCCGAGCAACAACAGACACTAGATTAACTAAAGAAGTCTATCATTTCAGCTCTCCCGCTAGTGCTCTGAGAACAGGACTTACAGTTAGAAGTTTCAGCCACCCAAAAATTCATTTCTAGGATCCACTGGCCCACATGCCCATGGGTTTTTGGCATAAGCAACATGCAGACTCAGTCCAAAAATATTGGCCAACGGAGAGGCAACTTCCAGAGGTACACTGAGCCCTCATTGAAACTCAAGGCTCTACTGGAACAGAGCCAGTTACGATATGGGTTGAGATTCCTATTATGCCCTGGGTGATAGCAGAAGCTGCTCCCATACAGGCAGAGGTCTGTACTCAAATGGTAATGTATCTAGTGGATTGACTAAACCTGGACCTACTAGAGTGTTGCAACTCCATGAGAAAATAGCCACATTCCCTGCCACTGAAGTTAATTTGCCATAACCTCCTGGCCTTCTTTTTTTAATGTTTAATTAATCACATCTGTATAATGCTGAACATTTGATATGTCAAATTTTATTTTTATTCTATTTACTTTTTTTTAATTGAACTCCAGTGATTTACAATGTTGCATTAGTTTCAGGCCTACAGCAAAGTGTTTCAGCTCTGTATACGTATATACTCAGGTATATGGTAGCTCCTCTCGGCCGCTCCTGCGCCGTCGCAGCCGCTGCTGATTGCTAACATCCGCTGGATCATCGAAAAAGCAAGAGAGTTTCAGAAAAATCATCTATTTCTGCATTATTTACTATGCCAAAGCCTTTGACTGTGTGGATCACAATAAACTGTGGAAAATTCTGAAGGAGATGGGAATACCAGACCACCTGACCTGCCTCTAGTGAAACCTGTGTGCAGGTCAGGAAGCAACAGTTAGAACTGGGAGTGGAACAACAGTCTGGTTCCAAATAGGAAAAGGAGTACGTCAAGGCTGTATACTGTCACCCTGCTTATTTAACTTATATGCAGAGTACATCATGAGAAATGCTGGGCTGGAGGAAGCACAAGCTGGAATCAAGAGTGCTGGGAGAAATATCAATAATCTCAGACATGCAGATGACACCACCCTTATGGCAGAAAGTGAAGAAGAACTAAACAGTCTCTTGATGAAAGTGAAAGAGGAGAGTGAAAAAGCTGGCTTAAAGCTCAACATTCAGAAAACTAAGATCATGGCATCTGGTCCCATCACTTCATGGCAAATAGATGGGGAAACAGTGGAAACAGTAGCTGACTTTATTTTGCGGGGCTCCAAAATCACTGCAGATGGTGATTGCTGCCATGAAATTAAAAGCCGCTTACTCCTTGGAAGGAAAGTTATGACCAACCTAGACAGCATTTTAAAAAGCAGAGACATTACTTTGTCCACAAAGGTCCATCTAGTCAAGGCTATGGTTTTTCCAGTGGTCATGTACGGATGTGAGAGCTGGACTATAAAGACAGCTGAGCAGAGAAGAATTGATGCTTTTGAACTGTGGTGTTGGAGAAGACTCTTGAGAGTCCCTTGGACTGCAAGGAGATCCAACCAATCCATCCTAAAGGAGATCAGACCTGGGTGTTCATTGGAAGGACTGATGCTGAAGCTGAAACTCCAATACTTTGGCCACCTGATGCGAAGAGCTGACTCATTTGAAAAGACCCTGATGCTGGGAGAGATTGAGGGCAGGAGGAGAAGGGGCCAACAGAGGATGAGATGGTTGGATGGCATCAGTGACTCAAAGGACATGGGTTTGGGTGGACTCCGGGAGTTGGTGATGGACAGGGAGGCCTGGCCTGCTGCAGTTCATGGGGTTGCAAAGAGTCCGACATGACTGAGCCACTGAACTGAACTGAACTGAACTCAGGTATATGTATGTTTATATATATTCCTTTTCAGATTCTTTTTCCTTATTGGTTATTATAAAATACTGAGTATAGTTTTCTGTGTTATATGTTAGGTCTTTGTTGGTTATATATTTAATGTATAGTAGGGGCTTCCCTGGAGAAGGCAATGGCACCCCACTCCAGTACTCTTGCCTGGAAAATCCCATGGACGGAGGAGCCTGGTAGGCTACAGTCCATGGGGTCGCAAAGAGTCGGACACAACTGAGTGACTTCACTTTCACTTTTCACTTTCATTTTTCACTTTCGTGCACTGGAGAAGGAAATGGCAGCCCACTCCAGTATTCTTGCCTAGAGAATTCCAGGGACGGGAGCCTGGTGGGCTGCCGTCTATGGGGTCACACAGAGTTGGACACGACTGACATGACTTAGCAGCAGCAGCAGGGGCTTCCCTGGTGGCTCAGAGGTTAAAGTGTCTGCCTGTAATGCGGGAGACCTGGCTTCGATCCCTGGATTAGGGAAGATCCCCTGGAGAAGGAAATGGCAACCCTCTCCAGTATTCTTGCCTGGAGAATCCCATGGACGGAGGAGCCTGGTGGGCTAGAGTCCACGGGGTGGCAAAGAGTCAGACACGACTGAGCCACTTCACTGTAGTGTGTATATGCTAATTCCAAACTACTTTTTATTTTAGAATTCACTGTTTTATATTTCACTTTTGATTCTTTTTTAAATTTATTTTTAATTGAAGGATAATTGCTATACAATATTACGTTGGTTTCTGCTGTACAACAACCTGAATCAGCCATAAGCACCCACTCATCCCTGCCCTCTAGGTCATCACAGAGCACCAGGCTGAGGTGCATGAACCTAGAACCTATTATACAGAGTGAAGTAAGTCAGAAAGAAAACAAATATCATATATTAGCACATATATATGGAATCTAGAAAAATGGTACTGATGAACCTCTGTGAAGGGCAGGAATAAAGACATAGACATAGAGAATGGACTTTTGGACACAGAAGTGGAAGGGGAGGGTGAGATGATTTGGAAGAGTAACACTGACACACACACACAGTGTGCATAAAGTAGATTTGCTAGTGGGAAGCTGCTGTATAGCACAGGGAGCTCAGCTCGGTGCTCTCTGCCTTCTATACAAGACTTCCATTAGTTTATCCATACAATACACCAATTTCTCCTAATGTTATTGAGGGGATAACAAAATAGCTTTTACAATCCTTGGGACTGCCAAACTGTTTACACAGTCAGACTGTTATGCAAAATAACTATGGGCTTTACAAGAAAAGATTGCTTGGGTTTTTTTTTATCTATGCTGTCACCCTCCAGTCCCACATTAAGGAATGTGGAGAGAACTTAGAGGGAGTGGTCCTTCAAGTGGTCAAAATACTGCCCACGGTTTCAGTTCAGTTCAGTTCAGTCACTCAGTCGTGTCCGACTCTTTGCGACCCCATGAATCGCAGCAGGCCAGCCCTGTCCATCACCAACTCCCAGAGTTTACTCAAACTCATGTCCGTCGAGTCGGTGATGCCATCCAGCTATCTCATCCTCTGTCGTGCCCCCCTTCTCCTTCTGCCCCCAATCCCTCCCAGCATCAGGGTCTTTTCAAATGAGTCAACTCTTCTCATGAGGTGGCCAAAGTATTGGAGTTTCAGCTTCAGCATGAGTCTTTCCAATGAACACCCAGGACTGATCTCCTTTAGCATGGATTGGTTGGATCTCCTTGCAGTCCAAGGGACTCTCAAGAGTCTTCTCCAACACCACAGTTCAAAAGCATCAATTCTTCTCTGCTCAGCTTTCTTTATAGTCCAGTTCTCACATCCGTACATGACCACTGGGAAAACCATAGCCTTGACTAGATGGACCTTTGTGGACAAAGTAATGTCTCTGCTTTTTAAAATGCTGTCTAGGTTGGTCATAACTTTCCTTCCAAGGAGTAAGCGGCTTTTAATTTCATGGCTGCACTCACCATCTGCAGTGATTATGGAGCCCCCCAAAATAAAGTCTGACACTGTTTCCACTGTTGTGACTCATAGATGGTTCTAAACCCTCAGGGCCAACTCTGACCTCAAATCAGATGAGACTGACTGTGACTAAGTAGTGCCATTAACCACATAGAGCCACTGTCTCTTGAGACTTATGTAAGGAATTGCCCAGAGATAGTATGTACCCGGTATTACAACCAGGATGCTTGTGATCAGTGCAATCATATGAAAAGTGCTGTAATGCAGAGCTATACCAGCAAACTCTATGGGATTACAGTTAGATAAAATTATAGCTCTTGCTAATCCCTGACAATAATGACTAATGTAAACCCTGCCAAAATGTGTATCTTTACAAATGTTGGTTTCTTTTCTTATCAGTTATCACTATAACGACTTTTCCTCTCTCTCCAGTACAAGTCCCGTTTACTGAAGCTTGCACTAAAAGAAGTTCATCTGAGTGACCAAGGACAATTTACCATGAATTTCCTCCCTGGTTGGGAATTTACTTTATTTATTTATTTAATAATATTATTGTTTTGTTTTTACTTTTGGCTGTGCTAGGTCTTTGTTGCTGCACGGGCTTTTCTTTAGTTGTGGCAAGTGGGCCTATAATTCGTTGTAGTGCAGGGCTTCTCATTATGGTGACTCCTCTCATTGTGGAGCATGGGCTCTAGGGCATGTGGGCTTCAGTAGTTGTTGCTCATGAGCTCACTAGTTGCAGTTCCTGGGCTCTCCATCACAGTCTTAATAGTTGTGGTGCACAGACTTAGCTGCTCCACACTATGTGGGATATTCCTAGACAGGGTTCAAAACCTTAAAACATTGGCAGGTGGATTCTTTACTGCTGATCCACCAGGGAAGCCCCATAGCCACTTATGATTTATATATGTATATATGTGTGCACACACACACACAGACACACACACACAGAGTATACTTATTAGGAAAGGAATGTATACAACATAATATCCAGGAAAAGGCATGTCTAAAGAGTCAGTGGCTTCATCCAGTCTGGGAACTCTTTTCCAGCCTAATTGTCTTCCAATACCAACTTCAAGGTTTCCATCACACTCAGTGGGAATGGACAACTCCAATGCTTACTGCCCACAGGAAAAATCATAGCTTTTGAGTGTGACAGCAAAGAAAATTCTCATGAAAATTGAAAATTCACAAATCCCATGGAGACATCTAACCACATATGAGAGTTTTTCCATCCAAATTGACGGCTACTTGTTTACAACTACTAAAATTTCATCAGGCTTACCAAGAGCATCATTAATAAGGACTTGGGAAGTACTTGAGGGAAATTGCAGCCCAATTTTACTCTTCTGGGGGAATCTTAAAACATACCCATCCTGTCTTACAGAGCAATAATGATAAGCCCAGTAGCAAAGCTAACCTGGGAGGAAATCTATTGAGTTAGTCACATGACCATCTCCCAAGAGGCCACCTCTGAGGCTATAAAAGTAACATAAATAGCTGCCAAAGACTTTGCTGTAGCTCAAATGGTTAAGAATCTGCCTGTGATTCAGGAGACCAGGGTTCGATACCTGGGTCAGGAAGATCCTCTGGAGAAGGGAATGGCAATCCACTCCAGTATTCTTGCCTGGAGAATCCCATGGACATAGAAGCCTGGCAGGTTACAGTCCATGGGGTTGCAAAGAGTCGGACATGACTGAGCGACTAACACACACACACACACACACACACACACACACACACACACACACACACACACACACACACAGACACACGCGCGCGCGCCAAGAGCTGCCAAAGAAAAATTCCCCCAGAATGGAAGCAATGGAACAGGTAGTCCCGCACTGTAATACAGCAACATTGTGATAAACAGGGACCTAATGGGCCAAATGTATAATATAGCTGATACCTATTTTTGAAATAACTTGGCCCACCAGGCTATTTGTTATGGGCACTTGGCAGGAAACTCAAGCAATAATCACACCAATCTGAACAGAAAGGAACATACAATTGCCCACCAGAATAGGCCTTCATATTGCCTTAGTCACGGCAATACATAAAATGGAAAATTTAACCGCATTCTGGACTTTCTTCTACCAACCTGATTTTAGTGCACATAGCATAGCATATACCTCTCCTTGGCCAAGTTCCCCCATAAATCTCCTTTATTAAAATGAGCTTGTTCCCCTCACCATCAATATCCAGAAGCTAATCTATGTAAGTGTGTGGGCACTGGTGGGTTGAGTCTGTAACCAGTTTATCTGACCTAGGTACCTAATGCAAGGTGGATAACATGCAGTCTTGTTTGACTGTAAAGCCTTGTGCTTCTATTCATATCACCTTGAAGTGTGTGTGTGTGTGTGTGTGTGTGTGTGTGTGTGTGTGTGTGTTAGTCCCTCAGTCATGTCTGACTCTTTGTGACCCCATGGACTGTAGCCCGCCAGGCTCCTCTGTCCATGGGATTCTACAGGCAAGAATACTGGAGCTAGTTGCCATTCCCTTCTCTATGGACGTCGAATAGTAGTAAGCTGTAAAATCACCTTTATAGCAACAAAGGCAGCAGAGACAGCCCAGTGGACCTGTAAGAGAACCAAGCAGCTTCCCCTATCTCAAGCTTCCCCTTGCCTGACCCTGGAATATATTTCTCATACTTGGTCTAGGCCCTAAATTTCAGATTTTTACTTAGCAGCTCAACTCTCCCAAGTATTTGCCAACCCAAACCATGCGAGCCAGAACTGTCCAGTGCCACAGACTTGTTCACCTGCATACATTCCTCTAACATTTGCTTACTCCCGAAACATGCTCACACATTCACTCACAATTATATTCACAAATTTACCCTCACACATGAACATGTTCATATATTCCACTCACACTTCAATAAACTCACATTGATGCACATACTCATGTGTGCTCCCATGCACACACACCCATTCACATACATGTATACATTAATACACACACAGGAACATCCTCACATTCACTACATATACTCACATGAACACTCTCATAAATTCCTCCCACAAATATACTCACATGTTTACAAACCCACACAAACGAGCCTACTTATACATTAGCGTACGTGAACAAATGTGCTAAAATCCATGCACATGATGATAAGTACATTCAGACCCTTAATCATACAAATATATTCACATTAATAAAATCACATATGAATCGGCATGCTTATTTATTCATTCAGGGCGACACTCAGACGTTCCCTGTCTCACACTAATATGCTCACACTCATGGAGACACATATTTATCACACACATGTTCACAAATTCATCATTTATTTGCTAAGCTGTGTCTGACTCTTTTGTGACCCCATGGTAGCCACTGGGGAAGCCCTCACAAATTCATGGACATACATAATGGTGGCTTAGAAAGTAAAGAATCTGCCTTCAGTGCAGGAGAGGGCTTCCCTAGGGTCTTACCTGGTAAAGAATCTGCCTGCAATGCAGGAGACCTGGGTTTAATCCATGGATCGGGAAGATCCCCTGGAGAAGGGAACAGTACCCATTCCAGTATTCTTCCCTGAAGAATTTCATGGACAGAGGAGCCTGGCAGGCTACAGTCCATGGGGTCGCAAAGAATCAGACATGACTGAGTGACTAACGCTTTTACTTTCTTCACTTTCAATGCAGGAGACCCAGGTTTAATCCCTGTGTCAGGAAGATCCCATGGTGAAGGGAATGGCTACCCACACTAGTACTCTTGTCTGGAGAGTTTTATGGACAGAGGATCCTTGCAGGCCATGGGGTTGCAAAGATTCGGACGTGACTGAGCAACTAACACAGTTGAAACCTTCGTGTGCACACATATGAGAGTGCTCATTCACTTGCCAAATATGATCATACACACAAAGTCATTCACACATTCTCACATACATTGACACAGTCACATTTTCACTCATGAACATACTTGACTTAAACATAGTCACACCCACATGGTCAAACACTCACTCACATACACAAACATGCTTACCAATTCACTCACACATAGATACCCTTCAGTAATTTGTACATAATTATGTCTTCAGTAACACTTGCACACTGTTCTCATATGTAAATATACTCATTAGTTATTGATGTACATTTGCACACATACACAAATATGCTAAAAATTCACTCAGTCATACATGCTCACAAAAGGCATGCATTCATATACACAGACTCACAATAACAAGCTCACATGTTCACTTACAACACCATGCTCACAAAGTCACTCACACATAGAAACACACACATAAGCACATATGATCACACATCCACATACACAAATATGCTTACACATTCCTTTATTCATGCAAACTTGGTCACATATTCACTCCCTAAAATGAAAATGCCCACAGATTCACTCACACCCACTCAAATATTCTCATATGTAAAACTCACACCTTCACTTACTTGCACACAGTAACACACTCACAGACAGACATGTGCACTTATTCACTTACCCCCCAAACATGATCATGCACCACAAAGTCCACACCTTCACTCATGCATATGGATCAGTTCAGTTCAGTTCAGTTCAGTCGCTCAGTCATGTCCGACTCTTTGCAACTCCATGGACTGCAGCACTCCAGGCTTCCCTGTCCATCATCAACTCCCGGAGCTTACTCAAACTCATGTCCATTGAGTCAGTGTTGCCATCCAGCCATCTCATCCCCTGTCATCCCCTTCTCCTCCCGCCTTCAATCTTTCCCAGCATCAGGGTCTTTTCCAATGAGTCAGTTCTTCACATCAGGTGGCCAAAGTATTGGAGCTTCAGCTTCAGCATCAGTCCTTCCAATGAATATTCGGGACTGATTTCCTTCAGGATGGACTGGTTGGATCTCCTTGCAGTCCAAGGGGCTCCCAAGAGTCTTCTCCAACACCACAGTTCAAAAACATCAGTTCTTCGGTGCTTAGCTTTCTTTATAGTCCAACTCTCACTGACTGCCGGAAAAACCATAGCTCTGACTAGACAGACTTTTGCTGGCAAAGTAATGTTTCTCTTTTTAATATGCTGTCTAGATTGGTCATAGCTTTTCTTCCAAGGAGCAAGCATCTTTGAATTTTGTGGCTGCAGTCACCATCTGCTGTGATTTTGGAGGCCCCACAAATAAAGTCTCTTACTGTGTCCATTATTGCCCCATCTATTTGCCATGAAGTGATGGAACCAGAGGCCGTGCTCTTAGTTTTCTGAATGCTGAGTTACAAGCCATACACTCAGATAAATTCATACACACACATTCACTCATTTAAATACAATTACATGTTAACAAGCTTATGCAATCAAACATGCTGAAAGATTTACATGCATGTGCTCACATACTCACAGATTTACTAGCACTTGTACATACTCTAGCATATGAACATACCTCTAGATATTCAGATACCCAAATATAATAACATGCTCACATACATGACAATGTTTATGAATTCAGTTGCACACATGAATATGATCATATACACAAGGTCACTTACATTCATTCACACACATCCACACACTGACATGTTCACTCTCACACAATAGCATACTTGATGTTAATGTGCTCCCTTACTCGGCGGTCTCACACATGCACACATGCTACAAATTCATTCACATACATAGCTACTCTCGTATAAAATCACTTCCCCACACATCCATTCTCATTGTCCCACAAACATATTCACATATACATACATGCTCACTATTCACTGATGCAATAAGATACTCAGGAATTCATACAAACACAGACTCCAGTATATGCACGTTTACACATTCACTCAATTGCATGAGTTTGCTCACAGATTTACTTATACACTGGCATGCTTGTATTTGCTTATGTGAACACACCCACATATTCACTTATACCCATGTGTTATCCTACTCACAAATAAAATGACCTATTCTGTCACACACAGATATATTCTCACTTTATCAGGCTGGTTGCACCATCATCCATGAACATCTTTACACATACATTCAGACACAAACACACTCAATCCCTCATATATATGAATACGCTTACACGTTCATGCACATGTTAACACCCTCAAATAAGGATATGCTTGTACATTTATTCACTCTTAACATCAAACAGATTTACTCTCACACATAGACTGACACATACATCATACACTCACAAACACATGCTGATGCTCAACAGTCAAACCTATGACCCCGAGTACATATACAGTCATACTCTATATACAAGGGGCTTCCCTGCTAACGCAGGTGGTAAAGAATCTGCCTGCAATGCATGAGATCCCAGTTCGATTCCTGGTTCAGGAAGACCGGCTGGAGAAGAGATAGGCCACCCACTCCAGCATTCTTGGGCTTCCCTTGTGGCTCAGCTGGTAAAGAATCCGCCTGCAATGTGTGAGACCTGGGTTTGATCCCTGGGTTGGGAAGATACCCTGGAGAAGGGAAAGGTTTCCCGCTCCAGTATTCTGGCTTGGAGAATTCCATGGACCGTACAGTCCATGGGGTCGCAAAGTCGGACGTGACTGAGCAACCTTCACTTTTTCTGTATGCAAATATATTCACATGTTAACTCCCCAGAGTACCTTCCCCCATGTATGAACATACACACTCACTATAGAAATTATTATCCTCCTATACTATACACTCATGCATACACTTCCATACAAATTCACTCGCATAGTCAAATATACCCACATATTAACTCTCTCAGAGGCAAATAATGTTCATATATTCACTCACAGGCATGAACATACTTACATGTATACTGAATGACACTCATAAAATATGTTCACACATTTATTTACATATAAGGACATGGTTTATTGACTATGCCAAAGCCTTTGACTGTGTGGATCACAATAAACTCTGGAAAATTCTGAAGGAGATGGGCATACCAGATCACCTGACTTGCCTCTTGAGAAACCTGTATGCAGGTCAGGAAGCAACAGTTGGAACTGGACATGGAGCAACAGACTGGTTCCACCTAGGAAAAGGAGTACATCAAGGCCTGCTTACTTAACTTATATGCAGAGTACATCATGAGAAACGCTGGGCTGGAAGAAGCACAAGCTGGCATCAAGATTGCTGGGAGAACTATCAATAACCTCAGATATGCAGATAACACCACCCTTATGGCAGAAGGTGAAGAGGTACTAAAAAACCTCTTGATGAAAGTGAAAGAGGAGAGTGAAAAAGCTGGCTTAAAGCTCAACATTCAGAAAACTAAGATCATGGCATCCGGTCCCATCACTTCATGGCAAATTCATGGGGAAACAGTGGAAACAGTGGCTGACTTTATTTTGGGGGGCTCCAAAATCACTGCAGATAGTGATTGCAGCCATGAAATTAAAAGCCGCTTACTCCTTGGAAGGAAAGTTATGACTAACCTAGACAGCATATTAAAAAGCAGAGACATTACTTTGCCAACAAAGGTCCGTCTGGTCAAGGCTATGGTTTTTCCAGTGGTCATGTATGGATGTGAGAGTTGGACTGTGAAGAAAGCTGGGCGCCGATGCTTTTGAACTGTGGTGTTGGAGAAGACTCTTGAGAGTCCCTTGGACTGCAAGGAGATCCAACCAGTCCATCCTAAAGGAGATCAGACCTGCGTGTTCACTGGAAGGACTGATGCTGAAGCTGAAACTCCAATACTTTGGCCAACTCATGCGAAGAGCTGACTCATTGGAAAAGACCCTGATGCTGGGAGGGATTGGGGGCAGGAGAAGGAGACGACAGAGGATGAGATGGCTGGATGGCATCACCGACTCGACGGACATGAGTTTGAGTAAACTCCGGGAGTTGGTGATGGACAGGGAGGCTTGGCCTGCTGCGATTCACGGGGTCGCAAAGAGTCGGACACGACTGAGCGACTGAACTGAACTGAACTGAAGGACATGGTTGCAGTATCACTCACACACAAGACTATTCATATATGTCACATGTACACACATTTCCTCATATGTGCATGTAAACACAAGTGAGGACATGCTTACACATTCACTTGCAGGTGGACATGCTTCCAAACACACACTTACACATTCACTCACAGAAATATATTCTTCCATTAAGAAGCTCACATAAATAAACACACTTGCAACATTCACTCATATGCATCCATTCACTCATGAAAACATGATCACAAATTTATTCCAACATAAAGACATAGTAATATGAGCTCACATGCACAGATCCTGCACTTACCTGCACTCTCAAATCCCTTCACACATGCAAATTAACATGAATAAGAACACATTCACCCTTTCCACTGCAGATAAACATTTTCACACTCATCATGAAACTCACACATTCAGATACCCACAGATGTACATACACACTAACAAGTATATGCTCACATGTTCACTCATAAATCTACACATACATTAGCAATGCCGTGCAAACTAGTATGCTTACACTACACATTAATTCATACACATGAACAAGCTAACATCCATGTACAAATTCACATATTTACTCATACACATGAATAGCTACCACTATGTATTAACACACAAATATACTCACACCAACACTCTTATCCATGAATGGGCTCACATCAGTCTCATACATGCACACATATTTATTCACCGATATAGTCTTGATCAGAGATTGACTCAAAATGGAGGGCACACTTACATACTCACACATATGTTCTCATCCATTCACTCAAACAAATATACTCAGACCAACATGGCTACACACATATTTACTCACCCAAATATGCTCACTCATATGAATCAACACATACATATACTCATGTGTGTTCTATAATTTATGCTCACACACACTCACATATTCAGTTACCAACACAAATATGGTTTAAACACGCAGACACACATAATCCCTTGCACATAGTCACATACCAAGTCACAGATGCATATCAGCATATTAAATATAAAACTTGACCACCACTCACTCATATACATATGTGTGCTCAAACATACAGCTAAACTTATGAATTTACATAAACACCAAAATTAGTAATATACATGCACACATGTTGTTACTTACAATATCATGCTCACAGTTCACTCAGTCAGAAGGGTATTCAGTTCAGTTCAGTCTCTCAGTTCTGTCTGACTCTTTGTGACTCCATGAACTGCAGCACGCCAGGCCTCCCTGTCCATCACCAACTCCCGGAGTCCACCCAAACCCATGTCCATCAATTTGGTGATGTCATCCAACCACCTCATCCTCTGTTGGCCCCTTCTCCTCCTGCCCTCAATCTTTCCCAGCATCAGGGTCTTTTCAGATGAATCAGCTCTTTGCATCAGGTGGCCAAAGTATTGGAGCTTCAGCTTCAACATCAGTCCTTCCAATGAACACCCAGGATTGATCTTTAGGATGGACTGGTTGGATCTCCTTGCAGTCCAAGGGACTCTCAAGAGTCTTCTCCAACACCACAGTTCAAAAGCATCAATTCTTCTCTGCTCAGCTTTCTTTGTAGTCCAACTCTCACATCCATACATGACCACTGGAAAAACCATAGCCTTGACTAGATGGACTTTTGTTGGCCAAGTAATGTCTCTGCTTTTTAATATACTGTCTAGGTTGGTCGTAACTTTCCTTCCAAGGAGTAAGCGGCTTTTAATTTCATGGCTGCAATCACCATCTGCAGTGATTTTGGAGCCCCCGAAAATAAAGTCAGCCACTGTTTCCATTGTTTCCCCATGAATTTGCCATGAAGTGATGGGACTGGATGCCATGATCTTAGTTTTCTGAATGTTGAGCTTTAAGCCAGCTTTTTCACTCTCCTCTTTCACTTTCATCAAGAGGCTCTTTAGTTCTTCTTCACTTTCTGCCATAAGGGTGGTGTCATCTGCATATCTGAGGTTATTGGTATTTCTCCCGGCAATCTTGATTCCAGCTTGTGCTTCTTCCAGCCCAGTGTTTCTCATGATGTACTCTGCATATAAGTTAAATAAGCAGGGTGACACTCTATAGCCTTGATGTACTCCTTTTCCTAGGTGGAACCAGTCTGTTGTTCCATGTCCAGTTCTAATTGTTTCTTCCTGACCTGTATACAGGTTTCTCAAGAGGCAGGTCAGGTGGTCTGGGATGCCCATCTCCTTCAGAATTTTCCACAGTTTATTGTGATCCACACAGTCGCAGGCTTTGGCATAGTCAATAAAGCAGAAATAGATTTTTTTTCTGGAACTCTCTTGCTGTTTTGATGATCCCAGCAGATGTTTGCAATTTGATCTCTGGTTCCTCTGCCCTTTCGAAAACCAGCTTGAACATCTGGAAGTTCAGGGTTCATGTATTGCTGAAGCCTGGCTTGGAGAATTTTGAGCATTACTTTACTAGCGTGTGAGATGAGTGCAATTGTGTGGTAGTTTGAGCATTCTTTGACATTGCCTTTCTTTGGGATTGGAATGAAAACTGACCTTTTCCAGTCCTGTGGCCACTGCTGAGTTTTCCAAATTTGCTGGCATATTGAGTGCAGCACTTTCACAGCATTGTCTTTCAGGATTTGAAATAGCTCAACTGGAATTCCATCAGCTCCACTAGCTTTGTTCATAGTGATGCTTCCTAAGGCCCACTTGACTTCACATTCCAGGATGTCTGGCTCTAGGTGAGTGATCACACCATCGTGATTATCTGGGTCATGAAGATGTTTTTTTGTACAGTTCTTCTGTGTATTCTTGCCACCTCTTAATATCTTCTGCTTCTGTTAGTTCCCTGCCATTTCTGTCCTTTATTGAGCCCATCTTTGCATGAAATGTTCCCTTGGTATCTCTGATTTTCTTGAAGAGATCTCTACTCTTTCCCATTCTATTGTTTTCCTCTATTTCTTTGCATTGGCGACTGCGAGGACGGCACATGAGCGCGGCCGAGAGGAGCTACCCCGCGCCCAAGGTCAGGGGCTGCGGCTGCGCTTTACTGGAGCAGTCGTGAAGAGAGAGCGCACGTCCAAGGTAAGTAAAACCCAAGTAAGAAGGTAGGCACTGAGAGAGGTGATCAGAGGGCAGACAGACTGAAAATACAATCACAGAAGGGTATAGGGACAGCTTAACTCATAGTCACACCCGCATACACAGTCTTAAACATTCTCTCACACAAACATGCTCGACCATTCACTCACATGAGCATAATGCATTTATTCACTCACAAGAGCATGCTCACAAAATCACTTACGCACAAGACAAAGTCATTTTCACTTACATATACAGACTCACACTTTTACTTCCATAAAATAAGATGGTCACAAAGGACATGCTCATGTGTTCATTTGTACATGAACATGCTCACACTTATAAATGCTCACACATAAATATGCTCACACATTAACATGCTTAAAGATGAACCCCCATGCACTCACAGCATGCTTACAAATTTACTAACACACAGAACACACTTAACATCCACATGTTCACACGTTCAATCCAACAGACTTGCTCGCACGTTTCTTTGCTCATACGAACATGCCCACAAATTCATTCATACACAGAACACATTCATACATGCTCATGTTATAAACAGAAACGTACTCATACATTCAGTCATGCACATGGGCATCCCCGTCTCAACATGATCACAGACTCAAATACTAGCACATTCAACCATGCACACATATTAATGAAATCATACATGTGTATACTCTTACATATGATTTGTACAAATCACATGTCCAGTCTTATGCCCATATTCACATACACATGCACAAACATTTCTGCATTCTCTCACACACGCGTACCTGCTGTCCCCCTTGAATATGCTTACAAATTCACTGAAACAAATTCGTGCTCATATGCATATATTCACACATTCACTAACACAAACATCCTCAATTCTCACACACATGTAAACACACATACTTTGAGACCACCAATGCACACATTCACTCATTCACACAATTCACATAAAAGACACACTCATATCTCACATGAACACATTCCCTCATTTACACATTATAGCACACACTTGAAGGTAAAAGAGGAGAGTGAAAAAGCTGGCTTAAAACTCAACATTCAGAAAACAAAGATCATGGCGTCCAGTCTCATCACTTCGTGGCAAATAGATGGGGAAACAATGGGAACAGTGACAGACTTTATTTTCTTGGGCTTCAAAACCACTGCAGATGGTGACTGCGGCCGTGAAATTCAAAGACTCAGGCTTCTTGGAAGAAAAGCTATGACAAACCTAGACAGTGTTTTAAAAGGCAGAGACATCACTTTGCTGAGAAAGGTCTGCATGGTCAAAGCTATGATTTTTCCAGTAGCCATGTACGGATGTGAGAGTTGGACCATAGAGAAGGCTGAGCACCGAAGAACTGATACTCACAAATTGTGATGCTGGAGAGGACTCTTGAGAGCCCCTTGGACAGCAAGGAGATCAAACTTGTCAATTCTAAAGGGAATCAGTCCCAGACATTCATTGGAAGGACTGATGCTGAAGCTGAAGTTCCAATCCTTTGGCCAACTGGTGCAAAGATTTGACTCATTGGGAAAAGACCCTGATGCTGGGAAAGACTGAGGGCAGGTGGAGAAAGGGGCGACAGAGGATGAGATGGTTGGATGGCATCACTGACTCAATGGACATGAGTTTGAGCAAGCTCCAGGAAATAGTGAAGGACAGGGAAGCCTAGCGTGCTGCAGTCCATGGGGTTGCAAAGAGTTGGACATGACTGAGTGACTGAACAATAACAAAGCACATTCAAAACCAGGGACATACTCACATTCATTGACTTAATGTGCATTCTCACAAACTCACAGAAACACAGTCATATGGACAATATGCTTACACTCAGCCTATTCACAGGCACGTTGACACACTCAAACAGAAATATGATTACATAGTCACTCTGACACAAACATACTCACACTCACCACCAACTCAAACATTCACTCACACACACAAAGATTAACTCACACAAATTTAACATAGAGTACATGCTCACATTAACAGGCTTATGAAAACAAATATAGATATTCCCTCACTGACACAAGCATGTAAACACAGATACAGATACTCACAAATTCCATTGGGTGTTCAACACCCATTTACTTCAACACTCAAATGTTGTTACATAACATACTGTAAGACATGAAAAAGTTCACAGATTCACTCTCACAAATGTTTTTGTTGTTGTTCAGTCACTCAGTCATGTCCGACTCTTTGCGGCCCCATGGACTAAAGCATGCCAGGCTTCCCTGTCCTTTACCACCTCCCAGAATTTGCTCAAACTCATGTCCATTGAGTCGGTGATGCCATCCAACCATCTTGTCTTCTGTTGTCCCCGTCTCCTGCCTTCAATCTTTCCCAGCATCAGGGTCTTTTCTATGAGTCAGCTCATCTTCTGTTTCAGCATCAGGCCTTCTAATGAATATTAGATTTCCTTTAGGACTGACTGGTTCGATCTCCTTGCAGTCCAAGGGACTCTCAAGAGTCTTCTCCAACACCACAGTTCAAAAGCATCAATTCCTAGGCACTCAGCCTTCTTTATGGTCCAACTCTCACATCCATACATGACTACTGGGAAAACCATAGCTTTGACTAGATGGACCTTTGTCAGTAAAATAATGTCTCTGCGTTTTAATACACTCTCTGGGTTGGTCATAGCTTTTCTTCCAAGGAGCAAGTGTCTTTTTTAAATTTCATGGCTGCAGCCACCATCTGCAGTGATTTTGGAGCCCAAGAAAATAAAGTCTGTCACAGTTTCCATTGTTTCCCCATCTATTTGCCATGAAGCGTTGGGACCAGATGTCATGATCTTAGTTTTTTGAATGTTGCGTTTTAAGCCAGCTTTTTCACTCTCTTCTTGCACCTTCATCAAGAGGCTCTTGATGAAGAGCTTCTTTGCTTTCTGCCATACGGGTGGTGTCATCTGCATATCTGAGGTTTATTGATGTTTCTCCTGGCAACCCTGATTCCAGCTTGTGCTTCATCCAGCCAAGCATTTTTCATGATGTACTCTGCATATAAGTTAAATAAGCAGGGTGACAGTATACAGCCTTGACGTACTCCTTTCCCAATTTGGAACCAGTCCTTTGTTCCATGTCCGGTTCTAACTATTGCTTCTTGACCTGCATACAGGTTTCACAGGAGGCAGGTAGTGTGTACAAACATACATGTTCATATGTATGTGCATGCCCCCACATTCAGTCACTTACATTAACATGTTTACTATTGACTCACTCAAATGAACACGCTGACAAATCATTCACATGCAGACACACTCATGTACATTCACACCCACATGCTCACACATTCACTCATTAATACAGATGTGCTCACACCATCATTGCCTCATGTGAACATGCTCATAGATGTATTCAAAAACAAAGACATAACTAGTCACACTATAATAAATTCACTCCATGCAAACTTGCACAAAAATTCACTCAATCACATGAATTTTCCTACAAATTCAGTCACACAGGTTCATGAATATATAACTCAGGTGCTCCCAGACATTCACTTTCACATGCACATTAGCACTCTCATAGTCAGGAACATGCTCACATGGATGCTCTCCTACAAACATGTGCACATCCTCTACAACGTAAAAATATTCCCTCATAAAGAAAATACACTCATATATATTTACATTCAGATGCTCACATTTCACTGCTACAAGGATACTCCACATGTTACCTAGTTTGCAGCAGGAAACATGATACACATTCACTGACTCAGAGGAAAGTGCTAATAACATCCATACACATGGCTTCAAATTCAGGTATACACTTGAACACACACAAACATGTATTTCAACACTCAAACATTACTTTAACCTACTCTGACATGTACGAGTTCATATGTTCACCCTCTTGAATAGTACTACTCACACATGTGCACACACTGACACATTCACTCACATAAACATACTCAGATCTCATTCACATGAGTATTATCACACATTCACTCACATGTATACATGATCAAAAAATTCACTCACACTCATGAGATTTGTGTACCCACAATGACACACTCATTTACACATGCAGACCAACACTGACACAAAGAAGAACATGCCCAGGTGTTCATTTGCACACAAACTCACTAGGAAGCTCACTAGGAAGCTCATAAATTCAGTCACATAAATACACTTACATTCACTGACGCACATATATGGCCTTTACACAAATACAACCATATATTAATAAGATTACACAGAAAAAGATAAACCTGCTGACTCGTGTGTTCGTGCTCACAAATACCTTCATACAATTGAGCACACACATATTCACTAAAGCAAAAATTTACTCACAATGGACCACTCTTAGCTATGAACAGGCTGGAATACACACTGACACTGTCACATTTATGCTCACATGCAAAAATGCTCAAACAAAAAGTCCAAATGACAAAAACGCTGAAAAAATGCTCAAAACATTTACTTACCAAAAACGCTCACTCATTAGCTCCCACCAATGTGAGGAAAATCTCACTCACATGCCAGCACACATTCAGATTGTTGATTGAAACCTCATGAGTTCTCTGGATGAAATTTGAAACTCACTCCCATGTATGAAGGGTAAGGAGATGCCAGAGCAAGAGGCAGAGCACTCAGCCAAATGTCTTGTCCGTATGATCTCAATAGCATATTCCTCTTTCAAGGCTGTGTCTTTAAAACATCACCTAGTATGGGAACTGTGGGCAGAACATACATTCCAAAGATGAGGAGGGGGTGAGGAGCCTCTGGTTGCCAAAATTCAGCTCTTGGGTCAACCAGTAGTCATGTCTTCTTTTTTTAAAAAAAAAAAAATTTAAGTATTTCTATTTGGCTATGCCAGGTCTTTGTTTTGACACATGGGATCTTCAATCTTCATTGCAGCATGCAGGATCTTTTTAGTTATAGCATGAGGGACCTTTAGTTGCGGCATGTAATCTCTTAGTTGCTGTATGTGGAATCTAGTTCCTTGACCAGAGAGTGAGCCTGGGCCCCCTGCATTGGGAACGTGGCATCTTAGCCACCGGACCACCAGAGAAGTCCCTGTCATATCTTCTTGATGATCTTCCCCAACATTCCATCCCTCTTGACTAATTCTTACAAACTTATACATCCCCCTCTTCTGCCATGTGCCCTGAGTCATTAACAAGGGGTTTTATTAGCGTGGGAATAGTTCATTTGGTGGCTGTCTAGCTGCATTGGAGGCAGATACCCCCAATGATAATATAAGCATATGCAAGAGAAAAGATAGATTATGATTCCTGATGAATAACCTTCCCCGCTTCCTCCCCCCCGCCCCCTCCCCCGCTCCAAGAGCTCCATGATCTGAACCACTGAAAATAAGTCCCCTCAGCAGGGAGTTGGATCACTCAAGGTGTTCACTTCTGTGACTTAATAAGGATGATACATTAGTAGACTCATCAGGTATGAACATATAACATTCTGTTACCCAACAGTTGTATTGATTCCTTCGGCAGGCACTTGAGCAGACCTACTGAAGGAAGGTATTTCCATCAGAGTTCATTGTGTGACCAGACACTGGAGCAGCAGTAGTCTAAAGCTGAAGAGACAGATATTTAGTAGGAGCTTGTATGGAAAGTCTTCCCCTCACATAAAAATTATACTTCTGGCCTAATCCTTAGATATTAATGATGAATGTGGCTGTTGCATTAGGAGCTTGCCCTGGTTGTTTATACCTCATATATTGGCTGGAGAAGGCAGCACTGTCAGGCATACGGAGATGAACTGTGGGTGGGATATGCTAGGTCAGGACTCCCACCTTCTCCCCTCTTTCAGTGGTGTGTATTCCATTCCAAGCATAGTGCATTTCCTCAGGTCTGGCTCCCAGTGGCGATTTGAGCAGTCCTTCCTCACCCAGGGCTCCAGAGTACCTCATCCATCCTGGTAGAATGGCTTATTGCAAATTCCAGTAGATAATGCCTTTCCCAGCTGTGATGTAGCTTGGTCTTCCCAGCATCATAGTATGTTGATCCTGTTGGAAATGCTCTCAAAATGGCATCACGGGAATAGAACAGACAATCAAAAATGGCTCAGCAAGGTATTCTTTACTTCTGCCGAAAGGGTGCTTTGCAAACAAAAGGTCTGGGAGCAAGCACAGAGTGGGAGGTCTGATCAGGTTTTATCCCTAAGACACAGGTTCCCTCCCCTGGTCCTCACAGGCTGAGGACCAGAGTCACAATCTTCCCAGGATGTCACCTAAGATTTTTATTGGTCAATGGGGTCATGAGTAATACTTGCAAGCTCTTGAGTGGAGGACAGTTTTACCCACCCCTTTAGTTCTCTGAACATATGCAGGGTAAAAACCCATGAAATTACCCTACCAAACTGTTTTTATGAGGAAGCGGAGAGAACAAAGGACTGGCAACAAGCTGCCATTCTTAGAAACCTTATTCACAAGCTGGGTGTATGTGTGTGTGTGTGTGTGTGTGTGTGTGTGTGTGTATAAAATGTGTGCTAAAAATGAATATGGAGCATTTCTCTACATTTCTCTATTTCTCATATCTTCCCTTTTGGTAGAAAAGACTGTATTTCCTACAGTCCACAGTGAGGGGAGTGCAATGTAAGTCATACTCCATGACTTGCATACCTTCATGGTACTGGGTGTCTTGGTAGAGGTCCTCAGTCTGGATTATGGGTCAGTCAGCATCATTCAAATGTATTAAAGCTTGAGATAGTACATTAGTCTACTTGGCTAAAGTGGTTTTACCTGTTAGTAATTTAATCTGCTGCTTTAATATTCTCCTTTTCCTTTCTATTACCCACGCTCCTTACTTGTTATAGGGGAGACAGAACCTCCGTTTACTATCATGTTCTTTTGCGCAAGCTTGTATTTCATGATATTTGAAATGTCATCCTTGGTCACTGTCCATTTGACTGGTGTATCTATACATAGTACTCCACTCTTCTAATTCACTAATGATGACATCTTTTTTTGTGTGTGGTGACTGGAGAAAGTCTAAATTAGGCCAGACACAGTGTCCACCCAAACCAAGACATTTAGAACCCTCACTCGGAGGAAGGGGGCCAATACAATCATTTTGCCCTCAGTGACTCACCAGTGGGGAGCTCCAGTGAATGGACTCACGCTCCTTTGGCAGTTGCCTTGGGCCTTGTTTAGAACACACAGCAACTGCATTAACCAAGTCATTTTGTTTCAAGGGCGTTCTAGCAACCCTGGCCATATGCCATCCCCTTCGAACACTCTGGTGGCCCCTCTTTCTATGCTGTATCTACTGAAGGGCAGATGGCTAAGGCTTGTACCCGGGCTAGGGCATCAGCTTCCTGCTGCCAGGGGGTGTCAGTGCCTCATGATCTGGTACATGGAAATCAGTGACAACTGACTCAGGTTCTGGCAAGCAAACCCAAATGTCTTTCTATATATTCTAACCCCCAAAGGGCTTATTCATAATTATCCACCCATATGCTTCCCACTGTCCAAGCCATAGGTTTAATCCCTTTAGAACAGCAGGATTGTCAGTGCAAAGTGTTAACAGTCAGGACTTAGGAGTGATTACCAGTGAAATCACTCTGCGTTCATCCCCATGGCTGCTGCAGTTCATTCCTGTTTCTATCCAGATGATGTCAGTGTTGGGCTGAATAGTGGCTGCTGTCCCTAAAACCAAATCCCCAGACACCTGGATTAAACCCATCTGTACCCGATATCCTCATGGGCTGCCAGAAGAATACGAGTGGGGGCATTTGGAGGATTGACACATTCTATAAGGCCTAGTAGCACCTGCATTTTTAGAGACAGTGGGCTGGCATACAGGATGCTCCTCTGCTGCAAATAGGCAGGCATTTAGTCAAAGTGGGGGTTTGAGCTATGGCAGGTGTGGGTCTATAATAGAACATGTTCTCAATCTCCCCTTGATAGGAAGGCAAATTCTTACTATAAAATGCTGTTCCTTAAAACTGGTCATATCTAATTTTGTGTGCATTCTCAGATATTCCCGTCAGAGCCTTGGTAATACAACCAATGTTTCCAATTGTGTCCTGTTACAAGGAGAACAGATTACTATTGGGTGTATACAACTAAATATATGACCATAAAAATCAGAATACTCACAGAACACTCCAAAACCTGGAGGGATCAGATAGGGAGAAAAAAGTAAATGTTTCATCTTTATTCAGAAATGTATATGTTAACAAATTGCTCATAGCTTAAGAGAAAAGAGACAAAGTTTTCTTAAATCTGGAAAACCAAAACACAAAAGAACTAACAATGTTTCAAACAGAAAGTCAAAATTATGATCATCCTCATCATTTCACTCAGTCCCATGAAATTTATGGAACAAGACCAACACTAAAACAACAAAACCAACCAACCAACCAACCAACCAACCAAACAAAAAAACTGCCCTTTTTAACAGATGAAGGAAAATTAAGTTTTAGTTTTACATAAGTACACTATAGATATTAAAGCCTACTTTTCTTTCATACAGAAGCCTTAATGAAGTTCAATCATGTATCCAATCTAGATCATATAAATAACACTACACTCTCAAGGCTGCATTTTTGACATGGCTCCTAGTATGGGAACTGAGGGCCACATGTACATTCCAAGGACAGGGGAGGTAGCGAGGAGCCTCTCATTGCCTGCGTCCAGCTCGCCTGTCAACCAGTGGTCGCATCCTCTCAGTAACCTCTAACACAGATACACTCACCTGGACCCTGACACTCCTTCACACAAATGTGCTCAAATGCTCATAAATTCACTCAGGGACAACAAATATGTACACTCTGATCTTCCCATATACCCCTTCATTTACACATGCACATTAACCTCAAAATAAGGAATCTGCTAACATACACACTCACACACAAGCAAACTCCCATCTACCATGAAGCTCAACCATTCACTCATATGTAAATAACCTCACACTCCCATTCATGATTATGTTACACTCATATAGTTCTTGCAAGTTAAGCTCACTTTAACTTGTGTGGACCTAGTACACATTCACTGCCTCACATGAACACACTGGTGTTCTCCCATGTGTTCACAAATTTCAGTCGTACCCCTTGAACATAAACATGTACTTCAATACTCAAATATTATCACACTAACAGACTCTTCTGGTGTATAGGGTTATGAGGCATGGAGGGAGGGGTGCGCTTCTCCAGAGGTGGAACCAGCACTGGAGCACCAGCACCTTTGGGCTGCATCCTTTCCTTGCTGGCCAGCACTTCAGCTGCACACTTTCCCCCACCCTCAAGACTTAGTGAACAGACAGGTCCCACAAGATTGCCGAGTAGAAAGATGTGCATTCATCTTCTCCCGTGAGAACTCCAAAATTGCAAAGAACTGTTGAACAACCACCGACAGGAGAATGTTGGATCCCACTGACAAAAGATACCCCATGCCCAGGGGCAAAGGAGAAGCCCCAGCAAGATGGTAGGAGAGGCGAAATCGTGTTTAGAATGAAACCTCATACCCACCAGAGATGCTCAGAGGGCTCAAACAAAACCTTGTGTGCACCAGGACCCAGGGACCCCACAAGAGACTGAGCCACACCTGCCTTTCAGTGTTTGAGTCTCCTCTATGGAGGCATAGGTCAGCAGTGTCCTGCCATGGGAACAGGGGCTCTGGCTGCAGCAGACCTGGGAGGCGTGGTGTGTAAGCCCCACCATAGAGCCACCAAGCAGACAACTCACAAACTGGAGAACGATTAAACAATGATGCCAAAGAAGTCCTCACACTGTTGTGAAAGTTCTGGGGCCCACAACAGATTTCCCAACCTGGGGACCCAGCAAAGGGAATGAGAACCCCCAGGGAATTTGATTTTGCAGGCCAGTGGGCTTTGATTACAGAACTTACACAGGACTAGGGAAACAGACTCTTGGAGGGCACAAACAAAACCTTGTGTGCACCAGGACCCAGGAGAAAGGAGCAGTGACCCCACAAGAGACTGAGCCAGGCTTGCCTGTGAGAATCCAGGAGATTCCGGTGGAGGTATGGGTCGACAGTGGCTTGCTGTGGGGTCAGGGGCACTGAATCTAATAGTCCTGGCATAGGTTCTTTTGAAGGACCTCCATTACCCCTATCATAGTTGAGCCTCAGGCCAGACTACAGGGAGGGAACACAGCCCCTCCAATCAACAGAAAATTTGATTAAAGATTTACTGAGCATGGCCCTGCCCATCAGAGCAAGGCCCAGATTCCCCCACAGCCAGTCCTTCCCATCAGGAAGCTTCCACAAGCCTCTTATGCTTATCCACCAAAGAGCACACAGAATGGAAACCACAATTACAGAAAACTAACCAAACCGATCACTTGGATCACAGCCTTGTCTAACTCAATGAAACGATGAGCCATGCCATGTCGGGTCATGCAAGATGGATGGGTCATGGTGGAGAGTTCTGACAAAACATGGTTCACTGGAGAAGGAATGGCAAACCACTTCAGTATTCTTGCCTTAAGAACCCCATGAAGAGTATGAAAAGGCAAAAATATATGACACTGAAAGATGAACTCCCCAGGTCAGTAGATGCCCAATACGCTACGGGAGAAGAGTGGAGAAATACCTCCAGGGAGAATGAAGAGGCTGAGGCAAAGCGTAAACAATGCCCAGCTGTGGATGTGACTGGTGATGGAAGTAAAGTCTGATGCTGTAGAGAACAATATTGTATGGGAACCTGGGATGCTAGGTCCATGAATCAAGGTACATTGGAAGTGGTCAAACAGGAGATTGCAAGAGTGCACATTGACATTTTAGGGATCAGTGAACTAAAAGGGACCAGAATGGGCAAACTTAATTCAGTTGACCATTATATCTTCTGCTGTGGGCAAGAAATCCTTAGAAGAAATGGACTAGCCCTCAGAGTCGACAAAAGAGTCTGAAATGCAGTACTTGGGTGCAATCTCAGAAAAGACAGAATGATCTCTGTTCGTTTCCAAGGCAAACCATTCAATACCATAGTAATCCAAGTCTATGTCCCAACCACTAATGCCAAAGAAGCTGAATTGAACGGTTTTATGAAGACATACAAGACCTCCTAGAACTAACACCGAAAAAAGATATCCTTTTCATCCTAGGAGACTAGAAAGCAAAAGTAGGAAGTCAAGACATACCTGAAGTAACAGGCAAGTTTGGCCTTGGAGTACACAATGAAGCAGGGCAAAGGCTAACAGAGTTTTGCCTAGAGAATGCACTAGTCATAGCAGACACCCTCTTCCAACAACAAAAGAGATGACTTTACACATGGACATCACCCGATGGTCAACACCAAAATCATATTGATTATATTCTTTACAGCCGAAGATGGAGAAGCTCTATACAGTCAGCAAAAACAAGACCAGGAGTTGACTGTGGCTCAGATCATGAACTCCTTATTGCCAAATTCAGACGTTGAAGGAAGAAGGGAAAACCACTAGGCCATTCAGGTGTGACCTGAATCAAATCCCTTACGATTATACAGTGGGAGTGACAAATAGATTCAAGGTATTAGATCTTATAGAAAGAGTCCTGAAGAACTGTGGATGGAGGTTCCTAACATTGTGCAGGAGGCAGTGATCAAAACCATCCCCAAGAAGAAGAAATGCAAACAGGCAAGATGGTTGTCTGAGGAGGCCTTACAAATAGCAGAGAAAAGAAGAGAAGTGAAAGGCAAAGGAGAAAAGGAAAGATATATCCATCTGAATCCAGAGTACCAAAGAATAGCAGGGAGAGATAAGAAAGCCTTCCTCGGTGATCAATGCAAAGAAATAGAGGAAAACAATAGAATGGGAAAGACTAGCAATCTCCTCCAGAAAATTAGAGGTACCAAGGGAATACTTCATGCAAAGATGGGCTCAATAAAGGACAGAAATGGTGTGGACCTAACAGACACAGAAGATATTAAGAAGAGGTGGCAAGAATACACAGAAGACCTATATGAAAAAGATCTTCATGACCCAGATAACCACAATGATGTGATCACTCACATACAGCCAGACATCTTGGAATGCGAAGTCCAGTGGGCCTTAGGAAGCATCACTATGAATAAAGCTAGTGGAGGTGATGGCATTCCAGCTGAGCTATTTCAAATCCTAAAAGATAATGCTGTGAAAATGCCGCACTTAATATGCCAGCAAATTTGGAAAACTCAGCAGTGGCCACAGGACTGGAAAAGGTCAGTTTTCATTCCAATCCCAAAGAAACCCAATGCCAAAGAATGTTCAAACTCCTGCACAAATGCAATCATCTCACAGACTAGCAAAGTAATGCTCAAAATTCTCCAAGCTAGGCTTCAACAGTATGTGAACTGGGAACTTCCAGATGTTGAAACTGGATTTAGAAAAGGCAGAGGAATCAGAGATCAAATTGTCAACATCCTTTATATCAGCGAAAAAGCAAGAGAGTTCCAGAAAAACATCTCCTTCTGCTTCGGTGGCTATGCTAATGGCTTTGACTGTGTGGATCACAACAAACTCTGGAACACTCTTAAGGAAGTGGGAATACCAGACCACCTTACTTGCCTCCTGACAAATCTGTATGCAGGTCAAGAAGCAACAGTTAGAAGCAGACTTGGAACAATGGACTGGTTCCAAATTGGGAAAGGGGTACGTCAAGGCTGTATATAGTCACCTTACTTATTTAATTTGTATGCAGAGTACATCATGTGAAATGCCAGGCTGGATGAAGCACCAGCTGGAATCAAGATTATTGGGAGAAATATCAATAACTAGCCTCAGATATGCAGATGACAGTACCCTTATGGCAGAAAGCAAAGAGGAACTAAAGAGCCTCTTGATGAAAGTGAAAGAGGAGAGTGAAAAAGCTGGCTTAAAACTCAACACTGAAAAACGAAGACCATGACATCTTGTCCCATCACTTCATGGCAAATTGATGGGGAAACAATGGAAACAGTGACAGACTTTATTTTCTTGGGCTTCCGAATCACTGCAGATGGTGACTGCAGCCATGATTAAAAGACGCTTGCTCCTTGGAAGAAGAGCTATGGCAAACCTAGACAGCGTATTAAAAAGCAGAGACACTACTTTAGCAACAAAGGTCTGTCTAGTCAAAGCTATGGTTTTTCCAGTGGTCATGTTTGGCTGTGACAGTTGGACCATAAAGAAAGCTGAGCGTCGAAGAATTGATGCTTTCGAACTTTGGTGTTGGGGAAGACTCTTGAGAGTCCCTTGAGCTGCAAGGACATCAAACCAGTCAGTGCTAACGAAAACCAGTTCTGAATATTCATTGGAAGGACTGATGCTGAAACTGAGGCTCCAATACTTTGGCCACCTGATGTGAAGAACTGACTCATTGGAAAGGACCCTGATGCTGGGAAGATTGAAGGCAGGAGGAGGAAAGGGACGACAGAGGATGAGATGGTTGGATGGCATCACTGACTCGATGGACATGAGTTTGAGCAAGCTCCGGGAGTTGGTGATGGACAGGGAAGCTTGGCATGCTGCGGTCCATGGGGTCACAGAGTCGGACATGACTGAATGGCTGAACTCACTGGAACAGTAACATGCTCATATGTTTACTTGCACACAAATATGGTCACACCAAGAAGCTCACAAATTCACTCAGTCACATTACATAACAGTAGCTGTGTTCACTCACATGCTCACAGATTTCTTTATTCAAATATTTTCACACATTTACAAGATCACTTGAACAACAAAATCACTGACTCAGTACTCAGAAATATACTAAAATGCATTCATGTGATTGAAAATTTATCTATACAGATGAGCACACATAAATTTATACTTAAGTGTGCAAATTTACAGCCAGAAAATTCCTCTTGCCCCTACATAGTCTCACACATAGGCTGTTGCACACAGATATCCTGGCTTACATACAGATACACATTCTCTCACAAAACAGATCAAATATTCACAAACTCAAACATTCACTCACGTTCAAAAACGCATATGCATGTACACATACACTCTTGACACATTCACTCTTTCACAAAAACATGCTTACACATGTATTCAACCAAATGGCTATTCCAACGAATTCACTCAAACTGAAATACAAATACGTACAGTCAGATGCTCCCACTCACAACTTCATTTACACATATCATTCACAACCTTAAAATCCATAATGTGTTCACATGAATGCATGAATACAAGCATGCTCACATCCATCTCGGAGCTGAAATATTTGCTCACAGAAGAAAACACACTCATACATCCTTCCATGTACACCCATATTTTATACTAATGTGCTCACACTACATTAACTAGTTCCAAACAAAGAACCTGATACATATTCCCTTACACAAACATGCTAACATCCAAGCACATGGTCACATTCCAGACATGCACATTGTGTTTTTATGTGCAAACATACACACTCATTTACTCATGCAAACTTTTTGTCATAAGCATGTCATTAACATGGTCACAAATATAGTTGCACACAAACATACTCACACTGACTTAGAAGCTCACAATTTCACCCATCTATATAAAACAGTTACATTTACTCACACGTGGCTATGAAGGACCTTATTCCAATATACAGTTGACCCTCGCATGACACGAATTTCAACTGTGGGTCCACTTATATGCAAATTTTTTTCAATAAATATACAGTTGGCCCTCTGTGGCTATGGGTTTTGAATTCACAGATTTAACCAACTGCATATCACATTCTATATTGATGATCCACAGCTGGTTGAATCTGAGGATGCAGACAGACTACAGGGATAGAGAGGGCCGACTCTGGGACTTGGACACTCTCAGATTTTGGTATCCTCAGTGGGTCCTAGAATCAGTCTTCTGTGGATAGTGAGTGACCACTGTAATCACATATTAACAAGGTCACGAGAAAATATACTTTCCCATCCATTATACATGAATATGCCAAGATGATTATCAGACTTGCAAATTCATTTACACAGATGAGCATACATAAATGTTCACTTTAAGCATACAGATAAATACATATCCTAGAGACCACTCTCACCCATGAACAGGCTCACAGAAACACTGTCAGAGACAGATGTGCTTACATACCTATACATTTACACATTCACTCACTCACAAAACACTTTAACACTCAAGCATTCTCAGATTTGCCCACCAGTACATTCCCATTCACACACACATGCATTTACATGTGCATACTGACATTCATGTCTTCACACAAGCATGCTCAAACATTCACTCAATCACATGACCATGCCCATAGATTCATTCACACCGGGACACAAATGCTTATATTCAAAAGTCCCCACTCACACATTCCACTTATACATGCACATTTTCACTCAAAATCTATGTTCACATAGATACTCATATACAAATATGTTCACATCCTCTATGAAGCTCAGATATTCACTCAAAGAAGAAAATACACTCACATGCACTTCCACTCATGTTTATGTTTCACTCACTCAAACATACTCACCTGTTAACTAGCTCACTACGGTGAACCTGATACACATTCACCTACTCATACAAACGTACTAACACCCATGCATGTGGCTGAAAATTCAGGGTATACTGGAACACACAAACATTTACAGCAATACCCACATATTGAAATATGAGCACGCTCTCAGACGTACAAGGTCACATATTTACTCTCACAAATGGAAAAACTCATATATATGTGCATGCTCATTTGTTCAGGCTTCTCTGGTAGCTCAGATGGTAAAGAATCTGCCTGCAATGCAGCAGACCCGGGTTCGGTCCTGGGTCAGGAAGATCCCCTGGAGAAGGGAATGGCAACCCACTCCAGCATTCTAGCTTGGAGAATGCCATGGATAGAGGAGCCTGGCGGGCTACAGTCCATGGAATCACAGAGTCGAACACGACTGAGTGACTAGCTTACAAATTAACACATACCAACAGATGGACTCACACATATACACATGCCTTCACACTTGGTGGCTCACAATTCACACACATGAAGTGGCTGTAGATAATTCATATTGTCATAATTGTGTACTTAAAAACATACACATGATTACAAATTCACTCACATCCAAGATGCACTCATTTCATTTATACATGCACACACCCACTCACTTACCCATGTAAAATATCGTTGTCACAAACATGCTTACATAGTGAATTGCACAGGAACGTGCTCACAGTCATCAAGAAGCTCACAATTTCATTCATTTATTTTAAAAAAAAAAACCACTACATGGGGCTTCCTGGTGGCTCCGTGGTAAAGAAGCCACCTGCCAATGTAAGAGACATGGGTTTGATCCCTGGTCCGAGAGGATCCTACATGCCATGAAGCAACTAAGCCCATGTGCCACAACTATTGAGCCTGTGCTCTAGATCCCGCAAGCCACAACTACTGAGCCCACATGCCACAACCACTGAAGCCTGTGTGCCCTAGAGCCCTTGCTCCGCAATGAGAAGTCTGTGCACCACAACCAAAGAGAAGCAGCTAAGAGAAACGCCCGTGCAGCGATAAAGACACAGCACAGCCAAAAACAAATAAATAAATAAATAAAATTATTAATGCATATATATGTGTGGAATTTAGAAAGATGATATGGACAATCCTACATGCAGGGCAGCAAAGGAGACATGGACGTAAAGAACAGACTTTTGGACTCAGTGGGAGAAGGCGAGGGTGGGATGATTTGAGAGAATAGCATCAACGCATATACATTACCACGTGTAAAATAGATGACCAGTGCGAGTTTGATGCGTGAAGCAGGGCACCCAAAGCCGGTTTTCTGGGACAACCTAAAGGGATAGGGTGGGGAGGGAGGTGGGAGGGAGATTCAGGATGAGGGGGGACACATATACGTATGGCCGATTCATGTTGACGTCTGGCAAAAACCAACACGATGTTGTAAATAACTATCCTCCAATTAACTAATTTAAAAAATAAAAAAAACATTGCATGTGCTCCCACATACATGCTCACAAATAACCTTACTCAAATGTATTCACATATAAACAAGATCACACAAAAAACACATTTACCCCAACTGCTCAGTATTATGCTAATATGCATTCACATGCCTACAAATTCATTTATACAGGTGAACACACTTAAATATTCATTTTAAGCACACACATTTACACCTAAGAAAACACTCTCACCCATGAACATGCTCACACATACAATGTCACACAGAGATACGTTGACATACGTACACATTCTTGCACACTAACTAAACACACACTGATTTGCCCTCAAATTCAAATTCAAAAACACACACATTCACATGCGTGAACCTACACATTCATTGTTTCACATAAACATGCTGATGTGTTTGTGTGTGTGTGTGTGTGTTAGTCTGCTCAGTCGTGTCCGACTCTTTGTGACCCCATGGACTGTAACTGTAGCTGCCAGGCTCTTCTGTCCGTGGGGATTTGCCAGGCCAGAATGCTGGAGTGGGTTGCTATGCCCCCCTCCAGGGGATCTTCCTGACCCAGGTATCGAACCCAGATCTGCCACATTGCGGGTGGATTCTTTACCATCTGAGCCACCAGGGAAGCCCAAGAATCCTGGAGTGGGTGGCCTATCCCTTCTCCAGGGGATCTTCCCAACCCAGGAATCGACCTGGGATCTCCTGCATTTTGCAGGCGGATTCTTTACCAGCTGAGCTACCAGGGAAGCCAAAACATGCTGATATAGTCACTCAATTTCATGACCTAACTCGTAAATTTACTCACAAAGGGACTCAGATATAAACAGTCAGATGCTTCCAGATGTTCCCACTCACACTTTCACTTACACATTCTTAAAATCCAGAACATGCTTATGTACATGTATACACAAACATGTTTCCATCCACCATAAAGCTCAGACATTAGCTCACAGAAGAAATTTGTCCACATTCTCATTTTATCTCACATAAGAATGCACATACTAGCTCACAGCTGAGAACCTGACACACATTCTCACATTCACATGAACATAACTTTAATATTGTCAATAGGTAAGTATGCCACATGGAGTTTAAGGCAAGGAAGGCTTTGTTTAAGACTACTGTAAAAGGGGACAAGAGACTGTTGCAACAGGGAAAATAAACTCAACTCCGTATACACGAGAGGCAGATGAAAATTTATCTCCAACAGGGTGGTTGAAGGAGGTAGTGACTGGGAAATTACTAACAGGAACTTAGGTATTGTGTTGGCTAATTTTAGATGTCAACTTGCTTGTAAAGCATTTCCTGGTGTGTCTGTAAGCAGGATTCTGGAAGAGATTAGCATATGAATTGGTAGACTGAGTAAAGAAAATTGCCCTCATCAATGCAAGTGGGCATCATCCAATCCCTTGAGGGCCTGAATAGAACAGAAAGGCAGAGGAAGGATGAGTTTGCTCTTTGCCTGAACTGAGACATCCATATTACTCTGTTCTAAGACATCAGCACTCCTAGTCTTAGGCCTTTGCACTTGGACCAGGATTTGCACCATCTGCCCTCTGATTCTCAGGCTTTTAGCCTTGAACTGGGTTCAGGGTTTGTCAGGCCTTCTGACTTAGACTGAATTATACCACCGACTTTCTTGGTTTTCCAGCTTGCAGACAGCAGATTGCATGATTTCTCATCCTCCATAATTGCATGAGCCAATTTCTATAATAAATCTCTTCATGTATATGTATGCTCGTGCTCATGCTCAGTTGCTAAGTCGTGTCTGACTCTGCAACCCTATGGACTGTAACCCTCCAGATTCCTCTGTCCATGGGATTTCCCAGACAAGAATACTGGAGTGCGTTGCCATTACCTCCTCCAGGGGATCTTCCCAACCGAGGGATTGAACCCATGGCTCCCGCGTCTCCTGTATTGGCAGGCAGGATCTTTACCACTGAGACACCTGGGAAGCCCTATCTATATCTATATTATACCTATAGCAACATCTATATATAGTAGAGAAATAGAACACACACACACACACACACACACACACACATGTAAATGTATAGATGTTAGGTATCTGATCTAGATAGCTATACCTATAACATAGGTATAGATACTTGATATATAAGATATGTGTATATCTATCTGTTTCTTGTTGCTCCTGTTTCTGTGGAGAACCCTGACTAACACAAGTATCAAGGGAGGCTGGGAGTGGAACTTGATTAGATATCAAGAGGAGGGATGAAAAACTCAGATATGAAGTATGGGGGTATTCTGATTAAACTGATTTTGATTAGGGAGGATCTTTGCTAAAACTGGGCTCGGCAGCTTGGCAGGTAGGATCATGTTGGTCCTTTAATGGACCGGAACCTGGTGGTCCAGAGTTGATGATAAGAAAGTAAGAGAGAGAAAGAAAGGGGGGGGGAGGGGGTGGGAGAGAGAGAGAGAGGGAGGGAGGGAGAGAGGGAGAAAGAAAGAAAGACACAGGGACCAAAGCTCTGATGGAGCAAAGGTGTTTTAATCAACATGGTGTGGGCATATATACTGTCTTACAAGGTAATTATTCTCAGCAAAGATAAAGATTAAAATTCCAGACTTACAAAACATAAGGCAATAAACAGTCACTTTTACCGTATGGTTCATAAAAAGGAAGAGGGTACTTATCACCGTATTGAAAAACTAACGAAGGACATGCCTGGATTCCTCAGCAAGGACCAGAGGATTCCTGACAGATCCAAAACAGCACACAGGAAGCCTCCTGTTAAATGCTTCTTGACAGGATCAAGCTTCAGATAGAATGAAGAAGAGGACTCAGAATGGCCTAAGGTTTGGTTAAGGAGGGAGTTATTTTCAGTTCCTTCCCTTCTTCAAGGGAAGAAGAGGCATTCTTTTTCCTGTGAACAATATAAGTCCATTTCTCACTCAGTGCCTTTTGTTCACTAAGCAACAGCTGAAGCATCTGCTGATATTAGGTAGTAGAAGATATATGCTGGATCCTGCAAGGAATCAATCATTTAATAAAGGAGGTTTCTAAGGAAACAAAAAAGAAAGATTAATATTTATAGTGGACTATTAATATTTAGACACAGTTTCAGAGTCCAGAAGAATAGCTAATTGAAAACACTTTTAGATGTTGGGCTTGAAGCATGTTTAGATGGTGGAGTGAGGAGATGGCAGTGGCAATCTGATAGATTTCCTAGTTTTCAATGAATGTTTTCTATGAAGCATAGACATCAGATAGGTTTTGGTAAGATCATCCACAATCATGATTATTTCCTGGAGCAGAGCGTGGGAGATAAAGTGAAATTTCCTGAGTGGCCCACATGGCAGCAGTTTCAGGCATGAAGATTATACATAATCTGCTGAAATGATGAGTCCTTTGAGATTTATATCAAGTTGTCTAGCTTCAGCTCATAGGACTTCTTTTGATCCTATGAAGACAAAGCGTAGACTTTCAGTAAGAATCTGGGCAGTCAGCTTTGTGTTCTCAACGATGTCAAATCAGGAGGGTTGGGAAAAAAAAATTTGGAAACATTAGTTTGAGGAGTTGCAGCCAGATATTGAAGCAAACTGGAAGAGTTGAGAATTTGGTAAGGACTAACAAAATGTATGAGATAGCAGAAGCCAGTCCAATTTAGATGTAGGTAACATAACCACATAGTTTACAATGATGTGCAAAATAGCTCAAAGATAATGAATAGGACTGGAATCTCATACCTTACAACAGTGTGTTTTCTTTTTAAAAACAAAATTTCAACAGTCACTTCCTTTTTGGCCAAAGATACTCAAAGTAAGATTATTCTTGTTTATAAAATGTCTGGTCTCACTAGATTTGGCTTGCTTCTTTGCACAATTTCAGCAAGAATGATAATTGACCACAGAGGCCTTTTTAGTATACTTTGCTGGAACTTTTCATAAGGAGTCTTAGATTGGACTTTGAAAAGCTTCTCAAGGCTAGGAAGCCATACCAAGAACTCACCACCAGAATTCATATGCAGATTTAGGTAAATTAATCTCTTTTTGAAGTCCTCACAGTATCCTATGTTTGCTAGGCCTGCTAGGTGGTGACCTCTCCTACTCAGCTCTAAGACTGAGAAAGCTATAATCCAGGTAGGAGGCCCATTTGCCCAAGAGGACTTTGTAAGCATTGGCTTCATAAAATCACCTTTAGTTTCTTAAAACTATCTGATCATATCTGATTATATGTGTTGTTTTCAAATATGATAGTCCACTAAAAGTTTATATAATCAAATCAATACAGAGGAAAGATTCACATTGGACCTATACAATTCATTGTATTACTAAGAAAATGAGAATATTTAATAAGAATATTCAAACTCTAGAGTGATCAGGCAGGGAAAAGAAGATAAATACTTCATTTCCATTTACAGAAGTATGATTTACTAAACTATTATGAATCTTAGATAGCTGAAGTTAAAAGAGAAACTTGTTCTCCAGAGAAGAGAACATTAAGGCATCAGCAGTAGTCCAAACAAAAGCTATAATCATGCTTAATGTGTTCACTCAGCCCCATGTAATTATTGTTCTGTTTGATCTTGGATTAGCCATCTCATGAACTTATCAGATTCTCCAGGAGAATTTAGGAAATCCTGACTCGGTCTAGTGGTGTGGTCTCAAAGTTGTTTAAGCAATGCCATTCGGAGTTCTGTGCCTCAAGAGTACCTGGCAGAGTCCTTTCGGGACTCCAAGATAGTCTCATTTTGTTGAAGATAGTTAGTCTGGCATGTAGCTGATTGCAAAGGTTTTCAGGGAAGCATCAAGGTAAAATAACTATGGATGACAGAAGATAAAAATCATTGGTTTGTATTTCTGCTTTTGTGCCAATACCATACTGTCTTGATGATGGTAGCCTTGTAGTATAATCTGAAGTCAGGAAGGTTGATTCCTCCAGCTCTATTCTTTTCAAGACTGCTTTGGATATTCTGGGTCTTTTGTGTTTCCATATGAATTGTGAACTTTTTTGTCCTAGTTCTGTGAAAAATGCCATTGGTAACTATTTACAATAGCTAGAACATGGAAGCAACCTAGATGTTCATTGACAGATGAATGGATAAAGAGGTTGTGGTACATATACACAATGGAATATTACTCAGCCATAAAAAGGAACGCATTTGAGTCAGTTCTAACGAGGTGGATGAACCTGGAACCTATTACAGAGTGAAGTAAGTCAAAAAGAGAAAGAAAAATATCATATTCTAATGCATATATACAGAATCTATAAAAATGATATTGAAGAATTTATTTACAGGGCAACAGTGGAGAAACAGACATAGAGAATAGACTTATGGACATGGGGAGAGGGGAGGAGATGGTGAGATGTATGGAAAGAGTAACATGGAAACTTACATTACCAAATGCAAAATAGATAGCCAATGGGAATTTGCTGTATGTCTCAGGAAACTCAAACAGGGGCTCTGTATCAACCTAGAGGGGTGGGATGGGGAGGGAGATGGGAGGGAGGTTCAAAAGGGAGGGGATACATGTATACCTATGACTGATTCATGTTGAGGTTTGACAGAAAAGAGCAAATTCTATAAAGCAATTATCCTTCAATAAAAAATAAATAAATTTTAAAAAAAAGATGAAAATCACCATGGTAAAAGATGGGATGGATGTTCATTATACAATGTTCATTATACAAAGTGATGCAATTGACAAGGACATTTAGTTGTTTCTGTGGCATACAACATTCTAAAATAGTAACTAGAATTGCAACTGATAACATTATGCCAGTGTTGTCTAATTATAAGGCAAAGCAGCAGCAAGATACATCATGAACAACAAAGGCACTATTTCTAGGAAGTTAATATAATTTCTAAAGTATTTATATTAACATTGTACCCATAGAAGTATAAACTAGAAAAGGTTAAGCATCTCTTAGTATTTGAGAATGCTTCCTGTGCAACTCAGTTTATCAAATAAACCTAATTATTGTAACATCTCTTATTTACAAGGTGAAGGAACAGGCTCTTCGTGATTTTCCAGAGGCCTTCTGGGAAATATCAAAGTCAGTTTGAGATCAAGCGGGTTTCATTTAGAATTTGATTTTGTAAAGACAGAATTTCACAAGTTGTTAGATATGTCAAAAGATCTGTACAATTTGCTAAATAGATTCATGGGTCATGGACTTCCCTGGCGGTTGAGTGGTTAAGACTCTGCCTTTCAATGAGACATGGATTTGAGCCCTGATCAAAGAACTAGGATCCCACATGCGATGTGGAACAACAAATGATGCTGGAAGACTTGAATGTATGTGTGTGTGTGTGCGTGTGTGTGTATGCACACGCACGCGCGCGTGCGTGCGCACATGCATGCTCAGTTGTGTCTGACTCTTTGTGACCCCATGGACTGTAGCCCGCCAGGCTCCTCTGTGCATGGAATTTTCCAAGCAAGAATACTGGAGTGTGTTGCCATTTCCTCCTCCAGAGGATCTTCCTGACCCAGGGATCAAACCCACATCTCCTGCATTGGCAGGAGGATTCTTTGCCACTTGAGCCTTTTGGGAAGCCCAGAAAACGTGAATACCTCTATGTAAATAAAACAGCAACAACAACTGATCACACCTTGCACCATATACAAAGATCAACTCAAAAAAAATGAATCATAGACCTAAATGTAAAACCTGAAAAAAAAAACAGAATTAAAAAATGAATCATGGGTAACTAAGAAACTGTTTGGCTATCCATTTATCCAGAGTATTGATAAGAAGATTTCAAAAGTAAATACTGAAGGTAATGTGATTGCAAGTAGCCTTGTCTCTTTTATTTATTTATCTATTAAACATGTAGTTTTAATTTTTATTAAAGAATCCTTGTATAATTTCACTGAAACTAGGGAAATGTGGCAACATAGAGGGGAAAAGTTCTTGCTATTGCATTCAAGGGCTTCCCTGGTTGCTCAGTGGTAAAGAATCTGCCTTCCAACGCAAGAGACACAGGTTCCATACCTGATCCCACATGCCGTGGAGTAACTAAGCCTGTGGCACAACTACTGAGCCTGTGCTCTAGAGCCTGGAAGCCACAACTACTAGACCCACATGCTGCAACTGCTGAGACTCACATGCTCTAGAACCCATGCTCTGCAACAAGAAAAGCCACCACAATGAGACACCCATGTACTGCAACTAGACATAGGCCCCACTCTCCGCAACTAGAGAAAAACCTGCCCAGCAACAAAGAACTAGCAAGCCAAAAATAAATACATAAATAAATAAAATCAAGTTGCATCTACATGGGCAAACTAAAAGTCATACCTACGAATCAGTCTTATAAATTAAAGCAAAAACTACAACACTTTTTTCTTTAAAACATTAACTGCATGTGTAAGTATGAAAACAATTATTTCTTTTAGAAGTAAGAATGCTCAATTCTCTTACAAATAGAAGACATGGATAAATCAACAAAGAGCACAGGAAATTCTTCTGATAAGACATAGAATCTGTGCCTTCTAAGGGGATTACTTAGAAGATAAGGAAACACCTTTCACAAAATCTCTTGTTAAGAGCAAACCTAGGAAAAACTTGCCTTAGCAACTGTCAAATATACAATACAGTAACTATAGTCACCATGCTGTACATTATATCCTTATGATTATCTATTTTATAACTGAGAGTTTGTACCTTTTTTGGCTTCATAACTGTTTCATTTTTTGTTGTCGTTGCTGTTCAGTCACTAAGTTGTGTCTGACTCTGCAACCCCATGGACTGCAGCATGCCAGGCACCCCTGACCATCACTATATCCTGGACAATGCTCAAATTCATGTCCACTGAGTCGGTGTGTGTGCTAAGTCACTTCTGTCATGTCCGACTCATTCTGACTCAGGTACTGTAGCCTGCCAGGCTCCTCTGTCCATGGAATTCTCCAAGCAAGGATACTGGAGTGGGCTGCCATGCCCTCCTGTAGGGGATCTTCCTGACCAAGGGATTGAACCCCAATCTCTTACGTCTCCTGCTTTGGCACTCGGGTTCTTTACCACTAGCCCCACCTGAGAAGCCCAAAAGTAGATTAGGGCTTCCCTCATGACTCAGTGGTAAAGAATTCGCCTGCCAAATTAAACTGGAGACTTAGGTTCAGTCCCTGATCCCAGAAGATCCCACATGCCACTGAGCAGCTAAGCCCATGTGCCACAACTATTGAGCTTTCATTGAGTCAGTGATGCTATCTAACCATCTCATCTTCTGATGTCCCCTTCTCCTCTTGCCCTCAATTTTTCCCAGCATCAGGATCTTGTCCAATGAGTCAGCTCTTCACATCAGGTGGCCAAAGTATTGGAGCTTTAGCTTCAACATTGGTCCTTTCAATGAATATTCAGGGTTGATTTCCTTTTTAATTGACTGGTTTGATCACCTTGCTGTCCAAGGGACTGGAAATCATCCCAATTTGAAACCATCAGTTTTTCAGTGCTCACCCTACTTTATGGTGCAACTCTCACATCCATATGAGACTACTGTAAAAACCATAGCTTTGACTATACGGACCCTTGTCAGCAAAGTGGTATGTCTGATTTTTAACATGCTGTTTAGGTTTCTCACAGCTTTTCTTCCAAGGAGCAAGTATCTTTTAATTTCATGGCTGCCATCACCATCTGCAGTATTTTGGAACCCAAGAAAGTAAACTCTGTCATTGCTTCCACTTTTTCCCCATCTATTTGCCATGAAGGAATGGGACCAGATGCCATGATCTTAGTTTTTCTGGGTTTTAAGCCAGCTTTTTCACTCTGCTCTTTCACTTTCATCAAGAGGCTCTTTAGTTCCTCTTTGCTTTCTGCCATTAAAGTGGTATCATCTGCATATCTGAGATTGTTGGTGTTTCTCCTGGTGTTCTTGATTCCAGCTTGTGATATATCCAGCCTAGCATTTCGCATGATGTACTTTGCATACAAGTTATATTAAACCAGGATGACAATATACAGCCTTGTTGTATGCCTTTCACAATTTTGAACCAGTCTGTTATTCCTTGTCAGGTTCTAACTGTTGCTTCTTGACCCACATACATGTTTCACAGGAGACAGGTAAGGTGGTCTGGTATTCCCATCTCTTTTTAAAAACTTTCCACACTTTATTGTGATCCACACAGTGAAAGGCTTTCACTTTTCAATATATTTTTATTGAGGTGTAATTGATTTACAATGTTATGTTAGTTTTATGTAAATATATATTTTTTCATATTCTTTTCCATTATGATTTATTACAGAATATTTACTATAGTTCCCTGTGCTATACAGCAGGACTTTGTTGGTTATATATTTCATATTTAGTAGTTTATATCTGCTAATCCCAACCTCTCAATTTATCCCTTCTCTACCCCCTTACCCCTTTGGTAACCATAAGTTTGTTTATGTCTGTGAGTGTTTCTCTTTTGTAAATATGTTCACTTGTAGCATATTTTGATTCCACATATAAGTGAAATCCTATGATATTTGTCTTTGTCTGTTTGACTTACTTCACTTAGTATGATAATCTCTCAGTCCATCCATGTTGCTGATAAATGGCATCATTATACTTAATTCTTTTATGGCTGAGTAGTATTCTGTTGTATATGTGTACCACATCTTCTTTATCCATTTATCTGTTGATGGACATTTAGTTTGCTTCCTTCTCTTGGCCCTTGTAAATAGTGCTGCTGTGAACATTAGAGTGAGTGTATCTTTTTGAATTAGAGTTTTCTCCAGATATATGCCCAGGAGTGGGATTGATGGGTCATATGGTGTGTTCTTGTTAAGTCACTTCACTTCAGTCGTGTCCAGTTCTGTGCAGACAACAATGTTGTGTTGGTTTCTGCCATACATCAACATGAATCAGCCATAGGTATACATGTGTCACCTCCCTCTTGAACCTCCCTCTCAACTCCCACCCCATCTCACCCCTCTAGGTTGTCATAGAGCACAAAGTTGAGCTCCCTGTGTTATACAGCAACTTCACACTAGCTATTTATATTACATATAATAATGTGTATATGTCAATGCTGCTCTTTCAACTCGTCCCACCCTCTCCTGCCCCCACTGTGTCCGTAAGTCTGCTCTCTATATCTGGATCCTATTCCTGCCCTACAAAGAAGTTCATCAGTACCACTTTTCTAGATTCCATATATATGCCTTAATGAATGATATTTGTTTTACTTTTTCTGACTTACTTCACTCTGCATATATAACAAGCTCTAGGTAGGAGGTCTGGTTTGAGAGCTCGCACTCTTTAACTGCCACGCCTGCCCAAAGACACCAGGTCCTGCCTCTGCAGGGCAGCTCATCCCATGAGTTTATTTATTTATTTTTCATGTTTTTTTTTTTAAATTTTTTACTTTTTTTTAAACTGGACAAGTAGTTTATTTTGCTGTTTTTTATTTATTTATTTATATTAGTTGGAGGCTAATTACTTTACAATTTTGTAGTGTTTTTTGCCATACATTGATATGAATCAGCCATGGATTTACATGTGTTCCCCATCCTGAACCTCCCTCCCACCTCCCTCCCCATCCCATCTCTCTGGGTCATCCCAGTGCACCAGCCCTGAGCACTTGTCTCATGCATCAAATCTGGACTGGTGATCTGTTTCACAACTGATAATATACATGTTTCAATGCTATTCTCTCAGATCATCCCACACTCGCCTTCTCCCACAGAGTCCAAAAGTCTGTTCTATACATCTGAGTCTCTTTTTCTGTCTTGCATATAGGGTTATTGTTACCATCTTTCTAAATTCCATATATATGCATTAGTATACTGTATTGGTCTTTATCTTTCTGGCTTACTTCACTCTGTATAATGGGCTCCAGTTTCATCCACCTCATTAGAACTAATTCAAATATATTCTTTTTAATGGCTGAGTAATATTCCATTGTGTATATATACCACAGCTTTCTTATCCATTCATCTGCTGATGGGCATCTAGGTTACTTCCATGTCTTGGCTATTATAAACAGTGCTGCAATGAACATTGGGGTACGCATGCCTCTTTCACTTCTGGTTTCCTTGATGTGTATGCCCAGAAGTGGGATTGCTGGGTCATACAGCAGTTCTATTTCCAGTTTTTTAAGGAATCTCCACACTGTTCTCCATAGTGGCTGTACTAGTTTGCATTCCCACCAACAGTGTAACACATTAAAAGATGCTCAACATCACTCATTATTAGAGAAATGCAAATCAAAACCACAGTGAGGTACCATTTCATGCCGGTCAGAATGGCTGCTATCCAAAAGTCTACAAGCAATAAATGCTGGAGAGGGTGTGCAGAAAAGGAATGCCATGAGTTTAAACACAGGGAATTGGAAAGTGTTTCTGTGTAGAGTGTATGTTTGCAGTTTGCTTAAAGTTCAACTGAAACAATACTTACACATACACTCACACACACCCACACAGTGCTCCAGATAAGTTTCTGAGTCATAGAAGGTTTGTGTCTCTACACAGTTTTAGTTTTATCTTTAGATCTCCCAATTCTTACAACATTTTTTTTTTGGTTGTTTTACTTTATTTTTTTTTTTTCATTTATTAGTTGGAGGCTAATTACTTCACAACATTGCAGTGGGTTTTGTCATACATTGACATGAATCAGCCATGGAGTTACATGTATTCCCCATCCCAATCCCCCCTCCCACCTCCCTCTCCACCCGATTCCTCTGGGTCTTCCCAGTGCACCAGGCCCGAGCACTTGTCTCATGCATCCCACCTGGGCTGGTGATCTGTTTCACTATATATAATATACATGCAGTTCTCTCGAAACATCCCACCCTTGCCTTCTCCCACAGAGTCCAAAAGTCTGTTCTGTACATCTGTGTCTCTTTTTCTGTTTTGCTATTTAAAAATCTTTCAGGTAGAAAAACTGGCTTACGTAAGAGTGATGTTCCACCTGTTACTCAGGCAAAGGTGTTGAGTGTGCCTGAGGCTGGAATATTAAACAAATATGTGAATAAGGATGCTTTTTACCTAAACTCTGAGTTTTCTAGGTGGCTATGTGAGAAAGAAGAGAAGTCATTATGTGTATGAAATTTTCAATACCAAAATTAGTAAAATATGTAAACTTAATTAAAATCTGTCAACAGTTCCCTATTTACTATATAAACATCAAGTACAGCTCCTAACAAAGGTCTCAATTTTAGTTTTTGTGATTTTGAAAGTGGGTGTTACTGATGTTATTGTAGTCATTTCTGTGTTTATTTTGTTACAAAAGGCAGAGTGTTTGCATTCTCTTTCAAGGCATATGTGGTGTAAGACATAGATGCTAGGTAAGTTAAAGTTGTCTAAATATATGAGTTCAAAATTCTATAATGTGTTCTATGCTTCTGGGTCACTGCCAACCCCATTTTGCCTTTTCAACTGTCTCCCTATTAAGCTCTGCCTGTAGAGATTTCCTGAGAAAGGCAAGAAGTCTGAAGGAAGGAGAATCCACTATGTATTATCACTGCTCCTGCTTCCTCTCAGTTTCACCCCCATAAAGGCAAAAATATTTTTTCAAATGAATTTTTAAGAAGAATTCTATTTTATGCCACATATGTATTTATGATATATAGTATATTATATTGAACATATATGGTATATATATATATATATATATATATATAATATATATTGTATTGCATATAGTATACTGTGTTATATATATTGTGGATTGCCATTTCCTTCTCCAGGGGATATTCCTGACCCTGGGATCAAACCCAGGTATCCTGCATTGCAGGCAGATTCTTTACCATCTGAACCACCAGGGAAGTCCCATATATATATATGCATATATGTATATGTATGTTATACACACATGTACATATATATGTATATAATATTTTCTTTATCCTTTCATCTGCAACAAACACTTAGGTTGTCTTCATTCTTGACTATTGCAAATAATGCTGCAACGAGCATATAAGAGCAGAGCAGGAATCATGTCCTTTGGATATATTTTCAGGAGTGGGATTGCTGGATGATCTGATAATTCTAGTTTTAAATTTTTGAGGAATCTCTGCACTGTTTTTCATAGTGGCTGCATGATTTTACATTCCCACCAACAGAGCAGAAGGGTTCTCTTTTTACCACAATCTTGCCAACACTTGCCATTTCTTGTCCTTTTGATAATAGCCATTGTAACAGATGTGATGTCTTTTTTCACATTTTATTTTATATTGGAGTATAGTTGATTAACAATGTCATGATAGTTTCAGGTGCACAGTAAAGTGATTCGTTATACATATATTAATAGATATAACTACTATTTTTCAAGTTCTTTTCCCATTTAGGTTGTTACATGATATGATCAGAAGATTTCTTTTTGGGGGGCCATGCCATGAGGATTGTAGGATCTTGGTTCCCTGACTAGGGGTCAAACCCATGCACCCTGCAGTGGAAGTGTGGAGTCCTAACCACTGGACCACCAGGGAAGTCCTCCATGTATCATTTTATTGATTGAGAATTTCTCTTTTGCTGTTGAATTGATTGCATTCCTTATATATTTTGCATATGAAACCCTTAACAGATACATGCTTTGCAAATATTTTCCTCTGCTCCATAGGTAAGTTGCCTTTTTATTTTGTTTATTGTTTCCTTTGCTGTGTAGAATCTTTTAAGTTTGATGTAATTCACCTGTTTATTTTTGCTTTCATTGCCTTTGTTTTGGGGTCAATTTAAAAAATTATTTGTTAAAACCTAAGTTACAGTGCTTACCCCAATATTTTTCTTCTAGGAGTTTTACAGTTTCAGGCCTTATGTTTAATCTTTATACATTTTGAATTGAGTTGGGGATATGGTATAGGATAATAGGCTAGCCTTTCCTCATGGTGTTTTCTTGATTGTCATTTTCCTTGCTTGCATGTGGTCTTCCCAACCCAGAGACCCAACACACATCTCCTGCAAGTATCCTGCATTGCAGGGGAATTCTTTGCTGCTGAGCTACCAGGAAACACTCATTGCATGTTCTTGGAGCTCTCATCAAATAAGTGAGCATATATGTGTGGGTTTGGCCTTCCCAGGTGGCATTAGTGGTAAGACACAGGTTGGATGCCTGGGTTGGAAAGATCCCCTGAAGGAGGGCTCGGCAGTGCACTCCAATATTCTTGCCTGGAAAATCCCATGGACAGAGGAGCCTGGTGGGCTACTGCCCATAGGGTTGCAAAGAGTTGGACATGACTGAAGTGACTTAGCATGCATGCACACACGCACGCACATGAGGGTTTATTTCTGGGATCTATATTTTGTTTCAAAGGTCTGTGTATCTATTCTTATGCCAGAACCATACTGTTTTGATTACTATATCTTTGTGATATAGTGAAACCAGGAAGCACAATTCCTCCAGGACTGTAATTTGTTGAGTGGTTCATCAAAGGGTAAAAACAATCGGTTATAAGCGAAATAAATTTTAGGGATCTAACGTACAGCATGTTGAATATAAATTTAAGACATTGTATGGTATACTGGAGACTTGATGAGGGAGTAGATCTTAGTTTTATCCCAAACCCCACCTCCTAAAGTCCTTTAACTATGTGAGATAATATGTGTATTAATTAGCCTGTGGTAATCATTTAACAATGTATGTATACATCACATCACATTGTTCAACTTAAATATACAAATTTTATTTATAAATTATACTGCAATAAAGTAGGAGGGGATAGGAGGAATGCATATCCTGTTCACACTGAAAAAATTGATATAGGGACTACCCTTGTGGTTCAGTGGTAAAGAATCTGCCTGCCAATTCAGAGGACATGGGTTTGATCCCAGGTCCAGGAAGATCCCATATACTGTGGAGCAATTAAACCAGTGTGTCACAATTGCTGAGCCCGAGCCCTAGAGCCCATGTTCTGCAATAATAGAAGCCATTGTAATGAGAAGCCCTTCCACTGCAACCAGACAGTAGCCCCAGCTCTTCACAACTAGAGAAAAGCCTGCACAGCAAAATAGACCCAGCATAGCTCAAAAAAATAAATGCTAAAAGTAGTCCTTCAGGCTGAAGTGAAATAACAGTGGGCACTTATTTGGAGGAATGTGAAGAAATAAACCACAAAGGCCAAGGTAACTGCACAGATAAATGCAAAATCAGTATTCCTGCACTTTGGGTTTGTAACTCCTTTTTTAAAAAAATACTTATTTATCAATGGCCGCATTGGGTCTTCATTGCATCCTGAGGGCTTCTCTCCAGTTGTGGCACACGGGCTCCAGAGCATGTGGGCTCAGGAGTTCTGGCCCCAAGGTTTAGTTGATCCACCACATGTGGCATCTTAGATACAGGTTCAGGGTTTGAACCCACAACCCCTGCATTGGAAGGCAGAATCTAAAACACTGGACCACCAGGGAAATCCCTGTCACTTCTATTTATCTTCTCCTCTTTTTGTATTTTGATTTAAATAAAAATGTATAAAGCAGTAACCATAAATCTGTAAATAGGAACCATATGCAAACATGCCATTTATCACAATAAATAAAGGAATGTGGCAGAGCTGGGAGGGAACAGAGTTTAGAATACTATGAAAACTATCTCAGTATTAATATAAACTTGACTTTTTAAAAGGTAAGATAATAATTATAATTCACAGTATAACAACCCCCCCCAAAAAAAACACAAAACAAATTTTAAAACTCCAGACTTAAAAATATTTAAAAAGTAAAGAAAAAGAGTGATAGCCACTTTGTGCAAGAGAAAATTTAATCACAGAAAAAAGACAGTAATTGAGGAGTGATGGAACAAAAATGGGCTGACATGTGGAAAGTTAGAAAATGTTAGGAAAAATCTTTCCTTGGAAATAATCTCTGCAATGCTGCTGCTGCTAAGTCACTTCAGTCGTGTCTGACTCTGTGCGACCCCATAGACGGCAGCCCACCAGGCTCCTCTGTCCCTGGGATTCTCCAGGCAAGAATATTGAAGTGGGTTGCCATTTCCTTCTCCAATGCATGCATGCATGCTAAGTTGCTTCAGCCATGTCCGACTCTGTGTGACCCCATGGGCAGCAGTCCATGAGGCTGCTCTGTCCGCGGGATTCTCCAGGCAAGAATACTGGAGTGGGTTGCCATTTCCTTCTCCAAATCTCTGCAATACCAACAGATAAAACTATTCAATGAAAAGGCAGATTGGCAAAGAGGATTAACAATAAATGTAACCCAATATATGTTATCTATTAACACAAGAGTCTTGTCTTAGATCCAAAAAGAGTTTGAAAACAAAAGGGTAGAAAATGGTATCCATGCAAATCATCCCAAAGTGGGAGTTGCAGTGGCTATACTGGCATTAGATGAAATAGATTTTAACAGAACTTTTTTTTTTTTACAGAATATCAACAGATTTCTATATTAATAGAAATATCAGTACATAAAGGATATGTATGAGTTATATATCCATATGGTCCCAGCAGCCTCCCAAAATATATGAAACAAAAAGTGACAGAACTGAATGGAGTACACAGTTCTAAATAATCCTTGGAGACTTCAACACTCCATTTTCAATGAGGGACAGGCACATAGACAGAAGACCAATAATGAGATCAAGGAACAGAACAGCTAGACCTAACTAATATCTGTAGAGCACACAGCCAAGAAAAGCAAATGTGCTTGGAAAGCAACACAGGGAAGCCACAAGGCTCAGCTGGTAAAGAATCCTCCTGCAATGTGGGAGACCTGGGTTCAATCCCTGGCTTGGGAAGATCCCCTGGAGAAGGGAAAGGCTACTCACTCCAGTATTCTGGCCTGGAGAATTTCAAGGACAGTATAGTCCATGGGGTCACAAAGAGTTGGACATGACTGAGTGGCACTCACTTGGAAAGCAACAGCAAAGGAGACAGGAAAGTTTGCTACCCTTGCTTGAAATGGGCACACTTGAGAAGCAACCAGGATGATTGCCCATGATCCACCCCCTACTGCACCCCATGATCTATCTTCAGTGACCACCCTGCTACACTGGATTTCTTATTCCCAAAGACTCTAGGCCAGCCCCTGGAAAGTGGGAATCAAAAGTGGAACAGTTAAGAAGCTGTGTCATCAGCACCCCCTGTCACTATCCCCTGAGCACTCCCTAGACTTCCACTCTATGGATTCATTGATGATCCCCAGCCTCAGACTGCGTCCTTGGAGGTGCCAGGCAAAGGGGGCAAAACAGCCCACTTCAGGCCAGGATACAGTCAATTCACCATAGTTCCCTCCTCAGGCACTAGAACAACAAGTTAGGGTGGGAAGAGACGGCCGAGGTCAAGAGGCAACAGAACAGGCACAAGCCAAAGCACAATCCAGGCACCTTTGGCAGCTCCAGCCCAGGTCACCATCACCTTAAACTAACAAAACTTTTAGTTAGCAAAAGAGAAGTGAGTTAAAGCTGTTCAGGCTTCCCGGGTTGTAGTTGGGCTATCCTGTTGTGACACCAAAAGTTCTGTTTATCTCCCATTTACCCTACTAATGAAGGAGGGATCCCCTACCTTAAGAAGTGTGAGACAGCCAAGCACACGACACTGGACAGATGGACAGCTGTTTGTGAGTCTCAGGTACTCACAGCCTGGGTGGACAACAGGGAATGCCATGCAGGACAATGGCGGAGTATGGCTCTGGAGTAGAGTTAAGCGGCAGGGACCATGGGAAATAGATGTTGTAGTAACAAGAGGATGGGGCACACCAGTGTCCCCACACGAGGAGATCATTGTCCTGTAGGAATCATTGCACTGCCTGGCAGGGAAGTAAAGCTTGATGGCTGGAAGAACGGGCAGAGCGCAGCTAGTCTAGCTGATAGGAGAGAATCAGCTGGGTGGGGTAGTTTTCCCACAGAGAGGGGGACATTGCAGGTGAGAGCAGGAGAAAGCACAGTTGGGCCAGTGGGGGTATTTGAGGCTCAAAGGCATCAAGGCAGCTTAGAAAATTTGAGGTCTTAATATACAGATGGGAATCCTATGTAAAAAGGCCTACAGATGAAAAACAATCCTTTTCAAAATGCCAGTGACCTATTTTGCAGAAAAAAGCTGATCCTAGAATTTATGTGGAATTGCAAGAGACCAGGAATAGCTAAGACAATCTTGAAAAAGAAAGTTGGAGGAGTCCACTACCTTGTATCAGAACTAATCATGGGAACAGTAATCAAGTTGGTGTGGTACTGAGATAATGATAGACACAGAGATCAATGGAATAGAACAGCAAGTCCAGAAATAAACCCAGATACGTACCCTCAATTTATTTTTTGCAGGAATGTCAGATCATTAATTGGTGAGAAGTGCAAGTCTTGTCCCCCGAATGGTACAAGGACAGCAGGATATCCACATGCAATAGAATGAAGTTGGACTCCTACATTGCACCAAATACAGACATTAAAGTGACCCTCTGTACAGTGCATAGCATTCAGCCACAAAAAGGAATGAAGTCCCAAATGAAACTCAAAATTATTATGCCAAGTGAGAGAGGCCAGACAAAAAGGTCACATACTGTACAATTTCATTTGTAGCAACTATCCAGGAAAAGTAAGTCCATAGAGACAGAGAGCAGATTATTGGTTTTCAGAGCTTGGTTGCAGTGAGGGGGAAATTGAGAAGGACTGATTACTGGGCATAGGGTTTCCTTTTGGAGTGATAATTTATTTGGACACAAGAGAGGGGATGGCTGAACTACATTGTGAATGTACTAAATGCCTGTAAAGTATACCCTTTTACCACAATAGCATACTAATATTTTTTTAAAGATAACAAGTGCTTATTGGCTTAGACTTCTACAAATAGATTGGGAATTGACTTCAACAACTGCTAAAATGCATCCTTTAGGAAAATTTTTTGACCTTAATACTGGGGCACAAATTAGAGGAAACTTGAGGATAACACTAAATTTTTAAAAGATGTCCCTATAGTGTTAAGGGAGCTACTGAAGTTAGCCAATAGGTATATTTGCCTTAACCATCTTATCACTGCGGTGTTTCAGTTCTCCAGACCATAGCAGCCACTGTCATAAAATATTCTACAGTGGGCATAGGCACTCTGACATAGAGCTCATATAGTTAAATTGAGTGTTTGCCACTTATAAATGGGCTTGACAACGTGGGACCAGACAGACTATAACTCACTGAAAACATTGATTATAAGTTAAGGTAAAATAAAACAAGGCTGATATAAAGCAAGAAATCCATATTACATATGTTCTATGTAGGGAAGGGGTCATTATTCCTACTGCTTTTCAATTCACTTCTCCAGTATGCCCAGTTCTTGAGCCATGGAAAATAAATGGCGCCTCTGGATGGATTACCCCAGCCTTTTTTTTCTTAATATATATGTATTTCTTGAAGACTAATTGACTTACAGTCTTTTAGGTGCAGAGCAAACTGATTCAGTTATACACATATATTGTTTTTCAAATTAAATTATTTTCTTTTATAGGTTATACAAGACATTGACTATAGTTCCCTGTGCTATACAGTAAACCTTTGTTGCATATCTATTTTTTAAATTAGAAATCTATCATTGTATTCATACTAAATCAAACAAATGGAATCAAAATATAATAAATTTTTTAGTTAGGCAAACACTAGTAAGTTTTCTAAAATAGATATGCATACTATGTATATGTGTGTGTGTGTGTGTGTGTGTATACACATAAAAGCTTTTCTACTATGCTTGCTAAAGGCTTGAGAAAGAACATCAGAAAGAGAGATGGAAAAATTGGATAACAAACTAAATGAAATGGGGGCAATGAGTATGAAATAGAAAAAGTGAAACAAACTAAATAAAAGTAAAAGATCATCATATAGTTCAGGTGTTTTTAAACATGGTAGCTCATCAGAAACATATCTGTAGCTTTGGATTAAAAAAGCTATTGCCTGGGCATTTGTATTTTTCAAAAAAATCCAAGAAAATTCTGGATTTTAAAAAGTGGGAGGGGGGATCGGGATGGGGAATACTTGTAAATCCATGGCTGATTCATGTCAATGTATGACAAAAACCACTATAATATTGTAAAGTAATTAGCCTCCAACTAATAAAAATAAATGAAAAAAAATGATTACAGGTTTTTCTATTAAATGGTAGTTTTGGTGATATCAATTCAGTTCAGTTCAGTCGCTCAGTCATGTCCACCTCTTTGCGACCCCATGGATTCCAGCACCCCAGGCTTCCCTGTCCATCACCAACTCCCTGAGCTTGCCCAAACTCATGTCCATTGAGTCGGTGATGCCATCCAACCACCTCATCCTCTGTCGTTCCCTTCTCCCCCTCCTTCAATTTTCCCCAGCATCAGGGTCTTTCCCAAGGAGTCAGTTCTTTGCATCGGGTGGCCAAAGTATTGGAGTTTCAGCTTCAGCATCAGTCCCTCCAATGAATATTCAGGACTGATTTCCTTTAGGACTGACTGGTTTGATCTCCTTGCAGTCCAAGGGACTCTCAAGAGTCTTCTCCAACACCACAGTTCAAAAGCATCAGTTCTTTGGCGCTCAGCTTTCTTTATGATCCAACTCACATCCGTATATGATTACTGGAAGAACCATAGCTCTGACTAGATGGACCTTTGTCGGCAAAGTCATGTCTACTTTTTAATATGCTGTCTAGGTTGGTCATAGCTTTTCTTCCAAAGAGCAAGCATCTTTTAATTTCATGGCTGCAGCCACCATCTGCAGTGATTTTGGAGCCCAAGAAAATAAAGTCTGTCACTGTTTCCATTGCTTCCCCATCGACTTGCCATGAAGTGATGGGACCGGATGCCATGATCTTTGTTTTTTGAATGTTGTGTTTTAAGCCAGCTTTTTCACTCTCCTCTTTCACTTTCATCAAGCAGCTCTTTTGTTCTTCTTCACTTTCTGCCATAAGGGTGATGTCATCTGCATATCTGAGGTTATTGATATTTCTCCCAGCAATCTTGCTTCCAGCTTGTGCTTCACCCAGCCCGGCATTTCGCATGATGTGCTCTGCTTCCCCCAGTGGCTCGGTGGTAAAGAATCTGCCTGCCAGTGCAGGAGATGCAAGAGACCTGAGTTCAAACCCTGAGTTGGGAAGTTCCCCTGGAGAAAGAAATGGCAACCCACTCTGATATTCTTGCCTGGGAAAATCCCACGGACAGAGGAGCCTGGAAGGCTACAGTTCATGGGGTCATAAAAGAGTCGGGCATGACTTAGTGACTAAACAACAATAACAACTCTGCATATAAGTTAAATAAACAGGGTGACAATATACAACCTTGACGTACTCCTTTCCCAATTTGGAACCAGTCTGTTGTTCCACGTCTGGTTCTAACTGTTGCTTCTTGACCTGCACACAAATTTCTCAGGAGGCAGGTAAGGTGGTCTGGTATTCCAATCTCTTGAAGAATTTTCCACAGTTTGTTGTGATCCACACAGCCAAAGGCTTTGGCATGGTCAATAAAGCAGAAGTAAAGAAGATGTTTTAAAGGAACTCTCTTGCTTTTTCTATGATCCCACGGATGTTGGCAATTTGATCTCTTATTCCTCTGCCTTTTTTTGGTGATATAGAATTCTATTATTTTTCTGTTGACCAATCATGACACAATGGTATTAAGTGAATAGTAGTTACATACTCACAATAATAAAAGATGTTTATCAGTTTTCACAATCAATAGCCAGACAAAAAATAAAAGGTAATTACAGTTGCAAGCCATAATGGGAGTATGATTAATCTAACAATATAAAATGATTACATACAATTTGGGGGTTAAGCAGAGTGATGAGGAAAGTGGCAGTGCATGCATGCATATGTTTTCATCCACCCAACCAGTCTATGTCTTTTGGTTGGTGCATTTTACCCATTTATATTTAAGGTAGTTATCAATATATATGCTCCTATTACCATTTTCTTAATTGCTTTGAGTTTATTTTCTGTAGGTCTTTTCATTGTCTTAACTTTTGCTTGTGCAGAAAGCTTTTGATTTCTCCATCAAATCTGAATGAGAATCTTGCAGGGTAGAGTATTCTTGGTTGGAGTTTCTTCCTTTTCATCACTTTAAATATATCATGCCATTCCCTTTTGGCTTGTAGAATTTCTGTTGAGAAACAGCTGATAACCTGATGAGGGTTCCCTCATGTGTTATTTGTCATTTCCCCTTGTGCTTTTAATATTTTATCTTTGTCTTTAATTTTTGTCAGTTTGATTACTAGATGTATTGGTGGATACAGTCACCAATATACCTCCTTGGGCTTATCCTCCTTGGATAAACTTCCTTGGATTTATCCTGCCTGGGACTCTCTGCCCTTCCTGGACTTGGTTGACTATTTCCTTTCCCATGTTAGGGAATTTTTCAGCTATTATCTCCTCAAATATTTTGTTGAGTCCTTTCTCTCTCTTCTCCTTCTGGGACCCCTTTGGTGCATTTAATGTTGTCCCAGAAGTTTCTTACACTATCTTCATTTTTTTTTTTTTTTTGCATTTTTTTCTATATTCTATTCCACAGCAGTGATTTCCACCATTTTGTCCTTCAGGTCCCTTATCCATTCTCCTGCCTCAGTTATTCTGCTATTGACTTCTAGTGTTTTGTTCATCTCAGTTTGTTCTTTAGTTCTTCTAGGTCTCTGGTAAACAATTCTTGCATCTTCTCCATTGTCTTTCTTCTTACTTCTTCTGCATGCCCTCTGGTGGATGAGGCTAAGAGGCTTCTGTAAGCTTTCTGATGGGAAGGACAAGGTGGGGAAAACTGGGTCTTGTTTTGGTGAGCAGGGCCTTGGTCAGTAAATCTTTAATTCAATTGTCTGCAAATGGGTGGGGTTGTACTCCCTTCTTGTTAGTGTTTTGGCCTGAGGCATCCAAGGGCTGGGATCTATGGGCTCTGTGGTAGGGTTAGTGGCAAATCCAAGAGGACTTACATCAAGAGGGACCTTCCAGGATTGCTGCTGCCAGTGTCCCCATCCCTGCCATGAGCACTTGCAGACCCAGGCCTCCACAGGTGACCCTCCAACAGCAGCAGGTAGTTTTGCATCAGTCTCCTCTGGGGTCACTGCTCCTTTCCCTTGGGTCATGGTGTGTGCAAGATTTTGTTTGTGCCCTCCAAGAGTGGAGTCTCTGTTTCCTCTAGTCCTGTGGAAGTGCTATAATCAAAGCCCGCTGGACTTCAAGGTCAGATTCCCTGGGGATTCCCAGCCCCTCTATCAAATTCCCAGGCTGGGAAGCCTGATGTGGGGCTCAGAACTTTCACAACAGTGAGAGAACTTCTTGAGTATCATTGTTCTTCAGTTTGTGGGTTGCCCAACCGGTGGGTACGGGATTTGATTTTATCGTGATTGCACCCTTCCTACAATCTCATTGTAGCTTCTCCTTTGTCTTTGGACGTGGGATATCTCTTTTTGGTAGGTTCCAGCATCCTCCTGTCAATGGTTGTTCAACAGGTAGTTGCAATTCTGGTGCTCTCACAGGAGGAGATGAGCATATATCCTTCTACTCTCCCATCATCTGGGGTGTGAGGTGGATGAGCAATTCAAAATATGAATTTGGGAAGGAGTGTGTGTAACTGTTTAGTGCAGAGCAGGTGCTTAGTGCAGTCTTGAAATAAGTCACTCTCTCTTCATTTCATGGCGCCTTGAAGTGAATTGGGGGAGCCCTGATGAAACAGGGTTCAGTCCAATTTTTACTGCTTCTTCCACTCTCCATTCTCATCAGCATCCATGTCAACTTTGTGTGCTGTTACTAAGTAGTTTTAGCAACATTAAAACCACCAAATTCTCTTTCTGTCTCTCACAGGAGGTTTTAAACAGTTGCTGATATTTGATCTATATACCTTCACTTTTTCTTTCTTTTTTTAAAGTGTATCTCTGTTGGTGTGAGTTGTCCCAGCATGGCAACTGGGCACCACATCTAGGTTCCCATACACCAACCAGGGCACCCCCCCCACCCCCCCACACCCCTCCACACCCCTCCACACCCCTCCACACCCCCGCGTACGGACACTGTAGTTTTCCTCTTGCAATGATGGAATGAAAAGGAAGGGACTCCTATGGGCTCAAAGTGTGACCTGGGCCTGTCAGGCCTCCAGGGAAGCTGAGGGCCTTGACCACTCACTGGATGGCGATCATGCCAATCCTTGACTCCTGGCAAATGAGCTTAGAGCTGGTGCTGGAGGAAGTGGTCCCCGGTTGACCCTTCAAGCTCCACCTACCGTCGCCAGCCCTTCAGGGTCTTTCCTGCCTGTCTGCCGCCACTCAGCTTCGGTCTTGGTGAGCTGGTCTGCGGGCAGCCTCCTTGCCATTCCTGTTGCGGGGCCCACACCAGCACCTTCACAGACTCCAGTTCCCTGTGCAGCTGACATCTCTGCCGCCCCCACCCGCACCTTGCGGTCCTCGCAGCTAACGGCGTCTCCTCCACGACTTTGAGCCCGGCGGCGGCCATCTTCCCCGTGAACATCACTGCAGGCCCATCACAGTCTGGCACATCTCTCCTGCCATGTCTGCCACAGAGGAGCATGACTGGATCCCAGATGGCCTGGCCAGGGCTGGTGGCGGGGCGGGCTGTGACCCCACTCCCCTTGGGGTCCTGGCACCGACTTGGGAGGGGACAGATGGGGTCGAGGAGGCCCTTCTGCCCTCCCTGAGGGTGTCAGGAGCCCTTTGCAGGGGGCACGGTGGGCCACAGGCCACAATGGAAGAGGTGTGGGATATAGAGCCATTAGAAGAGGGGATGGAGGGAGGTCTAGAGGAGATGGAGGAGAATGAGGATGAGGATGAGGCTGATTTCGAGCTGGAGGGCGTGGAGGAGGAGCACCTGTTGGAAGAGGTGGAGGAGGAGGAGGAGACAGTAGAGGACGACGAGAGTGAGCAGGAAGTCGCAGCAATGGTTGCAGGCCACGGGGACCCCTTGGAGCAGTTTGGGCCCGTGTTCTGGGGTCTGGTCCACTCCCTTCTACGCAGTTTGTCCTACGATGACCATGTCCTGGTCTGGCCCCCTGACCCCCGCCTGATGGTCAGGTGCAGCTCCCAGCCTCCCTCAGGCCCTGGAGAGGGTCCCGCGCCTCCGCAGGAGCAAGAAGACCTGGGAAAGGGAGGCAAGGCCTCGCAGGGTGAGTACCAAGCAGAGGGTGCCCCACCCTGGGAGCCCCAGGGTCCCAGGGTCAAGGGGGCTGCATCCCAGAAGTCAGAGGAATCCGTGGTGGAGGCTGAGCTCTGGGAGGGTGGCGCCCTGGCTATTGCCTCTGAGTTCTGGGAGGCTGAGGCCTGTGGTCCCGGCAGGGCCGAGGTGGGCAAGTGGCTGCCTCCCTCGGGCCCTTGTGGACCCTGTGGGGGCATCGGGCTCACAGGTAGGCCACGCTCGGCACTGGCCTCTAGTGGTTAAGCAGCGGATCAAAGCTCTCAAAAACCTCTAGGCATAATTTGCACAAGTTGAAGCCCAATTCTATAAAGACCTTTACAGTCTTGAGAAAAAGTATGCTGCCTTCTGCCAGCCTCTGTTTGATAAGAAAGCTGACATCATTAATGCAGTTCATGAGCCCACAGAAGGTGAATGTCAGTGGCCAGTACCTGTTCCAGAAGGAGCCTGAGAGGAGATAGAAAGAGAGCCTGAAGGGAAGGGAAAACAGAGGGCATCCCTCACTTTTGGTTGAGGGCATTTAAAAACCTAAAGATTCCCAGTAGCATGATCCAGGAAAATGATGAACTTGTACTGGAGCACCTGAAAGATGTAAAAATAAAAATTCTCATAGGTTCAGGAACCAATGAGCTTCACAGTAGAATTTCTTTTTAAGTGAAAGGAATACCTTTTCAACAAAGTTCTGACGAAATCATACCAAATGCAGTCAGACCCAGATGATTCTGATCCCTTCTCCTCCAAAGGGCCAGAAATAATCAGCAGCACAGGGTGTGAGATCTACTGGAAAGATGGTAAAGAGCTCACCCTGAAAACCCTGAAGCTGCAAAAATGTGAGGGCCCTGAAGGTGTCCCCAACCTCTAGGAAGGTGCCCAGCTATTCTTTCTTCACCTACTTCTCTCTTCCCCAGGGGTAGAGTACTGAATGTGGCTACTGATTATAAATTGGGTTATTTTTTTCCATGAAGTTCCGGTCCCAAAAGAAGCAAGTGATTATCAGTATGAAGAGTCTGATGAGGAGGTCCAAGAAGCTGAAGGTGAGGAGGAGAACAGCAATGAAAAACCAGAAGAAGGACCTGAAAAAGACCTGGACCCAGCAGAGGACAGCCCTGGAGAACCCAGGTATCTGTGTGCAGCTCTGAGTATCACCCAGCCACCATTCCTGACATACATTTTTAAATTTTCTCCCCAAAGTAAATAATAATTGAAACTTGGTTAAAGTCTAGTTTCAAAACAGCTTAGTGTTAATAATACTTTGTGTGCTAAATAATATAGAACACAGCATGTTCTGAAATGTACTTCATTCACAGCTACAGGCCCTTTGAGCTGTAGCTGTAAGGCTTCCCCACGTGGGAAATTTTTGAGACCTATAGCAGAGACCACTGTTTGTTTGGAATGCAGTTAACTAGAACAAGTGACTAAAAGTGACTGAAATGTACACTAGCTGGGCCTTCAGCACTAAGCTACAGAAATACGGTTTTTTGTCCTAACTGGGAGAAAGCAAATGCCTTTGAGAATGTGACTATTGACAAAGATGTAGTAAGTGAAAAATTTTCAAGTTGCGAGCACATTTAATGACTGATACCTGTTTGTTCAGTTGTAAGTTTTTCTAGTTCATGGGACAGTCAAAAGAAAAGCAAATTAGTCATGGTGAGATTGTTGTTCATCACTGAATTGGTCATTAAGTCAACTTATATCTTACCTATCCCTTCCTCTCTTTCTTGCTTTGCTTCTTCCTGTCTTTCTTCTCTTCCTTTTATGGATATGGAAACTGAGAGTCTGGGAGTTTAAGAGTGTGATTGATGGAGAGAGCACACACTTGTAAGGTGGAAAGACTTATTAAATAAGTCTCTCTCAAGAAAAGCCAACAACAACAAAGCAGGCATTTTGGTGTTTGGCGAGTGGGAGAGGATGTTGGTATGAGGGGTGAGTGATTGACGACATATCCAAAGGTCTGTGTTGCGAGAAGTAAATGTGGTAATTTCTCTTTTGACTTAGCAGGCATATGTAGGACTGACTGTTTTCTTAGATTTAGAAAGTCACTGTTGGCATGTTACTGGTTTACAATTTTTTAAAAGTAATTTATATATTTTAATTGGAGGCCAATTACTTTACAATATTGTGGTGGTTTTTGCCATACATCAACATGAATCAGCCATGGGTGTACATGTGTTCAACCATCCTGAACCCTGCTCCCACCTCCCTCCCCACCCCATCCCTCTGGGTTGTCCCAGAGCACCAGCTTTGGGTGCCCTGCTTTATGCATCAAACTTGCACTGGTCATCTATTTTACATATATTAATATACATATTTCAATGCTATTCTCTCATATCATCCCACCCTCGCCTTCTCCCACATAGTCCAAAAATCTGTTCTTTACATCGGTGTCTCTTTGCTGTCTTGCATATAGGGTTGCTGTTACCGTCTTTCTAAATATATGTGTGTGTGTGTGTGTGTGTGTGTGTGTATGCATTAATATACTGTATTGGTGTTTCTCTTTCTGACTTACTTCACTCTATATAATAGGCTCCAATTTCATTTTTTATAGGGGAGTAATAGTTCGTTGTGTATATGTACCACAACTTCCTTATCCATTCATCTGCAGATGGACATCTAGGTTGCTTCCATGTCCTAGCTATTGTAAACAGTGTTGCAATGAACATTGGGGTACATGTGTCTCTTTCAACTCTGGTTTTCTTGGTGTGTATGCCCAGCAGCAGGATTGCTGGATTGTACGGCAGTTCTATTTCCAGTTTTTTTTTTTTAATGCATATATATGGACTTTATTTTATTTATTTATTTATTTATTTTTATTAGTTGGAGGCTAATTACTTCACAACATTTCAGTGGGTTTTGTCATACATTGATATGAATCAGCCATAGATTTACACGTATTCCCCATCCCGATCACCCCTCCCATCTCCCTCTCCACCCGATTCCTCTGGGTCTTCCCAGTGCACCAGGCCCGAGCACTTGTCTCATGCATCCAACCAGGACTGGTGATCTGTTTCACCCTAGATAATATGCATGCTGTTCTTTCGAAACATCCCACTCTCACCTTCTCCCACAGAGTTCAAAAGTCTGTTCTGTACTTATAGGGTTATCATTACCATCTTTCTAAATTCCATATATGTTAGTATACTGTATTGGTCTTTATCTTTCTGGCTTACTTCACTCTGTATAATGGGCTCCAGTTTCATCCACCTCATTAGAACTGATTCAAATATATTCTTTTTAATGGCTGAGTAATATTCCATTGTGTATATGTACCACAGCTTCCTTATCCATTCATCTGCTGATGGGCATCTAGGTTGCTTCCATGTCTTGGCTATTATAAACAGTGCTGTGATGAACAGTGGGGTGCACGCGTCTCTTTCAGATCTGGTTTCCTCAGTGTGTATGCCCAGAAGTGGGATTGCTGGGTCATATGGCAGTTCTATTTCCAGTTTTTTAAGAAATCTCCACACTGTTTTCCATAGTGGCTGTACTGGTTTGCATTCCCACCAACAGTGTAAGAGGATTCCCTTTTCTCCACACCCTCTCCAGCATTTATTGCTTGTAGACTTTTGGATAGCAGCCATCCTGACTGGCATGTAATGGTACCTCATTGTGGTTTTGATTTGCATTTCTCTAATAATGAGTGATGTTGAGCATCTTTTCATGTGTTTGTTAGCCATCTGTATGTCTTCTTTGGAGAAATGTCTGTTTAGTTCTTTGGCCCATTTTTTGATTGGGTCATTTATTTTTCTGGAATTGAGCTTCAGGAGTTGCTTGTATATTTTTGAGATTAATCCTTTGTCTGTTGTTTCATTTGCTATTATTTTCTCCCAATCTGACGGCTGTCTTTTCACCTTACTTATAGTTTCCTTTGTTGTGCAAAAGCTTTTAAGTTTCATTAGGTCCCAGAAGAACCAAATTAACAAAATTAGAAATGAAAATGGAGAGATCACAACAGACAACACTGAAATACAAAGGATCATAAGAGACTACTACCAGCAGCTATATGCCAATAAAATGGACAACTTGGATGAAATGGACAAATTCTTAGAAAAGTATAACTTTCCAAAACTGAACCAGGAAGAAATAGAAGATCTTAACAGACCCATCACAAGCACAGAAATCGAAACTGTAATCAGAAATCTTCCAGCAAACAAAAGCCCAGGACCAGATGGCTTCACAGCTGAATTCTACCAAAAATTTAGAGAAGAGCTAACACCTATCTTACTCAAACTCTTCCAGAAAATTGCAGAAGAAGGCAAACTTCCAAACTCATTCTATGAGGCCACCATCACCCTAATTCCAAAACCAGACAAAGATGCCACAAAAAAAGAAAACTACAGGCCAATATCACTGATGAACATAGATGCAAAAATCCTTAACAAAATTCTAGCAAACAGAATCCAACAACATATTAAAAAAATCATACACCATGACCAAGTGGGCTTTATCCCAGGAATGCAAGGATTCTTTAATATCCGCAAATCAAACAATGTAATACACCACATTAACAAATTGAAAGATAAAAACCATATGATTATCTCAATAGATGCAGAAAAAGCCTTTGACAAAATTCAACACTCATTTATGATTAAAACTCTCCAGAAAGCAGGAATAGAAAGAACATACCTCAACATAATAAAAGCTATATATGACAAACCCACAGCAAGCATCACCCTCAATGGTGAAAAATTGAAAGCATTTCTCCTGAAATCAGGAACAAGACAAGGGTGCCCACTCTCACCACTACTATTCAACATAGTGTTGGAAGTTTTGGCCACAGCAATCAGAGCAGAAAAAGAAGTAAAAGGAATCCAGATAGGAAAAGAAGAAGTGAAACTCTCGCTGTTTGCAGATGACATGATCCTCTACATAGAAAACCCTATTTCCAGTTTTTTTAAGGAATTTCCACACTGTTCTCCATAGTGGCTGTACTAGTTTGTATTCCCACCAACAGTGTAAGAGGGTTCCCTTTTTTTCCACACTCTCTCCAGCATTTATTGTTTGTACTTTTTGATGGCAGCCATTCTGACCAGCGTGAGATGGCACCTCATTGTGGCTTTGATTTGTATTTCTTTGATAATGAGTGATGTTGAGCATCTTTTCATGTGTTTGTTAGCCATCTGTGTGTCTCCTTTGGAGAAATGTCTGTTTAGTTCTTTGGCCCATTTTTTTATTGGGTCCTTTATTTTTCTGAAATTGAGCTGCATGAGCTGCTTGTATATTTTGGAGATTAATTCTTTATCAGTTGCGTTGTTTGCTATTATTTTCTCCCATTCTGAAGGCTCCCTTTTCACCCTGCTTTAAGTTTCCTTTGTTGTGCAAAAGATTTAAGTTTAATTAGGTCCTATTTGTTTATTTTTGTATTTATTTTCATTACTCTGGGAGGAGGGTCCTAGAGGATCTTGCTGTGATTTATGTCAGAGAGTGTTCTGCCTATGTTTTCCTCTAAGAGTTTTATAGTTTCTGGTCTTAGGTTTAGATCTTTAATCCATTTTGAGTTTATTTTTGTATACGGTATTAAAAAGTGTTCTAATTTCATTCTTTTACAGGTGGTTGACCAGTTTTCCCAGCACCACTTGTTAAAGAGATTGTCTTTTCTCCATTGTATATTTTGCCTCCTTTCTCAATGATAAGGTGTCCATAGGTTCGTGGGTTTATCTCTGGGCTTTCTATTTTGTTCCACTGATCTATATTTCTGTCTTTGTGCCAGTACCATACTGTCTTGATGACTGTAGCTTTGTAGTGTAGTCTGAAGTCAGGCAGGTTGGTTCCTCCAGTTCCATTCTTCTTTCTCAAGATTGCTTTGGCTGTTCGAGGTTTTTTGTATTTCCATACAAATTGTGAAATTATTTGTTCTAGTTCTGTGAAAAATATCATTGGTAGCTTGATAGGGATTGCTTTGGATAGTGTACTCATTTTCACTGTATTGACTCTTCCAATCCACGAATATGGTATATTTCTCCATCTATTTGTGTCCTCTTTGATTTCTTTCATCAGTGTTTTATAGTTTTCCATATATAAGTCTTTTGTTTCTCTAGGTAAATTTATTCCTAATTATTTTATTCTTTTCGTTGCAATGGTGGATGGGATTGTTTCCTTAGTTTCTCTTTCTGTTTTCTCATTGTTAGTGTATTGGAATGCAAGGGATCTCTGTGTGTTAATTTTATATCCTGCAACTTTACTATATTCATGGATTAGCTCTAGTAACTTTCTGGTGGTGTCTTTAGGGTTTTCTACATAAAGGATCATGTCATCTGCAAACAGTGAGGGTTTTACTTCTTCTTTTCCAATCTGGATTCCTTTTATTTCTTTTTCTTCTCTGATTGCTGTGGCTAGGACTTCCAAAACTATGTTGAATAGCAGTGGTGAGAGTGGGCACCCTTGTCTTGTTCCTGATTTTGGAGGAAATGCTTTCAGTTTTTTGCCATTGAGGATAATGTTTGCTGTGGGCTTGTAGTATATGGCTTTTATTATGTTGAGGTATGTTCCTTCTGTGCCTGCTTTCTAGAGTCTTTATCATAAAGGGTGCTGAATTTTGTCAGAGGCTTTCTCTGCATCTGTTGGGATAACCACATGCTTTTTATCTTGCAATTTGTTCATATGGTGTATCACATTGATTGATTTGTGAATATTGAAGAATCCTTGCATCCCTGGGATAAAGCCCACTTGGTCATGATGTGTGATCTTTTTAATATGTTGTTGGATTTGGTTTGCTAGAATTTTGTTGAAGATTTTTGCATCTCTGTTCATCAGTGATAAATTGTCCTGTAGTTTTATTTCTTTGTGGCATCTTTGTCTGGTTTGTATATTAGGGTGATGGTGGCCTCTTAGAATGAGTTTGGCAGTTTAACTTCCTCTGCAGTTTTCTGGAAGAGTTTGAGAAGGATAGGTGTTAGCTCTTCTCTAAGTTTTTGGTAGAATTCACCTGTGAAGCCGCTTGGTCCTGGGCTTTTGTTTGTTGGAAGGTTTTTTATTACAGCTTCAATTTCCATGCTTCTGATGAGCCTGTTAAAATTTTCTGTTTCTTCCTGGTTCAGTTTTGGAAAGTTATCCTTTTCTAAGAATTTTTCCATTTCTTCCAAGTTGTCCAATTTATTGGCATATAACTGATCATAGTAGTCTCTTATGACCTTTTGTATTTATGTGTTGTCTGTTGTGATTTCTCCATTTTTGTTTCTAATTTTATTGATTTGATTCTTCTCCCATTTTTTCTTGATGAGTCTGGCTAATGGTTTGTCTATTTTATTTATCTTCTCAAAGAACCAGCTGTTAGTTTTGTTGATTTTTGCTACAGTCTCCTTTGTTTCTTTTTCAGTTATTTCTGGTCTCAATTTTATGATTTCTTTCCTTCTACTAACTGGGGTGGTTCTTTTCTTCTTTTTCTACTTGCTTTAGACGTAAAGTTAGGTTGTTTATTTGATGTCTCTCTTGGCCCTTGAGGTAGGCTTGTATTGCTATGAATCTCCCTCTTAGTACTGCTTTTACTGAATCCCATAGGGTTTGGGTTGTGTTTTCATTTTCATTTGTTTCTATGCATATCTTGATTTCCTTTTTGATTTCTTCCATGATCTGTTGGTTATTCAGAAGCGTGTTGTCTAGCCTCCATATGTTTGTATTTTTAATGGTTTTTTTCCCCCTGTACTTGACATCTAATCTTACCACCTTGTGGTCAGAAAAGATGCTTGAAATGATTTCAATTTTTAAAAAAATTTACCAAGTCTATATTTATGGCCCCGGATGTGATCTGTCCTGGAGAATGTCTGTGTACACTTGAGAAAAAGGTGAATTCCATTGTTTTTGGGTGAAATGCCCTATAGATATCAGTTAGCTCTAACTGGTCCATTGTATCATTTAGCGCTTGTGTTTCCTTGCTAATTTTCTGTTTGGTTGATCTATCCATAGGTGTGTGTGGGGTATTAAAGTCCCCCACTATTATTGTGTTACTCTTAATTTCCCCTTTCATACTCGTTTGCATTTGCCTTCCATATTGAGGTGCTCCTATATTGGGTGTATATTATATTTATAATTGTTATATCTTCTTTTTGGATTGATCCTTTGATCATTATGTAGTGTCTTTCTTTGTCTCTTATCATGGTCTTTATTTCAAAGTCTATTTTATCTGATATGAGTATTGCTACTCTTGCTTTCTTTTGGTCCCCATTTGCATAAAATATCTTTTTCCAGCCCTTCACTTTCACTCTGTATGTGTCCCTAGGTTTGAGGTGAATCTCTTGTAGACAGCATATATAGGGGTCTTGTTTTTTTTTATCCAGTTGGCCAGTCTTTGTCTTTTGGTTGGAGCATTTAACCCATTTACAGTTAAGGTAATTATTGATAAGTATGATCCTGTTTCCATTTACATTTTGGGGGGGTTGGTTTGTTTTTATGAGCATTTACTGTGTTTCATGTCTAGAGAAGATCCTTCAGCAGTTGTTGAAGAGCTGGTTTGGTGGTGCTGAATTCTCTCAGCTTTTGCTTTTCTGTAAAGCTTTTGATTTCTCCTTCACATCTGAATGAGATCCTTGCTGGGTAGAGTAATCTTGGTTGTAGGTTTTTCTCTTTCATCACTTTAAGTATGTCCTGCCATTCCTTTCTGGCCTGGAGAGTTTCTATTAAAAGATCAGCTGTTATCCTTATGGGGAATCCCCTTGTGTGTTTTTTGTTGCTTTTCTCTTGCTCCTTTTAATGTTTGATCTTTGTTAGTTTGATTAATTTGTGTCTTGGGGTGTTTTGCCTTGGGTTTCGGGGAAGGCAATGACACCCCGACTCCAGTACTCTTGCCTGGAAAATCCCATGGATGGAGGAGCCTGGTGGGCTGCAGTCCATGGGGTCACTAAGAGTCAGACACGACTGAGCGACTTCACTTTCATGCATTGGAGAAGGAAATGGCAACCCACTCCAGTGTTCTTGCCTGGAGAATCCCAGGGACAGGGAGCCTGGTGGGCTGCCCTCTATGGGATCACACAGAGTCAGACACCACTGAAGCGACTTAGCAGCAGCAGCAGCAGCAGCAGCAGCCTTGGGTTTATCCCGTTTGGGACTCTCTGGGTTTCTTGGACGTGGGTTTCTGTTTCCTTCCCCATATTAGGGAAGTTTTCGACTATTATCTCCTCAAGTATTTTCTCATGCACTTTCTTTTTGTCTTCTTCTTCTGGGACACCTATGATTCGAATGTTGGGGCCTTTAACTTTGTCCCAGAGGTCTCTGAGGTTGTTCTCATTTCTTTTAATTCTTTTTTTCTTTTTTCCTCTCTGCTTCATTTATTTCCACCATTCCGTCTTCCACCTCACCTATCCTCTCTTCTGCCTCAGTTATTCTACTGTTGGTTCCCTCCAGAGTGCTTTTGATCTCAGTTACTGCATAATTCATTATTGGTTGATTCTGCTTTATTTCTTCTAGGTCCTTAGTTAAACATTTCTTGCATTTTCTCAGTCCTTGCCTCTAGTCTATTTATGTGTAGCTCCATTTTGTTTTCAAGATTTTGGGTCATCTTTACTGTCATTATTCTGAATACTTTTTCAGGTATCTCCTCCTCTTTTGTTTGGTTTGGTGGGTTTTTAGCATGTTCCTTCCCCTGCTGAATATTTCTCCACCTTTTCATTTTGTTTATATTGCTGTGTTTGGGTTCCTTTCTGCAGGCTGGAAGTTCGTGGTTTCTCTTAATTGTGAAGTCTTCTCCCTGTGGGTGGGGTTGGACTAATGGCTTGTCAAGGTTTCCTGGTTGGAGGAGCTTGTGTCTGTATTCTGGTGGGTGGAACTGGATCTCTTCTCTCTGGAGTGCAATGAAGTGTCCAGTAGTGAGTTTGGGGGTGTCTGTGAGTTTAGCATGGCTTTGGGCAGTCCATCTTTTAATGTTCAAGGTTGGGTTCCTGTTTGCTGGAGAATTATTGTGATGTGTTTTGCACTGGATCTTGTTAGCTCTTGGGTGGAGCTTGGTTTCAGTATAGGTGTGGAGACTTTTAGGTGAGCTCTTGTCTATTAATGTTCTCTGGAGTCAGGAGTTCTCTGATGTTCTGAAGTTTTGGAATTAAGCCTCCTGCCTCTGGCTTTCAGTCCCTGTCTTACAGTAGCCACAAGACTTCTCCATCCACACAGCATAGAAGGTTAAACCCCTAGGTTTATTGGTGAAACAATTCTCCACAGCCAGAAACACCCAGAGAGATTCACAGAGTTATATAGAGAAGAAAAGAGGGAGGAGGGAGACAGAGGTGACCAGGAGAAGAAAAGGGAGAGTCAAAAGGGGAGAGAACAATCTAGCCATTAATCTAATCCCTAAGTGCTCTCCACAGCCTGGAAAACCCAGAGAGGTTCACAGAGTTATATACAGAAAAGAAGAGGGAGGAAGGCAATAGAGGAGAAAAAGGAGAGAGCAGTCAAGCCAGTTATCAAATCCTTAAGTGAAAATGGACACTGAAGATTAGATTCTTAGAGGTACAAAATTGATAATGAATATCAAAAGGCAAAGATTAGAAACCTGGAATAGAGGTTAGACTCTCAAAAATAAAATATAAAAAATACAAAACATAGTAATCAAAAACTATGGAATTTGATTTCTAAAAAAATAGGGGTTTCTTTGGGAAACATAATAGTAGGCTATAAAAATGAAAGTTAAAGGAGTAATAAAGAACTAAATTTAAAAAATTAAAAAGTGATAACAGTAAAAATATATCTAGGAATTTCTCTGGGTATTGTGGGGTCTGTTCAGTGGCAGATCATCCCTTGTTCTGGCATGTAGTTGTTCTCAAGGTCTATAGGTAACCCTCAAATGTCTCCAGTATTAAATGCAGGGTTTCAGTCTGTTGTACCTGTTACTTCCAAAGCAGTTCCACCTTCTTTGTTCATTTTGGCTTCCTTTGCAAGTCCCTTCAGTGTCTAATTTCCACCCTGAGGCAAGGGGCCAAAGGTGGCCGCTTATTTAGGCTCACTTGTTCAGTTGTGTTGTGCAGAGGGAGGGACACTGCAAACAAATACCGCTGGCATGTGTGGCAAGTGTTCGCAGTGGATGGACCACACTGGGTTTGCCACAGTCCAAGGCAGCATGTGCTTCCTGGGTCTAGCCTGATCTGTCTCCAGGGTGCTCTGCAAGGGCACTGTCCCAAGTGCCAAGTGGGCCCTGAGTTTCGTGCACTTCCCAGGTCTAAGCAGCTCAGGTTCTCAGGTGCTCCACAAGGGCACAGACCCGGATAGGCTGTGCGTTTTGTGCCCTTCTCAGGTCCGAGCAGCTCAGGCGACTGGGTGCTTGGTGAGCGCGCTGTCCCAGGTGGGCCATGTGTCTTAGTCACCTGCCTGGTCCCCGCCACTCAGTGTCCTGGGTGTGCCACGAGATCACAGTTCCAGGTGTGTCGTATGTCTACTCTGGGTTGTGACACTCCTGGCAGATGTCAACCACCTAGGATCCCAAGAAGATGAGGTTAGCAACTGGGAGCCTACTCATAGTTTGGTGGAAGATGTGATCTGTGGGGACAAGATGGCAGCAGCCCCTTGCCTTCTGGCTCTGGCTATCTCTCGCCCGCCTCTCTGCCACCAGGGAGGGAGGGCCCTATATGGCAGCTGGCTTGCTCTCCTTTGGTATTTGCTCAATCCTTTGTTCTGTGAGCGTGCCAGGGGTGCCGATAGAGCCTTTCTTGAGAAAGGTCTTTTTTGTGTGTCTCTCTGGTGATCCCACGGTTTGGGTTGCTGTCTCACATTAGCTCCCTCAGATTGTCCTCGGGGCATTCAGGCCCGGTCCTTACCCTAAGGACCAGTTATGCAGCCTGCGCCTCCCTGCCCAGCCCCTACTCACTGGTGGTGGACCCGAGTGTCTGGGTCACTTCTCCACTGGCAGTTGTGGTTAGGCGCGTATTCTGCGGGGGTTTTTTTTTTTTTTTTTCCTCCTGGTTATGTTGCCCTCTGAGATTCGAGAACTCCCCACAGACACACCTGTGAGAGGGTTTCCTAATGTGTGGAGACTTCTCCTCTTTCTTGACTCTCTCCCCAGGATGGGTCTCCATCCCTAAATCTTTTGTCTCAGTTTTTGTCTTTTATATTTTGTCTTACCTCCTTTCGAAGGGATTGGGCTGTCTTTCTGGGTGCCTAGTGTCCTCCGCCAGCATTCAGAAGTTGTTTTGTGGAAGTTTCTCAGCATTCAAATGATCTTTTGATGAATTTGTGGGGGAGAAAGTGGTCTTCCTGTCCTATTCCTCTGCCTCCTTGGGACCGTCCCCTGGTTTACAATTGTTAATTGACTCTTACTTCATCCCACAGCTGTCAAGTATAGAAAGACATGATGGAGGAAGAAACAATGGACTTGCCCTCACGAATTTGAGATTTTCAGCTTCTCAGTAGCCAGTGGGAATTTTATCAACACTGGTTTTGTTCCAGATTTCATCATGTGAAATGTCTTATCCACTGACATCTGACTTTTTTTCTTATGTTTGTCAGATATATTTGACTGCGTTTGTTCAAGTTAAAAATAAAACTTTGCTAGCCGTGGATAAGCCGCAGATTTTTTAGATGTGTAACACTGATGCGAATCTTGTATCTTTTTGTTTTAGTCCACTTTACTGTCATTGAAACCTTTTTTTTTTAAGTTTTTGCATTGCAGGTGGATTCTTTACCAACCAAGTTATCAGGAAGCCCTTTATTGTAGCCACAGGTTAATTAATATATCAATTGACAAACAATTTATGCAAGGAGAGAGATGGAGGACTAGCCCCTACTTCATTTTAGTGAGAGGAACCAGTGGGTGACCAAGCTTATCTGGAAACCAGATGGAGCTACTAAGCTGCCACAGACCAGCGGCATCAGCATCACCTGGGAACTTGTTAGAAGTGAAACTTCTCAGGCCCCACTCCAGATTTACTGGATCATTATTCTGAAGGTGGCTCAGCTATCAGAGCTTTACATGTCCTCCAGGTGACTCTGAAGCATCTCAAAGTTTCAGCATCATCCTCTTAGAGCAATGATGGGCATGGGGTGGGGGATGGGTGTTGTGAGGGACTGAGTTTCTCCTGTGGTAAGACCATCGTTTGTTCAGTGACTTGATACAATTTCAGGTAAGCTGAATGGGACAGTAAAGGCTGGAATGGGGACGAGACTAGAATTCTCAAGGCCCTGAGATACAGAAAAACCTCCTGGCAGGGCAGGGATTGGATGGTGGCAGTGAAGAAAAAATGGACGAGGGAATAAACTAGGTTCAGAAGGATAGAACCATTATGATATCATGAATATGAGGTTTAAAAACATGCATAACTATCACTGATTATGGATACATATATGTAGTAAAAGGTATGCATGGAAGGAATGCATGCATATGTAACGTGTAGAAAGGCATGTATGAGGATGATAAACACCTTGCTTAGGATAGTGGAGAGGGAGAGAGGAGAATTCAACTGGGAAGGGTTACTCTTACTTTCCTAGGGCTGCAGTAACAAATTACTACAAAGTAGGTGGCTTAAAACAACATAAAATTTATTCTCTCATCAGTTCTAGAGGTCAGAAGTCTGAAAGCAAGGGGCTCTGGGGGAGAATCCTCCTTGCCACCCCCAGTTTGTGGTGGCTTCTGGCACTTCTTGGCTTGTGGCAAAATAACTCCAGTCTTCACATGACCTTCTTCCCTGTGTCTGTGTATCTCAAATCTCACTCTTTCTGTTATAAGGATACCACCCAGTCCATTTAGGGCCCATCCCAAATCCAGGGTGACTCCATTAAATTAGATCCTAATGTAATTACAACTGCAAAGACCCTATTTCCAAATAAGGTCACATTCACAGGTACCAGGCACCTGGACTTGGGCATATCTTTCTGGAGGACACAGGTATGTACCAGGCTTCAACTGTATCTGGAGTGTAAAATTTCTGAAGTTAGGTGATGGGTACATGGATGTAGTATTCTTTATACCATTATGTAGGTCTGAAATATTTCCTGACCTTCTCCCTGCCAAAAAGATGGAAAGAAGAAAATGGGCCTAAGAAATGGAAGCTATTCAAGGGGGGTAGAGGGGGAATGAAGTTGTAATTGACCAGAATACAGGATCAAAGAAGGAGAAAGGCCAGGGGGTTGATGGTAGAGGATTTCCTTTAGGCATTTTTTGGTAAAGCAATGTAGGTGCTCTCTAGGTCTCATTGGTACCTCCTCCCTTCTTTCATATTCTATGGTAGCATGTCTCATATCCTAATATATTTTCATATTTTTACATATTTGTGTCTACTTCCATCTCCCAACCCCTAGGATATGAGCTTCTGAATGATTGGAATCTCAAAGGGATTTATTTCTCTCTGTCTCTCCCAAAGCACCTATCAATAGTACTGTGTTTTCTTCTTAGTAGGTGCTCCATAAATGAGCGCTAAAATAAAGTTAATGCAACGTCATCCTCTTTTCTGTCATCGGTGTTAACATTTTAAAAGTGCATACCACATATTAACATGCAGCATTCCTTATGGAGTGGCACAGGGCTTTGTCTCCCCCACTCAATATTTTAATTTCATTAAATGAGTTAATACCTATAAAGCACTCAGAAGAGCACGTGGCACTTAAGTGTCATGTGAATGTTTGCTCTTAGTCTTACCATTTTAATTTAATTTTCATAGTGTTACTATTATCACTAAGAAGTTAAAATACACAAGAGTCCCATAGCAAGTGCAAGTACCACTTTGTAAATAAATAAAGCAAAGAGAATGTAACCAATTTAATAATAATACCTTTGAGACTAGAAATCTTGTATCCTCACTCCCAGACTTTTGTAGTAAAAGTCTAACTACATTAAATAGCTGACAAACTACATTAAAACATTTGTTTTCATTGATTTATAATTTATCCCTTGTGTACATTCAGAGAGAAATTGAGACACCTTACAGTCAAAATACATAAACAATAGCACACTATTCACAATAGCCAAGACATGGAAACAACCTGAATGTCCATCAACAGATGAATGGATAAAGAAGATGTGGTATATTACTCAGAATGAAATAATGCCATTTGCAGCAACATGGAGTAACATAGATGGACCTAGAGATTACCATACTAAGTAAAGTAAGTCAGAAAGAGAAAGACAAATACCATATGGTAGCACTTATATGTGAAATCTAAAACATGACATGAGTAAACCTATCTGTGAAACAGAAACAGACTCACAGACATAGAAAACAGACTTGTGATTGCCAAGTGGGAGGAGTGTGGGGGAAGGGATGGATTGGGAGTTTGGGGTTAGCAGATGCAAACTATTATATATAGAATGGATAAACAACAACAGGGAACTATATTTGATATCCTATAATAAGCCATAATGTTAAAAGGATATGAGAAAGTATATATATATATATGCATGTATAACTGAATCACTCTGCTGTACAGCAGAAATTAGCACAACATTGTAAATCAACTATATTTCAATAAAATAAATTTAAAAAAATACAAAAGGGCAGTCCAAGTAGGAATTTATCTACGTAATGTCATTTGAAGGGCCTCATGTTGTTTCTGATTGGTTTGTGCTGTGCTTTCTCCCATCTTTCTGCTAAAATATAAAAAGGGATCCTTTCCTCCAGTTTCCATAGCACTTTTCCTATTTCCCTTATAACTCACTGGCAGCCTCCACAGTTGCCCTCAACTGGGCTTCTGATAAGATTCTCTTCAAAGCATCTTTGACTATCTCTAATACTCTCTCAAAGTCCTTTCTTTGTTTCTTTGTTGTTATTGTTTACCATGAAACCCTACTGTCAGTGCCAATATGTATTTTACTTTTCTATTGCTGTGCAACAAATGGCTGGTCACATTGTTGTTGAGTTGCTGAATCATGTCTGACTCTTTATGTCCCCATGGACTGCAGCACATCAGGCTTCCTTGTCCTTCACTATCTCCTGGAGCTTGTTCACACTCATATCCACTGAGTCGGTCATGCCATCCAACCATCTCATCCTCTGTCGCGCTCTTTTCCTCCTGCCCTCAATCTTTCCCAGCATCAGGGTCTTCTGGTCATCTTTATTAAATGAGATTAGGTTCTACACTAGAGCATGACCACCAGGAGGCAAGGATATTTGGGGCATTCTTAGAGGCTGGCTGTCACAGTGCCTGTGCTGAACTGGTTGTTGATCATAGTGCTGCTCTGACATCCAGGTTAGAGGGGCTTGTAATAGGCCCCATGCTTTAGAGGTTCCACTCCTACCCTCTTCCAGCCTCATCTCTCTGCAAACAGCCAAGGACAGTCGAGGAGATGTGCACACTGAGAACCCACCTGCCTGCCTCCAAACTTGTTTCATGTATCAGAGGCCCTTAATTTGGTGCCCAAGGAACCCCAAGCTCCAAGAAGCCTGCATGCTCCTCATCACTGAATTTGTGCTTCTGAGGGCTGGATGGCACTTCCAGTGTTATATTCCCAGGACTGGGAGGTAACAAAAAGGTGGTGGCTGTATTCAGGGAACAGGAGACAACTGTGCTTCAGTATCCATATATAGCATGTGAAGCCTCTGAATGTGAGGAATGAAGCTCAGAGTGAGTAGAAAGGGGAAGAGGTTGTGTCCAGGGCCCAGGATGTGGACCAAGTGGCCTGTGTTGGGGGCCAAGCTCTCCCCACTTTGCTGGAACAGAACTTTGAGGAGTCCAGGTACTGTGCACAGACCCTAAGTGACCCTCAACCTCTGTGTTATTCATACTCACATATGTCTCCTTCCCTTAAGTTGGGATAAAGCTGTGTGTTCCTCCTACCCATCAGAATATGGAAAAGTCAATGGGATTTTACTCTCTTGATTATATTAGTATCTTACTGTAGTTTGATCTTTAAATTATTTATATGGTAATTTGGTTTTCCTATTTCACAATGGATAACTAATACACCTAGCCTAGGAGAGGACAGCCCTGGAAACTCCAGTTCTCCTAGTATGTTGTTTTCAATTTCACCCAACTGTTCCTAACATATTCCAGTTATAGATAGCTTTGTGTTTTTAAATTAACTAGATAAAAGAAAAAGAGACTAAAATATGACAAGTAATTGAAATTTGAACTTCACTGAAGGATGGATTTCTTTTAAACAAATAGGAGACAGAACCTGCTACTTTGAAAATCCCCCGCCTCTCCTGGATAGCAAATGATGTGAAAGTTAAGAAAAAGCTTCTGGGCAAAGGTCAAATCCAGAAGCCTTCTGGGAAAATATGGTGTAAAGATGAAGTCAAGGGTGTGACCATATTCTGTTTAGGCCTCAGGAAGATCTGGGCCAATACCCCAGAGATCCTTAAAGTTAAAAAACAAAACAAAACAAAACAAAAAACCCTTGTAAGAAGTTGAAGGGTGTTACCTAAGATGTCTCAGCAGAAACCCAAGGTCCAAAGGGATTACCTGAAAGTGAGTCATGTATGTGCCTTTTGCCTACTGGAGTGAACCCTAGTAAGATTACTTAGAAGGCCACGTAGGGCCTTTAAAAGACAAAATTTTAGCAGAAAGATAGGAGAAAGACAGCACAGCACAAACTGATCAGAAGTAGTATGATGCCCTTCAAATGACATTACATAGATAAAATCCTACTTGGACTGCCCTTTTGTTTTAAATAACGGTGACAAAACCCTGTGCCACTCCATAAGGTATACTGCATGTTATCATGTGGTAACACATTTTAAACTGTTAACACCAATGACAAAAAAAGAGGACAGCATTGCACTAACTTTACTTTAGTGCTCATTTATGGAGATGGTGAAGGACAGGGAAGCCTGGCATGCTGCAGTCCGTGGGGTCACAAAGAGTCGGACACAACTGAGCGACTGAATGACAACAAGGCGCTGTAGAAAACAGTCTGGCAGCTCCTGAAAAAAGTTAAAAGGCCTATGGTTCTCTCATCAACTCCACTATTAGCTATATATGCTCAAGAGTTGAAAGTATTTATTGAAATAAAAAGTTCTATCCCCATGTCCGTAGCAGCCTTATTCACCATAACCCAATGGGAAACATCCCAAGTATCCATCAACCTGTCCTTAACTTGTTTCATAACAAGTATTCATAAACAAAAGTGACCCTCTGTACAAAGGCATGCATTCAGCTGTAAAAAGGAATGAGAGAGGCTGGACACAAAAGGTCACATATTGTAGGATTTCATTTCTGTCAACTATCTAGAAAGGGTAAGCCCATAGAGGTAAAGAGCAGATTAGTGGTTATCAGAGCCTGATTGCAGTGAAGGGGGAATGGAGAAGGATTGATTACTGGCATGGGGTTTCCTTTAGGAGTGATAATTTATTTGGGGGCAACAGAGAGAATGCCTGAACAGCATTGTGAATGTAGTAAATGCCTGTGAAGTATATACTTTAAAAAGGTGACATTTACTACAATAGTGCAATAATACTTTTTAAAGATAAAAAGTGATTATTGGCTTAAGACTTCTACAAATAGATTTGGAATTTATTTCAACATCTGCTAAACTGCATCATGTAGGAAAAATTTTTGAACTTAATACTGGGGCACAAAATAGAGGAATTCTTGAAGATACCACTAAATTTTTAAAAGATGCCCCTACAGTGTTAAGGGAGCTACTGAAGATAGCCAATAGATTTATTTGCCTTAAGCATTTTATTATTGCAGTGTTTCAGTGCTCCAGATCATAGCAGCCATTGTCCTAAAATATCCTGTAGCAGACATAGGCACTCTGACTTATGGCTCATAAAGTTAAATTGAGTCTTTCTCACTTAGAAATGGGCTTGATAACATGGGACCCAATGGACTATCCCCACTGAAAATATTGATTATGAGTTAGGTAAAACAAAGCAAAGCCGATATAAGGGGTGAAACCCATAATACATAAGTTCTACGTAGGGAAGAGGTGATTATCCTCACTGTGTCTCCTATCAAAGGCCCTAACTCCCAAATACCATCATGGGGGCAGGGCATGGAGTGGGTAAGGGTTTCAACATACGAATTTGGGAGGAGTGGGGTGTCCCACTTTAGTGCAGAGCAAGTGCTTAGCCCAGTCATGAAAAGAAGTCTCTCTTCATTTCTTGGAATTTTGAAGTGAATTGGGGAGCCCTGATGAATCCCTTTTCAGCTCCTAGTTTTACTCCTTCCACTCTCCATTCTCACTGCATCCATGTCAACTTGTATGTTCTTTTCTAAGTACCTTTAACAACATTAAAACCTCCAAATTCTCTTTCTGTCTCACAGGAGGTTTAAACAGTTGCTCGTATGTGATCTAAACACTTTCTAGTTTTTTATTTCTTAATATATATATTCTTTTTATTGAAGTATAGTTGACTTACAATGTTCCAGGTGCACAGCAAGGTGATTCCGTTATACATATACACATATATTATTTTTCAGATTATTTTCCATTATAGGTATTTCAAGAGACTGACAAATGAACCACAGTTCCCTGTGCTATGCAGTAAACCTTTGTTGCTGGTTGCATACCTTTTTTAAAAATTATAAATCTATCATTCTGTTGATACTAAGTCAAACAAGAGGAATCAAAATGTCAAATTTTTAGTTAGGCAAACAATACGTTTTCTAAAGTATATATATTATACATACTAGTGAGTATGCAACTATTATTCACTTAATACCATTGTAAAATGATTGGTCAACAGAAAGGTAATAGAATTCTATATTACCAAAATTACCATTTAATGGAAAAATCTATAACCACTTTTTAAAATTCTGACACATCAGAATTATCTTGGAATTTTTTGAAAAATGCCATGGTATTGCTTTTATTCTCCCAACCTACGGACATGTTTCTAATGAGCAGCCATGCTTAAAAACAACTGGACTATATGATGATCTTTAACTTTTATCTAGTTTGTTTCACTTTTTCTATTTCATATTCAGTGCTCCTGTTTAATTCAGTTTGTTTTCCAATTTCTCCATCTCTTTCTTTTGATGTTCTTTCTCAAGGCTTTAGCGAGCCTTTATTAACTTTTTAAAATAAGCGTATATCTGGTGGCCTGAGCTGACACAGGGTGGCAACTGGGCACCACATCCAGGTTCCCATACCCCAGGGTGCCGCCCTATAGGGACATGGCCGTTTTGTTTTTGCAATGGTGCAATGTAAAGGAAGGGACTCCTGTGGGCTCAAAGTATGACCCGAGGCTGGAAGGCTTCCCTGCAGTCTCAAAGCCTTGATCACTCACTGGACAGTGGTCACGCCAATCCTTGCCTCCTGGCAGATGAACTTAGAGCTGGCGCTGGAGGAAGTGGTCCCCGGTTGACCCTTCCAGCTCTACCTACCGCCGCCAGCCCATCAGGGTCTTTCCCACATGTCCGCCACCATCTCAGCCTCGGTCTTGGCGGGCCGGTCTGCGGGCCACCCTCTTGCCGTTCCTGTTGCGGGAGGTGCCCACACCAGCACCTTCGCAAACTCCTGTTCCCTGTGCAGCCATCGTCTCTGCTGCCCCCACCCCCACCCTGAGGTCCCACTGCCAAAAGCGTCTCCTCGGCGCGACACTCAGCCCAGCGGCTGCCATCTTCCCCGCAGATGTCACTTCAGGCCCATCACTGGTGGGGTTCAACTGCCATGTCTGCCACAGAGGAGCACGACTGGATCCCAGGTGGCCAGGACCGGGCTGGTGGTAGGGCAGGCCGAGACCCCAGTCTCCCTGGGGTCCAGGCATCCGCTTGGGAGGGGATGGAAGGAGTCAAGGTGGCCACGGCTCTTCTGGCCTCCTTGGAGGTCTCCAGAGCCCTTCCCGGGGAGCAAGGTTGGCCACAGGCCACAGTGGAAGAGAAATGTGATAGAGAGCTGTTAGAGGAGGAGGAGATGGAGGAAGATGTAGAGGAGATGGAGGAGGACGAGGAAGAGGGTGAGGCTGATTTCGAGTTGGAGGACGTGGAGGAGGAGGAGCACCTGTCGGGAGAAGTCGAAGAAGAGGAGAACACAGACGAGAATGAGCAGGAGGGTGCGGCAGTGGTTACAGGCTTTGAGTTCTCTGTGGAGAGGTTTGGGCCCTTGTTCTGGAGTCAGGTTGACTCCTTTCTATGCAATTTACATAACAACAAACATGTCCTGTTCCGGCCTTACGCTGACTGCCTGATGGCCAGGGGCCGCTCCCAGCCACCCTCGGACCCTTGGGGAAGGTCCTGTGCCTCCTCAGGAGCAGGAAGACCTGGGAGAGGGAGGCAAAGTCTTGCAGGGTGAGTACCCAGTGGAGGGTGCTCCACCCTGGGAGCTGCGGGATCCTGCGGAGGGGGTTGCATCCTAGAAGGCAGAGGAACCGGCAGTGGAGGCTGAGGCCTGTGGTCCCGGAGGGGCGGAGGCGGGCAAGTGGTGGCTGAGCCTTCAGGCCCTTGCGGCCACTGTGGGGCCATCCAGCTCAAAGACAGGTCTCTAGCGGTTAGGCAGTGGGTCAAAGCTCTCAAAAACCTCCAGGCACAACTGGAAGGCAGCACAAGTGGAAGCCCATTTCTACAGACCTTTATGGTCTCAAAATAAAGCATGCTGCCTTCTACCAACCCAGGGGCAAACAAATGGCATCCCTCCTTTTTGGTCAACGGCTTTAAAAAATGTGAAGATTCTCGGTAGGAGGATCTGAGAAAATGATAACATAGCGCAGGGGCACTTTTCAGCAGTTGAGGAATCCGTGAGCTTCCCCGTAGAATTTGTCTTTAAATCAAACGAACATTTTCCATTGAGATTCTGACAAACACATGCAAAATGGTATCAGTATCAAATGATTCGGATCCCTTCTCCAAAGGGGCCAGAAATAATCAGGAGCATAGTGTGTGAGATCTACTGGAAAGAGGGGGAAAACGTTTGTGAAAATTGTCAGGCAGCAGAAATGGGGGGTGGGGTGGGACTAGAAATGTATTAACCAGTAGAAACATGTCCAGCTATTATTTGTTTTTTCTTTTTTAAACATATTTCTCTTTGCTCAGGCCTAGACTCTGCTGCTGATTTTAAGTTGGGATATTTTTTCTGCCAACTTTTGACCCCAAAGTCTGCATCATTCTGCCCTAATGATGAGGGTGAGTATCAGTATGAAAACGCTGATGAAGAGGAAGAGGATGGAAATGAAAAACCTGAAGAAGGACTCGAAATGGATGTGGTCTCAGCAAAGGGCAGCTCTGGATAATACAGGTATTATTGTATAGGCTTTAGTATGACATAATCATTCCTGACACATACCTGTTACTAACAGCTTTATATTTTTTAATTTTTCTTCTGTAAAGTAAATAAGAAAATTGTTGAAATTTAATTTTGGAAACAAAATAGTTTATTGTTAATAATGTATTCTAGATAATGTAGGAGACAGTATGTTCTGAAATGTATTTCATTTATAGCCATGAGACCTTTGTTCTGTAGCTTTAAGACTACTACAGATGGGAAATTTATCAGACCTGGAAATAGAGACCAGTGCTTCTTTAAGGAATCGTCACCAGAAGCAGCAGCTAAAGTGACTAGGCCATGCATTAGCTGTGTCATCATCTCCTGGTCACAGAATTGTAGTCTCTTGTGCTGACAATGACTTTGAGAAAGTGGTTCCTTACAAAGTAGTGAGACATTAAGGGTTTCAAGAGAACTGCATTTCAGGATTAATTCACATATATTAGTTCAATTTAGATTTTTTATTCAAAAGAAAAGAAAATCAGTCATAGTAATATTATTGGTTATCAATCACAGAGTGGCCTTTCATGGAAAAAAAAACCAACCAACAAATAAGCATTTATAGTGGTGGGCAAGAGGGAGATAAGGTTGGTGTGATGAAATGATGTGCACCCTGATCAGCAAGGGTCTGGCTTACAAGAAGAAAACATTTTGCTTTCTCCTCATTGAGAAAATAGAAGTACATAGTATTGACTCATATTTAGAAAGTCACTGGAGCATGTTATTGGGGTACAATTGTTAATTGACTCTTATTCATCCTACAGTGGGAAGGCATAGAAAGAAGCAGACAGCAAAAGAAAAGATGAATATTTTCTTCATGGATATTCTTGTTTTTATTAGCCTAAAATACTAATTTTGCTTCAAAGTTTCAACACCCCAAAATGATATTAACTACTGACATCTGACTTTACTCTTACCTTTTACAGATAATTTGATAGTATTGTTCACATTGGAAATAAAAGTTTGTTTGAAATTAATAAGCTGTAGTGTTTTTTTTCACATAAATAACACTGACTCAAATCTATCATTGTTCTATTTATTTTGGCCCACCTTACTGTCACTGAAAGGGATTTCTTTCAGCTATTTGTCAAGTCTGTTTTAAATCCTTTTATTGCAGCCCCAAATAAATTAAAATATAGGGTTGTAAATAATTTGTGTGATGGTGCCCTAGTCTTCTACTATATTTTATTGAAAGAAACTGATGGATGACCTAGCTTGCTTGGACCAGCAGCATCAGCATCACCTGGGAACTTGTTTGCAATGCACATTCTCAGACCCTGCTCCAGACCTACTGAGTTTGAAATTCTGAAGGTAGGCTGCTAGCCATCAGGGTTTTACAGTCCTTCAGGTGCTACTGAAGCACACTGAAGTTTCAGAATCACTGCTTTAGAGCAATGGGGGAAAGGTTTACTACACCCACTGCAGGATCATCCTTAATTCACTGACTTGGTACTGTTGCAGGTAAACAAAACAGGGTGGTAAGATCTGGACTTAGGAAGACACTAGAATTCTCAGGGGCTTGAGACACAAAGAACTCTGGGAGGGGTGTGTTAGTGTCCTAAGGTTACTGTAACAAATTGCCACAAACCAGATGGCTTAAAACAACAGAAATACATTATCTCACAGTTCTGGAGGCCAGAAGTCTGAGGTCAAGGTATCGGCAAGGTTGGTCCCTTCCAGAAGCTCTGAAGGAGAATCTGTTTCACGCCTCTCTCCTAATTTCTGGTGGTTGCTGTCCGTCGTTGGCATCACTTGCCTTGTAAATACATGATTCCAGTCTCCATCGTCACATAGCATTTTCCCCTGTCTGTTTCTGTGTCCTTTCTCTTCTCATAAGAATACCAGTCATACTGAATTAAGGGCCCACTAATCCAGTATGACCTCATCTTAACTTTATTATACCTCGCAAATACCCTACTTCCAAATAAGGTCACATTTACAGGTTCAAGGGGTAAAAAAAACTTGAACATATCTTTTCAGGGGGATAAAATTCAGCTTATAACAAGGGGCAAAGATTCAGGGGCGGAAGTGACAAATAGATAAAACCTACTTCCAAAAGGATAAAGGCATCATGATACCATGCATATATGAAGTTTAAAAACATGCAACAATTCTTCTATTGATTATAGGTTCATATATTTGTAGTAAAAAGTATACATAGGAGTGATGCATGCATATGTAGCATGCATAAAGGTGTGTATGAAAACAATAAAGTTTCTAAGACAGTGTTTAAATCTCATGGAAGAGAGGGAGAATTCAACTGGGGAGAGGTATATTGGGTTTAAATTTTATTTGTAATCTTTTGTTTCTTAAGATGCGTGATGCTTGCCTGGGTGTTGTAATCTCTGTACCTTTGTCTAGGTCTGAAATATGTCCTCCTTTAAAGAAAATTGAAAGAATAAATGGGCCTGATATCTGGAACTTATTGAAGGAAAAATGTAAAGTGGTATTTGAGCAGAGTAGAAGATCAGAGAAGGAGAGTATCAGGGGTTTGAGGGTAGAAGGCCTTATTTCTATGTTTAGTTAAGGCCACTTGAATGCTTGCTAGTTAGCAGCAACACCTTTTCCTATTTTCTGTGCTAGTTCATCTCATATCCTCGAGTATATTAACATTATTTATTTATGAGTGTATCTCCCTGAAAGTGTGAGCTTCTGAATAGTTGAGAAGTTAAAGGCTTCTATTCATCTATCCTAAAGCATTGTGTTTCTTCTTCATGGGTGCTTGATAAAGGTCTGTTAAAGTGAAGTTAGTATAAGGTATCCACAACCCTTTTCCATATCTCTGGTTTTGATATTTACAAATGTATTATCACATAGTAACACAGAGTATTCCTTACGGCTAGAACAAAGAAAAAAGGCACAAGGCCTTTTGTCACTGTTGTTTAGTGAAAGAACAGTCCGAATAGAAATTTATCCTTGTAGTGTCACTTCAGATTGGTTCTGTTTGGTTCATGCCATGCTAGGGGTGTGTGTGTGTGTGTGTGTGTGTGTGTGTATATTTCTGTGTTAATATAGTTAATGTAATTCAGTCGTGTCTGACTTTGCAACCCTGTGGACTGCAGGCCACCAGGTTCCTCTGTCCATAGAATTATCCCAGTGAGAACACTGGGGTGGGTTGACATTTCCTCCTCCAGGGGATCTTCCTGACCCAGATATTGAACCTGCATCTCCCACATCTCCTGCACTGCAGGTGATTCTTTAGCACTGAGTTCCCCATGTATTAACCATAATTAATATGAAAGGCCCTTATATGGGCTTAAGAAGTTTTAGAGGTTCACTTTAGACAAAAAACACACAACTCTTTTTGAGATAAGCCTTTCTTGGTGCATGCTCAGGGATTTTCGGTTTCACGCCAGCAAATAGAGGCTTGCCTTCAGACAGTGGTTGAATGTAACCCTTGTTTCCCTAATGAAGGTAGTTCCAATAGATTTCTGGCCCCTATGGGCTCTCATTGAAGCTGTGATTCTGCTATTTCAAGGAAATTCTAACACTCCTGATATTCGGCAACAGGCAGAACACTTATTACATGAATATGAATTAGACGATGATACCTTACAAAAGGCCCAATTAGAACAACATAAGATATTTCAGAATTTTCCTACTAACCCTGCTCCGGTTGTTCCAAGCGCTCCTCCCCTGCCAGCAGGCACAAATCCCAAAGTCTCTCTCTTGATAGAACCTAATGATTTTGGCAACGACTCCCTTAAGACACCTTTTAACATTAAAACCGACAACACCTTTCTGAATAACAATAATCTACCCCCTTCGTGACAGAGGCTCTCTGAACTGCTGGCTTTGCAATCACACATCTCTGAAGCTGATGGTTTTTCTGCGTTTCCAGTTTTAAGAAATGCTGACGCTCAAGGGCAGATAATACCTCAATATGAAGGTATTAACATTTTTCACATGCAACAAATGAAAAAAGCTGTAACTATGTATGGCCCACATTCGCCTTTTACTAGAGAGATTCTAAATGCTATGGCGTCTTCTATTGGAACCTTTATTCCCTATGATTGGCGAATTTTAATAAAAGCTCTCCTTAAAACAGGAGAGTATCTTCAGTGGATAATGTGGTTTCAAGATATAGCCAGAGATCATGCTAACAGAAATGCTCGAGCTGGCGCTCCCCGAAATCAAATTACTTTTGAGATGCTAACTGGCACCGAACAATTTGATGCTATAGAAGCTCAAATATGATGCCCTCCTTTGTTGCATGATCAATTAAAAACAGTGGCTCTTGAAGCTTGGGATCGAATTACTCCTCAAGGGGAGCCTACAGGTAGCTACATTAAAATATTGCAGGGACTAATGAAACGTATGCTGATTTCTTAGCTAGATTAGAAACTGCTATTTCCTGTACAGTAATTGGAGAAGAAGCTAAAAGGCAACTAGAAAAATTACTTGCTTATGAAAATGCAAATCAGGAATGTCAAAGGGCTATAGCCCCAATTCGTGAGACAGGGACTATTTTTGATTATTTGAAGGCTTGTTGCAATATAAGATCAGAAACTCAAAAGATGCAAATGCTAGCTAAAACAAAAAAGAGAAATGCCTTAAGAAAGGTAAATGAAGGATGCTTTACATGTAGAGATAAGAACCATTTAAAAAGAGACTGCCCTAAGAAAGCTAAAAAACAAACAACAAACAAACAAAAAAACCTCGAAAAATCAGCCCTTGCTGCCACAGAGAAATGCATTGGGCCAAAGAGTGTAAATCTAAATTTGATATTGAAGGGAAACCTATTCTGGGAAACTCCAAGCAGGAGACCCCCCAGGTCCTCTTCAACAAAAACGAGGGGCAAATTCCATCTTTTCCCTCAAACCCTCAACATCCGGCAGTGCTGCCGTCAATATACCAGCCCTAAATGACTTTCTCCTTTACCCTCAAGCAGTCCCCTCTAGAATACCTACTGGACTTTTTGGGCCCCTGCCCCCACAAACCTTCGGCCTTTTACTTGGCCGATCTAGTTTTATTTAACAGGCAGGAAGGCCAGGGGTCTCCAAAAGGAGAAAATAGGTTGCAAGTGTCAGACATTTTTCTCTCTCTTAAGCAGCAGGAGGAAACAAACTAGCGATATTTCTTCCTTTTTTCCTTCTCTATACAAATTTAAAAGGAGGTTTCTCTTAAAATACTGTGTTACCATAATGACACCTGGTTTCACTTAAAGTTAACTATTCTCAAACCTGAGTTAACCAATGCATTTTTCTTATGGAAATGTTTGTCTTAAGCTATGTTAATGTGCTATACATTTACCCCAGACTCTGTCTTCAAGTTGGTTCTGCCTAATGGCTCAGAACCTACTTGACAAACCAGTATGTTATACTCAGATATTGTTCCCCTAATCTATCTAAACAAAACTATTTGTATGGTAATCTGCCTTTCTTCAAGATTCATGTCAATCATTTTGTGGCCCGGGACAACTCACCTGGTGCCAAGGTTATCTCAAAATGCATGTTGTGGGTGAGGGGCCTGGTACTATTCTCTGAGTTTTGAAACATTTCATTTCTCTAATTAGCAGACTGCTAGTAGTTATATGACACCTGGCTAAAGACTAGCCAGGGGGCACTCTTTCTGCCCCCTTCTGATGCCTATGTCAGAAGCTTTCTCTATCTCCTTTATACTTTAATAAAACTTTATTACAAATAAATCTCAAGTTGAGAACACATTACAAACTTCTACCAATTTTCAAATAGCTTTTCTGGATTTTTTTTTTTTTAATTACCTTTCATTATCCTTCTGGTAAGCTATGGAATTTCTTCAAAAACACTGAATTTATTATTTCTCACATTTCTTTTATATAGATGGGACTAAAAACACCAAAGCTTCATTCTGGTCTCTTAAAAGATATAAGTCTTTTAGACTAAATTCCATTCTGCTCAACAAAATGAATTATATGCTCTTATTCAAGTTATTTGCCTACATCCTTACCCCATTAATATAGTCTCTGACTCTATATATTCAGTTTTTATATTAAAGATATAAAAATCTCCACCATAAACTCCTAGTTCTATTAAAACAGACAATGGAAAAAAAAAAACAGACAATGGCCCTGCCTATATTTCTAGACACTTTAAACAATTTTTACAATCCTTTTCTATTGAACATATTACAGGTATTCCTTATAATCCACAGACACAAGACATAGTCAAACAAACACATCACACACTAAAGTTATAAATTAAAAAATTTTAAAAAGGGGGAATACACAGGTACACTACTGTCTTCCTTATGTAAAGCAGACTTTACTAGATTCCAACATAAGATATTTTCTAAACCTATAATTATTGTTAATACAGCTTTATTTGTTTTAAATTTTTTAAACTTACCACAGGCAAATATTTTAACAAGAGCAGAAAGACATTTCGAGGAACTGAAGGATACGTCTCTTCCTCTGCCCATTTGGTATCAAGGCGGGTTCAACAAACAATGGAAATCTGGAAAATTAATCTTACAGGGAAAGGGATATGCTTGTATTTCCCCAGATGGATCCAACAAAACTTTTCCTCAGAAAATTCGACCCAAGGGGGCCCCTGACATTAAAAATGGAGACAAAACAACAAGAACCCCAGGAGGAAGAAATTCCAATATGGGCCATGGCGGCTCTAAAGATCTCCAGAAAGCACCGCCCTCGGCGACATCAACCCTATGATCTCCCAACTAGGGGACAAATAAAAACCCTCACTAATCAGGTTAAAAATCTGATTTCTTAACAGGAAATGCCTCAGAGTCCTGAAAACCTTCCTATTGTTATGCTGACCTGCATGACCCCCGCTCAAGCCAGATTAACAAATCAGACTTAACTGGGCTTACTTACCCAACCCCCCTTTATTACAGGTCATAAAATGGTTGGAGAAAAGACCGATCATATCAACCAATGACTCCACCCATATGACCCCTCCCTGGAACCCTCACACCCTGGGGAAGAGGGAAAACTAATTAACATTTCTTTTTTTTTTTTTGCTATGCTTGGCCTTCATTGCTGTGCACGGGCTTTCTCTAGTCATGGCTCACAGGCTCTGGAGTGCTGGCTCAGTATTGATAGCGCACCAGTTTTGTTGCTCCATGGTATGTGGGATCTTCCCAGACCAGGGATTGAACCGGAGTCCCCTGCATTGGCAGGCAGATTCTTAACCACTGGACCACCAGGGAAGTCCTAATTAACATTTCTTTAGGCCTTCCACTGTGCCTGGGCCCAGGAAAATTATGCATAAACATAGGCCGACAAACTTGGGCTTTTGTCCTGCCTCCGAAAGAAGACTTTCGGACATTGCTGCCCTTTCTCTGTCTGTGAAACATGTTTACTACTGAAACTTTAGGGAAAGAGGGAAAGAACAAAAAACATTATATATTATGCTGCTTACGTGGCTTAAAAGGTTACCAACACTACGTTGAAACATTACCATGACAAAGGACTTCTTGGCTGGCTTGACCGTGGAATGACACCCTCCTCCTCCTCCTCGAATCATCCTCGATAAACAAATTGTGCCTGAACTATGAGACATATAAAACATAAAGACTTGCTGCCAACACCAGAGAACTTGGGACTCAGACCAAACATTTCACAGGGACCAGTCGTGGTCATAGTAACTATTTCTTTAGCTATAACCAGTCATATTTTATATAGGCCTGTGTACCACTTCCTTTTGTTATGACCATACATAGGAAATTTACTATTTAATAAGACTTTAAGCTCTGTAACTTGTATTAACTGCATATTTTCTGTTACTCCTGTTCAATTCAATCATACTACTTACAGCTGGGAACAAATCAAATTTCATTTACATGATAATACCTCTCTGAATGTACAATTACTGCAAAAAAAAAAATCTTTGAAACTTTCTAAACATCTGCCCTCTTCCACTAATTTGAAAATTTCAGCTGAACAAATTATCCGGGCTAGACCCACGAGGATGGTTTTAAAGTATTACCCACAGCATCGGGGCTAGAACTGTAATTTTGGTGATTGTCTTGATAATTATATTTGTTGTTTATCATCACCTTTCTATAAGGTTGGTTAATACTAACCAAACTCATTTGGTCAGGACCATTTTTACAAATATAATAAAATAGGGGGAATTGTCAGGAAGCATTTAACAGGAGGCTTCCTGTGTGCTGTTTTGGATCTGTCAGGAATCCTCTGGTCCTTGTTAATTTCGGAAAATTCAGGAATTAAGATGAGAGGCACGCCTTTCCCGGGGCTGAGGAATCCAGGCATGTCCTTCATTAGTTTTTCAAAACAGGTGATAAGTACCCTCTTCCTTTTTACGAACCATATGGTAAAAGTGACTGTTTATTGCCTTATGTTTTGTAAGTCTGGAATTTTAATCTTTATCTTTGCTGAGAATAATTACCGTGTAAGACAGTATATATGCCCACACCATGTTGATTAAAACACCTTTGCTCCATCAGAGCTTTGGTCCCCGTGTCTTTCTTTCTTTCTCCCTCTCTCCCTCCCTCCCTCTCTCTCTCTCTCCCACCCCCTCCCCCCCTTTCTTTCTCTCTCTTACTTTCTTATCATCAACTCTGGACCACCAGGTTCCGGTCCATTAAAGGACCAACATGATCCTACCTGCCAAGCTGCCGAGCCCAGTTTTAGCAAAGATCCTCCCTAATCAAAATCAGTTTAATCAGAATACCCCCATACTTCATATCTGAGTTTTTCATCCCTCCTCTTGATATCTAATCAAGTTCCACTCCCAGCCTCCCTTGATACTTGTGTTAGTCAGGGTTCTCCACAGAAACAGGAGCAACAAGAAACAGATAGATATACACATATCTTATATATCAAGTATCTATACCTATGTTATAGGTATAGCTATCTAGATCAGATACCTAACATCTATACATTTACATGTGTGTGTGTGTGTGTGTGTGTGTGTGTGTTCTATTTCTCTACTATATATAGATGTTGCTATAGATATAATATAGATATAGATAGGGCTTCCCAGGTGTCTCAGTGGTAAAGATCCTGCCTGCCAATACAGGAGACGCGGGAGCCATGGGTTCAATCCCTCGGTTGGGAAGATCCCCTGGAGGAGGTAATGGCAACGCACTCCAGTATTCTTGTCTGGGAAATCCCATGGACAGAGGAATCTGGAGGGTTACAGTCCATAGGGTTGCAGAGTCAGACACGACTTAGCAACTGAGCATGAGCACGAGCATACATATACATGAAGAGATTTATTATAGAAATTGGCTCATGCAATTATGGAGGATGAGAAATCATGCAATCTGCTGTCTGCAAGCTGGAAAACCAAGAAAGTCGGTGGTATAATTCAGTCTAAGTCAGAAGGCCTGACAAACCCTGAACCCAGTTCAAGGCTAAAAGCCTGAGAATCAGAGGGCAGATGGTGCAAATCCTGGTCCAAGTGCAAAGGCCTAAGACTAGGAGTGCTGATGTCTTAGAACAGAGTAATATGGATGTCTCAGTTCAGGCAAAGAGCAAACTCATCCTTCCTCTGCCTTTCTGTTCTATTCAGGCCCTCAAGGGATTGGATGATGCCCACTTGCATTGATGAGGGCAATTTTCTTTACTCAGTCTACCAATTCATATGCTAATCTCTTCCAGAATCCTGCTTACAGACACACCAGGAAATGCTTTACAAGCAAGTTGACATCTAAAATTAGCCAACACAATACCTAAGTTCCTGTTAGTAATTTCCCAGTCACTACCTCCTTCAACCACCCTGTTGGAGATAAATTTTCATCTGCCTCTCGTGTATACGGAGTTGAGTTTATTTCCCTGTTGCAACAGTCTCTTGTCCCCTTTTACAGTAGTCTTAAACAAAGCCTTCCTTGCCTTAAACTCCATGTGGCATACTTACCTATTGACAATATTAAAGTTATGTTCATGTGAATGTGAGAATGTGTGTCAGGTTCTCAGCTGTGAGCTAGTATGTGCATTCTTATGTGAGATAAAATGAGAATGTGGACAAATTTCTTCTGTGAGCTAATGTCTGAGCTTTATGGTGGATGGAAACATGTTTGTGTATACATGTACATAAGCATGTTCTGGATTTTAAGAATGTGTAAGTGAAAGTGTGAGTGGGAACATCTGGAAGCATCTGACTGTTTATATCTGAGTCCCTTTGTGAGTAAATTTACGAGTTAGGTCATGAAATTGAGTGACTATATCAGCATGTTTTGGCTTCCCTGGTAGCTCAGCTGGTAAAGAATCCGCCTGCAAAATGCAGGAGATCCCAGGTCGATTCCTGGGTTGGGAAGATCCCCTGGAGAAGGGATAGGCCACCCACTCCAGGATTCTTGGGCTTCCCTGGTGGCTCAGATGGTAAAGAATCCACCCGCAATGTGGCAGATCTGGGTTCGATACCTGGGTCAGGAAGATCCCCTGGAGGGGGGCATAGCAACCCACTCCAGCATTCTGGCCTGGCAAATCCCCACGGACAGAAGAGCCTGGCAGCTACAGTTACAGTCCATGGGGTCACAAAGAGTCGGACACGACTGAGCAGACTAACACACACACACACACACAAACACATCAGCATGTTTATGTGAAACAATGAATGTGTAGGTTCACGCATGTGAATGTGTGTGTTTTTGAATTTGAATTTGAGGGCAAATCAGTGTGTGTTTAGTTAGTGTGCAAGAATGTGTACGTATGTCAACGTATCTCTGTGTGACATTGTATGTGTGAGCATGTTCATGGGTGAGAGTGTTTTCTTAGGTGTAAATGTGTGTGCTTAAAATGAATATTTAAGTGTGTTCACCTGTATAAATGAATTTGTAGGCATGTGAATGCATATTAGCATAATACTGAGCAGTTGGGGTAAATGTGTTTTTTGTGTGATCTTGTTTATATGTGAATACATTTGAGTAAGGTTATTTGTGAGCATGTATGTGGGAGCACATGCAATGTTTTTTTTATTTTTTAAATTAGTTAATTGGAGGATAGTTATTTACAACATCGTGTTGGTTTTTGCCAGACGTCAACATGAATCGGCCATACGTATATGTGTCCCCCCTCATCCTGAATCTCCCTCCCACCTCCCTCCCCACCCTATCCCTTTAGGTTGTCCCAGAAAACCGGCTTTGGGTGCCCTGCTTCACGCATCAAACTCGCACTGGTCATCTATTTTACACGTGGTAATGTATATGCGTTGATGCTATTCTCTCAAATCATCCCACCCTCGCCTTCTCCCACTGAGTCCAAAAGTCTGTTCTTTACGTCCATGTCTCCTTTGCTGCCCTGCATGTAGGATTGTCCATATCATCTTTCTAAATTCCACACATATATATGCATTAATAATTTTATTTATTTATTTATTTGTTTTTGGCTGTGCTGTGTCTTTATCGCTGCACGGGCGTTTCTCTTAGCTGCTTCTCTTTGGTTGTGGTGCACAGACTTCTCATTGCGGAGCAAGGGCTCTAGGGCACACAGGCTTCAGTGGTTGTGGCATGTGGGCTCAGTAGTTGTGGCTTGCGGGATCTAGAGCACAGGCTCAATAGTTGTGGCACATGGGCTTAGTTGCTTCATGGCATGTAGGATCCTCTCGGACCAGGGATCAAACCCATGTCTCTTACATTGGCAGGTGGCTTCTTTACCACGGAGCCACCAGGAAGCCCCATGTAGTGGTTTTTTTTTTTTAAATAAATGAATGAAATTGTGAGCTTCTTGATGACTGTGAGCACGTTCCTGTGCAATTCACTATGTAAGCATGTTTGTGACAACGATATTTTACATGGGTAAGTGAGTGGGTGTGTGTATGTATAAATGAAATGAGTGCATCTTGGATGTGAGTGAATTTGTAATCATGTGTATGTTTTTAAGTACACAATTATGACAATATGAATTATCTACAGCCACTTCATGTGTGTGAATTGTGAGCCACCAAGTGTGAAGGCATGTGTATATGTGTGAGTCCATCTGTTGGTATGTGTTAATTTGTAAGCTAGTCACTCAGTCGTGTTCGACTCTGTGATTCCATGGACTGTAGCCCGCCAGGCTCCTCTATCCATGGCATTCTCCAAGCTAGAATGCTGGAGTGGGTTGCCATTCCCTTCTCCAGGGGATCTTCCTGACCCAGGACCGAACCCGGGTCTGCTGCATTGCAGGCAGATTCTTTACCATCTGAGCTACCAGAGAAGCCTGAACAAATGAGCATGCGCATATATATGAGTTTTTCCATTTGTGAGAGTAAATATGTGACCTTGTACGTCTGAGAGCGTGCTCATATTTCAATATGTGGGTATTGCTGTAAATGTTTGTGTGTTCCAGTATACCCTGAATTTTCAGCCACATGCATGGGTGTTAGTACGTTTGTATGAGTAGGTGAATGTGTATCAGGTTCACCGTAGTGAGCTAGTTAACAGGTGAGTATGTTTGAGTGAGTGAAACATAAACATGAGTGGAAGTGCATGTGAGTGTATTTTCTTCTTTGAGTGAATATCTGAGCTTCATAGAGGATGTGAACATATTTGTATATGAGTATCTATGTGAACATAGATTTTGAGTGAAAATGTGCATGTATAAGTGGAATGTGTGAGTGGGGACTTTTGAATATAAGCATTTGTGTCCCGGTGTGAATGAATCTATGGGCATGGTCATGTGATTGAGTGAATGTTTGAGCATGCTTGTGTGAAGACATGAATGTCAGTATGCACATGTAAATGCATGTGTGTGTGAATGGGAATGTACTGGTGGGCAAATCTGAGAATGCTTGAGTGTTAAAGTGTTTTGTGAGTGAGTGAATGTGTAAATGTATAGGTATGTAAGCACATCTGTCTCTGACAGTGTTTCTGTGAGCCTGTTCATGGGTGAGAGTGGTCTCTAGGATATGTATTTATCTGTATGCTTAAAGTGAACATTTATGTATGCTCATCTGTGTAAATGAATTTGCAAGTCTGATAATCATCTTGGCATATTCATGTATAATGGATGGGAAAGTATATTTTCTCGTGACCTTGTTAATATGTGATTACAGTGGTCACTCACTATCCACAGAAGACTGATTCTAGGACCCACTGAGGATACCAAAATCTGAGAGTGTCCAAGTCCCAGAGTCGGCCCTCTCTATCCCTGTAGTCTGTCTGCATCCTCAGATTCAACCAGCTGTGGATCATCAATATAGAATGTGATATGCAGTTGGTTAAATCTGTGAATTCAAAACCCATAGCCACAGAGGGCCAACTGTATATTTATTGAAAAAAATTTGCATATAAGTGGACCCACAGTTGAAATTCGTGTCATGCGAGGGTCAACTGTATATTGGAATAAGGTCCTTCATAGCCACGTGTGAGTAAATGTAACTGTTTTATATAGATGGGTGAAATTGTGAGCTTCTAAGTCAGTGTGAGTATGTTTGTGTGCAACTATATTTGTGACCATGTTAATGACATGCTTATGACAAAAAGTTTGCATGAGTAAATGAGTGTGTATGTTTGCACATAAAAACACAATGTGCATGTCTGGAATGTGACCATGTGCTTGGATGTTAGCATGTTTGTGTAAGGGAATATGTATCAGGTTCTTTGTTTGGAACTAGTTAATGTAGTGTGAGCACATTAGTATAAAATATGGGTGTACATGGAAGGATGTATGAGTGTGTTTTCTTCTGTGAGCAAATATTTCAGCTCCGAGATGGATGTGAGCATGCTTGTATTCATGCATTCATGTGAACACATTATGGATTTTAAGGTTGTGAATGATATGTGTAAATGAAGTTGTGAGTGGGAGCATCTGACTGTACGTATTTGTATTTCAGTTTGAGTGAATTCGTTGGAATAGCCATTTGGTTGAATACATGTGTAAGCATGTTTTTGTGAAAGAGTGAATGTGTCAAGAGTGTATGTGTACATGCATATGCGTTTTTGAACGTGAGTGAATGTTTGAGTTTGTGAATATTTGATCTGTTTTGTGAGAGAATGTGTATCTGTATGTAAGCCAGGATATCTGTGTGCAACAGCCTATGTGTGAGACTATGTAGGGGCAAGAGGAATTTTCTGGCTGTAAATTTGCACACTTAAGTATAAATTTATGTGTGCTCATCTGTATAGATAAATTTTCAATCACATGAATGCATTTTAGTATATTTCTGAGTACTGAGTCAGTGATTTTGTTGTTCAAGTGATCTTGTAAATGTGTGAAAATATTTGAATAAAGAAATCTGTGAGCATGTGAGTGAACACAGCTACTGTTATGTAATGTGACTGAGTGAATTTGTGAGCTTCTTGGTGTGACCATATTTGTGTGCAAGTAAACATATGAGCATGTTACTGTTCCAGTGAGTTCAGCCATTCAGTCATGTCCGACTCTGTGACCCCATGGACCGCAGCATGCCAAGCTTCCCTGTCCATCACCAACTCCCGGAGCTTGCTCAAACTCATGTCCATCGAGTCAGTGATGCCATCCAACCATCTCATCCTCTGTCGTCCCTTTCCTCCTCCTGCCTTCAATCTTCCCAGCATCAGGGTCCTTTCCAATGAGTCAGTTCTTCACATCAGGTGGCCAAAGTATTGGAGCCTCAGTTTCAGCATCAGTCCTTCCAATGAATATTCAGAACTGGTTTTCGTTAGCACTGACTGGTTTGATGTCCTTGCAGCTCAAGGGACTCTCAAGAGTCTTCCCCAACACCAAAGTTCGAAAGCATCAATTCTTCGACGCTCAGCTTTCTTTATGGTCCAACTGTCACAGCCAAACATGACCACTGGAAAAACCATAGCTTTGACTAGACAGACCTTTGTTGCTAAAGTAGTGTCTCTGCTTTTTAATACGCTGTCTAGGTTTGCCATAGCTCTTCTTCCAAGGAGCAAGCGTCTTTTAATCATGGCTGCAGTCACCATCTGCAGTGATTCGGAAGCCCAAGAAAATAAAGTCTGTCACTGTTTCCATTGTTTCCCCATCAATTTGCCATGAAGTGATGGGACAAGATGTCATGGTCTTCGTTTTTCAGTGTTGAGTTTTAAGCCAGCTTTTTCACTCTCCTCTTTCACTTTCATCAAGAGGCTCTTTAGTTCCTCTTTGCTTTCTGCCATAAGGGTACTGTCATCTGCATATCTGAGGCTAGTTATTGATATTTCTCCCAATAATCTTGATTCCAGCTGGTGCTTCATCCAGCCTGGCATTTCACATGATGTACTCTGCATACAAATTAAATAAGTAAGGTGACTATATACAGCCTTGACGTACCCCTTTCCCAATTTGGAACCAGTCCATTGTTCCAAGTCTGCTTCTAACTGTTGCTTCTTGACCTGCATACAGATTTGTCAGGAGGCAAGTAAGGTGGTCTGGTATTCCCACTTCCTTAAGAGTGTTCCAGAGTTTGTTGTGATCCACACAGTCAAAGCCATTAGCATAGCCACCGAAGCAGAAGGAGATGTTTTTCTGGAACTCTCTTGCTTTTTCGCTGATATAAAGGATGTTGACAATTTGATCTCTGATTCCTCTGCCTTTTCTAAATCCAGTTTCAACATCTGGAAGTTCCCAGTTCACATACTGTTGAAGCCTAGCTTGGAGAATTTTGAGCATTACTTTGCTAGTCTGTGAGATGATTGCATTTGTGCAGGAGTTTGAACATTCTTTGGCATTGGGTTTCTTTGGGATTGGAATGAAAACTGACCTTTTCCAGTCCTGTGGCCACTGCTGAGTTTTCCAAATTTGCTGGCATATTAAGTGCGGCATTTTCACAGCATTATCTTTTAGGATTTGAAATAGCTCAGCTGGAATGCCATCACCTCCACTAGCTTTATTCATAGTGATGCTTCCTAAGGCCCACTGGACTTCGCATTCCAAGATGTCTGGCTGTATGTGAGTGATCACATCATTGTGGTTATCTGGGTCATGAAGATCTTTTTCATATAGGTCTTCTGTGTATTCTTGCCACCTCTTCTTAATATCTTCTGTGTCTGTTAGGTCCACACCATTTCTGTCCTTTATTGAGCCCATCTTTGCATGAAGTATTCCCTTGGTACCTCTAATTTTCTGGAGGAGATTGCTAGTCTTTCCCATTCTATTGTTTTCCTCTATTTCTTTGCATTGATCACCGAGGAAGGCTTTCTTATCTCTCCCTGCTATTCTTTGGTACTCTGGATTCAGATGGATATATCTTTCCTTTTCTCCTTTGCCTTTCACTTCTCTTCTTTTCTCTGCTATTTGTAAGGCCTCCTCAGACAACCATCTTGCCTGTTTGCATTTCTTCTTCTTGGGGATGGTTTTGATCACTGCCTCCTGCACAATGTTAGGAACCTCCATCCACAGTTCTTCAGGACTCTTTCTATAAGATCTAATCCCTTGAATCTATTTGTCACTCCCACTGTATAATCGTAAGGGATTTGATTCAGGTCACACCTGAATGGCCTAGTGGTTTTCCCTTCTTCCTTCAACGTCTGAATTTGGCAATAAGGAGTTCATGATCTGAGCCACAGTCAACTCCTGGTCTTGTTTTTGCTGACTGTATAGAGCTTCTCCATCTTCGGCTGTAAAGAATATAATCAATATGATTTTGGTGTTGACCATCGGGTGATGTCCATGTGTAAAGTCATCTCTTTTGTTGTTGGAAGAGGGTGTCTGCTATGACTAGTGCATTCTCTAGGCAAAACTCTGTTAGCCTTTGCCCTGCTTCATTGTGTACTCCAAGGCCAAACTTGCCTGTTACTTCAGGTATGTCTTGACTTCCTACTTTTGCTTTCTAGTCTCCTAGGATGAAAAGGATATCTTTTTTCGGTGTTAGTTCTAGGAGGTCTTGTATGTCTTCATAAAACCGTTCAATTCAGCTTCTTTGGCATTAGTGGTTGGGACATAGACTTGGATTACTATGGTATTGAATGGTTTGCCTTGGAAACGAACAGAGATCATTCTGTCTTTTCTGAGATTGCACCCAAGTACTGCATTTCAGACTCTTTTGTCGACTCTGAGGGCTAGTCCATTTCTTCTAAGGATTTCTTGCCCACAGCAGAAGATATAATGGTCAACTGAATTAAGTTTGCCCATTCTGGTCCCTTTTAGTTCACTGATCCCTAAAATGTCAATGTGCACTCTTGCAATCTCCTGTTTGACCACTTCCAATGTACCTTGATTCATGGACCTAGCATCCCAGGTTCCCATACAATATTGTTCTCTACAGCATCAGACTTTACTTCCATCACCAGTCACATCCACAGCTGGGCATTGTTTACGCTTTGCCTCAGCCTCTTCATTCTCCCTGGAGGTATTTCTCCACTCTTCTCCCGTAGCGTATTGGGCATCTACTGACCTGGGGAGTTCATCTTTCAGTGTCATATATTTTTGCCTTTTCATACTCTTCATGGGGTTCTTAAGGCAAGAATACTGAAGTGGTTTGCCATTCCTTCTCCAGTGAACCATGTTTTGTCAGAACTCTCCACCATGACCCATCCATCTTGCATGACCCGACATGGCATGGCTCATCGTTTCATTGAGTTAGACAAGGCTGTGATCCAAGTGATCGGTTTGGTTAGTTTTCTGTAATTGTGGTTTCCATTCTGTGTGCTCTTTGGTGGATAAGCATAAGAGGCTTGTGGAAGCTTCCTGATGGGAAGGACTGGCTGTGGGGGAATCTGGGCCTTGCTCTGATGGGCAGGGCCATGCTCAGTAAATCTTTAATCAAATTTTCTGTTGATTGGAGGGGCTGTGTTCCCTCCCTGTAGTCTGGCCTGAGGCTCAACTATGATAGGGGTAATGGAGGTCCTTCAAAAGAACCTATGCCAGGACTATTAGATTCAGTGCCCCTGACCCCACAGCAAGCCACTGTCGACCCATACCTCCACCGGAATCTCCTGGATTCTCACAGGCAAGCCTGGCTCAGTCTCTTGTGGGGTCACTGCTCCTTTCTCCTGGGTCCTGGTGCACACAAGGTTTTGTTTGTGCCCTCCAAGAGTCTGTTTCCCTAGTCCTGTGTAAGTTCTGTAATCAAAGCCCACTGGCCTGCAAAATCAAATTCCCTGGGGGTTCTCATTCCCTTTGCTGGGTCCCCAGGTTGGGAAATCTGTTGTGGGCCCCAGAACTTTCACAACAGTGTGAGGACTTCTTTGGCATCATTGTTTAATCGTTCTCCAGTTTGTGAGTTGTCTGCTTGGTGGCTCTATGGTGGGGCTTACACACCACGCCTCCCAGGTCTGCTGCAGCCAGAGCCCCTGTTCCCATGGCAGGACACTGCTGACCTATGCCTCCATAGAGGAGACTCAAACACTGAAAGGCAGGTGTGGCTCAGTCTCTTGTGGGGTCCCTGGGTCCTGGTGCACACAAGGTTTTGTTTGAGCCCTCTGAGCATCTCTGGTGGGTATGAGGTTTCATTCTAAACACGATTTCGCCTCTCCTACCATCTTGCTGGGGCTTCTCCTTTGCCCCTGGGCATGGGGTATCTTTTGTCAGTGGGATCCAACATTCTCCTGTCGGTGGTTGTTCAACAGTTCTTTGCAATTTTGGAGTTCTCACGGGAGAAGATGAATGCACATCTTTCTACTCGGCAATCTTGTGGGACCTGTCTGTTCACTAAGTCTTGAGGGTGGGGGAAAGTGTGCAGCTGAAGTGCTGGCCAGCAAGGAAAGGATGCAGCCCAAAGGTGCTGGTGCTCCAGTGCTGGTTCCACCTCTGGAGAAGCGCACCCCTCCCTCCATGCCTCATAACCCTATACACCAGAAGAGTCTGTTAGTGTGATAATATTTGAGTATTGAAGTACATGTTTATGTTCAAGGGGTACGACTGAAATTTGTGAACACATGGGAGAACACCAGTGTGTTCATGTGAGGCAGTGAATGTGTACTAGGTCCACACAAGTTAAAGTGAGCTTAACTTGCAAGAACTATATGAGTGTAACATAATCATGAATGGGAGTGTGAGGTTATTTACATATGAGTGAATGGTTGAGCTTCATGGTAGATGGGAGTTTGCTTGTGTGTGAGTGTGTATGTTAGCAGATTCCTTATTTTGAGGTTAATGTGCATGTGTAAATGAAGGGGTATATGGGAAGATCAGAGTGTACATATTTGTTGTCCCTGAGTGAATTTATGAGCATTTGAGCACATTTGTGTGAAGGAGTGTCAGGGTCCAGGTGAGTGTATCTGTGTTAGAGGTTACTGAGAGGATGCGACCACTGGTTGACAGGCGAGCTGGACGCAGGCAATGAGAGGCTCCTCGCTACCTCCCCTGTCCTTGGAATGTACATGTGGCCCTCAGTTCCCATACTAGGAGCCATGTCAAAAATGCAGCCTTGAGAGTGTAGTGTTATTTATATGATCTAGATTGGATACATGATTGAACTTCATTAAGGCTTCTGTATGAAAGAAAAGTAGGCTTTAATATCTATAGTGTACTTATGTAAAACTAAAACTTAATTTTCCTTCATCTGTTAAAAAGGGCAGTTTTTTTGTTTGTTTGGTTGGTTGGTTGGTTGGTTGGTTTTGTTGTTTTAGTGTTGGTCTTGTTCCATAAATTTCATGGGACTGAGTGAAATGATGAGGATGATCATAATTTTGACTTTCTGTTTGAAACATTGTTAGTTCTTTTGTGTTTTGGTTTTCCAGATTTAAGAAAACTTTGTCTCTTTTCTCTTAAGCTATGAGCAATTTGTTAACATATACATTTCTGAATAAAGATGAAACATTTACTTTTTTCTCCCTATCTGATCCCTCCAGGTTTTGGAGTGTTCTGTGAGTATTCTGATTTTTATGGTCATATATTTAGTTGTATACACCCAATAGTAATCTGTTCTCCTTGTAACAGGACACAATTGGAAACATTGGTTGTATTACCAAGGCTCTGACGGGAATATCTGAGAATGCACACAAAATTAGATATGACCAGTTTTAAGGAACAGCATTTTATAGTAAGAATTTGCCTTCCTATCAAGGGGAGATTGAGAACATGTTCTATTATAGACCCACACCTGCCATAGCTCAAACCCCCACTTTGACTAAATGCCTGCCTATTTGCAGCAGAGGAGCATCCTGTATGCCAGCCCACTGTCTCTAAAAATGCAGGTGCTACTAGGCCTTATAGAATGTGTCAATCCTCCAAATGCCCCCACTCGTATTCTTCTGGCAGCCCATGAGGATATCGGGTACAGATGGGTTTAATCCAGGTGTCTGGGGATTTGGTTTTAGGGACAGCAGCCACTATTCAGCCCAACACTGACATCATCTGGATAGAAACAGGAATGAACTGCAGCAGCCATGGGGATGAACGCAGAGTGATTTCACTGGTAATCACTCCTAAGTCCTGACTGTTAACACTTTGCACTGACAATCCTGCTGTTCTAAAGGGATTAAACCTATGGCTTGGACAGTGGGAAGCATATGGGTGGATAATTATGAATAAGCCCTTTGGGGGTTAGAATATATAGAAAGACATTTGGGTTTGCTTGCCAGAACCTGAGTCAGTTGTCACTGATTTCCATGTACCAGATCATGAGGCACTGACACCCCCTGGCAGCAGGAAGCTGATGCCCTAGCCCGGGTACAAGCCTTAGCCATCTGCCCTTCAGTAGATACAGCATAGAAAGAGGGGCCACCAGAGTGTTCGAAGGGGATGGCATATGGCCAGGGTTGCTAGAACGCCCTTGAAACAAAATGACTTGGTTAATGCAGTTGCTGTGTGTTCTAAACAAGGCCCAAGGCAACTGCCAAAGGAGCGTGAGTCCATTCACTGGAGCTCCCCACTGGTGAGTCACTGAGGGCAAAATGATTGTATTGGCCCCCTTCCTCCGAGTGAGGGTTCTAAATGTCTTGGTTTGGGTGGACACTGTGTCTGGCCTAATTTAGACTTTCTCCAGTCACCACACACAAAAAAAGATGTCATCATTAGTGAATTAGAAGAGTGGAGTACTATGTATAGATACACCAGTCAAATGGACAGTGACCAAGGATGACATTTCAAATATCATGAAATACAAGCTTGCGCAAAAGAACATGATAGTAAACGGAGGTTCTGTCTCCCCTATAACAAGTAAGGAGCGTGGGTAATAGAAAGGAAAAGGAGAATATTAAAGCAGCAGATTAAATTACTAACAGGTAAAACCACTTTAGCCAAGTAGACTAATGTACTATCTCAAGCTTTAATACATTTGAATGATGCTGACTGACCCATAATCCAGACTGAGGACCTCTACCAAGACACCCAGTACCATGAAGGTATGCAAGTCATGGAGTATGACTTACATTGCACTCCCCTCACTGTGGACTGTAGGAAATACAGTCTTTTCTACCAAAAGGGAAGATATGAGAAATAGAGAAATGTAGAGAAATGCTCCATATTCATTTTTAGCACACATTTTATACACACACACACACACACACACACACACACACATACACCCAGCTTGTGAATAAGGTTTCTAAGAATGGCAGCTTGTTGCCAGTCCTTTGTTCTCTCCGCTTCCTCATAAAAACAGTTTGGTAGGGTAATTTCATGGGTTTTTACCCTGCATATGTTCAGAGAACTAAAGGGGTGGGTAAAACTGTCCTCCACTCAAGAGCTTGCAAGTATTACTCATGACCCCATTGACCAATAAAAATCTTAGGTGACATCCTGGGAAGATTGTGACTCTGGTCCTCAGCCTGTGAGGACCAGGGGAGGGAACCTGTGTCTTAGGGATAAAACCTGATCAGACCTCCCACTCTGTGCTTGCTCCCAGACCTTTTGTTTGCAAAGCACCCTTTCGGCAGAAGTAAAGAATACCTTGCTGAGCCATTTTTGATTGTCTGTTCTATTCCCGTGATGCCATTTTGAGAGCATTTCCAACAGGATCAACATACTATGATGCTGGGAAGACCAAGCTACATCACAGCTGGGAAAGGCATTATCTACTGGAATTTGCAATAAGCCATTCTACCAGGATGGATGAGGTACTCTGGAGCCCTGGGTGAGGAAGGACTGCTCAAATCGCCACTGGGAGCCAGACCTGAGGAAATGCACTATGCTTGGAATGGAATACACACCACTGAAAGAGGGGAGAAGGTGGGAGTCCTGACCTAGCATATCCCACCCACAGTTCATCTCCGTATGCCTGACAGTGCTGCCTTCTCCAGCCAATATATAGGGTATAAACAACCAGGGCAAGCTCCTAATGCAACAGCCACATTCATCATTAATATCTAAGGATTAGGCCAGAAGTGTAATTTTTATGTGAGGGGAAGACTTTCCATACAAGCTCCTACTAAATATGTGTCTCTTCAGCTTTAGACTACTGCTGCTCCAGTGTCTGGTCACACAATGAACTCTGATGGAAATACCTTCCTTCAGTAGGTCTGCTCAAGTGCCTGCCGAAGGAATCAATACAACTGTTGGGTAACAGAATGTTATATGTTCATACCTGATGAGTCTACTAATGTATCATCCTTATTAAGTCACAGAAGTGAACACCTTGAGTGATCCAACTCCCTGCTGAGGGGACTTATTTTCAGTGGTTCAGATCATGGAGCTCTTGGTGCGGGGGGGGGGGGGGGGGGGGGGGAGGCGGGGAAGGTTATTCATCAGGAATCATAATCTATCTTTTCTCTTGCATATGCTTATATTATCATTGGGGGTATCTGCCTCCAATGCAGCTAGACAGCCACCAAATGAACTATTCCCACGCTAATAAAACCCCTTGTTAATGACTCAGGGCACATGGCAGAAGAGGGGGATGTATAAGTTTGTAAGAATTAGTCAAGAGGGATGGAATGTTGGGGAAGATCATCAAGAAGATATGACAGGGACTTCTCTGGTGGTCCGGTGGCTAAGATGCCACGTTCCCAATGCAGGGGGCCCAGGCTCACTCTCTGGTCAAGGAACTAGATTCCACATACAGCAACTAAGAGATTACATGCCGCAACTAAAGGTCCCTCATGCTATAACTAAAAAGATCCTGCATGCTGCAATGAAGATTGAAGATCCCATGTGTCAAAACAAAGACCTGGCATAGCCAAATAGAAATACTTAAATTTTTTTTTTTTAAAAAAAGAAGACATGACTACTGGTTGACCCAAGAGCTGAATTTTGGCAACCAGAGGCTCCTCACCCCCTCCTCATCTTTGGAATGTATGTTCTGCCCACAGTTCCCATACTAGGTGATGTTTTAAAGACACAGCCTTGAAAGAGGAATATGCTATTGAGATCATACGGACAAGACATTTGGCTGAGTGCTCTGCCTCTTGCTCTGGCATCTCCTTACCCTTCATACATGGGAGTGAGTTTCAAATTTCATCCAGAGAACTCATGAGGTTTCAATCAACAATCTGAATGTGTGCTGGCATGTGAGTGAGATTTTCCTCACATTGGTGGGAGCTAATGAGTGAGCGTTTTTGGTAAGTAAATGTTTTGAGCATTTTTTCAGCGTTTTTGTCATTTGGACTTTTTGTTTGAGCATTTTTGCATGTGAGCATAAATGTGACAGTGTCAGTGTGTATTCCAGCCTGTTCATAGCTAAGAGTGGTCCATTGTGAGTAAATTTTTGCTTTAGTGAATATGTGTGTGCTCAATTGTATGAAGGTATTTGTGAGCACGAACACACGAGTTAGCAGGTTTATCTTTTTCTGTGTAATCTTATTAATATATGGTTGTATTTGTGTAAAGGCCATATATGTGCGTCAGTGAATGTAAGTGTATTTATGTGACTGAATTTATGAGCTTCCTAGTGAGCTTCCTAGTGAGTTTGTGTGCAAATGAACACCTGGGCATGTTCTTCTTTGTGTCAGTGTTGGTCTGCATGTGTAAATGAGTGTGTCATTGTGGGTACACAAATCTCATGAGTGTGAGTGAATTTTTTGATCATGTATACATGTGAGTGAATGTGTGATAATACTCATGTGAATGAGATCTGAGTATGTTTATGTGAGTGAATGTGTCAGTGTGTGCACATGTGTGAGTAGTACTATTCAAGAGGGTGAACATATGAACTCGTACATGTCAGAGTAGGTTAAAGTAATGTTTGAGTGTTGAAATACATGTTTGTGTGTGTTCAAGTGTATACCTGAATTTGAAGCCATGTGTATGGATGTTATTAGCACTTTCCTCTGAGTCAGTGAATGTGTATCATGTTTCCTGCTGCAAACTAGGTAACATGTGGAGTATCCTTGTAGCAGTGAAATGTGAGCATCTGAATGTAAATATATATGAGTGTATTTTCTTTATGAGGGAATATTTTTACGTTGTAGAGGATGTGCACATGTTTGTAGGAGAGCATCCATGTGAGCATGTTCCTGACTATGAGAGTGCTAATGTGCATGTGAAAGTGAATGTCTGGGAGCACCTGAGTTATATATTCATGAACCTGTGTGACTGAATTTGTAGGAAAATTCATGTGATTGAGTGAATTTTTGTGCAAGTTTGCATGGAGTGAATTTATTATAGTGTGACTAGTTATGTCTTTGTTTCTGAATACATCTATGAGCATGTTCACATGAGGCAATGATGGTGTGAGCACATCTGTATTAATGAGTGAATGTGTGAGCATGTGGGTGTGAATGTACATGAGTGTGTCTGCATGTGAATGATTTGTCAGCGTGTTCATTTGAGTGAGTCAATAGTAAACATGTTAATGTAAGTGACTGAATGTGGGGGCATGCACATACATATGAACATGTATGTTTGTACACACTACCTGCCTCCTGTGAAACCTGTATGCAGGTCAAGAAGCAATAGTTAGAACCGGACATGGAACAAAGGACTGGTTCCAAATTGGGAAAGGAGTACGTCAAGGCTGTATACTGTCACCCTGCTTATTTAACTTATATGCAGAGTACATCATGAAAAATGCTTGGCTGGATGAAGCACAAGCTGGAATCAGGGTTGCCAGGAGAAACATCAATAAACCTCAGATATGCAGATGACACCACCCGTATGGCAGAAAGCAAAGAAGCTCTTCATCAAGAGCCTCTTGATGAAGGTGCAAGAAGAGAGTGAAAAAGCTGGCTTAAAACGCAACATTCAAAAAACTAAGATCATGACATCTGGTCCCAACGCTTCATGGCAAATAGATGGGGAAACAATGGAAACCGTGACAGACTTTATTTTCTTGGGCTCCAAAATCACTGCAGATGGTGGCTGCAGCCATGAAATTTAAAAAAGACACTTGCTCCTTGGAAGAAAAGCTATGACCAACCCAGAGAGTGTATTAAAATGCAGAGACATTATTTTACTGACAAAGGTCCATCTAGTCAAAGCTATGGTTTTCCCAGTAGTCATGTATGGATGTGAGAGTTGGACCATAAAGAAGGCTGAGTGCCTAGGAATTGATGCTTTTGAACTGTGGTGTTGGAGAAGACTCTTGAGAGTCCCTTGGACTGCAAGGAGATCGAACCAGTCAGTCCTAAAGGAAATCTAATATTCATTAGAAGGCCTGATGCTGAAACAGAAGATGAGCTGACTCATAGAAAAGACCCTGATGCTGGGAAAGATTGAAGGCAGGAGACGGGGACGACAGAAGACAAGATGGTTGGATGGCATCACCGACTCAATGGACATGAGTTTGAGCAAATTCTGGGAGGTGGTAAAGGACAGAGAAGCCTGGCATGCTTTAGTCCATGGGGCCGCAAAGAGTCGGACATGACTGAGTGACTGAACAACAACAAAAACATTTGTGAGAGTGAATCTGTGAACTTTTTCATGTCTTACAGTATGTTATGTAACAACATTTGAGTGTTGAAGTAAATGGGTGTTGAACACCCAATGGAATTTGTGAGTATCTGTATCTGTGTTTACATGCTTGTGTCAGTGAGGGAATATCTATATTTGTTTTCATAAGCCTGTTAATGTGAGCATGTACTCTATGTTAAATTTGTGTGAGTTAATCTTTGTGTGTGTGAGTGAATGTTTGAGTTGGTGGTGAGTGTGAGTATGTTTGTGTCAGAGTGACTATGTAATCATATTTCTGTTTGAGTGTGTCAACGTGCCTGTGAATAGGCTGAGTGTAAGCATATTGTCCACATGACTGTGTTTCTGTGAGTTTGTGAGAATGCACATTAAGTCAATGAATGTGAGTATGTCCCTGGTTTTGAATGTGCTTTGTTATTGTTCAGTCACTCAGTCATGTCCAACTCTTTGCAACCCCATGGACTGCAGCACGCTAGGCTTCCCTGTCCTTCACTATTTCCTGGAGCTTGCTCAAACTCATGTCCATTGAGTCAGTGATGCCATCCAACCATCTCATCCTCTGTCGCCCCTTTCTCCACCTGCCCTCAGTCTTTCCCAGCATCAGGGTCTTTTCCCAATGAGTCAAATCTTTGCACCAGTTGGCCAAAGGATTGGAACTTCAGCTTCAGCATCAGTCCTTCCAATGAATGTCTGGGACTGATTCCCTTTAGAATTGACAAGTTTGATCTCCTTGCTGTCCAAGGGGCTCTCAAGAGTCCTCTCCAGCATCACAATTTGTGAGTATCAGTTCTTCGGTGCTCAGCCTTCTCTATGGTCCAACTCTCACATCCGTACATGGCTACTGGAAAAATCATAGCTTTGACCATGCAGACCTTTCTCAGCAAAGTGATGTCTCTGCCTTTTAAAACACTGTCTAGGTTTGTCATAGCTTTTCTTCCAAGAAGCCTGAGTCTTTGAATTTCACGGCCGCAGTCACCATCTGCAGTGGTTTTGAAGCCCAAGAAAATAAAGTCTGTCACTGTTCCCATTGTTTCCCCATCTATTTGCCATGAAGTGATGAGACTGGACACCATGATCTTTGTTTTCTGAATGTTGAGTTTTAAGCCAGCTTTTTCACTCTCCTCTTTTACCTTCAAGTGTGTGCTATAATGTGTAAATGAGGGAATGTGTTCATGTGAGATATGAGTGTGTCTTTTATGTGAATTGTGTGAATGAGTGAATGTGTGCATTGGTGGTCTCAAAGTATGTGTGTTTACATGTGTGTGAGAATTGAGGATGTTTGTGTTAGTGAATGTGTGAATATATGCATATGAGCACGAATTTGTTTCAGTGAATTTGTAAGCATATTCAAGGGGGACAGCAGGTACGCGTGTGTGAGAGAATGCAGAAATGTTTGTGCATGTGTATGTGAATATGGGCATAAGACTGGACATGTGATTTGTACAAATCATATGTAAGAGTATACACATGTATGATTTCATTAATATGTGTGCATGGTTGAATGTGCTAGTATTTGAGTCTGTGATCATGTTGAGACGGGGATGCCCATGTGCATGACTGAATGTATGAGTACGTTTCTGTTTATAACATGAGCATGTATGAATGTGTTCTGTGTATGAATGAATTTGTGGGCATGTTCGTATGAGCAAAGAAACGTGCGAGCAAGTCTGTTGGATTGAACGTGTGAACATGTGGATGTTAAGTGTGTTCTGTGTGTTAGTAAATTTGTAAGCATGCTGTGAGTGCATGGGGGTTCATCTTTAAGCATGTTAATGTGTGAGCATATTTATGTGTGAGCATTTATAAGTGTGAGCACGTTCATGTACAAATGAACACATGAGCATGTCCTTTGTGACCATCTTATTTTATGGAAGTAAAAGTGTGAGTCTGTATATGTAAGTGAAAATGACTTTGTCTTGTGTGTAAGTGATTTTGTGAGCATGCTCTTGTGAGTGAATAAATGCATTATGCTCATGTGAGTGAATGGTCGAGCATGTTTGTGTGAGAGAATGTTTAAGACTGTGTATGCGGGTGTGACTATGAGTTAAGCTGTCCCTATACCCTTCTGTGATTGTATTTTCAGTCTCTCTGCCCTCTGATCACCTCTCTCAGTGCCTACCTTCTTACTTGGGTTTTACTTACCTTGGACGTGCGCTCTCTCTTCACGACTGCTCCAGTAAAGCGCAGCCGCAGCCCCTGACCTTGGGCGCGGGGTAGCTCCTCTCGGCCGCGCTCATGTGCCGTCCTCACAGTCGCCAATGCAAAGAAATAGAGGAAAACAATAGAATGGGAAAGAGTAGAGATCTCTTCAAGAAAATTAGAGATACCAAGGGAACATTTCATGCAAAGATGGGCTCAATAAAGGACAGAAATGGCAGGGAACTAACAGAAGCAGAAGATATTAAGAGGTGGCAAGAATACACAGAAGAACTGTACAAAAAAACATCTTCATGACCCAGATAATCACGATGGTGTGATCACTCACCTAGAGCCAGACATCCTGGAATGTGAAGTCAAGTGGGCCTTAGGAAGCATCACTATGAACAAAGCTAGTGGAGCTGATGGAATTCCAGTTGAGCTATTTCAAATCCTGAAAGACAATGCTGTGAAAGTGCTGCACTCAATATGCCAGCAAATTTGGAAAACTCAGCAGTGGCCACAGGACTGGAAAAGGTCAGTTTTCATTCCAATCCCAAAGAAAGGCAATGTCAAAGAATGCTCAAACTACCACACAATTGCACTCATCTCACACGCTAGTAAAGTAATGCTCAAAATTCTCCAAGCCAGGCTTCAGCAATACGTGAACCCTGAACTTCCAGATGTTCAAGCTGGTTTTCGAAAGGGCAGAGGAACCAGAGATCAAATTGCAAACATCTGCTGGGATCATCAAAAAAGCAAGAGAGTTCCAGAAAAAAAATCTATTTCTGCTTTATTGACTATGCCAAAGCCTGCGACTGTGTGGATCACAATAAACTGTGGAAAATTCTGAAGGAGATGGGCATCCCAGACCACCTGACCTGCCTCTTGAGAAACCTGTATACAGGTCAGGAAGAAACAATTAGAACTGGACATGGAACAACAGACTGGTTCCACCTAGGAAAAGGAGTACATCAAGGCTATAGAGTGTCACCCTGCTTATTTAACTTATATGCAGAGTACATCATGAGAAACACTGGGCTGGAAGAAGCACAAGCTGGAATCAAGATTGCCGGGAGAAATACCAATAACCTCAGATATGCAGATGACACCACCCTTATGGCAGAAAGTGAAGAAGAACTAAAGAGCCTCTTGATGAAAGTGAAAGAGGAGAGTGAAAAAGCTGGCTTAAAGCTCAACATTCAGAAAACTAAGATCATGGCATCCAGTCCCATCACTTCATGGCAAATTCATGGGGAAACAATGGAAACAGTGGCTGACTTTATTTTCGGGGGCTCCAAAATCACTGCAGATGGTGATTGCAGCCATGAAATTAAAAGCCGCTTACTCCTTGGAAGGAAAGTTACGACCAACCTAGACAGTATATTAAAAAGCAGAGACATTACTTGGCCAACAAAAGTCCATCTAGTCAAGGCTATGGTTTTTCCAGTGGAAACCAAAAAGTGGGGATCCATAGCCTTTCACTAACAAGGCTAAGACAGGTCATAATCCTTCAGTGCTTTACTTTTAGTCAGTACCTCTCACATGGGTAGAGGAAGGTTCACTAATTTCCACTGGCCAGGGCCTGCCAGTAGAATAGAAGCCTTAGGATTGTTTCATGAGGTTATATGCTGACTGAGGAAATCCATTCCAATAACAGGAAAAGAGATAATTCCAGAGAGAACAACCAGGGCAGAAGCATCTTTTAGCAAAATTAAGTCAATTTTAAAACCTCAGTAGACAATCATCCTTTCAACTAATTATCCTCCCAAGCCAGTCATCTCCTGGGGGAATCCCTTTGAAGCAACAGTCACAAACATGTTTGGCACCAGGGATTGGTTTGGGGTAGACAATTTTGCCATGCACCAGGGTGGTGGGGGATGTTTCAAGTACATTACATTTATTGTTCCTTTTATTTCTATTATTATTACATCAGCTTAATCTCAGATCATCAGGCATTAGATCCTGGAGGGTGGGGACCCTCGTTTGAAAATATGAGTGCTTACTAGGATTAGGGAGATGTGGGTATCTGTATCCACCACAGCCAGCCAGTGTTGTTCATATTTTGGAGCCCACACTACAGTTCATGTGGTAAGAGGGCAACAGTCTGCCAAAAGAGGCCTGCTTTGAGAATACTGGGTCCTGATGTGGGGGTGGCATAACGTGTGTGTGTGCACCTATGTGTGTGAAGGAGTTTGTACCCACATTTGCATGTGTGATTGAATGTGCATGTTTGTGAACAACTTAAGGAGGAGTATGTTCATGTATGAAAGTAAATTTATGACTGACACGGTGTATGTGAAGCATATTGAGGTGTATGAGTGAATGCATAACTATTTTAGTTTAAGCATATTTGTATTTGAATGAATTTGTCCATGTGTCAGCGTATCTATGACTGGGAGTAAATCTGTGAGCATGTTCATTTGAGTGAATGTGTAATTGGTGGACGTATGTGAGCTTGTCTGTGTGTAAGAGTGAATTGAACCTGTTCATATGTCAGTGTATTAATGTGCTTTTGTGTGTTTCTGTGTGGTCACATTTTTGAGTGAATTTGTAAGCATGTGCATGATGGTAGCATGTTTACCTCTGAGTGAATGTGTAACCATGATGATCTGTGTGAGCTTGTTAATGTGCACATCTATTTCTGAATCAATGCCTGGATGTATGTGTGAATGCTGATCATATGCATGTACACAACTGCTTTAACGAGTGCACTTGTGAGTTTGTGATCAGGTTCACTGTGTATATGTGAACACGTTCATGTTTGGGTGTAAATGACTGAGTATATGCATGTGATCATATTCCTGTGTTTGAATGAATAGGTAAGCATGTCATGTACTTTCATGAATGTGAGTGAATGTATGCTTTGTACTTGTGTTTTTATACATTTGTGCTTGAGTGAATGTGAAAAAAGTCTGTCATTAAATGCATGAGCATGTATATGTAATAGATACACATATGTGTGTGCATATTATTAATATACAAGTATAAGTGGATATAGGAACATGTGTGTGTTAATGAATATGTAAACATGCTTGTGGTAGGGCATGGTGATGTGTGTGTTCTTTTCTGTGAGTGAATGTGATTATGTCTATGTGTGACTAAATGTGTGTTCACTTGTGTGGAAGTGATAATGTGAGTGTGTCTATGTGCAACTGTGAGCGAATATGTGAGTATCTGTGTGTGAGAGATTGTGTGAATGAATATGAATATGAATATGATCCTATCTAAATGTGAATGGGCTATCATGTCCAGGTCTCAGCATGAGTATTTTTGCAGTGTCTGTGAATGTGTTAATACACATGTGTGTGTTTATGAGCATGCAGGCTGTGTGAATATGTGAACTTGTTCATGTGTGTGAAATTGCTCATACATGAGTGATCCATGTGTTAGCATGTTGTCTGTTAAATAAATGTGAGAGCATGTCCATGTATGAATGTGTGTGAGAGGTTGGAGGGAATGGATGTAAGTGTGCAACTGTGTCAGTATATGAGTCCATTAGAATATGTGTAGTTTTGTGGAAATTTGAGAGTGTGGACTTGTTCGGGAGATAACATGTAAACATGCTTTGTGTGTCTGGGAATGTTCACGTTTAAGTATGTTCATGTATGAGTGAACATCTGAGTATGCCCATGAGTGTGAGTATGAACATATGTAAATAAAAGTGTGAACACATTTGTGTTGCACATGTTCATGTGCAACAGTGAAAGTCTGTGTGTGAATGAATTCATGTGTTCATATCCGAGTGCCTGAGCACGTGCATGTATGGGAGCATGTTCATGTGTGTAGATTAATGCATGATCAAGTTGGTGTGTGTGAAGGTGTTAATGTATAATTATTTTTCCTGAGTGGAACTGAATGTGTAAGCAAGTTCATGTATGTGAGCATGATGTAAATTTGAAGTGAATTTGTGATTGCGATTGTATGTGGGCAAGTCTGTGTACATGAATTAATCATGGGAGTGAATATGTCAATATGTTTATTTGCATGTGTTTGTGTCTTCAAGTGTTAATGGAGTGTTTGAGCAGGTTTTTGAGTTTTATTGAATATGAGTATGTGCATTTACATGAAACTTTCCTTTGTGTAAATAAATTTGTGCAGTTTTTGTGTGTTTGAGCATGTTAAAATATGAATATGCTCATTTTGTGAATGTGTGTATTTGGGTATATGTGTGAATGAACACGTTAGTATGTGTCACTTTATTGAAACATGTGTTTATATGTGTATGCTCATATATGTGACTATGTGATGGCATCCATATGTGGATTAGCATATGAATACTTACATGTCAGTGAATGTTGGAGCAGTTTTCTGTGTGTATAATTAATGTCGGTAAAATCTCAACATCTTAGTTTGCTTGACTGTATGAGTGTTCTGGGATAAGATTTGAGTGTATCTAGGTTTGAGTGGATATAGGAGCATGTTTGTGCATAGAAACACGTTAATGTGAGTGTGCTCATTTGCATGAATGAAGGTGATAATATGCTCCTACGTGTGACTGAATTCCTGAGAGTGTTTGGGAGTGGTTGTGAGTCCGTAGGTATACATTCATGTGCAAGTGTGAACGAACATGTGAATTTTATCTGTGTCAGTGTGTGAGAGAATATCAGTATTGATAGCTTACGGTGAATGATGTCCGATTCATGATCTCCGAAGAAGAGTTAGCTTCAGGACCAGGGACCAGGCTTGATCACTCAAGAGCTTTTATGTAGCAGAGTTTTGTTAAAGTATAAAAAGGGACAGAGAAAACTGCTGACATAGACATCAGAAGGGGGATGGAGAGTGCCCCCTTGGCTAGTCTTAGCAAGGGAGCTATATACTTTTTTAATTGGTTATTACAATAAAACAAAATAATGTCTCAAGGTTGTAAAGATCTTACTAGACCCACTCCCACAATTTACATTGTAAGATGACAGGATTAGAACTAGCAATAGAAAGATCTGACCAGGCCCACTCCCATAATACACATTTTAAGATGACAGGACTAGTCAGAAGGTTTTTAAGAAGGAGAAACTGTCCTCAAGCAGGATACATTGTTGTTAAATAATCCTTAGCACAGAGTTTAAGCCAAGTTGTTTTGTTGTGTAATCATCAGTTTAAAAGAAAAAAAAAACTTAAAGAAAAAAAAAGTTTGTCCTTTTCTCCTCCTTGAGAATTCCAGACCCCTATCTCTTCCTTGAGAGCCCTAGTTAGACCCCTTTCTCCTCCTCGGGGACCCCGGACTTCTTATCAACCTACCTAGGAATTGACTCTCTCAGTATGTTGATGTGTGTGAATGATGTGTGAGTATAAATGTATGCTATTGTGTCTATCAGTGAGTGAGCACGTTCTTTGGGTGACCCATTTAATATGCATGTATATGTGAGCATATTTATTTGTATGAATGTGTGAATTTGACGTGTGAGTGATTTGTGTGTGCATAAGTGTGAGCACATATGTTTCAATGAATATGCAAATATGTCAGTGTGTGAGCATATTCAGGCTTTCCAGGTGGTGCTAGTGGTAAAGAACCTGCCTGCCAATGCAGGAGAGGTAAGAGATGCGGGTTCGAACCCTGGATTGGGAAGATCCCCTGGCGGAGGGCACAGCAATCCATTCCAGTATCCTTGCCTGGAGAATCCCACAGACAGAGGAGCCTGGCAGACTACAGTCAATAGAGTCGTACAGAGTCAGACACAACCGAAGTGACTTAGCACACATGCATGTGAGCATGTTCATGTGTGAGTGAACCTGAGTGTAAGAGTCTCTTTGTGTGTGAATGTACCAGCGTGTTCATGTGCAAAAAACGTGAGCATGTCCACACGTGTCAACATGTTGATGCAAAAGTGTAAGACTATGAGTAAGTATGTTCATGAGTGAGTGTGTCAGCATGTATCTGAGTGAGTGAATGTGTGAGAATTCTTATGTGTGTTATAGATTTAATGGGAAAGTGTGACTGAATGTGTGAGCATGGGTTTGAGTGTGTTTCTTCCCCCTGGGTTTTTTTTTTTTTTTTTTTCAGGACTGCATGCCCACATGGTGAAATGTGAGGCACTGTGCACAAATAAGCTTTTCTTCTCTATTGGCTCAAAACTGTCTATAACCAGCTGTACAGCTAGGGCACATTATTCTCTGTAAATAACATCACACTGCTCCTATAGAAACATGTGTGACTCTCATGATCCAACCTGCTGGCTTCACTGCAGGCTAACTGCCCAGAAGCTGACCTGCAAAGAGAGAAATTAGTTATCCCAAGTCTAATGCTTCAGAAAGCAAAGTGCTATTGGGAATAATTGTCTGAATAACCACTGAGAAGTAAATGGGTCTCTGTGTTAGGTCAAATCCCAGGCTCCAGCATTTAGGCTTACCATGATCAAACCCCAGCAAAGTGCTTATAGGAGCTGCTATAAACACAGTCTTTTATTACAACCATTCAGACCCCGCCCCCCACATGCCTTTAGAGAATGGAAGCTGTGTATGGCAGTTAACAAAATCTAGCAGGGCCAGGGAGCCAGGGACCCCCACCGACCCCAAGGTCATACTTCTCATTCTAGACCATTCAGTGCCACTCAGACAGCCATCCCTTTTGGTGGGATCCAGAAGACCCTAAAGGGCCAGCACAGAGCCTGGTAGAGAGACTCCCAGCTAGAAGAGCAAGTGGGAGCTGAAATACAGTCCACATTTCCCTCATCAAGCTGCGTGCCCTGGCTCTGAGATGCAGCACAAAAGAAGGGAGACATGTTCTACTTTATCTTCCCAGAGAGGACACCTTATGTGCTAGAAGGGATCTGCATGAGAACTTAGTGAAAGTATCCATACATCTCAAAAAGGCAAATTAAAAGTGTTATGGACTGCATGTTGGTCTACTCCAAATACAAATATGTACAGCCTGGGGGGAGTACCACTGGTAAGTGTACTGGTAAGGTGCAGCTGGTTTGCTGCATTTCAGCTCTTTTCAACTTAACACAAAATTCTTTTTTTTTTTTTTAACTTAACACAAAATTCTTAAGTGTCACAATGTTCCTGGTGGTACACTGGCTAAGACTGCACTCCCAATGCAGGGGGCCCAGATTCGATCCCTGGTCAGGGAACTAAATCCCACATGCCACAGTTAAATAGTATGCCACAACTAAAGGTCCCACATGCCACAACTAAAGATCCTGCACACCACAACTAAAAAGATCCTGCATGCCACAACTAAAGATGCCACATGCCACAACTGAAGATCCTGCGCATTGCAACTAAAAAGACCTTGCATGCTATAAGTAAAAGATCCCACATGCCACGATGAAAGTTCTGCATGCCCCAAATAAGAAAAAGATTCCACATACTGCAACTGAAGATCCTGCATGCCACAACTAAAAGATCCCACACACCACAACAAAGATCCCAAATGCTAGAAAGTAAAGATACTACATGCCGCAACAGGGATCCTGCATGTCACAATTGAAAAGATCCCACATACCACAACTAAAAAGATGTCACAAGCCCCAAATGAAAGATCCCCTATGCCACAACTAAACAGATCTGAAGAGGTAGAAGATAAAATGGTGGAAATAAATGAAGCAGAGAGGAAAAAAGAAAAAAGAGTCAAAAGAAATGAGGACAACCTCAGGGACCTCTGGGACAATGTGAAACGCCCCAACATTCGAATCATAGGAGTCCCAGAAGAAGAAGACAAAATGAAAGGCCATGAGAAAATGCTCGAGGAGATAATAGCTGAAAACTTCCCTAAAATGAGGAAGGAAATAGTCACACAAGTCCAAGAAACCCAGAGAGTCCCAAACAGGATAAACCCAAGGCGAAACACCCCAAGACACATATTAATCAAATTAACAAAGATAAAACACAAGGAACAAATATTAAAAGCAGCAAGGGAGAAACAACATGTAACACACAAGGGGATTCCCATAAGGATAACAGCTGATCTTTCAATAGAAACTCTTCAGGCCAGAAGGGAATGGCAGGACATACTTAAAGTAATGAAAGAGAATAACCTACAACCCAGATTACTGTACCCAGAAAGGATCTCATTCAGACATGAAGAATTCAAAAGCTTTACAGACAGGCAAAAGCTGAGAGAATTCAGCACCACCAAACCAGCTCTTCAACAAATGCTAAAGGATCTTCTCTAGACAGGAAACAGAGAAAGGTTGTATAAACGCGAACCCAAAACAACAAAGCAAATGGCAACGGGACCATACTTATCAATAACTACCTTAAATGTAAATGGGTTGAATGCCCCAACCAAAAGACAAAGACTGGCTGAATGGATACAAAAGCAAGACCCCTATGTATGCTGTCTACAAGAGACCCACCTCACAACAAGGGACACATACAGACTGAAAGCAAAGGGCTGGGACAAGATAGTTCACGCAAATGGAGACCAAACGAAAGCAGGAGTCGCAATACTCATATCAGATAAAATAGACTTTAAAATAAAGGCTGTGAAAAGAGACAAAGAAGGACACTACACAATGATCAAAGGTTCAATCCAAGAAGAAGATAAAACAATTATAAATATATATGCATCCAACATAGGAGCACCACAATATGTAAGGCAATTGCTAACAAGTATGAAAGGGGAAATTAACAATAACACAATAATAGTGGGAGACTTAAATACCCCACTCACACCTATGATAGATCAACTAAACAGAAAATTAACAAGGAAACACAAACTTTAAATGACACAATGGACCAGCTAGACCTAATTGATATCTATAGGACATTTCACCCCCAAAACACTCAATTTCACCTTTTTCTCAAGAGCACACGGAACTTTCTCCAGAATAGATCACATCCTGGGCCATAAATCTAGCCTTGGTAAATTTAAAAACATTGAAATCATTCCAGTCATCTTTTCTGACCACAATGCAGTAAGATTAGATCTCAGTTACAGGAAAAGAACTATTAAAAATTCAAACATATGGAGGCTAAATAACATGCTTCTGAATAACCAACAAGTCATAGAAGAAATCAAAAAAGAAATCAAAACATGCATAGAAACGAATGAAAATGAAAACACAACAACCCAAAACCTATGGGACACTGTAAAAGCAGTGCTAAGGGGAAGGTTCATAGCAATAGAGGCTTACCTCAAGAAGCAAGAAAAAAGTCAAATAAACAACCTAACTCTACACCTAAAGCAACTAGAGAAGGAAGAAATGAAGAACCCCAGGGTTAGTAGAAGGAAAGAAGTCTTAAAAATTGGGGCAGAAATAAATGCAAAAGAAACAAAAGAGACCATAACAAAAAATCAACAAAGCTAAAAGCTGGTTTTTTGAAAAGATATATAAAACTGACAAAACGTTAGCCAGACGCATCAAGAACCAAAGGGAGAAAAATCAAATCAACAAAATTCGAGCCTGGTGCACTGGGAAGACCCAGAGGAATCGGGTGGAGAGGGAGGTGGGAGGGGGGATCGGGATGGGGAATACGTGTAAATCTATTGCTGATTCATGTCAATGTATGACAAAACCCACTGAAAAAATAAATAAATTTAAAAAAAAAAAGAAATGAAAATGGAGAGATCACAACAGACAACACTGAAATACAAAGGATCATAAGAGACTACTACCAGCAGCTATATGCCAATAAAATGGACAACTTGGAAGAAATGGACAAGTTCTAAGAAAAGTATAACTTTCCAAAACTGAACCAGGAAGAAATAGAAGATCTTAACAGACCCATCACAAGCACAGAAATCGAAACTGTAATCAGAAATCTTCCAGCAAACAAAAGCTGGAAGGACCAGATGGCTTCACAGTTGAATTCTACAAAAAATTTAGAGAAGAGCTAACCCCCATCTTACTCAAACTCTTCCAGAAAATTGCAGAAGAAGGCAAACTTCCAAACTCATTCTATGAGGCCACCATCACCCTAATACCAAAACCAGACAAAGATGCCACAAAAAAAGAAAACTACAAGCCAATATCACTGATGAACTTAGATGCAAAAATCCTTAACAAAATTCTAGCAAACAGAATCCAACAACATATTAAAAAGATCATACATCATGACCAAGTGGGCTTTATCCCAGGAATGCAAGGATCCTTTAATATCCGCAAATCAATCAATGTAATACACCACATTAACAAATTGAAAGATAAAAACCATATGATTATCTCAATAGATGCAGAAAAAGCCTTTGACAAAATTCAACATCCATGTATGATAAAAACTCTCCAGAAAGCAGGAATAGAAGGAACACGCCTCAACATAATAAAAGCTATATATGACAAACCCGCAGCAAACATTATCCTCAATGGTGAAAAACTGAAAGCATTTCCCCTAAAGTCAGGAACAAGACAAGGGGGCCCACCCTCACCACTACTATTCAACATAGCTTTGGAAGTGTTGGCCACAGCAATCAGAGCAGAAAAAGAAATAAAAGGAATCCAGATAGGAAAAGAAGAAGTGAAACTCTCACTGTTTGCAGATGACATGATCCTCTACATAGAAAACCCCAAAGACTCTACCAGAAAATTACTAGAGTTAATCCATGAATATAGTAAAGTTGCAGGATATAAAATTAACACACAGAAATCCTTTGCATTCCTATATACTAACAATGAGAAAACAGAAAGAGAAATTAAGGAAACAATACCATTCACCATTGCAACAAAAAGAATAAAATACTTAGGAGTATATCTACCTAAAGAAACAGAAGACCTATATATAGAAAACTATAAAACACTGATGAAAAAAATCAAAGAGAACACAAATAGATGGAAAAACATACCGTATTCATGGATTGGAAGAATCACTATTGCGAAAATGACTATACTACCCAAAGAAATCTATAGATTCAATGCAATCCCTATCAAGCTACCAACAGTATTTTTTCACAGAACTAGAACAAATAATTTCACAATTTGTATGGAAATACAAAAAACCTCAAATAGCCAAAACAATCTTGACAAAGAAGAATGGAGCTGGAAGAATCAACCTGCCTGACTTCAGGCTCTACTACAAAGCCACAGTCATCAAGACAGCATAGTACTGGCACAAAGACAGAAATATAGATCAATGGAACAGAATAGCAAGCCCAGAGATAAATCCACGTACCTATGGTCACCTTATCTTCGACAAAGGAGGCAAGACTATACAATGAAAAAAAGACAAGCTCTTTAACAAATGGTGCTGGGAAAACTGGTCAACCACTTGTAAAAGAATGAAACTAGAACACTTTCTAACACCATACACAAAAATAAACTCAAAATGGATTAAAGATCTAAATGTAAGACCAGAAGCTATAAAAGTCCTAGAGGAGAACATAGGCAAAACACTCTCCGACATCAATCACAGCAAGATCCTCTATGACCCACCTCCCAGAATATTGGAAATAAAAGCAAAAACAAACAAATGGGACCTAATTAAACTTAAAAGCTTTTGCACAACAAAGGAAGTTGCAAGGTGAAAAGACAGCCTTCAGAATGGGAGAAAATAAGAGCAAACAAAGCAACAGACAAAGGATTAATCTCAAAAATATACAAGCAACTCCTGCAGCTCAATTCCAGAAAAATGAATGACCCAATCAAAAACTGGGCCAAAGAACTAAACAGACATTTCTTCAAAGAAGACATACAGATGGCTAAGAAACACCTGAAAAGATGCTCCACATCACTCATTATCAAAGAAATGCAAATCAAAACCACAATGAGGTACCATTACACGCCAGTCAGGATGGCTGCTATCCAAAAGTCTACAAGCAATAAATGCTGGAGAGGGTGTGGAGAAAAGGGAACCCTCTTACACTGTTGGTGGGAATGCAAACTAGTACAGCCACTATGGAGAACAGTGTGGAGATTCCTTAAAAAACTGGAAATGGAACTGCCATATGACCCAGCAATCCCACTCCTGGGCATACACACCGAGGAAAGGAAACCAGATCTGAAAGAGACACATGCACCCCAGTGTTCATCACAGCACTGTTTATAATAGCCAGGACATGGAAGCAACCTAGATGTCCATCAGCAGACGAATGGATAAGAAAGCTGTGGTACATATACACAATGGAATATTACTCAGCCATTAAAAAGAATACATTTGAATCAGTTCTAATGAGGTGGATGAAACTGGAGCCCATTATACAGAGTGAAGTAAGCCAGGAAGATAAACACCAATACAGTATACTAACGCATATATATGGAATTTAGAAAGATGGTAATGATAACCCTATATGCAAGACAGAAAAAGAGACTCAGATGTATAGAACAGACTTTTGGACTCTGTGGGAGAAGGCCAGGGTGGGATGGTCTGAGAGAATAGCGTTGAAACATGTATATTATCAAGTGTGAAACAGATCGCCAGCACAGGTTGGATGCATGAGACAAGTGCTCAGGGCTGGTGCACTGGGAAGACCCAGAGAGATGGGATGGGGAGGTAGGTGGGAGGGGGGTTCAGGATGGGGAACACATGTAAATCCATGGCTGATTCATGTCAATGTATGGCAAAAACCACTACAATATTGTAAAGTAATTAGCCTCCAACTAATAAAAATAAATGAAAAAAAGAAGGGGATATAGAGCCTAACAAGTTAAAGTGTACCATCTCTAGCTAATTTAGCTGTGATAACTTGTTTCAGCCCAATCGGTTGTATTTTGCATGCTTAGTACTTGGATTATGCAACCGCTGAGAATTATTTAATAAGCATATAATTATAAGCCATAAATCATTTTACCCTGATTCCATTAAAAAATAATAAACAGATCTGAAATGTTGCAAGTAAAAAAAATCTTGTTTGCTGCAACAAATGATCACCTATGCCACAACACGTATCCCACACACCACAATAAAAATCACATGTATCACAACTAAAAAGATCCCACATGCTGCAACTAAAAGATTCTGCATGCCACAACTAAAACATCCCACATGCCAGAAATAAAACGATCTTGTGTGCAGCAACAAAGGTCCTACATGTGACAATTTATAAGATCTGCATGCCACCACTAAAGATCCCACATGCTGCAAAAAAAAGATCTCTCATGTTGCAAAAAATATCCCGCATACCACAATTTAAGAACGTCCATGCCACAATAAAGATCCTGCCTGTGACAGTTAAAAAGATCCAGCATGCCACAACTAAATATTCCACATGCCACAGTGACGATTCCACATGCAGCAACAAAGATCCCATATACCACAATTATAAAGATCTCATATGACACAGTGAAGATCCCACATGCCACAACAAAGATCCCACATGCTGCAACTAAGATTGCACATACTGCTCAAATATCCCAATACCACAGCCAAAAGATCCTACATGCCACAACTAAACTACTTGCATGCTGCATAAAGATCCTGCATGCCACAACTAAAAAGATCTCACATTCTGAAACTAAAATATCCTGCATGCCACAAATAAAAAGATTCCCCATAATGCAACTAAAGATCCTGCCTGCCACAACTAAAAGATCCACATGCCACAACGATCTCACATGCCACCATTAAAAAATCCCTCAGCTGCAACAAATATCCTGCATGCCCCAGTTTAAAAGATCCCACATTCCACACCCAAAAATATCCCACATGCTGCAACTAAAAGATCCTGCATGCCACAACAAAGCTCCCATATACTGCAACAGATTTCCTACTTAGTGCAACTGAAAGATCCCATATGCTGCAAATAAAGATCCTGCATGCCGCAACTAAAAAATATCCCACATGCCCCAGGTAAAGATCCACACGACCTACAAAGATCCCACATACCATGACTAAAAGATCCTGATGCTGCAACTAAAGATCCCGCATGCCACATCTGAAGATCTTGTATGCCAAACTATAAAGATCTGGCAGGCTGGAACTAAAAGATCATGCATGCCACAATGAAGATCTTGCATGCCACAGATAAAAAGATTTCCCATACTTCAACTAAAGATCTTGCATGGCACAACTAAAAGATCTCATATGCCAGAAATAAAAAGATTCTTCATGCCACAACAAAGATCCTATGCCACAGTTAAAAAGATTCTGCATGTCGCCAACAAAGATCCCACATACCACAAAATGAGTCCACATATCACAACTAAAAAGATCCCACATGGCGCAACAAAGATCCTGCCTGCCACAATTAAAAAGACCCTGAAAGCTGCAACAAAGTTCTCACATGCTACAACTAAAGATCCTACATGCCACAACAAGGATCCCACACACCACAAATAAAGATACTTCATGCTGCAACAAACATCCTGCATGCCACAACTAAAATAACTCACATGCTGCAACTAAAATGATTTCACATGCCCCAACAAAATGATCCCACATGCCACAAATAAAAAGATATCCCACATGCCGCAACAAAGATCCTACACACAACAATTAAAAAGATCATGCATGCCACCACTAAAGATGCCACACGCTACAACAAAGATCCCACATGCCACAAGAAAAATCACACATGCTATGACTAAAAGATCCTGCATGCTGCAACTAAAAGATCCCATGTTGCAATGAAGATCCCACATGACAAAATGAAGAGCCTGACTGCCACAATTAAAACTACCCCACATGCTGCAACAACGATCCCACGCGGTACAACTAAAGCTCCCACATGCCACAAGAAAATCCCATATGCTGCAACAAAAATCCCACATTCAGCAACTAAAAGTATCTCACATGCTCCAACTAAAAGATGCTGAATGCCACATTAAAAGTTCCCACATGCCACAAGAAAGATACCACATGCCGCAACGTAAAGATACCACAACTAGACGGTCCCACATCCTACAACTAAGATCCCACATGCTGTAAGAAAGATCCCAATACTACAACTAAAAGATCCAGCATGCCAAAACTAAAGGTCCTACATGCTGCAAGAAAGATGCCACATGACACAACAAAGATCTCACAACTAAAACTAGCCTCAGTTCAGTTCAGTCCAGTCGCTCAGTCGTGTCACCTACATGCCACAAATTAAAGATCCTACATGCCACCAGCTAAAAGACCCAACATGCTACAACAAAGATCCCAGATACCACAACAGAGATCCGATAAATCACAAATAAAAAAGATTGCACATAGCACAATGATGACCCTGCCTGTCACAATTAAAAAGACTCCACATGCCACAACAAAGATATCAACTGAAACGACTAAAGATCCATATGCTGCAACAAGGACCCCACATGCTACAACTAAAGATCCCATATGCTGCAACATATTCCCACATGCTGCAATGAAGATCCCACATTCTATAACTAAAAATATGTTGCATGCCCCAACTAAAAGATGCCACATAATGCAACTAAAGATCTCACATACCACACCAAAATAACCCATATGCCAAAACTAAGATCCCAATGCCAAAACTAAAAGATCTCGCATGCTGCAACAAAGATCCCACATACCAAAACTAAAAGATACCGTATGCCACATTTAAAGATATCCCATAGCACAACTAAAGATCCCGCATACTGCAACAAAGATACCATATAATAGAACTATAAAGATCCCACATACCATAACAAAGATCCAACATACCACAACAGAAAGATCTCACATGCTGTAACAAAATCCCACAGGCGGCAATGAAGAACAAGCATGGCCTAACTAAAAAGATCTTACACGCCACAACTGAAAGATCCAACGTGCTAGAACTAATAGATTCAACGTGTAGCAACAAAGATCCCACATGCCCCAACAAAGATCCCACATGCCAAACTAAAAGATCCTGCAATACCACAACTAAAAGATCTCACATGCCACAAAATGATCCTTCATGCCAGAACAAAGATCCCACATATGAAGACTAAAAGATCCTGCATGCCACAACTAAAAGAGCCCACATGCAGCAACCATAAAGATTCCTCATGCCACAATAAAAAGATTCTGAATGCTGCAACTAAAGGTCCTGCATGTCAAAACTAAGGATTTCACATGCTGCAACAGATATTCCAAGTGCCACAAAAAATATCGCAAAAATCACAACTAAAAAGATCTCACATAGCACGATGAAGATCCCGCCTGCCACAATTAAAAAGACCCTGCATGCCACAACAAAGGTCCCCTCTACCATAACTACATATCCACATGCTGCAACAAAAATCCCTCATGCTACAACTAAAGATCCCACATGCGGCAACAAAATCCTACATGCTAAAAAGATCCTGCATTCTGCATCTAAAAATACCTCGCATGCTCCAACTAAAAGATACCACATGCTGCAACAAAATGATCCCACATGCTGCAGAGAAGATCCTGCATTCAGCAACTAAAAATATCTCACATGATCCAACTAAAAGATGCCACATGCCACAACTAAAAGGATCCAATAACCACAACTAAAGATCCTCCATGCCACAAATAAAAAGATTCTGCATGCTGTAACAAAGATCCTGCATGCCACAATTAAAAAGGTCCCGCATAACACAACTAAATAGTCCTCACATGCTGCGACTAAAAATACCTTGCATGCCCCAACTAAAAGATCCCACATGCCACAAATAAAAAGATATCCTGCATGCCACAACAAAGGTTCCACATGCCACAATTGAAAAGATCCCACAATCCACATCTAATGATCCCACATGCTGCAACAAGTATTCCACATGCCACAACAAAGATCACACATACCACAACTAAAAAGATTCTACATGCCACAACTAGAAGATCCGATGTGCTGCAACTAAAAGATCCCACATTGTGCAACAAAGACCCCACATATCACAACAAAAAAGACCCCACATGGAACAACGAATATCCTGCCTGCCACAAATAAAAAGACCCTGAAAGCTGCAAGAAAGATCCAAATGCTACAACTAAAGATCCCACATGCCTCAACAAAATTCCACATGCCACAACAAAATCCCACATGCTGAAAGAAGATCCCACATTCTGCAACTAAAAATATCTCACATGCTCCAACTAAAAGATGCTGTATGCCACAACAAAGATCCCACATGCTACAAATAAAGATCCCATATGCTGCAACAAAATCTGAGAAGCTGCAATGAAGATCCTACATTCTGCAATTAAAAATACCTCACATGCTCCAACTAAAAGATCCCACATGCAGCAACAAAGACCCCACATATAAAAACTAAAAAGATCCCACATGGCATAGCGAAGATCCTGCCTGCCACAATTAAAAAGACCCTAAATGCCACAACGAAGATCCTACATGCTACAGCTAAAGATCCCACATGCCTCAACAATATTCCACATGCTGCAACAAAGATCCTGCATTCTGAAACTACAAACATCTCACATGCTCCAACTAAAAGATGCTGCAAGCCACAGCTAGAAGATCCCGCATGCTGTGACGAAGATCCCACATACCACCACTAAAAGATCCTGTATGCTATAACTTAAGATTCCCCCATGCCACAATTAAATTCCTGCTTGCTGTAACTAAAAAGATCCCACATGCCCCAACTAAAGATCCACATGCCACTACAAAGATCCCACATACCACCACTAAAAGATCCTGTATGCTATAACTTAAGGTTCCCCCATGCCACAATTAAATTCCTGCTTTCTGTAACTAAAAAGATCCCACATGACCCAACTAAAGATCCACATGCCACTACAAAGATCCCACATACCACCACTAAAAGATCCTACATGCCACAACTAAAGATCCCACATGCTGACACCAAATAGCCTGCATGCCACAACTAAAAAGATCTCACATGCTGCAACCAAAGATCCTGTATGCCACAACTAAATTATCCCACATGCTACAAATAAAAAGATCCTGCATGCTGCAACAAAGATTCTGCATACCACAATTAAAAAGATCCCACGTACCAAGATCTCACATGTGGCAACTAAAAAACCTTGCATCTCTCAACTAAAATGTCCCACATGTCACAAATCAAAAGCTAACTCGCATGCCACAACAACGATCCTACATGCCACAATTAAAAAGATCCAGCATGGCACAACTAAAGATCTCACATGCTGCAACAAAGATCCCACATGCTGCAACAAAGATCACACACACCACAACTGAAAAGATCCAGCATGCCACAACTAAAAGACCCTGCATGCTGCAACAAAGATCCCACATGCTACAACTAAAGATCCCACATGCTACAACAAAATCTGACATGTTGCAACAAAGATCTCACATTCTCCAACTAAAAATATCTTGCATGTTCCAACTAAATGATCCCACATGCCAGAACTAAAATATTTCACATGCCGCAACTAAGATCCCACATACTGCAACAAATGTCCCAATACCGCAACTAAAAGATCCCACATGCCACAACAAAGATCCCATGGGCCACAACAAAGATCCCATATACCATAACTAAAAGATCCCATATGCCACAACTAAAGATTCCCCAGGCTCCAACAAAGATCCCATATACCACAACTATAAATATCCCACACGCCACAATGAAGATTTTGCCTGCCACCATTAAAAAGATCCTGGGTGCTGCAACAAAGATCCCACATACTGCAGGTAAAGATCTCATGTGCTACAACAAAATCTTATATGCTGCAATGAATATCGTGCATGTTGCGACTAGAAGGATCTTGCATTTCCCGACTGATAGATGCCGCATGCTGTGACTAAAAGATCCCACATACCACAACTAATAGATTCTGCATGGTGCAACTAAAATCCTACATGTCACAACAAATATCCCAATACCACAATTAAAAGATCCTGCATACCAAAACTAAAAGATTCTGTATGTAGCAACTAAAGATGCCCCATGCCACAACTAAAGATCTTGCTTACTGCAACTAAAAGATCCCACATGTCACAACTAAAAGTTCCTATGTGACACAACAAAGATCCCACATACTGCAACAAATATCCCCATAACACAAGTAAAAGATCTCACAAGCTGCAACTAAAAGTATTCCTCATTCTGCAACTTGAAGATCTTACATGCAACAACTCAAAGATCACATATGCTGTAACTAAAGATCTACATGCAGCTACAAAGATCCCACACACTACAACTAAAAGATCCCCCATGCCACAACTAAAGATCCTGCATGCTGCAACAAAATCCCACATACCAAAACTAAAAGATCCCATAGGCTGCAACTAAACAACCCACAAACTAAAAATATCCCACATGCCCTAACTTAAAAGATGCTGCATGTAAGCAATGAAGATCCCATGTGCCACAACTAAGACCCAACATAGACTAATAAGTTAAATAAATATTTTTTTAATTACAATTAAAAAGTCATTAAAAATACCCTCAACTGTCTGCAAATGAACTTATCTATGAAACAGAAACAGACTAGCAGACATAGAGAACAGACTTGTGCTTGCCTAGCCTGGGGTGGGGGGAGGTTGTAGGGGAGGAATGGATTGGGAGTTTGGATCTAGCAGATGAAAACTATTATACACAGAATGGATAAACAACAAGGTCCTACTGTATAGCACAGGGAACTATATTCAATATCCTGTGATAAACCACAATGAAAAATAATATAGAAAAGAATGTCTGTATATGTAAAACTGAGTCACTCTGTTGTGCACCTGAAATTAACACAACATTGTAAATCAACTATACTTCAATAAAAAAAAAAAACCCTCAAGTGCCTAGAAGCAGGTTTCCTCTTATATGTGGACTAAGATGGACACGATATCCTGTCAGCACCCTGTCAAAAATCTAAACCAGCTTCATTTGCAAGGCTTTTGCTGAAACAGAGAAGTCACTGGTTATCAGTATACATCACATTGTTTCCCAGAGAACCAACAGCAGAGAATACCCCAGCTGTCACCTTTTGAGGGCCGTGCCTTCTCTGGCACACATACAGACGTATATAGTCGTATGTATGCACATCCTTTCCCCTGCTCCCTTCTCTTCATATGGTGAGTGAGCCAGAAGCACTCACTGAGGCAGCCTCTTCCTCTTCTCCTCTCCAGCTTTTATCCAGTGAATGGGGCACAAAGACTGGGTCAATGTCACCAGGCAGGATGAGGGGCTGGGATAGAGTGCAGGCATTCTGGCAAGTGGAGAGGAGAGGAAGCAGGCAGAGGGCAGCCTACAGAGAAAAATAATTACTTCAACCCCCCTAAAGAGCACCATCTTGGAGTCAGCATGAACACAGCTCTCCAGGTTGGTGGGGATCCATCCAGGGGCATTGATTGCCCCGGGAAGCGTAATCTTCCACACTCGGTGCCCTCCTGAGCTGAGCTGACAAGTCTACATTCTCCTGCACAAAGTCACATTATCTGAGCTGGGAATGACATTTTATTGTCACAACCATGTCAACCTTTCTCTTGTATACCTCTGTTTTTAGAACTGGGAATGTGGCTTGACACAAAGAGAGAACCTTCTGGCTTTACCCAAAAAATTCATTTCAGATTCTTAGGCCTTAAGGCTGTCTTCTCAAAGACGTTTCTCTCATTAATCCTGTGCTTCCAGCCTGGAGGTGTCTTGGATGAGTATACTCAAGTACTCAGCCTGAGCCCTACAGGTATCTGGCCTTTCCAAAGCTTTCTGATGTGTCAACCAAGATACCTGAGACTTTTAGCAGGTAGGTTTCCTTCCCAAGGGCATGGGAATAGGAACAGGCCCTGAGCATAACTGTGATCCTAACATACTTTCACATGCTGATCAAGGAACATCAGTCCCTGCAACGTGTGAGTGTGTGTTCACTTTATATCCTATAAAGTCACTACAAGTAATGAATTAGTGACTACTAAACCATTGCTCCCGGGGGGTATATAGGGTTAGGTTCCTATGCGCCTCGTCACTCAATATATAAACTCGTTTTATGGCTGCTTCTGTCTAAAGTTACAATTTAATCCAACTAGAAACCCAGAATTTACTAAAAGAATTTATATTAACAAAATGATAAAAGCTTCTTCCAACAAAAGACTCTAGAATCTGTCCAAGTCTAAAACAATGGACACTCCCAGTAGTGTCTCCAATGAAGCCTCTTCATTGTTGAGGCTTTAGTAACCTTTGTTCATGCCCCCTGGCATCTCTGGACCACCCATGATGGCTATAAGTTGCCCACAGGCTACTGATGCAAGAAACTGCCCTTCTTGGCTTTGTACTACAAACCATTAGAGTGGCAACTATCAGCCACATAATGGGCAATCCTCAAAATAGAGGTTCTCAGAGTCCCTGAGCCAGTGACGCCCTGTACCCAGTTGCCCAGGATGCCTTGGATCAAGGAACCAGTACCCCAAAACCTCAGCATGGTTACTGAGGCCTCCCTGACACAAGACAGTTTCTGGCATATCTTTCTGCAAGAGGGCAGATGAGATAGTGGTAGAAGAAGCCATCCCTCTTCCAGACCTCTTGGCTACCTGGGGAGCCCCTTGGAATCAATTGTGTGGAAAAATTGAATGTTTGTACACTACATATGGTATTGTCACCATCATCCCTTGGAGGGATGGAAAGCAATAACACTCATTGATAGTGGCAATACCCATGATAAAGGACAGGACCAATGGGTCAGCACAATTGGCCCATCCTCATTTTAGTACTGGATGCCCTGGCTAGCAAATGGACCCATCTGTACATTTTTATAAACTCTTGGGCCATTGCCTAACAGTTGTCTCGGTTGAGGTAAAGAACTCTGAGAATCACTGGCCTCACAGACACACAAAATATACATCAAGTTGTTATGGACTGAATCCTATTCTCTCAAAATGTATATGCTGAAGCATTAACCCCTATTTGACTGCATTTGGTGACATGGATGTCATAAGCATGGAGCTCTAATCCAATAGGGGGGTATCCTTATAAGAAGAGGAAGAGATACCACAGAGCTCTCTCTCTCTCCCCCCACACTAAACAAAGAAAAGGCCATGTGAGGACACAGTGAGAAGACAGTTGTCTGCCAAGGACAAAGGTCTCACTGGGGTGTAAATTCTTTTAGCAAATTCTAGATTTCCAACCAGATTAAACTGTGGGTCTTTGCATCAATTTAAATTCATTCCTCCCTCTGTATTCAAGTCTTCTGATTTGTTTCTCTCTGATCCTTTTTGCTTGTTTGTCACTGGATATACTTTCTGTGTGTAATGGGGGAGGTATCCTCTCTACTCTGCTCACATTTATACTTTTCTTCCTTCAGAGAGCCTCAAATCAGTTTCATTAGGGCTAGGGGCCTCCTCTATGACAATGGTTGCTTAATAAATTTTAAAGTCTCTGGCTTGAGTTGGGTTTGGATTCATTTCATCACTGTGTCACAAAAGTTCTATGGTCATTTTTCCCTGCATCTAGGATGATCAGGACTTTTACTGCATCAGAGACAAAGGTAACAGAGTGGCACAGCAGAAGATTGCTGGGCCCCCAAGCCAGAGGGGTACAGACTGAAACCATCTTCTGCTATGTGCTGCCACTTCAGTTGCATGGAATTTTTTTTTTTTTAATCTTTTCTCTCTGTACAAATCCCCTCAGAATATTTCACATTCCTAGCAGTGCAAATTTGCAGCTTTGGATTTTTATCTCATCTAATCATGAGTGGTCCAGACCTTCTGGGTGGTTATGGAGATAGGTTCAGAGACACAGTGACTCACCTCTTGGGAAGCCCAGGAAAGGTGGACACCACAGGCCCATGTAAGACATATGGGAGTTGCATTCTGGAACAGAGTGAAGCAGAAGGGTCCATAGGAAGAGGGATTTGAAGTATTTGGAGGGTGAGGTAGCCCCTGGTTCCTGAGCAAGGATGTGATTGGTTTCTTTGAATAATTCTGCTGGCTGACAAGGAAACACTATACAGCGTTATTAAGCAGGAATGCGTCTGGTGCATTCAATATGGAGGTTTGTTGCTACAGGACCTTATCTGGGGGAGTAGAGTGGGGAGAGAAACTTGAGAGTAGGACATTCAAGGCTCTCTCAAATACACCACATGTCAACTCAGTGCAAAATATTATTTTTGGGCATCATCCCACAACTGGCCCCTCCCTGCTTACGCGCACAAACACACATACACACATAAACACAGAGGCCAGTACACATGACTGAGGAGAACTCAGTCCCTGGATATGGATGGGTGGACCCTGGGATGGCAGTTCCCCAACCCCTGCGACTGGGGCGCTGTTGGCTACCACAGTAACATAGGCACTAGAACAAGGGGGCTCCATCTAAACTGCATGTCCCCGTCTTCATCACCAGTTCCTCTAGGAACTGGCCAGTAGGCAGGGTGCATGGGCAAGGGTTTAAAAGCCCAGGCCCACATCTCCCCCAGCCATCTCCTTCTAAAAGTTTGTCCATTCGTCCACCGCACTCCCAGTTCCTGGCAGCCTGGCGACCTCTGCTTACCAATTAAAGACGCCCAGAATGACGTCAGGAACATCAGAGGAGGCTGGGTTGGACGTCAAGTTGGAATTTCCAGGTGGTATTGCAGTTGTTGCCCTTCCAGAGCAGGATCCTGTTGAGCAGTAGGAGCACAATGACTCCCAGCACCTCTGGACGCCACAGTTCCTAGCTGGAGAACACCGCAGACAGCTGTGGGCCTGGAGGAAGGCAGAGGACAGGGTGAACCCGCAAACTGTGAGGTGCAGGGAGTGGAGGGGGTGGGTGGGTGCGGGAGAGTAGAGCTTGTTTTTCCTGTAAGAGCCAGCCTTTAGGGTGAGCCCATCTTACCTTAGGGAAGGTGGGGATGGATCAGTGACCCTGAGCCTGAGAGCGGCAAGATCAGCAGCCCAGCAAGTCCACTCCACTAAGCACGCCAAGGACGAATCCCTCTGCTGTGGCGTGCATAGCCTCGGAAGCACTTTTGGTTGCCAGGGAGGCTTCAGGAAGCCTGGCACGCACCTGGCTCCGCCCACCCCGATGGCATTGCGAGGGTAGCAAATCCCGCAGATGCCAGGAGCCATTCAAAAAGACACGCGGTTCTGCCTGCTATTATGGCTTGGGCACCACCCAGCCCTCTGCTCATTCCGGCCGCTGCGGTCACTCCTGGGTCAGCTCCAGCTCCCTGGCAGCGGGAGAACTGGGCTGCATGTTTGCAGTGGTGGGGCACCCCACCCCGCACCTTTCCCCTGCAAAAATGCAAAATCTGCTTTTCTCTTCAAACAGCGTATGCCTAAGGGTTTGCTTTTCATTGTGAAAGGAGTAAATTGACTGTCCATGTTGAATTCTGAAAGATCTAGAGAGCTTTGAGGGATCAGAAGATAGTTGATTGGGGATTGTTCTGAGATCCTTGGGCTTCCAGGGAAGCCGAGCGCCTCTTTTCTGGAAAGGGTAGAAAAGGTTCAGTCAATGTGTTTTATGATAGGGCTCTGGAGGGTAATCAAGACAGAAATTGGGCTCCCGGAGTGCCCACCTCCCATAGCTAAGGGGTGCAAAGTTGACGTGAGGTTTCTTGGCTGGCACCACAGAAGGGGAAAAGAAGGCAAAGGTCATTGCATCAGATCTTCAAGGCAGTTAGCCCCTGGAGAGCAGGCCACTCTAATGCTCCAGCATCCTGGCCCCAACATGTAGACACAAAAGCCTCACAGTTTTACTGTTTTAGTTTACTTACTAAGTCGTGTCTGACTCTTGGGACCCCACTGTAGTCCACCAGGCTTCTCTGTCCCTAAGATTTCCCAGGCAAAATACTGGAGTGGGTTGCCATTTCCTTCTTCAGGGGATCTTTGCAGCCCAGGGATCGAACCCATGTCTCCTCCATTGGCAGGTGGGTTCTTTACCACTGGGCCACCAAGGAAGCCCTACTTGTGACTATGGAAATTACCAAAAGCTTGATGGCAAAAATGAATTTATTTCCAGAGCTTACATCCCAGATACATATGAGAAAGATTCCAAAAGACAGTAAAGAATATGAGAAAGTCACTTTGTACTTTTTGAGTTTTTGTCTTGGTCATTTATTAGAATGTACATAGATATCTAGATTGAATGGACTTAAACATGAATATGGTATTATGACTTAAACATGAATATGGTATTATGAGGTAGAGGAAATATCACTGACCTAGGAGTTAGCCCATCTGTTATCTGACCCAGCTCTGTCACATGACAATGAGTATTTCAGTTTTGCTAAAGTATAAGGTGGATTGGGAGGTAAGACAAGAGGTAAATGAAGTAAGAAGCAAAAGAATAGGTAGCGTCTGGCCTAGTGAGGGCCACACATTCAGTGCACAGAAAATACCTACTCAGTGAATAAATGAAGCTAAGAAAGAAAGTTTTATTTTATAAACAGCAAACATTTATTTTTCACAGCCCTAGAAGCTGGTTTATCCAAGACCAAGGCACCAGCAGATTTGGCGTCTCCTGAAGTCCACTTCCTGGATCTTAAATGCCAACTTTTCACTATGTCCTCACTTGGCAGAAGGGGCAGAATATCTCTCTGGACCCTCTTAAATAAGGCACTAATCACATTCATGAGGACTCCACCCTTATGACCTAGGCACCTCCCATACTCCCCACTTTCTAATACCATTACCTTGGGAATTAAGATTTCAGCATATAGATTTGGGGGGAATGCAGACATTCTATTTATGACACCTACACAACTTCTATACTGCCAATAAAGTGCCATGTCTAAACCCAAATAAAATCACATCATTTTCTTACTTTAAAAATTTCAGACTTCTCATTAACTGGCTTCTCATTAGCTTTTCTTCATGTTTTCTCTCCGTAATCCACTCCACATACTCCATTTTCCATCCACATCTCTTCTTTTAAGTTGATTTTTATTGGAGTATAGTTGCTTTACAATGTTATATCTGCTTCTGCTGTATAACAAAGTGAATCAGTTATCCCCTTTATTTTAGAATTCCTTTCTTTTAGGTCACCACAGTGTATTGAGTAGAGTTCCCTGTGCTATACAGTACTTCTCAGAAAGAGCATTTTAGATCTGATTGTCCAAACTGAGGAATTTGATTTCTAATTTACATCTAGCAGCAAGCTCTTGGAGGATTTGTGCAGGAAAATAACACCATCAGGAAGAAACTTTCAGTTACTTTCTAGAGGAGAAACTGGAAGAAAGAGAGATTGGTGACAAGGAGAGAAGTTAGGAGGATGGTGAACACCTCTGCTTACAGTAATGGCAGGCTTAGTAATTTGGACTAACCATCCCAATGAGGACAACTAAAAATTACTGGGTGAAATGTATAAAGAAAGTATCTTTGTTAAGCACTAAGAAACTATGAGACTAAAATCTTGAAGAAGGCAAGAACCCAAATAGGAAAGCCCAGCACTCAGAGCCAATTTTTCCTGAGGGCATTAGCTGAATCCAGAAGAAAGAATTATGGAACTGATCTGTGGTTTTGGTGGCCTCATGGGAAAAGAAAATGAAAGTCGAATCCCACAGCTCCAATGAGTAGGTCTGATGAGCTCTGCCACCACTTTTAGCTGAAAATAAGCGACTACCCCTTTCAGGTAATAGTGAACCAGAAGTAACAAGCGCTGGAATAAATTGCAGCCTAGATATACATCACTGCAGTGATCCAAGGAACTTCAAGCCCTGTACCTTATGTAGGCACATAAGGAAAAAATATATATATTGTAAGTGACAGCCAGAATGAAAAGTAGACTATAATCACTATGGCCTATATTTAAAAAAATTAAAAAGTATGTTTTAAATATCTTCAGGGAACAGAAAATCATAAAAAACAGCAGAGAGGGAATTCTCCTGGTCTCCAGCCATTAGGACTCATGATTTCACTGTGCACTTCAGTGGCTTGTTTTCAATCCCTGGTTGAGGAAGGAAGATCCCACAAGCCACGAAGCTCAGCAAAAGATAAATAAACAAATAACATTGGCATAACCATTAGATCGTGATAAATGCAGTCAAGAAAAATAAACCTAAGCCAATTATTGAATTAGAAGGTAGATTAGAATAAATCATCCAGAATTCTGCCTGGAGAAATAAATTAATATGAAAAAAAGTAGGATAAGAGACACAAAGAGTAGAGTGAGGAGGTCTAATATATGTTTAATTCAAATCCCAGAAAGACAGGAGAGAGGAATGGGGAAGAAAATGATGGCCAAGGATTTTTCAGAGCAAGTGAAATGCACAGATTCTAAAAGCCCAATGAGTTCTAGGCAGAATATAAAACAAACATTCACTCCTAGACACATCATAGTGAAAGTGCAGAAAATCAGAGAGAATGAGGCTGTTAATGATCCAAGCTAGAGATAATCAATCTTGACCTTGGGCAGGAGCAGAATAAATTGAGACAAAAGGATGGGCCTCTAGACACTGGCCTTTAGAATACCTTTTTCTCAAACTTATCATGAAAGACTATTTTATAAACATGTTATCCATTTCATTCTTAATTAAGAAAATACATTTGTTAACAAATCTGTTTGTTAGAGCAACCTGACACCTAGGAGCTCTTCAAATTGTTATACGTGGAAGGTCATCATCCTGTAAGTATGTCATCTCATGGGCGATGTACAGGGTGAGTATTCTCCACAGGAATTATGATGGTTAATTTTATGTGTCAACTTGGCTGGGCTAAGGGAGAATTTCACGCGTTTTGCTCAGAATTTCCTATGTGTCTACAACCTATCCGTCTGGCTTGCTCCTCTCTGCCCTTCCTGTCGTGGACACTCAGTTCCAACCTAATGAAGCTACTGGCCTTTCACTGAGCAAGGCTGTCTTGCAGATACTTAGTTTTTCTTCCTTTGCCAAAATCCCATCCTTTTGAAAAAGCCAATACCTTATGCTCCTCTCCCCAAAGCAAACTATGAGGGCTCTAACTGCATGTACTGTGTGGTTCTGTTTACGCCCTGGTTACATAGTACCTTTTATTAAAATCTGTATGTGCGTCTTACTTCACTTGAAAGTGTGTAAGTTCACTTTTTTTTTGCATCAGTAACTGCATGATCCTCATATTTCTTCTCATCAAAAAAATTCTTGGGGCTTTCCTCGTGGCTCAGTGGTAAAGAATCCATCTGCCAGTGCAGGAGACACAGGTTTGATCCCTGATCTGGGAAGATCCCACATGCCTCGAAGCAACTAAACCCATGTGCCACAACTACTGAGCCTGTGCTCTAGAGCCCGGGAGTGGCAACTGCTGAGCCCACATGATGCAACTAATGAAGCCCAAGCGCCCTAGAGCCCATGCTCTGCAACAAGAGAAGACACTGCAAGGAGAAGCCCACACACCACAACTACAGCATAACCCCTGCTTGCTGCACCTAAAGAAAAAGCACACTCAGCAACAATGACCCAGCCCAGCCAAAAATAGATAAATATATGAAATTATTTTTAAAAATAAAAAAAAAATAAATTCTTTTTGCCCACCATGATTGATTCTCTGAATCCCTACACCTCTTTAACAAATAAATATAATCATGGTTTGTGTAAGTTATACTAAAAAGCAATTTTAACACCTTACATCGTAGAAGACAAATTAGAGAAGTCATTTTAGGTAATTGGCATAGTAGAAGTGGGGGAAAATCAGGTTACAGTTGACCAATTCCAATGAGTGTTGCCTAGGTGTTCTTAATCAGCGAGAAACCACTTTGCTTCCTTGGTGGACCTTTCTCCTGTTTAGAAATGTCAAACCCAAGAGAGAATGTTGTTTGAACTATTTATTATTTTCTTAGCTTGCGAGCCTGACTAACTTGAGCAACTGGTTTGTTTTGAGGTAATATGGGATTTTAAAGAAATGAGCCATTCACTAGTTCACTCTTCAGGATGTGGACATGTCACATTCATTTAATACCTTGACTTTATAGCCTGGGCTAACATGGAAACCAGCATTTTCTGGGCAGCATCAGTTTCCATGAAACAAGATAAGATCCCAACTCAGCTCTTCTGTCAGCATCCATGTTCCTGATGTTGTTTCTAAGAACACAGCTCATTACAGTGAACTGACTCCCCTAGCCTTTATTTCTTCCACATGAAATATACTGAGTTGAGTTGGAACAAAATGGGTCAACGTGCTTTAGGAGACAAACAACCACCAAGGCTCTGTTTGTCAATACTGACATAACTGAAGTAAGGCAAGGGGCATTTGGAACTGGGTGCAAAGGTATTCAAGTGTATAAACTTTTCCAGGAGTTGTTAAGGCTGGAAAAGCTTCAGTGTGGACCTGCACATCCAATTTAGGAGTCAGCTATGAAAATGAAGTCAGAGTGACCCTCAGTTCAGTTCAGTCACTCATTCGTGTCTGACTCTTGGCGACCCCACGGACTGCAGCACGCCAGGCTTCCCTGTCCGTCACCAACTCCCAGAGCTTACTCAAACTCACGTCCATCGAGTCGGTGATACCATCCAGCCATCTCATCTTCTGTCATCCCCTTCTCCTCCTGCCTTCAATATTTCCCGGCATCAGGGTCTTTTGCAGTGAATCAATTCTTCACATCAGTTGGCCAAAGTGTTGGAGATTCAGCTTCAGCATCAGTCCTTCCAATGAATATTCAGGACAGATTTCCTTGAGGGTTGACTCGTTTGATCTCTTGGCAGTCCAAGGGACTCTCAAGAGTCTTCTCCAGCACCAGTTCAAAACCATCAATTCTTCAGTGCTCAGCTTTCTTTATGGTCCAGCTCCCACATCCATACATGACTATTGGAAAAACCATAGCTGTGATTATAAACCACTACTTTGTCAGCAAAGTAATGTCTGTTTTTTAATATGCTAGGTTTGTCTAGGTTTGTCATAGCTTTTCTTCCAAGTGGCAAGCATCTTCTAATTTCATGGCTGCAGTCACCATCTGCAGTGATTCTGGAGCCCAAGAAAATAAAGTTTGTCACTGCTTCTATTGTTTTCCCATCTATCTGCCAAGAAATGATGAGACCAAATGCCACAATCTTAGTTTTTTGAGTGTTGAGTTTTAAGCCAACTTTTTCACTCTCCTCTTTCACTTTCATCAAGAGGCTCTTCAGTTCCACTTTGCATTTTGCCATTAAGTGTGGCGTCACCTGCATATCTGAGGTTATTGATATTTCTCCCAGCAATTTTGATTCCAGCTTGATCTTCATCCAGCCCAGCATTTCACATGATGTACTCTGCACTTAAGTTCAATAAGCAAGGTGACAATTTACAGCCTTGACATACTCCTTTCCCGATTTGGAACCAGTCCACTGTTCCATGTCCGGTTCTAACTGTTGCTTCTTGACCTGCATACAGATTTATCAGGAGGCAGGTAAGGTGGTCTGATATTCCCATCTCTTTAAGAGTTTTCCACAGTTTGTTGTGAGCCACACAGTCAAAGTCTTTAGTCTAGTCATTGAAGTAGAGTGAACCTGCTTGTGTTCCACTTGATGCAAACATATTCGGAGATCAGAGAGCTTCTTTCCAATGAAATGAATTAATGTGACACCTTGCTTATGTAGAACTTCACTTTAAATTTATTAAAAATAAACAAAGATGTTTATTTTGGCCTGAGGATTATGTGTGGATCTTAATTACAAAATATACTCTCTGTCCCAGTCCACTGATCAGAAAATGGCCACCCTCCTCCACAGAATTAATAGTAATCATTTAATTCTCACTTCAGCTCTCTAAGATAGGTATTATTCTTCACATTTTCCATCCAGGAGGGGAGATGATGTAGTAGAAGTCAGAGCTTAGACTCTGAAGCGAGACTGGCTGGGTTTGAATTTCACCTGCACCACTCACTAGCTGTGGAACCTTAAGCAACTTACAGAGTTTTGCTTTGCCTCAGTTTCTTCATCTCCAGAGTAAGATAGTAATAAGACTTCCATGTAGGATACAATGAGTTAATTCATGGAAAGCACCTAAATTGTTTTTGCCAAATATACAATCAATCAATATACAATATACAATCAAATATACAATACAAAAAATATGGAAGATATTCTGGAGTTAGGTGGGCTTTTTCTTCTGGCCGGTTAATAGGACATATGAGAAGGGAGAATATGGATCACTGAAGCCAATTCAAAGAAAAAACATAGGTCATGGGAGCCACCTGACCTTATCCATAGTTCCTGAGATGAGTTTTGTCACTCTGACTGGGGGGAGGGTCTGGTGTACAGAAGAAGGGTTGGAAAATGCAGTCCAGGGGGAGTTAGAGCCTAGGATGTGTTCCAAATGTGTCTGCCTCAATCAGAAGCTCCTGGAATCCAGGAGATCAGAAAAGGCCCTTTCTGACACAGGCTCCAGGAAGGCTTTAGAGCCCCAAGGAATACGGTAAGTTCCCAAGTGCGAATCTTCAAGTTGTGAGCTTTCAAAGATGCAAACATGCATTCCATCAGTGTCAAGCATAAGTGAAATTGCAGCTTTCCCTCCATCTCCTATGGCTGACAATCTTCCAGCCATACCATCTCCCACTTCCTTTCCCTGCTCCAGTCAGTAACTCTTCTTGCCTGTTCATTCGATGCCAGCCCCTGTTATACTGTACTAGCACACTTTTCAAGGTACTGTACTCTAAGATTAAAAATGTTTTCATTATTTTCTGTTTGTTTATGTATTAGTCATGTGAAAAGTATTATAAATCTATTACAATACAGTACTATATAGCCGATTGTGTTAATTGTGTATCTAGGTTAACTTTGTTGAACTTAACAAATAAATTGGACTTCTGAAAGCACTCTCAGAACGGAACTCATTCATATGTAGGGGCTTAATGTATATACAAACTACTACACTCACTGAATCACAATAAATTCATTTTAAATATGCTGCTATCCTGTTAATTTAGAAGTGGCAATGTGCAAAGCAACTGATTGTTCATGATGGCTTTTCTTTGGGAGACCTGAAGTGTAGTTTCCGGCTTACCCAGTAGGGGTGGTAAACCCTTAAGTTACGTGGAACCAGCTTATTGCCTTACTTTATAATTTTGAATGACTAGACTTAGTGTTTTATTGTCATCACAGAATTTAAATGGTTTCACACATAACATTATTCAAAGCTCTTAGTCCATATCAAGTTAATGTTTCTGCTTTCCTTTTCAATGAGACTCTCAAGTATTTCCTATAGCAGCAGCTTCAGCATTTTTACCTTTCTGTCAGCAGCTTTGTCTAGATATTCATGTGGACGTGGTCTTCTTCACAATGGAGTGCAGGACAAAAGAAAAAGAATTTTCTCTGTGGTTCTGATTTACTATAATGAGCGATAAGTGGGCTTAGGGCAATCACTCTCATAGAGAGCAAAAGGGAAATTTAGTTGAACATAATGTGAATTGGCTGGAGTAAGCCTCAGTTGCATGCCCCTTACTTGGGTTTGGATCTCAGTTTTTGACTACTAAAACGTGTTCACAATGCACACTGGAAGATGTAGCCCCATCTGGCAACACTGGAAATAAGCAAGGAGTCATAGGACCCCTTAATACAGAGAAATTCACTATCACTGAGTTGATGAACTCAAGGTGATCCAGTATTCTTTCATTCATCATTATAACAGTATTTATTGAGAGAGCACAATGACAGCCACTGTGCCATGCACAGCCACACATACATCGACCCCTGGGGAAATGACTGCGTAGTAGAAATACAGATGATGAAACAAGGAATTCCCAAACACATGATATGGTGATATACATCAGAGGGGCTCCTAAACGAGGCTTGGGGGTTTGCAAAGAAAACTGGATGTCTAGGAGAGGAGTGAAAGGAAGTATTAATCCTCAGACTTTTATATCTTTCCCTCAACCCTACTATAATGTACAGGAGAGTCCTGTTTTCTGAGTAAGATGTAAATCCAACCACTTCCTACTAACACCTTTGCTTTTGTCACTCTGATTCAAGACACCATCATCTCTCAGGTGGACTACTACAATAGCCTCCTAACTGGCATCTCCATCTTCAGTTTTACATCCTGTGGCAAATGTCATAGATTAGCTCACCTGACTCCATCCCAGTCCCAATTACACCAGGTAAGGCTTGATAGAGGTTGGAAACCAAGTCTACCTTTCATGAACTCCTGCCTGGATGGCCTGGATTCCACGAATAGAAGCTTCTTCCAAGTAGATAAGAAACACCCATGAGACTTGGAAGAAGTCAGGTATAGTCCATGCTTCTTCTGTGGTTTCTGTTCTCTGTTAGTGAGTGTGGCCTCATAAAATTTCTCTTCTTTTGCATCAGTGACAATAGAGGTCCCAGAGTACAGTTCCTAGCTTTGCGGGTATCAAAAGGCAAGGCATGAGACATCTACTTTGACTGTATAGATGGAGAAGGAGTCAGTGTGGTCTCGCAGCCAAAATCTGTGATGGTCTCAGCAGAAACAGAGTTAGTCCAGTGGCTTCCTCGCTTCCCACCCTCCTGATTATGCTAGTTATGTGGTATTATTCAGGAAAATAGTTATTTAAATTGTAAATACCTGAGTTAAATAAAAATGACCACCTTCCAAAAGTCTCTCATTCTTTTTCTTCATACCCCCAGTTGTTTTGTATACTCTTATCATCTATTTATGCATGCCGGTTTTTAATTTGTAAATTCTCCAGGCAAGAATACTGGAGTGAGGTTGCCATTCCCTTCTCCAGTGGTTCTTCCTGACCCAGGAATCAAACCCAGATCTCCTGCATTGCAGGCAGATTCTTTACCATCTGAGCCACTAAGGAAGCCCCAAGAATGCTGGCGTGGGTAGCCATTCCCTTCTCCAGAGGACAGCCTGACACAGAGATTGAACCTGGGTCTCCCGCACTGCAAGCAGATTCTTTACCATCTAAGCCACCAGGGAGGCCCTTATAAATGGCCTCATATAGTATATATTGTTGGGACTTCCCTGGCTGTTGATGGTTAAGATCCTGCCTGGCAATTCAGGAAAAGCAGGTTTGGTCACTGGTCAGGGAACTAAGGGGCTTTCCCGACAGCTAGTGGGTAAAAAGAATCCTCCTTCAATGCAGGAGACACAGGAGATGGAGCTTCGATTCCTGGGTCAGGAAGATCTCCTGGAGGAGGGCATGGCAACCCACTCCAGTATTATTGCCTGGAGAATCCCAATATTGGGGGATTTAGGAGCCTGGCAGACTATAGTCCAATGGGTCTCAAAGAGTCAGACACAACTTAGTGACTAATCATACATGCACACAAGGAATCAAGGTCCCACATGCTTCTGAGCAGCTAAGCCCACCTCTCACAACTAGAGAGCTGCAACTACTGAGCCCATGTGCCACAACATGCACTGAAACAAAGATCCCACATGCCACAATGAAGACCCGATGCAGTCAAATTAATATTAAAAAAAAAACCAAATGAAACTTACGACTTAAAAAAGATAATGACAGTAATTATACCCTAAGTAGGCAAGAATGTGGAGCAAGTAGAATTCTCATTTTCTGCTTTTGGGAATATAAACTGGTACAACCATTTTGAAAGATAATTGAGATTACCTAGTAAATTGAGGGGCTTCCCTGCTGGCTCAGCAATAAAGAATCCACCTGCCAATGCAGGAGATGCAAGTTTGATCCGTGGGTCAGGAAGATCCCCTGTAGAAGGAAATGGCAACCCACTCCAGTATTCTTGCCTGGGAAATTCCATGATAAGGGGAGCCTTACAGGCTCCAGTATATGGGGTCACAAAAGAGTTGGACACGACTTAAAGACTAAACAACAGCAGGTACAGTTGAACTGTTCCCAAGCCCAAGCTTGCTCTGCTCCCTGCACGATGGGCCAATGAATCAGAGATAAGGTGTTGAGGCAAGGAATACGATTTTATCTGGAAAGCCATCTGACCTATCAGATGGCAGACTAATGTCTCAAAATAACCATCTTATCAGGGTCTGGATACAAGGTTCCTTTATAGCTCAGGTGGGAGGAGGTGAGGAAACAAAGTGAAAAGCCCATAAATGTTGTAAATATCCCTTAGAATGGCAGGCCTCAGGAAAGAGATGTTTAACTTCTTCCTTTCAGTCATCCACATGAGGATAGGGTCTTGAACACAAGCAGTTTAGTTTAACAGTTAGGCAGAGGGGCAGGATTCTCTGAGGCAGCCATTATGTATGACTATAATAACAAAAGCAATGAAAAGCAAGTCAAAGTAACAGTTACAACATGGGGTCAGAATTGGCTTTTCCCTGCAACAGAACTTGGGCACACAATACCATCCAGGACTTTCATGTCTATGAATGTACTGGAGATCAGGGCTTCTCAACTGTTGACATTTTGGAACAGATAATTCTGTGTTGTGGACTGTCCTGTCCATTGTAGGATGCTTAGCAGTGTCTCTGGCCTCTACCCACTAGATGCCAGGAGCACACCCTCAGTTATGACAACCAAAAATGTTTCCAGACGTTATCAAATGTTCCTTGGTTGGGGGGCATGGTGTATAAAATTGCCCTCAACCGAGAATCTAGAGAAACTCTCATGGATGGGCATCAGGGGATATGAATGAGAAAGTTCACCGCACAATAATTTGCAAAAAGATGAAAACGAAAAGAACCCATATGTCCACAAAACAGGAAATAGACACATTATGGGGTTTTCATATGATGGATAACATTACAGCAATGGAAACTGATTTATAAGTTGTACACATCAGTATACATAAATCTCACAAACACAGGGTGATGGGGGAGAGGAGAAAGACAAGTAATACATCTAGTATAATTATATTTGCATACAGTCCAAAATGGACAAGAAATAATGTAATTTGAAGGAACATTTCCATGCAGTGAATGTATAAATAAGTGAATTATTAATAAAGTTCAAGATAGTTGTTACCTCTGGGAAGGAATGAGAAGGTGAATCAGGGAAGGCACAGGTAAGATTCAAAAGCATTGGTTATGTTCTAATTTTCAAGCTTGGTGATGGGTATACAGGTGTTTATATTATTATGATATACCTTACATGTATGCTGTATTGTCTTCTGTATATACTAAATAGTTCATAATTTATAAGGAACTGATGGGGACTAAAATATGGTGGGAAATGGAAATAAAAGCACTAGAATAAATAACAAATTGAATGAGAGGGAGAGAAAAAGAGCCAACCTTTAAGTGCCTCTCAGAATAGTTTTAAACTGATTTTCTTCATGGATTTGGTGATGAAATCAATTCCTCATCTATGCCCACATAAACCATTGCTTAGACTTCTAAGAAATGTAAATTTCATGCCTCAAAACCTATGCTATAATATTATGTGATTCATATCACAGAGGACTTAATAATACCACATTTCACAAAACATCATTTTCTAAGAGTCCTGCCATGTTAGGGTTATAAATGTGTACTCATTTGTATTCCTTGGAGCTATAAGCATCTGAAAATAGGGGGCTTAGAGTACAATGATTCTTCATCAGTAACTTTAGTATCATTAAAATATCCCTAAGTGGTAACAGAAAATCATTTCCATCTCTGGCACCCACCATACTCCTTTCTTTTTCTCCCAATGGTAATCTCCCAGGTAGTGGAATAAAGGAGAGTTTTGGATCACATCCTTTCAGAAGATGAGCCATAACCAAGGAAAATATCAAAGCACCCTAACCTTTCCTGGGTGAGACAGATAGATACAAGACAGGTCTTATCCTAAAGAAGCCCAAAATTTTCAAGGTTGAAGGACTCAGTGAGAATATATTCAATACATGTGAAAATAGGAAACCCACAAACACCCAGAGTAACAGAAAATGCAAGGTTTGTCCCTGACCTGATTTAGGGACCATCTCTCAGAGACCCAGAGAAGCCCAATATGTTAGAGCTTCCAACCTTCAGTGAAGCAAGGCTGAGCTTCCTCCCTCACCATGAGAGGCATCACGTACATCTATGTGGATAATGTGGACCACTTGTCCTGTTGCCTGTATACAAAGCTACCACCTCTTAGCTTCCTCTCAGTTCTGAGAGTATAGCACTGACAGTGCCACTCAACCCTTAGAAGCACAGACTCGGGGAAGAGGAACACACATGCCTCTTGCGGCTGGGGACATGGGGCCACTTAGGGAGTAAATTCAGGGTCCTAGGTACCTGGACCATAACGAGAGGCAGGGACATGAACTTGGAGTATGCACCAAAAAAGGCTTATCTCAAAAAGAGGTGTTTTTTTGTTTAAAGTGAACCTCCAAAAATTCTTAAGCCTGCATAAGGGCCTTTCATGTTAACTACGGTTATACATGGGTGGCTCAGTGTTAAACAATTGCCTGCAATGCAGGAGACCTGTGAGGCGCGGGTTCAATCCCTGGGTCGGGAAGATCCCCTGGAAGAGGAAATGCTAACCCATTCCAGTGAGACACTCCTACGGACAGAGGAGCCTGGAGGCCTACAGTCCACAGGGTTGCAAAGAGTTGGACACGATTGAATTACATTACCTTAACTATATTAACCCAGAAATACACACACACGTGCACACACACACACGCTCCTAGCATGGCATGAACCAAACAGAACCAATCTGAAGCCTTTCAAGTGACACTACATGGATAAATTTCTACTTGGACTGTTATTTCATTAAACAACAATGAAAAAAGGTCTTGTGCCTTTTTTCTTTGTTCTAGCCATAAGGAATACTCTGTGTTACTATGTGATAATACATTCTTAAAGCACAAGGCAGAGTCATGGAAAAGGGTTGTGGATACCTTATACTAACTTCACTTTAACAAACCTCTATCAAGCACCTATGAAGAAGAAACCACAATGCTTTAGAAGAGACAAATAGAAGCTTTTACGTTCTCAACTATTCAGAAGCTCAAACTTTAGGGAGTCGGGGAGAAACATTAATAAATAATGTTAATATACTCAAGGATATGAGATGAACTAGCACAGAAAGTAGGAAAAGGTTTTGCTGCTAACTAGCGAGCATTCAAGTGGCCTTAACTAAATATGGAAATAAGGCCTTCTACCCTCAAACCCCTGGTACTCTCCTTCTCTGATCCTCTACTCTGCTCAAATACCACTTTACATTTTTCCTTCAATAAGTTCCAGATATTAGGCCCATTTCTCCTTGCAATTTTCTTTAGATGAGGAGATATTTCAGACCTAGACAAAGGTACAGAGATTACTGCACCCATGCAACCATCGCTCATCATAAAAACAAAAGATTACAAATAAAATTTAAACCCATTATACCTCTCCCCAGTTGAATTCTCCCTCTATTGAATAAGATTTAACCACTGTCCTAAATAGTTTATTGTTTTCACACACACCTGTCTGCATGCTACATATGTATGCATCACTCCTATGTATACCTTTTACTACAAATATATGAACCTATAATCAATATAAGAACTGTTGCATGTTTTTAAACTTCATATATGTATGGTATCATAAAGCCTTTATCCTTTCAGAAGTAGGTTTTATCTATTTGTCACTTCCACCCCTGAATCTTTGCCCCTTGTTATAAGCTGTATTTTGTCCCCCTGAAAAGATATGTTGAAGTTTTACCCCTTGAACCTGTAAATGTGACTTTATTTGGAACTAGGATATTTGCAGGTATAAGAGTTAAGATGAGGTCATACTGGATTAGGGTGGGTCCTTAATTCAGTATGACTGGTATCCTTATGAGAAGAGAAAGGACACAGAAACAGACAGGGGAAATCACTATGTGAAGATGGAGATTGGAATCATGTATTTACAAGGCAAGCGGTGAAAACGATTGACAGCAACCACCAGAAACTAGGAGAGAGGCATGAAACAGATTCTCCTTCAGAGCCTCTGGAAGGGACCACCCTTTCCTATATATTGCCCTCAGATTTCTGGCTTCCAGAACTGTGAGAGAATTTATTTGTGTTGTTTTAAGCCATCTGGTTTGTGGTAATTTGTTATGGCAACCTTAGGATACTAACACACCCCTCCCAGAGTGCTGTCTGTCTCAACCCCCTGAGAGTTCTAGTGTCTTCCTAAGTCCAGATCTTACCACCCTGTTTTGTTTACCTGCAATACCAAGTCAGTGAATTAAGGATGATCCCACAGTAGATGTAGTAAACCTTTCCCCCACTGCTCGAAAGCAGTGGTTCTGAAACTTCAGTGTGCTTTAGTAGCAACTGGAGGACTGTAAAACCCTGATGGCTAGCAGCCTACTTTCAGAATTTCCAACTCAGTAGGTCTGGAGCAGGGTCTGAGAATGTGCATTGCAAACAAGTTCCCGGTGATGCTGATGCTGCTGGTCCAGACAAGCTAGGTCATCCATCAGTTTCTTTCAATAAAATATAGTAGAGGCTAGGGCACCATCACACAAATTATTTACAACCTTATATTTTAATTTATTTGGGGTTGCAATAAAAGGATTTAAAACAGGCTTGACAAATAGCTGAAAGAAATCCCTTTCAGTGACAGTAAGGTGGGCCAAAATAAATAGAACAATGATAGATTTGAGTCAGTGTTATTCATGTGAAAAAAAACACACAACACTACAGCTTATTAATTTCAAACAAACTTTTATTTCCAGTGTGAACAATAATACGAAATTATCTGTAAAACGTAAGAGTAAAGTCAGATGTCAGAAGTTCGTATCATTTTGGGGCATTGAAACTTTGAAACAAAATTAGTATTTCAGGCTAATGAAAACAAGAATATCCATGAAGAACAAATGCATCTTTTCTTTTGCTGTCTGCTTCTTTCTAGACCTTCCCACTGTAGGATGAAATAAGAGCCAGTTAACAATTGTACCTCAATAACATGCACCAGTGACTTTCTAAATATGAATCAATACTATGTACATCTATTTTCTCAACAAGGAGAAAACAAAATGTTTTCTTCTTGTAACCCAGACCGTTGGTGATCAGGGTGCACGTCATTTCATCATGCGAACCTTATTTCCCTCTTGCCCACCACTATAAGTGCTTGCTTCTTCCTTGAAAGGCCACACCGTGATTTAAATAAGTCATTCCACCTTACAAACTGGTGTTCCCTTACACAAATCATAAATCCCTTATATTTCCAGACTTTCAGTTCCCACCTGTGTAAAATGAGAATGAGGCTTTATCAAACATCCACATGCATGAAAACTAAGAAAGGTGAGAGACAGAGACTAAAAGATGAATGAATAGAGGAAATAGAAACAAATATTTAATTACCAACTCAGTGATAACCAATAATCTTACTAAGACTAATTTTCTTTTCTTTTGAATAAAAAATCTAAATTGACCTAATATTTGTGAATTAATCCTGAAATGCAGTTCTCTTGAAACCCTTAATGTCTTACTACTTTGTAAGGAACCACTTTCTCAAAGTCATTGTCAGTACAAGAGACTACAATTCTGTGGCCAGGTGATGATGACACAGCTAATGCATGGCCTAGTCACTTTAGCTGCTGCTTCTGGTGACGATTCTCTAAAGAAGCACTGGTCTCCATTTCCAGGTCTGATAAATCTCCTATCTGTAGTAGACTTAAAGGTACAGGACAAAAGTCTTGTGGCTATAAATGAAATAGATTTCAGAACATACTGCCTCCTACATTATCTAGAATACATTATTAACAATAAACTGTTTTTCCAAAATTAAGTTTCAACAATTTTCTTATTTACCTTACAGAAGAAACATTTAAAAATATAAAGCTGTTAGTAACAGGTATGCGTCAGGAATGGTTATGTCATACTAAAGCCTATACAATAATACCTGTATTATCCAGAGCTGCTCTTTGCTGAGACCATATCCATTTAGAGTCCTTCAGGTTTTTCATTTCCATCCTCTTCCTCTTCATCAGCATTTTCATACTGATACTCACCCTCATCATTAGGGCAGAATGATGCAGACTTTGGCGTCAAAAGTTGGCAGGGAAAATATCCCAATTTAAAATCAGCAGCAGAGTCTAGGCCTGAGAGAAGAGAACTATGTTTAATAAAAGAAAAAACAAATAATAGCTGGGCATGTTTCTACCGTTTGATACATTTCTAGCCCCCACCCCCATGTCTGCTGCTTGACAATTTTCACAAACATTTTTCCCCTCTTTCCAGTAGATCTCACACAGATCTGATTGTTTCTGGCCCCTTTGGAGAAGGGATCCGAATCATTTGATACTGATACCATTTTGTATGTGTTTGTCGGAACCTCAATGGAAAAAATGTTCTTTTGATTTAAAGACAAATGGCTGATTCATGTCAATGTATGGCAAAAACCACTACAATATTGTAAAGTAACTAGCCTCCAACTAATAAAAATAAATGAAAAAAAAAATAAACAGCCCACATTCAAGTAAGGCTATAAAAAAAAAATTCTATGGGGACACTCACAGATTCCTCAATCGCTGAAAAGTGCCCCTGTGCTATGTCATCATTTTCTGAGATCCTCCTACCGAGAATATTCACATTTTTTAAAGCCGTTGACCAAAAGGGAGGGATGCCACTTGTTTGCCTCTAGGTCGGTTGACGGCAGCATGCTTTTTCTCGAGACCATGAAGGTCTATAGAATTGCCCTTCCACTTGTGCCAATTGTGCCCGGAGGTTTTTGAGAGCTTTGACCGTCTGCTTGACTGCCAGAGACCTGCCTTTGAGCTCAATGGCCCCACAAGGGCCTGAAGGCTTAGCCACCACTTGCCCGCCTCGGCCCCTCCGGGACCACAGGCCTCAAACTCCCAGTCTCAGAGGCAGCAGTCAGGACTCCCTCGCCCAGAACTCGGCCTCCACCGCCGGTTCCCCTGCCTTCTAGGATACAACCCCCTCCGCAGGATCCCGCAGCTCCCAGGGTGGAGCGCCCTCCACTGGGTACTCACCCTGCAAGACTTTGCCTCCCTCTCCCAGGTCTTCCTGCTCCTGAGGAGGCACGGGACCTTCTCCAGGGTCGGAGAGTGGCTGGGAGCAGCCCCTGACCATCAGGCACTCAGCGTGAGGCCGGAACAGGACATGTTTGTTGTTATGTAAATTGCGTAGAAAGGAGTCGACCTGACTCCAGAACAGGGGCCCAAAACTCTCCTCAGAGAACCCAAGGCCTGTAACCACTGCCGCACCCTCCTGCTCATTCTCGTTTGTGTCCTCCTCTTCCTCGACCTCTCCCGACAGGTGCTCCTCCTCCTCCACGTCCTCCAACTCGAAATCAGCCTCACCCTCTTCCTCGTCCTCCTCCATCTCCTCTACATCTTCCTCCATCTCCTCCTCCTCTAACAGCTCTCTATCACATTTCTCTTCCACTGTGGCCTGTGGCCAACCCTGCTCCCCGGGAAGGGCTCTGGAGACCTCCAAGGAGGCCAGAAGAGCCGTGGCCTCCTCGACTCCTTCCAGCCCCTCCCAAGCGGATGCCTGGACCCCAAGGAGACTGGGGTCGCGGCCCGCCCCGCCACCAGCTCTATCCTGGCCACCTGGGATCCAGTCGTGCTCCTCTGTGGCAGACATGGCAGGACAGACGCGCCAGACAGTGATGCGCCTGCAGTGACGTCTGCGGGGAAGATGGCGGCCGCCGGGCTGTGTCGCGCTGAGGAGACGCTGTTGGCTGTGGGACCGCAGGGTGGGGGTGGGGACGGCAGAGACGATGGCTGCACAGGGAACAGGAGTCTGCGAGTTGCTGGTGTAGGCCGCACAACAGGAACTTCAAGAGGGCGGCCCGCAGACCGGCCCACCAGGCCGAGGCTGAGATGGCTGGACAGGCGGGAAAGACCCTGATGGGCTGGCGGTGGTAGGTGGAGCTGGAAGGGTCAACCGGGGACCACTTCCTCCAACGCCAGCTCTAAGCTCATTTGCCAGGAGGCAAGGGTTGGCATGACCGCCGTCCAATGAGTGATCAAGGCTTTGAGACTGCAGGGAAGCCTTCCAGCCCCAGGTCATACTTTGAGCCCACAAGAGTCCCTTCCTTTACATTGCACCATTGCAAAAACAAAACCACAGTGTCCCTATAGGGCGGCACCCTGGGGTATGAGAAGCTGGGTGTGGTCCCCAGTTGCCACCTTGTGTCAGCTCAGGTCCTCAGAGATACACTTATTTTAAAAAGTTAATAAAGGCTTGAGAAAGAACATCAAAAGAAAGAGATGGAGAAATTGGAAAACATAAACTAAACTAAACAGGAACACCAAGTAGGAAGTAGGAAAAAAAATGAAACAAACTAGATAAAACTAAAAGATCATCATTATGGTCCAGTTGATTTTAAGCATGGCTGCTCATTAGCAACATATCTGTAGCTTTGGAGAATAAAAGCAATACCTTGGCATTTTTTCAAAAAATTCTAAAATAATTCTGATATGTGTCAGGATTTTAAAAGTGATTACAGGTTTTTCTATTAAATGGTAGCTTTGGTGATATAGAATTCTATTACTTTTCTGTTACCCGATCATGGTACAATGGTATTAAGTGAATAATAGTTACTCACTAGTATGTATAATATATATTTTAGAAAACTTATTAATGTTTGCCTAACTAAAAAATTTATGACAGGTTGATTCCACTTGTTTGACTTAGTATGAATAGAATGCTAGATTTCTAATTTTTAAAAAAGATGTGCAACAACCAACAAAGTTTTACTATATAACACTGAGAACTGTAGTTCCTTTGTCAATCTCTTGAAATACCTATAATGGAAAATAAACTGAAAAATAATATATGTGTATAGGTATAATTGAATCACCTTGCTGTGCACCTGAAACTTTGTAAGTCAACTATATGTCAATAATATATATATATATATATACACACACACACACACACACACACATATATATGTATGTATTAAGGAAAAAAAGATAAAGTGTATAGATCACATATGAGCAACTGTTTAAACCTCCTGTGAGAGACAGAAGGAGAATTTGGAGGTTTTAATGTTGCTAAAGCTACTTAGAAAAGAACATACAAGTTGACATGGATGCCTCGAGAATGGAGAATGGAGAGTGGAAGGAGTAAAAATAGGAGCTGAAAAGGGATTCATCAGGGCTCCCCAATTCACTTCAAGGCTCCAAGAAATGAAGAGAGACTTTTCATGACTGAGCTAATCACCTGCTCTACACTAAACAGTGACACCCCCTCCCAAATTCATATATTTAAATGTTTACCCACTCCATCCCCCAGATGATGGTATTTGGGAGTTATGGCCTTTAGTAGGAGACACAGTGAAGATAATCAACCCTTCCCTACATAGAACTTATGCATTATAGATTTCACCCCTTATATCGGCCTTGTTTTGTTTTACCTAACTCATACTCAATATTTTCAACGGGGATAGTCCATTGGGTCCCAAGCTGTCAAGCCCATTTCTAAGTGACAAAGACTCAATTTAACTTTATGAGCCATATGTCCAAGTGCCTATGCCCACTACGGGATATTTTAGGAGAATGGCTTCTATGATCGGGAGCACTGAAACACCACAATAATAAGATTCTTAAGGCAAATAAATCTATTGGCTATCTTCAGTATCTCCCTTAACACTATAGGGGCATCTTTTAAAAATTCAGTGGTATCTTCAAGTATTCCTCTATGTTGTTCCCTGGTATTATGTTCAAAAAGTTTTCCTAAAGGATGCATTTTAGCATTTGTTGAAAAGTGAAAGTCACTCCATCATGTCCAACTGTTTGTGACCCCATGGACTACACAGTCCATGGAATTCTCCGGGCTAGAATACTGGAGTAGGTAGTCATTCCCTTCTCCAATGGATCTTCCAAATCCAGGGATCAAACCCAGGTCTCCTGCACTGTGGGTGGATGCTTTACCAGCTGAGCCACAAAGGAAGCCCAGCATTTGTTGAAGTCAATTCCCAATATATTTGCAGAAGTCTTAAGCCAATAAGCACTTTTTATGTTTAAAAAATATTATTGGCTGATTCATATCAATGTATGACAAAACCCACTGAAATGTTGTGAAGTAATTAGCCTCCAACTAATAAAAAATAAATAAATAATAAATAAATAAATAATAAAAATAAATAAAAAATATTATTGCACTATTGTGGTGAATGTCACGGGCATTTAGTACATTCACAATGCTTTTCAGCCATTCTCTCTGTTGTCCCCAAATAAATCATCACTCCTAAAGGAAGTCCCATGCCAGTAATCAGTCCTTTACCATTTCCCCCTCACTGCAACCAGGCTCTGATAACTACTAACCTTCTGTTTACCTCTATGAACTTACCTTTTCTAGATAGCTGAGAGAAATAAAATCCTACAATATGTGACCTTTTGTGTCTGGCCTCTCTCGTTCCTTTTTGTGGCTAAATGTTATGCCGCAAAAAGTGACAGGATCACTTTTGTTCATGAATGTGAAACAAGTTGAGGACAAGTTGATGGATCCTTGGAATGTTTCCCATTTGGGTTCCCATTTCAGTTAGGGCTGCTATGAACATGGGCATAGAACTTTTTGTTACCTTTTGTTTGAACAAATAACTTCTAATTCTTTGGCTTACACAGTTAACAGTGGAATTGATGAGACAACCATAAGGCTTTTAACTCTTTCAGGAGCTTTCAGACTCTTTTCTACAGCTACTTGCTGTTGTCCAGTTGTTCTGCCGTTAAGTTGTGCCTGACTTTTTGCAATCCCATGGACTGCAGCACGCCAGGCTTCCCTTTCCTTCACCATCTCTCGGAGTTTGCTCAAACTCATGTCCATAGCGTTGGTGATGCCATCCAACCGTGTCATCCTCTGTTGTCCCCTTCTCCTCCTGCCTTCTATCTTTCCCAGCATCAGAGTCTATTCCAATGAGTTGGCTCTTTGCATCAGGTGGCCAAAGTATGGGAGCTTCAGTTTCAGCATCAGTCCTTCCAGTGAACATTCACGGTTGATTTCCTTTAGCATTGACTGGTTTGATTTCCTTGCAGTCCAAGGGACTCTCAAGAGTGTTCTCCAACACCGCAGTTCGAATGCATCAATTCTTTGGTGCTCAGCCTTCTTTATGGTCCAACTCTCACATCCATACATGACTACTGGAAAAACTTTGACTATATGAACTTTTGTCCTCAAAGTCTGGAAATAAACCCAGATATCCACCCTCAATTGAGAGAAGGAAATGGCAACCCACTCCAGTATTCTTGCCTGGAGAATCCCATGGAGGGAGGAGCCTGGTAGGCTACAGTCCATGGGGTCGCAAAGAGTCGGACACAACTGGGCAACTTCATTTCACTTCATCAAAGTAATGTCTCAGGTTTTTAGTTCACTGTCTAGGTTTGTCATAGCTTTTCTTCCAAGGAGCAAGCATTTTTTAATTTCATGGCTGCAATCACCATCTGCAGTGATTTTGGAGTCCAAGAAAATAAATCTGTCACTGTTTCCATTGTTTCCCCATCTATTTGCCATTAAGTCATGGGACCAAATGCCATGATCTTAGTTTTTTTGAATGTTGAGTTTTTAATCAGCTTTTTCACTCTCGTCTTTCACCTTCATCAAGAGGCTCTTTAACTCCCTTTTGCTTTATGCCATAAAGTTTGTGTCATCTGCATATCTGAGGTTATTGATATTTCTCTCGGCAGTCTTGATTCCAGCTTGTCCTTCATCCAGCACAGCATTTCCCATGATGTATTCTGCATATAAGTTAAATAAGCAGGGTGACAATATACAGACTTGATGTACTCCTTTCCCAATTTGGAACCAGTCTGTTGGTTCATGTCCAGTTCTAACTGATGCTTCCTGACCTACATATAGGTTTTTCAGGAGGCAAGTAAGATGGTCTGGTATTCCTGTCTCCTTAAAAATTTTCCATAGTTTCTTGTGATCCACACGAGGAAAGGCTTAACATAGTCAGTGGAGCATAAGTAGATGTTTTTCTGGAATTTGTTCTATGATCCAATGGATGTTGGCAGTTTAATCTCTGATTCCTCTGCCTTTTCTAAATCCAGCTTGTAAATCTGAAAGTTCTCAGTTCACATACTGTTGAAACCTAGCTTGAAGGATTTTGACCATTACCTTGCCAGCATGTGAAATGAGTGCAATTGTGTGGTAGTTTGAACATTCTTTGGCATTTCCCAACAGTAATGTACAGGGATCCCAATGCCTCTACATCCTCATAAATACGTTTTATTTTTCACTTAAAAAATTCTACTTACTCATCTTTTTTAATGTACTGTGACATCATGTGGTGGCTTTTCCTTGTATTTCCCTAATGACTAATGATGTTAAGCTTATTTTCATGTACTTATGCCACATTTGTATATCTTGTTTGGAAAAATTTGTATTCACATTCTATGCTCATTTCTCATTCAGATTTCTTGGCTACTTGTAGAGTTGTAAATGTTTTTCATGTGTTCTGGATACTAGACCTTTATTAGATATATGCATGCCACAAGATTCTTATCCTATTTTCTAGGTTGTGCTTTCACTGTCTTGTTAATGTTCTTTGATACAGAAATATTTTTGATTTTTATGAAATTCAATGCATCTGTTTCTTCTTTTGATACTGATGCTTTTATCATCATATTTACAAATCCATTGCCAGATGAAGATTATGAAGATTTACCCCTTCTGAGGACTGAATTATGGATCCCCCATATTCCCACATGTTTAATGCCTAAGCCCCATTATCTCAAAATGTGGTCGTTTTTGTTGACAGGACCTTAAGGTCAGCAGAGGTCATATGGTTAGACCCTAATGAGCCTGACTGGTATCCTAGACAAAAGTATACTTGGTGACAGGAAGACAAACCAGAGATGGGTATACACTAGAGAAACGATCATGTATGGATGCAGGGAGAAGCTCGCCCGCCATCTGCAAGCCAGGAGAGCCCTCACAAGAAACCAAACCTGCTCACACCTTGTTCTTGGACGTCTAGTTTCCAAAGCTGTCAGCAAATAAATTTGTGCTGTTTAAGCCATCGGTCTGTGGTATTTTGTGATAGCAAGCCCAGCAATCTAATATACCCTTGTATTTGTTCTAAGAGTTTTATGGTTTTAGCTCTTACAGGTAATTCTTTATCCATTTAATGTCTGTATTTGGCATAATGTAAGAGTCCAACTTTATTCCATTGCATATGCATATCCTGCTGTCCTCATACCATTTCGGGGAAAAGATTCCCACTTCTCACCACTTAATGATCTGATATCCCAGTGGAAAATCAATTGAGGGTCGATATCTGGGTTCTAGTCCATTGATCTGTATGCCTTTCATTATGTCAGTACCACACAGTCTTGATTACTGTTGCCGTGGTACATTCTGACACAGGGTAGTGGAGTCTTCCAATTTTCTTTTTCAAGATTGTTTTAGCTATTCCTGGTCTCTTGTAATTGCACATGAGTTCTAGGACCAGCTTTTTTTTTCTGCAAAGAAGGTCACTGCCATTTTGAAAGGGAATGCTTTTCATCTGTAGACCTCTTTATATAAGATTCCCATCTGTATATTAAGACCTCAAATTTTCAATGCTGCCTTAATGCCTTTGAGACTCATATTACCCCACTGGCCCAACTGTGCTTTCTCCTGCTCTCACCTGCAATGTCCCCTTCCTTGTGGGAAGACTACCCTACTCAGCTGATTCTCTCTTGTCAACTAGACTAACTGCACCCCACCCATTCCTCCAGCTACCAAGTTTTACTTCCCTGCCAGCCAGTGCAATATTCCAATAGGACAATCATCTCCTCATGTGGGAACGTAGGTGTGACCCATCCTCTTGTTACTACAACATTTATTTCCCATGGTCCCCACAGGTTAACTCTCTTCTTAAGTCCCACACCCCCATTGCCCTGCTTGGCATTCCCTGTTGCCACCCCACCCCCCGGCCAGCTGTTAGTCCATGAGACTCACAAACAGCTGGCTGTCCATCTGTCCAGTGTTGCATGCTTGGCTATCTCACACTACTTAGGGTAGGGGATCCCTCCTTCATTAGTGGGGTGAATGGGAGATAAACAAAACTTTAGTTGTCACAACAGGATGGCCCAACCATGACCCTGGACAGCTTTAACTCGCTTCTCCTTTGCTAACTAAATGTTTTTTTAGTTTAAGGTGAAGGCAACCTGGGCTGAAACTGCCAAAGGTGCCTGGATTGTGCTTTGGCGGGTGGCTATTCTGTTGTCTCTCTCAACCTCGGCCATCTGTTCCCACCCTAACTTATTGTTCTAGCACCTGAGGAGGGAACTTTGGTTAATTGTCTGTATCCTGGCCTGAGGTGCACTGGGTTGCCCCTGGTGCCTGGCCCCTCCCAGCATTCACTCTGAGGCTGGGAATCATCAATTAATCCATAGAGTGGAAGCCAAGGGAGTGTTTAGCCAATAGTGACAGGGAGTGCTGATGACATAGTTTCTTAACTACTCCACAGTTGATTCCCACTTTCTGGGGGGCAGCCTAGAGCCTTTGGGGATAAGAATTCCAGTGTAGTGTGTGTAGGCTGGTCACTGCAGATGGATCATGGAATGCAGTAGCAGGTAGATCATGGGGCAATCATCCAGAAAGGAGCCCACGGGGCAGGTTCAGGTCGACTTTCTAAAGAGTTGTGGAAAAGCATAGTTCCAGGCCACCCACAATGGAAGAATTATGAATAATGCTTCCTGGTTGCTTCTCACATGTATCCGTTTCAAGCAAGGGTAGCAAACTTTCCTTCTCCTTTGCTGTAGCCCCAAGAAAATGATCCCACATGCCACAAATAAAAAGACATCCCACATGCCTCAACAAAGATCCTGCATAGCACTATTAAAAAGATCATGCATGCCACCACTAAAGATACCACATGCTACAACAAAGATTCCACATGCCACAAGAAAAATCACACATACCACGGCTAAAAGATCCTGCATGCTGCAACTAAAAGATCCCATGTTGCAACAAAGATCCCACATATCACAACAAAAAAAGATCCCACATGACAAAACAAAGAGCCTGACTGCCACAATTAAAACTACCCCACATGCTGCAACAACAATCCCACATGGTACAACTAAAGATCCCATATGCCACAAGAAAATCCCATATGCTGCAACAAAGATCCCACATTCAGCAACTAAAAATATCTCACATGCTCCAACTAAAAGATGCTGAATGCCACACTAAAAGATAGACTTGGATTATTATGGTTTGCCTTGGAAATGAACAGACATCATTCTGTCATTTTTGAGATTGCACCCAAGAACTATATTTTGGACTCTTTCATTGACTATGAGGGCTACTCCATTTCTTCTAGGGGGTTCTTTCCCACAGTAGTAGATATAACGGTCATCTGAATTGAATTCTCCTATTTCAGTCCATTTTAGTTCACTGATTCCTAAAATGTCAATGTTCACACTTGCCATCTCCTGTTTGACCACTTCCAATTTACCTTGATTCATGGACCTAACATTCCAGATTCCTATGCAATACTGTTCTTTACAGCATCAAACTTACTTCCATCACCAGTCACATCCACAACTGGGCATTGTTTTCACTTTGGCTCTGTCTCTTCATTCTTTCTGGAGTTATTTTTGCACTCTTTCAGTAGCATATTTGGCACCTACCAACCTGGGGAGTTCATCTTTCAGCATCTTATCTTTTTGCCTTTTCATACTGTTCATGGGATTCTCAAGGCAAGAATACTGAAGTGGTTTGCCATTCCCTTTTCCAGTGGACCACGTTTTGTCAGAATTCTCCACCATGACCCATCCATCTTGGATGACCCTACATTGCATGGCTTCTAGTTTCATTGAGTTTGACAAGGCTGTGGTCCATGTGATCAGTTTGATTAGTTTTCTAATCAAAAACTAATTGTGATTTTGATTTTCAAATCACAATTTTGATTGTGATTTTCATTCTGTCTGCCCTCTGTTGGATAAGGATAAGAGGCTTATGGAAGGTTCCTGATGGGAGAGACTGACTGTTGGTGAAACTGGGTCTTGTTCTGATGTGCAGGGCCATTCTCAGTAAATCTTTAATACAATTTTCTGTTAATGGGCAGGGCTGTGTTCCCTCCCTGTTGTTTGACCTAAGACCAAACTATGGTGGGGGTAATGAAAATTATGGTGACCTCCTTCAAAAGGTCTTGTGCACGCACTGTTGTATTCAGTGCCCCTGACCCTGCAGCAGGCCACTGTTGACCCACGCCTCTGCCAGAGACTCCTGGACACTCACAGGCAAGTCTGGGTCAGTCTCTTGTGGGTCACTGCTCCTTTCTCCTGGGTCCTGGTACACCCAAGTTGTGTGTGTGTGTGTGTGTGTGTGTGTGTGTGTGTGTGTGTGTGTGTGTGTGTGTGCCCTCCAAGAGTCTGTTTCCCCAGTTCTGTGTAAGTTCTGTAATCAAATCCCACTGGCCTCCAAAGTCAAATTCCCTGGGGGTTCTCAGTCCCTTTGCCAGATCCCAGGTTGTGGGTCCTCATCATCATCATCAGTTCAGGCTCTGTTGTGTCTGACTCTTTGTGACACCATGGAATATAGCCCACTAGGGTCCTCTGCCTATGGAATTTTCCAGGTAAGAATACTGGAGTGGGTTGCCATTTCCTTCTCCAGGGAATCTTACTGACCTAGGGATAGAACCTGGGTCTCTTGCACTGGCAGGCAAATTCTTTACTGTCTGAGCTACAACTTTCTTAGCAGTGCGAGAATTTATTTGGTATAATAGTTCTGCAGTTGTGGGTCGTCTGCTCAGCAGCTCTAAGGTGGGGTTAACAGCAACCTCCTCCAAGAGGGCTTATGCCACATGCTGTGTGACCCAGGTCTGCTGCACCCAGAGCCCCTGCCCCTGTGGCAGGCCACTGCTGAACTGTGCCTCTGCAGGAGATACTCAAACACTCAAAGGCAGGTCTGACTTAGTCTCTGTGGGGTCTCTGGGTCCTGGTGCACACAAAGTTTTGTTTTTACAAAAGCTGGAGCATTTACAGTTTACTACAATTTGAGGTGATGTGAATAGAAGCATATGGTGTTACAGTCAAACAAGATTGCATGTTATCCACCTTGCATTGGGAACCTGAGTCAGATAAACTGGTTACAGGCTCAGTCTACCAGTGCCCACATACTTACATAGATTAGCATCTGGATATTGATGGTGAGGGGAATAAGCTCATTTTAATAAATGAAATTTATGGGGGAGCTTGTCAAGGGAGAGATTTATGCTATGGGCTCTAAAATCAGGTTGGCAGAAGAAAGTCCAGAATGTGGTTAAATCTGCCATCTTATGTTATTACTGTGACTAAGGACAGATGCAGTCTTGTTTTAGTAAGTGATTATATGTGCCTTTTTTTTTCAGACTGGTGTGATTACTGCCTGAGTTTCCTGCCAACTACCAGTAACAAATAGGCAGGAGGGCCAAGTTATTTAAAAAGTACAAATCAACTATATTATATATTTGGCCCATTTATGTCCCTGTATATCACAATGTTCCTTTATTTCAGTGTGGGACTATCTGTTCCATTGCTTCCATGCTGGGGGAATTTTTCTTTGGCAGATGCTTCTGTAACTTTAATAGCCTCAGAGGTGGCTACTTGGGAGGTAATCATGTGACTATACCAAAATATTTCCTCCAAGGTTAGCTTTGCTACTGGGCTTATCATTATTATTCTGTAGACATGATGGTTATGATTTAATATCCCCCAGAAGAGTAACATCGGGCTTCAATTTCCCTGAAGTTCTTTCCAAACCCTTGTTAAAGATGCTTGGTAAGCCTGATGAATTTTGTAATAGTTGTAAACAAGTAGCTGTCAATTTGGATGGAAAAACTCCCATAGAGAGAGTGGTTAGATTTCTCAATGGGATCAAATATGTTTTCATGAGAATTTTTTTTTTGCTGACATACTCAAAAGCTATGATTGTTTCCCGTGGGCAGTAAGTGTTGCAGTTGTTGAAGAGACCACTCCCATTGAGTGTGATGTAACCTTGAAGTTGGTATTGGAAGACACATTAGGAAAGAATTCCCAAACTAGATGTATTTCCTGAGTCTTCAGTCATGACTCCTCCGTGGTATTTTGTTGTATATATTCCTTTCCCTGTATGTATACTGTGTGTGTATGTCTATAAAATATAAAATCCTAATCAGGGAGGAAATTCATGGTGAGTTGCCCTTAGTCACTTAGTGGAATTTTTTTTTTAGTGCAAGGTTCAATAAATGGGACTTGTACTAGAGAGAGAGAGAAAAAAAAAAACATTATAACTAATAAGAAAAGTAACCAATAGATGTAAAGATAAACATTTCTGGCAGGGTTTACATTCCACATTATACCAGGGATTAGTAAGACCTCTAATTTTATCTAATTGTAACTGCATAGAATTTGTTGGTATGGCTCTGCATTATGGCATTTTTAATATGATTGCACCATCACAAGTATCCCGATTTTAATATTGGGTGCATATTATCTCTGGGCATTCTTTACATAAGACTCAAGACACAGTGGCTCTATGTGGTTAATGGCACTACTTAAAAACAGTGGGTCTCATCTGACTTGAGGTCAAAGTTGGCCCTGAGGGTTTAGAAGGTTAAAGAGTCTGCCTTAGTGAAAATGGGTTTTGCTAATAGTAGAAGACCAACATAGACAGCATATTAAAAAGCAGAGACATTACTTTGCCAACAAAGGTCCATCTAGTCAGAGCTTTGGTTTTTCCAGTAGTCATGTATGGATGTTAGAGTTGGACCATAAAGAAATCTGAGCACCAAAAAATTGATGCTTTTGAACTGTGATATTGGAGAAGATTTTTGAGAGTCCCTTGGACTGCAAGGAGAGCTAACCGTCAATCCTAAAGGAAATCATTCCTGAATATTCACTGGAAGGTCTGATGCTAAAGCTGAAGCTCCAGTACTTTGGCCACCTTAAGCGAAGAACTGGGTCATTAGAAAAGACCCCGATGCTGGGAAAGAGTGAAGGCAGGAGGAGAAGGGGACGACAGACACATCACCAACTCAATAGACATGAGTCTGAGCAAGCTCTGGGAGTTGGTGGTGGACAGGGAAGCCTGCCATGCTGCAGTCCATGGGGTCACAAAGAGTCTGACATGACTGAGTGACCGAACTGAACTGAACTGAATAGTACAAGAAACAGAAGAAGGTTGCTAGCTTCAGTGTTGGTGTCTGTGGTTATTTAGTAGGACTGACAAATGTGAATAGCCAACATTATGGTTCCCATTGTTCCCAATCAGACCTCTGTTGTAAGACTCCCTATTAATTCCATGTGTATAGTTTCCAGACAGATCATGTCAAGTTGTAATTAGATTACTAGGGCTGGGTCGACCACCAACAGACATAGAGTCAACACTGGCAAAGGTAGGAACTTCTCAGCTAAGAAAAGGCATGGTAACAGCATAAGGCTTAAAGTGTGAGGTCACCTGTAGCCAGAAGTAGAGGATCTGACTGTCCCTGGGTATTGTTCACATGGTGTTACCTGGTCTGGGAAAGGTTTAGGTCCACCTCTTCAGTGGACCAAAGTACATGGATGGTGGGTAAGGTCAACTCTGTTGAGAAAGTGGTGGGTAGTTTGTTTGGCTTATACTGGATGATGATGAACACAGGCTCAGGATGGTTTCACAACCATTAGTCCATGTCAGGTTCTCATCAGGATCATGAAGGATGTGGCTAAGCTCTGGGTTTTCTATGAGGGAGAAAGGAAAGATGAAAGTACCAGGTGAATGTTTCTTTTCTGTACATGGCAATACCTGGGCTCCCATGTCTGTGAAAACCAATAATTGGGTTGTGTCTGGTGGGAATGTTATACCAGTAGACACAGAAATATCTCTGTGGGGTCCTTGTCATTAGTTGTGAAGTTAAATGTGATGGAGTTATGCCATATGGACATGAATTTAATATAATCTAAACCATGGGCAGTATTCTAGACCATTTGAAGGACCACTGCTCTCCAAGTTCTCTTACTAGCCCTTGATTTAAAAGTTCTTTATGTCTTTCATGATACCTGCTACTGGAGGATGACAGGATAGGTTAAAAAAAAAACCAAGCAATGATTATAATGCCTGTTGTTCTTCTGCTTTACCATGAAGTGGGAACTTTGGGTTGACTGTATAATTTGTATGGCAGTCCCAAGGATTGTAAAATCTGAATCACTGTATGTACACCTGAAATTAATGCTATATTGTAAATCAACTGGAGTTCACCAAAAAATAACTAAAGTAAAAATTAAATTAAAAGTATAAAATGTTCAGTATTATACACATGTGATTATATACATTAAAAAAAAAAGCCTGGAGGTTATGCAAATTAACTTCAGTGTCAGAGAATGTAGCTATATTCTCATGGAGTTGCAATTCTCTAGCAGAGAGAGGTTGAGCTCAATCCAATAATATTACCATTTTAATAGAGATTTCTGTTGGTATAGGAGGAGCTTCTGCTATTCCCCAGGGCACAATAGGAATCTCAATCCATAGCATAACTGGCTCTGCAGAAGAGACTTGAGTTTCGATAAGGGCTCAGTGTAACTCTGGAAGTTGCCTCTCCATTGGCCAATACCTTCGCACTGAGTCTGCGCGTTGCTAAAGCCCATGGAGATTTGGTCCAGTGGCTCCCAGAGTGAATTTTAGGGTCACCCAAACTTTTACCTGTAAGGCCTGTCCTCAGAACACTAGTTGTAAAGCTAGAACAATAGCCTTTTTTAGTTTATTTAGTGCCTGTTGTTGCTTGGGTCCCCACAGATAAGTGGAAGTCCTGAGGGTGACTCCATACACAGGTACCAGTAAATGTTAGAGGCTGGCACCAGAGTCCAAACATTCCTACAAAATGTTGGATCTCCTTTACCAACATGGGAGGGTGGGGCCCTAGGACCTTTTACCAAACTTGGACTAGGTTACCCTTTTGAGATTCAATTATAGCCCAGGTATTTAACAAACTAGGAGGTGCCTTGTACCTTATGGAGGGCAATTGCCCATGCCCTCAGTAAGGTGTTCACTCACAGTAGTGATGGTGTGTGACATAGAGTCTTGGCCAGGCCCAGGGATGAGGATGACATCGATACAATGCCAGAGCTGAGTTTCTGCAGGAGATGCCAGTACAGAACATGCATCTAGGTCCAGACTGAAAATCCAAATACAATCACAGAGGAATTCATGTACCCAACAGGCAACTGGGAAAAAATTGTACTGTTGATCCTCAAAGAGGGAAGGCAAATTGTGACCAATTATCCTATGACATATTTAACAAAGAGAACATGTTAGCCCAGTCTTGGACTCTGAACCATTTACCAATATTATCTGAATGTCATTCATTAAGATATGAAATTCATAATGTCAATACCTAGTAGAGGGGATCTAATACAGGAAGGAGCCTTCTTTAACTCTCTCTAGTCCATAGACAGCCCCTACCTGTTACTAGTGGCTTTGAGGACATGCCATAGCAGGAAACTGAAAGTTGGGGATCCATATCCTTTTACTAACTTGGCTATGACAGGCCATAATCCTTGGGTGCTTTACTTTTAGTCAGTACCTCTCACATGGGTAAAGGAAGGTTAATTCATTCCCATTGGCCAGAGTCTACCAGTAGCATAAACACATTAGGCTTATTTTATGAGGTTATCTGCTGACTGAGGAAATCCATTTCAAAACTGGGAAAAGGAGACTCAGAACAACCAAGGCAGAGGCATTCTTTAGCAAAATAAAGCCAATTTTAAAAGCTCAGTAGCAAATTATCCCTTCAATTAATGCTCCTCCCAAGCTAGTCGTCTCCTGGGGGAATCCCTTTAATGCAGCAGCCCCCAGCCTTTTTGGCACCATAGATGGGTTTTGTGGAAGATAATTTTCCCATGGGCTGGGGTGGTAGGAGGGATGGTTTCAGGATGATTCAAGTGCATTACATTTATTGTGTACTTTATTCCTATTTTTATTACATCAGCTTCACCTCAGATCATCAGGCATTAGAACCTGGAGGTTGAGGACCCCTGCTTTGAAATATTAGTGCTCCCTGGGTTTCAGAAGATGTGGGCACCTGTGTAAATCAGAGCCAGGCAATGTTGTTAATATTTTTGAGCCAACACTACAGTTTATATGGTAAGAGGTCAACTGCCTGCCAGAAGAGGCCTGCTTTGAGACCACTGGGTCTTGATGTGGTGTCTGGTCCTTGGTACTGTCAGAGGTCAAGGGCAGACATGGAAGGTCAGGCTGTTACTGAAGGAAAAGCCAGACCAGGTTGGAATATAACTTTAGTAACTATATCAATTGCTATACAGATTTATCAGAGATCATCTAATATGTCATGGCTCCTTATCCCTTGGGGTCCAATACAACCAACTTCTCTTTTTCATTTCAGAGTTCATGTTTAAAAGGGGACCTGGTGTTAAGTGAATCATTTTGCCAAGGAAGGGGGCAATCACTCTATGGACAGTGATTTTGAATTAGGCCAGGTAGGGTATTGAATGTACACTTAACAGGCAGCACTGGACTCTAAGTTTGTCATTCATGAGCTTCCGTTAAATCCAGGGCAGCTATGTCCTTTTGAATTGTCTGAGCATTAGACATTACTGCCTGTAAAGAAGCTGACCCCCACCCCAAGAAACAACGTGGTGGTCTCACGACTGAATTCAGCCCCCTCAAGACTTGGCTAATCATTACGCTGCATGATATCTGTGGTCTGAGGAGAAGCCCATTCCTTCAACCCTGGTTGATGGATGCTAATGTCCTTTGAGAGTCTGCCAGGATCAAATGTTGGACCTCCTTTACCAACATGGGAGGTTGGGGTACTAGGAGCTTTCCTTTCACCAAACTGGGACTAGTTTATGAGTGTTAATAGCCTCGATAGGGAGGCCAGAGGTCCCCAAGATGCGGGAGGAAATAAAGTACAACTGGCAGATGTCTTTTTTTCTTTCCTCTTCTAATCCTGTGTTGCCATGGCATGGCAACACTTGGTCCCACCTGAACTTAACTTTATCTCAAACCTTGAGCTAACCATTGTGTTTTTCTTGTGGAAATGTTTTCTTAAGCTGTGTTAACGAACTACATATTTGCTTGGAAATCTGCCTTTCTTCAAGATTCATGTCAATTGTTTTACGGCTGGGGATGACTCACCTTGTGCCAATGCTATGTCAAAATGCATGTTGTGGATGAGAGGCCTGGTGCAACTCTCAGTTTTGTGAGGCATCTCCCTTTCTCTAATTAGCAGCTTACTAATAGGGATATAGCTCCTTGTTAAAAACTAGCAAGGGGGCACTCTTTCTGTCTCATTCTGATGTATATGTCAGAAGCTTTCTCTATGTCTTTAATAATTTAATAAAACTTGATTTCACAAAAAGCTCTGAGTGATCAAGCCTCATCACTGGCCCCAGATCGAATTCCACTCCTCTGGAGGTCACAAATCCTGGCGTCATTCATGGCTTATAACAGCAACCTTTTCTAAGCTTTCAATTTTCACTTATAGACCAGACATTGAACAAACTAGGAGGAGAATTAATTGAAGGGCTAATTCTCTACTGAGGTTTTAAAATTGACTTAGTTTTTCTAAAAGATGCTTCTGCCCTAATTCTTCTCTCTGAGACCATCTCTTTTCCCATTTTGGAATGGACTTTCTCAGGTAGCAGGTAACCTCATGAAACAAGCCTAAGGCTTTTATGCTGCTGGTGAGCATTGGCCAGTGGGAATGAGTTAACATTCCTCTACCTGTGTAAGAAGGATTATGGCCTGTCATAGATGACTTAATGAAAGGATATGAATTCCCATCTTCAGTTCCCTAATATGGCCTGTGCTTAAAGCCACTACTAATGGATAAATGTTGTCTATAGTCTACAAAGAGGTAAACAAGTCTGCTCCCTGCATTAGAGCCCCTCTACTGGGTGTTAACATTATGAATGTCATATCTTAGTGAAGGATAATGCTAGTGAATGGTTCAAAGTCCTAGAATGGGCTAACATGTTCCCTTTGCTAAATATGTCATAGGATGGTCAACTACAATTTGCCTTCCCCGTTGCGGATCAATAGTACACCTTTTCTCAGTTGCCTATGGGGTACATGAATAGCTCTGTGATTGTACACAGGATTTGCCATCTGGAACTAGGTGCCTGCTCTGTACCAGAAACTCCCATAGAAACTCGGCTTTGGCACTGTATTGATGTCATCCTCATCACTGGACCTGGCCGTGACTCTGTGTCACACACCATCACAACTGTTAGCAAACACCTCACTGAGGGGCTGGCAATTTCCCTTCATAAAGCACAAGATGATGCCTGCTTTAAAATATGAGTACTTTCTGGGATTAGGGAGGTGTGGGCACATGTGTCAATCAGAGTCAGTCAGGGTCATTAATATTTTGGAGCCCACACAACAGTTCAAGTGGTAAATGGGTTACAGTCTGCTAAAAGAGGGCTGCTTTGAGAACACTGGGTCCTGATGTGAGGGCAGCATAATGTATGTGTGTGCAAGACACCCTTATTATGTGTAAGGGTGTCTACATGTGTGAAGGAGTTTGTAACCATATTTGTATGTGTGATTGAATGTACATGTTCACTTGCAAACAACTTAAGGAGGAATATGCTCATGTATGTAAGTAAATTTATGAATGACAGTGTACATGAGGAATATTCGAGTGTGTGAATGAATGCATAACTATTTTAACTTGAGAACATTTGTATGAATTTGTCCATGTGTCAGTGTGTCTATGAATGGGAGTAAATCTGTAAGCATGTTCAACTGAGTGAATGTGTAACTTGTGGATGTATGTGAGCGTATCTGTGTATAAGAGTGAATTGAGCCTGTTCATATGTCAGTGTTAATGTGCTTTTGTGTGTTTCTGTGTGTTCATGTGTATGAGTGAATTTGCAAGCAAGTGCATGATGGTAGCACGTTTACCTCTGAGTGAATGTGTAACCATGTTGATTCGTGTGAGTTGTTAATGTGTACATCTATTTCTGAATCGATGCATGCATGTATGTGTGAATGGTAATCATATACATGTACATGACTGTTGCAGAGTGTATTTGTGAGTCTGTGATCAGGTTCACTGTGTGTATATGTGCACATGTTCCTGTGTGTCTGCAAATGACTGTGTGAATATATACATCAGATGATGTTCCTGTGTTCAAATGAAAATGTAAGCATATCATGTATGTTCATGACTATGAATGAATGTATCCTTTGTATTTGTGCTTTTCTACATTTGTGTTTGAGTAAATGTACAAACAGGACTGTCAATATACACACAGACATAACTATGTGTGTATATTATTGAAATGAAAGTTTAAATGATTTTAGGAACACATGTGTGTGTTAGTGAATATACAAGCATGCTTGTCTGTGTAGGTACATGGTAAACTATGTGTTCTTTTCTGTGAGTGAATGTGACTATGTTTGTGTATGACCTAAAGTGTGCTCCTTATGTGGAAGTGATAATGTCAGTGTGCCTATGTGCAACTGTGAGTGAATGTGTATTTGTGTGTTTGTTTGTGAGAGATTGAGTGAATATGATCTTGGCTAAATGTGAATGTGTGATCATGCCCATGTATGTACATAAGTGTTTTTGGGGTGTGTATGAATGTGTAAATGCACATGTATGTGTGTTTATGAGCATGCAGACTATGTGAGTATGTCAAAGTGTTCATGTTTGTGAACTTGTCATGCATGACTTATTTGTGTTAGCATGTGGTTTTTAAAATAAATGTGAGAACATGTCCATGTCAGTGTGTGTGAATGGATGTAGGGACTGAGTATGGGTGAGTGTATAATTTTTCTGTATGTAAGTCCACGAGAAAGTGCATGTTTATGTGGGATGTGAGTGAAAGTGGAGGTCTACAGCTGTTAGTGACATAATGGCTGAGCACATTTGTGTGTCTGAGAATGTTCATGTTTAAGTAGGTTCATGTGTGAGTGAATGTCTGAGTATGCTTGTGTGTGTGAGCATGAACCTATGAAAATGAAAGTGTGGAGATGTTTGTGTTTTGAGCATTTTAATCTGCTAGTGTTATAGTTTGTATTTGTGAATACATGAATTTGTGTGTTCATTCATATCTTAGTGTGTGAGCAAGTACATAAATGTGAGCATGTTCATGTGTATAAATTATGGCATGAGCAAGTTGGTGTGTGTGAAGGTATTAATGTATAATTATTTTTCCTTTGTGCAACTGAATGTGTAAGCAAGGTCATGTATGTGAGCATGATGTAAATTTTAAGTGAAGTTGTGAGTATATGTGGGTGTGCCTTTGTGCTTGAATTAATTTGTGAACAAGCTCATTTAACTGAATATATCAATATATTTCTTTGATCTTGCTTATCTGTTTAAGTTATCCTCTGTTCATGAGTGTCTGAGCAGGTTTATATGTGTGACTGAATATAATTAGGTACACTTATGTGAAATTTTCCTTTGTGTAACTAAATTTGAGGTTTTCCTGTGTTTGATCATGGTAAAATATGACTATGTTCATTAAGTGAATGTGTGAATATGCAGATGTATGAATGAACATCTAAGTATATGTGTGATTGTACTGAAATATGTGATCATGTGTACGTTCATGTATGTGACTATGTGATGGCATTCACGTGTGGATTAACTTATGAACACTCATGCGTGAATGAATATAGAAGCAGTTTTATGTGAGCATGTTCACGCCAGTTTAATGTCAACATCTTAGTTTGCATGACTGTGTAAGTATCCTGTGATTGGTCATGAATGTACATATGTGTGAAGGAATGTGTGTGCATACTTGCACATCTAATCATGTTAATGTGATCATGCTCATTTGTGTGAATGAATGTAAGAGTGTGCTCCTATGTGTGATTAAATGCATGAGTGTATTCCTGGGGAGTGATTGTCTGTCTGTAGGTGTACGTTCATGTGCAAGTGGGAATGAATGCATGATTTACTGTGTCTTTGTGTGTAAGAGAATATCATAGTGTTCATGTATGTGAATACATGTGTGAGTGTGAATGTATGTGAATGTGTCTGTGTGCAAATGATTGTGAGAGTAGGTCACTGTGTCTGCCAGTGTGTAAGCATGTTCTTGTATGTGACTGAGTTAATATACATGTACATGTGTGCATGTTCATTCATGTGAATATGTGAACTTGATGTCTGAGTGATTTACAAGTGTATATATGAGCATATTTGTCTAAGTGAATATACAAGTATGTCAGTGTGCAAGCTTATTCATGTGTGAGTGAATGTGAGTGTATTAGATCTTTTGTGTGAATGTACCAGCATGTTTGTCTATGAAAAATGTGCAAGTGTGTCCATACATGTGAGCATGCTGAAAGAGAAATGAAAAGTATGTCTTAGTGTGTTCAGGAGTCAATGTGCAAGAATGTGTGTGTTCACTTAAAAAACTGGAAATAGAACTGCCATATGACCCAGCAATCCCACTCCTGGGCATACACACCGAGGAAACCAGAATTGAAAGAGACACATGTACCCCAGTGTTCATCGCGGCACTGTTTATAATAGCCAGGACATGGAAGCAACCTAGATGTCCATCAGCAGACGAATGGATAAGAAAGCTGTGGTACATATACACAATGGAATATTACTCAGCCATTAAAAAGAATACATTTGAATCAGTTCTAATGAGGTGGATGAAACTGGAGCCTATTATACAGATTGAAGTAAGCCAGAAAGAAAAATACCAAAACAGTATACTAACACATATATATGGAATTTAGAAAGATGGTAATGATAACCCTGTATGCGAGACAGCAAAAGAGACACAGATGTACAGAACAGTCTTTTGGACTCTGTGGGAGAGGGTGAGGGTGGGATGGTTTGGGAGAATGGCATTGAAACATGTGTATTATCATATGTGAAGTGAATCGCCAGTCCAGTTTCAATGCATAATACAGGGTGCTCAGGGCTGGTGCACTGGGATGACCCTGAGGGATGGGATGGGGAGGGAGGTGGGAGGGGGGTTCAGGATGGGGAACACATGTGCACCCATGGCGAATTCATGTCAATGTATGGCAAAACCAATACAATATTGTAAAGTAATTAGCCTCCAATTAAAATAAATAAATTTATATTAAAAAAATAAAGACCAAGGATGGCACAGACACACTGGAAATGAAAGCAAAACCAAGTTTATTAGAAATCTGATATTTTTGGAGAGGGAGAAGAGTTCTGTGATGAGACAAGCACACTGGCACAATAATGAGACCAACTAGTAGTAAAAGCCAAGGAAGTAAGAGTGTCATTGATGAATCAAAGATAGCATGATAACAAAATGGAACTGCTAATACTGTACATTTTCCCTTTATTTTTCACTCATGGAGTTGACCAACCAGGACTGCCCACCTCTGAAATCTTAAATTCAAGAATCCTTGCTTTTCAATTACAGCTTACCCCCACTATACCTATCTACAACCTTATCAAGACCACAGTCTTATCATATGTGAAACGAATCACCAGTCCAGGTTTGATGCATGATACAGGGTACTCGGGGCTGGTGCATTGGGAAGACCCAGAGGGATGGGATGGGGAGGGAGGTGGGAGGGGGGTTCAGGATGGGGAACACATGTATACCCGTGGTAGATTCATGTCAATGTATGACAAAACCAATACAATATTGTAAAGTAATTAGCCTCCAAAAAATAGATAAATAAATTTTAAAAAATAAAATAAAATTTTAAAAAATGAAGTACTAATGGGCCATGGTGGATGTACAATAGAAGTCTTCTTACTGCTTTTGATACTAGTAATTGGTCATTTGATTGGAAATAAGTTACAAGTGGCAAATTATCTTTTAAAATAAATATAAATTTAAATTTTTAAAAAATGTGTGTGTTCATGTGAGACATATGAGTGTGTCTTATATGTGACTAACTTTGTGAACATATTCATGTGAATGAGAGAATATATGCATTTGTGGTAGCATATATGTGTCTACATGTGTGTGAGAATTGAAGATGTTTCTGTTAGTAAATGTGTGAAAATGTCTTCATATGAGCATAAACTTGTTTTAGTGAATTTGTAAGCATGTGTATGAGTTGCAGCTGGTATGTGTGTGCGAGAGAACATAGAGATGTTTGTACATGAGTATGTAAATATGGGAGTAAGACTGGACATGTGATTTGTATAAATCATTAAACACAAGAGTATATATGTGACTGACTTTATAAATATTTAAATGTGTTGATTCTCATATTTTCTGTATTCTGTTTTCAAGCTTTTCAGATCATCTTTACTATCACTACCTTGAATTATTTTTCAGGTAGTTTGCTTATTTCCTCTCTGTTTACTTGGTCTTGATATTTTCTACCTTGGCTCTTCATTTTCACAATATTTCTCTGCCTTTTTTTTTTTTTTGTAACTTACTGTGTTTGATGCCTCCTTTTCCCAGACTATGGGGTCGTGTTCCTTCTTCCTTTTGGTTTATGCCCTTAGTGCATAAGTTTGGTCAAGTGGTTTCTGTAGGCTTTGTGATTGGAGTAACTTGCTCCTGCATTCTGGTGGGAGGAGGTAAATTTTTTTTTCTTTCTTGATGGGCAGGGTTATGTGAGGTGGTATGTTTTAGGGTGTTTGTGACAATCCTGTCTGCTGATGACTGAGTTTTTTTTTTTTTGTTTGTTTGTTTTTTTGTCTTACTCTTTGCTTTGGTGAGGCATCCTGCACTGGGTGCTGCCAGCAGTTGGGTGATGCCAGGTCCTATACACAGGTGGAGGCATTCATGGGAGTTCTCACAAATTAATACTCCCTGATGATAGGAGTTCTCTGGCAGTCTAGGGTCCTGGACTCAGTGCTCCCATTCTAAAGTCTCAGGTCTGATCCCTGGCCAGGGAACTGAGATTCCACAAGTAATTTGTTATGGCATTAAAGGGGGTTAAAATAAACACACAAAACAAAAAGCAAAACATAACAAGAAACAAAGGTGAACCCAAACAGTAAATACAAAATCAAATAAAAAATCAAATAGACTAACAACAAAAACAATGGTACACAAACACACACACACACACACACAAACTGAACCACAGGAGGCCAAAGAAAAGAAAGTACAAAAGAGTGGTCTGGCCAGCAAAGTAAACCAAAGGTGATACTGACCGATTAAAAACAAAACTAACTTAAACACAAACTGGAAAACAAAACTGAAACACAGTGCCAACTGGGGAGTAAAGCAAAAAACAAAACAAACAAACATGCTGGAAAAAAAAAAGAAAAGGAAGAAAAGAAAATAAAAAACCAGTTGTATGTGTGTGTGTGAGTTGCTCAGTCATGTCCAACTCTTTGCACATGGACTGTAGCCCACCAGTCTCCTCTGTCCATAGAATTCTCCAGGCAAGAAGAGTGTTGCCATTTCTTTCTCCACAGTATCTTTCTGATCCAGGGATTGAACCCAGGTCTCCTGCATTGCAGGTAGATTCCTTACCATCTGAGCCACCAGGAAACCCCAAGCAGTTTTACAAAGTATATAAAATTAATTATATACACGACTGAGCAACTTCACTTCACTTCATGTGTGTGTGTGTGTGTGTGTGTGTGTGTGTATAAAAGAGTAGACACTGAGCTATCAAGACAAACACTGGACTGAGATCTGGTCCAAATGCATAATTCTCTTGACTTAGTGAAATTGTTTTCCCAGATTTCTCACATGATGGTCACTTCTTTTCAGGGTTCCTCTTACACCTGACACCTTAATATGATCCCCTTCTTTCTCTCCTGCCCACAAATGTACAACCACAGGAAATTCCTCTATGAACTAGTACTCAAGAAAAATTTTCAAAAGATGACTTCAAATCCAGAAGCAATAAGGGAAAACCATGGGAATACTTGATTTCATTAAAAATTGCATGGCAAAAACATCCCATAAGCAAATTAAACAGAAATTTACAAATTTGGAAAAACATACAACTAATTTCCCTGGCAAAGTTTATCTATTTGTAATAGAAATGTTTACTGTCGTTCAGTCCCTCAGTCGTATCCAACTATTTGTGACCCCATAGACTGCAGCATGCCATGTTTCCCTGTCCTTCACTATCTTCTGGAGGTTCTTCAAACTCATGTCCATTAGTTGGTGATGACATCCAACCATCTCATACTGTGTTGTCTCCTCCTCCTGCCTTCAATCTTTCCCAGCATCAAGGTCTTTTCCAATGAGTCAGCACTATGCATCAGGTGGCCAAAGTATTGGAGTTTCAGCTTCAGCATGAGTCCTTCCAATGAACAGTCAGGGTTGATTTCCTTCAGGACTGATTGGTTTGTTGTCCTTACTGTCCAAGGGACTCTTTTTTTTTTTTTTTAATTTTTTATTAGTTGGAGGCTAATTACTTCACAACATTTCAGTGGGTTTTGTCATACATTCCAAGGGACTCTTAAAAGTCTCCAGCACCACCATTTGAAAGCATCGATTCTTTGGCTCTCAGCCTTCTGTATGGTCCAACTTTCACATCCATACATGACTAATGGAAAAAGCATAGCTTTGACCATATGGACCTTTGTCAACAAAATGATGGCTCTGCTTTTTAATACACTGCTTAGGTTTGTCATAGCTTTTCTTCCAAGGAGCAAGCTACTTTTAATTTCATTGCTGCAGTCACCATCTGCAGTGATTTTGGAGTCCAAGAAAATAAAGCCTGTCACTGTTACCATTATCCCCATCTGTTTGCCATGCAGTAATAGGACAGGGAAGTCTGGCATGCTAAAGTCCACGGGGTCTCAGAGTCGCACATGACTGAGTGACTCAAATTAACTGAACACAGCTCAGATATGGAAGCACAGAGAGTTCAGGCAACTTGCCTAGGATGACACAGATCAGAAGTGGAAGCACAGAGAGATTATGAGGTGGCCTAAGATCACACAGCTCAGAAGTAGAAGCATAGAGAGGTTAGGCAACTTGCCTAAGATCACAGACCTCTGAAACGGAAGCACAGAGAAGTCAGGCAACTTGCCTATAACCACACAGCTCAAAAGTGGAAACACAGAGAGGTCAGGCACATTTACTAAGGACACACAGCTCATATATGGAAGTACAGTGAGGCCAGGCAACTTGCCAATATCACACAGCTCAGAAGTGTAAACATAGAGAGGTTATACAACTTGTGGAAGATCACAGAGCTCAGAAGTGGAAGCACAGGGAGGTTAGGCAACTTGCTTAAGATCACACAGTTCAGACGTGGAAGCTCAGAGTTTTCACACAACTTGCCTAAGATAAAACAACAAAGATGTGGAAGTTCAGAGAGGTCAGGCAGCTTGCCTAAGATCACACTGCTCAGAAGTGGAACCACAGAGAGGTTATGCAACTTGCCTAAGATGACACAACTTAGATATGGAAGTATAGAAAAGTTCAGCACCTTACTACAATCACAGAGCTCAGAAGTGGAAGCAAAGAGATGTTAGGCAACTTGCCTAAGATTACACAGCTTAGATGTGGAAGCACAGAGAGTTTAGGTAACTTGCCTAACATCATGTAGTATAGAAGTTGAAGCACAGAGAGGTAAGGCAACTTACCTAAGGTCACACAGCTCAAAGATGGAAGCACAGAGATGTCAGGCAGTTTACCTAAGATCACACAGCTCATAAATGGAAGCACAGACAGAATACACAACTTGCCTAGATCTCACAGCTCAGATGTGAAAGCACAGAGAGGTCATGAACCTTTGATAAGATACATAGATCAGAAGTGGAAGCACAGAGATGTTGCAAAATTTGCCTAAGATCACACAGGTCACATATGGAAGCAGAGAGAGGGTATGCAACTTGCCTAAGGTTACACAACTGATATATGGAAGCACAGACAGGTTATGAAACTTCCCTAAGTTCACACAACTCACATGTGGAAGCACCGAGAGGTTCGGCAACTTGCTTAAGATCATACAGTTCAGATGTGGAAGAACAGAGAGGTTAGGCAACATGCCTAAGATCACATAGCTCAGATATGGGAGCACAGAGAGGTTAGGCAACTTGCCTAAAATCACACAGCTCAAACACGGGGGCAAAGAGAGGTCAGGCAGCTTGCCTAAGATCACACAGCTCATACATGGAAGCACCAATACATTAGGGAATTTGCCTAAGATCACACATCTCAGACAGGGAGGCACTGAGAGGTTAGGCAACTTGCCTAATATTTCACAGCTCAGAAGTGGAAGCACAGAGAGGTCAGGCAACTTGACAAAATCACACAGTTCACTAGTGGAAGCACAGAGAGAATGGGCAACTTGTGAAACGTCACACAGCTCAGATATGAAGGCACAGGGAGTTCAGGTAAATTGCTTAGTTCCCACAGTGCCGAAGTGTAAGCACAGAGGTTAGGCAACTTGCCTAAAATCACACAGCTCAGAGGTGGAAGCACAGAGAGGTCAGGCTACATGCCTAAGGTCAAACAGCTCAGAGGTTAAAGCAAAGAGATGTCAGGCACCTTGCCTAAGGTCACACAGCTCAGAATTGGAAGCGCAGAGAGATTACCCAACTTGCCTAAGAACACAGAGCACAGAAGTGGAAACAGAAAATTTAGGCAACTTGCCTAAGAGTACACAGCTCATTAGTGCAAGCACAGAAAAGTCAGGAAACTTACCAAAGATCACACCTCAGAAGTGGAAGCACAGAGTGGTTAGGCAAGTTACCTAAGATCACGCAGCTCAGATATGGAAGCAAAGACATCAGGCAACTTGCCTAAGATCAAAGAGCTTCTGTGGAAGCACAGAGAGTTTAGGCAACTTGCCTAAAATTACACAGTTCACAAGAGGAAGCACAGAGATGTTAGGCAGCTTACCTAATCACACAGCTCAGAAGTGGAAGCACAGAGGTCAGACATCCTGACTAAGATACAGCTCACATACGGAAGCACAGAGAGTTTTGGCAACTTGCCTAAAATCACACAGCTCAAATATGGAAGCACAGGGAGGTCAGGCAGCTTGCCTAAGATCAGACATCTCATATATGGAAGCACTGAGAGGTTAGGCAACTTGCCTAAGATCTCACAGCTCAGATTTGGAGGCACAGAGAGGTCAGGCATCTTGCCCAAAATCACACAGCTGAAAAGTGGACACATAGAGATGTTCGGCAACTTGCCTAAGAACACACAGCTCATATTGGAAGCACATAGAGGTCAGACTTCTTGACTAAGATACAGTTCAGAAGTGGAAGCACAGAGAGGTTAGGCAACTTGCTAAAGTCACACAGCTCTTATTGGAAGCAAAGAGAGATCAGGGAACTTGCCTAAGATCACACAGGTCAGAAAGAGAAGCATGGAGATGTTAGGGAACTTGCCTAATGTCACAGAGCTTAGATATGGAAGAACAGAGAGGTCAGGCAATTTACCAAATATCACACAGCTCAAAAGTGGAAGCACAGAGATTTCAGGCAACTTTCTTAAGATCATACAGCTACAAAATGAAGCACACAGAAGTCAAGCAACTTGCCTAAGATCACACAGCTTGAAGTGGAAGCACAGAGAGATTGGCAACTAGCCTAAGATCTCACAGCTCAGAAGTTCAGGCACAGAGCGGATATGCGACATTCCTAAGATGGGCGCAATCTCAGAAATGACAGAATGATCTCTGTTCATTTCCACGGCAATCCACTTGATATCATAGTAATCCAAGTCTATGCTGCAACCACTAATGCTGAAGAAGCTGAGGTTGAACAGTTCTATGATAACCTACAAGACCTTCTAGAACTAATAGAAAAAAAAAACAAAAACGTGTTTCTTTCATCACAGCAGACTGGAATGCAAAAGTAGGAAGTCAAGAGATACCTGGTGTAACAGGCAACTTTGGCCATGGAGTACAAAGTGAAGTAGGACAAAGCCTGACAGTTTTGTCAAGAGAATGCACTGGTCGTAGCAAACATCCTCTTCGAGGCCCCCAAAATCTGACTCTACACATAGACATCACCAGATGGTCAATACTGAAATCAGATTGATTATATTCTTTGTAGCTGAAGATGTAAGCTCTATACAGTCAAAAAAAAAAAAAAAAGCCCAGGATGTGACTGTTGCTCAGATAATGAACTCCTTATTGCAAAATTCAGACTAAAGTTGAAGAAAGTAGGGGAAACCACTAAACCATTCAAGTATGACCTAAATCAAATCCCTTATGATGATACACTGGAAGTGACCAATAGATTCCAGGGATTAGATCTGATAGAGTGCCTAAAGAACTATGGACAGAGGTTCGTGACATTGTACAGGAGGCAGTCATCAAGACATCCCCAAACAAAATGAAATGCAAAAAGGCAAAATGGTTGTCTAAGGAGGCCTTACAAATAGATAAGAAATGAAGAGAAGCTAAAGGCAAAGAGAAAAGGAAAGATATACCCATCTGAATGCAGAATTCCAAAGAGAGCTAAGAAAGCCTTCCTCAGTGATCAGTGCAAAGAAATAGAGGAAACCAATAGAATGGGAAAGACTAGAGATCTCTTCAGTAAAATTAGAGATACAAAGGGAATATTTCATGCAAAGATGGGCAAAATTAAGGACAGAAATGGTATGGACCTAACAGAAGCAGAAGATATTAAGAAGAGATGGCAAGAATACACAGAAGAACGATATAAAAAAGATTTTAATGACCCAGATAACCATGATGGTGTGATCACTCACCTAGAGCCAGACATCCTGGAATGTGAAGTTAAGCGGGCCTTGGGAAGCATCACTACGAACAATGCCAGCGGAGGTAATGAAATTCAAGCTGAGCTATTTCAAATCCTGAAATTGATGCTGTTAAGTGTTATATTCAATACGCCAGCAAATTTGGAAAACCCAGCAGTGGCCACAGGACTGGAAAAGGTCAGTTTTCATTCCAATCCCAAAGAAAGGCAATGCCAAAGAATGTCCAGACTATCACACATTTGCACTCATCTCACACGCTAGCAAAGTAATGCTCAAAATTCTCCAAGCTAGGCTTCAACAGTATGTGAACTGAGAACTTCCAGATGTTCAAGCTGGACTTACAAAAGGCAGAGGAACCATTGCAAGATGAAATTGCCAACATCTGTCGGATCATAGAAAAATCAGGAGGGTTCCAGAAAAACACCTACTTCTGTGTTAATGACTACACCAAAGCCTTTGACTGTGTGGATCACAACAAACTGTGGAACATTCTTAAAGAGATGGGGATACAACAGCACCTTACCTGCAACCTGAGAAATCTATATGCAGGCCAAGAAGCAACAGTTAGAACCAGACATGGAACAACAGACTGATACCAAATTGGGAGAGGAGTACAACAAGGCTGTGTATTGTCACCCTGCTTATTTAACATCTATGCAGAGTACATCATGTGAAATGCAAGGCTGGATGAAGCACAAGCTGGAATCAGGATTACTGGGAGAAATATCAATAACCTCAGATATGCAGACGACACCACCCTTATGGCAGAAAGTGAAGAAGAACTAAAGAGCCTCTTGATGAAAGTGAAACAGGAGAGTGAAAAAGTTGGCTTAAAACTCAACATTCACAAAACTAAGATCATGGCATCCGGTCCCATCACTTCATGGCAAATAGATGGGGAAACAATGGAAACCATGACAGACTTTATTTTCTTGTGCTCCAAAATCACTGCAGATGGTGACTGCAGCCATGAAATTAAAACACGCTTGCTCTTTGGAAGAAAAACTATGACAAAGCTAGACAGCTTATTAAAAAGGAGATACATTACTTTGCTGACAAAGTTCCATCTAGTCAAAGCTATGGTTTTTCCAGTAGTCATGTTTGGATGTGAGAATTGGACCATGAGCACTGAAGAATTGATGCTTTTGAACTGTGGTGTTGGAGAATACTCTTGAGACTCCCTTGGACTGCAAGGAGATCCAGCCAGTCCATCCTAAAGGAAATCAGTCCTGAATATTCATTGGAAGGACTGATGCTGAAGCTGAAGCTCCAATACTTAGGCCACCTGATGGGAAGAACTGACTCATTGGAAAAGACCCTGATGCTGGGAAAGTTTGAAGGCAGGAGGAGAAAGGGATGACAAAGGATGAGATGGCTGGATGGCATCACTGACTCAGTGGACATGATTTGAGCAAGCTCCAGGAGATGATGATGGATAGGGAAGCCTGGTGTGCTGCAGCCCACAGGGTCTCAAAGAGTGGAACAGGACTGAGTGACTGAACTGAACTGAACAGAGCTCAGATATGGAGCACAGAGAGGTCAGGCAACTTGCCTTGGAACACACAGCTCAAAATGGAAGCAGAGAGGTCAGGCAACTTTCCGAACATCACACAGCTCAGAAGTGGAAGCACAGAGAGGTCAGGCAACTTGCCTAAGTACAGAGCTTTGAAGTGGAAGCACAGAGAAGTTAGGCAACTTGCCTAACCTCACCCAGCTCATAAGTGGAAGCACAGACGAGTCAGGCAACTTGCCTAAGATTACACAGCTCAGAAGTGCAAGCACAGAGATGTCAGGCTATTTGCTAAGACCAAACAGCTCAAAAGTGGAAGCACAGAGAGGTCAGGCAACTTGCCTAAGATCACACAGCTCACCTATGCCATTACAGATAGGTTACACAACTTACCTAAGATCATATAGCTGAGATATGGAAGCACAGAGTGGTCAAGCAACTTGTCTAAGATAACACAGCTCAGAATTGGAAGCACAGAGAGGTTAGGCAACCCCCCTAAAATCACACAGCTCAGAAGTTAAGCATAGAGAAGTCAGGGAACTTGCCTAAGATGACACAGCTCAGATGTAGAAGTCCAGAGAGGTCAGGCAACATGCCTAAGATCACACAGCTCTTAAGTGGAAGCACAGATGGGTTAAGCAGCTTGCATAAAACCACACAGCTGAGATATGGAAGCAGAGATTTAGGCAACTTGCCTAAAGTCACACAGCTTAGATATGGAAGCACAGAGAGGTTAGGCAACTTGCCCAAGATCACACAGTTTTTAAGTGGAAGTCCAGGTAGGTTACTCAACTTGCCAAAGATCACATAGCTCAGATGTGGAAGCACAGAGAGGTTAGACAACTTGCCTAAGATCACACAGCTCATATTTGGAACACAGAGATGCCTGACAACTTGCCTACGATCACATGGCTCACATATGGAAGCACAGAGAGGTAAAGCAAGATGCCTAAGATGAAACAGCTCAGATATGGATGCACAGAGAGGTTAGGCAACTTTCCTAAGATCACACAGTTCACATATGGAAGCACAGGGAGGTTAGGCAACTTGCCTAAGATTGCACAGCTCAGTTGTGGAAGCACAGATAGGTGAGGCAACTTTACTTAAATCACACAGCTCAGAAGTTAAGCAAAGAGTGGTCAGGAAATTTGTCTATCATCACACAATGCAAAAGTGGAAGCACAGAGAGGTCAGGCAACTTGCCTAAGATCACACAGGTCAGATGTGGAAGCAGAGAGGTCAGACAACATGACTAAGACAACACAGTTCAAAAATGGAAGCACAGAGCGGATAAGCAGCTTGCCTAAAATCATACAGCTCAGAGGTGGAAGCACAGGGATGTTAGGCAACTTGCCTAAGGTCACTCAGCTGAGATGTGGAAGCACAGAGAGGTTAGGCAACTTGCCAAACATCACTGAGCTCACAAGTGGCACAGCCGGGATTTAAACCAAAATGGCCTAGCTCCAGAGCTAAACAGGATATTATACTGTTTCTGCTTCTCTACTTTTCATTTAAAGACAGCTGAAAACTCTAAGCAAGGAGAAGTTTTGTAATTCCACTCAGATGGAAAACTCAGAGTTTCCCCAGGAGGAAAGAGGGAAAAGAAAAGCTCTCGACCCAAGAAAACTCACTGTCTCAAGCAGAATGATGGAATGGAAATTGAATGTCCAGGACCTATCGGTGCACTGGTGAGTCATAGAGAAGCTATTCCACTGGGTCGGTTAGTGAAAATCATTTTAAAAAATGAAAAACTAAAAGGCAATTTCTAGGTGGAACTGGACAAATAGGGAATGATCAAACTTGGAGCACAAAGGTCCCTTTTCCCTACAGGGAAATATAGGAGCTCTGAAAGGCAGGAAGCGAGTTATGGGCAGAAGGCAAAATATAGTGAGTCAATGTGGGAAATCTCCGGTCAGACAGGGTCTGTGGCTGCAAAGGCAAAGATTGCACATCAGGTAAAATGAATGCCTTCCTTGTCTTTTTCACTCATGCTCCATGTGGCAAGCCAGGGCATGCCAGAGGGTCAAAGGCCTGAGTAAAAATGCAAGGAGGCCTATGGCCTCTCAAGCAGAGTTTTCCACCTGGGCCTGACTCCCTCTATAAATGCTCCTCTAGCTTAAAAAAATTCAGGAGGCTTTGTTTTGTTTCATTTTATTGCATCAGTCAGTCAGTTCAGTCAGTTGTGTCCCACTCTTTGCGACCCCATGAATCGCAGCACGCCAGGCCTCCCTGTCCATCATCAACTCCTGGAGTTTACTCAAACTCATGCCCATCGAGTCGGTGATGCCATCCAGCCATCTCATCCTCTGTCTTCCCCTTCTCCTCCTGCCCCCAATCCCTCCCAGCATCAGGGTCTTTTCCAATGAGTCAACTCTTCGCATGAGGTGGCCAAAGTATTGGAGTTTCAGCTTCAGCATCAATCCTTCCAATGAACACCCAGGACTGATCTCCTTTAGGATGGACTGGTTGGATCTCCTTGCAGTCCAAGGGACTCTCAAGAGTCTTCTCCAACACCACAGTTCAAAAGCATCAATTTTTCGGTGCTCAGCTTTCTTAACAGTCCAACTCTCACATCCATACATGACCACGGGAAAAACCATAGCCTTGACCAGACGGACCTTTGTTGGCAAAGTAATGTCTCTGCTTTTTAGTATGCTGTCTAGGTTGGTCATAACTTTCCTTCCAAGGAGTAAGCGTCTTTTAATTTCATGGCTGCAGTCACCACCTGCAGTGATTTTGGAGCCCCCAAAAATAAAGTCTGACACTGTTTCCACTGTCTCCCCATCTATTTTCCATGAGGTGATGGGACCAGATGCCATGATCTTAGTTCTCTGAATGTTAAGCTTTAACCCAACTTTTTCACTCTCCTCTTTCACTTTCATCAAGAGGCTCTTTAGTACCTCTTCACCTTCTGCCATAAGGGTGGTGTCATCTGCATATCTGAGGTTATTGATATTTCTCCCAGCAATCTTGATTCCAGCTTGTGCTTCTTCAGCCCAGTGTTTCTCATGATGTACTCTGCATATAAGTTAAATAAGCAGGGTGACAATATACAGCCTTGACGTACTCCTTTTCCTATTTGGAACCAGTCTGTTGCTCCACATTCAGTTCTAACTGTTGCTTCCTGACCTGCATACAGATTTCTCAAGAGGCAGGTCAGGTGGTCTGGTATTCCCATCTCTTTCAGAATTTTATTGCGTAGTCAAGACAAATTAATCTTGCTTTCTTTCACTGAAATTTTACTGTTACTTCCTTTGGATTCTTAGTCAGGAAATTCTAACTCACTAAAATAGGGGAAGGAAACATAGTGGAGTCAGATTGCCAGCCAGACCCAAAGGGGTTACCAGACCCAACCCTCTAGGGCCTACACACAAACACACAAGCTATTCCGTCAGTCTGCTGACTAGGTAACATCAAAGCATTTGGTTGTTCTGCCCTGTGAGCATAACTCCTTTCTTTGATATATTTCAGAAGAACCATCCCTTCCTTCAAATCTTGGCCCCTGACATGCATATCATCTTCACAGGAGGCAGCAGAGTCAGACCTTGCTTCACATCTCCACTCTAATGCCTGAGAGTGGGCTGACTTTCCTCACCTGTGCAAAGGGAAGTTTTCCTACTTCATAATGAGAGTCTTAATAGCCTCAGTAGGGAGGCCAGAAGAGCCTCCAGTAGGGAGGCCAAGTGGCAGAGCTTTTTTTCTTTTCTCTTCTAATATGTTGTCATGGTGACACCTGGTTCCACTAGAACTTAACTTTATCTCAAACCTTGAGATAACCAATGCACTTTTCTCATGGAAATGTTTTCCTTAAGCTATGTTAATGAACTACGTATTTGCTTGGAAATCTAGTCAAGCTATGGATTTTCTAGTAATCATGTATGGATGTGAGAGTTGAACCGTAAAGAAGGCTGAGCACCAATGAATTGATGCTTTTGAACTGTGGTGTTGGAGAAGACTCTTGAGAATCCCTTGGACTGCAAGGAGATCCAACCAGTCAATACTAAAGGAAATCAGTCCTGAATATTCATTGGAAGGACTGATGCTGAAGTTCCAATACTTTGGCCACCTGACGTGAAGAACAGACTCATTGGAAAAGACCCTGATGCTGGGAAAGTTTGAAGGCAGGAGGAGAAGGGAACAACAGAGGATGAGATGGCTGGATGGCATCACCAACTCGATGGACAGGAGTTTGAGCAAGCTCTGGGAGTTGGTGATGGACAGGGAAGACTGGCAGGCTGCAGTCCATGGGGATGCAAAGAGGCAGACACTACTGAGCGACTGAACTGAACTGCCTTTCTTCAAGATTCCTGTCAACTGTTTTATGGTCGTGGATGACTCACCTTGTGCCAATGCTATCTCAAAATGCACATTGTGGGTGAGGGGCCTGGTGCAACTCTCTCGGTTTTGCAGCTTGCTAATAGGTTTTTCCAGTGGTCATGTATGGATCTGAGAGTTGGACTGTGAAGAAAGCTGAGTGTGGAAAAATTGATGCTTTTGAACTCTGGTGTTGGGGACGACTCTTGACAGTTCCTTGGACTGCAAGGAGATCCAACCAGTCCATCCTAAAGGAGATCAGTCCTGGGTGTTCATTGGAAGGATTGATGCTGAAGCTGAAACTCCAATACTTTGGACACCTTGTGCGAAGAGTTGACTCATTGGAAAAGACCCTAATGCTGGGAGGGATTGGGGGTAGGAGGAGAAGGGGAAGACAGAGGATGAGATGGCTGGATGGCATCACCAACTCGATGGGCATGAGTTTGAGTAAACTCCAGGAGTTTGTGATGGATAGGGAGGCCTGGCATGCTGCGATTCATGGGGTCGCAAAGAGTCGGACATGACTGAGAGACTGAACGGAACTGAATTGGATAGGTATATAACTCCTTGTTAAAAACTAGCAAGGGGGCGCTCTTTCTGTCCCCTTCTGATGTCTATGTCAGAAGCTTTCTCTGTCTCTTTTATACTTTAATAAAACTTTATTACACAAAAATCTCTGAGCAATCAAGCCTCATCACTGGCCCCAGATCGAATTCCTCTCTTCCAGAGGCCAAAAATCGTAGCGTGGTTCATGGCTCATAGCAGCAACCTTTCAATAAGGACTTGGAGAAATTAAGGAAATAACATATACCTAGCAGAAAGCTTTGTACCCAAGAGGCATTCAATATATTTTCATGCCCTTTTGTATAAGAGATCAATGATCACTTGGGCTTTACCTGGAAACCAAGAGCGTTATTTTTGAGATGGGTCACTAGGCATCTGGGTTATTTATCTCCCAAAACTAAATAGTGGAAGTAGGAGTAATAGAAAAGGCCCTCCCTCCTAGAGAAAGTAAAAGATCCAGAAAGAAACAGCAGAGGATGTCTTTCCTACCCTGTGTACTTTTCTCTCCTTCCTGAAGCTGCAGAGATGGGGTGGGGGAGTGGCTACAAATCTAAAGGAGGAGTTCTTTTGATACTTTAGAGAAAGACAAGCATTGGCACTTCTAAGGTGGGTTCTCATTCTCTCCTTATATACCAAACATACAGATCAATGCATCAGACCTCAGAGGAGGTATCAGGCAGTAATGAAGGGAGAGGGAAATTTTCTTTGAGTCAGCAAATGATGCTTAGGGAAGGGCATTTGTCACTTTGGTTCTTATCCTTGGAACCATGTGAAGAGCAACAACAAAGTCAGGACATCAGAGACAAAAGTGTCTAGAGAACTAAGGAATGCAAACACTTGACAAGGAAGAAAGTTTTATTGAAGCACACAGACATCTTGGGGGGGGTGAGGGTGGAGAACAAAGGAGCAAGTGACAGTCCAGGATCCCAAGTTATGCTTTGCAGTACAATATTAATCCACACCAATACTATTTTGTTCACTTCATACATACAACAGAAACCACAGTATCCACCCTGAATCCCTCAGCCTCATAGGCCAGGCAGCTGGCAGCTGACTCTACTGAAAGGAACTTCTTCTCCGGTATAGACTCCCTTTACAGATGACTTTGGGAAGGTACAATTGTGAGAATTAAAAGGTCAGTTTGGGACAGTGGGTTTCAGAAAATGAATCTTAGGTCAATAGACCCTTCTTAGGAAGGTTTCAACCCACCATACCCAGGTTACATCTAGGTCAACTTTGGGAAACAAGAGAAAAAATATAGGAACTGAAACCACTTCAAGAAGGAGGTCAGAAAAGCTGTGTTCTCTGAACACATTCTCTTGGACACTAACAGTGCCCAGCCTAGAGAAAACACTGGCCTGGTTTAGACCATAGCTGGCAATTTAGGCTAATACGACAGTTCAGTTCAGTTCAGTTGATCAGTTGTGTCTGACTCTTTGCAACACCATGGACTGCAGCATGCCAGGCTTCCCTGTCCATCACTAACTCCTGGAGCTTGTGCAAACTCATGTACATTGAGTCGGTGATGCCATCCAGCCATCTCATCCTCTGTCATCCTCCTCTCCTCCTGCCTTCAAACTTTCCCAGCATCAGGGTCTTTTCCAATGAGTCTGTTCTTCGCATCAGGTGGCCTAAGTATTGGAACTTAAGCTTCAGCATCAGTCCTTCCAATGAATATTCAGGACTGATTTCCTTTAGGATGGACTGGTTGGATCTCCTTGCAGTCCAAGGGACTCTCAAGAGTCTCCTCCAACACCACAGTTCAAAAGCATCAATTCTTCAGTGCTCAGTTTTCTTTATAGTCCAACTCTCACATCCATACATGACTACTGGGAAAGCCATAGCTTTGACTATATAGACCTTTGTCATCAAAGTAATGTTTCTGCTTCTTAATATGCTGTCTAGGTTGGTCATAACTTTCCTTCCAAAGAGCAAGCGTCTTTTAATTTGATGGCTGCAGTCACCATCTGCAGTGATTTTGGAGCCCCCCAAAATATAAGGTTTGTCACTGTTCCCATTGTTTCCCCATCTATTTCCCATGAAGTGATGGGACCAGCTGCCATGAGCTTAGTTCTCTGAATGTTGAGCTTTAAGCCAACTTTTTCACTCTCCTCTTTCACTTTTATCAAGAGGCTCTTTAGTTCTTCTTTGCTTTCTGCCATAAGGGTGGTGTCATCTGCATATCTGAGGTTATTGATATTTCTCCTGGCAATCTTGATTCCAGCTTGTGCTTCCTCCAGCCCAGCATTTCTCATGATGTACTCCGCATAAATGTTAAATAAGCAGGGTGACAATATACAGCCTTGACATACTCCTTTCCCAATTTGGAACCAGTCTGTTGTTGCACGTCTACTTCTAACTGTTGCTTCTTGACTTGCGTACAGATTTCTCAAGAGGCAGGTCAGGTGGTCTGGTATTCCCATCTCTTTAAGAATTTTCCAGTTTGTTGTGATCCACACAAAGTGTGTAGACTGTAACACACAGCGGACACAAATGCTATGAAAGATGTGGGAGCGAATGTGTTATGTGGTATATGGTATGTCTTTTCTTTCATTATGAGCTTTCTAATGACTGCTATATCAGTTTAAAATGCAAAGAATCAGCACGGGCTGAGAGATGCTCCATTGCTGGTCCTCTGGGACCACTGAGAAGCCTGTACTGGGCATGCCTGTGACCTAGTCCAAAGGCCATTATCTAATTAAAGTGCTCTTCTAAAGCAACTCTATTATAAGGGTCCTGCAGAGGTCTAGGGAAGGTGTTCAAAATTGGAAGCAACTTAGACATCTTCTTAGCATTTCCAGGAAAACTATTAGACCCAAGCAAGGTGGAAACTGCTCCAACAAGAGTTAAAAGCCAAGTTTCAGAAATGTGTCAAGGTAGAAATGGAGTGAAAAGCATAAAGTGGAGGAGAAAGAAGGGACCAAGTCACCTCTCTCCAATCTTCTTCTGTCTTTAGTAAACCACCCCTGCTTCCCAGAGCCTTGGCCTCAGACCAGGCACACCCTGAAACACAGACCAGTACAAGTGCCAAAGGCAGCCAGGGCTTCCTATGAAAGGAGGAACCAGGATAGCAAGACAGGCGGTTAAAAAGTTGTTTTAAAAGATAAATTAATTAAATCTCATAAAGATAGAAGAATCATGGACTCTGGAAATATATAGTAGTTAATGCACAAATAAAAATATTTTTAAGAGACCCTTATTCTTGAGCCTCCTTTAAAAAGGGGAAGTCTACATCGCTCTAGTATAATGAGATCTGTAGAAATACACATTTATACACACACACACACACAAATTGTAAATCTTCGCCCTTGGTTTCTTCGCTTCCTCTGACTTGCCCTGGACAGGAATGGACCTGCAGAGAAGGACAGGGCTCACAAGCCCAGCTTCTGCTTGGCCATTGAGGAACGGAGTTGCAGAGTCCCTTCGGCCCAAGACCCTGGGTACTGTCGCATCTTCTGCCACAGGCTCACTTCTTCCCCAGTCGAGTCCATCCAGTCCACCACTTCCCCGTTACTGATCCCTGAGGAAAAATACCAGAGGAGGCTGAACAGAGACCCCACTCCTCAGCCCACCGGAGAAGATGGGTTATGCATTAAAGGCAACATCCCATAAAAGACAGTGTGCTATGAAGATGGGCTAATGGGGACAGTGTTCTGGGAACAGCTCCCTGTTGACTGCACTGCCATATTTCTCTGCTCCTGAGATTCCATCAAGAGACTTCAAGTTGATAAAACAGGGCTCCAAATGGCACACAGTAGCTCGAGACCTCTTATTCTAAGGTTATTACAGCTAGGGTCATTCTGTTACTGCCAAGTTGACTTATGATGGAAAGGGAGAGGAGGGGAATGCAAGGAAGGGAGGAAGAAAGGAAGAAAGAGGGAGAGAGGAAGGAAGGAGGGAGGAAAGGAGACAGAGAGGGTGAGAGGGAGGCAGAAAGAAAGAGGGCTGAACACTTTTATTTTCTAGCTGTAGACTCCAGGCTTGAAATTTGGATTATATGGGGCCTCATTTCTACTCTCTTGTACATTCATTCATTCAGGAAACATTTATCAAGTGGCTACTGTGTACTAAGTACTCTTCCAGACTCTGGAGGTACAGTGTGAACAACACAGAAAATGTTCTGCCTTCAGGCAACTTACGTTTGAATAGAGAAGATAGAAAATACAGAAGTAAACCAACAAGAGTGAGGTAAGCATCATAAAGCGAATAAACAGAGTGATTTGTAGTGCCTAGATCAGGGTCTCAGATGAAGTGGTCTTTGGGCCCCTCTGAGAAGGAGATATTTGAGTCAGGAGCTGAAGGACAGAAAGAAAGCAGCCCTTCCAGACAGATGGAACACTAATTGCAGAGGTTATAAAGTGGGGAGAAGCTTGGTATATTTGGAGAACAGAAAGCTAGTCACCATGTTTAGAGCACAGTGAGCAAGCAGTGTTACAGGACAGATAATAAATGAACAGAGGGTCCAGATCACACAGGGGCCTCTTGGCATGATGAGAACTTTGGGTTGTTTTCTAAGGTCAGTAGGAGCCCCTGAAGGGTTTTAAGCAGGGGACTGACATGAACCAGCTTACATTTGTAAGAACATCATTCTAGATTCTTTGTGTTAAATACTTTGTATGAATTAACAATATACAAGTAATAGTCACAGCCACAGGAATGTAGACTGTAGAGATAGAAAACAGTATTCAAGACTAAGCCTTGAGAACCACCAATATTCCAAGTTTGGCTAGAGAATGAGGATGCCCCAAAGAAAAGTGTGGTGTCAACAGAAGCTAAGTTATTTCAAGAAAAAGGGAGTGATCAGCTATGTTAAATAGCATGAAAATTCTAGAATGATGAAAACAAAATTTTGACACAAGCTGTTGCTCAGTGGAGTGGTGGGATAGAAGTGGGATCACAGTGGACTGAAGACTAAAGGAGACATGAGGACATGGGGACGACTCTTTTTCAGAGATTAGAGGGGGGACATGGACTCAAGAGAAGGTTTGTTTCTGTTTATTAAGACTAGAAATACCAGAGCATATCAACTTTCACCTCCAATAGAGAGGTAGAGAGAATAAAACTGATCAGACAGGAGAGACAGGAGATTCCAGAAGAAAGTTCATTGATAAGGTGAGGGTGTTGTGATCTAGAACACTTGGACAGAGCTTGGCCTTTGCTAGAAGGACCCCTTCTTTTATATAACAGGATGGAAGGTGGAAATCAGAGGAACAGATACAGGGACATTTGGGGATGTTTTTGGTGGGAAGCTGATGGCATTCCTGGGCATTCGGAGTACCATTTATCTGTACACCTGACAGTGCATGAGCTTGGCCTGCCTCCAGCCCTGCACATAGTAGGCACTCAGTAAATCCTGTCCGGATGTTCACTGAAAGGAAAGAAGACAACTCTTGACATAGAGGAGCTATGCAGCGAAAGTGGCTCAGTCATGTCCGACTCTTTGTGACCCCATGGACTATAGCCCACCAGGCTCCTCTGTCCATGGTGATTCTCCAGGCAAGAATACTGGAGTGGGTTGCCATGCCCTCCTCCAGGGGATCTTCCCGACCTGGGAATTGAACTCATGTCTCCTGCCTTATGGGCAGATTCTTTACTATCTGAGCCACCAGGGAAGCCCATGCAGGGAGAGGGATGGGTCTATTCAGATTGAAATATATAAGAGCCCCTGAAGACAGTGAGGGTGAGGGGAGAAGCTCTCACCTGTGCCGACACTCAGCCTGACCCCACCCAGGAAGTCATTGCTGGCCAGGGGCTCCCGGTCCCACACAGTCAGTTCCAGGCACATGTGTTGGAGATCTTCCAGCCTCACACCATTGTAGACAAATGTATGGTTATAGTGGGGATTCAGGGTCTTCTTCACCACAGGAGTTTTACGCTTACTGGCCTTGTTCCTCATGGGAAGGAGGTATCTGGCAGACAGTGTGGAGGAGTCAACAACCTACTCAAAGCTGGCAATATCTCTCTAAATTCCCCTTTCCTCTCCCACAGGCCTAGCCCAGGAAGGTGAGTCAACACTCGGATCCAAGAACACATATTCCCTCCTTTGAATCTGAGGAAACACAGTTCCTACCACCTCCACTAGATCATTCACCTGATTCAATGCCTTTAACCTGGAGAGAAAATTAACACAATGTTATTAGGGAGCTGTTGTCTATACTCCACCAAAAATGGGTTTTGAATATCTTGTTCCACCTCAATTGGGCAAAGTCCTCTTTAGTAAAAAAAAAAAAAAAACAATAAACAATAATAAGTACTTCTTGTTGTTCAGTTGCCAAGTCATGTCCGACTCTGTGACCCCGTGGACTGCAGAATGACAGGCTTCCCTGTCCTTCACTATCTCCCAGAGTTCACTCAAATTCATCTGCATTGAATCGGTGATGCTATCTAACCATCTCATCCTCTATTGCCCTCTTCTCCTACCTTCAATCTTTACCAGCATCAAGGTCTTTTCCAATGAGCTGGCTGTTCACATCAGGTGGCCAAAGTATTGGCATTGTAATAAACATAGGCATTGCCAAACATGATTTCAAATTTGGTAGAGAACTGAAGTCAGTGGGGGTGAACTGTAAGTTGGGGAAAGCTGGCATTGCTTAAATACTGTGGGTAACAAAGTCCTGAGTCCCCATCTTGACAGTCAAGGAATGCATATTTTTATTCAGGATTAAGAGCACAAATCTATAACAAAGGAAAAGTCGGATCTAACTGTCCACCACTCTCCTTTTTGGAAATCAGCACTGCAGCCCAGTCCAAACTGAGCTCTGATCAGTGCCAACACAGTACTGGAGGCTGGGCCATTACCTAATTTCAAGAACAAAGTTGGCTGCTGGAGATGGCAGGACACACAGGGATAATATCCACAGAGAAAGGTTTAGCTGGATTCCTCTCTGAGCTCTCATGTCCTGAAACCGGTTAATTTGGTGCTGGTCCATGGACTCACCCCTTTACAAAGCTGTCTGAAGTCCCTCCTAATTTGGCAGCTGTCAGGTTCTTGGCTTCTTTGATCCACACCTGGAGCTCTCCCCCTTCCCCACCTTTACCTGGAAGGGATATCAGTCAAAGCAAATGAGTTCTGACACCTTCACATTTCTCTCAAGCTTTACCTACGTAGCACTTTCTCTCCTGGTTCCTGAAGACAGCCAGCTCCACAAAAAGTGGACCACACCTACCTTGTATTCGCAGTACCCAGCACAGTGCCTGACAGTGAGCAACAGGCACTCAAGTCATAACAAAAATAGCAATAAAGACTTACTGAAAACTGGCTATGTGCCATATTCTACATTAAGCATTTATTCCTCAAAACAATTCTATGAGATATAGACTATCATCCTCATTTTACATGTGAGAAGATTGAGGCATAAAGAAATAAAGTTGCCTGATATTTGTTGAATGATTGAAAAAAGGGAACTCCTCCACTTCTGTTCCGGATTCCATCCCCATGGCAACAAGACTCATCAGGCATCATCAATTTCAACCCCCAGCTTGCATTTTAATATCTTGTTCTCTACTGGTTCCATTCCTTTCAGTCTAAATAGATGCTAATCTCACTTATGCTTTTAAAAAATTCTTTTGAAAGAATATTTCCCTTCATCCTATCTCCTTTTCAAGCTCTCCTCCGTTGTGCTCTTTTCTCTCACCATCAATTTTCCTAGAAAATAGAGTCCACATGCATCACTTCTACTTCTTTGCCTCATTCACTCAGCCTAGTTTCTAGTGAAATCTGGCTTCTGCTTCCACTGAGATCCACTGAAAATGTAATCTAATGCCAAGGAGTTGTGTCTTCTCATTGGGCCTGACAGGCCAGTGGTATTTCAATACTGTTGACAACCCTTGCTCCCTTCATCAAGCTCTCTCCCAGCATGGCTCTCTTCTGATAAGCCTCTACCTCACTGGCTTCTCTTCCCCCTCTTCATACTTTACATTTTTCCCCATGGTTCTCTCCTTGCCTCTCTTCTCTAGTCATCCTGCACAGCCTCTTTGGAAATCTCATTGACTTCCCCAAATCCTACAGATTAGACCTTGCTGAAAGTAACTTTTTAAGAAATTTTTCTTAAAATTTCTTGATTTTCTTGTGTTGCCAAAGCATCAAGTTCAACTTCTTACCATTACGTGCATGGCCCTTTATAGCCAGGCTCCAACCCCATCAACAATTCCATCTCCACTCCCACATCTATATACCAGAACTCCAGCCCCACTTAACTAAGAAGTTAACTGCCTCACAGTCACACACCACCTCACATTTACCATGCTTTTTTTCCAACCTTTGCACCTGCTAGCTCCTCTTCTTAGAAAGTGCTCTTCTCACCCCATCCTCTTCCTTTTCTGCCTGGTAAAGTCTTAAGTAAAATACCATCATTACTTCCTCTTTAAAACTCTCCAAAATACAACCAGACAGAATTTATCACTCCTGTATCTATGTTCTTTGAGCAGATGACTGTCATTCTTTTTAAAATAAGCTGTTCAAGGGAGGGCAAAAATCATGTCTTATTCACCTACATATCCACAGTCACTAGTACAGTGCCTGGTGTGTTGACTTACTCTTCCTCAGCCTTCAACTTCCTGTCCCTTATACTTATACACCACCCTTTCCAACCACCTTCTCTCAGTCCTGAAGTTTCTGTCCTGTTCTGACTTCTTAGTAGCCTTCCAGAGCTGGACCAAGACCAAGTTAGTTTAATGGCATCAAAAAAAGACAAAACAAAAAAAATAATTTCAACTTGAAGGCATTCCCTTCTGGTTGAAAAACAGAAATGGCTTACTTACTACAGAAATCTCCCTTAGAAGATGATCCACTGTGAATCATAATCTGGTCTCTCTAATAGTGCTAGCCACTAGCCAGCACCAACCTTGCACAGATCAAGTGCAGAAAACTAAGAGTTAAATCCAAGGCCCAAAAGAAAACTTACTCTTTTTCCGGTCACTTCCAATGGGGAGTTTGGAGGCTGGGATATATTTCAATGAAACCACCAACTCGCCTTTGTGTGTTGGCAAGCTAGTTGAGGACTCAGCACTGATCTGAAACACAGGGAAAACCAACAGGAAAACCAACCAATAGGCTGGGCTATTCAGACTGTTGAGACCTCTCACTGAGGCAATTCTAAAATTACCTGCAAGAAGAGCTTCACAGAATAAAAGTATCCTCCTCCTTATGAATACCATCCAGGATCCCTAGGCCATGGCAGCCACAGGATTCTAGGCAGTTTCTTCAGAAGGAGCTGCAGAAGAACTAACAAAGAGTCTTCTGTGATGCTGACTGTTTTCCTACTCTGGGGATACTGTTACTAGATTCCAAATACCCTTAAAGGTCTTCAAGCAAGGCTGTCATACAAACTGACAGGGGACCGACACCATGATGAAGAATCTTGCTACCAACATTGTTAGTGATAGCCCCAAAGTGGAAACAATCTAAATGTCAATCAATATAGGAAAGGTTAAATGAGTGATTTTAATGCCCTTGTATGGCATATGGCATGTGATCCTCAAAAAGGATGCAGTGAATCTCTACATGCTAACAGGGAAATATATCTAAGATGTACTGTTAAGTCAACAAAGCAAGATGCAGAAAAAGTATGCCACTTATATTAAAACATATTCTTACTTGTATATGTGAATATATATATGTTAATAATGATTATTATAATTATCACTCATACAGTACTTACTATATCTGCCAGGTACTGTTATAGTATTTTAAGTATATCATTTTGTTTAATCCCCAAGATACTCCCTATGACATGAGTACAATTACCCCCACTTTACAGATTATGGAACAGAGGAACAGAGAAGTTAAGTAACTTGCCCAAGGTCACATAGTAATTGGCAGAGCCAGGATTCAAATTCAGACAGACTCCATTCAGACAGACTCCAATTCAGAATCCATGCTTTTAACCACTATGCTACACTGCATAGAAAAACCCAGAAAGATACTGACAAACTTAACACTTGTATCTTCTAAAGAGGGGAGTAGAATGGGAAAGGAAAAATGGCTTTCACTTTTTACTCTCTCTATATCTATAGTGTCTTTTTAATGAGAATGGCAAGTATCACTTGTATGATTTTCAAAGATCGGAAGTCTTTTTTTTAAAAGAGAGCTTGCAGATATTTGAGGGCTCGGTGAAACTCTGTTACTAGGATTTGGATATGCTACAATTTTAATTTTATGTTACTTTTGGTTAATAACTCTCTCTACCACTAGAATCTAAATGTCAGGAGGACAGGAATCAAGTGTTTTTATCATTGTTCATCCTAGCATGCCGGACACTTAGCAATGTACCTGGCATATATAGGTGCTCTACAAATATTTCCTGAGAGAATGCAAGAGGGAATGAGTGGGTGTCAGGGATTAGCAGCAAGTGGCCATGAGCAGCAGGATGGTTTTGCTGGCTCTCTTGCCATGGCTGTGTTCCTTATGTCTTAGAATCCAGAGCATGAGCTGGTGCAGATCAGAGGTGCTCTTTCACTGCCTGTGTTCATGGGGGCTCCTCTAACATAGGGCCTCAGCTCTGAGTATAGCAATACAAGGAAGGCATAATCCCCATCAATCTGGAAAAATGTACCATATACCAAGAATGCACGGCAGTGTAATGGATGAAAGAGACATAGAAGAATAGGGAGGTGGATGCCAGGAAGAGAAAACTGAATGGAAGCAAACGGATCACTAGGGCAAGGAAAAAAAAAAAAGAAAAATCAGAGACAATAAATGGAGAATGTTTTCAGTTAAAATATGCAATACTAGAGTGGTCTTTTTGTTGTTTATAAAATATCTATACAATTTGTTAGTCTCTAGATTGTGGGCTTCACTGGACTCTTAAAAATTAGGGTTTAACCTTAGCTGGAAATTGGCATAATTGGCATATTTGTTTCAAGAGCATATTTTCATTCTGGCTCAAAATAATTTCAAAGAGCAAACAGTTCCATTTCAGTGCAGGTTTTTCTTTTGTTGGAAGGCATTCTTTGTTGGCAGTAGTTCATGATGGTTTACAATGACATTTCCATTATAATTGTATCAACTGTAGGCCGTTGAGAGAATGACTTATATGCGAAATGCTTAAGAAATTCTAAATTTCTAATAATATGCTATAGTTTTATTATAATGGCTTTCCTATTTTTATTAGTATTTAAAGGGAGATTTTTAATGTTGTTACTATATTTTTGGAGGGCAGTAGCTTCAAAATACCAAATGCTCATTTCTTTGACTCAGCAATTTCACCACCAGAAATTTCTCCTACAGTTACACTCACAAAAGGACTAGATATAGCATACCATAGTTTTAACAGAGAAAAAAGAGGCAAAAAAATTAAATGCCCATCAGTGGGGGAACTGAAAATATAATACAGGTACATGAAGAATGTGTTATGTGTGCTTAGTCATTCAGTTGTCTCTGACTCTTTAAAATCCCATGGACTGTAGCCCACCAGACTCATCTGTTCCTGCGATTCTGCAGGCAAGAATACTGGAGTAGGTAGCCATTCCCTTCTCCGGGGGATCTTCTGGACCCAGGGATTAAAATCAGGTATCCTGCACTGCAGGCACATTCTTTACCATCTGAGTCACCAAGGAAGCCCACATGAAGAATACCATCCAGCAATTAAAATGAGATAAACCTGCAGTGATGGCATAAAAAAATGTCCATGATAAATGACAAAGTGTTAAATGAAAAAAATCAAGATATATATACACACAATGAGAAGAGCTCATTTGTGTAAAAAGGAAAAAATGTAAATCCATATTTATATATCTGTCCTGCTTAATACAAAATTTATATAAAGATATTCAAGCAGTCGATAACGCTGCTAACCTACTTTTCTTTTTATATACTTCTATATTGTTTTATGCAATCTCAAAAACAACAGAATGATCTCTGTTCGATTCCAAGGCAAACCATTCAATATCACAGTAATCCAAGTCTACGCCCTGACCAGTAACGCTGAAGAAGCTGAAGTTAAACAGTTCTGTGAAGACCTACAAGACCTTCTAGAATTAACACCCAAAAGAGATGTCCTTTTCATTAAAGGGGACTGGAATGCAAAAGTAGGAAGTCAAGAAACACCTGGAGTAACAGGCAAATTTGGCCTTGGAGTACAGAACGAAGCAGGACAAAGGCTAATAGAGTTCTGCCAAGAGAACGCACTGGTCATAGCAAACACCCTCTTCCAACAACACAAGAGAGGACTCTACACATGGACATCACCAGATTGTCAACACCAAAATCAGATTGATTATATTCTTTGCAGCCAAAGATGGAGAAGCTCTATAGAGTCAGCAAAAACAAGACCGGGAGCTGACTGTGGCTCAGATCATGAACTGCTTATTGCCAAATTCAGACTGAAATTAAATAAAGTGGAGAAAACTACTAGACCATTCAGGTACCACCTAAATCAAATCCCTTATGACTATACAGTGGAAGTGAGAAATAGATTTAAGGGACTAGATCTGATAGAGTGCCTGATGAACTATGGACGGAGGTTCGTGACATTTTATAGGAGATAGGGATCAAGACCATCCCCATGGAAAAGAAATGCAAAAAACCAAAATGGCTGTCTGAGGAGGCCTTACAAATAGCTGTGAAAAGAAGGGAAGTGAAAAGCAAAGGAGAAAAGGAAAGATATACCCATTTGACTGCAGAGTTCCAAAGAATAGCAAGGAGAGATAAGAAAGCCTTCCTCAGTGATCAATGCAAAGAAATAGAGGAAAACAACAGAATGGGAAAGACTAGCAATCTCTTCAAGAAAAAGAGATACCATGGGAACATTTCATGCAAAGATGGGCTCAATAAAGGACAGAAATGGTATGGACCTAACAGAAGCAAAAGATATTAAGAAGAGGTGGCAAGAATACACAGAAGAACTGTACAAAAAAAGATCTTCACGACCCAGATAATCACGATGGTGTGATCACTCACCCAGAGCCAGACATCCTGGAATGTGAAGTTAAGTGGGCCTTAGGAAGCATCACTATGAACAATCTAGAGGAGGTGATGGAATTCCAGTTGAGCTACTTCAAATCCTGAAAGATGATGCAGTGAAAGTGCTGCATTCAATATGCCAGCAAATTTGGAAAACTCAGCAGTGGCCACAGGACTGGAAAAGGTCAGTTTTCATTCCAATCTCTAAGAAAGGCAATCCCAAAGAATGCTCAAACTACTGCACAATTGCACTCATCTCACACGCTAGTAAAGTAATGCTTAAAATTTTCCAAGCCAGGCTTCAGCAATACGTGAACCATGAACTTCCAGATGTTCAAGCTGGATTTAGAAAAGGCAGAGGAACCAGAGATCAAATTGCCAACATCTGCTGGATTATCGAAAAAGCAAGAGAGTTTCAGAAAAACATATACTTCTGCTTTATTGACTATGCCAAAGCCTTTGACTGTGGGATCACAATAAACTGTGGAAAATTCTGAAGGAGACGGGCATATCAGACCACCTGACCTGCCTCTTGAGAAATCTGTATGCAGGTCAGGAAGCAACAGTTAGAACTGGACATGGAACAACAGACTGGTTCCAAATAAGAAAAGGAGTACATCAAGGCTGTATATTGTCACCCTATTTAACTTATATGCACAGTACATCATGAGAAACGCTGGGCTGGAGGAAGCACAAGCTGGAATCAAGATTGCTGGGAGAAATATCAATAACCTCAGATATGCAGATGACACCACCCTTATGGCATAAAGTGATGAACTAAAGAGCCTCTTGATGAAAGTGAAAGAGGAGAGTGAAAAAGTTGGCTTAAAGCTCAACATTCAGAAAACTAAGATCATGGCATCTGGTCCCATCACTTCATGGGAGATAGATGGGAAACAGTAGAAACAGTGGCTGACTTTATTTTGGGGGGCTCCAAAATCACTGCAGATGGTGACTGCAGCCATGAAATAAAGAGATGCTTATTTCTTGGAAGGAAAGTTATGAGCAACCTAGATAGCATATTAAAAAGCAGAGACATTACTTTGTCAACAAAGGTCCGTCTAGTCAAGGCTATGGTTTTTCCAGTGGTTATGTATGGATGTGAGAGTTGGACTAAAAAGAAAGCTGAGCGCCAAAGAATTGATGCTTTTGAATTGTGGTGTTGGAGAAGACACTTGAGAGTCCCTTGGACTGCAAGGAGATCCAACCAGTCCATCCTAAAGGAGATCAGTCCTGGGTGTTCATTGGAAGGACTGATGTTGAAGCTGAAACTCCAATACTTTGGCCACCTGATGCAAAGAGCTGACTCATTGGAAAAGACCCTGATGCTGGGAAATATTGAGGGCAGGAGGAGAACGGGACAACAGAGGATGAGATGGTTGAATGGCATCACTGACTCAATGGACATGGGTTTGGGTGGACTCCGGGAGTTGGTGATGGACAGGGAGGCCTGGTGTGCTGCGGTTCATGGTGTCGTAAAGAGTCGGACACAACTGAGTGACTGAACTGAACTGAACTGACATTGTTTTAATTTTGAACCATGTACACATAAATCCTTTTATTCTTAATGTTCTTTATAAGCAATATATGTGTAGACATGGTAAAAATTTCAAATGTTATAAAAGGGCATATAGAGAAAACTAAGTCCTCCCACCTCAGTTTCTGTTTTTAGAAGCAGTCACTACTACTACTTCTATGTCTATCTTTCCCGTTATTCTATCTACCATGAACTATTTTAGCATTGAAAATGCTAATTTTAAAAAGTTTTACAGAAGAACCTTGCCACTGAAAATTTCTGATAATCAAGAATTCCTAACTCTGTTTTAGCAATTTCAGCTTAACCAGAATGACAGTAACCTACTGAACATCTTTTATGTGCCAGGCACTGATTGGTACTCTGTATACGATACTACTGAAGAGAATATTATTATCATTTCCACTTTATAGATGAAAAAACTAAGGCCCACTGAAGTTAGGTGACTTACCTAAGTTAGTTTTTAAGTTAGGTAATTTCCTTAGCTGTCAAATCACAGTGGCTGGATTCAAATCCAGGTCCACACTCAGATCCCAGGTAGTATTACACACTCCGCTACACTCGCCCCTGGGATTCTATCTCCAAAGTAATACTTTCCCTGGCTTGTATGACAAAGAGCATGGGAAGTGGTGCTCCATGAATTGGTTTACTTCCCATTTCTGTAGTGAAAAGGGTAGTTTGGAAAACCAGCACAGACTAGGATACATCCAAAAGGTTAGCTTGGAGAAAAGGCACGAGTCAGGATGTTAGGATACACCCAGACTCTGGAAGATTAGGAGGCAAAGCTTAACACACATATATATGAAAGACTTCAAAGGGGAACCACAGCTTCATCCTTCACCTGGCTTGTTAACAACAAGCTTGTTAACAACAATGTAACAGAACAGATTACTGACACTTGTCATCCCAGAGCATCTGAAATTACTGTTAAACTAGGAAACCCCAGCAGGGGGCGCGAGAACTCCACAGACTACATTCAAAACTGTTCCTGAAGAAGTCACTGCAGACAATTCTACCTCAGATGCAAATGCAAACTCTGTAGGGAGTTGTTAAAGGAGACTACCTTTCCATGTAAAGGGAGACAATGATCTAGTTTCTTATCAAGCTTCCAGGAATCCATCTGGACCTCTGCCTCTCCAAGAAAAGTGTTTCTGCCAAAACGACCGTGATGCCACACCGAGAATTGCAAAGTCCTCTGGGCCAGGAGAGATTCTGGGATTTCATACTGTGAAAGGAAAGGAGACACCCGAGATGATTAGTTCACAGTACTTCCTCAGAAAAAGATTATTCCAAAATCTGAGCAAGCATTCTCAAAGTCCATAGTCCTGATCAAATCACTTGTCCCTAAGCACTTTGAGTTTCATCCCTCAAAGCCTTCACTTATCCCATTTCACAAAAACCTACCATATTAATTTTTCCTTCAGTGGGTGAAAGAACACTGCAATATGCAAAAGAACTGCCAGGGAGACTCCTGATCACAAATGACCCCTTAAAATGTGATTTGTGACCACGTGGCCCTCCAACTTCACCAGAATCCAAGAATATCAAATCAGCTTTGTTTGCTGAGAGGTCAGGATGTGAACAGATGCCCACAGTGTATCCTCAAACACAGACATGGCCGCTGAAAACCATGTTGACCGCCATATAGTAGAGGAATTGCTACAGCTCAGCACACAAGACAGAACAAAGTTCTCCTATCTTCTCAGACTCTAGATACTTACTCTGAGGATCTCATCATATAACGGATTAATAGTGTCCCGCTTGATGCTGGTTTTTCTTTTTCCTTGGCGGGATTTGTCTGGCAGAAGATAAGCCTTCACATATCTAGAAGCCAAGGAGGATACTGAGTCATTGGCTGTCTTTTTGGAAACCTGCTTCTCACTTACCTGCCCTCCATACACATACGCCATGATGAAATGAAAATATCACATCCTCTTATACACACCATTCTTGGATTTTCCCAATCCTGGCCCCTTTCCCACATCTCCCCTAACCACTCTCAATCACACCTCCCTGTCTGCCCAGGAAGTAAGAGCTTTGGTTCAAGGGTGCCCAAAGAGATGTTGTGGTCTAATCATCTCCAAGCACTGTGCAGGGTCCGGAAACACTCACGGGTTTGAGCGCTTCTTGGCTTCATCAGCATAGGCCAACTGTTGGCACTCTTTCACGTGAATGACCAGAGCCTGTGTTTGCTGTTCGTACTTCAGAGAAAAGGCAATCTTTCCAGTCACAAAGATGTTCCCGAAATCACCAGCTTCACTATAGATGCTCATCATGCTGCCAATCGTACTCTGAAGATAAAAGCACCCACATAACAGGTGGTAACTAGACTTAGCATGGTGAGCATTTTTAAATTTACAGAAATCATTATGTTGTGTAACAGGAACTAACATAGTGTTATAGGTCAATTATACTTCAAACACAAACAAAACTCATAGAAAAAGATAGCAGATTTGTTGTTATAAGAGGCAAGGCGTCAGGGGAGGGGGAATTATATGAAAGTATTCAAAAGGTACAAACTCCCAGTTATAAGATAAATAAGTACTAGGGATATAATGCACAACATGATAAACACACACACACACACACACACATATATAATTAACACTGCTGTGTGTTATATATATTTAAGTGGTTAAGAGAGCAAATACTAAGAGTTCTCATCACAAGGAAAAAATTCTATTTCTTTAATTTTGTATCTATATAAGATGATGGATGTTCCCAAACTTATTGTGGTAACCATTTCACGATGTATGTAAGTCAAATCATTATGCAGTAAATCTTACACAGTGCTGTATGTCAGTTATATCTCAATAAAACTGGAAGAAATAAACAAGATAAAGGACCTATAAACATCTGGTGAAGGCACACTCTCCCTGCCACATTGCTCACATTTTCACTCATGAGAAAGTCATAGTCACTAAACAAAACAAAAGCCCCTGCAACTAACCAGTACTGCCGATGGTCTTGTACCCAGAATGTAAGAGACAGCTAAGAGCACACTCACAACTGCTTAAAACTGCTCAAGTTTATCAATCAGCTCACCTAGGCTCTGAGCTGCTCTTCTTATTCTCTTTTTATACATTTTTATTGTTAATTTTCAACTGCCCCAGAAGGTGGGCAAGGAGTAGAGGTAGCCAGTCTGATTTTGGTGTATATTATGTATGTTACAATGTTGGTTAGAAGGGATCAGTTACCAATTAAAACAAGGGGCATTAATTATCTGTGGGTTTCTTTTATCCACCTTATCCCTCTCAAGGCCTATAGAGAAAAGTGAATGTGTCAGATTTGGGGGGAAAACCCCACCAGAGGTGAAAAGCCACGTTCCTCTCAGCTAATAATCAACTCTGCAAGCCTACCGTTCTCTTCCTGTGTGAGTGTGATCATCTAATCACCCTGCTTTCTGACTCTGTTTCCCCTAAACATCAGTCTTCATACTTAATGGCAGAACTAAGCCTTAATTCTTAAATGTCCCTTTAACTTTATGATTCTGATTGGTATAGTTTTCCCTTAATCATATCCTGATGCCAGTTAACCCTGCCAAGACCCTTCTCATGGCATTCACTGCCCTTGAATGTGAGACTTGGGGTGTGCTCTGATGAGGACACCTGATCTTTCTCACTTTGTGGCCTGGGTACCTTTTTAGGGTAGAAGTTATGGGTTACTGTTCACAAAGCTGTGATGAACATCTCTAGCCCTAACTACCTGAAATGAGAATTTCCAGGGCAGAGACAGAAAGTCACCTAACTGTGCACTAAGCAACTATGGTCTAACTTGAGAAAAGGAACAAACAAATGCATCTCACTTACCTAGAAAGAATAACCAGAACTCCCCCACATCCTGACTCTGCTCTAGGGAAGTACTTCCATCTTTCCTGGTACTCCAACATGTCCACAGCCACAGAACTAACAGAACTTACCATGGAGGAACCACTTCTCATGCTGCTTCTGGCCAGCTTCTGACGATGCAACTTCACCAGGTGGTCAATATCTTCTTCTTCTTCTTCCTCTTCCTGGAATGATAAATATAGATCAGAGTTAACAGAAATATGAAAAAGTTCAAAAACGAATATCTTTCCTTTAGTAGGGCCATAATTGTTGCTAAGCTCTGAGGTGTCATGTGCACACATATATGCTTATCTCTATCTTTGTGTTTCCCTATTTCAGGCTCCCAAACTACATCCCAACCATCCTTCTCAAATCACAAAATAGTAACAATATCTCTTTCTAATTTGACTGCCCCAACCCAGCCATCTCTTTACATTTTATTAAGTGTGGCATAAATCCCTTGGAGGAGATTGCCATTAGCCCCATCATAGAGCCACCGAGAAGATGACCCACAAACTGGAGAACAATTATATCAAAGAGTGTCCAGGAGTCTCCAGTGGAGGCGTGGGTCAACAGTGGCCTGCTGCAGGGTCAGGGGCACTGAATACAACAGACCTGGGAGCCGCAGAACATGCTGGCATTAAGTCCTTTTGAAGGAGGTTGCCATTACCGCCATTACCCCTACCATAGTTTGTCCTGAGGCCAAACTATAGGAAGGGAATACAGCCCCACTCATCAGCAGAAAACTGGATTAAAGATTTACTGAACATGACCCCCCCATCAGAGAAAGACCCAGATTCCCCCCACAGCTAGTCCCACCAATTTGGAAGTTACCACAAGCCTCTTACCCTTATCCATCAGAGGGCAGACAGAATGAAAACCACAATCACAGAAAATTAACCAAACTGATCACATGGATCACAGACTTATGTAACTCAATGAAACTAGAGCCATGCAGTGTAGGGCCACCCAAGATGAACAGGTCATGGTGGAGAGCTCTGACAAAATGTGATCCACTGGAGAAGGGAATGGCAAACCACTTCAGTATTCCTGCCTTGAGAATCCCATGAACAGTATGAAAAGGCAAAAAGATATGACACTGAAAGATTAACTCCCCAGGTTGGTAGATGCCCAATATACTACTGGAGAAGAGGAGAGAAATAGCTCCAGAAAGAATGAAGAGGCTGAGCCAAAGAGAAAACAACGCCCAGTTGTGGATGTGACTGGTGATGAAAGTAAAGTTTGATGTTGTAAAGAACTATATTGCATAGAAACCTGGAATGTTAGGTCCATGCATCAAGGTAAATTGGAAGTAGTTTAACAGGAGATGGGAGTGAACATTGACATTTTAGGAATCAGGGAACTAAATGAACTGGAATGGGTGAATTTAATTCAGTTGACCATTATATCTACTACTGTGGGCAAGGATCCCTTAGAAGAAATGGAGTAGTCCTCACAGTCAACAAGAGTCTGAAATGCAGTACTTGGGAGCAGTCTCAAAACAACAAAATGATCTCTGTTACAAAGGCAAACCATTCAATATCACAGTAATCCAAGTCTATGCCCCAACCACTAAGGCCAAAGAAGCTGAAGTTGAATGGTTCTATGAAGACCTACAAGACCTTCTAGTACTAAAACCAAAAAAAGATGTCATTTTCTTCATAGTGGACTGGAATGCAAAAGTAGGAAGTCAAGAGATATCTAGAGTAACAGGCAACTTTGGCCTTGGAGTACAGAATGAAGCAGGGCAAGGCTAACAGAATTTTTCCAAGAGAATGCAGTGGTCATAGCAAACACCTTTATCCAACAACAGAAGAAATGACACTACACATGGACATCACTGGATGGTCAACACTAAAATCAGATTCATTATATTCTTTGCAGCCAAAGATGGAGAAGCTTTATAGAATCAGCAAAATCAAGACTGGGAACTGACTGTGGCTCAGATCATGAAGTCCTCATTGCAAAATTCAAACTTAAATTTAAGAAAGTAGGGAAAACCACTAGACCATTCAGGTTTGACCTAATACAAATCCCTTATGATTACACAGTGGAAGTGACAAATAGATTCAAGGAATTAGACCTGATAGACACACTGCCTGAAGAACTATGAACCGAGGTTCATGACACTGTACAGGGGGCTGTGATCAAAACCATCCCCAAGAAAAAGAAATGCAAAAAGGCAAAATGGTTGTCTCAGGAGGCCTTACAAATTGCTGAGAAAAGAAGAGAAGTGAAAGGCAAAGGAGTTAAGGAAAGATACCCAACTGAATGTAGAGTTCGAAAGAATAACAAGGAGAGATAAGAAAGTCTTCCTCCATGATCAATGCAAAGAAATAGAGGAAAACAATAGAATGAGCAAGACTAGAGATCTCTTCAACAAAATTAGACCTATCAAAGGAACATTTCATGCAAAGATGGGCAAAATTAAGGACAGAAATGGTAGGGACCTAGCAAAAGAAGAAGATATTAAGAAGAGGTGGCAAGAATACACAGAAGAACTATACAAAAAAGACCTTAATGACCTAAATAACCATGATGGTGTGATCACCCACCTAGAGCCAGACATCCTGGAATGCGAAGTCAAGTTGGCTTTAGGAAGCATCAGTATGAACAAAGCTATGGAGGTGACATAATTCCAGGTGAGCTATTTCAAATCCTAAAAGATGATGCCATGAAAGTGCTGCTCTCAATATGCCAGCAAATTTGGAAAACTCAGAAGTGGTCACAGGACTGGAAAAGGTCAGCTTTCATTCCAATCCCTAAGAAAGGCAATGCCAAAGAATGTTCAAACTACTGCATACTTACACGCATGCCACACACTAGCAAAGTAATGCTCAAAATTCTCCAAGCCAGGCTTCAACAGTACATGAACCAAGAACTTCCAAATGTTCAAGGTGGATTTAGAAAAGGCAGAGGAACCAGAGATCAAATTGCCAACATCCATTGGATCACTTAAAAAGTAACGGAATTCCAGAAAAACATCTACGTCTGCTTCATTTACTATGCTAAAGCCTTTGACTGTGTGGATCACAACAAACTGTGGCGCATTCTGAAAGAGATGGGAATAACAGACCACCTGACCTGCCTCCTGAGAAACCTGTATGCATGTCAAGAAGCAACAGTTAGAATAAGACATGGAACAACAGACTGGTTCCAAATTGGGAAAGGAGTACATCAAGGCTGTATATTGTAACTCTGCTTATTTAACTTAAATGCAGAGTACATCATGCGAAATGCCAGGCTGGATGAAGCACCAGCTGGAATCAAGATTCCCAGGAGAAGTATCAACAACCTCAGATATGCAGATGACACCACCCTTATGGCAGAAAGTGAGGAAAGACTAAAGAGCCTCTTGATGACAGTGAAATAGAGTGAAACAGCTGGCTTCAAATTCAACATTAAAAAAACTAAGATCGTGGCAACTGGTCCCATCACTTCATGGCAAATAGATGGGGAAACAGTGACAGACTTTACTTTCTTGGGATCCAAAATCACTGCAGATAGTGACTACAGCCATGAAATTAAAAGATGCTTGCTCCTTGGAAGAAAAGCTATGACCAACCTAGACAGCATATTAAAAAGCAGAGACATAACTTTGCTGACAAAGGTCCGTCTAGTCAAAGCTATCGTTTTTCCAGTAGTCACGTATGGATATGAGAGTTGGACCATAAAGAAAGCTGAGCACCAAAGAATTTATGCTTTTAAACTGGAGTGTTAGAGAAGACTCTTGAGAGTCTCTTGGACTGCAAGGAGATCAAACCAGTTCATCCTAAAGGAAATCAATCCTGGATATTCATTGGAAGGACTGATGCTGAAGCTGAAACTCCAATACTTTGGCCACCTGATGCGAAGACCTGACTCATTTGAGAAGACCCTGATGTTTGGGAAAGATTGAAGGCAGGAGGAGAAGGGGATGACAGAGAATGAGATGATTGGACAGCATCACTGACTCGATGGACATGAGTTGGAGCAAGCTCCAGGAGTTGGTGATGGACAGGGAAGCCTGGCATGCAGAGTTGTACATGACTGAACTGACTGACTGAAGTATTTACTTGAGCCTCCAACCATATATCAAGCAATGTTTAAAAAACAAAAGAGATAATGAAATATAATGAAATATAATCTCATTCTTTAAGCAATTTAGCAACCAGATTTACTTTAGGATTGAGGGAGAAATCAAAATTCACGTTACCTTTTCCTAAGGAACTAAACAGGTAAATTGAGAGTATCAGGTAGTAAAGTCAACTTTGCTTGCATGCAAAGTCATGTCTGACTCTTTGTGACCCTATGGACAGTAGCCCACCAGACTCCTCCCAGAATCCTCCATGGGATTCTCCAGGCAAGAATACTGCAGTGGGTTGCCATGCCCTCCTCCAGGGGATCTTCCCGACCTAGGGATTGAACCCATGTCTCTTACGTCTCCTGCATTAGCAGGCAGGTTCTTTACCACTAGTGCCACCTGGGAGGCCCAAAGTCAATGATATATATAAATATATATATCATATGGTGACCAGGTGAAATACAAGGGTACTTACCATATCCACACTGAGGCCTGGGACAGATTTGCTCCTGTCTCCCAAGGCACCACTTTCATGCCCCACTTCTTCCGGGCGAAGATCAATCACAGACTTAGTATATTCTGAGTGAAAAATCAAAAACCAAAGCAAAAGAAACATACTCTTCTCCATACCAATAACCCACCAAGTACTCACAACTTCAATCTCAAAAGGCCATGAAGGAAAACCAGCTACCTGAAGGCCTGAGGATTTTTCTGGTGTTCTTCTTGAATATCATTTCACCCTCGTCCACAGATACCACATTTTGACCCCTAGGCTGAGTTTCCTAGGGACAGATAAGGGCAAAATAATGGAAAAAGACTGTTGGGTAGGTGAAAGAGTGGACTAGGGAAGAAGACTCAGATATTCACTAAATTATGACAAACCTAAAAGAAAGATTAATTTAATCTTAGGGCTTTAACTTAATCCTAGGAAGTTGCACAAAATCTATTTTTTTGTTTGTGGTTTACACTAACTTTTTAAACTTTTTAAACTTTTATTTTGTATTGGGATATAGCTGATTAACAATGTTGTGGTAGTTTCAGGTGAACAATAAAGGGACTCAGCCATACATATATATGTATCCATTCTACCCCAAATTCCCGTCCCATCCAGGCTGCCACATAACATTGAGGAGAGTTCCACATGTTATACAGTAGGGCTTTGTTGGTTATCCATTTTAAATACAGCAGTGTCCATCCCAAACTCCCTAACTATCTCTTCTCTTCATCTTTCTTCCTGGCAACCACAAGTTCATTCTCTAAGTGTCTTTCTAAAACCTATTTTCTCACGTTTCAACCAAAATCTTAGAAAATGCTACCACAGGAATCTGAACTAAAATTTGTTTGCTTCAATTCTTAATTTAAATTCTTCCTGAGAAAGGAAGAAGAAAGAGAGAGAGAGACAAAGACAGAAAGAGAGAGATCAACCAACCAATAACTAAAGCTTACCTTTTCTACTTGAGGTTTGGGGGCAGACATCTTCTTCCATTCTGGAAAGAGGCCAGATTTATCCAGAGAGTCTCTCCTGGGGGCAGATACAGAAACCGTAATAAAATCACCTTCTCCCCCCGTCCCTGTCCATCTAGGGACCCAAGCTCTATGGAAGGAAAGCCACTGGCTTAAGGTCAGTAACCAAATGCAGAAGGTAAACTTCACATCTGATTTACTTTGAAGGAATGCAGACAATCAGATAAGTAGCTTTGTACAAACACTCACACCCCCATGCCTAAGGGATAGCAGCATCCACTGATGCTGGTCCAAGGGTCCAAGAACACTCCTCCAAAATGCAGCAGCCTGTGGAAGTTAGTGTGTTCCAGAAGGCTGTGCTCAGAGAAGTGCTAGTGGGAGACTTGCAGCAACAGAGAAAATATTTCATTCACCTTACCAAGTACAGAAGTCAGGAACACCAAAGGCAGGGGAACCCCACACCCTGGCTCTAGAGAACAAAACGGAAGCTCAGTTGAGCAGAATGGCTGGGACTGGGGACATCTCACCTGGACATGGTATCCGAGTCAGCCATATAGCTATCCAGGCTCTCACTCTCGGCTTCCAGTGCACTCTTTCCACTTTTCAGCTTTGGCACTTCAAATGACATGCTACAATAAAAACCAAGAGCCAACACATAAAGAAAGTGGGCTCTCCTGCTGGGTGTTGGGCTTCCTTCCAACTCCTTCACAGTGGTAGCCTAAGTGATCTTTCTAAGAGCTGAGTAAACTTTTAAAACTGCTCAGAGGTTCTCTATTGCCCTTGGGATTGAGTTCAAACTCTTTAGCATGGCAAAAAAATCCTTATGAGTTGACCCCCTGCTCATATCTACAGACTCATTTTTCACCCTCCACCTCTCCTTATACTTTACATTATGGAATGATGAAGCTCTCTTGGTTCCCTGAATATGACAAAGCTACTTTTCTTTCCTCTTCTCTCTGCCTAAGATGGTCACAGTGGCCATTTTTCTTGTTTACTTGAAACTCCTGGCTAAATCTACTCCTTCTTCCTGTCTCTCTTTACATGTCAATTCCTCCACATCTCTGACCATGCCCCAACCCCAAGTATGGATTAGTAGCCTTCCTATGTTCTCCTAAAGCAACCTGATGTCTTTGTAGTAATCATATCCATAATTATTATGTCTTTTATACAAATTATTTAATTTGCACGATAATTTAAACAAACAACTTGTTTAGTGTCTTTCTCTTCTATTAGACTAAGCTCCAGAAGATCAGTGATCACATATTTTGTTCATTGCTATGTTCCCAATGCCTAGCAGAGAAACCAGCATAGACTGGGCACTCAATTATTTGTTGACTGAATTCTTGACTAAATCCCTTCAGTGGGGCTTAAAGTATGTACATAAATAAGCAGTATGTGTCTCTTTCAGATCTGGTTTCCTCAGTGTGTATGCCCAAAAGTGGGATTGCTGGGTCATATGGCAGTTCTATTTCCAGTTTTTTAAGGAATCTCCACACTGTTTTCCATAGTGGCTGTACTAGTTTGCATTCCCACCAACAGTGTAAGAGGGTTCCCTTTTCTCCACACCCTCTCCAGCATTTATTGCTTGTAGTCTTTTGGATAGCAGCCATCCTGACTGGCGTGTAATGGTACCTCATTGTGGTTTTGATTTGCATTTCTCTAATAATGAGTGATGTTGAGCACCTTTTCATGTGTTTGTTAGCCATCTGTATGTCTTCTTTGGAGAAATGTCTGTTTAGTTCTTTGGCCCATTTTTTGATTGGGTCATTTATTTTTCTGGAATTGAGCTTCAGGAGTTGCAATCCCACTTTTGGGCATACACACTGAGGAAACCAGATCTGAAAGAGACACGTGCACCCCAATGTTCATTGCAGCACTGTTTATAATAGCCAGCACATGGAAGCAACCTAGATGCCCATCAGCAGATGAATGGATAAGGAAGCTGTGGTACATATACACCATGGAATATTACTCAGCTGTCAAAAAGAATTCATTTGAATCAGTCCTAATGAGATGGATGAAACTGGAGCCCATTATACAGAGTGAAGTAAGCCAGAAAGATAAAGAACATTACAGCATACTAACACATATATATGGAATTTAGAAAGATGGTAATGATAACCCTATATGCAAAACAGAAAAAGAGACACAGAAATACAGAACAGACTTTTGATCTCTGTGGGAGAATGTGAGGGTGGGATGTTTCAAAAGAACAGCATGCATACTATCTATGGTGAAACAGATCACCAGCCCAGGTGGGATGCATGAGACAAGTGCTCGGGCCTGGTGCACTGGGAAGACCCAGAGGAGTCGGGTGAAGAGGGAGGTGGGAGGGGGGATCGGGATGGGGAATAAGTGTAAATCTATGGCTGATTCATATCAATGTATGACAAAACCCACTGAAATGTTGTGAAGTAATTAGCCTCCAACTAATAAAAAAATTAAAAAAAATAAAATAAAAAAAATAAATAAGCAGTATGCTTTGAAGATATTATTAAGAAGACCAGAATTTCTTTTCAGTTTAATGAAGGATGACCCTGGGCATTCAAAACAACAGTCCTCATCTCTAAAGGGAAGGACACAATTCCTGGACCCCTTACCTCAAGGAATGCTTGTAATAGTCTCCTAACTGAACTCCCTACTTCTGCCCTTGTCCCCATACAATCTATTCTCAACACAACAGCTAAAATGAGCTTTAAAAATATAAACCCAGGGAATTCTCCGGTGGTCCTGTAGTTAGGACTCCACACTTCCACTGCCAGGGGCCCAGGTTCAATCCCTGGTTGCGGAACTAAGATCCTGCAAGCCTCGCAATGTGGAATAAATATACACACACACACACATATATATAGTCTCCTCCATATATATATATATCTCCAATACAGAATTACCACACAACCCAGCAATTCCACTCATAGGTATCCACCCAAGAGAACTGGGAGCACGTGTACACACAAAAAATTGTATATAAATGTTCAAAGCAGCATTATTCACAATAGCCAACAGGTGGAAACAGTCCAAATGTCTATCAACAGATGAACAAATAAAGGAAATGTGGTACAGCCATATAATGAAATATTATTGACAACAAAAAGGAATGAAGTTCTACACATGCTACAACATGGATGAACCTTGAAAATATTATGCTAAAGTGAAATGCCAGACACAAATGGCCACATTCTGTATGATTCCATTTATAGGAAATGTCCAGAATAGGCAAATCCATAGAAACAGAAAGCAGATTAGTTGTTACGGAAATAGGGAGTGACTGCTTAATGGGTACAGGGTTTCTTTTTGGAGTGATGAAAATGTTCTGAAATCTGACAGTGGTGATGGCTGCACAATATTCTGAAAGTACTAAAAGATACTGAATTGTATACTTTAAAACTGTTAAAATGATTAACCTTATATGAATTTTACCCCAATTAAAAAAATAATATCACATCATTCAGAGCCCTCCTTCTAACTCGGAATAAAGACAAAGTCCTTACAAGTGTCAAAATCTTACATGATCTGCTTCTCACCCAGCCTCTGTCTTTATCCCCTACCCTCTCCCCTTGCTTGCCAGTTCCAGATGACTCATACGTGCCAAACACAAACTCACTTTAGGGTTGTTATACCTGATACTTTCTCTGCCTAGAAAGTATCTCTTTCCCCCAGATGCTCTCAGGGTTTGTGTCCTCTTTGCTTGTCTCCTCTCAAATGTCATCTTATTATCAAGCCTTTCCTTGCACTGGCCTAGATAAAACTGCCTGCATACATACACGCTTTCCTGGTACACCCTTTTAGACTACTTTATTTTTCTCCATAGCACTTGTCAACATCTGACATATATTTACTTGATCATTCACTTACTGTCTGTGTCCCCCACTCCCAAATCTACACTTCTCAAGCAAGGAACTTTGTTGTCTTCACCAGTATATCCTATTGCCTAAAACAGTGCCTGGAAAATAGTAGGCATTCATAGACAAACAAATGAAGGAATTAATAAGAAAAGAACACAGAATGAAATAGCCAAAATCTATAATGTCTTAGGCAGGAGAGAATAAACTTTCCAAGTTATCATAACATGATATTTGAGATAGCTCTATGAAAACAAACAGCAGGGGTTGAAATCCTAGGGGTGCCAGAGGTGAAACAGTGTCATTTCTTGAGAGAGATATTAGCTTTATAGTCAAAAACACAGCAGGGAGCTTGATTTCATTTTCACTTTAGAATCATTCTTTTTCCCTCTTTGCTCCAAAGAACAAAGAACCCAAAGCAGAACCTTTCCTCTAGGGAGACAGTTTAATAGTGGTCCATGGAGAGTGTTTTCTGCTTGTATTTTTTCCTAAAGATTAATACGTACTGATCCAAAGCTGATACAAACCACTCGAGGGCAAAAAAGCAATTATTTGACATCTGTGCAGTAGAAAAATTAACTTAGAGATGGGAGTCCTGGGCTCTAACTATCTGTATGATCTAAGGTAAATCACTTATCCTGCTTTCTTTTCTGCAAAAATAAGGGAGTTGAATTAGATTATTTGTGAGGCCCCATAATTTTATGAAAAAGATCATTTATGGCCACTTAATCTGTTTTCATGTTTAGGATAGATGAAAGTCTTCTGGGTCCAATGAGACAAGAAATCATAGACAGCCAGAAGCAGTGGGCTTCAGAAATTACATTCTGACCAGTGATGTCAGATGTGTTAATCAAATTCAGGAAATAAAAGCCATTTTTATCCACAAAAGAAGGGGAGGGGCTCATCACCTAAAAACAGATAAGTCACCCAACCAAGGCTGTGTGGATAAAGTCATAGTACATATATTCAATGACACACCATATGAGAACAAAAAAGAAGAAGATGCCAATGCTATATTTTTCTGTCATTTTTTTCCATTTGCACCTTGGGCTATAACTAACATTAATAAAATGCACGTGTTTAAGTGTTTGATTTGATTAGTTTTTTTATTTATTTTAATTGGAGGTTAATTACTTTACAATACTGTGGTTTTTGCCATACACCGACATGAATCAACTATATGTATACATTTGTGAAACCATCACCACAATTAAGCTACTGAACATATCTATCACTCCCCAAAGTTTCCTCATGCCCCTTCATAGTCCATCTCTCCCTCCTCAGACCTGTCTCCAAGTAATTGCTGATCTGCTGTCATTAACATTTAGCTTGATTTTTCTAGAATTTTATATAAACAGTCATACAGTAGGTCCTCTTTTTTGTTTGGCTTCTTTCACTCAGCATGATTATTTCGAGATTCATCCATGTTGTTGCATGTATCAGTAATCCATTCCTTTCCATTGCTGAGTAGTATTCCACTGTATAAACAAAGCAAAGTTTATCCTTTCACCTGCTGATAGACACTGGGGTTATCTCTAGGTTTTGGCAATTACAAAGCCACTATGAACATTCATGCACAAGTCTCTGTATGGACGTATTCTTGTGTTTCTCTTGAGTAAATATCTAGAAATTTAAAGGCTGACTCACAAGGTAGGTGCACGTTTAACTGGTTAAGACACTACTAAACTGTTTTTCAAAGTGGCTTCACCATTGGACATTCCTAGCAGCACTGTATGAGAATGCCAGTTGCTCTACATCCTCATCAAAAATGGGTATGGTTGGGGATCGAGTCAATATGGCAGAGGAGTAGAATGTAGAATTCACCTTCTCCCACAAATATATAAAAAATACATGTGAAATGAGTCTCACAGAATATCTACTGAATATTTTCACTGAATATCCTCACTGAATATCTACTGGAAGAAGACCTCAGACTTCCAAAAGGGCAAAAGAAAAATCTCCATATAACTGGACAGGACAAAGGGAAAAAGGAAGAGAGAAAGGAATCAGGACTGGGACCTGTGCCCCTGGGAGGGATCTGGGAGGGAACTGTGAAAGAGAAAAGGGTTCCACACACAGGAAAGTTCCTTCACTGGAGAGAGATCAGCCAGGACAGAGGGGCAGCTTTAGAGCCTCAGAGCAGAGTGTAGTAACAGGTTTGCAGAGGGCAAAGCGAACAGGGACCTGAACAAACAGTGCCAATGGCATTCCCCAGCCTAGATACTGGTCTGTTGGGGAGGTGGGGGCTAGGTGCTGAGTCTCAGGTTATAGAGGCCAGAGCTGGGGAGAGGACTGGGGTTGCCTGCATGAAGATAGCCTGAGGGGGCTAGGGTGTGGTGTGCCACATAACGGTGCTAACAAGAAGCCTGGGCCCGCCAGACAGGCAAGGTGCCATTAGCGGGGGGTGAGCTAGGAGAGGGGTGGGCTCGCCATAGAAGCTTCTTTCCACAACCATATACTCTCATATTGGCAAAGCACTGCCTACAAAAGCTCCAGGGGTGTGTGAGAGCCACCACTGCCATCTCAGACCCCAGAAGAGGGCACAGTCTGCTGCTACCACTAAGGGCCCCACTACGGGGTGCCAACTGCTGTACCTGCCTTCCTGGGAGCGCACTTGCACTCTCCCTGTCAAGGGGATAACAGCCAACATGCAATGAGGAAAGAGACGGTAAGCACCCGAACCAAAAACAACCCTCATGCCAAAAAAATATTAAACACACTATGCTACGCAGGAACACTCCTGCAGATAAACAGCCCTCCAAGACTAAAGTAGATATTTGTTTCTCTTAAACTCACAGAGTAAGAGAAACATAAGCAAAATAAAGAAGCAGAGGAACCACTCCCAGTTAAAAGACCAAGAGAATTCCCCTGAAGGAACAAACAACGAAATAGATCTCTTCAGTCTAATAGATACCAAGTTCAAAAATGGGGTAATGAAAATACTGAAGGAATTAAGAAAGCATAGTAAGCATAGTGTTAGTCACTTAATCATGTCTGACTCTTTGTGACCCCATGGACTGTAGCCCACCAGACTCCTCTGTTCATAGAATTCTCTAGACAAGCATACTGGAGTGGGTTGCCATGCCCGTCTACAGGGGATCTTTCTGACCCAGGGATCAAACTCGGGTCTCCTGCAGTGCAGGCATATTCTTCACCATCTGAGCTACCAGAGAAGCCCAAAGAAAGGAATTAAGAAAGATGAGTATCAAAGAATTGATGCTTTCAAATTGTAGTGCTGGAGAAGACTCCTGAAGGTCCCTTGGACAGCAAGGAGATCAAACCAGTCAATCCTAAAGGAAATCAACCCTCAATATTCATTGGAAGAACTGATGATGAAGTTCCAACACTTTGTCCATCTGATGTGAAGAGCTGACTCATTGGAAAAGACTCTAATGCTGGGAAAAATTGAAGGCAGGAAGAGGAAGGGATGACAGAGGATGAGATGGTTAGACAACATCACTAACTCAATGGACATGAATTTAAGCAAACTCTGAGTGAAGGACAGAGGAGCCTGGCATGCTGCAGTCCACGGGGTCACAAAGAGTCAGACACAACTTAGCAACTGAACAACAACAATGTATATATAGTATGATCTTTTTGTAAAAAGAAATTAAAATTTTAAGAATCCAACTCATATTTGTACATTGAGACAGTGTGGTAGTCTATACACCAGAATTATTAATAACAATAAGAACTGTCTAGGGCAGAAGAAGTAAACTTACTGGGGACTCATTTGATATATTTCTATATTGCTTTCCATCAATCATATAAAACATGATAAGATCTCATTTCTCTTTGGATGAGAGAAAGTTAGGGTGGGAAAACACAAATAAAAAGTCAAAACTTTGCCAGCAGCAACCAAATGAGGAAAGGAATAAAGCCTCAAGACATGAAGTTTGAAAAGTGAAGGCTAATAAAACAGAAGAAAGATCTAGCCTGGCAAAACTTCTTCCAATGTGTACAGATTAAGTGAGTGAGTAGGCAATCCTGGGGTAAGATAAAGAAAAGAAATATACCCCAGACAAGCCTTGTGTGGGATGTCACCTCTCAGGGCACTGGTATAAACCAGAGGATGCACCTAGAGCTAGATTGAGTGAGACCAAACACTCAAGACTGAGTGAGCCAGACAGGGAAGCCTGGTATGCTGCAGTCCATGGGGTTGCAAGGAGTAGGACATGACTGAGAGACTGAACAACAACAAGACACTTATGAGAATTTCAGGAGACTGAAACCCAGTATCCCCAAGTTATCTTTTGCCCCTCGCTTCAGTTCAGTTCAGTTGCTCAGTCATGTCCAACTCTTTGCTACCCCATGGATTGCAGCATTCCAGGATTCCCTAACACCAACTCCTAGAGCTTGCACAAATTCTGTGCCCATCGAGTCAGTGATGCCATCCAACCATCTCATCCTCTGTCGTCCCCTTCTCCTCCTGCCTTCAATCTTTCCCAGCAACAGGGGCTTTTCAAATGAGTCAGTTCTTCACATCAGGTGGCCTAAGTACTGGAGTTTCAGCTTCAGCATCAGTCCTCCCAGTGAATATTCAGGACTGATTTCCTTTAGGATGGACTGGTTGGATCTCCTTGCAGTCCAAGGGACTCTCAAGAGTCTTCTCCAACACCACAGTTCAAAAAAAAAACAATTCTTCGCTGCTCAGCTATCTTTAAAATCCAACTCTCACATCCACACATGACTACTGTAAAACCCATAGCTTTGACTAGATGGACCTTTGTCAGCAAAGTTATGTCTCTGCTTTTTAATATGCTATCCAGGTTGGTCACAGCTTTTCTTCCAAGGAGCAAGCATCTTTTAATTTCATGGCTACAGTCACCACCTGCAGTGACTTTGGAGCCCCTCAAAATAGTCTCTCACTGTTTCCATTGTTTCCCCTTCTACTTGCCATAAAGTGATGGGACCAGATGCCCTGATCTTAGTTTTCTGAATGTTGAGTTGTAAGCCAGCTTTTAAATTCTCCTCTTTCACTTTTAGTAAGAGGCTCTTTAGTTCTTCTATCTCTGCCATAAGGGTAGTATCATCTGCATATCTGAGGTTATTGATACTTCTCCCAGCATTCTTGATTCCAGCTTGTGCTTCATCCAGCCTGGCATTTCGCATGATGCACTCTGCATATAAGTTAAATAAGCAGGGTGACAATATACAGCCTTGACATACACCTTTACTGATTTGGAACCAGTCTGTTGTTGCATATCCAATTCTAACAGTTGCTTCTTAACCTGCATACAGATTTGTCAGGAGGCAGGTGAGGTGCTCTGGTATTCCCACCTCTTTAAGAATTTTCCACAGTTTGTTGTGATCCACACAGTCAAAGGCTTTGGTGTAGTCAATAAAGCAGAAGTAGATAATTTTCTGGAACTCTCTTTCTTTTTTCATGATCCAACGGATGTTGGCAATTTGATCTCTGGCTCCTCTGCCTTTTCTAAATCCAGCTTGAACATCTGGAAGTTCTTGGTTCATGTACTGTTGAAGCCTAGTTTGGAGAATTGTGAGCATTACTTTGCTAGTGCAATTGTGCAGTAGTTTGAACATTCTTTGGCATTGCCTTTCTTTGGGATTGGAATGAAAACTGACCTTTTCCAGTCCTATGGCCGCTGCTGAGCTTTCCAAATTTGCTGGCATCATCTTTTAGGATTTGAAATAGTTCAACTGGAATTCCATCACCTCCACTAGCTTTGTTCATAGCGATGCTTCCCAAGGCCCACTTGACTTTGCATTCCAGGATGTCTGGCTCTAGGTGAGTGATCACACCATTGTGGTTATCTGGGTCATGAAGAACTTTTTTGTATAGTTCTTCTGTGTATTCTTGCCACCTCTTCTTAATATCTTCTGCTTCTGTTAGGTCCATACTATTTCTGTCCTTTATTGAGCCCATCTTTGCATGAAAGTTTCCCTTGGTATCCTATCCCTTGGTAAGCCCTCCCTTGGGTTATAGAAAAGAAGTATATAAAAAGCAATTCCTCTTTTCCCTAAGTATTTTATTTCATTATTTTTCTTTTTTTTTTATTAAAGTATAGTGACTCAGACAGTAAAGAATCTGCCTGCAGTTCAGAAGACCCAGATTCAATCCCTGGGGGAATGGCTACCCACTCCAGTATTCTTGCCTGGAGAATTCTATGGACAGAGGAGCCTGGCAGACTACAGTCCATGGGGTTGCAGAGTCAGACATGACTGAGGGACTAACATGTCCACATAAAAACTCATTACAAATGTTCATAATAGCATTGGTCCAAAAAGTAGAACAAACCGAAACCTATCAACAGATGAATGGATAAACAAATGGGGGTATTTACATATAATGGAATATTATTTGGCAATAAAAAGAAATGAAGTACTGATACATGCTTCAACATGGATGAATCTTGAAAACATTATGTTAAGTGAGAAAAAACAGTCACAAAGGACCACATATTTTATGATTCTGTTTAAATAAAATGTCCAACATAGAAATTAAAAGTAGATCAGAGACTGTTTAGGGATGGGGAATGATATGGAGGTGGGTGAGAGGCAGTAATAGCTAAAGGGTACAAGAGTTTCTTTTTAAGGTAATAAAAAGTTCTAAAATCAATTGAGGTGATGGTTGCACAATTCTGTAAAATCTACTTCATTGTACACTAGTAATGGGTGAATTATATGGTCTGAATTATAGCTTGATAAGGCTATTACCAGAAAGATACCACACAAAAATGACTAACTGCTCAGTGGTTTTCATAATATTTTTTCTTAAATTTAGATGGATATTAATGACTTTACAGTAAAGAAACATTCATCTGAAGATTAGTGATTCCTGTATTTTATTTCAGTGTTTATTCTATTAAATTCAAGTAAAATGAACCAAAGCTTTTAATATATTATGATCCAATATTATAAAAGTTTTTTGATCTATCCATCCACCTATTCCTCTATCTATATATATGCAAAAAACATAACTGAAATAACTTCATATAATATGAATACTGGGGTAGTAAGGTTTTGGGTGATTTGCTGTTTTCTTTATTGTTTTCTATACTGGTTAAATTTAATAATGAGTTTGTGTTATTTGCATTTTGTCTTCAAATTTTTCTTATTAAAAAAAGAGTAAATATACCAAAATGTTGATGCTTATATGTGGGTTACAGGATTAGGAATTTTTTTTCTTCCTTGTTTACTCTTTTCTGTAATTTCCAAATTTTCCTACAATGAACATCTATTATTTTATAAATAGAAGTTAAAAAACAAAACAATTAGAGGCATGTGCAGTCATTTCTTTAAATGATTGCTTGGTTCTTACCTGGGCTCCTTCTGTTGCTCCTGAATGATCTTTCTTCCTGGCCAGATATCACCCAATTGTGACTGATGAAGGAGAGACTGTTCCACTGTCTCTCTTTTATTCACTTCAAGACAAACAAAAGCATGGCATATGGGTGATGATGGGGGAGAGGATGTGGGGGGAGGGGAACACAGCATGCTTGCAGAAAGGATGGCAACACAATCTTTATGTTGCCCACAAATGGTTTGAGCCCATGGAATGAAGGAAGACACACAACCAGTAAGAATACACTAAGATTCCACACCAGAGGGTCTATGAATGAGGTCAAGCACCTCAAGGAACCATATCCCAACAGGTCTGGTACCTGCAGGTTTGCGGCGCAGAGACATTCTGATTATCTCACTGCCTGTGTGGTAAGCAAAGCGATTCACTTTCTGGTCATAAAACCAGTCTCCAGTTGCCTTCTTCAGCTCTCTGGGAAGGAATAAAAGAAAATGAGAGATGGATTTTTAAAAAATGGCCCTTGGTCAGAATGGGGAACATATGTAAATCCATGGCTGATTCATGTCAATGTATGGCAAAAACCACTACAATATTGTAAAGTAATTAGCCTCCAACTAATAAAAATAAATGAAAAAAAAATGGCCCTTGATATTCAACTAATAAAGGACAAGGGGAGAAATGCTAACCACAACTGGGGCCCCCTTTCTTCTCTCAACTCTAAGTAACACTCACATTTCCTTGGTGCACACCTTGCACTTCCAGGTACCATTGCTTTCCTGAACGCGGCAGTCCCGACACACCAGGTGATTACAACCCCAACAAGTGTTGGTCTTGGGAGTCAAACGGCCCAGGCTCTCCTGGCACCGGGCGCAGGTCCGATCACTATAGCGCTGGCTGCCCCTTTTGGCTCCTTTCCGTTTTATCTCCAGTAACTCATTCTTCAGTCGCCTGCCAATACCCAAAAGAGAAGCACAAGTGATTCGGAGGCTGCATGGGCTGGATAGAGATGGGTTGAGGGGTGGAAACAGTAAGACTATTTAGTTCTGTGAAAGCAACAGAGCCCAACCTGACCCAGTGAGGAGCTGTAAACCTCATACACAAGTTCCTCTGAAAGTCAGATAAGAAGTATAAGGAAAAGTCCAGGTATCATTGGTTAAGGGCCTGGGAACATGATTTTTCTGGGACTCTTACCTAATCCTTTTCTCATCTGCTTTTCGGAGTTCCTCATCTCGTTGCAGAACACCGAGGATCAAATCCCTTTCCACCTCAGACAAAAAAGAGAGATCAAGTATCTCCGACATGACTTGTCCTAGTTTTTCCTTCTACTCTTCTTTCTTCAAAGCTACCAGGCCACCAGATTTGCCTGAAATAAGATAAAAACTAATTTTATACAGATAATTTACTATTTCCCCTTTGAGCTAGGCTAAAGAGACAACATAGAACTATGTGACCAATTTACCATTCCTACTTCCTGGTGAATCCTACCCTGAAAATGAAGATTCTAATTTTTCAAGAAGAAAAATTTATTCATGACTCTGGCAAACAATTGGGTCTTTCAACATGAGCATCTCAGTCTGGAAAGAGGACACAACAGCTCAGTCAAATTCTCCTTCCACCAAGTGGATCCTCAATTATCTAATTTTCAATACTTTTAATGTTCTCAAGTCACATATCTATTAAGCCAAATAATCAGACAGCTGATCTCTATAGTGGAGAAAACCACACAGGGATCTCTGCCAGTTGAAGCTTATTTCCTTCCAAACCTTTCCTGACCAGAGTCCTGGATTCAGTCAGCTTTCTACTACACTTCAAAATGGCCATCACCTACTCTATCTCCCAAAGTTCTTATTGCTAACACTACCTCAAGAATATCTTCACCTATTTCACTCACATTTGTTGAGAACCCACTCTGACAGGCATTGTGCAAAGTGCTACAGATACAAAGATGAGTGAGACACAGTTCCTGTGCTGAAGAAGATCACAGAGTAGTAGAGGAGAAATGTACACACAAACAAAGTACAGTGTACTGAGCACACTTAGAGGGATAATAAACTGTTATGGGAACTTACAGAAGGGAGTAATTAGTTCTATCTTGCCTAGACAGAGAAGAGAGAGAACTATACACATGTGGAAGGTTTTATAGAACAGGTGGATTTTGCCTTATAGAACAGAGTATATGTTTGTTGGTTGGGGACAATGGTAGGAAATACAGCTGGAAACCTGATTATGTAATTCTCAAATACTCTTAAAAATTAAGAATTTTTAAGTTGATGACACAGAGAATAGAAATCCATCAAACACCTTTGTTGTTGCTTTGTTTTTGATATGGGGAAATCACATACTCAAATTTGTTTTACAAAGATCACTCTAGCTATAGTATGAAAGGCTGGTTCAAAAGACAAATTGAAGTACAGTAACACATTGTTGTTCAGTTGCTCAATCAAGTCTGACTCTTCATAACCCCATGGGCTGCAGCACGCCAGGCTTCCCTATCCTTCACCAACTTCAGGAGTTTGCTCTAACTCATGTCCATCGAGTCAGTGATTCCATCCAAACATCTCATCTTCTGTCATCCCCTTCTCCTGCCTTCAATCTTTCCTAGCATCAGGGTCTTTTCCAATGAGTCAGTTCTTTGCATCAGGTAGCCAAATTATCGGAGCTTCAGATTCAATAACAGATAACACATTGTAAAATGTGCATACTCCAAAAGCAAGCAATACCACATCTAAGAATCTAGCTGATAGAAATATTCACATAAACGTGTATGCAAGGTGTATGTACAAGAAAGTTACTAAAATATTATTTGTAAGAGCAAAAACAAGTTCTTTAACAGAGAAATCATTAAACAAAACAATATTTCCATATGATGGCATACTATGTATCCATTTTTAAAATGTGGTAGATCTGTAGGAACATAGATCCTGAGTGAAAAATAAGAGTCATTTTAGGACTACACTTGAATGATCTGTTTGCTAAAGTATCTATACATTTGTATATGCAAAGAAAAAAATCTAAAACAAAACCCATTATCATTGGTTCCTCTTGAGAAGCAGAACTGAGGGGGGCAACTTTTACTTTTTATTTTATATAGCTCTGATTTTTTTTTTACAGATAAGTCTTACTTTTAAATTTCAGGAAAGAAAACATTCAAAGAAATACAGAGAGATTACTGGACAAAAAGACAACCTAAGTTTATTTAACTATGCTTTTAACCAACTGGGCAAAGTCACTGTATCTCTCTCATCCTCTGGGTTTTCAACTACAAAATGAACTACTTCTCAAAGGTATCAAAAAAATTGAATATTGTGTGCTAAAAGTCCCATCAGTGTCTGGAACACACATTTGGAATACATGTACTCACTGCATCTGCTGCAGGGCAGACCTAAACCAGAACAGGAAGACAAGAGCACACAAATAGGTTTGAGAAGTAGAATTGACAAAATGGAGTGACTGACTGAATGGAAAGAATGAAGGTGAAGGCAAAGATGCCTAGTATGCATGTCAAAGTTAAACACCTGGCTAGTAAGAGTTGTAACAGTGACAGGGGCTGTAAGAGAAGAAACAGGTATAGAAGTAAGGCAAGAAGTTTTGTTGTAGTCATATTGAGAGTCAAAGAGCCCAGGAAGGACTGAGTATGAGAAAGGAACTAAGGATCATACTTACCTTCACTGCTCTCCCTTGAAGTTACACATGTGCTTTGACTTTTTAAAACTAATTACCAACAAGACAATAATAGACAGTACAAACAAAGTAATGGCAACCCACTCCAGTATTCCTTCCTGGAGAATCCCACGGGCAGAGGAGCCTGATGGGCTACAGTCCATGGGGTCACAAAGAGTCTGACACGACTGAGCACACTGAGCACAAACAACATACCAAAGCTACACAGGTTCTGGAAATATCAACACTTTCTTGATTTCATTATTTCTTGGTCTTTATTGAACTATAAAATGCTAAGCCTCTTTTATAGGCCCTTTGTTAGGAAGTCATTTGAAAAAATACTGGCTCAAGTTTTTCCTAAAATTTGATGAACAGTACAAATTCACAGATCCAAGAAGCTCAATGAATTTCACAAGAAGCAGAAAGAAAACTGCATCACATGGGACAGCATAGTCAAATTTTTAAAAATCAGAGATAATGAGAAATTCTTTTTTTTTCTATTTATTTTTATTAGTTGGAGGCTAATTACTTTACAATATTGTAGTGGTTTTTGTCATACATTGACATGAATCAGCCATGGATTTACATGTATTCCCCATCCCAATCCCCCCTCCCACCTCCCTCTCCACCCGATTCCTCTGGGTCTTCCCAGTGCACCAGGCCCGAGCACTTGTCTCATGCATCCAGCCTGGGCTGGTGATCTGTTTCACCCTAGATAATATACATGTTTCGATGCTCTTCTCTCGAAACATCCCACCCTCGCCTTCTCCCACAGAGTCCAAAATTCTGTTCTGTACATCTGTGTCTCTTTTTCTGTTTTGCATATAGGGTTATCATACACACTGAGGAAACCAGATCTGAAAGAGACACGTGCACCCCAATGTTCATCGCAGCACTATTTATAATAGCCAGGACATGGAAGCAACCTAGATGCCCATCAGCAGACGAATGGATAAGGAAGCTATGGTACATATACACCATGGAATATTACTCAGCCATTAAAAAGAATTCATTTGAATCAGTTCTAATGAGATGGATGAAACTGGAGCCCATTATACAGAGTGAAGTAAGCCAGAAAGATAATACAGTATACTAACACATATATATGGAATTTAGAAAGATGGTAATGAGAAATTCTTAAAAGTAGCCAGCAGGTGAGAGGCAGGAGAGAAACAACATACCATACTCAGAAGAATAAAGATAATGATGAAAGTAAATTTACCATTGGAAACAATGCAAACAAGAAGACAGTGGAACATCTCTAAAACACTGAAAGGAAAATATCTGCCAACCTAGAATTCTAAACCCAGTGAAATGTCATTCAAAAACAGAGGTGAAATAAAGACCTTTTTTTAAAATGCAAAAATTTAAAGAATTAATCACAATCAGATCTGCAACTATTAAAAAAAAATGTTAAAGGAAGTCCTTCAAGCAGAAGTAGATAATACCAGATAGAAATAATAGAAATATGGATCTGTAAAAAGTAATGAAGAACACAAGCTATAGTAAATATGTGGGGGTGTGTGTGTGTTAGTCACTCAGTCGTGTCCCACTCTTTACAATCCCATGGACTGTAGCCCACCAGGCTCCTCTGCCCATGGAATTTTCCAGGCAAGAATACTGCAGTGGGTTGCCATTTCCTACTCCAAAATATGCAGGTAAAAAATATTATTTTCTTATTTGTTACCTTTAAAAATATAATTGACTCCTTAAAGCAAAACAATTTATAAAACATATTGTGAAATTCAAGACATACACAGAACCAAATTAGAAGAGTTGTACAATCTGTTTTCAAGACTTATTATAAATCTACAGTAATTAAGGGAGTGTTTTAGTAGCATACAGGTAGACACTGGAAGAGAACAGAGTCTAGAAATAAATCCTTATGTTTATAGTCCCTTAATTTCTGATAAAGATGTAAGGGAGGGGCTTCCTTGGTAATCCAGTGGTTAAGAATTTGCCTACCAATGCAGGGGACATGGGTTCAATCCCTAGTCCAGGAAGATCCCACATGCTGTGGAGCAACTAGGCCCATGTACTACAACTACTGAGCCAAAGCACCAAAACTACTAAAGCCCACCTGGCTAGAACTTGTGCACCAAAACAAGAGCAGCCACCACAATGAGAAGCCTGCACACAGCAACGAAGAGTAGGCCTCACTCACCGCAACTAGAGAAAGCCTGCATGCAACAATGAAGACCCAGCACAGTCAAAAATAATTTTTTTTTAAAAAAATATGCAAGTTACATGTATTCCCCATCCCGATCCCCCCTCCCACCTCCCCCCCCACCCAATTCATGTCAATGTATGACAAAACCCACTGCAATGTTGCGAAGTAATTACCTTCCAACCAATAAAAATAATTGAAAAAAAATATGCAAGGGAATTCAGTGGAGAAGTGACAGTCTTTTCAACAAATGGTGCTGAGTAAACTGGGTAGACATATGCAAAAAAAGCAGAGATTTCTTAGATATAATACCTAAAATGTGATCCAGAACTTGCTAAAACATAAACTAAAAACTCTGCTCTTTGAAAAATGCTAATAAGAAAATTTAAAAAAAAACTATATATACTGGAAGAAAATATTTGTAAACAGTATATCTGATAATGACTTGTATCCAGAACATGTAAGATACTCTCAAAACTCTACACTCTACAACGTGGTATCACCTCATACCAGTCAGAACGGCCATCATCAAAAAATCTACAAACCATAAATGCTGGAGAGGCTGTGGAGAAAAAGGTACCCTCTTGTACTGTTGGTAGAAATGTAAATTGATATAACCACTGTGGAGAACAGTGTGGAGGTTCCTTAAAAAACTAAAATTAAAACCATCATATGACCCAGCAATCCCACTACTGGGAATACACCCTGAAAAAACCATAATTCAAAAAGAAACATGTACCCCAATGTTCACAGCAGCACTATTTATAATAGCCAGGACATGAAAGCAGCCTAGATGTCCAACAACAGATGAATGGATAAAGAAGTGGTATGTATATACAATAGAATATTACTCAGTCATGAAAAGGAATGAAATGTGTCATTTGTAATGATATGGATGAACTTATCATCTGCCATACAGAGTGAAGTTAGTCATAAAGGGTAAAACAAATATTGTATATTAATGCATATATATGGAATCTAGAAAACAGTACTGATGAACCTATTTGCAGGGCAGGAATAGAGATGTAGATGTAGAGAACAGACATGGTGTGGGGTAAGAGGATGACAAATTGAGAGAGTAGTATTGACACATATACACTACCCTGTGTAAAATAGATAGCTAGTGTGAGGCTTCTGTATAGCACAGGGAGCTCAGCTTGGTGCTCTGTGAGGACCTAGAGGGATGGGAGGCTCCAGTGGGAGGCTATATATGTATACTTATAGCTGATTCATGCTGTTGTACAGCAGAAACTAACACAACATTGTAAAGCAATTATACTCCAATTAAAAAAAAAAAAACAAAAAGTAGTTCTTGCTAATCACCCCTACCAAAAAAAAAGAAACACAGGATTGGGACACAAGGGCCAAGAAAAATCAATGCTTTATGTGTGTTAATGTTTATCTTTATTTAAATAAAGATTTTTGAGACAAAAAAACTCTAAACCTTTTAAATGAACCAAAAATTTAGGTAAATGTATCACCAAAGACATTTAAATAGCAAATAAGCATCTGAAAAGATGTTCAACATCATTAATTCTTAGTGAGATGCAAACTAAAATCACAACGAAATGCCACTACTCACTTATTAGAATGACTAAAACTAAAAATGTAACAAATGTTGGCCAAAATGTGAAGCAACTGGAACTCTCACACACTGCAGTGGGAATGTATTAATAAAATGATACAACCATGCTGGAAAACATTTTAGTAGTTTCTCAAAAAGTTAAACATATATCTCCCATATGACCCAGACTTTCCACTTCTAGGTATTAACCCAAGAAAAGCAAGAGCATATGTCCATGCAAAGACTTGCATGTGAATGATAATAACAGCATTATTCATAATAGCCAAAAACTGGAAACAACCCAAATGCCCATGAAAAGGTGAATGGATTTTTCTTACTTGAGCTATATCCACATAATGGAACATTGCTCAACAATAGAACACACTGAACTACTGACACACACACAGCAATATGGATGAATGGCAAACTAATTATGTTGACTAAAAAAAATCAGACAAAAAAGAACACACAGTAGTACATTATTTCATTTATATAAAACTGGTAGAAAATGAAAAATAATGTATAGTGACAGAAAACAGATCAGCGGTTGTGAGAAAACAGGGATATAATACAGAGATGAACAGGAAAGAACGATTGGTGTGGTTTGTTTAGTCACTAAGCGCTATCCAACTCTTATGACCCTATGGACTGTAGCCCACCAGGTTCCTCCAAGAAAGGATTACAAAATAGCAAAAGGAAAATTTCTGAAGGTAATAGATATGATTACTTTCTTGATTTTGGTAATGGTTTCATGGATATACAGAGATGTCAAATTTTATTAAATTGCATACTTTAAATATGCACAGCTTATTGTACGTAAATGATGACTCAAAAATGTACTTTTTAAAGTTTAAAGGTTAAATGTAAAATAAATAAATAAAGTTTAAAGGTTAAATGTAACTAAACGTTTTGTAACCAGCACCTTTATACTCCCAAAATACCTCTAAGGCAGTAGGAGACTTTAAATGCATTCAAACAGTAAAATATTTTTTTATCAAAGGGGCTTTTATAAAGAATACAGAGTAGATTTGAAATTTTTTTCTATTATTATTTAATTATTACCTAAAAGATGTATTTCATCTTCTAGCCCTTCCAAATGAAGATATTCCATGAGCACTGAACCATATGTTAAAAAGACGAAAAGACAGCATTCTGAGAGCTGAGAAGATGGAACAACAACAAAACATTTGTATAACTGTTTCCTGAAATTAATATTTATACTGTTATTTAGTAAGTGCATCCAACAATGCACTTTTTAATTTTTAGATTTATATGTTTTGTGAGGTATCCTGTCTCAGCTACAACAGTCATTAAACTCAAGTATAGGGGCTTCCCTGGTGGCTCAGTGGTAAAGAATCTGCTTGCCAATGCAGGAGACATGGGTTTGACACCTGATCCGGGAAGATTCCACATGCTGTGCAGCAACTAAGCCCAAATTCTGCAGCTACTGAAGATCGGGCGACCTAGAGCCTGTGCTCCGCAACAAGAGAAGCTACCTCAATGAGAAGCCATGGATTGCAATGAACAGTTGCCCCACTTGATGCAACTAGAGAAAGAGCCTGCGTGGCAACAAACACCCAACACAACCAAAAATAATTTTTTTAAAAAAAATGAAGTATTAAGATAAACAACTTAGAATCAGACCTTCAGGTAGCTGTATCATAAACCAAGATTTTGTTCAAATGAAGCACCACAGTGTCACTGCTCTCAAAGAGCAACGGTTGTTACACTATTAATAAATATTAAAATTAATCTTAAAGAGGGTTTGTTTCATCTCATACCCTTCTTTATTTTTGTAAATGCCTTATAAAATATTGGGACAGTGAGAAATATATAGTTTGTAAATAAATTTATGTGTATTTGTTGTTGTTGTGTAGTTGCTAAGTCATGTCCAACTCTTGTGACCCCATGGACTGTAGCCCACCAGGCTCCTCTGTCCTTCAGATTTCCCAGGCAGGAATACTGGAGTGGGTTGCCATTTCTTTTTCCAGGGAATCTTCTCCATCCAGGGATTGAACTCGGGTCTCCTCCTTGGCAGGCAGATTCTTTACCACTGAGACACCAGGGAAGCCCTTGAGTATATTAGAGGTGATTAAAAATTTTGCTGGTAAGGGAGAGTGATCAAAAAGTTGGGAAACAATTTGCTTAAAGGAGGGTGAAGAGAAACAATTCCTACTAATTGCCATGTATTATCATGATTCTACTTACATATAGTTATATGTTAATTAGGAAAGAATAAATCATTCTGATGACTATAATGCAGTTGCCCAGATGCAAGTAGGGTAGTTTAATGAATGAAGTTCATGCTGCCATAAGGTACATTCCGAAGTGGACTCTATTAGCTAATTGTGATGAAGGCAATTACCGTATCTGAAGCAGACCAATCTAGCACAGTCAGAATTAATACCTATTATGTGTGCGGGTTTCCAAAACATGAGTGAAGCATACCTAGCAAAGTCCAGCCCACTTTGGAGGAAAAGAACTAACTATTTTAAAATCTAAAGGTAAAAGAGAGAGGATTTTAGAGCAGGGAGAAATGAAGCCAAAGCATGTTATGTGGTGAGCCTGCCAAACTCACCCTTGCCCTCCAAAAAAAGACTCCATGTAGAAAAGAAAGTTCCCAGGGATGCAGGGCTTCCCTAAATCCCCTTGTTTGGATCCAGCCGTCTATACACAAAGGCACCAATTGAGAACATCCTCTTGGTTGGTAACAGCTGAGTGACATGCAACATTGCTTACAGTCAACAAAAAGTTTTACATTAGGACACTGTGTTGGTTATTTTATCAATTGTCCCTTTCAATTTTAAGGTGATGTCTGTCCAAGAAAAGAAATCTAAATGTTTATTAAACATTTAATAATGTGTTTGTCTTCTATATCTAGTCAAGGTTGCTCAGATAAATTTAAGGTAGATTCAAATTGCAAAGGTGCTAAGTCTAGATTCTCAGGTCTTTCCAATTTTTCTTGGATACAGACTCCCACTCTCGTCCCCTGAAGTCCCTTCTGGCTCCTAGATTAAATGGTGTAAATGTATCTGGCCCCAGAGATTATTCTGTGAGATCTCCCTCTCCTGTACTGGTAGTTATCTCTGAATGTCTGTGTGGTTTTAGGCCTTCGAAATTCTACTTTTTCCCTGACCTGGAGCTCTGTATTCTGCACTGTTTACAGAACTGCTGACTAGTTAGGAAGGCCAACTATGTGCTAAGTGCTGTGCTCACAAAACAATGCAGAGTATCTGCCCACAAAGAACACACAGTCTATCGAAGGAAATACTTACAATCATAAAAGAACATGGTAATCAAAGAAATATACACACAGGGTATTATGAGAATGCCAAGTTGGAGCACCTATTCCAGCTTGGAGGAAGGGAACTAGAATGAAACAGCAGCAGCACATGAAATGGCTGTAAATATCTACCAGATGGTTAATGAGGTAGAGGGCACAGCATTTACAAAAGCAAAAACATAAGCATAGAGGCACAAAGCAATGTGGTACAGGCAAGAAGTGCAGTGATATTGTACAGCAAGTTGTAAGGAAGGATGTGGAAGAGGCAAATGGGGATCCAAGGAGGAGCTTGATATGCTATGCTCAGAGACATGGATAATTAGCCTTGGACAATGAGAACGACTGAAGACTTTTCAGGAAGGCAAGGACTCAGATCACTCTGACAGTTTTGCAGAATATAGATTTGAGGAGGATCTAGTATAAACCCAGGGGGAAGACAATGAGAGCCCAAAGTAGAGGGCAGTGATAGAAGAGATGGAAAGGGGCCATACTGAAGATTTAACACTGAGGTAAAATCTGCCAGACCTGTGAATGTTCTGTAACACAGAACAGCCACTTCTACTAGGACTTGGAGTTCCGATTTGCTAGATTTCTAATTAAAAGCAGTATGGCATAGAAAAGTGCCTACAAGGACTGGATCTGGAGCTCGGTTCAAATCATAGCTTCACTACTTTTTAGCTGTGTAACCTTGGGCCAGTTATTCAACCTCCCTGAATCTGTTTCCCCATCTGCAAAAAGTGATTAATAATAAGAGCCACTTAAAGCTATGAGGATTCAAGTACGTTCACGAGTAAAGGGCACAGCATAGTGCCTGGTCTAGAATAAGCATTCAATTTTGGTAGCTGTTTAATTTTGTTATTATTAACCATATGCTTTAGAAAATATATGAGCAAATTGCAGTTTTGACAGCTTACTATGAAATTTGAGAAATCAAATCAGCATTCTTGCCCAGATAGAAAATCACCATACCTCTCTGCAGGGAAGTAGCTGACAAGCATAAACATTAAGCAAATGTTAGTAATTAGAAATGATAAGTTTAAAAGATATTTATACACTGTCCCAGACTGCATTTAAAGTGACTCATAAAGATACATAGTGAAGTGAGTGAAGTCGCTCAGCCGTGTCTGACTCTTCTCGACCCCACGGACTGTAGCCTACCAGGCTCCTCTGTCCATGGAATTTTCCAGGCAAGAGTACTGGAGTGGGTTGCCATTTCCTTCTCCAGAAGATCTTCCCGACCCAGAGATTGAACCTAGGTCTCCCTCATTGCAGGCAGATGCTTTACCATCTGAGCCACCAGGGAATATAAAGATATATAGAACAAAATAGCAGAAATTTAAAAAACAGTATCAAAAAGTAGAAAAGCAAGAGCAGAGACAAAATAGAGTAAAAATCAAGGCTCCAAAACAAAAGGGCAACTGAGGCTTCCCAGTGGTCAGCTAGAGTCCAGACCCCCACAAGACCACCAATGGAGCAAATCTACACATACAGTAATCTTGCCTGGAAAATTCCATGGACAGAGGAGTCTGGCAGGCTACAGTCCAAAGGGTCACAAAGAGTCAGACATGACTGAGCACACACGAAAAAGAACAGAATGCTTTAAAACCCAGGTCATTTATACGCATAAAACACTTTTTAAGTCTAGAGAGAGTCGACACGTCATTTTTCAATAAGCTTTATCACCACCACGGTGTGAAACTCCATTATCTTTCCTCAGTCAACCAGCTTTGATAAACCAGCATGCCCCTCAGGGAAGACCCTCTTCTCATGCTTGGGTCAGAGATGGTGGGGATTTCTAAACTGAACTCTAGCTAGCATCTAATTCTTTCTTGCAGGACACATCACCTAAAAATCACCCACGCAGTCCCCTTAAATGAGAAATCATGATGGTTCATGACTAATCCAACCCATGTTCACATGTAGCTGTGATTTCATGCATTTGGTTTCTTTTTTAATTTTAGGGATGCTGTGATCTAGCCATGGCCACAGAAACTTTAAACACAATGAAATAACCTGTAGTCGAACTTGAATTGAACTATATATGTGGCAGACAATTTTAAGGTGTTATTTAAGGCCTATAAGACATAAAATAAATGCTAATTTCCTTCAAATATAAAATTAATAATGTGTATATGAGTATATATAAGCAGAAGAGTAGGTATAAATTGGAGAATATAAAATAAAAATACAATATTAACATACAAGCTCTCTTTGCCTCCTAAACCACTTAATCATAATTACACATTACATCAAATCCCTAGAACAAGATTAGTACATGTATTATCAACATCTGGTCAACAGCTAGAAGCAATATCCTAATATTAAAAAAAATACTATAAAAACTACTAAAGTATAAAAAAATTAAAACTGCCAAAATATTCAAATTTCATGTGTATGTATTTGTTTTATCTTCAATTGTGACATAGCAAATAAAGTACCTTTAAAAGTTCCAAGGGGGGAAGATAATTTAATTTTCATTATTCAGTTAATGTAATTTACAATAAAGCAAGGCACTATGCCTAGATGGACTTTCCTAGCCCCACATACATAAACATTTGACCTTGGTATTACTATTATTTCTAAACAGAACTACACAATCAGTAATCAGCATATCAATGAGGGTGCCCTTTACTTTATAAAAATGAATATTCTCCCTCACTAGATAATTAACTGTATGAGAGAGGGGACTTTGTTTTGTTCATCTCTGTGCCTTTCAGTGCCAAGAGTGCTGTCTGGTACATAATATGCACACAATAAATGTTTGTTGAATGACTGAGCTGGCATTAAAAATACCATAGATCATATTTAGCCACACCCAAAAGTTTATCACCCAGGACTTCTCTACATTTGATATCATTAATTCAAATACCCTGCTCTAGCTACAGTTGCCTGTCCTTCTGGCCTGTTCATTCAATGACCTCTCCCAGCCCTACACCAGTTCTCAGACCTCATGGTGGGGAGGTAGTACTCAGAGACCTTTCACTTCCACTATGTCAGCTCCTTCCTGTCTTCACTTCTTTTCCTAGACAGTTTGGATTCTATTGTTTCAACTGCACTCTTCTCATCATCCTCAATAACCCATTTTCATTGCAAATATCTAATAAAAACACAACCCTGGAAGAGCCCAACTGTTGTGCTTTATGCTGCACTGGGACTACTGAGATCTGCTAGAGAAAAAAAAAACCACAATATGGTGGATTATGATCAATATGAATTCTTGGTTGCCAAGCTCACTTCAACACTGCCTGACACTCCAGCTATGCTTCTGTGGTCCTAGCTTGCTCTCCTGTTCATCACAGTATTTCAAACTTTCCACAAACACCTCAATACTCCATCCCAAACCCTGCTCCACTTCAACCCCTTGCTCTAAGAGGATTACCTTTCCTCTTCCATCATAGGGAAAAATAAACACCTTCAGACAAGCTCCTGCCACCAAATCTATAAACTTATTGTTAACTATATCTATTCACTTTTTTTCCTTCAAAACTGTAATGTCCTTCCTCTTGTTTAAGGGTAATCTCTCCATTCCATTCTGGGATCCTCTCCCATCTGGCATAAGGACTTTACTTGGTAAGGACTTTGCTCTATCAATTATCTCTTTCCATCAGCCTTTAAAGACATCTAAGTCTTCCTAAATTAAAAAGAAAAAAGAAAAAACTTCTCTGGATTTCAATTCTTCCCCTACTACCACCCTTTCTTTTCTCTTCAGAGACATATTTGTCTAAGGAATTGTCCATATCCACTGCCTCCACTTCCTCATATCCCCAAATATTTCCCAACCCATCAAAGTCTAGCATTCCACCCCCCACTCTCCTGAAATTGCTCTAAGGTCACCAACAACCTCCTAAATCCAATGGATAGTAGTCAGTTTTTATTATCCTAGACATCTCTGAATCTTTAGCAACACTGACTATTTTTTAATGGAGCCATTCCATCTTGAAAAACTTATCCTCCTGATATTCAAGTATATGCACAAATATATATCATAAGAATGCTCAGTGTTTAAAACAGCAAAAAAATTATACAATTTAAACATCAATACGAAACTGATTAAATAAACTATGGCACATACATATAATGGAATGCAATCTCACTGTTAAAAAGAAAGAGGTAAGGGACTTCCCTGATGGCCCAGTGGTTAAGATTCCATGCTTCCACTACAGGGGGCAAGGGTTCCATCCCTGGTCAAGGAACTAAGAACCCACATGACACACAGTGCAGCCAAGAAAAGAGACAGAGAGCGAGCTAGTTCTACATATACTAACACTGAAAGCATGCCACAAATGTTAAGTAAAAAATACATTCCAGAACACAGGTATGCTAATTCCATTTGTATTTTGTAACATATAACTGCAGACAGGATGGATGAATAGATGAATGGGAGGGAGGAGAGAAATATTTCATATGGGCATGGAAAATGTCTGAAAGAGGATATGAATTTAATATTGTTACCTGTGGAAAATAGGATATGGAGAGGAGAATGGAATCTTTATGTTATCTTTTATTGGGTCAAGTAATAAAAATGTGGTCAGATCCCTAAGCACACCAACATTTCCAAAGCAGGCAAGAAAGAAGTTTAAAGCAATCAAAAGGGAACGGTCAGAGAAACTGGGTAAAGTATATTTTAGTGTACCAGAGATAAGGGAGGAGAGAGAGAAAGGTAGTTAATGGTTTTAAACATGGAAAGAAAGATCTACTAAAAATAAGAAGAGGGAGGTGTACAATAAATAAAGAGCATGAATTCTTGAAGAAGGCCAAATGACCAATAGATGTAAAAAAAAAGTTTCACTCTTACTGGTAATAAAGTTTTTTTTATGTTTGCCTATCGATTAAGCAAAATTTTAAAGACAATATTCAATTTTAAAAGGGAAGATGTAAGAAGTACTCTCGCACTTCGTTAGCAAATGCAAAACAGTTTTGATCAAATAAGGACCTATTGTATAGCATAGGGAACTCTACTCAATACTCTGTAATGACCTCAATGGGAAAAGAAGCTTAAAAGAAGTAGATATATGTATAACTGAGTCACTTTACTGTAAAATAGAAACTAACACAGTAATTTAACTCTACTCCAATAAAAATTAAAATAAATAAATTTAAATTTGATTTATAAAAAACCAAACTTCATGCAAACTTATCACAATTGCAATTAAATCATTGATTATAAAATATGTTCCTTTTTAAAACATTTACTCAAAAAAAAATTTACTCCCTGATTGAAATAAGTTCTACTCCCAAAAAAGGGCATCATCTACCTTCTTATATACTCCATCTCAAGCACTTAGTCTAAAAACTGGCACATTGTTGACTCTGAGTAAATAAACCCATGCATGCATGCATGCTCAGTTGCTTCAGTCATGTCTGACGCTTTGTGACCCTATGGGCTATAGCCCACCAGGCTCCTCTGTCCATGGGGTTCTCCAGGCAAGAATACTGGAGTGGGTTGCTGTGCCCTCCAGAGGGTCTTTCTGATCCAGGGTTCGAACCCAAGTCTCCTGCATCTCCTGCACTGCAGGCAGATTCTTTACACTGAACCACCAGGGAAGCCCAAATAAACCTATATTTTCTGAAAAGTGACAAGCAATAGTTTAAAGACACTGAAAACTAAAGCTATTAGAAAAAAACATTTATTTATTTATTTGGCTGTTCTGGGTCTTAGTTGTGGCATGTGGGATCCAGTTTCTTGATCAGGGATCGAACCTGGACCCCCTTGCATTGGGAATGAGGAGTCTTAGCCACTGGACCACCAGGGAAGTCCCACTAAAGCTATTCTTATGCCTGAGTTGACAGAGGTACAAACAAGAAACAGTGCAGAAGTCAAGGAAATTTTCCATCTCTTACTGAATTGTGAAACATCAAGTTAGGTTTAGATAGACACAGATATGAAAGCCACAGTGGTCCATCACTTCAACTATTCTGGCAGCACTGACCAATTTCCTACCCTCTTATATTTCTGCCACAGCCACCGAGAAATATCCCCCAAACTAGATAGTCTCCACTTTGTTCCTACACCTGGGCTGATGAGTACTTCTGGAGAGAATAGATACAGAGTTCTGTGACTTGGAAGGAGACAAATTCAAGTTATCCAAGCCTCTCTGGGCTCACTATGATGTGGCAATCTGGATGATTTGCCACTAAGGGGCTCCTCTATTCATCCTTCTCAAATGCTGTTCCAACCCATCACCACTCTCATCAGTTGGGATCTCCTCCAAAATCCTGTCCTTCCACAGCTCATTTCTTCTCCACAGCTCCAACAATCCTGCTCTCATTCCCTCCTGTCTCAATGGAAGAGCTACCTCTCTTTCTCGAAGACCCATCTTTTCACCTCTTTCATGCTGAAGCCCCCACCCTCCTGCATCCTCCAAATCAATCAACCTGGCATCAATCAAGCTCTGAAATGGGTTCATCTCTCTCCTATATTTAAAAAGAAACAAAATTAACATTCTCTTCTCCCCTGTGCTCCACTGTCTATGGGAAACACTCCTTCCCATCAGAGTCAAGCCTCTGCAAACATATGCTATATTCCCTATCAGTCCCTCTAAGTGCTACCCCCAACTCTCTACAATCTGCCTCTCTCCTCCTGCTGCATTAATATATCACTGACATCCTAATTACCAAATCTAATGAACATGTTTTTAAATGTTTTATAGTATGCTTTATCTGATTACAAGAGGGGTACACATCATGAACAAAGTTATGACTATGGCAGACTAAAGAGAAAAAAAGACTTGTACTGTATAACAGACAATGGGTAAATATCCCTTAAAAATAGTGTTCTTATAAATAAATGAAATATATAATCCAAAAGAGAAATGTGGGAAGGATATTGAGGAGCAAGTCTCAGGAAAAATACAAGTAGCTAACACACATGAAGATACTCAGCCTTACTAGTGACCAGATAAATGAAAGTTAAATCAGTTAGATACTATTTTTCATTGTCAGATTGGCAAAAATTAAAAAGACTGTCCATCCTCAGCAAGGGAATGAGGAAAAGCACTCTCAATGGTGAGAGTGTAAATCCTCTTGGATGCCACTTTTCTGATGCCTATTCACATTTTTTAAATGTGTATGTCCTTTGACCCAACAATTATCCTACTAGAAAGCTGTCCAGCAGAAATACCTGTGTGTTGACCTAGCTCTACATACATCATTGAGCACTGTGCAAAGATGCTTATTGCAGTATGTGGTGTCTTGGACTAGGGAGATAGGCAGAGGAGATGGAGATGTGGCAGAATATAATAACATGGTGGACAGGATTTGCTGATGAATTGGGTGTAGGGAGGGGGTGAGAGAATGAGAGGAATCAAGGGTGACTGTAGGTTCTTGGTTTGAATGAATGATGGTGTCATTTTACTGAGACAGGGGAGGGTTGAGGGAAGGAGCTAGGGATTTGAGAGGACTCAAGTCCTGTTTTGGAAATAGACTCAAGAGACATAGAGAACAGACTGGTGGCTGCCAAGAGGGAGGATGTTGGGGAAGGGATGGATTGGGAGTTTGGAAGTAGTGATGTAATCTAGTATACAGAGGATAGATAAACAACAAGGTCCTACTATATAGCAGAGAACTATATTCAATTATCCTATGATAAACCATAGCAGAAAGAATGTTTAAAAAAATGCATAGGGAATCCCCTGGTGGTCCAGTGGTTAGGACTGCACAGTTTCAATACCAAGGGCATGGGTTCAATCTGTGGTCTGGGAACTAAGATCCCGTAAGCTGTGTGGCAGGGCAAAAAATAATGTGTGTGTGTGTGTGTGTGTATATATATATAGATAGATAGATACTGTATGTATGTATTTATATACATATCTGTATGTATATAAATACAGTATATATATATACAGTATCTGTATATACTGTATTTATACATATAACTGTATAAATATATATATATGCATGTATACATAACTATATATATATATACATATATATATATACACCTGAATTACTTTGTTGTACAGCAAAAATTAACACAACATTGTAAATCAGCTATATGTCAATAAAAAAATTTTTAAAGACTGTTGTTTTGGCCATGTAATATTTGAGATGCCTATTTGATATCCAAGTAGGAATGCTTAATAGCTCATTAGATCTATGAGGCTGCAGCTTAGAAGAAAGGCTTGGGATAGAGACATAAATTTTGGAGCGACAGAGGGTATTTAAAACCAATGGGCTGGATGAATGCTTCTAGAAAGATTCTGGATAGAGAAAAGTCTGAGCCCTGGGTCACTCCACTATATTGAGAAGTTGAAGAGATAAATTGAGTAGAAGAGGTTGGGCATAACATTTTGCACAAACTTCAGTTTCAGGGAAGTTATCATTCATTAAATGGTGGAGAATCACATATTTACCAGTGTATCAAGAGTCCAACTCCTTCCAGGCTGTCTTTGGAAAGATTCTAGCCTTATTTTTTTTTCTGAATGTTTCAAAACATTTAAATAGAACAGTACTTTTTTTTTTTCCTGTTACATAGTGGTTTCCTCACATGGTATAATTCTCCTAGTATAAAACTTGTCAAGTACCACACAAGCAGTAATCAGCAATGGCTTTTTCATAAAGTTAATAATCCAATAAACACATCATGCCTAAAAGGCTAAGAGTGACTTGAGGCCAGAAGCTTAATTTGTTAGGCATCTTTTATTCTTTTGAGCTGTTCACTTCCCTATCACACAGCAACTTTCTCCAGCTTCTTACTGAGCTCACTGGATAAATGCCTTAAGACATCTGACAAGTCACACCCCTCTTCCTAGTGCGGACCACAAGAAGCACAGCATCTTTACATTTCCACTTTAAATTTTAGAAGTTTCCATCCAGAGACTCATGCCTTAAAAAAAGAGAGAGGAAGTACTTCCAAGCAGGTCAAAGTTGTCATCAGGCATGCAATCTCAAAGCAGAATTGTGTGAGAACTGGGCCTGGGGCAGACTGGGGACACTTAAGTTTCTGGTCCAGGAGAACATAAAAGAGTGCCAGTTCCTACAATGGTGATGTCATTCATTAATTCATTTAACAAATATTAGCAAGCACCTACAATGTGCCAGGCTCTGTTATGGATGCTGGGGTCCACTGGTGAATGAAACAGACAGCAATCTCTGCCCACATAGAACTTACACTATGGAAGGAGAAGAAAAGAAAAATGAATAAGAAAGAAAACAAGAAAAGAAAAAGAAAAACAAGAAAGAAAAATGAATAAAATACATAAAATATTACATTAGAGTAATAAGGTAGTGGAGGGGCATATATCAACAAAATGTTCAAGGAAGGACTTAAACCTTTAAAATTTATTTAAATAAGTTTAATTAGGGTGGTTAGGGATGACCTCACTAAGGTGACATTTAAGTGCAAAGTCCTAGCTGTAGATTCAAGTGCCTCAAAAAGGTGTCTTCACAACCTCTTTAACAAGTGGTGCTGGGAAAACTGGTCAACCACTTGTAAAAGAATGAAACTAGAACACTTTCTAACACCATACACAAAAATAAACTCAAAATGGATTAAAGATCTAAATGTAAGACCAGAAACTATAAAACTCCTAGAGGAGAACATAGGCAAAACACTCTCCGACATAAATCACAGCAAGATCCTCTATGACCCACCTCCCAGAATATTGGAAATAAAAGCAAAACTAAACAAATGGGACCTAATGAAACTTAAAAGCTTTTGCACAACAAAGGAAACTATAAGCAAGGTGAAAAGACAGCCCTCAGATTGGGAGAAAATAATAGCAAACGAAGCAACAGACAAAGGATTAATCTCAAAAATATACAAGCAACTCCTGAAGCTCAATTCCAGAAAAATAAATGACCCAATCAAAAAATGGGCCAAAGAACTAAACAGACATTTCTCCAAAGAAAACATACAGATGGCTAACAAACACATGAAAAGATGCTCAACATCACTCATTATCAAAGAAATGCAAATCAAAACCACAATGAGGTACCATTACACGCCAGTCAGGATGGCTGCTATCCAAAAGTCTACAAGCAATAAATGCTGGAGAGGGTGTGGAGAAAAGGGAACCCTCTTACACTGTTGGTGGGAATGCAAATTAATAAAGCCGCTATGGAGAACAGTGTGGAGATTTCTTAAAAAACTGGAATTAGAACTGCCATATGACCCAGCAATCCCACTTCTGGGCATACACACTGAGGAAACCAGATCTGAAAGAGACACGTGCACCCCAATGTTCATCGCAGCACTGTTTACAACAGCTAGGACATGGAAGCAACCTAGATGCCCATCAGCAGACGAATGGATAAGGAAGCTGTGGTACATATACACCATGGAATATTACTCAGCCATTAAAAAGAATTCATTTGAATCAGTTCTAATGAGATGGATGAAGCTGGAGCCCATTATACAGAGTGAAGTAAGCCAGAAAGATAAAGAACATTACAGCATACTAACACATATATATGGAATTTAGAAAGATGGTAATGATAACCCTATATGCAAAACAGAAAAAGAGACACAGATGTACAGAACACAATTTTGGACTCTGTGGGAGAAGGCGAGGGTGGGATGTTTCGAGAGAAGAGCATCGAAACATGTATATTATCTAGGGTGAAACAGATCACCAGCCCAGGCTGGATGCATGAGACAAGTGCTCGGGCCTGGTGCACTGGGAAGACCCAGAGGAATCGGGTGGAGAGGGAGGTGGAGGGGGGATCGGGATGGGGAATACATGTAAATCCATGGCTGATTCATGTCAATGTATGGCAAAAACCACTACAATATTGTAAAGTAATTAGCCTCCAACTAATAAAAATAAATGAAAAAAAAAAGGTGTCTTCTGTACTTCAATCCCATCATCACCTGACCTCAGCCCCTTGAAGGGATGGTATCCCCAGGTCCTTGTACAAATATTTGTTAACCTCTTATGCTCAAAATAAAGGGAGCTCCAAGATCTAGACCTTGTCTTAGATTACAACCTTCAAGACGGAAAACCAACTGTGGTCAGCACATACTCAGTCACTTAGTCATGGTTTGACCCTATGGATTGTAGCTCGCCAGGCTCCTCTGTCCATGGGATTTTCCAGGCAAGAATACTATCGTGGGTTGTCATTTCCTTTTCCAGGAAAATCAACTGAGAGAGGTTTTAAGGGATTTTCCTGAGGTGTTAACAAAGAGTTTTAGGACACAGAATAACTGGCAATTCTGCTTAGTGGAAGGAACTGTGTGTTCAGTAAGGTTGTCCCAAAGGAGGTGAATTTAGAGCTAAATCTTGATGAATAGGAATTAATGGCAGTGAAGTGAGTATGGGTGACAAAGTTATCGCTTCAGGGAAAAAAAGAGAGAGAGAGAGAAGAGAGAGGAAAAAAAAAAGTAATTTAAGCAAAGACCCAGAGATGGGATAAGAGGGAAATTTTCTCACTGACTGTTCTTCCCTAGGTAGTCCATCCATTCCATGATAAAACAAGTCCACACTCAGGCTCAGATGTTCTGGCGTGGTTGTTGGGAAATCCTTACCACTTTCCACACCCTCATTTCTCCCCTACTTAGCGGAAAAGGAAAAAATTGAGCCAGGCACACATCCCTAGAATCAAGGGTCACCTTCTCTAACTTCAGGACAATTCCTTCTGAGCTGACAGCCCTGGAGGTTCACTCACCTGAGTACACGGGGTGGGGTGGGGGGATGTGCTTATAGTGGCAATGTGGCAAGCATTCCCACAATGGAAGTGAAATGGGTGAGCCACCAGTGATGTAAGTGCTCCAAAGTCTCTGCAGTCCCTCTGAGATGGAATCAAGGACCAAAACTTAGGCTTCAGCTTGGAAGGGAAATGTTTCATCACTTAGTCCTCATTTGTGAGCTATTTAGTGTTCCTAAAATCTAAGACAGCAGAGTTGGTGTAATAGGGGAGAAGAATACAGCTCAGCTGCAGTCAGATGGCCCAGCTCTGGCCCTCATCCGTTGGGTGATTTGAGTCAAGGTACTTAAACTCTCAGAGTCCCCCTTTCATTATGTTGTTGTTGAGTCACTAAGTCATATCTGACTCTTTTGCCATTCCACGGACTATTAGACTGCCAGGCTCCTCTGTCCATGGGATTTCCCAGGCAAGAATACTAGAGTGGGTTGCCATTTCCTTCCCCCCAGGATCTTCCCGACCCAGGTATCGAACCTGTGTCTCCTGCATTGGCAGGCAGATTCTTTACTGCTGAGCCACCAGAGAAGCCTGAGCCTTCAGGCTTATAATTGTGGTACCTCACACATACAGTTATCATTAGTATTATGTGAGGTAATTATATAAAGAACTTCTCACAGTGCCTGGCTCAATGGATTCTAACAACCCTGATTAGTAGCAGCTTTAAGGGGGAAAGCGCAGAAAGCATCAATCAGAAATGTCACATACACTCACAGACCAATTATCCCTGAACAGGCCTCCAAACTCCATTTCACTGCTCTGACCTAGTGAGAGGCACCTGAAATTGTGCTATCAGAAATGTTCATCCCCTGCCAGGAAAAGTCTCACAAGCCAAGTTGGTGGTCTTTTAATATTAGAATTCCCAACATATGCAAAAAAAAAAAAAAAAAAAACACCCAACAACTATAACTACAGCCAAAAACTTCATTAGGGCCTCAACTCTTTGCATTAACCATTGTTCTCTCCACAGACCATCAGGTAAACACATGTGGCCATTAACACCTCAAAATTAATGGACTTATGAGGGGTGGGGAGCTGAAAGCAGAAAAGAAGCCAAGAGGTACAGTATGTACTGAAGACTAATTTCTGGCACAAATGTACAAGGTCTAGGATCAACCCTGCCCAAAGCAGTATTATGGAATGCTAGGTCCTCTGATTCTTGGAGAAGCAGGCAGGATACTTCAGGAAGAAAAGTTTGGTTAATTAGAAACATCACCTGTTCCAGTCGCCAAAATTCTAACCCAATGATTTTAGCACCCAAAATTCCAACCATCTTACTCAACTCAACGTTAAGGGTTGGAGGGACATCTTTTCTACCCCTTTACAAACCATCACAGATGGAAACGTTCTATGTCTCTTCTGAGGGCTCTGAGGACCCTCTTTCAGAAGCGTATCTCGCTGACCGCTGTAAGTTGTCCTTTAGTGGCTAAGTCGTGTCAGACTCTTGTGCAACCCCATGGATTGTAGCCCATCAGGCTCCCCTGTCCATGGGATTTCTCAGACAAGAATACTGGAGTGGGTTGCCATTCCCTTCTCCGGGGGATCTTCCCGACCCAGGGATCCTGCATTGGCAGGCGGATTCTTTACTGCTGAGCCACCAGGAAAGCCTAAGGGTGGCAAGATAAAGCGGTTCAGCTCCAGAGCACACAGCCGGGTCCTCAGCCCCAAGTGCAGAGGGTGCTCACTGAAGCAGGACTAGGGGCCAACCGGCCTCCAGCCTTTACCTGCGGTGGATCCGCGGAGGCCAGGGAAGTGGACGCCGTGAGGGCCGAGGTCCGGAAGCAATGCGGGGCCCAGACACCGCTGAAAAGGTGACTCTACGCCTTGGAGGGCGCAGTTCCCGCTAGAAGCTCGGCCCCACTCCCGCCCCTAGGGTCAGCTCCCGGGAGGGGCCCCGGCTCCCGAGGGCGGGAAAAGCCGTCCACACTGGAGGAAGCAGAGCCCCGAGGGGTACAAGCCCTTGGCGGCGACGGATGGGCCGGGGAAAGGGCCGAGAGACTAAGGGAAAGCAAAGTGGTGGGGAGGGACCGCCCAGCTGACGGGAGTCAAAGCGTGGGGTTGCGGTCCGCCCAGGCGGACGGGGACTAGGGACAGAGGGTCAGCTCCGGACAAGGCGAGACTGGGAGACCGGGAGGGGGGAGGGAAGAGCGCAGGTCCCCTAGATGGGGATGGGGGCGCTGAGGCAGTGAAAAGGGGCTGGGGGCCCAGGAGGCGTCCCGGACCGAGTGCGGAGGGACGGTCGTGGGCCATGGACCTACCTGTCACCTGCAACAGGTGCCACGAGAGGGCGAGACGTCCCAGTGCCGGATTCAAGGAAGGGTCTCCCGCTCCGGGAAGACCGCAGCCCCGCTCCAGCAGCCGGCCCTTCTCACCCTCCCAGGAGGCGGAAAAAGCTGCAACTTTCCCTGGAGCGGGGAGGAGCTGGACTCTTAAAGGGGCCGCACAGCACTCCGGGCTCCATGGTAGGGGGCCGCGCCACCGGCCACCCGAAGGGGAGCTCTGAGGACCAAATCCTTAAGACACTGGAGGGATGCGGTCCCAGGTTAGCAAAGGGAGCTTGACGACTGACATAGGAGTCTGACTAGACCTGGGTTTCATAGGTGGTCCCTCTCTCAAATGATACATCATGTCTCTCTTCCGTTCAGCTGAGCGACAAGTTGTCAAGTTGTTGTGTACTTCTAAGAAGACGAAGACTCTTGACCATATAATTTGGGAAGAAAAAATACGATGCTATTCTGATCCTTTGACTTTCAGTTTTTGATGGCAAATAAAAGTGTCTGTCCAAAACAGAAACGTTTTGGGGAAAGGACATAGACTAAATTCACACACAGACAAAACTGGTTAAAATATTCAGCTCACTAGTAATCCAAATGGAGTAAATTAGAACCATAATGAAACTCTTCAACAACGGTTTTTGTTTGTTTGTTTGTTTTTATAACACTTAATGAAGACAAAGTGGCCACAAAACAAGCTCTTTCATAATTGCTAGGAGGAGTGTGTTTTGGCTTAAAACCCTTTTAGAAAGCATGTGAGCAGTATATATCAATAGACATTAAAATGTTTATATTTACCCAGTAATTATAGATTCCTCTCCCCAGTCTCCCTACTCCCCCTAATTCTTCTCATCAGCTATTAACCAGGCTCAAGTCCCTTCCATCTGTCATCAGCAATTAAACATGCTCAAGTCTCTGTCACCTTGAAAAAAAAATCCTCCCTACATACTAGGTACTCTCTAGCTCCTCTTTATGGGCAATTTCTATTCCCTTCTTACTCAGCAATTTGGCTTCCTTCCCCTCCAACACTCCACTGAAACTGCTCAACAAGATACTCAACCAATGAACTCTGTGTCAGAAAAGCTATATTAAATAAATAAATGTGGTATTTTCCCTGCTTATCTTGCTTGACCTCCCCACTACATTTAACACTGTTAACCATTTCCTCCTTGAAAGTCTTCCTGTGGCATCTATGATGCCGCACCCTTGCTTTGCCTCCAAACCCTTTGCTCTCTCCTCCGTCTATTTTGCAGATTCCACTTCTGCTATCTAGCCTCTGAAAGCTGGACATTCTCAGGACTAGGCTACCTATACTCTTTCCCTGTATGATCTTTCACTCATTTGGCATGAATTACCATCTATATGACCACATCTGTAATTTTATACCTCCATCCAGACCTCTTCACTGAGCTCTCCTTTCTTGACATTTCCACTTGGATGTCTCAAACTCAACACATCCGAAGCTGAACCCACCACATTTTCTCTTAAATTTGCTCCTCCTCCTTATCTCAGGAGATGACAACATGTCACCCAAGGCAGAAATTTTGCACCAAGCACTAATATTTGCATATAATGAATGAATAAATGTTTCCTAAGGAAACAGAAATGTACACAAATTTTTTGCATAATGATGTTAATGCCAGTACTACTTAGAATAATAAAATACTAGAAAAAAATCCTTATGGTTCACAGTGATAAGAGAACAGACCCTCTATGATTTCAATACCTTTAGACCATGAAATCTTTGCATCTTGTTCTATGTCCCTGGATATATTCCAGTGTCTCCTGGTTTATAGTCTGTGAGAATTTGAATAGAATTTGTTTTCCGATGTGTGAAAATTGTTTAAAACTTAATTATGTTGAAAAAAATTCTTATGGTTCAAAGGTTAAGTAACAGTATAGTCACAGAATATTATATAAACAATAAAAATTATATTTACACATAATTCCTAATGACAAGAAAATGTTTATACTCTAGGATTAATTGAAAGTATGTGCTGTGCTTACTTGCTCAGTGGTGTCTGACTCTTTGCAACCCCATGGACTGTAGCCTGCTAGGCTCCTCTGTCTGTGGGATTCTCCAGGCAAGAATACTGGAGTGGGTTGCCATGCCCTCCTCCAGGGGATCTTCCCAACCCAGGGATCAAACCCAGGTCTCCCGCATTGCAAGCAGATTACCATCTGAGCCACCAGGGAAGCCCTGAAAGTATAATACAACTTTAATATAAGATATGATCATAAGAATTAGTGGAAATGAGTAGAAAAGGCTAAAAAGAAATGTGGAAAATAGTAATAGTGGCTGTCTGTAGGTGGTAGAACAAAATGAAGTTTTGGCTTTCCTCCTTTTTTTGTATTTTCCACTTTTTTTCTTATTTCTATTGAAGTATAGTTGATTTACATTGTGTTAATTCCTGTTATACAGAAAAATGATTCAATTATACATATATATATATATACATTCTTTTTTAAATATTCTTTTACACTATTTTTTCTGTGACTGTGGTTTTCAGTCTGTCTGCCCTCTGATGGAGAAGAATAAGAGGCTTATGGAAGCTTCCTGATAGGAGAAACTGACTGAGGGGGAAACTGGGTCTGGTTCTGATGGGCGGGACCGTGCTCAGTAAATCTTTAATCCAATAAGATTAAAAATCTTTAATCCACAGCCTTGTCTAACTCAGTGAAACTATGAGCCATGCCATGTAGGGCCACACAAGATGGACGGGTCATGGTGGAGAGTTCTGACAAAACATGGTCCACTGGAGAAGGGAATGGCAAACCACTTTCGTATTCTTGCCTTGAGAACCCCATGAACAGTACGAAAAGGCAAAAAGATAGGATACTGAAAGATGAACTCCCCAGGTCGGTAGGTGCCCAATATGCTGCTAGAGATCAGTGGAGAAATAACTCCAGAAAGAATGAAGAAACAGAGCCAAAGCAAAAACAAAACCCAGTTGTGGATGTAACTGGTGATGGAAGTAAAGTCTGATGCTACAAAGAGCAATATTGCATAGGAACCTGGAATGTTAGGTTCATGAATCAAGGCAAATTGGAAGTAGTCAAACAAGAGATGGCAAGAGTGAACATCCACATTTTAGGAATCAGCAAACTAAAATGGACCAGAACAGGGGAATTTAACTCAGATGGCCATTATATCTACTACTGTGGGCAAGACTCCCTTAGAAAAAATGGAGTAGCCATCATAGTCAACAAATGAGTCTGGAATGCACTACTTGGATGTAATATCAAAAATGACAGAATAATCTCTGTTCATTTCCAAGGCAAACCATTCAATATCACAGTAATCCAAGTCTATGCCCCAACCACTAATGCTGAAATTGAATGGTTCTATGAAGACCTACAAGACCTTCTATAACTAAAACCCCCAAAAGATGTCCTTTTCATTATAGGTGACTGGAACACAAAAGTAGGAAGTCAAGAAATACCTGGAGTAAGAGGCAAATTTGGCCTTGGAGTACAGAATGAAGCAGAGCAAAGGCTAACAGAGTTTTGCCAAGAGAACACACTGGTCATAGCAAACACCCTCTTCCAGCAACACAAGAGAAGACTCTACACATGGACATCACCAGATGGTCAATACCGAAATCAGATTGATTATATTCTTTGAAGCCAAAGATGGAGAAGCTCTATACAGTCAGCAAAAACAAGACTGGGAACTGACTGTGGCTCAGATCATGACCTTCTAATTGCCAAATTCAGACTTAAATTGAAGAAAGTAGGGAAAACCACTAGACCAATCAGGTGAGACCTAAATCAAATCCCTTTATGATTATTCAGTGGAAGTAACAGATAGATTCAAGGGATTAAATCTGATAGAGTGCCTGAAGAAATATGGACCTAGGTTCGTGACATTGTACAGGAGACAGGGATCAAGACCATCCCCCCAAAAAAAGAAATACAAAAAGGCACAATGGTTGTCTGAGGAGGCCTTACAAATAGCTATGAAAAGAAGAGAAGTGAAAGGCAAAGGAGAAAAGGAAAGATATGCCCATCTGAATGCAGAGTTCCAAAGAATAGCAAGGAGAGATAAGAAAGCCTTCCTCAGTGATCAATGCAAAAAAATAGAGGAAAACAATAGAATGGGAAAGACTAGAGATCTCGTCAGGAAAATCATAGATACCAAGGGAACTTTTCATGCAAAAATGGGTGGGCACAATAAAGGACAGAAATGGTATGGACCTAACAGAAGCAGAAGATATTGAGAAGAGGTGGCAAGAATACACAGAAGAACTATATACAAAAAAGATATTTATGACCCAGATAATCACAATGGTGTGATCACTCACCTAGAGCCAGACATCCTGGAATGTGAAGTCAAGTGGGCCTTAGGAAGCAGCACTATGAACAAAGCTAGTGGAAGTGATGGAATTCCAGTAGAGCTATTTCAAATCCTAAAAGATGATGCTGTGAAAGGGCTGCATTCAATATGCCAGCAAATTGGGAAAACTCAGCAGTGGCCAAAGGAGTGGGAAAGGTCAGTTTTCATTCCAATCCCAAAGAAAGGCAATGCCAAAGAATGTTCAAACTACTGCACAATTGTACTCATCTCACACACTAGCAAAGTAATGCTCAAAATTCTCCAAGCTAGGCTTCAACAGTATATGAACCATGAACTTCTAGGTGTTCAAGCTGGATTTAGAAAAGGCAGAGGAACCAGAGATAAAATTGCCAACATCCATTGGACCATCAAAAAAGCAAGAGAGTTCCAGAAAAACATCTACTTCTGCTTTATTGACTATGGCAAAGCCTTTGACTGTGTGGATCACAACAAATTGTGGAAAATTCTTAAAAGAGATGGGAATACCAGACCACCTGACCTGCCTCGTGAGCAATCTGTATTCAGGTCAAGAAGCAACAGTTAGAACTGGATATGGAATAACAGACTGGTTCCAAATTGGGAAAGGAGTACATTAAGGCTGTATATTGTCACCATGCTTATTTAACTTACATGCAGAGCACATCATGGCAGAAAGGGAAGAAGAACTGAAGAGTCTCTTGATGAAAGTGAAAGAGGAAAGTGAAAAACTTGGCTTAAAGCTCAACATTCAGAAAACTAAGATCATGGCATCTGGTCCCATCACTTCATGGCAAATAGATGGGGAAACAGTGCAAACTGTGACAGACTTTATTTTTTGGGGCTCCAAAATCACTGCAGATGGTGACTGCAGCCATGAAATTAAAAGACACTTGCTCCTTGGAAGAAAAGTTATGACCAACCTAGACAGCATATTAAAAAGCAGAGACGTTACTTTGCCAAGAAAGTACATCAAGTCAAAGCTATGGTTTTTCCAGTAGTCATGTATGGATGTGAGAGCTGGACCATAAAAAAAGCTGAGCCCTGAAGAATTGATGCTTTTGAACTGTGATGTTGGAGAAGATGCTTGAAAGTCCCTTGGACTGCAAGGAGATCCAACTAGTCCATCCTAAAGGAAATCAGTCATGAACATTCATTGGAAGGACTTATGCTGAAGCTGAAACTCCAATACTGTGGCCACCTGATGTGAAGAACTGACTCCTTGGAAAAGCCCCTGGTGCTGGGAAAGATTGAATGCAGGAGCAGAAGAGGACAACAGAGGATGAGATGGTTGGATGGCATCACTGACTCAGTGGACATAAGTTTGAGTAAACTCCGGGAGCTGGTGATGGCCAGGGAAGCCTGGCATGCTGCAGTCCATGGGGTCATAAAGAGTCGGATAAGACTCTTTACAAGATCCTCCAGGGGATCTTCCCAACTCGGGGATCAATCCCTGGTGTCCCACATTGTAGGCTGATTCTTTACCACCTGAGCAAGGGAAGCTCTCCTCCTCTCCTACCATTTCTGGAATATCATAGCTTCCTGGTTCTCCTCTCTCTTTCTTACTCTTCTCAGACCACACTTTGTCTGCCCACACTTTAACGTTCAAGGCTTAACCATCACATTTACTCAGGAGAAATCTGAGGGCACTAACATTTACTAGTGCTTATTAAATGCACTGGTTTTAGGGGCTGGAAATGCAGCAGTAAACAAACATACAAAGATCTTGCACACATGGAGCTTACATTCTAAGTCAAAGAACAATAAATAGTAGCACAGTAGCAAACACACATAGCACTTACTATTATTCCAATTACTATTCTAAGATATTAATCTAAGACACACACATACACATTTAGTCCTCACAAAAAAGTCCTGTGATATAGATACCATTACTACTCCCACTTTACAAATAAAAAAACTGAGGCACAGAGAGGTCAAATGGTTAAGCTGGGATTTGAAACCAGACAGTATGGCTCCAGAGTTTATGTTCTTAACTAGTATTTTATATTGCTTCTCAGTTATAAATAATCACATCAAATAAGTACTAAGAGGTAGCGAAACTGGTATTTCAATTATTATTACTCACCAATTACCTCCCTTACATCCAGGAGAACTCTAGAAATTAATTGGAGGAAGAGAAAGAGAATGTTTAAGAGGATTCATGGGAGTAGAAGGCATTATGGTTCCCCTGTTAAGTATGTTAATCACTCAGTCCTGTCCGACTGTTTGCGACTCCATGGCCTGTAGCCCACCAGACTCCTCTGTCCATGAGATTCTCCAGGCAAGAATACTGGACTGGATTGCCATTCCTTTCCCAGGGGATCTTCCCAAACCAGGGATGGAACCCACATTTCCCACATTGCTGGAAGATTCTTTACTACCTGAGCCAGGGAAGCTCTGTTCAAGCCAAGGAAAAATGTCTCAGTTAAACCTTTCAAGAGGTGAAACTGGTATCTTAATCTCAGGTTGAAGGCTTGCTGCGCTACAGAAATGTTTAGGCCTGCCTATGTAGCCACTAAAGCAGGAAGAGTTCGTGGGAGAATTTAACATATGTCCTGTGGTGTTTGAATAAGGCAAGCTTGTGCTTAACTTTCACCTGAAGAAAACTGAAGGCAGAAAACTGGTTGAAGTTGTTCACAATAGCAGGACAAAGAGAGAGGTCTAGACTTCCAAGGGACCATGTTTTCTATGGGCCAGGTAGTTTCCTTAGAGTGTATCTGGCAACTCCAGCAGAAGAATGAGGATCCCATGAAGAGAAAGTTGTGTGAGCAAGAGCCATAGAGGAAGACAGTCAGTGTACATTGTTCCCATCAGGAATGGCACAGGGAGGAGGTCCACTAGGGGAATGGGAAGTGAAGGAGTCTCTGAAGAAACCACAAAAATACATTACAAGAAAAGGCAGTACTGGGGCACCAATAGCCAGATTACATCACATCCACTCAAAGATCCACTCAATTAAGCCTCACTGTCCCTTTAAGACTATCTCTTACTACCTACTGGGACTGTCAACACTGGAGGAATGTGAAGCAGCAGAGCAAGTAGGGCAGGAAGGAGCCAGGAGAGTGCAAGAACAGACTAAGTCACTTTTCTTCATTGAAGATCTGTGGGATCTCCAGTCAACTGCACTGGAGATTGGGGGCTGAAGAAGCTTTAAATTGTATGTGAGAAGAATTTTTAATTTTGAGTGGTTGAACTTTGTAATGCTTATTGATTATACTATTGTAAATATCTGAGAGTAGCCTAAAAACTAACGGGTCATGTATGTAACATAATGTGCAATTGTAATGTGTTACCAAATGAAAGCAGGGTAAAGGAATAGAGAGTGATGAGGTGATATTTTACATAAGTTAGTGAAGGAACGCTTCTCAGAGGATGTGATACAAATGAAGTGAAGAACCAGGCCCTAGTTATATCCTTAGCCCTCATCCCTTTTCAGTGTACACATTCTCCTTGGACTATTTCATCCATTTCCATGGCTTGTTTCTCCTGATGACTCTCAATCTTGAATCTTTATCCTAAATTTTCTCCTGATCTTCAGGCTCATATATTTAATGTCTACTAGATATCCCCATCTCAGTGATCACAACTATTTCAAACTCAACTTCTCCCAAATTAAACTTCATTTTCCTTCCAAACCTCTTCTGTCCCCAGTGTTGTCCATCCTAGTTAATAGCATACAAATAGCACAAATCAGAAATTGTCCCCAATCCTAACTCATCCCCAGATCCTATTGTTCTCATCACATAAACAAATCTTGAAATCCTTCTCACTGCCACTACCCTAACTCAAGTCATAATCATCTCTCACTTGGACTACAATAATAACCTCCTGACTGGTCATCCTACTTTCAATCTATCTTCTACCCTGCAGCTAAAGTAATCTTCCTTAAAGTCAAACAGGATAATGGAGAAACTCAATGGCTCTTGATAGTTCTTAGAGTTGTCTTTCATGTGGCTTAGAGGGACTTTCATGATCTGCTTCCTATCTTTTTTTTTAAATTTTCAATTGGTTTTATTTTTATATTCTCAAAGTTTTTGTTAAAGGGTAGGCTCTCTTAGCTATTTCTAAATTTTTACTTATATTTTTAGTTGGTGGAAAATTGTTTTACAGTTTTGTGTTGGTTTCTGCTGTACAACAACATGAACCAATCAAAATTATATATACATATATTATATATATATATATATATATATATATATATATATATATATATATGGTATGTGCATGCTCAGTCGTGTCCGACTCTTTGCAACCCTCTGGACTGTAGCCCGCCAGGCTCCTCTCTCCATGGGATTCTCCAGGCAAGAATACTGGAGTGGGTTGCCATATCCTTCTCCAGGGTATCTTCAGTACCCAGGGATTGAACTGGGATCTCTTGCAACTCCAGCCTTCACAGGCGGATTCTTTTACCACTGAGCCATGTATATATCCCTTCCCTCCTGAGCCTCCTGCTTCCTATTTCTTACATGCCATCTCTTCCACCACTCCTTGTTCTTGAGTGCTCCTCTCCCAATCAACCTAAATGATCTGCACTTCCAACCAAACCCCAAATTGTCTTACATCCCTTCCATCTTCCTTTATCTTTGCCAGGCTAATCCTTTCTCACTCTTCAGCTCACATATGATCTCTTCTGGAAAGCCTTTCCTGTACCCCACTAATATGGGTGCCTGTCCTCTGGGTTCCCACTGCCCCACAGCACCTTCTACATATCTTGGAAACAGCACTCACTCCATGGCATTCTCATTGTTCAAGTGGTGGACCTTCCCATTAAAATGTGAGCCCCTTGAGAGCAGAACCTATGTCTTATTAATTTCTGTATCAGTAAGACCTGAAATGTAACACAGGTTCTCTTTCAAAATTCAGAGTGTTCCTCTGCCTGAATTCTTCTTTTCTTTATTCTTCCTTGCCCTTTAAATTACCAATCATTCCTAAAGATTTCATTAGCTTATCCTATAGGATGTTTGTGTGCTAAACAGCTAGCAGATTCATTTCTCCTAGTTCTCAAAGTTGCCCCTTGTCCCACAGGACATTTGGCAATATCTGGGGGTACTTTTGGCCAGCACAACTAGGGGAAGGAATGAGGTGACACTGGCATCTAATAGGTAGAGGCCAGGGATGCTTCTAAACAACCTGTAGTATACACTGGAGTGGGTTGCCATTCCCTTCTCCAAGGGATCTTTCTAACCCAGGGATCAAACCCAGGTCTTCTGCATTGCAGGCAGGTTCTTTACTGTCTGAGCCAGCAGGAAAGCCCCCAGTATACAGCACAGCCCACACCTCCCCCCAACAACAAAGAAGTATCCAGGTGAAAACATCAATAGTGTGGAGGCTAAGAAACCCCACCCAAGGGCAAGCAAAGCCCTCATCTCTGGTGGACTTTCTAGCCTTGTTTTTCTTATGCTGAATTACAGAGCTGCCTATGAAATCCAGTCCTGTCTTCTGGGGTCTAAGATAATAATGAGGAGGAAAAGGGAGTCATAAAGATGAAGTCCTTTTGGTCCTGGGTTTTCCTGGATGAGCAAAACCACATTTCAGTGTGTGTTAAAACTCATATTTGGGAAAATACTTTCTCTACAGGGAGATATACCATTCTACACATGGCCCAAAGTGCTTTAACTAGATTCAGAGAACTCTTTAGAGCTACTATTTTTGGCTTTACATGCATTATCTCTTTTAATCCTCACAATAGCCCTATAAATTAGGCACTGTTACTATCTCTGCTTTACAGATGAAGAAACTGTGGCTCAGAGAAGTTAAGTAACACATTAATGATAAAGGAAGGAATAAGTACTTAAATCCAACACCTTTCTATTACACCATGCTAGGATGATTCAGTACTGAAAGCATATAAAAATCAAGTTCTCAACACAGAAATATCTTCTAATTCTTCCAACAGTTTGTTTGCTTCTATCAAACTTAAAAAAGAAAAAGTAGCTTGGTATCCACTCTTAAGTCCAGTTAACCCTTTGATTGACTCTTCACACTTGAGTAGGACCCATCTTCCTTTGGTACATTTCCATTAGGGGCACGGTAGTCCAAAAGGATCAGGCCTGGGCTGAGAATCAAAAAGATATAAGCTCAATTTGATTAATCATGTGTGCTTAAAAAATGACTCATGTACATCACTGTTCCTTGGTTTCTCACCTTCAAAATGATAGTTTGATTATGATAAAAATAGGATATGAGAGATGTGATATATTCCACATACAGTCTTTTCTAATATGCAACTTTAGTGTCATTTCTCAGGCTCAGGTCCAATCCCTAGCCTAAGGTCCCTAGGATTCCATCTGCTTTTCCTTCTTTGCAAAAGTGCTGCTGCCATTTCTATTCCCTTGAGGTTCTCATCAGTATTCCAATTCTACCATTCTGTAGAGTGGGAAACCATCTCAATACTGAGAGAGTCATTTCCTAGGCAGGTTGATAAGAAGTCTAGGGGTCTCCAAGGAGAGAGGGGTCTGGAATTCTCAAGGAGGAAGAAAGGACAAACTTTTTTTGTCCTTCTACATTCCTTAAGATTATATAACAATAATGTATCCTGCTTGAGGACAGTCTCTGGAAAAAACCTTCCGGCTAATCCTGTTATCTTAAGGTGTAAATTATGGGAGTAGGTCTAGTGAGGTCTTTATAACCTCCAGACATTCTTTTGATTCACTGTAATAACTAATTAGAGTGTATAACTCCATGGCTAACACTAGCAACACTTTCTGCCCCCTTCTGATGCCTATGTCAGAAGCTTTCTCGATCTCCTTTATACTTTAATAAAACTGTATTACACAAAAGTTCTGAGTGATCAAGCCTCGTCTCTGGCCCCAGATTGAATTCTTCTCCTCCGGAGGCCAAGAATCCCAGCATCTTTGCATGTTCAAAAACAACCTTTCATCTTGGGGGCTCATCCGGGATTCTTCAGGACGAAGTAAGGATGCTTGGAGCTCTAGTTCTTTGTTCTTCTAGCGAACACGTTTTCTGCTGTACTTTACTAACTCTATGGTGTGCTTGCGTGAATGAATGAAACACCCTGCATGAAGCAAGTGAGGAGCCCTGCTCTGCGGTTCCATGGTGACCTCATACGGCTTATGGTAGAAACCTGTCGGGGGTTTATACCGACCTGCCAATGCCAAAAGGCACCCAATGTCTCCTTCGGGGACTAACCAGAAATGGGCAAAGCATGTGGACCGAACTCTCCTTTCTCGGTCAAACTTTTTGGTCTCTTTGACCAGTTCATAACTCCTTGGAATTAGAAGTACTAACCTAATCTGTCAGATCATTGACTTTCAAGGGACTTGTGATCTATGCTGTTACTGCGTACTATGACTTAGGTCCCAAACTTGGATTGGTAGTCAGGAAGCGCCTAGCCTCGCTAGGCATGGAAAGTTTGGAAGCTAGATGGAGCTCTAGCTCCAAGAGCATCTCTGAGGTTAAAGGTTACTCAGAATGGAACTACAAGGGATTTTTCCCCCCTTTGGTAACACTGGCTCTTAGTGGACCAGAGGAGACTCTTATACTGATGTGGTGACGCTTAGGAGGCTCTTATAATGGTGTGGTGACGCTTGGAAGGAACATCTCAGTTTTATGTTTTTTGTTTGTATGTTTATTGTGGTCAGGAATGTACTCAGGGTCGTACACAGGCACTCAGGTGACGAATGTTTCCCCCAGCGGTTTAGCCTGGGAGGCATTCCGAAGGTTACTCTGCACCCCAGGTGGCATCAGAGGTAAACAAGGTTTTAATGGTGAGGAGCTGGATGTCAGTCAGGGATGCCATCAGGTCTACCCCTGGTGCATCTCCACCCCAACTCGGTGGTAGAACCAGAAGGGACGAGTATATCACCTGCATTGGTAAGGGACAGACTAAGTCCGACCAGGAAAGAAATGCTTTGGTGTAAAGTCTGTCTACACCCCAATCTAGAGCAGGGAGGGATGCCTCCAGTAGAAAGAGGGTACTGGTTGCTTTTTTTTCTCTCTTACAGATGGGCGCTAACAATTCCAGCCTTACTCCTTTGAACTGTATCCTGAAAAACTGGGATAGATTTGATCCCCAGGGCTTAAAGAAGACACACCTGGTCTTCCTGTGTGATACTGCATGGCCACGGTATCCATTGGAGGAAGAGACCGGTTGGAGGGTCTCTTAAGTATAATACTGTTTTACAATTAGACCGGTTTTGTAGAAAACAAGGAAAATGGGTAGAAGTAGTATGTGTGTTGCCCTTTTTCTCTCTGTGAAATATGCCAGACTTATGTCCTAAGGGTATAGATTTGGGTGTGACACCTTCAGCTCCCTCCTGTCCTCCTACTTTGCTAGATGAGATGGAGGACAGGAGACCAAGAGATAAAGAAAAGCAGGTTTCTCCAAGCTATCCCTGGGATCATATGTGCAGAGCAGCCAGAGAGACTAAGGAACAGCCACACAAGCTGTTCCTTCTTCATGAAGCACCCACTGGGAAAAATAATCAGTCTATAAGAGTTAATAAGCCTTTTTCTTATCAAGAAATACAAAAAATCAAGGAGGATCTGGGAGACTATTTAGAGGACCTGGAAAAATATATTAGAGCTTTTGAAGGTGTTACTGTGCTTTATGACCTTACGTGGAAGGATGTGATGTATATCTTGGGACAAACGCTGACTCCCGACTCAAAGACTCGAGTTTTGGGAAAAGCAGTTGCTTATGGAGATGAATGGTTTGGTACTGAATCAGTAGGGAAGAGGGAGGACGAGATAACCGCCCTGGAGATCAGGCGGTCCCACCTACAGAACCAGACTGGGACTACAACACAGCTAAAGGAAGATGGGATCAGAGTCATTTTGTCAGATGTATTCTTGAAGGACTCAGGCAGGCACGTGCTAAGCCATTAAACTATGGCAAATTGGCAGACACAGAACAGGAGAAGGAAGCTCCTAGTAAATTCCTAGATAGACTGAGAGAAGCCCTTCGCAGATTCACTGAGATTGATCCCGAAAGTGAAGAGGGAAAAGTGATCTTAAAGGATAGATTTCTCACTCAGTCAGCTCCAGATATCCTCTGTAAGCTATTAAAATGGGCTTATGGACCAAATCAGTCTTTAGATACTCTGTTACAATTGGCTCAGACAGTCTATTATGGTAGGGAATATGAGGAAACGAAATAAAGGCAGAAAAGGACAAAGGAACAGGTCGAAGCCCTCGCAATAGCTATGAAAACAGCCTGAGAAAAATGCCCAGAGGGACCCAGGTGAAAAGGGATGGGCTTGCTATTACTGTGGAAAGGCGGGGCACCTCAAGCGAGATTGCCCTCAGGCATCCAAGCCACCCCCAGCTCCATGTCCGGTCTGCAAAGGACCACACTGGAAGAGAGACTGCCCCCAGAGGCGTAGGTTTCAGGGGTCAGACTCTCAAGACAATCAGAACTGAAGGTGCCCGGGGGTCCCCACACAAGCTCCTGTCCTAATTACACCTGAGGAACCTCGGGTATTAATAACTGTGTGGGGCCAATCCATCGATTTCCTTTTAGATACTGGGGTAACTTACTCCATGCTTACTGAAACCCCTGGCCCACCTTCTTCCCGATCCACTTCTATAATGGGACTGTCTGGAGGAGCCAAAACATATTACTTCAGTGTTTCTGTCAGTTGTGATTGGGATTCGGTGCTATTTCCACACGAGTTTCTGATAGTGCCAGAGTCTCCCTCAGCCCTTTTGGGGAGGGATGTACTGAGCAAGGTCCATGCCTCTGTTTTCATGAATATGGAGCCTTCCCTTTCTCTCCCTTTAATTGAACAAAATGTAAATCCTAGAGTATGGGCTGATGGAGAATCTGTGGGTCGAGCACAAAATGCTATTCCTGTAGTTGTCAAGCTCAAAGACCCACACTTATTTCCACATAAGAAGCAGTATCCACTGAAACCCGAGGTTAAGGAAGGGTTAAAACCCATCATTGAGAATTTAAAGGAGCAGGGACTATTAATTCCCTGTAACAGTCCATGCAACACTCCTATTTTGGGTATACAGAAATCAAATGGTAAATGGAGACTAGTTCAAGGTTTATGAATAATAAATGAGGCTGTAGTTCCTTTACACCCCGTGGTGCCTAATCCTTATACTCTATTGTCTGAAATTCCTGAACGAGCCAAATATTTCTCGGCAATTGATTTGAAAGATGCATTTGGCAGAGGAAAGTCAATTTCTATTTGCCTTTGAGGACCCTACACAGCCAGCTTCTCATTTAACCTGGACGGTTTTGCCCCAGGGATTTCATGACAGTCCTCACTCATTTGAACAAAGTTTGTCACGGGATCTACAAATCTTTAATAGCTCCGAAGCCTTGGTGTTACAGTATGTAGATGATACTTTGCTCTGTGCTGAGACAGAGGAAGCTTGTTCGCGAGCCTCAGAAGACTTCTTAAACTTTCTGGCAGGCTGCAGTTACAAGACATCAAGAGAAAAGGCTCAGCTTTGTCAACAATCTGTTAGATATCTGGGCCTAATCATATCAGAAGGGACTAGGGCCATAGGCCCAGAGAGAATTAAACCTATACTAAATCATCCCCTACCTATAACTTTAAGACAACTGAGAGGATTTTTGGGAATCACAGGCTACTGTCACATTTGGATTCCAGGTTATGGGGAACTTGCCCGGCCTTTATATAAGTTTATAGCTGAAACTCAGCAGGCCCAAACCGACAAACTGGTTTGGTCTCCAGATACTCAAAAGGCTTTTAAGGTTCTTCAGACTGCTCTCCTGCAAGCTCCTGCTCTGAGCTTACCCACAGGGTCAGAATTTAGTTTGTCTGTCACTGAAAGAAAAGGTGTGACCTTGGGAGCTTTGAAACAACCCTGAGGGCCTCACCAGCAACCTATTGCTTATCTAAGCAGAGATTTAGATGTAATTTCACGTGGGTGGCCCCAGTGCCTAAGAGTAATTGGGGCAGCAGCTTTATTAGCACCTGAAGCTTTAAAATTAATTAATGGATGAAACCTTACTGTACTGACTTCTCATGATGTGAGTGGAATCTTAAATTCTAAGGTTAATATTTGGGTGACAGACAGTAGGCTTCTTAAATATCAGTCATTGTTGTTAGAAGGACCAGTAACTAAGCTTAGTTTGTGGAAACTTAAATCCTGCCACTTTCCTTCCTGAGAAGGAAAATGAAACACCTGATCATGATTGTTCCCAATTCCTAACTTTAAACTATGCAGCTCGGGAAGATCTAATGTATACCCCATTAGACAATCCTGACATGGAAATATTTACTGATGGCAGTTCTTTTGTTCGGGATGGAAAGCGTAAAGCAGGTTACACCGTGGTGACTGCTGAACAGGTTTTAGAAGCAAAATCTCTCCCCCAGGGAACCAGTGCTCAGTTAGCAGAGCTTGTGGCTCTGACCCGAGCTCTAGAGTTAAGCAAAGGGCAGTAGGTAAATACCTACACTGATTCTAAGTATGCTTATTTGACTTTATATGCTCGTGCTGCAATATGGAAAAAAAAAAAAGACAGTTTAAAACAGCAACAGGAGAACCTACTAAACATTTCAGAGAGATTGAGAGACTTTTAACTGCTATATATTGTCCTAAAGAAGTAACTGTTATGGATTGCAAAGGACACAACAAGGATGGGAGTAAAGTAGCTGAAGGTAATCAGCTGGCTGGCTGTCAAGCCAGAAAAGCAGCACTTTATGAAACCCTCTCACTACAGATGCCTTTGATCAGGACAGGTCCTGTGGAACAGGAAAAACCACAATATACTGAGGAAGAATTAGAAAGATATGAGAAAAGATTACTGATAAAGGATGGTTACAGTCTGGGATGGACAATTAATAACTCCTGAAAGTGCTCAATGGAAAATTCTTAAGGGTTTACACCAGAGTTTTCATTTGGGTGCAGAGAGTACTTACCAGATGGCTTCTCGTTTGCTTGAAGTTAAAAATGTAATGAAAACTTTAAAGAACATTATCAAAAGGTGTGATGTTAGTCAGAAAAATAACCCAAAGACTGAAAAGCTAGCAAAATCTGGATTACAACAAAGTGGAAAGTATCCTGGAGAGGACTGGGAAATTATTTTACTCATATGCCAAAACCTAATGGATATTCTTGCTTACAATTTTGGATGGATACTTTTACTGGATGGATTGAGGCTTTTCTATGTCGTAGTGAAAAAGTTAAGGAGGTTATAAAGATTTTAATCCATGAAATTATCCCCAGGTTTGGACTGCCATAGAGCCTTCAGAGTGACAATAGCTCCACCTTTAAAGCTGCTGTAACCCAGGGGGTGTCTAAAGCTCTAGGAATAGAATATCACTTACACTGTCCCTGGAGACCCCAATCCTCAGGGAAGGTTGGAAAAGCTAATGACATTATCAAAAGACATCTGTGCAAATTAACTCGAGATGCAGGACAACTGGATTAAAATCCTACCCATAGCTTTAATGAGGGCTTGAACTGTCCCCAAAAAGGAGGGACTGTCCCCCTTTGAATGTATTTATGAAAGGCCTTTCTTATGCACAGACATTGTTATAGACCTTGAAGCCTTGGAATTAACTAATTATGTAACTCAGCTCTCAGCTTTCCAACAGGCATTAACAGAACTCCAGGAGATGACTCCTGACCCAGCCTCTGAGTCAAGCAAGCCTCTATTTGAGCCAGGAACCGAGGTCCTCATAAAAACATTGAGGTCTGTGGGCCCATCCCTCGAGCCCCTCTGGGAAGGCCCTTACCAGGTTATTATTTCTTCTCCCACAGCTGTCAAAGTGCCAGGAATTGATTCATGGATACATCACACTCGAGTTAAGAGGTGGCACCCTGACCAGAATTAAGTGACTTCATTTTATGTCTTTACTTCCTATGCTCTGACTTTGTACTTTTCAGATGGGCCTGATAATCTATGTGAGTCTACTTATGCTGACTCCAAAAATCCTGAGTCTGCTGTTTGATCCTCAAGACAATGCCTTCCTGTCCTGGGCTCACTCCTATGCAGCATTTCACAATCAGTCTAACTGCTGGGTCTGTGGCACGCTCCCCTCTTCATCAGTGGAAGGTTTCCCGTGGTGGACATCTCCACTTCAAGGAAAAGACTTTCTCCTAGTCTGCAAATACCTTTGACAACAATCATATGCGGTGCCTGTTCTTCATCTGATGACATCTAACAACCCTAAAATGGACTGGTGCAACACATTGTACTTTAACTATGGACATAATGTGACTTTTAATTTTGACTATACATTGTCTTGGTTCAATGACTATTTTGCTACACATAAGGCAAATAGGTCTAGATCTAATGGTTTTTTACCTGATGTTTATCAAATATGGGATGAGGCTATATGGTTAACTACTGAAAAAGGACGTCTAATATCTACTGCCCCTATATGCTGGGAACAAATAGAGCCATCCCCAGAAGTTAGTCAACAACTTAATTATAGTGATTGGAAACACCTGGGATTTTTGCCTCAGGAAATATGCAATGTAATCATTCCCGTGTTTTCCAACCCCAATTCAGGTCCTCTCTTTGTCTGGCCAGGCACTGATTGGGACTGGATATCTCAGTCATGCTGGCTTGTTCCAAATGGGACTTATTGGATATGTGGCTCTTACCTATGGGCATGGCTCCCCCCTGGTTGGATAGGGAGATGCACCCTAGGTCTAGCCTTTACTCACAACTTTATATTTTCAGAGCTTCCAGAAAAGCCTGCTAATTTACCCCACCTTAAAACTCGGTGGGCAAGGTCTGTATTTCCCTGGTATGATTATTTGGCTGCAGTGTTTGTTCCCTCTTTGGGAACTACAGATGTTATGCTACAAGTGGATGCTTTGACTAATTTTACTCAACAGGATTACAAGATTCTCAAAAAGCTATTTCAGCTCTTAATGCTGAACAAGCACAAATTAGAAAGGTGGTTTTACAAAACAGATTAGCTTTAGATATTCTGACAGCTGCGCAAGGAGGAACGTGTGCCATTATTCATGCCCAGTGCTGTACTTATATACCTGATATGAGCACTAATGTTACTCATTTTACTAAACACATGACCAAGATGATTGGAGCTATGGATACTCCTGAAGCCTCAATTGCCTTACTTTGGGAGACGTTAACTACTTCCCCATGGTGGAAAACTATCTTAATTACGATAATTCTGATTGTTCTATTTTTGCTGTTTGCTCCCTGCATCTCTAACTGTGCAATTGGATTTGTTTCTAGTCGCATAAAGGCTTTTAAGTTACAAATACTTGTCCGAGCTCCTATGAGTGCCACAGCCTCCTCCAACTATTACTTGGGGCCCCTGGATCAGAGACCCTCAATATGAGGGTTAGGAGAATATGCTGCCTCAACAATTTAGGGACCATGCCCCTAAACAGCAGGAAGTAGTTATGGAACAAAAACAACACCCCTTTCCCTTGGCAACATAATTCTCCTAAAAGAAAAGGGGGGAATGAAAGAGTCATTTCCTAGGCAGGTTGATAAGAAGTCTAGGGGTCCCTAAGGAGAGAGGGGTCTGGAATTCTCAAGGAGGAAGAAAGGACAAACTTTTTTTGTCCCTCTACATTCCTTAGGATTATATAACAATAATGTATCCTGCTTGAGGACAGTCTCTGGAAAAAAACCTTCTGGCTAATCCTGTTATCTTAAAGTGTAAATTATGGGAGTAGGTCTAGTGAGGTCTTTACAACCTCCAGACATTCTTTTGATTCACTGTAATAACTAATTAGAGAGTATATAACTCCATGGCTAACACTAGCAAGGGGGTACTCTTTCTGCCCCCTTCTGATGCCTATGTCAGAACCTTTTTCTATCTCCTTTATACTTTAATAAAACTGTATTACACAAAAGCTCTGAGTGATCAAGCCTCGTCTCTGGCCCCGGATTGAATTCTTCTCCTCCAGAGGCCAAGAATCCTGGTGTCTTTGCATGTTCAACAACAACCTTTCAATACTCTAGATGACAACCTCAGGAGTTCATTTTATGTAATTTGTTATATCATCACAAAACTAACCCTTCCCTTACAGGAAGTGACTATTACATGGGCAAGAATCAGAGGAAAGCATGGATTGTACAGCTTTTCTGTTGTTAATAAGAACACTGTTGAAGACTGTTCTAGCATCATATATAATGCTTCATAAGAATGGTAGTCATTGTAATAAGACTGTGCCAGCCTTATAAAGCCTCATTTAATTAAGCATCAACATGCCTCCATGCAAAGGAAAGTTTTTGCTGATGCAGTAGCCTATAGTCTAATTTCACACCACAACCTGCATTACTAACCTCTCTCCCATTCTGCTTATATCAATTCTAATATCACAGGCTTAATCTTCAAGGATCTGAAGGTCACATGTCCATCTGTCTTGCTGCTGCCATTCCTTTTTGATAAGGCAATTCAAATTTTCTCTCTTTAGATTTACAAGGAGGGGCTGTCGGCACATCTCTTCACTTAGGTTTAATCTCTGCTTTTTCTCTTTAAATTCTCTTTGTGGTTCTTCTTATACTCCTGCTTGACAACCTTGAGGCTGTTTCCAGTGTGTAGCCAAAGGTATGTGAGGATAAAACCTGACAAAAATAGACTGCAATTACATGTACAACTAGTACCTGGGAAGCTTCACCAAATTTGCTGTCTTAGCACCAATTTTGAGTAAACAAACAAATTTACTGAGAGTCTACCCTTTCCTACCTTTCTATTTGAAGTTCAGTAAACTGACAATTAGGGGCTTCCCAGGTGGTGAAGTGGTAAAGAATCTGCCTGCCAATGCAGGAGCCACAGGAGACGTGGGTTTGATCCCTGGGTCAGGAAGATACCCTGGAGAAGGGAATGGCAAACCACTCCAGTATTCTTGCCTGGGAAATCCCATGCACAGAGAAGCCTGGTGAGCCACAGTCCATGGGGTCACAGAAAACACACATGCAAACTGATAACTATCTCATCTCTGGATGAACTGAAAAGTTGCAACAGGATTTAGAAAAGAAAGATACTTATCTAGAGGACTTAAAGTGGTCTTGCTTAAAGAAGAAGATTGGTTCCTTCTGAGCTCTAAGTCCTATGACTGGCCTATGTCAAAGTTTTCAGATGGTATCGCTTTCTGTAGGTCTTCAAAATAACCACAACAGGAGTTTTTTAGAGTAAAACTAGGGCCTTGAAGAAAAACAACAGGAAAGAAAGAACAAGGATGATGTCAAAACTCCATCCTTCCATTGCTTCTGAGGAAGAAATTGGTAGAAAGTTGATGCTTCTGTTTCTCTGAAGCAGTGACGAATAGATAATCAGATAGGACACCCCCAGGGGGGGGGAAAAACTGCACATTGGCATCAGCTAGCTCAGAGTAATCTCCATTCTGTATACATCTGATAGCTTATGGTGAACGATGTCGGATTCATGATCTCCAAAGAAGAAGATATAGATTCAGGACCAGGGACCAGGCTTGATCACTCCAGAGCTTTGGTGTAGCAGAGTTTTATTAAAGTACAAAACGGGACAGAGAAAGTTTCTGACATATACATCAGAAAGGGGATGGAGAGTGCCATACTCACTAGTCTTATCAAGGCCTTTTATACTTTTATCAGACCCACTCCCCCAACATACATCTTAAATTAACAAGATTAGAACTAACAATAGAATGGTCTTACCAGACTTTACAACATGCCTCTTAAGATAAAAAGATTAGTCTTGTCAAGGAGAAACAAGGTTCTTGTTAAGGAAAAACATGTCCTCGAGCAAAATACATTGTTACACTAAGACAAAGCAATGTAGAAAAAAAAAAATGTTTGTCCTTTTCTCCTCCTTGACAGCCCCAGACCCCTTTCTCCTCCTTGGGGACCCTGGACTTCTTATCAACCTACCTAAGAAGTATCTCTCATCCCACCCTTTTTTCTTTTATATCCAATGAATATTTTCTTCATATCCAATGAATATTTAGGACTGATTTCCTTTAGGATGGACTGGTTTGATCTCCTTGCAGTCCAAGGGACCCTCAAGAGTCTTCTCCAACACCACAGTAGTTCAAAAGCATCAATTCTTCATCATGCAGCTTTCTTTTATAGTCCAACTCTCACATCCATACATGATTACTGGAAAAACCATAGCTTTGACTAGACAGATCTTTGTTGGCAAAGTAATGTCTCTGCTTTTTAATATTCTGTCTAGCTTTGTCATAGCTTTTCTTACAAGCAGCAAGTGTCTTTTAATTTCATGGCTGCAGTCACCATCTGCAGTGATTTTGGAGCCCAAGAAAATAAAGTCTGTCACTGTTTCCATTGTTTCCCCATCTATTTGCCATGAAGTGATGGGACCAGATGCCATGATCTTGTTATAAGTGTATATAAAGTTATAAACTTTATATAACTATCTCAGTTGTAAGTTTCTATAAAGGCCTGGCAAGTTCCCCATAACTCAGAATCCAAACGTGCAGTAGCCTGTAATGCCTAAGAATCCTCTCAATAGTCTTAAAGTCATAGGTAGAGAATGATTTAGTATAGGTTTAGTTCTAGAAAGCATACTTTGAATCAATGACTGAAAAATATTTGGCTCAATCAGGAATTTCAGACAATAAAGTATAAGGGATTAGGCACCACAGGGTGTAAAGGAACCACAGCCTCATTTATTATTTGTTAACCCTGAACTTGTTTCCATTTATCATTTGACCTTTTTAATACCCAAAACAGGAGTGTTGTATGGACTATTACAGAGAATTAATAGCCACTGTTCCTTTAAATTTTCATTGATTGGCTTTAACCCTTCCTTAACCTTGGGCTTTAGTGGATACCGCTTTTGATGTGGAAATAGGTGAAGGTCTTTGAGCTTGATAACAGGAACAGCATTTTGTGCTTGACCCACAGTTTTTCCATCAGCCCACACTCTAGGATTTACATTTTGTTCAGTTAATGGGAGAGAAAGAGCAGGTTCCATATTCATGAAAACAGAGGCCTGGACCTTGGTCAGTATATCCCTCCCCAGAAGGGGTGAGGGAGACTCCAGAGGATAAGAGAATACAGCACAGAGTCCCAGTTGCAGCTTAAAGGATGACTGAAATAATAGCGTTTGGCTCATCCAGACAGTCCCATTACAGTAGTGGATCAGGAGGAAAGTGGACCAGGGGCTTCAGTGAGCACAGTGAAAATTGCCCCAGTGTCTAAAATGAATTCGACTGATTGGACCCCCACAGTTATTAATACCTAGGGTTCCTCAGATGTAATTAGGATGGGAGTTTGTGTGGGGACCCCCGGGCACCTTCAGTCCCAATTGCCTTGAGAGTCCAACCCCTAGGGCCTACGCCTCAGAGGGTAGTCTCTTCTCCAGCAGTGTGGTCCTTTGCAGATCCATGTGGAGCCGGGTGGGGGGGGGTGGGACTTAGACACCTGAGGGCAGTAATAACAAGCCCATCCCTTTTCACCTAGGTCCCTCTGGGCATTTTTCCTCATGCTGTTTCAGAGCTGATCTGAAAGCCATTGTTAGGGCTTCAGTCTTTCCTGGTCTTTTTTGCCTTTTCACCTTTTTCCCTTGTATTCTCTGCCATAATAAACCATCTGAGCCAGCTGCAACAGTTTTTCTAAAGACTCATTTGGTCCAAACACCTGTTTTTGTAACTTATGCCGTTTATCTGGAGCTGACTGAGTGAGAAATCTTTCCTTTAAGATCATTCCTCCCTCTGCACTTTCAGGATCAACGTCAGTAAATTTGTGGAGAGCCTACAGTAGTCTATCTAGGAATTTACCAGGAGTTTCCTTCTCTCTTGGTTCTATGTCAGTCAACTTAGCATAGTTTGAAGTCTTAGCATGTGCTCACCTGAGTCCTTCAAAAATACATCTTACAAAGTGACTCTGATCCCACCTTCCTTTAGCCGTGTTAGAGTCCCAGTCTAGTTCTGTTATGGGGATTGCCTGATTTTTGTGGGAAGGAGAGCTATTTCATGTTCCCTCTTTCCTCTTGTCTCACGATCAAGCCATTTGTCTCCAAAAGTAGTAGCTTCCCTAAACCTCTAAAGGTTTCTGAGTCAGGGGTCAGCATCTGTCCCAAGACATACATTACATTTGTCCAAGTAAGGTCATAAAGTTAATCCCATAAAGGCTTCTATGTAATTTTTGGATCCTCTAAATAGTCTTGAGTGCAATTGGGACTGTTTGAATTTCTACACTGAGACTGAGGCAACCCCTCCTGGAAGGGTGCCCTGATTCTCGGCCTGTTCAGTTGGGAGCCCCAGATACAAGGGCAAAGTAAGAGCATAGGAGGGAGCTGAAGGTTTCACACCCGAATCTGCACCCTTAGGACTGGCATGTCTCACAGAGAAATAAAGAGCAACACATATGGCACTTCTCCCCATTTCTCTTGTTTTCTATAGGTCAAACTAAAAGGGGTGGTTCTTGGAACTGCTAACTCCCTTCTGTACGAGAGAAAAAAAGCAGCATCTACAGCTGTGGCTTTTTTCTACCAGAGGCATCCCTCCCTGCTCTAGATGGGGGTGGAGACAGACTTTTCACAGAAGCTTTCCTTCCCTGGTCAGACTTAGTCTCCTCACTCTACCATTGAGTCAGGTGGAGATGCACCAGGGATAGACCTGAAAGCATCCCAAATTGATTTCCAGTTCCTTACAACCAAGACCTTTGTTTGATTTGCCCTTTTCCTCTGATGCCACCCAGAGTGTAACAGAGTAGCTTTGTGGAATATTTCCCAAGCTAGGACTACTAGGGGATGCATCCATCATTCATGTGCCTGTGTACATTCCTGAGTACAATCCTGACCACTATAGAAGCAGTGAGTCATCACCACATCAGTAAGCCACTGGAGAGCTTTATCTAATTCATTAAGAGCTAGCACTACCAAAGGAAAAGTCCCGCTGTACTTCCAATCAGGGATTCCTGACCTGTGTTCTTAGAAACCTCATGCTTGCAAGCAGCACTTCCATCTATATAGTTTGGAGGCAGAGGTCTGGCCCCGTATGGAAGCAGCCAAGAGAGAGATGCTGCTGAAGCTAGAGTTTCACCTAGTTCCCAAATGTGCTGCTGGAGCTAGAGCTCAACCTAGTTCCCAAATGTGCTCCTAGCAAGGTTGGGTGTCTCATGACTATCAAGCATGGGGTCTAAGTAAAAGTACACAATAATGGCATGGAACACAAGTCCCTTGAAAGTCTATGACCTGACAGATTAGGTTAGTAGTTCTAATTCCCCATGCAGTTACAAAATGGTCAAAGAGCCTGGAAATTCTGACCGAGAAAGGAGAGTTCAGTCCACACGCTTTGCCCATTTCTGACTACTCCCCTCTCAGGAACGTTGAGTGCCTCTTGGCATTGACAGGTTGTTATAAACCCCCAACAAGGTTCCCCTTTTGGGGGCTGCCTTCAGTCATTATGAAGCACACAAAACCATAGAGCAGGGCTCAATACTCACTTCATACTTGTGTCTGTACATCTCTTTCATTCTACATCCACACAGACAGGCACACCATTGGGTTAGTAAAGGAAAAGAGAAAAGAGTATATACTAAAAGAACAGGTGAGCTAGAACTTTGAGTGTCCTTACGCTGTCCTGAAGATCCTGGACAAGCCCTCAAGATGATAGTTTATGGTGAATGATGTCAGATTCTTGATCTCTGAAGAAGATTTAGCTTTGGGACCAGGGACCGGGCTTGATCATTCCAGAGCTTTGGTGTAGCAGAGTTTCATTAAAGTATAAAAAGGGACAGAGAAAAAATTCTGACATAGGGATCAGAAGGCAGACTGGAGAGTGCCCCATTAGGCAGTCTTATCAAGGCCTTATATATTTTTACCAGACCCACGCCCCCAACATACATCTTAAATTAACAAGTTTAGAACTAAAATAGAAAGGTCTTACAGACCCACTCCCACAACATATGTCTTAAGATAACAAGATTAGTCAGAAGGTTCTTGTTAAGGAGAAACATGTCCTCCAGCAAGACACATTGCTATACTGACTAAGACAAAGCAATGTAGAAAAAACATTTGTCCTTTTCTCCTCCTTGAGAGCCCCAGACCCCTTTCTCCTCCTCAGGGACCCCAGACATCTTATCTACCTACCTAAGAATTAGCTTTCTCACATCTCTGCTGGGGCAGATTCCACCCCTCTGGGGTGTACTTTAACAGCTTTGTCAATAAACTGATAAACATGATGACAAAAGGGTTGATTATTTCAGGTCAGGATAACAATGGGCAGTGGAAAAGCAAATACAGGAAATAAGGACAAGATGTTCTACACATGTCTACTAGTGTCATTTCTTTTGAGGAGATATAGGGGAAAAAAGCCTCATCCACAGAGTGGACTTGCTACCTGGGACCTTTTCCCAACTGGGACTCCAGATGTGCTGTGACACAGGACTTCCCAGTGCTGTTTAAGTCTAGATGTTGCTCAAAACTGTGCAAGCAGTTTGTCTGGAGTTGGATGCTTTCCTAGTATGTCTCAACCACACTCAGAGCACTGAGAAGGAAGAGGTGATGGGGCTGTGCATAGGGGAGTTGAATGATGACTTAAGGAATGACACCAAACTTACATATACTGGAACTGAAATCCGCACAGTTGCTGAAAAGGTTGACACCATCAGAATTGTTCACATAAAGTCCGTCATCATCTTGCAACATTCTGATAAGAGGAAGGATCTAGTGGAAATTTCTCCAGAGTAGCTGTCTGTGGCCTCAACAGAGGCAGAGAGATTGGCTGAACTAATGGATCACCCAATGAGAGTTGTGGGTTGGTATCATTCCCATCTCTATATAACTGTTTGGCCTTCACATGTTGATGTCTGGGGAAGCTTCCACAAGCCTCTTATCCTTATCACTCAGAAAGCAGAGACAATGGAAACCACAAGTACAGAAAACTAACCAAACTGATCACTTGGATCACAGCCATGTCTAACTCAATGAAACTATGACTCATGCCATGTAGGGCCACCCAAGATGGACCAGTCATGGTGGAAAGTTCTGACAAAATGTGATCCACTGGAGAAGGGAATGGCAAACCACTTCAGTATTTTTGCCTTGAGAACCCCATGAACAGTATGAAAAGGCAAAAAGATATAACACTGAAAGATTAACTCCCCAGGTTGGCAGGTGCCCAACATGCTACTGCAGAAGAGTGGAGAAATAGCTCCAGAAAGAATGAAGAGACAGAGCCAAAGAGAAAACAACGCCCAGTTGTGGATATGACTGGTGATGGAAGTAAAGTTTAATGCTGTAAAGAACAATATTGCATAGGAACCTGGAACGTTAGGTCCATGAATCAAGGTGAACTGGAAGTGGTAAAATAAGAGATGGCAAGAGTGAACATCCACATTTTAGGAATCAGCAAACTAAAATGGACCAGAACAGGGGAATTTAACAGGCTTTCAATGGACTGGATGATGTCCACCCACATTAGTGAGGATGATCCTCTTTACTCAGTCTACCAATTCAAAATGTTAATCTCTTCTAGGAACACCTTGTTAAAAAAGAAACAACAGATCTCAGATGGAGTCACTTGTTCTAACTCCACATCATCAAAGACTTAATACCTAGTCTACTTGCAGTTTCAGCCTCTCCCAACAATATGACCTTTAACAAGTCAATGTGGAATTACCTGGTCACCACTAGTGAGGTAATCCATAAGACAGACCCTTTCTATCCCCCATAAGAAGGTTACTTTGCCTGAGACAATCCACTTTTGGACAGAAACTTCCTTTTACTGCCCCCTTCTGTCCATAAAAGACTTCCATTTTCTGTAGCTCCTCAGAGCTCCTTTCTGTTTGCTAGATGAGATGCTGCTTGATTCATGAAATCATTGAATAACTACAATGAGATCTTCAGATTTACTCAGCTGAATTTTGTGTTTTTTAACAACCCTCACAGACACACCTAGAAATACTGTTTTATCAGCTTTCTGGACAGCTCTTAGCCCTATCATGTTAACACAAAATTAACCATAATTACTCCACCCTTTGTCAGCTTGGTATTCATACATATCACTGTAAACTATACTTAATCTCCAAATAAGACAATAACAAGGTCATGGTTCCACTGACATGATACAGCTATCCTACATACAACTGAAAATGCACTAATCCCTTCCCCAGAAGAGGAGGTAGAGTCCTTGAATGATGCTTACTCTTCTGATATTCTGCAACTTAAATACTATGATGTAAAATTAGCAATACTTAACTACTGACATAAAGTCAATACTATTTATCTTGTATGATAAGAGTATAAGAAAGGGGAAAAAAGATGTTTGCTAATTTATGTATAGTCCATGGAATTCTCCAGGCCAGAATACTGGAGTGGGTAGCCTTTCCCTTCTCCAGGGGATTTTCCTAACCCAGGGATCAAACCCAGGCCTCCTGCATTGCAGGCAGATTCTTTACTAGCTGAGCCACAAGGGAAGCCCAAGAATACTGGAGTGGGTAGCCTATCCCTTCTCCAGCAGATCTTCCCAACCCAGGAATCAAACTGGGGTCTCCTGCATTGCAGGCAGATTCTTTACCAACTGAGCTTTGAGGGAAGCCCAATGTACACACACAAACATATGTATAACAAAATAAAGAGGAAATACTTATGACAGTTAAAGTCATCATCTCTGCAACTGGTTGTCTGGTTGTAGGTGGCATTTATAACTGCCTTCTTTACTACCCATCCTGTATCCCCTTTGCCTTCAGCTATCACCTCAGCTGGTCACTGCTCTTTAGCTGGCAGAGTAAGCTTAACTTTCAATCCTGAAGGGTCTGGATCATTAGTAGTCTTCCCTGGGTTGGTTTGTTGTAGTTTTCCATTAACTTTGACCACAAGGCATGGTAATACTAAGAGATGACCTAAGGTATCTCCTGTATTCCAGACATATTATTCCTCGCTGCCACTATGTAGTAGTAGTTCAGCTTCCTCTTGATAGTCAGGATCAATCATCCCAGGTAACACCATAACTCCTTTATTTGCCTGTTGATTCAGAGGCATGAGGAGACCAAACTGACTAGGTGGCAGTCTTAACTTCCACTCCAATGGAATCATTGTTGTGTCTCCTAATAGAGGCTTTCCTCACTCTGGCACTAAGACCTCTATGCCAGCAGAGCATAAAGTCATGAGAACAGGAAGCTAGTGGGTTATTATGGGTAACAGTGAGTGGTGCACTTTCATTTCTGCCCCTTGATTCCTGGACCTATAAATCCTGCCTACTGGAGAAACAGCACCATATATTGGATACTAATTCAGAGAATATACAGTTCTCTGGAGAACCTTGCCCCAGCCCTGCAAAACACTGCCCACCTAGCTGGTGTTGTAACTAATTCTTCAAAAGGTCATTCAACTGTTCTATTAAGCAAGCTGCTTTAGAATATAGTGGTGGATATGGTACATGCGTGCATCCTGTCGTTTCAGTTGCGTCCAAATGTGTGCGACTCTATGGACTATAGCCTTCCAGGCTCCTTTGTCCATAAGATTCTCCAGGCAAGAATATTGGAGTGGGTTGCCATGCCCTCTTCCAGGGGATCTTCCTGACCCAGGGATCGAACAGAACCTGTGCACTGGCAGGCAGGTTCTTTACCACTAGTGCCATTTGGGAAACTTGGGGGATATGGTAAGACCACTGAATTCCATGAGCTTGGGCCCATTGTCACACTTCTTTTATTGTAAACATTGTTCCTTGATCAGAAGCAATACTCTCTGAAATACCATGACAGTGGATAAAGCATTCTTTAAGTCCACAGATGGTAGTTTTGGAAAATGCATTGCATGCAGGGAAAGCAAATCTATACCCAGAGTAAGTGTTTATTCCAAATAAGACAAATGCTGCCCCTTCCATGTTGGGTGCAGTCCAACATAATCAACCTACCATCAGTAGCTAGCTAATCATGCTAGGGAATGGTGCTGTATCAGGGGCTCAATGTTGGTCTCCACTGCCAGTAGACTGGGGACTCAGCAGTGGCTGTAGCCAGGTCAACCTTAGTGAGTGGAAACCCATGTTGCTGAGCCCACATGTAACCACTATCCCTGTCACCAAGGCCACTTTGTTCATGAACCTATGACATGAACAGAGGCATGGGCAATGACAAAGATGGGCTGGGGAAAGATGCTGAATGGTAACCACAGAATGGGTCATTCAATCCACTTGATTATTAAAATCCTCCTCTTCTGAGGTAACATTTTCGTGAATATTCACATGCAACACAAATATTTTCACATCTTTTTCCCATTAAGAGAAGTCTATCTACATACCTCTTCCCTAAGTTTCTTTGTCACCAATTTTTCAACTATGTTCCTTCCAAGTCCCTGACCATCCATCCAAACCATTGGCTAACAGCCCATGAATTGGAGAAAAAGATCATTTACTAGATCAATAGTTGTGTACCAGGTTCCAGGTGATGTGTTAATTTGCTCAAGCAATGAAACTACATTTGGTACAGCACCTGCAACTGGGGTTACTGATTAAGCTTTTAAAAATCCACTGTCATTCTCCAAGATTCATCTGTCTTCTGCACAGGTCAAATAGAATGGAAGGGGGATGTGGTGGAAATCACAACCTCTGCATCTTTCAAGTCCTTGATGGTAGCACTAATCTGCAGTCTCTCCAGAAATGTGGTATTATTTTTACTATTACTTTTGTAGGTAGAGGCAGTTCATTATAATGACTTCCACTTGGCCTTTACCACCACGAATAGCCCACACTCCACAGATCAAGGAACCAATGTACTGGTTGTTCCAGCTGCTATGTATGTCTATTCTAATTATGCATTCTGGAATGGAGGAACTATTAATAACCACAGGATGGATTTGGTAAGCTACTAAGCTCATTGTAAGATAGACCTAAACTAAAACATCATTGATCACCTGACCTCAATAAACCCCTACTCTGACTGCAGGGCCAGTGGTGCTTCAGGTCTCCTAGAATCAGTGTTAGCTCAGATCCAGTGGCCAGTAGCCCCTGAAAGTTCTGATTATTTCCCTTTTCTCAATGTACAGTTAGTCTGATAAAAGGCTGCAGGTCTCTTTGGGAGAAATATTAACAGCATAAATTTTCAGTAGTGTACTGAGATCCTTCTTCAAGCTTCTTTTGTGAAGTTCCAGAGCTAATCCAGAATAAGATGTATTGTCATTTTCGAAAGATTACCATGCTAGTTTTCTATAACTTAAAACATCCAGTAAGACATGTGCCAAAGAAGTAAGACCACATGCATCTCAAGAAAGTCTTCATTTCTAATCGCAAACTTATTAAGATTCTACCAAGAGATAGCCATCAGGGCAAAGGAAGTCTGTCTTCAATAACACAGTTAAGATTGCATATAAAAAGTTAAAAAAGCAAAAACAAGAAAACAACATTGTAAACAAACTATGTGCTGTGCTTAGTTGCTCAGTCATGCCTGACTATTTGAAACCCCATGGACTGCCGCACACCAGGCTCTTCTCTCCTCCACTGTCTCTCAGAGTTTGCTCAGATTCATGCCATTGAGTTGCCGATGCTCTCTGTAGAGGAGGTAATTGAGAGGATGTGAGTGCTGGTTGACCCATGACCTGGCCCAGGCAATCAGAGGCTCCTGACCCACCTCTGCTATCACTGGGATGTACATTCTATTCATGTGTTGCTGAGACTATCTGGACTATGTATGTGACTGACCCCCCACTAAGGCCTCTATATAAATTTAAGATTCAGGTGGTAGATGCAGAGAACTACTCATCTTGCAACCACCCAAGACAAGCCTCATATGTAAGTTCCTTTGCTTATTAAAACCACAATCTACCAATCTGGAGTGCTCTGCCTCTTTCTTTGGTCTCTCCTTGTCCTCTGTTATATGTGGACTGGTTTTGAATTCCAGCCAGAGAACGCCTAAGAACTGCAAACTAACAGTTGGCAAGCCAGACAGAAGCCTGAAGGGTCTTGGGAAAGTAGTATACACAGGGGAAATCCCAAGTTAGCCAGTGGTGTCTCTGTGGACAGAGGTAGTGCAGAGTTAGATGCCTGTGGACTGCTACATGACTACAGGGACACCCCTACAAATGCTGGCTGTTTAATGTATTTGAGGCATCACATACAGGACACTGCAGCAAAGAAAGGAAACAAACAGCTGCAACAGTAGGCCGGTCTCTACTGTGGGCACTTCATCTGGCCACTGTTGTGCAACAAGAAGCTGAAGTTCATGTTATACAGTTGGAAGAAGAGCTGAGGGTGGAGGAGGATGCGTGATTGTTTACTCCTCTGCTAGCTTTGGGGCAGAGCAGGATAATAAGTCAGAGACAATAGCATGCCCATTTTGCAAAGCTAGGAGGGCACAAGCTGCTGCAGATTAAGTTCTGATACAAAGCCTGAGACACTAAGACGTGGAATCCTTGGGAAAGTGAGAACAAAGGGAGACGTGTTGTGGTGATTGACAAGGAAACAAACAAAACACCCTACACCATCAGACCCCTAATACAAATGAAAAACTCAGATAGTAATTACCAGATTTCTGATAATAGAGAAATATACCCCAAAACTCCTAAGAGAAAATCTTGCTTTCTTTCTCTGTCCATTGTAATTGTAAATCTCATAATGTCTTTGAAATGTAAACACCCCAAGAGCTAACTAAAATACTGCCCACAACTGTTTGAGACTGAACGGTGGGGGGGGGGGGAGGGAAGGCGACAGAAAGAGGCTTTTTAAAAGAGACAGTGCTATAAAAGCTCCCTTGCCCAAAATCTGGTCCACAGCCTCTATATGATTATTGTTGTTGTTGATCAGTAGCTAAGTTGTGTCCAACTCTTTGCAACCCCATAGACTGCAGCCACCAGGCTTCCCTTTCCTTCAACAATCTCCTGGAGTTTGCTCAAATTCCTGTCCATTGAGTCAGTGATGCCATCCAACCATCTCATCTGCTATTGCCCCCTTTTCCTCCTGCCCTCGATCTTTCCCAGCATCAGGGTTTTTTCCAATGAACTGGCTCTTTGCATCAGGTGGCCAAAGTATTGGAGCTTCAGCTTCAGCATCAGTCCTTCCAATGAACATTCAGGGTTGATTTTCTTTAGGATTAACTAGCTTGATCTTGCAATCCAAGGGGCTCTCAAGTCTTCACCACCACAATTTGAAAGTGTCAATTCCTTGGCACTCAGCCCTGTTTAGGGTCCAACTCTCACATCCATATATGACTACTGGGAAAACCATAGCTTTGACTATACGGACCTTTGTCGGCAAAGTGATGTCTTTGCTTTTTAATACACTGTCTAGGTTTATAGCTTTCCTTCGAAGGAGCAAGTGCCTTTTAATTTCATGGCTGCAGTTACCATCTGCAATGATAATGGAGCCCAAGAAAATAAAATCTGTCATGGCTTCCACTTTTTCCTCTATTTTCCATGAAGTGATGAGACTGGATGCCATGATCTCAGTTCTTTGAATGTTGAGTTTTAAGCCAGCTTTTTCACTCTCCTCTTTCACCCTCATCAAGAGGTTCTTTAGTTCCTTTTCACTTCCTGCCATTAGAGTGATATCATCTGCATATATGAGGTTGCTAATATTCCTCCCAGCAATCTAGATTCCAGCTTGTAATTCAGCCAGTCCAGCATGTCACATAATGTACTCTGCATATAAGTTAAATAAACAGGGTGAAAATATATAGCGTTGACAAACTCCTTTCCCAATTTGGAACCAGTCAGTTGTTCCACATAAGGTTCAAACTCTCATTTCTTGACCTGCATACAGGTTTCTCAGGAGACAGGTAAGGTGGTCTGGTATTCCCATCTCTAAGAATGTTCCCAGTTTGTTGTGATCCACACAATCAAAGGTTTTTGTGCAGTCAATGAACCAGAAGTAGATGTTTTTCTGGAAATCCCTTGCTTTCTCTATGATCCAACAAATGTTGGCAATTTGATCTCTGGTTCCTCTGCCTTTTCTAAACCCAGCTGGTACATCTGGAAGTTCTCAGTTCATGTGCTGCTGAAACCTAGGTTGAAAGATTTTGAACATAGCTTACTAGACTGTGAAATGAGTGCAATTGTTGGATAGTTTGAACAATTTGCCTCATCTTCCATTGTCATATCTTTTTGCCTTTTCATACTGTTCATGGGGGTTCTTGTGGCAAGAATACTGGGACGGTTTGCCATTCCCTCCTCCAGTGGATCACATTTTGTCAGAACTCTCCATTATGACCCGTCCGTCTTGGGTGGCCCTGCACCAAGCTCATAGCTTCACTGAATTAAGTAAGCCCCTTCCACTGTGACAAGGTTGTGATCCATGAAAGGGACATGATTATTGGTCAAGGGAAAATACAAATCTTAAAAGCTCTCTCTACATATATTAGAAAAATGGCCATTTGAATGGCTAGTCTTAACTTGTTTTGTCTGCCAGAGACACATTTGAATTCAACTATTATTTATAAGGTCTTCCCAGGTGGTACTAGAAGTAAAGAATCTGCCTGCCAATGCAGGAGAAATGGGTTCAATCCCTGGGTCAGGAAGATTCCCTGAAGTAGGAAATGACAACCGACTCAAGTATTCTTGCCTGGGAAATTCCATGGACAGAGGAGCCTGGTGGGCTATAGTCCATAGGGTTGCAAAGAGCCAGAAACAACTGAAGCAACTTAGCATGCATGCACTATTTGTAAATTAGTGAGTTTTCTATTGTTGTACCCGATTCATGGCTAAGATTTTGGAATGGTACCTATATGGTCTCTATTTGTATCTGTCTGCATGTTTTTATATGTCTATATTTACATATATATATTTCTACATCTGAATAGTATTGTCAAAATTAATTTATAAAAGAGCTCTATTTAATTGGCTTAAGGAAAAAAGCTTTAATACCAATAGTGTACGTAAGTAAAACTAAAACTTAATTTTCTTTTATCTTGAAGAAGAAAAAGTTTCCTTGAACTATTGCTTTGTTCTTGATAAGATTATAAAAGGTATTTTTTTTTTTACCTTTTAAGTAATCTGTCTAGAAAACAAGACTCTGTTTCATCACAATAATTTTCTGTGCTTCATATAGGCTTTATCAGTTCTTTCATTACTTAAGAAAACTGTCTATTAAAAGAGCTAAGATTTTTTTAAAAGTTTATCTATTTATTTTGGCTGTGATGGGTCTTTATTGGTTTTTTTTTTTTTTTTTTTTTGCATGGGCTTTCTCTAGTTTTGATGACTGGGGGCTCCTCTTCATTGGGGTGCATGGGTTTCTCACTGTGGTGGCTTCTCTTGTTGCAGGGCACAGGCTCTAGGCCGAGGGCTCCAGTAATTGCAGCACGTGGGCTCAGTACTTGTGGTACACAGGCTTAGTTGCTTGGCAGCAGGTATAATCTTCCCAGACCAAGGATCAAACCTATGTCTCCTGCATTGGCAGGCAGACTCTCATCCATTGTGTCACCAGGGAAGTCCAAGAGCTAAGACTTTTGATAACAATGTAACTTGCTGATTTTGCCTTCAAAGTTCTTAATTGTCACTTTGGCTACAAAGATAACTAAATACTGTTTCACAGTGACCTATAATTCATTTAAGCAAGTCTTTCATAATCTTTTGATATTTTTGACAGACTTTCCAATAATCAATTTCTAAATGAAGTATCTTTGACTTCAAACTAATTTTGAGGTTTTCCGGAGGGTCCCTGGAAAATATGAAAGCTTTGTCCTCTCTCCTGATAAGAGAGAGATATTAAACTAATTAGGCTTATTTTATATGTTAAATTACTCTACTGACCACAGTAGAGACCAAACAACTTATTTTCTTTGTTTACCACTGTAGACTACATACAGTTTCCAAACAAGCATGTCAAACCAGCTGGCATTTTTGGGAAGTCCCTGTACTCAAGCAGTGGTCCACAAGCATCTAACATTTAGGTCACCCCTGGTCATATAGAGGTTGTTACCAACTCAAGATACCTCTTTTCGCTCACAAATGCCTCTTTCCCAAGATCCATTTCTCAGGTCTCCTGGCTAGCTCACCAACTGTTGGCTTAAAAACTGGCCCCCATAAACAGAGGGCAAAGAAACATGGAAGAAAGAGCTAGACCACTGCAAATCGATAGAAGTTCTAATAAGCAATGAAACATTTATACAAGGCTTGTCTTGGGCAGCTGCAAGATCACTAAATCTCTGCATCAGTCCACCAGAATCTTAAAAGTTTACATAGAGGCATTAACTAGGTTCAGATACATACACAGTTCAGCTGGCCTCAACAACACATTGGTCTTTCAAGGCTGCATCCTTAAAAATGGTTCCAAGTGTGGGAACAGTGAACAGAATGTATATTTCAAGGATGGGGAAGAGGTGAGGAGTCTTGAATTGCCCAGGTTCAGCTCATAGGTCAACCAGTGGTCATGTCCTCTTGAAGACCTCCTTCAACAATAATTAGTTATTTTAAAACTGATGTTATCGAAATAACCAAATTCCCTTGTCAATTGCATTATAATGAACTATCATCAGATGTTTAACCTTGGCATCTTTAAAGTCTTTTCCACTTAGAGACAGTTATTTTTTTCACTCTGATGCTTTTGTAAAGATATTTCTGCAAAAGTGTTTCCTATAGAAGAAAATTCATGGAAAAAGGCTAACAAGTATGGGCTTCGGATAAACAAGATTATATCACTGAACTGAGTAAGAATTTACAGAACTCTAAGGAAAAAACTTCTATGAAGACCTACAAGAACTTTTAGAACTAACACCCAAAAAAGATGTCCGTTTCATTATAGGAGACTGGAATGCAAAAGTAGAAAGTCAAGAAATACCTGGAGTAACAGGCAAATTGGGCCTTGAAGTACAGAATGAAGCAGGGCAAAGGCTAATAGAGTTTTGCCAAGAGAATGCACTGGTCATAGCAAACACTTTCTTCCAACAACACAAGAGAAGACTCTACACATGGACATCACCAGATGGTCAACACCTAAATCAGACTGATTATATTCTTTGCAGCCAAAGATGGAGAAGCTCTATACAGTCAGCAAAAACAAGACCGGGAGCTAACTGTGGCTCAGATCACGAACTCATTATTGCCAAATTCAGACTTAAATTGAAGAAAGTGGGGGAAACCAGTAGACCATTCAGGTATGACCTAAATCAAATCCCTTATGACTATACAGTGGAAGTGAGAAATAGATTTACAAATGAGTCAACTCTACAAAAGGTGGCCAAAGTATTGGTGTTTCAGCTTCAACATCAGTCCTTCCAAAGAACACCATCTTAAGGATGAACTGGTTGGATCTCCTTGCAGTCCAAGGGACTCTCAAGAGTCTTCTCCAACACCACAGTTTAAAAGCATCAATTCTTACAGTGCTCAGCTTTCTTTATAGTCCAACTCTCACATCCATACATGACTACTGGAAAAACCATAGCCTTGACTAGACAGACCTTTGTTGGCAAAGTAATGTCTCTGATTTTTAATATGCTGTCTAGGTTGGTCATAACTTTCCTTCCAAGGAGTAAGCGTCTTTTAATTTCATGGCCGCAATCACCACCTGCAGTGATTTTGGAGCCCCCCAAAATAAAGTCAGCCACTGTTTCCACTGTTTCCCCATCTATTTGCCATGAAGTGATGGGACCAGATGCCATGATCTTAGTTTTCTGAGTGTTGAACTTTAAGCCAACCTTTTCATTCTCCTCTTTCACTTTCATCAAGAGGCTTTTTAGTCTTTCCTCACTTTCTGCCATAAGGGTGGTGTCATCTGCATATCTGAGGTTATTGATATTTCTCCCGGCAATCTTGATTCCAGCTTGTGCTTCAACTAGCCCTGCATTTCTCATAATGTACTCTGCATGTAAGTTAAATAAGCAGGGTGACAATATACAGCCTTGATGTACTCCTTTTCCTATTGGGAACCAGTCTGTTGTTCCATGTCCAGTTCTAACTGTTGCTTCCTGACCTGCATACAGGTTTCTCAAGAGGCAGGTCAGGTGTTCTGGTATTCCCATCTCTTTCAGAATTTTCCACAGTTTATTGTGATCCACACAGTCAAAGGCTTTGGCATAGTCAATAAAGCAGAAGTAGATGTTTTTCTGGAACTCTCTTGCTTTTTTGATGATCCAATGGCTGTTGGCATTTTGATCTCTGGTTCCTCTGCCTTTTCTAAATCCAGTTTGAACACCTGGAAGATCATGGTTCACATATTGCTGAAGCCTGGCTTGGAGAATTTTGAGCATTATTTTACTAGCGTGTGAGATGAGTGCAATTGTGCAGTAGTTTGAGCATTCTTTGGGATTGCCTTTCTTAGAGATTGGAATGAAAACTGACCTTTTCCAGTCCTGTGGCCACTGCTGAGTTTTCCAAATTTGCTGGCATATTGAATGCAGCACTTTCACTGCATCATCTTTCAGGATTTGAAGTAGCTCAACTGGAATTCCATCACCTCCACCAGCTTTGTTTGTAGTGATGCTTCCTAAGGCCCACTTAGCTTCACATTCCAGGATGTCTGGCTCTAGGTGAGTAATCACACCATCATGATTATCTGGGTCATGAAGATCATTTTTGTACAGTTCTTCTGTGTATTCTTGCCACCTCTTCTTAATATCTTCTGCTTCTGTTAGGTCCATATCATTTTTGTCCTTTATTGAGCCCATCTTTGCATGAAATGTTCCCATGGTATCTCTTTTTCTTGAAGAGATCTCTAGTCTTTCCCATTCTGTTGCTTTCCTCTATTTCTTTGCATTGATCACTGAGGAAGGCTTTCTTATCTCTCCTTGCTTTTCTTTGGAACTCTGCATTCAGATGTGAATATCTTTGCCTTTCCCCTTTGCTTTTCACTTCTCTTCTTTTCACAGCTATTTGTAAGACCTCCTCAGACAGCCATTTTGCCTTTTTGTATTTCTTTTTTGGGGGGGATGGTCTTGACCCCTGTCTCCTGTACAATGTCACAAACCTCTGTCCATAGTTCATCAGGCACTCTATCAGATCTAGTCTCTTAAGAAAAGACTTTGATGCTGGGAAGGAGGGCAGGAGGAGAAGGAGACGACAACGGATAAGATGGTTGGATGACATGACCGACTCAATGGACATGAGTTTGGGTGAACTCCGGGAGTTGGTGATGGACAGGGAGGCCTGGCCTGCTGCAGTTCATGGAGTCGCAAAGAGTCGGACACGACTGAAGACTGAACTGAACTGAAGGAAAAAACTGATGAATTTATAAAACTGCTAACCAAAGATCAAGATCAACAAGAATTAATTACACTGGATGATCTGGGAGTCTGACTTCAGTTCAGTTCAGTTGCTCAGTCATGTCTGACTCTTGGCAGAATTCTAACCATGGATGAAGATCTTGGACCAGGAGCTGAGCCTTGCAGGAGTACTAGAGCCCTAATCAAGAGAATCTGCAAGAATTAAAGGGTTAGGAGCCAGATCTGAAGTCCAGATTGACAGGCTCATCATCTCCAGACAGTGTTCACTCTCCAAGAATGGATGGAACATATGTTGAGCATGAGGCCAAGACACTCCCTGGAGGAGATCAAGCCCTGAGCCTTAGGAGTGGGAACACTGACTCCAAGAACCTAGACTACCAGAGAACTAACCCTAGGGAGTTTCAAATAGTGAGAACTCACACAAAGGAAACCACTTGCATACAAGACCCAGCACCACCCAAGGACCAGTAGCACCCTGAGCAGGACACCTCATCTAAACAACAAACAAAACAAAAATACAAACCCAATCATCAACAGACAGGATTACCACCTCACACAGCCTTGCCCATCAGAGGAAAAACAAACAAACAAAAATTCAGCACAAATCTAAGTCTATGTGAAGCTTACACAAACAACTGGACCAACCTTACGAGGGCAGAAACCAAAAGGAAGAAAGAATTCAACCTTCTTCAAGGAACGAATTCAACTTTCCTAGAAGCCTGGGAAAAGGACACCTCAAACACAATAAGTTAAAAAAATAATGAAAAGGCAGAGAAATACTATACAAATGAAGGAACAAACTAGAAATGAAGAAAGCCAAAAAAGAGGAAATAGGCAAACTCCTTGAAAAACAATTCAGAAGAGTGATTGTAAAGATGATCAAAAACCTCGAAAACAAAATGGAGAAAATGCAAAAATCAATTAATAAAGACTTAGAAGAATTAAAAATAAACATATAGAAACAAACAACACAATGACTGAAATTAACAACACTCTAGAAGGAATCAATAGCAGAATATCTGAAACAGAAGAATGAATCGGTGAGCTGGAAGATAAGACGGTGGAAATAACTGCTGAAGAGCAGGATAATGCAAAAAGAATGAAAAGAGCTGAGGATAGTGTCAGAGACCTCTGGGACAATATCAAATGCACCAACATTTAAAATATAGGGGTCCCAGAAGAAGAGGAGAAAAAGAAAGGGTATGAGAAAAATTTTGAAGAGATTATAGTTGAAAATTTCCCCAACATGGAAAAGGAAATTGTCGATCAAGTCCAAGAAGCACAAAGACTCCCATACAGGATAAACCCAAGGAGAAACACATTAAGACACATAATAATCAAACTAACAAAGACTAAACACAAAGAAAGAATATGAAAAGCAGCAAGGGAGAAACAAGTAACATACAAGGGAAACCTCATATACTTAACAGCTGATCTTGCAGCAGAAACTCTGCAGGCCAGAAGGGAATGACAGGATATATTTAAAGTACTGAAAGCGAAAAATCTACAACCAAAATTACTGTACCCAGCAAGGATCTCATTCAAAATTGATGGAGAAATAAAAAGCTTTTCAGAAAAGCAAAAGTTAAGAGAATTCAATACCACAAAACCAGCTTTACAACAAATGTTAAATGGAGTTATACACTCAAGAAATACAAGACAAGAAAAAGGATCTATAAAATCAACCCCAAACAATTAAGAAAATGGCAATAGGAATATATATATATATATGTATGTGTGTATATATGTCAATAATTAAAGGTAAATGGATTAAATGCTCCAACCAAAAGACACAGACTGGCTGAATGAATACAAAAACAAGACCCATATATATGCTGTCTATAAGAACTCTATTTCAGACATCAAGACACATATAGACTGAACGTGAGAGGATGGAAAACTATATTCCATGCAAATGGGAAGCAAAAGACAGCTGGAGAAGCAATCCTCATATCAGACAAACTAGACCTTAAAATAAAGATTACAAGAGATCAGGAAGGACACTACATAATGTTCAAGGGATCAATCCAAGAGGAAGACATACCAATTGTAAATATCTATGCACCCAACATAGGAGCACCTCAATACATAAGACAAATACTAACAGACATAAAAGGAGAAATTGACAGTAACACAATAATAGTAGGAGACTTTAATACCCCACTCATACCAATGGACAGGTCATCAAAACAGAAAATTAATAAGGAAACACAAGTGTTAAATGACACATTAGATGAGATGGTCCTCATTGATATCTTCAGGAAATTCCATCCAAATGCAGAAGAATACACGTTCTCAAGTGCACATGGAACATTCTCCAGGATAGACCATATCTTGGGTCTCAGATCAAACCTCAGTAAATTTAAGAAAATTGAAATCATGTCAAGGTTCTACTCTGACCACAACACTATGAGACTAGATACCAATTACAAGAAAAAAACTGTAAGATACACAAACACATGGAGACTAAACAACACGTTTCTAAATAATCAACAGGTAAATCAAAAGGGAAATAAAAAAATGTCTAGAAACAAATGACAATAAAAACACGACAACTCAAAACCTATTGGATGCGGCAAAAGCAGTTCTAAGAGGGAAGTTTATAGCAATACAATCCTACTTCAAAAAACAAGAAAAACATTGAATAGACAATCTAACTTTACACCTAAAACAACTGGAAAAAGAAGAACAAAGAAATCCCAAAATTAGTAGAAGGAAAGAAATCATATAGATCTGAGCAGAAATAAATGAAAAAGAAATGAAAGAAACAATAATAAAGATTAATAAAACTAAAAGCTGATTCTTTGAGAAGATAAAATTGACAAATCCTTAGCCAGACTCATCAAGAAAAAAAGAGAGAAGAATCAAATCAACAAAACTAGAAATGAAAAAGGAGAGGTTATGACAGACAATGCAGAAATACAAAGGATTATAAGAGACTACTATGAACAACTATATGGCAATAAAATAGATAACTTGGAAGAAATGGACAGATTCTTAGAAAAGTTCAATCTTTCAAGACTGAACCAGGAAGAAATAGTAATTACGAACAACCCAATTACAAGCACTGAAATTGAAGCTGTGGTAAAACATCTCCCAAAAAACAAAAGCCCAGGACCAGATGGCTTCACAAGAGAATTCTATCAAACATTTAGACAAGAGCTAATGCCTATCCTTCTAAAACTCTTTCTTAAAAAATTGCAGAGGAGGGAACACTTCCAAATTCATTCTACAAGGCAACCACCACCCTGATACCAAAACCAGACAAAGACAACACAAAAAAAGAAAACTACAGTCCAGTATCACTGATGAATATAGATGCAAAACTCCTCAATAAAATTTTAGCAAACAGAATTCAGCAAGACATCAAAAAGCTCATACACCATGATCAAGTTGATTTTATTCCAGGGATGCAACGATTCTTCAATATACACAAATCAGTCAATGTGACAGACCATATTAACAATTTGAAAGATAAAAACCATATCATCATCTCAATAGATGCAGAAAAAGCCTTTGAAAAAATTCAGCACTTATTAATGATTAAAACTCCTCAAAAAATGGGCACAGAAGGAACCTACCTCAACACAGTAAAGGCCATATATGATCAACCTAGAGCACACATTATTCTCAATGGTTAAAAACTGAAAGCATTCCCCCTAAGATCAGGAACAAGACAAGGGTGTCCACTTTCACCACTATTATTCAACCTAGTTCTGGAAGTCCTATCTATAGTAATCAGAGAAGAAAAAGAAATGAAAAAATCCAGATCGGAAAAGAAGAAGTAAAGCTCTGTTTGTAGATGACATGATACTGTACATAGAAAACCCTACAGATAGTATCAGAAAATTACTAGAGCTAATCAGTGAATTTTGCAAAGTTGCAGGATATAAAATCAATACACAGAAATCACCTGCATTTCTATATACTAAGAATGAAAATTCAGAAAGAGAAATTAAGGAATCAATCCCATTCACCATTGGAACAAAAAGAATTAAATATCTAGGAATAAACTTGCCTAAAAAAGACAAAAGAACTGTACACAGAAAACTATAAGACACTAATGAAAGAATTCAATGACGACATAAACAGATGGAGAGCTATTCCATGTTCCTGGGTAGGAAGACTCGATACTGTGAAAATGACTATACTACCAAATGCAATCCTCAGATTCAATGTGATCCCTATCAAATTACCAATGGCCTTTTTCACAGAACTAGAACAAAAAAATTCACAATTCATATGGAAACACAAAAGACCCCGAATAGCCAAAGCAATCTTGAGAAAGAAGAATGGAGCTGGAGGAATCAACTTTCCTGACTTCTGATTATACTACAAAGCTACAGTCATCAAGACAGTATGGTACTGGCACAAAGACAGAAATATAGACCAATGGAACAAGGTAGAAAGTCCAGAAAGTATTTTGGTACCGTATTTTTGACAAAGTCCAGAAAGTATTTGGTACCATGGGTACCGTATTTTTGACAAAGGAGGCAAGAATATACAATGGGGCAAAGACAGCCTCTTCAATAAATGGTGCTGGGAAAACTGGACAGCTACATGTAAGAGAATGAAATTAGAGCACTACCTAACACCATACATGAAGATAAACTCAAAATGGATTAAAGACATAAATGTAAGACCAGAAACTATAAAACTCTTAGAGGAAAACATAGGCAGAACACTCAACGACATAAATCAAAGCAAGATCCTCTACAACCCAACTCCTAGAATAATGGAAATAAAAACAAAAGTAAACAAGTGGGACCTGATTAAACATAAAAGCTTTTGCACAGCAAAGGAAACTATAAGCAAGGTGAAAAGACAACCCTCAGAATGGGAGAAAATAATAGCAAATGAAACAACTGACAAAGGATTCATTTCCAAAATATTCAAGCAGCTCATACAATTCAATACCAGAAAAACAAACAACCCAATCAAAAAGTGGGAAAAAGACCTAAACAGACATTTCTCCAAAGAAGACATACAGATGATAACAAACATGGGAAAAGATACTCAACATCACTCATTATTAGAGAAATGCAAATTAAAACTACAATGGGATATGACTTCACACTGGTCAGAATGGCCATCATCAAAAAGTCTACAAACAGTAAATGCTGGAGAGGGTCTGGAGAAAAGGGAATGCTCTTGCACTGTTGGTGGGAGTGTAAATTGATACAGCCACTATGGAAGACGGTATGGAGATTCCTTAAAAAACTAGGAATAAAACCACTATATGACACAGCAATCCCACTCCTAGGCATATACTCTGAGGAAATCAAAATTGAAAGAGACACATATATCCCATTGTTCATTTCAGTACTATTTACAGTAGCTAGAACATGGAAGCAACCTAGATGTCCGTCAACAGATGAATGGATAAAGAAGTTGTGGTACGTACACACAAGGCAATATTACTCAGCCACAAAAAGGAATGTATTTGAGTCAGTTCTAGTGAGGTGGATGAACCAAGGACCTATTATACATAGAAAAGTAAGTCAGAAACATTAAGATAAATATTATATTCTAACACATATATATGGAATCTAGAAAAATGGTACTCAAGAATTTATTTACAGGGCAGCAATGGAGAAACAGACATAGAGAATAGACTTATGGACATGGGGAGAAGGGAGGAGAGGGTGAGATGTATGGAAAGAGTAACAGGGAAACTTACATTACCTTATGTAAAATAGATAGCCAACGGGAATTTGCTGTATGGCTCAGGAAACTGAAACAGGGGCTCTGTATCAACCTAGAGGGGTGGGATGAGGACGGAGATGGGGCAGAAGTTCAAAAGGGAGGGGATATATGTATACCTATGGCTGATTCATGTTGACATTTGACAGAAAACAGCAAAATTATGTAATTATCCTTCAGTAAAAAATAAGTAAAATTTTAAAATTATCCTTAAAAAATAGAATTAATTACAGTGGACTAAATGAACTGATGAGGATGATTATAACTTTTATGAATTTTTGTTTGAAATGTTATTGGTTCTATTGATTTGTTTTTCCATTTAATATAACTTTCCCAAGTGGCTGCCAAAGCTGGCAGAGGGGCAGGTCCTTGTGCTCAATGGCTGAGGCCATCTCCTGGGCCACCTGGCAGCCACTGCAGTCAAGCAGGTGCTTCTGGGCCTGAAGGTTGTGGTCATGCATTGTAAGGGCACCAACATTTCTGGCAATTTCCACAGAAATAAGTTGAAGTATCTGGCCTTTCTCTGCAAACAGATGAACACCAACCCTTCCCATGGTTCCTACCACTTTGGAGTGCCCAGTCATCTTCTGGCGGACAATGCAGAGCATCCTTCCCCACAAGACCAAGCGAAGCCAGGCCACTCTGGACTACTTCAAGATATTTGCTGGGATCTCACCACCCTATGACAAGAAAAAGTGAATGGTGGTTCTGCTGCCCTCAAGATTGTGTGTCTGAAGCCTACACGGAAGTCTGCCTACCTAGGGTGCCTGGCTCATGAGGGTGGCTGGAAGTACCAGGTGGTAACAGTCTCCCTGGTGGAGAAGAGGAAGGCCAAGATCCATTATCGGAAAAAGAAGCAGCTCATGAGGCTATGGAAGCAAGCTGAAAAGAACATCAAGAAGAAAACAAAGTCACAGAGGTCCTCGAGATCCATGGATTTCTGGTGTGAGCCCAACAAAATTGACAGTTTATTCTTCATGCTTGGCCGGCCCTGCCCTTCCTCAATCACCACCCTAGGATATGGGGGACCCCAGTGGCTGCCACACAGGTGCCACAGGCAGACTGGGTAGAGCCAAGGGGCGTTAGTCAGTGTAGGCAGTTCTAAGAGCTATGCAGGCATCATTTGTCTGCAACCTTATTTGTTCGTAAGAGTTTTAGGACATGAACAGTTGGAACAGCCAGTGTGGTTGCAATACTGGCAGCAGTGAACTGGAAGACTTAATTGAAAGTGGACCCCCCCCCCCAATGCCATTGCTTACAGGGCCTCTGTTTACACTTCCCATGTATTCAGGCACTATACTCTGCAGCGGTTAGGTTGTGAGAAAATGCTCAGGCAGCACGAGTCTGGGGTTATCAAAGGTGTTTATGGAAGAGAAGTTCAGCCAAGAGGTCACAGGCGTTGCCCTTGCATCTTATATTTTGTCATTCAAAACCAGTAATTATTATTTTTTTTTTAATTTTTTTATTAGTTGGAGGCTAATTACTTCACAACATTTCAGTGGGTTTTGTCATACATTGATATGAATCAGCCATAGATTTACACTTATTCCCCATCCCGATCCCCCCTCCCATCTCCCTCTCCACCCGATTCCTCTGGGTCTTCCCAGTGCACCAGGCCGGAGCACTTGTCTCATGCATCCCACCTGGGCTGGTGATCTGTTTCACCATAGATAGTATACATGCTGTTCTTTTGAAACATCCCACCCTCACCTTCTCCCACAGAGTTCAAAAGTCTGTTCTGTATTTCTGTGTCTCTTTTTCCATTTTGCATATAGGGTTATCGTTACCATCTTTCTAAATTCCATATATATGTGTTAGTATGCTGTAATGTTCTTTATCTTTCCAAAACCAGTAATTATTTTTAAAGAAAAAAAAAGATAATGTTTATCTCTTTTCCCAAGTTATCAGCAATTTGCTAACATGTATCTTTATAAACAAAGACGAAACATTTATCTTATTCTCCCCACCTGATCTCTCCAGAATTCAGAAACTCTTGGTGAATAGTCTTATTTTATGGCAAGATACTTATTTGCATAAGTTCAGTAAGAATCTGTTTTTATTCTAACAGGACACAATTGGAAACAAGGCTTTGCTTGGAATGTCATATTTTAAAATGTGCGTAAGGGGTCCATAAGGCATTGTTCTGGATTCCCACCACAACTTAAAGGGAAACTTTCACAATGTCCAGAGCCCTTGATGTCCTGCAAATGAAAGAACAGGATGTCCTTAAATTCCTTGCAGCAGGAATCCACTTAGGCGGCACCAACTATGACTTCCAAATGGAACAGTACATCTATAAAAGGAATAGTGATGGCATCTACATCATAAATCTGAAGAGAACATGGGAGAAGCTTCTGTTGGCAGCTTCTGCCATTGCTGACATTGAAAACCCAGCTGATGTCAGTGTCACATTCTCCAGGAATACTGGCCAGTGAGCTGGGCTGAAGTCTGTTGCTGCCACTGGAGCCACTCCTACTGCTGGCCACTTTACTCCTGGAGCATTCACTAACCAGATGCAGGTAGCCTTCCAGAAACCGAGACTTCTGGTGGTTACTGACCCCAGGGCTGACCACCAGCTTCTACAGAGGCCTCTTATGTTAAGCTGCCTATCATTGCTGAAAGTGGAAGTTCCCAGGTGGCTTCCCAGGTGGCGCTCCTGGTACAGAACTCACCTGCCAATGCAAGAGACATAAGAGAAGTGAGTTTGATCCCTGGGTCAGGAAGATACTCTGGAGGAGGGGAGGGCAACCAACTCCAGTATTCTTGCCTGGGAAAACCCATGGATAGAGGAGCTTGGTGGGCTACAGTCCATAGGGTTGCAGAGTCAGACACAACTGAAGTGACCTAGCACACACACTCACCATTGCTCTGTGTAACAGAGACTCTCTTCTGCATTCTGTAGACACTGCCATTCTGTGCAAAAAGGGAGCTCACTCAGTAGGTCTGCTGTGGTAGATGCTCACCTGGGAAGTTCCGCACATATGTGGTACCATCTTCTGTGAACACCCATGGGAGGTCATGCCTGATCTCTACTTCTACAGAGATCCTGAAGAGATAGAAAAGGAAGAGCAGGAGGCAGCTGAGAAGGCTGTGACCAAGAGGGAATTTCAGGGTGAATGATCTTCTCTAGTTCTGGAGTTCACTGCTATTGAACCTGAGGTGGCAGACTGGTCCAAAGGTGTGCAGGTGCCCTCTGTACCTATTCAGTAGTTCCCCACTGAAAACTGGTCTGCGGCTCCCACTGCTTGGACCACTGAATAGGTAGGAACAACCACTGAGTGGTCTTAAGCTGTTCTTCCACAAACTCTTACAATGGAAATTCGATTGGTGGAAAATAAATTTCTAAAAACTAAACAAATAAAATTTAAAAAATCAAACTGTGCATAGAATCAGATATGACAAGGCAGCTTTAATGAACAGCGTATTATGGTAAGAACTTCCCTTCCTATGAAGAGTTGAGTTGAGAATATGTTCCAACAACTCACCTCTATTATGGCTTAAACTCCTGTTTTGACCAAGTTGCATGCCTGTATGCAGCAGAGGAGCGCCCTGTCTGTCAGCCCACTGTCTCTGGAAATGCAGGTGTTACCAGGCCTGTGGAATATGTAGATCCTCCAAATGCCCCTGCCCTTATTCCTATGGCAGCCCCTGGGGCCTGTAGAGAGGTAATAGAAGAAATTCCCCCTAATGCCTAGTGTACAGATGGGTCCAGTCAGGGTAACCCACCCACATGCATTTCAATGGCTCTTCAGTCCAACACTGACACCATCTGGATGGAAACAGGAATGAACCATAGGAGCCTATGTGCTGAATTTGATTTCACTGGTGATCACTGATGAGCCCTGGCTATTAGTCCTTTGCACTGACAACTTGTTGGGCTATTCTCAAGGGTTTAACCCTATGACTTGGACAATGGAAAGCCAAAGGATGAATAATCATAAATAAGTCCTCATTGAATCAGGATATGTAGAAAGACTTTGAGGTTCACCTGCAAGAAGCTCAGTTGGTAAAGAATCTGCCTGCAATGCAGGAGACCCTGGTTTGATTCCTATGTTGGGAAGATCCCCTGGAGAAGGGAAAGGCTACCCACTCCAGTATTCTGGCCTGGAGAATTCCATGGACTGTACACTCCATGGGTTCGCAGAGAGTCAGACACCACTGAGCGACTTTCACTTTCACTTTTTTACTTGCAAGAACCTGAGAACCTGAGGCAGTCCTCATTGTCTGCCACAGTAGATCAGGTGCATAGAAAGAGTGGCCACTCTAGCACCCAGGTGTATTACCCAAGGATGCCAGATTGCCCTTGTAAGACAGTGACTTGGTTAATGCAGTAACATGTCCTGTTTGTTCTAAAAACAGCCAAGGCAACTGCCAAAGGAGCCTGGGGCCATCCACCAGCGTCCCCCATCAGTGAGGCATTGGCAATTTAATTATATTAGCCCCCTCTATCTCAGTTAATGTGCTAAATACACTTTGGCTTGGGTAGACACTGCATTTGGCATAACCCAAGCTTTCCATTGTTGCCATGCAAGCTAGATTGCCACCATTAGGAGATCAGAGAAGCTGAGTACCATGTACAGATATCTTCATAGAACAGACAGTGACTGGGGGTTCACATTTCAAATATCATGGTAGCAAGGCTGGCAAAAGTATATGACATTAGTGGAGGTTCCATCTTTCCTATGGCCCACAAGCAGCAGGGTTGGTAGAAAGGAAAAAGTAAAGTGAAAGTCACCCAGTCATGTCTGACTTTTTGTGATCCCATGGACTATATAGTCCACTGGAGTGGGCAGCCAGAATGGCTTCTCCAGGAGATATTCCCAATCCAGGGACTGAACTCAGGTCTCCCGCATTGCAGGCAGATTCTTTACCAGCTGAGCCACCAGGGAATCCCTGGTGGAAACTTCAGGAAGGAAAAATGGAATAGTAAACAGCAGGTTAAATTACTAACAGGTAAAATGACCTTGGCTGAGTAGACTAAAGTAGTGTCACGGGCCTTACTCTATTTGAAAGATCAAACAGTAGGGCCTGTTGCCCCATATTGCTTCGACTCTCATTATGGATCAACATGCTACGTGCTGAGAACACTAAGCCCCATCACACCTAGGCAAAGTGTTATCTATTGAAATTTGCAATGGTTGTAAAATCCAAATCATCTCACCAAGATGAAGGAGAACTACTCAATCACCACCGGGATCCCACCGTCCTACTGGAAGTCAGGCCTATTGATGCACAATGTAACTGGAATGGAACATGCACCATTGAGAAAGGGAAGAAGGTGGAAGTCCTAGTCAACTTACCCCACCCCCCATCTGACTCCTCATGCCTGACAGTACTATCTCCCCTAACAACATGTACAGTATGTATAAGCAGGTCAGCTTTCAAAAGCTGCAGTCATATTAATGTCTATATATCAGACATCAAGTATTATTCTACAGATGGGAAAGATCTTCCCATACAAATTCCTGCTAAATATCTGTCTTTTTAACCTTAGACTTCTGCTGACCCTGTCCCGTGGTGTCCAGTCACTGGATGGGCACATTTTCCACTGGTAGGATCATTCAGCCATTGTCTTTTATTCCATTGGCCTGGAGGACTTTATAGCACACAGAATCCCTTACTAGATTCACCCAACAAGACTTAAATGACAGGCAATAAGCCTTTCCTTACTGAACACTGACAAGTATCTAATGAGAAAAAAACATCCTCTAAAGTAGGATGGGTAGCCATTCCCTGCTCTAGGGGATCTTCCTGACTCAGGGATCTAACCCGGCTCTCTTGCACTGCAGGCAGATTCTTTACTGCTGAGCTACCAGGGAAGCTCTAAAGTAGGATGGTCTTGGACAGTATTATTGCCTCACAAGGATGCACCTATGCCACTGTCCAAACAGAATGCTATATGTTCATACCTGATGAGTCTACTAATGTATCAACTTTACTAAATCACATGAGGACACAAGTGAGTGAATGCTCTGAGTGATCCCACCTCTAGTCTTAGGAGACTTAGTAAATCAGTGGTTTAGATCATGGAGTTCTTGATGGAAAAAAACTGTTACTTATATTAAGAATCATTATCTTTATATGTGTTTTCTCTTGTATATGCTTATACTGTTGCTGTGGCATCTACCTCCAATGTAACCAGACAGCTGCCAGTCAAGCCACGTCCATGGTAATAAAACTCCTTGCTGATTGCTCAGACACTGCAGAAGAGGGCAATGTATAGTTTTGTAAGAGCTGGTTACCAGGGATGGAGTATTAGAGGAGGTTATTGAACAGGATGTGACCTCCAGTTGACCTGCACGCTGGACCTGGACAATTGATGACTGCTAACATTTTCCCCTGTTCTTGGAATGTACATTCTTCCCACCATTTGCATACTAGGAGCTGTTTCAACAATGCAGCCTTAAGAGAGTGACATATTGTTGAGACAATCTGAACTGTGCACATGACTGAACCCTGTTAAGGCCTCTATATAAACTTTTAAGATGCTGGCTAGTAGGTGCAGTGATCTACTTGTCTTGCAACTACTCAAGACAAGCCTCATATGTAAGTTCCCTTGCTTATTAAAACTGCCCCTGGCGACTTCCCTGGCCATCCAGTGGTGAAGACTCCCCACTCCCAACACAGGGGTCACTGGTTTGATCTCTGTCCGGGAACTAAGATCCTGCATGCCACACAACACGAACTAAAAAAACAAAACAAACCCCCTGTCACCTACCAATCTGGAGTGCTCTCTTTCTGTAGTTTCTCCTTATCTTCCAAGTACGGAGGCCAGTTTCAAATTTCGCCCAGGGACTCCCAAGGTTGCAAACCAATATGAGCCCATATCAGTAAATTTAGCCTGATCCAACTTAATGTTCCTTCCATCATTATCCTACATTCTTAATATACATTCAATCTCTCCAGGTTTCTGCTTCTATAAATTAGAAAACTCAATTAGTTCCTTTGGAGTGTAATGCTCTCCCTCATGGACCATACTTTGTATCTCATCTTTAGAAGCCTGCTGGGACCTGAGTATAGTTATAGGTCTAGAAGCAGAGAAGGGTGATGGGAATGGATCCTGAGGGGTCTCACAATTATCCTCCATGGCAACTGCATGGAGGGAGGTAATTACCATTTCCTCAAGCAATGCTGTGCTAATCCCCCAGATGAGTAGAAAGGACCATACCGCTGGGGGTGGGTAAACTGGGAATGGAGATGCTGCTGACAATGGGGGTAAGGAGGCCACTTTTGCTATAGCTGGGGAAGACACTTTGCCTGGGGCTGAGGATGTCAATTTGGCTGGGGGTAAGGAAGTTGATTCCACTGAAAATGGGGATGCTGCTTCCACTTGGGGTGGAGAGACCTCTTCCACTGGCAAAGATTTATCAGTATTTAGGGACTCAAAATATCTAGCTTCATTAGAGTCTTTCCACACATTTCCATCAAAGTTTGCAGGATCTCATTATTTCCCAGTCAGCACCTTCACTTTTAACAGTAGACACTCTGCAAGGCTGAGAGTTAAATCTGTGTTGTAACTCAGTCAATTACAAGGTGAAGTTCTGTGTTTGATTTTCAGCAATTTTAGCTCTGCTTCTACAGGAGATAAGATTGTTCTCAAAGGTACACAGAGAAGCTCTTACGTGACATTTACATGACATTCAAACTCGGTATTCAAATCCCCGAGCTTATCCTTTTCTTACACCACTTTGTCCAGCAACATTAGGAACAACCAACATCATTTACTTCCTTAACTTTCAAAAAATGTTGAAAAGTATCATTCACTGAGTCACTTAGCCTCTTGCTTCTTATAAGTGCTTGGTTGTGTGCATGCATGCTAAGTCACTTCAGTCATATCTAACTCTTTGTGACTCTATGGACTGCAGTCTGCCAGGCTCCTCTGTTCATGGGATTCTCTAGGCAAGAATACTGGAGTGGGCTGCCTGTGTTAGCAAGCGGGTTCTTTACCACTAGAACCACCTAGGAACCCTAGTGCTTGATCACAAGTATATATATTGTGTATCTCTACAAACAGTTCCCATCATGGACTATCAATGTTCTCTTTACTAGTGAAAATAGAGTCATCAGTGTCTTTAAATCTAATCAGATTAAAGAGTCAATTCCAGAAACAACAGAACCAAATTATTTAGGTCTATTACCCATTTTGAGTTAATTTTTGTAAAGGATTTAAGTTCCATATCTACATTCATTACTGTGATAATCTTCTTCAGTGGCATGTGTTCCTTTTAGTTTTTATGTATCTATCGTAGGTTTGTTGTTGTTGTTTTTGTTTTTGGCTGTGCCAAGGCATGTGGGATCTTGGTTCCCTGGCCAGGGATTGAACTCATGCTCCCTGCAGTGGAAGCATGGAGTTTTAACCATCGGACCACCAGGGAATTCCCCTTATTGTAGGTTTTTAATTTGTGGTTACCATGGGGTTCATATATACTACTATACATACTTCTTTTAAACTGTTATTCATTTTAGTTCAAACACAGCCTAAAAGATCTACATTTTTTACTTCCCTCTCCAACATTCTGTTTCTGACATCATATTTTACATTTTCATGCTCATCCCTTTACTGTTTATTGTAGCTATGGCTGCTTTTACATTTCTTGGTATTATAATCTACATGCTGGCTTCTTTAAATGATCTTCAATTTTTACTATATATTTGCTTTCTGTAGTGGGACTTTCCCTTTCCTATATATTCTTACTTATTTTCCATTTAGAGAAGACCCTTCAACAATTTCTTTTAGGGTGCGTTTAGTATTGCTGAATTATTTTAGTTTTTGTGTGTCTGAGAAGTTTTCTCCTTCTATTCTAAATGAGTAGAGTATCGTAGGTTGCAGGTTTTTTTCTCAGCACTACATTTTCAATTCCCTTCTCTCTCTTCTCTCTCCACCAGTAATGTGAGTGTTGTTATACTTAATGCTATCTCAAAAGATCTCTTAAAGTGTTCTCATTTTTTTAACTTGTTTTTCTGTTTGATGTTCTGGTTCAGTGATTTTCATTATTCTAACTTTCAGATCACCTATGTGCTCTTGTGTATCACTTAGTTTGCTATTCATTCCTTCTAGGGTATTTTTTTATTTCAGTTACTGAATTCTTCATTTCTAACTGGATCCTTAAATTCACACTGTGTTCATCTATTCTTTTTCATAATTCAGTTAACATTCTTATTACAATTGCTTTGAATTCTTTATCTGGTAAATTGTTTCATTATTTGCTTTTTCATGGGTATTTTCTCTTGCTCTTTCAATTGGAACCAGTTTCTCTGCCTTTTCCTTTTGCTTAACTTTCTCTGACTCTATGAGTTTAAGTGAAACACTTACCTATTGTGGTCCTAAAGGAGTGTCCTTATGTGGGAGCATCCCCATACAGGCTGTGTAGGCACAATGCCTTTGGTGGGAGAGCTGAATTTGATGTGGATGAAAGTCACATCTTTCTTCAGGGTGTGCATATTACCTTGGTATGAGGTGGGGCTGGAGATGGAGGTGCTAGTGCCGGAGCCACATATGAGGCAGGGTTTCTGCTCTGCTCAATGACACCACTAGTCTACTGGGGGCAGAGTCTGCTCCCAAGGTGCTGGAGCAGAAGTTCAAAGGTTTAGACACAAGCTGACTCTGTTCCCTGAAGTGTGTGCTTTCCCCTCTCCCAACATTGGGACCCTTGACCCAGAGGAGGGGGGCAAGTGGGGCTCACCAGTGCTCTCAGCTCATGTCCATGACCAGTGGTGCAATCTGTCTCTGGTGCACTACCTGTGCAGGTATCCACGTTGTTTCCCTCACTCTGTTCACATGCAGCATCAGGTCCAAGACCCCCTTGTTCCTCATAGCCAATCACTACCCCCAGCTTCTGCCACATGAACAGCCTCTCCAATTAAAAACATCATCCATGAGAGTGGTACATTTGTTACAACTGATGAACCTACATGGACAAATCATTATAACTCAGAGTCCATAGTTTATATTAGAGTTCAATTTTGATGTACATTCCATGCGTTTAGACAAATGTATAACGTCATGTATCTACCATTACAGAATAATACAGAGTTGCTTCAATGCCCTAAAAGTCCTCTGCACGCTGCTCATTCACCCCTCCTACGTCCCTAATCCCTGACAACAACTCATCAACTGATCTTTTCACTGTTTTCATAGTTTTGCCTTTTCTAGAATGCCATAAAGTTGGAATCATATAGTATGTGACCTTTTTCAGATGGACTTCTTTCACAAATATGCATTTAAGTACCCTCCATGACTTTTCATGATAGCTTTTTTCTTTTTACAGCACTTTTTAGGAATATTTACTGATATTCCATTGTCTGAATGTACTACACCTTATTTATCCATTCTCCTACAGAAGGACATCATTGTTGCTTCCAAGTTTCAGCAATTAAAAATAAAGCTGATATACAGCCAAGACATGGCAACAACCTAAATGTCCATTGACAGATGAATGGGTAAAAAGATGTGGTATACATGCATGCATACATATATATACTATATATATATATATATAGTATATATATATATATATATAATGGCATTTTACTCAGTCATAAAAAAGAATAAAACAATGCCATTTGGACGGACCTAGAGATAATCATACTAAGTTAAGTCAGATAGAGAAAGACAAATATCACATGATATCACTGATATGTGGAATGTTTAAAAAATGATACAAATGAACTTATTTACAAAACAGAAATAGACTCACAGACATAGAAAACAAACTTTTGGTTACCAAAGGGGAAAAGAAGAGGGAGGGACAAATTAGGAGTTCAGGATTAACAGATTAATACTATTATATATTGTGTATAATAGTATACAATATTGTACATTCCCTGGTGGCTCAGTGGTAAAGAATCCATCTACCAATGCAGAAGATGCAGGAGATGCAAGTTCAGTCCCTGGGTTGGGAAGATCCCCTGGAGAAAGAAATGGCAATTGACTCCAGTATTCTTGCCTGGGAAATATCATGAACAGAGGAGCCTGGAAGGCGACTAAAACAACTATTATATATAAAATGACAAGGATCTACTGTATGGTACAGGAAATAAATTCAATATTTTGTAACAACCTATAATGGAAAGGAATCAGAAAATAACATATATGTGTGTGCATATATATATACATATACATACATACACACACACACACACATATATATATCACTTTGCTGTACATCTGAAACTAATACTACATTGTAAATCAACTATACTTCAAAAAAAGTTAATTGTTTTGAAAAAAAGAGAATAAAGCTGATATAAACATCCATGTGCAAGTTTTTGTGTGGCCATAAGTTTTCAATTGCTTCAGATAAAAACCAAGGAGCATGATTGCTGTATCATATGGTAAGAGTATGCTATACTTTTGGAAGAAATTGCCAAATTATCTTCTAAAGTAGCTGTACCACTTTGCATTCCTACCAGCACTGAATGAGAGTTTTGTTCCTCCGCATCTTCGCTAGCGTTTGTTGTCATCAGTGTCCTGGATCTAATGGGTGTATAGTGGTATCTCATTTTTTTTTTCATTTCCCTTATGATACATCATGTGGAGTATTTTTCATATGTTTAATTTCTACCTATATATCTTCCGGTAGCTGTGGCCAACCTAGACAGCATATTAAGAAGCAGACACATTACTTTGCTGACAAAGGTCCGTCTAGTCAAAGCTATGGTTTTTCCAGTAGTCATGTATGGATCTGAGAGTTGGACTATAAAGAAAGCTGAGGGGCAAAGAATTGATGCTTTTGAACTGTGGTGTTGGAGAAGACTCTTGAGAGTCCCCTGGATTGCAAGATCAAACCACTCAATCCTAAAGGAAATCAACTCTGAATATTCACTGGAGGGACTGATGCTAAATCTGAAGCTCCAATACTTTGGCCACCTGATGCAAAGAACTGACTCACTGGAAAAGACCCAGATGCTGGGAAAGATTGAAGGCAGGAGGAGAAAGGGACAACAGAAGAAGAAATGATTGGATGGAATCATTGACTCAATAGACATGATTTTGAGCAAGCTCTGGGAGTTGGTGATGGACAGGGAAGCCTGGCGTGCTGCAGTCCATGGTGTCAAAAGGAGTAGGATACAACTGAGCAACTGAACTGAAGGGGTCTGCTAAGGCCTCTTGGCCATGCTATAATTGTATCATTTTTCTTACTGTTGAGTTTTAAGAGTTCTTTGCATACTTTGATAAAAGTCTTTTATTGGATATATCTTCTACAAATATTATCTCCCAGGCTGTGGTTTGTCTTTTCATTTTTTTGACAGTCTTTTGCAGAGCAGAAAATTTTAACATTAATTTCAGCTTATCAATCCATTTTTTAATAGATCGTGCCTTTGGTTTTACATCTAAAAAACCACTGCTAAACCCAAAGTCATCTAGATTTTCTCCTATGTTCTATTTTCAGTTTTATACTGTTGTCTTTTACATTTAGGTCTATAGTCTATTTCTGAGTTGTTTTCATGAAGGGTATGAAATTTGCTTCTAGATTCTTTTTTTTCTCCATATATACATACTCGGTACTTCAGCACCATTTGTTTTAAAAAACTCTTTTTGGCCCATTGTATAGTCTTAACTCTTTTGCTAAACTGTATAGTCAGTTCAGTCAGTTCAGTCCTCAGTCATGTCCGACTCTTTGCAACCCCATGAACCACACCATGCCACGCCTCCCTGTCCATCTCCCAGAGTACATCTAAACCCATGTCCATCGAGTCGGTGATGCCATCCAGCCATCTCATCCTCTGTTGGCCCCTTCTCCTTCTGCCCTCAATCTTTACCAGCATCAGGGTCTTTTCCAATGAGTCAGCTCTTTGCATCAGGTGGCCAAAGTATTGGAGTTTCAGCTTCAACATCAGTCCTTCCAATGAACACCCAGGACTGATCTCCTTTAGGATAGACTGGTTGAATCTCCCTGCAGACCAAGGGACTCTCAAGAGTCTTCTCCAACACCACAGTTCAAAAGCATCAATTCTTCGGCACCAGTTCTTTATAGTCCAACTCTCAGATCCATACATGACCACTGGAAAAACCATAGCCTTGAGTAGATGGACCTTTGTTGGCAAAGTAACGTCTCTGCTTTTTAATATGCTGTCTAGGTGGGTCATAACTTTCCTTCCAAGGAGTGTCTTTTAATTTCATGGCTGCAATCACCATCTGCAGTGATTTTGGAGCCCCTGTTTCCACTGTTTGGAGCCCCTGTCAGCCACTGTTTCCACTGTTTGCCCACTATTTGCCAGGAAGTGATGGGACCAGATGCCACGATCTTAGTTTTCTGAATGTTGAGCTTTATGCCAACTTTTTCACTCTCCTCTTTCACTTTCATCAAGAGGCTCTTTAGTTCTTCTTCACTTTCTGCCATAAGGGTGGTATCATCTGCATATCTGAGGTTATTGATATTTCTCCTGGCAATCTTGATTCCAGCTCGTGCTTCTTCCAGCCCAGTGTTTATCATGATGTACTCTGCATATAAGTTAAATAAGCAGGGTGACAATATACAGCCTTGACATACAGGACTGGCATAAAAACAGACACATAGACCAATGGAACAGAAAAAAGAGCTCAGAATTAAACCTTTGCATATACAGTCAACTAACATTTGATAAGGAAGCCAGGAACATCCAATAGGGAAAGGATAGTCCCTTCATCAAATGGTGTGGGGAAAATGTATAACCACATACAGAAAAATAATACAGGAAATACTGAAAAAACTGAACCTTATTTTACACCACTTATGAAAACTGCCTTGAAATGGATCAAAGACTTATACATAAGACCTAAAAACATAAAAGTACTGGAAGAAAATATAGGGAAGAAGCTCCCTTACATGGGTCTTGGCAAAGTTTTTTCAATGTAGCACTAAAAGCACAAGCATCAAAAGCAAAAACCAACAAGTGGGACTACATTAAACTAAAAAGCTTCTAAAAATGACAAACAATCCAAGATAAAAAAGCATAAAGAATTAAAATTGGCATTTCAAAGATGGGGAAATTCAATAAATGTATATAAATATGCTCAACATTATTAGTAAAATAAAATAAAATTAAATTAAAAACTTCTGTACAGCAAAAGAAACAATCAACAAAATGAAAAAGCAACTTATGGAATAGGAAAAAATATTTGCAAACCATCTATCAGATAAGGGAATAATATTAAAAATATATAGGACTTCCCTGGTGGCCCAGTGGTTAAGAATCTGCCTTGCAATGCAGAGGATGTGGGTTCAATCCCTGGTTGGGGAAGTAAGATCCTACATGCCCCAGGGCAAGGAAGTCCATGTACTATGAGGAGCAACAAAAGAGCCCATGTGCTGCAAGCAAGACCCTACACAGCCAAATAAATAAATTAAAAAAAAAAATTGCTGTTGAAAAAAAAATATATATATATAAATAACTTATACAACACATACCACTCAATGATTTAAAAAAACTCAATTTTTAAAATTGGTATGAAAACAAAATAGGACATTTTTTTCCAAGAAGTAATCCAAATGCCAATGGGTACATGAAAAGGTACTCAACATTATTAAGCATCAGAGAAAAATAAATCACAAAGCCACAATGAGATACTACCTTAAACCGGTAAGACTACAGGTCATCAAGAAGATAAGAGATAATAAGTGTTGGAAAGGATATGGAGAAAAGCAACCCTTGTGCAATGTTGGTGGGATTGTAAGCTGGTTCAGCCACTTTGGAGAATAGTATGGAGATTTTTCAGAAAACTAAAAATATAACTAATATATTATCCAGCAATTCCACTTCTCAGGATACAGTCAAAAGAATGAAAGTAGGTTAACAAAGAGATATTTGAACTCCTATGCTTACTGAACCATTATTTACAATAGCCAAGATATAGAAACAAATTAACTGCCCATTAATGAATGAATGGATAAAGATGTGGTGTATGCATGTGCGTGTATATACATACATACACACACACAAATATATGTATGTATGCACGATGTATATATGTGCAATGGAATACTACTCAGCCATGAAAAAGGAAATTCTGTGCTTTGCAACAACAAGGATGGACCTTAAGGACATGACACTAAGTGAGATAAGTCAGACACAGAAAGACAAATAATCTATGATATCTCTTATATGTGGAATCTAAAAAACCCAAACTCATAATAGCAGAAAGTAAAATGGATTTGCAGGGAGTGGGGATGGGGTGGGAGACTGGGAGAGATATTGTATAAGAGTAAATAGTTAAAAATAGTAAATAAATAATTCTAGAGACCTATACACAGTCCAGTGATTAAAGACTACAAATCTGTATTAAACATTAAATTTGCTAAGGAACTAATCTTAATTGTTCCCAATAATAGAGGAAATGATAACTATGTGATGCAACAGAAGTGTTAGTTAATGGTACAATGGCAATTAATCTGCAAAATAAATGTATTAAATCAATATAATGTATATCTTAAATTTACACAATGCTATATGTCAAGTATGACTCAATAAAAAAATTAAAAATAGCTGTCAAACCACAAAAGAAAAGATGAAGAGAGGAAGACAGGAATAAAAGAACTACAAACAGCCAGAAACCAATTAAAAATGTGATATGTCCATACATATCAATAATTACTCTATGTAAACTAAACTCTCCAATCAGAAGACAAAGAGTGGCTATAACAATTTAAAAAACAAACAAACCAAGATCCAACTATATGATGCTAACAAGAGACTGACTTCAACTTTAAGGACACATATCAATTAAAGAGAAGGCATGGAAAAAGATATTCCATGCAAATGGAAACCAAAAGCAAGCAGGGATAGCTACACAGTTCAGTTCAGTTCAGTTCAGTCACTCAGTTGTGTCCAACTCTTTGCAACCCCATGAATGACAGCATGCCAGGCCTCCCTGTCCATCACCAACTCCCGGAATTTACTCAAACTCATGCCCATCGAGTTGGTGATGCCATCTAACCATCTCATCCTCTGTCGTCCCCTTCTCCTGCTCCGAATCCCTCCCAGCATCAGGGTCTTTTCCAATGAGTCAACTCTTCTCATGAGGTGGCCAAAGTATTGGAGTTTCAGCTTCAACATCAGTCCTTCCAATGAACACCCAGGACTGATCTCCTTAAGGATGGACTGGTTGGATTTCCTTGCAGTCCAAGGGACTCTCAAGAGTCTTCTCCAACACCACAGTTCAAAAGCATCAATTCTTCGGCACTCAGCTTTCTTCACAGTCCAACTCTCAGATCCATACATGACCACTGGAAAAACCATAGCCTTGAGTAGATGGACCTTTGTTGGCAAAGTAATGTCTCTGCTTTTTAGTATGCTATCTAGGTTGCTCATAACTTTCCTTCCAAGGAGTAAGCGTCTTTTAATTTCATGGCTGCAATCACCATCTGCAGTGATTTTGGAGCCCAAAAAATTAAAGTCTGATACTGTTTCCACTGTCCCCCCATCTATTTCCCATGAAGTGATGGGACCAGATGCCATGATCTTAGTTTTCTGAATGTTGAGCTTTAAGCCAACTTTTTCACTCTCCTCTTTCACTTTCATCAAGAGGCCCTTTTGTTCATCTTCACTTTCTGCCATAAGGGTGGTATCATCTGCATATCTGAGGTTATTGATATTTCTCCTGGCAATCTTGATTCCAGCTTGTGCTTCTTCCAGCCCAGCGTTTCTCATGATGTACTGTGCATATAAGTTAAATAAGCAGGGTGACAATATACAGCCTTGACGTACTCCTTTTCCTATTTGGAACCAGTCTGTTGCTCCATGTCCAGTTCTAATTGTTGCTTCCTGACCTGCATACAGGTTTCTCAAGAGGCAGGTCAGGTGGTCTGGTGTTCCTTCTCTTTCAGAATTTTCCACACTTACATTACCATATGTAAAATAGCCAATGGGAATTTGCTGTATGCCTCAGGAAACTCAAACAGGGGCTCTGTATCAACCTAGAGGGGTCAGATGGGGAGGGAGATGAGAGGGAGGTTCAAGAGGGAGGGGATATATGTATACTTATGTCTGATTCATGTTGAGGTTTGACAGAAAAAAAAATTCTGTAAAACAATTATCCTTCAGTAAAAAAATAAATTAATTTTTTAAAAAGTGGACATAGGACTTGAATAAACATTTTCCAAAGAAGTTACACAAATGGTCAGCAAACAAATGAAAAGACGTTCAACAGCATAATTAGAGAAATGCAAAATAAAACACAAGAAGGTAACTACTTTATACCCACTAGGATGGTCATAATCCAAAAAAAAAAAAAAAAAAAAAATACCAAAGAACAAGTGTTGATGAGGATGTGAAAAAAATGGAACCTTTGTAAATTGCTTGTGGGACTCTAAAATAGTGCAGCCATTCTGGAAAGCTTGGTACTTTCTCAAAAAGTTAAACAGAATTACCATATAACCTAGCAATTCCACTCCTAGGTACATGCCCCCTAAGAAATGAAAACAGGTGCTCTAAATTTATCTAAAATTAATGATAATTGCAAATCTCTGTGATTATACTAAATACCACTGAATCATTCATCTAAAATGTGTGAATTGTATTTTATATGAATCATGTCTCAATATAGCTGTTATGTGTATGTACCCACACATGCACATACTCTCACTCACACACATGCATGTGGAGTGAAGTACTAATATATGCTACTACATGAATTAACCTTAAAACATTAAGCTAAGTAAAAGAAGCTAGTCACAAAGGACCACATATATGATTCCATTTATATGAAATGTCCAGAATGGGCAGGGACAAAATATACATTAGTGGTTGCCCAGGACTTGAGGGAATAGGGAATTGGGGTGATTATAGATAAAGGTTATAGGGTTTCTCTTTTGAGGTGACAAAAATATTCTAAAATTGACTGTGGTGATGATTCTAGAACTCTGCAAATATACTCAAAACTACTGAGTTGTACACTGTAAGTGTGAATTATAGCTCAATAAAGCTGTTTTTTTTTCCTAAAAAAAAATTAAAACATATCACTGGGAGACAAGGGGTTACAGCTTGAATAGAACTAATAAGGGAATCAGCTATGGAAGCTCACTCACACACAGAACCCTGTGCCCCGGATTCATCTCCTCTAGTCAATTAGAAGGCATAGAGGACACAGCTGGTGGTTTATATCCTGGACTATGTGATCCACATGGGCAGCTTAGGATTTTACTCGCTAAATATGCAAGATGTGTGTCTTCCACATTTTGCTATACACTTGTTGGTAGAGACTGGCACCATGAGTTTCTACAGATTTAGCCCACCTTTGCCTCTGTGGTCTGGTGGCTACAACCAGCATTTCCCTCACAGGAACTCTAGTAGCTTTATATTTCTACTTGTCATTGATAATTTGCTGAGGATTCTAACAGTGCTGCTTCTCTTTTATGTCCCTACTTCCAGAAAGCTAGATTCTTCCCTAGAAAAGATTCCACATTTCAGTGGACATGCAAAATACCTCCAGCGTTCTGGTGTAACATGTGGCAGGCAATTAACTGGCCAGAGGTATGGGCTAGCCCAAGACCTAACCTGTCAGCAATGGGCAACAGTTTCAGCTACAAGAGATGTAAATAAATGAGCAACAGCAGCAGTATTATAAAATGGGATATAGCCACAGAATAGCAAGAGGGAAAATGACTATGAAGATTTTCCCAATCTTCTTTTCCAGTTGTGTATTTTGAAAAGAAGGAAAAACAAATAAATTCTTTTCCTCTTTATTTTGTAGGAAATAAGGATGACTCATTTTTTATGAGTTTTCACTCCAACTTAACATTTCTCCCCTCACCTTCCTCTCTAGTTTCTTTTAGAGCAGGCACTCCATATCTTTAAGCAGCTTTAAAAATCCTAAGGCTCATAGTTTTACTTCAACCACTTGATTATCTTCCTGTACTAGTTCCAGACCTTGGCTGCTTACCCAATCAATCCCCTCCTCTACCCAATTTTAACTATCTACATGTAACACTCAAATTCTTTGAGTAAAATCATTCTATGTAAGAACAGTACTTCATACAGTGAGATGATAAAGGTGAACAGTACAGTTGGTCTTATTTTGTTTTTGAACAAAAGGATATTTTCTGAAAGTCATTGCCTGGGATTATATGTGGAAAGTCATTCTGAGTTGTCAAAAGATTTATTTCCCCTGCACTCACCTTCCCATTATCCTCCAAGTATAGCTGACACCAATCTGCTACTCCATTTATCTCTAGATTTTTCCTTCAGAGCAACTACAGTATGAGGATTCCAATCACAGTCATGGACAAAGGCATCATCAGCATAAACTAAGAATGGTAATGTAAAATAGTCAATCTCTACAGAAAGATTAGACACTGGTTGATATTAATATTATAGGTCCCAAATGGCCAACCATAAATAAAGGTTTCAAGCTCTAAGATTCAGAAATTGCAATCTCCTTGAGGGAACACCCAGTTGTGGACAGAGTTGGGAGTTAGTTTCCTATAATCATGGGGCTTCCCTGGTGGCTCAGATGGTAAAGAATCTGCCTGCAATGCAGGAGACTCAGGTTCGATCCCTGGGAAGGGAAGATCCCCTGGAGAAGAGAATGCATACCCACTTGACTATTCTTGCCTGGAGAATCCTATGGACTGAGGAGCCTAGCAGGCTATGTCCACAGGGTTACAAAGAGTCAGACACCACTGAGTAGCTAACACTTTCACTTTTTATATTCAAGACCTATCTTTATCTTCCTCCTCATTATCTCAATAAGCAGATACTTAGTACTATATTGACTGGGGAACTTACAAACATGCTCCTTAGGGCTAAGATAGTATTATTAATAATACAAATATTTAGAAGATATATAGAAACACCATAAAACCTTGAATACTTTAAGTATTTATACCATGCACATACCAAAGGGCAGTGCATTTTAGGTAATAACCACACAGTAGTGTTCAAAAGATAGTAGATAGGAAGGCATTTGCTATGCTGTGCTCAGCCAAGTCCAACTCTGTGATCCTTTGGACTCTAGCCTTTGGGCTTCTCTGTCCATGGAATTCTCCAGGCAAGAATACTGGAGTGGGTTGCCATTTCCTCCTCTGGGGGATCTTCCTGACCCAGGGATTGAATCTGCATCTCCTGCAGCTCTTGCATTGTAGGCTAATAGATTCTTTACTGCTGAGCCATCAGGAAGCATTAGCACTCCTTAAATTACTCTGGGCAGAGTTTAAAACGTTATTTGAATGACAGTCTAGTGAAGGAAGTTATGAGAAAACATGTCGGGCATCAGATTCGTGGGAGAAGGCTCACGGGTATAAAAAAGGTGGCAGTCTATTAGGGGGTGCTGACATTCAGTAGGAGGACTTTAGACTTCATCCACAATGAAACAGGAAGAGTCTTCAGGAACAGAATTGCATGATCAAAAGGAAGACAATTTCTTCCTACATTTTAAAGAGCTCACCTGACAAGGGGACATTAAATTTCCTAGGAAGGTGATAAAGAATTTGTATTCTATTAACAAAAAGAGATTTGGAGTTCACTGCACTTTAATACAAATATATCACATTTGAACAACATAATTTTCTCATGGCCTTGAAGAGTAACACAAATAAAGACTCAAGAGTGGACCAAACCTGAGTAGGGGTCTGGGGAAGAGGCTGCTACTTCAAACTCATGGTCCCTAGAATCATCACCTGCATAGAGAACTCCCACCCAGTGCTTCTCCAGTTCAGGGCAGTGACATCACTCACAGCCTCTCTGCCGGGGTTCAGCCTCAGCATGATCCAGGGGGTACCCTCAGGATGAATGGCGTCGGTGAGAGAGAGAAGACACGTGAAACCAGCCTTGACAGGGCCAAGTCTGCAAGGGAGAGAGAGAGAAAGAGAAAGAGAGAGAGAGAGTGACCAGACGGGGGGTGCAACAGAGTCTGGCAATCCTTTATTTTTTACCATAGCTTTTATACCCTAAGTTAGTACATTTCTAAGGGGAAGATAGTTTAACATTAAGTCAGCTTGTCCTTCACGAAACCAGGGTGTTTTCTGCATACTTCTTTGTTTATGAGGGTCTTGTACATTATCTTCTGGCCTTGGGGCCTATTAACATTTTATGCAAGTCAGGTGAATGTAAACCTGTTTTCTGTTTCTATGGTGACCTTAACTGAAAGGTAGCAGTCTCATAGGGCAACAGTACAGAGTAGAAGCATAACCTTGTTAACATAAAAATTAATCCTTCTGCAGAAGTTGTCAGTTGAGTTTATCTAAGAAGTTTATCCCACATTGACTCTGCGACTTTGGTGAGGCAGCTTTTTACCTAGCACTCCTGGCTGACAATTAACAACCATCTCATTGTTACCACACTAGGGCTAAGCTCTTATTTTTCTAAATCTTTAACTATATTAACAATGGTTTCCATAACACAACCTTAGCACATTAAGAGCAAAAACACAGCAAGCAAATGTTAACCCAATAACCACCTTTAGAATAATTTTTCTTATGTTTTCTAATAGGACTCCTTCACCCCGCAAAAAGGCTCTATGTCTATTAGGGCCTTTATATGATCAGGTTCTTTATGCTGTTTTATGATTAGGGTATTATGAGCAGTCATGCATATTAGTACCAACGGCATAAATGCATTTGGCTAACAAACTACCAGCAAAGGAGTTTAAATTAAAACACTCCTTTCACCCTGGATAATCTGGTAAAATACCACCACCTGGGAAACTTATTGATTAAAGTTCTAAATTGATTCTTATTTGGGAAGAGATCGGGGAAGGTCTTCTGCCTGTGTCACAGAAATTAGGGAGTAGTCTATTGAGGCAGGCATCAGAAAGACAGATATCATCTTTAAGGTGAGCGCCAGGGGCAGCTTTTCGAAATCCCTGAAAACCTGATCTGCCTTGCCTGTCAGGCTTTCTCCTCATGACCTTGTCATGGGTGGGATCTCGTGAGCTGGCCTTTTCGAAACCCCTGAAAACCTGATCCACCTTGCCTGTCAGGTTTTCTCCCTCATGACCTTGTCATGGGTGGGATCTTGTGTGCCAGCTCCCGGCACCTCTCGGTGAAGATCTCCAAGGAGAAGATGTACTGGATCCCATCAAAATCATTCCTAAGGAAAGAAATATAGTAAGTGGAAAGCTGAATAACAAAGGCATAAAATTTAAAAAGTGAGAGCTCACAGCTGTTCATGACATTATAGTTGCTGGTTCAGACAAGAATTGAAACTAAGAACAATAGCGAAGATGTAAATGCTTACTATGTGTGAGGCACTATGCAAATACAGTGTTCCAAATCTCTTAATCATCATCCCAACGATCTCATAGGTTATTACAACCACATTTACAGATGAGGAAACTGAGATTCACAGACACACAGCTAGAAAGTGATAGAGCTAGCATTCGAACCTAAGGTGTCTCTTAGTTTGCGCTCTTAAATAGCCTCCAAGTTTCCAGTAAACTATCACTCGAGAGAATTGGCTTATGACCCTTCCAGCTTTCCCTTTTTCTTTTGCTCTTGTTAACCACCTCCCATACATACATACCTCTCCAAATGGATTTCCACTGGTTCTACTACAGTCATCTAGAACTTTCATATTCTGGAAGACAATTTAATTTACTAAAAGGAACTGGCTCTCCTTGGTGAAATGGCTGGTTCTCCCATGGCTGTGGCAGGAAACATACAAAACGAGTAAACTATAGCGCCAGAAAGGCAGGAAGTGCTCACAAAAAAAAAAATGGGGACATGCCTAAGGGACATAGGGACCAATGTGAAAGAGTTTCTAATGATCAAAGCTGGAACAAGTTGAGAAATGAAATAAATAATTCTTCCTTATAGAAGAATGCAAAATAATTTATGTAGATTCTCACCCTCCAGGAAGTGAAGTTTAATCTTCCCCAACCTTTCTTGAAGTGAGTTGGATTTAGTGACTAACTTCCAAAGAATAAAGTATAGAAAGGGAGGGAAATAACTTTACAGAGGATAAACCTGGCAAAGGTTGGTCAACTGATAAAGGCTTTGATATGGTATGAGGAAAATGACATTTTACCTTTGTGGTCTTCCTCCCAAATACCCATAACTCCAGTCTAATCATGAGGAAAACATCAGACAAACCCCAATTGAGGTACAGTCTACAAAATACCTGAGTAGTACTCTTAAATACTGTCAAGGTCATCAAAACAAAGAAATTCTGAGAAACTGTCACAGTCAACAGGAACCAAAGGAGATATGGGAACAATGTAATGTGGTGTCCTGGATTGAATCCTAGAACAGAAAAAGGCAATAAGTAAAAACTGAAGAAAACACTAAAGTATGGATTTTAGCTCATCAATAGAGGTTCATTGACTATAGCAAGTGTACCATACTAATGCAACATGTTGATAAAACGGGTAACTGTGTGCATTGTAGGGAGTGGGTGGATATGGAAACTCTCTGTACTATTTTTGTAACTCTTTGATAAATATGAAATTATCCTAAAATATAAAGTTTATTTTTAAAAAACTCAAAACTGTAGAAAAGAAATAGAATCAAAGCCCACTTTTGTTCTCATTAATTGTGAATTTTGTATAAGCCACTGTCTAAACATTGGTATCCCTGTTTACAAAACAGAATATTTTTTTTAGTGACATCTACAAGTTGGCAAACTAGGAAGCTCCAGGCTCTCCTTCTCCCACCCTCATTAACATTTTTTTAAAAACCAACTAGAAATTGGATAAAATAACTTTGTTGGAAGTCTGGAAAACAGCCTATAGCAACCAAGCAAAAGATTAATCAAGATAAAGCCACATAGGGAATGCTAAGAAATTCCATAGTATTTTCACTTACTTGTACACCACCTCCCCTTCCCCTGTAGTGCACTGAAGCACAGTCTGGGGGACGCAGTGACCCAGTGTCAATTCCTTCCTTCTAACTGGAAAAAGGAAGGCAGACCTTTTTGGCAATGTTCTAATCTGTCTAGGGGCTGCTTGAGGTACTAGTCTTAAGAGTTTAGAAAGAGAAAAGCAGTATAGCTCAGATATTAGACTAGGAAAAGCCACAGGAAATCCCTCAAGAAAGCTGAAGAGGTACTACAGTCTGGGGTAAGAGACTAGAGGTAGAAGAACACAACAGAACATCAATGGTCCCCAGAAGAAGCAGTAATGAGAGTCTTTGGGAATTAAAACACTTAAAAACAGATGTGTATTTAAGGGAACTGGAAAAAGCACACACAAATAAAAACAAAAGAAAAAGAACACAAAGTTGCCAAAGCAAGATGTATACCTAGAAAAGGTCCAAGAAGACTTTAAGCCTTCACATGAGGCTGATTCCAAGGCTTAGTGCATTCATACATGCTCAGTAGCTAAGTCGTGCCCAACTCTTTGCAACCTTATGGACCACCAGACTCCTCTGCCCATGGGATTTTCTAGGCAAAAATACTGGAGTGGGTTGCCATCTCCTTCTCTACGGAATCTTCTTGAATCAGGGATCAAACCCATGACTCCTGCATTTCCTGCATTGATGGGCAGGTTCTTTATTGCTGAACCACCTGGGAAGCCCTCCAAGGCTCAGAGCCTTGTTAGTTAGCAAATGTCTTCCCCAGCACAAAGCCTATCTGCAAGGCTGCTTAAAAAAAAAAAACTAATTTTCCATTTAAAAAATCACAAAGCATACAAAGAAATAGGAAAAAATGCCACATTCAAAGGAAAAAAGTAAAGTGGCAGAAACTGTCCCTGAAAAAACACAGGCACAGAAGTACCAAAGACTAAAACAATTATCCTAAATATGCCCAAAGAATTAAGGGAAATACAAAGAACCAAAGGAATCAGGAAAGGGATATATTTTTAAATGAGAATATCAACAAAGAGATTAAAATTATAAAAAGGAACAAAAAAGAAATTCTAGAGTTGAAAATACAGGAGTTCAACAAAAATATCCACTAAAGGGGCTCAACAGTAGACTGAAACATGAAGAAAGAATCAGTGACACTGAAGATATCATGTGAAATTATTAAGTCTGAGGGGCAAAAATGAATGAAGAAAAGTCAACAGAGATTAAAAGACTTATGGGACATCATCAAGTAACATATGCATTATGACAGTCCCAGAGACTGAAAGAAAAAAGGAGTAGAGAGGTTATTTGAAGAAATAATGGCTGAAACCTTCCAAAATTTGAGGAAAAATATGGATTCACAAGTCCAAGAATCTCAGTGAACTCTGAGTAAGATTAACTGAAGAGGCTTACATCAGGATACATTATAATCAAACTGCCAACAGCTAAAGTGAGAATCCTGAAAGGAGCAAGAAAAAGTGATTCATGTGCAAGTGATTCTCAATAAGATGATCAGCAAATTTCTAAGTGAAAACCTCAGAGTCCAGAAGTGGCATAACATATTTATAGGGCTGAAAGAATAAATGTTAACTGAGACTTCTATATTATAGAAGGACTATATTATAGAAGGACTAAACTGTCCTTCAGAAATGAGGGAGGAATTAAAACATTCTCAGATAAACAATGTTCATTATCAAAAAGGAAGTTTTAGCCACAGAAATTAGGCAAGAAAATTAAATAAAAGGCATCCAAATTGGAAAGGAAGAAGTAAAATTATCTGTATGCAGATCACATGATCTTGTATGTAAAACATTCTAAATATTCCTCCCCAAAAAAAAGCTCATTAGAATACACAAATTCAGTAAATTTGCAGAGTACAAAATAACATACAAAAACCAGTTGCATTTCTATACACCAATAATGAACAATCTGTAAAAGGAATTAAGAAAATAGTTCCATTTATAATAGTATCAAAAAGACTAAGTATAGGCAACAAAACAAAAAATAAACAAGTGGGACTACATCTAACCAAAAAGCTTCTGTATAGCAAAGGAAAGCATCAACAAAAGAAAAAGGCAACCTACCACATGGGAAAAATGTCTGATAATATTTTAATATTTAATTTAATATTTGCAGATAATATGTCTGATAAGGGGTTAGTATCCAAAATATATAAAGAGCTCATAATACTCAAAGGGGAAAAAGCAAACAATCTGATTTAAAAACGGGCAGAGGATCTGAATAGACTTTTTTCTGAAGGCATACACATGGTCAACAGATACACGAAAAGGTGCTCAACACCACTAATCTTCCGGGAAATGCAAATTAAAACCACAATGAAATATCACCTCACATCTGTCAGAACGGCTATTTCCAAAAAGGCAAGAGATAACATGTATTGGTGAGGGAGTGAAGAAAAGGGAATTGTTGTGCACAGTTGGTGGAAATGTAAATTGGTATGGCCACTATGGAAAACAGTATACAGGGTCTTCAAAAAATTAAAAATAGAACTACCACATGATCTAGCAATTCCAATTCTGGGTATTTATCTGAAGGAAACAGAAACACCAAGTTGAAAATAATTATGTGACCCAATGTGGACTGCAGCATTATTTACAATAGCCAAGATATGGAAACAACCTAAGTGCCCATGTATGGATGACTAGAAAGAAAATGTAATATAATACACATATACAATGGAATATTTCTGTTGTTTAGTCACTAAGTTGTACCCAACTCTTTGTTACCCAATGGACTATAGCCTGCCAGGCTCCTCTGCCCATGGGATTTTCCAGGCAAGAATACTGGAGTGGGTTGCAATTTCCTTCTCCAGGGGATCTTCCAAACCCAGGGATCAAATCCACATCTCCTGCATTGACAGGTGAATTCTTTTACCTTTGAGCCACCATTCAGTCACAAAAAGAAGGAAATATTACCATTTGTGACTACATAGATTGACGTTGAGGGCACTATGTTAAGTGAATTAAGTCAGAGAAATACCATGTGAGGTCTCTTATATGTGAAGTCTTATTAAAAAAAAAAATCCTCACAGTTAGAATAGACTGGTCATTACCAGAGGCCAGGATTGGGGAGTGGGTGAAAAGGATGAAGGTGGTCAAAAGATACAAACTTTCAGGTATAAAATAAATAAGACCTGGGATGTAATGTACAGCATGGTGAATATAGTTAGCAATACTTCACTGTGTACTTGAAAGTTGCTAAGAGAGTAGATCTTAAAAGTTCCAGAAGACAAAATGAAAGGCCATGAGAAAATACTTGAGGGGATAATCATTGAAAATTTCCCTAAAAGGGGGAAGGAAATAGCCACTCAAGTCCAAGAAACCCAGAGTCCTAAACAGATTAAACCCAAGGCAAAACACCCCAAGACACATATTAATCAAATTAACAAAGATCAAACACAAAGAACAAATATTAAAAGCAGCAATGGAAAAACAACAAAAAACACACAAGGGGATTCCCATAAGGATAACAGCTGATCTTTCAGTAGAAACTCTTCAGGCCAAAAGGGAATGGCAGGACATACTTAAAATGATGAAAGAGGAAAACCTACAACCCATATTAGTGTACCCAGAAGGATTTCATTCAAATATGAAGGAGAAATCAAAAGCTTTACAGACAAGCAAAAGCTGAGAGAATTCAGCACCACTAAACCAGCTCTTCAACAAATGCTAAAGGATCTTCTCTAGACAGGAAACACAGAAAAGGTGTATAAACTCGAAACTAAAACAACAAAGTAAATGGCAACGGGATCATACCTATCAATAACTACCTTAAATGTAAATGGGTTGAATGCCCCAACCAAAAGACAAAGACTGGCTGAATGGATACAAAAACAAGACCCCTAAATATGCTGTCTACAAGAGACCCACCTCAAAACAAGGCACACATACAGACTGAAAGTGAAGGGCTGGAAAAAAATATTTCATGCAAACGGGGACCAAAAGAAAGCAGGAGTCACAATACTCATATCAGATAAAATAGACTTTGAAATAAAGGCTGTGAAAAGAGACAAAGAAGGACACTACATAATGATCAAAGGATCAATCCCAGAAGAAGATATAACAATTATAAATATATATATATATGCACCCAACATAGGAGTACCACAATATGTAAAGCAAATGCTAACAAGTATGAAAGGGGAAATTAACAGTAACACAATAATAGTGGGAGACTTTAATACCTCACTCACAACTATGGATAGATCAACTAAACAGAAAATTATCAAGGAAATACAAACTTTAAATGACACAATGGACCAGTTAGATCTAATTGATATCTATAGGACATTTCACCCCAAAACAAGGAATTTCACCTTTTTCTCAAGTGCACATGGAACATTCTGGAGAATGTTCACATTCTCCCAGGATAGATCACATCCTGGGCCATAAATCTAGCCTTGGTAAATTCAAAAAAATTTAAATCATTCCAGTCATCTTTTCTGACCACAATGCAGTAAGATTAGATGTCAGTTACAGGAAAAAAAAACTATTAAAAATTCCAACATATGGAGGCTAAACAATGCGCTTCTGAATACCAACAAATCACAGAAGAAATCAAAAAAGAAATCAAAATATGCATAGAAATGAATGAAAATGAAAACACAACAACCCAAAACCTATGGGACTCAGTAAGAGCAGTGCTAAGGGGAAGGTTCATAGCAAAACAAGCTTACCTCAAGAAACAAGAAAAAAATCAAATAACCTAACTCTACACCTAAAGCAACTAGAAAAGGAAGAAATGAAGAACCCCAGGGTTAGTAGAAGGAAAGAAATCACAAAAATTAGGGCAGAAATAAATGCAAAAGAAACAAAAGAGTCCATAGCAAAAATCAACAAAGCTAAAAGCTGGTTCTTTGAGAATATAAATGGACAAACCATTAGCCAGACTCATCAAGACTCAAAGGGAGAAGAATCAAATCAACAAAATTAGAAATGAAAATGGAGAAATCACAACAGGCAACACAGAAATACAAAGGATCATAAGAGACTACTATCAGCAACTGTATGCCAATAAAATGGACAACTTGGAAGAAATGGACAAATTCTTAGAAAAGTATAACTTTCCAAAACTGAACCAGGAAGAAATAGAAAATCTTAACAGACCCATCACAAGCATGGAAATTAAAACTGTAACCAGAAATCTTCCAGCAAACAAAAGCCCAGGACCAGATGGCTTCACAGCTGAATTCTACCAAAAATTTAGAGAAGAGCTAACACCTACCTTATTCCAACTCTTCCAGAAAATTGCAGACGAAGGTAAACTTCCAAATTCATTCTATGAGGCCACCATCACCCTAATACCAAAACCAGACAAAGATGCCACAAAAAAAGAAAACTACAGGCCAATATCACTGATGAACATAGGTGCAAAAATCCTTAACAAAATTCTAGCAAACAGAATCCAACAACATATTAAATAGACCATACATCATGACCAAGTGGGCTTTATCCCAGGAATGCAAGGATTCTTTAATATCCGCAAATCAATCAATGTAATACACCACATTAACAAATTGAAAGATAAAAATCATATGATTATCTCAATAGATGCAGAGAAAGCCTTTGACAAAATTCAACATCCATATATGATAAAACCCTCGAGAAAGCTGGAATAGAAGGAACATACCTCAACATAATAAAAGCTATGTATGTTAAACTCACAGCAAACATTATCCTCAATGGTGAAAAATTGAAAGCATTTCCCCCAGAGTCAGGAACAAGACAAGGGCACCCACTCTCACCACTACTATTCAACATAGTTTTGGAAGTGTTGGCCACAGCAATCAGAGCAGAAAAAGAAATAAAAGGAATCCAGATAGGAAAAGAAGAAGTGAAACTCTCACTGTTTGCAGATGACATGATCCTTTTCATAGAAAACCCTAAAGACTCTACCAGAAAATTACTAGAGCTAATCAATGAATATAGTAAAGTTGCAGGATAAATCCACGCACCTATGAACACCTTACCTTTGACAAAGGAGACAAGAATATACAATGGAGAAAAGACAATCTCTTTAACAAGTGGTGCTGGGAAAACTGGTCAACCACTTGTAAAAGAATAAAACTAGAACACTTTCTAACACCATACACAAAAATAAACTCAAAATGGATTAAAGATCCATTAAAGACCAGAAACCATAAAACTCCTAGAGGAGAACATAGGCAAAACACTCTCTGACAGAAACCACAGCAGGATCCTCTATGATCCAACTCCCAGAGTAATGGAAATAAAAGCAAAAATTAAACAAAAGGGACCTAATTAAACTTAAAAGCTTTTGCACAATGAAGGAAACTATAAGCAAGTTAAAAAGGCAGCCTTCAGAATAGGGGAAAATAATAGCAAACGAAGCAACAGACAAAGGATTAATCTCACAAGCAGCTCTTGCAGCTCAATTCCAGAAAAATAAATGACCCAATCAAAAAATGGGCCAAAGAACTGAACAGACATTTCTCCAAAGATGACATACAAACACATGGAAAGATGCTCAACATCACTCATTACCAGAGAACTGCAAATCAAAACCACAATGACGTACCATCTCATGCCAGTCAGAATGGCTGCTATCCAAAAGTCTGCAAACAATAAACGCTGCAGAGGGTGTGGAGAAAAGGGAACCCTCTTACACTGTTGGTGGGAATGCAAACTAGTACAGCCACTATGGAGAACAGTGTGGAGATTCCTTAAAAAACTAGAAAGAGAACTTCCATATGACCCAGCAATCCCATTCCTAGGCATACACACCGAGGAAACCAGAATTGAAAGAGACACATGTACCCCAATGTTCATCACAGCACTGTTTACAACAGCTAGGACATGGAAGCAACCTAGATGTCCATCAGCAGATGAATAGATAAGAAAGCTGTGGTATATATACACAATGGAATATTACTCAGCCATTAAAAATAAAACATTTGAATCAGTTCCAATGAGGTGGATGAAACTGGAGCCTATTATACAGAGTAAAGTAGGTCAGAAAGAAAAACACCAATACAGTATACTATCGCATGTATATGGAATTTAGAAAGATGGTAATGATGACCCTATATGCAAGATAGCAAAAGAGACACAGATGTATAGAACAGACTTTTGGACTCTGTGGGAGAAGGCTAGGGTGGGATGATTTGGGAGAATGGCATTGAAGCATGTATATTATCATATGTGAAATGAATCACCAGTCCAGGTTCGATGCATGAGACATGGTGCTCAGTACTGGTGCATTCGGATGACCCTGAGGGATGGGATGGGGAGGGAGGTGGGAGGGGGGTTCAGGATGGGGAACAGATGTACACCCATGGCTGATTCATGTCAATGTATGGCAAAAACCTCTACGATATTGTAAAGTAATTAGCTTCCAATTAAAATAAATAAATTTTGAAAAACAGTTCTCATCACAAGTGTAATTATGTGGGGTGATGTATGTTAATTAGACTTATTGTGGTGATCATTTTGCAATATATACAAATAGGGAATCATTGTGATGTACATGCAAAATTAATACAATGCTATATGTCAAATATATATATACATGCATATGTATCAAAAAATAAAATACTCAGGAATAAACTTGGAGAAGGCAACAGCACCCCACTCCAGTACTCTTACCTGGAAAATCCCATGGATGGAGGAACCTGGTGGGCTGCAGTCCATGGAGTCGCTAAGAGTCGGACACAACTGAGTGACTTCACTTTCACTTTTAATGAATTGGAGAAGGAAATGGCAACCCACTCCAGTGTTCTTGCCTGGAGAATCCCAGGGACCGGAGAGCCTGGTGGGCTGCCATCTATGGGGTCGCACAGAGTCAGACACAACTGAAGCAACTTAGCAGCAGCAGAAGGAATAAACTTACCGAAAAGGTGAAAGACTTTTATGCTGAAAATTATAAAATGTTACTGAAAGAAATTAAGGAATACACAAATAAATAGAAAGCCATCCATGTTTATGAATTGGAAAATTCAATATTGTTATGATGCCACCAAAAGCAATCCCTATTAAAATCCCAATGACATTTTGGCAGAAATTTTTTAAAATATCCATCCTAAAACTTCTATGGTATCTCGAGGGATTTTGAATAGTTACAAAAATCTTGAAAAAAAAAGTTGGTGAAAAAAAAAAAAAAAAAAAGTTGGTGGCCTCATACTTCCTGATTTTGAAACTTACTACAACGTTACAATAAACAAAACAGTGTGGTACTAGCAAAAACAGACATATAGATCAATGGAATAGAATTGGGAGTCCAGAAATAAACCTTCACATACATGGTCAATAGTCACATGATTTTCAACAAGGGTGTCAGGACCATTCAGTGGGGTAAGGGAAGTCTTGAACAAATGGCACTGGGAATACTGGATACCACATGCTAAAGGATGAAGTTGGATCCTTACCTTAAACCAGATACAAAAATTAATTTGAACTGGACCAAAGACTTGAATGTAAGAGATAAATCTATAAAATTCTTAGAAAAAGCATAGAAGAAAGGGTTCATGACACTTAATTTGGCAAAGTTTTCTTGGAAATGATACCAAATGTACAGGCAACAAATTAAAAAAAAAAGATAAGTTGACCTGCATCAAAATGTAAAACTTATGTGCATCAAAGGACACTATCAAACACAGTAAAAAGGCACCCCACAGCATGGGGAAAATATTTGCAAGCCATATACCTGATAAAGGATTAGGGTCCAAAATATATTTTTTAAAACCCCTACAACTCAACAACAACAAAAAACCAAACAACCAGATAAAAAAATGGGGAAAGGAATTAAACAGATATTTCTCCAAAGATATACAAACAGCCAAAAAGCTCGTTAATTCTTAGGTGTGAGATAACAGAAAACATATGTATTTGGTTACATCCTTGGTTTCTAGCACAGAGCTCCTAAACCCTTTCCTAAGAGCACTAGGAGCACCTCTTATGCTAATATTTGGTCTTTCACCCCAGTGGTGAGAGCACTAGGAGTATCTTTTGTTCTAATGAGGCAACTCCGGGTGAGCTCCTAGATGGGGCTGGTTATCAGAATGACCAAGCTAGCATCAGAAGCTTGGACTTTTTGGCTCCACTCCCTCCCTATCCTCCAGAGAGGGGAGAGAGACTAATAGGGCAATAATTGATCATACCTATGTGATGAAGCCTCCATAAAAATCCCCAAAGTAGGGGTTCAAAGAGCTTCCCAGTGGGTGAACACATCCAAGTACCAGGAGGGTGATGCACCCCAGCTCTTCAGAGACAGAAGCTCTTGCACTCAGGACCCTCACAGAACTCATCTTATGTATCTCTTCATATGGATGTTCAACTGTATCCTTTGTCATATCCTTTAATAAACCAGTAAATGTAAGTAACTGTTCTCTGGAGTTCTATGAGCCACTCTAGTTAATAAGTTGAACCCAAGGAGGGAGTCATTGGAACCTCTCATTTATATAGCCAGTTAGTCAGAAGCACAGGTGATAACCTGAACTTACAATTGGCATCTTAAGTGGACGTGGAAGGCAGTCTTGTGGGACTGAGCCTTCAACCTATGAATTTGAGGCTATCTCCAGGTAAATAGTGTCAGAATTGAGTTAAATTGTAGGACACCCACCTGGTATCGCAGAGAATTGCTTCATGTGGGGAAAAACATGGAAGTAATAAAAGTGTTCTATGTTAAAGTAAAAGAGACACACAGGAGAGGAGAATGGTAGGTTTTTCCAATATAATAGGGAAATGCAAATCAAAACCACAATGGAATATCACTTCATACTCATTAGGGTTGACTGTATTTAAAAAAAAATAGGAGGTCTGCGACCAGGGTTGTGGAATGGGAAGTCTTAAGTGTGATTCCAAACCTCCTTAGAATCTGATCCCTCACTTGGGCAGTTCCGATCTGCCCAGTCCCATCTGGTCCCAGGTCCTAAGTTGCTCCTGGGTGGTGTACCCTAGGTGCCAAGGTTAAATTCCCGCCGCCGCCTGGCATCCACAGAAGGCATGACGGAGACTGCTGGTGGGAGCTGAGAGGGAAAACAGTGTGAACACAGGCTGAGACTTGAGGGTGGGGAAGTGCGTTGAGTAGGCAGCACGTTTGCAGTTAACTCTAGAGGATTAATTGGGCTACCCTGGTGGCTCAGATGGTAAAGAATCTGCAGGCAATGAGAGAGACCTGGGTTCGATCCCTGAGTTGGGAAGATCCCGTGAAGAAGGAAACAGCAACCCACTCCACTCCAATATTCTTGCCTGGTGAATCCCATGGACAGAGGAGCCTGGAAGGTTACAGTCAATGGAGATAGCAAAGAGGCAGACACAACTGAGCAACTAACACACACATACAATGCTGGGGAGGTGGCTGTCCAGTTTTCCCAGCATCTTTTGTTGAAGAGGCTGTCTTTCCAACATTGTGTAATCTTACCTCCTTTATCATAGATTAATTGACCATAGGTGCTTGCGCTTATTTCTGGGTTTTCTATACTGTTCCATTGATGTATGTTTCTATTTTTGTGCCAGTACTATACTGTTTTGATGACCGTAGCTTTGTAATATAGTCTGAAGTCAGAGAGCCTGATTCCTCTAGCTCTGTTTTTCTTTTTAAAGATTGCTTTGGTTATTTGGAGTCTTGGGTCTCCATACATTTTAAATATTGATATTTTTAATTCCAATTCTGAAAAAATGCCATTGGTAATTTGATAGGTGTTGCACTGAATCTGTAGATTGTCTATCTTTCTGAAACTATTCCAAAAAGTTACAGAGGAAGGAAGCTTCTAAACTCATTTTATGAGGCCACCGTCACTCTAATACCAAAACCAGACAAAGATATCACACACACAAAAAAGAAAATTACAGGCTAATATCACTGATGAATATAGATGCAAATAGTCCTCAGCAAAATACTAGCAATCCATATCCAGCAATACATTAAAAAAAATCACACAAAATGTCAGCTTTTTGAGTCATAAGACAATGAAATGCCAAGAATAAATCTGTCATTAGTAAACCTCTCTGATGATCAAGAGGGATTCATCCCAGGGATGCAAGGACTTCAACATCTGCAAATCAATGTGATACACCACATCAACATATTGAAGAATATAAACCATATGATAATCTAAATAGATGCAGAAAAACCTTTTGACAAAGTTCAAAATTCAGCACCTATTTATGATTAAAAAAAAAAAAAAGAAACTCTCCAGAAAGTGGGCATAGAGGGTACATATCTCAGCATAATAAAGGCCATATATGACAAACCTACAGCTGGCATCATACGGTGAAAAGGTGAAAGCATTCCCTCTCAGATCAAGGATAAGACAAGGATGTCCATTCTCACCACTTTATTCAACATAGTTTTGAAAGTCCTAGCTACAGCAATCAGAGAAAAAGAAATAAAGGGAATCCAAATTGGAAAAGAAGAAATTAAACTGTCACTGTTTGCAGATGACATGATACTACACATAGAAGATCCTAAAGATACTACCAGAAAAATACTAGGACTCAGCAATGAATTTGGCAAAGTTACAGGTTAGAAAATTAATACATGGAAATCTGTTGCATTTCTATACACTTAACAATAAAAGATCAGAAAGAGAAATTCAAGAAGCAACTCCATTTACCATCACATAAAAAAAGAACCTAGGAATGAGCCTACGTAAGGAGACAAAAGACCTGTACTCTGAACACTACAAGCTGCTGAAGAAAGAAATCAAGACATAAACAGATGGAACAGTGTACCATGTTTGTGGATTGAAAGAATCAATATTTAAAAAATGACTATACTATCCCAAAACAAGTAGTTTTTTGAAACTTAGTATTTTATTTTATTTTATTTTTTTTATTAGTTGGAGGCTAATTACTTCACAACATTTCAGTGGGTTTTGTCATAGATTGATATGAATCAGCCATAGAGTTACACGCATTCCCCATCCTGATCCCCCCTCCCACCTCCCTTCTCCACCCGATTCCTCTGGGTCTTCCCAGTGCACCAGGCCCGAGCACTTGTCTCATGCATCCCACCTGGGCTGGTGATCTGTGAAACGTAGTATTTTAATAGGAAAAGTAGGATGTAATCCATTCCAACCTTAGACCCCAAATAATTTCACAAATAGAAAAATATATCAATTGAGCAATGAGAATGGTTATGTAAGCAATAAAATATAATTTGAAAATAAAGTTTGTATGCACAATGTAATAAAAAATTGATCTTTCAAAAAAAAAATAACAATGTTGCTGAGGATGAAACAGTAACCCTTGTCTACTGCTGGCAGGAATGTAAAATGATGCAGCCACTGTGGGAAATAGTAGGATGGTTCCTCAAAGAGTTAAACATAGGGGCTTCCCTGGTGGCTCAGTGGTAAAGAATTTGCCCTCCAATGCAGGAGATATGGGTTCGATCCCTGACACAGGAAGATCCCACATGCATTGGAGCAGCTAAGCCTGTGTGCCAAAACTGTTGAGCCTCTGCCCTAGAGCCTGTGAGTGTTTTTCAGTCATATCCAACTCTTTGCGATCCCATCGACTGTAGCCCTCCAAGCTCCTCTGTCCATGGAATTTTCCAGGCAAGGATACTGGAGTGGTTTGCCATTCCCTTCTCCAGGGGATCTTCCTGACCCAGGGATCAAACCAGTCTCCTGCATTGCAGGCAGATTCTTTACTGTCCAGTCCACATGGACTGTAGCCCACCAAGCTCTTCTATCCATGGGATTCTCCAGGCAAGGATACTGGAGTGGGCTGCCATGCCCTTCTCCAGGGGATCTTCCTGATCCAGGGATCAAACCCATGACTCTTATGCCTGTGCATTGGCAGGCAGGTTCTTTACCACTAGTGCCACATGGAAGGCCCCACCCTAGAGCCCATACTCCACAAGAGAAGCCACTGCAATGAGAAGCCTACACACCACAACTAGAGAGTAGCCCCTGCTCCCCACAACTAGAGAAAAGGCCACACTGCAACAAAGACCCAGCACAGCCAAAAATAAATAAATAAAATTATTTTTAAAAATTAAACATAGAACTACCACACAATCCAGCAATTCAACTTCTGCGTATATATCCAAAGAACTGAAAGCAGGGACTCAGACAGATATTTGCACACCCATGTTGACAGCAGCATTATTCACAATAGTCAAAAGGTTAGAAGCAACTCGGGTGTTCAACAACGCAAGAAGGAATAAACAAAATGTGGTATATACACACAATGGACTATTATTTAGCCTTAAAAAGGAAGGAAATTCTGATACATGCTACAACATAAATGAACCTTGAAGACATTATGCTAAGTTAAATAAACCATAACCAAAAAAATAAACAACAATGTTATGATTTCACTTATGTGAGGTATGTATTCAAATTCATAGAGACAGAATGGTGGTTAACAGAGGCTGGGGAGAGGGGGAATTAGTGTTTGCTGAGTACAGAGTTTCAGTTTGTGAAAATATGAAAGTTCTGGAGATGGCAGTGATGATGGTTGCACAAAGTGACTATTCATAATGCCACTGAATTAAATACACCTTAAAATGGTTAAAATTATAAATTTTGTTATGCATGTTTTATCACAATAAGAAAAAAGACAGGACACTAAAACTTTCTCCCAGGTTTTGTGAGAATCAAGTGAGATCTATGTAAAGAAGCTCTGTAATCTATTGGATTGGCCCAAAAGTTTGTTTCGGTTTTTCTATAACAGCTTGCGGAAAAACTCAAACTTTCGGGCCAACCCAACATACGGCCCTTCACAAATAGTAACTTTTTAATCATCACCCTGTTTATCCCAACCTGATACCATTATCCACATGCTCAATCAAGCCCTGCTCACCTAGCAGCATACTGTTGGAGTTTAAGTGCTATCCAGTGATATCCACCTTCATTTCGCTAGGCCCTGGATTCCACGTGCCAAGGCAAGTCTCCCAGATCCTGGTTCTGAAACAGAACAAGACCCCAAATTGACAAAAGTTTTAGACAAGCCTGGTGGTTTCTATAGAAGAAAACTCAAAAGACTTCCTCCTTTTAATCAGTCTTCCCCAATGCTTAGTTTGGAAGCAGTCCTCAATCAGCAACAAGAGGTCAGCATGCCACCACCAAGAACAAATGAAATCTTCCAATTCAGCTGACCACCCAACTCCCTGGGCTGCTACCAAGCAAAAAATCTCATAAGGTAGCCTTTGGACAGGTGAAGAATCCCAAACCTCCTTTGAAGGAACAGGATTCTGGGAAAGGAATACAGAAAATATATTCATTGAGCATGAATTGAGAAAAGTAGTTAGATAAGAAATAAAAAATGAAAATGTTAAAACCGAAAGACTGAATAGCCAGCTTTGAAGGATCAGACAATTATCTATAGAGTAGCCTCAGAGCTGAACCCTCAAACATTCTCATAAAGTATAAACACTGGTGCAGAACCAGTGTGATAATGCAGTAGCACAAAACCTAGGAATGATGTTTCTTTCTGGAAAGCAAGTCAATTGGTACCCATGGCCAGATACTGACCAGGATCTGTGTTAACATTCAGGTGCTCTCTGAGGGTCCCGAGTTACCTTATGTCTGCAGCCTCCTAGAGGATTTTTCTTAACTTAGGTAATGCTACAAGGGCTATTTTGAATCTTTTCCATGAAAAGACGTCTATCCAGAAGTTGCTGCCTTTCACAGGGGGATGTTATTCCATGACTCTCTGAGGTGTTATACTTATAACAGCATCAGACAACACCTTCTGTCTTCATTTTGCTACAAACTGGAGGCAAAACAAATGTGCCTCTCTGGGAGTGAAGCAATGAAGGGAAAAGACGATCATGGACAATAGCAATGAGACGCAGGGTCATAGGTATCTAGCCTGTATCTGAAACCCAAATATATATTTTTTAAAAAGGCTTAGGAAATATCCCTTGTACACATCTCTTCCTTTTTAACCAGTAGGAGTGGTTGATGAAGTGACAGAACCAACAGTCCATTCTCCACAAATGGCTGAAGGCAGAACAAGCCATGGTGCCTCAACCTGTTCTTCATTGGTTCATTATTATAAGCCATTGATCCACCATCACCGGGCCCTATGCTCTAAGTTCTTTCCCAAAAATGATTTTTTTTTAAGTTACGCCATTAAAAATTCTGAGTTATACTTGAAAGCAGTAGATAACAGCACATAAACATTCATCCTCTGGAGCCAAAGCAACCCGAGTTAAAATCATACCTTAGCTGCTTGCTGCATACCAGGGATCAAAGATACTTCCAGTTCCGATGTTTTCTGATACCCTGCCTGCCAACATCCTCCGTCGCCCCGCCCCCTCACCACCAAGCACAGGGAGCCCACAGGCTACATGAAAGCAGGCGGATTTGTTCTGCTTTTACTTCCCCATATCCTCAGCTATGTTGACGCCTTGACACTGAGCAACCCTCCTTCTCTAGGATGCCTCGACTCTCTTTTCTTCTCTCAGTCCGAACATTCACAGCTTTTGCAAAAGAATAAAACTCACGCCGCTGGGGCGGGGCCACGCGTTTCCCTTCCCTAACAGGGCACAACTAAAGTTAAAGTGCCAGGGTTGTGTATCAAATGACTTCCCTGTTACTATGGTAAAGCCGCCGCCGCCGTCATTTTTGTGGTCGACAATTACTTGCGTTAGCCTAAGGAAAAAATGAATAATAAGAAATTCTATATACTAAAAGCCTTCAAATTAGCCAAGCTCTAGCTCAGAACGGAGTTATTCTCAGGCGGGGTACGGGGAGAGAGGGGCGGGGGCAGGGGCAATGGCAAGTGCTCTAGTGGAAGTAATACGTGCCGACTGTGACGGAATAACGCCGAGGGAGGGACCCTGCGTCCATCCGGCCCAAGCGCCTCCGGCTCAGGCGCTTCCGGCTTCACGGGCCGTAGGTTCCTCGCTGGGCTCATGCGCCGTACCGAAGTGTTCTTTGGCGCACCGGAAGCCACAGGAAAAGAGCGATGGCGGGTTTGACTGTGAGAGACCCTGCGGTGGATCGTTCTCTACGTTCCGTGTTCGGTGAGAGGAATTCGGTGGAACCAAGCATCGGGGAGGGACAGAAAAAGACAGGGAGCGGCGGGGAATCCCCTCCCTGCACCTCGGGAATCGCCATGGGAGCCATAGGTCGGGCTTACAGCTGGACCTGCCTATCCTCTGGGGCCCCCAGCCTGATAGACTCGTGAGCAAAGTGATGCACCCCTTCCCCCAAGGTCTTTCAGTAAAATCTACCGTGTTGCAAAAAACTACTGTTCGGCTTCTAAGCGTTTCTCTTTTCATGAGCTTCAATTATTAGCCAGAAGCGAGGGATCATGGCAACTGTCCTGTGCTACTTCTCACCCTCTAGCCTAGAATACAGGTTGTGTGCTGAGGGTATAGAGCCTTGTGTTCACTTCCCGCCCTCCCATAAGGGCTTTCATCATCTGCTTTTTACCGGCTACATTTTAGTTCATGATTAGTAGTGGTGGCTACCTGGCGTCTTAAGGTGGATTTTAAATGAATGAATGAATGAACAAACGATTAAAACCTCATTGAAGAAATTTTAAAGAAGGTCGAGTCTATTCTGAGTAATCTGTTCAGCCAAAATAAGTTTGTTTTTTTTTAAGTACGCGTGGTGATTTTAAAGCATCTTTTGGAAGAAACGTGAGCAAACAGTTCCCAATATTTTTTGTTATAGTTGTTTTACAACAGATTAATTTTTAAACATCCTCTAGTACACTCATGGTCATTCTCCTTTGAGTGCATGTATATGTGAAAATAAAGACATATGCGCCAGCTTTAAAAATTATAATATTGACATTTTTAGTAGTTAATGGTAAAACTTAAACAACTTCAGATAAATACCAATGCCTAAGTATTTATTTTCACCATAGTTAACGGAAATCTACTACTTGTCAGTCTAGTCTGAGAACTGATACTTAAAGAGTGCCTACTCCTTTTGTATCCAGTCTCAGTGGTTTATTTCTCTTGTAATTAAAATTAGCAGCCAGAGTTAAAATCTTGTCTAAGAGACTACCAGGGAACTGGGATTGAAGAAACATTGTATTTGAACCAGTTGTTACATTGCCAGTGATACATACAGATACTTTATCACTAAAGATCTAGGTTACAAAAATCAGAATTTTGATATGTTATCTATTTTCTTCTTTAGTGGGGAACATTCCTTATGAGGCTACTGAAGAGCAGTTAAAGGACATCTTTTCTGAGGTTGGACCTGTTGTTAGTTTCAGGTGAGATCCCCTTTTACTACTTGCTGGAAGTTTCTTAAAAATCACCACAGGTTTGGCCCTTGGTAATAATGGCAAGGTTTTTACTGATGAGTTTTCACATGCAGTTCTTCTTTGTTAGTTTGTAACAGCTTCATTGAGATTCACATACCATAGGATTCACATTCATGTTTACTAAGATACATTTTTTTTCACTTAAAAAGATGTGTAAAAAATATTTCAGTAGGACAGAGCAATGGGGTTATTTGTCTTACCTAGATCAAATTACAAGGCAGTGGTAGTGGGAGGGGCTTCCCAGGTGGCTCAGTGCTAAAGAATCCTCCTGCCAATGCAGGAGACTTGAGTTCAATCCCTGGGTTGGGAAGATCCCCTGAAGAAGGGAATAGCAACTCACTCCAGTATTCTTGTCTGGAAAATCCCATGGACAGAGGAGCCTGGTGAGTTACAGTCCATGGGGTCACAAAAGAGTTGGACACAATTTAGCGACTAAAACAACAGTAATGGTAGTAGGAACCCTGTGTGTATGTAACATTTGCACCTGACGCTTGCTTCTGCTTTCCAGGTTGGTTTATGATAGGGAGACAGGAAAGCCAAAAGGTTATGGCTTCTGTGAATACCAAGACCAGGAGACAGCACTTAGTGCCATGCGAAACCTAAATGGGCGTGAATTTAGTGGGAGAGCACTTCGAGTGGACAATGCTGCCAGCGAAAAGAACAAAGAAGAGCTGAAGAGTGAGTATAAATCCAAGCTGTATATAACATGAGTTAGTAAAGATGCAACAATGAAGATTTCTCACTTAATGATATGTTTTAGTGTCTGTTGAAATAGTTATCAGCCTTTTTACTTGACCCACCTAAAGTGCCTGCATTAGGGAAGTATGTGTGTATCTTTGAGAAATAAGGTAAAACTGGCTTAAGCCCTTCCATCTCCAAGGAGTTGATTTCCAGTTGAAGATGAATTTCAGGCTTACCAAGCCATAAGTCATGTTAACTGTCATTAGTGTTTGCCATTCCTGTAATTATGTTGCCAGATCTGTAACTGGTGGGGATACCAAGGCATTCTCATTGCTTTTTTCACAAGGTAATAGATCCAGAAATTTCATTTTGAAATTAGAATTTTTTTCTGTTTGAACCTTTTGCTTCTGAAACAACTTGTGAAAGGAAATGGATATACCTAGTCCCTAATTTAGGTTAACACTGTTCACCTGTATGATCTTGGTCTCAACTTTCATCTGAGAACAGAAAATATACTCTGTGACTTTACTTCACAGAAATAAAATATTTGCAAATCACTTATTTCTAGGCTCCAGAAAATTTAAAGTTACCAACAGGTTCTTACAGCAGCCTTGGAAAGTAGATACATGAAATGATTTAGCTCTTTATTTTACCTCCTTAATGTTTTTGTACCTTCTTCCCAATCAGGCCTTGGAACTGGTGCCCCTGTCATTGAGTCACCTTATGGAGAGACCATCAGTCCTGAGGATGCCCCTGAGTCCATTAGCAAAGCAGTTGCCAGCCTTCCACCAGAGCAGATGTTTGAGCTGATGAAACAGATGAAGGTGGGAGGAGGGATTAGGTTATGATTAAATCATATTTTATCATATCAACTCTTCAAGGAGTCATTGATAAATTAATAGAAATTATATCCTGAGCTCAAATAGTAGATGTGCCTGTTGACCAACATTTCTTACACCTTCAGTATTCCACATGTACACAGTGTATTATATATTTCATACAAAGAGTTTTCTATTTTTTGTGCACAGACACAACTACACAATCTGGCTGGGTTTTTGTGGCCCATAGGTATCATTTGTAGATGTTAAAATGTGGCTTTTTTCCCTAAATGGTGGTATTATGGTATTTGAAATACCTCCTCCTATTCTGGCCTGCCATGCCCAAGATTTTCTGTGCTATGTAAAAACTGATAATTGCTTCTTTCTTAAAAAGTAATTAATTATTTTTGGCTGTGCTGGGTCTTCGTTGCTGCGTGGGTTTTTTCTAGTTGCGACAAGCGGGGGCTATTCTAGTTGCACTGTGCCAGCTTCTGGTGTTGCAGAGCTGGGCTTTAGAGCATGCAGGCTCAGGAGTTGTGGCACATAGGCTTAGTTGCCCTGCAGCATGTAGAATCTTCCCAGACCAGGGGTGGAACCAATGTTTCCTGCATTGGCAGGTGGATTCTTACCCAGGAGACCCCCAGGAAAGTCCCAGTAATAGCTTTAAAAGCCTCTTGCATATTACATTTCTCAGATGGGAATAGTTCTAAATCACTGTCAATTTCTGAGTAATAGTATTGAACCTAATGATGAATCTGTTTATCTTCACAGCTCTGTGTCCAGAATAGTCCTCAAGAAGCACGGAACATGCTGCTTCAGAACCCTCAACTGGCTTACGCTTTGCTACAAGCACAGGTAGTCATGAGAATTGTGGATCCAGAAATTGCCTTGGTAAGTGCTTCTGGTTCTTTTATGGAAATGCTAAGGTAAACCATGAGTAGGAAAGAAACAGACAGCACATAGATTTGTCTTCTCACTTTTTAGAAAATTCTGCATCGCCAGACAAATATCCCTACGCTGATTGCAGGCAACCCTCAGACAGTCCACAGTGCCGGACCTGGCTCAGGATCCAGTGTGTCGATGAACCAGCAGAATCCTCAGGCACCTCAGGCCCAGACTTTGGTAAGACTTTATCCCTTAACATTTTTTTAAATCTGCCTTGAGAATGTAATTTTCATTTTAGAAGGGTATATTGAAAGAAGAATGTTCAGCAGCCAGAGATGATAATTTCAATTTCCAGACATAAAAACAGTTAACAAGGTTGCATAGTACATGACATCTGAATGAAGACATATTTGGTGCCAAGTTTGTAAAACAAAGATCCTTGCTTTATGCCCTTTTTTATAAGCTGATTTTGTATGTATGCATGCATGGCACTGTGGTTGGCACTTTGTTCTTCCATAGATATTATTTCATTTAATACTTAGAGCATTGTATGATGTTGGCACTCTTATCTCCATTCTTACCGATGAAAAAAGTGGAGCTAATTTTCCAAGTGTGACACAAAACCTTGAAGCCATGAAAATCAATATATTTGAAAACTGAAAAATTCTGTATGGAGAAAAAGAAGTAAATACCAGAGACAAACAACAAATTGGAAAAAAGTATTTGCCACACACATGATTCACTTCAGGCTGACTACTTAAGTTAGTCATGTTCTAGAACGTTTATCACTGCTTTATAATAGTGAAAAATTGAAAACATTCTAAATGTATAACAATGGAAGAACAGAGAAAAGTGTATTTATTTAATGAAATACTTTATGACAGTTCAATAAAATACATGTGTCACCATGAATAACTTTCAGAATGTAGTTTCATGTAACAGTTAAGGTGAACTAGGATACATGCTATCAACACAGATAACTCAAAAATGTAATGCCATACAGAAGTGAAAATAAGTAAATGTGGAAATATTTCCAAAATATGGGATGTATGTGTCTGTACATATCCCAAAAGCATGTTGAGTGAGTTGCAAAGAATATGTTCAGTATGTAATGGTTTACATAAAATTTCAAAACATCCATCAGAATTGTTTAGTGGTTGTCTTAAGAGAGAGATACAGGATGCAACTGGGGGAGACCTATGGGCGATTTCAATTCTATATGTGTATATATGTATCTATATATATGTGTGTATACACATATATGTATATGTGTATCTGTATATATATGTGTGTATATATATAATATGTTTCCTTGGGCTGGATGAAGCAGAAGCTGAAATTAAGATTTCAGGGAGAAATGTCAATAATCTCAGATATGCAGATGACACCACCCTTAAGGCAGAAAGCAAAGAGGAACTAAAGAACCTCTTGATGAAAGTGAAAGAGGAGAGAGGAAAAAGCTGGCTTAAAATTCATTGTTCAAAAAACTAAGATCATGGTATCCAGTCCCATCACTTCACGGCAAATAGATGGGGGAAAAAATGGAAACAGTGATGGATTTTATTTTCTTGGGCTGTAGAATCACTGCAGATGGTGACTGCAGCCATGAAATTAAAAGATGCTTGCACCTTGGAAGGAAAGCTGTGACAAACTTAGACAGCATTTTGAAAAGCAGAGATGTTAGTTTCCTGACAAAGGTCCTTCTAGTCAAAGCTATGGTTTTCCCAGTAGTCATGTATGGATGTGACAGTGGGACCCTAAAGAAAGCTGAGGGCCAAAGAAATGATGCTTTTGAACTGTGATGTTGGAGAAGACTCTTGAGAGTCCCTTGGACAGCAAGGATATCAAACCAGTCAATCCTAAAGGAAATCATTCCTGAATGTCTATTGGAAGGACTGATGCTGAAGCTAAGGCTCCAATATTTTGGCCATCTGATGTGAAGAACTGACTCGTTGGAAAAGACCCTGATGCTGGGAAAGATTGAAGGTGGGAGGAAAAGGGGATGACAGAGGATGAGATGGTGGGATGGCATCACTGATTCAATGGTCATGAGTTTGAGCAAGCTCCCGGAGCTGGTGATGGGCAGGGAATCCTGGCTTGCTGCAGTCCATCGGGTCGCAAAGAGTCAGACATGACTGAGCAACTAAACTGAACTGACTGAATATGTTTCCTAAGATGTATGGTTATTTTACTCTCTCTATAACATATATCTGGAATTTTTTACAATAAACAACAACAACAACAAAGACCTCGAATAAATTAGTAAGAAACTTGCCTGTAACCCAGTAGAAAACTATGTAGTAGACATGAACTGTTCATAAGGATAGAAATGCAGATATATATTAAATGTGTGAAAACTGTTCAACTTCAAAACAAGACAAATGTGAATGAAGCACAATAAGCTACCATTTTTCACCTGTTAGATTGGCAGAGGTAAACAACTTGGATGACTCATACAAAGGTTTATGGTAAGGGTCAGCAAACATCTTCTAAATGGCCAGATAGTAAATTGGGGGCAGCTTTACAGGCCATGGGATCTGTCTTGATTACCCAACTCTGCCATTGAAGCATAAAATGAGCCACAGGCAATATGTAAACAAATGTGCATGATTGTGTTCTGGTAAAACTTTATTTATGAAACCAAGCAGTGAGCCAAATTTGGCCCCATGGGTCATAATTTACCAATCCATGCTCTGATTCAGTAAATGCGGAAGTAAATTAAGATCCAGAGAGGTTAATTGCTCCAAAAATAACAATCTGAGTGGCAAATTCAGGATCTGAATCTGGTTCTATCTGTCCTCCTAGCCTGTTTTCTCTTAACCACCTTACTGTACAGTTTTCTTTTTTCTGTTCTGGAGTTTCATGTGTGTTCTCTGAGACCATGTGATTTTTAAAATACTTATATATCTTAGTTTTATTCTGTTATTTATTGAGCTCTTTCTATTCCAAGGGATTCCTCAGTTCTCTTGGAAATACACAGATGAAAACATAACATTCCCTTTCCCTACAGGAGCTTTAATGTAGCATTAATTCTTTTTGTTTTTTACATTCCCCTTGAACAAGAATTGTATCTAAGGAAAGTGATGAGAAAAGAATGGTCAAAAAAAACTTTTTCACCTTAAAAATATAGACTGCCAACAGTTCCATTTTTAAAAGGAAAAAGTCCTAAATTCTTTCCTTTTGGCTTCAAGGCACTTTAAAAAAAAAACTCTTACTGCCAGGCCCTGGTCTTGAAGTTGACAATAGGTGCTGTATATGGCCTCGGAAGAAAAGTTATGACAAACCTAGGCAGCATATTAAAAAGCAGAGATATTACTTTGCCAACAAAGTCTAGTCAAAGTTATGGTTTTTCCAGTAGTCACATATGGATGCGAGAGTTGGACCCTAAAGAAAACTGAGCACCGAAGAATTGAAGCTTTGGAACTGTGGTGTTGGAAAAGACTTCTTGAGAGTCCCTTGGACTCCAGAAATCAAACTAGTCAATCATAAAGGAAATCAATCCTGATTATTCATTGAAAGGACTGATCCTAAAGCTCCAATACTTTGGCCATCTGATGCAAAGAGCTGACTCATTAGAAAAGACCCTGATGCTGGGAAAGATTGAAGGCGGGAGAAGGGGATGACAGAGAATGAGATGGTTGGATGGCATCACCAACTCAATGGACATGAGTTTGAGCACACTCTGGGAAATGATGAAGGACAGGGAAGCCTGGTGTGCTATAATCCATGGGGTCACAAAGAGTTGAACACAACTGAGCCACTGAACAACAAAATGACCTCACTGCACAGACAAGACTTGTGTATCTTTACTTTTAGAATATGGTCTCTCTTAGTCGTATTCTATGTAACCAGGCTCATTGTATGTATTGCAACTTCTGTTCAAAGTGTTATAAATCTAATGTTGCATTAGACATGCTGTAAGAAAAGGGTATTTGGTAGAATACTTGGTGGTGTCCATTTGAAGACTTTGCATGTTGAGTCTCCACAGAGGCATATACATACTCTGTTTTTTCTCTTGGTCAGAGTGGAATGCATGTCAATGGCGCACCTCCTCTGATGCAAGCTTCCCTGCAGGCTGGAGTTGCAGCACCAGGGCAGATACCAGCCACTGTAACAGGACCTGGCCCTGGTTCCTTAGCTCCTGGAGGTATGTTTTCATTTAGAGTCTTTGCCAATTTGGTGTTTTGCTAGAGTTTTGTTATAGCAAATGGCATAGTATATAGCAAAATTAATGATGTGGCACGGAGATCTTGATACTAATGTATAGCTAGGCAGTATATATCCTAGATGGAAGAAATAGTTGATTTATTGTATACAAATTTACATGTCTGATTATGAGAGCAAGGCAAAGAATGATAAAATTCCAAGTTAATGAGGGGAAAAATAAAACGAATGGAAACTAGACCAGATCAACAAATACAGAGAAAAGGAAACGACATTGTGAAGTTAGTAATAATAAACATAGAGATAAGGTGGAAGGAATAAAGTCTCATGTAGTCATTCTGCTAAACATGAATGGACTGAATTCTCCCACTAAAAGCCAGAGACTGTTAGGTTAGGTTAAAAAGTACATGGGGTGGGTGGGGGGTGGGAAAACTAATATGTTCACTAAAATTGTGTATAAATAAGAATTAATATTACACTTACAGCTTTTCATCATTCAGCAACCATAACTAAAAATGTTATGGGTGGAATAGTGATTCCTCATATGAAACACCTCTATGAACATATGACATGTATTTAAAGTTTTTTATGCAACAAACTCACTTGTTATTTTATCTAATCTGGGTTAGATTGACTGCAACACAAATAATAGGTGATAATTTGAATTTAAATTTTTCTGCCTTATAGAGAAACCAGTCTAAAGAGCAAAGTTGACAGGGAATGGGAGAAGGGATTTTTTTTTTAATTTATTTATTTTAATTGGAGACTAATTACTTTACAATATTGTAGTGGTTTTTGCCATACACTGACATGAATCAGCCACAGGTACACATGTATTTCTCATCCAGAAGCCCCTCCCACCTCCCACCCCATCCCATCCCCCAGGGTCATCCCAGTGCACCAGTCCTGAGCACCCTGTCACATGCATTGAACCTGGACGGGCAATCCACTTCACATATGATAATATGTACGTTTCAACACTACCCTCTCAAATCATCCCACCCTCGCCTTCTCCCACAAAGTCCAAAAGACTGTTCTTTACATCTGTATCTGTTTCGCTGTCTCACATACAGAGTCATCGTTACCATCTTTCTAAATTCCATATATATGCGTCAATATACTGTATTGGTGTTTTTCTTTCTGACCTACTTCACTCTGTATAATAGACTCCAGATTCATCCACCTCATTGGGACTGATTCAAACGCATTCTTTTTAATGGCCGAGTAATATTCCATTGTGTATATGTACCACAGCTTTCTTATTCACTCATCTGCCGATGGACATCTAGGTTGCTTCCATGTCCTGGCTATTGTAAACAGTGCTGTGATGAACATTGGGGTACACTGGGTTCCCTTTTCTCCACACCCTCTCCGGCGTTTATTGTTTGTAGACTTTTGGATAGCATCTATTCTGACCGGTGTGAGATGGTACCTCTTTGTGGTTTTGATTTGCAGTTCTCTGGTAATGAGTGGTGGTGAGCATCTTTTCATGTGTTTGTTAGCCATCTGTATGTCTTCTTTGGAGAAATGTCTGTTTAGTTCTTTAGCCCATTTTTTGATTGGGTCATTTATTTTTCTGAAATTGAGCTGCAGGAGCTGCTTATATAATTTTGAGATTCTTTGTCATTGCTTCATTTGCTATTATTTTCTCCTATTCTGGAGGCTGCCTTTTCACCTTGCTTATAGTTTCCTTCGTTGTGAAAAAGCCTTTAAGTTTAATTAGGTCCCATTTGTTTATTTTTGCTTTTATTTCCATTACTCTGGGAGGTGGGTCATAGAGGATCCTGCTGTGATTTCTGTCAGAGAGTGTTTTGCCTATGTTTTCCTCTAGGAGTTTTATAGTTTCTGGTCTTACATTTAGATCTTTAATCCATTTTGAGTTTATTTTTGTGTATGCTGTTAGAAAGTGTTCTAGTTTTATTCTTTTACAAGTGCTTGACCAGTTTACCCAGCATCACTGGTTAAAGAGATTATCTTTTCTCCATTGTATATTCTTTCCTCCTTTGTCAAAGATAAGGTATCCATAGGTGCGTGGATTGATCTCTGGGCTCTCTATTTTGTTCCATTGATCTATATTTCTGTCTTTGTGCCAGTACCCTACTGTCTTGATGACTGTAGCTTTGTAGTATAGTCTGAAGTCAGGCCGGTTGAGTCCTCCAGTTTCATTCTCCTTTATTCAAGATTGCTTTGGCTATTCAAAGTTTTTCATATTTCCATACAAATTGAGAAATTATTTGTTCTAGTTCTGTGAAAAATACCGTTGGTAGCTTGATAGCGATTGCATTGAATCTATAGATTGCTTTGGGTAGTATACTCATTTTTGCTATATTGATTCTTCCAAGCCATGAACATGGCGTATTTCTCCATTTATTTGTGTCCTCTTTGATTTCTTTCATCAGTGTTTTATATTTTTCTAAAAATAGGTCTTTTGTTTCTTTAGGTAGATATATTCCTAAGTACTTTATTCTTTTAGTTGCAATGGTGAATGGTATTGTTTCCTTAATTTCTCTTTCTGTTTTCTCATTGTTAGTGTATAGGAATGCAAGGGATTTCTGTGTGTTAATTTTATATCCTGCAGCTTTACTGTATTCATTGATTAGCCTAGTAATTTTCTGGTGGAGTCCTTAGGGTTTTCTATGTAGAGGATCATGTCAGACAGTGAGAGTTTTACTTCTTCTTTTCCAATCTGGATTCTTTTTATTTCTTTTTCTTCTCTGATTACTGTGGCTAAAACTTCCTAAATTATGTTAAATAGTAGTGGTGAGAGTGGGTGCCCTTGTCTTGTTCCTGACTTTAGGGGAAATGCTTTCAATTTCTCATCATTTTTCATCAACAGGATAATGTTTGCTTGGGTTTATCATATATGGCTTTTATTATGTTGAGGTATGTTCCTGGGAGAAGGGATTTTTAAATAAGTTTCTGCAAACTCAACAGTTTTCCCTTATCCTATAGAGTTACCATTGAACTTAAATTACTTTTCACTGAAAGAGATTCCGTGTTTTATATATTTTCTTGTGTTATTTATATATTTTCTTGTGTTATAGGTGCCTAGTTTACCTTATGGAGAAGGAAATGGCAACCCACTCCAGTATTCTTGCCTGGAGAATCCCATGGACAGAGGAGCCTGGTGGGCTACAGTCCATGGGGTCGCAAAGAGTCGGACACGACTGAGCGACTTCACTTTCACTTAGCTTACCTTAAAATATCACAAGTTGTATGTAATGTGGTCCTACTACACATGGCAAGTGTGCAACTTGTGACATGCAACTTATTACATGAATTGAGAAACACCTAATCTGGTCTATGCCCTGTTCAAGGAGCCTAGTGCACATCATGCATTTGTATGTCACAGCAGTGTCAAGTTGCTATTAAAATGTCTCTCCATTTCTGTACTTAACATTGTCACGAACTGTTAACATACAGTGTATAAATCATTGTCATCTGTAGACAAAACATAAGTAAGGATGTTTAGAAATAAAATAATGGAACCAGTAAGCTTGATTTAATATAGAGCGGGAGCCTTACATATTTTGACTAGAAAATATAGTCACCCCATTAAAAAGTGACTACTTAGCCATAAAAAGTATAAAGATTTAATATGTAGAGATTTTACATGCTGCATTCTTTGCTTATAAGCCAATAAAGATGGAATAAATAATTAAAAGGCAACTGAAAAAAACCTTTTAAAGTTAAGGAGCATATTCTTGGTAATCCTTGAATTAAAGAGGAAATAAAAAAAGAAATTTATAAATTATCAAAAATAGAACAAAAAGTAATACACTCCATTAAAAAGCATGTGGGGAAATAGTGAAAGCAGTATTTAAAGGAAAGTGAATATCCTTAGCACCTTATTAAAGAATAAAGGAACTTTGCTAGTTCTAGTATTAGAAACATAAAGTAAGTGTAAAAGGAATTTAAGTAATTGAATTTTCAAGTTTTTTTAATGAGTTTGTAGCATTTATAGTTCTAAAGTTATTAAAACTTCACTACAAGTTTTGGGATACCCTGTACGAAGCTCTTCGGCAGTTGCTGAGAAGGGGAAACAAACTAGTAGAAAAGTAAGCAAAGAAAATGAGTAGGCACTTCATAGAAGAGCAAATCCAGATGGCAATAAAACATTCATTTCTTTTCAGGGGATTGCAAATTAAATAACCAGATTTCACTACACTTGAGCCTAGCAGACAAGGAAAAGTTTTCAGAGATGGCACTTGGTGGAGGGAGTGATGCTATACATTGCTAGTGGAAATGTGAAGTTTTTCATCCTTTTAATAGTCTCACATTAAAAATTCATGCATACTTTGACCCACCAATTCCACTTCTGGGAAGCTAGCCCATACAAATAAAGGTGCCATTATGTGATAGTGTAATATGAGAAATTAGGCCCATGATGCCTTCTGCCACTGCTTACCTCAGATCCTGAATCTTTGTATTGTTTTGGTGAGTAGTCTGAATAAATCATAGCATGTTATGGCTAAAAGAGAACTTTGAAATCATTTAGACCTCAGATGTTAATGTGCATTAGCTTCACCTGAAAGGCTTATTAAAACACAGATTACTGGTCTCCACACCCAGACTTTCTAAATCAGCAGGTCTGAGGTAGGGCTGTGAGCTTTGCAGTTCTGACACATTCCTGGTGATGCTGATGCTTCTCATCTGGGGACCACATTCTCAGAAGATACTCGTTCCCTGTACAGATGAGCAAGCCTGGAGGCTATATTAATTTTATCAAATCAGTTGTCTAAAATGACAATTACTTAGTAACATTTTTAGGGCTAGCACAGATTCAGGTTCTCAATTCATGGCTCTTTGGTGCCTGACATGTTAAGTTGGATAAGAGAATGTGACATGTACTTGGGTATTTTAGATAAGTATTAAAGAACTGAAAATAGTTCAGCCTGTCTTTTCTCCCCTTTCGTGGCAAATATTATTGTTTTGGGGAAAAGAAAATTGCTGCTGTGTGGGAAGGACCAGACAAGTGCTTGTGGTACATGTTTAGTCTTTGTATAGCAATCATACCCCTGCTGGTTAGAGTAGAACTGTCATTCTCAACACTATTAGACCCAGTGACTCCTTTTTGTAACAGATATCTTACAGTGATGCTTTACTATCGTAAAATGAAATGTACAGATGACATAGCATACTTAACATGGTTTCCAAGAAAATGCGGTATAGTTACCCTAACTATAATATAAGGGGGAAGTGAAAGGAAATTAACTTATAATAAAAAGTATTATAAATATGCAAGTATTTGAGCACAAGTACACTAGAAAACAAAAAATAACAGATGTTTGCACCTATACTGTAAAAGATAGATCCAGGTATGTTTTGGCAATTCAGATACCACAAGGACCATTGACATTGATGATGTGATTTTCTGAATGGTGAAAATGAAAACTCTTGGTAAAGTTATTAACAAGAGACAGTACCCATAATGCTCAGTAATTGCGTTTTTGGAAAATTCAGTGTGTGTATGTGTTGGTGTAAAAACAGGGCAAAGAAGCTCTTTGCTTACAAATAAACAGACAAGTTCCAAGTTCAGACGATTGCAAAAAGATTTTCATTTATGTGAATATTCAGCAAGACATTTGAAAGTTTTGCAGGATAGAGTAATTCTCAATTTGATAGAACTGTCTCACACTTTGCAGGACATCTATTAATAGTATACCTGTTGGCTTCTCATAAAATGCCAGCAGTGCCCCCACAAATCTTTGTCACCACTGAAACAGTATACTCACACATTTATAATACAAAGTATCCTGGGAACAGTACTAACTCTTGTGGGGGGAAGTATGTGCCATTATGCTGTATTACAGAACCCCCTGCCAAGGTTTTGGTAATGAGTGAGATTAAGAATCTTAATCTTAACTCGCTTAATCTTACTTAATCTCACATAACTCACTTTTCTGTCACTGAAGCTTAAGTAACAAACAAACTCTCATCTTCTGTATAAATCCATTGTTTAGTTGTAGTTCATGATCCTCCTTTGTAGGTTTCTGCTTATGGGGCAGAAAAGGGAAATTTGTTAACAGCCATTGTCCAAATTTTTCCACTACTGTCTTTATGTTTTTCTTTCCTGCCCTTTATCTTCTAGGAGGAATGCAGGCCCAGGTTGGAATGCCAGGAAGTGGACCAGTGTCCATGGAGCGGGGACAAGGTAAATAAATACTAATATCCAATTAATGTGGACTAGACTTGGAAATGTTCTATATCTGCACTGGTATGGCAGCCAGAAACCACACTTGGCTATTCAAATATGAAATTAATTAAATTGGATTAAAGGGAAATTAGGTAAAATCTAAAACTCAGTTCCTCATGTATACTAGCTGCATTCTAAGTGCTCAGTAGCTGCATATGGCTAGGATACCATACTGGATATTGCAGATATAGAACATTCCTATCATTGCAGAAAATTCTGTTGGACAGCGCTGTCAAGTGATTTAGAGCCCAACTCTACAAGAGTTAATGATGAAGCAAATGAATTCTTTGTTTCTGTTTAACTTATATCACATTTTCCTGGTAGTTTAATGCTTCTACTCACATGTTCCCTCTCCCTCTATGGAGATCTGAGTAAGGAATTTTAGTAATGAGCATGTAACATGTGGCTAGATATGTGGAAGACTAAATTTAAACCCCAGAGAAAACTAGGGGGTGGGGAATCAAAGGTCTGTGATGCCTGCTTGGTAAGTGTATGTTATACTGTGGTAGTAACACTGGATACCACCACAGCGACAGCTACTCCAAAATCACCACATTATTTCTCTCTGTTACTGAAGTTTGAAGAAAAAGACTACAGTGATTTGCTTGAAACCAACATCGGGAAGAGAGAGAGGAAAAAAAAAAAAAAGAACTAACAATAAAACTGAGTGCATCCTATAGGCCACACACTTTAGTTTTCATAAACAACCTTGCAAGATAGGTGGGGATGGCAGCACTTCAGTTTTCAGGTGAAGAGCCGGAAGCTCAGAGTTCTGAGTTACTTTCTGAAGGGGACAAGGTAAGTAAATACTGGTATCTGAATAATGTAAACTGGGCTTGGTGCACTCGTCTTCTCTTCCAGCTAATAAGTTGCAGAACTAAGATTCCAAAATCTCTGACTCTAAAATCTCTCCTCTTTCTGTCAGTCCACATTGCTTCTATTAACTTCCAAAAATGCTTTTTAATGTCTTCTATTCTAATTCATGGGCTTCCCTGGTGGCTCAGATGGTAAAGAATCTGCCTACAATGCGAGAGAGAGAGAGAGAGAGAGAGAAAGAGAGAGCGAGCAAGCTGGGTTCAATTCCTGGATCAGAAAGATCCCCTGGAGGAGGAAATGACAACCCACTCCAGTATTCTTGCCTGGGAAACCCCATGGACTGAGGAGGCTGGTGGGCTGCAGTCCATGGGGTCTGCAAAGAGTTGAACACAATTGAGTGACTAAGCACATATTCTTGTTCATTGTGTCCTTGTGATTAGAAAGAACTGCTTTGGATAAGTATAAGAAAGCTTAAATTACTTATTAGCATGTGGTCTATAAGTAAAACCCATTTTTGAATTATTTTTTAATTTTTTTTAGCTATGCCCAATGGCTCGGGGGATCTTAATTCTCCAACCAGGGATTGAACCCAGGCCACCTCAGTAAAAGCACTGAGTCCTAACCACTGGACTGCCAGGGAATTCCCCCAAACACCCCCTTTTTTTTTAAGCAAAATACTAAGATAAAGGTCTATGCACTGTACTCCTTGTCTGTGGTTTATATACTGATATTGGTGGCTGAAGTGACAACGCATAATCTTGTCAGGCTGTTGACAGTGGAACAAGCTTTCGTCCAAACACCTCATCTGAGCAGCCCATGCTCTTGTGCTGTTGTGCCCTACCCAGCTCTGCCACTATCAGTAGTATGTGTCACAAAGTATTTCTGCTTTGAATACTTAGAAAGAAGGAATTAGAGTTCCAGTCATACCTTTGCCTCTCCCCCAGCCATGAATAAACCAAACTTTGTTTAATACACACTTCCATAAGACATCTTCCCTCTTGATGTAGTTATCTTCACCCTTCTGGTCAAAAGTTAACAAAGGGAAATGAGTTGAGTTTTGAAGGTATATGAAAGATGTCTTCATGAAGAGATAAAATGCGACTTTCCTTCCTAGTTTTCCTTTAGTACCCAGCAGAAGAAGCAAGAATCTTTCATTTGTACCCAGTTTGTCATTCTTTTCCTGCAGTCCATACTTCTTTTGAACATTTGTAAAGGTGAAAAGAGACAGTGAGATGTTTAAGAAGAGACTTCTTGCCTTCTGCTGCCTTAGTTTAGCATTGGTGCCCTTGTCATCTTATTAGTCTTTACCGGTGTCATGGTGTTTATCAAAAACTTACAGTGGCTGAGTACTTCTTGAGGAGTGATATTCTCTTTCTTTATCTAAAGTTCATTCACTGTATTTCCCTGTTTGATAGCAGGAATTTTTGTGCCTTAAAGTATGACAGAAGTAATACTGTTCCACTTTTGTTATGGGCTTTTCCAGAATAAATCTTGCCCTCCAGATTTACTGCAATTTCTTCCATTTTTTGCTTATGAAAATATGTTTGCCTCCTTTGCCTAACTAGAGATTCAGAAGCATCTGTTTTATATTTTGTTTCTTTTTTTTTTTCATAGTATCATAAGATTTAAGGGGAATCCTAGTAGCAGAGGTGAAAATTACAAGTGGCTGGTTATTCCTGCCCAGATAAAATCAGTGGCCCACAGGTTTTACCTTAGGAAGCAGTCTCATCAAAGCAGGACAGTTTCAGATCATATAGTTTAGGAAGATTTTGTGGCCCAAGGCAAGCTAATGACCTCTTAGCTTTTTAACTGGTATTATGTATAAATCTCCAGTGTCTGTATGCTTCTGCATGTGTGTGTGCAAGCTATTTTAAGTGTCTGCTCTTTCTCCTTTTGAACTTACTGCTCACTTAGGAACTGTACAGCACTCGCCCGTGGGACCCACCGGGCCTGCATCAATTGAGCGAGTTCAAGGTACCCATTGTATCTGCGGGCTTCCTTTTGCTTGTGATGTTCAGGGTGGGACATTGAGAGGATAAGGACTGCTCAGCAGTCATCTTCATGTTTGGAACCCAAAAGGGTAGTGTTTGGGGTTGGTTTTTTTTTTTTTCTCCCCTCTTGGGGCCATAGGCCTAAGATTGATGTCTTCACACAGGGCAGAGAACATGGAGGATATGGGCATCTGTCTGAGGCTGTACTCCCTCCCTTCTGGTGTCAGGAGGCTTGGATGGAATAGCAGTCTGTAAGGAGACAGCCGGTTCTCACAGAGCCATGGCAGTGTTCACATATGCCAAGACCCTAACTCTTTTGTGGCTCTGATCCTTGAACTAAGATTGATTCTAAGCAAAACCAAGGGCCCAAGTTTCTTCTTCAGATTGCAGTGGTAGGCCTTGGCAGGTTGCTCCCCAGTTTGCTCTTTATATAATTCCATCCATACCTCTGACCTGGCACAGATTCTGCCTATACCCTACTTCTGTTCTTGAGCTGCAAGAGGACTCTGCTGTGGTGAGATTTCATCCACTCTACGGTGTCTGAACTACGTTGTCAGTGGTAGAGTCATTCCTTGTTGCCATATGTGTCCTTCACAGCAGTTAACTCCCCGTTTGTTTCCCTGTCAGTGCCAATGCAAGACCCCAGAGCAGCTATGCAGCGTGGGCCCTTGCCTGCCAACGTCCCAACGCCTCGAGGTCTGTTGGGAGATGCTCCAAATGACCCACGCGGAGGCACTTTACTTTCTGTAACTGGAGAGGTAGAACCTAGGTAAGCCCTGACACAGAAGAAAAAGATTGGAAGAATTAGAATATTCCCTTGCTTTGAGAACAAAGTCTTCTTATACCATTTGTGCCTGTTTGCCTATTTCAAAAGATAAATAAATATTCATGACCACTGTCCAAAACAAAGCACTTGCTGGGCAGAATTTGTAGTTGAAGTATGTCATTTTGAACTAACCATTGCTACTTCATCCTCAGGAATTAGAAATTCTAGCAGACATATTGGACTGGGGAAAAACTACTAGTAATAGCAATAATAATAATAATGGCTATTAATGGGGTTTATGCCTCTGAATCTGCTTTGAATACTTCATTGAGATTATTCCATTAAATCTACACAACAACCCTGTTGTTGATACTAACCCTGAGGTTGATACTAATATCAGTCCCATGTTACAGATGAAGAGACCAAGGCATCAAGAAGTTAAGCAAATGTGCTGAAGATCACACAACTAATACGTGATAAAGCCCAGATTTGAACCCATACAATAACCCATGTTCTTAAGCACCATACTGTATATTCATTATATATAATGGATATCCATTAATTCCTCCTTAATTTGAGTTCCCTGACCAAATATGAAATTCTGAAATACATGGGTTTACATCTCTATAGTTTGTCTTTGACCTGTTTTGTGTTATTCTCTTAGAATTTGTAGACTGATGTTTGTATCAGTTCTTTATCTAATTTTTACTTACTGATCTTCTGGTTGACACTTTTCATGTTGTTTTGTTCTCTTTTAAAATATAACATTTTTTTTTCCATCTCTAGAGGTTACCTGGGACCACCTCATCAGGGTCCGCCCATGCACCATGTCCCTGGCCATGACAGCCGTGGCCCACCCCCACATGAGATGAGGGGAGGGCCATTAACTGAGCCCAGACCTCTAATGGCAGAGCCAAGAGGACCCATGATAGATCAGAGGGGTCCACCCTTGGATGGCAGAGGTGAGGGGAAACCATGTCACAAAGCTGACTGGTAGTTGTGGACTCATGATGAATGCTCTGTCTTAGGCTCCAATCTGGGATTCAGAATGCTGGGGCAGTAGAGTTGGCAAACATTTTTCAAGTTTATCTGAAAATTTGAGAAATTGAAAAGGAGAAAGCAGTCTCATGTAGCTGGGGGAGATGTGACTGGAGAAAATAGATTTCTGTCTTTCTTTGATTATTGGTTCTTCTTACAGTAAATGTGGGTAGCTACCGAATAGTTTTTCAACTTTTTTTTTATAGGTGGAAGAGATCCCCGAGGCATAGATGCACGAGGGATGGAGGCACGAGCCATGGAGGCTAGAGGATTAGATGCTAGAGGATTAGAAGCCCGTGCAATGGAGGCCCGTGCAATGGAGGCCCGTGCAATGGAGGCCCGCGCTATGGAGGCTCGTGCAATGGAAGTCAGAGGAATGGAGGCCAGAAGCATGGATACAAGGGGCCCAGTGCCAGGCCCAAGAGGCCCTATACCTAGTGGAATCCAAGGTCCCAGTCCAATTAACATGGGGGCCGTTGGACCCCAGGGATCCAGACAGGTATGTGTAGTACTCTCACTTCCATGTGAGGTCTTGATCTATTTAGGAATTGGTTATTGAGGCTGATTATTACTGCTTTCTGGTTTCTGAGCTTGTTGGGGAAGATTAGGATCTCCCTTCCTTTTGTTTCTCTGTTCCTTAGGTTGTGGTGGTTTTCTGACTGCCAGGAGTATAGTCCATAAGTATAACCTTGTCCCACCATTTCAAATTCCATTCAGAACAGAGCCCCTGATTTTAATTTTTTTTTCATTTATTTTTATTAGTTGGAGGCTAATTACTTTACAATATTGAAATGGGTTTTGTCATACATTGACATGAATCAGCCATAGAGTTACATGTATTCCCCATCCCGATCCCCCCTCCCACCTCCCTCTCCACCCGATTCCTCTGGGTCTTCCCAGTGCACCAGGCCCAAGCACTTGTCTCATGCATCCAACCTGGGCTGGTGATCTGTTTCACTATAGATAATATACATGTTTCGATGCTGTTCTCTCAAAACATCCCACCCTCGCCTTCTCCCACAGAGTCCAGAAGTCTGTTCTGTACATCTGTGTCTCTTTTTCTGTTTTGCATATAGGGTTATCATTACCATCTTTCTAAATTCCATATATATGTGTTAGTATGCTGTAATGTTCTTTATCTTTCTGGCTTACTTCACTCTGTATAATGGGCTCCAGTTTCATCCATCTCATTAGAACTGATTCAAATGAATTCTTTTTAACGGCTGAGTAATATTCCATGGTATATATGTACCACAGCTTCCTTATCCATTCATCTGCTGATGAGAGCCCCTGATTTTAATGGAAAGCATGTACATCAGTAGAATCTAGGCATGGATAATTTGAAAAGCCTCCCCCAAATGATTCTAATGTATAGCCCTAAGAACTACTGCATTCAAACATATGAAGAGCTATTTGTGGCCATTCAGGTAATCTTAGGTTTGCAGAAATCTGTTTTAATTTACTTTCATCACATAGCCTAAAGTGAACAGTGGAGTGTGAATGGCAATTTACTAATGCTCACCTTAAAAGCTGTGCAACTGAATTTTCTCTTCTTTCTCTTTATTTGGCTTTCTCCAGCTATGTGTTATGGTGGGCTATGATTATCTATATGTTGTCATCTCTATCCTTTATACCCTTCAGGTAGTACATGTGTATCTTCTCCTTGAGTTTGTTTGCTTATTTTGTTTTGTTTTTTTTTTCTGCTAATACTTTTGTTTGCCTCTAGCTCTTCCACCTTCGTATTTCTTCAGTGTGACTTCCTCCTTCCTCTATGTACTTGTGTTTCTCTTTTCTCTCCTATATGCTTCTGTGCCTTACTCCCTCTCAGGCATGCATGTGTAGGTGTGTATGAGAGAGAATTGTATGGTCAGAGTGAAATGGAACATGTCAAACATTCAATTCTCTCATTTTATAGGTTTGGAAACTGAGACCCAAGAATTCAGGTGACTTATCCAAATTCATAAAACTAAAAAGTGGTAGAGCAAGGAATAGAACCTATGTTGTGTCCTACTATACTACTATGTCTCTGTTATCTGCACATTGTATATTGTGTATATGTGTATCTGTCCCTTCTCTTTAATATGAAATGTGCATATGTTGTTTTCTGGTATGTGTAGGAAAAAACTTGGTTACTGTTTTTCAAGTTGTACTTTTTTTAAAAAAAAAGTGTTTTGGGGCTTGATTTTTATTGTTCCCTCTATGGTCAGTAAGCCTCATAATTAAAATGGGTTTTTAATGCTTTCATTCAGTTGTTCAACAAATATTTGTTGAGCACTTACTGTATATCAGACAGAGCTATAGGTAGTGGAGATAGAGCAGGGTGAACAAAATAAAGTCCTGCCCCTGTAGAGCTTGCATTCTAGTGGAGAGATAAATAACAAATAACTGCATGATGTCCTTATATAATTATATTGAGAAGTCTTTCGAGAAGGATGTCAAAAATAATGACTGGAAGACTGTTTGTCAATAATTTCTTGGTCTTTTATCTTCTAGTCCTCGGACTTGTTACTCTGCAATGTTAAATTTATCATAGTTTTCATTAGTAGAAAACTATTTCTAATTGGAAAGCCAATTAGATTTGAGGTAGAGAAAAATTTTATCTTAAAACTTTTATTTTTTTATTTTTATTTTATTTTATTTTCATTTATTTTTATTAGTTGGAGGCTAATTACTTTACAATATTGTAGTGGTTTTTGCCATACACTGACATGAATCAGCCATGGATTTACATGTGTTCCCCATCCCTATCCCCCCTCCCACCTCCCTCCCCATCCCATCCCTCTGGGTCTTCCCAGTGTACCAGCCCTGAGCACTTGTCCCATGCATCCAACCTGGGCTGGAGATCTGTTTCACCCTTGATAGTATACTTGTTTCAGTGCTGTTCTCTCAGAACATCCCACCCTCGCCTTCTCCCACAGAGTCCCAAAGTCTGTTCTGTACATCTGTGTCTCTTTTTCTGTTTTGCATATAGGGTTATCGTTACCATCTTTTTAAATTCCATATATATGCGTTAGTATACTGTATTAGTCTTTATCTTTCTGGCTTACTTCACTCTGTATAATGGGCTCCAGTTTCATCCATCTCACTAGAACTGATTCCATTGAATTCTTTTTAATGGCTGAATAATATTCCACTGTGTATATGTACCATAGCTTCCTTATCCATTTGTCTGCTGATGGGCATCTAGGTTGCTTCCATGTCCTGGCAATTGTAAACAGTGCTGCAATGAACATTGGGGTACACGTGTCTCTTTCAGATCTAGTTTCCTCGGTGTGTATGCCCAGAAGTGGGATTGCTGGGTCATATGGCAGTTCCATTTCCAGCTTTTTAAGGAATCTCCACACTATTCTCCATAGAAATGAAGAACCCCAGAGTTAGTAGAAGGAAAGAAATCTTAAAAATTAGGGCAGAAATAAATGCAAAAGAAACAAAAGAGACCATAGCAAAAATCAACAAAGCCAAAAGGTGGTTTTTTGAAAAGGTAAATAAAATTGACAAACCATTAGCCAGACTCATCAAGAAACAAAGGGAGAAGAACCAAATCAACAAAATTAGAAATGAAAATGGAGAGATCACAACAGACAACTCTGAAATACAAAGGATCATAAGAGACTACTACCAGCAGCTCTATGCCAATAAAATGGACGACTTGGAAGAAATGGACAAATTCTTAGAAAAGTATAACTTTCCAAAACTGAACCAGGGAGAAATAGAAGATCTTAACAGACCTATCTTAAAACTTTAAAAATTGTTCAATGTGTTTTCTTATAAACAAATAATATAAAGTACATTCACTCATGTATAAAAGATAGACAGTAAGAACCTCCCTTCCTCCCCATACCTGTCTTCCTGTGACCCCCATATTCTGTAGATAATCACATTTTGTTACAATGTATCATTCTAGCAAATCAGAATACATACTATTTTTGCAAATACGAATATACATGTATTATTTTTTCCTCCTTGCACTGTTCTGCACCTTGTTTTTTAACCTAATAGTATATCCTTAATTCATAATTTTAAATCAAATTTTGAAATTAACTTCCATCCACCTAGTTGGAAACTTGTTGATAAAGGCTTCTTTTTACTAGGGTAATTATATAACTTATTGTCTATACAGAGACACATTTGAGGGTGCTGTCAGTAATTACTGTGAGGCAAAAGCATTAAACTGAGACTGTCTTAGTAAACCTAGATTCACACTTACCTGTATTATTACTTGTCTGCCTAGAACAGGTTCTTCTAGAAACTTTAAATGGCCATTATTAAATGGTTAGATAACATTACAGTACCTTAAATTAATATTAACTGAAGCCTCAAAAATGTTATTCTCATAGATATTTCAGGTCCATAACAGGTCATTAGGTTCAGACTGGTCTCTGGATTCAGTATTGATAAAGAACTGAAAGTGATAGTATGTTAACAATCTGTACAAAGCTGTTCTTTTTTTTTTTTTTTTACAAAGCTGTTCTAATGCTTCATGTCTCTAGTGTCTTTGGGAACTGAGTTAATGCATGCAAATGAATGTTCCAGATAATAGAATTATTCAACCAAGGTTTTAAACTATTTTAATGAAAAATCATTTATAAAATATACTATGCTTTCTTCTTTTCTTAAACAGGATGCAAAAAATGATTTTGATCATTTTTGATTACTCAAGGTCATCATTAAATGTACCCATTCATTATTATATATGCTATAATAGAAATCATAGTTATTTCCTGCTTTGCTTTCTGGTGTCCTTCACTGTCAGACTGTCACCTGGTTCTTCACAATGCTATTATGATATGTGCTCCTAATGGTTTATTCACATTTCTTTTATGCTTTGCTGCTTTTCATCTGCTGGGGAAGCAGGTGTCATGTTTATTAACAGTTTCTGTTTAATAAGAGCAGAGATCAAATTGCCAACATCCATTGGATTATAGAAAAAGCAAGGGAATTAACAAAAAATGTACTTTTGCTACAGTGACTATGCTAAAGCCTTTGACTTTGTGGATCACAACAAACTGGAAAATTCTTAGAGGTGGGAATACCAGGCCACCTTACATGTCCCCTGAGAAACCTGTATGCAGGACAAGAAACAATAGTTGGAACCAGACATGGAACAACAGACTCGTTCCAAATTGGAAAAGGAATACGTCAAGGCTCTTTATTGTCACCCTGCTTATTTAACAGGGTACATCATGTGAAATGCCAGGCTTGATGAAGCACAAGCTGGAATCAAGATTGCCAGGAGAAATATCAGCTACCTCAGATATGCAGCTGATACTACTCTGATGGCAGAAAGTGAAAAGGAACTAAAGAGCCTCTTGATGAGGTTGAAAGAGGAGAGTGAAAAAGCTGGCATAAAACTCAACATTAAAAAAACTAAGGTCATGGCATCCACTGCCATCACTTCATGGCAAATAGATGGGGAAACAGTGGAAACAATGGCAGACTTTATTTTCTTGGGCTCCAAAATCACTGCAGATGGTGACTACAGCCATGGAATTAAAAGACGCTCCTTGGAAGAAAAGATATGACAAACCTAGACAGCATATCAAAAAGCAGAAACATCACTTTGCCAGCAAAGGTCCATGTAGTCAAATCTATGGTTTTTCTGGTAGTCATGTATGGACGTGAGAGTTGGGCCATAAAAAAGGCTGGGCACTGAAGAATTGATGCTTTCAAGTTGTGCTCAAGAAGACTGTTGAGAGTCGCTTGGAGAACAGAGATCAAACCAGTTAGTCCTCAAGGAAATCAACCCTGAATATTCATTAGAGAGACTTATGCTGAAGCTGAAGTTCCAATTCTTTGGCCACCTGATTGCAAATAGCCAATTCATTGGAAAAAAACCCTGATGACAGGAAAGATTGAGGACAAGAGGAGAAGGGGTGGCAGAGGATGAGATGGTTAGGTGGAATCACTGACTCAATAGACATGAGTTTGACCAAACTCCAGGAGATAGTGAAGGACAGGGAAGCCTGGCATGCTGCAGGTCATGGGTTCACAGCGTCACAAAGAGACGACTTAGCAACTGATCAACAACCACCACCTAAGCTCTGGGTGAATGCTTTGAGTGTGGACATAATTCCAGCATAGGGACCTTTTAACAAGTATTCTAGGTGCTCTGAGGCCTTTTCCTTGGGTTCTGGTTGTTTTCCAAAAGATTGAACCCATTGAAGATCTTAAGTACCAGTAAGAATGATATAACTGAACCTGGTTAACTCAGGTCAGTCATGTTTCTTGATCTGTATTTAGCAGAAGCATCTGCTGTGTATTCTCTGAGGGAAGTTATAAAAAACAAATGTTGGGCTGATAGTAGTCTTTTCCCCAGAGACCTTCCTGTCTCCTTTCTGCCTCTCCCATTATGATGGTTTCTGTCTTACTTATGGGATAGGGCCCTTTGGGATGAACTGCGTTTGATTAAATTAGAAGTAGACAGTATCCCTGTGAATGTAGCTCCCCAGTGAGCCAGCATACATTATTCTACAATACGTCAGCTTTCATTTCTGTTCCCACTGAGTGATAGTTTCTCAGATGCTGTCAGTTTTCCCTGTGCTTATGTGGATGAATTTTGCTTGATTTAATAGTATCCAGTTGTGCTTTGTGGAGAAGGAAATGGCAACCGACTCCAGTATTCTTGCCTAGAGAATCCTTTGGACCGAGAAACCTGGTGGGCTGCCGTCTGTGGGATCACACAGAGTCGGACACGACTGAAGCGACTTAGCATGCATGCATGCGTTGGAGAAGGAAATGGCAGCCCACTCCAGTATTCTTGCCTGGAGAATCCCAGGGACAGAGGAGCCTGGTGGGCTGCTGTCTATGGGGTCGCACAGAGTCGGATACGACTGAAGTGACTTAGCAGCAGCAGTTATGCTTTGTGGTATTTGCTGATGATGCTGGTGCTGTCATAAGCAAATGTGTCAACTTACTAGTTGATCTCTGGCTAAACCCTACCTTCTGCGGTTGCTAACAGTAGGAACTGATCTTCAGAGTCATTTATTTGGCTTTTTTACTCATCTCCACAATCTGATCCTTTTTTTAAAATTTTTTTTCATTTATTTATATTAGTTGGAGGCTAATTACTTTACAATATTGTAGTGTTTTTGCCATACATTGATATGAATATACAATGGATTTACATATGTTCCCCATCCTGAACCCCCTCCTCCCACCTCCCTCCCCACCCCATCCCTCTGGGTCATCCTAGTGCACCAGCCCTGACCACTTGTCTCATGCATCAAACCTGGACTGGTGATCTGTTTCACAATTGATAATATACATGTTTCAATGCTATTCTCTCAGGTCATCCCACCCTGGCCTTCTCCCTCAGAGTCCAAAAGTCTGTTCTGTACATCTGTGTCTCTTTTTCTGTCTTGCATATAGGGTTATCATTACCATCTTTCTAAATTCTATATATATGCATTAGTATACTGTATTGATGTTTATCTTTCTGGCTTACTTCACTCTGTATAATGGGCTCCAGTTTCATCCATCACATTAGAACTGATTCAAATGTATTATTTTTAATAGCTGAGTAATATTCCATTGTGTATATGTACCACAGCTTTCTTAGATGCTGATGGGCATCTAGGTTGCTTTCATGTCCTGGCAATTGTAAACAGTGCTGCAATGAACATTGGGGTATGCATGCCTCTTTCAGTTCTGGTTTCCTTTGTGTGTATGCCCAGGAGTGGGATTGCTGGGTCATATGGCAGTTCTGTTTCCAGCTTTTAAAGGAATCTGCACAATGTTCTCCATAGTGGCTGTACTAGTTTGCATTCCCACCAACAGTGTAAGAGGGTTCCCTTTTCTCCACACCCTCTCCAGCATTTATTGCTTGTAGACTTTTGGATAGCAGCCATTCTGACTGGCATGAAATGGTACCTCACTGTGGTTTTGATTTGCATTTCTCTGATAATGAGTGATGTTGGGCATCTTTTCATGTGTTTGTTAGCCATCTGTATGTCTTCTTTGGAGAAATGTCTGTTTATTTCTTTGGCTCATTTTTTGACTGGATCGTTTATTTTTCTGGAATTGAGCTGCAGGAGTTGCTTGTATATTTTTGAGATTAATTCTTTGTCAGTTGCTTTGTTTGCTATTATTTTCTCCCATTCTGAAGGCTGTCTTTTCACCCTGCTTATAGTTTCCTTTGTTGTGCAAAAGCTTTTAAGTTTAATTAGGTCCCATTTGTTTATTTTTGCTTTTATTTCCAATATTCTGGGAGGTGGGTCATAGAGGATATTGCTGTGATTTATGTCAGAGAGTGTTTTGCCTATGTTTTCCTCTAGGAGTTTTATAGTTTCTGGTCTTACATTTAGATCTTTAATCCACTTTGAGTTTATTTTTGTGTATGGTGTTAGAAAGTATTCTACTTTCATTCTTTTACAAGTGGTTGGCCAGTTTTCCCAGCACCACTTGTTAAAGAGGTTGTCTATTCTCTATTTTATATTCTTGCCTCCTTTGTCAAAGATAAGGTGTCCAGAGGTATGTGGATTAATCTCTGGGCTCTATTTTGTTCCATTGATCTATATCTGTCTTTGTGCCAGTACCATACTGTCTTGATGCCTGTGGCTTTGTAGTAGAGCCTGAAGTCAGGCAGGTGGATTCCTCCAGTTCCATTCTTCTTTCTCAAGATTGCTTTGGCTATTTGAGGTTTTTTGTATTTCCATACAAATGGTGAAATTATTTGTTCTAGTTCTGTGAAAAATACCATTGGTAGCTTGATAGGGATTGCATTGAATCTATAGGTTGCTTTGGGTAGTATACTCATTTTCACTATATTGATTCTTCCAGTTCATGAACACTGTATATTTCTCCAAATAGGTCTTTTGTTTCTTTAGGTAGATATATTCATAAGTATTTTATTCTTTTCGTTGCAGTGGTGAATGGTATTGTTTCCTTAATTTCCCTTTCTGTTTTCTCATTGTTAGTGTATAAGAATGCAAGGGATTTCTGTGTGTTAATTTTATATCCTGCAACTTTACTGTATTCATTGATTAGCTCTAGTAATTTTCTGGTAGAGTATTTGGGGTTTTCTATGAAAAGGATCATGTCATCTGCAAACAGTGAGAGTTTCACTCCTTCTTTTCCTATCTGGATTCCTTTTATTTCTTTTTCTGCTCTGATTGCTGTGGCCAACACTTCCAAAACTATGTTGAATAGTAGTGGTGAGAGTGGGTGCCCTTGTCTTGTTCCTGACTTTAGGGGAAATGCTTTCAATTTTTCACCATTGAGGATAATGTTTGCTGTGGGTTTGTCATATATAGTTTCTATTATGTTGAGGTATGTTCCTTCTATTCCTGCTTTCTGGGGAATTTTTATCATAAATGGGTGTTGAATTTTGTCAAAGGCTTTTTCTGCATTTATTGAGATAATCATATGGTTTTTATCTTTCATTTTGTTAATGTGGTGTATTACATTGATTGATTTGCGGATATTAAAGAATCCTTGCATTCCTGGGATAAAGCCCACTTGGTCATGATGTATGACCTTTTTAATATGTTGTTGGATTCTGTTTGCTAGAATTTTGTTAAGGATTTTTGCACCTATGTTCATCAGTGATATTGGCCTGTAGTTTTCTTTTTGTGTGGCATCTTTGTCTGGTTTTGGTATTAGGGTGATGGTGGCCTCATAGAATGAATTTGGAAGTTTACCTTCGTCTGCAATTTCCTGGAAGAGTTGGAATAAGGTAGGTGTTAGCTCTTCTCTAAATTTTTGGTAGAATTCAGCTGTGAAGCCATCAGAGAATTCAAAAGCTTTACAGACAAGCAAAAGCTGAGAGAATTCAGCACCACCAAACCAGCTCTTCAACAAATGCTAAAGGATCTTCTCTAGACAGGAAACAGAGAAAGGTTGTATAAATGTGAACGCAAAACAACAAAGTAAATGGCAACGAGACCATACTTATCAATAATTACCTTAAATGTAAATTGGCTAAATGCCCCAACCAAAAGACAAAGACTGGCTGAATGGATACAAAAGCAAAACCCCTATATATGATGTCTACAAGAGACCCACCTCAAAATGAGGGACACATACAGACTGAAAGTGAAGGGCTGGAAAAAAATATTTCACACAAACGGAGACCAAAAGAAAGAAGGAGTCGCAATACTCATATCAGATAAAATAGACTTTAAAATAAAGGCTGTGAAAAGAGACAAAGGACACTACATAATGATCAAAGGATCAATCCAAGAAGAAGATATAGCAATTATAAATATATATGCACCCAACATAGGAGCACCACAATATGTAAGGCAAATACTAACAAGTATGAAAGGGGAAATTAACAATAACACAGTAATAGTGGGAGACTTTAATACCTCACTCACACCTATGGATAGATCAACTTAACAGAAAATTAACAAGGAAACACAGACTTTAAATGACATAATGGACCAGCTAGACCTAATTGATATCTATAGGACATTTCACCCCAAAACAATCAATTTCACCTTTTTCTCAAGTGCACACAGAACCTTCTCCAGAATAGATCACATCCTGGGCCATAAATCTAGCCTTGGGTAAATTAAAAACAATTGAAATCATTCCAGTCATCTTTTCTGACCACAGTGCAGTAAGGTTAGATCTCAATTACAGGAAAAAAAACTATTAAAATTTCCAACATATGGAGGCTAAATAACACACTTCTGGATAACCAACAAATCATAGAAGAAATCAAAAAAGAAACCAAAATATGCATAGAAGTGAATGAAAATGAAAACACAACAACCCAAAACCTATGGGACACTGTAAAAGCAGTGCTAAGTTCATAGCAATACAGGCTTACCTCAAGAAACAAGAAAAAAGTCAAATAAATAACCTAACACTACACCTAAAGCAACTAGAGAAGGAAGAAATGAAGAACCCCAGGGTTAGTAGAAGGAGAGAAGTCTTAAAAATTAGGACAGAAATAAATGCAAAAGAAACAAAAGAGACCATAGCAAAAATCAGTAAAACCATAAGCTGGTTCTTTGAGAAGATAAATAAAATTGACAAACCGTTCGCCAGACTCATCAAGAACCAAAGGGAGAAAAATCAAATCAACAAAATTAGAAATGAAAATGAAGAGATCACAACAGACAACACAGAAATACAAAGGATCATAAGAGACTACTACCAGTAGCTCTATGCCAATAAAATGGACAACTTGGAAGAAATGGACAAATTCTTAGAAAAGTATAACTTTCTAAAACTGAACCAGGAAGAAATAGAAGATCTTAACAGACCCATCACAAGCATGGAAATTGAAGCTATAATCAGAAATCTTCCAGCAAACAAAAGCCCAGGACCAGATGGCTTCACAGCTGATCCTATTTTTTCACGTTGCTAATATTACTAGATTCTGGTAACCTAAATGAGAAGTACCGAAAATCTCTCCTTGTCTCTGTGCACATAGGTCCCAGTCATGCAGGGAGCAGGCATGCAAGGAGGAAGCATTCAGGGTGGAGGCCAGCCTGGTGGCTTTAGTCCTGGCCAGAACCAAGTCACTCCACAGGACCATGAGAAGGTAAGTAATGTTGTCCAGCTGCCTCCATTTGCACAAATCTTTTGGAGTCCTCTTTTCATAGTCACCATGTGGAGGCCCTGGGTCTTCAGAGTCCCTTTGGAAGTGATGCTTATATTCTTAGAATGCTTTATGATCTTGTTACCTGAAAATCTGTGGGCCAGGTGATAAAATTCTTAAATGGCTATACATCAGTGGTAGCTTGTCTTAATTTTTCAGACTCATGTGCCAATAGATATTTTGTTTGCAGGCTTGATTGACCTGGAAATCCAAATCCCTTTTTTCCTCCCTTTTATACTTTATCCCTAAAGGTGATAACAGATTCCCCACAAGCGTATCTTTCTGTTTCTATATTTGACCATTGTAGCGAGCTCAAAGCTTGTGAAAAGGAGCAACTTTCAAAGCTCCTTTCAAAGGATTTAATCCTTTCAAAGGATTAAAAACTGTAGACTTCCCAGGGGTTACCAATACCATCTTCATCTGTAAGAATTTGGGGTTCATGAAGGTGTCTGCTTTGGATCTTCTAATCTTAGGCATTGTACCTGTGCTTTTCATTTTGCCTCTTCTCACCAGCTGGTTTTGGTTTTTTCTTTGATTTGACTTTTTAATTTTTTTGGCTTTCTGTTTTCCGTATGTGAACTGTCCTTCCATCTTGGACAGAAGCTGGTGGTATTTTTTTAGCCACCATCGTTAAAACTCATTATGTTTTTTTTTTTCCTCTGCACAGGCTGCTTTGATCATGCAGGTTCTTCAACTAACTGCAGACCAGATCGCCATGCTGCCTCCTGAGCAGAGGCAGAGTATCCTGATCTTAAAGGAACAAATACAGAAATCTACTGGAGCTCCTTAAAGGTGAGCAGATTTACTGTGCCTGAGTCAGACAAGCTCCTTGTGCATTTGGGGTATGTACTTTTCAAGCTTAACCAACAAGAGTCTCTTGATCTAAAGACTACCCGAGTCCTGTACCCCTCTTGACTAGACCCTTCACTCTTCAGTAACTCAGTCCCTGTCATGGTAGGGGAAGGTGATAGGCATTTGTTCAATTGTTGATTGTAACCTCATGTAACCTTTTTTTCCCTAAAATTGGCAACAGTGACATATGATCAATTTAACCAAATTAATCAAATACAGAAATGTAGAAAGTTCAGGGTAAAAGCTCTGGTTTCTCAGTCTCGTTCCAAAGACATAACTGCTAAATATAGTTTGGTATGTATTCTTCCAGAATCAATTATTATTTTATTCCCAACTATCCCATCAAAATGAAAATACAAACAATTTCAATAAAATATATAAACATTTTAGTTTCAAGTATTTATTTTGCATTGAATATTTTGAGGTTAAACTGTTATAGCACATAATTTAAGGTAGTGAATGTCCACCATCACCGTCAGTCCCCGTACTTTTTAGAGGTTGCTGTACGCTACTGCCCTTGGTTTTCTTGCTCATCAGTCAGATAGAAAGGAACATAATCATGTGACCTAACCTGATGACATGTATAGGGTTTTTAAAAAAAAATTTTCCCCAACATCTTGTATTTCATAAACAATTTTGCTTTTTAAAAACAGTTTAAAATTTACATTGTCCCAATATCAGTTGGAATTTCACATTTTGAATTTCTTTTTATTCCCTCTTTGTAATAATTTCTGTCCATATATTATCATTTAATAGTGGTCTCTTTACACTAACTAGCAGTTATTACTAAAATATATTGTATTTTAATCCATATTTGTAATATTGTTAAAACTTTCAAACTGTAAATATGCATTATATCTGTATCTAGACATTAAATTGACTGAACTTTAATGGGAAGCTGTCATAGATGGATGGCACTAGACTTACAGTGCAACTAGAACTTTTAGTCCAGATACCCAAGGCATTCTATTTTCTTTAGTGAAAGTATAGACTGCCTATTATAGTTAGAGGAATAGATTTTTAAAAACTATTCCTCTCTTTTACTTTTTCTAATCTATTTATGCCAGAAAAGGTATCCCCTAGAATGTGAGAAAATTATGTTTTGGGATAGTAGATGTAAACAATGTTTCTGAAATTTCTCTCCTTGTGTATTCTTGCTTATAAGGTACCTCATTTCAAAGCCTTGCACATAAACCACAGAGCAGGGTTTTTTGTTTGTTTTATCTTTTATTTTGAAATAATTAGAAATTCACAGGAAGTTGGGAAAATAGTACAGAGAGACTCATGCACCTTTCCCTTAGCTTCCCACAATGATAAAATTTTGGGAATCTATTGTACACAATACCTTTTTGGTTTATAGCGCAAAAGGAAGAAATGTACATTGGTACATTACTCTTAACTAGACTACAGACCTTATTCACCTTTTATTTCTTTTAAACCTCCACTATTATGTACTTGTGGTACATGTAGTTCTTTGCAATTTTCCACTGGGAAGGTTTTAATGTGTATTTGCTGGTATTGGTGCATACTGTAGCCAAGGTTGGCTCTCCCTCCATCCTATACCTTACTGGTTGTGATCCAGCTCTGCTATCACTGACAGGCTTATGTACCATTACCATTAGGTCAGTGGTTCTCAGCCAGAGGTGGTTTTGCCACCTACACATTACTTAGAAATGTCTGGAGACGTTTTTGGTTATCACAGCTTTAGCGGGTATGGTGTGCTACTGGCTTTCAGTGGGTAGGGACCAGAGATACTGCTAAACCTCCTGTAATGCTCAGGACACCCTCTGATAACAAACAGTTATCTGGCCCCAGATGTCAGTAGTGCTGAGGTTGAGAAACTCCACTGTAAGAGATGATTATTTTGGGGAAGCAAGAGGCAGACGCCTTAGGAATCTGTCCCTGGTGATTTGTTCTTATGCATAGCCTCCTTCCCCTACCTTTATTTTTTTTTTTTTCATTTTTTTTTCAATTTCTCCTTTATTTTTTTTTTCAGTGGGTTTTGTCATACGTTGATATGAATCAGCCATAGATTTACACATATTCCCCATCCTGATCCCCCCTCCCACCTCCCTCTCCACCCGATTCCTCTGGGTCTTCCCCTACCTTTAAATTATTTTCTTCCTGATGTTTGGGGAAGAGAACTTTGTCTCCACTTGTAATGGCTTTCTCCCAACTTTTCCTTACAGGTTTTCAAAAATACCTGGCAACAGATACGGAAATTAATTCCATAACTTTGTTGAAATGTTGCAAAAAGATGATTTCTGCATCCTAACCCTTGAATGACTCAAATTGGTGCCAGGTGGAGGACTTCTATCACCTTCTCTCAGAACAAAATCAGATCATTCTGTTGTCTTAGTTTGTATATTTTCTGTGACTTGAAATAAACTTTGAACACAATTTTAGTATACTGCAAATTGATATGCATAACCTTTTTGCTTTTAAAAGGCTGAACTCCAAGGGTGAAACCTCACATGTGTTTTCTACCCTTACTGCAGTATTGTACTTTAATGTTGCATAGCTGTTTTTCCTTTTAAGTTAACCATTTATTCTTCTTAATGATATTTGAGAATTTCTCAGAAGCAGGGTTTTCTGGAACTTAGTTTTTGCTTAGTTTGCTTCCAACAAGAATAATAATATTTGACCTTTGAGAACTTGCTAGAGCTTCTGAGTCTACTCAGAAAATAGCATGTGCTTAGAGCTGTAAAATGGTCAGAAGGCCAGCAAAGCAAAGAGCCTACATAGAAGAGCAGCATATTTAGTTTAGAAATATCCAAATATCAAAATGCATTTTTTGGTCAGTACCAGGAAGGGGACAACAGAGGATGAGATGGTTGGATGGCATCACCAACTCAGTGGGCATGAATTTGAGTAAACTCCGGGAGTTGGTGATGGACAGGGAGGCCTGGCATGCTGCAGTCCATGGGGTCACAAAGTTGGACAAGACTGAGTGACTGAACTAAAATGAACTAAAGTCTATTCACATACATAGTTCAGAGTTAAGACAAGGACGATGTATGATCACTGGTTTTAATGTGTCAGCAACACAAGAGACTGTTGACATTTTCTTGTTCTAAAACTCTTCAGTCTAGGTAGTTAACTTTAAAAGTTTAGAAAGCCACTAATTTTTCCCATGTTCAAGATGAAATAAACACTGAACAGAAATCAAACAATTCATTTCATCTTGCCTTCTAAATAATTACTAATCTGCAGCCCTACCCAGTAACCAAATTTATTCTGGGAAATTAAAACATAGAAATTCTAAAATTTTTACATTTACATTTTTCTCATTTATTTCAAAAGGACCAAATGTATAAGCAGTCAGATTGCCCATTAGGTCTGACCCTGCCTGCTTCCTTTCAGATGGGTGTGAACACAATCAGTGCCACTGGCTATAAGCTACAGCTCTTTCGGCCTAGTATTCTCTCTCCTAGTGGCATTAAGGAGAAACATGATTTATCTCCATCAGGCCAACCTCAAGAGGTTAAGAGGTGCCTTAATAATTAGTAAAGTTCCACTGGAACTACTCCTAAGTCTATTTATATTCTCAAAGTCCTAGCCTCTGCGTTAGGATTATGGTCAAGTGAATTAAAAGCCTGCCATAGGTGTGGAGAATGTAATAGCATATTGCTTACATGTCAAGCAAAAGAATGCAAAGATAATCAAAATTATGAGGGACATTAAAATTGAGAAATTTTCTACTCATATATAAGCATTTACTACAACAAAAGTTTGCTGAGAAAGATACTTGATAATTGCAACCTGGGAAGAAAAACTTGCTCAAAACAGCTGAGAAGCTTTCTAGGTAGCCTGTTCATCCCTAATTTGGGCTTAGCTGTTGATGTATGTAGGATTTATTATTATCATTACCTTTTCTGCCAGCTTCCATGAACATTCTAGGCCTTGATATGTTTATTTTAGCAGCAGTCATGTCTTGTGTCAACATATTGAGACATCAAGACCGAGAGTACAGCCTTTCTCCTTAGGAACTCATTATAATAAGTTTTAAGGAACACTAAGATTCCAAATCAGACTCATTGGAGATCAAATTATAATTTGGTCAGCAGTTGTCTAATAGGAACCAAATCATCAAGGCAGCAGTGTGCATGTTCCTGAACCCTTATTAAATTTAAATTAGCTAAAATCCGGGAAATTGGTAACAGCAGGGGTATCCCAATCTATTCTCTAGGAAACGTCCATTAGTATTTTTTCTTGATGTCCAGTTAATACATGAAACACAGCTACCATGAGTTCATGACCTTCCTTTATTTTGTTCAGACTAGTGACTGAAAAAAATCGGTTTTTCTAATCCTTCAAGTCTTGTAGGTTTCTGGACAGTTAGAAGCAATCATTCATTTTTGGTCACAGTGGTAGAGAGATAGGTGTGCTAATGTTAATTCAGTAGAAACATTCTTGTAAATCTTATGATTTGAATTGTCTTTGAGCACAACAAAATGTGTGTTAGTTTTCCTCTTTTAAGAGCCCCAGTCTTTCCTTCTACTGGTTCACTGTGACTACTGACACCCTAGAGCCAGGTGCATGGACGAAATAAAAGAGCATTTTGATAGGAGAAAGAAAAGGCATTTTGCTTATATTACTGAACGATTCCTTAATAGGTACATAGGAGCCAAAGAAATGTTGTCAAAATTTTAAATTATCTTTTTAAGACATTAATAACTCCCGTTGATTAAAATGGTAATAAAGAGTCCTTGTTGACTAAATAATCATCCTAAGATGGAGTTCAGGTTTTCACAATTATTTCCAACAGAACAAGGCAAGTTAATGACAACATAGCTGGCTTTCAATTATGATACAATTTCAGTTACAATTAGCATACTTTAAAGATTATCTTTCCTAAATGGAGAGCCTAGATAAAGTAACAAAAGATTTATTCATTAAACAGAGGAAAATCTTTCATTTTTTGATAAGCAAAAATAAGGAAAGCATAAGTTGCCATTCACACTGGATAAGACCATGTTTAACAGAATGTACATACTGTTATATAGGGATTGAGTTCTTGATAATTTTATATTTGTTTTACTATTTATGTTTATTATATTTTGTCATTAATTCTTTAATAAAATTTTATTTGAAAAAAAAATCACCTTACTTAGAAATTTTCTTGGTGGGTAGGAGGACTAGAATGACCCAGAGTCCAGGATATGGTTAACACTTGGAATCAACAAAATCACCCGAGGTTAAATTATGTAACTGTCAACTGCATCTGCTATCAGGCCTTGCTGCAATTAGGGCATTCCAGAAGGATTTACAGTGATTTTCAAAGAAAGAATACATGGGCTTTACAATTATGATAACTTCTGAAGTTCTTAGGTCCATGAAGCTCAGTGATGACTAAGTTGAATCCAATCAAAAAAGAGTGCCAGGGACTCGAGGCTTGAAAGAAACATGTTACTGTCTTTAAGTGGTTGCCTCAACCTGACCAAATCAAGTAAATTGTTGAAGATGAAGAGATTTAAATGCAGATTACTATCCTTATTCCTATAACTCAGAAATTTTCTTTGTTGAAGTAGAATTGAACCTTCCTAGGATCCAGGCTGGAGTACTGGTGACAGCATTTGCTCAGGCTCTTTGCCAAAGTCTGAGGACCACATAGGAAGACTCCTACCGCCGACCTGCAAGAATAGAATGGTAGCCAGAACTAGAAGTCAGCAAAGGCTGCTGGTGGTTTGTGGGAATTTTTTCTACCTCTGCTATGCCTCTCCTCCCAACAACCTTACTTAGAAATTAAGTTATTGACGGTCTCACGTTCTTCATGTTCATCTCACCTTTTCTGTTTGCAATCCCCAATATGCTCACAGCCCTTAACCCTCTCAGTACTCAACCTTGCCTATTCTACTGAGCACAATCATAGGATGTGAAGAGCAGTGCACTATGAACTACTAGACTCTAAAGCCAGGCTGTCTAGGTTCTAATCCCTGTTCTGACATTTGTCCCAGCTGTATGACTTTAGGCAAGTTTTTTAATCTCTCTTTCACCATTCCCCCCCAACCCTGTAAAATGGGGATAAAAATAGTATCTAGCTCATAGTCTTGTTTGAAGGTTTAAACAAAAACAACATGTGTAAAGCAATTAGAAAAATGCCTGGCACATAGCAACTGCCATTAAAGCCATCCAGTGTTTTTTCACATTGAAGAGGTGGTGATTCTTCTTGCCAAAGATACTCTTTCTAACTAGGCTCTGGGCCTCACTCTCCTTCCTTCCCTCATATCTTCCTCTCCCCTCTTTTATTTGAAATGTAATTCCCATGATATAACATTCACCCTTTTAGAGTGTGCAGGTGGTGCTTTTTAGTATAACCACCAAGTTGTACAAAATCTGAGAATATTTTCATCTCAAAAAACCCATACACATTAGCAGTCATTTGCCATTTTCTGCCAACCGCCCCCACCCCTGCCCTAGATAATCAAATCTACTTCCTGTCTCTAGATTTGCCTAATCTGGAATCATATGGTATGTGGCCTTCTGTGTTGGATTTCTTGCACTTACCATATTATTTTCAAGGTTCATCCATGTTGTAGCATATAACAGTACTTCATTTCTTTTTACAACTAAATAACATTCCCTTGTGTGAATATATTACATTTTGTTTATCAATTCATCTGTTGATGGACACTTTTGTTTCCACACTTTTAGGCTACTTTACATACATTCATACACAAGTTTGTGTGTGGACATATGTTTTCATTTCTTTTGGGTATATACTTAGGAGTCAAAATGCTGGGTCATGTGGTGATGGAATTTAACATTTTGAGGAAATGCCAGAGTTTTCCCAAAGTGGTGCACTGTTTCACATTCCCATAAACAATGTGGGAGAAACCCGTTTTGCATGTTTATTTTATTCCTATCTACTGGCTCCTGATCTGTCTATAAATATGGTTAGATCATCCTTAAACTAAATAAGCATTTGCTGGACCCTGCCTTCCTCCAACACTGTTGACAATACTCCTCTAATACATCCTCTCTTGGCTTCTGTGACACTGCTTCTCCACACTCCTACTTCTTCCCTGGCTCATCTTTCTTCTTTCCCACATAATATAAGCATTCCTTAATGCAGCCTCAACTATGGTCAACCTGACACAATAATTAACAGAATCTCTTTCATTTATATGCTGCTTTCCAGTTTACAGGGCATTTTATATATAATGTCTTACTTATTATTCATGACAATCCTGCAAGTGAGTAGAGCAGGCACTTACTAATATAAACCCCATTTACAGATGAGGAATCTGAAAATTAGAGGGTTTTCTTTCTAGCTCAAGGTTCCAAAACTGAAAGGTGTCAGGAATTTATCTAATACAGTCAGCTTAATCTCCTTCCCATCTGAATGACTGATTTTATGACTGATTTTCATGTTCCAGCATGTCTCAAAACCCCTCAGAAAACTGAGTCAGGTCATCAGCTATTTAGTTTTGTGCCCAGTCATGTCTGACTCTTTGTAACCCCATGGACTGTAGCCTGCCAGACTCCTCTGTCCATGGGATTCTCCAGGTAAGAATACTGGAGTGGGTTGCCATGCCCCACTCTAGGAGATCTTACTGACCAGGGATTGAACCCACGTCTCCTGCGGCTCCTGCCTTGCAGGTGATTTCTTTGCTACTGAGCCACTGGAGAAGCCCATATATAGTGGTGTGTACCTGTTAATCCCATACTCCCAATTTATTCCTCCCCCTCCTCTTTCCCCTTTGATAACCATAAGTTTGTTTGTCTTTGAGTCCTTTTCTGTTTTATAAATAAGTTCATTTGTACCATATTTTTTAGATTCCACATATAAGTGATATATCTTTGTCTGACTTACTTTGCTTAGTATGGTAATCTCTAGGTCCCTCCATGTTGCTGCAAATGGCATTATCTGAGTAGTATTCCATTGTGTGTGAGTATGTGTATCACACCCTCTTTATCCATTCATCTGTCAATAGATATTTAGGTTGCTTTCATGTCTTGACTATTGTGAATAGTGCTGTTAGATGAACATTGGGATGGCATGTATATTTGCAAATTAGACTTTTCTTTGGATATATGCCACAGAGTGGGATTGCTGAATCATATGGCAACTCTAGTTTTTTAAAGAGACCTCCATACTGCTTTCCATAGTGGCTTAACTAATTTATATTCCCACTACTACTGTCAGAGGATTTACTTTTCTTCATACCCTCTTCAGCATTTGCTACTTGTAGACATTTTGATGATGGCCATTCTGACTGGTGTGGAGTGATACTTCATTTTTAGTTTTGATTTGCATTCCTCTAATAATTAGCAATGCTGAGAATCTTTTCATGTGCTTGTTGGTCACCTGTATGCCTTCTCTGCAGAAATGGCTATTGAGATCTTCTGCCCGTTTTTTAATAGAGTTTTTTTTTATATTGAGTTGTATAAGTTGTCTATATATTTTGAAAAGTAAGCCCTTGACAGTTGCACTGCTTGGAAATATTTTCTCCCAGTCTGTAGGTTGTCTTTTCATTTTGTTTATAGTTTCCTTTGCTGTGCAAAAGCTTTGAAGTTTGATATGATCCTATTTTTTAATTTTTGCTTTTATTTCTTTTGCCTTGGGAGCCTGATCTAAGAAAATATTACTATGATTTATGTCCAAGAATGTTTTACCTAGGTTCTCTTCTAGGAGTTTTATGGTATCATGTTTTACATTTAAGTCTTTAAGCCATTTTGAATTTATTTTTGTGTATAGTATGAGGGAGCATTCTAACTTCATTGATTTACCTGAGGCTGTCCAGCTTTCCCAACACCATTTGCTGAAAAGACTGTCTTTTTTTTCCATTGTATATTCTTGCTTCCTTTGTCAAAAATTAACTGGCCCTAAGTGTGTGGGTTTATTTCTGGGCTCTCTGTTCTGTTCCATTGATTTATATGTTTGTGCCAATACCAAGATGTTTTGATTACTGTAGCTTTGTAGTATTATCTAAAGTCTGGGAGAGTTATGCCTCCAGCTTTGTTGTTTTTCTTCAGAACTGCTTTGGCCCAAAACAGTGCATTTGAGTGGTTCTAGTTCTCTCTTTTATTTGGTAATACAGCCAGAATTGAGTTTCTTTGCCTCACTGTTCGAATGCAGGTGGGGACAACAAATGTCTTCTCATCAATTATGAGATCAAGACCCCTATTTGGCTGAAATCTCAGATGAAATTTCCTCACTTTTAAGCAAGAATCTAAGATTGGTGCAAATAGTTTTGGCCCCAGAGATCTTTTACCAAGAGTGTCCAACATGCTGTAATAATTTTCCTAAGCCTAATTCTGCAAAATCAACCAATTAGAGGAGAAACACTTACTTGGGGTGAGCAGTAGCTATTGTAGAGAACTCATTGTCCCACATAGGTCTCCCAAAGAAGGTTTTCTGTTTCAGACCTGTCAGGATGTCATTGGCCTTATCAAAGTTTAGTGCTGCATGACAAGCCTGGAGTTGGAGAAATAGGAAGTTAGAAAAAGCAGGTCCTGATAGCTGCCCTTCCTTCAGCCACTTTTAAACTTGAGTGTGAAGGTGAGACCAGGTAGGAAGTCATAAGATACGATTATTTCTGCTCAGCATGCATTATGTTTTATCTGACCTTCATCTTAGGGAATTAGTGTGTTGTTTGAACTCACAAAGCTGCTGTCCCATCCGGTGAGGAAGAGACGGTAGTTTAGAAAACCCACTTTGCCTAATTCCTCCATCTCCTGTTCCAGGGAAGCCAATAGGTCATTGAACCAAGCAAAAGCACCCATCTCCCTGCAGATCCAGTAGAAATAGATCTGGAATCAACAAAAGAGAATATAGCCTTATTAAGTGCCTCTTACAATGTGCACTCTGATGACATGATTATGCATATATATACTATATTTGTTGATCAAGTCTAAGAGTGACCTGGAAAAAATCACTTCTACAGAGCTGCTGACCTCAAGTGGCATTAATGTCCAGAGTCCTGACAACTTCCCTTATGGAAAGAGCTCAAACATCAGCTTCAGTTCAGGTGCTCCAGTTGACAATGAAGACCCAGTTCTTATGGCAAGTCTGCAGAAGCGGATGCCTTGTCTAGGAGAAGTGATCACTCACTCTCGTAACTCCAGGGAGAGGTTACTCTCTTACTAATTGTAAAGAGCTTAGCCCATGAAAACCGTGAACCTGTCAGGCTCAGACCAGATGAAAAATGGTACTCGGGAGTGTACCTTTTGTGTTTTGAGGTTGTGATCTGTGTGCTGAAATTTGTACCAGATGGATTTCAAGATAGAAGCAAAGGGTGTAACCCCAATTCCTGCTCCAACCAACACAGCCACTTCATACTGGAAAACATCCTCACTGACAGTGCCAAAAGGTCCATCCACCTGGATCCTGGCAGAAGGCGAAAGAAAATGGGCAAAAGTGAAGTCTCACCTCTACCTGCAACCTCAAACATCCTCCCAGAGGCATAACTGTTCCACGGCTCACTGTTGCTTGTTTATTTTAATCATATTCCATTTTACCAGACTTAAGGTTCAGTGAGGAATTACTTCTCTTTTCTGCCTGTCTGTGTTCTGGTCTGGATCTCTACTGCTCTTAACGACCTACCTGGGAACTGACGAATACTGTTGTTCAAAAGTCCTTATGAGATTTTCTGTCCAGTCCCCCACTGCTCGGATATGAATGGAGAAGAAATCTTCCTCTGGAGCGGAGGTCAGGGTAAAGGGATGCCACTCCAGGTAAGAGATTGAGGGGCAATTAACAAAAATATACTGTCCCACTTCCATGCTGAAGCCATGCTTGTGCATCTGTAATTCCAAAACTTTGGATGGGTGCATGACAACCTATGAACGAAGCACAGAGGTCAAAAGAGGCAAATTCAAATGGTGACAGGGGCAAGCAAATAAATGAGTAAAGCTGGAGGGCTGCTGATGACAGTAAATTGCAAACAGAAATCCTTTCTGAAGGGGGCAGCAATTACCAAGTCCATACAATGGTTGCACTATGGAGCAGAGATTCAGCATTATCAGGTTGCTTGATTCTTCAAGAGAGTCTAGAAATACTAGTTTTAAATTGAAGCATAGTTGATTTACAATATTGTGTTAGTTTCAGGTGTACAGCAAAGTGATTCAGTTACTATTTTCAGATTAAATTCCATTCTATCTTGTTACAAAATATTGAATACAATTCCCTGTGCTATAACTGGGTAAGCTGGAAAACCAACAAGAAATGACATTTTTTTATGTGAAAGCCTCCATCCAGGTTTCTAAATGTTAGCGACCAATTTGACTTTCTAAACAATCAGTGTATGGGCCAAACAAAATACGTCTGTGGGCTAGATTGTTGTTGTTATTATAGTTCATTTGCTCAGTCATGTCTGACATTTTGCGACCCCATGGACATGCCAGGATTCTCTGTCCTTCACCATCTCCTAGAGTTTGCCTAAACTAATGTCCACTGAGTCGGTGATGCTATCCAACCATCTCATCCTAAGTCATCCCCTTTTCCTCCTGCCCTCAATCTTTTCCCAGCATCAGGGTCTTTTCCAGTGAGTCAGCTCTCCGTATCAGGTGGCCAAAGTGTTAGAGAAGGGAATGGCTACCCACTCCAGTATTCTTGCCTGGTGAATCCCATGGACAGAGGAGCCTGACAGGCTACAGAGATATGGTGTATACTGCCTGTTAGCAACTTCTGACATAGACCCATGCTGATGATTTCTGCCAAGCCTCTCCAGTTCTGTCCAGCACCAGAGGAACTCAAATATATTGCCCTCAAGTAGTTTTTTATTTCTGTGAAGGTGACAGCATGGCAATTTATTTCTATAATCAGGAAGAACAGAACTCTTAGCACAGCAAGAAGAAAGTGCATGTTCTTTACCTTGGTAATCACAACCTTCTGCTGAGAGCGGTAAAATCGGAGGATCCTTTCAAAGATGTAAAGAATGCCTGGTGCAAGGATCCATTTCCAAGACTGCACACAGAGACAATAAAAAGTGAGGTTACACACTAATCTCTTCTCTAGGATTTATTTGTGTAGCAGTTCATTCCTTCATTCAATAAATAAATATTTTTGAGTGATGTGTATCATTATTAAGCCACTAATTTCACCAAAACTTGAAGACGGAAACGGAAAGGAGTAGTCCACAACAGTTTTATTAACCTGTTACTCATAAAGCAGATCATTTTCTGAAATTTTACAGGTCTCACCAGGAAACAAGAGAAAAGCACAAAAATAAACTACATGGTAATAATATATATTTTTAAATTATATTTAAAATTTAATTTTAAGAATCTAAGTCTGGGACTTCCCTGGCAGTCCAGTGGTTGGGACTTCACCTTCCAATGCAGGAGGCATGGTTTCGATCCCTGGTCAAGGAGCAAAGATCCTGCATGCCTCTCAGTCAAAAAACCAAAACATGAAACAGAAGAAATGTTGTAAAGATTGAAAAAAAAGTTAAGACTCTCTTCCAGGACAACTTGTCCAACCTGAAAAGCCAACAAAGAAGGTTGATGTGAAGTAGAAGCAGATGATTAAAAACAAGGCAAACAAAAAAGTGTGTGGCTCACACTATTGATAACAGCAATATATAAAACTTGGTATTTATTCATCACCTCTTTTCTCAGGTGCTCAAAACATCTAACATACTAATACACTTTTTATCTTGTCTACTTAAAAAAAAGCCTTTCTATCCCTCAGATCTTCTCAAAGGCAGCAGGTTGCTTCCATACCCACAGGGGCTCCTAAAAATATATTTCCTAGCAATGCTAAGTCATGTTCTTTTTTGCACAATTGCTCAATCACAATACATTGGAACTCTGTGGAAAGAGATTTCTTATGCTGTTTCAGGCAAGATACTTCCTTGGGTATCTCTGGGGGAAAAAAGGGGGCAGAGACAGGGCCAGTAAACCTGAGAAGGGGCATATTACAATTTGATACTACCTCTTATTTGGGGAAAAAAATCCCCAGGTGATTCAGAAGACATGAAAAAATATCTTTAAGAAGTGGCTAGTCACCAATGGTAGGGGGGAATGTTAGCTTTGAAAGTAATCAGAGAAAATTAATATGAAAACAAAATAGCATATTAGCCTCTCAAATTGGAAAACAGCTTTAAACAATGATGCCCACCATTAACTGAGATGCAGAGAAATAGATGTGCATCATTCACATGTGTACCTGGGAAGTACAAATAAGTAACATCTTCCCAAAGAGAAATTTGGCAACACATCTAACAGCCTTGAAAGCATTCCTTCTCTTTGACACAGGAATTTTACTCCTAGGAAATGGAGCATAAAGGAATAATTAAGGCATGCACAAAGTACATGAGTATAGTCATGACTATTTATTAAGGGAAAAATGATAAAGATGGCATATTATACAGATTTTTTTGGAGACCAAACTGTCTTGTCTTTATTTTATTTATTTTTGTATTGAGATATAATTGGCATATAACATATTAGCTTTATATGTACAACATAATGATTCAATATTTGTAAATATTGCAAAATGATCACCACAGTACATCTAGTTAACCTTCTGCACCATGCATGGTTACAAAAAAATTTTTTCCTCTGATGAGAAAAGTCTAAGATTCACTTTCTTGGTATCTTTCAAATATCCTGTATAGTATTATTAATTATAGTCACCATGTACACCAAGCCCTCAGAACTTATTTCATAACTGGAAGTTTGTACCTTTTCACTACTTTCACCCATTTAGCCTACTCCCCAACCCCTGCCTCTGATAACCACCAGTCTGTTCTCTGTATTCTATGAGCTTCTTTTTTCCTTTTTTTTAAAAACTAGAGTCCCGAGAAAAACTATTAAAAATTCCAATATATGGAGAATGAACAACACGCTGCTGAATAACCAACAAATCACAGAAGAAATCAAAAAAGAAATAAAAATATGCATAGAAACGAATGAAAATGAAAACACAACAACCCAAAACCTATGGGACTCAGTAAAAGCAGTGCTAAGGGGAAGGTTCATAGCAATACAGGCTTACCTCAAGAAACAAGAAAAAAGACAAATAAATAACCTAACACTACACCTAAAGCAACTAGAGAAGGAAGAAATGAAGAACCCCAGGGTTAGTAGAAGGAAAGAAATCATAAAAATTAGGGCAGAAATAAATGCAAAAGAAACAAAAGAGACCATAGCAAAAATCAGTAAAACCAAAAGCTGGTTCTTTGAGAAGATAAATAAAATTGACAAACCGTTCGCCAGACTCATCAAGAACCAAAGGGAGAAAAATCAAATCAACAAAATTAGAAATGAAAATGGAGAGATCACAACAGACAACACAGAAATACAAAGGATCATAAGAGACTACTACCAGTAGCTCTATGCCAATAAAATGGACAACTTGGAAGAAATGGACAAATTCTTAGAAAAGTATAACTTTCCAAAACTGAACCAGGAAGAAATAGAAAATCTTAACAGACCCATCACAAGCATGGAAATTGAAGCTATAATCAGAAATCTTCCAGCAAACAAAAGCCCAGGACCCGACAGCCTCACAGTTGAATTCTACCAAAAATTTAGACAACAGCTAACACCTATCCTACTCAAACTCTTCCAGAAAATTGCAGAGGAAGGTAAATTTCCAAACTCATTCTATGAGGCCACCATCACCCTAATGCCAAAACCAGACAAAGATGCCACACAAAAAGAAAACTACAGGCCAATATCACTGATGAACATAGGTGCAAAAATCCTTAACAAAATCCTAGCAAACAGAATCCAACAACATATTAAAAAGATCATACCAAGTGGGCTTTATCTCACTGATGCAAGGATTCTTCAATATCTGCAAATCAATTAACATAATACACCACATTAACAAATTGAAAAATAAAAACTATATGATTATCTCAATAAATGCAGAGAAAGCCTGTGACAAAATTCAACATCCATTTATGATAAAAAAAAAAACCTCAAGAAAGCAGGAATAGAAGGAACATACCTCAACATAATAGAAACTATATATGACAAACCCACAGCAAACATTATCTTCAATGTTGAAAAATTGAAAGCATTTCCCCTAAAGTCAGGAACAAAACAAGGGAGCCCACTCTCACCACTACTATTCAACATAGTTTCTGAAGTTTTGACCACAGCAATCAGAGCAGAAAAAGAAATAAAAGGAATCCAGATAGGAAAAGAAGAAGTAAAACTCTCACTGTTTGCAGATGACATGATCCTCTACATAGAAAACCCTAAAGACTCCACCAGAAAATTACTAAAGTGAATCAATGAATATACTAACTAAAGTTGCAGGCTATAAAATCAACACACAGAAATCTCTTGCACTCCTATACACTAACAATGAGAAAACAGAAAGAGAAATTAAGGAAACAATTCCATTCACCATTGCAACAGAAAGAATAAAATACCTAGGAATATATCTACCTAAAGAAACAAAAGACCTATTTTTAGAAAACTATAAAACACTGGTGAAAGAAATCAAAGAGGATACAGATAGATGGAGAAATATACCGTGTTCGTGGATTGGAAGAATCAATATAGTGAAAATGACTATACTACCCAAAGCAATCTATAGATTCAATGCAATCCCTATCAGGCTACCAACGGTATTTTTCACAGAACTAGAACAAATAATTTCACAGTTTGTATGGAAATACAAAAAACCTCGAATAGCCAAAGCAATCTTGAGAAAGAAGAATGGAACTGGAGGAATCAACCTGCCTGACTTCAGGCTCTACTACAAAGCCACAGTCATCAAAAGAGTATGGTACTGGCACAAAGACAGAAACATAGATCAATGAAACAAAACAGAAAGCCCAGAGATAAATCCACACACCTATGGGCACCTTACCTTTGACAAAGGAGGGAAGAATATACAATAGAGAAAAGACAACCTCTTTAACAAGTGGTGCTGGGAAAACTGGCCAACCACTTGTAAAAGAATGAAACTAGAACACTTTCTAACACCATACACAAAAAATAAACTCAAAATGGATTAAAGATATAAATGTAAGACCAGAAACTATAAAACTCCTTGAGGAAAACATAGGCAAAACACTCTCTGACATAAATCACAGCATGATCCTCTATGACCCACCTCCAAGAATATTGGAAATAAAAGCAAAAATAAACAAATGGGACCTAATGAAACTTAAAAGCTTTTGCACAACAAAGGAAACTATAAGCAAGGTGGGGAGAAAAGCCTTTAGAATAGGAGAAAATAATAGCAAGCAAAGCAACTGACAAAGAATTAACCTCAAAAATATACAAGCAACTCCTGCAGCTCAATTCCAGAAAAATAAACGACCCAATCAAAAAGTGGGCCAAAGAACTAAACAGACATTTCTCCAAAGAAGACATACAGATGGCTAACAAACACATGAAAAGATGCCCAACATCACTCATTATCAGAGAAATGCAAATAAAAACCACAATGAGGTACCATTACACGCCAGTCAGAATGGCTGCTATCCAAAAGTCTACAAGCAATAAATGCTGGAGAGGGTGTGGAGAAAAGGGAACCCTCTTACACTGTTGGTGGGAATGCAAACTAGTACAGCCACTATGGAGAACAGTGTGGAGATTCCTTAAAAAACTGGAAACAGAACTGCCATATGGCCCAGCAATCCCACTGCTGGACATACACACCAAAGAAACCAGAATTGAAAGAGACACATGTACCCCAGTGTTCATCGCAGCACTGTTTATAATAGCCAGGACATGGAAGCAACCTAGATGTCCATCAGCAGACGAATGGATAAGAAAGCTGTGGTACATATACACAATGGAATATTACTCTGTCATTAAAAAGAGTACATTTGAATCAGTTCTAATGAGGTGGATGAAACTGGAGCCTATTATACAGTGTGAACTAAGTCAGAAAAAAAAAACACCAATACAGTATACTAACGCATATATATGGAATTTAGAAAGATGGTAACCATAACCCTGTATGCGAGACAACAAAAGAGACACAGATGTATAGAACAATCTGTTGGACTCTGGGAGAGGGCGAGGGTGGGATGATTTGGGAGAATGGCATTGAAACATGTATATTATCATATGTGAAATGAATCACCAGTCCAGGTTCAATGCATGAGACAGGGTGCTCGGGGTTGGTGCACTGGGATGACCCAGAGGGATGGGATGGGGAGGGAGGTGGGAGGGGGGTTCAGGATGGGGAACACATGTACACGCGTGGTGGATTCATGTCAATGTGTGGCAAAATCAATACAATATTGTAAAGTAATTAGTCTCCAATTAAAAGAAAGAAATTTATATTTTTTTAAAAATGATATTACAGCTAATATATAAAAAAGAAGATGATTACTGGGGTTTCCCTGGTGGCTCAATGGTAAAGCATTTGCCTGCCAACACAGAAGATGGGGGTTCAACCTGATCCGAGAGGATCCCACGAGGTGAAGAGCAACGAAGTCCGTGTCTCAGAACCACTGAGCCTGTGCTCTAGAACCCGTGGTCCAAACCAAGAGAGGCCACCAAAATAAAGCCCATGCACCGCGACTAGAGATAGGAGCCCCCACTTGCCACAACTTGAGACAAGCCCAAGCAGCGACAAAGACCCAGCACGGCCAAAAATAAATAAAATTCCAAAAAAAAAAAAAAAAAAAGTTGGAGGAGGGAAGATCTCCCTTTCTCTTTAAAATAAAGGCAGGGAGGGTATCAACCACATCAAGAAAGAGCTCTTGGGACTTCCCTGTGAGCCAGTGGCTACTACTGAGCCTGCGCTCTAGAGCCTGGGGACCACAGCTACTGAAACTCGTGTGCCCTAGAGCCTGTGTTCCACAAGACAAAGAACCACAATGGGAAGTGTGCACACCACAACTAGAGGGTAGCCCCCGCTCGCTGTGACTAGAGAAAAACCTGAGCCACAGTGAAGATCCAGCATGGTCAAAAATAAATAAATATTTTTTTAAAAAAAAGAAAGAAAATGATAACTATAAAAGTCAGGCTACGTGTTCATTTCAGGGGAAAGAGAGGGCTTAGATTGGAGATGAAAATCTGGAGAGAGTTTGGGGGAGAGGAGTGCATGCAAAGTTCTCTTTATTAACTTAGGATGTAGTTACAAAGTTATTTGCCATAGGATGACTCATTAAGCCATACGTTTATTTTGTGTGGTTTTCTGTACCTGTGTTCACTTCACAATAAAGTTTTTAAAAAAACAATAGAGTCCACATATGAGATCATACAGCATTTGTCTTTTTCAGTCTGACTTATTTTTACTTAGCACAATTACAAATAAGTAATACCCTCAAAGTCATTAAAAATGACTAGGTGGGGGGAAAAAATGACAAAATGGTATACCATATGGCATTTTAAAAACAAATGCTATGGGGAATTCCCTGTTGGTCCCTGTGGTAAGGACTCCATGCTTCTGCTGAAACCCGCATAGGTTCAACTCCTGGTTGAAGAACTAAGATTCTACATGCAGTGCAGTGCAACAACAAAAAAAGTTTCAGAAGAATATTTGACAGTATAGGAAAGGATCCATGATATAGATTAAAGAAAAAAAAGTTATTACTTCTAGGTGGTAAAATTCTGTGAAATATTTATTTTCTCCTAAATATTTTTTCTGTATTTTCCAGATTTTATACAATAAGCATGTGTTAATATTATTGTTATAATTTTTAAATGGGGAGACTATGAGAGAGTATTTTTGTGTGCGTTCATGAAAGAAGCAAACCAATACATTCAAACAGATGGTAAAACTGATATTCTCTCCCTTGCAGTGTTACATGCCTAATCAAAGCAACCCCCAAGTTCTAAGTATACAACCAAATAGGCCAAATATACCTTTGTCTCAGGTAATGGGAAAAGGATAGAAGTTGATGCTCAACATAAGACAGGGGATTAACTACCTTAGCTAGTAAGGGACTAGTCAAGCTTTATAGCTTTCTGTGTTTAAGGACCTCTTGTCTATTGGTCAAATAATATAAAAGGTGTCTGGTCATAGCCTACAAGTTCCACTGACTTTAGAAATGAAATGTGCTATTAAGATATGCGAGGTATGTCCTTTTAAAATTATTTCTAAAGTAGGTAATACACGGACATGTCATACAACTCAAAAGTACAAAAGAGTATACAATAGAAAGTAAATCTTCCTTCCAGCCCTGTCCTCAGCTCCCCAAGGCAATCAATATTATTATTTTGTGAATCCTTTTGGAGAATATCCATTTAAGTGAAAGTATTTCATTAAGTACAAGTGGTAGCAGACCATACACACTGCACTGCCTTTTTTTCATTTAACATCTTCCAGTAGTCATGTATGGATGTGAGAGTTGGACCATAAAGAAGGCTAAGCACTGAAGAATTGATGCTTTTGAACTGAGGTGTTGGCGAAGACTCTTGAGAGTCCCTTGGACTGCAAGGAGATCAAACCAGTCAATCCTAAAGGAAATCAATCCTGAATATTTATTGGAAGGACTGATGCTGAAGCTGAAACTCCAACACTTTGGCCACCTGATGTGAAGAGCTGACTCATTGGAAAAGACCGTGATGCTGGGAAAGATTAAAGGCAGGAGGGGAAGGGGATGGCAGAGGACAAGATGGTTGGATGGCATCACTGACTCAATGGATATGAGTTTGAGCAAACTCTGGGAGATGGTGATGGACAGTGAAGCCTGGCGTGCTGCAGTCCATGGGGTCACAAAGAGTTGGACATGACTGAACGACTGAACAATAACAATATCTTAGAGACTGCTCCATATTCATATCTATAAAGCTACCTTTTTCTTTTCAATGGCTACAGAGTATGCCATTGTAGGAAAGTCCTATAATTTAAATAGTCTACTGATGGGCACTTATCTCCAATCTTTTACTCTATCAAGCAATGCTACAATGAATAATCTAATGCATGTAATTTAACACATATGCAAGCATATTTTAGAACAAACTCCTGGAAGTAGATTTTTAAAGCTTGGTAAATACTGTCAAATTACACTTAAAAGCAGCTTTATAGATTTACATGCTCACCAGCAATGCTTGAGAGCATTACTAACACAGCATGTGAGCAAAATCTTTGATCTTTGCTAATCTGTTAGGTTTATTTCTGTGATCACTTTGTTTATATCTTCTACATCTTTTTTTTTTTAATCAGGTTGGGCTTTCTCTTATTGATTTCTATATTTGTATATTAGGAAATTAATTCATGGTCTGTGAATTGTAAATACATTTCCTACTTGGTAATTTGTTACCTGTCTTTATTTATGATGGGGGTTTTGCCAAAAATTATACATACATATATATATATATATATATATATATATATATATATATATATATATATAAAGAGAGAGGGAAATAATACATAAATTTTAAGAAAATATATAATATCTTTCCTTTTCTGACTTTGACCTTTTAAAAAATATTATTTAGAGTATTTTTACTAACACTCTAGTATTAGAAAAAATTTCCATGAAGACTTAGGGTACTTCTATGATGTCTTTCTTTTTTTCAGCATTTAAATCCTTGATCAATGTATCTTGGACCATATTTTACTGTAAAGTGAAATACAGAGACAGCTTTTTTTTAGATGTCCATCCTATCCTAAAGAAAATTATTGAATAATGCATCTTTTCTTCCAACTGATTTGAAATGTCAACTTTAGGGGATTCTTAAAAAAAACATTTTTCCCTTTCTATATGAGGACTGAGCTATTGCTCTTAATTCTGTATGTGATTTAAAGATTTTAATTATCCTCAGAGCACTTTAAGACACCACAAATCAAACTTTCCTTTCTGTTTCATCCTCAATCTAACATTTTATGAACAAGCAAAGGTAGGACATAATATCTATGGTAATTAACTTGAGGCACACCTTAAGATTCCTGGAACCCAATTTATTGATCATCTGCTATTTAATAATAATTTCCAAGCATGTTCTTACAACAGCAAAGAAAGCCAACTTCAAGAATGTTTTAAAAATTAAATTGAGGAGGCTTCCACTGCGTCCTCTGCCAGTGACCTATGGCAAAATAGGACACTAAGCTCCCTGAGCTTCAGGTTCCCCATCCAAGGACTGAGGAGAAGATCTTCCTTCAGAGGGTCCTTTTCGGCATTTTATGAAATCATGAGGCAGCAGACTGTGACCAAGATGGTGGACTAGGAAGACCCTTAGCTCACCTCTCCCACAGATACACCAACATTATAAATATTTACAGAGCAACTCTCTATGAGAATGACCTAAAGACCAGCAGAAAAGATTTTCCACAACTAAAAATATAAAGAAATAACCAAAATGAGATGAGTAGGAGGGGTGGAGTCATGTTATAGTCACTTACCCAGGTGAGTAACCCACAAACAGGAGAATGATTATAACTGCAGAGGATCTCCTCAAAGAGAAAGAAGTCTGAGCCCCACATTGGGCTCTCCGGCCTAGGGTCTTGTACCGGGAAGATGAACCGCTGGAATTTTTTTTAGCTTTAAAGGCCAATGGGGCTTACTTTTGGAAGGCTACTGTTCTTGTAGAGTCTCTCAGAGAGGCAAGAGATCACTGGAGCCCAACGTCTGGGAAATAGACACTGGTGGCAGCTATTTGAGGAAGCTCGTTCTTCCACAAGGACACTGATGCTGGCAAGGGCCATTTTGGAGTCCTGCCACTAGGCTGTTAGTTCTGGGAGCTTACCCACCCACCAGTGGGCTGGCATTGATGTCCCCCCAGCAGCACAGGTAGTCACACTTGGACATGGACTCACCCAACAGCAGGCTGGCACCAACCCTAGAATCCCCAGACTGTGAAGGCAGCCACATGGGGGACCCAGTCCCCCAGTAGGTTGGCAGCCACCCCAAGAGGCAGGGCCTGGCAGTCAACTGGGCCAGAGGCCAATCATGCTTACCAGTATGCCCACAGGCCCACAGTAGTCAGCCTCATCACAATAGAAGAGACCATGCAACTCACAAAGGAGGCGCCCATACAACATACAGCGTATAGTTCTGATGATCAGAGAGGAGTGTGCTACTGGGCCTCAAAGGATGTCTCCAACGTAAGGCTACTTCTTCAAGATCAGGAAATGTAATTGACCTACCTAATACACAGAAATAAGTAAAGAGAATTAGCCAAAATGAGGAGACAGAGGAATATGTCCCAGACAAATGAACAAGACAAAACCTAAAAAAAATAGAGATAAGTAATCTACCTGATAAAGAGTTAAAGGTAATGATCATAAAGATGCTCAACAAACTCAGGAAAATAAAAAATAGTATAAAAAGGTAAAAAAAGAAAAACTAAAAAATAATAATAAAAATAAAATAAATATAAATAATAATAAAATAAAAATAAAATAAATATATAATATATAATATAATTATAATTAAATTATATTAAATATAATTATATTATATATACTATAATATATAATTTATAATATAATATTATAATAATTATAATATATATGATTATAATATATTATATAATTATATAATATATTATATAATTATATAATATATATTACATAATATATAAATGAATATATAAATAAATAATAAAAATAAAATAAAATTAAAAAAATTTTTTTAAAGTAACTAAAATAAAAAATACACCAGAACGAATTAACAGTATATTAGATGATGCAGAAAAACAGATCAGCACACTGGAAGACAGATTAGGAGAAATCACTGGAGCTAAACAGAAAAAAACAATTTTTAAAAATGAGGAAAGCTTGAGAGACTTCTGGGACCTTGTCAAGCAGGCTAGCATTTTTATTATAGGGATCTCAGAGAAGAAGAGAGAGAAAAGGGGGCAGATAGCTTATTTGAAGAAATAATAGCTGAAAACTTTCTTAACCTGGGGAAGGAAGCAGACATCCAGGTCCAGGAGGCACAGAGAGTCCCAAACAAGATGAACTCAAAGATGTCCACACCAGGGCACATTATAATTAACATGGCAAAATTAAAGATAAGGAGAGAATCTGAAAAGGAGCAAGAGAAAAGGAACTAGTTATGCACAAGGGAACTTCCATAAGACTAGCAGCTAACTTTTCAGCAGAAACTTTACAGGCCAGAAGAAGGAAGCACCATATATTCAAAGGGATGAAAGGAAAAAACCTACAACCAAGAATAACTGATAAAGCTATCATTCAGATTTGAAAAAGAGAGTTTTACAGTCATGCAAAAGCTTAAAGAGCTCAGCATCAGTAAAGACCATAGTGAAAACAAATGTAATAGAGACTAAAGGAAAAAATCAATGAAACTAAAGCCTGGTTCTTTAAACAGATAAACAAAATAGATAAATTTTTAACCATACTCATCAGGAAAAAGAATGGTCCCAAGTAAATGAAATCAGAAATGGAAGAAGAAAAATTACAACTGACACCATACAAATATAAAGGATCATAAGAGATTACTACAAAAAAATTATTATAGGTTAATAAAATGGACAAAGTAGAAGAAATGGATAAATTCCTAGAAATATACAATCTCTCAGGAATGAATCAGGAAGAAATAGAAATTATGAGCAGATTGATTATCAGCAATGAAAGTAAATCAGTAGTAAAAAAAAGAAAAATACTCCAAGCAAACAGAAGTCTAGGACCAGATGGCTTCATAGGTGAATTCTACTAAACACCTGAAGAGGTAACACCTACCCTTCTCAAATTATTCCAGAAAATCACGGAAGAAGGAACAATTCTGAATGCATTCTGTAAGGCCTGCACCACCTTAGTACCAAAACCCGACACTACAAAAGAAAATTACAGGTCAATATCACTGATGAACACATGTGAAAATTCTCAATAAAATACTAGCAAACAGAATTCAATAATACATTAAAAGGATTTTACATCATAATCAAGTGAGACTCATCCCAGGGATGCAAGAATGGTTTAATATCTGCAAATCAATCAATGTGATACATCACATTAACAAATTGAAAAATAAAAATTTTAAGATCATATCAATAGATGCCTAAAAACTTTTGGTAAAATTCAACATCCATTTATGATTTAAAAAAAAACTCTTAAAAAAGTGGGCATACAAGAAACATACCTCAACAAAATAAATGCCATAGATGACAAAGCCACAGCCAACATTATATACACTAGTGAAAACCTGAAAGTATTTTCTCCAAGATCAGGAACAATATGAGGATGCCCACTCTTGCCACTGTTATTCAACATAGTATTGTAAGTATTAACCACAGCAGACAAGAAAAATACATAAAAGGAATCCAAATTAGAAAGAAAGAAGTAAAACTGTCACTGTTTGTAGGTAACAAAGTAATAGATATAGAAAACTCTAAGGCCACCACCAGGAAACTATTGGAACTAATAAATGAATTGAGTAAAGTTTCAGGATACAAAATTAATATATCAATAATACATATTAACAAGTTAAGAGCTACCTCCTATGGGCCCAGCCTGTGGCTGGCATGTCTGGGACACATGTCCTTGTGCTGCAGTCAGGCTGGCATTTTCAGTTTTGTTCTTACTTTTGAAGTTCTTTTTTCCTTTCCTAGTGACACTCCTTAGGATGCACTGTAATAGCCAAAGAAAGCACTGTGGCTCTTACAAAGGTCACAGGCAATGTAGCTGGGGACCTGGGAAACTTTGAGTCTGGACCACTCAGCAGAATGAGTTAGGGAAAATACACCACAATCTTACTTTCCTGTCTTATTAGGTCAGAGTGGATGAAACTGCTGATGTTGAGCAATTGTCCCACAAAAATGGCAGTTTCATCCAGTTCAACCTAAATAGATCTTATTCTAGAAGTACTAACAAATGTAGGCTTCCCTGGTGACTCAGTGGTAAAGAATCTGCCTGCCAATGCAAGATACATGAGTTTGATCCCTGGGTTGGGAAAATCCCTTGGAGAAGGAAATGGCAACCCACTCCAGAATTCTTGCCTGGGAAATCCCATGGACAGAGGAGCCTGGTGGGCTACAGTCCATGAGGTTGCAAAGCGTCAGATACAATTTAGTGACTAAACAACAACATGTTAATTAATATGTTAATTATGTATTCTGTTAACACAACAGAAATGCTCTGTTTCCATACACTAAAAATGAACTATCAGAGAGAGAAATGAAGAAAGCAATCCCACATACAATGGCATCAAAAAGAACAAAACACCTAGGAATAAACCTAACCAAAAAGGTAAAAAAAATCTATACTTGGAAAACTATAAGACATTGATGAAAGAAATTGAAGAGGATATAATACATGGGAAGATATACTGTGCTCATGGATTGGAAGAATTATTATTGCTAAAATGACCATACTGCCCAAGGCAATCTACAGATTCAGTGCAATCTCTACCAAAGTACTAATGGCATTTTTTGCAGAACTAGAACAAATAATTCTAAAATATGTGTGGAAACACAAAAGATCCTAGATAACCAAAACAGTCTTGAGAAAGAAGAGCAAAGCAAGAGCTCCTGTGTTTCAAGCTATACTACAAAGCTACAGTAATCAAAACAGTATGATACTGGCACAAAAACACATATAGGTCAATGGAGCAGAATAGAGAGCCCAGAAATAAATCTACAGTTAAATGATCAATTAATCTATGACAGAGGAAGCAAGATTATGGGGAAATATTATGGTAAAAAGATACCCTCTCCAATAAATGGTGTTGGGAAAACTGAACAGCTACATGCAAAAGAATCAACTTGGACTACTCTCTTACACTATAAACAAAAATAAACTCAAATGATGATGAATTAAAGATTTTAATGTAAACCTTTAAACCATAAAATTCCTAGAAGAAAATAGGCAGCATGCTCTTTGACATCAGTCTTAGTCATGCAATATTTTTTTAATATGTCTCCTCAGTCAAGAGAAGCAAAGGCAAAAATAAGCAAATAGGACTATATCAAATAAAAAACTCACACAGTGAAAGAAACTATCAACAAAATGAAAAGATAGCCTACAGAATAGAATGTCTGCAAATGATATATCCAACAAAGGGTTACTAGCCAAACTATGCACAGAATTCATATAACTCAACATCAAACAAACAACCCAATTTAAAAATGGGCAGAAGACCTGAATAGACATTTTTTTATTTTTATTTTTTCATTTATTTTTATTAGTTGGAGGCTAATTACTTTACAATATTGTAGTGGTTTTTGCTATACATTGACATGAATCAGCCATGGATTTACATGTGTTCCCCATCCCTATCCCCCCTCCCACCTCCCTCCCCATCCCATCCCTCTGGATTTTCCCAGTGCACCAGCCCTGAGCACTTGTCTCATACATCCAACCTGGGCTGGTGATCTGTTTCACCCTAGATAGTATACTTGTCTCAATGCTATTCTCTCAGAACATCCCACCCTCGCCTTCTCCCACAGAGTCTAAAAGTCTGTTCTGTACATCTGTGTCTCTTTTTCTGTTTTGCATATAGGGTTATCATTACCTTCTTTTTAAATTCCATATATATGTGTTAGTATACTGTATTGGTGTTTATCTTTCTGGCTTACTTCACTCTGTATAATGGGCTCCAGTTTCATCCATCTCATTAGAACTGATTCCAATAAATTCTTTTTAATGGCTGAGTAATAGTCCATTGTGTATATGTACCATAGCTTCCTTATCCATTCATCTGCTGATGGGCATCTAGGTTGCTTCCATGTCCTGGCTATTATAAACAGTGCTGCAATGAACATGGGGGTACACATGTCTCTTTCAGATCTGGTTTCCTCAGTGTGTATGCCCAGGAGTGGGATTGCTGGGTCATATGGCAGTTCTATTTCCAGTTTTTAAAGGAATCTCCACACTGTTCTCCATAGTGGCTGCACTAGTTTGCATTCCCACCAACAGTGTAAGAGGGTTCCCTTTTCTCCACACCCTCTCCAGCATTTATTGCTTGTAGACTTTTGGATAGCAGCCATCCTGACTAGCATGTAATGGTACCTCATTGTGGTTTTTATTTGCATTTCTCTGATAATGAGTGATGAGAAACGAAAGACATATATATAGAAAACTATAAAACACTGATGAAAGAAATCAAAGAGGACACAAATAGATGGAGAAATATACCGTGTTCGTGGATTGGAAGAATCAATATTTTGAAAATGACTATACTACCCAAAGCAATCTATAGATTCAATGCAATCCCTATCAAGCTACCAACGGTATTTTTCACAGAACTAGAACAAATAATTTCACAATTTGTATGGAAATACAAAAAACCTCGAATAGCCAAAGCAATCTTGAGAAAGAAGAATGGAACTGGAGGAATCAACCTACCTGACTTCAGGCTCTACTACAAAGCCACAGGCATCAAGACAGTATGGTACTGGCCCAAAGACAAAAATATAGATCAATGGAACAGAATTGAAAGCCCAGAGATAAACCCACGAACCTATGGACACCTTATCTTCAACAAAGGAGGCAAGGATATACAATAGAAAAAAGACAACCTCTTTAACAAGTGGTGCTGGGAAAACTGGTCAACCACTTGTAAAAGAATGAAACTAGAACACTTTCTAACACCATACACAAAAATAAACTCAAAATGGATTAAAGATCTAAGTGTAAGACCAGAAACTATAAAACTCCTAGAGGAAAACATAGGCAAAACACTCTCTGACATAAATCACAGCAGGATCCTCTATGACCCACCTCCCAGAATATTGGAAATAAAAGCAAAAATACACAAATGGGACCTAATTAAACTTAAAAGCTTTTGCACAACAAAGGAAACTATAAGCAAGGTGAAAAGACAGCGTTCAGAATGGGAGAAAATAATAGCAAACGAAGCAACAGACAAAGGATTAATCTCAAAAATATACAAGCAGCTCCTGCAGCTCAATTCCAGAAAAATAAATGACCCAATAAAAAAAATGGGCCAAAGAACTAAACAGACATTTCTCCAAAGAAGACATACAGATGGCTAACAAACACATGAAAAGATGGTCAACATCACTCATTATCAGTGAATAGACATTTTTTAAAAAAGACATACAGATGGCTAACAGACACATGAAAGGATACAAAATGTCACTAAATTATCAGGGAAATTCAAATCAAAACCACAATGAGATATTACCTCACACTTGTCACAATGTCCATTATTTAAAAGACAACAAATAACAAGTGTTTGTAAGAATGTGGAAGAAAGAGAATCCTTTCGCACTGTTGAAAGGAGTATAAATTGGTGCAGCCATTAAGTAAAACAGTATGGCAGTTCCTCAAAAAATTAAAAACAGAACTATCATAGGAGCTAGCAACTCCACTTCTGGGTACAGTTGACCCTTGAACAACATGAGTTTGAACTGCACATGTCCATTTATATGCAGATTTTTCAATAAATACATAAACACTGGAAACTGTGTCAGACTTTATTTTTGGGGCTCCAAAATCACTACAGATGGTGATTGCAGCCATGAAATTAAAAGACACTTACTCCTTGGAAGGAAAGTTATGATCAACCTAGATAGCATATTAAATAGCAGAGACATTACTTTGTCAACAAAGGTCCATCTAGTCAAGGCTATGGTTTTCCCAGTGGTCATGTATGGATGTGAGAGTTGGGCTGTGAAGAAAGCTGAGCACCAAAAAATTGATGCTTTTGAACTATTGTGTTGGAAAAGACTCTTGAGAGTCCCTTGGACTGCAAGGAGATCCAGCCAGTCCATCCTAAAGGAGATCAGTCCTGAGTGTTCATTGGAAGGACTGATGCTGATGCTCCAATACTTTGCCCACCTCATGAGAAGAGTTGACTCATTGGAAAAGACCCTGATGCTGGGAGGGATTGGGGGCAGGAGGAGAAGGGGATGACAGAGGATGAGATGGTTGGATGGCATCACCGACTCTATGGACATGTTTGAATAAACTCTGGGAGTTGGTGATGGACAGGGAGGCCTGGTGTGCTGCGATTCATGGGGTCGCAAAGAGTCGGACACGACTGAATGACTGAACTGAAGTGAACTGACCGTACTACAAGATCTGTGGTTGGTTGAGTCTACTAAAGTCAAACTGTGGATACAAAGGTCCAAATGTAAAGTTATACACAGATTTTTTACTTCCCGAGGATTGTCACTCCTAACTCCTCTGTTGTTCAAGGGTCAATTGTATCTTTCCAAAGTAACCAAAAAACACTAACTGGAAAAGATCTACTGCATCATTATTTAGAATAACCAAGATATGGAAGCAACCTAAGTGTCCATTGATAGACAAATAGATAAAAAAGATGTGATTTTATATATACATATATAATAGATATTTTATATATATATATATATATATATATATATATAACACATATTATTACTCAACCACAAAAAAGTGAAATCTTGCCATTTGCAACAACATGGATGGACCCTGAGGGTATTATGCAAAGTTAAATAAGTCAGAGAAAGACAAATACCACATGATTTCACATATGTGGGATCTAAAAAGCAAAACAAATGAACAAACAAAACAGAAACAGATTCACTGATACAGAGAAGAGATTGGTAATGCCAGAAGGGGTATGGGGGCGAATGCATAACATAGGTGAGGAGATTAAAAGGTATAGATTTTCACTTATAAAATAAATCACAGAGATGTACAGCATGCAGAATATAGTCAATAATATTTTAATAATTCTCTATGGTGACAGATGGCAACTTATTACACTGATCATTTTGTAATATATAAAAATACAAAATCACTCAGTTGTACACTTGAAATTAATATATACTGTAAGTCAATTATACTTCAATTTGAAAAAAAAAAAGTTGAACTCAAAAACAAAGTAGTAAGGGAAAGCTGGAAGGTGAGGGAAATTGGGAGATGCTGGTCAGAAATTACAAGCATTCAGCCATAAGATGAATAACCTACTCCATAGGAATCAGCACCAGGCTGAACTAATAATGATTATAAGAAGAGTGATAATAACAACAATGACAATAACATCTCCTAGCAAAAGTCTACTATCCTTGTTCTGGTCTTACCTCAGCAGGGAGCCCTTCAAATTGGGGAGGCTTGCAGTGGGAGGCAGGATCATCCCACTTCTCAAAAAACTCTGCACACATGTGAGGATGATTCTCACCCATGCTCTCTTCTGTTTGACCCCGGACAATTCCACTGAGGCAGAAAAAAAAGGACAATATGTGGCAAAGAATTACACAAGATCAGGAACGGGGGCATGAAAAATGGGAGTTTGAAGACCTTACCCAAGACCATGAATTCCTAAGCCAATGAAGTAGATGATAAAAATGTGGTGTGTATACCAGAAGACCTCAAAATAACTCCTCCGGATAAATTCCATAGCCGAAGTCACCATTAGAACTAGAGCCATTGTGATGATCACTCCAGTGAGACCAGCAATGCTGGTGAATGTCACGTACACCACTGTCTATGAAAGGAGAAATTTCAACCAGACACAATGTCCATCAAGGACACCATGACCTTCCTGCTCATGTCCAGGTCCCAGATGCTTTTCCCTTGAATCAACTCACTGTGTTTGAGGATTGGATGGGATTTAGCCATGAATCATTCTCCTGATGAGGTAGGTTGGAGAGAATGGAAGCAAGGGATCCATCTGTGGCCTGTCTGCTTCTGCTATATCGTTCAAAGTTAAACAGGTGTGCAATGATGTGAATAGCTAAATGGAAAGATGGAAAAGAATGTGAAAGTTGTCTCAGAAACATCATGGCAGGTATGCCTCACTAGAAAGGGAAAATCCTACATGTGGTACCAAGCAGAATGGTGAGTCCATATAAAGTGCCCAATAATGATTACAGAGAGAATTAAGATCTTTTTTATATTTACTCCCAAAGGAATAGAATGTAAATTCCATGAAAGCAGGTCTAAAATAGTGCCTGGCAAATAGTGCCAGGTGTTCGATAAATATATTTTGAATGTTTATACACATGGATGAATGAATCTATATTCTGAATGTCTGGAAGCCTGCAGGTTCATCCGTTGCCCCAGTTACCTGTGTGTAGGCAGATCATATATCCCACCAGTTTGTGGAAGGAGAGGTTGTGATCCAGTTGCTTTCTCAGGGTACTCCTATAAAGCTACAAATGTGAAATGATCATGGTCAGGTGTCTCCAGGGAGCTTTATGAAGTTCACTATATGGGCTTCCCTGGTTGCTCAGATGATAAAGAATCTGCCTGCAATGCAGGAGACACAGGTTCAATCCCTGGGTTGGGAAGATACCCTGGAGAAAGAAATGGCTACCCACTCCAGCATTCTTGCCTGGAGAATTCCACGGACAGCAAAGTCTGGCAGCCTACAGTCCATGGGATCACAAAGAGTTGGACACAACTGAACAACTAACACTTTCAGTTTCAATATATAACCAACATGTCTTACATAAAGCATGCCAATACCCACCCACTCTTGCTCACCCCCTTGCCTCATCCCCCAAAGGAGATCTCTGGCTTCCATTTCTAGGGGCTTGGTGTTGAGCTGGCCTACTGAGATGTACAGAGTCTTTTGTCTTTAATGTGAAAAATGACCTACAAGTGGTTAGGACTCACTGAGCAGGTGCCTCTCAGGAAAGACAGCAAATTTCGGCACACGGGAAGAAGGATCAGCATGCTGTTAAAATTCAAGCAGTGAGCAGAGGCTCGGGCCCACGCCAGCGCTGACTAGAACAGAGGAGAGAAGAAACCATCAGCTGCTTCATCTCTTCATCTATCAGGTGAGCAGGGGCCTGGTCCACTTGTCTGAGACCTGGACAAAGAGTCCAAACGCTCTGTTTACAAATGACAGAAAATTTGCTGAAAATATCGAATTGAGAAATCCTCATGACAGTGGTTTGGAAATGTTTGACTACCCATTAATCAATATGAAAGAGAACAGGATTTAATGATTTGAGTTAACAAATAAATTCTGAGTGTAACACTTTGCAACGAGGATTTTTGCTTAATACGGTCAATTATGATTTTAGTTCATCATTTGTAAAACAATCTTGAAAATATATATATATATATAGTATTTTAAATATAGCTTAGATATTTTGAGTTATAATTATATTGACTATTTTTCTTTTCTCTATACTTTCTAATGTTGCAGTTATAAGTATGTAATAATCATGCAATAAAAACAATAAAAAATTAACTGTTTATATTTAAGATCCCTTTAATAATTGAATAAAACAAAACAAAAAACCCCTCAGAGTAAAACTTTAAACCTAGGTAGAGATTTGAGCAGGGAGAATTTCTAAGAACAGAATTTCAAAATTATTTCCTTGGGTGGTCAGGCAGCATACACCAGTTCAGTTCAGTTCAGTCACTCAGTCATGTCCAACTCTTTGTGACCCCATGGACTGCAACACACCAGGCCTCACTGTCTATCACCAACTCCTGGAGTTTGCACAAACTCATGTCCATTGAGTCAGTGATGCCATCCAACCATCTCATCCTCTGTCGTCCCCTTCTCCTCCTGCCCTCAATCTTTCCCAGCATCAAGGTATTTTCAAATGAGTCAACTCTTCACATGAGGTGGCCAGAGTATTGGAGTTTCCGCTTCAGCATCAGTCCTTCCAATGAACACCCAGGACTGATCTCCTTTAGGATGGACTGGTTGGATCCTCTTGCAGTCCAAGGGACTCTCAAGAGTCTTCTCCAACACCACAATTCAAAAGCATCAATTCTTCGGTGCTCAGCTTTCTTTACAGTGCAACTCTCACATCCATACATGACTACTGGAAAAACCATAGCCTTGACTAGATGGACCTTTGTTGACAAAGTAATGTCTCTGCTTTTTAATATGCTGTCTAGGTTGGTCATAACTTTCCTTCCAAGGAGTAAGTGTCTTTTAATTTCATGGCTGCAGTCACCATCTGCAGTGATTTTGGAGCCCAAAAAAATAAAGTCAGCCACTGTTTCCACTGTTTCCCCATCTATTTGCCATGAAGTGATGAGACCGGATGCCATGATCTTAGTTTTCTGAATGTTGAGCCAACATTTTCACTCTCCTCTTTCATTTTCATCAAGAGGCTCTTTAGTTCTTCTTCACATTTTGCCATAAGGGTGGTGGCATCTGCATATCTGAGGTTATTGATATTTCTCCTGGCAATCTTGATTCCAGCTTGTGCTTCCTCTAGCCCAGCGTTTATCATGATGTACTCTGCATATAAGTTAAATAAGCAGGGTGACAATATACAGCCTTGATGTACTCCTTTTCCTATTTGGAACCAGTCTGTTGTTCCATGTCCAGTTCTAGCTGTTGCTTCCTGACCTGCATACAGGTTTCTCAAGAGACAGGTCAGGTGGTCTGGTATTCCCATCTCTTTCAGAATTTTCCACAGTTTATTGTGATCTACATAGTCAAAGGCTTTGGCATACTCAATAAAGCAGAAATAGATATTTTTCTGGAACTCTCTTGCTTTTTTAATGATCCCAAGTTGCTGATGTTGGCAACTTGATCTCTGGTTCATCTGCCTTTCCTAAAACCAGCTTGGACATTTGGAAGTTCATGGTTCACATATTGCTGAAGCCTGGCTTGGAGAATTTTGAACATTACTTTGCTAACATGTGAGATGAGTGTAATTGTGCAGTACTTTGAGCATTCTTTGGCATTGGCTTTCTTTGGGATTGGACTGAAAACTGACCTTTTCCAGTCCTGTGGCCACTGCTGACTTTTCCAAATTTGCTGGCATATTGAGTGCAGCACTTTCACATCATCTTTTAGGATTTGAAGTAGCTCAACTGGAATTCCATCACCTCCACTAGCTTTATTCGTAGTGATGCTTCCTAAGGCCCACTTGACTTCACATTCCAGGATGTCTGGCTCTAGGTGAGTGATCACACCATCGTGATTATCTGGGTCATGAAGATTTTTTTTGTACAGTTTTTCTGTGTATTCTTGCCACCTCTTCTCAATATCTTCTGCTTCTGTTAGGTTCATACCATTTCTGTCCTTTATTGAGCCCATCTTTGTATGAAATGTTCCCTTGGTATCTCTAATTTTCTTGAAGAGATCTCTAGTCTTCCCCATTCTATTGTTTTCCTCTATTTCTTTGCAACTGATCACTGAGAAAGGCTTTCTTATCTCTCCTTGCTATTCTTTGGAACTCTGCAGTCAAATGGGTATATCTTTCCTTTTCTCCTTTGCTTTTTGCTTCCCTTCTTTTCACAGCTATTTGTAAGGCCTCCTCAGACAGTCATTTTGCTTTTTTGCATTTCTTTTTCTTGGGGATGCTGTTGCTCCCTGTTTCCTGTACAATGTCACAAACCTCCATCCATAGTTCATCAGACACTCATCTATAAGATCTAGTCCCTTAAATCTAGTTCTCACTCCCACTGTATAGTCATAAGGGATTTGATTTAGGTCATACCTGAATGGTCTAGTGGTTTTCCCCACTTTCTTCAATTTAAGTCTGAATTTGGCAATAAGGAGTTCTTGATCTGAGCCACAGTTGGCTCCTGGTCTTGTCTTTGCTGACTGTATAGAGCTTCTCCATCTTTGGCTGCAAAGAATATAATCAATGATTTCAGTGTTGGCCATCTGGTGATGTCCATGTGTAGCATCTTCTCTTGTGTTGTTGAAAGAGGGTGTTTGCTATGACCAGTGCGTTCTCTTGGCAAAACTCTATTAGCCTTTGTCCTGCTTCATTCTGTACTCCAAGCCCAAATTTGCCTGTTACTCCAGGTGTTTCTTGACTTCCTACTTTTGCATTCCAGTTCCCTATAATGAAAAGGACATCTTTTTGGGTGTTATTTCTAAAAGGTCTTGTAGGTCTTCATAGAACCATTCAACTTCAGCTTTTTCAGCATTACTGGTCAGGGCATAGACTTGCATTACTGTGGTATTGAATTGTTTGCCTTGGAAATGAACAGAGACCATTCTGTCGTTTTTGAGATTGCATCCAAGTACTGCATTTCGGACTCTTTTGTTGACCATGATGGCTACTCCATTTCTTCCAAGGGATTCCTGCCCACAGTAGTAGATATAATGGTCATCTGACATAAATTCACCCATTCCAGTCCATTTTAGTTCACTGATTCCTAGAATGTCGACACTCACTCTTGCCATCTCTTGTTTGACCACTTCCAATTTGCCTTGATTCATGGACCTAACATTCCAGGTTCCTATGCAATATTGCTCTTTACAGCATCAGACCTTGTTTCCATCACCAGTCATATCCACAACTGGGTGTTGTTTTTGCTTTGGCTCCGTCCCTTCATTCTTTCTGGAGTTATTTCTCTACTGATCTCCAGTAGCATATTGGGCACCTACTGACCTGGGGAGTTCATCTTTCAATGTCCTATCTTTTTGCCTTTTCATACTGTTCATAGGATTCTCAAAGCCAAAATACTGAAGTGGATTGCCATTCCTTTCTCCAGTGGACCACATCTGGTCTAATAGTAGAAGATGCTAGAAAAGGAGACAAGGAATCAGTGCTTCAAAGTATTGAGCCCAGAAACAGGCTTAATTAGGTATAGACTGGACAGAATATGTTCAACTCCATGGTAGCTAATTTCGATTTCTCTCCTCAACTGTACAGCTGGTCTCTGAGTCAGCTCCATGTACTTGTGACTGCATACAATATAGTATGACAATTTCACAGCAGCAACAAAGGTGGTGGCAGCAGCCAATTTTTGTTGCACCTCATCTGACTGGCCAGCCTTACATTTGTGCCTGTCAATGACTTGCTAAAAGGAAGAAGATGAGGCAGAGTTAACAATTTCTTTGCCTTTTTTTGGAGAAGGAAATGGCAATCCAGTCCAGTATTCTTGCTTGGAGAATCCCATGGACAGAGAAGCCTGGCAGGCTACAGTCCATGGAGTCTCAAAGAGTTAGACATGACTTAGAGACCAAACAACAACAACTAAAGAAACAGATATATTACTCTATCACAAATTTGTTTTATTGTATATTTTGATTATATTTCAATATAATTGGTTTCTATTGTAATCCCATATATTTTATTGACTATGTTTAAAAATATTATTCTGAAAGGGAGTTGGTAGGTAGCCTTCACTAGACAGAGTAATCCACGGTATTGAAAAAGAACACCTCTAGTTATGCAATTGGTTTTTACAATAAAAAATTTGTCACTGACTCTGGATCAGGAAGATCCCCTGGAGTAGGAAATGGCAGCACACTCCAGTATTTTTGCCTGGAAAATTCCATGGACAGAGGAGCCTGGTGGGCTACAGTGCATGGAGTCGCAAGAGTCGGACATGACTGAGCAACCTAATCACCACCACCACCCACCTTTTTCTAATAATCTTTTCGGCACAAAGACTATTTTTCCATATATCCTAAACCCAGACAATGTGACATTGGTTTAATAAGCCAGGTCAAGATCTGCCTACATCCATAATGGCTTACAATGTCTGGCAGTACAGTGAACATGAGCTGCCCTACTGTTTTCCATTTCTGACTCTTCCACATGACCTGTGTTTTCTCCCTCTGCTGAGTCACACCCCAACTGTTTTTGGTAGGGATACCCTGTTCTGTTTCTGAGTAAATTTCCTCTGTTCATCTCAAAGATCCTGCATGTCCACATTAGTTCCCACCGCTTGCTTATTTGAGTCGAAGAGGTTCCTTAAAGCTAAAATTGACAAGTGAATTGAAAAATATAGGACTACAATTTCACAGCTTCATATTCTTTTGAGGATATCTGTATGTGATGAATTCTTTTTAGAGCAAATCTTTTTTCCCCCCGTAGCAGCACATTGAAGTACACCAATTTATGTTCACTTTTCAACACTAACACTAACTGATGTTTTAAATCAATTGCAGCTGTCATTAATGCCTCATTGACTATGGATTTAAACTCATTCCTCTGAATAAAATAACTCTGTATTTTCCTAAAGGAAGCATAAATTTCAGACATACCCTTGGGAATTATTAAATAAATTATGGTACCTCAATGCCATGAACTGTTACTCTCTTCAAAGAATGAGTGTTATCTATATGTAGTGATGTAAGGCTGGTAAATGCTTCACAACCAGCTTTCAGGGGAAGGGAGATTCTTGATTTCCAGTGTTTGTCAATTTACCTGTTGTAAATACTCCCACCATGGCAGATTTCAAGATATCAACCTATGTCGTTAAACAATACTGAATGTAGGGTTGGGAAGAGATGCACAACTGGCAACTGCATACTGGCATGAGCTAGTTCCAGCACATTACTGATTATGTACGTACATGGAGAGATATCTGAGATACACTAAGTGTAAGAAGAAATTTCCAGCCAATATCTACAATGTGATCCTTTTTTTTCCTTTGGTTAATTTTTTAAGTGTCCTATTGAATGTGTTTATCAAAACTCATAGAAGCGTACACCAAAAAGAGCAAGTTTTACTGTTTATAAGGAATAAGTGAATAAAAATATTACCTATCTCAAAAACAAAACCTATATGTCTAATTCATTTGTGAGTATACATCAGTGTGTCTTTAGAGACACACAAGTTGAACCATTAACAAAGGTTATCTCCACGGAAAGTGGTGGGAGAGTGATTTTCACATTTTATTCTAACACTTCTCTATCATTTGATCTCCTTGAAAGCAGTATAATTTATAGTTAATTTTTTATAGAAAGGATTTTACAAAATGAAATGTCCACAGGATATCAGCATGATTAATTTTTCTGCTGCTGACTTTTTGATCATAAAGCAATTCTGTTCTTCATAGTTAGTCACATTTATTACATCATTCTCTTAATAAAAAAACTATTTTTAAAACAATTTAACACTTCCTTTGGAGTTATAGCTTCCAAAGAAGGATCAAGGAGCAACATTTAAAATGGAAAACTGCAGGGTGAAATAAGTCTGAACAGAACATTCAAATGAGTTGTGATCTCAACATGAATCGTTTGATTATGAAGAGACAAGAAGGATTTTTAAAAAGGACAAGCTGTCTTTAAACATGTACACTGGGTGAGTCTTCCTGGAAAGCTAATGAAAAAAGGCACCATCAAGATGAGAGTGACTTCTTCAAATCCCTACATGTTACTGAATAAATGACAAGAGTTAGCTGTCAAATTTGTTTCTTTAACCAGACAGTGGCCAGATTGACGAGCCTGTGAGTGAACCATTCTCATTTCCAAGCTTCTTCTTGTTCACTTCCATGTCAATGTGCCATACCCACCTCACCCTTCTCCTGTCCTTATAATCTGCTCCTTCCCCAGGCTTCTCCATCCTGTTACTCTGACTCGACCCCATCTTTCTACGGGCCCTGAATTTGGCAACACCACCCACTCCACAAAACTTGCCACACCAAGTATCCCTCTTGTTTGATAGGTATTTTTCTGTGAGATCAGTCCACAGCAATGGTTTTCAAGTTGTTCATTCATTTGTTTTTAGCCAAAGTCTTTCTTAAAATCATAAGCAGGAATCCACAAGACAGATAAATGCTACTTTGGTTGATGTAGGGACACTGTCCAGTTAGCTTTCCCCTCACACTCTGCAGGGACACCTGAATTTCTATAGAAACCAGTTTGAAAATTACTCAATATTTCTTTATTGTGTGTTTTCATTATTGGAGCTGGGGAGTGTGCCCTGGATAAGGCTGTCAGATTAGCAAACAAAAATACATGATGATAAGCTAAATTTGAACTTTAAAAAATGAATCATTTTCTGATATGCCCCTGTCTCATGCAATATTTGGAATAAGTGATACCCCCCAAAAAAATACTTGTTGGGACTTGCCTGGTGGTCCAGTGGTTGAGAGTCCACTTTGCAATGGGGGAGGGGGGACGCTGGTTCAATCCCTGATGAGGAAACTGGGATCCTACCTGCTATGCAACAACTAAACCCACATGCCACAGCTACTGAGCCCAGGTGCTACAACTAGAGAGTCCGTGCATCACAGCACCACAAGGGGAGATCTCTCATGCCACAACTAACACCTGACACAGCCAAATAAATAAATACTAAATTAAAAAAAAAAAGATTTGGGGCTTCCCTGGTGATCCAGTGGTTAAGAATTCGCCTTGCAACCCAAGGGACACCTGTTTGATCCCTGGTCCAGGAAGATCCCATGTGTGGCGGAGCAACTAAGTGGCCACAACTATTTAGCATGTGCTCTAGAGCCTGGGAGCTACAACTACTGAAGCCCAGATGCCCTAGAGCCCGTGCTCCACAACAAGAGAAGCCACCATAGTGAGAAGCCTGGGCACTGCAAAGAAGAGTAACCCTGGCTCGACACAACTAGAGAAAAGGCCCACATAGCAGTGAAAGCCCAGCACAGCCAAAAATAAATAATTAAAATAAATAAAAAAGATTTGTTATTTTTCTGGAATTCAAATTTACCTGGGTAGCCTGAAGTTTTTTCTGGCGACCCTAACTCTAGGGGAAATGAGGGCATTGGGTCACAAAGGAGCCAGGGTCAGAGACAAGAAAAAACAGAGAGATTCCCGACATCACAACTGTGATACTCACCCCCAGTATTTGTCTTGTGTAGTAGTACTTGGTGTCCTTCTCAAATGACAGGAAGGCACGCACGAACAGGAAAACATTCAGCACCAACCAAGCAGCCTAGAGGAAGAAAAATGAAGCAAGGAACAAAGTGAAATTTGGGTATGGGAAGGAGTAGATAAGGGGTAAAGAATAGCTTCACCATTTGGCTATTTTGTGTTTATATGTTTTCTTTTCTTGGCAGAGGGCGTGCACTGTGAGCCATGTGGAATCTTAGTTCCCTGACCAGGGATCTAACCTGTGCCCCCTGCAGTGAAAGTGCAGATTCCTAACCACTGGACCATCAGGGAAATCCTATGTCTGTTTTCATTTTAAATGAGTAAACTTAATCTCAGAGTGAGTCAGGACTTCAAGACATGCACTAATGATGCTAATCACCAAGGTCAGCCAATCAAGGCTCACAGGCCAAATATAGCTCACCACCTGTTTTGTACAGCCTACAGGCTAAAGAATGGTTTTTATACTTTTCCCCATTTTTAAATGGTTGGAAAAATCAAAAGAAGAATAGATTTCATGACACACAAAAATTATATGAAATTCAAATTCCAGTATCTATAAATACAATGGAATTGGAACTTAGCCACACCTACTTATTTCTGTATTGTTTATAACTGCTTTTGTGATTCAGTGGAAGTGTCGAGAAATTGTGACAGAGAACATATGGCTCGCAAAGCCTAAAATATGTACAATCTAGCCTTTTACAGAAAACATTTGCCAACTTCTGGACTAGAGCATTCAAACTATTGCTCCTAAAAGATGACAATGAGTGAATAAATGGATTTCTAAAGAAACAAAAAATAAATTCAACATCTATAACAATACCCATCTGAAGAGAATAAACCATTCCAGATGGGCCTGCCTCTTTAATTATACCCTGACATACACTTCCCTGTTTTTAGGTTGTTATTCTTTTCTTCAGATTAACCTATCATTGCTGTGGACTCATTTGAGCGCTTAAGACTTTGTTCCAAGATCTGTCTCCATTGGCAAAGAGAGAAATTTGGAACCTACTCTCCATTGCTTTGGAGAACAAAGTGTAATTGATCAGGACTTTGGGGGCACTGGGATACATACCTCTAATATACATCTGTGGCCCTAGGATGGTCTAGAACCATCTCAGCCCTATGGGTAGAGGGCCTTTAGTCTAGAATATGGCCCATTCAGATTCCCTAGATCTGGACCACTCACACCTGTAGCATCATAACATAGTGATGTGAAGCATGATGTTGGAGTCAAACTCCCTGGGCTCAAATTCTAGCTCCACCACTTTCTAGCTCTGTAATCTTACATCTGTGATTTAACTTTTCTGAACCTCAATTTCTTCACTTATAAAATGAGGATAATAACAATATCTACACCACAGCAATGCTGTGAATGTTACATGAGATAATACATGTGAAGTGATTAATACAATGCTTGGTGCATTGTACAAGCTCAATAAATTCTGGCTGTGTCATCACCAGACTGGCTTTTCCACTCAATGTCTTTCTGCATTCTTTGCCCACACACCCTTTCCAGAGTTGTGTGTCTTCCAGAGATCTTTGACCCTAATGGAAAAAGAGAGTTGAAAGCCACAGATAATTCAAGAGTTTAGAAGACAAGGTAGAGAACCTTATTTAGAGAGAGCAAAAATATTTCAGAATCTGACAGGGACACAGAGGCAAAGAACACTGTGTCAGCCAAATAATCAACTGCAGGTAAGATGAATGATGAAATACAGTGACATCTGTAAGGAATTCCACTCCCTTCCCCACCTTGACTATAATTTCCTCCACTATGAATGGAAAAGAAAGTCAAGTAGAAGACCTGACAGGAAGGAGGAGTAAAAGTATTTTAGGGGTAATTTATTTTTCATTAAAAAAAATAACAAAGGAGTACATGTCAGAGATAACAAGAAGTCTGAGCCCTCTGGAGAGATTGGTACAAGGTGGAAAGATATTTAAATCATCATCACCTAAGAGAGGGATTTAAAAAAGAGGATTTTAGAGCTAGAAACACTCATATTTATATGTAATCTAGTTTTCATTAATCCTCCCCCACCTACAACACAGGTGACCTGAAGTCTAGAGAAGATAAATAATTTTATCTTGGTCACTCAGTTAATAGCAGAAATGAAGCTAGAGTTCAGTTAGAGAGTGTGTTAGGAGAAGGGGATTGTGTACATGTAGTGTGGTAAAGGAGTTCTGGCTTGAACACTGGGGAGCTGAATTTGAGTGATGGCTCTGCAATCAATTCACTGTGTGACATCTGGATCTTATTTTCCCTTGTAAAATCAAAGAGTTGGTTTCTTTCTACACTACCTAAAGCCATAGCCACTAACCACATGCGGCAACTAAGTACAAGAAATATGTCTAGTTCTAATTGAGATGTGCTGTAAGTATAAAATACACATTGGATTTCAAAAACAGTAAAAATAAAATAATACAAATTATCTCATTAATATTTTTATATTGATTACATGTTTAAAGGATAACATTTTAAATATACTGAGTTAAACAAGATATATTACTGGACATTCATTTCACCATTTTCTTCTTACCTTTTTCAACATGGGTATTCAGTTCAGTTCAGTCACTCAGTCGTGTCCGACTCTTTGTGACCCCATGAACCTCAGCATGCCAGGCCTCCCTGTCCATCACCAACTCCCAGAGTTTACCCAAACCCATGTCCATTGAGTTGGTGATGCCATCCAACCATCTCATCCTCTGTCATCCCCTTCTCCTCCTGCCTTCAATCTTTCCCAACATCAGGGTCTTTTCAAATGAGTCGGCTCTTCATATCAGGTGGCCAAAATACTGGAGTTTCAGCTTCAACATTAGTCCTTCCAATGAACACCCAGGATCGATTTCCCCTAGGATGGACTGGTTGGATCTCCTTGTAGTCCAAGGGACTCTCAAGAATCTTCTCCAATACCACAGTTCAAAAGCATCAATTCTTCTAAGCTCAGCCCTCTTTACAGTTCAACTCTCACATCCAAACATAGGTATTAGACAATTTTTAAATTACATATGTGACTTCACATTATATTTCTAGTGGACAGTGCTAGGCCATGATCTCTAAGATCACTTCTACCTCAAACATTCAATGATTTTATGATTTCTTGGTGTGAGCAGGATAGAAAGAACGGAGAGAAGTGAGTGCTCCGTAGCAGTAGTTAGAAGTGAAATGGAAAAGAAAAATAGGGTAAAAAAAAAAGAAAACAGATTGAAATTCCAAATACTTGTGGTTTATAGCCTTGTCTCTTTATCAATCAATTTCTGGAGTTGGACTGGTTTCTAAAATACTGAAATACATCATACACAGAAAAGTATATTAAACATATATTTGCAATCCTAGGATTGGACCTTTCAGTGATAACTGACCTTGAAGAGCTCAATATTGTCATGGAATCTTTCCCTTTCCAGTAACTGTACACATATTAACAAACGTAACATCTCCTTACTCTAAGAGTAATTTATAGAAAGTGAAAAATCACTTACCAGAAACAAACCTGAAAACCAATGATTAACCACCCAGTTTCCCATTGTCAAAAGGTGGTTTGGAGCCTCTGCAGCAGCAAGGAAGATTCAGCCACTTGGATTCTGGAGAGGTTCTTCAGGGTTAGCACCTCTGTACAGCTCAGAGTCTGTGAAACTTTAAGATTGCAGATTACAGAAAGATGCACATCTACCCACAAAGCTTTCAGGAATGAATAAATGCACTCTATCTTCCTCCTCTGGTCAGAACTATGTTATCAGCCTTGGTAGACTGGCCCTACCTATAAGTACCACAGGGGTTTTCCCTGGTGGAGTTTTATCCCTTCAGGAAATAACAATCTTCTTAGGTGAGAATATTCTCTCCTATCAACTTACCAACATGACTTAATGTGAGGCAATGTCTTCCTTGATAAGACATTCGCTAAGGTTTCTCAGAAGGAAGAGTTTAGGCTGAAGCTATAAACAGATGACCTCTGGAAAAGTAGGGCAGAACACAAGCATGTTAAGGAAGCTGCTTTGAGGTGGGTTTTCAGAAGAGTTGTTGCCTCTGCTGGCTGTAATTTGGACCTCAGGTTGGCTAGCTCAGAAACTTAGTTTACCAGTTCTCTTAGAAGATGACCTGGTTCTGGAGAGCTCTCAACTGGTTGGAAGGACAAATGAAAAGAATGGTCACATAGAATAAAAGAAAATTTATCAGGTATAAATGTACACCTCAGCTCAGAAGAAAATAGAAGCAAAATATTTGTCTCAAAATATTTGGGAATTTTTATGTTATATAGATAGGTAAAGCTGAAAGACACTGTTGAGTCAAGACTGTATAATAAAATCAGTACAATACTTTTCAGTTGAATGATTTATCAAACCAGATTTTAGGTTACTTACAAAAATATTCTAAGAAGATAGTACACCTGTATGTACAATTGTGTGTGATAATTTGTTATGTAAGGGGGTATTGTGAAAATGAGACCTTTTTGGTTTTTCTCAAATAAGAAGTAACTAGTAACATTTAACATCTAGTTTATAAAGTTTGAATTTCTCTCCATGAACGCAACTAATTTTCATAAGTAAATACTGGGTTTTATGAGCTTCTCTGGTGGCTGAGGGGTAAAGAATGCACATCCAATGCAGGAGATGTGGAGACTCAGGTTTGACACTTGGGTTGGGAAGATCCCTTGGAGAAGGAAATGGCAACCCACTCCAATATTCTTGCCTGGAAAATCCCATGGACAGAGGAGGCTGTTGGGCTACAGTCCATGGTGTCAGAAAGAGTTGGACACGATTGAGTTACTAAACAAAAACAGCATTTTTTACAAAATTTTTACAATTTTTACAGCATTTAAACAAAAAAAAAGTATTTAAAACAAGGGAGGTGATTGTCTTCTAGTATGATGGATTAGTTAGAGTTATGTGTTCAGTTCTGGGCACTGCTATTTATCCTTTTCTAAACTGATGAAATATATGCAGAAGGATGTGCAAAACATATGTATGCAATTTAAAAATAGTTTTAAGGAGTGAATATCTATGTATTCAGTACCCAGGTTTAAAAAATTGAATATTCATTTCCAGTATCTTAAAGTCCTCTGTGTGTCCCTCCGTGATCACAGTCTCCCTTCTTCCCCAGTTTCTCCCTCAAATCAGATGTAACTACTATCCTGAAATTTGGAGTAATCATTGCCCTGTTTTTCTTTATAGTTTTACTAACTAAATGCATTTCTAAACAACATATTGTTTAGATTTTCTCTGTTTTTGAACTTTTAAATAAATGGAATCTAGCTGTTTGTATGTATGTATGTATGTATGTATGCTCCTGTGATTTGCTTCTTTCACTCAACATTGTTTCTGAGATTCATACATGTTGGCACATGTAGTTCCCATGGTATGTGGTATCTCAGTTCCCCGAACAGGGGTTGAACCCAGGCCACATCATTGTGTGGAATCCTAACCACTAGGTCACCAGGGAACTCCCAGTTGAGCATCTTTTAATTCAAGTTGGCCATTTGAGTCTTCTTCTTTGAGAAATTGCCTATTCTACTTTTTGACCTTTCTTTTATTTTCTTTTCTTTCCTTCCTTCCTTCCTTTTTTCTCTGTGTAAATTCCCAAGTCTTTATTGTGTGGTTACAGAGGATGTGGTCACTGATTTCAGGAGTTCTGATGTGGTGGGAAAGATATTGTATTCCCTGAGCTCTTCAGTGTCTCTGTAGGATTCACAGTGCTTGGCTCCGCATCCTTGTTTGGCCGCCTTACACCACATGACTGTTGTGGAAATCAAAAGGTTCAACCTGTCTTCGGCCCCTCTTGGAAAGGTGATACATGAACTTGTTTCTTCCTTTTTTCTTCTCTTTCTTTTTTCTTGATGTTTCATATTTTGTTCCATCTCATTAAGATTCTATCTTTATATCTTTATTTGTATTAATAGAAGATCTTTTCTGCTAGTCTTTTGTTTTTCTCATCAATAATTTCCCTGTAAATAATTGTAATTTTCTTGTGCCCATGGGAGGAGGTGAGCTCAGAGTATTCCTACTCTGCCATCTTGGCCACTTTGCCCTCTGGCCTGTATTTCCATTGGTTTGTTTTTCTATGGCTTAAAGATTCTTAGAGTTCTGTTTATAATTGGATATCAATCCTTAATTGGTTATGCTTATAGCATGTGTTTTCACTCTCCTAATAGCATTTTCTGATAAGTAGATGTTCTTAATTTTGATATAGTCTGATTTACCATCTTTTCCTTTATGATATATACATTTTATGTATCCTTTTAGAAATCCTTCACTTACTCAGAGATCGTTAAGGTATTCTTTTATATTTTCTTCTAAAAGTTTTATATTTTTGCTTTTCACATTTCTGCTTTGAATCCATCTGGAGTTGTTTGTGTGTGTGTGTGTGTGTGTGTGTGTGTGTGTATGGTGTGAAGTAGGGGTCCAATTAATTATTTTTCCATATGAAAAACTAACTGTTCCAGCACCATTTTTGAAAAGTACACTTTCTTCACTGATCTAAAATATCAGTTCTATCATACATTAAATATCTATATACAGATGGATTTGTTCTTGAACTCTCTATTTAGTTTTCCCCACACCACAGCCTGAATTTTTATGACTTTATAATATGTCTTGACATTTGATAGGGCAAAATTCCCCACCTTGTTTTTCAAGAGTGATTTGGCTATTCTTGGTCTTTTGCACTTTATTTTTTTTGTTTTTTTTGGTCTTTTGTACTTTAATGTCAATTTTAGATTCAACTTCTTTCTTGCACCTTTTTGCTACATTTATTGCTAAATACTTTACATTTTTCTAGGAATGTAAATTATATCTTTTAATTGAAATTGTGGTTATTATATAAAACTGTGACATATTGATTTTTGTGCCCAACAATGTTGTTAAATGCACTTGTTAATTCTAATAATATCCCTGTATTTAGTCTTTCACATTTTCTATAAACAGTCATATTTTTTGGTATAATAACAATTTTACTTCTTCCTTTCTGATTTTTAAATCTTTTACAGTTGACCCTTGAACAACATGGGTTTGAACTGTATGAGTCCACTTAAACATGGCTTTTTTTAATAGTAAATATTACAGTACTACTTGATCCCCAGTTGGTTGAATCTGAAGATGCAGAACCACAGATATGGAAGTACCACAGACCCTAAACAGAGGGCTGACTATATGCAGATTTTCAACTGGGTGGAGGGTTGGTATCCCTAACTCCCATGTTGTTCAAAAGTCCACTGTATTTTTTTTCCTAGCTTATCTTACTCACTAGAACTTCTAAGAAAATGTTGAACAAAAGTAGTAACATCAATTCCTTTGTCTAGTCCCCAGTCTCAAAGGGGATTCTTTCAACATTTCACCCTTAGGTATGATGTTTGGTGTAGCTTTTTATAGATACCTGGCTATATATTTTTATTTTACTTCACTTTAGGCACAAAAGTGAATATTTATTTAAAGTAAAAAAAGAAGTTACAGCACATTTTAACAACTGTTTTGAGATATAATTTACATACCATAAAATTTCCCCATTGTAAGGGTACAGCTCAATGCATAGCACATTTTATATTTTAAAAAGCTGTAAAATTTCTTCAATACCACAAAGCTCATAAAATAATATAACACTTTCTTTAGCTGTCTAATACACCTGCAACCTAGTGTCGCAATGCTGTGTGAAATTAGCACAGTTAGTGGTAGGAGTGTTCCTGGAAGCCATTCCTACACTAAGACAATCAGTTAACTTACACGAAAGATCAGTGAATGACATAAAGTAAATTATCTTAAATCCAAGCTAAATACATTACCAATGCAACTTCCCCTTTGCTCTATTCCAGAATTCACATGGCCACTCCAGTATTGCCTGACAGGAGGGGAATTGTGACAGAGGAGAAGAAGGAGTGGAAAGAGACACTCATCTTAGCCATTTGTGATGAAGATATTTTAACTTTCACAAATTTTACAAATACACTTGACCCTGTCTAAGACCACAGCTTAAAAGAATAATTAAAGCCTGTCCAGGGGAGGGTGACCAGGATGCTGTAATGATTTAAAACTGCCCTATATTAGGAACTTTTAAAAATTTGGAGAGTTTGGCCTGGAAGAGAGGTTTGTCAGGGACATGAGCTTATCTATGGTTTCTTGTTTTTGGAGGCTTAGTTTGTTTTGTATCTGGATACAAGGAGTCAACCTAGGACTGGAGCCTCTAAAATGATACACTTTTGTTCAATATAAAACAGAATTTCCTATCACAGGTGTTCAAAAAAGTAAAGAGATAGTAAATTTCCTGTTGCTTGAGATGCTCAAGGAAAAATTAATGACCCTCTTGCCATTATAGGAGGAATTTCAGCACCAGATGGATAGTTAATTAAATGTCTTTGAAGTATCCTCCAATCCTGAGATCTTGTGATTCACTGGAAAATGACATAATTTAGATGATAATTTATGTACTACCCAAGGGATTATATAGGCCATGCTGGAGGACCCCCATTCCCAATGTGCTAGGAAGTCAATTGATAAGTTGGTGAGCACAGAATCTGAACAAATCTTAATGGAATATTATTAAGCTACAGCAGCAGAATCAGTTGGGCCCTTTGAAAATAAGATTATATCAGCTAATCCAACTAAAACATTCATGACCCAAAACTGAAGTCCCTCTTCCTTAGGCAATGCTGAACATACTAAAAACTTTTTTAGCATCAAATTCCCTTTCTTGTAAATTCTCTAAGAATATTTTTCCTTCTTTTGGTTCTACATATTATAATGCTTTCCCTCCCTCTTTGTTTCACGAGATTATTTTAATGTTTGCATTTCCCAGGTTTATAGACTGACATTACTTAAGTGTGACAGTTGGCTGCTTCCTGGAGACCTCTAGGGAGTATTCAAATGTCATCAGTAACTTATCCATAGTTATGCTATTGATGTAAATAGGCTTCAGTCTGTTTGAAGGATTTCCTGTAGACAGTTGATTCCACCCATTGTAGGTGGATTTTGTAAACTGCAAACACAGAGCCCTTCTCTGACTTGCTTGCTCTCTTTTTTTATCACTTGTCTCTGTCATTGTTTGTCCTAAACTTACTTTTACAGTTATAACTATTGTATACAATTTCCAGGAATTAATATGTAAAGGTCAGTGCTGAATTACTTAACAGTTTAAACATGTACTTGGGACATCCAGAAAAATGTTTTCAAGAATTCTTCTAACAATTTGATTGTTGGTGTTTCAAAAAGAAAAAAAAAATAAGTAGTCATAATGGGGAAAATTGGTACTTTGTTATATTTATTTTACTGTTTATAAAGGTTTTTAATTTGAATCCATAGAGAATGGTGTTGGAATCCTTCTCTTTTAGAGCTTAGAGTCTAATGGTATTAATCTGGCCTTGACTGAAGTGTGCAAAAATGAAACATCCCATAGTGATAAAAGGGGTTGATGCACATAGAATCATTTGAAATCAATTATTTTCACTATGTTGGATGAGAACAAGACTTCACAAAGTGAACATAAATATAGCATGGTATAGAACTTCCCTGCTGTGGTTAAGAATCTGCCTTCCAATGCAAGGGACACAGGTTCAATTCCTGGCCCAGGAAGATCCCATATGCCTTGGGGCAACTAAGCCCTAGAGCCACAACTATTGAGTCCACACAACCTAGAGCCTGTGCTCTGCAACAAGAGAAACCACTGAAATGAGAAGCCCATATACCACAACTAGAAAAAGCCCACATGCAGCCACAAAGACCCAGCACAACCAAAAATAAATAAATACATAAATATTATTTTTAAAAAGATAGCATGTTGTGATGGAACTGGATTTAACTCCCCACTCCCCAGTCAATACCAATGCTGCCTTGGAAAGTCTAACTTTTCTAGGATTCAGTTTGTTCATCTATAACTTAAGTGCTCTGGTTCCTCATGAAGCAACTGTCCAAGCAGTAACCTACATTGACAGGCAGAAGGTGGGTGGTGGTAGAAACAGACAGTGAAGCAGAATAATAAAATGGTTGGAAACACAGACTCCAGAGCCAGTCTACCTGGGCTTGAAGTCTGCCTCATTTTACTTTTCCATAAAATGGCTTGTTGTAAGATTATGAGTTAAAATATATAAAGCATTTAGAACAATGCACTCCATAGTTGCTTACTACTCTGATGATGATGATCTGTAAGAAAATATAAGCAGATGCCCTGAACCCAATGGTACTTCCTTTTACTTTTGAAAAGGGGAACAGAAATTATAGTTTAAAGGCCATAATTATATGAACTTTGTAAGATTATAGAACCTTTGCCACTCCCTTATGTCTGTTAACTTTATTCCCTGTTTCTCCAGGGTAGTTAGCAGATAAACCTTAACATTAAATGAGCCCTATGCTTGACTTCAATGTCAGCAAACAAGTAGGGGAGGAAAAGAAACCATGTATCATTCTGCAGCTAGGTTTAGGAAGACAATAGCAAAATAATAGAAAACAGGTGTGTTCCTGTGGCTACAAGGAAGAAGGAACACGGGGAGCTGACCTAGGCCTGGGAAAGGGTCTGAGGACTTAATTATGGCAAGGCTCTTGTGTTTTCTTGTCCTCTCTACTTCCCTCAGAGGTCTGTGGTAAGCACCAAGTGACCTTGTAACATTGTTTTTAAGCTGGTAAGTGCTACAGAGACATCTCTTTAATAGCAGTGAGTACTTTCACTTTTACAACTGTTGCATTGGAAAGCTGAACTCAGAAGTGTGTATTATTTACAGACAAACAGGCATATTAAAAATATTAAGAGTTTATTTGAGCAAAAAATGATTTAGGTAGAGCAGCACCAAACCAGAAGTGGTTAGGAGCACACCACCAACAGGAACTAAGGGAATGATGTATATAGAAAAGGTAAGGAAGCAAAGAAAGGATATTATTTGGCCACAGCTTAAAGCCTCATTGTCTATTTGTGATTGGTTATCCTTAAGTTTCTATTTCTTAACATTGAAGTATGTACAGGTATAGGTTTTGATTTGCTCACCTAAGTCACGAAAGTATTAGAGCCACCTCAGTTTAATGGCCTGCTTGTTTAATTAATTTAACAGTATATAACACGTTCAACTCATTGAACTCAGTTCAATGGTTAAATGTCATTTAAACAATATTTCAGTCTTGCCTTTTCTTTAAAACTGATTACGCAAGTTCTGCTTCTTCCAGGAAGTCTTCTCTGAATACCTCAACAATCACATTACACTGTGTTCTAATTTTCATAGCAGAAGTTCCTCTTATCTTCTTACCTCTCCTGTAGCCTGTGAAACCTTCCTTATTTAATCTTTTCTAAATAAATCCTGCCACACCCAAATGACTCCCTAAGGCAGAGTATGAAACTCTCTATGCACAGTAAGTGTTCAATAAACATTGTCAAGTGATGGTGTGGTAGGTGGTATCATGTTCCCCCCAAGACATTCACATTCTAATCACTGGAACCTGTTAATATTTTACATGGAAAATGTAAAAGAGGAGTTAAGTTTGCAGGTGGAATTAAGGTTGCTAATCAGTTGATCTTAAAATAGGAAGATTAGTCTCGATTAGCTTCAGTTCAGTTCAGTTCTGTTCAGTTACTCAGTTGTGTCCAACTCTTTGCGACCCCATGAACTGCAGCACGCCAGACCTCCCTGTCCATCACAAACTCCCAGAGTTTACCCAAACCCATGTCCATTGAGTCAGTGATGCCATCCAACAATCTCATCCTCTGTTGTCCCCTTCTCCTCCTGCCTTCAATCTTTCCCAACATCAGGGTCTTTTCAAATGAGTCAGCTCTTCATATCAGGTGCCAAAAAATTGGAGTTTCAGCTTCAACATCAATCCTTCCAATGAATATTCAGGACTGATCTCCTTTAGGATGGACTGGTTGGATCTCCTTGCAGTCCAAGGGACTCTCAAGAGTCATCTCCAACACCACAGTTCAAAAGCATCAATTCTTCAGCACTCAGTCCTCTTTATAGTCCAACTCTCACATCCATACATGACCACTGGAAAAACCATAGCCTTGACTAGATGGACCTTTGTTGACAAAGTAATGTCTCTGCTTTTTAATATGCTGTCTAGGTTGCTCATAACTTTCCTTCCAAGGAGTAAGTGTCTTTTAATTTCATGGCTGCAATCACCATCTGCAGTGATTTTGGAGCCCCAAAAAATAAAGTCAGCCACTGTTTCCCCATTTTTTGCCATGAAGTGATGGGACTGGATGCCATGATCTTAGTTTTCTGAATGTTGAGCTTTAAGCCAACTTTTTCACTCTCCTCTTTCACTTTCATCAAGAGGCTCTTTAGTTCTTCTTCACTTTCTGCATAAAGGTGGTGTCATCTGCATATCTGAGGTTATTGATATTTCTCCCAGCAATCTTGATTCCAGCCTGTGCTTCCTCCAGTCCAGTGTTTCTCATGATGTACTCTGCATATAAGTTAAATAAGCAGGGTGACAATATACAGCCTTGATGTACTCCTTTTCCTATTTGGAACCAGTCTGTTGTTCCATGTCCAGTTCTAGCTGTTGCTTCCTGACCTGCATATAGGTTTCTCAAGAGGCAGGTCAGGTGGTCTGGTATTCCCATCTCTTTCAGAATTTTCCACAGTTTATTGTGATCCACACAGTCGCAGGCTTTGGCATAGTCAATAAAGCAGAAATAGATGTTTTTCTGGAACTCTCTTGCTTTTGTGATGATCCAGCAGATGTTGGCAATTTGCTCTCTGGTTCCTCTGCCTTTCCTAAAACCAGCTTAAACATCTGGAAGTTCACACGGTTGCTGAAGTCTGGCTTGGAGAATTTTGAGCATTAATTTGCTAGCATGTTAGATAAGTACAATTGTGTGGTAGTTTGAGCATTCTTTGGCATTGGCTTTCTTTGGGATTGGAATGAAAACGGACCTTTTCCAGTCCTGTGGCCACTGCTGACTTTTCCAAATTTGCTGACATATTGAGTGCAGCACTTTCACAGCATCATCTTTTAGGATTTGAAATAGCTCAACTGGAATTCCATCACCTCCACTAGCTTTGTTGGTAGTGATGTTTCCTAAGGCCTACTTGACTTCACATTCCAGGATGTCTGGCTCTAGATGAGGGATCACACCATCGTGATTATCTGGGTTGTGAAGATCTTTTTTGTGTAGTTCTTCTGTGAATTCTTGCCACCTCTTCTCAATATCTTCTGCTTCTGTTAGTCCATACCATTTCTGTTCTTTACTGAGCCCATCTTTGCATGAAATGTTCCCTTGGTATCTCTAATTTTCTTGAAGAGATCTCTAGTCTTTCCTTTTCTATTGTTTTCATCTATTTCTTTGCACTGATCACTGAGAAAGGCTTTCTTATCTCTTCTTGCTATTCTTTGGAACTCTGCATTCAAATGGGTATATCTTTCCTTTTCTCCTTTGGTTTTCGCTTCTCCTCTTTTCACAGCTATTGGTAAGTCCTCCTCAGACAGCCATTTTGCTTTTTTGTATTTCTTTTTCTTGGGGATGGTCTTGATCCCTGTCTCCTGTACGATGTCACGAACCTCCGTCCATAGATCATCAGGCACTCTATCAGATCTAGTCTGATTAGTTTAAAGGCCTTATTTGAAAAGATTCTGATGCTGGGAAAGATTGAAGGTGGGAGGAGAAGGGGAGGATAGAGGATGAGATGGTTGGATGGCATCACCGACTCAATGGACATGAGTTTGAGTAAGCTCCAGGAGTTGGTGATGGACAGGGAGTCCTGGGGTGCTGCAGTGCATGGGATTGCAAAAAATCAGACACAACTGAGTGACTGAACTGAACTTAGTCTGGATTATGCAGATGGTCATGATGTAATCACAAGGATCCTTAAAAGCGGAAGAGGGAGGTAAAAGAGGTCAGGGTGATGTGATACGAGAACACAGCTCTCTACTGCTGGCTTTGTAGGTGAAGGAAAAAGGCCAGGAGCCAAGAAATATCAGCAGCCTGTAGAAGCTGGTAAAAGGAAAGGAAATGGGTTCTCTCCTAGTGTTACAGCAGGCAGGTAGCTAAGTATGAGCAGAGAAATGGGGGCAGGGGCAGGTGGCAGGAAATCACACATCTTGTAAACAGCGAGGATCCACAGGCAGACAGAGGAAAGCTGGAATCTTCAGGCTGACAGGAAACCACACGTTTTGGGTGATAAGAGTTCCAGTAGCAGACAGCGAAAAGTGGAGAAAGGCAGGAGTCTCCTGAGTCTGAATGGAACAGTTTTGCTCCTTATGCTCTTATTACAATAAGATTAGCCTTGCAGATAAGATGTATTTCTGATCTAAGCTAAACAAGGAAAAAAATCCCTCCTCCCCTCAGGAAAATGGAGCTGGGATGAAAAGCCAGGACAAAGACCCCCAAACTCCTCCTTCCCCAGTGAATATTCCACCCCTTCAGTTGTAATCCCCTCATTTCCCGCTTGTCAAAGAAACCCAAGGCAGCAGGTCCTCACTTGTCTGACCTCTCTCCCTCTTGAGAGCCTATCCTTCCTTAAATAAACTTTCACTTTATTCTCTTAACCTCTCTGCTTGTCTCTGAATTCTTTCACGATGAAGAAAGAACCTTAAATTCACCAGGCACACTAGAACCTACAGAAAGGAATGCAGTCCTGCCAAAGCCTTGATTTTAGCCTATTGGGACCCATTACAGATTTCTAACATCTAAAAATGTAAGATAATAAATTTGTGTTGTTTTTAGCCACCAAGTTTGTAGTACTATGTTACAGTAACAACAAGAAGCTAATACAGATGGCAAGAAATGACATTCCTGTGACCGTATTCACTGGTTCTGAACTTCCTACTCTGCCTGAGGAAGAAAATAAAGCCTAAGTTTTCAGAGCTAAAAGTTAATAGTCTATAGTCTCAAGAATTAACATGTGCTGTGGGGTAGATGAGCTAGAACTGTTTTGTTTGCAAGTAAAGCAAGATGTTAATTGATCTTTTTAATATACATCAACTAAAAATAGATGCACAGCTTGAGAGTTATGAATTGTTTTATTTGGGCCAAAATGAGAGCTGCAGCCCAGTAGTCAACATATATATGATTTTATTTATTTTTGGCTGTGTTGAGTTTTTGCTTCTGTGTGGGCTTTTCTCTAGTTTCAGCGATCAGGGGCTACTCTCTAGTTGTGGTGTTCAGGCTTCTTTTTGTGGTGGCTTCTATTGTGGAACACAGGCTCTAGGGCTCTCAGACTTCAGTAGTTGTGGCACATAGGCTCAGTAGTTGCAGTTGCCTAGCTGTAGAGCACAGCTCAATTGTGGTTGTAGTGCACAGGTTTAGTTGCTCCAAGGCATATGGGATCTTCCTGGATCAGGGAACAAACCCTCATCTCTTGCATTGGCAAGTGGATTCTTAACCACTAAGCCACCATGGAAGCCCAGTGATTGGTCTTTTTAACAAGGAAATGCAACTGCTTTTTAAAAAACCTTTCCCTTTGGTGTACTAGAAATAGTTCATTCTAGGTGTAAGGGAACACTCTCAGAACAGGATGCAAATTTTGGCTCTCCCTTCCAAAGAGTACAAGATGAGATTATCTAAAATTTGAAGACTGAGACTTTCTTGCTGTCAAGAAAATGGTTTTTCATTGTTAAGGACATAGACTCTGGTTTGAGGCTCTTTACCATGGGTCATCAAAGTCTCTTGGTAAAGAAAACAGAACTGGGCTTTGGATGGAAAGGAAGTATCCTGAAACCTAGGGAAGATCTGGAGTGGGAAAGACAAGGAAAAGAATTGCTGGATGGGTTAGGGAAGGGTGGCACAGGTGCTCTGAGGTTCAATCCTAGAGTGGTGTCCCCAAGTCTATAACTGCCCGAGTAAACTGAGAGACATGCCTTGCTAAAGGTCAATACCTGCACCTAGGGCCTCTGCCTATTGGTCCTCCAGTCTGTGCATGGGCAAGAACATGACTCTATTCTGCCAAGTGCTTTACTGTCATCCTATAAACCTATTGGAGGGAGCAATATTTTAACTTCAATAAGATTTGTGTCTGTGTCCCTAGGGGCTCAGATGGTAAAGAATCTGCCTACAATACAGGAGATAGAGGTTCAACCCTTGGATCAGGAAGATCCCCTGGAGAAGGGAATGACTACCCACTCCAGTATGCCTGCCTGGGAAATCCCATGAAGAGAGGAGCCTGGCGGGCTACGTTCCAGGAGGTTGCAAAGAGTTGGACACGACTGAGCCCCTAACACTTTCACTTCATTGGTTAAATACACATGACACTAAAATTCACCATCTTAACCAGTTTAAAGTACACAGCTCAGTGGCATTTAGTACATTCACAATGTTGTGCAAATCATCACCAGTATCTAGTTCTGGAAAATTTTTGTCACCATGAAAGGAAACCTTGTGCCAAGTAAGCAGTCAATCTCCATTCTTGCCTTCTCTTAGTCCTTAGTGATTGCTTTCTGCTCTTGGGTATCTTCTTTCTGACTCTATGGAGTTGTCTGTTCTGGACATTTCATATAAATGAAACATTACAGTATGTGTTTCAGGGAAAAGCCAATTCTGACTCTATATTGGAACTGTTCCTTTGACTTGATTTTCATTGCTTTTGTTATTATGTGCATGCATGCTAAGTTGCTTCAGTCGTGTCTGACTCTTTGCAACCCTATGGACTGTCCTCCAGGCTCCTCTGTCCATGGGATTCTCCAGGCAAGCGTACTGGAATGGGTTGCCATGCCCTCCTCCAGGAGATCTTCCAGATCCAGGGGTTGAACCTGCATCTCTTACGTCTCCTGCATTGGCAGGCAGGTTCTTTACCACTAGCACAACCTGAAAAGCTTGCCTCAGAGAATCCTGCCCCTCTGTCTGTTAAAGTGCCTTTGTTCAGTGCACATAGAGATAATCTGACCCCGCCCACCTGTGAATGACTGCAAGAAGAGATTAACACATCTTTTCCCCAAGGCTTGCCATTCTAGAAGTTATTTGCAGGATTAATGACCTTTTTACTTTATTTCCTCACCTCCTCTCATCTCTCTTCTATAAAAGAACCTGGCATCCAGACCCTGATGAGATGGTTATTTTGAGACTTTAGTCTGCCATCTTCTTCATCAGCTAGCTTTCCAAATAAAGTTATTCCTTACCTCAACAGGCTTCCTGAGTAGCACAGTGGTAAAGAATCTGCCTGCCAATGCAGGAGATGCAAGAGACATGGGTTCAATCCCTGGGTGGGGAAGATCCCCTGGAAAAGAAAACAGCAAGCCACTCCAGTATTCTTGCTTGGAAAATCCCACAGACAGAAGACCCCAGGTGGGCATGGGGTTGGAAAGAGTCAGACACAACTGTTGCAGGAAGAGGGGCCCCTTCCAGGGTCCAGAAGTGGGCTCTTGTCTAACACTTGGAAATTAATTGTCTGAGGAGACACATGTGCTGACAAAGCAAGAGATTTTATTGGGAAAGGGTGCCCAGGCAGAGAGCAGTAGGATAAGGGAACCCAGCAGAACTGCCCTGCCATGTGCAGTCTTGGGTTTTATGGTGATGGGATTAGTTTCCAGATTTTCTCTAATCAACCATTCTGACTCAGAGTCCTTCCTGGTGGTACATGCATTGCTTAGCCAAAATGGACACCAGCGAGAAAGATTCTGGGAGGTGGTTGGACACGTGGTGTCTCCTTTTGACCTTTCCCGAACTCTTCTGGTTGGTGGTGGCTTATTAGTTCCTTACCAGGACCTCCTGTCATAAAACAACTCATGCAAATGGTTACTATGGTGCCTGCCTAGGGTTGGTGGTTTCAGTCAGTGTACTTCCCCTAACACAACTGAGCATGCATGTCTTTCCTAAACACCTCATCTCCTTGTTTAGTTGGTCTGTCATGTGGTGAGAAGAGCTGGCTTGAACATATGTAATGTATGTGACATTTGTGACTGGCTTCTTTCACTTAGCAAAAGGTTCCAAAGATCATCCTTATTGTAGCATATATCAGGACTGCATTCTCTTTCCTTAATGAATAATATTCTGTTGCATGAATATACCACATTTTGCTCATCCATTCATCCATTGATGGACATTTGGGTTACTTCCACCTTTTAGCTATTGTGAATAGGGCTGCTATGAACATTTATGTACAAATTTTTGTCTGAACACCTGTTTTCAATTCTTTTGGGTATGTACCTAGCAGTAAAATTGCTGGGTTATGTGGTAATTCTATGTTGAATGTACTGAGGAACTGCTAAACAACTTTCCACAGTGGCTGCACCATCTCACTTACAATAAAATTTTGCTAGGGAATGTAATGTACAGCATGGTAATTATAATTAATAATACTGTATTACATATTTGAAAGTTGTTAAAAGAGTATATCTGAAAAGTCCTCACCACAAGAAAAAAAATTCTAACTATATATATAGTAACCAATGTTAACAAGACTTATTGCAGTGATCATTTGACAATATACACAAATATTAAATCATTGTGTTATGCATCTGAAAATAATATGTTATATGTCAATTTTACCTCAATTTTAAAAAAAGATTTTGCTCTGTCATTAACCACCTATCCCATGCAGATATCTCCTCACAATACCCACAAACACCCCTTGTTGAGGAACTATTCTTCCACAAGTCTCTCATGCTCCTACAAATATTGCTATGCCAAGAATGCAAGGTCCTGACCTGCTCTTTACCCAGGCCATTTCTGAGTCTTATGGCAGTGAGCAGCCTTGAGAGATGAGTTAATATCTCCCCATAGACAAAGAATGGCCTTGATTCTGCCTGCTATAAATCAATAAATCCCCCAAGCTAAGTTTTCCTTGGCCACAAAGCAAACCCATGTCATGTACAGCATCAGCCTGGCCCTCCCTTACCCTGCTTATGTCTCCCCTATGGGTCCTGAGAGGCGTGGGGAACTCACAAAAATGAACATGAAGTTCATGCTGCTTGCTGTGTCATGAATAATAAAATCCTCCATCTCTGACCAGGAGTCTCTTGTCTTCACCAGCATCCACAACACAGTCTCACTTATTAGCTTGTAAGGTAAAATCCCTGCCCTTTCAGTTCTTAAAACCTATAAGCCTTGGACATCTATTTAGGTAGTGGAGGTAAGTTTCTGCATCTGCTCTGGGAGAAAATATAAGCTGATCAAGCTTAAGCCCCAGGGCTGGGATAGAGCACTTTGGTATTTTAAAATGTCTTTCATGAACTATTATTATTTAACCATAGAAGTCTTGCATATTTTTCTGTATATTGATTACTAATTGTTCATATTTATTATTGCTTGATATTTTGAATATTTTAAATTTCATCTGTGTTTGTCATCTATATAGGATTCAATTGGTATATTTATTTTTACCCAAGAGCCTAGCTCAATTCTTTTTAATTCTCATAACTAAACTGACTTTCTTTTAGACTTTACAATTTGAAAATTAATGAAGTTCAGGCATCTTGTAAGAAAAACCATTATTACTTAATGCAAGTTGAACAATATTTTTCAAAATATGAGGTTTACTGAGGGAAATGTAAAGAAAGAAGTCCTAGGTGATGAAAAGGTTGTGATCAACCAAACTATGCTATCAGATCTTGATGACCTGCATGCATCAAAAAAATGGAATTTTATATTTATTAGATATCTGTTCTAAACAAGGTGTAAGGAAATCAAAGATGAATAAGACATAGTCCCTTTCTTCAAGGAGCTCACAGTGTAGCAAGAAGGATGGAAGGAATGTCTTTAATGTTTTATTTATGCAGAAGCCACCAACTTCACAATCTACCATCATTTATCCCTCCAGGCTACAGTGTTTTTTTTCCTTTGTTATTGCTTCTTTTCTCACTCCTCTGAAGCAAAGAACAGAAACCAATTTAATGCATTGCAAGAAAAAAAGAGGCCCTATTTTCAGGTGTATCTTCTCTGTTCTTTTTATGGATTACTTTCCCTCTCATCTCTATATCTATTCTGTTCCCTCAGCAATATTTCTGAGAACAGAATTTGATTGGCCCAGCCTTTCTTATGCTACAGGCCAGATGTGATAGCTGGTCGTTCTATCAGATGAGATTACTTATTCTTGGGTTATGTGATCATCTGATCAATTAATGTGATTATTAGTGCAGGATAATGGTCACTAAGGCAGGAGGAGGACAAGTGGCACAGTGGTGAAGAATCTGCCTGCCAATGCAGGAGACAGGAAATGAGGGTTCAAGCCCTGGGTTGGGAAGATCCCCTGGAGGAGGGTATGGCAATCTGCTCCAGTATTCTTGCCTGGGGAACCCCATGGATAGAAGAGCCTGGTGGGCTACAGTCCATGGGTTCACAAAGAGTCAGACATGACTGAGCGAATAAAATGCAACAACATGGTGTAGGCAGAACAGGCAACAATTTACATCTCTAGTAGGGCAAATTTATCTCTTGAGGAGCCCATTTTTGTTTTTATAAATGAGCATGAGAATAAGCTACCCTATAAAATATTTTGTGCTCTGGTTTGAAGGTTTAAGTAATTTTAGATAACTAGTTTCAATTCTACCAAAATAAAGAAATTATAGAAAAATTATTGGCTGAAATATTGGTCAAATATCAGGATCATTTAAGCTTCATAAACACCAAATAATGTATTGTCATCCACTGGGAAACTTCATTCAGATTTCTATTTCTTCTCTTGCTATGGAATTGCAACTCCTTTGTACATAAATGTGAAATAGACACTAATATGACAGTTTCATGGTTCTACTTCTAAAATAAGAAAATGCTGCCTTTAATGAGACCAAATCAGACGACAGGTAGAGGAGAAAGTAAATCAGGTTGACAGTCTCCTATGTTGAATATTTTTTTTTTCAGAAATTCAAAATGACATTCCTCTTCCTTATCCCACTAAAATAGTCTTTTTATTAGTCTGTCTTAGGACAAGAATTCTTACCATTGAAATTATTCCTTTGGGGAAAACTATGTTCTCGGAGGCTATGACTAAATTCCACTGTTATCTTGTGTTAAACAAAGGGTGGGGGATGGGTCCTCTGCCCTAGGGAGAGAGGGGAAAGTTACTAATCAGCCCACTATCACCTGTAACTTGTATTTTCACAGAAGGCAGCGTCCAAATAGAAGGGAACATATTACAGGTCCCTGGGGCATCTGGCAGTAAGGAGTAGTTAGAATGGAGCACTGCAGCAGAGGACTCTGGAAAACAAGGGTGCGTTTGCTGTTTGGAGGTGGGCTGAAGCCAAAGTGAATGCATGAAGGCCCACTTAACCCACCTATAATATCCTCTCCACACCTACTGAATCAGAATTTTCATTTTGACAGGACCACCAGGTGATTCATGTGCACATTAAATTTAAGAAGCATTGCTCTACAGAGTCTGCAACCCACAAGGGCTCAAACATTTAAGCAGGTTTGGGAAAAGATTAAATGGAAAAAAAAATTGGGGCACTGATGTCGCAAGATAGTTTAATTAGATTCCTTTCTTGTCCTTTAAGAAATGGTATAGAAACTGAACCTCCCTCTGTCCTTGCTTGACTCTTCCCAGATCATAAACCACACACACTCCTCCCTTTTTTTTATGACAGGAAAAGCCTGAGTTTAGGTGAATAAACATCAAAGATTCTGGCTTGGAGTCATCTTTTGATCATTAAGGAAATAGGAAAACAAACAATAAAAAAAAAGAGACTTTGTTTAGATACCATTTTATCTCAGTGCCTGTCAGAAGTCGTACAGCTGAGAGCTGGGAGATACCTGACAGTCAGGTCAAAGTGGACTGTTCTTTTTAAAAAACAAACAAAATAAAGAACAAAATATAGCCATTTCTCTGACTTAAGGCTGTTAAATCTAGAAATCTCAGTTGGAAGGTAACTTAGTTCCTTGGCCTTTTCTGAGCAAGCTGATTCAATGAAAAGGGATCCCCTACTTTTCCTAAGGTGGCACTAGTGGTAAAGAACCAACCTGTCAATGCAGGAGACTTAAGAGACACTGGTTTGATCCCTGGGTTGGGAAGATTCCCTGGAGGAGGGCATGGCAACCCACTCCAGTATTCTTGCCTGGAGAATCCCACGGAAAGAGGAGCCTGGTGGGCTACAGTCCATGGGATCACAAAGAGTCGGACAGGACTGAGCAACTTAGTACACAGAGTCCAGTCCAGCTAGGCCTGTTAATCTGCGCCTACTAGAAGTGAAGGCTTCCCAGGTGGTGCTAGTGGTAAAGAATCTGCCTGCCAATGCAGGAGATGTGAGAGATGCAGATTTGATCCCTGGGCTGGGAAGATCCCGTGGAGAAGGGCATGGCAACCCGTTCCAGTATTCTTGCCTGGAGAATCCCATGGACAGAGGAGCCTGGAGGGCTACAGTCCATGGGGTCACAAATTGTAGGACACGACTGAAGTGACTTAGTATGCATGCATGCCACGTGCTATACAGCAGCATGCACTAGAAGTGAAAAGAACTAGCCAGGCTGGAGACAGAGCACATGGTAGACAATCTTTGAGGAAAGACTGAAAGTGTGCTTCTGCCTTGGAACTGACCTCTCTCCACTCTGATGTTTTGCTACCCTCAGGTGGCTTCCTGGTAGTACAAATGGAGGGAAAAAAGGGTAACTTTGGGGGAGAGGAGGAATATTATTTTGCTGTTTTATAATTGGATAATAAGTTCATTTCAAGGAGGAAAATTAATATCTTGGTGTAAGTTCCATTTTCTCAGGGAAAACTTGATTCTACTGGCTTTCCAGAGACTAAATCAGAGAATCAACAAAGTGAGCATATTTGCTCATTCAAATGTTCACTCAACAAACATTTATTAAATATTTACTTTCTAACAGCCATTGTGTTAAGAGCTGATGATACAGCAGTAAATAAGATGGACAAGCTCCCTGTCCTTATGGAACTTATATTCTGGTGGGAAAGACAAATTAAAAATAAAAAGAGGACTTCCCTGGTGGTCCATTGGTTAAGAATCTGCCTGCCAATGCAGGGGACATGGGTTTGATCCCTGGTCCAGGAAGATTTCACATGCCATGGGGTAACTAAGCCTGTGTACCACAACTACAGAAGCCCTCATTTCTAGAGTCCATGCTCTGCAATAAGAGAAGACACTGCAGTGAGAAGTCTGCACACCGAATCTAGAGAGTAGCCCCCGCTCACCGCAACTAGAGAAAGCCTATGTGCAGCAAGGAAGACCTCAGTTCAGTCACTCAGTCAGGTCCAACTCTTTGCGACCCCTTGGATTGCAACATGCCAGGCTTCCCTGTCCATCACCAACTCCCAGATCTTGCTCGAACTTGGTGATGCCATTGAGTCGGTGATGCCATTCAACCATCTCATCCTCTGTTGTCCCCTTCTCCTCCTGCCTTCAATCTTTCCCAGCATCAGGGTCTTTTCCAATGAGTCAGTTCTTCACATCAGGTGACCAAACTAGTGCAGTCAAAATTTTTTAAAAAAGTAAAGAGAAATATACCAGGTAAAGATGAGTGCTATGAAGAAAGCTGAAGCAGGGAAAGGAGTAGACAATGATGTATGTGGTGGAGGGGCTATTTTTAGCTAGAATGATCAAGGAAGACCTCTTTGAGGAGGTGACATATGATATGACACTTGTGTGCTGAGAAGGGAACAGTCATGCTTCATGGGTTGAATTGTGTCTCCTCAAAAATCATGTGCAGGGGAATTCCCTGGTTGTCCAGTGGTTAGAGCACTTTCACTGCTAAATGCCCAGGTTCAATCCCTGGTCAGGGAACCAAGATCCCAGAAGCCTCAAGGAGTGGCCAATATATATATATATATATATATATATATATATATATATATATGCAGACGCCCCAGTACCTCAGAAAGCAATTTATTTGGATGTAATTTTTTAAGAGGACATCATATTGGAGTAGGGTGAGCTTCCAATCCAATATGACTAATGTCATTATAAAAGGGAATTTGAACGCAGACATGCACGCAGGGAGAACACATGTGAAAATGAAAGCAGAGATCAGAGTGATGGTTCTATAAGCCAAGGAACACCCAAGATTGCCAGCGAACCACCAGAAGCTAGGGGACAGGCAGGGAACAGATTCTTCTTCACAGATCTGAGAAGGAAAAATCCCTGCCAACATCTTGAACTAGAACTTCTATCCTCCAGAAGTGTGAGACAAACTTCTGTTGAAGCCACTCAGTGTGTGGTATTTTGTTATGGCAGTCCTAGCAAATGAATACAGCCATGAAGAGGACTGAGAGAATAGGGTAAGAAATGAGTTCAGTTTTTATGCTCAGTAATGTCCATCTCTTTGTGATCCCATGGACTATAGCTTGCCAGGCTCCTCTGGCCATGGGATTTCCCAGGCAAGAATACTGGAGTGGGTTGCCATTTCCTCCTCCAGGGAATCTTCCTGACCCAAAGATTGAACCCATGTCTCTTGCATCTCCTTCGTTGCCAAGCAAATTCTTTACCACTAGTGCCACCTGGGAAACCCCTTGTGTTAGTAGATCAGTCATGTCCAACTCTTTGTGACCCTATGGACTGTAGTTCACCAGGCTCTCCTCTGTCCATGAAATTCTCCAGGCAAGAATACTGGAGTGAGTAGCCATTCCCTTCTCTGGGGGATCTTCCCCACCCAGGGATCAAACCTGGGTCTGCCACATTGCAGGCAGATTCTTTACCATCTGAGCCACCAGGTAAGCCCCTGGAAAGGTAGGTAAAGGTCAGATTATCTAGGGACATGCAGACCTTTGCAAATGTGATGGCAATAGACTTAAACCCATTGTTGTTGGTAGAATTAGGGAGCCTCTGAAGATTAGAGGTAAGTGAGGGCTATAGGTCATACCCCTTCCACAACTTCCCTTACTAGGTAGAACGTTACAATGAAGGTAAGCATCAGACTAAATTCTATAACACATACAGTTAGTAGCAATCAGGGGTCAAATAGTCACATAGGCTCTTCTTGTCTTTAGAAACTCCAGCAAGTTGCTTGCATGAAACATTTACCTGAAACAGGTGGCCTAGTTATATGGTGACAGGATCAGCCTGTCTTCTGGATGGAACAGGAACATCTTCCATTCAGTGGTATATATTAGTTATCTACTGCTGTGCTACAAATTACCACAAATTTTAGTATTTATTTCAAACATTTATTATCTCCCATAGTTTCTGTGTGTCAGGAATCTGGAAACAGCTTCATTGGCTGGTCCTGGCTGAGAGACTCTCAGGAGGTTGCAGTCAAGATGTTGGCTAGGGCTGCAGTCATTTAAAGGCATGAATGGGCCTGGCGATCTGCTTTCAAGGTGGTTCACTTGTATGCCTAGCAAGTTCATGTTAGTGGTTGACATATCTCTGTTCCTCACCACATGGCCCTCTCCGTTTTTCATAATGTGTAAGTTCAGAGCAACGATTCATGATAAGGTAAGACAGAAGCTGCAATGTCTTTTCTAACCTAGCCTGGGAAGTCACACTTGGACATTTCCATAATATTCTGCTGGTTACATTACAGTAGTTATATTATTCCCTATTCAGTGTGGGAAGGCAGTAACCATACAAGGAAAGAATCACTGGGGACTGTCTGCAGACTGGTGATCATGTAGTGGGATATAAGACCACACAGAGTCTGAGGTGTAGAACGCTACTCCAAAGAGTGCTGAGCTGTTAGAATGACTTGCAAGATTTTTATATTGTATTTATGCAAGGATGGAAGCACCTGAACAATATTTCTAGCAACTCGAAATATTTTGAACACAATTCATTTCACCAATGAAATGTATTTCTTACAACTCTTATGCTGATAAGCAGCATCTGTGGTGCAAGGTTTCCTAACCTTTGATCCTGTGGATAGAATCCAGGGGGATCTTGGACTTTGATGGGGAAAAATGTCTTTATTTTATCAATTTCTAATTGAATGTAGTCAACAAACTACAGTCTTATTAGCAGTAACTGTGATTTTGTCACCAACACGTACCAAACATTCTCATATCACATTATGGCTATTGCCAATATCTCAAAAGATTAAATGCATCACTATTTCAAAATTATGGTGATTATTAACCATGCCATTAAATCTTGTTATTTGCTAGGTTAATAAAGAAGTATACATAATAATATGTCAAATTTTTTATAATTGCATTTCAACCAGTTGGTTTTAATTGTAATTGTATGTGCACAACGTCTTGTTGTGCATTAAAAACATGACTCTGAAATGGCTTCACCAGTTGGCCAAAATGGCCCATGGCACAAAGAAAGTGTAAGAACTGCTTTAGCACAGGTTCAGATAGGAAACTGTGTACATGGAGTGGGGGTATGTATGACTGTTTTTAGGGTAAGGACACCTGAGTAGGATCTTTAGGATCTTTAAAATGCAAACTACCTACTCCTGAGTGTATATTCCTTAAAAATTTTTTTTTTTTGACTGCGTTTGGTCTTCACTGTGGTGCATGGGCTTCTCTAGTTGTGGCCCTCAGGCTTCTCTTGCTACAGAGCCTGGGCTCAGTAACTGCCACACAAAGGCTTAGGCATTCCCTCCCCTCACCGCCCTGCATGTGAAGTCCCCCTGAGTATATATCCCTGATTAGGATAACTCAAATGTTAACTAACCACCCCCAGAGTGTGGATTAAAACTAATTTACAATGACTTGAATAAATTGTTTATCAATATGAATAAACATTGCCTGTTCTTTCTCTACTTCAAAATATATGCTAAAACCACTGCTTCTTCCTACTTCCACTGCCTCCACCATAGCCCAATATTTCAGAAGATTACTTTTTAGACCAATACACTATTTCATTAAATCACTGATTCTGTGAATTCAAGATGTCCATACATTGTAAGACCCTTATTTCTCTTATGCACCAGGGAGAAAAATTGCTTACAATCAAATTTGATGTGCCATTAACAGTAAAATTAATCCCAACTTCAGAGGTGATAAAAAGTGGGAAAAGTATGCATCTTAGATTAAAGAAGATATATTACACAGCTAATACTTAAGTGTTAAGTCAATTAGAGGCAATATAGAACATTGAACACATATAACATGTCAAAGAGACTGGATTTTATTTTAAATGTGATTTTATTTAAATAAAATCTGGATTTTACTTTAAATGTTGCTCAGTCATGTCCACCTCTTTGTGACCCTGTGGACTATACAGTCCATGGAATTCTCCAGGCCAGAATACTGGAGTGAGGAGCCATTCCCTTCCCCAGGGGATCTTTCCAACCCAGGGATCGAACCCAGGTCTCCCATATTGCAGATGGATTCTTTACCAGCTGAGCCACAAGGGAGGCTTAAATGTGATAGGAAGCAGTTTTGAGGAGGTAAGAGAAGTGGTCTGGTTTTCTTTTTTTCTACATGTACCCTGGTAGTGGTGCAAAGAACAGCTTGTGGGAGAGATGGACATGACCAGAGAGGCTTGGTCTAGGTTTGGATCAGTGCAGGTTGGAAGAAAGGGTGGATTTAGGAGATACTGGTGGCTAAAAATATGGCTGCAATGCAGGAGACCCAGGTTTGATACCTGGGTCAGGAATATCCCCTGAAGAAGAGATGGCAACCCACTCCACTATTCTTGCCAGGATAATTCCGTGAACAGAGAAGACTGGTGGGCTACAGCCCATGGGGTTGCAAAGAGTCAGACATGACTGAGCGACTAACAGACTTTTCACTTGAGGAAGAGGACTGGTAATTTCATTCATATTGACAAACAATTTATACAACTCATTGAGAAAAACAAAACATTGCTATAAATCTAAATAATTCCCAGAATTCTGAACTCTTGTTTTGGCATTTATTAAGTCAGTACTACAGAATCTCTGACTTTCAGAACCTCTACCAATCTTTCGCTGTGCAGTGCTTAGTCACTCAGTCATATCCAACTTTTTGTGACCCCAAAGACTGTAGCCCACCAGGCTCTTCTGTCCATGGGATTCTCCAGGCCAGAATACAGGAGTGGGTTGCCATGCCCTCCTCCAGGGGATACTCCCAACTCAGGGATGAACCGGGGTCTGCCGCATTGCAGGCAGTTTCTTTGCCATCTGAGCCACCAGGGAAGCCCAATCTTGCACTATCTGCAGCTAATTTCCACCTCCAGGTGCCAGTATTTCACTTCATTGTAAAGGAGAAAGCAGCCTGAATGACTAGCACAAGGGCAGGAATGACTGACAACAGCCCCTTGTGTAACTCTTCCCCGGGGGCATTGATATTTTCATATGGGTGCTTTAAAATATGAAGTAGATATGTGTATCAGTTTGTTCACACAACCTTAACAAAATAGCACAGACCAGATTGCTTCTCTGGTGGCTCAGTAGGTAAAGAATCTGCCTGTAATGTGGAAGACCTGGGTTTGATCCCTGAGTCAGGAAGAACCTCTTGAGAAGGGCATGGCAACCCACTCCGGTATTCTTGCCTGGAGAATCTCATGGACAGAGGAGCCTAGAAGGCTATAGTCCATAGGGTCACAAAGAGTCAGACACTACTGAAGCAACTAAGCACAGCACAGATTGTTTAAACACAGAAATTTATTTTCTCACAGTCCCAGACACTGGAAGTCCAAGACCAAGGCAACCATCAAGTTGGTTTCTGGTGGAACCTCTCTTCCTGGCTTGTAGACAGCTACCTTGTCGGTGTGTCCTCACATGGCCTGTCCTTTGTGTTAATGGAGAGAGGGAAAGAAGAGGAGAGAGGGAAAGAGAGAGGGAGACAGGGACACCAACCCTATCAGATTAAGGCCCCATCCTTACCTTAAACTTTATTACCTATTTATGTGCCTTATCTCCAATACAGTCACATTAGGGATTAGGGCTTCAACATATGGATTTTGGGACACAAAATTCGGTCCATAAGATTGACTTTTCAGAAAATATTAGAGACATAATTTGAAGTACAGAAAAAAATTATGAATATAGATGTTCAGAGAACAAGATGGCGGGGGAGTAGGTGGACGTGGAGTACATCTCTCTCCATGGATACATCAGGAATACACCTGCAGACACAGAAGTGCATGCAGAACACCAGCTGAGAGCAGACAGGAGTACCTGACCAGCAGAAAAGAATATATAGACCCATGCAAAACTCGGTAGGATGAAGGAGCTAGGGGGAAAAAACAGGAGTGTTAGTAGGACTGGATCTGCCCTTGGTGGGTGGGGGAACAGAAGCAGGGGTCTGATCCCCACATTGGGGCAATTGTCTGAGTCAGAGGAAAAACATTTAAGGCTGAGAGTGAAACAGCTGATCTGTGCAGCCTAAATGGAATGAGAATCAGACACTCCTTGCAGCAGCCATACATACCCCAGACAGGGACGTAGATTCCCCTGGAAGGTGGAATGGCTGAGAGCTGGAGTTTAGGGATTGTGCAGCAATCCCAGGGTGAGGGCTGCTGTTGACTGCGGAGAGACTGATTGAGGAGATGTGAGGGAGGAGACTGTGGTGGGAAACACCTGTGGAGGAAAGCCAGGCAGCCATGGAAGGTGATACTGCTGAATCACACATAGGGGGTGGAGCCATCACCAGAGCCTCTCTCCCCACACACACGCCAGCATTGGCATCTGAACAATAGAGAGGCTAGCCCATCAAACACCTGATGCACTGAACTACAGAGTAGGACCCCAGGCAAGGGGCCCCTCTATGTGCCTGACATTCCGAACAACAGAGACAGACCCCACTTAGAGGTAAGAGAGCCCTCTAAGTGCCTGAAGGGGCAGAGCTATGAAGAAAGACTGGCCAAAAAGGCCTGCTGATCACCAGCTACAAGAAGCTCAAAAAAAGACACTTATAGGGCAATAACTCCTGTGGCAGAGGCAGTCCGTGCCCCTGCACACTTGGCACCACCAGGGTCCCTGCAAGCCAAGCAGCTGTGCCACCTTCATGCTCAACTCTCACTGGGGCAGAGCTGCCACAGGCAAAAAAAGTCGTGTGTCTATGCACGCAGGGTCCCTTCGGTAGTGTCTGACTCTTTGTGGCCCTGTGGACTGTGGCCTGCCAGGCTTCTATGTCAGGGAGGGGAGCTCTCCAGGCAGGAATACTGGAGCGTATTGGCCAACACTGGTTGCCATACCCTTCTAGAGCACTATATTTCTTGCTGCCCTAGCCACCAACTCCCCTGACTATGTCATGCTGCCAGAACCCCTGCAACCCAAGCAGCTGCACCACCTTGACACCTGGCCCTCACAGGGTCAAACCCAAGTCCTCCAGGGCAGCCTCAGGAGCAAACCCCAGTTGACGACCCACATGTAGAGGTGGAAATAAAACCACAAGTGAAACACAGGGCCAGTGTGACTAAGGAAGAAGACCCAAAACCTTCCCAACAGCTGTACAAGCTGCAGATTAAATCCACACAATCAACTAGGCAGACTCTGTCTATGGAATATATAAAAGGTCATTGAGAGCTCCCACAAAAGAAAATGCACTAGTCTTGATAGCTGTGGACAATGGAGGCAAGAACACAGAGGAGTAGGACCAGATTAGAATCTGAGCTGCCCCCACAACAGGTCCAGAGATCAGCACAGTGTTGGAGGGCATCCTAGGGAGGTGAGGTGGACTGTGACTCCCAGTGAGGGAAAGGACCCCGACAGTAGTGACTGAAGAAAATCATTTATTATTCTTATGTTTTGACTTGTTCTGTAGATTCTTTAGGATTTCCCCCCCACCCCCGTTTTCCCCCCTCTGTTGTAGTTGTCGATTTTATTGGCACTATGAAATCTAATTAAGTATTTGAGCTTTCTTTTTCTTTTTTTTTTCTCAGTCACACTTTTTATTGTTGTTACAATAAAACGCCTCTATGTTGGGCTTTTGCAGTTTTGGGGAATTTCCCTTTTTTCTTTCTTTTCTCTTTTTTTAAATTTAATTTAAAAATTTTTAACCTATTATTATTTTTTCTACATTTATTCCTTTGTTTGCTTTTCCTACTATTCTTTCCCCCTTGCAGTTAATCTTTAATGTATATAAATCTTCTTTATCTGCCTCTATTTAACTTTGCATATCTATTCTTTCTTTCTTTCCTTTCCTCTCAAATATTTGTTAGTTTTATTTTCATTGCTTTATTCCCCACTTGGCACCTTGCTTTAGTTTTGTTTACCAGTTTGTACTTTAGTTAGTTTTTTTCTGGTGGATATAATTTTTGGTTTCCTTTGTTTGCCAGGTCAATCTATTGTACTTTACTTTTGTTGGACTGTTTTGATTTTGCTTATGGGTATATATGTATACGTGTATATTCAGTTATGCTTTTTATTGTTGCTATAAACCTCTGCATCTACATTTGGGCTTTTGCAGTTCTGTGGAGTTTTCTTTTTTTTTTTTTCCTTTTTTCTTTCTTTTTCCATTTTTTCCTTTTGTAATTTTAATTTTTAAATTTTTTAAAGCTATTATATTTTTTCTACATTTATTCTTTTGTTTGCCTTTCCTACTGTTCTTTTCTGCTTGCAGTTAATCTATGATGTATATAAATCTTCTTCATCTACCTCTATTTAACTTTGCATATCTATTTGTTTCTTTCCTTTTCTCTCAACATATTTGTTAGTTTTGTTTTCATTGCTTTATTCCCCAATTGGACCTTACTTTAGTTTTGTTTTCCAGTTTATGCTTTAGTTAGTTTTGTTCTTAACTGGTAACTATAATTTTTGATTTCCGTTGTTCCCTGGGTCAATCTATTGTACTTTATTCTTATTGGACTGTTTTGACTTTGTTCATGGGTGTATATGTATACGTGTATATTCCATTATTTTAATTATTATTTGCCTGACTTTGTAACTGCCATTTGGGGTTCATCTTTGGTTTCCCATTTTTGGATATTTGTTTTACTCTCACTTAGTGCAGTAACAAACAACTTGTGGAATCTTCATACCTGATCAAAGATCAAGCCCTGAGCCTTTGGAGTGGGAGCACTGACTCTAAGACCCTAGACTACCAGAGAACTAATCCTGAAAAGTGAAAGTGAAGTCACTCAGTCGTGTCCGACTCTTTGTGACCCCATGGACTACAGTCCACCAGGCTCTCCATCCATGGGATTTTCCAGGCAAGAGTACTGGAGTGGGTTGCCATTTCCTTCTCCAAAGGGAGTATCAAATAGTGAGAACTCACACAAAGGAAACCACCTGAATACAAGAACTGGAATCATCCAACCACCAGTAGCACCCTGTGCAGGACACCTCATCTAAATGACAAACAAAACAAAAATACAAACCCAATTATCAGTAGATAGGATTACCAACTCATTCAGCCTTGCCCATCAGAGGAAAAACAAACAAATAAACAAAAACTCAATACAAACCTCACCCTATACAAAGCTTACACAAACCTCTGGACCAAATTTAGGGGGGCAGAAACCAAAAGGAAGACAGAATTCAACCTTGAAGCCTGGGGAAAGGAGATCTCAAACACAATAAGATTTTTAAAAAATAATGAAAAGCCAGAGAAATACTACACAAATGAAGGAACAAACTAGAAACCCAGAAGCCCAAATAAATGAAGAGGAAATAGGCAAACTCCCTAAAAAATAATTCAGAATAATGACGGTAAAGATGATCAAAAACCTTGAAAACAAAATGGAGAAAATGCGAGAATCAATTAACAAAGACCTAGAAGAATTAAAGAATAAACATATGGAGAAAAACAACAAAATTACTGAAATTAAAAATACTCAAGAAAGAGTCAATAGCAGAATATCTGAAGCAGAACGAATCAGTGAGCTGGAAGATAAAATGGTGGAAATAACTTCTGAAGAGCAGAATATAGTAAAAAGAATGAAAAGAACTGATGATTTTCTCAGAGATCTCTGGGACAATATCAAATGCACCAGCATTTGAATTATAGGGGTCCTAGAAGAAGAAGAGAAAAAGAAAGGGTATGAGAAAATTTTTGAAGAGATTATAGTTGAAAACTTCCCCAGCATGGAAAAGGAAATAGTTTCAAGTCCAAGAGGCACAAAGAGTCCCATACAGGATAAGCCCAAAGAGAAACATGCCAAGACACGTACTAACCAAACTAACAAACACTAAACACAAAGAATATTAAAAGCAGCAAGGGGAAAGCAACAGGTAACATACAAGGGAAACCGTATATGCTTAACAGCTGATCTTTCAGCAGAAAATCTGCAGGCCAGAAGGGAATGGCAGGATATATTTAAAGTACTGAAAGGGGGGAAATCTACAACCAAGATTACTGTACCCAGCAAAGATCTCATTCAAAATTGATGGAGAAATAAAAAGCTTTTCAGACAAGCAAAAGTTAAGAGAATTCAGTACCACCAAATCAGCTTTACAACAAACGTTAAAGGGACTTATACACTCAAGAAATACAAGAGGAGAAAAAGGATCTACAAAATCAACCCCAAACAATTAAGAACATGGCAATAGGAAAATATGTATCAATAATTACTTTAAGTCTAAATGGATTAAATGCTCCAACCAAAAGACACAGACTGGCTGAATGGATATAAAATCAAGGCCCATATATATGTTGTCTAAAAGAAACCCACTTCAGACATCAAGACACATATAGACTGAAAGTGAGGATGGAAAAATATATTCTATGCAAATGGGAAGCAAAAGACAGCTGGGGAAGCAATCCTCTATCAGACAAAACCGACCTTAAAAAAAAGATTACAAGAGATCAGGAAGGACACTACATAATGATCAAGGGATCAATCCAAGAGGAAGACATACCAATTGTAAGTATCTATGCACCCAACGTAGGAGCACCTCAATACGTAAGACAAACACTAACAGACATAAAAGGAGAAATTAACAGTAATAATAGTAGGAGACTTTAACACCCCACCCACACCAATGGACATATCATAAAAACAGAAAAATAATAAGGAAATACAAGTGTTAAATGATACATTAGATGAGATGGACCTCATTGATATCTTCAGGACATTCCATCCAAATGCAGAAGAATACACGTTCTCAAGTGCACATGGAACATTCTCCAGGATAGACCATATCTTGGGTCTCAGATCAAACCTCAGTAAATTTAAGAAAATTGAAATCATGTCAAGGATCTACTCTGACCACAACACTATGAGACTAGATACCAATTACAAGAAAAAAACTGTAAAAAACACAAACACATGGAGATTAAACAACACTTTTCTAAATAACCAACAGGTTACTGAAGAAATCAAAAGGGAAATCAACAAACTTCTAGAAACAAATGACAATGAAAACACAACTCAAAACCTATGGGATGCAGCAAAAGCAGTTCTAAGAGGGAAGTTAATAGCAATATGATCCTCCCTCAAGAAATAAGAAAAACATTGAATAGACAACCTAACTTTACACATAAAACAACTGGAAAAAGAAGAACAATGAAACCCCAAAATTAGTAGAAGGGAAAAAATCATAAAGATCTGAGCAGAAATAAATTAAAAAGAAATGAAAGAAACAATAATAAAAATTAATAAAACTAAAAGTTGTTTCTTTGAGAAGATAAACAAAATTGACAAATCTTTAGCCAGACTCATCAAGAAAAAAAGAGAGAAGAATCAAATCAACAAAATTAGAAATGAAAAAGGAGAGGTTACAACAGACAATGCAGAAATACAAAGGATTATAAGAGACTATTATGAACAACTATATGACAATAAAATAGATAACCTGGAAGAAATGGACAGATTCTTAGAAAAGTTCAATCTTCCAAGGCTGAACCTGGAAGAAATAGAAATTATGAACAACCCAATTACAAGCTTTCAAATTGAAGCTGTGGTGAAACATCTCCCAAGAAACAAAAGCCCAGGACCAGATGGCTTCACAGGAGAATTCTATCAAACATTGAGAGAAGAGCTAATCCCTATCCTTCTAAAACTCTTTCAAAAAATTGCAGAGGAAGGAACACTTCCAAACTCATTCTACAAGGCCACCATCACCCCGATCCAAAACCAGACAAAGACAACACAAAAAAAGAAAACTACAGGTCAATATCACCGATGAAGATAGATGCAAAAATCCTCAACAGTATTTTGGCAAATGGAATTCAGCAACACATCAAAAAGCTCATACACCATTATCAAGTTGGGTTTATTCCAGGATGCAAGGATTCTTCAGTATACCCAAGTCAATCTATGTGATACACCATATTAACAAACTGAAATATAAAAACCATATGATCATTTCAATAGAAGCAGAAAAATCCTTTAGCAAAATTCAGCACCCATTTATGATTAAAACTCTTCAAAAAATGGGCATAGAAGGAAGCTACCTCAACATAGTAAAGACCATACATGATAAGCCTAGAGCACACATTATTCTCAATAGTGAAAAACTGGAAGCATTCCCCCAAGATCAGGAACAAGACAAGGGCGTTCGCTTTTACCACTATTATTCAACATAGTTCTGGAAGTCCTATCTACACAATCAGAGAAGAAAAAGAAACAAAGTGAATCCAGATCAGAAAAGTAGAAGTAAAGCTCTCACTATTTGCAGATGACATGATATTGTACATAGAAAACCCTGAAGATAGTATCAGAAAATTACTAGAGCTAATCAGAGAGTTTAGCAAAGTTGCAGGATACAAAATCAATACACAGAAATCACTTGCATTTCTATATACTAACAATGAAAAAATCAGAAAGAGAAATTAAGGAATCAATCCCATTCACCATTGCAACAAAAGGAATTAAATATATAGGAATAAACTTACCCGAAGTGATGAAATGTACACAGAAAATTATAAGACACTGATGAAAGAAATCACAGATGACATAAACAGATGGAGAGCTAGTCCATGTTCCTGGGTAGGAAGAATCGATACTGTTAAAATGACTATACTACCAAATGCAATCTACAGATTCAATGTGATCCCTATCAAATCACCAATGACATTTTTCACAGTTCAGTTCAGTTCAGTTGCTCAGTCGTGTCCGAATCTTTGTGACCCCATGAACTGCAGCACTTCAGGCCTCCCTGTCCATCACCAACTCCCGGAGTTTACACAGACTCATGTCCATTGAGTCGGTGATGCCATCTAACCATCTCATCCTCTGTTGTCCCCTTCTCCTCCTGCTTTCAATCTTTCCCAACATCAGGGTCTTTTCAAATGAGTCAGCTCTTCACATCAGGTGGCCAAAATATTGGAGTTTCAGCTTCAACATCAGTCCTTCTAATGAACACCCAGGACTGATTTCCTTTAGGATGGACTGGTTGGACCTCTTTGCAGTCCAAGTGACTCTCAAGAGTCTTCTCCAACACCACAGTTCAAAAGCATCAATTCGGATGAATGGATAAGGAAGCTGTGGTACATATACACCATGGAATATTACTCAGCCATTAAAAAGAATTCATTTGAATCAGTTCTAATGAGATGGATGAAACTGGAGCCCATTATACAGAGTGAAGTATGCCAGAAAGATAAAGACCATTACAGTATACTAACACATATATATGGAATTTAGAAAGATGGTAATGATAACCCTATATGCAAAACAGAAAGAGACACAGATGTACAGAACAGACTTTTGGACTCTGTGGGAGAAGGCGGGGGTGGGATGTTTTGAGAGAACAGCATCGAAACATGTATATTATCTATGGTGAAACAGATCACCAGCCTGGGTTGGGTGCATGAGACAAGTGCTCGGGCCTGGTGCACTGGGAAGACCCAGAAGGATCGGGTAGAGAGGGAGGTGGGAGGGGGGATTGGGATGGGGAATACATGTAAATCCATGGCTGATTCATGTCAATGTATGACAAAAACCACTACAATATTGTAAAGTAATTAGCCTCCAACTAATAAAAATAAATGAAAAAAAAAGCATCAATTCTTCTGTGCTTAGCTTTCTTTATAGTCCAACTCTCACATCCATACATGACTACTGGAAAAACCATAGCCTTGACTAGATGGCTTTGTTGGCAAAGTAACGTCTCTGCTTTTTAATATGCTGTCTAGGTTGGTCATAACTTTCCTTCCAAGGAGTAAGCGTCTTTTAATTTCATGGCTCCAATCACCATCTGCAGTGATTTTGGAGCCCAAAAAAATAAAGTCTGACACTGTTTCCACTGTTTCCCCATCTATTTGCCATGAAGTGATGGGACCAGATGCTATTTTTCACAGAACTAGAGCAAAAAATTTCACAATTCATATGGAAACACAAAAGAACCTGAATAGCCAAAGCAGTGTTGAGAAAGAATGGAGCTGGAGGAATCAACCTTCCTGACTTCAGATTATACAAAAAAGCTACAGTCATCAAGACAGCATGGTACTGGCACAAAAACAGAAATATAGACCAATGGAACAAAATAGAAAGCCAAGAATTAAACCCATGAACCTATGAGTACCTTATTCTTGACAAAGGAGGCAAGAATATACAATGGGGCAAAGACAGCCTCTTCAATAAATGGTGCTGGGAAAATTGGACAGCTACATGTAAAAGAATGAAATTAGAACACTTCCTAACACCATACACAAAGATAAACTCAAAATGGATTAAAGACCTAAATGTAAGACCAGAAACTATAAAACTCTTGGAGGAAAACATAGGCAGAACACTCAATGACATAAATCAAAACAAGATCCTCTATGATCCACCTCCTAGAGTAATGGAAATAAAAACAAAAGTAAACAAGTGGGACCTGATTAATCTTAATAGCTTTTGCACAGCAAAAGAAACTATAAGCAAGGTGAAAAGACAACCCTCAGAATGGGAGAAAATAACAGCAAATGAAACAACTGAGAAAGGGTTAATTTCCAAAATATACAAGCAGCTCGTACAACTCAATGCCAGAAAAACAAACAACCCAGTCAAAAAGTGTGGAAAAGACCTAAACAGACATTTCTCTAAAGAAGACATATAGATGGCTAACAAACACATGAAAAGATGCTCAACATCGCTCATTATTAGAGAAATGCAAATCAAAACTACAACGAGATATCACCTCACACTGGTCAGAATGGTCATCATCAAAAAGTCTTTTGGAGAAAAGAGAATGCTCTTGCACTGTTTGTGGGAACATAAATTGATACAGCCACTATGGAAGATGACATGGAAATTCCTTAAAAAACTAGGAATAAAACCACCATATGACACAGTAATCCCACTCCTAGGCATATACCCTGAGGAAACCAAAATTGAAAAATACACACGTATCCCATTGTTCATTTCAGCACTGTTTACAATAGCTAGAACATGGAAGCAACCTAGATGTCCACCGACAGATGAATCAATAAGGAAGTAGTGGTACATATACACAATGGAATATTACTCAGCCATAAAAAGGAACACATTTGAGTCTGTTCTGATGAGGTGGATGAACCTAGAACCTATTATACAGAGTAAAGTAGATCAGAAAGAGAAAGATAAACATTGTATTCTAACACACATATACAGAATCTAGAAAAGTGGTACTGAAGAATTTATTTACAGGGCAACAGTGAAGAAACAGACATAGTGAATAGACCTATGGACATGGGGAGAGGGTGAGATGTATAGAAAGAGTAACATGGAAACTTACATTACCATATGTAAAATAGATAGCCAACGGGAATTTGCTGTATGTCTCAGGAAACTCAAACAGGGGCTCTGTATCAATCTAGAGAGGTGGGATGGGGAGGAAGATGGGAGGGAGTTTCAAAAGGGAGGGGATATATGTATCCCTGTGGCTGATTCATGTTGAGGTTTGACAGAAAACAACAAAATTCTGTAAAGCAATTATCTTTCAATTAAAAAAAAAAAAGATGTTCATTGCAGCAATAGCTATGGTGGTCTAAAAAAAGAGAAAGAAACAATCTAAATGCTCAATAATAGAGAATAATCAAATCAATTGTAGTATATCTACACAGTTATTTAAAATAATGTAACAGGAAAATGTGTATGCTTAGAAGTTAACAGAGGGAAAAAGTGCAAGGTATTAGAATAATCAAAACAATGTATAATTTGGCAGGTGAAAAGCCTGAAAAGAAATATATCAAAATATTAAATGTGGCAATTGGTAAGTGGTGAGCTTCTTTGTGATTTTTTTTTAAAGTTTTCTACATTTTTATAATGGGCAAGTGTTGGTCCTTTAATGGAACGGAACCTGGTGGTCCGAAGTCGACGATAAGAAAGTAAGAGAGAGAAAGAGGCTGATATCCCCTGGTTTACGTGGAGAGCCAATAAAGCTCTGTTCTTAGAGCTCGCACCGCTGCACGTAGGCACCAGGCACCCTCTCGAGTGGGTGAAGGTACAGTGCACCTTCTCGACAAGGTTTTAGAAGCCCCAGCAAGAAAGTGAGCTCAGCGGACCTCTGTGCTCCAAGGAATTAGCCTGAAAGAGAGAGAGAAGGTTTGGAGCCCATTATACAGAGTGAAGTAAGCCAGAAAGATAAAGAACATTACAGCATACTAACACATATATATGGAATTTAGAAAGATGGTAATGATAACCCTATATGCAAAACAGAAAAAGAGACACAGAAATACAGAACAGACTTTTGGACTCTGTGGGAGAAGGTGAGGGTGGGATGTTTCAAAAGAACAGCATGTATACTATCTAAGGTGAAACAGATCACCAGCCCAGGTGGGATGCATGAGACAAGTGCTCGGGCCTGGTGCACTGGGAAGACCCAGAGAGGGAGGTGGGAGGGGGGATTGGGATGGGGAATACATGTAAATCTATGGCTGATTCATATCAATGTATGACAAAACCCACTGAAATGTTGTGAAGTAATTAGCCTCCAACTAATAATAAAATAAAATAAATTAAAAAAGAAAAAGAGAGAGAAGGAAAGAAAGAAAGACACGGGGACCAAAGCTCTAATGGAGCAAAGGTGTTTTAATCAACATGGCGTGTGCATATATACTGTCTTACAAGGTAGTTATTCTCAGCAAAGATAAAGATTAAAATTCCAGACTTACAAAACACAAGACGATCCCTATTAAAGAGAGAAAAGGATACTTATCGCCATAATGAGAAACTAACAAAGGAAATGCCTGGATTCCTCAGCCCCTGAAAGGTGTGCCTTTAGGAATTAATAAGGGCCAAAGGTTTCTTGACAGATTCAAAACAGCACACAGGAAGCCTCCTGTTAAATGCATCCTGACAGGCAAGCATCACTTTTATTTATTTTTATTTTTTATCAAAGCTATACATTATCATAGTTTACTAAGTTTAAAAGTTCTACAAATTTTATTATGAAAAACAGTATTCTTTGCCCTTCCCTGTAATTTCCCACTCACCAGAGGCAAGAACTTTAAACACTTTTTGGTGATTCTTTTTTTATTTACCTTGGTTCTCTAAATAACATTATTTTATTCCCATTTCTTGTATTTTAAGTTTTTGACATTGTTTATTGGCATTGCCTATACTCACCCTACTCCCTCAAATCACTCAAGGGCCCTTCTTATCCCTATATTCTTCTAATAAGGCATATGATAATTTTGGTTAGACCACTATTCAATATTTACAGTATGGTGACCAAGAAAATATTATTCACAGCCTTGAAGTGTTGCAAATACTTTTCCTTACTTGCATAACTTCTTGTTTTTACTGGAACTCATAATTATTTTGCTTTTTCTTCAAATAATTTTCTATGTACTTAGCAGGAAATTCAACTTTACATTTTTGATCAGTTAACTGCAGCTCTTCTCCATGTGGTTAGTTGTATCAAGTATCTTGAAGATATCGCTCCTGAAGTCTTCTGACCTGTATGAGCTAGTTGACCTCTATTCCTTGTTAGTGTGCAGTTGTCATCCTGGAACCTATCTTTACCCTCCTCTGGAGCTTCCCTTTTGCCTCTTTCTTAGGCTGGATCCTCTCCCCACTAACCCATTTCCTTCTTCTTTCTTGGTTTAAAGAGATTTCAAACATGGAACTATATCCTGTGATAAACAATAATGGAAAAGAATATTAAAAAGAATATATATATGTGTGTGTGTGTGTGTGTGTGTTTGTATAACTGAATCACTTTGCTCCACATCAGAGATTGGCACAGCATTGTCAGTCAATTATACTTCAATAAAAAATGTGAAATAAAGAGCTTCAAGAGGTTTAAAAAGATTTCTTTCTTGGTTTCAAGAGATACATGGGGGTAAATATTTTAAATTAGTTTTTATTGAAGTATAGTTGCTTAACAATGTTGTATTAGTATGAGGAGTAAATTTTTGAGACCCGACTTGTCTGAAAATGTATTTTTCCTGTCTTCACACTTGATTGACACCTTGGCTGGGTGCAGAACTCTAGGTTGAAAATAATTGTTCTTCAGAATTCTGAAGGCACTTTTGCTAATCTCCTAGTTTCTAATGTTGATATTGAAAAATTCAAAGCCATGTGATTCCTGTTCCATTATATGTGAACTGTTTTAACTTGTAGAGCTTGTAAAGTCTTCTTTTTAACCCAATGTTGAGAAATTTTATGAAACTGTGTCTCTGTGTGGGTCCATTTTCATCCATCAAGGATATTTCGATCTGAAAACTCATGACATCCACTTTGGGGAAAATTTCTTGACTATATTAAATATTTTATTTCCATCATTTTCTCTTCCATTTAGAATGCCTCCTATTCAGCTATTGATCTGCTGGACAAGTCCTCTAATTTTCAAATATTCTTTCTCCTATTTCAATCTTTGTTGTTCTGCTCTCTTTTCTGGGAGTTTCCTTCAGCTTTACCTTCAACATGCCTATTGAATTTTTCCTGCTTTTATATTTTTGTTTCCAGAGAGCTCTTTGTTATTCTAGTTTTTCCTTTTAAAAAAGTGCCACTCATTCCTCTTTATGGCTTCTCTTAACTCTAGGGATACTAACAATAGTTTTTGGTTTTTTATAAAAAGTCTTTTATTCTCCTTTGTAGCAAACACCTATGGCAACCCACTCCAGTACTCTTGCCTGGAAAATCCCATGAACAGAGGAGCCTGATAGGCTGCAGTCCACGGGGTCGCTAAGAGTTGGACACGACTGAGCAACTTCACTTTCACTTTTCACTTTCATGCATTGGAGAAGGAAATGGCAACCCACTCCAGTGTTCTTGCCTGGAGAATCCCAGGGATGGCGGAGCCTAGTGGGCTGCCATCTATGGGGTTGCACAGAGTTGGACACGACTGAAGCGACTTAGCAGCAGCAGCAGCAAATACCTGGTATGCATTGCTTCACATCCTCTCAGCCCACAGTTTAGCCCAGCCATTGCTATAGCAATTCATTTTTTTCACAGGAGTAATCTGACAGTGCCTCACTTTAGCTGCACCAAGCATTGCTTTACACCCTAGGGCTCTTCTGACCTACATTTATGTTTGAGGAAATCAGCTCTCCACTGCAGCCTACACAACCTAGAAGTGCAAGGTAGTTGACATCCTTGACCAATGAGGGATGGGAGCCATTGGATTAATGCTCTCCTTTTTCATACCTCAGGAGGATAATTCTGAGGTAGGCTAAACATAGCTCCTCAGAAGGCACTGGCAAGATAGAACCCCAGTTGTCAACAGCAGTGACTACTTAATAATACATCCTTTTTTTCTTTCCATTTTACTATCCCAAGTCTCCATTCTTGTTTCCTGGGATTACATCCCAAAATAGATCACCTGCAGATAAGTCTACCTCAAGCTCTGCTTCGGGGTAGAGGAAACAGAAAAACTTTACATACCATTTTTGCTATGTTGGCCATTATCTGTCATATTAGAGACTTATTAGATCAGATGTGTACTGATCTTTGGCCATCTGATTATAATTAACAACAGGAAACTCAAAAGCTAACTGAAATTCAAAGCCTGTAGTTGGTGTTAATTGTGACACTCACTGTAGGATAATGTAGTCAGGCCATTTCATTGGGGAACACGTGACATCAATATATTTAGGTCTTTATTTTGGGGCTCTTATGATTCTCCAGAGAAGAGTCTTTCAGTCTCCTATCTGGAGGACACATACATGGCCACCAGCTTTCTGGAAACCGAACGGAGAAGAGGAATAAAGTATCAGTATTCAGTATGTAAACGTTCACGTAAGAAAGAGTTAGTCGCTCAGTCATGTCCGACTTTTTGTGACCCCTTGGACTGTAGCCCGCCAGGCTCCTTTGTCCATGGGATTTTCCAGGCAAGATGACTAGAGTGGGTAGTCATTCCCTTCTCCAGGGGAATCTTCCTGACCCAGGGATTGAACCCAAGTCTCCTGCATTGCAAGTGGATTCTTTACTGTTTGAGCCACCAGGGAAGCCCAAACATTCATTTAATCTCTATGCTTATGGTTGGATAACTTTGTCCTCAATTGTATCCTCCCCCCCTGGCTGGAGGTTCTCTGTTTTATCTTTTCCATAAAAGAAATCTCCAATCTTTTGCTAGGAAAAAGGACAGTTGCTATATGCATGAAATGAAGGAAGGATTCTGGGGATTTGCTTCTTAGACTTTCAACCAATGCCCCTATTTTCAGCCTCATCTTCATTTCCACTTTCAAAGGAGCTGTCAATTCCTCAGCCCTTTCGGGGGGTGGGGGGGCGGGCAGTGCAAATTGTTTATTATTATTATTATTATTATTATTAGTTGGAGGCTAATTACTTTACAATATCGTAGTGGTTTTTGCCATACATTGACATGAATCAGCCATGGATTTACATGTATTCCCCATCCCGATCCCCCCTCCCACCTCCCTCTCCACCCTGATCCCTCTGGGTCTTCCCAGTGTTTTTTTCTCACTATTGTTATATATATTCAGCCTTGTCAAATCTGCTGGGTAAATTACCCAATTCACCATTTGCTTTCCAGCCCTCAAAATACTATCTATGCAGTCTTTTTTCCTGGTTTGTTTTTTTTTTTTTTTTTTTTTGGTTCTTGTGGGTTATGCCTTTTTAAAAAAATCCCTTCACTGTCATTTTTACATATTAAAAACACTTATTCTGGATACTAATCATTTTGTTATTATTTTGCAAGTCTTGGAGGTTTTCTTTCATTGTCATTTAAATGGATCTTGGTGAAGGAGCAAAACCAAATTCATATGTTCAATCTGCCAGCCTCAAGTAGAACCATGCTTTGCTTTTACAATTTAAAATACATATTTTCACATACAAGTGAACATTTCCAGAAGCGTAAAAGTCTAATGGAAAACATCTTTTTGGCCCCAGAGTCTTTCCAGAACACTTTGGATCACACCTTTTTGACTACCACTGAAACATCAGTTCCGCTGTGGAGAACTTTAATGAACTGCAGTAGCCAGCATGTATCATGGATAGAAAGAACTGATAGAATACTGTGAAAATTTGCCATTACATTGGAAAGTGCTTTCAGTTCCTGTCTCAGCTTGCTAAGTCAGGGTCCCTGCAGAGGCTGAATAGACAATGTTTGCATGACATGATTTCAGGAAAAGGTCTCACTCTCAAATTTGTATACTCCCTTCATTCTGCCATTGCCACCCTCCTTGGTGCCTGAAATCCTTTTAGCCAAAGACACTCTTTCTTTTCACAATCAAAGGGCAAACTCTCCAGGAGAGGAATGTGATGATATATGGTCACAAGAGGCTATTGATGGGTGCAGAGACCACCAGAGTTCTGAGTATTTGAGGTCAGAGAGAAGGCACCTTGAAGAAGGGCTGGGAGCATAAGAATAAGGGGAGGTCTAGAAAAGGGAAGCTTGGAATATTGGAAGTGAATATTTGAAGTTTTCTACTTCACAGTGCTGCCAAAGTTGGCAGGGGTGGAGCCTTAGCCTGTTACAGTTTAGAAAACACTTTCTTCACACTTATGAAGAGTCAATATTTCAATTCTTATGCCTGCTGACCTGCAATAAGATGGTAGGAGTCCAGGGAGACATGTGGAGAAGCAGCGAATGCAAGTGAAGACAAGTGCCACAGATGGAAGAAATATCAACCACAATAACAATGATGCATTTGTCTTTTGGATGCCTCCAGTGAGGTTATTTCAAAGTTGACAATAGCAAACAGAAAATAAGTATTTCAGGGAAGTTTAAAGATGCACTAATGTACCATTCGGCCTTGTGCTTACTAGTCTATGCCCTTCAGTCACAGGGCCATAGGCAAAATCACATGGTTGGTATAGACAGCAGACAATGTAGACTCATTTGCAATCAGGCTGTCAGGGCTGTTTAATGTGTTTCGGAACGTACTTCAACCTCAGGCAGCTTGTGACGTGGCTCATAACAAGACAAAGCTTGCCACATTACTTTGGTCCTCATTACTGTCAGGCAACCCATTTGTTTTTAGCACAGGCTATGTATAGGGAAAATAATGGGATGCAAGCTCTGGTATGTATCTGTGAGATGGATGGTGAGGAAGGTGAAGTCTCTCCTGTGCCATGAAGGCCAGAGTTACCAATTTGATCTGCACTGGCTACATGGAGAGATATAAAGAGGTCTGACCTCTCATGCATTGGTGATGGGAATGGAAAATGGCATAGCCCCTATGGAGAGAAATTTGTCTCAATCTAGTAAAATTAGAGTGCATACAGAAATCAATCACACTTTCCAGAAACTATTCCAAAGGCATACTGGGGAAAAAAAGCAAAAATGGCATACGTTCAATGTATTCATTGTGATATTATCTGTAATAGCAAAAGACTGAAAGAAACCCAGTACATCCATGAAATGGAATAATATACAGTTACTTTGGCTACCTGATACAAAAATCCAGCTCATTGGAAAAGACTGATTCTGGGAAAGACTAATGGCAAGAGGAAAAGGGTGTAACGGAGGATGAGATGGTTGGATGGCATCACTGACTCAATGGATATGATTTTGAGCAAATTCCAGGAGACAGTGAAGGACAGAGACACCTGGCGTGCTGCAGTCCATGGGGTTCCAGTCAGACATGACTTAGCAACTGAACAACAGTTACAAAAAGGGATAAAGAGAATTTTTATGTATTGACAAAGAATGATCTCCAGGATATACTAAGTGATAAAAAAGTAAGATAGAGAAGTTTCTATAGTTTGCCGTTTTTCTGTACAAAAAGGGTAGAAATCATATTTGCTTATATTTTTCAACAAGAAATATCAATAGTATAAACTGAGCTCTTTAAAAAACTGGGAGAAAGAAAGAAGAGTGCAGTGATAGGAATGGAAGCTAAATTTCTCTGAATGTACCTTGTTATCTAGTTTTGATGTTGGAAGCCTTATTAAAAGTAAAATTAAATCTGAAGTAAAATAAAAAAGCAATCCTTAAAAACTGAAAACAAACTGAAACAATTGAACCTCACTGTATATTAAGTTGATAGCATAATCACACAAAGAAGAGAATCATGTCAAATGACTATAAAAAACAGTATTTTGGCTGTGTATTCCTAGAAATATATGGTCTAAGAATAAAATGATCCACAAAGATGGGAATTTGGCTCCCAGTGCAGGGGACATGTGTTTGATCCTTGGTCTGGGAACTAAGATCCCACAAGCCTTGCAGTGTGTCTTAAAAAAGAATCCCACGAAGAAATCTTAAACTGATTTCAGTAGTTTTATTTTTAATCTAATATTGGCATGTTATTTTTAAATTACTATTGGCTTTTTTATAAGAAAGCAAATAAGTATGATGTATTTAGAAACCAAGATTATTGGGGTAAGAGAAAAAAAGATAAAAGTACAAAATAAAGAAATTAGGTAAAGCCCTATACTATTATATTTGAATTGGAAATATTATAAACTCATATTTTTTATGTTTTCAAAATATTTTCTTTAGCTCTATCCAGTGACAAGCCTAGAAGGAATGACAGCTCAGTAGCAACAAATGTCCAGGTCTGAGTCAGTAAATGTATAAGATGAGCCTGAGACATCTTGTAGCAAAAAGCAAGGAAACTATCAAAGATTACTGGGATTCTGTCAAAAGGAAAACAAGCCATTTTGAAGGAGATTCCACTGGCCAATGATGAGACAATTTGTGCATTAAAAGTAATGAATGGATATCTGCTTTTTTAATTTATTTATTCTTAATTGGAGGATAATTGCTTTACAATATTGTGTTCATTTCTGCCATATATCAACATGAATCAGCCATAGGTATACGTATGTCCCCCGCTTCTTGAACCTCCCTCCCACCCCCCATCCCATCCCAACCCTCTAGGTTGTCACAGAGCACAAGGTTTGAGCACCCTGCATCATACAGTAAATTTCCATTTAGCTCAAGCATATTAAGAGCTTGGAAGTGGAATTGCCATTCTTACAAAAAATTTTTTTAAACAATGGAGGGCACCAAAAATGGTGGAGTAGGTAATTCCAGGGTTCGGTCCATCCACAAAAGCAACTAATAAGCTATCAAACTTTCAGAATCAACTTTCTGGGATCTCTGGAATCTAGTAAAAAAAAGAAAAACTCATACCAACCATGGGCAAGCTTAATGAAAAAGATGCTACATCACGAGAGGACAGTGGAATTTTTTAAAAATTGTATTTATTTATTTTTGGCAGTACTGGGCCTTCGGTGCTGCTCAGGCTTTTCTCTAGTTGCAGAGAGCAGGGGCTACTCTTTAGTTGCAGTGCACGTGGCTTCTCTTGTTGTGGAGCATGGGCTCTAGAGCGTTGGGGCTTCAGTAGCTGCAGTTCCCAGGTTCTAGAGCACCAGCTCAATAGTTGTGGCGTATAGGATTAGTTGCTCTGCAGCATGTGGGATCCTCCCAGATCAGGGAACAAACCTGTGTCTCCTGCATTGGCAGGTGGATTCATTATCACTGAGCCACCAGGAAAGCCCCAGGACAGCAGAATTTTAAATTGTGTGCTTGCCATTTCTCACTCCAGATTGGCAGCAGCTGTGGAGACAACAGCCTGTACTCCTGGGGCAGGTTGCTGTGCCAGAAGAAATGATGATATAAACCTTATGCTCCAAGAATTGTGAACGTGCATTTTGACCTGTCAAATCTGTTGCTTCCTTATTACTTGATTCCAAAAACTAGAGTATGGGGAAAATATTACAGCAGAGGAACCTGGCAAACACTACCTCAGCCGGGTGATCAAGTTTAACATCATTACTTATGTCATGTTGTTAGCATGTATCCTTGATATGATATGATGATGGCAAGCTTTATCTCTGTGATCTTCCTCCCAAGAACATGTAACTCCAGTCGAATCATAAGAAAAATATATATAAATTCTACGAATTACCTGAACAGTACTTCTCAGAACTGTCTTGGTCATCAAAAATAAGGATAGTCTGGGAAACTGTCACAGGCCAAAGGAGGCTTAAGGAGACATGACAGTTAAATGTCCTATTTTGTCCTGGGTGGGATCCTGGGAGAAAACGGGCTCTAGGGAAGAACTAGGAAAATCTGATTAAACGATGGAGTTTAGTTAATAAGTATATCAATAATGGTTTCATAATTGTGACAGATGTACCATAGTAATGTAAGATATTAAGAATAGGAGAGGATATATATACATATATATGTACACATACACACACACACATATAGTTGATTCACCTTGTTGTATAGCAGAAACTAACACAACATTGTAAAGCAATCATACTTCAATAAAAAAAAAAGAAACTGGATCATGAATTGCCCAAATCCAGAGTGCATGATAGTCTACAGAAAAAATGAGCCAGTTTCTTCAACAAATCAGTGACTTAAAAAAGGGAGTATGGACTATTATGGAATAAAAGAGACTTGAGACCCATTACCCAAGTGCAATGCACGAATCTTGTTTGGATCTGGATTTGAACAAACCAACATTACAAAGACATCTTGAAAGCATTTGTGAAAATTTGAATACAGACTGAAATTAAGGAATTATTGTTAATTTCATTGGATGTGATGATGGCATGGTGCTTATGTGTATCTCTTAATGCCTTTAACAATTATAAATTGCACACCAAAGTAATTATTGTAAAATTTCCTTTAAAATCCTCCAGTCAGATGAAGAGAAACAATGATTGGAAGCTGATGAAATAAGAATGGCAAAATGATAACTGTTGAAGCTGGGTGGTGGTACATGAGAGTATATTATATCCCCTCTTTTATGTATGTTTGAACACTTTTATAATAAAAAGGTTTTTCTAAAGAAATGCAGATTAGGGGTATGAGCCCTACATCCCATTATGATTTACCCTTAGTTGTGTAATTCTGGTCAAGTCACTTCATTACAGTACCTGAACTCTTTCCTTAATGACTTAGAAATATAACTGATAAAGTGATGATGATAAATTTTATTGTCTATTGTGTGCCTAGAATTATATCAAGTGATAAAAAGGAACAAAGAACTGCATATATCCTATTCTCCAGGCATCAGGGTTGGGGTGTGAGAGCTAGAGGAGAGGAAATATGGCTTTGGAAATGTAAACTATTATATGGAAGAAAACTATCATTTGTAATTCCATCATGCAGAAATAAACACAGTAAGATCTTGGTATATATTTATACATCTTCCAGACATTTTACTATATACATACACTTGTCTTTTAAAAAAAAATAAAATTTGAACTATTCTGTATGTGTCTTCTTGTGTCCTATTTTTGCTTGTTTTGTTTTCTGTCTCTGTGTGTACTATTATGCCCTTAGAGTAATCAGTGGACACTATAGTATATGGAAACAAAAATAGGTAACCATGATCTAGTTTCTTTTTTCCCTTACACCTCTTTGAATAATTACAATAAGCCCTTTAATGAATATGTACCACATATGGTCATCTCTAGCTTAAATTTTTTTTTTTAGCTTAAATTCTTGAAGCTGGTCTCTTGATATTTAGTTTTACTCTCTTGCAATTCATCTTTCACACAACACCAAAGTGATCTTCCTGAAATAGCCCTAACTACATCACTCCTCTGCACAGAAACTCTCAATGCAAGAGGTTGTGCAATTCCATATGTATGACATTCTCAAAAAGACAAAAGTATAGGGAAAGAGCACAGGTCAGTGGTTGCCAGGGTTTAGGGGTGTGGGGAGGGTGTGACTATAAAGGAGTAGTATAAGCAATTTCTTTTATTTATTTATTTTTGTTGCACTGTGTCTTGTTGCTGTGTGCAGGCCTTCTCTAGTTGTGGCGAGCAGGGGCTATGCTTCATTGTGGTGCACAGATTTCTCATTGCAGTGGCTTCTCTTGTTGGGGAGCACAGGCTCTAGGGCACATGGGCTCAGTAGTTGTGGCACATGGGCTTGCTCCATGGCATGTGGAATCTTCCTGGGCCAGGGATCAAACCCGTGTCCCCTGCATTGGCAGGTGGATTCCTATCCACTGTGCCACCAGGGAAGTCCAGGAAATTCTTTTGGGTATTGAAATTGTTCTTTGTCCTGATTGCAGTGAGCCAAGCCATGGGGAAAGAGCAAATTGAAGGGTCAAGTGAGGCAAGCAGAGGTGGGTAAACCAGAGAAGCAGAGTCAAATGGGTCAGAGAGCAAGAAGGGACTAATGTCCAAAGCCAAGAATATGAGCACTTGGAGGACAGGAAATTATATAGAGTATGCTAAGCCATAGGATAGTTTGGGTAAATATTAGAGATAAGCTTTCTTCGTTCCCTTCTGTAAATGCATCTGCCCCCTTTAAAGAGCCAAAGCTGAGTATAAAATATCAAGTGAATTCAGTCCTACCCAGTTTAGACCATCTGACCGAACATCTATGGGGAGCAGGTGTATTAGAATAGGAGTGGTGAGACCAGGATTCAAATTCTGACTCTTTCCCTCAGCACAATAGTTGTATGACCTTAGGCAAATAAATCCCTCTCAACTTCAGTTTCTTCATCTGAAAAAATGGAGATAGATAGCATCTACCTCAGAGGACTGTTGTGATGAAATAAAATTATGTAAATGATCCAACATGAAGCTTGGTATCTAACAAGCACTAAACAGATAGGAGCCCACTTCCTTCATAGGCATCTATCATACTTGGCTTTATATTTCTAGTGAGTTGTATGCACTACATCTATCCCTCTCCAACCAGATATTAAACTTGTTGGGGACAGATACTGTGTGAATCATTTTTAGCATATATTTACTTTTTAAAGTAATATATTTTTCAGACTACAAACACCACATAAAATTATACAAAAGTCAAATATTGCAAACAACACAAAAGAAATCCCCAGTCATCTTCCCTGCTTCCCCAACCAGAGAACTGCAGTAAAGAGTGTGGAACATTTTCCTCCAGCTCCTCCCACCACCATATTGTTGTTTTAGTTTTTTTTTTTTAACAAAAAAATGGGATCATTGTTGAAGTATGAGTCTCAAAATGTTCAGGAAAAGTTTTATACAAAGAGTGTGAACATGTGTCAAAGTTTAATTTTAACTCATGAAGGAGGAAACCAGCAGGATGGTAAAGTTAACTCAAAACAGGATGTGAGAACTGGTATTTATATACACTCAGTTAAAAAACAAGAGATTGCTAAAATAATATTGCAAAGTTAGAACCAAAGCTGATTAATGCCCAAGAGGGCAATAAGAACCAAAATCATGATGTCTTCTTTAGGTGGGCAGAAAGTGTCATTGCATCAGTTTTACAGAATTGTAAAATGATTAAATCCTCATCAGTTGTGCTAAATTACACTTCTCTAGGCAGGTGTCAGATGACACCTAAATAGGTGTGTTGGAAAATGCTTTCAATGTGACAATAAAGCATTAAGTAATCATCTCTTCCCTATGTATTAATTTCCTATGCTGCTTTAATAAATTACCACAAACTAAGTAGGTTTTTTAAAAAAATATTTTCCTACAGTTATGACAGTCAGAAATCCAAAACCAGCTTCATAGGGCCAAAATCAAAGTGCCAGCAGGGCCTGGCTCCTTCTGGATGCCTTATGGGACAATCTATTTCCTTGTTTTCATCCTAGAGCTTCATTTCTCAGTTTGTAGCCCCTTCCTCCATCTTTTTTAAAATTGTTGTCAACATATATTCCTTTTAATTAATTAATTAATTAATTAATATTTTCTTGGCTGCACCACCATGGGGTCTTAGTTCCCCAACCAGGAATTGAATCCGTGCCCCTTGCATTGGCCAGGTGGCACCAGTAGTAAAGAACACACCTGCCAATGCAGGAGACAGAAGAGACTCGGGTTTGATCCCTGGGTCAGGAAGATTTCCTAGAGGAAGAAACAGCAACTCACTCCAGTATTCTTGCCTGGAGAATCCCATGGACAGAGGAGTCTGGCGGGCTATAGTCCATAGGGTCACAATGAGTCAGACATAACCTAGCACCCTTGCAGTGGAAGCATAGGGTCTTAACCACTGGACCACTAATGAAGTCCCCTCTTTCTCCATCTTAAACCCAACATTATAAAACCTTCAAATATCTCTGCCTCCATCTTCACATCATGTTCTCTCATAAGGATCAATAGGTTTACATCTAGCATACCGAGATAATCCAGGATAAGTTCCTAATTCAAGGCCAACTGATTAGCAATTCTCCCTTAATTCTCCCTGGCCATATAAGATGGCATATTCACAAGTTCTGAGGATTAGGACAAGTAGACCTTTATGGCAGAGCAGGAGGTGGTGGGCATCATTCTTCCTATCACACCCTTGTTTCTAAGTTTTGAGTAATTCTTCATAACCTTATCCTATACATTTTGTTCTCCAACTTGCTTTTTTTCACCTATCTTTTCACTCAGCACATGCTGTATACACCTACATGATTCTTCTTAATGACTGGACAGTATTCCAATTATGGAATTGCAAGAATTTAATCTTTTCCCTATAGTTGGAAATTTAAGTTAATAGTTTTTCATGGAGACAAACAGTGCCTCAATGAATATCCTTATACATATTTCTCTGAACAATTGTGGCTATGTTTCCACAGGGAAAAATTTTTAGAGGTTAAAATTCTGAGACAAAAAGTATGCCATGTAATTTTGACAAATACTGACAAGCGACCTTCTGAAAATTTGTGCCAATACTTTACTCTCATACCAGTAAAATGAGGGTGCCTATTTATCTCCAACATCACTTACACTCAATATTTTGGATTCACTTGTCTTTCAGCGTCTATGTAGCTCTTTAAGATATCTACATAGACTCTGCAGGCACAAATTAAGAGTTTAATAGTTGATTAACAGAACTGAAAATTACTAATTGTATTTACTTAACACACTCATGGCTGAATTTATCTTTGTTACATCCTCCTTGCTAGGCTTCTTTTTTTTAATTGAAGTATAGTTGATTTACAATGTTGTGTTAAGTTCACGTTTATAGCAAAGTGATTCAGTTACACACATGGACACACATACATAGATATATTCTCTTTCAAATTCTTTCCAATATAGGTTATTACAAGATATTGAGTATAGTTTCCTGTGCTATACACTAGGACCTTGGTGTTCATCTATTTTATATATAGTAGTATCTATATGTTAATCCCATCCTCATAACTTACCCCTCTCATTAGAACAATGCAAATCCACATGTACAACTCAGAGGGCTTGTCCTAACAATGACACATTGGTAAGAGAGCTAATATGTGTAAGTGTGTCTTGAATATTATAAAGTGCTATTCAGATGTTATTTCCATATATGGAAATGTGTTTTTGCAGGTAGCTTTCATATCTTACACAGACTGGCCTTGCTATTTCCTGGATTCACATGGCATTTGTTTTGTTGCCAAGGCCCATAACGTACTTTCACTGTGCACCCCAGAGTTTCTAAGGCCTGAAGTACATGACTGATGGTGCCAGTCTTTCAGGAGGAAAGGCATAAAACTGCGGGCATAGGCGTCTTCTGAAGACAGTAATTGTGTGGCTGAATCAAACTGACTCCATTTTGTCAGCTCTTAGGGCCAGAGTCCTACTCCCTCCCCTCTCTGCATGACTTAGCTTTAGCCTACTCACTAGGAATGCACCCAACCCAGTTGAGTTCCCTATTAACTTTTAGCTTTGCCTTCATCTGATATGAAACTGGAAGAATACTTTTTGCTGATCTGGATGAGTAATGATAATGAGACTCCTTGGATGGGGGAGGAAAGAACCCTGGTTCCTATAGGTGCAAATGTGTGTCTCCCTTGGTAGCCAGATTCTATTTTCAGCTTTGATCCCTTTTCAACTCCCCCATACCCCTTTCAGGGGCACAGAGTGCAGCTGTGAATATCCCTGGGTCATTGTCCACCAGATCCTGCCTATGCCCACAATAAACTTCATAATTGCACATTATGGAATTGCCTGCTTCATTTTTCGGTTTTAAAGTTCCTTCTCAGTTCAAAGGATATAACTCAATATCCCCGCCTCCCAACAGTAATAAAGCCCAAAAGCAAAAACTTCAGAGAAGGAGGATCTCCACTCTTGGGAAATATTTTGGAGGGTCCACAGTCAACTGATTTGTACTAGAAGATTTGTCAGAGACAGAGTCTCGTGGATTTAGATGGACTGTTTGGGGGAGCACCCAACCCTACAGCCGTCAACCTCACCCTATCCCAGGAAGTAGTAATCAGTTCTGTAAAGCTAAAGACTATGGCCTTGTGAGGTGCAGGCATGAGGAGGGCTAGCTGAAAGAGCACTCAAGGTTGACCTAGACTCTCAGAGCTATGACGGCTCCAGGAGGGGTGTTATTCTGTAGTGTCCCCATTCTCTAGCATGCTCTGGGGGTCAGCTTCTCAACAGCAGTAAGGGCAGTGTTGGCCAGAGAAAATTATAAGAGAATGGGCTTCAGTACTCCGCTGCTCTGATTGGTTATTTCTGGAGGAAGTGGTCATACAAACCTGACTGGAATTGCTCCCTCCAGTTTTACTTCCACAACCAGGATCTGGAAGGTGTGTGTCTAAAAACATAAGGAGTCAAAATCCTGAAACTAGAAAGGAAATGATTCTCTTCACTATCCTTCCCCTCCCCGCCCAACCCAATTTCCCAACCCTCTCAGTCTCCAGCCTACAAGTGCATGTGAACACATCCTCTGTTTTCCTCCTAGGCTTTTCAGGACTTACCCTTCTCTAGAGTGAATTGAGTGGTACCCCTTAATAAGGAGTATTTGTGATAAAGCATGCTTGATACAAACCCAGCCACAGTCCATAAACTATTCTTATGCCTTAGAATCTTCATCTGTAAAATGCAGAATCACAGTACTTACCCTCAAAAGAGCTGTTCTGAGGATTGAATGAAATAATGCATATAAAGCACCATGCCAGACATATAGTAAGTGCTCATAAATATCAGCTAGCGTTTAATTCTCCTACAGTGCCTCATGGTTCTATGCCCATAGTCTTTAAAACTGACAACTATTAGTTTATTTATTAATAATACATTTCCTTAATATGTTCATTTGTCCATACTTAGCCTACTGAATTTTCAATGACATAAGAATAGTTGTTGCTACAATGGTCTAGCATCTTCCCCCGCACTTTGTAATTCTGTACTCCTTTTCCAAGGTCCATTTGCTGGCCCCATCTCTGCCTCCTCTCCCACTCAGACTTGCCCCTACAAAAGTACCCTGTGTTGAACCTCCCCCCACCTCCCACCCTTCTAGGTTGTTACAGAGCCCAATATTGTAAAGCAATTATCCTTCAATTAAAAATAAAATTTAAAAAATAAATAAAATAAAATTTAAAAGTACCCTGTGTTGCTTTAAGATTTCAGAAGGTAAAAAGGAGTAATAAAAGAAGTGTCTGCAGATGGAAAGGAGCACACTCCTCTGCTCTACTCCTATATTCCACAATGCATCTCCTGTGCATCTATAAGATTGCTATGGAACAGAAAGGCCACCACCTATATAGGAGGTTCTGAAGATTCATTTGTGTAATGTATCACTGGTGTCTCTTCTCTGTGGATAAGGGCAGCTGGTTTTTCAAGTGGAACTTGCTCCACAATCTTCACCCTAAACTCTCTACATTCCTGGCATATTAAGTCACTGAGGATGGAAAGGATACATGCAGGAAAATAAGTCTAGTCTGGTGTGAGCCACATTTTTCTGCCCTCTGTATCTCCACTTCAGCTCCAATTGGCTTGCCTGGGTCAACTGTGTGTCTCTATGTTCTCATAGCACCTGATCCTTAAGTAGCTGACTTACGTGGCTTTTCTGGACCAAATTATAGCTCCACACTCCTCTTGCTCTTAAATAATAGAAGGCACATTAACCACTAGGGAGAAATTATTGCTTGAATTCCAAAGAGGCAGTGTGTTTTTCTGGAGATTTGGTAGGTTATTTCTTTCAAATTTACCTTGAATAATAATCAGAGGACAGTGGTGTGTGCTTTTTATTACAACCACCTAGATCTCCATCATGAAAGATGAGGATGAGGAATGAGGGAATTATGTTGAAAGAGGAAATCTCCACTTCTCCAAAGTCACTTTACTCTTCCCCAAACTAAGTATCTAATCCTTTCAGCCCCAAACAGTGGTTGAAGATGGCAAAACCACATGAGACATGTCAGGAAATAGGACAATTCTGGCTCATGCACTGCTGCTTAACAGAGGGAGTTCTTCCAATATTAGATAAGAGGAGGAGAAATGGCAAAAGATAAATTCTTACCAAGATCCCAAGAGTAAGACTGGATGAGAATGAGGAGTCTTAGGTTAGATTGTTCACAATTCCTCACAGCATTGTGGTGGGCACAACTGATTCATGCTACTAGGAGTTCATCTTACTTTCTTGGTCTGTGAGGGGCAAGCATTAGTTAGGTAAATGCTAAGATACTCAGTCCCAATAGTCAGTGGCCATAGAAGCTTCATATCCTTGGTGATGTTAGAGGCATCCAGCTGACTTTCTCATCAAAATACCCAACTCATATGCATGAAAGTTACTCAGTCATGTCCAACTCTTTGCAACCCCATGGATTATACAGTCCATGGAATTCTCCAGGCCAGAATACTGGAGTGGGCAGCTGTTGCCTTCTCCAGGGGATCATCCCAACCCAGGGAATGAACACAGGTCTCTTGCATAGCAGGCAGATTCTTTACCAGCTGAGCCACCAGTGAAACCCAAGAAAACTGGAGAGGGTAGCCTATCCCTTCTCCAGTGGATCTTCCCAATCCAACTCATATGATATATAAACATTAAGATACATAAGGAAGGGAGACCTGCATTCCCCCACTGGGGGTGTAGGAATGAGCAGATGGTTGATAAGCACATGCTCCTTATTAGAAAATAAAATCTTGTGGGCAGAAAGCAGTACTGATGATGATTTAACGTGATCTGGTTTTCCTCCTCTGCCTTCACTCCACCTTGGGGTGTTAGCCACTCTCCCAGCCCCAAACAACATAAAGTTGATGTCCTAGGTATTATTACCTCTCTTATTCTCTGAAAAAAATGAATCAACAAAATACTCAGGAAAGTAGGAGACACAAAGCAATTTTCATTTCTTCCACACATTAGAAACATTTTCAATTACAGTTCAGCTTCTCTGAGATCTACATCAGAATTGGTCAAAGAGCACAACAAAGCCAGGTTGGAGGGAATCCTTGATAAAGAGGCAAGAAGAGCGAGCTTTGACTCAACCACTCCACTCAGCACACTGGAGGCTCATGAAGGTCCCTAAGATAAACAGTCACGCTGCTTTATGCCTTGAATGAACTCTGTACTCCCTCCTCATAGTGTGTCTTTGAAGGGCTGCTGGGAAAAAAAGATCCCTGATGAATGATCACTAGTAAAGTCCTAAAGGAGAGCTAACTCATTTGTGGGACAGCTCTTTCAATAGTGGGGGTTTACCTCTTAATCACTGTTTCTCATTGGAATTGAAAGACTCCAGCCACGTTCACAGTTACAGGTTCCACATTAGTCAAACAGTTTCCTGGGCAGTACCCATAGGTTGTAAGCAGTCACATCCTCTGTTCAGTCAGGATATATTCTGGTGGGATTCTGAGTCATTCAGTTCAGTCCACAGAAAGCTCAGTAATGCTCAAGGGAATGAGCAGAGCTTAAAAGTCACAGACAGCCTTAGGTGCATGGATATAAGGTATCTCACAGGGCAGCCAGACAGCTGACCAGGGTGGATGGAATATGAATGACATCTCGGACCCTCCCGGATATGTAGTAGTTACCTTGGTGTTCAAACATAGCAGTCAATCTTAAGGAAATAAAATCTACTTGAGGGCTGCTCTTTCTTCTGATAGACTTACCAGAAAACTCAAAAAAATATCCTGGTGGATATTCACCCAAGAGCCTCATCATCTCCTTCAATTCTACAGCTGGTCTTGGCATCCCCCAACCCATTCCCAAATATCTGAAAGATAGAATCAGGCAATGCTTTGCCTTGCTTCAGCATCAGCAGATGGCTCTGAGTTCTCAACCCTGCCCCGAGGGTGTCGATGGGAGCATACACAGTGGAGGTAGTCCACTACATTGTGAGTGAAGAGTGAGCGCAATGGATGCAAGTACTGGAAGAACAGAAGCATGAAGCCAATGGAAATCAGATAAGCAATAATGAGCTGCAAGGCGATCAAGGAATGACAGTAATTCAGTAACACTTTAACTCCAAAGAACTTAAAAACCAAGACCATGATCACATTCTCTATCAATCTCACACTATAGTGCAGGCCCATGTGTCCCCAGTTCTGACCTTTCTCAACAAGGTCCCTATCTGCTAACTTCAACTGCAAAGCTGACCAGCAAGAGAAGTTGATGCCAGCGTAGAGGACAGTAACAGAAATCAACACCACCAGGGTGCCCACTCGGCTGAAATTTTTCTCAATGTTATTAGGCATCTGGGCACCACTCCTCCAGAACTTCACCCAAGGCTCAAAGAGGATGATCAGGAAGTTCAGCAGTAAGAAGGGCACAGCTTTCAACTTCAAGGTGGCTGAAAAGAGCACGAGAATCACAAGGCGGGAGGTGATCTCCAATGTCCGCCAAATGGTGATGCAAAGGACTTCTAGTGGCCCAAGGCGAATCTTGTATTCATCATACTTGATCTGGATGGCCAACATGTTGCAGAGGGTAGCCCCATAGGTGACAGATATCAGGGAAAAGACTATGAGCACTGCTGTAAGAAAGAAGAAACAGAAAAAATAGGCAGTCAATGTTGATGAACTTTGTACTCTGACCCAGAGACCCAGAGATCCAGAGAGACGATAGGCAAGACTTGAGGGCTTAAGTTAAGAGAAAACCTATGAATGAACACAGCTGTGTAAACCAGGAGCATTCACAGAAAAAAATGAAAATAAACTAATTATTTTGTGTGATAGGGACTGTAGAAGTTTTTCATTTCTCTAGTTTCTAAATTTCCCATGAAATTAGAAATGAACATGTACTGTAATACTTTAATAATCATATAAACATGCAAAATAAACATTTAAAAAAAGTGAGTCTCGATGTCAATATACTTAATGCCACTGAAACGTACACTTAAGATGGTAAAAAAAAAAAAGTGAGTCTCAGAACAAGCATTGAAGGCTTCCCTGGTGACTCAGATCATAAAGAATCTGCCTGCCATGCAGGAGACACAGGAGATGTGGGTTTGATCCCTGGGCTGGGAAGATCCCCTGGAGGAGGAAATGGCAACCCATTCCAGTATTCTTGCCTGGAGAATTCCATGGATAGAGGAGCCTGGAGGGCTACAGTCCATGGGGTCATAGAAGAGTCGGACACAACTAACACTTTCAGTACTAGCACTGAGAGGTCACTAACACAAGAAGAGTACATATAAAGGGATAAGCAGCATCTACCTGATGAAACCTGAGAAAACAATGCTGGAGGCAGAGAGAACTCTATCTGCAAAAAATCCTGTCTTAGGAGACTCAGAGAGAATGCTTTTGGTTATAGAAGTCCCTGCTTTGAGGAATATCTTCTCCAAGGAAGTAATCTTGTTTGTGTGTGTTTCTAGAATATAAAATATATCCTGGAAATTCCAAGAGGGCAGAAAGGGCCATGTATATTTTGTTCACTGCTGTATCACCAGAACCTAGCACACTGCCTGGAGTATAGTAGGTGCTCGACAAATGTTTGTGGAATTAATGAAGAATTCTGAATTTAGAGAGACAGAATAAAATACCTACGATTAGATATCCTTGGTTCAACAGTGCGGAAGCTTGTGCAAATCACTGAATATCTACGTGCCTCAATCTCCTAGGTCACTGATATATTCTAGAGTTGCTTGTATTAATCACCAGCAATGCCAGTTTATCACATCAATGGTGTGGTAAACTTTAGGAATCCCCAAATTTCTGGCAGAATGGTTTAAAAATTTTTTAAAAACCATTTCCTAGCCCATAACATCCATATCACTGAAGGATCAGTATGCTCCCTAACTTGCTCTCCTGAGTCTCAACTCCAGTGACCCTTTCTTTTTCTTCCTTCCTTTATATCAGAGGATACTGGTCACTAAGAAAGATCTAGCTCTCTCAAGGAGAATGAGGGGTCCAAGTGTACTCATCCAAAAGAAACACTGGAGCTTTCTGTTATCATAAAAACACTGGATTCAGGGAATTACAGCCATTGAAATGTCAATCTAATCTGCAAGAGAAGCAAAGACCTCCCCATGGAAAGTCAAAAAGAAGCACAGCTTTGTTTCCAAGATCTTTTCCAGCTCTAAGTATAAGGTTGCGGTCTCAAGTACTGGAATGGGAGACTCAAAGTGTCTACTCTTAGCTTTATTTTTAATTATTTATAATTTTTTCTAGTTGTATTGGGATATAATTGACATATAACATTGTATTAGTTTAAGGAGTACAAAAGGATTATTTGATAAACTCTTGGCTGTATAAACCACACTCAGTGCCATTCTCAAGAGTTGATGCTCCTTATGGAGTTTGGAACATCAGGGCACATGTATAGCTGGCCAAGTGTGGTGATGCTTTCCCTTAACTGAGAACTCATTTGTTGATAGTAGTGTAATAAAAGGCAGAAAGCCTGATGCTTCCAATTAATATAAAAACACCTTCCATCTGTCTCCCTAAAAATAGACACATGCCATAAGAGGTCAAAATGCTGCTAGTGAATTTGCTCATCTATGCTGATCCAGATAGCCTCCCAGAGCAAATAGAAAAAAAGGGGAGGTAGCAAGGAGAAGATAGGAGGGTGGGTGAAAATGAGGAAAAGTGAAACCAAAAAGTAGTTTACAAAACCTTAAGAGAGAGGGTATCATCAGAAAGTTTTTAATAGGAGAAATCACCAAAGAATTGAAAATAAGGCCTTGCAGAAAGCTTCCCCTACAACCTTTGTATAGTGATATAGTTGGGCTTCCCTGGTGGCTCAGGTGGTAAAGAATCTGCCTGCAATGCAGGAGACCTGGGTTTGATCCCTGGGTTGGGAATTTCCCCTGGAGGAGGAAATGTCAACCCTCTCCAGTATTCTTGCCTGGAGAATCACAAGGACAGAGGAACCTGGAGGGCTATAGTCCATGAGGTCGCAAAGAGTCAAACACAACTGAGTGACTAATATTGTCACTTCATAATTAGAAATATAGGTTCTAAAGGTGGATGTCCTAGATGCCAATCCTTTTTGCCATCCATTAGTTATGGAACCTCCAGGAATTTGTTTAACTTCTCAGTGCCTCTGTTTTCTCATTTGTAAGATGTGGATAATAACAAGTATCTTATAACATTGCTGTGAAGATTTAAATGAAATAATTACATTAGAGAAATCCCTGGAACATAGTAAACTCTATCTGCTAGCCTCTATCATCATCATCACCATTCTCTATTTCCTAAAGTGCAGGAGATACATTTAACTTACATAGGCACTACCCTGACACTTAGGAAATTAGGTGATTTAAAAACTGATAGAACACCTAGACATAGGCCTCACAAAAATGTGTAAGACCTATAACAAGAAAATGATACAATTTTACTGAAGTATATTTAAAAATATTTAATGAAATGTACCTCAGTCAAGTTGTATATAGTTGGCCCTCTGCATCCACAGATTCAACCAAACATGTATGGAAAATACTTGGGAAAAAATTCCAGTAAGTTCCAAAAAGCAGAACTTGAATTTGCCATGCACTGGCAACTATTTACATAGCATTTACATTGTATTAGGTATTATAAGTAACCTAGAGATGATGTAAAGTATATGGGAGGATGTACACAAGTCATATGCAAATATTACACCATTTTATATAAGAGATTTGAGCATTTGCAGATTTTGGTATCCATAGGGGGTCCCTGAAACAAACCCCTGCAGATACCCAGGATTGACTGTAATTTTCTTGTTAGAGTTCTTACATATTTATGGCATAGAGTGTAGTGATGCTTCATGGAGGTATATTTATCTCCAAACTCATCAAGTTGTACACATTAAATAGGAGATAGAGGTAGAGGTTTTTGTCATTCATACCTCAGTAAAGTCATTTCTAAATATTAAATGAAATAGAGAGTTCAATTATCTTCTAACATGAAATTGACTGATCCTGCAAAACATGTAAACTCCCTCCAAAATAACCTAAATAATTGAGTGCAATCCCAGTCACATTCTCAACAAAATGTTTTTTCTTTCATTGTTATTGTTTTGCTTTGTTTTGTGTTCTGGTGGGGAATTGACAAACTGAAAATTCATTCTGTTTGGAAGATCAGGCTAAACTGCTCTATCAGATATGAGCTGTGAAAGGCCTTTGTAAGAAAGGCACAAGACCTAAAAGCAATAAAGAATTTGAATATATAAAAATTTAATACTTCAAAATGCCAGAAAATACAAGTATATTGTCCCTTACATATAGTGTGCTGCACATCTCTTACATGTATGACATATATATGCACATTTAAAATGTGTGTATGCGCACACATACAGAACATTATACAAATGTATACATACACACTTATCCACAGCTGGAAAGGAATAGGCAGAATAAGTGAATAGTTCATCCAAATGAATAAGGAAAAAACAAACATCACACTAGAAAAAATACCATATATAGTACCATATATAGATAAGAACAGAACGTCCAAACATGAAATGATGTTCAGCTTCACTCATAAAGCAAATTATTAAAACAATTATCTTATAATTATACAGGTATTTACCTTAAGATATGAAGAAACAGGCACATTCATACACTTGGGAATACAAATTCATGCAACCTTTTGGCAGTACTGACGAAATTCTAAACATGCATATCTTTTCTCCCAGCAATTCTACTGCTAAGAAGTTATTCTACAGAATCTCATTCCAGTACACAGACACTTTAAATAATAAACTTTAATCCTACCAACAGAAGATTAGGGAAGTAAGAAAGAATGGTCCAATTCATATAAAAGAAGTATATAGTATATTTATCAAAATTATCATATATGCATATATAATTATTATATAAGTATATATAATTAAGTATTGAATAAACATTGGTATACTTTTGAAAAAACATGTTGCTGGAAAGAATGTTTAATACAGTCCTTTTTGGGCAAACATATATGGGTCATGTACTCAGTCGTGTCTGACTCTTTGTGACCCCATGGACTATAGCCTGCCAGGCTCCTATGTCCGTGGGTTTCCCAGGCAAGAATACTGGAGTGGGTTGCCATTTCCTTCTCCAGGAGATTTTCCTGACCCAGGGATTGAACCCACATTTCCTGCATTGCAGGTAGATTCTTTACCGTCTGAGCCACCAGGGTAGCTACACACACACATATATATTGTATACATGTTTATATTTACACAGTAAAAAGAAGTCTGGAAGGATATACATTAAATGGTAAACAGATTGCCTTTGGGAAATGAGATTACCTCTCCTATTTTACATATATTCTGTACAGTTTTGAATCTTTACCATAATCATGTCTGATTTTTATAATTAAAAAAAATAAGGACCAAAAATAGTAATACATGATCATGGCAAAAAGAAATTCAAAACATATAAAAGGGTATAAAGTAAAAGCTAAAAGCCAGGTGACTGCTCATTTTCACTCCCTAGAAGTAAATTGTTTCTTGCATATCTTTGTAGAAATAGTCTGTGCATATACAATTACCTGCAGGCCATTCGTTCTGTGCATGAATTACTTTTATAATGCATAATATTTTAATTAAGTGATTTATTTACCCTCAAAATTCTCAGGAGAAATCATTTCCAGAGATTTTTCTCCCCAACTACCTTCAATTCTAGGTATGCAAAAAGCTTCAAGACCAGCAAAACTTCATGAACAATTCTTAGCAGAGAAAAAAAGAGGACACATTTCCTCCCTACACTTATTTGAAACATGGAGCTTTGTGAAGCAGGGTCAACAGGTAATAATAAGGAAATGGTCCAAAGCTGTACCCACAGCTGTAGCAGCTCAGGCCCAAGTAGATGAAGCTAATCTCAGGCTGTTAAAAGTCATTAACAGTACTTTATCTCAACTTTTGAAAACACTGACTCACACTTCATCCTCTGCTAGAGGTCTACTAATCCCAGGATCCCTCTTTTACAAATGGGAGATTAAGACAGTGACCTCTTTGGTAACTTCTTCTAAAGAACACAGAGAAGGTCAGAACTGGGGCCAGACCTAACTCAAACCAGTATTCAATCCATACCATTTTTCTTTCTCCCCACTGGAGATGGAAGGAAGGAGTGATTCAATCAGTGATTCCCAAAAGTGGCTGATCAGAAACAATCAGGGTACTTTCAAAAAATGCAGATTCCTGTATTAACTGACTTAGGCCTGAGTATGGAATTTAAGTTATAAAAGGAGCTTTCACCCAGTGGTTATGTTTTCTCATGATCAGAATATTAGGGAAACTCTTATTAAAAGGCAGTCATCCCTATACCAACCAACCAAACACCCTCAATCAATGTAAACGCTGTGGGTAGGAAAAATGTCCTACTGGCTGCTGGTATTACTCACTTCTTCTGGGCCCAGAGACGGTTTATCCATGGCATTTTTAGTTTAAATACCTTACCCAGGTTTAAGAAATCTGGCAGGCCTGAGATATCTGGCTCTGCAAGTTGACTATTGGTGCTGTTCAACAGAAAGCTCTATAGTACCAATACAGTAATCATGAGGTATACATAGCTGCTGAGTACTTGAAATGTGGCTAGTATGACTGAGGAAGTACATTTTTAATTTTAATTTAAATAGTCACAGGAAGCTGGTGGCCAGTATATTGGACAGTTCAGGTCTAGATTTCTAAGACCCTTGATTTCAGTGGAACCCGCCCCTCGCCTGACCCCACTCACCTCTACCCAGGGGGACCTCTGCAGAGATCAGAGTCACATAGAGCTGATAGGTCAGCTGGGGCACTGAGCCCAGGAAGGCTTGAATCTGTGACATACGTTTGTAGGCATTGCGGTGCATAGCCAGGGTCCGGATGGAGTGGCCCACCTCCCATTCTATCAGCACCTCCTCGCCATTTATTAGCATCTTCTTTCGGGTGAGGCTGACATAGGGCTCCTCCTGCCCCTCTTTCTTCCACAGTGTGAGGTACTTAATCATGGCCTCCAAACATCTGCAGAAGTAAAGCATCATGGGAACTTAACTAAAGCTGTCCTAGGAAAGAAATTGGTGGTGAGGGGGGATAAATAACTCAGGAAAGTTGTGATACTTTTCTGCCATTCTTTCACTCCTGTTCTATTCAATTTTCATGAGTCAAACAGTTGGTCATGCCTTCTACAAATCACTTGAGTCTAAATCTTTTGTGTTCATTCAGTCATCAACCAACCTAAGAACACCAATTCAGAAGTATTTGAGGACTTAGAAATTGCTTTGTCTCCTTAAGAATAAGCCTATGACAGAAAAATGACTGGAATACAAAAACATTAATAATGTGTTGAGAGAAAATGATGAAGGTTCCAAAAGGCTCTGGTTTTCCTAACACCTTAAGTTCCTGAGGAAAAATGTTGCTTATTCAAACCTTCCAGCTTCATAATCAGGTCTTTTGAGCTCTGCTTTTTCAAGACAAAACCCACAAGTATAACTATCTCAGCCAAAAAGTCTTGGAGGGGATCTGGGGAAAAAACTCTCAAATACACAGGGATGCTTATAAATCAACTATACTCCAATAAAAATTTTTTAAACAATTTAAAGGATACAAATGAAAGCCATTTAGCAACAAAGGTACTTAAAAAGACTTGGCAACTCAGAACCCAATGTACTATATACCTAGGGAACCTCAAAAGACCTCTTTAAAGCTTGTTCTGGGGGCCTCTTGACCTGTTAGGGAACAACAGCTTTTTAAACTTCATTCTTTCTCTACAAAAGAGGAAAACTTTCTTTGATTTGGAATCCCCCTCCACACACACACAGAAATGAATGGAAACTGTGGACTGTTTCTTATGATAAGTTGGAACAGTTGTGTCGAAATTTAAGCTGTCTTTCCTGACAGGCTAAGGGCTGTATTTATCTCACCCACTGCCCTTATCACATAGTGGGCATTTGATAAACATTTGCTGAGTAAATAAAAGAGTAAGAAGGAAGCAAATAATAGAGGGTGAGAAGTGATGGGAGGAGAAAATGATAATGGCAATGAAATTTAACAGAAAAAGAGACCAAAGACAAGTTCAGAGATATATGCTCTCTAGACCTCTGGCTCCTAATAGGAAAGAGCATTGGCCAGCTGCCATTCTCCACAGGATCTCTCTTTTCTTAAAGATGTTTATTTTATATTGGACTATAGTTGATTTACAATGTTATGTTAGTTTCAGTTGTACAGCAAAGTGATTCAGTTCTACATACACATGTATCCTTTTTCAAATTCTTTTATTTATATTATTATGAAATATTGAACAGAGTTCCCTGTGCTATACACTAAAGTCTTTGTTGGTTATCTAATTAAAAAAAATATTTATTTAATTATTAGGCTTCTCCAGGTCTTATTTGTGGTATGTAGGAGCTAGCTCCCCAACTGGGGATCCAACCTAGGTCCCCTGCATTGGGAGCACAGAGTCTTAGCCACTGGACCACCAGCGAAATCCCAGTTATCTATTTTAAAAATAGTAGTGTGTATGTCAATCCCAAACTCCCAATTTATCCCTCCCCTTCACCTTTTCCCTTTGGTAACCATAAATTTGTTTTCTAAGCCTATGATTTTGTTTCTGCTTTGTAAATAAGTTCATTTGTATCATTTATCCACAGGATCCCTTTGACATTGGTGCATGTGTGCCAGCTTGAATCATCCACACTGTAAGGAAAACTGAAATCCAGGAGAGAAAAAGATGGAAGGAGAAAACAGAGAAGAAAAAAAAAGCAATTTTCTCCTCTGAGTCAGGAAAAATGCGTATGTGCACTTCCAACAAAAGATTTTAGATTTTAACCCAAGCCCATCAATGTTATTGCTGAATAAAATATGGGGGGGGTGCATGAAGAATCCTGTTCCTGCTTCTATTCTTAAGGCTATTTACTGGTTTACGTAAGCATGTTTGCCTTGCTTATAAATGGCACAACATGAGAATACATTTTCACTTCCAGAGGTATCTTTGCATTTCATATAAGAAAACATATAAGGTCCTCCAAACACCTTCATGTGCCTAATAGCACTAATCAAGTTCCTACCTACCTAAAAAAGTAATTTGCCTTGAAAATAAGCATTATCAAGGATATGGTCTATGAGCTTTTAATTATTTTTCCTGGCTGTAGGGTTAGCTGACTGAGATTATAAATGCTTTTCAATCATATCTAGTCAAAGTTAAATGATAAAAATGAAACAGAGTACTCAACACTATGGATGGTCCAAATCAAAGATGGCTTGGGAGGCCACAAAGCAAAGAGAGAAGTCAAAATGGGGGGCTGGGGTAGTACTTACCAAAATTTGCATCTTCAGGAGGGAGGGGACACATATATGCCTATGGCTGATTCATGTTGATGTATGGCAGAGACCATCACAATATTGTAAAGTAATTATCCTCCAATTGATATAATTTTTTTAAAAGAGCACTTGATCTTTTAATTCAATAGATTGCATTTGAAAAGGGAGAGAAGAATGGTTTCCTTGCTCCTCTGATAATATCTCTAAATGACATCTTGATTCAAAGTTCAAGATGAGGTCTTCCTTTCACAGCTTAGCTTCAGAGATTTAGAACTGGAAAGGACCTTTAGATTACCTAGTCCAGAGGTTGCATAGGCCAGCTGAGTCACATTGGAAGAACAGCTGTGGCTTGTTTGGCTCAGACAGTGTTTTTATTTAATTACCAAAATCAGTTGTCAAAATATTAAGTCATTCTATTTCCCACAAAATCCTGTCTTGAGTGCTTCTCCTGAAAAGTTGGGGCCTTGGCGATATTGGGTCTGAATTCCCACAAGGAATCAACGAACTGGAGCTGTGGAGCAGTTGCCTCCTTTAGGCTTATCTTGTGGAATCCAGATTGCCACAGTACTCACTACTCTCCATCATTTCTTTAACAATGAAACTTCATTTTTATTTATCATCACACATGAAGCTACTGTTTTTCTCATACTTGTCTTGCCTTGCTCATTTATGATACTTGCCTGGCCCCTGTTAAGTGTTTGAGTTTGAGACCCATGATCTAGTCCAAGCCATTTATTTTACAGATGAAGGAACTGAGGCTCAAGGCATCTTCAGGGATTTCACCAAGGCTACATAATTAGTCAATGACAGAAGGGGCGAGGGGGGCCCACTAGATTCCAGGTCTCCTGAATTCCAGGCCACTGTTTCTGTTGATGTCTCAAATTTTCACTGATGGAGCATAATCAATTACTCCCTGTTTAAATATATTGATAAAAATTTTTCTTTAAAGAGTAGAGTTCCATCCTTAGCCAGTTTCAGACTGTTTATGTCTCTGATGATGAAACATCTCCCCAATCGCAATTACAACATCAACACTATGACCCATATTCCTCAGCTGACTGCAGGTTTCTGCTTCTCTTGCAATCAAGATAAACTTGGTCCATTCTTTCCTACTGACCTCATAAATTTTGCAACATCTCTCTATCTTGAAAATCCCATAGCATCCAGATGAGACTTCTGATGCAGATGCCTGTTCCCCTTAGGATAAGGCACATTCTTATCCTTTCAAAGCAATCAGAATGGAAAGACTCAATATTATTATATTGTGCTACAGCATCCAGATAGACTGTCTTCCTTTGCCCCTTCTAACCGTGTACGTTTATTGCAGAAAAATACAAAGGGATAAACAGGGGACCAATAAACTGTCAGGAAAAACAAATTACAAGGGGTTGGGGTACCAGATGAACGTAAATGGCTTAAAATATTTCCCAGATGTCAAATAACTCCAGAAAATTTGAAAATAACAGTCACAGCAGCCCAAGCAGCTCAGGGTAAAGAAACTGAATGTGAGATGGGACAGAGAGGGTAAGGAACTTCCATCCAATTTAAAGAGTGTCTAAAAGGCAGGGTCAAAATAACATACTCCAAAGCTATGGCCTGTGTTCACAAGGTGATCACATCAATTGGTCTCAAATTCAGATAGCAAACATTGTCAGATGAAGTCTTATTAATGGTACCAAACATGGTTTTGGAACACAGGTACATGCCACATGTTCATTGTGATGGCACTTAAGACTGCAGATAAGACTTTGTGGAAGGCAGGCAGGGAAGTCAAGAGTGGGAGGGAATAGAAGAATCGATTCAATTAGAGGCACAGTAGCATTCTTAAAAAATATTAAATTCATCCTTCTCTGCGCAATGGGGGGAAGGGGTAGAGGAGGAGGGAAAAGATGCAAAAGTTGCTCACCTGATAACAGGTCCCAAGAGGATTAGATGCATAAACAATGATAGTGGCTTGTCTTTGGCCAGGTCTCTGTGGACAAAAATGAGGGTCAACTGGACCATGATGGATGAAAACATAAAGAAAGAAAAGGTGTATGTCATCCAGTAGGTTTCACTATTCTTCCGGTAGATTCTAACCATATACAAGGCAGATGCTGCCTCCCCACAGTACAAAAAGGTGGAGAAGAGGATGCCAAATGGAAAAGTAAATCGGGGGTTGGCCCCACGGATGACATCTTCCTCAAGAGAGGATATCGGCTCCACGTTTGGCTCTTCGGGAATTTCAAAAACTTGGTCCATTGTTGAGGTTCCAACTGTTGTGGTCTGGTTTTCAGAGCACTACCGCCCCTCCCCCACCCGCCAAAGAACGTGCAACAGCTGCAGTCCAAGTATTGGTGAGGAAAGCTGTCAAGTCCAATTCTAGTTAGAGCAGGAGATCCTTCTCTTCTAGTCCCAAATTAGACTTGTTGGAGTCTGAGATGAAGGATCCAGGAGTACCACTTTGAACTTGACTCTTGTTTAGCCCGGGATTCCAATCGTCAACACACGTGCTGTGGAATTTGGACAAGGCAAAAGCAAACACCTTAGCGCCCAGTCAGGGGACCAATTCCAGTCGTGTAAGAAGCCATGGGAACTGCTGTTTTGGTGGCGGTTCCGCCTTTCGCAGCCCTCTAGGAAGCGGGGCAGGCCGGTCTGTCGGGGGCACCCACACTCAGCAGCTGCTCTCAAGGAGCCCTGACCAGTGTGCTCTCTCAAATCGGCGGAGAACTGAGCCAGGGCAGAAGTGGGGGTTGCAGCCTGAACGTCCCTTCGGGATTCAGTTCAGTGCCCAGATACTTAGCTATTGCTAAGCTGTGGCTATTAGTTCGCCTGCTCGCCGGCGCTCTCTCCAGACCCGCGCTTAGTCAAAGGTTCTCACGTAGGCTTCTCGGATTCCCCAAGCTCCGCTCCAAAGGCAGCCCGACCAGGGGCAGGAGCAGAGCCACAGCCCCATCCCCAGGCACAGTCACCGGGGAGCGAAGTGGCGTGCGCGTCCGCTATAGGATCCAGAGAAAACTGGAGGGGCTTCTTTTCCACCGAGAAACTTTGCTAGCGAAAACCACGACGTGCGGAGTGCCAACCCGGCCGGACAATTGTCACCAAACTCTTGGGCGCCGTCTGCTGCCGGGGTCCTGCCAGCCCGCAGTTCCAGCTGTGAGAGATCGGTGACTTCAGGAACTAAGGCACACAGAAGGCGGGGGTGAGCGGAATGGGAGAGACAGCTGGGACCAAACAAAACCAGTCTGCGACTTCCAGGGCGGGCAGATGAAGGATGCTCGGTGCGTAGAGGCGCAACAAAAGGGGGCTTGGGCCAACCTTTAGAAGGATTTCTTATCACGACCACCGAACCCTGGAGGGGGCTACAGCTTTCGTCTTGCCCCAGAGCAGCAGACGCCCACTTCTACCCCTCCCTCCCTAACTAGCTCGCTCCCACACTCGCTCAACCCACGCGGTTAAGCAGGTGTGTCTCTCTCGGCCTCAGGGTTGAATCTCCCTAGGTCCTATTGCCCTCCGGATTTTGTTACAGTTGGGTGGGGGACAGACTGGGAGGCAATCGGGCCATAGAGGTTTCCTTTCCAAGCGAGACTGTATGTAGCAGAAGGGAGAAAGAAAAAGATAGAGGGGGTGTCAAGACTCAAGGTCAGCCCACTGACCCATATTATATGCCTTGATTTCTCCACTTGAAAAATGAGGCCAGGGTAGGAACTTTAGAACGAACTTTCAGGTCTTTGGTTGGAAGGTTCTGAAGAGGTGCCAAACTCTAAATAGACTGGAGAGGAGCCAAGTGAGCTGTTAGTAAAAACTGAGAGGGGTGTCTCAAAGAGCTCTGAGAATTGCCTAGATTCTTAACAGCAATCCTCCCCCACTAGCTGAGCTTTTGTTTTTGTGCCTTCATTTGCATAATTCTAAACCCCAGGGGAAAAGAGAAAACATCTGCCTCTTGGTAATAATACAAATGTAGCAGAGCCAGCCTTTTGCTGCAGGAAGTCAGTAAAAAGAATCTAGGTGAGGAATGGCCAAGTCGCAGCCACCAAAAGGATGGCCTGGAGAAAGGCTTAGTCTGGCTGTGGTGGTGCTTTTTCAACATTCCTGTTATTGCTGCATCCTTCCTCCAGGGCTGATCCAGGCACAGATGAGCTTCTACAAGGTTGTTGCCTTTTGAGACAGATGTGGCAGTTGGGTTAGCAGACTGATCCTGACTCCTTTCTGTTTCACAAGGTGGGTCAACAGTATCAGAGAACACTTCACACATAGGGTTGATGAAGTGGGACTTTCCAAAAGGCACCAAATTCTTTGCCAACAGTAAGTATGTGGTGTGCAACTTCCTGGGGCCTTCTTTGGAAACCTTTCCCAAGATGAATCACAAGTAGGGTGACAAACTTCTGTTTGCTGAGTTGATCACCCTAACATGGGAGACTGAAGCTAGGAAGAATGTAGAATCCCCATGTTTTTCTTTTTAGCCTTTCCTCCTTCCCTGTGCCCTTCAAAGTGTTAGCCACTCAGTCATGTCTGACTCTTTGCAACCCCATGGACTGTAGCCCACCAGGCTCTTCTGTCCATGGAATTCTCCCAGCAAGAATACTGAAGTGGGTATTCCCTTCTCTGTCCTTTCCCTTCTCCAGGGGATCTTCCAAACCCAGAGATAGAACCTTGGTCTCCTGCATTGTAGGCAGATTCTTTTATGTCTGAGCCATTAAGGAAGCCCTGAGCCCTTGTTACTCCCCAAATATGCAAATCTTCACTGCCTTCTTACATTGTTCTGTCTGACATTTAAGGCTCTCTATAATCATCACACAATTTTCCTCTCCAGCTTCATCACCCACGTTACCCTGCCACACCCTTTGCTCCAGTCCAACAGGTTTTCTCACTTAATCATACTTGCCTTGCTGTCTCAGTGCCTTGTTGAGACTATTTACAACCCCCTTCACTCTTTTCTTCATTAGTCCAAACCCTAACCTTCTTTCCTTTTTTTTTTTTTTAAATTTTTTTCCTAACCTTCTTTCAAGGGGCAATTCAAGCACTCCCTCCTCCAGGAAGCCTATCCTCACCTCCCCATCTCTCATTTTCCCCTCTGTCTTAGTGCTATTGGCATATACTCTCTTGTGCTAGTCCTTGGACTCTTTCTGTGTTTGCCCTGCCTCCTAAACAGAAGTGTAGACTCAGGGAGGGATGCTCAATTAATATTTATTGTGGTTCTTGTTGATGATAGTGATTAACAAGTGGTGATGATGATGAAGCTTCTTCCCCATGCTTCCTCCAGTAAAACATGCAAGACGCAAGCACACTCATCTCTAAAAGTTGTAGCCAATGTAGCTAGAGCATAAAGTCCTGTGGGAACACCTACTGCCTCAAGCAGCCATTCAGTTCACAGAGGATGTCAGCCCTTCTCAGAGTTCCATTTTTTGGGGGTCAATCCCACAGTTTAGCACAAAATTACAAATTGTTTCAAGTATACACATTTTTATTTCACCACTAAATTACTCTAAGTTCCTTAAAGGCAGAGACACTAATGTTACATTTCTTTGATTCCCCCAAGGTTTGTATAGACCTGTAAATCTCCTGCTCTCTGATCCCCCTTACTCACCAGTGTCTCTATTTTCAGCCCTAGGACTCTCTGGTGCTTTAGGTCACTAAATCCTCTGGTCTCTTATTTCTTTGTTCCTTTAGCCCTGCTGGGAGAAACTGAGAATTTGCCCTGTTTCTGTCCAACTCTCTTTCCTCTTTTAGGCAATCTCTAGACTCCAGCCCTTTATCTTCTTAAGACTAGAGACGCTGGAAATGCTGGTATTTGTGAGACTACTGTGGCCCTGGGAACCCCTTCCCCATTAACAGCATTGATCTCCCAAGGAATGACAATCTGAAGTGAAACCTCTAGGCTTCCCCCTGAGAGCTAGGCTGTGTTCAGGGGTTTGGTACGGCAGGAAAGGGAGACTCAAGATTTGACTCCTCACTCCTCCTACCTCTGATTCAGCAGGAACAGAGAATGGGTCTAAGAGCCATTGAAAAGCTCTTGACATATTTATTAGTTTTCAAAACCCCTCTGAATGACATAAGGCTCAGGGATAGGTTTGAGCTTGCAAAGCCACTGCAGCCAGAGCTGACGCATAAGAGGTAGCTGGCATACATGAGGGAAGAAGAGAGAAAAGAGAGAGATGGGTAGCAAGTGGCTGATAATGCAGTCTCACAACACTATCTAGTGGGAGGTGATGGGCAAGGCCTTGAGAAGCAGTAGTTAGGATGGAAGAATGGCTTCTGTCTATAGAATGCTCAGTTTGGACTGTCAGAATCCTTAAAAGATATGTAGTGCAAAATCAGTCAGGTATCCTCTGGGCCTTCTCTTTTTGCTCTGAGTTCCCTGAGGACAAAGACTTTTGATTATCCTATTCCAGGCTACTCCCTCATCATCCATTTTTCAAAGTGGCTGCACCATTTTACATTTCCATCAGCTGTGTGTTTCTCTACATCCTCAACACACTTGTCTTTTTTTCATTATAGACATCCTAGTGATTTTATTTTTAAAAAATTATTTATTTGGCTATGCTGTGTCTTCATTGATTTTGTATGAGTTTTCTCTAATTGTGGCGAGTAAGGGCTGCTCTTCATTGTGGTGTGAGGGCTTCTCATTGTGGTGGCTTCTCTTGCTGCATAGCATAGACTCTAGGCAGCACACATGCTCAGTAGTTGTGGCGTGTAGGCTGTAAGTGTGTGGGCTTTAGTAGTTGCAGCATACAGGCTCAGTAGTTATGGCTTGCAGGCTCTAGAGTGTGGGCTCAGTGGTTGTGGCACACGGGTTAGTTGCTCCATGGCATGTGGAACCTTCCCAGACCAGGGATCGAACCCATGTCGCCTACAATGTCAGGCAGATTTTTATCCCATGAACACCAGGGAAGTCCCCTAGTGGATTTTGATTTGCATTTCCCTGATGGGTAAATTGAGTGTGTATATGTGTGTAAGATCATTTGAACACCAGTTGGTCACAGCCAGTTATTTCAATAAACATTTATTTATAATAGCAGTAAGTAAGACAAAGATCTCAGCTCTCAAGGAATTCACACAGTATAATAGACCCTTTTTTGAGGGCATTTCTGTACAGCATTTGAATCCCTTTATTTTGGGGAGAAGACATAAGACTCTTGCTAATAAGTAGGGCCCCCTTGTAGTTGGGGCACAGGCCTATGACTTAGGCTTCCTTAATGCAAGGAACTGGGAGCCAGTGACCCAAAGAAGTGGACAATCTCCAATTCAGACAGTCATGACAGTGTGCCTCTTGGTTCTTCCAATGTGGGAAGTGTCACTGACCTTTGCTCCCGTTAATGTGCTTTATATTCACCCCAATATTTGCTGCTTTGCTCTGAAGCCCCACTGTTCCCAGCCAATGACTAAGCACAGAAGGAGTCAGGCCCATTTCTGGGAGACATAGGACTATGTGGCCTGTGGAACACAGGCCTCCCCTTTGGTAACAGGACTCCCCATCAGCCTGGTCCAACTTCATTAGCACTAAACTTCAGTCTATGACTCTTCCTACTCAACCTTCTTCTTTCCTTCTCTCATCCATAAAGGTCAGATTTACACTGCAGTTTAACAGCTCTCCCATCTTCTTCTGGCTCCCTCCCTACATTCTCTCACAAATATTTTCCCCAATAAGGCTCCACATGTCTAATCCCAGCTGGGTTTTTGCATCTGTGAGGACCTGAGCTAACCCACTAATGGTGCTAGCATGATGGTAATAATGGTAACAGCCGTGATGTTGACTGTGTAGCCCTGAGTCAGGTTCTCCAGTCCAACTTGTGATTCTGGGAGCTATTCATTACCCACTCCAGTATTCTTGGCTGGGAAATCCCATGGACAGAGGATCCAGGCAGACTAGTATCCACAGAGTCACAAAGAGTTGGACACGACTGAGCATGCATGTATCCATGCAGTAGGGAAAATATATATTCATCTGTTAAAAACAAAAAAGAACCTTAACCAACCATGTCACAGAACCATCTTTTTCAACTGCCTAACAGAACCTAAGTGAACAAAAAGGTTTCCCTAGTAGCTCAGCTGGTAAAGAATCTGCCTGCAATGAAGGAAACCCTGGATTAAAGATCTAAATGTAAGACCAGAAACTATAAAACTCCTAGAGGAGAACATAGGCAAAACACTCTCTGACATAAATCACAGCAGGATCCTCTATGACCCACCTCCCAGAATATTGGAAATAAAAGCAAAAATAAACAAATTGGACCTAATTAAACTTAAAAGCTTTTGCACAACAAAGGAAACTATAAGCAAGGTGAAAAGACAGCCCTCAGATTGGGAGAAAATAATAGCAAATGAAGAAACAGACAAGGGATTAATCTCAAAAATATACAAGCAACTCCTGCAGCTCAACTCCAGAAAAATAAATGACCCAATCAAAAAATGGGCCAAAGAACTAAACAGACATTTCTCCAAAGAAGACAAACAGATGGCTAACAAACACCTGAAAAGATGCTCAACATCACTCATTATCAGAGAAATGCAAATCAAAACCACAATGAGGTACCATTACATGCCAGTCAGGATGGCTGCTATCCAAAAGTCTACAAGCAATAAATGCTGGAGAGGGTGTGGAGAAAAGGGAACCCTCTTACACTGTTGGTGGGAATGCAAACTAGTACAGCCACTATGGAGAACAGTATGGAGATTTTTTAAAAAAACTGGAAATAGAACTGCCATATGACCCAGCAATACCACTTCTGGGCATACACACCGAGGAAACCACATCTGAAAGAGACACGTGCACCCCAATGTTCATCGCAGCACTGTTTATAATAGCCAGGACATGGAAGCAACCTAGATGCCCATCAGCAGACGAATGGATAAGGAAGCTGTGGTACATATACACCATGGAATATTACTCAGCCATTAAAAAGAATTCATTTGAATCAGTTCTAATGAGATAGATGAAACTGGAGCCTATTATACAGAGTGAAGTAAGCCAGAAAGATAAAGACCATTACAGTATACTAACACATATATATGGAATTTATAAAGAAGGTAATGATAACCCTATATGCAAAACAGAAAAAGAGACACAGATGTACAGAACAGACTTATGAACTCTGTGGGAGAAGGCGAGGGTGAGATGTTTCGAGAGATCAGCATCGAAACGTGTATTACTATGGTGAAACAGATCACCAGCTCAGGTTGGGTGCATGAGACAAGTGCTCGGGCCTGGTGCACTGGGAAGACCCAGAGGGATCGGGTAGAGAGGGAGGTGGGAGGGGGGATTGGGATGGGGAATACATGTAAATCCATGGCTGATTCATGTCAATGTATGACAAAAACCACTATGATATTGTAAAGTAATTAGCCTCCAACTAATAAAAATAAATGGAAAAAAAAAAAAGAGTGCCTGATGGATTATGGACAGAGGTTTGTGACACTGTACAGGAGACAGGGATCAAGACCATCCCCAAGAAAAAGAAATGCAAAAAAAGCAAAATGGCTGTCTGAGGAGGCCTTACCAATAGCTGTGAAAGAAGAGAAGCTAAAAGCAAAGGAGAAAAGGAAAGATATACCCATTTGAATGCAGAGTTCCCAAGAATAGCAAGGAGAGATAAGAAAGGCTTCCTTAGTGATCAATGCAAAGAAATAGAGGAAAACAATAGAATGGGAAAGACTAGCGATCTCTTCAAGAAAATTAGAGACACCAAGGGAACATTTCATGCAAAGATGGGCTCAATAAAGGTCAGAAATGGTATGGACCTAGCAGAAGCAGAAGATATTAAGAAGAAGTGGCAAGAATACACAGAACTGTACAAAAAAGATCTTCATGACCCAGATAATCACGATGGTGTGATCACTCACCTAGAGCCAGACATCCAGGAATATGAAGTCAAGTGGGCCTTAGGAAGCATCACTATGAACAAAGCTAGTGGAGCTGATGGAATTCCAGTTGAGCTATTTCAAATCCTAAAAGATGATGCTGTGAAAGTGCTGCACTCAATATGTCAGCAAATTTGGAAAACTCAGCACTGGCCACAGGACTGGAAAAGGTCAGTTTTCATTCCACTCCCAAAGAAGGGCAATGCCAAAGAATGCTCAAACTACCGCACAACTGCACTCATCTCACACGCTAGTAATGTAATGCTCAAAATTCTCCAAGCCAGGCTTCAGCAATACGTGAACCGTGAACTTCCAGCTGTTCAAGCTGGTTTTAGAAAAGGCAGAGGAGCCAGAGATCAAATTGCCAACATCTGCTGAATCATCGAAAAAGCAAAGGAGTTCCAGAAAAACATCTATTTCTGCTTTATTGACTATGCCAAAGCCTGTGACTGTGTGGATCACAATAAACTGTGGAAAATTCTGAAAGAGATGGGAATACCAGACCACCTGACCTGCCTCTTGAGAAACCTGTATGCAGGTCAGGAAGCAACATTTAGAACTGGACATAGAATAACAGACTGGTTCCAAATAGGAAAAGGAGTACGTCAAGGCTGTATACTGTCACCCTGCTTATTTAACTTATATGCAGAGTATGTGAAACGCTGTGCTGGAAGAAGCACAAGCTGGAATCAAGATTGCCAGGAGAAATATCAACAACCTCAGATATGCAGATGACACTGCCCTTATGGCAGAAAGTAAAGAGGAACTAAAGAGCCTCTTGATGAAAGTGAGAAGGAAAGTGAAAAGTTGGCTTAAAGCTCAACATTCAGAAAACCAAGATCATGGCATCTGGTCCCATCCCTTCATGGCAAATAGATGGGGAAACAGTGGAAACAGTGGCTGACTTGAATTTGGGGGGCTCCAAAATCACTGCAGATGGTAACTGCAGCCATGAAATTAAAAGACACTTACTCCTTGGAAGGAAAGTTATGACCAACCTAGACAGCATATTAAAAAGCAGAGACATTACTTTGTCAACAAAGGTCCATTTAGTCAAGTCTATGGTTTTCCCAGTAGTCAAATATGGATGTGAGAGTTGGACTGTGAAGAAAACTGAGTGCCAAAGAACTGATGCTTTTGAACTGTGGTTTTGGATAAGACTCTTGAGAGTCCCTTGGACTGCAAGGAGATCCAACCAGTCCATCCTAAAGGAGATCAGTCCTGGGTGTTCACTGGAAGGACTGATTTTGAAGCTGAAACTCCAATACTTTGGCCACCTGATGCGAAGAGCTGATTCATTTGAAAAGACCCTGATGCTGGGGAAGATTGAGGGCAGGAGGAGAAGGGGACAATAGAGGATGAGATGGTTGGATGGCATCACTGACTCAATGGACATGGGTTTGGGTAAACTCTGGGAGTTGGTGATGGACAGGGAGGTCTGGCATGCTGCGGTTCATGGGGTCGCAAAGAGTCGGACATGACTATGTGACTGAACTGAGCTGATGCTTTAAAACACAACTCATAATAAAAATAAATGAAAAAAAAAACATAACTCATTAAGCAAAAAGTCTAGGACTCGGGTTTAATATTCTGAATTGGCAAATTTAAGACTTTGTTGGTGGTGAAGATTAGTTTTGTTATGAAAATTGGAATAAATTAAAGAGCTCTTTAGTTTCAATAATATTTAATACCATCAATTGAGTGCTTAGTATGTGCTAGGTACAATAAGTCCCCTACATACAAATGAGTTCAAGAGCACATTCCTATGTCCAATTTGTTCATAAGTCCAACAAAGTTAACCTAGGTACCCAAATAACAGAGTTAGCTATATAGTGGTGTACCGTATGTAACAGGTTTATAATACTTTTCACACAAATAATACATAAAAACAAACACAAAATATAAAGAAAACATTTTTAATCTAATAGTATAGTACCTTGAGAAGTACAGTAGTACAGTACAAAAGCTGGCATTCAGGGGCTGGCATCAAGTGAACAGGCAAGGAGGATTACTGACTAAAGGAGCAAGAGAAGATGGGAGATGGTAGAGCTGAAGGATGGTCAGCAATAGGAGATGGAGGGCAAAATGCAGTTTCATCCATGCCTGATATTGATGCTACAGGTTCTCATTTCTTGCTGGATTCACTTCTATCTACCCTCTTTGACAAAATGATCCAGTGATATCTGGATAGTAGATCTTTTTTTTTTTCTCATCATAGATGACATGGTAGCACTGGACTGCATTCTGAACAGCCACTGCAACCTTCCAGTACCATTCTACATTCAGGTCCCATGCCTCAAAACTAACAGTGCCTCCTCAAATAAAGAAAACCCCCCTGCCATTCCCTATGTTGTGAAACTCTTCAGTTCTTCAGTTATTTCTTCCTCTTGTCTCTCTTTGCCTTTTCTCTGGGTTTCCAGTTACATCAGGCCTTTAGTAAGCACCCCATGTTGCACAGCAACAGTACTGTACACTAAAGTACACAAAAGCAAACTATGTGTAGAGGATGCACGTACGTGACAATGTATGCATGTTTGCATCTTTGAAAGTTCGAATGTTGAATGTTTGCCCGACGGGGACCTACTGTACTGTTTAAGCCATCTTACTTATGATCTCATTTAACACTCATAATGCCCTTATAGGATGGGGCTATAATCATCTCCAGCTGACAGATAAGGACATTGAAGCAAAGAAAAGTTAAGTGGCTTGTCTGGGCTAAAACAGCTTAGATAGTATGGCTGGCACCTGAACCTAGGCAGTCAGGCTGTGGTGTTTGGGCCCCAGTCATTTAAAAACAGAAAACAAATTGTGTGGAAAATTCAAATATGACCTGCAGGGAAATATTAGGAATTGACTGAAAATTCCAAGGATATCAGCCAGAAAGAAGATCAGGATTTCTGAAGTTCACATCTGAACTACTTTAACAGTCACCTAACTGGTTACCTTAGCTAGTTTCTGTATCTAACACTTTCTCTCCTTATCAAGCTTCCTATGATTCCTCTATCGTCATGTCACTCTTTCGATCAAAAGATTCCTAGGGTTTCTTTCTGCCTATCTGATAGATCTCAAACTTGAATGTGCATCATACACACCTGTGGAGCTTACTTATACTGATTTCCTAAGCTGCAACCCAGAAAATTTGATTTAGTAGGTTTCGGTGGGGCCTGGGAATCTGTGCTTTTAGCAAGCTTTGCAAAACTTTGGCCTAGGTAGACAAAGCCTAAACACTTTGTTCTAGCATTCAAGGCTGTCCATGACCTGGCCCCCACCCACCTAACTCATGCTGCTGCTGCTGCTACTGCTGCTAAGTTGCTTCAGTCATGTCCGACTCTGTGCGACCCCATAGACAGCAGCCCACCAGGCTCCCCCATCCCTGGGATTCTCCAGCCAAGAACACTGGAGTGGGTTGCCATTTCCTCCTCCAAGGCGTGAAAGTGAAAAGTGAAAGTGAAGTTGCTCAGTCGTGTCCAACTCTTTGTGACCCCATGGACTGCAGCCTACCAGGCTCCTCCCTCCATGGGATTTTCCAGACAAGATTACTGGAGAAGGGTGCCATTGCCTTCTCCACATAGGAATACTCTATTCTAGAAAGGCCACTATCCTCAAACTTCTCATGGAGGGAGGCATTTTTAACTCTAAACCTTTGCCCACACCCTCCTACCCATCTGGAATGAACACCTGCCTTCTTTCCTCCTATCCAAACACTACATCCTTTAAGGTGAAGCCCAAGTTTCACCTCCACTACAAGACTTAAAATCCTTAAACTCTCCAGCCCAGAAGGTTATCACTCTTTTTCTGAACCATCAAGTCTCTACTGTCTGATCCCAAACCTTTTGGTATTTAACTGATTTCAAGAGTATCTGCCTTGCTTCCCCAATTAGACTGATGACTGCCACTACCCACATGTGGCTATTTAAATGTAAGCTAATTAAGATTAGCTGAACCATACCTCCACAGGAGGCTCAAACACAGGTCTGGCTCAGTCTCTGTGGGGTCTCTGGGTCCTGGTGTGCACAAGGTTTTGTCTGAGCCCTCCAAGCATCTCTGGCGGGTATGGAGTTTGATTCTAAATGCAATTTCACTCCTCCTACCATCTTGCTGGGGCTTCTCCTTTGCCCTTGGACATGGGGTATCTTTTTTTGGTGGGAGTCAACATTCTCCTGTCGATGGTTGTTCAGCAGCAAGTTGTATTTTGGAGTTCTTACAGAAGATGAATGTGTGTCCTTCTACTCTGCCATCTTTCCATACATCAAAACCATCCCCAGGAATAGGAAATGCAAAAAGGCAAAATGGTTATCTGAGGAGGCCTTACAAATAGCTGAGAATAGAAGAGAAGCTAAAAGCAAAGGAGAAAAGGAAAGATATACCCATTTGAATGCAGAGTTCCAAAGAATAGCAAGGAGAGACAAGAAAGTCTTTCTCACTGATCAATGCAAAGAAATAGGGGAAAATAATAGAATGGGAAAGACTAGAGATCTCTTCAAGAAAATTAGAGATACCAAGGGAACATTTCATGCAAAGATGGGCACAATAAAGGACAGAAATATTATGGACCTAACAGAAGCAGAAGATATTAAGAAGAGGAGGCAAGAATACACAGAAGAACTATACAAAAAAAGATCTTCATGACCCAGATAACCATGATGGTGTGATCACTCACCTAGAGTCAGAAATCTAGGAATATGAAGTCAAGTGGGCCTTAGGAAGTATCACTATGAACAAAGCTAGTGGAAGTGATGGAATTCCAGTTGGGCTATTTCAAATCCTAAAAGATGATGCTGTTAAAGCATTGCACTCAATGTGCCAGCAAATTTGGAAAACTCCACAGTGGCCACAGGACTGGAAAAAGTCAGTTTTCATTCCAATCCCAAAGAAAGGCAATGCCAAAGAATACTCAAACCACCACACAACTGCCCTCATCTCACACGCTAGTAAAGTAATGCTCAAAATTCTCCAAGCCAGGCTTCAATAGTACATGAACCAAGAACTTCCAGATGTTCAAGCTGGATTTAAAAAAGGCAGAGGAACCACAGATCAAATTGCCAACATCCACTGGATCATTGAAAAAGCAAGAGAATTCCAGAAAAACATCTACTGCTTTATTGATTACACCAAAGCCTTTGACTGTGTAGATTGCCACAAACTGTGGAAAATTCTGAAAGAGATGGGAATACCAGAGCACCTTACCTGCCTGCTGAGAAATCTGTATGCAGGTCAAGAAGCAACAGTTAGAACAGGACATAGAACAACAGACTGGTTCCAAATTGGGAAAGGAATATGTCAAGGCTGTATATTGTCACCCTGGTTATTTAACTTCTATGCAGAGTACATCATGCAATTGAAGTGCAAGCTGGAATCAAGATTGCCAGAAGAAATATCAATAACCTCAGATATGCAGATAACACCACTCTTATTGCAGACAGTGAAGAGGAACTAAAGAGCCTTTTGATGAAACTGAAAGAGGAGATTGAAAATGCTGGCTTAAAACTCAACATTCAAAAAACTAAGATCATGGCATCCGGTCTCATCATTTCATGGCAAATAGATGGGGAAAGAATGGGAACAGTGACAGACTTTATTTTCTTGGGCTCCAAAATCACTGCAGATGGTGACAGCAGCCATGAAATTAAAAGACGCTTACTCTTTGGAAGAAAAGCTATGATCAAACTAGATAGCATATTAAAAAGCAGAGACATTACCTTGCCAACAAAGGTTCATCTAGTCAAAGCTATGGTTTTTCCAGTAGTCATGTATGGATTATGAGACTTGGACCCTAAAGAAAGCTGAACTCTGAAGAATTGATGCATTTGAACTGTGGTGTTGGAGAAGACTCCTGAGAGTCTCTTGGACTGCAAGGAGATTGATCCAGTCAATCCTATAGGAAATCAGTCCTGAATATTCATTGGAAGGACTGATGCTAAAGCTGAAACTCTAATACTTTGGCCACCTGATGTGAAGAACTGACTCATTTGAAAAGATCCTGATGCTGGGAAAGATTGAAGGCAGGAGGAAAAGGGGACAACAGAGGATGAGACAGTTGGAAGGCATCACCAACTCAATGGACATCAGTTTGAGCAAGCTCTGGGAGTTGATGATGGACAGGGAAGCCTGGCACGCTGCATTCCATGGGGTTGCAAAGAGTTGGACACGACTGAGTGACTGAACTGAACTAAGATGAAATAAAATTACAAATTCTGTTTCTCAGTCACACTGGTCATATTTCAAGTGCTCAACAGCCGCAAGTCTCGGTCAGCACAGACGGTGAACACTTCCACATCACAGAAAGTTCTAATGGACAGCATGGCAGGAGGCTGCTATGATTGTCACAGTCACAGCTACCATCTTACATACATTCCCTATAAACACTGCTTGCTCTGAAGCTAAAGTAAATATGTATCCAGACCACAAGAAATGGGTTTTCTTTTTAAACTCTGATTCCCATTTCCAGTAAAAATAAGGAGCTCAGAAGATAAGTCTCAAATGTAAATATCACTCAGCATTTCTAATCAAGTCTCAAAACCCTTGCCTTTTCTCAATTCTCATCCTCCTTGAACTCTTGGCTGTACTTGGCATTATGTAGAACAGATTTCCCTTTTCTACTCAAAATGCTCTCTTCCTTTGCTTCCAATGATGCTGTAACAAGAATGATCATCATTAATATACTGAGCTCTTACCAGTGTCTAGCACTGTGTTAAGCGTTTTATAGACTCACCAACCACATAAAGTAAATGCTATTATTATCACCATTTTATGGATGAGGCATCTAAAGTTCAAAGAAGTTAATTGATTTGCTTAAGGTCACAGAGCTAGTAAGTGCTGGTGCAGGGACTAGAACCCTAAACCTCTCTTAAGTTCATTGCTAGATCAAATGCCTAGATCAAATAAGCATCAATTAGGCATCAAATAGGCATCAATTCCAAAATCAAAGAAAGGAAACAACCTATTGAAGGGAATCTCTTCTTTTCTTTTCTCCCTGCTTTTCTACAACTCTCTTCCATTCTATCTCACATACCGCTCTGATAGATTTTCAAGGTCTTGGCAGCCTGGGGAATTTAAACCCCATTACTAAGTAATTGAGAAAAAGTAAACCATAGTAGGTCAGGGAGAAGAGAGACCATGTACTGCCATTCATTTACAGGAATTCTGTCTCTTCCTAAATACCCTGTAGGCCCTTAACATTAAAATTTATATTATTTAGGGCTTAGAATTTCTATTCCATTTTATTTTTTTTTATTTTATATTTCTATTCCATTTTAATTACACTGGAGACCTCTTATAGTTTTCCTGTTCTCTGCCCTAAGCTTTATGTCCAGCAGCTAGTGCCAGAGTTAGTCAAACATGACAGAGAAATGCTGGAGGAGTTCGGCTTTAGGTTGAAACAGTCACCTGCTTGCTAGTGTTTCATGTTACCCTGTTTACTGATACCCTTAAGCAGGTCAAACTCAGCATTCATGGCCAGTACACAAAGGATGAGGATACAGGAAAAAACAGTTTATAGCAACCTTGATTTCTGACTTCATGTAAAACAGACAATTAACCTGTTGATCTCCCAAACTCACCAGACTCCCATAATGTGTTCTGAGCTACACAAGATATAGTTACTTGAGACAGGGAGCTACATTAATGACTGTACAGACCCTTCAGGGTTTGAAGACTCCATTACTTAGGTCAGAAAAGAATAAGGAGTATGGAAAAATCTCTGTATCTTCCTCTCAGTTTTGCTATGAACATTAAAATACTCTAAAAAATAAAATCCTTGTGGTGGCCAAGGTTGGGGGTGTTGGGGAGGGATGAATTGGGAGTTTGGGATTAGTAGATGCAAACTAGAGGGTGGATAAAGAACAAAGTTCTACTGTATAGCACAGAGAACTATATTCACTATCCTGTGATAAATCAGAATGGAAAAGAATACAAAAAAGAATGTTTATATATATAACTGAGTCACCTTGCTATATAGCAGAAATTAACACAACATTGTAAATCAACTATACTTCAATAAAACTAAGTAGAAAATAAAGTCTTAATAAAAAAAAGAAAAATAAGAAATACCAGTTTCTCTTCCTAGCTCTGCCACTAACTGGCTCTGTGTGTATGTGTATAAATATTTATTGAGGATTTTTCTTCCTTTTACTATCCATTCACGTACCTTAAACGTTATAGGATATTGTTTTGTGTCCATATATTTTACATAAATGTAATTATACAGAATTTTATGCAAGTTTTTTTCTCAATAGTATGGTTTTGATACATTTTACTCAGTTCTATGTTGCTATATGTAGTTATAATTCATTTCAACTGCTTTATGGAATTTCATCAGATGAATACACCATACTATAATTTATGTATTCATTCTGTTCATAGTCATTTAGGTTGTTTTTAATTTTTTGTTATCACAAGCCAAAACCTTCAGTGGACATCTTTACATGCATGTTTCCTTGTTCCCACATGGAAGAGTTTCTCTTGATTAAAACTCCATAAGTATGTCATGTGGCAACCTAGATGGGAGGGGAGTTTGGGGGAGAATGGATACATGTATATGGGTGGCTAAGTACCTTTGCTGTCCACCTGAAACTAGCACAACATTGTTAATTGGCTATACTCCAATATAAAATAAAAGTTTAAAAAAATTAAAAATAAAAATCCATGAGTGGTATACACCTGAAACTAACACAACATTGTAAATAAACTATACTTCAATCAAGTAAGCAAGCAATAAATTAATAATAAAATGTATGATTAAAGAAATCCATGAGTGGAATTCCTTGGTCATAGGGTAGGCATAAGTTCAGCTTTAGTAGACAGTGGCAAATACTCTTCCAAAGTAGTTATACCAATTTACACTACCACCAATGGTGGAAGAAAGTTCCAACTGATCCACGTTTTTATCAGTGCATGGTACTGTAGATCATTTTTCATTTCAACCTCTCTGGTGGATGTGTGGTGGGAATGCATTGTGGTTTTAAGTTTTAATTCCCATGACAACTACTGAGATCAAGCACATTCCATAGGTCTATCATCTGATATGCTTTCCTAAAGCAGATATGGACAAGAACAAGGAAGAGGTGAGAAAAAGGGTGTACGGGGGTAGACTAAGGGATGTGGGTGAGATAAGAACACTGTAGAAAGGAGAGTCTAAGAGCAGTAAATTACACTTTCTGAGCAGACCAGTTTTTTTCAAAGGGCTAGGCAAGTGTACATAGATTAAGGAGTCTCTTAAGTTCTGCAGCTAAAGGTGTTATAAAGGTGCATGTGAACGGGTATGTTAAACATGTTTGAAGTAAATCATAAAAATCTGGCAAGGGTCAAAAGTTAAGTTCTCTTTTCTACAACAGCAGCAGCTCTGGATACTTCCTGGCACATTTCACCAAGTCAAGCTCCCAATGTGTTCTCAAGGTACTCATCTCAAAAAATGACAGATCTGGCCTTGTGGATTCCATTTACAAGACCACATGATGCCAATGTTAAAGAGTAAAGAATGGTAAATATTCTTCACTTCCTGCTTTATTGAAGTATGATTGACAAAATAAAATTGTAAAGATTTAAGGTGTACAACATGATGTTTTGATATATGTATACATTTGATACATGTATATATTCATCTAACGCAATGAACCTATGAGCCATGCCATGTAGGGCCACCCAAGATGGATGGGTCATGGTGAGGAGTTCTGACAAAATGTGGTCCATTGGAGAAGGGAATGGCAAACCACTTCAGTATTCTTGCCTTGAAAACCCCATGAACAGTATGAAAAGGCAAAAAGATAGGACAGGAAAGATGAACTCCCCATGTCGATAGGTGCCCACTGGAGATCAGTGGAGAAATAACTCCAGAAAGAATGAAGAAATGGAGCCAAAGCAAAAATAACACCCACTTGTGGATGTGACTTGTGATGGAAGCAAGGTCCGATGCTGTAAAGAGCAATATTGCATAGGAACCTGGAATGTTAGGTCCAAGAATCAAGGCAAATTGGAAGTGGTCAAACAGGAGATGGCAAGAGTGAACATCAACATTTTAGGAATCAGCAAACTAAAATGGACTGGAATGGGTGAATTTAACTCAGATGACCATTATATCTACTACTGTGGAGAGCCATCACAGTCAATGGATGGAGTAGCCATCATAGTCAACAAAAGAGTCCAAAATGCAGTACTTGCATGCAATCTCAAAAATAACAGAATGATCTCTGTTGTTCGTTTGATCTCGCATGTTCATTTCCAAAGCAAACCGTTCAATACCACAGTAATCCAAGTCTATGCCCCAACCAGTAATGCTGAAGAAGCTGAGGTTGAATGGTTCTATGAAGACCTACAAGACTGTCTAGAACTAACACCCAAAAAAGCTGTCCTTTTCATTATAGGGGACTGGAATGCAAAAGTAGGAAGTCAAGAAACACCTGGAGTAACAGGAAGATTTGGCCTTGGAGTACAGAATGAAGCAGGACAAAGGCTAATAGAGTATTGCCAAGAGAACGCACTTGTCATAGCAAACACCCTCTTCCAATGACACAAGAGAAGACTACACATGGACATCACCAGATGGTCAACACCTAAATCAGACTGATTATATTCTTTGCAGCCAAAGATGGAGAAGCTCTATACAGTCAGGAAAAAAAAAAAAAAGATCAGGAGCTGATTGTGGCTCAGATCAAGAACTCCTTATTGCCAAATTCAGACTTAAATTGAAGAAAGTAGGGAAAACAACTAGACCATTCAGGTATGACCTAAATCAAATCCCTTATGATTATACAGTGGAAGTGAGAAATAGATTCAAGGGATTAGCTCTAACAGACAGAATGCCTGAAGAACTATGGACGGAGTTTGTGACATTGTACATGAGACAGGGATCAAGACCATCCCCAAGAAAAAGAAATGCAAAAAAGCAAAATGGCTGTCTGAGGAGGCCTTACAAATAGCTGTGAAAAAAAGAGAAGCTAAAAGCAAAGGAAAAAAGGGAAGATATAACCATTTGAATGCAGAGTTCCAAAGAATAGCAGGGAGAGATAAGAAAGCCTTCTTCAGCGATCAGTGCAGAGAAATAGAGGAAAACAACAGAATGGGAAAGACTAGAGATCTCTTCAAGAAAATTAGAGACACCAAGGGAACATTTCATGCAAAGATGGGCACAATAAAGGACAGAAATATCATGGACCTAACAGAAGCAGAAGATACTGAGAAGAAGTGGCAAGAATACACAGAGGAACTATACAAAAAAGATCTTCATGACCCAGATGATCACAAAGGTGTGGTCACTCACCTGGAGCTAGACATCCAGGAATATGAAGTCAAGTGGGCTTTAGGAAGCATCACTATGAATAAAGCTAGTGGAGGTGATGGAATTCCAGTTGAGCTATTTCAAATCCTAAAAGATGATGCTGTGAAAGTGCTGCATTCAATAGACCAGCAAATTTGGAAAACGCAGCAGTGGCCACAGGACTGGAAAAGTCAGTTTTCATTTCAATCCCAAAGAAAGGCAATGCCAAAGAATGTTCAAACTACTGCACAATTGCCCTCATCTCACACACTAGTAAAGTAATGCTCAAAATTCTCCAAGCCAGGCTTCAGCAATACATGACCTGTGAAATTCCAGATGTTTTAGAAAAGGCAGAGGAACCAGAGATCAAATTGCCAACATCCGTTGGATCATCAAAGAAGCAAGAGAGTTCCAGAAAAACATGTATTTCTGCTTTATCAACTATGCCAAAGCCTTTGACTGTGTGGATCACAATAAACCGTGGAAAATTCTGAAAGAGATAGGAATACCAGACCACCTGATCTGCCTCCTGAGAAATCTGTATTCAGGCCAGGAAGCAACAGTTAGAACTGGTCATGGAACAACAGGCTAGTTCCAAATAGGAAAAGGAGTACATCAAGGCTGTATATTGTCACCCTGCTTATTTAACTTATATGCACAGTACATCATGAGAAAGGCTGGGCTGGATGAAGCATAAGCTAGAATCAAGATTGCCAGGAGAAATATCAATAACCTCAGATATGTAGATGACACCACCCTTATGGCAGAAAGTGAAGAAGAACTAAAGAGCCTCTTGATGAAAGTGAAAGAGGAGAGGGGAAAAGTTGGCTTAAAGGTCAACATTCAGAAAACTAAGATCATGGCATCTGGTCCCATCACTTCATGGCAAATAGATGGGGAAACAGTGGAAACAGTGACAGACTTTATTTTGGGGGGCTCCAAAATCACTGCAGATGGTGACTGCAGCCATGAAATTAAAAGATGCTTGCTCCTTGGAAGAAAAGTTATGAGCAACCTAGATAGCATATTAAAAAGCAGAGACATTACTTTGCCAGCAAATGTCCGTCTAGTCAAGGCTATAGTTTTTCCAGTAGTTATGTATGGATGTGAGAGTTGGACTATAAAGAAAGCTGAGTGCTGAAGAATTGATGCTTTTGAACTGTGGTGTTGGAGAAGATTCTTGAGAGTCCCTTGGACTGCAAGGAGATCCAACCAGTCCATCCTAAAGGAAATCAATCGTGAATATTCATTGGAAGGACTGATGCTAAAAATGAAACTCCAATACTGTGGCCACCTGATGTGAAGAACCGACTCATTTGAAAAGACCCTGATGCTTGGAAAGATTGAAGGCGGGAGAAGGGGATGACAGAGGATGAGATGGTTGGATGGCATCACTGACTCAATGGACATGAGTTTTTGTACACTCCAGGAGTTGGTGATGGACAGGGAGGCCTGCAGTGCTGCAGTCCATGGGGTCACAAAGAGCAGGACATGACTGAGCAACTGAACTGAACTGATACATTGTGAAATGATTACTACAATCAAGCTAATTAACATATCTATCACCTCAAAGTACTTTTTAAAAAAAATATTCTTTTTACTGAGCACCAATCAAACAGAATTTTCTACAGTATTCAATAATAGATTGTAAAGTAACATGGTTTAGAGTACAGTATTCAAACCTTCATATGCATGTGAATCCCTTGAATATCTGTTACAATATAAATTCTAACTCTGGAAGTATGAGGTGATACCTGAGATTCTGCATTTCTAACAAGCTCCTGCATGCTGCGGATCTAGGACCACTCTTTGTGTTTAGAACATGAGCTATGAATCAGACAGACCTGCGTTTAAATCCCAGCTCTGCTTTCTTGGCTGTGAAATCTCTGGTAAGCTATTTATTCTCTCTGAGCCTTACGTTTCCTCACCTATAAAAAGATGAAAACAATTACTGACTTCATAGGGTTTTTGTGAAGTTTAAGTAAAATAATGCATATAAAACATGTATTGTGCTGTGTATGGAGAGAGTAATTGATAAATGCCAGCTATTGCTAATATTCTATGAACTGGCACACCTACACATTATGATACTCTGAAGACTGTGCTTCAGAATGATTATGTGGAAGCACTGCAAGAGCCTAGATTAATCAGAGAGAGACAGATTGAATCATATTTAGTCATACTTTATGTTAGGCTTACTTTATTATATTCTAAGTCTTTGAAAATTGAGACTTCATCTGTTTCAGTCAGGGTCCCAGCAGGAGACAGATGGTATACTCAAATTAGCATAATTAGTGGAAAGTTTAACAAAAGTACTATCCACAAAAGTGTGAGCAGAGTATAGGAAAACAAAGAAGGATATATGATAGTGCAGTAACCTGGGGCTGTTACCATTCCTACACCCAAAAGGATGATGGGAGGAGGCACATACCAGAAAAAAGAGAATGTGGTGTATAGAGGGTCCCCTTGAAAGGCACTATGACCTTTATTTTTAGTAAAGGAATAATAGCAGCCAGCCAGAGGCAATCCTATTGGAAGAAGCCAGGAACACTCTGACCTTAGTTTCTTTTCTCCCTTTCCAGTCCCACCAGGGATCTCCACTGCCCAAACCCTACCAGAGGCCAAGAAAGAAAGGGAACACACTGATGTAATCCATATAGATTAGCTTCCTGGGGCACAGAGAAGGGTATAAGAGGGAAGAGGGTGGACCAGGAGGGATAGGCAAAAATATCTGGTGCACCATTCATGACACGTGTACTCAACCAAACTACTATCCAGAACAGAATTCTATTCTTCTGACCAAGCCAAAAAAGAACAGACTACTGTTTTAGTGTTAGTCACTCAGCCATGTCTGACTCTGTGACCCCATGGACTGTAGCCCACCAAGTTCCTCTGTCCGTGGAATTCTCCAGGCAAGAATCTTGGAGTGGGTTGCCTGTTTTAGACAAAGCTAAACTCAACTAGTTTATCACCAACTAATTCCAGGTGGCACTGGCAGTAAAGAATCCGCCTGCCAAGGAAGCTATGGTACATATACACAATGGAATATTACTCAGCCATTAAAAAGAATTCATTTGAATCAGCTCTAATGAGATGGATGAAACTGGAGCCCATTATACAGAGTGAAGTAAGCCAGAAAGATAAAGACCAATACAGTATACTAACGCATATATATGGAATTTAAAAAGATGGTAACGATAACCCGATATGCAAAACAGAAAAAGAGACACAGATGTACAGAACAGACTTTGGGACTCTGTGGGAGAAGGCGAGGGTGGGATGTTCTGAGAGAATAGCATTGAAACAACTATACTATCAAGGGTGAAACAGACCACCAGCCCAGGTTGGATGCATGAGACAAGTGCTCAGGGCTGGTGCACTGGGAAGACCCAGAGAGATGGGATGGGGAGGGAGGTGGGAGTGGGGATCGGGATGGGGAACACATGTAAATCCATGTAAATGACATGCTGATTCATGTCAATGTATGGCAAAAACCACTACAATATTGTAAAGTAATTAACTTCCAACTAATAAAAATAAATGAAAAAAAAAAAAAAAAAGAATCCGCCTGCCAATGCAGGAGATGTAAGAGACACAAGTTTGATCCCTGGGTCAGGAAAATCCTCTGGAGGAGGGAATGGCAACCCACTCCAGAATCCCATGAACAGAGGAGCCTGGTGGGCTACCGCTCATAGAGCTGCAAAGAGTTGGACACCACTGAAGCAACTGAGCATGCACACATGCAAAGATCAATAACTTCCACGGTATTTCTCCATCAGATGTTCTACAATCACCCAAAACTCAACACAGCTAAAACTGAAATCATCTTCCTCTACCACCATAACCAACTTCCCCATTTCCATCAAAGGTGGTCTTTGATATGTCAATTTCTCAGCTCTAAAACATTCTTCCCTTTCCTTCTTGTATATTTAAATCTTACCTACTTACCTTTAAGTTGTAACTCAAACACTTCTCCCTCCTCCAAAAGGTCTTCCCCCAGCTACTTTAGCATACAGTGATTTCCCTTTTCTTGGACCCTCATTGCCAGTTATTTAGTCCCTAATGTCAGATATTGCTATTTAACTAGCTTGGGGTATGCATACCATTGCCCCAACTAGATAGTACACTTCTTGAAGGCAAGAACTATGTCTTAACTTTATTTTTTTCTCCTTGTCAAGACCAAGCATCTTGAGACTTGATGAATGTAAGTCCATGACAAACACCTAAAGAATGAAGAATAGGAAAAGAATAGCTGAGTTCAAATTTTTAATTTCATTTTTCTATTAGAGCATCTCAGAAAAAGGCTCTCTGAGGAACTGATGACCTTATGTAGAAATATGCAAGCACAAAGGACAGCTTTGCTCTCATCTATCCACTTGACATTTTAAAAACACTCCTCAAATAACCCTTGGGTTAAACAGAGAATCAAAACAGAAATTAAAGACTGTTTAGAAATGATGAACAAGAAAATCAACATGCACCAAAACCCATATAAGCAGCTAAAGTGGTATGCATAAGAAAGCTGTAACATTAAATTCATTTATTTGTTGTATATTCAAATATATTTCAAATGATAATATATGAATTATCCTGACTGACAAAAATGAATTAAACTCAAGAATACAAATAAATAAAAGAAGGAAAGAATTAAATATTTTTTCAAAATTAATGGCCCATTTTTCACTAGTCTTCCTTCTTACAACAAAAACAAACCCTGGACAAAAATAACAATTAAGCATAAGAAGACTCTGAAAAGGGGAAAGAAGAAAGTAGACTGCCTGGAGACTTTAGGATGTGAGGAACACTACAGTCCTAAGTTGCCTGGGATTTCTTTTTGCTTCTCATATATTACAGATAGGGCACTAGAGAAGCCTACAACCAGAAATTATCAAAAGGCCCAGACCAAGAAAAGTTCCAAGAAAATATTGTTCCCTTTAGTTAAATAATCAAGGGAATGGTGGCCTAGTAGAACAGAAAATCTTTTTGATAATACCCAACCTACTCTAACCAAATATGAAAGGAAAAAATGTCCCTTCCCTGTGGTGTGAGCAGTACCAAATAGAGCCACCCATGTCTGGACCCACATGGCAGCAATTAGACAGGGAGAGTTGGCCCTCTGTCTCCCCCACAGGGGTAATATCAGTGGGATCAAACAGAGGGCAGAACTTCCACCCCACCTTCCTGGTAACAAAGAAGTGGAACAAGGCAATGCAGGATAGTGATAGCTGGCACTCCATTTCCCCACTGGAATAATGTTAGTGGAACCATCCCCACCTGGCAGCAGTGAGGTAGTGAGAGTCAACATCCCCATTCCCCATTCTTCCCCCTGGCAGTGGGGAGGGTCCAGCAGGGAGCTAAACTTCCACTCCCTCCCAGCAATAACTGGAAAGAAATTAACGGAGCCCCAGGGGGACTGTGGGTAAATGAAAAAAGGACAGAATTTATAACAATGAAGTCTAAGAAAATAAGGAAAAAAGACTATGGGACCGAGAAAGTATTCAATATTTGAAGAAATGATGGCTGAAAACTTCCCAAAGGATAAAATGTGGATATTAGTAGACTGTGATAAGTTACTCACATATAAATGTAATAATGAGAACAACTACTAAAAAATATATTAAAAATACTCAAAACCTATATAGACAAATCAAAATGAAATTCTTTAAAAATGTTCAAGTAACACACAGCAAGGCAGAAAAAATTGAGAAGAACAAAAGGCAAAGGGAACAAACAAACAAAAATTAAACAGCAACAAATATAAGCCTTAACATAGCAACAATTACACTGAATGTAAATGACCTAAGTAAACCCACTAAAAAATGAGTTCGGCAAAGTGGTTTAAAAAAAAGATACATGACTCAACTATGTTGTCTACAAGAAATCCACTGCAAACATAATGGCATAGCTAAGCTGAAAAGAAAAGGATGTAAAAACATATACCATGCAAATAGTGTGAAAAGATAAAATAGACTCTGGAGCAAAGAAAATTATCAGAGACAGAGAAGGACATTACATAATGATAAAAAGTTTAATTCTGCAAGAAGACATAGCAAATCTAAGTGTGTATATACCAAACAATGGAGATGCAAAGTATTTTATAGAGCAAAAAGAAATTGAAATGAAAAGACAAATAAATACACAATCCACTTAGAAAGTTCAATATCCTTCTCTCAACAACTGACAGAACTATTAGAAGATCAGCAAGGATACAGAAGAATTGAACAACAATATCAACCAACATTTGTAAAACATTTAACCCAATAGCAGAACAGATAGTCTTCTCAAAAACCCATGGAATACTGACCAAGATAGACCATTTCTTAGACCATAAAATAAATCTGAACAAATTTAAAAGAACCAAAAATAGAAAAGTATGTTCTCTGACCACTGTGAAAGCACACTAGAAATCAGTAACAGAAAAACAACAGGAAAATCTCCAAACATTTGGAACTTAAGCAACTCACATATAAACATATAAACATATCATGAATCAAAAAAATCCCAAGGGAAACTTTAAAAATACATCGAACTGAATAAAAATGAAAATACAGTATAATTTGCAGGATGCAGGCAAAAGCAGTGCCAAGAGAGAAATTTATAGCACTAAATCCTTACATTAGAAAACAGGAAAACTCTCAAAAAATAATCTAAGTTCCTATCCTACTTTAAGAAATTATTAAAAAAACAGCAGTAAAATAAACTCAAAGCAAAGAAGGAAGGACATCATAATGATAAGAAGAGAAATCAATAAAGTTGAAAACAGAAAAACTACAGAAAATCAATGGGAAAAAAGCTGGTTCTTTGGGGGGAAAAAATCAACAAATTTGATAAACCTTTAGAAAGACTAGCCAGGAAAATAAGATGTAATTTATCAACATCAGGAATAAAAGAGGAAATACTGCCACAGAACTTGTATATATCAACAGCATAAGGGAATACCATGAACAACTTTACACAGATAGATCTGACAACTTACATGAAATGAACCAATTCCTTGAAAAGCACAAATTATCACAACTCATTCAATATGAAATAATTTCATTAGTTCTATAACTATTAAGAAAATTAAACTCATAGTTTAAAAACTGCTGAAAGCGAGATCTCCAAGCCCAAATGGTTTTATTAGAGAACTCTATCAAACCACTTAAAGAAATAACATTAATAATATACAATCCCTTTCAGAAAAGAGGAAGAAATTCCAAATCACATAATGAGGGCAATATTATCTTGAGATAAAAATCAGATAAATCCAGCAGAAAAAGAAGAAAACTGCAGTGCATTATCACTGATGAGCAGACTCAAAGATCCTCAACAAAATATGAACAACTAGAATTCAGCAACATATGAAAAAAATTATGCATCATGATTAGTCACTCAGTCATGTCTGACTGTCTGCGACCCCATGGACTATACCCTTCCAGGTTCCTCTGTCCATGGAATTTCCCAGGCAAGAATACTGGAGTGGGTTGCCATTTCCTCCTCCAGTGGATCTTCCCAACCCAGGTATCAAACCCAGGTCTCTTGCATTGCAGATGGATTCTTTACCATCTGAGCCACCAGGGAAGCCCCAATATATAAAAATAATTATGCCCACAACTAAGTGAGGTGTATTCCCCAGATACAAGGCTGGCTCAATATTTGAAAATAAATGTAATCCAACCATCAACAGACTTTAAAACAAAAAACATATTGTCATTTCAAATGATGTATAAAATGTGTTTGACTAAATTAAACATCTGTTCATGATAAAAGCTTTCAGCAAATAAGGAATACAAGATAACTTCATTAACCTAGTGAAGAACATCCATGAAAAATCAGAGCTAACATCTTCCTTAAGACTGAAAGACTGCAGAAGATGAAGCCGGCCGTGGACGAGATGTTTCCCGAGGGCGCCGGGCCGTATGTGGACCTGGACGAGGTGAGGCGGGCCGCGCCGGGCCAGGCGGGAGCGGCTCCACGGCCGGCTCTCGGGCGCGCTTCGGAGCAGGGCCGAGAGAAGGCAGCGGCCTGCAGGGCCCAGTGCTCGCCCTCCCCGCAGTGCCTGCCTTAGCGCTGGGCCCCTGGGAAGCCTATGGGCGGCGGCCGGGGCTGAGGCAGGAGGCAGCACTGGGCTCCTGATAGACTTGGCAGCCAATGAAAAGGCAGTTCACGCAGACTTTTTCAATGATTTTGAAGATCTCTTTGACAATGATGATATCCAGTGAGGTGTGTCCAGCGGTGCATTTGGTCAAGCTTCGCCACGTGGTGGTGTGGTGGGTCTCCTTAAAGGACAGTTTCAGGTGGTTCCAGAGAACTTGTGGGAATTGCTAGAATTTAGGAGATGATTAGCCAAGAAAGAGAAGGTTTTAACCATCTGGAGGAGGCCTGTTAAACTCTGAATGTGGCCAGCTTTTGTCCTTAATTTCAGTTAAAATAAAGTGATGTTATTACTTGCAAAAAAAAAAAAAAAAAGACTGAAAGACTGAATGCTTTCAGAAACAAGGTAAAAATGTCTTCCTCTAACCACTGCTATTCAACACAGTACTAGACATTCTAATCACACAATAAAGCAAGAAAAATGAAATTAATGGAAAAAAGATTGGAAAGGAAGAAATACAATGACCTATTTATAGATGACATGATTGTCTGTGTAGAAATTCTGAAGGAAGACATGCACATATGCACACACACACAAACAAACTACTGATATTACACACAATAAGTTGGATGGCTCTAAAAGGAATTATGTTGAGTGAAAAATCGAATCTCAAAAGATTATGTAGTGTATGATTCCATTTGTATAACATTCTCAGTGATAAAATTATAGAGATGAAGAACAGATAAGTGGTTGCCAAGACTTAGAGAAAGAAAGATGACTGTGACTATAAAGGGGTACAACGATGAATCTATCTGGTTAAGAAACAGTTCTATATTTTTATTATGGTGGTGGTTATAAAAATCTATACATGTATTGCAAACATTATCCTCAATGGTGAAAAATTGCAAACATTTCCCCTAAAGTCAGGAACAAGACAAGGGTGCCCACTCTCACCACTACTATTCAACATAGTTTTGGAAGTTTTAGTCACAGCAATCAGAGGAGAAAAAGAAATAAAAGGAATCCAGAATAGAAAAGAAGAAGTTAAACTCTCACTGTTTGCAGATGACAAGATCCTCTACATAGAAAACCCTAAAGACTCCACCAGAAAATCACTAGAGCTAATCAATGAATATAGTAAAGTTGCAGGATATAAAATTAACACACAGAAATCCCCTGCATTCCTATACACTAACAATGAGAAAACAGAAAGAGAAATTAAGGAAACAATACCATTCACCATTGCAACGAAAAGAATAAAATACTTAGGAATAAATCTACCTAAAGAAACAAAAGACCTATATATAGAAAACTATAAAACACTGGTGAAAAAAAATCAAAGATGACACAAATAGATGGAGAAATATATCGTGTTCATGGATTGGAAGAATTAATATAGCAAAAATTAATATACTACCCAAAGCAATCTATAGATTCAATGCAATCCCTATCAAGCTACCATCAGTATTTTTCACAGAACTAGAACAAATCATTTCACAATTTGTATGGAAATACAAAAAAACCTTGAATAGCCAAAGCAATCTTGAGAAAGAAGAATGGAACTGGAGGACTCAACCGGCCTGACTTCAGACTATACTACAAAGATATAGTCATCAAGACAGTATGGTACTGACACAAAGACAGAAATATAGATCAATGGAACAAAATAGAAAGCCCAAAGATAAATCCACACACCTATGGACACCTTATCTTTGACAAAAGAGGCAAAAATAAACAATGGAGAAAAGACAATCGCTTTAACAAATGGTGCTGGGAAAACTGGTCAACCACTTGTAAAAGAATGACACTAGAACATTTTCTAACACCATACACAAAAACAAACTCGAAATGGATTAAAGATCTAAATGTAAGACCAGAAACTATAAAACTCCTAGAGGAAAACGTAGGCAAAACACTCTCTGACAGAAATCACAGACCCACCTCCCAGAGTAATGGAAATAAATGGAAATAAATGGAAATAAATGGAAATAAATGGAAATAAACAAATGGGACCTAATTAAACTTAAAAGCTTTTGCACAACAAAGGAAACTATAAGCAGGGTGAAAAGACAGACTTCAGAATGGGAGAAAATAATAGCAAATGAAGAAACAGACAAAGGATTAATCTCAAAAATATACAAGCAGCTCCTGCAGCTCAACTCCAGAAAAATAAATGACCCAAACAAAAAGTGGACCAAAGAACTAAACAGACATTTCTCCAAAGAAGACATACAGATGACTAACAAACCCATGAAAAGATACTCAATATCACTCGTTATCAGAGAAATGCAAATCAAAACCACAATGAGGAAAAATAAATAAAAAAAATAAAAAACCACAATGAGGTACCATCTCATACCAGTCAGAATGGTTGCTATCAAAAAGTCTGCAAACAATAAATGCTGGAGAGGGTTCAGAGAAAAGGGAACCCTCTTACACTGTTGGTGGGAATGCAAACTAGTACAGTCACTATGGAGAACAGTGTGGAGATTCCTTAAAAAACTAGAAATGAACTGCCCTATGATCCAGCAATCCCACCGCTGGTCATACACACCAAGGAAACCAGAATTGAAAGAGACATATGTACTCTAAAATTCATCGCAGCACAGTATACAATAGCTTGGACATGGAAGCAATCTAGATGCCCATCGGCAGCCAAATGGATAAGAAAGCTGTGGTACATATACACAATGGAATATTACTCAGCTCTTAAAAAGAATGCATTTGAATTAGTTCTAATGAGGTGGATGAAGTTCAGTTCAGTTCAGTCGCTCAGTCGTATCCGACTCTTTGTAACCACATGAACCACAGCACACCAGGCCTCCCTGTCCATCAACAACTCCTGGAGTCCACCCAAACCTGTGTCCATGGAGTCGGTGATGCCATCCAACCACCTCATCCTCTGTCGTCCCCTTCTCCTGCCCTCAATCTTTCCCAGCATCAGGGTCTTTTCCAATGAGTCAACTCTTCACATCAGGTTGCCAAAGTACTGGAGTTTCAGCTTCAACATCAGTCCTTCCAATGAACACCCAGGACTGATGTCCTTTAGGATGGACTGGTTGGATTTCCTTGCAGTCCAAGAGACTCTCAAGAGTCTTCTCCAACACCACAGTTCAAAAGCATCAATTCTTCGGTGCTCTGATTTCTTTATAGTCCAACTCTCATATCCATACATAACCACTGGAAAAACCATAGCCTTGACTAGACGGACTGGAGCCCATTATACAGAGTGAAGTAAGTCAGAAAGAAAAACACCAATACAGTACATTAATGCATATTTATGGAATTTAGAGAGATGGTAATGATAACCCTATATGCAAAACAGCAAAAGAGACACAAATGTAAAAATAGACTTTTGGATTCTGTGGGAGAAGGCAAGGGTGGGATGATTTGAGCAAATACCATTGAAACATGTATATTACCATATGTGAAACAGATTGCCAGTCCAGGTTCACTGCATGAGACAGGGTGCTCAGGGCTGCTGCACTGGGATGACCCTGAGGGATGGGATAGGGAGGGAGGTGGGAGGGAGGTTCAGGATGGGGAACACATGTACACCCATGGCTGATTCATGTCAATGTATGGCAATAACCACTACAATACTGTAAAGTAATTAACCTCCAATTAAAATTAATTAATTAATTTTAAAATATCTATACATGAAGACCCAGAGGAATCAGGTGGAGAGGGAGGTGGGAGGGGGGATCGGGATGGGGAACACATGTAAATCCATGGCTGATTCATGTCAATGTATGACAAAAACCACTACAATATTGTAAAGTAATTAGCCTCCAACTAATAAAAATAAATGAAAAAATAAAATAAAATATCTATACATGTGTTAAAATTGCCCTGAATTTCAGAGACAACTGGATTCCACCTGCAAAAGAATGAATTGGGCCACTTGCTCATACCATTCATGAAAATTAATTTTAAATGGTTGAACCTAAGTATAAGGGATAAAATTATACAACTCTTCTAAGAAAACAGGCATAAATCTTCATGAACTTGGATTGTACAGTGGTTTCTTAGATAAGATACCCAAAGCACAAATAAGAAAAGGAATAAGAGGTAAATGGACTTCATCTATTTTTTAAAATTTTGCTGGAAAGGACACCATTAAGCAAGTAAAAACACAACTCATATAATGGGAGAAAATTTTGCAAGCCACATACCTGATAAAGTTCTTGAATCAAAAATGTATAAATAATTCTTACCACTGAACAATAAAAAGACAAGCAAGCAAGCTTTTCAAATAGATGGAAGATTTGAATAGATACTTCTCCAAAGAAGATATACAAATGGCCTATAAGTACTTAAAAAGATGCCCAACATCATCAGACATCAGAGAAATGTAAACTAAAAAACTGGAAATAGAACTGCCATATGACCCAGCAATCCCACTTCTGGGCATACACACTGAGGAAACCAGATCTGAAAGAGACACGTGCACCCCAATGTTCATTGCAGCACTGTTTATAATAGCCAGGACATGGAAGCAACCTAGATGCCCATCAGCAGACGAATGGATAAGGAAGCTGTGGTACATATACACCATGGAATATTACTCAGCCATTAAAAAGAATTCATTTGAATCAGTTCTAATGAGATGGATGAAACTGGAGCCCATTATACAGAGTGAAGTACGCCAGAAAGATAAAGACCATTACAGTATACTAACACATATATATGGAATTTAGAAAGACGGTAATGATGACCCAATATGCAAAACAGAAAAAGAGACACAGATGTACAGAACAGACTTTTTGGACTCTGTGGGAGAAGGCGAGGGTGGGATGTTTCGAGAGATCAGCATCGAAACATGTATATTATCTAGGGTGAAACAGATCACCAGCCCAGGTGGGATGCATGAGACAAGTGCTCGGGCCTGGTGCACTGGGAAAACCCAGAAGGATCGGGTGGAGAGGGAGGTGGGAGGGGGTATCGGGATGGGGAATACATGTAAATCCATGGCTGATTCATGTCAATGTATGACAGGGGCCACTACAATATTGTGAAGTGATTGGCCTCCAACTAATGAAAATAAATGGCTAGTGAAGGCCTCTCTAATTTCCTAATGAGGTGACGTTTGGGCAGAGACAGTGATGTAAGGAACCATCTCCTCCAGAAATCTGGTTGAAGAGCACTGCAGGCAGAGAGAACAGCAGATAAATGGGCCCAGAAGTGGGAGTGTGTTTAGAATGTTTGTGAAACAGCAGGGAAGCCTACGTGGCTGAAACAGGATGAACGAGGTAGAAAGTGGTAGAAGATGAAGGTAGCGGGGAGCCAAATAAGTTAACAGAAGATGAAATAGCTACAATATTACAGTCAACACTTAAGGGACTGGAATATCTTCATTTTATGAGAAAAATACACCGAGATATCAAAGCCGGAAATATTTTGCTCAATACAGAAGGTCATGCAAAACTTGCAGATTTTGGGGTAGCAGGTCAACTTACAGATACCATGGCCAAGCGAAATACAGTGATAGGAACACCTTTTTGGATGGCTCCAGAAGTGATCCAGGAAATTGGATACAACTGTGTAGCAGACATCTGGTCATTGGGAATAACAGCCATAGAAATGGCTGAAGGAAAGCCTCCATATGCTGATATCCATCCAATGAGGGCCATCTTCATGATTCCTACCAACCCACCCCCCACATTCCGAAAGCCGGAACTGTGGTCAGATAGCTTCATGGATTTTGTGAAGCAGTGTCTGGTCAAGAGCCCTGAGCAGAGAGCCACAGCCACTCAACTCCTCCAGCACCCGTTTGTCAAGAGTGCCAAAGGAGTGTCCATACTGCGGGACTTGATCAATGAAGCCATGGATGTGAAGCTGAAACGCCAGGAAGCCCAGCAGCGGGAGGTGGACCAGGATGAGGATGAAAACTCGGAGGAGGATGAGCTAGATTCTGGCACGATGGTCCGAGCGGCAGGGGATGAGATGGGCACCGTCCGCGTAGCCAGCAGCATGAGTGACGGGGCCAATACGATGATCGAGCACGATGACACCTTGCCATCCCAGCTGGGCACCATGGTGATCAACACGGAGGACGAGGAGGAGGAAGGCACGATGAAAAGAAGGGATGAGACCATGCAGCCTGCCAGACCGTCGTTCCTTGAATACTTTGAACAAAAAGAAAAGGAAAATCAGATCAACAGCTTCGGCAAGAGTGTCCCTGGCCCACTGCAGAACTCTTCAGACTGGAAAGTTCCCCAGGATGGAGACTATGAATTCCTGAAGAGTTGGACGGTGGAAGACCTTCAGAAGAGGCTCCTGGCCCTGGACCCCATGATGGAGCAGGAGATTGAGGAGATCCGGCAGAAGTACCAGTCAAAGCGGCAGCCCATCCTGGACGCCATTGAGGCTAAGAAGCGGCGGCAGCAGAACTTCTGAGGGTGGCCCGGCCCCAGGCCGCCAGTGAGCTCCCGCTCGCCTCCCTCATCTCTCCAGAGCCCCCTCTGTGAACTCAGGAAGCAAGAAAGTGCGCCAGCGGCCAGGGCTGCGAAGCCAGTCGGCACACCGCCCCGCCGTGTGTATTTGAACTGGACAGGTATATATCATTTCCCAGGACTCATGTGGGCGCTTTGAACCTCAGACTTTCCCACCCCAGAACCAGAGACTCCTCGTCGAGTGAGCGCTGGGAAAGTGTCACGCGGTCTCTTTGTTTTTCTTCTCCCAGTAGCTTTCAGTGGTTCTTTCTGGAAGACTTTTTTTAAAAAATATATAAATATGCACATATATATATAAATTATAACTAGATTCCCCACGTGGTGTGGTGGCATCTCTGTACAGGTACAGTTTTAAAACAGTTGCCTCTTTTCTGTAAGATGACGGTACTGTGGAACATGAGGGCAGAGGACACTGGGAGGCTGCGGGGGGCCCTCCACCCCCTGGAGCCGGCCTCACCCTCTAGCTGGGCTGTGCTGACAGACGAGATCGGGCTCAGTTCCTTCGCCACGCTTTCAGCCTTACGCGGGCCACCCCTGGCTTCCAGAGCTATTGGTGGTGTCCTGGGAAAGACAATTTGCATTGGGTTTCTGAGTCCCAGGAGAAGCCTGGCGTCCTCCTTGCAAGCTTGGCCTTTGCAGTTTCAACACCCTTCATCCACCTCTGCTCTCCCAGCTGCCTAGAGTCACAGCACAGACACTGCCCAGTGCCTTAAGAGGAGACGTGATCCAAGCGAGGGCACAGGCCTACCCAGAACTCCCGGCAAAGTGGGGCTGCATTCAGTCCACGAAAGGGGAAAAGGCTTTCCAAGTTCTCGTCATTCACGTGAAGATGACACCCGTGGCATTTTGCTCCATGTTCCTTACAGACAGGGGAAGGGGCATTGCTTTTGTGACCCACATTCAAACATGTGACTGTTTCCTTTTTTCATTTTACTGCTTGGGGTCTGGAAAGGGTAAATGAATATCAGACTTAAGATTTGTCCTCCAGGAGACTCAACCCAGATGTGTAGGATGCCGAAGCTGGAAGGGACCATACAGACATCATCTGGGCTGATGGTGGCCCAGAGCAGGGAAGTGACATGGCCCAAATCACAAAGCAAATGAAAGGAAGTGCTGGGACTGGATGGTGGGGCCCCTCACTCCTGCTTCACTGGGCCAAGCAGCCCCTTCTCTGAAGGAAGGCGCTCGTGTGCATTTTGGTAAAGTTCCAGGGAACCCTGCTAATGGGAACTTGCCCGGCTTTTCTCTTCAGTAGGCAACTGGCTGTGAAGAGAGTCCCCTGGGGAGCCAAGATCATTCCATTTCAGCCATCCCACAAGCTCTGCGGCATCTGCTGGGTAGCACACGAGCATCACACAGGCAGACGCAGAGCCTAAAGCAGGTCAGAGGGTTTTGCAACAGACAGCATCGAGCCATCCCTCTGCGGCTTTGGCTCTAGGCCACGTGTCACTTAGTCACATGGCTGAGAGCAGACAGTTGGGAAAGGCAACTGCCTTTTTATTTTTTAGAATCTCTTCCCCTCAGATAGGGGAGCCGTGACTGGGTTGCACCTAAGGTTACTGTAATTTGACCCCATAATTGCTCTTGCTGCCCAAACCTGGGAATCAGTGGCAAGTCAGGGATGTTCCTTTTTGGCCAGATTCTGTTCTTTGCAATGACAGCAAGCTATTGAAAATGCAAGAGGCCATTGTTGGTCTGCAGGGCTTGGCCAGTTACATAGCTGCTTGGCAGATACAGAGAACAGAGGACAATTTGAGAATCCTGCTATAATAATAAAGGGCAGCTAGCAATCATGACCCCTTACTATATGCCAGGCACTGAGCTAGGTAGGTAGGCTCTCTCTGTCAGCTCCAGCCTCCCCAGTAACTCTGTGAATTAAGTATTTCATCTTCATTTCACAGCGGATGAAGCAAGTTCAGAGAGGAAAAAAGTTCTTTCCCTAGGTCATACAGCTAGTAAGTGGTAAAGTCAGGATTCACAGCACCACTATGTGGGACCAGTATTTACAGGGAAAAGGAAAGCCACAAGTCTTCTTTTTAAAACTTTATTTTATTCACATATAGTTGATTTACAGTGTTTTGTTAGCTTCTGCTGTATAGTAAAGTGACTCAGTTATACATCCTTTTTCGTATTCTTTCCTATTATATTTTGTCACAGGATATTGAATATAGTTCCCTGTGCTATACAGTGAGACCTTGTTGTTTATCCAACAAGCCTTCTTAAAAATGAAGTGACCACTTTTCTTGCACAGACTGAAAAATCCTAGCTGGCATTCTTAGGTTGGGAAACCACTGAATCAGTCAAGTCTGACAGTCAAGTGAGTTAAAAAAGTGTGAAACATGAATTTCCCTATCCCTATCTGCTGTGCTGATTAACCGTCCTGCCCCAGTTTCCCTCCCTCCCTCTCTTTTTTTTTTTTAAAAGGATTTTGCACTTGGCCAGACAGGAGGGGAATGCCCATTTTCTCCCTTCCTAAGCTAGATCCAAGTAAAAGAAGGTTCAGTTTTTCCCCATAAATATTCTTGGGTGATGAGTCTTGATCTGAAGTTTATTTTGTTTCAGCTCCTTGTGTGTATCCAACATGCTGGTCCAACAAAGTACATTGCTCTCCAGTTGAGCTAGACAAAGCCCTTTGGCCAGAAGTCAATTTATTTTGGATGAGATAGATTTTCTGACAAGGTGTGTTTGTTTTCTTATGCCAGGAAGGCAGAGAAGTCAATCCTAGTCATTTTTCTCCTTGGATACTAAATTCACGATAGGTCAGCTGGCTTCCTGTAGAGCCCTGAGCTTCAATCATTTGTGATTCCAGCTTCCATGGGACGCTGGGCCTCTCACTTGTTCTCCCCTAATAAACAATGACCCAGACCTAACTGTGTCTTTTAAAAATCTCAGATCCTCCAGGAATATCTTTATTGCTTCCTCATCAGTAATTTTGCAGCAAGTTTCTATTTTTTATTTTTCCTTGTCTCTTCTCCCAGCCACCAGCTGATTGATAGACAGATGGACCGGTGGATAAATGTTTAGTGTGATGGATAAATAGATAGATATAGACAGACAGAACCAGTACTCTGAAGCAACTTAAGAACTATGGCCTTGATTCCTTGAGGCTGTAGGTTCTGATCCAAGAAACATTTATTTAGCACCTACTGCCAGAAATTTATTATACCATTTCAAACTCAATAGCACTTACTGGTATCAGGAATGAGAGGTGACATCAGTATAGACCCTACAGATATTAAAAGGCTAATAACAACTTAAATAAAACAGACAAATTCCCTGAAAGATACAAAGTACCAAATCTCACTCACGAAGAAGGAGATAATCTGAACAGCCCAACATCTACTAAAACTTAATATCTCTGAGAGATACAGGTATCTTTGTCCTCATTTTACGGGAAAGGAAACTGAGGCTCTGAGAGGTAAAGTCTGTTGCTCAAAGTCAGGTAACTAGAATACAGCAGAGCCAGAGTTCATATCCAGGTCTTTTCTTCCAGTGCCCTTTCTAGCATACCATGTTGCCTCTAAAGACTGCAGCTCCTTTTTTTTTACCTGAAAATTGTTCCTGCCCAGTGCACATCCTATCACCCCATCCTTTCTTAAGCACTGTGTCTGTGTTTTCATCAGGATTTCATCAGGATTATAGTCGTTGTATTTGGAATTGATGTACTTTTTTTGTGTTTGGGAGGGGGGAGAAAATCTCTTCCACCAGCTTGCACTCGGACCAACTTGGGGAAAAAAAAAAAAGCTTAAATGCTGTTGCAGACGTACAACTTAAAAATGTGAAGTTTGTAGCTTTAACTTTTTGTAACAAAAACTAATAACACTGGCTTAAGTGCTGACTTGAAATGCTATTTTATAAAGTTTGGATGTAAATAATCAATTGAGGTCAGCAGTTTGTATATGTATGAGACATAGCTTCCTCCACTGCCCTTTTTTTAAAAAAAAAATTGAGATGCTTCCTATGTGCTTTTATGTTAGAATTGTTCTCCCTCCTTCCTCCACTTTGTCACCTTTGTTTTAAATAAACTGTTCTTTGGACCAGAAAAAAAAAAAAAAAAAAAGAAAATAAATGAAAAAAAAAAAAACACAATGAGATACCTCATTGCACACCGCAGGATGGCTATAATCAGAACGATAGATAATAAAAATACTATCAAAGAGTGGCAAAGCTGGAACCGTCATACACTGATGATGGAATTGTAAATGGTATAACTGCTTTGAAAAACAATCTGGCAGTTCCTTAACAATTTGTTTCCCATATGACTCAGCAATTCCATGCCTAGGTGTATGATCAAGAGAAATAAAAAGATAGGCCCGTACAAAATTTTGAACATGATGTCATCACAGCAATATTCCTAAGAGCCAAAAAAAATAAAAACAATCCAAAATCTGCATCAACTGATGAATGGATAAACAAAATGCTGCATATCCAATGCAATTGAATATTATTTAGCAATAAAAATAAATGAAATACTAATACATGCTACAACATGGATGAATCTTCCAAATATTATGCTAAGTGTAAGAAGCCTTTCATAAAAGACTATATATTGTATTATTCCATTTACATGAAATGTACAGAATAGGCAATCAATAGACAGAAAGTAAATTAGTGGTCACCTAAGACTAGGGGTGGGAAGGAAAGATGAGTGACTTCCAACAAAGAATACTCTACACAGCAAACTTTAGATTAGAATTGAAGGAGAGATTCAAAATTCTCTAGACAAGCAAAAGGTAAAGGAGTTCATCAGCACTAGATCAGCCTGATAAAAAATGTTTAAGAGACTTCTTTAAACCAAAACAAAAGGACACCAATTAGTAACAGGAAAACATATGAAAGAAAAATTTCATTGGTAAAGGTAAATATACAGTAAAATTCATAAAATCTAAAAAGGGGCTGGATTAATCACTTATAAAGCTAGTATGAAGGTTAAAAGACAAAAGTAGTAAAAAATAACTACAACCATTATAATTTGTCAATGGATACACAAGATAAAAAGATGGAAATTGTGACATCAAGAACATAAATCATGGGGAGGGAAGTAAAAATATAGAGTTCTGGAATACATTCATACTTAAGTTCTTATCACATTAAAATAGACACTTTGCTATAGGACTCAGGGAACTCAAACCAAGGCTCTGTAACAACCCAGAGGGATGGAATGGGGAGGGGGAGGGAGATTTAAGAGGAAGGGGACATATGTAGACCTAAAGCTGATTCATGTTGATGTTTGGAAGAAACAAACACAATACTGTAAAGCAATTATTCTTCAATTAAAAATAAATTTTAAAAAAATTTAAAAAAATAAAAAATTTTAAAAAATTAAAAAAATAAAAATAAATTAAAAAAACAGTTATAAGTTATTATATGTAAGCCTCATGGTAACCACAAAGCAGAAACTTATACACAAAACATACAGAGAAAGGGTGACAGAAAATCATCAAACCACAAAGGAAGAGAGCAAGAGAAGAGGAACTACAATCAGCCAAGGAAAACAATGAACAAACTTGCAATAAGTACACACCTATCAAAAATTACTTTAAATGTACATGCACTAAATTCTCCAGTCAAAAGACATAAAGTAGCTTGAATGTATATATACCAAAAAAAAGACCCATATATATGCTACATACGAAATACTGAAAATGAAAGATGGGGAAATATATTCCATGCAAATGAAAACCAAAAGAAAGCTAGAATAGCTATACTTATATCAGACAATATAGACTTTAAGACAAAGACTGTAAAAAGAGAAAAAGTCATTACATCATGATAAAAGGGTCAACACATGAAGGGGATATAACATTTGTAAATACTTATGCACCTAACATAAGAGCATCTAAATAAATAAAGCAAATATTAACAGACCTAAAGTGAGAAACAACAACAACACAAGAGAAGACTCTACAAATGGACATCACCAGATGGTCAACACCAAAATCAGACTGATTATATTCTTTGCAGTCAAAGATGGAGAAGCTCTATACAGTCAGCAGAAACAAGACCAGGAGCTGACTGTGCCTCAGATCATGAACTCCTTATTGCCAAATTCAGACTTAAATTGAAAAAAGTAGGGAAACCACCAGACCATTCAGGTATCACCTAAATCAAAACCCATATTATTATACAGTGGAAGTGAGAAATAGACTCAAGGGATTAGATCTGACAGACACAGCGCCTGAAGAACTATGGACAGAGGTTAATGACACTGTTCAGGAGACAGGGATCAGACCATCCTCAAGAAAAAGAAATGCAAAAAGGCAAAACGGTTGTCTGAGGAGCTGTGAAAAGAAGAGAAGCAAAAGGCAAAGGAGAAAAGGAAAGAAATACCAATTAGAATGCAGAGTCCCAAAGAATAGCAGGGAGAGATAAGAAAGCCTTCTTCAGTGATCAATGCAAAGAAATAGAGGAAACAATAGAATGGGAAAGACTAGAGATCTCTTCAAGAAAATTAGAGATACCAAGGTAACATTTCATGCAAAGATGGGCACAATAAAGGACAGAAATGGTATGGACCTAACAGAAGCAGAAGATATTAAGAAGAGGTGGCAAGAATACACAGAAGAACTGTACAAAAAAGATCTTCATGACCCAGATAATCATGATGGTGTGATCACTCACCTAGAGCCAGACATCCTGGAATGTGAAGTCAAGCGGGCCTTCATCACTACAAACAAAGCTAGTGGAGGTGATGGAATTCCAGTTGAGCTATTTCAAATCCTAAAAGATGATGCTGTGAAAGTGCTGCACTCAATAGACCAGCAAATTTGGAAAACGCAGCAGTGGCCACAGGACTGGAAAAGGTCAGTTTTCATTCCAATCCCAAAGAAAAGCAATGCCAAGAGTGCTCAAACTACTGCACAATTGCACTCATCTCACACGCTAGTAATGTAATGCTCAAAATTCTCCAAGCCAGGCTTCAACAATACGTGAACCATGAACTTCCAGATGTTCAAGCTGGATTTGGAAAAGGGAGAGGAACCAGAGATCAAATTGCCAACATCCGCTGGATCATTGAAAAAGCAAGAGAGTTCCAGAAAACATCTACTTCAGTTTTAATGACTATGCCAAAGACTTTGTGTGGATCACAATAAACTGTGGATAATTCTGAAAGAGATGGGAATACCAGAGCACCTTACCTGCCTCCTGAGAAATTTGTATGCAGGGCAGGAAGTAACAGTTAGAACTGAACATAGAACAACAGACTGGTTTCAATTAGGGAAAGGAGTATGTCAAGGCTGTATATTGTCAACCTGCTTATTTAACTTATATGCAGAGTACATCATGAGAAAGGCTGGGCTGGAGGAAGCACAAGCTGGAATCAAGATTGCCAGGAGAAATATCAATAATCTCAGATATGCAAATGACACCACCCTTATGCAGAATGTGAAGAACTAAAGAGCCTCTTGATGAAAGTGAAATAGGAGAGGGGAAAAGTTGGCTTAAAACTCAACACTCAGAAAACTAAGATCATGGCATCTGGTCCCATCACTTCATGGCAAATAGATGGGGAAACAGTGGAAACAGTGACAGACTTTATTTTGGGGGGCTCCAAAATCACTGCAGATGGTGACTGCAGCCATGAAATTAAAAGATGCTTGCTCCTTGGAAGAAAAGTTATGAGCAACCTAGACAGCATATTAAAAAGCAGAGGCATCACTTTGCCAACAAAGGTCCACCTATTCACGACTATGGTTTTTCCAGTAGCCATGTATGGATGTGAGAGATGGACTATAAAGAAAGCTGAGTGCCGAAGAATTGATGCTTTTGAACTGTGGTGTTAGAGAAGATTCTTGAGAGTCCCTTGGACAGCAAGGAGATCCAACCAGTCCATCCTAAAGGAAATCAGTCCTGAATATTCATTGGAAGGACTGATGCTGAAGCTGAAACTCCAATACTTTGGCCACCTGATGCGAAGAACTGACTCATCTGAAAAGACCCTGATGCTAGGAACGGTTGAAGGTGGGAGGAGAAGGGGACGACAGAGGATGAGATGGTTGGATGGCATCACTGACTCAATGGACATGAGTTTGTGTAAACTCTGGAAGTTGTTGATGGACAAGGAGACCTGGTGTGCTGCAGTCCATGGAGTCGCAAAGGGTTGGACATGACTGAGTGACTGAACTGAACTGAAAGTGAGAAATAAACAACAATACAACAATTTTAGGGGACTTTAATAACCCAGTTTTACCAATGGCTATATCATCCAGACCAAAAATCAATAGGAAAACAATGGCCTTAAACAACACATTAGACCAGATGGGTTTATATATGTGTGCACGCACACACGCACACACACACACACAATGGAATATTACTCATCCATAAATATGAACATTTGATATTTGCAATAACATGGATGTCCCTGGACTTGATGGCTCAGCAGATAAAGAATCCACCTGCAATGCAGGAGATGCAGAAGACACAGATTCAATCCCTGGGTCAGGAAGATCCTCTGGAGAAGGGAATGGCAACCCACTCCAGTTTTCTTGCCTGAAAAATCCCATGGACAGAGGAGCCTTGCAGGCTACAGTCCAAAGAGTCCTAAAGAGTTAGACACGGCTGAGAAACTGAGCATGCACACACAGATGGACCTGGAGAGTATTATGGTTAGTGAAATAAATCAGACAGAGAAAGACAAATACTGTATTGTATCACTTACACGTAGAATCTAAAAAAAATAGTAATATAACAAAAAAGAAATAGACTGACAGATATAGAAAACAAACTAGTGTTTCCAGTTAGGAGAGGGAAGGGGGGAGGAGCAAGAGACGGGTAGGGAATTAAGAGGTACAAAGTACTATGCATAAAATAAGGTACAAGGATATATTGTACAGTACAGGGAAAATAGTCAATATTTTATAATAACTATAAATGTAATATAATCTAGAAAAATTTTGAATCACCATTTTGTACAACTGGAATTAATATAATATTATACATCGTATCCAATTCTTTGTGACCCCATGGACTGTAGCCTGTCAGGCTCCTCTGTCCATGGGATTTTCCAGGCAAGAATACTGGAGTGGGTTGTCATTTCCTTCTCCAGGGTATCTTCCCAACCCAAGGATCAAACCTGGGTCTCCTGCATTGCAGCCAGAGTCTTTACCATCTGAACCACCAGGGAAGCATCATTCACAACTGCCAAAAACTGGAAATAATCCAAATGTTACTCAAAAGATACAATAAATACACTGTGGTACATCCACACAATGGAACACTATTTAGCAATAAAGAGAAACCAAGTATTTATAAACACAACTATTTGGATGAATTTCAATGGCATTAGGTTGATATTTAAAAAGTCAATTTTAATCACAAATGTATGATTCCATAAATATAACATTCTCCAAATAAATGACAAAACTATAATGACAGAGAACAGATTATTAGTTGCCAGAGGTTAGTGGTAGGGGGGAGGTTGAGGTAGACATGAAATGATAAAGGGATAGCAACAGAGAGTATTTTGGGGGTGACAGAACTATTCTGTATATAGATGGTGGTGGTGGATACATCAATCTATGTGTCTTAAAACTGTATAGATGCAGGTGTTTAAAGTCTATGCTAATATGTGATAAACTTTAAAAAGAAGAAAAAAGGAAGGAATAGAGCATAAACATGTAGATTAAATAAGATAATGGTTACTAGGGTGTTTGCTTTATAGTAACTCTTCAAGCGAAGTTTTGTGTAGTTTTCTGTATCTTTATTTTAATTAAATGTTTAAAATAAAAGGGATGAAAGGGGAACAAACTGGGTCAGGGAAGGCTTCTTCTGAGGAGGTAACAAGAAGACGAGAGAATTGAGAGATGACAATAAAGCATGAAAGTGAAGAATGGGAGGAGAGTATTTGAGGCAGAGAACTGGAGGCAAGAGATAAGAGGTAATATAGAAGGAGGTCCTGATGCAAGAACAGGTAGCTGTTCGTATCCCAGCAATAGGATATCTGCATGTGTGTGTGTGTGCGTGTCTGTGTGTGTAGATTTATTACAAGGTATTGGCTCATACATTTATACAGTCTGGCAAGCCCCAAGATCAGCAGGGTGAATTGGCAAGCTAGAGATCCAGGAGAGTCAACTGTTTAGTTCCAGTAGGAGTCCTAAGGCCTGAGAACCAGAAGAGCAGATGGTGTAGTTCCAGTTCAAAGACCAGCAGGCTCACGATCCAGGAAGAGCCACTGTTTCACTTTGAGTCTGTAGGCAGGAAAGAAGTCAATGATCCAGTTCAAAGGCAGACTTCTGCCTGACTTTTTCCTCTCTTACTTGGGTAAGGGTCAGCTTTTTTTATTTTATTCATGCCTCCAACTGATTTTTAGTCACTCAATCATGTCCAACTCTTTGCATCCCAGTGGACTATAGCCCACCAGGCTCCTGTGTCCATGGAATTCTCCAGGCAAGAATACTGGAGTGGGTAGCCATTCCCTTCTCCAGGAGCTCTTCCCTACCCAGGGATCTAACCCAGGTCTCCTTCATTGCAAACAGATTCTTTATCATATGAGCCACTAAGGATGAGGTCAAATTAGGGAGGGCAATTTGCTTTCCTGAGTCTATTTAAAAGTTAATCTCACCTAAAAACACTCACAGAAACACCCAAAATAATGTTTGGCCAAATATCTGGGCACACTGTGGTCCAGTCAAGTTGACACACAAAATTAACTTATTATAGAATGTTTACTACAAATGTACAAAACAACTTCATTGAATTAGGCAGGGTAAAGAGTGTTGACCCAACTAACTTTGGAAGTGGAATCTGGGACACTAAAAGCAAAAGCAACTGCACTAAGGAAATGTGACTGAGGTATGTTCTTTAGTTATTAATAATGTATCAATTCATTAGAAAAGACTGATGCTGCAAAAGACAGAAGGCAAAAGGAGATGGGGCTGCAGAGGATGAGATGGTTAGATAGTATCAATGACTCCAAATGGACTCATCAATTTGAGCAAACTCCTGGAGATACTAAATCACGCAGAAGCTTGGCGTGCTGCACTCCATGGGGTCGCAAAGAGTCAGACACGACTTAGCAGCTGTACAACAACAGCAACAACAATGTATCACTTCTGGTTCTTTAATTTTAACAAATGTACCATACTAGTGTAAGGTGTTACAGAAATGAATAACAGAAACCTCAAATAAAACAGAGTCAACAAATCAGAGGAGGAGCTCTCACAACTTAGGACAGTAGCAGCCCGGATCAAGAAGAAAAAAGAAAGACTTCCTTTTGTCGCCTGGCAAGAGTTTAGCCAATGAGAGATTGCAACAACTCAGCCAATGAAAAGCCATTATACTTGGAACTCTCAATTCGTCCGATGCACTGCCTGCTTATTAGACCTCCCAACTTCCTTTCCCTAACAGTCTTTTTCATCTGAGGCAGAGGGTTTTGTTTGTGACAGCCATAGTTGCAGACCCCAGGGTATAATTGTTTGCTGATTCTGAGTAAATCGGTTTTTACTGGAGAAGTAACTGGCAATCTGTTTAAGGTGAACATTTTGGTATCCAATGCAGGGATACAGAGAAGACCCCCCCCCCCAACAACGACTCTGAGGCTGGTAAGCAGATAGGTAAGTTAACTAAAAAGTCCATTGAGATTTTTTTTAATCACCAGCCCTGAGGCCTAAGGGTAAGTTTTTCTCCTAGGGGTTTATTCTGATTAAATCCTTATTCTGTCTGTGAGTACCTTGTTAAGCACTTCGGCCTGTTTTTTTGTTTTGTTTTGTTTCAAACCAGGCTATTCCAAGTGAAACTATGCTAGCCTTCAGCTGAATTTCTTTTGGAAAAGGAGCTGTTTCATTGAAACTGTGCTGTTCAGTCTTCAGTCTGCCTCATTCAGGATTAGGCTGTGCTGAGCAGCCTTTGGCCTGGTTCCTTTAAAACTAGACTGTTCACTTAGGACTGGCTGGTATAGGCCTGCAGGGTGTTTGAGCCCATGGAAATTCCCATGGATGGAGGAGCCTGGTAGGCTGCAGTCCATTGGGTCGCAAAAGAGTCGGACATGACTGAGTGACTTCACTTTCACTTTTCACTTTCACACATTGGAGAAGGAAATGGCAACCCACTCCAGTGTTCTTGCCTGGAGAATCCCAGGGACGGGGGAGCCTGGTGGGCTGCTGTCTATGGGATCACACAGAGTCAGACACGACTGAAGTGACTTAGCAGCAGCAGCAGCAAGCTGTTTTAGGCTGTTTGAAAATTACTATTTTACTCTAAAGAAAAACCTCTGAGAAATTACCTAAATACTTTGAGGGTGCCCTTACAAGAATCCTGACTGATTTTATGTTTAAAAATCTGTAGTCCTTCCTTATGCACATTTCTAAGTAAATGGACCAACCTAACCAAAGGCAGTTGAGAACATGAATGGGCATTATGGAGAAATACTGAAATCCCAAACTTACTTTTCTTAAAACCAAATTGGACCACCACATCTGTAAAATTTCCAAAACTGAATGGAATGCCTATTTCTATATTATATTTCATTATTTCCTGATAATGCATTATCGGGAGCCTAAAATTTCATCTCTGCAAAGTAAGATTTTAAGATCAGCTGAGGCAACCAAAGACAAAATGGCTGCCAAAGCCTCACGTTCCTTGTCCCTGGCTTCTGTATCTCGAATACTGTCTCCAGTGTCATCTTGTTCCTTTCCCCTGACTCTGCCTCCAGCATCATCCTCCTTCTGCCCTTTTATACCACTCATACCTCATCTGTAACCCTCAGTTCCCCCATACTAATTCTCTTGCCAAACTTTCCCTTTTCTTTGAAACTCCCCTGTGCCATTTCCTCTGTACTTATCAGAACCTGTCTCTTTAAAATTAAGCCTTCAGAGGATCCAGAGGCTAAATTCTTAATTATTTTATATCTCCTGGACTAAAGTGGAACTGCAAAGCCATAGTCAAAGATTTTCCCAAAGTAACTGAAATCCTTACAGATTTGCTGAAGAATATTATATAGTTATTCAAACTTATCAACTCTGACTTAGATTAGTTAGTTCATATGCCTGTCAATGAAGACCAGGCCCAACTTTGGATGAAAATTCACAGCTGGGGAAATCCTGAAAGCTCTCTAGAATTATAACTGGGAGACCAGCCCATTAACATATAGGATCAAGCTCAGGCAATCACTAAGTGATTTCCAAGAGCAATTCATAGTGCTTTCCAAAAGCCTGCTAATTGGAACAAAATTAAGGCTTGCACACAAAAATCTGATGAACCTATTCAAGACTATTATGATCAACTTCAGAATGTATTTAAAGAAAATTCTTACCATCCTTCAGATGCTGATTCTACTTGGGTAGCTTTCAACTCTATTTTTATTAGTGGGCTGAACCAGGATATTTCTCCTCTAGTAAAAAGGACCAGGATTGAATGGGAAACTTTGTCCACTCCAGATTTAGTTAATCTGGCAAACCAGGTCTGTCACACTCTAGATTAGTCATGTAAAAGGAAAACTGCTAAAATTCTTAATCTTCAATTCAAGCAAATGGAGGCCCCTAAACAAAAACAAAACCCTCCTAGTTTCTGCTATGATTGCAAAGAGCCAGAATATTAGAAAAGAGATTGTTACCAATTTAAGCACATTGGGTGCCTGCAGCCTTCTAAGTTGTCTTTCCAACATCCCCCTAATTCTCAATAACAAGAGTCAAAGGAACTATAAGAGCTATTTCCAATCCCTCCCTTTTGATTTTCTTGAATAACATTTCCCCATGTTAAGGATAAATTTTTTCCAGTCCAAAGTGAAACCAGAGCCACATTCTTTGGTGTTCAATCCCACTACAATAAACAGTCTCTGCCTTCGAGTACTGCTGCTACTGCTGCTAAGTCACTTCAGTTGTGTCCGACTCTGTGCGACCCCATCCCTGGGATTCTCCAGGCAAGAACACTGGAGTGGGTTGCCATTTATTTCTCCAATGCATAAAAGTGAAAAGTGAAAGTGAAGTCACTCAGTCATGTCCGACTCTTTTGCCACCCCATGGACTGCAGCCTACCAGGCTCCTCCGTCCATGGGATTTTCCAGGCAAGAGTACTGGAGTGGGGTGCCATTGCCTTCTCCAGCCTTTGAGTACTAAGATAGTTCAAACAGTAGGGCTGTCTGTTGAACTTCAAAAGGTTCCTATCTCTGAAGCCATTCTTTTCTTTAGGCCTTTTGAGAAACACACACCATTTTCTCCTCAGTTCCTTCACCCCTACTTATTTATTTGGCCAAGGCTTCTTAGGGAAGTATTATGCCAGAATTTTTCTCTCCCACAAGGAGGAAATAATTCTACAACTTGACAGTAGTCATCAAAGCAGTCAATCAGATAAATTAAATGACCCTTTGACATATTTTAGTTGTTCTGTCTTTGATGATACTACAGCTGATTCTGGAAACACTGATCATTTGTTCCTACTGGATCAGATACCACCCTCCTTATGAGCAAAATCTCCAACTGATATTGATAAAATTCACAGTTCACGTCCCATCAAGATCCAAATCAGTTCAGTTCACTGCAGTCGCTCAGTCGTGTCCGACTCTTTGTGACCCTATGAATCGCAGCATGCCAGGCCTCCCTGTCCATCACCAACTCCCAGAGTTTACTCAAACTCATGTCCATTGAGTCGGTGATGACATCGAGCCATCTCATCCTCTTTTGTCCCCTTCTCCTCCTGCCCCCAATCCCTCCCAGCATCAGGGTCTTTCCCAATGAGTCAACTCTTCGCATGAGGTGGCCAAAGTATTGGAGTTTCAGCTTCAGCATCAGTCCTTCCAATGAACACCCAGGACTGATCTCCTTTACGATGGACTGATTGGATCTCCTTGCAGTCCAAGGGACTCTCAAGAGTCTTCTCTAACACCACAGTTCAAAAGCATCAATTTTTCGGCACTCAGCTTTCTTCACAGTCCAACTCTCATATCCATAAATGGCCACTGGAAAAACCATAGCCTTGACCAGATGGACCACTGTTGGCAAAGTAATGTCTCTGCTTTTTAACATGCTATCTAGGTGGTCATAACTTTCCTTCCAAGGAGTAAGCGTCTTTTAATTTCATGACTGCAATCACCATCTGCAGTGATTTTGGAGACCAGAAAAATAAAGTCTGGCACTGTTTCCACTGTTTCCCCATCCATTTCCCATGAAGTGATGGGACAAGATGCCATGATCTTAGTTTTCTGAATGTTGAGCTTTAAGCCAACTTTTTCACTCTCCTCTTTCACTTTCATCCACAGGCTCCTTAGTTCCTCTTCACTTTCTGCCATAAGGGTGGTGTCATCTGCATATCTGAGGTTGTTGATATTTCTCCTGGCAGTCTTGATTCCAGCTTGTGCTTCCTCCAGCCCAGCGTTTCTCAGGATGTACTCTGTATATAAGTTAAATAAGCAGGGTGACAATATACAGCCTTGACATACTCCTTTTCCTATTTGGAACCAGTCTGTTGTTCTATGTCCAGTTCTAACTGATGCTTCCTGACCTGCATATAGGTTTCTCAAGAGGCAGGTCAGGTGGTCTGGTACTCCCATCTCTTTCAGAATTTTCCATAGTTTATTGTGATCCACACAGTCACAGGCTTTGGCATAGTCAATAAAGCAGAAATAGATATGAGATCAGTGGAGAAATAACTCCAGAAAGAATGAAGGGATGGAGCCAAAGCAAAAACAATACCCAGTTGTGGATGGGACTGGTGATAGAAGCAAGGTCCGATGCTGTAAAGAGCAATATTGCATAGGAACCTGGAATGTTAGGTCCATGAATCAAGGCAAATTGGAAGTGGTCAAACAGGAGATGGCAAGAGTGAATGTTGACATTCTAGGAATCAGCGAACTAAAATGGACTGGAATGGGTGAATTTAACTCAGATGACCATTATATCTACTACTGTGGGCAGGAATCCCTTAGCAGAAATGGAGTAGCCATCATGGTCAACAAAAGAGTCCGAAATGCAGTACTTGGATGCAATCTCAAAAATGACAGAATGATCTCTGTTCGTTTCCAAGGCAAACCATTCAATATCATGGTAATCCAAGCCTATGCCCCAACCAGTAATTCTGAGAAAGCTGAAGTTGAATGGTTCTAAGAAGACCTACAAGACCTTTTAGAACTAACACCCAAAAAAGATGTCCTTTTCTTTCTTTCTTTCTTTTTTTTTTTTTTTTGTCCTTTTCCTTATAGGGGACTGGAATGCAAAAGTAGGAAGTCAAGAAACACCTGGAGTAACAGGCAAATTTGGCCTTAGAGCACAGAATGAAGCAGGGCAAACGCTAATAGAGTTTTGCCAAGAGAAGGCACTGGTCATAGCAAACACCCTCTTCCAACAACACAAGAGAAGACTCTACACATGGACATCACCAGATGGTCAACACCAAAATCAGATTGATTATATTCTTTGCAGCCAAAGATGGAGAAGCTCTATACAGTCAGCAAAAACAAGACCAGGAGCTGACTGTGCCTCAGATCATGAACTCCTTATTGCCAAATTCCAACTGAAATTGAAGAAAGTGGAGAAAACCAGTAGACCATTCAGGTATGACCTAAATGAAATCTCTTATGATTATACAGTGGAAGTGAGAAATAGATTTAAGGGACTAGATCTGGTAGACAGAGTGCCTGATGAACTATGGACGGAAGTTCATGACATTGTACAGGAGACAGGGATCAAGACCATCCCCATAGAAAAGAAATGCAAAAAAGCAAAATGGTTGTCTGAGGAGGCCCTACAAATAGCTGTGAAAAGAAGAGAAGCAAAAAGCAAAGGAGAAAAGGAAAGATATTCCCATTTGAATGCAGACTTCCAAAGAGTAGCAAGGAGAGATAAGAAAGCCTTCCTCAGCAATCAATGCAAAGAAATAGAGGAAAACAACAGAATGGGAAAGACTAGGGATCTCTTCAAGAAAATTAGAGACACCAAGGGAACACTTCATGCAAAGATGGGATCGATAAAGGACAGAAATTGTATGGACCTAACAGAAGCAGAAGATAAGAAGAGGTGGCAAGAATACACAGAACTGTACAAAAAAGATCTTCATGACCCAGATAATCATGATGGTGTGATCACTCACCTAGAGCCAGACATCCTGGAATGTGAAGTCAAGTGGGCCTTAGAAAGCATCACTATGGATAAAGCTAGTGGAGGTGATGGAATTCCAGGTGAGCTATTTCAAGTCCTGAAAGATGATGCTGTGAAAGTGCTACACTCAATATGTCAGCAAATTTGGAAAACTCAGCACTGGCCACATGTCTGGAAAAGGTCAGTTTTCATTCCAATCCCTAAGAAACGCGATGCCAAAGAATGCTCAAACTACCGCACAACTGCACTCATCTCACACGCTAGTAAAGCAATGCTCAAAATTCTCCAAGCCAGGCTTCAGCAATACGTGAACCGTGAACTTCCAGATGTTCAAGCTGGTTTTAGAAAAGGCAGAGGAACCAGAGATCAAATTGCCACCATCCTCTGGATCATTGAAAAAGCAAGAGAGTTCCAGAAAAACATCTACTTCTGCTTTATTGACTATGCCAAAGCCTTCGACTGTGTGGATCACAAGATCCAAATAAACCCCCCCTCCAAACTTCTCTCCAGAATTAACCTTTCCTGTAAGGAAAGAAGGCCTTCGAGGTAAAAAGCCTATAATAGAAGATAACAAGTCATCATTATCCCTTGTGCTAATCCCTATAAGCCCCTGATTTTACCATCGAGAAACCTAAGGGCTGAGGGTGGAAGTTTGTCCAGGATCTCTGAGCAATAAACAAGACTCTTATCCGTCGATACCCTGTTATTCCTAACTGTCATACACTACTAACATCCATTTCCAACAGAAGCAAATTCTTTATTATAATTGATGTATGCAGTGCATTCTAACCAATACCTTTTTGCCTTCATTTGGAAAACAAAACAATGCATCTGTACAGTAATGCCTTGGGGTTTTACTGAGAGCCTTTATTTCTCAGAAACCCTGAAGGCTGATCTGGATAATACAGAGTTCCTTAGGAGTTCTACTTTGGTGCAATGTGTGGATGATTTGCTTCTTTGTTCTCCTTCTCAAGCCTTCTCACAGGAAAGCAGCATCCACTTGCTAAAGTTATTAGCCTTAAAGGGACATAAGGTTGCCAAGGGAAAATTGCAGTTTTCCCAAACCTGCTTTGATATTTAGGACATCTGATACCAGAAAAAGGGCTATAGCTGAACCCTGAAGGCTTCATGATGTCCCAAGCTTCCAAAAATCCAAAATGAAGTGCCAACTGTGAGGTTCTCTCGGGCTAGTTGGATATTACTCAAACTGGGTTCCAAATTTCTCTCTTACAGCCAAATCTCTGTATATTTTACTAAAGAGCAACTTAACCCAATTTTATGGGAAGAACCAGACAAAATAGTCTTTAAGGCCTTAAAGGAGAGTTTGATGAACCCACACACTCTTGGGCATCCAATGATCAGATTCTCTTTTCCGTTTTTATATATGAAAAGGAAGATAATGCCTTTGCGGTACTCACCCAAAAACATTAGGACCACCATCTATCCACAGGGTATTAAAGCCAGCAACTGTACTCTGTGGCACAGTTCTACCCTGCTATTATTGCAATGAGCCAGGAGATTAGACAAAAAGATTGTTACCAATTAAGCACCTTGGGTGCCTGCAGCCTTCTAAGTTGTCTTTCCAACTTGCATTAGAGCCATACTGCCACTGCCTTTTTGGTTAAGGTCATCAAAAAGATTGAGGTGGATTTACATGTAAATCCATGGCTGATTCATGTCAATGTATGACAAAACCCACTACAATATTGTAAAGTAATTAGCCTCCAACTAATAAAAATAAATGAAAAAAAAAAAAAAAAGATTGAGGTGGGATTCCCTTCAACCATTTTTTTACCTCATGCAGTAGAAGCCCTTCTGAATTCTCATCACACTCAATATTTCTCAGTCAGCCGCCTCACCTCCTAAGAAGTCCTTTTGTTAAGTTCCTCACATAACTCTTTTAGGTTGTAATAAGCTTAACCCTGCTGCTCTTCTGCCCTCCATCACCAGTGAAGTCTCTCACCACTACTTAACACTGATGGATCATATCCTGATGCCTTGTGATGACCTGCAAGAAAATAATTTGGGTAATGCTGACTTCTCAAAGTTCACTGATGGTTCTTATTTAAAAGGTGATCATGGTAAATACTGTGCTGGGTATGCTATTGCAACTCTTTTCGATGTTTTTGAGGCAGCATCTTTACCAATGGCTGCTTCAGCTCCAAAGTCTGAATTATATGATCTTACACAAGCTCGTACTTTACCCAAGTACAAAACCGACAAAATTCATACTGATAGTAGATACAGTTTTGGAGAAGCTCATGATTTTGCAATGTTGTGGAAGCAACATGGCTTGCTAACTTTCAGTAGAGATAAAATTTAAAATGGCTCCTATGTCCAGACATTAGTGAATGAAGTACTTTTACCTGCCACTTATTATTAAAATTCCAGGGCATTCGTAACTTGACTCCCTGGAAGCTAAAGGAAATTAACTTGCTGACAGTTCCACAAGGAACGCTGCCCTTAAAGGAATCAAAAGCAGTCAAACTTCTGTCATGATACAAAGGAGTTTTTCCCCAAATGATAACTTAGAGAAACTGGCTGGAGAAGCCCAACAATTGGTCTCAGAAAAGAAAAAAGACTGGAAATTAAACTCCTTGTTTGATAAAAAGAGAAAGCTCTGATTCAGATCAAATAACAACTCAGTCCTACTAGAGATTCCAAAATTTATACTTCTAACCACTGTACATACATTAGATCATTGGTCTACTGACAAAATTCCAGCTTTCATGAATCAATATTGGTGGGGAAACATTTACAAAGTTGCAAAAAGTGCCTACCTCACTTGCCCCACTAATCCAAAGGACAACCCAGGGAAGCCTGTTCTTACTGCTTCCAAGCATTTTAGACTAACGGACCATGCAAGGTCTGGCAATTGGATTTAATACAACTTTCTCCATCTCAGGGATATAAATATGCTTTGGTCATGGTGTGAATGTTTTCACACTGGACTTAAGCCTCCCCTTGCAGACAGGCTACTGCTTCTTCTGTGGCTGGTCTTTCTGGAAAATATTATCCCTACCTGGGGAAATCCTCCCACAATTCATAACAATCAAGGGACCCATTTTACTGGTCAGATATTTTGATATCTGTGCTGTTTGGCCAGTTTTACACTTTCACTGCATTTAGCATCCTCAATCCTCTGGTCTAGTCAAATGCATTAATGGAATTATTAAAATTCAATTGGCAAAATTTGCATGGGCCCTCCATATATGTTGGCCAAAAGCACTGCCACTGCTCCTTCTAAATCTTATATCCATCCCTTGTGGAATTCAAACTCTCACCCTTTGAGATAGTCACAGGACACTCAATGCACTTGGCTCCTGCACTGTTTAACCTGCAGCTGATAAAATGAGAAATATTCTAATGTTGCAAAGGCCTAATTGCTTCTATTAAAAATAACCATGTTTTGCTAGAGCAATGTTTTCACAGTGCGCTCTCCAGAGACGAAGACCTTAAGCACCCTTGCAACCCAGAGATTTCATATACTGAAAAAGACACCTCCAGAAGGATTCTCTTTAACCTCACTGGAAAGACCCCTATCAGGTACTGCTAACCAACCCTTGTGCCATGAAACTCCAGGCAACAGACTCTTGGATTCATATCACACACGGAGAGAAAGCACCACACCGAGTGGACCTGCACATCATCTGGTGACCTGACAGTAGATAGCTCCCAAAATTGAAGCAGACAACATCTGATGGACAGCTTTCCCAAGATAATTAGATCAGGCTTATCAGAAGTTTGTCTGCCAAATATTTCATATGATCTCCAATGTTTGTGATCTTGATGATATATGGACTTTAGATACTAATAAAAAGTGGCCTGAGAGTTGTCCCTTCTACCCTTCCTTGTTACTCAAATGTGACCTCAATAGGTTTCCAGTGTGTATGCTTTCCTTCCATCATGGAATACCACACCCAGGAAAGGTCCTTTCTGGCACTGAGGGACAAAAAGTCACTGAAACCAGAAAACCCGAGTCTTAACCCACACTACTTTCAGAGAAAGATCATCTGGAGAACGTGCTCAGTCGTGTCTGACTCTGCGACCCCATGGACTATAGCCCACCAGGCTACTCTGTCTGGATTTCCCAGGCAAGAATACTGGAGTGGGTTGCAATTTCCTTCTCCAGGGGATCTTCCCAACCCAGGGATCGAACCCATGTCTCCTGTATCTCCTGCACTGCAGGCAGATTCTTCACTTGCTGAGCCATCAGGGAAGCCCTTTCATCGAAAGATCAAGATCAAAAGGAGGAAATGTAAAAATTAATAAATAAAAATCACAATTAGAATAGGAGGTCAGAAAGAGGAGCTCTCACACCCTATGACAACAGCAGAGCCCAACAGGAAGACTTCCATTTCTTGCCTGGTAAGAGCACAGTCAGTGAGAGATTGCTACAACTCAAAAATGAGAGATTGCCACAACTCAGCCAATGAAAAGCCACTATACTTCAAGCTCTAAATTCCCCCAAGAGAGTCTTTTGTTTAGTATAGCCCACCCAACTACCTTTCCCCCTCCTTGCTGTGAGGGGTACTTGTGTGTGACTTGCCATGATTGCAGACCCCAAATGTAATTCTTTGTTGATCCCGAATAAACCTATTTTTGCTGGAAAAATAACTGGCAGTCTATATGTGTTAGATTAATACTATTAATAACGGGGGAAAACAGGTGCAGGGTATAATGTGAACTCTATGTACTATCTTTGTAACTTTTCTGTATATCTAAAACTGTTCTTAAAAAAGTTTATTTTAAAGTTGACTTAAAAAGGAGTACAATACAGTTTGTCCAGAAAAGATGGAATAGGCCCGGAGCTGTGGTAGTTTCTCTGGCCCCTGAAAATCTCACTCACACAGCTGGTGAGACCCTTAATACACAGACTCTGAAACTAGACCACCTGGGTTTGAATTCTGGGCATAACCACTTACTAAATGGGTAAATTTGGGCAAATTACTTAACCTTTTTGTGAATGATGGCCCCTACTTTTTGCCATGTTATTAGTATTAAATGAGTTTAGTATGTATAGATTGCTTAAATGAGTGCCGTCACACTGTAAGTTCTATGTAGATACTTTGTAAACTTAAAAACGTGATGACTAAAAATTCATTTAGCAATTAGCTATATAATCAGACAAGGTAGGGAGATATGAGTTTGGCTGCTATAAACCAAGCAGTGGTTACCATGGATATGTCAGAACCTTGACAGCCATTGTTAGGACATTGCATTACCTTTTGTAAGGGGGCAACTGAGCTTTGTTACTCTGGCAAGAAGGCTAGAAGGGGCAACACACCTTCCTATTATTCTACCCATTTTAAGTCTTTCTCTCAAAAGAACCAACTTATAATCAGATACATAATTAACCACCTCAAGGTAAGCAAAACATATCATTATCTTCATTCTGTAGATAAGAATTCTGAAAATGGTAGGTTTAATTTAGGTGATTTCATCCTAAAGTACCCAGGAGAGGTGCTGGAAGTGAAAGGACCTGATAATCCCTAGTCCAATTATTTTCCTTCTTGGTTATCCTACTTATCCTTCTTTAAGATATGTTCTTAAGGAAGAATTTGTGTGATGCCAGTTGGACCTTTCTTAGTGGTTCTAACAAATACAGACTGTCTGAGATCAAGCTAGGAAGCTCTGCAATTATCAGGAAATAGACATGAAGCTGCTACTTCCTGTATTAAAGGGAGATGGCTACCATGGAACCCAGACAATCACTGGCGTTTCAGGCTCCTGGTCTTATCAGCTTCATGAGCAAAGCTGGTATAAGGCTGGTTTTGATCACAGGCCACATATCAGGTTCCCTTTGGAAGGGCATAAGCCAGACCTATTTTCCAGGAGGTCCTTATGGGAATGATTTCCTAGGGAATGAACAATGCTCTAAGAAATGCTATGAAATGTGAGTCTCTATTTGGGGATAGCAGTTCTCTAAAACAGTGGGTGATTCTGCAGAATCCTGCTAAGTTATCCATTGATAAGCAGACACATACTCACCACATAATCATCAGAGAACTAACCAAAGCCCATCTGAGTATCAGCCTAAGTACTTTGGTAACCCAACCAGAGCTTCCCCCAGCTCTGGGCCCCATACATAGTCATTAAGAAAATATAAATCAAAACCACAATCATTAGGTTGGTCAAAAGGTTTATTTGGGTTTTTCTCATGATCTCATGGACTTTTTGACCAGCCCAATAGACAACACTTCATACCCACTAATATGGCTATAAACAAAAAGACAATGAGAGTTGATGAGGATGTGGAGAAACTGGAACCATCCTCAACTGCTGGTAGGAATATAAAATATAGAAACAATCTGCCACTTCCTGGAAAGGTTAAACACAAAGTTATCATATGACCCAGCAATTACACTCCTAGGTATATACTCAAGAGAACTGAAACCATATGTCCATATAAAACTTATATAATCCTATACATATATATATATATATATATATATATATATATATATAGCAGGATTATTCATAAGAGTCAAAAAGTAGAAACCAAACATCTTATCTTTTGATGAATGGATAAACAAAATATGGTATATCCATACAATGGAATGTTATTTAGCCATAGAAGGAAATGAAATATTAATACATGCTACAACATGGATTAACCGTGAAGCAATTGTCTAAATTACCCTTTTTACTTAGGCAACGCATTTCTCCACCTCCATCCCCAATTCCAAGGTTGAATAAAGATATTCCTAACAGGGATGAACTATGGCTGAAGGGATAGGCCACACCTGATGCCATCATGCCTGTGTAGGTTGCTTTAATAAGAAATCACTGTTTTGCCACTAGAGTTGATGATAATCGGTTCCCCCGCACCCCACCCATGACATAAACAAGGTTGGACAGAATGAAATAATGGACTTTTGACAATCCCAGTCTGTTTATCAGTTTCTGCATATTCATAAGCTAATTTAGGTTCAGAGTTAACCATGGGGCTGATTTCTTGTTTCCCTTAATATTAAAGAACTAAGCTGAATCATGTTCCGGCTTCTGACCTCCTGCTGGTCTCGTCTAAAGACAACTGAAGAGACCCAAAGGTAATACTGTAATTATTTCCTTAGACCTGTTCCACCATTTCCTCCAATGTACCTGCCCATAGTCCCTCACAGGACAAATCCTTATGATATATATTATTAGGGGGCATGACTAAGTAGCGTCTACAAGATTAGGGGCAGGGTTGGGGGAGGATGGCCAGTTCTACAAGGCAAGTGAATCAGGGAAGCAAAGTGTCCTTGGAGGCTTTGGGGAGTAGTTCCCACTCCACCTTCTACCACCTGGCTGTGCCTTTATGACTGCATTGGGACTACTGCAGGCAGAGCCCCAAACACCAAGAGTATAATTCTTTCTTTAGCCTAAGAACTAACAGTACTTTTAAGGCTTTGACTCATTTTTCTTTTCCATTTCTAGACATGTAGCCATCATCATCATTGGACTGGACAACTCAGGCAAAACTGTTCTTGTGGAGGCATTCCAGAGAGGTAAGGAACTGAGAGCATTAGATACTAGTTTAGGTCTCCCCTGGGTCCCAGTGACCAATGAAATATCATTCCTTCCTACCCTTACTTCATGGCCCTCAAGTTACCTCATATGAAGGCAAACACTTCCCAACACACACAAACAAGACACACACACACACAAAGACACACATACACTCCTCTCCTCAGGTGTTACCAGCCTGTTTATGTAATGTCTGTTACCTGCTCCCTTTACAAGATATGCTAATTGAAGGTCTTTTCATAGTGTCAGTATGAATGAACTGAGACTATGCAAAGCACTGCAGTTGATAAGGAAGGATAGCAAGTTTGAAACAATGTCTAGTTTCAGAGCTCAATTAAAGTGGAATGTGGTTTAGATAAGAGAGACAAGTGTGGGATGATGAAGTTTAGTAACGTGAAACTCTTTGTGACAGTTCATATAGAGGGTTGGAGCTTGAGAAATGGTGTCAGTTCAGAGACATCCAAGTTTAATACCAAATCTCCATTTTAATACCTTGACATTTCAGCCAGTGGTTCAGCCTGGTATTCCACCTTACAGGCAGCAAACTTGATTCTGCCTCTCCCAGTTCTCTGATTGGCAGAATGATGATTTAAAAAAAAAAGGTAAGCAGCAGCAAGAAAATCAAGGAGCCAAGATAAATCACAAGGCTACTGATAAAGGAAATAATTTTTAGAGCCCAACTCAGCGCCACCCCTAGATTCCCATCCAGTCTGAGTGGGGCCTGGGAATATATATTTTAAGAACACCCCAGGACTTCCTAATAGCCACCTTTGGGACGCACTCAACTGTAATTAGCCTTATGCTATTTTGCCTATGAGAATAACATGTGCTTTCCATCCTAATTCCTAGAAGATAGAGCTTGCAGTCTAATTTGTTACTGTTTAACGTGCCTTGTGCTTGATGAATAACTTGGGGCTGATTCATAAACTTCATTCACAAAGACGTTTTTGTGGCTAAAAAGCAAATTTCCACTGATGTCACATTCTGAAGAATTATCTCAGGCCACCTCTGTCCATGTAGGACTTCCAGAGACTAGTAGACTCCTTTGTACCCAAAATGCAATAGCTTGCCCCCTATAAGCTCCTGCAAATGTTTATAATTGCTGAAAACAGATAATAGCCTAGGGAGGAAGTTCCAATCTACAAGCAGTAACTTGTGTAAACATTTGAAGACACTGGCTATAAAATATTTTGGGACATAAGCCATTATTATCAACATCATTCACTACAACTATTTTGTCTGGCATGGTCATATGGGGCAAGGGATCCAAGTATGAGCACCAGCAGTGCTCTATATAAGGGCAGTTAAAGCAGTTTCAAACCCAGCTATATATTTCAAACTTTAAAAGAAAATGCTGTCTGAGCCCCACCCCAGATCTCTCTCAAAGAATGAGGCCTACTGTCATAGGTTTTAAGTGCTCCACAGGTGATCCTGGTGCATAGTGGGTACTGACAGCCAAAAATCAGAATCACACCAACTCACAGGGGACCTGAAGGTTCAGATATTTGGGCCTGGAGAAGGCCCAGGGAATCAAAAATCTTGACAAGTGCACCAGATAATGCTGAGACACAACAGGCATAAATTCTACTGCTCTTTAAGGCAGTGAGTCTCAAAATGTAAGGTGAGAAGAATCACCTGGGATTTTGCTAAACATACAGATGCTTGGGTCCCAAGTGTATAGATTGTTATTCATTTGGCACAGGGTAGGACTTAAACATCACCCTCATGTAACTCTAAAGCAGGTGATCCTCAAACTACGCTTTATGTAGCATTCTCCTAGGGATATAGAGATGGATTTGACTCAGTACCTGTCCTCAGAGTGTTTATAAATTAATAGAGAAAATAAGAGAAAGGTAAATCGTCAGAGAGCAACTTCTGATGGTTTCTAGGGTTTGCCAACAATAGATTGAATTATTGAAGAATGGGTAAGGCTGCAAATAAAAAGAAATAACAGGGAAAAAACATAAAGCTTGCTTTGATATAGAAAACATGATTTAAAAATTACCTTTAGAGTTTTAACCTATTCACTTATTATTTTTAAATAGTCTAATATAGACATAACACATAACACAAAATTGTGAATGAAAATTATATGTTCTGTGAAAGCTATAATTAAATCATTGACTAACATAAAAATAGAAGAGGACATTATGAGATGATAGTAAAATGTAAAAATATGTACATATATACACATATAGAGGCATATTATGTACACACATAAATGTGTGTATAGTCATACATTTCCAAAGATCTGAAAGCATCCTGTTAACTTCTCAGCTAAGCAACTTATTCTGGCAATCCTTTAGAAAATGTCCCATGTAAATTTGAAATAAGAAGCTACTGATTCTTAGAACTCTCAGGTATGAGTATAGAGAATCTGTAAAATCATCTTGCTACTAACATGGGCAGAGAGCTAGGCCAGGCTGTCAGTTTAATAGACTGGAATGTGTCTACAGAAATGCTGAACTGCATTTCTCTGGGGGCTGAGTGAAAGGTGGAATGCCCTGTGGGACTGTATGGTCTGGCCATAGCCTTGAAAAGGCAAAGGTGTCTGAGTTTGGCATGGTTTCTAGGAGAAATGAGAGGAAGAGGACTTCATACTCTCCTCCACAGTAACAGGCCCCATAAACATTTACTGAACACCTACTATGTGTAAGGGAATGCAGAGCCCCTCCCTCACAGAGCTTATATTTTCACTGGGGAGGCAGGATATGCACAGAATGAGGTGAAGGACCAGTTTAACACATCATGTGCTTAACTAGAGATCGAAGTGAGAGCTGGGCCAGTCAGCAAGGATTCCTAAAGAAAGTGGTACTTGAGCTGGGCCTTAAAGAAAGGATGGGAGAGAAGAGCTTCATCAGATGCATTCAACAAATATTTATTGAACACCTGTCTGCCAGTTACTGTGCTTGACATTGTGAATATATAATAGTAAATACTGAAGGGGTTTCTATCCTGTTGCAGTTTATAACCCAGATAAATAAATCACAGAATTTATAACTCTGTAACATGGGCTTCCCTGGTGGCTCAGACGGTAAAGAATCCACCTGCAATGCGGGAGACCTGGGTTCAGTCCCTGAGTTGGGAAGATCCCCTGGAGGACGGCATGGCAACCCACACCAGTATTCTTCCCTGGGGAATCCCTATGGAAAGAAGAACCTAGCAGGCTACAGTCCATGGGGTCACAAAGAGTCAGACATGACTGAGCGACTAAGCATACATGTGCTATGGTAGTGGTAAGCCCAGAAGAAAGGCACCTTATCTGGACTTGGGGATGGTAGTGTGAGTTAAGAGAAAATTTTCTAGAAGAAACAAGATCTGAATTGACATTTTAAAAACAAAATAGGTGTTAACCAAGCAGAGTAGTGGAGAAGTGTTCTAACCAGTAGGAATAGTATCTTGTGGAGGCCCAGGGCAAGGGAGAGCCTGACACTCATGTAGAATGGGGGATAGGGAGGCACATGAGTCAAGAAGCAGAGGGAGGAAGAGGCTGGATACCAGAGACCCTGGATATCAGTTAGGGAAGAAATGGATCTGGAAGGTTAGGAGGTAAAAGAGTTTGTATTCTGTCTTCAGAGCAGCAGGCACTCAAGGAAGGTTACTGAGCCAGGTTAGGGTAGTGTGGGCAAAGTGCTGGTTTAGGAAGATGAATCAGTGAGCATGAGCAGGATGGCAGGACACCTCCATAGGATTCCTGAGGGCAGGCTCTAATCAAGGTCCAGGTAATCATTTAACAAATTCTTTCATCCTCTCTTCCCCTATGCATAGAACTGCCTAGTAGGAGTAAGATGGACAGTTGTTCAAACTCTGAACTAACCATACTCCTGGTGGATAATTATGAAGTTTCCGTCTATGACCTGAAAGGAGACATGCAGGGCCGCGAAATCTGGCCAAACTACTATGCTCAGGCACATGGGCTTGTTTTTGTCCTGGATTCCAGCGACTGGGAGCGCATGCAGGAAGTGAAGGTCCTCTTACCCAACCTGCTGTCTGATGAAAGAGTGGCTGGGAAACCCATCCTACTGTAAGACTCTACCTTTGTGTCCAATTTCCCCTTCCCATTCTGAGCCTTTAGAAGAGAAGTAGACAGAGGAAGGGCTAGGTGGTCCCTTTGTCACATCCAATTAGACCGCCTCTCCTCTTTGGCCAAGGGGTAGTGGCCCAGTCCTCTATGGGCTGTTTTCAAGAGCCACTTTCTACCAGACACTGCCATGAGGAAACCTGTTAGCTAATTGTGCAAAGGTAATTTTGAAGGCAAGCATCAAATGGAAATGCACACACCCTCCTCACCCATCCGTCGACTCATCCTGAAGACTGCCTCCCTACATTTGCTTCCCTTTTCTGGATTCAGTCTCTGACCCTGAGATGAAGGCAGAAAACTCCTGTGTTGTATATTCAATGCAAGTGGCCTGCTCCCTTGGCAGACTGCCCGAGACTTATGCCACTACCTCTTATTCCAGGTTGATAGTTCAGGTGGCCTGTCAATCCTCCCTGCCCCCTTTTAGCCTTTTTTATTCCTTGTTAGCACCCCCAGCTCAAGCATGAACAGTTTAGGGGAGGGTATAAAAGCTCCAAATTTGTTTCTATCCCGGTTAGAAATTCTAATTAAAGTTTGATGGTGTAGTGTAGAAGTGAGAAATGAGGCTTGGGGATTATCTCTGATTCAAATTACTTGTGCTATTCTTTCCTCCATTGAGAGCTGGCTAAATGTCTGGCTCACCTTACTGGGTATGGCTTAAAAGCTAGTCCCTGGATATGGAGTAGCTGTACCAGAATTGGATGTCCCCCTCTTTCCTTTCTTTTCTTGTCCTTGGTTTCTATCTCAGTTTCACTCATCCTCTCTTCTTCCCTCAAAATCTCCCAATGCCTGGTTTTAGCCTGGCCAATAAGCAGGATAAGACGGGTGCCCTGCCGCCTGGTGATATCACTGACTATCTGCTGCTGGAGAGACTAATGAATGAGAACAAGTCTCCGTGCCAAGTGGTAAGTGTCCAGCCCTCCCTTCCCTTGTCCTCTCAACCAAGGCTGATGCCTTCCACAGCCCATAATCAGTTTCCTATGCCAGATCTCAGGCAAAGCCTCTCCCTGACACAAGTATGGTAATGATTTCTGACTCAATGGTGATAGTAAGTGCCACTCACTTACAACACTTTTGCATCTGTTTTCTCATTAGGCCTGCAAAGTAGCTCTTTAAAGCTGGAAGTTTCAGTAGCCACATTTTATGGTTAAGAAAGCCAAGGCTCAGAGACTCTGTGTGTCTTGTCCGAGGTTATACATCCAAGACTTGACACTTCATTAAAGGACCTAGCTTTTGTACCTTTCATTTACCTTCTCAGGAGTAAATGTCGAGTATCTTTTAGGAAGTCTTAAGAGCCTCTCTAGGTACAGCAGAGCTTCTGTGTACCTGCGTGCTAAGGGTGACTGAGACTATGGACCCAAGAAGTCCCAAGTTCCTGGGCTGAAGTCTTCTCTTTTTGTCACAGGAACCTTGTTCAGTCATCAAAGACCTCCAAAGAAGGAGCCATCAACCTATAGTTGATGGCCTGCACTGGCTGTTATCTGCCATTCGAGAGAAATATGAAGAGCTGTGTACTCACCAACAGCCACTGCCACCAACCATTGCAGCCTCCAGAGGCACTAGAGGATTTGAGGAAAGATCCCTAGCAGACAGGTGCCGAGTTGCCTCTGTTAGGTGTACTGATAAGAATAGATGCAGGAGTTAATCTTCAACATAAGCAGGGAGTTCTGGGAGGAGCATGAATTCCGTGAGGTGCTGAGCAAGTCTCTCAAGATCAGTTGGCCCAAATGGAGTGAAGGCAGTGACCACAAACATCCCAACACTGTTAGGTACATCCTCCCCTAGGCACAATTTGAGTGGGATGAGTTAAATCCTCAGTAGTAGAATTTCTCCAAAACAGGGTTTCTATTCTCTGGTTTGTTACACAGAGGAGAAAAGGAACATAAGCCCCTTAAGGAGCTTATTGGCAATATTCTATAGATAACTATCTGGAGCTGCTCCACATTCTCCACTTCCCATTCTCTGATCATTTCAATAATATAGCAAGGTGGGAGAGAACAGGAATATAGAAAAGAAAAAGAAAAAGAAACAGGAGGTGATCAAAGTTTTGACGAATAAATAGACTAAATGTCCTATTCCTCTTTTGTTCCTCTAATTGTCCGAAGACACATGGCAGGGATGGGGGGCGGGATAGTTGAATTTGATTAAGGAGCCTGCATCTGTTTTCACTATGGCTTTATCCTCTCTATCTTCTCCAGCTTTGCTACCCAGATGGGAATGTCCAAAGAAAATAGACAGCATGTAGGACAACACTCAATGGAACCTAAGCCTCTGAAGTCAATCCTGCTAGTAAGTGGCTCATTAAATGTTATTGCCTCAGGGACCAATCTCTGAACTCTTTGAGCACCAATTGACTTTCTCTTCCATCTTCCTGTTATACAGAAAGAAGGTGTCAGAATAAGACCCAAGAAGAACGTATCAGTAACCTTTGCTTTAGATGAACCCATGGAGGAAGGTGAATATTCTGGGGGAAATGGATCTCATATCACCGCTGGAATGCATAACACCACTGGAACTCATAACACTGCTGGAGCTGGTAACACTGCTGGAGCTCGTCACACCGCTGGGGCTCATATCACCGCTGGAGCTCGTAACACGCCCGAGCTTCGCTATGCTCCAAGTGATGACTTTCAGCCCCCAGCCCCATACACTGAGGACGATCTTTTGGAAGGTAAGGCTGGATCATTGATTAGTTAGGGTAGGAAAGATATAAAGGCCTTTCCTCACAATTTAAAGTGGGGAGTTTTGAGCCCAAAACTCTTTTTTCATGCTATGGTTGGTGATCAGGAGAGAAGCAGATGAAGTGCTTGGAGAGTACCATCTGGCAGCCCAGTACGATGCTCCAAGATCTTTGTTTGGATGGCTGTAGGGTTATCTTAAAGGTTATGATTTCCAGTGATAGAAGTACAAATTGGTACAATCTTTAGAGTAGTTTGGTTGTCTGTCTCCCTCCTACTCTCCATCTCTCTCTGTACATGTGTGTGTGTGTGTGTGTGTGTGCGCGTGTGTGTACACGTGCACATGCTCAGTTATGTCCAACTCTTTGCAACCCCATGGACTGTAACCTGCAAGGCTCCTCTGTCTACGGGATTTCCCAGGCAAGAATACTGGCATGGGTAGCCATTTCCTACTCCAGGGGATTTTCCCGACCCAAGGATTGAACCTGTGTCTCTTGTGCCATACACACAGACACACACATATATATGTGTGTATGTATATATATATATATATATAGTTATATATAGTTTGATATATATATATATATATCTTGGAGAAGGAAATGGCAACCCACTCTAGTATCCGTGCCTGGGAAATTCCATGGACAAAGGAGCCTGGCGGGCTACAGTCCATGGGATCACAAAAGAGTGGGACATAACTTAGCAACTGAACAACAAGAACAGCTTGTGTGTGTGTGTATATATGAGAGAGAGGGAAAGAGGGAGAGGGAGAGGGGGGGAGAGGGAGAGAGAGAGGGAGAGAGGGAGAGAGGGAGAGAGAGAGAGAGGGAGAGGGAGAGAGAGAGAGGGAGAGGGAGAGAGAGAGAGAGGGAGAGGGAGAGGGAGGGAGAGAGAGAGGGAGGGAGAGGGAGGGAGGGAGAGAGAGAGGGAGAGGGAGAGGGAGGGAGAGAGAGAGGGAGGGAGAGGGAGGGAGAGAGAGAGAGAGGGAGAGGGAGAGGGAGAGGGAGGGAGAGGGGGAGAGGGGGAGAGGGAGAGAGAGAGAGGGAGAGGGAGAGAGGGAGAGGGGGGAGGGGGGAGGGGGGGGGGGGGGGGGGGGGGGGGGGGAGGGGGAGAGCGGGAGAGGGGGAGGGGGAGGGAGAGAGGGGGAGGGAGAGGGAGAGGGAGAGAGATATATATATATATATAGTGGAACCCATATGAGCCAATCATTTTATGTCTTGAATTGTAGCCAAAGATAATTATACAAGTACACAAAAAAGAATGCTCATAGTTGTTCAATCACAGCATTGTGCCTAACAGCTAAAAGCTGGAAACAAGCTAAAGGTCTAACAATGGTGAGTAGCTAAATAAATTATGGTGCAGCAATACAATGGAATACTATGCAGACCTTAAAAGGGCTAATGTCAATAAATTGACTGGCATGGAAAGTTTTCCACAACCCAATGTTTTGTTGGAGAAAATAGAAAGTCAGAGCACAGCATGTACAGCATGATGTATAAATGTGCATAGACTATCTGGAGGGAAATCACCAAACATGAGCAGTGGTTTTCTCTAAGGGTAAGATTCTAGGTGATTTTTAGAAGAGCCGAGGTACCTTTCTTAGGATTTTTGTATTATCAGAAATTTTTTAATAATCATATATGATTTCTCCCAATACACTAAAGGCACTAAAAAAAGAAAGCTCTGAGGATTTAAAGGCCCATTGTTGTTAATGGCTACTCCATCTCAAATGTTCCTTGGCCCCAGTTTCCATGACGGTAAACTGTCGATTTTATAATGTCACCTTTGCTCTCCAAAGAATCTGGCCCTTCAGGCTACCTCAGAGCCTTGGGTTGTTACACCTACACAGAGGGGCCTGGACAGGAACACTGAGGACAGAGGCGCTGCTCTGGTAAAGAGGATGAAAGTTGAGTGGCAGGAATCCTGCAGAAGAGTGGAAGAAGTGTCTTTCTAGATGTCTGATTCTACTCCTAAGTCTCTGTCCAAAATTGAAACCCATTTTTCACTTCTATAACCTCAGAGCCAAGGGCCAAAAGGAGAATGGACACCTGGGACTCAGAGGAGATGTTACTGGACAATCCCTGATGAAGCCTTTGGAGCCTGTGGTTAGTATTCCTTAGGTGAAGGGAAGAGAGCAAGAGGGAGAGCAAGTATGAGGTCAGGGCAGAGGGGGACACCTGGTGGGATGCAATCTACACCCCTTGGAAAGTAGGCAACACCCTCCTCACCTGGAAGGACAGGAAGCCTGGTGCCTAGCTTCGCTTGCAGTAACTGCCTATTTTCTTTCTCTTTTTAGCAGACTTTTAACAGAGAGCTAAAGAGAAAAATGAAGGAACATCAAAAGAAACATCTCATATCCCTCCTTTAGTAAATGGGTTCATCTGCAGAACCATTAAGATTTTTCAGTTTTCAAATTTGTCTGTTAATACCTCTACAGTCCCCCTATAATTCCACCTACTCTAACATATCCCTTAGAACTCCCGTTGTGCCTGTACATCAACCTTTGAGCCATCAAATGAATCTTATCCCCACCAAGAGGCTCAAAAATAGTTAAGGGGAATGAATAGTTTGAGAATAGTTTGAAATAGTTTAAGAATGAAGACGACCTTGGCAAAGATTAGATCTTTGTACCCAGATGCTCCTGATGAAGTCTGTGAGCAACATATCAAGGGCAACCAACTGCAATTGAGTCTTAGAAGTACAGGGTCAGTTTAGAACTATATTTTCTCCCCTTGTGTTCTTGGGTGGAAGGGGACTGGCATAAATAAATTATTCTGCTGAGAATTATGCTCTACGGAATCATTTTCAGTCACGCCTCCGAAAACAACTCGGTTTTAAATTCCCAGCCACTGTCTGTGAAGCCTGGCAACAATTCTTTTGCTGTCCCTTCAGGAATAGCAACTGATGTCTCTCCTAACATTTAGGTTAGGTGTGCAAAAACTGCACGAGATTAAAAACATTCAACTGTCCATCCTAGAGAGGGCAGTGTTAGTGGTGGGAATTCATTATGATTGCAGCTGCTACTTTCACCATCAGTACCACAGCCCCCATTTCCTGAGTGCCTTCTGGTTGTCAGACATAGCACGAAGCTCTTCATGTTCATTATTTTATTCACAAAAACCCATGGTTGTGGCAGCATATTTGTTTTTGTTTTACAGATGAAGAAATTAAGGGGTAGAGAAAAATAACTTATCCAAGGTCCCAGAGGCTGTAAGATGCAGAACAAGGAACCAAATCCAGATCTGACTCTAAAGCTACTTTAGGCCAGAAAGATCTTATGCTTTTCTCAAACTTTACCCAGAAGAGAAAGCTACATCCAGGGAAAATGCTAAAGCTTCATCATGCCCATGTTAGAAGAATTAGGTTGACTGCAGTAAGCATACTGATGGTAGTGGCAAACCCAGGTGAGTGAGCACTTCCATTCTGCCAGACACTAGGCTAAGTGGTTTACGTACATTACTGCCTTTCATCTTCACAAGCCTATGAGGTCAGTTCTACTACCATCATCTTACAGAGGCAGAAACTGATGTTTAAAGAGGTCAAATAATTTGTCCCAAGGCACCCATTAGGAAATGACAGAACTGCTCTTCAGACTAAACCAAGTTCCAACTCCATAACTCACGGTCTTAACTCCTACCCTATATGGTCTCACCAGGAAGTATAAACCAACTAGCCTATAATTGTTTCTGAGAGAGAGAAACCTGGCACATAATAAGCATCAGTCTCACAACCCCATCTGGAGCACCAGACACTGTCTAAGGCTGCATCATTTGCTGTTATGCATTGCATATGGCCTTATGTCCAAGGGGACCACCTCAGGCACTTTGTGGGTCTTTGACAGGATTCTAAGGTTCGGCTTATTAGTCATGGCACTGGAAGCAATCTTAAAGAACCTCTAGTCCAATCCTAATTGTTATACAGATTAGGTATTTGGTACAGAGAGGTTAAATGACTTGCTGAAGACTGTAGAGCTGATCACTGACAGACATACTCCTAAAATCCAGATCTCCTATATGCCTGAGCCAGTGTGCTATCTTCCCTGCTCCAATATACTACACCCTCTCTGGGTCTTCTCTGGGCACTCTTGACCCACCTGTACTTGTGCTTGCATAGTTGCTAAGTTGCTTCAGTCATGTCCAACTCTGTGCGACACTATGGACTATAGCCCACCAGGCTCCTCTGTCCATGGGATTCTCTGGGGAAGACTACTGGAGTTGGTTGTCATGCCATCTTCCAGGGGATCTTCCCAACCCAGGTATTGAACCCACAACTCTTCCATCTCCTGAATTGGGAGGTGGGTTCTTTACCACTAGCACCACCTGGTAAGCCCCTCTTGACCCCACCTACATTCCTCCAACTTGTCCAATAAATATCACTGGAGAATTCTGCTGACAATCATTTCAACCCAGGGATATAGCAAAAGTCTCAACTGAAGAGGAGTTTATCAGACAGGAGACTATAATTCAACAAACCAAGGTTCTTCACTCACGCTGCTCTTTACAGCATTATGTCTTAGGCAGGCATACTTTTTCAGCCAAGAGGGGAAGAAAGTATGGCTAAAAGGGATTAGGAGTGCTATCTATGAATATGAGCAGGGTGAAGAATTTAGGTTGAAACAACCTCTGACAAAAGTGAATTTTAGTATATTGGCATACTTTCCTTTCTACAATATACGTGTTCCTGGGTGTCAACCAAATTTTCCTACAGAAAGTCTATTAATCAAAAATATTTAAAGAATATCCCCTCAATACAGCCAGGAAAACCTTATTTATTTTGAGTGAATAATTTGGTTGCTGCAGGGTGTTACCATACTTTCCAAACCCTTTATCAAGCTGGATGACCTGGCAATAACCCCCAGTGAAGACAAGAAGAAGAGCACATACCTCACAGGCTTGTTTTGAGGATCAAAGAGGACAAGCCAGGGCCAAAATGCTAGGCAGGGTGCCTGGCACATAATAAGTAGCTCATGAAATGTTACCTACTATTATTATGATTAGGGGAGGATCTTAGATCATCAGATAGCTATACTTCCATACTGGAAGAAGTATCCTTCTTTCTGCAAAGAATAACCCAAGGAGAGGTGTCTTAGATTCTAAAGTACAAACAGTATAGAGAAAGAATCTAGGGTAATTATAGGGCTCCCCTGGTGGCACAGCTGATAAAGAATCCACCTGCAATGCAGGAGACCCCGGTTTGATTCCTGAGTTGGGAAGACCCCCTGGAGAAAGGATAGGCTATCCACTCCAATATTCATGGGCTTCCCTGGTGGCTCAGACAGTAAAGAATCCACCTGCAAGACCTGGGTTTGATCCCTGGGTTGGGAAGAACTCCTGGAGAAGGGCATGGCAAGTCACTCCAGCATTCTTGCCTGGAGAATCCCCATGAACAGAGGAGCCTGATGGGCAACAGTCCATGGGGTCACAAAGAGTCAGACATGACTGAGTGACAGCACAGGGTGATTATAACCACCACTTCCCAGAGCCTCGTCTTTGAGAATCCTAAAATCTGCAAAAAAAAAAAAAAAGTCTTACAAACCTGTCTCAGTGTGTCAGCCCAAGGACGAAGATTAATGAGAGCTTCTTGAGCCTTGGGGGCAAATTTTCTTTCAGGCAAATGGTTGCCTTGGAGTTTCTCTCCTTTCATTGTCAAGGTCTTGGCCTGCCTCCTCCAGGACTTGTAAAGTCTAGCTCCTGTCAGAGACACTTCAAATATATGACCCTGGCTCATCATTCAACGAGCCCTATGTGGCTCTGGGTACTTGTCCATTTCGTCTTGCAAGACAGGCCTGGGCTTTTGGATTAGAGAATTCCATGTGTATAGGTAGAGATGCTGTGTTCTGAATGGTTTTTACTCCTGAAATCTTGTCACCACTCTTCATACACTGTTACTACCCATCCTAGTGTGCAATCAGTAGGGTTGGTATCCAGTAGGATCTGCAGAACATGGGTCAGAGATTCAGTACACTGTTAAGAGTTAAGGAAGAACTGCGGTGATTTAGGATTGGATATGGAAACCAAGAACAGGTAACCTAGTCACAAATCCCTGGGAAATTTGAGCTTTTGGTGCTTGAACCATCCCAGTTGTGTTTCAAATATCACTCTTTCCTCCCAGTATCCTATTAAAACCACTCATCTTCAAGGCAGTTGCAACTGGCAAGACTTAAATACACCACTCAGGAGAATTTTGCCAACTAGCATTTTTAACTATAAAACACCATTGGCTATGGGTGGGATAGGGCTCAAGTCGGGATTCACTGCTTTGTCATTCACCCCTATAAACTCTTCATTGGATAGCCCAAACTTGGGATTTCTGACAGGAAAGGGTGCAGAAAACAGGTGTTCTATCGCCCACCATCCCAACATCCCACTTCATTTTCACAGGTGCACCTAAAAGAAATACAGCCATGGCACGTCTGACCCATGCCTATTCCTTTAACTATAATAATCCATCCTCCCACTCCCCTGGCTTTTTCTCTTTTATCAAGCCCTATGGGAAACACAGGTGGAGTTAATATCCCAGGCGAGAGAGAAAGCAGCAGAAACTTCCTGCTGTTGGGAAGGAGACAGTATCAGCTGAGGGTTGTGGGAGTCAGGGGGCTTGTACTTCCACTCTAGTGCTCCTGGAATGCCTGGCTCAGGTCCCAGGAACCCAGGAGGCTCTGCGGTCGGGTGGTGAGCAAAGCAATGTTAACAAAGCGCTCTGTTAACTGTGCTGGGTGATGATGACTCAAGAATCCCACACAATCCCACGCTCCTGCTAGTCACCACTTCCAGGAATTAAAATAGACCTCTGGTGCTAAGAGACAGCAGGCCTTTTCTATCTGCTCAAAAAAATGAGCCCAGCCTTAAGGACTATCCTGCTATTTGATACAATGGAATATTACACAGCCATTAAAGATACCAATTATGTGCACTGTGCAGTTGGGAACCAGAATGTGAAATAATGTTACACGAAAACAGCACAATAGGAAATAGGTACACATGCTGATCAGAACTATGGAAAAAACACGTTGAAGAATTCATCCCTAAAGTACCAAAGAGAATGAAGAGCACCACAGTCCTTTGAGTTTCCACCCCTACCCCCAACAACACCTTGTATTATAATACACTTTTTAAAATTGTTGTGCTGGTCATGCTAGGTTACTAAGGCATCTGCCTTTTTAAATGACACAAGAGTTAACTCTGCAGATTATTTGATTCACGGAATAAATAAGAATTGAATGCTAAGGGGGCTGATGCTTTAAAATGGGCTTCCCAGGTGGCACAGTGGTAAACAACCTGCCTGCCAATGCAGGAGACGAAAAGAGACATGGGTTTGATCCCTGGGTTCAGAAGATCCCCTGGAGTAGGAAATGGCAACCCACTCCAGTATTCTTGGCTGGGAAATTCCACAGAGGAGCCTGGTGGGCTACAGTCCATGAAGTTGCAAACAGTCAGACGTGACTGAGCACATATACACCATTTCAGGTTTAGCACTCCAATGAAAAATTCCTTCAAAACATCTAGTCCACCAAGCTCCAATATGGGAGTTTAAGGAAACATGTGTTTGGACCTCTTTTAAGTGGGATTGCTGTGTTTTGAACTAAGCTAGCTTATAAGGAGAGAAAGGAACTATTTTTGGATAGGCTTCCAGAAATCCCTTATTGAAGAAGAATTGCTAAATGCTTTCCCCCAGCCCTACCCTTGTCTCTGGTAGTGCTTATTACACTTAGCCAAACATCTAGCACATATATGGGTGTCTGGGTAAGCACTATTCTCTTTCTGGAGCCCTGGCCTCAAGCCCTGCCCAGACTTGGTTTTTTTTTTAGAATTAGCTTTCAATCAGTACATCTAGTAAGACTATGTGTAGTCTTTTCTTTATTAAAATAGAAAACTTTGTATTCTGAAATTTTAGATTTATGGAAGATTTGTAAATATAGTACGAAGAGGTCCCATATACCACTCACCCAACTTCCCCTAACATTAAGACACATATAACTCTGGTAGGTTGATCAAAACTATGATATTAACATTAGCACAATACTATTTATTAAACTATAGACTTAATTCAGATTTCACCAGTTTTCCCAATAATGTCCTTCTTCTGTGCAGGGTCTAATCCAGGATCCTATGCAGTGACTATAGTAGTTTAGTTAAAACAAACAAACAAACAAACCTAGAAACAATTCTCCTTTTAGGAGGTGAAACAGGTAAGCCAGTAAGTGACTGGCCAATTTATGATCCTGAGCTATTCTACTCATGAGGGAACTCTATCACTTCTGTACCAAAGCTCTGAATTTGTGACACCTCTCATCATGGTTATTTTCAGAAAACATGTCTTACATCAGCACTTCTCACAGTAGTACAAAGGGATTTGACAAGTGGGTTATTTTAGCAACCAATATTATGGGGGTGACAAAATGAGCAGGATGGCCTTATCTGTTTCCTATGTGTCATTTTTCTTCAAACTGTATTTAAACGTCTAACAAGAAGCTGTAATATTTGACTGTAACATAAATGCTGAGAACACCCACACCAGCACAGGGACTCTCTCCAACGTGTATTTTGTTTTGTTTGCCCGAAATGAAGTATTGAAATCTTACAGAAACCAAACTGAATAAGTTATTTTGACTCTTTGTGAATCTCAAGACAGGAAAGGGAAATGAGGCTATGATATCCATTTATTCCTTCAACAAATAATTGGATTATTAAGAATAATTCCCCCCTTAATCCAAGCAAACTAGGTGCCAGGCAATTTGCAAAGTGCTTCACAAATATTGTTTCACTGAATAAATCACAACAATCTCATGAAGTAAGTACCATTACCATTCTTTTACAGACAGAGGGGCAGGGAACAGAGGATAAGTAACTCACCCAAATTCACACGGCATGTAAAAGTGATGGAGCCAGAATTCAAGACTAGGTCAGCCTGATTCCACAGCTTGTCATCTTGGCCAGTATGCTATATTGTTGCTCTGAGCACCTGCTACATTTCATACACTGGCTTGGGTGCTGGACAGAAATACAATAGTGAACAGTCCTTATTCCCTCAAATCTTATTCTAGTTGAAGGACAGAGACCCTTAAATAGGTAAATAACAGCCCTCTCTTCTCCTTAGGTATTCCTTGGATTGGTTACAAGGTGAGCAGTAAATACAAACAGTGAATCCCAACACCTTTATATATTTAAATTCCCTCCGTGTACCCTGAAGATCTCTGACAGAAATGGACTAGAGGATATTGACATATTCTTTCATTTTGTGGCTCTGGGCAAGGTGTCAGCATCCCTCCCCACCCACTTAGTCTCCTTTGATGAAAAATATATATGAAAATGCATATAACAATGAAATCAAATCAGCTGATGGAAATTTTTAAGTCTGGTACATAATAATTATGCTCCAATTCAGCTGTCCTTGAACTTGCATTAATTGGTGAGCTCTAAGGGAGCTTCAATTGGTTCATGACTATACTTTATGGCATGCCATTTTGAAATATATTTCTCAGAAAAATGACAATGATGACCCTGTAAATTATAAACTGGAAATGTGATTTGAAAAGTGAAGGACTGAAAGTCATTTTTTTAAATTTATTTTTATTAGTTGGAGGCTAATTACTTTACAATTTTGTAGTGGTTTTTGCCATACATTGACATGAATCAGCCATGGATTTACATGTATTCCCCATCCCGATCCCCCCTCCCGCCTCCCTCCCCATCCCATCCCTCTGGGTCTTCCCAGTGCACCAGCCCTGAGCACTTGTCTCATGCATCCAGCCGGGGCTGGTGGTCTGTTTCACCCTAGATAATATACATGTTTCGATGCTGATCTCTCGAAACATCCCACCCTCGCCTTCTTCCACAGAGTCCAAAAGTCTGTTCTGTACATCTGTGTCTCTTTTTCTGTTTTGCATATAGGGTTATCGTTACCATCTTTTTAAATTCCATATATATGCATTACTATGCTGTACTGGTCTTTTATCTTTCTGGCTTACTTCACTCTGTATAATGGGCTCCAGTTTCATCCATCTCATTAGAACTGATTCAAATGAATTCTTTTTAATGGCTGGGTAATATTCCATTGTGTATATGTACCATAGCTTCCTTATCCATTCGTCTGCTGATGGGCATCTAGGTTGCTTCCATGTCCTGGCTATTATAAACAGTGCCACGATGAACATTGGGGTACACATCTCTCTTTCAGATCTGGTTTCGTCAGTGTGTCTGCCCAGGAGTGGGATTGCTGGGTCATATGGCAGTTCTATTTCCAGTTTTTTAAGGAATCTCCACACTGTTCTCCATAGTGGCTGTACTAGTTTGCATTCCCACCAACAGTGTAAGAGGGTTCCCTTTTCTCCACACCCTCTCCAGCATTTATTGCTTGGAGACTTTTGGATAGCAGCCATCCTGACTGGCATGTAACAGTACCTCACTGTGGTTTTGATTTGCATTTCTCTGATAATGAGTGATGTTGAGCATCTTTTCATGTGTTTGTTAGCCATTGTTAGTCTTCTTTGGAGAAATGTCTGTTTAGTTCTTTGGCCCATTTTTTGATTGGGTCATTTATTTTTCTGGAATTGAGCTGCAGGAGCTGCTTGTGTATTTTTGAGATTAACCCTTTGTCTGTTGCTTCGTTTGCTATTATTTTCTCCCATTCTGAGGGCTGTCTTTTCACCTTGCTTATAGTTTCCTTTGTTGTGCAAAAGCTTTTAAGTTTAATTAGGTCCCATTTGTGTATTTTTGCTTTTATTTCCAATATTCTGGGAGGTGGGTCATAGAGGATCCTGCTGTGATTTATGTCGGAAAGTGTTTTGCCTATGTTCTCCTCTTAAGAGTTTTATAGTTTCTGGTCTTACACTTAGATCTTTAATCCATTTTGAGTTTATTTTTGTGTATGGTGCTAGAAAGTGTTTTAGTTTCATTCTTTTACAAGTGGTTGACCAGTTTTCCCAGCACCACTTGTTAAAGAGGTTGTCTTTTTTCCATTGTATATCCTTGCCTCCTTTGTCAAAGATAAGGTGTCCATAGGTTCGTGGATTTATCTCTGGGCTTTCAATTCTGTTCCATTGATCTATATTTCTGTCTTTGTGCCAGTACCATACTGTCTTGATGACTGTGGCTTTGTAGTAGAGTCTGAAGTCAGGCAGGTTGAGTCCTCCAGTTCCATTCTTCTTTCTCAAGATTGCTTTGGCTATTCGAGGTTTTTTTGTATTTCCACACAAATTGTGAAATTATTTGTTCTAGTTCTGTGAAAAATACCATTGGTAGCTTGATAGGGATTGCATTGAATCTATAGATTGCTTTGGGTAGTATAGTCATTTTCACAATATTGATTCTTTCAATCCATGAACACGGTATATTTCTCCATCTATTTGTATCCTCTTTGATTTCTTTCATCAGTGGTTTATAGTTTTCTATATATAGGTCTTTCATTTCTTTAGGTAGATATACTCCTAAGTATTTTATTCTTTTTGTTGCAATGGTGAATGGTATTGTTTCCTTAATTTCTCTTTCTGTTTTCTCATTGTTAGCATATAGGAATGCAAGGGATTTCTGTGTGTTAATTTTATATCCTGCAACATTACTGTGTTCATTGATTAGCTGCAGTAATTTTCTGGTAGAGTCTTTAGGGTTTTCTATGTAGAGGATCATGTCGTCTGCAAACAGTGAGAGCTTTACTTCTTTTCCTATCTGGTTTCTTTTTATTTCTTTTTCTGCTCTGATTGCTGTGGCCAACACTTCCAAAACTATGTTGAATAGTAGTGGTGAGAGTGGACACCCTTGTCTTGTTCCTGACTTTAAGGGAAATGCTTTCAATTTCTCACCATTGAGGATAATGTTTGCTGTGGGTTTGTCATATATAGCTTTTATTATGTTGAGGTATGTTCCTTCTATGCCTGCTTTCTGGAGAGTTTTAATCATAAATAGATGTTGAATTTTATCAAAGGCTTTTTCTGCATCTATTGAGATAATCATATGGTTTTTATCTTTCAATTTGTTAATATTAACTTTCCAAAACTGAAACAGGAAGAAATAGAAGATCTTAACAGACCCATCACAAGCACAGAAATCGAAACTGTAATCAGAAATCTTCCAGCAAACAAAAGCCCAGGACCAGATGGCTTCACAGCTGAATTCTACCAAAAATTTAGAGAAGAGCTAACACCTATCTTACTCAAACTCTTCCAGAAAATTGCAGAAGAAGGCAAACTTCCAAACTCATTCTATTAGGCCACCATCACCCTAATACCAAATCCAGACAAGGATGCCACAAAAAAAGAAAACTACAGGCCAATATCACTGATGAACATAGATGCAAAAATCCTTAACAAAATTCTAGCAAACAGAATCCAATAACATATTTAAAAGATCATACATCATGACCAAGTGGGCTTTATCCCAGGAATGCAAGGATTCTTTAATATCTGCAAATCAATCAATGAAAGTCTTAAATCTCAGCAAATGACAATCATTCTCTCCTCTTTCCCAACTTCCAAACATCAAATACCCTAACCCAGTGGTTTTCAATGCTGGCTGCATATGGGAATCACTGGGGAAACTTCAAAATTACTAATGCCTGTGCCCATCCCCAGAGATTGTAATGATTTAATTATCTGAGGTGTGGCTTGGGTTTTGGAAGTTTTAAAAGATACCCAGGGAATTTTAATGTGCAGACAAATTTGGGAACTATGGCCCTTATTGGAGGATCATAACCCTGGCAGTGGACTTCCCAGGTGGCGCTAGTGGTAAAGAACCCACATACCAATGCAGGTAGACAGAAGAGACACAGGTTCGATTCCTAGGTCAGGAAGATCCCCTGGAGGAGGACACAGCAACCCACTCCAGTATTCATGCCTGGAGAATCCCACGGACAGAGGAGCCTGACAGGCTGCAGTCCATTGGGTCGCATAGTCAGACATGACTGATGCAACTTAGCACACACATGCAATCCTGGCTGTGGGCTTCCTCTGTGGCTCAGCAGTAAAGAATCCATCCACAGTGTGGGAGATGTAAGAGATGCAGGTCTGATCCCTGGGTCAAGAAGATCTCCTGGAGGAAAGCATGGCAACCTATACCAGTATTCTTGCCTGGAGAATCCCATGGACAGAGGATCCTGGTAGGCTACAGTCCGTAGGGTCACAAAGAGTTGGACATGACTGAAGTAACTTAGAAAGCAAGCAAGCAACACTGACTTCATGTTAGAATCACGTTCAGGGAATATTTTAAAAATCCTGATGCTTGGGCCACATCCCAGACCAATTAAATTAGAAGATCTAGGGGTAGGGCCCAAGTCCCAGAAACCAGGATTTTCTGAAAAGCTCCCAGAGGTAGTTCAATGTTCAGCCAAGACTGGGAAGCATGGTTGTGCGTGCAACTTCACACCTGTAATAAAGGCGATGGTAGAATTTGCACTCAGAGGTTCAGCAACTCTTAAGATGAGCCTAATGAGAAGCCAGTTCTAGACACCAGGTAGGAAGCAGGCTGAGAACAAACCCTTAGAATAACTGTCCTACTTTAATATCAATAAAATGAGCTCACCTTTTCTTGCCATGTATGTGAGCCACTTTAAGGCTTATTTAGGACCACTAGCAACTGATGGTTCTATGCCTGACTCCCTACCACACCTACCAAAATAACTGCAGAGAGAATGGGAAAGAAAGTGCTTTAAGGGGATGCAAACCTTTGCAAAGGACTGCAAACCAGTGCTCAGAGACCCTGCATGGATATAGACAAGGAGAAACCACAAAAGCAAGTTATTTAGCCTACACATTACCCAACCAGTTAGGTTTTCAAATTTCTTTTATTGGAGTATAGTTGATTTACAATGTTGTGTTAGTTTCTGCTGCACAAAAAAGTGAATCTGTTATACATATACCTCAACTAGTTAGTTTTTATCTGCAACTTGATGTGCATTTTTACTCATCAAGCCAAATGCTGGGTTTGGAGGGGAAAAAAAAGCCCTAGCACAAGATTCTCATCCTTATTACACATTAGAGCCATCTGAGGAGGTTTTAAAATAATGATGCTAGGGCCACACCCAAAGTGAATTAAATCAGAATCTCTGAGGGCATGACACCCAGAAATCTGTTTTAAAATGTCTCCGGGTGGAAAGGTGAGGGAGAGGGATAAATTAGGAGGTTGGGATTAACATATACACACTATATATTAATACTATATGTAAAATAGATAATCGACAAAAACCTACTGTATAGCAGAGGGAACTCCATACTCTGTAAAAACCTATATGGGAAAAGATTCTGAAAAAGAATAGACATATATATATATATATATATATGTATATGTATATATGGGCTTCCCTTGTGGCTCAGCTGGTAAAGAATCCACCTGCAATGCAGGAGACCTGGGTTCGATCCCTGGGTTGGAAAGATCCCCTGGAGAAGGAAAAGGCAAGCCTCTCCAGTATTCTGGCCTGAAGAATTCCACGGACTGTATTGTACATGAGGTCGCAGAGTCGGACACAACTGAGCGACTTTCACTTTCACATATGTATATATATATATATATATATATATATGTGTGTGTGTGTGTGTGTGTGTGTATGTGTGTAACTTAATCACTTTGCTTTATACCTGAAACTAACCCAACATTGTAATACAACTACACTCTAATAAAAATAAAAATTAAAACACATAGTTTGATTAAAAATACTTTTAAGAGTAAAAATTGCTTTAAAGTGCTTAAAAAAAAAAAGGTCCCCAGATGATTCTAATGTTGCAACCATAAAACAAAGAATGTTGCCCACCATCCACTCCTACCTAAAGTACCCCGAAAGGAATTCAGGGCAAAGGTCAGGAACGAGGCATTCTATGCTCTTGGAAAAAAAGGCCTATAGTTAGATATTTTCAGGAAAAAATTTTATGTACTCAGGTTTTTGCATCTTCCCATACCCAGAAAAGCACTAAAATCACTAACTGAGATACCTGTTCCTCGTGACAAGCAGCAACCTTCTACTGGGACGTGTGCTTGATCGCTCATACCACCTCCTCCGTAATCACATACATGCTGACTTCTCCCCGGCTACCTCATCAGAGCAGTTCCTCAGAGCTATCTGAGAGGCTATCTCCTGGGCTACAACCCTCAGTAAGTCCCCAAATAAAACTGAACTCACAGCTCGCAGATTGTATGTTTTTATTTCCGTTGACACAACCAAGGTTGCGAACTGTCATTCTAAAGCAGTGGTTCTCAAACTTGAGTGTACATTACAATCACACACATTCAGTAAAACACAAAAAGCTGGGTCTCACTCTCAGAGGTTCTAATCCAGTTAGGGTGGAACCTGGAAGTCTGCATTTCAAACAAGCTCCTAGATGATGCCAATGCTGTTGGTCTAGGGACCACACCTTGAAAGGCAGAGCCCCACATGGACCACTGGTTCTCAGCCTTTGCTGCACATAAGAATTACCAGGGGGAGGGGGTTGCATTTTAAAAATACAGATGCCTGAGCTCTTCCCTAAACTAATTAAACTGGAATACCTGAGGTCCAGTGATCAGTATTTTTAAAGGTGATACTAATGTGCGCTGAAGTTTGTTATCCTAGACCTAGATATTTTACAGTTGCAAAAGATCATTTAGTATAAACCCTTGAATTTCCTGAGAATTTAGAGGTACGTTAGCTACTACTGGTCCACAAACCCCAATTTCTACTATTCTCCCGTAATCATCACTAGGTATTAACTATGTGAACTGTAAATCAACTATACTTCAAGAAAAAATAATAAAAATCAACGTGACCAATTTAGGGTGACCAACTTGTCCTGGTTTGCCTAGGATGCTCCTGATTTTAGCACTGAAAGTCCCAGATTCAAAGTAAATCAGGATAGTTGGTCATTACAGTTATGTTTTGCAGCTCACAGACTGGAATACAGTACTATTAGATTTTGCTTCTAACATCCAGCATCCAGATCTTGGTTTCTAAATACCATTCTCTAATAAAAGGGATCAGGGCTCCTTGGAAATGGCTGATTTCAGAACTAAAGCAGAGAAATGTATGACGAACCCAGGAATCTTCTGTCAGAATCTAAGTTAGTGATCAAAGACTCATGGAAGCATGTCTAAAGGACTAAAGGGACTCCTATTGGCAAAACTGGAGAAAATTTGAGCATTACAAAGAAAATAATGGAACTGGATGGAAAACATTAAATTTAAGTAACACTGAATTAAGTGATATCCAAAAAAATAAATAAATCTACCTCTCCACTATTGAAAGTAACTATTATATCAACTTGCTCTGAAAATTGGTATTTGAGGGGAAAGAATCTGGCTTTTACCTGGCCCTTTTGGGTCATATCCTATGGATAAGAAAAAGCTCATCTTTACAGAAGAATGCCAGCTAACAAATGTAGACCGGATGACAGAATTAGAAAATCACCATTCTGCAACCCCAATTAAATCACAAAATCAGGAAATACATTTTAAAAATTAGAAGAAAAAATTACTGAGTCAGGAAACAGTAACTGATGGATGCTGAATTTTAAGGTAAGAGGTAACTGAGGAACAGGACAGTCACAAGGTACCAAAGTAAGGCCAGATTTATTGTTAATTAGGAAGAGAAAATTAAAATTACATGGAGAGTTCTGAGGGCCACGACCTTAACCACCATCTTTACTATGAGTGGACAATTGCCAGTGTGTACCTCTTAATGGGATGCTACATGAAGTATGCAGAATATTTATGAAGCATTCTTATCAAAATTGAATCTAGTGAGGTAGATAAACCTAGATCCTGTTATACGGAGTGAACTAAGTCAGAAAGGGAAAAACAAATATCATGTGCTGCGCTTAGTCACTCAGTTGTGTCCGACTCTTTGTGACACCATGGACTGTAGCCCACAGTCTCCTCTGTCTCCTCTGTCCATGGGGATTCTCTCCAGGCAAGAATACTGGAGTGGGTTGTCATGCCCTCCTCCAGGGGATCTTCCCGACCCAGGAATCAAATCCAGATCTCTTGCACTGCAATCAGATTCTTTACTGTTTGAGCCACCAGGGAAGCCCAAGAATACTAGAGTTGGTAGCCTATCCCTTCTCAGGGGATCTTCCCAACCCAGGAACTGAACCGGGATGTCCTGCATTGTAGGCAGATTCTTTACCAGCTGAGATATTAATGCATATATATGGAATCTAGGAAAATGATACTGATGAATCTATTTGCAGGGAAGGAATAGCAACGCAAATGTAGAAAACAGACTTGTGAACACAGTAGGGGAAGGAGAGGGTAGGATGAATTGAGAAGCTAGAATTGACATATACACACTATCAGGTGTAAAATAGTTAATGGGAAGCTACTATATAACACAGAGAGCCCAGCCTGGCACTCTGTCACAACCTTGAGGAGTGGAATGGGAAGGGGGAGGGAGATTCATTAGGGAGGGGATATATATATAATTATGGCTGATTTACGTTGTTGCACAGCAGAAACATTGTAAACACAACATTGTAAAGCAATTATCCTCCATTTAAAAATAAATTAAAAAAAAAACTGGATCTAATCAAGCCTCTAAACCCAACAATTTCCAGTTTATAGGAAACTCGGGGGCTGGAAGGGAAAGCTAAACACAATCTTAAGAAAACAAACCATCCTGGTTTGCCCAGGACTGAGGACTCTCCAGGATGTTAGGGTCAGTGTTAAACCAGGAGAATCCTAGGCAAACCAGGACAGTTAGGCACATACACTACAATCAGACAGATTCATAAGTGGGGTAGACCTGGTCTCTAAAAGTCCATGCCATTAACAAAAAGTGAGCAAACTGTTTTACATTAAAAGACACTAAAGAGAGACCATACTCAAATGCAACATGTGAACCGACCATAAAAGACATTCGGGGGACAGCTGGGGAAATCTGAATATAGAGCAGTACTACTCAGGCAGCCCAGAGATGTAAATGAACCATGTCATAAAGTACAGGATTTAATCTGCCTGACATATTTCTGGAAATGAAACTTCCTCAATGAAGGATGTAGTGCACTGATACACACTCTGGTGCAAGCTCCTTATCTTAGGAAAATGCTAATATTTGTTGAATCCTGGAGGTGGGTATACTGCCATTCATTGTATTCAGATCAGTTCAGTCACTCAGTCGTGTCTCTTTGCGACCCCATGGACTACAGCACACCAGGCTTGGCCAAAAAGTTCATCCAGGTGTTTTCATAAGATATTCCAGAAAAACCCAAACAAACTTTTTGGCCAACCCAATACTTATTCTTTCAACTTTCCTGTATGTTTAAAAGTTTCCATTATGAAAATGATGAAAGCACAAAATCTAAAATCATATTACTTACACAATGTACACTAACAACAGTTACCACAAAGCTGATTATCTACAACTAATCCTATATTTATTCATTAGATATTCCTCAGGGAATAGCTAAATTAAAAATAGAAAAATGAGTTAGCCAAAAGAAAAAAACACATTCCATGCTGAGGAAACAGAATGTAGAAAGGACCAGAATGGAAGAAATTTAACTTTTTCAAGGAAAGGAACTCAATGTATATAGAAAAATGAGGCTACCCAGATGATGAAAGGGCTGTGAGGCTCTATGAAGAAGGGTCTTTATTTTATTTAGGACTTTATTTTAAAAACAAGAAGCCCATGACAGACAGATTTCAAGCACTGGAGAAACAATGAGAATGGCACTTTAGAAAACTCACTCTGGCTACAGAGAATGGAATGGATGGGGGCAAGCATGAATACAGCTGCACAAGTTGGGAAGATGGCCGTTTCAATAATAACCTGGTGCAAGATGATGTAACCTGCAGGATGGAGACTTGGTGATCTGCTGCATGTGGGCAGAGGGTATAGGAAAAGGACTCAGATGTAATTCCCAGGCTTCTAGCTTGAGTGACTGAGTAGATTGTTATATTCATCAAGATTGAAAATACAGAAGCAAGAACAGGTTTGGAGGAAAGATGTAAAGTACATAAATTAGATGCTTTGAGTTCAGAGTACCTAAAAGATATCCAGGAAGAATCTACCTTGTAGGCAGTTGAATATGAGAATGAGAAAGATAACTCTGACTTCCAGTTTACATTTAGTAGATAGGGAACAAAGGAGGAGAAAATAAGTCATTTTACATTTATGCTTTATATTAAAATTTTTCCATTATAAAAATAATATACTAATATTATTTACATAAAATAAAAATGCAGAAATGGAAACATATGTCTATAATATATAAACATATATTATTTTCATAAAATGAAAAATAGGGAAATGGAAATAACACTTATTTGACTACCATTAATCAACACTCTTTATCATTTGAGACTATTTCCTTCTAATATTTTTATATGGATATTCATACAATGGGGCTTCCCTTGTGGCTCAACTGTTAAAGAACCCGCCTGCAATGCAGGAGACCTGGGTTTGATCCCTGGGTTGGGAAGATCCCCTGGAGAAGGGAAAGGCTACCCACTCCAGTATTCTGGCCTGGAGAATTCCATGGACTGTATAGTCCATGGGGTCGCAAAGAGTTGGACACAACTGAATGACTTTCGCTTTTTCTTTTCATACAGTAGCTTTAAAAGCCGTATTTTTCTGACAAAGAGGCTTCTCTAGAGGTATTTATGCTTGACAAGAATTAGAAACACTAGGTGACCTGATATCACTTTGTAAATCAGACAGTGCTTGCTAAGTTACAAGTCCTTAGGCTGTTAAGATTCAAAACATAATTTAACTATTTTTAAATTATTAAATTTAATTAAATTAGGCTACTAAGATTCAAAACATAATTTGCCTGTTTTTCTGAAACTCTTCCAAAAAATTGCAGAGAAAGGAACACTTCCAAACTCATTCTACGAGGCCACAAACACCCTGATACCAAAACCAGGCAAAGACAACATGAAAAAAGAAAATTACAGGCCAATATCACTGATGAACATAGACGCAAAACTCCTCAACAAAATTCTAGCAAACAGAATTCAACAGCACATTAAAAAGCTCATACATCATGATCAAGTCGGGTTTACTCCAGGGATGCAAGGATTCTTCAATATACACAAATCAATCAATGTGATACACCATATTAACAAACAGAAAGATAAAAACCATATGATCATCTCAATAGATGCAGAAAGAGACTTTGACAAAATTCAGCATCCATTATGATAAAAATGCTTCAAAAAATGGGCATAAAATGAACCTACCTCAACACAGTAAAGGTCATACACGAAAAGCCCACAAATATTATTCTCAATGGTGAAAAACTAAAAGCATTCCCTCTAAGACCAAGGACAAGACCAGGGTGTCCACTCTCACCACTATTAGTCAACATAGTTTTGGAAGTTCTAGCTATGGCAGTTAGAGAAGAAAAAGAAATAAAGGGAATCCAGATTGGAAAAGAAGAAGTAAAACTCACCGTTTGCAGATGACATGATACTATACATAGAAAACACAAAAGAGACTATCAGAAAATTACTAGAGCTAATCAGTGAATATAGCAAAGTCATGGGATACAAGGTTAATACACAGAAATCACTTGCACTCCTATATACTAACAATGAAAACTCAGAGAAATTAAGGAATCAATCCCATTCACCATTGCAACAAAAAGAATTAAATATCTAGGAATAAATCTACCTAAGGAGATAAAAGACCTGTATATGGAAAACTATAAGACACCAATCAAAGAAATAAAAAACGACATAAACAGATGGAGAGATACTCCATGTTCCTGGGTAGGAAGAAACAATATTGTGAAAATGACTAAACTACCAAATGCAATCTGCAAATTCAATGTGAATCCTATCAAATTACCAATGGCATTTTTAACAGAACTAGAACAAAAAATTTCACAATTCATATGGAAACACAAAAGACGCTGAATAGCCAAAGCAGTCTTGAGAAAGAAGAATGGAGCTGGACTTCAGGTTATACCACAAGGCTACAGTCATCAAGACAGTATGGTACTGGCACAAAAACAGAAATACATACCAATGGAACAAGATAGAGAACCCAGAGATAAACCCACACACCTATGGGTACCTGATTTTTGACAAAGGAGGTAAGAATATACAATGTGGCAAAGACAGCCTCTTCAATAAGTGGTACTGGGAAAACTGTACAGCCACGTGCAAAAGAATGAAATTAGATCACTACCTAACACCATACACAAAGATAAATTCAAAATGGATTAAAGACCTAAATGTAAGACCAGAAACTATTAAAACTCTTACAGGAGAATATAGGCAGAACACTCGATGACAGAAATCAAAGCAAGATCTTCTATGACCTGCCTCCTAGAGTAATGGGAATAAAAACAAAAATAAACAAGTGGGACCTAATTAAACTTAAAAGCTTTTGCATAGCAAAGGAAACTACAAACAAGGTGAAAAGACAACCCTTAGAATGGGAGAAAATAATAGCAAATGAAACAACTGACAAAGGATTCATTTCCAAAATATACAAGCAGCTCATACAACTCAATGCCAGAAAAGCAAGCAACCCAATCAAAAAGTGGGAAAGGAACATGAAAAGACATTTCTCCCAAGAAGACAGACAGATGGCTAACAAGCACATGAAAAGATGCTCAACATCACTCATTATTAGAGAAATGCAAATCAAAACTACCATGAGATACCACCTCACATCAGTCAGAATGGCCACCATCAAAAAGTCTACAAACAATAAATGCTGGAGAGGGTGTGGAGAAAAGGGAACACTCTTGCATTGCTGGTAGGAATGTAAATTGATACAGCCACTATGGAAGACAGTATGGAGATTCCTTAAAAAGTTAGGAATAAAACCACCATATGACCCAGCAATCCCACTCTGAGGCATATAACCTGAGGAAACCAAAATTGAAAAAGACACATGTATCCCAATGTTCACTACAGCACTATTTACAATAGCTAGAACATGGAAACAACCTAGATGTCCATCAACAGATGAATGGATAAAGAAGCAGTGGTACATATATACAATGGAATAATACTCAGCCATAAAAAGGAATGCATTTGAACCAGTTCCAATGAGGTGGAGGAACCTAGAGCCTTTTATACAGAGTGAAGTAAGTCAGAAAGAGAAATATAAATACTGTATACTGACACATATATATGGAATCTAAAGCAATAGCACTAGTGAATTTATTCTCAGGGCAGCAATGGAGGAACAGACATAGAGAACAAATCTATGGACATGGGGGGAAGAGAGGAGGAAGAAGGGGAGATGTATGGAGAAAGTAACATAGAAATTTACAGTACCATATGTAAAATGCTTCTTGGGGTGTAAAATGTTTCTTCAGGTGTTTCTTGGGACTCCCTTCCAGACGAGCTGCTCTTAGGAATCTTTTCCTGTCTGTGCCTCCCTGAACTCCTGAAAGTTTCCAGTGTTTGTAAGAGATGGTATCATCCAGCATTTGATGAGTCTCTCTGGCAGACTGTAGACCTCGCAGGCAGAAACCTCTACCCAGACGTGGCTGGTCAGCTCTTGTCCCGAGGGGTGGTTGCCTTCTGCTGTCATTTATGGTCATTTATGGACCAACCGTTAATTGAACATTTCAGCCCTTTTCATCTACAGCACCTGAACCTGTCGAACTCTGTGATCGCTGTGTCTACCCTGCACAGTCTTCTGTCTCACTGCTCCAAGTTGCAGAATCTCAGCCTGGAAGGCCTCCAACTTTCAGATCCCATTGTCGATAATCTTGCTCTGAACACAAATTTACTGCGACTAAACCTTTCTGGGTGTTCTGGATTCTCTGAATCTGCCCTGAAGACTTTGCTGAGCAGCTGTTCCAGATTGGATGAACTGAACCTTTCTTGGTGCTATGATTTCACTGAAAAGCATGTACAGGTGGCTGTTGCACATGTGTCAGAGACCATCACCCAGCTAAATCTCAGTGGGTACCAAAAGAATCTGCAGAAATCAGATGTCTCTACCTTAGCTGGAAGATGTCCCAATCTTGTCCACCTAGACTTAAGTGATAGTGTCATGCTGAAAAATGACTGCTTTCCAGAATTTTACCAACTCAACTACCTCCAACACCTATCACTCAGTTGGTGCTATGATGTAATACCTGAAACTTTACTTGAACTTGGAGAAATTACCACATCAAAAACACTACAAGTCTTTGGAATGGTGCCAGACTGTACCCTTCAACTGTTAAAGGAAGCCCTCCCTCATCTACAGATTAATTGCTCCCATTTCACCACCATCGCCAGGCCGACGATTGGCAACAAGAAGAACCAAGAGATATGGGGCATCAAATGACAACTGTCACTGGAGAAGCCCAGTTGTCTATGAAGCCTCTATCGCAAGATGGTGTCTCCTCTTTTCTTTGAACAGGGAAAGTAAGCAGGAAGCCCAACTGTGGAGAGCTCCGCTATTTTTATTCTTGGTTTTCTGTTGCCTTCCTTCTACAGATATATTAGAGAACCACTGGAGAGAGAAAACTATGAAGTGTTGCTTTCTAGAAATGACTATGAAAGCTTTTATCACTGCTATACCCTTAAGAGCCTAAGCTCTATGCTTCTTGAAATTTTAGGAAGAGTGAGCCTATAATTTCAAGATACCTTAAATAGCAAAATTTGAACCACATCTTCCAAGTGCCATTCTTCATAAATCTATTTAGAATCAAGCTTAAAAATCACCACCAGCAAATCATTTTCATAGCCTATATGGCAACTGAACTTTCTTCTATTTAATTTTTCAGCACTGCTTTATTATAAGCACAGGTTGCAAAAAATAATAAGCTATTTGTATTGTAAGCTGAAAAGAATGAGAATCATAGAGTAGCTTTGCAGCAATCTCTTCTAAGGATAGCAAGAAAAACAGACATTTCAACTGTGCCTTTAGATTCACAATCAGGTTGATGGAAACAAACAGCCCCAGGTCATTCACCTTTAAACCTAAATAAAGAAACAAGCAATCGGCCAACCAGAGGCGTAGAATTGGTATAGAATTTAAAGACTCAAGAGACAGATTTCTATAACAGGTTAAGCTGGGGTATCCTCTAGTGCACATCAATGAAGTCTCCTTTCTGTACAGTTGGGAAGGTCCCCTGGAGGAGGAAACAGCAACCCACTCCAGTATTTTTGCCTAGAGAATCCCATGGACAGAGGAGCCTGGTGGGCTACAGTCCATGGGGTCGCAAAAACACTTAATACTTAAGTACTTAATACTTAAGGCAAGAACACTTAATACTAATATTATGTAAAATAGATAGCCAATGGGAATTTGCTGTATGACTCAGGGAACTCAAATAGGGGCTTTAACAGGCTGAAGGGTAGGATAGGGAGGGAGATGGGAGGGAGGCCTTGGAGGGAGGGAACATGGGTGTACCTATGGCTGATTCTTGTTGATGTATGACAGAAAACCACAAAATTCTGTAAAGCAATTACACTTCAATTAAAAATTTAAAAAAATTGTTGGGCACACATCCAAGAACAACTCCAGAGTTGAAGAAATCATGACTAGAGAATGTTAGAGAAATATCCAGTTTGTTATACTATATACTGGATCATTAGGGGGTTCTGGAACTTTCTGCCTCCATATTACACAGCACAATTATAGGTATTCAGTTTCTTCTTTGAAGTTCTCCTTTCCCATAGGGTCTTTACTACAATCACCTCTCCTTCCACAGGTGAGAGGTAATTGGGGGTACTGCTCTTAAGGGTAACCACACTTTTAAAGGCTGTTCTAGCCTAGAAAACCCAAAGGAATGAAGCTCTACTGAGATCACACAGCCACTCTGCAATCACTTCATAGCTTACTCTGCTTTTTGAAAAAGCTAGACTTGTTTCTGGAGAAGGCAATGGCACCCTACTCCAGTACTCTTGCCTGGAAAATCCCATGGACGGAGGAGCCTGGTAGGCTGCAGTCCATGGGGTCGAGAAGAGTCAGACACGACTGAGCAACTTCACTTTCACTTTTCACTTTCATGCATTGGAGAAGGAAATGGCAACCCACTCCAGTGTTCTTGCCTGGAGAATCCCAGGGACAGAGGAGCCTGGTGGGCTGCCATCTCTGGGGTTGCACAGCGTCGGACACGACTGACGCGACTTAGCAGCAGCAGCAGACTTGTTTCTAATTTTAATCCACGGCTACCTCATGAATGCAGAACACATTTAGTAAAATCTCTGGGCAAATACAAATACCCAAGTCAATGTGAAATTATGACCACATACAGAGAAAAGCTCAATTGTCACCCCAGAACCAGATGGAGGAGACAGGCTATAAACTAGGATCAAGGGAGCCGTGACAAGCTGATAGCAAAAGGAAGGAATAGTTCAGATCCACAGCCAAAGAATGGTCACAACCAGGCAAATATGCATGACAGCCAGTGAACCTGAAAACTAAGGTTATAAATCTGCCTTGGGAAGGAGGCCCACTTATTCTTCCTGCTCAAGATCCAAAGATTGGTTTCCTCAGTAATATTTTCAGGGTCTGTGATGTCACAATATGGCAAACCTGGAAGTTACTGACACTTCAGCCTTAACAAAGAGCCGACAGGCTTGTAAGAGGCTGCTTATGGAGTGAAGAGAAGCTCCAGTTCACAGTGCAGGGTGTGGGGGAACAGATCCACAGGCACAGCTTGTCTCAGGATGAAAGTCTTGCCGAGGAGCTTCTTAGTGGAGTTTGGAGGACAGCACAACCTGTAGAAAACAATCCTAGTATCAGTTTAATAAACCAAGGAGAAACTACAGGAATCTAATTCCTTATAATTTAAGCCCTTTCTCTGTGTTCCCACAGCCCCGTGTTTCTCTGTATAATAGCACTTATCATATTTAATGTAACTACCTGTTTGTTTGTTTTTTTTAAACCATCTTCCTCACGGGAGTATATAATCTTTTTAAGGGTAGAAATGAGGCCAAAACTGCTTATTATTCATCTCTGTGTTCTTGGTGTGTGACACAAAGTAGGGGTTCAATGGTAAATGGAGCATCACATATTTTTGTATAATCTGCAAACACTAGGTAATTAATATATATTACTGACTTACTCTATTGAAAATTTAGAACAAAAATTCACCTATAAGCTCATCATTCAGTGAAGAATAACTGCTGCTAACTTTTTAGGATATATCTTCCCAAGTATGTACATTTAAATTGGTGTCTTAAAGTGGAGTCACACTGTACATATTATACATATTGCTTTACCACAATTTCTTCAAGTAATAATGTATCATGAGCATATCTCCACTATATTATATGTAGTTACCTCTTATTTATTGGCTATATGGTATTTCATTAAATAAATGTAATGTAGCTTATTTATCTAATTCTTTGCCACTGGAAATATAAGTTGTTTCTAACCTTTTGCTATTTCAAAAAGTCTCTTCATCAACACTCTGACAGTAAAATTTTTGCATACATTTTTAGTTATGTAGTAGAACTGCTCAGTTGAAGAGTCTGTATGTTTTTAAGGCCCTAAGACATGTATGACTAAACAGTTGTTTAAAAATGTTGTATTAGACTTCCCTGGTGGTCCAGTGGTTAAGAATCTGCCTGTCAATGCAGGAGACATGGATTCTATCCCTGGTCTGGGAAAATTTCACAGGCTCTGAAGCAACTAAGCCCACGTGCCACAACTACTGAGCCTGCACAATGCAACTACAGAAGCCTGCACCCTAGAGCCTTGTGCTCTGCAACAAGAGAAGCCATCACAATGAGAAGCCCACACACCACAACTAGAGAGTAGCCCCTGCTCGCTGCAACTAGAGAAAGCCTGCACAGCAATGAAGACAGCACAGCCAAAATCAATCAATAAATAAAAATTGTAAATGTTGTACTAATTTACACTCGAACCAACAAAGAAGAAGAGTTCTCGTTTCCCTAACACTCAGTAGTTTCAAGCACTGCCCTATCAAAATAAGGAAAAAGACAAGATATGCACTATCATTCCTACACAGGAACATCTTCTATCCAATATAATAAGGGGGAAAAAAGTATTTGAAGGAAAGAGACAAAACTGTTTTTATAAGGTGATCATATGACCAGCTACCAAGAATATGCAAGAGAATCAACTGGAAAATGTATAAAGCAAAGAAAAGAATAGGTAGCTTGACCCAAAATCTCCAATAACCAGTCAGCAAATATCATGAAAAAGGTCCCTTTCATAACAGCAAGAAAAACTTTACAGTATATTAATCTTAAGAAAAAAGACCTAAATTGGAAAAAATTTCAAAAATCACATAAGCCTACAGTAATTTAAGAGACAGGTCACATATCTGAACAGAAAAAACACTGTAAAAATTTCAATTCTCCTTAAATGAATTAATCACTTCAGTGTACTTCCAATCACAAGCCCAAGAATATTTTTGATAAGTTGATTCTAGAGCTCTGTTAGAAAATACATGAAAATGTTAACAGTATATATCCTTTAACCCAGAAATTCCACATCAGGAATTTATCTCTAATATATATATATTAGAGATATATATTTATTGGCTATATGGTATTTCATTAAATAAATGTAATGTAGCTTATTTATCTAATTCCTTGCCACTGAAAATATAAATTGTTTCTAACCTTTTGCTATTTCAAAAAGTCTCTTCATCAACACTCTGACAGTAAAATTTTTGCATACATTTTTAGTTATGTAGTAGAACTGCTCAGTTGAAGAGTCTGTATGTTTTTAAGGCCCTAAGGCATGTATGACTAAACAGTTGTTTAAAAAAAAAAATATATATATATATATGGCTGAGTAATATTCCATGGTGTATATGTAAGAATTCATTTGAACCAGTCCTAATGAGATGGATGAAGCTGGAGCCCATTATACAGAGTGAAGTAAGCCAGAAAGATAAAGAACATTACAGCATACTAACACATATATATGGAATTTAGAAAGGTGATAACGATAACCCTATATGCAAAACAGAAAAAGAGACACAGAAATACAGAACAGACTTTTGAACTCTGTGGGAGAAGGTGAGGGTGGGATATTTCAAAAGAACAGCATGTATACTATCTATGGTGAAACAGATCACCAGCCCAGGTGGGATGCATGAGACAAGTGCTCCGGCCTGGTGCACTGGGAAGACCCAGAGGAATCGGGTAGAGAGGGAGGTGGGAGGGGGGATCGGGATTGGGAATACATGTAAATCCATGGCTGATTCATATCAATGTATGACAAACCCACTGGAAAAAAAAAAAAAAAGACACTGATGCTGGGAAAGATTGAGGGCAGGAGGAGAAAGGGACAACAGAGGATGAGATGGCTGGATGGCATCACCGATTCCATGGACATGAGTTTGAGTAAACTCCAGGAGTTGGTGATGGACAGGGAGGCCTGGCGTGCTGCGATTCATGGGGTCACAAAGAGTCGGACATGACTGAGAGACTGAACTGAACTGAACTGAACCACTGCTGACCCTTTTGGTAACCATAATTTTGTTTTCTATGTCTGTGAGTCTATTTCTGTTTTGCAAATAAGTTTGTTTACATCACCTTTTTAGATTCTGCATATAAGTGATTTCGTTGGATCATAGAAAAAGCAAGAGAATTCCAGAAAAACATCTACTTCTGCTTCATTGATTTATGCCAAAACTTTTGACTGTGTGAGTGTGAAAGTCGCTCAGTCGTGCCTGACTCTTTGCAACCCCATGAACTAAACAGTCCATGGAATTCTCTAAGCCAGAATACTGGAGTGGGTAGCCTTTCCCTTTTCCAGCAGATCTTCCCAACCCAGGGATCAAACCCAGGTCTTCCACATTACAGACAGATTCTATACAAGCTGAGCCACAAGGAAAGCCCCCGAGTTTGACTGTGTAGATCACAACAAACTATGAAAATTCTTCAAGAGATGAGAATACCAGACCACCTGACCTGCCTCCTGAGAAACCTGTAAGCAGGTCAAGAAGCAACAGTTAAAACCAGACATGGAACAATTAACTGGTTCCAAATTGGGAAAAGGGAGTATGTCAAGGCTGTGTATTGTCACCCTGCTTATTTAACTTATATGCAGAGTACATCATGTGAAATGCTGGGCTGGATGAAGCACAAGCTGGAATCAGGATTGCTGGGAGAAATACCAACAACCTCAGATATGCAGATGACACCACCCTTATGGCAGAAAGCAAAGAACTAAAGAGACTCTTGATGAAAGTGAAAGAGGAGAGTGAAAAAGCTGGCTTAAAACTCAACATTCAGAAAACTAAGATCATGGCATCTGGTCCCATCATTTCATGGCAAATAGATGGAGAAACAATGGAAACAGTGACAGATTTTATTTTCTTGGGCTCCAAAATCACTGCAGATGGTGATTGCAGCCATGAAATTAAAAGACATTTGCTCCTTGGAAGAAAAGCCATGACCAACCTAAACAGCATATTAAAAAGCAGAGACATTACCTTGCCAACAAAGGTCTGACTAGTCAAAGCTATGGTTTTTCCAGTAGTCATGTATGGATGTGAGAGTTGGACTATAAAGAAAGCTGAGCAATGAAGAAGATGCTTTTGAACTGTGGTGATGGAGAAGACTCTTGAGAGTCCCTTGGACTGCAAAGAGATCAAACCAGTCACTCCTAAAGGAAATCAATCCTGAATATTCATTGGAAGGACTGATGCTGAAGCTGAAATTCCAATACTTTGGCCACATGATGCGAAGAACTGACTCATTTGAAAAGACCCTGATGCTGGGAAAGACTGAAGGCAGAAGGAGAAGGGGACAACAGAGGATGAAATGGCTGGATGGCATCACCAACTCGATAGATATGAGTTACAGCAAGCTCCGGGAGTTGATGATGGACAGGAAAGCCTGGTGTGCTATAGTCCATAGGGTTGCAAAGAGTTGGACACAACTAAGCAGCTGAACTGACTGAAGTAAGGGATATCATATGGTATTTGTCCTTCTCTGCATGACTTACTTCACTTAATATGATAATCTCTAGGTCCTTTAGAACAGTGTTTATAGTCTGTTTCTACTTGTTTAAAAAAGAGATAAAGAAGGATGTGTACACACACACACACACACACACACACACACACACACACACACACATACACAGAATATCTCTGGTAGGCTACACAAGAAACTAGTAAGAGTAGTGACATCTGAAGCACTAGAAGCCAGGAATAAAAAAGACTCATTAACTGCATGCACAAGCATTTTTTTATATTATTTGAATTTTTCTACCACATGCATATACCATCTTTTCAAAATAATTTTTTTTGCCTTTTTGACACCATGTTGCTTGTTTTACGCAGTCTGACCATTAGCAGAATCCTAGCTTACTCTAAATCATTGCATTTTTAAAATGTTTTGCAAAATATTTTCATTCTATTCAAAAGTAAAACAACATGTAAAGATATATAGTGAAGTTTCTCCCCACCTCTGACTCCCATCCCTGTAGTTTTCCTCCACAGTAAGTAACTACTATTATCAGTTTCTTTTTGCTGCCCCACTCCGGCCATGTGACATGACATTTGGAATCTTAGTCCTCTGACCAGGACCAGGGATCAAAACTGTGCCTCTTGCTGTGGAAAGGCAGACCTCTTAACCACTAGAATGCCAGGGAAGTCCTTTTCATTTTAATTTTTTTTCAATTATCAGTTTCTTATAAAACTTATCAATTTCTCTATGCATATACAGCAAATACAAATCAATATTCTGTTCATCTTTTGCCCTTTTTTACAAAGATATTATGAATACCTTGCTATTTCCACTTAGTAACATATCTTATAACCAAAATCAGAAGCCACAAAAGAAAAAACAGACTGGACATCATCATAATTAAATAATCGTGTGCTTCAAAGGATAATGTCAAGAAAGTGAACAGACAACCCACACAATAGTAGAGAATTTTTGCAAATCATGTATCTGATAAGGAACCTGTATCTATAATTTTAAAATAATTATTAAAACTCAATAATAAAAAGATGACCCAACTGAAAAATGGGCGGAGCATCTAAATAAACAGATCTCCAAAGAATATATACAAATGGCCAACAAACAGGAAAAAATGCTCAACACCATTAACCACAGGGAAATGCATGGTTAACATCATTAACCATGGGGAAATGCAACCAAAACCACAAGGAAATATCACTTCTCATCCACTGGGATGTATATAATAAAAAAGACAGACAGTAGAGTTGACAAGGATGTACAGAAAGTGAAACATTCACATACTGCTGGTGGGAATATAAGATGGGCTAGCTGCTTTGGAAATAGTCTGGCAGTTCCACAAAAGGTTAAAATAGGTATCATATGACCCAGCAATTCTACTACTAGGTATCTTCCCAAGAGAAATGAAAACATATGTCCTCACAAAAATTTGCACATGAATAGTCATGGCAATACTACTCATAATAGCCAAATGAGGAAACAACCTAAGTGCCCATCAACTCACGAGTGAATAAATAAAATGTGGTATATCTATAGAATGGAATATTATTCAGCCACAAAAAGGAACGAAGTACTGCTACATGCTACAACACAGATGAACCTTACAAATATCACACTAAGAGAAAGAAGTCAGATACAAAGGACTACATTTGCAAAGAACTTCACTTGTATGAACTGTGCAGGATAGGCAAATCCATAGAGACAAAGTAGATTAGTGATTACCTAGGGCCAGGAAGTTAGGAAAAAATGGGGTGACAGGTGAGAGCTGCAGATTTCTTTTGGAGTGATGAAAATGTTTGCAATTAGACAGTAGTGATGATTGTATAAGTCTGATAATGTACCAAACATCTTTGAATTGTATGTTTTAATTAAGGATGAATTTTGTGCTATGTGAATTATATGTCAATAAAGTTGTTAACAAAAAATAATATACCTTACAGATCTTTCCGTATCAGTAAACAGAAAACATCTTCATTCTTTTTTATAGCAGCATGGTATTCCATTGTATGGGATGTAGCATATTTAATTTAACTTAGTTCCTCACTGATGGGGCTTTTAGGCTATTTTATCCTTTGTTATTACAATATTGCAATCAATCAATCAATGTATGTCAGTATATTTGTAGGACAAAGCCTCAGGAATGGAATTACTGTGTCAAAGGGTATACATACATTTATAATCTTAATCCATATTGCTAAATTTCCCTCCATAGAGATAGTGCTAATTTACACTCTGATTGGTAAATTTTTAGGATTTGTGTTTCCCCACAATATTGCCAACAGTGCATTATCAAATTTATGAAATTGCCAATCTAAGATATAAAAAAGGTATCTCAGGGTAGTTTTAACTTGCAATGCCATAAACACATTTGTTTTCTTTTTATATCATGCATTCATTTTCCTTTTAGGCTATTGTGTTTTTTATCTATTTCCAGGAGTTCATCATAAATTAAGGAAAAAAGCCTTTGTGATATGAACTGCAAATTTTTTCCAGTTTGTATGTTTTCTCCTCTCTTTGCTTTTGATGCTTTTTATCAAGCAAGTTATTGATTTTTTTAAACTGTTTTACTGCAATATAATTCAGATACCATAAAGCACAATCCTTTACTCAGTTCAGTTTTTAGTATATTCACAGGGTTATGCATCTATCACAAAAATAAATTTTGAAACATTTTCATTAACTCCGTAGCAGTCACTCCCCATTTCTCCTCAAACCCCCGATCCTCTGCCTTTGTTGTTCAGTCACTAAGTCGTGTCTGACTCTTTGTGACCCCATGAACTGTAGCCTACCAGGCTCCTCTCTCCACGGGATTTCCCAGGCAAGAATACTGGAGTGGGTTGCCATTTCCTTCTCTAGGGGATCTTCCTGACCAAGGGATCGAACCCAAGTCTCCTGCATTAGCAGACAGATTCTTTACTGCTAAGCCACCAGGGAAGCCCCACTCTAAGGCCTAGGCAACAACAAATCTACTTTCTGTCTCTAGAGATCTGCCTAGTCTGGACATTTCCTATAAATGAAATCATATACCATGTGACCTTCTGTGCCTGGCTTCTGGATACCAGTCCCTTATCAGGTAAATGATTTTTCAAATATTTTCTCCTATTCCGTTATTCTGTGGGTTCTTTTCACTTTCTTGATGGTACCATTTGTAGCACAAAAAGTTGTGTTTTTTTTTTTTTACCTTTGATGATGTTCAATTACACACACACACACACACACACATTCTTGTAGCTGTTCCTTGGGTCTTTGATGTTATTTCTAAGAAGGCTTTGCCTAACCCAAGGTCAAAGAGATGTACTCCCATGTTTCAGGCTCTTACATTTAGTTCTTTAAATCCATTTTGAAATCATTTTTGTGTATTGTGTAACAAAGGAAATTATGTTTTATGTAGCCACACTTAACAACTTTTTATTTTACATGGCTTCTGAATTTTCATAGTTAGAGTTTCTACACTTCAAGATTATTTTTAAAAATTCCCTGATTTCCTAGGGTATATTTATGATTTCCTCCTTTTACACTTAAATCTTTAACTCTTCCATAATTTATCCTGGTCTGCAGCATGGGATATGGATCTAATCATTTTTTTTTTGCCTTGGCTCCACAGTTGTCAACCACCATCTAATCTATTAAGTAGTTCATTTGTTCCTCAGTGATTTGAGGTCCCATCTTCATAAACATATAGATAAACATTTTTAAACTGTATAATGAAAATAAAGGACAAGTGGAAGAGTATTCGAGAAAAGAGAAGGAAATAAGAGTGTGAAAATATATGGCTTCATGACTTTATTTTGGGTAGAAGAAGCTCTTTAACTATTTTCTTAATTTTTTCTTGTGGGTGATGGTATGTTAAAGTTTACTATAGCTTCTAGAATTAATATTAGCCATTTGCATTCTTCTCGAAAATCTTCCATTTCACCTAGGTTTTTCAAAGTATTAGGAGGGAGTTATACAAAGTACTTCTTTAAATTTTTAAAAATGTCTTCATACCTATAGTTATACTCTTTTTTTCTCATTTAAGACTATATTCCTGATTAGGTTTACTTATCTATTTCATTTTCTTCTTCCAATAATACCTTCTGGCTTATTTGTTGAAGTCTATAGGTTTTTTGTTTTGTAGTTCATTAATTTCTAGAATTTTAAAACGTTATTTATTTCTTCCTTTAGTTATTTTTAGCATCACTGTTCTTTTTCTAGCTCACTAACTTGAAAGCAATTTATTTCCTTTTAATTCGCACTTTCATCTAGGTATATCAGCTTTAATTTATCTATCTGTCCACTTATCTATTTATGCCACATCATACTTGTGTGGCATAAATGGGATCTTAGTTCCCCAACCAGGGACTGAAGCTGGGCCCTTGACAGTGAGAGCACACAGTCCTAATCACTGGACTGCCAAGGAATTCCCTCATTTGTACTTTATGCCTACCTATATTGTTTGAATATTACAAAGAAGTTATGTTACTTATGTAAAAAGAGAGAGAGAGATAGATTACAAGAAAAGAACATTTCAAAGATCAAAATAATTTACCAGGGTCAGAACTGGGAATAAAGCAGGAGGCATTCACTGTGGGTGCAAAATGTAAAAGGGTGCCCCAAACTCAGTAATCAAGACATATGATATCTTCATGCAATAATCTGGAAAATCAAATTGTAAAACTATGACCTGCAGACTGGCTGCCTGCTTTTATAAATAAAGTTTTATTGGAAGTACAGCCAGGACTAGAGTAAGACGAGTGAGGCATGGTTTAGCAAGTACAGGAATGTACTTAGTACTTCCTAAGTACTTAGTTAAAAAACTTAGTATTTTGTTCACAGATATTTTGGACTAATTTTAATTTTTTAAAATATTGCATTAAAAATGTTCTTGAGGATTTCCTGGTGGTCCAGTGGTTAAGAATCTGTCTGCCAATGAGGGAGACAAAAGTTCGATCCCTTGTCTGGGAAAATTCCACACACCTCGAGGCAGCTGGGCCTATGTGCCACAATTGCTGAGCCCTCATACCTAGAGCCCATGCTATGAGTTAAGAGAAGGCCCCTCCACAGCAACAAAGACCCAGTGCAGCCAAAAATAAATAAATACATAAATAATTTTTTAAATGTGTCTTGATTACTAAGCTTTGGGGTATCCTCTTAAATTTTATACCCAATGTGGGTTGCTTTACTTGCCTCATCCAAGATCCAAGCCCCATAACTAACGCTTGATGATAGTATAATGACTTTTTTATTTCTTTTCACTTCTCTATGCTTTCCAAATTCTGCACAATAAACATAACAATAAGGATTACTTTGATCATCAGGAAAAGATAATCTGAAAATGAAGTCAAGACTCACTCAATGATGTTCCTTGTGGTTTCACCATGGGGCTTGCAGGAAACAAAAACTAGAGTGTGGATGGCCCCACAGTTGCAAATGGCTTGAACCACCTAGTAGTCTGAAGGAGGAAACACGTTGCTATTAATATAATCAAACTATCATGGTCCAGGTTATCACAAACTCCCAACTGGTGAGCACATAGGACTGGTTAGGAATAAAGAGGAGAAGCAGGTTCAGAACCAGCCCACTGAGAGCAGCCTTAACAAGGTGTAGAAATGAGGAACCAAAGCTGGTGGACATCATGGAAACACCTAACTTGCTCTGTAGCAGGAAAGCTAGTCATCCTTACACAGTCCCACCCGGGCTGGGTTCACCACAGCAACAATCAACTGCCCATCTTCCTTTGACTTTAGTAGCTGTGGCAAAATCTTCTCTGCTTGACCAGGGTGGAATTCACAGTTGGTGGTGCCTGCAAAAGAGAGGCCCGCGTGCCATAACCAGGGCTTGTTAACAACCTAGAGGGGTGGGACAGGGAGGGAGGTGAGAGGGATGTTCAAGTGGGGGAGGGACATGGGCAAACCTATGGCTGATTCATGCTGATGTTTGGTAGAAACCAACACAATACTGTAAGGCAATTATCCTTCAAATAAAAATAAATAAATGAAAAAAAAGAACAAGCCCAGCAGTTGGGGGTGGGGAGCTTCAGCTTTATGGAAACGTGCAGAAGCCAGTGATCTTCCCTTTGGATCTAGCATATTTCTGCCTAACAATGAAAGAAATGCTTTGGACCTGCTTCATTTTTTCCAATGTACTTCCCTTGCAGTATCTCAGTGAGACTTTCACCTTGAGAGACTAGATGTATTATTTTACAACTCAGCAACTCACACAGTACTTAAGGACCTATACCAAGAAGAGAACCTTGACTATAACTCAAGTGCTCCTTCTGCTATATTGGAGGCTTTCACACAGAGCCTCAGGAACTGTCTGGAGGTTGAGGTAGAGGGGGAGAGAAAATCTTTTTTCTATGTTGCATTTGGCAGAAGATTTTGTTCAAAGAAAAGATCCTATTGCTAAAAATAGTTTGAAACCGAATGTATTATGTTATGATGCCTCCTAAGTCTAATGTCAAGAAGGCTCTTTTATATTAAAGCTTTGCCAAGTTCCCTTTCTATCAGCTAGGCTTATTCCTTTCTTTAGGCTTTTTCTGGATAGAAAAAAAGAATTATTCGGGATAATTAGGAGTTTGGGATAAATTCAGGTGGGATAAATTAACAGATACATACTACTATATGTAAAATAGGTAACCAACAAGGACCTATTGTTTAGGACAGGGAACTACACTTAATATTTTGTAACAACTTATAAGGGAAAATAATCTGAAAAAGAATATATCTTTATATATATATACATATATATATATATATATATGTATATATATATACACATGAATAATTTTGCTGTACACCTGAAATTAACACAACACTATAAATCAACTATTAGGGAAGGAAATGGTACACCTGAAATTAACACAACACTATAAATCAACTATTAGGGAAGGAAATGGCAACCCACTCCAGTATTCTTGCCTGGAGAATTCCATGGACAGAGGAACCTGGCAGGCTGCAGCCCATTGGGTCGCAAAGAGTCGGACACGACTGAGCGACTTTCACTCACCTGACATAAATCAACTATACTTCAATTTAAAAAAGGGGGGGGAGATTAGTTATGGGGACCTCTTTTGGAAAACCATCAGGATCCAACTCTGACCACTCCAGAATACTTTCCCTTCCTCCCCACAGTTGTGGATACAGTGCATGCTCTTTCCCACACAACCTTTCCCATGGCAGAGGAACAACAACTCCCCAGAAGGTAAGCAGTGTACCTTTGAAGGCTGCTGTCCACCAGGCATCCTCTACCGCCTGCTCCACCAACTCAATCCCAAGGACCTAGTAGGTATACTGGGCCAGAGAGAGGCTGATCACACCTGAAGAAGTAGGAGAGAATAAGAGGAGGGTATTTTAGGGTATGAGACCCTAAAATGAGGGTTATGCCAATACCACTACCTACCTAAAATGAGGTTATGCCAATACCACTACCACAACCTCCCAGTCTACAAGGGCCCTGGGTGCAGGGTGGATGGTGTTAGGGAGATAAGCTGCATGCAGATTCTGCCCTGGGCTGCCACTTGTCGGTTCCACAGCAGATGTCAAGGAGGATGGTATTAGAGTTCACTCCACTCAGCTCGCCCACAGTTCAGTACAGCATCTCTGCACCAGCAGTGTTGACCTGGAAAAAGACATCCGGAGACATGCAGATCTTCAAGCCTAGGAGATCTTCAAAGATGCAGGGGTCCCCAAAGAGGAGCTGGTAGGGGGACTGCTGATGGCTGCAATGGGTCATTGTGCTACAAAAGAATAAAAGAAGACAGCCCTTTGGAATGGCAGGCCAACCTATCTCTGTGGTTGGCTGGAGGAGAAGCCCCCAGCATCTCAGCTAGGAGACAAAGCCTCCATGGCATGGCCCTGTGAGCTCTGCTGGTGTTCCCCTCTCAGGGGATGGAGTACATGCAGTCACTCAGCCATCAGTAGTTCTGCCTCACTAATCCACAACCCAGGATATAGCAAGCCATCAGCCTATGGCTTGCTGTGGGGCTGTCCCAGGTTTACCTATCCTGGAAGTAAAGTGATGTTAAGTCACAGACTGCTCCTGGCCCTTTGGTGAAAAACTCCTTTACAGCTTCCTTCTGAACACAGAGCTCCTCATGCCCAGAGCACAAAATCAGGAGTCAAGCAAAAACTCATCTCTCACAATGTTCTCTCCAAGCTCTATGGTAATCAGCCCTGCAGCAGTCAGACAAGAAGGTACATTTCTCAAATCCTATTATAAATAACACTTAACATAAAGCAATGATCTGTAGAACCAAAAAAATATTATTTTCACATTTCAGCAAAGCATTGCTTTGCTTATTAGGTTTTGACAAATCCTAAAGTGGCATAGACATGGCACTTTCTCTGGTTTGATCATCTTTAATAAGTCTCTAAAGAAACTGTGACACTTATTCTTGTTGTAACCAAGGAGCTAAACTAAGCTTTTGTTCCATCACAAAGCAACAATGACCTTTCAATTCGCTTCATACTTCTCTGCTTCAAATATCCCACCCACCCATCCAAATACCACCTCAGAAGACATGCATCCTAGGAGAAAGGAAAGAAAGGGCATGGAAGAGAATGACCATAATAACTAAATCCTTTCTTTGAGTCCCAAATATTTTAAAATTCTTGTATCACTACAGACAGCCCTATCCATTAGCTTGACACAAGGACATATAACAATAAACAATGTTGGAGCTATAGAGTTAAAAGGCCAGGAATCAATGATGTAGGTTCAAGCCTTAGCCTTGCTATTCTGTTGTTGTTGTTAATCTCTTAAGTTGTGTCTGACTCTTTGCAACCCCATGGTCTGCAGCATGCCAGTCTTCCCTGTTCTTCACCATCTCCCAGAGCTTGCTCTAACTCATGTCCATTGATTTGATGATGCTATCCAACCATCTCATCCTCTGTCACCCCCTTCTCTTCCTGCCCTCAATCTTTCCCAGCATCAGGGTCTTTTCCAATGAGTCGGCTCTTGGCATTTATTTACTGGCCCTGTAACCTTGGGTACCTCTATGCCACCCTCTCCTTCTCTAGTCTACTTCACAAATTACTTGACATGATCACGTAAATACAAGAATATTTTAATGTTGGAATGTTTGAAAGTTCTAAGTATATTACAAATGTAAAAGTATTATGTGGATTATGAAATTCTGACCACATTCTGAAAAAAGAAAGTGAAAGTATTAGTCTCTCAGTCACATCTGACTCTTTATGACCCCATGGACTGTAGCCCTCCAGGCTCCTCTGTCCATGGAATTCTCCAGGCAAGAATATTGGAGTGCGTTGCCATTTCCTTCTCCAGGGGTTTCTAGACTTAGGGATCAAACCCAGGTCTCCTGCATTGCAGGTGGCTTCTTTACCATCTGAGCCACTGGAGAAGCTCTATATTCTAGTCTCTATTAAATTGCCTTTTTGAAGTTGGTAGAGCACCTAATAACTTCCGTGGGCAAAGTTCTTGTGAAAAACCTTAGGGAGTCCTTCTGTGATAACTAACTTGGTAATGGAGCCTGTCCCTTTAGTTTGATTATGCCAGCAGCATGGTTAAGAGAATCCTGGCCATCTCGTTCTCCTCATCATCCCTAACCCTTCTTTCTAATACATACAAACGTCCCATGGATGCTTTGTATCTGCTATTTACTCTGAAACCTCTCAACACCAACTACAGCATACTGATAGTAAGGATTACTATAGAAGCTGCCCCTTGTCATTCCTTGAGTCTCTGCGTTAATTCCTGGGAATGAAAAATGATGATGGCCATTGTGTGCCCTTGGCTGTTGGTGCGGACTATGAGCTCATGCCAGTACCCACCTTCATGAAACAGAAGGCAGGGCTCCAATGGGGACTGTCAAAGGAATACTTCATAGTACTGGAAGAAAACAGTATTATTAACACAGGCAAAACTAACAAAGTTTGACAGCTGATTACTCATGCTGAGTGACTGTTATGGGCTAAAATACATTCCCCCCCACCCTTAATTCAAATGTTGAACCCTCAATACCTCAGAATGTGACTAGATTTGAAGATAAGGTATTTAAAGAGGTGATTAAGTTAAAATGAGGCCATTAGGGTGGTTTCAGTAGGCAAGGCTGCCACCTGAGTGGGCCCACCACACCAGTGGGCCTGGAGGACAGTATTAACCCAAAGAGGATTATTCTTGAGCTTTAAAATCAAATGGAATTTTCCTTCTAGATTTCAAATTTGCTTGGGACCTGTGACCCCTTTCTTATTTCCAATTTGTTCCTTTTGGAATGGGAATGACTATCCTCTGTTTCCCATACTTGGGAAGCAGTTAACTTGTTCCATTTCACAGGTTCACAGCTAAAGAGAAATTCTGTCTTAGGATGAATTATGTGTGTATGCACTCACTCAGTCATGTCTAACTCTTTTCGACCACATGGACTGCCGCCTGCCAGGCTCCTCTGTCCATGGAATTTTCCAGGCAAGAAAACTGGACAGGGTTGCTATTTCTTACTCCAGGGGATCTTCCCGACCCAGGGATCAAATCCCCATCTCCTGCATTGCAGGCAGATTCTTTACCACTACGCCAGCTGGGAAGCCCAATGTGAGTGAGGGCTTCCTGGGCTGCACATGCATGCTCAGTTGCTCAGTTGCGTCTGACTCTTTGTGACCCCATGGACTATACTATAGCCTGCCAGGCTACTCTGTCTAGCCACCTGGGAAGCCCAGGATGACTTATACCTTGATTGGTATCTCTCATCCATACTTCATTTAGATAAGATTTAAGACTTAAGAATTGATGCTGGAATGGGTTAAGAATTTTGGGCTGCTGGGATGGGCATGATTGTATTTGCATATGAGAAGAACATGAATTTTGAGGGTCCAGAGGATAGAGTATTATGAGCTAAACTGTCTCCCTAGGATTCATACATTGAAGTCCTAACGGCGAGTACATCAGAATGTGACTATGTTTGGAAATAGGGCCTTTAAAGACGTAATTAAATTAAAATGAGGCAATTAGGGTGGGCCCTAATCCAATCTGACTGTTCTCTCAAGGAAATTTGGATACACAGAGACATTGGGGATGCACATGTGCACAGAGGAAAGACCACATAACACAGCAAAAGGCAGCCATCTGAAAGCCAAGGAAAGAGGCCTCCAAAGAAACCAAACCTGCTGACACACTGATCTTGGGACTTCCAGCCTCCAGAACTTTGAAAAAACAAGTTTATGTTGTTTAGGCCACCCAGTCTGTGCAGTATTTTGTTATGGCACCCCTAGCAAACTAATGCAGTGATATAAGAAATATGATTCCTAAAAAAAAAAAAAAAAAAGAAATATGATTCCTGCCTATGACCTTACAGAGGGATCCTACCCATTGTAGCTCAAACTGTATGCTCCATGAAGACACAGAATTGTACCCTGAGTCTAGCATACAACGGGTGCTCAATAATTATTATTGAGAGAAGGTATGAAAGAACAGGAAAGGTATTTATATGTAGAATCTCAGCTTATTGTATGCATAATGTGGCATACAATAATATTCCATTTCTGTGAATTCCTCCTGGCAGCAATTCCTAATATACTAAGCTGCTATAATTCCATTTTTATTATAACCTCCTAATGTAAGCCCATTGTTTCTATATTTCTTCATGTAACCAGGTGCCAACTATACCATAGCTTAGTCAGATCCTTCATCTTGTCCTGGTAAACACAGGTCAAGAGCAATCCTGATTGAGTTGTTGAGATATCAAAAATCCTTAAAGCCAACCTTCAAACAAAAGCCAGTTGCTAAGACAACAGGACACATTATCTGATTTACTAGGTCCTCTTGTTTTCATAATACATGTGTTCAGGGTCCACCCTATTTTCAAACAAACCCAAAATTGTGCATGGAAGGGAGAGTTATACCAAAAGCCAGTACTGCCTGAAAGGGTAAAAATCAATTAAGGGTGCACTTGATCACTTTTGCTATAATTTCATATAAATGCAGCATAAGATGCTTAATTATACTGAACATATTTTCCCAAATTTTGAAGTTGGTGATTTAAAGAAAGACTGGTTCAGGGACTTCCCTGGTAGCCTCATGCACCTTTCAATTAAGGGGACATGGGTTCGATCCCTGGTCGGGGAACTAGTGTCCCACATGCCACATGGCAACTAAGCCCAAGCGCCACAACTACTGAGCCTGCATGATGCAATGAAGAGCCCACGAATTGCAACTAAGATCCAATGCAGTCAAAAAATATTTTTTTAAATTGTTAAAAAAATTAAAAGACTGGTTCAACTGTTGTTTACTTGCTGGTTGGAAATTAATGTTTTCTGGAGGCAAAATTCAAATGTCACTGAGGTCCTAGAAGGATGGAAACTGAAAAACTCAATCTGACCTAGAAGATAATGGGTAAGTAAATATGAAATACAGCTTCTCCACTGTATGAGCCAAGGCCTTGGTTTATTTATTTACAAAATAGAGGCTGAAACTCCTATTCTTACATGGGAATGCCAAGTTTCATATTACAATATACAGCTGACCCTTGAACAACATGGGTTTGAACTATGTGAGTCCACTTACATGTAGATTTTTTTCAATAAAGAAGTACTACACTATCTGTGGTTATTTTAATCTGGGGTTAGTTGAACTCGAGATATAGAACCACAGATATGGGAAAACCAAGGCTATGGAGGGCTGACTATAAAGTTATAGGTGGATTTTCAACTGCAGAATGTCAGTGCCCAATCCCTGTATTGTTCAAGGATCAACTGCATAAATGCATCAAATCAACACACTGTACACCCTAAACTTAGGCAATGCTGCATGTCAATTATACCTCAATAATTTTTTTGAGAGTGAAAGGGCCTTCTGGTTAAAATAACAGACTATTCCTCTTAAAAATCCCACTAAAATGAAATAGAAAAATAAAAAACATAAACTTATTTAAACTCATTGCTCCACCAATTCTCCCTTCTTTCTCTCCTGCATCATTTTCATCCCTCACTACTGGATCATTCCCATCAATATATAAGCATGCCTTTCTTACTCTCCTACCTTTAAAAAGAAAAGTAACCTTTTCGACCCCACTTTCCCCGCCAGCCACTGTTCCATCTCTCTGCTCCTCTTTGTATCAAAACTCTCAAAAGAATTGTCTATACTCACTGCCTCCCATTCCTCACTTCCTGTTCACCCACCTGAATCAGGTCCCCACTATTCCACCAAAACAGCTTCTGTTGCAGTCACCAATGACCTCTATGGTATGCAGTTCAATTGTTAATTCGCAGTCCTCATCTTGACCCACCAGCAGCACTGACATGGCTGATGAGCCTCTCCTCCTCAGTTCACAGTCTTCAAGTGGCTTCTAGCATACCATACTCTCCTGGTTTCCTCCGACCTCACTGCCTGCTGCTTCTCAGTCACCTTTACTGGTTCATCTTCTCCTCTCAGGTATCTTAAAATGGGAGTGCCCCTGGGCTCAGTCCCTGTTCTTACTTCTACCTACACTCCCTTGAGGATGTCTTCCAGTCTCATGATTTTCAATAGCATCTACATGTTAACAACTCCAAGATTTCCAATTTTTGAACCTCATCCTAACAGATCCAACTACCTATTTAATATATCCACTCAGATGCCTAATAGGTATCTCAGTGCATTATATCCAAAATTGAACTACTAACCTCCCCCTGCTCAAATCTGCTCTGCCACAGCCTTTTCCAACTCAGTTGATAGTAACTCCATTGTTCCATTTTGTCCTCCCAAAAACCTAGAGCCATCTCTCACTCCTCTCTTTCTCTTATATCTTTCATTCAATCCATCAAGAAATCCTGAAGTTCTATCTTCAAGATATACCCACCTCCACTGCTGCTCCCACTGGTCTACATCTCTCTCAATGGATTACCACAGGGCCTCCAAACCTGCTTCTACCTTTCCCCACAATAATTCATACACAATACCACAGCCAGAGTGCTCCTGTTTAAAATCTAAATCAGGAAATTCCTCCTCCTCCAATCAAAACTTCAAATAGCTCAGAATAAAAGCCAAAGTCCCCACAATGACCTCTAAGGTACTACATGTTCTGGCCCATATTAATCATCTTACCTCATCTCCTGTTCCTCTTCTGGGTGTACTTTCAGTTCCTCCAGAAAGCATGCCACACTCCTACCCTAGGGCTTTTGCCATGGCTGTTCTCTTTGCCTAGAATGGTCTTCCCTCAGACCTCCACATGGCAGATAGCCTCATTTCCTTTAAGTCTTAATTCCAAAGCTTCCCAACCTTGGCATTATTGTCAATTCCTTGCATTGCAGGATGTTTTAACAGCATCCTTGGCCTCTACTAACTAGACAGATACCAGCAGCACTGTCCAACCTCCCCCCAGTGGTGACAGCCAAAAATTTCTCTAACAGTGCTAAATGTCTCCTGTGGAAAAAATAAAAGATGGTAAAGAATCTTCCTGCAACTTGGGAGACCCAGATTTGATCCCTCGGTCTGGAAGGTCCCCTGGAGAAGGAAAGGGCTACCCATTTTAGGCAACTAGCACACCCAGTTGAGAACTGCTTTATTCAAGTATCAGTATCAGTATATATGTCAAGTATTCAGGCTTCTCAATGAAGCCTGCCTTGATCCCATTTAAAATTACAACCCACATTTCCCCCAAACCTATTAATTCTCATCCTCCTTATCCTGCTGTAGGTTTCCCACGGCATTTATCTTAGTCTGTCTGGACTGCTAAAACAAAATCACCATAAACTAAGTGACTTATAAAGAAAAAAAATTCTCAGTTCTGGAGACTGGGAAATCCAAACTCAAGATACTGGCAGATTAAGTGTCTGGTGACAGTTTCCTCACTGATGGCTGTCTTTTCACTATAACCTCACACGGCAGACGGGACAACCTAGTTCTGTGGGGCCTCTTTTATAAGGGCACAATTTCTTTCATGAGAGCTCCATTTTCATGATCTAAGTACCCCACAAAGGCCCCAACCTCCTAATACTATTACCCTGAGGGTTAGGATTTCAACATATAAAATTTGGAGGGACATAAACATTCAGACCACAGCTACACTTATCATTTTCTAATATACTATATAATTTACTTTATTATTTTTTAAAATATGTCTCCCCCTACTAAAATGTAAGTTTCACAAGGGAAGGGATATTTTCTTCATTATTATATCCTAAGCACACAAAATAGTGCCTGGCACTTAGTACTCAATGTACTTGTTGAATGAATAAATGAAAGAAAGAACAGAGATAATGGGAGAGAAGACAACAAGAGCAAACTAAATAAAGTTTTAAAAGAAGCAAAGCAGACTGTAGTGGCAACTGACTTAGCAAGATGAAGGAAGCTACATCTGGACTACCTACAAAGGGGGATCTGATGAAATATAAACCTTATCTGCTCCACACAAGCTGGAAAGGCTCAAACTTGAAGTTCAAGGTATTACAGGAGGCAGAGGTAGAATAAGGCATAGAGCTAAAAACAGGATTTAGTTGAAAGTCTGGACATAAAACTGGTAAATAACCTCATCCTACCAAAAACCTCTATCCTTCTATAGCAGGAGACTGGGGATTCTTTTTTCCTCAGGAGAAAATGAACACATAAAAGCTCTGAATTTGGAAATACCAGGCAGAGTGGTGGCAGAGCAATGGACACTGGAAAATTCAATACAAATTTTCTCAAGAAACTGAAAAGTCTCAGAGTAATGATCTCCCATAAGCACCAGCAGTGAAGCCAAGAATCAACAAACCCATTCAAGATGAATTGCCAATCAATTTTTAAGGCCTCATTTTTAAATATGAAGTCAGGCAAGTACCAACCAGCTATTTGATTAAAGCCTCCATTGCAAAAGACAGTGCCCCCCCCCAAAAAAAAACAAGAAAAAATATTCCTAAAGGAAGCAGATAATTCAATGAACAGGGAAAAAAAGCAAAATACATATATTTATATATATGTGTATATATGGACATGAACTTGGGCAAACTCCAAGAGGTGGTGAGGGGCAGGGAAGCCTGGCATTCTTCCATGGAGTCACAAAGAGTCAGACATGACTTGGCAACTGAACAACAACAACAACTATATATATATATATATATACACATGTATATACATATACATACATACATGTATATACATATATATACATACATACACACACACATATATTACTAAAAAAAGAGAAGATGCTATACAAAATGAACAATGAGAGAACAAGAAAAGCTTTTTAAAATTAAAAGGTAGTAGAAAAAAATCAATAAAAATGTTGGCATTTATGTCAAGAAAATTTCATAAAAAGAACAAAAGGGGAAAGAGATGGCAAATAGAAGAGGAGTGAGTAGCAGACTACAGAATTAATTGGTGAAGTCCAAAGTCTAAACACAGGCAGTATAGAGAGAACATATAAAATGAGAGAAAGGAGATAATTTAAAAAATAATATATCACACCAGTCAGAATGCCCGTCATCAAAAAATCTACAAATAGTAAATGCTGGATAGAGTGTAGAGAAAAGGAAACCCTCCTACACCATTGGTAAGAACGTAAATTGGTGCAACCACTATGGAAAACAGTATGGAGATTCCTTAAAAAACTAAAAATAGAGTTTCTATATGATTCAGCAACCCTAATCTTGGGCACATATCTTGATAAAACTATAATTTGAAAATATACATGCACTCCAATGGGCATAGCAGCATTATTTACAATAGACAAGACATGGAAGCAATCTAAATGTTCATCAATAGATGAGTGGATAAAGATATAGTATATACATGTATACAATGTAATGCTACTCAGTCATTAAAAAAGAAGAATGAAATAATGCCATTTGCAGCAACAGGGATAAGCCTAGTTCAGTTCAGTCACTCAGTCACGTGTGACTCTTTGTGACCCCATGAACCACAGCACGCCAGGCCACCCTGTCCATCACCAACTCCCGGAGTTCACCCAAACCCATGTCCATTGAGCCAGTGATGCCATTCAACCATCTCATCCTCTTCTCCTCCTGCCCTCAATCTTTTCCAGCATCAGGGCCTTTTCAAATGAGTCAGCTCTTCGCATGAGGTGGCCCAAGTATTGGAGTGTCAGCTTCAACATCAGTCCTTCAAATGAACACCCAGGACTGATCTCCATTAGGATGGACTGGCTGGATCTCCTTGCAGTCCAAGGGACTCTCAAGAGTCTTCTCCAACACCACAGTTCAAAAGCATCAATTCTTCTGTGCTCAGCTTTCTTTATAGTCCAACTCTCACATCCATACATGACCACTGGAAAAACCATAGCCTTGAGCAGATGGACCTTTCTTGCCAAAGTGATGTCTCTGCTTTTTAATATGCTGTCTAGGTTGCTCATAACTTTCCTTCCAAAGAGTAAGCATCTTTTAATTTCATGGTTGCAATCACCATCTGCAGTGATTTTGGAGCCCCGAAAATAAAGTCAGCCACTGTTTCCCCATCTATTTGCCATGAAGTGATGGGACCAGATGCCATGATCTTAGTTTTCTGAATGTTGAGCTTTAAGCCAACTTTTTCACTCTCCTCTTTCACTTTCATCAAGAGGCCCTTTAGTTCTTCTTCGCGTTCTGCCATAAGGGTGGTGTCATCTGCATATCTGAGGTTATTGATATTTCTCCCGGCAATCTTGATTCCAGCCTGTGCTTCCTCCAGCCCAGCGTTTCTCATGATGTACTCTGCATATAAGTTAAATAAGCAGGGTGACAATATACAGCCTTGACATACTCCTTTTCCTATTTAGAACCAGTCTGTTGTTACACGTCCAGTTCTAACTATTGCTTCCTGACCTGCACACAGGTTTCTCAGGAGGCAGGTCAGGTGGTCTGGTATTCCTACCTCTTTCAGAATTTTCCACAGTTTATTGTGATCCACACAGTCGCAGGCTTTGGCATAGTCAATAAAGCAGAAATAGATGTTTTTCTGGAACTCTCATGCTTTTTCGATGATCTATCGGATGCTGGCAATTTGATCTCTGGTTCCTCTGCCTTTTCTAAAACCAGCGTGAACATCTGGAATTTCACGGTTCACGTATTGCTGAAGCCTGGCTTGGAGAATTTTAAGCATTCCTATACTAGCGTGTGAGATGAGTGCAATTGTGCGGTAGTTTGAGCATTCTTTGGCACTGCCTTTCTTTGAGATTGGAATGAAAACTGACCTTTTCCAGTCCTGTGGCCACTGCTGACTTTTCCAAACTTGCTGGCATATTGAGTACAGCATTTTCACAGCATCATTTTCCAGGATTTGAAATAGCTCAACTAGAATTCCATCACCTCCACTAGCTTTGTTCATAGTGATGCTTCCTAAGGCCTATTTGACTTCACATTCCAGGATAAGCCTAGAGATTACCATATTAAGTCAGACAGGAAAAAGATAAATATCATATGCTATCACTTATATGCAGAATCTCAAAAAATAACACAAACTAACTTATTTACAAGATAGAAAGACTCACAGATATAAAAACAAACTTATCTAAGGGGAAGCGTTCGGGGAGGGATAAATTAGGAGTTTGGAATTAACATATACACACTACTATATATAAAATAGATAAGTAACAAGGATCTGCTATACAGTACAGGGAACTATATTCAACATCTTATAATAATCTATAAAGGAAAAGAATATGATAAAGAATATACATGTATAACTGAATCAGTTAGCTGTATACCTGAAACTAACACAACACTGTAAATCAACTATACTTCAAAAAATAAAATAAAAATAGAGAATTCCCTGGCAGTCCAGTGGTTAGGACTTGGCGGTTTCACTGCAAAGGCCAGGGTTCAATCCCTGGTCAGGGAATTAAGATCCCATGAGCTGAGTGGCATGGACAAAAAATAAAAATAAAAAATATTTAAAGAAATAACACAGGAAAATTCCCTACATCTGAAAGTATTAGCTTCTAGGTTAACAAAGGCTACAAAGTGCCCACCACCATGGGTGAAAGAAGAGCCACATGGTCATGAAGTTTCAGGGATAAAGAGATTTCCTAAAAGCTTCTAGACAGAAAAAGAGGGGAGAGATTATCTACAAAGAATTATAACTTCAAAAAAAAAAAAAAAAAAGAAATATAACTTCAAGTAGCATTTAGATTTACACCACACTAGCAGTCAGATGCGGAGAAGGCAATGGCCTCCCACTCCAGTACTCTTGCCTGGAAAATCCCAGGGACGGGGGAGCCTGGCGGGCTGCTGTCTATGGGGTTGTACAGAGTCGGACATGACTGAAGCGACTTAGCAGCAGAAGCAGCAGCAGCAGCAGTCAGATGACAGTGAAACCAAGTCTTCAAATTTATAAAGGAAAATGATTCAAATCTAGAATTTGATATCTAGAAAAACTCTCAATCAAATGTCAGGAAAGAATGAAGACATTTATAGACATGCAAAGACTCTTATTCCTAGGCATCCTTCCTCAGGAAGCTAATGGAGGTTGTATTCCAGCCAAATGAGGATGTAAACCAGAAAAAGAGGATCTCAGAAACAGAGGGAAGGACAGGAGGAGAACAGCAAAAGGAGTCCCAAGGTAACAGTCAAGCAGAAGCCCTCAGGAGCCTAGCATGGATTCTCCAGAAAAAAGCTCTTCAGGGAAAAAAAACTAAACTCAAGTTTTTGACCATATGGATAATATTGATGAATGTTCAACAGAGCTCTTAGAGCACTCAGAAAAGATAAAAAGCAAAAGGTTCACAGAAAACTAAGCCAATGAGAAAATGATGTAATTAATCAAGTCAATGGAACCAAAAGTTTTAAAATTCATCACATTACATAAAACTAAGCAGCTATTTAAAAAAAAAAAATGAAGTACATTATTAAATGGAAAAAAACTGGGCATACACACTGAGGAAACCAGAACTGAAAGAGACACGTGTACCCCAATGTTCATCACAGCGCTGTTTACAATAGCTAGGACATGGAAGCAACCTAGATGTCCATCAGCAGATGAATGGATAAGAAAGCTGTGGTACATATACACAATGGAATATTACAATATTATACAATGGAATCAGCTACTAAAAAGAACGCATTTAAATCAGTTCTAATGAGGTGGATGAAACTGGAGCCTACTATACAGAGTGAAGTAAGTCAGGAAGAAAAACACCAATACAGTATACTAATGCATATATATGGAATTTAGGAAGATGATAATGATGACCGTATATGTGAGACAGCAAAAGAGACACAGATGTAAAGAACAGACTTTTGGACTCTGTGGGAGAAGGCCAGGGTGGAATGATTTGAGAGAACAGCATTGAAACATGTATATTACCATATGTGAAATAGATCGCCACTCCAGGTTCAATGCATGAGACAGGGCGCTCAGGGCTGGTGCACTGGGATGACCCTGAGGGATGGGATGGGGAGGGAGGTGGGAGGGGGGTTCAGGATGGGGAACACATGTACACCCATGGCTGATTCATGTTAATGTGTGGCAAAAACCACTACAATATTGTAAAGTAATTAGCCTCCAATTAAAATAAATTAATTAATTTTTTAAAAAGATACAGAACCATGTTCACATTAAGCTACCTTTTAGCTAAGAAAGGGGGAGATACAAATATGTTTCCATTTTTCACAAATAAATAAAAGTGAATAATAATGTTACCCGTAGATGAAGGAAGGGAACTGAGTAGACGGGGCAGAGGTAAAAGCTAGAACTCTCTAAATACACTTTCATTTTGTAGATTTGACTTTGAAACCATGTAAATATCTTATAAAATTATTTTAAGAATTCAATCTAAAGGAAAAAGTAAAAAAAAAAAATCCATCCCTAAAATTTGAAAGCAAGCAGAATGAGGGGGAATAAAAAAAAAACACGTATCAAGTGTCAAGTTGGTGATGTAACTACAAAGAGATGAATTCCTTCACAGTCACAATAATTTGACAAAAAGAACTGGACAGAGATCTCGAACTCTTTTCAGTAACCATTTGTTAGTAATATTAGTACAACTGTTCTGAAATTGTGCATAAAGACTCATATAGAATAAACAGGTACAGCTGACCCTTGAACAATATGGGCTTGAACTGCATAGGTCCACTCATAGGAGGATTTTTTTCACTAAACCTGTACTACAGAACTATATGATGCGTGGCTGGTTGAATCCACAGATGAAGAATCACAGATAAGAGGTGGATTTTCAACTGTACTGCGGTTGGCACCCCTAACTGTGGCCTTGTTCAAGGGTCAATTATGCTAATGCTAATTATGCTGTAATTATGCTAATGTTGTCAGGACTAAAGTTTTTACTGTAAGAGATAGGAGATAAAAATATAATATCAAAGGATTTAAGTAAAAACTCTGTAATTTTTAATTTGATTTGGGTATATAGCTATAAATTCATGATATATTTTCTTTTAAAAAATATTTCCTAGCACTGTCCACCTAAAGAGGCTTTGAAATATGACCAACTTAGTATAAATATGCACCCACCTAGCACCCTGCCATTTCCCATTAAAAGAGACAAGGATCCCTTGAAGAAATGGCTGATTTCAGCTCCTAAACAGAAAATGGACTAGATGTGCTAGAAACATCCTATCATTCTAGAACTATCAGGGCCATCTAGGGTTCATAAGCAACCTAAAGAGGTTTCAATTGGCCAAAAATGGAATATTCTGAGTACCAAGAAAACTCTAGTAGCTGTAGTAGATTGAAATATATCAAGTATGCTAAAAAAATTTATGATTCATAATGGTACCAAAATAAACACATTTAACTGATCACCTTTTGAGGAAGGACAAAGAAACAAGGATTTATCCTGCCTTTCTTGTAAGAGTACCTTAGAGTAATCAAAGGATTGGTAGGGAAAAGTTATTTCTATAAGGATTTTCACTAATAAATGATAGATTTAGAATATCACTACACTGCAACCCCTTTCTAAAATAATGGATCTAGGCAATGATCACCAAAGACAGCTAAACCATTAGGTGAAAAGCTGACAGGGAACTTTTCAATGAGCGGATGAGACTGATGATACCTGAATCAACTGTTCAATCTTAACATCACCAAAAGACAGCCCATTAGACATTATGTATAAAAACATCCTTGCCAAAAATCAAACGTGATTCTGATAAACACTCTACATCTACCAGCTCATAGTAAATACAGGGGATAGAGGAAGAACACTCAATGATATCAAGAAGATTCAATCAGCAAAATCCAGAAAGTGAGAATCTCCACAGGAAAACCAACCAGTTTCTTCAAAAAGTAAACTGCAGGGACAAAGAAATTAATAGGGAAGGGTACTTATAAATTAAGAGGCTAAAGAGACATGTTAATCAAATGCAATGTGTATACCTTGTTTGAATCTTGGTTTGAACAAACCAACTGTAACAATCAAGCTTTTTGAGATAAGAAAGAAAGTGAAGTCACTCAGTCATGTCCAACTCTTTGAGACCCCATAGACTATAGCCTCCAGGCTCCTCCATCCATGGGATTTTCTAGGCAAGAATACTGGAGTGGGTTGCCATCTCCTTATCCAGGGGATCTTCCCGACCCAGGGATCAAACCCAGGTCTCCTGCACTGCAGGCGGACTCTTTACCATCTGAGCCACCAGGGAAGCCCCTTTTTTGAGATAAAATAGTGCCAAATCTGAACGTTTACTAGGTATTTGATGACATTAAGGGATAAATGCTTATTTTCAGGTGTGACAGGAGTATGAAATTATGTTTAAAAATTTAAGTCCTTTATGTTAAAACTCAAGCTGCAGTATTTGCATATTATATAATATAATGCCTAGAATTTGCCTCAAACAAATCCAAAGGGGTTAGTGGAAAGTGGGTGAGAGTACAGCGAAAACAAGTTGGGCCACGTGTTGGTAGTTACTGAAGCTTGGTAATGGGTATATGTGGTTTGTTATACCATTCTATACTTTAATATGTTTGTAATTTTCCATAATACAAAATGAAAGAAAAATATAGTACAATAAAGGAAACAAAATCTTACTATATCTACTTAGCTCAGGAGTGAATATTTATAGAGTCATAAGAATATAGGGGCTTCCCAGCTGGCTCAGTGGGTAAAGAATCTACAATGCAGGAGACAGAGCTTCAATCCCCAGATGGGGAAGATCTCCCAGAGGAGGGCATGGCAACCCACTCCAGTACTCTTTCATGGAGAATCCCATGGACAGAGGAGCCTGGTGGGCTACAGTCCATAGGTCGCAAAGAGTCAAACAAGAATGGAATGACTGAGAACACACACATGCATAACAAACAGACCCTAAATAATAGTGAGACCAATTTGGAGGCTATTGCAGCAGTCTGAGAGAAGATGGAAGCTTGGACTGGAGTGGCAATGATTATGATAGTGATAATGGTGATGGAAATAGAAAGAAGAGGGTGGAGTCAAGATATTTTTACAAAGAAAAACTGAACCCAATAAATAAATAACAAAACCAAACAACCCCCACCCCTGCCCCACAGCACCAAAAAAAAAAAAAAGGAAAGGAAAACTGAAAGGACTTGGAGATAATTAGATGCGGCTGAGGAGGAAGAGGTGGGATTAAGACAGAGGAATCTAGAGGAATACCCTACTTGCCTAGTGGTTAGGGCTCTGCACTTCCACTGCAGTGGAGCATGGGTTCGATCCTTAGCTGGGGAACTAAGATCCTGGAAGCTGCATGGCCCAGCCATAAAAAAGAGAAGTCAAAGATGATATATGTTTCTAGTACATGTTGCTACCATTTACTAAGGTGAGAAAAAAAGGGCACACTTGGAAAGGGAAGAGGATAAATTTAGTTTAGGGCAATGTTTCTCAACCAGAGGTGATTGTACTGCACAAAAGATATCTGGAGACATTTTTGGTTGTCACAACTGATTGATGGTCCCTAAGGGCAGAGGCCAGGGATGCTGCTAAACATCCTACAGTGCACCTAACAGCCCAAAACAATAAATAATTATTCAATTCAAAATGTCAATAGTGCAGAGGTTGAGAAATCTTGATGTGGGCCAATGCTGACTTGAAGAGCTCTGCAGGACAATGCTCAAGAGGGAGCTGGAATGAAAATATAAGTTTAGGAGTTGTCAATTTATAGGTGGTCATTCCAATTATCTATCCGTCTAGTCAAAGCTATGGTTTTTCCAGTAGTCATGTATGGATGTGAGAGTTGGACTATAAAGAAAGCTGAGCACCAAAGAATTGCTGCTTTTGAACTGTGGTGTTAGAGAAGACTCTTGAGGGTCCCTTGGACTGCAAGGAGATCCAACCAGTCCATCCTAAAGGAAATCAGTCCTGAATGTTCATTGGAAGGACTGATGCTGAAGCTGAAACTCCAATACTTTGGCCACCTGATGTGAAGAACGGACTCATTTGAAAAGACCCCAATGCTGGGAAAGATTGAAGGCAGGAGGAGAAGGGAATGAGAGGATGAGATGGTTGGATGGCATCACCGACTCAATGGACATGAGTTTGAGTAAAACCCAGGAGTTGGTGATGGACAGGGAAGCCTGTTGTGCTGCAGTCCATGGGGCTGCAAAGAGTCAGACACGACAGAGCAACTGAACTGACTGACTGATCCCAATCATCAGCTATAGGGGTGTGCAATCTCCCATGATTATATTCAAAAAGAAGGCCAAGGGCAGAGTCCTGGAGGACACCAACACTTATCATGGGAAAGAAAATGAGAAAAAGATCCCATGAGAAAGACTAAGAGATTTTGGCCAGTGAAACAGGAGGAAAACCATCAGAGAATGGTATCACAGAAACCAAACAAAAACAGTGTTCCCAAGGAGGAAAATAAGAATAAGAAGTGGTGCCAAAGGCAAAGAAAAGTTGAATAAGTTAGGGGCAGAAAGTTCCCATTAAACTTGGCAAAACAGAGGTCACTGATAACTTTGGAAAGATTGATTTCTAGGGATTATTGGGGGCAGAAGCAAGAACCATCAGATTTTTTTTAAAGAGATGAAATATACTGAGCATGCTTATGAACTGAAAGAAAACAGCTGACAGAGGTGGGGAAAAGGGGTAAATAAATAGGTAAAAGAGGGAATGTAATGAAGGAGCAAGGATCCTGGGGAGAGAGGAGATGAGTCCAAGATGGTGTTTCAAGAAGAACAGCCTTGGACAGGGAGAACGGACAGTATTTCAATGAGATAGGAGGAAAAAGGAGGGTAAGGTTTCAGCAAAATTGGTAGATGGTAGGGGAAGTAGCTAAGAGAGTTCTCATCTGGTGGTCTTAATTTTCCAGTGAAGAACCAGGCACAGCCATCTGTCAAAAGCAAAGGTAAACGTGATGGGATAGGAAATTCGAGGAGAGGTAAGAATTTAGAATAGTCACTGAATACAATGGGAGAAGATGCTGATAAGGGTCATGTAGGAAGATTTTTGGAGAATGATGCTATGATGAGAGCTATGTCCTGGCCAGGAAATCTTTGAGGTCAAGATGTATCCTATCAGAAGGAACCACCAAGTGTCAGAAAGCTGATGGATACTGGTAAGTATAAATAGGGAACAAGTATGTCAGTTGGGAGTCTTGTTTAGTCCTTGTAAGTAAGGCTTTTGCCTTTTTAAGTTCCAGGAGGGCAGGCACCATGTTTGAGTCATCCCTGGATCCCCAGCACCTACCACAGTACCTGACCCATAGTAGGTACTCAGTAAATAATGGGTACATGAAACAGAAGGATGTAAAAATGTCATGATGTAGATGTCTTATGCCCACTCCCATATCTCTCATTATATTTTTCAACCTTGTTCTGCTGAAAACACTAGCCTTCCCACTATTTCAGACATATGCTACCTGCTATCCTGTCCTCATCAGTACCTCTATGTTCTAAATTTTCCCCCTATTAAATTCCTTGGACATTTGACATTTGCAATAATGGATGCAGTTCTCTCTCCTCCTCTCCATCCTCTCTGAAATGAAACACTAGCAATGTTCTCTCTGACGTTAAGAGGTACACTTTCAGAACAGAACCCCTCCTCCCCTGCAGCACTAGAAGCGGCTCTATTATTAAAATGTCAGGGTTGCTGTAGTTAGACTGCAATGCCCTGGGTCATCTTCAACCAGCCTTTCTTTGTTCCTTATTACCTGTGCCACTTGATTGTGTTTCTCGGGGATGTTTTTCAGATAGTTAGACCATACACAGACTACGTCCCTGTCTATGGAAAGAAAAAAAAATTTGATTTACATGGTTTTCTTCCTAAAAGATAATGTAGAAGAATGTCTGGCAACTCAAATCCTCTCCTCCAAAGAGGCATATGCAGATGTGAAGAAGCAAAGTACCTAATTCATGCTCAAGGACATTTTTCAAAGGAAAAACCTGCTTCCTGGTCTGGCCATTAAAACACCTATTCTTAACAGAGCTAGTTCTCAATATTTTCTCTCCTGCCACAAATGCATGATATGACAATGTATGCTTTCTGTTCAGATTTTAAGAGGGAAATAAAATGTAATGGGTTTTGATTTTCTGTTAGTGAATAACAGAACACTGACGTCATATACTCATTTAATTCAGTACACAGGGGGGAGAAAAAGAAACCCAAGTGCCTGCCCTAATGAACTGTAGTTTAAGGCATATGGATATTAAACAGTGTGACTAATATAAAAAGATGTTTTTTTCAAGTGCATTTATTGAAAATGGGAAAATGGAAAGTTCAGGAATGGAATCTGGGAATGGATACTGGAATTAAGTCTCAGAAATATGACAGTGTGATTTCCCTCACAGAACTCACCTTCCCTACCAATTCTTTTAAGGTAGATTTATCACAGAAAGCTCTAATTTTCAGGGACTTAGGGATGTAAAATAGAAAGGGCATCTCTCTAATAAGCAGGAGACCGCTGTCAGTACAGAAAGTAACATAAAACGAAGACAATAATGATGACAATGATGACAACAGTGATGATAATGAGAGAGCAACAGTACCAGCATTAACATTGATGAAGTGCTTACTAGGTCTCAGGCATATGGTTTTTAGAGGAAGAAAGCTGGGGGCAGAGGTTGATTGCTAGCACTATAATAGAATAATTATTCACCAAAAAGTATCCCCAATTAACCTTGTTTTTTTATGTCTTTTTTATTGAAGTATAGTTGATTTATAATTTTGTGTTATTTTCACATGTACAGCACAGTGATTCAGATATATACACATATACACACATACATATATATGTTCTTTTTCAGATTCTTTTCCTTTACAGGTTATTACAGAATATTCAGTATAGTCTAATATATAGCACAAGGACCTGTGCTATACAGTAGGTCCTTGTTAGTTATCTGTTTTATATATAGTAATGTGGTGTCTATGTTAATCCCAAACTCCTAATTTATCCTTTCCCCTCACTTTCCCCTTTGGTAACTGCAAATTTGTTTTGTGTTTGTGGATCTATTTCCGGTCTGCAAATAAGTTCATTTGTATTATTTTTTTTAGATTCCACATATAAGCAATATAATATTTTTCTTTATCTGTCTAGTTTACATCACTTAATACGATAACCTCTAGGTCCATCCATGTTGCTGCAAATGGGATTATTTCATTATTTTGTGGCTGAATAATATTCCATTGTGTATATATACATACCACATCTCCAATTAACCTTGTGATCGTGCTCTGAATTAGAGGCTTCCAATTCAACCTTCTCCTTTGGGCTTCCCTGGTAGCTCAGATGGTAAAGAATCTGCCTGCAATGCAGGAGACCCAGGTTCGATCCCTGGGTTGGGAAGATCCCTGGAGAAGGGAATGGCAATCCACTCCAGTATTCTTGCCTGGAGAATTCCATGGACAGAGGAACCTGGTGGGGCTACAGTCCATGGGGCATCAAAGGCTTCAAATTCAACCTTCTCCTTTAAATCCACCATATTTCCCACTCCTCTCCACTCCCACAGACACTGTTCTCTGCAACCTCCCCTTTCCTCTTAGTGTTTGGTTTGTTATTTCTACTAGGTACATGCTTCAGCTGACCTCTCCAAGTTCCCAGGTAGTACCCCACAGTTTTTGGATTGTCACAGAGAAGATAGACTTATTTCAGTAGCCATCAATGACAGGCTGGAGAAGGCAGAAGGACAGGATAGGGACAACAGGTCAATTAAAACCAAGCAGGACAACAATACAAAGAATGAAAGAGTATTCTCTGGATGAGAAAAAAATAAAAGATGCTTGATTGGGAGGTATGACTACATGAAAGTCCATGGCTGAGAAGATAAAAGCACTCCATAGACACTTTATAGAAGAAAGAGAGTCCCAATCTTTCCATAAAGCAGGAGGTGAAAAACTTTTTCCATAAAGGAAGTGTGCATGTGTGCTTAGTTTTGTCTAACTCTTTGTGACCCCTGGCCGTAGCCCACCAGGCTTCTTTGCCCATGGAATTTTTCAGGCAAAAAATACTGGAGTGGTTTGCCATTCCCTTCTCCAGGGGATTTTCCCAACCCAGGGATCAAACCCATGGCTCTGGCGTCTCCTGCAGTGGAAGACAGATTCTTCACCACTGAGCCATCTGGGAAACCCAATAAAGGGCCAGATAGTAAATAATTTTAGGCTTTGCAGGCCGTATGGTCCCTATCACAACTATTTAACTCTGCCATAGCAGTGCAAAGTAGCCACAGATAATCCATAAACGAGTGAGCTCAGCTGTGTTCCAATAAAACTTTATTTACAAAATCAATCAGCAGAGCAGATGTGGCTTTTGGGCCATAGTTTGTCAACCTCTGCCACAAATTAAATTCTGCCTCTCTGAAGCCTCATTATAAGTTTTCCAAAGTCTGAGATCTTTTTAAGGATGTAGCAATGTGTACTGGTTGAAAAAGTGGCTTTGCATCAGATCCACCTAAGTATAAACCTTAGATCTGGCACTTTCTAGATGTGTGTCCTTCAGCAAATCATTTAATCTCTTGGGTTTCCCTGGTGGTGCAGTGGTTAAGAATCTGCCTGCCAATGCAGGGAACATGGGTTTGATCCCTGGTCCAGGAAGATTCCACATGACATGGAGCAACTAAGCCCATGTGCCACAACTACTGAACCTTGCATGCCCTAATGCCCGTGCTCTGCCAACAAGAGAAGCCACCACAATGAGAAACCCACACAACACAACTAAAGAATAGACCCCTGCTTGTTGCAACCAGAGAAAGCCTGTGTGCAGCAACAAAAACTCAGTGCAGCCAAAAATTAAAAATTTAAAATAGACAAAAGTAATAAAATCACTGAGACTCAAGTATTCATCTGTAAAATGATAGTGTCTACCCCTCAGTGTGACTGGAAATAGTAAAACAAGACAATGATGCATGTTACTCACTTAGCATAGAGCCTCGTCCCCAGCAAGTGCCCAGGTAAGTATTGGCTGATATTATTAGCTATTGAGGAGAGTTAGTAGATAAAGGATAGGCAAGTATGGACTTACAGAAGGTGTAATAGGATGCAGAAAACAACAGAGCCCCTTGGATCTGGGTCCAGTTGTTGTCATATTGACTCCATTAAGCCCTTGAAGATAAAATTATCTAGTCTCTGAAAAATTTTCTTCTGAGCTTCAAATTTCACCTGCAAAAGAACATAAGCAATGAAACAAACAACTTCAGCAGTATCAACTCAAAGAATAGAAAACAAACAGGATGAGAGAAAGTAGTCCCATGAATCCTTGGGTCATGGTCTCAGCAGATAAGGAACTCAGAATGATGGGACAGCCACAGATCTAACATGGTATTGGGAAAAGGTTAAGTGAGCTCTTGTGTAAACTCATCGTTCTATCTGACCTTTCAGACTGAACATTCCAGCTATATGTTAGTGCTGTCCAGTAGACCTGCTGTGATAATGGAAATGTTCTCTATTGGTGTTATGTTCTCTATAATACGGCAGCCTACACTAGCTACAGGTGGCTACTGAGCCCTTGAAAAGTGACTCATGCAACTGAGGAACCAAATTTTTCATCTTATTTTATTTTAATAGCAGTTGGCTCTGCTATCATGTATGACAAGCATTCTTACTCCATACTATGCACAATACTCCAAACAAATCACAGGGCTCATGGGAAAATGGGGTTGCGCACTCACATTCCAAACTTTTATCAGTTACATTCACAGAAAATGTAGGAAACTAATAAAAACAACAGTTTTCTGCATGTTAAATGGTTAAGCAATGTATAAATGGGATGGCACGTTACCACAAAGACCTGAAACTTGCTTGTGGAAGTGGCTATCCACTTGTGAGTTACCATGAGATGGTGAAAAGAGGGTTATGTGGGTGGAACAGAAAGTTCTCACAAAAAAAAAAAGAAAGAAAGAAAGTTCTCACAGCAGATGTGAATGGCTGTGGCTCATAACACACTCAGTGAACTGAGGGAGCCGGGAGATGTATGATATGTGTACATGTGTTCATTTTATGAATTTGTACCCAGCTCAGTTCAGCTGGGTATGGATACCCTTTTATCTTGTGTTTCTTATGGATGAAGTCATTCCTAAGCAAACATGAAATCTGCATTATGTTCAAATTGTTCCCTAATACCTCAATCTGTTGGAACAAATTTTCATTTTCAAAACAAGCTTTAGAGCAGAATTGACTGTATTTAAATTTAAATAGCCACATGTAGCTAGTGGCTACCATGTTGGAAAGTGCAGCTATATATGAAGCAAGAACAGTTGCTACACACATACACACAGCTGTAAGTATCACACACAAAAAAGAAATCAAGGAAGAAAGGAAACAGGCATTTGGATATAAGGCTCTAGTGTTTGGAAGACATAACTGGCCTAAAGTGAAAATTTCAGATTCATTAGCATATTGCTTTTCTAAGGACCTGTTGGGGCATCCGGGTAGAGCTTTCCAGCTAAGCTTCCTACAAGTCCAGTACCTGATGGGATGGAGTAGTGAAGACTTGAGCTGGGTCCCTAACTTGAGCTGTTCTTCATAGCTCAGCCTCCAGAGTGGTGTCACAACATCAGCCAGCCTTGAATAAAATAAACCAGGTACCTAATTCAATATCTATAAATATGTACTGAGCCTCTTACTCCACAAAAGTACTTCCTGCCGCCAACTGCTCAGGCATTTTACTCGTCATTCAGAAGACCTAACTCTCAGACCCCCGGGGAGATAAGAGTCTGGGAGAAGAGCCCATTTTGGTGCTATCTGCTTAACAAAGCTGAACAGATGGGCAAACCTAATATAAGAAAAGTCCAGATTTATCAGGAGGTAATTAATCATATTACAAAAAGGCTTCACTGTTGGGTTCCTTTAAATAGCTCACCTCCCTAACGCTTTTAAAATATAATTTGATTTAGAAAACACAGTTGTTGCATAAAATGAGGTGTATTTGTATTTGCATGACTGCAATGGGACTATTCATTTCTAATCCATCTCATCTCCAAGTCCCTTGTTTTCAGCAGACCTATCCTGGACCTTTTTAGACACAGGATCACAGTTTAATATCCCCTTTCTGCCAAAAACACACGTAAAGGCAAGAATATTTTCTGCAGTCCCAGAGCATTTCCGCCAGCATTCCTTAGATGTTTTCAGTTTGTCCTGGGTATCCTACCTGAGGTGCCCTCTGAATCCTTGCAACACCACATTGCACATCAAGCCTACAGAATTTCAACAGGCCCAGAGATTCAGACTTGTTAAAGGGAAGGGCCTTACCTTTCCTGCCAGAAATCATCTAGTGGTCCAAGATGTCTTGGTTTCTTCTGACTTTCCTGTCCTCTTTGACGTTTCTTGGCCATCACCTGGGTGAAGTTTTCTTTACATGGTGAGCCCAGAAAGAGCTGTGACCAACCTGGAGGTTTTCTGGCATACCAGGGGAGCAGCCCTGGTTTGGAGAAGAGACCCATTCTGGAGAGGAAGCATCTTAGGCTGTGCACTGGGACTCTTAATACCTGAAAACCACAGAAACACTGAAATTCACCAGCAGGAAAGGTGGACAAACAGAAGTAGGGAAACAGAAGAACAACTTCAAAAGTCCTTCATTCATTTAGAAACCTTACCCAGCACCTAGCACAGTGCCTGGCACAGAGTCACTGCTTGGCTGAACTCAATTACTGCGCTCCAAGCACTGGCTATGGCTCCCAATATAAAAAGATGAGGAAAAGATAGTATCTGTCCTCCAGAAAAGGGTTCAACTCTCTGGACACACTTTTGTGGCCAGTCCCTCTCCATTCTACCCTCCTACTAAACAACCCATCAACCAACTAATATTTAGTAAGTACTGACTATGTGCCAGGCACTGTGCCACACTAGATACCAGAGGGGTTACAAAGGTCATAATCTATTGAGTAATTTAGGAGACCAAGCATGGACACAGGAAAAGACGAAATAATCCCCTATGCCTGGTTCCTGATGAGTGCTCAGGAAAGGTTTCTCACAGTAAGCAGAACATGCACTGGGTCTTAAAAGATGGCAGGGAGGTGAATCAGATATTTGAAGGACAGTGGCTCGATCAACCTGGCTAAAATGATAGTTCATTTTAGGGAACAGGGGAAATCAGGTTGAAAAGTTCCACCAAAGGGTTATTTGGAAGAACTTTAATGCCTGAGTAAAATGTGGACTTTATTGTGAAGGCGATTGTAAGCTGATGGAGGCTTTACATAGAAAAATTAAGATGAAACACAGAGGTTAATAAAAAGCAAGGTCATGTTTGAGGCATGTGTTTGAAATGGTAAGGAAACATCCAAGTGGAAACATCTAACAAGTAAGTAGAGAAGCAGTACAATTCAGGAGAGAAGTCAGGGTGAGAGACTTGGTCAAGTGTCTACAAAGGAGCTAAAAAAGCTCCTTAAAAAGGAGCTTTTAGCAAAGATAAGAGCAAAATGACAAAACCTGGGAGAAAGGCACTATTTGGAAAGCAAGATGAGATGCTGGTAACCCAGCTGAATCAGGGGATTACAGAGCTTGGTGGCCAAGGGAGATGACTTTTGGCAAGAGCATTGACCCATTCAGTAAGTCTGAGTCCAAAGAAAAACAGGAAATAAGGCAATGGGAAATGGTGCAGTAGGGACAAAATAGAGTTTGAGACCTTAGGAGTGCAGACCCTAGAGTCAGGAAGACCTGGGCAGTTCCCTGGCTCCACCACCTACTAGCTAAGTGGCCTTTGGCAGGTTAATCATTCTTTCTGATCTTCCTCTTTTTCATCTGCAAAATGCAAATAATAATAGCACCTACCTTATAGAGTAGCTGCAAGAGTTAACAAAGGATAATTAATAAAAAGCACTTAGCAAAACATTAGAGATGATGTTTGTAAAATTCAGAACGCAGTGTCCAGTGCCTGGGAAAAACTCAGTACATGTTAATTACAACTGTCATGATGTTTAAACACAGTATGGGACTGAGTGGGGGTGGCAATAGTAAAGGAAGGGAGCAGAGGGGGAAAGAATAGTGGGAATAACTATGAGTCAAAAACTGGAAGTGTTAGAACAGGTGAATGACCTCACTTTGAAAAGAGGTAGTAATCCCTTTTTCCCAACACAAGACTTGGTGTTGTTGCCTATTTATCTAATGGTGCGTGATCATTGATGTATAACTTTTTTGAACACCCAGGACACGTGAATGGACTCAGACACCTCACTGATCTGTCATGAAATAACTTTTTTGCCCTTGCCCTCTACCTTGGATTTCATGTTAAGTCATACTTCAATTTAGAATGAAATATATTTAAAGTTTAATTATGGAATAGGTTTATTAACAAAGATTCTTCCATGGCTCTATTACCACAAAATTAGTATGCATGATCACTAAGTAATTTAAAGGAAGCTGACATGAGTGCTATAATATTTAACCATATAACATTTTGTATGTTTACAAAGTACTAAAGAAAGTAACTGTCATAACATGGAAGCATTCTGGTGGGGGGGTGGTTAAATTTCTAACAGGATAAATGTAAGTTGGCCCAGAGTTCAGGTGTTAACATCAGTTCAGTTCAGTCCCTCAGCCGTGTCCAACTCTTTGTGACCTCATGGACTGCAGCACACCAGGCCTCCCTATCCATCACCAACTCCCTGAGTTTACTCAAACTCATGCCCATTGAGTCAGAGATGCCATCCAACCATCTCATCGCCTGTCATCCCCTTCTCTTCCCATCTTCAATCTTTCCCAGTATCAGGATCTTTTCCAATGAGTCAGTTCTTTGCATCAGGTGGCCTAAGTATTAGAGTTTCAGCTTCAACATCAGTCCTTCCAATGAACATTCAGGACTGATTTCCTTTAGGATGCACTGGTTGGATCTCCTTGCAGTCCAAGGGAATCTCAAGAGTCTTCTCTAACACCACAGTTCAAAAGCATCAATTCTTCAGCACTCAGTTTTCTTTATAGTCCAACTCTCACATCCATACATGACTACTAGGAATACCATAGCTTTGGGACAGACCTTTGTTGGCAAACTAATGTCTCTGCATTTTAATATGCTGTCTAGTTTGCTCATAACCTTTCTTCCAAGGAGCAAGTGTCTTTTAATTTCATGGCTGCAGCCACCATCTGGAATAATTTTGGAGCCCCCAAAATTAAAGTCTGTCACTGTTTCCATTCTCCCCCCATCTATTTGCCATGAAGTGACGGGACCAGATGCCATGATCTTAGTTTCCTGAATGTTGAGTTTTAAGCCAGCTTTTTCACTCTCCTCTTTCACTTTCATCAAGAGGCTCTTTAGTTCTTCATTTTCTGCCATAAGGGTGGTGTCATCTGCATATCTGAGGTTACTGACATTTCTCCCAGCAATCTTGATTCCAGCTTGTGTTCATCCCGCCCAGTGTTTCTCATGATGTACTCTGCAAAGAAGTTAAATAAGCATGGTGACAATATACAGCCTTGACATACTCCTTTCCCTACTTGGAACCAGTCTGTTGTTCCATGTCTAGTTCTAACTGTTGCTTCCTGATCTGCATACAGATTTCTCAAGAGGCAGGTAAGATGCTCTGATATTCCCATCACTTGAAGAATGTTCCACAGTTTGTTCTGATCTACACAGTCAAAGGCTTTGGTGTAATCAATAAAGCAGAAGTAGATGTTTTTCTGGAACTCTCTTGCTTTTTTGATGATCCAGCAGATGTTGGCAATTTGATCTCTGGTTCCTCTGCCTTTTCTAAAACCACCTTGAACATCTGGAGGTTCACAGTTCACGTACTGTTGAAGCCTGGCTTGGAGAATTTTGAGCATTACTTTACTAGCGTGTGAGATGAGTGCAATTGTACAGTAGTTTGAGCATTCTTTAGCATTGCCTTTCTTTGGGATTGGAATGAAAAGTGACCTTTTCCAGTCCTGTGGCCACTGTTGACTTTTCCAAATTTGCTGGCATATTGAGTGCAGCACTTTCACAGCATCATCTTTTAGGATCTGAAATAGCCCAACTGGAATCCCATCACCTCCACTCGCTTTGTTCGTAGTGATGCTTCCTAAGGCACACTTGACTTCTCATTCCAGGATGTCTGGCTCTAGGTGAGTGATCACACCCTCGTGATTATCTGGGTCATTAAGACCTTTTTTGTGCAGTTCTTTTGTTTATTCTAGCCACCTCTTCTTAATATCTTCTGCTTCTCTTAGGTCCATACCATTTCTGTCCTTTATTGTGCTCAGTTTTGCATAGAATATTTATTATCTTGGTATCTCTAGTTTTCTTGAAGAGATCGCTAGCCTTTCCCATTCTGTTGTTTTCCTCTATTTCTTTGCACTGATCACTGAGGAAGGCTTTCTTATTTCTCCTTGCTATTCTTTGGAACTCTGCATTCAAATGGGTATCTCTTTCCTTTTCTCCACTGCCTTTCACTTCTCTTCTTTTCACAGCTATTTGTAAAGCCTCCTCAGACAGCCATTTTGCCTTTTTGCATTTTTTTTTCTTGGGGATGGTGTTGATCCCTGCCTCCTGTACAATGTCTTGAACCTCTGTCCATAGTTCTTCAGGCACTCTATCAGATCTAATCCCTTGAATCTATTTCTCACTTCCACTATATAATCATAAGAGATTTGATTTAGGTCATACCTGAATGGTCTAGTGGTTTTCCCTACTTTCTTTAATTTAAGAAAGAAATTTAAGTCTGAATTTGGCAATAAGGAGTTCACAATCTGAGCCACAGTCAACTCCTGTTCTTGTTTTTCCTGACTATATAGAGCTTCTCCATCTTTAGCTGCAAAGAATATAATCAATGTGATTTTGGTATTGACCATCTGGTGATAGCCATGTGTAGTCTTCTCTCATGTTGTTGGAAGAGGGTGTTTGCTATGACCAGTACGTTCTCTTGGCAAAACTCTATTAGCCTTTGCCCTGCTTCATTCTGTACTCCAAGCCCAAATTTGCCTGTTACCCCAGGTATTTCTTGACTTTCTACTTTTGCATTCCAGTCCCCTATAATGAAAAGGACATCTTTTATGGGTGTTCATTCTAGAAGGTCTTGTAGGTCTTCATAGAACCATTCAACTTCAGCTTCTTCAGCATTACTGGTCAAGGCATAGACTTGGATTACTGTGATATTGAATGGCTTGCCTTGGAAATGAACATACTCCAACCAATTCCCGGAAAAGGGCATGTGATTAAGAATATGGGCTTTTGGGTCATGTTCGGGACCCCAGCTCTGCTTCTCACTAGCTCTATGACTTTGGGTAAGTTACTTAAGTGCTATGAATCTCAGGGTCCCCATCTATAGAAAGAGAACTGGTAACACCTACCTTTCAGGGTTGTGGTAAGAATTAAATGACCTCATATATGGAAAGCACTCAGGACTGGGCCTAACACAGCAGGTGTTCAACATGTATCACCGTCCTGCCTCAGGCTCTGATTCAAAGTGTGTCACTTGACTTCTTTGTGCCTCAATGTGTCCAACCTGCAAACCTGGCAAGATGTAACAATGCATGTGAGTGCTGTGAGGGTAAAAACTATTATTGTTGTTGTTTAGTCGCTAAGTCGGGTCCAACTTTTTCCGACCCCATGAACTGTAGCCCGCCAGGCTCCTCTGTCCAAGGGATTTCCCAAGCAAGAATACTGGACTGGGTAGTCATTCCCTTCTCCAGGGAGCTTCCCAATGCAGGGATCAAATGTGGGTCTCCTGCATTGCAGGCAGATTCTTTACTGACTGAGTCACCTGGAAAGCTCAAAAACAATTATGTGGAAACTTAAAAAACAGCACACAGGGACTTCCCTGGTGGTTTAGGGCTTAAGAATCAGCCTTCCACTGTAGGGTACATGGGTTCAATCCCTGGTCAGGGAATTGAGATCCCACATGCCTCTGAGCAACTAAGCTGGCATGGAACAACTATAGAGCCTGCGTGTTCCAACTACTAAAACCCGTGCGCTCTGGAGCCTGCACACCACAACTATTTGAGCCCGTGTGCCACAACTAGAGAATTGGTGCATTGCAACGAAAGATCCCACATGCCACAACTAAGACCTGATATAGCCTAATTAATTAATTAAAACACACACACACACAAACCTTCCTAACCTCAGTGCTTGCTGCAGTGTGATGAAACTTAAGGCCCACTCTGCACCACCTGTTAATATTATTAAATGTGTGACCTGTGAAAGACCTTTTTCCAAGGTGAGACACATGTGTGTACTTAATATAAGGAAAAGCAAAAGCCAGAGAGAGGAACTGAGTGAAGGTGCAGGAGACAAAGAATAAAGAATGCTTTGGAGGGGGCACTGAGGAGGCCCCACTACAGAGAAAGGGAGCGGTGCTCATTCAGGAAAGGGGCACTGTCCCTCCAGCTGGCAAGGAAGGAAGGAAGTCGCATGCCTTAGTGGGGTTGGCAGGGGAGCTGAGGTATTTGAAGAAAGCTATCTCTACCCCATAACATCTAGACTTTTGGGGAAAGTGTGGCCCCTTTCCCTCCTGACTGCCACAATGACTGTGCTCCATTTGCCTCGTACCCCTTGTCTTTCTAGATTTCCTTCTCCAAATGATCAGATATAGTCTGCAGTAGACCTCTACTATTTCAAGGTGCCAACCAGACATCTCTCCTGGTAAAGAACCTCTCATCATACTCAGTAATTTCTGTAGTGAAATACATGTTCAGATGCAGTACAGTAATACCAAAGTGAGTTATATCTGTTTCTTGATGACAGAGGGGGCATTTGTTCACAGAAAAGACTATTTTGTTTTTATAGTGTTTCCTGTTTTAAGTAAATGCTTGGGTTCAAAAAAAAAAAAAAAGACTGTGACAATCTCTCTACTTCTGCCTCAGGAATTGATCAGAAAGGGCACCCAGGGTCCAAAGTTGCCAGGCATGAAGGTAAACTAAGTCTCCAGGACTGAATAGCGAACCAGCCTGAAATGCTCAGAGAGGTTCAAAGCAGAGACTGTGTGGTAGGTCTGATCCTCACACAGCCATGGATCTCCTCGGAGCAAATGTTCACTCGCGGAAAAAGATCCTGCTTACATTCTCCATTCACCTTTCTTTCAGTTGACCTGGTCCCAGACATACTTCCTGGCTAAACCAGATGGACAGACGGGTTTACTGCCGCATCCGTGACTGCAGCCCTCGTGCCGTCAGGCCCTTCCTTCCCCCACCAGACCCCCATTCAACAGCCCCACCATCCCTTTCCTCTTTGGGTAAGTTCTGCCCACCGAGTCTGTAAGAAGCCTAACAAGAAGAGACACTAGGAAAGGCTACTACTGAACTTTGGCCGGCTGCAGGGTCTGGGGAGCCGGGAACCCGGAGGTCAGAGGACAGACAGACGGACGCAGGGCAGGACGCGCCCAAGTGCAGCCAGCGTGGGGTCGTCCCCTCCCACCCCGCCTACCTTCCCCCCTCCCCGCCCGGCGGGCAGTTTGGCGCAGTTTTCTGTACCGTAGGGAATATTCAAGTCGGGTTTTCGGACACTTCACGCACCCCTCTTACCTTCTGTAACCAATACAACCCGGAGGCGGTCAACGAAAAGACTAAGCTAAGGGCCCGGATCGCAGCCGCCGGGGAGAGTCACTTCCTGGTGCGCACGGCGCCGCGAGTTCCCGAAAGCAGGAGCGGCAGGACGCGGAGTTTCTGCCCAGAACTAGCGGCCCAGCCCCGGGCAACCGGTCTCAGGACCCAGTCCCACGACTTTGCCCGGGGCACTTCCTCTGGAGACGTTCCGCCAAAGCACTACTAGCCCTACAGCCCGGCGCCTCCGCGCCCAAGTTCCCCCAACCCCGCCCCTCTGCGTGACCCTGCCCACTGCCTGCTCTCCTCACCCTCCCATTGGTGGACCTGAATAAACTTCCAAAATCGCTTAGGAATCCCCCTGTGGTGTAAACAGCCCTAAGCCTGTCCTGGGTGCTTGCCGTTTAACTCTTTCAACTGAAAGAACAGTTTTCTAGTGGTAGAGTCACAGGCATCAGATCCTTAATGGAATGGAAGATTGGGAGATGTAGAGTTTCCTCAAATCACAATGTTGATGGACGCACACGTGTGTGCTGTAAAAAAGTTACTTTAACAGAATAAAATTTACAACAAAGCGAATCTCATTTTATGACACTTGATTTGTATGCTTAATTGGGCTTAAATGAAAGCACTTTATAGTCAGCAGTTATTTATTTATTCAAAGCAAAATATGCCTATTATGTGTGAGGCAACATATTACCCTAGTGAGTACAGCAGTTAAACATGGACCAGCAACTCACGTAACAGCCATGCGACCCCCATGAACTGTAGCCCACCAGGCTCCTCTGTGCATGGAATTCTCCAGGCAAGAATACTGGACTGGGTAGCCCATTCCCTTCTCCAGGGGATGTTCCCGACCCAGGGATGGAACCCAAGTGTCCTGCATTGCAGGCGGATTCTTTACAGGCTGAGCCACCAGGGAAGTACACTGTCCACCAGACCAAGGTTCAAAGCACAGATCTGCCATTTATAAGCTGTGTGAATTTGAGCCAATTACATAATTGCTGAGTGCCTCAGTTTTCTCATCTGAAAAAAATGTCCATAATAATTGCACCTATCTCACTGGGTTGTGAGAAAGATTAACAAAGTTAATACATGCAAGATGCTAAGAACAGAGTAAGCACACACTCAATAAATGTTAGCTATTATCATTCAAAAATAATTGTATATACTGTGTGTATACACACACGTGCACACATGTGAATATATACCTTTTTTAAAAAGAGATCTTTAAAAAAAAAAAAAAAGAGATCTTTATATGATGTACAAAATAAATAAGCTACAAGGATGTATTGGACAGCACAGGGAATTTTATATTTTTAATATATAAAAAATTTGAGTCTCTATGTTGTACACCTGAAACTAAGAGTATTGTAAATCAACTATACCCCAATGAAAAAAAATTTAATCCACTAAAAAAGAAAAGAAGAAAAGAGAGACTTTTGCTTTCCATTTCTAAAGACTTGAGCAGGTACTCACCTTGACTCAAATTGTGGCCTTCCTAACTGCTCTAATAGCTCTTGAGCAAAATGGGAGCTCAAACTGTTGCTTCAGGTTTCTAATTCTATGCTGAGCTAGTAAGTGAGACCAGGCCAGAGACTGCACCTTCAGGTCTCTTCTCTCTCCTTTTAATTCTCTCTTATTCAGAAAGTCAGCCCTACTCTTTTCCTCACCTCTTCTTCCCATTTCTTCTTCTGATGCACTCTGATCCTTTATCATTCCTCATCTTGGCATCCTTTGTTGTGCCTATCCCAGAGCCAGGTGCCCAATAGGAGCTCAATAAATATTTGATGAATTGAATTGAATCCCACCTCCTCTACTGAAAGGAAAAGTGCATCTTTGGTCACCCCCACCCCCACCTCCTCTGAGCATCCAAGCAAACTCATTTAAAGCAGGTCTGCTATTTGAGAAAGGAAAACCCTGAGGTGTGCAGAGAGAAAAGAGATTAAGGAAGCTATAATGTAATTATTTATCCATTAACACTTTTATATATGTTTAATATGATAAACCATGGTCTACTCTACAAGAGAAATCATTACATATGTAAGAGGGGAAAGAAATATCCCATATTATGGAAAAGGTTAGACTCTTCAACTGGCAAGTCAATAAATGAACATGTCATAGATGATAACACATATTGTTAAATTAAATAAGAGCTGAAACCAAAATAACCTTTGCTTAACTTTGTTATCAGCAAACCAAATCACTACAAAGTGAAGTCTCTAGAAAACTGTCAAATATTCTCATTTTGGACAAGGAAAGAATTTCTGAGGCTACGGAATTAGCTCTCAGAAATAACATGCATTAAAATCACTTGAAAAAAATAAAATCATTTGGCAGTGAGGTCTGGTTTGGTTCCATTAACCACGTTCTTTAGGTGTGCTTTCCTGGCCTCTTGGCCTGTGTTAGAGGCCACAAGGGATAGACACAGACTGAGAGTATGTGACCTGATGGAAAGATAAGACGCACAAAGTCAGAATATACAACCATGGGTTTTGGTAATTTCAGGAAAGCAGCAGATCTTCTTTGTAGTCAAGGAAGGAAGAGAATGAGATGCATAGAACTTTAATCACTTGAGAGGAGGTGGGGGCTGCAGCATGAAAACAGGAATGAGCAATATGTATATTGTCCATATGTGTCCAAGGTCCAAGGCCCAGGAGGAGGCAGGCCGAGTTGGAAAAGATTATGGTGCCTTTTTTCCGTGCATCTTGCTGGATCTTAGATCCATTGGACTGCCAGGGAATTCCTCCTACTGTATTTTTATACATTTTGGCAAATTAAATATTTTTATTAAATAGAATAAAAAAAGAAGGGCCTGAAGTTGGAGTGCTGGGATGCAGGGTTTGATCTAGTTCCCTTAACAACAGGCAACTGGTGAAGAGTTTTTCATGAGATGTTCCTGGAAGGGAATTCTAGAAGCTGTGTCATCAAGATGGGAGGTGCTGAGTCTTTGTACCAAGGCAGGCTACACTGTATTCTGTAAGAGTGTTTTAACATGTGCACAGAAGCCCATGAGCAACTTATGCAGGGGATGATTGTAACACACGTAGGTTTCTGAGCCCTACTCCACACCTACAGAATCGAAATCCCAGGGTGGGTAGGGCTCAGGCCTATTGGGCTTTTAATAAGCACTCCAGTGATACCCATGAAAATTTGAGCCCACTACCAGGCAACAACTCAAAATTCCAGATGAATGAACTGAAGGTAAAAAAAAAAAAAATCAAATCATAAAAGCCCTAAAATATAGATGATTATACCTCTAAAATTTGGACATAGGAAAACTTTAGCAGTGCGAGAAACCACCATGTAGGTAGATTTTATGACACAAATCTGAAAAACTTATATATGACAAAAATTTAATTAACGAATTCAGTCATAAACAGAAAAATATATATGACTATGGCAAAAGAGCATTATTTTATTGCATAAAGAGCTACATAAACTGATAAGAAAAACCCAATGACCCCAACAGAGACCTTGGCAAAGGCACAGAGAGATAATTCACAGGGAAAGAAACATAAGTGGTCAAAAATTACTTTGTTCTACCTCTCTAATAATGACAGAACATGCCAACTACATCATGTAGATAATATTATTTTATCTATAAAATTAATGAAAAAAAAGAACCAATGTTACTGAAAGTAGTCCATGGACAGTGAGGCAGATGCTCTCACACATTGCTGGTGGAATTGTAAATTGATACAAATTTCCTGGAAAGCAATTAGAATCCAGAGCTTTTAAAATTTTCATACTATTTGCCCCAGAAATTCCACCTCTAGACATCTATTTTAAGCAAGTAGAGATATGAACAAAGATACATGACCAGAGGGTCTCAAGGTTAAAAATAAAAAAAACCATCTTCAAGGTCCAACATTAGAAGAATAGGGAATGGTTACATAAAATATGGTCTGTCCATAGACAATTACAGAGACACTAAAAATTATTCTTGTGGCATGGTGTTAGAAATCAGGATGCCCTTTAGGGTGCAGGGAGTGGCTGCCAGGGGGCATAAAGAGGCTTCTGAGGTGCAGATAGTATTTTATTTCTTCATCTGGGTGCTGGTTATAAAGATGTATTCACTTTGTGAAAATTCATTGTGATACTCTTGATATGTGTGCTTTTCTGTATGCATGTTATATGTCAAGAAAAAAATTACTTAAATTGTGTCTTTGAAAAGTCTATAATGGCATGAAAGTGTGTGTAGAAGGCAATCTTAAGTGAAAAGGGCAGGATAAAGACTCGTGCACACAGTATAATTTTAAATTTGTAAAGAAAAAAATGCATTGGAAGACAATGGTTGCTTCTAAAGAGTGGACTTGGGGTGACCATTTACAAAATTTTTTTCCATTTTTCCTTTTCTGTACTTTCCAATGTTTTCTACAATGAACAGTCATTACATTGATAATTAGGGGAGAAAACACCTAAAATATCAGAGAAAAAGTGAATTGATGAATCTTAGTGAAACTCCCATAGTATGTGAAACTGATAACTAGATTTCATCAGTTCACAGGGAAGTGGTTTAGACTCTGAGGGACTAACTTACACTAAGCAGATTTATAGGAGACATAGTGCCAGTGAGGAATATAGTTTCTAGAGACTAAAACATTCCTATCTCCTATATAAGGTTATACCTACCAGCCATGAATGTATCTGAGAAACCAAACTAACAATCATTTGTAGTTTGAATATATGGAGCTAAATGGTTTTGATGGAGCTCTTTGACTGGGTTATATGTAACACATTTATCAGATCAGTGTTTCTGTTACTTGATCAAAGATGGATAAACACTGACTCTCCAATGGTCTTTTCCCACCATCTCTAACTCGTTACCAGAATCTTCTGTCATTACATTATTAACTGCCTCCTAGCCTCATTACATGTCACAGTTGCCAAGGTAACAGCTCATCTTACATGAATTATATTCTAGGTTGGTAGCTCCCAAGTGAGATATTGGGAAGCATCTTAATCTCATTGACAGTATATCTGCAAATTATATTCACAAGAAGTTGCTTCAAGGAAGAGTCACAGATGGCTAGTTTCATCCACTGTGAGCTTTTTAAATTTTTTCAATTGAAGAGTCTATCGCTTTCTGATATATGTGTCTAATTTTTTCTAAACTCTACCTCTTAGGTTTGGAGATACACATTACTTTGGGGGCCCTTCAATTACCTGATAAACATCAAGCATTTTGGATGATAGTACTTAGGAGAATGGCACTTACAAAAACAGGGAAGTCAAAAAGGGAAGCTTTTGGGAGAAAGAGATGATAGCGGAACATCAAGTGAAGGTCCAGTGGGCATGTAGAAAAAAAAAGTTAACATAATAGAAAAGCTGTTATGTTGGAGGTGGGAGGAATTACCCTGGAAACTGTCACCAAACTACCTAGCGACTTTTATGTTCTGGTTTCTAGGGTAACACAGATATTCACTACCTCACATTTACATGGGTGGTGCTAAAGTTCATTTTCTCACTTAATAAGGTCTCAACCCTTTGCTTTTATATAGCATTGAAATTTGCAATTCAATGTCAATAGCATTCCAGCATTGACAGATCCATCTCTTAGAGCTAGATGTAGAGAAATAACATGAGGACACCTATTCCATGTCCTGCTCTACATTGGAATGCTATCAGTACATGAGCCTTGGCTTCATGCCTGGGACTCAGCACCAAGGGCACAAATTCTACAACTACCTAGAGGCTAAAATTTCAATCCTTTCCAAACTGTCATCCTCAGTAAGCCCTCAATTGCCGGGGTCCAGCCCCAGCAGGATCCAGGGGAACCCTCAGGATGCACGGCGTCGGCGAGAGAGAGACACGTAGGACCGGCCTTAATGGGGCCAAGTCTGCTAGAGGAGAGAGAGAGAGAGAGAGAGAGAGAGAGAGAGAGAGAGACCAGACCAGGATATGCGGCAGAGTCTGGCAGTTGCTTTATTTTTCACCATCGCCTTTATACCCTAAGTTGGTACATTTCTAAGGGGCAGATAAGGATACAGACTTAGTCTAACATTATATCAGTTTGTCCTTCACGAAACCAGGTGTGCTCTGTATATTTTTTGTTTATGAGAGTCTTTTCCCATAGATTTTTTGTACATTATCTTCTGGCCTTGAGGTTAGCAGAAAACAGAAAATTGGCAGTTTCATGGTATAGCAAGTCGCAACATAATAGAAATACAATCCTGTTAACATAAAAGTCAGTCTTTTTGCAGAAATTCTCAGCTAAATTTATCTAAAAAGTTTAACACACAAAGACTCTGCGGCTCTGGTGAGGCAGCCCCTGTTTAGCACTCTTGGTTAAAATTAACAATTATCTTATTGTTTTTACACTAGGGCTAAACTCTTATTTTACTATATCTTTAGCTATATTAACAATAGTTTCTGCTGCACAACCTCAGCACATTAACATCAATCAACCATTGATCTAATAACCACTTTTAAAACAATATTTTTTTGTATTTTCTAATAGGGCTTCCTCACCCCTCCAAAGGGCTCTGTGCCTATTAGGGCCTTTTTAATGGTTAATCTCTATGTATAATATCTTTTGGCTTTCAGGCCTGTTGGCAACTTATGGCTTGCACCTGGTGCAACTTTAAGCAACTTCAGTAGCCGGCCCTGTCTTTTTTGTGGTTACTCTATTTTCTTTCTATTAGGTGTCATCTCCATGGGAACTAGATAGGATTACATTTTTACAGAACAGAAATGCAAAGGATTGCAAAAACAGCAGATATGGCACAAAACAGGCTCTTAGTCTAAAAGTTAATTACCTGCAAGAAGTCACCAGCTAATCTCTATCTAAACTATTTTCTATTAGGCACATTTGTGGCTATAATATTTGTGGAGCTTTTCTCACCCCGTGAAGGGGCCTATGCTTAATAGTTTCTTTTGTTAGCGTACTGTGCTTAGGATGTTTAGAACAATTATGAGCATTTTGTGCAATGAGAGCACACATTTATCAAACAAGCCAGAATGCCAGCAAAAGGGTTTGAGTTGAAGCATTTCCTTCATCCCTGGCCCCTTCATAGGGTACCAGCGTCCAGGAGATTTATTAATTAGGGTTTTACGTTGGTCCTCATTCAGTGAAAGAGGAGCAGGAGAGCTCTCGGCAGGCAACACAAGAATCCGCAGCAGGGCAAACAAGAACAACAGCAGAAAAGGGGGGAGGATATAGGGTAGGGTAGAGCCGGAGGCCAACCTGGAGGGTCCCTTATCCTAGACGGCCTTGCCTGCCCGGTATTTTCTTCATGACCTCGTCACGGGCGGGATGTCCCATAATGGCTCCCGACACTCAATAACACAAACACTCATCTCTACCTTCTTTCCTGATGCTGTGTGCCTGGATTTTTTTTAAGAGCCATTATTAGATTGAATGGAATGGTAGAACTAGATTGCTTCTGAGTCGTGCCCCCACTTTTATGTTCCATGAATCGCTGAAGAAACTGGTAGATGAAATACTTTTTGCCCCATCCCCACTGAGTAGTTTGGGTTTCCCTTGTGGCTCAGCTGGTAAAGAATTTGCCTGCAATGGGGAAGACCTGGGTTTGATTCCTGGGTTGGGAAGATCTCCTGGAGAAGGGAAAGGCTACCCACTCCAGTATTCTGGCCTGGAGAATTCCATGGACTGTATAGTCCATGGGGTCACAAAGAGTTAGGCACGACTGAGCAACTTTCACTCACTTCACTGAGTTAAGATACACTACTAGGTTTATGATCTTATAATCAGGATCTTTTCCAAGGGAACCCAATCATATTGGAAATGAAAGGTGATTACAGTAAGGTGATTACATTGTGCCCTACACACAAATGAGTTTCATTCTGAAAGCATGTTCATAAGTCCAGTCTGTTTGTAAGTCCAACAAATTTAGCCTAGGTATCCAACTAACATGATCGGCTATATAGTACTATACTGTAATAGGTTTATAATACTTTTCACACAAATAATACATAAAACAAACACAAAAAATAAATAAAACATTTTAATCTTACAGTACAATACCCTTAAAAGTACAGTAGTACCAGCTACATCACCACTGTTTTTATGCTTGCTTCTAGACATCTGGAGCTTGAATTAGAGATACTGTACTACAGTACTTTAGACATTACTGTACAGTAAAGTGCACAAAAGCACAACCACTTAGTAACGGATGAACGCATATGACAATGTATGCCAGACATGTGAACTAACTTGTGGATTTGGACATGCAAACTTATGTTTGCATCTTTAAAAGTTCTCAATGTGAAGGTTCCTATGTAAAGACTTACTGCAACCAGAACAGCCCATATAATAATGAGTGTGTGTGTGTTTAGTCACTCAGTGTGTCCAACTCTTTGCAACTCTCTGAACTGTAGCCCACCTGGGATCCCCTGTTCTTAGGTTTTTTTTCAGGCAAGAATACTAGAGTAGGTTGCCATTTCCTCCTCCAAGGGAATCTTCCTGACACAGGGATCAAACCCAAGTCTCCTGTGTCTCCTGAATTGCAGGTGTATTCTTTACTCACTGAGCCAAAGTATCCAACATTTATTGAATCCTTACTTTGTGCCTCATACTGTGCTCTGTGTTCTATGCACATCATTCTGTATAAGTACCTATTTTACAGAGAAGAAAATTAGCAGCTCTATTTTATAGATGTGATAACTGAGGCTTAGAGAAGGATCAATAACCTGCCCAAGGTCACACTGTAAGTGATGGAACCAGAACTTGAATTCAACAGTCTGATGCCACATCTCCACTTTTAATCTTTTAACTTTTGGCCAGTGGCTCTCAAATTTTAGCATGCATCAAAATGCCCTAGAGGGCTTCTCAAAACACAGATTGCTGGGTTCCATCTTCCAGAGACTCTGATTCAGTAGGTCTGGGGGCAAGGCCTGAGAATGTGCATTTGTAAGACATCCCCAAGTGATGCTGGTGTTGCTGGAGCAGAGGAACTGCACTCTGTACTCTACTGCCTCTGGTCAAGAACAGAAGAGCTTACAGCTGAAAAGAAGCTCAGGTGGTTTGTGCTTGCCTCATGGCTCAGTGCTCAGGGATCCTGGGGATGTTGTGATCTGCAGGTTTCAGTTGCCTCTCCAGGAAGACCAGACAACTGGCTAGAGACACCACCCAGGGTGAGAAAACAGTGCATTGGCTGTCCTCACAAAATACAATATTTCTGGAAACAGCTAGACATATCCTGAGTTAGGCTCAGCTTCTTAGTCCTAACAATTATGGAAGCCTGATGCATGTACCATGTGATCTTGGTTCTCCTTTGGAAGTAACCTGAAGAGTTAAAGAAGAAGTTCAGTATTTGCCCAGTATATCTACCTGTCAGTTGGGATTTTGATATAAGTCACACATTCAGTTCAAGGCTGTCAGGCGAGTGTATGCTCCTCAGTTTTTGTCTCGTCACAACAAAGATTTGGAGTGATGGACATTAAAGCCCCCTCAGCATGTCACACTCTCGGGTCTTGGACAGACTGTGTTGCAGCTCTCAAGTCTTGAGCAGACCGTGTTATAGCTCTTAGACAAATCAGTGTTACAGCTCTATTTTATTTAGATAATAGCAGGAAAATCCATCTTCGAGGTGTGAGGGCATGTCGACCCAAAGACGACAAGAGAAGAGCGCCCCAGAGCGCGGGAGAGAGAGAGAAGAGAGCTTTGGCTCCTCTTTTTATATATTTTTCTCTCCCTGGGCCTGTCCTTTGTAAACTGGGCCAGCCAGGAGTGCTGTTTGTTTTACCTGAGGTTCTCACTCTGGTCCTCGGACCTTCCTTTGTTCTATTTTCGCGGGCTTTTCCCTTCCAGGTCTTTTAGCCACCGCCATTCTGGACTCCTTTTCCCTATTCTAACTACCTAACATTCCCCCCTCAAGAGATGGGAGGCACAATTCTTTGGGAATAAGGGCGTCGAGGTCTCTCTGGCTACTTCCTGCTGAACTGGGACAGCGAGGGACATTGGGCCTTCCCTCTTGCTAGTCTCAGGCCTCTGAGTCCTTATAGCGGTGTCCATCTAAGGGTGAGTGATATTTCCCATGGTCGGCTGCAGTTTTATATCTTTGTTGAACTGGCACTGCATGTTGCAGTCTTACCTGGGCAGAGACAAGACAGGTTAGACAATTGACAGTACATAGAACAATCATAAGCAGCATCAACATGGCATAACAAGGACTTGCAGGGACATTAGCCAGTTTCAAATTTACATCACCAGGATGGCTCAAGTCCCTCTTTGTTTAGGGATTAGAAAATCTATCTCCTGTCTGTTTTGGAGTACTATCCCTGTCAAGCTGTGTTGGCTCTTTAGAGCTGTCCTAAGAAATCTTATCCCCAGAGACCAGATTTTGGCGTTGTTCATTAGAATGGCACTCATTTGTAGTTCTCAATAGGTATCTGAGATCTCCCAGGGGCTCACAGGTGTATTGAGTGTCCTCTTCTGTTTTCATCCATGGCTTGACTCATGAGTAGTGAATCCAGGAGTCATGTCCTGGTACCTTGACTGCTGTGGGGGTAGAAAGTATTACAGGGTAAGGGCCCTTCCATGTGGGCTGGAGTTGAGCCTTTTCAGACTTTAATTAGGACTTGAGTCCCTGGAGCATATAGTGGTGACTCCTTAGAATCTTTTGGGTCCTGGTTCATACCCAACAAGCGTATGTCCTGTTGGAATTGCCCAATGGCCATGGTATAAGACTGAAGGGTCTGAGCCTCTGGATCTAGGAAGAGGTCATTGACATAAACAAAAGGTCTCCCATATAGCATCTCATAAGGACTAAAACCAACCTGTTCCTTAGGGGCAATACGGGTACGGAGGAGAGCTATTGGTAAAGCCTCCTTCCATTCCAGGAAGGCCTCCTAGGTTATCTTTTTTATCGCTGATTTTAAGAATTGGTTGGTTTTTTCTACTTTTCCTGAAGACTGAGACCTCCAGGCACAATGGAGATACTAAGTAATGCCCAATGCTTTAGAGACCCCTTGGGTGACCTTAGAAGTAAATGATGTCCCATTGTCACTTTGTAATGACCTGGGCAGACCAAATCTTGGAATGATTTCATGGAGCAGTTTTTTTTACCACCTCCTCAGCCTTCTCAGTCCAGGAGGGAAAGCCTTCAATCCATCCTGTGAATGTATCTATCATGACGAATAGGTATTTATACCCTTGAGAAACTGGCATCTGGGTGAAGTCCACCTGCCAGTCCTCTCCTGGATAGGCCCCACGTCGTTGGACGGGCTGGGCCAGCTGGGGCCTTCGAGATCCTTGGGGGTTGCTTAATCGGCAAGTGGGACAAGAGGAGACCACTTGCCTTATAGTTGTTTGGAAACCTGTTCCTCTGAAGGACCTTTCTAGTAATCTTTGGAGGGCCTTTTTCCCTAAATGAGTGGTGGCATGTAAGGAGTTAACCGACTTCCACTGGAGGTTCCCGGGCAGAAAAAGCCCCTCCTTTTGGAACCACCCCATATGATCTTCTTGAAAGCCCTCACTCTTAGCTTTAAGAGTCTCATCTTCAGTATATGAAGGAGTTTCTGGCAAATTAGTCTGTGGAACTAGGGTGACAATCCCTATTAGGTCATGGTTCTGTAATGCTGCTCTCTTAGCTGCCCGATCAGCTGCTTGGTTCCCTCATGCCACTTCTGTGCTCCCTTTTTGGTGTCCTTTAGAGTGGGAGACTGAAACCTCAGTGGGCAGATGGACTGCCTCCAAGAGTCTAAGAATTCGATCACCATATTTGATTGGGGACCCTCGGGTGGTCAAGTGGCCCCTTTCTTTCCGAATACAGCATGTTCATGTAGCACCAGAAAGGCATACTTGGAGTCAGTGTAAATGGCTATTCTTTTTCCTTTTCCCAGCTCTAAAGCTCAAGTCAGGGCTATGAGCTCAGATAATTGGGCTGAAGTACCTGGTGGCAGAGGCTTAGCCTCTATGGTCTCAAAATAGGAGACTACTGCATACCCTGCTCTCCTTTTTCCATCTAAGACAAAGCTGCTTCCATCGGTGTGCCAGATTTCCTCAGGGTTGATCAGAGGATCTTCCAACAATCCCTCTCGGGGGTTTGTCCAGTGGTCCAAGGTTTCTAGACAGGAGTGAAAGGGGAGAGAGCCCTCGGGGGTAGGCAGGAGGGTGGCTGGGTTAAGAACCTCACAAGGGGATATAGTGAGGCCTGGCTTTTCTATCAGTATTACTTGATATCTGAGAATTCTTTGATCAGACATCCATAAGTGGCCTTTCCCATTTAGGAGTTGTTTCACTTGGTGGCTGGTAAAAAAAATAGTTAGTTTGCCCCCAAAGGAGAGTTTTAAAGCATCTTCTATCAGGATTGCAATAGCTGCAAGATTTCGAAGGCAGGGAGGCCAGCCTCAGGTGGTTGGATCGAGTCTCTTGGATAAGTAAGCTACAGGCTGGGGCTCAGATCCCAACCTTTGAGTTAACATTCCCAAGGCTATTCCCTCTCTTTCATGGACATAAAGTTGGAATGCTTTTTCTGGGTCTGGCAACCTCAAGGCAGGTGCCTGAGTTAAGGCCTGTTTTAGTGTAGCTTCTGCCTTCTTTTGAGGAGTTCCCCACATCAGTGGGATTGAATCATCTCATCCCTTTAAGCTTTCATATAAGGGCTGGGCAATTAGACCATACGTGGGTATCCAGATTCTACAATACCCAGTTAGCCCCAGGAAAGCTCTCAATTGTTTTCGAGTCATGGGGGAGGGCAACTGGAGGATTCCTTGTACCCGATCAGAGGATAGCCTCCTGGACCCGTGTGTAATCTGAACTCCCAGGTAAGTGACCTTTGTCTCGACCATCTGTGCCTTAGCATGGGAGACTTTATATCCCCTTCTGCCAAAAAGTTTAGAACCTGAATTGCATGTTGTTGGGCACTTTTCTCATCTGGAGAGCATATTAGTAGGTCATCTATGTATTGTAGTATTTTCCCATTAGGTCCCAGGTCCAGATCTAGGAGATCCCGGCTAAGGGCCTGTCCAAACAAGTGGGGGCTATCTCTGAACCCCTGAGGTAATACTGTCCAAGTCATCTGTTGGTGTTTTTCTCCTGGGGCCTCCCACTCAAAGGCAAAAAGATATTTTAGCCAGTGGTATGAAAAAAAAAATGCATCTTTGAGATCCAAGACTGTAAACCACTTGGCACTGGGTGGGTACCAGAGATTACATAGGGATTGGGTACTGTGGGATGGAGGGGGACTACAGCTTCATTTATGATCCAGAGATCTTGAGCCATTTGCCAGGTTCCGTCCTTTTTCTTTACTGAGAGGATTGGGGTGTTACATGGTGAACTGGTGGGGACCAATAGCCCACAAGCAAGGAATTTATTTATTAAAGGCTGTAGTCCCTCTCGAGCCTCTATTTTGGGAGGATATTGTTTCTGGTTAGGAAACCGAGTGGGATCTTGGAGGACAATGATGACCAGTTCAGCTTGGTGGGCTCGTCCAGGAATTCCCTGGTCCCACACCTGGGGGTTAATTTTGTCCTCCCATAGTTTTTGGTCCCTCTCTATTGGAGAAGCTGTAATGGGTTCTTCAGTAGTAACCAGGAGCTGTAAAGCTCTAGGGGCTGAAAAGCTTCCCATCACAAGGGTGGTCCCCAGTTTAGTGAGCATGTCTCTTCCCATTAAGGGAGTAGGACACCCAGGAACCACCAGAAACTGGTGGGAAAATATTTGTCCATCCCAGCAACAAAGTGCTTGGGTGAATCTTCTAGTAGTTGCTTTTCCTGTAGCACCCAAAATGGTACAGGTTTGGGAGGAGAAGGCTCCGGAGTAGGAGATCAAGACAGAGTAGGTAGCCCCTGTGTCAACCAAGAAATTCTCGGACCTACTTGCCACATCCAGTTGCACCCTCGGCACCAACCCCGTGATGGTTATCTGTGACAAGCGGGCTGGCTGGAGCGGGCCCGCTTCAGTCCTCTTGAACCATTGTGAGGGAAGGCTTGGCGCTTGACCTTGAGGCTCTTGGGTCCTGAGGGCAGAGTACCGGCCAATGTCCCAGTTGATGGCATTTGTGGCAAGCCGTTCTAGGAGACTTGTCACCATAAGGACACTCTTTGGCCCAATGCCCCGCCTGTCTAGACGCGAAGAGAAGAGCGCCCCAGCGGGCGGGAGAGAGAGAAGAGAGCTTTGGTTCCTCTTTGTTTTTCTCTCCCTGGGCCTGTCCTATGTAAACTGAGCCAGCCAGGAGTGCTGTTTGTTTTACCTGAGGTTCTCGGACTTTCCTTTGTTCTATTTTCGCAGGCTTTTCCCTTCCAGGTCTTTTAGCCACTGCCATTCTGGACTCCTTTTCCCTATTCTAACTACCTAAGAAGGCTGTGGAGGGTCTTGATTAGCACCACTTGTGAAGCTGAGGAAAGAGCCATTAGTGTGCAAGCTCTCCTCAGAGCTGGTTGTTCACACCTACCTTATAAAGAATGTCTGTTGCCTACAGTAGACACACAGAGGCACACATTGAACATAACACTCACCCCACCATGACCTTATTTCTCTGTTCACTTTTTCCACCAAGTGCCTCGTATTTTCCTGAGATAAAGCTGAGGCCGCTGAATTTTAAGACAGCAGAATGCAGTGTTCATTAGTGTAGATGCATATTAGAAGCACTTGAACAGCTTTGTAAAAATACCACTGCTGGAGACCGCACCCCAGACAAATTAAATCAATCTCTGTCAATGGGTCTCACTGCTGCTGGTGCTCAGGGGCTCAGTAGTGTCCAACTCTTTGCAGCCCCATGAACTGTAACCTGCCAGGTTCCTCTGCCAGAGGACTCTTTCAGGCAAGAATACCTGCATGGAGTGCCATTCTGTTCTCCAAGGGATCTTCCCAACCCAGGAATCAAACCCACGTCTCTTATGTCTCCCAAATTGGCAGGCAGATTCTTTACCACTAGCACCACTGGGGAAGCCTCTGTTGTTGTTATTCTTCAGTTGCTCAGTCGTGTCTGACTCTTTGCAACCCCATGGACTGCAGCACTCCAGGCTTTCCTATCCTTCACCATCTCCTGGAGCTTGCTCAAATTCATGTCCATTGAGTCGATGATGCCATCCAACCATCTCATCCCCTTTTCCTCTTGCCCTCAATCTTTTCCAGCATCAGGGTCTTTTCCAATGAGTCAGCTCTTCGCATCATGTGGCCAAAGTATTGGAGTTTCAGCTTCAGCATCAGTCCCTCCAGTGAATATTCAGGGAGGGACTGAATATCAGGACCTCTGAGCTCCACTAACATGCATTAAAAACCCATTTCCTGGTGATTTTAATGCTAGTCAAGGTTAAGGATCAATAATGATCCAAAAATATAGGTTCTGCTGTGGCTCAGACTCCATTTCTAACTGTGCCACTTAGGAAAAGATGATCTTGGGCAAATGACCTAAACTCTCTGAGCCTCAATTTCCCCCATCTGTAAAAATCGGCATAATAACTGAATTCACTGGGCTTGTTCCACAGGACTATTTGGAGGATTGAATGGGCTGGCATATGTAATTCACTGTAATGATACAGTGCCTAGCACAGAATGATTGCTATCAAGATGGTTGTTGTTCAGTCACTAAGTTGTGTCCCACTCTTTGTGACCCCCATGAACTGCAGCACACCAGGCTGGTAGCCAGTGATAAAATTAAGGCATCCCACTTCAGTCTACAGGGCAAGTCATCATGTTGTGACCCTACGGGAGGTGTGGGTGTTGCACATATGCTGCTGTGACTCTCAGTCTTCCAATCAGGACCACTATTACAAGGCAAATGACTCAGCAGGACATCTACTGTACATCACAGTAAACCTTTCCCATAACAAATAGGGGAAATGACACTTCTTTGGATAAGACACATGTAAAAGCAAACCAGAAACAAAATAATATTAATCCTCTAAGAGATCAGCCCACAAAATACCTCAAGGAAATAATGGACCACTTGAGGTTCTCAAACTACTCTCTGAGAACCACCAAAAGAATGTGAGTGATCTTTGCTATAATTGGTGCCCTCATTAGCAGTCAGCCCTGAATTTCCAGAGCATTCAGGAGTCACAATACAAAAACTTAGTATCTGCTGCCTAATGTCTCACCAATTAACACATTTATGTTAACTCTTCACTGTCTGCATGCTTGTGAGTTTGCAATGCCTTGGGCAGTCACCATTCAGAGACCTCTACAGTTGGAGCAAAAACCTACCAATATTTAAGTGCTAGGATGTAAGGAATGAGATGGATCAAGAAAAGAATTTCTCAGGCCCTCAGAAAAAACAAAGACGTCCACCTCTTTGAAGGAACAAGGTATAAGATCTCAGCTCAGTTTCAAGTTCAAGACGAAAAATCTAGTATTCTATTTCACATCCAGAGCCAAATAAAGATAAAGAATATCCATCTCAAACCAACAGCCAACATCACGACAAATGATAAAATAGAAGTTAGCAAAACAGTAGTTGTTAACAAAATGAACTTTTGGCTTCACACCTACCTGGGTTTCAAATGCCGGCTCAGGGACATACAGGCATGTGACTTTGAGCAAATTACATAATCAGTCAAAGCCTAACAATGATAGTTGCTACTTTTTAGGGTTGCCATAAGGAATGAATTAGATTACATGTGCAAAGCACTTAGAATGGCATTTGACACATGCTGAGTTCTCAATAAATGATAGCTCTTTACTAACTTGAAATAAAGGGCAAATGCATCCAAAAGCCATGATGTGAGTTATGCTGCCACTGATGTCAGACACTGTTTGGGTATAGGGAAAATTTGAGTAGCAGAAGTGCTTAGTAAGAGAAAAGACAAATTAACTTGTCAAGTCCTTCCTCTCTCAATAGCAATAGATTCCTTCATAACAATGATTGTTTCCCAGTAGTAACAAGCATTGGCTTTCATGCTTCTTTTTGTGTTCCAATTCATGGTTCCTTGACATGCAATAAGTGGGCCTCCATTTGTACTCTTGCCCCAGGCCAGGCAAATGTAAGAAGCTGGTCTGTAGCTAAAGCAGTAAGATGTGAAAAAGAAACAAGGCATAAGTATTGGAAGGGGGACAAAAATCATCATTATTTGCAGCTGATCTGGTTGTCTGTCCAGAGAACACCCAAGGGAATCAATTGAAACCCATAGATTTAACAAGAGTTCAGAAGAGTTCAGCAGAGTGGCTGAATACCAATCAATAGTTTTCCTGTAAGTCAGCAACAACTAGTTAGAAGTATAATGGAGAAAAAAATCCATTTGTGATGACAGAAAAGCATAAAATCCATAGGAATAACTTTTTAAAAATGTATAGGCCCTACACAAAGAAAACAAGGATGTTTGTACATCTCTCAGCAACTAGGATTTGAATAAATGGAAATCAATACCACATTTCTGGATGGGAAAGCTAAGTTTTGTAAGATATCAAGGTTTAAAATTAATTACATATTTAATTCAATCCAGTCAAAATTCAAAGTTATTTTACCTTGATAAAGTGATTCTAAAGTTTACATAAAATAATAAAGAGGGGAGAATGGCAAAGAAATTTTAGAAAAAGAATAATAGTGATGGGAGACTTGGCTTATAAGATATTAAAATGTATACATAAGGTATAATATTTAAAATACAGTACTGTCACAAGAGGGCTTCCCAGGTGGTTCTAGTGGTAAAGAACCCTCCTGCCAATGCAGGAGACAATGGTTTGCTCTCAGGGTCAGCAAGATGCCCTGGAGGAGGGCCTGGCAATGCACTCTAGTATTCTTCCCTGGAGAATCCCACGGACAGAGGAGCCTGGCAGGCTACAGTCCATGGGGGTCACAAAGAGTCGGAGACAACTGAAATGACTTAGCACACAGGCATGCACATACTGTCACAAGAATCAGCAAACAAAATCAGTAGGATTGAACAGAAAGCCTTGAGACTGACCTAAAACAAAACAAGAACCTGATGATACACAATAATTTATGGCTGATTTGCAATGTTGTATGGCAGAATCCAACACCACATTCTAAAGCAATTTTCTTCCAATTCCAAAAGAAGCATCACAGACCAAGGAGCACAGATTTTGTCAACAATATTAAATATAAAAAAGGTGAAAAACTAGAACTGCTTTAAGAAAATATAGACAAATGTTTAATCTTGAGATTGGGAAGAATTTTCTAAGCAAAAGTCAATGAATAAAATCACAAAAGGATTCCTAGATTTGACTCTACCAAATTTATTGACAAAGAAGAGCTCTTATCAGTCAAAACCCACTAACACTCAAAATAGAAATGGAAGAGGACATAAACTGAAGACATGCATACAACTAATAAATATATGAAAATGTTCTAACACACTAATAATCCATGAAATACAAAATTCTACACAATGAAATTGGTGAAGATGAAAACCACACTGATACTTGGTGCAGATCTGATGTGGTGATGTGTATATATTTCTATGTTGCTGATCAGAGGGTAAAAATTTTTTTCTGGAAAGCACTTTATTAATATGTACCAAGAGTCTTTTAAATATTCATATCTTCTAAATGAATTAAAGGAATGTGCACACCAAGTAGCTTCAGTCGTGTCTGACTCTTTGTGAACTCACGGACTATAGCCTGTCAGGCTCCTCGGTCCCTGGAATTTCCCAGGCAAGAATACTGGAGTGGTTAGCCCTTCCCTTCTCCAGGGTATCTTCCTGATCAGGGATCGAATCCAGATCTCCTGTATAAGCAGCAGGCAGGTTCTTTACCACTAGCCCCACCCAGAACACCCAATCAAAGAAGCAGCAGCAACAAACTGAGGAACAATACAGGCCTGAGTATCCTAACAGGCGGAAGCCCTGCTCTAGACTTGAGGAGATGTTTCCCTCCTGGCTCAGTTTCCTCATTCACAAAATGGAGAAAATTAATAGTACTAATCTCACAGTACTTGCAAGTCATTTAGCATAGTGCCTGGTATCCTCTAAGTGATAAGTAAGTGTAAGCTCTTATTACATTTGTATATATATGAAAACTTCATAATTTTGACCTATCATCTTCTAAGAATTTACCCTAAGAAAAAGTTCAGGAATTCAGACAAAGACTGATATATAAGGATATGCACAGGGAAAAAACATGGAAACATCAACCATCAACATCTAGCAATAGGAGAATAGTTAAATGAATTGCAGTACATTCAAAAGATGCTAAAGTACTATGTGATCATTTTTTAAAGATGTGTCTAATGATACAGAAAAAATGCTAACAAGTTAAAAACAAAGCAGGGCATATAGCTGACTCTATAGTAGGATCAAATTTTGAAAAACTAATTTATAAATATTTTGTACATAGAGAGGTATTTAAGAAAAATGTCAGTGAAAATATCAACCCATCAAAATATTAAGAATATTTATCTCTGCACACTGGAATCATGAGTAACATTTTCCTTATTCAGGATTTTATTTATTATTCAGTATTTTATGCATTTTTATAATTAATAGTGTTATTCCCAATATCATGTAATTTGAAAGGAAAATAGCATATATATACATATATATTTTTTTAAATCAGTTACTCAACTACACGAATGGACTTCCTTAGGTACTCATTTTACTGCCATGTTCAATGTAGGACATTTGGAAAACAAATTATCAAGACAAACATTTCATTTTGGTTTATTCTTTCCAGCTTTTTACGTATGAAGAAATTTTCTCCTCTCTAACAAATTCTACTCTCCACTATGCAACGAGCCGATTGGGAGCAGGATCTATGCCTCATATATTTGTGTGTTCCTACAGTGCCTAATTAACTTGTATGTACGTTGCAGTCACTCACTAATTTATAGGCTGAATCATAATCAGAAAAGAGTCTAAAATGCTTCCACCATAAGATATAAATGATGGCTAAAGCTTAAAGTGTTACTACTCCCCAGAATGGGCTGTGCTGTGCTTAGTCGCTCAGTTGTGTCCGACTCTGTGACCCCATGGACTGCAGCCCACCAGGCTCCTCTGTCCATGGGGATTCTCCAGGCAAGAACACTAGAGTGGGTTGCTATGCCTTCCTCCAGGGGATCTTCCCAACCCAGGGATCGAACCCAGGTCTCCCACATTGCAGGTGGATTCCTTACTGTCTGAGCCACCAGGGAAGCCCACTCCCCAGAATAGTTGCATTTAAATTCATCAAATTTTTCCCAGTCAAGAAATATAAGGCTCTGGTGCACAACAGCGGTTGTTCTAGGTATTGTGGGAGATATGCAGAAGTTGTTCCTACCTTTTAAAAAATTATTTATTGGGTATTTTTGGCTGTGCTGGATCTTTGTTTCTGCATGTGAGCTTTCTCTAGTTGAGGCGAGTGGGGGCTACTCTCTAGTTGCAGGTACGGGCTTCTCATTGCTATGGCTTCTCTTGTTTCAGAGCACTTGCTCTAGGGCATGCAGGCTTAGTTGCCCCGCAGCATGCGGAATTTTCTCAGACCAGGAATAGAACCTGTGTCCCCTGCATTAGCAGGAGGATTCTTTTTTTTTTTTTAATTAATTAATTTATTTATTTTTTCAGTGGGTTTTATCATACATTGACATGAATCAGCAATAGATTTACACGTATTTCCCCATCCCGATCCCCCCTCCCACCTCCCTCTCCACCCGATTCCTCTGGGGCTTCCCAGTGCACCAGGCCCGAGCACTTGTCTCATGCATCCCACCTGGGCTGGTGACCTGTTTCACCATAGATAATATACATGCTGTTCTTTTGCAACATCCTACCCTCACCTTCTCCCACAGAGTTCAAAAGTCTGTTCTGTACTTCTGTGTCTCTTTTTCTGTTTTGCATATAGGGTTGTCGTTACCATCTTTCTAAATTCCATATATATGTGTTAGTATGCTGTAATGTTCTTTATCTTTCTGGCTTACTTCACTCTGTATAATAGGCTCCAGTTTCATCCATCTCATTAGAACTGATTCAAATGACTTCTTTTTAACAGCTGAGTAATATTCCATGGTGTATATGTACCACAGCTTCCTTATCCATTCATCTGCTGATGGGCATCTAGGTTGCTTCCATGTCCTGGCTATTATAAACAGTGCTGCCATGAACATTGGGGTGCACGTGTCTCTTTCAGATCTGGTTTCCTCAGTGTGTATGCCCAGAAGTGGGATTGCTGGGTCATATGGCAGTTCTATTTCCAGTTTTTTAAGAAATCTCCACACTGTTCTCCATAGCGGCTGTACTAGTTTGCATTCCCACCAACAGTGTAAGAGGGTTCCCTTTTCTCCACACCCTCTCCAGCATTTATTGCTTGGAGACTTTTGGATAGCAGCCATTCTGACTGGCGTGTAATGGTACCTCATTGTGGTTTTGATTTGCATTTCTCTGATAATGAGTGATGTTGAGCATCTTTTCATGTGTTTGTTAGCCATCTGTATGTCTTCTTTGGAGAAATGTCTGTTTAGTTCTTTGGCCCTTTTTTTGATTGGGTCATTTATTTTTCTGGAATTGAGCTGCAGGAGTTGATTGTATATTTTTGAGATTAATCCTTTGTCTGTTTCTTCATTTGCTATTATTTTCTCCCAATCTGAGGGCTGTCTTTTCACCTTACTTATAGTTTCCTTTGTAGTGCAAAAGCTTTTAAGTTTCATTAGGTCCCATTTGTTTAGTTTTGCTTTTATTTCCAATATTCTGGGAGGTGGGTCATAGAGGATCTTGCTGTGGTTTATGTCGGAGAGTGTTTTGCCTATGTTCTCCTCTAGGAGTTTTATAGTTTCTGGTCTTACATTTAGATCTTTAATCCATTTTGAGTTTATTTTTGTGTGTGGTGTTAGAAAGTGTTCTAGTTTCATTCTTTTACAAGTGGTTGACCAGCTTTCCCAGCACCACTTGTTGAAGAGGTTGTCTTTTTTCCATTGTATATCCTTGCCTCCTTTGTCAAAGATAAGGTGTCCATAAGTTCGTGGATTTATCTCTGGGCTTTCTATTCTGTTCCATTGATCTATATTTCTGTCTTTGTGCCAGTACCATACTGTCTTAATGACTGTGGCTTTGTAGTATAGTCTGAAGTCAGGCAGGTTGATTCCTCCAGTTCCATTCTTCTTTCTCAAGATTACTTTGGCTATTCGAGGTTTTTTGTATTTCCATACAAATTGTGAAATTATTTGTTCTAGTTCTGTGAAAAATACCATTGGTAGCTTGATAGGGATTGCATTGAATCTATAGATTGCTTTGGGTAGCAGGAGGATTCTTAACCTCTGGACCACCAGGTAAGTCCTACTCCTACCATCTAAATGCTTACAATCATAGCTAGTTGTGGTGTGGATTAGGAAAGCAGAACAAGCAAGAATAGAACCACATCCATTGAGCTCTTGTTGTGTTAAACACTGTGCTAAGCAATTTATGAACATAAAATTCTTACAACAAACTTTTGAGGTAGAATTTTCATTCACATTTTATAAATGTGGAAATGGAGGCTCAGACAAGTGACTTATCCAAGTTTACAGTTAGTGGTAGAGCTGGGATTGAAACCCTGGACCTTCTGGGTCTGACTCCAGACTGTTCTCTCTCTCTTAATGAACACTGCCTCTCAAAAAATTGCATCTGTGTGTGTAATTACAATGTTCAGCAGTACCAGGTAAGTGCAATATTTATGATGCAAAATATTATACAGAGAGGCAGTAGATGAATGGTTGAGAACCTGGGCTCTGGAAATGACTGCCCAGGTTTGAATTCTGTCTCTCCACTTATTAGCATATACTCTAGGGCAAGTTACTTAATTAACTTCCCTGTGCCTCAATGTCCCATCCATAAAATGGGAACTCATATCTAGCTCAATGATGTTGTTAAGATGAAATTAGTTAATACAAGTCAAGGGCAGTGTCTAGCACTTAGTTAACAACCAATAAATATTGGTTACTAGAACAGGAAGTCAGAGGGAGAGATCATATCCAGCTGGGAGTGCATCAGGGAAGTCTTTATGGAGGAGGTGACATTGAAGAAAAGGCTGATTGCTAATGAAGAGTGTCGGAGCAGGGAAAGCGAATGTAGGGGAGGTAGGACATCTCAGGTTGGATGGGACCATGAGTAGGAAGGAGACGGAGTGGCAGCGGGGGTTATTGGAAGATAAACCTCCAAAGGGGCTTCCCAGGTGGCTCATTGGTAAAGTATCTGTCTGTCAAGCAGGAGACGGGGGTTTGATCCCTGGGTCGGGAAGATCCCCTGGAGAAGGGAATGGCAACCCACTCCAGTTTTCTTGCCTGGGAAATTCCATGGACAGAGAAGCCTGGTGGGCTACAGTCCATGGGGTTACAAAGAATTGGACAAGACTGAACACACACAAACCTCCAAAGAGAGGCAGAGGTCCAAATGTGGAGGGCCTTAAATGTCAAATTTAAAACTCTGAAATTAACCACTGAGCAATAGGAGCCATGAAAAAACTTGGAGGAAGAGGAAGATAAAGCTTTCTTTGGCAACAATCAAGCCTGAGAACTTTGCAGATTCATTCTCGAGTGTTACCAACTGCAGAAACTAGCAACTCCAAGGACTCAGGTTTTGGTGAGGGAAAGGAAAGGGGGAGAGAAGGAGAGAAAGGAAAAAGGGAGAGGAGAGAGGCTGAAAAGGGAGTGTGAATAATTAAAGAACTAGAGAGATGGAAAGCGCTCCTGGGGGGAAGTGATAGAATAATCTTCCTTCATTCCTCATTTCAGAGGCAGCTCGGGGACTGAATTCGCAACATAACCTACCTATTTCCCCATTTAAGACTTGAAGTTTCTACCTCAGTTTGGGACTTCGTTTAATTTCGAGACTGTGCTTTCCGGCCAGTGAGGAGCAAGCGTAGGGCATTAGGACCCAGCGATTGTGGTAGTGAGAGAGGCTGAATCTCGGTCTCTCAATTTTTCCCTCGAGCTCCCTCCTCTCCCTTTGTCATTCTAGCTGCCTGCTGCCTCCGCAGTGTCCCTCTAGCTCCCTCTGCGCTAAGTGCCTGCGCCTTAGACCAGAGGGTGCGCAAAGCAGAACGATTAGTCCGGACCTGCCTTGGTGACCCCATGGCATCCCCTAGAACCGTAACCGTCGTGGCCCTCTCAGTGGCCCTGGGACTCTTCTTTGTTTTCATGGGGACTATCAAGTTGACCCCCAGGCTCAGCAAGGATGCCTACAGTGAGATGGTAAGTGAAGCAAACGGGTGATGAGGAGCGCCTTCCAAAGAGATGGAGAGTACCTCTCCCCTTCTTTCCTCCCTGGTCCAAGGTCCCAGCCTTTTCACCCCTACCCCCACCCCGGACCCTCCCTTCTCCCCAACAACTTTGCAGCTGGGAAGGAGCAGCTGGATGAGAGCGAGATCATTGTGGGCTAGCCGGGAACAACTGTTCGGGAGCCACTGAATGCCGGTTGGGGGAGGGGTTGCCCAAGTAAACCCTCCACCCGCAAGCAAACCCAAGGGCTGAGACCTGCCTGTCACCGGCAGGAGCCCTTTCCTCCTTCCAGCACACCCAAAGTCCAGGCAACCAGCCTACAAGTCTGATTGCTTCCCTTGGAGCTAAGAGTTTAGCAAGCTGGAGAGTTTATTTATCTTGGGGAAGAACAAAAGGGAAGGAGGAAAGAGCTGAGGGCGAATGGGCTACTAAAACAAGCAATTTTTAGGGGCGAAGATGGTATCCCTCATCCCAGATGGGGAGCGGATGGTGTTCCCCTAGCCACCTGGGCGTGTGTCTATATCCTCGAGACAAAAGCAGACTTGGCCCAAATAAAGGTCACTGAAACCCTGCTTCTTCTCTCAAGGGAAAGCTGGATGTTTTGTTTTATTTTGTGTTGTTTCTGGGCTAATCTGCAAAGTCTGCTTTTTCCCTCCCGCAAAATAGTCCATAATCCCCATCTTGGCTCCTGCGGATGCTGAAGGCCAGGCCCTTTGCAGGGTTTCCCCTCTGCAGAGTTCAAATCACCTGGAGGTGACTGGCCAAAACGTCTCCTCTGCAACCTGGGGGCTGGGCTGCACTCCCTAGCTGGGCGTGAAGAGGACTTGTTCCCAGGCTGTGTAGTACGGAGGAGATGACAGGGGATGTTTCCAGCACTTTCTTGCTTGCTCGCTTCTCCCCCAGTCACTCTGCCTCTTCATTACCCCACCCCAGCTGAAGAGAATCTGCTTCTCACTGCTTCTGCCAGACTGCCAGTCCTGGGAGGGAACCCATTACTGGGCTCTCAAGGTCAAGAAGGAAAGGAGCTTAGGGGAGGAAAAGGAGGAGAGAAGAGGCAAGAGGGACTCCCCATTAGGGCTAAGGCAAGGAGGAATAGCCCCACACGCTGACAGTTGACAGGAATAAATAGCTCTCCTGGAGCTCACTGCGGAGCCTTCCAGAGTCCCTCATCCATGAGCTGCAAATGGATGGAGTCTGGCAAATCAAGGCTACTCGGAAATGTTTGCAAGAAGCTCTGGCTTCAGTCTCAGGGTTTAAGCTGGTGTTTCCCATGTCTCTCTCATCACAGGATCACCTTGGGGTCAGGGAGGGCGGCTGACACTCAAGGGCCAAGGGCTAGCCCCAGTGGCAAATCCTAATGTGTTTCTCCTTCCTACTTTCCCTCCTCCCACAACATTTGACCAGATGGAAATGAAATCAGGTCAAAATGAGTATCCAAGACAGCCTGCATTGGGGAGAGGAGGGGAGGAGAAAGGAGGTGAGGTAGCAGAAGCCACCAAAGGCAGAGGGAAAGGGTGGAGGGGAATTGCCACTGTATTTTTATCTTGGCAGTAGTAGTTTGGCATTAGGTTATAAATAAATGCATATGCTCTTGATTTTCTTTCCTTTTCATATATACATACATTTATATGTTTGTGTATGTGCGTGTATTTAAGCTTTCCCTTTCTGTAGGGACATAATACCCTTCCTCAGTATACTCCCTGTCTCCCTAGACCCTGTTCAGCTGCTTTAGAGGCCATCCAAGCTGCACCCTAAGTACAGTGTTAGGTTCTGCAGGCAATCCAACTAAGATGGAGTCACCGGGAAGCTTCTGATCAGCTTGGCAGGCGTTCACGAGGAGGATCAGCCACAAATGGGTTTACAGTAGGTTTCTTCCCAGGGAGTGGAGCTGTCTGTTACAGTCTAGTGAAAGGCAGAAGAATATATGAAGATTCTATATCATACAAAGGAAGATATTTAAATAGGTGTAATCTAATACAGCAGTACAGAATGACTGTGAGTGTGTGTGTGTGTGTGTGTGTGTGTGTGTGTGTGTCTGACTCTTTGCAACCCCATGGACTGCAGCCTGCCAGGCTCCTCTGTCCATGGGGATTCTCCAGGCAAGAATAATGGAGTGGGTTGCCATGCCGTCCTCCAGGGGATCTTCCCAATCCAGGGATTGAACCCAGGTCTCCTGCATTGCAGGCGGATTCTTTACCAGCTGAGCTACCTGGGAAGCCTGTGTGTGTGTGTGTGTGCACGCGTGCATGTGTGCACAATTCTGTGCTTAAGGGCATCTGGAGGAAATGGAAGAACTATAGCTGGGAGGTAAACGTCACAGTACTATGAAGCTTGAGGAGAATTTTCAGACTGCCCTTGTCCAGAGTTCTCTCCTGCAATGAGTATTAGGCCCCAGGCTAGAGATGGCTTTCTGGCAGAGGGCCCACTGCATTGTGCCTGGGCCAGCCCAGCTTTATTGTTGAACCCATAGGAAGTGGGGACAATTCAGTTCTGGTAGAAAGAAGGTGCTCAGTTTATATTCGTTGAATGGCTGGGTGAATGAATGAGTCATTGTAGCATTGTCTTGCCTGGTCACCAGCCTTCAGATTTCTCTGGTTGGCTCTTGATGATGCAGTTCAAAAGTCATTTCTTGCCTCTTAGAAGCAGGTTACAGCCCCTCAGGACTCCAACCAGAGATCAGCTGGGATGATGATCTGGGATTTTCTGTTTTCCATTGAGGAGTGATTCCTCTGCATTGATGGAGTTAGTCATGTATTGACTGCAGTGGCTTTTTATATAAAATCTCAAGGTGTTGTTGTTGTTCTTATTGTTTATGATTGTTCTTTAAAACATCTCAGTGAGGTAGATTCATTTTTCAAAGTTATTTTATTTATTTATTTATTTTAAATTTTATTGATGGATAAATTATTTTATTGATGGATAAACCAAAACAGAGCAAGTTTAATGACTTATCCAAGATGCTAGGCTAAGCTGCTGCTTGAACAGAGGTTAGAAACCAAACCTGTGACTCAACATTCCCAGTAGAGGAATCATTAATGGTTACAACTGCTTTTTTGGATATCAGAATTTACAACCGATTCTTAAAAATATGTGGCACATACTTTCTCCTTTTTTGGTACCAGTCCAACTGTCCCAATCCCATATTTTGGGGTTTCGTTTTACTTGGAAACCAATTTTTTTAAATTTGGATTTTTTTTGTTCTTCTGTCAACTATTTTTGTTGTTGTTGTTCTAAAGCCATTAGTGTTATGTTTAGGTGTTATCTCTTCCATGGAGAATCACTGCTAAAAAATAGACAGACAAATGAATATGAACTTCTTTCCTGTCTCTACTGGGGAAGCCAGGAAATGTTAGTGGAAAGAGTACAGACCTTGAGTCATATTGGTTTGGGTTCAAGACCTGACACTTTTGAAGTGTCTGCCTCAGATTCCTCATCTATAAAATGAGGATAATACCTACCACAGGAGGTTGTTGTAAATATTAACTGAGGTTGCATATGGAAGAATCTAGTACAGTATATGAATATGGTAGGTGTTCAAGAAATGCTCTGGGTTCAGGTGATGATATAATTGACACTATGTTATGCAGTGATTTCCTGACTAATTTGAAGGACCAGTTTAAGGGATTGAAATCAGGCATTTAAAAGAGCAGGTTGCTATTTTTACATGCGTTGGTGAATGGACTTCTATGCAATCAGCTAATAGAGAAAACCCTACACTTGCTGCTGGGTAATGCATAGTGGATCTCGTGCAGAATTTCTGGATGCCTCTCTTGAATAGCCCGTTTGGTATGTGTCACTCCATACCTCCTCCCAATTTAGCAAGTGTCACTATAGAGTACTCTAAATCCCACGTGAATGCAACACGACTGACCACTCTCTTGACTAAGTGCCTTCATTAATTCATTTGGAATTGGGAGACAGTACACAAATGCTGCTAGGCAGTTTAACATATGAATGGTTGACGTGCTCTCTATTTGGTATTCAGCTCTTTGTAGCAGAGGTTCACTAGCAGTGGTTCTATCCTGCACGCACAAAGGGCCACAAATGGAACAGTAAAAAAACACCAAAAATCCTGTCACATTGAAGCCAAAGGATTTTTGACCCTGAAGAAGACAGGGCAAGTCTTTGCGCTTTTTTGCAGCCCCTCATAGGGAAGGTTTGTTGTTGATTTGAATGATTTGCTTATTTGTAGTTAAATGCCCTCCAGTATTTCCCCAGGGTTTTATTTAATGTCCACAGGTGATCTTTTATGCTTCCAATCACACTATTAATTTTATTCCAACTACATAATAAGATAGTAATTTACCAATGCTTAGACTGTTCTTTGAGGTGGTACAATACATTTATTCCCTCAGAGAGGCGACTGACCCTGAGATGTGAAGTGTCTTTCCTTAGTTTACACAGCTAGCTAGCCTAAGCTAAACTACATTGGAATTTATGCCAGGGAACTTGTAGCCTCCAATGGCCAACAGCTGTGCTTGTTTTAGAGCAACTTGTGACTGAGAGTGGAAATCAGACCCTTCTCCCCTTAGATCCACTCTGGTTAGTAGGGTCAGGCTTGCAGCTTCCTTTTTAGGTGGGCATTATATGATAGTCGAAGAAGGCAATGGCACCCCACTCCAGTACTCTTGCCTGGAAAATCCCATGGATGGAGGAGCCTGGTAGGCTGCAGTCCATGGGGTCACGAAGAGTCGGACATGGCTGAGCGACTTCACTTTCACTTTTCACTTTTATGCATTGGAGAAGGAAATGGCAACCACTCCAGTGTTCTTGCCTGGAGAATCCCAGGGGTGGGGTCGCACAGAGTCGGATATGACTGAAGTGACTTAGCAGTAGCAGTATGTGATAGTGGAAAGTAGAACTGCTTAAAAGGTGCTTTTACTCATATGATATTTGGAAATTAAGCATGTGATGGCTTTTTATTGCATTTAAGAGATGATCTATGATTCACATATGGCTTTTTTTTCCTACAGAGATTCAGGAAAATCATACTTGAGTCAGTAAATTTTTCAGCACTTATGTAGCCTTTATGATCTAGTATAGCAACCAGACTGAAGTTTTTAGCCAAAATATATTTTTGTCAGTGCCCTCTTCTGCTTGCATATAGTTTTCCCCTATAAATTATATTGAAGTATAACATACATACTGAAATGTACACCTAACTGTACAGCTCAAGGAATTTTAAGAATCCTGTGTAACCTAGATCAAGAAATAGAACATGACCAGCATCCCAGAAACTTCCCTCATGGCCTCTTCCCATTAGTACCTACCCCCACCCCCTGCATAAATCCCGACTTCCAACAATATAAGTTAGTTTTACTGTTTTTACTTTGGCTGCCTCATGCAAAGAATTGACTCATTGGAAAAGACCCTGATGCTGGGAAGGATTGAAGGCAGGAGGAGAAGGGGACAACAGAGGATGAGATGGTTGGATGGCATCACCGATTCAATGGACATGAGTTTGAGCAAACTCTGGGAGATAGTGAAGGACAGGGAAGCCTGTCGTGCTGAAGTCTGTGGGGTTGCAAATAATCAAACATGACTGAGCAACTGAACAACAACAAATAAATGGAATTATACAGTATAGTAGGCAAATTATTTTTTTTCATTTACCTAACTGGTGTAAGTGAACTAAAGTGGACCAAATCATTTGCCTTCTCTTCCCATTTTGTCCTGTTAGCTGGCTTGGATGGCTAATTAACTGTAATCGAAGATGAGTATTATTAGACAGTTGTAAGCTGTTCAAGTTTAATGTAATTAATATGAGATCATGAACCCTGGAGTGTTGTGAAGACTAAATGATAAAAAGAAAAAAGATATGACTAAAGAAAGGTTCCATATGTGTTTGACTCATGTCTGAATCATACCATCTCATACTATACAAATGAACCAGCTTGAGTCATTGCTATTATCATTAATTACCGTGGCTTGCAAATATATGGATTTCTTTTTTTTTAATATATGGATTTCTAATTGTGTGCTCCAGTAATGATAAAATATGTGTATGTGGCCCTTGGTTGATGATATGATGTTATGATTCTTTGACCAAATCTCCAAAATGCTCATTTAATTTCAAAAGGGAGGAAACTGAGGTAATACAATACTTAACTAATTTTCTCCAAGCAATTTAGGGGCAAAACTAGAATTGGAATTTGGCTAACTTAGCCCAAGGATATTTCTGGATGATGATCTTTGATTAAAGGTATTTGAAAAAGTTGATTAAACCTTTCTCTCTCCTATTACTATAAGGAAACTATGGTTACAGGGTCTGGGTCATGGCAATGAAAAAGAAACAGACCTATACAAAGTCTGTGAGAAAGAAACAGACCTAACAAAGTGAACTGTGAGAGCCTTTTGAGAGAGTGACTCAGTTAACTCTTTATTCTTACTGTCACAGCAATTAAAGTCTTCAGAGATCTAATTACTATAGACTTAAGACATGTGACCCTTCTATTAGAATTGAGGTGACATGGCCCAAGTCTTGTGGGGACTGGCAATAGTAGGATACTTTTGATGTCTCTATCCTTCTCCACAGGAGAAAGAATAAAAGGCTTCCTATACTGTCAAGACCCTCTCCAAGCTGAGTCCCATCTCTAACAAGTTAAACATTCACTGTCTGCAGTCCTGGAGAAGAGATGCTATCTGTACCTACTCAGCTTTGAACTAAAGATGTGATGAAATGGCTTATCCACATGCAGTTTCCTCTTGAGAAAAGGAGGAAAGAAAGCGGCAACTGCTGTATATAAATATCCACAGTTTCAGTTGCAGAGGTTAGATAAACTGAAAAAGTAATATGGAGTTATACCAAATGGAGAGAAAAGTGTTCACCGAGGTCATAGGAACTTGATTTAAAGACCTGGAATTTGGCCTACAGATTCTACTGTAGTATAGATAAAAATCTATTCTTCAATGATGGGTGGTTAGCCCTAGGCAAAACAAAGGAATGTTTCTAGAAGCCACTCAGTCAGAGTCTAGAAATCTTTGCTCTGAACTGATTGTAAGAAACTCATCCTGCTTCCTGTGTTTATTATGTTAGAAGGTTACACTTAGGATTTAGGATCTGCCTCTTGGGGAGTTTTGTGTTGCTAATTAGAAAAAGTCCTACCTTCAGAGTGATAAGAAAAACTCTTGGGCCTAGATTTCTTTCCCTCATGTCCCCCTGCTACCATCACCAGAGTGTAGAGGGACAGAGAGTGAGCAGGTGGCATCTAGGCTAATAGTGAGAGGAAACCACCAGATGCCCCATCCCTTGACTCAACTCTGATCCACATCAGCTCAGTTAAGCCCAGGGTTTGACTCGTCCTACTGGTCAACCTCTCCTAATTTCTCTCTGAAAATCCCTGATTTAACCTAAAATGAGAAGGAGGAGGAAGGACTGATACTTTCAGTTTTCTTATATGCTCAGTAACAGGGTAAGGACGAGAGGTGAATGAAGTGAAAGTTGCTCAGTCCAGTCCAACTCTTTGCGACCGCATGGACTGTAGCTTGCCAGGCTCCTCTGTCCATGGGATTCTCTAGGCAAGAATACTGGAGTGGGTGGCCATTCCTTTCTCCAGGGGATCTTCCTGACCCAGGGATCAAACCTGGGTCTCCTACATTGCAGGCAGATTCTTTACCGTCTGAGCTACCAAGGAACCCAAATTATTTGGAAGCTTCAAGATTCGAGGATACACCAAAATGAGAGTGCTGTGAGCAAGGAGATCAAACCAGTCAGAGGTGAATAAAGGTAAATAAAGACAACTAAGACAGGACCTGACAGGGCCAGGGTTAGGAAGAGGTGTGAGGCAGGGTCATACAAGTGCAAAATTGGATCCTGCCTCTGTTTAAAGTTGTGATTTGTGTGTGTGTGTGTGGATATTATTTACTTTAATCAATGAATGTTTTGGTGCCTTCTTAAATTTTGTACTTAGGGGACATAGCCTGACTCATTTCATCTTAGTCCCAGCCTTGCTCAGGAAAATGAGACACAGAGAGGCAAGTAATTTGCCCAGGGGGCACCCAACTAGAAAGTAACAGAGATAGGATTTGAAGCCAAGCCTGTTTGAATCCAAACCCATGCTTTTTTTTTTTTAACTAAACCATGGATCTTAAAATAGTACTCATAAAGGATTATCTTGTGCCACTCATGATAATTCAGTTCAGTTCAGTCACTCGGTCGTGTCTGACTCTTTGCGACCCCATGAATCGCAGCACGCCAGGCCTCCCTGTCCATCACCAACTCCCAAAGTTTATTCAAACTCATGTCCATCGAGTCGGTGATGCCATGATAATTAGTCCACAAAATAAAGGTGCATTCACTAGAGAAATGACTTAACATTTGTTCCAAATTAGAGTGTGTGAACATTATTCTAAGCACCAGATGCTCCCGACAGGTCAAGTTGGCTTTCTCCCTGATTCTTATAATATTTGTCTTGCATCTGGTGATTTTGACTATTCTCTTCTTAAAATTCTTGGCCCTTATGACCCCATCTCTCCTGGGTTGCCTCCTACTTTTCTAACCACACTTGCCTCTGTCTGTGTTGTGGATTCTCTCCTTCCTCCCCTTATTAAAATGTCTGTCACACAAATTTTCCCACTGTATACATTCTACCTGGGAATACTGATGACTATCAATTCTGTATCTTTACCCCACACCTCTATTACTGAGTTGTCTATGAGACAGCTCCACTTAGAGATGTCTTAGAGATACTTCAACTAAAAAACTCCAAACTGAGTTCCTCATTCCTTCTTGCCTCTTCCCCCTCTTCTTCCATATGCAGTCTTGACTTCTCCCTTTCCCTCTGTGGCCACATCTGATAAAACATCAATTCCTGTTGACTTTGCATTCAAAGTATCCTTGACTCCATCCCTTCCCTCTATCCTTATTGTCATTACTCTAGTCCAGGTCTCTCACCTGATCTCCTTACTTCCAGGCATACCTCTCCCAATCCATCCTCGATGCTACTTCCAGAGGGCTCTTCCTTAAAAGCAAATTATGTTGTTCTCTTGGCTTATTGGATAAAGTCCAGCTCCACAAATATCTGTCGTCTCTGTCTCATGTCTCCCCCTTATCTCTCCCTCCCCCAACCTATGCTGAGCTGGGGCAGTGTTTGAAATGCACCAGTCTATTATGTCCTTCAGGGCCTTTACTCATCCAGCTTCCTCTGCCTGCACTGCCCTTCCCTTATTGATCCTGCAAACACCTGCTCTTCTTTAAGATTCCATTCTAGCTTTTCTCAGTCCCCATCTAGGGAAATTTGACCACTCCAGTGCATCTCCACTGTACCTACTACCATAATGCTACATTGTGTTTATGTACTTCCATAACTTTTCTTCCTGTAAATGCAAACTTTAGGAAGGCAAGGATTTGAATGATTGATATCTGTATCCAGAGTACCAAGTACAATGCTTAGCACAAGGAGGCACTTAATAAATATTGAATGAATTAATGGATACTTCATGAAAAAAGTAGTGGGCAAAACCAGGAAAAAACAGATTTGATAAAATCTCATCAATTTACTACAAAATGAGGATTGGGTCCATCTGAATAGTGAAAAATATTATTAGCTATTACTCTAAGGTCAGTAAAATTCTATTACTTTGTAGTATAACCAGTGCCTCCCTTCTTTGTTCCATGATATCTGCCTTTGGGCTACAATTAGACCTTATACAGTACTCTATTATATACCACTAACCATGCTGCTTCCATAATGTTTTTATGCATGTTTCCCCCCACTAGAACGACAGCTTTTTGACCCTGTCATATTCATCTCTATATCTCCATCACATAATCCATAATAGGTATTCAACAAGTGTTTATTGAATTAAAATTAATCAGTGTCTTGTAAAAGCCAATGGATTTATGTCGATGACCATAAGAATGATTTTCGGCTTACTGTATCTTAAAGATATATAAGGGCCTAATATTTGCATACATTTAAATTTTTCAATTTGCTTAGCACACTTTTAAAAAAAATTTTTACAGATTCTACAAATGTAAGCTCCAACTCAGATATTTTTTGAATTATCAAAAATTCCAAATTAAGGAAGTCCAAATTAGTGAGGCTTTATTGTCTTGTTTCATTTTTGTTTTTGCTCATATGCATCTGCATTTGGACAAAGTAGGCACTGGAAAATGTAGATATGGCTTATCTGTACCAGTTTTTATGGGCCCAATGAATTTTCTTTTAAATTCTTAATGTTGTTTATGATTTATAATCAGAAAAAAATTTTTTTCAAGGGTGCTTCCACTGCAGGGGGCCTGGGTTTGATCCCTGGTCTGGAACTAAGATCCCAAATCCCCAGTGCTGGTACTCGGTATGGCAGAAAAAAAAAAATGTTTTTAAACTATAAAGTCAAATTCTCTTACTTTTGATGGTGTTACTAAGGATTAAATCACAAGGATCTCAGCGGATTGCTTGCTTTTTTCCCTTTATTACAAAATTTTTATTTAGGTGACATGGTAAACAAAGAACAGGACACCCTTGACTGGTGTGGAAAGGGAATGGTGGGGAAGAAGGACCATGCTTGTGTGCTCTTCATTCTAATGGTAAAATAATGGTTAACGCATCAATTTCTTTATGGTACTCCATTCTAGAAACGTGCTTACAAGAGCTATGTGCGAGCCCTCCCTCTGCTGAAGAAAATGGGGATCAATTCCATTCTCCTCCGCAAAAGCATTGGTGCTCTTGAGGTGGCCTGTGGCATTGTCATGACTCTCGTGCCTGGGCGTCCCAAAGATGTAGCCAACTTTTTCCTCCTCTTGCTGGTGTTGGCGGTCCTCTTCTTCCACCAGTTAGTCGGTGATCCTCTCAAACGCTACGCCCATGCCCTGGTGTTTGGAATCCTGCTCACCTGCCGCCTGCTGATTGCCCGCAAGCCTGAAGACCGGTCTTCTGAGAAGAAATCCTCGCCGCCAGAGAATGCGGGGAGTGACAGCAATGTGGGGAATACCGAGGAGCAGCCGTCCTTATATGAGAAGGCCCCTCAGGGCAAAATGAAATTGTCGTAGGAGAGCAGAAGTGCAAAAAATGGACCTTCCAGGCAGTTGCCTCCATGACACCCAGGAAGATGTCAGTGTGTGTTTTTCATTTGATTTATTTATCTTGGGGGAAAGGGACACATATAACCTGCAAGTTGATGGTCCTATTGGCTTGTCTACACCTATACCCTAAAATGACCTCTCCACATAGACGTGTGTGCACCACCTTTAATCACTCTGGGGCAACTCTCACATCTTGCTGCATGTACATGTATATGGCTAACTATTGAAGTGTTTTTGTGAGATGGATTCCAGCAAGCATGTGACTGTGAGATTATGTGTGAGTAAACGTTACTTTGTGTGTGCGTGTGTGTGTGTGTGTGTGTGTGTGTGTTCACTCGCATGTGCGAAGGAGAAGGCTCTGATCTTGAACTAATCCTGCATAGATGTCCTTTCCTTTATAGACTGATTCTAGTGAAGGCAGAATAAAATAAATCTCCTATAAAGAGAATCCCACTTACTTCTTGGTATAAAACAAACTATGTATTCCCATGGGATAGGGGGATCCCTCACTAGATTAAGCTGAAAACTTAAACTTCCCACTTTAGGACAAAGTTCCTTCAATTTGAGACACTGAGTTACATGTAAAATGAATTAACCTCTACTTTAAAAGTTGGTTAAATTGTAAATACTCCATATTGAGTTTAATTAAAATAAGGGAAATATGCAGTCAGTAGATAGTCTAATTCTTCAAGTGATAAAATTGGAAGTTTCACCTTGCCTTTGCCAGAGCCCAGCCTACTAAGCTCCTTTACTCACAGTTGGAAACTGAAACAATAAACTTGTTATCAGACATCTGTTTTGGATTTTCTTAAGCCAAAAGCTGCCTCACTTCCACTATTCTCAGCAGCTAACCAGGATTTGGCAGCTGCTCCACTGTTGTGGTTGAGGGAGCAAAGATTAGTCCTGTTAGAAGTCTGTGAATCTCCAACTCTAGCTGTTCTCTTTAATCATCTGAAATTTGACAGAGGAGCTGTATCCAGTCTTTCCTGCCAAACAGATTCACTATTCTTTCTGAATTTTCACTGAACTTTGCTAATGTAAGCAGAGATCCAAGTTACCCCCATGGTTGTATCCTCCACTACACCTCTTTCAGTGGGTGGAGTTTAGCTGGGGGGAGGACATTTGATATGGGTTAGTCAGATTGAGCAGTATGAAAATTTGCTTTCTTCATTATATACTGCTGCTTCTCCTTGTTAGATGTGCTCTGATGGTTTAAATATCATTGTGCCAGGGATGGGGAAAGGGGTGGGGGTGTTGTGTGTGGGGAGTACGAATTAATGTATTTTCTTCAGTGTCATTGTTCTTGTTAATTGATACCTCTCTGTCTTATTTCTCTCATTCTTTCAAAATAAACATTTTTGAAGTTTGGAGGAAATAGTCTGGACAAATAATGAAAGTCTGGAAAGAAAGGGTCATATCATGGGATTCAGGCTGTTTTATTTTTGAGTGGATGTAGGAGGAAAATAAAGACAAGGGGGAGTACAATAATATACTAGTGAGATTACAAACTTTCTAATCTCATTTAAGTTCACTCATAATTTTGTGATGTCAGCACATGAAACAGAAAGCCACAAAATTAAGATCTCAGTACAATTCACAGGTTTGGTGATGCCAAGGGAAGGTTGAAGAATGATTTCACCAAAAAAAAATTGCAGATGAATAAAGAAAGATGAGCCAGTGTGTCTCACTATATATGTACCCACAAACTGGGACAAATTCCAGTGCCACAGACTTGTCACATTAGGCAAATTATTTTACCACTCAGGGCCCCAATTTCATTTACAAAAGCAAAGTGATTGAAGGCTTAAAATTCTTTCCAATCTACACATGAGTCTATGAAATAATTAAAACTATGAAAATGTGTCTCAAGAATTTTGAAGTTCTCCTGCCTGATTAAACATGAGTTCTTGAAAGTACTTTGAAAACCATGTTAAGATGTGGCAAATAACCATTTTTGCTGTAGTCTTTCCCAAATACATCAGCATAATCTGATTCTTCGTCTCTCCCTAAGATTGCAGAGTGTCCTCCCACAGTTTTGCCTACAGTTTATGGATTATGTTTTGGCCTCAAAAAAACCTGTGAGAGTCACTAAATTTTTATCTTTTCTCGCCACTCCCCACTCTAGTAAGATTAAACTAGGGACTAATCTCAGGTCTCAGACTGAGCCCTTGTTGCTGTTTTAGCCAGTGTCTGTAAAGTCCATCGATTCCTCAAAGTTAGGAATCTTTGCATTTTGATTGGCCACCTACATACAAGACACCGTTTCCAGCAAACCCTCGAAGGTATGCGTGCCAATTCTCGGTAAAAAGAAGGCAAATTCAGCTGTCCTTTCCTCTTACCTCCTAGAGACAGCTTCAGAGGTCTCAGGCTCTTTAACTTAACTCTCTTGACCAGCATGGGAGAACAGCCTTTATTGACAAGTTTGCAGTTTCACATTTTCCTACAAAGTCCCGACATTTGGGATCAGCCTGAGCAAAAGGATCACTATAATTGGTCTTGTTAAATTCAAGAACCGAGACACTAATCGTTTTGTTTTACGCACAATGACAAATGCGAACAATATTAGAACAAGGGGAACGTCAGCCAATCCGCTGATTTCACCAGCAACGGCCGACTTGCTGCGCGTCCCCTGGCCCGGGCGGGTGGGGCGCGCGGCTCTGAGGAATTGAGTTTGCGTCAGCGTCAGCGCGCGCACCGCCTCGCGCCAGTGAGCTGTGACTCAACCAATCAAGCTTCAGCAGAGTACGTGGCTCCGCCCTGCCGCCGCCCGCGTCCCCGCGGAAGCGCATGCGCGGGGTGGAGCCCATTTATTTGAATCCGAGAGGTGGTGTTTGGAACCGGGAGGAGTTGGGACCGCGGAGTGTAAGAGGTGAGATATCTTTAAACACACGGCAAAATGGGAGCCCAGGTACCGAAGAGAATCAATCTCCTGACTTCTGAGCAAGGCAGTCCTCCAAGGTGTCGGGTTTCCCCCAGACCAGGAATCTGCCCAGTGGGTCCGTGGTCGCGGCCAGGTTTGCTCCCTGTTGAGGCAGGCTGTGAGAGGGGAGTTCTTGGGGAGCGATGGGACAGTTCCATCAGAAGGGGCCAGAAGCTGGTTGCCCGCCCTTCTTACGTAGGACCCGAGGAAACAACTGGCAACCTGGAACCTCCTGATGGTCTAGACGTACATATTGCTCTCCTTCCTGCTCCGGCCTCATCTGTTCTAGGGAGATGGTGTTGAGTGTCATTATGACCATTCCTTTAGTTTTTCCCATTTGCAGCCCCAAACTTAGAAGTCATTCTGGCTTTCTCTCTTTTTCCCTACATCCAATTCTTTTGTTATGGCCTTGATCAATCTCCTTCCACGAATTTCACGAATACGATCATCTTCTGTCTCTCTTACTATTTACGCTTTAGGCCAGGTTCAGACCACAGTCACATCTCTTCTGGCCCTTTGCTAAACTTTTTAAATTGTCTGTTTCCACTCCTGGGCCCCTGACATTCTATTCTCTGCGCTGCAGCTAAAATGATCTTAAAACATAAATCATATGGTATCACTTCCTCTATGACACTCTTCCCTTCTCCTTATAGTTAGTTGCCTATGACACTTAAAATCCAGACTCCTTGTTTTGGTTGACAAACCCCAGTATAGCAGTCCCTGTCTGCCTTTCTGACTTTATCTCCCACTTCTCTATACCTCTTTCATGCCACTACTCATCCTCACCTCTTACTGGTAGTGTTGCTGTTTCTTTAACACACAAAGACGTTGCTTCAAGATCTTAGTATGTCTTGCTCTTTCCTCTCTGCGAAATACTCTTTGATCAGATCTAACATAGTTGGTTTCTCCTGGCATTTGAATTTAGCTTAAAGGTTACATCAGAGAGGCTTTCTCTGAACACTTGTTCCGCAGTAGCTTGTCACTGTCACCTCACCCCCCTTTTTTATCACACCACTGTATATTATGTTCGCTATTAGTTATTTACTTATTTATTGACTCTCATATGCCTCCCCATCCAACCCCCCGTAAGTTTCACTATAGCAGAGGCCTTGACTTTTATTATTTATCCCTGATAAGTAGAACTGTGCTTGGCATATAGATGATGCTTAGAAATTATTTACTGATAAGTGAATTAGCGAGCCATGTTTCTGTTCTGAGAATTCTTAGTTTGGCAACCAGTTTGTCTTAAACTTAGTACTGACAAGGCAGGCAGCATTAAAGATTAAAAGCAAAATCAAGGCAAAGTGGAGAGAAATAGGAGTGGAGAAAGTAACATTGAGTTCATGAGATGAATTAGTATTAGACTTACTTATGTGATATAGCCATTTTAGGAGAATTTGTTATGTTCCCTGTACTGTTACCATCTTTTTCCCCCTTCCCACAGGGCCAGTTCAGCTGGTGAATGTTACCTTGGAGAGCTGTTTCTCTCTGTTCCTCTTTAGGTCAAAGGGCTTTTTGAGAAAGTTAACCTATATATTTTGTTGCCTGGATTGCTGTCATTTTTTATTGGGTACTTGTATGCTAGGTGCTCTGTACTAAATGTGGGGAGTACAGATAGGTGTGGTCCCTGTCTTTGGAGTAAAAAGGGAGGGACTGTTTGGCTGGTTAGTGACACCCTGATACTTGTTTCTATATAGAACATGTGCAGTAATGTCATCTCAAAAGAAAGTTAACTCTTGGGCACGAAAGAGGACTTCACAGGGTAGTAGTAGCTATCAGACTAGACTCTCAGCCTCGAGAGTAAAAGAGGACCTAAATGACTCAAAGAGCATCTCAAAACATGGACAGAACAATACTGTGGAAGATTATGAAGGTGCTGATGATCAAGCAGAAGACGCTCTGCAGATAGCATTGAGATACTTTGAGAAAGGTAAGAGATTGTTTTCCTTGTGTAAGGCCTGTTCCTGTGAAAAAATTCTAGACTCTTTTGGTAAGGATTTTTAAAGGAAAGCATATTTTTTTGCTCATTCATGATTTTTGTTTATTTAATGGACATTTATTGAGCACTTAACTACATACCAGTATGCTAGGTACTAGGGATACAACAACAAAGAATGTTCCCAGCAGAGTGGTTTTCAAACTGTTGCACATTGGGATTAAATTACCTCAGAATCTTTTTCTTTTAATATTGATTTATTTCACCACATCATGGATGCAGTTTTGTCATGGGAGGTGCTCGGGATCTTTGTTGTGTCATGTGGGGTCTTTCGTTTCACAGACTCTCTAGTTGTGGCATGAGGTCTCAGTAGTTCTGCAGCATGTGGGATCTTAGCTTCCTGACTGAAAATCGAACCTGAGACCCCTGCATTGCATAGCAGATTCTTAACCACTGGACCACCAGGGAAGTCCCCTACCCGAGAATCTTTAGAAACCACTGGTACCTGGCATCCACTCTTAGATTTTCTGATTTTATTAGTATGGGACACAACTTGGGCATTGGAATTTTTCAACAGCTCTCTAAGTGATTCAGATGTGCAAGAAAGCTTGTGAACTACTGTCTTAGTTACTGAAAACAGCTTAGTTTAAAGTTCAGTGCTTTTAGTTTAGAGCAAAGAAACCAGGGCAGGACTCAGTTTTCCTGCTGTCAAATATTCTAGAGTTTTAAGGGCTTTGAAGGGTTTTTAGGAAGACTTTTTTTTTTTTTTTTACATAAAGCTGTTCCTTAGAAGTAGTCTAATTGTAACTGTTGAGACTGAGAAGTGAGAGAGTTTTAAAGTCCTCACTGTTTACAATTGTTCCTCTTTCAGGTCCCATTAAAACTTCACAGAGTAAAGAGAAACACTTGAAAACTGTGGAAAATGTGGCGTGGAAGAATGGGTTAGCTCCAGAAGGAATCGACATTCTATTAAGTGTGGCACTCAGTGGCAAATTTGGTATGTCACAGGGATAAATTTTTCAGCATTAGTTTTGCCTTTCAGAATTTGAATTACATTGCTGATTGGAATCAGATGCAGTTAAAGAGCTGTATATTTTTCCTATTCTTTTCATAAAACTAATCTAAGATTATACAAATGGACTTTTCTTATGTCCAAACTTCGCTTGTAGCTCAGCTGGTAAAGAATCTGCCTGCAGTGCAGGAGACCTGGGTTTGATCCCTGGGTTGGGAAGATCCCCTGGAGGAGGGAAAGGCTACCCACTCCAGTATTCTGGCCTGGAGAATTCCATGGACTATATAGTCCATGGGGTTGCAAAGAGTCGGACACCACTGAGTGACTTTCACTTTCACTCACTATGTTGAAACTACCTTAATGAAAAGTTTCTTATGTGCATATGCTGAAAATGGCTAGTTATCACATTTTTATTTTTTTATTTTTTTTATTTTTATTTTTTTTTACATTTTTATTTTTAAAATGGATTCTTGTTACCAAATGCATGGAAGCAATTTTTAGTATTTCTCTTAGGAAGGGTAGATAATAGTTTAAGTAGTGTTGCTGGAAGGCATATTAAGAGATCACTGGTATACTTTATTGCCTTTAGGTTCACTTATCAGTGACAGCAAGTCGATGTTGATATTGTCTCAATTCCAGTGTCTGTGGCTTTAACCGTTAAGATGTTTCTTCTTTTGAGCAAATGCTTCCTTTTCTGTTCTAAGTTCATTTGTATGGGGGTGGAGGTGGGGAATCTTAGAAAGAAATAGTATCTGTCCATTATTCTTTTCACTTGAGAACCTTTTAACCTACCCTCATCCAAATTTAGACTTAGAGAATATTTTAGCCCTTGAACATTCTCATTTTAAATGTGAGGGAACTGAAGCCCAGAGTGGTTAAAGAGACTTGCTTAATCTCAGAGCTAGAACTGGGGAACTCTGGTCTCCTTACTCCCCTTCTAGTGTTTATAGTGCACCACACTGCTACCAGATTTTCTACTTTTTTTCTTTAAGACAACTATCACAATTGGATACTTATACCATTTTGCATATTGGGTTCCTTTGTGCATACCCTATCATGTTTGCAAGGGTGTTTGTTAGTCCCTCAGTTGTGTCCGACTCTTTGTGACCCCATGGACTATAGCCCGCCAGGCTCCTTTGTCCATGGGATTCTCCAGGCAAGAATACTGGAGTGGGTTGCCATTTGCAAGGGTATGTGTGTGTATTTTAAAGAAATAATGCATGACTAGCTGAATTCAGTATATGACTTCCAGGTATTTTAGTTCTCTATTTTTACCTGATTAGTGCTGTCTGTTTTCCTAGAAAGTTAACTTTTTAAACTTTGACCTAATAAAATTGGTCTTCTTATAAGTGGTTTCAGATTGTTTGCTTCTAACAAATATCCATGAATTCATATTTAACTGATTAGTGTCCATCGAGAACAATTCTATCTATTCCTTCTCCCCTTAAAACATGTATAGAATGTACAGATGTTTTCTACTTTGGAATTTCTCTTTTCTTTTATGATATCTCAGAAATGAGCGATTAGGTTTTCGTGATGTTTGCTAGGCTTTGTAGCAAATGCATGTGTTTTTAAAAATGCATGCCTCGGGCTTTGAAACTTGTATATAATAATTTGAAAAATAATCTCTAGCTTTCTAGTCTAATTTCATTTTTCTATTAAGCTGGAATTTGGAGACATTAAATGTAGCCTCCTTAATTGCTTTTCTCCTTTTAGTTGTTTCTATGATATCCCCCATCACTATTGGATCTTTGTATGTAACTCCTTTGCTAAGTTGAAATGCATATTCAAGGGCAGGTATGCTAGAAATGTCGTAATTAGGTACAAAGGGACTTTGTACTGTTTAGTAAGTAAAAAGTCACTGGGAAGTAAGAATAGAGTCAATATAGACTATTCAACAAAGAATTCTCCTCTTGAATTTGGTATGTGTATAGAGTATTAGTGGTCAGACTGTTGTAAACTTTACAAGAGTTGGGGGATGGGAATAGGGGAGAAGAGAGGTAAAAACAAGAAATCACTGAGTGGAAAACAATTTTTTATTCTTATGATTCATTACCTGCCATCACTGCTTCCTTTTTTCAACAAAAATGATGGGGTAGAAATTGATGAGACACATTGTTGTAGTTATGTGGGATAAGTAAATCCAGAGAACATGATGACTAAAGTTAGTAATATTGTATAGAATATTGGAAATTTGCAAGAGAATAGATTTTAGGTGCTCTTATCACAGAGAAGAAAATGGTTACTATGTAAGGAAATAAAATGTTGATCAGCTTGACTATAGTAGTCATTTTACTATAATAGGTATACAGTATCTGCCAAGTGTTTACATGTTACAACTATATAAATAGTTGTAAATACAATGTAAATACAATGTAAATGCAGTGTAAATAGTTGCCTGTGTAGGCCCAATTCAAGCTTTGCTTTTTGGAACTTTCTGTAATATTTTTTTAGGAACATTTTCTGTGTTTAGTTGAATTCACAGATGTGGAACTTGAGGATATGGAGGGCTGATTATATCATATCATCATGTTGTGCATCTTAAATATATACAATTTTTACTAAGGAAAAAAAACAAGAGATCTGCACCTGTAGGAAAAGAAAAGACATGTATAAGATGTTTCTGAGAATGCTACTTATGGGTGAAGTTATGAACAGTGTTATCTTAGTGAATGGATGTGATCACCATGCTATAGTGCATGTAAGACAGTGTTTAAATACCTGTATGCTTCTGAGAATGCTACTCTCGGAGAAGTTGAGAACAGTGTTATACTGAATGGATGTGATTAACACACTGTAATGCCTTTAAAACATTGGTTAAAAACACATGTATCCAAGATACTATTGTGGCTTCTACTTGTATGAAAAGTTGAGAACACTAGTTTTTCAGTGAATGGTTCTGATTACCACAGTATAATGCAAATAAAACAATGTTTAAATACAAAAAGAAATTGATAATATATGTATATATAAAATTACTGAAGCCTTAATAAGCAGAAGCTGATATAGGGTGTATATTAAGACAAAGCTACTGGTCACATCACTTCTATTAGCAGATGGGATAATAGCATGGAAGCCAGAGAATGATGGAAAGATTGGACCAATATAGAATGACAGTACTACCAGCTAATAGGGTAGTTGTTTCATTCTGGTATCCTTTCCACTTTTGGGGCGTGGATGGAGAATACAAATGCATCTATCTGTCCTTAAATGTAGCAGCTGATGTAAGATGTCTTACAGTAGATTTAAATAAATCAGAATCTATTATGCCATTTTTAAAAGTCCATGAAATTTTCCTAGGAGTAAAACACTATTTTTGAGATGTAATTCACATACCATAAAATTCACCCTTTTGAAGCATATGGGGTTGGTTTTGTTCATTTTTTTTTTTAGCATATCCGTGGAATTGGGTGGGCTTCCCAGGTCTGCCTACAATGCAATCTGTCTGCAATGCAGGAGACCCTGGTTCAATTCCTGGGTCAGGAAGATCCCCTGGAGATGGGATAGGCTACCCACTCCAGTATTCTTGGGTCTCCTTCATGGCTCAGAAGGTAAAGAATCTGCCTGCAATGTGGGAGACCTGGGTTTGATCCCTGGGTTGAGAAGATCCCCTAGAGAAGGGAATGGTTACTCACTCCAGTATTCTGGCCTGGAGAATTCCATGGGCTGTATAGTCCATGGGGTCGCAAAGAGTCAGACATGACTAAGTGACTAAGCACAGCACATAGAGTTGGGCAGTCATCACTACTATCTAATTTAGTCCAAACATTTTCATCCTTCCAAGAAGAGATCCTGTATTCATCCTCCATTGTTAGATAGAAATATTAGAGCCAGTCTAGGGGTCCCCAAGGAGAGAGGTCTGGAATATTCAAGGAGGAAGAAAGGACAAACTTTTTACTTTTTGTCCTCTACTTTCTTTAGGATTATATAACAATAATGTATCCTGCCTGAGGACAGTCTTTGGATTAAACCTTCTGGCTAATTCTGTTATTTTAAAACATAAATTATGGGAGTGGGTCTGGTCTTTACAAGGATGTATCCTGCCTGAGGACAGTCTTTGGATTAAGCCTTCTGGCCAACTCTGTTATCTTAAAATGTAAATTATGGGAGTAGGTCTGGTGAGGTCTTTACAACCTCCAGACGTTCTTTGGATTCATTGGAGAGTATATAACTCCATTGCTAACACTACCAAGGGAGTACTCTTTCTACCCCCTTCGATGTCTATGTCAGAAGCTTTCTCTATCTCCTTTATACTTTAATAAAACTTTAGTGTACACACAAAAAAAAAGAAATACTAGAGCCAAAGAATTTGCTTTATAGTTTATATTAGAAGTTAAAAGTACATTTTTGTTTCAAGCTATGCTTTGTAATGATGATAAGAGTTATTGCTGCTGCTGCTGCTAAGTCCCTTCAGTCGTGTCTGACTCTGTGCAGCCCCATAGATGGCAGCCCACCAGGCTCCCCCGTCCCTGGGATTTTCCAGGCAAGAATGCTGGAGTGGGTTGCCATTTCCTTCTCCAATGCGTGAAAGTGAAGTCGCTCAGTCATGTCTGACTCTTTGCGACCCCATGGACTGCAGCCTACCAGGCTCCTCCGCCCATAGGATTTTCCAGGCAAGAGTACTGGAGTGGGTTGCCATTGCCTTCACTGTAAGAGTTATTGAATATTACTTTATTGCCTTCAATGTGAAGTGAAAGTTTTAGGACCAAGAGTTAATTACAGTGAAGGGACTATCAAGACCCTAAAATGTAGTTTAATTTGGACTTTGTCTACTTTCTAGGGAGTGCTGTAAACACGCGGATATTCAAGTGTATGATTCCAGTAACTCTAATATCAGAAGATTCTGTGGTTAAGGCGGTCTCCTGGCTTTGTGCTGGCAAGTGTTCTGGTAGCACCAAGGTAATTTTTTTAAACACTTTGATGAAAAGTCCTTCAGAGCCACTTAAGGGCTGGCAAGGAAGAGCCACTTATGAAGTAATGGCAGTGGCCTTTTGTGCAGAGCTTGTAGTTTTGGAACAATATAGCTTGATGCAAGAACTCTGTTCAAATAGAAATTTTTACTGAGAAATAAAGTCTATTATCCTTTGTGCTAGAAGCTTCTAAAACAGTCCTGAGGGGGGAATTAAGCTCTTTTGTGCCAGTTATATTTCTCTAAAGATAAGCATTTTGTTTCTCAATAGGTGCTTTTTTATCGTTGGCTGGTTGCAATGTTTGACTTCATTGATCACAAGGAGCAAATTAACTTGCTCTATGGCTTCTTTTTTGCTTCATTGCAAGATGATGCACTGGTAAGTAAAAATTGAATAGCATTATGCATTGATCAGTGGTATGTGCTTGTATATCGACACACCATATATGCTTCAAAGTACCAAACAACTTTCCTTTCTTATTTTCAAATGTATGAAACAGAAAAGTGTAATGAGTAGCATAACAAACACTGTTATGCCTGTCTCTGAGATTAACAAATGAAAATTTCCCCACATGTGCTTTTTATCTTCTTTTAAGGAAATAATTGTTACAGGTAGAATTGAGTTCACATTGGAGTCTCTTTGCTGATCTAGAGCAATGATTGCCATCTTTTCCCTTTTAAACCACTTCAACAGGGTCCTTTGGGTCACTTATTCTACAGTTTCTTGATTAACACTGAAAACCTCATCAGAATTAATGAGAAGAAGAGGATTACTTTTCATGAGATGCCAGTGGACTGTTTTTGATTAAATAGCATAATTATTCCCATTGAAAGCATTAATAACTCTAAGAAATCAATCTACTGTCCACCTGGAAGTCTTTCAAGGACCATCAGTAGTTCACAGACCATGTGAACCATTCATTTAACAGAACTTCTCTTGCTTTGGGGAGGGGCGGGAATTCATTTATTGATTTCATTTTAAAAAATTGACTATGTTTGTTGCATTATATGAGACAGTGTAGAAGATTCAAAGGTTAGCTGAGAGTTTCTATATTCCAGGGGTTTGTAATCTATTTGGGAGACTAAGGAAAGCATGTAAAGTTAAATGACAACATGTAAGTTCTATCATCAGACAGTGTGTGTTAATGTGAGGATAATAATTGCTGTGATATTTCCAGGAAGAAAAGAACACTGTAAACGAGAGTGATTAGAAAAAGCGTCATAAAGTATGTGGGCACTGAACTGGGCCATGAAGGTGGAGTAGGATTTGAGATTTAATGTTTGATATGACAGGAATATTACAAGCAAAGTTGTGAGCTGTGTAAATTGTGTTTAGGAAACCTTAAATAGATCAGACTGACTTAATTACAATTGATGTCAGGCAGTGGTGGGTGGTAAGGCTGAAAAAATTGGGTGTGGAAAAATTGTAGAGGTCTTTAAATATGATGGTAAGGAATTTGAACTTTATCCAGTGGGGAAATCACTGAAAAATTTAGGACAGAACATGTTGAAAGCAACATTGTAGGAAGTTGTATCTAATAATGCCAAACATTATGAATTAGGATGGAAGCTAGAATCAGGAAGACTAGTTAGGAGACTGACATGTTGATGATATCCTAAACTAGCAATTCTCAAATATGCTCTGTGGATCCTTTGATGCTTCCTGAGAAACTTTCAGGAGGTCTCAGAGGTTAAAATTATCTTTACAGCAATATCAAGATGTTAGTAGCTATTTTCACTGTGTTGACATTTGCACTGATGATGGATAAAACTGCTGACCCACTCAGGGCAGTGAGTCTGCACTGTAGTGGGGTTTGTTGTGTTCTTTACTGTAGTAAAAAACAAAAATGCTAGTTTTACTTAATAATGTCCCAAATGAAGCAATAAAATTAATTCATTAATTATATTAAACTTCAACCTGTGAGACATATCTTTAATATTCTGTCTGATGAAATGGGAAATATAAATAAATCCCTTCTGCATATTAAAGCACAACAGTTGTCGTGAGGAAAGAAACTTTGTGTGATTGAATTGTGAGCCAAACTAGCTACTTTTTTCCATGGAATACCATTTTTACTTCAAAGAATGACTGACATATAAACTGTGTTTATTCAGACTTGGTATTTGGCGGATGTTTTCTTAAAAATGAACAAAGTGAGCTGGTCATTTCATAGAAAACAACTGGCACTATTTGTTGCAAGTGGTAAAATTTGAGCTTTAAAGCAAAAATGAGAAGTTTGAAAAATTTGTATTTGTCATTGTGAACTTGACAGCTTCCCAATACTTAAAAGACTTTGCTGATGAGAATGAAAATATTAATGACTGTGATTTTTAGTATTATATAATGATTGCAATTATAATTATATTAATAATTATATAATGAAATATGTCAACATTTGGGAGATCAGTATAACTAATTTCCAAATGATCTCGTTTGAAATTATGTATGGGTAAAAGCCATCCAAAATGCAAGATATATCAATGAATTTTAATAGAATAGAGTACAAAGAGTTCATTGATAAGATTTCGGAATCCACATTGCAGCTATTTCCTAAGAGACTACCACTTATTAGTTTTGGTGAAGTATCAAAGACTAATATCCACAATTTTTTGAAAAGGCTATTAAAATATTCTTTCTTTTCCAATTACATATGTGTATGAGGCTAACTTTTCTTCATGTACTTCAATCATAAGAATATATTGTTACATTTAATGCATAAGCAGAGTATCTATCTGTATTCTGTTAAGTCAGAAACATTAAAGAGATTGTAGAAATGTAAAACTATGTCACGCTAAGTCTTTTTTTGGGAAAATAGTTATTTTTCATAAAATATTTCATTTATGGTTAGAATGTAATGAGTTTATTTTTTAAATGCGTTACTAAACATTAAAAAATTTCCTAGTTTTAATTTCTAATATGGTGAATATCAACAGCTATAAACCAGATAAACAAAACCTTTTGGGGATCTTCTAATTTTTAAGAATGTAAAGAGTCTTGAGACCAAAAAGTCTGAGAGTCACTATCAGAGATTAAAGGGTATGAAAAATTGAAGGGACAAATCTTAAAGGAGACTGTAAAGGAAGAATTGACATAATCTAGTACCTAAACTGAATTAAGGGAAAGGTCAAGAAATAAAGATAGAGTTTGTAAGTCAGCATGATGCAGAATGATGGTACCTTTGACCATAAAAGGAAATTTGTGGAAAAGGAGGTAGTTTTAAAAGGAACATAATATGTTTGGCTTTAGATGTACAAAGTTTGAGGTTACATCCTGTAGAAATTCACTCAGTGAACATTTATTAACTAATGTGAGATTGATTGAGCTAGTATTGGAGATACAAATATGAGTTAAGAATAAGTTAACTATTGGTCTTCCCATATGGTGCTAGTGGTAAAGAACCCTCCTGCCAATGCAGGAGACATAAGATATCCGGGTTCAATGCTTGGGTTGGGAAGATCCCCTGGAGGAGGCCATGGACACCCACTCCAGTATTCTTACCTGGAGAATCCCATGGACAGAAGAGCCTGGTGGACCGTGGTCCATAGGTTGCAAAGAGTCGGACATAACCAAATCGACTTAGCACATAAGTTAACTATAAGCCTCATATAGTTAACTTATATGAGCCTTATATACCATGCACCAAGTGCTTTTACACACTCTAAGATGCCATCAGTTTTAAGATGCATCATTATCTTTCAAACCATTACAATGGAATGTTGCCATTAAAATTGTCACCTGATACTGATTTTAGGATTAGTTTTGTTTTCAGAGATGTTAAGATGTAGAAAATGAAATGTCAGACTATGTATTTTTTCCTATTTCTGAGGGTCTGAAAGTTCTTTTTATTGTTCACCTCATTTCAAAATAAATGTTTATTTAGCACCCACTATTTTCTATACTTGTGCTCTCCAGTATGGTATCCACTAACCTCATGCGACTAAATGAGCACTGGGAATGTGGCTAGACCAAACTGAAATGTGTTGTAAATGTAAAACACACACCAGATAAGAAGTGGTTTTAACTTATTTAAACCTCTTTACATCCTTGTGACATATACACTTTTATCCCCATTTTAGAGAGGAGGAGTTTGAGGCACAGAGAAGTCAAATAGTTATCCAGGGTCATGTGACTAGAGGCAGGATTTATGGGAAATGCTATTCCCATTTTAGAGATGAGACAACTGAGGCTTGGAAAAGTTATGTAACTTTGCTAAGGTAACTTACCTAGTAAGAGGCTGAGCCTTGAAGATCTTTAAATGTAGTAGGAGAGAGAAGTACAGTGTGATAAATCCTGTGATAATATCCACAGAGTTCCGTGGGAATATAGAGGAGCGGTATCAGAATAAGACTAGGGATCAGGGTTAATGGAGAAGGAAATGGCAACCCACTCCAGTATTCTTCCCTGGAGAATTCTATGGACAGAAGAGCCTGTCCTCTGTAGCCTGTGGGCTACAATCCATAGGGGTTGCAAAAAGTCGGACATGACTGAGTGACTGTCACTTTCACTTTCAGGGTTAAAGTTATAGGGATTTCTTTTCAATAGGAAGAGAGATATGGGTGTTGATGTCCATAAATTTGTGAGTTAGTAAGGGATGTGACTGAGGGATTTCCTGCCCAGTGGTTTTAGTGATTTTTTTTTTTTCCTCAAATTTTCACTCAAGTAGGAGGCAAGGTCTTCTGCTGAAAATGAGGAGGAAAAGATAGAATGTTATGTTTGAGAGTATACATTTTGAAATAGCTCTTGGTGGAAATAGAAATAGATTAAGAGACACAGTTCTGAAGGCCCAGATAAGTTTAGGGAGCATGAATTTGTGATGTTAATGTCAAGGGTCGTAGTTCCTCCAGGGTGGGACACAAAGTGACTGAGCTAAGAGATCAGGAAGTCTAGAGAGAAAAGGGAGAAGAGAGCAGATTGGGAGCACAAACAGCTGAGTTTCAGGTTGCCTTGGTAACATTAAAGACATGTATTAGGATTAAAAATTGGAATGATAGAAGTTGTGGCATTGGAGTTTAAGATTGCAGGGGGGGACTGGGAACGTGTGATGACAGGATTTAGAGTGACAGTGCAGTGAGTTGTTGAAGACTAGAGTAAGGGAATGCAGGTTACTGGAATTGAAATTTTCCGTATCCTGTGGATTTGTTGTTGCCATCGCTGCTCATCTGTCAATTACCAAGTGAAGTATGTTGAAAATCTCCCACTCAGAAGGCAGACTTGTCAGTTTTTCCTTAAAAAGTTCTGTCAAATTTTGCTTTATATATTTTGAGTCTATTACTAGGTAAAGGCACAATTATAGTTTTCATATTGTCCTGCTGAGTCAAACCTGTATCATGGAGTAGCATTTTGTTAGAAATGCTTTTTGTTTTAGTCATTTTGTTTGATATTGACATTGTCAACTCATGCTTTATTTTGGCTAGTATATTGCTTGGTATGGACATGAACTTGGGCAAACTCCGGGAGATAATGAGGGACAGGGAGGCCTCGTGTGCTGCAGTCCATAGGGTCACAAAGAGTCGGATACGACTTAGCGACTGAATAGCAACAACATTGCTTGGTGTGTTTCTATCTTTTGGTTTTTTGAAAAATCTTCCTTTGCCCTCATGTCTTAGACACTTCCTCGATCCAGCATTCTTGCCTGGAGAATCCCATGGACAAAGGAGCCTGGCTGGCTACAGTTCATAGGGTTGCAAAGAGTTGGATATGACTGAAGCAACTTAGCATAGTACAGATTTTATTTTTAAATCCTGTTTAATGATTTTTCACTTTTGCCTGAAAAATTAGTTTATTTACCTTTGTAGTGATTACTGTTATCGTAGAAGTAAGTAGGACTACCTTATTTTTTAATTTTATTATTTTGGGCTCTGCTGGGTCTTTATTGCTGCAGTCTTTTCTAGAGTTGCAGGGAACAGGAGCTACTCTGTAATTGTGGTATGTGGGCTTCTCTTGTTGCGCAGCACAGACTCTAGGGTGCACAGGCTTCAGTAGTTGCAGCTCCCAGGCTCTAGAGCACAGGCTCAACAGTTGTGGTGCATGGGCTTAGTTGCTCCATGGCATGTGGAATCTTCCCAGATCAAGAGTGGAATTCCTGTATTGGCAGGTGGATTCTTTACCACTGAACCACCAGGGAAACCCTGAGATCTCTTATTTTGAACTTTTAAATGATCTGCTTTTTTTCTGATTCTTTTCCTCATCCCTCTTATTTTGGATTGATTGTGGTTTCCCCCCATTCGTGGTTGGAAATTACATACTCTGTGTGTGGTGGTGTTATTGTACCTATTTTAATATGCATATATAGTATAAAATGTAATATATAAAAAGTCATCCTTCTTACTATTTTTCTTTTGTTTGGAAGATATAGTTATTTTTCATAAAATATGTCATTTATCATGTAATGGATTTATTTTTTAATGAATTAATAACTATTTATAATTTTCTCAGTTGAAATCTTTAAGGCTTTTCTTAAAGTCTAGAGGTAACCAATATCTTTATCTTCATCTTGAAAGATACAGGGCCCTAGAATGCTTTAACTCTGATCACATCCCTCCCAGATTGTACACTATTATCTGATTTTAGTTCTGACTCTTCACCATCCTCCTCCACATACAGACATAGTAGACATTATTATTTTCTTCACAATTAATGTTTCGATTTGCCCACATATTTGCCAGGTTTTTTGCTCATCATTTGTTTTTACATCTCAGACCTTTAATCGAGATTATTTTCCTCTGTCTGAAAATATTTTCTTTAGGTTTTTTTCTTCTTTATTTCGCTGCACCACCCAGCATATAGAACTTCCCCAACAGGGGATTAAACCTGTGCCCACTGCAGTGGAAGTGCAGCGTCTTAACCTCTAGACCACTGGGGAAATCCCTAGAATATTCTTTCAGTAGAATCTTTTTATTTTTAATTTTTTTTAATTTTTAATTGAAGGATAATACAATATTGTGTTGATTTCTGCCATACATCAACATGGATCGTAGATATACATATGTCCCCTCCCTCTTGAGCCTTCTTCCCACCTCCACTCCATGCCACCCCTCTGGGTTGTCATAGTGCCCCAGTTTGAGAGTAGAATCTTTGATGGTAAACTCTGTCTTTGCCTAAAAATGTCTTTACTATGCCCGTGTTCTTAAAAATTGGTTCTGCCTAATCAGGAAAAGAATTTGAAAAAGAACAGATACATGTATATGTAGGAAAAAAAAGAAATTTGGTTCTGCTGTGTGTAGAACACTAGGGTGACAGTTAAATTCTCTCAGGACATTGACAGTATTATTCCACTGGCACCTCCTTTCCATTGTTGTTGAATCAGTCTAACTGTAATATGTTGTTTCTTTTCTCTCGGAATACTTTTTAACAGCATCTTTGTGAGATATAACTTATATACCACAGTCCACTCAAAGTAAAATCTACTGGGTTTTAGTATGTTCATAGATATGTGCAACCATGAGCAGAGTCAATTGTAGACCATTTTCATCACTTCAAAAATCTCATACCCCTTGGGAAACCAACGTATTCATGTGGCTTGCTTTATTGTGACCTTCTTACACTTTAAAAAAAAACTCATACATCTTAGCTATCACCTCTATCTTTCTATTTAGAGGTTCTTAAGCAACTCCTGGGGCTTTTGAGGTGGCACTAGTGGTAAAGAACCTGCCTGTCAATGCAGGAGACATAAGAGATGTGGGTTCAATCCCTGGGTTGGGAAGATTCCCTGAAGGCGATATGGCAACCCACTCCAGTATTCTTGCCTGGAGAATCCCCATAGTCAGAGGAGCCTGGCAGGCTACGTCGATGGGGTTGCAAAGAGTTGGACAAGACTGAAATGACTTGGCGTGAATGCATGCAAACGACTCCTAATATATTTTGTGTTTTTAGAGATTTGCCTATTATGGACATTTCACATAAATGGAATCATGTAGGGTGGGGTCATTTTTGACTGGCTTCTTTTAACTTACTTTACTTTTTACTTGAAAGCATAATGCTTTGCCTATTCTAGGTACCTTAAATAAGTGGAATAATCCAGTATTTGTTCTTTTGTGTCTGGCTTCTTTCACTTAACATGTCTTCAAGGTTCATTCATGTTATAGCATATATCAGAACTTTGTTTTTATGACTGAATGATATTCTACTGTATGTATATACCATTATCTGTTGATGAACTTTTGGATTGTTTCTACCTTTTGGTTAACATGAATAATGTTGCAGTGAACATTGGCATCAAAGTGTCTGTTCAAGTCCCTGCTTAGAATTCTTTTGGATACGTACTTAGGAGTTCTTTCAGGCAGGGACTGAGCCTTTTATAACCAAAATATCTAGTATTGTAAACTTCATAAGGGCAGGTCTTTTTGTCTGTTTTATCTACTGCTTAATAAATACTTCTTTCATGAATGAAAGAATAGGTTCTATTCATAAATGTTTGTCAAATAATTTCAGTATGCTTGAGTAGTTTTCATGATGCTGACTAAAGAGTTTCTTGCTCAGCATGGCAGGTGAGAAGGGGGCTTCCTTTTTTTCCTTTTTCTTCTCTTTAAAAATATTTATTGAAGTATCCCAGGTGGGACCAGTGGTAAAGAGCCTGCCTGCCAATGTAGGAGTCAAAAGAGACGTGGGCTTGATCCCTGGGTTGGGAAGATCTCCTGGAGGATGGCATGGCAACCTACTCCAGTATTTTTGCCTGGAGAATCCCATGGACACAGGAGCCTGGAGGGCTACAGTACATAGGGTCATAAAGAGTTGGGCATGACTGAAGTGACTTAGCACACATACATACACCAAATTACTTCTATTATATGTAATCAGTTCAATCAATTTTTATAAACTGAACACATTTGTATAAGTATCACCCAGAAGAAATAAGGATCCTAGCTATAAAAAGCATTAAAAAAAAGTTACAACTTGGGAGTTCCCTCGTGGTCCACTGGTTAAGACTCCACTGCAAGGTGTGTGGGTTCAATCGTTGATCAAGAATTAGGATCCCATATGTCATGTGGTACAGCCAAAAAGTAAAAACAAAAAGTCACAACTTGATGGGCGCCTGACTGTAGCGACTGAGATGCGGTGGCTAACTATTTGTCAGCACAGCAATTGTAAAGTCTCAGATGCACATGAATTTTTCCTTTCTAGATGTGATTAAAGGACAGTGTCAGATAGAATACTGGAGCTTAGGGTGACACTCATTTTATACCCAACATGATAAATAGTATTGCTAAGGTTCACAGCATTCCCTGTGTCGCTCAGGTGGTAAAGAATCTCTGCAATGCAGAAGGTCTGAGTTCCATCCCTGGGTTGGGGAGATCCCCTGGAGAAGGAAATGGCAACCCACTCCAGTATTCTTGCCTGGAGAATCCCAAGGACAGAGGAGCCTGGTGGGCTACAGTCCATAAGATTGCAAAGAGTCGGACATGACTGAGTGACTAACACTTTCAATGGTTCATTTCAGCTTTCAATGGTTCAGGGATGTGAGGCAGTGAATTTTTTTTTACAGAAAGTTACTATATTTTGTGTAGAATATGGCAGATTTGGTCATAATATGTATTCTTCCCTTAAATAAAAAAGAAGATCCTATATCTAAATTCACACTTCTTACAAGTATGTTCAGTCTTTATCAACTCATTTCTAAGTAGAGGAGTGGCAATATGAAATTCTGTACTTTAAAGTTTAGAGTCATAACTACCAAAATATAACTTTGTTTAAAAAAATCTTGGGTTTTGCTACTTCTCTAGTCCCATTTAATAATTTGTTATTGTTGTTCAGTCACTAAGTCGTGTCTGACTCTTTGTGATCCCAATGACTGCAGTGCGCAAGACTTCCCTGTCCTTCACTATCTCCCAGAGTTTGCTCAAACTCATGTCCATTGAGTCAGTGATGCTATCCAATCATCTTATCCTCTGTCACCCCTTTAATTTTTCAATTTTACTTTTACTTTTTCAATTTCCTATATTCTAAAGCAGGTATTGGCAATTTTCTTCTTAAAGGGCCAAGTAGTAAATATTTAGGTTTGATCGTCTTACTGTCTTTGTCACAAGTACTCACTCTGCTGGTGCAGTGCAAACTCAGCTACAAACAAACAAATGGCTGTGTTCCACTAAAACTATTCACGGTGACAAGCAGTGGGCTGAATTTGATCCACAGGTTGTTGTTTACCCATCGCTGCAATAGAATATTGTTTTCTTGTCTGATAAACAGATATTCTTAATTTCATGAACTCTGATTTATTGGGGGTTTTTCTTTTGTGTTTTATTTTATGGTTATCATTTTTTTAATGGAAAAAATGAACTGCTACTCCCTGGTCATGAAGATACTCTCCTCTGTTTTCTTCTACAACAAGTAACAGCAAATTTCCTATAAAGAAAAGGAAGTAAATATTTTAGGCTTTGCAGGCCACTCAGTTTGTGTCACAACTGCTCAACTCTGCTGTTGTAGCAGGAAAACAACCATGGCCAATACATAAATGAGTTAGTGCAGTTGTGTTCCAGTAAAACTTGATTTGAAAATAAGTGAACTATAGTTTGCTGACCTCTAATCTAGAATAAAACTTCAACAAGTGGTCACTCAAAATGATGTGGTATAAGGAACCAATCCTTAAGTACTTCAAGTTCAAATTTATTGAGTGTGTGCTGTTTTGCCAGACTGAAGGCTAAATGGCTAATTAAATTCTGGTATATTCACTAGAATATTAAGATCATTGAAAATGATCATTATGATCATTTTGAAGACCAAGTAACATGTGAAAATACTTTTAAGTGGGAAATCAGGATAAAATTTTAAGTTTGTATCTTAATAGCTGTGGACTACTAGAAGGAATTGGCAATCCACTCCAATATTCTTGCCTGGAGAATCCCATGGACAGAGGAGCCTGGCAGGCTACAGTCCAGAGGGTCACAAAGAGTCAGGCATGACTAAGGTGACTTAGCATGTACACATGCACTAGAAGGAATACATGAATTTTTGTTAGGCAGAAGAATCTGTTTCTGGTTTTCAAGTTGTCTGCATTGTTGTATTCCAAAAATAACTTTAAAAATAGAGTGAGTGAGTAAGTGAAAGTCGCTCAGTCATGTCCAGCTCTTTATGACCCCATGAACTATACAGTCCATGGAATTCTCCAGGCCAGAATACTGGAGTGGGTAGCCTTTCCCTTCTCCATGGGATCTTCCCAACCCAGGGTTCGAACCCAGGTCTCCCGCCTTGTAGGTGGATTGTTTACCAGCTGAGCTACTAGGGAAACCCCAAAATAGCATAAAGACATGCTAATTAAAACTATTGTTTAATCAAGTCCTGAAGCCTTTTTTCTTAATCAGTGTAGATTGACATTTAAGGAAAATGCATTGTTGCTCTCTTCAAGGTATATTGTCATTTTTTCTTTTAATTTTTATATTTTGACAGTGCCCTTATGTCTGCCATTTGTTATATTTACTTACCAAAAAAGAGAATGGTGAGTATTTTCATTCCAATTGTATTACATTCACTCTGTGGAATTAGCATTTGTATTGGCCTTTATAAAGTTTTAATTATTAACATTAGGTTTCGTGGGAATGGTTTTTTAGTACTTTTACCTAAGAGCATCTGCTGAATGGTTTAACTGAGCAGGGTAATTATATTCTTAATGTGTTGTAAGGAGAAGCTACATGGACAATGTTTCTTTTTATTCTGAACCACAAACTTAGTACTTCTTTTCTTTACCTTCACTAGTCAAACCATTTCGTGTGAGAAAACTGCTTGATCTTCAGGCCAAAATGGTGAGTACTGAAAAGACCTAAAACTGGCTAGTGTACTCTGTGCTAGGTATGGAGCTAGGCTTTGGGGATGTAAAACTGAATGCATCATTATCTTCAAGAAACTTATTGCCTGGGAAGCTGAGTCAACAAAATAAAAATCAGAATTAGACTGGGGTCAAGGGAGGAATGATGACGGTGAGTAGAATTTAACTAGGCCAGGAAGGAAAAGAAGGGCACTCATGGCAGGGAACAGCATGAGCAAAAGCTGGGTAGATATCAAATAGCAGCAACTGTTTATGGAATTGGGTTGGTATAGCTGGAAATTAAGTGTTAGGGAGTAATAAAAAATGACTATTTTATTAAAGTGACTAGCTTATTTATTCTGTGGCTGTGATCTAGGAAAGCATTCTTCTCTGGATGCTTAAACTTCAGTATATTTCCTGACTATTATCTCTTGTCCTTACAGCCCTCTTGCCTTGTTATTTCCACTATACCTGCCAGGTAACAGAAGCTTTGGGTATAAAACCGTAGGAAGTTGTGGTGCCTATGCCTAATTATCGAAGCCTGCATGACCTACATAGAGGCATTCAGTTTTCATGAAAAACACAAACACATGTGCACATTTGTGCTTCTCCAGTATGAGGTTTCCTGTTGGTATTTACAATTCAGTGATTGTTTTTGTTTTATTAGGGGCTCCCCTGGTAGGTCACATGGTAAAGAATCTACCTGCAATGCAGACCTGGGTTTGATCCCTGGGTTGGGAAGATCCCCCAGAGAAGGGAATGGCAACCCACTTTAATATTCTTGCCTGGGAAATCCCATGGACAGAGGAGCCTGGCGGGCTATAGTCCGTGGGTTCACAAAGAGTCAGACAAGACTGGGCGACTACCACTTTCACTTTCTTGTTTTATAGCTTCCTGTTTCGGTTCTTTGAGTGCATGCAGTATTTTCTGGTAGCTCTCTGAGGATAGTAATAATAATGATTTTGTCTAAATTTAATTTTATTTTATGTTAATCAGTCAGAGAAGAGAGAAAATATAGGGAAGAAGTAAAATATGGGAAAAGATCATAAAAGAGAACATGGCAAGTCGGCGACGGTTGCTTTATGATAGTTGATTTAAATGTTTGAGTTTCTATTCCTAGATTCTCTATAGCATATTCCTATAGCTATATCACATAATAAAATTAGGATCTGAATATACATTTAATCTTTTTATTTTATTGTTACTTTTTTTTTTCTTATTGGCCACAGAATTTAAACTCTTTATTTTATTTCAGGGAATGCAGCCTCATCTCCAGGCTTTGTTGTCACTGTATAAATTCTTTGTTCCTACTTTGATTTCTGTATCTTTGCCTATGAGAAAGAAGGTAAGGGATTAAGGAGTGATAAGTCTTATTTGGATAGAAATATGTTATTTTGAGTAAGTTAATTTATAGATTTTGACTAAAATGTTTATAGCATACTGTTTAAGATCTAATATTGTAGTGTTGCTTCTGAGAAGTTTTTTAGGGATTAACACTTCATTTTGATTCTATTCAATGTTCTTAATAGATTCCTGATTAGGAAAAAAAACACTTTAAATGGACCTGCATGGGTGCAAAATATTTCATAATTAATTTACTTTCAGTTAACGAAGAGTTTCAGATTTTATGCCATTCCAACTTATGGATACCTCCTCTCATGTACTTTATATTCAAATTTACAGATCTATTTTAAGAATTCAGAGAATCTGTGGAAGACTGCTCTACTTGCTCTGAGGTCAAGGAATCAAGGATTTCCTTCAGAACCTCTAAAGTTGATGTTAGCTAATGTCCATCCTATAAAAAGAGTAAGTATTTAAAACCCCAAATAACTTCCACAGCCTTCTTTATTGTTAAATTCAAATCATAAGGTTTCAGATGTTGGAAGAGATTATAGATGTCTGAGTATATTTTAATTACTTTAATTAGGATTCTATGCAAACCACATTCAGACTCTATTCATTAGATCACCTTAATAAGTGCTTTTACATTTATAGTTTGTAATCTGTTTGATCCACTGATTGTTTCATTATCTTTCTTTTTTAGAATTGGAATTCTCACTCAATTATACCAGTGCTAAATTCCTGTAACTACAGTAAAGAAAGTAGAAAAAAAAGGATGAATCTTTCTGATTACTTCAGTAGCAATGGATCATTTCCACTGGAACAGCTTAAAAGCTTCCCTCAACTCTTACAGAACATTCATTGCTTAGAGGTATATAACTGGGCCACATGCTTATTTGCATAATCCATTTGATCTTCATGGCCTTTATTTTTGTTGTATATTTCTTATCTGATGATTTCCTTGTTGCTCTGATCTCCTTTTTATATTCTTACAGTTGACTGATTTTTCTGTCTTTGCAGCTGCCTTCTCAGATGGGCGCAGTGCTGAACAGCTCTCTGCTACTTCACTATATTAACTGTGTCAGAGATGAGTCAGTCTTACTGAGGCTCTATCACTGGTTGAGTCAAACATTACAAGAAGGTAAAAATTGATGCTCTTAAAGTGTTAGATGAATGAAGAAGGAGCAAGATGGTTTAGAAATAGGTTTCTTTTAAAAGAGTGACGATGTCTAGATAGGAGGAGCCTTCATAAGCTATAATAATTTTTTCTGATAATCATATATTCAGAGCCTGAATGCTGCCATTGTTCTAATTTCAAGGGAAAGTAAGAAAGGAGATATGTTGTTAAGGAAACACTACTGCATCATCACCAGAACTCACTGGGTGCCTCCACATTGATGACTGTCACAGTCCAAGGCTCTCTATCTTTTGTATGTTCAGAAACTTGCTGTTAAGCCTGCAGAATCACCAGATTAATACTAACCAAACTCTGAGACTATTGTGTAAGCCAGAATGTCAACTTATTATTTCTTGATAGAAGTAATTCCTTCTCGTGACCAAAATGTTCATGTTTGCTGACTAGAATAGCTCTTCTCTGCTATCAGTATATGTGGGAGCCACATTAGTCATCAGAAGGTTTCTTAATTATTGAACTGAAGGAAAGGGAAGTGAGAGAGTTTTTCATCCAGGCCATAGTAAAACCCAATCATTTCATTTCCTCTGAGGGGGTCCATCTCTCTAAAAATAGTATTGTGTTCACCAGATTCTTTCTTTCTTGGATAAGCAAATCCTGACTGATCGAGTGTTTAAGGTCAGTTTTAGTCAGTTCCAGGGTAACTCTCTTTTTCCTACTAAGAGTCTTTCTTTACACAGGGTATGATACAGTTAAATTTCCACTCACTAAAGTTCTACCACTCTTAGATTACCCCCAGTTCACCCTAATTTAAATTTAGGCATTCTCATGCTTTTAATTCATACACTTACTTTCTTTTGGATTACTGTGTGGCATAAAGCTAATCATATTCATTATATATGACTTTTACCACTTTATTTTTTTTTACTATAAGCTTTCCCCCTGTATTACCAAGTTCTTGAGGAACATTGCACTGTCACCTCCATGTATATGTTACAGTCTCCAGTGTGAGCTGGCTGGGATGTATGAGATTGATAGCTTGTTTATATTTATTATTTGTCACTTTAGAGTTGTGGTGATGTTTTGTGTAGCTTTTATTGTTGTGCAACCAGAGCCTTATGCTTAATATTTCTGTTCCAGAGTGTATTTGGTACAAGGTGAATAATTATGATCATGGAAAAGAATTTGCCAACTTCCTGGACACTATCCTCAGGGCAGAATGCTTCTTACAAGTAAGGTTCTGCTTGTTTCCTACGCATTTCACCACTTCTTTTTTTTTTTTTTTTTAGCTTTATATGTTGTATTGGGGTATAACCAATTAACAATGTTGTGATAGTTTCAGGTGAACAGCAAAAGGACTCAGCCATACATACATATACATGTATCCATTCTCCCCTAAACTCCCTTTCCATCCAGGCTGCCACATAACATTGAGCAGAGTTCCATGACTTCATCACTTCTTAATTTATTTAGATATTCATTGAACACGTTTTCATTGGTGCTTAACATCTTTTGTAAACAATATTTGCTCAATTCAAAATTCATCATGAGTGCATGCTAAGCTGCTTCGGTTGTGTCCAACTCTTTGAGACCCCATGGACTGTAGCCTGCCAGGTTCCTCTGTCCATGGGATTTCCCAGGCAAGAATACTGGAGTGGGTTGCCATGCCCTTCTGCAGGGGATCTTCCTGACCCAGGGGTCAAACCTGTGTCTCTTGCATCTCCTGCATTGGCCAGCGAGTTCTTTACCACTAGTACCACCTGGGAAGCCCAAAATTCATTATAGATAGAGCCAATTGAACTGATGTTTATCTTTGTACTATTGGCTGTGAAGATAGAACTTGTTAAATTATCCAAATAAGAGAAAAAGATCTAGAGAATTCCCTGACTGTCCAGTGGCTAGGATGCTGTGCTGTCACTGCTGAACACCCGGGTTCAATCCATGGTCAGGGAACTAAAATCCCACAAGCCTCATGGCATGTGTCACCCCTGACACACACACAAAAACAGAGAAAGAAGTTTAAGGGAACAAACTGAAGATATAACTGAATGCATTAAATTAATTGAATTGGCCAGTAAGAAAAATCTCACAAGGTCACTGTTGTTGTTCAGTTGCTAAGTTGTGTCCGAACTATTTGCGACCCCATGGACTGCAGCACACCAGGCTTCCCTGTCCTTCACTATCTCCTGGAGTTTGCTCAAACTCCTGTCCATTGAGTCAGTGATGCCATCCAATCATTTCATCTTCTGTTGCCCCCTTCTCTTGCCCTCAAACTTTCCCAGCATCAGGGTCTTTTCTAATGAGTTGGCTTTTTGCATCAGGTGGTCAAAGTATTGGACCTTCAGCATCAGTCCTTCCAATGAGTATTCAGGGTTGATTTCCTTTAGGATTGACTGGTTTGATCTCCTTGAAGTTCATGGGACTCTCAAAAGTCTACTTTAGCACCACATTTGAAAGCATCAGTTCTTTCACAGTCAGCCTTATTTACAGTCCAGCTCTCACATCCATACATAACTACTGGAAAAACTATAGCTTTGATTATACCAACTTTTCCTGGCAAAGTGATGTCTCTGATTTTTAATGTGTTGTCTACGTTTGTCATAGCTTTTCTTCCAAGGAGCAAGTGTCTTTTAATTTCATGGCTGTAGTCACCATCCACAGTGGTTTTGGAGCCCAAGAAAATAAAATTTGTGACTGTTTCCACTTTTTCCCCATCTATTTGCCATGAAGTGATGGGACTGGATGCCAAAATCTTAAGTTTTTTGAATGTTGAATTTTAAGCCAGCCTTTTCACTCTCCCCTTTCTCCTTCATCTGTTTAGTTGAAGGCTGTTTAGTTCCTCTTCACTTTCTGCTATTAGGGTGGTATCATATAGATATCTGAAGTTCCTGATATTTCTCCTGGCAATCTTGATTCCAGCTTGTGATTCCTCCAGCACAGCATTTCACATGATGTACTCTGCAAGTAAGTTAAATAAGCAGGGTGTTGATAAACAGCTTTGACATAATCCTTTCCCAATTCTGAACCAGTCCTGTTCCATGTCTGGTTCTAACTGTTGCTTCTTGACCGGCATACAGGTTTCTCAGGAGACAGGTAGGATGGTCTGGTAGTCCCATCTCTTTAGGAATTTCCCACAGTTTGTTGTGATCCACACAATGAAAGGTTTAGTGTAGTCAATGAAGCAGAAGTAGATGTTTTCCTGGAATTCCCTTGCTTTCTCTATGAACCAACAGATGTTGGCAATTTGATCTCTGGTTCCTCTGCCTTTTCTAAATCCAGGTTATACATCTGAAAATTTTTGGTTTACATACTGCTGAAGCCTAGCTTGAAGGATTTTGAGCATTACCTTGCTAGTGTGTGAAATGAGCGCAATTGTGTGGTAGTTTGAACATTCTTTGGAATTGCCCTTTTTTGGGATTGAAATGAAAAGTGACCTGTGTCCACTGCTAAGTTTCCCAATTTGCTGACATATTGAGTGCAGCACTTTAACAGCATCACCTTTCAGGATTTTAAATAGCTCAGTTGGAATTCCATTACCTCCACTAGCTTTGTTTGTAGTAATGCTTCCTAAGGTCCGTTTGACTTCACACTCTAGGATGTCTGGTTCTAAGTGAGTGACCACACCATCGTGGTTATCTGGGTTATTAAGGCCTTTTTTGTACAGTTCTGTGTATTCTTGCCACCTCTTCTTAATCTCTTTTGCTTCTGTTAGGTCCTTGCTGTTTCTGTCCTTTATTGTACCTATCCTTGCATGAAATGTTCCCTTGGTATCTCTAATTATATTGAAGAGATCTCTAATCTTTCCCATTCTATTGTTTTCCTCTGTTTCTTTGCATCATTCACTTAAGAAGGCTTTCTTATCTCTCCTTGTTATTCTCTGGAACTCTGCATTCAGTTGGGTATATCTTTCTGTTTCTCCTTTGCCTTTTACTTCTTTTCTTGAACTATTTATAAGGCCTCCTCAGATAACTACTTGGACTTCTTGCTTTTCTTTTTCTTTGGAATGGTTTTGGTCACCGCCTCCTGTCCAGTGTACAAACCTCCATCCACAGTTGTTCAGGCACTCTATCAGATCTAATCCCTTGAATCTATGTGTCACTTCCACACATGATTATGTATAATCATAAGGGATTTGATTCAGGTCATACCTGAATAGCTTAGTGATTTTCCCTACGTTCTTCAATTTATGCCTAAATTTTGCCATGAGGAGCTCATGATCTGGGCCACAGTCAGCTCCAGATCTTGTTTTTACTAACTGTATGGAACTTCTTCAACTGTAAAGAGTATAATCAGTCTGATTTCAGTATTGACCATCTGGTGATGTCCATATGTAGAGTTGTCTCTTGTGTTGTTGGAAGAGATTGTTTGCTATGACTAATGTGTTGTCTTGACAAAACTTTGTTAACCTTTGACCTACTTCATTTTGTACTCCAAGGCCAAACTTGCATGATACTCCAGGTATCTCTTGACTTCCTACTTTTGCATTCCAATCCCCTAAGATGAAAAGGACATCTTTTTTAGTGTTAGTTCTAGAAGGTCTTGTAAGTCATCATAGAACCGTTCAGCTTCAGCTTCTTCAGCATCAGTGGCTGGGGCATAGACTTGGATTACTGTGATATTGAATCGTTTGCCTTGGAAATGAACCAAGATCATTCTATCGTTTTTGAGATTGCACCCAAGTACTGCATTTTGGATGCTTTTGTTGAGTATGAGGGCTACTCCATTTCTTCTAAGGGATTCTTGCCCACAGTAGACATAATGGTCATCTGAATTAAATTTGCGCAGTTCCATCCATTTTAGTTCACTGATTCCTAAAATGTTGATGTTCACTCTTGCCATCTCCTGCTTGAGCACGTCCAATTTACCTTGATTCATGGAACTCACATTCCAGGTTCCTATGCAACATTGTTCTTTACAGCATCAGACTTGACTTTCACTACCAGGCACATCTACAACTGGGTGTCATTTCCACTTTGGCCAAAGCCTCTTCATTCTTTCTGGAGCTATTTCTCTGCTCTTCTTCAGTAGCATATTGGACACATACTGACCTGGGGGGCTCATCTTCTGGTGCCTATCTTTTTGCCTTTTCATACTATACATGGGTTCTCAAGGCAAGAATACTGAGTGGTTTGCCATTCCCTTCTCCAGTGAACCATGTTTTGTCAGAACTCTCCACCCCATGACCCATCTGTTTTGGGTGGCCCTACACGGCATGGCTCATAGCTTCATTGAGTCATGCAGCCCATTTGCCATGACAAGGCTGTGATCCATGTGATCATTTTAATTAGCTTTCTGTGGTTATGGTTTTCATTTTGGAGGCTGTGGGATTGTAGTTCTTGCTTCTTCTGTCTGCCCTCTGATGGGTGAGAATAAGAGATTTGTGCAGGCTTCCTGATGGGAGGGACTGGCTGTGGGGAAAACTGGGTCTTGCTCTGGTGGGCAGGACCATGCTCAGTAAATCTTTAATCCAATTTTCTGCTGATGGGTAGGGCTCTGTTTCCTCCCTGTTAGTCACAAGCAGTGACCCTATGTTCTTATAATCAACAGCATTTTTTTGATTGCTGAATATGTTAAGTCAGTTAATTATTTGACCTGGGTAACCCTGAGTTGTACTATTAAGCTGCTACTCAGGTATCAGCACCATCAAGAAGCCTTAGTCAGTCTGAGTTAGATGTTTTTTTCTTTGTGCTCCCTTGGCTCTTGTGTGTTTTCCTGTATCGTGGTATCTTGAAGCATCTGTTTTTCCGCACATTATGGGTTCCAGACAGGTGGGAACCCTGTCTAACTTTTCTTCATGTATAGGTGTTCAACTTGGTACCTGGTGCAAAAGAGATTGTCAATAAATGTTTGTTGAATAAATCTTAAGGATTTTATATGAAACCATTGAATTAGAAGTTGGGTATGGATAATGGTGGTGAGTATAAAAGAATTAGGTTGACTTTTTAGATTTTCTTCTTGGAAAGATGATGATGAGAGTATAAGAAAAGCAGGCTAAGAAGGAAAGATATATTTGGTTTAAAAGATGCCTGTGGGATATCTAAGAGGTTCAATAGACAGTTAGATAATAAGTCTAGGGATCAGAATGAGATTTGGGCTGCAAATGCAGAAATTTAAGACTTCTCATGATATAGGTGATGGTTTTAGCTGTGTTATAAGATGTGATTGTTCAGAGAATTCATGTCTGAAAAGAAGGTGCAGAATAGAGTCTTGGTGCATGCCACTATTTAAGACTCAGGATGACAGAATTAAAAGGGAAAGCCCTGGATCCTCACTCACTTGTGAAAACACAAGCAGCTAGACACTCAACCCTCCCCAGATGGTGTTGCCCGGAGTTCAGGTTTGGTCTGTGGCTCCTGTTGAAATTCCAGACTTACTGTGCAACTTTATGGACTATTCAAGTGTCTGCATGTACTCCAAAATAATAGTTTCATTTATCTTGAAAAATATTTCATAATTTGATTTCTTACCTTCTTTTTAGTTGGTGAAGTTTTATGGTATTTGAAAACTATGTTGATAAAGATGTTAAAATATTCAAATATTAATCATCTGGTTCTTTTTAGGAGAAAGTCTGATACCTAACCCAAGGCTTTTAATTATGACAAAAAAAATAAGAGTAAAACAACTATTGCACAATGTAAATTGGTTGTTTTGAGTGTAGTTATGACTGAAGAGCTCCACATAAGGTTTTACCATCAACTTGTGTTATAGGAGGGGTTTTATTCCTGTGAAGCATTCCTGTATAAGAGCCTTCCTCTCTGGGATGGCCTCTGTTGTCGATCACAGTTCCTTCAACTTGTGAGCTGGATTCCTTTTAGTAGCTTCTCTGGTATGTATCATGAAAATTTGGAGCCATTTAATTCAGTGTAATGTTAATTAAAAGAATTGAATGATGTTTTTCTTTTCTGATTTTTAGAGGTGAAGCCACTTCTTTTTGACCATCTTTCACGGCTTTTCTTTACATCATCTATTTTTTTCAAGGTAAAAAACATTGTCTATGGCTGGTGGTACACAATTTCAAACCCACATTACAACAGTAGTTTTTTAATAGGATTCACTTGAACCTGGACTTGAGGTGCTACGTCACTCAAATCAAAGTTAATGTATAGAATTTTCTGTTTTTAAGGTTTTGTCACATATAATTTTCCTGAACTGTTTCCACTTGTGGCAGATAATGAAGTGAATGAACAGGTGGCAAATCAGTATTAAAAACAAACTAGGAAATAACTTAAGCATACTTAGTTTGATTGTTGTGTTTGATAGTTTTGTAGATATACTTTTTCGTTTCTCAGATATATATTGAGCACACACTATGTGTTATAATAGTCATTTTCTGTTAATAAAATTGTTCTAACCTTATATAATAAAATTAAAATATGTTACTATTTTGGAGTATTCTCCAAAAAAAAAAAAAAACGCTGTGGTTTACAGGAGTTCTATCTAAATTTGAGAGCCACTTTCTTATAGAATGGTTATTCCTATTCTAAAAGAGTGACAATATAAGTAATGTTCCTTTGTAGTCTTTTCACCTTAAATCGTTTATTGTTGGCCACATTTACAGAAAAAATATATTGTCCTGATTAGTGTTTATCCTAATCAAATGGTACTTTATTAATTGCCTATCCCAAACTTCTAATTCAGTTATTCTTTTTTTTCTAAAATGTTTATTTTTTGTTTATTTGGCTGTGCTGGGTCTTAGTTATGGCACGCAGGATTTTTAGTTGCAGCATGTGAACTCTTAATTGTGTCATGTGAGATCTAATTCCCTGACCAGGGAGTGAACCTGGGCCCCCTGCATTGGAAGTGGAGAGTCTTAACCACTGGACCACCAGGGAAGTCCCTCAGTTATTCTTTATTTCTTCTCTTATTTTACCAATCTAGAGTGCTGTTTATCTGTAAATATTAGATTAAACCATCTGAATAGATTTAACCTGATAGATCAAAGCTGTTTGACAGTTGGCAGTTTCATATGTTCCAGCCTAACAAGGATACATTTATACGCACATGTATATATTCATATTTGAGAGTAGGAGGTGGAGAGAGGAAGGGAAACAGACAGTGGGCCAAAGACAGAAATCAAGGGAATACTTACTACTTAATTCTCACTGAAAAGGAGAGTCTATAAAGGAACATTTTCAAGAAGTATGAAAAGAACCAGGAGAATAGTAGTTCCAAACAGAGAGACACAGGCTATCAAGAAGGAGTGAAGGGATAATGTTGTCACGTATCCCAAGAGGGTCCAGAAAGATACAGACCAAAAAAGTTTCTTTTGGAATTGATAATACAGAGGTCTTGGCTACTTTTGTGAACAGGTTCAGTGGAGTGTGGGGTGAAAACCAAATTGTGGAGCTTGAGGAGTCAATGAGAAATGAAGACAAGACAATGAGTATTGACTGTTTCCAAAAGTTTGGCTAAGGGAGGGATAGAGAAAGAGAGCTACAGTGGGACTTTGAATCAAGGGAAGGTTGTAACTTTTTTTGTCCCCAGAGTGAGAAAAACCTGGACATGTTTATAGATAGGATAGAAGGAGCCAGATAAGAAGAAAGAGAGGTTGAAAATGGGGGAAAGATGGGGGATAATTGACAGTGCAGGGTTTCAGAAAAAGCATGATAGTATTGGTTTAAGACTAGGTAGAGTGATTTGCCTGAATGGTGGTAAGGGGTTGGGAGGTACTACTCTTTTCTAAGATTGGGGACAAGGATGTAGAGATAGGTGGACATGGAGATATATTTGTACAGTTTGAACAAAGAACAAGAAATTGAAATACTTTCCTAAAAATGTTAAATTTCTCAAAATAAGAAGTGCATTGTAGAGGACAGAATTGAGTAGGGAGCTTCAAGAGGGTGTTATGTGAAGAGGACAGCCATTAAAAAAAATGGGAGAGAGAGACAGCTGATTGAAGAGAAGTATGGTAAAAGGATCACTGGGCTTCATTAAGGGCCCAGATGAAGTTGGAGACCATAACTTAGGAGTGGTGTAGAGCTGTGCTTCTCAATCTTTTTTTTTAAACCCATGCCCCCTTCTCATAAAGATAAAAACCTCATGCCTTCCATTAATATGAAGGCTGGATGGGATAGAGTAGGTGAGTGGAGATTTTCTGAATATGACATAGTAATATTGAATATCTTTGCAAATGTTAAATTAGCATCAAAATAGAAGATTATTTTAGGTGATTCCAAGTTTGATTTCAGCTCAAACATATTTATAATCTGAATGTGAGGTGTGTCAGTTTCTAAAAAAAATTAATTGAACTCTTCAATGAAGTAGCAGTGAGCACTGTATCACTGCAGATATTCAAATAGTATCTAGACCATTAATTATTAAGGATGTTTGAGAAAGATTTCCTGTATTAGGTTTTGGGATGGTGTGGATTGCTTTCAAATTTGTAGATATGACAATTTATCCTTATAAGTGTTCTAGTCACACTTGTTTTAAGACTATATTGTTTATATGTGAATAAGTTCCTGGGATATCAAGGCAAAGCCTAAGAAAGGAAAAACTATAGAATTGTTTTCCACAGTCACAGAAGATAAATTTTATGACCAACAATAAATTGCAGTTGTAGACCCAAGGTGAAAAGAGTAGGAAACACATATCTGAAGCAACTTAAGAGGATCTCTGAGGGGAGATAATAAGAGGTGGGTGATGCCATATTTGATGATGTAATATATTATGAATGAATATAATTTAGAAAAACAAGAGTCTATTCCTTGCTGATAAGCTGGGGGCCAGCTTGTAGAGAAAATGGCAAAATAAACTTGTACTTGCATTAATCTGTCTCTTGGGAGACCAGTCAGATTGGAGCAGCAGCTACAGGGTTCTGAATTGGATGTGGTTGTCTCCATAGTCCCTTCTATCTCTAAGCCTCTGGTTTAGTCTGTTAGTTCTCAACACTATGGTATAACTGAATGATTTTTTGTTTTGCCTCTGCAGTGTAGTGTTCTTCAGTGTCTGAAAGAACTACTGCAAAATTGGCTGCTGTGGCTTTCTATGGACATCCACGTGAAATCTGTGAGGAACAGTCCTCTGTGAGTTATCTTGTAACCCTCCACAAGAGTTGATCTGTGCAAAACTGCATATGGAGTTTAATGGTGTGACATGAAACCTAATTGCTCTATGTAAATACTGAATCGTACTTTTCTAAGGTTTTTTTTTTCTACTTTTCACCCTTCCCCACAATCCTGTGAGAAAGATTAATTCTTCAAGTTTTATTATATAAATCAGAAAGCAACCCCTAAGCCTCTAACGTTAGAACTTGCAACTTTGGCTTTCATTCAGTTTGTATTCTTGCTTATACGTGAAGTCAATTTTGATGATGGCTACGAAAATCTGTAATTTTGCTGTACAGATTTTTTTTTGTTTCCCTGATATATTTTGCTTGTATACATTAATAATTTAATTTCACTTTGTAATTTAAAAAGAGCCCTGAATTTCCATTATGTTCATTATTGTTAAATATAAAACCTCAAAGTGAAAGTCAAAGACTTAACTGAATTTCAAGGAACTGCCTAAACCAGGTTACTTTGATTCTTTCTACCTAGAGTCTTGGGTTCTCCTATATTCTTTTTTAACATTAATTTTTTAAACTTTATATTATAGAAAATTCCAAACAAATTCAAAAGTAGAGAAAATAGTACAATTATTACCCTTATGTACGCATCATCCAGCTTCAACAGTTACCAACCCATGGTTAACTTTTTCTCATCTTTAGCACCCTTCATGTCTCTCCTCCTTTGTACTAGATATTTTTTAAGCAAAACCCAGACATCATTTCAGCAGTTGAAAAATGATATCAGTATAACATATAAAAATTAATAGTTTATAATATGTTCAAATATCTAATCAGTGTTCAAATTCCCTATATTATCAGTCACATTCTTACTTTATAACATAAGGATCCCTTAGCTTCAATAGCAAATACTTGGTGGTTAGTTTGGTAAGATTAGTCTAGATCTATTTTTCTCTATGTTCTTTTCCCTATAGTTATCTCCAACTTTGTTATGAGAATGGAGAAAACAAGATTCTTGGAAGTTACCTGGAAAATTCTTATTTCTTCATATTTATTATTACAGTGCTTCCATATATCATGTATGTCTGATCACTTTTAGAAGAAAATGGAGCATTAGTGAGTAGTGAAAGTATCTTGTAAAGCAGTGCTTCTCAAAATGTGGTTTTCGGACCTGCAACATTAGCATAACCTGGGAACTTGTTGCTATTTAGTCGCCCAGTTGTGTCCAACTTTTTGTGACCCCATGGACTGCAGCATTCCAGGCTTCCCTGTCCTTCACCATCTCCCAGAGCTTGCTCAAATTCATGTCCATTGAGTCAGTGATGCCATCCAACCATCTCATCCTCTGCCACCTCCTTCTCCTCCTGCCTTTAGTCTTTCCCAGCATCAAGGTCTTTTATAGTGAGTCAGCTCGTCGCATCAGGTGGCCAAAGTATTGGAGCTTCAGTTTCAGCATCAATTCATCCAATGAATATTCAGGGTTGATTTCCTTTAGGATTGACTGGTTTGATTTCCTTACTGTCCAAGGGACTGTCAAGAGTTTTCTCCAATACCACAGTTCGAAAGCATCAATTCTTCAGTGCTCAGCCTTTGTTATGGTCCATCTCTCACATCCATACATGACTACTGGAGGTAGAGCCCAGAAATATGTGTTTTAACAAATGCCTCCAGAATTTTGGTACAAGCTAAAGTTTGGGAACCCCTATCATAAGAAATTGCATTTGAATGCTTAATCTTTTCAAATACCTCAATTCTATTAAGAATAGTATGTTTACATTTATGATGTTTAGCCAATTTGCAGTGTAAGTCTTAGGCACCTTAATACAGGTGGTTTACAATTTCTGTACTTTATTTCTAAAAATCCTAGGATCCTTTTTAATTAGTGTCATAAATTTTGAGAGGGCATTTAAAAAGGGGCTCTGCTTTCTAAAATTCTTAAAACAAATAAATGTACATAATTGTAGATAACTATGCTTGTCTTAATACTACTTGGCATTATAAAATATAGCTCTTAAGTTCTCTATAATTCCTTCCATTTTGGAAACAGGAGTGTAATCCTATGTCTCCATCATGTGACCATGTACCATAGAGGGAGTAAACTGTAGTTGTAGATCACAAGGAGAGAAGGGTGGGAAACTGTTCTCAGCAGTGGTTCTCCAGGGGGCATTTTTGGTTGGCACAGTGACTGGAAAGAGGGTGCTAACATCTTTTAGTAGGTAGAAGCTAGAAGTGCTAAACGTGCTGTAGTCAGTAGGGAGTAGAAGGCAATCCTGAATGATGAGTTGTGTCATCTAAAATACCCCCTGTAGTGTCCTGTAGAGAAACATTTTTAAAGGATTATTTCAGACATATTTGTCAAGTGCTGCCAGAAATCATAAAGTACAGTTTTGCAAGTGACAGTCTGACTGTATGTATCCCCACCTATTTGAATGGTCTCTTAATCTTTTCCTGCTTGCTCTGCCACTGAATTATGTCATGGTGGTGGGTAATGGTAGAGTTGTCATCATTTCAAGCTCTCAGACTATGTATGATTCCTTTTTCCTTGTGCATAACCATTGTTGGCTACCTAGGTCTGAGGGTAAAGCTATGAAATCACATTTCCCAGTCTTTTCCTAATCCAGTCAACAGTGGATTGTAGGACAAGAGTGAATGGATGGATGGATTGAACCAGTTATACCCATGTGTCATTTAAAGAGATACAGTTCATTGATTTGGCTAGAGTATAAAATATCTGGATCTGGGTTTTACTAGAAGAATGAAAGATGCCAGAAATTTTACTCATTCAATTTAAAAATTGAATTCCAGTTAAAGTGAATATATTTTTAACAGCATTTTTAGTTCAGAAATTCAGGCAAAACTGGTTTTGGATTTGTGTACTTAGAAACTAATTTGCTGACTGCTGTGGTCCCTGGACATTGGTAATACTATCTAAAGTCTGGAGTTTAATCCTTTCTTTCTCTGTTATTTACTAATATTAGAGTGGTTGCTCAGGATATTCTATGAATTGGTCTTAATGGTTCCCTAGATAGCTGTATGGAGAAGGCAATGGCACCCCACTCCAGTACTCTTGCCTGGAAAATCCCATGGACGGAGGAGCCTGGTAGGCTGCAGTCCATGGGGTTGCGAAGAGTCGGACACGACTGAGCGACTTCACTTTCACTTTTCATTTTCATGCATTGGGGAAGGAAGTGGCAACCCACTCCAGTGTCCTTGCCTGGAGAATCCCAGGGGTGGCGGAGCCTGGTGGGCTGCCGTCTATGGGGTCACACAGAGTCGGACACGACTGAAGCGACTTAGCAGCAGCAGCAGCAGATGGCTGTATGTTGTGATCACTGTGGTTTTAAAGTGAGTTATACTTTGGAGTGCCGATCATTTTCTGAAATTCCCAACAACTTTTTGCTGTATATTTAATCCAGCTTTAGCTGGGAAATTGTGAGGACTTTTGCTAATATGGATCTGCATGTCATGGTTTCTTATTGCAGAGAGACAACTTTAGGTGGATCCATGAACTCTGTGTCCGAACTGATTCACTACGTAGGATGGCTGTCCACTACTGCAGTGCGCTTGGAAAGCAACCATACTTTCTTGCTGCACTTTATTTTGGATTTCTATGAGAAGGTAGTATACATCCCATTTCCCCTACTTAGATTTTTGTGATAGCTGTCTGCTTTACTACTCTGTTGTTTAAATTTTATGCACAACTATTACGTTGGGCTATGATCTTATTATCATAGTTAATTTTAGTTAATAAACTAAAGTTAAACATAGCTAATTTTGAAGTTAATGATTATATTCTGGCCTGAATAATTGACAAGGAGAAAAAGCAAATGCTTTTTTCTGAATTCCAGGTACCACTTTAATAGACATTCCCCTGAATAATGCTAACCCTAGACAGAAGTCTGTCTTTTTGCTCATCCATTATAGATCTCTAACCCCTGGTAAAAGAACAAAACTATGCTGTTTCCTTAGCTCTCTACCCCCAGCTTTCAGCTGCCTTATTTCTGCCAGTACCTATGATTCTGGTCCTCTTCTGTTGTTTTGTAATATTCAACCTAGACGGAACTATTATCTAGGAAGTACCCACTAATCTCAGTTTTCCTGGCTTCTTCCCTTCACTGATACCTAGTTGTATTATGTTTGCTTGGAAGATTGCTTGTTTGTTTTCCAGGTTGACAGCTAAATAATGTGATAAATCAGTATTTATGGGACTTAAGCCCACCTAGGGCTTCCCAGGTGGCACTAGTGGTAAAGAACCTGCCTGCCAATGCAGGAGACATACTAGGTGGCGGATTCAATCCCTGGGTTGGGAAGATCCCCTGGAGGAGGGCATAGCAACCCACTCCAGTTTTCTTGCCTGGAGAATATCATGGACAGAGGAAGCTGGTGGGCTACACAGTCCATAGGGTCGCAAAGAGTTGGACATGACTGAAGTGACTTAGCATGCATAGGACCTAAGAAAGAAATGTTCTTTTCCCCTTTCTCCCTAACTCTAAGATTTCTCCCCAGAAAAAAAAAGAGATTTTAATAATAAAACCTTCCAGAAATAATCCTCTATCATAAGGTTACTGTTTGGTGAGGTACATTTTTAAGCAAGTTGTGGCTACCTATTCTGTTTATGAATCAGGCAGGACCAACCCTAATGTTGTTGCTTATTCTCTAGTGATGCTTCTTTGGGTGAAGTTGGTTGAGGGGTTCTGAGGAATAATTTATATACTGATATTATCATTCTTCCCAAAAGGTGTGTGACATATATATAAATTATAACCTTCCATTAGTGGTGGTGTTTCCTCCTGGGGTCTTCTATCCTGCACTCCTCAGCCTGGATTCCAGTATCCTGAATCAACTCTGTTACATTATGGACAGGTATGAAACGTTTTCCCCATTTTTGTGTCATAATCCCATCCTCGTTTTCCAGCTATAAAATAAAGTATATAAATATACTACAGTAAGATTATATGGGCTTCCTGGGTGGCGCAGTGGTAAGGAACCCACCTGCAATGCAGGAGATGCAGATTCAGTCTCTGGGTGAGGAAGATCCCCTGGAGAAGGAAATGGCAACCCACTCCAGTATATTTGCCTGGAGAATCCCATGGACAGAGAAGCCTGGCAGGCTACAGCCCATGGGGTCTCAAAGAGTCGGACACGACTGCATACACACATGCAAGCTTATTATATATAATGCAGTAAAATATTCAGAACAATCAGATTGTTACCTGTTTTCCGCCAGGGCCTTTGGAAATAGGAAACCTGGCTTTCTTTTGGGAATGACCTTTCAATGTGGAACTATTTTAACTGTGTTCTTAAAATGTCAGCATGAGGGATGTGTAATAAAAGAATTCATAGTTAAGGATCTTTTTGTGCAGTGGTACTGTTGCACTCAGCATTGTTAATTCTTGTTGCTGTGTTGCAAAGAAAAATTAGTCATTTACTGACAACTAACAACTGGTTTAAGTCTACATTGCTTCTTTGGTTAAAAGAACATTTTCTGGGAGATAAAGGGGAGCTATTACCAATTATATGAAACTGTAAGTATTAAATTTCTGATACCTTCTAATTTTTCCACTTATGGACTGAAATTGCTCTTTTTAGGCCATAAGTGTAGACCCTTTTGGCATAACTTGTAGGACTATGCTAAGGTTTAAATAGGACTGATGTTGAAGCTGAAACTTCAATACTTTGGCCACCTGATGCGAAGAGCTGACTCATTTGAAAAGGCCCTGATGCTGGGAAAGATTGAGGGCAGGAGGAGAAGGGGACGACAGAGGATGAGATGGTTGGATGGCATCACCGACTTGACAGACATGGGTTTGGGTGGACTCCGGGAGTTGGTGATGGACAGGGAGGCCTGGCGTGCTGCAGTTCATGGGGTCACAAAGTGTCGGACACAACTGAGCGACTGAACTGAACTGAACTGAAATGTTCAAAAGCTAATTTTCAGTCAAGAAAAAATTATACTTCTAAGTTTTCCCTTTAGCCTGTCTACTGCACCTTTTTTCCCACATTAAGAAAATGTTATGTATCAGAAGCTGCTTTTGAGACTCTTATTAATTTTTAATACTGAAACATTAAAAACATTGCCTTTCTTTTTTTTACTGAAATACAATTTACAGAGTCAAGTGCATATCCTAAGTGTACAATTCAATATTTGAGCCTCTGTTAATTTTTGTTCTTTGAGGAAAATGTACCACAAAAGGAAAAAAATATTTAACTAGACAGCTGGATATTTGTGTATGTACATATATTTACATTTAAAATGTAAACTTTTGTTTATATTTACATAGGAAAGGCATTTAATGGTAAAAGTTTTATTCTGTTGTTCTGTCTTTTAGGTATCATAAAAATTTGACTGCTGCAAAGAAAAATGAGCTTGTACACAAGGTATGGATGATGAATCTCTGTGTTAAGTCACCATTGTAGAGATATAAGATCTGTTGGGAATAAGAAACGAAGGGAGAATAGGTGATAATGACAATTTTTTTCCTTTCCCAATAGACAAAATCAGAGTTCAGCTTCAGCAGCAAGACCTATCAAGAATTTAATCAGTATTTGACAGCCATGGTTGGTTGTCTGTGGACATCCAGACCCTTCCAGAAAGGATTATCTATTGACCCTGAAATCTTAGGAAATGCTTCAGTAGCAGAGTATAAAAAAAGTTTAAATTTAGTCCATCATCCTGCTTTTTTGAGTTATACTGTTTCATTTCTGCTACAGGTAAGAATATTTAAACAATTTTTAGATTTTCTGTGGGAATACCATGATGGCACAAATAGGAAATTTCATAAATTTAGTGTGTCTGAATTGCAAGACATGTGTTCAGTCATACTTTTTGAGTATCAGCTAACTTTTAGGTATTGTGCTAGGCTCTGGGGATTCAAAGTTAGTTTCTACCCACAAAGAGCTTTGGTTTGTGGCAGAGACAGATTTGTGAACATTACTGCAATATAGTTAGGTGAAATGAGAAGTACAATTGTGAGAAATAGGGGGAGGGAATATTAGTTCAATTCTATTTGGGTAGAGGTGGTGCCAGGTAAGAAAAGGGTACAGAAAAGTTGAAGCTTTGGTAAAATCCTTCTAGACAAGATGGAAAGTGTAAGCTAGACAATATTATCATTAGAGTTGAAGTCTTAGCCAAAGACTGCTGATCTAATAGGTTGATATCAGTATGTAGGCAAAGGGGTCTTTTTAGGACTTTATCACCAGCCCTGTCATTTTCAACATTGTGAGTGACTTACCTCAAATGGTGTGCATATCATCTGTGTGTGGATGACACAGCAGGATGGAATTACAAATACACTGATAGACTCTGGATTCAGAATTCCCTGAACAGACTGGAGCATTAAGAAATCTAACAAAATGAAAAAAAAATGTTTAGAATGAGAGAGATCGTCATTGAATAATTGTTTAATATATTCATGCAAGAACCAGGCACTGTGTTGAACAAGACACATCTAAGTACTGCCCTAATAGAGCTTAGAATCCAGTTGGGGAGGCAGTCATTAAACAGACATCTTACAATAAAGAATGATGAATAATATAGGGAAAGTACAGAGAACAATGAAAAAATACACAGATGTTTGACCCAACTCAAGCTTTACAGAAGTGATGCTGATTGGAGTTTTGAAGGATGAGCATGAGCTTGTCAAGACAGGAGTGATATTTGAGAAAAAGTGCAAAATAGAACAGGGGACAGTAAACTGTTGCTGTGGAGGACCGAACTGTAAATATTTCAGGCGTTGCAGGCCACATGGTCTCTGTCAAGATTACTCAACCTTGCTGTTGCAACATGAAAGTGGCTATAGACAGTGAGTAAACAAATGGGCGTAATTGCGTTCCAATAAAAGTTTATTTGCAGAAACAGGTGTTGGACTCGATGTGGTTTGCCCTTTGTCACAGCATGCTCTATTTGAGGAATTTAAGCAAAATTGTAGGACTTGAGCAGGTATTCTAACCTGACTCAGCAGCAGAAGTACCCAGGGTACTTTTCCAAAGTATACATGCCTGATTGCTTGCACCCTGACATTTTGATTTACTAACTGATATCCAGAATCTACTTTTTTGATATAAATATTCTGATATACAACACGAGCTGAGAGTCACTGCTGTGCTTAGTCGAGACTCTTTGAGACCCTGTGGACTGCTGCCTGCCAGTCTCCTCTGTCCATGGGGATTGTCCAGACAAAAATACTGGAGTGGGGTGCCATGCTCTTCTCCAGGGAGTCTTCCCAACCCAGGGATCGAACCCAGGTCTCCTGCATTGCAGGCAGATTCTTTACTGTCTGAGCCACCAGGGAAGCCCAAGAATACTGAAGTGGGTAGCTTATCCCTTTTTCAGGGGATCTTCCCGACCCAGGAATTGAACCAGAATCTCCTGCATTGCAGATGGATTCTTTACCAGCTGAGATATCAGGGAAGCCCTCGAGAGTCACTAGAGTAAGCTATAGCATGGTAGGAGATGATGTTTTAAAATGTAGTCAAGGACCAGATGGTGAAAAAAGTAATATGTAGACCTTCAAAAACATACTGATTGATTTCAATAATTGAATCAAAATTACAGTTTTCAAGTACACAGAGGCAGTATAGTTTTGTGATTTTCTGATATTCTTTCCTTTTTCTCTTTTCCTTTCATAATAACTTGCCTGATTTATCATACAATACATAAAAGCTTGTTTCAAATTAATGATATATTACTATTAATAATGAGACTGGATGAAATTTGAAATATTTTTAGTTCTTGCTCCTGGACTAAATCCTATGAAAAATGTACATTGCATATACTGTGTTTTATATGCAATTAGGTACATTTGTTTCAGTTTGTTTTCATGTTTTAGAGATTGCTCTTTTCTTTTTATTTGATCATTAGAAATCTTTTTTATAGTATATATAAAGTATATATACTATATATAGTATATATAAAGTATATATACTATATATAGTATATATAAATCAAGTATATATATAGTATATATACTATATATAGTATATATAAATCAAGTATAATTGATTTATAATGTCATGCTAATTTCTACTGTACAGCAAACTGACTCAGTTATCCACATACATACATTCTTTATATTTTTCATTATGGTTTATCCCAGGAGATTGAGTATAGTTCCTGTGCTATACAGTAGGAGCTTATTGTTTATCTGATTTGTTATTTAATTTGATTCTTAGAATATATAAAACATTTAAATGATTCCAAAGTCTTAACTATAGGAATTTCATCCTTTTTTCCTCCATCTTATCTTTGTCTTTAGGGAGCCTTTTTTTTTTTAGGTAGCCATTTTGTTGCTTCTTGATTTGTTCATTCAGTGTTTTGTTTCTTTAAACTTAGTTAGTAAGCAGTGTTTTTTTTATTCTTTTAATAATTTATTTATTTGTTTGTTTTTGGTTGCTCTGGGTCTTCATTACTGTGTACAGGCATTCTCTAGTTAAGGCGAGCTGGGGCTCCCCTCTAGCTGTGGTACATGGGCTTCTCATTATGGTGACTTCTTTTGTTGCAGAGCACAGGCTCTAGGCATGCAGGCGTTAGTAGTTGCAGCACACAGGCTCAGAAGTTGTGGCATTCAGGCTTTGTTTCTCACGGCATGTTGGATCTTCCCAGAACAGGGATTGAACCTGCATTGGTAGGTGGATTCCTATCTACTGTACCACCAGGGAAGTCCAACATTGTTTTGTAATCTGTGTCCTATAATTCCAGTATCAGGAGTTTTGTGTGTCTGTCTCTGTTACCTCCTTCTTTTACTGTTTCTTCCTCATGTTGCTTAATTTCTTTGTGTGTCCTATTTACTTTCAACTTTGTGATGGACACCTGAACTATTATTTGTAGAAAGAGTCAGAAAACTAGAATGATATCTTCCTGCAGAGAGAACTTTCATTTGCTTCTTGCATGTACCTAGTGATACTCTTGGAGAAGGGAATGGCAGCCCACTCCAGTATTCTTGCCTGGAGAATCTCATGGACAGAGGAGCCTGGTGGGCTACAGTCCATGGGGTCAGAAAGAGTCGGACATGACTGAGCGACTAAGCATACAAGCATAGGGATGCTCTTTGGCACTAACCTAGTGCAAATTCTGTGCTTGAGATCCTTTACACGATTGGTGGACAGACTGCAAGCCTGTGAGAAGGCTAATTTATTTCTGGTGAACTCTTAGCTTGAAGGGGTAGCCCTTTGAGTTTCTAGTTTAAAGTGAATGTTAGTTTATGAGAGTTGCCACTTTTGGCAAACCCTTTGCTTTGACTTTAGTCACCTTAGCCCTTGGAGGTTGTCGAAATGCAGCTCAGGTTTTTTTTTTTTTCCCCCCACTGTGTATAACATGCTCTGATTTATTCCATTTCATTCTGTTCTAATTTTTTAAAAATGCTGGTTGAAGTCCATTGAGTTGATTTCATGACCCCTTAGTGGAGATGCAGCTCAGTTTTGTAGTTGACTCCTTTGGATTGGCAGATTCCCTTAGGCCAGGAGTGACTGAGTATTAGGTTTACCCCTCTGGGCTCTCATCTTCTAGATTTTGGCTTAACCTTACCATCGACTTTGGCATTCCCTTTATTAATGTTACCCCTGTATTACTTTTTTTAAACATAACTTTTTTATTTTGTAAATTGTATTTATTTATTTTATGTTTTGGCTGTACTGTGTGGCATATCAGCTTAGTTAGCTGATCAGGGAACTGTGCCCTATGCAGGGAAAGTGTGGAGTCTTAACCACTAGAGGGCCAGGGAAGTCCCATGTTTTGTAAATTTTAAAAATATAAAAGGAGAGAGAATGTATAGTATAATGAGCCCCTGTAGACCCAGCTCCGTCTTTATTCCCATCCAGTTTCATACTTTCCCCTGACCCAGTTAGTTTGAAGCAAATACCAAATGTTACACAATTTTACATAAATGTTTCATTCTATATCTCTAAAAGATATGGGCACTTAAATTTTTTTTCTGTTTCTTCTTATTTTTCACAACTTTATTAAGATATAATTCAAATACAGTACAATTCACCAATTTAAAGTATACACTTCAGTGGCTTTTAGTATATATTCACTGAGCTGTGCATCCGTTACCACAATCTGTTTTAGAATATTTTTATTATTCCCAAAAGAAACCCCTTGCCCCTTAGCTATCACACTCCAGTTTCCGCATTCCCCAGACCTAGGCAAACACTCATCCACTTTATATCTATATAGATTTGCTTATTCTGGAAATTTATAAAGATGAACTCACGATAATATATGGGTTTTTGTGACTAGCTTCTTTCACTTAGCGTAATGTTTTCATGGTTCATCTATGGGTATGCAATGTGTAAGGATTCCATTTTATTCACACTTTCCTCAAGATTTGTTATTGTCTGGGTTTTTTTTTTTTATTCTAGCCATCCTAGAAGCTGTGAAGTAGTATTTCATTGGGGTTTTAATTTGCATTTCTCTGATAGCTATTGATGTGCTTTTTGCTAGCTATTGATGTGCATCTTTTCATGTGCTTATTGCCCATTTGTATATTTCCTTTGGAGAAATGTCTATTTATACCCTTGCCCATTCTTAAATTAGGTTATTTGTATAAATGGCTTGTAAGACTGATTTCTATAGTCTAAATTCCAGTTGATTATCATATGATTTGCAAATCATATGTGTGTGTATATATATATAATCTGCAAAAGTTCTCTCCTATTCTGTGGGTTGTCTTTTCATTTTTTGGTATCTTTTGAAGGACAGAAGTTTTAAATTTTGATGAATTCTTAATTTGTTAATTTTTTAGTTTATCACGTGTACTTTTTTTTAATGCCTCCTCTTTTCCTTCTCCCTTCAGCCCCTGGCAATGACCAGTCTACTCTCTCTGCTTCTATGAGTTTGATTATTTGAGATTCGTAAGTGGTATCTTATAGTATTTGTCCTTCTGTGTTTGACTTATTTCACCTAGCATAATTTCCTTCAAGTTTGGTCTCCCAGTAAATTGTGGAGAATAGGGATATTGGTTTTTCCTCATGATGTCTTTGTCTGGTTTTGGTTTCAGGTTAATTCAGGCCTCAAAGAATAAGTTAGGATATTTTCTCTCTTCTAACTTTGGAAAAGTTTGTGAAGGATTGACATTAATTCTTCTTTAAATATTTGGCAAATTCTACCCATGAAGCCATCTGGTCATGGGCATTTTTATTCGGAAGGTTTTTTTAAATTAATTTATGTTTTAATTGGAGAATGATTACTTTACAACATTGTGGTGGTTTTTGCCATACATGGACATGAATCAGCCACGGGTGCATGTATGTGTCCCCTACTAGTCAACCTCTTTTCTTATCATAGGTCTATACAGACATTCTATTTTTTTGAGTCACTTTCAACATTTACTTTTCTAGAATTTGTCCATTTTATCATTTATCTAATTTATTGATAATAACTTTTATTTTTTTAATTAATACTTTCTTTTCTTTTTCATTTTGGCTTATTACAAGATATTGAATATAGTTTTCTGTGCTATACAATAGGATCTTGTTGTTTTGATAATACTTATTTCAATAAAGTTGGTAATGTTTTCCCCCTTTCATTCCTGATTTTAGTAATTTGAATCTTTTCTTTTATTTCCTTATTTAGTCTAGCCAGAAGTTTGTCAGTATTGTTGATCTTCTCAAAGAACAAACTTTTGGTGTCATTGATTTTTCTCTACTTAAAAAAACTAAAAGCTTTAAAAATTGTGGTTAAATACATGATATAAAACTTAACCATTTTTAAGTATATAGTTCACTGGCATTAAAACTCTTCATCTTGTAAAACTGTAACTATGTACTTATTAAACAATAACTCCCTATTCCCTTCGCCTTCCTCACATCAGCCTTTGTAACGTTCATTGTACTTTCAGTCTCTGTGAGTTTGACTGTTCCAGGTAGCTCATATAAGTGGAATCATATGTTTGCTTGCTTCACTTAGTATAATGTCCTCAAGGTTCACCCATGTTATAGCAGTGTTTTGAAATATCCTTTTTAAAGGCTGAATAATATTCCATTGTGTGTACACACCACATTTTGTTTGTCTGTTCATTCTTTGATGAACATTTATCTTGCTTCCAGTTTTGGCTGTTGTAAATAATGCTGCTATGAACATGCATGTAAAGTTCTCTCTTCAAGTTCTTATTTTCAATTCCTTTGAATATATATACAGAAGTGGAATTATTGAATCATATGATAATTGTTTTTTTACTTTGTTGAGGAAACCGCATTCTATTTTCATATGAATTTTACATTCATATCATCAGTGCAGAATAATTCCAATTTCTCCATATCCTCACCAGTACTTATTATTTCCTAGTTTTTTTCATAATAACCATCTTTTTAAAAATTTAAACTTATTTTCTATTGGGGTAACAATATTGTGATAGTTTCAGGTGAACAGTGAAGAGATTAAGCTATACATATACATGTATCCATTCTCCCCCAAACTCCCCTCCCATCCAGGCTGCCACATAATATTGAGCAGAGTTCCATGTGCTATATATATAGTAGGTCCTTGTCAGTTATCCATTTTAAAAATAGCAATCATAATATCCCATCTTAATGTGTGTGAAGTGACATCTTATTGTGGTTTTGGTTCACATTTCCATAATGCAGAGCATCTCTTTATATGTTCATTGGTCATTTGTTTATCTTCTTTGGAGAAATATCTACAAGTCCTTTGCTGTTATTTTAATTGGGTTATTTGATTTTTTTTGTTTTTGAGTTGTAGGAATTCTTTATATAAGAAGTCTGGATATTAATTATTTACAGATATGTGATTTGCAAATATTTCCCCCCATTTTGTAGGTTGCCTTTTCATTTTGCTTGATAGCATCCTTTGATGCATAGAAGTTTTAAGCATGATATAATGCCATTTGGATATGTATATATGGATATAGATGTAGTCTGTTTTGGCTTATGCTTTTGGTGTCATACCTAAGAAATCATAAAATCCAGTGTCATAAATCTTTCCTGCTATGGATTTTTCTAATCCATAGAAAATTCTATGGATATAGGAATCCATATAGTTTTTAGTCTTATGTTTAGATGTTTAGTCCATTTTCTTCCCTTCTTTCAGTTAATTTTTGTATATGATGTAAAGGATCCAACTTCATTCTTTTGCGTGTTGAGATGCAGTTTTCCCAATACCATTTGTTAAAGAGACTGTTCTTTCCCCCAGTGAATGGCTATGACGCCTTTGTCAAAGATCATTTGGCTATATCCATGATGGTTTATTTCTGAGCTCTCTGTTCATTTACACTGGTCTATATGTCTGTCTTCATGCCAGTAACACATTATTTTAATTTGAAACTTTGTATTAAGTTTTGAATCAGAAAGTGTGATATTCTCTCTCTTTATATACTTGTTATTTCTATTATTTCTGCTCTGATCTTTATTATTTCTTTCTTTCTTGCTCTGGATTTAGTTTGCTCTCCTGTTCCTGGTTTCTTGGCAATAAATTAGATTATCAATTTGAGATCTTCTTTTTTTTTTTTTTTTGAGATCTTCATTTTTAATGCAAATATTTACAGCCCTGATTCATCTGCCATGCTCACTAGGAAGGACCAATGGCTTACATTGCTGTTCTTATGGAATTTTAGTAGATCTTGTTGAATAAATATTTTTATATTTTTTGTATGTCATTAGGATAATTTCCAGAGACTTTAAATCCTGGGTTTATAAAAACAGTCTTTGCCAACTTTGCCTGTTTTGCTGGTGAGTAGTTCCACAGAATTCCTCGTGATCCCATCCTGAAAGTGGAACTCCATGTGGACACTTACCATAGAACAGCCACCTTCCGTTTCTTGAATATCTTTCCAGATGTGTATTGTTTATTTCTGTGTAAATGATCTTTTTCAACACTATACATTATACATACTTTTCTGTCTCTTGATTTTTTTTTTACTTAGTATCTTGGCTTTTGTTTTGCCTGTGTGTGTGTGTGCTCAGTTGCTCAGTTGTATCCAGTTCTGCAACCCCATAGACTGTAGCCTTCCAGGCTTCTCTGTCCATGGGATTCTCCAGGCAAGAATACTGGAGTGGGTTGCCATTCCCTTCTCCAGGGGATCTTTCCGACCCAGGGATTAAACCTGCATCTCCTGCTTTGGTAGGCAGATTCTTGACCACAGAGCCACAAAGGGAATCCCTTTTGTTTCATATTTGTACATAAAGGACTGCCTCATTCTTTTTGTTGTCTCTGTAGTATTTCATTGTATGGATGTAGTACAAGTTAAGCATATAACTTATCAATTGAGTTTTTTAGTTATTGCCAATCGTTATTAAATTATACTCTAATGAATATGTTTGAACTATATACATTATTTCATACATGTGCAAGTGTGTCTGTTGGATAAAATTGCTCCACATGGAATTGATTTCAAAGGGTATATCTTTGTAATTTTGTTAGGTATTGTCAAATTGCTTTCAGTAGAAGTTATACCAACTTACATTACTGCTAACAATGAATGGGAGTCCAGTTGCATCTAGTTCTTACTTGGAATACTACGTGATGAATCACAGAATAGAATTAATTTTCTTTAAGTTAGTTCTTTTTTCTTCCCAGACTGTGTGTGTGTATACATCTTAATTATAAGATTCAGTCTCTAAAATGATAAACGCTATCAACTTAGACATAGGTAAGCAAACTTATTTTGGAGTTTCAGGAATTAATATATTCCTTTAAATCAGAAGTGTTTTAAAAAATATTTTAGGAAGGTTGATTCTTTTTTTTTTAATATTAGAATATAATTGCTTTACAGTGTTGTTAGTTTCTTCTGTACAACAAAGTGAAATCAGCTATGTGTATACATATATCCCCTCCCTCTTTAGCTCCCCCACGGCCATCCCCCAACCCCCATCCTGTTACCCTAGGTCATCACAGAGCACTGAGTTGAGCTCCCTGTGCTATACAGCAGGAAGGGTGATCCTTGAAAGTTTAATTCTAACAGCATTGTGCACATTTGGCAAAATGTGTAATTAACATTTTGTAATTAACGTTTCTGTATGATTCTGAAAATACTGGGATTTAATGTCAATCTTTCTCTTAAAAGAATACCTTTTGAGCCTTGTCACCAACTTACTTCTCATTATCTAATGATTGTACCTTTGAGGTGGTAAAAATAACCTCTGATACTATGTTGTTGCTGCTGCTGCTAAGTCGCTTCAGTCGTGTCTGAGTCTGTGCGACCCCATAGACAGCTGCCCACCAAGCTCCCCCGTCCCTGGGATTCTCCAGGCAAGAATACTGGAGTGGGTTGCCATTTCCTTCTCCAGTGTGTGAAAGTGAAACGTGAAAGTGAAGTCGCTTAGCCGTGTCTGACTCTTAGCGACCCCACGGACCACAGCCTGCCAGGCTCAGCCTACCAGGCTCCTCCGTCCATGGGATTTTCCAGGCAAGAGTACTGGAGTAGGGTGCCATTGCCTTCTCCGTGATACTATGTTAGTGTGATTTAATTCTGACAGTTTTACTTTGCTGAATTATCACATTGTAAATATTTCGAATTGGCCATATTTTTAGAGATAATTTAGTAAACTTAATTTGGCCAATCAGTTCTCAGTATCAGAAGAACTCAAGTTACTCCATGAGTCTGGGCATTTGTCAAGCCTATGTTTCAGGAAATTCTGAAGCTCTTGGTTTTTTTTTTTATCAGTTAGTTACTTTTGAATTAATAATTAGATATATCTTTGTTTATACATTCAACAAATATTAGGTGTCCGCTATGCTTTTGACGGGCTTAATCTGCCTACAATGCAGGAGACCCCGGTTTGATGGGTCAGGAAGATCCCCTGGAGAAGGAATAGGCTACCCACTCCAGTATTCTTGGGCTTCCCTGGTGACTCAGATGGTAAAGAATCTGCCTGCAATGTGGGAGACCTGGGTTCAATCCCTGGGTTGGGAAGATCCCCTGGAGGAGGGCATGGCACCCCACTCTAGTATTCTTGCCTGGAGAATCACCACGGACAGAGGAGCCTGGCAGGCTACAGTCCATGGTGTCACAAAGCGACAGACAGGACTGAATGACTAAGCACAGCACAGAACAGCATGCTTTTGACACTAGGAATACAGTGCTTAAAAAGATAGCTACCATCTCTGTCCACATGGAGTTTATTCTAATGAGAACAAGCAATAAACAAGTAATGAAATAAGTAGATGTGATAATTTTAAACTTTGAGAAATGCCATGAAAGGCATAAACAGGGTTGTGTGAGTGTGTGTGACTGGAGTTGTCAGGGATGAGTGTTCAAAGAGGGCCTGTTTGAAGAGGTGGCAATTGATCTGAGATTTCTTCTAAAAGATGAGAATAAGCCAACCTAAAAATAGCTAGAAGAAGAGCATTGTAGGCAATGGGGACAGTACTTAAGGGATTCAAGGGGAAAAAGGAAGCCCAGTGTGACTTAGATTAAGGAACAAGAGGAAGCAACAGTTAGAACTGGACATGGAACAACAGACTGGTTCCAAATAGGAAATGGAGTACGTCAAGGCTGTATATTGTCACCCTGCTTATTTAACTTATATACAGAGTACATCATGAGAAACGCTGGGCTAGAGGAAACACAAGCTGGAATCAGGATTGCCAGGAGAAATATCAATAACCTCAGATATGCAGATGACACTGCCCTTATGGCAGAAAGTAAAGAAGAACTAAAGAGCCTCTTGATGAAAGTGAAAGAGGAGAGTGAACAAGTTGGCTTAAAGCTCAACATTCAGAAAACTAAGATCATGGCATCCGGTCCCATCACTTCATGGCAAATAGATGGGGAAACAGTGGCTGACTGTATTTTTGGGCTCCAAAATCACTGCAGATGGTGATTGCAGCCTTGAAATTAAAAGACGCTTACTCCTTGGAAGGAAAGTTTTCAGCAACCTAGATGGCATGTTAAAAAGCAGAGACATTACTTTGTCAAAAAAGGTCCATCTAGTCAAGGCTGTGGTTTTTCCAGTAGTCATGTATGGACGTGAGAGTTGGACTATAAAGAAAGCTGAGTGGTGAAAAATTGATGCTTTTGAACTGTGGTGTTGGAGAAGACTCTTGAGAGTCCCTTGGACTGCAAGGAGATCCAGCTAGTCCATCCTAATGGAGATCAGTCCTGGGTGTTCGTTGGAAGGACTGATGTTGAAGCTGAAACTCCAATACTTTGGCCACCTGATGCGAAGAGCTGACTCATTTGAAAAGACCCTGATGCTGGGGAAGATTGAAGGCAGGAGGAGAAGGAAATGAGAGGATGAGATGGTTGGATGGCATCACTGACTCAATGGACATGGGTTTGGGTAGACTCTGGGTGTTGGTGATGGACAGGGAGGTCTGGCGTGCTGCAGTTCATGGGGTCGCAAAGAGTCAGACACAACTGAGCAACTGAACTGACTGACTGATAGAACAGGATAGGTTATTTTGTTTTTGCGGGGAGGGCAGGTTAAGAATCAAGAATCAGTCAGTTAAGTAGGACCTACTCAAGTTTGAGATGCCTGTTCAATATCCAAGAAGTGTAAGTAGGCACCTTGAAACAGGGACCTTTAGAGCTCAAGAGAGGTGTTGGAATGTGAGAAATAAGTATGAAATTCATCAGCATGGACTATACTTCATCAGTTCCAAAACTACATTTTTTTTTCTTTTTAACTTTTCAGAGATCAGGGTGCATCTTGTGATTGATGTCAGCCAGGCAGCAATCATGATAGAGTTGTCATTTGCTGTTTTAAGTGTGTACTGGCAGATTGCCAGAATCAGACCTTGCAGATGAGATGTCAGCAGTGTGGTGGAGAATTGGAGATGATATTAGAGCACTGTTTTAAGCCCTTGAAATCAAATGACTCAGAGGAAGAAGGTAGGGAAGAGGTGAACCATACATGTTATGGAGATTTCCTTGAGGCAAGGGCCAAAAGTAGGTTAGCTTTTTGCAGTTGAGACCCAAGCACCGTAGCTTTCTGTTCCTTTAAGAAATGCTGCATAATCCACACTCTGGCAGAGAATGATAGTGTGTGAAGAAAAACATAGATGTCTACAACCCTGAAGTAGAAAAGTAATTCAGAAGAGTTAAGACTTTGAATGTGAAGTTTTAGGAATAACTTTCACCACTGAATTTTTTTTGCATTTACCATTCCATCTTGATAAAAATGATGTATGTTCAAAATCTGCCTACATCTAAAACTCACTCATTGTAAAATATAAACTTCTAATTGTGTTATACATAGTTTGATCGGCAGAGTTTTTTCTCAGTGATTCATAAAAAAGCCATTGAATTGCTGGCTTTTCAATGAAGTACTGTAGGTGATAGTTAAAGCCAGGGAATAACTAGCTAGCTCACCTAGCTCTTGAGTTTACATAAAGAATTACAATTTCAGAAATCTACTGTGTACACAGACTGCCTCACCAGACTTCATCCTCATCCTTCAAATCTCAATTCAGATAATCATATTCCTCATAACCTTCTATAACACCTTCCATCTCCACCTGTGACTGAGTCCAGAATTTTTTAAAATGAGGCCATAGATTAAAAAAATGGTGCTCACTTTATCTACTGCAATTTTGTCTTCTTTCTGTTTGTGCTTCTAGGGAAAAATATGAAAGGTTATAGTGGGTGTTTATTCAAAAGGATTCCAAGAATGTTGGTAGGAATAGAACATAGCAAATGAATCAGACAGTGAAGAGCCATCTTAATTTTCTGGTAATTTCTGCTAACCAAATATTTTCATCCCCATTTCTCTCCATTTCCTTTTTTGTTTGTTTTTTGTTTTTAAAGGAATGCCCAGAAGAAAGGAAAGTAAACATGAGCTCTATACGGGTAAGGAAATTTATTTTCATCATGTGCAGGGATAAAGCTTCATTTCATCAAAAGAATTTATACCTTTACTTTTCCCCAAATCCCAAGTCTGCTGCCTAGGCAAATTCAAAGTAAAGTATTTGCTTTCTGAATTAATTCTGGTGACTTTTATGTGACTTCATTGGCACATACTGTCTACATAGATAAAACTATTCATAGTTTGACTCTTGCTGTTGCGTCTGTGCATTATCTTATTTTATAATACACTTGCATGTAGTCAAAGTGTGACTGTAACAAAACCAAACACAGTTGTCTCAGTATAGAAACTCTGCTGTGTACATATTTAATATAGACAGTAATGTAATAGTGTCTGTTCCTGTGCTGTGTACTTTAGATGTTAAATTCCTAGAGTGTAGGAATGATGACCCATTTCCATTTATTTCACAGTACGTGTTCAGCTGAACAGCTAAATTTTTTTGTCAATATAATAAAAGGAATATTTAGCCCTTAAACTTTCGGTATGCTCTAGTTTGAATGTGCTTTAGTGACTGAGTTTTAGTAAAGAACATGACTACTCGAACTTACTCTTGGTATGCACATCCAAGATGCTGGGAACTTTTTCTAGGCAAAGAAGAGGAGGTAGAGAATAAGCAAACTAAATACCTGATAAGTAATTTTCCCTTTTTTGTGCCTGCAGGGGAAGAAATGGAACTGGTATTTGGACTATTTATTTTCAGAGGGGTTACACGGCTTGAAACACTTCATAAGAAGTAGTATTCATCATTCTTCTGTCCCCTGAGCAGAGAGCATAAACCACCTGATCAGCATTCTTTTTTTTTTTTATGTTTCATGTCACGGATGTTTTAGCATGATATTTTTAAAAGGTTGCTGTTAGCAATCATATAATGGAACAGACATGGGGTTGGGGTCAAGCCAACCTAGGTTTGAATCTCATATCTGCCACTCACTAGTTTTGGGACTGTGTTCTGAGTTTTTTTGTTGTGCCTTAAAATATTAGCAATCATTTATTATTAATATTTCTATTTCTAGGAGGCAGGAATTAGGGGAGAGCTTCAACTGGGTGGTTCTGCCTCAGGGTCTCTCCCAAACTTGTAGTCAGGTGGATGGGGGGCTAGAACTCTGGAGGCTGGCTGAGTTAATCTCCCCCTCTTCTTAGAGTCTCAAGGCTTCTTCATGTGGTCTTTCCATGTGGCTCACTTGGGCTTCCTTACAGCATGGCGGCCTCAGGACAACTGGATGCTTCTGTGGTGGCTTGGGGCTCCAGGCAGGCAGATGTCTTAGGGACAAAAAACATCACCTTTTCTGATGCAGCTTTGGAGGTCATGCACTCTTAGTTCCTTCATACTCTCTTGGTCACAAGCAAATCACACACTTCCCCAAGTTCAAGGGGAGGGGTATTAGACTCCACTTCATGATGGGAAATGGCAGAGTTCTTGAGTAGAGTTGGCAAATTATGACCCTTGGATGAAATCAGGCTCCTGGGCATTTATGTCTTGTAAATGGCTTTGCCATTATGTGAAAGCTGAGTGTTTGGGATAGGTACTGTGTGGTCTGCAAAGCCAAAAATATTTACTGTACAACTCTTTATAGAAAAGTTTCCTGACCCCTATTCTAGAAGACCATGTTGGATGAGTGATACTGTTTTAGCCACCTTTGTAATATGCCATTGGCTTCAGGCAGGTTGCAAGCCTCTGAATTTTACTGGGTCTCCAAACCTGGCACCGGATTAGATAACTGAGACATCTGGTTGCTGTGCAGATGGCATCATTGGACCACGTGTGTACAAGTATAGCTTCAGAGTTTCTCAGGCCTTTTGCACAGGAGCAGAGGTACACCCGGCTTACTAGCTGCTCATTCTTTGCTGTGGCTGCCATCAGCTTTTGTAAAACTGAAAACAGGGTAAATATAGACTTTGACTTTTCATGTAGCAAAACTGTTTGCAGGAGTTAAGTGCTTTACAAAGTTGGCAACCACTTTTAGAATCCCCAACTGCTAGTTCAGGAGGAGAGTGGGCATTGCTTATGCACTTCTTGTAAAAATGAAAATCCATTAACTTTTATGATTCATGTACGCTCTCTGACAGCATTGGGTCAAAGGGGCTTTTTTTCCTTCCTCCACCTGATCAACATTAAATGAATGTTGACAGAAGCAAACTGAGCATATGGGACTAAACTTCATTGTTGCTGAAGAGATCAAGAGGCTCAACTTGAGTTTCCATACTCATTTCACCAACAGACTGCTACCTTCAGGGAGTGCTCAGACTGGCTTTCTACCCATGGCTCAGGAGAGCCTCAGTGTGGCTGACTTTATTTTCAGGATCTAGGTTCTTTAGCCCACCAGTGAAAAATGACTTCATCATCAGTCTCTGCCTTCCACCAAATTATGCATAAAGAGATATATCCATTATGTGGTGGGATTTTTCACATTTTTGTGAACTATGATTTGCATTTTTATGGAAAAGAGCAGATGATAATATACAGTGGCATTTAAGCCAGACATATTTATGCAAAATACTCAGCTGCCTCTGAAACCTCTGTGAATGTTGCCCTTTTACTGATTTTGGACAACCATACCAACACCAAGTTAACAGGATATATGTCTAACTCTAAAAGCTGGCTTTAGGTAGTTGGTAGATTCTTGGGCCTTCACTGGTAGTAGCAATTTGATGAGAGAAGGAAAGGGAAAGAACTGTGGGATAATCCACATTCCTGGAGCTTTACCAGTTTGATTTCACGAGACTGCTCTATTTTGTGCATGTGCATGTATGCGTATGTATATATCTCATTTTTAAATGTTTAGGTTCCAATGAATTAACTGTAACTTATTTTCAGGAATAATTCTGAAGCGTTTTAAAATTTTTATAATAGCTATAATATCTTGCTGAAAATTTACCACAGAATTTTGCTTCAGTGCTACAGAAAAATTCTCCGCCTTTTAATAAAATTTGTATCATTTGAGAGAAATCAAGCTGAATTTACTTTTGTATTTAAGGGCACATTGCAGTTCTTTTTTTCCTGTAAAGCAAAGCAGAACCCTGAACTATATTATTGGAAGGTGTTCAGACTAGAATCCTATTTATTCATTCGTTTTTTATTTTAGACATATTTACTGAGCTTACCATGTGCTGTGAATTCTTCTGTGTGCTGGTTATGTAGTACCTGCTTTTGTGGAATTTACTTCTCTGTTGGAGAAGACAGGTAGTACAGGTTGTAAATAGATGTATAATATCAGATGATGTAAAGAAAAAGCAAAGAATAGGGACAGAAACAAACTGAGGGTATGGGACTAAATTCTTTGCTCATTGGTAGAGGCCCGGTGGCTCATTGAGTTTCCATATTTGCTTCAGCAACAGACTGCCATCTTCAGGGAGTACTTAAAATTGTCTTCTATCCATGGCTCAGGAGAGCTTCAATGTGGCTAACTTTGATTTGCAGGATCTGGGTTCTTTAGCCCACAAGTGAAAAATGACTTCATCATCAGACTCTGCCTTCCACCAAATTATACATAAAGAGATATACATGTTTGAGAGGGTTGCAGTGTAAGATGCTTAAGGAGGGCCTGTTTGAAGAGGTGACATATGCAGAGGCCCTAATGAAATAAGTGTATGAACCATGTGAATATTGGGGAAAAGAGCATTCTAGGAAGAGATAAAGGCAAGTAAAAAGGTTTGAAAATGTTAACTTACTTGGCATGTTTGAGGAATAGCAGAGGCTACTAGGGTTACAACCTAGTGATTAAAGGAATGATAAGAAATGAAACAGAAGAAAGCCAGAGAGTAGTTCATGACAATCCTTGTAGCCGGGTATGGATATGTAATGGGAAGCTATCAGAAGGATGGAGAGCCGAGGAGTGGCATAATTTGACATTGTGGATAACAAATTTACTATGTGGATCACAGCAAACTGGAAAATTCTTCAAGAGATGGGAATACCAGACCACCTTACCTGCCTCCTGAGAATGCAGGTCAAGAAGAAGCAACAGTTAGAACTAGACATGGAACAGCAGACTAGTTCCAAATTGGGAAAGGAGTACATCAAGGCTGTATATTGTCACCCTGTTTATTTAACTTAAATGCAGAGTACATCATGCACAATGCCAGGCTGGATGAAGCACAAGCTAGAATCAAGATTTCTGGGAGAAATAGCAATAACCTCAGATATGCAGATGACACCACCCTTACGGCAGAGAGCTAAGAGGAACTAAAGAGCATCTTGAAAGTGAAAGAGGAGAGTGAAAAAGCTGGCTTAAAACTTGACATTCAGAAAACAAAAATCATGGCATCCAGTCCCATCACTTCATGGCAAATAGATGGGGAAACAATTGAAACAGTGACAGACTTTATTTTCTTAGGCTCTCGAATCACTGCAGATGGTGACTACAGCCATAAAATTCAAAGACACCTGCTCCTTGGAAGAAAAGCTACAACTAACCTAGACAGCATATTAAAAAGCAGAGACATTACTTTGCCAACAAAGGTCCATCTAGTCAAGGCTACGGTTTTTCCAGTGGTCATATATGGGTGTGAGAGGTGGACTATAAAGAAAGCTGAGTGCCAAAGAATTGATGCTTTTGAACATCAATTCAAAAAGAGAGAAAAGTCTTGAGAGTCGCTCGGACTGCAAGGAGATCAAACCAGTCCATCCTAAAGGAAATCCATCCTGAATATTCATTGGAAGGACTGATGTTGAAGCTGAAGCTCCAATACTTTGGCCACCTGATTCGAAGAACTGACTCATTTGAGAAGACCCTGATGTTGGGAAAGATTGAAGGCAGGAGGAGAAGGGGACGACAGAGGATGAGATGGTTGGATGACATCACCAACTCAATAGACGTGAGTTTGAGCAAGCTCCGGGAGTTGGTGATGGACACGGAAGCCTGGCATGCTGTGGTCCATGAAGTCACAAAGAGTGGGACATGACTGAGCGACTGAACTGAACTGAACTATAGAGCTGGAGTGTGGAGTTTATTTTTGTTGTTGTTGTTTTTTCATTTTATTTTATTTTATGTTTTTTGTTACAAGGGCTGGTTTTATTTTTTTTCCATTTTTTTTTATTAGTTGGAGGCTAATTACTTTACAATATTGTAGTGGTTTTTGCCATAGATTGACATGAATCAGTCATGAATTTACATGTGTTCCCCATCCCGATCCCCCCTCCCACCTCCCTCTCCATCCCATCCCTCTGGGTCTTCCCAGTGCACCAGCCCTGAGCACTTGTCTCATGCATCCAACCTGGGCTGGTGATCTGTTTCGCCCTTGATAGTATAGTTGTTTCAATGCTATTCTCTCAGAACATCCCACCCTCGCCTTCTCCCACAGAGTCTAAAAGTCTGTTCTGTACATCTGTGTCTCTTTTTCTGTCTTGCATATAGGGTTATCGTTACCATCTTTCTTAATTCCATATATATGCGTTAGTATACTGTATTGGTGTTTATCTTTCTGGCTTACTTCACTCTGTATAATAGGCTCCAGTTTCATCCACCTCATTAGAACTGATTCAAATGAATTCTTTTTAATGGCTGCGTAATATTCCATAGTGTATATGTACCACAGCTTTCTTATCCATTCGTCTGCTGATGGGCATCTATGTTGCTTCCATGTCCTGGCTATTATAAACAGTGCTGCAATGAACATTGGGGTACACATCTCTCTTTCAGATCAGGTTTCGTCGGTGTGTCTGCCCAGGAGTGGGATTGCTGGGTCATATGGCAGTTTTTTAAGGAATCTCCACACTGTTCTCCATAGTGGCTGTACTAGTTTGCATTCCCACCAACAGTGTAAGAGGGTTCCCTTTTCTCTACACCCTCTCTAGCATTTATTGCTTGTAGACTTTTGGATAGCAGCCATTCTGACTGGCGTGTAATGGTACCTCATTGAGGTTTTGATTTGCATTTCTCTGATAATGAGTGATGTTGAGTATCTTTTCATGTGTTTGTTAGCCATCTGTTTGTCTTCTTTGGAGAAATGTCTGTTTAGTTCTTTGGCCCATTTTTTGATTGGGTCATTTATTTTTCTGGAATTGAGCTGCAGGAGTTGCTTGTATATTTTTGAGATTAATCCTTTGTCTGTTTCTTTGTTTGCTCTTATTTTCTCCCATTCTGAGGGCTGTCTTTTTACCTTGCTTATAGTTTCCTTTGTTGTGCAAAAGCTTTTAAGTTTAATTATGTGCCATTTGTTTATTTTTGCTTTTATTTCCAATATTCTAGGAGGTGGGTCATAGAGGATCCTGCTGTGATTTATGTCAGAGAGTGTTTTGCCTATGTTCTCCTCTAGGAGTTTTGGAGTGTGGAGTTTAGATTGAAGAGGATTAAGGGTGAAAGCAGAGCAGTTAGGTTATTACAGTTTTCCAGGCAAGAGTCTTAGACTAGTGTGGTAGATGATGGGGGATGTGGGGTGGGTGGGTGGGTAGTCAGATACTGGATTCAAGCTATATTTTAACGGTGAAGAAGATAGGCTCTGCTGATAGCTTGTATATGAAGTGGGGGAGGGGAGTAAAGGATGACACCTAGTTTTTTGATTGAGCAATTGTGTGAATGCTAGAATGGAGAGATGAAGAACAGATTTGAAGGAGTGTGGAGTCATGAGGGTGTTTTTGGTCATGTTAGTTTGGAGATGCTAAACAGGCAGTTGGATATCCATGTCTAGAATTCAGGGTACATTTTGGTTCTGACAGAAGTGATTTGGGAGTCTTTATTGCATGGCCATAATATTGGATGAGATCACTTAGTACAGGTTGCAAAGAGAAAATGGCAAAGGACTGAAACCTGGAGCATGTCAATATTAAGAAGTAGAGAAGAGGAGGAACCAGCAAGAGACTGAGAAGTAGTCACTAGTGAGCTAGAAGAAAAGTTAGGAGACTGATGTGCTGGAAGCCAAGTAAAGAAAATGTTTCAAAAAGGAGGGGGTATTTAATGGTATGGAATGTTGCTTACATATACCTGTATATTGAAGTAAATCTGATAGTTTCCCCAGTGGGTAGCCTTTGTCATTTAGAAAATTTTCTTTTGCTTTTAAGTTCGTACTCCAAGTAACTTCCCATATTGTTTTTCACAACATATTATTTTGATTCTTAAGATCATGTAGAACTTTAAATTGTGAGAGGGGGGTTGATTAGTTTTTATGAAAATTTAACCCCTAACAATCTGATATCATGGAAGAAACTTCTCTAAACGAGTTTATATTCTGGGAGAAAAAAAATTTTTTTCCCTTAGTTTGCGTTTTTGTTCAATAATTATTCCCTGGGTACCTCTTTGACCATATTCTTCTCTTGATCAATTGTTTAACACACTTTAAATTAGATATACAGCTGTGCAAATATGCCAAATCTAGTTATTTGAAAAGTAGTATTTGAAGAATCTTCACGGCAAACAAGAAAAACAAAATAAGAATATTTTGCGTGCATGCAAAACATGTCTAAGCAAAGAAATAAAAAATGTGGTTTGACTTAATATTCAATAACAATGCTATTAGATTTCTAACTTTTTTATCGTAACTTCTTCGTCTGGTCTTGGGGACAATCTGTAAAGAAAAAATGATAACTGGTGCCTCATAAACTTTTATTAGCATAGTAGAAATTCTCTTTATATCAGTTACATTTTATCACAAAATAGTTTATTAGATAGAAGAAAAATTATTTTCTAAAATTGATATTATATATATATTAGGTGACCTTTTATTTTTTTTAACATAAATTTATTTATTTTAACTGGAGGCTAATTACTTTACAATATTTTATTGGTTTTGCCATACAATGACAGGAATTTGCCACAGGTGTACATGTGTTCCCCATCCTGAACCCCCCTCCCACCTCTCTTCCCATCCCATCCCTCTGGGTCATCCCAGTGCACCAGCCCTGAGCACCCTGTATCATGCATTGAACCTGAACTGGCGATTTGTTTCACATATGATAATATACATGTTTCATTGTCATTCTCCCAAATCATCCCACCCTGGCCCTCTCCCACAGAGTCCAAAAGACTATGCTATACATCTGTATCTCTTTTGGTGTCTTGCATACAGGGTTATCATCACCATCTTTCTAAATTCCATATATATGCATTAGTATACTGTATTGGTGTTTTTCTTTCTGGCTTACTTCACTCTGTATAATAGGTTCCAGTTTCATCCACCTCATTAGAACTGATTCAAATGCATTCTTTTTTATGGCTGAGTAATATTCCATGTGTATATGTACCACTGCTTTCTTATTCATTTGTCTGCTGATGGATATCTAGGTTGCTTCCATGTCCTGGCTATTATAAACAGTGCTGCGATGAACATTGGGGTACACATCTCTCTTTCAATTCTGGTTTCCTCGGTGTGTCTGCCCAGGAGTGGGATTGCTGGGTCATATGGCAGTTCTGTTTCCAGCTTTTAAAGGAATCTCCACACTGTTCTCCATAGTGGCTGTACTAGTTTGCATTCCCACCAACAGTGTAAGAGGGTTCCCTTTTCTCCACACCCTCTCCAGCATTTATTACTTGTAGACTTTTGGATAGCAGCCATCCTGACTGGCGTGTAATGGTACCTCATTGTGGTTTTGATTTGCATTTCTCTGATAATGAGTGATGTTGAGTATCTTTTCATGTGTTTGTTAGCCATCTGTATGTCTTCTTTGGAGAAATGTTTGTTTAGTTCTTTGGCCCATTTTTTGATTGGGTCATTTATTTTTCTGGAATTGAGCTGCAGGAGTTGCTTGTATATTTTTGAGATTAATCCTTTGTCAGTTGCTTCATTTGCTCTTATTTTCTCCCATTCTGAAGGCTGTCTTTTCACCTTGCTTATAGTTTCCTTTGTTGTGCAAAAGCTTTTAATTATGTGCCATTTGTTTATTTTTGCTTTTATTTCCAATATTCTAGGAGGTGGGTCATAGAGGATCCTGCTCTGATTTATGTCAGAGAGTGTTTTGCCTATGTTCTCCTCTAGGAGTTTTATAGTTTCTGGTCTTACATTTAGATCTTTAATCCATTTTGAGTTTATTTTTGTGTATGGTGTTAGAAAGTGTTCTACTTTCATTTTTTCACAAGTGGTTGACCAGTTTTCCCAGCACCACTTGTTATGATATATTTTTAAGATCTTTTTTGAATTGATACTACTTTTCACTTTGTTTAAATTATTAGGTTTTTAAACTTATGAAAGTGAAAGTGTTAGTCGCTCAGTCGTGTCTTCTTTGCATCCCCATGACTGTAGCCAACCAGGCTTCTCTGTCCATGGAATTCTCCAGGCAAGAATACTGGAGAGAGTTGCCATTTCCTTCTCCAGTGGATCTTCCCAACCCAGGGATCAAAGCCAGGGTTCCTGCCTTGCAGGCAGATTCTTTACCTTCTGAGCCAAGAATGTATAGAGAACCTCTATTTCTGTCATGTAAAAAAAATTTGTTTCTAACAACGGTGGACACTATGGACTGAATGTTTGTTTCCCTCAAATTTATTTGTTGACATCATAACTCCAGTCCTTCCCTCTCAACGTGATGGTGTTTAGAGGTGGGGCCTTAGGTAATTAGATTTTGAGGATGGACTTCTCATGACATGTGGTTAGTGCCTTTATGTTGTTGTTACTCAGTCCTGTCTGACACTTTGTGACCCATGGACTGCAGCACACCAGTGTTCTCTGTCATTCACTGTCTCCCAGAGTCTGCTCAAACTCTTGTCCATTGAATCAATGATGCCAATCAACCATCTCATCTTTTGTCATCCCCTTTTCCTGCCCTCAGTCTTTCCCAGCATCAGGGTCTTTTCCAGTGAGTCAGTTCTTCGCCTCAGGTGGCCAAAGTATTGGAGCTTCATCTTTGACATCAGTCCTTCCAGTGAGTATTCAGGTTTGATTTCCTTTAGGATTGACTAGCTTGATCTTGCTATCCAAGGGACTCTCAGGACTCTTCTTCAACACCACAGTTTGAAAGCATCAATTCTTTGGCATTCAGTCTTCTTTATAGTCCAACCCTCACATCCATACATGACCACTGGAAATACCATAGCTTTGACTATACAGACATTTGTGGGCCAAGTGATGTCTCCGCTTTTCAATATACTGTCTAGGTTTGTCATAGCCTTTCCTTCACAAAAAGTGTCTTTTGTTTCATGGCTGCAGACACTGTCCACAGTGATTTTGGAGCCCAAGCAAATAAAATGTGTCACTGTTTCCATTGTTTCCCCGTCTATTTGCCATGAAGTGATGGGACCAGATGCCATTGTCTTAATTTTTTGAATATTGAGTTTTAAGTCATCTTTTTCATTCTCCCCTTTCTCCTTCATTAAGAGGATCTTTAGTTCCTCTTTGCTTTCTTTCATTAGGGTGGTGTCATCTGCATGTCTGTGGTTGTTATTTCTCCTGGCAATCTTGATTCCAGCTTGTGATTCCTCCAGCCTGGTATTTTGCATGATTTACTCTGCATAGAAGTTAAATAAGTAGTGTGACAATATACAGCCTTACTGTGTACTCCTTTCCCATTTTTGAACCGGTCTGTTGTTCGTGTCCAGTTCTAGCTGTTGCTTCTTGACCTGCATACAGGTTTCTCAGGAGGCAGGTAAGGTGGTCTGGTATTCCCATCTCTAAGAATTGTCTACAGTTTGTTGTGATCCGCACAGTCAAAGGCTTTCATGTAGTCAGTGAGGCAGAAGATATTTTTCTGGAATTCCCTTGATATCTCTATGATTCAGATGTTGGCAGTTTGATTTCTGGTTCCTCTGCCTTTTTGAAATCCAGCTTGTACATCTAGAAGTTCTCAGTTCAGGTACTGTGGATGCCTAGCATGACGGATTTTAAGCATTACTTTGCTAGCATGTGAGATGAGTGCAGTTGTACACTGTAGTTTGAACATTCTTTGACATTGCCCTTCTTTGGGATTGAAATGAAAAGTGACCTTTTCCAGTCCTGTGGCCACTGCTGAGTTTTTCAAATTTGCTGACATCTAGAGTGCTATACTTTAACAGCATCATCTTTCAGGGTTTTAAGTAGCTCAATTAGAATTTCATCACCTTCACTAGCTTTGTAGTAATACATCCTAAGGCTCACTTGACTTCACACTCCAGGATGTCTGGCTCTAGATGAGTGACCACACCATAGTTATCTGGGTCATTAAGACCTTCTTTGTATAGTTCTTCTGTGTATTCTTGCCACCTCTTCTTAATCTCTTTTGCTTCTGTTAGGTACATACCATTTCGGTCCTTTATTGTACCCATCGTTGCATGAAATGTTCCCTTCATATCTCTTCATTTTATTGAAGAGATCTCTAGCCCATTCTGTTGTTTTCTTCTGTTTCTTTGCATCATTCACTTAAGGCTTTCTTATCCCTCCTTGCTATTCTCTGGAACTCTGCATTTAGTTGGGTATATCTTTCTGTTTCTCCTTTGCCTTTCACTTCTTTTCTCAGCTATTTATAAGGCCTCCTCAGACAAATATTTTGCCTTCTTGCTTGCTTTGTTTGGGATGGTTTGAATCACTGCCTCCTGTGCAGTGTTACAAACCTCTATCCACAGTTCTTTAGGCACTCTGTCTATCAGATCTGATCCCTTGAATCTATTTGTCACTTCCACTGTATAGTCATAAGGGATTTGATTTAGGTCATACCTGAATGGCCTAGTGGTTTTCCCTACTTTCTTCAATTTAAGTCTAAATTTTACAATAAGGAGTTCATGATCTGAGCTACAGTCAACTCCCAGCCTTGTTTTTGCTGACTCTGTAGAGCTTCTCCATCCTTGACTGTAAAGAATATAATCAGTCTGATTTTGGTATTGACCATCTGGTGATGTCCATGTATAGAGTTGTCTTCTGTGTTGTTGGAAGAGGGTGTTTGCTATGACCAGTGCATTCTCTTGACAAAACTCTGTTAGCCTTTGCCCTGCTTCATTTTGTACTCCAAGGCCAAACTTGCCTGTTACTCCAGGTTTCTCTTGACTTCCTACTTTTGCATTCCAATCCCCTATGATGAAAAGGACCTCTTTTTTTGGTGTGTGTTCTAGAAGGTCTTTTAGATCTTCATAGAACCATTCAGCTTCAGCTTCTTCAGCATTAGTGGTTGGAGCATAGACTTGGATTATTGTGATGTTGAATAGTTTGCCCTGGAAACGAATCAAGATCATTCTGTCAATTTTGTAATTGCACCCAAGTACTGCATTTCGGACTCTTTTGTTGACTGTGTGGGCTGCTCCATTTCTTCTAAGGGTTCTTGCCCACAGTAGTAGATATAATGGTCATCTGAATTAAATTCACCCGTTCCCATCCATTTTAGTTCACTGATTCCTAAAATGTTGATGTTCACTTTTGCCATCTCCTGTTTGACCACTTCTAATTTACTTTGATTCATGGAACTCACATTCCAGGTTCCTATGCAGTATTGTTCTTTACAGCATCTGACTTTACTTTCACCACCAAATACATCCACAGCTGAGTGTCATTTCCAGTTTGAGAGCCTCTTCATTCCTTCTGGAGCTATTTCTCCATTCTTCTCCAGTAGCATATTGGACACTTACCAACCTGGGGGGTTCATTTTTCAGTGTCATATCTTTTTGCCTTTTCATACTGTTCATGGGGCTATCAAGGCAAAATGCTGAAGTGGTTTACCATTCCCTTCTCCACTGGACCACATTCTGTCAGAACTCTTCACCATGACCCACTGTCTTGGGTGGCCCTACACAGCGTAGCTCATAATTTTATTAAGTTACACAAAGCTTTGGTCCATGTGATCATTTTGGTTAGTTTTCTGTGATTGTGGTTTTCATTTTGTCTGCCCTCTGATGGATGAGGATAAGAGGCTTATGGAAGCTTCCTGATAGGAGGGACTGGCTTTGGGGAAAACTGAATCTTTCTCTGGTGGGCAGGGCCTTGCTCAGTAAATCTTTAATCTAGTTTTCTGCTGATGGATGGGGCTGTGTTCCCTCCCTGTAATTTGGCCCGAGACCAAACTATGGTAGGAATTGTTCTTGTTCAATCACCAAGTTGCCTCCAACTCTTTGTGACCCCATGAACTATAGCATGCCAGGCTTCCCTGTCCTTCACTGTCTCCCAGAGTTTTCTCAAACTCATGTCCCTGGAGTTGGTGATGCCACCCAATCATCTCATCCTCTATCGTCCTCTTCTCCTCCTGCTCTCAGTCTTTTCCAGCATCAGGATCTTTTACAGTGAGTTGGCTCTTTGCATCGGGTGGCCAAAGTATTGGAACTTCAGCTTCAACATCGGTCCTTCCAATGAATATTCAGGGTTGATTTCCTTTAGGATTGACTTGTTTTATCTCCTTGCTGTCCAAGATTCTTAAGAATCTTCTCCAGAACCACAATTCAGAAGCATCAGTTCTTCATCAATGGTAGGGGTTATGGCGGTAATGGTGACCCCCTCCAAAACGACTTATGCCAGCATGCCACACTTCCCAGGACTGCTAGTTTCAGTGTCCCTGACCCCCTGGCAGGCCACTGTCAACCCGTGCCTCCACCAGAGACTCCCAAAAACTCACAGGCAGGTCTGGCTCAGTCTCTTGTGGGGTCACTGCTCCTTTCTCCTGGGTCTTGGGCCCAGGAGTCCAGGAGACCCAGAAAGTCCAGGAGTGCCTTTAATGGAGAAGACAACAGATAATCTTTCCCTCTCCTGTGTGAAGATCCATCAGGGAAGGCTGCTGTCTCCAAGCTTGGAAGAAGACTCATGCTGATACCCTGATCTTGGAATTTCAGCCTTCATTAATTGTGAGAAGTAAATTTGTTTTTTAAAGCCATCCAGTCTGTGATATTTTTATTATATAGCAGCCTGATCTAAGACAATGGGCAGTAGTGTTTAACAGAATCTATCATTGACATCATTAACACTTTATTTTTATAATACTGAGAAAAGGGTATCTTCCCAAGGAACATAATAGTGTATGTGAATTTAAGTCCACTTTATTTTTTTTAAGTCCACTTTAAAGTATGTACAGGAATAGAGACTTTTTCAGCTTGTCAGGAAGAATATTCACTTATCTAGTTTGATTTGGTGCACAGAGCTGAAGGCTGGATATTAAGAAAACCATTGCTTCTAGTTTTAGATTCGTCATTACTATCACCTTGGGCTTCCCTGGTGGCTCAGTGGTAAAGAATCTGCTTGCAATGCGGGAAACATGGGTTTGATTCCTTGGTTGGGAGGATCTGGAGAAGGAAATAACAGTCCACTTCAGTATTCTTGTCTGCAGAATACCATGGACAGAGGAGCCTGGCAGGCTATAGTCTGTGGTGGTGCAAAAGAGTCGGACGCAACACAGGACTGAATAACAAAATGGCCTTGAAAGTCACTTAAGTATTTTGGCTCTTGATTCCTTCTTTGGTAAAATTTAGATTCTGAAATGTATTTTTCAAAGGTTTGGCATAAAATGATAGAAAGCCTGTAAAAATTTTGTTGAAAAGCCAAAAAGAGGAGAAATGATATACAGGTTTTTCCTACTTTGCAAGCTATATTTGATCAAAGTATACTATCTTATAAAAAATTCAATTAAAGATTTAGGAAGTAGATTGGATGGCATCACTGCCTCAATGGACATGAATTTGAGCAAACTCTGGGAGGCAGTGAAGGACAGGGAAGCCTGGCATGCTGCAATTCATGGGATTGCAAAAAGTTGGATACAACTTAATGACTTAACAACAGAAGGTAGTAGTTTACTGGAATAATGTATTTCCTCTATACTTTACTCTCTGTGTGAACAGAGCTTTCCTGAGCCTTTCTGAGAAAAGTGCTGGAAGTATGGATGAATAAGCACCTACTTAATAGTTTGCCATCCTAAGCATTAGAATAAGAGTGAATATTTTATATGCTATACTTTCCCCTTGTATCTATATGTAGATATACTTTCTGTTACTTGGGGTAATGGAGGAAAAAATAGTATATAATTTTTAATTAGATGTTACTTTCAACTTAAAAAAATAGAACAATCCTTTTTGTAATCAGGTTTGTGGACTAGGTTAAATTCACTTGATCACTAGTTTATGCATAATCAATTGAAAATTGTAATGGGGAGGAATTCTAGATGGCAATATGAAAAGACTAGTGGAACTTCTCCCCAGAAAAACATTTGCCTAATGGGTATTAAAATTAGCCAAGACCATCATTCACAGTCTCTAAAGAATGATAAAGGGATTTGCAGCAAATTGAAAACCATTTACTAAATATCTGCAAAGCTCAGTAATAGGAGTCTAACATGTGAGCTAGAGGTTACATGCATTTCCCCACCGAGCTCCTTGTTGCAGAACAGGTATTACAGTGAGCTTGGCAGCCAAGTGGCAGCTCCTATCTCCCTTAGATACTGTCCATAATATAGAGGTTCCAACAGGGTCATAGAAAAACTCAAAAACTGGTAACACCATGGTCCTGCCTGAGGGACTTTACTTTATTTGGATTGTGTAGCAATTTGTGCCTTCAAGGAATTGTACAAAGTAAAAATCAGCAGTCAGTCAGTGGAGCATGGTATCAAGCAGTCAAAAGCATGGTATGAAACTTATAGAGGCAGACCAGCCAGAAGTTTAACATATGAGAGAAAGAGCCAGCAAAGGAGGTCTGGTGATATGGATGAGTGTACACATACCTAAGGCCCCGCTCTCTCAGGAGCAACTGGAGAGGAAACTTCTTTGCCATTAGTCCTTGACTAAATGTGAGACAACTTGTAGGCTCCCTGAAGTGTGAAAGCAATCTAAACCACACAGGTCAAGCAGCAAAAGAAGAAAATCTTATTAGCTCTATTGTACTTAGGGGCTATGGTATAACTCCAATCAATCAGTGGATGACTGCTCAACAATACTTCTGACCCAGGGTATTACTTTAGGAACCTAGGTGTCAAGATAAAAATTAAAAATCCAAAAATTAGAGGCTGCACACTGGAGGAATTGGTCCAGCCAAGTTGCTATACATACTGGAGTAGACAACGAAATCCAGTGCTGCTACAATATGTTACCTAACTTCAGATTAATAAACAGGAAAGTGTGACTTATATGCAGGGGGAAAAAAAGATTGCCTTTGAGGGGGGGTCAGATGTTGAACTTGGTGACTAAGGACTTCAAAACATCTATTTTAAATACATTCAAAGAACTTAAACTATGTTTAAATAATTAAAGGAATATGTGATGATAGTGACTCATTGAAAAACAAATACCAGGACTTCTGTGGTGGTCCAGTGTTTAATAATCCATTTCTGCCAATGTATGGGACACAGGTTCGATCCCTGGTCCAGCAAGATTCCATGTGCCACAGAGCAACTAAGTCCATGTGCCACAATTACTGAAGCCCACATGCCAAGAACTCATGCTCCACCACTAGAGGAGCCACTGCAATGAGAAGCCCATGCACCACATCTAGAGAGTAGCCCCTACTTGCCACAACTAGAGAAAGCCCACACACAGCAACACAGACCCAGTGCAGCCAAAAACAAATGGGAAAAAAGAAAATGCTAGTAAAGGATAGAGTACACCCACCACACCCCAAATCGAAATGCTGAACTTTTCATTTGAAAAGAGTGAAGAAAAATGCACAGAGCCTTATGAAAATGTGGTACAACATTAAGCACACACATACTCATAATGGGTATACATACCATACATACCATAGCATAGGAGGAGACAAAACAGACATAAAATATTTGAAAAAATAATGTCTGCCCTAAATTTGATGAAAAGCAATCTATATGTCCAAGAAGCTCAAGAAAATATTAGTAAAGCAAATCCAACATATAAACATGATCAACTGGGATTTATTTACCCCAGTAGTGCAAATACAAGGTTGGCTTAACATCAATGTAATACACTGTGTCAAAACATTGTTCTGGTTTTTTTTTTTGGCCATGCCATGCAACATGTGGGAATAATCTTAGTTTCCCAACCAGGGATCAAACCCTTGCCCCCTGCATTAGGAGCATGAAGTCCTAACCACTGGACCACCAGGAAAGTCCCAAAATATTGTTTAAAGAAAGTAAAAATGCATCTAATAAATGCAAAGACACCCCATGATCATAGATCAGAAGACTGAATATTGTTAATATAGTAGTACTCCCCAAACTGATCTACACTTTCAATGCAGTCCCTATCAAAACCCCACCTGGTATTTTGCAGAAATTGATAAGCTGATCCTAAAATTCAAATGGAAACGAAAAGTACCATGAATAACCAAAACAATACTGGAAAAGAGCAAAATTGGAGGCCTCACATTTCCTGATTGCTAAGCTTACTAATCAAGATAATGTTGTACCGGCGTAAGGATAAGCAAAGATCAATGGAATAGAATCGAGAGTCCAGAAATAAACCCAGTTCATCGTGGGTCAATTTGATTTTCAACAAGGATGATAAGACAGTTCAATGGGGAAAGAAAGTGGTGTTGGGACAACTGGATATTCCCATGCAATAGAGTCTGCTGTGCTGAGTCATTTCAGTTGTGTCCAACTATGTGCAACCCTATGGACTGTAGCCCTCCAGGTTCCTCTGTCCGTGGGATTCTCCTGGCAAGAATACAGGAGTGTTGTATTTGCTTCTCCAGGGGATCTTCCCAACCCAGGGATCAAACCCACATTGCTTATGTCTCCTGCATTGGCAGGCAGGTTCTTTACCATGCCACCTGGGAAGCAAAGAGTATAATTGGACCATATATCACATCAAATACAGAGATTAACTCAAAATGGATGAGAAACATAAATGTAATGTCTAAAACTATAAAACTCCTAGACAAAACATTGGAATAAATCTTCATGATCTTAACTTAGTCATTGATTTTGTAGCTCTGATAGCAAAAGCACAAACAAAAAAATTCATGAACTTCATCAAAATTAAAAACTTTGTGCTTCAAACGAGACCACCAAGGAAGTGAAGAGAAAGCTCACAGAATGGGAGAAAATATTTGCAAATCATGTATCTGATAAATGTCTTGTATACAGAGTACTTAAACACTTACAACCCAATAATAAGGACAATGCAATTTAAAAAATGGGCAAAATATCTGAGTAGATATTTCTTCCAAGTAAAGTGTATGAATGGATAAGAACATTAAAAAGATGCTCAACATCATTTGTCATTAAGTAAATTCAATCAAAACCATAATGCAATACCACTTCACACCCACTAAGATGGCTATAATAAAGACACGACAAGTGAGGATGTGGAGAAATTGAAACTTATTCATTGCTGACTGGGCTGAAGTGGTGTAGCCACTCGGGAATATGATTTGACAGTTCCTCAAGATCTTAAACATAGGGATACTATATGACTGGGTAATTCCACTCTTGGATATATGCTCAAGAGAAATGAAAACATGTCTTCACAAAAACTTGTACACAGATGTTCATAGCAGCATTATTCATAATAGCCTCAAAGTGGAATCAACCCAAAAGTCCTGCTGATGAATGAATAAATAAAATATGTCATTACCATATAATGGAATACTGTTTAGCAAAAAGAAAAAAAGGAGTGAAGAAGTAGTACATATTATAATATGGACAAACCTCAAAAACATTATACAAAGTGAAATAAGTCACAAAAGAGCACATATTGTATGGTTCCATTTATATGAAAATGTCCACAATAGGCAAATCAGTAAAGACTGAAAATAGTTAAGTGGTTGTCTGGGGCTGATGGAGATAGTGTGCAGATAATGGGGGGTACTATGGACTGAAGTAGGAAGTCAAGAAACACCTGGAGTAACAGGCAGATTTGGCCTTGGAGTACAGAATGAAGCAGGGCAAAGGCTAATAGAGTTCTGCCAAGACAATGCACTGGTCATAGCAAACATTCTCTTCCAACAACACAAGAGAAGACTCTACACATGGACATCACCAGATGGTCGATACCGAAATCAGATTGATTATATTTTTTGCAGCCAAAGATGGAGAAGCTGCATACAGTCAGCAAAAACAAGACCAGGAGCTGACTGCGGCTCAAATCGTGAACTCCTTATTGCCAAATTCCGACTGAAATTAAAGAAAGTAGAGAAAACCACTAGACCATTCAGGTATGACCTCAATCAAATCCCTTATGACTATACAGTGGAAATGAGAAATAGATTTAAGGGACTAGATCTCATAGACAGAGTGCCTGATGAACTATGCACAGAGGTTTGTGACATTGTACAGGAGAAAGGAATCAAGATCATCCCCAAGAAAAAGAAATGCAAAAAAGCAAAATGGCTGTCTGGGGAGGCCTTACAAATAGCTGTGAAAAGAAGGGAAGCGAAAAGCAAAGGAGAAAAGGAAAGATATACCCATTTGAATGCAGACTTCCAAAGAGTAGCAAGGAGAGATAAGAAAGCCTTCCTCAGCGATCAATGCAAAGAAATAGAGGAAAACAATAGAATGGGAAAGACTAGGGATCTCTTCAAGAAAATTAGAGATACCAAGGTAACATTTCATGCAAAGATGGGCTCAGTAAAGGACAGAAATGGTATGGACCTAACAGAAGCAGAAGATATTAAGAAGAGGTGGCAAGAATACACAGAAGAACTGTACAAAAAAGATCTTCATGACCCAGATAATCACGATGGTGTGATCACTCACCTAGAACCAGACATCCTGGAATGTGACGTCAAGCGGGCCTTAGGAAGCATCACTACAAACAAAGCTAGCGGAGGTGATGGAATTCCAGTTGAGCTATTTCAAATCCTGAAACGATGCTGTGAAAGTGCTGCACTCAATATGCCAGCAAATTTGGAAAAGTCGGCAGTGGCCACAGGACTGGAAAAGGTCAGTTTTCATTCCAGTCCCAAAGAAAGGCAATGCCAAAGAATGCTCAAACTACCACACAATTGCACTCATCTCACACGCTAGTAAAGTAATGCTTAAAATTCTCGAAGCCAGGCTTCAGCAATACGTGAACCATGAACTTCCAGATGTTCAAGCTGGTTTTAGAAAAGGCAGAGGAACCAGAGATCAAATTGCCACCATCCTCTGGATCATTGAAAAAGCAAGAGAGTTCCAGAAAAACATCTACTTTTGCTTTATTGACTATGCCAAAGCCTTTGACTGTGTGGATCACAATAAACTGTGGGAAATTCTGAAAGAGATGGGAATACCAGACCACCTGACCTGTCTCTTGAGAAACCTATATGCAGGTCAGGAAGCAACAGTTAGAACTGGACATGGAGCAACAGACTGGTTCCATATAGGAAAGGGAGTATGTCAAGGCTGTATATTGTCACCATGCTTATTTAACTTATATGCAGAGTACATCATGAGAAACGCTGGGCTGCAAGAAGCACAAGCCACCATAAGGGTGGCAGAAAGTGAAGAAGAACTAAAGAAGCTCTTGATGAAAGTGAAAAAGGAGAGTGAAAAAGTTGGCTCAAAGCTCAACATTCAGAAAACTAAGATCATTCCATCTGGTCCCATCACTTCATGGCAAATAGATGGGGAAACAGTGGACATAGTGGCTGACTTTATTTTTCTGGGCTCCAAAATCACTGCAGATGGTGACTGCAGCCATGAAATTAAAAGACGCTTACTCCTTGGAAGGAAAGTTATGAGCAAGCTAGACAGCATATTAAAAAGCAGAGACATTACTTTGTCAACAAAGATCCATCTAGTCAAGGCTATGGTTTTTCCAGTGGTCATGTATGGATGTGAGAGTTGGACTATAAAGAAAGCTGAATGGTGAAAAATTGATGCTTTTGAACTGTCATGTTGGAGAAGACTCTTGAGAGTCCCTTGGACTGCAAGGAGATCCAACCAGTCCATCCTAAAGGAGATCAGTCCTGGGTGTTCATTGGAAGGACTGATGTTGAAGCTTAAACTCCAATACTTTGGCCACCTGATGCGAAGAGCTGACTCTTTTGAAAAGGCCCTGATGCTGGGAAAGATTGAGGGCAGGAGGAGAAGGGGACGACAGAGGATGAGATGGTTGGATGGCATCACCGACTCAATAGACATGGGTTTGGGTGGACTCCAGGAGTTGGTGATGGACAGGGAGGCCTGGCGTGCTGCGGTTCACGGGGTCACAAAGAGTCGGACATGACTGAGCGACTGAACTGAACTGAACTGATAGACTGAAAGTTTGTGTTCCCTCAAAATTTATATGCTGAATTCCCAATGTGATGATAGTTGGAGTAAGGCCTTTGAGGGTGATCAAGTCATGAGGGTGCACCTCTTATGAATGGGATGAATGCCCTTATAAAAGAGACCCCAGAGAGCTTCCTTTCCTTTTCATCAGGTAAGGTTATTGCAAGAAGATGGCTGTCTATGACTAGGAAGCTGCTCCTCACCAGACACACTGCATCTTTCAGAGCCTTGATCTTGGACTCCCCAGCCTCCAGAGCTATGAGAAATAAATTTCTTGTTATATATGCTACCCAGTTATAGCAGCCCCAAAGGACTAAGATGGGAAGTGACTGCTAATGGGTATGAGGTTTTCTTTTTATTTTAATTCTCATTTTTTAAAAAAAACCTTTAATTGGTAGAAAATTGCTTTACAATGCTGTGTTGGTCTCTGCCACACAACAATGCAAATCAGTCATAAGTATATATATGTGTATATATATATATATATATATATATCCCCTCCCTCTTGAGCCTCCCTCCTTTTCCCCCATCCCACCCCTCTAGGTCATCACAGAGGGTGGGACAAATTGAGAAATTAGCATTGACATATGTACAGTATCATTGTAAAATAGATAGTGGGAAGTTGGTATACAACACAGGGAGCCTAGCCTGGCACTCTATGAGGTTTCTTTTTAAGATGATAAAAGTGTTCTAAGCTCTGTAAATATGATAAAAACCACTGAATTTTCTAATATTATGTATATCACTAAAGTTCTTTAAAAAAAACATAGAACTGTCTTAAGTCCTGTTTTGGAAAAGTATGAGATAAGTAATCTTAAAGATCTCATGTTTGGATAATGATTATCTTAACTGCATAATAACAAATTTGAAAAAATTATAGTCATAAAATCACTATTTGTGTCTCTTCTCATACCTTGTTCTCTTCCAGTCTAGGAAATTAGTCCTATGCAAAAAGAATTTTCTATGGTAACTGTGTAGCTATCAAGTATTTTAGTGAATTTTTAAAGGTAGACATTAGATTTGCATGTTTATTGAAGATATTTTAGGATCAGCAACGAAAAAAGATAAGCTGGAACAAGTTTCTAAAGTGTAGATAGGTAAGTGAAAGTAGGTTATGAAATTGTGGGTAAAAATCACTGTAATATTATTTCTCTTTAAAAAATGTTTTGATCAATTTTAGAGGTATTTGCATATTTTTCTACCAAAAAGAGAATATATAATATAATTATAATGGATATATTCAAACAAATTAAGGGCAACTGAGTTTCTAACAAAATATTTAATTTTCTTTATTCTGAATGAGGATACGGTCAGAGTGAATGATATTTTAAGTAGAAATGGGAAATTTTCACATTTCTCTATGGATAATCGTGAAGAAAAATTTATTAACCTATTTAATTTCAGGTGAGAATTGTAAAACTTAAGTTTATTTCAATTACTTAACCCATTTTCTAAGCTGCTCTGTGTAAGAATATTTTAGTTGTGTTTATTTTATTTTTTTTTCCAGGTTTTTTTCCATTTATTTTTATTAGTTGGAGGCTAATTACTTTACAATATTGTAGTGGTTTTTGCCATACATTGACATGAATCAACCATGGATTTACATGTGTTCCCCATCCTGAACCCCCCTCCCAACTCCCTCCCCATCCCATCCCTCTGGGTCATCCCAGTGCACCAGCCCCGAGCACTTGTCTCATATGCATCCAACCTGGACTGGCGATCTGTTTCACACTTGATAATATACATGTTTCGATGCTGTTCTCTCAGATCATCCCACCCTCACCTTCTCCCATAGAGTCCAAAAGTCTGTTCTATACATCTGTCTCTTTTTCTTTCTTGCATATAGGGTTATCGTTACCATATTTCTAAATTCCATATATATGCGTTAGTATACTATGTTGGTCTTTATCTTTCTGGCTTACTTCACTCTGTATAATGGGCTCCAGTTTCATCCATCTCATTAGAACTTAGTTGTTTAGAATTCCATGTTACTATTGAATCTAGTGACTTCCCTGGTGGCTCAGACAGTAAAGCGTCTGCCTACAATGCATGAGACCCAGGTTCAATCCCTGGGTTGGGAAGATCCCCTGGAGAAGGAAATGGCAATCCACTCCAGTATTCTTGCCTGGAAAATCCCATGGACGGAGGAACCTGGTAGGCTACAGCCCATGGGGTCCCAAAGAGTCAGACACAACTGAGCGACTTCACTTTCACTGAATCTAGAATAACAGCATCTCCCCCTGCTGGATGTTTACCCCACTACAAGGAATTTGACCTCTTAGATCCCTGGGTTGGGAAGGTCCCCTGGAGAAGGAAATGGCAACCCACTCCAGTACTCTTGCCTAGAAAATTCCATGGATGGAGGAGCTTGGTGGGCTACAGCCCATGGGGTCACAAAGGGTCGGACACGACTGAGCGACTTCACTTTCACTAGCCTCTGCTAGTGCAGAGGAGGGAAAAAATGAGTGTGTTGAGCTGAATGGGGGAGCTAGAGTACAATTCTGATTTTTGCCCTTAACTACAAAGATCCATTTCCCTTGTGTCTGGAAATAAATTGAGCTTCCCTCAACTTGAGGATTCTTGATATAGACTTAGGGTCTAGGGGTCAGACAGTAATTGAGTCTTGCTGGGTTCTATACCTCTTGAAAAACCCTACCCCTATTAGCCATTTACATAAGACTAGACATACTGACTAATAGCTACATTAGATCGTTTTACCCTAAACCTCAGATTTTTCCTTGACATTAATAAGGATTCTTTCTTTTCTTAGCATTTTGTCATTCTAGTACCAAATACGTTTGACAACTTTTCATATTTTGCATTTTTGTGTTATCAGGTTTATTTAAGAACTTTGTAAGACTAGTTTTGGTAAGATAACTGTTTTACATTTGCTGCTTTTTTCTTATTCTGTAAAATACACATAATACTTACAACCTTAATCATTTTAAATTATACAATTCAGTGGCAGTAAGTATATTTGCAATGTTGTGCAATCTTCAGCAGTATCTACTTCCAGAACTTTTTATCATCCAAAAAGAAAACCCTACACCCATTAAGTAGTTGCTCCTCACTTCCCTCTCTTCTCTCAGCCCAATATGCTGCATAGTTCATATAAGTAGAATCAAACAATATGTGGCCTTTTGTGTCTGGTTTCTTTCACATACATAATGTGGCAACATGTATCAGAACTTCATTTCTTTTCATAGCTGAAAAGAAACTTCATTTCTTTTCACTGTATGGACACACCACTTTTGTTTATTCATCAGATGATGGACATTTGAGTTGCTTCCACCTTTGGCTATTGTGAATAGTGCTTCAGTGAAAATTCATTTATACAAATTGTTATTTTAACACCTGTGTTTCAGTTTTTTTGGGTGTGTATCTAGGAATAGTATTGTAGAGTTATATGGTAATTACATGTTTAGCTTACTGAGGAACTGACAAACTGTTTTCCAAAGTGTCTGCACCACTTTTCATTCTCATTAGCAATGCATGAGAGCTCCATTTTCTTCCATATCCTTGCTAACACTTGTTATTTTTCATTTTGTAAAAAGTGATCTTACTTTAAAAAAAACTGTTATTTGTTTAATTTGGCTGGGATGGGTCTTTGTTGCTGCACGGGGTTTTCTCTAGTTGTGGGGAGTGGACTTCTCATTGCGGTGGCTTCTCTAGCTGTGGAGCACAGGCTCTAGGGCATGCGGGTTTCAGTAGTTGTGGTGTGTGGGTTCAGTAGTTGCATTTCCCAAACTGTAGAGCACAGGCTTAATACTTGCAGTGCACTGGCTTAGTTGCTCTGTGGCATGGATCAAACCCGTGTCCACCACATTGGCAGGTGGATTTTTTAACCTTTTTAACTTTTTAACACTTTTAACCTTTTAAACTTTGACTACACAGAATTGTTGGCAAAGTGATGTCTCTGCTTTTTAATACACTGTCTAGGTTTGTCACAGCTTTTCTTACAAGGAGCAAGCGTCTTTTAATTCATGGCTGCATTCACCATCTGCAGTGATTTCGGAGCCAAGGAAATAAAATCTGCCACTGTTTCTTCTTTTCCTCATCTATTTGCCATAAAGTGATGGGACTGGAAGCCATGATCTTAATTTATTGAATGCTGAATTTTAAGCCAGCTTTTTCACTCCCCTCTTTGATTCTTCATCAAGAGGCTCTTTAGTTCCTCTTCACTTTCTGCCATTAGAGTGGCATCATCTGCATATTTGAGGTTGTTGATACTTCTCCCAGCAACCTTGATTCCAGCTTGTGATTCATCCAGCCCGGCATTTCTCATGATGTACTCTGCACAGAAGTTAAATAAGCAGTAGTATCACTTTGCATGCTTGTGCTAAGTTGCTTCAGTCGTGTCCAACTCTGTGTGACCCTATGGACTACAGCCCCCCAGGCTCCTCTGTCCATGAGCTTCACCAGACAAGAGTATTAGAGTGACTGCAGCCCTCCAGACTCCTCTATCCACGAGATTCTCCAGGCAAGAATACTGGAATGGGTTGTCATGCCCTCCTCCAAGGGATCTTCCTGATCCAGGGTTTGAACATGTGTCTCTTATGTCTCCTGCATTGGCAGGTGGGTTCATTACTGCTAGCACCACCTGGTTAACCAGGGCTAAAAACTATTATTGCTGCAACTACATCTTCTATCAGCAATTGCCACCCATCAGAGACAAAGGCAGGAAGCATCTCTCTTTCTCCACCTTCTGATCTCCTGTCACTGCCTCTTATTGGCAGACCTGAACAGCAAGCTAAGTTAGCAAAAGAGCCTGGGAAATGCTCAGAGCAAAGTCTAGAATGGTAGAAGTAGAGTTGAAGGGCAATGAGTAAATTACTGGCACAGGTCCAGTAAAATAGGAGAAAATAGGAGAAAAATAGATAGTGAGTAATTCTACTTTTTCTATTCCATTCTTAAAAGCTTGAGTATCTAGAAACTTTGAATAAAACTTGACCTAATAGTATGGTGGTTAAGAGAGTGGACTCTGAGGCTAGATGGCCTAGTTTAGAATCTAGACTCTGCCACACTCTAGGTGTGGCTTTGGGCAAGTTGTTTAATCTCTCTGTGTCTCAGTTTCCTTATATGTAAAATAGGGATAATAATATCACCTTCCTTTTAGGGCTGTTGTAAGAATTATGTGAATTAGTACATGTAAAGCACTCAGAACAGTGCTTAGTATATAATGGTCACTTGATGAATGTTAACCATTATTATTTCTTCCCCCAGTTTACCACCATTAAGTACTACGGAGAAAGCAGTAAGCTTTCATTTTTCCTATATCCTGTTGGTTTTCAAGGAAATATTTTGCTTAACATGATAATAATTGATGAACTCAGAATCCTTACCCAGCAATTTTTCTTTGAAGTGAGAATCTTTAGTCAAGAAGAAGCTGAAGATTTTCAGGGAGGAGTTGTGATAGAGAGAAAATAGTTAAGTTTGTTCTTGCTAAAGGTTGACATTGATATATATTATCAGGAAAACATATGCAGTGAAAGTAAAATTGACAATCCAGTGAATAGCCACTTAGATAAAAAGGAAAGAGAAGCACTGGGAAAGAAATGGGGATGAGATGTCAGTAGTCCACTCTTGTTAAGTATCTTTCTATTACAAACAGAAAAGGGATTTGCTCCTGGAGACTAAGTGTAGGGATAAAGATGTCTGTGGGATCCATGGGCTTCCCTGGTGGCTCAGATGGTAAAGAATCTGCAAGGAATTCAGGAGACCTGGGTTCAGTCTCTGGGTCAGGAAGATACCCTAGAGAAGGGAATGGCAACCCACTCCAGTATTCTTGCCTGGAAAATTCCATGGACAGAGGAGCCTGGCGGGCTCCATGGGGTCACAAAGAGTTGGACACGAGTGAGCACCTAACACTGTCTTTTTCTTTTACTTTCATGGTTCATCTCCACAGCACACATACATAGTATAGCAGAGTGGTTTTGGAATCATACAGGCTTGAGTTTGAGTCCCAGATGTATGCCCTTGTGCAAGTTGCTATCAATTTATGTCTCCTTTCTCTTATTTGTAAAAGGAAGAAAATAAGACCACCTAATTCATTCACTCATTTAAAAGATATATGTTGTGTAACTACTATTTGACAGCTTTTCTACTAGATCCATAGGGTCGTGGCATTACTGAAAGATCATAAACCTATATAATGTGCTTAGCACAATATAAATATTTCATCAATGTGAGTTATTGTTACAAGGTAGAGCCTCAGTGAAAGTTGAATTCCAGGGCTAAGACTTCCAAACCAACATGTCCAAAATCAAAGTCACAATTCCCTCATGATATGCCTTTTAATTATCCCCTACTCCAGACAAACAGATAAATAAACAATGTCTGTTTTTTTTTTTTTCCTGGGTTCCCTTTATCTGTTAACATCTAAGGAGTCATCCAGATTAGACATGTTCATCACATTTGGTTTTTCTCTGTCTTTCCCCACATTGAACTGGTCACTTGATAGTGGTACATCAGCTCACACTGGCCGGAGAGAGCTGACTGAGCACACGTCTTCCCAATTTCACATCCAGTGATGTCTAGTGGATAGCTTGAAATCAGCCATGACAAAGTATTTACACCATGGAAATCAATGAACACTATAAATCAGGGATTTTTCCCCCTTTTCTTTTTTGAGCTGATTGTTTACCAGCACATGACTGCTTCTTAGTGCATTCAAATCTGCCACCTTTCAGTGCCCACTACCACTATCCTAGACATGGCTCTCAATTCTTATCCAGCCCTTTGCCTAAAGCCTCCTCAATGGTCTCTTTACCTCTGCTTATCAAGCTTCAATACTCCCACAGATCTTTCTTTGTAAATGTGAGTTGGATTGTGTTTCATCTGCTTAGAACACCTCATGGCCTAGAGGAGTACATCCACCTGCTTAACCTGGCATTCAAGGCCCTGCATGTTCTGCCCCACCCTACAGTGTTCCAGTCTCTCAGGCATCACTCTCACTTCACTGATACCTTCCAATGTAGTTCCACTCAGCTATTCATTTTCTTTCTTTCTTTAAAAATTTTATTTATGTATTTATTTGACTGCACTGGGTACATGGGATCTTCGATCTTCGTTGCAGCATGTGAACACTTAGTTGCGGCATGTGGGATCTAGTTCTCTGACCAGGGATTGAACCCCAGCCCCCTGCATTGGGAGCATGGAGTCTTAGCTACTGGACCACCAGGAAAGTCCCTATCCACTTTCTTGAATCCACCATGCACTTACATAGCCTTGCGCCTTTGCTCATGTTGCTCTCAGCCTGGAATGCCCTTCCCTGCCTGGTGACCAGTTTAAGTGTCAGTCCCTGTTGGAAGTCTCACAGACTCTCTCCCCTTGCAGTCAGAGTTAATTTCTTAGTGACTGTGCTACCAGGCTGAGCTTCCTCCAGGGGAGGAAGCAGTGATGAAAGGTGTAGTAATAGCAGTAGCAGCATGCTTTCAATAAGCAGAGATCTTTTGGATAGCTTGGCCTTTGCTAGGTTTGAACATAAAAAAGGACTATACACAGCATGGGTGCTAAACATGGCTCATCTCTGTGGGGGTCAGGAAATATACGCAGAGATTCACATGGCTGGAAGGCACTATCTCTGCTTTCAGCAGAACTGCACATAACCCACCTTAGACCAGCAAAGGAGAACTTTTTGAGAATGTCTTGTAGAAGAGAAAAAATAATCCTAACAGATTGTTTGCCTTGTCTGGTACCTCCCTCTCACTGTGAGCTTTGTTACCCTAAGTGGGAGGCACAAGGAACGGGGACACAGGAATCCAGAGAGTGTACCGATGCATGGGTTGGTAGCTCACTGGAGCTTTGGGTTCATTCTGCTCAGTCTGCCATAGCCCTGATTTCCTCACAATTAGATTGTTCACAAATGGTTGTTCACCTGCCCACTGTTTCTGAGGTTCAGCCCATCAGGAGTGAAAAACAAAAACGGGGCCTTCAAATGGCAAAGGGACTTGAGAGAAAACAGCAGAGTTGGCATTGGAATACCCAATGATATTACCTCACTGTGTGAATGCCCTTGAGTCCCTCTAGTCCTTCCCTGGGAGAACCAGAGATATTTCACTGGGTTGGTTATTGTGTAAAGACTATGGAATGCAAGTCCAGTGAGAGACTGGTACAGCAGAGGACATAAACATAGAATTTTATACAGTTCTGGCAGCAATCAAGTGCCCACACATGATTTTTTGTCATTTTGTGAATTGAGTTCAGGAGGTTCTGACTCTTAAGCGCTGTATGTAAAATAAAAGCAGTTAGTGCAGCTGTTACTATTGTACTCTCCAATCTGGAATTAAGTTACAGGCGGAAAATATAGACTATTTTTTCCCACTTCAGTTTAATCACAGTTTGGAAGCAGGAAGCTCATTTGTTGCTTCTTTGGGGTCCCTTGCAATGCTCAGCATTATTCTGCACACATGAGAGACTCGATAAACATGAAAACCAGGAATGGGGTTTAAAGATTCCTGCTTGGGACTTCCCTGGTGGTCAAGTGGTTAAGAATCTGCCTGCAAATGCAGGGGACATGAGTTTGATCCCTGGTCTGGGAAGATTCCAAATGCCACAGAGCAGCTAAGCCCAGTGCACCACAACTACTAAAGCCTGCATACCATATAGTCAAAGCTATGGTTTTTCCAGTAGTTGCGTGCCGAAGAATCGATGCTTTTGAATTGTGGTGCTGGAGAAGACTCTTGAGAGTCCCATGGACAGTAAGGAGATCAAATCAGTTAATCAACTGATTAACTAAAGGAAATCAGCCATGACTATTCATTGGAAGGACTGCTGCTGAAGCTGAAGCTCCAATACTTTGACCACCTGATGCGAAGAGCCGACTCATTAGAAAAGACCTTTAGGCTGCCAAAGATTGAAGGCAAAAGGAGAAGGGGGCAGCAGAGGATGAGAAGGTTAGATAGCATCACTGACTCAATGGACAAGAGTTTGAACAAACTCTGGGAGATGGGGAAGGACAGGGAAGCCTGGCCTGCTGCAATCCATGGAATCTCAGAGTCAAACTGACTTAGTGACTAAACAACAACAAGCGCACTGTAGAGCCCATGCTCCATAACAAGACAAGCTCCCCCTATAAGAAGCCTGTGCACTGCAACTAGAGTAGCTGCCACTTGCCTCAACTAGAGAAAGCCCATGCACAGAAGTGAAGATCCAGAGCAGCCAAAAATAAATAAACTAATTAAAAAGATTCCTGCATGACAGCAATTAGCATGGTCATAACAGTATTCTCACTTTCACTCCCCACCCTCAAGTTTCTTTTGAGCTTTGTCTCAGCAAAAGACCCTCTACCCCTTCAAGACAGTCCTAAATCAAACCTCTCAATTAGCTCATCAACTGGATCTTCTCTTCTGCATATCTGTCTTTTCTTGGGGTCAGTTGGGGTACCCCAACTCACAGGACTAATTCCAGGAAAAGTGCTACTGGGAGGAAGTTAAAATAATATTAGGTTCCAAACTTTGCACCTAACAATCACTTCCCTAAATTTTCATTGTCCTCTGTCATGTGATGGAAAATGGGACTGGGAGGGGCTCAGTTGTGTTAGCCGGAATCATTTACCCTAGAACAGAATGTATTGATATACAATAATTTCCTCTTTGGTGCTGATCTTCTGAAACTTCTGTAGTGCAGCAAGTGGTTCCCTGGCACCCAAGTACGGTTTCTACTTTACTTCCTCCAATCCTGGCATTTTTCCTACCACTCTTCTCAGCACATTGACTCTTCCCCAGAGCAGTTCCAGCAATGGGCCCATGAAACTGGCTTAAGGTCTGTCAAGTTTTACTCCCATCCATGGCTCCCTGACAGGTTTGCTCTGACTCTGCATGAATAGCAATATTAGATAGCATTTATTGAAAATTTCTTACAGGCCAGGGAATGCACTTGCCACTTCAGATATGGATCTCATATGGATATGTCCTTGTGTCTACGCTTATGGCATGAGTAATTTTATTATTTTCATTTTACCAAGAGAGAAACTAAAGTCAGTAAGCAGGCGTTAGAGTCAGGATTTGAGCACAGGTAGTTGAGCTTCAGAACCTGTGCTGATGACCCCTATGCTATTACCACTCTGAAGTATTCAAATTAGTAAGTACTCAATAAATATTTGAATAAATAAAGAAATGATGAGAGGTCTTTATTTTCCAAAGGGCTTCCTCCCAGGCCTCCCTCAGGCAGAATCACATGTTTTTACAACACCATGACCCATTGCTCTGAGCAGGGTTTAGACAGATGGTTGAGGGCGATTAGGTTGTGCTTGACTTTTTTGAGCACAATTGAGTCCCACTTCAGAAGAGTAGAGAGCAGTTCAAAAGTGAAATTATCTTCTCTGGTCTCTGAATATGAATTAGCTGTGCTCAGGCAGCCGGTTTACTCTTAACTACTTTCAGGAGAAAGTCTTGAGACCTGGGGAATAGGTATCCCAAACCCACAACCTCAATAGCTGCAGTTTTCTCATGGGTAGAGGCGGGCGTTGAACAGGGAGGACACACAGAACTTCAGTCTGATAACATGATTTCTTTTAAATTATTGGGTCACAATCTTCATACGTCTCAGCCTCTCCCTGATGAAATGGGAGCAGTCTCTTGGGCTTGCTTTCTATTTCCAAAGCAAAATTAAGAATCAAAGTGCTTCTAAGACTGCAAGGCTCTCTGAAGGCTTAGCTGATTGCAAGCATTATCTCCAGAAGTTAGGGTGTACTGATGCAAAGAGGTATAATGGGAACAATTCAGGTAAAATGGTAGATTGGGGAGAGGGCAATGAACTGCTGGAATAGGGTTTGTTTGTTGTTGCTGAGAAGGTTGCAATGGGAAATTATCATTTATAACACACTTTAGAATTACAAAGCACTTTACAGGCATTCTTCAGTCAGTCCTACAAATTGATGTAAGACTGAAAATAATGAGGGCAAGTCTGAAAGAGCCAGCCAGTGGGCAATAAGTATGATTAGTAATTGAAATAAGAAAATGACAAACATACCTCTCAGGCCCAGTACAGTATATCTCTAAGAGCCTTGTTCCCTTCCTTTGTAACTGTTTCCAAGAAGACTCTGGATTCACACTATGACTGGTTAGGAGTGGAGAGTTAGGTTTCTCTGGTGATGTTTGGGGTTGCTTAGCATTGTATTTTGAGAGAACTGCATCTGGTTTATTCTGATACCCCTCTGTGCTCCCATTGCCTTATTATAGCACTTCCCTCATTCTGCTTTGTTTTGTAGTTGGTTGAGTAGGAGTTTGACTCCTCTATTAAACAGGAAGTGTGGCTTAGTCATCTTTGTGTCTTAGTTTGGTGTTGGAAATGTTTTACCTGGCAGGCCCTCACTTATGTGCCCTCCAGCCACAGAAACAAAATCAATTCTAGTTGATCTCAGTCCTGGGTGCTGTAAAAATGGGCAGATCAAGCATATGCTTAGGAAACCAGCTAAATAGAAGCACTAAAGTTTTTTTTTAAGAATTGGATATTTGATATTTCAAAAAAGGATTGACACAATGAAATGTAGCTTCATACTCTGTAGGATGTTGCTGCTGCTGCTTAGTTGCTTCAGTCATGTCTGACTCTGTGCAACCATATGGACTGCAGCCTGCCAGACTCCTCTGTCCATAGGATTCTCTAGGCAGGAGTATTAGAGTCGGTTGCCATGCTGTCCTCCAGGGGACCTTCCCAACCCAGGGATCAAACCCGGATCTCCTGCATTGCAGGCAGATTCTTTACCACTGAGCCACTAGGGAAGCCCACTCTCTAGGATAGCTATAATCAAAAAGATGATAACAAGTATTGGTGTGGCGGGAATATCAGATGGTATAACCACTTTGATAAAGAGTCTGGTAGTCCCTCAAAAGTGAAATATAGAGTTACTATATAACCCAGCAATTCTATTCCTAGATATATACTTAAAAGAATTTAGAACATATGTGCATAAAAAACTTGTACACATATGTTCATAGCAGCAATACTCAATAATAGCCTAAAAGTGGAGGCAACCCAAATGTCTATCAATTGATGAATGGCTAAACAAAATGTGTTATATCTATAAAAGGGACTATTATTCAGCCATAAAAGGAGTGAAGTGCTGATACATGCTGCAACAAGAAGGAATCTTGATATCATTATGCTGAGTGAAAGAAGCCAGACACAAAAGATCACACATTATATGATTCCATTTATGTAAAATGTCCTGAATAGGAAAATCTACATAGACTGAAAGTAGATTAGTGGTTGCCTAGAGCTAGGAGGGGATGAGGGAAATAGAGAGTGACTGATAAGGTTTTTTTGTAGGGGGTAGGGTGATGAAAATATTCTATCATTGATCATAGTGGTGGTTGCACAACTTTGAATATACTAAACACCACTGAAGTGTATACTTTTAAAGTGTAAACTGTATGGCAATAGAAAAGAATTGCAGTATAAATTATGGGAAAAAGCAGATTTTGTTGAACCATCTTATGCCTGCTTTATAGGTTAATATTATTTTTATCTTGAATTATATATTGGCATATAGGATTTTTGGGGCTTCCCAGGTGACGCTAGTGGTAAAGAACCCACCTGCCAATGAAGGAGACATAAGAGACGTGGGTTCAATCCCTGGGGTGGGAAGATCCCCTGGAGGAGGACAAGGCAACCCACTCCAGTATTCTTGCCTGAGAATCCCATGGACACAGGAGCCTGGCGGACTACAGTCCATAGGGTCTTAAAGAGTTGGACCCAACTGGAGCAACTTAGCACAGCACGGCCTATAGGGTTTGTAACGTTACCTCTTTGGTGCTTGAGGATTCTAAGTGTCTTCATCTGCACTCGCTGGACTCTAGCTGTCCATCATATATCACACTGAAGCTTCCTCTCTGCCTTCCTCTTTGATAAAATTTGCCCTGTATTCCATACCTGTTTGGTGATCAGAATGAAAGTGATAAACTACTGATTATAATGTATCATGACTGAAGATAGCACTTACATTTTGACAGATGCCTTAACCTGAAAAAAGAGATTAGTAGGGAATTGCAGGTCTCATGGCAGGGCCAGCATGGGAAATCATTTTGATTAGTGATAGCATTTCAGTCTTCCTCAAGTCATATCAAGTAGATATCCACCAACTTAATTCACCCTTATAAGACTGCATTTAAGATCAAATCTAAGGAGGGGCCCATGCAGTAGCTGTGAGTTGTTTGGTTATTGGCCAGAAAACACTGTGTGAGGCATTCTTTTAACACTGACAGAGTCTCACTTTGAGTGAGTGCTTAGTGCTCAGTCATGTCTGACTATTTGCGACCCCATGGACTATAGCCTTCCTGGCCCCTCTGTCAATGGGATTCTCCAGGCAGAATACTGGAGTGATTTGTCGTTTCCTCCTCTAGGAGATCTTCCAGACCCGGGGATTGAACCCAGGTCTCCCATATTGCAGGCAGGCAGATTCTTTACCATCTGAGCTACCATTGTGTTGTATATCCTAGCCTAGAATTGCATATGTGAAGGTTGTTAGTGTGTGTGTGTATGTATATCTAGCCTTCTCAGCTGGAAAGAGGATGAGAATGTTGATAATGTGAAGGATAATGAATAATCTGATGTGCCTTGTTGGTATGTCTACTTAAAGCATGTAGTATCTGATCTATTATGGAGACAGGGCAGGGAGCTAATTACATTCCTGGTTCTGCTTCTTTAGCTGCTATAATCTGCTCCGAGTCTTTATGTCTTTTGCAGATAGGAGAACCACCAGGACCTTGAAGCAATGGAAATAACAATCTCTTACATTTGAGCAGCATTTTATAATTTCAGTATATTCAGTATATACTTATATCCATTATTCTGTTTGATTCTCAACCTAATCAACTGAACAGAGCAGATATTATCCTCTCTCTGGTGAAGGGGAAAAAACCCAAGGTTCAAAAATGTTAACAGCAATTTGGTAGCAAAATTGTGACTAGAACATTTGTCTTCTGACCCCTAATTCTGTGTTCTTTCCACTATACCACCTTTACTGTAGCTTGAATGGTTTTGGTCTAAATGGAATACATTTAAGAACATAAATAGAACATAAAATTTGGTTATATAACATCCCAGCTGCTGGGTCTGGTGTAGCAGAAGCTTGAAAAGCAGCAGAAGAGGGTGGGAGGTAGCCAAGTGTGTAAGATGAATTCTACATTTTGAGATGTTCAGCAGAAAGAGCAGAGGGTGCTCAGACTATTGACTGGGACAACACTGATTCTTCAATCATTCTCTGTTGTGGTTTCACCTTATTCCTTACCAACTTCAGTGACAAAACCCAGTCTTTTCAGCTGTGTGTCCCTACATTTCAAACATGTTCCTCCAACATAGCACCCAATTTTCTGCTCCCTTGTCTATGTCATACACACTTGGTGAAACTTCCTCCCTCCTACTGTCTGACTCATTCTCACAATCCCAACTTCTTCTGAGGCATTTCACCTCTGTCTCTCTACTTAACCCTTTCAATTTTGCTGCATGAAATTCCCATTCATTGGAAGCAATTTCTGCTAGGTAAATAAAATAATGTGGCAAAAAAACACTCTGCAAATTCTTTATTTTAAAATTTTTATTGAAGTATAGTTGATTTATAATGTTTCAGGTATACAGAAAAGTAGTTTGGTTTTATATATATATATATATATATGTATATATATATACACATTCTTTTGCAGATTCTTTTCCATTGTAGGTTATTACAGGATATTGAATGTAGTTCCCTGTGCTATACACTAGGTCCTTATTGGTTATCTACTCTCTATATAGTAGTGTGTATCTTAACATCCCAAATTCCCAGTTTATCTCTCTTCCCTTTCCCCTTTGGTAAAAAGGTTTATTATTATTATTATCCTCTGCATTTTATTTTTTAAGATTTATTTATTTACTCATTTATTTTTGTCTGCACTGGGTGTTTGTTCCTGTATGTGAGCTTTCTCTAGTTGCAGCTCAACTCTAGAGCACTGTCTCAGTAGTTGTGACACATGGACTTAGTTGCCCTGTGGCATGTGGGATCTTCCCAGATCAGGGATCAAACCTGTGTCTCCTGCACTGGCAGGCAGATTCTTTACCACTGGGCCACCAGGGAAGCCCTCCTCTGCATTTTCTTAGTGAGACTTTTTTACTTCACAGCCTTACCTGAAACCTAGTAATTCATTGCCCTGATGATGTTTCTTCCTCCAAACTTTCTCTACCTTGTTGATAAGACAGTCTTGACCTGGTTGTGTGTGCAGTGGTTTCCTGTAGAGTAAATTGGAGGGCTTTCTCTAATGGGGAAACATTATTCCCATTTCCTAGCCCACAGGAGTCAGCAATCTTCCTTCTCCTCACATGGTTTTGGATAGCAGGGGAAAGTGTCAGAAGCAAGGAAAAGACTGAAGATGAAAACCAGAGAAAAACAAAAATTCATGAAATTCCTAGAGAAGATAGGGAGAGAACTGTGTGAGGCCATGAGCAGAGGTATTGACCTTGGTGAGGAAAACGTGAAGGGAGATCCTTTGTCAGGGGATGGTGGAAGGGGAAGAAGATGGGATGAAATTCTGAAGTAGAGAGGACTTTTACAGGGATATCTTTTACCACTCAGCCAAACAAAAATGGCAGTTATTTGCTGAGGTAGGTGAGCTTGGGCTGGGTGTTGGAGAAGAGTAGAAACAATTTCAAGTAGTACTTTTGAGAAAACAAGCCACTAGCTACTGCCAAAGCTAGGGGAAGTGCCTGACAGCAGACAAAACACTGCCGCTGGGGTCCCAACCCCAGGTAACATCTGCCACCCAATGGTGAGCAGGCACAGGTTACTGCCCACACCTTGCTCAGAGCTTGAGCAGCTTGGCTTTTCCTAGGGACCCATGACCCAAGGCCAACTCCTCTGGGAGAGCACACGTGACATCTCAGACTGTAACAACATACCGCAGGTTCTACTGCTGCAGACACTCATTGATGCATCACAATGAGTGATGCCATATACTACCTTCTCCCCAGCCCAATTGAAAAAGTGGCCCTAATAAGCCTTGGTCTTTGCCCCGTCTTGCCTAGGTGAGGAACAGACACTGGAGAGTGGCCTACCAGCAAAGGTTAGCCCAAAACCAAAGCTGAACACCAGGGGCTATGTGACTGAAGAATAGAAAGGGAATTAGCTCCTGCAGCTTCAGGTGTAGCAGACTAAATCCTCACAATTAGCCTGAGGCTGTGGATTTTAGGGGCAACTATGGTCTTTGGGAGCAAGTACAGACTGGAATAAGGCCAGGTCTGAGACTGTGCTGACCCTACTCTGCCCACACAGGTCCAGAGACCTTCCTAGAAATACTAGAGAACTTTCTGAGTAAGCAGATTGACTGGAGCACAGTGTGTGGGGTGGAAAACACAGGAATCATGAGGACATTCTTCTTACTACCACTCTATATAATTTTCCTTTTTTCCTTTTCATATTATTCTAGTGTTTTTCTTTCTATATTATTTCATTTTTATTATGTATAACTTTTTATTTTTTAAAAACTGTCTTATTTTTAAATAAATTAATTTTATTTTCCCCCACCCCCCCAAAAAAGTAGTACTTTTGGTAAACATGGCTGGGGGCCAATAATAAGGTTGTGGAATGACAATGGGAGTGACCTACACCACCTCTCCCCCACCTACCATATTCACAGTTTATTTCTCTTTTAGCAACTCGGCAAGTAGTAAAGCTAGGAAGAAATGATAAAAGGAAAGGATAATATAAGGAAGATCCATTAGGGATGGGGGCACTGTTCCATCCTCACGACCAACTGCTCTGTTTTCAGGTCCTCATCAGATGAGTACTACAACTGCCTCCTACCAAGTATTCAAGCTTCCAGCCTTCCTCCCCTCCAATTCACCCTTCATTGCAGTCGGCTGTATTTCTGTTTAATTAGTTGTCTCACCCATTAGGCTGTGAGCAACCTGAAGGTAGTTTCCAAATTTTCTCTGTGCTCCTGAGTTCTAGCACAGATCTAGTGTGCAGCAAGCACTCAATAATTGTTCTTCACAAATGTTGGCAAGGATATGGAGAAAAGGGAATCCTAATACATTGTTGGTGGGATTCTAAATTGATGCAACCACTATGGAGAACAGCATGGAGGGTCCTCAAAAGCCTAAAACTAGAACTACAATATGATCCAGCAGTCCACTCCTATGTATATAACCAAAAGAAAAAAAAAAGACACTAATTAGAACATACACCCTTATGTTCATAGCAGCAGTATTTAAGCAAGATATGGAAGCAACCTAAGTGCTTATGAACAGATGAATGGATAAAGAAGGTGTGGTATATACAATGGAATATTACTCAGTCATAAAAAGAATGATATTTTTGCCATTTGCAGCGACATGGATTGACCTGGAGGGTATTGTACTAAGTAAAATAGGTCAGATGGAGAAAGGCAAGTACTGTATGATGTCACTTATATGTCGAATCTAAAATATACAATAAACTAGTGAATATAGCAAATCAGATATAGATTCACAACTATAAAGAAGAAACTAGTATTTATCAGTGAGGAAGTAGGAGTAGTGAGATAGGGGTAGAGGATTAGGAGACACAACCCACTACATATATAATAAATAAGCAACAAGGATATATTTTACAGCACAGGGAAATATAGCCATTATTTTGTAATAACTCTAAATGGAGTATAATCTATAAAAGAAATTGAGTTGCCATGTTGTACACATGAAACTAATATTGTAAATCAGCTATACTTCAATGTAAAAGGAGAAGGAACTGGCAACCCACTCCAGTATTCTTGCCTGGAGAATCCCATGGATGGAGGAGCCTGGTAGGCTACAGTCCATGGGGTCGCAAAGAGTCGGACACGACTGAGCGACTTCACTTTCACTTTTCAATGTAAAAACTTGTTTTTTCCATGGAAGCCATTAGAATGATATTAATACTTCTAAAACATAAATCTGACCATGCCACTTCACTACTTGAAAAAACAACAAAAACACAAATGACCCTAGTGCCTTCATGTGTGCTTGCAAAGCTTCATCTCCTGCCACTCCCTGCTGTTTCCCACAAGTAACCCCATCCTAGCTTAGTGCTCTAGTACTTACAATCCCTTAGCAAGCAGTGCTATGTCAGCTTTGTAACTTTGCACATGTTTTATCTCTGCCTGAAATGCCCCACCTATCCTTGTCCACTGAGCAAAGTCCTGCTCGGTGATACTAGGATGGGTCTCAAACATCCTCCTACAGGTTACCAGGGTGGAGCTACAATCAAAGCTTGTGGCCTGATGTCCTTTGATCTTTCTTTGCCCTCCTCAGAAAAATAGTTGAAGCTAGCCTATGTGCTTGCTTTGGTTTGTCCAAATGTTGCCTGGGTGAAAATGAGTGTCCCTGGGATTTAAATGGGCTTCCCCGGTGGCTCAGGGGTAAAGCATCCACCTGCAATGCAGGAGACTCAGGTTCGATCCGTGGGTCAGGAAGATGCCCTGGAGAAGTGTATGGCAACCCACTCCAGTATTCTTGCCTTGGAAATCCCATAGGAGCCTGGCAGGCTACAGCCCATGGGTTCACAAAGAGTTGGACATGACTGAGCAAATGAGCATGCATGGGATTTAAATGTCAGAGTGAAATTTTCTCTCGAATTGCAGTGTTCAAGCAAAGATGTTACCTCTCCTGAAACGCAACTATAGAGACTATCTCAACACCCTCCAGGAAACAAAAATCAAACAATCCTCCTCCAAATACCCCCAAAAGACCAACCACAGTAAAGAGTACACCTTGGGTAGCTTATGAGATGGCACCCACTGAAAAGCCACAGGAACTAAACAGGAAATAAAAATGACTAGAGTACAGTGGGCCGTGTGGGAACTATAGCAAACTGGAGCAATCCACCTCATCTCAAGGTCACTCGTCTTTTCCCTTTCATACTCCATTCATAGTTTGAATCAAAATTTTGTGTGGAGTCTGCTCACTTGGAACTTCACACAGAGGGAAGTCTTATGTCTGAGGTCCCTTGTGTTTCTGACCTCTAAAGGGAAGGTAGACATTTTGAGTAGAGAAAATTGCTTGAAAAAGGCACAAAAGATTAGAAAAACTCTCTGGGGACTTCTGTCCTAGTCACAGTTGTCTCAATGACCTACCCCTAGGCTTGACATCTGATCAGGCCACTAGAACATAGATGCAGGCAGTATAGCATCATGGTTAAAAATTCGGGCATTGCCCAGAGAGATCTAGTGTAAGTCTTAGCTCCATAATGCATGGCTGTGTGACCTTGGGCAAGTCATGTAACCTCACCATGTTATAGAGCTTTATCTATAAAGTGGGGCAAATAATAGAAGCTATTTTTAATCTACTGTGTGGATGAAATGAGCTAATAACGTATGCAAAGCACTTTGAACAGTGCCTGGCCTGAAGTAAATTCTCAATAATGTTAGCCATTATTATAATCTAATAATTAAATCTTAATTGTTGGTCACTGATAATACCTTAATGTCTTTTGTCTCATGGTAATATCCTCATTTTTCACAGGAGGTCTGAGTGCCTGAAGTAAAGGAACAATGATTCCACGATGATTGGGTCAGTGGGAAGGAGATTTGGGGAAAGATTTTGTTGTATCCCTCAAAAGAAACTCTGTGGGTTTATTTTCCTGGAGGCTGGTACTGTCTTTTTGTATCTGCTGCCTGAATGTCTTCTAGAGATAGAAAAATGAAGAAGGATTCTGAGTGCTTACGGTGATTTGGGCAGTTCCAAGTGCAGTCAAGGTGGGGAACAAGTAAGTATCCCATCTGGTTCATTCTCCTTCCTCCTTCTAGATTTAAGCTCGGCTTTGGATTGACCCACCAGCCTACTGGTGCCAGGGGTGAGATTGAAGTTAGGTTGCGTGTGATTGGTGTGTGTTCTGCGCTGTGCCAACCCAAACAGTATCTCAGAGTGTTTCTCTAATCTTTCTTCTAGCCAACTCCCCCTATCCCCAAGTCATTCCAAGTCAGGTGTAAAGGGCTCCTGGGGCCCTGGGTCAGGATGGTGCTGAAAAACCCTGCATGCTGGTAGGGCTAAGACTGGGGCCAGGCAGGGCAAGGCTGGGGAGCTCAGAAATGCTCTGTCAGGGGTGTGTAGGTTGAGAAGCTGGGATGTGCTTCCAAAAACCCTTCAGAAATCAAAGGCCTTTTCTGCGCTGGCATGGGGGCCTGGCTGCTGCTGAGGAGGGATCACTCACTCAGCTCTGAAAGCCTTGTTTGCTGGAGGGAGCAGTTGGTTCCCATTTTGTTTGTTTGTTTGTTTTAAAAAGGAGATCAGGCCTTGTGGATAATCTTTCACTGAAACCAGCAGCTTAAGTTTTTGACATTTTATCTCAAAAGAAAACACACACACGTGCTAGTTATTTCCTATCTGAGAATTTTCTCTAACGGTCATAATAATGGTATTAATTCTCAGTCTTTGTAGAAACTTTGTCAACACTAGTGCCAAGTCCTTTGAGCCAGGAAGTGTATTCTCTTCTAAACTGCAGTGCCATCAGAGCTTATAAAGTTCTTAGAGGCAAATGAGTGAAATTAAGCAACCCACCCCCAAACCAATCTGCTTCTCCCTGTCATACACACCCTGTTCTCAGAAATGGAGAGAGGAGAGAAGAATGCTTCTCTTATTCCTTGCCCTGGCCTGGAGCTACGGGGTCTTTAAGTATAAGTGTGTTTGTGTAAGAGGATTGGGGTGGGGGCTTTCTGACTGCCATTGATCCATCCATCCACCCCATTTACTCATTCGGTAAATCTTTATTGAGTTAATGTATTGTGCTCTGGGCACCCTAAAAAGGGACATGATTGTCTCCATCTCTTCAGTTGTTTCTCCCATGTCTGGCAGTGTGTTTGGCATTCATACCCTCTTCTCTTAAACAGAGGTAACAGCTAAAAGAGTAAAGCCTAGTATGGATAGAAGGAAGGAGAGTGACTGGGGTAGTGGCTGAGTGGAGGCATGAAGGAACTGTGTTTTCTCAAATCATTCAGGGTGCATTTTGCTCTCCTTATGGTCAAGGATTTCTCCACCTTTAGATCTAAGAGGAGGTGAGGATGGAACTTAACGGGTGACTGGCAGACTGCCCTGGGCCCAAGACTCTACCTTGGGTACCAGTGACGATTCTAGAGCTGAGTGTTTCAACCTCCAACACAGAAACTGAATCCTGGACTGGCTACTGAGGGATCATGCCAGCTGCTGGCTCTGAAGTTGGCTTTGGCTCTGAGCTCGATCTGTGGAAGTTGGGGCCCAGGCTCCTGGCTCAGCAGCTTGTATTGATCTCCCAGCCTCTTTTGTCTCCTCCTCCCCAGTGGAAGCCTCTCCCCCTCTGCCTCTCAGCCTCTTCCGCTTTCCTCTTCAGCTTCTAATAAACTGAAATCTCAGAACCGCCAAGGCTCTGGTAGTTTCACAAAACTGTCCTTGCTCTTCCTGCATCTGCCTGGTCAAGGGTATCTTTGCCTGAGGTCGGATAGATGCTATTACTGCCAATGATATGATTGCATAGCAACACAGAGCGGCTCCGAGAGAGGGGAGGAGGGGCAGGGGAAGGAGGACAGGGAGGTGGAAGAGACGGAGGGAGAGTGTGCATACAGCAGCTGTCGGCATTCCTGTCTCAGGGACTTCTTTGCTGATTCACAGAAGCAGCCCAGCTCCAGCCACCCAGCTCCCAGTTGCCGCCTGATCCTCAGACCTGCCGGAATCAGAAGGTAGGCCACAGAGAAATGATTTCTGAGCCTCGCCCTTTTTCAGCCCACAGGGGGAATGACTGAGGGAGGGGAAGCTCCAGAGGTACTCTGTGTGTATGTGTGTGTGTGTGTATATGCACCTGCCTGCCTGCCATCTGCTTGTGCCTTTGGGGGAAAACTTACATTAAAAAATGCCCACAATGAAGTAGCTACCGCTTAGATTCATAGAAGGGAAAAAAAAGATGCCCAGGAATAGAAACTCCAGCCAATTTGAGCAAGTAGGGTCTAAAAATGAATAAGAGGAAGGTCCACAGTTTGCTGCTTTGAGAGGAGAGGGGTATTTATTTATTGACTTGTTTGTTTATTTATTTATATCTGTTCTCAATGACAGGCTTTTTGTCCATGGATGGACCTCCTGGTGGGAGGGAAGGGAAGGGGTGTAGAAAGCATTGGCTGAAAAGGGAGGACAGAGGAAACATGGGACCTCAGAGCAGGTCCCCTGAACAAATGATTGTCTGGCCAGCAGACAAGACACAGCAGTGCTTCCTTGGAGCAAACTGGGCTCTGACCTAGGAGGCTGGGGTTGAAGGCACATCCTAATCTCTGCATTTACTTCCTGGCTCAGTCCAGCTTCCCCTCTTGCAGTTTTCCCCTTGGCTGCTCTCATTGATTTCCTTTCTACCCCCTTGTAACCAGGAGGCACCTCTTCACTCTTGAGAACAGAGCTTGGAGAGCTTTGAAACCAGGCTCACCTCTCCTGGAATCAAACACCCTGTTCCTTCTGCTCTCCTTAGCTTTCCCTGGCTTCAGGCCCTGTGCCCCAGCCTGGTGAGTGGGCCTGAGGCTATGTGGGTTAAGGCTTATCTTGCTTTTTTTGGTAGGAAGAGCCAGGCCTCAGAGGGATTGGGTCCCAGCCAGTAGCCAGGGCTGGGTCAGGCTGGGGTGGAGGGAGGTAGAGAGAGAGGAAGGGTAGCTCCCACAGCCTGGAAAAGAACATACTTTTCTCTTATGTTTTCTTTTTGATTGTTCAAAAGAAAAAAAGCCTTTTAAAAAAAACCTCTCTCTCTCTCTCTCCACCTTAGTGCCTGACTTTTCCAAATGGAATCCTTGTTTCTAGATTAAAGGCCCTCGGGTAAATCACCTTTTAAAAGGCCCAGTGACCGCCACAAACCTCAGGAGATTTCTTCTTTGGGCTTAGGATGGGGAGATGGTTCCAGAAAACCCTGGGACCATCCAAGGAACCCTTCCCCCCAAAAGGCAGTGCTGCCAGTGGAAGTGCTAAGTGTCCTGTCCCTGAAAGAAGAAAAGAGCCCCTCTTTTCCTGGGTGGGCTTGCCTCGACTGCAGTTCTGCCTCCTGTAAACCAGTGCCATGAAATGAGGGCACTTGGACAGGGCTCCTCTTCCCATGAGACTTGTCCCCCAGGCATTCAGCCTGAACTCTGTATCTGAGCACACTTCAGCTCCACCGTCACCTAAAGGAGGAAGCAGGGCTCGAAGCAGCGAAATTAGCAAAGGTCCAAGAGCCAGGTACAGAGGGGACATTCAGGAAACACTTTTAACCACAGACGTACAAAAGTTTCTGATGTGAAACCTGCCACAGTGTTAGAGAGGATTTGTTGTTCAGTCACTCAGCTGTGTCTGACTCTCTGCAATCCCATGGACTGCAACATGCCAGGCTTTCCTGTCCTTCACTATCTCCCAGAGTTTGCTTAAACTCATGTCCATTGAGTGGGTGATGTCATTCAACCATCTCATCATCTGTCATCCCCTTCTCCTCCTGCAAAGGAAGAATGGAATGGCAAACCACTTCAGCATTCTTGCCTTGAGAGCCCCATGAACAGTCAGAGAGGATAGGCTTTCACTAATGAAGACAGCCTTCTACACTGGTCAGGGACATTCACAGGAAACCCACTCTTGAAGTTAAATTAGGAAACTACATTCCTGTCTTAGGAAGGATTCTTCCACACACACATCAGTGACTGAAAGAGCAAGTGAGATAAATCCTTCTAGGATGACATTTACCAAACCACCGATGTTCCACAGAACACTGTTTGCAGAGAATGTTAATAGATTCTGTTTTAAAATAAGGAGTGGTGGTGGGGGGTGGGGTGTATTCTATGGTCCAATCTTTTTCTTTTTTTGAAAATGATTCATAACTGAATTCTCTTTTTGGACAGTCATCATATATATAAGTGTATTAAAGGCTTTGCGAAGTACTACTGTAAAGAAATCTGTTTAATTCTGTTCAACCCAGTGAAATCCACATGGATTTGACCAGGGACCTCTTTTCTCCATGGAAAAATTTTTGTATCTTGCACACACAGTGTTAGGAATTGCTGCTCAAAAAAATAAATAAATAAAAATCCTGGAATAAATTGACGTATGGAAAAAAACTTGTAAAATAATCTAATCCAGCACCACATTTTAAAGGGTGAAAATTTGAGAGGTTTAATGAAATTGTTCTTTTTGAGTATCTGAGAGAGTGAACCCATATATCCTCATTCTCAGTCCTTTATGCCCAATTGCTGTCCTTTAGCAGGTTCCCTGGGCTTCCTTGGTGGCTCAGTGGTAAAGCATCCATCTGCAATTCAGAAGACTCAGGTTCAATCCCTGGGTCAGAAAGATTCCCTGGAGAAGGGCACGGCAACCCACTCCAGTATTCTTGCCTGGGAAATCCCATGGACAGAGGAGCCTGACGGGTTACAGTCCATGGGGTCACAAAGAGTCGGACACGACTGAGCAACTGAGCACACATGCAGCAGTTTCCGTTCTGTGAAAAGAGTCCCAGGGAAAAGAAGCAGGTTGAAGGAATGATCCTGTCATTTTTAGTGAGACATTTGTACCTTACAGATTTCTTTAGTTATTTTGTTGTATCTGAAAATTCTGAATTTCCCTTTCAGCATGTGATTTGTTGCATTTTTTTATACAATGTGCTAGAAAATTTGGGGGTATTCAAAGAGGTGTAAAGAATAATATAATGAAAATCAGGATATTCACCACCTAGCTTAAGAAAAAACATCACCAATAGACTTGAAATCCTCTGTCTATCCTCTGTGATCAAAGTTCCTCTCATGCATTTATTTATATTTGTACTGCATATGTATGTGTCTTTAAGCACTGTATGCCACTGCTTTATGTTTTAAAAATGTATTTCAATGGTATGTATCCTTCTCCAATTTTTTTTCTCTTCAATGCTATATTTGTGAAATTCATCCACATTGTGACATGTGGCTCTGGTTCATTCACTTTTCACTGTTATATAGCATTCCGTTTAAGAAATATGCCATGATTTATTTATCCACTGCAGTTGACGGACATTTAGGCTGTTTCCAGTTTTGGGCTCACAATTAGGGCTACTATGATCATTTCTGTGGAGATATTCTTATGTGACTATTGCTATTGGCTATATATTTAGAAGGGAATTGTCCTGTCACGGGGTATGAGAATCTTCACTTTTGGGAGATATTGTCAGTTTGCTCTCCAAAATGGTTAATAATTTATACTTCCACCAGCAGTGTGTAAAGGTTTCAGATACATTGCATTAATTGTTTCTTTTTTCCTTTCCAATTCCTATATCTTTTATTTCATTTGGTTTTCTTTATCCTTTTTTTAATTGGAATATAGTTGAATGACAATATTGTTTTAGTTTCAGATGTATAGCATAGTGATTTAGTTATATACACACATATACATATATATTCATATTCTTTTCCATTATGGCTTATTATAGGATACTGAGTATAGTTCCTTGTGCTATAAGTAGGTCCTTGTTGGCCATCTATTTTATATATAGTAGTGTGTATATGTTAATCCCAAGTTCCTAATTTATCCCTCCCTCTTTTCCCCATTGGTAACCATAAGTTTGTTTATTAATTAGTTTTTATAATAAAATTCTCCTCATAAGGATGCATCTCTGATTTTTTTTCCAATGCAAAAGAAATTTTCTTTCTCAAAATTGCTTGATAGCTACCCTTCTCAGAAACACATTTCATTGTTTCCATTTGTAAATGAGGGGGTTGGCCTAGATAATCTCTAAGGTCTCTACCAGCTTGACAATCTGTGGCCCATGATTTATTCATTAAGTGAGAGAATCTGAAGCAGAAACTTGGTTTTTGGCTACATTGCAGGAATTATTTTAGGAACACATAACAAGGTTTGGTACGAATGAAATGTGTGTCTCATATCTTAGTGCCATGCTGTCAGGTAGAAAGGCAGTGCTGTGAGGGGAGAGCCATTGTGCAGTGTCACCTTGAATTGGAGAGAGGAATCCGTACTCACAAAATAGGGTCTTCTTTTCACTACCTTGTTCTTTCCTGAGCCTCCCTATTTATTTTCATCCAAGAACAATAAATCCTTGTTATAAAAAACTTTATACACACAAACAGACAAAGTGTATAAAATCAACATGAGAGTCCCCTTAACACAACTCTCCAGAAGAAATGTCACTGAACAATTTGTGTATCCTTGTAGGCTTTCTTTCTGTGCATACACAGAAAGAAGAGATTTTTCATGTTTTTTTTTTTTTTACAAAATTGGAGTTATACCAGACACATTCACTCTGAAACTATTTTAAAACCTAAAATACATATCTTTGGCATCTGTTCAAATCAGTGGGTACAGATCTACCTCTTTCTTTCTTTTTTTTTACCTCTTTCTTTTTTAACAGCTACATAATATTTCATGGCATGGTGGTTTAGTCACTAAGTTGTGTCTGACTCTTTTGACCCCATGGACTGTAGCCTACCAAGTTCCTCTGTCCATGGGATTTTCTAGGTAAGAATACTGGAGTGGGTTGCCATGCCCTCCTCCAAGGGATCTTCCTGACCCAGGGATCAAACCCAGGTCTCCTGTACTGTAGGCAGATTCTTTACTGACTGAGCTATCAGCGAAGCCCCTGTCACTTCATGGCATGAGTGACCGCAATAAGAGAAAAGACTTGAGTGCTTGCTAGATGGTAACTGTGAATTAAGTCCTGACAACAAGGCTGTCTATGAAGTACGTCTTTCTGTTATCCTTGTTTCACAGATGCAGGGACTGAAATACGAAGTCAGGGATCTTGTCCAAACCTGTGCTGATAGGTCGAGAAGCCAGGATGCAAACCCGAGTGTGCTGGCTCAGAGCCCACACCTTCACTGTCAGGCTGTGCCACCTGTCTGACACAGTCCACTTAACTAGTCCCTTGTTGATGGACATCTGAGTTGATTGCAGTCTTGCTATTGCAACCAAAAAACTGCAGCAGATACCCTCATCCACCTCTGCATATATTTGTGTAGGCTAGGTTTCTAAACTTTCCCAGTTTATAGGTAGAAAGAGTTTATTCATTCATTCAAAAAATATTTACCTAGCTCTTAGGCACTGGGGAAGCTCTGAGGTCAGACTGGGAGAGTTGACCAGATGTCCTGGGAAGGTCATTTAAATGGTCTGTAGGATTTGCCAGCTGGGTGATACCCCAGACCCACTGCATCCTGTCCATTCTTAACTGCTTGTGTCTTTGCCTGGGTAGTAGCATGTCTGAGTCAGCCCTTGGGCTCCCAGCTGGTGGCCCAGAGCCACGAATTTTCTCTACTTGCCAAGTGTTGGTGACCACAGTGCCTCAGAGCCCAAGTTCTAGAATTTACAAAGGCAGAAGAGTGTAGCAGTAAAGAACTTGTATTCTGGGACACACTGGCCTTGGATATAAATCCCAGTTCCCTACCTCATAGTCACAATATCACTTTGAACAAGTTACTTACTGCTGTGTGCCTCCATGTTCTTATCTACACAATATAGACAGCAGTAGTAACTACTTCATAAGATTGTCCTGAGGATTCCATGACTTCCTGTATGTAGACTGATTAGTTAACATACACAAAACATAGAATAAAGTAAATTTTAACTGTTACTGCTTTTTGGCTATGGAAAAGCTGCTATATCAACCTTTCCATAAAACAGTTGATGATGTCTGTGGTACTTTGGTGAGGAGTTGGAAAGAAGGGAGAAAGTAGCTGTTAAATAGCTAATGTATTCACACACCTCAAAATTCCAAAGGTACAGAAGGATATTCAGTAAAAACTATATCTCCTATTGGTGACACTGCTGCTAAGTCGCTTCAGTCGTGTCCGACTCTGTGTGACCCCATAGACGGCAGCCCACCAGGCTCCTCCGTCCCTGGGATTCTCCAGGCAAGAACACTGGAGTGGGTTGCCATTTCCTTCTCCAATGCATGAAAGTGAAAAGTGAAAGGGATTTTTAATTTTATTTATTTATTTATTTTTGGCTGTGTGGGGTCTTTGTTGCTTTTGCACAGACTTTCTCTAGTTGCAGTGAGTGGGGGCTACTCTCTAGTTGTGGTGCACAAGCTTCTTTTTGCAGTGCTTCTCTTGTTGCAGAGCAGAGGCTCTAGGTGTGCGGACTTCAGTAGTTGCAGCACTCGAGCTCAGTAGTTGCGGCATGCGGGCTTAGTTGCTCTGCGGCATGTGAAATCTTCCCAGACCAGGGATTGAACCTGTGTCCCCTGCATTGGCAGGCAGACTCCTATCCAGTGTGCCACCAGGGAAGTCCCGGTGACACAGGGCTTTTGTGGATGTAAATAATTATTCTATTTCTCCACCCAAGCAGAGATTACATGGGGATTTGCTTTGTCATAATTCAATATATTTTACACATATATTTTATGTACTTTTTGTAAGTTATATTTCTCAGTTTTAAAAAGAGAGAAAATAAGGGAAAAAAATTTCAAAAGAGTGGAAGGAATTCTCCCATCTGTTTAGTAGTCACTTGGTTCCCTTCTCCAAAGACAATCTACATTAACAGGTTCTTTTGTATATTTCCAAAGGTATTTTATTGTACATATAAGCACATGTTTTGTTTTAAAACAGATTAAACTAACCACTTTTTTCTTATTTTCTTTTTACTTAAAACTTTACCTCAAGAGATCATTCTATATTGGCGCATAAAGAGTTAGTTCCGGTTTTAATAGCTATATAGAATTCCATTGTATGCATACACCATTATTTATTTAACAAGTCCCTGAGTAATGGACATTTAGGTCGTTTGCAGTTTGTTTGTTTTGTTTTGTTTGTTTGTTTTTCATTTCAAGCCTTGCTTCAAATGCTAATGTTCTGTATACATCATTCACACAAACACAAGAAATGTGTATATCCAAAGCCTTTCTCTTCATGTTATCTGGAATTTGTACCTACAAAATTGAGGAACTGTTACACTCACCTAGTTGGAGTTCAATTCAATACATCAAGTCAATTTGTGTCTCTTCCTAATTCCCTTTCCCCACTGGTAACCACTAGCGTTTTCTGTATCTGTGAATCTGGGGAATCTGTTTTAGTTTTGTTATATATACTTGTTTGTTTTATTTTTTATATTTCACATAGTACTTGTCTATGCGTAAAATAATCAACAAGGATATATTGTATAGCACAAAGAACATAGCCATTAGTTGATAATAACTTTAAATGGAGGATTATCTATAAAAATACTAAATTATTATGTTGCACACCTAAAACAAATGTAATATTGTAAACCAACTAAACTTCCATTTAAAAAAAATGAAGTCACTGATACCTGCTCTGTGTCTGGCTCTGTGTTTAAAAATGTGTGGAGTAGAAATTAATAATGGGTATGAATTTTGTCCTCTACTAGCCAACAATCTTGCTTTCATGCTGAAATCATGGTATTCCCCATATGTTTTTAAAGCTTTTATCTCTGCCCAAGTTAAACAGTGTCTCCCCCTGAATCCTCCTGGAAGGGCCTGTGTGTGGCTTTGAGAATTAGGAAAAGAGTATTCCTAGTGGGAAAAAGTCACAGCTGTGTATCTAGCAGGATCCCTAGGGGAGAGCACAGATGAATGAATTCTACCCCAAAAGCATCCTCCATACTACTTCATACACCCAAATCTTCCTCTCTCACCTTAGCTCAAAAACATCTCTTCCATAAATACATCCTAAATCCCTTCAACTTGAAAGGAACAGTTCCTGCTCTGTGACCTCTCATAACTTGATGTCTGTGTCCTGCAGAAGGTATGAATCATTTCTCCCTTAAGTGATACTTTCTTTGTTTACATGTCTTATTTTCCACACTTGGCCATTTGGGGACCAATTCAGATTCATCTCCAATTCTTCACAGCTTCTGCAAGTTAAAAGGAGAAGTAGGAAGAGAATCAATATGTACAGGTGGTAATTAGGACAGGATGGAGATAAATAAAGAGGCAGAAAGAAGAATCTTTATGTAGAACAAAGAGCCCTGGCCAGAAGTCAGGAGGTCCAGGTTCACTTTGGTCTCATCATCTTCATCTGTCTATGACAGATCATATGACAGACAGTACAGCAGGCTACAAAAGTATGTTCTACTAAAACAGCAAAAATTTTGATGTGTGGCAACTGTTAACATTAACATTTTAGCAAATCAAGGTCTAGAGAGGTGAAATGACTTGAAGTCACAGTCAATGGCATAATCTGAAAAGAGGAGAGGATAGTCATTCCAGGAACAGAAAGAGTTTATTCCTTTTTTGCCAGCATTGGGATTAGAAAATCTGAGTTCCCTGATACCTGGATTTGTTATTTTGTGAAGCATCAAACTCATATCAGGTCAGTAGAGGAGAATATGAAGGAAGGAATTTAATCTGTAGAGGGGTGAACCTCAAGAGAGAAAAAGAGTTTATGAAAAAAGAAATACAACTGGCCACTAAAAATGTAGGGGAAAAGTTAAGCATTTCAAGTAACTAAGGAAATACAAAGTAATTCTCAAGACGCCATCTTCACTTACAAAATTGGCAAAGATTTTTTTTAAAAAAAGAATATTCATTGTTGGCAAGTGTGCTGGGAAACAGGCTCTCTCATAGATTGTTGAGGGTGGTATAAAGTGATCTAATTTTTGTTAGGGCAATTTAGAAGGATGTATTATTAATACAGGGCTTCCCTGATAGCTCAGTTGGTAAAGAATCTGCCTGCAATGAGGGAGACCTGGGTTCGATCCCTGGGTTGGAAAGATCCCCTGGAGAAGGGAACAGCTACCCACTCCAGTATTCTGGCCTGCAGAATTCCATGGACTATACAGTCCATGGGTCACAAAGAGTCGGACACGACTGAGAGACTTTCACTTTCATTATTAATACAAGTGTGAAATTGGTTCATGCCCTTTAATCCAGAAACTCTCCCTTCTAGAAAATTATCTTAAGAATCACAAATATGGTGCTCGCTTTGGCAGCACATATACTAAAATTGGAATAATACAGAGAAGATTAACATGGCCCCTGTGCAAGTGACGCATTCCATATTTTTACACCAATACAGTATACTAACGCATATATATGGAATTTAGAAAGATGGTAACGATAACCCTGTATGCAAGACAGCAAGAGAGACATAGATGTATTGAATAGTCTTTTGGACTCTGTGGGAGAGGGCAAGGGTGGGAAGATAGGGGAGAATGGAATTGAAACATGTAAATTATCATATGTGAAACAAATCGCCAGTCCAGGTTTGATGCATGATACAGGATGCTCGGGGCTGGTGCACTGGGATGACCCAGAGGGATGGGATGGGGAGGGAGTTGGGAGGGGTTCAGGATGGGGAACACATGTACACCCATGGCGGATTCAAGTCAATGTATGGCAAAACCAATACAATGTTGTAAAGTAAACTAAATAAATAATTTAAATTAAAAAAAGAATCACAAATATGCACAAGGCTATAAACTGCAGTGTGACATGTTTTACTGTTAAAATAAATTATGCTTTATCCATTCCATGGAATATTATACAACAATGATTTAAGCTAACATTTATTGAATAGCATACTATTGCCAGACACTGTGCTAAGTTATTTAAATACATTATTAATTTTTAGTCACTAGAACAAGACTACAAAGGCAGTCATCCCCATTTTACAGATGAGGGCCCTGAAGCTCAGAGAGGTTAATTTCTCCCAGGCCACACTGCTAATAGATTGAATAGAGTGGGTTTGACCCTAGGTCTGTCTGATGCCAAAGCCCATGGCCTCAACCACAGGACTCTATAACCTTTGCAACCATTAGAAGTCATATGTTAGAGGAATAGTTAATGAAATTTTAAACTGATCCTGATATAAATGGCAAATTTAAAAAGCATGATATAAAATTATAGCTCTATAATTAATATATAAATAATATGATGACAATTTTATTTCCAAAGTGCAAGTATATATTTTTCACAGAAAAACTACTGTAAGGATTCATACCTGTTAGTAATGGCTGGCTACCTCTGGATAGTAGTAGTATAGGTTATTTTTATTTTCAGTTATGATTTTCTGTATTTTCCATTTTTCTATAAAGAACAGGTATTGCTTGTATAATCAACAAAAATTAAAAATGTTAATGTAAAAAGAGGTCTGAAAGCAAAACTTTTGTAGCCTTCATAGTTACAATATGTCCGTAGCAATACTTCATTTTTTAACTGTGTGATTAATTTTTTAAATTTAATTAATTAATTTTTTTCTTGGCTGCACTGGATCTTCATTGCTGAGTGTGGACTTTCTCTAGTTGTTGCGGCAAGTGGGGGCTAGTCTCTAGTTTTGGTGCTTGGGCTTCTCATTGCGGTAGCTCCTCTTGTTGTGGGTTTCCCAGGTGTTGCTAGTGGTAAAGAATCCACTTGCCAGTGCAAGAGATGCTAGAAACTCGAGTTCAATCCCTGAGTCTAGAAGATGCTCTGGAGTAGGAAACAGCACTTCACTCTAGTACTCTTGCCTGGAAAATTCCATGGGCAGAGGAGCCTGGTGGGCTATAGTCCATGGGGCCACAAAGAGTCAGATATGGCTGAGCACACAAACTTACTCTTGTTGTGGAACATGGGCTCTAGGGCACTCAAGCTTCAGTAGTTGCAGCACAGGGGCTCAGTAATTGTGGCTTGTGGGCTCTAGAGCACAGTCTTATTAGTTGTGGCACACAGGTTTTGTTGCTCCATGACACACAGAGTCTTCCTGGATCAGGGATCGAACCCATGTCCCCTGCACTGGCAGACAGATTCTTAACCACTGGACCACCAGAGAAGTCTTAGTGATTAATTCTTTTATATTGGTATTGGATCAGAGAGGAGCCATCTTTTCAATCATTCTTTGGGGTAATCTCTTTAGAGATGAGGAATTATGTAGCTGTGCGATCTCTAGGGACTTTGATCACAATAAAATGTCCTTCAGACCATAAGTTCTTGCATTTGTGTGATCTGTAATAGTCCCCAGTTTTTGGACCATGGACCCACGAGGAGGAGGGAAGGGTAACTTAGTTCAAGGAGTCCACAGATCTTTAAATGTATAAGTGTCTTTCTCACTCTGTAAGTACTAAAAGTACAGCTCCTTTGTAGGTGTGAGTGGGTGAAGTGAGATTTTTTTTTTAAATTTTAAGAAGGGGCCCTTATGTTGGGAACCACTGAAGTAGAAACTAAAAATGGTGGCTATTTAATCAGCAGTGTCAGGAATCATCCCTTATATGTAGGATCTAAAAGGACATAATACAAATGAACTTATTTACAAAACAGAAACAGATTCACAGACTTCAAGAACAGCTTATAGTTGCCGGAGGAAAGGATGTGGGAAGGGATAGTTTGGGAGTTTGGGGATGGACATGTACACACTGCTATATTTAAAATGGATAACCAACAAGGACCTACTGTGGAGCACAGGGAACCCTGCTCCAAGTTTTGTGGCAGCCTGGATTGGAGGGGAGTTTGGGGGAGAATGGATACATGTATATGTATGGCTGAGTCCCTCTACTGTCCATCTGAAACTATCACAATATTGTTAATCAGCTATACTCCAATAAAAATTAAAAGTTTTAAAAAAGAGAGATGTTCACTTCTTGCCATTGTATCAAAGTTTGCACATCTTTGTCCAGCATGAAAAGATACCACTTATATCATCTGCAATCATTATCTTAGCCACCCATCCTAATCAGATGTGTGTTCATTCACCAAACTGTCAATTGGTTTGGTACATTTAACTTTTTCACTCTTGTCTTACCTGTTGACTTCAAAAGCCGAACATGTCTCAAGAATAGCTTATTACAGAACACTGATCTCACTCCCCTACCACACCAAATTTGCTTCTTCTGTTTTCCCCTCCTGTTGTTGGCAACATTATTCATCTAGCTCCCACATTATAAGCCTTTAACTCCTTCACCTCTCTTACTTTTCATATCCAAGTGATCACTGAATCCAGTGTGCTTTACCTCTTCAATGTATCTCAATGCCATGTTCTCTGCTCCCTCCGCCCTGCAACTGCCTGCCTGTTTTGACAGCTTCTAAATGGATTCTTCCTTTGGGAGACTCACTCCACAAGGTAGACAGAGGGCTCCTACTAAAATGCAAATCTGGTTGTGTCACTCCCCTGCTGAAAATCTTCAGTACCTCCATATTGTCTACAAGATAAAGCCTAGAATCCTCTGCTTATCATTCAAGCCGTGACCCAATCTGGTCACAGCCTCATCTGGTACTCCCCGCCAAAGCACCTACCTGTACTCTGATCGGCACCATATATTTGATTTTTCTGCTGTTTGGAATGTTCTTTTTTGTTTTATATTCTCTGTCTAATGGCAATCCAGTTTCTCTTTCATGACTCACCTCAAGAATATTTCCTCTAGGGAGACTTCTGACATGACCAGGTAGGGCTCACTTCATCCATCCCTTCACTCCATCCCATAAATACTTCTACCATTAATGCAATAACACTTTATGGCTTGATTTTCCCCATGTCTGTTCTCTCTGTATGTGAACTCCTCACCATGTCTTTTCATCTCCCAAACTCCAGCTATACTGAACTTAGTGTTCTCTGAGCATGTTGTGCTTTTTTGGGTGACATCCACCTTTGCACAGGTGGCTCCCTCTGCTAGGAATATGCTTCTCCCTTTCTCCCCTTCTCTGCACAGGCAAATATCTCCACATCCTTCAAGACTCATCTCAAATGCAATTGGTCTGAAATCTCTGCATATGCTCAGATTGAGTTAGTTATTCCATATTCTTGCTCCCCTAACCTTCTGGTGAAACCTCATTTATAGCATCTGCTGCATAAGTATTTTATTATCATTATCAGCTTACATGGGCTTCCCTTGTGGCTCAGTGGTAAACAATTTGCTGGCCAATGTAGGAGATACAGATTCAACCCCTGGGTCAGGAAGATCCCCTGGAGAAGGAAATGGTAAGCCACTCCAGTATTCTTGCCTGGAAAATTCCATGGACAGAGGATCCTGACACAGTGCAGTCCATGGGGTCACAAAAGAGCCAGACATAACTTAATGACTAAACAATGATCAGCTTACATGACTGTCCCCCTCCATATCCCACACCTTATGAGATGAGATCTCAGACAGCATATCATCTTTTTGTCTCTAGCACAAAGCACAATAGAGAAACGATAGATACTTCCTTGATCAATTATTAACTCAAGTCCTTTATGGTGCTTGATGGCCTGGGAAAAACTATTGGATAGGTCAGTAAGCTTTGAATACTTATTGACATAACTGGTCAAGGCACCCCTGGGTAAGTGCTGCATTTACAAGCCTTTTATATGTTTTGACTCTAAATCTGTCCTTGTTACTTTTCCAGGTGCTTATGCTCAACAACTGATGCACTGCCTGTCTTCACCCACCCCCATGAGCCTTGGTTCTGATGCAACCTATGGTCATGCAGGGATGCCCTTACACCCTCCCACGATGTCATAAGTGGCGGGCAGCTGACAACTTCCATCACAGCCGTAGCCTCCGAAGCACCTGCCCCCAGCCTCAGGTAAGAGGCTCAGAGCAAAAGACAGAACAGTGAAGAGAGGGTGGATGTAGGCTCTGTGTGTGTTCTTGTGGGTATCCATGCTTCTTAAGGCTCAAGGGTAGTCTTCATACACATGAAACCCCTTGCACAGAAAGAGGCCTCCTCTGACCCATCCCTGTCGTTCATGAGGCCTTTTATGGGGCAAAGGAAGTGTGCTGATCTGGACAAGCCAAAGAGCCCACAATGACTAAGGTGGCTGGTTTCATGTTAAGCTTCCAGGGGAGGTCCTGGAAAAGTGTGCTCCTTCAGGGCATAGCCTAGGACAAGGCAGGACCTTCCTTTGCCTTGACTTCCCTGCAGTTTCCTCATATGCTGTACCTGCAGAATATTTCCTCTCCCTCCATTGGCTCTTCCTCTCAAGTCCCCGGTCCTACTCACAGCTCCTGGGTTAACCCCACTGAGGATCTCCTGAGCTTCCTACTGGCCTGTCCTCTCTCTCCTCCCCTACAACTGGAGTGGTGGGGCTGAATGTGCCAGCCTGTGTGTGGTGCCAGGTGGGCAGAGGGGGTGTGAGAGACAGTAATCCCAGAGGGCAACCCACTTTCCTGGCAATGAAGGAAGTACAAGGGAAAGTTGACTAGACAAGGGAGATGTATAAGCATATTTTGCCTTGCCCTATAATACTTAACCTTCCCAGGTGGCTCAGTAGTAAAACACCCATCTGCCAGTGCAGGAGACGCAAGAGACTCAGGTTCAATCCCTGGGTGGGGAAGATCACCTGGAAAAGGAAATGGCTACCCACTCCAATATTCTTGCCTATAGAATCCCATGAACAGAGGAGCCTGATGGGCTACAGTCCATGGGGTGGCAAAAAGTCAGACACAACTGAAGCAACTTAGTACACATATTGCTTTGGGGTTCAGAGGCTATGGGAGTGTGTGAAAGTACTATGTTTCTTAGAATCTCACAGATGGACTGAGATGCTGGGTCACTATGGGTGGTGTGAACAGCCACTGAATGTATATGGTGGAGGAAGAGAGATACCAAGGTGGCAGGGATGGAGAATGTAGGTACTGGGGAACGCATGTGGGCGGAGAATGAGAGGCGATGAAGGTCCAGACGTCATAAGGTCCAGGCCTCCCAAGCTGTTTTGACATATCTAACCAGAGAGAATTCACTGCTTGTAATATAGTCTCAAAGCCAGTGTCAACTGAGAGTCCCTCTGCAAACCTCAGTTCAGTTCAGTTCAGTTGCTCAGTCGTGTCCGACTCTTTGCAACCCCGTGAATCGCAGCACGCCAGGCCTCCCTGTCCATCACCAACTCCCGGAGTTTACCCAAACTCATGCCCATTGAGTCGGTGATGCCATCCAGCCATCTCATCCTCTGTCGTCCCCTTCTCCTCCTGCCCCCAATCCCTCCCAGCATCAGGGTCTTTTCCAATGAGTCAACTCTTCACATGAGGTGGCCAAAGTATTGGAGTTTCAGCTTCAGCATCAATCCTTCCAATGAACACCCAGGACTGATCTCCTTTAGGATGAACTGGTTGGATCTCCTTGCAGTCCAAGGGACTCTCAAGAGTCTTCTCCAACACCATAGTTTAAAAGCATCAATTTTTCGGTGCTCAGCTTTCTTCACAGTCCAACTCTCACATCCATACATGACCACTGGAAAAACCATAGCCTTGACCAGACGGAACTTTGTTGGCAAAGTAATGTCTCTGCTTTTTAATATGCTGTCTAGGTTGGTCATAACTTTCCTTCCAAGGAGCAAGCGTCTTTTAATTTCATGGCTGCAATCACCATCTGCAGTGATTTGGAGCCCAAAAACATAAAGTTTGACACTGTTTCCACTGTCTCCCCATCTATTTCCCATGAGGTGATGGGACCAGATACCATGATCTTAGTTTTCTGAATGTTAAACTTTAAGCCAACTTTTTCACTCTCCTCTTTCACTTTCATCAAGAGGCTTTTTAGTTCCTCTTCACTTTCTGCCATAAGGGTGGTGTCATCTGCATATCTGAGGTTATTGATATTTCTCCTGGCAATCTTGATTCCAGCTTGTGCTTCTTCCAGTCCAGCGTTTCTCATGATGTACTCTGCATAGAAGTTAAATAAGCAGGGTGACAATATACAGCCTTGACGTACTCCTTTTCCTATTTGGAACCAGTCTGTTGTTCCATGTCCAGTTCTTACTGTTGCTTCCTGACCTGCATACAGGTTTCTCAGGAGGCAGGTCAGGTGGTCTGGTATTCCCATCTCTTTCAGAACATAGTTTATTGTGATCCACACAGTCGAAGGCTTTACCTACCCCTTCCCCAGAGTGGGATTTTCAGAGGGTTGAGGGATTGAAAACCGTGGGTCCTTCCAGAAGACTTGTCCTGCTCGTTGCCCACTCCCTGCAAGCTTTACTACCTAGGCAGTGGGACATGAGGGCTTAATTTTATGACAGAGAATGGTGAGATCAAGCCCTCTCTTGGTCACAAGAACAGAAGTAGAAGGCTATTGATAAGGAAAGAAATCAAGGATTAGTCATCATTTGCCTGAGGGCCTAGCTCTGCTAGAGGGGACTGTGATTCGTAGGGGGAACTCTGAGGGGAGAACAGGGTGAAGGAGCCTATTAAGGGAGCCAAACTGGGGGGTGGCGTTTAGGAAACTAGAGCTTCCCTGGTGGCTCAGATGGTAAAGAATCTGCCCTCAATGCAGGAGACCAGGGTTCAATCCCTGGGTCAGGAAGATCCCCTGGAGAAGAAAATGACAACCCACTTCAGTATTCTTGCCTGGAGAATTACATGAACAGAGGAACCTGGTGGACTACAGTCCATGGGGTCACAAAAGAGTCGGACATGACTGAGTGATTAACACTTTCACACTTTTCACACTTAGGAAACTGAGAAGGCTGGAGGGACTGAAAGGCTAACATGGGTGGAGCCCAGTTCATCATGGGTGCTTCCATCAGAACCATGACAATTTGGTTGTGGCTGGATCACAAGAGCCCGTTTCTAACTCTAGGGCATTCCCAGCCCAGGGAACTCTGTGAGGATGGCTTGGGACCAACCAGTTACCCCAGCATAAACCAAGCTGTGACCCGGAGCTAGAGCTGCTCCCTGCTCTTTGCCTGTTGTCCCTTGCCATTCACCCCATGTGGCCCCAGCCTGGACCCCAAGAAAGGCTCAGGCAGCTGCTCTAACTATTCCTGTAGGTGGGCCTCAGCATGGAAACAATGTGGAACTGTGGAAAGCCCAGAAGACTCTGTGGGAGATAAATGAGGATGGGAACAGAACCCTTTTTGGTCAAAACGAAGTGTTTTCCCTCAGTGCTGGGGCGTGGGGGGGTGTCAGCTTGGGAATGTTAACCTTTCCCCAGGCAAGTCTGCTGGAAAAGGAGTGGCCACCTCCAGAAGGGCCCCTCAGGCCAGTAGCCCAGGACAGCAGAGGCAGGGCACAGGAGCCTCCCTGCACCGAGCTCCTGCGTTCCATCTTGCCCTCCCCCACCCTGCAGAAGTCCAGCGCGCATGCCCATAGACCATATGTATCCCCCTGGCCTTAGAGTGCAGGGGGAGGTCTGTGGGGACAAGGCTCTCTGTCCTCTCTTCCCAAAGGCAGGGCAGAGCCCCCACTCGTTTTCACTGCTGGCTTGGGTCAGTCTTCTCCTGCCCACCATCCCACGGCTCTGTCCTCTAATACACCCTCACTGTCTCTGAGGACGCTTACCTACTAAAGGACAAGGCTGATCCTCAAGCTCATTGTCTTGCCAGGCCTTGGTGAAACTGCTTACCAGAGGTTTGTCACCAAAGTGATCTGATCTTTTCCTCCACCTCAGGGTAGGGGAGAGGGAACTAGAGGCAGAGTGAGTTCTTTGTGTCTTCCAGGCAAAGGGAACATAAATCAACAGAAGCTCCCCTCTGCGTACCCCTCCTCAGCACCATGGAATGCCCAGTCCCACTCTCACCATCCTTGCCAGCCTGGGAGGGCCCTCCTGGCCCCGGTGTGGCGGGCCCAGTTGGGAGCGAGCCGGAATTCCCCAGGGACAAAGCCCTGATTCACCATCCCCAATCCTGACATAGCCGCCCCCTCTGGATTCCTGGGGGGTCAGTAAACAAACAGGGTGACAGATCCCGCCTCCTGGCCTGGCTCAGCTCTGCTCGCCCTCCCTGAGGGAGCCTGCTCAGAGCCTGTCTGGACTCTGCCTGCAGCTCACCAAGCGCTGGGTCTGAGTTCATTCGGAGGAGCATCATGGGGCTGCCTAATCCTGCAAGCGGGTCCCCAGGCGGCACAGGTAGGGTCCACTCATGGGAACGCAGAGCAACTGACTCTAGAGCTGTGCCCTGGAGCTTTGCTGTTCTCCCACCTCTCCTTCTGTGTTTGGCTGTGAGCTGTGGGAGTTTTTTCTTTTTTTAAATCTTGAATATTCTTTATTCTATATATTCATGTGTGCTGAGTCACTCAGTCATGTCCAACTCTTTTTGACCCATGGACTACAGCCCACCAGGCTCCTCTGTCCATGGGGATTCTCCAGGAAAGAATATTGGAGTAGGTTGTCATACCCTTCTTCAGGGAATCTTCCCAACCCAGGGACTGAACCTGCATCTCCTTTGTCTCCTGCACTGGGAGGTGGATTCTTTAGCACTAGTACCACCTGGGAAGCCCTCTCTTAGTACAGGTTGGTTATGCTTAACTGCTAACTCCTATGATTATCACTCCTACTATCACAAATTCTGCCAGCACTACTGCCCAGATGAGATCCTGGAGGTACTTGTGTTAGGTTAGAACTGTTCAAATTGCCCAAACACTGGCAACCATGGCATTCAAGGTAAGCCATAGGCTCATAGTTCAGTGTTCCAGAGTTTACTCAACCTTCTAGAAAAGAAAGCTGAAGGGCTGTTGTACAAATTCAGAGAGAGAGACAGATAGAGAGAGCCATCTGTAGTAGATGTCCTACTTCCAAGGGGGCCTTGGTGCCCCCTTCTCCCTCTTCACCACTTGTATTTCCCACCACAGTCAGGAGAGTCCTAAAGAGCACTGCTCATCTTCAATGGGTTGAGAAAGGGCTAAGACAGGATTTGGGGTCCTGATCTCCAAAGAACTCCGACCAGAATCAACAGCTAAGAGGCTCCCATCATTTGCTCACCCTGTAGGGTATTATGGGGGTTGGGGGAATGGGGGTTGTGCCAAATAGCCCTTCAGGAGTTAGCTATCTCCCTAGCAGATCAAGACATGCTCAGGCAGAAGCAGAAGGGAGTGAAGGACAGGGGAGTGTGGAGAGGAAATCTCAACCTGGGGAAACCCATCTGCATGCCTGCCTGTCTACCTTCTCCCCTTCTGTGGAAGGAAAATGGCCCTGCTGGTGGCTGAGCCTCCTCTAGTCTCTCCTTTCCCCCAAACCATACATCTTTCCCACACAAGACTCTCCAGGCAAGTTGGGAAACTAATTTTTCCATTAAAACCACAGCTCAAAGTGCTTAACATGTGTGTTAAGCCCGTGTGTGTGGGCTACACTCCACGGGGTCACAAAGAGTTGGGCATAACTGAGCACAGCACAGCAGTAAGAGAGGACCTTGCCATGAACAGAACCACAGAGTCTTTCTTTCTCTCAACCACTCAAACACATCCTAGAACCAGCCCCTTCTCCCCTCCCCACCCCTCTGCCCCGTTCACACTTGTCCCATGCTTGGCTTGGCACAGACAAGGGTGTAGCACACTCCAGGGATTGTAGAGGTGTCTGTGTTTCTGTACAGGTTAGAGCTGCTGCCACCACCCCCGCACCACCTCACGATGGTGCTGGGGTATCCTGCCTAAGTCCAAAGCTATTCAACGGGTCTGTTGGTGCCGCCAGAACCCTGGAACCACCAGCCATGAATCTGTGTTGGAATGAAATAAAAAAGAAGTCTCACAATCTCCGGTAAGGCCTGGAGCCTCGAAACAGGGGCTTTGGGGCATTGGTGGGGATGGTGTTTGGCTCCTCTTGCTCGTCACCCTCTTCTCAGCCTTCCTGTCAGCTTCATCCTCTATTTTTCCTCCTTTTCATGCTCTGGTGCTGGGTCAGAAGTCAGGAGACTTGGATTTGAGTCTCGGTCTTTTTCCTTTATTTTTATTTATTTTTTTAACACCAAAAACATTTTGTATTGGGTTATAGGCGATTAACAATGCTGTGGTAGTTTCAGGTGAATAGCAAAGGGACTCAGCCATACATATACATATATCCATTCGCCCCCAAACTCCCCTCCCATCCCGAGCTCAGTCAGCTGTGTCACCTTGGAAAATTGGTTTCAGTAATCCCTGAATGTTGGCTTCCACTTGTTTGGATTTTTTTTTTAACAACAACAACAAAATGAGTAGAGGAATAATGCTTGTTCTATTTTCCAGTGTTGTTATGAGGACTCAAATAAGATATGAAAATGCTTTTTGCACTTAAAAGCGCTGATGTATAAATGGAGGATTTGATTACTGCCCGCCTTCCTCTTGTAACTGTCTTCTATCTTAGTAGCTCTCATCTGCTTTTTCACATCTTTTAAAAAATTTTATTTATTTATTTTAATTGCAGGATAATTACAATATTGTAGTGGTTGTTAGCCCTCTCTTCCCACCACTGCTTATCCCCCACCCATGCCTCCCTAAACTAAGAGCAAATCAGTAGGAGCCTGAAGGCAATTTCTAACTTAGTTGTCCCTCTTTCCTCTACCCTTCTTTATAACTTCTCTCCCACTACCCTTCCCCAAACACACACTTTTCCTCTCTACTATCATCAAAGACCAAACTCCTGGCTTCTGGTGGGTTCTGGTGGAGATGAGGAGTGTACAGAAGTTGAAGGAATGCAGGCTCTGAAATCAGACAACCCTGAGTTCAAATCCAGTGACTTTACTGTGTGACCTTGGGAAAATTACTTAACTTCTCTGGTCAACACCAGTGGCTACCTCTCAAGGTTGCTCTGAGAATTAGTAGAAGCAAAAATTTATGTAATACCTTGGCCAAAGAGGTAGAGATGGAATGACCAGTTACCAGTCATCTAAGGGGAATGGGTTCAATGACTACACACAGCCTGGACTGGCCTTTGGCTTCCTACCACTTGGACTTCAGTTCATGGCTCATTTGTGGGGAGAGGGGAAGGCAGACAGAGATTATTACGCTGCACATGTTTTCCTCCTTCTGTATGTCAAGCTTCTAGCCATGTTGCCCTCATCCTTTGGGACCCCTGGGCTGCTTGTATTTGTATGCAACCTCACACACATGCGTGCCCACACTCAGTCACCTGGCATACCCTTTCCACCCACTGCATTGCTCCTGCTCAGAAGGTAGCCTCTGAGAAGCCTCTGAGGATGAACAGTTTGGCATGACTTGAGTTCCTCCAGGACAAGAGGGCAACAAGACAGCTGTCTCCACTAACGCCCTTGCTTACTTTGCTACCCTTCACAGCCTGATTCTGGGTGCACAGCTGAATGGACTGAAGTCCACCAAATGTTTTGGTACCACGCTCTATGGGGTGGTGTCTTGGGAGGCTCTGTGGGTGGGTCAGAGGGTGGGTTCTGGGCCTTCTCCCACTTCGACCAGAGAAGCACCTCTTTCATTTGTTTATATAGTAACATTCCACGTACATATCTGCTGGGGAAAAATGTTTTGCCACTTAACAAGAGGACTGAAAATCACTGGTTTTACCATTGTGTGCAGTGCCCGGCTAGAGGCCTTCTCAGACCACAGTGGAAAGCTTCAGCTCCCTCTCCAAGAGATAATTGACTGGCTCAGCCAAAAGGATGAGGAATTGTCAGCTCAGCTGCCCCTACAAGGGGATGTGGTCCTGGTGCAACAGGAGAAGGAGACACATGCGGTAGGTTAGAGTTACAGAGGCTGTGGTGTGTAGTCTCTCGGTTGGGAAGGGATGTCTTCTGCAGTGCCCTGACAGACAGATGCTCAGTCTCTGCTTAGATGCATAAAGTCACTGGAAGCTGTATGCAGTCCTACTGGTCTGTGGATGGCGCTCCAGAGAATAAGTCAAATCTCCCCCCTCTATACATCCCATCCAATATTGGCCTCCCTTAAAATGCTTCCCTGATTTTTAACGAGGACATGGGAAATGAACATAAAATAATATTCAGTGAAAAAAACACAAGATACAAAGCTGTTTATAGGTAGATCTCAATTGTATAAAAATCAATATAGATGTGTACGTGTGTATACACACATAAGAAGGAACTCTATCAAAATCTTCACAATGGGTAACTCCAGGTGATGAAATTAGTTCTTTTTAATTTTCTTCTTTTCATCCTTTTCTGAAATTTCTAAGATTTCTGTGACATATCTTTCCTCTATAATCAGAAAATAACAACAGATGTTTCTTAAAATGAACACAGATGCACTGGAAGAAATGATCATTATGTGATGTGATGTTACAGAGATGTCAGCTCTCACTACAAAGGCAATCATATTATACAAATGTATCAAATCAGTATATTGTGCTAAATCAAATCAGTACATTGTGTTAAGTTTACACAATGTTATAGGTCAATTATAGCACAATTTAAAAGATGAATACAGGATGGAATACAACACAGCAAGAAAATAAACTATAAATGTGTGCCACAGTATGGCTGAATTTTAAAGACAATATATTGAGTGAAAAAAAGAGTCAAATACAAAAAAGAGTACATATAGTGTGGTTCCATGTATATAAGGTTTAAAATTTGGCAAAACTAATCAGTGGTGGTACAAGTCAGGATAGTTGTTACCTTGGGGGAGGGGAGGAGGAGAGAGTGACTGAAAGAGGTCATGACAGGGCCTTCTGGGATGCTGGTGGAGTTCTGTTTCTTTATCTCGGTACTGGTTACAGATATGGAATCACTTTATGAAAATTCATCAAGCTGTGATGAAAAGTACACTTTTGATTTACATACTTGTGTGTATTTTGACAAAAATTTAAACTTTTCATATAAATCTAGCCCATCCTGGTTCTGATTCCTTAAAGCCCCTGACTTCCTGAGTCTTCCAAAGAAGCAAGATTCCTAGCCCCAAGTCCCCATATTTCTCTCTACCTTGTGGCATAGACAGATCCGTTTCAGAGTAAATAGACCTTCCAGTATCAAAGTTATTATTTTGCCTATAGAGAAGACTGCTCCTCTTTTAGTCTGAGTAGCCCAAAGGTACAGGATATCAAGTTGCACTGAGGAGAAGAAAGATTGTCAAGTGCAGGATGGAATTCAAAGCAATTGAAAGATTTTCCTTCCTCATTGACCATGTTGCTAAACTTCACAGGCCTTTATGGACGATGTCAAGTCTCGAGGACCCTATATTTACTCTGTGCTGGAATCAGCTCAGGCCTTCCTGTCCCAGCACCCATTTGATGAATTAGAGGAGCCTTGTTCTGAGAGCAAAGGTGGGTGGTCTTCCTCTCTTTCATCTTCTTCTTGAGCTATGAACCATTAAACACCTTTATGTCCATCCCAAACACATTTTCTCAGCTGTTACCTAGGAGGATAATTTATTACTAGAAGTCCAAAATTGGGAAGGAACAAGATTCACACTCTAAGAAAAAGCAAAGAGAAGACCCTGGAGCAGGGGAGACGAGTGTTTGGCCCAAAGCTGTATGTGGCTCTCTGGAGCATCGTGTGTGGCCATCTAAGAAGGCATGAAAAAGAAATAAAAAAGACTCAGATGCATTAAACAAACTCAGTAAATAAAAGTAGTAGTGTGTTCTTTTAAAACGTACTGCTTTATTCCAGTAGAGAAAGGCATGTGACACTGCTCCAATCAACTAGCAAATAAAAATTCTTTCAAAAAATCTTTAAAAATTAGGTGATGGTACTTGAGAAGAAAACTGACTGTGGCTCTTTAATTCTGACCCTGGTGATTTCTGGTTCTCTTTCTCTGATGGAGTGGGTCACTGTAGGTCCAAGTTTAAATAAGGCAGCAAGGTGGGATCCATGATGTTTAGCTCCAAGTGATGGCCCAGCAAGCCCTCTTCTCCAGAAAGAAGCTTTGACACTCTGAGACTGGCTATGAATGACCTGACAGGACCCTTCAATAATGGAGCCCTTTGTTGATGCTGTTGACCCTCTCAGTTTACCTCAAGCCCCTCCTCCTGAGTACTAACCAGTACTCAATTTACCACCCAATGGGCCTCAGATAGAACAAGCTCAAGAGAGCAGGACAATTCCAATTAGCCTGGAGTTTGGGAGCTCTGAATCTACTTTTCAAGGGAGGTCTGAGGGAGGAGAAGGAAAATTACAATTTAGAAGCCTAGGTGGAAAGGCTGGGAAAGTTATACTAACCTCTCCTCTGCTGGACCTTCATAAAATGCCTCCCTTCTTTGGAAGGAACTGCACAACAGACACTGGGCTTCCCACATGGCGCTCGTGGTGAAGAACTCACCTGCCAATGTAGGAGACATAAGAGATGTGGGTTCGATCCCTGGGTCAGGAAGATCCCCTGGAGGAAGAAATGGCAACCCACTCCAGTATTCTTGCCCGGAGAATCCCATGGACAGAGGAGCCTGATGGGCTACAGTTCATGGGGTCACAAAGAGTTGGACGTGACTGAAGCAACTTAGCACACACACACAATAGACACTAATGCAAAATCACATTCCAAGGTCATGTGACTAGAACTCTGGATGATTGGCCTTACTGTGCCTCTTAAATATTTTACTCACTCTCTACCTTGCCCATTTCTTAAGAATATGAGGAAATCCTCAGATACTATAGGTGGAAAACACCAAAATGGTCTCTTGACTGTGGTGGTGGATCCATGAGCCTACACATGTGATAAAATCACATAGAACAAAACACACACACATACACAAATGACTAAAAGTAAAATTGGGGAATTCTGAAAAAAATTTCTGGATTGTGTCAATGTCAATATCCTGATTGTTATACTATAATTTTGCAAGATGTTACTATTTGGGGAAACTAGCTAAAGAGTACATGAGATCTCTATTATTTCTCACAATTACATGTGAATTTACTATGAACTCAAAATTAAAGTTTTAATTTTTTAAAAAGCCACATTTATAAAAGGAGCTCAGCCATAAAAATATGTATTTGTGTGTGTATGAAAACACACACACAGCACACACATGTTTACAAAAGGCTGTTTTTGTCTTTCCGTGGGCTACCCTTGCCTGGCTGGCCTGACCTGACTTCATGACTGCCCTTGCAGATACCTCTCCTAGACAGCGGATCCAGAATCTTAGCCGCTTTGTGTGGAAGCAGGCAACAGTGGCCAGTGAACTCTGGGAGAAGTTGACAGCCCGCTGCGTGGACCAGCACCGCCACATTGAGCACACTCTGGAGCAGCTGTTGGAGATCCAAGGGGCAATGGAGGAATTAAGTGCAACTCTGACCCAGGCCGAGGGAGTCCGAGCCACTTGGGAGCCCATCGGGGATCTCTTCATTGATTCACTTCCCGAGCATATCCAGGCTCTTAAGGTATGCAGGCCCTCTCCCCTGGCTACAGCCTACCCAGAGACCAGATACTCCACCCAGACCCTGACAGTGTTCCTGATGCTGAGGCTCCACTGTTGCCCTGGACTTCAACAGAGTCTCTCCCAGTTTCTCTGCTGGATTTGGGGGCTAGTTTAGCTGAGGGTTTACCTGGTTGGGGAAGCGCTTCCCTGGTGACTCAGATGGTAAAGAATCCCCCTGCCATGCAGGAGACCTGGGTTCGATCCCTGGGTTGGGAAGATCCCTGGAGAAGGGCATGGCAACCCACTCCAGTATCCTTGCCTGTAGAATTGCATGGACAGAGGAGCCTGGCGGGTTGCAGTCCTTGGGGTCACAAAGAGTCAGACATGACTGAGCGACTAACACACTTAGCTGAGGTCTCCTCTGTCCTACTGTCTTCTCTTTCCCTGGTGTTTTCTGAGAGAAGGAAAGGAAGTAAGGACAATGCCCACCCCCACCCCCCATACACACACATCTTAGTCTGGTTGCCCTAATATGCAAGCATGGAAGCTGTGCTACTAAAACAAAATCTCTGGGTAAAGAGGAAGGAGTTGGTGTGGATGACTAATGGTTCCTCTTTCCTACTGTCTACCTGCTGTGGGACTTGGATCCTGGTTCCATAGCTATTCAAGGAAGAATTCTCCCCCATGAAAGATGGAGTGAAGTTAGTAAATGATCTGGCCCATCAACTTGCCATTTCTGATGTGCACTTGTCAATGGAGAACTCCCGGGCTTTGGAGCAAATCAATATCCGGTGGAAACAGCTACAGGTAAAGGAGAAGCCTAAAGTGAACTATGGGAGAAAGATTTGGTATAACTAGGCTTGGTGATGGGGGTACTTCTCCAGGCCTTCAGGAAGTAAAGGGGCATTGAAATGGGATCTATGTGGGGAAATAGTTGTATAGAATTTGGGGCCAGGAAACAAGCTTCTCAACCTCTAAACTGCAGGGAGTAATTAAAATAGTCTGAGAGGGACCTGTCTGCATTTGGGCACTCAGAGTAGACAGGGGCAGATGAAGAGTGACTGTGGCCTGGAGTTAGAGATGCTCTTCTCTTACCTCTGGGAGTGACATGGGAGAACTAGGATTTGGGTGAATGGTGGGAGGATCTGAAACTGGAGAAGAGGCAGCCTTGGAGGGAATTCACAAAGATGGCCGGAGGCACCTGGAAATCCCACCCTGGATATGTGGAATGAGGCCACTGACTTCCTGCATATTCTTTCCATAGGTGTCAGTTGGCGAGAGACTTAAGCAGCTTCAGGATGCTCACCGGGACTTTGGGCCTGGGTCACAACACTTCCTCTCCTGTATGTGAGACAAGCTATACTTCACTTTGTAGAACCTCAGCCACTTTCCAACAGAGTCTACTGTTGTCTGTTGGGGACCTGGAGGGAGCCCAGTGTACCTTGGCATCTAAGAAGCAGTAGAAGAAAGCAGTGTAGGATAGTGGTTAAAAGTACAAGCTCTTGAGTCAGAGAGACCTGGATCTGAGTAAGAGCTCCTCAACTTCATAGCCGTGCAAGCTTGAAAAAAATAGCTTAAACTTTCTGAACTTCAATTTTCCCGTATATAAAAAGAGGGAAAAATATGACCTAGCTCATAGAGTTATGGGAACTAAATGACTTTATTGTTCCAAAAATATTTATTGATGGCCTACCATGGCCCAGGTACCATTCTAGGCACTGGGGCTACATCAGTGAACAAAACAGAAATTCTTGGTCTTGGAGAGCTTACATTCTGCTAGAAGAAGCCAAACCATAAACAAATAAGTGAGTGTGTGTGTGTGTGTGTGTGTGTGTGTGTGTGTGTGTGTGTGTGTGTGTGTGTGTAAAATGTCAATTGGTGACAAGTGTTCCAGAAAAAAGTAAAACAGGGAAGGTATGGGTTAGGCAGTTCTGGACTTAATGGAGGAGGCATTTCAATTTTGAATAGGGTGGTTGGGAATGTTGTCACTGAAATCACAGCAAAGAGGTGAGGGAATGAGCCATGTGGATATCTGAGGGAAGAGCAGACTGGGCAGAGGAAACAATAACTTCCAGGATGTTAAGGCAGGGGCATACCTGAGGAACAGCAGGGAGACCAGTATAGAAGTGAGTGAAGAGGAGAGAGAGCAAGAGATCAGAATGGGAGCAGGAAGCCAAAGCATGGAGGGCCTGGAGGGCTACAGTAAGAATTAGGATTTTATTCTGAGTAGAATTAAGAACCCTTGCAGGGGTTTGAGCAGAGGGATGACATGATCCAACTTCTGTTTCAACAGAGTTTTGGAGGTCTAGAATAGGAGGAGGGAGACCTGTTAGGGTACATATTGTGATAGTCTAAATGAGGGACGATGGTGACCCAATCAGAGTGGAGATGGTGGAAATGTAACTAGATATGAAAATTAGATATGCACACAGAGCATTCAGCAGAGTATCTGGTACATAGTAGGAACTCAATAAATGTTAATGGCAATTCAAACTATTGAATTATAATGACTGGCATGCAACTACACCTGCAGAAGGCTCTTGTACCCAGGGAAACTGCAAGGAAGAGATTGACCAGATGACTGAGCCTCTCCTGGAACATCTGGAAGTTAAAGACATGGAACAGAGAGAAGCATCATTTTCCAGAGTTTCTCACCGTAGATGAGTAGGCAGTCCTGTTCCCCATTGTCCCACGGGACTGAGAAGCTGGGGCTTCTGGGGGAAGGGCTTTGAGTCCCATGAGGAAAGTACAGTCACTTCATATCCACAGTAGCACACCAGCTGCTTGCAGCTGAACGGACAAAATGACAGCCTGCTCACGGGGAAGATTGTCAGGGTGGCCAAGGCCACCTGTTCGTGCTCTTGTCATGTCTCTGGCACATGAGGGTATCAGTGACAACCTCTTCTCTGTCCCTCACCCTAACATCAGGGAAAGAAGTGTCTTCATTAGAAGTGTTTGCCCCATGCTCAGGTCCTGTTAAGAGCTGGCAATGAGACTCAGGCATCCCCTTTTGGGCTTAGCTATTTCTTTGGGAGGATAGTACAGGGGAGTAATCAGGGGCCTGAAGAACATTAGTGGCCAGCTTCTTTCTCTTTCTCTTTTCCCTCACCAGCCTCTGTTCAGGTTCCCTGGGAAAGAGCAATTTCACCCAATAAAGTTCCCTACTACATCAAGTGAGTGACCATCTGAATCAGAAACAGGTCAATCACCTGCCCACCCTCTCCCTCCCCTGTCTTTTTTTCTACCTATCCCTTTTACCCCTATCTGTTGGGATTCCTCCATCCAATCCAGTTTTTCCTCTTACTCATCTCAAGAGCTCAATATTCTACCTGGGTAAAGGTGAACCCTTGTGCTTTGGAATCTTCAGGGTTCACCCTCAGATCCTGCTGCTCCTTGTGTCCAACCTCTCACTGAGGGATGTGTGCATGTTTGTCTGTGGGGTGGGGGGTGATATGGACCCTAGTGCTACTGATGCTTTTATTTGTAGCCACCAGGCTCAAACCACATGCTGGGACCATCCCAAGATGACAGAGTTATACCAAACTCTAGGTAAGAATTCAAGGTTCCTGTATAGGGTAGAGATCTATACAGTTGCCTTTGTCCTATAAGAATACATGGGAATAGTATTCCATTGTGTGTACATATACCATATCCTCTTTATTCATTCATCTGCTGATAGACAGGTTGTTTTCATGTCTTGGCTACTGTAAATAGTGCTGTGATGAATATAGGAGTATATATATCTTTTTGAATTAGTGTTTTAATATTCTTTGAGTAAATACCCAGGAGTGGGGATAGCTGGATCATATATATATACACACACATGCACGCACACACACATATACATGGTAGAACATAATCATAAAAAAGGATGAAATCTTGCCACTTGTGACAACATGGATAGACTTTCAGGATATTATGCTGAGTGACATAAATCAGATAGAGAAAGACAAATACCATATGATTCCATTCATATGTGAATATAAAAAGAAAATAAATGAACAAACCAAACAAATACACATAGATACCAAAAAAACAGAGTAGTGGTTACCCGAAAAGAAGGGGTAGGGGAAAGGCAAAATAGGTAAGGGGATTGACTGAATGGTGACAGGTGGAAATAAAATATTGTGTACATGAAACTTATATAATGCTATAAACCAGTGTTGTCTCAATAAAAATAAGAACACAAGGGAATCCCATCCAACAAGCAGATGAGGGTGGAAGTGAATCCTTGTCCTTTTTCCAGTAGCTTCCTTCCTTTCCTCTCTGCATCTCCAACAGGAAGCTCTATTCTCCCCCTAAACAATTTTATCATCACATCAGGGAATTATGCTTATAGATATATGCTAGATCTGCTTTGAAAGACATTATCAAGGCTATGATGAATGTGACTCTCATGTGCCTTATCTTTCACTGCTAAGAGAGACTCACTATTATGTTGTAGATTTTACACATGTTGATGCATGTGACTATAGTTCATTCATTTTCACTGCCGTAGAGTGTTCCATTGTACATACCACAGTTTCCTCATCCATCCTACTGTTAATAGACATTTGGGTCATTTCTACTTTGGAGCTAACAAAAACAGTGCTGCTTGGTTAAAAAAATGTGAAAATCACTGCTCTAGAATATATACAGCTGGCTTGGTTGTAGGATATATGAATGTTCAGTTTTACTACGTAATACCAAGTTGTTTTCCAATATGATTGTGTCAGTTTACACTTCCACTAGCAATTCTCATTCATCCACATCTTTGCTGGCACTTGCTACTGTCAGACTTTTATTTTTTGTCAATCTGACAGGTGTAACATGATATATTGTTGTGGTTTTAATCTGCATTTCCCTGATCTGAGTGGATCTCTTTCCATTCTTGCAGCTGATTTGAACAACATTAAGTTCTCAGCTTACCGCACTGCCATGAAGCTACGCAGAGTCCAGAAGGCACTGCGCTGTAAGTCTCCCATCACACTTCCCTTATGGCCTTCATCCTTCCTCATCAATTGGCTGTTTCCCACTCCCATCCCACCTTGGCCAAGGTTGTTGGTCAGCTTTGTGGGGACTCTCCAAAGGTTGGGATATGCCGGCTGTGGACACCTGATCTTTCCAGGGCCCTCGTATTTTCTCCAACCTCCAGACTCGTTTCCAAATTAACCCACAGCTCTCCTCTTCCTTGTCCCTTCTTCCCTGCCCAACACAGACAATCAAGCTAGCGTTTTATGGCAAGAAGTATCCAGCAAATGGTTTGGAGCCATTGAAGGCTTGTGTTCTTTCACCATCTTGGGGTTATTGGATGTAGCAGCAGAATGATTAAAGCAAATGCCAATGGTTAGGGGACAACATGACTACAGATATAATGTGCCTTCTGTCTTCTCTCTGAGACACTGTCCATCCAATCTTCCTGGACCAAGTGTATCTGGCTAGGCTGATACCAGGATTGGGGGTAATTAAAAAATCCTCCTGAGGTATGTCACATTCACACAGCCATACACGAGCCTTCATAACCAGTGTCTAGGTTTTCAGAACAAGGTTCATGGACCCACCTATTTGCAGTTGAAATGCATGTAAGGACAGAGAAATTGAAAAACTGGTATGGTATTTGGTCCCTGGGAGTTTACCCAAATCCCACCATCTTCTTGAAACTGATATCAAGGATCATTTGGGTATAGAAACATTTGGGGTTAATTTAGGGGTTCTTTTGATGCTTTCTCCCTACTTGGGTTGTGTGTCTTGGTAAAGGGCAAGCTTATTTCATACTTACAAATGGTTAGTCTGGAGATGGAGTCATATTTGGTGATGTTGGTGGCCATGTCTCCCTGTCTAGTCCCTGGGCTTCTACTTTTGGCTTTACTTTCTCTTTCTCTCCTTTCCTTCCCAGTGGACCTGGTAACTTTAACCACAGCCCTGGAGATCTTCAATGAGCATGATCTGCAGGCCAGTGAGCATGTGATGGATGTGGTGGAGGTCATTCACTGCCTGACTGCCTTATATGAACGGCTGGAGGAGGAAAGAGGCATCCTGGTCAATGTGCCGCTCTGTGTGGACATGAGTCTCAACTGGCTCCTCAATGTTTTTGATAGGTAAGGGCTTGCTGCCCTGGCAGCCTCCAGGATGAAGTTCCAGTGGGATATCTGGAGTGGACACAGTGGGAAGGGTTTGCTCCCCTGGTGGATCTGGACTCAGCTCAGCTTGGGGTATGGCTGGCACCAAGTCCTGCTGGGATCCACCCTGTGAGGGAAATGACTGCCAAGATGTTAACCCTTTACAGATATTCAAGTTCTCAGTCTCTTCTTTTAAACCTAGCGGTCGCAGTGGAAAGATGCGGGCATTGTCCTTTAAGACTGGCATTGCCTGCCTGTGTGGCACGGAAGTGAAGGAAAAACTGCAGTGTGAGTACAACTCCAAAGTCCGGAAGAGGAGTTGGGTGGAGGGAGGGTTGTGGTGGGAGGAAGAAAGGTGCAAGATAAACAGAAGTTCAGTCTTATGACTCAGCACAGGGCTACTCAGGCTACATTGTAATGCGTCCTGGTACGGGCTATTGCAAAGAATCTACAACAGCCAAAGGCCAAGATGGGTCTAAGGCCCGTTATCATTCCCACTGTCACTCCAAGGACATTGCTTCCTTCTGATCTGGTGTAATTACTTGATGGGGATCTGAGTTGGGATTCTGGGATACCCAGGACCTGGACTTTCTAGTTCCATTTCCCGGTGGACCATCAGGCTTAGCCCTCTCCCAATCTGATGCTCAAACTATGTCACATGTTCTGCTGGAGACTTTCCATGGGATAACATGGGCAGTATGCAATAATCCCACTATCTGGGAGGTGGGCAACATGTAATTCTGTAAGTTTAAACCTCTCTGGTACAGTATCTTTGCTTTCCCTCCCATCCTCTATCATTTGTACAGCATTTTGCATTTTTCTGCAGCAGCATCATTAGTTGTCAGGTATTTAATGTTCACTGACCACTGTGCTAAATGTGGTGAGTACAAGATCCAGTTAGATGTTGTCCCTGTCTCAAGTGGTTTATAGTCCAGGTGAGGAGACAGAAGTACAGAGAAAGCACTTCTTAGAGTGAGTGCTAATTAGAATAACCTGAATGGGAGAGGATATGTGCTATATCAGATCACAGAAGAGTGAGGACAGCAATCTAGGAAAGCTTTACAGGGAAGAAGACTTTTCAAAGTACATTCATAGCTATGATATAAATTATTTCTCCCAACATTCCTTTCAGATGGGATGGACAGTGATGATGTAGTCTTAATTTATAAGTAAGGAAACTTCAGCATAGAGAGATTCATGACCTACCCAGGGTTTCCCAAGCTAGTTAGTAATGGGTCAAGAACTAAACCCCAGGCCCTCTGCCTTCTAGTTTTGTTTGTTTTCTGGGCCTTAGGTGAGGCATGAAGCAGAGAGACAAGAAACTCTGGAGGAGGTTTTTTAAAATTGGGTTAGAATAGGGGAGTTCCCACAAGGGCAATGTTCAAATATAAGTCCCATAGGCTGTTCCACAGTCATTTAGAGTGAATTCTTAGATGACCAAATGGGTTGAATTATGTCCTCTTTATAGATATCTGTGCAGTGTTTCTTTTCATTTGTGTGGATAATTGAGAGATTGCTGCAGTATGAGACTACGTGAGCTACACAAACAGGAGGAGATAGGGCAGGCTGACCTTGATTCATATTCAGGCACCTTCGAACCCCCAACCCCTTGATCTTGCTTCTTGAGACTGTTTTCCCAGCAGTGTATTTGTGTCTGGCACTGCTCTTACACACAGCTCACTCTCTCTTCACCCTTCCCTCCCCCTCTCTGTGTTCAGAGAGAAAAAAGTGAGATAGACACAAAGAGGGAGAGCATTAGAATGTTCTTAGAGGGCTTCTAGAAGATCAGGGACCTTTAGGTATTCCACTTTCAAAAGTCATTAGCTAAGTCAGTGCACTCTTACCCTCTCCTCTTTTTCTCCTCTTTCTCCTCACACCATTCCCTGGCCATTTCTGTTGTGGACTTGGCCATGACTTATGGTGGGGCCAGCAGACCTCTTCAGCCAAGTGGCCAACTCAGGCAGCCAGTGTGACCAACGCCATCTTGGTGTCCTGCTTCATGAGGCCATTCAGGTGCCCCGTCAGCTGGGGGAAGTGGCAGCCTTTGGTGGCAGCAACGTGGAGCCCAGTGTCCGTAGTTGCTTCCGTTTTGTGAGTATGGAGCTAGGGAGGGAGGAAAGGAGGGATGATGAGACAAAGATTGGGAAGAAGGGAGGGAGGACTCAAAGCTGGGCTTCTGTTCTTGTTTTGCTTTGCTTCAGATATTTGTTTCAAGTTGTATTGGCATATAGTTGCTTTACAATGTTTTGTTAGTTTCAGGTGTACAGTAAAATGATTCAGTTATACATACCCATTCTTTTTCAGATTCTTTACCCGTACAGGTTATTACAGAGTACTGAGTAGAGTTTCCTGTGCTGTAGTACTCATATGGAAGGGAGTTTGTTGGGCTGGAACAACAGGGAAGAGGGTTCTCTGGGCTTTTAGGATCAGAGTCCTGTGAGGAGGGCACCAGGTCCACTAGGACAGGGTAGAAGGTGGACACCTCTAAAGAACAGGCAAACCCAGGCCTTGCTGTTTCTCTTCTTCCCATGAGGGCTGCCATTCTAGGCTCAAGACACTTTGGGCCTCAGACATCACTGCCGGGCTTCTTGTTTCCCCAGAGCACTGGGAAGCCAGTCATTGAAGCTTCACAGTTCCTGGAATGGGTCAACTTGGAGCCCCAATCCATGGTGTGGCTGGCTGTTCTGCATCGGGTCACCATTGCTGAACAAGTAAAGCATCAGACCAAGTGCTCTATCTGTAGGCAGTGCCCCATCAAGGGCTTCAGGTAGGGAAAACAATACCTGCTGGAGTGATACTAATAAAAATAGGCAATGTCACATATAAATCATATATTGCAAAACGATGCACTATGTAGTTATATAATTACAACTAATCCATTGTATATATATGTTGTTGTATATGGTTGTAATCCTTTCTATTGCATTCTGTTTAATTTTTGAAAAAGAAAAAAAGATGGAATATTTTTTCAGTTATATTATGAAGTATTCAGACCTAGAAAAATGTATAGCTAAGCAAAGTGGGGGTGGAGTGGGAGAATAGCCCAGAAAAGGAAGTAATTTGTTCTTTGTTTCCCAGGGAGCATTAAGTAGAACCCAAAAGCTCCAGCATCCTGACCTATGAGAACACCTATGTACCAAAAGGTGTGCTGGCAAATGGTTCACAGCCTACTCTCCAGAAAGCAGAAGAGAAACCTGATAGAGCATTGGCTAATTTCCATGGTATAGATACTCCCACTGTGGCCACAGTCAGGCTACCCACAGGAGGTCAGGAAGAGGTGCACAGCTGTACACCATTTATAGTATTTCCACCACAGGGTACAATAGATGTAGACAACCTCCAGAGGATAAATAATAGTGAAATGGGAAGCGATAAGCTTGAGTATTTATTACTTTAGTTTTTAATACTCTTTGCTTAATTTGAATTTATATGATTTAATTTTTAAATAATAGCTATAGTTAATAACCGACTTGGAAAATTCCTGAAATGTTAACAACTGGCTCTCATGAGCTGGTATGAGCTGGCTCCAGTACCCCATGGTGGGCACCCACCACCAAGCTGAAGAAATAAACAAGATTTTACAATATATTTATATATATGATATATATTTATATATTTTATGTCTGCTGATTTATATAGTATAAACATATTTATATAATATGCAAAACAATATATTTGAAGTTTCCTTGATGACATTTCCCTCCTACTCCCACAAAGATAACTACTGTCCTGAATTTGGTTTTCATCATAAAATGCTTGTTTTTATCCCTAGAGACTCAGCAGTAAAAATATGCCTGCTAATGCAGGAGATGTGGGTTTGATCCCTGGGTCAGGAAGATCCCCTGGAGAAGGAAATGGCAACCCACTCCTGTATTCTTGCCTGGGAAACCCCACGGACAGAGAAGCCTGGAGGGCTATAGTGCATGGGGTCGCAAAGGAGTTGGACATGACTTCTTGACTAAATAATAACAACCTTTTTAAAGCTCTAGCACATACTCTTTTTACAACCAATCTGCTTTCTATAAGCAAATGAGGCACAGAGGTAGAGTTTACACTGCTGGCTGGTGTAGCTCTAGGACAAGATGTCAGACCCTCTGACTGCTCTAAGTCTAGATACTTCACCATGCTATGCTACTAGGTCTGGGCAGTCCAGACAGGCTTTGGAATTGGATCTGAATGGCTAGTCTATATTCAGTCATAATAGAGTTATTATAAATAACTTTGAGGAATAACTTTTAGTCAACATGCCCACAGCTGATAGAATCAGTTGATAGAATCATAATGAAGGTGTACCTTCTCCAAGGAAGCTGGTCATACCTGTGAAACTGTACCCTTTCAGGCCACCCTTGTTTAGAAGGCCATTTGATATAATGAGCTCTTTACCCCTGTCCCACCCTCCCTTTTATATATTTTTAATTAAAGTATAATTGATTTACAACATTAAATGTAATTGATTTACAACATTGTGTTAATTTTTGCTGTACAGCAAAGTGACTTGGATACATTATATATGTATTCAGAATGTATACATTCTTTTTAAAATATTCTTTTCCATTATGGTTTATCATAGGATATTGAATTTAGTTCTCTGTATTCAGTGGGACCTTGTTGTTTATACCACCCTCCCTCTGAAAAAAGATGGTAAGACAATGCTATTTCCCAAACTTCCTGTAACTCTGAGCATGTGATTTCATGGAGATTTATGGTCTCTGGAGTAAGACTAGTCATCTAGTGAGGACTTTGCCACTGCTATGTGTAGGAGGTTAAATGCTCCATGTACAGGAGGTTGTAGTTCCATGCTTCACCCTCTTCTAATGTAGGTGTGAATTTGGATGTTTGGGGGAGGGGAAGGTCACTAGAGTACATTGGATCCTCTTTCCCACCACCTCTCCTCTCCCCAAGGTACCGGAGTCTGAAACAGTTTAACGTGGACATTTGCCAGACCTGCTTCCTGACTGGCAGGGCCAGCAAGGGCAACAAACTTCATTACCCCATCATGGAGTATTACACCCCGGTATGGAGCCTCTGGGCTGGGTGGGAGGGGCCGGCAGCTCTCAGCTTCTGGGTGCTTGATCCATTTTGCCCAGCATTGGCTCACTGTATCATGCTCTCCATTGGGGAGCATCCTCCATACAGGCCTGGTGATTGACTGGTTTGAGGGATCCAGGCCTGTTCTTCTAGCAGAGCTTGTCCCTCATCCTCACCTGGGCTGCAGCTGGTTGGAGCAGCCCAGGACATTCTTGGTCATCTAAAAGGCACTCACTATTCTCCTGCAGAGAAAAGTCTAGGAAAAAAATAGAGCAAGGCAGTTCCTGATGACTAGACTTTGATCCCTCTATTTAGTTTTTCCTGCTTAGCTTCCTGGATCGTTCCTGTTCCCTGGTCTTCACTTGCTACTTTGTCATTGCTTCCATCCCTTTTAGTCAACACAAAAGTTTAAAGTTTGTGCTCAGATTCATTACTCAGTCTCTTGCGGGAAAGGGAGGGAATGCTCTTTACCTGGGTCTCCAAAACTGATTTGGCTTTCATTGAAAACTGGGCCCTTCATAGCCTCCTGAGACCAGATTGTTCAGCATCCCTGAACTCTAGCCACAGAGTTTCTCCTCTGCTGTGTTCAGGACCCACAGCTCCAGGCTTAGCTTCCTGAGCTGACTCTGCTCCCTAAACTCTTTTATCCCTTTCCCCACAGATAAGACCAAAGTCCCAAGCATATCCCTAGCTCTCCCCACTGCTCTCTCCCATCTCCTCTCCTCATCTCCATAATCCATCTCCATAAGCTGTCATCTCTTCTCTATGTTTTGTTGGCACAGAAACATGTGTGACCCGATGGAAGCAGTGATGTTGCCCTTTAAATTTTTTCTTTTATTATCATCTAAAACTAAACATTCAGCTTCCCAGGTGTCACTAGTGGTAATGAACCTGCCTGCCAATACAAGAGATGTAATAGATGCGGGTTCAATTCCTGGGTCAAGAAAATCCGCAGGAGAAGGAAATGGCAACCCACTCCAGTATTCTTGCCTGGAGAATTCCATGGACAGAGGAGCCTGGCGGGCTACAGTCCATGGGGTCACAAAGAGTCAGATACAATTGAAGCGACGTACCATGCACTGCAAAAATAAACATTTATTAAAATCATACATGGAAAACTGGCTTGAGATGGTAGACTGATAATCCTCTAGCTCCTGCTCATCTTCTGCATCTCTAGAATATGTAAAAGATATCTAAAAGTTAACAAATATATGATCGTTGTAAAAGATTCTAATTTTTAGAGGTGTTAAAGTATAAAACAAAGTCCCCTTTTCTCAGTATGTTCCCCACCCCTCCAGCCCAAGTTCCCTGAGGCAACCAGTGTTCATAGTTTGGCACATATCCTTCTAGATCTTTTTCTAGGAGTGAGATGTGGTAAAGATGAATAAGAGTTGATTACCAGTCACTTTCCCTGCTCCAGCGGAGCAGCCTCACCTCCCTAGAAAAGCCCATTTAGGGTGAGTCCCCCTGTCTTGTCTCCCCTCAGACCACATCCAGTGAGAACATGAGGGACTTTGCCACTACCTTAAAGAACAAATTCCGCTCAAAGCATTATTTCAGCAAACACCCTCAGCGAGGTTATCTGCCTGTTCAATCGGTGCTGGAGGCTGACTACAGTGAGACGTGAGTACTGGAGGCTGAGCAGGGGCTGCAGGCATCCTCACTGAGCCTAGGGGCGTGCTGTGAAGAGGCTGAGTCCCGTGTGGGCAAGGGCAGTGCTCTAGAGCAAACCCAACTAGTGACAGCACAATTCAGCTGGGGCTTGACCAGGAATCTGACCCAAGAAACAGATTTGAATCCAGTCTCTGGATCTTGTTCCCATCAGCTCTTGCCCAGCTCTCTAATTCGGTGGTGGTGATGGGGTATGTGTGGATGGGTGGTGGTGAGGAGACAGGCTGCCCAGCTACCCAACTCTTTGGTCTTCTGAGTCTTTGCTGCTTTCTTCTAGGCCAGCTTCTTCCCCGATGTTGCCACACGCTGACACACACTCCCGAATTGAGCATTTTGCCAGCAGGTACCACCACATTTGGGGGAGGGGAATTGTAAGGAGTCCAAGGGGGAGGGGTTTTCAGTTGGGGCAAGAGAATGGCACCACAGCCAGGGGGATGGGCACAGTGAGGATATGCAGCAGCCAGCAAGGCCCAATGTTTGGGGGGAGGGGGAGTTGGGATAGCCCCCCAAACTCCCTGATTATCCTCTTGTGTGATTAGAGTCCTTGAGATGAAAGCAGTCTCCATATTCTGTGTTCCCTTATGTTCCTGCTCTTTCTTCCCAGGCTTGCTGAGATGGAAAGTCAAAATTGCTCCTTCTTTAATGACAGCCTGTCCCCGGATGACAGCATGTGAGTTTTCACAGCTGCTTATTTGCCAGGAATAGCTCTCCTTGGGAGATCCCTCTGCCACTATTTGGGAAGGGTATATCCTCAAGGGAAGAGGGGCATGGTGGTTAGGGTCCTTGACACCCTAAGGAAAGAAGGCTGCTTTCTGGGCACAGTGTTTAATGAGAGAAGCAGTGTGCCCTCTATCAGCTGAACTGGGCAATGAAGGATGTACTACCTCCCTGCCATCCGTCAAGGTCCCTTCCTGTTGCAAGATCCCATCCTTCTATTCCCAACTCTGAGGGAAGAAGAATATGCTCTCATCTAAAGTTGCACAAATGAGCCATATCTTATGCTCAAAATGCCAATGCCCCATCTTGAGTCACATCAACCCTGGGGAGATATCAGGGGCTTGACTGAAGTGTGGCCAGAGAGATTCCTGGATGCTCTAGCCCAAAGAAGGGACCTGTCATTTCTAGGGAAGTGCCCAGCTTCCTCAGAGGACCAAGGAACTGTCAGTTACGTGGATAAATCCAGTCCTGAGACTGGGACTCAGGCAGGCCACAATTCCCTTGGGGATGGGAAAGCGAAGGGGGATAGGGTGGGGGAATATCACAGAAAGGGAAGTGATTTGCTCATTGTTTCCCAGATCGCTACAAGTAGAACCCAGAAGTCCCAGCATCCTGGAAGCACTCTCTCCTGTCACACCCAAGCACGACCCTTGCACCTTTGAACACTTTCATCCCTCTTCCTGCTGTGTGCAGCTTAGAGAGGGAATTCTCCAACATGTGTCTTGGGACTTGAGCTGGGAGCTGAGAACTCATACCCTGAGTTGTTTCCCTGTTCAATGCCTGGCCCCTCTTTCCTCTCCCTACACCCACACAGAGATGAGGACCAGTACCTGCTACGGCACTCCAGCCCCATTACAGACCGGGAGCCAGCCTTCAGACAGCAGGCTCCATACAACATGACCACGGAAAGCAAAGGGGAGCTTGAAAAGATCCTAGCCCACCTAGAGGATGAAAACCGGTGGGTGTGACAATGGCATAGATCTGTGTGGTTTCTAGAGTCAGACAGCTTAACTCAAGTCCTGGACTTCCACATCCTAACTCTGTGGCCTTGAACAAGTGACTTATATTCTGTGATCTTCCATTTACTCATCTGTAAAATGGGGATGGCGATAATAGTACCTATGTCTGAGAGTCATTTGTGAAGATAAAATGATCAGGCATATAATGTGTTAGCCAGTGTCTGTCTTATTGAAAGGGTTCTAAAATAGCCCTTTCGATAGCTAAAATAAAAGCTAGCTATACTAATAATTGGTCTTCCCTGTTGTAGCTCAGCTGATAAAGAATTCGCCTGCAATGCAGGAGACCCCTGTTCAATTCCTGGATCAGGAAGATCCTCTGGAGAAGGGTTAGAATACCCACTCCAGTATTCTCGGGCTTCTCTGGTGGCTCAGATGGTAAAGAATCCGCCTGCAACATGGGAGATGTGCATTCAGTCCCTGGGTTGGGAAGATCCCCTGGAGGAGGGCATTGCACCCCAGTCCAGTATTCTTGCCTGGAGAATCCCGTGGACAGAGAAGCCTGGTGGGCTACAGTCCATGGGGTTGCAAAGAGTCAGACACGACTGAGCAAACAAAACACACACAATACTAATAATTATTTGAATCCTTTTAACTCATGCTGAGTATCTCCAAGTACCCAGGAGATGCCGGCAGAGAGAATGCAAACACAGAGAATACAGACGAGATGCTGCTTGTCTCTGCCCTCAAGGAACTTTCAGTTGTTGGAAATGGAAAGAAATCCTTATCACTTAGTGAAAGTGCTAAGAGGAGGATGATATTGCATAAAGTGTGTGAGGACTGGAAGAGAGAAGGTGAAGATGATTACGGGGATGACATTGATCTCTCTAAAGCACAGAGGGCAGCAGGAGTCTGAAGAGCATCTAAGCCACTTTGGGGGTGTGTCCTAGAATAAATAGCACCCCCCGGAACAGTGCTTCTCAAACATCAGTGTGCATACGGGTCACTTGGGAAGCTTGGTGAAATGCAGGTTCTGATTTGCAGGTCTGGGGTGAGGCCTCAGTTTCTGCTCTTCTAACCTAGAAGTTGCCCATGCCACTGGCCTAACAGACTGTGTCTGGAGTCGCTAGTCCTTAGAACAGTGCCTGTTTGCAAAGTATCTGTTACTGGCTCTAGATAAGATAAATACATAAATACAGAGTAAGCTTTTAGAAACTTTCATTGCAATTTGACATTGCCATGATATCCAAGCATATAATGAGTGGACTTGTCTTCATTGAATAGGATGTAGACCAGTTTGAGTATTGCTGAACTTTGTGTGACAAGTGCTGTGTAGCATGACCAGTGTACTAGCCATATGCATTCAGACCAAACACTGATCCACAGTGGATTGAAAAATCCCCCTGGTTTTTCCTTATGGATATTTTGAGAAGTGCTGTGCTAGAGCAGGGGTGGGGAGGCCCTGGGAAGCACTGGAGAGAGAATGATTCTATTGCCAAAAAAAGGGGGGAAAAAAGTAATATCCCCCAAAGGAGACCATCTCTTTGGAATCTGTTTCCTTGATGACCCAATATGGGTGTTTAAAGTGGGCCAAAGAGGAAGGTGGCAGAGATAAGAGGAAAGATGGGTGATCTTTTGTTTATGTTATGTCTTCCCCTGGAATCTAAAAATCTAAAAGTGGAGTAGGTGAGTCAGCGGCTCTAATGCCTCATTTATTTGCAGAATGTGTTTCTGCCTGACTTTAAGGTCAGAATTAATCCCCAAAGCAGCACATCAAAGTGCTGAGAAATTTGTTATACTAAATATCAGCTCTCTCTGCGCTGCAGCCTAAGAACAGCAGAGTAAATGACACATACGCTGGAGAGGAAATGGATATGGCCATTCAGGCAAGAGCATGGCTGGAGTGGGGGTGGGAATGGGAATGCAAAGGGATTGTTCACACCTGGCTCTGAAGGAACACTGGGCCCTGGACAGTCAATACCCCATGAGGACGTTCAACCTTGGCTTCTCCATCCTTGGCAGGATTCTCCAGGGAGAGCTGAGGCGCCTGAAGTGGCAGCATGAGGAGGCCGCTGAGGTACCCCCCCTGACTGAGGGCTCTGCCGAGGTGGCACAGGACCACTGCAATGAGGAGCTGCTGGCTGAGGCCCGGATCCTTCGGCAGCACAAGAGCCGCCTGGAGACGCGCATGCAGATTCTTGAAGACCACAACAAGCAACTGGAGTCCCAGCTGCAGCGCTTAAGGGAGCTGCTCCTACAGGTGGGTCTGGGGCCAGGGGAAGAACCAGAGCAGCCTCTGGGCACAGGAGGGCTGGGAAGACTTTCTAAAGAGCACTGAGCTGGCAATCAGAAAAGATGGGGTGATGAAGGAGCCACTATATCACAGCGCTCAGCCAATTTTCTTGCACTGAGCTTCCACTCTGTCCTTCTGTGTTACTCTCAAGTCACCGTGGGGCCTCGGACAGAGGGAGGGCTTTTGGGGGCTCATGTCCCCAACCCCCATTTGAATCTGGTATTGAAAGAACAAGTTCAAAGAACCATCCAAAAGGTTGATTTTGCTACTTTGATGTTTGCTGGAAAGAAGCAAATTTGGGCATGCTTGGCAAAAGAAAGATTTTAGCTGTGGACAGATCACTTGTTACTTTTTATCCCTTTCCTCTTTGAGAGGGAGTGTATAGGATGTAGTGTGGTTCAGGAGTTCAACAGCCCTGGAATTGAATATGGTTCTGCCAATTAGTGGCCTTGGAATATTAGGCAACTTCCTTAGCCTCCCTAAGCCCGTTTCCTCATCTGTAAGACAGGGATAGAAATATACCAACTTCATGGAATTGTGGTAAAAATCTAATGAGATAATACATTTATTGAATTTAGCATGATGCCAGAAATATAGTAAATTCTTCATAAATGTTACCTATTGTCATTATCCATACTAGGGAATACACACCGGATCTTCCAAGAGATGGCCTCTGGATCAATTTCTGGAGGTCTTAAATGATATTATGTCATAAACCAAGGATCAGGGGCGCAGCTCTGTATTTCCAGATGGAATTGGGTTCTAAATAGTTTAATTATAGCTGAAGTGACAAGCAAGAGATCTTCTGGGGGCAATGCCATCCTTCTTAGAACTGGGAGCCTTTGATACCTGGTGTTGAAGGAAGAAGGTATTTAGTAATTAAATATTCTAAGAAGTTTCCTGTAAGGAGAAGCCACTGACTGGGGCACCATCAAAAGCTTCTTCAGGTTTTAGGGCAAAGAGATGGGCATGAGGTCTCTAAGGACCTTTCTAAGCTCAAGAGTCTGTCAAAGTAAGGTCAGGAAGGTGAAGTCACTTAAGTTATGCCTTACCTCTTGCCAGCCACCTATCGAATCCAATGGCAATGGCTCTGTGGGCTCGTCTCTGGCTTCCTCTCCACAGCAGTCAGAAAGCAGTCACCCCCAAGAGAAAGGACAGACTACTCCAGACACTGAAGCTGCAGGTGAGTTCCCTCAACCCCTTCCTCCATGGCTTTGTCTTGCCCCAGGTCTCCTGCCCAAGGTTCTACTAGGGTTGGGACTGGTTCCTCCTCATGTCTTTGAGCCTAGGGTCAGGGATGATTGGATTATTGACTGATTCATTCATTTCTTTAATCTACAAATGTATATTGATTACCTCATACGTACCTAGGCATCATGCTGGGAAGATGTACATGCTATAGGTTTATCTGTCAGCAGGCAGCATCCTACCTCGGCCCCTTGACCTCATAAGGGGATCTCTAGTTGTATTCCCAAATCTCTCTTTTCCAATTCAGATGATGTGGGATTGAAGAGCCAAGATGTCAGCCTCTGCTTGGAGGACATCATGGAGAAGCTCCGCCACGCTTTCCCCAGTGTACGAAGTTCTGATGTGACTGCCAACACACTGCTGGCCTCTTGAGGGAACCAGAGCCCCATCTTATAGGCCACGGTCCTCTCCCGGTTCTGGCCAAAGGCTTTCCTCAGACTTCATCCAACCTTCTCAGTCCCCACTGGCCCCACTCTCCTCAGCTGGAGTTATTTGTGCTCTGGGCAGCAGCAGAGATTTGGTGGTATGAGAGGTGGGGGTAGGGGGGCTGGGGGAGGGAGAGGCATGATTCCTCTGACTCTAGAAAGGTGCCCTTTACGTCAAGTTTGAGATTAGTCCCTTTAGTACGCTTCTGTTGCAGCCCAGGCTGATGGCACTTGGAAGCCATTCAGATGGGTTGCCTTGTAGAATGAAGCAGTGCCCATTGGTCCCTTTCCATTCTCCATGGAATGATGGAGATGGAGGGTACCTAATGACCACAGGGCTCCAGCATTATGAATATACAGAACTTAGCCCTACTCTCTGACCCAACACAGGGGAGGTGAAGGGGTAGCCTGAAGACACTCCCACCCCCCAAACCCCTGAAAAATCTGGGCAATGTGTGTCATGTAACTTCAGCTCGAGGGTATAGCTCTAGTCCTTCTAATGCTACCTAGATGTTGTTTCCTCTGTGAATATCTTCAGTTTCTTCTGCCTCAGTTCCTGGCAGACCTTTCTCAAGGGGGAACAGTTCATTCAGGTTCCTATTTTCACCTTACTTTGGGAACAGTAAAGAAATATGTAGGGGGCTTAGATATTTTCCCCAGATCCTCCTCTTTCCTGAAAGGCTCAGCATTCTGAGAGACCAACTCTTCTGAGTCGGCCCTCACAGCCCTGGGGGAGGGCTGGCAGCTTCTCAGCAAGGGGGTCTTCTCCTTGGGGGAGGAAAGGAAAGCCACCCTCTAGACCAGAGGAGTGTGACTGTCCCACACCCTTGACGGCTTTGAACCTTCTTTCTCTTAAGTTGAATCAGATGAGGTGGCTGATATCCCTCAGCTAATCAGAAGGCAGATGCAACAGTCCACCCTTAATAGCAGCCCTTTCCTAGGATCCACAGGCTTCAGATCAGCAAGTTGACCACTTTCCACACAGACAACAGCAAGACCTTCCTTTGCATAAAACCTTTCTTTCTAACTCCGGAAAATGAACCCAATCCTCAAATTTGTTAGGCAGATTTCTGGATAAATCTGCTTAGGCAATTTTATCTAACTCTTCCTAGGCAACACATACCGTGATTCCTTTATCCAGAAACTGTTCAGAGTAGATAGTGGGGGTGGGGGGGGCGTCGGGGGAGCAGGCTTGGGAACTTTGAACAGAGTCAGGGCTCATTTAGGCAGATTTCTGTCAAAATGAACTTTATAACTTAGAATCCTGCAACCGACTTAATTTGCCTAAGTTTATATAGATACTTAGCTATCCTTCATATCTACTGTACATCAGTACTACCCCAGACTCATTCACACATTAAATTCTAATACCTCTTGAAGTATTAATGTTCTGCCTTGCTCTTTGTTAGTCCCAGCCTCTGGATGGACAGATAAGATGCCTCCTGGCTGCTCATTTAGGATGTCTCTCCATTCATATTTAAGGTGAGCCATCCTCAAGACCAAAGCAACAGAAAGCCTGTGGCCACAGAGGAATCTAACCGGAAGAGTCACTCTGTTCTCTTCATTCATTCTAAATCTTGTTCCCTGAAGACCTGATCCTGGGGTGAATTTTTCTGGGCTTCTCTGAATAATGGTTCAGGGGCCAAAATAGAGCAAATCCAAGCTCTACCCACCCTGTGCATAAAGGGAGAAACAAATAGCCAGGCTAAGACACAGAGTACATCCTCTTGCCCCTTCCAATTTCTAAGTCTGGCTCAGGGTTTTAAAGAAAGTAGAAATTGCCACCAAGTTTAGAAGGGTGTGAGATGGTTGGAGTGCTCTCTTATAATCAAGCAGTAGCTAGTGGGTAGATCTGCTGGGAAACTAGATTTATCTACTGCAGGGCATGGAAGGCAGTGGCTTTGGTCCAGAAACCTAGGATTGCCTCCTTCTAGAATCACCAAGGGACACTGAGCCACAGGTTCAAGGTGTCATACTTTATCATGACAATTGCCTTAGTGCTCATGAGGTCTCAGGGCAGGAGAACTGGTGAGCAGATGGCAGGTAGGCATCAAACAAAGAGCCTGGACATCAGTTAGCAGGCTTGGCAGGGGACCTATATTTGTAGGAGCCTAGGTTATAGGTAGGGGCTTCCCTGGTGGCTTAGACAGTAAAGAATCCACCTGAAATGCGGGAGACCCAGGTTCGATCCCTGGGTTGGGAAAATACCCTGGAGAAGGGAATGGCAACCCACTCCAGTATTCTTTTCTGGAGAATTCCATGGACAGAGAAGCCTAGTGGGCTATACAGTCCACAGGGTCTGTAGTTCAAGGAGTCAGACACGACTGAGCAACTCAGCACATTAAGGATAGGAGAAATTTTCTATAGGACTGAGAGGTCAGGATCTTTGAGGCATATGCCTGCCTAAGCCTGAAGAAAGCACATGTTATGAAACAATCTTACTAGGAAAGTTCTGCAAAATCTTTTTCCATAATCTCCACTACGCCTGAGAGATCTTGGGCTCTTGAGGGCCTATGACAACTGCAGTGGGTCATGGTAGAGAAGATGTAGATCTCGTTATGTAGGATTTGTGTTATAGGTGGACTGAAGCAGCAGGTCAAGAGTTGAATTCTCAGTAACAGGGTCCCTGACACTTTGTGGTCCTGTGTTTACCTTGATGCCTGAGGTGAGTATATGGCTCAAGGGTCCAGTGATAGTCACTGCAGCATAGTTTGCCCACACTACTTCACAGTTTGCCCACAGTGAAGTAAACAGATCTTTGGGCACTGTGAATTCAGATGAAGGTGATATTTCCTGAGATGTGTTGTGTGTTAGGCCGTCTGTTGTGTGTCTTATCTCCTAGAGGTATAGTGTGTGATGCTGCGTAGTTTATGGCTCCGTACTGGAAGTGAAGGAGGTTGCTGGATAGGTGGCCTAATGAAAACCTCTGACTTGTGGGATTAGCATCAGTGGTAAGGAAAGTGAGTGTTTGCTGGGGTTGTGGTCATATAGTATGGGGAACAGTTAGGATTGATAGGTGATATATTCTTGACAGAATCTGACAGAGGCCAAAAAGCCATTAGGAGGGTGCCTCTGCTTCCAGTGAGAGCAGAGTGGAGTCAGGTTGACTGGGAAATTATTAAGGAAGGCTGACTGGTTGGAGGACATCTGGCTGTTGGTTGCATGGTTCCGTAGAGAGGGTCCAACCCAGGATATGCATCCTTCCCTCCAGGATGGAAAGGCTGAAACCAAGGCCCTCAAATGCCCATTTCCTTCAAGGCCCAAAGTTTGGAGATATTTCCTTGTAGAGAAACTTGCTTGAGTTTGTCATACTTTAGGGGCTGGGCTGGCAGGCCATGGTAATGAGAAACCTTGAGGTCAAACAGAGGCCAGTCCTGGGTGATGAATTTTAAGGAATACCCATGATGCTTGCGGTGTGTATTTGGGATCTGGGCTCCATATTCAACTTCAGGCTAGAGCATTCCTTGAACAGGCGTTCTCAATGACAGAGTCATGGCCTCTGAGACCATTTCAAGCCAAGACTCTCATCAAAGTTCCGTTGACATAAGTGACAGATAACTAAGAATGTAACTGTCCTAAGATGAACAGTTCTGGAGGAGAAAGGTGGGGGCTTACCCTAGGGCTGTGAAGACTTAGTTACTTAGCTGGGCAGCTCTATCTCTGGGCCTTCCTGCCAAAAGCCGGCTCTGAGAACAAAGGAATACTTCAGCTCCTTGTTGTTCTTTAAAAAGCAGTGACTGTGGGAGGGCAAAAGGCTCAAGGCCAAGTCTAAGCTCCCAGGCTTCATCTCCTCCCACAGCTGCCACATTTGGAGGGGTACCTGCTCAGTGTCTTTGGTGTCCTTAGGGCAGTCTTGAGGCCAGATTGAAGCCTATGATGCTGCTCGCTGGCTACAAGAGCTGGTGATCATAAAGGTGGTATTTGGTATTCGGGGAAGCAGAAAGGGTGGCATACTAGTCTAGAAAAATTTGGGATGAAAAGGCGGGGCTGGGAACAAATTGGTTAACGTTGCCACTCACTGTGGTGCTTTTCCCCCTTTCCCTTAAATTCTGCTTTGAAAAGAATAAATTCGTATTTGTTTACTTTGGTTCCTCTGGTTATGCTCTTTGACTCTGACACTCCACATCGTTCCCTTATTTGGGTGTGGGAGGAGAGGGTGGAGCCACAAACCCACAAGAACACTGCAAAACACACCAGAAGAGTCCAACACCTACAGGACAAAACAGACACACCCCACTAGCCTCATCCACCACTGTTACCTGGAGTGGTCACCTCTCAAGGCCCCATAAAAATTAGCTAGTTATTCACTCATGGAATTAGCTCTTTATAGCAATGGTTCTTCAACACTGTCCTCATCAGTCTGAGGAATTTTTCACCACCCTAAAGCAGTAAGAGAAAAATATGGACAATGCAGTGAGTTTCCATAAAGTTACATATATTCAGTTTAAACATCTATCCTTTATTCTGAGATTATGGCTATATATTTTGGGGGGATGTCTGTGTTAAATGTCCCTGTGAATTGGTGGTAAGTTCTTTTTTAATACCCTTTTCTGGCAAAATAAAACCGTGTCAGTCCCTCTTCCCCACCACCAATCTTCTTTCTCACCAATCTATGACTTCATTGTCAATGAAGTTGACATGAAAAATGATGTGAGTCACATATGCAGCTTAAAATTTTCTAGCGGCCATAATAAAAATGGCCCAACAAACCCAAATGAAATTAATTTTAATAATAGCCCAATATATCCAAAATATTTTCATTTCATCATGTAATCAGTATAAAACCATTACTGACATTTTATTTTTTTAATAAGTCAGAAATTGTCAGGGGCTTCCCTCGTAGCTCAGCTGGCAAAGAATCCGCCTGTAATATAGGAGACCCCAGTTTGATTCCTGGATCAGGAAGATCCCCTGGAGAAGGGAACGGCTACCCCCTCCAGTATTCCTGGGCTTCTCTGGTGGCTCAGAAGGTAAAGAATCTGCCTGCAATGTGGGAGACCTGGGTATGATCTGTGGGTTGGGAAGATCCCCTGAAGGAGGGCATGACAACCCACCCCAGTATTCTTGCCTGAATCCCTATGGACAGAGGAGCCTGGTGGGCTACACTCCATGGGGTCGCAAAGAGTCGGACACAACTGAGCGACTTTCACTTACACTTTCAGAAATTGTCAAGCAGGGTACAAATTCAGCTGGTAAAAAACTAGAAACCCACATAGAGCCAGGCACTTTATTACTGAAGAGACAGTAAAAGCAAGGCCAGCAATGGGATCTGTTCCCTTTGTCCCTGTTGCACAGGATATCACTGAAACAAAAGGGGCCAGATGACATGCAACAGGAATGGCGGCACACTGTGTTCCTGAATAGCAACTCCACACCTCCCCCTAAGCAGCTTTATGGCTTGCGGCAGAACCCTCTGGGGCAAGGACAGGGGAGAAGGGAGGCAGGCAGATAAATCCCATGCCTCACCAGATTGAGGGAGGCAGATGAGAAACTGCCCCATGACAGCCTCCCTCCAAACAGGAAGCTGAGTGTCTCGAATCCCCATGAGACTGACTATCTTTCCAGGTTCCAGGAGGCTCATGGAGCATTCTGCCAAGGCCTGGGGCTTCCTGCAGTTGAGGCTTGCCTACGTGGAAAGACACACCTCAATTTTACCTAGCCATAGGTCAAGTGCTCAAAAGCTGCATGTGGCTAGTGGATACCCTATTGGACAGCGCAGTTCTGTAACACGCCCAAGTCAGAATCACTGGGCTATAAAGAAGGAAAATTTCATGATGTATCATGTGTGTGTGTTGGGGGTGAGAAGGGAGTCAAGGCAGTTTGTTGCTGCCACCTTGGTGGGGATTGGAGGACAGCGGTGAAGCAGTTACCCAGGGTTAGGAGATGTGGTGTTGGAGGGAACAGAAGGGCACCACAGATGCATGAATTTGCTCCTTCCTGTTGTCTTTTCTTCCCCATGGCCTCTCACCAGAGCTCTGGCTGCTCTCGGGGTGCAGTATCAAACAGAGGCCAGACTAGGGCTCTTCTACTTCTTCCACACGACAGCCCCACATGTGGCATATGTGCCGTGCTCTCTGGCCACAGTCTCTCCAGCCATGTCCCCAGGGTACTGTTTATTTCTGCCCTAGTCCTCTGCCATCTTTCACCTGGAAAGGCCTACCTTCTTTCCAAATCCTGCCTCTTCCCCCGTCTGCCTATGACAATTCCTTTTCCCTATTCTTTCTTCTCATCTTTTAAATTCTGGGTTTCTGAAAAAAAATCATCTTGGTTTTCAAACTGTCCTCTAACTTCTCTCCTAAGCTTGGCTTCATTTTCTCCTTCCCTTTAGTCAGTCCCACTTTTTCCCTGCATTTCCCCCCAAGCATTCCTTGTATCTTCATCCTTCTGCACAGGCCCAGCCCATACATATTGACTTCCCCTTCTCTGCCCTTGGCTTACTACTTTCAACTTGGAATGGGAGCACTAAAAGTGGCAGAGAAAGCTTGGGGGCTCATTTCCTAGAGTGGCACCAACTTCATCAATTGAGACCAGACCTGGGTCAAGCTGGGCTACTTCCAGAAAACCTTCAGCTGCCTCTTGGTGATAAGCATTATCACCCTTAATTTCCACGTAAGGACACAGAAGTTCTAAGAGATGTAGGGACTTGCCCAAGTTAGGTAGCAGAGCCAGGGTTCTAACCTTGTGTTCCTTCAACTACAACATAATTCAGTGCAAATATTGGAGCTGCCATTTTTATCACTTCTCTGTACCTTCACTCAAAAGCTCAATGATGTATTGTGAATATGAGATGATTTGCTTAGTTCATTAGGAATCATCCTAAGAGCTCTTTAGAAGGATGCCCCAGTGCTGACAGCATCTTTTGTCATTTCCTAACTGCAGAATGTATTGCTTGTCTCGCCAGTTTCCTTTTGGATTTGAATGTACTTCTCATGGGAACTGTTTTAATAAAGTAACAGTAATCCACTTAAAGGATTTTATTGCTTAAAAACACAGACTAGAAAATCTTAACACAGCTAGAAAAAAATGAACTGGCCCAGGGTTTTTAAGGATGTTTTCACAGGCATTTGTTTTTGGTTTGGGCCATGCATCTTGCAGGAGTTCCCAGACGAGGGACTGAACCCTGGCCACGCCAGTGAAAAGCCTGGAATCCTAACCAGTAGGCTATCAGGGAACAGTCACAGGTATCTGTTTTTTCCTAACCTTTTCTGCTGGGGGTTAGGATGATGAGACTCAGCATAAGGATAACAGCTCAGAATTTCACCTCTGCTCTAACTATTCCCATAGCTGCCAAATAACAACCAGGCACAATTCTAAAAATATTAACAATGGAAAGAAGATGGTGGCAGCAAGAAATGTCCCCTGAGCAGGAAAGCAGCTGCTAATGCCTGAACAAAGACACCTCACAACTTAGTATCAACTGCTGCCAGGTAGGCACTTAAATTCACTGTGGCGGGTTCTAGCACTTGGCAGAAATGGTTTGACTTTGTTCTGTTTCAGTAAATATTTGAAACAAGCAGAAAAGCTAAAATCTATGCAGACTGGCTATATAGCCTTGAAGTTATAAAAGACTGTCTCCCTTTGGCAAGCATGGCCAAATTATCTGATGGCACCATAGTAGAGAAGCATTTAAGTAATTCTTAAAACTTTATAAAAAGAAGCCAAGTCTCATAGTTGAGCTGGGTCTTCAGGTCCTACAGAACTAGCAAAAAAAAAAAAAGGTTCAGAGAAGCAAATACAAATAATTTGGCATAAGGCAATGAAAGGAAAAGAAACAGGCACAGTTTATCTAGACTTCAGTCTGGATGGTGAATTGAAGGCCTGGGTGCCAGGTTGAAGACTCTCCTCACTTCTTCAGGAAATAGTTCAGTTTTTCCTGTAGATAATTGAGCTGTAGAGAGAGGGAGAAAAAACATGAAAAATTCATCTGAAATCTTAAGTCCCATTACTTTATCTAGAATTTACTTATATAAACTAAATGGCAAGACTGTCATTTGGCATTTATAAGGTTATCTTACTTAGTCTTAAAATGTTAAAAAGAACAGTGCCAACCAACTTTTAAGTTCAGATTCCTTCTATCACTTGCATCTTCCTCTAATCTTTCCCTACCTCAATTTCTCCTACATACTTCTGGCACAAAAATTTTCCTGAGTTACTCTCCAGGTGAAAAAGCTTTTAAGGTTTATTATGAACTACACCAAAAATCTAAACTCTTAAGCCTGGCATCACCACCTCTGAACCATTGTGCATGCTACTTTCTATACAGAATGCCTTTTTTCTCTATTTCTTTATTAAACCCTGTGTTTGTGTGCTTAGTTGCTCAGTCGTGTCTGACTCTTTGTGACCACATGGACACAAAGGCTCCTCTGTCCATGGGATGTTCCTGGCAAGAATACTGGAGTGGGTTGCCATTTTGTGCTCCAGGGAATCTTCCCGACCCAGGGATCGAACCCCAGTCTCTTGCATTGGCAGGCTGATTTCTTTACCACTGGGCCACCTGGGAAGCTTATTAAAACCCTACCCACCTCTTAAGGCCCTAAACACCATCTCTCTATGAAGTTTTCTCTAATCTCCATGGACATAAGTGAGCTCTCATTCCTTTAAATTCCTATACCTCTTACAGACTTCTCCCCAACTGGAGACAGAGATTGTGTCATAAGCATTTTGTAGTTCCCTGCAGAACCTAACTTTAAGTAGGCACCCAATAAATCTGTGTTGAATAAATGAGCTAACACAAAGGGCTTCCCTGGTGGCTCAGCTTGTAAAGAATCTGCCTGCCATGTGGGAGACCTGGGTTTGATCCCTGGGTTGGGAAGATCCCCTGGAGAAGGGAAAGGCTACCCACTCCAGTGTTCTGGCCTGGGGAATCCCTATGGACAGAGGAGCCTGGTGGGCTACAGTCCATGGGGTCGCAAAGAGTCAGACATGACTGAGCAACTCAGCACACAGCACACAAAAGACTCTAAGTGAATAAAGAATACAGCAATAGTTCTGTGTTGAAAATAGCACTTCCCCAATATTAACTACTTATATGGAGGAAAATAAAGATGTTTAATGGGTGTTAAAGCAATCGTGGGATTAACCATTCACATGGTTATATATAAGCAGTACTTGGGTGAGTGATGTGCCGAGGGGAAGGGCATATACAGAACATGAGAGTTTCCCTGACCTTGTTGGTATGGGGATGGACATGGGGGAATGGCATCACTACCTTAAGAGCCCCATGATAGGGAATTCCCTGGTGGTCCAGTGGTTAGGACTCTGCACTTTCACTGCTGAGGTTCAATGCCTGGTCAGGGAACTAAGATTCCCCAAACTGCATGGGGCAGCCAAAAACAAATAACTAAAAAGAGCCCCATGCTAAGTCCATCCTCATAATAAGACCACCAGTCTCTTTAAAACCATTATCCTACTCTTAACAGTATAGTGCTAGAACCAGCATACATTTCTGTACAGCTGCTTGACCTTCACTAATCCCACACTGCCCTCTTCTCTCTTCACTCTGCTCACTCTTTTGGGACTTTAAATAATGGTCTTTCAAGTTAGAAATCAAGCCTATGCCCTTAACGCTCCCTTCTCCTTCAGTGCTCAGAAACTGACCTGAGTCCCATCAATTCTAACTTTAAAATATATTCTCTCATATATAAATGTTCATAGCAGCATTATTCATGATAACCAAAAGGTGGAAAAAACCCAAGTGTCAACTGATGGATAAACAAAATGTTGTATATCTGTACAATGGAATATTATTCAGCCATAATACAGAATCTAGTACTGATACATTCCACAACATGGTTAACATTGAAAAACATTATGCCAAGTGAAAGAAGCCAGACACAAAGACCATGTATTTTATATTTCCTTTTATATGAAATAATCAGAATAGGCAAAGTAGGCTAGTAGAAAGAAGATTAGTGCTTACCTAGAGCTGGGGGGTGGGGATGGGTATGGAGTGTGTGGGAGGGTCAGAAGACATGGGAAGTGACTGCTAATAGGTACAAGTTTCTTTTGGGGGTGATGAAAATGTAAAATTGATTGTGGTGATGAATGCACAATTCTGTGAACATACTAAAAGTCACTGAATTGTACAATTTAAATGGGTGAATTATATGGCACAAGAATTTATATCCCAATAAAAGTTATAAAACATTTTATTGCATTTTACAAATATATATATTCTTTCTGAATGAAATAATGCCATTTTCAGCAACATGGATGGATCTAGAGATTATCATATTAAGTGAAGTATTAGTAAGCCAGAGAAAGACAAATATCGTATCACTTATATGTGGAATCTAAAAAATGGTACAAATGAATTTATATACAAAACAAAATAGACCCACAGACATAGAAAGCAAATTTATGGTTACCAAAGGAGAAAGAGTGGGGCAGGGATTAATTAGGAGTTTGGGATTAACATATACGTGTTTGTTGCTGTTTAGTAGCTAAGTCGTGTCTGACTTTTGCAATGTCCATGGGATTTCCCAGGCAAGAATCAAACTCACATCTCCTGCTTGGTAGGTGGATTCTTGACCACTGAACCACCAGGGAATTATATATATTATGTAATATTATTATTATTATATTATTATATATATTATATATGTAATATATTATTATATTATATTATTATTATATTATATATTATATAATATAGTAATATATTATTATAATAATATAGTAATATATTATTATATTATATATATTATATATGTAATATATTATTATATTATATTATTATTATAAATTATTATATAATATATATAATTCCCTGGTGGTTCAGTGGTAAAGAATAAAAATTATATATATTACTATATATAAAATAGATAAACAACAAGGACCAACTGTATAGCACAGGGAACTATACTCAGTATCTTATAATAACCTATAATGGAAAAGAGTCTGAAAAGAGATGGCTCCAGCGGTAGAGTCTACCTGCAATGTGGGAGACTCAGGAGACTCGGGTTCAATCCCTGGGTCGAGAAGATCCCATGAAGCAGGAAATGGCAAGCCACTCCAGTATTCTTGCCTGGGAAATCCATGGACAGAGGAACCTGGCGGGCTACAGTCCACGGGGTCACAAAGAGTCAGACATGACTGAGCACGTGATGGACGGATGGATATATATACACACACATACACACAAATATAACTGAATCACTTTGCTGTACACTTGAAACTGATACAACATTGTAAGTTAACTATACTTCAGTAAAAAAAGAAAAAATAATTATTCTATCTCCATTTCCACCTCTTTATTTCAAGTTACTGTCATCTTTTATTAGACTACAACACAGTCTCCTAACTGCCCTCTCAGCTTCTAGTCCTGTCCTCCCACAATCCATTCTCCAGATATCAATAATCAAAGGGATCTTTAAAACTTCTAAATTAAATGTGACTTTCTTGCTTTAAACTCTCTAAGGTTTTCCATTGCATTTTTAAGACTAAACCCATCCTCCTTATCATGGCCTGCAAGGGACCATACAATATGGCCTCTGCATACTTCACCAACCTCACGTTGAGTCACTTCCTTGCTTTAAATAAAGTCTCTTCCTTGCTTTAAATTCTTCAGAGGTCCTCAAAGAGACCAAGCTCTTTTCCAATGTGGGACCTGGCATATGCTCCACCCAAGAAGCTCTTCGTATCCTTTTTGCTTGGACTTACCCTTCAGGTCTCAGCTTAAATATCACTTCCCCAGAAAGGCTGATTATGATCCCCCCTCCCAATTTAATTCAGGACTATCTTTATTCAAAGCACACCCCTGAGTCTCCTTCACAGCTCTTCTTTATTATTTGCACCTTCATATTTGTATTATAATTTGTTTACTGTTGATCTTCCCGGCTAGACTGTTCACTCCATTAGGACAAGTATTGTATCTGTCTTATTCAACACTGTGTGTATATCCAGTGCTTTTCACTTAATAGGCATTTAATACCTGCTGAATGAATGAATTTTCACAAAGGCTTTGTTTCAATATGCTACCTTCATTTAGAAGATTTGGGCCACTACTATTTCTATGAAAAGAACAGCCAGAAATGAGATTGGGGGATTCTTTGTATCAAACAAATAATTTATTGTATCAAACAAATAATTTTCTGGTTGATGTGAAAACACATTCTCACCTGCTCAGTTTTTTCTTCTTCCTGTAACTTAAGCTGCTCCAGCACAGACTGTAAATGATTCTGGAAAGCAAATCATATAAATGATGAATGCTGAGTCTCAAAGGAAAAGAGAATCAAGAGAGACAAAGAGTTTGGCAAATAATTTGATAAATTAAAAAAAAAACTGTCTGTTGTAACAAAAGACATTTAAAAAGGATTTAGAAAAAGACTGTCTATATGTGTGTAACTGAAACACTTTGTGAAACAGAGACTGGCACAACACTATAAATCGACTATACTTCAATAAAAAATTTTTAAAAAGGATTTAGAGTATAAAAACTATGCTCTCCAACTATAGGGCCATGTGATTTGGTTTTTTGACCCTACACAACATTTTTTTCTTGCCCTAAAACAAACAGTTGGAATGCCTCCATGTTACCTTTCTCTAGCTTAGCACAAATCCTTTGACTGTAGTGAACCATTTAAAAAGCTGGCCTATGACAAAAACCACTACAATATTGTAAAGTAATTAGCCTCCAACTAATAAAAATAAATGAAAAAATAAAATAAAATAAAAAATAAAATCAGGAGTAAAAAAACCAAAAAAAAAAAAAAAAGCTGGCTTGGAATTTGTTGCTGACTCTTTCATTCCCCTGCACTCGGACAGACTATTATCATTCTTAACTAATACTGCATGCAATAGTAATCACAATATCTGTATCTTTCAAAGTATGTCCACATCTATTATCTCACTTGGTTATTCTGAAGGACAACACTCTGAATAAGTACAGTTCTGTATCAAGTTTCTCCCCTTCAATGACAAAAGCTCTACAGAAAAAGAAATCTGGCAAGAAATTCCCCGAATGCTTCAGAATTTCCTTCACTATAAAAGGGAAAGAAACATGGCCTAGACATACATTTTTCCTTTTGCTGAAATGTGTATTAATAAAATATGCATTAAAATATGCATTAATTTGTATTAGTAAAACTCAAGCACGATGTTAATTCTTATTCAAGCAGGCATCATGAAATTAAAAAATTAACTTTAATTCTCTTTTGTTGCAATGAATACATTTTGGTACAGAGCAATAGGATTCAGTCTATGCTGTACCACTTACTGTGGTCCCTGGCAAATTACTGAACTTCTTTGAATTTCAATTTCTTATCTATAAAATGGGAATAGTGATAGTACCTGTATTACAGGGATGTCAAGATGAAATGTAGTAACACATGTAAAATGCTTAGCTCTGTGTATGCCTTTCACATTGTTAAATGTTCAATATTGGCAATTATTATTTCAAGTCTGCTGGTCCCTTCCCCCAAATGCTTATATAAGATGAACAAAATCACTCAGGTAAAACAAAATACGGCTATCTTTTATTAGGGATTTCTAAAGAGGTTGCTCAGGTTCATGAATGAACTAGAATGCTGCACAGAGATGAGATGAGTGGAAAACACAGAGATGGGATTTTGAAAGTAAGATATCAAGATATCTTTATACCAGCCAACAAGAATTTACCTTGAGTGTCAGGTTTTCCACCTTCCTGATGAGCTCCTCCTGTCTTTGTGCCCTGCGCTGAATCTCATTGAGCTTTTTCTCCGTGTATTGAGTATGCTTCTGAATTTCCATGACTAACACAGATAGACAAAAACCTCAGGTATCTACACAAGGCCTAAACTAGTGGACCAAAGTCCAAATCAACTAAAATTCCAGTACATATTTGAGCAATAATTTCTCAAACTTAACTTTGCATCTAATGCAAGTTCAAAGTCAGTCTTTAATACCGGCACCCACTCTGTCCCACCCTTTTGTTTTTCCCTCTAACTTACCCATTGAGCTGGTTCCCTCCTTTGCCTCATACTGGCCATATTCAATGAACCTGGCCTGTAGCTCCCTTTCCATATCCTCGTCATAATAATCTTCCTCCTCTTCTTCATTATAGTCCTCCTCCTCCTCATCATCCTCAGTGTTATTGCTAGAATCATTGCGCATCTCCTGAAGCACATAATATTCTAAGGGTTTTAAAAAAGAGGAAGGTGAAAACATTTGAAGCCTTTCAAATGACTCCCACTCCAGCTGCAATTATCCTCCCCCTCAAGTTTACTGGGCAACCAATGAATTTCATAAATAATTTTTCTCACAGGAAGATGATTCCCTTTATAAAACAAGGACAGAAAATACAAAACAGTGTAAGATTCATTCATGTATTCAATGATCAAAATATTTAGACAACCCAAGGGCCCATAGGAATTTTAGAATAGCAGTGATGGATGGGATATTAGAACCCCAATATTAGAACCCCTTAACTTGAGGGACTAATAAGAGGCAAGAAGGGTAAAGGCATCCATTTTTTTGTGATTGGCCTGTGAGTCTGTGGAGAATGGGCCAACACACAGTCAATACTTATTCTCTCTGAATCTTCTGCTTTGCTTTTATTATCGTACCTGGTAAGGTAGGACCCTGCTTGTAGCCACTCATTCCTGAGGCTATCGCATAGCTAGGAATGGAGCCTTGACATTCTATTTCCTTGGTATCACCGTCAGCAATGACCTCCCACCCTAAAAGGGGAGGAAGTCAAGGAAAAGGCAGAAAGAAAGAAGGCAATATTGAAAGGGAAAAGGCTCTCTGTCTGAAAGTGCTATTTAATTTAGTCCAACTTCAGGCCATTTGTAGCTGGATTCCTAGTATGGATAAGTGTTTTATACTGAATTACACAAGTAAATGATTTCTATTATATGAATGTACTGTTCCTAGCTAGAAAGTAACATTACCCCAAATTCTAAGTTCTATACATTAACGTCAGCACACAAATACCAGAAATGAGGGCTTGTCACCAAGTGCATTTGGGGTGGAACAAACTGCACAGGAAATATTTAGTATAAAAGGATACGGGCACTGACAGCTTCGGCATCTGAACACAGCAGTCTTTTCACTTCCTTTTCCACATCAGGAGATTCAATGTGCTGAACCAGAGAAGGGAAAGAAGGAATACCAGTAATGTCATTTAACACCCTGTGTTTTGCAGGAATGGCCTTTTCCTACACACGAATGAATTCAAAAATTTAGGCTTCTTTTAAGATACATCCAATCAAATTTCTACTTTAAACAATGTTATTTATGAAGAAAACTTTGATCAGGGTCTATATTTTTGTACAGCAAGCTTAATTTTTCCCAATCAATTACTTGAGACATTTAATCTTTTCAATCTGCAACTCTGTATTAAAGACTCTCTCAGAAGTATCACCCTTAAGTCTCAGTTATTAATTATTTGCATTGACCCTTACTAGCAAAGAACTACGATTTTTTGCTATTTAGAAGTAATTTTGTGTAAAGACCCAAATTCCCAGATTCTACTTTCCCACATCTTTATTAGAGAGTTTCCTATAAAAACAGGACCTTAGCCACACATTCTCCCTTAAATCCAGCTTTAGACAATTATCTCCATGGCAACCAATTCATCATGCCACAAATAGAAATTAGAACTTTGAGGGGGAATAAGCAATTGCAAAAAACTTCTGGTAAAAGTGAACTCTGGCTTCCAAGAAAATTTTTTAAAATAAATATCACAGAAAAGAAGCATATTAAGATACCAAGATTACTGACCAAATTGCATCTTCTGCTCTAGGAGTTGTCAAACATTAAACAATGAATTCTTCATTTTCCAGTGAATCAAATTCAGTCTATGTGTATGGGAGTGGGGGTTACAGGTGAGAAGGAAGCCTCAAAAGTAAACTTGATAATTTTGGGGGTTTGTTTGAAATTAAAAGCTGCAAAATAAAATCCACTATAGGTAAACAATAAGGTTATATTATGCTTTCTCTACCTCAGAAAGGTCCATTTCTTCAATTTGTTTGAAATCAGGAAGCTATGAAAGAGAACACAGTAAATGATGAAGTTATATTAAAATTGTTCTATTTTACTAAAGTTTAAAGAGTTCTAGACCCATTCTTTATGTAGTTTTCTATTTAGTAGACAAATAGATGCTCTAGACTTAACAGTATAAAGCCAAGGCAACTGTGTTCATAGATTAATCATAGTAAAACTATCAATTCTTCCCAAACTGATCTATAGGTTTAATGCAATTCCTATCAAAATTCCAACAAAGTTTTCTGTAATACATGTAATACATGACAAACTTATTCTAAAATGTATATGGAAAGGTACAGGCTCTAGAATGGCTATAATAATCTTGAATAAAAAATAAAATAAGTCTTCCTGATTCCAAGACTTATTACAAAGCTACATTGTGGAATTGGTGATCAACACACAGATTAGTCGAACAGAATAGGGAACCCAGGAAAAAAACTCACACAAATATGCCCAACTTATTTTTTTTTTTTTGCCCAACTTATTTTTGACAAAGGTGCAGAAGCAATACAATGGACAAAGAGCAGCCTTTTCAACAAACGGTTCTGGAGATTTTGGACATGCAAAGAAAAAAAAAGAAGAATCTTGAACTAACCCTCAAGTACAAAAATTAACACAAAAATAGATTGCTAACTTAAATGTAAAACTTTTTTTAAAAATAGGAGAAATCTTCAGGATCTGGGCTAGACAAATAGTTCTTATAATGGACATGAAAAACAAGATCCTTAAAAGAAAGAAAATCAATAAATTGGACTTCATCAAACAAAAATCCTTAGCTCTTTGAAAGACCCTGTGAGGAAGTTGAAAAGACAAGTTACAGACTGGGATAAAATATTTGCAAACCACGTGTCTGACAGAAAACTAGTATTTAGAATATAAAAAAGAACTTCTCAAAACTCAACAATAAAAACAATCCATTTAGAAAACAGACAAAAGGCATGAACAGACACTTCATTGAAATGGACATACAGATGGAAAACAAGTACCTGAGAAGATGCTCAACATCTTTAGCCATGAGGGAAAAGCAAATACCACAGTGAGATCACTACACATCTATCAGAATGACTAAAATTAAAAACTAGCGACAACACCTAATGCTGGTGAAAATGGAGAGAATTGGATTGTGTGAACATTGCTGGTGCTAATGTAAAATGGTGCAGCCACTCTGGAAAATGCTATGGATAGTTTCTTATAAAACTAAATATGCAACATATCCAGTAATTATACTCCTGGGTATTTATGCCAAAGAAATGAATACTTATGTTCACACAAAAACCTCTTGGCAGCTTTATTTATAACAGTCAAAAACTGTAAACAACCCAGATGATGTTCTATGAGTGAACAATTAAGCAAACTATGGTACATTCATAACACAGCCTACCACTCAGCCATAAAAAGGAAGGAACTAGTCATATATGCAACAGTCTGCATGGACCTTAAGGGAATTAATCTGAGTGGAAAAAAAAGCTAGTCTCAAATGTTATACTTTGTATGATTCCACTTATATGACATTTTTAAAATGACAAGATTATAGAGATAGAGAACATATTAGTGATTAGTGGGGGTTAGAGCCTGGTGGTGGGGGTTGGAGGGAGGTGGGTGTAGCTTTCAAGGGCAAGATGAGGGATCCTGGTGGTGACAATACTGTTTGGTATCTTGACGGTGTAGGTAGATATACCAACATACACATGGGATAACTGCATAGAACTAAACACATGCAAGGACTTCCCTGGAGGCTCAGTGGTAAAGTATCTGCCTGTCAATGCAGGAGACACAGGTTCGATCCCTGGGTCGGGAACATCCTCTGGAAAAGGAAACGGCAACCTACTCCAGTATTCTTGCCTGGGAAATCCCTTGGACAGAGAAGCTTGGCAGGCTACAGTCCATGGGGTTGCAAAGAGTCAGATATGCCTTAGCGACTAAACAACAACAACAAACACATGCACACACATACAGAGGAGTACAGGTAAAACTGGAGCAACTTGAAAAAGATTAGTGAATAATGATAATCTCACTTTCTTGTTTGTGATATTGTACTATAGTTCTGCAAAAAGTTACAATGGGAAAAACTAGGTCAAGAGTACATGGTATCTCTTTTTTATTGCTTACAATTGCATGTGAATCTACAATTATTTCAAAATAAAAATTTTAATTAAAAAAGAAGCCAAGGCATAGTACTCTTGTAGTTTTCCCAGGGTTCTACAAATCTGAGGTAAGGTTAGAAATACAACCACATTTCCCAATTCTCAGGTTCTGGCTGAGTTCACTTTAAAATAAGAAAAGTTGGAAACGTTTGAAAGCATTAGCAGAAGTTTCAAATTCATGACACATCTAGATTCCTAAACAGTAGCCTTATCAAGAGTCCAGTCTGTTTTTGTTCATTACATATTTCCATTTGTTAGCACACAGTGCCTGGCCTGTTGCTCACACTCAATAAATGTTTACTGGACATATAAATGAGTGAACAAATGAATATCTGACTGACTGTCTCACTCCCCCCCCATAATTCTCTTCCAGTCCACCCAGAAGACACAGAAATTGCATGCCACAAACCTTTTTTGTTGTTTTGCGGAACCTTCTCCTTCTGACATTCTTAAGTGGTGGAGTAACTGAAATAAATTCAACGTGGTGAAATGTATATATGATTGATGCTAGTCACATAGCTATCTGAATTGGACAGAGAAAGCGCACGCTATAAGCTACAGGCTCATGACATGACTTGTTCTTTTAAGAGTGTCTAGATGCCTCCTGAACCAAATACCTAAGTGTGACAACAGATCCCTGGCTCACAAGTAATCATAACTCAGCAGATAAATGTAGATAGCCAGAATGAGCAAGGGACTGTTGTTGACTTACTGCCATGCTTCCAGGTATATTTTTTCTGTCTCTGCTTTTCAGTTTTCCTGATTGCTTTAAGATCAGTAGAGGTTACTGGTTCTTCAGAAGAAGAGTGAAGAGCAGCACCAGCAGTGCACACAAGCATCTACATTTAACAAAGACAAAGAAGTTGACCATGGCTACAAATCTTCAGTTAGTAATGGATCATGACCATTCTTACCACCAGAAATCCTGGGGCACAGGAGGAGAATGTTACTTGGAATTTCCAGAAAACCAAATATTACAAAGACTCATATTCATTCCCTCTCTATCTCAGCAGCACTACATATGGACGCTGAGGGGTTTTTGTTTTGTTTTCTTTTTTGCTCGAGTGCTTACCACTGCAGAAGGAATATGGCTGAAAAAAAAAAGATATATCTTAGCATTTTGCTTTAGAAAGAAAACCAAAAAATCAACAGTAGAGATGATGAACAAGAACCAGTGTAAACCTCCAGAGTTAGCAGGAAGTTCAGACGAAGATCTCAGATGTTCATACTTTTCAAATAATGGTAAATGGCAAACAGGAGGCTCTAAAAGCTATTTGTAAAATTAAGTAGTGAAAAGTGATGGATCGAACACCAAACTAGCACATGACATTGTACTGTGTAATTGAGTTGGAAATTAGAAATGACAAACAGGTGAAAGGAGAATTGAAAGAAAGAAAGAAAAGGAGGGAGAAAGGAAATCCTAAAAGGATATGAGGGTGAATAGATTAAGAAAGCTTGTCCATACCTGGGAAACATCTGCCGTTTTATAAAAAGTTTTTCTATCCAGAGTTTTTAGGCTTCCGATAACACAAGGCAAATCAACCAGCTTAGCAGCTAGTGAGACATTGTCTACCTCAACAACTGCACGACGTGTGTCAGCTGAAGAAAAGTAGAAAAAATTAAGGTTCACATCTTCCCAATGTACTCTTAAAACTGATGGTTTGAATAATGAAGACTTATGTGAGACAGACGAGTCTTTCATTGAAACATTATTTCTCATAATGCTAGAATTGGGTACACAATTAGCAACTTCCCAGAGCAAAGAAAGTGGAGTATATGGAGCTCTTTTTTTTTCCAGTTTATGTCACTCAATCAAAAGTAGATTAAGTTTCTTGGTAATGGTTGTGAAGTAAAAGTGAATGAAGCAGTAAATCTTTCATTCTCATCTTGAAAGGCCAACTTCATTCGTTCAAATCCATTCATTTGAACACTGTTAGGAGCACTCGATCATGTCACTGAATGTGGGTGTTTTCAAAGGGAAGGGTTGATTCTAGGATAGTACTAATAAGTCTCAAGTTATAATCTCTAGTTAAAGTCACAAAGGTAAAATTCTGTACAACAGCCAGAGAGAGAGAGAGAAACAATCAGTCATACACTACCTGAGTGCTGGGATTATGGGCCATTTAAAATTTTATTCTTCACATACCTCTCTGTATTTAAAAATCTAATAAATACTATAGAGATAAAGATATGTCACTTTTGTGAACAAAAAATAGTAAATTCACTTGTTATTCCCCTAGGCAGTCAGAAAAACTTGCATCCAGGAGACAATCACCAGTACGTAAATCCCACAGTTGACCTCCAAGTTCTTTCTTATACACACCATGATAATTACGTCAAGTTTTATGCAAGTTCTATTTTCTTTCCTCTTAAAAAAGAAGAGATGGGAGTGACTGAAGCGTCTCTGAGTTAATCAAGGCAGAGACCACATTGTATTCTTTGCCACATCTTGGGCATCTAATACTATGCTTGACACACAGCAATCCATTAATGACTTACTGTTCAATGTATGGTGAATGGATATTAACTACTTACAAAATAAGTCAATTTTTAGTTTATTCTTCATGGAGGAACTTCCAGAATGCACCATCTTTCTGACAGTGGAAGCATGCTCCTAAAAAGGAGGTAAATTGAGAAATCAGAAGGATCAACTGTCAACTTAGCAGCTAATAGAAAGGTATGTCAGAGACAGTCCTTCTTTAAATAAAACCTTAAACTTCTCACACGTTAGGAAGAGTGCCATGTGATACTGTGCACTGTGAAGTCAGGTTAGGAAGAGGTTGACTCTAATCTCACTATTGTCTCTTAGTAGCTACAGATAACACCTTCTCCTAGCTATACATTCCTGGTTTTCACTGTTACCCTTCAGTTGTAGTTGCTAAGGGAAGGCTTAGCTGCAGTTTACTGGGTATATTTGTTGTTGTTGTTCAGTCGCTCAGTCATGTCTGACTAATTATAGGGTATATTAATTAACCCTAAGTGGGGAAATACCTTTCTGAAGCCCATCCTTACTATACCTTTCTTAGACTAAATAATACTTGAACACAGGTATCAACTGGGGAAAGAAACCCTAACACAATGTTGAGGTGAGCTTCGACAGCCTCGCATGGTGATGAATCTGAGGAGACAGTGCTGAACACTCGACTTCCCCTTTTGAGGTGACAGAAAAGAACTCTATTTTAGAAGAATCCTGTCTTGGCTGTCCAGTGAGCAAAGCTCTTAGCATCGGTGATAAGTGACTAAGTCCATCATCATCCTACCCGTTTGCCAGGAAATCAACCAGGAAGATAAGTGGCATGTGCAGGATGAAAGAAATACTGCTTAAAAGAGTACATGCTGGGATAGAACTGCCAATAGAACACAACTCCTGGGAAACAAATGTTCTTGGTTTTATAGCCTATCTTAAATAAAGAGAAATATTTAAGAATCCAAGCAGAGCTAATACTTAGGCACTAACGATATTTGTTCTGAGATACAAGGGTTTCTTACCATAGGCAGACGCAGTATAAACTGGTTTTCAAGCTCGTGAGGAGGTTCATCCTGGCTTCTACTCATCTCTTCTTTTTTGAGTTCACAAACCAGAAATAAAACCAACAGAAAGTTACTAAAAACTCCTCTTGCTCCCTCTACCGACCACTTCTGGTAGTACTGGTTAAATTATACAATATCTTGCTAATAACCCTCACTGGAATGATGTGTATACAGCTTCGAAACACCTTATTTGATATATCTTGATTATTTCTAAAAGCCACCTTGCGAGCATGTGAACTAAGTTGCTTCAGTCGTGTCCAAAGATTTGCGACCCTATGGGCCAATAGTCTGCCAGGCTCTTCTGTCCATGAGATTCTCCAGGCCAGAATACTGGAGTGAGTTTCTATGCCCTCCTCCAGGGGATCTTCCCCACCCAGGGATCGAACCTGTGTGTCTTATGTCTCCTGCATTGGCAGGTGGGTTCTTTAACCACTAGCACCACCTGGGAAGCTACACACACACACACACACACACACACACACAAACACACACACACACACACACACTATGACATACGGGCTTCCCTCGTGGCTCAAGTGGTAAAGTATCCACCTGGCAATGCAGCAACCACAGGAGATGTGGGTTCAATTCCTGGGTCAGGAAGATCCCCTGGAGGAAGAAATGGCAAGCCACTCCAGAATTCTTGCCTAGAAAATCCCATGGACAGAGAAGCCATGGACAGAGGAGCCTGGCATGGGGTCACAAACAGTCAGACACGACTGAGCACACACTTATGCACGCACACACGTGCACACACCCATGGGCTTCCCTGGTGGTTCAGCTGGTAAAGAATCTGTCTGCAATGCAGGAGACCTGGGTTCGATCCCTGGGTTGGGAAGATCCCCTGGAGAAGGGAATGGCTACTCACTCCAGTATTCTGGCCTGGAGAATTCCAATAGTCCATGGGGTCACAAAGAGTCGGACACAACTGAGCAACTTTCACTTCACTTCATACACACACATAAAATACACCTTCTGTAAAGTGAATAATCTCCAAGTTAATCTTCATTTTTTTCATCTTATTTTAACTTCTATTTGAGACACATCTGTAATGGCTTGCATTTTGGGTTTCAGGGTTCACACTACTTCTGAGGAATATTTTCTCAAAAATGGAAATAAAGCCATGTACATATATGAAATCTGACAAAGTTTTCTTATGTTCTAAGGACACTATGCTATACACCAAGTTATAAAATCTTATACTTTTAAGTTAGACAAAAAGCTCTGGATAATGTACAGTTCCTAATACTCTGTAAACCATTAATTGAGTTCTGAGTTTTTGATTCAAATCTCACTTAAAAGCAATGGAAACTTTTTTTAAAAAGCACACACAAGTGAACATAACAAAAAAGAAGCAGACTCACAGATACACAGAACAAATTAGTGGTTACCAGTGGAGAAATTTAGAGGGGAAATTTAGAGGTAGCAGATTAAGAGGTACAAACTGTTAGGTATAAAATAAACTACAAGAATATACTGTACAACATAGGGAATGTATACAATATTTTATAATAATAAACAGAACATAGCCTTTAAAACTGTCAATCACTATATTGTACACTTGTAACATATAGTACTGCATATCAACTATACTTCAATAAAAAGAAATTAGAAAGGGGGGGCAAAGAATATTTAACATTATCAGTTAACATAGAGAAAAAGAAAAAAAAAAACCATATACAAGTGAGTCTGAGACCCTTTTATAGGTAAATCATTCGCCAGTCAGTCCTTTAGGTTGACTTCAGAAACTACCAGAAGAGCACAGGAGCACAAGAGAAATCAAGAACTGAAATGAGACATCCAGGATGAGACAGCAAGGGAGGGAGACAGAAAGAAAAAGGGGGAAAGGGACTGATGATTTGTGATAGTCATTTCTTTCTTTTTCCTGCTTCATACAGTTATACAAACAGATGCACACATAAATACAAAAACTAAATGTAAATGTAAGGGGGAAAGTTAATTAAACAAAAAATCTTGGAACTGGATACACTGCCTAATATAAAAGCAACAAACATTTATGATAGGGAGCAGAAGTACAGATTAACAGAAGTAGCAGAAGTACAGAAGAACTAGCTGCTAAGCAAGATTTTATCAGATCAGTAGTAACTTTTAGATTTCCCAGCAGAGCTAAGACTAGGGCATTTTGTTCGTTTCAGTGCCTTTCTGGCAACTCCTCTCTTATGAAAGAAAGAATGTAAGAACTTGGAATCATTTCAAAGAAGGCAAACACCCTTAATTGAAATGAGTTTTAATGATTTTTTTTTTTTAAGATCTGCTACCTGCAAATTTGGCTTAGACAGTAAAGAATCCACCTGCAATGCAGAAGACCCAGGTTCGATCCCTGGGTCGGGAAGATCTCCTGGAGAAGGGGATGGCTTCCTCACTCCAGTAGTCTTGCCTGAAGAATTCCATGGACAGAGGAATCTGGCGGGCTACAGCCCATCTGGTCGCAAAGAGTGGGACATGACTGAGTGACTAACACACTTTCACTTTATACAATGAACTGGTTGTATCATCTTCAAGAAAAGGCATCCACTTTTTTGCAGCAAGCACTCTTTGATACCGAATTAAATTAACAGGACTGCTCTCCACCATTCTCTCTCTCTCACGCACGCGTGTGCGCGTGCACACACACACACACACACACACACACACACACACACACACACACACACACAAACAGCTCCATCTCATTTCACCAGAATTACAATTGGAATTAGAATTATAGCTAGATGGAGAGTGCCTGATCGCGCGCTCCCAGCAGCACAACTCAGCACAAGCCTAAGCTGGTACTTTCTCAAGTTCATTGCCGTTGGCTGCAGTCTGGAGGCAATGATCATTCCATCCTTATCCAAGGGAGGGCACTAAGCTCCCAAGGGCAGAGCGCAGCTCCGAGTCTTTGATCCCATTTCCCTAGAAAATCTCTCTCGGGTCCAAGGGGCCCTAAGCCTTAGCGTCACCCCAGGCCACCTTGGAAGGGTAGCACAGCGCGAAGTCCTTTGGTGCCCATCATGGCCCTTCGACCACCGGACTCACCCGCTCCTCCGCTGATTGGCGCCGGGACCGCCTCTCTGCCCAGACGGTTTCCAGAGGGCTAGCTGGCTCCCAGGTTGCGTTCCGCGTTGGCGGGATGCAGGCGACCGGCTGACTTTGTAGCCACAGGTAGGAGCCTCGCACGCCACCCCTCCCCACCTCACCACGCCTCCTCCACCGCCAGCCCAGCGGACTGGAGGGTGGCCTCGAGGCGGCGGCCAGCTCGCCGCGTGCCTGGGAGGGGCGGCACGAAGGGTTCTGATCGGCGCGGGGACACTGCCGCTCCAGGGCCTCACGGAACAAGGCTGCAGAACAAACACCCTTGACCCAGGAACGACCCTTGGAAAGGCCGCGGGAGTTTTGTCAGTACACAGTGATATCTGTACAAGGGCTGGCACATCGGTTGCACTGCAAAATCCATTGGGTTGGACGGATTTGTTCCTCAGAGAGGTGACCTCGCCTGGTGACAAATACACCGACGCGCAAACCCATTAAATAACTAGAATCCGAGTCCCAACTACTCTAACGGAATTAGCTTATCCCTTCTCAACGAGGTCACTATTTTACGTCTTTTGCACAAGAGATAGAAGGTAGTCCGTTTATTTTTATTAAACGGTCATTACAGTTCAAACAACTTCTAATAGTTCGTTTCTCTCAAAGATACTTAGAGGAAAAAACATCTTACCTTTCTCTTGGGGTAAGTTTTCCATAGAGGCTTGGGCAGCAGACTGGGTGCCAATGGCGGCAACGGCGTCATCACCGTGAGCGTCAGCAGCAGGAGTTTGGATACCTTGGTCACTAGCAGTTTGGGCTCCATGATCGCCAGAAGTTCCAGCTCCGTGGTCAGTAGGAATTTGGGAATCTTGGAGGCTCATTATTCCTGATGTTGGATTAAATTCTGAGAAACTGGGGGACGTGCCTCAGGGAGCTCTCTGGTCTATATCGTTGAGATTGTAAAATGGCTTCCTGTTGCGTCATGAGACCTAAAAGACGCCAGGGGTTCCTAAAATGATGTCAGAGATATCCCCCTTAAAGACACAGGGGTAATATTAGAAATATTATGGGGTGCCCGTTAGAAGATGATGTCTCTGTTGCCTTCACTCATCTAAACTTCATGGTAAGAAATAAATATATTTAGAAAACTATTTGTTGTATCCTCATTTCTTCTGGATATGCAATTTTTTTGCTTCAGTGAAGCTAAATTGCCAAAACTTCAGATCTAGACAGAACCGTTTTTGTCCCTTCGAGAATTCAGCCACTGAAGTTTAGCATTATTTGGTGGGGGTACATTGAGGATTGCAATACAAAATGGACTGATGAAACTAGTTTTTTATTTACTGTAGAAAATTATTGGTGGCATTTATTATATCAAAAAGAATTATTTAATAATAATTCAAAGGAAAATTATTTTCCATAACTGAGGTAGTTAAGTAATTGTGTGTTTAGAATCCTATGGACAGTGTGAATTATGTAATTAACTTTCTATGGCTGCTAGGAAGCTCAGACCCAATTTCCATCCACCTCTTAACAACTGTGAACCTTACTGGCATATGTTGATAGGTCCCTTGTCTTAAATAAATAATCACATTCTTTCCTAATCCCTAATTATTTTTATCTGGTGTGGTGTCACTCCTTTTAATGGCTGAGTAGTATTCCATTGTACCACATCTTCTTTATCCATTCCTCTGTGGGTGGACATTTAGGTTGCTTCCAAGTCTTGGCTATTGTAAACAGTGTTGCAATGAACACTGCAGTGCATGTATCCTTTTGGATCATGTTTTTCTCCAGATATATGCCCAGGAGTGGGATTGCAAGGTCATATGGTAGCTCTATTTTTAGTTTTTTGTGGTACCTCCATACTGTTCTCCATAGTGGCTATACCAATTTACATTCCCACCAACAGTGTAGGAGGATTCCCTTCTCTCCACACCCTCTCCAGCATTTATTGTTTGTGGATTTCTTGACAATAGCCATTCTGACTAGTGTGAGGTGATATCTCATTGCACCTTTGATTTGCATTTTTCTAATAACTAGCCCTGTTGAACAGGTGCCTGTTGGCCATCTGTATGTTGTCTTTGGAGAAATGTCTATTCAGGTCTTCTGCCCATTTTTTTTAGTGGGTCATTTGTTTTGATGCTGTTGAGCATCATAAGCTGTTTGTAAGTTTTGGAGACTAATCCCTTATTGGTTACATCATTTGCAAATATTTTCTCCCAATCTGTGGGTTTTCTTTTCGTTTTCTTTATTGTTTCCTTTGCTGTGCAAAAGCTTTTGAATTTAAGTAGATCTCCTTTGTTTATTTTTGCTTTTATTTCCATTATTCTGGAAGATGGATTGAGAAAGGTGTTGCTGTGATTTATGTAAGAGAGTATTCTGCCTATGTTTTCTTCTAGAAGTCTTATAGTGTCCAGTCTCACATTTAGGTCTTTACTTCATTTTGAGCTTATTTTTGTGTATGGAGTTAAAGAATGATCTAATTTCATTTTTTTTTTACATGTGGCTGTCCAGTTTACCCAGCACCATTTGTTGAAGAGATTGTCTTTCCAACATTGTGTAGTCTTGCCTCGTTTGTCATAGATTAATTGACCATAGGTGCATGAGCTTATTTCTGGGTTTTCTATCCTGTACCATTGATCTATATTTCTATTTTTGCACCAGTACCATACTGTTTTAATGACTGTAGCTTTGCAGTATAGTCTGAAGTCAGGGAGGCTGATTCCTCCAGCTCTGTGTTTCTTTTCCAAGATTGCTTTGGCTATTTGGAGTTTTTGTGTCTCAAGACAAGTTTTTGAGATTTTTTTTTTTGTTCTAGTTCTGTGAAAAATGCCATTTGAGATGGATTGCATTGAATCTGTAGATTGCCTTGGGTAGTATAGTCATTTTGACAATATTGATCTTCCAATCCACAAACATGGTGTATCTTTCCATATGTTTTTGCCTTTTTCAATTTCTTTCATCAGCATCTTACAGTTTTGGAGTATAGGTCTTTTGTCTCCTTAGGTAGGTTTATTCCTAGGTATTTTATTCTTTTTGATGTGATGGTAAATGGAATTGCTTCCTGACTTTCTTTCTGATCTTTCATTGTTATGTATAGAAATGCAACAGATTTCTGTGTAGTAATTTTGTAACCTGAAACTTTACCAAATTCACTGATGAGTTCTAGTAGTTTTCTCATAGCCTTTTTAGGATTTTCTACGTATAGTATCATATCATCAGCAAACAGTGATAGTTTAACTACTTCTTTTTCAATTTGGATTCCCTTTACTTCTCTTTCTTCTCTAATTGCTGTAGCTAAGGACTTCCAAAACTATGTTGAATAAAAGTGGTGAGAGTGGACATCCTTGTCTTGTTCCTGATCTCAGGGGGAATGCTTTCAGCTTTTCACCATTGAGTGTAATGCTAGTTGTAGGTTTGTCATATATGGCCTTTATTATGTTGAGATATGTACACTCTGTAGAGTTGGTTGGTTTTTATCTTTTGCTGTTGGTGAGTTGTAGGCATTCTTTATATATTCTATAAATTAATCACTTATCATATATATGCTTTGAAATTATTCTCCATTCTGTGGATTGCTATTTCGTAATCACAATAGAACCCTTCGACACACAATTTTAAAAAATTTTTATGGCATCTAATTTATTTTTTCTTTTGTTCCCCGTACCTTTGGTGTTATATCCAAGAAATTGTTGCTGAAACCAATATCATGAAGATTTCCCCTATGTTTTCTTCTACAAGTTTTATAGTTTTGTGTCTTATATTTAGGTCTTTGATTCATTTTGAACTAACTTTTCTATGTGGTGTAAAGTAAGGGTCCAACTTCATCCTTTTGTATGTGGACATCTTATCCAGTTTTCACAAAACCATTTGTTGAAGAGATTGTCCTTTCCCCTATTGAATGGTCTTGGCACTCATGTGGAAAATCAACTGAGCATATCAATTAATATACAACAAAGGAGGCAAGAATATACACTGGAGAAAAGATAGTCTCTTCAATAAGTGCTACTGGGGAAACTGGACAGCTGCATGTAAATTAATGAAATTAGAACATTCTTTAATACCATACACAAAAATAACTCAAAATGGATTAAAACCTAATTGTAACACTGGATACTATAAAACTCTTAGAGGAAAACATAGGCAGAACACTCTTTGACATAAGTCACAGCTTTATTTGGATCCATCTCCCAGAAAATGAAAACAAAAATAAACAAATGAGACCTAATTAAACACATACACTTTTGCACAGCAAAGGAAACCATAAACAAAAAAGACAACCTACAAAATAGGAGAAAATATTTGCAAATAATGTGACTGACAAAGGATTAGTTTCCAAAATATGAAAACAACTTCCAAGCTCAATATAAAAAATGAGCAGAAGACCTAAATAGACATTTCTCCAAAAACCATCTCCCAGATGGTCAACAGGCACATAAAAACATGCTCAAAATCATTAATTATTAGAGAACTGAAAATCACAAATACAATGAGCATGGTACTCATACTGGCCAGAATGGCCATCATCAAAAAGTCTACAAATAATAAATGTTGTTATCATCTGCTAGTTCCATTTGTACTCCCCAAGGACAGAGTTATAATCAGCAGAATGCTTAAAAAACATTCTGAATGTGATTCGTTTTCCTTTAGGGAAACCTCAGTTTTCTGAATTTTTCAAATGAGAATTAAATCTATTAAATATTGTCCTGGTTTTTCACTAGCAATAAATGTCAGATTTTCTGTTATTGTCAAAAAACAAATAAACAAAAGGAAGCGAAAAACAAACAAACAAACAAAAAATGCTGGAGAGGGTGTGGAGAAATGAGAACTCTCCTGCACTGTTGGTGGGAATAAAAAGTGGTGTGGCCACTATGGAGAACAGCATGAACATTCTTTTAAAAGCTGAAAGTAGAGTTATCATATGGGGCTTCCCAGGTGGCTCAGAGGTAAAGAATCTGCCCGCAATGCAGGAGATGCGGGTTTGATCCCTGGGCTGGGAAGATCCCCTGAAGGAGGGCATGGCAACCCACTCCAGTATTCTTTCCTGGAGAATCCCATGGACAGAGGAGCCTGGCGGGCTACAGTCAATAGGGTCAGAAAGAACTGGACATGACTGAAGCAACTGAGCACACATGCATGCACAGAGAGTTACCACATGATCCAGCAATCCCAGTCCTGGGAGTATATTTGGAAAAGATGAAAATTCTAAATTTGAAAAGATACATGCACCCCAATGTTCATAGCAGCACTATTATTACAGCAATAAAGACATAAATAACAAGCAACATAAATGTCGATATATATGTAATGGAATATTACTTGGTCATGAAAACGAATGAAATAGTGCCATTTGCAGCAACATGGATGGACCTGGGGTTATCCTACTAGTGAAGTCAGAGAAAGACAAATATCATGGTATCACTTAGATGTGGACTCTAAAAAATGATAGAAATGTATTTACAAAACAGAAATAGATTACAGACATAGAAAACAAACTTATGGTTACCAAAAGAGAAAGGGAGGGGAAGAATAAATTAGGCACCTGGGATTAACAAATATACCCTACCATACATAAAATAAACAATAAGAACCTACTATATAGAACAGGGAACTATATTCAATATCTTATAATAACCTATAATGGAAAAGAATCTGAAAAAGAATATATATGTATATATTGTACACTGTTCTGAGTAGCATGGTGAAATTTCAGAATATATATGCTTATACATGTAGCATAATACCCTCCAGGTCCATCCATGTTGTCACAAATGGCAGGATTTCAACCTTTTTGTGACTGAGTAGTATTCCATTGTATATATATTCAACATCTTCCTTATCCATTCATACATTGATGGACACTTAGGTTGGCTACTGTAAATAATGTTGCAGTGAACACGGGGGTGCATGTACCTTTTCAAATTAGTGTTTCTGTCCCATTCAGAAAATACCCAGAAGTGGAATAGCTGGGTCACTTGGTAGTTCTGTTGTTTTTTTTTTTTTTTTTTTTTCTGTCTCTTTGTTGAGGTTCTTACAGTGTTTGTCCATTCTTTCCCTTAGTTTGGTGAGCATCTTCATGTCCATTACTTTGAACTCTTTATGAGGTAGACTGCTTATCTCCATTTCGTTTAGTGCTTTTTCTGAGGTTTTGTCATGTTCTTTTCTTTTTTTTTCCCCCCCTTTATTTTTATTAGTTGGAGGCTAAGTGCTCGGAGCTGGTGCACTGTCATGTTCTTTTTATTGGAACAATCTCTGTTTCCTCTTTTGCCCAACTCTGCATTTGTTTCTATGTATTGGTAAATTGGTTACCTCTCACAATCTTGAGGGAATGGCCTTACATAGATGTCTGTGGGGCCCTGAAGTGCAGTCCCACCTGGTCACCAGAGCCAGGCACTCAAGGGATATCCCCAGTGTGGGTTGCTTGCACCCTCCTATTGTGCCAGGGCTATGGTTACACATGAGCCCTTCAAGAGTGGGTTTCTGTTCTCTGTAGTTTTGCAGTTTTCCTGGATTATTACCCATTTGTTTTCCAAAGCCAGGGCTTGGAGGGTCTTTTCTCTCCTGTGCAGGATTAGAGTGCCTGGTGTGGAGCTCAGATCCCTTACTCCTCAGGAAAAATAAAGTATTTCTTCTATTTTGCTATTTGTTTTCTATATGTCTTATAGCTTTTTTGTCCCTCATTTCCCTTTGTGTTTGGTTGATTTTGTGTAATGACGCATTTAGGTTCCCTTCTCATTTCCTTTTGTGTACATTCTATAGATAGTTTCTTAGTGGTTACCATGGGGAAGACATTTAACATCCTAAAGTTATAATAATCTAATTTAAATTGATATCAATTTAACTTAAATGGCATGCAAAAACTCTACTTCTATATAGCCCTGTCCCCCATCTTTGTTATTAATGTCACAAATTAAACCTTTATACATTATGTGTTCATAACATAGATTTATAATTATTTTAGGTATTTTTTAATATTGTAGGGAAAAATAGGAGTTACAAATGAAAAATGCAATAATACTGACCTATACATTTACCTCTGTAGCTATCTTTGTGTTGTTCATTATTTCTTCATATGGCTTTGAGTTATGCTCTAGTGTTTTTTCATTTCAGCCTGAAGGATGAGTTTTAGCATTTCTTGTAGGACAGGTTTACTAGTAATAAACTCTCTCAGTTTTTGCTTATCTGGAAATATCTTAATTTCTACCTTTTTTTGAATGATAGTTTGACCACATATAGGATTCTTGCTTGACAGTGTTTTTCTTTCAGCACTGTGAATATGTGACCTCATTGTCTTCCAGCCTTCATGGCTTCTGAAGAGAAACAGGCTCTTAATCTTATTGAGGCTTTCATGCACATTATGAGTCACTTCTTTCTGTGATATTTCAAAATTCTCTCTTTGGCTTTGTATTTTGAACATTTGACTATAATGTGTATCAGTGTGGATCTCTTGAATTTACCATGCTTGGAAGTTGTTAGCTTCTTGGTGTATATATAGATTCATGTCTTTCATCAAATTTTGGAGGTTATCAGTCATTTATTATTTCTTTAAATGTTTTTTATTCCCTTTTCTCTTCCTTCCATCCAGGAATCCCGTTTTTCATATGTTAGTATGATTGATAGTGTCTCATCAGGTTCTTAGGCTCTATTAATTTTTCTTCATTCTTTTTCTACTTTTCAGAGTGGATAATATGGATTAATATATCTTCAATTTCATTGATTCTTCTTGCTCAAATCTTGCTAAAAACTCTCTTCCTTAGTGAAATTTTTTATTTCGGTTATTGTACTTTCAACTTCAGAATTTCTTTTTGATTCCTTTTTATATCTCTTTATTGATATTCTCTGCTTTATGTGACATTGTTCTACTATTTCCTTTAATTCTTTGTTCTTGGTTTCCTTAAGTTCTTTGGGCATATTTAACACAGTTGATTTAAAGTCTTAAACTCTTTGTCTAAGTCTCAGCTCCTTTAGGGACAGTTTCGATTAATTTCCTTTTCTTCCTGTGAATATGCCATTCTTTCTTCTTTCTTTGCCTGTCTTGTACTTTTTGTTGAAAATTGGATATTTTAAATGTTATAACATGGCAACTATTGAAATATGATTGTTCCCCTTCCTCAGGGTGTATGTTTGCTCCCTACTGTGGCTTGTGTTTGTTTAATAACATTTCTAAACTATTTTGTAAAATCTCTACATTAGTTCCCCCATATGCTCAGTTTCATTTTTCATGGCTTCAGTTACCCACTATCAACCATGATCTGAAAATATTAAATGGAAAATTCCAGAAATAAACAATTCATAGGTTTTAACTTGCACACTGTTCTGAGATCAGTTCAGTTCAGTTCAGTCACTCAGTCATGTCCGACTCTTTGCGACCCCATGAACTGCAGCATGCCAGGCCTCCCTGTCCATCACTAATTCCCGGAGTACACCCAAACCCATGTCCATTGAGTGAGTGATGCCATCCAACCATCTCATCCTCTGTCATCCCCTTCTCCTCATGCCCTCAATCTTTCCCAGCATCAGGGTCTTTTCAAATGAGTCAGCTCTCCACATCAGGTGGCCAAAGTATTGGAGTTTCAGCTTCAACATCAGTCCTTCCAGTGAACACCCAGGACTGATCTCCTTTAGGATGGACTGGTTGGATCTCCTTGCAGTCCAAGGGACTCTCAAGAATCTTCTCCAACACCACAGTTCAAAAGCATCAATTCTTCAGCACTCAGCTTTCTTTATAGTGCAACTCTCACATCCATACATGACCACTGGAAAACCATAGCCTTGACTAGACGGACCTTTGTTGGCAAAGTAATGTCTCTGCTTCTTAGTATGCTGTCTAGGTTGGTCATAACTTTACTTCCAAGGAGCAAGCCTCTTTTAATTTCAAGGCTGCAATCACCATCTGCAGTGATTTTGGAGCCCAGAAAAATAAAGTCAGCCACTGTTTCCACTGTTTCCCCATCTATTTGCCATGAAGTGATGGGACCAGATGCCATGATCTTAGTTTTCTGAATGTTGAGCTTTAAGCCAACTTTTCTCTCACTTTCATCAAGAAGCTCTTTGGTTCTTCACTTTCTGCCATAAGGGTAGTGTCATCTGCATATCTGAGGTTATTGATATTTCCCCTGGCAATCTTGATTTCAGCTTGTGCTTCCTCCACCCCAGCATTTCTCATGATGTACTCTGCATATAAGTTAAATAAGTAGGGTGACAATATACAGCCTTGATGTACTCCATTTCCTATTTGGAACCAGTCTGTTGTTCCATGTCCAGTTCTAACTGTTGCTTCCTGACCTGCATACAGATTTCTCAAGAGGCAGGCCAGGTGGTCTGGTATGCCCATCTCTTTAAGATTTTTCCACAGTTTGTTGTGATCCACACAGTCAAAAGCTTTGGCATAGTCAATAAAGCAGAAATAGATGTTTTTTCTGGAACTCTCTTGCTTTTTCGGTGATCCAGAGGATGTTGGCAATTTGATCTCTGGTTCCTTTGCCTTTTCTAAAACCAGCTTGAACATCTGGAAGTTCACGGTTCATGTATTGCTGAAGCCTGGCTTGGAGAATTTTAAGTATTACTTTAATAGCATGTGAGATGTGTGCAATTGCGTGGTGGTTTGAGTATTCTTTGGCATTGCCTTTCTTTGGGATTGGAATGAAAACCGACCTTTTCCAGTCCTGTGGCCACTGCTGAGTTTTCCAAATTTGCTGGCACATTGAGTGCATCACTTTCACAGCATCATTTTTCAGGATTTGAAATAGCTCAACTGGAATTCCATCACCTCCACTAGCTTTGCTCATAGTGATGCTACCTAAGGCCCACTTGACTTCACATTCCAGGATGTCTGGCTCTAGGTGAGTGATCACACCATCGTGATTATCTGGGTCATGAAGATCTTTTTTGTACAGTTTTTCTGTGTTTTCTTGCCACCTCTTCTCAATATCTTCTGCTTCTGTTAGGTCCATACCATTTCTGTCCTTTATTGAGCCCAGCTTTGCATAAAATGTTCCCTTGGTATCTGTAATTTTCTTGAAAAGATCTCTAGTCTTTCCCATTCTATTGTTTCCCTCTATTTCTTTGCATTGATCACTGAGGAAGGCTTTCTTATCTCTCCTTGCTACTCTTTGGAACTCTGCATTCAAATGGGTATATCTTTCCTTTTCTCCTTTGCTTTTCGCTTTCCTTCTTTTCACAGCTATTTGTAAGGCCTCCCCAGACAACCATTTTGCTTTTTTGCATTTCTTTTTCTTGGAGATGATCTTGATTCCTGTCTCCTGTACAATGTCATGAACCTCCATCCATAGTTCATCAGGCACTCTGTCTATCAAATATAGTTCCTTAAATCTATTTCTCACTTCCACTGTATAGTCATAAGGGATTTGATTTAGGTCATACCTGAATGGTCTAGTGGTTTTCTCCACTTTCTTCAATATAAGTCTGAATTTGGCAATAAGGAGTTCATGATCTGAGCCACAGTCAGCTCCCGGTCTTGTTTTTGCTGACTGTATAGAGTTTCTCCATCTTTGGCTGAAAAGAATATAATCAATCTGATTTCGGTGTCGACCATCTGGTGATGTCCATGTGTAGAGTCTTCTCTTGTGTTGTTGGAAGAGGGTGTTTGCTATAACCAGTGCCTTCTCTTGGAAGAACTCTATTAGCCTTTGCCCTGCTTCATTCTGTTCTCCAAGGCCAAATTTGCCTGTTACTCCAGATGTTTCTTGACTTTCTACTTTTGCATTCCAGTCCCCTATAATGAAAAGGACATCTTTTTTGGGTGTTAGTTCTAGAAGGTCTTATAGGTCTTCATAGATCTGTTCAACTTCAGCTTCTTCAGCATTACTGGTCGGGGCATAGACTCACTGTGATATTGAATGGTTTGCCTTGGAAATGAACAGAGATCATTCTGTCGTTTTTGAGATTGCATCCAAGTACTGCATTTCAGACTCTTTTGTTGACTCTGATGGCTACTCCATTTTTTCTAAGGGATTCCTGCCCACAGTAGTAGATATAATGGCCATCTGAGTTAAATTCACCCATTCCAGTCCATCTTAGTTCGCTGATTCCCCCAGAATGTCGATGTTCACTCTTGTCATCTCCTGTTTGACCACTTCCAATTTGCCTTGATTCATGGACCTAACATTTGGGTTCCTATGCAATATTGTTCTTTATAGCATCAAACCTTGCTTCTATCACCAGTCCCATCCACAACCGTGTATTGTTTTTGCTTTGGCTCCATCCCTTCATTCTTTCTGGAGTTATTTCTCCACTGATCTCCAGTAGCATATTGGGCACCTACCGACCTGGGGAGTTCATCTTTCAGCGTCCTATCTTTTTGCCTTTTGACACTGTTCATGGGGTTCTCAAGGCAAGAATACTGAAGTGATTTGCCATTCCCTTTTCCAGTGGACCACATTCTGTTCTGAGTAGCATGGTGAAATCTCATTTTCCCATCTCATCCCACTTGAGACATGAATCATCCCTTTGTCCAACATATCCTGCCTATAAGTCACTTAGTAACCCTCTTGGTTATCAGATTACCTGTCAGGGCATTACAGTTCTTGTGTTCAAACAACCCTTATTTTACTTAATAATGGCCCCAATGCATAAGAGTTGTGATGCTAGCAATTCAGATATGCCAAAAAGAAGTTTTAAAGTGTTTCCTTTAAATAAAAAAGTGAAAGTTCTTGACTTAATAAGGAGAGAAAAAAATGTCTGCTGAGGTTGGTAAGATCAACAGAACAAATCTTCTATCTGTGAAATTATGAAGAAGGAAAAAGAAATTCATGATAGCTTTGCTGCTGCACCTCAAACTGTGAAAAGTTATGGCCACAGTGCATAAGGGCTTGGTTAAGATGGAAAAGGCATTAAGTTTGTACAATATGATATTTTGAGAGAGAGAGACCACATTCACATAACTCTTATTATAGCATACTGTTATAATTGCTTGATTTTATTATTATTGTTAATCTTTCACTGTGCCTAATTTATAAATTAAACTTTATCATAAGTATGTGTGTATAAGAAAAAACATAGTATATATAGGATTTGGTCACTAGGGGTCTTGGAACATATCCTTCATAGATAAGGGGGGAAATACTGTAGTGTATAATGTGGACAGTCAGGTTTGTATTCCATTAACTGAGTGGTCAACTAGTATTCTGACAGAATTTGCTTAATTGCTTGGAATCAAGAAAAGAAATACAGAAAGGAAAAAAGAGGAAATAAAAGTACTCTCCCAGCGTTTGTAGATTGACTATGTGTTTGAGGACTGTTTAAATGCTTAGCCACTACATTTAGAATTCTGCCTTAACCATCTTGTTTGTGCAAATCCTGAAGATCAGGCAGAGGTGAAAGCTTAGATCTGCTCATGGCCTTTTTTGAACATGAGTCCAGCTGTTGGTATGCATGTAGCTTTCTCAGTTCGCTGGTACACATGACCACTGTTGGACATTTCCTTTCTGAACTTCTTTTTTCCAGGCTTTTCAAGCTATTTCCTATCCCTACTGTCATCCCTTTCCCTGGGCTACTCCAGACAATACTTTTGCTTTTAAATGCTTTTGGCAAAAGCCACCAAGGAAGCCATGGGAATGCTCTAATTCAGGTGAAATAAAGTCAGGTCCTTATACCAGACAGTCACTAGTCAGGTTGAAACAAACAATCACAATGTTTGGGAAAGAAAGAAATTGAAGTCGCTCAGTCGTGTCCCACTCTATGCACCCTCATGGACTGTAGCCCACCAGGATCCTCCATCCATGGACTTTTTCAGGCAAGAGTACTGGGGTGGGTTGCCATTTCCTTCTCCAGGGGATCTTCCTGACCCAAGGATCAAACCTGGGTCTCCCACACTGCAGGCAGATGCTTTACCATCTGAGCCACCAGGGAAGCCCATAATGTTTGGGAACAAGGTCTGTATTGCTCATTCTGGCAATATCAACCTGTGCCAAGAGTGCAAGAAGTCATTCTTCATTGCTGCCACTGACCAGGGGAGTGAAGAGTTGGTAGGCAGGTGATTGAAAGCACTCTTACTGCAATGTAGCTACTTTTTTCTTCATTAAACTTTCCACTGCTTGTTGTATTTTTTAATTAGACTCTAGAATTCTGCAAAACTTGACAGATTTTGATGTCTTATTTGTTTTTGTGTAGATAGAACCCTGGAGTTCCCTATTCTGCCATTTTTGGTGATGTCACTCAACAACTACAGTTGTTATAAACTTTTGTTTCCAGAGTTCTTATAAAGTTGATTTTGACAGTGTTTGACAGCTTGCTTTTTTGTCAAGGGAAGTTTGGTGTTTCCTAATCTGCCATTTTTCACAGATGTAACTCAAACTCAAACATTTATTTTTCAATCAGGACAAATTGTCCATCTCAGTATTTTATCTCAACAGAGAATCACTGCTAGAAGGACACAGTGTCTGGCCACTCTGACTTCTACATGGGCCTAGTCTTGGTTCTCAGCTCCAGTATTTTCATTGGAGGAAACTTTATCTTACAGAAGATAGGCCTTAAAGTGACCAGCAGCAGTTCTGTTAGAGCAATCTCAACGTTTTTTAAATGAGAGTTTTTCTTCTCTTTTTCTTTCTTTTCTTTCCATTAGCACATTTTCTTCCTTGCACTTTTCTGTATTTTCTGGTTTATTTTTGCAATTAATATGCATGTTAATAATAATTGGAAAAAACAATTGAGCTTTTTAAAAATCAGGTAAATATCTTGTTTCACAAATGGAATAAAAGAAATTTAACTAATGTTAGTAAGAAAAAAAATCAAGTTCCTTACTGAAGCTTATAAACAAGTTACATTTGTAAATTCTCTTTTCACCTGAAGAAAAATATAAATAGTTGCAATATAAGCTTATTATATTACACTGTTTTAGAATTAATAAACTAATAATACTTCTGCCTTTATTTAGGTCATGGTGGCTACACACTTGAAGGAATGTGGGTTGGACTAATATTCAGTAAGCATTCTTCAATGTACAACCTATTGGAATTATATTTAACTCAATGCTCAGATTAAAAAGTTTGTTTTTTTTTTTTTCATGGATCACAGTCAGGTTTAGAATAAGCCAACAAGCATTCAGGGTTTCTCTTTTTCCCATACATTTTCAGTAAAACTTCATTTCCTCCCATAATTACATGCACACTCACATACACAGACATAGTTACATAAGCATAGATATACATTTACTTACTTTTACATAATAAAAAATCATCTCAAGAGTATATTTCTGTCTCTGCCCTACATTCAGATCCATTTCTGTGTGGCTAAGCAAAAGCAAATTTAACTTCAGCTCCTGTTGCCTTGGCCTAGAGTTACAGTTGAATCTCACTTCTCAAGGCCTGCACTATAAGGAAGAAACTTTTTTAAAAGGAAGGAACAAAGGAAAGGGGAGGGAAGAAGTAGAAGAGAGATTGTCCCAGTCTTTGAATATTTATTCTGAGGATGAAGCAACTTTGCTAGGAAAATTATCCAAATAAGAGAGGCATCCTGGGAATAAATTTGTTGTTGTTTAGTTGCTCAGTCATTTCTGACTCTTTTGCAACCCCATGAACTGTAGCCTACCAGGTTTCTCTGACCATGGGATTCTCCAGGAAAGAGTATTGGAGTGGGCTGCTATGCCCTCCTCCAGGGAATTTTCCTGACCCAGGGATAAAACTCCTATCTCCTGCATTGGCAGGCGGATTCTTTACCACTGCACCACCTGGGAAGCCTATATAATATATACACCTAACATAATATATAACTATATAGCATACAAATTAGAAAAATGAACATCTCTGAAGAAACATGGGCAAAGCATTTAAGTAGGTGGTCAATATGTAAAAAAAATATTCAACTTTATTCTTGTTAACTACCTATGGATATGTAAATAGTTTCAACCTTTCTGGAAAAGTTTGCCAACTTTGTTAAGAGCCTTAAAATGTTCAAACTTTTTGACTTAGTCTAAGTCCACTTCAGAATAACTAACTACCCTAAACAGTTTACCTGAAGTGCACACAATATTTTATGGGCAAAGATGTTCTTCATTGGGTTATTTGTAATAGGAAATAAGTGGAAAAGATCTAAATGTGCAACATTTGGGGGATATTGTGATGAGCTTTATGATCCCTACATACTATGAAGCCATTCAAACATTCAAACATATTGAAGAAGAGTGTAGCATGACAATCAAGATAATAGTTTTTGGAGACATTTGAATTCAAGTTTAAGCACCATCACTGGCTGTGTGACTTTAGGCAAATCACTTAACAGTCTTTCTAAGCCCTACTTTTCTCATCTGTAAAACAGGGGCAATAACAGTTCTAACCCACAGGAACTTTGTGAGTACTGAATGAGATTATTCATGTGTCTAGCACAGTGCCTGGCAGATAGCTTAGTTAAACAGTAACTCACAATAACTCTTAGGATGTAGGTTCTCATAGATGAGAAAATGGGAGCAGAGAGAGAATGGGTCACTTATCCAAAGTCACACAGCTAGTATGTAGTGACCTGGGATTCAAAGCTTGACTTCAAAAACCCATGTTCATAACCACAACAGTAAAATGTTAGTTTTTATTTATGCCTTTATTGCTACTGCTGCTTAATGACATGGGAAAATGCTTATGGAAAGATGCTGAGTAAAACACTAGAATACAAAATTATATGTGTAGTATATTTTTCTTCAAAATTACTGTTTTTATACATAAACATGCATGGATAAAAGACTGGAAGAAAAATACCCCAATATAGTAAAATGATTGTCTTTTGAGTGAAATGTTCAGAACAATCCTGGCACATAGAAAATGTTGAGTATTATCATTAGGATCATTTGTTTTGATGTATATACGTATATAAAAAAATGGTCTAAATGTGAATTTAGTTTGTATTTTTCCTGCTCAGGACTCACACTTCCTGAATCAGAATTCACATCTTTAATTCATCAGTTCTAGAACACTCTTACCCATTACTTCTTTGAATATTACTTTTTTTTTCCATTTGTCCTCTTTGTCTCTTTATGTTGTTCATATTTTTAATTCTTTATATCTCTGTTATATTTTGTATATCTGTGTTCCAGCTTACCACTTTTTCTCTTTAGTTGTGCCCAATCTATGGTTTAATCTATTCACTGAGTTTTTAATATTAAAACTTTTTTTGAACTTCTAGAATTCTCTTTCAAAATTATTTGATTTTAAAAATTTTTTGTTCTTTTCTCATTTTTCCCCTTTTCCTCCTCTTATTTTTTTAAAAAATATTAAGTATGTTTTGGCCACACTCTGAGGCATGTGGGATCTTAGTCCCCAGACCTGGGATCCAACCATTCCCCCCTGCGGTGCAGAGTCTTAACCACTGGACCACCAGGGAAGTCCCTTGCTCCTCTTATTTAGTCATCAGAATTTACCCAATCTACCTTGGAATTACATTTCTAACTTAATCTATCAGGTCCCTACTTTCAGTCTTACCCTTTTTTGGACTTTCTCATGGGTGTGATTGTAATCTTCCTACAAGGAGATTGAAATACCTCAGGAATACTTTAGAGGTTCACCATCACCTTCAAAATAAAACCTAAACTCCTTAGCATGGAGTTTATAAACTAAATAGTCCACATCTACCTTGAGATTCTTATTTCCAGAGATTCTCCAATATCTACCTTGCATTTAAGTTCCACCAGCATATTAGCACTCTCCCCAAATTCTACATATTCTTATAAGGCCTAAGAAAATATTTAATGAAATATTATTGGTTTTAATGATTATTATTGATGAGTTTGCTTCCATTAAAGTCAGGAAAGTAAAATTTAATTCGGCTTTTAGTGTAGATAAGCAATTTAAACAATGTTGTGAGTTTTAATGTATCTACTTTTCAATTTTTCCAACTGCTTTAATTTTAAATTAATCATTCAAGAACACCCAAAAACATGTACATGGGGTCCACATTTTCCCATTTTCCTCAACAGTCCAGTATGGCTTGGTATGGCATTGTCTTTATTTAAATTTTTTACATTTTTGTTCATTATGGATTTTTGCACTAATTTTTATTTTTAAGCTATTACATTAAAATATTTATCCTAATCACTGAGTTTTTTGGCATCCCTTTAAATTTTGCACACAAGGCGAATGTCTTACTCACCCCACCCTTATCCCATCCCTATTTGATGTCTTTAGATATATAAATAATCCATTTGTAACTAATGGGCATCTGAAATTATTGTAGCTGATATATGATTTTTATTCCTAGAAGTTGTTCTATCACCTCTCTGCTTCTTAGTATACATTTCAGAGTTCTGAAGTGGGGAGAAATTTTATTTTTAAAACAATATATAGTCACATGATTCAAAATTCAAAAGACACAGAGAAAAGATACATAGTAAAAAGTCTCCCTCTCACTCCTACCCTCTAACCCCAGTTCCTCTCCCTGAAAACAATGTTAACAATATCCTTCTTCCCTGGTGCCTGAGATAGTAAAGAATCTGCCTGCAATGCAGGAGACCTGGGTTCCATCCCTGGGTCAGGAAGATCCTCTGAAGAAGGGAATGACTACCCACTCCATTATTCCTGCCTGGGAAATCCCATAGACAGAGGAACCTGATGGGCTACAAAGGGGTTGCAAAGCGTTGGACATGACTGAGTGACTAACACTTTCACTTTCAAGAGGTAATTTATGCTTATTCAAACAAATGTGTACATCTATTTTAATCCCTTCTTTTGCACAAATTGCAGCATATTGTGACTTGAATCTTGCTGCTTTAATTTAACAATATGTATTGGAGCTCTTTCCATATCAATATATAAAGTGGTTCTTCATTTTGTAAATGTATCTATAGGATGAATTTTTAGAAGTCAGACTTCTGGAATAGATTTAGTAGTGCTAATCGCTCAGTCATGCCTGATTCTTTGCGACCCCACAGACTGTAGCCCGCCAGGCTCTTATGTCCATGGGGATTCTCCAGACAAGTATACTGGAGTGGGTTGTCATGCCCTCCTCCAGAGGATCTTCCCAACCCAGGGATCGAACCCAGGTCTCCCACGTTGCAGGCAGATTCTTTACCATCTGTGCTACCAGAGAAGGAGCCCTTTATATAATAAGTAAATTAGTCCTTTGTAGAAAAGTTTCAAATATTTGTTCCCCATTTGTTTTCCTTTTAACTTTGCTTATGGAAGTTTTTGCTATTCAGATATTTTTTTATGTAGACAAAATTAATAACCTTTTCTTTTTTGGCTTTTGAGTTTTGTGTGAACTGGGGAAGCCCACTAAAGAATAAAGACCGAGAGAGATCTTGTTAATCACCTTATCAGTTTAACAGTAGGCCCTCTGTGTCCACAGGTTCTGCTTCTGTGGATTTTAGCCAACTGCAGATTGAAAAATATTTGGGAAAAAATCCAAAAAGTTCCAAAAAGCAAAACTTTTAATTTCCTACACTCTGGCAACTATTTACATAGCACTTACCTTGTATTGCACATTATACATTATCTATTGGAAAAGACCCATATGCTGGGAGGGATTGGGGGCAGGAGGAGAAGGGGACGACAGAGGATGAGATGGCTGGATGGCATCACCGACTTGATGGACATGAGTTTGAGTAATCTCCGGGAGTTGGTGATGGACAGGGAGGACTGGCGTGCTGCAATCCACGGGGTCTCAAAGAGTTGGACACGACTGAGCAACTGAACTGAACTGAACTGAGAGATGATTTAAAGTATATAGGAAGATGTGTGTAAATTATATGCAAATACAACATTTTCTATAAGGGACTTGAACACCTGGAGATTTTACTTTCTGCAGGGGTGGGGGTGTGTGTCCTGGAACCAATACCCCTGGAGGGATGCCTGTACGGCTGACTCCTCAACCTCTTCTTTTTCTTTTTCCTTGTTGTCTTTCTACTCATTCTTCCTTACCTTATCAGAATACAGAGTTAAAACTCAACTGGTATTTTTTCTCCTCTTAGTTTGCTTCTAATTTTTCCTTTGAAAAGTTTACTTGTCCCTTAAATTTGGGTGCAGTGAGAAATTCCCTGGGTTACCCAGACATTGAGAATGACCATTTGTATAACTTGTTTTCTGTAGCCTGTTCAACAGAGTAAGTTCTGTTATCTTCCTCTCTTCCCAGTCACTTTTGCACCCCTTTGAATCCCAAGACATCATCTCATTGGCACATTTTTCTATCCCCTATCTCTTTCCCTATCATGCTTTATTCCCTCTCTACTTTACTCCAGTTTTCTCCTCTCACAGCTCTTTCATATTTCTAAAATGTCCCCTCCTGTCCATCCCCACTTTCACTCTGAATTCAATCTTCCAGCCTCTTGCCTGAACTAGCAAAATAAATACATTTACTATTCTCCCAGTCTTAATCCAACTACCATAGAGCTGCGAAAATGATCTTTCTAAATGTATATAAGAGGGTAAGGGGAGGATTTTCATTTACTCTAAGCAATTCTATATTGTTTGAAACTTTTAATACCATGCATTTAGTACTTCTGTCATGAAACAAGCACAAGTATCAGATTATTCCACTTTAAAATTTTCCAATAGCTATCCAATGGTTGCAAGATAAAACTCAACATTACAGTCTCCTTTAGCTCTATCACTTCATCAGTTAGCTTCATGAAGTGACGCCTTGCTTTTCTCTTTTTCTCCCAGACAACAACTCTGCTAGGGTTATCAAAGATGCTCTGCTCTGGGACTTCTCTGGTGGTCCAGTGGCTAAAACTCTGCACTCCCAATGCAGGGAGTCCAGGTTCCATCCCTGGTTGGGGAGCTAAGATCCTGCATGCCACTCGCCAGAGCCAAAAAATAAAAAATAATTAAAATTGTAAAAAGGTGCTCAGTCCTGAATAATAATAAATAATAGCTACATTAAAGTATCTACAGTGTGTCAAGTGCTTTACATGTAATCTCATTTTTCAACCCTGTAAGGCAGGCATTACCATCTAATTTTTTTTTAATGAAGAAACTGAGGATCCAAGGTTAAGTGACTTCCCCAATGGGATACAGGTACTGGCCGAGGTAAGATTTGAACCCAGTTCTGCCTAATTCTAAAACCTAGGCTCTTTCCACTCTTCCATGCTATTTCTAGAGTGAAATGTTCCCAGCATCTGGCCCCATCATCTAGAGGAACATTACTCCCTATCGAGGCAGCCTAGTATAGTATTTCAGACTATGAGTTCAAGGCAAACTACCTGGGTTCAAATCCTAGCCCTACAACCAACTAACTGTGTAACCTTGAATAAGTTAATTTCTCCAAACTTCAGCTTTTCCATCTGCAAAATGAGTATAATAGATCTTCTCACTCAGAATTGTTTTTAGAAGATGATCCAATATAAAATACTTAGTACAATGTGTGGCAAATAGTATGCATAACTTCAATAAAGCATAGCTATTATTATCATTATACTGCAGGTGCATCTCAAAATTCTGTTGACCCTTTTGTTCATCTGGAATTCCTGGTCAGTACACCTGAATCCTGATTTTCCATATCCTAATTGTCCCTTCTAAGCATTTCTGTGTAGCATAATTATATTGTATAGGCTTTCCTTTTTGAGTGATTTTTTCAAGACATAGCTCTAGATACACAAATTTTAATTCATACATTAAACAGCTAATTGCTCAAATGCTGCTCACTTGTTAGGGTGTTAAGAATGTAATGATTTAATTGTCAAGTTGCTTTAGCAATTCTTATATAAATGCTAACAATAGTAATTCTTTTATTGCAGGATTCATCTTTTTTTGCCCTGTGTGTAGTGATCAGTTCTACTTGCTTGTCTTCATAGTGGAACCTCAGGATGGCCAGAGTAACCTCCTGGTGTGTATTCTCATCTGCTCTCTGTTGGCTCACTTTCTGTGTCAGGTATCAAGTTTGGACATTGCCTTGAAGTGAAAGTCACTCAGTCATGTCTGACTCTTTGTGACCCTTTGTTTTAGGGAAGCCAATCACAAAACCAGCCCTGGGCTGGATACTATTTGTCTTGTGCTTTGTATAAGTATTCAGATAAACTATCTGAACAGGGCTTTGGGTATTTTCAGTACTTATGCAGTCATTCCAATGTAGTATTGCCTTTTCCTTACTGCTGTCATGACTTCTTTTCAAGAAATGGCAGCCTATGGCCGTCAACAACTTTAGTGATACCTCCTGTGGCTTCCTTTTCACAGCTCTTGGCCGTTTTTCCTCTATACCTTTTAAGATATTCCTTTTGGTCCATACCTATTGTCTTCTGTGAATGAAGTGAAACTCACTCAGTTGTGTCCAACTCTTTTGTGACCCCGTGGACTGTATCCTCTGTCCATGGGATTTCCCAGGCAAGAATACTGTGCCATTCCCTTCTCCAGGGGGATTTTCCGGACCCAGGGGTCGAACCCAGGTCTCCTGCATTACAAGCAGGTTCTTTACCATCTGAGCCACCAGGGAAGCCCCTATTGTCTATGATCAATAAATCTAAACAATACCCTTACTCCTCCATGGAATGAAAATGAAAGTTACCAGACTTTTCCCATCAATCTCTTTTGAGTCCAGCAAAATGCCAACAACAAAAAAATGAGGCTGAGAGAATAAGGAATCTTAAAAGAAGCCCTACTGGGAGGACTGGATTAAAATCTCCCTAGGCCAAAATTTTGTACTAAGGGAAAATTGGTTAAAAAAGGGCCATTGACTGCTTTCCATGTAAAGGCTATTTTACTTGGGGTTTACTGAATTGTTTTTTAATTCACACTCCTCGTGATTTGTTGGCATAAATACCAAGTTCTTGCTTGATTTCCATGTATCAGTTATCCCTGATGCTCATTCATGGGCAAGGGCCTTAGGGATAGTATGGTTCCAGTTTTCACAGTATGCTTGGGCAGACCCTAGAGACAGTGCCTTAGTCACCAGGGGGAGGTGCTGCACTGGGAGGGGGAAGAGACAAGAAGGCCTCCAGACACCCCCACCACCAGAGCAACTTTGTATTTCTATTTTACATCTTAGATTCCTTTTCATTTCAGGAAAAGTCTGCTAATCCAGTCCTCTTGTTTTACAGTTGAGGTTTGAATTTTCTACTCTCAATATTTGAAATGAGGACTTTGAATGTCATTAGGGCTGACAGTACCCTTTCTATCAAGGTTCTGAAATAAATTTCTGAGACTGACAAACAAGAGCTCAAATTGTTGCTCTGGGACTTAACCTCCAAGAGGATGTGGGCAAATGGTCTACTTTTTCTTTCCCCTTGTGTCTAGCAGCAGCAAACATATACTTGGTGCTTAAGTGTACTGCCTGAATCTGACAGACCCACTTCTTACTATGTATGTTAGCTGAGCAAGCAATTCTACTTTCTAAGAACAGACAAATCGGTTTGTGTCCAAAGGTAATGAAGAATAAGAAATGATGATACAGTAAAATAAGAAATTATACAGTAAAAAAAAATACGTGTGTATGGTAGTTGTTCAGTCGTGTCCAACTCTTTGTGACCCATGGACTGTAGCCTACCAGGATCCTGTCCATGGAATTCTTCAGGCAAGAATACTGGAGTGGTTTGCCATTCCTTCCTCCAGTGGGACACGAACATGAACTTGGGCAAATTCCAGGAGATAGTGAGGGATAGGGAGGCCTAGCATGCTGCAGTCCATGGGGTTATACAGAATCACAACTTAGTGACTGAACAAAAAGAAAATGATCAGTGCACATCCCCAGGCCCCATCTTCAATCAGTCTCCGATGTATTTCTTACTATCCTCCTTACTCACTTCACCTTCAGCCACACTCACTTTCAGATTCTTCCACTACACTGGTGTTCCCTCCTTAGGGCCTTTGGACTTGGCATCACCCTTACCTGAAATGTTCTTCTCTCAGATACCTACATGACTTGGTTGCTTAGTTCTTTCAGGTTTCTGCTAAAAGGTCACCTCCCCCAGGAGGCCTTCTCCTACCATCTTTAGCTAAAATAACAATGCCCCACAAACATTCCCTGATACCCTCACTCTGCTTCTTCTGCATGGCACTCCTTATATTGACATATGGATGTGTTTGTGGCCTGTCTCCCCTCACTAAAACAGAAGCTGCATGAAGGCAGGGACTATTTCTGAGCACTGCTGACATCCTGGTCCCCAAAACAGTGTGTGGCAGAGTAAGTGCTTAAATGTTAATTTTATTGTGTTTTCTAGAGTTTTCAAACTTTCCTTGTAGTGCCTATATGGTGGGAAGTTAAGCAGGGACTAGAGGCTTCTAGAAATGTGTATTTCCAAGTCTTCATGGATTGGCACTAGAGGCTCCCAACAAGAGTTCCAATTTAGGTCTACACTCCATTCCACTAGGATGTGAAGTAAGAGGAATGGGATCCAGTCTCGAGAATCTCTTCCACTACACTCAGGGAACTGACTGTCAGTACTGAACTCCTTCCCCTCCATCTCATTTCAAAGTCCTCTTTTCTCTCAGAAAAGTCAGGGGTTGCTATAATACCGTGCCATAACTTGCACAGAACAGGTACCCAGGCTGACTACATTTCAGCCTTGGAACCAGCCCACTTGGAACCAAATCTCTCCAGGGTGCAGGTGATAATCAGAATAGAAAGCCTTCTCAGTCACAGACTTGAATCTTGTAGCTTTTATTTCAGTGATTAAAAGATGCAGTAAATGGAAACTACACTGATTTACATTAGGCATGCACCTCGACCTGATACTGCTGTTAGTTTCTGACTGGCCCAAATCTTAATTTTTTTCATTGAGGCACATCGTTAAATTTTTTTGAACTCTGATACACAGGGTAAGTTAACTTCTTCTCTGTGGCAGTTTAGTATGAAAATTATGTTCACTGGCTAGATTCCTTTAACTAAAGGCCTCTAGACTCTCAGGCAACCTGTACTAGCTCAAGATCATTTGTCATATAGATATTTAAGTGAATCATGGTATAAGGGAGACAGAGAATCTAGAAAGTTGAAATATATTTTTTCCAGCACTGATAACTAAACACTAGGTAAGGAGGCCTACAGTTGAGTACCAAATTACTCTTCCCCTACTGCTGCCATTTCTGAGAGACACAAAGATGTATACTGATCTCCCCCAAAATCTGAAATGAATCCACACAAATAACAGATTATTACCTATCTGGTCCCAGTATCAAATTATACAGCAATTCCACTATTAAAATTATAGGAAGCAGTTAATGGGACTACAAGAAAAGCATCATCCCACAAACAGTAATATGCATCTAGTAGAGTTTTTCATTCACCTGTCAATTGTTTTCACAAGATTAGCATTAAAAAAACACAACCCCAAATACATCTGACCCTCAAATCCCCCACATCAAAAATTGGTCTTTGTTCATTCTCAGATGACAGGATGTCCCAAGAGTGACAAGGGTGGGGGCCAATTCCCCCATAGCCTTTTCTTCAACTATCCCATCAACCGCTCTTCATCTCTTGAACTACCTTCCTTTTCCAAAGAGGTAATGCTGAGGTCAGTCAGAAAGGCTTTCTGAGAAGACTGGCTTGGATTTCTGCGTCTGTTCCAGTCGATTCAAGATGAATTGGCTTGTGTCAATGAAGCGCTCAACGCAGTTCACAAAACAGGCCTCAGCCCGACTGTCCAACTTTGGCCCAGGCTTGTCCATGCACTTTTCCTGCTCAGGACAAGATACAGAATCACAAAGGGAATTTGGCAAAAGAAAAAAAAAAAGAAGGTGGACCTTCTTGTTGCTTATAGGAAAAACTTCACCTAAAAACAGTATCTGATAAGTTAATCACAATTCACACTCAACAGTTTACTTTGTGGCAATTTTCCACAGCCTTAAATTCTCACAGCAACCCTATGGAACAGATTCTGTTTATTATTAATCTTCATTTTACAAAGAGGGAAGCTGTGGCACAGAGATACTAAGTCACAGGGTCAGAAAATGATGGTGCTGAGATATTACAGAGCAAGACAAATGACAAAAATACAAGGAAAGTTAACCCTTCAATGAATTTGGTTACAACTCTACAATGCTGCTTGCATTAAGTGCCTTTAAATTAACTGCAGAATAAATGGGTGAAAGGATAGATCATTGCAGCAAGACACCATAAAAGCTACCAAAGGAAAAAAAAAAGTATGACTGGAGATTCCATAATATCTACTTAGGCCAGAGGCTCTTGAATCCTCTCTCAAGACGAATGGAAAATCGTATGAATTTTCCTAAAGTGCCCACTGCTTTCAGATTCTTAAAGGAGTCTTTAACCACACCACCACCTGGTCCAAATGTATCGAATCAGATATTTAAAAGAATCAAACCGCTCTAGTTCAAGGCAGATGGGAACTAAGCAATCATTTGTTAAAGGTCAGAGTCCAGCTATACCATGTTTATAATTCAAATTAATTTCGTTCATTATTCTGTTGTGTACACAAGCCTCAGACTTTCCACTTTCAAGGAAATTTATCCTTGGCTTCTGAATTCTGTGAATTTTGTATGTCAAGGCAGAGTAGTTATGCTGTCCTTGGCAGCCAGAGAACACTCTGATTCCAAGCTGCAAACAAATGCCTTCTACCCTTTTGCCAAAGTCCCCTAACAGGGCATAGTCAGTTCCTCAACCTTCAGACCTGAAACGGCTTGGTATTACACAACAATCCAACAAGAAGGCAAAAAAATGTGTATGTTGGTAGAGATTACTCCACTTTTTTGGTTCGTGGGTTAGAGCCACTCCTCAGCAGGGACGGTTAGAGCAACTAAGTAATCAAGGCAAACTCTGAGGCGTGCAGGGACGGGAGATTCACTGATTCTCTGGGATTCAGGATGCCAAACATTAAATACCAATAGTGGGGGCGCTCATCGGTTCTGGTGACCAGCACTAGGTAGCTTCAACCTTGAATGCCTAAAGTTCTGGTCGAGACAACAGCATAAGTCTACAATACCCAATCCTCTGCACTAACAAAGCCGAGGTCCGGAGCGACACCCCTCCTGAGAAGCGGAGTTACCCTTTTCCCCTCCCGGCTTGGCCTAAGGAACCTAAGGAAACCAAGGGGTGCTGCCGGGTCCTGTCCCTTCCCCGAATCCTAGACGTCGGGGCGAGTTGCCCGAGGCAAGGACAGGCAAGTAGGTACTGTGGTCAGGTCCCAGCCCCAGGCACCTCACCCAACAAAGTTCCGTCATCTGGTGCACCAGCTGCTGGAAGCGCTGCTTCTGAGTCTCCACCTCAATGAAATGCTGCAGCTGCGGGTCTACCGAGCCCAAACCCGCCGCGGAGGAAGAGGAAGAATCCATCCCAGCGCGGTCACGCGTGCGGAGACGAACTCCACAGCGACTCACCGACCTTCACGTGTCTCCGCGGCGGAACCGGAACCACAACCCGCTGCCTCTGGGACCGCCCCGCGAGCGCACTGCGCGGGCGCGCGGCCCTGTGTGGGGGCCCGCCCCCGTCCCCCCCCCACCCATCTCGGGTTCTGGGCTCTCCTTCCAGCCGTCCACGCGCCTCCCTCCGCCCCGTGCGCGACCCCGCGGCGGCGCCGTGTCTGCGACTGGAGGTCTCAGGACTGTCCGCCCAGCTCCGTGGCGCTGTTGGGACGTTATTTCAAAAAGAAAAGAAAGAAGGTTAAAAAAAGGAAGTTACTTCGGACCATGTGGCCCGTTCCCGACCGGCCCAACAGCCCTGCCCCAGTCGGGTTCCAAATTGACCCACGCTTTCCCCGCCGCCGCGCTGGTGCTCGGCAGGGACTGCTGGGCCTGTAGCTTTGCTGTCCTGGGCCCCTGGCTCTAGTTCTTTAATGGAATTTACCCCGCCTGACGTAGCAAAAAGTGGCGCTGGCAGATTTTGTCTCCACCTGTCAGATTCATTCCGATGCTATCTAATGCCTACCCCATGCCAGGGTTTGTGATTTCTTTGTGATCACTGTCTGTGATTCAAATGCTTCCCTGGGGGCTCAGCGGTAAAGCGTCACCTTGCATTACAACGGACCATCTACAAGGCTGGAGACGCGGGTTTGATCCCTGGGTCAGGAAGATCCCCTGGAGTAGGAAATGGCAATCCACTCCAGTATTCTTGCCTGGAAAATTTCATGGACTGAAGAGCCTGGCAGGCGACAGTCCATAGGGTCGCAAGGGTTGAACACGACTTAGCAACTAAATCACCACCACCACCACCACCTGTTTCAGAAGCAGAATCCACCAAGAGTCAGAGGGCCTAAAAGGGCTTCCCTGGTGGCTCAGATGGTAAAGAATCTGCCTGAAATGCAGGAGACCTGGGTTCCATCCCTGGGTGGTTAAGATCCCCTGGAGAAGGGAATGGCAACCCACTCCAGTATTCTTGCCTGGAGAATTCCAGGGGCAGAGGAGCCTGGGGCTACAGTCCCTCCTATCAGATACAGCTCCTCCGATACAGCTGAGCGACTAACACAGAGGGGTTAAATGTGGAGAATCCCGTGGAGTTCTGAAAGTAGAAATGTGACAAACCAATCCCACACAGCAGTTTCCTGGAACACAGAGATAGGGCGCTTCAGGGAGGCTGCATGATTAATCCAAATAGCAAGAAACTTTCGTGCTTTCCAGTAATTTTATTTTATCAAAACACCCTCCCCTTCCATTTTTATGACACCATTTTATTCCTGCCAAGTTCTACCTCCCTCCCCCCAAGCTCTATTGCCTACCCAAAGAGCTGTTGGACCCCCATTGTGAGGCTATTTACATCCCTCCCTCCCTCCAAATGATTCCATCCCACATTCAGTTTGTTTTAATACTTTTGGGAAATTTCCTCTCTGGGGGAAAATATCAGGCACAAAAATTCCTTGGCCTTTGCTCAGAAGGTATTAATAGTATCCCAGGGAAGAGATAGAAAGGCATTCCTAGATCTGGAGAGGGGCCTTTGTGTATTCAGCAAGGGCACTAAGGGCCTGGGATTTCCTCAGAGAAAGTGAAATTGAGATTGTGGAGGAGAGGAGTATAACCAAGAAGCTTATTGGTGAGCTCAGGACTCTTCATCCATGACATCTAGAATGTTGCTCAGAAGAATTTTGAAAGTGGGACGTTCATCTGCTTTCTAAAACCAAAGAAAAAACATAGAGTGTTATAGTGGGCTAGAGTCCAGAATTCAAGGGAAACACAATGAGTAAACAGCAAATGTTTATGAAGTTTATACTATATGCCCAGTAGCATACCCTGTGGATTACCCAAAAAGAGAGAGAGAGAGAAATAGAAGTATTCCATAAAGTCCTTGTGCACTTTAAATCTTTAGTAACTTGGGTTATTAATGTGGTGAGGAAATTTTAAAATTATTCTCACAAACACTGATTGAAACTAAAGCCAAATTCATCACACCAATGCATTCTTATTTTGGACCCTCAAGTGGCTACCAAACAAATTTAAGTGGTTGACTGAACTGAAATCCTATAAGCTGTGATAATTTTGGTTTGGTTTCAACCACTTGTTTCTACCATCCTAAAGCCAAAGTTAACAAAGGAATGAACATGTCAAGAGGAGGAGCTGCTTCACTGGGCAGGCATCCTAAGCACCTGGGACCTCTTATTACCACCATCTAGCCTCCAGACTAAGGCCTTTTGTGATAGCCATGGTCCATAAGCCCCTGAGGTATTTAGTGATTCAAGATATATTCATGTAAGAAAAGTCTCAATCCATCAGAACCCAAAAGTCATCAACTTCTTGTTCCTTTGAATCTGTGATTCTCAAACCTGAGTATCAGAATTTCCTGGGAAGTTTAAAAAGACATACCCAAGTTCCACTCTAGACATACCTAATCAGAATCTCTGGAGGTAAGGCCCAGTCATCTGTAGTTTCAAGAGTTCCCCAGAGATTCTGATGTGATTCTAGTTTCATGACTACTACGTTAACAGGCTGTGGAGAAAGTACCTGTCTGAAATACTTAACTAGCAGAGTGAGGATGTGCTAGTTGGGAGAGAGCAGCAGTCAATTACCCTCAATCCTGCCCAGCAGAGGAGAGAGGAGGGAAATGACTCTTGGGGTTCTCCCTTTCTCCACACTTTCTTTGTGACCTCAGTCATTTGTCAAAGGGAAAAGAGCCATGCTCTGGTCCAAATGCCTACTTTTCACCCCACAAGGGTGGCTCCTGATTCACATTCGTGCTTGCTGGACACTGTCAGTCTTTCCATGTTACTAATGGGGCAGGACTGAGAGATGAGCACTCATTTCCTACTAGAGATTTAGTTTGCCAAATTAAGGTTGCCAAGGATCTATAGAAAATGGAGTAGGCACCCCTGAAGAACCCAAGGTGAGCGCAGCAAAGCATTTTAATAATAGTGGGACAGGCTCTTTATTTTCAAAATACCACATCTACCCACATATCCCATAATGCACTGTATTAAAAAAAAAAAACCATGGGAACTACCTATTTTAGTTCCCTTTCAGGTGTTAGCATTTTAAAAAAATCTCATTTAGGACCACAGCCAGAGAAAGTGTGCAGTTAGTAAAGTAGAAGAAAGGGCCAATGACTCCCATAGGAATGAACACAAATTTTAATTAGTTTTCTTTTTTAATGTCCATACACTTGTCTGAATGCCTCTGGCTGCCTACTTATGCTAGGTGACATGGCCCCATGACACCCCTCTCCCTAAAGCCAAAATGGTATTGGGGTCTTCTAATGCTCCTCCTCTTGGGACTTCCCTGGTGGCTCAGACAGTAAAGTGTCTGCCTACAATATGGGAGACCCGGGTTCGATCCCTGGGTTGGGAAGACCCTCTGGAGAAGGAAATGGCAACCCACTCCAGTACTCTTGCCTGGAAAATCCCATGGACGGAGGAGCCTGGTAGTCTACAATCCATGGGGTCGCAAAGAGTCGGACACGACTGAGCAACTAAAGAAAAAAAAACTAGTGCTCCTCTAGTGAGAATTGGAGTGGGCCTGGAAAAACTGGCCATGAAAGGATTGGGATGTAGGCTGGGGTTTGAGAATGTGTACAGCTATCTGTCTGTGCTCAGTTACTATATGGTGAGGGAGAGTAGGGTGTGGGTGCTTGGTCAGCTACATGGGAAAGTACATTCAAGGAAATAATTTAAGAGGTCCCACTAAAACACTTACCTCATGCCAGCAGCTGTACATGATGGCATATACCCTCTCCGAAGCGAGATGAGGCCTGTAGAGACGTAGGCCTTGGGCAATGTGTTCAGCTGTTTCACTGTTAGTAAATCTCTCATATGGCATCTTCCCCAGAGAGTAAATTTCCCACATCAGCACCCCTAGAAAATGAAAAAAACAATGTGTTGTTTCTGGGTAGGAGGGATCCTAGTGTTCCTAGATCAACCTCAAACATTACATTCAGCTCATTCCACCCCCCACCCCATCCCTGTTTTTTTTTTTTTATTATTATTATTTTGTTCAAACTTCTGCTATAGTACTGAGTATGCTGGAGGTAATCAGGATTGCCCTAGACCATCAGTTCCTCTAGGAGAGAGACAGCCTCTTATTTGTCTTTGTGGTTATAGGGTCTGGCAGAGTCCCTGGTACATAATTAGTATTCAAGAAGCTGTGGAATACTGAATGAATTGTTTGTTTCCCTCAATAGATTCTAAGTTCTAAGAAGGCAGTAATCGTGTCTACTTTACTGTTTTTAATCCCCAGAAACCCCTGTGGTGCCCGATTCCCTAAGGATTAGATGAATGAAAGCAAGAACAAATATCAGTCTCTCTGTGCAGGTTGCAGAGTGTGAATTTCCCCACAGCATTCCTTTTCCTTTGAGCTGTATAATCCATGTAATCATATCCACTCACCAAAAGCCCAAATGTCAGATTTGCTGCTGAACTTGCTGTACATAAGAACTTCTGGTGGAGACCACCGGACAGGAAATTTGGAGCCTACTGAGCTTGTATATTCATCATCCAGAACATACCTGCAAAGGATTCACGACTTGTTGCTGTTACAATTTGGAGAGTTTGATATTTGCTTAAATTTTCTTGGCAGAGCCATAAGAATTGCAAATACTACAGGCCAACCAGTGTCTTTTACAAATGCCATTACTAACATATTCCTGTTTTCATATCCAACTTAGCTTTCCTGATTGACAATATAGTTACAGCAAGGATGAAGTGGAATAAGGTCTAATAGGTACTCCCTTTCCTCTTTTCTCTTTTCCCATCCTTCCCTTCCTTCAATTCTGCAGTCAACAGTGGCAATTAGGCTCATTAGGAAAGAGACAGAGTAAAGTCAACAGGATTAACAGAACAAGACAGAGTATAGGGGAAATTAGCTTTTAAAAAAAGAGCAAAGGAGAAAGAAGAGAGGGCTATAACAATAAAACAGAAGGATGAAAAGTGACTTAAACCATTCAGAGAAAGAAAAGGTATAGAAAGATGGTGGAAAAAACTAGAATTATAGGGGGAAAGGGAGAAGATTAAAAGTTATAATGTCATCTCATGTTTATACTGTGCCAGTTTTACTTTTAGAGGGAAAGGTGAAAAAGACTGCACTCACCTGGACAGGCCAAAGTCAGATACTTTAACAACGCCTTGATCATTAACCAAACAGTTTCGAGCTGCCTGTAGTGCAACAGATACCAGTGAGACTCTGTCCTTGGAGCACAGGTTAAAGGCACAAAGCTTGTGCCCACCAGGGGAGGGAAGCCTCATCTCCTTTACCTACAGACACCTTCCCACCTAACAGGAGTCAGCTGATGCCACTGAGGAATTTTGATGTACCTCCATCACATATACAGCAACCCCCATAATAAGTAAAGTCTTAATTTTATAAAGCTCTGAGGACTTGCAGCACGATTTCACTCATATTGACAGTTCCATGACAACCCTTCCTGCATTGAAATGTCGAGAGAATTAAGAGAGAACAGAAGCCAAGTGTGTTTTGTTTTCTGCTTTTCTACCAGCAGGACTAGGGCTATTTCTGCCTTGGCCTGGCTGAAATAAACATGCCCCGGGAGGCCAGGCAGGGGAAGTGATAGAGTGAAGTGGGTAGGTGGAGATGTCAGGAAAGTGTTTGGTCTAAGGGAGGCCAGCCACTTTCCTGTGATCAGCTAGACCATCTTGTAATACCAGGCCCATATTTTATAGGCCAACAGTTAACATGGCCTATGAGAATATGGGTCTGGTGATACAAGATGATGTCAATTTTCATGAGAAGCTGTAAATTCAGTTCTTTAGTGTGAAATGTTTTTAAGTGTTTGCTAACTAATATATTAATATAACATTTAAAAATGCACCAACAGACACCCAGTTTGTGATTCTGATATAATCAGAATGATGGTTCTGTGCTAAAAAGCAGTCCCATCAGGAAGCAGGGCTGCCCTTCTGCCCCTGGAGGACTCCACCATTTCCTTGTCATAGTAGGAGGGGCTGGGAGCGAGGGCTCCAGCTCCCACTGTGGCAGAACTTGTGTTGAGGCTGGAGTTCCTTGACTGGCTGACCACTGGGGCAGAGGGTCACCAAACTTTTAGTATTTTCTAGATAAAACTGAAGTCACAGCTCCAGCCACCTTCCTCAGCCATGGATGGTATGTCTTCCTGTGCTACTTCCACCCCCTCAGCCCTTGGACCCAGACCAATCCTTCTGAGATCCTACCAGGTCTCGGTGGAGGAACTGCTTAGACTCTAGGTATTCCATGGCTTCACAGACATCCTTGCACATCTCCAGCAGCTGCTGAGTCTGGAAGCGGTGGCGCATCTCCCTCAGGTAGTTCAGGAGGCAGCCATTGGCCATGTACTCAGTGATGATGAAGATGGGGCGCTGTTTCGTGCAGACGCCATACAACTGCACCAGCTTCTCATGGGAAAGATTCCTACAGGAGAGGCAATGAACCAGTCCTCCCTTTCTGACTCTGAATATCATTCAGAAAGGAACTGAGGAGGAAAGGAGTTGGCCTTGGAGTAGAGTATCAAATGAGAGATCATAATAACCTTTTTCCTACCCTAAACTCTAAAAGTGCCTAATATGTGAGGGTGAACCAGGATTTGGAGCCATCGATAGAACAGGAAACAAGTCCAGGGCTGAGTGAACACTAAGGGTACATTAGAATGTCTTCCTTTTGAAAGTCTCATTCTCTACATTTACCCTCAAATGCTATCAAGATGATACCCACCCATGAGCAATACTGTCCTCCATCAGTCTCAAAGATAAATGAGTACCTTAGCAGTTAGGACTCACACCAATCAAAGGTTGACCTCAGGCCCAGGTCCCAAATCTCCCTTATTATAAATCACCTTAAACCACAGTGGGAATCATCCTTTTAATTCCTAGACTGGATGGAGAGTTGAGTTTGGACTGTAACTCACATCATGACTTTGGCTTCTTCAATGAACTCATCCTCAGACATGGAGCCTTCTTTGATCATCTTGATGGCCACGTCATACTGGCCCCTCCACTTCCCATACTTCACTACTCCAAATTGTCCAGTCCCCAGCTCCTTCAAGAAGGTCAAGTCCTTTGGATCGATTTCCCATGATCCTATAATAACAACGCGTTGATATGATTCTTTGAGTCATGTATGTATAATTTCTACAATAGATTAGAATCCCTACTGGGGGTAGAAATAGACAAGCAGTAAAAGGGAAATTCTCAGGGGTACTAATTCATCTTTGCTCAGGTAAATCTCAGGGACAGGGGATTACTGATTGGAGGAGTCTGGGAATTTTTGGTACAACTCAGGCATAGAGCAAGAAGATCAATTAGACAACCTCTTAAAAAAATCCCTTTATGATTTTTTCCCCACAATTGAAAAAAAAAACCAAACCTTTATGAATCTATGTTTTTGCAGTCCCAGTAGGAGCCACCAGAGGGAGAAAACTCATTAGATAACTTTGATTTGTCTCTGTCTTAACACATTATTGACTGGGGGATTTTTGCAGAAACTAACGTCTCTGGCATTTACAGGTCTCTGGTCAATAATGTGTTAACATTCCTTGTGGCAGCTGGGATGGAACAGTGCACTGCAAGAATGATTGAGAGGCAAGGTCTGGTTGGGTCTGTCAGATGTAGCAGTGCTTGCAACTGGCTGGTCCACCCTGCTGCTGCTGCTGCTGCTGCTGAGTCACTTCAGTCGTGTCCGACTCTGTGCGACCCCATAGACGGCAGCCCACCAGGCTCCCCCATCCCTGGGATTCTCCAGGCAAGAACACTGGCGTGGGTTGCCATTTCCTTCTCCAATGCATGAAAATGAAAAGTGAAAGTGAAGTCGCTCAGTCGTGTCTGACTCTTAGCGACCCCATGGACTGCAGCCCACCAGGCTCCTCCGTCCATGGGGTTTTCCAGGCAAGAGTACTGGAGTGGGGTGCCATTGCCTTCTCCATGTCCACCCTGCCCTAGAGAAATAAGCACTTACCATATCCCAGGCCTGCAGTGGAAGGTGCATTCTTGTTTTGTTGAGACACTGGATATTTGAGCCTAGATATGAGTCCTAAAACATACAGAGAGGGTCATGCTGCTGGTGCAGAGCAGGGAGTGAGATGCCTTGCACACTTAATGCCTCACACTTCCAATATTCATCTTTCTAGTACATTTTGAATCCCAAAAGATCGCCATGAACCTGAATTTTTCTGGAAGTTTCTCCTGTTACAAACGTTTTTCAGGGACAAGAAAAAGAAAATGCTAACTGAAGTATGCTCCCCAGCTAAATATATCCCCACCTCCCAGCTCAAGCTTAACTCACATCCTCCCTCTCCTTTTGATACTGAAAAGTGTAATTGGAATCCCATAAAATGACAGCCTTGATACTGCCTTGCCTGGATATGGTGGACAGCTGCAAGCCTTCTTGATGAAGTTTTTCCCATGTATTCATGTTCTCTCCAATCTCCCAGTTTTTAGAATGTCTACACTGCTTAGAAACTCTCTTCTGATGTTTTTGAACCATTATGTTCTTTAAGGGCAAGGACCTAAAGTAATAGTTTTTGTGTGTTCTCTAGTAACAAGAAAATTACTGAGTAGACACTAGGAATTCAATGAATACTGCTGATTGATTAATTACCAGTCTCTTCTATGTCCTTCCTTAGCACTGAGCATCAATCACCAAATAAGAAGTCTTACCTACTGGGTGTAAGGTCTGCCTTTGACCACCTCTTCATTTGACCTCAGTCCAGCATCACAGGGGTTCATTTTCACAGCTAATCCTCACTACCACATGAGGCTTAATGTTTCACCTAACCACCTTGTCCTAAATTCCTTCTCTTGGTACTTGTCATACCCTTCTTCTCTGGTTCCCCTTGTACTTACCAGCAGAGTTATGCTGATGGTAGTTAATGAGCTCAGGGATAGTGCTGAAAAGGTGCTTCTCAGCCAGGTAATACTGGCTCTGAGGTGTGGAACACACGACATAATGGCGTATCACCCCTTGAGGTTCCCTGAAGAAGTGGACGCTAAGTCAGCAACTCGGGAACAAGGGCCCAAAGGACCCAAGAAGTGAAGTGAGGTGAGATTTGAGTTTAAGGGACAGAGGAAGTGGGAGAAGCACTTCATTAAGGAACTGTTGGATGGGTGCCCCTGTTCTTTGTCCCCAGGGCCTTAAAACAGTAACACTCACCCTGTAGATTTGGCAAACACAGACACGGTATATTTTCCAGCTTTGCTGGAGTCTCTAACAATGAAGCCTCCTTCTTTACCCTGAAAAGATGGGAAAAGAAGCTGACCATCAGGAGGAAATGGCACTGCCACCAGCATCCCAACTGCCCAAACCCAAGACAAAACAGAAGCCCTGATTTCACTGCCAAGTTCCACATTTGAGCTGCAGCCTCATTGCTTTTGACACTGAAAAGTATAAATGGGACCCCATAAAATGAGAATCCTGACACTGCCTTGCCTGGAGGTGGCGGACAGCAGCCAGCTCTCAATTCAGGATCCTTGCTTGTGGTGCAAAGAGACTGCCATTTACTTGTGGTCACACACTTACCTCTTGCTTCAACAGTTGCTCAGCTTGACTCCGAGTCATGTGTTTGGAATACCACCTGGAAAGGGAGAGTGCTTGGCTGGTTTCTAGGCCATGGCCTGCGTAGCTCATAAAAGTGCTGTCTGTGGCTCATCCATGCCATTGAGTCAGTCAGTTCACTCAACTGCCATTTACTGAGTGCCTATCATGTTCATAGCACACTATATCCCTTTCCCAAAGCCTGCTTGGTGCTGAAGAATTGTGGAATGGAGAGTAAGTGGCAGAAGGTTGCAGGGAACAGATGAGGGTCAGGGCTTTCAAAGACAACCCACTTCCATGATTCGGGAGAATGGACAACCACAACAGTTTGCCATTTTTCACCCTTTCAAATGTTTCCTATCAGGCTGTGTTTTTCTTTGAGTGTAGTTCTTCGGATTTGGAGAGGGGGGGTATGGTGACCTCTCCAGATTCATCAACAGGGTGTTTGGGATAAGGGTAAGATATAGGCACTATCACTTGAACTGGTGGCATCATTTGACCCAGTTGATGTTGATTTTAATAAGTATCTTGAAATAAAAATTTTTTTGAAAGTATGAAAAAGGTTTATACTGTATTATGAAGATTCTGTGCTGGGAACATAAGCATACTCACTCATACATTTCTATGGAGTCCTCTGCTTCAGTTACATAGTTACTAGGGATGTAGCCTTCCTGCCTGTAGAGGAGACAACAGGGTTGATCATCCAACACTCCCCAATCTGGGTGAGAGACAGATTTGATTACCTTGTATCCTGGGGCTCAGAACCACTCTCAAATGGTGGTATATAAAATGTCCCGCCCTCAAAGAGGATCATGTTGCCAACGCACAGCTAGGGCAGTGAAGTGTGTAGCTTCTGCACTTGCAGCATTGATTGTGCTCCACAACACACGTGAGCTCAGGGAGGGGGCCACGTGTAGAACTGAGCTCTGGGAAGTACTTGCAGGGAGAGCATATTCCCTTTGATGTGGGAAGAACAATTTCTGATCAGGATACTGAGTAGGGGAATTATGCTGCAGGATTTTGCATGTGTGTAGAGTAGGTGGGAGGGATTCCCTGGCAGCTCAGCTGGTAAAGAATCCACCTGCAATGCAGGAGGTTCGATTCTTGGGTCAGGTAGATCCCCTGGAGAAGGGATAGGCTACCCACTCCAGTGTTCTTGGGCTTCTCTGGTGGCTCAGCTGGTAAAGAATCTGCCCACAATGTGGGAGACCTGGGTTCAAAAGATCCCCGGGAGGAGGGCACCCCACTTCAGTATTCTTGGCTGGAGAATCCCCATGGACAGAGGAGCCTGGTGGGCTACAGTCCATGGGGTCACAAAGAGTTGGACATGAGTGAGCGACTAAGCACAAAGTAGATGGACACAAGGCTCAGGGACAGCGGACATGAACTCACCCATTTTTATCCCGGGCACGCCACCAGGGTAAGTTGCTCTCCTCCAGGATAAAATACTCATTGCCCTTATGCAGCTGTAGATCATTTGCATTCATTGGCATGTAGTCATAAAGGGCTACAACTTTTTTCAGCTCACTTGTCGAGACAGGTGCTGCTGTTGGCTCAGGGGGCAGTGGCTTTTTTAAGATCTGTGTTGTTAGGGAAAAAAAGTTGGGGAGATTGGCTAGATATCAGGCACTCTCCTATTGTTCCCCAACCATTCTAACCCAAATCAGGCAAAATAAAAGGTTTATTCAACATTCACTCAACAACCATTTTTAAGCACCCATACAGGGTCTCTCAGCATGGAATGCACATCAGAACCATCTTGAGGGCAGTTAACAATCCCGACACCCAGGTAGTTTCAAAGACCAATTATGTCAAAATCTCTGAGGGTTGGACCCAGGCATCAGTGTTCATAAAGCTTCCTGGGCAAAAACCATGTACAGCCACCATCTGGAAAACTTCTTAGCACTAAACTAGTACATGGACCCACTAAGTGGCTCTGAATCTTCTTTTCTTTGTAAAGTGAACATAATAAAATTCCTGCCTTGCTTACCTACAATATATGAGAAAAGCCTTTCTAGATCTCCAAAAGTAACCCCCGAAATCAAGTTTTAAAGTAATATATTAGTGGTAAAATCAAGATATTGGGTATACGGGCATTCACTGTTAAAATTTTTCAATATTATGTTTGAAAATATTTTTCATTAAAAAAAATCAGGCTTTGTTTTGTTCTAAACAAGTGATTGGATTAAATGGTTGCCAAGAGCTTCCTAATAAGCCTCTGTCTCTCCACCAAAGAGGAAGTCCTACTTAGAAGGCCAAATCCCCTATCTCAACAAGAATACCAGTTTACACTGCCGTATTCCAGGGAGAATTCTAAGACTGGTCTGTTTTCTGGGTTAACTGTAAGTTTCCATTGAAGCAGCACCCAATTTCCCTGTATACCTGGTCCTCCTCAGGTGTGGGAGGAAGAGGCTTTTTTGTCTTGCGGTGAGAACTCCCAGGTTTTAAGCCTGCAAAGTAAGAAACCAGTGATACAGAGTGCATATTTGGGAAGGGCCCAGGGACAGGTTTGTATTTGGTTCCTTGACATAGTAAAAGCTACTGTAGTCTTGATGGCTACAGCCCAGTGCCAGATTGCCCAGCTAGAAAGAACAGAGTATCAGGTGGATTTTGGTTCCCACCCATCCCCTCTCCCAGGCTCCTTTGTACACTGGCCAAAATGTACAAACCTGGGTTTGATAGAACCCTGAGAAAGTGATGGATAGAGTCAAAGGAGGGAGAGATTATATTGATAGGATCTCTTACTTCCATTTCTGTTCTCCAAAATTTGGCAGCCCATAGCATTTTTGGCTGTCTGAGAGCAGCAGAGATACTGCCCATCAATCCAGAAGCAAGGGTGATATTTCTGTACCAGATCACTGTTGTACCGGATTACTGTAAGAGGAGAAAAGAGAGAGAGAGAGGTGACATTTGACGTGTGGGAGAATCTACCATAGGCATGTTTTCCTCTTTGAGCATAGTGGTGAGCTTCAGACAGCTGCCCCTTTCTCAGCCACCCTAAAGGGAAGCAAACACAGAACCAGTTGGCTCACATGCTTCACCGTGGAGAATTCCTGTGTCATTCTCTTCAGTGGTTCTGTTACGATGACTATCTCCCAACCAGTGACCAAAGCGATAAGAATATCTGGTGTCTCCAGAGCCCCAGAACAAAAATATGTTATCTATGGTTTTCCGGTAGCCATTACAATCTTCCTGTAAAGCAGGTGTTGACTCTGGTGGTCTTTCCCAGAAAAGGGAAACAATGTGACAAGCCAGCTCTCACTCCAGCTGTCAGTATACCAATGCCCCAGCTCCTGGAGTGCTCTTTTAGAGCTATTTGTCTTTGTGAAAACTCCTGCCTCGCACTTTCTGTGTTCATAAAACAGTCAACAGAACAGAGCTCAGGATCAAATGAAGGTGATTTTGCCTCTAGAATAAACATAGTTCAGTCTTCCCAGGGCCACTGAGGTTGAGTGGCCACAAGGGTTGAGCTCCCTGTGGGAGACAAACACAGCAGTTCTATTTCCCTCACAGGGTTGTGAGGCCCAAAAGATCTCTCAGAATAGACAATAAGGTGGGTTACACATAGGAGGAATTAGTATTACCGTTTTTAATACTGTGGCATTGTAAGAATTTTAACCAGAAGTTGATTAGATAAGTCATCCTGGGATCCTGTTGCCAGATGATAGAGAAGCAAAGACAAAGGAAATAACTGACAATAGCTAGCCTTGGGGCAAAGATCTAGGCTGGCCTAAGAATATGCATATTTGAGGACATACTCATTTCAGCATTTGATGCTAAAAAGAAGCCCTGCATAACTTTTTTTAAAAAAAAACAAAATAAAACCTTCCTTTGTAGAGATCAGCTTAAGTCCTTAAGAGCTTGCTAGTCACCCTCTACTCACTTAAGACTTTGGAGGAGGCCTAGAAGCTACTGGTGGCCAGGTGCAAGCTAAAAGGCGCTACATTGTCTGTAGAGGATTTTAAAACAATAATAAAGCCAACCAAAAGTCTGTAGGCCTTCTATTATCCTTATTGCCAAATTCAGACTTAAATTGAAGAAAGTAGGGAAAACCACTAGACCATTCAGGTATGACTTAAATCAAATCCCTAACGATTATACAGTGGAAGTGAGAAATAGATTTAAGGGCCTAGATCTGATAGAGTGCCTGATGAACTACGGACAGAGGTTCGTGACATTGTACAGGAGGCAGGGAGCAAGACCATCCCCAAGAAAAAGAAATGCAAAAAAAGCAAAATGGCTGTCTGAGGAGGCCTTACAAATAGCTGTGAAAAGAAGGGAAGTGAAACGCAAAGGAGAAAAGGAAAGATATACCCATTTGAATGAAGAGTTTCAAAGAATAGCAAGGAAAGATAAGAAAGCCTTCTTTAGAGATCAGTGCAAGGAAATAGAGGATAACAATAGAATGGGAAAGACTAGAGCTCTCATCAAGAAAATTAGAGATACCAAGGTAACATTTCATGCAAAGATGGGCTCAATAAAGGACAGAAATGGTATGGACCTAACAGAAGCAGAAGATATTAAGAAGAGGTGACAAGAATACACAGAAGAACTGTACAAAAAAGATCTTCATGACCCAGATAATCATGATGGTGTGATCACTCACCTAGAGCCAGACATCCTGGAATGTGAAGCCACTTGGGCCTTAAGAAGCATCACTACGAATAAAGCTAGTGGAGGTGATGGAATTCCATTTGGGCTATTTCAAATCCTAAAAGATGATGCTGTGAAAGTGCTGCACTCAATGTGCCAGCAAATTTGGAACACCCAGCAGTGGCCACAGGACTGGAAAAGGTCAGTTTTCATTCCAATCCCAAGGAAAGGCAATGCCAAAGAACGCTCAAACTACCACACAATTGCACTCATCTCACACACTAGTAAAGTAATGCTCAAAATTCTCCAAGCCAGGCTTCAACAATACATGAACCGTGAACTTCCAGATGTTCAAGCTGGTTTTAGAAAAGGCAAAGGAACCAGAGATCAAATTGCCAACATCCGCTGGATAATTGAAAAAGCAAGAGAGTCCCAGAAAAACATCTACTTCTGCTTTATTGACTATGCCAAAGCCTTTGACTGTGTGGATCACAATAAACTGGAAAATTCTGAAAGAGATGGGAATACCAGACCACCTGACCTGCCTCTTGAGAAATCTGTATGCAGGTCAGGAAGCAACAGTTAGAACTGGACATGGAACAACAGACTGGTTCCAAATAGGAAATGGAGTACGTCAAGGCTGTATAGTGTCACCATGCTTATTTAACTTATATGCAGAGTACATCATGTGAAATGCTGGGCTGAATGAAGCACAAGCTGGAATCAAGATTGCTAGGAGAAATATCAACAACCTCAGATATGCAGATGACACCACCCTTATGGCAGAAAGTGAAGAAGAACTAAAGAGCCTCTTGATGAAAGTGAAAGAGGAGAGTGAAAAAGTTGGCTTAAAGCTCAACATTCAGAAAACAAAGATCATGACATCTGGTTCCATCACTTCATGGCAAACAGTGGAAATAGTGGCAGACTTTATTTTTGGGGGCTCCAAAATCACTGCAGATGGTGACTGCAGCCATGAAATAAAAAGACACTTGCCCCTTGGAAGAAAAGCTATGACCAACCTAGACAGCATATTAAAAAGCAGAGACATTACTTTGTCAACAATAGTATCTGTAACATCTAAAAATATTATAAAACTCCCAAAAAAGTTGTTTCACAGGACTTAGGCTTTAAAGTTAGTAGATTAGTAATAAATAAAATATATTGCTAACAAAAAATTTATATCAGTAACTTCATTTACTTAAACTTCGATACTAGATTATAAATGAATGGTCTTTGGAACATGCCTTATTTTCAAAATCATATTTTGCCTGATCTCTGGCCAGTAAAACTCTTTTCTAATTATTTAAGACGTTTTGTTTTGTTTTGTTTTCAGAATAAGCCCATTCTTATTCCATACATCTTTATAATAAATTTCAAGTTTTCTGTTTCTAAAAAAATTAAAAAAAAAATAAAGGTCTGTCTAGTCAAGGCTATGGTTTTTCCAGTAGTCATGGACGAATGTGAGAATGTAAAGATGCAATGTAAAGAAAGCTGAGCGCCGAAGAATTGATGCTTTTGAATTGTGGTGTTGGAGAAGACTCTTGAGAGTCCCTTGGACTGCAAGGCGATCCAACCAGTCTAACCTAAAGGAAATCAGTCCTGAATATTCATTGGAAGGACTGATGTTGAAGGTGAAACTCCAATACTTTGGCCACTTGATGCAAAGAGCTGACTCATTTGAAAAGACCCTGATGCTGGGAAAGATTGAGGGCAGGAGAAGGGGATGACAGAGGATGAGATGGTTGGATGGCATCACTGACTCAATGGGCATGAGTTTGAGTAAACTTTGGGAGTTGGTGATGGACAGGGAGGCTGGGCGTGCTGCAGTCCATGGGGTCACAAAGAGTCGGACACGACTGAGCGACTGAACTGACTCTAGCAATTTTGAACAATGTTCCATATACTCTTCCTAGCTAGAACTGATTGCTCCTACCCTCTGCCCCCCCACCCCTCTCTTGTGCCACCACTGTCACTGAGGGATTTGAAGAACCTTGGGTGCACGCTTCAGCACCAGTAGACATTTCAAAAATTCTTAATCAACAACTAGCTGCTCTGATAAATTCAGCTATCCTAATATGCTAATGAGAGGCTATAGGACTTCCTACCCCCCTACCTCCAGCACAGTCATTAAGAACCCACCCTACATTTCCAAATAATTAAGAGGTCCCTTGAAGATGACACTCTTCTTTTGTTGGTTAATGCAGAGCTGGTATTTCAAACTACTTAGAATTGCAAAGCAGTGTCTGTTACAAACTGAATGTTTGTGTCCCCCCAGATTCATATAATGATGCCTCCCATGTGATATTAGGAGATGTGGCCTTAGGGACGTACTCAGGTCATGAGAGTGGAACCTCAAGATGAGATTAGTGTCCTTATAAGAAGAGACCGGAGAGAGATTCTTTCTCTCTGCCATATGAGAATCAGTGAGAAAAGTGACCAGTCAGCAAGCCAGGTAGAAAGTTCTCACCAGCAACCAAACTGGCTAACACTTTGGTCTTGGACTCCCCAGCTTCCAAAACTGTGAGAAAAATGTTTGTTGTTTAAATCACTTGATCTATGATATTTTGTTGTGGTATCCCAAGCTGATTATGACAGCATCCAGGTGGGAGAACTAGGAGAAAACTGCTTACTTCACCAGTACATGGGACCAGGAAGCACTAATGGTTGATGCACATTTCAAGTATATAATGGACTGATCTCTCATATCCATTTTTATCAGGATAATGGCTCAAATTCTGTTTGAGGCATGACTGATTGATTACCCTCCATATACATCATTGGAGTTTCACAAATGCCACTCATTTGTTTTGGTGAGGTCAGGTCTTTTGCTTATTTTTGAAGCTACAGTTAGGATAGGCTCTACTGAGCTTGACCAAATGAAGACAAGTATCTGTGGTGCTGTAACATGTACCCACTGCCATGTTCAAGGAAATGGAAGGAGAGAGCTCAGGGCTCAGTCCTCAGGGATACAAGGTTTGCATGAAAAGTACCACTGAAAAGAGATGGCAGTTCAATATGAGATACCTGACATCCTACTTTTTAAATTGATGTATGAATGTGAATGTGTTAGTCGCTCAGTCATGTCCGACTCTTTGCAACTCCATGTAGTCTGACAGGCTCCTCTGTACATGGGATTTTCCAGGCAAGATACTGGAGTGGATTGCCATTTCCTTCTCCAGGGGATCTTCCCAACCCAGAGGTAGAACCCTGGTCTCCCGCACTGCAGGCAGCTTTTTTTTTTTTTTTTAACCATCCGAGCCACCAGGGAAGCCCTTGAGGTATAGCTTCCATATAAATATATAAATTCAGGTATAGCTAATATATAATAAAACATGCAATCTGAGATATCCAGCTAGCCACATTTGTGTAAAACCATTTAACCACCACTCAGATCCAGCACCTCAGAAGGCTCCCTCGTGCCTCTTCACAGCCAATACTGCTACAGAGGTAGCCTGCATACCATGAGGCCCCCTTCTCATATTAGTGATTTGCAACTGGTGCATTTTACCCCAGAGTGGGGTAACTTATCACTAGAGTGGGATTTTACAGCTTCCAGAGTATCTCATTATTGGCATTGCCAGCATCTGGGGCTGTTCTGAGATCTCTAGGATTTTCATCTAAATCTCTGAACAACTGCGGTGTTTGTTGCAAGGCAGCTACTTTGGGGCTTGTCAGCCCAAGTAGATTCTGGAGTAAATGAAAAAAAAAATGCTTTCGGTAAAACACAAGGGAAGAGGAGGCAAAATTGAACCAATGAACTAACTGAAGTAGTAGTGGTTTCTGTTTGTTTCGGTTTTGTTTTTACTGTTGGAATTTTACTTACCTATGAAACTTTAATAGCAGGGCATAATCAACATAGTAAGGTTAATATCAGAGTCAATAAAACAAATTTACATGCTGAATAGTCTTATCCTCAGTCATTGCTCATAAGTTGAATATAGTAGGCACTCTATGTATTTTTGAGCTAACCTAAAACTGGTTTTGAAATTGGTGCTTGAAGTGTTAAAGGAATTACTAACTCATACACACCACATTTTTTCCCTTTTACTTCTCGCTCATCTAGTATGTCCCACCTTCTATTTCCAAACTAAATCCTAGCTGTCCATCAGTGTGGATCCCAAGTTGGTGGTTGTTGTTCTGCAGAAAAATCATTCAACACACCTATTTGTTGGTCGCCTTCTGTGTGCAAGGCAATGTATAAGGTACTGTGGAGAGAACCAAAGAAGTACAAATATATATGCCCTCTGGAACTCCAGCTCACCCTCTGCATGTATTTCTCTGCCTTGGAGGTGGCATCTTGGTTTAGAGCACAGACTTTGAAGCTTGAGCTCAAAGCCTGACCATGCCACTTACTCACTGAGTGCCTTTGGGCCAGTTACTTAACCTCCTGTACCTCTGTTTTTTTGGTCTCTAAAATGGGGATGGTGAAATTAACTGCCTAATGTGGCTGATAGGAAGAAGAAATGAGCTAATGTACATAAAGGACTTAAGGTCTTGGATCATAACAAGCATTACTGAAGTGTTTGCTAATTTTGTACCCTCAAGGCTAAAGGTGACCTCTTCAAAACATGCCAGGAACTGAACTACGTGGTGCAAGATATCACCTATTTGTAATGTCCACATGGCCTTACTCTTAAAATATCTTGCAGCCAACTACAGGTGCAATTTCTGGGCTTGAGAACCAGGCAGCACAAAACTCTGCAATGAGTTTAGGCTTCAGAGTCAAACAGACTTAGGGATGTAGTAAGAACCCAGGCTCCACCGCTCACTAGCTATGTGCCCTTGAGCAACTTACTTAACCTCTTAGAGCTTCAGTTCTCTCATCTGTAATTAGGAGTATAATACATACTAAATAAACTTATTGGCAGGATTAAATGTGCTAGTATGTTTGAAGCACTTGGCATAGAGCCTGGTACAGAGTCAATGCTCATTAGGTGTTAGTTGTTTTTAGCCTAAGGTTGCTGTGAGAATTAAATGAGATAATGATTACAAGATATATAGCTTAGTGTCTGACACACAAAAAGAACTAAGTAAATGACCCTTCTGTTTCTTTCTCCTCTTTTGACTCGAAAGATCTGATGATTTTTGTATTGGCCAATCAGACTTGCATTCAAGGGACTGAACAAAGCTGGGGTAGTCAACCACCGAATATCAGAATCTACATGTTTATTAAGACAAAGGGCTGTCATGCAATAACCCAACCATGCTGTTATCAGTCTGCCATCCTTCCTGTTTCTCTAGGCAGCCTTTCCTGATGTCAACTCAACCAGTTAATCTCTCAGTCACTTGACATGTGGCTATATATACACACAAATATGTGTGCATGCATCCTGTGCTGTAAGCATTTACAGTCGAGTTTATCTGAGCACACTATATGGTCTATGTGAAAAACTGAACTATGTTTAATTGAGGTCCTCACAAAGAAAGGAACAGAAAATAGCTCTTTAGAAAATATTTACCAACAATGAAAAGATGTACAGTGCTTTACAGTTGCTGTGTGCTTTCACATACATTACCTCCCAGAGGTAGGTACCATGGACATCATTATTATTCCTCTTTCAGAAAAAGAACTTGAACCTCAAAGAAGCTTGTTGGCCTGCTAACCAGAGGTCACCCAGCTTATCAGTGGTAGAAGAAGACTTGGAACCAGGGTCTTTACTCTGACCCTAAGCACTCTCATAATCATATATTATTTTTTTGGGAACCAGATATTTCATATCTATGATTCAAAATATTGAAATAACCATTGAGTGCCACACCACACCACCATTGTAAACTGGTGTAAAGAATGGGACCTTTTTGTAAGTAGGGAAATGGAGGAGCTTATAATTACAAAATTGCATTAAAGAGACAGTGGTAGAACTAAGTTGAAACTCTTAGTCTAGCACCTGATCTTTCATCAAATATGATGGAATATTATTGTCAATTGTATCACTAATATTGAAGAAAATGAAATATTTCTTGCCCTCCTCTCTTCTCCTTTCTCATTCTCTCCCTCCTTCCCTTTCCCCCCTTTCTTTTTTTGCCTCCCTTCTTACATCCATTCTTTTTTCTTTCCTTCTCCCTCTCTCCTTCCCTCCCTGTCCCCATTTTCTTTTTTTTTCCCCATTTTCTTTCCTTCTTTCTTTATCTTTTTCTCCCTCTCTCAATTTTCCTCTTTCCTTCCTCCCTCCCTTCCTTCCTTTGGAAACTAGTTTATTTTCCAAGTAATTCTCACCATTTTTGAGCTGGTGAATCCAACGCTTCCTCAGTTCTTCGGTTGGGGAGAAGACATAGAGAGGCCCTTCATCATATACAACCTGGGGCAATGGACACACAGACTTCAGCAGTTAGGAGTCGGAAAAAAAATAAAGCCCTTGAAGGAACTAATCTTAAGCTACAACTTTGTATAATGACAGTGGAATACAAAGAGGCAGGATCTTCAGTGAGCAGTGGGGCTGGTGTCATGAGAAGAATTCCTGAACAATTCATATCCAAGGATGTAGGACTAAGAAACTCCTAGCTTTGTGAATTCTCCTAGGTCCTCCTGAATTGTGTTTCAATTTGTGTGTAAAATTAGTTCATTATCTTTGTGTTTCTCCAATGAAGGATATTTTATGATCTTATTAAGCTTTGTATAGAAGATAACTGATGTAATGATTTATGTAACAAGTCTTGATTAGTACATATGAATTATAAACTTCATCAATATGAGCAAAATTTTAACTCATGTCTAATTTTCCCCCCAATGCCTAGTGGCATCCCCTAGCCAATATTAGCCAAAATAAACTAAGTTTGGAACTACAGACCTATTTCAAAAAGAGTGAAGTATATATTAAGCATCATCATCAAATCAGTCAGTAGTTTTTGAACACTACACATGTACAAGACACTGTGCTAGGTGTTATGGAGATGTACAAAACATGTAAAACATGGTTTCAACCCTCACAGATTTAGTAGACATCACAGTAGATTCTAAAGTCAAATGTAAATTAATTTTGAATTATCTGCTATTTACCATTATCCACCAGGCCAGTTACAACATCAACTTAGTGAAAAACAATGGTAGTAAAAACTGTCTAAAACAACCCTCCCTTTACAGGTTTTGTAAACTTTGTTATAGTCAGGGACATGAACAAGATCCTTTTACATTTTTTCTTTTTGCTTGTTAGTCTTGCTGTGCTCATAAATCCATGACAGAAAGCCCCCTCCCCTGAGACTTTCCACTTCCTTTTCTGGCTTTCACTGTTGCAGAGACTGCTTTATTCACGGTATGTAGCCTACAGAGTTCTAAGGACATAAGCAAACCAAATCAGAGATTAGTTGAATCTGAAGCTCTTGCTCTCTTTGATGGCTTACATTGCATCTATCAAACAGATGTCTATGTGGCTCTTCAGTTATCCCAGACTTGAATAGAATTTAAGTTTATATGTAAATCTAATAAGGTTTCCCCACACTGAACTTCCTAATACTACTCCTTCCCTCCCCTTTTCTGTCTTTTCAACCCACATGACCACCATTAGACAGATAGGCAGAACCAGAAGGAAGTGAAATGCTCACTCAACAAACAGCATCTTTCTCAATGCAGTTATCATATACAAGACACACCATAATAGAATTAGTGCCATAATGGATTCTCTTTGACGTGTAAAGAGTAAAAAAAAAAACTATGTTTGACTGGAAAATAGAAAAGCAAACACCCTCAGCCCATGTCATCCATGATGATTACATTACAGGTCCCCTTGTGAGCTGATAAGAGAAAATACCTCACCTGGAAGGGGTAAGGGAACCTTTCAATAATTGAGATCTGCTCAATTTCACTGCACTCTTCTCCCCTTCTCTGCAATGACAGAAAAAATCATAGTTATTGGTTGATGCATTACTCTTTTCTGGATTTCCTAAGGTACTGGGAGTCTTTTGCAGTGGTTCCACAAGACTATCCTGCACGGACAATGCTAATCCTTAGTGATGGCTTCCTATATTCCAGTGGGGACACATAGCCATAGGATCCAGCACACCCTCATTCAAAAAAATCTCAAATTATTGAGGAAATGGAGGTTACTCAATAAATGATGCTGGGACAAACATTTAACCACTAATATTGGCAGAGGTAGGAGAGGAGTTAAGGTAGCTATTTCACACAATACACCAAAGTCAATTCTGGATGGATTCAAGAGCTTATGAAGAAATGAAACTATGAATAACAGAAAAAAGTGAATATTTATATAATTTTGTGAGAGGCAAGGCCTTTCTAATATAATGCTAAAAGTTAGAACAATTGAGAGGAAGATGAGCTAATTTGATGACACAGACTTTAAAACCCAGTATGGTTTAAAAAAAAATAAACAAAATTCAAAGATAAATGAAAAACTGGAAAAATATTTTCAACATATATTATCATGTTAATATATCTAGATCTCTTAAAAAGTACTAGGAATAAGGTAAATATTTCAATAGAAAAAAGGGCCAAAAAATTAACAGGCAATTCACAAATGGAAAAAGTATAAATGAGCTGTAGATGTATAATTGAGTAGCAAAACAATGACAAAATAAGTCAGCAATTAAATATCATTTTTGGCCTTCAAATTAGCAAATATTTAAATTATCTGGTGTTGAAAAGAATGTAGAGGAATAGATACTCTCATATACAGCTTGTGGGAGTATATAATATTCAGATTCTACTTCTACAAAATATAATAGAATAAAACTATAAAAATAACCAAACTGTACAGAGGTCCTAAAGAAAAGAACAAAATATTACTCCTAGGAAGTTGATATAAAGGAAAGAATAACAAAGATACATAAAGATGTATGCAAGAATGTTCCCCTCAACATGATTTCTGATATAAAATAATTGGAAACAATTTAAATGTCTAGTAATAGGAGACTGGTTGAACAAATTAGAATATATCCACGATAGGGAACACCATATAGTCATTGAAATCATATTATTAAAGATTACCTATTGTCCTGGGGAAAAGTTTTCATATATTGTTAAATTGAAAATGTAAGTGGCAAAGCAAGATGTTTAGTATGATTCTGTGTTTTAAATATATAACATGTATAATAGTGTGAGTGTATGTGTTGTTAATGGAGAAAAACATCAGTAAGTCCATACATGAGCATGTTAATAGTTGTTTTAGCTAAATGAGATTATGCATAATTTTATCTTCTTTATGTGCTTTCTTTGTATTTTGTAGAGATTCTGTAATAAATATGCATTTACTCTTGTCATCAGAAAAAATTATATTTAAAAAAATCAGGAAATCAGTAGATGTTATGTCTTCAGGGAAATGAGAGAAGAAGCAGTGAGAATCTCAAGACTCAGAGCCCTAGGGTTCTGGCTTGCAGACTAACTCAAGCCTGTAAATCTGATCCCGGTGACTGAGGGAGTAAAACCAATCATCTCTGATCAGCTTGAACACTTGATCTGATATCATCTTAAAACTGGTGTTACAAGTTTTCCAGTTAAGTGAGTTGTTCTGCATCTGGGGAAAAAGACGTTGAGACTCAGCATAACGGATATGTGGTGGAGTGAAGAGCATATTGGTATAAGGGACCTTTATGTGTCCCACACTGCACAATATCACCAGTTTATTTACAGAGAATTGACGTGTTCCAAGTTTCTGAACTCCACCCCACCCCCTGCTCCTGGTTCTAACAATGGTCTCTTCTCACCGGAATCTGTCTTTCAGGGGGAGGATTTTTCTCAGGAACCACTGTTTCAACGCAGGTGATCTTCTCAACATCTATTGAACCCTTCTTACTGCCTCTTCTCTGAGAAAGAGAATGAGGAAGAAATGGAGAAAGGTTAAGAGCGATTAAGCAACCAGATGATTAGATTTTGCTATTTCATCATTCAACATAGTGAGGTGACACCCACACTCTATATCAGGACCTATCATTTTGAATAAATGAGCAAACAAACCAAACCCAAACAACTTCCAGATCTATTAACCTGATCTTTTTTTTTTATTTTTTATTTTTTTTTATTTTTTTGTTAGTTGGAGGCTAATTACTTCACAACATTTCAGTGGGTTTTGTCATACATTGATATGAATCAGCCATAGAGTTACACGTATTCCCCATCCCGATCCCCCCTCCCACCTCCCTCTCCACCCGATTCCTCTTAACCTGATCTTTTTTGACTACCAGATGGAGGGCAAATGCTATAGAAGAGTGGTTGACTATGTGTGCCTTTAATATAAAAAAAATAAGGAAATAATTTCCAACTCTTGGATTTCATTCTCAACAATCATTTAATGAGTGCTCACCAACTTAGAAAATCCATGGTGAGATTTCCCTGATAGCTTCTTAGCACCTTTGAATTTTTGTTCCAGTATGACTTCCCAGTTCTGGGTTAGGAAATACTTTGCTGAGTTTGAAGTGTACTTAGGTCCCTTCCATCCTGCTCCACCCCCAACTCCAACCAAAAAGTCTACCTTCTCACCAAGGCAGATTTAAGGCCAAGTCCTTAAAACTCAGGTTTCACAGCAGAGAAACTTACCCCGCGTTCAAAGTCATACTCATAGTAGGAAAGTTTTTGCATGGTTAAGAGAAAGAGGCGCTTCTTGAAATTTAAAGGTGATGTTTTCTTTTTCTGCTGGGATCGCTTCAGGAAGATGCTCTCCAGTATCACTGCAGCCATCGCTTCTTTCTGGAGCTCACTGGGTGCTATTGATAATGAAAGTTCTTGAGGACCCAGCACATTGATCCTCTTCATCCCTCCTGGTTCCCCCTCAGCCTAGCCACCTACTTTCAAATAGAACAGAAATGTTCAAAGCTAACAAAGAACCATCTTCTTACCTTGATGTCCTCCTTCCATAACCCTCATTTCTGCCAGTTTTCAGGTATAATGGATACACACTGAATTGGGATGACTGGTTCTACATCATGAGTTCGTATAAACTGGGTTCTTGCATAAGTCAATGGAGTGTTCTGGATATCAAGGACATGTACCATGTGCTTGGTAATGTCTAGAAGCAACTCTACTCTAACCACCCTTTTACTAAGTGTGCAGAATCTGTGAACAATAAAAAGTCTCAGTGCAGCTGTTGGCCTTAATATCCCCAGAAGGTATAATGCAGGTGCCAGAACTCCACTGAGGCAGATATTGGACTTTCAGTTCCCGGTTTCCTAGACAGTGAGTGTAATTTTTCATACCTTGTCCCACCGGGGTCTGTAAACAAGGGGTCTAATAAGGATATGGAGGCTGCACCTGCAGTTGTGGACATATACTAACTGCCACACAACCGATTTTGCCCATCCTTTGTAGTTCTGGCTGAGCTTTGTTCTAAATTTGAAAAACAATTTTTGAGAGGCAGTTGTTTTGCTGGTTTTTGCTTTTCCCTTCCTTTTTGCTTAGATGCATTCTTTTGGATAGGATCATCAACTCTTAGAGATGCCGTCTTTGATCATTTCTGAAAAGTAACTTGTTTAGTCTCTACAAACTTAATGATAATTCAGAAAGACTCAGTTTGGGTAACTGAAATATACAAAGACAAAGAAAGTTACACAAAGTCACCCTTGTTTTTTTTTTAATTCACACAAAACACACAGTTATTCACTTAAATGCACCATCTTGTAATATTAACCCACAGCTTTCATTAGAAAGATAAAGTGAAGACATAAATACTGACACAAAAACAGAGCACTGAAAAATTCTGAAAAAAAATCACCAAATGATCAGCCCCTTCCCCATCCAGTTTTGTTGGAGGTAAGTTCTTTTCCTGAAGGGGATAGGTTTTGTTTTGTTTTAACTAAATTCCTTATGCTTTTGGTGGCAGAATAAAGTCAGTAGTTTTTTCCTACTTGACAAACATAAGTTACTTCTCACACCAGGAAAGCAAGGGAATGGTTTGTATCGAAGCCTGAGGCTATCCACACCATTATTTTGCTCTTTCTTGTGGTGTAAACAGTTCTATTATTGTACTGAGGAGACAAAAATAGGTTACAGGAACACCAGGGATGTTCAGAATGATCACTTTGCTACTTGTTCATCGTCTGGATGCCACCGTTCTCTGGTGATAGATTTGTTCAACTTTTTATAAATGATCTTTTGAGAAAATTGGGCCAAGAAGTACACTTTTCCCTATACCTTGCCACACAGCTCTCTTCCCTGACTCCTGGGTTTAAATCTTCTCTCACAGGAGTGATAAACTGATAAGAGTTATAGCATTCAGATTCAGCTCAATCCCCAAAAAGATTTTTTGTAACATTAAGATTTTTCATTTACTCAGAAGTAGTGATAACCAGCTAATAATGGTCAGCTCTCAGGTACTGCCAACTCATCGAGATCCTATACTAATATGTTTGTTCCCATGGTGAATTCCAATTAAGTACCTATTCACAACCAAAGATTCAACTTAGAAAAAAGAAAGTAATACCCTAAAGAAATCATGACCAGTAAAAAAAAACATGACCAGTAAATTGGTTCAGAAGAATCTGAACAAACCACGTCCAGTTGCGCCTCTTTTAGCTGAGTAAAGCACACCCGTCATTTTACCTTTAGGTTTGTTGCAAGCTCTTGGTGAATACACTCCCCGCTCTGACCCAGCATCTGTTTCAGCCTTGGCCTCGCCTCTTATTTCCCGTAAGACAGGCCCTTCTGGAAGCTGCCTCTGTTCTTTTTGTTTTTCAGAACAAATCCAGTTTGTACAAGAGGAAGCCTTCCTCTCTTTCAAGTGTCTGTGTTGGGGTAGGGTTTAGAGCTGGTCTAAGTATGAGGAAGTAAGTAAGCCTCTCACTAGCCATCGCCCCTCTGAGCATGGGGTGAAATGGCCTCTACCTGTAGATCACCGAACTGGAGGACTGCTGGGACTTCCATGGCCCGATTGCTCCCTCTTCGATTGCTTCCCCCTATTCCTTGTGATCCATTCAAAAGACACACATGGTCTGACAATGTGGTAGCTCTTCCTTAGTCACCATTGGTCCATTAATGGTGAAAGGAGAGGCATCTGCTTTTATATCTTCCTGAAGGTTGGTGTGTAATGGACACTTTGCTTTAGAGGATAGTTGCAGCTTCTTTGGGTACTTATTATGGAAGGTCCTAATTTTTTTCTAACAATTTCAGCAGCCCACAGAGTCAACTGACCACAAAAGATGCACAGTGAGGGCTGACCCTGCACCTCACTCAAGTGGTGGGGGTGGGGTGGAAACGGAAGTGACATGAATGTTACAGACACACACACACACACACTTCATATAGGGAAAGAAAGAGGAGAAAAAAGAATAGACACACACAGCTCTTCATTTAAAAAATAAAGTTACAGTGTTATGATGCTCTCTTTATTAATCTACAGATGCAGGATTTTCACACGGCCACATTGTGCAGCCTTTAGGATCCCTATGGAGCAGTAGAATTCCAAAAGAGAATGCTTAGTAGAAAGAGTTCAGCCATTTTACAAACTGCCCTATGCCAAGGAATTAATATAAATAGCACTTGCAGAATTGAGAAAGTAAACCACCTTTGATTCCTATCTTTGCTCATCATTAGGGACAACATCAGAGCAAAAATTAGAAAACGGCTCAGCCTGGCTATGATTAGGAAAGGTCTTAGGAGATGCTAGTTAGAAACAGTCAGTCATAGTTCAAATAACTACTAAAACAGAAATATCCAATAAGCTGCATTTTGTGTTTATTTCTCCTTTAAAGCATTACTTAATTGCCCAGCAAGATTCTAGCCATTCCCCTTTCTCCCCAGGGGAATGGGAGGAAACTCCTGCTTCTCTTAGTGCAGTCCATCATCACACATTTTACACACATTTTTTCATTTACCCCTTATGACAAACAGGAAAGCAAGACTCATGGAGGTTATGTGACTTGCCTAGATCTATCCATTTGTGACTCCACACCCTTGTCGTTTCTAGTTGTACCTCATTGCCTCCCAGAGGGAATTTTGTTTTTTGCCTTCAGTGAAGTGTGATGTTATTCACCTCAACACTCTGTCACTGCCCATGGCTATCATCAAAGAGCAGTGGGGACAGAACCCTCTCCATCTTCTAAGAACTTTCGACAAAGGAGGAAATGGTGGTAAGTGTGGGGATAAGTAAGAAAGAATTCAGGATCCAGGGGCACTTTCCTCTGCAATATTCCTCTACGCATGAAAGGATGGTCTGTCCCATTTAACTGATAACAGTACTTTTTCCCACATGAGGGCTCTTCTCAGTTCCACCAGGGTTTTCTTACATTTTCCTTTAAATCCTCTCTAAGGAGATCTTGTTTAACTGGTGGATTTTTAGATTCACCAGCTGTTTTTTCCTTCAGGATTTTTCATTGTTAAAGGGATAAAAGCATAGCGTTTAGGTGGAACACCAACTCTTTGTTCTAGGGTTGTTATTGCTTACTGAGCATATAAAACTTTGTTTGAATGTACTTTCTTTTAGGCAGAAAGAAAAGAAAATAACATTACACTCATGGGTTCACCGTTAGCTCTATAGAATCCTAACACTGTGCCACTTTGTTTCTGTTTTTCTTTTTTTTTAAGAACTATAATTCTATCCATACAGTCAAAACTCCCTTGTGTGCTCTTCCACAATTTTAGTCCCCTCCCTCCCTACAGGCTATTAATATCTGGAATTTAGCATTTAGCATTCCTAGGCATGTTTTTATATTATTACTATGTAATAGGTAATAGTAGGTAATATTACTATTACTATGTAATAGGTAATAGTAGGTATTACTATGTAATAGGTAATACTAAGTAAGTATCCAAAAGAGATATTTAGCATTGGTTTACACATTTCACATTTGAATTTATGTGTTACATACTCTTTAGCAACTTGCTTTTTTGCTCAATGTAACATTTTATGATTTTTTTTTTACTTTGGTAGCTCTAGTTCACATATTTTAATTCATTTTGATATGTATCAAGTATTCTATATGATGAATACATCACATTTACCTGTTCTCCTATTGATGGATACTTAGGTTATTTGTTTTCAATTATAAAGAGTGCTACCATGAACATTCTTGTACCCGTGGTCATAGTTTTCCACTCTCAGAATGAATTCTCAGTTACTTAGTCAAAGTGGCAAACCCAGTCCAGCTTGTGTGTTGGACTATGCATTTTATGTAATCCCTTGTTCCTTTTTTAGTTCAATCTTCCTGAGTGTTTTCTATGAAATCTGGTAGAATTATCAGTGGTCTCTAAGTAGAGTAGAGTATAACTGATAGGCCTACTAAAAATCTCTTCTCAGGTCCAAGAAGCATCTCTCAGGTTTTGATTGAGATTTTGATTGAGAATTTCCCCATCTCGGAACCAGAAGAGAAGTTGTCATTAAAATATTATACCCATAGCAACAAAGAGCCATAATTACTCTTGTTAAGTCCTCAAAAAGGTCTCTTCAGGTCCCAGTGAAAGCTAATTATTTGATGATGTTTCAGGGTCAGTGCTACAGGTGACCAAATTTGTGATGAAGACTTCCAGCAAAATCAGTTTTCTGGCTGCTGGCTAATCTGGGAAATTCTCAGCTACTGCAATCATTTCTCGGAGGAGGCAATGGCACCCCACTCCAGTGCTCTTGCCTGGAGGATCCCATGGACGGAGGAGCCTGGTGGGCTGCAGTCCATGGGGTCGCTAGGAGTTGGACATGACTGAGAGACTTCACTTTCACTTTTCACTTTCATGCATTGGAAAAGTGGCAACCTACTCCAGTGTTCTTGCCTGGAGAATCCCAGGGATGGGGGAGCCTGGTGGGCTGCCGTCTATGGGGTCGCACAGAGTCGGACACGACTGAAGCAACTTAGCAGCAGCAGCAGCAGCAGCAATCATTTCTAAGAGGTCTCAGCACTCTGGTTCTTCTTCAGCATTTCATGTTGTTAACATTTTACAATTTTCTTCTATGGTTTTGGACACTTCTGGGTCTCTGTCAACTCTTCTGCCCTGCACTAGACACAATAGATTCTGGCCAAGTGATGAAAGGAGAGCCAGATAACCAATCTGCAAGTTTACCCTGAGCAACAGGTTGGTGGTAATACTTTCAGCATTGCTTTTTGCCCTGAGGGTGACTTCTAGGATGTCCGTCTTTCACTCTGGATTTGTGTGACCCTTTGGCCTTCTTTCTCAATTTAGCTTTTGTTTCCCCTGGTTTAAACATTATTTTTTCCCTCAATGTCACAGTAAAACATGTTCATTATAGAAAACATTTTAAGTACAGGGATATTAAAAAGTAAACAACAGTTATAAGCTCATTATCCAGACACATTAATCTTTAGGCATGTTTCCTTCCATTCTTTTTCTCTGTGTTTTTCTGACTATATTTGAGATCATATTGCACCTAATATTTATAGTTTGCTTATTTTTCTTATTCTTATACTTAGATACTTATTACCTAAGTATCCATCCATCTATCCATTCGCCCAACATACGTTGTCCACAAAATATCTAAAGTTCTTGTTTAACATTATTCCGGATATTTTCCCATGTTGTTAGGATCTCTATATAAACATCATATACTGAGTCAAAAAGTTTGTGCCTTTTGCATTTTGAAATATATTGACAAAATAGTTTCCAGAAACACTGTAACTGATTTCCACTCCAAATAGCAGTTTTGGAGAACCTATTTTTCCATACTTTTGTCTCTTTTCTGCTCCACTTCTAATCAGTTTCTTTTTATTCTGTTTCTATTACAGATAAATATGTAGGAAGGAGTTAATAGACTATAGTTCATTTTCATTTGGGGGATGCAAGGCAGGGAGAATAGCTTCTCCTGGAAGTTCAGCTAACTGATGTTAACCATAAGGGCATGTGGTAATTGCTCACAGAGAGGGAGGTGGAAAGCCTGGGATTAAGGCTTTTGCTTTTCAAATGCTCTCCCAACACCCTCAGCCAGTGCACATGAACCTCCAGAGAAACCGAAAGTCACACGTGGCCCATTTGTTTCAGGGTCCTCAGAGCATTTCTCTCTCCCCCTCCCCCTGATGGCTTCATTTGCATAACCCAGCAGTTTTGGAGTGAATTAGGTCAAGGTCTGTCTCTAACTTCTTACTGAGCACTGCCTCCTTGAAAATCCTACGTCATGCTTATTCCCAGGTCCTAGCCATCAGATATCGGCATGGCATCCACGGGCAAAAAGCAGCAAGCGTCTGATGATTCTTTGGAGAACATTCAGACTGGTTTTCAAAAGCCATGTCTTCCCCTTTACTTAAGTCACTTCCTGGTACGGGTCTACTCCACTGAAAGGAAACTCTCTATAGGAAATTCGCTCGAATGGAAATAGTAAATCATACTGATGATAATTTTAAATTGCACCCAGACCCTAGAAGTGGATGGAAAGTTGCACTAGTTCTCACCATGAGGAGTTTACGAAAGATTCTAAACAAACACATTGCTAGCCATAAGCCACAGGAATTTGGACTTGAAAGCAAGTAGACAGTTTAAGTAGTCTGAAGGAGTCAGAATAGACCAGACAGGGCTAACACTAAGGGATTCCATTTCAGTGGAATGCTTTAGATTATTTAGGGTATTTGCATCTTGTGGCTTATTTGGTAGATGACATTTTTTATCAAATAATTGAGGCTCCGAGAGGCCGCAGCACCCTTGGTCAGGGGCTTGGCATGCAAAATGAGGGAAGGAGCAGAAGCAGCACGTAACTAACAGCACAGAAGATAACCCCTGAGCTGTACAGAGCCCTGCCTCTGGGCTTTGCTGCTGCCTTATCTTCAGAAACAAACAACATGAGACAGAGACTTGGAGCTTGCAGAGCAGGGTGACTGGGAAACTGGACCGGGATTCCATTTGGAGATCCCACACTCACCCAAGGATGTCTTGGTCAGGGCCAGCAATCTCTTTTATTCTAGACACCACATATTTGTTCTGGAAGGGCCCTCTGGGGACCCTGACAGGTCTCAGGCAGAATACAAATAATAGCAAACACTGAGATAGGCACACTGACTATTGCTGCACCCCATTTTAACTACTTTACATAGGATAACACACTGCTCACGACAATTCTATGGGGAAGGCACTAGGCAAGTAGGGGGAAAGGGCAAAGGGAAAACAGCAGGGGAAGAAAGGGGTAAGAAGAATTCACTGAGATTCCCCACAAATTTACTATGCATTGACTCTGTTCTGGGGTGGTAATGAACAAAATAAAGGAGGGAATAAAGAAGAGGGGATACGGGTAGAGAAAGGAGAAGGTGGAAGAGGAGGAGAAGGGTGAGGCAGATGAAGAGGAGAGGAAAGGAGAGAAGCAAATGATGGAGCCTAGAAAAAAAGAGAGCCGTGCACATGGCAGGCAATTTTAACAGGAAAAAGCTTCCCTGCGACCTCAGGGGTTGGCCACACTGTCTGGGCCATGAGGCTGAGGCTGACTTCTGGCCCAGTCTCTTACCCACTGTTACCACGAGGTTGGCACACATAGTCCTTCCAACAAGGCAGCTCTGATCCCAGCAATACTGGCCCAATGCAGCCAGAGGCTTTCCACTCTGGTTGAGCCTTTCCGTAGCTTACAGAGCTCAAAAGCATGTGCACTTTGACCAGTTTTTTAAGACAATCTGCCTCTTAAAAATTTCTTCTTCCAAAGGTGTCATTGACACAAGGATCCATTTGGGGTCTTCTGACAATATTACCCAAACAGTTAATTTTTATCCTGGCTTATTTAGCCACAGGCATGAAAGCTTACTTTTCTGCCAAACTGTGCAGTTGCCTCTTTCCAACGTCTGCTACCTGTTCAGATGGTCACCTCATGTCACTTTTTTTTCTTCTTGTCTCCACCCAACTATAACCTCCCCAGAAAAGACCCTTCCAGCCTCTTCTGATCATCAGAAGGGACTACCAGGGCCTTGGGCTGATGATACTCCCACCCTCCATCAGCCTCCTCCGGCCTCAGACTACATGGCACCAGCCACGCTTTCTCTCTGACCTTCAAGGTCCCAGGAAAGGCAGTTGCTGCTGCTGTCCAGCCCTTGCCATGCCCCGGACCCACCTCAGTTCTGACTTTAATGCAGGCAGCTCCCCGGATGCATTGAGATGCCGGGACTTGGAAGTTGGGACTCGATGTCAGAAGACACTGGCCCTGGAGACATATTCTTACAGTCCAGAGAGGAAGGACAGTCTGAGCAAACCCCACCCTTTCACAGCCACTCAGTTCCCTTTTTTTGTTTCCTGACTTAAACCAATGTCTTTTTTTTTTCTTCTTCTTCTCAGCAGCATGGTATCTGGTTCCCTGCTGCTGTCCTTATTCCACCCCCCTCCCCCCGAGCAGTCCCCGCCCTTCATTTGCTTGGGACCTCTGAGAGTACTAGTTGAGTCTGCTCTGAAAGAACTCTTCTCTACATGACTGGGGCCACTGAGACTCTAGACCGGGTTGGGTTGAGCAGACATGTCCTCAGGCCAACCTCCCCAACGTAAAAGGACGACATCGCTAAAGGACCATTGGGATGGTCAACACAGGGAGTGGAGACTTCCAGAAAAGAGGAGAAATGCAGATCTGTGGAGACAAAACAAAGGGACTGGCGAGGGAGGGTGTCTTTAGCTTCTCATGTCCTCTAAGGCAGAGACTCGAGGCCACACAGTTAAACTTGACAGTGAAGGATGGAGACTGTTGATGAAGGGACCCCAAAGTACAGATCCTGACAGAGGTAGAGACAAGACTTCCCCCTGCTGAGTCATTTTCTAAGAAAGCATTTTTTTTTTCTACAGATAAAAATGTCTGAGTGTAAGCCCACACACTGACATGTGTCCTTCCCATTTTCTGTGGATGTTGATTTTCTCCATTTTAGATTTGGCCTCGGGGATTAACTCTTCATTTACAACTTTCTCTTTGGTCTCGAAAAGATGTGTTGCTTGAAGCCTGAATGTTTCCTCAGCCACCTTCTAGCTCACATTCTAGCAGCGATCATCTCCAGGAGGGCTCTCCTAGGACATGCAGATAGTACTGGCCATAGACCATGATGGCCACAGAGCCCCGGGTGACTGATCTGCTTGCCCATCTTGACACATCAGCCACTGCCATATTTACTTGCCCTAGGCGCCATATGTAGGGCTTCCCTGGTAGCTCAGCTGGTAAAGAATCTGCCTGCAATGCAGGAGACCTGGGTTCGATCCCTGGGTTGGGAAGATCCCCTGGAGGAGGGCATGGCAACCCACTACAGTATCCTTGCCTGGAGAATCCCCATGGACAGAGGAGCCTGGTGGGCTATGGTCCATGTGGTTGCAAAGAGTTAGACACGACTGAGTGACTAAGCACAGCACAGCACAGGTGCTATATGTAGAAACAGATCATAAATCTCACTAGAAGTCTGTCAGAATTTTTAAGGGAACAAGACATTTTTCAAAAGTATTTGTAGGCTAGTTGACTAGTTAATCCTCACATCCACACAAGATAAAGGGGCAGCCAGTGTTGCATGATCTATTTTATTGACAATTTCTATCCTTTCACCAGTCACCTCTGAATAGCTGCTCCAGGGGTCTGCCTGAGAGTTGGTCACAGACACTCACTTTCCCTCACTCTGCCCATGCGCACTCCCCTCACACACTTGTCCAGGTGACAGAAGGAGTGCACCCAAATAGTGCCAATGTCTAGATGTAGGTAAGTGAACAAGTCACATACACTGTGAGGCCAGGCTATGTCTAGGAGTCCTGTGTTCAATTCTGAGTTCCTCATCTTAAGGGAAATCAATGAGCAGGATCATGTTCAAACCGGAGACCAGGATTGGTGAAGGAATCTAAACCAAAGCTATGTCACATGAGGTGTGATAGAAAGAACTAAGGTCCATTAGACTAAGAGAGGCCATGTCCATTGTCTTCATATTTCCATGTTGCTAATGTCAGAAATCTCTAGAAACACCTCGAAGGCCAGTAACACTGCATAAGAGCCGGAGGAGAAGAAGGAAATGCTCTGAGCCTATAGGCTGGCTGTTGGGCAAAGAAACTTTTGGGAAATGTGGTAGGTAGTGGTAATGTTTTTATCTCATTCCCAGACACTGCTCAACAAAATAGAGCTGATCAGAGAGTCAGCTCTAGACTCATGGGTGTTCCTGGAGGGTAATGCAAGCACGAACTCCAGGTTCCTTAGCCTCTAATCTAGCGACACCTCCTCCTGGGTCCCTGCCAATTCTGTCTCTTCATCATTCTCTACTCTGTAGATGCTCCTGCTGCCCCTTGTGATGCCATGGTGAGGTACCAGGCTGTGGTCTTGAAACTACCTGGGATCAAATTCCAGCTCCATATAATAACCACTGGTGTGACTTTGGGTAATGTCATACCATTAAATCAACTTTAACGTCTCATGCCTGTTTTCTCACCTGTTAAATACTAATAAAGGTATATATCACCTGGGTTGTTAGGATTAAAACAGGTAGCATGTGAAGTAGTTAGGAAAATGCCTGGCATATAATAAGTGTTCAATAGTTGTTAGTTATTATAATTATGACCAACCTAGACAGCATATTAAAAAGCAGAGACATTACTTCATCAACAGAGGTCCGTCTAGTCAAGGCTATGGTTTTTCCAGTGGTCATGTATGGATGTGAGAGTTGGACTATAAAGAAAGCTGAGTGCTGAAGAATTGATGCTTTTGAACTGTGGTGTTGGAGAAGACTCTTGAGAGTCCCTTGGACTGCCAGGAGATCCAACCAGTCCATCCCAAAGGAGATCAGTCCTGGGTATTCATTGGAAGAACTGATGTTGACGCTGAAACGCCAATACTTTGGCCACCTGATGCAAAGAGCTGACTCACTGGAAAAGACCCTGATGCTGGGAAAGATTGAAGGCAGGAGGAGAAGGGGACGACAGAGGATGAGATGGTTGGATGGCATCACCGACTCAATGGACATGGGTTTGGTGGACTCTGGGAGTTGGTGATGGACAGGGAGGCCTGGCGTGCTGCAGTTCATGGGGTCACAAAGAGTTGGACACGACTGAGCGACTGAATTGATTATAATTACCAGGCCAAAACAATCATATTATATTATGGTAAAGGAACCCAAGCTCTGGAGTCAGATCACCTGTGTTTGTACCCTGGTTCTATTAAATACTATTGTATGTGTTTAGTCCCTTCAGTTGTGTCCAACTCTTTGAGATCCCATGGACTGTTAGAGACCCCTGCCAGGCTCCCCTGTCAATGGGATTCTCCAGGCAAGAATACTGGAGTGGGTTGCCATTTCCTCCTCCAGACTAAATACTATCAGCATTGGGCAAATTGTTTAACACCCTATGACTTCAGTTTCCTCTACTGTAAAATGGAAATAATAGTATCAGCTACCTCCTAGAATTACTGTGAGAATCTTATGGGACAATTCACTTAAAATGCCCAGAACCCTTCAGTCTTTCTCTGCTGGACTCTCTTGAAACCTGGCACATGCCTTCCACCGGATGTGCAGAGAAGTGAGCTGCTGGATACGTTCTATCTTTTGGCCTGGTTATTGCCGTTGTTGGAGCTGAACAATTTCATCCTCACTTTGCAGAACCTAGGGCAGCCAACTTGCTCCCTAAACAAACGGGGGCTGTTTAATGCCGAGCACTGTTCCTTTCTTACAAAGTATTTAGTCTGTAATTATACATTTATGAGGGCTTCCCAGGTGGCTCAATATGTAAAGAACCCGCCTGCCAATGCAGGAGACCTAAGAGACTGCCTGTTCGATCCCTGGGTCGGGAAGATGCCCTGGAGTGGTGCATGACAACCCACTCCAGTATTCTTGCTTGGAGAATCCCATGGACAGAGGAACCTGGCAGGCTACAGTCCATAGGGTCGCAAAGAGTCGGACACCTGAAGCGACTAAGCCTGTCCACCCTCCGCTAGAATGGTGCCCAACACAGAATAGGCATTCAATAAACATTTGTTAAAAAAATAAATAAATAAATAAATAAATAAATAAACATTTGTTGAATGCACCAAATAGCAATGTGATAGATGAACTAGAGCACTGGCTCCCTGTAAGCCTTCAGTGAACCGACAGTTCACTGAAAGATGTTGTTCCCAGTGACCTTGAAGTGGAACAGGAATCGGACATGAAGGTGGAGGCTCGTCCAGTTCACTCTGGTCCTGGCTTCCCTCGGGGATAGGCACATGGAAGCCAGACGGTCTGGAAGCACTGCTTCCTTCACTCACCGCTGCTACGCAGCAGTATCCGCCAAAAGTGAGGAAGTGAGGAAAAGCTGCAAAGCTGGAGTGGGGCGAGAGGAAGTTGAAAAGAGTAGATCAGCTTCAGCCGGAGCCCTTCTTTAAGCTTGTGCCTGCAGCTTGAGTTGAGTCCTCTCAGACACCAGAGGGAGGTGTGCACAGAGCCTGAGACTCTATGGTTGTTCCCACCGACTCCCATGAGGAAGCGCGACGAGAAACCTCCTATATACTTCCGTTTCCGGCCAGACCTCATTCTTTTTGTGCTGGTATCGCTGTCGCAAACATGGTAGGAGCTTGGGGTGGGGTCTGGTAATATCCAGTCTAATCTTTTCCTCTCTGTTGATGGTGTCGTCTCTGGATGTGACCAGGCTCCTGCGTGGACTCGTTGTACCAAAGGAACCCAATGTTGCCAGGATCGAGCCCAAAGGGACTGGGCTTTGGGGCCAGGAATTGAAGTGATGAGATCTAAGGGGTAGACTTAGGCAGCGGTAGAAGGAATATGTTCTTGTTTTAGTTTGGGATTCGGTGGAGGCCGCTGTACTTGAAGTACATGGGGCTAGACCACTTTATGGTCAGCGTTGTGTGTTGGTGAGGAGTTTGAGAGTCGAGTCCTCGTGGGATGGCTTAGCTTCAGCTGGGTCGGGTTGGGCTTTGTACCGATGGTCTAACACTGTATGTTCTGAACGGTTTATTTACTAGGTGAACGTTCCAAAAACCCGCCGGACTTTCTGTAAGAAGTGTGGGAAGCACCAGCCCCACAAAGTGACACAGTACAAGAAGGGCAAGGATTCTTTATATGCCCAGGGTAAGATGGTTTGTACGTGATTTGGTTTTAATGCAGCATTTGTGTAGTAATAGAATACGCGAGCCCAATCTCCCCTCCCTTTCCCACTTGGGCATTGATTGATATTACTGCTGGAAAGTCCAAGGTAAAATCGATGAGAAGACTTTTTCAAGTGTCTGTTCTGATTGGTTATGTTTGATAAACCCTGATGAATACCTTGCGTTCTCCCAGGAAAGCGGCGTTATGACAGGAAGCAGAGTGGCTATGGTGGGCAGACTAAGCCAATTTTCCGGAAAAAGGTTTGTAATAATTACTGTTTGATATGCTTCTCACTGACCGTGGCAGAGACTTCACATTTATTTTTAGCCCACACACGTCTACAATATAGGTGTGTGTTTTTAATAGTTTCAGTGAAGTTACCTCAATTACGTGTGGAGACATCTAGTAGTCAGTGGAGGTAGCTGGGAGTGCAGTCCAGGTCTGATTGCAGTGTACAGTATTGCACTGCCTCACTGTTTTATATTTTTTGTCCTCTTTGTGAAGAGGCAAACATGAAGGAATGAGACCTGCTTTCCTAAGGACTGAAGTTTGAGTACAACTGTAAATCCTCTCCTTTGCCCTGTTCTTATCTGTTGTCATGTCCTAAGGAATTCTCATGCTTGCAGTAAGAATCCTTCTCTTATTTTGTGTCTCAGATCTGTTCAGAAGCCTGAAGTCAGCTACTTACCTGACGAAGTCTTAAAAGTTCTTTAAAATAGCCATTTAGGTCTGCCACTGACTTCCTGAATAACCTGTGGTTCTCAGTCTGAATTTCTGAGTTTCTGTTCCACCCCAGGTAACTTGTCTACCCCTTAAAGTACACAATGCTTGGAGCATAGCCTTCCCACAAACAGCATTTCTTTATCACTTAGCTCCTCATTCAGCCTGGTTCCAGAAAGTATTCAGGAATGATTTCAGTGTTCATTTAGGTACATTGGACCTAATGGATCCAATGGTTTGATCTCAAGGTAGTAATTTCCATTTCCACATTTGGGTAGCTTGTTTAGGAGATGGGGACGTTGTACCTATGTTTTTGCCCTTTTGAGAACTGCAAACTAGCAGCAATAGAATTCTGACTACAGGAGCAGGCTTTAAAAGTTGAATATTTGTGAGAAGTGTACTTTGTGAGTTAAGTAATATCACATAAAATCTCGATGTAATTGTAGTCTCTGAAGAGTAGATTTAAGTAATATTTATTAACCTTGTTTAATGGGTTGCAGACGCTGTTTGAAGTATAGTTGCATGGACTCGGTTGACCCATTTTTGCCTGTGCAGAATACTTAACTGCTAAAAGGCCAAGGTGGTGTGATGAGGGCCTATTTGATAAGAAATCCTCTATGATATTTGATATGATTGGAGAACTTGATTTCAAGTAGATAATGCCACCATTTTCTTTTATATCTGTCGTGGTCTGGGTGTGGGTTGGAAAAGAATTTCAAGACATGAGACAGAATGAGTGGGAAATAAAATTTATTAGAATGGGAGATGCTGTTAGAACAGCGGGCTAGCTCAAGGGAGAACCGATGTTGAACAGGGGTCCTTAGTCTACTTTTATACTCAGGGTACAAGGAGTGGGATCATGTGCTGATTGGATGAGGCATGTATACTGGGTAGGCAAATACCTTCTCCCTATGGGGTAGGAAAGGAGACATAAGGGTCTGGTTTTTCTGTTCCTGGATTCCAAGACCCTCCTTGGTTTTATCTGCTCTTTTGTCCTTGGGTCACCACAACATCCACTTATTTTCACAATTCTGTTTTCTCCCTTATAGCTTAAGACAAATTATCACAACTTTAAAATTTTGCAGAGCTTTGCTCTATGTAGTACTTGACCCGGCAGTCATATTTTTGAAGAAGGATTTTCTGCAGTGATTTATGAAGGCTTTGACTTATTTTTCCAGGCTAAAACTACAAAGAAGATTGTACTGAGGCTTGAATGTGTTGAGCCCAACTGTAGATCAAAGAGAATGCTGGCTATTAAGAGATGCAAGCATTTTGAGTTGGGAGGCGATAAGAAGAGAAAGGTATAACTATGGGGTGAAAGGTGCAATTTTTTCTATATGGATTTGTAATGTTGAAAGAAAAGAAAGTGAAGTTGCTCAGCATGTCCATGGACTGTAGCCTAGCAGGCTTCTCCACCCATGGGATTTTCCAGGCAAGAATACTGGAGTGGGTTGCCATTTCCTTCTCCAGGAGATCTTCCTGACCCAGGGATTGAACCTGGGTCTCCCACATTGTAGGCAGATGCTTTACCGTCTGAGCTACCAGGGAAGCTGTTGAGAGGTGTTGTAATGTTGAGAGGTGAAGATTTCTGCCTACTCGTTTTTTGTGGCCCCTCTTTAAGATCAGGGGCAGTCAGTCCTCTCAATATAACTAAGATCCATAGATTTTGGAGTTTTGACATGAGTAAGAAGGGGGAAATGGAAAGACTGGTTTTTAATAAGGGATGTGTCTATTCTTGATGGAGTAAAGATTGTTCACAAACTACAAAAACTCACTTTTTTTCCTGTTCTATTACAGGGCCAAGTGATCCAATTTTGAGCTTCATATTTTGTTTTATTATGAAGACAATAAAAGTCTGAGATCGTTTACTTCATTTAGTTCCAGTTGGTTTTTTTGGAAGGGAAATAAAAATGTCATCAATAAAATCCTTTTTGGGAAATTTATGCTTGATGGTTTTGGATTCTTGACTCATTAGGAGTTATCTGACTGATATCACATCAGATGCTGTGATGGGTTTGCTACTTTCAGCACTTGGGACAATTATGTCCATATTGAAAATGGGGTTCACCAGGAGTGACATAATTTGTCTCACATTTACTACTAAATTCACCAGAATTTAAGTCAACTAAAGTTGAGGAATTTCAACCCAGTTCTCTAGGCACAGTATTGTTCAGGCACATCCGACTCATTTATGACCCCATGGACTGTAGCCTGCCAAGCTCCTCTGTCCATGGGATTCTCCAGGCAAGAAAACTGGAGTGGGTTGCTGTTTCCTTCCCCAGGGAATCTTTCCAACCCAGGGATTGAATCCCAGTCTCCTGCTTGGCAGGTGGATTCTTTACCACTGCACCACCGGGGAAGCCCTTATATGTGTCATTAGACTTACTCTCATCCCCCCTAAGCTTCCTCAAAATTTAAAGTAGGTAAAAGTTGAGTTAAACTCCCCAGTGGAATCTATGGGGAATAACCTATTCACGTTGTAAAGTGCCTAACAGTTGGAATCCTCTGTATGCTTCTGTATTCTTCATTCTTGTGCAGCAAAACTGGAGGTGAAGCAAATAAGCATTTTGGTAACTGGAGATGGAGGTGTTTCCTTACAAGTTAGTTTCTGTGGATGAATTAAGTCTGGATTTGTTAATTCTATTCCAATTTTAGTATAGCCAGTTAATAGTCCTCCAGTTTTATTGAAAAAACATCAGTTATCACCTGACAGGCTAAGGAATTGTTACAACATACATATTGTATTTTTGAGTGGGCCTTTTGAACTGTCCTGCATTCATGATGGGTGAGCTGAACAGCTTTTTTGCTTATGTGGGATAAGGGTGATAGTAAAAGGGGAAGTGGAAAAGGGGTAGGCCTGAAGCATTAGCTGCAGGTTGGTCCTCAGGTAAACCAATTAGAGGAAAAGGAAGGTTGGAAATCCTCCAATGACTCATTCCTCCAAACCCCAATTTGAAGTTCATTGCCTTGCCGTAGGACCTCAAGATAAGGCAATTCATCTTGAAGGGGAGGGTGTCTTCTGTCCAGACATTTGGTATTTTAGGTCATAATGTACCAACTGTTGGTGAAAGAAAGCCATTTGCATTTGTTGGATTACAAAAACAACTGTTTCTAGACTTAGAAAGTTAAGTGTGTGTGTAGGGGTGTTTCCTGACAAGATTCTTCCATAAAAATTCAGTAATGTGGTCTGTTGGATTGCCTCCCAGGTGGCATAGTGAGTGGTAAAGAACCCACATTTGCAGGAGACATACTAGATACTGGTTCGATCCCTGGGATGGGAAGATCCCCTGGAGGAGGGCATAGCAACCCATTCCAGTATTCTTGCCAAGGACAGGAGCCTGGTGGGGTACAGTCCACAGGGTTGCAAAGAGTAGTACACAACTGAAGCAAATGAGCATACATGCATGGGTTGCCTCTAAATCATCTATTTATGAAGGGTAATCCTTCTAGGGTAGGGTTTTTTTTTTCCCTTCAATTAAGTAGTTTTCTTTTTATATTCCCTTTCAGTTCATTTCAGTCACTCAGCTGTGTCTGACTCTGCGACCCCATGGACTGCAGCATGCCAGGTTTCCCTGCCCTTCACTATTCCCCGAGTTTGTTCAAACTCATGTCCATTGAGTCGGTGATGCCATCCAACCATCTCATTCTCTGTCACCCCCTTCTCCTGCCTTCAGTCTTTCCCAGCATTAGGGTATTTTCCAATGAGTTGGCTTGCTCTTTGCATCAGGTGGCCAAAGTACTGGCCTTTAGGCTAAGAATTAGTGCCATCCAAGTAGGTAGTGGTGTAAGGGTTAAAAAGTGAAAGTTGCTCAGTTGTGTCCAACTCTTTGGGACTCCAAGGACTATACAGTCCATGGAATTCTCCAGGCCAGAATACTGGAGTGGATAGCTGTTCCCTTCTCCAGGGGATCTTCCCAGCCCAGGGATCGAACCCAGGTCTCCTGCACTGCAGGTCGATTCTTTACCAGCTGAGCCACAAGGGAAGTCCAAGAATACTGGAGTGGGTAGCCTATCCCTTCTCCAGGGGATCTTCTGACCCAGGAATTGAACTGGGGTCTCCCCGCATTGTGGGTGGATTCTTTACCAGTTGAGCCATCAGCCTTGTTTTAAAATCCTGGCTGTAGTTTACAGTGACTAAGTACCTGCATCAGGGTTGTTGTGAGGTCAGTACACCTTGTGCATCTAGAATAGTGCCTGGTCTGTAGTTCCCATACAGGCAACAGATAAAAAGGTAGTCACCAGCTTTTTGGTTTTCCAGTGCATATAAAACTTAACATTTATACTGTAATCTATTAAATACTAGCAATAGCATTATATCTAAAACAATGGATGCATTAAAAATACTTTATTGCTAACTATCATCTAAGTCTTCAGTGAGTCAATATTTTTTGCCGTAGTAAATCACAATCACCATGACAAATACAATAATAACGAAAAAGGTTGAAATATTGCGGGAATTACCAAAATGTGACACAGACATGAAGTGAGTAAATGCTGTTGGAGAAACAGGGTCAATAGACTTGTGACAGACGCAGGGTTGCCACAAACCTTCAATTTGTGAAAAAAGCAAAAAACCTCAAACCCCTACAGTATTTGTTAAATGCAACAAAATGAGGTATGTCTGTAGATTATTATTTTACTTATTAATATTACTAAGCTATTCTTTCTCAGCTATTCATATCTGGTTCAAAGGCTTTTCCCCAAAATATTTTCAGATAGCTCAAGTGTGGAAAATCTTACTCAAGGAAATAAAAACAGCTGAAGATGGACAAAAGCAGGGTAGTCACTGGTAAAGGAAGCTTTTTAATGCAGTCTAGCTTGCAATCTCAAAAATGACAGAATGATCTCTGTTCATTTCCAAGGCAAATCATTCAATATCACAGTAATCCAAGTCTATGCCCCAACCAATAATGCTGAAGAGGCTGAAGTTGAATGGTTCTATGAAGACCTACAAGAACTTCTAGAATTAACACCCCCAAAAGATGTCCTTTTCATCATATGGGACTGGAATGCAAAAGTAGGAAGTCAAGAGATACTTGGAATAACAGGCAAATTTGGCCTTAGAGTACAGAATGAAGCAGGGCAAAGGCTAACAGAGTTTTGCCAAGAGTCATAACAAACACCCTCTTCCAACAACACAAGAGAAGACTCTACACATGAACATCACCAGATGGTCAATACAGAAATCAGATTGATTATATTCTTTGCAGCCGAAGATGGAGCAGCTCTATACAGTCAGCAAAAACAAGACCGGGAGCTGACTGGCTCAGATCATGAACACCTTATTGACAAATTTAGACTTAAGTTGAAGAAAGTAGGGAAAACCACTAGACCATTCAGGTATGACCTAAATCAAATTTTTTACAATTATACAGTGGAAGTGACAAATAGATTCAAGGGATTATACCTGATAGAGTGCCAGAACTATGGGTGGAGGTCTGTGACATTGTACAGGAGGCAGCGATCAAGACAATCGCCAAGAAAAAGAAATGCAAAAAGGCAAAATGGTTGTCTGAGGAGGCCTTACAAATATCTGAGAAAAGAAAAGAAGCTAAAGGCAAAGGAGAAAAGGAAAGATATACCCATTTGAACGTAGAGTTCCAAAGAACAGCAAGGAGAGATAAGAAAGCCTTCCTCAGTGATCAATGCGAAGAAATAGAGGAAAACAATAGAATGGGAAAGACTAGAGCTCTCATCAAGAAAATCAGAGATACCAAGGGAAAATTTCATGCAAAGATGGGCTTAATAAAGGACAGAAATCATATGGACCTAACAGAAGCAGAAGATATTAAGAAAAGGTGACAAGAATACACAGAAGAACTGTACAAAAAAGATCTTTACAACCCAGATAATAATGATGGTGTGATCACTCACCTAGAGCCAGACATCCTGGAACGAGAAGTCAAGTGGGCCTTAGGAAGCATCACTATGAACAAAGCTAGTGGAGGTGATGGAATTCCAGTTGAGCTATTTCAAATCCTAAAAGATGATGCTGTGAAAGTGCTGCACTCAATATGCCAGCAAATTTGGAACACTCCGCAGTGGCCACAGAACTGGAAAAGGTCAGTTTTCATTCCAATCCCAAAGAAAGGCAATGCCAAAGAATGTTCAGACTACAGCACAGTTGCACTCATCTCACACACCAGCAAAATAATGCTCAAAATCCTCCAAGCCAGGCTTCAACAGTATGTGAACCGTGAACTTCCAGATGTTCAAGCTAGATTTAGAAAAGGCAGAGCGACCAGAGATCAAATTGCCAACATCCACTGGATCATTGGAAAAGCAAGAGAGTTCCAGAAAAGCATCTACTTCTGTTTTATTGACTATACCAAAGCCTTTGACTATGTGGATCACAACAAACTGTGGAAAATTCTGAAAGAGATGGGAATACCAGACCACCTGATCTGCCTCCTGAGAAATCTGTATGCAGGTCAGGAAGCAACAGTTAGAACTGGACTTGGAACAACAGACTGGTTCCAAATCGGGAAAGGAGTATGTCAAGGCTGTATGTTGTCACCTTGCTTATTTAACTTATATGCAGAGTACATCATGTGAAATGCCGGGGTGGATGAAGCATAAACTGGAATCAAGATTGCTGGGAGAAATATCAATAACCTCAGATATGCAGATGACACCACCCTTATGGCAGAAAGCAAAGAAAGCCTAAAAGAGCCTTTGGATGAAAGTGAAAGAGGAGAGTGAAAAAGTTGGCTTAAAGCTCAGCATTCAGAAAACTAAGATGGCATTTGGTCCCATCACCTCATGGCAAATAGATGGGGAAACAATGAAAACAGTGACAGACTTTATTTTGGGGGGCTCCAAAATCACTGCAGATGGTGACTGCAGCCATGAAATAAAAAGATGCTTGCTCCTTGGAAGAAAAGCTATGACCAACCTAGACAGCATATTAAAAAGCAGAGACATTACTTTGCCAACGAAGCCTAGTCAAAGCCATGGTTTTTCCAGTAGTCATGTACGGATGTGAGAGTTGGACTATAAAGAAAGCTGAGTGCCAAAGAATTGATGCTTTTAAACTGTGGTGTTGGAGAAGACTCCCAGAGTCCTTTGGACTGCAAGAAGATTCAACCAGTACATCCCAAAGGAAATCAGTCCTGAATATTCATTGGAAGGACTAATGCTGAATCTCCAATACTTTGGCCACCTGATGCAAAGAACTGACGCACTGGAAAAGACCCTGATGCTGGGAAAGATTGAAGGTGAGAGGAGAATGGGATGACAGAGGATGAGATGATTGAATGGCATTATCCACTCAATGGACATGAGTTTGAGTAAGCTCATGGAGTTGGTGATGGACAGGGAAGCCTGGCATGCTGCAGTCCATGGGGTCACAAAGAGTCAGACACAGCTGAGTAACTGAACTGAACTGAGCTTGTTCTTTCTAGCCTAAGCAAAACAGTGCCTGTGGGATTTATTTGAGTTTTTAAACTTGAAGTCCATTCATAAAACCCAAGCTTCCTCTTCTCAGGCAGGAGCTCTGTGATCAGGCAGTCAGGATTACAGGCCAGTCCTCGACCCAAGGAAGTAACAGAGATGGTGTAAGAACGAGGTCCACCAATCTCCTGCAGGTTTACTATAGCCACAGCCCATGCTAAGTTCAAGAGAGGGCGTTCCCACACCTCAAAGTTGTTCTCCTGAAAAGCAAGCCAGGAAAAGAGGTGTGATAGTTTGGTAACTAGCAATAAGCTGCCATATTATTTATGGTATTATGTCTTAGAATTATCGAGCACTTTTAGAGAAAAGTAGCACAAAGGAGCCTCATTATTGATTATGATATCAAGATTAAAAAATGCCTTCTTTAAAGATCAGTGCATATCCTCCATAAAGTAACAGATTTCAGTCCAAGACAAACTTGGTACTTGAGTATTAAACCATCTTAAAATACACACCCCAAATAAACATTTGGATGAATTGTAAATGAGAAGGCAGGAGAAGACGTTCCTGGCCAATTTCTATTTTCTCCCATAGAACATTACTTTTCTAATAATAGAACATTACCTTTCTAAGTCGGTACCCCTGCTTGCCTAAGCGGTCCTGGTTGATGGCAATTACATCCTTATCCTGAAGAAGGGCTTTGGCTTCAGGGCTGATGTGTCGGAGATCATTGGACATGAGTAATGGAGCTGCCATGATAGCCCAGAGGGCCATCTGAGTTATTTGCTGATCCCGGCTGAGGCCAAAGTTGCCAATCACCAACTGGGACAAAGAATGAAGTAAGAATTCAAGGGAGATAAAACATTCTTAAAAGTTACCTAGACATAGAGACAAGTCACCTTCCAGGGCATCCTGCTCTGATTATTCTCACATAAAGCCTCCTCCCAGGAACTTCTCCCTTCTGTTTTGTCCTGGGTGTCAAGTAGGAAGGAAACAGGTCCACTTCAGGAGCTTGAACCAGAGGGCTCAGGTTCTTACCATATCTGGGTCATTCCAACCTCCTGGTCCTGCAACAGGAACAATTATCTTCTGGTTAGAAGATGTCCAGTCCAAGGTATTCCTTATACTTTGCCAAGAATCATAAATGTCAGCAAAATTTCTCCAGTGATTGCAGTACTCTCGGATTTCTGTGTAATTGGGCTGTGAAAACAGAGAGAACTCTTCTGTTTACTTTCTACTAACATTCTTGTGATAGGAAAACAATCATGTTTTATTGTCTCATGCATCTAACCCGGGCTGGTGATGTTTCACCCTTGATAGTATACTTGTTTCAATGCTATTCTCTCAGTGCTCAGAGCTGGTGCACTGGGAAGACCCAGAGGGATGGGATGGAGAGGGAGATGGGAGGGGGGATCGGGATGGGGAACACATGTAAATCCATGGCTGATTCATGTCAACGTATGGCAAAAACCACTACAATATTGTAAAGTAATTAGCCGCCAACTAATAAAAATAAATGGGAAAAAAAACAGAAAATAAATGGGAAAAAAAATAAAAAGGCACTTGTAGCCTCCTTAGTTTACAGATTAAAGGTCTCTATGAGGAGAGCTAAATCCTTATCATTAATATAATGGAATTTCATTGTAAGATGTTTGCTTCAGAAGTAGGCTATATAACTTAAAATGGTTCTAACACTGTTTTTGCTGGAAATTTAGCAAACAGTAACTAGGTGCAGCAGTCCCCCTTTATGTGTGGGAGATGCATTCTAAGACTCCAAGTAGATGCCTGAAACCACAGACAGTATATTATATGTAGTACTTTTTTTTCCTATACAGGTACCAATGGGTGGGTAGTGTACACAGCATGCATATGCTGGACAAAAAGGATGATTCATGTCCCAGGCAGGATAGAGTGAGATGGAATAAGATTTTATCATGATACTCAGAACATGTGCAATTTAAAACTTAGAGTTGTTTATTTCTGGAATTTTCCATTTAATACTTTGGTAACTGAAGCCATGGAAAGCAAAACTGTGGGATGGGGGGACTACTGTCTTGGGATTATGGAGGATTTTAATTTTTTCTATACTTCACGGTCAAACTTTTACAAAATGTACATGTATTACTTTTATAATCAGAAGCAAATACAGTGATTTCCTAGTATGATACTATAAATCAGCTATACTTCAATAAAAAAATAACTAAAATGATCTAAATAAGTAAAAGTTCCAAATCACACAGGACTCAGTCAGCAGATGATAAGGCAATTTGAATCCCAGGCATATAATTTGTTATGTTTAATTAGAAATAAAAGTTTGTAGATAGGCAGGTAGGCTATCTGAGGTTTAAGATGTTTAGAAAGAGGTTAGAGAATTTTGCAGAGATCAGAAGAAGATAGCAGGGATTCATTCTATAAGTAATTATTCAACACTTACCATAAGGTAGGGATATACTGATAAAGTCAGAAAAGGTCCCGGCCCTCCTGGAGCTTACATTTTAATGGAGGAGACAGACAATAGGTAAATAGGTAAATAGTGCTAAGCTCATAGAAGGAAATTGAATAGGTTAACATGATAATGAAGTGGGCTGATTCAGGATATATTTTGTAGGCGGTACTAAAAGGATTGCTGCAGATAGGTTGTGAACTGTGAGACAAAAAGAATCAAAGATGACTGGCTTCCCAGTTTATGGTGGCTTAGTCTCCAATTACAGCAGTGGGGATGGTGAGAAGTGGATAGATCCTGGGAGAAATGGCAGGATGAGACTGTTAAGTAAGGCTGGACTTTGACAGGGACCTTTGTCTCCTTTGCTCTTGAGTTCTGAAAATCTATCAGCAAGGCTCTGTTGGATTCTGGGCTCACTAGCTCACCTTAAAAATGGGCCACATATAAAGGGGCCACTCACAGGAGTACACAATGCTTCTGCCAGTCCTGTTCAGGGCCAAGGACATTTGCTTATAACCTGTATGAGAAAACAATGTGTAAAATAAAGAAAAGAATTTCCAGCTGGGGCTGTATATTTTTAAAAGAAGCTGCCTGGAAGGGCCACATTTCTATTTTAAACCAGCAGCACAGAGAGGTGACTCTGTGGTTACACTGTGTGTAGTGCCACCCAGACTGCTGGGATTGTTCTGAGGCGAGAGTGCGGGATGGTGCCTATATTGAGGAAGGGCAGGAAGGAAGATGCTCTTCTCTCTGTGACTGTTTGACATCTGGGATTCTTTTCCCAGTGATGGACAGAGAGTTAACAATTATCTGCAGTCAACTCAGAGCTCTCTTACATGAAAAGTTCATGACATTAGCTGTGGTTAGGTACATGTGGCTTTTACATGCATGAATGAATAAACGTGTGGACAAACTGCAAGAAGAGGCAGGAGCTCTGGGACACAGAGAATCATCATTTCCAGTATCGTGACTGGATATTTCCAAAGCGAGGATTAGTTCTTTGGATGCTTAGCTACCTTGTCCTCAAAGTTCTGCCTTTTGCTCTTGGCTAAATCTTGTGGATGAAACATACCCTCTGCCAAATGTTGTATACTGTCACAGTAACAACCATCAAATTTTAGCAGATCTACTCCCCAGTCAGCGAAGGTCTGGGCATCAATGTCATAGTATCCAAAACTCCCAGGAAAGCCTGCGCAGGTTTTGTTTCCAACATCTGCATAAATCCCTAGCTTCAGTCCTTTGCTATGAACCTGAAATGAGAGAGAAGAGTCACCTCGCTAGAAGGGCAATCATGAAATAGAGAGAACCACTTCAGGCTAGAGGCAGAGACCAGTACACTTCACCAGGTAGATACTGGGTGGGGGGGGGGGCTTTCCCCTGCCCCCCAGCCCATAAAATTATCCAGATTAGTTTGTCAGGAGATAAAGAGCAAAGTCTCCAGTTCTGCTGAGTTCAAACTCTACATGTAACAACAGCATAGAACTGATGTGAAAGCTGTCAGCTGCTCTGATCTTCATTTGACAGGATCTTAAAAGTTACATTTTCAGGGCAATGATAGATTTATCTGGACAAAGACTCTTTCCTTGACTGAACCTTAGGCACCTCTGAACCCCCTTTCAAGTACGCATCTACCTTAGCTTTCCCTGTCTAGTTTTAGTAAGAATCCTGCAAAGTCACCCTCCCTCCTCCACCTTTTAATATCTGATCAAATTCCTTTTGCCCCACCCTTGATGTCTAAGTGCTTGGCTTGCTTCCCCGCCTCCTGATATCTCCTCTTAGTAATTGTTCATCCACTGACCCCCCACAATCTGGCTATTTAAAACCCCACTCATCTTTGGTGTATTTTGGATTTAACTTGGCTCTTTACCCTATTACAACAGTACTGAATTGTACTCAGTATCTGTCTTCACTGCCTTTAGCTAGTGTCTAGCTCCATTACTCCAGAATATAACAATCTCCAGAACATATTCCTTCTATCTTCTAAAGTTGTAGTCTATAGCACAATTGTGATAACTGCTCAAAATTTATATGGCAATATATGCATGCAGGTCAAGAACCAAGTTCCTTTTTTCTCCTAGAGAATTCAGTGATTTCAGCAAAAAGAGAACTTCTCCAAGATGGGCCTCAAGAACTATTGCAAAACACAGATCTGCTGATGGGATGAAAATTCTACCCAATAAGCCTTACAATTAATTGTTTGGATAGTAACAGCTATTTTACTTTCCAAGTGTTTTGAGCAAGATTATGTACAGATATGCTTATAGTCACCTGAATGAAAAAGAGAATTACCATACACTCACATAATTAGCTAGGTGGCGGATCCCACCAGGAAAGCGTTTAGGGTCTGCCTGAAGTCTGCCTTTTGAATCTCTTTCAGGAGCCATCCAACAGTCATCAATGCAGATATACTCATAACCTACATCCTTCCAGCCATCTGAGGCCATGATCTCAGCTATCTGCAGGAAGAGCTTCTCGCTGAAAGACAAATTCCAAGAATCATTACAATTCATTAGACAAATGCTTGGGTACTCTGATTTATTAGGCATCTCGAGGTTTTGCAATTTATTTTTCAACCCAGTAATAATTTGGTAGTAATTACAACTAATGAAGGTAAAATGGACTGGCCTTTTTCTTCTCACTCCTTCCCCTTCTACCCCTAATAACCCCAAACAATTAAAAGAGGAATGAGAAATACATAAAACTGAAAAGGCTATTAGAACTAAGAAGACAGTTCAGTAAAGTAAAACTACAAAGTAAACATAATCAGTAGCTTCTTTAGATATCAACAATAACCTATTCAGAGAAAAAGACACCATTCACAAGAGCAAACAAATAAGCAACAGACAAAACCTAAAATACCCAGAGGTAATTTTAAAATTAAGTGCAGGGCTCATTTGAATAAACGATGATGTTTACAAATAACTAAGAAGAGAAGCAAAAGGCAAAGGAGAAAAGGAAAGATATACCTATTTGAATGCAAAGTTCCAAAGAATAGCAAGGAGAGATAAGAAAGCCATGCTCAGTGATTAGTGCAAAGAAATAGAGGAAAACAACAAAATGGGAAAGACTAGAGCTCTCATCAAGAAAGTCAGAGATACCAAGGGAAAATTTCATGCAAAGATGGGCTCAATAAAGGACAGAAATGGTATGGACCTAACAGAAGTAGAAGATATTAAGAAGAGGTGGCAAAAATACACAGAAGAACTATACAAAAAAAGGTCTTTATGACCCAGATAATCATGATGGTGTGATCACTCACCTAGAGCCAGACATCCTGGAATGAGAAGTCAAGTGGGCCTTAGGAAGCATCACTATGAACAAAGCTAGTGGAGGTGATGGAATTCCAGTTGAGCTATTTCAAATCCTAAAAGATGATGCTGTGAAAGTGCTGCACTCAATATGCCAGCAAATTTGGAACACTCAGCAGTGGCCACAGAACTGGAAAAGGTCAGTTTTCATTCCAATCCCAAAGAAAGGCAATGCCAAAGAATGTTCAGACTACAGCACAGCTGCACTCATCTCACACACCAGCAAAATAATGCTCAAAATCCTCCAAGCCAGGCTTCAACAGTATGTGAACCGTGAACTTCCAGATGTTCAAGCTAGATTTAGAAAAGGCAGAGCGACCAGAGATCAAATTGCCAACATCCACTGGATCATTGGAAAAGCAAGAGAGTTCCAGAAAAATATCTACTTCTGTTTTATTGACTATACCAAAGCCTTTGACTATGTGGATCACAACAAACTGTGGAAAATTCTGAAAGAGATGGGAATACCAGACCACCTGATCTGCCTCCTGAGAAATCGGTATGCAGGTCAGGAAGCAACAGTTAGAACTGGACTTGGAACAACAGACTGGTTCCAAATAGGAAAAGGAGTACATCAAGGCTGTATGTTGTCACCTTGCTTATTTAACTTAAATGCAGAAGTACATCATGTGAAATGCTGGGCTGGATGAAGCACAAGCAAAGAAAAACTAAAGAGCCTCTTGATGAAAGTGAAAGAGGAGAGTGAAAAAGTTGGCTTAAAACTCAACATTCAGAAAACTTAAGATCATGGCATCTTATCCCATTACTTCATGGCAAATAGATGGGAAACAATTAAACAGTGACAGACTTTATTTTGGGGGGCTCCAAAATCACTGCAGCCATGAAATTAAAAGACGCTTGCTCCTTGGAAGAAAAGCTATAACCAACCTAGACAGCATATTAAAAAGCAGAGACGTTACTTTACCAACAATGGTCCTCTAGTCAAAGCTATATTTTCTCCAGTAGTCATGTATGGATGTGAGAGTTGGACTATAAAGAAAGCTGAGTGCCAAAGAATTGATGCTTTTGAACTGTGGTGTTGGAGAAGACTCCCAGAGTCCTTTGGACTGCAAGGAGATTCAACCAGGACATCCTAAAGGAAATCAGTCCTGAATATTCATTGGAAGGACTAATGCTGAAGCTGAAGCTCCAATATTTTGGCCACCAGATGCGAAGAACAGACTCATTTGAAAAGACACTGATGAAAAAAAAAAAAAAGACCCTGATGCTGGGAAAGATTGAAGGCGGGAGGAGAAGGGGACGACAGAGGATGAGATGTTTGGATGGCATCACCAACTCAATGGGCATGAGTTTGAGTAAACTTCGGGAGCTGGTGATGGACAGGGGGGCCTGGCATGCTGCAGTCCATGGGGTCACAAAGAGTCGGACATGACTGAGCGACTGAACTGACTGACTGATGATGTTCTAATTTATGAGAATAAATGGAGAGACATTATTTTGTTCTTGAATAAGAAAACTCAATATTAAAAAAAAGCAAACTCTCCCTGTACACTTCTAGACATTTAATAAAACCTTTAACTAATCCCCAAATGACTTTTTAAGGAAGTTTGCAGCATGACTCAAAAACTTCACCTCAAAAGTTATATACATGAATAGTCAAAAAAAGATAAATGAAGCTGGTGCTGTATTATTAGCATTAGAATACACAGATAAATAGAATCAAAGAGGAAGTTCAGAAAAGAGATCCTTCAAGCCATTTGATATCATGAAATTTAGTACATATTAAATAATATCTTATAGGAGAACAAAGTTCAGCTGGATTAAAGATTTAAATACTTAAAAACCCATAAAAATACTAGTAAAAATATAAATTTTATATTCTATTTTATATTCGGATAGGAAAGAACTTTCTTTGCATGATGCCAGAGCCAGAAATCATAAAGGAAAAACCTGGTGTTTGATACATAAATATCAAAACCAACATATAGCAAGAACCACTGTTTTGGGAATTCCTTAGTGGTCCAGTCGTTAGGATTCTGAGCTTTCACTGCCAAGGGCCTAGGTTGGATCTCTGGTTGGGAAACTAAGATACTAAGATCCCACAAGCTGTGCGAAATGGTCCAAAAAAAAAAAAAAAGAACCACTGAGTTTACAACTTATGGTAGACCGAAAACAAACAAAAACCAAAAAGTAAACAAAATAACCCCAAACACTCCAATTGAAAAATTCGGAACAAGCAAGCAGTGCAGAAAAGAAATCATGCAAACAAACAGCCAATTTAACTTATAAAAAGATGTTCAACTTTCAGTAATCAAATAAATGAAAATAAAAACACCTACCAGTTTGGCAAATTTCAGAAGAATAACAAAAATGCAGTGTTGGCCAGACTGTGGGGGAAAACAGGAACTCATACACTATTGTTGAAAGTGAAAGCGTGAGCTGCTCAGTCCTGCCTGCCTCTTTGTAGCCCACCAGGTTGCTCTGTCCATGGCATTCTCCAGGCAAGAATACTGGAGTGGGTAGTCATTCCCTTCTCCAGGGGATCTTCCTGACCCAGGGATTAAAACCCAGGTCTTCTGCATTGCAGGCAGATTGTTTACCTTCTGAGTCACCACAGAAGCCCACATGGTTGTTGGGAAGGTGCATTTGTAAAACTTTTGGGGGAGGACAGTTTGATATGAAACAAAATGAGCATACCCTTGGACCCAGGATTTAGACTTCTAAGGAAAAAAATCAGATGATATACAAGGGTGGTTATTAGCAAGCTTTGTTCATAATAATGAAAAATTGAAGAGTGTGAATAGTTATGAACAGGAGATTGTTTAAATAAAGTATGGCATATACATAAAATCTGCACTTATGAAACTCTCATTCTGTGCCAGGCACTCATTCTTCAGTTTACAAAGGGATCGTCAGTTTGCCCAAGATCACCTGGCAAAGTAATAATAAGCTAGAATTTGAACCCAGGCAGGCAGACTTCAGAGTCTTGTTAACCGCTCGTGACATAAACGTGATCTCATTTTTATTGAAAATCACTTTAAAAAGAAATTCGTGTTTTATTTACATAGAAAAAAATGGAAAGGTTGCATATTAACACTTTAACCATGATTATTTCTGGATGGTGAAATGAGGGGAATCTTTATTTTCTTTATACTCTTCTTTACTATCCACATTTTTTGCCATAATCATGCATTAATTTCATAATCAGATACAAAAATAAAACAACCACCACTTAGGAAAAAAAGGAAAAGACAGAAAGAAATATGGGATGGCCATAATTTACTCCAAAGTCATGATGGATTTAGTCTGAAACTTAGAAAGCCAATTAACTCTGTCATGTTTGACCAATATTTGTAAAGACATTCAAAGGAATAACTTATGGCCACTGGGATGTACCATGACCGCTGCTTATAGAGGGGCCTCTGCACTAAGGCTGTCTTTATTATGTTTTTAAACAATATCTATCAGTGATGCTTAAACTTTTCTAGATAGAGGTCTATTTGAGAATCTGAACAAAGCTCAAGATCCTCTCTCCAGAAAAGCACATATACTCACATTTGCAGATTTGCATTAATTCCCCCATAGATTCCAGGCTAAGAACATTCCTTGCCTGTGCCCTCACTCAGTCGTGTCCGACTCTTTGTGACCCTATGGACTGTAGCCCGACAAGCTCCTCTGTCCATGCGATTCTCCAGGCAAAAATACTGGAGTGGGTTGCCCTTTCCTCCTCCAGGGGATCTTCCTGACCCAGGGATTGAACCCGTGTCTCTTTCATCTCTTGCACTGGCAGGCAGGGTCTTTATCACTAGCGCCACCTAGGAAGTCGTGGTAAAGAATCCGCCTGCCAATTAGGAGATGAAACAGACGCAGGTTCCATCCCTGGGTCAGGAAGATCCCCTGGAGGAGGAAACCGCACCCCACTCCAGTATTCTTGCCTGGAAAATTCCATGGGCAGAGGAGCCTGGCAGGCTGCAGTCCATGGGGTCGCAAAGGGTCGGACACGTGGGCTGAGCATGAGCATGGGGTAAGAACATTCCTTCCATATGCCTAATTGAGGGGGTCTGGTATTGCACTGTGCTTTGTCCTTCAAATGGGTTATCCAGTTGAAAGTCAACCTGTGTGAGATAAGACCTGTTTTGCAGATCACCAGAGTTGGTTCCCTGAGGTAAGAGTTGCTTTCCCAATCTGCAGACAAAGGATGTGTGAGTCTGATAGGATCAATACTTGTCTTATCAACTAACGATCCTCCGCATAACCTTCCAACTAGGCGCCATACCCAAGGGCTATGGGGTGGGGAGATCTAGGAGACACTATGGTCTCTCTAAATTCCCTCAAACTATAGCCAAGGAACCCGTGACCCCAAAAGAAGAAATGACACGCGTCTTAGTCCCGTCTCTCCTATCCGCCACAGCTGTTCTCAGTGCTAGTACCCGGCAGAGACGGAGCAGTAGCTCTCAATAAGGGTCTAAACGAACTGGATGGTAAATGGAGAAAGACCTTAGGTGAGTGAACAGGCAGAAAGAGGTGGAGAAGCAGAGGTCGCTGGCCAGACTCCCACCCCAAGGGGTCACATGGAGAAAATCTAGAGCTAGTCCCCATCCAGGGGTCACAGAGAAAATTCAGGGCTAGTCCCCATCCAGGGCAGTTTGCTGGGGATAAAAAAGCAGCAGCGATAAGGGAGCTCTCTCTTCAGCTGAAAATTTTCTCGCTGAGACCCTCCATCCTTCCAAACACATCCAGACAAATATATGGAAAGGCGAAGGGAAGAAGGTACCCCAAATCTCTGATACCTGATACAGGAATCTGGCTCTTCTTGGCAGTTCACGTTGCACATGAAGCGCTCCCAGTGCAGCCAGCCCATGGTAGGGGTCATCGCCAAGCCGTTGTCCAGGCCGCAAGCCCCAGGGAGCCCGCAGGGAACCAGGACCTGGAAGCAAAAGACCAGCACGCAGCCCAGCCACAGGACTCTGCTCAACGGTTTCATCATCGCTGTCACCATACAGCACAGATTTCCAAGAGTCACCTGGGGTTTTAAATTTAACCTTCGGGGGTAAAAAGGCAGAGACGGTCCGCGGAACCCGCTTTGGTCCCATCACCAATCACCGGTGAGTTATTAAGCCGTGACGTGACTGTTTCTCCAGCAACTGGGATGGTATCCCCAGAGGCCGACCAATGACCAGTCACAGACGACGCGCCGCCACCAACCACTCTCCCTCTTTCTGAATATCGACCCGCCCTATTTTTATACCAGAAGGAAGTGCGGCACTTTAATGATCCGGGGTTAGAGCCTAGCGGTGCTCACGTGACCGAGATCTCACATGACGTAGACCCTCACGTGACCAATCGCTTACGTGAGCAGAAGTAGTTCTGGTCGTCGTCTACCGTCTCGCTATAAGCCGTTTGAGGGAAGAAAGAGGAAAATTATCCGGTATCGTTAGAGGTTGGTGTGTGGGTGGAAACCGGGGACCCGGGGGTGGTGATGATGCAGACCAAAGCGGGGTCCGCGGGCCGCCTCCGCCTTTTTCGTTCCCTGCTTTCCCCTCCCCCGCTCCCCCTTCCCCCATCTCAGTGCCGGGAAGCCGCCTTTGCTGCGCCTGGTGGGGAAATGGTGGACGCTCGTGACTGTCTGTGTTTTTGTATATCTGTCTGTCTGGGCGGGTCTCAAAGGACCCTTAAGAGAAACCGTAAGCTGAAAAACATTGGAAAACCACGTCCCCGGATTAGGAAAAACAGATTCAGTCCAGTGGTCTGAATGCTAGTCCACCCATTCAGGCACCCAGTCTCCAGTGCCTGATTGTCTGTAGGGAGAGGCACCAAGCGGATTTGATCTGTAGAGTCACATCTAGGCAAATACTGCGTGCCTGAGCGCGGCGCCCAATGAATGTTTTTACTGAATTAAATATTTAAATAACGTTTATTTTTCCGGCTTTTAACAAGCTACATGTTCAATTTTTGGATTTTGGAAAAATAACGGTATGCTATAAATGGAAAAAAAATACACGTAATTCATCACTCGCAGATAACTACTCAGCATTTCGGTATGTAAAACGTCTGTATATAACCCGCACATAAACGCACACATTCTTAACTCACAAATGGAATCCGGGTTCCTACTTCAGGCAACAGTGTCCTCGTGGCCTTCCCAGGAGACACAGTGATGAAGCATAACCTCCGTGTCCCCACACGGGATGTTAAGGCCTAGAGGGCTGTAGGGACATTAAATGGAATGGGTTGTCCAAGAGTTAAGGCAAGCAAAAAACCAGTGTGTAAATCTGTCACTCAGACCTGAAAATGGTCTATAGGAAGACTTAGCACTGCACATGCATTGTTGAGGCACATCTTAGGGAGTTAGTGAATGTTGACTTGAATCTTTGGTGTAGTTTTAGGGACGTTAGTACACTTTGCACTTTCTTTCCAAGAGGTCCACTGTTCCCAGACCATGTCAGATAAACCATGCACATACAAAAATAGAAATTTTAATCAAATTTGCTATACCAAATATCACAAAAGTAAACATTTTAATTCTGTTTTTTTTGCTGAAAGAAAAGTTTCTCTCTACAGAAAATTAGGAATGCACAAAAGAACTGAAAAAAGTTGAAAAAACCATAAATTTACCACTCAGAGTAGCCTCTATTAACATGTGACAAATTCCCCATGCATGTACTTTCCTAACTTTAAAAAAAATTCCAATTACAATGATTTTTAAAAATTAAACTATTTAGAAGTATATAGGGTAAAAAGTGAAATTCCTCTACATTTTTGCTACCTTACAGTGCTCCTTTTCTCAAAAAACAACTTACATGCTTCCAGAACTTCTCTGCATTTACATACATATAGATGTGCCTGCTTATATTTTAAAATAAGTAGGTTCATACTATACATTATTCCTTCATTTAATTTAGTTTGGAAATCTTCCAGGGTCAGGGCAGATTTTAAGAAAAAACAGCTGCTGGCTTTCTGTCTTAAGGATAAAGTATAATTCACTCAGCCATTCCCCTATTAATGGGTAATTAGGTTTCTAATTTTCTGCTGTCACTAGCAATGCAACAGTGAACATTTGTGAGCATTTCTGTTGACCAGGTTCCTGGAAGGAATTCTAGCATGGTCGAAGGATATATGAACATCTTTCTCACAGTTGTGGTTATAAAACAGTTATGATCTTGGGTCACTTAAGATTATAGCATAAGTAATTTCTTATTAGATTTCCAATTTTTAAAGTGGGTAATATTTCATCTTTCTTAGTAAAATATCTTTCAAAGAATATTTAGCTCCATAAACCTTTGTCTGAATTTCAGATCTTCTTAGGGCATATAACCAGAAGTGGATTTACTGTATCAAAAGGCATGACATATTTCCAAATTGCTTTCCAGAGATACTGCATCAACTTTCACTGCTCTGGGAGTGTATTAGTTTGGGAACCCTGAATATCAGTATCAACTTATCCTTCCTGTTTTACTTTCACTGTGGTGATGGATGAAAAACAGCAATTAATTGTAGTTTTAACTTGTATTTCTGATGATTGATGAGGTTTGAACATTTCCCAGACTCTTCTGTATCTTTCCATCTCTATTGCCCATACATTTAATCTGTTACGTAGTCTCCTAGAGTCCACTGCTTTAAATGCATAGATCATATCTTGCCTCTCTCCCCTTTTAAAAAGTATCTTGCCTCCCCCCCCCTTTTAAAAGTGCTGTTGCCTTAGATAAATACCTTAACATATCTCTAACAGAGCTCTAGCTGCTCTTGGTAGTGTCACCCCAACCCCCTCTGTTTGAGCGTCACACTGTTGCCATGGTAATCCTTCTGAAAGGTTCTGATTACTTGACTCTCCTCCCCTCACTTTCCTTCTTCTCCTTCCCCCCCTCACTTCTCTCCCCTTACCTCCCTCCCCCTCTCTCTCCTCCCCTCAGTGCCCCAAGTAAAACCCTTAAAAGGCCTCTAGCCTTTGTCTGTCTGATAAGACCTCCTGGATGAATCTTTTCCTTGCCAGCCTTACCTCCTGCCTTGCCGCCTCCTATTTTATTCTCCATCATAATTTTTAGAATTTGTGGATCCCTGAGCCGGTTAGTCCTTTTTACTTAACTATTCTATGCTGATAGAATTGACCAGTCAATCCCTGCTTTTTAACACCCTTTCACCCTGTCCATAATTATGTGATAGTAGAGAAATGTTTATTTGCCCATTTTGTCTTCAGTACAGTGCCTCTGTAGAACCATGAGTCCTTTCTGGGCTTATTGATCCTTATATGCCAGAACCTAGTACTGGATCTGGCAACTGAACAATGTAAAATGAAGATGTGAATTCTCTATAATGTCTTCTTTTCCATTATCTCTTTGGCCTTAATATTTACTTGATTTTTTAAATTTGTATGAGTTTTTCAATATAATAAAGATAATAATGTATTTGTTGTAGTTATCTTCTCATTTGTTGTTTTTTATGTTAAATCTTACTTTTGATGTAATGAAGTTTTCCATTTTTATATAATCAGATGTAGCTGTCTTTTATGTGGTGATGTCTCACTGATTTAGTTGCCATTCATTTTGTGTATCTTTTCATCTTTTGTATATCTTTCCTGACTTTGTGTTTATATATGATGAATGTGGAAAACCTAGAACATACAGAAGTGGCCAAAGAAACAAAGTTCCCATAATATTACCACCCAGAAATAGCCACCATTAATGGTATCCAGCACATAAAATGGGTATCAAATAAATAGTTGTTGAATGAATGAATGAGTTAGACATTTGGTGAAGTCTTTCTGTTATACAAATGTCTTAAGAAAAAGCTATCAGTGTAATTGAGTTTTCTATTAATAGTTTGCTTTTTCTCTCTAACCATATTATGAACATTTTTCCATGACAGTAGTCTTAATTTTTTTTCAGCTATACCGAAATTACATTGAACTGAACCTGCCAGCAAGAATTCAACAGCCACAATGATGCTGAGCACAGAAGGCAGGGAGGGGTTCGTGGTGAAGGTCAGGGGCCTGCCCTGGTCCTGCTCAGCTGATGAAGTGATGCGCTTCTTCTCCGATTGTAAAATCCAAAACGGCACATCAGGTATTCGTTTCATCTACACCAGAGAAGGCAGACCAAGTGGTGAAGCATTTGTCGAACTTGAGTCTGAAGATGAAGTGAAATTGGCTCTGAAGAAGGACAGAGAAACCATGGGACACAGATATGTTGAAGTATTCAAGTCCAACAGTGTTGAAATGGATTGGGTGTTGAAGCACACAGGTCCGAATAGTCCTGATACTGCCAATGATGGCTTCGTCCGGCTTAGAGGACTCCCATTTGGCTGTAGCAAGGAAGAGATTGTTCAGTTCTTTTCAGGGTTGGAAATTGTGCCAAATGGGATGACACTGCCGGTGGACTTTCAGGGGCGGAGCACAGGGGAGGCCTTTGTGCAATTTGCTTCGCAGGAGATAGCTGAAAAGGCCTTAAAGAAACACAAGGAAAGAATAGGGCACCGGTACATTGAAATCTTCAAGAGTAGCAGAGCTGAAGTCCGAACCCATTATGACCCACCTCGAAAGCTCATGGCTATGCAGCGGCCAGGTCCCTATGATAGGCCAGGGGCTGGCAGAGGGTATAATAGCATTGGCAGAGGGGCTGGTTTTGAAAGGATGAGGAGGGGTGCCTATGGTGGAGGGTATGGAGGCTATGACGACTATGGTGGTTATAATGATGGATATGGCTTTGGATCTGATAGATTTGGAAGAGACCTCAATTACTGTTTTTCAGGAATGTCTGATCATAGATATGGAGATGGTGGGTCCAGTTTTCAGAGCACCACAGGGCACTGTGTACACATGAGGGGATTACCTTACAGAGCCACTGAGAATGATATTTACAATTTCTTCTCACCTCTTAATCCCATGAGAGTACACATTGAAATCGGACCTGATGGCAGAGTTACTGGTGAGGCAGATGTTGAATTTGCTACTCATGAAGATGCTGTGGCAGCTATGGCAAAAGACAAAGCTAACATGCAACACAGATACGTGGAGCTCTTCTTGAATTCTACCGCAGGCACAAGTGGGGGAGCCTATGATCACAGCTACGTAGAACTCTTTTTGAATTCTACAGCCGGGGCAAGTGGTGGAGCTTATGGTAGCCAAATGATGGGAGGCATGGGCATATCCAACCAGTCTAGTTATGGAGGTCCTGCCAGTCAGCAGCTGAGTGGTGGTTACGGAGGTGGATATGGTGGTCAGAGTAGTATGAGTGGATATGACCAAGTTCTGCAGGAAAACTCCAGTGACTATCAATCAAACCTCGCTTAGGCAGAGGAGGAGTACCAAACAACAACAGAAATAACAGCTGTGCATCTATGGGCGTTAACTAGAACAGGAATGGTGTCAGGCATATCCAGTATGATTGGGACATGGGAATTATCATTGATTCTGATCACTCTTGGTCAGCTAGCTTCCTTTTCTTTTTCCTTTCATTCCTTTGTTTCTCCTTCCCTCTCTCCTACCCTCCCTCCCTCTTTCTTTCTTTGTTTCTTTTTCTCTCTTTTTTTTAAGAAACAAAAATTAAGTTTAACAGTTTTGCATTACAGGCTTGTAATTCATGCTTACTGTAAAGTGGAAATCAGGATTGTTTTAAAACTTCAAGCTCAATAATTTTGAACACTGAAACATTCACCTAGGATGTAATAACAAAGTTCAGTATTGACCATAACTGTTAAAACAACTTTCAGCTTTCTTCAAGTTAGTTATGTTGTAGGAGTGTACTTAAGCAGTAAGCGTATTTAGGTTAAAGCAATTTCACTTATGTTAAATGTTGCTCTTATACCATGATACATTGAAAACTTTGGATGCATGTTGAGAAACATGCTTTTCTGTAAAACTCAAATATAGGAGCTGTGTCTACGATTTCAAGTGAAAACATTTGGCATGTTTGTTAATTCTAGCTTTTTGGTTTAATATCCTGTAAGGCACGTGAGTGTACACTTTCACTTTTTTTTTAAAAAGCTCTGGGACAATTTTGAGATGTAATACCAATACTTAGGAGTTTGGTCATGTCGTTTGTATGAAATTCTGAGGCTTTGATTTAAATCTTTCCTTGTATTGTGATTTCCATTAGATGTATTGTACTAAGTGAAACTTGTTAAATAAATCTTCCTTTTAAAAACTGGAAAAATCTTAATACAGCTTCATTTTTATTATGTTCTATCTTACAAGCCATTTCTTTTATACAGTCCTCTGCTGGTGAAATTTAAATTGGTTTTAATTTTTAATTATTATAAATATATCTTCAAATCTTTATACATACATCATTGCACATATCATTATTTATTTCTAAGATAAATTCCTAGAAGTGGAATTGCTTAGTCAAAGGCCCACACATTTTTGAGACGTCTGATTTATATTGCCAGAAAGATTATGGTACTTTGTGTTTCCACTAGGAGTGTATTTTTAAAAATTTAGCATCCTCATATGAATGAATCCTCATAGGATCCGCATAGCATCCTCAGTGAAGCACATTTTTCTCCTTGATCTTGGCCAGTTTGTTAGTTGAAAGTTGTATCCCATTATTATTTTACTTTGTCTTCCTTAGACTAATATTGAGATGGAGCATCTTTGTGTTTGTTTCTATGTTTATCCTCATCACATCCACAGGACTATTGAGCTACTCTGGAGACATTGTACTTTCTCAAGGCAGCATGCTCCAAAATCCAAAGAAGTAAAGGCCAGTAAATAATCCTCTTCCTTTCATTTAACTGTCAGTTTAGAAGATCTGAGACAGCTTTATATGTTTAAAAGAAGAAGTAGACCTATGTTACAGAAACAATTTGGTGTCCTCCATGAATTCATTAATAGTCTTTAAACACTCTTTAGGGTATTTTTTTTTAAATTGGAGGATAATTGCTTTACAAGTTGTGTTGATTTCTGCTGTACAATGAAATGAATCAGCTCTTTAAGGTTTTTAAGGGGGCATTTAAAGCTTGTTTTAAATCATTGGTTCTCAAACTTTAGTATGCGCCAGAATCATCTTATGGGGCTTGTTAAAACTTTGGTTACTGGGGCCCACTCTTAAGAGTTTCTGAAATTCAGTAGTTTGGGGGTGGTGCTCGAGAATCTGCTGATGTGACTGGTCTCAAGACTGTGTTTTGTGCTTCATCATAGTTCTCTAATGGCTACAGGCCTCTAAACCCTAAAATGCAACTCTTAAGAAGCTGCTTGCTCCCTGATTCTTGATTGCCTCCCCCACTATCCTGTATCAAGTAGTTTAAACTTTCTATGAAAGTATAAATTGCATATGGCTGTTTATAATACTTTGCATCTCCGTGAGGACTTTGAAAACCTGTGACATCTGAGGTTACCTTACATTTCCATCCATATCATAGTGGCCATTAACAATTACACTTCTCAATGGCCTTCAGGCCTGGATGCCCTCAGGCCAATACCAGTTGCACCTGAACTTTGATAGATGATTTTGTAGATTTCCTGCCTAGCCTGGAAATCCTTGGTCTGTTTAGAGCTTGAGGCCCAGAGAAATGCTCTAAAGTCGGAAGCAACTACCAAATTGGTATTACCTGATTCCATTTTATTCAAGGACACTTTTTATTGAAAATCATGCTGAGGATACAGTGGGCAGTGATTTGAAATTCTTCAATGACTTCTAATTTCTGTCACAGTTGCCAAGAAGGCAAGGTACCATTTCAACTCATGTCATACCGAGCCAGTTATTTACTTTGCCCTCCTAAGGCTTTCTGGAGGCTTTTTTCAGAGGGTTCACAAGTAGGAGTTTTTGCTTTCCAGGCTGCTCAGTTAATTTTCCAGAACATTCTCTTAGTATAAGCGAAGATTCTCCAGTTAGCCACTAGATGTCACCAAACCCCAGGATAGGTTTGGCTGATCCCGGCCCACCCCGCCCCAACCACCCTGTGAACTGATACACAAATGCACCGTAAGTTTCATCTACAAATAAAGGTCTTTTCCTTCAGGGAAAATTCTGTCAGCAAAAATGAGGATTTCTCCAAGCTGAGCCTCGAGGACTGTTGCAAAACAGCTGCTGATGGAGTGAAATTCCATTTGCTGTGCCTGATACCAGGGTGGGATTGTCACAAGGGCCATTTCACAACCTACTCCCACGTTGACCAAAATTCGGTCTTGTGAATGCAAAAAAAAAAAAAAAAAACCCACACATGTGCTTGGGGTCACAAGCTTAGCGTGGTGCAAGACGTCGTTCGGGAGAAGAGGGTGTTAGTTTGCGCTTGGAGCTTCTGTGGAAATGCTTTTTCCAAGAGTCTTTTTTCTCCATCCCTCCCTCCTTTGCACAGGGCTCGTCTGTCAAGCTCGCAAGTCATTACGTCAAGGCCACCCCCACTTTAGAGATGAGAAAACTGAGTCTCTAGGAGAGTAAGAATCAACCTTGTCTTTAGGGAAGAAGCAGGATGCTGGAGGGAGAGGAAATGACGTCTGGCCAGGGGATGATGTAAGGGTATGTGAGTCAGGAGGGTGGCGCTGACAAGCGCTGAGTCCAGCGGCTCCTCTATAGCTCCCCAGACTGCAGTACGCTTTCCAGATGGTTTAGCCCGCCGAGTGACGGTGAGAGGGTCAGGTAGAAAGAATTTGGAAGACAAAGAAAGAATTTGGAAAGAATTCATTGTTCCCTCTCGCCGTCCGCTTTCCAGAGACCCTCGACACTCTCCACCCAACCCCCTAGTGTATTTCCTTTCCCAAGAGGGATAGGGAAGAGGTCTGGCCATAGCCGTTCGGGGATGAGCGCGGGCCTTGTGTGAGGGGGCGTGGTTAGCGCGATGACTGACAGCTGGTGGCTTCCAGGAGGAAAGGACTTCGGGGAGTCTCCCTGCCCATCTCTGAGAGGGGCGAAAACTACTTTGGTAACCATCTAGGGCATGCTAAATCCGGCCCCCCGTAGATGAAAAAAATTAAATCATAGTCAATTTAAGAAAGAAATGGACATTTTAAACCAACCTCAGGATTATAACCTGGGAGACCAGCTCTTAAAGAACTTTGAGCACTGCTCCAAAGAGGTGAAGGGGAAGATTTCCGAGAAATGAAAAGCGAGAGCTGTGAGTTTCAGGTTTATTTGGAGATATTGAGGACTATAGCTCTGGAGACGGCTTTTCAGAAAGTTCTGAGGAACTGCTCCCAAGAGATAAGGGGGGAGGTCAATATATACATATTGACACAGCACAACACAGCACAACAAAGGTTGGTGACTTCAGTGGCTAATGACTCAATCCTTGTAGAAGCAGGTGGTGAATGACTTTCTTTAGTTGGCATGAAAGTGAAAGTATTAGTCGCTCTGTAAAGTCCGACTCTTTGAGACCCCATGGACTGTGGCCCACCAGCTTCCTCTGTCCATGGAATTCTCCAGGCAAGAATACTGGAGTGGTAGCCATTTGTTTCTCCAGGGGATCTTTACAAACTGAGCCACAAGGGAAGCCCCTCTTTAGTTGGCTCCATTACTGTGGAGAAGGCAATGGCACCCCATTCCAGTACTCTTGCCTGGAAAATCCCATGGATAGAGGAGCCTGGTAGGCTGTGGTCCATGGGGTCACTAAGAGTCAGACACGACAGAGACTTCACTTTCACTTTTCACTTGCATGCATTGGAGAAAGAAATGGCAACCCACGCCAGTGTTCTTGCCTGGAGAATCCCAGGGACGGGGGAGCCTGGTGGGCTGCCATCTATGGGGTTGCACAGAGTTGGACACGACTGAAGTGACTTAGCAGCAGCTCCATTATTGTCATCATATGCCCAAAGTTTGGGAGGCATTTTATGACCATTTAGGATTCCACACTATTAAGAATATTAATTCCCAGGTCAGGCGAGGATTTCATTGATAAGCCACACAATGTACTAGTCTGTTGTGGTCCAGGAAATGGTTCCCTCTTGTTGCTTAGTCTCATATCAAGAGTTACACTAGAGTTACTCTATTACAATCATCGATCTTATAGAACTATATTTGGTCAAATGTTTCAAATTACCTAGCCATCATTATTTTTATTGGAAGTTCAGTCATACTTTGGTAATGCAAAAAACAATAGTCTTGTAAAATAGGCAGACTGCAAGTAATATAACTAATAACATTGTGTTTTTCTGCTTGATTATTTTTTGGTCATACCATGTGGCTTGTGGACTCTTAGTTCCCTGACCAGGGATCGAAACTGCAAACTCGGCAGTGAAATCATGGAGTCATAACCCCTAGACCACCAGGGAATTCCTAGCTAGTAACATTAATAGGGTTATAAAGTACATACTTATGTAAGAACTTTGATTAAGTGTGGCCCAGTATATCTCCAGGTCATTTGACCTGGTCTGTTCCATACCAATCTCTATCTTCAAGGTAATGATTATTTTGGCATTGCCCATAAGGCACCCAGCTCAATTATGTAGTGTCATTAGGCTGATTATCCTTAGTATGATTCATTTGTTCCTAACATTGGGGGCTGTAAACTTAGATGATCGTAGCCTGATGTTAATCATATTAATCTATTCCATAACTGAAGAAGGTTATATTCTTTGATTGAAATTTAGCTAGTTGCTCTGACTGAGCTTGAGTAACTTTAAAAGAAAAGTCATTTATGGTCGTGGTCAGAGCAAGTATGACTGATTGGCCAAGTGAGGGAATCCCATCTACTAATTATCAATACTGGCCAAAACAGAACTATAACTTCTTTCTTCTAGAATAAATTTCCTAAGGGCCATCCAATTAGAGCCTTGGAGAGGAGAAATCCATCAAGGTAACCCAGAAGTATTGGATGTAGGTAAGTGTGGGATCGAGGATCTATGGAAAACAGGCAAAGAGAGGGAAGAATGAATTCTTATCAAATTCTTTCTTTGTCTTCCCACTACCTGACCCTCTCCTCAACACTCCATGGGCTAGCTGTGGGGAAAGGGGATTGAAGTCTGGGGAACGATAGAGGAGCAGCTAGAAAAAACACTGAGTTATGCAAGATTCCAAGAAATTGAACTTGGGCACACTCTGGGAGATAGTGAGGGACAGGGAGGCCTGGTGTGCTAGAGTCCATGGGGGCCAAAGAGTTGGACACAACTTAGCAACAAAACAGCAACATCCAAGAAATTAAGAAAGCACTGTAAATATACAGGTCAGGTCTAGTACCTTGGGATAGTTTTCTGCTTCTGATGTCATCTTCTTCTCATCATGATGTGGGTGTAGTTCCTCCTATGTTGGAGCATTGGTTTAAGGTGATTTTGAGATCAGCAGTCTTCTGTACAGACCAGTCCAATGCAGGAGCACTTTCTAAGTGAGAAATATGAATCCAGAGTCAATTCCATTCAGTTTTGCTGTGTATGAGCTAGTTAAGAGAACTTGATAAGGGTCCTTCCTTCTAGGTTGGAGGCAGTCCTTTAAATGGTATCTTTTCCAGTATGCATAATATCCTAGTTGCAGGTCATGAGGCATCTGATCTTTATTCCAACATAGATTACTATGATAAGCTCAGAAAGAAACTTATTATAGGATGTCCTTTTAGTAATTTAATTAAACTTTATAATAGTATAACGCTGCAACCAGGAGTCATCTAGGAAGTCTTAGTCGGTGAATGCCAAACCTTAGGGGCCTCCCCAATGGCTCAGTAGTAAACAATCCGTCTGCCAGTGCAGAAGACTTGGATTTGATCCCTGGGTTGGGAAGATTCCCCCGGAGAAGGAAATGGCAACCCACTCCAGTATTCTTGCCTGGGAAATCCCATGGACAGAGGAGCCTGGTGGGCTACAGCCTATGCGGTCACAAAAGAGACATGACTTAGCGACTAAAACAACAACAACAATCAAACCTCAGCACTAGAACTTAATATCCACAAGAGTGTATTATTTTTAAAATTAAAAAAAATTGAAGTGTAGTCATTTACAATGTTGTACCTATCTCTGCTGTACAGCAAAATGACTCAGTTATCCACATATATACATTCTTTTCTTAATATTCTTTTCCATTATGATTTATCACAGAATATTCAATATAGTTCCCTATGCTATACATTAAGACTTTGTTGCTTATCCATTCAAAATGTAATAATTCGCATCTACCCACCCCAAACTCCCAAACTTGCAGTCCATCCTTCTCCCTCACCCCTTTCTTGGCAATCATCAGTCTGTTCTCCATGTCTATTTCTGTTTTGTGGATAAGTTCATTTGTGTCATATTTTAGATTACATATATGTGATATCATATAGTATTTGTCTTTCTTTTTCTGACTTACTTTTCTTAGTATGACAATTTCTAGTTGCATCCATGTTGCTGCGAATGGCAGTATTTCATTCTTTTTTATGGCTGAGTAGTATTCCTTTACATATATATATATATATATATATTTATCCACTCATCTGTCTATAGACATATAGATTTTTTCCATGTTTTGGCTATTGTGAACAGTGCTGCTGTGAACACAGGGGTGCACGTATCTTTTTGAATTATAGTTTTGGCCGAGTATATTCCTAGGAGTGAGATTGCTGGGTAATATGGTAATTTTATTTTTAGTTTTATGAGGAACCGCCATACTGTTTTTTCCATAGTGGGTGTACCAACTTATATTCCCACTAACAGTGTAGGAGGGTTCCCTTTTCTCCACATCCTCTCCAGCATTTGTTATTTGTAGACTTTTTGATGTGGACCATTTTTAAAGTCTATTGAACTTGTTACAATATTGTTTCTGTTTTATGTTGTTTTTTTGTTTTTGTTTTTTGTTTTTGTTTTTTTTTTTTTTTTTGGCGGGCATGTGGGATCTTAGGTCCCTGACCAGGGATCAAATCTGTACTCCCTGCTTTGGAAGGTGAAGTCTTAACCACTGGACCATGAGGGAAGTCCCTGTTATTTGTAAAGTTTTTATTGATGGCGATTCTGACTGGTGTGAGGTAGTACCTCATTGTAGTTTTGATTTGCATTTCTCTGATAATTTGCGATGTTGAGCATCTTTTCATGTGCCTATTGGCCATTTGTATGTCTTCTTTGGAGAAATGTCTATTAAGGTCTTCTGCCCAGTTTTCAATTGGGTTGTTTGGTTTTTGTTGTTGAGCTGTACGAGTTGTAAGTCCTTGTCTGTTGCATCATTTGCAAATATTTTCTCCCATTCCATAGGGTTGTCTTTCCATTTTTAATGGTTCTTTTTTGCTGTTCAAAAGCTTGTAAGTTTGATTAGGTACCATTTGTTTATTTTATTGTATTTTTTTCTATTGCCTTGGGAGACTAACCTAAGAAAACATTGGTATGATTTATGTCAAAGAACGTTTACAAAGCTGTATTATTGAAACATATTTTTTCTGTCTAAAATTACCCTTATTTCTACTAACTATAGCTAAATTAAGAGTATTTTGTGTGTAAAATAAGTCTGATTTTGATAAATTGTCTTGATTATTTACACATGTGATTGAGCATACAGAGTTTTTAAAAAAAAACTGGCTTTGCTGGAACTTTTCATAATCTTAGATTCAAATTTCAAAAGGCCTCTTAAGACCAGGAAAGCCATGGCAAGGACTTGTGATCAGATATCACCTGCAGTATCTATAGATTTGGATGACTTCCTCTCTTTTTGAGGTCCCCAAGATATCTTGAGATTCTTTCATCTGTCAGGAGGTGGCCTTTCTTAGACCTGATAAGCCTGTTAAGGCTGTTTGAAACCTAAGAATTTCCAATTTATGGAGGGATCATTCAGAGAGAAAAGATAAATTTTTCAATTCTGCTTTTGTGTGTATGTGTGCTCAGTCAAGTCTGACTTTTTGCGATCCTGTGGATTGTAGTCTGCCAGGCTCCTCTGTCCATGGAATTTCCCAGGCAAGAATACTGGAGTGGGTGTCATTTCCTTCTCCGTGGGATCTTCCCTACCCAGGGATCAAACCCGAGTCTCTTGTGTCTTCTGTATTGGCAGGCAGATTCTTTATCATTAGTGCTACCTGGGAATCAATTCTGCTTACAAAGGTATTAATATAGGGCTTCCCTGATGGCTCAGATGGTAAAGAATCCACCTGCAATGCAGGCGACCTGTGTTCAATCCCTGGGTTGGGAAGATCCTCTGGAGAAGGGAATGGCAACCCACTCCAGTATTCTTGTCTGGGAAATTCCATGGACAGAGGACCCTGGTGGGCTACAGTCCATGGGGTTGCAAAGAGTCGGATATGATTGAGTGACTAGTGCCTTCACTTTTTTTCATAATTAGCTTAAGGAGAAAGGTTTCCTTATGTCTGGAGAACACAGATTAGAAGCCAATAATATTTCAGACCAAAAAATCCCATACAGTTATAACCATATTTATCAGTTCACTCGGTCATATGCAGCTAATTCTTGATCTTTTGTTAACAGTTTTATGAAACCATCAGGATTTCCATTCAGTCAGTTCAGTCGCTCAGTCATATCCAATTCTTTGCAACCCCATGGACTGCAGCATGCCAGGCCTCCCTGTCCACCACCAACTCCCAGAGTTTACTCAAACTCATGTCCATTGAGTCAGTGATGCCATCCAACCATCTCATCCTCTGTCAGCCCCTTCTCCTCCTGCCTTCATTCTTTCCCAGCATCAGGGTCTTTTCTAGTGAGTCAGTTCTTCGCATCAGGTGGCCAAAGTATTGGAGCTTCAGCTTCAGCATCAGCCCTTCCAATGAGTATTCAGGACTGATTTCCTTTAGGATGGACTGGTTGGATCTCCTTGAAGACCAAGGGACTCTCAAGAGTCTTCTCCAACACCACAGTTCAAAAGCATCAATTCTTTGGTGCTCAACTTTCTTTATAGTCCAACTCTCACATCCATACATGACTACTGGAAAAACCATAGCTTTGACTAGATGGACCTTTGTTGGCAAAGTAATGTCTCTGCTATTTTAATATGCTGTTTAGGTTGATCATAGCCTTCCTTCCAAGGAGCAAGCATCTTTTAATTTCATGGCTGCAGTCACCATCTGCAGTGATTTTGGAGCCCCAAAAAATAAAGTCAGCCACTGTTTCCATTGTTTCCCCATCTATTTGTCATGAAGTGATGGGACCAGATGCCATGATCTTAGTTTTCTGAACGTTGGGTTTTAAGCCAACTTTTTCACTCTCCTCTTTCACTTTCATTAAGAGGCTCTTTAGTTCTTCTTTGCTTCCATTAAATTCTAATGGGTTTCCATTAGAATTATTTAATTTCTTACCCAATTCAGTGGTATGATCTGAAATTTGTTGGAAGCATACTTGTCAAAAAGTCCTTTCCATGAGTCTTCTTAAAGATGAAGCATTTTTGCAAAGGCATTAGAGTAAGACAATAGCTGTCAACAGACTTAAAAAGGCACAGTTAAGGACCTGATTATTACTTTCAACAAAGGAAGCAAGAATATGCAATGGAGAAAAGATAGTCTCTTCGTTAAGTAGTGTTGGCAAAGCTGGACAGTTGCATGTAAATCAAAGAAGTTAGAACATTCTCTCACACCATACACAAAAATAAACTCAAAATGGCTCAATCCTTGTAGAGCCAGATAGTTACTGATATTTTTTACTTTACAAAGGGAATTTGAAATCAAAGACACGTCTTGGTATAAGGTTACTGCTATTTTTGAGGAACAGATACTTTAGTTAATGGTTTTTGTGCTTTTCTAAGGGCTTCCCTGCTGGTTCAGCGGTATTTGCTTGTAATATATGAGACGCATGTTCGAGCTTGGGTTGAGAAGATCCCCTGGAGAAGGGAATGGCAACCCACCCCAGTATTCTTGCCTGGAGAATCCCATGGACTGAGGAGCCTGGCAGGCTACAGTCCATGGGGTCACAGAGTTGAACACTACTGAAGTGACTGAGCATGCATGCACGCATGCACGCATGCATGTGTGCTTTTCTAAATATAGGAAGATGCAAGAAATCAGGTTCATAAAATTTCTCTTGGAAATATATAACTCCCTAAGGGCCAGTTTTTCCAGTTTTCCCAGCGAACAAAGTGCCTCTTCCTTAGCTTTGTCCTGAATTCATTTCAGGGTGTACCGTAGGTCAGTGACTGCAGTGGCTAATAACTTGATTCTTGTAGAACTGAATAGTGGGCAACATTGTTTTATGATTCCCTTCCCCTTTGGTCTTCATTTTGACCAAAGTTTGGGAGGCATTTAATTTTGTCCCACAGAACTAGGAATGCTCATTCCTAGGTCAGACCAGGATTTCATTGATAGGTCATTCAATGTGCTATTCCTAGATTAGGCCCTGTTAACATAGTCAAAAGTCTCTGGACCACCTGTCTTACTAGACAGTTATGGTGCAGGAAAAGACTCCCTCTTGTTGTTTCTTCCCATATCTAGAGTTACACTATTACAACCATTAATCTTACAGAACTATATTTGGTCAATTTTTTTCAAGTAGCCTAGTCATCATTATTTTTATTGGAGGCTCAGTCATACATTTGGTAATGTAAGAAACAATAATTTTGTAAAATAGCATGCAAGTAATATAGCTAGTAAGATTAATAAGTTAATAAGTAAGTATTTAACTTAAGAACTTGCCCTAGATATGGCCCAGTATCTCTCCAGGTCCTATGACCAGTCTGTTCTGTGCTGTCTTTAAGGGAAATGATATATTAGCATGTATACTGTACATAACATTCAGCAAAGATGACTACACATACAAGATGAGTGGTGGGTCATCATGACCCTTTACAGGATTGAGAAAGGAATGCTATTTTCTAAGGAGTTACATGGCTGGCATCAGAAGTAGAAAAATTGATCTTTATGACCGGGCAGGTATTTCTGCCACTGGCAAGGTCTGGTTAATATGTAAAGCAGATATATACTGGAAGGCAGGGAGGAGGCCAAGTGAAAAAGAAAAGATTTTAACTTAAAATGTGAATTTTAAGATCTTAACTTAAAATATGAATTTTTATTTCATCACCTGGGAAACTCACTTGCCCTCCCAAGCCCCACTGGCTCCCTTTGGTCCAGCTGGGCACTAGAAGTAGGAGGCCCAAGGCCAAACAAGGCTACAGGCCAGGGAAGGAATGGCCCTGGAGCCTCCTTGGGGCCCCCACCATGGGTCATCTTGGGCTGATCCTCTGGGGAGTTGTGCTTCTCATGCCCAGCATTCCCCCACCCCAGGGCAGCCCAGAGAACAGGTGGTGATCTACCTTTCTCTATGCAGAGCCCCTTGCCTAGGACACGATGGTGGTGGTGGTGGTGGTGGTTCAATCACGTCTGACTCTTTGTGGCCCCATGGACTGTAGTCTCCCCAGGCTCCTTGGTCCATGGGATTTCCCAGGCAAAAATACTGGAATGAGTTGCCATTTCCTCCTCCAGGGGATCTTCCTGATCCGCAGATTGAACGTGGGTCTCCTTAATCTCCTGCATTGCAGGTGGATTCTTTACCAACTGAGACACCAGGGAAGCCAGCTTGGGACACAGTAGGTGCTCAAAATATGCTTATTTTCAATTGAGTGTTGATTCAGCTTTTATGGCTTGTGATTAACCCTCTTTCTTCTGTTCTAGAAGCTCCCACTGTTGACTGGCCAGCTGTCACAGCACCACATTGGAACTTTAAAAAGTTCTGAAAACATCTTGGATCTTCTGCTTTAGTATTTCTCAACTCATATTATTTTCCTCTTTTTTTTTTGCATTTTTTTTTCTCTGCAAGAAAGCCTAAAATATTCTACATCTTTCCTGAAATATTCTTTCATTCCTCAGTTCATATTGATTTGTTGTCTCCTAAATCTTTTTGAGCAAATAATGAAATACAGTTCATACTTGGTGGTTCTCAAATTATTTCACATGTGGTAGTTTTGATTTTTGCTTGCAAGTTAGGCTGTATTTTTTATCCTTAGGCAAACATGAAGGTCTTCAAAGTGCCTATGGGGTGGGGATGAGAAAGTGACTGCAAATGGGCATGAAAGGTCTTTTAGAGACATTTCATTGAATGTCCTAAGCTTAGATTGTGGTGATGGTTTGTATGACTCTGTAAATTTACTAAAAACCATTGAATTATAGACAAAACAGGTAAACTTTATGAATATAAATTATCCCTGAAATAAATATTTAAAATGCTTATGGAGTAATAAGTATAGTGGAGATATGATATGTTTTGTGGGGAGACTAACAGGAAAGGTAGATCATAATGATAAAAATACAACTGCCTGAAGAATTGACAAAGACTCTCTCCTTGATGAAACTTTAACCAGGCTCTTCTAAGTCTTCTTTACAATTAGGCCTGGTTCTGGGACCCTATCCTGTGGTCATGTCCTCAGCATGACTCTCATAGTTTGAGCAAGAATCCTGCAAAGTCATCCCCCATCCTTGATATTTGATCATCTTGGCCTGCTTCTAGCAAGAATTTCGTTGTCCGTTTAGCAAGAATCCCTCTCCCTTTCATGTCTCCTCTCAGTAGTTTTTCTATCCTCTTATTCTCTCACTCTGTTCTTTGGCTATAAACCCCCACTTGTCCTTATTGTATTCGGAGTCGAGCCCAGTTCTATACTGAAGTCTCTTTCCCCCTATTGCAAGGTAAGGAATGAAATCTGTCTTTACTGCTTTTATCTGGTATCTGGATCTATTCCTCTTTGACAGAAGGCATTCTCAAAGACAGTGCTTTTAGTAGTAATATCAGTCTAACCTGCTGGACAGGGGGAAATATTTTTTAAAAACCACCTAAAAATGCCTACTCATTCATTCACAAAATACTTTGTGACTTATTGCCAAGCATGTTGGATGCTGAGGAAACAGATGTGAGCAAAAATCATCTACAAGGTCTCTGTCTTCATGGAGCTCGTAGCTTAGTAGGGGAGCCAAATAGCATGCAAATATCTATACAACTGTGCACTTGCAGTAAGGATAATTACTGGGAAGAGGGGGTCCTTGATGCTATGAGGGCCTGTGAAATGGGGAGATTTGACTAGTCAAGGTTGTCAGGAATGTTGTTCTGAGAATGTGTTTATTGAGCTGAGAGGTCACAGAATAGAGACTAATTAGATTGGAGCTGGAGGTTGAGGAGAAAGCTTAAGGCTATGTGTTCAGAGAGAGCAAGGCAGTAAAAGAGACTGAGAGAATGCCAATACAGCTGGAGGCAAGAGCCAGTGAGAGAGCAGTGTGGCCAATTCCCATCTGTCTATCCATCCACTGTTCATTCATTCAAAACATATCTACTAAGCATTGATCACGTGCTAAACCTCATGTGAGATGTGACTGTTGACCCGAAAGTGGAACCATTTATTTTCCATGAAGCATGGACCCTACAGGGGCCTGAGTTAGGAGTGAACAGGTTTGGGGTTAAGGTAAGAAGTGGGGATAGTCTCAGATGGAAAAAAAAGTCATATTTCTTGAGCATGGGTTGTGTCACTTCCGTGGGATCCTGGGAATCACATTAAACCCCAAGAGGATTCCTGAAGTTGGTGTGATCTCATCACTTAGACATTCTCAGAGACATGCCACTGCCCATCAACAGAAGGACATACTGTTTACCTAGCTGTCACCTCTCTCCATCTCCCAAGGTCTTGGAATAATACTGTTGTCAGAAAGCTGTGAGTAAAATAAAAATGTTATGTAAGTGTACAGCTTTATTTGAGATGAGATTTAGGACTTAAAAGTCTAGAAAATAAGGCATGATGCATATTAACCACAACAAATAAGATCAGGAAATAAGTGGAAGGAGACAAAAGATAACATTTGTATGCCGTTATCACTTGAAATAATATTATTCTTTTTGGCATTCTTATGCCAAAGTATTCCTACCCCTGCTCCAACCAAAAGCACATTATCCAGGCTGGATTTTCTGACATTATTGGTAGAGTCCTGAGCTGGCATTCGATTCTTTCCACTCCATGGATCCAAACTACATTTCCAGTCCTCTCTTCCAAGTCCTCTTTGCTCTTGGCAAACGACACCATTGTCTGTTTCCCTCAAGAGACTCCTGCCTTATCCACACCCTTTTAAGATGCTAGAGTTCAATTTTCACAGGTTTTGGCTCTCCCACACATATGATGCCATTTCATTTTCAGATCAACCCCATGAGGGGACACTGTTACTCTCATTTCAAAGGAGTAGAAACCAAAAAAAAAAAAAAAAAAACAAAGGAGTAGAAACCAAGTATCAAGGAGGGGGAAGGACCAGTCTTAGTTTGATAAAGAAACAAATTGCTGGAGAAAATGAAGTTGTTTTTTAGATTAAATGACAAAATGAATATGATCTTTAGTTTATACTCATGTTACATAATTGGTGTTTATTATGAAGTATGTGGCAGTGAAAGGAATTTGTCCCTTCCCATTTAGCTCTATTTCCAGATTCCTTACCCCTGCTTGTATCTATTTTGTGGAGGAAGAGTGTCAAAGGGCAAGAATAGGAAATGTGGCAACCCTGGGGAGAAGAGTCTGTACTTGGGTTGCAGCTACCAAGTAGGGATGGTTAAGGCACACAGTAGGTGCTCAATATATGTTTATTCCCAGGTGACAAGTTGGCTTTATTGTTTATTGATTGTGATGACACACTTTCCTTCTGTTCTATAAGGATTCTTTGTTGACTAGATCAAGGACAAATAGTTCACAAACTGTTACAACATGATCTTCAAATTTATAGACGTGTATGTGAACTGGATAGGAAAATTTGCCACATAAAATGTCCACTCTCTCATTTGTTCCCAATTCAGTATTTCTCAATTGATATTAGTTTAATTTTTTATTTTTGGTTAGAAAAATAATTTTATTCTATGCAGAATATACTGAAAATATTTTACCTCCTCTTTGAAACCACTTTTTCCTTCTCCAGCCATGCTGATTTTTTTATCTCTTGGTTCTTTGGGGGCAGGTTTTGAGTCCCCCTTTGTTGGATCTTATAGTTTCAGGTGTACTCATCTTTTTCATTCAGTTTTACCCCTAAGCAAATTCTATGGCTTCCACAAAAACTGATTGAGTAATACATGAAGAAGAGCAGATATGTGATGTCTCTTATGGGGAGAACTTTAAACAAAATCAGGGGACAAAAAGTGGCAACTTCATACATCATTTCCACTAATATACATGTTTGCCTTTTGAAGGGAGCAAATTATCATGAAGTCTTATTAGTTATCTATGGCTGCATAACTACTTGCTCCCAAATGTACCAGCTTAAAACAACAAAAATATATTATCTCACATATTTCTGAGGGTCAGGAATCTGGGAGTGGCTACGTTGACTCCAGGTCTCTCATGAGGTTGCAGTTAAGATGTCAACCAGGGCTGCAGTTATTTGAAGGTTTGACTGAATTTGAAGGCTCTACTTCCAAGATGGTTCATGGGGCTTACAAGATGTCTCAGTCCCTCACCATGTAGCTCTCTTCACAGAGTTGGTTGTGTGTCCTTATAATATGGCTACTGACTTTTTCCAGATTGAATGACCTGAAAGAGATCAAGCAGGAAGCTGTGAGACCTTTTGTGACCTAGACACACACCCTTACTTATGCCATATTCTTTTTCAGTTAGAAGTGAGTTCATGCATGTGTGCTAAGTTGCTTCAGTCATGTCCAACTCTTTGCGACCCTATGGACTGTAGCCCGCCAGATTCTTCTGTCCATGAGATTCTCCAAGCAAGAATACTGGAGTGGGTTGCCAAACCCTCCTCCAGGGGATCTTCCTGACCTAGAGACTGAACCTGTGTCTCTTATGCCTCCTGCATTGGCAGGCAGACTCTTTACCACTAGCACCACCTGGGAGGCACAGAAGTGAGTCCAGCCCACACTTGAGAGGAGAAGCTGGTGCTGTCATCATCATGTTGTTTCCTTGCAGCAGAAGCAAAAACAACAAAACCCTGAAATATTTGTTTCTGGTATTTATAGAACAGGGTGGGAGGTGGGAACAGGGGTATCAGAGAATAATCAGATGGTGAAACAAATGTAAAGAGAAGAAACTTTAATGGTGGTGGCCCTGGACTGGAACAGACTATGTGGGACCTGGGTTGTCCACTCAGGATTCAGTATTTACTCTGTTCTGTCTGTCTATGCTTGAGTCTGGGTTTGATAGGTAAGGACATCAGGCCAAAATATGCTTCCCATATAGCATGGATGAATATAACACGCATTTCTGATGATAACCAAGGAAATCAAAAAACTGAGAGGAAATCCCACCAATGCATTTGAAAAGAATGTAATGGTCTTTCTTTCAGCCCTAGTTGAATCAGACCAATTCATTGTGCCACACAGAATTGGTATTGAGTTTATCATATGATGTACAAAATAGAACTTATTTTCCTTTTTGCTCTTAAATTTCTGAAGGCTCTCCACAGCATCATTGGGATGTGTGTTTTATTCTGAATTAATTTCTTTTCAGAAGGGAGGTTGTGGGGAGAGAGGAAACTCACATTTAATGAGCAACTACCATATGCCAGACACTTTATATATGTTTTCTCACTTAATTCTCACTAGAGCTATGAAAATAAAGTACTATTATTATCACCATTTTACAGTTGAAAAAATAAATATTAAAAGAAGTTAAGTAGTTCTTTCATGGTCACTCTACCACTGAGTGAAATAAGCAGGACTCACATCCAGGCTTTAACTCCCAAGCCTGTGGTGTTTATTAGGGTGCTTTGTTTGTTTGTTTGTTTTTAAATTAATTAATTTATTTTAATTGGAAGCTGATTATTTTACAATATTGCGGGTTTTGCCATACATTGACATGAATCAGCCACGGGTGTGCATATGTCCCCCGTTCCGAACCTTCCTCCAACCTCCCTCCCCATCCCATCCCTCTGGGTTGTCCCAGTGCACTGGCATTGAGTGCCTTGTTTCATGCATTGAACTTGGACTGGTGATCTATTTAACATATGGTAATACATATGTTTCAATGCTATTCTCTCAAATCATCCCACTCTTGCCTTCTCCCACAGAGTCCAAAAGTGTGTTCTTTATATCTGTATCTCTTTTGCTGTCTCACATATAGGGTCATCATTACCATTTTTCTAAATTCCATATATATGTGTTAATATACTGTATTGGTGTTTCTCTTTCTGACTTACTTCACTCTGTATAATAGGCCCCAGTTTCATCCACTTCATTAGAACTAATTCAAGTGTGTTCTTTTTAATAGCTGAATAATATTCCATTGTGTATAGGTACCACAGCTTTCTTATCCATTCATCTGCCGATGGACATCAAGGTTGCTTCCACATCCTAGCTATTGTAAACAGTGCTGTGATGAACATTGGGGTACACAGATCTCTTTCAATTCTGGTTTCCTCAGTGTGTATGCCCAGCAGTGGAATTGCTGGGTTTTATGGCAGGTCTATTTCCAGTTTTTTAAGGAATCTTCACACTGTTCTCCATAGTGGCTGTACTACTTTGCATCCCCACCAACAGTGTAAGAGGGTTCCCTTTACTCCACACCCTCTCCAGCATTTATTGTTTGTAGACTTTTGTATAGCAGCCATTCTGACCAATGTGAGATAGTACCTCATTGTGGTTTTGATTTGCATTTCTCTGATAATGAGTGCTGTTGAGCATTTTTTCATGTGTTCGTTAGCCATCTGTATGTCTTCTTTGGAGAAATGTTTGTTTGGTTCTTTGGGCCATTTTTTGATTGGGTCATTTATTTTTCTGATATTGAGCTGCATGAGCTGTTTGTATATTTTTGAGATAAATTCTTTGTCAGTTGCTTCATTTGCTATTATTATTCTCCCACTCTGAAGGTTGTCTTTTCACCTTGTTTATAGTTTCCTTTGTTGTGCAAAAGCTTTTAAGTTTAATTAGGTTCCATTTGTTTATTTTTGCCTTTATTTCCATTACTCTGGGAGGTGGGTCATAGAGGATCTTGCTGTGATTTATGTCAGAGAGTGTTTTGCCTATGTTTTCCTCTAGGAGTTTTATAGTTTCTGGTCTTACATTTAAATCTTTAATCCATCTTGAGTTTATTTTTGTGTATCATGCTAGAAAGTGTTCTAGTTTCATTCTTTTACAGGTGGTTGACCAGTTTTCCCAGCACCACTTGTTAAAGAGATTGTCTTTTCTCCATTGTATATTTTTGCCTCCTTTGTCAAAGATAAGGTGTCCATAGGTGCGTGGATTTATCTCTGGGCTTTCTATTTTGTTCCATTGATCTATATTTATGTCTTTGTGCCATTACCATACTGTCTTGATGACTGTGGCTTTGTGGTATAGTCTGAAGTCAGGCAGGTTGATTCCTCCAGTTCCATTCTTCTTTCTCAAGATTTCTTTGGCTATTTAAGTTTTTTTTTTTTTTTTTTGCATTTTCATACAAATTGTGAAATTATTTGTTTTAGTTCTGTGAAAAATACTGTTGGTAGCTTGATAGGGATTGCATTGAATCTACAGATTGCTTTGGATAGTATAGTCATTTTGACAATACTGATTCTTCCACTTCTTTTTTAGATGGTGAGCTTTCAAGCTTGAGCATCAGGTTGATTTTAATTGGCTAAGTAGTAGAGTTATTTTTTCATTCAGTGACAGAATGAATGTAAATATCTCTATTGTACATAGATAGTATCTATTATTATAAAGTGCTATTAGCATTAACACCCTAAACTCCATGGTTTAGGGTAACTGCTTGAAGTAAAGAAACTCCATGGTTTCTGTAACTTCTTGGTTATAAAAAATTCAATGTTCTATAGATCAGTGCCTTTCGAACTTAAATATGCATACAGATCACCTGGGGGAATCTGTTTAAAATGCAGACTATCTAATCCAAACAATAGGTACAGATTGGAGCCTAAGTTTCTGCATTTCTAACAAACTTTCAGGTGGTGCTGATGCTTCTTGATCTCAGATTATGCTTTGAAAAAAAATAATTTGGCTGTGCTGGGTATTAGTTGTGGCATATCTAGTTCCCTGACCAGGGATTGAAGCCAGGGCCCCTGCACTGGGAGTATGGAGTCCTAGCCACTGGACCTAAAGTCCCTCAAATCATACTTTGGATAGCTAGAGTATGGATTATTCCACCATAACTATTTTTGGAATCCCTAGGGTGTGCTTCTAGCTATCTGGGAGTTTGTAGTCCCATATCAAGGAGTTAGAATTCTTAAGTTTCTGATCATAGCTATTTTTAGAGAGATTCTCCTCTACACTAGAATTCTGCTTATGGTACCATTTCTATCTCATTATTTGAGTGGATTTGGAAGTCTGCTATGTCAGATATTACTGGATCTGCAAGCTATTGCAGTCCCTTGATGTTAACAAATGCTGTCTGATGAGCAATGGAGGCCAAGAAGAGAGGGAATCAGAGAGGCAAACACTACAGTCTGCTACTTGAGAGGCAGGGGAGAGAGGGAGCCCTGGACCATGGCTAGCATGGTCCATTCTGTAGGGCAAACATACACCTGTAGTATAAATGAAATAACTGCATCAAATCACAGCTTGATAGCACAGGCCAAGAAAAATATCCAACTCAGTCCCCTTGCTCCTATTCCATGATTTTTAGGCAAATAAGTGATCACTGAAGATGGCAGTCAAAAAAGATCTTCACGACCCAGATAATCACGATGGTGTGATCACTCACCCAGAGCCAGACATCCTGGAATGTGAAGTCAAATGGGCTTTAGAAAGCATCACTACAAACAAAGCTAGTGGAGGTGATGGAATTCCAGTTGAGCTATTTCAGTCCTAAAAGATGATGCTGTGAAAGTGCTGCACTTAATATGCCAGCAAATTTGGAAAACACAGCAGTGGCCACAGGATTGGAAAAGGTCAGTTTTCATTCCAGTTCCAAAGAAAGGCAATGCCAAAGAATGCTTAAACTATTGCACAATTGTACTCATCTCACATGCTAGCAAAGTAATGCTCAAAATTCTCCAAGCCAGGCTTCAGCAATACATGAACCGTGAACTTCCAGATGTTCAAGCTGGTTTTAGAAAAGGCAGAGGAACCAGAGATCAAATTGCCAACATCTGCTGGGTCATCACAAAAGCAAGAGAGTTCCAGAAAAACATCTATTTATGCTTTATTGACTATTCCAAAGCCTTTGACTGTGTGGATCACAATAAAATGTGGAAAATTCTGAAAGAGATGGGAATACCAGACCACCTGACCTGCCTCTTGAGAAATCTGTATTCAGGTCAGGAAGCAACAGTTAGAACTGGACATGGAACAACAGAATGGTTCCAAATAGGAAAAGGAGTACTTCAAGGCTGTATATGGTCACCCTGCTTATTTAACTTATATGCAGAGTACATCATGAGAAATGCTGGGCTGGAAGAAGCAAAGGCTGGAATCAAGATTGCTGGGAAAAATATCAATAACCTCAGATTTGCAGATGACACCACCCTTATGGCAGAAAGCGAAGAAGAACTAAAGAGCCTCTTGATGAAAGTGAAAGAGGAGAATGAAAAAGTTGGCTTAAAACTCAACATTCAGAAAACTAAGATCATGGCATCTGGTCTCATCACTTCATGGGAAATAGATGGGGAAACAGTGGAAACAGTGTCAGATTTTATTTTGGGGGGCTCCAAAATCACTGCAGATGGTGATTGCAGCCATGAAATTAAAAGATGCTTGCTCCTTCGAAGGAAACTTACGACCAACCTAGAGAGCATACTAAAAAGCAGAGACATTACTTTGCCAACAAAGGTCCGTCTAGTCAAGGCTATGGTTTTTCCAGTATGTATGGATGTGAGAGTTGGGACTATAAAGAAAGCTGAGTGCTGAAGAATTGATGCTCTTGAACTGTGGTGTTGGAGAAGGCTCTTGAGAATCCCTCGGACTGCAAGGAGATCCAACCAGTCCATCCTAAAGGAGATCAGTCCTGGGTGTTCATTGGAAGGACTGATGCTGAAGCTGAAACTCCGATATTTTGGCCACGTCATGCGAAGAGTCGACTCATTGGAACAGACCCTGATGCTGGGAGGGGTTGGGGGCAGGAGGAGAAGGGGATGACAGAGGATGAGATGGCTGGATGGTGTCACTGACTCGATGGACATGAGTTTGAGCAATCTCCGGGAGTTGGTGATGGACAGGGAGGCCTGGCATGCTGCGATTCATGGAGTCGCAGAGAGTCGGACACGACTGAGGGACTGAACTGAACTGAAGATGGCAGTCAAGAACCATCATCTCTGCTAATGTTTCTCCCAGGGTTGGTAATTGCTTAAAAACATACCTTCTAGTCATTCATTCAGATAAGCAAAGACTAATAATACTAATTAGTAACTTCTGTGAGCCAAATACTGGATAAGATTCTAGATGTAAAGTATCTTTCAGTTCAGTTCAGTCGCTCAGGGAATCAGGAGCTTGACGAGCACAGTCTCCCCAGGTGCTCAGGTGAAGGCACAAAACGCAGGCCCAGCTGAGTCTGCCCCTTTGTGGAGTACCCAAAAACCTGAACCTGAGTGGCTTGGGCCTGGGAAGTGCACAAAACTCAGGGCCCGCTCCCTATACAGCAGCCTGGAGCCTGAGCAGTGTAGACGGGGAAAGCACACACGCTGTGAGCGGAGGCAAACCCAGTGTGGCTGGAACACTGCAAGTACTCCCCACACACGCCAGTGACATTTGTTTGCACTGCTCCTCCCTCCCAGCAGCACGACTGAACAAGCGAACCTAAACAAGAGACCACCTCCACTCACTTATGTCACGGCAGAAATTAGACACTGTAGAGACCTGCAAACAGAAGCCAAATAAACAAAGGGAAGCACTTTAGAAGTGACTGGTGCAACAGATTAAAATCCCTGCAGTTAACACCGACTACACTGGAAGGGGCCTATAGATATTGAGAAATATAAGCTGGAACAAGGAGCTATCTGAAACTGAACTGAACCCACACTGCCCACAACAGCTCCAGAGAAATTCCTAGATATATTTTTACTATTATTATTTTTTTAATAAAATTTTTTTCTCTTTCTTTTTTTAAAGTCCTCTATTTCTCCTTAATTTTCATTTTTATAACCCACTATAACCTTACAAAACAAAAGGGGGGACCCTATTTTTAAAGTGAACTTCATATATATTTCTTAATTTTTTTGTTTTTGTTCTTTTAATATTGCATTTTTAAGAGTGTAACCTCTACTCTAGATTTTTAATCTTTGTTTTTCAGTATTTGATATCAATTTTGGACATTTAAGAATCCAACCTTCAGTACCCATTTTTACTCAGGAGTGTGATTACTGGTTTGATTACTCTCTCCCCCTTTTGACTCTCCTTTTTCTCCCCCAGATCACCTCTATTTCCTCCCTCGCCCCTCTCTTTTCAATCCAATTCTGTGAATCTCTGTGGGTGTTCTGGGCTGTGGAGAACACTTAGAGAGCAGAGTACTGCCTAGATCTGTCTCTCTTCTCTTGAATCCCCCGTTTTCTCCTCCTGCTCACTTCTATCTCCTTCCTCCCTCTCTTCTTCTTCATGTAACTCTGTGAACCTCTCTGGGCTTCCCTCACTGTGGAGAATCTTTTCACCATTAACCTAGAAGTTTTATTATCAGTGATGTATGGATGGAGAAGTCTTGAGGCTACTGGAAGAATAAGACTGAAACCCAGAGGCAAGAAGCTTAAGCCCAAAACCTGAGAACACCAGAGAACTCCTGACTACGGGGAACGTTAATTAACAAGAGATCATCCAAAAGCCTCCATACCTACACTGAAACCAACTAGCACCCAAGAGCCAATAAGTTCCAGAGCAAGACATGCCACGCAAATTCTCCAGCAATGCAAGAACATAGCCCTAAGCGTCAATACACAGGCTGCCCAAAGTCACACCAAACCCATAGAACCATCTCAAAACTCACTACTGGACACTCCATTGCACTCCAGAGAGAAGAAATCCAGCTCCACCCACCAGAACACCGACGCAAGCTTCCCTAACCAGGAAACCTTGACAAGCCAATCGTCCAAACCCACCCACTGGGAGAAACCTCCACAATAAAAAGGAATCACAGACTACCAGAATACAGAAAGTCCACCCCAAACACAGCAATCTAAATAAGATGAAAAGGCAGAGAAATACCCAGCAGGTAAAGGAACATGAAAAATGCCCACCAAGCCAAGCAAAAGAAGAGGAGATAGGGAATCTACCTGAAAAAGAATTCAGAATAATGATAATAAAAATGATCCAAAATCTTGAAAACAAAATGGAGTTACAGATAAATAGCCTGGAGACAAAGATTGAGAAGATGCAAGAAATGTTTCACAAGGACCTAGAAGAAGTAAAAAAGAGTCAATTAAAAATGAATAATGCAATAAATGAGATCAAAAATACTCTGGAGGGAACCAACAGTAGAATAACGGAGGCAGAAGATAGGATAAGTGAGGTAGAAGATAAAATGGTGGAAATAAATGAGGCAGAGAGGAAAAAAAAAAGAATTAAGAGAAATGAGGACAACCTCAGGGACCTCTGGGACAATGTGAAACACCCCAACATTCGAATCATAGGAGTCCCAGAAGAAGAAGACCAAAAAAAAAAAAAAGGCCATGAGAAAATACTCGAGGAGATAATAGCTGAAAACTTCCCCAAAATGGGGAAGGAAATAGCCACACAAGTCCAAGAAACCCAGAGAGTCCCAAACAGGATAAACCCAAGGCAAAACACCCCAAGACACACATTAATCAAATTAACAAAGATCAAACACAAAGAACAAATATTAAAAGCAGAAAAGGAGAAACAACATATAACACACAAGGGGATTCCCATAAGGATAACAGCTCATTTTTCAATAGAAACTCTTCAGGCCAGAAGGGAATGGCAGGACATATTTAAAGTAATGAAAGAGAATAACCTACAACCCAGATTACTGTACCCAGCAAGGATGTCATTCAGATATGAGGGAGAATTCAAAAGCTTTACAGACAAGCAAAAGCTGAGAGAATTCAGCACCACCAAACCAGCTCTTCAACAAATGGTAAAGGATCTTCTCTAGACAGGAAACACAGAAAGGTTGTATGAATGCAAACCCAAAACAACAAAGCAAATGGCAACAGGGACCATACTTATCAATAACTACCTTAAATGTAAATGGGTGGAATGCCCCAATCAAAAGACAAAGACTGGCTGAATGGATACAAAAGCAAGACCCCTATGTATGCTGTCTATAAGAGACCCACCTCAAAACAAGGGACACATACAGACTGAAAGTGAAGGGCTGGAAAAAAATATTTCACTCAAAAAGAGACCAAAAGAAAGCAGGAGTTGCAATACTCATATCAGATAAAATAGACTTTAAAATAAAGGCTGTGAAAAGAGACAAAGAAGGACACTACATAATGATCAAAGGATCAATCCAAGAAGAAGATATAACAATTATAAATATATATGCACCCAACATAGGAGCACTGCAATATGTAAGGCAATTGCTAACAAGTATGAAAGGGGAAATTAACAATAACACAATAATAGTGGGAGATTTTAATACCCCATTCACACCTATGGATAGATCAACTAAACAGAAAATTAACAAGGAAACACAAACTTTAAATGACACAATGGACCAGCTACACCTAATTGATATCTATAGGACATTTCACCCCCAAACAATCAATTTCACCTTTTTCTCAAGTGCACACAGAACCTTCTCCAGAATAGATCACATCCTGGGCCAAAAATCTAGCCTTGCTAAATTCAAAAAAATTGAAATCATTCCAGTCATCTTTTCTGACCACAGTGCAGTAAGATTAGATCTCAATTACAGGAAAAAACTATTAAAAATTCTAACATATGGAGGTTAAATAACACGCTTCTGAATAACCAACAAATCATAGAAGAAATCAAAATATGCATAGAAATGAATGAAAATGAAAACAAAACAACCCAAAACCTATGGGACACTGTAAAAGCAGTGCTAAGGGGAAGGTTCATAGCAATACAGGCTTACCTCAAGAAACAAGAAAAAAGCCAAATAAATAACCTAACTCTACACCTAAAGCAACTAGAGAAGGAAGAAATGAAGAACCCCACGGTTAGTAGAAGGAAAGAAATCTTAAAAATTAGGACATAAATAAATGCAAAAGAAACAAAAGAGACCATAGCAAAAATCAACAAAGCTAAAAGCTGGTTTTTTGAAAAGGCAAATAAAATTGACAAACCGTTAGCCAGGCTCATCAAGAAACAAAGGGAGAACCAAGTCAACAAAATTAGAAATGAAAATGGAGAGATCACAACAGACAACACAGAAATACAAAGGATCATAAGAGACTACTACCAGTAGCTCTATGCCAATAAAATGGACAACTTGGTTCATGTATTACTGAATCCTGGCTTGGAGAATTTTGAGCGTTACTTTACTAGCGTGTGAGATGTGTCCAATTGTGCGGTAGTTTGATCATTCTTTGGCATTGCCTTTCTTAGGGATTGGAATGAAAACTGACCTTTTTCCAGTCCTGTGGCCGCTGCTGAGTTTTCCAAATTTGCTGGCATATTGAGTGCAACACTTTCACAGCATCTTCTTTCTGGATTTGAAATAGCTCAACTGGAATTCCATCACCTGCACTAGCTTTGTTCGTAGTGATGCTTTCTAAGGCCCACTTGATTTCACATTACAGGATGTCTGGCTCTAGGTGAGTGATCACACCATTGTGATTATCTGGGTCGTGAAGATCTTTTTTGTACAGTTCTGTGTATTCTTGCCACCTCTTCTTAAAATCTCTAACATCAAGAAAATTTCAGTCTGGAGGGAGACACGGATATGTAACCTGCAGTGCATAGTGACGCGTGTTAGGGTTATCACCAGAGCCCATATCAGAGCCATCAGACCAAATCTGGGATAGGTGGGGAGGAGGTACGGCAGTTAAAGGTACTGGTTAATGTTTAACAACCAGTTCTCTGGGGGAAAAAAAGCCCTGATTTTTTAGTGTATGCTGATTTTTATGGTGTAAATGCTTCCATTATTGCCATTTCAAGCTACCAAATGATGTCACTGAACATAATAGATTGTTAAAAGTCAAGGCAAGTTAATTCTAGCACATTATTGGGTTAGAAGTCATCCCAAAGGGAATTATGTCTAAGAAGAGATTTAAAGGAAAGCTGATGCTAGTCTATCAAATGTGCAGGACAGACCAAGGGATTCCAGGTAGAAGAAACGGCAAATACAAATGAATCAATGTCATAGGAAATATGTTGCTTTGGAATTAAGTGTTGATAGTCTGAATTTAAGTGTAGGAGTGAATAGTGTTAAATTTCCTAGTAGGCAGACTAAGCACATATTTAGGACACTAGTAATGTGGGGGAACCAAGAAAAAGAAAAAAAATTAGTTCTGATGAAGTTATTAAGCTTGTAATCAATAAATTTGGAAAGAATGTTAAAAATTATTTTAACATTTTATATTTTAAATATAAATATATATATATTTATATATATATATTTATATATTTTATATAAAATATGTAATTTTAAGTATAAATATAATTTAATTTTAAATTAAAATGGTAAGGAAGACTTTATTCAAAATTATTGCAAGACAGGAGAGACTATTGCAGTAAGAGAGAGAGACTGATCTCAACTCCAAATACAACAATGACAACTGGGGATTTATAGTCTATAAGCACAGTGAGGGGGTCACTGGATAGAAAATTACTAAGAGGAGACATCAAGGGTATGGATATTCTTTGCAAACTATCATAACAGGATTCTTTGCTAAAGGTAGGCTGAGGTTGAGTCTTAGTCGAGAAGAGGGCTCAGGGAAGCCTAATTAAAATTTGGTCAAGGAGGGAGTTTTTGTCAGAAGCTATTTTAATTTTAACATACGTGTGAGTTTCATACTATTAAATTATAGTAGAAATGAGAGTAGCACAATCTTTTTTAATTCTTATGGCTTCTGGTTCCGGGGATAGGGAAAAGATATTTGGAGAGAGTCAAAAGATATTAATGCTATAGAAATAGTTTTGTGGCTGATTAGGGATAAAGGAGAAGAATAAATCAAGAATTACTTTGGTTTTCTAGCTTCTGCAAGTGGTTGGATGGTAGTGCCCATGAGATAGGTAACATTTGAAGAGGTGCACACATTTGGAAAGAAGATAATGACTCTACCATAAGACATGTTTGAATTTGAAGTACTCAGAGGACATTAAGTGGAGATGTCCAGTAGGCAGTCAGGTATATGAATTTAAAGCTCAGCAGAGAGGACTGGGCTGGAGTTATAGTTTTGGGACTCACCAGTTAGGCACCATGAGAATGACTTTTTAGGAAAAGATATAGAGTGGGAAATGAGAAGAGGGTCAAGATAAGATACCTGAGGAACCCCAACATATGGAAGAATCCAGCAAAGGATCCTGATTAGGACAAGTGGGATAAGAGGAAAATTAGTAGTCAGTGATATCCCAGGATTCAAGAGAGGTAACTTTCAAAAAGGGTGTCATCAACTCTTAGGGCATCAAGTAAGAAGACAACAGAGATATGTCCAAATCCAATGGACATAGAGGCCTTCAGTGCCCTTGACAAGAGCAGGCTCAGTGGTGTGATAGAGACGGGAGCCATTCCAGAGTGCACTGAACAGTGAATGGGAGATTAGGAAGAGGAATCAATGAGAATAGACAATTCTTTAGAAAAAATTTACCCTCAAAAACTGTTGAGAAATTGATTGGAGAAGAATATGGATCAAGGGAGGACTTTCAAAGGTGAGTGATACTAGAGCATTCTTAGATGCTACTATGATCTATTGGGCTTCCCAGGTGGCCCAGTGGTAAAAATCTGCCTGCCAATGCAGGAGACACAGGAGATCCGGGTTCAATCCCTGGGTCAGGAAGATGCCCTGTAGAAGGAAATAGCAACTCACTCCAGTATTTTTTCCAGGATAATCCCATGGACAGAGGAGCCTGGAAGGCTACAGTTTGTGGGGTCGCTGGGCACACACTATGATCTATTAGAGAGAGATTAGGGATGTAGCAAAGTCTCTAAGGTACTGGACAGGAATGGATGCAGAGTACAATTGGCCTTAAACAGCAGACACTCATAATGTGTAAACTTACTCTTAGCATAGACCTTATCGATAGAATGCCTCACAATCTGCGGATAGGTGGACCATCAGGACATGAAAATATTGTAACACTTAGGCACTTCTGATGCCCATTCTCTTCATTATTAATAATGAAGCAGTTGTGTCACTTTCAGAACAGGGACTTATTTGTCTTTCATTTTAACAATTTTTTGAATAAATTTTGCCATTCAATGCTCTAAATGCTGGAAATAAAATAGTGAAAAAGTTATACTTGAGTATTTCCCTAATAGAGCTTAGAGTCTAATGGGAGAAAATTATACTAAACTTCATTTAAATTAAAAAATAATTTTAAATAAATTTAAATTTAAAAATAATGCAATGTGATAAGGGCTATGATGGGAGAAGTACTCTGCTAACACATAGGAAGGGTAGTTTACCTTATCTGGGAGCAGAGGAGTTAGGATTAGAGGACTTCTAGAAAAAGATATTAGGTTGGCATCTGAAAGATAAATAAGAGTTATCTGGAAGAATAGGGTCAGGAAGTAGGGTGTGAGCAAGAGTTCCAGTCAGAGGTAACCATATGCATGAAGACTTTGACATAGATGGAGTGTGATGCAGTTGAAGAACAGAAAGTCATTGTGACTGGACTGCAGAGAGTGGGAGGTAAAATGGTGGGAGATGAGACTGGAGAGGTAATAGGCACCAGATTATGCAGGGCTTTATATACTGTGTTTGCATGTGTGCTCAGTCGCATCCAACTTTTTGCAACCGCATGGACTATAGCTCATCAGGCTCCTCTGTCCATGGAATCTGCCCAGCAATAATACTGGAGTGGGTTGCCATGCCCTCCTCCAGGGGACTTTCTGACCCAGGGATCGAACCCACATTTCCCGTGTCTCCTGCATTGCAGGCAGATTCCTTACCACTGAGCCATCTAGGAAGCCATACTATGTTTAAGATTCTGGTATTTATCTCAAGACCCAGGGGAAGACATAGAAGGGATTTGGGCAGGGAAATGAGTCTGACAGGATTTACATTTTGCAAACATTCTAGCTGCACTGCTGAGAATTGATTGGAGGGGGCAAGAGTGGAGGGATGACTAAAAGAATTGAGAGGCCATTGCAGTAGTGTGGATGAGAAATTATGGTGGCATTTGCTAGGATGACAGAAGTAGAGATGGAGAGAAGTAGAAGCATTTTAGAATTATTTGCAAATTAACAGCTCTTGGTAAAGAATTGGATGTGGAGAATGAGGGAGAAGAATGAGTCAATGATTCCCATGTTTCTGGTTTGAATGTCTGGTTCAAGATGAGACAACAGCAGCTGTTACTGAGAGAAGAAAGGCAGAGGAGGAGACTAGGGGTGATGGTAGAGACTACAGATGATCAAATTTGGTTTTTAGAAGAATTAACTTGCTGTCATCATTCTCTTACCGATGCATCTGGTAAATCTCCAAATACAATTGCAAAAATATCTGAAAAGTTCTGTTGTTGTTCAGTCACTCAGTTTTATCCTACTCTTTGTGACCCCACTGCAGGACTACAGTATGCCAGGCTTCCCTGTCTTTCATCATCTCCTGGAAGTTGCTCAAACTTATGTCCATTGAGTCGGTGGTGCCATCCAACTATCTTGTCCTTTGTTGTCCCCTTCTCCTCCTGCTTTCAATCTTTCCCAGAATCAGGGTCTATTCCAAGGAGTCAGCATCAGGTGGCCAAAGTATTGGAGCTTCAGCTTCAGCATCAATCCTTCCAATGAATATTCAGAGTTTGTTTCCTTTAGGATTGAGTGGTTTGATCTCCTTGCAGTCCAAGGGACTCTCAAGAATCTTCTCCAACACCACAGCTATAGCCCACCAGGCTGCTCTGTCCATGGAATTCTCCAGGCAAGAATACTGGAGTGAGGAGCCATTCCCTTCTCCAGGGGATCTTCCCCACCCAGGGAGCAAACCCAGGTCTCCTGCATTGCAGACAGATTCTTTACCATCTGAGCTACTAAGGAAGCCCCCAAAGTTCTAGTATTACTTTTATCTTCTTAATATCTTTAGTGCCTATGGATGGCCAAAGGGTTTAGCTTATTTTTTTTTTTTTTACTTACTGTGCTTGACCTTCATAATTCATTTAATTATACTTCTTTTTCTGACCTTGTTATTGCATTTCTACCAAACTAGACCAATGGTGCATTTGTGTTCAGGATGAGTTCAACTCTTAGTAAGGACATGAATTTATAGTAGGGACATTATAGATGTATGCTTCTTATTTTTTCTTATGGATTTTTTCAAACATATATACATAAAAGTAGATAGTAATGGATTACCATATTCTCACCAACCAACTTCAATAATTATCAATTTATAGTCAATCATATTTAATCCATCCAAACAGTATAGCCTTTAAAGAAAAAATTGGATATGAATTACATGAAACAATTAACAATATTTCTCTAATATTATGATATTTCCATTTAGTGTTCCAATTTTCCTGAATGACTAATTTTTCTTTTATAGTTTGTTTGAAACATGATTCAAATAATCTCCATATGTTGTATTTCATTGATGTCTCATAGGTCTCTCAATTCATTGGTTCCCTGTCTCTGTTTTTATTTTATTTTTATTTTTCAATTTATTTGTTGAAGAAAAAGGTTGTTTATCCTGTAAAGTTTCTCACATTTTGGATTTTGCTGATCATATCTCTGAAATGTTGATTAGCATATTCTTTTGTTCCTTACACTTCCTGTAAGCTGGTAGACCTAGAGCTTTGATCTGATTCAAGATTGATTTTTGAGGGGGCAGGACTATTTCATAAATTTTGTGTATGTTTTCATTGAGAGATACAGAATATCTGGCTGAGTCTCCTTTCTAAGATATTAGTGGCCATTGATAATCATTACCCAGATTCATAATTTCATTAGGGGTTTATAAGATGGTGATATTCCAGTTCTATAATTTTTCCTTCATTTACCAGTTGGGATATGTCTATAAAGGAAAAATTCCTCTTGAAAACGATTTCATCACTCTGAGGGGCAGCTTGGATTCCCTTAGCATCATCCTGTAAAGGTGACCAATGAATATATTTTTTGAAATCGTTATCAACTCATTGGTTTTTAACATTTTTTGATGTGTTTCGACTCATGAAGTGACTGCAGTTTTTATTCTTCAGTTTAGTTCAGTTCAGTTCAGTTGCTCAGTCGTGTATGATATTCTAATTGGCATTGTAGCCCTTTTCAAGTTAGTTACCGAATGCTTTTGACATTATCCAAATTTTCTTTGACAGCTTTCTTTGCTTTCTGATATGATAATTAATGAAACAACATAAATAAGTGGTTTTAATTATTTATGACAAGTTAACTGCCTGATTGTGGCTCTAAATTACCATTTAGATAGGCTTCGTGTAACAGGATGTAAACACTACCCTTGCCTTCAGTCTATGGAATGCTAAGCTGACACACAGGCAGTCAAAGCTTCCTTTAATTCAATATCTCACTAATTTATGGCTTTACAGAAAAACAAATAGCCAGTTCATGACTTCACCTCCAAAAAGAAGCATTTATACTTGTCTAAACATGTTTTTTAAATAAGTTGAAGTGGAATTTCTTCCTTCTTAAAAATATGTTTCTGGAACTACCAAAAATTTGCATATTCTAAATAGCTGATTAAAAAACAAAAGAAAACAAAACAAAAACAACCTTTCCTCCATATTGTTGAAGGAAGAAGATGCTGGGACCGCTGATAAGACTTGGTTTAACTATGCCAGACTGACTTGACTTCTTTACATCCTGCTGCATCAGAGGCCATGAACTCCTTTTTTTTGTTTTTTCTTTCCTGCAGTCTTTAGTGTCTTGGTTAACCACCCCAGTTCTAGTAGATTTCCATTTTTCTCCTCCTTTGCCTCCTGCTTGCACATTTTTCCTGAAGCTTTATTCTTTCTTGTTGTCTTCTGTTTTTGGCTTAGTTTCAACGTTAGAAGGGACGGGTTTGGCTATAATCTGTGAATCTCCTCTTGGCCTCTTTTCTTATTGCCTCTTCAGCTAAATTGACCCTCTTAGAAATCTAGATGGTGGCTTCAATGGGGAAGATGTATGGCTGGGTGCGTAGGGGTCTTTGCAAAGCTGGGCTACTTTGCTGCTGCCAATCCCATAGCCTGAACTCCAGGAGCCCAAGATGGGAGCAATGGGAGAACCAGATGAAATTGGATGCCCATCATTTAAATTTAATATCAGGAATCTATCTATCTATCATTGTCTATCTCTGTCATCTACGTACTGTCAACTACAAATTGGCACTTACCAAGAGCATTGCCAATGACTGAACAACTAAGGCATTTGCCATCTGCCTCTATGGAGATTGAACCCCACGCTGCTATAGCTGGTGACCTTCAACAATCCCTGAGGGAGTTCAGGGTGGATGAGGCACTCTGTGCTCCAGGGAATCTGGTGGGACAGGTCTTGAGATAGTTGGATGTTTTTAGGAACAGATTTTATGATCTCAATCTTCGCATCTCCTCATATCTAGAAAAGCACTAAATCCCTTCATGGTGACATCAGACTCTCATGACTAACAAAAAAGCTTTTGTAAAATGAATGCTTCACGGTATTGAACTCCCCTTTCACCAAAACCTTATATATTGACTTTCCTCCACTGCTGCTTTGGAGCAGTCTCTCGGAGCTATCTGAGATGCTGCCTCTCAGGCTGCAGTCCTCATTTTGCCCCAAATAAAATTTAATTCACAGCTCTCAAGTTGTACATCTTTTTTTAGACGACAGTACTTATCCCTCTCTTCCTTTTTAGATAAATGGTAGCATATTATAGTAATACTTAATTTTCTCCACCTTTTTTTTTCACCTTAACAATATACCAAGGAGTCATCCCAAAGTAGTATATAGAGTATATATTCCTCATTCTTTTTACAGCTACATAATACTCTCAGTCCTTTACTGATGAATTTTTTTGGTAACTTTCTGTCGTTATATATAGAACTGCAGTGAATAGTCTACTTCATATTCCTTGTTGTATTTTTGCCAGTGTATCATTGGGATACATTCCTTGAAGTGGGATTACTGGGTCAAAGGCAAAATGCCGCATATAATTTTGCAAGATTTGACTGGGGTGGTACTATTTTACATTCCCATGATCAAAGCATCAGAGTTCCTTGACCCAAGTCCAAACCCAGGTCCCTTGCATCGGGAGTGTGGAGTCTTAGCCACTGGATCACCAGAGAATTCCCTCTTATGGTCTTTTTCTATGCTCAAGTTCTATCATAGGCAGTGGAAGACTTGTCAGGTTATATCTTGTGTCCTATTGACATGACCTCTGTATTCCTTTATTTTCTTCCCCAGTAATCTTTGACAGCTTCTTTGCTAAATGATATGACAAGATATATCTAGACTTACCTTGTACATTAAATACCTCAGAATTGGCATCAGTCATTTCTCTAAGCTGCTGACAGAATGATAATTCCATTTGCTAAGCCTCATATCCACATACACATTCATAGCACTTACCATTACCTGATGTTACAGTGTATATTGTCTGCTTCATCCTGTACACCTTTAGAATTTAGTATGTAAGCTGCACAGAGGGCAAACATTTTGTTTTGTTCACTAATGTATCTTGAACACCTAGAACAAAGCCTGATACACAGAGGTCGTCAAAACCTGCTTCATGGGCTTCCCTGGTGGCCCAGTGGTTAAGATTTCTATGCTTCCTCTGAAAGGGGCATGGGTTCAATCCCTGGTCTGAGAATTAAGATGCCACATGTCAAGAGGCCAAAAATAAAAAAAAAAATATTAAAAAAGCTCCCGCTTCTTTTGATTTACCAGAGGTCATGATTGCAGCCCTCTGTATGAAGAGATGGGTGATCATCCAGAGACCGAGCTCAAGAGTCACTGTCATTCATTCATTCATTCATTCCCATGTACTGAGTGGGTCGTATGTTACAGACAATGTTCTAGGCAAGATGGCAATGTTTGTATTAGGCCTGTAGCTCAAGGGAAACCTCTAGTCACACTGATCAGGCAGAAATGATTCCTCTCCAGTGTTAAACGAGCTAAACTAATATGGCCAAGTAACCACCTGGAATAAAAGGAAATGACAGGAGTATTTTCTTCCCTTAGGACTGCTCCTACAATGAAGACACTTACACCAAAGTTTCATACAAATTATGCAAATTTATGTATACTTTACTTATTACTTACATTTCCAGATGCTGTCTCTGATATCTATATTCTATGTAGTTTATGTCAATGTAGCTTATTCTATGTTAGTTTTATGTGAGAGAGAAAGCAGGGCAGGCCAGGACTAATGTTTGTTGAAGTCCTATTGTGTGCCAGACATTTAAAAATAGATCTTCTCACTATTATAGTCTCCTGGAAGATAAAGTCAGGAGGAAAAGGAAGCACATGTTTTAAAGACTTTATTTTTTTTAGGGCAGTTACAGCATTTTTTTTTCAAAGGAAATTGTATAAGGATTTTCTATTATTTTCCCAGCTCCAGGAGGTAATTTGTCTTGCAACACAGAAGTGTCAACAGATACTATTTGCAAAGGATTTCCCTTTTATTCCTCAGACCACTGTGGTAAAGTGGGGGATTTTGTTATATCCACTGAGAAGACTGAGGTTAAGAGAGGTGATAACATATACAAGTTTAGCAGTCATTTCTAGATTTAGAGCAGTGGTTCTCAAACTACCTTGTGTCATCTGTAAGTTGTGTAAACACTCATTACTGGGCTCCATCTGGTTGAGGACCAAGAATATTCTAACAAGTTCCTAGGTGATGCTGACGCTGCTGATCTGGGGATCACAGCTGGAAAACTACTGATGAGAATAATAATAAACAAACAAAAGTGACATTTACCTTTTATGAGTACCTGGAAAATCACCGTGAGCTGAGAGGACTGTGGAGATACATGGCCCTGGGTCACAACAAAGGAGACACAATGTGCAGTGTGCCCAGGCCCATAATTTGGGCCACAGACTCAGAGAGTGGCTGACACTATTTCACTCTCCTTAAGTGTGAGGGGATCAGTCACTGGTCCACAGAACAGTTCGTGTAGCCTTGTGATTTCACCATTGTGGGGAGCCCTGTAGGTGAAGGATTAAGCCCCAGGCTCCCAAGATTTCCATTGATATTAAGAGCTCTTTATCAAGCTACTTCTTATTAAACCCCTAATTCAGACCAGGCTATGGGAAATTAGGAGAGGTTAAGTTAATCAAGGAAACTGTCTTATAAATGCCTGCTCAGTAATGAAACCTGGAATTACTCTAAAGCTTTCTCACTGTGTCCTGACGCTACAAGCTCTGAATACTCTACTGTCGCTGGGCAGCCAATGGTGGCCAGGATAATGCTTTTCTATTATTTATCATAGTGAGCTGTATGACTTTAAAAATTATTTATTTATTTAATTAAAAAATAATTGTATTTGTTTGTTTTGGTTGCAGTGGATCTTCATTGCTGTGTGCAGTCTTTCTCTAGCTGTAGAAAGAAGGGGCTACTCTAGTTGCTGTGCATGGGCTTCTCACTGTGGTGGCTTCTCTTCTCACTGCAGAGCCTTCTCCCACAGTCTGTAGGGTGCTCCAGCTTCCGTAGTTGTGCTTCCTGGGCTCCAGAGAACAGGCCCAGTAGTTGTGATGCATGGACTTAGTTTCTCAGAGGCATGTGAGATCTTCCTGGAACTAGAGATGGAACCCACAACTCCTGCATTGGCAGGTAGATTCTTTACCACTGAGCCACCAGGGAAGCCCAGCTGTATTACTTTTAAAGGATTCTATTACTGAAAAATTTAAAGCAGTCTATGGCAAACAACATCCCAGCAAAGCTTGTCTGAAATGGTTAATACTTGCAAATTATTTAGGGCTAATTCTCATGATATATGAAAGCATTCTCAGGAACCAATGTATAGAGAGATGAGCAAATGATGTTGCGGTAGGCAGTCTCTAAGATGGCTCCAGTGAACCTGAGCCTCCCTTCCTGAGTGGCGCCAGGAAGCCATGGGACCCTTTCCTGGAGCCCGGAGCCTGTGACCCTAGCACCCTGGGCTTCCTTTGTACAAAGCCCGCCTTTGTACTGAGAGGTCTTGGTGGAGGCACTAAACAGTTCAGGGAAGCCAGACCCTGCCCCACTCCCTGGAAGAGAAAATTTCCACTCCTGCAGCTGGCTTGTGACTCACACTGTCACCCCAACCAGCCAGAGGAGTCTTGAGTATGTGATTTGCCCGAATGTACAGTAGTGAGTTAATCATACAAGTACGTCATACACAAAAATGTTCTTGTATCTGAACAGTGAAAAGACCCTTTAAAAAGGTTTGATCTTGCTCTTTTTTTACCCATTCTTTTATGGGTTCCTGGCTGCATGTTTCTCATTCACAATGTGGGCTGTTTCAGAATCTAAACCATGGGTTTCCAAAATACTGTGACCGGATAGTCCAGGACTTACTTTTTTTTTTTTTCCAAAATCAGTGACTGTGTTGGAATATTCATTCAGTCTGTCCGATCCAGATTACTATAAAGGGTACATTGAAGACCTAAAGCCATATGACTTGGAAAAATGAAAGAATCTCACAGTTTGCCCTGATGAAGTGCCTTTTGAACAGAGAAGTCCAATTTATGTTGCATGTCATGTTTCTTAGTTCCTTACTTCAAGCATGCAGTGCTGTGGATGATCCTGAGTTTGGCTATATCAGAGGAAACCCTTGTATTCATGTGAAAATGAGCAGAGTAATTGGATTAAAGCTTCAAAGAGAATCAACTATAGAATGTACTTTGAAGGATGAAAGCATAGCAACTCTATTAACTTATCTTCCCTATGGAATTATAGAATTAAAATCCTTTCCATATTATGAGAAAAAATGGCATGTGAGGCATCTACAGTCATTAGTTGCCATCTAGATCACTTTTGACCCATGCAGTACTGTCAAAAAAGTTACAGTGAAGTGCAAGGCAGATGTATTTTACTCAATCTAAAACATCAGGATGTTCTTGACAAGTTTTCAGGATGAACTGTGTTCAGAATCAGTGTGTGCATAGTGATGAGTTAGGGTGTCTCCACAGGCTAAATGTTGTGTTGTCTGTCTTTATTTTGTATCAGCTGGACCTGCCATTCTAGAATTATGAGACCACCTTGGACAAAGGTGGGGTGCTACATGACACTGTGATGACATCATAATGTGCTTCCAGATCATAGTGTTCTATGTCCTTCAAAGTAACTGCCGGTTGCCTCTGCTGCCTGTTGAGCTATATACAGGCAGCCAATAGGGACTGTGAACACCTGATTCTGAACACATAGAATGGGGGTCTTGTCCAATGTTTATGTGGTTTAATTGGCAAGCATCTAAAGCTTAATGTGCTGCCCTATATAAATATTTTATAGATTTAACACTGGTTAACTGTCATATTTTGATGCCAGCAAAGTTTTAGGAGAGAAAATGGTACCTGACCAACATCAAATGACTTTATAGTTGCAAGAAATGCAGTGTGTGGAGAAGTTTTGTATGTGAGGAGGAAAAAGGAGAATAAAAGTGGACTTGAAAGATTTTCTTGGGCTTTTTATAGAATTATTTTTTACATTTTAAATTAGTCTGTGAATCTTTTTTATTAACAGCACAACCTTTTAGCTGTAAAATATGTAAAAAATGTAGTGATGGGATTATTTTTAGTAATGGAACTAAATTTCTTATACATTATTTTAGACCATAGATGAGTCATATCATTTTTAGGTTAACTAGTATGATAATGCACATCATTTTCTATGAAAATAAGTTCATAAGATTTAAATTGTATGATACTTTATGAAATATCTTATTGCTGCTTTTACTTAACAGATTGTGGACTCTAATAAAAAATATAAATTATGAAGAGTCTATTTAAAAATGAGTCCTGGGACGAGAGCAACTATAAAAAGATCATCATTTTGATTCTGTATTTCATCTCCTTCTATGAACTTGATATGATTGTTTCTTCCAGTCTACGTTATTTTCAAGTGGAGAGGGAGGTGGGAGGGGGGATCGGGATGGGGAATACATATAACTCCATGGCTGATTCATGTCAATGTATGACAAAACCCACTGAAATGTTGTGAAGTAATTAGCCTCCAACTAATAAAAAAAAAAAGCAAACCTATGTTTTCTATAAAAGTTGAGTTATAATTAATGTATAATGTTATATTAGTTTCAGGTGTACCACAACATAGTGATTCAATAGTTTATACATTATGAAGTGATCACCGCCATAAGTCCAGTTATCATTGGTCACCATACAAACTTATAACAATATTATTGACTATATTCCCTATGTGTACATTGTTGTTGCTTTAGTCACTCAGTCATGTCCAACTCTTTGTGACTCCATGGACTCTAGCCCACCAGGCTGCTCTGTCCATGGGATTCTCCAGGCAAGAATACTGGAGTGGGTTGCCATTTCTTCTTCCAGTGTGTACATTACATTCAAGTAATTTATTTATTTTATAGCTGTAAGTTTGTATCTCTTAATCCCTTTCACATTTACCCATCCTCTTCCCCTCTGGCTTATGATATCTGTAGAAGTGAAGCATCATATATCCACTGTTGTTATTTAGTCACTAAGTCATGTCCAACTCTTTTTGGCCCTATGGACTGTAGCCCACCAAGCTCCTCTGCCCATAAAATTCTCCAGGCAAGAATACTGGAGTGGGTTGCCATTTCCTTCTCCAGGGGATCTTCCTGACTCAGGGATCAAACCTGAGTTTCCTGCATTGCAGGTGGATTCTTAACCACTGAGCCACCAGGGAAGCCCCATATATCCACTAGTCCAGTACACAGAACCTAGGAAGAAGACATATTAAAGGGCCATGAATGGGAGAAAGAACTACTTATTTAGGTTAACCATTTTCAAAATAAAATAAGATTTGATAGTGACTCTGGATAGAGGTGGGCTTCTCTGGTGGCTCAGTGGTAAAAATAATATATATATACAGTGAAAAAAAAGATAGCATTAATGAGCCGTGCCTCCCAGTTTTCATGCACGTGCATGAGTAATCCCTATACTTGAGTGCGGGCTGGGTTAACAGAGATAAATACTGAAGCCTTGAATCACTGTAAAGCTTTTTCCTTTGTGTTCTGAAGCTGCCAGGGCTCTGAGTGCTCTAATCTTCCTAGGGGCTGGCGCCTGATACTCCCCAGTGTATTGCACAATTCCTATTACAATGGACTGTATTATTTATTTATTTGTAAAATACACATAATATTTACCATTATAATCCTTTTAAAGTGCAGTTTAGTGGTCTCTAGTACATTCAAATTGTTGTACAACCATCATCACCATCCATCTCCAGAACTCTTTTCATCTTGTTCTGTGCTCATTAAACAATAATTTCCTGTTTCCATCAGCCTTGGCAATCACTGTTCTACTTTCTGTCTTTATGAATTTGAATACTCCAGGTGCCTCATGGAAGTGGACTCATACAGTATTTGGTGTGTGTGTGTGTGTGTGTGTGTGTGTGTGTGTTGTGTCTTCTTTCATTTAGCATGTATCAGATTTTCAGTTCTTTTTAAAGCTGAATAATATTCGACTATGGGGCCTCCCTGGTGGCTCAGAGGTAAAAGAATCTGCCTGCAATACAGGAGCTACAGGAGACACGAGTTTGATTCCTGGATCGGGATGATCTCCTGGAGGAGGGCATGGCAACCCACTCCAGTATTCTTGCCTGGAGAATTCCATGGACAAAGGAGCCTAGAGGACTACAGTTCATAGGATCACAAAGAGTTGGACATGACTGAAACAACTTAGCACACATGAATAAGATTCCACTGTAAGATAGTCATACTGGTAGGCATTTGGGTTTCCCTTTTTTGGCTACTGTTGTTAAAACCAGAGCTGTATTTAGTTAACAGTAGTTAAAGTGTTAAAACAGATTTTATTCAGAAACTATTGTAATAAGAGTAAAGAGACCTCAGATTACAACTGAGCTCAGTTTTCAGTACAACATGGGCAAATACAGGTTCATAGCCAAGGAGCAGATTGGGGAGTCAGTGGATGGAAAACCAAAGCAGAAACATCAGGGATAAGGATTGGGGGCGGGGGGTGGTACAGATCCTGATTAAACTGACCTGACCAGTGTTGTTGCTGAAGGTAGGCCATGGTGATCAGATACTGAGGGTGGGGATTCTTGCTAAGTTGACTTAGTAGGATTTTTGCTAAAAATTAGGCTATTCAAAGATAAACTCAAGTGTTCAAAGGTTGAGACCTAGTTGAGACAAAGGTTCAGAGGAACCTCATTAAAATTTGGTGAGGAGTAAGTCTTGTAGGTGTGAATAATATTGCTGTGAACATTAGTGCACAAATATTTGTTCAAGTCCCTGCTTTCAATTCTTTTGGGTGTATACCTATAAGTGGGATTTCTAGATCATATTGTAATTCTATTTTTCATTTTTTGAGGAACTTCCAAACTGTTACAATAGCTGCACCATTTTACATTCCCACCAGCGATGCACAAAGTTACAATTTCTCCACATTCTCACCAACACTTGTTATTTTCTGCTTTAAGAAAAGTAATAGCTATACTAATGGGTGTGATTTACTATTTATTTTTAAAATAAACTTTATTTTGAATAATTTTATATTTACATAGCTGTATAATCTTAATAATATTGAAAAATTTAAAACAGAATGGTAGGAAAAAAGTAACAATTATGAGAAAAGTAGATTTACATTTCTGATATGTTAGGTAGACTTACTAACCAACAGACAGGTGAGTCAATGATGTCAACAGAAAATTCACTAAAGAACCAATAATTGTGCCCAGGTTCCTGATGGTGGCTCAGACTGTAAAGAATCTGCCTGCAATGTGGGAGACCAGGGTTTGATCCCTGGGTCAGGAAGATCCCCTGGAGAAGGGAATGGCTACCACTCCAGCATTCTTTCTTGGAGAATTCCATAAACAGAAGAGGCTGGCGGGCTACAGTCCATCGGATAACAAAGGGTTGGACACGACTCTGTGACTAACAGTTTCACTGTTCATTCCTACATCGCAGGTGGATTCTTTACCATGTGAGCCACCAGTGAGGCCCCAATAAACATTAGCAAATCATAGAAATCATATTAGTGAAATAGGCAAAATGCAGAAGAATGTACATAACACGACTATATTTTTGAAGAATATGTGCATTTTAGTATATTTTAATGTAAATATCTGATTATATGTAATTATGCATTAATAAATTATATACAGAGAAATACACCTGAAGAATAGTCATCTGTCTATTTTCAGTGAATATCTTTGGGTCAAGGACTGAGGTTCAGGCAGATGAGACTACAGAATGATTTCAATTTACACATATACATTTTTACACTGTTTGAAATTTATACTCAGGAAAATTTATTAAGATAAAAATTAATAAAGAGCAAAAATATGTCACCCAACTGACAAAAATTATGTACACATAGGTTTTATTTTGGAAATGTGTTCACAACATTCTGGTTTGTTAAGAAAATAGTAGATTAAAGCATCTGATTTGATAGTTTATCTGTGTATGTATTTGTTTCTATGGCTCAAACATCTTCACACATGCAGCTTTCTCTTCAGCTCACACAGGAGGCTGATGTCTAGTTTTAGGGCTTAGAGACACTAAATGTTTTATATTTAGAGAGATTGCTGCCAGTGGGTGGTAAATTCTGTAAAGACCTGGCTGAGGCCAAGGCCAAGGCCAAGTCCCTCCTTCATTCTTTCCTCCCCTTCCTCTCGATCTCAAAGCCCAGATATTCAGAATTGCAACTCTGATTCTGATTACTAGGTGGCATCTACCTTCATATTTTTCTCTTTTTTTAATGAAAAGGCATTTTTTAGAGTAAACAAAATGTTATTTTTAAAAGTGCTTATTAAGCAGTTCATATACTTATTGTATATATGCTTGAAATTGGGCTTGAAAGATTTTTTATATAAAAAGACCAAAAGAATATCAATTTAGTTTCATATATGTGTTATTCATAGATCTATCAACCTCTCTTGCCCTGCCCCTCCCCCCCCACCCCTGTTTTCATCAAGGTCTGCTGACCTGTCCACACTGTTGAGAGGGTCTCCTGGGGAGAAAGCAGGTAGTTTAAGCTCCCAGGTATCATAACACTGTAATGGCTTCCTAAAACATCCATCTGCCTCTCCCCAGACCACTTTACACACAGCTGCCCATAGTAGTTTCCCTGAAGTGGACCCTGATATCATTACACAAACACTCTCAGAAGCAATTTACTACCTACAAAGAGAACTTCAAACTCCCTTCCCCAGCTTGTACTCTCCACCCCATGAATCCAGACTAGGTTTCCAGTTTTGTCTCCCAACTTCTCTGTGTTCTGGGCAACCTGCACTGTGGGCTACTCCCTAAAGGACTCCTGTGTTCACTGTGTATCTCTTGAACTGTGTGGGGATTGATTTGAACAGAACTTGGCTCTAGTGTGGTGAAAATATACAGCCTTGACGTACTCCTTTTCCTATTTGGAACCAGTCTGTTGTTCCATGCCCAGTTCTAACTGTTGCTTCCTGACATGAATACAGATTTCTCAAGAGGCAGGTCAGGTGGTCTGGTATTCCCATCTCTTTCAGAATTTTCCACAGTTTATTGTGATCCACACAGTCAAAGGCTTTGGCATAGTCAATAAAGCAGAAATAGATGTCTTTCTGGAACCCTCTTGCATTTTCGATGATCCAGCAGATGTTGGCAATTTGATCTCTGGTTCCTCTGCCTTTTCTAAAACCAGCTTGAACATCTGGAAGTTCACGGTTCATGTATTGCTGAAGCCTGGTTTGGAGAATTTTGAGCATTACTTTACTAGCGTGTGAGATGAGTGCAATTGTGCAATAGTTTGAGTATTCTTTGGCATTGCCTTTCTTTGGGATTGGAATGAAAACTGAGCTTTTCCAGTCCTGTGGCCATGGCTGAGTTTTCCAAATTTGCTGGCATATTGAGTGCAGCACTTTCACAGCATCATCTTTTAGGATTTGAAATAGCTCAACTGGAATTCCATCACCTCCACTAGCTTTGTTTGTAGTGATGCTTCTTAAGGCCCACTTGACTTCTTATTCCAGGATGTCTGGCTCTAGGTCAGTGATCACACCATTGTGATTATCTGGGTCGTGAAGATCTTTTTTGTGTATTCCTCTGTGTATTCTTGCCATCTCTTCTTAATATCTTCTGCTTCTGTTAGGTGCATACCATTTCTGTCCTTTAATGAGCCCATCTTTGCATGAAATGTTCCCTTGGTATCTCTAAGACTGGTTCCAAATAGGAAAAGGAATACATCAAGGCTGTATATTGTCACCATGCTTATTTAACTTATATGCAGAGTATATCATGAGAAACCCTGGGCTGGATGAAGCACAAGCTGGAATCAAGATTGCCGGGAGAAATATCAATAACCTCAGATATGCAGATAACACTACCGTTGTGGCAGAAAGTGAAGAAGAACTAAAGAGCCTCTTGATGAAAGTGAAAGAGGAGAGTGAAAAAGTTGGGGGAGAGGAGCTAAGATGGCAGAGGAATAGAACTTTCTCCTCTACAAATTCAACGAAAGAACATTTGAACGCTGAGCAAACTGCACAAAACAACTTCTGATCGCTAGCAGAGGACATCAGGCACCCAGAAAAGCAGCCCATTGTCTTTGAAAGGAGGTAGGACAAAATATAAAAGATAAAAAGAGAGACAAAAGAGCTAGGGACTGAGACCCGTCCTGAGAAGGGAGTCGTAATAGAGAAAGTTTCCAAACACCAAGAAACCCTCTCATTGGTGGGTCTGGGGGAAGTTTTCGAATCTCAGAGGGCAACCTAACTGGGAGGAAAGATAAGTAAAACCCACAGATTACATGCCTAAAAGCAACTCCCAGCAGAAAAGTACCTCAGATGCTCGCATCTGCCACCAGCAAGTGGGGGCTGAACAGAGAGGAGCGGGCGGCCTTGCTTAGGGTAAGGACCTGGCCTGAATGTCCTGAGGGCAATCAGAGGGAGCTAACGTGAGATAGCAACTTAAACTGTGGGACAGCGAGAGAGAGAGAAAATTAACTGGTGAAAAGCGCGCTAACTGAACACACTGCTGGCCATTCACAGAGCAAAAGAAAGACTGAGCAATTCCAGAGAAGAGCTAGCCAGCTGCGGGCCAGCCCATCCCCCACCGGAGGCAAGAGGCAGGGGGGAGGGGAAAGGGGCAAACTCAGCCCCAGAGACGTCATCCCCTACCAAACTGCAAACAGGCTCCCAGTTTATAAACAAAGACTTCCTGAGATTCTGGATGGTTGACATCCGCCAGAAGGGTCGCGGCTAGAGACCAGCTCCCCAGAACAGACACAAGGCGCACCCAACCGGCGTGCGCAGAAACTGAAGTTGGGACCGCGGAGGGGATAAGGCGCACCGCACCCGGGGAGAGTACGCTCATCAAGCTCCTGGCTGCCTGACCTGCTCCGGCCGGGGAAGGCACAAAACGCAGTCCCAACCAAGTCTGCGCTTTTGTGGAGTACCCGTAAACTGGAACCACACGCAACTCAGGGCCCGCTCCCTATAGCGCAGCCAGGAGCCTGAGCAGTGTAGACAGGGAAAGCACACACGCTGTGAGTGGGGGCAAACCCAGTGTGGCCGGAACCCTGCGAGTGCTCCCCACACAGGCCAGTGAGATTTGTCTGCAGCGCCCCTCCCTCCCCACAGCACGACTGAACTAGTGAACCTAAACAAGAGACCACCTCCGCCACCTTGAGTCAGGGCGGAAATTAGACACTGAAGAGACCAGCAAACAGAAGCCAAATAAACAAAGGGAACCTCTTCAGAAGTGACCAGTGCAACAGATTAAAATCCCTGTAGTTAACACCGACAACACAGGAAGGGGCCTATAGATATCGAGAAATATAAACTGGAACAAGAGGCTATCTGAAACTGAACTGAACCCACACTGCCCACAACAGCTCCAGAGAAATTCCTAGATATACTTTTACTATTTTTTTAATTAAAAATTTTTTAATTTTTTTTCTTTTCTTTTCTTTTTTTTCCATTTATTTTTATTAGTTGGAGGCTAACTACTTTACAATATTGTAGGAGTTTTTGCCATACATTGACATGAATCAGCCATGGATTTACATGTGTTCCCCATCCCGATCCCCCCTCCCGCCTCCCTCCCCATCCCATCCCTGTGGGTCTTCCCAGTGCACCAGCCCTGAGCACTTGTATCATGCATCCAACCTGGGCTGGTGATCTGTTTCACCCTTGATAGTATACTTGATGATTTCTTTCATCAGTATTTTATAGTTTTCTATATATAGGTCTTTTGTTTCTTTATGTAGATATACTCCGAAGTATTTTATTCTTTTTGTTGCAATGGTGAATGCTATTGTTTCCTTAATTTCTCTTTCTGTTTTCTCATTGTTAGTGTATAGGAATGCAAGGGATTTCTGTGTGTTAATTTTATATCCTGCAACTTTACTATATTCATTGGTTAGCTCTAATAATTTTCTGGTAGAGTCTTTAGGGTTTTCTATGTCGAGGATCATGTCATCTGCAAACAGTGAGAGTTTCACTTCTTTTCCTATCTGGATTCCTTTTATTTCTTTTTCTGCTCTAATTGCCATGGCCAACACTTCCAAAACTATGTTGAATAGTAGTGGTGAGAGTGGGCACCCTTGTCTTGTTCCTGACTTTAGGGGAAATGCTTTCAATTTTTCACCATTGAGGATAATGTTTGCTGTTTTAAATTTTTTTGTTTTATTTTCTTTCAAAATTCCCTATTACTCCTCTATTATTCCTTAATTTTCATTTTCTTTTATTTTCTTTTAAAGTCCTCTATTACTCCTTAATTTTCATTTTCATTTCACTATAACCTTGCAAAAAAAAAGACCCTGTTTTTAAAGCGAACTTCATATATATTTCTTAAATTTTTTATGTTTTTGTTTTTAATATTGTATTTTTAAGAGTCTAACCTCTACTGTAGATTTTTAATCTTTGTTTTTCAGTATTTGATATATCAATTTTGGACATTGAAAATTCCAACATTCAGTACCCATTTTTACTCAGGAGTGTCATGATTACTCTCTCCCCCTTTTGACTCGCCTTTTTCTACCCCAGGTCACCTCTATTTCCTCCCTCCCCCTTCTCTTCTCAATCCAATTCTGTGAATCTCTGTGGGTGTTCAGGGCTACAGAGAACACTTAGGGAACAGAGTGCTGTGTAGATCTGTCTCTCTCCTCTTGAGTCCCCCTTTTTCTCCTCCTGCTCATCTCTATCTCCTTCCTCCCTCTCCTCTTCTTCATGTAACTCTGTGAACCTCTCTGGGCGTCCCTCACTGTGGAGATTGTTTTCACCATTAACCTAGAAGTTTTATTATCAGTGATGTATAGTTGGAGAAGCCTTGAGACTACTGGAAGAATAAGACAGAAATCCAGAGGCAGGAGAGTTAAGCCCAAAACCTGAGAACACCAGAGAACTCCTGACTACAGGGAACATTAATTAACAAGAGATCATCCAAAAGCCTCCATACCTACACTGAAACCAACCACCAACCAAGGGCCAGTAAGTTCCAGAGAGTGAAAAAGTTGGCTTAAAGCTCAACATTCAGAAAACTAAGATCATGGCTTCTGGTCCCATCACTTCAAGGCAAGTAGATAGAGAAGCAGTGGAAACAGTGGCAGATTTTATTTTCTTGGGCTCCAAAATCACTGCAGATGGTGACTGCAGCCATGAAATTAAAAGACGCTTACTCTTTGGAAGAAAATTTATGACCAACCTAGACAGCATGTTAAAAAGCAGAGACATTACTTTGCCAACAAATGGCCACCTAGTGAAGGCTATGGTTTTTCCAGTAGTCACGTATGGATGTGAGAGTTGGACTATAAAGAAAGCTGAGTGGTGAAAAATTGATGCTTTTGAACTGTGATGTTGGAGAAGACTCTTGAGAGTCCCTTGGAACTGCAAGGAGATCCAACCAGTCCATCCTAAAGGAAATCAGTCCTGGGTGTTCATTGGAAGGACTGTTGTTGAAGCTGAAATTCCAATACTTTGGCCACCTGATGCGAAGAATTGACTCATTGGAAAAGACCCTGATGCTGGGAAAGATTGAAGGCAAGAGGAGAAGGGGACGACAGAGGATTGGATTGTTGGATGGCATCACTGACTCAGTGGATGTGAGTTTGGGTGAACTCCTGGAGTTGGTGATGTACAGGGAGGCCTGGCATGCTGTAGTCCATGGGGTCACAAAGAGCCGGACATGATGAGCGACTGAACTGAACTGGCTCTAGCACCTACATGGCAGCACAGCATCACATACTGTGATCAACCCTTTGGGGGAGAATTGCTATCCTCATTTTAAAGATGTGGAAACTGAGTCTTGGGAGAGTGAGAACCAGTCTTGTCTTTGGGAAAGATGTTGGGTTTGGCTTCCCTGGTGGCTCAGACAGTAATGAATCTGCCTAGAATGCAGGAGACATGGGTTCAATCCCTGGGTTGGGAAGATCCCCTGGAGGAGGGTATGGCAACCCACTCCAGTATTCTTGCCTGGAGAATTCCGTGGACAGCGGAACATGGAGGGCTACAGTCCATGGGATCACAAAGAGATGGACATAACTGAGCGACTAACACTTTACAGAAGTGAGATATCCACTGATAGCTTGAAAGTGGTAATGAATGGTATTATTTTGCTCTATAACAGAGGATATGGTGCTCACTACAAGGAAGTGCCTGTATGAGTAATATTAATTTTATTTTCCCCAAAATTTAAGCGATACTTTTTCAGTAGGACATTTGGATAATACATTAAAACAGAAAGAAAATAGGAATAAACACGCCCCAATCCCACACCCTGAAAGGCCCATCCTTTTCTAGGATTTGCTGACATCTAGTGGTAGAGCCAAGAATATCAAGTGACCGTCAAGCTAGGCTTCAGCAATACTTGAATGGACAACTTCCAGATGTATAAGCTGGGTTTCAAAAAGGCAGAGGAACCAGAGATCAAATTGCCAACCTTCACTGGATTATGGAGAAAGCAAGGGTTTCCAGAAGAACATCTACTTCTGTTTCATTGAACATGAGAAAACCTTTGACTGTGTGGATCAAAACAAACTGTGGAAAATTCTTAAAGATATAGGAGTACCAGACCACTTTACCTGTCTCCTGAGAACCTTGTATGCAGGCCAAGAAGTAACAGAACCGGACATGGGGCAATGTCCCATGGTTCAAAATTAGGAAAAGAAAAAAAAATTAGGAAAAGAGTATGGCATCTTGCTTATTTAACTTATATGCAGAGTACATCATACAAAATGCTGGGCTGGATGAGTCACAAGCTGGAATCAAGACTGCTGAGAGAAATATCAACAACCTTAGATATGCATATGATACCACTCTAATGGCATAAAGTGAAGAGGAACTAAAGACCCTCTTGATGAGGGTGAAAGAGGAGAGTAAAAAAGCTGGCTTGAAACTCAACATTAAAAAAACTTAGATCATGGCATCTGGTCCCATCACTTCATGACAAATAGAAGGGTGAAAAGTAGAAGGAGTAATAGATTTCTTGGGCTCCAAAATCATGGAGGACTGCAGCCATGAAATAAAAGGTGCCTGCTCCTTGAAAATAAAGCTATGATGAACCTAGACAGCATATTAAAAAGCAGAGACATCAATTTGCCAACAAGTTCCATATATCCAAAGCTATGGTTTCTCCAGTATCATGTACGGATGTGAGAGTTGGACCATAAAGAAGGCTGAGCACTGAAGAATTGATGCTTTCAAACTGTGGTGCTGGAGAAGACTCTTGAGAGTCCCTTGGACTGCAGAAGATCAAACCAGTCAATCCTAAAGGAAATCAACCCTGAATATTCATTGGAAAGACTGATTCTGAAGCTCCAATACTTTGGCTATCTGATTTGAAGAGCTGACTCATTGGAAAAGACCATGATGCTGAGAAAGACTGAAGGCAAAAGAAGGGGGTGGCAAAGAATGAAGGTTTTTTAAAAAATTTATTTATTTTTTAATTGAAGGATAATTGCTTTACAGAATTTTGTTGTTTTCTGTGGAACATCAACAGGAATCAGCCAGTTGTACATATGTGCCCGCCCTCTTGTATCTCCCTCCCATCTCCCTCCCCATTCCACCCATCTAGGTTGATACAGAGCCCCTGTTTGAATTCCATGAGACATACAGCAAATTCCCATTGGCTGTCTATTTTACATATGATCATGTAAGTTTCCATGTTACTCTCCATACATCTCACCCGCTCCTCCCCTCTCCCTGTGTCCATAAGTCTGTTCTCTATGTTTCTCCCTTGCTGCCCTGCAAATAAATTCTTTGGTGCCATCTTTCTAGATCCTGTATACATGCATTAGTATACGATATTTATCTTTCTTTCTGACTTTGGAGAAGGGAATGGCAACACACTCCAGTATTCTTGTCTGCAGAATCCCATGGATAGAGGAGCCTGGTGGGCTACAGTCCATGGGGTCGCAAAGAGTGACTAACACACTTTTTTGACTTACTTCACTCTGTATAATAGGTTCTAGGTTCATCCACCTCATTAGAACTGACTCAAATGCGTTCCTTTTTATGGCTGAATAATATTCCATTGCGTATATGTACCAAAACTTCTTTATCTATTCATCTGTCGATGGACATCTAGGTTGTTCCATGTTCTAGCTATTGTAAATAGTGCTGCAGTGAACAATGAGATGCAAGTGTCTTTTTCAACTTTGGGGAATCAGGGTATGTGCCTAGGAGAGGGATTGCAGTGTTATATGGTGGTTTTATTTCTAATTTTTAAAGGAATGTCCATACCGTCTTCCGTAGAGGCTGTAACAGTTTACATTCCCACCAACAGTGCAAGAAGGTTCTCTTTTCTCCACACCTTCTCCAGCATTTATTGTTTGTAGACTTTTTGATGAGGGCCGTTCTGACTGGTGTGAAGTTGTAGTTTTGATTTGCATTTCTCTAATAACGAGCAGTGTTGAGTATCTTTTCATGTGCTTGTTAGCCATCTGTATGTCTTCTTTGGAAAAATGTCTGTTTAGGTCTTTTCCCACTTTTTGATTGGGTTGTTTGTTTTTCTGGCATTGAGTTGCATCAGCTGCTTGTATATTTTGGAAACTAATCCTTTGTCAGTTGTTTCATTTGCTATTATTTTTTCCCATTCTGAGGGCTGTCTTTTCACCTTGCTTATAGTTTCCTTTGCTGTGCAAAAGCTTTTAAGTTTAACCAGGTTCCACTTGTTTATTTTTGCTTTTATTTCCATTACTTTAGGAGGTGCGCCATAGAGGATCTTGTTTTGATTTATGCCATTGAGTGTTCTGCCTATGTTTTCCTCCAACAGTTTTACAGTTTCTGGTCTTATATTTAGGTCTTTAATCCATTTTGAGTTTATCTTTGTGTATGGTGTTAGGAAGTGTTCTAATTTCATTCTTTTAAATGTAGCTTTCCAGCTTTCCCAGCACCATTTATTGAAGAGGCTATCTTTGCTCCACTGTATATTCTTGCTTCCTTTGTCAAAAATAAGATACCCATAGGTGCATGGGTTTATTTTTGGGCTTTCAATCTTGTTTCATTGGTCTATATTCCTGTTTTTGTGCCAGTACCATACTGTCTTGATGACTGTAGCTTTGTAGTATTATCTGAAGTCAGGAAGGTTGATTTCTCCAGCTCCATTCTTGTTTCTCAAGAGTGCTTTGGCTATTCGGGTTCTTTTGTGTTTCCATATGAATTGTGAATTTTTTTGTTCTAGTTCTGTGAAAAATGCCATTGGTAATTTGATAGGATTCACATTGAATATGTAGATTGCACTTGGTAGTATAGTCATTTTCACAATATCGATTCTTCCTACTGAGGAACATGGAATAGCTCTCCATCTGTTTATGTCATCTTCGATTTCTTTCATCAGTGTCTTATAATTTTCTGTGTACATTTCTTTTGTCTCCTCAGGTAAGTTTATTCCTCAATATTTAATTCTTTTTGTTGCAATGGTGAATGGGATTGCTTCCTTAATTTCTCATTCTAATTTATCATTGTTAGTATATAGAAATGCAAGTGATTTCTGTGTATATCCTGCAACTTTGCTAAATTCACTGATTAGCTCTAGTAATTTTCTGATACTATCTTTAGGGTTTTCTATGTACAGTAGCATGTAGCATGTAGCATCTGCAAACAGTGATAGTTTTACTTCTTCTTTTCCAATCTGGATTCATTTTATTTCTTTTTCTTCTCTGATTGCTGTAGCTAGGGCTTCCAGAACTATGTTGAATAATAGTGGTGAGAATGGATACCCTTTTAAGGGGAATGCTTTCAGTTTGTCACCATTGAGAATAATGTTTACTGTGGGATTATCATATATGGCCTTTACTATGTTGAGGTAGTTTCCTCCTATGCCCATTTTTGAGGAGTTTTAGTCATAAATGGGTACTGAATTTTGTCAAAGACTTTTTCTGCATCTATTGAGATGATCATATGGTTTTTATCTTTCAATTTGTTAATATTGTGTATCACATTGATTGATTTCTGTATATTGAAGAATCCTTACATCCCTGGAATAAACGCAACTTGACCATGGTGTATGAGCTTTTTAATGTGTTGTTGAATTCTGTTTGCTAGAATTTTGTTGAGTATTTTTGCATCTATGTCCATCAGTGATATTGGCTTGTAGTTATTTTTCATCTTTGATTTTGGTATCAGGGTGATGGTGGCCTCGTTGAATGAGTTTGGAAGTGTTCCTTCCTCTGCAATTTTTTGAAAGACTTTTAGAAGGACAGGTATTAGTTCTTCTCTAAATGTTTGATAGAATTCATCTGTGAAGCCATCTGGCTTTTGTTTGTTTTTTGGGAGATTTTTGATCAGTTTCAATTTCAGTGTTTGTAATTGGGCTGCTCATAATTTCTATTTCTTTCTGGTTCAGTCTTGGAAGATTGAACTTTTCTAAGAATCTGTCTGTTTCTTTCTGATTATCAATTTTATTGCCGTATATTTGCTCTTAATAGTCTCTTATCATCCATTGTATTTCTGTGTTGTCTGTTTTAGCCTCTCTTTTTTCATTTCTAACTTTGTTGATTTGATTCTTCTCTGTTTTTTTTTTTTTTGATGAGTCTGACTAAAGGTTTGTCAATTTTGTTTATCTTCTCAAAGAACTAGCTTTTAGTTTTATTAATCTTTACTATTGTTAATTTCATTTCTTTTTTATTTATTTCTGCTCTGGTCTTTATGATTTCTTCCCTTCTGCTAATTTTGGGGGAGCTTGTTCTACTTTTTCCAGTTGTTTTCAGTGTAAAGTTAGGTTGTCTATTTGATGTTTTTCTTGTGTCTTGAGGTAGGATTGTATTGCTATAAATTTCCCTCTTAGAAATGCTTTTCCTGCATCCCATAGGTTTTGAGTTGTCATGTTTTCATTGTCATTTGTTTCTAGGAATTTTTATTTCCCTTTTGATTTCTTCAGTAACCCATTTATTATTTAGAAATATATTGTTTAATCTCCATGTGTTTGAATTATTTTTTACAGTTTTCTTTCTTGTAATTGATATCTAGTCTCATAACATTGTGGTCAGAAAAGATGTTTGATATGATTTCAAATTTCTTAAATTTACTGAGGTTTGATTTGTGACCCAAGATGTGGTCTATCCTGGAGAATGTTCCATGTACACTTGAGAAGAAGGTGTATTCTTCTGTATTTGGATGATATGTCCTGAAAATTTCAATGAGATCCATCTTGTCTAATGTGTCATTTAAGACTTGTGTTTCCATATTAATTTTCTGTTTTGATGATCTGTCCATTGGTGTAAGTGGGGTGTGGAAGTCTCCTACTATTATTGTGTTACTGTCAATTTCTCCTTTTATGTCTGTTAGTTTTTATCTTGTGCATTGAGGTGCTCCTATGTTGGGTGCATAGATATTTACATAAAATTATTATGTCTTCCTCTTGGATTGATCCCTTGACCTTTATGTAGTGCCCTTCATTATCTCTTGTAATCTTCTTTATTTTAAGGTCTACTTTGTCTGATATGAGGATTGCTACTCCAGTTTTCTTTTGACTTCTATTTGCATGGAATATATTTTTCCATCCTCTCACTTTCAGTCTATATGTGTCTTTAGGTCAGAAGTGGGTTTCTCATAGACAGTGTGTACATGGGTCATGTTTTTATATCCGTTCAGCCAGTCTGTGTCTTTTGGTTGGAGCATTTAATCCATTTAGACTTAAAGTAATTATTGATGTATATGTTCCTAGTGCCATTTTCTTAATTGTTTGGGGTTTGTTTTTGTAGATCTTTTTCTTCTCTTGTATTTTCTGATGACATAAGTCTCTTTAACATTTGTTGTAAAGCTGGTTTGGTAGTACTGAATTCTCTTAACTTTTGCTTGTCTGAAAAGCTTTTGATTTCTCCATCAATTTTGAATGAGATCCTTGCTGGGTACAGTAATCTTAGTTGTAGATTTTTTTCCCTTTCAGTACTTTAAATATATCCTGCCATTCCCTTCTGGCTTGCAGAGTTTCTGCTGAAAGATCAGCTGTTAAGCATATGGGATTTTCTTTGTACGTTACTTGTTGCTTTTCCCTTGCTGCTTTTAATATTCTTTCTTTGTGTTTAATCTTTGTTAGTTTGATTAGTATGCATCTTGAGATGTTTCTCCCTGGGTTTATCCTATGTGGGACTTTTTGTGCCTCTTGGACTTGATTGACTATTTAGGGAAATTTTCAACTACAATGTCTTCAAAATTTTTCTCGTATCCTTTCTTTTTCTTTTCTTCTTCTGGGATCCTTATAATTCAAATGTTGGTGCATTTAATATTGTCCCAGAGATGTCTGAGACTACCCTCAGTTCTTTTCATTCTTTTTACTTTATTCTGCTCTTCAGCAGTTATTTCCACCATTTTATCTTCCAACTCACTAATCCTTTCTTCTGCTTCAGATGTTCTGCTATTGATTTCTTCTAGAGAATTTTTAATTTCAGTAATTGTGTTGTTTTTCTCTTGTGTATGTTTATTCTTTAATTCTTCTAGGTCTTTGTTAATTGATTCTTGCATTTTCTCCATTTTATTTTCAAGGTTTTGAATCATCATTACTATCATTATTCTGAATTCGTTTTCAGGGAGGTTGCCTATTTCCTCTTCATTTATTTAGACTTGTGTGTTTCCAGTTTGTTCCTTCAATTGTGCAGTATTTCTCTACCATTTAATTTTTTTTAGCTTGTTGTGTTTGAGGTCTCCTTTTCCCAGACTTCAAGGTTGAATTCTTTCTTTCTTTTGGTTTCTGCCCTTGTAAGTTTGGTCCAGTGGTTTGTGTAAGCTTCATGTAGAGTGTAACTTTTGCTTGTGTTCTGGTGGGAAGAGGTGAGGTTTTTTTTTTCCCCTCTGATGGGCAGGGCTGAGTGAGGTGGTAATTCTGTCTGCTGATGATTGGGTTCATATTTTTGTCTTTATTCTTTGAATGAAGCATCCTGCACAGGGTGCTACTGGTAGTTGGGTGATACCAGGTCTTGTATACAAGTGGTTGCCTTTGTGGGAGTTCTCACTATTTGATACTCCTTAGGGTTAGGAGTTCTCCAGTAGTCTAGGGTCTTGGGGTCAGCACTCCCACTCCAAAGGCTCAGGGCTTCATCTCTAGCCAGGAATGGAGATTCCACAGGTGGTTTGTTATGACATTAAATGGGACTAAACAAATATCCAAAATGAGAAACCAAAGACGAACCCCAGACAAATGGCAATTACAAAATTAGTCAAATACTCATTAAAATAATTGAATACACACACCCTGTATATACATATACACCCATAAGCAAAATCAAAACAGTCCAACAAAAATAAAGTACAGTAGATTGACCTGGAGAACAAAGGAAACCAAAAATAATATCAACCAGTTAAGAACAAAACTAACTAAAGCACAAACTGGAAAACGAATCTAAAGCAAAGTACCAGCTGGGGAATAAAGCAACAAAAACAAAACTAACAAATATGGTGAGAAAAAGAAATAAAAAAAAAGAAAGAATAGAATTGCAAAGTTAAATAGAGGTAGATAAAGATTTATAAATATTAAAGATTAACTGCAAGGGTAAATGAACAGTAGGAAAAGCAAACAAAGGAATAAATGTAGAAAAATTAATGTTTTAAAATTTTTAAAATTAAAATTAAAAAAGAGAAAAAATAGGAAAAAAGGGAAAACTACAGAACTGCAAAAGGCCAATGCAGAGGCAGAAGTTTATAACAGAAATAAAATCTGTGCCTGAAAAAAATATCTCAGAAGCTTAAATAAATTTCATAGTGCTAATAAAATCAACAACTAAAACAGACTGGTGGAAAAAAAAGAAAAAAAATAAATGAAAAAAATCCAAATGAAACTACAGAACAAGTCAAAATATAAGAATAAAAAATGTTTTCCTTGGGTCTCTGCTGTTAGTGTCCTTTTCCTCACTGGGAGTCACAGTCCACCTCACCTCCCTAGGATGCCCACCAACACTGCACTTGTCTCTGGACCTGCTGTGGGGGCAGCTCAGACTCTAATCTGGTCCTGTGTTCTTGCCTCCAATGTCCACAGCTGTTAGAACTAGTGAATTTTCTTTTGTAGGAGCTCTCAATGTCCTTTTATATATTCCATAGGCACAGAGTCTTCCTAGTTGATTGTGTGGATTTAATTTGCAGCTTATACAGCTGGTGGGAAGATTTTGGGTCCTCTTTCTTAGCCACACTGTCCCTGTGTTTCAATTGTGGTTTTATTTTCATCTCTGCATGTGGGTCATCCACTGGAATTTGCTCCTGAGGCTGCCCTGGAGGATTGGGTCTGCCCCAGTGAGGGCCAGGTATGGAGGTGGGGCAGCTGCTTGGATTGCAGGAGCTCTGGCAGCCCCAGGTACTCAGGGGAGTTGAAGGCTAGGGCAGCAAGAAATATAGAAGGGTATGGCAACCCACTCCAGTATTCTTGCCTGGAGAAACCCCTGACAGGGAAGCCTGGCAGGCCATAGTCCACAGGGTTGCAAAGAGTTGGACACGACCAAAGCAACCCCTAGATGCAAGATTGTTTTTTGCAGGTGGCAGCTCTGCTCCAGTGAGGGTTGAGTGTGAAGGTGGCACAGCTCCTTGGGTCTTGGGGATCCTGCTGGCACCAAGTGTGCAGGGACAGAGACTGCCTCAGCCACAGGAGTTATGGCCCTATCAGAGTCTTTTTTTTTTTAAGTCTCAGGGCTTCCTTGGTGGCTCAGCTGGTAAAGAATTCACCTGCAACTCAGGAGAAGGGAATGGCAATCCACTCCAGTATTCTCACCTGGAGAATCCCATGGACAGAGGAGTCTGGCAGGCTATAGTCCATGGGGTTGCAAAGAGCTAGACACGACTGAGTGACTAACACACACACTGGCTGCTGGTGATCAGAAGGCCTCTTTGGCTAGTCTTTCTGCATTGCTCTGCCTGTACAGGCACTTAGTGTTCCCTTGCCTGGGGTTCTTCTCTATTGTTTGGTGCATCTGGCACATAAAGGGGCCCCCCTGGCTAGGGTCCTACTTTGTTGTTCTGCATGTCAGGTGCTTGAAGGGCCAGCCTCTCTATTGTTCAGCTGCTGGTGCTGACATGTGGGGAGAGAGAGTCTATGGTGAAGGCTCCCTCCCCCTACATATGACTCAGTAGTATCGCCTTGCTTCCATGGCTGCCTGGCTTTCCTCCACAGGCATTTCCCACCACAATCTCCTCCCTCATATCCCCTCGGGCCTTCTCCCAGCAGTCAAAAGCAGCCCTTGCCCTGGAATTGCTCCACAATCCCTATGCTACAGCTACCAGCTGCTGTGCCTTCTAGGGGACCCACATTCCTGTCTGGGGTATGTATGGCTGAGGCAAGAATTATCTGTGTGATTCTCATTTCATTTAGGCTATCACAAATCAACAGTTTAACTTTCAGCCTCAAATGTTTCTGCTCTGACCCAGACAAGTGTTCCAATGTGGGGATTGGACCTCTGCTTCAGTTCCCCCACCCTCCAAGGGCAGATCCAGTCCTACTAACACTCCTATTTTCCCCCTGTTTCTTTGACCTACTGAGTTTTGTGTGGTTCTATATATTCTTTTCCAGTGGTCAGATACACCTGCCTGCTCTCAGCTGGTGTTCTGCAAGCACTTCTGTGTCTGAAGGTGTATTCCTGATGTATCCATGGAGAGATATGTATTCCACATCCACCTACTCCTCTGCCATCTTGGAAATCCAATAAGTTTTGTAGATAACATCAATGGATATGGATTTAAGCAAACTCTGGGAGATAGTGGATGAAAGAGGAGCCTGGAGTGATGCAGCCCATGGGGTCACAAAGAGTTGGACATGACTGAGTAAGTGAATAACACTATAAATGAAGATAGGTCAAGATGGGGTAAAAACATTTCCAGGTTTTCTGAATCCAGTCTGGGTTCCTTGCCTGACTTGATATGTACAACTTGTCAATTTTACCACATTGTTTCCCCTTTTAGATGATGGAATTCAAGGGATCAAGATCTGATTGTGTTATAGCTGCTTGGGAGTAACACATTTATATCAGTACCAGTTCATCAAATTCTCTTGATGAGATGAGGAAAGGGAAATGAAAACCCCTTTGTGATAAGGGCTGAAATGCAGGACTGATATTGAAAGATTGTTGCTGAGACATGAAAGACGCTGGGATTCTTGGCCTCCGGAGGAGAGGAATTCAATCCAGGGCCAGTGATGAGGCTTGATTGCTCAGAGCTTCTGTGTGACAGTTTTATTAAAGTATAAAAGAGATAGACAAAACTTCTGACATAGACATCAGAAGGGGGCAGAAAGAGTGCCCCCTGCTAGTCTTTAGCCAGATGTTATATAGCTACTCAGTTCTGTTCAGTCGCTTAGTTGTATCTGACTCTTCACAACACCATGGACCACAGCACGACAGGCTTCCCTGTCCATCAAAAACTCCCAGAGTTTACTCAAACTCATGTCCATTGAGTCGGTGATGCCATCCAACCATCTCATCCTCTGTTGTCCCCTTCTCCTCCCGCCTTCAATCTTTCCCAGCATCAGGGTCTTTCTAGTGAGTCAGCTCTTCTCATCAGGTAGCCAAAGTGTAGGAGTTTCAGCATCAACATCAGTCTTTCCAATAAACACTCAGGACTGAGATTCTTGAAGATAGACTGATTGGATCTTCTTGCAGTCCAAGGGACTCTCAAGAGACTTCTCCAACACCACAACTCTCAAGAGTCTTCACCAACACCAACTCCAACTTCTCCAACTTCTCAAGACTCTCAAGAGTCTTCTCCAACACCACAGTTCAGAAGCATCAGTTCTTTGGCGCTCAGCTTTCTTTATAGTCCAACTCTCACATCCATACATGGCTACTGGAAAAACCATAGCCTTGACTAGATGGACCTTTGTTGGCAAAGTAATGTCTCTGCTTTTTAATATGCTGTCTAGGTTGGTCATAACTTTCCTTCCAAGGAGCAAGCGTCTTTTAATTTCATGGCTGCATTCACCATCTGCAGTAATTTTGGAGCCCCCCAAAATAAAGTCAGCTGCTGTTTCCACTGTTTCCCCATCTACTTGCCATGAAGTGATAGGACCATATGCCATGATATTAGTTTTCTGAATGTTGAGCTTTAAGACAACTTTTTCACTCTCCTCTTTCACTTTCATCAAGAGGCTTTTTAGTTCTTCACTTTCTGCCATAACGGTGGTGTCACCTGCATATCTGAGGTTATTGATATTTCTCCCGCCAATCTTGATTCTTCATTCAGCCCAGCATTCTCATGATCAACACTACATATAAGTTAGATAAGCAGGGTGACAATATATAGCCTTGATGTACTCCTTTTCCTATTTGGAACCAGTCTGTTGTTCCATGTCCAGTTCTAACTGTTGCTTCCTGACCTGCATACAGATTTCTCAAGAGGCAGGTCAGGTGGTCTGGTATTCCCATCTCTTTCAGAATTTTCCACAGTTTATTGTGATCCACACAGTCAAAGGCTTTGGCATAGTCAATAAAGCAGAAGTAGATGCTTTTCTGGAACTCTCTTGCTTTTTTGATGATCCAGCAAATGTTGGCAATTTGATCTCTGGTTCCTCTGCCTTTTCTACATCCAGATTAAACATCTGGAAGTTCATGGTTCACATACTGTTGAAGCCTGGCTTGGAGAATTTTGAGCATTACTTTACTAGCATGTGAGATGAGTGCAACTGTGTGGTGGTTTGAGCATTCTTTGGCATATTTCAGGATTTGAAATAGCTCAACTGGAATTCCATCACCTCACTAGCTTTGTTCGTAATGATGCTTCCTAAGGCCCACTTGACTTCACATTCCAGGATGTCTGGCTCTAGGTGAGTGATCACACCATCATGATTATCTGGGTTGTGAAGATCTTTTTTGTATGGATTTTCTGTGTATTCTTGCCACCTCTTCTTAATATATTCTGCTTCTGTTAGGTCCATAATATTTCTGTCCTTTATTGTGCCCATCTTTGCATGAAATGTTCCCTTGGTATCTCTAATATTATTGAAGAGATCTCTAGTCTTTCCCATTCTATTGTTTTCCTCTATTTCTTTGCACTGATCACTGAGGAAGTCTTTCTTATCTCTCCTTGCTATTCTTTGGAACTCTGAATTCAAATGGGTATACTTTTCCTTTTCTCCTCTGCTTTTCACTTCCCTTCTTTTCACAGCTATTTGTAAGGCCTCCTCAGACAACCATTTTGCTTTTTTTCATTTCTTTTTCTTGGGGATGGTCTTGATCCCTGTCTCCTGTGCAATGTCACGAACCTCCATCTGTAGTTCATCAGGCACTCTGTCTATCTGATCTAGTCCCTTAAATCTATTTCTCACTTCCACTGTATATTATCATAAGGGATTTGATTTAGGTCATACCTGCATGGTCTAGTGGTTTTCCCTACTTTCTTCAATTTAAATGTGAATTTGGAAATAAGGAGTTCATGATCTGAGCCACAGTCAGCTCCTGGTCTTGTTTTTGCTGACTGTATCGAGCTTCTCCATCTTTGGCTGCAAAGAATGTAATCAATCTGATTTTGGTGTTGGCCATCTGGTGATGTCCATGTGTAGAGTTTTCTCTTGTGTTGTTGGAAGAGGGTGCTTGCTATGACCAGTGCCTTCTCTTGGCAGAACTCTATTAGCCTTTGCCCTGCTTCATTCTGTACTCCAAGACCAAATTTGCCTGTTACTCCAGGTGTTTCCTGACTTCCTACTTTTGCATTCCAGTCCCCTATAATGAAAAAGACATCTTTTTGGGGTGTAGTTGTAAAAGGTCTTGTTGTTCTTCATAGAACCATTCAACTTCAGCTTCTTCAGCATTACTGGTTGGAGCATAGACTTGGATTACCATGATTTTGAATGGTTTGCCTTGGAAACGAACAGAGATCATTCTGTCGTTTTTGAGATTGCATCCAAGTACTGCATTTTGGACTCTTGTTGACTATGATGGTTACTCCATTTCTTCTAAGGGATTGCTGCCCACAGTAGTAGATATAATGGTCATCTGAGTTAAATTAACCCACTCAAGTCCATTTTAGTTTGCTGATTCCTAGAATGTAGACATTCACTCTTGCCATCTCCTGTTTGACCACTTCCAATTTGCCTTGATTCGTGGACCTAACATTCCAGGTTCCTATGCAATATTGCTTTTTACAGCATCAGACCTTGCTTCTATCACCAGTCCTATCCACAACTGGGTATTGTTTTTGCTTTGGCTCCATTCCTTCATTCTTTCTGGAGTTATTTCTCCACTGATCTCCAGTAGCATATTGGGCACCTACCGACCTGGGAGTTCATCTTTCAGTTTCCTATCATTTTGCCTTCTCATACTGTTCATGGGGTTCTCAAGGCAAGAATACTAAAGTGGTTTGCCATTCCCTTCTCCAGTGGGCCACATTTTGTCAGAACTCTCCACCAAGACCCATCCATCTTGGGTGGCCCTGCATGGCATGGCTTAGTTTCCTTGAGTTAGACAAGGATGTGGCCCATGTGATTAGATTTGTTAGTTTTCTGTGATTGTGGTTTCAGTGTGTCTGCCCTCTGATGCCCTCTTTCATCGCCTACCGTCTTACTGGGTTTTCTCTTACCTTGGACGTGGGATATCTCCTCACGGCCACTGCTACTGACCTTGGACATAGTATATCTCCTCTCAGCCGCTCGCTGCACCAGAGCTGCGCAGCTACTAAAAGGCTGCTAATTCGAGAAAGAAATGTCTCAAAACTCAGAGACTGGCACCAGGCCCCTCTTCCACAACATGCATTTTGAGATAACATTGGCACAAGATGAGTTGTTTGGGGCCATAAAATGATTGACTTGAATCTTGAAGAAAGGCAGGTTTCTAAGCAAATATATAGTTTCATTAACATAGATTAGGAGAATAATTGTATGAGTAAAACATACTGGTTTGTTGAGCCATTATAGGTTCTGAATCTCTTAAGTGGAACCGATTTGAAGAAAGACAGAGTCTAGGGTAAATACATAGTTCATTAACATAGCTTAAGAAAAACATTTCCATAAGAAAAACACATTGGTTAGCTCAAGGTTTGAGAAAAGTTAAGCTCAGGTGGAATCAGGTGTCATCATGGCAACACAGAATTTTACAAGAAACCTTTAAATTTTGTATAGAGAAGGAAAATAATCTGACACTTGCAGTTTGTTTCCTCCTGCTGCTTAAGAGAGATGAAAAAACAGCTGACACTTGCAACCTATTTCCTCCCTTTGGAGACCCATAGCCTTCCTGCCTGTTACCCTCTCAATACTATTAGGCTTTCAAGGCCGACAAAAAAGCACAGACAGACAAAAAAGCACAAGCTTGGAAATCACAGATGGGAGTATGGAATGCAAACAAGGAATCAAGTATCAAATTTAGAAGCACTTTATATCGGACAGTGTGGTAAAATTTTATATATATATATATATATATATATATATATATATATATATATATATAAGATTTTAATAATGTCTAGGATGAATTTTGTAATCTCTATGGTGACCACTAAAATAACAGTAAAAATGTATCATCAACAAGGTGATAGAGAGGGAAAACAGAATTTTAAAAATATTAAGCAATCCAAAAAAGAGCAAGAGAAAAGAGAAAGAGCAATACAAAATAGACAGAACAAATAATCAAATAGTGAGATGGTGATTTAAGCACAAAATAACACTAATTTATTGGTAAACAGCTTAAATATTCCAATCAAAAGACAAAACTTGTCAGTGGATTTTTAAAAATAGTTACGATTTGCTGCTTAGAAGAGATTCACTTTCAGTATCAAACCACAGAAGGCTGAAAGTGGAAAAATGGAAAAAGATATACCATGCAAATATTAACAAGAGAAATCTGATGTAGCAGTGGCAATATCAGATAAAGTAGATTTTAAAGCAAGGAGCATCAGTAAAGACAAAAAGGGACATTTACAAGTTGTTAACATTTTATTTTATAAGTGTATATAATTTATAAGTATAGGTATATACACCTAGAGTTTTCCCTGTTTATTTATATATGTGTGTGTGTGTACATATGTATTTGAAAAAAAATCCCATAATATACATATCATCCCTTTACCTATTTTTACTTAAAAAATGTATATCATAAATATATTTCCACTGAAAACTTTTGGTTCTGTTATAGTTTGTAAAGGCTACACTGTATTCTATGATATGACAGTAACATGACTTCTTTAACATATCCCCTATTGAATATTCAAGTTGTTTAGTATTATAAATAACACTGCAATGAGCATTTTTATGAATATATGTTTGTGCATTTGTTGTATCATTTGGGTAGAATGCTGTTCCAGAAATTAAATTCTTGGATTCAAAGGTATACATATTTTAAAAACGTTCTAATATACACTCAACAAACTTTATTAGTTTATACTCCTGACAATTATGTAAGTGCTGGCAAAGGTTAAAAAAAAAAAACTGAAGCAACATAAAAAGACCATGAAGAGGGAAAACTTTAAGTAAATTAAGTTAAATTTATGTAATATGGCTGACAAAAAGATTGAGGGCTGCATATCCTGATGGAAAGATACTTAGGGCATGTCACTATTTGCTTAATTTCTGTTAAACTATGTGTTTATTTGTCACTGCGTGCAAATTCCACAAGAATAACATTCTAGTACAACATTCAAACCCAGAAAAAGCATTAGTACCGCTTTAATGCCACTGTCTTCATCAAAGCACAGTTACCTCCCCTGTTTATAAACTTTTTAAAATGCTTTTCTACACATTACACATACACGTCTTATTAAAATATATAAATGGGTCTCTTCAGTAAGTGGTGCTGGAAAAACTGGACAGCTACATGTAAAGGAATGAAATGAGAACATTCTCTAATAACATACACAAAAATAAACTCAAAATGACTTGAAGACCTAAATGTAAGACCACTAAAATAACAGTAAAAATGTATCATCAACAAGGTGATAGAGAGGGAAAACAGAATTTTAAAAATATTAAGCAATCCAAAAAAGAGCAAGAGAAAAGAGAAAGAGCAATACAAAATAGACAGAACAAATAATCAAATAGTGAGATGGTGATTTAAGCCCAAAATAACACTAATTTATTGGATGCTATAAAACTCCTACAAGAAAGCATAAGCAGAGCACTCTTTGACATAAATCACAGCAATATCTTTTTGGGATCTGCCTCCTGGACTAATGGAAATAAAAACAAAAATAAACAAATGAGACCTAATTGAACTTAAAAGCTTTTGACAGCAAAGGAAACCACCGACAAAATGGAGACAGCTTACAGAATGGGAGAAAATACTTGCGAATGAAGTGACCGTCAAGGGATCAGTCTCCAAAGTATACAATGGCTCTTGTGGCTCCGTATCAAAAAACCAACAACCCAATCACAAGAAGATCTAAACAGACATTTCTCCAAAGAAGTCCTTTTGGGTGGCCAAAAGGCACATGAAAAGATGCTCAACATCACTAATTGTTCAGTTCAGTTCAGTCACTCAATCTTGTCTGACTCTTTGTGACCCCCTTGGACTGCAGCACACCAGGCTTCTCTGTCCATCACCAACTCCCAGAGCTTACTCAAACTCATGTCCACAGAGTTGGTGATGCCATCAAACCATCTCATCCTCTGTCGTCCCTTTTTCCTCCCACCTTCAATCATTCTCAGCATCAGTCTTTTCCAATGAGTCAGTTCTTTGCATCAGGTAGCCAAAGTATTGGCGTTTCAGCTTCAACATCAGTCCTTCCAATGAATATTCAGGACTGATTTCCCTTATGATTGACTAGTTGGATCTCCTTGCAGTCCAAGGGACTCTCAAGAGTCTTCTCCAACACCACAGTTCAAAACCATCAATTCTTCAGTGCTCAGCTTTCTTCATAGTCCAACTCTTACATCCATATATGACTACTGGAAAAAACATAGCTTGGACTAGACAGACCTTTGTTGGCAAAGTAATGTCTCTGCTTTTTAATATGCTGTCTAGCTTGGTTATAACTTTCCTTCCAAGGAGTACGCGTCTTTTAATTTCATGGCTGCAGTCACCATCTGCAGTGATTTTGGAGTCCAAAAAAATAGTCTTTCACTGTTTCCCCATCTATTTGCCATGAGGTGCTGGGACTGGATGCCATGATCTTAGTTTTCTGAATGTTGAGTTTTAAGCAAACTTTTTCACTCTCCTCTTTCACTTTCATCAAGAGGCTCTTTAGTTCTTCTTCGCTTTTGCCATAAGGGTGGTGTCATCTGCACATCTGAGGTTATTGATATTTCTCCCAGCAATCTTGATTCCAGCTTGTGCTTCATCCACACCATTTCACATGACGTACTCTGCATATAAGTTAAATAAGCATGGAGACAATATACAGCATTGATATATTCCTTTCTCGATTTGGAACCAGTCTGTTGTTCCATGTCCAGTTTTAACTGTTGCTTCCTGTCCTGCATACAGATTTCTCAGGAGGCAGGTCAGATGGCCTGGTATTCCCATCTCTTTCAGAATTTTCCACAGTTTGTTGTGATCCACACAGTCAAAGGCTTTGGCATAGTCAATAATGCAGTAGTAGATGTTTTTCTGGAACTCTGTTGCTTTTTTGATTATCCAATGGATGTTGGCAAGAGAAATGCAAATCAAAGCTACAATGAGGTATCATCTCACACCGGTCAGCATGGCCATCTTCAAAAAAAAAATCTATAAATAATAAAATGCTGGAGAAGGTGTGGATAAAAGGGAATTCTCCCACAACTGTTGATGGGAAAGTAAATTCATACAACCATTATGGAGAACAATATGGAGGTTTCTCATAAACTAAAAATAGAGCTACCATGGGATCTTGCAATCCCACTTCTGGGCATCTATCCAGAGAAAAATCATAATTTGAAAATTTAATGCACCCCAATATTCATTGCAGCACTATTTACAATAGCCAGGACATGGAAGCAACCTAAATGTCCATCAACAGAGGAATGGATAATAAGATGTGGTACATATCTACAGTGGACTATTAGCCATAAAATAGAATGAAATAACGTCATTTGCAGAACATGGATGGACCAGAGATTATCATACCGAGTGAAGTAAGTCAGACAGAGAAAACAAATCTATGATATTGCTTATATGCAAAATCTAAAAAAGTGATATAAATGAATTTATCAACAAAACAAAAATAGATGGACTTCCCTGACAGTCCATCAGTTAAGGCTGCACACTTCCAATGCAGGGGGCATGAGTTTGACCCCCATTCAGGGAACTGAGATCCCACATGCCATGTGGCATGGCCAAAAAATAAAACACAACAAAAACATTAAAAAAACATAGAGTAGTTACAGATGTAGAAAACAAACTTATGGTTACCAGGGGAAAAGAGGGGAGAGGGATAAATTGGGAGATTGGGGTTGATATATACACCATGCTGCTGCTGCTGTTGCTAAGTCACTTCAGTCATGTCCACTCTGTGTGACCCCATAGATGGAAGCCCACCAGGCTCCCCAATCCCTGGGATTCTCCAGGCAAGAACACTGGAGTGGGTTGCCATTTCCTTCTCCAATGCATGAAAGTGAAAAGTGAAAGAGAAGTTGCTCGGTCGTGTCCGACTCTTAGTGACCCCATGGACTGCAGCCTACCAGGCTCCTCTGTCCATGGGATTTTCCAGGCAAGAGTACTGGAGTGGGTTGCCATTGCCTTCTCTGATATACACCATACTATATATAAAAGAGATAATTAATAAGGATGTACTGTATAGCACAGGGAACTCTTCTCAGTTCCCTCTGTAATGATGTACATGGGGAAAGAATTCCAAAGAGAGTGGATATATGTATATGGATGACTGATTCACTTTGCTGTACAGCAGAAACTAACACAACCTTGTAAATCAACTATATTCCAATAATTTTTTTTCAAATTTTCTACAAATAATAAATGTTGGAGACAGTGTAGAGAAAAAGGAACCCTCCTACACTATTGGTTGGAATGTAAGTTAGTGCAGCCACTATGGATGTTGCTTAAAAAAACTAGAAATAGAATCAGCATATGATCGAGCAGTTCCACTCCTGGGCATATACCTGGAGAAATCTATAATTCAAAAACATCTATGCACCCCAATATTCAGAGCAGCACTATTTACAACAGCCAAGACATGGAAGCAAGGTAAGTGTCCATTGACAGACGAATGGACAAAGATGTGGTACAGATACACAATGCAATAGTATTCAACAGTAAAAAAAAAAAAAAAAAGAATGAAATACTGCCATTTGCAGCAATATGGATGGACCTAGAGATTATCCTACCAAGTGAAGTAAATCAGATAGAGACAAATATCATATGATATCATTTATATGTGGAATCTTAAAAAAATGGTACAAATGAAAAAAAATGGTACAAATGAACTCATTTACAAAACAGACTCACAGATACAGAAAACAAACTTATGGTTACCAAAGGGATGTAGAGGGATAAATTAGGAGTTTGGGATTAAAACATGCATACTACTACTTATAAAATGGCTTCCCATGTGGCTCAGTGGTAAAGAATCTGCCTGCCAAGCAGGAAATGAGAGTTTGATCCTAGGTTGGGAAGATCCCCCAGAGACAGAAATAGCAATCCACTCCAGTGTTCTTGCCTGGAGAATCCCATGGACAGAGAAACCTGGTGGGCCACAGTCCATGGGGTCACAAAAGAGTCAGACATGATTTAGTGACTAAGCAACCACAACAATATATGAAATAGATAACAATCATACCTTCTGTATAGCACAGGGAACTGTACTCAATATCTTGTAATAACCAACAATGGGAAAGAATCTAAACAAGAACATATATATCTCAATTTGCTATCCACCTGAAACTAACACAACATGTAAATCAACTATATTTCAATAAAATTTATATATATTTGGGGTCATATTTAAAATTCTATTTCACAATTCCCTTTTTGTGTGTGTATGTGCCAGGAGGCTTGGATCCTAGTTTCCTGACCAGGAATTGAACACACACCGTAACAGTGAACGCAGATTTCTAATCACTGGACTGCCAGGGAATTCCCCGATTTCTTTTTCTTTTTTCCACTTAAAATTAGATCTCAGAGAGCTTATACATATAATGTATATGAACCAGTACATATAATGTTGCTTTATTCTTTTTAACTGTTGCATACTCTTCCATAGCTTGTTTACACTATTGCTTATTTACTTCCACCTCCATCCCCCCATTGATGTACATGAAATTGTTCTGAGTCTGGAGCTAATAAAAATAAGGTAACAATGAACAACCTGGTATGTACAGCTTTGCCCACAGGTGGTCTTGCTTGACGACACTCTACTATAAAAAAATTGTTCAACTAAGGGTATGAGATTTTAATACATTTGACACTGGCAAAAGAAAGATGTGAGATTTTATATATTTAGTGAATATACCACCAAAGTGCCCTCCAGAAAGACTAGGCAGTTTACACTCCCCTCGAGCACATGACAGAACCGCTTTCTCCATGTTCTCACGCACTGTAAATTAGTAATTAGTGGCAATATAAGATGTCTTAAAAAGTAAGAGATTATTCTTTTAACTCACATTTTATATGTAGTAGTATGCATGTTTTAATCCCAAACTCCTAATTTATCCCTCTACACCCCTTTGATAACCATAAGTTTATTTTCTGTATCTGTGAGTCTGTTTTGTAAATGAGTTCACTTGTACCTTTTTTTTTTTTTTTGGTTCCACATATAAGCAATATTATAGATTGTTTTTCTCTGTGTTACTTACTTCACCCAGTATGATAATCTCTAGGTCCATCCATGTTACTGCAAATGACATTATTTCATCCTATTATGTGGCTGAGTAATACTCCATTGTAGATATGTACCACATCTTCTTTGTCTATTCATTTGCCTATGGACATTTAGGATGCTTTCATCCTAAATGAATAATCCTGGCTATTGTAAACAGCACTGCAATGAACATTGGGGTGTATTTTTCCTTTCAGCAAATGCTTGGGACTGGAATTTCTGGGTCATATGTAGAATCCCTATGGATAGAGGAGCCTGGAGGGCTTAGTCCATGGGGTCACAAAGAGTCAGATATGACTGAGTGACTAAGCACACACACGGTGGCTCTGTTTTTAATTTTCTTTAAGGAACCCATGCTCACCCTCTCTACCATTTATTGTTTGTAGATGTTTTTGATGGTGGCCATTCTGACCAGTGTGAGATGATACCTCATTGTAGCTTTGATTTGCATTTCTCCAACAATTAGTGATGTTGAGCATCTTTTCATGTGCCTTTTGGCCACCCAAAAGGACTTCTTTGGAGAAATGTCTGTTTAGATCTTCTTGTGATTGGGTTGTTGGTTTTTTGATACGGAGCTACAAGAGCCATTGTATACTTTGGAGACTGATCCCTTGACGGTCACTTCATTCGCAAGTATTTTCTCCCATTCTGTAAGCTGTCTCCATTTTGTCGGTGGTTTCCTTTGCTGTCAAAAGCTTTTAAGTTCAATTAGGTCTCATTTGTTTATTTTTGTTTTTATTTCCATTAGTCCAGGAGGCAGATCCCAAAAAGATATTGCTGTGATTTATGTCAAAGAGTGCTCTGCTTATGCTTTCTTGTAGGAGTTTTATAGCATCCGGTCTTACATTTAGGTCTTCAAGTCATTTTGAGTTTATTTTTGTGTATGTTATTAGAGAATGTTCTCATTTCATTCCTTTACATGTAGCTGTCCAGTTTTTCCAGCACCACTTACTGAAGAGACCCATTTATATATTTTAATAAGACGTGTATGTGTAATGTGTAGAAAAGCATTTCAAAAAGTTTATAAACAGGGGAGGTAACTGTGCTTTGATGAAGACAGTGGCATTAAAGCGGTACTAATGCTTTTTCTGGGTTTGAATGTTGTACTAGAATGTATTCTTGTGGAATTTGCACGCAGTGACAAATAAACACATAGTTTAACAGAAATTAAGCAAATAGTGACATGCCCTAAGTATCTTTCCATCAGGATATGCAGCCCTCAATCTTTTTGTCAGCCATATTACATAAATTTAACTTAATTTACTTAAAGTTTTCCCTCTTCATGGTCTTTTTATGTTGCTTCAGTTTTTTTTTTTAACCTTTGCCAGCACTTACATAATTGTCAGGAGTATAAACTAATAAAGTTTGTTGAGTGTATATTAGAACGTTTTTAAAATATGTATACCTTTGAATCCAAGAATTTAATTTCTGGAACAGCATTCTACCCAAATGATACAACAAATGCACAAACATATATTCATAAAAATGCTCATTGCAGTGTTATTTATAATACTAAACAACTTGAATATTCAATAGGGGATATGTTAAAGAAGTCATGTTACTGTCATATCATAGAATACAGTGTAGCCTTTACAAACTATAACAGAACCAAAAGCTTTCAGTGGAAATATATTTATGATATACATTTTTTAAGTAAAAATAGGTAAAGGGATGATATGTATATTATGGGATTTTTTTTCAAATACATATGTACACACACACACACATATAAATAAACAGGGAAAACTCTAGGTGTATATACCTATACTTATAAATTATATACACTTATAAAATAAAATGTTAACAACTTGTAAATGTCCCTTTTTGTCTTTACTGATGCTCCTTGCTTTAAAATCTACTTTATCTGATATTGCCACTGCTACATCAGATTTCTCTTGTTAATATTTGCATGGTATATCTTTTTCCATTTTTCCTCTTTCAGCCTTCTGTGGCTTGATACTGAAAGTGAATCTCTTCTAAGCAGCAAATTGTAACTATTTTAAAAAATCCACTGACAAGTTTTGTCTTTTGATTGGAATGTTTAGGCTGTTTATCAGTAAATTAGAGGTATATTTGTACTTAAATCTATAATCTTATTATTTGATTATTTTTTCTGCCTATTTTGTATTGCTCTTTCTCTTTTCTCTTGCTTAGTAATTTTTAAATTCTGTTTTCCCTTTCTATTACCTTGTTAATTATACTTTTTTCACTATTATTTTAGTGGTCACCCTAGAGATTACAAATTCATTAAAGTCTAATATAGATAACTTCACCATACTGTCCAACATAAAGAACTTCTAAATTTAATACTTGATTCCTTCCTTGCATTCCCTACTCCCACTGTGATTTTGAAGCTTGTGCTTTTTTGTCTGTGTATACCTGCCTTGAAAGCCTAAAGATATCAGTCCTACATTTCAGCCCTTTTTCATAACATAGGGGTTTTTATTGATGAACTTTTTATATTGTTTCATTTTTTTTTAACCTTTGCAAGCACTTCAAGAGATACCCTATTGTATGTATCTTTTGTGAAACTGTGTTAGTATCAGGCTGGCTAAACTCCTAAGAATTGCTTAAAGAATCTGTGGGATATCAGATTTTGCCAAATAGCTCTCTGTAAAAAGGCTTCATCACAGCATCTGCATCCAACAGAGTGTGGAAGTGTCCATTTCCCCATAAACCAGTCAAAAAAATTATCAAATTTCTAAATTTTGATACTCATAGCTGAAATAGGGCAACACATAGTGGTTTAGATTTGCATTTCTTTGAAGTTGAGTCTTTTTTTGTATGTTTATCGGTCACTGGTATTTCTTTTCTTTTTTCTTTTTTTATATTAATTAATTAATTATTTCATTTATTTTTATTAGTTGGAGGCTAATTACTTTACAATATTGTAGTGGTTTTTGCCATACATTGACATGAATCAGCCATGGATTTACATGTGTTCCCCATCCCGATCCCCCCTCCCGCCTCCCTCCCCATCCCATCCCTCTGGGGCATTGAAACAAATATACTATCAAGGGTGAAACAGATCACCAGCCCAGGTTGGATGCATGAGACAAGTGCTCAGGGCTGGTACACTGGTATTTCTTTTCTGCAAACAAATCCATTCGAGTCTTTGGCACACTTTCTATTGGGTTATCATATTATTAATGATCAGTAAGAGTTTTTAGATTATTGCAAATAGGCTGTTTGACATTATGCTCCTGGGTTTTTTGTTTCTTTGTTTCTAAAAATTTTACATAAGTTTTAAATGTCTTTATAATCAATTTCTAAATGTTTCCCTCTGATGGAGAGCATAAATTGGTCACAGTCCATTGAGTTCTGGAAAGCCGTTAGTGGCTCTAAGGCACTGGTCTTCCAGTGCCTGGGCTTCCTAGTTCACCTCCTGAAAGGGCCTCCCCCACACAGGGGCCCCTCACCCAGGGAGCTTCCTTCTGGGGTGTCAGATTTCAGTGTTCTAAGAGAGAGGCTGCCTGAAGAGTTTATATTTAGTGTAGGACTCCCCAGCCCAGACAGCTGGATGTCTGGGGACTAAATTCTGCAGACTTTGTCCCTGCCTTCTGGGATTATTCTGAGGGGCTTGTATAGATGGTACAATGAAATTGTAACAGAAGGCAGAGGGTGAAAAAAACTTTTTTCCTGGCGATGCTATTTGGGATCCAGTGAACTGTGCCTTTTGTGAGAGAAAAAGGACATGAATTTCAGGGATATTGCCCATAGACCTTTACTTTGGCCACAGATCCTACCTACTATCTCTGCTGGAAGGTGCTGAACAGTGTATGCTCCTGCTACTCGGGGATCTACAGTGCATGAAAGGCAGAGAGTGGAGATATCTCACCACTGTCATGGTCTGATGAAAATCCACCTGTTGAGCCTCATTTCCATTAGTGCGATAGTACAGTTGGTCCTTTTCTGGGTGTGATGAGACTCATTTGATTACAGGCTTATGCAAAATCCCAATAAAACTCCTTGAATGGAAAACAGGTTAATCTGGGAAGTCACTGTTTTTTCAGGTACTGGGTTCATCAACCAGGAGTCATCTATTAAGTTCTCAGACACCTGATGGAAGATCATCAGTGAAGCTAGAACTTCAAAAAGTTGTAAACCACTTGTGCAAAACTGCCAAGATCGGACAGCTGAATGTCCTTCTAAAGACGAATTTATAGGTCCCATTGAAAAACCTACTGGTTTCATTTAGTTTCATTAAAACTTTATATTTAAAATGTTAATAATTACTGGTCTGTTTTCAAAGCTGTGAAATAGTTTACAGCAACTAGAAAGCATTCTTAATGTGGCATAAAATAACGTCAACAAATGAATGAGTCTTTTGTTATTTTTACAACCTAATTTGTAAATGTCAAACGAAAATGGCTTGACGCCATTTCCTCATTACAAAAACAATGAATGTGACGTAAAAACGGGAAAAAAAAGGGGGCACAACAAAAGAAAGTTAAACCTCTCCCTGCGCTCTCTACTCCCCTTCCTGACATCCCTTCCCTGGCCCATGTAGGTGCGGCAACTACCCTAGGACAACGCTAGTCTTAGAGACAGTCCTCAGAGAAGCTGCAGAAAAGGCCGGAGCCAAGGCCTGGAGGTGGAAGGGGGGATGCAGACCCTCCCTGGCAACAAGAGAAGGGCAAACTCCAACCGCAGGGAGATGATGCCACTTGTGGGCTCTCAGATTGGAGGGAAACGAGCTGAGTGACGGGGCCTCGCGCACAGCTGGGTGGAGGGGGAGACCGTGCGTGAGGAGGTGGAGGGGAGGGTCCTGTTGAACTCCCCACCAGCCCCTGGGAGGGGGGGATCGGAGAGTGAGCTCGGCGGTGACGCGGGGCCCTCACGTGACCGCGAGCTGCAGAGCGACGCAGCCTTCGGTGCAGTAGTCACTCCAGTCTGGGTACCAGCTCCCCGCTGCCCTGCACACGGCGGGCTGGCATCGGGCCCGCGGCAAGCAGAGCAGGTAAGGGCCCCGCGCACTGAAGCCAGGGCGGCAGCGGACTGCCAACCCCGGAGCTGGCCTGGGGGTGGGGGAGAAAGCGGGCTCAAGTTCCTGGAGCCTTCGCTCCGATTCTCCCAAGCCCTGCTCCTCCTACCTAAGTCTGTGCTGGGGAAACCTGGGCTTTGACAGGGCGGATGGTGGGGGGAGTGTCTCAAGAGGGAAATGCAGAGATTGAGATGTTCCTTCTTCTCTGACTCTAATCACTGATTGCACACGTCCGCTCCGCTTCCAGCTGGTTTCAGTGGAAGGGACACGCCGCCACGGTGGCGTTTGCAGAGAAAATGGTGGGCCTTAGTGACTGGACGGCGGGGTTGGTGCGGGTGGCGTCTCGCAAGGTGTGGAGGGACGTTTGATAGCCGGGTTCCTGAATCTAGAAAGGCGAGTATTGGGATCTGTGTCCTGGGTGCTAGTCCAAGCACTCAGTGCCTTTTCTCCTGTCTGACGACAGGATTCGTGTGGCAGTGTTTGTGGCGAGGCGAGGGAAGGAGAGGAGCAAACTGCACAGGATCTGCGGAGGTTAGTGTGGGCACGGACACTCGCTGTGAACCGTTGAAGTGCTGTATGATTATTCTCTATGACAGGAACTTAGGCGCCGCTATCTGGTTGGTATATAGGGTGGCTCTATAGGGGACTTTCTCTAAACTGTGTTTACTTACCAAACTTACCAAGCTTGGGCTTTTTAACTTAAAGTGTATGTTGAAGCCATACCAATAAAGACAGCAACTTTTCTATGGATGCTTTTTTTTTGCACCTCAGGTAATACTGCGAAAATACAAATTGCTGTCTCAAAGAACTGCTTTTTTTTTTTGGAGATAACCTTTGCAGGGGACGGATGGAGATTTTGCAGAAGCCCCCGAACCCCAACACACATACTGTTTCTTTTGTTGGAGACTGCTAGAGATGGGTTTAAGGAGAAGTAGATGGCAGTAGGCTGTCATTCTAGAGTATAGGATCTAGGGGCCTCCATCTGTCTCCCCGTTTTCCAGTTTTCCAGATTCTTTCACCTGTTGGTACAGGTGAAGGAAATGATAGACTTTGGGGAGAAGGCCTAGAATCCTACAGGTGATTTTAGAATAATTTGCCTCTGCTGCTCCCCTTTTACCTGCCTCCCTTTTCCACCCTGCCTGTTTCAGTGCTGGAGAAGCCCTAGGTTTTGTTTGCCAGAGAACAGGTGTCTAAATCAGATTGTTGTTGTTTTGCCGCCAAGTCATGTCTGACTCTTTTGCAACCCCATGGGCTGTAGCCAGCCAGACTCCTCTGTCCATGGGATTTCCCAAGCTAGAATACTCGAGTGGATTGCCATTTCCTTCTCCAGGGGATCTTCCTGACCCAGGGTTTGAACCCAAATCTCCTGCATTGACAGGCATTGGCAGGCAGATACTTTACCACTGAGCCACCAAGCCACCAGGGAAGCCCCGTAAGGCAGGTACCGGGGCCCATGTTTTAGATGCTGAAATGTCATAAGTACTCAACATTTATCTTTCTTTTTTTCTATGTTTGTTCCTAGGTCTTCCCACAGGGCAACAGTAGGGCTGTTTACCACTGAAAGCAAAGGAAAGTGGGAGACTGGCCTGGGACTGTGGAGGTTGGTGTGAAGATGGGCAGTGCATAGGGGTAACAAGAGAGGATGGGCATATAAGATGGCTGAGACTTGAGAGAGTCTCAGTGGAGGGTTCTTCCACTTCTTCTGCACTCTGCCAGATTTCCCTTGTGTTGCCATCCTCCCTGCTGATATCAGTGCAGGAAATGGTAGGAATATTGGGGTAAGGGTGGGCTGCAATGGGACTGAGAGAAGACTTGAGAGGATGGATCATATTAGCAAATTGGACATGGGCTCTCACAAGGCAGGGATTGGAGTCAGGGATCAGGGTACTTGTCCATTCTGTGAAGGATCTGATCTCTAGTCCCTGTTTGTTTACTTGTCCACAGCTGGGTCTACAGGTCTGAAAGGCTTGAGATCACTGGAAGCAAGGAAATAAGGAGGAAATTATTCCTGATCAGTATATGCTGGTAAGAGGATGGGTATTGCCTGGGTAGACATTTAAGGTAGGTTGTTGGAGGTGAGTGTCTATCTGGAGGTATCCAGTGTCCAGTCTGGAGGATACTCAGCCTCCCCCTTTTCCAGGCGCTTTCCCCACCATCCATTCACTTACCCCACACCTTCACCTTTATTGTGATAACAGGGAATGGGGTAAATTGAAGAGGATAGAGAGGTGGTTTGTTAATAATATATCTGTCATGGTAAACAAAATTTTCACTCCTGTCTGTTCCTCCATCTGTCTGTCTGTCTCTAGGTCCACAGATCTCATGAGTTTATAGATCTCCTTTAGGCTATACCTCCAATCAAGAAAAGGAAAGAGGTGGGAATTGCCTTGATCATTACAGGTTGGTATGAGGGTGGGGACCTGTGGGAGTGGTGACCAGAGTAGGTCCAGTAAAAATCAGGGTGTGAGGGCTTCAGTCTACCATCCGTAGTCAGCACTACCACCATCCTTTCCACTGTTCATTTGATGTAAGAAAATGTGTATGGAAGTACCCTGGGGGAAATTGTTGGGCACTGGGAAAGATGGAGAGGAGATAAAATAAAAGGGATGAAAAGAGAATTTGCTAATTATCCTCTTCTCCCACAAAGCACATCATTTTTACACTTTTCTTATTCTTCTGTGTATCTGTCTGTGTGATGCACAGAATTAGAAGAGAAACTTTAGCCCATTTCCTTCCTCCACTTCTAGGTCCATCTCCAGTGGCAGCTGTGGTGGCCTTTGAGTGACTGAAGACCAGCACCCTTGCAGGCTTACATGCAAACCTACTACCCTCTTTTCCCAGTCTAATTGAGCCCCTTTGTATCTTGTTCTTGCCTTCATCAAGGGTGATTACATGGGTCGCATTCAGGAAGTGGGCTTGGTGACTGCAGGACTGATGATCTGGGCTGGTGCCTGCTACTGCATTTACAGATTAACCAAGGGAAGAGCCCAGAGTGTGAGGCGACTTGCCAGAAATGGGTCCAAAGTCAAGATGGAGACTGTGGCTGGGATACAAAACCAGACTTTGGCCATGTGTGAAGCCATGGTTGGGACAGAGATTGAGACTAGACCCAAGCCCAAGACCAGAACAGAAACTGGAGCAAGAGATAGGTCTGGAGCTGAAGTAGAGACTAAGGTCACTGCTACAGACAGAAGCAAAGTCTATTCTCAAGCCAAGGCAATGGCTGAGGCAGAGACAGAGACCCAATCTGAGGCCAAAACAGTGGCTGGAACAGTGATAACAGAGGCAGTGATTCTGACTGACGCCAAAGCCAGTGAAGTGGCCATGAAAGAGGCAGTGACCCAAACTGACTCTGAGGCTGGGAAACTAATCAAGAAAGAGGCAGTGACCCAGACCAAAGCTAAAGCTTGGGCACTTGGTACCAAGGTAGAGACCAAGAAAGAAGCAATGACCCAGACCAAAGCAGAAACTCATATATTGGCTGAAAAAGAGATAGAAATGAACAGAGTGGTGGTGACACAGAATGAGGCCTTGGCAGTAATCAGGGAAGTGACCAAGACGGGCACCATAAACAAGATCAGAAGTGTGACTGACACCAAGGCAAGAGCCCTGGAAGAGACTGTGAGTGTGGCTAAGACTCTGTCTGAGGTCTGGTCTGGTACCTCAGTTGATGCTCAGGGAAATCCTAATTTTGTGTCCGAGGCAGAAGCTGGAGCAGTCCTGAAGCCCTGTTCACTGTCTCAGGCTGTGGCCAAGATCCAGATTGACAGCATTCTTGGTACTGAGGTTGAGGCCAAGGGGAATTGCAAAACCATGTCTCAGGCAGGGTCTTTGGCAGATATGAGGGCTTCTGCTCAGCCTCAAGTTGTAGCCAAGGCCCAGACTGAGGCCATGCTTGGGGTGGCAGTTGATGTTGGGGGTAATACCAAGGCCAGGTGTGAAGCAGGGGTCAGGGCAGATACAAGTGTTTCTACAGAATCTCAGACTGTGACCAAGAAACAGACTGAGATAGTGTCTGGTGCCAGGGTTGATGACAGGGGAAATACCAATGTCATATCTAGGGCAATGATGGGAGCTGACATGACGGCTGCCACACAGCCTCTAGTTGTAGCCGATACTCAGGTTGAATTTGTGCCTGATGCCTGGGTTAAGGGTAGAGGCAGTTCCTATGCTGTATCCATGGTGAGGGCTGGAACAGACACTGAGTCCTATACGCAGCCTCAGCCTATGATCAGTGTCCAGGCTGATGCCTTGCCTGATGACAGGGTGAAGGCTCAAGGCAATGCCAACACCAAGTCTAAAGAAGAAGCTAGGACAGACACAAAGGCACAGACTTCCATCAAGAGCCAGGCTGAGGCTCTACCTACCACCAGACGTAAAGCTAGGAGCAAAGCCAAAGGCAAGAGTAAGGCAGGGCTTGGAGTAGAGATGAAAACCTGTGCACAGCCTCAAGCTGGGGTCAGGGCCCAAGCTGATGTTTTCCCTGATTCCAGAATTGATGCCAAGGGTGATCCTGATGCCATTTCCAGAGCAGGGGCTAAGGCAGAACTGAGGGCCTCTGGTGAGCCTCAGGATATGGCCATTTCCCAGGGCGAGGTCTTACCTGATGGCCAGAATAAGGTCCAGGACAATCCCAATGCTGTTTCTAAGGCAGGGACTGGGTCAGATACAAAGAGCTCTGCTCAGCCCCAGGCTGTGGCCAGTTCCCAGGGGCAAGCCTTGCCTGGTGTCAAGAAGAAGGCTCTGGGCAGTGCCAGTGCTGTGTCTAAGGCAGGGGCTGGTCCAGATGCAAAGGGCTTGGCCCAGCCTCTGACAAATGTAATAGGCCCTGCCCAGCTCCAGGCTGTGGCCACTTCCCAGGGTGAGGCTTTGTGTGGTGTCAAAAATAAGGCTCGGGGCGATGCCACTGCTGTGTCTAAAGCAGGGAATGGACAGGATACAAAGAGCTCTGCCCAGCACCAGGCTGTGGCCAGTACCCAGGGTGAGGCCTTGCCTGGTGTCAAGAAGAAGGCTCGGGGCAGTGCTGGTGCTGTGTCTAAGGCAGGGGCTGGGCCAGATACCACAGGCTCTGCTCAGCCCCAAGCTGTGGTCAGTTCTCAGAGTGAAACCTCACCTGGTACTAAGAATAAGGTCCGGGGCAATCCCAATGCTGCGTCTAAGGCAGGGGCTGGGCCAGATGCAAAGGCCTCTGCTCAGCCTCCAACAGATACAACAGGCCCTGCTCAGCCCCAGGCTGTGGGCAATTCCCGGGGTGAAGCCTCGCCTGTTACTAAGAATAAGGCCCAGGGCAATCCCAGTGCCATGTCTACAGCAGGGACTGGGCCAGATGCAACGTGTTCTGCCCAGTCTCAAACAGATACAACAAACACTGCCCCGCCCCAAGGTATGGTCAGTTCTCAGGGTGAGGCCTTGCCTGGTGCCAAGAATAACATCAGGGGTAAGCCCAACAATTTGTGCAAGGAAGAGGCTGGAGCAGACCCCATGAGCTCTGCTCAGCCTCAAGCTGAGTCTGATTCCCCAGGAGAATCCTTGCCTGGTGCCAGAAGTAAGGTCCGGGGCAATCCCAGTACAGTGTCTAAGGTGGAATCTGGACCAGATACCAAAGGCTGTGTTCAACCCCAGGCTGCAGCCAGTTCCCAGGGTGAGACCTCATGTGGTACTAAGAAGAAGGCTCGGGGCAGTGCCAGTGCTGCAACCAAGGCAGGGTCTAAGCCAGATACCAAGGGCTGTGTTCAGCCACAGGCTGCAGCCAGTTCCCAGGGTGAGACCTCGTGTGGTACTAAGAAGAAGGCTCGGGGCAGTGCCAGTGCTGCGTCTAAGGCAGGTGCTGGGCCAGATGCAGTGGACTCTGTGCAGCTGCAAACAGATAGAACAGGCTCTGCCCCATCCCAGGCTGTGGCCAGTTCCCAGGGGGATGCCTTGCTTGGTGCCAGGAGTAAGGTCAGGGGCAATCGCATTACTGAGTCTAAGGGAGAGACTGGAGCAGGTATGGTGGGCTCTGGCCAGTGTCAGTCTTTAGCCCATTCCCAGAGCAAGACCTCGTTGGGGGTAAAGGACAAGGCTAAGCATAAGTGCGAGGCAGAAGCCACGGGAGATGTCTCTGTAAAGCCCGAGGCTAAGGCCACGCGCACTTCAGAGAGTGAAGGTGGGGCAGGCACTCAGGCCTGCACAAAGTCTCAGTCTAAGGTCCACGACTACTACTGGAATGGGATTGGTGTTGAGGACTGGGTTGCTTCAGAGCGATGGATCAAATTTAGGTTTCAGGCTAGGGATGGATACTGGGAGAATAGCACGTCCTGGGCTGATGATGAGAATGAAGCCAACACTGAGTCCTGGAGTGTGGCTAGGAGTGAGAATGAGGTTGGTATTCAGTCCTGGGCTGGAGCTGGGGACCAGGCCAGTGGAGGGTTCTGGGCTGGGAGTCATGCCAATCAACAGTCCTGGGCTGGAGGACAGGCCAATGGAGGTTACTGGGTAGAGGCTACGGACAGGGCTGTTGGAGGGTCCTGGACTGTAGCTGAGAACCAGGCCAGTGGGACTTCTTGGGCTGGCACTGGGAACCAGGCTGTTGTGGTGCCCTGGACTGGAGCTCAGGTGAGTGACAGTTCCTGGGCTGGGGGCCAGACCAGTGGGGTATCTTGGACTGGGGGAGAGGCCATTGGAGTGTCCTGGGCTGTGGTTGAGAACCAGGCCAATGGAACATCCTGGACTGGGGCTGAGGCACAGGCTGGTGGAAGGTCCCAGGATGGGGCTGGGATTCAGGCTAATGGAGCCTCCTGGGCTCAGGCTACAGCTGGGAATGTGGTTAACATTGGGTACTGGGCTGTGGCTGTGGACCAGGCTACTGGAGGTTCCTGGATTCTGACTAGTGACCTCTCTGGTGGTGCAACCTGGGTTGGGACTAGTGATCTGGCCAAGCCTAGACTTGAGGTTCAGGCCAGTGAAAATGTGTCCTGGACTGGAACTGGGCTGGGGCCTGGAAACCAGTCCAGTGGAAAGGCCTGGGCTGTCACTGCCAACCAAGCCAGTGGAGGGTCTGGGCTAGCGTCTGTGGATCAGTCCAGTGGTGTGTCCTGGGTTACAACTGGAGAACAGGCCAGTGGAGGGGCTAGGCCAGGGATTGTAGGCCAGTCCAGTGTTGGGTCCTGGTCTGGCACTGGGAACCAGGCCAGTGAAGGATTATTGGTTGGGACCGTGGGGCAGGCCAGTGGGGGTTCCTGGACTGGGACTAGTGATCAGTCTTATGGTGGGTCCAAGCCTGGATTTGAGGATCAGGTCAGTAAAGAAGGTTCTTTGGCCCATGCTGGTGGTCAGGCTGATGGACAGTCTAGGTTGGGACCTGAGGACCAGTCCAGTGGAGGGTCCTGGGCTAACTCTGGGGACCAAGCCAGTGGAGGGTTCTTGGTTGGAGCTGCGGACCAGGCCAATGAAGGGTCCTGGGTTGGATCTGGGCATCAGGCTGGTGGTGAGGCAAAGCCTAGGTATGAGGAACAGGCCAAATCTGGAAGAGTATCTTGGGCTGACAGTGCAGGTCAGGCTAGTGGAGGGTCTATACTGGGGCTGAGGGACCAGTCTGTTGGAGATTCCTGGGCTGCTATTGGAGACCAAGCCAGTGGAGGATCCAGGCCAGTGCCTGAGAATCAGTCCAGTGGATGGTTCTATGCTTGCAGTGGGAGTCAGGCCAATGCAGGAGGGTCCTGGGGTGGGGCTGGTGGCCGGGCAGTTAGAGGGCCTGGGCTCGATCCCATGAACCAGTCCAGTGGTGGGTCCTGGGCTGATACTGGGAGTCAAGCCAGTGGAGGGTCTTGGGCTGGGGCTGCGGATCAGGCTGGTAGCTGTTCCAAACCTGGGTTTGAGAATCAGGCCAGTGGCAGAGTGTTCTGGTCCAGTGCTCAGGACCAGGCCATTGGAGGGTCTAGTCCAGGGCTTGCAGACCAGGCCAGTGGTGGGTCCTGGACTGGTACTGGGAGTCAGGCCAGTGAAAGGTCCTGGATTGTGACTGGAGATCAAGGCAGTAGCTGTTCCAAATCTGGATTTGAGGATCAGGCCAGTGGAGGAGGCTCCTGGGTTGGCACTGGGGATCAGGCTTGTGGAAAATCCTGGACTGGCTCTAAGCCTGCGAATGAGGCCAGTAGGGCATCTAGCATGGGGCCTGAAGAGCAGGTGAGTGGAGGGTCGTGGACGAGCCCTGGAGATCAGCCCAGTAGAAAGTCTCAGGTAAATGCTGGGGTGGAGGCCAGGGAGGGATCCTGGTTTGGAGCCGGGAGTGAGGCTAGCACAGGGTCTTGGTTCTGGAGAGGGGAAGAAGTTGGTATTGTATCTAGTCCTGGGGATAAAAATGAAGCCAGTATTAAATCCAGCTCAGTAGTTGGGAAAGAAGCCATCATTGGTTCCAGATTTGGGGCTGAGAACAAGGCCAGTATTGGGTCCTGGATGGAATCTGATGAAGCTGTCTATATGGATTCTTGTTTGGGAGCTGAGGCTGGAGCTGTGGCTGGAGCTGAGGCCAGGCAGGAGTCTTGGCTGTGGGATGGAGATGTAGCCAATACAGGTTCTAGGCTTGGGGCTGGGGCAGAGGCTAGTGGGCGGTCCTGGGCTTTGGCTGGGGATGTAGATGAGGATGAGCTAAGTAGAGCATCCAGCCCTGATATTGAGGAGATCAGTTTAAGGTCCTTGTTTTGGGCTGACAGTGAGAACAGTAATGCGCTCAAATCTAAGTGTGAGAAAGATGTTAGTTTTGAGCGTGGGGCTAGACATAAGGTCAGCAACAAGGACAAGCTGGAGGCTGCTGGTGGAGTCAATGTAAAGTCTTGTTCCTGGGATGGTAAAAGAAACAGAAGTGAGGATAAATCTGTGCCTAAGACTAAAGCCAAAAAAACAGCTGAGTCAAGAGTCTCATGTCCGTCCATGGTCCCTGGGGCAGGACTGGGATCATGGGCAGGAGCCATGATTTGGACAGAAATGAAATTTCCATACCAAAATGAGTCTTGCTTCCCACCTGAAGATGAACTCAGAAAGCAGATCAGGTCTGGGGAGAAAACTCAGCCCTGGGTTTGCCGTTGTAAACGTGAAAATAACATGGATCCACGAGAGCTTGAAAAACTCATTTGCATGATTGAGATGACTGAAGATCCTTCTATTCATGAAATAGCCAATAATGCTCTATATAACAGTCGTGATTACCCATTTTCCCATGAAATAATTCGTAATGCAGGTAGAATCTCAATTATTGAAGGCTTGCTTAATAATCCCTACCCCAGTGTTAGGCAGAAGGCTTTAAATGCACTGAATAACATCTCAGTGGCTGCTGAAAACCATAGGAAGGTTAAAACATACTTAAATCAAGTATGTGAAGACACCATCACCTATCCCTTGAATTCAAATGTACAGCTGGCTGGACTGAGATTGATAAAGCACCTGACTATTATCAGTGAGTATCAGCATATGGTTACAAATTACATTTCAGAATTTCTTCGTTTGTTAACTGTGGGAAGTGGAGAAACTAAAGACCATATTTTGGGAATGCTTTTAAATTTCTCTAAAAATCCCTCTATGACAAAGGACTTGCTCATTGCCAATGCACCAGCATCACTGATTAATATCTTTAGCAAGAAAGAGACAAAGGAGAATATTCTTAATGCTCTTTCACTATTTGAAAATATAAATTACCATTTTAAAAGAAGAGCAAAAGTATTTACCCAAGACAAATTCAGTAAAAATTCCCTTTATTTCATATTCCAACGACCTAAAGCATGTGCCAAGAGACTTCGCATCTTAGCAGCAGAATACAATGACCCTGAGGTGAAAGAAAGAGTTGAGCTGTTATTAAGTAAACTATGATTAGTTGTAATTTTCCAAACAAATTTGAGTAATATTTTGGTTTTGCAGCTTGAAAGTAATGTACATTGTAAATCGCATTATAATTTCTAAAGTGATGTTGCTTATGATGGTCGATAGCTGGACCATTTTATGAACACCAAATGAATTCAATCTTGTACTGAAAATACATGTGTTGATTTTTACCTTGTCTGGATTGAGATATTTTTGGTATGCTTCATGAGCAGAAACTGAACTGATTCTTCATAAGTAAGCTTTGGTCCTTTGTGTGGACTTACGTTTATACATTTGAGACTTTATTTTTATGTCATCAATAAAGTTGTGTGTTTTAAGCAGAAAAAAAGACACATCTTTGTCCTTTGAACCTATGATCTATTTGGAGAGGCAAGATGTATGGGAACAAAAAGGTCCTAGCAGCATGTTAGAGCCTCTGGTCACGGCCAGCTGTTTCCTATTAGTGCTTAAAGGCAACAGAAACTTCTGCAGGCAACAGTGTTCAGGGAAACTTTTACAGAGGAGGGGGCACTTAAGTAGGCTGGGCATGAAGGATGGGCTAAAAACAGGGCAGAAAGGCATTGGAGAAGGGAGGAGTGATGGGAAAAAGGGCATGGAGGTGGTAATTTTGCTCCACAGAGGAGGCTGGCCTGCCTAGAATACAAAGTGTGGGGAGGGGAGTAATGGGAAATACGGTCTAACAGTTGGGGAGAGTCCCATGCATGGAGGGATTTCTAGAACTGATTTCTAGACTGAGGTGTCTATATAATTACTCCACCCACCCCTGGGAGACACCAAAGCCTTTCGTGACCAGAAGAATGACAGGATGAAAAGGAAATTATGTGACTGACGTGTGTAGAATTGGGTCAGAGTTGGGGTGGGGACAGGAGTTGCCACTGGAAATTGAAGCATCACTTAAGGAAGTTATCACCATAGTTCAGGCATAGATGCTAGAGGTGTGAAATTTCACTGGTGACCATGGGAGTGGTAAAGGGAGGAAGGAAGTGAGAAATGTTTTGAAAGAAGAAGTGCTGCAACCTATCCTAGGAACATACAGAAAGGGACAATTTTATTGTAGGGTCCTGAGGGCATTTGATAGAAAAACATCCTCTTTTTTGTCCAACTCTGGTGTCTATGGGAGTGAATACAGTAGTTATTATTTTGATATTATGAGAAAATATAATAGAAGAAAGGCCTCCCTGGTGGCTCAGTGGTAAAGAACCCACCTGCCAATGCAGGAGACACAGGAGACACGGGTTCGATCCCTGGTTTGGGAAGATCTCCTGGAAGAGGGCATGGCGACCCACTCCAGTATTCTTGCTGGGAACATCCCATGGACAGAGGAGCCTGGCAGGCTACAGTTCATGGGGTCGCAAAGAGTCAGACACGACTGAAACGACTGAGCACACACGAGCATAATAGAATGAATGCTTTTTAGTGCTTTTTAGTGCTTCTATCAACTTTCTTTTACAAGGTTGGTTGGGGTAGGGCCTTTATGGAACCACTGAGGCGGCTATTGACATCCATACTGGAGATCTACCTCCCTTCCCAAAGTGTGGTGAAATGTGGGAGGAGGAGCACCTTCAAACTGTGCTAGTAGGACCATACTTGGTACAAGATCCATCTGGATACATGTTTCAGAAGCTTTCAAGAAGTGCATGCTCTTTGACCCAGTAATTCCATTTATACTAATTTATCCTTAGGAGATAATCAAATAATTGTCTTGTACAAAGCTGTGCATCTTTGCACTGTTTTGAAGAGTGAAAAATTATGAATGACCCAAGTGTCTTGAAATAGGCACTTGGCTAAGAAATTAAGGTATGTCTACACATTGAGACATTATTCAACTCTTGAAAGTGATGATAGGCAACTACACTTATTAACATGGAAAAAAATCTGTGTGTATATATATATATATATATATATATATATATATATATATATATATATAATGGAGAAAATAGGCTGCAAAGGCATATTCTATAACTTTTATGAAGAAAGAGCATATACCTAAATTACCTCTATGTATAAACTTTGGTGTGCATATTCTGAGAATGTGGATAGTTCCCTATGAGTGTAAGATTAATGGATAATTTTACCTGTTTTCACGTTTATGTATTTTCTTATATTAATGTAAACAAGGACTTTTGCATAATTTGCCAAGAGGGAAATGGATGAATTTAGCCTAAGCAGGCCTGTCAATAGCATTTTGGGGAACTAGAGCAAAAGTGTAAATAGAGGTTCACATACTCATCTTTAAGTATTTGGAAGGTATAAATTAAAATTTTAAAATAAACATTGCTTAAGTAAGGTTGTAAATGTAAGTATAAATGTTTGAAAATTTTAAATTTCATTAACTGTTTTGAAAGTAAAGCTCTTCTCAATTCTAGCATTTGATGGTCACCAACTTTCCAGTGGAAAAAATGATGTCACACTTGCAGTGAATTCTGCAGTCTGCTACTCTAATCCTCCTTTAGGAATAAAGAGTTTATTATTTCAGTTGTTTGGAGTGTTTCCAGCAGACAGTCCTCAGCTGTCAAGTCTCTTCAGGAATTGCCTCAGCTAGAAAGCCACCTCCCCCCAAGGTCATACCTCCTTTCTGGGGGACTTCACATTCAATGACTGATCTACATGGCCTTCTTGCCCCAAATGAGACAGCTTAACTTCTCCCTGTGTCCAATCCTTCTTCTTTATTTTCCTTTCTACAGATTTTGATCCTAAGAACATTCCTTAATAAAAACCCTTCATGCTGAACCCTATCTATGAGTCTGCCCTCCAGGAAAACAACCTACAACAGTTGGTACAAGAAGAGGTTCAGAAAAGCATACACTGTGATGAAATTTTGGAGATGGATCACCTGCTGCCTGGCTGGCAATGAGGATTCCATCATTCGTGGTAGGTGGAGTAGATAGGCATGTGGAACATCTAGCAGAGGAGTTGTTAGAGCTTTTGCTGGTAGTGAACTGGAATGGCATTGGTGGAAGGGAATGCATTATTAACTGGTGCTGTGTGGTAGATGTTTGAGAAATTTGTGAGGAATATTAAATATAAAGAAGGGCAGAAAATTGGGTGGTTATTGATATTCCAAGATCAGGGCCCTCATTAGGAGGGAATATGACCCTGACACATGGAATGGGGACGTCAGGATTGATGTCCCTAGATGCCTTACTTCCTCTGCTTTCCCTGAGCCCCTTGAGCATTCAGAAGTGTCCCAGTTCTTCCTTTTAAGGGTTAGTGCTAAACCTTGCTTGAATATGCAGAGCCCTTTCCCGGGTAAGATAACATGTGTTTCCTGCAGAATCTGCCTCCACCTCCCATCCTGGTCACTGGGTCAATGTCTAGGGTTAAATAAAAACATAACTGCATTGGTGATGTACTGGGCCTAATAAGGAAGGAAAGGGGATACCTCAAGAAGGAGCTGCAGGACCTAGCCAGCATGCTGGACCTGGCAGGTGCTGAGGGAGTAAGCATGGGACTGAATTCTGAAGGCCTTGATCAGGGCAGCTAGAATAAAAAAATGGATAAGGGAGAATGAATTGATTTGAGAGTCCTTTCCCAAGATACAGAATTTAACACCCTGGCAAAGACCCTAGGAGATCAATATGAACTCACTACTAGAATGACTCCTCAAAGAATGAAAAAAAAATGCCCCACTTTAAGTGAGGTGTAAATGCCAGAGTTGCCATAGCAGATAGTGGGAGGTGGTTGATTAACATCACTGATTCAATGGACATGAACTTGGACAAACTCCGGGAGATAACGAGGGACAGGGAGGCCTGGCGTGCTGCAGTCCATGGAGTCACAAAGAGTCAGACATGACTTAGCAACCGAACAACAACAACAACGGTGGGAGAAGGCTCAGGGAAGCAGGAATAGAATAAAGTCAGAAATCCCTCTAGAGGACTATGTGCTGCAAGAATTTGCTAGAGCTATAAGGAATGCACTGGTTAAAGGGGTACCAACATCATTAAGTTCAGTGGTGGCTTGCTTCTGCAGATCAGGGCTCAGAGTAGGAGAGGGTTGTTACAGGACGAAAATCACTGATAGAAATGGTGATGTACCTGAGACAATAGAGGCAAGATAACTGTACTCAACTGTCAGAAGTCAGGTGGATGTAAATACCATAATGCACCACTGGGTCAGCGTAATAGGGAAGCCTGATCCGCAGAAAGCTTTGGAAAGGATTACTAGAACAAACACAGTGCTCCCAGTGGATCGATGGTTGTTGTTGTTCAGTCACTCAGTCGTGTCCGACTCTTTGTGACCCCATGGACTGCAGCATTTCAGGCTCCTCTGTCCTCCACTATCTCCCAAAGTTTGCTCAAACTCATGTCCATTGAGTCAGTGATGCTATCCAACCATCTCATCCTCTGCCACCTCCTTCTCTTGCCCTCAATCTTTCCCAGCATCAGGGTCTCTTCTAATGAGTCGGCTTTTTGAGTCAGGTGACCAAAGTATAGGAGCTGCAGCTTCAGCATCAGTTCTTCCAATGAATATTCAGGACTGATTTCCTTTAGGATTGACTGGTTTGGTCTCCTTGCAGTCCAAGGGACTCGCAAGAGTCTTCTCCAGCATCACAATTCTAAAGCATCAATTCTGCAGTGCTCAGCCTTCTTTATCGTCCAACTCTCACATCCATATATGACTACTGAAAAAAACATACCTTTGGCTATACAGACCTTTGTCTACAAAATGATGTCTCTACTTTTTAACACACTGTCTAGGTTTATCATAGCTTTCCTTCCAAGAAACAGGTGTCTTTTAATTTCATGGCTACAGTCCGCAGTGGTTTTGGAGCCCAAGAAAATAAAATCTGTCACTGCTTCCACTTTTTCCCCTTCTATTTACCATGAAGTGATGGGACCGGGTGCCATGGTCTTAATTTTTTCAATGTTGAGATTCATTCCAGCTTTTTCACTCTCCTTTCATCCTCATCAAGAGGCTCCTTAGTTCCTCTTCACTTTCTACCATTAGAGTGGTGTGTGTGTGTGTGTGTGTGTATGTATACATACATATATATATATGTACATATACATATATATATATGTATATACCTGTATATCTGAGGTTGTTGAGATGGTTAAGACAGTTAAGAAAGTTAATAGAATGTGGTGGTCAATATAACACATTACTCTAGGAAAAAAGCATCTGACAATTTTTATGCAATCCATGCAATAAAAAAATCAGAGATGCTCAGGAGTCTGAGGGAAGGTGCCTCAATAAGAATTACATTCCTCCTTGCTCAGCTTTGGCCCTAAGTCACTTTTTGATCCAGAGTGCACTGTTTAAAGGAGTGGGGTACCCAGTCCTGGGCATTCCAGTTTTTCCCTTTCATCTAGTCTTTCCCTCTACTAAGGTAACTGTGTGCTGAGGAAAGAGGAATACCCAAACATTTTGAGGGCTGATGGACCCTGCCTGTGAGTTGCTATTGATATCCAGAGAACTAACGTGTCATCATGCCTCACTTCGTTAGAATAGGGGCAGATGGGAGCCAGAAATTTGATAGGCTCTTGGTCTCTGTTGGGTTTACAGTAGCTCCACTGGGTCCACAGACTCACTCAATGGTTATTTTCTTGGTTTCCGAATGTATAATTGGAATAGATAGACATTATGATAGTTGGTACAAGCCCCACATTGGTTCCTTGGCATGTGGCATGACAGCTCAGTTGCTTCAGTCATATCCAGTTCTTTGCAACTCTATGGACTGTAGCCAGCCAGGCTCCCCTGTCCATGGGATTCTCCAGGCAAGAACACTGGAGTGGGTTTCCGTGCCCTCCTCCAGGAGATCTTCCCAACCTGGGGATTGAACCCGTGTCTCCTGTGTCCCCTGCAGTGCAGGTGAATTCTTTATCTACTGAACCACCTGGTAAGCCCCTTCTTGGCATGTGGAGTCAGAGCTATTTGTAGATGAGGTCAAGTGGAAGCTCTGAAATGTCCTTCCTCTTCCTTGGCAAAGACTGTAAATGAAAACATATAGATAGCATCTTGGAGAAGACTGCAGAAGTCAGTGCCACCTTTAAAGACCTAAAGAATGCTGGGCTGTGGTCCCCATCTTATCTCCATTAAATCACTTTGGGCCCCTCCAAAATGTGGACAGAGTCGAGTAAATGACTGTAGACTGCTGCAAACTGAACCAAGTAGTGGCACAAGTGCAGCTGTCATGTCAGATACAATATCTTTGCTAGAACAGAATAATATGGCCTTAGGTACCTAGTAATCAGGTATTGGTTTGGAAAATTATTTTTCCTATCCTATCGGAATGGAACATCTTAAAAGTTCACATTCACATAGATGGCAACAGTATACATTTATAGTTTTTCCTCAAGACTCTACTAACTCCCTGTCCTCTGTCATTACATAATTTGAAGTGATCTGGACCATCTGAATATAATACTGTTAATAGCCCACTATGTTGATGATATCATGTTAATTGGACCAAATGGCTAAGAAGTGGCTAGCACTCTGGAGGCTAAGACATGTGTACTCTGGAATATGGGAAATAAACCTTACAAAGATCCAGGGCCTGGTTACATTAGGTGCAGTTTTTAGATACTGAATGGTCTGAGGCATCCCATGAAGTAGGAAACTCAACATCTTGTAGGCTTTATTGGATTCTGGAAGCAGTACATTTATATCTGGAATTTACTATTTTGACCCATATATTGGGTGACATGAAAAGCTGCCAACTTTGAGTGGGGCCTAGAACAAAAGAAGAGCCTATAGCAGGTCCAGGGGTTTCAAGCAGTCACCACTTGGACCATGTGAAAAATAAACTCTAAGGTATTAGAATATAATCAGTCTGATTTCAGTATTGACCATCTGGTGATGTCCATGTGTAGTCTTCTCTTGGGTTGTTGGAAGAGGGTGTTTGCTATGACCAGTGCATTCTCTTGGCAGAACTCTATTAGCCTTTGCCCTGCTTCATTCTGTACTCCAAGGCCAAATTTGCGTTACTTCAGGTATTTCTTCACTTCCTACTTTTGCATTCCAGTTCCTTATAATGAAAAGGACATGTTTTTTGGGTGTTCATTCTAGAAGGTCTTGTAGGTCTTCATAGAACTGTTCAACTTTAACTTCTTCAGCATTACTGGTTGAGGCATAGACTTGGATTACTGTGATATTGACTGGTTTGTCTTGGAAATGAGCAGAGATCATTCTGTCATTTTTGAGGTTTCATCCAAGTACTGCATTTCAGACTCTTTTGTTGACTATGATGAATACTCCACTTCTTCTAAGGGATTCTTGGCCATGGTAGTAGATGTAATGGTTATCTGAGTTAAATCCACCCATTCCAGTCGATTTTAGTTTGCTGATTCCTAAAATGTTGACATTCACTCTTGCCATCTCCTGTTTGATCACTTCCAATTTTCCTTTATTCATGGACCTAACATTCCAGGTTCCTATGTAATATTGCCCTTTACAGCACTGGACCTTGCTTCTATCACCAGTCACATCCACAACTGGGTGTTGTTTTTGCTTTGGTTCCATCTCTTCATTCATTCTAGGGTTATTTCTCTACTGATCTCCAGTAGCATATTGGGCACCTACCGACCTGGGGAGTTCATCTTTCAGTGTCCTAACTTTTTGCCTTTTCATACTGTTCATGGGGTTCTCAAGGCCAGAATACTGAAGTGGTTTGCCATTCCCTTCTCCAGTGGACCCCCTTTTGTCAGAATTCTCCACCATGACCTGTCCATTTTGGGTGGGCCTACACAGCATGGTTCATAGTTTCATTGAATTAGACAAGGCTGTGGTCCATGTGATCAGATTGGTTAGTTTTCTGTGATTGTGGCTTTCATTCTAACAGAAGCAAAAGATACTAAGAAAAGGTGGCAAAAATACACAGAAGAACTACACAAAAAAGATCTTCGTGACCCAGATAATCATGATGGTGTCATCACTCACCTAGAGCCAGACATCCTGGAATGGGAAGTCAAGTGGGCCTTGGGAAACATCACTATGAACAAAGCTAGTGGAGGTGATGGAATTCCAGTTGAGCTATTTCAAATCCTAAAAGATGATGCTGTGAAAGTGCTGCACTCAATATGCCAGCAAATATGGAAAACTCAACAGTGGCCACAGGACTGGAAAAGGTCAGTTTTCATTCCAATCCCAAAGAAAGCCAATGCCAAAGAATGTTCAAACTACTGCACAATTGCACTCATCTCACATGCTAGCAAAGTAATGCTCAAAATCCTCCAAGACAGGCTTCAACAGCACGTGAACCATGAACTTACAGATGTTCAAGCTGGATTTAGAAAAGGCAGAGGAACCAGAGATCAAATTGCCAACATCCGTTGGATCATTGAAAAAGCAAGAGAGTTCCAGAAAAACATCTATTTCTGCTTTATTGACTATGCCAAAGCCTTTGACTGTGTGGATCACCACAAACTGTGGAAAATTCTGAAAGAGATGGGAATACCAGACCATCTGACCTGCCTCTTGAGAAACCTGTATGCAGGTCAGGAAGCAACAGTTAGAACTGGACATGGAACAACAGACTGGTTCCAAATAGGAAATGGAGTACGTCAAGGCTGTACATTGTCACCCTGCTTATTTAACTTATATGCAGAGTACATCATGAAAAACACTGGGCTGGAGGAAGCACAAGCTGGAATTAAGATTGGCGGGAGAAATATCAATAACCTCAGATATGCGAATGACACCACCCTTATGGCAGAAAGCGAAGAAGAACTAAAGAGTCTCTTGATGAAAGTGAAAGAGGAGAGTGAAAAAGTTGGCTTAAAGCTCAACATTCAGAAAACTAAGATCATGGTGTCTGGTCCCATCACTTCACTGCAAATAGATGGGGAAGCAATGGAAACAGTGACAGACTTTACTTTTTTTGGCTCCAAAATCGCTACAGATGGTGACTGCAGCCTTGAAATTAAAAGACACTTACTCCTTAGAAGAAAAGTCATGACCAAACTAGACATCATATTAAAAAGCAGAGACGTTACTTTGCCAACAAAGGTCTGTCTAGTCAAAACTATGATTTTTTCAGTAGTCATGTATGGATGTGAGAGTTGGACTATAAAGAAAGCTGAGTGCCTAAGAATTGATGCTTTTGAACTGTGGTGCTGAAGAAGACTCTTGAGAGTCCCTTGGACTGCAAGGAGATCCAACCAGTCCATCCTAAAGGAAATCAGTCCTGAATAGTCATTGGAAGAACTGATGCTGAAGCTGAAACTCCTATACTTTTGAAGTACTGATTTGAAGAACTGACTCATTTGAAGAACTGACTCATTTGAAAAGACCCTGATGCTGGGAAAGATTGAAGGTGGGAGGAGAAGGGGATGACAGAGGATGAGATAGTTGAATGGCATCACCGACTCAATAGACATGAGTTTGAGAAAGCTCCGGGAGTTGGTGATAGACAGGGAAGCCTGGTGTACTGCAACCCATGGGGTTGCAAAGAGTCAGACACGACTGAGTGGCTGAACTGAATGATTAGAGGTATCTGTGTTGGCAGAAGATGCCATGTGGAGTTTTTGGTAAGCTCTGAAGGGAAGGTCACAACTTAAACCAGAACTCAGATTCTGCAACAAAGTCATGCCACATGCAGTGGAGAATTACATACTCAAAAGTATATTTTAAAAGTATTTAAAAAAACAGCTCCTGATATGTTACTGTATCCTGATAGAGATGGAATACCCAGCCATAGAACATCAAGTGACTATGCAAGTGACCATACAGCCAGCACTGCTCATCATGAACTGAGTTCTGTTAGATCCTCCAAGGTATAAGGATGGGCAGGCCCAGTAACAAGATGGCAGTTTTACACACAAGCAGGAATGGAGTGTTTAAGCACCTTGTATTGCTGACCGTGCTCACAGTGCCAGATGTCTCACTGTATCTCACCATGGGCACTGTTCACTGAACTCATGGTAGGCAAGGTGTGAGCTAAGAGGCTGGAAGAAAATTCAAGTAGCCATAAGAACTACAGACCATTTATTCTCTTCTGCCTGGCAGCAGACATAATATAACGTAACATAACCACAACGTAACATAACCACTGTGACCAAGCGAGTACGTTGTGACATGCATGCACAGTGCTGTAAGTGATCTCAGTGTTACATAATCATTATCTACAAAACGTGGGGCAAGAGTGAGAGGCTGTGGGATGAAAGAGCCTGACCACACCATTTTGGCTAATTTGCTCTTTCCCTGCACACCTGCACAGTCAACTAGAGCAGACCCTCCATGATATCCACCACTGTTGCACTAGCATCTTTCACTCACCTTGTACCTGTGGCCTCATAGGGAATCTTTTTTGACAAGCTGACTGAGAAGAAAAAACCCAAGCATTATTTACAGATTGGTGGGCTTGGTGTGTGAGTATCAACAAGGATAGCAATTCCAGCCTGAAAAAGTCATGATGATCAGGAATGAGGGTCTGGATCATATCACCAGACAATCCACTAAGACCCTAAGAGTGATTGGGATCTATAATTGATAGTAGAAGAGCAAGATGGTCATTTTCAGCTTTGAGACCAGCTGCAATGTGGGGGACATAGTTTGTCCTAAGTTTCCCCTAGGAAGAGAGACCCACCAGACCCCTGGAAGAGCTGATCCTAGAAATTATATAAAGCAGATCTGGGAGGCACAACGAGTGGACTGTGGTGGATGCTGCAATGCCCTGCCCAGAGTTTCCTTTAGCAATAAAGACCTTATTACTTCAGTTGTTAGGAATGCTGCCATCAGAGAGTCCTTGGCTGCTAGCCCCATTCAGGCATTGCATCAGCTGAGAATTGTCTTGTTCAAGATCACACTGTATTCTCAGCATGTCCCACATCCAATGGCTCATTGATGCTGTGTATAAAGACCTGGTCTTCTTGCACTACTTGAGATGGCTTTTAAATTTCATCCTATCTTCAGAATTCCTTACAGGATATGCTGAGGCATTGTATCAATAGTGCACTGACATTTGATTTTTTCCTCTTTTCATTCCTTCTTATTTTCTCCCTTTTCTTTCCTAAATGTTTATCCCAGGATTTCTCACCAATAAACCTCCTATACTAATCTTTGCCTTAGAATCTGTTTCCTGGGGATCCAATCTGTGACAGTGATTCATGCATCTCTCTCTCTCTTCATACATCCCCCAATTAAGAGTAATATCTGTTGTTTAATACTGTGAAATATTCTTTAGCCTCTATATGCTACAGTTGCAAATAGTGCATTCATTTTTATTACATTTTATGTAGATTTTTATTACATTTTATTACATTCATTTTTGCAAACCACAAACCAGAAAATAAATACAAGCCAAAAAATGGACACTATTGGGATATGAAAGTTTGTAAGAAAAAACCTATGGAATTCATATATCTGAGAAGAAGGCTCTGACAAGTTAGCTTGTTTTTTCTCTTTCTTAGGTGGTTCACTGCTAAAATCTTCCCTGTAGTCTGAAATAATGTCTGTCTTTTATGTCAGCAGTGGCACAACCCACAAATCTTCTTGGCATTTGGACACAGTTGCCTATTGTTTAGAGGAGACAGGGAAACAGATGTGGAGAAGCATTTTCCTGAAGCCTGAAAGTGTTAGTCAGAGTACAGATGTTTGGGCTTATAAGCTGCACTGTACCAACAATGAACACAAGATCCCATGTGACATAGGCACCCATGTGTTCTTTAATAAGTGTGTGTGTGTGTGTGTGTGTGTGTGATATATACAAGACCCTTGAAAGCATGGGATTTAGGGGGGACTTGTGTCTAGCTCTTGGGGTAGCACTGAGGCTAAGATAGAAATGGATAACACTCCTAGATGTTTTGGAAAATTAAGTAGTCTTATAGCCAGTTTTAACCCACTCCAGCATTCTTGCCTGGAAAATCCCATGGACAGAGGGGCCTGGTGGGCTACAGTACATAGGGTTGCACAGAGTCAGACTGGGTGGTTAAACAACAGAAATTTATTTCTCACAGTTCTGGAGCCTGGGATGTCCAAGATTAGGTGCTGGCAAATTTAGTTTCTGTGAGAGCTTTCCTCCTGGCTTGTGGATAGCTGCCCTCTCACTTTGACCTCTCATGGCCTTTTCTTGGTTCATGTGTGTGGAGAGCAAGTGAGCTTTCTGATATCCCTTCTTATAAGGGCATTAATTTGTAGGATAAGGGATCCATCCTTATGGACTCATCTGTTGTTCAGTCACTAGGTTGTGTCCGACTCTTCAAGACCCCATGGACCATAGCATGCCTGGCTTCTCTGTCCCTCACCATCTCCCAGAGTTTGCCCAAATTCATGTCCAGTGAATTGATGATAATACCATCCAATCATCTCATCCTCTGTCACCCTCTTCTCCTTCTGACTTCAATCTTTACCAGCATCAGGGTCTTTCAAAATGAGTCAGCTGTTCGCATCAGGTGGATAAAGTATTGGAGCTTTGATTTAGAGGACTCATTTCCAAATACATTCCAAACTCATTCCAAATACTGGGGGTAAGGCTTTCAAAGTATAAATTTTGGGGAGACACACATTCAGCCCATAAAAGTCCTTGAGTTTTTTTGTACAGAATTGGAGTCTTATTCTACGTTCAGTTTCAGAACCTGGTTTTATTAAATGTAATTTTTCTAGTTGTATTGTACCATAAGCAACGATGTTTTAGCGAGTTTATATATTTTGCCTATAGCTAATTCAGCCAAGGACTACTAGCTCAGATGTTCTTCTCTGATTACTCCTGAAAGGGAGTATGCCTTGGGCATTCACACATCCTTCCATATTGCCATGAATGACTGTGATTGTTTTTATTTTTTATAATAATTTTATTTATTTATTTTTGGCTGTGCTGGGTCTTTGTTGCTGTGTGGATTTCCTCTAGCTGTGGGGGGCAGGGGCTACTCTCTAGTTGCAGTGCATGGGCTTCTCATTGTGGTGGCTTCTCTTGTTGCTTAGCTTGGGCTCTAGGGCACAGGCTTCCTATAGTTGTGGCACGTGGGCTCAATGGTTGTGGTTCCCAGGTTCTAGAGCACAAGCTCAATAGTTGTGGTTTATGGGATTTGTTGCTCCACAGCATGTGGGATCTTCCTGAATCAGAGATCAAACCCATGTCTCCTGCATAGGCAGATGGATGCTTTACCACTGAGCTACCAGGGAAGCCCTGTGATTTTATTTTTAACCTTGGCTTTTTAGGATTTGTCCCTGGGTCACAGTAACTTGGTGTTGCAAAGAGTCAGACACGACTTGGCAACTGAACAACAACAACAGAGTAAACTATTGTTCAGTCAGTGCTTGGTCAGAGGTTTTGTTTAAGCTCCTTGTGTCAGTAAGACTTTTGCCAGGTGTTTAGGGGTCTGTGTATAGCTAAGTGAATCCTTTTTCAATGGAAAGAAAAAAAGGCACAATGTAAGAGCTGTGAGTTAAGTCTTATTCAGTGTTTTACTGAGGACTGTATCCCAGGAAACAGTCTCTCTGTAGCTCTGAGAGGTCAGCTCTGAAGAGGTAGGCACAGAAGCCATGATATATATGATTTTGACTAAGGAAACCTATGACCAACCTAGACAGCATATTAAAAAGCAGAGACATTACTTTGCCAACAATGGTCCTTCTAGTCAGGGTTTTTCCAGTAGTCATGTATGGATGTGAGAGTTGGACTATAAAGAAAGCTGAGTGCCTAAGAATTGAAGCTTTTGAAGTGTGGTGTTGGAGAAGACTCTTGAGAGTCCCTTGGACTGCAAGGAGATCCACCAGTCCATCCTAAAGGAGATCAGTCCTGGATGTTCATTGGAAGGACTGATGTTGAAGCTGAAACTCCAATACTTTGGCCACCTGATGCAAAGAATTGACTCATTTGAAAAGACCCTAATGCTGGGAAAGATTGACGGCAGGAGGAGAAGGGGACGACAGAGGATGAGATGGTTGGATGGCATCACTGACTCAATGGACATGGGTTTGGGTAGGCTCTGGGAGTTGTTGATGGACAGGGAGGCCTGGCATGCTGCAGTTCATGGGGTCGCAAAGAGTTGGACATGACTGAGTCACTGAACTGAATTGAACTGAGGGAATATGTACAGTCAAGCACACATTTCAGTAAAAACTTACTGCTAATCATGAGGGCTTCCCTGGTGGCTCAGATGGTAAAGCATCTGTCTGCAATGCAGGAGACTTGGCTTTGATCCTTGGGCCGGGAAGATTCCCTGGAGATGGCAACCCATTTCCAGTACTCTTGCCTGGAAAATTCCATGAACGGAGGAGCCTGGCAGGCTACAGTCCATGGGATCGCAGAGTCGGACACGACTGAGCAACTTCACTGGAGAGTCATGAGGAACAGTTATTTCAGTTAATGATTTTAATTTTTTTTAGTGTATGAGAAAATATAAGAATCTGGGTTGATTCAACATCTTCCATGATATCTAACTATCTCAGGGACCTGTTTTTCCGAAGTACAGAGTGCCTCATCCTGTTTTTCATCCTGAATTCTTTTCAGGGTGTACTGTTGGTCAGCAAAGGCAGTGGCTTATGACTTGAACCTTGTAGAAACAAATAATGGGCAACACATTCTTTGTTTTTCTTCATTTTACACCCTTCAAGCCTGTTCCATGCCTTTCTCTGATTCTAAGTGGATGTAGCCTAGCATATGCACACAGTCTTCCTGACCTTCACAACTGTGGATGATTCCAGGAGGGCTCTGACTGGTTGTCTTTCCCTGGTTTCTCTTCAATAAACTTGTGACTGTTCTGACATTTTCCTTTTGTTAGTGCTACCAGCCTCTTCTCAATTATCCTCCACCACAATCTCCATCGTTTTTGACAATGTTTGTAAGCATGGAATTTTCTACTACCTTTTCCACCCTTTCCCAGCACCACCTCACAGAGCAGGAGTGTCTCTCAAGTAAAAGCAGGTCCCTGCCTTCAGCCATCCCACAGTGATTGAGGCTCTTCCCAGGAGAAAAGGCAGACTATAAGGATGAAGAATTGTACAGCTCTGCCTGAGGGCATTGACTTCCCTTTGTCTCAGGGACAGCCCTGAGTGCTTGACACTGACCAGGTGTTGCTGGTCCACAGTGCTTTCAATTCTGTGGTAAAGGGAACAAGGCTCTGGTTTTAGTTTGTTTCTGGTAATATCCCCTCTTGATCTTTTTCTGCTAATCAACCAGCATTTGGAAGTTGATGGACTCAAAATATGATGAATCTGATTGTTGCGTACAACTGAAAACTCCCTTCCTCTCCAGAATAAGCCCATTCGTTTTTTATTTATGGGGGTTTACCCTGTTGGAGTGGGGAATAGTTGTCAAACTCTACCTGATTTGTGAACTGGTTCATTGTTTCTTTGGATGCTAAGGTTTGCTTTTAGAGGTGCCATTTGTATTTTATCTTTCTGTTTTTAAAGGATGGCAAAAGTTTCGTCTGTTCCTAAGGAAAGTCTTCTGGGGCACATTCTGGAAAAATGGTCTGATTACAGCTATGAACCTATGACTAAGGGAAAAAAAATAAGATGAAATGAAACTCTTTTGAAATTCCAAAACTAGTTCTTTTTGCACATGCAGTTAAGAGAAACCTTGCTTGATAAAACACCTTTTTATAGAATTCTGACCCTGAGAACAAAAATATTTTGCCCCACCTCATGATCCATTCCTGCCCTCCTCAGTTCTGTTCTATGCCCTAGGAGGCCAATCCTTCTGGATTATATCCCCAGGCTTCATTTCTTGAGTCTCTTTGGGTTTGACCAATGAAGTACACTGACAGAACTTTGGAGGGCAGAGAGGGCAGACAACGTATTTCTTTCTTGCTCACTCCCCAATTTGGGCTGTGTTTTATTAACAGTGATTACCAATAACTTTATTGTTAGTGATGGACCAAGACTTCATCTCCTGACAGAAGGTACATTTTCTATAGCTATAGCTCCCACCAGGCTCCAGTTTTTTTTTTTTTAAAGGCTCTTGCTTCTTTAAGCCTTGGGTAACAGCTTCCTGCTATTGCTAGTCTCTGGGTATCTCAAAATCCCTAATTTGGTCTCTTAATCTTGCACATATCTCTTTGAATAGTCCCTACATTCAAGTTTCTTGAACCAGCCGAGTTGGATTCTTTTTCCTGCTGGGAATCTATACTGATAAAGATGTGATGTAAGGCCTAGATCTATTGCTGCTATTTTGGTTCCATCAGAGTGGTCAGCTCAAGGGTGAAGCTTATATGTAAGTAAGGGCATGACAGAGGATATTAATCAAATTCTACTTGAAGCCATATATCTTCTGAATACAGCTTATTGAAGTAAGAACAGGTAGATACTTCTTTAATATGATAAAAATATATATGAACTTCTAACAAGAAGTTCTTCATGCTTGAGGAATAAATACTAGAAGCATTCCCATAAAAATCAGGAAGAAGACAAGGCTGTTAGTTTTCACACAATTATTTAATTAATTAATTTTAATTGGATAACTATACTATTGTGATGATTTTTGCCATACATCAACATGAATTGGCCTCAGGTACACACATTCACAGAATTATTTAATATTGTTCTGGAAATACTAGTTAATACAATCATCCAAAAGGAAGAAACACAGTACTTATATTGGAAAGGAGGCAAGATTATCATTACTGCAAATGAAACAAACCTGAGAGAATCAATTAAAAACTGTTTGAAACTTTAGGAACTCCATAAAGATGCTGGTTATAAAATCACTATGCAGAAAACAATCACTTTCATATATAAAAATAATAAACAGTACATGTAAGATAAATATTCAATTTCTAATAATCAGGAAAGGTAAGCTACCTAAGAATAAACTTTTAAAATATGCAAAATATATTCATTCACCCAAGTATTTACTGATAAACTACAGTGTGCCAAGCAATGTTCTAACAGTCATGTTTTTATTGTTTTATGATATTTATATTGAAAAGGAGGCAAAATTATCATTACTGCAAATGAAACAAAGCTGAATCAATTAAAAACTATTTGAAACTTTAGAAACTTCATAAAGAGGTTGCTTATAAAATCACTATGCAAAAAACAATCATTTTCATATATAAAAATAAACAGCATGTAAGATATTCAATTTCTAATAATCATGAAGAAAGATAAGCTACTTAAGAATAAACTTTAAAAATATGCAAAATATATTCATTCACACAAGTATTTACTGATAAACTACAGTGTGCTAAGCAATGTTTTAAGAGTTATGTTTTTTATGATATTTATATTGAAAAGGAGGCAAGATTATCATTACTGCAAATGAAACAAAGCTGAGAGAATCAATTAAAAACTATTTGAAACTTTAGAAACTTCATAAAGAGGTTGCTTATAAAATCACTGTGCAAAAAACACTTTCACATATAAAAATAAACAGCATGTAAGATATTCAATTTCTAATAATCATGAGGAAAGATAATCTACTTAAGAATAAACTTTAAAAATATGCAAAATATATTCATTACACAAGTATTTACTGATAAACTACAGTGCACCAAGCAATGTTCTAGTTTTTTTGTTTATACTTTTTAATCTGTAAAAAACACATTTCAAAATAAAAACAAAATCCCATATCATACAAATGTTTATAATAATTAATTTATCTAAGCAACACACATACATGTTCAGTTGTAAAATGTTAACTAAATTTCTGTGACAAATATGCTTTTTTAAATACCAAGAACATTACAGAGTTAACAAGAGTCCTACAGATAATCTAGTAGTCAATGAGTTTTTCTTAAGTCTTCACTTTAATGCTGTTATTTCAGCATAGGTAAGCAAGCAGTCTTTCATATGCTGGAACACTGGAATCTTTGGTTGCTACTCTATCAGCTGCCTTGCAAATAAGAAGCCAACCATTTAAAAAATGTTTTAAGTGAACAACTTGCGGACCCCAGGGATGAACAGACCTTAAGAATGCACAATTGTGAGCATTTACAACCGTCTTAACTGTGGCAGAAGACTGTTCATGCCCTGCTTCTGAAACGAGATCTCAAAGCAACATAGCTGAAAATAAACGATGTTAACAAAAAACTGGCATATGCACAATTTCTCCACCAACTTGTGTGTGAACCATAGTTAACTTTTCCACCTGAAAGAATGCAATAGAAAACTGGACAACACGTTTCACAATCTCATTAATATTCACAAGTACAGCAGCTACAACTAAGCACACCACATCGCCAATGCTGCCCAGAGCCAGTTTATACTGAAATTACGTTATTTACCCCAAGTGAACGTTTGTCCACAACCACTGGCCAGTGTACATATGAACGAAAATTTCTAGATTTGGGGAGAAACATGCTGCTCCGATCACCTTACTCTGCTTCTTCTGTTCCTTGACTCATGCTTACAAACCTTTTCATGTTACTCTTTTTTTTTGTCAGTTTGCTTGCCTGTGGGGGTGGGGGTTTGGGCCTGCTGACCCTGCCCACTTGAAGAGGCTGCCTGCTGTGCCGCTCTCTGCTTTAATATTATCCAATCAAATGCGTAGTCATATTGGTAATTCAGGGTCCTGAAAAGATTGCGGAAAAGCTGCCTCAGGTACGTGTAATCCGGGGTTTCCTCAAAGCGCAGTGCACGACAATAGTTTAAGTATGTAGCAAATTCTGCGGGAAATCCGTTACATAAAGCTTCAACAGATGTGGCCATCTTCTTTTCACAAATCTTTTCGTATTTTTGCTTCATTGTTACAGCCTTTATTCCTTGCCATGGCAGGCTGCTTTTATTAAAATACATCAAAACATATCCTAATGATTCCATGTCATCTCGGCGACTCTGTTCAATACCAAGATGTGTATTGAGGCTAGCATACCGAGCAGTACCAGTGAGACTTTTATCTTCCCTGTATGGTATGTGTTGCTTTGTCCTGCTGTCTCGGTACCTTTTGGCCAAACCAAAATCAACAAGGAATAACTGGTTTGAGCTTAAGGAAGCTGGGTCCTGAGAAGTACTATCAGTCATGCCCCTTTTCCTCTTCTTTGCTTGACATTCTAAACACACATTACAGCGAGGCCCAGCACCCATTAGGAAGTTATCTGGTTTAATATCTCTGTGTATAAAATTCTTTGTATGCAAATATTCGATTCTACTGATCATCTGGTCAGCTAACATAAGTACAGTTTTCATTGTGAATCGTCTTGAACAGAAATTGAAGAGGTCTTCGAGGCTGGGGCCAAGAAGATCCATGACTAGCACATTATAGTCCTTTTCCTGACCATACCACCGTATGCGGGGAATGCCAGCCCCACCCTGAAGAAGCTTATAGAGTCTGCTCTCATACAGCAACTGGGGCTGCCTCGCTTTCTGAGGTTCGAGCTTTACTGCCACTTCCTCACCGTTGGTGATATTGATCGCCAAATAGACTTTCCCGAAGGAACCAGACCCAATCTTTCTTACCAGCTTAAATTTCCCTCCAGCAATGAATTCGGCCCTGGAGCCACTGCTGCTCGCCATTCTGAGAGACAAAGATGGAGGCTGGGGCTCAGCCCGGACGCCTCTAAGGGGAGGATAGAGGCCTCGAGGGCTCGTCCACCGAGCAAAGCAGCGGAAGGCGGCAGGAAACAGAAACCGCTGGCTCTTTCTCGGCGTTACAGACCCCCAAAATCGGCCAAGCAGAACCGGATCACTGCTGCCGTCGGTTTCTTTTGGCGAAGCCGCTGACGGTTGAGGGGGGTTCTCGAGGTTACCAGGTTTCTGGTGGTCGCCACCTCTGCCTCACTTTCTCGGTGAAAAAGGGGAGCACTGAGTTAGGGCCGTGAAACCGCTGCCACCGGCTCGAGGGACCTCCGTCACACCACAAACGCCACCATCTTGCTAGTCCGGCACCAGCCAAAACAAAATGTCTGCAGCTCCCAGAAGCCTCTTCAGAGCAGAGCATTCTGGGAAAGGAATCCGGGAGTCTTATATTTTTAACGTATGTACATTCTGCTGGGAAAGTAAATGAAGGCAAATAACTAGAAAAACTGGGTTCCCAAGTGGAAAAAATACTCTTTTCCCCAGAAACTTATTTATCTTGTAACTTCATTTAGATTCCCCAGAACTTATTCATCTTATAACTGGAAGTTGGTACCCTTTGACTAACAGTCCCCCATTTCCCCTTTCCTGCAGTCCCTAGCAACCACCATTCTATTCTGTTTTTATGAATTTGGCTTTTAGGTTCCACATATAGTACCATCCATGTTGTCAAAAATAGCAGAATTTCCTTCTTTTCTATGGCTGAATAATATTTCATTATACATATAAAAAGTAAGCTACTTAAGAATTAACAGGTTCCCTTTTCTCCACATCCTCACCAATACTTGTTATCGCTTATTTTTTGTTTTTTTAATAATAGCCATTCTAACTGATGTGAAGTGGTAACATTGTTTTTAATGCAAGGCTTTATTGGAGCCTCTGCAGCAGCAGCAGGGAGCAAGAACAAACAATAGATTCCCTTGCTTGCTTGCTTCCTGAGGGGGAGGTGAACTTGTTCCTTACATGGGGTGAGGGTTGGGGTGTGTTCAGGGGCTGGGCCAGAGATGTGGCTTAGGTGGTTTGCAGGGGGCATGCTCAGTACCCTGCTTTTACTCTCAACACCGTGTTTTTGCTCCACGCTCTTCAAAACTGGCAGTTGAGTTTTTTTGTCTGTATCTTTTGTCCACAATTTGCCCCGACTGTATATTCTTGCAGTTACTTTTAGTCCCATAGTTTCTTTGTATTGAGTTGCTCTAAGAGAGGTATGTTTAGGTACAAGCATTGCAGCACTGCAGCAAAAGTTCTCAGGTCCCTGCATGTCCCTTTCCCCTCTGAGAGACTCCACACCCTTATCCTTAATCGGTAAGGACTTTACTGTCTCTTCTGACACTTCTTCCAACTGGACGGGGGCGACAGACCCTAGCCTACCCTAGAAGTGTAGAAGTCCCTCAATGACTGTTCCAAGGATCTGTAGGGACCTGGGCCAACTCTGCTGGAATAGGTTGAACTCCTTGAACCATCAGGAGACTTACTTGGAGCTTTGGATCCTAGAAGACACAAACTTACAAACTTAACCAAAATGTTAAACAAACAAGTGCTAAAAAAAGAGAAGAACTATAATAGCCATTAAAGGACCTAGAAAGGGAAGGAACCAGGTTAACTTTGGCAGGGTTCCCTTAACTGTTGACCAGACAGTGGAAGTGACAGAAACCATTCTGCTTAGGTATATATTTTTTGTTAATCTCAGGGTTAAAGTTTAACATATTTATCTATTTTAGAATGGAAGATCTGAACTTGTTGGTCCCAGGAGTCCTCCCTTAGACTGAAAAGTCTTAGTCACATGTTTACAACAGTAGGGAAGACAACAGAGCACTAGAGAAGATATAGTATAAATCAGTATGACTGATTTACTGAAAAGAAAAGCATTATAAAAAAATGAAAATCTCCTGCCAGAAATCTTTTTTTTTTTTTCCAGAAATCTTTTTATACCTTGTGAGATCCAAGAGAACATACTAGAGAACCAGTTTTCAGTTTTCCCACCCATATTGAATAGTGAGGATTGGTGGTTAATTGCCTGCTGAAATCAAGTGGCTTGTTGAATTTTCTCAGTGTTGGTTTCTGCCTGATATGGGCATCAGGGTTGCTTTTTCTGGGAAACCCTGGTGCCCCAGGTTCCAAGGAAATTAAGGACTTCAGTAGTATTCTGATCTGAGGCCTCCATGGCCGGGATGCATATTAATATGTCCTCTACATACTACAGAATGACCCCTTCTTTTAGGTGTATTTCCCTCACCCAGGGCCTAGGTGAACAAGTGTGGCCTGTCCTGAAAACTCTGAGGCAATACTGTCCAATTATATTGGCCAGAGTGGGGGTTAGTCCACTTGAAGGCAAATAGATACTGAAGTGAGAGATGAACTGGGATGCGAAAGAAGGCACCCTTGAGGTCAAGCACAGTAAAATATTTGGCATCTCCAAGAATCTGGACTAATATATTATAAGGATTGGCTGCAGGTGATCGATAAGGACCACTGCATCGTTTACTGCTCTAAGGTCTTGTACCATTCTATATTCCCAATTTGGTTTAACTGGCAGAATAGGGGTATTGCATGGAGACTGACAAGGTACTAAGAGGTGATGTTTTAAGTATTTATCTATGAGGGATTGCAAACCTTTTTTTCTTCCAACTTTATGGGATCCTGTCTCGTTAGGATAAGCGACTTATGGCTTAAGGCTAATTTTTACAGATTGGACATTTATAGCTTTCCCAGGGATTCCTTTGTCCCAAACAGCAGGGTTTACTGCATGTAGAATATGGTTGTGAATAGCACCTTGCTCTTCCAACTGGTCTGTCTTAGAGTCAAGAAAAGGGACTGCTTAGGGCCTCCTTATCATAATATGGCTCCTAATAATAACATAGATCCCAGAGGTCTTCCCTAGTAGTGGAGTAGGGTACTCAGGTACAACTAAAAAGGCATGTGAGATCAAACACTGTTCAAACTGGCAAGTGAGAGGCCCAGTGAAGTAACAGGCATGAGTCTTTCCATCAACACCAGTCACAGTACAGCTTTTGGAGGAAAGATGCTCAGTGCAAGAGATCAGAGCAGAGTAAGTGGCTCCTGCATATATTTTAAAATTGAATTTCTTACCTTCCTTGTTGGGCTTCCCTGGTGGTTCGGTGGTAAAGGATCTGCCTGCAACGCAGAAGACTCAGAAGACTTGAGTTCAATCCCTGGATCGGGAATGATCCCCTGGAGAAGGAAATGGCTACCCACTAGTAGTTTTGCCTGGGAAACCCCATAGACAGAGGAGCCTGGCAAGCTACAGCTCATGGGGTCACAGAGAGTTGGACACAACAACTGAAGTGACTGAGCACACACCTGCCATGTCAAGAACCACCCAAGGCTCCTCAGTGGAGGTACACATCTAGTTGGGGGTTGCCACCAGAATCCCTGGGCCACCTCAGTCATCCAGCATGGCCATATCGGGAGGAGGAGTCTCCTTTCACCCTCAGAACTGGGGACAGTTCTACTTCTAATGACCTGTTTGTTTGCAGGCTGGGCATGGACCAGGGGTTTCTTTTGGTACTTTGGGGCTCAATAGCCAGTTGACTTATATCTGAAGCATTCTTCCTTGCTGGTTTACCTATGAGGTGGATGGTTAACTTCCTCGGCCCCCTTGGGCTGTCCTGAGGTTGCAATGCATGGCTAACAGCTATAGCCATCAGTTTAGCTTGAGCCATGGCCTGCCTGTTTTCACACTGGGTTATCTCTTCCTCCTTAGCTTGATCTCTGTTATTAAATACCCCAAAGGCCAACTGTAGGAGTTGTGGAATTGGGGTTTGTGGGACTAATTGTTAACTTTTGGAGTTTCTACCTAATATCAGGGGCAGACTGTCTGATAGGGTGTTGTCCCAGCAGGGACTGATCTTTGGGAGTGGATGAATCAATGTTAGTAAATTTTCTAAAAGCCTCCACAAGCCAACCCTGAAAGAGGGCTAGATTTTCGTTTTCTTCTCCTTTAACATTTTTCATAGTTAAATGGCTTTTTGATATGTTTTTTCATCCTTTCTAATACACATTGGATCGTGTGCTTCCTGGCTTCTGTTCCCTCCTGGCACTTATAATTCCAATGGGGCTCCTGATTTGGGACTCCATCTCCACCTATAATGAAATGTTTGGATTAGTCCCTGCCAAGTTGGTCACCATGCACCTGGGCTGCTACCCAAATTCTTTGCTTTTCCTCAGGGATACAGCAAGTAGACAAGACTATTTGAACATCCTTCTGAGTTAAATCAAAGGCCATAGTTAGGGTCTGAGGCCCTTCAACAAACTTACTAGGGTCTTCCAGTCTCTGTTTGGGTTGGTCTAAATTGGTTACAAGGAGGGGCGCATATATTCTGATAGTCCCTTCACCATTTGCCACTTCCCTAAGAAGGCACATTTTTCCTGATCCTGGGTGACAGGAAGTTTCACTATGAGTTGCCCCGGAGGGACTAGTCTCTCCCTTCTTGAGTAAAGGAGGCTATAAAGGGACATAGGGAAGTGAAGTGTGGAATTGGTCAGAGGGATCTGAAGAAATAGGTGCTTCTAGGAAGTAGGTAGCCCTGGAAAAGCAGGGGAGACTTGGTTTCCTCCCTGAAAATTGGGGGAGATTAAAGGAGGATCATCTAAAATGTCAAAAGTGTCTTCTGATTCCCCATGCTTTTAATTACAGGAGCCACATAGAGTGGGGTTTTGGTAAAGGACCATGAAGGCTTGAACATAGGGAATCTCAGTCCATTTTCCTGTCTTGGGACAGTAGAGATCCAATTGCACAGTGGTATTGTAATTTAGAGACTCATTTTTCTCCACCCCTCTAACTTATATAAAGGCCAGACAGTGTTAGAGTTTCAGTTTTTCCCTTTTATGCAATTTCCAGTTTTTGAGGATATATTCCAGAGGTGTTTCTTCTGGCTTAGAAGAGGATCCTCCCATGTTGAGTAACCTGCAACCAAGACTGCTCCTAGAAATGAAGTCCAGCATCTCAGAGATGTTTACTAGGAAGCTTTTGTCAGAAGAGAGTCAGAGAGTTCTCTGAATTCCCTTCTTAGCTAATGGGATTTTGAGCCTCCACTACACTCCCATCACATATCCAGATATCTTTGGTTGACCCAGCCCCTCATGCCATAGTTCTGTGATAAGGGATGTTTGAACCAGTGCCAGTGCATTGCCAGGGCTCTCTTTGAGGGGGATCTGTTGTCTATAAGACTTATGGACTAGCAACAATTTCCCCTAGGGTGGGGTGTATTCATTGAGATTGAGCATTATGAAGCCTAAAGGATATGGGCTGCTTGGAAGTGGCCAGCAATAGGTAGTCTGTAACAGTGTATGGGCTGCCAAGGCCTGGAGTAAAGGGGGTCCCTGAGGTACAAAAAGGAACTCCTGGAGGAAATGGAGTTGGACACAATAGACAATGCCACAGGATCAGGCCTAGAGGTGGGAGTATTTCCACAGGGGATTTTTTTTGAACACAGAGTAAGGTGAGAGACTAAACAGCAGAAGAACCCCAAACCCTTTCCCCAATCTGTTTGGTGGCTGTGATAAAATTGGGGAGAGCCTGATGATCCCATCTGATATATGCAGCAGCAAGTATGGACCATGTTTCTCATGTAATTTAACATAATAAATGAACAAGTTTAGGATCTCTCTTTGGGATGCTCCAGAGAGCCTTTGAAGCATCTGAAGTTAGTTGGAGGTCAAAAGAATTTTAGTTAGAATTTAATATTTGGGAAATTTGTAAAAAAAATTGCAAAAAGTTTTACCTGGTCAGATAGGATCATAGGTCACTGTGAAACAATTATTCCCTGAGCCAAGGTGAAAAAAAATTCTCAAAAGTTAATACAGATCACTTAAAGGCACAGAAACTCACATAATCTGTTATCAAGAGCAGCATCCCAAGAAAACTTTGTTCTCTTATGAAAGAAACCAAAATCAGACTTTCATCAATCTACTTCTAATAAAATTCACTTACTTAATTAAATTTAATCCAACTTTAGAAAATCCTAACCACACACAAAATTCTTTTCTCAACTTCCTCTTCTGCAACCTTTCTGTAGCCATACTTTGTGCCTTATTCTTTCCACTTAGAATTAACAAGCTTTAGGACAAAATCATCCCTTTTTCCTTTAAAAAATATATTTCCATTCCTCATACCTTCTTTTCTGAACACACACATCCTACTTTCCTTAGGCAACCATAAACTGTCTTTTACATTAACATTCTATAGATTGGTAAAGAAAATCTCAAGATGATGCAAAACAGCTTTAGTTTCTCTCTCAGAAGAAGGTAAATTTACCTTCTCAAAAGTAGGTAAATTTAGACCTATTTTGCAATTAATGTTACAATTGCTTGCTTGCTTCCTTCGCTTTAGTTGTGTCTGACTTTGCAACCCTATGGATTGTAGCCCACCAGGCTCCTCTGTCCATGGGATTCTCCAGGTAAGAATACTGGAGTGGGTTGCCATTTCCTTCTTCAGGAGATCTTCCCAGGCCAGGGAATGAACCCATGACTCTTGTGTCTCCTGCATTGGCAGGCCAATTCTTTAACACTAGTAGCACCTGGGAAGCCCAATAGTTTATCTGAAATGGCCTGAATATTCAATGAATTCCTATTATTTAACTTGATTTATTTTTAGGTTACCAAAATTTGAAGAGACTATTTTTAGATGGACATTTCCAAAGCATAATTGTTCTTGTAGAGTTTATCAAAAAGCTCTTATCCTAGTTACATTTACTTAAAAATGTAATCATATCAGGTTTTTTTCCCTGTTGACAAATCTCATAAGAGAAAGAATGTGCACTTATTGACTTTCAGTAACCCTAGTTACAATAAGAATATTATACTTGACATTGATGATTCTAAAAAAAAGACTATATTAATTAAACCCACAAGCTTAAGCTAGCTCTAATATCAGATATTAATTAAATATTGACTGTCTCCCAGACCACATGAATGCAAAATGTATTCTGGTGAGTTTTCTTTTATATTTCTGAGAATGTGTATGAACACTCAATTTCCTTTAAGCTAATTAAATACAGCTCATTTACAAGTTAATTTTTACACAAAAACAAACAGAATCAGAGACCTCATAGTTTTTCTGCTTGAATTTAGAATGGGCCTTTCCCCACCTCCGTCTGGGGGATTACAGGTGGATCAGGTAGTTCCTGAGAGCCCAAGGAGAATAGTTACATTGCAAAGGCAGAGAAGAGAGATGGCAAGCTCTTGGAGCCAAGTTTAAAAGCTTAGTTTGCAAAGGCAGAGGAGGGGGAAATGCAAGCTCCTTTCTTTTTGTTTTGTTCTTTTACATCCCACCAAGGGGACTTCCCTGGTGGTCCAGTGGTTAAGAACCTGCCTGCCGATGCAGGGGACGAAGGTTTAATGCCTGGTCTTGGAAGATTTCACATGCTGTGGAGCAACTAAGCCAGGGTGCACCACAACTATTGAGCCCACATGCTGCAACTACTGAAGCTGTTGCACCCTAGAGCCAGTGCTCCACAACAAGAAAAGCCAGAGCAATGAGAATCCAGGGCACCACAACTAGAGGAGCTCCCCACTTGCTGAAACTAGAGAAAGCCCGTCTGTAGCCACGAAGACCCAGCACAGCCAAAAAAAAACTTTTTTTAAATCCCACTAAGTAATGCAAGGCTGGAGTCTCAGGCAGGGTGGGCTGTGTTTGTATTTCAAGGTTTAAATACTCCACTGTGCCCAAAATTTTGGCAGAGACTTGCAGAAGCAGTTGGACAAACAAAACTACATAAAACAAAGATACCAGTGACAAAAACTTACAGACACAAGTAGTTTTCAGGATAAAGGGGATGGGAGTGTAGGTATAAGGATCAAGGGCGAAGTAAAGGGAGGAGGTACAGAAAGCCTGAAAAAGAGAAAGAGATGACAGAGAAATAAAGGTGAGAATACTGGGATGACAGGACTTCCAGCCATTACATGATATGAGGTTTAAACCTCTATCACTTTCCTAAATGTCCCGTCAGGGAGAGCATGCTGGACTAAGGTCTGCACGGTGTGAGGTGAGCCTTTCCCATCTTTGCTTGTCAGCTGTCAATTGCTGGCTAGAGGGAGCATGGTCTCACAAACTTAGAGGAGTGATACTGTAGCTGCCCAATGTCCACTCTCTTGGAAGGAGAGGACAGAGAGAAGTAGAAAGATTTCAAGAGAGGGAAAAGGACAAGTGGGAGGGGAAAGCATTGCCTGAATGAGGGTACTGAGGCCCCCAGGGGCCAGGAAGGCAGACTTATCAACCTCCATGACACTGAAACAAGATGGTCAGGTGGCTACTTGTCACTCATGGGGAAGCTGTGTTTAGTGGTCCTGGAGATGCCCAGATCCTCTTCCCAGAAAGTACAACTGCCCCACTTTGGGTGCCATAAATCTGATACCAACCAGGTTTCTTTGCCTTCCTCAAGCAATAGAAATTGACTAGAGGTCAGACAGGAAATCCAGGCAAGAGTTTATTGGCGCCTGTGCTGTCTTGTGAGGGGTGGTGGTGGTGGTGGGGCAATCGAGAACAAACAAGTTCTTATAAAAATGCCAATTATCCCTCAGTTAACTTTTGAATTAACTATAATCCAAGTGGAAATAAAAGCAAGATTTTTAAGGGAATTTAACAAAATAATTCATTTTATCTGTAAATAAACACATATGACTGAGCAGGCAAATCATGAAAAAGAATAATTAGAGAGGCCTTACTCTTCCAGATATTAAAGCATATTATAAAGACACTATAATTAAAACAGTTTTGTACATAAAAAGAAAAAATAACAGATTAAAGAAGCACAGAAAATCAAAAAATAGATCCAAATATATGTGGATATTTAGCTCATGATAAAGGTGGAATTTAAAATCAGGAACTAGAGAGGTATTATTTGATAATTGATATTAGGAAAATTTGCTAACTATTTGGAAAGAAATAACTCATATGTTAATAAAGCTGTAAAAATATATTCATAATAACATTGACATGTCATTTGCTTTTTTCACTGTATTGACATTTATACAAATGGTGCAAAAGGAACAATGGGTAAAATTTGTAGCTTACTGATAACAGAGAAGATACAACCAAAAAAAAATTGTATATGGACCAAAATTTAAACATTAAAAAACACATCTAAAAATTAGAAGAACACACAGGTCTTCCTGATCAGGACACAAAACTGAAAAAATGTAAAGAGAATTGATACATTTTGTATCATAAAGATTTTTAAAATTCTATAAAGGATAAATCCAAAGAAAATTATAAACTGGGAAAATAATTATAATGCTTATGACAATCTAAGAGCTCATTTTCTTAATTTACAGGAGGTTCTTGAGTATTAATAATATGACCCAGCAATCCCACTTCTGGGCATACACACTGAGGAAACCAGATCTGAAAGAGACACGTGCACCCCAATGTTCATCGCAGCACTGTTTATAATAGCCAGGACATGGAAGCAACCTAGATGCCCATCAGCAGATGAATGGATAAGGAAGCTGTGGTACATATACACCATGGAATATTACTCAGCTGTTAAAAAGAATTCATTTGAATCAGTCCTAATGAGATGGATGAAACTGGAGCCCCTTATACAGAGTGAAGGTAAGCCAGAAAGATAAAGAACATTACAGCATACTAACACATATATATGGAATTTAGAAAGATGGTAACAATAACCCTATATGCAAAACAGAAAAAGAGACACAGAAATACAGAACAGACTTTTGAACTCTGTGGGAGAATGTGAGGGTGGGATATTTCAAACGAACAGCATGTATACTATCTATGGTGAAACAGATCAGCAGCCCAGGTGGGATGCATGAGACAAGTGCTCGGGCCTGGTGCACTGGGAAGACCCAGAGGAATCGGGTGGAGAGGGAGGTGGGAGGGGGAATCGGGATGGGGAATACGTGTAAATCTATGGCTGATTCATATCAGTGTATGACAAACCCCCCCCCCCAAAAAAAAGATAAAAAAACCTAGTGGAAAAATGGGGAATAGTAGTTCACAGAGAGAGAAATACAAATAGTTAAAGTTATGGGAAGATGTTTAATCCCACTTATAATTTAAGAAATAAAAGAAAATTTTGAATCTCAACATGGAATATAAAGCCAAAATTTAAGAGGTGAGAGTTGGGAGCATGGATAAAATTTCAAGTGAACTTCTGCATAGAAGGAACACACCTCAATATAATAAGAGTCATATATGATAAACCCACAGCAAACATTATCCTCAATGGTGAAAAATTGAAAGCATTTCCCCTAAAGACAAGAACAAGACAAGGGTGCCCACTCTCATCACTACTATACGACATAGTTTTGGAAGTTTTAGCCACAGCAATCAGAGAAGTAAAAGAAATAAAAGGAATCCAGGTTGGAAAAGAAGAAGTAAAACTCTCACTGTTTGCAGATGACATGATCCTCTACATAGAAAACGCTAAAGACTCCACCAGAAAATTACTAGAGCTAATCAATGAATATAGTAAAGTTGCAGGATATAAATTAATACACAGAAATCCCTTGCATTCCTATACACTAACAATGAGAAAACAGAAAGAGAAATTAAGGATACAATTCCATTCAGCATTGCAACGAAAAGAATAAAATACTTAAGAATAAATCTACCTAAAGAAACAAAAGGCCTATATATAGAAAACTATAAAACACTGATGAAAGAAATCAAAGATGACACAAACAGATGGAGAAATATACCATGTTCATGGATCAACAGAGTGAAAATGAATATACTATCCAAAGCAGCCTATAGATTCAATGCAATCCCTATCAAGCTACCAACAGTATTTTTCAGAGAACTAGAACAAATAATTTCACAATTTGTATGGAAATACAAAAAACCTCAAATAGCCAAAGCAATCTTGAGAAAGAAGAATGAAACTGGAGGAATCAACCTGCCTGACTTCAGGCTCTACTACAAAGCCATAGTCGTCAAGACAGTATGGTACTAGCACAAAGACAGAAATATAGATCAATGGAACAAAATAGAAAGGCCAGAGATAAATCCACGCACCTATGGACACCTTATCTTTGACAAAGGAGGCAAGAATATACAATGGAGAAAAGACAATCTCTTTAACAAGTGGTGCTGGGAAAACTGGTCAACCACTTGTAAAAGAATGAAACTAGAACACTTTCTAACAACACACACAAAAATAAACTCGAAATGGATTAAAGATCTAAATGTAAGTCCAGAAACTATAAAACTCCTAGAGGAAAACATAGGCAAAACACTCTCTGATGTAAATCATAGCAGGATCCTCTATGACCCACCTCCCAGAGTAATGGAAATAAAAGCAAAAATAAGCAAATGGGACCTAATTAAACTTAAAAGCTTTTGCACAACGAAGGAAACTATAAGAAGGGTGAAAAGACAGCCCTCAGAATGGGAGAAAATAATAGCAAATGAAGCAACTGACAAAGAATTAATCTCCAAAATATACAAGCAGCTCATGCAGCTCAATTCCAGAAAAATAAGCACCCCAATCAAAAAATGGGCCAAAGAGCTAAACAGACATTTCTCCAAAGAAGACATACAGATGGCTAACAAACACATGAAAAGATGCTCAACATCACGCATTATCAGAGAAATGCAAATCAAACCCACAATGAGGTACCATTATATGCCGGTCAGAATGGCTTCTATCCAAAAGTCTACAAACAATAAATGCTGGAGTGGGTGCGGAGAAAAAAGAACCCTCTTACACCATTGGTGGGAATGCAAACTAGTACAGCCACTATGGAGAACAGTGTGGAGATTCCTTAAAAAACTGGAAATAGAACTGCCATATGACCCAGCAATCCCACTTCTGGGCATACACACTGAGGAAACCAGATCTGAAAGAGACACATGCACCCCAATGTTCATCGCAGCACTGTTTATAATAGCCAGGACATGGAAGCAACCTAGATGCCCATCAGCAGACGAATGGATAAGGAAGCTGTGGTACATATACACCATGGAATATTACTCAGCCGTCAAAAAGAATTCATTTGAATCAGTCCTAATGAGGTGGATGAAACTGGAGCCCATTATACAGAGTGAAGTAAGCCAGAAAGATAAAGAACATTACAGCATACTAACACATATATATGGAATTTAGAAAGATGGTAACGATAACCCTATATGCAAAACAGAAAAAGAGACACAGAAATACAGAACAGACTTTTGAACTCTGTGGGAGAAGGTGAGGGTGGGATGTTTCAAAAGAACAGCATGTATACTATCTATGGTGAAACAGATCAGCAGCCCAGGTGGGATGCATGAGACAAGTGCTCGGGCCTGGTGCACTGGGAAGACCCAGAGGAATCGGGTGGAGAGCGAGGTGGGAGGGGGGATCGGGATGGGGAATAAGTGTAAATCTATGGCTGATTCATATCAATGTATGACAAAACCCACTGAAATGTTGTGAAGTAATTAGCCTCCAACTAATAAAAAAATTAAAAAAAAAAAAAAATGGGCCAAAGAGCTAAACAGACATTTCTCCAAAGAAGACATACAGATGGCTAACAAACACATGAAAAGATGCTCAACATCACGCATTATCAGAGAAATGCAAATCAAACCCACAATGAGGTACCATTATATGCCGGTCAGAATGGCTTCTATCCAAAAGTCTACAAACAATAAATGCTGGAGAGGGTGCGGAGAAAAAAGAACCCTCTTACACCATTGGTGGGAATGCAAACTAGTACAGCCACTATGGAGAACAGTGTGGAGATTCCTTAAAAAACTGGAAATAGAACTGCCATTTGACCCAGCAATCCCACTGCTGGGCATACACACCGAGGAAACCAGAACTGAAAGAGACACATGTACCCCAAAGTTCATCGCAACGTTGTTTACAATAGCCAGGACATGGAAGCAACCTAGATGTCCATCAGCAGATGAATCGATAAGAAAGCTATGGTACATATTCACAATGGAATATTACTCAGCTAGTAAAAAGAATGCATTTGAATCAGTTCTAATGAGGTGGATGAAACTGGAGCCTATTATACAGAGCGAAGTAAGTTAGAAAGAAAAACACCAATACAGTATATTAATGCATATATATGGAATTTAGAAAGATGGTAATGATGACCCTATATGCGAGACAGCAAAAGAGACACAGATGTAAAGAACAGACTTTTGGACTCTGTGGGAGAAGGTGAGGGTGGGATGATTTGCGAGAATAGCATTGAAACATGTATATTATCATATGTGAATTAGATCGCCAGTCCAGGTTTGATGCATGAGACAGGGTGCTCAGGGCTGGTGCACTGGGATGACCCTGAGGGATGGTATGGGGAAGGAGGTGTGAGGGAGGGGTCAGGATTGGGAACACATGTACACCCATGGCTGATTTATGTGAATGTATGGCAAAAACCACCACAATATTGTAAAGTAATTAACCTCCAATTAAAATAAATTTTATTTATTTATTTTTTAATTAAAAAAAAAGAAACCATTATTTTTATTGGGATTGCATTTTACATTTCTAGATTAATTTAGGAGGAATCAACATAGTTATGTTGCTGAATCTTTCGGTCTAGGAATAGACTTTTCGTCTTCTTTTGTGTCTTCCAGGTTAATTTAAATTCTCTTCATATAGATCTTATCCAATCTTGTTATATTTATTCTTCAAAAAAGAAAAAATAAATAAAATGAACCTCTACTTGACCTAGTGATTTCACTTCTGGGAATTTATACTGAGGAAATAGTGCTACAATTGTAAAATATATATGTAAACAAAGGTTCCCAGGTAGGGCAGCAGTAAAGAATCTGCCTGCCAATGCAGGAGACACAGGGTTTGATCCCTGGGTCTGGAAGATCCCCTGGAGGAGGAAATGACAACCCACTCCAGTATTCTTGCCTGGAATGTCCCATGGAAAGAGGAGCCTAGCAGACTACAGTCCATAGCATCACAAAGAGTGGGTCACAACTGAACACACATGCATACGTAAACAAAGGTCCCCACTGTTGCAGTTTTGCAACAGACAGAGGTTGGGAAGAGGCTAAATATCAACCAGTAATAGATCGGTTGAATTTTAGTAAATTCACACTACAGAATTTTATTACAGCTGATAAAATGTTGTACATGGTATCTAAGGTGAAAAATGGTGTGCAGAATAATTTGCTTAGTATGATCTCAAATGACTTTTAAAAGGCACATGTGCACACACACTCACATATAATGTATCTACATTATTTTCTTTTTGGTGGTGTATGTGAAAAAAAAAACCTGAGTCAATTGAAAAGTTAGCAGCAGTTTTCACAAGAATTATCCTAGGATTGAGGTAGATGAGTTATCATGGTGGTTATAAGAAGGGTGGAAAATTTGAGACATTTTTATTTTCTGCTTCTCTCTTTTCTGAGTTAACACTTGCTTTTCTTAATGTCAATTCAAAATTTCTCTCCTTTCACTCAGCAAGGAAACCTTACCCAATCCCCAGACACTGCTGCTTCTTTTAGTATATTAACAGTATTCCTTTCCTTCAAAGTATTTTGTTCAGTTTGTATGTATATGTGATTATTTCATTATTTTCTTCACTATGAGAGCAGAGTTTGCTTTTGCTCATCAACTTATTCACAATAAGCACAGTACTTGTGACAACTTTCCCTCTTCATCTCCCACTCCCAATATTTTTACGTAGACAATTACATTTTCTCAGTCTTACATAAAGAGTTATGAGAGTTCAGTTGTTAAACGTCTCCCCCATCACACAAACACAGATGAAGAAAAACACAGCAGAAACAAATAGCAAACATCACACTAAATGGTGAAATTTTAGGGGCATTCTCAAGGACAAGGTCAGGAGGCTCTCAGTCACCATTATTATTCAACATATTCTGGAGGTTCTGGCTGATGTAGTACACCCAGAAAATGAAAGAATAAGAGATACAATGATTGGAAAAGGCAAAATTTTAAAAAATCATCATTTTCAGATGATCATATATGCATACTTAGAAAAACCAAAGTTATCAACTGAAAAACTACCAGCATACCTCTGAGTATTGTGGGTTCATTTCCAGACTACCATAGTAAAGCTAGTATTTCAGTAAAGTGAGTCATGCATTTCTTTGGCTTCTCAGTGCACAAAGAAGTTTTGTTTATACTATTGTTAGGTAGGAAGTTAGGCATGAGCAATGAGGGGTGGCCTAGCCAAAAAGGATGCAAGCTGATCTCTAAACCCCATCCCAGACATCCCCAGGAGAGCTCACAAATTGTTACAAAAATAACCACAGAGACTTTTCCAACTCCTGCACATGCTCCCTAAGCACACAGTGGATACAAACTAACCACAGGGGCTTCTCCAAGTAACCTTAGGCAGCTAGGAGCCCATTGTGCTGTGCTGTGCTGTGCTGAGTCGCTTCAGTTGGGGCCGACTCTTTGCCATCCTATGGACTATAGCCTGCCAGGTTCCTCTGTCCATGGGATTCTCCAGGCAAGAATACCAGAGTGGGTTGCCATTTTCTTCTCCAGGGGATCTTCCCAATCCAGGGATTGAACTCGTGTCTCCTTCAGCTCCTGCATTGCAGGCAGATTCTTTACCCACTGAGCCACCTGGGAAGCAGGAGCCTATTAAAGGCTCATAAATATTCTGCACATATATACTTCATGGCAAATAGATGAAGAAACAGTGGCTGACTTTATTTTTCTGGGCTCCAAAATCACTGTGGATGGTGATTGCAGCCAAGAAATTAAAGGACTCTTGCTCCTTGGAAGGAAAGTTATGACCAACCTGGACAGCATATTAAAAAGCAGAGACATTACTTTGCCAACAAAGGTCGGTCTAGTCAAGGCTATAGTTTTTCCAGTAGTTATGTATGGATGTGAGAGCTAGAGTATAAAGAAAGCTGAGCACAGAAAAATTGATGTTTTTGAAGTATGGTGTTGGAGAAGACTCAAGAGTCCCTTGGACTACAAGGAGATCCAACCAGTCCATCCTAAAGGAGATCAGTCCTGGGTGTTCATTGGAGGGACTGATGTTGAAGCTGAAACTCCAACACTTTGGCCACCTGGTGCAGAGAGCTGACTCATTTGAAAAGACCCTGATGCTGGGAAAGACTGAGGGCAAGAGGCGAAGGGGACGACAGAGGATGAGATGGTTGGATGGCATCACCGACATAATGGACATGGGTTTGGATGGACTCTGGGAGTTGTTGATGGACGGGGAGGCCTGGTGTGCTGTGGTTCATGGGGCTGCAAAGAGTTGGACATGACTGAGCGACTGAACTGAACTGAAACTGATAACAGATTGAATTAATGGAAGACATACATAGGCTGTTATATAACTTGCAGTTGCCAATTGGCCTTGAGTGTATGCCCATTTACATTCCCTTTCCTTGATTGGTGGTGGGTACAAGCCCTATTTTGTACAGGGCATAACCAAAAGGAGGAGACAGGAAATATAAAAAGGGGGAGAGCCAAGGAAGTATAAAAAGGAGGAAGCCAAGAAAGTATATAAAGGGGGAAGCCAAGAGAGATTATGAGGGCAACTCCTTTGGGATTGGCCTGTTCCCATGTCTTGGGAGTGTCTGTCTAATAAAAGATCTGTCTGCTTGAGCTAAACTGAGCTGTAACCTGCCTGGCGTTTTAAACCCTTTAGTCCACCATTCCAAATATTTGTTACAATGAGATAAGAACAGAAAAAGAGAAATAAACTATAGTGTAGCTTATTAAGTGTATGAAAGTGTTATGTCTTTAAAAATGTACTTAGGGACTTCCCTGCTGGTCCAGTGGCTAAGACTCTGTGCTCCCAATAAAGGGGACCTAGGTTTGATCTCTGGTTATGCAATTGATCCCACATGCCCCAACTAAAAGTTTGTATGCTGCACCTGAAGATCCTGTGTAACACAACTAAGACTTGGCACAACCAAATAACTATTTTTTTTTAAATGGGTATGCTTTAATTAAAAAATGTTATTAGTAAAAAATGCTAATCATCATTTGAGCTTTCAATGGGTTGTAATGCTGTTGCAATAGTAACATCAAAGATCACAGATCACCATAACAAGTATAATAATAATGAAAAAGTTTGAAATATTGCAAGAATTACCAAGCTGTAATACAGAGACATGAAGTGAGCACATGCTGTTGGAAATGTGGCACCAATAGACTTGCTTGATACAGTTGCCATGACCCTTCATTTTGTAAAAAACTCAATATCTGTGAATCACAATAAAACAAAGCACAATAAAATGAGTTATGCCCATATTAGAAATATTAAGAAAGGTCACTAAAAGTAAACATGTCAGAATTATTTCCTTTGCCAATAACCTGGTAGAAAATATAATCATAAAAGGAATATCATCCTTCCAAAGCATCAAAACCATAAAACACCTAAGAATAAACAAGTAATGAGTATGAACTACCTGAAGAAACATAAAATTTATTGACGATCATAAAGCCTGGCATGCCACAGTCCATGGGGTTGCAAAGAGTTGGACACGGCTTTGCAACTAAACAACAACAAGCAAAGGTTGACATGGATAGAAAGACCCAATTTTTAAAGATATCAGTTCTAAAATTAAAGTGCAGATTCATTGCACTTGAATGAGATTGTTAAAAGTGATTGCTTTTGGAACAGTTACTGGTGGAACAGGCATTCAAGGGAACTTTCACATTCCAGTTTATACATTTCTGTGTTGTTTGCACATTAAAAAACATAAAGAATGTGTATAATGTGGGAGAGAGAAAAACAGAGGTTGATTACCACTAAAGGGATATATCTTTTTTTTTTTCCCAAGAGAGTACTTCTTAGATTTTTTGTCATAAATGATGCCTGTGAGAATCTGATGAGAGTTATGACCCTTTTTTGAACTAAAATGAACACATGCATGCACATGACTTTGATACAATTTTAGGTAGAACACAGAGGTGGCCAGTTGAGAACACCTACTCTATGTTAATCAGGACAGTCAGTGGGGAGAGGTGTACATATGGCTGAAGGGGCACCAAGGTGAGTGTGGGTTGCAGGCAGTGACCCAGCAACAAGGCTGGGTTCCCCCTGGATGCCCTGAGGTAAGAAGGCCGGAGGTGAGAGGTCAGCAGGCTCTCAGGTCAGGTGGTATCAGCAGACAGCATAAGGAACAAGGTTAACTGGGCCACCGCGAATCAGGGCAGAGCAGGGAAGGCAGGCCTGGGTGTTTTCCCCCTGCAATTGCTTTTTCAGGCTTCATGGAAATCTGCAGGAGTTGGTGGGAACAGCAGTCCCTTCTCTGCATCCCTGAGTTATCTCTGTGGGAATGTGAAGTATGGAGGGAGGAAAGAAGTCAAATGTGTTTACTCAGGTTGGTCACCTGAGTAAAGTTGGCATTTACCACCTTGGTCACCTGTCCGTGTATATTTTAGGAGTGAACAAAGAGTCAGGTGCCAGAATGCAAGGGGTGAGAAACTCTGGAATATAGGGGAGGTGGGAAGGCATCACCTTCCTCCCTCCCCTCTTGACAAGGCAGGGACAATTTCTCCATCCCTTACACCCTCAGCTTCTTCAGTCATAGTAGGTGGTAGTTTAGTTGCTAAATCGAATCCAACTCTTTGCAACCCCATGGACTATAGCCTGCCAGGCTCCTCTATCCATGGGGTTTTCCAGGCAAGAATACTGGAGTGGGTTGCCATTTCCTCCAGGGGATCTTCCCAACCCAGGGATCAAACCTGTGTCTCCTGCATTGGCAGGTGGATTCTCTGCCACTGAGCCACCAGGGAAGCCCTCATAGATAAAAAGTTAATCTGGGACAGATGTTTAGAAAAGCCATCAAATCACAAGAGGTTCACACAGCAGTCAGTCAAAACTTTGAGATAATTGAATGTATTTCTTTCTTTAATCAAACAAGATATGATTGTATTGCTTTTATCAAATTGTAAGTTGACCCAAAATTCGAAAAAGTAATAGATCATTTGTTTAAAATGGCCAAGATTAGACAACCAGTCATCTTTGTGGACTAATTCATAGACCATGTGAAAAATAACAGTTTTCAATTTTCAAACTGGTTACTATATTTAGGAAGTTTCTTTTTGACTGTAACCAGTGGAAACATTTTCCTTGTGTTAGAACTAAATATAATAAAATTAATGAGGCCTTTGGGGTTATTCCCTTACACTTAAATTCTTCTCCACTCAAACAAAAATAGCATGATTTTCTCTATATAGGAATAATGCATTACTGATTTTTTAAAAATGAACAGAAAAGTTTAAGAAAGTAAGATATTCCCACTGCCCATCTCCTTTTCTGAGATCTTAAAACTAATTTCATAGAGGGGAGTAGGGGAGACACTGCTCATTTGAGGCTGGGGTGGGGGCGTGGAGGTGAAGGGAGAGGTGGGTGGACAGGGAGTAGAGGAGAGAAAAATTATTCCTCAAAGAGTAAGAAAAGACCGATGGACATGGGAACAGATGTAGTCTCTGTTAACCAAAGAAAGGCAAATGCCAACTACAAGAGAAGCTACTTTTGGTTTCTGGGATCAGCAGAGGAACATGAGTGGCAGGACCTGCTGTGGAGAGGAAGGAAGGGGGGTGGGCCAGCTCCTGCCGCACTGCTGGTGGGAGTGGTAATTGGGGTCCTGAGCTCACGAGTGACGTGGCTCTCACGTGAGCAGGAGCCAGACGTTTGCAGACGTCCTTCTAATCCTGGTCTTCGTTTGGTCCGGTTGCCATCTCCCTTTTACCTCGAAGGCGGGCGGGCCTGTGGCCAGGAGAAGAGGAGGAGGAGGAGGTAACTCTGCCCTGCTGCCTGCAGGTCTATGTGTGGATGGGCTCTTGCCTGGGGGATTCCCGCGTTGCTGATAGCGGAGGGTGGAGACGACAGAGGGACACGGCTCGGTTCCTCCACACCCTTGCACTATTTCCTTGGCACTTCCAAGAACAAAAATGGTGGACACTAGGGAGCCAGATTCCAGGGGACATCCCAGACCAGGAGAGGGGAAACCTGAAACCTTTGACATCCAGGGCCTTGAATTGGGAAGGACCCGTGTTAAGATTCTTGTCAGGTGTGCTGCTCCATCTAGCAGCCAGAATCTTGGAGCTGTGCGTCTGTCTTGTCATTCCCCGTGTCTTTCAGTAGGGCGCTGTACCACTCCGAGCAAAAGAATAAAGAATCTGCCCCGAAGCCCAGCAGGTCCGTGTAAAAGTGGGATTGCCCCGCGACTCCTAGAAGGATGAGGATGGCTGGGCTTCTCGCCCTAACCCGGGCGTATTATTGACTCCCAGTTACCTCCCTGCTATTTGATACAGGAAACAGGATATGACAACGCCTGCAGGAAAAAGAGTTGTCTTTGGGGCCGCGAATGCATCAGGGAGGGGGAATCAGATCTTGGGGTTTTCTTTCGCTCCTCTGGTTATCCGCACTCCTTCGCCCCGCCTCCCCTCTTTCCAGTTGTTCCAAAGGGGTGTGGTTTTTCCTGGGAAAATGGCTGACCGCTGGGGTTGGGACTGAGACTCGGGGCTGGGGGATGGGGTGGATGGACGCCCTTGCTGGAGAAGGCTGCTGGTATCAGAGTCCTGAGAAGTGGGGGTAGGGTGAAAGACCAAAAAGTGGAATCCGTTTGACAAACCAAGACCTTGGATTCGGAAAGGCTGGTATTGGGACTGTCTGAAGTCCTGTTCTGTCTGCCTAGCCATCCCATCTCTGCCGTGTTGCCTGTCTGTGTCGGTGGATCTTGCGCCTGAAGGCCAGTTCAACCTTAGGAGCAGGAAGAAGAGGAAATTGCCCCGAAACAAGTAGGTCAGAGTGAAGGTGGTGGCACTATTTAGGGATCCCTGGGGTGGAGAAAGGTGAAGACTGCAAACTCCAGTGGGCCTGTGGGCATCCATCCCCCTCATACCCCTCCTTCTCTCTGGACCATTGCAGAGCTTGCAAAAGAAAGCGCTCTGCCGGGAAAGAAGTGGTTGGGAGAACGTAGGTGTCTGCGAGAGACCTGGGGTTGGGGTGGGGGTAGGGAGGACCTTACTCCAAATTACTCTTCGGTCCCAGAGTTGTCAGTCCTTAGGTTACAAGGAGGCGGAAACCTAGACGAGGGAGGAAGGAAATTGCTCCGGAGCAGTGGACGTAATGGGTGGGGGTGGGAGTATCCTGGTACTTTTGAGATGGTGGGGGTGGCGGAGGCCAGGGCGGAGTTCGAGAGCTTTGTGCATTTTACGCCTGTCTGGTTTCTAGATATTCACTCTGGCTCCCCCACCATCCATTTTGTTACAGGGAAGGAGTTGTGGCAGTCGCCTTTGAAGGCAGTGACTTTTTTCGGGGAGGGGTTAGGGTGGATGTTTGGAGGAGGTCGTAGGAACGGGGTGGGGGGAGGGGTGACGGGTCAAAACAAACTTTCAGATCAAAGCCACAGCTCACTGAGGAGGGGAGGGTAACCGAAGATGGGAAATACCGGGCTTCGCAGGACTAGGGCCAGCGATGCCAGAGAGGAACGTCTGTCCCGTCTCGGGTGAGGTTCATCTGTCTGTTCCCTGAGCGCTCAGCTCCACCCTCCCCACCCGCTTTGTACGCAGGTTTGCAGGAACTCGGTGTTATTCCAGGCCAGAAATCGAAGGAAGAAACTGCCTGGACCTGTGCACCCCTGTATGTGGGTGTGACTCTGCCCCCAGGACATCTGCAGGGGTAGGGGAGGTAGGGAACTGATTAGTTGTCTTAAATTTAAGGTACTGGAGTGGGGTAGTTAAAGAGGACGTTGGAGAATCTGGAGGTGGGGAAACTTCCAAAATTCCTGATTGAAGAAAAGAATCAGTGATCTCGCTTTGAGTCCCTGCCATGTCTCTGTTTGCTTGGTCTGTTTGTAGGTCTGTAGGTCAGTCTGTCTGCAGGCAAAGGTGCAAAAAAGAGGAGACTGAAGCTTTAAATCTTTTATCCTTATGTCCTCCAGTATCTGTAGCTGCAGCAAAGCCTGCTGGCTGTAGCTGAAGACTCCACAGCCTCATCTCCCCCGCATCTCCACTTGGGAGCACTCCTCCAGCCAGAGCAAGTCCTCCAGACACTCCCTGCATCATGGGCCGAACTCGGGAAGCTGGCTGCGTGGCTGCTGGTGTGGTGATCGGGGCTGGAGCCTGCTACTGTGTATACAGGCTGACCTGGGGAAGAGATAACGAGATCATCTGGAACGAGGATGACGATGAGGAGGAGGAATCTCGCGATATTTCAGAGACTGGGAAAGGAGCTAAGGCTAATGCTGGGGCAGGGGCTGGAGCCAGACTTCAGGGTGACTCAAAGGCCAAGGCTGAGGTAGCTGTGGAACTCAAGAGTGGACCTGATGTAAAGGCAGAGGCCCACTCAAAGGCCGAGAGTGGAGGTGGCCTAGAGGCCAAGGCCAAGGCCCTTTTCAGCACTCTGAAGGAACAGGCAAGTGCAAAGGCAAGCAAAGCTGCCAAGTTGGGTACCATCTTTGGGACCAGGGCCCTCGCACCTGGTTTACCCTGCCCAGGAGTCAGGGGTGGAGGCTGCCACCCTGTGAGGAATGGAGCTAGGGCTGGGAGCAAGGCTAGTGGCAAGTCCAAGGGAAGGACCAGAAATAAGAGCACCAGGACTCCAGCTTTGTTATGGCCTGTTCGAAAGGGCAAGTTCAACTTTCCCTATAAAATTGATGATATTCTGGGTGCTACTGACCTTCAGAAGGTCCTTAACATCTTAGAAAGATCTAATGATCCTTTTATTCAAGAAGTAGCCTTGGTCACTCTGGGTAACAATGCAGCGTATTCATTTAACCAAAATGCCATTCGCGAATTGGGTGGTCTCCCAATTATTGCAAAACTGATAAAAACGAAAGATCCCATTATTAGGGAAAAGGCATACAATGTCCTTAATAACTTGAGTGTGAATTCGGAAAATCAGGGCAAGATTAAGACATATATCAGTCAAGTGTGTGATGACACCATGATCTGTCGTTTGGACTCAGCTGTGCAGATGGCTGGTCTAAGACTGTTAACCAACATGACTGTGACTAATCATTACCAGCATTTGCTTTCCTATTCTTTTCCAGACTTTTTTGCTTTGTTATTCCTGGGAAATTACTTCACCAAGATTCAGATTATGAAATTAATCATAAACTTTACTGAAAATCCAGCCATGACAAGAGAACTGGTGAGTTGTAAAGTGCCATCAGAATTGATTTCCCTCTTTAATAAAGAATGGGACAGAGAGATTCTTCTTAATATCCTTACCCTATTTGAGAATATAAATGACAACATAAAAAATGAAGGGCTTGCCTCATCCAGGAAAGAATTCAGCAGAAGTTCACTTTTTTTCTTATTCAAAGAATCTGGAGTGTGTGTCAAGAAAATCAAAGCATTAGCAAATCACAGTGATCTGGTCGTGAAAGTAAAAGTCCTAAAGGTATTGACCAAACTCTAATTGGGAATCTGTCCCAAAAAATATTGAGGAAATTTTTTTAGTTTGCAGTTGGGAACAATGCATTTTGTAAATTCTTTATTTTTTACTGTGCTTATATGGCAAAGAGATCCTTTCAGCTGCTATTTTGGAATAATGACTCTTACCTGTCATCAACAGTGATGCTGACTGTGATGGTTTGTTTTAGGCTAGATCATTTTAAGGATGTCAGATGAATACTAGAGCTTGTACAAAGAAAGCATTTATTGATTCTATCTTGCTACCTAGATTGAGATATTTTTACTCTTTACTTAAACTGACAGCAAACTAACCACAAATAAGCTATACTTTTGTATTGGTTTACATCTGTTAATCTTGTGTTTCATCAATAAAGTTGTGTGTTTTAACCAGCAAAAAATTATCATGTTCTTGAGTTGATGATATATATGGAGAAGCAAGATACATGGAAACAAAAAGGTGGTAACAAATCTGGGAGCCTCTAATCATGGCTAGCTCTTTCCTATGGCAGAAACTTATGCAGGCAACAATGCTCTCCTCCGAAGAGGGGATGCTTAAGTGGTGAGCATGAAAGATGGGATAAGAACAGGGCAGAAGAGCATTGGAGGAGGGAGGAATTGTGGGAAGAAAGGCATGGAGGTTGCAACTTTCCAGAGGAGGCTGGCCTGCATGGAATACAAAGCGTGGGGAGGGGAGTGATGGAAAATACAGTCCAGCAGTTGGGGTGAGTCCCATGCATTGAGGATCCCCAGTTTCTAAACTGAGGTGTCTATGTATTATTCCTCCCATCCCTGGGAGACACCAAAGCTTTTCGTGACCAGAGGAATGAATGACAGGATGAAAGGGAAATTATGTGACTGGCTTGTGTGCAGAATGAGTCAGAGTTAGGGTAGGGACAGGTGTAGCCACTGGAGATTGCAACATCACATAAGGAATTTATCACCATATTTCAGTAATAGATGCTAAAAGTATGAAATTTCACTGATGACCATGGGAGTGGTAAGGGGAGGAAGGATGTAAGAGACGCTTTGAGTGAAGAAGTGCTGTAACCTATCCTGGGGACAATTTCATTGTAGGGTCCTGAGGGCATTTGATAGAAAAACATCCTCTTTTTTGTCCAACTCTGGTGTCTATGAGAGTGAATATGTTAGTTAGTACTCTGAAGTTATGAGAAAATAGAATAAATAATAATTTTTAGTGTTTCTATCAGCTTTTCTTTACAAGGTTAGTTGGGGCAGGGCCTTTATGGAACCATCGAGGTGGCTGTTGACATCCATACTGGAGATCTACCTCCCTTCCATCCCAAAGTGTGGTAAAGTGTGGGAGGAGGAGCACCTTCAAACTGTGCTAATGGGACCATACTTGGTACAAGATCCATCTGGATACATGTTTCAGAAGCTTTCAAGATGTGCATGCTCTTTGACCCAGAGATTCTACCTGTAGAAATCTGTCTTGAAATAGGCACTTGGCTAAGAAATTAAGATATGTCTATGCATTGAAACATTATTTTACTCTTAAAAATGTTGATGGTCAACTACACTTTTTTACATGGAAAAAAATTCAGCATATAATCTTAAGTGGAATAGCCAATTACATTACCATATACTATATTCAATTTTTTATAAACATAAAATATTTACATGTATTATAATTTCTGAAAGGTTATATACCAAAATATGAAAAATGGCTATGAGTAACAGGATAATGAATGAATTTAATATTAAATCTTTTCCTCCATCTAGATCAAAATGATTAGCTATCATCTCCATCCTGTCACATAATTGCCATTTCTTTTTTTTGGTGAGAACAGTTAAAATGTATTCCATTAGCAATATTAAAGTATATAATACAGTATTACTGGCTATAATCACCATGTTATAGATTAGATCCCAGAACTTGTTAATCTTATAACTGGAAATTTGTACCCTTTGACCAATAGCTCCCCATTTCCTCTACCTCCCAGCTCCCAGTAAATACCCCTCTACTTTCTGAGTTTGTCTTTTTTAGATTCCACATACAAGTGATATCATACAGCATTTTATTTTATACAGTCTGACATTTCACTTAGCATATATGCCCTCAAGTTTTACTGAAGTTGTTGAAGACAGTATGTTTTCCTTCTTTCTCATGGCTGTGGTATATATACTGCATCTTCTTTATCCATTCATTTGTTGGAAACATAGATTGTTTCCATATCTTGGCTATTTTGAATAATGCTGCAATGCCCATGGGTGTGCAGATATCTTTTGTAGATCTTGTTTTTATTTTCTTTGGACATATATCCATAAATGGATTGCTGGATCACATGACAGTTCTGTTTATCAAATTTTAAGGAACTTTCATACTGTTTCCATAGTGACTGTGAGTAAGTGAGTGATAATTACTCAGTCATGCCTGACTCTTTGCAACCCCATGGACTGTAGCCTGCCAGGCTCCTCTGTTCATGGAATTCTCCAGGCAAGATTACTGGAGTGGGTTGCCATTTCCTTCTCCAGGATAGTGATTGTACCAACTGGCATTTCCACCAGCGGGTACACAAAGTTTCCCTTTTTCCATGTCCTCATCAACACTTGTTATCTCTTGTCTTTTTGATGATAGCCATTATAACAGGTGTGAAGTGATACTTCACTGTGGTTTTGATTTCTCTTTCCCTGATGATTAGTAGGTGTTGAGTACCTTTTTGTGTAATTGTTGGCCTAGTAGATTTTAAATAAATTGATACATTCCTCTGAGAAATAGGATCTTTGTTCTCTTCTGAGAGCTGAAAATGTTTCCTCTATTCCATCTCATCAATTTTACAGCATTCTATGGGTTTAGACATGAAGACATGAAGCATAAGTGTTTCTAAGAGTAAGGCTGGTGGAATTTTGGAAATACACATACATGTTTCTGGATTTAACACATTCCTTATAAATGTTTTTTTAAGTGTTCTGTTTTCATTAAAGAAATTCATTGTAAGTATACTCTGTATTTTCAAGTGTCACTTGGTGACTTGAGAGTCAAATTTTGTGTTTATGTTAAATATTGTCATAGCACTAAGTAGCGCCACTGTATTCAGTGATCATAAGATGGACATTTCCTTACCCCACCCCCAGTTTTAGTATTTCTGAAGTTATGATAGGTCTTACAGTCTCGTCATAGTCTAAATAAAAGTATTTTTTCATTCTCAGTAGTATATAAAACAAAGATGTATCTAATAATCAAAGGCATCTTAGATCAATGAAATTGTTTCTTGTCAATGAGACTATGTAAAGACATACTTAATACACAGAAGATGCATTTGTTCCATGATAACTTAAGTATCACTTTCTACTGATAAAAGATTTTGCAGTAGTTTGAGTTAGGAAACTGGCAGAGGGTTGAGGGGTAGTCCTCAGACTCACCCTACTGAAGGAATGTCTAAATCAAGAGAATCTGATTTAGTGGAGAAATCAAGAGAATCTGATTTAGGTGGAGGCTGTCACCCTGTGAGGAATGGAGCTAGGGCTGGGAGCAAGGATAGTGGCAAGTCCAAGGGAAGGACTAGAATTAAGAGCACCAGGACTCCAGTTTGTTATGGCCTGTTCTAAAGGGCAAGTTCAACTTTCCCTATAAAATTGATGATATATATTCTGGGTGCTACTGACCTTCAAAAGGCCCTTAACACCTTAGAAAGATCTAAAGATCCTTTTATTCAAGAAGTAGCCTTGGTTACTCAGGGTAACAATGCAGCATACTCATTTAACCAAAATGCCATTCGTGAATTGGGTGGTCTCCCAATTATTGCAAAACTGATAAAAATGAAAGATTCCTATTAGGGAAAAGCCAATTAGAATAATATTACTCAAATTTTGTAAGCAGGGTATTTATGTCAAAGACATGTATGTTATAGAAGAAAAGAGGTGGGTGGTACCTAGCATTTGTCAGACACTAGCATTTTATGGCACCCCACTCCAATACTCTTGCCTTGAAAGTCCCATGGACAGAGGAGCCTGGTAGGCTGCAGTCCACGAGGTCGCTAAGAGTCAGACAGGACTGAGCGACTTCACTTTCACGCGCTGGAGAAGCAAATGGCAACCCACTCCAGTGTTCTTGCCTGGAGAATCCCAGGGACTGGGGAGCCTGGTGGGCTGCCTTCTATGGGGTTGCGCAGAGTTGGACACGACTGAAGTGACGCAGCAGCAGCAGCAGCATTTTATATATTTCCCTCCCACTTCCACCTTAATCTCAATAATCCTGTCAAGTAAATATTATATCTTTGCTAAGGAAGAAATGAGATGTAGATAAGTTTGGTAAGATTCCCAAGATGACTCAGCAAGAGGTAGAGCCAGTGGCCTTCCAAACATGAGCAACTGTTTCCTTTAAAATCCTCATTATAGAGCCAAACATCAGTATAATGCCTCCATAGATACCCAACACAAAACTCCTCTTGATGAAGACAGAGATGGAGATGAGGTTCTGTATATTGATTACATAATTTTGTAGATATCCACACAGCAAGATGTAGAAGAGTAAAGTCTTAGAAGTTGCCTATAGGTGAGGCTTGGGTGAGAAACAAAGATACTGATATGTATATTATTGCTCTTATGTGTCAGATAGGGTGAATAGTTGGAGATTGGAGTAAATAATAAAAAACTTCTGTATTGATAACTTGAACTTGGAGTGCTGAGTGACTTTTCGACCTGGGGTGGCAATGAGATGAACTTGGGTAATAAAAAGCCACCCGGCAGCAGGGGCACAGGCCTGACCAGTGTCCATCTGCTCCTCAGGTCTCTTCTCATCCTCTCCTCCCTTCCCATTCTCCTTCCCTTTCCCTCCCTCACACTTCTCTCTTTATTTCTTCCTCTGAGAGACCATTGACAGTAGTCTTTTTGTGCTTCTGTGTCTTTTGGGGGTGATCGTTTCATCACCAGGTCATGCACCAATGGGCATTTGATACAGAATGATAATTGTCGTTGCTGTGGTAACAAGGTAACAAGGTATATATGGCTGGATGCCGACTTTTCGGACCGTTGTTGAACGGAGACTGAGAAAGCACCGGTCTTATTGTGGAACAGCCCTATGTGCATTGCATGAATCTTGATGTCCCATACCTGGTATTATTTGGAACTGAATCACCCGGACTTTGGGAAGTGCTATGTGAGACAGATGTGTGACTGCCTGGTCCAGGGAAGACACAGGGCCGGCCCAGCCACGCTCTGGTGTCCTGATGCTTTCACATCAGAGGTTGCCACTCAAACATTTTGGGAAGGGCACCCTTCTAGTATAGTAGCCATGATAGTGGCAGCTCATGGGGGCAGGGAAGAGCCAGTGTCCTTTCTTTAGAGAACATGGCAACTTCTGGGAAACTGAGGAAATTAGAAACTCAGGATATTCTTGTATTTTGGTTTTTATCTCATCCAATGATTTTAGTGGAAACGATGGCAGATTTTATTTTCTTGGTCTCCAAAATCACTACGGATGGTGACTGCAGCCACAAAATTAAAAGACACTTGCTCCTTGGAAGAAAAGCTATGACCAACCTAGACAGCACATTAAAAAGCTTTGCCGACTTCACTTTGCCGACAAATGTCCGTCTAGTCAAAGCTATGGTTTTTCCAGTAGTCATGTATGGATGTGAGAGTTGGACCATAAAGAAGGCTGAGTGCCAAAGAATTGATACTTTTGAAGTGTGGTGCTGGAAAAGATTCATGAGAGTCCCATGGACAGCAAGAAGATCAAACCAGTCACTACTAAAGGAAATCAACCCCAAATATTCACTGGAAGGACTGATGCTGACACTGAAGTTTCAATACTTTGGCCACCTGATACGAAGAGCCAACTCGTTGGAAAAGACTCTGATGCTAGGAAAGACCAAGGGCAGGAGGAGAAGCGGAAGAGAGAGGACAAGATGGTTAGATAGATGGTTAGATATCATGCATTTGAGCAAACTCCAGAAGATAGTGAAGGACAGGGAAGCCTGGCATGCTGCAGCCCATGGGGTTGCAAACAGTTGGACATGACTTAGTGACAGAACAACATCAATGATTTTAGGAATTTGAGTGGGTCTATCCCAGTCAAGTGTGTTCAGAGGCAATTTTACAAAGATGGAGTATAGTTCTCTTATAAATTGTCACCCAAAGCATAATATTTAAGGCTCAGGAAACTGGTTTTCTATTTTTAAATTCATATTTTACTTGCCTTGTTTCATAAGAGATTCTAAGTGTAGATTTAGCAAATTGATATAGTTTAGGCAATTTTGTGTTTATGCCTCTGTTTGGTTAATTTCTCTACTCTATTCCCTTGAGAGTGGTTTTGCAAAGAATGATTATGACTATTTTCAATGCTAACATTTTACATTCATTTTTCATTATATCCCAGACTGAAGCTTTTTTTCCCTGATTTCTCCATTCAAACTGTGTCTCTTCTTGCCTTTAAACCAGCACTATCATGCTGCCATCTCCGGGTGCAGAAGACTAGGATATTGACCCCTGAGGTGTGGTATCAAGCAGGATGACACATATTTACTTTCAGAGATGTGTATCTCCATGCTTTTCCCTCTCCACTGTGTCCTTCTCAGGCTTGTGTTAAGGGCTTGGGCATTGTTGGGTTTGGGGATAAGCCTGAGGGGAGGGAGAAGGGAGGGAGTGGGAAAGAAGCCTTGTTGGAGGGGTAGCTTCATTCTAACAGGTTCATGTCAAAGGAATTTGATCCAGCACTGACAGTGGGCTAAGTGTAACTCTTTTAAAAAGTGAAAGAGTAAGTGTATTACAAATATCTTTTGGCATTAGAGCCTTCTGTTTGTTGAGTATTTCTAAGTTTGCACATGGACATAACGTTATTAAATTGGGTGGATTTTCATTTTGAAAACAACAACAAAAAAAGAGAATGAGAGTCTATGTTACTCTAAGAAATGTAATTACCAAGTAGAACAGATTCTTAGTGTTGGCTGCTCAGAATATTCTTTCCCTAAGATCGATGTACATCAGGAACCACATTATCACCAGAAGGTTGTTTATTTAGTGCTTAGGGAATTGGGGCAAGCTGACTTAGCTAGATGTTAGTGCTGTCAAAGTAGATTGATATCTAATTCATTTGATGTTATTCTTTTTTTCCCTTTATAGGTGATCTAATTTTTCATATTTTCCCTTTCTGGCATCTGGGTTTTTGTTCATTTTGAGGAAAGTCTTTCCTACCTCTAAGTTATAAAAATAAACTATAATACATCTTGATATTTGGTAGTGTAAATCTTTTTTTTTTTTTAGGATTCTCTTATTCTTGGCTCTTTGTGTTTCCATATAGATTTTAAAAATAAACTTGCCAATTTATGCACACACAGACACTGACACACGCACACACTGTAGCTGTTTGGATTTTAATTGGGATTACAATTAATCTAGAAACCAATTTAGAAAGAATTAACATATTTACAGGGGCTTCCCAGATGGCACTATTAGTGAAGAACCAGCCTGCTGATTCAGGAGATGTTAAGAGACATGGGTTCGATCCCTGGGTCTGGAAGATCCCCTGGAAGAGGTCATGGCAACCCACTCCTGTATTCTTGCCTGGAGAATCCCATGGACAGAGGAGCCTGGGGGGCTACAGCTCATAGGGTTGCAAAGAGTTGGATACTACTGAAGCGACTTAGCATGAACCAGAACATATTTACGATATTGAGTTCTCCAATCCATTAACTTGATATATTCCTTCCTTTAATTATGTATTCTTTAACATCTTTCAATAATGTCTGAACTTCCATCTTCAGTCTTCTAGGTATTTTGTTTGAATTATTAATATTTCTAAGACTTGGTAGTTTTTCAATGCTGTTTCTAAGTGACTTAGATTTTAGAATTTCATTTTCTGATTTCTTGCTGCTGATATAGGAATAGAGGTGATTTTAAAAACTATACTGACATTGTGTTGCATGATCTTGTTGAAATAATTTAATTTTAATAGTTTGTTCATAGATTCTTTTCTGTTTTCTACATATGTAATACTTTTGTATGCAAATAGTCTTCCTTCTTCAATTTTCTTGAACTTTCCTTTCTTTTTCTTCCCTTGTTGCACTGCATAGAATCCTCAGCATGGTAATGAATAAAAGTGGTGATAGTGGCCATCCTTTTCTTGTTATGTATCTCAGGTGAAAGCTCCTGATACTTTAACATTAACTATGATATTTGTTCCTTTGTTTTTGTAGGTAGTTTTTAATCAAGTTATGGAAGCTTCTTTCTTATTTCTGGATGGCTAAAAGTTTAAAAAATGTTTTTAGTGGAAGTACAGTTAATTTACAATATTGTGTTAGTTTCAGGTGTATAGCAAAGTGATTTGGGTATTTTATATATATATATGCAATTCTTTTCTTCAGCTATTTGATTCTTCTTTATTTTTCTACCTCTTTGTTGAAATTCTCACTGTGTTCATCCTTCTTCTGAGTTCAGTGAGTATCTTTATAATACCTTGAATGCTTTATCAGATAGATTGCTTATCTTTACTTCCTCTGGGGCTTTGTCTTATTCCTTCTTTTGGATCATATTCCTCTGTCTCCTCATTTTGTCTAACTGTTCTGTTTATTTCTATGTATTCAGTAGGTCAGTTATGTTTCCCAATTTTGGAGAAGTGGCCATATGTAGGAGATGTCTTATAGATCACAGCAGTGCATTCTTCTCTGGTCACCAGAATTATATGCTCTAGGGTCATCCCATATATGGGGCTTCCCTGGTAGCTCAGCTGGTAAAGAATCTGCCTGCAATGCAGGAGACCATGGTTTGATTCCTGGGTTGGGAAGATCCCTTGGAGAAGGAATAGGCTATCCATTCCAGTATTCTTGGGCTTCCCTGGTAGCTCAGATAGTAAAGAATCTGCTTGCAATGTGGGAGACCGGGGTTTGATCCCTGGGTTGGGAATGAACTACTTGGACCCTTCTGTTGTGGTAGGGTTGTCTATTGTGGGCATGCTGATAGGTAGGGCTGGCTGCTGATCTGGTTGACTACCGCTCTCTGCCTCTTATGGTGGCTGTCAACCCACTGAAATGTGGGACTGGGTCTTGGTGCAGCTGAGTGCATGACCTGAGGGTTTCCAGGGCTGGTGCCAGCCAATTGGTAGGTGAGGCCAGGTTTGCAAAGAGATGGCTGCTCAGCTTGTGGTGTCCCAGGACTTGGGCCTGTCTGCTGGTGGTGAGTAAGCCCCTGGTACTAATAGGCTAGAGAGAGGACTCCAAAATGGTCCTCATTAGCATCAGTGCTCTCGTAGGAGAAAGAACTCCCAAAAACAGCTGCAAGAGTTTTAAGAGCAGAATCTTTGTTCCTATATCTCTCAGGCTCTTCTGTTTGCAAGCCTCATTGGCCTTCAAAGTCAGACATTCTGGAGGCTCCTCTTCCTGACATAGGACCCTCAGACTGGGGAGCCCAATATGGGGCTCAGATCCTTTGCTCCTTGCAGGGAACATCTGTGATTGTGTTTATCCTTCCATTTGTGGGTCACCTACCCAGGGACGTGAGTTTTGGCTGTATTGTGTGTCTTCCCCTCCTACACATCTCATTGGGGTTCCTTCTTCGTATCTTCAGTTGTGGTGTGGAAACTATTTTCTGTTAGTCTTCAGGTCATTCGCATTGATATTTGCTCTGTAAAGGCTGTAATTTTGATGCTCCCATGGGAGGAGGTGAGTACACAGGCTTCCATAATCCTACTATCTTGCCCATACCTCTCCTCTTTCTTATTTTCTAATACAAGTTTCCCCTGCTGTCCAAAAGTAGAGTGTTCGTGGGAAACCTTTCACAAGCCAAAATGGCTTAAAGTGAAGACCAATTATCTTAGGATAAATATTATTATTATTAATGGACACATAAAATAGATTGAGATAAAGCCTCTGTGCTATGGCACAGTACAAAGCTATGGCAGCTTGATGCTGAGACGATAAGTGTAGTTCACAGGGAAGGAGCTTGGCAGTGAATGCTACTCTCACTGCTTGGGGTAAATGCTGCTTCCATAATAGCTCAGCTTGCTGCAAAACAAATGCTGAATGCTATTTCCTCATTTCACCTTTTTCCATAAAAGCAAAAATTGCCTTTGGGTTTCTTCCAGTTAGTGAAAACAAGTACTAATGTAGGTCTTTTGTAAAAAAAAAAACAAAAACAAAAGCAAAAACCACAAGTAGTATAAAGCAAACTTTCAAAAAGCAGGGAAATTTGTATATGCATTAACTTCCATAAATTTCCTCTAAGCACTGTTTTCACTGGATACCATAAATTTTGATAAGTTGTATTTTCATTTTCAGTTATTTCAAAATGTTTAAAATATTCTTTTGAGACTTCTTCTTTGACCCGTGTTTTAGGAGTGTATTTGTTTAATCTTCAAATAGTTTGAGATTTTACATCTTTCTGTTATTGATTTCTAGTTTAATTCCATGTGGTCTGAGAGAATACTTTGTATGCTTTCTACTCTTTTGAACTTGTTAAGGTGTGTTTTATGGCCTAAAATGTGGTCCTTCTTGGTTAATATTTTATGTGAGCCTGAGAAGTATGTGTATTTTTTTGCTGTTGTTGGATTAAATATTCTACAGATGTTAATTATATCCAGTTGATTAATGGTGCTTTTTTTTCTCCCTTTACATGAGACAGGAAGTCTAGATGGAGCTGGAGCCAGCCAGTTGCCCTTCCCCTAGGTCAGATAAAGCCCTGGTAAAACAGTTTCCCTTTCAGGATAGCCTTTGTTATGGAGAACATTTTGGATGTATTTCAAAACGGTTATTTTTCCCCTGGGCATAATTCAAAATGGTTATTTTCCCCTCCCCCTGACAGAAACTGGAGGGAAATTTTCTCTGATCTTTGTTGTGATAACCTGTTGGGTTCCTTCAGATAAAAAAATAATGAAAAGGTGATGACCCTCCCAAAAGTACCACCACCCTTAGATTTTTAACTCTTAAGCTAGTCCACATCCATTCTCTAGCAATTCAAAATGACCATTTAAGATATTCTGACCAGTTACTGGCTCCTGAGCTTTCTACTTCAAGTAATCTCATTGTAACTGTGATTCTTCCTGTATCTCCAGACTTTGAGGGTGTTGTTTTGCCCTGTGAGCTCAATTATCTGATATATCTTAGAAAAGTTGTTGATTTCCTGTTTATTCAACATTTTTCTTACTATAAGGAGAGTAGCGAAGACTTTCAAACATTTTATGTGTTGGAGTTGAAACTGAAGGTCACTATTACATTTTTTACTTTGAGAATTTCCATTTGATTCTTTTCCCACCACATTTCAGTTGTTGGGTGAAATTGTCTCTCTTGTTGTCCGTTTTCCTGAACATATTTATTACAATTCCTTTAAAGTCTATGCCTGATACCTCTAATAGCTTAATCTTCTATAGGTCCATTTCTATTGTTTATTTCTTTTTCTCCTTTAAAAATTTGTTTGTAGTATCTCTTGGTATGCTTTTGTTTGAGTGCTAAACATTATGAATGAAAAATTCTAGAAAAAATAGTTGAGTTTTTCTTGATTTGAAAAAAATTTGCTTTGGCTTTGGGAAGGCCATATAAGAGTAAATACTTTAAACATCAAGAATTGAACTAATTTGAGGTTGGACTTTATTTATTTATCTTTCTTAATATATATATATATATATTTAATTGACATATAATTAACTTACAATGTTTCAGGTGCACAGCAAGGTGGTTCAGTTATACACATATATTATTTTTCAGATTATTTTCCATTATAGGTTATTACAATTTATTGACTATAGATCCCTGTGCTATACAGTATGAGGTTGGATTTTAATCTTTGTCTGATCTATTCTATTTCCAGTTCACTCATTTCTAGGGTGTAATTCTTCAGGGGTTCTTACTGACAGCCTAGGGAATTTATCAGGTCTCCCACCTTTGGAAATCTACAAGCTCCAATTTTTATCTTCCCTATACTATGAAGCTGCCAAATAGCTCAGTTTATCTTCCTAGACTCTTAATTGCCTATTTCTACTTGGTTTCTTTGCTTCTAACTCTACACCTATTAAGAATTGGTGAATGCCTCTAGGAGAAAATCAGCTCGTACTGCTTGTTTCCTTTCTTTGTAATTTCCTTTCTCCAGGATCTTAGCCCATCAAATCCTGGATGTGTAGGTAGCCCTAAGTTTTAGATTTTGAATCCTCAACTCTGTGTAACTGCTGAAAGTTCTACTCAGGTTTTTTGTCTTTTAGTAGCTTATTTTTCAGCCTCTCCACCCATGTTGATTATTAATTGACAAATGCTTCAAGAGGAAAATTGGTGTCAAATGTGTTTCACCTCTTTAAGTTTCCCTTCTCTCCATGATTTGATACTTCAAATTCTGGCTGCTTTCCTAGCTCTCCAGTGACTTTAAACAATTTAATTTGTTTAAATATAGTTACAATTTATTTTTCAGCTTTTCTTATCCTTCAAAAGGACAGGATTGGTCTTCTATTAGTAGACTGTCATAGCCAGAAACAAAGTATCCTTTATAACTTTGAATATAATATTTTTATTACCATCCCATGCAAAATATTTTTAAATTTTGATTGTGATTTTTTTTCTCTGACCCATGGGTTATTTATAAATGTATTTCCTAATTCTAAAAATATGTAGATTATCAGTCATATTTTTATTATTAATTTCTAGTTTATTGCATCATGGGTAGGGAACACACACCATATAATTTTAATCTTTTGAAATTTGTTAACAGTTGCTTTATGTCCCAGTGTAAGATCAATTTTGACGTAGACATACCTCAGGGATATTGAAGGTTCATTTCCAGATCACCACAACAAAATGAATAGCACAATAAAGCAAGGTACATGACTATTTTAGTTTCCCAGTGCATATAAAGGTTAGACTTACACTATACCATAGTCTGTTAAGTGTGCAATAGAGTTATGTCTAAAACTCTAGACAACTCTTTCAGGGAGTCGTATTTATTTATTATTTTTTGCAATAGTAACATCAAAGATCACTGATCACATATCACCATAACAAATATAATGATAATGAAGAAGTTGTGAAGTAATTAGCCTCCAACTAATAAAAAAAAAAAAAAAGTTTGAACTAGTGTGAAAATTACCAAAATGTGACACAGAGACATGAAGTAAGCAAATGCTGTTGGAAAAATGGTACCAATAAACTTGACACAGGGTTGCCACAAACCTTCAATTTGTAAAAAATGCAACATCTGTGAAGTGAAAGAAAGGGAAGTACAATAAAATGAGGTAAGCCTTGTATATGTTGCATATGTTTTTTGACTGAATCTTTTGTGATTGTTGAATGTAGTATTATACCAATTAGGGACTGAACTAAATGAGTCATGTTTTCTAATCATGTTCAAATCTTCAATATTTCTGCTATTTTTATCTACTTATTCTGTCAGTTACAAAAAAAAAGACATTTTATAATCTCCCACTATGATTGGGCACCTCTATTATTTCTTACAGTTCTGTGCATTTTTGCTTCATATACCACATCCTCTTTTTTTCAAAGATAAAAGACCATTTATTACTCACATCAACAGCAGTAACTGGAGTATCAGCATTTAAAAAAAATTAGTTAATTAATTTTAATTGAAGGATAATTGCTTTAAAATATTGTGATGGTTTTTTGCCATACATTGACATGAATCAGCCACATGTGCACATGTGTCCCCCTATCCTGAACCCCAATTTTTACATCAATTGCTGGATCCCAATTCCCAGCGGGTGATATGAAGAGAACCAAATGACACCGGCACATGCAGAAATGACAAAAGAACTCAGGGCTTGAAGAATCTGAGTCTTTTATCCTTACTATCAAATCTTCCTTTTGCTCATGAGGGAGATACTATATCTTCCAAGGCTGTTTGCTATACAACCTTGAAAAGACAGTTCAGAACAATGGATGGTAAGTGTCTTGCTCAGAATATGTGCAAGCACATGATGAAGCCATAGAGGATTACTTCCCAACAGAGTGCACCTTGAGAACGATTTATTGCACCAGCCTCTACCGGATGACCAATTAGTGGTGTCTGACACTGACCCTGGAGAAAGTAGTTGTAGCATTTATGCCACATATTGTGTGTTACATAATTAGTTTCCAAAAAGATATAAAACTATAAGAACTGTAAAAGAATTCAGTGGAAATATACAAAATAAGTATATATGAAAGCATAAAATAGACCACATCTTCTAATCCTAAATTTTATCCTGCTCAAGATTTGAATGGCTTCTTAAATTTGTAGCTTGACATTTTGGAAAGTTTCAGAAAACTGTCAACCATTATTTCTTCAGATATTACTTTTGCCTCACTCATTCTTTCCTCTCTTCCTGAATTTCAAGTACATGTATGTTGCATCTTCTTTCTGTCTTCTCTATCTCTTAACCACTCTTAATTTTTTCACTCTTTTGTGACTCTGGCATTTTTTTTTTTTTGATGGTTTCTTCCAACCTACCTTCCTGCTCAATAATTTTCTTTTCATCTATAGTACTCTGCTGTTAAATCCTTCCATTCAGTTGACTGAGATTATTTTTTAGGTCTAGAATTTCTGCTTTATACTTTTTAATAGTTTTCATTTATCTGCAGAAATTCTCTGTATTGTCTCTTATCTTCTTAAGCATAGTAAGCATATTTATTTTAAATTAATGTCTGAGAACTCTAATATCTGAAGCCCCAATGAGTCTTCTTCTATTATCTGTCATTTCTGATGACTTTTGTTAATTTTGTCTTGTCTTCCTGTGTGCTTGGTGGTTTTCTATTGTGTGCTGCTGCTGCTGCTGCTAAGTCACTTCAGTCATGTCCGACTCTGTGCGACCCCATAGACAGCAGCCCACCAGGCTCCTCTGTCCCTGGGATTCTCCAGGCAAGAATACTGGAGTGGGTTGCCATTTCTTTCTCCAATGCATGAAAGTGAAAAGTGAAAGTGAAGTCTCTCAGTCGTGCCCGAGTCTTAGCGACCCCATGGACCGCAGTCTACCAGGCTCTTCTGTCCATAGGATTTTCCAGGCAAGCGTACTGGAGTGGGTTGCCACTGCCTTCTCCAACTGTGTGCTAGATATAGTATTTTATGAAACTTCAGAAATAATTTGCGATTGATATTATTTCTAGAGAATTTGTATTTGTCTTTGCCAGGTATCTAGAGACATCAGCACTTTGGAATTATCTTAATCCAACTTCCAGTGGTTGAGACTACTTAAACTGAAGTCCTTGTAAAAGCCTGTGTACGTCTCCTTCACTCTGACTCTGAGGTGCAGCTCTTTCAGCATGACAATCCAAAGATTTTAGGGTTTACCAGGTGTACCTCTTGGTAGGATTTTGATTCTAATATCTGTCTCTCTAATATCTGTCTCTATCCAAAGACTATCCAAAACTCTACATAGCCTCTCTATAGTTCCCTCAGTAACTGAATATGCACCATTGGAGAAAGTGGCCCTAACATTAAGCTCAACTTCTCCCACTCATATTCTGAACCGGGTATTCATCATCTTGTTAGCCTTCTAGTGCCTTCAGGGAAGTGATAAACTATGTTGTGTTCAACTTCTCCAGATCAGCAGAAGGACTGGTTTCATTTATTCATCCACCATTTCTCTAACTCACTATTTTGTAGAAGCATACCGCATATTCAGAAAATCCTAAGTGTTCAGCTCAATAAATTTTCACAAAGTGAGCAAGGAACAAAACATGAACAGCACTTTGGAAGCTTCCCTCATGTCTCCATTTAGTCAATAATGCATCCCAAGGGTAACCACTATTTTGACTTCTAAATCCTTGAATTAGTTTTGTGTGTGTGTGTGTAATTAATTTATGTTTTATTGAAGAATATTTGCTTTACAGAATTTTGCTGTTTTCTGTCAAACCTCAACATGAATCAGCCATAGGGATACATATATCCCTTCCCTTTTGGAATTCTCTCATCTCCCTCCCCATCCCACCCCTCTAGGTTGATACAGAGCCCCTGTTTGTGTTTCCTGAGCTATACAGCAAATTCCCGTTGGCTATCTATTTTACATATGGTAATGTAAGTTTCTATGTTACTCTTTCCATACATCTCACCCTCTCCTCCTCTCTTCCCATGTCCATAAGTCTATTCTCTATGTCTGATTCTCCATTGTTCCCTGTAAAAACAAATTTTTCAGTAGCATTTTTCCAGATTCTGTATATATGTGTTAGAATACAGTATTTATCTTTCTCTTTATGACTCACTTCACTCTGTATAATAGGTTCTAGGTTCATCCACCTCATTAGAACTGACTCAAATGCATTCCTTTTTAAGGCTGAGTAATATTCCATTGTGTAATATTCCATTGTGTATATACAACTTGCTTATCCATTCATCTGTTGATGGACATCTATGTTGCTTCCATGTTCTAGCTATTGTAAATAGTGCTGCAATGAACAACGGGATACATGTGTCTCTCAGTTTTGGTTTCCTCAGAGTATATGCCTAGGAGTGGGATTGCTGTGTCATATGGTGGTTTCATTCCTAGTTTTTTAAGGAATCTCCATACCGTCTTCCATAGTGGCTGTACTGATTTACATTCCCACCAATAGTGCAAGAGCATTCCCTTTTCTCCACACCCTTTCCAGCATTTATTGTTTGTAGACATTTTGATGAGGGCCATTCTAACCTGTGTGAGGTGATATCTCATTGTAGTTTTGATTTGCATTTCTCTAATGATGAGTGATGCTTAGTATCTTTTCATGTGTTTGTTAGCCACCTGTATGTCTTCTTTGGAGAAATGTCTGTTTAGGTCTTTTTCCCACTTTTTGATTGGGTTGTTTGTTTTTCTGGTATTGAGTTGTATGAGCTGCTTGTATATTTTGAAAATTAATCCTTTGTCAGTTGTTTCATTTGCTATTATTTTTTCCCATTCTGAGGGTTGCCTTTTCACATTGCTTATACTTTCCTTTGCTGTGCAAAAGCTTTTAAGTTTAATCAGGTCACATTTGTTTACTTTTGTTTTTATTCCCATTACTCTAGGAGGTGGATCATAGAGGATCTTGCTTTGATTTGTGTCATCGAGTGTTCTGCCTATGTTTTCCTCTAAGAGTTATATAGTTTCTGGTCTTACATTTAGGTCTTTAGTCCATTTTGAGTTTATCTTTGTGTATGATGTTAGGAAGTGTTCTAATTTCATTCTTTTACATGTAGCTGTCCAATTTGACCAGCACCATTTATTGAAGAGGCTGTCTTTGCCCCATTGTATATTCTTGCCTCCTTTGTCAAAAATAATGTACCCATAGGTGCGTGTGTTTATTTCTGGGCTTTCTATCTTGTTCCATTGGTCTATATTACTGTTTTTGTGCCAGTATCATACTGTCTTGATGACTGTAGCTTTGTAGTATAACCTGAAGTCAGGAAGGTTGATTCCTCCAGCTCCATTCTTCTTTCTCAAGACTGCTTTGACTATTTGGGTTCTTTTGTGTTTCCATATGAATTGTGAATTTTTTTGTTCTAGTTCTGTGAAAAATGCCATTGGTAATTTGATAGGATTCACATTGAATATGTAGATTGCATTTAGTAGTATAGCCATTTTCACAAATATCGATTCTTCCTACTCAGGAACATGGAATAGCTCTTCATCTGTTTATGTCATCTTTGATTTCTTTCATCAGAGTCTTATGATTTTCTGTGTACATTTCTTTTGTCTCCTCAGGTAAGTTTATTCCTCGATATTTAATTCTTTTTGTTGCAATGGTGAATGGGATTGATTCCTTCTCTTTCTGATTTTTCATTGCAAGTGATTTCTCTGTATTGATTTTGTATCCTGCAATTTTGCTAAATTCACTGATTAGCTCTAGTAATTTTCTGATACTATCTTTAGGATGTTCTACATACAGTAGCATGTCATCTACAAACAATGAGAGCTTTACTTCTTCTTTTCTGATCTGGATTCCTTTTATTTCTTTTTCTTCTCTGATTGCTGTATCGAGGACTTTTAGAACTATGTTGAATAATAGTGGCGAAAGTGGACACCCTTGTCTTGTTCCTGATCTTGGGGGAATGCTTTCAGTTTTTCACCATTGAGAATAATGTTTGCTGTGGGTTTATCATATATGGCCTTTACTATGTTGAGGTACGTTCCTTCTATGCCCATTTTTTGAAGAGTTTTAATCATAAACAGGCGCTGAATTTTGTCAAAGGTTTTGTTTCTGCATCTATTGAGATGATCATATGGTTTTTATCTTTCAATTTGTTAATATGGTGTATCACATTGATTGATTTCTGTATATTGAAGAATCCTTGCATCCCTGGAATAAACCCAACTTGATCATGGTGTATGAGCTTTTTGACGTGTTGCTGAATTCATGTGTGTGTGTTTTAAACCTTCTGTAAACGAAGTCACACAATATGTACTCTTTTGTATCTCTTTAATTTTTGCTAACATTGTGAGATTAATCCATACTGTTGCATATATAATATTCATTGCCATTTATGACTATAAACACCACTTACAGGTGGCATTAGTGGTAAAGAATCCTCCCAACAATGCAGGAGACACAGGAAATGGGGATCCAATCCCTGGGTCAGGAAGATGTCCTGGAGGAAGAAATGGCAACCCACTCCAGTATTCTTGCCTGGATAATCCCATGGACAGAGGAACACCTCAGGTTATAGTCCTGGTTATAGTGGGATTGCAAAGAGTTGAACATGACTAAAGCGACTTACCATGCAGCACACATGTATTTACTGTATTTCATTTATCTTTCTTACTGTTAATGGATATTTGGGGTGTTTTCAGTTTGGGGCTAATACGAACAGCGCTATTATGAACATTCTTATCCTTGTCTTTTGGTCAACATATGTATACATTTGTATTGTGCATAAGGTCATAAGTTGTGCATAACTTTAGCCTGAGGACAAAATTAAGATCTGGAGTGTGTAAACTCAGCAAAGTAAATGCTGCCTTGTACGGGCCTGTCTGAGAAACTAGGTGATCATTACCAAGAGACAAATCTGTTCATCTAGACGTCCCACTGACCTTAGCAGTTGGCATAATACCTAGAATGTATTATGCCTTAAATATATATCTGAAATAACCAGTGGTGACATTTTGGCAAAAATCACTTTAGAAAACTCCTTATGCATATCAAAACATGTATATCTTTTTTAAAAGACAGTATTTCCAAGAAAATAAGAAGAGGCTATAAAAATTATCTAAATTATCTCTCTCTCTATGCCTTATTTCAAGAAATTTGCATTTTTGTGGGTCCAAGAAAGATGGCAGATATTAGTGACTGAGTGGAGGGAACTGAAGGGATGGGCTGTTGCCTTATATTCCGAGAGAAGATAAAGAAGTATAAACTGAAATAGTTGCTGCAGGAGAAGACAGGTTGCTTTCTTGGAAATTATCAGTTCAGTTCAGTCACTCAGTCATGTCTGACTCTGCGACCCCATGGACTGCAGCACGCCAGGCCTCCCTGTCCATCACCAGCCCCTGGAGTTTACTCAAACTCATGTCCATTGAGTCGGTGATGCCATCCAACCATCTCATCCTCTGCCATCCCCTTCTCCTCCTGCTTTCAATCTTTCCCAGCATCAGGGTCTTTTGCAATGAGATCATTCTTCGCATCAGGTGGCCAAAGTATTGGAGTTTCAGCTTCAATATCAGACCTTCCAATGAACACTCAGGACTGATCTCCTTTGGGATGGACTTGTTGGATCTCCTTGCAGTCCAAGGGACTCTCAAAAGTCTTCTCCAACACCACAGTTCAAAAGCATCAATTCTTCGGCACTCAGCTTTCTTTATACTCTAGCTCTCACAACCATACATGATAACTGGAAAAACCATAGCCTTGACTAGACAGACATTTGTTGGCAAAGTAATGTCTCTACTTTTTAATATGCTGTCTAGGTTGGTCATAACTTTTCTTCCAAGGAATAAGTGTCTTTTAATTTCATGGCTGCAGTCACCATCTGCAGTGATTTTGGAGCCCCCAAAAATAAAGACTCTCACTGTTTCTACTGTTTCCCCATCTATTTCCTATGAAGCGATGGGACCAGAAGCCATGATCTTAGTTTTCTGAATGTTGAACTTTAAGCCAACTTTTTCACTCTCCTCTTTCACTTTCATCAAGAGGCTCATTAGTTCTTCTTCACTTTCTGCCATAAGGGTGGTGTCATCTGCATATCTGAGGTTATTGACATTTCTCCTGGCAATCTTGATTCCAGCTTGTGCTTCATCCAGCCCAGCATTCTCTTGATGGACTCTGCATGGAAGTTAAATAAGCACGGTGACAATATACGGCCTTGACGTGGTCCTTTCCTGATTTGGAGCCAGTCTGTTGTTCCATGTCCAGTTCTAACTGTTGCTTCCTGACCTGAATACAGATTTCTCAAGAGGCAGGTCAGATGGTCTGGTATTCCCATCTCTTTCAGAATTTTCCACAGTTTGTGGTGATCCGCACAGTCAAAGGCTTTGGCATAATCAATAAAGCAGAAATAGATGTTTTTCTGGAAGTCTCTTGCTTTTTTGATGATCCAGCAGATGTTGGCAATTTGATCTCTGGTTCCTCTGCCTTTTCTAAAACCAGCTTGAACATCTGGAAGTTCACGGTTCACATATTGTTGAAGCCTGGCTTGGAGAATTTTGAGCATTACTTTACTAGTGTGTGAGATGAGTGCAATTGTGTGGTAGTTTGAGCATCCTTTGGCATTGCCTTTCTTTGGGATTGGAATGGAAACTGACCTTTTCCAGTCCTGTGGCCACTGCTGAGTTTTCCAAATTTGTTGGCATATTGAGTGCAGCACTTTCACAGCATCATCTTTTAGGATTTGAAATAGCTCAACTGGAATTCCATCACCTCCACTAGCTTTGTTTGTAGTGATGCTTCCTAAGGCGCACTTGACTTCGCATTCCAGGATGTCTGGCTCTAGCTGAGTGTGAGTGATCACACCATCGTGATCATCTGGGTCATGAAGATCTTTTTTGCATAGTTCTTCTGTGTATTCTTGCCACCTCTTCTTAATATCTTCTGCTTCTTTTAGGACCATATCATTTCTGTCCTTTACTGAGCCCATCTTTGCATGAAATGTTCCCTTGGTAGCTCTAATTTTCTTGAAGAGATCTCTAGTCTTTCCTATTCTATTGTTTTCCTCTATTTCTTTGCACTGATCACTGAGGAAGGCTTTCTTATCTCTCCTTGCTATTCTTTGGAACTCTGCATTCAAATGGGTATATCTTTCCTTTTCTCCTTTGATTTTTGCTTCTCTTCTTTTCTCAGCTATTTACTCACTTCAGTCTCTATTAACAGAGAAGGCAATGGCAACCCACTCCAGTACTCTTGCCTGGAAAATCCCATGGACGGAGGAGCCTGGTAGGCAGGGGGTCACTAAGAGTTGGGTTGCAGAGGGTCGCTAAGAGTCGGACACGACTGAATGACTTCACTTTCACTTTTCACTTTCATGCATTGGAGAAGGAAATGGCAACCCACTCCAGTATTCTTGCCTGGAGAATCACAGGGATGGGGGAGCCTGGTGGGCTGCTGTCTATTGGGTCGCACAGAGTCAGACTCGACTGAAGCGACTTAGCAGCAGCATTAGCAGTCTCTATTAAATGTTTTTCAGTTGCTCCAACTCACGTCTGACTCTTTGCGACCCCATGGACTGCAACACGCCAGGCCCTTCAGGTCTCTGCCTTTTCATGGTCTACTCCACTGTGACCCCAAGACTGCCCAGGCAATGCTCACTCTCACACTAACCTGCACACAATCAGAGAAGTTTCTTTCTTCTTCACTTGGCTACATACAGATCTCCCTAAGATCAACAGGAAGCTGATGGCCAAACCACAAAACCACCTCTCCACAATTTTGTCACTTAAGAAATTCACCACTGAGCTGTGTTCCCCAAGCTTTCCTCCCACCAGCAGTGATGCAAGAGTGTGCCAGCCTCTCTCCTTTCCCCCCAGCACACCAGACCTGTCACTTATTTTTTCTTTGCCAATCGTAGAGACCAAAAGATAACGCATTTCCATCTTGTTGAAATTTGTCCTTCTATAATTTGCCAAGAGAATGCATTGATCATAGGAAACACCCTCATCCAACAACACAAGAGAAGACTCTACACATGGACATCACCAGATGGTCAACACCAAAATCAGATTGATTGTATTCTTTGCAGCCAAAGATGGAGAAGCTCTATACAGTCAGCAAAAACAAGACCAGGAGCTGACTGTGGCACAGATCATGAACTCCTTATTGACAAATTCAGACTTAAATTGAAGAAAGTAGGGAAAACCACTAAACCATTCAGGTATGACCTAAATCAAATCCCTTATTATACAGTGGAAGTGGGAAATAGATTTAAGGGACTAGATCTGATAGACAGAGTGCCTGATGAACTATGGACAGAGGTTCATGACATTATACAGGAGACAGGGATCAAGACCATCCCCAAGAATAAGAAATGCAAAAAAGCAATGGCTCTCTGAGGAGACCTTACAAATATCTGAGAAGAGAAGAGAAACAAAAATCAAAGGAGAGAGGAAAAAAAATCAAAGGAGAAAAGGAAAGATATACCCATTTGAATGCAGAGTTCCAAAGAATAGCAAGGAGAGATAAGAAAGCCTTCCTCAGTGATCAGTGCAAAGAAATAGAGGAAAACAATAGAATAGGAAAGACTAGAGATCTCTTCAAGAAAATTAGAGCTACCAAGGGAACATTTCATGCAAAGATGGGCTCAGTAAAGGACAGAAATGATATGGTCCTAAAAGAAGCAGAAGATATTAAGAAGAGGTGGCAAGAATACACAGAAGAACTATGCAAAAAAGATCTTCATGACCCAGATGATCACGATGGTGTGATCACTCGCCTAGAGCCAGACATCCTGGAATGCGAAGTCAAGTGGGCCTTAGGAAGCATCACTACAAACAAAGCTAGTGGAGGTGATGGAATTCCAGTTGAGCTATTTCAAATCCTAAAAGATGATGCTGTGAAAGTGCTGCACTCAATATGCCAACAAATTTGGAAAACTCAGCAGTGGCCACAGGACTGGAAAAGGTCAGTTTCCATTCCAATCCCAAAGAAAGGCAATGCCAAAGGATGCTCAAACTACCACACAATTGCACTCATCTCACACACTAGTAAAGTAATGCTCAAAATTCTCCAAGCCAGGCTTCAACAATATGTGAACCGTGAACTTCCAGATGTTCAAGCTGGTTTTAGAAAAGGCAGAGGAACCAGAGATCAAATTGCCAACATCTGCTGGATCATCAAAAAAGCAAGAGAGTTCCAGAAAAACATCTATTTCTGCTTTATTGATTATGCCAAAGCCTTTGACTGTGCGGATCACCACAAACTGTGGAAAATTCTGAAAGAGATGGGAATACCAGACCATCTGACCTGCCTCTTGAGAAATCTGTATTCAGGTCAGGAAGCAACAGTTAGAACTGGACATGGAACAACAGACTGGCTCCAAATCAGGAAAGGACCACGTCAAGGCCGTATATTGTCACCGTGCTTATTTAACTTCCATGCAGAGTCCATCAAGAGAATGCTGGGCTGGATGAAGCACAAGCTGGAATCAAGATTGCCAGGAGAAATGTCAATAACCTCAGATATGCAGATGACACCACCCTTATGGCAGAAAGTGAAGAAGAACTAATGAGCCTCTTGATGAAAGTGAAAGAGGAGAGTGAAAAAGTTGGCTTAAAGTTCAACATTCAGAAAACTAAGATCATGGCTTCTGGTCCCATCGCTTCATAGGAAATAGATGGGGAAACAGTAGAAACAGTGAGAGTCTTTATTTTTGGGGGCTCCAAAATCACTGCAGATGGTGACTGCAGCCATGAAATTAAAAGACACTTATTCCTTGGAAGAAAAGTTATGACCAACCTAGACAGCATATTAAAAAGTAGAGACATTACTTTGCCAACAAATGTCTGTCTAGTCAAGGCTATGGTTTTTCCAGTTATCATGTATGGTTGTGAGAGCTAGAGTATAAAGAAAGCTGAGTGCCGAAGAATTGATGCTTTTGAACTGTGGTGTTGGAGAAGACTTTTGAGAGTCCCTTGGACTGCAAGGAGATCCAACAAGTCCATCCCAAAGGAGATCAGTCCTGAGTGTTCATTGGAAGGTCTGATATTGAAGCTGAAACTCCAATACTTTGGCCACCTGATGCGAAGAATGATCTCATTGCAAAAGACCCTGATGCTGGGAAAGATTGAAAGCAGGAGGAGAAGGGGATGGCAGAGGATGAGATGGTTGGATGGCATCACCGACTCAATGGACATGAGTTTGAGTAAACTCCAGGGGCTGGTGATGGACAGGGAGGCCTGGCGTGCTGCAGTCCATGGGGTCGCAGAGTCAGACATGACTGAGTGACTGAACTGAACTCTAGTGATCAGTACTTCAAGGAAATGTGAGGCCTGAACCAGTCAGGAGATGGCGGTAGAGGCAAGCCTGAAACCAGAACCTTCTCTCACTATCCAGTTTCAGAAAAGAATTGCTTAACCCCAATCCTTTTTGGCTCTGGGGAAGCAGAGTGTATGGAGCAGAAATGACGGGTAGAACAGAAAAGTGGCCATTTGAAAGAAGAAAACGAGGTCAAGAGAGTGACTGGGGCACAAGGGAGTGGAAAATGTGGGCATTTTGGGGAAGCCATGGGGTGATGAAAGGGTCTGGAGGCTAGAGGGTGTGCCTGAGAATGTCAAATGGAGGAAATTTGAAAGCCAGATTTCTCATTCTGGAGAGAGAGCAGTCATATGTCTGTATATCTACCAATCTCCATTCTCTCTGTGTGTTTACATGAAGACATAAATCTAGGCAAAGGAAGAAGGAAATAGCTCCAGACATTGTGATCTCTTCCAGATAAGGAAAGGGAGGAGGAGGGAGGTTGGAGTCAGAATGCAGGGTCAAGAGGCAACTCAGCAACCTCTCCCAGTCTTTGTTTTCTTCTCCTCTTACTTGGGTGCTAGAAAAGTTAAATGCTGTACCCCTGAAGAAACAGTGGGAACCAGCTAAAGGGAGATAAATGCCGGAGGAGAGACATTTGAAAATTAACAGGAATTTGATGCCAGAAAATCAACTGAGCTGAGCGTTGACATGTATATCTATAGAGACTCAAGAAAGCTCTATGTATTTGCATTTTCCCTAGTAACCTGTCGAATGGCAGTTAGTGAAGTTTGTGTCCAGGGAAAGAACATCCAACAGTCTCCTACAGAACACTACAATAAGATGGCTTTTTAAAAGAGTGAGACCCTCCTGTGACTTGTGTTAGATATAAAGTGTGCTTCAGTTTGTGATTTAGCAAAAGCAGTTCTTGAGGATGGAACTAGAAATTACTACAGTTCACCCACTAATCAGAAGACGATGTAAGCACAGTGGGAAACAAGCAGAATTGTAGGGAACAGCATATGAATAAGGGTAGATAAGGGGTCTGGATTCAAACACCCAGGAAATGCCAAATCCTGGGGATGAGGATGACATGTGACATGGGCAGTAAGAACCTAGAGCCTGTCAAAGAGGAAAGGGCCTGAATGAAGAAAAATCATTTTCCCTAATGAAAAGGAAGACTTTTTTTAAAGTGATGCTTAAGATATTAAAACTTTCACTTGTGCTCTTGGCCTCTCCAAGGGCCCTTTCATTCAGGGAAAAGTGTTGTTAGCTGAGCCCAAGGATGCCAGTTTTTCATTTAGCCGTGATATCAACAGTCATTTGGCCAGCCTCTCCATTGCTGGAAACACAATCCCGACTCCCGACCCTGCTGTTGAGGAGGGAAAGGCTTTGTGTGCCCCGGATAACTTGAATGCCAGTGTTGAAAATCAGGGCCAGATGAAGACGTGCATCAGCCAAGTGTGTCGGGAGACTGTGTCACTTTGCTGCAGCTCATTTCTGCAGCAGGCTGGATTAAATTTGTTAATAAGCATGACAGTTATTAATAACATGCTTGCCAAGTCCGTTTCAGGCTTGATGTTTCCTTTGATACCAGAGGGAAGTGAATGTGCTGAGGGGCAGGTTGTGAAACCCCTGATGGGTTTGTCTGAAAAGCCAGCCTTGTCGGGGGAGTTGCTGAGAGCCCAAGCGCTATGCCCCTTCCCGCCCCTCTTTATCAGGAACACAGACAGACAGCTTCTCTCAGAAACCCTGGCCTCTTAAGTGGCCCCTCGGACAGGGTGGGACTGATCCACTCCAAAACAAAGCCCAGTCAATGGGTGAACACACACTTGTGTTCTCAAAGACTCTGCAGTGGGTGCTATTGAAGACCCAGCCTTAGCTGGATCAGCACACCTCTGGGTGAAAGTTGCACTTGCTAAATCCAGGACCACACTCGTACTGGTCAAGCAGGGGTCCCCGCAGAGCTTTGAGTAACCTCTTGGTTTTTCAGTCTGCAGGCAATGTGCATTGTAAATTGCTCCCTTGCAGCCTTCTTCCTGTGGTAAAGAGGTCCTTTCAGCTGCCAGCTGTGGTTAAAGAACAACATGTTCTAGCCTCGGTGGGGATGCCTGGCCTGTGGTGGTCTCTGTGTCTAAGCTGGACCATGTTGGGGAGACCAGACCCGTATGGGGGGCTTGTGCCAAAAACGTATCAGTTGCTGCTTAGATGGGATTCTTTCCATTTACTCTCTTTTCTTCGCGAGCCTATGAACGATACTTATTGAGCAAAAAAGTACACTCCTCTTCTATGTGCTGTACTGACTTAACCTCGTCCACCAAGTCTGCATTTTTATGTATCATCAATAAAGCTGTGTGCTTTAACTGGCAAAAATGAGACACGGTACTTGTTTCTGAATCTCTAGTCTGCGTGAGGGGAAAGACCAAAATACATGATCCATGCTGACTGACTGGGGGCATTTGCTCCTGACAGATGCCCACTTAGCAGTGCCCACAGGAGGCTGGGGAAGAGATGGGCTGCAGGGTTCAGGAGGAGCCTCCAGAAGGGGCTGGGGCAGGGAAGGGGATGAGGGGTGGGATTAAGAAGGACTCTTGGGAGGACTAGAAGAGGCAACACCTTGAAGCAGGCAGCACAGTGCCTGATGCAGAGAAGTCCTTCCCTCGATGAAGGTGTCTTTCCTCACCTGCTGGCCTAGAGAGGAAGGTCAGTACCCTTGGGTTGGTCTGTGCGTCCCTGTCGTCCCACTGGGCCACCCATCCCTGACATTTAATGCACAATTATAGCAGTGACAGCTGCTACTTGCTGAGGGCCTGCTTGGCGTTGTTCTCTCTCCTGAGAAGCAGCTGTGCAACCTACTTGCAGGCCTCCTCCCTTCCTTGGGAGACCAAGCCCAAATTCCTGGCCGAGCGAGAAGGCTTGGCCCTTGCTTCCTCTGGGGAACCTCTTTTCTGCCCTCTCCGGGTAACTTCTGTAGGATCCAGGAAGGAGACAATGGAGACGTCCACGGATCCCCGAGGGGGTGGGAGGGCAGATGCTGAGGGGCGTGGCATGGCCATGGCTGGTCCACCCAGAAGGACACACGTTCCTGCCGTCCATGCAAGCTCCCGGCACCCCTGGGAGGAAAGGAAGAATGTGGCTCTGCACACTGAAAGCTGCATGAATCTGTGCAACTCATTCCACCGCCCCTGCCCACATTTCCAGACCCCTCCCGGCAAGCCTCAGCCCCGGGTCAGCAGGTTCCCTGGGTGTTTTGATGTGTCATGAAGTGGTCCTCCTCCTCACAGGCCAGGCTCACGTAGGGGACAAGAAGCTTCCTTTGAGCGGTGCTTCCTGTGAGCCCAGTGCCTTCTCCTGGTCCCCCTGGGGTGTGGCTCCGGGACACTGTGCCCTGGTCATCAGTGATGTCCCAGTGTACTGCCTTCTGAATGCCCTTGACCGTTCAGAGCAGTTTTATTTCAGTGTTTCCCTCCCTTCTCCTGGAGACTGGGGCAGGGGGGTGCCGGTGGGGTGCCGCTCTCCTGCGTGTACTCATCCCCCCCCCACAGTTTGGGCTGCCTAGTGATCATGGGGGCCCGCCAGAACTCTGCCCCGTCCCGGGCCCTGGCGCCTTGCTGGCCAGCATGTGACTGCAGTTGCTGTGACACCACAGCCCCAGCAAGGCTCACCAGGCTGGGGCTCCGCTGGCTGGCTCTGGGGCCCTGTTTTCTAAGAGCTACTTCCCTGATCCTTCCTTTGTGGGAGCCCAGCTGAGCCAGCCTCAGGTGGGCGGGGCAGTCTCTTTCCCAGGCAGGACTGCCCTCAGGCAGCCCCTCATCCACTTGTCCAGTGGAGCCTGCTGGCCAGGGGCATCTTCAGCAACACCTTATTGCTCAGCCTCAGTGATCTCTGCCCTAACCTAACCACAGCGTTTCTGCTTGCTCCCGGCTTGGCGTCCCAAATGACCACGTGCTTCCTTCCTCCTCTGCACTCTGCCAAGTCCCCGCTTGAGTCCCGCCACAGGCAGTGCTCCACCGTCTCCGAGGCAGGCACCAGGCCCTCTCAGGCCACAACTCACTCCGATCTCAGGCAGGGCCTGGGAGGCCTCTGCCCACCTCCTGAGCACCTCTCTCACAGGACAGCCTGCCAGCCCTGAAGTGTCTCCATGGTGGGGTCTTGGCCCAAGTCACGACCCCTCTCCACGAGCTGGCACTGCCCTCCCTGAAACACACCCTGTGTGGGGAAGCTCTGGGCCCTGGCTGGCCTCAGTTGCCCCTGGCCGGCTGCTGTGCCAGGGCAGGAGCCCAGGTCCCCGTAGGTTCTGCCTTCAGATGTGGAGGGACCTGGAGCGAGAGGCATGCCTGCAGTCAGGGCCTGAGGAACACAGTCAGAGGCTTTCAGCACTGGAAAGACTAAGGAGCCTGCCACCCCTGCCATGCTTAATTCAAAAATGAGACAGCAGGGGACCACCCAGCACAAACTTGGGACCACCCAGCACAAACTTAGGCCCACCTGTCTGCTACAATCCACCGAGTTTCTTGCTGGGTTTCCCTGTGGCAAACATTAGCCAGGGTTCTCAAAGCTTGAGCTTATCACACTCTGTGGGGGGTGCCTGCCTTGATGGGACTGCCCCAGCCAAAGCTGCGTCTTGGGTAAGTCTGGAAGTGCCTCCACACACTGTCTTCTGGCCGCTCCAGAAGGAGCCCTGCTTTCCCTTCTTCATCATTATCTTGTCTACATCTGTGCCTGTAGGTACGAACTTTTACACCAACTTCCAGTACCCTCCCAGCCTGCTTCCTGTCCTGGGAACTTTGTTATATGACCCCCTCCCACCCCACCCCTCCCTGACATAAGCCCAGGTTGGGTGGCTTGCAGGCATCCAGCTTCCTGCCTGGTACACCCCCTGCATCTCCCAGACTGCATCCCCATGGGGCCCTTCGTGCCACGCTTGGGGCAGTTCCAACCACAGTGCCCTCTCTTTGAAGTGTCACTGGGGACAGGCACAGCCCTCACCAAGTCAATCTCTCTGCTGGACCACCACAGCACTTTTGGTTAAGAGTCTGACAGCGGTGTGGAGCACTGGCCCCCGCCTCTCTCCTGGGGCAGTACTTGGTCTAAGATGGGATGGGCACTGTAGCACAGCCCTGCCGGGCATCGGCCAGTCCCTTGTCTGATCCTCATGCCACATGCATCACCTCACTCTGTCTCACACACACACACACACACACACACACACACACCCTTCACTTTGCTCAGGCCCTCCTCTTCCCCAGAAGGCTCATTCTCCCTTATTGCTTCTTGCTTTTGTGTGTGGCTTAGGATGGCCTTCCCCATTTCCCCTTTACAAAAGGAGTCTCCTCTGTGGTTTCCTAATTCTTTCTTACCTTTCCACTTCAAGGCTTGTCTCAAGGATATACCTGGAATTTCCTTTTGTGCAAGGCGGGAGCTGTCATCCAAACTGACTCCTTTTCCAAACAGATAACCTGTCAACACAGCACCACTTATCACTCCATTCTCACGATACAGTTGGTGCCTCTGGGACCTCATGCCCCCAGCTGAGCAGCCCCTCTGTGGCTTCCTGCTGTGGAATTCCTCTTGGGGCACACCCCTTTCTCCCAGGAACCCCTCACTGACTCAGGGACCCTCTGGGTTACTGGGTCGTCCGTGGCAAGTGGGGTGTGTGTGTTGTCAGAGAGGGTGTGCTGGTGCTTGTGAGCAGGTATCAGGTATCCTCTGATACCATCTCAGGATGCATTCTGGTCCACAGGAAACTTAGGAACCCCCTGCCCTGCCTGCCTGCTTTAGCGCCAAGCAAAATGGGACTGGTTTATTCCCTCACCAAAACTGCCTTATTTTGCAAGAGAAGGCAAGTTTATTTTCTATATATAGACTTGCTCTACAATTTACACTGTAGTCATTGTCCACATTTGAAATAAGGCTATTGTTACATGTTGAAATCACCATGGTTTCTTTCAACACGTCCCTTGATTTTCCTTTTGTGTGATGTATTTGGTCATTCAGGAATTTATGATTTCTGTGCCTTTCAGTGTTTTTCTGTTGAACTCTATATTTTTCTTTTACTCAGGACAGCCTTTGACGGCCCAAGGTTATTAGAAGACATTGACTGTATTTCCTTCTAATACCAACAGTTTGCTTCCAAAGTAAGCTGCTTTGTTAACCTACTAGTGGTTTGTGTTTGTGTGCATGTGTGTGTACATTTGGTTTGAGCTAGCCCTCATACCTTAATTTTCTCTGAAGTTGTAATTAATTACACTAATATCATTCATTGCAGAATGTTTTTAAGGTTTTAATTGAAATGGGCTAAGTTGATGGATTAACTGGCAACTTCACAACTTTCCCATCTAGGCACATTTATTTAGATCCTTTCTGTCAGAATGTTTTCTTTTTAATGATCTTTCACATTTTGGTGGGGGGGTTCTATTTTTGTTGTTTTGTGAAGGGTCATGGTCTTTACCTCTCCTACAATGCTATACTATTTCGACTCTGCTCTCCCTATCCCATGTGCCAGCATACTGGACATATCTGTAGTTTCTGCTGCTTTGGAACAGCAGTGAAATGGGGTGATAGTCAAGTATCTCACCATCATTACTCGTAAAGAGGAGGGAAGGGGAAAAAGACAAGGCATTAAGCCCTATTATTCCACAGATGCTCTTTTCTTAGAACTCTCCCTATAGACCTTTCTTTTCTTTCATTTACTTTTAGATTTTCTTCCTCCCTCTCCTCTGGCAGTGGAGTAGTTCAAACAGGTTCTTCTGGTTTACTCAATCATGTTTCTTTAACCCTGGTAAGGTCTCCATTAAGTCTCTCCATGAGTATTCTACTGTTCTTTGTAATTGGTATCTGGAAATAGGATGATTTTGAAGGAAGGAAGGGTAGTTTGATGGCTCAAGTTATTACCCCAAATAAGCACTCCAAATAACTATGTCACACAATCCCCCTCTGAATAAATATTTGCAACTCACAAAGAGTAATGTCAGTGTGTAACTATATATCCAGAATCCTGTATTTTTCATTATCCAGGCTGTTAGGTAGTAAATGGATTTTGTGACTTTCATAACTAGGGAAGGCATATGGAGGTAAGCAGAGTGATGGGAAATGTTCCCATCAGCCTCCTCTCTCGGCCTTTTCTACTCTGTCACTCTGTCCCTTGGTCAGACCCCACACTTTTCAAAGCTTGTGCCTGGGGAAACAAGAAACTAATCCTAGTGCTCCAATATTTTCTGATAAGTCCTCTGGTCCTGCTAATGCCCACCCCCACCCAACAGAGTTTCAATCTAGGGATTGATTTGAGCCAGGAGACATGTGGTTGGCTGTTTTCCCCTCTTTTCCCTGTTCTTGCTCCACAGAGTTCCTCTCTGATGGACACTTCGTTTAGGTTCCAAGTTCTCACTACCTATAGCTTGTGGCAGAGATCTATGGCAAGAGTCTTCCAAGCCTGCTTTTTGATATGTAATTAGAGCTTTGGGGATTCAGGAAAGCTCTAAATCAATCATCATCAGTTTGAGAATCCTAAGGTTCTTGATTCAGGTAAAAGCAGTAGGTTGTTTCTCTTTGTGTGAGGTTATAATCCTAATCATTTAATCTTAATGATGAATGGGCCATATGGGAACATTATTTACAGGGGGAATTAGATATAGTTTGGTTAAATATTTTTTACAATATCATTTTTGTTACATGCAAATGAGACTGCACCAGAGCAGTATCAAGAATAGGCAGGGGCACAGGGGGCCAGGTGCGCAAACAGGAAACACTGCCCTATATGTCTGCCTCAGTCCTCAGGGGACTAGTACAGAGAGAGATGAATATGGAGTCAGGAAACTCTACAAAGTATCTATCAGTTATCTCCCATAATATAATATCCACAAGGCTGGGCAAAGACAATTCAACTAATTCTTTATATTTCATCTTAAGTATAGATTTAATTTCTTAAAAAAAATAAGTATGAGCCTCAATTCAGTTCAATTGCTCAGTCATGTCCAACTCTTTGCAACCCCTGGACTGCAGCACGCCAGGCTTCCCCGTCCATCACCAGCTCCTGGAACTTGCTCAAACACATGTCCATCGAGTTGATGATGCCATCCAACCATCTCATCCTCTATCATCCTAGTGGTTCAAAATTCTAGTGGTTCATCCTCTGTTGTCCTAGTGGTTGAAAACATAACAGAGAGTATACATTGTAAATCTTTCTCTCACCTCTCTGTCCCCACGACCCAGTTTTCCTCCATCAGAGGCAATATTATCAATTTACTGTGTATCTATATATAGGGGGATATGTAGCAAAATATGTAATATACATTTGTATTAATATATATACATTCACAAACATAATCTTGTCAATCATTTGATATCACTACATAAAAATTACTTTTTAGTTTATAGTCGAATAGTATTTTATTGTATAAATATGCCATAATTATTTAGTCAGTCCCTTATGTGTGGATATTTAGGTTTTGTCATCATTTTTCATGGACAGTAGAAATAATGATTCAATGGTTATACTTATTTATACATTATACATTTCTTTTTCTTCCCTTCTCTTTCCTCTTTTCATATACCCAATTTTAGTTGATTAAATTATATTTCTTAGTGTTTGTCTTTTGACTACTCAATACACTCAGACCCCTCTTGCCGGATTTGTCTGCTTTAGATGTTATTTTTTTTGACACTCCTCCCCCCTACCCCGGCCCTAGGGATAAGAAAATCAACATATTTATGTTACCTCTCACTTTCTTTTTCTTTCTTTCTCTCCTAATTGTTGCAAATTAAATCATTTCTACTCAATCTGGGTTTATCACCATTATATTGTTCTGTAACCATAATCACCACATTTGTTTTGGTCTTTGTCCTAAATTTGCATTGATCTGACACTAATTGCTAGGCTTTTGCTAAGGTTTCTTTCCTCCCTGTCACTTTTGCCTTCATCTCTGTGACTGTTAAATTTCTTCTACATTTTCCCTGAGGCCTGACAGCTCACATTTCAGCTCATTCTTGTCTTGCCATCCTTTTCTTGAACCGTTGCTTAATTGCTTCATTAAAAGTTTCTAATTCATGGTGAAATATTTATTGACAATTTCCCCTAATTTCTTCATATGAGTTTTCTTCATCTGCCATGCATTTTTCAGGTTCTTTTTCTCCTTTTCCCCCTGCATTACCTCTGTTTACCTTTTGTGCCAGTTCTATTTTGAATCCCTACCTTTGAGGGATATTGGGTTTTATTGAACCAGTTATTTGCAGATTGATCATCTGGAACAATGATCTGTAATAATGAATGAATGATCTGGAAAAATGAATCTGTCTGCAATGCTGGAGACCTGGGTTCGATTCCTAGATCAGGAAGATCCCCAGGAGAAAGAAATGGCAACCCACTCCAGTATTCTTGCCTGGAGAATCTCATGGACAGAGAAGCCTAGTGGGCTACAGTCCACGGGGTCGCAAGAGTCGGACATGACTTAGCGACTAAACCACCACCACCACATCTGGAACAAAGGCCAGGATTGCCTTCACTGATACCAAGAATTTTTTTTTAGTCCCAAGTCATTCGAAAGAGGTAGCTGGGGTGGTGTTAAAAGTATAGTCTCTCCTCTCTCCTGCTGCTCGAGGCTGGACTCATCTCTAATGCTCACTGGGGACAGATTATTTCCTACAAATATAACTTGTCTCTGTGACTCCTTATTTGGTCCAGTCTCACTATGCTTCTTCTTATGGACCTTCTGCTCCATGGTGGCTTTAGCTGTCAACTTGTAAAGGCTTCTTAACTTCAAGAAATATGCAAATTTTTTGAGAGGGTAGATCACATGTTAAGTGTTCTTACCATGATAAGAAAGAAAGAGAGAAAGATAGAGTCTCTTCCATTTCTGGAATTTGGTGTTGTCCAGAGGCTGATTTAAAGTAAGTGAGTGCTTACTTAAAGTAAGTGCTTACTTAAATAGCAGTGAGTGCGTCTGGAAAATTAACTGAACAGACTGTCAAGCATAAAACTAATTTACAATTCACAGAGATGTTCTCTGTGAAAGAGTTAGAGCCCAGCATACTGCAAGTCTTGGTTTAATAGAGCCTCTAGTCAGGCCCAGAAAGACAAATAACTCCATGTTCTGTGCCAACCTTCCTGAGCTTTCTTACTACACGACACATGGGGCAAAGTAACACACAACACAGTTTCCTCATGTTCTGGCAACTTAGCTTGTGCCAATTGAGAGAAAATTGAATTAAGTGACACAAAGGACGCTTAAATCACATCCTATTGCATCTTTAGTTGAAGTGGTTTTTCATGATTAATTTTCTTAGCATTCATCACACTCCATTGTATTTTCCTTTTTCTTTGCCTGTATTCCCCACTAGATGATATAAGCTCTATGAACACAAGAATGGTGCCTGTTTTGTTTACTATTGAATCTCCATCTGCCTTGCACATAATTAGTGCTCAATGTCTACTCAATTTGACTTTCTAGCTTTCAAGCTGTGAGACTGGCCCTGGACAGGAGTTTGTGCTTATCTAGATATCTGTGAGAAATATCTTCAATAAATGTGCACTATGAGTTTGCAAAGAGAAAATTGTTTTGAAAGTGTGCTAAACAATATTTATAATATGGTCTTAATTAATTTTAAAGATGCAGTGCATGAAAAACACAAGAATATTACACACTCTGAATCTTGAGGTCCTATTCTCAAGTCTCTTCTCTTTCCAGGAATATCATGATTGCCATGGCTTCAGTAATCACCTGTATGTTCAGTTTAGTCCCTCATTTGTGTCCAACTCTTTGCGACTCCATAGACTGCAGCACACCAGGCCTCCCTGTCCATCACCAACTCCTGGAGTTTATTCAAACTCACGTCCATTGGTTCGGTGATGCCATCTAACCATCTCATCCTCTGTCATTCCCTTCTCCTCCCACCTTCAATCTTTCCCAGCATCAGGGTCTTTTCAAATGAGTCAGTTCTTCACATCAGGTGGCCAAATTATTGGAGTTTCCACTTCAGCATCAGTCCTTCCAGTGAATATTCAGGATTGATTTCCTTTAGGATGGACTGGTTGGATCTCCTTGCAGTCCAAGGGACTCTCAAAAGTCTTCTCCAACACCACAGTTCAAAAGCATCAATTCTTCAGCACTCAGCTTTCTTTATAGTCCAACTCTCACACCCATACATGACTACTAGAAAAACCATAGCTTTGACAAGATGGACCTTTGTTGACAAAGTAATGTCTCTGCTTTTTAATATGCTGTCTAGGTTGGTCATAACTTTTCTTCCAAGGAGTAGGAGTCTTTTAATTTCATGGCTGCAGTCACCATCTGCAGTGATTTTGGAGCCCCCAAAAATAAAGACTCTCACTGTTTCCCCATCTATTTGCCATGAAGTGATGGAACCAGATGCCATGATCTTAGTTTTCTGAATGTTGAACTTTAAGCCAACTTTTTCACTCTCCTCTTTCACTTTCATCAAGAGGCTCATTAGTTCTTCTTCACTTTCTGCCATAAGGGTGGTGTCATCTGCATATCTGAGGTTATTGACATTTCTCCCAGCAATCTTGATTCCAGCTTGTGCTTCATCCAGCCCAGCATTCTCTTGATGGACTCTGCATGGAAGTTAAATAAGCACGGTGACAATATACGGCCTTGACGTGGTCCTTTCCTGATTTGGAGCCAGTCTGTTGTTCCATGTCCAGTTCTAACTGTTGCTTCCTGACCTGAATACAGATTTCTCAAGAGGCAGGTCAGATGGTCTGGTATTCCCATCTCTTTCAGAATTTTCCACAGTTTGTGGTGATCCGCACAGTCAAAGGCTTTGGCATAATCAATAAAGCAGAAATAGATGTTTTTCTGGAACTCTCTTGCTTTTTTGATGATCCAGCAGATGTTGGCAATTTGATCTCTGGTTCCTCTGCCTTTTCTAAAACCAGCTTGAACATCTGGAAGTTCACGGTTCACATATTGTTGAAGCCTGGCTTGGAGAATTTTGAGCATTACTTTACTAGTGTGTGAGATGAGTGCAATTGTGTGGTAGTTTGAGCATCCTTTGGCATTGCCTTTCTTTGGGATTGGAATGGAAACTGACCTTTTCCAGTCCTGTGGCCACTGCTGAGTTTTCCAAATTTGTTGGCATATTGAGTGCAGCACTTTCACAGCATCATCTTTTAGGATTTGAAATAGCTCAACTGGAATTCCATCACCTCCACTAGCTTTGTTTGTAGTGATGCTTCCTAAGGCGCACTTGACTTCGCATTCCAGGATGTCTGGCTCTAGCTGAGTGTGAGTGATCACACCATCGTGATTATCTGGGTTGTGAAGATCTTTTTTGTATAGTTCTTCTGTGCATTCTTGCCATCTCTTGTTAGTATCTTCTGCTTTTGTTAGGTCCATACCATTTCTGACTCACAAATCTATATATCCAGAGTTCAAGATTAATTTATCTGATGCCTACAAATTGCATATCCCACAGATATTTCAAGTTAAGCAACTGAAATTGGAGCTGTCACCCCAATCCCACACTCAAACTGTTTTCCTTCCTGTGTTCCCTGGCTTGGTGGACACAACCACAATCTACCCAGTTGCACCCAGCAACCTAGTCATTACAGGCTTTTTCTTTCTCTCTCATCCAATATTGCTAGCTTATCTCAAAATCTCATCGATTATACTTCTTTACTATTTTTTTTAACAAATGTTAATATTTATCAGAACAGTACATACATGATAGCAAAGCAATTAGTACAGAGTTTATGATGAAAACAAGTCATTTCCCCTTCTGCTCTTCTCTAGGCTCAGGACCACTCTCTAGACTCCAGAAGTAACCTTTCTTCCCTTATCTGATGTTAGCTTCTTATGCAGTGTTTCTCAACCAGAGGTGATTGTGCTTCCAGGGTACACTTGAAAGTGTCTGCAGACATTTTTGGTTGTCAAAGCTGAGGACAGGGGTGCTACTGGCATCTTGTGGGTAGAGGCCAGGGATCATCCAGTGTAGAAGGCACTCCCCAGTCCAAAATGTTGATAGTGCCAAGACTGAGAACTCTTCTTGTGGTTATCGTCACAAACTCCAAAAATATACTTGTACCCTAATGACCTTCTGATATGAAAATAGCTCATTAATCTTAATGAGCTTAGTCTTAGCTCATTAGTCTTACAGCCCTTCCTTCCTTTCTCTTATTCCTGATGTTTATAGTGTTATTATTATTTTAGTTTAATCATACAGTCAATTGTTTATTGAACACAATTTTGTGTCAGGTACTACTCAAAGCATTTTGAATTCAGTTACAAGTAAGACAGAGATAAGCTTTATTAAGTCTGCTTTCTTATGGAGGAAATAGGCCATAAAATCAATTTAACTAAAGAAAGTAGCTAAATTTAAACTTTAAATTATATATATATGTGTGTGTATATATATACACATATATATATATAATATATATATACATATATATATATATATATAAACCTTTATTTTGCTTCATAAACTTTCACCAGGACTTGTTCACTTCTCACTTTATAAAATGAGGCTATTAGCTCTGCTGCCTTTTCTTCCGTCTTTTATCATCTTCTTCTACATCCCACATTCTGTCAGCTATATTCTATTGATTCATGCCTACTTAAAATTTCATTCCCACAAATTATATGTGAATCATTTTCTAAAACTATACAAAATAGTTTCACGTTAGGACTCTACTTCAGCTCAGCAATGAACAGCATTTATAAAGTCATAATCATCTAAATACTGTTCATGCATGTGTGCTAAGTCACTTCATTCATGTCCAACTCTTTGGAACCTTATGCCCTCCTCCAGGGGATCTTCCTGACCAGAATCAAACCTGTGTCTCTCACATCTCCTGCATTGCAAGTGAGTTCTTTACCACTAGCACCACCTGGGATATACTGTTCACAAAACATTAATGAAAGAAATTGAAGAGGATACAAGGAAATAGAAAGATATTTTGTGTTCTCGGATTGTAAGAATACTGTTAAAATGGCCAGACTACCCAAAGCAATCTATATATTTAATGCAATCCCTATCAAAATACCCCGGGCATTTTTCTCAGAACTAGAACTAGAACAAATTACCCTAAAATTCATATGAAACCACAAAAGACCCTGAATTGCCAAAGGAATCTTGGGGGAAGTAAAGGACAAAATTGGAGGTATCACCCTTCCAGACTTCAGACAATTCTACAAAGCTACAGGATCAAAACAGCATGATACTGGCAAAGATACATAAACAGATACATAAATTAATGGAACAGAATAAAGAGCCCAGAAAAAAACCCACAGACCTATGGTCAATTAATCTGTAACAAAAGGGGCAAGAATATACAATGGAGAAAAGACAGGCTCTTCAATCAGTGGTGCTGAGAAAATGGGACAGCTACATAAAAAACAATGAGATTAGAACATCCCTTCATATCACATATAAAAACAAACTCAAAATGGATTAAATACCTGAAACCATAAAATTCTTAGAAGAAAACATAGCCAGAACCTTCTTTGACATAAATCATAGCAATATATCTTTGGATCTGTTTTCTAAGGTAAAAGATATAAAACAAAAATAAATAAACGGGACCTCATTAAACTTAAAAGTTTTGCACAGCAAAGAAAACCATTGACAAAATGAAAAGACAACCTCCAGAATGAAAGAAAATATTTACAAATGATATGACCAACAAGGTTTAATATCCAAAGTATAAAAACAATTTATACAACTCAATATTAAAAAACCAAACGACTCAATCAAAAAATGAGCAGAAGACCTGAATAAACATTTTTTCCAATGAAACTATACATATCGCTAACAGGCACATGAAAAGATGCTCGATGTGGCTAGTTATTGCAGGAATGCAAGTCAAAATGAGGTACCACCTCACATCTGTCAGAATGGCTACCATCAAAAAGGCTACAAATAATAGATGTTGGAGAAGATGTGTAGAAAAGGAAACCCTTGTACACTGTTGGTGGGAATGTAAATTGGTACAGTCACTATGGCAAATAGTATGGCGGTTCCTAAAAAAATTAAAAATAGAACTATCATATGATCCAGCAATTCCTCTCCTGGGTATATATCTGGAAAAAATGAAAACACTAATTTGAAAAGATACATGTACCCCAATGTTCTTAGCACCAGAGCTTACAATAGCTAAGACAAAAAAGCAACCCAAGTATTCATTTGTCATTTGTCAACAGACAAATGGATAAAGAAGATGTGAGATTACTCACCCATTAACAAAGAATGAAATTCTTCCATTTGCAGCAACGTAGATAGATAATATTATGCTTAGTGAAATGTCAAAGAAAGATGAATACTGTATGATATCACTTATATGTGGAATCTAAAAAAAATCCAATATAGCAGAACAGTAACAGACTCACAGATATATTAGATAACAAACTACTGGTTACCAGAGGGGAGAGGGAAGAGGGGAGGGAAAAGTTAGGGATGTGGGATTAAGAGATACAAACAACTATGTATAAAATAGATAAGCAACAAGGATATATTGTACAGCAGTATTATATATGGAATTATAGCCATTATCTTATAATAACTTTTAACCTGTAAAATATTGAATCAGTATGCTGTGTACCTGAAACTAGTATCATGTTGTTAATCAACTATACTTCAATAAAAATGTATATACTCTTTATGATTTTCAATGTATAGAAAGCCTTATTGGGAGACTTGGTTGTTATAAAACATAATGTAAAAGTAAATTGGAACTTATGACAGAGATAGAGAAAGAGAAATAGAGAAACAGAGATATGGCTATGTAAAGCAGAAAACCTAGGAACATTCTCTCCATTAGAAGGGTAAGTTTCTCTTGCTTTCAAGACCCCATGAAGACACCCTTTCAATGATGATACCACCTGACTCCCTCAGGTGCCTTCACACATTCAAAGGTCTTTCTTGGGGTGTAGAAGGGTTGCCTTTATATCTATTTGATCACTTCAGACTGTTCTGGGAGCCATGTTGCCATGGTTCACTCATGTACAATCTTCTGGTGTGGTAGAACTAGGTGTACCTAACAAAACACTCCAAAACTCAGTAGCTTAGAACAACCATCTTATTTGCTCATTATTTTGCGTATCAGGAATTTGCACTGGTTGGTTCTTCTGCTAGTCTTGCCTGAGGTCATTTATGTAACTGGAGTCAGATCAGCTGGCAGATCAGTTGGGGGCTGATTTTCTTGTATAATAACTAAGGTTGGCAGATATAGCAAATAAAAATACAGGATGCCAGTTAAATTTGAACTCTAGATAAATAATTAATAATTGTTCTATTATAAGTATGCCCAATGCAATATTTGGGACATACTTATATTGAAAAAATCTTTTATGTTCATGTGGAATTCAGATTTAACTGGGAGTCCTGTATTTTACCTGGCAGCTCTTCCTAGGGTTCCTCAGTTGGAACAGTTCATGTCTGTTCTGCATGGACTCATCCTCTAGCAGACCAATCTGCTTAGCACATGGTGGTTTCAGAGCAGGAAGAGTGTAATGTCCACTGAAAATGCACTGTTCAAGCCTCTTTGTGGGTCATGTTTTCTAATGTTCGAACTGGCCAAAGCAAATCACATGTTCAGGCCCAGATTCAATGCAGGAGGGGATTACACAATGATATGACTTCCCTGGTGGCTCAGATAGTAAAGAGCCTGGCTTCAGTGAGGGAGACCCAGGTTTGATCCCTGGGTTGGGAAGATCCCCTGGAGAAGGAAATGGTAATCTACTCCAGTATTCTTGCCTGAAAAATCTCATGGATGGAGGAGCCTGGCAGGCTACAGCCCATGGGGTTGCAAAGAGTTGGACACAACTGAGCGACTTCACTTTCTTTTCTTCTATGGTAACAAGGAGGCATGGTTCATTGTAGCTATTATTGTAATATTTTCTCAGAGGTCATTCTAATTGTTACTTTTCCCCCTTATTTGCCTATATCACACACTCAATTGATTTTAACAAGTTCCTGTTTGTTCACCCACTATCCCAAATCCTCTGTCCGTTTACTCCACTTTGGTCTAGTCAACCAGGGCCTGCTGCTTAGCTGTCATCTTAAAACTCACCTTTATTGCATTCCCAAGTTGTGATCATGATTTCCTTGATTCCATATTTACCCTGGACTTGATTACTACCTTTTTACTTAGAGTGCAAGCTCAAGTAACTTCCTAAGAGAAGGTCCACAAGAGGCAAAATTTGAGTACTTTCAGTCCTGAAAACATCTTTATGGTCATCACATACCTATGTGATATGTAGGTATGTCTGTTTAGAAATAAAATACTAGAGAAAAGCTCATTTTCTAAGAATCTGAAGGCCTTTACACATTGAGATATCACATCCAGTGTTATGAATAACATGTCTGATGACAGCCTGCTTTGCAGATGACTTTATCCCCACCCTTGAGAAAGTTTGAGGTTACCTTTTAATCTTTATTATTCTAAAATATCTTGGGGATATGTCTACGTGAGGTTTTTAATTGTATTGAGCACAGAAAACAGCTTTCTTTTTAATTAAATTAAAATTAATTGCAAAGTAATTGTATTGAGCACAAAACACAGCTTTCTTTTTAATTAAAAAAGAAAAATACGGAGAAAAAATAATGAGGATCTATATATAAATCATCCATAATTAACAGGAAACATTAAGGCTCTGTTGTATTTGCTTATAAGTTATTTGTTAATAGATAATATTAAACTACAAAATTGTTAGGGTCACATTTTCCTCAGTCCCTTACCAAAGGCAAGTGGTATTATAAAATTGATGTGCATCTTTCAGTACCCATTTTTAATTTTGCTATAAATATATGTATCTAAAATAATATATACTATTGTTTTATAATCTTAAAATTATATAAATGGCATTATATTGTATCTTTCTACAAATTGCTTATTTCACTCAACTTCAGGTGCCTGAGATATCTAGACTGAGCTGTAGAGATTTAGTTCATCCATTTTTACTGCTTTATGAATTCAATTATATAGATAGATGACTTATTATATTATTCAAAAACCTACAACAAACATCAACCTTAGGGCTGAAATATCAGTCATTAAAATAGGAAACATGACAAGTATGCAGTTTATCATCAGTGCTGTTGCTCTGGAGGTCCTTGAAAGTGCAATGAGATAAGAAAAAGAAATGAGCTATAAATTATTGAATAAGGAGAGATAAAAATATCATAATTTGTAAACTATGTTTGTCTAGTTGAAAAGTCAGAAAGAAAAAAGAGGCAAAATAATAAATATAATATGAGAGTTCACCAAAGAAACCTGACTATAGAAACAATATTACATCAAGAGTTTTTATAAAAACCAGGAAAAATTATTTCCTATTATATTTACTTTTGATTAAAATATATATGTATATATGTACAAAATTCAAAAGCTACAAAAGACATAAAAACAAGTCTCTTATTGAATTTTTCCCATGCAAACACAACATATGCACAAAGAGGCCAAAAGTGTTTTGCCTTTACTTCTGTATGACTACACATTCTGAAAGATAATTTTTACTATATAAGAAAACAAAATCATAAATGATAGAATATATAAAAGGTTTATAATGGTACAAAAAACACAGTGTGCTTCAACATGTTTTCTCTCACAAAATAAGGCAGTTTTTACACACACATGCACACAAACACAAACCACTAGTAGGTTAACAAAGCAGCTTACTTTGAAAGCAAACTGTTGGTATTAGAAGGAAATACAGTCAATGTCTTCTAATAACCTTGGGCCGTCAAAGGCTGTCCTGAGTAAAAGAAAAATATAGAGTTCAACAGAAAAACACTGAAAGGCACAGAAATCATAAATTCCTGAATGACCAAATACATCACACAAAAGGAAAATCAAGGGACGTGTTGAAAGAAACCATGGTGATTTCAACATGTAACAATAGCCTTATTTCAAATGTGGACAATGACTACAGTGTAAATTGTAGAGCAAGTCTATATATAGAAAATAAACTTGCCTTCTCTTGCAAAATAAGGCAGTTTTGGTGAGGGAATAAACCAGTCCCATTTTGCTTGGCGCTAAAGCAGGCAGGCAGGGCAGGGGGTTCCTAAGTTTCCTGTGGACCAGAATGCATCCTGAGATGGTATCAGAGGATACCTGATACCTGCTCACAAGCACCAGCACACCCTCTCTGACAACACACACACCCCACTTGCCACGGACGACCCAGTAACCCAGAGGGTCCCTGAGTCAGTGAGGGGTTCCTGGGAGAAAGGGGTGTGCCCCAAGAGGAATTCCACAGCAGGAAGCCACAGAGGGGCTGCTCAGCTGGGGGCATGAGGTCGCAGAGGCACCAACTGTATCGTGAGAATGGAGTGATAAGTGCTGCTGTGTTGACAGGTTATCTGTTTGGAAAAGGAGTCAGTTTGGATGACAGCTCCCGCCTTGCACAAAAGGAAATTCCAGGTATATCCTTGAGACAAGCCTTGAAGTGGAAAGGTAAGAAAGAATTAGGAAACCACAGAGGAGACTCCTTTTGTAAAGGGGAAATGGGGAAGGCCATCCTAAGCCACACACAAAAGCAAGAAGCAATAAGGGAGAATGAGCCTTCTGGGGAAGAGGAGGGCCTGAGCAAAGTGAAGGGTGTGTGTGTGTGTGTGTGTGTGTGTGTGTGTGTGTGTGTGAGACAGAGTGAGGTGATGCATGTGGCATGAGGATCAGACAAGGGACTGGCCGATGCCCGGCAGGGCTGTGCTACAGTGCCCATCCCATCTTAGACCAAGTACTGCCCCAGGAGAGAGGCGGGGGCCAGTGCTCCACACCGCTGTCAGACTCTTAACCAAAAGTGCTGTGGTGGTCCAGCAGAGAGATTGACTTGGTGAGGGCTGTGCCTGTCCCCAGTGACACTTCAAAGAGAGGGCACTGTGGTTGGAACTGCCCCAAGCGTGGCACGAAGGGCCCCATGGGGATGCAGTCTGGGAGATGCAGGGGGTGTACCAGGCAGGAAGCTGGATGCCTGCAAGCCACCCAACCTGGGCTTATGTCAGGGAGGGGTGGGGTGGGAGGGGGTCATATAACAAAGTTCCCAGGACAGGAAGCAGGCTGGGAGGGTACTGGAAGTTGGTGTAAAAGTTCGTACCTACAGGCACAGATGTAGACAAGATAATGATGAAGAAGGGAAAGCAGGGCTCCTTCTGGAGCGGCCAGAAGACAGTGTGTGGAGGCACTTCCAGACTTACCCAAGACGCAGCTTTGGCTGGGGCAGTCCCATCAAGGCAGGCACCCCCCACAGAGTGTGATAAGCTCAAGCTTTGAGAACCCTGGCTAATGTTTGCCACAGGGAAACCCAGCAAGAAACTCGGTGGATTGTAGCAGACAGGTGGGGCTAAGTTTGTGCTGGGTGGTCCCAAGTTTGTGCTGGGTGGTCCCCTGCTGTCTCATTTTTGAATTAAGCATGGCAGGGGTGGCAGGCTCCTTAGTCTTTCCAGTGCTGAAAGCCTCTGACTGTGTTCCTCAGGCCCTGACTGCAGGCATGCCTCTCGCTCCAGGTCCCTCCACATCTGAAGGCAGAACCTACGGGGACCTGGGCTCCTGCCCTGGCACAGCAGCCGGCCAGGGGCAACTGAGGCCAGCCAGGGCCCAGAGCTTCCCCACACAGGGTGTGTTTCAGGGAGGGCAGTGCCAGCTCGTGGAGAGGGGTCGTGACTTGGGCCAAGACCCCACCATGGAGACACTTCAGGGCTGGCAGGCTGTCCTGTGAGAGAGGTGCTCAGGAGGTGGGCAGAGGCCTCCCAGGCCCTGCCTGAGATCGGAGTGAGTTGTGGCCTGAGAGGGCCTGGTGCCTGCCTCGGAGACGGTGGAGCACTGCCTGTGGCGGGACTCAAGCGGGGACTTGGCAGAGTGCAGAGGAGGAAGGAAGCACGTGGTCATTTGGGACGCCAAGCCGGGAGCAAGCAGAAACGCTGTGGTTAGGTTAGGGCAGAGATCACTGAGGCTGAGCAATAAGGTGTTGCTGAAGATGCCCCTGGCCAGCAGGCTCCACTGGACAAGTGGATGAGGGGCTACCTGAGGGCAGTCCTGCCTGGGAAAGAGACTGCCCCGCCCACCTGAGGCTGGCTCAGCTGGGCTCCCACAAAGGAAGGATCAGGGAAGTAGCTCTTAGAAAACAGGGCCCCAGAGCCAGCCAGCGGAGCCCCAGCCTGGTGAGCCTTGCTGGGGCTGTGGTGTCACAGCAACTGCAGTCACATGCTGGCCAGCAAGGCGCCAGGGCCCGGGACGGGGCAGAGTTCTGGCGGGCCCCCATGATCACTAGGCAGCCCAAACTGTGGGGGGGGGATGAGTACACGCAGGAGAGCGGCACCCCACCGGCACCCCCCTGCCCCAGTCTCCAGGAGAAGGGAGGGAAACACTGAAATAAAACTGCTCTGAACGGTCAAGGGCATTCAGAAGGCAGTACACTGGGACATCACTGATGACCAGGGCACAGTGTCCCGGAGCCACACCCCAGGGGGACCAGGAGAAGGCACTGGGCTCACAGGAAGCACCGCTCAAAGGAAGCTTCTTGTCCCCTACATGAGCCTGGCCTGTGAGGAGGAGGACCACTTCATGACACATCAAAACACCCAGGGAACCTGCTGACCCGGGGCTGAGGCTTGCCGGGAGGGGTCTGGAAATGTGGGCAGGGGTGGTGGAATGAGTTGCAGCTTTCAGTGTGCAGAGCCACATTCTTCCTTTCCTCCCAGGGGTGCCGGGAGCTTGCATGGACGGCAGGAACGTGTGTCCTTCTGGGTGGACCAGCCATGGCCATGCCACGCCCCTCAGCATCTGCCCTCCCACCCCCTCGGGGATCCGTGGACGTCTCCATTGTCTCCTTCCTGGATCCCACAGAAGTTACCCGGAGAGGGCAGAAAAGAGGTTCCCCAGAGGAAGCAAGGGCCAAGCCTTCTCGCTCAGCCAGGAATTTGGGCTTGGTCTCCCAAGGAAGGGAGGAGGCCTGCAAGTAGGTTGCACAGCTGCTTCTCAGGAGAGAGAACAACGCCAAGCAGGCCCTCAGCAAGTAGCAACTGTCACTGCTATAATTGTGCATTAAATGTCAGGGATGGGTGGCCCAGTGGGACGACAGGGACGCACAGACCAACCCAAGGGTACTGACCTTCCTCTCTAGGCCAGCAGGTGAGGAAAGACACCTTCATCGAGGGAAGGACTTCTCTGCATCAGGCACTGTGCTGCCTGCTTCAAGGTGTTGCCTCTTCTAGTCCTCCCAAGAGTCCTTCTTAATCCCACCCCTCATCCCCTTCCCTGCCCCAGCCCCTTCTGGAGGCTCCTCCTGAACCCTGCAGCCCATCTCTTCCCCAGCCTCCTGTGGGCACTGCTAAGTGGGCATCTGTCAGGAGCAAATGCCCCCAGTCAGTCAGCATGGATCATGTATTTTGGTCTTTCCCCTCACGCAGACTAGAGATTCAGAAACAAGTACCGTGTCTCATTTTTGCCAGTTAAAGCACACAGCTTTATTGATGATACATAAAAATGCAGACTTGGTGGACGAGGTTAAGTCAGTACAGCACATAGAAGAGGAGTGTACTTTTTTGCTCAATAAGTATCGTTCATAGGCTCGCGAAGAAAAGAGAGTAAATGGAAAGAATCCCATCTAAGCAGCAACTGATACGTTTTTGGCACAAGCCCCCATACGGGTCTGGTCTCCCCAACATGGTCCAGCTTAGACACAGAGACCACCACAGGCCAGGCATCCCCACCGAGGCTAGAACATGTTGTTCTTTAACCACAGCTGGCAGCTGAAAGGACCTCTTTACCACAGGAAGAAGGCTGCAAGGGAGCAATTTACAATGCACATTGCCTGCAGACTGAAAAACCAAGAGGTTACTCAAAGCTCTGCGGGGACCCCTGCTTGACCAGTACGAGTGTGGTCCTGGATTTAGCAAGTGCAACTTTCACCCAGAGGTGTGCTGATCCAGCTAAGGCTGGGTCTTCAATAGCACCCACTGCAGAGTCTTTGAGAACACAAGTGTGTGTTCACCCATTGACTGGGCTTTGTTTTGGAGTGGATCAGTCCCACCCTGTCCGAGGGGCCACTTAAGAGGCCAGGGTTTCTGAGAGAAGCTGTCTGTCTGTGTTCCTGATAAAGAGGGGCGGGAAGGGGCATAGCGCTTGGGCTCTCAGCAACTCCCCCGACAAGGCTGGCTTTTCAGACAAACCCGTCAGGGGTTTCACAACCTGCCCCTCAGCACATTCACTTCCCTCTGGTATCAAAGGAAACATCAAGCCTGAAACGGACTTGGCAAGCATGTTATTAATAACTGTCATGCTTATTAACAAATTTAATCCAGCCTGCTGCAGAAATGAGCTGCAGCAAAGTGACACAGTCTCCCGACACACTTGGCTGATGCACGTCTTCATCTGGCCCTGATTTTCAACACTGGCATTCAAGTTATCCGGGGCACACAAAGCCTTTCCCTCCTCAACAGCAGGGTCGGGAGTCGGGATTGTGTTTCCAGCAATGAAGAGGCTGGCCAAATGACTGTTGATATCACGGCTAAATGAAAAACTGGCATCCTTGGGCTCAGCTAACAACACTTTTCCCTGAATGAAAGGGCCCTTGGAGAAGCCAAGAGCACAACTGAAAGTTTTAAAGCTCTGAGCACTCCAAGTATTTTTGTGTTCATAAGGGAACGGGCGCTGTTTTACCAGGTATGTTCGACTGGCTTTGCCCCCACCTGAAGGTCTGTCCTCGGCACCACCGGGTGCTCCAGGTTCAGTCCAGTCCCCGTCCTCACTCCAGGGCCGTGCCATAGTTGTCAAATCAAACCAAATCTCACAGTCCTCGTCATCCAGTTCCTGCTCATCATCCCATTCCTCTTCCTCCTCCTCCAACTTCTCACTGTCATCTCTTCCTATGGTTAGTTTGTAAACGCAGTAGCAGGCACCAGCCCCAATCATCAGTCCTGCGGCCATCCAACCCACTTCCCGAGCCCGGCCCATGTTCAGGTCTGTTCAGCTGGGGGCAGGGAGGAGTGGTGGGGTGCGGTAGGACAGAACAGGAGAGGGTCTTGTTTCACTTGAAAGAAGAGGGTTCTTAAGGCCAGGGTGAGTGATGGTGGAGGGGAGTCAGCTTCAGCCTATTCCCGGCTCCTGAGGCTCTCCTGTGATGAATCTACGGGTGAAAAATTATATTAGGGCTTTTGGCAATACCTGGATTTTTGCCTCACGAGACAGACAGAGTGGAGTTTGAGTTCTGGCTGAGAGAGGCGGATTATTTGGCCACAAGTTCTTTGTTCTTTTCTGTCATCCTCTGTCTCCCTTCAGGACCCACCATTTCTCTCCCAGGGCCTACAGAGAAGGGCAGGAGTTGGGACTGGGCTATAATGGCCAGGAGGGTGACAGGTAGTCTCCTCCTCCACCACACCCCCAGCCCCAGAGACTTAGAGGCAGTCTCACCTACCAACCTCTACCAAAGCCAGTAAATTCCTTCTTCTCTTGTCTTCTGTGGTCAGTGGTCCTCCCACAGTGATTGATGGACAGTCTGGCAGAAGGACAGAGGGAACGACAGATAGCCGGCTTTGGAAAACTAAAGTGTAGTGGATGGATCAGCAATGAGAACACAGGGCCCTTTTCTGAATTTCCAGCCTTTGAGCTTAAAATATTTCTCACACCCTCCTGACTTTCCTAACACTGGTTTCCCCAGCCCTCCCCCCTTGTCGTCCGCCATTTCCCCAGCAAAGGCCGCCACACCCCTTTCCCTGAGCCGAAATGGGAGGGGGTATGGAGGAAGGGGCCTGGAGAGGGCGGCTCAGACCCCGCCCGCAGCGATCCCAGCCCCCCTCCCTCATCCCCACCGCCATCCCCACCCCGGGGCCAAGCTTCATCCCACCTTCACACCGACCTGCACGGTCCCAAGGCACTTTGGTCCTTCCGTCGCCGCGACTTTCCCTGGCGACCAACTGGCCAACAGATCTACAAACCTGCAGACAGACGGGGGGGGGGGGGGAACAGAGGGAACGGAGTGCTTGGTGGACGTAGCAGCACTCGGGACACGAGTGCCCTGATACTAGAACCTTTCTTTCCTCGGAGTCTCTGTACCAGCCATTCACTTCCCTCACCCGCCGCCCGAAGTCCGTCAATTCTTCCCACAAAAATGGGCATGAGGAGGGGGACGGCAGTATTTAGAAAGTAGGCGAGAAGGGGACACAGACCCCTGCCTGCCGGAACCTGGATCCGTGGCGCTCTTGGCCTTCTCCCAGCCCCATCTCCCTCCAAGCAAAGCCCACGCTCATACCGACCTGCAACGCCCGTGGCTACTTTCCTTCTTCCTTCACGCGCCTGCAGAGTGATATGGGGGGCTGGTACCCAGACGGAGGCGACTAGCAGTACTTCGGCTCTAGGCAGCTCTGGTCACGTGACGACCGCGTCACCAGTGAGCTCTGGCCCCCAATTTCCACTCCCACAAGCAGTGCGGCAGGCGCCAGCCTGCCCCGTACCTCCCCCCATCACAAGGGGCCTTGTCACTCTTTTCCTCTGTAACAATACCAGAAGCCAGAAGTGACCGTGGCTCTCTGGTGTTTGCATTTGGCTTTCTCTAATTACAGAAAAGGGCAACACTTTTCCTAGGTCTATCATTTACTTACACTTCTTTTGAGGGGAGTGTCTTACCGTTTCTTTGGCTCTGAAACTCCTGTCCCCTCTTTCTTCATTTCTACCCCTTCCCACATGCAGTCTCTGCACCAAAATTAAGCAGAGGGGCAGGGAAAAAAAGCCCAAGTAACAGGGAGATTTTTGTTACTATTTTTAATATATTTATATTCTATTTCTTCCATTCTTTCTTAATTGACTCAAGTTACTATTTTGTAGTCAGAAAATACAAATATGTGTGTGTGTGTATAAAACAAGATTTCCTAGTTAATATGAAGGCCTCATCAATTTAAGCTAATTTGTACATTGAAAATATTTTCTTCTGACTGCAGAGGAGATAGCAGCTTTCAAATAGCATATGACACTTTAAAAACATACCCTTACAAACAAAGCCAGTGTGCTTTCAATATGATTTATAAATTGATGGATAAAACGAATCTATAGTAAACTGGTCAGTGTTTTAATTGTTACCAGTTTAGAGAAGTGAACCACTATCCCTTTCTTCTTGACTGAACTGTTACTTGTTAGAGAAGACTGCTGGATGGCTTCCATTCTGGTTTTGAAGGACAGACTCTCTGCAGACCCCAAATTCCAATGAATCTTATGTCTTCAGATGAACTTTACAAATTAGTAACTTCACAGATTAGCTTGCTCTTCATTCAAAGCTCTTTATTTAAAATCTATTCTCAAGTTTCATGGTGTAATCCATAAATCATCCAGAAATTAGAGAATTCCTTGCTAGCCCATTGATGAAAATGATAGGTGGAATTTTCATTTGATCACGACACTGGTGAAAGACCTGCGGTATTTGTCATTTGTGCACTGTATGTCCCCTTAGCAGTGCCTGGTGTTGAGCCTTTTCCAGTGGAAATAATGGTGAGGGTCTGTGGGTGACTGTAAATTGCTGCAACAACCTGACAGCCCTTGAGATCCATGTCCTTTTTCCCTCACAAAAGGCACAGTTCATAGGACCCCAAGCAGTGTTGCCAGGAAAAAAAGGTCTTTTCACCCTCTCCCTTCTGTTACAATTTCATTGTACCATCTGTACAAGTCCCTCAGAATAATCCCAGAAGGTAGTGACAAAGTCTGCAGAACTTAGTTCCCAGACATCCAGCTGTCCCCGCTGGGGAGTCATGCTCTAAATATAAACCCTTCAGGCAGCCTCTTTCTTAGAACATTGTAATGTGACACTCCAGCAGGAAGCTCTCTGGGTGAGGGGCCCCTGTGTGGGGGAGGCCCTTTCAGGAGGTGAACCAGGAAGCCCAGAGTTCCTTGCTAGTGAAAAATTCACAAGTCAAGAACACGTCACAACTTTCTGGTTTTCCTTAAACATTTATAGTTCAAACACACCAACATTGCAACTCATCTCTCTAAACCCCTAACTCATTTGTTTTGCCATCATCTCCTTACACTGTTCTTTTTATCATCCTTTATTTTACTTCTCCAAGGGAAGTGATTTATATTTATGAAGCCTTACTAACAGAACTTGCAGATTTAACTATCATTCAACTTTTGGCTGCTAAGAACTTAAAATGTGGCTTTTATTTATTTTGAATATATACATTAGAAAGAACTGCAGAGCATGTAAAACTTAAGAAAGGCAGGTGTCATTGACATGGCTCTACAATAAGGAATCATTTCACAACTCTTACCTAGCCATGCTTCAGGGACAAAAGCTCCACTCTTACCTCTCCTCATTTGTTAAAAATATCTTTCCCCTTCAGTATATTTTTCAATTTTTCCAATGTATAGCCCCTGACCACCATTCTCCCAGGCTGTCAGATCTTTCCTGTTTGGATCCACTCCTTCTCTTAAACTTCCTAAACCCCATGGGAATGATAATCCTTTCAATTCTCTGTGTCATTTTGATCCACAATTCCTACCAAGGAACCTGGGGACTGACATTTAAAATCTATTTTCCCTCCATTATACACCCACCAACAAATATTTATTTAAGGGCATGCTATTTGCCTGACATACCATTTCAAAAGCAAAAAGGGAAAATCCTTGAGCAATCCCTCAGACAAGTCTTCAAAAGACTATGTGAGTCCACTGTCAAAAGGAACCTTTTGGCTCAAATCAGTTTATGGTCATATATGATGCATGATTTATAAAGTATTCAAAAACATAAAAGGATCAGCAGATGGTAACACTGATGGAATTTTAGAGGGTAAGAAAAATAAATGATAGAAAATTGTTATCTTTAAAAGCTGTATTACTTTTTGTATCATGTTGTTTTTGTGTTGCGTATTAGTTAATTTTGTTTGATTGCAAGCAACAGAAACCACATCTGTTTAACTTAGTGAGGGAATGTCAAAGACTAGCATCAGCTCTGAGGTGTCAAGGTAGGAAGAACTAACAGATGGTCTCTTCAGGATGCCATAAACTTCCACTGATGTTTGGTTTTCTATCTTTGTTCAGGTTTAAATTTCAGTAACAGTAAGTATTGAGTTGGTTTGTTTGGGGCACAATGCCCACCCTTTTGCTGTGGAAAATGACAGGGCATGTAAAATGTGAAATGCACTTCCTTTCTTTTCCTAGAGAGAACTGTAAACTGTTTCAGAGGTTATTGTTGATTTGCAGGAGCACTTTAACTATTTTGGATATACATCTTTTGTCCAGCTGTGACTGAGGTGCTGGGGGTATATTTGCCACAGCATGCTTTAGTTGTCACTGAATATTAGAGAGGTGCAGTTCTGAAATGGTGGTGCACAAGGCTGTCTTCTAGGCCAAAGCTACCTGACTTCCTTGACAGGATTCCACGCAGTCGCATCTACAGTACAAAGTATTGTGCTCACCCCTTCATGATCAATACCTGAATTTGTCTGGATAGTGAGAACAGATGCCTGTGTCAAGTAAAGACTCTCATTCAGAGAGACATATATAAATCTATATCTGAATGCCCAAACCCATGGATCTCTGCATTCCCTCCCTGTAAGAAGGCCACAGGGAAGCTAAGTCTCACAAGGAAATGACAACTGAAAAATTTATCCTGAGAAGTACAACCGTCAGGGGTACTAGAGGTTTCTGTTAGTTTTACCAGCCCCTTCTCTCCCCATTGGCAAGCTACTACTTGGGAAGCCACAACTTCAGAAGGTTGTGTGGTAAGCCTGCAATCACAGAGCAAGGGCATTGGTGCACTTTAAGAAGTGGCTTTCAGCTAAGAAAGTTGAAGTACACTTACATATCATGGGGATGGTTCTGCCAAAGAAAGCTAATTTTTCCACGCATCTTAGCCAAGACTCCCTCTCCTCCAGACAGTGCTTGGGTGGGAACTATCAATACTTTCCTCTCTTCTTTTCATATACTCCTGTTTGAATAAGCCCCTTCACTGCACATGATCTTTCTCTAAACACAGAATCATACAGTTATTTGCTTTCTGCTTACTAAATTTCAGTCATATCCTGTTCATCTTAACCTTACACAGTATTGTATATCAATTGTATCTCAATAAAAATGGAAGAAAAATACATTTTAGTCATATCCTAGTACTATTTTTCAGAAGTTACATTGATATGAATTTCTCTGGAATTTTGCCTGTTCCCAAATTTCCCAGTCTCTTGATTTACTCCCATATTGTCTGTGGATCTTAAAATTTTAATACTCAGATAACAACCTTATATCTTAACTATCAGGGCATATCATACTATAGACCCTGTGTTATGACACTGTTTTATTATTTTCCCCACTTTCTTAAAAGTGGGAACTTTCTTAAAAGTTCGCTCATTGCTGACAGGTGAGTTGTTGAATTCATCAATACAGTCAGTGAAAAGGTTTCACACTAATTGCTGTATGCTGAGTTCAGCCAATTTTGACTTGGTCTAACACCTCTAACACCTACTTCATTTAAAGATGCTGTTGTCCATTTGTATATTTTGTAATGTTCTTTGTATGTCACTCACTTTGTCAGTGTGCATGCCTCCTATCTGACAGACATCCATGACATACTTGTGATTACCACTCAACCTTTTCTGTGTAGCTGGCTTCTGAGGGCTCCTGTGCCTTGCCAACTGATGAAAGTGAAAATCTATAGCTCTCTTGTTTAGAAGACTGGCCTAGTCAGAAGATTTACGTATTCTCAGACACACTGATGAGCTTATTTAGGATTGTGTTATGTGCTAGGCCCCAGAAGACACTAAGATTGCTTTGAGTGAAGTGTGTAACACTCCCTACAAGTGAGAAAATGTGGGACTTTTGGAGGCCATCACCCAACATCACTCTCCCACTCTTTTTTTTAACCAAATGAAAATAGCTTTACAGCCATTTTTTTTCTCCTAAAAAGAATGCAGTCTGGGGGTGGGAAAGGGCAGAACTGAAAGAAGAAGAACAACAACAAAACAGTAAGTAAGGAAAAAAACTGCATTCACTCCAGGTCTCCTTTTCTGATGGCTTTTTCTTTTCGGATCTGGGACTAGATTTCAGAGGAAATGGTAGACATTTATAGCTGGGAGGCAGGGAGGTGGAAGGAGAGGTTACTGTCCCAGGAGTCCAGGGAAGGAAGAGGCAATTTTTCAAAAAGTACAAGTGGCCAGTAACCCCAGGGGAAGATGCTGTCCCTTTCTGGTAATCAGAAGAAGGCAAACACCACAACAGGGAGATGGGATTAGGAAAGAAAGAGAGTAACAAGGCCTGCTATGGGGGAGGGAAGGGAGGGGGGCGGGCCCTCTTCTGCCGCACTGCTGGTGGGAGGGGAAATTGGGGACCCGAGTTGGTGGATGACGTAGGTCTCACGTGACCAAGAGCTGACGTGTGCAGAAGTCCTTCTTGTTCTGGTCGTTGTTCCCGTCTGAGTATCAGCTCCCCATTGCCCCGAAGGCCAGCGGGCCTGCAGCAGAGGAAAGGAGGAGAAGAAGGAGATTGTCCCGGATCCGTGCAGGTCAGTGCCTGGGAGATTCCAGAAGGTGGGGGTGGCCGAGGGTGCAGGGCGGAAACCGTCGCGGATCCTGGGGCGCCTCCGTCGTCTCTTCCACTCGCCGCTGGCTTTCCAAGACGTCTGTCCCGCCCGCAGCCCATTCTGATGCTGCGAAATGGTGAGCAGGGGGTGTTTGGGAGGAGCTCAGAGATCGGAACGTGGGAATCTGGTGGGAACCGAGGCCGTAATCTGGAAAGGGAGCTGTGCCCTGGGTGTTGGCCCCCAGTCCTCCAGGACGGTGCCAGAGGGGAAAGGCTGGACATGGGGAGGGGAGGTGCAACGTGATGTGTCAGCAGAACCCCGAGAGGGGTCGAAGGGGTGGGAAACCTTTGACAGCCAGGCCTCCGAATTAAGGACAAGAGTTTTCTGTTCTGGGAACCGGTCCGTCCACCAAGCACTAGGTCGCGGCAGTTTCCCGTCTTTCTGACTGTGACTGTGTCTTCCTGACCATGGCTCTGTGTCTTGTGGATCCGAGCCTCTCCCGGGTTGCCAGTCTTTCCGTAGGTTGCGGCACCACGCCAGGCTAGAGAAGAGGAAGGAAATTAACCCCGATTCGTGAAGGTCGATTTGAGGGTAAGACCATCTAGAGACCCTAACGGGGGGCGGTGGGAGGATGGGGTGGGGAGAAACAAGAGGTAGCGATAATCTAGGTTAGGTCTGAGTCTGAGTGTGTTTCTCACACTCTTGGGACTGTGGCGAAATGGCGTGCAGTGTGTGTGTGTGTGTGCGTGCGCGCCCGTGTGTCGTGGGGGGTGGGGTGGGGGAGAATGACAGAAGGGAAACCTATCAGATAGTTTGTTCATAATCCTCTTCTCTCAAGAGTACTTAGTCCCCATGTTTTCGATCTGTCATCCTGCAGGTCTGCTGTAGCAGGTGGCACCAGTTTAAACGAGGGAGGAAGTTTCCTCGGATCAGTAGAGGTCGGTTTGGGCGTGGGGGCTGCCTGGAATGGGGGAGGGGTTGGAAATTGCCCGCGGTTGGACAGGCTCACCCAATGTTATTATTTCCCCAACATCTCTCCCATTTCAGGCTAGGGAAGCGGCAGGCATGTGCATGTTTTGGATGGCAGAGAGAGGTTGTGTGTGTGTGTGTGTTTTTTTTTTAATCTGACAACCTAGATAGGTGAATCAGGAAAGCAACAAATGGAGGAACAGTCAATCCATCAAGGCTTCAGTTCTCATTGGCTCTGGTCTCTCTGCAGGTTGCAAGGGTTGTTGGGCGTGGCACACCTCCAGGGGAGGGAAGAAGGGGCAAACTGCTTGTCTGGAGGAGGTTAGTGCAATGGTGCCACTCCCTGGGAACATCCAAGTTTGGGGTAGCTGAGGCCCCAGCAAAGAGGTTGGGCTCCACTGCCTTTATATAGGCTTGGGGAGGAGGTGGGCTGGGGAGAGTGAAATGAGGGGGAAAGAGTTTGTTAACAATCTACGTTTTCTACCAAGAACTCATTTGCTTGTCCCTCTGTGCAACTCTCTGCAGAGGACAACACAAGGAGAAGAGAAACTCCACCCCTAGGTCCACCTCCAGAATCAGTTGTCGTGGCCTTGAAGTGGCTGAAGACGATCATCCTCCACAGGCCTGCATCCAGGCCAGGCCCATAGCCCTCCTCCCCCAGCCTGAGTGACTACTCTGTTCCTTGGTCCCTGATACCATCAGGGACGATTGCATGGGCTACGCCAGGAAAGTAGGCTGGGTGACTGCGGGACTGGTGATTGGGGCTGGTGCCTGCTATTGCATTTATAGACTGACCAGAGGAAGAAAACAGAACAAGGAGAAAATGGCTGAGGGCGGGTCTGGGGATGTGGATGATGTTGGCGATTGTCCTGGGGCCAGGTACAATGACTGGTCTGATGATGATGATGACAACAGTGAGAACAAAGGTATAGTATGGTACCCACCTTGGGCCCGGATTGGGACTGAGGCTGGAACCAGAGCTAGGGCCAGGGCAAGGGCCAGGGCCACCCGGGCTCGTCGAGCTGTCCAGAAAAGGGCTTCCCCCAATTCAGATGATACTATTTTGTCCCCTCAAGAGCTGCAGAAAGTTCTTTGCTTGGTTGAGATGTCTGAAAAGCCTTATATTCTTGAAGCAGCTTTAATTGCTCTGGGTAACAATGCTGCTTATGCATTTAACAGAGATATTATTCGTGATCTGGGTGGTCTCCCAATTGTTGCAAAGATCCTCAATACTCGGGATCCCATAGTTAAGGAAAAGGCTTTAATTGTCCTGAATAACTTGAGTGTGAATGCTGAAAATCAGCGCAGGCTTAAGATATACATGAATCAAGTCTGTGATGACACAATCACTTCTCGATTGAACTCATCTGTGCAGCTGGCAGGACTAAGATTGCTTACGAACATGACTGTTACTAATGAGTATCAGCACATGCTTGCTAATTCCATTTCAGACTTTTTCCGTTTATTTTCAGCAGGAAATGAAGAAACCAAATTTCAGGTTTTGAAACTCCTTTTGAATTTGGCTGAAAATCCAGCCATGACTCGAGAACTGCTCAGGGCCCAAGTACCATCCTCGCTGGGTTCCCTCTTTAATAAGAAGGAGAACAAAGAGGTGATTCTTAAACTTCTGGTCATATTCGAGAACATAAATGACAATTTTAAATGGGAGGAAAATGAATCTACTCAGAATCAATTCAGCGAAGGTTCACTTTTCTTCTTTTTAAAAGAATTTCAGGTGTGTGCTGATAAGATTCTGGGGCTAGAAAGTCATCATGATTTTTTGGTAAAAGTGAAAGTTGGAAAATTTGTGGCCAAACTGGCTGAGAATATGTTCCCAAAGAGCCAGGAATAAGTTCTTGATTTTGTAGTTTAGAAGCAACACATGTTGTAAACTATTCCTTTTCTCCACCTTGTCTATATGGTAAAGGAATCCTTTCAGCTGCCGGTTTTGAGTAATGAATATCATATTGTATCGTCAATGCTGATATTTATCTGAGTTGGTCTGCAGGCCTAAGCTGGATGAATGAATATCACTACCTGTTCTGAAAACGTTTGTTGCTTTTTATCTCACTGCCTAGATTGAAATATTTTGACTATTTCTTCTGCACAAGTGACAGTGAACCAATTCCTCATAAATAAGCTCCCTCCTGTCATTTGCATTGACTGCATTTGTGTATCATCAGTGAAGTTGTGTGTTAATGCTGGAAAGAAAAAAAAAAAGAGAAACCATACTTGTCTTTCGGTTTATAATCTAGTTGGAGAGATAAGAAACATACAAACAAAAAGAAAACAGAATATCTCAAGCATATACTCTTTGTTAAATATTTGCACTCAGACCACGAGAAAGCAAAGGTTTCTGCGGGATACAGTAGTCAGCTACAGATTTATGGAAGAAGTGTTCATTTAAAATGAATCCTCAGTGGGGTAGGTAGTTAGGGAGTTCCATGTGATGGGAGTCAAGGGGACTGGTGTGAGAAATGCATGGAGGTAGGAACTCTCTTGCTGTGACAGTGAGGAGACTAGTCTGTTTAGAGTGGAAAGTGTGACCAGAAGTAAATAAATTTGGAAAGTTGGCTGAAGCCAGTTTGTGGAGAACTGTTTGAATATTACCTCACTGAACACTGAGAGCCAGTAAATAATTTTGACTAGAAAGAATAATTGGAATTCATATAGAAGTCCCTCTCTTACCTACTATGCAGTGTCCATGATTGTATGGCAAAAATGGAGTCTTTCAAACCCTGGTGGTAGGAATTCGCTTACACTGGCACGAGGTTTGCAGAGGGCCATTTGGTAATACATATCGTTAGCCTTAAAATATGTAATCCCTTTGTCCTAAGGAAATAATTGAATCATTGGCCAAAGATTGTATGTGCAAGGCTGTTTATCCCAGCACTGTGTGAAATAGTAAAAATTAAAAACAACTTAAACAATTTAGCACACTGGATTGGTTACATAAATTAAGGAATATTCACATGGTGTAAGATAAATATGTCAGTTGCAATCCATATTGTCAGGGAATGATATTCATCATGCACTGGTAAGTGAGAAAGGTAGGTTAGATAGGAGTCTTCTTAGTATGATTCAATTTTTCTGAGAATATAAGATATTTAAGTAGACACTAAAAACTCTGGAATTACAGACATCCATATAGTAACAGTGATTGTCTTTTGGGTGGAAGGATAGTGTAATTTTTACCTTTTTACTTTTTATTCATCTGTGTGTTCTTATTAACCTAAAACAAATACTGAGTTTTCAAAAGTTTTTGAAAAAGGAAAGTGTTGGGAATGGAGCAGGTGATTGATTGGAGCATGAACTGAGTAGAAAAAGTATTTACATTAAACATAAGATGGGTTGAAGTTTTCTCTCTGAAATAATAGATGAGTGCTAAAGATGGGGCTCACTGTAAGAATTAAATGAAGTTATATATGTGAAATACTTAGAATTTTCTGGCACATAGCAATTAATTAAGAAAAATGAGCACACTTATTTCCCTAGAATTCAGGGTCAATAGTTGTTCTGGTTGACCTTTGTGTTGCTGGGGGCATTTTGCCAAGTGTCAGCATCATTTAATAAATAATAACAACAATAAAGGTTAGCATTTATTAAGTGACTACTGTGTAGAGTGATGTCATTTCCTGCAAGGCAACTGTTAACCATAGTTTCTTAAAGAAATAGGCTTTTCTTTTTTCTAAGTACTCAAAATGTTTTATCAGACATGATCTCACCTGCCCTTACAGTGTATTGTTGGTCAGTTTGAGGATGTTATCCTACTTTATATGTAAGTCCAGGAAAGGGTAAAATCTCTGTTCAGTTATGATCTTGTTTTAGCTCCAGGCTTCCATATACTTACTCAGATGTTGCCTATAGTAGACAAAAGGATCAAGGATTGATCAGCTTAAAGTTGTTGGGTATGGTGACTATTGAATCATGCACATGTTGGAGCTCCTTTGACATCAGTTTTAAGGGTGAATGAGGGTAAAGGAATTAAAATTTTTTCTTGCTCTATTATTAGGCAGGAAACAAGGATTTGGGAGGGAAAGCCTTATCCAGTTAAAATAAATTGACTTTGAGATACCTGTGTGACATCTAGATGGATATACCCTAATGTCGTTTGAGTGTATTGATCTGGTGCTCAGAAAAGACCAGGCTGCAGACAGATTTGGGGGCCACCAGAGAAGAAATGATAACTAAGGACATGGGAGTGAATGTGATCCCCAGAGAGAAGGTGCAGAGTGTAAGAGTGGAAAGCAGCAGAAGGAACTGGATACGGGATTGTGGCAACTGGGGAAAGAAGCATCGAATTCCAACTGTGGATACCCTTCCAGACACTATCAATATACCTATATAGTCTGTACATCAAATTGGATGATACTGTAGGTAAAGTTTCAGAACCTGATTTAAATTTTTTCTACTTTTCTTCTAAAAATTATTCATTGGAGATACTTAAGAAAATAGAGACAATAAGAACAAACTTGTTCCCTCACCCAGATCTGTATTGTGAACATCTAGAAAATATTCGGATCAAGCCATGTTGAACTGGGGTGCTGAGTGACTTTTTGACCTGGGGTGGCAATGAGGTGAACTTGGGTAATAAAAAGCCACCCTGTAGCAGGGGCACAGGCCTGACCAGTGTCCATCTGCTCCGCAGGACTGTTTTCTCATCCTCTCCTCCCTTCCCATTCTGCTTCCCTTTCCCTCCCTCACACGTCTCTCTTTCTTCCCTCCTCTGAGAGACCATTGAGAGTAGTCTTTTTGTGCTTCTGTGTCTTTTGGGGGTGATCGTTTCATTTCCATGACACCAGGTCATACACCAATGGGCATTTGATACAGAATGATAATTGTCGTTGCTGTGGTAACAAGGTGACCCTGGGTATATATGGCTGGATGCCAAGACTTTTCAGACCGTTGTCGAACAGAGACTGAGAAAGCACCGGTCTTATTGTGGAACAGCCCTATGTGCATTGCATGAATCTTGATGTCCCATACTTGGTATTATTTGGAACTGAATCACCCGGACTTTGGGAAGTGCTATGTGAGACAGATGTGTGACTGCCTGGTCCAGGGAAGACACAGGGCCGGCCCAGCCACGCTCTGGTGTCCTGATGCTTTCACATCAGAGGTTGCCACTCAAACATTTTGGGAAGGGCACCCTTCTAGTATAGTAGCCGTGATTGTGGCAGCTTGTGGGGGCAGGGAGGAGCCAGTATCCTTTCTTTAGAAAGGATGACAGTTTCTTGGAAACTGAGGAAATTAGAACTCAAGAATATTCTGCTATTTTGTTTTTATCTACTGATTTTAGGAATTTAAGTGGGTCTATTCCAGTCAAGTGTGTTCCAAGGCGATTTTACAAAGATGGAGTATAGTTCTCTTATAAATTGTCACCCAAAGCATAAAATTTAAGGCTCAGGAAACTGGTTTTCTATTTTTAAATTCATATTTTACTTGCCTTGTTTCAAAAGAGATTCTAAGTGTAGATTTAGCAAATTGATGTAGTTTAGGCAAATTTTGTGTTTATGCCTCTGTTTGGTTAATTTCTCTGCTCTATTCCCTTGAGAGTGGTTTTGCAAAGAATGATTATGACTATTTTCAATGCTAACATTTTACATTCATTTTTCATCATATCCCAGACTGAAGCTTCTTTTCCCTGATTTCTCCATTCAAACTGTGGCTCTTCTTGCCTTTAAACCAGAACTATCATGCTGCCATCTCCGGGTGCAGAAGACTAGGATATTGACCCCTGAGGTGTGGTATCAAGCAGGATAACACATATTTACTTTCAGAGATGTGTATCTCCATGCTTTTCCCTCTCCACTGTGTCCTTCTCAGGCTTGTGTTAAGGGCTTGGGCATTGTTGGGTTTGGGGATAAGCCTGAGGGGAGGGAGAAGGGAGGGAGTGGGAAAGAAGCCTTGTTGGAGGGGTAGCTTCATTCTAACAGGTTCGTGTCAAAGGAATTTGATCCAGCACTGACAGTGGGCTAAGTGTAACTCTTTGACCCTTGTTGACCAGTTACATTTTAAAAGGTGCAAGAGTAAGTGTATTACAAGCATCTTTGGGTATTAGAGCCTTCTTTGGGCATTAGAGCATTTCTAAGTTTGCACATGGACATAACATGTTATTAAATTGGTTAGATTTTCTTTTTTGAAAATAAAAAAAGAATGAGAGTCTGTTACTCTAAGAAATGTAATTACCAAGTAGAGCAGATTTTTAGTGTTGGCTGCTCAGAACATTCTGTCCCTAAGATCGATGTACATCTGGAGCCACACAATCATCAGAAGGTTGTTTATTTAGTGCTTAGGGAATTGGGGCAAGCTGACTTAGCTAGATGTTGGTGCTGTCAAAGTAGAAGAACCTGATGCACCCACGTCAGCTATGGGGGTTGACTTGTGTCTGAAATCAAATACTTGTATTCAAGAGCTAGAGCATGTTTCTGTCTGTACACAATTAGAAACTTTGTCTGCCCAGATGACCCTTAGCCAGAGGTGGATTATCAGTTGATAGTAGTTTTGTGATTGTTAAGATGTATTATCAGTTAGTTTCCATACAGGATTTGAGAAATGTATATTTTATAACAGGAGAAAACTGTAGTATTTGTAATGCATTCCCTCCTATATATTGATTAGTATCTCCCTTTTCTGCACCTTTCTTATGAGTAATGATAACGTGTTATTGATTTTTTGGAAACCAAGGTAAAACAAATTGTTACCTCTTTAGTTTTTTTTCCCATTTCTACTTCAGTTTTCTGTTTGCTGAAATGTGGTTTAACTATAACCTTGCTAAACTTTGTGGCTTTCTTTCAATAAGCTGTAATGAAAATTCTGACATAATGAAATGGATCAATAAAAGGAAACTTTTAATTTTTACTGTCTTCCATCATTTAAAATGAATTAAATGGATTATCTTTTTGATATTAGAAAAGTTGGAATCTAGGCAAGACCAAATAAAACAGACAACTGTTTTCTAAATCTTAAATCCATTTAAACTGACTTGGAGACTAATTCTTTGTAATCATTTAGTATTAAGATCATCAATCTTCACCTCTTGTTATGCTGGTCTGTGTAATCTATAGCCAAAAATTGAAAGTATTAAATCGTACCATGTTGCTTATAAAAATTGCTTATATTCTGATTGATTTTCTTCTGATATGAAAGTTAAACCTTTATGTTATGAATGTCATAATTCATGAATGTCTATAAATATGTCACACATATGTGTTTAGGTGGAAATGACTGTATTTGGGGAAATAATAAGATATTAGTAACACTCTGGAATTGCTTTTCAGTTATTTTTAAATTATGAATAGAAGTCCCAGATATATTTATTTTAACTTAGAAAGTGGAAAAATTAGTATCTGGGGAAGAAGACCATATTATAGCCTCTGCATTGATGGACAGGATTATGCATCCACCTGGGCATTTGACTACCTCTCTGAGACAGCACTCAGAGTTAGCACTCTGAGAGATTATTTTTCATAGTGAACTCTATTTTAGTCTTCTTTATTATATTTTCTTAAACCATAGAAGTTCTTTATGCTTATTAACAACTCAAACAGATAAAATGTAAATTAAAACATAAAACTGCCCTCTTCTCACCCATTTTTGCAGTTACCTGCTATTAATGTGTTCTATGCATGTGCTGTACTATGCTGTGCCAAGTCACTTCAGTCAAGTCTGACTCTTTGTGACGCTATGGACTGTAGCCCGCCAGGCTTCTCTGTCCATGGGATTCTCCGGGCAAGAATATTGGAGTGGATTGCCATGCCCCTCTCCAGGGGATCTTCCTGACCCAGTGTATGAACCCCCATCTCTTACATCTCTTGCGTTGACAGGCGGGTTCTTTACCACTAGCACCACTGCATATTTAAACATAAATGATACACATATTCATATTTTTATCAGAAAATGAGGTCATTGTCCGTATATGGTTCTGTTCTGCAACTTTTATTTCACCTAAAATCATGTGTATATTTCCATGCATATCCTACCTCATTCAACTTTGTTCATGGTAGTCATATCATTCAGCCTTTCCCTTTATGGTTTCTAGGTTTCTGGGCATGCTGAGGCAAGCTTTTACTCCCCCAAGAGTTTACAATAATTTTTAATATTTTATTCAAACTTTTAAAAATAACTGTGTGTTTAATTCTTCTTGTATATAGTTTTATGTGTGGTATGAAGTAGAGACATAATTTTACTTCTTTTTCCCAGCCCTAGACATTGACTATGCCATCCACTTTTTGGCATACCTTTTTAGACATCATTAGTTATAGGTTATCTACCTAATGTTATTCTTCTCTATAAATGGAAACGTTATTCCTCTTTCTGCTATCCTCCTGGTAGGATGCACTGGAAACTTGTGGTGAAGTCCTATATTACAGAACCTGTTTATTAAAGATGGAGTGAAGTATATTGGGTTGTCATACTAGTAATTGATTTTTATGGGTCTATTATGAAATAGAGAAAAAATTTAAGAAATTTAAAACACCAAAGGATAAATACAGTGCACTATGGGCTATTAAAATGCTACAATTTGTAAATGGTAGTCTAGCAGGTGACTTACATGAGTGTGACAACACTTCACTCAAAGCATGACAATGAATGAGCTAATTGGTGTATTTGAGAATTTGAAAATCTGCTAGTTAACTCAGTCTTCCAAGCAGAAGAGTTATTACATATTGTCACATATGCCTTGAAACCAAAGATATGAAACTGATCTTTTTGAAACATGGAATGAACTGTTCGATCTAGAGGGCTTGAGCACTATGAATTAAGACATTTTGGAGGACACTTACAAGATAAAGTAATATTCTTATCAGAAAACTGGAAGAGGTACAGATTTAAATTTGTAAAAGACACTTGTGCACAAATAGATAATATAATTTAAAAAGTGTATCAATGACACACTGACACTGGAGACAATTGGTTGAAGTAGCAATTGATTAAAACATCCTATGAATGAGTTTGATATTAGATACTCCTTTCACTAGTAATATATATCCTTTTAAGCAAAAGAAATAAGAAAATGTTGGCACATGGTCTGAATAGTGCAATACTTCCTAAAAACTTGCTAGAATAGAAGAAAGCTATTGATTTTTGTGTGTGTTTATCTTTGCCTAGGCACCTCTTCTATTTTGCTTATTGACTTCATGATCTTTAAATAGTACTTGTGTTTTAGACAAATACAGTCATATCAATTGTAAATAGAAATTGGTTTTAACTTTTCCCAATTTTACACTAATTATTTATTTTCTTATCTTATTGCAATAAATTGAATCACCAGAAATATTATTGAATGAAAATGGAGATTGTGGATGATCTTGACTTGTTCCTGGTTTTAGTGGAAATGACTTTGGCATTTAATGGTTAAAATGAGGATTGCTGTTAACTCTTGGTAAAAAACACTTTCAATATTTAAGTCATTCCCTTCTATTCTTGTTGGTATCCATTAGGAGTAGCTGCTGATTTTTTCTATCCTACTAGGTCATAGTAGAGATTTTTCTTGCCAAACTTCTGGGTTCTGTTTGTTTATAAATTTTATATTTTGTTAATATTTTATTTTGATTTTTTATATTATTATTAATATTTTTATAGTTGCCTTTTATATACTATCTTTAGCAGATTTTGATCTTAAGTTTGCTAACTTTATAAAATTCATCAGTGAACTTTCCATTTTTTCCCTCTTTTCTGATAGAGTTTAAATGATATTGATCTTAACTGTAGTAAGTGTTAGTTGCTCAGTCATGTCCAACTCTTTGCTACCCCATAGACTGTAGCCTCTGTCCGTGGAATTCTCCAAGCAAGGATACTGGAGTGGGTAGCCATTCCCTTCTCCAGTGGATCTTTCCAACCAAGGGATCGAACCCAGATCTCCCCCTTGCAGGCAGATTCTTTACCATCTGAGCTATCAGGGAAGCCCAATATTAGTCTTATCTCTTCTTTAAAGGTAATACAGAACTGAATTGAAAAACCATTTGATCCGGGTTCCTTTTTTAGTTGTAGGTCTACAATCACATTTCTAATCTTATCTCTAGTAATTTGTCTTCTCAAATTTTCCGGTTCTTGGATTAATATTGATAACTTCTGGGAACTTATCCATTATCTTTAGATTTTTAAATTTGATATCAAACATATATATATAAAGTTATAGCTCTTTTAATCACATCTATTTATGTAGTGAAAGCCTTCATTATTCATAATTTATATACTTTTGTTTTTCTTCTGTTATTACTTAGTTTTACTTATGAAGAGTTTATTTTAGTGGTCTTTGAAAGAACCAAGATTTTATTTATCATTTCTACAATGGTTTTTTCTGATCATTATTTTTAACTTTTTGCAAATTTCTTCTATCTTTGGATTAGTTTTCTGGTACTTTTCCAATTCTTCAAGAAGAGAACTTATTTCTTTTGTTTATGGGCTTCTTGAATAATAGTGATAATTAATTTTCTCTGAGTACAGCTTTAGTCATGCCTCATAAGCCTTGAAATGATGTATTCTTTTTCTTTTTGTCTTGCTTTTAGCTTGTAATTTTACTTTTAATTTCCTCTTTGACCCAGGGGTTATTTTGGAGAATAGTGCTATATTGTCAGGCAGTTATATTTAATGGTAATCTTTTATTTATTTATAATTTTATTCTGTTAAGACAATGTACCTATAAATTTGTTCCTTTTTCAGAATGTATTTCCTGTTTCATTTAATCTGAGTTTTTAAATTTGAAAATCATGTTTTTCAATCCCAGAAATTATTTTTTCTGCTTTAGTTGTATTTTTTAAGTACTGTTGTTAGTTATTTTGCTAAAGATTATATCTGACTCCTTAAGTAGTTCTATTTCAGTGGGAGATAATGTAAATTTTAAAGTGCACAGACAATGAATATGAATAGTCATTTATGGAAGTAATACAAGTGACTGGAGAAATTTGGGGACTAGAAATTTCAAGGAAGGTCTTTGGAGATATCCCTTGGAGGCAGGAGTGGGACTTGATTGAAATAAATTTTATGATTCTGTGTTTATTCTTCACTATATGTGCATTTTCTTCAAACATTATTTCTTAGACATACCTAGTGATGCCTACCTAAGTGGTAGATTACCCTCTTCCCAGGTTTCTCAAATGGAAAAGAATCTGCCTGCAATGCAGGAGACCTGGATTTGATCCCTGAGTCAGGAAGAACCCCTGGAGAAGGGCATGGCAGGCCACTCCAGTATTCTTGCCTAGAGAATTCCATGGACAGAGAAGCTTGGCAGGCCATAGTCCATGGGGTCCCAAAGAGTTGGACACAACTGAACGACTAATACTTTCACTTTCTCTCAGTGATGCTTACCTAAGTGGTAGATTAAATAATTTTCAGAAAGTATCATTAGACTGTTTACTATTAGACCATAATTTGTTTTCTCACTCTAGCTCCCCTACCTCTTCCAGATTTGTAATGTATCACATTACCACAGTGCTCCATCTATCATTATTGTATTGTATTGTATTGTATGTTGATTACCTTAGTTGTAGCTTAAAAGAGCTATGTTCAGAATTTAGTGTCCAAGAGAAAACAAGCTGTGTAGAGACTATGGCTTGACCAACAGCTGATACCATTTCCCAGTGGGCTACTCCTACTTATGTCACCAAAGAAAATCTCTGAATAGTCAAAAATAAAAAAATATATAGTCATTTACCAAAAAACTACTGAACATTTCCATGTACTCTGTCATTGGAATCTTGGAAAGTGCAATTTCCTTCTTTCCCTGAGGATGGATTCTTATTCACTCTTAAAACAGAGACTTAATATTGCACTGGAGATGATAAATATACACCTATTTGCATGTATATATTGGCCTGGCCAAAAAGTTTGTTCAGTTTTAAGTAAAAATAAAAAGATGCATTTTTTTTTCATTTTCGCCAAGAACTTTATTGAACAACATAATTCACTAACCAAATGAACTTTTTGGTCAACCCAAAATATATGGTAAACTATTATGTTTTTTATATAAACTTATATTCTTGTTTTTCTCTCCCACAATATGTTTTACTTTCCCATTTTCCCCATTCTTTTCTTCAGGAAAGGTTTATGGAAGGGCTTTGTCATTTCCCAAAGCCCAAACACATGAAAGTATCATGCTAGATATAGTTGATGCTCTACAGTAAGCTGTGTCTACTTATGGTTTTATTTACATTCAACCTTCTGAAGAGTCAGTGTGTTCAGTATGAGGATTCATGTCTTGCTTCAGTTGTTGAAACTCCTGTGCCACAATCTCTTCAAATATCGCCTTTTGCTTATTCACTCTAGTCTTTCTTTATGGAACTTCTTCCAAGTATATTTTGATAGTTTTCATTCTTTCTGCTATGTCTTCTAGCTTCTCATTCATATTTTGCATCACTTATTGTTTTTATGCTGCATTCTGGGTGATTTTTTTGAGATCTATCTTTGAACATTTTAGTTATCTCCTTGCTTTTGAGTTTGCCTCTGCTCAGGCCACATACATTTAACCAGTTCCAGATTAATTTTTATGTTTTTGTCCTTTGGGATTGCTAACATGTAGGAACTGTGATTTCAACCCTACACATTTGGGTGGAGCTGTTCTGGATTCTGATAATTCCCATGGATCTCTTTATCCACCCATAACCTCACATAAAAGACAAGTTTTCTTGTTATATATCTTTGCTGTGAGAAAAGGTTTTCTAGTCATGATTTTAGGTACCAGTTGTACTTCTATGGGATCTGGATTTAGACAGGAGCTCAGTACCAGCTTCCCATCTTCCACTGTCTAGAGTTGTTGCCTTCTGTTACTGTGTGGGATTAAAACCCTGCTCCCCAGCCCTAAAAGCCAATATCCATCTTTTGTCTTTATCTCTGTTTGTCTTTATCTCTTGCTCACTGTTGTTAGTCCCTTCCTTGTTTCTTGGGGATTTCCATTTTGTGATCAGGTGGTTGATTATTTCATGATTATGAGGTTGACTATATTACTACTTTTAGAGGGGAGTACGTATTCTATCATTTCTGAGTTGTCAATGGAAGGGATCAGTGCTGAGTCAGTTCAGTCTGCTATTAACTGAAAGTTCCTCAGATAGTTTTGTTGGATTGAATTGTGTAGATGTGGTGCCTCCTAAGAGACATCTTGGGGGAATGCTGTTTTATATTTCTTCCAGTCACATAGTATAGGGTCTTAACATGCTTTCTGTATCCTGGAATGGCAATGATAGGGAAGCAGAAGAGAAAGTCTTGATTATTCAAGGAAGACACAGAAGCAAATGGAGAGCCATCATGTCTGAAGGGGCCACAAGGAGGGAATGAAATTGGTGAATTATGTAGAACAATACTAGAATCACGTGGGCTCCTTCCTTCCAAGGACTCTAAGGCACTCTTATAAGCATCTTTAAATTTAGACACACCATGGAGAAAACATGGAGAAAACTGATACTGTTTCAGTCACCCCCATGGAATGAGAAGACAGAACAAAAATTGTGAGTGTTGCTATGGAAAATAAAAAGTTGGTTGTCTTACACACCTGAAGTTGTGGACTGAGATTTATTATGGTTACACATAAATACATACACACACACACATATATATACAAACACACACATGCAGGCATATTTGTATATGGATAGTAAACAAGCTGGAAGGATACACCACAGTGTATTAGAATGGCATTCTGTAGCAATAAGATTGCAAGACATTTATATTGTCTTCTTTGCCTAGTTAACTACACTTTTCCTTATTTTAGCTCAAATTTTACTCCCTGGGGGAATGTTTTCTGTCCCCTTTCTACTCCCTCAGAGTGTTTTGATATTCTGCTGTATATTCTTATATACCAGTGTCCCATTCTTTCTTTGCACTTACACAGAATTAAAATTATACATGTACTTGTATGATTACTTGATTAATGTATATCTTCCACTAGTCCATGAGCTTCATGAATGCAAAGATTTAGTTTGTTTTTTTCACCACTGTATTCTCAGTACCTTGCATACGCAGTCAAAGACTTACTAAATGGATAAATGAATACATTTCTGCATTGTTTGAATACTTTTGCAATGATTGTATTAATTTCATTATTAAAAGAAAATAAAGATTATCCCATTTAGAACAAATATAAACACGGATTTTCTGGGCCAGTAATTATTTGAGGGTCACACTTCCTATTAAAAATGTGTTGGTAACTATAGCCTGTTTCTCCTGAAAAATCTACATACACCCTCCTTTCATTCCTAACAAAGAACTTTACATATACTTTAGGTATTTATAGATTTGGCCAAGAGAACATCTGGTCTAGGTTTATCAGTGTGTGGTCAGTGGGTGAGAGTTCCTTGGACATTGGCCTAAACCTGGCTGAGGGGTGACCAGGGAGGAGGTGGAATGACGAGCAGCAACCTTGCTGCAAGGTAGACTCCTCCTGGGTTCCCAGGAGTTTGCAAATGAGAGGCCTACCAGACTACACTCCTCAGGCTAGGTGGGAGGTAGTAGAATGGCCAGGGGGGAGCTTCTACTCAGGGAAAGAAAAAGTGAGTCTGTGTCACTTCTCTAGGCTACATGGAAACCCTCAGTTGTAGGGGTCTAAGAGAGAGGGATCCCATTCTGGTTTCCATTGGTGGGAACAGTGCTGCCATCTGTGTTGAGGCTGAGTTATCTCGGTGGAAATTTGGGAACGGGATGGAAGGGGCCAAAGGCATTTACTCAGGTTACCACTTTGGTCACCTGTTCATGTTTATTTTTGAGATGAGCAACAGAGTCAGGTGCAAAGAATGAGAGACTGTGGAATTTGGGAAGTGGTTGAGAGACAGCACCTTATGCCCATCCTGATGGGACAGGGAAAATCAGACCATCTTTGCAACTCTTACACTCTCAGCTGCCTGGGCCTCACAGCTCTTCCCTTTGCCCAGAGTTGAATCTCACTGTTTAGAAGGATTCAGTCTGAAAACTTATCAAATAGTTTAAGCACATTTATAACTCTTCTTACGTGGAAAAATAGTACAATTGTAAAACTTGATTGGATTAAAGCACTTGCATGAAGTGAGGCCTCCCTCTTAAGTTGGAAATATTTTTGGGGGCCATGCTGGATCTTCATTAGGATCTTCCCTGGTGGCTCAGAGGTTAAAGTGTCTGCCTGCAATGCGGGAGACCTGGGTTCGATCCCTGGGTCAGGAAGATCCTCTGGAGAAGGAAATGGCAACCCACTCCAGTATTCTTGCCTGGAGAATCTCATGGACGGAGGAGCCTGGTGGGCTACAGTCCACGGGGTGATGCATGGGCTTCTTTAGCTGTAGTGTGTGGGCTTAGTTGCCCTTTGGATATGGGGATCTTACTTCCCCCATCAAAGATCAAACCCACGTCCCCTGTATTGGAAGGTGGATTCTTAACTACTAGACCACCAGAGAAGTCCTGATAAGTGTCCATTTTGATTGAGTGCAGCCATAAGTGTGATTTTGGGCCAATGAATTGTGGCAGAAGTGATGTAAGTCACTTCCAGATTTTTTCATATAAGACGTCTCCATGCTTCATCTGTGTTCTCTCCTTTCTCATCCACCAGCTAATAAATGTGCCATAAAGCGTCCCTGCTGACCTGAAACATTGAGACTCTTTTGTGAGAGAGAAATACTTATTTTTGCTTTTAAAATCTTACTATGTTTTTGAGTCTTCTGTTATAACAGTTTTAGCCTTTTATGCTACTATGACGTTGATGGATTTCTTCCCTTCCTTTTTTGACTTCAGATAATGAAGATTATACTAATCAAATTCCTTCCTTCATATCACACCATTTGCACTGGTCTAATAAAAATTTTGGAGAAGGCAATGGCAACCCACTCCAGTACTCTTGCCTGGAAAATCCCATGGATGGAGGAACCTGGTGGGCTGCAGTCCATGGGGTCGCAGAGTCGGACATGACTGAGCGACTTCACTTTCACGTTTCACTTTCACGCATTGGAGAAGGAAATGGCAGCCCATTCCAGTGTTCTTGCCTGGAGAATCCTAGGGACAGCGGAGCCTGGTGGGCTGCCGTCTATGGGGTCACACAGAGTCGGACACGACTGAAGTGACTTAGCAGCAGCAGCAGCAGCAATAAAAATATTTTCCTCTTTTCTTTCTTCATTAATTTACTACTTTGTTTCTTTCATCTCTATTCCTCACTTCCATCTTCCTCCCAACAGGCAACTGTCCTGTTTGATGTATACATTCTTATTTATTTGAGTTCTTTTAGAAATTACATTATTTTGTATGAATGATTTTTAATTTAATAAAGACACGGTGCTGTGGGTCTTATTCTGTTTTTTTTTTTTTTCCCCACTCAGCAGTATTTTTTTTTAAATGTTACAAGTTATTCTGGGTACATTTATTCTGTAGTTTCCAACTTTTGCTTAATGTACTAAAGTGTTCATCCACTCTAATTTACTTCATTTTCCTAGAAATAGATTCTAGACTGCTTCCAACTCCTTACTACCTCAAACACTGAAATGATTGTCCTCTTATATGTCCCCTTATGGACTTGTGTAAGAAGTGTTCTGGAATATAAAAATGGAATTGCTAGGCCATAGGGCATATGTGTGGGCTTCCCTGGTGGCTCTGATGGTAAAGAATCTGCTTGCAATGCAGGAGATCCAGGTTCAGTCTCTGAGTCAGGAAGATCCCCTGGAGAAGGGAAAGGCTACCCACTCCAGTATTCTTGCCTGGAGAATTCCATGGACAGAGGAGCCTGGCGGGCGACAGTCCATGGGGTCACAAGAGTCAGAGATGACTGAATGACTAACACACACACACACACACACACACACACACACACACACACACAGGGCATGTGTGTAGTTAATTTGATTAAATACTGTCAGATTACTTTTTGGAATAGCAGATACAGTCTAAAATCTAATTAGCTGCCTGTACGTGTAAGAGTTCCTATTACCCTTGCACCCTCACTAGCAACTGACATGTCCTAGCTTTTGAATTGCTAGCCAAATAGGTGTAAATGTACATGCATCCTCTGCTTTTTGAATGTTCACTTTTACAAAAGACTTAGGTTAGTACCTCTTTCTGCTAACAGAAAAAAATATGAAGAAGATTTTGCTTTTATGGAAAAATGGAGAAAAATGAAAACAGCAGTTCAGGGTTTGTTTTGCAGCAAACCATTGTAGAGACAGCGTGCACCCAGAACATCAAACTCTTTCTCCCGAAGCTACACTCAGCATCTCCCGAAACTTTGAAATGTATCTGTAAGCTTCTGTGTTTTACCTCATTTATTTTGTGCATCCGTTAGCAAGATGTGTCCTAAGGTGATTATTTCTACACTTTAGACCATTTCTGTTTACAAAACACCGTACTTTGGAAGAATGGGGAAAACCTGTATTTATAATTGTATTTTAATGAACAATTATCTAATTAATGATGAGTTTGAACATCTTTTTATGTATTTTTAAGCATTTTGGTTTCCCTCTTCTCTTAGGTATGTATACATGTGTGCTAAGTCACTTTAGTCACGTACTACTCTTTGCGACCCTATGGACAGTAGCCCGCCAGGCTCCTCTGTCCATGGGATTCTCCAGGCAAGAATACTGCAGTGGGTTGCCATGCCCTCCTCCAGGGGATCTTCCCAACCCAGGGATAGATCCTGTGTCTCTTATGTCTCCTCCACTGGCGGGTGGGTTTTTTACTCCTGAGCCACTGGGGAAGCCTTCTCTAGGTATAATTTTCATGTATTTTACCAATTTACAATGGTGTGTTCCTGTCTTTTTCTTTTGGTACAAGAGTACTTTGCATATGCTAGATAGTAATCCTTTGTTAGTTTAAGATATTGCAAATATCTTTTTTCTGTCATCTTTTAACTTTGTTCATGGTGCCCTTTATTGAATAGAAATTCTTATTTTATGTAATAAAATATTACATAAATATTTAAATATTACATAAATATGTATGTTTGTAATATTTATGTAATATTTAAAATTAAATATTAAACTTTTTTTGCCTTCTGGTATGTATTTCTGAGGTTTTGTTTAAGAAATTATTATCCATTTCAGCTGAAGCTGAAACTCCAATACTTTGGCCCCCTAATGTGAAGAACTGACTCCTTGGAAAAGACCCTGATGCTGGGAAAGATTGAAGGCGGGAGGAGAAGGGGACGACAGAGGATGAGATGGTTGGAAGGCATCACTGACTTGATGGACCTGAGTTTGAGCAAGCTCTGGGAGTTGGTGATGGACAGGGAATCCTGGTGTGCTGCAGTCCATGGGGTCGCAAAGAGTTGGACACGACTGAGAGACTGAACTGATCCCATTCTCTGCCACAGAGATATTCTCTTATCTTAACTTTGTAATTTTAACTTTATATTTTGAAACAATTATAGATTTACAGGAAGTTGCAAGGATAATACAGAGAATTCTTCTGTTTTCTTCATAGTTTTGCCCAATCTGATATCAAATTTAGAAAACTGACACTAGTACAATGTTTATATATAGTTCTATGCCATTTTCTCTCACCATTGCAACCAAGATTCGAAACTATTCTGTCACCACAAAGATCTCCTTTGTATTTTCTTTCTAGTCACACACACACTCCCCCTCACCATCCCTTACTCCCTATTCTCCATTTCTATTGTTTTTTATTTCAAGAATGTTATATAAATTGAATCACACAGTGTGTGAGGGTTTTTTTTTTTTAAGATTGGCTCCCCGTCCTCCACTCAGTATAATCCTCTTGAGATCCACTCAAGTTGTGGTGTGTATTAATAATAGTTCATTCCTTTTATAGCCAAGTAGTATTCCATGGTATGGATGTATCATGGTTTGTTTAACTATTCATGTATTTTTTTTTATCTTTAATAATGCCTCTGTCTTAAAACCTATTTTGTATTATAAATTAATTTGGCTATTAATTTCCTTTTGGTTAGTGTTTACATAGTATATTTTTCTAACTTTTACTTTCAAAGTTTCTGCATGCTTATTCTTTATCATGTATATTGGGTTTCTAAAAATCAGACAAAATCTTTAAGCTAGTAAGTTTAGCCCATTTTTACCTATTATTTTTATTAATACGTGTGAACTACATGCTTTCTCTCTCTCTCTTTTTTTTTTTTGCTTTTTTGAGGTTTCACTTTTCTCATTTCTCATCTTCTTTGGATTAAATCATCCTTAGTGCATTTTTCCCTTTAATGCATTAGACATTTTATGCTATCTATTATTTTAGTGGTCACTCTTCCAATTTTATCATTCATATCTAACTTCAGTCTAGAGTTAATCAATTATATTAAGAATAGGTGGGGGAAAAAAAGAATAGGTGAGAGTCCCAATTGTGATTAATTTGGACTGACATAAACTTCTTGGACATACTCAAAATCTGTAAAATCTACAATTCTTTTCTTTTTTTGTTCTGATAATGCAGTATCATCCTCAGACCTAGGGTGTTTTCATATTTGAAAGTATGAGTCTCAGTGAAGGCATGAGACAAATTGCTATTTATTTTCCTTATAAGTAGGGCACAGAGCTAACTATTTTTAAAAGGCCCAGAAAGGCTCAGAATTTCCCAGATCACCTACTCAAACTACCAGTTTTCCCCGTTTTACTAAAGAAATTTGATAAATGGTACATTCAACTGATATAACAATTAAGAAAAAGGCCAATTTCTAACTCATTCTTCAAGTTGTCTCTGTCTGACAGCTTTAAATGGAGAAAGATTCATGCAGTAGGATTTTGTAATTGCTCTATTTTATCTTTTGCACTGAATTAGGTATTCCACAATTTAGTCTATTCATTGTTTTCACTGGAATTTGCTCATTGATTTTAGAAACAACCATCTGATCCCACTCAAATCCTCTTCTCCATGGTTCTTGTCACCTAGAATGTATTGTCAGAGGGAAAGGACTCTCAGTTAACTGTAGGCTATTAGTTTTCAATGCCAGGTTGTGGAACAAATCCTTATTTGCCTTTTGCCCACCTCAGCCCAAATAACTCATGCTTTCTTGAGGCTCTGTTGCTTACTAACCCACTTCTGTTCTTACTCTTTGTCTGTAGACTTTTGTTTAAGCACAAGAAATGAATTTAAGGAAAGATGCTGTGATATATCTTACAAGTAATGGGAAAATTGAATACCTGGCCTGATAAATGATGAAAACAAGTGCAACTCAGGGACTCCAAGAGCAGGAGTTTGTATCACTTCATCCTTGTGCTCTACCACTAAAATGACAGCCCTGTATTCTCAATTTTTGCATTTGTCAGTTCATATTCTTTAAAAATAATAAAAAAGACCATGAAAACTTATTGATCCAATTGATTTCCTAGACCAATAAGTTAAAGCAAGGAAGGTAAGACTTTTCAATGCAAATTTGGTTGTGAGAATTGCTCCCACTTCAACGATGCCCTGGACACACAATGTCAAAGGTAAAAACTATAGTATGACAGAATGTCTAGGAATGTTTCAACAATTGTACTTCAGTAGTAATAGAACACTATGTAGCTGCTGCTCAGTTCCTGGTGCCTACTGTCATAATTTTACCAGGGTAAGTCTTTCCAAAGAGCTACCTTTTTAAGTCTCAGCACCACCTGGACTATGCTGTTGATCATTCTCATGTGATGTGACCTAAGACACAAAAACTCAGACTTTAGGAAATGAAATATTTGCCTATTGTGTGATTCTTAGCTCATTCATAAGTCCAGTCTACATGTCTCTGCATGGGAATAGGTTCCATCTGAAGGCAGTGGAAATTTCCACTGCTAATCAGAGCAAAGGAAGCTGGTTGGATTACCCTCATAGCTGGGATCAAGCCAAGAGACATTAATACATCCATCTTCAGTATATAAGCTCAGATACCATCTCTACTTCATGGAGAAGACATTACTATTCCAGGACTGACAACTTTTCAGATTCTCCTTATTAATGGTTCTAACAGTCTGGAATCTAGCCTCACCCAAGGTCATGTCATTACCAGAGCAATGATATTTTTTTATTGCATGACCACAGGTTTGATGTCATATGGGTTACAATGGTCACAGTAAAACTGAGTAAGACCAACATTAGACCCAGTGTCCTCCATCATTTCTCTCCTAAAAGGAGAAAAAGAAAAAAGGCTTTCACATTCATTGTTATCACTACTGATCTCTTCAAAAAAGTCCTTAAGTATTATGAGCTGTCAAGCCTATGGCTGTGGATACAAGCTTTCCAAAATTCTAATTTTGCTTGAAAGTTCAAATTTTATTGTTGGTGGCAAATATCGTCAACTGTTTTCCTTGAAGTTTCACTTCATTCACTTTCAAGAAAATGTCTACCCAATATCCAAGTCTGAAAAACCACAGTCTTTCTGCCAGTCATCCTTTCAAGTGAAAATGGTGTTCCACATCAAAAGCAGCTAATTCAGGCACAATTCAAATGATTGTGTAAACATTTTCCTTTGAGACAACCATTGTATTAAGCTATGCAGCAGAAGTGCTTTTTGCATCCTTCGATTACACAGAATTTTTAAAAGATATGCACTCAAGCATCAAGATTTAATTAAAAATATAATTTTATTATAAATAGGGCTCCATTAAAGACATTTTAAAATGAAACTGGATTACAAGAATTTGTTGAGTGTGTGGCTACAAAGAAATTAATCACTACTAGTACAGTTTGGAGACACTGCCTTGATCTATGCTGAGGCACCAGAAATTTAACCCACCATTGCTTTGTTTTGAAAATAATTTTGATCTTACAGTTCCAGGGACCTGTAGTGGTCTGTGAACTACACATTAAGAACCACTGATGTACAATGATTCAAATTCTGTGTAAAAATACATTGTGATGACATAATAAACATCAACATTCAGAAAACTAAGATCATGGCATCTGGTCCCATCACTTCATGGCAAAGATGGGGAAATAATGGAAACAGTGACAGACTTTACTTTCTTGGGCTCCAAAATCACTGCAGATGGTGACTGCAGCCATGAAATTAAAAGACCCTTGCTCCTTGAAAGAAAAGTTTTGATAACCTAAGCAGCATATTAAAAAGCAGAGACACTATGCCAACAAAGGTCTGTCTAGTCAAGCCTATGGTTTTTCCAGTAGTCATGTATGGATGTGAGTTGGACTATAAAGAAAGCTGAGTGCCGAAGAATTGATGCTTTTGAACTGTGGTGTTGGAGAAGACTCTTGAGAGTCCCTTGGACTGCAAGGAGATCCAACCAGTCCATCCTAAAGGAAATCAGTCCTGAATATTCACTGAAAGGACTGATGCTGAAGCTGAAACTCCAATACTTTGGCCACCTGATGCGAAGAAGTTACTTCTTGGAAAAGACTCTGATGCCAGGAAAGATTGAAGGCGGGAGGAGAAGGGGATGGTAGAGGATGAGATGGTTGGATGGCATCACCAACTCAATGGACATGAGTTTGAGCAAGCTCGGGGAATTGGTGATGGACAGGGAGGCCTGGCATGCTGCAGTCCACAGGGTCACAAAGAGTCAGATACAACTGAGCGACTGAACTGAACTGAACTGAAAGAATCTTCACTGACTTTTTTGACTGATGCCACAGACTTACATATGGTGAATGTCTTTTCATGACAATAATATAAAAGTACATCGCAGTTTTAATAATAGTTGTATAATATTTTACTGTGTGGACATACTCTTGCATAATATTTTATGTGTGGACATACCTATTGTTTAGTCAATCCCATGGTGCTAGCCATTTAAGTTGCTTCTATTTTTTCTTAGAAACATTGGTCAACTGTGTATAATTGATATTTCTCTGCATACAATTATTTATTTCTCTAGGGAAAAAAAAATCCTACAAGTACAATGCTCCACCGAAAGGCAGGTACATCTTTAGAGCTTCTTATATAGATTACCAAATTGCCATCTAGATAAGTTGTACCAATATATATGCCAACTTGTCCATTTTCTATGTGCTCTCCCTCCCAGGAGTCCCTATCTCTATTTCTGCCACAGCTTACCATACACTTGCTCCAAAATGAAGATTTCATGAGAGGTGTCAGGAAAGCAGGCTGGGTTTGGAAAAATCTCTGCGACTTCTCCCATTTTCTTCTTTCATAGCTTCACTGGGCCAGGGAGTAGAGGAAGGAAGATCTTCCTGCTCTTAAGTCAACTCAGGGGTGGGGGTGGAGTTCCTATAAAGGCCTCACCACTTCCTCTCTTCTAAAAGAAGATTGATCTAAACCTCTAACTTGAGAGGAGTGGGGAAATCACTCTTTGCACACAAGATTCTTTTTGTCACACTTCTCTTTCACATCATTATAAACGGTAACTCAAACAAACAAACCAAAGAAAGAAAGAAATGGTAACTCATTCTGACATTACTTGATTGCCAGAATTGCCCAAGAAAGAGGGCTTTATTTGTCAGACCCTGCACAAGATCATACAATCCTTGCTCTCTGTCAACCTAGAGACAAGACAGCAGATTTTGGTAATTTTTTGAAAAGCACCTCTTATCATTTCCTAACCTTTCCAATAGTCACCACCCTGTTTCACTCCTTATCATCTTATGCTTGGTTTGTCATACATGCTTGCATGCTGAGTCACTTCAATAGTGTCCAACTCTGTGCAGCCCTATGGACCATAGCTTGTCAGGTTCCTCTATCCATTGGATGCTCCAGGCAAGAATACTGGAGCGAGTTGCCATGCCCCCTTCCAGAGGATCTTCCCAACCCAGGGATCAAACCTGCATCTCTTATGTCTCCTGCATTGGCAGGCAGGTTCTTTACCATTAGCACCACCTGGGAAGCCCCCTGGTTTTATCATAACTTCTTAACAAATGTCTCCACACCTAACGCCATCCCAGCTCCAGCCCATTTTGCACATTGCCCCATTATTTTTCCTTTTGCCAAAAGTGTCCAGTAACTCCCAGAAAACGACAGGATCATATTTCAATATTCCAGCTTTCAGTTCAGGATCTTCCCCAAACTTTTCACACCCTAAATTTCCACCTTAGTCTCTCATCACTTCTCTTCCCACAGTTTCCATTCCAGGCAAACTGGTTAACTTCCTGTCACTGGAACAAATTTGCATGTCTTTCTTCAAGCCCTTTCCCCTCCTGGAATGCCCTTCTATGTTTTCTCATGTTGCCCTTTGGGGCCCACCTTAAGTGTGCCCCTCCTCCTTGAAGCTTCCTACCAACCTCTGCTTTGTTTAAACAGATAGCATATATTTGACAATAAGCATATGCCCAAGTACTGTTAGCAATCCTTTTGTATTTGTGTACCTTACCTCTCCAGCTAGATTTTATTTTTTATAATTGAGTCCATTTTAATGAAAGAAAAATATTTTTAGACATGAGTAAGTCTGGATAAAAAATGCATTTAGTTCATCTAAGTAGTGGTTGGCATCATAATTAAAAAAAATTTGATACCCCTAATGCTAATTTAAGAGATGTTTTAAACATCTGAAATTATGAAAAATTCCAGCTAGATTTTATATTCAAGCAAGAAAACCATTCTTTTAATTGACTGAAACATACAATTTTATTAATGATACACAAATGAAGTCTTTGGTGAATAAATTCAAGTCAAAACAGATGATAGAAGTATAGGCTATTCATGATGGACAGGTTCACTGTCAATTCACATAGAGGAATCAGTAAAAATATTTCTATTCAAGCAGCACGATTAAAGTCACAGATGTATTTTTAGGACAAGAGGACTGTTTATTTGGTATTCATAAAATGGTTCAGCTTAGGCTGGAGATAGTCACAGATAACATCACTCTGATTGATACATTATTCAAAACTGGCAGCTGAAAGGATCCCTATACTATATGAGAGGGTGGAAAAGCAGTAACTTTCAATTTTCATTGCTCTCAGACTGCAAAACCTGACATTTCTTCAAGTTTTCGAGAGCACATAGACAATCAGAATTTGTCCACTAGTTTTATAACTTTCACTTTCACCAAGAGGTCATGGTGATCTGCTAAGGCTCGAATTTTCTTAACGCACACTCCAGATGCAGTACATAAGTAAAAAAGGGAGCCTTTATTGAATTCTCTGTAGTTGAATACTTCTGCCCTGAGATTGTCATAGATGATCTCAAATAGAGTCAGGGCATTAATAAGAATTTCTGATTCCACATAAGAATTGTAGAGGGAACTAAATGATGATGGCACTTGGGTACTGAGTAGTTTTTTTAACATATCTGGATTTTCAGCAAAATTCGAAAGTATTTTCAAAATCTCAACCTTGATTTTTCCACCTCCCTGAGATAACAAACGGAAAAAGTTTGCAATAGAATTGACAAGCAGGTGCTGGTAGTCATTAGTAATAGTCATGTTTGTTAAAAATTTTAATCCAACTACCTGTACTGCTGAGTTCAGGTTAGAGGCCATGATGTCATCCATCACTTTATTCATGTATATCTGAAGCCGGCCCTGATTTTCATAATTCTCACTCAGGTTATTCATGGCCATTAAGGCTTTTTCCTTAATGTGAGGATCGGTTTTGTTGATCATGTTGGCAATAATTGGGAGGCCTCCCAACTTGCGAATTGTGTCTTGGTTGCATGAATAATTGGCATTATTGCTCAGAGTGAGCAAAGCTACCTGTTGGATGAAAGGATCATCTGACTTCTGAAGCAAAGCAAGGACTTTCCTGAGATCTCGGACACCCAGAATCTCATCAATTTCATAAGGAAAGGGGCGCTTCTGCATGGGAACAGATCTCCTCCCTTTCCCTTTCTGCTGGGTCTCAGGCTCAGAGTCTGATTCCGATTCTGTGTCTGTCCATCCAGACTCTCCTTCCTCAGAATCAGGAACCTCTGCCAGGAATGCCTGGCCCCCATTAGCAGACGCTGCCGCGGCTGCTGCAGCCCCATCTCCAGGCCGGAAGCCCAGCCCCAGTTCATCTACTTCAACCTTATTTTTCTTGCCCTTGCCCTTGCCTCCAGCCCGGGACCTGGTTACACCCTTAGCTCCACCTTTGGGTACAGCTCCAGTAGCTGACCCGGCCTTAGGTATAGCCCCAGTATGAGCCCCGGGGGTTGCTTTCTTAGGTGCTGCCGCTGTTCTAGAGGACCCTGAAGGCCCAGGAGCCTCTGCAGGCCCAGAAGGCGCTGCTACCCCTAAAGTCGCTGCTGCCCCAGTAGGCATTGCTGGTATGGAAGCCTCCACTGCCTCTGTAGGTTGTGATGCCTCAGTAAGAACTGGCACCCCATGAGGCACCACTGGTGCCCTGGGAGCCTCTGCTGTGCCAGGGGCTTCTGCTAATTTAGGAGCCCCAACCATTGCAGCAGCCTTCGCAGCTGAGGGAGCCATTGCCTCCCAGAGAGACGGTGCCACTGCAGAAGCCACCGTGGCTTCTGATTCAGCTTTAGGCCCCACCCGAGCCCCTTCTGTCTCCTGGGCCTTATTTCCTGCCCCACTCTGGGTCTCGGCACTGGATGCAGCTGGGACCACTGCTTCAGCTCGAGCAGTGTCCAGAGCAAAGGATTCATCCTGAGCCCTTTCCTCTGCCCCAGTGCGGACTGGGGCTGGAGGACTGAATCCTGGCCCAAGGTCAATTGTGAATCCAGCCCTTAGTCCAGCTCTAGCCCTGGTTCCAGTCTCAGCCACAGCCCTGGTCCTGGGTTTAGCCAGTCTCTTCTTCATCATATGGTTTCTTCCCCTGGCATATTTGTAGACACAGTACCAGGCACTGGCCCCAATGACTATCCCAGCAGCTACGCAACCAGCATCCCGAACGCGGCTCATGATGCAGCTGGAGTTAATTCTCTGATCCAGACGTGCCCAAGCGGGGTGCGTGCAAGTCCAGGTGAGGCGCTTCAGCTCAGGCTCGAAATTCTGATGAGGCTGCAATCAAAGCAGGACCTGGGGGTGAAGGATAAAAATGAGGCTTAGGGCTGGCTCACTTCATGCCTAGCCAGGCCTACTTACAGAAGAGTCTGGGGACATAATGCTTGTTGGGTGGGCCAGTACCCAGATATAGCTGTCCAGGCCTCTGTGTGCTGCTTCAGGTCCCTGGTTGTCTGATGTTTTCTCCATCTTTATCCCTAGCCCACCCTGCCCAATATCAACACACCTAATTTCCCAGCACCTAAATGGGGGATGAGAGGCCAAATAGACTTCAGGAAAGTTGGTAGAGAGCCAGAAGGAACCCTAGATTCTTCTCCGATTCCCTCACCCACACCCCAAATATTCCCAGGTGATGCCCATACACTTACCAACTTGCTGGGAGAGCAGGAGCAATTTGCTCTTTTCCACCAGGCTTACAGTTGTGTAGGGCCCAAAAGGCAGAGAGACCTGTGGAAAGATCCCAGAAAAGGGGTTTTGGGCACCTTTGTAGATGGATTCTCTTCTTCTCTTGATTTGAACCCCTGTGAGTAAGTTTCTCCCTCCCAGGGCTCCTCTTTCCTACCATATCTCTTCCTCCTCAAACCCTGATTTAAGAAGGCAAATGCCACACCCCTTTGGCTTCACCAAAAAGAACACATCCAGGGCAAGTGTTTCTTGTAAAGTGGGAGAAGATGAGGGAAGAGAAACCTCTGGCCCCAATTTCTGCTCTGGTTTTTGCCGCATCCATACAAGGGGTTCCCAGACAGTTCCCAGCCCCCCTCACACTGACCTCCAATGATTCAGGGCTGTTTCTCTTTCCCTCAGTTCAGTTACAGCTTCATCCTAAAGACAGACTGAAGAGCAGAAATACAGACAGCAAAACGTTGGAGACTGAGAGCCTGGAGGATAGAACTGACTCAAAACAAGAGTCCCCAGTTGCTTTTTAGCATTCACAAACCAGAATGACAAAGGGCTTCCACCTCTCAACTCCCTCAACTCTTCTCATCCCTCCCCTCCCACCCTAAACCCCGCCCCTGCGCAGACTCCCCAGGCACTCAACCCCTCCTTCCCTTCGCCCCGCCCCCGCCCGCCATTTCTCCCAGACGGCCACACCCCTTCTCCTGCACCGAAACAGGAGGGGGCGGGGCGAGGGTGCCGCGGAGGCTGGTTGGGTCGCTGGACTAAGGGTTATGGCCAAACAATCTAGCATCTCCCTCGTATGACCACCCATCCTTCATGCTCCAGCCCCCAGGCCTGGCATCAGCCAGCAACTGGACCCCAGTGTTTGCCCTTTCGGTTTGAGGGTCGTGATTCTCCACTGTTTCTCTGCTCTGGGCTCCGCTTCCCACCCCTCCATCGCAAACCCCCGTTAACCGCCATTTCTCCCGCCAGCGTACCCGAACTCCTTTTTCAGCACTGAAAAAACAGGGGTGAAGGGCTGTATGGGCCAGTGATGTCTGGAAAGCAGCCTAGGACTTAGCACAGCGGTTTCTCTCAGGGTCTTCCTGTAAAGCCCAGAGCCAACCCGCCATCTCCCCTACAAATGCTGTCACACCCATTTCCTAGCACCCCAAAGGACTGGGGGCCGGCCGGGGAGGAGGTGTGGGGGCAGTGGTCGAGGGAGGTATCTGAAAAGTGAGAGTGGGAGTGAATAAGCCGGATTGTTTACTAATTGCGTGCCCCTCGGATCACCCTTTCCCCAACCTCCCCACTGGCCTTATATGCGCTGCCACGTTTATTTCTCTTCCCTCCTCCTCTCAAAACTGTATGGGATGTGGGGTGCGGGGCCTGAGTGTCAGAAACAAAACCAGAAAAACACTGGCTGAGAGAGGAAGTGAGCGGATTCTCTGCAAGTATGTCTGCGTCTTTATGTTCCCCCCTCCCCCGCTCCCCGCCGCCCACCAAAATGAGCTGCGACTAAGCGCGGGGGTCTGGAGAGTCGGCCAGGGGCGGGCGAGGTGGAGATACCCGCGGCCTCAGACTCCTGCATCTCTGTGCTACCCCCTATTCAGGGGTGCCGGGTCATGGCCACCCTCACACCCACCTGCCCGGATCTGGGGGGATTTTCTCCTCCTCCTCCGCGCCTGGGTTAAACGCACGGCAGTGCACAGCGCAATAGAGTTGGTACCCAGAGGAGAACGGAGGACGGCGGTCAGAGCTTTAAGTATCTTTGCTAACGTCAGCTCCTGGTCACGTGAGGGCTGCATCGCCAGTAAGCTTGGGGCCCCAATTTCCACTCCCACCAAGAGCAGGAGCCCCTCCTTTACCCCCACTAGCACCTCACCCTACCCCATCAGGTAGTGTCACTCTTTTTTTTTTTTTTTTTTTGGTCTTTACCACAAGTAGCCTGTTCTCCCTGTGTTAGAATTTTGCCTTTCTCTGGTTACCGGAGAGGGGATGGCATCTTCTTGGAGGGCTATTGACAATTTTTTATGTTTTTGTCGGGAATTCTCTCATCCTTTCTTGAGCAGCTAAACACTCTCCCCTCGCTCCACCCCCAGTCCCCCATGCACTACTGCCCACAGTCGACCCCTGCTCCAGTATAGGTAGGGGGTAGAGTGTCAGAAAGGAGACAGGGAATGGTAGTGCGGTCTTTACTTCTGTAATACTTCTCTGTTTTGTTTTGTTTTGTTTTTTAAGCTGTTACCACCCTTCATTATTATAGTAAGAAAATATAAGAAAACAAGAATTCAGTGTGGGAAGCAGCAGCAACAACAAAAAAAGAGTAGACATGTTCTAGAAAAAAGATCTCCCACTAATATTGAAAGGCACCATTAATTTTGGTTAATTTTTACCACATAGAAAATTCTATTGGCTGCATAGGAAATAGTTTTCAAAGCATGGTAAGGTATTTGCATATCTAAAAATAGAATTTTTCTCAACAAGTGTGTTTCCATACCATCTGTAAATTGATCTATGGAGAGATGTTCAGTTGTCTGATCTTATTTATTTTGGACAAATAATATCCTACTTTTTCTCCTTCTGGGACAGCTTTTAAGTTGGATAAATAAATGATCCTGTCTTGTTCTGGTAGAGAAGCACATTTATTTCATGTTCCCAAACCGTTGCTGCCTGCTGTGTGAACCTCTTGAAATTTGATGGCTGCAACCATGACAGTTTTGATCACCTGTCCCTGGATCAGGTTCCAGTTTTGTGATTCCAGCTCTGGGCAAAAAGAATAGCTCTTGTACGAAGAAAATGATGGATATGAGGGATGCAGATATGGTCAACTCCTTCCAGTCCAGTCAAGAAGGGAGGGAGGAAGGCACTTGCCCTCCCACCTCTCCTATATTCCAGTGCCTCTCATCCTCTGGCACCTGACTTTGTTGCTTACCTCAAAAGTATATATGGACAGGTGACTAAGGTGGTAAATGTCATATTTACTCAGATGACCAACTTGAGTAAGTGCCTTTGGCTTCCTTCCTCCCTCCCTCACAGTGGTAACTTAGGGATTCAGAGAAAGGATTGCTGTTCCCACCTACCCCTGCAGTCGAGGGTTTCCATGAAGGTTGCTGGGGAAAGCACCCAGGCCTGCCTGCCCTGCTCTGCCCTGATTCATGGTGGCCCAATTAACCTTGTTCCTTATGCTGTCTGCTGCTACCACCTGACCTGAGAGGTGCAGCCTGCTTGCCTCTCACCTCTGGCCACCTTACCTCAGGGCATCCAGGGGGAACCCAACCTTGCTGCTGGGTCACTGCCCAAAGCCCACAACTACCAAGGTACTTCCTCAGCCAAATGTATGCCTGGGCCCCAGATATTCTCCCCACTGACCATCCTAATTAACCCAGAGTAAGTGTTTTCAACTGGTCACCTGTGTTCTAGGTGAATTGTATGCAAGGTTTTGTTTTTGAGTGTATGTGTGATAAAATGCATTTTGGGGGAGGGGGGAAGGGGAGGAGAATAAAAGTCATTGACCTCCTCAGTTTCCCAAGGGATCTTGGGTCCCTGCCCTATATATTAAGAATATATACAATGACCAAGAGAGTCTGCGTTTCTAAAATAGTCCAGATTAGGAATATCCTGTTTTTTTTCTAGTAATAAAAGTAATGTACATATATGTGAGTACTAAGTTGCTTCAGTTGTGTCCAACCATGTGCGACCCTATGGACTGTAGCCTACTAGGCTCCTCTGTTCATGGGATTCTCCAGGCAAGAATACTGGAGTTGGTTGCCATGTCCTCCTCCAGGGGATCTCCCCGACCCAGGGATTGAACCCACAGTCTCTTATGTCTCCTGCATTGGCAGGCGGGTTCTTTACCACTAGTGCCACCTGGGAAGCCCCAGTGTATGTATAAATTAGTGGTTACAAATATTCAAAACAATAAGGAAATGTATAGTATTCAGGGAGAGAGCTCCATGATCTCTTTTCCATTGTTAGTTGCTGCTAAAGATTCCCAGCTTTCTTTTTATGCACATATTAGTAAGTGCATTTGTTGTCATTAATCAACTTCTGAATTGAACAAGAATAAACAATAATCATTTGGAATTTGTATTGTAATTGCAATAAATCTGCAGATTAATTTGAGGAATATTAGCATCTTAACATTGAGACTTCCCCTCCAGGAAAATATGTCTCCATTTTGCTCAGATCTATTTTTATGTTTGTTAATCAAATATTGTAAGTTTCTTCAGCTAAGTAATTCCTATTAATTGTTAGATTTTTCCTAGGTATTAGAAGTTTATGTTGCAGAAATGCTATTCCTTTCTCCAATTATAATTTCTTAAAGGTGATTTTCTGCTTAAGGAAAATGTTCTACTATTATATAGTTATTTTGTATCTGCCAGTTTCTGTGTTCTGTCTGATTGATTCCAATTCTTTTCTGGTGATGCTTTTGGTTTTTCCAGGTATGTATACATAACCATCTTCACATGATGATTTTTTTTACATTTCTTCCTTTCTAATATTTATAACTTTTCCCTTTTTCTTTTCTGCATGTGTTATAAGGACGAGAACTATGTTGAGTAATGGTGGTGCTTGAGAACCTTCTGATCTTGTTCTTGAAAAAAATGGGAATACCTCTTATGTTTCATCTTTTAGTGTAACTTTTGCTGTTTCTGATACATTTTATGTTTTTCAAGGTTACTTTTACTTGTGTTTATCAGTACTTCACAAAAAGTAGAAGGAAATAATATCAGTGAGTAGAGGTTAACTCACAAGTTCTGTGGTCTTGGTAGCCCACAAAGATGGAGGAATCTGCTAGGTCAGAAGGGCCTCTGATATAGTCTTCATCAGACTAAGACTATTTTATGTGCCCAGTCGCTCAGTCACTCTTTGTGACCGCATGCACTGTAGCCCACCAGGCTCCTCTGTCCATGCAATCTTCCAGGCAAAAATACTGGAGTGGGTTGCCACTTTCTACTCCAGGGGATCTTCCCTACCCAGGGACTGAACCCGCATCTCTTGTGTCTCCTACATTGGCAGGTGGATTCTTTACCACTAGTGCCACCTGGGAAGCCCATTTTCTTTTCATTAATTTAATTTAATCTAATTTAACCAATAATAATTCATTAAATTATAAATATATAATTATTTACTACATAAGCCAAGTTTCCGCTATTCCTTTCATATATATATATATATATACATACATACACATATATATTCATACATACATATATATACATACATACATATATACATACATACATATATATATACATACATACATATATATACATACATACATATATATATACATATACATATTTAAATTTAGGACTGCCTGAATCAGTTTATCAAATACTTTAATTGTATGTTTTTTTTTTCCTTCCTCAGTTTGCTGTTGCAATGACGATGTAGATAAACCAGTCTCCATGTCACTCTAGTCTCCCTATAGTTTATTCTCACTACCTCCCCCAATTCAAACTCCCAACCCACTTTCCCTGGTTTAGAGTAAATGCAGATGTCCTCACTACAACTGACAAGGGCCTATTCTCTTAACCTTATTACCTTTCTGCTTCATCTTCTACTGCTCTCTCTTTCACTCAGTGATTCCAGCCTCAATGATGTTCCTGGAACATACTGGGCTTGTTACTTCCACAGAGCCTTTGCATCTGCTTGTCCTCCTGCCTGGCATATTCTTCCCCCAGATGTTACCACACTTAGATCCTTCACTGACTTCAGGTCTTTACTCAAAGGTCACCTTTCTAGTGATGCCTTCTCTGGTCACCCTGAAAAGTTATCTGAAAGTTTAACCTGTCTCAACTTTTCATATCTCCTTTTCCTGCTTTTAATTTTTTTTTTAGTATGTATCACTAATAGTATATTTTATATATATATGTATGTATATGTATTATTTATTTGCTTTTTTATTGTCTGTCTCTCTCATTACAATGTAAAGGCCACATGATTTAGAGATTTAGCTCTGTTTTATTCACCCTTGTAACCACAGAATGTATAACAATGCATGGTATGTAAGAGGTCTCAGTAAATATGTTGAATAAATGAATAAATAAAGCAATGGCTTTCCAACATTTCACTTGCAGTGACTCTCATGAAGTCCAGAAATAAAGCCAGTTGGTTATGCTATATTAGCAGATTTGTAAACTCTCAAGTAAATAATTAGCTAAATCAGGGACTTATCATGTGACTAGATGTAGAAGATATTAAGAGTGCTTTGAGTGGCATATATGGAACTCATAATAGAATGATTGTTTATGAGACATGTCTTTATAAAAAAGTAATCTTTTTCTTCACATGTGAAAGTAGTTCTATCATTATTTTGCCACAATAAAATTTGCATTATAAAAAAAGAAACAGAATACTGCTAACAAGAAAATAAAATCCATTCCTACTCTCTGCTTCCTTTCCTGCCACCCCTTCCCCCATCCCTATTTCCAGGTATTTTCAGGACTGCAGAGGTGAACATTAATGATTCCAAAGAAAAAGGGTGGAGGGAGCAGGGAAAAGGACAGGACCATTCCCTAGAGAAGCAGTAGAATTGGCCAGGAGCCCAAGAGAAAATGTTGCCTTTTCTAATAATCAAAGACAACACGTTTGTTGGGTGTGCAATGACTAAAAAGAGGGACAGCGTCCTGTGTGGTGCTGGGGGGACAGGAGGAGGGGGCTGGAAGGGGGCGGGTCACCCTCTGCTTGGCTAATAATAGGAGGGGAAATTTGGGACCCTGAACTCACCCGTGACGTAGCTTCACGTGACTAGGAGCCTGTGTGCTGAAGTCGGTCCAGATAGCGGTTCAGGTAAACGACTCTCGATTTCGTTGGAGGTGGTGTGACTGTGGTCAGGGAAGGAGGACAAGAGGAAACCCGTCCTGATTCCCTCCGCTCACGGTGAGGGTGGGTATTGATCGGAGACTCTTGAAATGAGGGTGAAGGGTAGATTTTCGAGTTTGGAGGGGCTTCTCAGTCTCCTCGACCCTCCCACCCTCGACCCCGGTCAGAGTCACCCGAACCCAGCTCCTTTTTGTGTTCTGCCTTGTAAAAGACAGCTGAAAAGGGGGACTCCCGCGGGCAGAGGGGAGGGGAGGAGGAGACTAGCGGGGAGTGGGGCCATGGGCGGGGCGGGGGGATGGGTGTGAGGTGAGAGACAGGCCTGAATACCTGGACTGACAGGAAAAGTTCCGGGTTTGAGCCCACATTGAGCTGTTGGTGCGTTCACTGTATTCACTGCAGCACTGAGTGCCCATTGTCTCCTATCTGTTTCTGCCTGGTTCTCGCTTTGGTTTGTCCCTGTCTGCTGGTCCATCTACCAGTGGGTTGATGATGCAAAAGAAAAAGCAGCTTAACGCCTCATTTTCTTCTTCCCTCTCCGCCCCCAACACCCCCGCCCCCTAGATCCGGCTAGTTTGCGGTTTCAGACTCCTGCATCCAGGCGGCTCTCCTTGGCCAACGAGAGTCCCCTGAGAGTTTCGCTCGGCTGCAGCATGGGCCGTGCTCAGAATTTGGGCTTGATGGCAACAGGCCTGGTGGTCGGCGCTGGCTCCTGGTACTACATATACCGACTGACGTTGGGAGAGCAGAATAAGAAGAGACCTGCTGATTCGAAAGACGTTAATCCTGCCTACAAAAAGTTTAGAAAATACAGAAAACTGTAAGGAAGAAAATAAAAATAAATCACCAATAATTGCTATTCCTTGTCTTTCTGTCTGTGTAAGAATGTGGATGTGTGTGTTTAACATTATTGAAACTATACTGTGTATGATATCCTGGAATTATTTTTTTTCCAGGTTACATTGTAGGGTATGCCTTTCATCAGTTAATGAATATGCTTCATAAACAGTCTTTGAACAGATTGTTTCATAATAACATCATAATCTTCTCCCTTTGCTGGGCTTTCAGATAGGAAAGAAATATTAGATATCTTAATTTTCTACAAAATAACTGTGGTGGATCAGTGATAAAGAATCCGCCTGCCAGTGCAGGAGACAGAGAAGACTCAGGTTCGATCCCTGGGTTGGTAAGATCCCCTGGAGGAGAAAATGGTAACCCACTCCAGTATTCTTGCTTGGGAAATTCCATGGACAGAGGAGCTTGGAAGGCTACAAGCTCGTGGGGTCACAAAGCATGGGACATGACTGAGCACACACACACACATAGAGAAAGTCTACATAGACTTTTGCAGGGATGTCTTTCCATACTAGTTATAGCTGTGATATCCATCATTCTTGTTTTCAGAAGGACCAGTTAGGTAGCTTTGGTGCCATGCTTGGCATAGAGGGCATAGGAATTTGGTGAGACTGACAGCCTTGGGTAGGACCTAGCCTTGCAGGAGCATCATAAGGCCAGCAGCTTTTATTTCCTCCTCTTTTCTTTGGGCTGTCAGGAAGCAGGCAAGTGGTCTCATCTATTCAAGGGACCCTGAGATCTCTCCCGTTTTCCATTGAGTGGGAGAAGGGATTTCTTTTTAGTATGAGGGAAATCCTTCACTCCCTGAGCTTCATTTTTCACAATGGATTTGGGGTTTGGAGGAAATAAAACCTGGGAAATCCTGCCACAAACTTTCTCTGAGGCAAGGAAGTACAAAATTGGCAGGACTGAGAAAGGGAGAGCAGGGAACACAGACAACCATAGAAATGAAACAAATTAAAATCTTAAGTGAGGTTCTCTAGAAGCAGAGCCTGACATGGGGCTTCTTCTGAAAGTGGTTTGACAGTGTTCTCAGATGAAACATATATGGAGATGAGAGGTACAGGACAGGACAGGGGAAGAAACTAGGCATAGCTGTTCAGCTGAAATGTAGCCTCAGCTTGAGTCCAGGGCAGCTTTGGGATGTGAAGGGCATCATAGAACTGATCCATTTTGAGACAAAGAAGCCAAGTTTCTATCCACCAACTGAAAGTCTTTTATCCATCCATCAATTGGTGAGTTGGTAAGAGAGGAAAGGGGTTTTAGCTCCAAGATATCCTCTTACAAGGGTGTGGCTATGAATTTTTAGCAACCAATGTTCATAGCAACTGAGTGGGGTGGCTGTAACTAGCCTAGGAAGTAGAATCTGGGCAGGGCATCAATAGTGTCTTCTTCCCTGGTGGCTCAGATGATAAAGAATCTACCTGCAATGCAGGAGACCCGGGTTCAATCCCTGGGTTGGGAAGATCCCCTGGAGGGGGAAATGGCAACCCACTCCAATATTCTTGACTGGGAAATCCTGTGAACAGGGGAGCCTGGTAGGCTACAGTCCATGGGATCCAAAGAGTCACTGGACATGACTTAGTGACTAAACCACCACCACCACCACCACCACCAACAACAACCCCCTTAACTATAACTAGCCAGTCTGCATTCTTGGAATGAAAATGTGTTTCCTATCCATGTGAACTTCCCATCAGGAAGCCTTAACTTCAGCATTACTAGCTGCAGAGTTATTTCATGGGTGTGGTCTATCAGGAAATGCCCAGCTTCTCCATAAACAACACAAAAAGAGGAGAGTGCTGCTACTTCTCCAGTCTCCTAGTAGTTGTCTCAGAAACGCTTTCTCTCAGAGGCTAATTTTCTCTCTACAACCTAAGTAAGGATCAAATCTCCTTCAATACATGAATTTTGGAGGGGTAATGTGTAGCACGCAGTTTAGCACCTTGGAAAAATATGTTCTGCCTATGAGATTGGAGGCTAGTACAAAGGTTGAGAGATGTTTAGATATAGGATAGGATGTATGGCTCTAGTCCAATTAGAACAGGCCTTGTCAGGTGTTAAATTGGCTGCCATACAACTCTCTTCCAAATTCTTGAAACTAGTGGAGAAGGTGCTAGAGGAAGGGCAGGTGTTATTCACTTAGACCAGATGACCCAAGCAGAGGCGGGAGGATGTAAAGGCAAAGGGACCTTGTTAACCTGACAAATGGGCTGCCCATTAATTTAACATTCATGTGGTGGCCCTGGGCTCTTGGAGATAGAAGGGTCCTTGGAGGAATTTAAAATTTGAGCCCTCATCTTGCTAATGTGAAAAAAAAAAAAAAAAAGCCTCCTCATTTTTTTTCGTGGTTCCCTTATACTTCAAATGTCAAAATTTGGGACCCAGAGTATCAGAAAGGCAGGCCTATTTACACAGTCTGATAAGATATACATTGTTCCAAATTGCAAACCCATTTCAGGTTTGAAAATTCTAGTGCCTCTGCTGTAGGTCAGAGGAACAGAATTCTTTGTCAAAACTGGAGTTGTTGAGCATCTCATCATGGCTGTCCTGTCTGAGGCTTGCCACATCTCTGAGGCACTCTTGGGGCAGGGCACAGGTATCTATTTCTTCATATTCACTGACCTTTCCCCAGAACAGGTGAATGTTCTTGACTAGGGGGAAATTCCTCTCTCTTCAAATCATAAGTTATCTTGCTCAACTTGACAGATGAGATCAAGAGAGAATAAGTTAACCAAGACCCTACAGGTACTGATAGGTCAATGGATAAGTTCTTTCTCATTTTAGAAACATATATCTTGTTAAAATAGTTAGATATTAAGAAATTGTATTGTAATTTAATTTACTTCCTTCTCCTATTCCTAACCAGTTTCACTTATAATTAAAAGTTATATCTTTTAATGTTGTGAGATAATTGAAAATTACAACACATTGTAGGATATTATGTAAAAGTCTGTTAAAAATGTCTCCATCACAAAGATTTCCAAGTCCCATCTAATGGCCTATTTTTATACAGTGTGTGTATTTCTCTTATAACCATGTTTTCATAATTCAAATTGGATATAAGGTCTTTGGTCAATAGGAAAACCAAATTTACATTATATAAAGAGTGGCTGGCACTATGGAGAACAGTATGGAGATTCCTTAAAAAACTGGAAATAGAACTGCCATATGACCCAGCAATAACACTTCTGGGCATACACACTGAGGAAACCAGATCTGAAAGAGACACGTGCACCCCAATGTTCATCGCAGCACTGTTTATCATAGCCAGGACATGGAAGCAACCTAGATGCCCATCAGCAGACGAATGGATAAGGAAGCTGTGGTACATATACACCATGGAATATTACTCAGCTGTTAAAAAGAATTCATTTGAATCAGTTCTAATGAGATGGATGAAACTGGAGCCCATTATACAGAGTGAAGTAAGCCAGAAAGATAAAGACCATTACAGCATACTAACACATATATATGGAATTTAGAAAGATGGTAATGATAACCCTATATGCAAAACAGAAAAACAGACACAGATGTACAGAACAGACTTTTGGACTCTGTGGGAGAAGGCGAGGGTGGGATGTTTCGAGAGAACAGCATCGAAACATGTATATTATCTATAGTGAAACAGATCACCAGCCCAGGTTGGATGCATGAGACAAGTGCTCGGGCCTGGTGCACTAGGAAGACCCAGAGGAATCGGATGGAGAGGGAGGTGGAGGGGGGGATCGGGATGGGGAATACATGTAACTCCATGGCTGATTCATGTCAATGTATGACAAAACCCACTGCAATGTTGTGAAGTAATTAGCCTCCAACTAATAAAAAGAAAGAAAGAAAGAAAGAAAGAAAGAAAGAAACAGCTTGTAGTTTCACTGAAAAAAAAAAAAGAGTGGCTGGTATTAATGCCATCAAAATCAAGATCCACTATCACTTATATTTTTTTAAGAACATACCAACTTGATTGGGATGCCTTTAAATACTGTTTATCCTAACAGTGGGTGATAAAAGTGATAAAAATTGATAAGAGTGTTGTAAGAAGGTTTGTTCTAATGATAGAGATGTTGATGATAAGGAAAAGAAAAGCCATTACTCCTAAACAAATGTTCCATATTATCAAACCCTGGATTTGTCATCAGGAAGCCTATTTTATACCTATACACTTAAAGCTCCAATAAAACCTTTATTATTGAAATTCCTGCAGCAAACATAAATTTGCTATTGCAAGTCTCAACTGGTCCAGACTTAATTCCATTTCCCCCACTGAAAGAAAGTTTTTAGAAGGGAATTTTGAAACTGTGGATTCCTTTGAAATGCAAATACTTCTACTTAGGAAAGCAGGCTGTACTTACCAGTCTTGTGAACTGTTTGGTAACCATGACAGTCCTGACTACTAAATGGAGAAGAGTGTTTCTATTATCTCTACCTAGGGCACCAGGGATCTGCAACTCAGAAAGATGTTTTACCTATTGTAGTTATTTTAAACAGTGAATATAGAATTGGTTTACTGGTTGACCATCCAATCAAAATGTCATCAAGAGAGATACTGGAACTCCAACCTAATCAGCTGGAATATGAGAACTTCTTGTGTCATGTGTTGTAGTAGATGAGATGGCATCTTAGGACAGGGAACCCTTACCTTGGGCTCTCAGAATCAACACTCAGAACTGCCTCATCAAACTCAAACTAGTCCTGCGGCTTTCTCTTCATCTGGAAAGTAAAAATTTCTTGTAATTCATGAATACTATATGCTTCTCAGGCACTCTTTCTTTGTCCTGATGCCTGGCATAAAAGTCCTAGGATGGAAGGTTCCAGATTGTCCTGGAGCGAGAATAATAAAAATAGAAATGATAATAGTGATAAATGTGATGAATGCTTTCTATATGTTATCTATTTCAATTTTTATAAAATTTCATTGAGGATAGGGATTAGATTATAGATGAGGAAATAAAGATTCAGAAATGTTAATCAACTTTGATAATGCATACAAAGCTAAAAATTAGTGGAGTTAGAGTCTGAACTGTCTCCTAAACCCACGCTTTCCCTTGCTAGTTTATGCTGCATATTAATGTACATGTCCAGGAAGTCCCCACAAGCAGGCTCTGACAGACAGAACTGCACAAACAGCCTGAAAAAGGAGGGGGGAAATGAAACCGCCTTGCTCAGAAGAGGAGGAACACCAAGAGCCCTCAAATACAGCCCAAAGAATACAAGGAGAGGAAAAGGATGACATACCCTTCCCCAGGCCACCCCACCTCTAGAAACACAGATACACAGCATGTAGGAAAGCGAACGAGTGAGGAAAGAAATGATACTGACTTTGGGATGTTCCAAAAGTCCCTCTTGTGCACACCATGGGATGTACATTTGGTCTGTGCTGTCTGAGCCTCCAGTTTTCTCCTGAATCCCATTTCCCCTCTCCTTCCTCTAGCCAGCTGATCCACCCACAGGCTCTGAGGCTGATGATCCCCACATCTTTATCTCTGGGGCAGATGTCACAGTCCAACTCCAGATTCATGCCATCAACTGGTCACTGAAGTGCTCCATGTAGACAACTCACTGACTCCTAAAACTCAACTTTTTTCAACCTGAACTCCTCCACTTCCTCCTCAAACTGTTCCTCCTCCTCCTTCTGCTCCCTCTGGCCCTCTCCCTCCCACTCCCCTCCTTCTCTGAGGAGTCTCACTCTCAGTGAAAGGCATGGACAACCCACCCCACTGCCCAAATCAGACCGTGTCTTCTGCCTCACTCCCACATCCCATCTGTCTACTTCTGAAATATCCCCCATCGGTCCCCTCCTTCCAGTCACCACGTCTGCCAACCTTGCCCATCAAGGATGACTCCTTGCATCCAGGAATCATCTATCTCTTTTGGATGACTCCAGAAATCCCAACAGGTCTACTCACCTCTGCCATGGGGTGGGGTGTGGAGAGCTCCAACATACTCTGCCGCCTGAGATCTCCCTGCAATCTGTGTTCCTCCATGTCTCACTTCAAACCCCTCAGTGGCTGCCTTCCTGCTGCACTGGGGTAAGTTCCAAACAGCCAAGCTTTCCATAGCCCTGTCCCTGCCTACTCTTCCTTCTTCACTCCTTTGACCATACTGAACCTTTCCATGTTCTGTGAATGCACCGTGGTCTCTCTCACCTCCTAGCTTTGGCACATATTGTCACTTCTGCCTAGAACACGGTCTTTCTTCCCCTTCATCTGGCTGATGCCCACTCAACCTTGACTGCTGAGTTGGGTGTGTGCATGTGTGCTGTTTTACCTGTTCAGGCAGTCCTTTGATTGTGTCCTACAGTCTAGTCTTCACACTCACTGTGGCTGGGTTTACTTATTTAGCTTTGAGATAAAAGCTTCATTTCTAAGCTCTTGAAGGTGTGTGTGTGTTTAAGTCACTGAAGCTCCTATCTACCAACTTAATATCCTTCCTTTCAGTTCTCAAAAAAAAAAGTGGTTATATGTACATGATCTAACTTATCAAACTGGGTGACAATTATTTCATAATTTATTGCCAGAAGAAGATTTTAGCTCACTTTCTCAGTCAAAGCTTTCCTTTAATTATCCAGTGTGCTTTCTCATTACTGATCATTACTACTGATCATCAAGGATATGTTACGATATAGTAACTCATGCCTGTATTCTATCAGTGTTATCACCCTGGATGCCATTTTCTCCTTTTTTTTCACTCAGTTTTAAAAGCTTATAAAGCAAGTTTGACACTCTTTTACCCTGGATACCAGTTAAATTATCCCTCTTATAAATTATTTTCCTGTCAAGTTTCAGTTAATTCATTATTTTTTCTGAGACCATATCCTCACCTCTTTTAGACTGTGCTAAACGGAATATTGGTTTCACAAGCTAGTAAAACAATTGTTCTCATTAATGTAAGGACCCTGTTGTTTCTGATTAAAATGTTTTTCTTTAGTGAGTACTTCAAATCTTTAATTTTAGTTTCCCTGTTTTCTAGATTTGACACTAACTTTTACATTGTCCTTTTTACTTGGAGTAATACCTCTCTCTTACTCCCAAGCAAGGGTAACTCTGTGTATTTCTTTTATTTAGAACCACTGGTCTTCCAAGAAGAGTGTATATGACCTAATAGACGTATGATGTTTTTTTATTTTTTTGTGGAAATTCCATTTTCAATTGATGATGTAAATATTTGTCTCTTTCTGGATTCTCAATTCTGTTTTGCTGATCTACATGTCTACACTTAAACAAATACTACACTATTTTGACTACTGTAGCTATATACTTAAATTTGAAAATCAAGTTCATCTGTACTTAAAAAAGATAACTTATTAACACTTTTTTTTTTCTTCTAGAGCTGGGCAAAAGCTAAATCTATTATTTTTGCCCTTAAACAGCAGCATTTTAGGCTTAGGGACATTTCAACCAGGCCTGATAGTATGTGGATTAGACCAAATTATTTGTCCATGAAAGCAGCATACATCTACCTTCTGGTAGACAAAGTCACTAACAAATTATCACTGTGTCTTTGTCTCATTGGCCCCATGGTTTGGAAAATTGCTTATCACATAGTAGCTGCTCCATACATTATTAAATAAATGAAATAATGAATTAATTACAGCAATATTTCTCTCCCACTGTTTTTTCTCCTGTTACCATTGTACCACTGGGCCCAAAGATGAGGTGTTTTTTCTTTCTGTGCTCTTCCTTGCCATTTTCAGGCCTTATCTCATCTCAACTTTTACACATTCCAGTTCTTTGAAGTCTAAGCTATCTATTAGACCAAACCTCTCATTATTCTTCTTTGTTGCAATCATCTACAACTTCCTGGGTGTTACTTCCTGTTCACTAAAAACTTTAGCATCAAGTTTACTACTTTATTTTATTTTCCCTACTAATCTTGTTATAAGAGAGACTAGAGAGCATCTTGATGCAGGTGAAAGAGGAGAGTGAAAAAGCTGGCTTAAACATTCAAAAAACTGAGATCATGACATCCAGTCCCATCATTTCATAGCAAGTAGATGGGGAAAAAATGGAAACAGTGAAAGATTTAATTTTCTTGGGCTCCAAAATGACTGCAGACAAAGATGGCAGCCATGAAATTAAAAAATGCTTGCTCCTTGGAAGAAAAGCTATGACAAACCTAGACAACATATTAAAAAAACAGAGACATAACTTTGCTGATGAAGGTCTGTATAGTCAAAGCTATGGTTTTTCCAGTAGTCATGTATGGATGTAAGAGTTGAACCATAAAGAAGGCTGAGTGCTGAAGAACTGATGCTTTCGAATTGTGATGCTGGAGAAGACTCTTGAGAGTCCCTTGAACAGCAAGGAGATCAAACCAGTCAATCATAAAGGAAATCAATCCTGAATATTCATTGGACCTTCAATACTTTGGCCACCCCTGATGCGAAGAGCTGACATCGGAAAAGACTCTGATGCTGGGAAAGACTGAGGGCAGGAGGGGAAGGGAGAAACAGAGGATGAGATGGTTGAATGGCATCACTGACTCAATGGACATGAGTTTGAGCAAATTCCAGGAGATAGTGAAGGATGGGGAAGCCTGGCATATTGCAGTCCACGGGGTCACAGAGAATCAGACATGACGTAGCAACCAAACAAAATCTTGTTATTCTTCAAGACTTCAACCTCATGTAAACAATCCATCAAACATTTCTCATCTCCATAGTTCTTATCCTCAATCACAATCAGCTAACTACTCCCATGTGTCATATCGATAAGGATAGAATAGGCAGTTATACAGATAGTTGTAGAAGTCCCAGTAGAGGACTATAGATAGAGAGGGAAACCTAAGAAACTCTGGAAGACCACTGTAAGTTAATGATCACTCCAGAAAGCTATTGGAACATCATAGTATGAAACAAGCTTGCTTAACTACAAAGTCATAAATAAAAGCACAAGATATGCCCTAGGCCATTAGGTGAAAGAAAAATGTCACCACCCTTCTGCTGATTTGAATAAGTGCTATGATAATCCTAATTTGACTTCATAGGGTCAGACACTCTCTTGCCAGATACAAAGTAGACCGCATGTCTACTGGAAGAAGGTGGCTTTTTCCCCTTCCCCCACTTTCCTTTGATTATAAAGTTGTAGCCCACTTAATCCTCAGGGCAGAGCTCCCTCACCTGACTGCTTGCATCCTTGTAAGTGTCTTATATTAATCATTGTACTTCTTTCCTTTCACTTTGCTTATCACTGAATTCCTTCTGTGATGAAACACAAGAACCTGAGCCTCAGTAAGTCCAGACACTAGGTGAGTGATTCAAATTAAAAGACTATGAGTTCAAGTCTCAATCAAGGTTTTAACTGGGTCCCAGCACTTGGATTCAAGTCCCATTCTAAGGTGCGTAGTTTCAATACTCTAGACCTTAGCATCATTAAAATGACACCATCTCTAAAATATTGATTTCAAGAATCCCACTCTCCAACCATCACTTCTGAGTTTTTGGTCACTTGTTTTATTATCCCTATACCAACAATTATTCAATTCCACTGGGATCTCCAATCCATTGGGCCTACCATGTTTCATTACTCTCCTCCTGTTCTTACTCTGCTCCATACCTGGCTTTTATCTGTGGTTCAATTTCATAACCACTCATTTGAATATATCCGTAATTCCCTTGCCTCTCTTTGCCTCCATCTTTCATATCTACAAAAATCTGAACTTTGATTAAACCCAACTCTCCTCCTTCTCTTTTTTTCCCTCCTCTTTCACTTCTGCTCCTGACCAGCTAAAATCACTCAACTCTGCTAACTCAACTCTCTCCCTTGAAATTTTCACAAGTGGGCACTGAACATTGCCTGGTAATTCTACTACATTTTCCTAGTAAATTCATTTTCCTAATCTCTAAAACACTTCATAGTATCTCCCTGTTCTTAACACCTCCAACATCAAGTGCAAAGTGTTTAACATATATTTGTATTTATTTTCAAATCAGATTTTATGGTAATTCTTAGATACTATAACTGACAAGGGAAAAATTTGCTAGTCAGACAAATTTCTGCTGTTTCTTTTTGCAATTTCATTGCTGTACTTCTCTTGTGGTTTCCCCTTTATCCTATAAATTCAAGTTCATATCAAAGAAAGATAAATGACAGTGTTCTGCTCCCAATGATTCAGCCTAGCACATCTCACCAAAAGCAATGAAAAATACTTGTTAAATATTTTGAAGCTCTGTTTTAAAGTACCACAGAGTTGACAAGATTTCAAGAATCACCAGGCCAAAATCTAAGTGAAAACAAAAACTCATTTGGTAATCAAAACCACTTATACCTTGAGGGCATTTACCAAGCTAGTGAACTTGAGCAAAATTTTTCATTGGGTACTGAGATTCCAAGGACAGAAGGCAAAGTCTAGAATCTGCTTATGGTAAACAGTCTATCTAAAAGTAACAATCCCTGATAAAGCTGTAAATGCTAAGTGTTAAAGGTGACTTTCCCTACTCCAGGGAAAATTTCTTTGGCAATGAACAAATGGGAGGTTTTTAGGATGTCACAGACTTTAGTGCTGCTCTCATGTAACTTGTAACCCACATTTCTAATGTGGTAGTCTAAAAACTTCATATTACTATCATCAAAGTAGACTTTAAAGAAAAAAATTATTGGGAATAAAGAGGGACATTCATGAGGATAATAGTTCAATTCATCAGGACCTACTAACAATTTTAAATTTGTTTGCACCTAATAACATAGCTTCAAAAACTAGAAATAAAGTTGACAAAAGTATAATGAAATTTAGACAAATCCACAATAATAGTAAGAGATTTTAATACATCTCTTAGTAATTGGTAGTGCAAACAGACCAAAAAAAATCAGTAAGAATATGAAGGACATGAGCATCACTTTATTTTGTGGGCTCATTTTTTTAACTCATTACCTATTTTACATGAAATAATTACTTTGTTAAAAAGTTGAGAGATCAGGAGAAGGGTTGCAAATTCAAAAGAAAGAAGTAAATAGACCTTATTGAGAAGGTGCTATTTAGGCAAAAATTCGAAGGAAAAGGATTAAGTCATATAGACATCTGGGTGAGGAAAGATTTCCAGTACAAGCAACAGACAGGGTGAAAATTCCCATGTAGTATAGAGGATATTATCATTGCTATACTCAAATCTCCTTTTATCTCTTTTACTGTTTCTGTGCATCTGCCCCCCAGTTTCTGCACACTTTGTTTCTAATGGCTGACACCAGTGTCTCTTCTGTCCCTGGGCGCCTGGAATTGCTTTATTTGATTGTATGGAAAGCTGAAACCACAATCACAGATAACAGGCCAATATGATCACATAGACCACAGCCTTGTCTAACTCAATGAAACTAAGCCATGCCATGTAGGGCCACCCAAGACAGACGGGTCATGGTGGAGAGGTCTGACAGAATGTGGTCCACTGGAGAAGGGAATGGCAAACCACTTCAGTATTCTTGCCTTGAGAACTCCATGAATAGTATGAAAAGGCAAAAAGATAGGACACTGAAAGATGAACTCCCCAGGTCGGTAGGTGCCCAATATGCTATTGGAGATCAGTGGAGAAATAACTCCAGAAAGAATGAAGGGATGGAGCCAAGGCAAAAATAACACCCAGTTGTGGATCAGACTGGTGATAGAAGCAAGGTTCAATACAAGCAAGCTGTAAAGAGCAATATTGCATAGGAACCTGGAATGTTAGGTCCATGAATCAAGGCAAATTGGAAGTGGTCAAACAGGAGATGGCAAGAGTGAACATTGACATTGTAGGAATCAAAGAACTAAGATGAACTGGAATGGGTGAATTTAACTCAGATGACCATTATATCTACTACTGTGGGCAGGAACCCCTTAGGAGAAATGGAGTACCTATCATAGTCAACAAAAGAGTCCAAAATGCAGTACTTGGATGCAATCTCAAAAACGACAGAATGATCTCTGTTCGTTTCCAAGGAAAACCATTCAGTATCACGGTAATCCAAGTCTATGCCCTGACCAGTAACACTGAAGAAGCTGAAGTTGAACAGTTCTAAGAAGACCTACAAGACCTTCTAGAACTAACACCTAAAAAAGGTGTCATTTTCATTATAAGGGACTGGAATGCAAAAGAAGGAAGTCAAGAAACATCTGGAGTAACAGGCAAATTTGGTCTTGGAGTATAGAATGAAGCAGGGCAAAGGCTAATAGAGTTTTGCCAAGAGAACGCACTGGTCATAGCATACACCCTCTTCCAACAACACAAGAGAAGACTCTATACATGGACATTACCAGATGGTCGACACTGAAATCAGATTGATTATATTCTTTGAAGCCAAAGATGGAGAAGCTCTATACAGTCAGCAAAAACAAGACTGGGAGCTGACTGTGGCTCAGATCATAAACTCCTTATTGCCAACTTCAGACTAAAATTGAAGAAAGTAGGGAAAACCATGAGATCATTCAGGTTTGACCTATCAAATCCCTTAGGATTATAGAGTGGAAGTGACAAATAGATTTAAGGGATTAGATCTGATAGAGTGCCTGAAGAACTATGAATGGAGGTTCATGACATTATACAGGAGGCAGTGGTCAAGACCATCTCCAAGAAAAAGAAATGCAAAAAGCAAAATGGTTGTCTGAAGAGGCCTTACAAATAGCTGAGAAAAGAAGAGAAGCTGAAGGCAAAGGAGAAACGGAAAGATATACCCATCTGAATGCAGAGTTCAAAAAAATAGCAAGGAGAGATAAGAAAGCCTTCCTCAGCGATCAATGCAAAGAAATAGAGGAAAACAATAGAATGGGAAAGACTAGAGATCTCTTCAAGAAAATTAGAGATACCAAGGGAACATTGCATGCAAAGATGGGCATAATAAAGGATGGAAACAGTATAGACCTAACAGAAGCAGAAGATATTAAGTAGAGGTGACAAGAATACACAGAAGAACTATACAAAAGTGATCTTAATGACCCACATAACCATGATGGTGTGATCACTCACCTAGAGCCAGACATCCTGGAATGCGAAGTCAAGTGGGCCTTAGGAAGCATCATTACAAACAAAGCTAGTGGAGGTGATGGAATTCCAGCTGAGCTATTTCAAATCCTAAAAGTTGATGCTGTTAAACTGCTTCATGCAATATACCAGCAAATTTGGAAAACTCAGCAGTGGCCACAGGACTGGAAAAGGTCAGTTTTTATTCCAATCCCAAAGAAAACAAATGCCAAAGAATGTTCAAACTACCACACAAGTGCACTCATCTCACATGCTAGCAAAGTAATGCTCAAAATTCTCCAAGTGAGGCTTCAAAAGTACATGAACTGAGAACTTCCAGACATTCAAGCTGGATTTAGAAAAGGCAGAGGAACAAGAGATCAAATTGCTGACATCTGTTGGATCATATAAGAAGTTAGAGAGTTCCAGAAAAACATCTACTTATGCTTTATTGACTATGCCAAAAACTTTGACTGTTTGGATCACTACAAACTGTGGAAAATTCTGAAAGAGATGGGAATACCAGACCACCTGACCTGCCTCTTGAGAAATCTGTATGCAGGTCAAGAAGCAACAGTTAGAACCAGACATGAAACAACAGACTGGTTCCAAACTGGGAAAGGAGTACGTCAAGGCTGTATATTGTTACCCTGCTTATTTAACTTATATGCAGAGTACATCATGAGAAATGCTGGGCTGGATGAAGCCCAAGCTGGAATCAAGATTGCTGGGAGAAATATCAATAACCTCAGATATGCAGATAACACCACCTTTATGGCATAAAGGGAAGAGGAACTAAAGAACCTCTTAATGAAAGTGAAAGAGTAGAGTGATAAGGTAGGCTTGAAACTCAACATTCAGAAAACTAAGATCATGACATCTGGTCCCCTTACTTCATGGCAAATAGATAGGGAAATAATGGAAACAGTGACAAACTTTATTTTCTTGGACTCCAAGATTGCTGCAAATGGTGACTGCAGCCATGAAATTAAAAGACACTTGCTCCTTAGAAGAAAAGCTATGACAAACCTAGATAGCTTATTAAAAAAGCAGATCACTACTTTGTCGACAAAGGTATGTCTAGTTAAAGCTATCGTTTTTCCAGTATTCATGTATGGATGTGAGAGTTGGACCATAAAGAAAACTGATCACTGAAGAATTGATGCTTTGAACTGTGGTGTTGGAAAAGACTCTTGAGAGCCCCTTGGACTGCAAGGAGATCCAACCAGTCCATCCTAAAGGAAATCAGTCCTGAATATTCACTGGAAGGACTGATGCTGAAGCTGAAACTCCAATACTTTAGCCACCTGATGCGAAGAACTGATTTCTTGGAAAAGACCCTGATGCTGGGGAAGATTGAAGGCGGGAGGAGAAGGGGATGGCAGAGGATGAGATGGTTGGATGGCATCATCAACTCAACGGACATGAGTTTGAGCAATCTTAGGGAGTTGGTGATGGACAGGGAGGCCTGGTGTGCTGCACTCCGTGGGGTCACAAAAAGTTGGACACAACTGAGTGACTGAAATGAACTGATACTTTACTCAGGCTGAGGCTGAGGCTTCCTTCAACTTTGTTACTTTGCTAACAGCAGAAATTAACACAACATTGTGAAGCAACTATACTCCAATAAAAATTAAAAAAAACAAAAAACAGAAAACTTTGAAGTCTTAGCCTGGCTTGGCTTCTTTCCCTTCCCAGTTCTGCCATACCACTCCTTTACTGGTCTCCCCTGGGATCTTTTCCTTATTTATTGTTCACATACTTATCTCAGGTTTGCTTCTGAGAAACATGAACTGAGATGGGTAATAGTTTGTGAAGCTCTGTGTGAAAATCAGGGTTGTATCACTTTTATGTTTACTATCTTGGCTAGTCTGGCAAGTTAACTGCCCTAAAACATATAGGAAATAAACTAATATAAATATACATGTAGAGAATAAATACAAATATAAAATGTGAAGATATAAGCATGGTTTTGCTAAACATGATTTTCTGTGTAGTTTGAATATAAAACTTCAAAAGTATTTATATTATCTACCCATTACCGAAAAAACTAAAAGACAAGCAAAATAGAAAACTTAGTAATATCCATAATCTCATTACCCAGAGATAGCCTTTGTTATCATTTTGCTTTTCATCTTTCCAGAAAGGTTTCTTTTATATAAACATGTGTAACGGGTATGAGGGTTTCCCTGTTGGCTCACACAGTAAAGATTTGGCCTGCACTGCAGGAAACGCAGATTCAATCCCTGAGTCAGAAGGATCCCCTAAAGGGAATGAATCTTATTTCATAAACATGTGTATAAGAAATGCCACATTGGATTTATCTCTGGGCTTTCTATTCTGTTCCATTGATCTATATGTCTGTCTTTGTGCCAGTACCATACCGTCTTGATGACTGTGGCTTTGTAGTATAGTCGGAAGTCAGGCAGGTTGATTCCTCCAGTTCCATTCTTCTTTCTCAAGATTACTTTGGCTATTCTAGGTTTTTTGTATTTCCATACAAATTGTGAAATTATTTGTTCTAGTTCTGTGAAAAATACCGTTGGTAGCTTGATAGGGATTGCATTGAATCTATAGATTTCTTTGGGTAGTATAGTCATTTTGACAATATAGATTCTTCCAATCCATGAACATGGTATATTTCTCCATCTGTTTGTGTCCTCTTTAATTTCTTTCATCAGTGTTTTATAGTTTTCTTTGTATAGGTCTTTTGTTTCTTTAGGTAGAAATACTCCTAAGTATTTTATTCTTTTTGTTGCAATGGTGAATGGTATTGTTTCCTTAATTTCTCTTTCTGTTTTCTCATTGTTAGTGTATAGGAATGCAAGGGATTTCTGTGTGTTAATTTTATATCCTGCAACTTTACTATATTCGTTGATTAGCTCTAGTAATTTTCTGGTAGAGTCTTTAGGGTTTTAAAAGAATTCATTTGAATCAGTTCTAATGAGATGGATGAAACTGGAGCCCATTATACAGAGTGAAGTAAGCCAGAAAGATAAAGACCAATACAGTATACTAATGCATATATATGGAATTTAGAAAGATGGTAATGATAATCCTATATGCAAAACAGAAAAAGAGACACAGATGTACAGAACAGACTTTTGGACTCTGTGGGAGAAGGCGAGGGTGGGATGTTTCGAGAGAACAGCATCTAAACATGTATATTATCAAGGGTGAAACAGATCACCAGCCCAGGTTGGATGCATGAGACAAGTGCTTGGGGCTGTTGCACTGGGAAGACCCAGAGGAATCGGGTGGAGAGGGAGGTGGGAGGGGGGATCGGGATGGGGAATACGTGTAAATCCATGGCTGATTCATGTCAATGTATGGCAAAAACCACTACAATATTGTAAAGTAATTAGCCTCCAACTAATAAAAATAAATGGAAAAAAAAAAGAAATGCCACATTGGTATCTTTTAAATGTCAAATTAAACCTGACTTCAAGCTTGCATCCCACTTGACTGGTGGAAAATGCAATTGCTGTTGATTTTTGCTGTTGTTGTTCTTAGGTTGTTCTCCCTCCACAAGGTCTTACCAGAATGAAAGAGTACCCAGAACATGGGATACTATGATTGCTGCTGCTATGTTCACTGCCCAAGTCTGGATTATTTCTAGAGAGCAAGGATCTATGCTACTTCTGTGCCAAGATTGGTCCCAGGACTCTTTGCTGAGTCTAGAAGTTTTGATGTTTGAGGCCCAGCCCTCTTAATCATATCATGGAGATGTTCTTTTCTGAGCACCTGCTATGTATCTTCTTTGGGCACTAGTAGGGAGTGTAGTTTCTATGTAACAAAAGATCTGTAAACTGCCAGCTCTCTTCCCAAACTGGCTGCTTTCCTTCTCCCTCTCAGTCACGTCTCCCCTAACACTTCCCTGCCTCCCCACAGCACAACCCTCCCTAGGAATTCAGGCTTTCAGAAAACAAAAGCCAGGAAGGGAGGTTATTGGCAGACAACATCTGTTTTAAGCCTTATGCCACCAACTTCCCCAGAAGTAAAGGAGTACAATAAGCCTAAATCCCTTTATGGGATCTGGGAGGGGGATTGAAAGAGAAGAAAAATATAGTGAATCAAACACTAAATAATGATTTGATGTTTAAATACATTCTTCCACCATACATGCTTTTTTTTGTTTTACCAAACTGAGATCATATTAAAAATACATAAGAAAATAATAAAGTATATTTGCATGATTTTTACCAATAATATACCATGTCAACAACATACTTGAAAAATATCATTGTCAACAGTATCTCATTATTTGGAACCATCTTGTTGGTATTTTAGGTTATGTCAAATCTTTGTCATTATAAATTCTCCTTACATTAATATAACTTTTTAACTACAGAAGTATAAATTAAAAGTTCCCCAGAATCCCTATAGCCAGAGATAAACAGCTTAGCATGTAATTTTCCAGATTTTTCTGTGTCTATTTAGCAATACTAATAAAATGTAAATTTTAATTGAAAGAAAATTATTGTGTATTATTCACAGTTTTTTTGGTAATCTTTTTCTTATGTAATGTGATATTGTAGATATCTCTCCTAAGTATAGGTTTCAACCATTCTTTTACATGGCTTCAGAGTATCACATTGTCTGAGTATACCATAAGTATTTCTAACCACTCCCTATGATAATTTAGATTTTTCCCATTTTCCCCCCTACTACAAAATCTCTTCAATAAACATCCTGACATACAGCAGGGTGCACACTTGATTGTTTCCTAGAAATAGAATTGCTGAATCAAATTGTAAATACACTTATAATATTAAAAAATAATGTCAAATTACCATCAGAAAAGCTGTATGTGCATTGACATTCAAGTTAACAGAAAATTTAAAAGCCTATTTCCTGGACTTCCCTGGTAATACAGTGGATAGGAATCCACCTGTCAGTAAAGGGGACATGGATTTGATCCCTGGTCTTGGAAGATCTCACATGTTGCAGAGTAACTAAGCCCAAGCACCACAACTACTGAGCCTTTGTGCTGCAAGAACTGAAGCCTATGTGTCTAGAGCCTGTTCTCCACAATAGGAGAAGCCATCGTAATGAGAAGCCTGTGCACCACAACCAAGAGTAGCCCTCACTTGCTGCAACTAGAGAAAGCCCATGTGCAGCAACAAAGATCCAGTACAACCAAAAATAGTTTTAAAAAACCTATTTCTTTCACTCTTATCAACATGGAGTTTTATCATTTTTTTTATCTTAACTAATCTATAGACAAAAAAAGATTATTTTGTTTTAGATTATTAATGAGATCAAACATCTTTTCCTATGTTTATTGGCTATTTGTGCTTTCACTTCTATGAGTTGCCCTGGGTAGTTTTTTTTTTTTTTTCTTTTGCAAAGTTTTTTATATACCGAAGATATTAATGCTGATGCATTTGTTGCAAATTTTCCTTATTTGTTTTTTGCCTTTTACTTTGCTTCAGTTCAGTTCAGTTCAGTCACTCAGTCGTGTCCGACTCTTTGCTATCCCATGAATCGCAGTACGCCAGGCCTCCCTGTCCATCACCAACTCCCGGAATTCACTCACACTCGTGCCCATCGAGTCGGTGATACCATCCAGCCATCTCATCCTCTGTCGTCCCCTTCTCCTGCCCTCAATCCCTCCCAGAATCAGGGTCTTTTCCAATGAGTCAAATCTTCGCATGAGGTGGCCAAAGTACTGGAGTTTCAGCTTCAGCATCAGTCCTTCCAATGAACACCCAGGACTGAACCAGATATAAAACCAGTATCACATTGCTTTATTTTTTATTTCTGATTACTGGTTAATTTGACAATGCTTTTGTTGGCATGTTTAGTATTATGCCTTTTAAAAAAATATTTCAATTACATATGGATTAATTTTAATTATGCCATTAAAAATTAATATCTTTTCAATTAGATAAAACATAAAAATGGAAACTATTTTAGATCAAGTCTGGTTAAAGTTGAGTATAGTCAGACAAAATAAAAAGATAAAGTTTGCAATATTTCATATTTAACTGATGAGATGTTTCTTTAATTTTGAAATTCTAGGTCTTTTTTATTCCTTTCTAGAAGAAATATCTTTATATTACACAGATTATAAAATATCACACAATGCAGAAATGACATAAAATAAATTTGTTAACTTATATGCTGTCATAACAAATGTTTTGGAACACAAAATAAAAATTAAATCTCTCATGTTAAGGAATCAGAAAAATAATATATATACAAAAGTGAAAGTGAAGTCGCTTAGCCGTGGCCGACTCTTTGCGACCCCATGGACTGTAGCCTACCAGGCTCCTCCATCTATCCATGGGATTTTCCAGGCAAGAGTACTGAAGTGGGTTGCCATTTCCTTCTCCAGGGAATCTTCCTGACCCAAGGATCAAACATGGACACTGTCTGAGCCACCAGCAAAATCATATATATATATATATACACACACACACACATATATATAATACACTCATAATGAATCACTTTGCTGTATGTCCAAAACCATCACAATTGTAAATAAACTGTACTTCAATTAAAAAAAAATTAAATTTCTCTCTTAACTCCCCAATGTTATGCTCCAGAGTTAACAAGTTGTTTCTTTCCTTTACACATGGTCAGCCTCAAATGTGTGACAGAATGCAGGTAGTAAGGGTTTTCCTTGGAAGCAGGTATACAAGTGCATGACTGACTGCCTCTCCCATTTGGGAAATACTGGGCAACTTGGTAAAGGCAGGAGCAAGCTGTCCTTGTGGCAATATCATATTCCTGAATTTGGTTCCATGGGCCACCTCCTCTACCCAGTGTTTTGAGTTTGGGATCCACTGCATTTTTTGCAGTGGTTCAATGGTGTGGACTTTGATCTCAGTCTTCAGGACTTCAAAGAAAACACTCTTTTCCTATGTAAAACAAGAGGGTACGCTAAGGCAACAGAAAAATGTAGGGAATGGGGTAGGTGGTGGCTTCATTCCCTTACCCCTAACTCCATTCATGGGGTACATGACTCAATTGAATGGAAATTGTGCAATCACCTTCTTATCTTCCCCAGCCCCATCAGGGCACTTATTCCACCATAGAAAATGGTGTTGACTCACAGTGTATTTTCCTTCTTCTCTCCACCTACTGTCCAGATCATGCTGCCCTTCAAATACAGTCACATCTGTAGTTCACATTCTCCTGCCCCTGGACTTCCACCAGATTCTTGACTCTCAGCAGATCCATCCTCAAAAAGTATGAGTCCCTCTTCCTTTTCCCTTTGAAAGTATGGCTCAGCTTTTGTCTTCACAGAAGCTTCTATCTTCACAGGCCCATTGAGGCTGGAAGGGAATGGGACCAAGGCCCCAAGTTAGACAGTGAGTGCACTGTTCTCATGTAACCAGGGCACTGGATGCCTCCTGATGAGCATCTTTCTGATCCCGGTGGAGCCATCACTCCGGGATGAGCAGGGTGGTGGCAGGATCTTCCTTTGGGAGAAGGCTGTTTCTAGGCAAGAGTTAGGGCTCCTCAGGTGGCTCAGTGTGTAAAGAATCTGCCTGCAATGCAGGAAACTCAGGAGACGTGGGTTCAATTCCTGGGTCGGGAAGATCCTCTGGGGGAGGGAATGGCTACCCACTCCAGTATTCCTGCCTGGAGAATCCCATGGACAGAGGAGCCTGGGGGCTACTGTTCACAGGGTCAAAAAGAGTTAGACAAAACTGAAGTGACTGAGCACACACAGGCAAGACTTAGAACTCACAGATTCTGTTCAGTTCCAGCAGTTTTAGAGATACAGAGACTTTGTCACAGAGTAAGGTTGTTCATGTGGTAGATTCTCTTATGGGAATTAATTTAGGCCTTCTGGCAAAGTGAAGGGAGCTGCCTCCAATGAGAATCAAGGAAAGGGCTTCTGAGAAATGACCTCCTCTCTCAGAGATTAATTGGAGAAGAGGGTGGAAAGAGGACCCCCGGATGAGTTCTTTCCTTGAAGGCCCTGGGGGACAAATAATCCCATGTCTAGCATAATCTACCCAAAACAAGAGTAAAGATTTATGGTGAAGCCCAGAAGGAGACAACTGCATGTGACAAAGCAGTGGCTGGACCCTTGATGAATGCTGCAACATTTCTTTTCCCATCTGATAATACTGGCAGAAAAGAATCACAAGTCATTTTTCAGTACAAAATGGGAAACACCAAATAACTTAGTCAGTGAATAAAGTTTCTAGGAAAACTAGCAGTAGCTTTTCCACTCAAGGCTAAACTGGAAACCAAGACTGATGAGCAGCTCTGAGTGCTTGGGTAATAATGAAAGTTCCAGAGGGGGAGAAAAAGAGACAGGTAATAATGAAGCCCCTTGTTGCCGGGTCAACAGCCATTGAACTCCTATGGTGAGACTCCATTTAAGCCTCTTGCCCAAATCACCTATCACTGTGAGCTTAGGCTGGGTGAAAGAGGCAACAACCACCCGGAGAGTTTGTGACGGTGGGATGGCTCCTCTTCCAACACCTTAAAATTATGAACTTCTTGCTGTTGGCAGAGTGAAGAGAGGGCCTTCTTTGAGTAAAACTTGTTCATCACAATGGGCAACTGGTCAGACATGATTCTCTATCACTGTTTCATGTTGCAGCTGATCCTCTCTCTTCTTCTACTCATCATGTTAGCGTCCAGCATGGCTTTTCAAACTGGAAACAACGTCAGACAACTTAACTTCAGGAGGTGCATCTTCTCTAAGAAGAAAAATTCTCAAACTCCGTTGGTGTCTTCAACTCTCAGAAGAAAAGAACAAAGAAGAGGCAGAAAGAGAAGATAGGGTAATCCATTACCATCACCTCTTGGTATTGAATAGCTGGCTCTGACTTGTCTCAAAGAACCACGGATCTCCACGCCATGTGAAAAAAGAGCAAAAAACATAAAAACCAGCAAATTTCCTTGTCTCTGCCTCTGCATATTTTTGTCATTATCTCCTGAAGTTTCTCATTACGTACAGCTTTTGTAAGTAAGTTTTACTGCACATACCCTACACTATGTGATTGTGTTAAGTGCTCTACTTGTGTCATCTAATCCTCAGCACAAGTCTATGAGGTAGGTTTTATATCTGTTTTTATACCTTTTATACCTGTTTTACCAAAGAGGAAATGGAGGCTGAAGGGGTTTGTCTGCAGCACCAGCTAATTATAAGTGGCAAGGGTGAAACTCAACCCACATCTTTGATTCCTGGACACTCACTCTCAACCCCTATGATGTTCCCTGGTAGGCAGGGAGTGTGACAGTCTCTTGTGGTCCTGGGTGTACAACTTGGTGAGATAGGATGATTTCTTCTGGTTACTTCAATTTTCCCCTAGCTTAACATGAAATCCTTTGAGGCTGTAGCCTGGTGGAGTGTCAAGACAACCAAACCTCTTAACATTTCATAAGTAGTCTGGTGACACACTTGTATAGATTAGAGTAATTGCACATCAGGAAATAATGGTCTCCTTTTATTTTGCTTAGGATATTTTTCTTTGAAATACACTTCTTAGCAAATTCATGTGGAGGTGAAAGATAACAATATGTAATTTTCTTGAAATTTACTATGTAGGCAAGCATGTCATCTGCAAACAGCAGGTTTTCTTTCTTTCTGACTCGAATGCCTTCCTTTCCTTTTCTTACCCTATATCACAATGGTTAGAATTTCCAGCACTGCACTGAATAGGAGTGTCAATAGAAGAAATCTTTTCTTGCTCCTGATCTTACGGGAAAAAGCATTCATTCACTCATTCACAATTGAATACCGTATTAGCTGTAATCTTTTTTTTTTCCATTTATTTTTATTAGTTGGAGGCTAATTACTTTACAATATTGTAGTGGTTTTTGCCATACATTGACATGAATCAGCCATGGATTTATATGTATTCCCCATCCCGATCCCCCCTCCCACCTCCCTCTCCACCTGGGTAGCTGTAATCTTTTGTAGATGTTCTGTACCAAGCCAAGGAACTTTCCTCTCTATTCCTAACTGTTGAGAGTTTTTGTCATGAATAGGTGTTAAATTTTGTCAATTTTTTTTAATCTCTGTCACTTGATCTATTATTTTTCTCCTTTAGACTCTCCATGAGACTAGGGAGAAGAGGTCAGGGAACCATACTTAGGAATATAAAACTGTCATGGGAAAACATCCTCCTGCCCCTACCAAGCTTTATTCAGAATGTAAAACATAGTGTTTGGTTGGGCACTGGGACATTGGTAATATAGTTGGAAAAATCAGGGGCGAATCCAAGAGAAACTTAACTTATACTGGCAATTTTTTAAAATAAAATTGTCCCTTTAAAAAGAACATCGATTGTCAATTTTCTCCTTTGCTATTGTTCCAAATTCCAAAAGTAATCATTGTGGTAAAAATTCAATCGAATAAAATCATATAGTGTAAAAAGAGAATTTCTCCCCTCCCCTTTTTGCTGCCCTTGTTCTTCTTTTTCTCCAATGCTTCTCAGATTCTAACTTTGTGCTGAGCTTGCCTGCATTCCCATTCCCTTGTTCTTTTTCCCTATCCCTTTGCATGAGTTCTAAACAATTTTCACATTAAGCCAAGACTTTCATAAAGCCAAGGCTACTTGTGTTTTCATAGAATGCTGACTAGCAATCTCTTATTCCACACACTGCCTTGATGTATTACCCACCCTCTTTCTGTGCAAATGTCCCTGCCAGCAACAGCTATACAGGCATCTACTTCCAGCATCTGGCTGAGTCACACCATTTTCACACTAACCTAACCACATGGAACTATTTCTAGTGAAATCTCTAATACCTTGATGAAATGACATATTCTTATCACTTGTTATGATTTGAGGTGGATGATTATTGTGTGGAAGACTGTAGATAGTATGGTTTGGCAGCAGACTCTGAGGAAGAAAACTTTTCTAACTTTACTCCCTCTCCATTTACTGGCACTTAAAGCAGGATAGCTCTGCGGGGTGAATCATCTGAGGAAGGCATTCCTTTGTTCCTTTGTGCTGTGTGCTATGCTATGTTAAGTCGCCTCAGTCGCGGCCGACTCTTTGCGACCCTATGAACCAAAGCCCACGAAGCTCCTCTGTTCATGGGATTCTCCAAGCAAGAATACTGGAGTGGGTTGCCAATGTCCTCCTGCAAGGGATTTTCCCAACCCAAGGACTGAACCCATGTCTCTTATGTCTCCTGCATTGGCAGGTGGTTTCTTTCACTAGCATCACCTGGGAAACCCAGGCTTTGGAGTCAGCCCTCTCGTTAGTCAAGTACACTAAGTAGTATAGGTGAAGTGGTTCAACTTGTAGATTCTAGATCCATGCTTCCTGCCTGCCTGTCAGGTCTCCCTGCCTAGCTTTTAAATCCCAGAACTACCATTTATTAGCTGTGTGATGTTAGAAAAGGTAGCTAATTCAGTGTGCATCAACTTGCTCATCAGTGAAATAGTGACGATTATGGCAGTATATACTTCTGTAGGGGTACTGTAAGGATTACATGAGTAATATATGGAAAGGACTTAGAACAGGGCCAGGCACACAGTAAGTGCCGTACAAGTATTAGTTCTTATCATGATTTAGGGCTTCCCAGGTGGTGCTAGTGGTAAAGAATCCACCTGCCGGTGCAAGAGACATAAGAGACACAGGGTTGATCCCTGGGTTAGGAAGATCTCCTGGAGGAGGGCATGGCAACCCACTCCAGTATTCTTGCCTGGAGAATCCCATGGACAGAGGAGCCTGGTGGGCTACAGTCCATAGGGTCACAAAGAGTCAGACACAACTGAGCACAGCACATACAATGATTATGTAGAAAATATCTGATAGCTTATATTTGGCAGAGGGACCAAAGAATCTGTGGTTGTGGTTTACGTGGAATATAAAAGTGTGACACAGTCATTCACTGTGCAAGAAAAAATCATAGATCATCAGAAACAATCAGGAAAAAGGGAAAAGGTTGTAGCAATTACTAATTTCTTTGATATCCCCTGATAACGTTTCATTAACTCTTCCTACCCTCACCCTACTTGATCATTTGATCATTTTGGTTACAGTGAAGGCAGACTTCCTGACAGTGGAACTGACAAAAACAGACCTAACAGAATATTTATGGTACTCCTCTCTAAGGCCTTTTGGGTTCAGAGTAGACTTCACTTATGTAGTCTGGAAGGATGTTATATTGACAGTAAATAGGATTTGCTTCCCAACAGTCCCTTGCTCTTAATTTATATTACCCAAGGGCCTTAGAAGCCACAGATAATCTTTAAGGAAGATTCTACAACCCATCTCCGATGCTTTCTCTCCAGTGTGTTCTCTCATTAAACCCACATGCCTGGCAGGTACTACCCATCTTGCTTTAATCTTGATTCAGTCTGGATTCATGGGTAATTGTCCTCTCAAGAGTACCTTCAATTCTCTGAGCTCATAGTCATTTTTAATCCACATTCCTCTGCCACTCCCTTGCCCTGAATCAGTCTTCTCTGCTGCTGCTCCAAGGGACTCCCAGACTCCACTACTGTTGCAGTTGCTGCCACTGGATAAAGTCCTGATGACAAGATGCTCAGGGACTTCATTTATACATTCATGAGCCCAAAGTTCAGCTGGGACAGGAAGGGTTCTGTCCCATCCTACAGCCAGTTTACTTAGTCCTTTTCATCTCTCCATGCTGTGGTTTGTGGAAGAACAGAGCACTTGGTGTTCCACAAGTGAAAAACCCCTCCCTCTTATGATTGCATCATGATGATTTGCCTAAGTTGATCCAAGTACTGTGCTACTGAATCAGATGCCCCCTCACTGATGTTAAAAGTATGCATGATTTTGCATGCATTCTTCTACCTTAGTTATGTGTGAAATAGTATTTTTCAGATATTTTTCAGATATTCCTGTGACTCCTTTGGGCATTTCACTCTTTTGCCTTCCTGTCATTCATGCAGATATCCGTGAAGGTTTGTAGCAGGGTTTCCTGGTTTTTGTGTTTCTATAAAAACCTGAGCCCATTATTCTAGGAGCTTCTGAGGCAAAAAAACAAGAATGACAGGGAGAAGGATTTTTCCCAAATTAGAGAGAAGGCCCTCCCCCAACCCAGTGGAGAGGAGAGAAGGAAAGGAAGTGATAAGAGCAGAGATTCCAGGGAGGAAATGCATGCAAGTCATGCTGAGATGGATGAGGCCCTGAGCGACCTTACAGAGTTCCTGTGCCTTGGTATATAGAGGAAGCATCTGACAGAGGTTTTAGAGTTGAAGGGCCATCAGACAAGAATGAGGGACTTTTGGCAGCAATCTCCAAGGATTGATGACCCAGACCTTTGTGACGTATGATTCAAGGACCAGATATCCATCTCCAACCAATATCTTTACTCCCCTCTCCTTTCTGCCCTGGGAATTTTAAACACAACCCTGAAAAAATGGAAGAATCCAAACTTTATGAGAACTAAATTTATGCCATCCTAGGGGAGTGGTAATCTCAAAATAGAAGTTAGGTTAATTCGGTTTTAAGTTTTGTTTCTGGCTCTTTAGATTCTTAAAAAATAATGTTTGCAGACTTCAGTATGTGAAAGGTTTGTACACCCAAGTTTGTGAGCACTGCTTTTTTGCAGGGCTTTCTTTCTGCTGCTAATATTTTTAATATAATATTGAGAGACATGTAAAATAGTGCTTTCAAATGTGTTCTATAGAGCTCGGTGTCCCTGACAAGTTTCTTATGGCCCTAGGTAGAGATTGAGGGGAAGAGGAGATTAAAGGGAGCAAGTTGTCAGGAGTCTAGTCACCCCCAGCATAGCTTTCTCCAGCTTACTTTCCCTATTATCTGTTTACTGTGAAGATTACTGTAACATCCCCTTTAAATAGAAAATTCAGCAGGTCAAAAAGTTGGAAAGTCATTTATGTAAAGTATAAAATAATTTATAACTATACTATGGAATATACCTATACAGGCATAGCAATGGTTTTAATTTTCATTTTGACTGGTTTTGTTTTGCCTGTATGACTTTGGAACCAGTTCCGAAAGCAATTCCCAAGGTATTTTAAACAAAGACAACAGAGGCACATGCCTTCTTTCAAAGGTAACTCTTTTGAAGGTCAGTACTTATTTGCATTTTAAGTTCCCATGTTTGTTAAAGAAAGTCAGTCTCTTGACCAGCATCACATGCTACATTTTCACTGTCAGTACAATTCAGGTAAAACAGGACTAATATTTCTGTTCCTTAAAATGCAGGGGCAGGGCTATGAATAAATTATAGTTTAGTAGGAACTACTGAGTAAAATATTCTTTGGTAGTTAAGTTTCTTAGTTTCATTGAAATAATCTTTTCCATTTCACGAACAACCATCCTCTAACAATATTGGAAATGATTTTCTCTTTCCAAGTTTCAAGAAAGAACACTTGGAAAAGATTAATATGTTCCTCCGTCATGTCTTACACCCTTAATCCAGTGCTGACATACTGGGTATTTCTTTCCTAAGACTATCCAGAACTTTACATAAGGGAACTCCTTGGGCTCTGGGTTGTAGCAGGAGCCCTTTAGCAGGGGAATACTGCCAGAGAAGAAACTATCTCTGTCTAGATCACTGGTTTGTACTCAGCTTTCTCTTGGTCAGCACAGTTTGAGAGCCATTTGGGTTGGGTTTGCTGTTAAGTTCAGTTCACACAACAGGTCACTGCTGCAGCTTGAAAGATTTGGATGTCTTACATTACTTCATAAAACCCTTGGTACTGATGAGGTTGGTAAAGATTAGAGGCAGAAAACCTTTAAGAAAGAGGAGGGGGAGTTCCATTCAGAATGCCCTGCTGACAGTGGACAGAAGGAATCAGAACTAATCAGGACAGTAAGGATAATCTGGGCTTGCCAGGTGGTGCAGTGGTAAAGAATCTGCCTGCAATGCAGGAGCAGCAGGTTCGATCCCTGAGTCAGGAAGAGCCATTGGAGGAGGAAATGACAACCCACTCCAGTATTCTTGCCTGAAACATTCCATGGACAGAGAAGTCTGGCGGGCTACAGTCCATGGGGACGCAGAGTCAGACACGACTGAGCGACTGAGCACACACACATGGGGATAATTTATGAGGGTGGTTAGTCACTCTTGGGTAGAGCAAGATGCATGTGTTTTAATGAACAGTAGTGCTGTCTTTAGTCTCTGTTGTTCTCTCTCTTTTCTCTACAAGTCAGTCTATAAACACCGATTTAACATGTGGCATCTCCTTTTGAATTTAGCTGATTTCCAAATTGAATGCAAAGAAGTTCTCCTCTTAGTCTTCTCTGGATTGAAACTTGAGGTGATAATAAAAAATACATGGAAATCATTTGAGCTCATTGATTTCATAACTCAATGTAATATAAAACCTCAAAGGATTAAATGTTCAACATCCTTAGTTTGAATATCAGAAACTTATTGCTGTCTCTGTAAACTGACATTTCTATGCTGGATAGGAATAACACAGAAATTACAAATAAAAGATCAATTATTTAGTATGAAAAAGTTAATTGTACCATACTGGATTTAAGTAATAAATTTATCATAAATGAATAATAGAATTTTAAATTGAGAAGATTGTTTTACTGAGCAAAGATGTTCAGTGTATTTAGCTAAAAATTTTGAATGCTTGAATTTCTTTCCTTGTAATCTTTGAATTAAAATAATCTAAGAAGTCAGAAAAAAGATAAGTTAGAAGTTGTAAATATCTCCAACTCTACAATGAGATGCAGCTCTAAATATTAACCTATTTCTTTTACAAAGACTCATGATTTTTATTTCAGAAAATTATAGTTATACTTGCTGAGTGTTTTGCATTTTTCCTTTAAACTTAAATTATTTTAAGTTAAGCAATATTGTGAAAATAACCTGTGACTCAAAATTCACTTTTAATATTAAACAAAAACAACCCTATGGCTCTAGTCAAGAATATAGAACATACACTCAAAATTTTCACCAGTCTTCAAAGAGTCACAAAGTTAGAACAAATGACTTATGCATTTTAGTATCAAAATCTCCTTCTGTAAAGAAATCCTTCCTTTGTGAAATGCAAATTACTCAGAAAAAAATATTTCAGCTTTTAAAAATCATGTTCATTTGTTCTACTTTCTTACCATCCTTTCTTTACTTCAGTGAAGCAGGAAAGGAAAAAAGGAAGGTGCATTTTTTTCTTAAGTAAACTCAGTGCTGTCATAAGAGGTCTTACCATTGTCCCTGTTCTGAAAGAAAACAGACTTAAACTTCTAACCTCATAAAACAAATCATGTGTGAACTCTAGGCTGTTCTTTCCACTGCTGCTCTTTTCTCATTATTCAAAATGGTAATTTTTTTTTCAGTTACACAATCACTGGAGTTGCTCAAGAGAAAGAGCTTTTACCTATCAAAATGTGCTTTGGATTATACAATCTTTCCTCTCTGTCACTCAATATTTGGCACCCAGTATTTTATTTGGCAACATTATCAGCTACCAAACTTTCGCCTTTTATTGGTGTCTTTCACTTCCATAACCGTGTCTCCAATTGCAGCATTCTCACCTCTTCCTCTTTGTATCAGTCCTTCTTCATCTCATGCCTATACCGTTAAATGACTTCTAAACTGTTTTCCTGTCTCCAGTCTCTTCTGCACATTGCTGCCAGGAGAGATTTTTATTAAGCCACTTCCCAGATTAAAACTTCAATGGTTCTTTAAGAAGCAGATAATTCCCCTATGATTTAAACTATTCAAGAGCATGAAGGAAATATTAAAATGTTCACATGCCTTTTTATAAACTTCCCCTGGTGGCTCAGACTGTAAAAAAATCCACCTACCCTCCAACTAATAAAAAAATTAAAAAAAAAAAAATCCACCTACACTGCAGGAGACCGGGGTTTGATCCCTGGGTTGGGAAGATCCCCTGGAGAAGGGAATTGCAACGCACTCCAGTATTCTTGGGCTTCTCTGGTGGCTCAGACAGTAAAGAATCTGCCTGCAATTTGGGAGACTTGGGATGGATCCCTGGGTTGGGAAGATCCCCTGGAGGAGGGCATGGCAACCCACTATTATCTGGAGAATCCCCATGGACAGAGGAGCCTGGCTGGTTACAGTCCATGGGGTGGAAAAGAGTTGGACATGACTGAGTGACTAAGCACAGCATAGCAACAATTATAGAAGTTATAAATATATTTTCCCAAAATATCTTCCACAATTGAATAGCAATGCAAAAATCTTATAAAATAGAGAAACAACAAGAACCTACTGTATAACACAGGAACTACATTCAGTATCTTCTAATAACCTATAAGGGAAAATAATTTGAAAAAAATATATACATATTTACAATTGAATACATACAATTGTAAGTGTAAATACATATTTCTATAATGTATTTTGGAAAATCCATATTGTACAAAATATGGACATATATTGAAATATATGGGATAAATATGGGATAAAAATATGGGATAAAATCCATATTGTACATAAGTATAAATACATATTTACACTTTGCTGTACACTTGAAACTAACACAACATTAAATTAACTACACTTCAAAAAGTAAAAAATGCAAAAGCTCAAATAGAACATTAGCAAATAGCATTCAACATTGCATTAAAAATAATATTCCTTGTTATATTTCATTTCAACTAGGTAAACTTGTGCAATATTAAGAAATGTATTGCTATAATTTTCAAATTAATAATTATAGGAGGAAAACCATATGATCATTCTTAAAGATGCAGAAAAGGAATGTGTTAATACTTCTCAACTAATCCTTCTTTTAAAAATACTTTATAAAGTTGATAAATATCATATTTTTGGTCAAAGCCATGGTCATTAATGAGGGAACACCACAGAAGCATTTTCAGCAAAATCAGAAACAAGGTAACAGTGATTTCATCATTTTATTTTAACATGGTTCTGGAAATACCAGCCCAGTTGAATTAGGATAAAAAAAAAAGATATGTAAAGTATTGCAAAGGAGAAAGCAAATTTTATCTTTATAGGTGATAGGATTTAATAACTGGAAAAATCCAATAAAAAGAACTGGAAAGCCATTATAAGCAATGAGCCAGTTCAATAAGTGACCATTAACAAGACAAAAACATAAAAATTAATAGATTTCCTGTGACTAAATAACAACCAGCTAGAAAACAAGGAAAAAGAAGTTTTTCTTTATTATTGCAGTCGCTGAGAAGTCCACTAAGCCTCTTTTGCCTGAATATGTGAAAATCAGTGATTTTCTTGGGGATTAAGGAGGAATAATGTATCCTGACATGATGAACTGGCATCCAGCTGCGGCTCAATAAAAGCCATTTCCTTCCTTCTAGAAGCTCTGACTTTAACCTCCACATCTCCCAAGGGGAAGTCAACCCTGAACTAAGGCCCCAGTAAGATTGGGAAGATCCCCTGGAGAATGCAATGGCACCCCACTCCAGTACTCTTGCCTGGAAAATCCCATGGACAGAGGAGCTTGGTGGGCTGCAGTCCATGGGGTTGCTAAGAGTCAGACACAACTGAGCGACTTCACTTTCACTTTTCACTTTCATGCCTTGGAGAAGGAAGTGGCAACCTACTCCAGTGTCCTTGCCTGGAGAATCCCAGGGACGGGGGAGCCTGGTGGGCTTCCGTCTATGGGGTCACACAGAGTCGGACACGACTGAAGCGACTTAGCAGCAGCAGCAGCAAGATCTGCAGTAGGTCTCTTATGGAATTGGTGCTTTCCTTGGTGCCTGTGGATGAATGAACTATTAAGGACATGGCTGGGGCTGGGACCTTCTTAGCAACTCACTGACCCCAGTCCCTAAAAGTAGAGTAGCTGTCCCCATGTCCAGATCAAAAACAGGGCAAAGATCAATAAAGAAACTTTGACCTCAAAATTCATAGTTCCTGATTCTGGGTAGTGATTTCCCAACATTTCTCACCTCACTATTACCCTTCTTATAACTTGCCTTCCTACACACATACACACCCACACCCACACACCCACATACACACACACACACACTGATAAAGTTATAAATGACTGCAAGGGTAATAAATATCTGGTCTCCCCTCTACCCAACCAGAAGCCCCAAAAGTTTCCAGTTCAAGAGAAGCTGAGGGGACTTCTCTGGTGGTCCAGTGGTTAAGAATCTGCATTCCAATGCAGGGGATGTGGGTTCCATCTCTAGTCAGGGAACTAAGATCCTACATGCCCTGGGGCAACTAAACCCTCAACTAAGACCCCACACAAGCAAATAAATAAATAATTAAAACAAAGAGAGAGAGAGGGAAACTGAGACTGTTTACACAGAATGTTTTCAACTACAGAAAAAGATCTCTAGATTGTAGCAGAGTAACATGTAATTAATTTCTTCTTCTGTACACTCAGTTATACTTCCTAAGGGTTTCCCTGGTGGCTCAGAAGGTAAAGAATCCACCTGCAATGCAGGAGAGCCAGGTTCGGTCCCCGTGTTGGGAAGATCCCCTGGAGGAGGGCATGGCATCCCAGTCTAGTATTCTTGCCTGAAGAATCCCCATGGACAGAGTAGCCTGGTGGGCTATAGTCCATGGGGTCACAAAGAGTTGGACATGACTGAGAGACTAAGCACAATACTTCCTAAACTGTCTTAGTATCCTATTGCCTTATAACTGGGTTGATTCACTGAGGCTGCTCTCTAAGCAAATGGGAATCAGAATAGATCTAATATTCAAGTTCAAAGCTATAGATAAAAAGAAAAACAAAAGCAAGTCCAGGAGAATATCAGTAAGACTTTCCTTGAGGCTGGATGGCAGAGTAGGGGAGCCTCAGATGGAGAAGCAAACCTAGTGTTCTTGAATGGAGAGAACGCTGTTGAGGAAACAGTTGAATTGCCATCTGGGTTGTGAGTCAGGAGTCTTCTCAAAGGCTGTAAAGATTTTCCGCATCCTATTAGGACAGGACTCAGAAAAGGACCTGATACTCAGACTAAAGCCAACTTGTCTGTGCTCCCTTCCCCTTGAATCTCTGTCCTTATCCCTCACCTCCTAAATCCTCTATTGTGGATTAGGATTCAATCTTAATTTAGTGCTCTGGTGAGACTTGCAGTCAGCTGGGATCATGGTTCCATTTTCTTATGTGCAAGGTGATATTCCAAACACACAACTTTAACAACTGCTTTGTGGACTGACCATCATTGGCTATCAGTGGCAATACCCATTATTTCTGATGTAGGCCATTGATTTTCCACTATCGCCTACTTTGTAGACTTGCTCTTAGGTGATTCCATGACACTTGTGCCTAGCTACATTTTCCCTCTCTCCACAGATCAATGTATGAACAGAAACTGTACAAAGAAAACTGTACAAACAAAATTTTACAAAGAAATAGAAAAAAGAATAATGAGAGAGGCTGAAGCAATCCCCACCCAAAAGACAACTAGACAAATATTGGATATTAAATGTTTGATAGAAGGACAAACACTTGCAGTTCTTTATTCATGGCCGTGCTTGTCAAGCTCTTCTCACTTGGAAGTTTATGCCCCACCACCACTCTTTCCCTTCATACATCTCACTGACCAGAAATAATCCCCCTCAACAGTCACAGTCAAGAGTGTGATGAGGTAGACTGACTGAAAATAGGAAAGTAATCAAGGAGTGGGAGATAAGATTGGGAGTCCAATTTTGAGCTGGTTCTTACTCCCTGGGCAGACAAACAGAAAGTAAGGCAGCAGAGATTGCAGAGGTGTTCAGAAGAGATAACATAGGCAGTACAAAGTGCAAGAGGCCATGGCTACCACCAGGATCCCAGCTGGTCTCAGTCATTCCCACTCCACAGACAAAGAAAGGTGTATAATTGGGTACTCACTGAGTATCCAGTTACTCAATCAGCCCCAGGACACAAGTCTTAATATCAATCTTTTCCAATTGAAACATCCCACTTAAATTCTACCCACTGTATCCCCAAATCTCACTCCAGGCTCCTCTGTTACCAGTCACTCCCCTAGAAAGTCTTTAAATATTTCAATTCATAATTTTTAAGGTAATCAGGGTATTTTAACTAGGATTGACAAGTCACAGGCCCAAATTTTAGGATAAAGGAAAGTATACAGCATGAACTTAACTGTAGTTTCTCTCCCTCACCTCAGACAGACATTAGATTCATAATATCCCAAATCATAGGAATAATAAATTCCAAAATTAGTGTTTTCTCCATTAAGCATTGATTAGTTATTTTTAATTTCTTTGTGGTCTTTGAAGTTGTAATAATCTTTGGATATACTTAATTTTCACTTTGCAAATGGGCAAGAAGCTGGCAGAGTAAGGTATATTTGAAAAGTTACAGTTGGAAGAGACCTAATAGCTATAGACTCTAAAATTCACTCTCTCATTCTCTTTTCCATTCTGTTTTTCTTCTCTTAATATCAATATTTGCCAGTATTTTTCTAGATAAATATGGCTTTGAGCTCTCCATAGACCTGAAAGAAACAGTATGATTGATGAACTAAGGTATATTCTGAAGACAGGGATTCCTGGTTTCCAGAGAAGGCTGACGTCTTGATACACTGAAGCACAGGATAAGGAAAGTAGTCTAAAATGTCCATGCTTTCAACACTTCACCTGTGACCCAACTTCATTCAGTCACTCCTGTGAGCTGGTTGCCCAGAGAAGCTTTTTAATGATGTGATTATTCTAACTCAATTAGCAGGGAATGAAAGGAACAAAGGAAACCTATTTCACAGTTGGCTGGTCATTCAAAAGCATCCTACCTTAAAATGTCAGCTAATGACATTTAAGATGGTAGGAGGGAGAGGTTTTGCTTGAGTACTTAGACCTTGTTATGAGATTTCATTGTGATTATTAATATTATACTTCAATAAAACAAATAAAAAACATATTGCATACCCAATTTTATCTGAAGACTGAATTTCTATCACTCTCACCCCAGACAGACATTAGATTCATAATGTCCCAAATTATAGAAACCATTAATTCCCAAATTAATGTTTTCTCCATTAAGCACTGACCAGTTCCTTTTAATTCCTTTGTGGTCTTTGAAGCTGTAATAATCTTTGGATATATTTAAATCTCACTTTGTAAATGGACAAGAAGCTGAGAGAGTAAGGTATGTTTGAAAAGCTACAATAGGAAGAGACCTAACAGCTACAGACTCTAAAATACAGACAGTAGCTGTTCTGTTCTCTGAGAAGAAAAGACACATGCAGGAGAAAGCAACATTGAGGGTGACAATTTTAGTTAAATTTAGAGCACTTACTACATACCAGACTCTGCTGTAAATATTTTACACTCAATCATACCCTGTGAGAAAGGATGTTTGTTATCGTTATTTTTCACATAAGAAAAAAAAACAAAAGACGTTAAGTGACTTGCTCAAAGTCACGTGTGCTGTGCTTAGTCCCTCAGTCATGTCCGACTCTTTGTAACCCCATGGACTATAGCCTGGAGGGCTCCTCTGTCCATGAGGATTCTCCAGGTAAGCATACTGGAGTGGGTTGCCATGCTCTCCTCTAGGGAATCTTCCCAAGAATTGAACCGAGGTCTCCTGCATTGCTGGTGGATTCTTTAGCAGCTGAGCTACCAGGGAACCCTGCTCAAAGTCCAACATATAGCAATAAAACCAGGATTTGTACCTATGCAGTCTGACTGAAGAGCCCAAATTCATAACTATTATGCAGTTCTGATAAAAAATATAAAGTCACAGATATTCTTGGGCATCAATAAACACTAGCAATGAGAAAGTACACTAGAGGATTAAAAGGATGCATGACTAGAAACAAAGGGCTAAATTCAGTCTTAGCAATAAATTATTAAATCATCCTATAACCAAGTTCCTTTAAGGAGAGAAATATATACATACACATACATACACACCTTCAAGAGTTTAGAAATGAAGTTTTTATCTCAAAGCTAAATAAGTAAACCCAGCCACAGTGAGTGTGAAGACTAGACTGTAGGACACAATCAAAGGACTGCCTGAACAGGTAAAACAGCACACATGCACACACTCAACTGTGACATCTGCCCCAGAGATAAAGATGTGGGGATCATCAGCCTCAGAGCCTGTGGGTGGATCAGCTGGCTAGAGGAAGGAGAGGAGAAATGGGATCCAGGAGAAAACTGGAGGCTCAGACAGCACAGACCAAATGTACATCCCATGGTGTGCACAAGAGGGACTTTTGGAACATCCCAAAGTCAGTATCATTTCTTTCCTCACTCGTTCGCTTTCCTACATGCTGTGTATCTGTGTTTCCAGAGGTGGGGTGGCCTGGGGAAGGGTATGTCATCCTTTTTCCTCTCCTTGCATTCTTTGCGCTATATCTGAAGGCTCTTGGTGTTCCTCCTCTTCTGAGCAAGGCGGTTTCATTTCCCCCCTCCTTTTTCAGGCTGTTTGTGCAGTTCTGTCTGTCAGAGCCTGCTTGTGGGGACTTCCTAGACATGTACATTATGATGCAGCATAAAGGAGCTGCATGTGGGTAGGGTGTCAGAATCCTGATGGTTGTCATGGTTACCTAGTCATTAACATGGCTAACAAACAATGCTTGAGAAGCAGGCCATTGCTTGGATGTCAGGAATGCTTGTCAAGTCAGCAGCTTTATAGACTCAACAGATTTTCTGTAATGTAGCATAACTCCACTTTATTCTTTTAAGCACTAACAATTTGCCTTTTAATTGTAAAAAGATACTATGTAAAGAGAGGGGTGTATAATGAATTACAGGGAAAAATTTCAGCATGAGATAATTTTAACAGTAAGGTAGTAGTAGCATTCCCAATGAATCCCACACCTCGTTATATCCTTTGAGTCTCATTCCAACGTCCTGTCCATCAGATCATTACTGTGTTTTGTGGCCTTATAGTGTCTTAATATTTTGGGGGTGCAATGACATCACTGACATCCAGCCCATGCATATTCCCGAAAGAAGACAAAAAAATCAACCTGAAAAGAGGTAAGGATTTTCTTCCAATCTACTCCATTGGGTTTCCTTTGTGGCTCAGCTGGTAAAGAATCTGCCTGCAATGCGGGAGACTTGGGTTCGATTCCCTGGGTTGGGAAGATCCCCTGGAGAAGGGAAAGGCTACCCATTCCAGTATTCTGGCCTGGAGAATTCCATAGACTGTATAGTTCTTGGGGTTGCAAAGAGTCAAAAAGGACTGAGTGAATTTCACTTTCACTCCATTGGACAGCACCCTAAATCATAGAAACAACACTGACTCTTTTATGTAATCTAGATGATAGTGGTTCTTTTGCTTTTTGCTGTTACCTTTTGAAGGTTTACTATGACATAGGAAGCTTTGTTGATTAACAGATTGATTGCTTTGAATGGGAAGAACTCAGGGTAAGAGTGAAGTATATAGTTCAGTTCAGTTGCTCAGTCGTGTCCCTTTATCCATCACCAACTCCCAGAGTCTGCCCAAACCCATGTCCATTGAGTCGGTGGTGCCATCCAACCATCTCATCCTCTATTGTCCCCTTCTCCTCCTGCCCTCAATCTTTCCCAGCATCAGGGTCTTTTCAAATGAGTCAGCTCTTCGCATCAGGTGGCCAAAGTATTGGAGTTTCAGCTTCAACATCAGTCCTTCCAATGAACACCCAGGACTGATCTCCTTTAGGATGGACTGGTTGGATCTCCTTGCAGTCCAAGGGACTCTCAAGTCTTCTCCAAAATCACAGTTCAAAAGCATCAATTCTTCAGCACTCAGCTTTCTTTATAGTCCAACTCTCACATCCATACATGACCACTGGAAAAACCATAGCCTTGACTAGATGGACCTTTGTTGACAAAGTAATGTCTCTGCTTTTTAATATGCTGTCTAGGTTGCTTATAACTTTCCGTCCAAGGAGTAAGCGTCTTTTAATTTCATGGTTGCAATCACCATCTGCAGGGATTTGGAGCCCAAAAAAATAAAGTCAGCCACTGTTTACACTGTTTCCCCATCTATTTGCCATGAATTGATGGGACTGGATGCCATGATGTTAGTTTTCTGAATGTTGAGCTTTAAGCCTACTTTTTCACTCTCCTCTTTCACTTTCATCAAGAGATCCTTTAATTCTTCTTCACTTTCTGCCAGAAGGGTGGTGTCATCTGCATATCTGAGGTTATTGATATTTCTCCAAACAATCTTGATTCCATGCTTGTGCTTCATCCAGCCCAGCGTTTCTCATGATGTACCCTGCATATAAGTTAAATAAGCAGGGTGACAATATACAGCTTTGACACACTCCTTTTCCTATTTGGAACCAGTGAGTTGTTCCCTGTCCAGTTCTAACTGTTGCTGCCTGATCTGCATACAGGTTTCTCAAGAGGCAGGTCAGGTGGTCTGGTATTCCCATCTCTTTCAGAATTTTCCACAGTTTATTGTGATCCACACAGTCAAAGGCTTTGGCATAGTCAATAAAGCAGAAATAGATGTTTTTCTGGAATTCTCTTGCTTTTGCGATGATCCAGCAGATGTTGGCAATTTGATCTCTGGTTCCTCTGCCTTTTCTAAAACCAGCTTGAACATCTGGAAGTTCACGGTTCACATATTGCTGAAGCCTGGCTTGAAGAATTTTGAGCATTACTTTACTAGCGTGTGAGATGAGTGCAATTGTGCAATAGTTTGAGCATTCTTTGGGATTGCCTTTCTTTGGGATTGGAATGGAAACTGACCTTTTCCAGTCCTGTGGCCACTGCTGAGTTTTCCAAATTTGTTCACATATTGAGTGCAGCACTTTCACAGCATCATCTTTCAGGATGTGAAATAGCTCAACTGGAATTCCATCACCTCCACTAGCTTTGTTTGTAGTGATGCTTCCTAAGGCCCACTTGACTTCACATTCCAGGATGTCTGGCTCTAGGTGAGCGATCACACCATCGTGATTATCTGGGTCATGAAAATCTTTTTTGTACAGTTCTTCTGTGTATTCTTGCCACCTCTCCTTAATATCTTCTTCTTCTGTTAGGTCCCTACAATTTCTGTCCTTTATTGTGCCCATCTTTGCATGAAATATTCCCTGTCTCTAATTTTCTTGAAGAGATCTCTAGTCTTTCCCATTCTATTGTTTTCCTCTATTTCTTTGCATTGATCGCTGAGGAAGGCTTTCTTATCTCTCCTTGCTATTCTTTGGAACTCTGCATTCAAATGGGAATATCTTTCCTTTTCTGTTTTGCTTTTTGCTTCTCTTCTTACATTATAGAGTACTGGAATACAAAAGTAGGAAATCAAGAAACACCTGGAGTAACAGGCAAATTTGGCCTTGGAGTACAGAATGAAGCAGGGCAAAGGCTACTAGAGTTCTACCAAGAGAATGCACTGGTCATAGCAAACACCCTCTTCCACCAACACAAGAGAAGACTCTACACATGGACATCACCAGATGGTCAACACCAAAATCAGATTGATTATATTCTTTGCAGCGAAGGGTGGAGAAGCTCTATACAGTTAGCAAAAATAAGACAGGGAGCTGCCTGTGGCTCAGATCATGAACTCCTTATTGCCAAATTCAGACTGAAATTGAAGAAAGTGGGGAAAACCACTAGACCATTCAGGTATGATCTAAATCAAATCCCTTATGACTATACAGTGGAAGTGAGAAATAGATTTAAGGGACTAGATGATAGACAGAGTGCCTGATGAACTATGGACAGAGGTTCGTGACATTGTACAGGAGACGGGAATCAAGACAAGAAAAAGAAATGCAAAAAAGCAAAATGGCTGTCTGAGGAGGCCTTACAAATAGCTGTGAAAAGAAGTGAAGTATATACCCTCAGCTAAATGCTGAATATCTCCTAGACATTGCTTTTCTTTTCAATTCCTATCAATCAACTGAGGAATGATCATTTCTTGTTCAAAGCCTGCTTAGAAAGTGACTCTCATTGCTTTTTTTCCCTTGGACTAAGGGTACCTGTGAATTGGGAAATATTTAGAAAATACAAATGAGTGCCACTTGGAGTTCAAAGTCAGAACTTCAGCTTGAACAGCGTAAAGCAGGAATGCTGGAAGGCAAGGTAGCAAGGATGGAGTAAATGCAGGAGAGACTGCTGCTCTAACCTCCAGACAGAGCTTTCCAGAAGTTTATGTGGAATAGGAAACACAGCTGGGACAAGCAGTCTGCTGAGATTTTTCTCAAAACTAGTGCTCGGGCCTGGTGCACTGGGAAGACCCAGAGGAATCGGGGGGAGAGGGAGGTGGGAGGGCGGATCGGGATGGGGAATGCGTGTAACTCTATGGCTGATTCATATCAATGTATGACAAAACCCACTGAAATGTTGTGAAGTAATTAGCCTCCAACTAATAAAAAAAAAAAAAAAAACTAGTCAGCAAGGCCTCTACTGTGCTTTCTGCTTCTCCTCCCCTTTTTCTTCTTCGTTCTCCTCCTTTCTCTCCCCCTCCTCCCCTTCCTTCCCCTCATTCTCCTCCCCCTCCTCTTCCTTCTGCTCTATCTTCCTCATCAACTTCCTTCTCCTACAACATACGTAAATCAGGGTGGGAACAATTGTCAAGGCCGGTTCAGAGCAGGCAGGGAGCCAATTCAGTCCTATGGAATCTTCCACTCTCAACTGAAGAGAAGCTGTGTGTGTGGGTGGCGGGTGTATGTGCCCACACACATGCATGGGTTTAAAATAAAAATAAGATCTCATTTGCAGCTTTTTTTAAAACTATGAAAGTTATACCTGCCCATTGAGAAAAATCTATAAGGTTCAAGAAAGTGTAAAGTAGAAAATATATATTACCGTGTTGTTGTTCATTTGCTCAGTCATGTCCGATTCTTTGTGAATCCCATGGACTGCAGCACGCCAGGCTTCCCTGTCTTTCACTATCTCCCAGAGTTTGCTCAAACTCATGTTCATTGAGTTGATGTTGCCATCCAACTATCTCATCCTCTGTCTCCCCCTTCTCCTTCTGCCTCAATCTTTCCCAGAATCAGGGTCTTTTCCAATGAGTTGGCTCCTTATGGAGGTAAGTAAGTGTTAGTCGCTCAGTCATGTCCAACTCTTTGTGATCCCATGGACTGTAGCCCGCCAGGCTCCTCTGTCCATGAAATTCTCCAGGCTCCCTAGACTTCCATAATTCAGAAGTTCACTTCTGGTTTTGTACATTTGTTTGCAGAGTTTAGAACTTTTCTGTGCACAAATATATAAGCAACATACAATTTCTAACTGTCATTTCATTTTTTTAAGGAAAAAGGGAATTTTATTCAAACCAAACTGAGCATTATCACCCAGGAGACAGACTCTCAGAAAGCTCTGAAAACTGTTCCACTCATTACAAGTCAAAGATACAGTCGTATATATTTTCAAGACAAAGGATTATACATCAAAATGACACACTGATGCTTTACATAAAGTTCACCAAGGATACATATAATCCAGGTTGTTGTTTAGTTGTTAAATCATGTCCAGCTCTTTGCGACACCATGGACTGTAACCTGCCAGGCTCCTTTGTCCATGAGATTTTCCAGGCAAGAATACTGGTGTGGGTTGCCATTTCCTTCTCCAGGGGATCTTCCTTACCCAGTGATCAAACCCATGCCTCCTGCTTGGCAGGCGTATTTTTTACCACTGAACCACCTGGGAAGCCCTATAATCCAGGGAAGCAGGTACAAAGTAAGTAGAAAGTTACAATGACTCCCTACAGAGTTGGGAAAAATTCTCTTCTTTCAAGAAGTGTAACCACCATTTTAAAGTTAACCTCATGTTGTGAATTTCAGGGTCAATAAATAGATTTTCACTTTATGTTACAAATCAATTTAAAATAAAACTCTTCAGGTTTCAAACTTTAATCTCCATTTTTCCATTTTCAAGGGTAAAATATTCTTATAAAGATCAAATAAAATACAAACATATAACAGAGATAATGAAATTGTCTCTCATTTCCTTCACTTGGAAAATCTGTGGAAATATTCCCTGTTTATAGCTTTGAGAATATTCCTTAAGAGAATTTTCTTGGGGGATACACAAATATATTTCTTTGCAAAAGTGAGACAACTCTGAAAACATAGTTATTATTCTGCATGTGTATTTCTAATTTTATCCATTCCTACAAAGCTTGCAGGCTGCACTTTCTACTTGTCAATAAACTCTGAACATATTCCAGGTCAATAAATATACTTTTGCATCATTTTATGAATCACTCACTATTCAATAAGATTGCTTCTAATTTTAGGATTTTTTCTGATTATAAATTATATATGCTTGCTGCAAAAATTCAAAGGATACAAATGGTATAAATTAAGATGTGAAATTTCCCTGTATATCTCCCTTTCCCTGTCAAGGTTGTTGTTGTTGTCACTCAGTCATGTCCGACTCTTTGCAACATCATGGACTGCAGCACACCAGGCTTCCCTGTCCTTCACTATCCCCCAGAGTTTGCTCAGACTCATGTCCATTGAGTTGGTGATGCCACTCAGTCATCTCATCCTCTGTTGCCCCCTTCTTCTACCTGTCTAAGTAACTATTGGTATCTATTCTTCCAGTTTTTTCTTTGCAAAACACTAATCTCTTTGCCCACTCCCGTCACATACACACACAGACACGCACACATTCTTTTGCACAAAATGAGATTATATTGGGTATATTGTGAAAGAACATGTTGGTTTTTTTACTTAAAAATATATATTTGACATCTTTCCATGGCATTCGATAGAGCTCCACCTAATTTCTTTTAATCCAGTCAGGGGATTCCATTGTACAGATGTACACTTTACAAATCATGCTGAAATGGATGTCCATTTTACTTTACTTTACTTTTGTGCACTTTACTTATGTGCATCCATTATTTCTGTAAGTTCTTATGAGTGAAATTAGTCTCAAAGAACAAACACATTTGATATTTGCCTTCAAAAGTCTGAAGCAATTTATAGTCATACTAAGGGTATAAGAGACTGACAATTTTTACACACTTTCTGGAACATCATAGATCATAAAGATATTCTAAAACATGTTTTACCCCTCCAGTAAAATCACACATGTAAATCCTAGGATTTGGAGAATAGAATCTGACCATTGTTGTTATTGGTGCTGTTGCTGATAGTAGTGATGTGTGTGTGTTTCTGATAATGTTTGCAACTGCCTAGAACTCTGCTTTTGAATCATTTTTGACACTCTTCCCATGTAGCAATTACTCCTTCTCTAAACTCTTGTCCTTGCCCAAATACTGAAACTAGGGATATCTAGGGATATATATAAAGAGATGATTTTATCCTCATGCATATCCTGGACTATTTTCTTAGGTTGAATTCGTGGAAGTGAGATTGCTGGATGAAAGAGTACATAGAATATGAAGCCAAAGGCTTTATTTATATGCTTATAACTCCCAAGTTGATTTCTTGTCCAAAATCTCCTCTGAGTTTCGTACTTGTATTAAGCAACTTGCTTTTCACCTTAACATCTCAAACTCAAGATATCCAAAACTAGTCTAATCATCTCTACTTTCTCTCATTCTCCAACACAGTCCTCCCTTACCTAACATCACCCATTTTTACAAGCCAGAAACTGTGCTACCTCTTTGCCATCTTCACTCCCAGTTTCTTCCAAGTCTTATTGATTCTATCCTCTAATTGTATTTTCAAACTCTCCGTTTTTTTCCAACTCCACTGCTACTGCACTAGTCCAAACTAGCATCTTTTTCTTAGTTAAACTACTATGTTGTTGTTGTTTTAGTCTCTCAGTCATGTCTGACTCTTTTGCGACCCCATGGACTATAGCCCGCAGGGCTGTCTATGAAATTTTACAGGCAAGAATACTGGAGTGGGTTGTCATTTCCTCTTCCAGGGAATCTTCCTGACCCAGGGATCGAACCCTCATCTCCTGTGTCTCCAGCATTGGCAAGCAGATTCTTTACCACTGAGGCACCTGGTAAGCCCGTATTTCAGAGTAAATGACATTTATTACATGAACTTCCAGGAATATGAAATATAACCAAATTATGTCACCATCCACATAAAAACATGGAATTTACCCATTTCACACAATTCTTAACATTTAGCCTTTACTTTATGCATATTAAATATGCAAAAGACACTGATTTTCATTTTTTAAAAACTGATGTCATTAATAAAGAAAGTCTCAGAGTAAACAGAGAAAGAAAAACAAATGTAATAAAATTTTTAGAAAAAAATTAAGTTTTTCCAAAATAATTGATACAACAATTTATAAATTCTTCTTAGATTTTGGAAATACTAGTAGATACATGGTCACATGCAAATTTTCACTATTTTGATAACACAGTGGACATAGAGAAGAGAAAACTCAAATTCAGAATGCAATTTTAACCTTTTTTCCCCTGATTTTAGAAACAAACAAGCAGTAATTTCCTCTTCTTAGGGGTTTAAAATGAATGGGGAAAATGTACATAGCTGGAGTTTCTCAGTTAGCTGAGAAATTGCAGAGAACAAATGCTCACTTTTCTCTACCCGTAGTTCTAAACAAATTCAATTCTTTCTTCTTTCCTCCTATCCTTCCTCCTTCTCTTCTCTTTCTTTCCTTCTTTCCTTTTTATTGAGATATAATTCACAATCATAAAATTTAAACCTCACAATTGAGTGGTTTTTTAATATAGTTAATATAGTTACACAATTTGGTCACCATTGTCACTAATGTCAGAATATTTTTATCAACCCTCTTCACACCCAAAAACCCTCTGTATCCATTAGCAGTCACTCTCCATTGTCCCTTCTCCTTATGGCAAAAGATCTATATTTTGCCCCTCTGGATTTTCCTATCCTGAGCATTTCGTATATATGGAATCATAAAATATAAGGCCTTTTGAATTGGTTTCTTTTTACTTAGCATAATGTTTTTGAGGTTCATCCACAGTGTTGCATATAGCAGTACTTCATTCCTTAAGACTGAATAATATTTCATTTTGTTATCCATTCATCATTAGATGGACATTAGGTTGTTTCTGCTTTTGAATTCTGCTATAAACACTTATGTATACATTTTTATATGAATATGTTTTCAATTTAGGAGGTATTTTATACCTAAGAGTTGAACTGGTGAGTCATATGGTAACTTTCTGATTAACTTTTTGAGTCACTGCCACTTTTCCAAAGTGACTGCACCATTTTATATTCCCACCAGAAATGTAAGAGAGCTCCAGTTTATCCACATCCTTGACAAAACTTATTATTGTCTACTTTTTTATTATAGCTAGCCTAGTGAATGCTGATTAGTATCTAATTGACATTTTGATATGCATTTTCTTACTAACTAATGATTTTGAATATCTTTTCATATGCTTATTGGCCATTAGTACATCTTCTTTGAAGAAATACCTATTCAAATCATTTTTTTCATCTTTTAAAAACGGAAATTTTGTTGGGTTTTATTAGTATTACAAATAGTAGTATTATGTCAGTAAGACTCTAGAAGAGGGCGACAAAGGTTGAGATGGTTGGATAGCATCACCGACTCAATGGACATGAGTCTGAGCAAACTCTGGGAGATAGTGAAGACACCTTGGCATGTTGCAGTCCATGGGGTCACAGATTCAGACACACCGTGGTGACTGAACAACAATTGCGTGTTTTAGTTTATTAGCTATTAGCAAATAATCAAGATTATTGTTGACATTTTGTTTTCTTTGCATCTATTGAGATGACCATGTCTTTTCCCTTTAATCTATTGATGTATATCATTATTCCATAGATTTCCTGGCATTTAACTTTGAATTTCAGCAATAAATAATACCTTGTGTGCTCAGTTCAATTTACTTATACAAAGTACTTTACAGTACGTATCAATATTGAGACTATCTATTCAAGGTACAATAACATAAGCCTAATAGAAGTTACTAACACAAATACAATAGTTCTGTTAGGAGAAGGTTCATGTTCAGAGGAATTTCAGAGGCTCAGGTGGGGTCAAGCCATTTATAGCTTCTCCCTTAAGAATGCATTCTAAATTGGAGAGATGAACCATTTGAGCAGAGCATTATTATGGTCAGTGAACATGTCAGCCCACCTACCTTCACCTATTTTAAATTGAGTTGTTTTTTCTTGTTGTTCAGTTCTAAGAGTTCTTTAAATGGTCTGAATATTAAAGTCTTTTCAGATATATGATTTGCAGATACATTTTTCCCATTCTATAGATTGTGTTTTCATTTTCTTGATGATAATCCTTTGAAGCATGAAAATTTTAAAATTTGATAAAGTCAAATTTATTTTCTCTTTTGTTGTTTGTACTTTTGGTGTTATATCTAAGAAACCACTGACTAATTCAGATTCACAGAGATTTCTCCCTATGTTTTCATCTAAGAGTTTTGTAGTTTTAGCTCCTACAATTAGATGTTTGACTCATTTGGAGTTAACGTTGGTATATGCTGTGAAGTAGGGGTTCAAATTAATTCTTTGGCATGAGTATATGCACTTGTCCTTGAATCATTTGTTGAAAAGCCTATTCTTTTCCCATTGAATTGTCTTGCCATCCTTGTTGAAAGTCAATTAATGTAAATAAATGAGTTTATTTATGACTGTTCTTATCAGGATTACACAGTCTTAATTACAATAGCTTTGGGTTAATTTTTGAAGTTTGGTTGTTTGAGTCCCCCCAACTTTGCTCTTTTTTGAGACTGTTTTTAGCTATATTTTCTGTTTCTTATATTTTGGTATTAATTTTAATTTCAGTTTGAGTATTTCTGCAAAAAAAGAAAGCCAACTTGGATTTTGATAGCAATTGTGTTGGATGTGTTGATCAGTTTGAGGAGTACTGCTATCTTAGCAACAGTAAATCTTCCAATCCATGAACATAACTGCCTTTCCTTTTATGTAGGCCTTTGAAAATTTTCTTAAAACAACAATACTTTGTAGTTTTCAGTGTATAATTCTTGCATTTCCTTGATTCCAAAGTATTGTTTCTTTTTGATGCTATTTTTAATAAAATTGTTTTCTTAATTTCATTTTTGGATTGTTCGTTGTTGGTGTCTTAAAATATAAAGGACTTTTGCATGTTGATTCTTTAACCTGGAAATCTTTCTGAACTTGTTTACTAATTCTAATAGTTTATTTGTGGATCCTTAGAATTTTCTATGTACAAGATCATGTCATCTGGAAATAGAGATTGTTTTACTTCTTTTCCTATTTGGACAACTTTTTTTTCTTCCTAAGTTCCCTGGCAAGAGCATCTAGTACACTGTTGAATAGAAATGGCAAAAGTGAGGATCCTTGCTTTGTTCTTGATTTTAGTGTCTTCATCTAATCTTGCTCCAGATTTATTCTTCATCTAGAGCAACCATTTAAAAAGCTAATTTATATCCTGTTACTACCCTTCCTAAAAATTCCGATAGATTCTTGTCATACTTAGAATACCCAAATTATTTTTCTTGGCTATTAAAGATCCTTTTCTCCAATCTTATCTCATATTACTCTTTTTACTCTCTGCACACTAGCCACATGAACTGTTAAAGGATCTAAAATGCACCATGTTCTATCCTGCCACAAGACCTATATACATGCTACCCCTTTCTTTGACAAGCCAATTTCTTTAACTCCCTTGCCTCTTTGTGCTAATCTGAAACCACCTGGAGAAACCCCACTCATGGATGAACAATTCAGTTTCCATTCTTTTGTTCCTAATATTGTTTCTGAGTGCTGCTGGGAAAAACTATGTAACATCACGATTTGGTCTCAAAGTCCAGGTATGTCTAGGGTTTCTTCAATGTTTCACTGCCTTTGTCTCTCATTCACTTTCATAGTGCCAAGATTTTTTCTACTTTTAAACCTCAGAACTTTCCCCACTATCTCATCGTTTTCTTCTTTAATGCTAAGCCCTTCACTTTTGTTTTGGATCTGCCTCTTCTGTGAGCTTACTCCTTCAGTTAGTCTCAATTTCTTCTGTAATTTCAACCTCTTATCCAGCTACTTTCCCAATAAATTTTAAGTATACTCAAATTGTTCCCAGAAAAAAGAACAAATTGACAAAACAAAGCCCTACTTTGCACCTACACCCCTCTCCAGCGATTGCCCCCCCTTCTCAGACAAACTACTACAAAGAATTGTATACTTCACTATTTCCACTTTCTCACCTCCCACTTTTTCTAGCCTGGTTTGTAGCACTATCTCTCCTATGAAATTGCTCTTCGTAAGTGACTTTAATGTTGCGGAATCAAATGGGTAACTCTCAATTTTTACCCACAAGTGATCTCATGCTAGCATTTGATCATTTCCTCCTTTTCTAAATTGTTTTTCTTTTCCTATGTACAAAGAAAACTCTATAATACTTAAAAAAATCTAGACATTTAAAAAATACATGATAAAAAATAAACAGCCCTGTAATCCCATCCTGAAACAATCAGGACTGTTAACAGATCATTATTTATTCTTCCAGACATTTTTTTCTGTGTCAAAACTAACATACTGTATATAATTGTCTGTGATGAAAAGGGGCTTATTATATTACTAACAGCTGTTTTGCAACCTCATTTTTAATTTATATCTTCAACTGCTTTCCATGTTAGTCCATATTATGGTTCTACCTAACTCCTTTTAATTGATTCACCATTTTTCCATGGAGAGAATTTACTTAATTTATGGAAATTTTCTATATTGATAGATGTTTGTTTATAAATGCTTGCAATTGCAGACAATTCTGTAGTAAACATTCTTGTAACTTATGTGAGTGTTTTTGTGGAACAAATGTGTAGAGCTAGAATAAAACTACCTTAATCATGAAAGAAGATAATTTTCACTTTATTACAAATATGAGATTATTTTAAAAGTTTAGGAAGTATATCAAGGTTTAAAGAAAATAAAAATCATTACCAATCTCCTATTTACAGATGATCAATTTTATCTACCACTTAGTGTGTGTCTACAACAGTCCTATGCTGTCATTTTGTATACATTAACACGTCTAACGCCTAAGGACGATCCTGAAGGACAACATTATTATATCCAATTTTATACATGAAGAAGCTAAGTTTTGGAGAGGATGAGAAAACTTATTGATGATCACATGACTAGTAACAGCATTATGGTCAAGGCACTCTGTTAGTGACCCTGCATGTGCAATACATGGAACTATTATCTCCATTCTCTAGATTGGAAAACTGAGGTTTAGAGAAAGTGTAGGCATCTTGTCCTGGGTCAGCAATAAGTAATTGGCATGGTTGAGTGTCCAATCTAGGTCTCCCTTCAAAGCCTTTGCGTTTTCTTCTAAATTACATTTTCCATGTCTTCTTATTATTAATGTTTTAATGATTTTTATTATCATGAAATTAATTTTTCTCATTTTGAAACTATAGAAACCATGCTCAAGTTTATACTAAAAAAATGTACATAACAAATCATCCTATCACCCACTAAAAACTACTATTTTTCCTTCCTTTATTTTCTATAAATATAAGCTTTTCCTTTCCTGTCTTGTGACCTTTTCATATTCGTTCCTTTTGTTTTCTCTCTTCTTTCAGATATTTATTTGACTGATTCCTTGTCATTCAGGGCTTAGTTTAAATGTCACCCTCTGAGAGAATGCTTTCCTAATTATCTAATCTAAAGGAACCCAAAGTTACTTTCTACTCCTTACCCTGTTTCATATTCTTCTTTAAATTTTTTTAATTGAAGTATAGTTGATTTACAATGTATCAGGTGTACAGCAAAGTGATTCAGATATTTACATATTCTTTTTCAGATTCTTTCCCATTACAAGATATTGAGTATAGTTCCCTGTGCTGTACAGTAGAACCTTGTTGTTTATCTATTTTATATATAGCAGTATAAATCTCTTAATCCCAAATCCCTAATTTATCCCTCAGCCACTTTCTCTTTCAGTAACCCTAAGTGTTTTCCATGTCTGTGAGACTATTTCTATTTTGTGAGTGAGTTCATTTTTATCTTTTTTTTTTAGATTCTACATGTAAGTGATATTATATGATATTTGCCCTTCTCTGACTTACTTCACTGAGTATGATAATCTCTAGGTCTATCTATGTTGCTGCAAATGGCATTAGGTAATTCTTTTTATCTCTGTATCTCTGAGTAATATTCCATTATATGTGTGTGTGTGTGTGTGTGTGTGTGTGTGTGTGTGTGTGTGTATACATACATACAACATCTTCTTTATCCATTTCTCCATCAGTAGACATTTATGTTGCTTTCATGTCTTGGCTATTGTGAATAGTGCTGCTATGAACACTGGGGAGCATATATCTTTTTGAATTAGAATTTTCACCTTTTCCAGATATATGCCTAGGCTTTGGATTGCTGAATAATATGGTAACTCTATATTTAGTTTTTTAAGAAACCTCCATACTATTTTCCATAGTGGCTGCACCAATTACATTCCCACCAACAGCTTAGGAGGATTCCCTTTTCTCTCCACACCTCTCCAGCATTTATTTGTAGACTTCTTTTTTTTTTTTACATTTATATGTTTTTTTTTTTCATTTATTTTTATTAGTTGGAGGCTAATTACTTCACAACATTGCAGTGGGTTTTGTCATACATTGACATGAATCAGCCATGGAGTTATACGTATTCCCCATCCCGATCCCCCCTCCCACCTCCCTCTCCACCCGATTCCTCTGGGTCTTCCCAGTGTAGACTTCTTGATGAGGGTCATTTTGACCAGTGTGAGATAAAACCTTTTTATAGTTTTGATTTGTGTTTCCTCAATAATTAGAGATTTTGAGAATATTTTCATGTGTCTCTTGACCATCTGTATGTCTTCTTTGCAGAAATGTCTATTAATGTTTTCTGTACATTTTTTGATCATTTTTTTAATATTGAGCTGTATGACATAGATGGTAAGCTTCTTAATGTAGGTTTTGGCAATGATGCCTGGACTCTGACACTGAAAGCAAAAGCAACAAAAGCAAAAAAACAAGTATAACTACTCCAAACTAAAACAAAGGATCCCATCAACAAAATGAAAAGGCAACCTACTAAATGGGAGAAAATATTTGTAAATCATATATCTGATAAGGGGTTAATAACCAAAATATATAAAGAATTAACACAGCTCAATAACAAAAAAAAAGTCCCAAACAGTTCAATTAAATATTAAATAACAGACAGAAAAAACACTTTTTCAAAGAAAACACAGATGACCAACAGACACTTAAAAAGATATTCCATATCATAATAATTAGGAAAATGCAGATCAAAACCACAATGAATTATCATGTCATACCTGTTAGAATGGCTATTGCCAAAGAATACAAGAGTTATTAAATGCTGGTGAGAATGTGAAGAAAAGGGATCCTTGTACGCTGCTGGTGGAAATGTAAATTGGTTCAGCTACTATGGAAAACAGTATGATGATTCCTCAAAAATTAACAATAGAACTGCTATATGATCCAGCAATTCCACCTCTGGGTATTTTCTCAAAGAAAACAAAAATACCAATTTGAAAAGTTATATATGCATCCCCATGCTCATTGCAGCATTATTTGCGGTAGCCAAGACTTGGAAATATAAGTGTCCATCAATGGATGAATGGATAAGGAAAAATCAAATATTATTTTGCCATGAAAAAATGAAATCTTGCCATTTTTGACTACATGGATGGGCCTCGATGCTAAATGAAATGTCAGACAAAGACAAATACCATATAATCTCTCTTATATGTGGACTACTATAATAGTCCACTATATATCTATATCTATATATATCTCCAAGCTCACAGATAACAGAGAACAGATTAGTGATTTCCAGAGGTAAGGGGTAGGGGTAGGAGAAACATGTGAACTGTTTTGAACTGTTTGGGTATTTTTTTTTAATTTAAATTAATTTAATTTTCAAATTGGGGAAAGGATAGTCTTTCCAATCAATGGTACTGGAACCACTAGAAGTCTATATAAAAATATGAATCTAAACAGAATAAAATAAAATGTCATACACATTTATGGTAATATGCTAAAGGGCACATAAGCCAGCTAAAAGAGCACCCAATGGCCAAGGCTAGAACAATTTGAGGAGTAAAATAAATAACAAGATGTTGGATTATAACAAAGTATAAAATAAATATCATGAGCTCATTGTTGCTATTTTAGTCGCTATGTTTTCTCTGACACTTTTGCTACTCCATGGACTACAGCTCACCAGGTTCCTCTGTCCATGACATTTCCCAGGCAAGAATACTGGAGTGGGTTGCCATTTCTTTCTCCAGGGGATTTTCTCGACCCAGGGATTGAACCTGCGTCTCCTGCATTGGCAGGCGATTCTTTACCACTGAGCCAGCCACCTGGGAAATCCCATGACCACATACTGATATAAATAAGTGATTCAAAAATAAATAAATAAATGGAGAAGAATAGCCAAGTTTCCTCTGCAGAAGAATTCCAAATAATTTATATAGCTACTCCCTTTGGAGTAGAGTAAGGAGAGTGGTAAGGAAAGTGGGCATCACTCTTCATCCCTTAAGTGTGATTTCTTTCCAAAGTATAGTTTATGGAAAGGAGGAGAAAGAATAAGTTTACATTAGAGAAGTCTGAGAAACACTACCTCACTTGGGTGACTGTGGTTTATATCCACACCGATGTCATGTTGGTAGCATGAACTCTTGTTATCTGATGAGAATGACCCCTTACCTTGTTGACCTTTTTCTCAAAAACCTACATGTGTGCTCATTTGCTAAGTTGTGTGTGACTCTTTGCAACTTCATGGACTGTAGCCTGCCAGGCTCCTCTGTCCATGGGATTTCCTACACAAAAATACTTGAGTGGGTTGCCTTTTCCTTCTCCAGGGGGTCTTCTCCACACTGGAATCGAATCTGCATCTCCGCATTGGCTGGTGGAATATTTACTGCTGAGCCACCTGGGAAGCCCTCCTCAAAAACCCAAAACTGCGGTTTGATTGTAAGGTAAAAGAAATCTCAATTCTTAAATATTATACAAAATGTGTCTCCACAAACCCTCATAACTCTTAAAGTCATCAAAAACAAGAGAAGTCTGAGAAATTGTAGCAGTGTAGAAAAGTCTAAGAAATCATGTCATTTGAATGTAATGTGGTCTCCTGGATGAAATCCTGGAGCAGAGAAACATTAGGTAAAATCTAAGGAATAATAATAATGTGTCCAAAAAAATTAAAAAGTGTGACTCTCCTAGACTATATAAATCAGATGCAAGAGAAATGCCAATGAGCTCATCAAGATGCAAATGAGGGAGAGAGTAAAATGTAAGACTTTCCATTGAGAAGCTGACTGGATAATGAGTGTCTGAATAGTAGCCCCAGATCCCACAGAGACTTACTGACCATAGACATTGAAAGTGGAAATGTTAAGAGAAAAGCAGATCTGTTCTCTGGAAAAAATGTCAAGGATAGGGTGAGGGTCAGGGATGGCTGTTACGTACATAGCTTGTTAATCAAAAGCAGTCTTTTGATATTCAGCACTGACATTTTGAAGCAATTCCAGCATAACAGCTGCATTAAATAAGCCTTGTCCAAAAGTCTTCCTTTCATCTGAGAGAAAGGGCCTCTGAAATGGAAACTGGCATGAAGGATGACAATGAGTATGCTCTGAGATACTTGGGATTAAACATAGACCTGTAATAAAAAAGAGAGAGAGAAAAGTGAAAGTGAAGTCGCTCAGTCGTGTCTGACTCTTTGTGACCCCATGGACTGTAGCCTACCAGGCTTCTCTTTCCATGGGATTTTCCAGGCAAGAGTCCTAGAGTGGGTTGTCATTTCCCTCTCCAGGGAATCTTCCCAACCCAGGGATCGAACCCAGGTCTCCCACATTGCAGGCAGACGCTATACCATCTGAGCCACCAGGTAATAAGAAAACTTACCATGTTATTAGAATAATACTTGCCCAAACTCTGCCTCTAGTGACTGGAAAAATATGAACATTTTCTCAACCAGTTTGATGGAACTGGTCATATACTTGTCATGAATTATTTATTTTTTAAAAGAAGACCCAAAATAAAGAGAATAATATAAATACATGAGAGCCAGTGAGGTGTTTTCCCAAACCCCAAGATAACTTGGCAAAAAGCATACAACTTGAGAATTTAGGAAGAATAATCTACTGGCAATGATTTTTTTTTTAATTTTTTTTTTTTTTGCAATGATGGTTTTTATCCAACAGAAGAACTAAAGAGCCTCTTGATGAAAGTGAAAGAGGAGAGTGAAAAAATTGGCTTAAAACTCAACATTCGAAAAATCAAGATCATGCCATCCGGTCCCATCACTTCATGGCAAATAGATGGGGAAATGATGGAAACAGTGACAGACTTTATTTTTGGGGGGGCTCCAAAATCACTGCAGATGGTGACTGCAGCCATGAAATTAAAAGACACCTGCTCCTTGGTAGAAAAGCTATGACCAACCTAAACAGCATATTAAAAAGCAGAGACATTACTTTGCCAACAAAGGTCTGTCTAGTCAAAGCTATAGTTTTTCCAGTAGTCATGTATGGATGTGAGAGTTGGACTATAAAGAAAGCCAAGCACCAAAGAACTGATGCATTTGAACTGTGGTTTTGGAGAAGACTCTTGAGAGTCCCTTGGACTGCAAGGAGATCAAACCAGTCAACCCAAATGAAAGCAATCCTGAATATTCATTGAAAGGACTGATGCTGAAGCTGAAGCTCCAATACTTTGGCCAACTGATGCAAAGAACTGCCTCATTGGAAAAGACCCTGATGCTGGGAAAGATTAGGTGGGAGGAGAAGGGAACGACAGAGGATGAGATGATTGGATGGCATCACTGACTCGATGGACATGAGTTTGAGTAAGCTCCCGGAGTTGGTGATGGACAGGGAAGCCTGGCATGCTGCAGTCCATGGGGTCACAAAGAGTCAGACACGACTGAGTGACTGAACTGACTGACTGAAGATGGAGATAAACAGTATATGTATTACTGAAGAATGTGTATACTACTTCTCCATCCAAGGAGTGCTGGTAATAATCTTATGGTGGCAGGACTGAAATACACTTACATTTACTGAGCAGAATTTAAGCTGTGTCCAGGAAACACATTAGGAGGCTTGGGATAAAAAAAAAAAAAAAAATAGACGTCAACAGTACTAGGAAAAATGTAGAAAAATATTTTTTTAAGGAAAACCAAGGAACGGATGACCTAAGTATAATTCACAATGTGGCAGAACTTGAGAAAGATTCAAGAAGAGGAAAAGAAGTAAAATGATCCAACTATTTCTAAGATATGCTGAATCTCTGGCCTTTAAGGAAAGAGTATCTGTAAGGGAAGATGACCATAGTGAACCACCAGCCTATATAACATCTTTGTGGATAAATGCAGGACTAAAGACCAGTAGGTAATCAGAGGAAGCCTGGTACAGAGATAGTAGGGAGAACTATGTTGCAAAGAACTATGTATTTTGGATGATTGATTCTAATATCTATGGAACCACTGGTATAAACAGGTGACCAAGCAACAAATAGGATAGAAATGTCTCAGCAGATACCTTCCTGGACAAAAGCTTTGGAGATCAGAAGATTTCCCCCTAATGATATTCTCATACTGTGTAAGACTCCGCACTGCAGAAAATTAGGACAAAGCGATATAAAAGAACTATGTATCCACCGGGCCAAACATGGGGAATAGGATCAAACTGAAAGTTAATCAGTGGGTACTCAAGACCAAAATAAGGAAATAGAGGGGAATAATATCTCTCTGAAAGAATGTTAAAGCATACCCATTCCAACTTAGGAGTAAAATCAATGTCTGAAAGGAAAACAAGCAAAAACCACACAATATATATGTAAAAAGTGGCCACTGGGTTTAAATGTCAAAGGACCTTTAGATTCATTTTCTAGTAGACAGTACTCTTGACATTTAAACCCACTGGCCACTTTTTACATATATATTCTGTGGTTTTTGCTTGTTTGCCTTTCAGACATTGATTTTACTCCTAAGTTGGAACAAGCATGCTTTAACATTTGCTCAGAGAGATGTTATCCCCCTTTATTTCCTTATTTTGGTCTTGAGTATCCACTGATTAACTTTTGGTTTGCTCAAGACCAAAAATTATAGCAGTCTGATCATGTAAATCTTGAAATAAATGGAAGGAACAAAAAAGAAAAAATATCATCATTACCTCTTTTTTTGATTTTTGATTTTAAAATTTTTCCAGATATAATTGACATACAGATAGCACTGTATAAGATTAAGGTGTACAACATAATGATGTTATTTACATACATCATGAAATGATTGCTGCAGTAGGCTTACTAGACATCCATCATCTCATATAGACACAATATTAAAGAAATAGAAAAACTATATTTCCTTGTGTTGAGAACTCTTAGGATTTACTTTCTTAACTTCCATTTCTAACGTAGAGCAGTGTTAATTATCTTTATCATATTGTATATTACATTTCTCATTATCATCTCTTAATTTTATTTCACTCATTAGACATTCAAAATTTGAGGTTCTGTTCTAACATTACTATAATATTACTCACACTTATAGTTGAAAAGGAGACAAGAGTACTGCCTACCAGAAAATGAATCTAAAGGTTATTTATGCTTGCATTTTACAGTAACTACAGAAACAGGTGGCTGGTCTGGAATATTACTTCTGAATGTTGTTACTATAGGCTTCCTGGTGGCTCAGACAGTAAAGAATCTTCCTGCAATGCAGGAGACCCAGGTTTGATTTCCCTGGAGAGGGGAATGGCTATCCACTCCAGTATTCTTTCATGGAGAATTCCATGGTCAGAGGAGCCTGGCTGGTTATTACATTGAAGAGTTATTCACAAGAGTGATGTCAAGTGTTAAGAAATGAAAACTCTTTTTTCCCTGTTAAATTTTAGTATCCTGAACCCTTTCTCTCCACATGTGAAGAGATAATGATTCCAGCTTCCATAGGATATTGTAGTGATTTACAAATACCCATGGAACCTCAACATCAACTTTAATAAAAAAGGCTGAACACTAACCAATGGTAAATATCCATTTGTAACATGAATCTGAGCTGATAGGCACTGAATTGAGGAATAGAAGCCCCATCTCTTAACAAACACTTAGGATTTGCATATTGATTTCTTTGATATTATGGTACACCAGGTACAGACTCTACCATCTACTAGACTGTGCTAAGTCGATTCAGTCGTGTCCAACTCTTTGTGACTCCGTGGACTGTAGCCCATTAGGCTCCTCTACCCATGGGATTCTCCAGGCAAGAATACTGGAGTGGGTTGCCATGCCCTCCTCCAGGGGCTCTTCCCTACCCAGGGATTGAATCCGTGTCTTTTATGTCTCCTGCATTGGCAGGTGGGTTCTTTACCACTAATGCCACCTGGGAAGCCCATCTGCTAGATAAGGAATTTGTAAATTGTGGTCTATGGACCAAATCTGGCCCACCCTTTGTTTTTGTAAATAAAGTTCTACTGGAACACACCCATAATGCTTTAGCACTACAACAGAGTTAGATAGTTGAGACAGATGCTACATAGCCCCCAAAGACCAAAATACTTACTATCTGCTCCTTTACTGAAAAAAAAAAAAAAAAAAGGTTGCCAACCCCTGGGCTAGATGATCAACACAGATAAAGAACTAATATAATTCTTTCAGCAGGTCTATTTCATGGTCAGCCTGCCAAATTATGTATTGGATCCTCTGTTCATGTTGTCCATTTTCTATTTTTCTAGAATTCACAAACATGGGGACTCATCTTGTCCTTTGCCTGTTGTGCAACCAACCAAAAGCTGAACCTGAGATTTGCGGCAAAGAAAGTTTATTAATGAGGCAGCCAAGTAAGGAGACAGAACAAACCTCATATCTGCCTCCCTGAAGGTGAAGAAAAGGCTTGGGATATTTATGGGATAAAGCTAGGGGAGTATGGGGAAAGATGACTGAAGATAAGAAAAAGGTTAGGTAATCATCCTTCTGCACAGGCACAGCTAAGCTACAGGATTCTTCATGGGACACATGTTTAGAAAACGGTGGCATCAACATGTTCTGAGAGGAAAGTTTTGGGCCTTCTGACATCAAGAGGCCACTGAGTGGGCACTCACGCTTGCCCAGTTGGAGGGTTGGTGGTCCCAGCCAGTCTTCACTGGCTTGGGTTCAAACTGGACACAAGCTGACTTGAAAAACAACTTGGGCAAACATTTTTTGTTTAGACTATGTGATGCTTGGAAGACATGCAAGTTTTTTGTAAAAGCAATTAAAGCCAGCTTGATCAGTGAAGGCAAGTTGCAGTTCATTATTTATTAAGCGAATTATAATTTAATGGATGTAACTGATGACCACCCACAGTTACTGTATCTTCTTTCTCAATGAGCTACAGTCTCCCTGGGGACAATATGATTAAGAAATGTATATAATTTTTACTTATTTCTAAAGACTATTTTAAAAGTAAACAAAAATACACACTATCAAATCCAGATGAGAGGCATTAGAATTTGACCATTCTGTCATTGTGTCAAGCAACATCTAATTCACAGATATGGACGACCAGGGCTTGAGGACTCCTCAAAATAATATACAAGTTTAAGAGAAGGGGAAACCATGACTTCTTCTGGATGTAGGTGAGGAGAAAGTGTGAGATCTTTGTGGCAGAAGATTGAAATGGATGACGGGGATGTCCTATAGGACATTGTAGAGTCTGGGAGAGATGATGGTTCAGATTGTACTAACACATTTGGAGAAAAGCAGAAGTTTGTGATGTCTCTTCAGATTGGAAATTCATGCAAAGTTTGCTGGACCATTGAACTCTCTGGCTCACTCCATGAAAGGGCCTCTCATACACAGGGGCCTCTCAGAAAGGGAGACACCAGCTGTGAGTTATATTTTAAAGTTCTAGGAAACACATTACACAGAGGGTCTATGTTTATATTATGAGTCACAGCAGGGACAGGTGGTGGGTGTGAAGCTTAAGGTCTGCAAATGATGTCTCTGACTGCTAAGATTGTTCTGAGACTTTGTTTGTAAAAATGAGTTTGTAAAAGAAATGAGGAAATGAAAAGGCCTCTTTCTCTCACGGACCATTTTATATTTTGGACCCTTTCCTTGCATTTGTTAAGGAAAAATGATACCCATATACAAGGGTTGTTGTAGCAACTTAAACACATCAGCAAAATATCAGCAGAATCTCCAGGGAAAAGTACTGAACACTAGATACTCTAAGAGTTGGGAATAATATAAGAATGAATAAAGACATAAATTAATGAATAATGAAGGATACCCTGGATTAATAAAAACAAATAAATAAACAAAAGCTCCATTTTTCTTAAATAGAGAGTCAGAATTCAAATATGAGCTCTCTGGAAACGCTACTCTCTTGACCATAAAGCTCTCCTTTATTTTTAGACTTATATGTCTAGAATGCTATGTGCCATCTGGTAGATGTCCTAGCTTTTCACTATAAGGTCTATCAACATTTTTTGGGTCCACTCCTCAGTCAGCAAAGATTGACATATTACACATAACTGCCAAGGAAGCCAGGCCAAGTATGATTTCCTGTATGTACTTAAATTTTGAATTTGGACAGCTGCAGAAACAAGCACACCCTACCACTGCTGAGGTTTTCATCTCCCAGTCCGTTGTTAACCCAGGTGAGTCTGATGAGGAACATGGAGGACATGCTCCACAATTATGATGACAAAATTTAACCTGCAGTTTGAGTCAGAGGATAACAACAAAGAGAAAGATATTTCTTCCAAATTTTGTCCACCTTCTCTAGGTAGATATAAGGGCCTAATGGTGTCTCTGACCCATAGTTAGTCCTAGTTCTGTTAAACTTTGATTTTCAAATTTGAACTGATTTATGAATGTGAAACTGATAATGAAGAATAATAAGCCTCAAATAATTTTTCTAACTTATTTGGCTTCCAGTTGTGCTATACCTTTACCTGAAATATACAGTTGGGTTTTTGACTGATGAGACCATTCTAGTCTGAAGAACTCCTTTCTTCAGGGTGTTTAGTCCAGTTCCAGTTCTCAAGTAGGCTAAAGAGTCCTTTGAATTCCAAGTTTTACTTACATTGTTCCATCTGCATGCTGTGTCATACACCACAAGCACACAATCACATTTTTGAGTACTTGGGGGTGTTGGTAACAGACATGCCATTCTTGTCATTGGGCTAAAAGGCCTGGGGCTGGACACACCAGGAGCTTGATTAGCTCCATGCTAATGTCCTGGAGAGAAAAAAGCACAGATTGGGAAAATAGAAAGGCCAGATGTGAATTCTGGGCTCTGCTACTTACATAGTTAAAATTGAAATAATGAAAGGTGAAAATACTCATCTGAAAACTGAAGTAATAAATGTTGCCTCATAGGCTCACTTTAAGTGCTAAAGGAGGCAACACATGGAAAGCTCATAGCACACTAGCAGGTACAATTCACATTGAGTTTTCCTAGTTTGGTAGAGGTCAGGATCCATATCCATCCGGGTGTCATTTGTATTTTATAAGTTTGTTGACATTTCATGAATAATTGTCTTTTGAGTGTCTAATGTGTTCTGTTATTCTTGCAAATCAATTTCTGTTAAAATAATTCTTTGGCCTTAAGAGATTTTCTTTTTTTTTTCATTTATTTTTATTAGTTGGAGGCTAATTACTTCACAATATTGCAGTGGGTTTTGTCATACATTGACATGAATCAGCCATGGAGTTACATGTATTCCCCATCCCGATCCCCCCTCCCACCTCCCTCTCCAGCCGATTCCTCTGGGTCTTCCCAGTGCACCAGGCCCAAAAACTTGTCTCATGCATCCAACCTGGGCTGGTGATCTGTTTCACCATAGATAATATACATGTTTCAATGCTGTTCTCTTGAAACATCCCACCCTCGCCTTCTCCCACAGAGTCCAAAAGTCTGTTCTGTACATCTGTGTCTCTTTTTCTGTTTTGCATATAGGGTTATCATTACCATCTTTCTAAATTCCATATATATATGTTAGTATACTGTAATGTTCTTTATCTTTCTGGCTTACTTCACTCTGTATAATGGGCTCCAGTTTCATCCATCTCATTAGAACTGATTCAAATGAATTCTTTTTAACGGCTGAGTAATATTCCACGGTGTATATGTACCACAGCTTCCTTATCCATTCGTCTGCTGATGGGCATCTAGGTTGCTTCCATGTCCTGGCTATGATAAACAGTGCTGTGATGAACATTGGGGTGCACGTGTCTCTTTCAGATCTGGTTTCCTTGGTGTGTATGCCCAGAAGTGGGATTGCTGGGTCATATGGCAGTTCTATTTCCAGTTTTTTCATAACTGAAAATCCAGAGTGCTTGCTCAGCTTAGGTCTCATGGGTTTCCATTACACTCCAGGATGTCTTGGTAGGCTCCTCAACTTCATTCCAGTGATGAGTCTAGGCTAGCAAAGGGGAAGTGACTCAGCCAAGGTCCTGTTATAGGTGATGCTTCCAGTCCTGGGAGCCAGGCAGCTCTCCTGACCCTCTCTCCAGCACCCTGCCTGATAGAGCTATCACTGTAGCTTTGTGCACCCATATCTTTTTGGGCTAAAAGAATAGTAGAGACACCCATATTATGTGCTTTCTTTTTTTAAATTTTTAAATGTGCTTTCTTGATGTGTACCTTGAGAAATAGGAGGGGGGAAAACTCAGTTCAACAGAAAAAGGGTGAACATCGTCCCCCTCTTTCAAGTCAACATGCAAATTGCTCTATTAGACTTAAAGATATGAAACTGTTGTTTTGTAGGTCAAAAAGAATTAAATATCAGCAATTTCTTGTGGTTTGGCCACAAGAAATATAACAAAGAATATAGCATATTTCCTGTGTAACATAAATGTATGTTGGTTTTTTATTTCTATTCTAGTCACTCCAAGTGTTTTAATCACATATTTGTGCTATTTCATTTATGGCAATGCCACCTCTGCCACAGAAGTGAGGGAATGGGATGGGATGTAAACTTTTGCTGAGCGCCCAGTGTGGACCAAAACCTGTTAAGCACTTTACCTACTTTTTCTCTTTAAATGCTTAAAAATGCTGTACAACAATCTCTCTTATTGCTTATCTTTTCACTAAGTATGCTCTGTGAAGCTCAGAGAAGTTAATTACATTTTCCAAGTTTATGCAGTTAATAACAGGCAGAGCCAGATTTCTAACCCAGTTGTAGTTTGACTTAAAAACCCAAGCTCTCTTCATTCTTATATATGGCCTTCCTTTTATATGCTGAGTTTTTAGGATTCAGGGCCAAGATTGGTCTAAATTTGTTTGGTACAGTCCATGTGGGACCACAGGCATTCAGTAGGTTAGTACTATTTAGCTTCCTCAAATGGGCATGTATAGCAAGGAGTTTGCCATATGAGTCTGCAACTTAGGAGAAATAAGTTATGGGATGAAGCTATGGAATTGAATTTTCAATGCCTGATGCATAATAACACCCAATAAATATTTCTTGAATAAATGAATTGTTGGATGAATTATTGACTTTGAGAGTCATCAGCTAGTAAAATTGAGTGCTTATCCTTCTAATCTTTTTCTTTTCACATCCATTTTTCAAAGTATTTGAGATCAGACTGTACAAACTGTTTCATAATCTCTTTAGAAATAACTTTTATTGATTTTTAAGGGGGTATAAATTTTCAGGATATTTCTCAGCTGGTAGAGAAATCTCTGTTTTTATATAACTGATCTTAGCAGCATTTTGAGCCCCATTCTGCTAGTTGTGGGAAACCTAATCTTGCTAATTGAAGGTAAATTCAGTCATCACAGGGTTTTCCCAATCAACTCAGTGTGGGCTAAATAAATTTAGGCTGAAATTTAAATCCTAGAAGTTGGGGACTTATACTGCATCATTGAATCGTAGAGGAAGGGGTAAGAATGATTTGTCTGGCAGCAATTGTCTGGCCTGGAAGAATGAGTGCTAAGTTGCTTCATTTGTGTCCAACTCTTTGAAACCCCGTTAAGTGTAGCCCGCCAGGTTCCTCTGTCCATGGGATTCTCCAGGTAAGAATACTTGAGTGGTTTGCCATGCCCTCTTCCATGGAATCTTCCTGACCCAGGGATCGAACCCACGTTTCCTGTGACTCCTGAATTGCAGGTGGATTCTTTACTGCTGAGCTACTGGAAGAATAAGAAGAAGCCTGGAAGAACACGTAACCACCCTTAAATGAGGGAGATGAAAAACCTACCCAGTATCCATTTATATCCACCTGACAAAAGGGGATCCTGGGAAAGATAATACTTTCTTGCTGATTTGCATATGAGAATTACTTTTCTAGACAAATTTTGGACAACAAGTCTATTCCTACCTTATTTGAGAGAGTGACACCTACGTGAAAATATGTTTCTTTGTGAGGGAACAAGGATTGCCAAGGATTAGGAAATGTGGCAAAATGAAATATCACATGACATATTTCTTGCCCCCTCAAATATAAATTTTCCCTGTGATCTTTCCCTCTCTGTATCTGAACACCTGCGACACCATAGCCTCACAAGATTTCATTTTATATAAAGGTCAGAGAAGACCTAAGTTAGTGCTGATGAGTTTCTCACAAATTTTGCTGTGTTCCACTTCCCTGGTGGCTCAGACCATAATCTGCCTGCAATTCAAGAGACACAGATTCAGTCCCTGGATCAGGAAGATCCTCTGGAAAAGGGAATGGTAATCCACTCCAGTATTCTTATCTGGAGAATTCCATGGACAGAGGACCCTGATGGGGCTACACTGCATGGGGTCGCAAAGAGTAGGACACAACTGAGTGATGAGCACTTTCACTTTCACACTTTGAGCAGAGCACAAAATTTAGCTGAACAACAGTGCTACAGTCCTGAATCAGCCTCATGGTTGAGATGAGAGGCTGCAGCATGGCAATACGAACCATATGTTTGAGGTTTAGGTGGGAATTCAAATATCTTGGGAGGTGTCAACAAGGACAGTATAGATCAAGACACTACATAAGCTCTGAGAATTTAGATGTCGTGTGATGAGAAGTGGAGACATGTAGTATGATTGACATATCATACATTTGAATTTACCATACATTTACAAAGAAAACCAAGAAGGAACTGAATTTACCCTGAATTGGAGACACTATACTTCTTAGATTCAATTACAATATGGAAAATTACACAAAGCAACACTTCTTATGCACTTGAGTGCTTTACTATGGTTAGAAAATTCATACTTTCCATATTTTTTCTTCCTCATAAAATACATTTATTTATTGAAGAAGGTTTATTAAACACTGTGGAATTTCAGCTCTTGATCAGAGCCAGAAATTAAACTTATATATCTCAGACAAAAGGAAAAGAAGGATCATTGAGGGAAGGATCATTGCTCTAACTCAGTATAGAGATCTGTCTGGAAGTCTCTGTGTGTGCGTGCTCAGTCACTTCAGTTGTGTCCAGCTCTTTGTGATCCTGTGGACTGTAGCCTGTCAGGCTCCCCTGTACCGGAAGACTATGTAGTAAAGGAAACATTCCTAGAATCCCCAGTCATTTTCAGAACTAAGACATGTGAAAGAAATTCATACTTCTTGTAATAAACTTAAACACTGCAGACATGCGCAAAATGAATCTCTCTATATTTCCTCTTTTATCCAAAGATATCCTTTCATTTAAAAATCCTTTAAGAAAATCTGTATGTATTATATTAATTAGAAAAGACCCTGATGCTAGGAAAGATTGAAGGCAGGAGGAGAAGGGGATGACAGAGGACAAGATGGTTGGATGCCATCACCAACTCAATGAACATGAGTTTGAGCAAGCTCTAGGAGATGGTGAAGGACAGGGAAGCTTGGCATGCTGCAGTCCATGGGGTCGCAAATAGTTGGACACAACTGAGTGACTGAACAATATTAACATGAATAGATGCACACACATAAAATGTTCATATTCTTAGCCTATTCCTCTGTTGGTTTGTAAGGACTCTATATGCATTAAGAATATTGATCACAGTTATAATACATTTTACCAAAATTTTCTCTCAAGTTTCTTTGTGCTTCCCTGGTGGCTCAGACGTAAAGAATCCACCTACAAGGCAAGAGACCCAGGTTCAATCCCTGGGTCAGGAAGATCCCCTGGAGAAGAGAATGGCTACCCACCCCAATATTCTTGCCTGGAGAATTCCATGGACAGAGGAACCTGGTGGGTTATAGTCCATGGGGTCACAAAGTTTCTTTAATTGCTTTTAATTGTATTCATGATTATTTTTGTCATCTCAAATGTGTTAAAATTATTGTATGTACAAAGTTCAATAAAAATAAATTTGAATCAAACACAGTAAGTCCTCTCTATACAAACATTCAAGTTGCGAGCTTTCAAAGATGTGAGCATGTGTTTCATCAGTGGCAAGCATGAGTAAAATTGCAGCTTGCCTTCTGTCTCCCATTGCTGACGACCCTTCAGCTCTACTATTTCCCACCTCCTCTACCTCCTCCAATGAATAACTCTTCTTGCCTCTTCACTCGATGCCACCGCCTGTATGCCAGCTATTGTATGATACCACTGTGCTTGTCAAGGTACTGCACTATAGCATTAAAGCTGTTTTATTTATTTTTGTTTGTTTTTATGTACTACTTGTGTGAGGAGTATTATAAACCTATTACAGTACAGTACTATATAGCTGATTGTGTTAGTTAGGTTCCTAAGCTAACTTTGTTGGACTTATGAACAAATTGGACTTAAAGTGGGATATTGGAAAAGAACTCATTCGTATGTAGGGGGCTTACTGTAGCAATGCATTCACCATTCTCTTGTTTGTATAAACCAGAAAGCCAGCTAAGCAAGAGATTAGAAGTCTACAGAATTAAAGACCCGGGAAATTAAAGACTAGGAAAGGCAGGACTCAGTGTCAGGGGCGGGACCTTGAGAGTCCTAGTTTTGAATCCCTGCTCTCATATTTACACTTTTGGTGATCCGGGCTAAGTATTTAACTTATCTGAGCCTCTAGAAGTTTCATTAATATTAATGGATATAAAAAAGTTACCTTTATGACGTTCCTGTATCAGGATCCTCTGTTGATATCATTTTCCCTCTCCTCTTCCTCCTGCCTCCCACTTTATATACCTTGCACACTATGGCTAGCAAGTTTAAAACAACTAGTCCCTGAACCCTAGAAACATGACTAATAGAAAGGCAGATGGTGAGAATGAGTTAGAATCTGTTATTGCCATTTATTATGTGCTCATCCTTAGGAAAGTTACTTACCTTCCATAAGCCTGAGATTAATTATCTGAAAAATATGGATTATGCCATCTTTCTTAAAGGATTTTTTTTCAAAGAGAAAATGAAGTGGAATGGAAAGTGTCTGGCATGTGCTAGGGCTTCCAGAATATCATTATCTAATTTCACGTATCTTCCTTCCCTTAAAGAAATTACTATGATATTAAGTACACAGTATAATGATCAAACCCCATCCCCCAACTTAGATGAGTACCAGATTTCAAGTGAAAAGTTGAATGAGAGGCATTGAATCTGAACATTCGGCTATTGTGTCAAGCAGTACTTAATTCACAGGTATGGATGACTGAAGCCTGAGGACTCCTCAATGAAATACAGGTGTCTAGGAGAGAAAGGCTACCCAGGTGGCTCAGTGGTAAACAACCTGCCTGACAATGTAGGAGAATAAGAGATGCAGGTTCAATTCCTGGGTCAGGAAGATCCCCTGGACGATGGCATGGCATTCCACTCTAGTATTCTTGCCTGGAGAATTCCATGGACAGAGGAGCCTGGTGGGCTACAGTCTTAGGGTCACAAAGAATTGAACACGACTGAGTGAATAACACACACACACACAGGAGAGAGGAAAGCATGACTGCCTTTGGTTAAAGGTGAGGAGAAGATGTGGGATCTTTGTGTCAGAAGCTTCAAGTGGATGATGGGGTAAGGGACATTGTAGGGATCTGGGAGAGATGGTGCTTTAGATTGGTGCCTATGGTAGATCATGTTACTGAAGATGACTTCAACAATATCTCTCATCCTACATGCTCTTTTGGAATATGACCTTGCTTCAGTCCCATTAGGAAGAGAAGTTTGACTTCCCCTTTCTTCAAATCTGGATTGTCCCTGTGATTATTCATGACCAGTAAAATGCAGCAGAAGTGGTGGAGAGTTTCCAAGGCTATGCTTTATAAAGTCTTCATCCTTTGCCTCCTGGAGTCCTCCTTTTTGGATCTTAGCTGCTATGCTGTGAAGAAAGCACAAGTGGTGATGTGGAAGGGCCCATATGGAGAACTGAGTCTCCTTGCTGCCAGCCCTTAACTGAGCTCCCAGTCAGTAGCTTGTGTCAACTCCCTAGTATGTGAGTGAGGCTAGTTTTGATCTTTTGACCATCCCTGTACTCTGAGATCACCTGTAGCAAAAGAACCACCTAGGCAACTCAGAGAATCATGACAAATAATAAAATTAAACTGTTGATGTTTTAAGCTTCTGTGTGTGGGGTGATTTGTTATGCAGCAGTGCATAACCAAGTACTGTCAATATTTGGTTTGGTAAAAATATGGGAAAGACTATATGGTTTTGAAGGCTCTCAAGATCCGATGAACCATGCTTCTCTGGCCCATCCCATGAAAGGGCCTTTCCTATACAGGGGCCTCTCAGAAAAGAGAGACACAACCAGATCACCAGCCCAGGTTGGATGCATGAGACAAGTGCTCAGGCCTGGTGCACTGGGAAGACCCAGAGGGATGGGGTGAGGAGGGAGGTGGGAGGGGGGATCGGGATGGGGAATACATGTAAATCCATGGCTGATTCATGTCAGTGTATGGCAAAAACCACTACAATATTGTAAAGTAATTAGCCTCCAACTAATAAAAATAAATGGGAAAAAAACCAAAACAGACTATAATTCAAAATCTTTAAAAAGAGTTGCATAGAAATGCTACTACATAGTTAATGACTTTTAGAGCATAACATCTGCACATGATGCCTTCTGTTTTTTGTTTGTGTTTGTATTTTTTTGAAGAGTGGTAAGAATAGTCCAGTGATTATGAAATGGAAAGAGAGGAATGAAATTACCCCTTTCTCTCTGATTATTTTGTATCCTGGATTGACTTCTTTCATTTTGGAAGGGAGAATTTGATCAACATCCAAGGGCTGCTGCAGTATTCCATAATCACCAACAGATCCTCACTATGAAATTCAGTGAAAACAGCTATACATGAGTTATGACTACAGTTCAATTTGTTTCAGGACAGAAGGAAAGGAGGAGAGAAGGAAATAAATCTTACAATAAGAAAAATATACCATATCATTTTAATAGAGAGAGAAAGGATTCTGAATATTGGCTGTTTGGACACCTTGTTGTCATAATTACATCTCTAGAATGGAATGTACAGTTGTTCCAGACAGTCTCAATAACATCCATTAACATTCACTAGATGCAATCCCTTGTTAGCAGAGGTCTGGCATCAGGGTCAGTGTAGCCAGAACAGTCAGAAAACCCATTTCAGGTGTGATTTTAGACATTCACCTAAAAGTGAGCTAAAATCCTTCAATAAACACCCACATTTAGAGATAAAAAGAGAATCCCTAACAAGAGGGTAGCAATGAAATTTCACAAAGGCAGGTAGAAAATAGTTGCAGACAGGAGCAGGGATACAAATAACACGTGTGTGTTTGTGTATGTGTGCTTATAGAGCACTACTGCCTCTGAACAATCCTCCTTCCAGAACAATTTCTCTGAGAGCCTCGCCAACATACTTAAATGAGTTGATCATGTAAAGGAGTTATTCAGAGTAAGAGTTCCTTTAGCTTGTTCCCTAATGGCCAGGTTTCATTGTTTTGAGTGGTCTCCAAATTCTACCAGACTCCTTGCCAAACACAGCAGGCATTAAAAATGCAAAAGTAATGGAAGACAAATTGATTCCTTACACATAAGAGAACTTCTTCCTTCCCTTCTGAGAACTCAGAATGCTTGCAAAAATGGAGCTCTCACTGATCTCCACAACATTGATGAATGCTTAAGAGTATTTTGTTCTGTCATCAGACACTGCTTAGGAACTGAGACTCAGAGTTCCTGACCCTCGTTTTTGTGTCCTTCATGAAGAATCAACATTATGCATTGCATTTCTACTATATTTTAACATTCTGACACTCAAAGAATACTAGAACATCCTAAGCTACACATTTGCATCATGTTAATCTATAAGGTCCAGATGCGTTAGGAAAAGCACAAGAATTGAACTCTATCAGCCAACTTATTCCATGACATAGAAACAGAATTGGGTCACATTCATAATGTAAACATATGTTTAATTTTCTTTTCACTGTGACACTTCTGGATGTTTTCTATGATTTACAGTTATGCAGTGGGCTTCCCAGGTGGCGTTAAATGGTAAAGAACCCGACTACCAATGCAGGAGACACAGGAAATGTGGGTTCAATCTGTGAGTGGGGAAGATCCCCTGGAGGAGGGCATCTCAACCCACTCCAGTATTCTTGCCTGGAGAATCCTATGTATGGAGGAGTCTGGCGGGCTACAGCTGAAATCATTTCACAGTCATTTCTGCTAAAAAAGTGAAGAGATGGACTAAGAAAAATTTAACATGTTGAGTTTCCAGACAGAATGATTGGGCACACTGCATTCATAGGCTTTCTTTCTTTCTTTCTTTTTTCTTCCTAATAGGCTTTCTTTTGAAACGCAGATAACAGTCCCCTTGTACAGATCAAGAAGTTAAGGTTTAGAGTTGCTAAGCGAACTTTTCAAGTTTACATACCTTAAATAAGTGGCAAAGTGGCAGAACAAGAATTTTAACCCATGTTTGCCCATTTCCAAGCCCTAGGCTCTTCTGCTGCTGCCACTACTTAGATGGTAAACTTTCAGAACTCAAGGACTGTATCATTTGAATTGGCTTGATACAGTATTTATGCCTGGTCATACATGTAAATGTGTATCATGCTCTAGTTGGATAATAGGGTCTGGAACACTGAAGAAATGCCTGTGGTGAAGATACAATTTGGTCTGGCAGAGCCTTTACTAGGTGTACAGTAAATATTTGTTGACTAAATAAAAGAAATAGAGAGAGAAAGAAAGAAATATATATTTGTTACATGCATGCGTGCTAAGTCGCTTTAGCCATGTCCAACTCTTTGTGACCCTATAGACTGTAGCCCGCCAGTCTCCTCTGTCCATGGAATTCTCTAGGCAAGAATACTGGAGTGGGTTGCCATGCCCTCCTCCAAGGGATCTTCCTGACCCAGAAATCAAACCTGCGTCCGTTATGTCTTCTGTATTGACAGGCAGGTTCTTTACCACTAGCACCACCTGGGAAGCCCATATATTTGTTAGTATTCATCAATCAGCAAATAAAAGTGAATGACTATTTCATTTTTAAATATATGATTGAAAACAGAATTGGGAGCTATTTCTAAAAGTGCCTTTTGTAAGTAAAATAAAGTTTATTTTATGTTGTGAAATGATATTTTTTAGTAAACACAATACACTATACACTCACAGAGCTAAGGCAAGGTGAAAATTACAACACTTTTAGCATTGTCTAGAACATAGTAGACTTTGACAAAGTATTACTCTTGCCTCCTTTCCTTCTCTCTCCCATTAAAGATATGATTTTAATATAAATTAAATAGCAGAATTATTATAGAGAATATTAGAAAGCAACAAGTAAAATGTCAATGCATTTTTAATAATTTGTGAGCTTCAGTGTCATTTCTGAGTTGTAGGATGGATTACCTGGTGAAATTGCCAAAGGGAAAATAACCATTATGCAATTTCCTTTCTCATGTGCTTTTCTTTCTCTTATATTACCTTCTAGTAGGTCATCAGAGAAATAGTTTCCTCTTGAGTTCAAGAAATAAATGACTGTAATGACTCTCCTGGTTAGAAGACTGGAGTTAGAAGACCAGGGAGTCCAGATAGCCCACTTGTTGGCAATTACTGGGCCAAGGGTACATTTCTTCCTCTTGGATAACCTCATTTTTAAAATAAAAAATACCATATATTAGGTTGATCAATAAGAAATTGACATTTTTCTTGGTTAGAAATGCTCAAATTCTGACTATTTCATACAGTTAATTTTAATATAACTGATTAGAAATATGAATTTGCTGTGGGTTTGAGGCTACGTTCCACATCAAACCATCTGAGTCTTCTGTATTTCAAGTTTCTGATCTTTCAAATGGGGATAAGAAAAGTATCTACACCCTTATTTGCTACTGAGGATTAAGTGTTATAATTTAACAGATTTTGCATATAACTTTGCAAATGCTCAATAAATTTTAGCTACATTTATTTTTGTTGCTGCTATTCCTGACTTTCCAGAGAGCAAATAATAGGGGAAATACTACTTTTTAGCTACTAGAGTGTTTCATGAAGCAACAATATTAAAACAGGATAAGACTGGTGGAAAAATCTAAGATAAAATTTAATGGAACAGAATAAAATTTCAGTCTCAAGAAGGTGTTAAATATGATAAACTTGGCATTTCTAAGCAGTGAGCAACATGGATTATTCAGATAGTGGTATTGGGTCAATTGGTAAATGTTTCATTAAAAATATAACTTTTGATTTTCTTCTCATGTCATAAACATGAATTTTAAAAACTCGCCATGGTACTGATGCAAAAACTAATATACAGCTTAGTGGTAAATAATAATAACAATAATAACAGTAATAAAAAAAACAGAAACATAACCAAATTATATAGTACATACTTTAAGTATTTAGTGCTCAAATTCACTAGTTGTTTCCAATAAAACAGTAAAGAAATATCATTTACCTCATAAGCAAAAATTAGAACGGTGGATAATGCCAAGTGTTGCTGGGGGTTTATGAGAACTCTCACAAATAGCTGGTAGAAGTACATACTGGTGCATTCATTCTGGAATCAATACAGAAGTGCTTAATCACAGCAAGGCACACATGGTCAATGACCCAGCAATTCTGCAAATGGATGTATATCTCAGAGTCATTTTTTACATAGTTAAGTAAGAGAATATGTATAAGGATATACCTGTGGTAGTGGGAAATTGAAGGTAATGTGGATGTCTACCACAGGGACAGTGGAAAGTACATGTCTGTTGTTCAGAATCCTTAGAAGTGTTGTTTTCTGTTTCTGATACTTAGTAGTCCTTTCTCATCCACAAATCAGCTCTTTTATCCACAAGTCACTGAGCCTCTCTGAACTTGTTTCTTCAGCCATAAAAATAAGGAAACTGGATTGATCAAGGGGTCTTAACCTTTTTACATCTGCTGGTGTATTATTACAGTGGACCTTCCACATATCCTTATGGTTTTGTACCAATTTTTGATATTAGCATAATGTATAATAACTGAATAGTAGTTTAAACATTAGGGGTTTGTCTGCTTTAAAAGGAATCTCTGTTGTAAGGTCTTTAAGTTATAGCAATAACCAGTTCATACTTCACTTATTCAGAATGCCATAGATGGAGAGAGTTTAATACAAAGTATATCTATGGAGAAACATAGGAAATGAAAGAGTACAAAATGGTATTTTGTTGACACAAATTTTGTTGCAAAAAAAGGTTAGAGAAAGTGAAAGTTGCTCAGTCATGTCCAACTCTTTGCGACCCCACTGACTATACAGTCCATGGAATTCTCAAGGCCAGAATACTGGGGTGGGTAGCCTTTCCCTTCTCCAGGGGATCTTCTCAAACCAGGGATTGAACCCAGATTAGAGAATACTGGTGTAAAACCCAGTTTATCATGGTAATGATTTTTCTCCTTATTTCCCCTCTTATTTTATACTTTGATCATTTAAAACTTTATTTTTTAATTACAAATTACAAATTTATGGTAGTTAAAGTGTGAAAAAAATGTTGATGGTAATCAGAAAATAATTCAATTCTAGGAGTGTTTGAAGTAAAATGTGAAAGCCATGATCAAATTGTATTATGTAATAATGCCTGTCTACCCTTTGAAAAATATAATTTAATTCAATGGAATAAACCTGCTTTTTTCAGGCCTCTTTCTGTAGCATCTGGCTGAGTCATACCATTTCAGAGGATCTCTGCTGTGCCAAACAAATGTATCTGCTGAAAAAGAGAAAGGAGAGCTTACATTCAAGTAGAAAAATAAATGTCTCTCTCTTTTCAGGGTCTAAGGCAGAGTGTCTGGAATTGCTTAATTACTTTCTGCCTCTGTCATCTGACCTTTATATTAACCTTTTACTGTTCAGAGGTTTCTTTTGGGGACCAGGCCAATCCATCACTAAAATCAGCAACCACTGTCAAAGTCATTTGTTTGAGCCTTTCTATCTCTTGGACACCAACATGAAAAGCACCAACTTTTCAGTTTCAAGAGAGGTGCTAAGCAGGCATTTTCAACATCTTGCAAAGTTCGAGCCTCTTTCTCTTTATTAGTAATCTTTAGCAAAGAGTTTTCAGGTAATAAGGAGAGCAGGATCCTTTCGGAAAACTGTTGTGATCAGCGGATAGAATAGTCTCCTGTTGTGGAACTTGGGTGGGAGGGTGGTTGATCCACACATTGGTTCAATGAGAACTTGGGTCAACTCTGGCTAAGTGTGGTACCAGCTTGCGGGGTATTATTTGTTTTGTAATAATGATAATGTGAGATTTTTAAACCAGTTTTTTATATTTTTTCATCAAACTACGACTGTAATCCAGAGCTACTGACTCCAAGACCTGTGCTCTTGCCATTATCTGCTATATCACCATGTACTCTGTTTACTGTTACTACACATTACTGATCGCTCTGAGGAGTATTTACTGTTATTGTGGCCTTACAGTGGCTGCTCGGTGGAATCTAAGGTCTGCACTTTCTAACAGGGCATCAGCACAGCCATGCTCGTCACTTCCCTGAGGCTTTTTTTCCATTTAATTCCAGTTTATGGACTTTAAATTGGTCCAACTTTTCTGGGTGGCAGGAGGGGAATTAAATTAAGCATGTGTATACAATTTGAGGCAGCAATTCCATGTCTTGAAATGTACCCTAAGGAAATAGTTAAGGATGTTCATGACTGTATAGAAACAATAACATTCATCAACCTGAATACTTAATTTTGTTTTTTACCACAGACATAAATTTACTAAAGGATAAGAATAAGACAAAGGATATCTATCAATGAAGGGGTATATGGAAACATACATAAGTGTTCCAGAAATACACAAACACACACTCACAGTATCGGGGTTTATTCACAAAAGCCTAAAAAGTGCCCACAGGGGTTTTATGGGGAATAAAGAAGACAAACTAATAAATGAGCTAGATCTATTCTAAATGCAAATGTGAAACACCTTATTTCACAACAGAAACTGACAAGATGACTTTCATTTCACCATTGTTTATTATAAGAAAAATGGATTAGTTGTGTGATAGGATTATGAAAGATTTATGTTATTTTTATCTTTTGTATTAATTTTTTCCTTTCATAGATAGGTGTTATGAGACAAAACATAAAATTTAAGAAAGAAGGCCTATCAATAAAAATTGCAAGATTCTCATCAGTATAAGTCCCTTGACAGCAAGTAGATCAAACCAGTCAATCCTAAAGGAAATCAACCCTGAATATTCATTGGAAGGACTGACGCTAAAGCTGAAGCTCCAATACTTAGGCCACCTGATATGAAGAGCTGACTCATTGGAAAAGACTCTGATGCTGGGAAAGATTGAGGGCGGGAAGAAAAAGGGGCAACAGGGGATGAGATAATTGAATGGCATCACCGAATCAATGGACATGAGTTTGAGCAAGCTTGGGGAGATAGTGAAGGATGGGGGACCTGGCATGCTTCAGTCCATGGAGTCTCAAAGAGTCAGACACAACTTAGTGAGTGAACAACAACAACAACATCAGTATAAGTACACAAACTTCTGCAATTCTAATAGCATGTGGAAACATTTGGTATGACTTAAATTATAATGAAACTGCAAAAGAGCAAGGACACTCTTTTGTGTAGCAAAAATCATCACTAAGAATCCACATTACTTTTGAACTTCAGTAAAAATATAAGAGCTTCCCTGGTGGCTCAAATGGTAAGGAATCTGCTTCTCCAGTGGCTCAGCAGGTAAAGAATCTGCTTGCAATGCAGGAGACACAGGGAGACTCGGGTTCGATTCCTGGGTTGGGAAGATCCCCTGGAGGAGAGCATGGCAGCCCATTCCAGTATTCTTGCCAGGAAAATCCCATGGACAGAGGAGCCCAGTGGGCTACTGTGCATGGGGCTGCAAAGAGTCAGACATGACTGAAGCAGCTGAGCACAAAAATATATAAACATGAAGCCTTAGAGGTGTAACACATTACAATGGTGAAAACAAACAAAACAAAACACAGACATCGTCCCTGCTCTATTTGAACTTACAGTCTAAAACCAGCAAAAATGATAAAGTGTCGTAGCTGCTCTGATAGAGGAAGTCAGAGAGTTGTGGGAACAAAACAGATAGCGCAAGTACCTGACTGGTCCTGGGTGTGTTAGTGAGGCTTCCTACAGGAAGTGATGTTTAAGCTGGGACCCGAGGGATAAGAAGGCATTAGCTGAGCAAAGAAAGGGCAAGGCTAATCTGAGACCTTAGCCAGATATAACACTCAGGAAATACTCTCTGACCTGGTTCATCCCTGGGGAAATCCTGTGTGGAAATTCATTACCCAGCAGTTGGGCATGTTCGGAAAACTGTGAAACTTAAGAACACAATTGTAGAAATTGCCTGAACTCTGCAGTTCGTGCCTCCCTGATAGCTCAGTTGGTAAAGAATCTGCCTGCAATGAAGGCGACCCTGGTTGATTCCTGGGTTGGGAAGATCCGCTGGAGAAGGGATAGGCTACTCATTCCAGTGTTCTTGGGCTTCCCTTGTAGCTCAGGTGGTAAAGAATCTGCCTGAAATGTGGGAGGCCTGGGTTAGATCCCTGGGTTGGGAAGATCCCCTGGAGAAGGGAAAGTGGGTAACTCCAGTATTCTGGCCTGGGGAATTCCATGGACAGTCCATGGGGTTGCAAAGAGTCGGACACAACTGGGCGACTTTCACAGTTCATATCCATGAGAGAAACCAAGAACGAGACTTCCCAAGAGTTGTCTCATCTCTAACTCTTTCTGCACCATTTTGGCAGTGAGCTCCAACCAGGAGAAATATACAAATCATCAATATGTTTTTTAAAAAAGTGAATGCATGGGTAGCTGAAATGGTCAAAGCAACAGGATATCTCTAGGGTTCCTCTTTCAAGGTTCCTGGATCCTTTGGTTTATGCTCGTGGTCTATCATGTCTGAGCCTGGTCATGCATATAGAGGTAAACACTAACACTAGACAGATCTAGTGGAGTACAGATATTACAGTTCTGGAGCTCAGGAAAAAGGAGGTCAGGGCACAAAGATTTAGGCTGGCAGTGGCTGGCACACTGGAGACACTCAAACACTATGTGATAAATGGAAGGATGAATGAATGAATGAAAGAATGACAAATTTTTGGAAACAGCAGAAAATGAAATTGTTTATCTCTTCAAAGAGTTTCCATCCATATTTATTTTTTGAAATGGACTGGGATTGTATTATATATTTCCACTCTGATTTTTAAAATATTATTGATTTTCATAATTAGAAAGTCATTTTTCCCTTTCAATAAAATATAGAAAATATCTTTTGAGATGAACCTATTCACAGGGCAGCAATGGATATGCAGACACAGAGAACAGACTTGTGGACACAGCGAGGGAGAGAGAAAGTGGGACAAATTGAGAGAGTAGCATGGAAACATAAATACATACATACATACATATATATATATATGTAAAATAGATAGCCAGTGGGAATTTGTTGTATGATGCAGGAAGCTCAAATCAGGTGCTCTGTGACAACCTAGAAGGGTGGGATGAGGTGGGAGATGGGAGGGAGGTTTAAGAGAGAGGGGACATATGTATACTTATGGCTGATTCATGCTGATGTATGGCAGAAACCAACACAACATTGTAAAGTGATTATCCTCCAATTAAAAATAAATTAATTAAAAAAAATGCCTATTGACGTTAGTGAGGGTTGCAGTTTGAATATCACAAACCAGGAAGTTGAGGAATGAGGGAACTGCTTATGCTCTATTAAGCAGACAGAGCTTTCTGGAAGTCTTCTGGAACCAGAATATTGCTAAGGAACTCAGATGCTGCCTCAGACTTGAGAGAGGATGGATAGAAAGCTCTAGATCCATCTTAGGAGGAGATTTTGTGTGTGTGTGTGTATAAATATTTGAGGCTATATATTTTAACATACTTCACAAATACATTGATTTACTTTGAAATAGTAGGATCTTACTGCATAGTTTATAATTAGATTTTTCCCTATTGAAGAGTATATTATAAACAACTTTCAATATCAATACATGTATTTTACATTAACAGTTCTTTTTTTTTGTCTGCAGGTCCAGATGTTTTCTGTGTGCCAAAAGTATATAAGCCATATCATATGATATTAGTTTTTCTGTGTCTGACTTATTTCACTTAGTATGATAATCTCTAGGGCCATCCATGTTACTGAAAATGACATCCTTTCATTTTTTTTTATGGCCAAGCAATATTCCATTACATATAATTGCTAAAGTCTTGGTCAATGATAATGTCAGTGACAAGTATATGATTTATGGGACTAGAGGTCTATTTTGAAGAGCAATCCTGGTCTGCATCTTACATTCTGATGTTGTTGAGAAAAGACAGAGGTATACCTCATTACTCCATCATCCCTTGAGTATAGAAAAGGGCCCTCCACTTTAGAAGAAAACACTGTAGATAATGTGAGAGAGCAGCTAGATTGTATATCTTAGAGCAAAGGACATATTGCAATTTGATGGGGAATTAAGTGACTTCTGAATGTAGTGTTTAACTGGGTTCCATCTTTCAGTAAAATGATAACCAAAGCCTAATTCAGGAGCCTTTAAAGTAGTTTCATATCTTTCTCTGAAAGCTAGGATGAACCTAGAATAATAAGTCCAAGGCCTGTGTCAGCAGTGAAAAGCTCCAAGCTAATATACATTGATTCCTTATAGTCTCAGATACTTGATTACAATATAGATCTCATTTTTCTCCTGCAAAATTTTGTTTGGTTGAGAGGCAAGACAGGTGAAATTCAGATAGGCAGAGTTATAACGAGGTGAAGGTGTCTACCCAAGGTTGTTACATAGCTACTGGGTTAAGTTTGTCAATGGGATCCAGAGAGGTTTCCTTACTTAGGTGGACTCTCCAGAAGCCAAAGTACTGGCTTGCTTCTTAAAGGACAAAAAACTGGGACTCCCTTGGCAGTCCAGTGGTTAAGGCTTTGCCTTCCAATGCAAGAGGTGTGGGTTCCATCCCTGGTCAGAGAGCTAAGATCCCACATGCTTGTGGGCAAGAAAACTAAAACATAAAGCAGAAGCAATATTGTAACAATTCAATAAAGACTTTTTTAAAAAAAGGGGAAAAAATTATTTTCTGATATTAATATCCAGAAAGTAGCATAAGAAGACAGGAAAGCACATGGAACATAAGAAGTGTCTGTATGGCGTTATTTGTTTTACCTCCCTCTACTTCCACTCCCTAGAATTTCCTGTGCACTTGAGAAAGGAACTCGGACTTGAAGCAGAAAAATGTTCCCCTTTTCAGAGAGAACATTGGACATAAAGGACAATGGGAATTCTAAATTGAATGGATCACCATCCCAGGGGTGAGATAAGCCCCAAACTCTCCCAGAAGTCTACCACTCTGTTTTGTCAGAAAGGACTACATAGAAACTCTTTCTTTTATGAGCATCCATTATGTCCAGAAGATGGCTACATCTCAATAAATATTTGTACAATTTATTTACATCAGACTGACTCTTCAGTATGGTTTGTGTGTGTGTGTTTTTTTTTACTTTAGTTAGCTATAAACAATGGCAACCCTTCCAATCAAGGTGACCACAAAGCTATACCAACTCTTGGATCAAAAACCCAGCTTGGTAAGATAAGACAAGTAGATAGACAAAAAGTAGCAAGAGGAGTAAAACATACAGCTTAGCCAGATAATTCACCAACCTACGACCCTATCCACGAGGAAATCTTGTACAAAAATTTAACACAGCTAAGATGAAAGTGTCTGTTCCCCTGAATAAATATTTCCAGAATAAGTGAATTAACGAGTGAAGTACAGATTCAGGAGTCATCATCAAGAAATAAAAAAGAATTACATTCTCTCTATCTTTTCTCATCCATACCAATTTTTCCAATATATTTTGGATCATAGTGTACAAACAGTTCCATAATCTGTTATTAATGTCACAGCAATTACTAGTGTTTCTCCTTGAGAAATTGGTGCTTTCTTATTGTAGCAGAGGTAGCCTGTTGAGATGATTGCCACCTGCTGGTCAGAGTCAGGACATCTCTCAAATATCTCTTAATTTAGTCCCTAAATCGTGTCTGACTCTTCTGCAACCCCATGGACTGTAGCCCGCCAGGCTCCTCTCTCCATGGGATTTCCCAGGCAAGAATACTGGAGTGGGTTGCCATTTCCTTCTCCAGGGGATCTTCCCAACCCAGGGATCGAACCCGCACCTCCTGTATTGACAGACGGATATTTTTCTACTGAGCCACCAGGAAAACCCCTCAATATCTCTGGGAGGCAGCTAAGTTAGAGTTTTGGGAGAGTGGGGCATCTGGTCTGACCCACCAAACAGGGCTTGCTGGAAGCTCGAAATGGCACGAATAGGCCTTCTTACAGTATTAGGTGCTGCCTAGTTCTCTGAGAGCTCCACAGGAAGTTCTACCCCTATATGAGATGAAGAGAAAGACTCCAGTTTGAGTGTCTCCAAGGGAGTTGTGTATATGTGTGTGTGCATGCGCATATTTTGTATTTGGGATCATAGCTTTTAAACACATTTGCTTTATAACATGTACTTACTTATAAACATAGGAGTATTATCAGTAATAAATGGAATCATATTGTATTTACGGTGTATAATCTGCTTTTTATGCTTAATAGTCAATACCATTCCAAGTGAATACTTCTATAACATTAGTGTATGAATCAGATCATTAGATTTGTGCATTAAGGACATGAAGTTATAGAGAAATGTATAAATACAAATGAAACTGTGCGGTTTGTCCTCCTAAGATAAACACTCTTAATAGAGTGCTAATATATTCTACAAAGGTTTTTACCCTAAGACAGTGTACTAGCACATATAAAAGTACTTTTGTGCAAATATATGCACAAAATGCACATATATGCACTATATAAATGTATAACTATGCAGTTCTATTCTTCAGAGGCTTCCCAGGTGGCTCAGTGGTAAAGCATCCACCTGCCAATGCAGGTGACTCAGGAGATGTGAGTTCTATCCCTGGGTTGGGAAGATCCCCTGGGGAAGGAAATGGCAATCCACTCCAGTATTCTGGCTTGGAAATTGCATAGACAGCCCAGAAGGCTACAGTCCATAGGGTTGCAAAGAGTCAGAAACAACATAGCGACTGAGCACACATGAATCTATTCTTCAAGAAAAAAGAGGAAACAACATGCTAATGTGCACCTCTCCCTTTTTTCACTTATGAAATCTTAAGGTGTTATTAATAGTTTGTATTTCTTTCATTATTGTATTTGGGCTATCTTTTCATAGGTTTATGGGCACTTACATTGCTTTTCATGAAAATTACAAGTTACCCTTTATCTATCTTTTACTAATCAGAATTATTTATAATGAAGATGGCCATATAATTTATTGTTCAAACTGGACACTTTTGATAGAGAAAGGTGCACTGTTCAACAATAGACATAAACTGGGAGCATATCGAGCTGTATGGTCACCTTCTGATATAACATGAACATTAACTCAATATCCATAATATATGTGAACAACTTTCATTCCCATTTTATATTTCATTTTATTTTCTTACAATGCAAATGTTTTAAAAATCACATTGATTTTTATTGTAAAAAACAATATGGTTAATTATAAATGCTTGAAGAATACATTGGGGTGGAGTAATTGGCACTCTTCTGGGAGACTAGACAGAGAGAGCATTGAAAGCTCATGAGACCCCAGGGCACAGTGGGAAAAGCTTGGGTTTTAGAACAGTTGGTGTGCAATTTAAAATATTGCTGACCTCAATATTCTGGCTTGAGCTCTAGGTTTGGAAGAAGATAGCAATCTCTAACTTGAATGTTTGTTTTCAGGATTAAAGGAGAGGAGATATGAAATTCCTATGGTATAGAATGTTTGATGAATGTCCATTTCCGTTTCCCAGGTCACTTTCCCAGTGTCTAAAAACCTGAACCTCTGCCAGACTCCAACTCACCCCTTCAGGGATGAGCCAAAGGATGTGGTCAACACCCAGGTCTCTGGACACAGAGGTGGGTTTCATCTCCTCTGTCCTCTTCCTCACCCAGAGGGGTAGGCAAGTGAGTACTGTGGGACTACAATAGAAGGGAGTGAGATTGACCATTTCTCCAGCCCTGGAACCCCATCTTCTGAAAGGGAGGCTGCTTTTTGTATATTATGGAGAGGGCAAAAATTGGAACTTCATTTCTGTCCCTTATCAGATGTGTGACTCTGGAAATTTTTTTTTTCTCTCTGAACCTGAATTCATCTGCTCTAAAATGGGGGAAAAAAACTAGCAACTTTTCCACAGAGTTGTTGTGTGGGGAAAATGATAAAACTTAGAAGAAATGTCTGTGTGTGACTTCAACAAATGTTTGTTCTACCCACTTTGACTCCTCTATATCATAAAAGAGATCGACATAAAACAAAGAGCAGAACTATTGGAGAGAGTCTTTGGAAATGTAGCAACAAGAAATGAGATGCTTAAATATTTACATAATGTATGAAGTTGAGTACCAGTTCTGTGCTGTGGGATCTGAGGAAGTTAGGGAAAGGAAAGACAGTTGTTGCACTCTTTCCTTTTATTCCATGTGATTTCCTGTCCCTGTTGCTTCACTTTCTATTTGAACATCCAAAGAAACAGTTTTCCACTAAGCCCTGGAAAGGAGACAGAACAGGGGATTCAAGCATAATAAAGGACCTCAGGACCTTACATGAGTCATTTTCCCTGTGCCATCCTCATCCCTAATATGGGGTCACACAAAATATAACTATGGCTAGGGGGTTGGTCCCTGTGTAATGACTTGGATAACCACGATGGTGTGGTCGCTCACCTAGAGCTGGACATCCTGGAGTGTGAAGTCAAGTGGGCCTTAGGAAGCATTACTATGAATAAAGCTAGTAGAGTTGGTAGAATTCCACCTGAGCTATTTCAAATCCTAAAAGATGATGCTGTTAAAGAGCTGCACATAATATACCAGCAGATTTGGAGAACTCAGCAGTGGCTACAGGACTGGAAAAGGTCAGTTTTCATTCCAATCCCAAAGAAGGGCAATGCCAAAGAATGTTCAAACTACCACACAATTGTACTCATTTTACATGCTAGCAAAGTAATGTTCAAAATCCTCCAAGCTAGGCTTCAGCAGTATGTGCACTGAGAACTTCCAGATGTTCAAGCTGGATTTAGAAAAGGCAGAGGAACCAGAGATCAAATTGCCAACACCTGTTGCATCATAGAAAAAGCAAGGGAATTAAAAAAAAACTATGTATGCTTCGTTGACTACACAAAAGCCTTCGACTGTGTTGATCACAACAACCTGGAAAATTCTTAAAGAGATGGGAATACCAGACCACCTTACCAGCCTCTTGAGAAACCTGTATGCAGCTCAAGAAACAACAGTTAGAACCAGATATGGAACAATGGACTGGTTCAAAATTAAGAAAGGAGTATGTCAAGGCTATATATTGTCACTTTGCTTATTTAATTTCTATGCAGAGTACATCATGCAGAATACTGGGCTGGATGAATCACAAGCTGGAATCAAGACTGCACGGAGAAATATCAATAACCTCAGATACGCAGATGATATCACCCTTATGGCAGAAAGTGAAGAGGAACTAAAGAGCCTCTTGATGAGGGTGAAAGAAGAGAGTGAAAATGCTGGCTTAAAATGCCATATTCAGAAAACTAAGATCATGGCACCTGGTCCCATCATTTCATGGCAAATAGATGGGGGAGCAATGGAAACAGTGACAGATTTTATTTTCTTGGACTCCAAAATCACTGTAGATGGTGACTGCAGCCATGAAATTAAGACACTTGCTCCTTGGAAGAAAAGCTATGACCAATCTAGACAATATATTAAAAAGCAGAGACATTACTTTGCTGACAAAGGTCTGTCTAGTCAAAGCTATGGTTTTTCTAGTTGTCATGTATGAATGTGGGTTGGACCACAAAGAAGGCTGAGCGCTTTTGAACTGTGGTGTTGAAGAAGACTCTTGAGAGTCCCTTGTACTGCAAAGAGCTAAAACCAGTCAACCTAAAGGTAATGATCCCTGAATATTCATTGGAAGGATTGATGCTGAAGCTGAAACTCCAGTACTTTGGCCGCCTGATGCCAAGAGCCTGATGCTGGGAAAGATTGAAGGCAGGAGAGAAGGGGACGACAGAGGATGAGATGGTTGGATGGCATCACCGACTCAATGGACATGAGTTTGAGCAAACTCTGGGAGTTGGTGATGGACAGGAAGACCTGGCATGCTGCAGTCCATGGGATCACAAAGAGTTGGACACAACTGAGCGACTAAACTGAACTGACTTTGTGAAATTGTCAAACTACCGATTGTTGTTCTGTGCTTTATTCTCAAGTATATCTGGGATCCCATTCTAACTCATCTACTTATTCCAACAAGTTTCTTCACTCTTCAGAATCTCAGTTTCCTCATTTTTAAATGTAATGATAATATTGATCTTGAGATGTTATATATGTTGTTAGCTGTCAAACATAATGTCATGCTAGCTTCTTCCCCCAGGTACCCATTTCCATGAATATTAGGTGATTATTTCTGACTGGTGGCAGAAGAATTCATGGCAATTTTTATTTTATTTAAGTAATTCTTACTTTTTTCTATTTAATTAAATATTTTCCATCCTGAGAAGCCTTGATTCTGCCATTCTACACTGAGGGATTTATCTTACAACAAAACTTGCTTCAAGAATTTCCTATTCGGAACAATGGTACAATCATGGTGATTGTGCATATCTTTTTGCAACTTGTGTAAGATTTTCCATGGGATAAATTCCTGAGAGTGAAAATTTTCAGCCTAAGCATATGAAAGTGTTAGTTGCTCAGTCGTGTCCGACTCTTTGTGACCCCCATGGATGGTAGCCCCCCAAAGCATATGGCATTGCCAAATGCAGATTTTAAATGTTCAACGTCGATCCCCACTCCTACCAACAATGGTTGAGAGAGCCTTTTTCCCCATAAAGGCTCAATGATTTAAAAAGGAGCTTGGGAATTCAACCCAGAATTTCCTCTTGCAGGAAATTGTCCTGCACCACAATCTGCACAGAGCTTTGTATTACAGGAATTTACCCCATGGTTGAGACAGAAGGATCAATGGACAGAAGAGTTGAAGTTTACTGAAGTGAAAGAGTTGAAGTCATGCACTATAAGCTGGATGGGGAAAGACTGACAGATTTAAGGAGTCTGATGCACTGAGACAAAGCAAAAGCATAGGATGATGTGTTCCTTGGTCCATGCTCCCCACCCCTGGGGAACCCAGGAAACTCTAGATGTCTGCTCTGGGATTGCAGCCATATATAGTTTGACCTTACTTTATCTTCCTCACAGTTATGTGAAGGAGATGTTTTCAGCTCTACTCTATAGATGAGGAAACTGAGGGTCCAACAGGTGAAGAACTGTCTCATTGAATTTAAGATGCCATTGCTTTTAAGACACATGCTACTTTAGGCCCTACTAAGAAAGACAAAATACTTGCTGTTACAAGATACCAATGGGAAAGACTGAAGGCAGGAGGAGAAGGGGATGACTGAGGATGAGATGGTTGGATGGCATCACTGATTCAATGGAAATGAGTTTGAGCAAACTCTGGACGATAGTGAAGGACAGGGAAGCCTGGCATAGTGCAGTCCATGGGGTTTCAAAGAGTTGGACACGACTTGGAGAGTGAACAACAGCATAAGATACTGATACTTGAAGTGCTAAAAAGTGAAACTAAAGTGTGTCTTAGAATGGGTGGAATGCAACAATTTGTGTAGGGCCATGCATCTATTCTGTTGAAAATTGGGATTGAAGCCTATCTTTTTCTGATATCAAATCCTATGTTCTTGACATAATTAAAAAACTTAGTGATAAATCAGACTTGTTCAAATCAGTTAATGTTTTCTTCTCCTATTGTATTTATTGTGTGATACGGTAGAAATATTTATATTCATCTCTGATAGCTAGGTGCTAGTCTGTTCCCTCTTGTGCAGTGATTCTGTGATCTTGGGCAACCTACCGCATATCTGTATGCCATGTTTTCCTCAGCTGTAAATAAATACTAAGAAGCTGGATTCTATCACCAGAATCACTTTAACCATTCACGTTTTGTTATCTAAAATTCTCACTTGCCTGACACTTAGCCTTATGTTGCTCTGCCTCCCTCCCACATGTTACTTACAGAGTAATATAAAAAGATTTACTTAATAACTTCTGGTCAGGGGTGAGGGTTGATTGGGAATGGGGTGAGATGATGTGGAGTGTTCTTTTGAAAGATGCCTGCAGTTGCATTGCTAAGTAATGGAATTTACTCCTTCCTGTTTCCTACTTAATGGAATCCACATTACCATATATGGAGTTTTCTTACTGCAGAACATGTACGTACAGAAACAAATGGAAAGTGCCAGGATGTTAGACATAAGCAAACCATGGCAAAAGGCTTGCCTATAAAAGACATGGAAAGATCACTAAAGGTAGCAAGTAAATGTGCTTTTAAAAAGTTTATTTTATTGAAGTAACATTGATTTATAACATTATGATTTTGGCTTGGCATTAAAATTCTAGCTGAATAAAAGAAAACTGAGGGAGGACATGAGCAAGGCAAGTTCAAAAGGCTAAAACTTTGGTTTCAGAATTTTGACTCTCATTTTCTTTTCACAGCATTATTTTGTAATACAATATTACTTGTCCTGTTACACACCAACAATATAGACATGTGTAAAGTAAAATATAAAAATCTCTCTGACTCTTTATTTCCTCTTTACTCTGTACTGCTAAGTACCTCCTTACATAATTGACCCTCATATGAGATTAATTGTTATTGCTTGTTTTTAAATGAAATATCAGTTTCCCAATGTGCATGGATATGGAGCACCCTGTTTTTCTCCTCCTGAAAATGCACAGACCAAACAACTAAATGTACTAAAGTGAGACCTATGGTATCTTCAAAAAGGAAGGAGCAGAGTATCCCAGAGGAAAAACAAATGGGAGAGCTTTGAAATACGAAATAAGACTATTTTTATGTATATATTGTGTGGATTATAAGATGATAAATATTGTTTACTATATATGCCTTTAACAATTTAAAAATAAGTGAAATCTGAAAGTGTCCATCACTTGCAAGACCCTGATGTTTGATGCTTCACATCTGCCTCTGCAGACCTGTAGGTAAAAGCATTTGGCTTATTTTGTTTTTACAAAGACTTTAAAATTCTAAGCAAACTTATTTCTTGCTTAAAAGAGAAAAGTGGGGCATCGTGTTATCTCTGACCCATATGAAGGAATCTCTACCACTTATAGCAGCCATTTAGCTTCACACTGCTTCACATTCCATCCCTCTTCAGTCTAAGGGACTTAAGGGGCTTCTAGAAGTCCTGTCATGACCAGATCTGCAGGCTGAAGAGTAGAAACCACCCAAAATTCAAAACAGTCAAGATGTTTGAATTTTCTAGAACCTTACATAGACTACATGTGGTGATTTTTTTATTGATTCATGTAATGCACTACATAGTATTCAGGAATTTAGATACTAATCCCTTGTTCCTTATACTTGTTGCAAATATGTTTTTCTACCTTGAGGTTGGCCTTTTCCTGGGCTTTAAAATGCATGTTTTGATACACAAAGTTTTATATTTTATTATATTTTAATTGAGCTTCCCTGGTAGCTCAGCTGGTAAAGAATTCGCCTGCAATGCAGGAGACCCCGGTTAAATTCCTGGGTCAGGAAGATCCCTGGGAGAAGGGATAGGCTACCCACTCCAGTATTCTTTGGCTCCCCGGTGGCTCAGATGATAAAGAATCTGCCTGCAATGTAGGAGACCTAGGTTGGGAAAATCCTGGGGAAGGGCATGGCAACCCACTCCGGTATTCTTGCCTGGAGAACCCCCATGGACAGAGGAGGCTGGCAGGCTATAGTTCATATGATGGCAAAGAGTCAGACACAACTGAGCGACTAAGCACAGCACAGCACAGCATACTTTAATTATCAGTCATTTGCTTTATGCTTTGTACTTTTTGGATCTTGTTTTAGGAAGTTTCCTACTCCAGTGTCAAAAAGTTAAGCTCTATATTTAATTCTAAATGTTTCAAGTTTGTTTTTCATATTTAACCTTTAATCCACCTAAGATTAGATTTTGATTGGTGTAAGATACAGATATAATTTAAAAAATTTTTTACATATAAATAAATGATTGTCCCACTACCACTTTTTAAATATCCCATCTCTTCTGAGTGACTGCTACCTCTGTCATAGATTGAGTTTCTATACCTGGATCGCTATGTGCCCTGGCTTTTTCTTAGGTTTAATGATTTATTTGTTTATAAGATAGCTAGATTTAGCACATAACACACATACCCATTGTTTATCTGAAAATTCCAACCTAACTGGGCTTCCTGTATTTTATCTGACAAGCATATTTGTTTCTTCCTGTGCCTACATCATACTGTCCTAATTACTATAGATTTCTAATAGGTCATGTTGTCTGGTAGAGCAAGTCTCCCTACCTTGTTTTTGACTTCAGAATTGTCTCTGAACTTTTGCTCTTCTCAACACAATAAAGAATCAGCTTGTAAATTTTTGAGACTAATTTTATGGACTAGTATAATGTCCATTTTTACAAGCATTTCATTTACAAAGTGCTTGAAAAGAATTTGGTTTCTCTAGTTGTTGTAGAATTCTAAGCCTATTATATCAAGCATGTTAATTTTATTTTTCAAGTCTTTTATATCTTTACTGTTTTTTTCTTTTTTTGCCTGCTTGATCTATCAGTTAACTGAGAGAGGTATGTTAAGAATTCTCACTATAATGGTAGATTTGTCAATTTTTCTTTGTAATTCGTCAATTTTTGCTTTGTGGTGTTTGAAGCTGTGTTATTAGGAGGCATAAAAGCATATAACTGTGATACCTTCCAGGAGAATTATACCTTTCATTATTCTGTACTGACTCTGATTATCCTTAATAATGCTTTTTGCCTTAAAGACTACTTTTTTCCCTGACAATAATATAGCTACATTATATTTCTTTTGTTCAGTTTTTGCCTGGCATATCTTTTTCTGTCCTCTTACTTTCAACATTTCTATGCAGTTATGTTTCAATTGTAAATCTTGCTAACTCCATATAATTGGAATATTCTTTTCCTTTCTGTGCCATTACATTTTAGGCACGTGTCTTGTAAATCGCATATAACTAGACTTTAAAAGATCAATCAGGTATTGCTTTTTTAAAAATTGGTTGCATTAGTTTATTTATATTTAGAATGATTTCTTATATATTTGGATTTATTTATACAATTTTATTTTATCCATTCTGTTTTCCTGCCTTTTCTATGCTCCTATTTTCTTCTACTTTCCTGAAATCTTTTGGATCCTTTCAAGCTTTTTTCCTCATTTTAAATCCTTTGATTTAATTCTACTTTTCTGGAAATTATACATTATTATCATTAACATTATTATTTTTGTCATTATCACTAAGTTGTTGTGTGTGTGTGTTTTTACAGTTTGTTCACTTTATCTTAAAACTAGAAAATGTGCACAAAGGGGAAGGAAAATAACCAAATGTTAACAATTGCTGTCTTAATTGTTTTTAAGTTTCCTGTGGTTTCTGACAAGTATTCTTCTGTAAGTATTGTACCAGCCTCTTCAATTCACAACTGATCTTAAATGTGGTCTGTCTTTTTCAATTCAAGTTACTGAGGTGTAGTCACTCTGACTCCTTTTAGGTGTTCAGTTCTGTAACTTTGACCAAAAATGTTGACATCCTCCACCATATTAGTCTTATAAATAAACATTTCTATTATCGGGTAAATTTCAGTTGTGCCCTTTGGTAGTCAATCTCCTCCTCTCTCCCACCAGTCCCTGACAACTTCTGACCTGATTTTTGTCTCTATAGTTTAATATTTTCCAGAATTTAGTACAAATGGAACCATATAATAAATATTCTTTTGGAGGGGTACAGGAGGGATCTGGCTTCTTTCACTAAACATAATTATTTTTAGATTCACCCATGTTATTTCATTCTTTCTTTCTTTGCCCAGTAACATCCCATGGAATGAATATACCACATTTTGTTTATCCATTTACCAGTTGATGGACATATGGATTTTTCCACTTATTCTCTTTTATGAATAATATTGCTATGAACATGCATGTACAAGTTTTTGTGTGTATCTATGCTTTATATCTCTTGGGATTGTGTTGAATCTGTAGGCAACTTTGAGTAGTATCTCTATCTTAACAATATTAAGTTTTCTAAGTATGAACAAGGAAGAGATGTCTTTCTATTTGTTTAGGTCTTCCTTAATATTTTCAGCAACTTTTTTGTAGTTTTCATTGTACATGTCTTTCACCTTCCTGGTTAAATTTATTTCTAGGTATGCTGTTACTTTAGATGCAACTGTAAGTAAACTTTTCTCAATTTCCTTTTCAATTGTCCATTGTTATTGTACAGAAACACAATTGAGTTTTGTGTTTTGATCTTGTACTCTGAAACTTGCTAAATTAGCTTATTTGCTACAATAGATTTTTGTGGATTCTTTGGGATTTTCTGCATATAGGACCATGTCCCCTGTTGGTAGAAATAGTTTTAATTCCTTTCCAATTTGCATGTCTTTTATTGCTTTTCTTGCCTAATTGGTCTGAGTAGAACTTTCAGTATTATGTTGAAAAGCAGTGGTGAGAGCGGGCATCCTTGTCTTCTTGCTGAGCTTAGAAATGCTCTTTATCATACTGGGGAAGTGCTCTTCTATTGCCACTTTTCTAAATGCTTTTATCTTGAAAATGTGTTCCCTTTTGTCAGATGCTTCTTTATCAATTGAGATAATCACGTATGTTTTTCCTTTTTTTCTATAAATGTGGTACATCTTCCCAGGTGGATCAGTGGTAAAGAATCCACCTACCAGCGCAGGAGACACAGGTTTGATCCCTGGGTCAGGAATATCCCTTGGAAGAGAAAATGGCAATCTACTCCAGTATTCTTGCATGGAAAATTCCATGGACAGAGGAGCCTGGCAGGCTACAGTCCATGGAGTCACAAAGAGTCAGACATGATTGAGCACGCATGCGTAAATGTACAGTACATTTACTGATTTTCTTGTGTTAAGTCACCCTTGCATTCATAGGATAGATCCCACTTGCCGTTGCTGCTGCTAAGTCGCTTCAGTCGTGTCTGACTCTGTGTGACCTCATAGACAGCAGCCCACCAGGCTCCTCTGTCTCTGGGATTCTCCAGGAAAGAATACTGGGGTGGGTTGCCATTTCCTTCTCCAATGCATGCATGCATGCTTAATTGTTTCAGTCATGTCTGACTCTGTGTGACACCATAGACAGCAGCCCACCAGGCTCCTCTGTCTCTGGGATTCTCCAGGCAAGAACACTGGATTGGGTTGCTGTTTCCTTCTCCAGATCCCACTTGGTTATGGTGTAAAATCCTTTCATCCTTGGATTCAATTTACTAGTGTTCACAGGAATTTTGCATCTATGTTCAAAAGGGAGACTGGTTTATATTTTTCTTGTGGTATCAGAGGAATATTGGCTTCTTCTGTTTGGGAGTCAGGGAGTACCCTCTCCTCTTTTATTTTTTGGAACAATTTGAGAAAGATTGGTGTTTATTCTTTAAAAAAATTTTTTTTAATTTTATATTGTAGTAGTTTTTGTCATACATTGACATGAATCAGCCATGGATTTACATATGTTCCCCATCCCGATCCCCCCTCCCACTTCCCTCTCCATCCCATCCCTCTGACAGCATTTATTCTTTTTTTTTTAATTTTTTTTCTTTTTTTTTAATGTTTGGTAATAATCATCAATGAAGCCATCTGATGCTGGGCTTTTCTTTGTCAGGAGATTATAGAATAGTGATTCAATTTCTTTTCTTGTTACAGCTTTGTTGAGATTTTCTTTTCTTTTTAAGTTGTGATCATTTGTGTTTTTCTAGGAATTTGTCCATTTCACCTAGATTATACAATTTGTTGGCATATCATTGTTCATAGTATTCTTTTTTTTTTAAATTAATTAATTTTTTTTTCAGTGGGTTTTGTCATACATTGACATGAATCAGCAATAGATTTACACTTTTTATTTCGGTAAGGTCAATAGTAATGCCCTGACTCTCATTAGTGATTTCAGTTATTCAAAGCTTCTTTCTTTTCTCATTCTAATTTAAGATTTGTCAATTTTGTCAATCTTTTCAAAGCACTGACTTTTGGTTTTGTTGATTCTGTATATTGTTTTTCTATTCTCTACTCACTTAACTCTGCCCTAATATTTAATATTTCTTTCCTCTGCTAGGTTTGGGCTTATTTTGCCCACCTTTTTCTGTTTCCTTAGGGTGTAAATGTAGGTTAGTTTTTGAAATCTTTTTCTTTTTTAATGTAAGCATTGATAGCTATATTTCCCTCTGGGCACTATTTTCACTTCATTCATAAATTGTGGTATGCTGTTTTTATTTTCATTTGTTCAAGGTATTTTCTATTTTCTTTTGTGATTTCTCCTGCAACAGTAATGGTTTAAGAGTGCATTGCTTAATTTCCATATTTATGAGTTTTTGAATTTTCCTTATGTTGTTGATTTCTCATTTCATACTATTGTGTCAGATAAGATTCTTTCTTAGCTTGTACTATGGACTAACATATGGTTCCATGTGCACTCTGAGATGAATGACAACAAAACCACAACATACCAAAAAGTATGCAAGGCAACTGAAGTATTTTAAGAGGGAAAACTGTGGCTGTAATTACATTGGAAGTTCACTGTATGTGTTTCCCTTATTGTACTTTCCCATTGCCCAGAGGTTGAAAAATTTTTTTTATGATTCCCATGCGTTTCTTTACACTTTTATTACCAGTGACTGCAAACTCTACAACCGACCAAAAGTTAACCATCAGTGGATTGTAGGGTTTGCTGATTATTTGTATATTCCCCTCCATCCTTGGATGTATTTTCCACATTGTCTAAACTGAGTATGAACTCCTGTTTATGGTCAGAAACAAAGTCCATAACAGTATTCTCAGTGGGAAGAGTAAGGGCTTTGGAGTCAGAAAGGTGTCAATTCCAGTGTGGGCTCTGCTGGTGGCATAGCAGGAGAGGGCACTGAGTTCCCTGAGCCTCAGGTTCTCCAGTCAGGAGTTGAGGAGAGGACCCTCCCTCAAAGGGTTCTTGTCAGCATTTGATGAAATCACAAGGCATTACAGGGGTGCTTTGATTTCAGTCAGACCTGGGATGTGAGGCTCAGTTTCCTCATCTGTGAAGAGGAAAACACCATGTGAACCCTTTAGATTAAAAAATAAATCAGTGTCATATAAGGCACACTATTAGTGAGAATATAAAGAATGATGATATCTAACCATAGCTTAATAGAGAATTTGGCTTGCTTCTTTAGTTTTTCCTCTTTCCCAAATTCCTTTAAGTATTTTGGACTTACTGTATTTAAAAGAGTATGCCACAAAGTCAATAGTTTTAAAACTTTCAAACCTGTAATTCTACCTCATAGGCACTTTGTCAGGCAAAAATGTATCTGCTAAAATCACAGACTGTCATTTCTGAACTCTCATGGGATTTTTTAGAAGAGGAAGCATCAATCAACAACCTCCACTGCATCTCTGAAGTGCATGCCACAGTTGTTGCCTGTAGAATTACTCTGGGCTTCCACTGCAGAGCTGATCTGTGTCCTCAGCATCCCCCTCAAAAGTGGAAGAGCCAAATCCTTGAGCAAAGTTTCAGATGAGACATTTGAAAGCTCTTAGAGTCTTCAGTCCACTGTGTGAAGCCACAGCCCATGAGGAATTTTGAACTCACTCTCATTGGACCCCTTTCAAATGAAAAAAATATATCTGGAAATAGTGAACTGGTGGAGTTCCCAGATGACTAATAATAATCAAACCATGAGGATGTGTCTGAGAAGGCTTCCAACAGTAAATGATGCTTAAACTGAGACCTGAGTGGTAGGGAGACATTAGCCAGGGGATGAAGGGAACACAGAGCTAATCTGAGACCCTAATCAGATATGACAGTCAGGAAATACTCTATGACCTGATTCACTCATATGGAAATCCCAAGTGGAAATACACAACCTGGCAATTGGGCATGTCAAGAAAACTATCTGAAACTTAATGGCACAATTATAGAATTACCTGAATCCCTCTACCCTCTTTATTCTGACCCCAGGCCTATAATATCCACCAGTCCTTTCAGCAGAGTGTGATACTATTAGTCTGTTTTACATTTGTGGAACTATAGAGAAGAGAACTGTTGAATAAAGGAACTTGATCACAATTTTGTTTTACATACACTGTCACCACTCACAATACAAAGTAGATGTTTGTTAATAGACATTTGTTTCTTTTTTCCAAATAATGTTTTTTTTTTATTTGAGAAAACCAGAAATTGGAGATTAGTATCATCTAGTGATAAGATCCACAATGGTGGTTTAGACATCATCTAGCAGGGAAGGGGTAGCCCTGTCAGAAGGAATTTTCTGGAAGTTTATTAAGCAGATAAAGTAATTCAAAGAGAGCCCCAGAACATTAAATCATATGATAGAAAGTCTTCATCTTCCTCCAGGATATAAAAAGCTGCCTCTCTTGTGTGTGTGCCTCTGTGTGTGTGTGTGTGAGAGAGAGAGAGAGAGGAGTAATGTTAAAAAATATGTTCACTTCAGTTCAGTTCAGTCGATCAGTCGTGTCCAACTGTTTGCAATCCCATGGCGTGCAGTACACCAGGCCTCCCTGTCCATCACCAACTCCCTGCACTTGCTTAAACCCATGTCCATCAAGTCGGTGTTGCCATTCAACCATCTCATCCTCTGTCATCCCCTTGTTCTCCTGCCTTCAATCTTTCCCAGCATCAGGGTCTTCTCTAATGAGTCAGTTCTTCGTATCGGGTGACCAAAGTATTGGAGTTTCAGCTTCAGCATCAGTCCTTCCAATGAATATTCAGGACTGATTTCCTTTTGGATGGTCTGGTTTGATCTCCTTGCAGTCCAAGGGATTCTCAAAGGTCTTCTCCAACACCACAATTCAAAAGCATCAGTTCTTCGATGTTCAGCTTTCTTTATGGTCCAACTCTCACATCCACACATGACTACTGGAAAAACCATAGTTTTCATTAGACGGACCTTTGTTGGCAATGTAATGTCTCTGCTTTTTAATACACTGTCTAGATTTGTCATAGCTTTCCTTCCAAGGAGCAAGCATCTTTTAATTTCATGGTTGCAGCCACTATCTGCAGTGATTTTGGAGCCCAGGAAAATAGTCTGTCACTGTTTTCGTTGTTTGCTCATCTATTTGCCATGAAGTGATGGGACAAGATGCCATGATCTTAGTGCTTTGAATGTTGAGTTTTGAGCCAGTTTTTTTTTTTTTGATTTATATTAGTTGGAGGCTAAAAGTAAGTAATTTAAGCCAGCTTTTTCACTCTCCTCTTTCACTTTCATCAAGAGGCTCTTTAGTTCCTCTTCACTTGCTGCCTTAAGGATAGTGTAATCTGCATAAGTAAGGCTAGTTATTGATATTTCTCCCGGCAATCTTGATTCCAGCTTGTTCTTCATGCAGCCCAGCATTTTGCATGATGCATATGCATATAACTGCATATAAGTTAAATAAGCAGAGGGAAAATATACAGCCTTGACATACTCCTTTCCCAATTTGGAACCAGTCCATTGTTCCTTGTTCGGTTCTAACTGTTGCTTCTTGACCTGCATACAGATTTCTCAGGAGGCAGGTAAGGTGGTCTGGTATTCCCATCTCTTTCAGAATTTTCCACAGTTTATTGTGATCCACACAGTCAAAGGCTTTGGCATAGTCAATAAGGCAGAAATAGATGTTTTTCTGGAACTCTCTTGCTTTTTTTGATGATCCAGAGGATGTTGGCAATTTGATCTCTGGTTCCTCTGCCTTTTTTAAATCCAACGTGGACATCTGGAATTTCTCAGTTCATGTACTGTTGAAGCTTCGCTTAGAGAATTTTGAGCATTACTTTGCTAGTGTATGAGATGAGTGCAGTTGTGCAGTAGTTGGAACATTCTTTGACATTGCCTTTCTTTTGGATTGGAATGAAAACTGACCTTTTCCAGTCCTGTGGCCACTGCTGACTTTTCCAAATTTGCTGGCATATTGAGTGCAGCACTTTAACAGCATCACCTTTCAGGATTTGAAATAGCTCAACTGGAATTCCATCACCTCCACTAGCTTTGTTCATAGTGATGTTTCTTAAGACCCACTTGACTTCACACTCCAGGATGTCTGACTCTAGGTGAGTGATCACACCATTGTGGTTATCTGGATCATGTGGATGTGTATAGTAAGACACATACATAAATGTCTGAATACAGATAACTATTTTGTAAAACTTTTTATATATACATGTGTATCTATGTATGTATATTAAATGTATGCATATATATATATATTTTTTTTCATATCCATCTGTGACAAAAGAGGCAAGACTATGCGATAGAGAAAAGCAGTCTTTTCAACAAGTGGTGATGACAGAACTGGACAACTACAGGTAAAAGAGTGAGATTAGGACATTCTCTAGCACCACACACAAAAATACAATCAAAATGGATTAAAGATCTAAATGTAACACCAGAAACTATAAAACTCTTAGAGGAAAATATACTCAGAACTCTGACATAAATCACAACATTTTTTTTAAATTCGTCTACTAAAGCAAAGCAAAAAACAAACAAATGGGACCTACTTAAAAGTTTTTGCATGGCAAGGGAAACCATCAACAAAATGAAAAGACAACCTATTGAATGGGAGAAAACATTTGCAAATGGTTTGACCAATAAGAGATTAATATCCATACACTAGTTTGTTCCCTCTGTGAATCTGTTTCTTTTTTGTTATATTCACTAATTCATTGTGCATTTTAGATTCCACATATAAGTGATATCATACAGTGTCTTCCCCTGTATGACATTTTATTTAGCATAACACCTTCCAAGTCCATCCATGTTGCTTCAAATTGCAACATTTCATTTCTTATGGCTGAGCAATATTCATAAATATGCATGAATAAATATATATACACACACTAGTGGTTATCAGGGAGAGAGGGAAGGAGGCAGAGATTAAGAGGTACAAATATTATGTATAAAATAAGCATGCTACAAAGATAGGCTGTACAACACAGGGAATATAGCCAATATTGTATAATAACCAATACAATAAAGCCAATAATTGTACATAATACAATACAAAAAAGCCAATAATTGTATATAATTGTATAATGGAGTATAACCTTTACAAATTGTTGATCACTATATTGTACACCTATAACATATAATATTGCACAGCAACTATACTTCAAATAAAAAATATAAATAGAAGTCTTTAAGTGAATCGCTTGCCCTGTGCTGCCTTCTACTCTAACACACTATCATCATCTATGCAGAAATATGTATTTGCTCAAGTGTTGCCTTCTTCAGTGAGAACTTTTATGACTACACCCCTTTAAAAATTCAGCCCCTCTCTCCCAGACACTCCCTATCCCCTCTCCCTACATTTTGTTGTTATTCAGTCACTAAGTCGTGTTGGACTCTTTGCAACCTCATGGACTGCAGCATACCAGGCTTTTCTGTCCTTCACTGTCTCCCAAAGTTTGCTTAAATTCATGTCCATTGAGTCGGTGATGCTATCTAACCATCTCATCCTCTGTTGCCCCTTCTCCTCCTGCCCTCAATCTTTCCCAGCATCAAAGTCTTTTCCAATGAGTTGGCTCTTCACATCAGGTGGCCAAGGTATTAAAACTTGGGCTTCAGCATCAGTCCTTCCAATGAGTATTCAGGATTGATTTCCATTAGGATTGACTGGTCTAATCTCCCTGCTGTACAAGGGACTCTCAAGAGTCTGCACTCATCTTCTCCTGCGAAAACACCAAAATCTCAACTAGCTGCTGAACAACCATCAACAGAATGATGTTGGAACCCACCAAAAAAAGATACCCTGTGTCCAAGAATGAAGGAGAAGCCACAGCAAGCTGGTAGGAGGGGCACAATCACTTTAAAATCTCCCTAAGTTCATTTTTCAAAAATAAAAGCAATAACAAAAACTTAGGTAATGCTCATTCTTAGACATGCACTGTTCTAAGTGCTTCACATGTACTAACATTTATTTCTCACATCAAGGAAGGTACTATTATTGTTACTGCTATTGTCATTAGCTACATCTATGAGATGAGGAAAGGAAGACCCTGAGAGATTTCAGAACCTTCCCTAAGGTCACACAGCTGTAATGTGGGCAGAACTGTGACTGAAACTCATCATCTTGGCTTCTGATTCCCTGATCTTAATCATTACCCTTTCTAGAGCACCTATGCCATCTCACATACTTTATACTTTACTTCTTGTTTGCTGTCTATTATCCACTCCACTATGTCATAAGCTCTGTAAAGGCAAGGACTTTGTTCATGATTACACACTGAGGCAGAGACACAGAGAATCTTGTAGTTGCCAAGTCAAAAATCTAACATTAATATAGTCACTACAGTTTTCATATGCCTACTGTTTGAATGGTACATCTTTTTCTCTCCTTTCACTTTCAGCCTATTTGATCTTTATATTTAAATTACATTTCCTTCAGATAATGTATATTTAGATGTGTCATTTTAATCCAGTCTCATAAATATCTGCTTTTTAATTGATGTATTTAGTCTATGTACATTTAAAGTAACTAGCAATAAAATTGGATTTAATTGTACTATTTTGCTATTTTTAATGTATCTTCCTACAGATTTGATTTTACATCTGGTATTATATCTCTTCATCTTGAAAAACTGTTTTTTAAATCATATTTTGTATTGCAGATATACGGATGACTAGTTTCTGTTTGTATAACTGTCTTTGTTTTTCTTTGATTAGTGACATATATTTTGCAGATAGAGATCTATGGATTGATAGGATTTTTTTTTCTTTCAACTCTCTAAAGATGTTTCCCACTGTCTTCTAGCCTCTGTTGTTTCTGAAAAGAAGTCACTTATTTGTATTGTTGCTCTTCTGTATATAATAGATCGTCTTGACCTGATTGCTTTCAAGATTTTTCTTTGTCTTTGGTATTCAACAATTTAACCATTATGTGCTTAAGTGTGATTTTCTTTGTCTTGCTTGGGATTTTCTCAGCTTCTTAAATCTGTAAATATACACCCTTTCACTAAATTGGGGAAATTTGCATCATTATTTCTTCAAATACGTTTTATTCCCCCTTGTCTCTTTTGTCTTACCCTGGCAGCACTCCATGTACACATATGGTAGACTTATTGGCATTATCCACAGATTACGTTGACTCTAAATAATTAAAACATTTTTCTCCCTGTTTTTCAGATTGTGTAATTTCTATTGATCTAACTTTTTTTACTGACTTTTTTTTCATTGGCTTCAGTTTTCTGTGAAAACCTTTCAGGATTTTTTTTTTCTTTCAGATTTATTTTCCAGTTCTCACATTTCCATTTCTAAATATTTTCTATTTTTCTGTCAAGATTTCTTATGTATTCATACATTATGAGTATATTTTTCTTCATGCTTTTGAGCATTGATGTAACAGGTCATCTGGTATTTCCAACATCTAGCTTATCTTGGTATTGATTCTGTTGATCACCTTTCCACCTTAGGATGGGTTGCATTTTCCTGTTTCTTCTTATGTCAAATAATTTTGGACTGTAATAATAGATATTGTGAAAGATATCTTGTAGATTTTGAATTTTGTTTCTCAAGAGTACTGATTGGCTTATTTTTACAAGCTGTTAACTTGCCTGAATTTTGAAACCAATCCAATCTCTTCTGCAGTTAGCACTAGCTGAAATATTTTAGCTCAGGCTAAAAGAATGGAAGCTTATCATCTTCCTCACCATATGCATGTAGTTCGGGGTCAGCCATAGGCTTGAGTCAAGATTTTACAAGGAATTTGTGGCACCCTTATAGTGGCTTTCACCTTTCAGTGAGTTCCTTCCTCATTTTCCAGCTGCGGTGCTTGTGCCAAAATCTGGCCATTGATTCCTCAACTATTAAGACTACAGATGACCATGTGAATTTTAGCCATTCTACATGTAACCAGGCAGAAAGCCATAAAAACATGCAGCCAGATTCTATTCCTTCTTCCACAAGTAAACTTCCCTTCGATCTCTACCTGTTTGCGATCGTTTTCAAGAGCTTTCAGATGGCTGTGTTAATTTGTTTCCAGAGTTAATAATTGTGAGCTATGGGAGGAATGATCCAGTATAAGTTAATCTGTCATTTTTCAGCAGCTAAGTCATGTCATGTGACTCCACAGACTGCAGCACACCAGGCTTCCCTGTCCTTCACTATCTCCCAGAATTTGCTCAGATTCATGTCCATTCAGTAGGTGATGCTATATAACCATCTCATCTTCTGCTGCCATCTCTTCCTTTTTCCTGTTTCCTTTTACTCTGTCATTACTGGGTTTGAAATATATACTATACCTTTAATTATGGAAAGAATAAGATATTGGTTTTCTTTTCTAAAGAAGTTGGGAGCAATTTAATTGTGAAAGTGAGAACTGCCTACTCCAGTGGAGAAAGAGAACCCAAATAAGGATGAATTCTTCAGTTATTATGGTTTTAAAAATATATGTTTCATATATAGAAAACTGGGACATCTGTCAAAATGACTTGTTTTAGCTTGAGTTAGAAATATGTGAGCTATTGTAATGAATTATTGGAATTGATTTTCCTCAACAATATATACTGTCCCAAACCATAGTAAATGTTAGCAAGTTTTTTTCAGCTATATTCTCAACTGAAGAGAACTCTGCATATGTATGTATATATACATATACACATGCATGTGTGAGATATCAATATATATAATAGATAAAGATAAATATATTTTCAAAGAAAATGCAATATTACCATAGCATATGTTCATAACATGCCTTTTCCATACAACAGTATGCATGCAAAGTCATTTTAGTCATGGTCGACTCTTTGCCACCATATGGAATGCATCCCACCAGACTTTTCTGTCCATGGGATTCTCCAGGCAAGAATACTGCACTCCAGTTGCCATGCCCTCCTCTAGGGGATCTTCCCAACCCAGGGATCAAACCAACTTCTCTTATATCTCCTGCATTGGCAGGCAGATTCTTTACCACTAGTGCCACCTGGGAAGTCCTGTAACAGTATAGTTTTCAAGTAATTGAATACAATTCTAAAATGACTTTTGTGGTTTAATTCACAGATTTGTCCCATGTTTTCAAATTATTTCATTTTCACTGATTGCAAAATTAATATAATATTTTTGCTAAAAACAAGTAATTGTCTTGTATTTTTTTTGTCCTCCATCTATATTATGGTACTAATCAAGTTTTATAAATTAAAAATCAATATGTATATGTGTGTGTGCTAAGTCACTTCAGTCGTGGTTGACTCTGCCACGGTATGGACTGTATCCCACCAGGCTTCTCTGTCCATGGGATTTTCCAGACAAGAATACGGGAGTGGGTTGCCATGCCCTCCTAAAGGGGATCTTCCTGACCCAGGGATTGAACCCATGGCTCCTCTGTCTCCTGAACTGCAGGCAGATTTTTTACCTACTGAGCCACCTAGGAAGTCTCATGTATATACTGTATCTAAATATTAACTTTGTTTATCAATGGGTGTTTGAGTTACTGGTTATTTATATTATCACCTCGGAACCTCACTGTATTTTCAAGCACTTTACTGTTCTGCTGTTGTTCAGTTGCTCAGTTGTGTCTGACTCTTTATGACCCGCCCCCCACCCCCATGGACTGCAGGCTCCTCTGTCCTCCATTATTGGGGAGATAGTGGCACTACTGTTACTGTCGCTATTTAAATATCCAATAATAAATGGTTCCATTGCATATGGGTTCTGTGGTGCTTGCCCTGTAGGGAGCTCAGGGAACTCTGAGCATTTGCTCTACATATTTTATTGATTCCTGTGAGGAAGACAATTATTATCTCTATTCTCTAGATTAGGAGACTGAAGCTGGATAACAACAGACATATTTTCTAGGGTTGTTCCTGGTCATTCACTTCAGTTGTGTCCGACTCTGTGAAAGAGAAAGACAGAGATGGTAACCAATGCCTCTCTGACTCCCATATTTTCTTCACAATAACACCTAGTTCAGCTGTAACATAATTCCTCAGCTACAAATTATATACTTACAAAATTGAGAGATGTTTCTATGTTAGAAAATCAGCAGGATGCTGTAAAAGGAGCTTATATTTTAGGCTTGGTTCAGTTTTCAAGAAGCTTACCTTCTTTGTCCTTGCTTTACTTTCTTCATCTATATCATAGGAATTATATATCTGGTCCCCATTGACTGTGGTTAGGATTTAAAGGGTCTAAAAGATGCTGGCATGAGGTGGGACTCTTAAATAATTTCTCACCCTCCTCAGGAGTCTTCTTTCCCCAGAGTAAAACTTGTGCTTTTACAAAACTATCTCAGGAACTTGAAGACTGGCTAAATCACATGGCCACCATGCTAAGGCCACTTACCCCTTGTCTGCATGAAACAACCCATGGAGCCATCCCAGCAAGTTAAGATAACCAAGCCTTGAGCCTGGAATCCCATAAGGCCTCCAGATAGAAGACTTCTGGGTATTATGGGTCAAGATCCAGACTCTTCATAAGTCTCCTACAGGATGGATGAGCCTTTGTGCCTTGGTTGGGTAATATGTTAAATAAGACTAACAGCATCTTCCTCGTGGGATCATGATGAGGCGGAAATGGAAAACCCATAGAAAGTGTCTGGCATGTAGCTGGCCTGCAAAAAATGCTGGACCAAGCCTTAGCCCTCCTCCTCCATCCTCCAATAAAGGGGATGTATGACACCATAATCCCTCTGAAGTATGTCTGGGGATCTAACCTAAATATGAACCCCTCATGTTATGATTGAAGACCAGGGCCATTCTAAGCAATAAGGTGACTTATCCAAAGGTGTTGGGAAAAGGAGAAGATCTATTTGTATTTTTGCCATACTCTACATTAGAGACTGTGACTCTGATTATTAGTGTGGGGTCCCAAAGTTTCCACACACTGTTCTGGTCTCTTGCTTTTGACCCCAGTAATCTTACATCTGCAAAGCCTCTCAGCACAGAGTCAGAGAAGTTACCTAATGCACACCAATGACATTAGTATATATACATATATGTATATTGCACAGCTGTCTATACATATATGCACATACACACATGTATAGAAATCCTCATGATAATAAGAACAAGAAAAGGTCAGTTATTGCTGGGTAGGGGCAGTGATCATAATTCTTGTTTTTTCTGATACTTATCTTTATTTTATGCATTTTAAAATTTGAGTACATTTCCCAAACATCATGTAAATATGTTTGAAAAGTATGATAGCACTTAGAAACTGTAAACATACAGAACACCTGAACCTATAATAAGATGTCTGCGAATTTATTTCTAGGTTTTTGCTTGATAAATGTACCTTACAGTGTTTGTCTCTCTCTCTTTTTTTTTTTTTTGAGCAGTGGTTTGTTTAGAAGGAAGATAGAGTGAGAAAAGTGAGGAAACTGGCAGAATTGTTGAAGCAATGGCACTGAGGCTGCCTTGTAGACAGGAAGGAGCTGATATTTACTGGGGTCACAGGAGCTGAACAAAGGGAGATACCCGATCTGGAGGTCTAATGTTAAGGTCAGCAAGAGCACTGGCAATAGAATGAGGGGCCAATTTCACACTGGAATTAGTTTCCTTAGGGAGTTTCCCTCTTTGAGACACATTATTGACCTTTCCTTGTTTAATCACTGTGCTGGGGAAGGCTGTTAGGACCACAGAAGGCTGAGGTGTAAGGAGGAAGAAGAGGAATCAAGAAATGGAATACGTAGTTTCTGCCTGCTTGGGAGCTGAGCCTGTCTACTGTGTGCCAGGCACTGTGACTGTTGCCTTATCAGTGCTGTCATTTTTTTCCTCTCCGTTCTTGGGATGTGGGGATTTATCACCTCCATTTCCTTAGTAAAGAGACTGGGACACAAATCAGTGAATCGTTTTGACTGGGATTACACAGCCACCAAGTGTTAAACACATGAGAACTGAAATCCTTCTGCCTGCCAGTCCTACATTCCTTTCTGGATGCCATGGAGCCACAACTGTAAATCCCATGGTTATAAATCAGCTGATACAAACATCTTGACTTTCTGTGCAGGGTAATGGATATGCTTTATTTCTGAGAATCAAGTCCCAGATTTTTCTCTGTGATTAACTGCATCATCTTGGACAGTTGGTTGGGCTGCTCATTCCCCAGTTGATATATGTAAAAGCTCTGGCTTTGGGACGGATTTTCAAGTTTTCTTTGACTTTTTTACATCAGCTTTATGTTTCACTGTTTCCTCTTTTGGGCACTGAAGGTAATGATGTGCAGGCACTCTCTTGAGCACCTCAGGTGTGAACATTTTCTAAACTAAATCTTGCCTGATGAATGGATGTGAGATGAGAGTTTCTGGTTGAAGGGGGTTTCCATGACCTGGATCTGATTCACTCTAGAGCAGACACATAAACACACACACACATACACTCCAATGGAAGTGTCAAGCATAAGGAAGAGAGGAAAGGAACTGAATGTGTGATGTGTGACAACCAAGTTCCCTATCAGGAGAATCAGCTGTCTGGACCACTCTTGATGCACCTTCATCTTCACCAAACAAGAAGTTCCTTGTCTCTCCTGTCTGTCTTTCCAGCTGTGCTTGTGTATCTGTTGCTGTTATTCAGTTGCTCAGTCATGTCTGACGCTCTGTGACCCCATGGACTGCAGCACGCCAGGCTTCCCTGTCCATCACCAACTCCCTGAGTTTGCTCAAGGTCATGTCCATTGAGTCAGTGATACCATCCAACCATCTCATCCTCTGTCATCCCCTTTTCCTCCTGCCCTCAATCTTGCCCAGTATTAGGGTCTTTTCAAATGAGACAGTTCTTTGCATCAGGTGTCCATATTGGAGCTTGAGCTTCAACATCAGTCCTTCCAAAGAATTTCATTTCCTTTAGGATTGACTGGTTTGATCTCCTTGCAGTCCAAAAGATTCTCAAGAGTCTCTGTGAGTCTGTAGGGGAGACATAAACTGAATATCTTAGTGCAGTGCTGACCCAAGCTTTAGTTTCTACAAGTGCTCGGAGCGATCAGCCCACACTTTGCATTCCTTTAATTCCTTTGATTCTTAGGTTTGAGAAAATTTTTATACATTTGATTGCCATTTCTTCTTAGGAGGATCTGTTTTTATTCATTGCCAATTTCTTTTATTTCATTTACTGTCTTCTCCCACCATTTTACTACTTGGTTGGATGTTAGACAACAGTTTTCCATTGAGCAGTGGATGGATAAAGCAGTACATTCATTTTACAAATATTTGCTGAATGCCCACTTTGAACCATGCATTCTTCAAGGTCAGAAGAATCAGCAGTGAAGAAAAGAGACATAAATCTTTGCCATCCTGACACTTATATTTTAGCAGGTAATGATTGTAAAATGTTGGAGAATTACCCACAGTGTTCAGAAAGAATTCACTGGCACCTTGCTAGACATAGAAGATATAGTATTAAACAAAATTTAAACAAAAATATCTGCATTGCTGTAGTTGCACTGGGAGTCAATCTGAAAACTTGGATGTGGTGGCCCCAAGTACTCCTTGAACTGAAAGTTCAGTGATCAAAGCCAGTGGGCTCATGTGTTTATCTTTAAAATTTACATTTTGTGACAGTTTATTGAGATATCATTCACATACCATAACATTTACCCATTTAAAGTATTTAATTGAATGTTTTGTTTTTTTAGTATTTTTGCAGATACATGCAACCACCATCAGAGTCAATCTTAGAATACTTTCAATAACATAGAGAGAAATCCTGTACCTTTAGTTATCACTCTCCTAGCTCCTCATTCTCCCTAGCCCTAAAAAGCCACTAATCCATTTTATGCCTCTATGGTGGCGCAAATGGTAAAGAATCTGCCTGCAATGTGGGAGACCCAGTTTCAATCCCTGGGTTGGGAAGAGCCCCTGGAGAAGGGGATGGCAACCCACTCCAGTATTCTTGTCTGGAGAATCCCATGAACAGAAGGCCCTAGTGGGCTACAGTCTATGGGATTTCAAAGAGTTGGACACAACTGAGCAACTAACATGGCTGTGCTTATTAGGGACATTTCATATAAATGGAATCATACAATATGTGATCTTCTGCCCCTGGTTTCTTTCATTTAGCATATTTTCAAGGTTCATCCGGTTGGAGCATGTATCAGTATTTTTGACTGAATAATATTCCATAATATGAAAATGCCACATTTTGTTTGTCCATTCAAATGAAATGTGGATGAACATTTTGTTTACTTCCACCTTTGGCTATTATAAATAATGTTGCTATAAACATTCATGTACACATTTTTATTTGAACACGTATTTTATTTTTATTAATTTATTTGGGTGTACCAGGTCTTAGTTGCAGTATATGGAATCTAGTTCTATGAACAGGAAACAAACCTGGGCCCCCTGAATTGAGAGTGAGGAGTCTTAGCCACTGGACCACCAAGGATGTCACTTGAACACCTGTTTTAAGTTCTCTTGTGTATAAACCAGGAGTGGAACTGTACACATGTGTTCATGTTAAAACCAAGGCAGATAATAACTGCATAATTGATCAAATAGACAAACAAACAAGCCTGTTCTCATGATACTACCAAACAGCTGGATATGAGCAAGAGCCAGAAGGGAGTATGGACAAATAAAATACCTGAAATTTTAAGGGAGAGCTTTAACAGTTAAGTTAATGCTTTCTCATGGTTCACAAATAAAAGTTACAAAAGTAGAAGGCAGTAGGAATTGCTTCTGTTACCTACACTTGAAGCCCATTAAATTCGTTACCTAAGCTTTTATGCACTTATGTTGAATATTTGCAATAGAATTCTTGTAAGGGCATAAAGCAAACCATTCTGAAAACAAAGTTTGTCTTAGAGGTTTCTAATGCAGACCAATATCTACTTCCTGAAAACTGAGCTGGCACAGTTGAAATATTATTTCCATGTAGCTTCACTCATTGTGTCAGAGGAAAATATCATGGCGAGAGGTAACTTGACACAAAACTGAATTTATGTAATAAATTCAGATAACATGTTATCCTCAAAACTCCTGTTGTGACCTGCCAGCAGGAAGAATATAACCCTTTCTTTGATAAGAAAATATGACTGTGCTAAATATGGCAAATGACGGTTCATTATATCCTGTCAAACATTCTTCTAGTCTGCCATTTAAAAAGTTGTTTCAAATATCTTTATCTTTTACTTGTTTAAAAATTTTACAATGTGTCTATACATCATATTCTCCTCAGAAAGATTGTGTGGCACATTAGTGGTGTGACATGGGAGACTTTTAATTCCAGGAAGGCTAAACTCAAAGGCTTGTGGGGGTCATAATGGTAATGTAAATAACAGAGGCAGCTATGTACATACATATATAATATGTGTGTGTGTGTGTGTGTGTGTGTATATATATATAAGTTTTGGGATGAGCCTTTGATTCCACAAGTAAATGCTCTCTCTCTAGTTTTCTTAAAATGAACAATGCTCTTGGACTTTTGGCTCCCCACTTTTGTTTGACTAAGTGGAGGCAAAAGTGAAAGTGTTAGTCACTCAGTCATGCCCCACTCTTTGTGACTCCATGGACCATGGTCCAACAGGCTCCTCTGTCCGTGGAATTCTCCAGGCAAGAATACTGAAGTGGGCAGCCATTCCCTTCTCCAGGGGATCTTTCCTACCCAGGGGTCAAACCCACATCTCTTGAACTGCAAGCGGATTCTTTACCATCTGAACCATTAGTATTGCACAATTACCTTTAGATAAAAAGTCAATTGAGGAATCTGAAGTAGAAAAAGAGGGAATAAAATTAAGAAAGACAAAGAAACTGACATTATATACTTCTTCGAAACAATAAGAGATGAGAAGAATTTATTGCTTGAGTTATTACAGAAGTTAATGAAAATGCTTACCAAAAATTCAGAACTATCAAGAGTAAGTATATTATTCAATGAGAAAAATGGGGACTCTATGGTTGGCCCCCAAGAACCTTCCTAAAATAAGAATGGCTCTCATTTTTTACCTGTCATGAGTAGTGTAAAGATCACTTTCTTATGTTGTACAGGGATTGCATTTATAAGCTCTTATATAATGATCACAGTCCCCTTTGCATCAAGGAGTGATGATCCACATTTCATAGATCAGGAAATCAAGAGCATAAAGGATGTTACAGAGAAAGGACTAGAAATAAGTAAACTTTTATTCAAGCAAACCGCAGTTACAAGTTCACATAGTGAACATGGAAATGTCAACCAGATGTCTAGATTACAGAAAGTCAGTCCTAGTTTTTGCTGAGCTTTGAACACTATTTTTAAAATCCTATTAATATGAAAACTCAGGACACCTTTCACCCCAATTTATAAAGTTTTATCTGGTAATACGTTAACTGTTTACAAGAGAAAAGAAACCCATTTTTCGTTTGACTGAAAAAAAATTCACCAGTTCAAAAATACCTCGTTGTGGAAACTAGGCAGGGAGCATAGAAAAACATAATTTCCTACTGCATGATTTTTCTTGAAATTGCACATTTTAATTTTAATCCATTCACCAATACAATACTGAATGACAATATATTTGCTTGTGGGTAACATAAATTCAGACCATACATATTGAGAACAAAATTAGACCGCCTTCATTCCTATTTAAGGGATGTCTGAGAAAAACATAGTCTCACTACGAATGCTCTCTATTAAATTCTCAAAATAAATATGACTGAATACAAAGCATCCTTGTTCTCCAACTGAGACAGTCCATTTTCATGCACTGGAAACAGAAATGATTTGGCAGAAGGCAGGAGTACAGGGTATTACTTTAAAGTGAAGAGGTCATGCCGCCGCTAAGTCCCTCCAGTCGTGTCCGACTCTATGTGACCCTATGGACAGCAGCCCACTAGGCTCCTCTGTCCACAGGATTTTCCAGGCAAGAATACTGGAGTGAATTGCCATGCCCTCCTCCTCCTCTGGAATCTTCCAGACCCAGAGATCGAACCCACTTCTCTTAAGTCTCCTGCATTGGCAGGCAGGTTCTTTACCTCTAGTGCCACCTAGAAAGCCCAATATTTTATCATATGTACATGTGAGTGGAAAATAATAACAAAAGAAATAGATATTGCTTAGTAGCAAAAATCCTGCTAATGGAATTTTTATGGACAAGATTAGATTAACTATAGAAAGTACCTGGTACATATTAGGCCTTTAAGAAGTGTTAGTCCCAGAGCCCTTTTTTCCATAAATAAGGAGATTCTGATAGAAAATAAATAGCATAACTGTAACAAAGGGCATACGCATATATACACACAAGATATGAAATGTACACACATTTATGGGCTGTGGTGCTATTTTGTTGTTTTTTCGTTGTGTGTTTTCTGATGGAGTTTGGAAGAGGAAAGGATATTTGTGCCATTTATCTTTATTATTTAATGAATTTTCCTATCTGATTTTTACTCTTCAGTTTAGTAGTGGTTTAGTCGCTAAGTCATGTCCAACTCTTGCAACTCCATGGACTATAGCCCACCAGGCTCCTCTGTCCGTGGGATTTCCCAGGCAAGAATACTGGAATGGGTTGTCATTTCCTTCTCCAGGGATCTTCCAGACTCAGGGATCAAATCCAAGTCTCCTGCATTGCAGGTGGATTCTTAACTGACTGAGCCACTAGGGAAGCCATGCAAGAATACTGGAGTGGGTTGTCATTCCCTTCTCCAGGGGATCTTCCTGACCTAGGGATCAAACTCCAATTTCCTGCATTGGCAGGTGGATTCTTTACCATCTGAGCCACCAGGAAAGCCCCACTATTCAGTTTAACATAAGAGAGAAATACACATACACACACAAACACACTCACTCCACACAAGTAGGAGGTAATTGTAGTCATCTTTCTCCAAATAAACATGTTCTGTAGGTGGTTGGAAGTGAGAATCTGGGAATCAGAGAGATGAGTGAGATGGATAAAGAGACTCAAGCTAGCAGTGTCCCATATGTGTATGCTGAATAAATAACTGGTTGTGAAAGACTCAACTTTGGGAATCATCATCAGCAAAGGAGGACCTCCTTGGTGGCTCAGCTGTATAGAATCCTCATGCAATGCAGGAGACAAGGGTTCGATCCCTGGGTCAGGAAGATCCCCTGGAGAAGGAAATGGCAATCCATTCCAGTATCTTTACCTGGGTAATCCCATGGACAGAGGAGCCTGGCAGGCTACAGTCCATGACATCACAAAAGAATAGGAAACGACTTAGCAACTAGATAACAACAAATCAATAAATGAAACTGTACATACACTTCTGATTTCATATATATATGAAAATTTCACATATTTATGACTTTTTCAAGTGTATTTAGCACCATTCATTTTATATTGTCTTTGTTTCTCTTTGCAAAAATTGATGCATTTTCTTTGCAGCAAAGGCAGCCTGTTGAGACTATCACCACCTGCTGGTCAGAGCCAGAATGGCACGTCTCAATATCTCTGGGAGGTGGCTAAGAAAGGGTTTGGAGAGAGAGGGGCCTTTGGTCTGACCCATATAGGGCTTGTTGGAGGTTTGAATGGCATAGACAGGCTTTACTACAGAATCAGATGCTTCTTGTTTGTCTGGGCTCTCCACGGAAGTTCCACACCTATCTCATGAAAAAAAGCAGCCAGGGTGAGGGTCTCTGAGGGGATGTATGTCTGTGTTCTATCTTTTTAGACACGTTTGCTTTATACAAGCATCTACACATACACGCAGAGTCGGACACAACTGAAGCGACTCAGCAGCAGCAGCAACACATACACAAAGGTAAATTATCAACAACAATTGCAATTATATGTTCATACATCATGTAATTTTTTTAATCAATTAACTGTGAATTCCTTTTCAGGCCAGTAGATTTGTATGAAATATGTTTCTGGGACTGGATTATAACAAGTCTTGTTTCCAAAAGTGCATCTTGTTTACTTTCCTCAACTATAAAACCAATATATGTTTGTAATTGGTAGAAATAAAACAAAAAAAAAAGATATGCATATGTAGGAAATGAAATGATCCTATATCTACCTCATTTCCCTCTGCTGAGATATCCTTTGTCAGTGGTGTGGAGCACATTTTGCAAACGCTTTTCTCCAATATATATGTACACAATACATTCAGATGCACAAGATGTATGAGCAGATACATGCACTTTTGTGTGTGTGTGAATGGGGTTACAGCAAACTGTATCAGGCAATTTACCTTTCTTGAGCTAAGGATAAAATTACCAAAACTTTTATTTGTATGATTATTGTGGTTGGTGTCTTTTCACAAGTTTAATTGCAATCCTATAGTTTTCATTTATTTGTCTGTATCCTGATTCAAGAGAATTCCTCATATACAAAACTCTTTCTGAGGTGTTTTATATGGATAATTTTCTCTTCATTTTTTCACACATCTTTCAATCTCATTGATTTTTACGGTGAAGAAATCAGTACAGTTCATTGTTAGTGTTTTGAAGGAGTGTTTTGAAATGTCTTTATTGCCGAATTAAGGAATTAATCATGATTTTATTTTGCATAGTTTCATAACTTCCATTTGAAGTAAAACTTGCTCATTTTGCCAAAAGATTATTTTTTCCTTTGGAAAATAAAACAAAAATTGGAGGTTAGTGCCATCTGGTGACAAAATACAGAATTGCAGCTTGGCATCACTTTTTTATTTTTATTTTTATTTTTTTCATTTATTTTTATTAGTTGGAGGCTAATTACTTTACAGTATTGTAGTGGGTTTTGTCATACATTGACATGAATCAGCCATGGAGTTACATGCATTCCCCATCCTGATCCCCCCTCCCACCTCCCTCTCTACCCGCTCCCTCTGGGTCTTCCCAGTGCACCAGGCCCAAGCACTTGTCTCATGCATCCAACCTGGGCTGGTGATCTGTTTCACTATAGATAATATACATGTTTCGATGCTGTTCTTTCAAAACATCCCACCCTCGCCTTCTCCCACAGAGTCCAAAAGTCTGTTCTGTACATCTGTGTCTCTTTTTCTGTTTTGCATATAGGGTCATCATTACCATCTTTCTAAATTCCATATATATGTGTTAGTATGCTGTAATGTTCTTTATCTTTCTGGCTTACTTCACTCTGTATAATGGGCTCCAGTTTCATCCATCTCATTAGAACTGATTCAAATGAATTCTTTTTAACGGCTGAGTAATATTCCACGATGTATATGTACCACAGCTTCCTTATCCATTCGTCTGCTGATGGGCATCTAGGTTGCTTCCATGTCCTGGCTATGATAAACAGTGCTGCGATGAACATTGGGGTGCACGTGTCTCTTTCAGATCTGGTTTCCTTGGTGTGTATGCCCAGAAGTGGGATTGCTGGGTCATATGGCAGTTCTATTTCCAGTTTTTTAAGAAATCTCCACACTGTTCATCACTTTTTTAGAAGTCTGTAGAGAAAACTGCCAGAGAAGGCAATGGCACCAAACTCCAGTACTCTTGCCTGGAAAATCCCATGGACGGAGGAGCCTGGTAGGCTGCACTCCATGGGGTCGCGAAGAGTCGGACGTGGCTGAGCGACTTCACTTTCACTTTACACTTTTATGCATTGGAGAAGGAAATGGCAACCCACTCCAGTGTTCTTGCCTGGAGAATCCCAGGGATGGGGTTGCACAGAGTCGGACACGACTGAAGTGACTTAGCAGTAGCAGTAGAGAAAACTGCGACCCCTTTAATAGCAAGGGGCATTCAAGGTATTTGTGTCCAACCTTCTCAGCCTGCAATGTGGGAGACCTTGATTTGATTCCTGGGTTGGGAAGGTACACTGGAGAAAGGATAGGCTACCCACTTCAGTATTCTTGGGCTTCCTTTGTGGCTCAGCTGGTAAAGAATCTGCCTGCAGTGTGGGAAACCTGGGTTCAATTCCTGGGTTGGGAAGATCCCCTGGAGAAGGGAAAGGCTACCCACTCCAGTATTCTGGCCTGGAGAATTCCATGGACTAAGCAATCCATGGGGTCGCAAGGAGTTGGAGAGGACTGAGTGACTTTCACTTCACTTCCAAGGAGACAAGGTAGGGCTTCCCAAGTGGTGCTAGTGGTAAAGAACCCGCCTGCCAATGCAGGAGACATAAGAGACGTAGGTTCGATCCCTGGGTAGGGAAGATCCCCTGAAGGAGGAAATGTCAACCGACTTCAGTATTCTTGCCTGGAGAATCCCATGGACAGAGGAGCCTGGTGGCCTACAGCCCATAGGGTCACAGAGTCGGACACAATTGAAGTAACTTAGCACACATCATGCATAGAGGAGACAGGGAAAGAGAGCCATCTGGGGTTTATATGGCAAAGGAAATGTTAAGTGGTGACGCAGACCGCACCCATGAATATTAACTCCTTTGACAAGAAGTTTTCTATGGTGCTTTCAAATTAAAAAAGGAGTGCTTTTATGTGTGTGGTTATAAATATAAAGCTATGTGTAACTTTTTAACTTTACAATATACTTAACATCTTCTAATGATCTAAATATATATTTTCAGCATTACTTTTAAAAAAGTTTATTGGAGTATAGTTGATTTACAATGTTGTGTTAGTTTCAGATGTACAGCAAAGTGACTCAGTTATACATATACATATATTTATTCTTTTTCAGATTATTTTCTCTTATAGTTATTACAAAATATTGAGTAGAGTTCCCTATTCTATACAGTAGGTCCTTATCAGTTATCTATTTTATATATAGTAATGTGTATATGCCAATTCAAAGCTCCCATTTTAACCCTCCATCTCCATTTCCCTCCTGGTAACTGTAAATTTGCTTTCTACATCTGCGACTCTATTTCTGTTTTGTAAGTAAGTTTATTTGTACCATTGTTTTTAAATTCCACATATAAATGATATCATGATATTTGGCTTTTTCTCACTTATTTAACTCAGTATGACAACCTCTATATCCATTCATGTTGCTGCAAATGGCATTATTTCATTCTTTTTTATGGTTAAGTAGTATTCCATTGCATATAGGTACCACATCTTCTTTATCCACTCCTCTGAGCATTACTTTTGAAAATAAAAACACAACTAGGTTTATCTCATGCTGTCATAATTTTATCTTAGTTATTTTGCTTATTTAAAGTAGTGTACATGTTCCTCTAAGTCCCTGGAAACACTGAAGAAATATACATTTATAAAAAGAATTATCTTGTATAAAAGGATTTATCTCCCCTCTTCAACTTTTATGTCCCACCTCAAGATAACCACTTGATATATTTCTTGATATTCTCTAGATATGTTTGTGTGAGATTGTTTATTATTAAAATTACATATGGAGACTTCCCTGGCAGTGCAGTAGTTAAGACTCCATGCTGCCAATGCAGGGGGTGTGGGTTCAATCCCTGGTCAGGGAACTAAGATCCCACATGCTGCAAGGCAGGGAAAAAATAGATATTGAAAAAAATAAAGGATACATTTAAAAAAATAAAAAAATAAAATTTCACATGTATGTTCTTATGATAATATATATTCTTCAAAATTTAGATCATATTGTACATTGAGTTCTGTATCTTGTTATTACATGTCTTTCTTCTTTGGTGTGGTCGAGCAGTTTTACTTACATTTTTGATTGCCATTCATTTTTCTTCTTTGAATTACCTGTTGGTAAATGTGAACATGACTCTTTCAACTAGTCAGATTTCTTTATAGATCAAGCATGTTAATTAATTTTGTAAATTATGTTGCAAATGTGTCATGTTCAGTGTAGACACCTCCCCCAACCCACTGCACTGATCCTGTATCGGCCTCTTTTCCTCATGCACAAATACTTGAAGGTTATTCTCCTGGGAAGGGGTGGTCTGGCGCCCACAGTGGACTTACCACTACTGAACTGCAATAGGTTCCTTCTGACTTCAGGGAGGTGACATTTACTGGCACCTATTGCTTACTTCTGGGATCCAGGTCACTTCTCTAGGGGCATTACATCTGTGCACATTGAAGCTACTTTGCCTAGGAAGTTTTGTCCACTGGCTTCTCAGCACAGAGCTGTAGCTATTTAAATATGGTAGCTCTTAATTTGAATTATGCATTTTAAAATAAGGAAGAGGACAGAAAAATAGTCATTTCAGAAGAAGAATAATCATTATTTTAGTGAAAAGTGTTCCATAACTAGTATTTGAAAATAGTATTTTGGGGATTTTATACATTTTGCCAAACTAATATATCAGGATATTAATACTCCACCCCAATCAGAAGATATTCATTATTAATCATTTGATACATATTCTGTTGATTTTTTCCAGTATGTGTGCATGCATGTTAAGTCACTCAGTCACATCCAACTCTCTGCGACCCCAAGGACTGCAGCCCACCAGGCTCCTCTGTCCATGGGATTTCCCAGGCAAGAATACTGTAGTGGATTGCCATGCCCTCCTCCAGGGGATCTTCCCAACCCAAGGGTTGAACTTGTGTCTTTTATGTCTCCTGCATTGGCAGGTGGGTTCTTTACCACTGGGCCACCTGGGAAGCCCTTTTTCCAGTATATATCTTAATAAAATATACAGATATTTATCCAAATATAAAAGCATATTCTTTTAGAAATTTGTGATCACTCTCTACATGCTGTGTTGCTATTTACCTGTTTCACTTAGAATGAGAGCTTTTTTGGCATTTCATCAGTTATATGTTCTGTCATGTTTTCAAGTGTTTCATTGTGTTTCATTTTCAAGTGGTTCATAGCTTTTAATGCACATTCTCTGTTCTAATCTTTGGCTTATTTCTCTGTTGGTTAAGACCCAGTGATATTAACTCCATATCTGCAATACAAGTTGCAGAATTTTCTTCCATTCTTTTATATATTTTGTACTTTAAAATTTTGCTATACAGATGGTGTTTTATGTATATATAGTGTGTATATATAGTGTGTATATATATATATGTATATATATATATATATACAGATATATCTCACACACATATATATTTAGTGACTATGACTTCAGATATAAAAGCAGTAAAGCTCATTGTTAAAGAGAAACCCTAAACAATACACTTAGCTTCAGTGAGTGCCTGCCCACATAACAGAGCAGAAAAACATTGGCACTCTTAAATTCCAGATTTTGAGTTCCTGAGCATTTTTTTTAAGTCTTTATCCTTGAGGAGAGTTGCCTAATTTCTTATAAGTCCTGTATCCTGATCTGAATAATGTCAACAATGAACAGTAACTTGAATAGCTATAAGGATTAAATTAAATTAAGTGAAGTACCTATTGATTAAAGTCCTTGTGTAAATGTCAGTAACCTTTTCTCAAGTCATTCTCCAGAGAGAGAGCAACAGCTTTGCTTTCATGTCAGTCTTGCTTAACACTTTAGGAACTAGACTGACCATCCTGGTACAAGGTTTCATCTTGTAATCAGTACTGTGTTGAGTAAGTACCCATGGGCAAAATTCCGGGAAAGTTTGAAACAGTCAGTCCTTTAAGCTTTGGAAGCCCATCCTTGAAAAAGGAAGCTAATGGGTATATAGTGGAGAAGGAAAGATTCTGCTTCTGAATTGATGTGTAACCCTGTAAGAGTACCGTGCTTTGTGGGCCTATACTTGATCATTCATAAAATGGGAATAATGATACCTTCCTCACAGAGCTCTGGGTGGAAAAAAGGAGGAAACCTATAGAAATATCTGGCACATTGTAGGACTAGGACAAAGAGTACCGCCCAGCCCATTCCTCCATCCCATGAAAGAGATGACTTTTAAATAAGCCAACCAGCATAACTGTTATAGAAAACATCTGGAAATGTAGCCAAGGAAGAAAAACATACAGATATTTACCTGATGCATGAGCTTTTGGTGTCACTTCTGTGTTGTGAGATGAATTGCATGAGGATTTTGAGAAAAAAAAAGAAAATAATCTGCTTTTACTCTAGGTGATTTCCTGTCCCTTTTTCCACCTTCTGATTTGCTATTGGAGCAGCACTTTCCAACTGAGCCTCAGATTAAAAAAGCACATATGGGAAAAGAGAAGTGAAAATCAAGAGAGAAAGAGAAAGATATATCCAACTGAATGCAGAGTTTCAGAGAATAGCAAGGAGAGACAAGAAAGCCTTTTTTCAAAGAACAATGCAAAGAAATAGAGGAAAACAATAGAATGGAAAGACTAGAGATCTCTTTAAGAAAATTGGAGATACCAAGGGGAACATTTCATGCAAAGATAGGCACAATAAAGGACAGAAATGGTATGGATCTAACAGAAGAAGACATTAAGAAGAGGTGGCAAGAATACACAGAAGAACTGTATAAAAAAGATCTTAATGACCCAGATAACCACGATGTTGTGGTCACTCACCTAGAGCCAGACATTCTGGAATGTGAAGTCAGGTGGGCCTTAGGAAGCACTGCTGCCAATAAAGTTAGTAGAGGTGATGGAATTCCAGCAGAGCTATTTAAAATCCTAAAAGATCATGCTATTAAAGTGCTGCACTCAATATGTCAGCAAATTTGGAAAACCCAGCAGTGGCCATAGGACTGGAAAATGTCAATCTTCATCCCAGTTCCCAAGAAGGGCAGTCCTAAAGAATGTTCAGACTATTGGAAAAGCGTATATGAGGGTCAAGAAGCAACAGTCAGAACTCTGTATGGAACAACTGTCTGGTTCAGGATTGAAAAAGGAATACAACAAGACTGTTTATTGTCACCCTCTTCATTTAACTTATACACAGAGCACATCATGCAAATGCTGGGCTGGATGAGTTACAGGCTGGAATCAAGATTGCTGGGAGAAATACCAACAACCTCAGATATGCGGAGGATACCACTCTAATGGCAGAAACTGAAGAGGAGCTAAAGAGCCTCTTGATGAAGGTGAAGGAGGAGAGTGAAAAAGCTGGCTTAAAACTCAATATTAAAAACAACAACAACAACAACTAAGATCATAGCATCCAGTCCCATCACTTCATGGCAAATAAAAGGGAAAGGTGGAAGCAGTGACAGATTCTCCTCTTGTTAAACTCTAAAATCACTGCAGATGGTGACTGCAGTCATGAAATTAGAAGACAATTGCTTCTTGGAAGAAAAGCTATGACAAACTTAGGCAGTGTATTAAAAAGCAAAGACATCACTTTGCTGACAAAGGTCCATGTAGTCAAAGCTATGGTTTTTTCAGTAGTCATGTATAGATGTGAGAGTTGGACCATAAAGAAGGCTGAGCACTGAAGATTGATGCTTTCAAACTGTGGTGCTGGATAAGACTCTTGAGATTCCCCTGGACAGCAAGAAAATCAAACCAGTCAATCCTAAAGGAAATCAGTCATAAATATTCATTGGAAGGACTGATGCTGAAGCTGAAGCTCTAATATTTTGGCCACCTGATGTGAAGAGCCAACTCATTGGAAAAGACCCTGATGCTGGGAAAGATTGAAGGCAGAAGGAGAAGGGGGTGACAGAGGATGAGATAGTTGGATGGCATCGCTGATTCAAGGGACATGAACTTGGGCAAACTCCAGGAGATGGTGAGGGACAGGGAAGCCTGGCGTGCTGCCTGTGTCCATGGGGTCACAAAAAGTCAGACATGACATGGTGACTAAAGAACAAGAGCAACATATGGGGAAAAAACATTGAAAGGTCTGATGGACAGGAGACTGGGTTCAGGAGGCCTGTGCCCATGTCAAACCACGACCTTGACTGAATTCCTTACTCTGTGCTGACCTCAGTTTTAACACAGAAAAATACTCAGTATTTAAACAGTGGATCAGGGCATGGGTTTGAACTTAAGTGCCTTTAGTTGCAAAATGCATGATCTGTAGTAACAGTTTCCTTTCTCTAAGTCTCAACTTTTCTCTGGTGTTAAGTGGGAATCAAGGCAGTATCTGCTCCCTAAGGTTACAGTGAAGATTAAATGAAATACTACATTGAAAGTCCTCAGAGCAACGTGCAGCACCTACAGTGCTGAATACAAGTTTGCAGTATACAGTGTAATTACCATTACTCCTCCAGCCAACCAAAAGGACAGTCTTGTGAGTGGGATTTGCATAACCAGGAAACATAATTATTCTGTGGTGCTGTACTTTCATCACCATTGGGAGCAGACTGATTGACAAACAGATTAAAGGAAAACTGTAGAAAAGTCATGAACAAGACTGAATATATACTTATTTAATATGAAACTGGTGTGGCATTTCCAAGGGTGTGGACTAAGATGCATGGCTTAAGAAATTGCATATGTATAGTTATAAAGATTCAATAAAAATTGAAGTGAAAATGATGGATGCATGCCATTATTCATCTGTCCAAACTTATAGAATGTACAACACCAAGCATGAACCCTAATGTAAACTGTGGATTTGGGGATGATTATGATGTCCAGTGTAGGTTCATTAACGGTAACAAATGTACAACTCTAGCATGATGTTGATAATGGGATGGGGGAACTTCCCAGGTGATGCTAGTGGTAAAGAACCCGCCTGCCAATGCAGGAGACATAAGAGACATGGGTTCGATCCTTGGGTCGGGAAGATCCCCTGGAGGAGGGCATGGGAATCCACTCCAGTATTCTTGCCTGGAGAATCCCATGGACAGAGCAGCCTGGTGGGCTGCAGTTCGGGTTGAAAGAGTCAGACAGGACTGAGTGACTGAGCATGCATGCATGCACAATATATTTGGAAATGACCATTTACATATATTGCAAAAAGATCACCACAGTAAGTGGTGATATCATATAATATCATATAGATGTTAAAAAAGAAAAAAGGTTTTTTTCCCCTTGCAGTGAAAACTTTTAAAATCTGTCTTCATAACTTTCCAATATACCATAAAGCAGTTTTAATTATAGTCATCATGTTGTACATGATATCCTCAATATTTATTAATCTTATAACTGGAAGTGCATATATTTTGACCACCTTCATCCAATCCCCTCACCCCTCAAGTCTCATGTCTGGTAACCACAAATCTGGCCTCTTTATTAGTTTTCTTAGATTCCACATATAAAAGATATCATACTGTATTTATCTTTCTCTGTTTGACTCATTTCACTTAGCATAATGCCCTCAGTGCACATTCATGTTACAGCAAATAGCAGAGTTTCCTTCTTTTTTTAAAGGCGGAATATTATTCCATTGTATACATTTTCTCATTCACCTGCTGATACACACTTGGGTTGTTTCCATAACTTGGCTATTGTAAATAATGCTGCAGGGAATATGGAGATGCAGGCATCCCTTTGACATAATGATTTTGGTTCCTATAGATATATTCTCAGAAGTGGAATTGCTAGGTCATATGGTAGTCCTATTTTTAATTTCGAAGAACCTCCATACTATTTTCCACAGTGACTGTGTCAATTTACAATCCCATCAACAGTGTACAGGGGTTCCCTTTACTCTACATCCTCACTAGCATTTATCTCGTCTTTTTGATGACAGCCATTCTAATAGGCATAAAGTGATACCTCATTGTGGTTTTGATTTGCATTTCCCAAATGATTAATGATGTTGAATACCTTTTTTCATGTACCTCTTGACCGTTTGTGACTTCTTTGGAAAAAAGTCTAAATAAAGTCCTCTGCATATTTTTAATTGGATTGTTTTTTGTTGTTGAGTTGTATGAGTTCTTTATATTTTTAATATTAACCTCTTATTACATATATGATTTGCAAAAATCTCCCCCATCCCATAGGCTGCCTTTTCATTTTGTTGATAATTTCTTTTGCTGTGAAGACGCTTTTTAGTTTGATGTAGCTCCACTTCTTTTTCATATTATTGTTTGTTCTTTAGTTGTCATATTCAAAAAATTATTGCCAAGACTCATCTCTAGGAGTTTTTTTCCCCCTATGTTTTCTCCTAGGAGTTTTATGGTTTATTGTTGTTGTTCAGTTGCTCAGTTGTGTCCGACTCTTTGCAACCCCATGGACTGCAGCACGCCAGGCTTCCCTGTACTTTACCATCTCCTGGAGTTTGCTCAAACTCATCTCCATTGAGTTGTTGATGCCATACAACCATCTCATCCTCTGTCACCCCCTTCTCCTCCTACCCTCAATCTTTCCCGGCAACAGGGTCTTTCCCAATGAGTCAGCTCTTCACATCAGATAATCGAAGTATTGGAGCTTCAGCTTCAGCATCAGTCTTTCCAATGAATATTCATGACTGATTTCCTTTAGGATTGACTGGTTTGATCTCCTGCTATCCAAGGGAGTCTCAAAAGTCTTCTCCAGCACCACAGTTCAAAAGCATCAACTCTTTGGCACTCAGCTTTCTTTATGATCCAGCTCTCATAACCATACATAACTACTGGAAAAATCATAGCTTTGACTAGATGGACCTTTGCCAGCAAAGTGATGCCTCTGCTTTCTAATATGCTGTCTTGGTCTTACATTTAAGTCTTTAATCCGTTTCAAGCTAATTTTTGTTACTGGTGGAAGATAGGGGTCTAGCTTTATTCTTTTACATGTGTATATACAATTTTCCCAGTATCACTTATTGAATAGATGGTTTTTCACTGAGTATTCTTGATTCTTCTGCCAAATATTAGTTGATCATATATGCTTGGGTTTATTTCTGGCCTCTCTATTTTGTTCCATTGGTCTTGTATTTGTTTTTATGCAAGTACCATACTGTTTTAATTACTATAGCTTTATCATATAGCTTGAAATCAGGAAGCGTGATGCCCCTGTTTTATTCTTCTCTCTCAGGACTGTTTTGATTATTCAGGGTCTTTTGTGGTTCCATATAAATTTTATTATTTTTTGTACTTCTGTAAAAAATGTCATCAGAAGTTTGATAGGGGTTGCACTGAATCTATAAAAAGCTTCATGTAGTGTGCACATTTTAACAATATTAATTATTCTAATCCATGAACATGAGAGACCTGTTTAATTATTTATGTCTTTTTTGATTTCTTTCATCAATGTTTGTAGTTTTCAGTGTAGAGATATATTTCACCTCCTTAATTAAATTTATTTCTAAGTACTTATTGTTTTTGATGCTAATGTAAATGGATTATTTTCTTTATTTCCCTTTTCAGATAATTCATTGTTGTGTAAAGAAATGCAAATGATTTTTGTATGTTAATTTTGTGCTCTGACACTTCATTAAATTTATTGACTAGCTCTAACAGTTTTTGGGCAGTCTTTAGGATTTTCTTTATATAAAATCCTGTCATCTGCAAATAAAGACAATTTTACTTCTTCCTTTCCAGTTCTGATGCATTTTATTTCTTTTTAACACCTAATTGCTCTGGCAAGGACTTCCAGTACTATGTTGAATAAGAGTGATGAGAGTGGGCACTCTTTTATTCCTAACTTTTGAGAAAAAGCTCTCAACCTTTCACCATTTGAGTATGATGTTAGCTGTGGGCTTGTCATGTATGGCCTTTATTATGTTAAGATACATTCTTTCTACACCTAATTTGTTCAGAGTTTTTAATAATAAATGGATGTAGAATTTTGCCATTTTTTTCTGTGTCCATTGAGATTATGTAATATTTTTTCATTCTTTTAGTGAAATGAATCACATTTATTGATCTGCACATATTGAACCATGTTTGTATCTCAGGGATAAATCACACTTAATCATAGCAAATGATCCTTTATTTATTTTTATTTGAATGTTTTATTGAAGTATATTTGACTCACAATATTATGTTTTAGGTGTACAATATAGTGATTCAATATTTTATAGATTACATACCATAAAAAATTATTATAAAATATTGACTATATTCACTGTGCTGTACATTACATCCCTGTAATTTATTTATTTTATAATTGGTAGTTTGTATCTTTTAAATCCCTTTACCTACTTTGCCCATCCCCCATCTCTCTCCCCGTTGGCAACTACTTGTTTGTTCTTTGTATCTGTGAGTCAGCTTCTATTTTATATTTACTCATTTTTCTGTATTTTAGATTCCACATATAAGTGAAAACATACAGTATTTGCCTTTCTTTGTCTGGCTTATTTCACTAGACATAGTACCTCCACATTCCACATTGTCACAGATGGAAGATTTTGTTCTTTTTTATTGCTGAGCAATATTCCATTGTGTGTGTGTGTGTGTGTATGTATGTGTGTGTGTGTGTGTATGTATGTGTGTGTGGACAAAAACACACTGTTTTTGTCCATTTATTTGTTGATGGGCACTTAAGTTGCTCCCATAAATTGGTTACTGTAAAATAATGCTGCTATGAACATTAAGGTGCATGTAGATTTTTGAATTAGTGTTTTCATTTTCTTAAGCTAAATACCCAGTGAAATTGCTGGATCATTTGGCAGTTCTATTTTTAACATTTTGAGGCACCTCCATACTCTAGTGGCTACACTAATTTGCATCCCCACCAACAGTGAATGAAGGCTCTCTTTTCTCCACATCTTCACCAACAGGCACATGAAAAAAGATGGTCAGCATCACTAGTCATCAGGGAAATACAAATCCAACCCTCAATGAGATAGCACCTCACACTTGTCAGAATGACTTGTCAGAAAGACAAGAATGGAGTTGCTTTTTTTGGGATGAGTATGGCAGGTACTCCATGGTTAGATTAGTGTTCTGCCCTTGGAGGCAGCTGAAGCTGGGCACCTTCACCCACCACCTACCTGGGTTAGTGGAACATGCAGAGCTCAGTCAGAGGGTGGAGGCAGGGATGGAGCTGCCAGGGCCCAGGACTGATGGAACAGGAGCCAGTGGCACCAACTGGGCTGCCTTTGTCAGCACGGACTGCCCAGAGCCCAAAAAGGGAGCTGAGGAGGCTCCCTGGGAGAGGCAGGCAGGTAGCACAGGGTTTGGGGGGAGTACAGCCCTTGGGGACACCAGGTCCATGGTGGGCCGAGGCCTGCAGGAGCACACCCGTACCTGGCCAGCACTCCCAAGAGCTGAGCAATAGCCAGTCTTTCACCAGAAGGGTCTGTCTCCCACCCCAGGTCTGTGTCCTTGGGGCCTAGGGTGCAAAGGGGGACACAGAGGGCAAGCTGAGGCTGGAAGGCTGAAGCCAAAGGCCTGGGATATGGGGGACTGGCCTGGGCAGCTGGGTCTGCTAGGGGACCTTAACTTCCAGTGGGGAAGGGGCTTCCTGAGCAACCTAGGAGAGGCAGTTGACCAGGACTCACTGCCACCCCCACAAGGCCCATGGAGTGAGTGGGTCGATCCTGAAGATGGGAGAAGCCCTGGTTCTGAGGGCCCTGCTGCTGGGGGGCCACCCCGCTGTCAGAACAGGTTGGACTGGGGTTGGGGTTGGGGTTGAGGGGGCTGGTCTACAAGGCAGGGAGAGCCTTGCCTAGATGGAATTCCCTGGGGAGATGGGAGGATGGGAGGGCTGAGTTGGGGGCCCACCTCTGGACCCAAGAATGATCATTTAAACATGTTGTTGAATTCAGTTTGGTGGTATTTTGTTGAGAGTTTTAGCATCAGGGATACTGGCCTATAGTTTTCTTTTCTTGTAGTGTCCTTTTCTGGTTTTGGTATCAGGGTAATAATGCTGACTTCATCAAATGGTTTGGGAATGTCCCCTCTTCTTCAATTATTTGGAAGAATTTGAGAAGGATTGGCATTAATTCTTTAAATGTTTGGTGAAATTCTCCAGTGAAGCCATCTGGTCTTCAGCTTTTTTCATTGAGAGATTTTTGGTGACTAATTCAATCTCCTTACTAGTGATTAGTCTATTCAGATTTTCTATTCCTCTTGATTGAATCTTCGTAGGTTGTATGTTTTTAAGAATTTCTCATTTCTTGTAGGTTGTCCAATTTGTTGGTATCTAGTTATTAATTTTTTTAAAAAGCATTGGCTCATGCAACTGTGGAACCTGGCAAGTCTAAAGTCTGCAGGGTAGGCTAGCAGGCTAGAGACCTAAGGAAGAGCTATAGTTAAAGTCTGAAGGCAGTCTGCTGGCAGAATTCCCTCTCTCTCTCTAGGGAAGTCAGTCATTTTTCTATTCAAATCTTCAACTGATTAGATGAGGCCCACCTACTTTATAAAGAGTCATATGCTTTACTCAGAGTCTACTGATTGAAATATTAATTCAGGACTTCCCTGGTGATCCAGTGGTTAATAATTGACTTTCCAATGCAGGGGATGAGGGTTCAATCGCTGGTTGGGGAACTAAGATCCCACATGCCACAGGGAATCTAAGCCTGTGTGCCATGACTAGAGAGCCCACATGCCACAACTACTGAACCTGGGTGCTCTAGAACCTGCATGCCACAACTAGAGAGAAGCCAGTGTGCTGCCATGAAAGATCCCACATGTTGCAACTAAGATTCTATGCAGCCAAATAAATAAATAAATATTTTAAATAAATAAATATTAAGATCATCCCCAAAAATGCCTTCACGGAAATATCCATAATAATGTTTGACCAAATATCTGGGTACCACAGTCTGGACAAATTGACACATAAAATTAACCATCACACCTGGGATCCTGTAACAACTGCAGAATTTCAGGCCCTGCCACAACCACTCACCCACCTCAACCCCCAGAAAGTTTGCCCTCTTACCAGTACTTCATCACCTTTCTTTGATGCATGTTAGGGTGCTAAGAACAGCTGAACACCAATTCTTCCTGCTTTAGATTATTTTGGTGGGGGTGAGGTACAATGTCTAATCTTGCATGACGTGGGTCTGAGGTTTCTGCCCTTGGATATTGGCCACTGAAGGAATGAAATGCTCACATCTAACTACTGTCTCTCCAGCACAGGGGTTACAGGGTAAGACTTGTAAGAGGCTTTCCTGGTGGCTCAGACTGTAAAGACCCAGGTTCAATTTCTGGGTCAGGAAGATCCCCTGGAGGAAGGGAATAGGAAGGGAATGGCAACCCACTCCATTATTCTTGCTTCAAGAAAACCATGGCCAGAGGAGCCTGGTGGGAACTACAGCCCATGTGATCACAGAGAGTTGGACATGACTGAGTCACACACACACACACACACACACACACACACACACCCCGCAGGAACAGTGCCTGGAGGGTAATTCTGTGCTCATCAAGGGAATGGTACCATTAAAACCTTGAACACTTGTTTCCTGCTGTGGGAGGGTGCCGGCTTGGCTCCCGGCTCACCCCCGGAGCGCTGACCCAGGAGCATGGCTCCTCTGAACTCTGGAGCTGGAGTTCGGGCCACAGGCACACCAAGGTGCCCATGCGCAGCCTTGAACTGGACTGCCAACCTGCAGCTGGACTGCAAGGAGCACGGGCCTCCTTGCACAGCATCCGCTATGACTTTAAGCCGGGGTCTATAGATGCTTCCGATGAAGGAGAGCTTTAGAAGAGCTTCCAAAAGACAGAAGTACTTCTAGCTCCAATTTAGATTAAAAAAGGAGTGAAAGTCACTCAGTCGTGTCTGACTCTTTGCGACCCCATGGACTATACAGTTATGGGATTCTCTGGGCCAGGATACTGGAGTGGGTAGCCTTTCCCGTCTCCAGGGAATCTTCCCAACCCAAGGATCAAACCCAGGACTCCCACACTGCAAGCAGATTCTTTACCCACTGAGCCACAAGGGAAGCCCAAGAATACTGGAGTGGGTAGTCTATCCCTTCTCCAGGGAATCTTTCCGACCCAGGAATCGAACCAGGGTCTCCTGCATTGCAGGTGGATTATTTAACTGACTGAGCTGTGAGGGAAGCCCAGTTTAGATCCAAACAGTCCCTGAATATAGCAGTCCCTAATGATGCTGGGGGAACAGATTAAATCAGCAGATACTGTGCTGATGCATGTGATTTGATTAAATTGAGGCTTTTAGTTCTATGTAGATCCATAATAAGTGTGCTCCTTTCAGTGGGTTTCAGTGGGGTCTAGGAGTGGAAGAGACATGAGGTGAAGAAGCCTCTGAGCAAATAAGCCAGCAGCCAGTTTCTAAACCAGAATCTTGATAGGAGGTGTGCAGTGTGAAACCAACATGTGTTGGTAAGGTTCCTCTATTCATGCTTTTGTACCATTGTTTGTTCCTGACTCCCAAACTGACTCAGATTTTGTATGTACAGCTAGAAGAAAGTCATGGGATTGCCTTCTGCAGTGTGCAGTTTCCAGATGAATCTGCCATTGCGGGAAACTGGTCACTAGTAAATGTTCCTTATGCAGCAGATGTATGATAGGTCATCTCATAAATAGTATAGTGTGTTGGTCGCTCAGTCATGTCCAACTCTTTGTGACCCCATGGACTGTAGCCTGCCAGGCTCCTCTGTCCATTGGATTCTCCAGACAAGAATACTGGAGTGGGTTGCCATGCCTTGCTCCAGGGGAATCTTCCCAACCCAGGATAAAATTCGGATTTCCTACATCGCAGGCAGATTCTTCACTGTCTGAGCCACCAGGGTATGGAGTCGCCCATTTCTGTCATTTGAATGACTTGAATTCCTCAGAAATTTCTGTCTGCTTCAGCTCAGTGGTATTGAGAACATGAAGACTGATTTTTCTCCCTTGGGGTGGCCTCTCCCTCTCCAGCTAGTGGAAAGAAACAGTCTGGACCTAGAAAGAAGTTATATGATTCATGTCGGGGGCTTTGATTTGAGTCACCTGCTCCACCCACATGGTGACTGACCCAAGTGAGCTGGAGAGGGGGCCTGACAGCATGTTCATGCCACTCCACCAGTGTCATTCAGGGGTACACGCCAATGGCCTGCGCTGGGTTCTCAGCCTTTTGTGGGGTTTCAGTGGATTTCATGGCAGGTAGAAACTTATTTATAATGAATTGATTGTTGCTTTTTAATTCTTTGGTAATGACAGCTCAGGGAAGCTGAAGGTCATGGTTGGGAGACTTGAATTGTTACTGGATGTGGGAATCATTTCACTGCTCTTAACTGGCTCAAACTGGAGCAGGTTCTAGGAACTTGAACTAAAAATATTTGTCTCTCTCTTTTTTTTTTCTTCCCAAAGTCTTGATATATGTAGACAGAACCGTGGTTTGGGGCCTGTTGGGTCAAGCTGTTTGTTTCTATAGGAAGTGCTGGCAGGTGTCAGTTGGGGCTTTCCAGGTGGTACTAGTGGTAAAGAACCGCACTGCTAATTCAGGAGACTCAAGAGACATGGGTTTGATCCCTGGATCAGGAAGATCCCCTGGAGGAGGAAAGGGCAACCCACTCCAGTATACTTGCTTGGAGAATCCCATGAACAGAGGAGCCTGGTGGGCTACAGTCCATAGGGTCTCAAAGAACTGGATGCAGCTGAAGCAACTTAGCATGTGCACACATAGGTGTCAGTGGGCTTGGTGAGTCAGGCTCTCTGAACTCAACGCATCTCCCTGTCATCCACTGTGCCTGGCCCTGCAGGGTTGTAACATCTGCTAGCACAGCCTGTTTTGTTCTCTGTGCAAGCCTTTGACGGTTCCCTCTGCAAGCCCTCCAGCTTTATCCAGCAGAGTAAGGAATCTTTTCTTTATGGAAATGAATAATCCACCCTCATAAACTACTTCTCACACGTACCCTCCTGCCAGTCAAACTGGACTTGTTCTTCCTGCCTTTGTGCCTTGTCAGCTCCCCTCATCCAGCCCTACTCGGGGGCTCTGTAGGTATGTCACCGTCATGGACTCCTCCTCTGTTAATTTCTGTTATGTTGATATACATTAGGTACAGACAAATCGAATGTTTTCATTTGGCAAGGAAGGTAGGATTGGTGAAACTCAGGTCTTAACCAGTAGATTGGACGACAAGACCAATTGAAGACATGCATGTTTATATGAAATGTTTGCTGTAAAAATTTTTTTGTTTACTCTTTTAAAAAATCACTGTATTTAAGTAAAAAATGAAAGTCAGCAATAAAAACAAACTTATGAGCAGGTAAATAGGATAAATAGAATCCATATTTTGGAACATAAGCAGTAGTAGTAGGGCTGGGGATGGGGGCTACAGGCGGAGATGCCTGGGGTAAGGGATCAGTTCAGACAAAAGTTCTGGGACAAAGTGTTGGGAGTAGAAAGTACCACACAGGAGCCAGAGCAATTCTGAGGGAAGGCACACAAGTTAGTTGGAGATGAAGGTCAGAAAGAGATTCAGAGAGACAGGCTTCAGAGTTAACATTTGCCCAGAATCATCAGAGCAAGGGAACAGAAAGCAAAGAATCTGCAGAACAAGTGAATGGAAGACCAAGGTAACATCTGAGCTGGCTAAAGAAGGAGGTCAAGGATGTGGAAGCCTGATGATGTAGAGAGAGGATGTAGAAGGTCCATGTAATGAGTTCCAGGTTCCCTGTCCACAAGGGATCTCAAAGAGCCTGAGTTAAGCCAGACAGTGCAATTGTTGGTTTACACTGGAGTCTGCCTCTATTCCTCACATGTGACTGAGAAATGTACACTGTGATCTCTGTTCTCTAGCTGAGAATGTCAAGTCTTGTCTGTGATAATTGAGGCACTACATGAAATGACATTAATTGCCAACATTCGTTGGATCATAGAGAAAGCAAGGGAATTCCAGAAAAACATCTGCTTCATTGACTACACAAAAGCCTTTGACTGAGTGGATCACAACAAACTGTGGAAAATTCTTAAAAAGATGGGAATACTAGACCATCTTACTTGTCTCCTGAGAAACCAGTATGCAGGTCAAGAAGCAACAGTTAGAAGGTTACATGGAACAAGTGACTGGTTCAAAATTGGGAAAGGAGTACGTCAAGGCTGTATATTGTCATCCTGCTTATTTAACTTGTATGCAGAGTACATCATGTGAAATTCTGGGCTGGATGAAGCACAAGCTGGAATCAAGATTTGGAGAAATAACAACACCCTCAGGTATGCAGATGACACCACCTCTATGGCAGAAAGCGAAGAAGAACTAAAGAGCCTCTGGATTAAAGTGAAAGAGGAGAGTGAAAAAGTTGGCTTAAAACTCAACATTCAGAAAACTAAGATCATGGCATCCGGTCCCATCACTTCATGGCAAATAGATGGGGAAACAATGGATACAGTGCAGACTTTATTTTGGGGGGCTCCAATCACTGCAGATGGTGACTGCAGCCATGAAATTAAAAGCTGCTTGCTCCTTGGAAGAAAAATTATGACCAATGTAGACAGCTTATTAAAAAGCAGAGACATTACTTTGCCAACAAAGGTCCATCTAGTCAAAGCTATGGTTTTTCCAGTAGTCATGTATGGATGTGAGAGTTGGACTATAAAGGAAGCTGAGCACCGAAGAATTGATGCTTTTAAACTGTGGTGTTGGAGAAGACTCTTGAGAGTCCCTTGGATAGCAAGGAGATCCAACCAGTTCATCCTAAAGGAAATCAGTCCTGAAAATCCATTGGAAGGACTGATGCTAAAGCTGAAACTCCAATACTTTGGCCACCTGATGCGAAGAGCTGCCTCACTTGAAAAGACCCTGATGCTGGGAAAGATTGAAGCCAGGAGGAGAAGGGGACAACAGAGGATGAGATGGTTGGATGGCATCACCGACTCAGTGGACATGGTTTGGGTGGACTCCGGGAGTTGGTGATGGACAGGGAGGCCTGGCGTGCTACAGTTCATGGGGTTGCAAAGAATAGGACATGACTGAGTGACTGAACTGAATGAATTGAAGAGGGATTAAAGAGCCTCTTGATGAGGGTGAATGAGGACAGTGAAAAAGCTGGCTTAAAACTCAACATTTAAAAAACTAAGATCATGGCCTCTGGTCCCATGTCTTCATGGCAAATAAAAGGGGAAAAAGTGGAAGCAGTGACAGATTTTATTTTCCTGGGCTCCAAAATCACTGCAGATGGTGACTGCAGCCATGAAATTAAAAAAACACTTGCTCCTTGGAATGAAAGCTATGGCAAGCCTAGATTGTGTATTAAAAAGCATAGACATCACTTTGATGACAAAGGTCCGTATAGTCAAAGTTATGGTTTTTCCTGTAGTCATGTAGTAATAAATGTGAGAGTTGGACCATAAAGAAGGCTGAGTGCCGAAGAATTGATGCTTTTGAACTGTGGTGTTGGAGAAGACTCTTTTGAGAGTAGCTTGGACTGCAAGTGGGTCCAACCAGTCCATCCTAAAGGAGATCAGTCCCGGGTGTTCATTGAAAGGACTGATGCTGAAGCTGAAACTCCAATACTTTGGCCACCTCTTGCGAAGAGTTGACTCACTGGAAAAGACCCTGATACTGTGAAAGAATGACGGCAGAAGAGGGTGGCAGGGGATGAAATGGTTAGATAGGATCACTGACTCAATGGACATTAATCTGAGCACACTCTTGGAGACAGCGAAGGAAGGGAAGTCTGGTGTGCTGCAGTCCATGGGGCTGCAAAGAGTTGTACACAACTTAGCAACTGAACAGCAAAATTCCTAATGTAATGGCAATCATCTCCTTAGTTCATATTTTTAAAGAGTTCACAAGCCAATATATGAATCCTTCATGTAAATATACATAAAGAACTGAAAAGTTGCATGTGGTAGAAAATAACTTATGTAAGACACCAAAATGGAGGCATAATTTGTAAACTGGTGGTACCACACCTGTATCATCATGTATATGATCATAGCTTAAAATGTGACACCACTATTATTCTCATTTCAAAAATCATGCCTGCTTGTTGTCTGAAGGGTATACATTACAGAAGTGCAGAAAATAAGTTGTGTCCCTTTCAATTCTTGCTTGCAATTCTGTACTGCTAATTGTGTCAGTGAGAAAGGTCACACAGACTTGACCATAATGTGAGATTTCATGTTGTTTGTTTCGAAGTGAAATGAAATGGCTCAACCCCCTCAAGCACCCAATGTCAGCTCTCCTGAGAGATGCATGGGTAGACAGGCTGACTCTCCCCTACTCTAAGGTACTGAAGTGAGATCCCTCCTACAATGCACCTTCAGAAAGGGGTAGTACAGGGGATGAATGAGATTCCCTATAGAAGCATGGTGAGAGGTGTGAAAAGGCCCATTTCTCACTCATGCATGCATGCTCACATCACTTCAGTTGTGTCTGACTCTGTGTGACCCTTTGGACTGTAGCCTACCAGGTTCCTCTGTCCATGGGATTCTCCAAGAAGAATACTGGAGTAGGTTGCCATGCCCTTCTCTAGGATTTCTCATTCATCTGTATGAAAATCATGAAACGTTCACAGTATGGTCTTTGGAAGTAATTAGGAATAAGAAGTAAAACATGTACGTCCTCATCTTTCCTTCTTTCCACTGCCCTCACTAGCCAGTCGGCATCCCTTGCAAAGCCTCTGTTGTTCCAGGTCACATGCCTGCTTCTGAGAATGTCTAGGAAGAGCATCTGGGTCACACCACCTCCAAAAACCAATCCCTGGAAGCATATCATGTCTCCTCTCATCATAATTTATTGGCATCAAGCCTGATGTATCTGCCAGGGACTACCAAGGAGAATGTGGGTCGGGGAGGAGGGCAGGACTTTTCAGGCCTGGACCCACTGGCTCATGATTGGGGCAAGGAAGAGCAATGCAGGACACATAACATATAACATGCAACATCACTCTTTATTATGAAAACAAACACAGCAATAATGAGTGAGGGAAATATGCAGAACAACTGACCCTCAGGATATGTTAACTGGCCTATAATGTAACTTTGGCTTCTTGGTCAGTCTCCAACCCCAGTCACGGGTGTGGCCTGAGGCTAGAGAGAAAAAGACGATGTGGATGAAGCCAAAGACGACATCCAAGGGCTCCTTTCAGGGGATTTCTTTGAAGGCTTCCTCTGGGATCTTGCCCTCGGTCTGGAGGGAAGGAGTTGGGATGTTAAAAAGCCAGTCCCAAAAAAAAAAAAAAAAAAAAGCCAGTCCCCAAGTTCCATTCCCAGGTCACCAGCCTCCACTTTCTTGGCCTCCCCGAAGGCCCAGAAATGTTCATCTTTAACCTACTTGATTCCCAGACCTCACCTTGAGCATACAGAAGACTTGACCAGCTCTGGTGTAGTTCCATCCATTGTCCTGAAGGCACCTGTAGTAGGAGAAGAACAGGTGCTCTCCATTAGTACCACAATACAGACATGTTGACACTGCAATGCCACCACTAAATTCATGCCACTTTTCTTGCTGGGACACATGGACCAGTGTGAACAGTATGTGTAATGATGAAGAAAGACCAGTGAAAACCAAATCATCTGTCACTAGCATTCATGCCCACTGGAATTCAAAACAGAAAAATAGAGCTGTGCATAAGAACAAGGGAATTCAATATATACTGATCAAGAAAGACATTCAAGAAAATGACAAATGAAAAATTATAAAGTACTAGTTTCGAACTGTCTTTTATTGAGATATAATGCACACATCATTTTAAAGTATACAAATCAGTGCTTTTTATTAGTCAAAAGATTGTGCACCTATTACATCTATCTAATTCCAGAATCATTTTAACACCTCAAAAAGAAACTCCTTAACCATTAATGATCCCTCTCTATTCCTCCCCTTCCCCTGGCAACCACTAATATGATTTTGGTCCCTGTGGATTTGCCAATTATGGACATTTCCTACAATATCTGACTTCTTGTGACTGGCTTCTTTCACTTAGCATCATGTTTTCAAGGTCCATCCATGTCATGACATATATCAGAACTGCATTCTTTTTTTATGACTGAATAATATTCTACTATATGGCTATACCAGTTTTATTCATCCATTCATCTGTTTTTTCCATATTTTGACTATTATGAATAATGCTATTCCTGAATAAGTTTTAGAGTGAACAAATGCTTTCATTTCTCCTGGGAGATACTTAGGAGTGGGATTACCGGGTGATATGGTAACTCCATTTTAACATTTTGAGGAACTTCCAAATGTTTTTCCAAAGTGAGTATTCCATATACCTCTAATACATGAGCATTCTAACTTCTCCACGCCTTCACCTATGCTTATCTTTTGTTTCATTGATTAAAGCCATCTTAGTGTATGTGAAGTGAGTGGTTGTTTTGATTTGTATTTTCCTAATGATTAATGATGTTGAGCATGTTTTCATGTGCTTGCCGGTCATTTGTACACCATATTTAGAGAAATATCTATTCAAATCTTTTCTCCATTTTTAAATTAGTATTTATGTTTTGATTGTTGACTTGTAAAATCCTTCAATATTCTAGACAGCGAACCTTATCAGATATGAGATTTGCAAATCTCCCATTTTGTGGGTGGTATGTTCACTTTCTTGATAGTGTCCTTTGATGCACAAAAGTTTTTACTTTTGATGAAGTGCAATTTATTTGCTTCTTTGGCTGCTTGTGTTTTTGGTGTCACATATAAGAAACTGGTGACTGATTCAAGGTCATGAAGATATACACCTATGTTTTTTTCTAAGTGCTTTTTAAAATTTTTATTGGAGTATAACTGACTTACAATGTTATGTTAGTTTCAGGTATTTAACAAACTGAGTATATACATATACATACATACATATTCATATATATATATATATTCTTTTTCAGGTTATTTTCCCACATAGGTTATTACAGAACATTGAGTAGAGTTCCCTGTGCTATATAGTAGGTCTTTATTAGTTATCTATTTTGTATATAGCAGTGTGTAGATATTAATCCCAATATCCTAATTTATCACTTCTCCCCACACTTTCCCTTTGGTAACCATAAATTTATTTCAAGATCTGTGTCTATTTCTGTTTTGTAAATAAGTTCATTTGTATCATTTTTATTAGACATCACATGTGGTATCATATTATATTTGTCTTTCTCTGTCTGACTTACTTTACTCACCCAACCAAAATATGGGAAGAAGATCTAAATAGACATTTCCCCAAAGATTATATACAGAAAGCCAAAAAACGCATGAAAAGATGCTCAACATCACTAATTATTAGAGAATTGCAAATCAAAATGACAATGAGGTATCAACTCACACCAGCCAGAATGGCTAGCATTACAAAATCTATGAACAATAAATACTAGAAAGGGTGTGGAGAAAAGGGAACCCTCCTACACTGTTGGTGGAAATGTAAATTGGTACAACCAATATGGACAATAGTATAGCCTTCCCTTGTGGCTCAGCTGGTAAAGAATCTGCGTGTAATGCAGGAGACCTAGGTTCGATCCCTGGGTTGGGAAGATCCCCTGGAGAAGGGAAAGGCTACTCACTCCAGTATTCTGGCCTAGAAAATTCCAGGGACTGTATAGTCCATGGGGTCGCAAAGAGTTGGACACTTTCACTTTTCACGAAGGTGCCTTAGAGAACTAAATATAGAACCATCATATGATTCAGCAACCCTATTCCTGGGCATATATCCAGGGAAAACCATAATTCAAAGAGATACACACATCCCAATGTTCATAGCAGCACTATTTACATTAGACAAGCCATGGAAGCAACATAAATGTCCACTGTCAGAGAAATGGGTAAAGAAGATACAGTATATATAAACAATGGAATATTACTCAGTCATAAAAGAGAATGAAATAATACCATTTGCAGCAACATGGATAGACCTAGAGATTGTCATACTAAGTGAAAGTCAGTAAGAGTTTTTACACTTGTAGATTTTATATTAGGTCTTTGATCCATTTTGAGTCAATATTTGTATATGGTCTGTGATAGGAGACAAAATTCTTTTTTTTTTTGGCATGTGAATACCCATGTGTCCCAGCACCATCTGTCAAAAAGACTATTTTTTTTCTCCATTAATTAATTTGGCATCCACTAAAAATTAATTAGCTATAAATGTCAGGGTTTATATCAGGACTCTCAAATCTATTGCACTCATCTATCAAATGTCAGTGCCATGCAGCCTTGATTATAGTATCTTTGTAGTAAGTTTAGAAATTGTGAGGACCAGGATTTGTGAGTCCTCAACATTATCCCCTTTCAATATTGTTTGGACTATTCTGAGTCCATGCACTTCCATGTGAAAATTGAGGATCATTTAATCAATTTCTGGAAAGGAGCCAAAAGGGATTTTTGCTATGGTTTAGACTCTGTAGATCACTTTGAATAGCACCTACAATCTTAACAATATTAAGTCTTTCAACATGAACACAGAATATCCTTCTTTTTTTAAGATTTTCTTTAATTTACTCCAACAATGTTTTGAAGATTTTAAAGTACAATTTTTTTACTTCTTTAGTTACATTTTGCTCTAAACATTTATCCTTTCTGATCCTACTATAAATCAAATTGTTTTCTTAATTTCAATCTAGGATTTTTTCATTTTAAGTGCATAGAAATATAAATGACTTTTGTATGCTGATCATATATCCTGAAATTTTATTGAACTTGTTTATGTATTCTTACAGTGTCTTAGTGAATTTCTTATCATTTTCCATATAAAATATCATGTCAAATAAGCATGATACTGTTTTAAAAATGATTTACATATATAATCATAAAATTTGTTTATCTTTTTCACAAGCTTACTTTTTTTGGAAGCAAAATATCCAAATACTTATTTTTCCAAATTGCTTGTGTGTTCCCATTATTAATTCCATCATTCTCCCAGCTCCCTCTTATCTTCATGCACACGCAATACTCACTTCTGAGACCACTGACAGTTCATCCCAGACTGAGTGGAGAAGGCTTGTACCATTTGCTGCTGTTCCTTGGAGAAAGTGGCCACGGAGCTGGTGGATGGTGTGGGCACTGGGATGGAGAATGCACTCTGGGTGGTTTTAGGGCTGGCTTCCATCACAAACAGCTCGTCATTCACTATACAAAGACTGGAGGAAAAATGCGCATTTAGATAACTAATGGATGGACAACCAGCACCCCCAATCCTGACTGCTGCCACCACCACTCAGCAACCAGATTCCTTCCATCCCCCTCCTGTGTCTGTCCCCAGACTCCTTGACTGGTTCCTCTGCCCCTCACACAGAGCCCACCTTCAGAGAGATTGTCTACCAGCTTCACTCAATGGATAGGTTGACCCCCAACCCAGGGACAACTTCATATCTACCCTGAACAGCAGCCCAGTACACTACAGTACAGGAGTGTACAGTCTAATCCCCATTTTCAGAAGACACTGAGTCATGGAGAGGTCATGTGACTTGACCAAGGTCACACAGAGAGTGTTGGGTCAGGGAGAGAACCCATGTGCTGATTCCAGAGGCCATGCTCTTCCTAACCACTAGGCTAGACTGTTCCTTGGAGCTCCCTGCTGGCTTTCCACAATACTGAGTAAACATAAGGTCTGCACCACCACATGTCCAGGACCCCGAAATCACACTGGATGGGTCATTCCGCCCACAACACGGCTCTCACCTGGAAGAGCTGGCAGGGGTAGTGATGAAGGTCCGGGTGAAGGCACGCACACAGTCCTGAGACCCTCCTTCCACTTCAACAAACAACAAATAATAGCTCTTAGAGACCTACATGTTTACAGGCTCCCATGGTGGACCCCAGTCATGCTGAGGGGACAGCTCTTCACTTGGGGAACCAGGGTGTTGGGAATGGGGAGGGCAACTGTAGGAGCTGTCTGCTCCCAGTGACATGTCCCCATGGCAACCACTTTACAAGTTCATGGGATGCATTCTTCATAGCTGCCCAAGAGGTGGATATTATGACCCCATTTTGCAAATGAGGAAACTGTGAGGTTAAGTAATGGCCCAAGTTCTCAGTGTAAGGATCTGAGATGGGAGCCACCAAACTCCACAGCCTATGTCCGTAATGTCCAAGGCAGGCAGGGCAGACATGGACGCAGTTCAGATCTGGGTTGTCTGTGGGAAGACTGAGGGCTGGAGGACACAGAGGGAAGGGAGGGGAAGGGAGGGAAAAAACAGGGAGGGGAGGGAAAGGAAGGTGAGTGAAAGGGAGGGGAGTCCAGGGGAGGGGACAGAATGAAAGGGAAGGGGAGGGGAGTGGAGAGAAGCTGGAAGGACTCTTGAGGGGGGAGCCTAGCCAGAGGAGGGAGCAGTAGGGCATCTGGGAGAAGAGGGCTACACACACTCACCTTCCTTGAACACCCCACTGACAGAGAAGCAGACCATCGTACTCTGAAAAGGAAGAGCCCAGGTAATGTCACCCCCTCAACCTCTTCCCCACCTGTGGCTTCCTGCCTGACTATCCCCCTACAGGGCATCCCCCCACCACTGCCGCCCCACCAAGGGAAGAAGCAGTCACTCACTGTCCGGAACCACATGTCCACCATGAAGGAGTTGAGGTCATGCTGAGTTTTGGGCAACACACAGAGGGCACGCACAATGTCACCATTTGTGTGCTTCAACTGCTGGATACGCAGGTCTGTAGAGGAGGGAATGAAAGCAAAAGTCAGGGTTGCCATGGCCTGGACCCTATGATTGGCTCCCTCACCACCCTTTCTGCCCAGTCTTGCCACCACACACTCACTGGGGTCCTTAACCGTCTTCATATTCCTGCTGTCCTTGAAGTAAGCGCATAAGCTGCTTCTAGAAAACAGAGGAACAATGGGTGGTGGTCCAACCAGCAGGGATGTTAGCAAGAGCTGGCCTGTGTCTGCTGGGGAACCACACAGCCTGAGGGAGGAGTTTTGGCAGTGATACTCACAGGGCTGGATCCTCAGAGTGGAATGGAATGGTCAGGGAGAAGCAGGCCTTGTGGTGGTAAGTACTGAGGAGATCATATCGGTTTCCAGAGTCATAGATCAAGTAATACCTGTGGAACAGCAATGAGGACAGGCTGTCAGTGATCCGAGCCCCAAAGGAGACTTGAAAGTCTCTGCAAGGAGACCTGCGGTTTGGTGGCCTGACCCAGTCTCAGCCCTCTCTATTCCTCATGGTCCCAAGTGAACTTACTGCTTCAGGAATTGAAGGATCATATTCTTCAGTGTGTCAGATCCTTCATAGTTTTCCTGGAATCAAAAGGCATTTTGGACTATGTAGTGGATAAACCCTCACCTGCAATAGCCCCAAATATTGTTTGATCCTCTTCCTCACCTTGCTGGGCTTTATTGCACAGGGAGTGTCACTGTCAATCACAACTGGTGAGGGTAACTCCTGGCCATCCTGGAGAATGGAAGGGGAAGTCAGGAGTGGAGACCAGGGGGGTGACCCTGGATGATCAGGGAAAAGGATGATCCCAGGTTGTGGAGGATAGGAGGTAAGTTGTAAAAGGGTCCTAGAAAGTGCATAGGCAAGCTTACAGTGGGTGTCTTCATCATGAAGTCCTAGAGGTCTCTAGTATTATATGCAACTTTTATGTGTCTGTGTGTGTGTGTTTATGGATATTTTTCCAGTGAGCATATCCATGGCATTATCAGGACTCCGTATCCCCTAAAGTGGTCAAGGGTCTGATGCCAACACATAATCTAGGCAAGAACCAAAGGGCTTGAGTGTAGGAGGTCAGAAATGTTAGTAAGATAACAATGATTTACATAGGAACTTACCAGGCGTAGTAACTTTGGGAAACATTCTATGATGGCACTGTCCAAAACCAAAAATAGAGAAGAGGTGGTTGATAGTTCAAGGTTGTAATGCCTAATTTGAGTTAAAACATTAACATGATAAACAGAGATTGGGGTGTTCTTGCCCATTCAGCAGCCCGTTGTACCCACCTCAACTTTTGATTTTGAGGGTTTTGGGTTGACTTCCCTGTTGAACGCTGAGTATCTCTCATCTGATTGAAAGGCACCATCTCTCTCAGTACCTTAAGTTTAATATTCCTTCCTCCTCTCCTCTCCCTCTCCTTTCCCCTGGGTAGCTCCCACCTAGACTGTCATGACTCCCTTCTCCTGTGCCACAAGGACCAACATTTCAAATCCAGTCTGCAGGCCTTCCTCTCCTCCCTGCCTTCCTTCCTCCAGGGCCCAGTGAAGGCTGTGGAGAGAAGAGGGAATGGAAGAATGGGAGCCTGGGGCTTTGCTACCTCACTGGGCATCCAGCACTCTGCCAAGTCAGGTCACTCCTCAGGGATGGCTCAGGATGCTGTGGAAGGGAGGTGAGTGAGGTGGGGCTCAGCAGGGAGGGAGAGGGATGAAGACAGAAAGAGAGTGGAGGGAGGAGGGGAGAAACAAGGGAGATATAGGGGCTCAGAGATAAGGGAGAGAGAGAAAGCAAAGGGAAGAGAAGGGAAGGAAGCTCTACCATTGTGGGGGTCAAGGGAGAAGACAGAAGAAAGAGGAAGTAGTGCCCCTGCTGCAGCCCTTTCCTTCCCCTGCCCTGGAACAGCCCAGGCACCCCAGGTAGGAATGGAAACTAGGCACATGTTGGGCTGGGGGCCAGCCACTGGATGTTGGTTGAAGCTTTGTCACCTGTGTGAGCTCAGTCAGACCTGGGCATGGGAAAACGGAGTAGTCATGGGGGTAGATCTTCCCCAGAAGGAATAAAGGGCCAGGTCCCAGCTCAGTGTAGAGCTGAGGGTCTTTACCCCGCCCTTATGATCACCACTTTCTCTCCTGATGGCCTCTGCGCCTATCTGAATTGGATCTTTCTCTGAGGAATCACATGTGTCTCAGGCTACAGGGGGTTCCTCTGGAGGACAGGCAGGGTGATGTGACGTGTACAGGGAGGGACAGGTGGTGTCCCCTGAGAGGCCTGTCCTGCAGTCTCCTGTAACTCCTCTGCCCCTTGCCTTCCTCTCCTGCCTAAGGAAGCTCTCTGCTCACTGACGGTGGCCAACTTCTGGCCCCTTGACTCAAGGAACCCTGCTTTTTTCCTAAGAAGGATCCAGTCCCTGGCTTTGGGCCAGGGGAACGGATGTCATGACAGCAGCCACCCAGGACCTCAGCCCCCAGCACTGGGCAAGAAAGCCCCTGTGTCAACATAGAAGAGGAGGGGAACCCTTTTGGAGGTAGGGGGAGAAGGACCCTGTCTGAATGGAGGAGGGAAGCCCCGTCTCAGCATGGAGAAGGAAGGCCGGTCTCAGCATGAGGTCCGAACCTGGAGGACCCTTCTCAGTCAAGGGCCCAGCATTAGGGTCAAGTCTGGTCACTCCTGGTCTCAGTGAGGGAGAGGAGCCTTGACTCCTGAACCATGCTCTTGGGAGGCCCTGGTGGAGAATGCTGGGGGCAGAGAACCAGAAGCAGACTTCTGAGACCTGAAGAGGTAAGCAGGTCAGAGGAAGGAAATTCCTCACAGGTAAGAGACACAATCAGCTCAGATATGCAGATGACACTACCCTTATGGCAGAAAGTGAAGAACTAAAGAGCCTCTTGATGGAAGTGAAAGAGGAGAGTGAAAAAATTGGCTTAAAGCTCAACATTCAGAAAACTAAGATCATGGCATCTGGTCCCATCACTTCATGGCAAATAGATGGGGAAACAGTGGAAACAGGGGCAGACTTTATTTTTGGGGGGGCTCCAAAATCACTACAGATGGTGACTGCAGCCATGAAATAAAAAGACGCTTACTCCTTGAAAGAAAAGTTATGACCAACCTAGACAGCATTTTAAAAAGCAGAGACATTACTTTGCCAACAAAGGTCCATCTAGTCAAGGCTATGGTTTTTCCAATAGTCATGTATGGATGTGAGAGTTGGACTATAAAGAAAACTGAGCAGCAAAGAATTGATGCTTTTGAACTGTGGTGTTGGAGAAGACTCTTGAGAGTCCCTTTGACTGCAAGGAGATCCAACCAGTCCATCCTAAAGGAGATCAGTCCTGGGTGTTCATTGGAAGGACTGATGCTGAAGCTGAAACTCCACTTCTTTGGCCACCTGATGTGAAGAGCTGACTCATTGGAAAAGTCCCTGATGCTGGGAGGGATTGAAGGCGAGAGGAGAAGGGGACGACAGAGGATGAGATGGTTGGATGGCATCACCGACTCAATGGACATGAGTTTGAGTAAACTCTGGGAGTTGGTGATGGACAGGGAGGCCTGGTGTGCTGCAGTTCATGGGGTTGCAAAGAGTCAGAGACAACTGAGTGACTGAATTGAACTGAAGGGACACAGAAAAGAGAAGGCAGAGCCCTTGATCCTCCCAGAATACCAGGGCTGCCACCTTTGGCAAAGAGGTACTGTCAGAAATAGTTTAGGCCCCCATGGGTAAAGGTCACTACGAAGAGTGACAGGATGGTCTCACACAGACCTTACGTAGGTGGACTGGTCTGGAAAGCTGTCACACAGTGGGTTCCCTCGCAGCCACAGCTCTTCAAGCTTCAGCCCTTTCATCTTGTTCAACTCCCACAAAGAGTTCAGCTGAGAAATATGGAGAGGAAATTGGAAAACGAATCCCAGGGAAAGAGAAACAACCAGGCCCTTGCAGCCCAGCCTCCACCCCCCCACCACCACAGGTACCCTCACCTGTCTCCTATTATCACTCTGATGACCACGACCACCTCCCCTACTCTCATCACAACTTTGATCTGACTCCCTCTTCTCACCTCATTTTTGGAGAGGTTCAGTATCTTGATTGTGGGGACCATGTGCACAATGTCAGACAGGCCGTCCAGCTGGTACAGTTTGTTGCAGCTCAGGTTCAAGGACAATAGCTTTGGGTGAAGAAGAGTTAGAGTGAAGGTTACTATCCTGGATCTTGGAGACAAATCTGCCCTCCACCCCATCTATTCCACCCCCTACCATAATATCAGAGCTGGGCCTTCAGCCTCACCTTAGGGAAGTTCTTCTTGATGATCTGCAGGGCAGCAGCCATGCAGTTTCTTCGATTCAGAATTATCTCAATATCTTGGCTCACCAAGTCTTCAGGAAGGAGAGGGGAGGGATTCAGAACACCAAGTGGGGTCCAGGCCCATAATCAGCCCCTCACCACATTACCATCCCAAAGTCTCCCTCTAGGAAGATTCCCTCTGCCTGCACCCGCCCTCAAATTACTACTGTCAGCCATACTTGGGTCAAAGCGGAGCTTCCGGAGGTCAAGAGATTGCTGGGAGACATCAAATCGTTTGTTAAAGGCCAGCTGCAGAGACAGAGAGAGGGAGAGAGCAGCTCTGAGACTGTGGTGATGGCAGGGAAATCGGGGGTGAGAGGGATAGGGGGGTGGGGGAAGAACAGGTAGAGGTGAGTGTTGGCATACAGCATGCCTTGAGTTGGCATTACCTTTAGCTTCTCCATTTCTTCTGGTTCCAACTTATTACGCACAGAGTAGGGAACAGCAGAGGGGTTGACAAAGATAGGTATCTGCAGGAAGAAGAGGTGGGGTGGGCAGCAACTCTAGTTCCAAAGAAGACGACTAGCCCCAGGCCTGTCCTCCTGTCCCAGGATGCACTATAGGCAATGACCCAGACACACACCTTTTGGTTCTCCTCATCATAGATCTTGTAGCTGACATCCATCAAGGCAGAGGCAGTGCTAGCTTCCTGGACAAAGAATCGAGCCCCATTTTTCACATAGTGGAACTACAGGGATCGAATGCAACAGAAATAGTATCAGAGGCCAACAGACCCTGCTATACCAGATCTCTCCCCCTTCCCTATGCCCACTCATCTGGCTTTGGCATCCTGTCTTACATCCACTGGAGTAAAGCAGACACTGCAAAGGCTCTGGATTGAGTTCATTAGCCATATCTTGTCATACTTTATCCCATGAGGAATCTAAGGATGAAAAGAGGGGTTGGGACAGAGGACAGATGACAGGGAATTGAGCCTGGAGAACAAACCTTTTCCTGTTCTTTTCCAGTCTTCTACTGAGCTTGAAAGGGCATCTAAAGAAGGAACCACTGGTATGATTTCTTATGTTTGTGCATAATATGGATTTCCAAAATACTCCTCTCCAGTCAAAGCTCTCTACCAAATAATCAAGGTGTTAGAGATGATCTTTCTTTAATAAAGTTCCAGGAGATCCTACCTAGCGCAGATACTGCTTGCCCCTCAGACAAGGTCTCCAGAGACTCAGCACCCCATGTCCCACACTCAGATAGCCAAACTGAGACCTCTAGTGCACAGCTGCTCCATATCCTAGTCAGTAGTTCATGTCTTTGCCTTGAGATAGTCTCCAACGTTCTCCTTACAGTCGGTCTGTTCCCTTTATATTGCTTCTCTGAATTTGCCCTTAGATGAACAAGACTGTTAACTCCTAGAAATAAAATGGTCAGATTACAAACTGTCCCCAGCAAAATAAACTAGCATCTCCACATGAGACCAACATAACTCCTGACTTTTCTCTCTTTCACAGTTCATACTTTTTTCAGGATACTCACTGTGACCTTAAACCAGCTCCCTTGGGAACCATCTTGTGTGTTCTTCATTTCTCTCATCACAGGTTTTCCATTTCCTGACACAGTAACATGGATATTGCCTTCTCTGCGCCATCTCACTCTCCTCCCGCTGCCTCGGAAGGGATAGGGAGAGCTGACATGGAGAGAAGAAGGGTGAGTGGCCATAAGTGCTAAGAAAGTCTTCCGTACACACTCGTCTCTTTGACACCAGCACTACAGTTTGGATTGTTGTTATTTAGTCACTAAGTTGTGTCTGACTCTTTGCAACCCCATGGACTGTAGCCCACCAGGCTCCTCTGTTCATGGGATTTCCCAGGGAAGAATAACGGAGTGGGTTGCCATTTCCTTCTCCAGGGGATCTTCCTGACCCAGTGATTTAACCCTCATCTCCTGCATTGGCAGGTGGATTCTTTACCACTGATCACCAGGGAAAACTCCACAATTAGGGTTGCACAACCATTATTCCACTTCTAGCATACTTCAGTTTTATAGTGAGAGAAGGAAAAGAAGCCCACAGGGAGAGCTGCACTGTCCCAGGGGCTGCTGTGTGCAAACCCTGCTGCCTGGTCACTTACTGTCTTCCTTTGCGGTCCTCCTGGACACCCCTCATCACCACACTTCTATCATTATCACGGTGGTGTGAAGGCTGAGTCTCATATCCATTATCTTCATAATGAGGGCTCCTCTTGTCAAAATTATCTTGGAAAGAACTCCAACCTTCATTTCTTCCTTCAGGTGAACTATCACCTCTGTATTCTGAAAAGCAGAACAAAAATACAAGTTTGAACACACATCAGTGGCCCACTCACCATGTACAATGTCTTAGGCTAATAGGACGACAGGCAAGCAAAATGCCAACCTGGCCTAAGGGTTCAATCCCACACACCCCAAAAGGAAACTCTTCTGCCAGTTCAAGATGCTTACTCAGTCCCTCAGTCCTGTCTGACTCTTTGTGACCTAGTAGCCCACCAGGCTCCTCTGTCCATGGGATTTCTCAGGTAAGAATACTGGAATGGATGCCATTTCCTCCTCCAGTGGATCTTCCTGACCCGGAGATCAAACTGTGTCTCCTGCATTGCAGGCAGTTTCTTTATCTGCTGAGCCCTCAGGGAAGCATTATCTGAGAGATGGTACTATCATTGGAGAAATTGAGGAGAAGCAGGATGAGGAAGAGGAGGGGTTTGGAATGCAGGTGTTTGGAAAGCAGGTGTTTGGAATGCACAATAGTTATACTTTCATGTCCATGCTTTACTTGTATAAAAAAGTTAGGTCAGAGTTTTACCAGGTGCTTGGGGGGAAGCACTATTACTATTGACTCATTACATAACATAATAGAAACAATTATTGATAATTAGATCCACCTGTCTTCTCTCTGATTATTAAACTACATCACTTTGGACAATTCACCCAACTTCTCCTGATCTCAAATTACTTATAATAATATGCAAAAGTCAGGGATTAAAGCTAAACACCACCTCAATCAAGATAAAAGCATATACCACACTCCAAATTGTTCCCAGTTAATCTTTTCATCTCCCAGGTCCATAGAAACCTTTATCTGCTCAGTTTCTATATAGTAGTTTTGCTTGCCAGAGATCCAAGAAGTAGAACTTCTTGTAAATGGAATCATACATACTGTATACCTTTCCATCTGGCTTTTAAAATTCAGCATAATGTTTCTGAAATTCAGTTATGTTCTTGCCTTTTTCATTGCTGTGTAATATCCCACTGTATGGGTTGTAGCTCTCAACCTTGTTTACACAGTAGAGGTACTTGGGGAGATTGAGAATATCATCAGCACCAAGCTATACTCACAATAATTAAAGGCATCCACATTTTCTAAATTCTCCATGTGACTGCAGTGTACAACCACAGTTGAAAGTCACTGTGTTAAAAGTATCAGCTTTGGGTTTATGGTCTTTCCTAGTGGCTCAGACTGTAAAGAATCCGCATGCAATGCAGAGACAAAGGTTCAATCCCTGGGTCAAGAAGATCCCCTGGAGAAGGCATTGGCAACCAATTCCAGTATGCTTGTCTGGAAAATTCCATGGACAGAGGAGTCTGGTGGGCTACAGTCTATGGGGTCACAAAGAGTTGGACAAAACGTGTTTGCCAGAGATCCTAGAAATGGATGCCACCTCATTTTGCTAGCTTTCCACTTTGTTGTTTTAGGGACCTGGTGATTCCATTAGCTTAAATCGGACATTGAGAAACCATAACCCATGGGCCAAACCTGATCTGTGGCCTGTTTTTCTAGGGCCTGCAAGCTAAGAATGGTTTTAACATATTTGAATGGTTTAAAAAAGTAATATTTCTTGACATGTGAAAATTATTTGAAATCCACACATCAGTGTCCATATACAAGGTTTTATTGGAACATAGCCATACTTGTCTCTGGAGGCTTCCACCCTACAACAGCAGAGTTGAGTAGTTACAAAACAGATAAAATGGTCCATAAAGCCTCAAATATTTGTGATCTGGCCCTTACCAGGAAAAGTTTGCTGAGCTCTGGCTCAGAGCGAGTGTCTTTAGAGCAAATGCACAATAACTGTGGTAAATGGCTGACCATCCCTTTGGCTAAGCCTGGGAAGATTTACTATAATTCCTTGTGGCTTCACTGTAGGGTCCTTCCTCAGCAGTCCACTTATTCATGGTGTTCTGGGTCAATGTGAGAATTGAGTAAGGAATTACCATTCACCAACAAGACAGCTCAAATCACCAGGTCTAGAGCTTGATTTACTTATTTTTATGTTCTTCTATATCTTATAAATAAATATTTATTCAAATTTTATTTATTTATACATGGATCAAATGCAACTTAAGGGTATGTTCAGATATTTCAAGATGCAAGGGATCTATTGATCACTTAGCTACATTCAGAGACTGAAAGTGAAAGTCGCTCAGTCATGTCTGACTCTATGCAACCCCATGGGTATAGTCCATGGAATTCTCTAGGCCAGAATACTGGAGTTGGTAGCCTTTCCCTTCTCTAGTGGATCTTCCCAACCCAGGGATCGAACTCAGGTCTCCCGCATTGCAGGCGGATTCTTTACCAGCTGAGCCACACGGGAAGCCCAAGAATACTGGAGTTGGTAGACTATCTCTTCTCCAGTGGATCTTCCCAAACCAAGAATTGAATCGGTGTCTCCTGCATCGTAGGTGGATTCTTTACCAACTGAGCCATCTTGAGGTCAAACCAATGTGACTCCCCTTCCAGTCTTGCTGTTTATCAGATGAACTGCACTCATCTTGAGGCAGGCGGTTAAGTGCTCCTCCTGGGCCTACAATTCCAGGACCCCATCATACCCACTGAAATGAGGGTGACCATGTCAATGGCAGGATCTCCCATCTCATCTGTGTCCTACACAAGTCAGCCACTTCAGAACATTTCAAAGATGAAGATGCCTCCCTCACTAATATGTTCTCAATGCTATGGGGAAAGGATTGACCTCTGAGTTCCAAACAGCAGGTGCTTGGTCCACTGAAACATTGACTTCAAAGGTATTTCAATTCAAGTGACTGCAAGTGCTAACTCTTGAAACTGAGTCCCTCTAAAACCAAGTTCACTTGTCAAGTTTATGACTAACTTCTCTATCCAAAACTTCATTCCCTCTCTTGTCCCACTCATGATCTCCTCAGGACTGAGGAGTACCCAAGAAAAGGCGGGTTTGAAACTGAATAGAAACCTGCAGGGCCCTCCTGAGTACAAAAGCCCCTCTGTCTTCCCTGATTCTTGTTTGGAGAAAAAGGCTTTGGGCCCCTCAGTTTTCCCTGAGTTCCAAAGAACAGACTCAAGCAGTTACTAATTAGGGAGGTGAGGGAATGCAGAAACAAAGGGAAAGCAGTCAAGAAACAATAGTGCAGGTCAGTCCCAAGATGGCAGAGGAATAGGATGGGAAGACCACTTTCTCCCCCTCAAATACATCAAAAGATAACCTGCATGTGGAGCAACTTCCACACGACAACTTCTAAATGCTGGTGGAAGACCTCAGATACCCAGAAAGGCAAACCAATCTCTTCGAAATGAGTCTTGATGTTACTCTAAAAGGGGGACAAAATACCTGAGGCAGAAGGCTCACCTTCAGAACTCTGGACAATCATAGAACTCCTAGCCCCAGGGAAAATTAACACACAAAAGCCCACCCAGAAGCCTTCATATCTATACTGAAACCAAGCTCCATGCAAGAGCCAACAAGTTCCACTGCAAGACACCCCGTGCTAATCCTCCAACAAAATAGGAACACAATCTTGAACATTAAAAACAGGATGCCTGAAGTCATACCAAACCCATAGACACCTCAAAACTCACTACTGGACACCGCATTACCCTCCAGAGAGATGAGAGCCATCTCCAGCCACCAGAGCACAGACACAAGTCCCCCCAACCAAGAAACCCTCACAAGGCACTGATCCAACCCCACCCACAGGGAACAGACTTCACAGTTAAGAGGAACTATGATCCTCCAGCCTGCAGAAAGCAGACACCAAGCACAGCAAACTAAACAAAATGAAAAGGCAAAGAAATATCCAGCAGGTGAAGGAATATGATAAAAACCCACCAAACCAAACAAAAGACGAGGTGATAGGGAGTCTACCTGAAAAAAGAATTCAGAATAGTGATGGGAAAGATGATCCAAAATCTTGAAAACAAAACAGTTATGGATATATAGATTAGAGACACAGATTGAGAAAATGCAAGAAGTGTTTAAGAAGGAACTAGAAGAAATAAATAGTTAATTAGTAAATAACAATGCAATACGTGAGATTAAAAACACTCTGGAGCAAACCAACAGTAGAGGAACTGAGGCAGAAGAGAGAATAAGTGAGCTAGAAGATAGAATGGTGGAAATAAATGAAGCAGAGTGGAAAAAAGAATAAAAAGAAAGGAGGACAGCCTCAGAGATTTCTGGGACAATGTGAAATACTCCAACATTTGAACACAGGTGTCCCAGAAGAAGGAAACAAAAGGAAAGGGCATGAGAAAATATTTGAGGAGATAATAGCTGAAAACTTCCCTAAAATGGGGAAGGAAATAACCACCCAAGTCCAAGAAGCCCAGAAAGTCCTATACAGGATAAACTCATGGTGAAACACACCAAGACACATATTAATCAAACTAACAAAAACTAAACACAAAGAGCAAATATTAAAAGCAGCAAGGGAAAAGAAAGAAAGAACATACAAGAGGATCCCTATAAGGATAACAGCTGATCTTTCAAAAGTAACTCTGCAGGCCAGAAGGGAATGGCAGGATATACTTAAAGTGATGAAAGGGTAAAACCTACAACCTGGATTACTCTAGCCAATAAGGATCTCATTAAGATTTGAAGGAGAAAGCAAAGCTTTACAGACAAGCAAAAGCTGAGGGAATTCACCACCACCAAGGCAGCTCTTCTCCTTGGAAGAAAAGCTCTGACAAACCTAGACAGTGTATTAAAAAGCAGAGACATTACTTTGCCAACAAAGGTCCATATAGTCAAAGCTATGGTTTTTCCAGCAGTCATGTACAGATGTGAGAGCTGGACAATGAAGAAGGTTGAGCGCCTAAGAATTGATGCTTTTGAACTGTGGTATTGGAGAAGACTCTTGAGAGTCCCTTGGACTGCAAGGAGATCAAACCAGTCAATCCTAAAGGAAATCAGTCCTGAATATTCACTGGAAGGATGGATGCTGAAGCTGAAGCTCCAATACTTTGACCACGTGATGCAAAGAACTGACTCACTGGAAAAGACCCTGATTCTGGGAAAGACTGAAGGCAGAAGGGGATGACAGAGGATGAGATGGTTGGATGGTATCACCAACTTGATGAGTTTCACCTTTTTCTCAAGTGCACATGGAACCTTCTCCAGGATAGATCACATCCTGGGCCATAAATCTAGCCTTGGTAAATTCAAAAAACTTGAAATCATTCCAAGCATCTTTTCTGATCACAATGCAGTAAGATTAGATGTTGACGACAGGAAAAAAAAAAACTATTAAAAATTCCAACATATGAGGCTAAACAACACGCTTCTGAATAATCAACAAATCGCAGAAGAAATAAAAAGAAATCAAAATATGCATATAAACAAATGAAAACACGACAACCCAAAACCTATGGGATTCAGTAAAAGCAGTGCTAAGGAGAAGGTTCATAGCAATACAAGCTTGTCTCAAGAAACGAGAGAAAAATCAAATAAATAACCTAACTTTACACCTAAAGCAACTAGAAAAAGAAGAAATGAAGAACCCCAGGGTTAGTAGAAGGAAAAAAATCATAAAAAATTGGGCATAAATAAATGAAAAAGAAACAAAGGAGACTATAGCAAAAATCACCAAAACTAAAAGCCAGTTCTTTGAGAAGATAAATAAAATAGACAAGCCATTAGCCAGACTCATCAGGAAAAAAGGGAGAAGGATCAAATTAGAAATTAAAATGGAGAAATCAAAACAGACAACACAGAAATACAAAGGATCATAAGAGACTACTATCAGCAACAATATGCCAATAAAATGGACAACTTGGAAGAAATGGACAAATTCTTAGAAAAGTATAGCCTTCCAAAACTGAACCAGGAAGACACAGAAAATCTTAACATACTCATCACAAGCATGGAAATCAAAACTGTAATGAAAAAATCTTCCAACAAACAATAGCCCAGGACCAGATGGCTTCACAGGCGAATTCTACCAAAAATTTAGAAAAAAGCTAACACCTATCCTACTCAAACTCTTCCAGAAAACTGCAGAAGAAGGTAAACTTCCAAACTCATTCTATGAGGCCACCATCACCCTAATACCAAGCCCAGACAAAGATGCCACAAAAAAAGAAAACTATAGGCCAATATCACTGATGAACATAGATGCAAAAAGCCTTAACAAAATTCTAGCAAACAGAATCCAACAACATATTAAAAAGATCATGCATCATGACCAAGTGGGTTTTATCCCAGGGATGCAAGGATTCTTTAATATTTGCAAATCAATCAATGTGATACACGACATTAACAAATTAAGAGATAAAAACCATATGATGTTCTCAATAGATTCAGAGAAAGCCTTTGCCAAAATTCAACATCCATTTGTGATAAAAACCCTCCAGAAAGCAGGCATGGAAGGAACATACCTCAACATAATAAAATGATTTGAGAGAACAGCATTGAAACATGTGTATTATCATATGTGAAAGAGATCACCAGCCCAGGTTTGACGCATGAGACAAGGTACTCATGGCTGGTGCACTGGAATGACCCTGAGGGATGGGATGGGGAGGGAGGTTCAGGATGGGGAAGAGATGTACACCCATGGCTGATTCATGTCAACATATGGTAAAACCCACTACAATACTGTAAAGTAATTAGCCTCCTTGAAAAAAAAATAAATTTTTTTAAAATAAAAAAATAATAAAAGCCATATATGATAAACCCACAGCAAACATTATCCTCAATGGTAAAAAATGGAAAGCATTTCCCCTAACATCAGGAGCAAGACATGGGTGCTCACTCTCACCACTACTATTCAACATAGTTTTGGAAGTTTTAGCCACAGCAATCAGAGAAGAAAAAGAAATAAACGGAATCCAGATTGAAAAAGAAGAAGTAAAACTCTCACTGTTTGCAGATGACATGACCCTCTATGTAGAAAAGCCTAAAGACTCCACCAGAAAATTACTAGAGCTAATCAATGAATATAGTAATGTTGCATATAAAATTAACACACAGAAATCCCTTGCATTCCTATACACTAACAAAAAGAAAACAGAAAGAGAAATTAAGGAAACAATTCCATTCACCATTGCAACGAAAAGAATAAAATACTTAGGAATAAATCCACCTAAAGAAACAAAATACCTATATATATAGGAAAGTATAAAACACTGATGAAAGAAATCAAAGATGACACAAATAGATGGAGAAATATACCATGTTCATGGATCGGAAGCACTATATAGTGAAAATGAGTATACTACCCAAAGCAAGCTATAGATTTAATGCAATCCCTATCAAGCTACCAACAGTATTTTTCACAGAACTAGAACAAATACTTTCACAATTTGTATGGAAATACAAAAACCCTCAAATAGCCAAAGCAATCGTGAGAAAGAAGAATGGAACTGGAGGAATCAACCTGCCTGACTTCGGGCTATACTACAAAGCCACAGTCATCAAGACAGTCATCAAGACAGACAATGGTCCTGGTACAAAGACAGAAATATAGATCAATGGAACAAAATAGAAAGGCCAGAGGTAAACCCACACGCCTATGGACACCTTATCTTTGACAAAGGAGGCAAGAATATACAATAGGGAAAAGACAATCTCTTTAACAAGTGCTGCTGGGAAAACTGGTCAACCACTTGTAAAAGAATGAAACTAGAACACTTTCTAACATCATACACAAAAATAAACTCAAATGGATTGAAGATCTAAATGTAAGACCAGAAACTATAAAACTCCTAGAGGAGAACATGGGCAAAACACTCTCTGACGTAAATCATAGCAGGATCCTCTATAACCCACATCCCAGAGTAATGGAAATAAAAGCGAAAATAAACAAATGGGACCTAATGAAACTTAAAAGCTTTTGCACAATGAAGGAAACTATAAGCAAGGTGAAAAGACAGCCTTCAGAAGGGGAGAAAATAATAGCAAATGAAGCAACTGACAAAGAATTAATCTCAAAAATATACAAGCAACTCCTGCAGCTCAATTCCAGAAAAATAAGCGACCCAATCAAAACATGGGCCAAAGAACTAAACAGACATTTCTCCAAAGAAGACATACAGATGGCTAACAAACACATGAAAAGATGCTCAACATCACTCATTATCAGAGAAATGTAAATCAAAACCACAATGAGGAGGAGGGAACTAAGATGGCAGAGGAATAGGATGGGGAGACCACTTTCTACCCCACAAATTCATCAAAAGATCATTTGAACACTGAGCAAACTCCACAAAACAACTTCTGATCACTAGCAGAGGACATCAGACACCCAGAAAAGCAGCCCATTGTCTTCGAAAGGAGGTAGGACAAAATATAAAAGATAAAAAGAGAGACAATAGAGTTAGGGACGGAGATCCGTCCCAGGAAGGGAGTCTTAATAAAGGAAGTTTCCAAACACCAGGAAACCCTCTCACTGGTAGGTCTGGGGGAAGTTTTTGAAACTTGGAGGGCAACCTAACTGGGAGGAAAAAATAAATAAAACCCACAGATTACATGCCTAAAAGCAACTCCCAGCAGAAAAGTACCCCAGACGCTCGCATCCTCCACCAGCAAGTGGGGGCAGAACTGAGAAGAGCAGGCGGCATTGCTTAGGGTAAGGGCCAGGCCTGAAAGCCCTGGGGGCAATCGGAGGGAGCTAACGTGAGATAGCAACTTAAACTGTGGGATCACAAGAAAGAGAGAATTAACTTGGGAAAAGCCCTAAATTTAGGCACTACCCGCGGTTCCCAGAATGAAGGACTGAGCGACTACCAGAGAAGAGCTAGCCAGCTGCGGACCGGCCCATCCCCCGCCAGAGGCAGGAGGCAGTCAGGAGGAGAAAGGGGCAAACTCGGCCCCAGAGACGGCATCCCCTACGAAACTGCAAACAGGCTTCCAGTCTCTAACCAAAGACTTCCTGAGATTCTGCATGGTGGATATCTGCCGGGAGGGTCGCAGCTAGAGTCCAGCTCCCCAGAACAGACACAAGGCGCACCCAACCGGTGCGCCTGGAAACCGAAGCGGGACCGTGGAGGGGATAAGGCGCACTGCACCTGGGGAGAGTGCGCCCATCAAGCTCCTGGCTGCCTGAGCTGCTGGGCGGGGAAGGCACAAAAAGCAGGCCCAACCAAGTCTGCGTCTTTGTGGAGTATGGGAAAACCTGAATCTGAGCAGCTTAGGCCTGGGAAGTGCATGCAACTCAGGGCCCGCTCCCTGGAGAGCAGCCTGGAGCCTGAGCAGTGTAGACGGGGAAAGCACACACCTGTGAATGGGGGCAAACCCAGTGTGGCTGGAACACTGTGGGTCCTCCCCACACACGCCAGTGATATTTGTCTGCAGCGCCCCTCGCTCCCCACAGCACGACTGAACAAGTGAACCTAAACAAGAGACCACCTCCGCCCACTTGTCTCAGGGCAAAAATTAGACACTGAAGAGACCTGCAAACAGAAGCCAAATAAACAAAGGGAACTGCTTCAGAAGTGACAGGTGCAACAGGTTAAAATCCCTGTAGTCAACACTGACTACACTGGAAGGGGCCTATAGATATCGAGAAGTGTAAGCTCAAACAAGGAGCTATCTGAAACTGAACTGAATCCACACTGCCCGCAACAGCTCCAGAGAAATTTCTAGATATATTTTTACTATTATTTTTTTTAATTAAAAAATTTTTTTCTCTTTTTTTTCTAAAGTCCTCTATTACTCCTTAATTTTCATTTTTATAACCCACTATAACCTGGCAAAGAAAAAAAGGACCCTATTTTTAAAGCGAACTTCACATATATTTCTTAAATTTTTTGTGTTTTTGTGTTTTTTTAATATCGTATTTTTAAGAGTCTAACCTCTACCCTAGATTTTTAATCTTTGTTTTTCAGTATTTGATATCAATTTTGGACATTTAAGAATCCAACCTTTAGTACTCATTTTTACTCAGGAGTGTGATTACTGGTTTGATCATTCTCTCCCCCTTTTGACCCTCCTTTTTCTCCCCCAGATCACCTCTATTTCCTCCCTCCCCCTTCTCTTCTCAATCCAATTCTGTGAATCTCTGTGGGTGTTCTGGGCTGTGGAGAACACTTAGGGAACAGAGTACAACCTAGATCTGTCTCTCCTCTCTTGAATCCCCCTTTTTCTCCGCCTGCTCACCTCTATCTCCTTCCTCCCTCTCCTCTTCTTCATGTAACTCTGTGAACCTCTCTGGGTGTCCCTCAAATCTGGATAATCCTTTCACCATTAACCTAGAAGTTTTATTATCAGTGCTGTATGGAGGGAGAAGTCTTGAGGCTACTGAAAGAATAAGACTGAAATCCAGAGGCAAGAGGCTTAAGCCCAAAACCTGAGAACACCAGAGAACTCCTGACTACAGGGAACATTAATTAATAAGACATCATCCAAAAGCCTCCACACCTACACTGAAACCAACCAGCACCAGCAATAAGTTCCAGAGCAAGACATACCACGCAAATTCTCCAGCAACGGAGGAACATAGCCCTGAGTGTCAATAAACAGGCTGCCCAAAGTCACACCAAACGCACAGACCCATCTCAAAACTCACTACTGGACACTCCATTGCACTCCAGAGAGAAGAAATCCAGCTCCACCCACCAGAACACCGACACAAGCTTCTCTAACCAGCAAACCTCGACAAGCCAAACATCCAGCCCCACCCACTGGGAGAAACCTCCACAATAAAAAGGAACCACAGACTACCAGAATACACAAAGGCCACCCCAAACCCAACAATCTAAATAAGATGAAAAGGCAGAGAAATACCCAGCAGGTAAAGGAATATGAAAAATGCCCACCAAGCCAAACAAAAGAGGAGGAGATAGGGAATCTACCTGAAAAAGAATTTAGAATAATGATAATAAAAATGATCCAAAAAAAAAATTAAAAAAAAAAATTATCCAAAATCTTGAAAACAAAATGGAGTTACAGATAAATAACCTGGAGACAACGATTGAGAAGATGCAAGAAATGTTTAACAAGGACCTAGAAGAAATAAAAAAGAGTCAATTAAAAATGAATAATGTAATAAATGAGATCAAAAACACTCTGGAGGGAACCAACAGTAGAATAACGGAGGCAGAATATAGGATAAGTGAGGTAGAAGATAAAATGGTGGAAATAAATGAAGCAGAGAGGAAAAAAGAAAAAAGAATCAAAAGAAATGAGGACAACCTCAGGGACCTCTGGGACAATGTGAAACGCCCAAACATTTGAATCATAGGGTCCCAGAAGAAGACAACAAAAAGAAAGGCCATGAGAAGATACTCGAGGAGATAATAGCTGAAAACTTCCCTAAAATGGGGAAGGAAATAGCCACTGAAGTCCAAGAAACCCAGGGAGTCCCAAACAAGATAAACCCAAGGCAAAACACCCCAAGACACATATTAGTCAAATTGACGAAGATCAAACACAAAGAATAAATATTAAAAGCAGCAAGGGAGAAACAACATATAACACACAAGGGGATTCCCATAAGGATAACAGCTGACCTTTCAATAGAAACACTTCAGGCCAGAAGGGAATGGCAGGACATACTTAAAATATGAAAGAGAATAACATACAACCCAAATTACTGTACCCAGCAAGGATCTCATTCAGATATGAAGGAGAATTTAAAAGCTTTACAGACAAGCAAAAGCTGAGAGAATTCAGCACCACCAAACCAGCTCTTCAACAAATGCTAAAGGATCTTCTCTAGACAGGAAACACAGAAAGGTTGTATGAACGTGAACCCAAAACAACAAACCAAATGGCAACAGGACCATTCTTATCAATAATTACCTTAAATGTAGATGGGTTGAATGCCCAAACCAAAAGACAAAGACTGGCTGAATGGATACAAAAGCAAGACCCCTATATATGCTGTCTACAAGAGACCCACCTCAAAGCAAGGGACACATACAGACTGAAAGTGAATGGCTGGAAAAAAATATTTCATGCAAATGGAGACAAAAAGAAAGCAGGAGTCACAATACTTATATCAGATAAAATAGACTTCAAAATAAAGGCTGTGAAAAGAGACAAAGAAGGACACTACATAATGATCAAAGGATCAATCCAAGAAGAAGATATAACAATTATAAATATATATGTTCCCAACATAGGAGCACCACAATATGTAAGGCAAATGCTAACAAGAATGAAGGGGGAAATTAACAATAATGCAATAACACAATAATAGTGGGAGACTTAAATACCCCACTCCCACCTATGGACAGAACTAAACAGAAAATTAACAAGGCAACACAAACTTTAAATGACACAATGGTCCAGCTAGACCTAATTGATATCTATAGGACATTTCACCCTAAAACAATCAATTTCACCTTTTTCTCAAGTGCACATGGAACCTTCTCCAGAATAGATCACATCCTAGGCCATAAATCTATCCTTGGTAAATTCAAAAAAAATGAAATCATTCCAGTCATCTTTTCTGACCACAATGCAGTAAGATTACATCTCAATTACAGGAAAAAAGTATTAAAAATCCCAACATATGGAGGCTAAATAACACGCTTCTGAATAACCAACAAATCATAGAAGAAATCAAAAAAGAAATCAAAATATGCATAGAAACGAATGAAAATGAAAACACAACAACCCCAAACCTATGGGATACTGTAAAAGCAGTACTAAGGGGAAGGTTCATGGCATTACAGACTTACCTCAAGAAACAAGAAAAAAGTCAAATAAATGACCTAACTCTACACCTAAAGCAACCAGAGAAGGAAGAAATGAAGAACCCCAAGGTTAGTAGAAAGAAAGAAATCTTAAAAATTAGGGCAGAAATAAATGCAAAAGAAACAAGAGACCATAGCAAAAGTCAACAAAGCTAAAAGTTGGTTTTTTAAAAAGGTAAATAAAACTGACAAGCCGTTAGCCAGACTCATCAAGAAACAAAGGGAGAAGAACCAAATCAACAAAATTAGAAATGAAAATGGAGAGATCACAACAGACAACTCTGAAATACAAAAGATCATAAGAGACTACCAGCAGCTCTATGCCAATAAAATGGACAACTTGGAAGAAATGGACAAATTCTTAGAAAAGGATAACTTTCCAAAACTGAACCAGGAAGAAATAGAAAATCTTAACGGACCCATCACAAGCACGGAAATCGAAACTGTAATCAGAAATCTTCCAGCAAACTAAAGCCCAGGACCAGATGGCTTCACAGCTGAATTCTACCAAAAATTTAGAGACGAGCTAACACCTATCTTACTCAAACTCTTCCAGAAAATTGCAGAAGAAGGCAAACTTCAAAACTCATTCTATGAGGCCACCATCACCCTAATACCAAAACCAGACAAGGATGCCACAAAAAGAAAACTATAGGCCAATATCACTGATGAACATAGATGCAAAAATCCTTAACAAAATTTAGCAAACAGAATCCAACAACATATTAAAAAGATCATACATCATGACCAAGTGGGCTTTATCTCAGGAATGCAAGGATTCTTTAATATCTGCAAATCAATCAGTGTAATACACCACATTAACAAATTGAAAGATAAAAACCATATGATTATCTCAATAGATGCAGAAAAAGCCTTTGACCCAGAGCCAACATTATCCTCAATGGTGAAAAATTGAAAGCATTTCCCTTAAAGTCAGGAACAAGATAAGGGTGCCCACTCTCACCAGTACTATTTAACATAGTTTTGGAAGTGTTGGCCACAGCAATCAGAGCAGAAAAAGAAATAAAAGTAATCCAGATAGGAAAAGAAGAATTAAAACTCTCACTGTTTGCAGACGACATGATCCTCTACATAGAAAACCCTAAAGACTCTACCAGAAAATCACTACAGCTAATCAATGAATACAGTAATGTTGCAGGATATAAAATTAACACACAGAGATCCCTTGCATTCCTATAGGCTAACAAAGAGAAATTAAGGAAACAATACCATTCACCATTGCAACAAAAAGAATAAAATACTTAGGAGTGTATCTACCTAAAGAAACAGAAGACCTATACAGAGAAAACTATAAAACACTGATGAAAGAAATCAAAGAGGACACAAATAGATGGAGAAATACACCGTGTTCATGGATTGGAAGAATCAATATTGTGAAAATGACTATACTACCCAAAGCAATCTATCGATTCAATGCAATCCCTATCAGGCTACCAACGGCATTTTTCAGAGAACTAGAACAAATATTTCACAATTTGTATGGAAATACAAAAAACCTCAAATAGCCAAAGCAAACTTGAGAAAGAAGAATGGATCTGGAGGAATCAACCTGCCTGACTTCAGGCTCTACTACAAAGCCACAGTCATCAAGACAGTATGGCACTGGCACAAAGACAGAAATATAGATCAATGGAACAGAATAGAAAGCCCAGAGATAAATCCATGAACCTATGGACAACTTATCTTCGACAAAGGAGGCAAGGATATACAATGGAAAAAAGACAACCTCTTTAACAAGTGGTGCTGAGAAAACTGGTCAACCACTTGTAAAAGAATGAAACTAGAACACCTTTTCACACCACACACAAAAATAAACTCAAAATAGATTAAAGATCTAAATGTAAGACCAGAAACTATAAAACTCCTAGAGGAGAACATAGGCAAAACACTCTCCGACATAAATCACAGCAGGATCCTCTATGACCCACCTCCCAGAATATTGGAAATAAAAGCAAAAATAAACAAATGGAACCTAATTAAACTTAAAAGCTTTTGCACAACAAAGGAAACTATAAGCAAGGTGAAAAGACAGCCTTCAGAAGGGGAGAAAATGATAGCAAATGAAGCAACAGACAAAGGATTAATCTCAAAAATATACAAGCATCTCCTGCAGCTCAATTCCAGAAAAACAAATGACCCAATCAAAACATGGGCCAAAGAACTAAACAGACATTTCTCCAAAGAAGACATACAGATGGCTAACAAACACATGAAAAGATGCTCAACATCACTCATTATCAGAGAAATGCAAATCAAAACCACAATGAGGTACCATTACACACCAGTCAGGATGGCTGCTATCCAAAAGTCTACAAGCAATAAATGCTGGAGAGGGTGTGGAGAAAAGGGAACCCTCTTACACTGTTGGTAGGAATGCAAACTAGTAGATTTCTTAAAAAACTGGAAATAGTACTGCCATATTTCCCAGCAATCCCATTCCTGGGCATACACACCGAGGAAACTCGATCTGAAAGAGACATGTGCACCCCAATGTTCATCACAGCACTGTTTATAATTGCCAGGACATGGAAGCAACCTAGATGCCCATCCGCAGATGAATGGATAAGGAAGCTGTGGTACATACACACAATGGAATATTACTCAGCCATTAAAAAGAATTCATTTGAATCAGTCCTAATGAGATGGATGAAACTGGAGCCCATTATACAGAGTGAAGTAAGCCAGAAATATAAAGACCAATACAGTATACTAATACATATATATGGAATTTAAAAAGACGGTAATGATAACCCTATATGCAAAACAGAAAAAGAGACACAGATGTACAGAACAGACTTTTGGACTCTGTGGGAGAAGGCAAGGGTGGGATGTTCTGAGAGAATAGCATTGAAACAAGTATACTATCAAGGGTGAAACAGATCACCAGCCCAGGTTGGATGCATGAGACAAGTGCTCAGGGCTGGTGCACTGGGAAGACCCAGAGGGATGGGATGGGGAGGGAGGCGGGAGGGGGGATCGGGATGGGGAACACATGTAAATTCATGGCTGGTTCATGTCAATGTATGGCAAAAACCGCTACAATATTGTAAAGTAATTAGCCTCCAACTAATAAAAATAAATGAAAAAAAAGAAAAAGAAAAAAAAAAGTAAAAATAAATAAATAAATAAAATTAAAAAAAAAGAAAAACCACAATGAGGTACCATCTTATGCCTGTCAGAATGGCTGCTATCAATAAGTCTACAAAGGATAAATGCTGGAGAGGGTGCAGAGAAAAAGGAACCCTCTTACACTGTTGGTGGGAATGCAAACTAATACAGCCACTATGGAGAACAGTGTGGAGATTCCTTAAAAACCTGGACATAGAACTGCCATATGACCCAGCCATTCTACTGCTGGGCATACACACCGAGGAAACCAGAACTGAAAGAGACACATGTACTCCAATGTTCATTGCAGCACTGTTTACAATAGCCAGGACATGGAAGCAACCAAGATGTCCATCGGCAGATGAATGGATAAGAAAGCTGTGGTACATATACACAATGAAATATTACTCAGCTATTAAAAAGAATACATTTGAATCAGTTCTAATGAAGTGGGTGAAACTGGAGCCTATTATACAGAGTGAAGTAAGTCAGAAAGAAAAACACCAATACAGTATATATATTCCATATATATATATATATGGAATTTAGAAAGATGGTAACAATGACCCTATATGTGAGACAGCAAAAGAAACACAGATGTAAAGAACAGACTTTTGGGCTGTAATAGATCGGTTGAATTTTAGTAAATTCACACTACAGAATTTTATTACAGCTGATAAAATGTTGTACATGGTATCTAAGATGAAAAATAGTGTGCAGAATAATTTTCATAGTACGATCTCAAATTATTTTTAAAAGGCACATGTGTACACACATTCACATATAACATATGTGGAGTGAGGTAGGAGGGCGGTTCAGGATGGGGACACATGTACACCCATGGCTGATTCGTGTCAATGTATGGCAAAAAACACTACAATATTGTAAAGTAATTAACCTCCAGTTAAAATAAGTAAATTAATTTTAAAAAATAAAATAAAGGCCATTATAAGAGACAAGTATACTACCTAAAGATCAAGGATCAATCTAATAAGATATAACAATTATAAAAACATATGCACCTAATATAGGAGCACCTCAATACATAAGATAAATGCTAACATGTATGAAAGGGGAAGTTAACAGCACAATAATAGTGGGGGACTTTAATACCCCACTCATACTAATGGACAGATCATCCAGACCGAAAAATAGCAAGGTAACACAAGCTTTAAGCAATAAAATGGACCAGTTATCCCTAATTTATAGCTATAGGACATTTAACCCAAAAACAATGGATTTCACCTTTTTCTCAAGTGTACATGGAACATTCTCCAGGATAGATCACATCCTGTGCCACAAATCTAGCCTTGGTAAATTTAAAGAAACTGAAATAATTTCAAACATTTTTTCTGATCATAATGCTGTAAGATTAGATATCAACTACTGGAAGAAAGCTATTAAAAACCCAAACATATGGAGACTAAGCAATACACTTCTGAGTAACCAACACATCACTGAAGAAATAAAAAAGGAAATCAAAATACACATAGAAACAAATAATAGCGAAAACATGACAACCCAAAACCTATGGGATTCAGTAAAAGCAGTGCTAAGAGGGAAGTTCATAACACTACAAACCTATCTCAAGAAACAAAAAAATGAAAATGAAAGTTGCTCAATCATGTCCAACTCTTTGTGACCCCATGGACTATACAGTCCATGGAATTCTCCAGGCCAGAATACTGGAGTGGATAGCCATTCCATTCTCCAGGGATCTTCCCAACCCAGGGATTGAACCCAGGCCTCCCACACTGCAGGTAGATTCTTTACCACCTGATCTACCAGGGAAGCCCTCAAGAAACAAGAGAAACATCAAATAAACAACATAGCTTTACAACTAAAGCAGCTAGAAAAAGAACAAAAAAAAATCCCAAAGTTAGCAGAAGAAAATAAATCATAAAAATCAGAGAATAAATAAATGAAAAAATTAGAAATGAAAATGCAGAAACTGCAACAGACAACACAGAAATACAAATGATCATAAGAAACTACTATAAGCAAATATATACCAATAAAATGGACAACTTGGGAAAAATGAACAAATTCTTAGAAAAGTATAACCTTCCAAAACTGAACCAGGAAGAAATAGAAAATTTGAACAGACCAATCACAAGCACGAAAATTGAAACTATAGTCAAAAATCTTCCAACAAACAATAGCCCAGGACCAGATGGCTTCACAGGTGATTGATACAAAAAATTTAGAGAATAGCTAACACCTATCCTACTAAGCTCTTCCAGAAAACTGCAGAGGAAGGAAAACTCCCAAACTCATTCTATGAGGCCACCATCACCCTGATATCAAAACCAGACAAAGATGCCACAAAAAAGAAAACTACAGGCCAATATCACTGATGAATATAGACACAAAAATCCTCAACAAAATTCTAGCAAACAGAATCCAACAATATATTAAAAAGATCATACATCATGATCAAGGGACTTTATTCCAGGGATGCAAGGATTCTTCAATATTTGCAAATCAATGTGATACACCATAGTAACAAATTGAAAGATAAAAACCATATGATTATCTCAATAGATGCAGGGAAGTCTTTGACAAAATTCAAAACCAATTTATGATAAAAAGTCTCCAGAAAGTAGGCATAGAAGGAACATACCTCAACATAATGAAAGCCATATATGACAACCCGCAACAAACATTATCCTCAATAGCAAAAGGATTGCCTCTAAAATCAGGAACAAGACAAGGGTGCCCACTCTCACCACTACTATTCAACATAGTTTTGGAAGTCCTAGAGACAGCAGTCAGAGAATAAAAAGAAATAAAAAGAATCCAGATTGGAAAAGAAGAAGTAAAACAAACACTGTTTGCCCATGACATGATCCTCTACATAGAAAATGCTAAAGATGCCACCAGAAAATTACTAGAGATAATCAGTGAAAATAGTAAAGCTGCAGGATACAAAAGTAATACACAGAAATATCTTGCATTCCTATACACTAACAATGGAAAATCAGAAAGAGAAATTAAGGAAACAATCCCATTCACCATTGCAACAAAAAGAGAAAAAACAGAAAATACCTGTATACAGAGAACTATAAAACACTGATGAAGGAAATCAAAGATGACACAAATAAATGGAGAAATATGCCATGTTCTTGGATTGGAAGAATCAATAAAGTGAAAATGAGTATATTACCCAAAGCAATCTATAGTTTTGAGTTCCTCCTCAAGGGACAACAATTTGCTAGATATTTTTGAGCTGTTATACAGAAACTAAGACCCCCTGCCCAGGTGGAGAATGGTGACTACATGCTGACCACAAGCACACAGTTCCCAGACTGGTTGGAACTAGAATGTTGATGATTAAGATTCCTGAAACACAACCCTGTGACCTCACCACCAATCAATCAGAAGAACATCATGTATACTGTGGCCCTCACCCCAGATGTTGCCTTTAAAACTGTTCTCTGAAAGGCAAGCAGGGAATTCAAGTCTTTTGAACACAAGCAGTCAGTTCTCCTTACCTGGCACCCTGAAAATAAACACTGTATTTTCCTTCACCAACAACCCAATGTCAGTAGATTGGCTTTGCTGTGTGGCAGGCAAACAAATTCTATTCAGTAACACTCTTGCAACTCTTTCACCATTGTGTGCTATGGAATACAAATATTTCATCTTCTATTATCAACTGTATCCTTACTATCTTCAGATTCACCTAGGCCAGATAACCTATCCCCACTTCCTTCAGGGCTCTTTGCTTGCAAACTATTTCGGTGTCAAGTAGTCTGTTAAACAACGTTCCCACTTACCTATGCTAGATATTCATTCTAGCTATTTTATAAAAGTAAGACACCTTTAATAAAACATATGACATAGCTTACAAAAATTCTGTGAGGGCCAGAAAAGCATGCTTGGATGCTGCACATCCAGGGGAAATCCCCCTCACTGTTATAGCTGAAAACCACGGCTGCCAGCAGGCTAACTGACATTCATGCATTCAAGCACTCTGCTGTGGCTACCTATAAAAACCAAACACCTCTCCCACCATACATAGCTGATCCTACATGTGGCTCCCACATTACTCAGTTATACCTCCAAGCTTTACTATGGTGCATATATTTGATACATAGAGATCTTGTTTGGCACCCTAGACACAAGTAGGGCATGTCTAGAAAACATATACACCCACACTAATATAGGTCTCTATTCTTGTTCTTAGCTTTCTAGTCTCTATAGTGGAAGTGAAAGTCGCTCATTCGTGTCCGACTCTTTGCAACCCCATGGACTATGCAGTCCATGGAACTCTCTAGGCCAGAATACTGGAGTGGGTAGCCTTTCCCTTCTCCAGGGGATCTTCCCAACCCAGGGATCAAACCCAGGTCTCCCACATTGCAGGCAGATTCTTTACCAGCTGAGCCACAAGGGAAGCCCTTAATCTCTATAGTACAGGAAAACATTTAATAAAGAGTGTTTATGAGTGTTGGAATAGTTGCCAAGTGACCAATTTGTGGTATATTCCACAGGATCTGGTTTTTTTTTTTTTCTATTGTAAATGATATATTCACAGTGAAAATATTATTTCCTATTTGGTGCAATTATTTTGCATATATTAGTCTCACATATAATAAGCTGGTTGGAAAGTGAAAAAAAAGTGAAAGTATTAGTTCCTCAGTTGTGTCCAATTCTTTGAGACCCCATGGACTGTAGCCCACCAGGCTCCCATGTCAACGGAATTTTCCAGGCAAGAATACTGGAGTGGGTAGACATTCCCTTCTTCAGGGGATCATCCTGACCCAGGGATTGAACCCAGGTGTCCTGCATTGCAGGCAGGTTCTTTACCATCTGAGCCACCAGGGATAATTTTCCATAGCTTCTCTTGAGTTTTATATGAAGACAATTATACTGACAGGTTTGTTTATTTTCAGTTTTACAAGTGTTAATGTATGTATGTACATATTTTGACTTACTGCAATGCCTCAGAGACTCAGTAAGATGTTGAATAGCAGTGATTATGTGAATCATCTTTGCCTCTTCTGATTTAAAATGCAGTGGTTTTAATGTATCAGTATTATGTATGTTGTTTGTTATAGTTTTTCTTAAATACCCACTATCATTTTAAAGAAATATCTTTCTATTCCCAGTTAGCTGAGAGTTATTTTTGTTGTTGTTTAATCTTGATTGGTTATTGAATTTTGTTGCATGCATTTTTTTCTGGAATCTTTGTGATAATCATTCTTTTCTAGCTCCTTTTCCTTATTAATGTGTCGAATTACATTATGGATCTCCTAATGTTAAACCAACAATGCAAATTTGGTATAAACACAACTTTGCCCAACTATATTATCTGTTTTAGCTATTGCTGGATTAAGTTTGTCATTATCTTATTTCTGCTTTTTTACATTTTTATAACCAATTAAGATTGAGCAGTAATTTTGCATTCTCACGCAGTCTTTGTCAAGAATAAGCTTAGATGATGGCTGCTCTGTCAGTTTGGGTCTCCAAGGTCTACCATCCTGTGATGGGCATGCACCTGCCATAGACATGTAGTAGGAGTGAGGAGTAAGCCACTGAGATATGGGGATCATCTATTATTATAGTATAATTTAGCCTATGGGCTTCCCAGGTGGTGCTAGTGGTAAAGAACCTGCCTGCCAATGCAGGAGACATAAAGGATGTGGGTTTGATCCTTGGGTCAGGAAGATCCCCTACAGGAGGGCATAGCAACCCACTCCAGTATTTTTGCCTGGAGAATCTCATGGACAGAGGAGCGGGTCACACAGACTTGGACACAACAGAAGTGACTTATCAAGCATGCAATCTAGCCTATCCTGATTCTTCTATCTTATCTGTAAATTAAAATAACATCCTTTCAGGATTTTCCTGAGGATTAAATGAGAAAACTTGTATGACAAGGTTATCACAATGTTTTGACATATAATAGGAATTCAAAAAATAGCAGCTCTAATTATTAAATAATAACTAATTAGTTTTGAAAAAGTGTGGAAATTGGTATAAAATGTGAGACAGTTCACCCTTACAAGTAAGTTGTATCATATTCTCCAGAGTGGGGCATTTTATTTTGCTTATAAGATTTCCTAATGACTAGCACTTATGCACTTATTTCTTGCCATCATGATATCAGAAACATAAATTGAGGTTATATATAAAAAATGAAAAAAATGGAAAGGCTAAGCAAAAGAATGACTAATGAAATAAGACAAAATGAGTAAGCAATAAGTAGTTTCTTAATGAGAACAGATTATAATTATCAGTAAACATACATTGTTCTTAGTAAACAAAGGTACAAGGCATTAATACGTAAGAAGAGATTTAGTTTGAACAGGTTCTCCCAAAATGTTTTCTATGGAACACTGGTACTTCAAATGGTCTGTGGGAAAATGTTCCATTCCCACAGAAATTGAGGAAATCAACTGCTACAGACTGAATGTTTATGTTCCAACCTAATCTCCAAGGTGACAGTATTTGGAGGTAGAGTCTTTGAAAGGTGATTAGGTCATGAGTGAGGTTCCCTCATGAATGGGATTTGTGCCCTTATAAAGAACCCAGAGAGCTCACTTGCTCTTCTGCCCTGTGAAAATACAGCATGAAGAAAGCCCTTTATGAAGCAGGAAGCAGATCTCACCAGACACTGAACCTGCTGGTGTCTTGATTTTGGACTTCAGAAATTCCAGAACTGTGAAAAATAAATTTCTGTTGTTTATAAGCCACCCAGTCCACAGTGTTCTACTATAGCAGACTGAACAAAGTAAGTCACTACCCCTTTCTCTGATATTCAAGTTGCATACTAGCATGTTATCTTTAAAGTAAGACAATATAGAAATCCTTTTACCTTCATTTTTGTATGTCCCATTGTTCTCTGATGGATGAGTATTTTTTTGTTGGTATTGTCTCTCAGACATAGTGTTTTGTAGAAAAAAATCTCAAAGTGCTGAAATAAGAGAAAAAACAGCTATTATATAATAAAAATACCACCCCATAAACATCTCTCAAACAATATTTAAATCCCTCACAAATGTAAACACGATCTCTTATTTGCTGAATTTTACTCCTTAAGTACCATCTACGTGATTTTTATGAAATGCATCACCTATAATTTTACTTAATATGTTTTTCTTAAATAAATTCACTGTTTTTTACACATGAAGGAATGGGGTAGTTTTCAAGAAGTCGAATAAGTAATGGTGAGGAGAATCAGAAGCTAGCAGTGTCTGGTTAGACTAACCCATTTAGAGATTCCAAGCAAAAAAGGACTATGGCATCCCATCCCCCATGAGTACATGCTAAGTTGCTTCAGTTGTGTCTGACTCTTCGAGACCCTACAGACTGATGGAAGCCTGCCAGGCTCCTCCATCCCCCACACACTTTGAAAAACTACTGATCGGCAAAGCAAATAACAAAAAACAAATTCTGAATCTTCATGTAATGGCTAGTTTCACACTTTACTGAAAAAATATAAAATTCTTAAAAAATAGTCTCCTCTCGATATACGGGACCAATTAAGAGACAGAAATTAAGATCAGACCTGAAATTATCTATATAAAATTGTCATCTAGGAGTTCTCGGGTATCGATAAACATGTGGTCAGCGGAGCGCAATGGACGCCACCACGTGGCAGAAAGTGAATACCGAGTGGAGATAAGCAAAAGGTGTGGCTTTAATATGGGGGTGGGGAAGGGGAAAGAGAAGCGGGGGAGTCAACCCAGTTTCCCAAGCCTGAGAAGTCCCTCGGGTTTGAGAAAAGTCCTTGTCTTTTCCCAAGGGATGCTGAGAGAAGTCCCTCAACCCCTGTCTCCGAGCCGCCTGCTGTTCCACCAATTCTGAGTAAACCTGGTACTGGTGGGCGTCCATCCTACCCGACTAAAACCTCCGGCAGCTGGATATAAAAGTTAGTGGAAAACTTGGGATCTGAGCCACAGTCTCCTCAAAGTTTCCCGAGTCAGGACACATACCTTAAATCTAAAGGTTTTCCTCACTGACTGGTCCGACTCCTCAGAGGACTAAGCTGAGCTACCGAGCGCCATTCAGCGGCTCTCCACACGCTTTAACAGCGCTCCCTCTCGCGCGAACATAGAGGGTCACGTGACTGCGAGATTCACGTAGTGCGCCACCATGTGGCGCACCGCCCCCCCCCCCCACCCGCCCCGCTCAGAACTTCCAGGAGTTTGACGGGCATGGACCACCTAATAAAAAGATCGAAGTCACCTCTGGGATCAGGAGCTCTCAATCCTCATGAAACTGAAAACTGACCATCAAGTGACCACAGCATGTCACATGGACCATAGAATGAATATACACAACCAAGAGCCACTGGATAGGTGCAGTTGTTCATATGACTGCAAGCAGTTTGCTCTCACCATGTGATGGTAGGAGCCATGTCACTGTTGATGCAGGGATCTTGATTGGGTAGCCAACAATATTTACAAGATAGAGATAGCTGAGCCTCTTATGTGACCAAGGGGGACCATAGCATCCATATGATTCTAAGAAACAGGTCATCTTTGTGACTTGGAGGGCTGAGGTTTCCACATGCTATTAGCTAGTATAGGCCACGTGACAGGATGAATCCACACGATGTGCAAGATTTAGGAGTCCGCTGTACTCTAGTGATTTGAAAAGCTGAACCTCTGCTCGGGCCTGGTGCACTGGGAAGACCCAGAGGAATCGGGTGGAGAGGGAGGTGGGAGGGGGGATCGGGATGGGGAATACGTGTAACTCTATGGCTGATTCATATCAATGTATGACAAAACCCAAAAAAATAAAATAATAAAATAAATAAATAAAAATAAATGTTATAATTCACTTAAAAAAAAAAAAAAGAAAGAAAAGCTGGACCTCTGACATGATCATAATGGCAATCAGTCCAGAGAGACTTGGTGAGCTCAGGATTTAAGATCTCGTGATGCTGACATGATCTGCAGGTCTGGGCCTGCCATGCATCTGTAGTGTCCACGAGATGGCAGCATCCAAGTGACCACAGCCTTAGGTACCCAGGATAATCACAAGCTGGATCAGCTTCCTGAGTGACGGTGACAGTAGAGTTCTCGTGGCTGCGTGTTTCAGGAAACCGTTCTTCTTTTGAGACCTGAAGATCCGAGATCGCTCACATTCCTGGTTTTCCCGTTGACGGTGGTATCTATGGGTGATCTTCTTGAGCACACAAGCCTTGGCTAATCCAATCCCTTTAATGTGCTAGTAAATTTCTTTAATGTGCTAATTTTGTTTTTCCTAATAATACACGAAATTTAATACATAAATTAATGCATAATAATGAACTGTGCATGCTGCGTGCTCGGTTGCTGAGTCATGTCTTACTCTTTTACACAGTCCTCCTTAAAACCAGAACTGTTGCCGTATTGTAAGGACTACTTAAAAAACCTAAGTGGTGGGTATAGGTAAGCTTTGTTGACTTAATTTCATGCAAGTCTAAGAGAAATTAAAGCAAACCCAGTAAGTGAATTTCAGTTGTTAATTTGAAAAACAAAATGTGTAGATGACTCCCGGAAATGACGCCGACAGCCCTACGCTCCGTCTTCCAGTCGGCAGCAGAGGCGGGCGGTGGACGTAAGCACGTCTGTCCTGCAACTCGTCCAGCTCGGGGAAGTCTGGAGAGCTCCGCCGGGGACCGCCGCAGGGTCTTCAGGAGCCGGGCCGACTGAGCCTGCGCAGATTTTTATAATTATCCAGCGACCACCGATGATGATAGGTTGGAGAAACTGCTGAAACTGAATTTTATTGACCAGAAGGGAGTCCATTTGTTCCACTTCTTTTTGTTTTCCTTACTGCTTTGAGCTTTACTGTAACGGCTGAAAAACTTGGAAAATAAAATGAACACTCTATGGTCAAAAAAAAAAAAAAAAAGAAAAACAAAATGTGTATAAATGATTTCAATGTGTCAAGCACTTTATTTGTGTATGTGTGTGTCAAGCACTTTAAAACATTATGTTAACTCATTTAATAGTGGTAATTCTATAAACAGCTTCCCAGACAGCTCAGTTAGTAAAGAATTTGCCTGTAATGCAGGAGAACAGGGTTCAATTCCTGGGTCTGCAAAATCCCCTGGAGAAAGGATAGGCTACTCACTCCAGTACTCTTGCCTGGAAAATTCCATGGACTGAGGCCTGGTAGGCTACAGTCCATGGGATCGCAAAGAGTCGGACCTGACTGAGTTACTTCACCTTCACTTTCTTTTCACCCACTCCAGTATTCTTGGGCTTCCCTTGTGGCTCAGCTGGTAAAGAATCTGCCTGCAATGTGAGAGATCTGGGTTCAATCCCTGGGTTGGGAAGTTCCAGTCCCTGGAACTATTATTATTCCAGTTTTCACAGATGAGAAAGGTGAAGCACAGATGTGTGAAGTCATTCGCCTAAAAAGTAACTGAATTTATAGGTGCCAAGTTAGGGGTTACCCCTAGACACTCTGGCTCCAGACTTTGTGTTTTGATCACCCACAAGATTTTCCAAAGGAAATTAAGAATGACTCAATCTTCCTTATTCTACTAACTGGAAAACCATCCTCAGTTACCGAAAAGTTGAGATCATAGAGGACCTCTTTAAAATACCATTTAAATAATTTCAAGTACTACCATTATTATTATTAGAGCTAATCAAAGTTGAAGCCAATTAAATCCTTCAGATTCATTTTAATGTATATTCATTTAATTCATTTTAATATAAACTTATCCTTAATACATGAAGTATTTGTGTATATAAAAGGTGATACAACATGCTAGATGCTAGGTTAAAACATTTCCTTCTTTTATTTTTTAAAATAATTTTATTTATTTATTTTTGGCTGTGCTGGATCTTCACTGCTGCATGGGCTTTTCTCTAGTTGTGGTGAGCGGGGGCTATTCTAGTTGTGGTGCACAGGCCTCTCATTGTGTTGGCCTTCTCTTGTTGTGAAGCATGGGCTCTAGGGTGCTCGGGCTTTTATAGTTGTGGCCCACGGTCTCAGTAGTTGTGGTTTCCAGGCTTAGTTGCTCTTCGACATGTGGAATCTTCCCAGATCAGGAATCGAACCTGTGTTTCCTGCATTGGCCACTGAGACACCAGGGAAACCTCCTTCTTTTATTTTTAAAGACTACAAGAGAAATATGACAGTCTTTATAGCTCTTGGTAGAATTCCAAAAGTTAAAAATGAGTGGAATCTGAATTTACATTTAGTTTGCACCTTCCTAGAAAGAACAGAGAAAGGGGGAAGGACATATGCTATATATATACATATTTATTTTTAGTTGCTGTTTTACAGACACTGTTTTTGCTGATTAGTGTGGAAAAATGAAGCTTTGTCTGTATATCCAAAATAAATTTGAAGTGGTCTTTCTGGCTTGCTGGCTTAGGCAAACTTAATGCTGTACAAGCAATGGGATTATTTTGCTAGCACCCTGCAATGTGGCATGGCTATATAAATAATCTGAAGAAAATACTACAGAACAAATTTTGCACCATGGTTAAATCTGAATATACTAGTAAAGACAGCAGACTGTGTGTTTGTAGTTCTAAGACTTTTGAAGGGAGTCATGACTTCTTGGAGTGACTATATTTGGGCAACTTGGTGTTTCTTAGATAATTTTGGATTATTTATGGGACACGTGTAAATGCAGAGTATGAAAATGAAGCCACATATTTACAATAGAACCTACTGTGAAACTTTGAGATGGATGTAGGAAGCACCTGTATACAATCACAGGATGGAATCATCATGAGCTGATGTCTGTCCCAACTCTAGTTTCTGTAATCACCTGGTGGTGTGGTGGTTTATTTGCTAAGTCATGTCCAACTCTCGTGACCACATGGACTGTAGCCTGCCAGGTTCCTCTGTCCATGGGATTTTCCAGGCAAGGATACTGGAGGAGGTTGCCATTTAATTCTCCAGGGGATCTTCCCGACCCAGGGGTTGAATCTGGGTCTCCTGCATTGCAAGCAGATTTTTTACCGACTGAGCTACCAGGGAAGCCCCTTCTGTAATTACCTATGGATGGACAAATCCACTAATGGCTACTGAGGTCAACTTCTCTCACCAAAAAACAAACCCTGGAGTTATAATTATAACTTTCTTGGGAAGGGTCAGATAGTCTCCTGTCAGAACTAATGGTCATATCATTTATTTTTTCTCTGAGATGATTACCAGGTGGTTTCTTTTTTTTTTTTTTTTTTGGAGATTAAAAAATATATTTAGTTACACTGATGGGTGCCTGTCAGCTCTTTCTAATATACATTGTGGAAGGGAAGCTAAGCCTATGGATAAACACCTACATGAATACAGCTTATATGAGCTAAGCTGTTTAGACATTGCCTTTACCAGATGTTGTTACTATTTAGATGAGGCAGGAGGTTGGTAAGCCATTCTTCTTAAATACTATTTGGCAAGATTTACTGGAAACATTTACTTCTTTTATATTTCTGTTTTGTGGTGGACATTTTGGAGGTCAGTGCTAGTGTTGCAAAGAAGCAAATTAATTCTGACTCCCTGTTGGAACTGTTTTTTGACATGCTATTCATTATTTTTGTTATTATAATCATACATAATGGCTTGCTTAGAAGGACCCTGCCCCTCTGACAGACTGTTAAACTAAAGTGCCTTTGTTCAGAACCCTGTCCACCTATAGATGTCAGGAAGGAAGAAATTAACACATCCCCTGCCTGAGGCTTGCCATTCTAGAAATGTTTGCAAGATTAATGGCCTTTTTACTTTGCTTCCTCACCTCTCCCATCTCTGATCTAAAAGAGAACCTGGCATCCAGACCCCGAAAAAATGGTTATTTTGAGGTGCTAGCCTGCCATCTTCTTGGTCAGCTGCTTTCGAATAAAGTCATTTTCCTTGCCTCAACACCTCCTATCATGCTTTATTTAACACAGATAAATGGGAAAGGGGAATAACAGACAGTTGTGATACTGCCAAAACTACACACAAATACTCAAATGCTTTTGGTCCAAACACAAATGTGTACAACAAAAGAAGAAATCCTGAGTGAATTTACTTTAAGAAAGTAAAATTGACTTAATCTGGTAATAATATTCAAAAGAATTGATCAGATATGGCTGTACCTTTATGGGATTTGTAATCAAAATATGTTTTCTTTGTTCCTTTAAGAAATTCATTAATTAACTAGAAGTGACTTTACTATCAAACAATGGGAAAGAAGAGAATCAATTGTAGATAGTGCTCCCTGTCAAAGTACTCCATATGCTCCCTTCTCCCAACACAATGTAAAATTTAACAGCTCTAGGTGATGAGCTCATTCTTGGGGACTCCCCATTATGGAAATAAGAAATCACATCCACAATGAAAATTTCTTTTGTGGTCAGTGGATAGGAAAAAGTGTGAAGGCTGGGATTCCTTACAGGGTTTTTGTTCATAAACTATGCCATTTGTGATGGTATGATTCACAGTTTGAAAATCCCATCCACATGAAGACCATTAAAAAATAAACGTGTGGTTCAAGACTTTAAAAATTGTTAGAAATGAAGAATTTAAGTGGCCTTAGCTTGACTCTTGTTATCTACTCATTGTAACTATTTTTTCCACCCCCAAAATAATTCCAACTATTGTCTTTGGAAATATTATGAGACCAGTTTTTACATAAACAGCCACATTGTTTTATTATAATGTCACACTTTCATTTGATGCTGGTGGATATGTTCACATATGATGTAAAAGAGTGACCTTTGCCAGCTTTCTTTAGAATGAAGTTAGGTTTGAAGACTAAATTATATCAGTGAACTTTGTATTTCCATAAAATCACCAGATGATTTGTTAATTATCTACTTCATGTAGCCTGTTTTGGTTCAATTATAATCGAAAATGTGCAAGATGCTCTACCTTTTTTCCCCACAAAATCTAGAAAAATGTGGCATATCCTGTGCTTTCTAAAATCTAACAGGTACTTGCAATAGTTGACTATAACTGGAGTCTGAAATTTTAATTTAGTCTAGAGTATCTGTTTTTATATGGGATAATTTTGTCACGCGAGTGTATGCTCCTCAGTTCTTTGGTCACAACAAAAATTTGGAGTGACGGACGTTAAAGCCCCTTGGCGGGTCACAGCTCTCGGAGGACAGACTGTGTTACAGCTCTTAAATAAATCAGTGTTACAGCTCAGTGTTACAGCTCTATTTATTTAGAAAATAGCAGGAAAATCCATCTTCAAGGCATGAGGGCACGTTGATTCAAAGATGGGAAGAGAAGAGCACCCCATCATGCAAGAGAGAGAGAGAGAGAGAGAGAGAGAGAGAGAGAGCGCGAGTGAGCTTTGGCTCCTCTTTTTATATGTTTCTCTGTCCCTGGGCCTGTCTTATGTAGATTGGGCCAGCCAGGAGTGTTGTTTATTTTACCTGAGGTTCTCACTCAGGTCCTCGGACCTTCCTTTGTTCTATTTTCACGGGCTTTCCCTTCCAGGTCTTTTAGCCACCACCATTTTGGACTCCTTTTCCCTATTCTCACTACCTAACAATTTTATACAATTAAAAATCTCTTTAATGGGGGGTGGGAATCAAGATGGTGGAGTAGGAGTACATGGGACTCACTTCCCCCTACAAACACATTAAAAATGCACCTACATGTGAGGCAGTTCTCACAAAAAAAAACAATTGGAAACTGGCGGAAGATCTACACAACCAAAGCTGCAAGAAATATCTCTATATAACCAGGAAGGACAGAAAAATATTTTAAAGGCATCAGGACAAGCCCAACACCTTGGGAGAGATATGTAACAGAGAGGAACCTTAAAGGAAACTTGCAAGGCAAGTACAGAGAAAAAGAGATCAAGCCAGGCAGTCAGGCAAGAAAAGGGAAATTTATTAGAGGGAAAAGAGAGGGTGACTGGCTCTTAAGGAGAACCAGCATCCTCCCTTTCTGACAGAGTCCTTCTTATACCCCACCAATGAAAAATTCTCTGAAGGGATGATCACGTAGCTGGAGGTCTTGAATCTGGTGGTCTCGCAGCTTTGAGAAGATAGGTACCAGTGAGAAAAAAGGGTATCATTTGGGCAATTTGGTCAGTCTCAAGAATCATTGTGATTCTATTCTTTGTGAGGTTGACATGATCTTATCAATGAGACTCCATGTGGCCCCTATCATTCCAGCCTTTTTTGATTTAGGATAATGGTTGAAGGTTAATCTTCTGTAACTTCTTCCTGCAGGACAACGGTGTTGTGGGGGTGAGATAAGAGAAGGCTGGAATGTGGGTCAAGGGGATTTTGTGTGGAGTTGAAGTTTTTGATAATCTGAGTGAGTTAGAAGTAGCTCCTGGATAGTTTGGTTGGTGAGGGGTTGTAAGCAATCCTGAAGAAATTTGAAAAAAGATGCATTAAACATGGACTGAAAGTTAGAATAAGGCTAAGTAGAAGGTTAGAAATAAGGGTAGTTTCCAGGTTATGCCAAGGGATTGAAGAGGAAAAGTTCAAATTTTACATAATCTCCTTCTCCTTCTGCCTCTGTAACTCAGCTTGCCCCTTGCAAAGTATAGATCATGTAGGTCACGTAGTCACAGGGTGGAACACTCACCCTTGTCCTGCTCTTTGCAATTGCCCAGCCCCTGCAAACCTGCTTAATCATGCCTGTCCGGGCCAGGCATCCCCCTCCCCATCCTGACTGCTGTTCCCACGTTTGTGAAACCCCTTAGTTTAAACCAGCCTATTAACAGCTAGTGTTGCCCACTACAGTCTGTCTATAGAGACTCTGTAATCCCTTTGTTCAGGGCTCAGAGCTTGTAGTGTTAATTCCTCTGGGCCCACTGGCATAAAAACCTGAGTTCTCCAACTCTCCAAGTGTGGTGCTTGGTTTCTTGAGTACTGGTTTCTGTAACAGGATTGGGCTACTTGTTGAGTGATTTGGGAGATAAAAGCTGGCCCATTATTGGATTGGAAAGAGAGTGGAAGGCCAAAGCGAGGGATGATTTCTTGTATGAGAAACTGTGTTACCTCTGAGGCAGTTTCTGATCTCATAGGAAAAGCCTCAACCCACCCTGAAAAAGTGTCTACTAGAGTGAGCATGAGTTTTATTTTTCATGTTGGAGGCGTGTGAGTGAAGTCAATTTGCCAGTCCTCTTCTGGAATATGTCCTCAAGCCTGATGTGTTGGGAATGAGGGAATAGGCTTTAAGGCTCCCTGTGGTGAGACTGAGGAACAGATAATGCAAGAGTGAGTGATTTGTTGTAGGAGTGAAAGAAGGTTAAGATAGGTGATAAGAGGTCTTAAGAGATGATTGGGCTTCCCTCGTAGCTCGGTCGGTAAAGAATATGCCTGCAATGCCGAAAACCCCGGTTTAATTCCTGGGTCAGGAAGATCCCCTGGAGAAGGAAATGGCAATCCATTTCCAATGCCTGGAAAATCCCAAGGACAGAGGAGCCTGGCGGGCTATAGCCCATGGGGTCGCAAGAATCGGACATGACTTAGCGACTAAACCACCACCACCAAGAGATGATAAAGAGGTTTAGTGCCTAAGTGTAGGACCTGATGAATGTCTGTAAGAATCTGTGTGGCCTGAGATTGGGGAAGGACATAGCGGCCCTGTTTTTGTAACCAGTTTCATTGTGGTTGTGCTTCCTCTTGTAATAATCGTGTTTTTTCTTTAGAGGCATAAAGTGGCTTTATGTTGGGGATTACTATAAGTTGTTGAACTGGTGATTGGAGTGAGGCTTGTTTTGCTTCTCTGTCTGTGGCATCATTGCCCCATGAAATGGGGTCTGAGGCCACTTGGTGACCTTGGCAATGTATGATGCCTACTTCAGTTGGCATGTTAGCTGCTTTTAAAAGTTGGAGTACAAGTGGGGTGTTAGTTATGAGAGAGCCTTTAGTAGATAGGAGCCCTCGTTCCTTCCAGATGGCAGCATGTGTGTGTATGATGTGGAAAGTATGTTTAGAATCAGTGTATGTATTTGCTCTCTTGTTAGCTGTGAGGGTAAGGGCTCTAGTTAGTGCAACAAATTCTGCCTTTTGGGAAGAGGTTCCTGAGGGGAGAGGCTGGGATTCAATAATTTTGGTGTCAGAGACAACTGCATATCCAGCTACATTTTCCCCTTCTGATGTCGTAGAGGAGCTGCCATCAATATACCAAGTAAAGTCAGGATTATTTAAAGGGGTTGAGGAAATGTGGGAGAAATGGGGAATCAGGTCTTTGAATGCCTCTTTGCAAGTATGGATGGGGGGATCAGAAGAATTAGGGATAAGTGTGGCAGGGTTGAGAGTAGAACAGCATTCAAAGGAGAACTCAGTAGATTCGAGAAGGGTGACATGAATTAGTTGAATGCATGGAGATAGAAGGGTCATAGATTTGTGAGAAAGTAAGTCCTTAAAGTCATGTGGTGAACAAATGACAGTGGGTGCTCCAAAAGTAAGTTTTTTACTTTCCTGAGTGAGGAGTGCAGCTGCTGCCAGAGAACATAGGCAGGCTGGCCATCCTTGAATTGTGGTATCTAATTGTTGATAGATAAATGACAGGGGTGAAGGAGGGGTCCTGATTTTGTCTCAAAACTCCTAGGGCAATTTTGTATCTCTCAATAGCGTAGAGTATAAAGGGGCGAGAAAGATCAGAAAGTGTTAGAGCTGGGGCTGAGAATGGGGCTAAGAATGGCTTAAGGGTGTTAAAGCCTGAACGGGTATTTGATTTTAGCTCTAGGGGTTCTGAAAGATCTCCTCAGGTAGCTTGATATAGGAGTTGTGCCAAGAGGGTGAAATTAGGAATCCAGAGGTGTAGATATTTAGCTAACCCCAAGAATGACTGGATCTCTGTTTTTGATGTAGGGGGTGGTAGGGTAGATATAAGGAACTTTCTATTGGTAGTAATATATCTCTTTGTTGGTGTTAAAAGGACTCCAAGATAGGTGACTCTAGGAAGAGAGAGCTGAATCTTGGTAGGAGATACTTGATAGCCTCGATCAGCTAGAAAACTGAGGAGCTGTATAGTGTGTTGTTGAGAGTGTATAAGTGAAGGACTACAAAGGAGGAGATCATCCACATACTGGAGGACACTACTTGGAGTAAGGTCAAGAGAGGTTAGGTCTGATGGTAGAGCTTGGCCAAAGAAATGAGGGCTATCATGAAAGACTTGTGGCAAGATTGGCCATGTCAGCTGTTGGGAGTGATGACTGTCTGCATCAGTCCAGGTAAAAGCAAAGAGGTCTTGAGAGTCTGGTGTAAAAGAATAGTAAAGAAGGCATCTCTGAGGTCTAGAACAGTGAAGTGGGTAGTGGAAGAGGGGATGAGAGAGAGGAGTATGGGAATTTGGAACTAATGAGTGTTTGGGGATAACAGCTGCAATGATAAGTCTCAGGTCCTGGACCAGGTGATAGAAACCATTTGGCTTATTGACAGGTAGGATAGGGGTGTTATAGGGAGAGTGAGTTGGACGCAAGAGGCCCTGACGTAGGAGTTTAGTGACGATAGGCTTTAACCCTTGTTGATGTTTTTGGGAGATGGGGTATTCTGGTTGATTGGGGAATTTAGAGGGGTCTTTGAGACAGATATGAATTGGAGCATGGTGAGAGGTAACAGATGGGTTATCTGTATCCCAAACTATGGGGTTTATGGATGAGGAGGGCAATGGGGTGGGGGAAGAGGAGGTGGCATTGAGGAGCAGTAGCCAGGCTAGATCAGAGGATGGGCTTGGAATAGTAACAGAGGCTTTGAATTTTGAGAGAAGGTCTGTCCCAAGAATAGTAGAGGGGCATTTTGGGAGAAATCGTATGAGAAAAGAATGGGAAAATGGGGTATCTTGAAATGTGCAAGGTAGAGACTCAGTTATTTGTGGTGTAGATATAAAACCGTCAACCCTCTCTCTGAGAGACCTTGGTTTTTTTGGAGTAGGCAGACATAGCAGAGTAAATGGTCGCCGTGTCAATGAGAAAGGAGATTTGCCTACCTGCCACTGTAAGAGTTATCCTGAGCTCTGTACAGGTGATGAGAGTCGGGACCTGGGGCCCTGGGCACCTTCAGTCTTCAGCAGCCAGTCTGAGGAGGCTGGGCAGAGCTGGGTCGGAGGACTCCTGCTCGGGACCAGGAGGGGATGTCTGGATCCCTAGAGCAGGATTTGGGCAGTCAACCTTCCAATGTCCCTTTATGACACAGCTGGGACATGGACCTGGAGGGGGCCTTGGCTTTAGGTATGAGTGGGCCCAGTGGCCTTCTTTGCTGCATTTGAAGCAGGGCCCAGGAGGCTTCCTTTCGTTGTTGGTTGATGGAAGCTTGGAGCCATGTAGGCCAGTGGCTAAAAGGTGGTATTTGGCCTAATCTCATTGGGCCTTCTCTAGTTTTGACTGTTCTTCCTGGTTTTTGAAAATTTTAAAGGTTAAATTTAAAAGGTCTTATTGAGGGGTTTGAGGGCCGCCTTCTGCCTTTTTTAGTTTCTTTCAGCTATCTGGGAATGACTGGGAGATAAAATGCATTTTAAAGACAAGGGTACCCTCTGCTGAAGTGGGGTCTAATTTTGTATATTTTTGTAGGGATTCTGTTAGGGCTTTTGTATATTTTTGAAGGGCTTTTGTTTTGTAGGGCTAGAAACTGTGCTGGGGTTTGTGTCTAGTTTTTGAGTTATTTCCCGGAGCTTATCAAAGGTGATGGCTTTATGCCCTGCCTTTCGAAGGCCCAGAATGAGGCAAGCAATAGTATGATTACGGACTGCTCATCCAGGTCTCCCTGCCTGATAATCCCAGTTGGGATCATCTCAGGGGACAGCCATTGACCCTACGGGCTTAGTGTCATCTGTCCTGTGTATCTCATCAGCATGCGCCTGAGTCTTGCCATACTCGTTCCTTCTCTTCTAGGAGAAGCGTGGAGGAAAGGATGATGTAAATATCATGCCAGGTTAAGTCGTAAGACTGGGTGATATACTTGAATTCTTTTAGATAATTATCGGGGTCTGAGGAGAAGAAGCCAAGACGCTTTTCAATCTGAAATAGATCAGTGAGGAAGAGTGGAACAGGAACCCGAACAGTGCCTTCAGGTCCAGCTACTTCCCCTAAAGGGAGGAGTGGAGCAGGGGAAGTGGAGTCCTGCGGTGAAGTTTCCTGTTTTAAATTTGTTTGGGACCAGGTATGGGGAGGGGATGTACCGAGGTCAGGATAAAGCCTTGGGACCCTCAGGGTATAGGGTGGAGCTGGGGTTTCAGAGCTTATCTCCGGCACTGGCTGGGGAGGGAGGTTGGGAGCTTCGGAGTCAGCTGGTACTTGAGAAGGAGTGAGGGAGGAGGGGATGTAAGGTGAGGGTTGTGGAACTGTATCTGGAGTGGCTGCAAAGGGATTGGGAGCGATAGGGGGTAGGCTATGGTAGGAAGGGTCAAAGGAAGAAGAAAAGTCTGAACAGGGATCAGGAGACATTGTATTAGGAGGATGTGGCCCAGAGTGGGCTAAGAAGAGTATTTGAGAAGTAGAACAGGATTCACAGACAGAGGGTCAAGAGCAGAGAGCAAAGAAAACCTGAACTTAAGGGATTTCTAACCGCTTGCCATTTGGCGGCATAAATTATCGAGGTCCTGTAGAGTATTATAATCGAGAGTTCCTTTTTCAGGCTATCAGGAGCTGTTATCAAGTCTGTATTGCGGCCAGACAGTGTTAGAATTGTAAATAAGTCTTTTTGGTCTTATCTCCCCTTGGAAGCCCAAAGCATTTAGGTTTTGGAGAAGGCATCCTAAAGGAATAGATTTTGAGGGCTGGGATCCAGAATTTCCCACTGTGGCTGAATAGGGAGGTTAGACAAGGGCGAGAGAAAGCGAGGAGAAAGGTCCAAGAGAAAAGGCATCCCCATTCTCAAGACTTTCTCAGAGAGTAATAATAGTCTGCTTTGAAATGGGCATCCCCTATTTTAAAGTCAGATAGGGCGCAAGGCCGGGGGCCGAGGGGTATGGGGATCCTTCGCCCTAGCGCTAGGACTTGGAAATGAGGCAAGAGAGGGGATCCAAGAGAATGGGATTTCACTCACCATTGTAACTGACCGATGAAATGTGGACTGGTGTGTGGATGTCAGTGCAGCAAGGCAAGTGGAGAGTCCCGTCCTGGAGCTCATCTCAGTTTCTCAGCAAGGTCCAAGGGAGGGGACCACCAGAGGTGGGCTTGTGAGAGGAGCCCACCCACTTGCGATGGATCTTCCCTCCTGGGTTTCAGCACCAGAATGTAAGGCGAGTGCAGAGAAAAAGAGATCAAGCCAGGCAGTCAGGCAAGAAAAGGGAAATTTATTAAAGGGAAAAGAGAGGGTGACTGGCTCTTAAGGAGAACCAGCGTCCTCCCTTTCTGATGGAGTCCTTCTTATACCCCACCAGTGAAAAATTCTCTGAAGGGACGGTCGACGACATAATGAGCCATCTTATCAATGAGACCCCATGTGGGCCCTATCAATGATAAACCTAGACAGCATAATTAAAAAGCAAAGACATCACTTTGCGAACAAAGGTCTGTCTAGTCAAAGCTATGGTTTTTCCAATAATTGTGTATGGATATGAAAGTTGGAACATAAAGACTGGGCATCAAAGAATTGATGCCTTCGAATTGTGGTGTTGGAGAAGACTCTTGAGAGTCCCTTGGACTGCAAGGAGATCAAACCAGTCAATTCTAAAGGAAATCAACCCTGAATATTCATTGGAAGGACTGATGCTGAAGCTGAAACTCCAATACTTTGGCCACCTGATGCGAAGAGTTGACTAATTGGAAAAGACCCTGATGCTGGGAAAGATTGAAAGCAAAAGGAGAAGAGAGCAGCAGAGGATGAGATGGTTACATAGCGTCACCAACTCAATGAACTTGAATCTGAGCAAACTCAGGAAGATAGCGAAGGACAGGGAAGCCTAATGTGCTGCAGTCCAGGAGGTCACAATGAGTTAGACACAATTTAGTGACTGAATAATAACAACAACTTATAACTTCATTAATTACTGCTATATGTTTTTGAAGATATGTTATCAGGTGAATATAAGTTCAGAATTTTTATCTTTTTAATACATTTTATTTTATGATTAGATAATAGCTTTCTTTATTGCAATTGCTTGATGTCTATTTTGCCTAATATTAATACAAATTAACCACCTTTCAGTTTAATTGGTCAGTTTACTAGTCATTGTTTTTTTTTTTATCATCATTTTATTTTTATCCTTTCTGACAGTCAACTGTACCTGTTTCATGGCCTGCTGAAACACGTTCATAATGCCTGTATTAGACTGTTAAGACTGCCACAACAAAAATGCCACAGACTAAGTAGCTTAACAACATAAATTTGTTTCTCAAGGTTCTGGAGGCTAGAAGTAGAAGATCAAGGTGTGAATAGGTTTGTTTTTCCCCTAAGGCCTCTCTCCTTGGCTTGAAGATGACCATCCTCTTGCTGCTTTTCCCATGGTTGTCTCTCTGTGTATATACACTTCTGCTGTTTCTCTGTGTTCTAAACTCCTCTTCTTATAAGGACACTGGTCAGATTGGATTAATGTATACCTTCACAGCCTTAATTTAACTTAATCACCCTTTAAAGGCCCTATCTTCAAATCCAGTCACATTCTGTTGTTGTTCAATTTTTCCATGGAGGTTTTTCAGGGCAAAACCTCATCAAACTTCTTTGACAACCTGCCTCCTTTCCCTACAGCCTAATGAGATGAACAAGCATTAGCTCCTCCCTTCTTGAATAATTTCCTTCTCTCCAAATCTGTCCTGAGTGGAGCCATTTACCTTTCTCAGTTTCTCACGATGGAATCCTCACATATATCACCCTGTTCAACATACAGAGGATTCTTCTTTATGTCCCTCCTCTTTTAAACATGGGAGAGTTTTATATAATAAATGTTTTTTTCACTCTCATATTGATTTTTATATTTCCTTCTCATAACTCCCAATATAGCTCCTCCTCATCACAGGAATTTTCAGTCATGGACCACAATGTCTCTTTTCAACAGATTATACAGCTGTGGTTCTCGCCTTGAGCCAACAATTCCAGCAAGTCCCTTTTTTTTGGTCCATGAAATATCAAGTATGTTCATTGCCTCCTGGTCTTGGCAAGATAAGAGCTGCTTGTCTAAAAAGCATTTTATTTCACATCAATTTTTATTAAGGTTTAGGGTGGAGCTGTGTTTTTCCACACAAAAAATAAAGGTAGAGGGTGCAGCCATATTTCTTAAGCCCATTCCTAAGACCCAGAGAGTCAAAGGCCTAGTTTCTGCATTGTGAAACAAGGAGCAGAGAATGTGCATTTGAGGTAGATTTCTGGGGAATAACAGTCCTGGGTTATATATTCATTATTTTATCCAACTGATAATTATTTTAACAGATTTTCTAATATATAATTGACATGTGATCAACTGTATATATTTAAATTTTACAACTTAAGTTTTGACATATGCATGCACCTATGATATTATAACCACTATAAAAATAATGAACATATTAATTAACCCCCCAATTTCTCATGCTTCTTTTTAACTCCTCCTCACTCCCTCCTTCATCCCCATCACCATCCCCCATGCCCAGACAACTAGTTTGTATATTCTAGAGTTTTATATAAATGGAAGAATATAGTTCATCCCAACTTTCTCTCAGATTCTTTGATTTTGCATAACTGTTTTGAGATTCATTCATGTTGTTAAATGGATCAATATTTTGTTCCTTTTGCTGATGAGTAGCACTCCACAATTTATTTTTCCATTCATTAATTGGTATAGGGCTTCCCTAATAGCTCAGTTGGCGAAGAATTGCCTGCAATGCAGGAAGAGCCCGGTTCGATTCCAGGGTTGGGAAGATCCCTTGGAGAAGGGATAGGCTAACCACTCCAGTATTCTTGGGCTTCCCTTGTGGCTCAGCTGGTAAGGAATCCATCCGCCTGCAATGTGGGAGACCTGGGTTCGATCCCTGGGTTAGGAAGATCCCCTGGAGAAAGGAAAAGCTACCCACTCCAGTATTCCGGCCTGGAGAATGGGGTCGCAAAGAGCTGGACACGACTGAGCAACTTTCACTTTAATTGGTATATGTTTCAGCTGTTTCTTAGTTTTGAGATATTATGAATATAGCTGTTATGAAACTGAAGTACAAGTCTTTGGATAGGCATATGTTTTCATTTATCTTGGGTAATTATCTAGAAGTAAAATGGATAGATTAAGTGATAGGTCTAAGTTTAACTTTTAAAAAACTTCCAAACTATTCTTCAAAGTGTTTGTACCATTTTATATTCCCACTCAACCAGTAATCATTGAGGTTCTACTCTGTTCTAGGCATTCTTCTAGATACTTAGGAATATAGCATTGAACAAAGCAGACAAATATGTAGGTTCTCATTTAGAAGAGCTGGAGGAGGTCCCAAGGTGGTCTCTAGAATGCAATCTCTGAGATTATGTTTAGTATTCTGGATGCTTATTGCAAAGTCTTATAGGGATGAACAACTGTAGAATGGAGGAGGAAGTAGGATTGACTAGGAAAAAATTAGTCTATGATGCAGGCACAGTAATAGCTTTTGCCCACCCTGTATGGAGTTGTGGAGCTAAAATGTTCTCCCAGATTTGTCGAACATTGGGCCTAAATGGCTGGGCCTTTATATTTTTCCTCAGTCAGTGGGGAATGCCATAGTAAGGGCATGACTATGGGCAAAGAGTCGGACATGACTGAAGCAACTTAGCATGCATGCATGCATGGGCAAGACAGCTCTCTGCAGCAGAGGTTATCCTTGAAACCACTGACAGCCAAATGCTATCTGATGTTGTTAAAGCCAGCAAAATGGGCAAGTCCTTCCTTTAAGAGGAAATAGAGGGAGCATGATTCTGTGTTCGTCACAATCTATCCTTTGCTCTGATTGGATCTATTTCTTCATTTTTATCCAGGGAGCAGTTTCTCTGGGACCCACTGGATCTATATTACTGAAGGAAGCTTAGGAGACGATAATTACCAGCCCAGGGTCTTTCTTGGTGGTCCAGTGGTTGAGAATTCACCTTGCAATGGAGGGGACACTGGTTTGATCCCCGGTCTGAGAAGATCCCACATGCCATGGGGCAACTAAACCCACGCACCGCAACTACTGAGCCCATATACTGCAATTGCTGAAGCATACAGTCCTAGAGCCCATCCTCCACAACAAGAGAAGCCAGCACAATAAGAAGCCCATGCATTGCGACTAGAGAGTATTCACCACTTGCCACAACTAGAGAAAGCCCTCGTGCAGTAATGAAGACCCAGCACAGCCAAAACTAAATAAATAAAATTTTAAAAATTAAAAAAAAAAAACTGCCAGCCCATATCTCTGTAGCTAGTCTTGTGGCCACAACTAATATTTATCTCCTTCTTCCACTATACTTTCTAGATTCCCTTCATCTTCAACTTACCTCTGATGATGTTAATAGGTTACAAGTGACATTACTCAAACCCTCATCCCTGGTCACTTAACTCTTTTGCCACTTAAATTTCTCCTTTGTCTTTTTTTTCTTTTTACTGTCAAAATTTGGCAGGGGAGTACCAAGAAGCACTCAACAGATCACTTGGGAGCCAAGAATATTGCTCCCTGCCTTCAATGTGTAATAATATCTTTATCTTGTGATCAGAATCAATTACCTCTGCCAGAATGATGACTCCTCTTTCTGCATTATGGCTTATAGACACAAAGAGAATAAAGTGCACAAGTGGCATTTGTAGGTTATAATTCAATAGCCCAGAGTTCTAGGAACCAAGCGCCCAAATTTCTCCAATGAGAATCGATTGGAATGATGGCAAGTGAGGTCACTGCAGTATATACCCCTTGTTTCCCAGATCAATGTATTATTCCTTTTGAGGACCAGAATCATACAAAAGTCATTTATTCATGGTGTATACCAAGTCATAGGGGATGATTCCCAATGCTACTAAACTATTGCCTCCAAAAAGAACTCTGGGCCTTCAGCAGGCCTCTGTTAGGCAGAAGCTTCTGAATGGTATAGAATGCTGTATGACTAGTGGATTCCCTATTCATGGGTTCATTTCCATGCATTGCTGTTGTAAAATGGGTCTCCTCATCTGTTATGATGTTTTCTGGGAATCTCATGACAGATAGTGAATCTAACACTCTGTATGCTCTCAGACAGAGGTGATGGCTGAGACCTTGAAGGTAAACAACCATCTAGAGTATGGATATTTTTCTTTCAAAAGACTCAATATTCTTTTCAAGGTGAAAAGGCCCAATTTATTCAAACAGTCCCCATATTTGGGGCTCAATGTTAGTTTCTTTTTTTTTTTTTTTTTCATTTATTTTTATTAGTTGGAGGCTAATTACTTTACAATATTGTAGTGGTTTTTGTCATACATTGACTTGAATTAGCCATGGATTTACATGTATTCCCCATCCCGATCCCCCCCCCACCTCTCTCTCCACCCGATCCCTCTGGGTCTTCCCAGTGCACCAGGCCCAAGCACTTGTCTCATGCATCCAACCTGGGCTGGTGATCTGTTTCACCCTAGATAATATACATGTTTCGATGCTGTTCTCTTGAAACATCCAACCCTCGCCTTCTCCTACAGAGTCCAAAAGTCTGTTCTGTACATCTGTGTCTCTTTTTCTGTTTTGCATATAGGGTTATCATTACCATCTTTCTAAATTCCATATATATGTGTTAGTATACTGTAATGTTCTTTATCTTTCTGGCTTACTTCACTCTGTATAATGGGCTCCAGTTTCATCCATCTCATTAGAACTGATTCAAATGAATTCTTTTTAATGGCTGAGTAATATTCCATTGTGTATATGTACCACAGCTTCCTTATCCATTCGTCTGCTGATGGGCATCTAGGTTGCTTCCATGTCCTGGCTATGATAAACAGTGCTGCGATGAACATTGGGGTGCACCTGTCTCTTTCAGATCTGGTTTCCTCAGTGTGTATGCCCAGGAATGGGATTGCTAGGTCATATGGCAGTTCTATTTCCAGTTTTTCAAGAAATCTCCACACTGTTCTCCATAGCGGCTGTACTAGTTTGCATTCCCACCAACAGTGTAAGAGGGTTCCCTTTTCTCCACACCCTCAATGTTAGTTTCTATTATTGAAAGGTTGGACATCAAACAACAGCAAAGCTATATCTACTTAGGTAAGTTAGGGCCCAGGCTGTTAAGCCCGGGCATAGCCTCCATCGTTCCCACCATGGCCACTTTGGACGTGTTCTCATCAATACGGATAAACATAGTTATTAGACTTTAATTAGCCCTTGGACTTTGTGTATATGCCCCCCACACACACCTGTTTCTAGGGCTTCCTCCAATCCCTAGATGAACTAACTCATGCTCCCCCTCAAAATTTTCATTGTCTCTGGATTAAAAACAAGTGTCATATGCTTCCTAATGGGGCTTGCCACCACAAAGTGACTTAAGATATCCTAAAAGCAGGAAAGCTCTCTCTTGAAAGATAAAAAAATATAATTAGAGAAGATGAGAGACTATTGTACTTGTTTTGCAGTTCCTTATTTGTCCTAGAGATCACTATCCTCTAATAAGGTGGTAGCCAGCAAATCCTATAAATGACTTCACGTGCATATGTTAGTGGAGTGTTGGCTTTCTACATATCCTAAACACATCTCTCTTGGGAAATTTATGTGCATTTTACTGCTCATAATCCAAAGATAATTCTAAATATTTTAAGCCAAAGTAGTGAATAATTATGGGTATTTCAGTTTGGCAAGTTATTTTGGGACAAGAAAGTCATGTGGTACCTTAGCCTGACTTCTCCCTTGACCTTCTGTGTTGATGGTAAGCCTCTTGCCCCAAATATATTTGCATTAGAACCAAACATGTCCCAGTGGATATTCTCTCCAAAGCCACAACCTTTAAGAACTGTTTCAATAATTGAAATTTATCCTTTTCCTCTTTATACCTTTCTCTAACTTACATGTATGCATTTCCTTCTCTCTAAAAACATGATGAGCTTCATGAAGAAAGTGATAGAGCTCTCAAAAACCTTCATATCAATGTTCTATATGTTGATTGCAGTGGTTATATATGTGAATGCACATATCTAAATTTATTGAATTATACACCTAAAGTGGATGCATTTGGGAATTCCCTAGTGGCCAAGTGGTTAGGACTTGGTGATCTCACTGCCAGGAGCCTAGGTTTAATCCCTGGCTAGGGAGCTAAGATCTTGTTAGCCATGCAGCACAACCAAAAACAAATGGATGTATTATGCTAAACATAAATTATAGCTCAGTGAAGTTGGTTGTTTTAAATTTATTTCTTTTTAATTGGAGGATAATTGTTTTACAATATTGTGTTGGTTTCTGCCATATAGCAACATGAATCAGCCATGGTGATGTTGGTTTTTAATGTTTTTGTATCCCTTCCTGAATCTAGAGTTGTGTCATGCTCATATACGGAATCGACATGTGTTTCCTGATTGAATTAGACTGTGAAGCTGTGCAGTTGGGTTTTGTGTGTGCTTGCTTATTTTGTTTTTTGCCATTGCCAAGAATATTCTCAGGGGCTTCCCAGGTGGCTCAGTGGTAAAGAATCCACCTGCCAATGCAGGAGACACAGGAGATGCAAGTTCGATCCCTGTGTTGGGAAGACCCAGTGAAGAAGGAAATGGCAAGCCACTCCACTTTTCTTACCTGGGAGATCCCATGGACAGAGGAGCCTGGTGGGCTCCAGGCCATGAAGTCACAAAGAGTCGGACATAACTGAGTGATGGAGTACGCACACATGCAAGAATATTCTCAGGATCTCCTGACTTATACATCCAACCACATGCCACCCCCACCAGATTTTTCAGAGGCTTCACAGATAACATGTACTTCTAAGATATATCTCATTTCAAACCCCTTCTCATCCCTTCCATTGCTAAGACTCTGGTCTACAAGACTGTAACCTCTCACTCTGTCTGCAGTATTCTCCTAAACTTGTCTCCTTGATCATACAGTTGCTCTATTTCAGTCTTTTCTCTAAAGAACATTTAGAGTAAGCTTTAATAAAGTAGGTTTTAATAATATTATCCTTTCCTTTTAAAAAGCAGCCGGTGGCTCCATCATAATAAGAATAAACCCAAAGTCCTTACCATGGCCCACAAGACCTTCTGTTATTGAGCCCCTTCTATCATTCTAACCTCATTTTCTAACACTGTCATCCCAATACAAACTGGCACACAAGCTGTTTCCTAGAAGTGCCACGCTTGCCTACACCTAAGGACCTTTCTTCTTGCTGTTCCCTCTGCCTCAAGTGCTCAGCTCCTGTATATTCCCACTGCTGACTACATCTTGCTATTTGATTAGACCAAAGTCACATCTTCAGAAAATCCTTCCTTGCCTTCCCAACCTTAGTCATTCTCTGTCACATTTCCTCATATTATTTTCTTAATAGCTCTTAATTCTTGAGTGTATCAACCCCTCTAGAACATAAACTCCATGGGAACCATGACCATGTCTGTCAAGCTCTCTGATGTATCTCCAGTACCTTTCACAGAGCCTCTCATATCATTGGTAACCAAAACTTATTTATTGAATGAATGAATGAGTGAATGCATGACATAGATTAAACATGCTAAATTATGATGACTCAGGCATAGTCTGGGGTATGGGATTTGGGAAGATGGGAGAGTAAGCTCAGGTGTCTTTGAAGCAGCACTTTTGTTTGAACCCATGAAAACTGTGGTTGGAAAATTGAGTAGAAAGGACATGATAATTGAGGCAGTGCTTCTACCTGCTTTGGGCATAAAAGTGGTAGCATATAATCTATATCAATTCTCCATTCTTAATAAAAGAATCCCTAATTTATTTTGTACAGTAATGTTTCTAGCAAAAGACCACATTTATAGCTCCCTTGCAGCCAAATATGGCCACATGACCAACTTCGATCTAATAATGTGATTGCAGAAGTGTGTAATATTTCCAGGAAGGTAGCTAAAAGGGAGATGAATTTATCAGACCAAGGTATGTCTCATACCATGAGACATACCATCTGTTTTGGACTGAACTATGTCCTACCCAAATTCATATACTGAAGCTTTAACCTTTGGTACCTCAGATTGTGACTGTGTTCGAAGATAGGGCCTTTAAAGAGGTGATTAAGTTAAAATGAGGATGTCAGGGTGGACCCTAACCCAATATGATTTCTTTAAAAAAGAAGTTTAGGACACACAGAGAAATACCAGGGTGTGTATGTGCAGTGGGACAAACATGTGAAGAAGGAGTAAGAAGACAGCCATTTGCAAGCCAAGGATAGAGGCCTCAGAAGAAACCAAACCTGTGGGCACATGGATCTTGGACTTCCAACCTTTAAAATTAAATTTCTGTTGTTTAAGCTACTCAGTCTGTGGTATCTTGTTGTGGCAGCCATAGCAAACTAATACATCATCTGATAAGGTTTTCAATTTTGACAGCTCAATAGAATCAACTGAGGAAAACCTTAAAGCTACTGATGACTGGACTTACCCCTAGAGATTCTAATTCAGTTGGTTGATTCTAAACATTAGAAGGAATTCTAGTGGATATCCAGAGTTGAAAACCACAGGTCTAGGAGAATAGTTTTTGCATTCCATTGAGCAGGAATCATATAGAAGGCATCCCCCTGTATTTCCCTCCTTCCACTATTTTCCCCTTCCCCACATCTCCCTTCATTTTTTGCCCTATCCGGATCTCCAGGGATGGACCCAGAGATCGCCCCACCTCTTAATCCTGTTGCATATCCAATTTCACTTCTAATTTGAGGCACATGTAACAGTTTCAGCCCCATTTCTGCCCTCCCTGTCAAGAAAAGTGAGTCTCAAGGGGCCTCACATTCTCTTATTTTGTCTGTTAGCCTGAGCCAGGGCAGCTCTCTAGAGGTAACTTCATGCCTCTTAATCCAACTATAAAATGGATAAAAAGCATGAACAGAGGGCAAATAGGCACAGGAAAAGATATTCAACATCTTTAGCCATCATGGAAATGCAAATTAAAATTTAAAAGCACAATGAAATATTAACTCCACCTATCAGAATGGCTGAAGAAAACAGTGACTAGACCATATGCAGCTACTTCCCGTGTGGTCCGGTGGTTAAAAATCTGCCTTGCAATGGAGAGGATATGAGTTTGATCCCTGGTATGGGAACTAAGATCTCACATATCACAGAGCAACTAAGTCCATGCACTGCAACTACTAAGCCCACGTGCTCTGGAGCCTGCGTGCCACAACTAGAGAGCCCACGTGTCACAACTGCTGAGTCCAAGTGCACAACTAGATAGTCCATGGGCTTCAATGAAAGAACCCACATGATGCAGTGACGATTCCGTATGTCACAACTAAGACCCAGTGCAGCCAAATAAATGAAAAACCATGTACATTACCATATGTAGAATAGATGGTCAGTGCAAGTTTGATGCATGGAGCAGGGCACCCAAAGCCAGTGCTCTGGGACCACCCAGAGGGATCGAGGAGGGAGGTGGTGGGGGTGGGGAGGGGACACATGTTTGCCTGTGGCCAATTCATATTGATGTGTGGCAAAAACCATCACAATATTGTAATTATCTTCCAACTAAAATAAATAAACTAATTAAAAAAACAAATTCAGGCAAGACTAGTCACTCATACATTACTCATACATAAACTGAGTCACTCATACATTACCAATGGGAATGCAAAATTGTACAGGCAGTCTGGAAAACAATTTGGCTGTTTTTCAAAACTAAACATGCAATTAGGTAATACAGTAATTACACTCTGGGCAATTTACCCAGAGAAATGAAAATTTATGTTCATGCCAAAACATTTACAGGAATGTTCATAACAGTTTTACTCATAACAGTTAAAAAGTAGAAATAACCCAGATATCCTTCAACATGGAAACAGCTAAACAAACTGTGGTACTCCTTTCCCAGTTTTGAACCAGTCTGTTGTTCCATGTCCCATCCTAACTGTTGCTTCTTGACCTGCTTACAGGTTTCTCAGGAGACAGGTAAGGTAGTCTGGTATTCCCATCGCTTTAAGAATTTTCTATAGTTTGTTGTAATCCATACAGTCAAAGGCTTTAGCATAGTCAATGAAGTAGAAGTAGCTGTTTTTCTGGAAGTCCCTTGTTTTCTCCATGATCCAACTAATGTTGGCAATTTGATCTCTGATTCCTTTGCCTTTTCAAAATCCAGCTTGTACATCTGAAAGTTCTCAGTTCCCGTACTGCTGAAGTTTAGCTTGAAGGATTTTGAACATGACCTTGCTAGCATGTGAAATGAGTGCAACTGTGCAGTAGTTTGAACATTTCTTTGGCATTGGCCTTCTTTGGGATTGGAATGAAAAATGACCTTTTCCTGTCCTGTGGCCACTGCTGAGTTTTCTAAATTTGCTAACATATTCAGTATAGCACTTTAAGAGCATCATCTTTTAGGATTTGAAATAGCTCAGCTGGAATTCCATCACCTCCACTAGCTTTGTTTGTAATAAATATTTCCTAAAGCCCACTTGATTTCACACTCCAGGATGTTTGGCTCTAGGTGAGTGGCTACACTATCATGGTCATGCAGGCCATTAAGACTTTTTTTTTGTCTAGTTCTTCTGTGTATTCTTGCCACCTCTTCTTAATCTCTTCTGCTTCTGTTAAGTCCTTACCTTTTCTGTCCATCGTGCCCATCCTTGAATGAAATATTCCCTTGACATCTGCAAGTTTCTTGAAGAATTCTCTAGTCTTCCCCATTCTATTGTTTTCCTCTATTTCTTTGCATTGATCATTTAAGAAGGCCTTCTTATCTCTCCTCACTCTTCTCTTGAACTCTGTATTCAGTTGGTTATATCTTTCCCTTTCTCCCTTGCCTTTCATTTCTCTTCTTTCCTCAGCTATTTGCAAGCCTTCCTTAGACAACCACTTTGTCTTCTTGCATTTTTTTTCCCTGTGGGATGGTTTTGGCCACCACCTCATGTACAATGTTATGAACTTCCATCCATAGTTCTTTAGGCACCCTGTCTACCAGATCTAATACTTTTAATTTATTCTTGAACTCTACTGCATAGTCATCAGGTATTTGATTTAGGTCATACCTGAATGGCCCAGTGTTTTTCCCTATTTTTTTCAATTTAAGCCTGAATCTTGCAATAAGGAGCTTATGATCTGAACCACAGTCAGCTCCAGGTCTTATTTTTGCTGACTGTATAGAGCTTTTCCATCTTTGGCTGCAAAGAATATAATCAGTCTGATTTCAGTATTGACCATGTGGAGATGTCAATGTGTAGAGTCATCAAACTCTAGACAGTGTATTAAAAAGCAGAGACATCACTTGCCAACAGAGGTCCATATAGTCAAAGCTGATTTTTCCTGTAGTCAGGTATGAATATAGTGAAAGCTGAGCACCAAAGAACTGATGCATTCACACTCTGGTGCTAGAGAAGACTTTTGAGAGTCCCTTGGACAGCAAGGAGATCAAACCACTCAACCCTAAAGGAAGTCAATCCTGAATATCCATTGGAAGGATTGATTCTGAAGCTCCAATACTTTGGACATCTAATGTGAAGAGCTGACTCATTGGAAAAGACTGATTCTAGGAAAGATTGAAGGCAAAAGGAGAAGGGGATGGCAGAGGTTGAGATGGTTAGATAGCATCACCAACTCAATGGACATAAATTTGAGCAAACTCTGGGAGACAGTGGAGGACAGAGGAGCCTGGCATGCTGCAGTCCATAGAGTCACAAAGAGTTGGACATGACTTAGCAGCTGAAAAACAACAACAGCAGTTGATACTTTTACCTTTGAATGTTATATTATTTTACTAGGACTTTCATAGCAATATACCACAGAATGGGTGACTTATATAACAGGAATTAATTTTTTCACAGTTCTGGAAGCTAGAAGTCCAAAATCAAGGTGTCAGCAGGCTTGGTTTCTCCTGAGGCCTGTCTTCTCGGCCTGCAGATAGTTCTCTCCTTACTCTGTCCTCACAGAGCCTTTACTCTGTGTGCACATATCCTTGGTGTCTCTTTGTGTGTCCAAATATCGTCTTATAATGATCCCAGTCAGATGGGTTTAGGGCCCATCCTAAGTAACACATTTTAACTTAATCACCCCTTTAAAGACCATATATCCATGTACAGTCACATTCCGAAGCAGGGGATGTTAGGACTTCCACATCTGAATTTTGAGGTGCCACAACTTGGTTCATAACACTCCACCCTTGAGATACCCAAATTTCATGTCCATCTCACATGCATATTACATTTACCTCTATCTCAACAGCCCAAAGTCTTAACCCACCACAGCTCAACTCTAAGTCCCATGTCTTATCTAAAGAATATCTAAATCAAGTATAGGGGAGACTCAAGAGATGCTTGATCTTGAGGCAAAATTCCTTTCCAGTGGTGAAACTGTGAAACCATATAAGTTATCTGCTTACCAAACATAATAGTAAGACAGGCATAGCATAGACAGTCCTATTTCAGAAGGAAGAAATTGGAAAGAGGAAAGGTGCCAAGGGTCATTGTTGTTCAGTTGGTTAGTCATGTCCAAATCTTTGTGACCCTATGGACTGTAGCCTACATGGCTCCTCTGTCCATGGGATTCTCCAGGTAAAAATACTAGAGTGGGTTGCCATTTCCTACTCCAGAGGATCTTTCCAGCCCAGGGACTGAACTGGCATCTCCTGTGTATCTGCTGCATTGGCAGACAGATTCTTTACCACTGAGCTGTCAAGGGTCATAAGCAAGTCTAAAACCTAGACAAAAAATTCCATTAGATTTCAAGGATTAAGAATAATCCTGTTTGCTTCAATGCTCTGTCCTCCAGGCTCACAGGGATGGAAGCTCTACCTTCTGGATCCACTGGGGTAGCAGCCCCACTCCTGAGGTCCCAGGCCTGACTTGTTGAAGCCAAGAAGGAGATAGCCTCAGCTTTGGGGTTATTGCTACCTTTTCTTGAAGGATAAAACATGTTCACAGTTGGATATGTCTATTGTCCTGTCCTGTAGAATCCCAGATGTCTGACAGTCTTCCTTCACTTTGTCTCATCCCTCTTCTCTTCAGTCGAAGCTGGCAACGTTTCTGATGATATAACCCCATCTCTATTCCTGGCTTCTGCTGAGATGGCTGATTAGACCATGAATCATATCCATAGTCTAATGGAGCGACTGTCTAATCATATACTTGGTGTTTTCTCCAGGGCTTGAACCCAGGTCTCCTGCATTGCAGGCAGATTGTTTACTGTCTGAGCCACCAGGGAATTCACTGTTCTCTCCAGAATATGTTTTCTCATTTTTTTGCAATATGGATAGACTGAGAATTCCTCAAACCTTAAAGCATGGTGCCTTTCTACTTAACAATTTCTTCTTCAGTTTTTCTCTCTCTCTTTCACCTTTTACTATAAGCAGCAAGGAGAAACTGGGCAATGCCATCAACATTTTGCTTAAAATCTCCTCTGCTAAATATCCAAATTTGTCACTTACAATGTCTACTTTTCACAAAACATTAGGACACAATTCAGCCAAGTTATCTGCCACTTTGTAACAAAAATCATCTTTCCTTCAGGTTCCTACCACATGATCATTTTTTCTTTCTGAGTTCTCATCAGAATCTCCTTTAGTTTCATGTTTCTACCAACAGCCTCTTCCTGGCACACTACACTTTTTCTAACATGCACTTCAAAACTTTTTTAGCTTCTATCCATTCTCAGATACAAAGCTACTTCTATATTTTCAGGCATTTGTTAAAGCAGTATCCCATTTCTCAGTGCCAAAATCCATATTATGTACGATTCTGCAGAGAAGCAGAACCAACAGGATGTTTATTTATTTTAAGAAATTGAGTCACATAATGGTGGAGGTTTGGTAAGTAAAAAATCTGGAAGGAATTCCCTGGAGGTCCTGGGAGCTTCCACTGCAGGGAGCATAGTTTTGGCCCCTGGTTGGGGAACTAAGATCCTACAAGCTGCACAACATGGCCAAAAAAATAAAAAGTAAGAGGTCAGTCAGTTCTTCAACTGATTGGATGAGGCCTACCCATTATGAAAGGTTATGTGCCCTACTCAAAGTTCACTGATTTCAATGTTAAATTCATATAAATGATGGAAGAAATGTTCACATCTTTGAGGTATGGGAAGTCATTCTAGGTTATTCATGGTTTAACTTAAACTTTATGCTAACCAGAACATCCTGTTTCGTGGCCTATTAAACATACATTGTACATCTGCTTTAACCATTAAAGAAAAGCATGTGTTGTCCAGAAGTGTATCATTTGGAATATAGAGATAAATGCTTCCCTTTCTGGGACATCAATGCTACTATTCCTTCAATGATAAGGCTCCATTCCCAGGCACCAATGCCATACTGACTCACTGTGTATGTGCTGATCTGTATTTTTTGTAATCTTAAACAAATGTACCTCTGTCATATTTGATGTTCTTTGTTCTGATAAGACATAAAACTGTGTTGAAAACTATGCTTTGCTGGAGCAGTTCCTCAGAACTTTCTGAGAGGTTGTCACCTGGGCAATAGTCCTCAGTTTGGCTCAGATAAAATTCTCCTCTATTCTTAGTATATATAAGTTTATTGATTATTTCTATCACACAAAAAACACCTTCATATAAACATCTAGAATAATGTTTGATCAAATGTCTTGGAACCATGTCCAGTCAAGTTCATAAAATTAACCATCACAAATGCTGCCAGAGAAGTCTCTCCAGCCCTGGGAACTCTCCAAGTCAAAAAAACAAAGGGAAGTCCCTGAGATGGTCTTTCAGAGAGCTGTCATACTAGTCAAAGCGTACAACCGCTATCTTTGAGAATAAGATTTGTACTGTTCCATGTGGCACTTAGCAACCTTCACTAGGAATCTTCATGGTTGCTGCTGGTCTGGGAAATGGGGATGGTAAGAGAGTTATTTTAAGTGCCATAGCTCTCTCTTACTAAAATGCCACAGCTTCTTTCTTCATTAAACTTTTTTTTCTGGTTGTTGTGTGATTTTGAATAGATTTCAGAGTTCTGTGAAAGTTGAGTCTGAGTTTTTGCCAGTTTAGTTGCTTTTGTATCAATACATGAACAGGAGTTTGCTACACTACCATTTGAATGACACCACTTCTCTAAATTAAACCACTTTCATGGACCCCCAAAAGTACCATGGGACCTAGACATTGTGACTAGTGTGCTTAATTGATAAGATATCCCTATTCCTGCCAAGAATCTTGGTACCTAGAAGCCATTCTGAACTAGCCCTTCCCTAGGGATAGTGAACTTCCTGTCAGCTTAAGTAGTCACAAAAATGGGAAGTCAATTCCCAGCTCTGCCTTTAACTCTATGATCTTGACTAATGGACTTAATTACTCTGAGATTCACTTTTCCTCTTTTTTCCATTTGGGTCTCAGAATGAATGCAATAAATTAAAAAGATAACAAATGTGTGCTAAGTCACTCTGTTGTGTCCAACTCTTTGTGACCCTATGGACTGTAGCTCTCCAAGCTCCTCCGTCCATGGGATTTCTCAGCAAAAATACTGGAGTGGGTAGCCGTTTCCTTCTCCAGGGGATCTTCCAGACCCAGGGATCAAACCCACGTCTCTTCCATCTCCTGCATTGGCAGGATTCTTTACCCACTAGCACCACCTGGGAAGCCTGCCTAGCCCAATACTGATACTCAAATCTAGTTCCAGTTCCCTCTTCTCACATTCAAATCTTCCACGAGCTGTCTCTTTTCTCTTTTGCCACGTTTCCATAGGTGAAATTAGTGGCTGGTAATGGCTGGATAAGGTACTCTTTGAAGAGTATTTGCATTCTTATAAAGGACACTCTTTAGCCCACAGCATTTAAACTTTTCTGATGGAATTAAAACTCAATTCTTTAGGGAGAAGCACAATTTAGGAAGAGGGACTAGTCCCCTTTACAGATACTTTGGGTGTTTGCATGTGTTTCTAATTAGGGAAGATCTTTGGTAGATAATGATGTTCCACTCTTGCAGAGGATATGAAGCTTGATAAATTAGACACACTATGATGGATATGCAGATATTATGTAATGACTGCCTGCAGATAGGGAGATGTGTGATTTGGGGCACATCACAGGAAAACTTACTTTGCTCATCTATGAACTGAGCATAATGAAGGTGACATGAAAATGTTTTACAAACTCAAACTTAACCAATGTGAGGCAGTGTAATTATTCATTTATATAGTCACTGTTATAAAATCTTAGCTAATAGTAAATGTCTACCCATCCACGCACCACAACTAGAGAACCCATGCACTGCAACTAGAGAAGCCTGCATGCTACAACAAAGACCCAGAGTAGCCAAAACAAAAGTTTAAAATGTGCCTACCCACAAAGCAACAGTCTGTAAACAGTGTCAATGCAAAGAGTTTGTGACTTATACTCAATTTTTTTAGCCTTCTTAAAGGCAGACTTTTCCTATCAAATCTCTCCTAGTACAAAAAATGAAACCACAGAATTTTTAATTCCCAGGTCTAATTCCACATACAATTTTTGTGAAATTTATTTGTTTATATCAGGCTTCATTTCCAAAAAATGTCAAGGCAGCTTACAAAGACAGGGGCTTGATGGTAAAAAATTTTTTAAGTGATGAAATGGTAGATAAAGGAAAGTAGAAAAAGTAAGAGTGAAGTTAGTGAAATATAAGGGGAAGGTTGGTATTGAACCCCATATTTAATGCTTCAGAGAACCCTGTAAACCTAGCATAATAATCATCCTGCTGTTGAACACTGCCAGGATTCAGTACTTCTTGATATAACTCAGTTTACTGTTGAACAACTATGACCACTAGAAAGGGCATTTTCTTAGCATCACCACCATGTAATTTAGCACTTAGTTGTGGTCTCCCTAATACTCTCTACCTGATATTCTAATTTAATTAACATTCACTGAGAGTTCAATATGCATCAGAAACTATGTTGATACATTGTCTCATTTAATCTTTAAATAACCCTGTGAGTTTTTTAAAATCTTCATTTTACAGATGAGGAAAAGTAAGGTTTCAGAGGTTGAATGACCTGCCCCTAGTTACATTAAAGCAGTCAGCTTAAAATGTTCTTCCAAACATAGGTCTTCTGAATCTGAATCCAATGCCTGCACCACTCCATGTCATCTCCCCATGATGTATGTTTTTTTTTCTCCCCCTGTTGCATTATAAGCTACCTGGGCACTTGATAACAGTGTTGCTACCAATCATTGAATAACAAATATTACACTGAAGTGAATTCAGGGAAAGCCTCAGGAGTCACCTCCTGAATTCACTGGCTATAAGATGCAGTGGGATAGGAATGAGCCCTGTTCCACTAGGGCTCTGTCAGCTTTGGAAAAGAAAAACATATGCCAAATCAATGATTACTTTCTTCGCTATATTATTCTTTATCTCCTTCCTTGTATACATATTAGGTGAGGTAAGATTGAAGTACAGTTAATCTTTTGAAAAGAAATACAACACAGATTTTTCTGACCCATTGTTCCACCCTCAGTGAGCCAGTTAAAGAGTTTATGAACTCTTCCTCTGAAATCTTGCCACAATATACCTAAAAATTATACAAAAACAAAAGGAAGAAAACATAAATGGAGCCAACCTCTGCGACAGTAACAAGCAGGAAGGCCAGGTATCTCCAAAGGGAGGAAATAGGGTAGAAGTGTCAGACATTTTTTTCTCTCTCTCTTAAGCAGCAGGAATTTCCTGGTGGCTCAGATGGTAGAGCGTCTGCCTACAATGTGGGTAGACCTGGGTTCGATCCCTGGGACAGGAAGATCCCCTGGAGAAGGAAATGGCAACCCACTCCAGTATTCTTGCCTGGAAAATCCCATGGATGGAGTAGCCTGGTAGGCTACAATCCACGGGGTCACAAAGAGTTGGACACGACTGAACGACTTCGCCTTCACTTGAAGCAGCAGGAGGAAGTAAACAAGTGTTAGATTTTTTTCCCCTTCTCTATACAAATTTAAAAAGAGGTTTCTCTTAAAATTCTGTGTTGCCATGACTACACCTGGCTCCACCTGAACTTAACTTTTCTTAAACCTTGAGCTAACCAATGTGTTTTTCTTAATGGAAATGTTTGTCTTAAGCTATGTTAATGAACTATGTATTTACCCTAGACTCTGTCTTCAAGTCTGTTCAACCTAAGACTCAGAACAGATTTGACAAACCAGTATGTTTTACTCATGCAAATGTTCTCTTAAGCTATGTTGATGAGACTGTATTTGCTTGGAAACCTGCTTTTCTTCAAGATTCATGCCAGTCATTTTATGGCACTGGACAACTCACCTTGTGCCAATGTTATCTCAAAATGCATGTTGTGGGTGAGGGGCCTGGTGCCAGTCTGAGTTTTGAGACATTTCCTTTCTCTAATTAGCAGACTGCTAGTAGCTATATAACATCCGGCTAAAGACTAGCAGGGGGGCACTCTTTCTACTCCCTTCTGATGTCTATGTCAGAAGCTTTCTCTATCTCTTTTATACTTTAATAAAACTTTATTACACAAAAGCTCTGAGCAATCAAGCCACATCACTGGCTCTGGATTGAATTCTTCTCCAGAGGCCAAGAATCCCGGCATCTTTTGTGGTTCAGCAACAACCTTTCAGCTCTAGTGAGGTTATGCTAATAATTTAATTTTGTTTATATGATAGTAGATCTGTGGGGAATCATCTTCTATCTTTCCAGAATATGATTTATCATTGCTACTCCCAAACATTTGTTTTCCAAGTGACTATCTTAAACTGAGGTGCAGAGTGAAACTTTACTGACCTCAAGTCTCATGGGTCAATTGATATGTTAGTACTTAAAGCTTTTTTAATATTTTAATTTTTTTTAAGCTATGGTGGGTCTTTGTTGTTGCACGTGGGCTTTCTCTAGTTGCAGCAAGTGGGGGCTACTCTTCATTGTAGTGTGCTGGCTTCTCCTTGTGGTGGCTTTTCTTGTTGTGGAGCACAGAATCTAGGTGCATGGGCTTCAGTAGTTGCAGCTCATGGGCTCTAGAGCATGGACTCAGTAGTTTGGGCACACTGGCTTAGTTGCTCCATGGCATGTGGGATCTTCCTGGACCAGGGGTCAAACTTATGTCCTCTACATTGCAAGGCAGATTCTTAACCACTGGACCACCAGGTAAGTCCTAATACTTAGTTTTTAATTCTCTTTGGACTTGATTAAAAGGTCCCAAGAAACTTCAGTCTGTTATTAAATTAGTTTTTTTTCAATCTTAAGGTTACCTCTTTCCTCTAATGACATCATGATGCTTCTTTCACTTTCTTGATATCACTGTGAAATTCGCCTGTCTGAAGCTGAGCTTTGCTTTCCCACTTTCTTGCCTCTGAGCTCATATATTTCTCAGAAATCTATGACCCAGCTCTGGCATTTCAGAGTCTTGCCAAGAGAACCTCACAGACCCTCTTCATCTGTCTCTTACTCCCAGTTTCCTCTGATAGCACCCTAGTCTCTGATGTCACACGTCCTGTGTCTGGTCTCTCCTATTTACCTTTCCAACTTCACACTAATTTTTTAATGAGAACATTATATTTTATATTCCCTTAAGACCATCCAGTCCAACTCCCTCTCATTTCGTTTTTCTGCCTAGAAACTCTCAATGACCCCTTTTACCTAAACAGTTAATGACTATAACCCTCTCTGTCAGTCTTCCAGGTTTAATCCTACTCTTTCCTCAATCTTTCTTTAGCTCTTCATATCAGGTGGTCAAAGTATTGGAGCTTCAGCTTCAGCATCAGTCCTTCCAATGAATATTCAGAACTGATTTCCTTTAGGATTGACTGGTTGGATTTCCTTGCAGTCCAAGGGACTCTCAAGATTCTACTCCAACACCACAGTTCAAAAGCATCAATTCTTCAGCACTCAGCCTTCTTTATGGTCCAACTCTCACATCCATACATGACTACGGGAAAAACCATAGATTTGACTAGACAGACCTTTGTTGGCAAAGCAATGTCTCTGCTTTTTACTATGCTGTCTAGGTTTGTCAAATCTTTTCTTCCAAGGAGCAAGTGTCTTAATTTTGTGGCTGCAGTCACCCTCTGCAGCGATATTGGAGCCCAAGAAAATAAAGTCTCTTACTGTTTCCATTGTTTCCCCATCTATTTGCCATGAAGTCATGAGACCAGATGCCATGATCTTCGTTTTTTGAACGTTGAATTTTAAGCCACCTTTTTCACTGTCCTTTTTCACTACCAATGACAGAATCTCATAGCCTGCTCCAAAAGAGTCTGTTCCTTAAGACTACTCCCAGTACCTCTTGTCTGGGGTAGATTTCTGGGGGAAATTGGTGAGACAGATTAGTTTGTAGGTAATTTACAGGGGGTATGCTCAGAAGAACACTTCTGAGGGAAGCAGGATTAGCAGAGAAATTGAACTGTAATACAGTCTTAACAAAAGACTCAGCGGATCCAATGGCCTTTCAGAGGTGCCCAAAATTGAAACAGGAGGCCTGACTTTTATATACCTACATTATCCCATCAATGTGGGCTATGCCCAGGAGAGGGCATGACCTAAGGAGAGGCAGTTCCCTTCAGACAAGGCCAATTCCCCAGAAGGGGAGATGAGTGTTTTTATCTTGAAAAGTGTGGCAATTCTGGGGAGCACAACACTGCACCTATTACAACAAATTTATTTGTATATCCATTGCTGTTATCTATTCTGTCAGTCTATATAATTTGAAACTTTTATCTTTATTTTCTATTATTTCCTTTACTATCTTTACCACAGTCTCTTCTCTCTTGTATTCCTTCCAATTTAAGTTTATTTTGCTGTCATACTTCCTGGGATCTGCTTTCTCTAGACTCCTCCCCTTCTACTACTCTCTGAACTTTTCCTTTACTTTACCCATTGTATTTCTGCCTGTTATATTTGATTTCTGAAACTTGTTTTCATTTTACATGTGTGTTGGTTTTTCTGGAGAAAACTATATGCTGGATAGTTCTGAAGTCCTCGGGGCTTAGTTCACCAGAGCAATCTATGATCTCTTGCTGATTCTGTATAATTTTTTTTCACTCATTTGCAATTCAGGGCCTGTAATGACTTCTTTCAATGTTTTAGTTACTCTCAAACCTATTTTCTCAGTTTGATAAAAAAATAACCATGTCTTAGATGACAGTGGTAACTGAAGATGAAGATAATTGGACATTAGGAGAGATATCTTGGTGATATTATCAAGAGGAATTGCTTATGGTCTAATGTAGGAGTGAAGAGGTGCTCCAAAATGGTTTTTGGCTTGAGTAAATGGATGAAGGTTTTATAGCAATAGGGGACACTGGGAGATGAATGACTGATAATGGAGCAAGCAGGCACTCTATTTGGCTATGTGAAATTTGAAGTACCTGTTAGATAGCCAAGTGGATATATCAAAGAAGTAGGTCTGAACTAAGAGGAAAAGGTTTGCTTAGATGTAACTTCCTTTGGGAAGCCTTTCCTGAATACCCACTTTCCATCCCATGAAGCATTACCCTTGCTACCCACAGCATCTTTCATCACTCCTATTGTAGCCTTTATCAAATTTATACTACAGTTTCTTCTTTATTAGTCCATTTTCTCTGTTAGAATGTGAGCTCTTTGTGGAGCAGAACTTATGTTCTCCCCTTTTTTCTCAAATTTCTTTCCTGGCTATGTGCTATGAGTCAGTTCTTATCATTTGTCCAATGAGTGCCTATAACCAGGCAGCCAATTACATTTTTCTCCATAGCTACAATCATTGAAAATTATTTTCTAAATTCAGTCAAAATTTGCCTCCTTGGACTGCAAGGAGATCCAACCAGTCCATCCTAAAGGAGACCAGTCCTGGGTGTTCATTGGAAGGACTGATGCTGAAGCTGAAACTCCAATACTTTGGCCACCTCATGAGAAGAGTTGACTCACTGGAAAAGACCCTGATGCTGGCAGGGATTGGGGGCAGAAGGAGAAGGGGATAACAGAGGATGAGATGGCTGGATGGCATCACTGACTCGATGGACATGAGTTTGAGTAAACTCCAGGAGTTGGTGATGGACAGAGAGGCCTGGCATGCTGCGATTCATGGGGTCTCAAAGAGTTGGACACAACTGAGTGACTAAACTGACTGACTTTCTATTCAGTTGAGGATATACCTATGAAGCTAAGTGTTATTAAGTTACTTGTCTGAATACTGAGTTCAATAAGTTGCCTTAAATCATATATGATTATATATGTGTGTGTATGCATATTAGCCTTTCAAGCCAAGCATGTAATAAAAATCCCAACATTGTTTTCACATGTAATATCTTTCTCCCCCACATGTAATATCTTAAAAACAATGTCTCCTCAAACATGTTTTTGCATTGTCTTCCATAGCCAAATGCAGATTTAATATTTATACCAATAACTTTTATCTTGCTATATTCAGCACTCAACTCCAGAAATCGAGATCATTTTTGATCCTTGAATATATATTTAAATATCTCAAAATACTGTTACCTCCAAGTGTTCAGCTGCAGAAGCTGGAAGCAAAGCAAATGTGCCAAAGTAGGTAACAGAAAATTTATTTTATGGTGGGGTTAAGACAAAGTTCATATTTGGCCAAAAAAGCTTTTCTTTTTTTTTTTTTTGGCCAAAAAACACCCACTTAAAAAATTTCAAAACCATTTACTAGGGCAAGTCACTGATAACTTCTCCAAGAATGCAGTCAACACCACATCCTTATCTCTCATCAAACAGCAATTTAAATGATTTACCCAGTGTTGACTAAAATTTTAATTTTTAATGTGTACAGCTAATTTTAATGAATAATTACCTATTTTGGAAATATCAGAGTAACTTTGTATCTTTGTGAATATTCTTATGATATATAGTTTGAATTCCAACCCTGCAGCTTTAAACACAAAATGGACTTCTGAAAAAGAATTTACCAATTCTAAAAATGCTTACAATTCAGTTGAACTGATTTTGTACTTTCTGTGGAAAAATAAATGCTACTTTTTTTGTCTGGAAAAGAGAATTTGCTGTTTTGTGACTAATTGACATTCTATTTGCACTACCGTGGTTGTTCTTTCCCCTCTCCTTTCACCAGTATATCAGATATGTTTTTCAAAAAGAGAGGAAGTGATATTGTAACACCAATAATCTTTACCAACAGTCTTGTGGAAGAAGAGTTAGTTTGGGGACCATCTAACTCCCTTTTGGACTATTCATTCAATCAGGTATTAGCCCAACCAATCACATTACGCTTCAGTTAATATTTATCATTTTATCCAAATTTCAAGAAAAAAAAAACAACAACTATTAAATGCCTTGCCTATAGGGCTTCCCTGGGGGCTCAGCAATAAAGAATCTGCCTGCAATGCAGGAGATGTGGGTTTGATCCCTGAGTCAGGAAGATCCCCATTCCAGTATTCTTGCCTGGAGAATCCGATGGACAGAAGATCCTGGCAAGCTATAGTCCATATGGTCACAAAGAGTCGGATGTAAATGAAGCGACTGAGCACACAGCACAAGTGCAGATAAATCACCATCTAAATTTAATTGCTTTTTTTGCTAGAATTAACATATCAAGGGAATACTATAGCCTATTTTTCCTATTCTTGATGACTCCATGTTGGATTTTGATGGTATTTCTACAAGGTCACATAGCAACTTGATGGTACTACTGAGACCAGAATCCTGGTATTTAGATTCCCAAGCTATTACTCTTTCTACTATACCATGGTGATGTTCAAATACTTACAGGTGGTGTTTATCATAAAACATAAATAAGGAACACCAGAGTAAAAAAAATCAAGATGAAAAAATTTAAAGTTTCATCATAGTCCTCTCCCAATTATAAATTCTTCCTTCTTCAGTTTCAAGTATTTACTTGGTCATGGTTTTTTGACTTAAGACTGAGTTCAAGTTTGAATATCAGCTTCTTCTAAGCAAGATGTAGGCAAAATGAAATTATTAAAACTTTTACAGAGATTGGTTCAAGATGGTGGAGTAAGACATGAGCTTGTCTTCTCCTGCCAGAGCATGAAAATAACAACTAACTGTTGAACAGTCATTGACAGAAAGACACTGGAACCCACCAAAAAAAGATATTCCACATCCAAGTACAATGGAGAAGCCACAATGAAACAGTAGGAGGGGCACAGTTACAATAAAAATCTTATACCCATGAGGTGGGCAACTCACAAACTGAACAGTAATATCAAAGACATGCTCACACTGTTGTGAAGGTTCTAGGTACCACATCAGGCTCCCCAGCCTGGGGATTTAGTCAAGGAACTGGGAATCCCCAGAGAATCTGACTTTGAAGGCCAGCAGGATTTGGTTATAGAGCTTCCATATGGCTAGGGGAAACAGAGACCCTTGGAGGGCACAAAATCTGTGTGCACCAGGACCCAGGGGAAAGTGCAGTGACCCTACAGGAGAGTGAGCCAGACCTACTTGTGACTGTTTGAGGGTCTCTTGGAGAGGTGTGGGTCAGCAGTGGCCTGCCACGGGGATGGGGGCATTGGTAGCAGCAGTCCTGGGAGATGCATCTCAGCATAAGTCCTCTTGGAGGTCACCAATAGCCCTACATGCTGTTCATGTATGAATGTGAGAGCTGGACCATAAAGAAGGCTGAGCACCAAAGAATTGATGCTTTTGAACTGTGATGTTGGAGAAGACTCTTGAGAGTCCCTTGGACTGCAAGGAGATCCAACCAGTCCATCCTAAAGGAGATCAGTCCTGAATATTCATTGGAAGGACTGATGCTGAAGCTGAAGCTCCAATACTTCGGCCACCTGATGTCAAGAGCTGACTCATTAGAAAAGACCCTGATGCTGGGAAAGATTGAAGGTGGGAGAAAGGGATGACAGAGGACAAGATGGTTGGATGGCATCACTGACTCAATGGACATGAGTTTGAGCAAGCTCTGGGAGATGGTGAAGAACAGGGAAGCCTAGCGTGCAGCAGTCCATGGGGTCGCAAAGAGTCAGACATGACTGGGCGACTGAACAGTAACAACAACAGAAGCATATAGACTCCAGCTGAACAACTAACAGGGAGGGAGCACAGCCCCACTCATCAGCAGACAATTGGATTAAAGTTTTACTGAGCCCCAGAGCAAGACAGAGTTTTCCCCACAGCCAGTCCCTCCCATCAGGAAGCTTGCACAAGCCTCTTATCCTCATTCAGCAGAGGGCAGACAGAAGAAATAAGAACTACATTCCCATTAGCCTCCAGAACTAATACCACAATCATAGAAAGATACAAAAAGAAATAGAATTATGTCCCAGAAGGAGGAACAAGATAAATCCCAAGAAAAACAACTAAATGAAATGGAGATAGGCAACCTCCCAGAAAAAGAATTCAGAATAATGATAGTGAAGATGATTCAGGATCTTGGAGAAAGAATGGAGGCAAAGATTGAAAAGATGCAAGAAATGCTTACCAAAGACCTAGAACTGAAGAAGAAACAAGCAGAGATGAACAATACACTAGAAGAAATCAATAGCAGAATAACTGAGGCAGAAGAATGGATAAGTGACCTGGAAGACAGAAGGATGAAAATCAATGCTGCAAAACAGAATATAGAAAAAAGAATGAAAAGAAATGAAGGCAGCTTAATAGACCTCTGGGACAACATTAAATGCACAAATTTTCATAGTATAGGGGTCTCAGAAGGAGAAAAGAGAAAGGACCCAAGAAAATATTTGAATAGATAATAGCTGAACACTTCCCCAGTGTAGGAAAGGAAATAGTCAACCATGTCTAGGAAGCAAAGAGAGTCCCAGGCAAGATAAACACAAGGAGGAATACACCGAGATACATAGTAATCAAATTGACAAAAATTAAAGACAAAGATAAATTATTAAAAGCAACAAGGTAAAAAGACAACATATAAGGGAAAACCCATAAGATTGTCAACCAATTTTTCAACAGAAACTCAACAAGTCAGAAGGGAATGGAACAATATATTCCAAGTTATGAAAGGGAAGAACCTACAACCAAAAATACTCTACCCAGCAAGACTGTCCTTCAGATTTGATGGAGAAATCAAAAGCTTTCCAGATTAGCAAAAGATAAGAGAATTCAGCACAACTAAACCAGTTTTACAACAAATGCTAAAGGAACTTCTCTAGGCAAGAAACACAAGAGAAGGAAAAGATCTGCAAAAAATTAATGCCAAACAATTATCAAAATGGTAATAGGATCATACATGTCAATAATTACACATTTTTTCAAGTGCACATGGGACATTCTCTAGGGCTGACCACACGCTGGGCCACAAGGCAAGCCTTGGTAAATTTGAGAAAGTCGAAATCTTATGAAGCAGCTTTTCTGATCACAGCACTATGAGATTAGAAATAAACTTCAAAGGAAACTCTAAGAAACACTTGGTGGCTAAACAATATGCTACTAAACAACCATTTGATTACTGAAGAAATCAAAGAAGAAATAAAAAAAATACCTAGACACAAATTAAAATGAAAGTACAATGGTCCAAAACTTACTGGATGCAGCAAAAGCAGTTCTAAAAGCAGTTCTAGCTATACAATCTCACCTCCAGAAACAAGAAAAGTTTCAAATAAACAACCTAACCTTATACCTAAAGCAACTATAGAAAGAAGAATAAACAAATCCTAAAGTTAGTAGAAGGAAGGAAATCATAAAGATCAGAGCAGAAATAAATGAGAGACAAAACGATGGCAAAGATCAATGAAAACTAAAAGCTGGTTCTTTGAACAGATAAACGATATTGATAAACCTTTAGCCAGACTCACCAAGAAAAAAAGAGAGAGGACTCAAATCAGTAAAATTAGAAACGAGGAGTTACAACTGACTCCACAGAAATACCAAGAATCATAAGAGACTACTATGAACAACTATACACCTGTAAAATGGACAACCTGGAAGAAATGGAAAAGGTACAGTCTTCCTAGACTGAACCAGGAAACAGAAAATATGAACAGACAAATCACAAGACTATAGGGCTTATTTCTGGGTTTCCTATTCTGTTCCATTGATCTATATATTTCCATTTTTGTGCCAGTACCATACTGTTTTGATGACTGCAATGAGATATCACCACATGCCAGTCAGAATGGCAATTATCAAAAAAATCCACAAACAATAAACGCTGGAGAGGGTGTGGAGAGAAGGGAACCCTCCTGCACTGTTGGTGGGAATGTACAGCCACTATGGAGAACAGTCTAGAGATTCCTTAAAAAACTAAAAATAGAGCTACCATATGACTCTGCAAAAAACTGAAAATAGAGCTACCATATGACCCTGCAATCCCACTCCTGGGCATATATCCAGAGAAAAACATGGCCTGAAAAGATGCATGCACCCTAATGTTCATTGAAGCACTGTTTGCAATAGCTAAGACATGGAAACAACCTAAATGTTCATCGACAGAGGAATGGATAAAGAAGGTGTGGTACATATATACAATGGAATATTACTCAGCCATTAAAAAGAATGAAATAAGGCCATTTGCAGCAGTATGGATGGACCTGGAGAGTGTCATACTGAATGAAGTATGTTAGAGAAGGAGAAATATCATATGACATCCTTTAAATGTGGAATCTAAAAAGAAATGATACAAATTAACTTATTTATGAAACAGGAAGAGACCCACAGACTTAGAAAATGAACTCATGGTTGCCAGGGGGAAGGGATAGTTAAAGGCTTTTGGAAGGCCATGTACACACTGCTATATTTTAAATGGATAACCAACAAAAACCTATTGTATAGCACATGGAATTCTGCTCAATGTTATGTGCCAGCCTGGATGGGAAGGTGGTTTGGGGGAGAATGGATACATGAGTATATACAGCTGAGTGCCTTCACTGTTCACCTGAAACTATCACAACATTGTTAATCGGCTATACCCCAATACAAAATGTTTTTGGTGTTAAAAAAATGAATTAAAAAATAAATTAAAAAAATAGAAATACCAGTAAGGAAAACAAAACAAAAACAAAAAAACTTTACAGTGTGATCTCCTCAGAGGTGAAAACTGTTTATTTCCCCTCTCACTCCCAAAGTAAAATAATATTCAGCTGGGAAATAATTATTTACATAAAACAATATATAGAAATTAAAACACTTTAATGTAATATAAACATTTACAGAATATAGACTGATTTTTTTTTATCAGTACTCTTTGAGAACTCTTTAAAACTATATATCATCTACATTTATTATAGACTGTTTCATTTCCCACTTTCAGAACTAGAAAATACAAAAATACACTGCAAATTATATTTAACAAACGAACAAAAAATCAGTCTAAATTGCTTCACATATTTTCCTTGGAGAAAACCAAGAAACATAAATAAACATATAATAGCAATAAAAAATACCACCAACACTAACACAGCCCAAACAGAGGATGGATTCTATAATGCCTGATTTTCTCATTTAAAATTAATTTTCTCCCCTAGGTAAATAATTCATTATCACAGCAACTGGATGAACAGGAGCAGAGACAGCCTCATTAAGAGAAATTACTTTATATGCAAGAAACACGTAATTTTTCTTTCACGTTAACAAATGAGGAAAAATAACTTGAGGACAAGGCATATTGAATACTCTTACTTCACTTGGCTTTTGTTAATGGTTAAAGTAACTGTCCACTTAGGGAAATTCAAATAACATGAATTTCATGAAACCAAACTCTTCAACTTATTTCTTTAATTCAACCTTAAAGGAACACAACAGAAAAGTTCAAAATCCAAGAGAAGACTCGTCCTAAAGCACTGACACCTTTGTCTTTTAACTGGCTTCCTTTTCTCTTATGTTCTTACTGTGTTCTTTTGTTCTTTCTCAGAGGCGAGGTTTTGGCTTGTTTGTCTCTTCTTTCAAGTCAATTTCAATTTTTACACACAAAAAACTAAGCTTTCTTGAACTGACACTGACTGTACTCACCTCTCTTTTTCCTCATTGGATGTTTCTGTCTTTGTCTAAATTCCCCCATTCTATTTCTCCCAGGGTAAACAAAGCTAAAAGTTTAAAATCCAAGAATAGACTCATCCCAAAGCATTTCCTCTTCTGTCTTTTCTTCAACAGATTTCTTTTTCTCTTTCTTGTGCTTACGTTCTTCCTTCTCAGAGGGTACGCCATGGCTTTTTTTCTTTTTTCGATGCTTAAGCTTTCCTGAACTGACACTAAGTTTATCTCTGTCTCTTTTCCCTTCCCCAGAGCCCTTGTCCTTGTCTAGATCTGTATCCCCATAACTCTTTTTTCTTTTATGCTTGGACTGCTCCTTCTCTGGCCTTTCTTCACCTTCCTCCATGTGCCTTCTTCTCTTCTGATGTTTCCGCTTATGACCTGCTTGATGCTCATTGGTATCGTTTTCTGAGGAGAGGTGCTTATAAACTTCAGATTCTACACTGTATGTGCCAGAGTTATTGTCCTGCTGACTAAGGCTCAGGGGTACTGGTTTTTCTGGGAAACAGTCTCTGGTGGGTTGACAGTAGGTCACAGAGTCTAATCTCTGTTTGCTGTCATGAGTTGGTAAAGGATGAGGTAACTGGTTTTCTTCTGCCTGTGAAATACTGTATGATCCTGGGTAAGTCTGGAAAGTCTCAAATGGGAGTATTTGCTCAAACATTCTAGGTCTGGGTCTGGAATCAACCATTTCTCTGTGCTTATGGGTTTCCACAGAGCTATCACTTATCTTTCTGAAAGAAGTCTTTGGCTCTAGTCCTCTGGCTTTCTGCACTTGGATATAATCCTCAAGTTCATCTTGGAAAGAGTTATATGTCCTCTTTGAATGAGCTGGTAACCAGTGATATAATTGGCTTTCCACTGGTGAAGTAGTATATGGTCGTTGGTAGGTCTGAGAAGTCTCAAATGAACACCTTCGTTCACACATTCTTGGTCTGGGTCCAGAATCAATTTCTCTGTACCCATGGGTTTCCACAGAGCTCTCTCTTACCTTTCTGAAACAAGTCTTTGGATGTAGTCCTCTGGCTTTCTGCACTTTGATATAATCTTCCAGTTCATCTTGAAAAGAGTCATATGTTTTCTTTGATTGAGCTGGTAAGCAATGAGGTAATTGGTTTTCCACTATTTGTGAAATATTATATGGTCCTGGATATGTCCAGAAAGTCTCACATGGGGATCTTTGTTCAAACATTCTATGTCTGGATCTGGAATCAACTGCTTCTCTGTACCCATGGGCTTCCAAAGAACCTTCTTCCATCTTTCTAAAACAAGTCTTTGGTTCTGATCCTCTGGCTTTCTGTACTTTGATGTAATCTGTACATTCATCTTGGCAAGAGTCTGGTGGCTTCCATGAATTCTTCACTAGATTGATAACAATGGATTCTCTGCAAATAAGACAGTAGAAAGTTCTTGTTACTAGATTATTTTATTTGGAATATTTGTTTTGCTTTCAAAAATACTAGTTTGAAGAAAACAAATACAACAGAGGCCCAAGCAAAATTTTAAAACCTACCTTAATTTAAAAGCTATAAATCATGACTTTGTATGCCAAAGAGAAGAAGCAGGGATAGTCACATATCTCTTAGGTACCTCACAATTTTTTTATACATAAAAAATTTTCAGACCTGGGATGAAAGGGAAGATAGGTACAAAGAAGCAGACATATCTGATATTGTTGTAGTACTTAAAAATGTAAGGCATGTTGGGATGTCTGGGAAAGTACCAATAATATTTAATACCCTAAAGATGGTCTGATCTGCAGTCACATTGCTGTAAAAAGTTCCGATTATCAGTTCCTTGTATAGATCTATAAATGTGACAGCTATTTATTCTGGAACTCTGAAATTTTACAAAGAGTCTAAATGAAGGTTAATTTGGTTAGTTATACAATTTAGCTACCTAGTATTCAGACTCAATAATACAAATATTTTCTACCAGAAAGTTATACTAAAAGCAACAAAATAAATATACAATACTTAGGTGCCCCTCTGTCCCACTACTTGACTTATCCAGTCCCCAACTGTCCAGTCAATCTTCTCCTCCTTCAAATAACAGAAAAAATTGGAATAAATGTGTACTAAGCTCCCACAATGTGCCAGGCAAGGGACCTTGCCCATATTTTTATACTTCATTATAACCACTTTATGTCAGAGCTGTCCAAAGTTACTTGGTAGAAAGATCTGGTATTCCAGTTTGGTTCTGTATAACAGCAAGACCTTTTTTCTTAACCACTATACCTCACTGGAAGGATGACAAATGGATAGCTGAATCTCTGGAACTAGCCAACCTTCCAAGGATTATAGGGATTATTTGAATTATCTGGCCAGCCTGAGAATGATAGCATCTTTCCAAAGATGTCTGGTCAGGAGGGTTGCCCATGAGCCAGCTCTTTCAGCATACTGTCATGGCTAGAGAACTCCCTGGGAGATGGAACTAGCATACAGTATGCTACAAATACTACCAACCATACCCAGGATCGACTCTTAGGGAAGTAAATGTCTAGGAAGTTTGTAAAATACACGTAAAGATACTTGACAGAACCCCTGGTTTTTGGTATCATAGGAGCACTTTGGTAAGAAATTCTTACTTAAGTTGATGTTCACTTCTTTGCATGTGAGACCGGAACATTTCTAAAGATGTAAAGGTGATATTACAAATACGGCAATCGTAGGTTCTCATACTAAATGCTGGAAAAAACAGAGTTCAAGTTAAAAAGGTCAACAGGAATATACTTAGAATCACATAGCTGGACAGGAGTTTACTAGAAATCATTTACTTGAACTTTCCCAATTTAAAGATAAGGCCTAGAGAAGATAAATGATTTGGTTGAAGTCACAGAGTCAGTTAGTAACAGAGATAGCTTCTCAAATCCCATGTCTCTTAAAGTCCAAAATTCTTCACACTATACCACACTGCCGCTCCAGCCTTGGTCTCTTTAAGAAACTGCTATCCACTTGTTTATTTCTGTTATGTGAAAGTACAACAGACACCTCAAATGTAGTGTGCCTAATCTATCTTTGCCTCTTAATCCCTCAACCAACCTCTTTTTGTTTGCCCCAATTTTCTTTCTATCCAACTAAAACTCGAAACATCCAAAAATATTAAAGATGAATAAAGGCAAATGTTTACTCTCTTACCTGAAATCACTGTAATGCATGAGTTTACCAAAAGTGATTTCCATAGACAGATTTTAGAGAGAGTTTCAGTGAGCCCCACTCTCAAGATAAATGTTGAAAGCAAAATTCTAAAATAAAACTATTAGTTACCACTTCATAAGAGTCAAGAACTATAGAATAGGTATACTAGTTACCTCTCTATTCTGACTGATAGATAGAACTGGAAGCAGGTGATAGGTTAAGTTTTATTTTCTTAAACTTACCATCCTTCCACTTTCTCTTTGGTCAGAAGATGCAAATTAATAAATTTCATTAAGCTAAATATAAAGACAATCTCACTCTAAAGAAGAGGATAAATTGATGGCTGCAGAGATTTCAGGGTCCAGCAAGGCTATCTTCTTTTAAATCAAACAGCAAATTAATCATTTAAAGGACACTAAATTAATCATTACTAATGTGTATTGGCCATGTCCAAGCAAAGATTATTCATAGAAACAGGAAACTACTGTCAAAGGGAAAGAAAGAGTCTGACTTTGAAGCACATGAGGACTATGTTCACTATTGATGTATTCTCTGCGGTGGGCCTAGGAGAGCTCAGCCGGTTATGTCAAAGTCTGAATAAATGATTCTTCAAAACTATCATCTCCTTTGTTATTGTGGGAGGGGGGTTCAGGATGGGGGACACATGTAAATCCATGGCTGATTCATGTCAATGTATGGCAAAAACCACTACAATATTGTAAAGTAATTAGCCTCTAACTAATAAAAATAAATGGAAAAAACAAAACAAAACAAAACAAAAAAAACTATCGTCTCTTCCTGTGCTGATTTTTGCACTTGCCAAGTCACTTCTGATTATAATTTGGTTTCCTATATTGCTGATACCAAAAAGAGGATAATCTAAATGATATATTTTTTTACAAACCTGGGAACTGAAATATCTATTTATGCTCCTACCATAAATCAATAACAGAAGACAGTGAATTAAATTGCAATATTTCACAGACTTCTCTGATAAGAATCAATTGGAGTGTGAGTTAAAAATATAGATTTTTAACCCAGATCCCTTCCTCTGGAGAATATGATATGTTGGGACAGGGAATTTGTATTTTAACAATACCCCAGCTAATTATTGTCAAAGAATAGGTGGAAAAAACCTAAAGGAGTGTCTTTCCAGTTCCCTCGTTATTTATCACCATCTTGCAATTTTGTTTTTGGTTTGGGAAGTCCTTCATTTGAGGCTAATCACTTTTGAAGATTCTGGCCTTCTTGCAAAGCTGAGAACTGAATCCGGGACTCTGCATGCTTATAAAAACCCTTTTCAGAGATTATAGCTAATGTTATTTAACAGGTGGGAAAATTAAGGCTCAGATTCACTTGGACATGTATTCTAAGGGTGCCCAAGTTATACAAGATAAGCAGGACTCCTGGTTTCCCCTAGACTAGTGGTTCTTAATGTTAGTTACACATTAGAACCATGTGGAGAACTCTAAAAATATTCATGTTACAGCTTAACATAAAACCAATTTAATCAGAATCTCTAGGGGTAGAACTAGGCTTTCTTACTTTTTGAAAGCATTCTAGTTGATTTTTCTGTGCAGGCACTGTTAAGCACCACTGCCTAAATGATCTCCAATGATTATAAACTTAGATTATATTTCAGAGGTTTTACACATTTGTCTAGTACTTATAGAGTATATATAATGTTCTTCTCAGTTCCTCCTTGGTTTCTTCACAAGTTATATCAGAAGATTATAATACAGACAATATAGTAGTTTAGAGGAGCTGCAGGTCATATATGAAAGGCCTAGAAGCAGTTCTGGAAAAGTATGGTCTGCTTCTATTACCTTAGCCCTTGTCTTTTTAACACATTGATATTCTTTTTCTAGGATACAGTCTTCTGAGAAAATAACGTATGAAAATGGTGTAAACTCTTTCTATGAAGACACAAAGCCTATGTATTTGTCTCAAGATCAAAATTTCTAGTTTAATCCTACTGAAACCTGCCTCCACAGTTTCTCATACTGTCCATTCTCCTATCTGAGTCTGTTCCTTGGGCCTGTCAAGTTTTGCTCCCCTCAGCCCTGCTAGGATCCCTTGTTTCTGACTTCACCCAGAAGCTCAAGTTTCTTTGTATCTGGTAACTTTCAAAATCATCCATAACCTAACACATGTGGGGTGGACTTTTCTCCTGATCACAGTCCTATCTTATAACTCCCTGGACTAAGGTCTTTGATTTCAAAGGAGAGAATAGGGGAATGCATGTATTTATAGTCTAACATTTTGGTTCTCATCACTTGGGGAGTTAAAAAAAGAGAAAAAAAACCACTAATGTGAGTCCCAGGGATTCTAATTTAATTGATTTGAGAGATGGCCTGGGCATTGAGATTTCTAAAAGATCCCTGCATGATTTTAGTATGTAGTCGAGAATGAGAACCACTGGTCTAATATCTTAAATGGGGAAAATCAATTGAAAGCTACATGTAAGCAAAAACGCAACATGGGATTTAACTTATGAAGAAAAATAGAAAATGTACAACTTTTATGTTTTAAAATTATGACAGGGAAACAATATTTTAAGAAAACTAACATTTGTTGAGGACCTATTCTGTCATGGGTATGGTATATACTGCTTCATTTCACCCTTTTTTCAATCCTGTGAAGTAGCCTTATTTTCACTTTATACCTGAGGAATCGAAGGTGCAACTGGGCAAGTGACTCAAACACCTCTCCAAATCTATGTTTATCCCACTACACAACTCTGCTTCTCAATAAACAATTATCAAATATTGAGGAAAATATATATATTCATTGGAGCATAAAGCACTGAGAAATAGATTTCATAATAAAATAAAATCCCTATCTCAAGGGGCCAGTTCAGTTAGGAGACTATAATGCAACTGTCAATGAATAGCAAAGCCTATGAGAAATCAGAGCGAGAGCAGTGAGGGAAGTTGTGATGGACTTCGGAGGAAAAGGATTTGAATTATAAGGAAAGCAGGTAGGGCATTCCAGGGGATGAAAATAATATCAGGTATGGAAGAGACAGAAATGAGTATGGTGTGCTGAATTCAAATAATCTGTTCAACAAACACTAAACACCTCTGTGGCACCAAGTATCATGCTAGATGCTAAGAGTACAAGATGAACAAAATGGGCAGGTTGCTCACAAATTCAAATGAGAAACAGATACATGAACAGAGGATTTCAATCTCATTTCATAAAAGATAAGGGAAGTATGCTTAAGAGGTATGGGAATTCAAGGAAGCAGACACACTCAGTATAACATGGGAGTCTGAAGAGTGCTACTGAGGGAGATGAGGCCTTAGTTAAATTTGGAAAAATAGTTAATGGTGAAAGGAGTTGAAAAGAGCATAGAAGTATTTATAGGAAGTTTTTGAAATTTGGAATTGTAGAATAAAATATAAGGGGACAGCATGGGAGAGACAAAAATGTGTCAGATCAAAGAGACTTCTATATTATGCTAAGGAGTCTAGCAGGTGGTAGAGTGGTAAAGAACCTGCTTGCCAATGCAGGAGATATAAGAGACATGGGTTTTGGTCCCTGGGTTGGGCACATCCCCTGGAGTAGGAAATGGCAACCCATTCCAGTATTCTTGCCTGGAAGATTCCATGGACAGAGAAGCCAGGCGGGCTGTAGTTCATTGGGTCGCAAAGAGTTGGAAATGACTGAGCAAGACCACACAGAGCACAAGGAGTCTAGACTTTTTATTCTGTGGGCTGGGAAACCATCAGGTGGTTTAAGCAGTATGTAACATGATCAATTGTGTGTTTTAGAGAAATCTCTTCTCTAACTGCAATATGGAAGGTAATTTTGAGAGGAGTAAGCCTGGAAGTAAGGAGACCACAGTTACATAAATATACCAGACCAGGCAAGAGATAAGGAGGCATGGGCTAGAAAGGTCACAGTAGGGACTGACAGGAGCAGAGATATTGGTGAAATATTTACCATTAAATCTAACAAAATTTAATGACTGATTAAATATGGGAGATAAGGGAGGAGGAATCTAGAGAGTTATAAAATAACTCAGCATAGTTTGATGTGGGTGGTGATCCTAACTGAATTGGAATTTCATAAGGAATACTGTTTAAGGACTTGGGAGAATAATCAATGGTGAGTTTGAATTTGGACACACAGAGTCTGCTATATCTCTGAGATTTCCATATAAAGGTGTCCAACAGGCAATTAGATATGGGAATTTGAAAGGGAAAGGATAGCTTAGAGTAATTTTGGATAAATTTTGAGGATAAAGGGTAGTTAAGAGAGTGGATGAGATCTCTTGAGGACAATGTATGGGTGGGCACAGGAATAGCAACATAATGATAAAAACCCTGGATAGTGTCACTCTTTAAACTAGATGGTAGAGGAGGAGGAGGGTCCATGAAAAGTCAAGAAGTAAAGGACAGAGTTGCAAGGATGAACAGGAGAAAGTGATGTCAAAGGAGCTAAGGAAGTAGAGATTTTTAAAGAGGAATGTTTAGTGAATTGAGCAAAGATGTCTATTGGATTTAGACATTTAGAAGTCACAACAACCCTGCAAAGAACAGCTTCAGTGAAATAGTAGAGTGGTGGTGTGGAGGGCTGGGGGGATGTGTGGCAACAAATGGCAGTGACTTGAGGAGTGAATATCAGTGAGGACAGTAAGAGCATATCTGAAAAATAAGAACACAACAACAAAAACCTTGGCTGAGAAAACAAGGGGTAAGTATCATAGTGAAAGGGAAACTCAAAGGATTATTTGGTTAGGGTAAGATGCTTGCTATCCACATGTGATGGTCACATTTTTCTTGATGGCATAAGGAATAAGCTTGTCTGAAGGATGTGAGGAGGGGGAGTGTTGAGTAGTAGAAGAGAGTGTTGGAAGGTGGTGTAGGTTTAAAAATCACTGCTGAAAGGAAACTGAAGGAAAAGGAAAAGTACTAAATAGGACTAAAAGGTCATAGAGATTGGATACTAAGACTCTATAGAGGTACCCAATCTCTAGCCTTATATAATTTTCCATAGCATCATCATTAAGTATTCTGAATGTAAAAGTAGAACGGGTAGACTGTGGAATTGATCCTAGGTTGAAATCTTGCTACTAGATAGTAAGAGAATAACAATGAGGTATAAGTAAAGCCTTCCAGAAGGTGGTTACAGCATTAAAGTGATAGTGAAAATGCAATGGAAGGGTACAGGTAGGAGAAACAGTTCTAAGAAGACTTGATAAGACTGTGGATGGATAGGATATAGGGGAATTTAGTCAAAGATGCCTTCAAAGATTCAAGTGTAGGTGACTAAAAAATAGTGCTACTACTGGCAAAAACAAAAAACTTGATAAATTCAAGATGGTTTTAGGGAAGATTAATTCAATGTTAGGTACGTTGAGTTACAAGAGAAGGTGAGACAATAAGTACAATAATGGGGCTATAAATTAATAAAATAAAACAAATACAATAAATAAAAAATACATACTTTAGCTCCATATCGTTATGGTAGCCATTCCTGTGCTAATAAGATCTGGGCTGGATGAAGGACATGAAGAGAGCAGTAAGAATGATGAAGAAACAGAGAAAGAGATTAGATAGAGTAGAAACATATATAAGCAATAGCAGATAAAAAAGAAGGCAAAGACAGCAAGAAGGGAGAAAACAGGTGAAGAGTAAAAATAATTAAAGTGGCACATGTTAAATTGCTTTTGTCTTACTGCTTGCTCACTTATAATATATATATACATATAATATATATATAAAATATATATATAATATATATAAATATATATATTCCCTTTCACTATATATTATAATATATAAGTGAGCAGAAACAGCTGTTTCTGCTGTTGCTGTTCTTTGAAATTCTCATCGGCTAATTTAAATTCTCCAGCTAGTTTTTTAAATTTTTTTTAAAAAATTGGAATATAATTGCTCTACAGTGTTGTGTTAGTTTCTGCTGTACAACAGCGCTCCAGCTATTTTTTTAATCTTCAATGTTTACTGTAATCAAAATTAAATAGTCAAGTCAGGGTTGAAAATCTTTTGAGCTTCCAGTTTCAGAGGCTAATGTAAAATGACTTCAATGACTGAATTTAAATTATGCTGATGATCAGCAGTCCCCCTCCCTGGCCAGACGAAAATTTCACCAAAATCCTCTTTCTCTCATCCTAATAATCTTGCAACTTCAGAGTCTAAAATAACCCTCCTTTCAGAAGTGACCAGAGTACACATATCTCTCAGAGCTGACATATATTTCACTTCCAATTTACCCAATGCCACTTAACTAGAAGCCACTTATTTCAGAGAACCTTCTGCATAGCAACAGGAAAAATAACCTATCAAGTCTGTTGTATCTTCCATGACTTTCAGGAGCCCTACCACTTCTATTTCTACATTTGTCTAAATCGACATTCTTTAAAATTCTAGATAAAAACACAGATTTCTATGTAACTTTTGGTGAGATGTTGAATCACAATAAGCAGCAAACTTAATAATACAAACACATGGTTAGCATCCAATAAATAAAGGTTAATAGTTCATTGTTTCATATATTAAACTAATCTCTATTGAGGTAGGCCTACTCTGTGCCAGTTTCTATCTCTAGGAATGGAAATACAGATGAGTTAGATTAAATCCCCTTCCTCAAAAATCTTACATTCTAATGGGAGATAAAGACACAGGAAGAGATAATTAGATATGCAGGTTAAGGAAGCAAAGAATACAAGTCTTGAAGGAAGTAAAAAGACTTACAAGGAAGTATCATGTTAAAGTATGAGTAAGAGTTGGTCAAGAGAAGAGGGACATGAAGATGTTCCAGGCAAAATGGCAGCATGAAGGGCACAGAGACAAGAAATAGCGTAATCGTTTCTAGAAACTAAAAGCATTTTGCAGGTTCTGACCCACATGGATCACAGCAGGAAGTAGCAGGGAATAAGCCTGGAGGAGGAAGACAGGACAAGATGGTAGAGAACTATGAGGTTCTCTATTTTTATCCTTAGAAAATAGAAAAATAAGGATTTTTAAGCAGGGAAGTGACATAGAAAGATATGCACTTTAGGTGAAACACTCCAGTGATTAAATTGAGGGTGGATTTGGGGAGACAAAACTGATGGAAGGAGAACAATTAGGAGGTTGTGTCAATATTCTTGAACAATGCTTCTCAAAATTTATTGTGAGTACAAACCACCCAGGGATCTTGTTAAAATGCATAAAATGCAGATTCAGATTCAGTAGGTCTGCAGTGAAGCCTGAGATTCTTTTTTCTAACAGGCTCTGAAGTGGTGCTGATGATGCTGCCTACAAACCACACTTTGAATAGCAAAGCTCTAGGAAGGATATTGAGGGCTTGAACTAGTATCAGAAAAGCAGAGCAGAAGATAAGGTAACAGTGATATTCAGGAGGTTAAACAGTCATGGCTTGGTGCTTCATTAGATACAGAAAGTGAAGTAGATGGTGTTGGGGGATTTAAAGTTAACTACAGGTTTCTACTTGGAATGACTGAGTGGATTTGAAATGGCTATGAGGTATCCAGGTGAAGAGGTAGCTGCTCTTTGGATATATGAGTCTAAAGCTTTACAGAAAGGTCATAAGCATATAGATGAGATAAGAAATCAAGGGAATGGATTAGATTATTTTACAGATTAAGGTCAAGAATGGAATCACGGGAATGCCTACATTTAGGCAATAATTTTTTTAATTAATTAATTTTTAAAAATTTATTTATTTTAATTAGAGTCTAATTAATTTACAATATTGTAGTGGTTTTTGCCATACATTGACATGGAGGCAATACATTTTAAAAAGAGCCCCCAAATAAAACAGAAAAGAAAGAGAGACACAAGAAAAGAACACAAGCATGAAGGGTTACACATAACAGAATAGAGCTTAAAAGAGGGAGTAATGAACATTTTCACATGAAGTAGAAAAGTCTAGTAAGGAAAGAACTGAAAAATAATAGTGAGCAGAGGAAAAGAAGTGGGTGGAAGAGAGAATATGAAAAGGGAATAAAATACACTAGTAGTGAGAAGGTGCCTGTGGGGGAAAAATGAAAAAAAAAATATGGTTAGATGAGCAAGTGGATCACTCCAGTCAGGATCAGAATCTTTATTGTGCCGGAATTCTTGCCACTCTTCCTAAGTTCCTTTGTTCATTCTCTCTCCTTCCCACTTCTATCAATGCAAATCATACATTTCCTTTAAAAAGATTTTTTTGAGTCATTTTATTTCACTCCTCTGGTTATCAAAAATATGTACACAAAAATCCATGTCTGCAGCCTCTTGCAATGAAGTGCTATTAACCCAAGTAGTTTATACACTTGCCCTTATCAGGGAAAGTGGTATATCTTCATTTGTATTTCCAGGAATGACTAGTCTAGCACCCGAGAGACACTTAAGCCATACTTAGTGACTGAATGAAATAACTATATAATACTAATTTAAAATACTTTCTGTAAGTACCTATAATATAACATGAAACCATGGTAATTCCTGTATTTGATCAATAAGAGTCATCTAAACCTTTCTGGGTCTCATTTTCCAGAAAACCACAGACAGACCTACATGGACTCAAAAGTCCTTACTTACTGAAAATTCTATGATCCCATGAGTATTATCAACCTCCTATTCAATAAGAGTAAAATGGTATGTATATAAGCCAGTATGTTTTATAAACGATAAACTTCCTAAGAAAGAAATTTGGGATATTCTTACTGTTTACCATTTGCATCTGATTTTGCAGGAAGAGGTTTCTCTCTTATCTTGTCTACAAACTTCTTCCTAGCTTCATTTCTTTTGTGTTTTTTCCCAACATAATGTTGTTGGGCCATTAATGGACTATTAAAGGAAGCAGGACAGAGCTTGCAATACTTGTTTGGATTATTCAAATCCAAAGCACTGCTGGAAGAGGAAGGCATAATCTTGTCTTTAATCCCACCTGGAGGAGGCTTGACAGCAAGGGGCTTCAGAAAAGTTGACTCTGCAGAAGTAGTAATAGGCACACCTGCTGAAACAGTCATAATGAAAAGTGATCCACATGTTTGCATTATAAAGTATCAGAGAAAGTTAGAGTTCTTTAAAAACCTACTATCTCTGGACTTTTTCCACACAGCACTGTTGGATAAAGGTATTTAGGCTAAAAATAATTGAATATAAGTCTGTCACCAAGTGTCTCCAACACAGATACAGGAAGCAATCAATATTCAGCAATCAATGAAGGCATGAGAACTGTATTAGGATGGCTCTTGAAATGAGTGAGGGTAAAAGAGACGGGTACCAACTTCTAAGTTGATGTCTTTCTTGAGTAGCATAGTAAGCAGATCATCTATTCAGTGGTGTCCGTATCAAAATACAGTTTATGCAGTTGTTCAAGGCTATAAAATGATATGTTCCCACAATTACAGTTATTTTAGAGCTCTTTCATGTAGTCTCCTTTCTGAGCCCAAATTTATGAATTTGGGGGACTAAAGATAAGGCTTTACAAGACGCTTTCTTTTGTGTGGTACACTGATTCTGTCCCTCTTGACTGACAGGCAGAAAAACCAACATACAAAAATCAGAGAGACTAGGATAAATTTAAAAATAATTCATTTCATTTATAAAAAAACAATATGTTTTAATGCTTATGTGGCCTATGCTATGAGATGGAAATTAATGTAGGTAAAATTGTGATGCCAGGCATGCTTTATTCCTAAAATGTTGAAGCTAATGAGAATATGGTAAATTATTTACTCCAGGGGATTAATTATTATTTTTTGTTAGCACACAACATTTAAAAAATACAGGCTGGAGCATACTCTGCTACTTCAGGTTGAAAGTGAGATCTGTGGGTCAGTTCTCTCATGTGCTGGTGGCCCAAAATCACTGGAAGGACAGAGAAACATGTTATATAGTTCTCTGGATCTCTGGATCTAACATAAAGTAAGTTTTCAATAATTGCTGATTGATATAGCTAATGGTACTTTTTCTTTACATTCATAGGAAGAAAGGAATGAGCTATCAGGGTAGAAGAAGATTCCATACCACTTTTTTTGTGTACAGTTAAAGTCAGAAAATCCTGCAACATAATTATATTATGGTGAAGACATTGGTCTGAACACACATTATGAGATAATGTTTTGTAAAGTACTAAAGCAAAAAAAAAAAAAAAAGAATGAGACAGATGTCAAGGGGAAGAAGTAAGAAGAAACTATGACAAATATTTGATTAGAAACTGGAGAGCTCAGGTTGCTTATTGTTGTTTCATTATAGCAAACATGTTTTTATTTGGATTTAATAAACTGAAAAGGAGAGGTCACAACATTTCTTAAAATTTAGCTAGCAATCATGATCTCTATATTAAATGACAAGGGCACAGAAAGAGATTAACTGAGCAGAAGAACCAAGTTATTGTGGCAGAGTAAAATTCTCTCCAATAAAAAATGGATAGCAGAGATGGGAAAAAAATATAGAGAGACTCTGTATTGAAGCTAAAGAGGTGAATGTCATCTTACCCGTTTCTGGCTGAAATCTTGATGGAGATACCTGATCACGCTCCTCCATTAATTGCTTCAGTTTTTTAGAATGGCCTTTCCCCACATAATGAGACTGAGCAACAACTGAGGAGCTAAAAACCATGTGGCAGAGACCACAAAATTTGTTTCTGTCCACTACTTCACTTTTATGCTCCTGAAATAAGCACAATCTTGTTAGAAAGATTCAATAACTAAGCTTTGAATTACAATACCAACATAGGCTACTCACCTGAAAATTCCTAACATCCATCTTCATTTTCTTACCAGGCACTTCATTTTGTTCCCCATGCATTTGAAAATAAAACCTAACATTTTGAGCATGTTTTTCACTCTGGAAAAAAGATACAATATGACTTTGTTTATTCAACAACAGAGGCACCTCAAATTTACACCTCTTTGAATCTGAGGACAGCACTTGTGAGTTGGAATATATTTAGTGTGTACCCAGTTTATGAAAAGGTGCATTTTTCAAAGCTTGCTTTGAAAGCAAGCATGCTTCCACATGCTTTCAAAGCTCTAAATCTCAGTTAAAATGAAAATAACACTACAATTTAGAGACCAATAACTTAGTTTTTGACAGAAACTCCTAGTTTTTGTTTAATATCAAATTTTTCTTCTTCAGTAGTTACACATCTTAGGCAATATACCCAGCTAAAAGATTGCGTATTCCAGCCTCCCTTTCAGCAAGATGTAACCATGTGACTATATTCTAGCCAATAAGATGTAATCTGAAATGTTGGGTTGAACTTCTGGAAGTCTCCTAACAGAATGGGGGATGAACTCGTCTCATCTTCTCTCCTGCTTACGGAATTAAGATGTAAAGGTCATCTGGGACAATGGGGGCTCTTGAGGACAGAGGCTAGTTCATCAGAGTAGAAAGACAGAAAATGCCTAGATCTCTGAAAGTGTTATGAAGCTGTTACATCAGCCCTGCATTGCTTACCTCTCAAATTCTTTTATGTGAGGAAATTAACCTTTCTAGGTTAAGCATATTAAACAAAAATCTCCAAACACATATATAACAAGATACATAATAACCAAAATGTTGATGTCAATAGAAGGGACACTAATATGACATAGTACATACTGTGAAGCAATTACTCTATCTACAGCATTTTAAATTGTGAAGTGTGTGCAGGAATATAGCTGAAGTATATACCCACTGCCCAGTTTTAATAGATTTTAACATTTTTCTCTATTTCTTTCAGATCTCCTTTTCAAAAGAGGTAAAATTTTACACAAGAAATCCTAGCTCCTCATTTCAACAATCGCTTCCTCCTTGGTCTCTCCCCAGTAGGTAACTACTATCTTAAAGTTGTTTTGTATCATTTCCTCTATTCTTTTACTAGATATGCATATACCTATAAACAGTAATATGTACTATTGTCATTTAAATTTTTTATGAAAATGGAATCAGCCTGTTCCTATCCTTTAAACTTTTTATAACTCAATATTATATAAGATTTGCCCATATTGATACATATGGCTCTTGTTCACTCACATTACATGCTGCATAATATTCTACTCCATATGCTACCCATCAAATCCCCTAATGAAGGCAGTTATGTTTCTGATTATTTTCTTATTACAAACATCTCACTGAACATATGTAAATGTATCTCCTAATATAATGGCCAAGAGTTTCTTTTTTTTTTTTTTTTTTAGTTTCTTTAAAGTAGATACATAGATATGGACTATCTGGCTTATATGAGGGTTTTCAGCTTTAATGGGTACTATAAAATTTATCTCCAAAGATGCTGAAGCAGTTTAAACTCCAAATGTAGCACATATGAGTGTTTTTGACTTCCTATATTTTCTTAAGTGTTAAGTGCTATTAGATTTTAATTTTTGTGAGTATGATGGTTTTGATAAGATAGTTCATTATCATTTTAACCTGAATTTCCCATATGATCACCTCTGAAGTTAAGTATCTCTGCTCTAGCCTGTTCATATCATTTTCCCATTTTTCTATTGGGTTGTTTCTTCTTCTGATATATAGTTCTTTATACAGTCCAGATACTAATTCTTTGTTAGTTATTGGAATATAAATACCATTCAATCTATGGCTTGTCTTTTAACTTTATGATGAGGTTTCTGTCATATACATTTCCCCTATCAAGTATCATGATATATTTTACAGCTACAGTAATAAGGTGAAATTATTTTAGACACAGGCAAACAGAGTAATACAATAAAACATAATAAGAGAATAAAGTATATATGAAAAATATCTTATGCTGGAGATGCCACTACAAATCAGTGGGGCAAAAATGAACTGTTAAATAAATACTGCTGGAACACCTACTATCTGTATGGAAAACAATGTTATCACCTTGCATATATGAAAATAAATACCAGATGGATCACACACATTAACCCAAGAAATAAAACTTTTAACAGTATTAGAAAAGAATAGAGGGAAATATTTATCTGGCAAAAATACAGAGAATGGTTTCTTAAACATGTATAAACATAAATACAAAAGGAAATATTAATAAGTGCAACCTCATTAAAATTCCAAATTTTTGCAGTAATGTCCTATATTACATGCATAATAAATACTATGCTGAGATAGTCTGACAATATTAACCAAGCTGTATATTAAAGAGAAAAAAATCACCTTTACAAGTAAGATATTTGTAAGGAAGTGCTTTCAAATATAGTTTTAAAGTCATCTATAATTTGAGTTGGTTATTTAACAAGCTTAAGCACTAAACTTATAGATGGCATTGGAATTTAAATAAAAATATGCTACAACATTATATAACATAATGCTTTATAGTCATTAAACTATTATAGAAAGATAAAAAGATGTAATGATAGGACAAAGTGTTCAGAATATGTTCTTATATGAAAAAGCAAGGGCAAAACAACATATACAATTCTCTTTTGTAAAAATGTATGTGTGTTTAGAAAGCATACTGGAATCATATAAGCTAAAGAGAAGTTAATTAAATGATGCTTACCCACAAGTGACAGACTTATGATTGATTCACATTTTCTCATAATTTTGTACATTTTCTATACTGAATAGTAAGTACTTCATAAGCCCATAAAAGCGATTTTTCAAATTTAAATTCAAATGGTTCCAACCATGGTTATCATAGAGCTCCTTGATTATGTGTTTCACTTTATTAACTCTTTGAGCTTTGGGGCGCCAGGATATGCTAGGCACACTCAATTGTTTGATTTCATTTAATTTTCACAAGAATAGTAAGAGAGATTTTAGCTTTCATTTTGCAGCCTGAAGAAACATGCTCAGAGAGGTAAAGTGACTTGGCCAGGGTTACACAACAATGGCTTGAACCTAGTTGAAGTGGTTTACTCATTAAGTCATGTTTGACTCTTGCGAACCCATGGACTGTAGCTTGCCATGTTCCTCTGTTCATGGGATTCTCCAGGCAAGAATACTGGAGTGGGTTGCCATTTCTTTCTCCAGGGGATTTTGCCAACCCAGGAATCGTACCCAGGTGTCCTGAATTGCAGGCAGATTCTTTACCGACTGAGTGAACCTAGGTCCTCTCAATCCACAGCCAACACAATTTCACCATCTATAATTATAGTATTAATAGTTGAATCCAAATCAACATAAGGACCGAGATATAACTGCCAATAAGATTAGTAACGGGCAAAACAAAATCAGGTGTTTCTAGTTTTTAAAGTAGAACTGGCAATAATATTTTAAGATATTATAAAAGTATCTAGTACTTTTTTAATACGGATACCATGTATAAAAAAATCCAATAGTTGATAACATGATGTAGAAATGGGAGACAACACTAAATGAAAGGACAACACATACCTAGTGTGTGAAATAGAAATGAAATCAGAGGAGATATGAAATGAATGAGGATGAAATCAGAGGAGATATGAAATCAGAGGAAATCGTCTTTAAGCTTAGTAAAGCCAAGATGGTTAATCACTATTCCTCTGGGTTTCAGCTTTCTAATCAATAAACTAAAGAACTAAGAAAATTAAATATTCCTTCTTTTAGCTCTAGAATTCTATGGTACTGGGCTTAAAAATATGTAGTTAAATCAAGTGCAAGACTAGTTCATTTTGTTTTTATCCTTTATTTACTGTAAAGGAAAATTCTGGAGTTCAATGAGATCCCTTGATTCACATTAATAGTCTCCTATTCAAGCGTTATAAAACTTTCCTTATATTTACTACAAGGACATGAAGCATACAGCGACTTGATAGATAGAAAGGGAGGCAGAAAGATGTGAAGAAAAGAAAATATGCTTTGGAGCCAAAAGAGACTGAGGATGCCAAATTTCCCAAACTTAAGCTGGTAAATTACTGTTCCTTACTGAGCCAGGCTCCTCATCTATCAGAGGGAAATAATACACAGGATTCTCATAAGTATCAAAACTAGATAACATATGAAGTTTATCTGCTATATTTAAAAATCTATTTTATACTCCATTTCCATTGTTTTTAACCTACCTCATAATGTGAAATCCTTTGCGATTCAAACTGAAGCACCACTCCACACACATTACAAAAATTATCTGCAAAAAGTTCAGTCTTTTCCTGTTGATTCCAAGTCATATCTATGAATAAAATAAAGGGAAGTGAGACATATATCACATCAATGAATAGTTAGAATACATATTGTTTCATACACCACTTCAAATCTGAGTGCTTGTGAGGTCACAGTAAAAGCATTTTGCTTATTGAGTATGCCTCTAATGTACGATATAGCAAGAGCTATTTAATATGATAAGTCTTGGGTGATTTTTAGGTAACATTGGAGCCATAGCTCCAGATAAGTTTTATAAAAAAGCCTTTTTAACGATTACATGGATGCTTGTGCATGCATGCTCAATCAGTCATGTCTGACTCTTTGTGACCCCATGGACTGTAGCCCACAGCCTCCTCTGTCCATGGAATTTTCCAGGCAAGAATACTGGAGTGGGTTGCCATTTCCTACTTCAGGGGATCTTCCTGACCCAGAGGTCAAACAGTCTCTTCTGCATCTCCTGCATTGGCAGGCAGATTTTTCTTTATCACTGTGCCACACGCAAAACACAAAATTCCAAGGGCTGGTTTCTTTTGGTGCCCCAAATCATTTTATGAAGCTCACAAAGTTACTGGTACCCCCATAACTTCCCTGGTGGCTCAGTGGTAAAGAATCCGTTTGTCAATGCAGGAGGCGGGGGTTTGATCCCTGGGTCGGGAAGATCCCTTGGAAAAGGAAATGGCAACCAACTCCAGTATTCTTGCATGGAAAATCCCATGGACAGAGGAGCCTGGTGGGCTGCAGTCCATGGGGTCGCAAAGACTTGAAAAAGTTGGACAAGACTGAGCAACTGAGCACTCACATACATAATCCTTAAAAAGGCATTGTTATAATACTGTCACTTATCTGGAGCTATGGCTCCAATATTATCATATTTCCCTGGTGGCTCATACGGTAAAGAATCTGCCTGCAATGTAGGAGACCGGGTTTGATCCCTGGGTTGGGAAGATCCCCTGGAGAAGGGAACAGCAACCCACTCCAGTATTCTTTTTTTTTTTTTTTTTAGTTCTACCACTTTATTGCTACCAACCCATTTCCCTCCACCCTTGTGCACACATGCTCAGTCATGTAATCCCATGGACTTCAGCCCGCCAGACTCCTCTGTCCATGGACTTTTCCAGGCAAGAATACTGGAGTGGGTTGCCATTTCCTTCTCCACCACTCCAGTATTCTTGACTGGAGAATTCCATGGACAGAGGAGCCTGGTGGGGTGGAGTCCATGGGATCGCAAAGAGTCAGACACAACTGAGCAACTAACACAAAAATCACATGGAACCACAAAAAACTTTGTCCATAGTAGGCAAACATTTTCCACTGTTATACAAACACTGGCACACTCATCTGGCCATACAAGTCTCACACAAGCCCCCAAAGTAGTATTAATAACATCCACAAATTATGCTACATTTTTCACTGTAATAACACAAGTCAAAAATTTCTGAATTTACACTTGAGGTCCACACTTCAGTCTAAGTCTAATACACTACACACTGCAGTGTATTCTGCCAAAATTTATTAGTGTATCTACAAGGTATAAATCACAAAACATCAAAATTTTGCTTGCTATTTGGCTATTTAAGTGAATAAGCTAATACTACACATACTTTCATGGTGAAATGCCCATGACATATCAAATGAACAAAAAATTGAAGAACAATAAATATAATATATCCATTTCCAACACTAACAAAAATTAAATATACATCACATATAAATATGTGGAAAGATATAAATTAAATTTAAAAACGATTAACTTTGGGAAGCAGGGCCAGAAAAGGATGAAAGGGAGAAAATTTAACATTTTAATTTCTGTACAACTGCTTTAATTTTTGCAAGAAGTATGTAGGACTTTCTATTTAAAAACCTTTAAAAGTATTTATTTTAAGTTATGTTGGATATCTTTAACTGAGCTTTAGTTTTCAGTACCACTGTATGGACTAAAAAGGCTTTCTTAAATTGCATGTTCAAGATAATAATAATTGTAACAAGGAACATGTCAAAAACAAGTTGAACAGTTATAAATTTATGCCTATAATGTATAGTATCCCCTTTGAATTATTTTTAGGTTGTTCTAAAATATATCATTTCTCTAATTTTGACTGTAAAGTTAGCAAGGTAAACAGTTTAACTAAAATATATTTCAGGACTTCCCTTAACTACTATATGCAATGAGCACAGCATAAGATCTTGAACTTCCTATTAAAATTTGTAATAATAAGCAAATATTACCATTTGGTGGCAACATAACTTGCTACGGAGGGAAAGTTTCCATTAAGAAGGCAAAAAGAAACTACTGATTTAGAGGTTCAAGAATTCCCAAGATTTGACATTCACTTTTTTTCCTATATCAAACTTTAATTCCAGATTTCCCTACTTCTAATAGTCAAAGTTTGATACTGACAGTCAAGTTGGGAAATATGAAGGCTGAGTTTTTTAAACACAGTTTTTCATTATTGGTGACCCAGATCATTTCCACGAAGCCCATGAAATTACTGGTACCCCTACAACTTTTCCTTTAGAATGGTATTGCCTAAACTTACTGCCTTTGACTCATTTTCTCAAACAAGTTCTTGGTCTGTATTTCTTTATTAAATGGTATGATATTCCAGACTCAAAATCTCAGCCATTATTCGCCACAGCAAATCACTGTTTCTTGTCCATTCTAGCTTATAATGTTATTTGATATCCATCTCTTCCTTTAAATTTCCCATAACACTACCCGAGTTCAGGCCCTCAATGTCTTGGGCATCATTAAAGTTTATTGTTATTTACTGAGGTTAGTTTCAAAATACTATGGTACACATTTTGGAAAGAGATAAGGAAAAAAAAAAGAATACTTATTGAAGGCTTTTGTGTGTGTGTAAACAAGATAATAGCTTATTCTTTTAGTCCTTAAAACAAATCTGCGAGGTAAGTGTTATTTCCCAAATTCTGAAGGTTAGGAAATTAGGATTCACTGAAATCAAGAAAACTTATCACGTGTTATTCCGTGAAGCTGGAACTTAAACTTTTTATCTTGACCTTTTCCATTATACATACATAACTGTCCCACATGTTGGAAATGATGCAGCAAACGAATAACTATTAATTTCAAGAAATTTACAATTTATCAGGGAAGATGTGTATAGAAAGAACTATGATCCAAAGATCAAAATGTCATAAGTGATATAAGATGTAAGGTACAATGTATTCCTGCTGAGAAGTTTGGGGAAAGCTTTCTAGAAGAAAATAAGTTATGAACTGAGCTCTAAACAATGTATAACATTCAGATAGAAGAGTGGAATAAAGGTATGGGGGGGGTCAAGAATATGATTTCATATTTCAAATATTTTGTTGTTCAGTTGCTCAGTCAGGTCCAACTCTGCGACCCTGTGGACTTCAGCACACCAGGCTTCCGTGTCCTTCACTATCTCCCAGAGATTGTGCAAAATGATCTGGGTCACCAATAATGAAAAACTGTGTTTAAAAAACTCAGTGATGCCATCCAACAATCTCATCCTCTACTGCTCCCTTCTCCTGCCCTCAATCTTTCCCAACATCATCGCATCAGGTGGTCAAACTATTGGAGCTTCAGCATCAGTCCTGCCAATGAATATTCAGGGTTGATTTCATTTAGGGTTGACTGGTTTGATCTCCTGGCTGTCCAAGGGACTCTCAGGAGTCTTCTCCAGTACCACAGTTCGAAAGCATCAATTCTTTGGCTTTCAGCCTTCTTTATGGTCCAACTCTCACATCCAAACATGACTATAGAGAAAACATAGCTTGGACTAGACGAACCTTTGTTGGCAGAGTGATGACTCTGTCTTTTAATAAGGTGTCTAGGTTTGTCGCAGCTTTTCTTCCAAGGAGTCTTTTACTTCCATGGCTTCAGTTACCATCCACAGTGATTTTGAAGCTCAAGAAAATAAAATCTGTCACCGTTTCCATTTTTCCCCATCTATTTGCTATTAAGTAATGGGACTGGATGCCATGATCTTCATTTTTTTGAATGTTGAGTTTATGCCAGCTTTCTCAGTCTCCTCTTTCACCTTCATCAAGAGGCTCTTTAGTTCCTCTTAGCTTTCTGCCATTAAGGTGGTGTTATTAGCATATCTGAGGTTATTGATATTTCTTCTGCCAATCTTGATTCCAGCTTGAGCTTCATCCAGCCCGGCATTTCACATGACGTACTCTGCATATAAGTTAAATAAGCAGGGTGACAAAATACAGCCTTGACATACTCCTTTCCCATTTTGGAACCAGTCCTTTGTTTCATGTCTGGTTCTAACTGTTGCTTCTTGACCTGCATACTGGTTTCTCAGGAGGCAGGTAAGGTGGTCTGGTATGCCCATCTCTTTCACATTTTCCAGTTTGTTGTGATCCACATAGTCAAAGGCTTTCATGTAGTCAATAAAGCAGATTTTTTCTGGAATCCCTTTGCTATTTCTATTATCCAACAGATGTTAGCAATTTGGTCTCTGGTCACTCTGCCTTTTCTAAATTCAGCTTGTATATCTGGAAGTTCCATCTCATGTACTATTGAAGCCCACCTTGAAGGATTTTGAGCATTACCTTGCTAGCATGTGAAATGAGTGCAATTGTGTGGTAATTGGATATTCTTTGAAATATTTTAGATGTTTCAAATCCTAAAAGATGATGCTATTAAAGTACTGCAATACTCAATATGCCAGCAAATTTGGAAAACTCAGCAGTGGCCACAGGACTGGGAAAGATCAGTTTTCATTCTAATTTCAAAGAAGGTCAATGCCAAAGAATGTTCAAACTACTGCACAACTGGGCTCATTTCAGATGCTAGCAAGGTAATGCTCAAACTCCTTCAAGCTAGGCTTCAATAGTATGTGAATCAAGAAACTGCAGATGTATAAGCTAGATTTAGAAAAAGCAGAGGAACCAGAGATCATATGGCCAACATCTGCTGGATCATAGAAAAAGGAAGGGAATTCCAGAAAAACATCTGCTTTTGCTTCATTGACTACTTGAAAGACTTTAACTGTGTGGATCACAGCAAATTGTAGAAAATTCTGAAAGAGATGGGCATAGCAGACCACCTTACCTGCCTCCTGTGAAACATGTATGCAGGTCAAGAAGCAACAGTTAGGACTGGACATGGAATGATGGACTGGTTCCAAATAGGGAAAGGAGTACTTGAAGGTTGTATTTTGTCACCCTGCTTACTTAACTTATATGCAGTGTACACAATGTGAAATTCTGGGCTGGATGAAGCTCAAGCTGGAATCAAGATTGGCAGAAGAAATATTAATAACCTCAGATATGCAGATGACACCATCCTAATGGCAGAAAGCAAAGAGGAACTAAAGAGTCTTTTGATGAAAATGAAAGGGGAGACTGAAAAAGTGGCTTAAAACTCAATGTTCAAAAAACAAAGATCATGACATCCAGTCCCATGACTTCATGGAAAATAGATGGGAAAAAATGGAAACAGTGACAGATTTTATTTTCTTGAGCTCCAAAATCACTGTAGACGGTGAGTGCAGCCATGAAAGTAAAAGACACTTGCTCCTTGGAAGAAAAGCTATGACAAATCTAGACAGCTTATTAAAAAGCAGAGACATCACTTTGCGGACAAAGGTCCATATAGTCCAAACTATGGTTTTTCCAGTAGTCATGTATGGATGTGAGAGTTGGACCATAAAGTACACTGAGCGCCAAAGAATTGATGCTTTCGAACTGTGTGCTGGAGAAGACTCTTGAGAGTCCCTTGGACAGTCAGGAGAGCAAACTAGTCAATCCTAAAGGAAATCAACCCTGAATATTCATTGAAAGGACTGATGCTGAAGTTGAAGCTCCAATACTTTGGCCATCTGATGCGAACAGCTGATTCATTGGTAAAGATCCTGATTTGGGGAAAGACTGAAGGCAGGAGGAGATGGGGGCAGCAGAGGATGAGATGGTTGGATGGCATCACCAACTCAATGGACATGAGTTTGTGCAAGCTCTGGGAGACAGTGAAGGACAGGAAAGCCTGGCGTGTGCAGTCCATGGAGTCATGAAGAGTCAAATACAACTGAGCAACTGAGCAACAACAAGGATATGAAGGACAATAATTGAAAGCTTGGAATGAGGCTAACTCATAAATGGCTTCATTAAGGCATTTAGACTTAATTCTGCATTCAACAAGGGAAAAGAAGTGACTTAAAATAGGACTATGAATTAGGAATCAGTCAGAGGCAAAAGGCCATGAAGTTAAACCAGAAATGTGCAGAAGGCATAGAAAGGAAGAAACAAATATAAGAGGTGCATGTAAGTTAAGTCACATATGACTCTTTGCGACCCCATGGACTGTAGCCACAGCCTTGTCTAACTCAATGAAACCATGAGTCATGCCATGTAGGCCACCCAAGATGGACGGGTCATGGTGGAGAGTTCTGACAAAATGTGGTCCACTGGAGAAGGGAATGGCAAACCACTTCAGTATTCTTGACTTGAGAACCCCATGAACAGTATGAAAAGGCAAAAAGATATGACACTGAAAGATAAACTCCCCAGGTCAGTAGGTGTCCAATATGTTACTTGAGGAGAGTGGAGAAATAACTCCAGAAAGACGGAGTCAAAGCAAAAACAACACCCAGTTGTGGATGTGACTGGTGATGGAAGTAAAGTCTGATGCTGTAAAGAACAATATTGCATAGGAACCTGGAATGTTAGGTCCAAAAATCAAGGCAAATTGGAAGTGGTCAAACAGGAGATGGCAAGAGTGAACATCGACATGCAAGGAATCAGTGAACCAAAATGGACTGGAATGGGTGAATTTAACTCAGATGACCATTAAATCTACTACTGTGGGCAAGAATCCCTTAGAAGAAATGGAGTAGCCATCACAGTCAACAATAGAGTCCAAAATGCAGTTCTTGGGTGCAATCTCAAAAACGGCAGAATGATCTCTGCTCGTTGCCAAGGCAAACCATTCAATATCACAGTAATCCAAGTCTATGCCTCAACCAATAATGCTGAAGAAGCTGAAGCTGAACTGTTCTATGAAGACCTACAAGACCTTCTAGAACTAACACCCAAAAAAGATGTCCTTTTCATTATAGGGGACTGGAATGCAAAAGTAGGAACTCAAGAGATACTTGGAGTAACAGGCAAATTTGGCCTTGGAGTACAAAATGAAGCAGGGCAAATGCTAATAGAGTTTTGCCAAGAGAACACACTGGTCATAGCAAATGCCCTCTTCCAACAACATAAGAGAAGACTCTACACATGGACATCACCAGATGGTCAATAACAAAATCAGACTGATTATATTCTTTGCAGCCAAAGATGGAGAAGCTCTATACAGTCAGCAAAAACAAGACTGGGAACTGACTGTGGCTCAGATCATGAACTCTTTATTGCCAAATTCAGACTTAAACTGAAGATAGTAGGGAAAACCACTAGACCATTCAGCTATGACCTAAATCAAATCCCTTACAATTACACAGTGGAAGTGATAGATTCAAGGGATTAGTTCTGTTAGAGTGCCTGAAGAACTATGGATGGAGGTTCATGACATTGTCCAGGAGGCAGTGATCAAGACCATCCCCAAGAAATGAAATGAAAAAAGGCAAAATGGTTGTCTGAGGAGGCCATACAGATAGCTGAGAAAAGAAGAGAAGCGAAAGGTGAAGGAGAAAAGGAAAGATACACCCAGCTGAATGCAGAGTTCCAAAGAATAGCAAGGAGAGATAAGAAAGCCTTCTTCAGTGATCAATGCAAAGAAATAGAGGAAAACAATAGAATGGGAAAGACTAGAGATCTCTTCAAGAAAATTTGAGAAACCAAGGGAAAATTTCATGCAAAGATGGGCACAATAAAGAACCAGAAATGGAAAAAAAAAAAAAGAACCAGAAATGGTATGGTCCTAACAGAAGCAGAAGATATTAAGAAGAGGTGGCAAGAATACACAGAAGAACTTTACAGAAAAGATCTTCATGACCCAGATAACCATGATGGTGTGATCACTCACCTAGAGCCAGACATCCTGGAATGTGAAGTCAAGGGGGCCTTAGGAAGCATCACTATGAACAAAGCTAATGAAGGTCATGGAATTCCAGTTGATCTATTTCAAATCCTGAAAGATGATGCTGTGAAAGTGCTGCACTCAGTATGCCAGAAAATTTGGAAAACTCAGCAGTGGCCACAGGACCAGAAAAGGTCAGTGTTCATTCCAATCCCAAAGAAAGGCAATGCCAAAAAATGCTCAAACTACCATACAATTCCACTCATCTCACACGCTATCAAAGTAATGCTCAAAATTCCAAGCGAGGCTTCAACAGTACATGAACTGTGAACTTCCAGATGTTCAAGCTGGATTTAGAAAAGGCAGAGGAACTAGAGATCAAATTGCCAACATCCACTGGATCGTTGAAAAAGGAAGAGAGTTCCAGAAAAACATCTACTTCTGCTTTACTGACTTCGCCAAATCCTTTCACTGTGTGGATCACAAAAAAAACTGTGGAAAATTCTTCAAGATGGGAATCCCAGACCATCTAACATGCCTCTTGAGACATATGTATGCAGGTCAAGAAGCAACAGTTGGAACCAGACATGGAACAACAGACTGGTTCCAAATAGGAAAAGGAGTACATCAAGGGTGTATATTGTCATGGTGCTTATTTAACTTATATGCAGTGTACATCATGAGAAACGCTGGGCTGGATGAAGAACAAGCTGGAATCAAGATTGCCAGGAGAAATATCAGTAACCTCAGATACTCAGATGACATCATCCTTATGGCAGAAAATGAAGAAGAACTAAAGAGCCTCTTGATGAAAGTGAAAGAGAGTGAAAAAGTTGGCTTAAAACTCAAGATTCAGAAAACTAAGATCATGGCATCTGGTCCTGTCACTTCATGGCAAATAGGTGGGGAAACAATGGGAACAGTGACAGAATTTATTTTTGGGGGGCTCCAAAATCACTGCAGGTGGGGACTGCAACCACGAAATTAAAAGACACTTGTCCCTTGGAAGAAAAGCTATGACCAAACTGTACAGCATATTAAAAAACAGAGACATCACTTTGCCAACAAAGGTCTGTCTAGTCAAAGTTATAGTTTTTCCAGTAGTCATGTATGGATGTGAGAGTTGGACTATAAAGAAAGTTGAGTGCTGAAGAATCGATGTTTTTGAACTGTGGTGTTGGAGAAGACTCTTGAGAGTCCCTTGGACTGCAAGAAGATCAAGCCAGTCAACCCTAAAGGAAATCAGCCCTAAATATTAATTGGAAGGAGTGAAGCTGAAGCTCCAATACTTTGGCCACCTGATGCAGACAACTGGCTCCTTGGAAAAGACCTTGATGCTGGGAAAGATTGAAGGCAGGAGTAGAAGGGGATGGCAGAGGATGAGATTGTTGGATGGCATCAGCAACTCAATGGACCTGAGTTTGAGCAAGCTCCAGGAGTTTGGTGATGGACAGGGAAGCCTGGTGTTCTGCAGTCCATGGGGTTGCAAAGAGTCAGACACAACTGAGCGACTGAACTGAACTGAACTGAACTGAACTGAACTGTAGTCTGCCAGGCTCCTCTGTTCATTGGATTCTCTAGGCAAGAGTACTGGGGTGGGTTGCCATGTTCTCCAGGGGACCTTTCCAACCCAAGTATCAAACCTACATTTCTTATGTCTCCTGCATTGGCAGGCGTGTTCTTTACCACTATCTATGGAAACTAAAGGTTATTATAGCCTGAGCTTAAAACTTGCCATGAATATGATAAGTCTTTAGATCTATTGCATGTAAGCTTAAGCAGTGCTGTTGCTGATGCAGGAGGTAGACCTCTGACCTTTTATCCAATTCACTCATCTACAATTACTTGTGAATAGCAAATTCTCATTTTGGGTATAATATAATGAATATGTTAACTTTAGTGAATAAAAAATTAAAACACACAAAAATCTAAAATTCAAAAAGAAGACATCAGAGTGATGTTGCATATTAGAGTATACTTAAAAGGTCTACTTAAATAGCACACTTTCCTAATTCAAAGATGATTAAATCTACATTCAAAATTTCAGAAACAAACCTTCAGGTAAAAATCATTCTGAATCAGGGTTTCACATCAAATTCATAGGCACAGCTTCAAAATCAAACATGCTGAATCAAAATAAAACTCTCTGTGGGTGGTCCCATCCACCCACAAGTCATTCTCATGATCAACCATGCTCGACAGGACAGGCTCAGATCCTTACATATAATGACTGTACAATATCTTTTTAGTAAATAAGATGATTGATACAAAGGTCTTGTCATCTAGAATGATACTTATCAAGCTGACAGAGTTTTAGTGTAACATGAAGAGATTTTTTTTAATGAAGGAAGGAAGAAGGGAGGGAGGAAATAAGAAAATATTCTTTGGCACTACTTCAAATCTATTTAAATCTCCAGGATTGAGGACCAAGAATCTGTGTTTGTAAATAGGATCCCTAAGTAATATCTTTAAACAGCCAACCTAGTGATCCTTGTTGAGTCTTCCACCAAGGTAGTTCTCAATCCAGGCTGCACATTATAATCACCTTGGTTGTTTTCAGAACATACTAGTGCCCAGGCTCCATCCCAGACCAATTAACTCAAATCTCTGGGAGTGGTTCCCAGCCATGGTTTATTGCTTGTTTTGTTTTTTTTTTTCAAAGTTTTGTGTGCGACTCTGTTGCACAGTGAAGGTTGAGAATCACTGCTATCTTTTTTAGCAGCCAAGTTTTCACTTCTTTTTGTTGAACTGAAATCTGTTTTCCTACAGTAGGGGTTCTCAAACTTCAGTATGCATCAGAATCACCTGGAAAGTTTGTTTAATGAGATTGTTGGACCCCATTCCAGGATTTCTGATGCTGTAGTCCCAGGATAGGGGCCCAAGAATGTACATTTTAAAAAAAGTTCCCTAGTGATGCTGATGCTGCTGGTCCGGGGACCACACTTTGAGAATCACTATCTTAGAGCTTCCACTAGTCTTAGTTCTATTCCTTTAAGTCATTGTAAGCATATGCTTTCTTCTTAAATATTTTTAGAGAACCATTACATCTTTATTCCTTCCCTTCCTCTTGAGCCTATCTGTGAGCTGATCCCAGTTCTGTCATGCAGCATGATTTGTAGATCTTTAACTAGTTTGCCTAAATCCATGTCATTCATAAAGTGCAACACAAACACAATCACCCTAATGTGGGTCACAATCAGAACAAACTAATAAAATGAAATCACCTTAATCTTTTAAACTGTGGTAAAAAAAAAAACCCATATAACATAAATTTTACCACCTTAGCCATTATTCAGTGTACAGTTCACTAATATTAAGTATATTCTGCTCCTTATTTTGAATATTTCTTCTAGTAATTCAGCCTAAGATCGCTTTACCATCTTTGGGTGGTCACATCATACTGTTAACTCATGCTAATTTTTTACTAAAATACAAACTTCTTTTCCACCTGAAACTGAATAAACTCTGTACCTCCAGGACATAGTTATATAGATAGGAATTTTCCTGGACCCCCCAAACAGATCCTGTATACATTCAGATTTATCTCAGGAGGATTGTGGAAGGTGGCTCTTTACTGTGGGCAATTACAAATGGTGGGGTATTGTGTTTCAGAGGTCATGCCATACTACCAATTCTCAAGCTGCATTTCCCCAAATTTAACACAAATGTAATAATATCTACTTTCTAAAGGTGCTATGTGAGGCTTGGAGAAGTCAAGCAATTATCACAAAGTCACACAGCTAGTTAAGTGTCAGAGTCAGGATTCAAACCTAAGTCTGCCCAAGATTTCCCTGAGAGCTGGCTCTTTTTTGTGTGTGTGTGTGTTTCTTGCCTTTGTTTTTAATATGATTTATAACGTTGCAAACTTATATAATGTTTAATAATGGCTGTGGTTTTTTTTTCATTTATTTTTATTAGTTGGAGGCTAATTACAATACTGTAGTGGGTTTTGTCATACATTGACATGAATCAGCCATGTATTTACATGTATTCCCCATCCCGATCCCCCCTCCCACCTCCCTCTCTACCCAATCCCTCTGGGTCTTCCCAGTGCACCAGGCCCGAGACTTGTCTCATGCATCCAACCTGGGCTGGTGACCTGTTTCACCATAGATAATATACATGTTTCGATGCTGTTCTCTCGAAACATCCCACCCTCGCCTTCTCCCGAATCAGTTCTAATGAGATGGATGAAACTGGAGCCCATTATACAGAGTGAAGTAAGCCAGAAAGATAAAGAACATTACAGCATACTAACACATATATATGGAATTTAGAAAAATGGTAATGATAACCCTATACGCAAAACAGAAAAAGAGACACAGATGTACAGAGAGCTGGCTCTTAAAAAGACCAAAGTCTTGAATGAGAAACTTCCTCTCTAGGTTTGGCATATGTAAGAAACATATGTTTGATTCACACAGGATGCTAAATAAATATTCCTTTAGGCCCTACTTTACCCTGATCCCCACTCCTTGAGACATGATTTTGGGACATCCAGAAAAAAATAGCCTATAACCAGCTCTGAAAATAGATAAAACTGGTGATAGTACACATGTTTTTCATGGGGAAGGCCAACCTCAGGAAGCAGATGTTAAATTAGGGGTCAGGTGAGTAAATGACATTGGCTGTGAGGAAGATGGCTGAGAGAGGCACTGATGTTTACTGAGCAATCACTACATGCCAGGAACTTAAGTGTTTTCTCAAAGAACTAGACTTCAAGAGCTGGTTCTGATAGGAAGCAGGACCAAGGTCTAGCTGAAGAAACTTGGAGAGTTGTATTTTCCTCACTTTTCTTTTCTTCATTATACTCTCACCATGTCTTTTTTAAACTGGTTAGAATAGGAAACAAGTGTATTTTTATTGGTTGATTGCTAAAATATGGGCACATATCAATTTTTAATTCCAAAAGCAGTAAGACTGTAAAAAGCACTAGAAAGAGGGAGACTGTATTACAGACTTTACCCTGCGACTAACTAGCATATAACTAAGAACATACCACAGACATATCATGTATCAGGTTACCATTTCTGGAGTTTCTTTTGTACTTGACTATATCATGGGTTGATGGTCAAGGGAAAAGATTGTATTTTAGAATACATACAGTAGCAAAATTTTGGTGGGGTACTTACAGAAGGACCCAAATATCTTAGCTCTTTCCAAATAGTAAGCCTACCAGGAAAGCACAAAAGATGATTTGAAGAATTAAGCAGCTATTCAGTTCATACACACTTTACGGGTCTAAAACTTCAAAAGGTCCCAGTATTTCTTCCCCTAATCCTCCATTATTAGCATCTCCTTGTCTATGTCCTAACCCCACAACTGGTTCTTTCTCAAATATTTCTTGGCAATACACACATATTTCTGAGTATAAGGTTTTAGTCATTATAGCTAGTGTCAGAAAGTAAACGTCTTCTTAGCAAACTGAAGTATTACTTTAGTTATAATTTAGGTATAAGTGGCTCAGTTTTCAATAACAAAGAATACACCAAATTCATGGCAGATGGTCCTGCATCTTTAAATCTAATTTGGTTGGAGAGCAAGGGCTAAAATATATATAAATAGGTTACATATTAGAATATCAAATGAAAAATACTGAATGCTGTGAAATGGGATTTCATCTTTTGTATGCAGCAAATAAGCTGCTTTAAACATAGATGGTAAACATCTCCCAGTTAATCTTAGGTATACTGTTTTAGTATTCCTAACATAGCACTTCTGAGATGCTCTTCATTCCTTGACATATTTTGCCTGCTATCATAATCCTGGAAAAAATATGCATCAATTTAGTCGCTCAGTCACGTCCGGCTCTTTGTGACCCCACGGACTGCAGCACACCAGACTTCCCCGTGCATTACCAACTCCCGGAGCCTGCTCAAACTCATGTCCATCAAGTCGGTGATGCCATCCAACCACCTCATCCTCTATCATCCCCTTCTCCTCCTGCCTTCAATCTTTCCCAGCATCAGGGTCTTTTCCAAGGAGTCAGTTCTTCGCATCAGGTGGCCAAAGTATTGGAGCTTCAGCTTCAGCATCAGTCCTTCCAATGAATATTCAGGGTGAATTTCTTTTAGGATTGACTAATTTGCTCCCCTGGCTGTCCAAGAGACTCTCAAGAGCCTTCTCCAACACCACATTTCAAAAGCATCAATTCTTCGGCACTCAGCTTTCTTTATAGTCCAACTCTCACATCCATAAATGACTACTGGAAAAACCATAGCTTTGCAAGATTTATACTCTGAATCAAAGCACACCTTAGGGCAGATTGGTAGTGAGATCTTAATGATACAGTGGTATATTCTCAAATATGGACTGGGATATAGTATCTTTGAAGTATACAGGAATTTTTGATGCTGATACCATTTCTTTGTTTTAACATAAAACAAAAGCAATGGGGAATAAAGAAGTACTGTCAAAAACTTGGTTCAATATGGGAAGAGAACCTAAGTCTGATAATGGAGTGAGAGCTTAAACTCATAGGATATGGAAAAGATTAAGAATAACTTTTAAATATCTGTTATTTTCCAGAATCAGCAAGTTCTATAGAGTGTAGAAATATAGTCACATAACAAAAGTTTCAGTTTGGGGCAATGAAAAAGTTCTGGACATGGATAGTGGTGCAGGTTGCACAACAACGTGAATGTCACTGAATTGCGCACTTGAAAATGATCAAAATGGAAACCTTTATATTATGCATATGACAATAAAAAATAAAATATTGAAAAAAAATTCAAATCACCCTTCTTCTCCCTGAACTATGGCATGAAAGGCAGCTGACAACCTGCAGAGCCAACCTGTCACTCAAGAAACTGCATAAACAAGTAATAAACCTTTGTTTTGCTAGCAGTAGTGTGCCTGCATGCTAAGTCGCTTCAGTCGTGTCCAACTCTTTGTGACCCTACGGCATGTAGCTCGCATGTAGCTCTGTCCATGGATTCTCCATGTAAGAAGAGTAGAGTGGATTGCCAGGCCCTCCTCCAGGGGAATCTTCCTGATCCAGGGATTGAACCCACGTCTCTTATGTCTTCTGCATTGGCAGATGGGTTCTTTACCATTAGTGCCACAAGTGTAGTGTAGTGTTAGTCACTCAGTCGTGTCAGACTCTTTGCGACCCATGGACTGAAGCCTGCCAGGTTCCACTGTCCATGGGGCTCTCCAGGCAAGAATACTGGATTGGGTTGCCATTCTCTTCTTCAGGGAATATTCCCAATCCAGGGACTAAACCCGGGTTTTCTGCATTACAGGCAGATACTTGACCTAAATGATCTTCTACTGAATAACATTTAAGAAGGCTATTTTAAATGAAAGAGTGATTTTATGACAAATTATAAATGGGATCTTATAAAAAAGAGTTCATGTATTTGATGCTCCTACAACAATTTGATTATATTTATGTATAGTTGTAACCTTTGGTTACAGAATGAATCAGTCAATTTTCTATTAATGAATGTGCTTAATCTCTTTACTTCCTTCCTACAAGGAATGTTTACATGACTTGAGAAAATAAAACTTTCATAATAACTTGGGATGGGAGAAAAAACTATGGCCTACAGTACTGCTGCTGCTGCTGCTGCTAAGTCGCTTCAGTCGTGTCCGACTCTGTGAGACCCCATAGACAGCAGCCCACCAGGCTCCCCCGTCCCTGGGATTTTCCAGGCAAGAACACTGGAGTGGGTTGCCATTTCCTTGTCCAATGCATCAAAGTGAAAATTGAAAGTGAAGTTGCCCAGTCATATCCAACTCTGACTCTTCGTGACCCTGTGGACTGCAGCCTACCAGGCTCCTCTGTCCATGGGGATTTTCCAGGCAAGAGTACTGGAGTGGGGTGCCACTGCCTTCTCCAATGATGAACCTAGATAGCATATTAAAAAGCAGAGACATCACTTTGCTGACCAAAGTCCATAGTAACAAAGGTCTGCTGACAAAGGTTTTTCCAGTAGTCATGTATGGATATGACAGCTGGACCATAAAGAAGGCTGAGCACCGAAGAATTGATGCTTTCAAACTGTGGTGCTGGAGAACACTCTTGAGAATCCCTTGGACAGCAAGGAGATCAAATCAGTTAATCCTAAAGGAAGTCAACCCTGAATATTCTTTGGAAGGATGATGCTGAAGCTGAAGCTCCAATACTTTGGCCACAAAATGCCAAGAGCTGACTCATTGGAAAAGAACCTAATTTTGGGAAAGATTGAGGGCAGGAGGAAAACGGGGCAGCAGAGGATGAGATGGTTGGATGGCATAACTGACTCAATGGACATGAGTTTGAGCAAACTCTGGAAGACAGTGAAGGACAGGGAAGCCTGGTGTGCTGCAGTCCATGGGGTCACAGAGTCAGACAGGGCTTAGCAACTGAACACCACCATAATGTGATAATAAGTTTATGCTTATTCAAATTAGGTGACTCTAAATTATAATTGGCTATATTTACTTAAATGAATCTTACTTGCATTTGTTACATGACAATTAGATTTAGTTGTACAAAACATCAAATTTCCTCAAGATAATTCATCAAATGTTTATGGCAAGAACTAGCTACTAACTGTTTTAATGCTTTGCTGAAGTAAGAATTTCATAGTCCAGTTGATCTTGATGCAAAAAAAAAAACAAAACAAAAAACAACCCAGCATTGTAAAGAATGCCTTGTATGTTCTATTTTAATAGGGACAAGAATGCAGCAAACCTCAGAAGGGTTGACTGCAATACTATGAACATATATCTCATTCTTAAGTCACAGATTTGAAATCGGGAGCCATCAAGAAAGCTAAGAAGTAAACATTTTAATTCTACCGGGAGTATATGCACTATATTCTCCATGACTGTACCTTTAGAAATAATCTTTCTCAAACATTCTTGGTTAAAACGTATTTTTAAGAAATAGCTGACTTGATCTTTGCAATCTTTAAATACCATCATTATCTTAGGACAGAATGAGCAGAGCTCAACACTAAGTTGTAGGACACTAGGCAACTGAAGTTAACCTTGCTGAGTTTTTTTTTTTTTTGGATTGCCGGGGAGTTTTAACTCTTTATTTCCCTAAAGGGCACATTCCATTTAAGGAGTTTTCAGATAGATTAATTGTGCCAGAAATGCAGATCTGTACCTGTCAGCATTATGAACACTTATAGCTATATGCTATCTAGTACCTTTACTTTCTCAGATTATAAAATTAGTACCTGACCTATGAGTTTGGCAAGATTTATTTACACAGATTATCACAATAAAAAAAAATGAAGGCTTTCTCAGGGCATATTAACAATTATAAAATGGAATTTACAAAATAATTGGGAGTACTTGTTATATGTTTAATATTTATTGAATATTAAAACTAAATTCTTGACCTTCAAAATCATAAGCACTCTGTGGCTAGCTAGCTCAGCAGTCATGCTTATGAAGTTAGAAACTGAATTCAAGTCCTGTCTAACTTCATTAATTTACTTGATCCATGAGAACTACTTTGCATCAGAAAGTCACCATGCCCCTCATTCCAACAGGTTAGTAAATGTGAATGGATCTGCAAGACTGGTTTCAGGTGGAAAAGAATCAAAGTTAATATCGTAACAGATATATGTGATGAATATAACATTAATAGATGTTTATAAATCTAGATGCTTAGTCAATATTTTCACATATTGACACTTACTAAGGCAAAGGATTGCAAACTTAGAAATGGTCATTAACCTCTCTCCAGATATCCCCACCCTGCCAAAAGCAGAGAATTAAAAATTAATTCTAACAGTTGGCTAATTATTCTTCCTTAGTACCAACATTAGATGTATCATATGATTTGCTTTAGTGTGCCTATAATATTTGAGACAATGTGGGCAAAGTACAGATTTACAATGAATAATGGCACAGTCTTGACAGCTTTAGAAGTCTGACTAGTTGCACTTAAAACTGTCTTTCCCCCAATTATTTTATTTTTACTTTATAATTTTACTATCAAGCACTACTATTGAGCTCTATAATATAGCTACGTCTAGTTTGCCTGTATATTCTGGGCACTGAGCCAAACGTTCGGTGCAGGTGCACACATGCATGCGCGCATGCGCGCGCACACGCACGGGCGCACACACACGCACACACACGGCATTCAATAAATTATTCCTGAATAAATGAAAGAAAGGCTATTAACTAGGTTTTCTCATGCTGGACTTGAAACTTTACTTAAGAACATTAAGACAAAGGAAAGCCTTGTTAGGTAATTGCTATGCAAACAGATCATTAAGTAAAATGCCAGGATGTCCTACTAACACGTATATATGGAATTTAAAAAGATGGTAACGATAACCCTATATGCAGGACAGAAAAAGAGACACAGGTGTATAGAACAGACTTTTGGACTATTTGGAGAGAAGGCGAGGGTAGGATGATCTGAGAGGATAGCATTGAAACATGTATATTATCAAGTGTGAAACAGATCACCAGCCCAGGTTGGATGCAAGTGCTCAGGGCTGGTGCACTGGGAAGACCCAGAGGGATGGGATGGGGAGGGAGGTGGGAGGGGGGATCAGGATGGGGAACACATGTAAATCCATGGCTGATTCATGTCAATGTATGGCAAAAACCACTACAATATTGTAAAGTAATTAGCCTCCAACTAACAAAAATAATTTTAAAAAACCCAGAATCTATTTAATAACTTCTTTTTCTTAAAAGGAAGAGGAAAATACACGAGGGTTTCTGTTTATTTTCATTTAGATAATTTTACTATGATCACATGGTAACATCAATACTGGATGAAAACTCAGTTTTGAGCCATTATACATTTTTGAAAAAACTTCACTGAATGAAATATGAAGGGTCCTAGAAAATCTCATGACTTGCCCCTCTCCGTGAATTTGTTTCTTGTGTTTTTTTCATACGTGTTCACTTGGCATTTCATTTATTTGTTGATTTGTTTTTAAGCTGATTGTCCAATTTCCCACTTGTAACCTTTCAAAGCTTCTAATCTTCCCTGCTTAGCAATTTCTAATCTCCACTGACATTTGCTCATTACCAACCCCAAGACAGATGAAAGCCTCAGGAGTACTGACTATAGTTGAAAATGTATCAGCAAATGTTTCATCAAGTAACTTTTAATGGTCCTGTCTGTAGTGGATTTGTAATAATCTGAACCTTGACAATTATTTGCAACTTGTTAGTCATCTTCTAACTAGGACTTAAAAAACAAAACAAACAAAAGATATTGGCACACCACCAAGAAACATTTTTCTCTCCTCTCCTTTATCCACTATCATAACTGGTAACAATTAATGGCCTCTACAAATATCTAAACAAAAATAACTTGATACCTAAATAGCATTTTGGACAGTGTACTATATTAACTATGTATCATTTGTTAAGTGAAAAGTCAGGATTTTTGGTTTGCACTGAACAGTTAATGAAGAATATTTACCCAAAATGAAATGGTAAGAGATGATTTTTAGGTAGCAATTATATTTGGTTTCTCATATCCTAGTAAACTGTATCAACACTAACAACACAGATTGTATTACTCACTGAATGTCAGGTCATAAATGTTGGTCAAGGTTTCTACAGTTTATGAACCACTGTTCTAGTGCACAGCCATGGAAATGCTATTGAAAGAGTATCAATGCAGAACTGCAAAACCACGGTTTATACTTTCAGATCTGAAATTGAGCTAGAGTTTGGCTAGTTCAATACCTGTATTTCATAAATGTCAAGACCCAAATCCAGGAAGCTTGAGATCTGTTCAGGGTCAGAAAAATCTAGCAGATAAACTAACACCAGAACCTAGATTCAGCAGACTCCTATTTTAGGGCTCTCCTCATTTTTACCAGCTAGCAGTAGTATAGACAGGGTATTGCCACTACTTTCTGAATTTGTAACTCTTAAAGCCATTAATACCTGCATATATTCAAAGATACTGCAACCAAGTCAGTCACAGAGCCAGGCAAAAAGCCATCTTTTCCATAAGATGCTGGTCCTAAACCTTACTGTGAACAGGCCATGTGAGTCAAACTGAAATGTGATCTTGACTCCTGAAAAACTGTTCTCTCCTTCGTGTTGGTTATAGACAGAAAACTTTGGTATGAAAACAAAAATTCCAGGAGGCTTCATACTTTCATCCCTGAGCAACTGTGTTTAAGTCCAGGATGACTGAAGACACTAAATAAAAGTCTTTCAAAAGCTGTCTTCAGTAAAAGAGATCATAAATTAAAAAACCCCATCATATACAGTGTATTTCTAACTTCTATATTTAGTAAGTGCCATTTATGTAATGTGCCTATGACAAACATTGTAAGGGCTTTTCTTCTGCTTTGCCACTCCTCCAAACTGAAAGATGTCATAGGTTACGGGATACATCATTTAAGAATGTGAAAATTATTTTTATGGAATACTTTTATTTTTACTTCTAGGAAAAAGTAACTTAGATTATTTTACTCTATTTGGGGGTCCACGATCTTTCACTTTAGAGGCAAATTAGCAGCATACGGTAACACAGAATATACTGGAAGTTAATAACGAAATTTACGATGGCAAAATGCTTTACAGAGATCTTCTGCGGTGGACTCGGTCTCACCCAGATAAGAAGCATTTCCAAAACTGCTTTAAAACACATTTCAATGGCAAATTTTACAGTTTGCTATTAGTAGGCTGTTCACAAATATATAGTAGTTTGTGTGAACTAAATACTACTTCGACCGAAATCGTCAAGAAATATGTTAGGAGTAATGTGTGTTGGTATGTACATTATTTATTAAAGCTAAAACCACCTTAAAGATGGGCACGAAAACCTTGCTTTGGAAGGTTACACCCTCAAATAGCCAAAGGAAATTCTGAAATCTGTGCCTCTGCCACTCTTCTTTCCTCGGTACAACCCCCTCCACCAGACCCTACGACTCTAAAATCCAACCGATCCTACCTTAAAGCTCAACATACACTCTAACCTCCCCAAATGTCTAATCTCGTCTCTCCTTAAATACACTACTCAAAGTTTCTACACTGAAGGATGCTGAATTTCCCCAAAGGGAAATTTCCTCCCTCTCGTTTCTTTGGCCGTTTCTCTCTCATCTCTGGCCCCTCTCGCCGTCAGTCCCCCTTCCCTTTCCCTGACCTTCTAGTTCCAGCGCACTTTTATACCTTGCCCTCTCTCCCTTCACCAAATCACACCTCGGATTCCTAGAGAGAGCACACTACAGCGCCCTGGCTGGGAGAGAAATTAAGTGTTGTTGTTTTTTTTCCTTCCCTTCGAACTCCTGGCTTGTGAGTACCTGCAGTTCCTTTTCCTGGGGGCCCCCATCCTTTTCGGACAGGAGGTAGGGAAGCCCCTCTCTGCTTCGTCCCTCTGGCACACTCGGGGCTACAACGGCGGGGCGGGGCGGGGCGAGCTTGGCCTTTACTGCGCCACAGCAGGTGGGGGGTGGGGCGGTGGCGAACCGCGCCCAGTCCGCTCTGGGGCAGGCAGAAGAGAGGCAGCAAAGGAGATGGGGCCTCCCCCACACCCCGGGACGGGAACTCACCTTCTCTCAGGCAAGGGCGGGTGTCTACTTTAAAACTACTGCCCCCCCTCCCCGCCGCCGCCATAGTGGAGCCGCCAAAGCCGCCAAAGCCGCCGCCGCCGCCGCCGCCACAGTCGCGGGCAGGCGGGCAGGCAGGCGTGGAGGTGGCAGAGGAGGCAGGCACAATCGCTGCCGCCGCCCCCGCCGCCGCCGCTCAGGCGGTGGCGGTGGAGGAGGAGGAGGAGGAGGCGACAGAGACGGTAGCTTCCTGAGGGGAAGACTGCGCTGTCAGCTGTGTGACAGCGCTCGGCGCCGCCGCCATCGCAGCGAGGCGCTGACAATTGCTCTTGCGCCTCACTCCTGCTAAGCTCCTCTTGCCCCGCCTCCCGATGAGCCCCGCCCCTTAGCCCCTCTTTGCCTTGCTTCAGCTCAAGCCTCTTTCTCGCTCCTTGTCTCCACCAATAGGAACGCTTCAGACCCGCAGGCCACCCCCCTCTCTTCCCCCCAAGGCTTGGCGTCACCAACCTCCCTTTGGAGGGGAAGCGAAGGCGGCCAAGGGCAAAGGGCAAAAAGCGCGGGATGTAAAAGCACGCGGTCTTAACACAGTGATGTCTCTTCCGTTGGAGGAGCTAATCTAAAACCAATTTAAGGAAAAGAATGTCTGGAAACCAATTTATTCCATCACCAAAGTCGCTCTGAAAGGTATCTTCTTCCACCTTTCTTATAGCCCTCACTGAACAGAAAAATAGCAGAAGCCTTGGTCATAATGCATTTTCATCACAAGCGCTAAAGTCCTGCTTAACTATGGATCTACCCGTCTAAATTACAATTAAAAAACTGGAACTCCAGGACCCAACAATAAAACTAGAATATTGCTTATTTGAATCTCCTCACCATCTTTCCCCCAAATTCCAAAGAAACAATTATCTTGATTCATATTAGTTGTTATTCCCATATTCTTTTTACATATGTTCCAGTACATAGATATATGCCTAAACCATGTTGTTTAGTTTTGTTTTCAAATTTGACAAAAATTTAGGTATTTTTCTAGGGAGCATTTTGGGGCTTGTTACTTTCGCTAAAATTTTATTTCTGAAATTCATCCATGTAGCTGTAGTTCACGCACTGTCAATGCTGTAAAATATCTATCCATTTCTCTGTTGATGGGTGTGTGTCATGGTGCATCTGTGCAAAAGTTTCTCTTGGGTATACTGTCCTTTGCATTTTCACTTACACAGCCGTATTTCAAATCCTCATTGTCTCTTGTCAGAACTATAAAATTTGCCTCACTGGTCTCCTTTCCTCTGATCTCAAGTCCTCCAATCTATTTCCATATTCCTGCCATTTATTACTGACCCACCTTTGCTTGTTAGACAGTCAAAGGACACAGTTTTGCACTATTAGTCTCCCCCCTCACTTCCTATTCTGATCCCCTTCCACTGTCCCTACCTCCCCACTCTGCTTTTACTTTATTTGGCAGTATTAAAATCTTCTTACAGATTCCTATAAAAGCTGTTATTTCATGATGTAATGCTATTGTATATATTGCGTCTTCTTCCTGAAATGTCCCCTTTCCCTGTAATTAGGCATCTTCTTACTGAATCCCTATACACCCCTTGAAATCCAAATAATATATCACTTCTTCCAGGTAACATGTCCTGTTCCTACTTAGCCTTAATTCCACCCTCTTCTGTGCTATACCTATATCATATGCGTATTTTGATTGTGTGCCTCTCTTCTCCATAGATTGGGACCATTTTGAAACAAAAGACAGTTTATTTCTGATTTCTCATGATCCAGCACAGTGAAGTCCTAGGCAAAGGTCAAAAATCAATGGTCCCTAAGCCTAGGCCCCTAAGTCCTTAGGTCTGGCCCACAGATGTGTTTTAACTGCACAGTCATTTATTTACTTCCCTGTCAACATTTGAAACATTTCGCATTTCATACAAAAGAAAAAAAATATCTTAAAAACATTTGAAGATTTGGCAGTATTTGTTGTGCATTCCTAACTGCCAACAACTGGCGGGAGCTGAATAGTAAACTCAGAGACTTGGAGTGCTAGGCTCTTAAGGACATTTTTATGTTGTTTTTGTGGTTCAATAATTTACCCAGATTACCTGAGTCATTGGGTTTCTCTCATGTTCTTTCTTGTCCCTCTCTAAGTTAGTGCAGCCTTTACTCATTGAAGAAATTACTGGAAAGATCACACACAAGAAATATTCCGCTGAAACAGCCAGTAGGACAAGGCATGCATAAAAGAGTGTAGCTTATCCCTTCTAGTATGGGAGGGAGAATCCCTCAAAAACATTGTTTCTCAAAATATGAATCACAGTTCGTATATAACTGTATAAGAACTATTCAATCAGAATCTGGGGAGTGTGCATCCCTCAGGATTCAGTCAGCAAAAGAGAAATTGCATTAGGTATTTCAAACAGAAATTATTTAACATAGAGAATCAGATATTTTAAAAAATCAGGAAGGTTAGAGGAATAAAACTCAGAGGACTTTTCCAGATATTGTCAACTAGTATTGAACAGTCTTTCCATCCTCTTCTGTGTTCTCCTCTGTGTTGCAGAAGCTGGAAGCCTATGAATTACATTTCCCAGACTTTTTGGTCAGCAGGATTCTGAACATGGTTTAGGATTCTGAATATGGTTTAGGTCTCACCAGTGGTACACATTTTAGAATAGAATGGAGGCCATTCTTTACATTCACTCAAATAGATGTAAAACATGAGTTTTTGTAGTGGTCTCAACATTCTTCTGCACAGCTTATACCCAGCTTATACAGGCTTTGGGGGACCTGTAAGGTTAGCAGTGATTTACTTGAACCTGCTGACCTCTGTGTGGTAGTTACAATTTCCTGTCTTTGGACTATGCTGCTGCTGCTGCTAAGTCGCTTGAGTCGTGTCCGACTCTGTGCGACCCCATAGACAGAAGCCCATCAGGCTCCTCTGTCCCTGGGATTCTCCAGCCAAGAACACTGGAGTGGGTTTCCATTTCCTTCTCCAATGCAACAGTGAAGTGAAAGGGAAGTCGCTCAGTCATGTCTGACTCTAAGCGACCCCATGGACTGCAGCCTACCAGGCTCCTCCGTCCGTGGGATTTTCCAGGCAAGAGTACTGGATTGGGCTATAGCAGCCAACAAATACTAATTAAGATACAGTTACTTCTTCCTTCTTAAGCTCAATGGAAACATTTGTGTTTTGTCTTCTGTTCAATCAAACAGTAAAAAGAGGGGAGAAGATATTGCATGACATAAAAGAAACTAGTTAATTTTCTCCCCATTCCCCAACTCCATTTGGTGACATGCCAAATGCCACCAAATCTAAGTAATACACTATGACAATAAGCACCTACTTTCCTGTCTTCCTCTACACTTCTCATTGTTCTCTATGACTGTAATGCTATTAAGTGAATGGCAAAATAGTTTCTTTCACAAGAGAGAGGAAGTGGAATGTGGCAAAGAGTAACAGTTAATGAAAGCCTCCTATGGGCTAGACTTTTCATAATTTCCCAGTCATCTCACAACAGTGATGTTGAATTGGGTTCATTAACCTCATTTAAAGAATGCACTCAGATTCATGGATATAACTAACTTTTCCCTGGTTTTCAATTTAGTGATTGAAATGGTCTGCTTATATCACTGGACCACAGGGAGGGGGACAGTATTGGTTGAAATGAGTTTTAACTACTGACTCCTAAAATCACAGAAAGAAAATGGGAGTGGGGGGTGTGTGGAAGTGGGTCTAAGATGTAGGTCAGAGTTGCCAAAAAGAAATAAAGGAGTGTATCTTTGAATATTTGAGAAATCAATAAGGAAAAGCATACCAATAGTTATTTCACTATTTCTATGTTGAAACATAATATGCTTTGGAATAATATGGGGAAATTAAAAATTCCATTGCCAAACACAATACACTTAAAGATATCAGAAAATGGAGGAAATAATTAGAATATAATTTAGTGGCATATAACTAATGTGATTTACATAAAAATGAACATGACTAAGTAGAACAGTAATATTCAAATTTATCAACAAATAAATCAAAAGTGAAAAACAATTGCAATCAAATATCCAAAGTTGCTCAGTACCAGTAAATTAAAGAAAAGCAAATAGACACATTGATATTTACAAATAAGAAAGACATAAAATAGCATGTATAATGTAACAAAGCTTTAAACAAAAATATATGCATATGAATATACAGATATAACAATTGAATTATGTACAAACACACATTCAATGTATCTGCAGAATACTAGGAGTATTTTAGATTTCTCCATTGTTGAAGCAGTAATATAGATAAAATTATGACAGCACAAGATGTATCTCATTAAGAACTGATGTTATATGACCCAATCAAAAAATGGGCCAAAGAACTAAACAGACATTTCTCCAAAGAAGACATACAGATGGCTAACAAACACATGAAAAGGTGCTCAACATCACTCATTATTAGAGAAATGCAAATCAAAACCACAATGAGGTACCATTACACACCAGTCAGGATGGCTGCTATCCAAAAGTCTACAAGCAATAAATGCTGGAGAGGGTGTGGACAAAAGGGAACCCTCTTACACTGTTGGTGGGAATGCAAACTAGTACAGCCACTATGGAAAACAGTGTGGAGATTCCTTAAAAAACTGGAAATAGAACTGCCATATGACCCAGCAATACCACTTCTGGGCATACACACTGAGGAAACCAGATCTGAAAGAGACACATGCACCCCAATGTTCATCGCAGCACTGTTTATAATAGCCAGGACATGGAAGCAACCTAGATGCCCATCAGCAGATGAATGGATAAGGAAGCTGTGGTACATATACACCATGGAATTTTACTCAGCCCTCAAAAAGAATTCATTTGAACCAGTCCTAATGAGATGGATGAAACTGGAGCCCCTTATACAGAGTGAAGTAAGCCAAGAAAGATAAAGAACATTACAGCATACTAACACATATATATGGAATTTAGAAAGATGGTAACGATAACCCTATATGCAAAACAGAAAAAGAGACACAGAAATACAGAACAGACTTTTGAACTCTGTGGGAGAAGGTGAGGGTGGGATGTTTCAAAAGAACAGCATGTATACTATCTATGGTGAAACAGATCACCAGCCCAGGTGGGATGCATGAGACAAGTGCTCCGGCCTGGTACACTGGGAAGACCCAGAGGAATCGGGTGGAGAGGGAGATGGGAGGGGGGATCGGGATGGGGAATAAGTGTAAATCTATGGCTGATTCATATCAATGTATGACAAAACCCACTGAAATGTTGTGAAGTAATTAGCCTCAAACTAATAAAAAAATTAAAAAAAAAAGACAATGGAGTTAAATAAAAGTAATTGTGTAAGTAATATTAATAGTGTATGCTAGCAAATTTTTAAATTTTAATACTAATCTTACCAGCCAGCCGATAGTTGTTTTCTGGATGTAAAGAATGTCAGAATAAATGTCACTGTTAGCCATTTTTTGTTATTATTAAAGGGTGTATTCCATGTGGGCACTTAAAAAATATTTAGTATTATTACAAAGAGATTTTATGCTGCAGGAAGTGTCTGAGAATTTAGCTTGATGATACCTGCTATGCGTGCGTGTGTGTGTCTGTGTGTACTGAATAGACCAGATCCAGTCTTTGAATGTCTCTTAAACAGAGCCACTCACCACAAGTCTTTTCTTCAAGAAAGATTTTCTTTTAGAATAGCTGCATTGTATAAGTGTTTGGATGAGGGTCTGAATATCTTTACAGGGTCTTGTAAAATTACTCAAAGCACCATAGGACATTTACTTCACTATAATATTGAGTTGACATTTATTGGGTGTTGAACATGACAGAGGATGTGACCTACCTCAGGTCCTCCAAAGACTGATGGGTTTGATTATGGGACACACACCTGCTGATTCTCACTTTAACACTCAATTCAACAGACCTACTCCCCTGGGTATTTTGTCTTGTAAGCCTCCAGGGACAGCATAGATGTGAGGTCCCCAGAAGGAAGGATACTGCAGCTCTATAGCAAGTTTATATGGTAATAGTTCACAGAGTCCTTCCCCAAAGGGATCTATAGACTTTTATTTAGCTAATTGTACATTGGGGAAAAATTACCCAGGCATATTTAGCCTCTTGGACCCTGAGGTCTAGTTGACATTGATGCCTGAAAACCTAAAGTATACTCGTGGCTCTCTGAGAGGGAGTATATAAGTTATCCCAGATCTGACTTACTGTATTCCTAATAAATCTATCAGACAATCTGCTTGTCATCTCCCTGATCCACAAATATATAACTAGAATAGATATACATGGCAGATGACAGAATCTCCATATTGGTCCCTTAGCCTGTAAGGAAAAAGCTATCATTCTGGGGTAATCCAACTGGAAGCCTCTGAAACCACTACCACTCTGGCCAAGACAGTAAATTTAAAAAGAGCATACAAAATCCTGTGGGGAGTGGCAGAAATTTGTCCCATCCTTAAAGACTTAGAGGATGTAGTGGTAATAAGGCCTATCATTTTCCCTCATATCAGTCTGGATCATAAAAAATCCAAAGGGATTAAAGAGGAGGAGAATAAACCACCACAAACTCAAACAAGTATTAGATCCATTTGCAGCTGCCATGTTGGTTGTGGTATCTTTGCTAGAACAGATTTTAAGTACACAGGACATGGTCACTAATCTCAGAAATGAATTCTTTCCAACCTTATCATGAAGAATGCCCAGGCACAGTTCACATTCACATGATTTGGACAACCAAATTCATGTGTGGCTTTGTCCCAGAGATATGTTAACTTTCCAATTCTGTTATAGTTTGAAGAGATATGAAACATGTGGACATTCTGCAGAATATTGCTTTGGGCCACTATATAGATGATATCATGTTAACTGGATCAGATGAGAAAGGTACATTTGAGTCCTTAGTAAGACACATAGTGGGAGATAAAACCATCACAGATTCACATCAGTGAAGTGTTTAGGGATCTGGTCATCTTGGGCATACACAGACAATCTTATGAACATACAGGATGCATTATAGCATTTTTGGCCATCCACCAATCAAGTAGGATGGATAAGACACCTGCTAGGCCTCTCAGGTTATGGAGGCAGCAAATTCCAACTTAGAAATACTGTTCTGACCCATTTACCAAGAATGGTAAATGCAATGCAAGAATACCAACTTTGAGTGGGGTTTAATTAAGAAAAGGCTCTGTAGTAGGTCCAAACTTATGTGTATGCAGCCTTGCTGCTTGGCCAATATGACCCAATAGATCATATTGTATTAAAGGTAGGTACATGTAGAGGGAATAGATGACATGTGTAATTTATGGCGAGCCTTGGCAGGAGATTTACAACATAATCTCAATGTCCTGAAGCAAAGCCATGCCACCTGCAATGAAGAATTAGATACCATTCAAAAAAGACCCCAGGCATGTTGTTGAGCCTTGATAGATACACAGCACCTGATCCTTTGACACCAAGTGAATATACAGCTAGAATTTCCCATCATGAGCTGAATACTGTCAGGCCCACAAAATCATAAACTTGAGTGGGTGCAGCAATGATTCATTGTAGATTTGGAAGTGGTATGGCTAGTATTGGGCATGGGCAGGTCACAAAAGCATAGTTAAACTACTGATGTGGGTGCCAAGGCTCCCAAGTTATGAAAACTGTTTCATCAGAGCCTCAAGTCTCAACTAGTTGTGGCCATAGAAGATTCCTTATGACCAGCTTGATGGAGAAACAAACTGATTCATGGATGGGTTGGCCCAGTATGTGGGTAGAAGCTGAAAATAGAATGCTGCTGCACTATGCTTTGCTCTGAGGTAGCCTTGAAAGATGTACATTTTAAGGGTAAAGCTTCCCAATATGCAGCACCATGGGGAGAGTATCTTGGTCATTCATCTTGGTTTAAAGAGAATTGGCCCACGGTAAGCATATATATGAACTCAGAGGCGGTGGAAGATGACTTGTCAAGTTGGGCAGGGTCCTGGAAGGAGAAAGATAGAATATCCAATAAAAGAAATTCTGGAGAGAAGGCATATGGATGATGGATGAACTAATGGGAGTAGGCACAAAGTGAATATCTTTGTTGCACACCCACTAAAGAGAGCTATGACAAACCTAGACAACATATTAAGAAACAGAGACATCACTTTGCCAGCAAAAGTCCGTATAGTCAAAGCTATGGTTTTTCCAGTAGTCATGTATGGATATGAGAGTTGGACCATAAAGAAGGCTGAGCACCAAAGAATTGATGTTTTTGAACTGTGGTGTTGGAGAAGACTAGAGAGTCCCTTGGACTGCAAAGAGATCAAACCAGTCAGTCCTAAAGGAAATCAATCCTGAATAATCACTGGGGGGACTGATGCTGAAGCTGAAGCTCCAATACTTTGGCCACCTGATGCGAAGAGCCAACTTATTACAAAAGACCCTGATGCTGGGAAAGATTGAAGGCAGGAGGAGAAGGGGATGATGGAGGAGGACATGGTTGGATGGCATCACTGACTCAATGGATATGAGTTTGAGCAAGCTCTGGGAGGTGGTGAAGGACAGGGAAGCCTGGTGTGCTGCAGTCCATGGGGTCACAGAGAGTTGGACATGACTGAGCAATTGAACAACAACAAAGACCAAGTGGCGCTAGTTGTAAAGAACCCACCTCTTAATGCAGGAGACATAAGAGATGCAGGTTCGATCCCTGGGTGGGAAAGATCCCCTGGAGGAGGGCATGGCAACTCACTTCAATATTCTTGCCTGGAGAATCCCAAGGACCTCGGAGAAGCCTAGTAGCTTGCAGTCCATGTGGTCGCACAGAGTCGGACACAACTGAAGCAACTGAGCATGCATGCACACAAACACAAGCAGCACCTACCACAGAAGAGATATCAAACAATCAAGTAGACAGAATAAACAAGCCAGTTGACCTTAGCCAGTTTCTGTTAGAAGCCTACTATAATGATAGCAAAATGGTTACTTGAAGGGAGTATTAATATAATTAAAGAATTAGATTAATCAATTAATATAGTTAATGTTCATTAATAAAAATGATGTTGGTTATGCACGGGCCCAACAGTATTTGTCTCCTGAATCCATTTCTCTGTTTACCAGCCCCACTATGCTCTGTCCCTCTGTACCATCTTTTGCTTTTGGAGATCAATGGGAAATTTTCTCCTAAATCATACATAAAATCAGGGGTTAGGAAAAGACATGAAAGAAAAGAAAATGATAAAAATCATTCTTTTCTTTACCAACTCCATTAGGTAATTTATCCTATAACCACTGAATGTTGAAAATAATGTGAACTAGGATTGGAATGCATAATTGTCTGACTTAAAGTCTAAGACTTTAACCACTGCACTAGGTTTTCTCTCTCTGTCTTTGCACACACACCCACTCACACACACACACACACACACACACACACACACACACAACTTCCTTGACAGATGAGATACCATTTAGCAAAGAACAAAGCCAGTAGAGAATAAAACCAGTACACTGGCTGCTGGAGAGGCCACTGGAGTGAATTCAGGAGACCACTCTAGCTTCTGGCACCAGCAACTCACCCTGTAACTCTTTAACAACCTTGAATGAATCCCATCACCTCTCTTCTTACTTTACCTATCAGTATGAATTTCACTTGTCATGCTTCTCATATATCCAGGTTTGTGCAGGAGAAGAACACGAAAATTAGTTGAATTATTTTAATTAAATGCCTCTAGTTCATGACACTGAAGCATGGTGGCACCAAGAGGCTGATAGGGAATAATTACTACCAAGAGCAGAGGCCTTGGGTTCAGTAGCTCTGGTAGGGGTTCCAGCTTTATGAGAAAAATGTGAAAGTGGTTTAAAGCACCCTGAATTAACATACTGGTTATCATTTTGCTACAAAAATGAAATCCAGTTAGCATCATATCCAGTGAGTCCACCCAATTCCCCATCAAATGATGTGTGTTCATCGCCTTAAGAGCCACCAGCTTCCCTCCTGGATTATATGCGGTATCTTCCTTCTTTCAACTGGAAGCCCTTTCACTACACTCAAGTAACAATGAAGTAAAATGAAATGTACTTCTGTCCTTCTTCACCAAACACCAGAATTTAACATGCAAACCAAGATTGCTCTTCCAAGTAGGCTTCCATTCCCATGATACCACACACCCATGCAATAAAATTGTCATTGATCAAAACATCGATCCCAGGACAACCAGTGTGTGACCCACACAAGAGCACCAGGATCACAAAAACATAGCTAATCCACTCAACCTTTTTTTCAACTGTTTTTCCAACACAAAACCAAACTGTATTTTTCATTTCCAGAACCCATATAATTTATAGAACACAATGCCTTTTCATAGTCCTTTCTCTATTAATATACCACCGTATTAGACACTTATGTATATAGCACAGATGACTTATGGAGTTAATTCTCAAATGTTTATTGATTGTACCTTAGGAGTTCTTTTCAAAGACAGAGCCAAGCTGAAGGCAATAACATTGAATATAATATCATAAAGACCTGGATTATGATGTCAAATTTTTCATACAGTGACTATGTTACCCAAGACCTCATCTAATGAATGGAAATGCTAATACTTCACATCACTGTTATGCTGTAGGCAATAACTGGGGTGATTTATGTAAAGGAGCAAGCACAGTGCCTGGCATAGAGCAGTCATGCAAAGTGCCCTGGGTTTCCCAAAGTATAAGGACCATGTAAACTTTCTTCAATCCTTGCAAACACCAGTGGGCACTTATTTAAAGATCAACCACCACAACAAAAATAATTTTAAAATGCTACTACTTGTTGGTATTTATTGTGAAAAGTCAGTAGGATAGAAAGAAAAAGAAACATGGTGATTTTAAATCATGTCCACAGACTCTTTGAGGTGGGGTTTGTGGTCCTTCTCCCTGAACCGGGGCATAGTTATAACCTACTTTTAATCATTAGAATGTGGCGGAAGTGACAGTGACAGTTTCTGGGCACAAATCTTGGGTTACTTGCACTTGGAACCTAGTCGCCATGCTGTGAAGAAGCTCAGGTCAGTGCAGATACCACATGCAGATGTTCTGATCAGCAATTTCTGCTCAGGTCCCAGCCCACAGCTAGTCTCAACTAGATGAGCTCAGATGACACCAGCCCCAGCCATCAAGTCACACTGAACCTCTGAATTTTTACAGTTGAGCCCTTAGATATTGTGGAAAAGAAAAGCTGTCCCTGCTTTGTCCAGTCCAGATTCTAGACCCACAGAGTTAGTGAGCAAAAGAAATATTTAATGCCACTAGATTCTATGACAGTTTGTTACACAGCAATAAATAACCTGAAGAGTAGGCATTAAAGTGACTTTGTTATGTGAGGGAGAAAGCAGAGTGAAGACAGTTTCTGAATGTGCCCAATGTGACAAACCTTCTTAGGTTTTCTCATTTTCTCCTCCCAGTGGTCAAGGAAGGAAGGTTCTATTGCTCCCATTTTGAAGATGGGCAATGCCTGAGTTACAGGAGTTAAATTACATTTCCTGGGATACACCACACACACACACACACACACACACACACACACTCTTCTTGTTAGCTGAGAGAGGATCTGAAGTATATGTTTTGTCAAGTGATTTAGTGTTTGGGTGCTCTGCCTGATTTCCTTTACCAAAACCCCTTTATGCCCCCTCAACTCCTGTTATGTGATGTCAAGAGGAGAGTGAAAAAGTTGACTTAAAGCTCAACATTCAGAAAAATAAGATCATGGCATCTAGTCCCATCACTTCATGGCAAATAGATGGGGAAACAGTGGCTGACTTTATTTTTTGGGGCTCCAAAATCACTGCAGATGGTGATTGCAGCCATGAAATTAAAAGACGCTTACTCCTTGGAAGGAAAGTTATGACCAACCTAGACAGCATATTAAAAAGCAGAGACATTACTTTGTCAACAAAGGTCCGTCTAGTCAAGGCTATGGTTTTTCCAGTAGTCATGTATGGATGTTTGAGTTGGACTATAAAGAAAGCTGAGCGCCGAAGAATTGATGCTTTTGAACTGTGGTGTTGGAGAAGACTCTTGAGAGTGCCTTGGACTGCAAGGAGATCCAATCAGTCCATCCTAAAGGAGATCAGTCCTGGATGTTCATTGGAAGGACTGATGTTGAAGCTGAAACTCCAACTTTGGCCACCTGATGCGAAGATCTGACTCATTTGAAAAGACCCTGATGCTGGGAAAGATTGAGGGCAGGAGGAGAAGGGGACGACAGAGGATGAAATGGTTGGATGGCATCACCGACTCAATGGACATGGGTCTGGGTAGACTCCGGCAGTTGGTGATGGACAGGGAGGCCTGGCGTTCTGCGGTTCATAGGGTTGCAAAGAGTCGGACATGACTGAATGACTGAACTGAATTGAAAGCTATAATATTGGTAGCCTTTGCCAAATGGCACTGACCTGTGACTAAAAACAATATATAATGCATTCCATTTTAAATATAGATGGTGAAAAACTATAGAAAAACATAATTAATAGCCACATTCAAGTGATAACCTTTTTCTTCACTCTTACATTATTATTATGAATGCAAATAATATAATTTCATATTTACATTATCACATGGTGCTCACAGGGTCATTAGATATAAAAGACAAAGTCCACAGTGTGCTGGGACTTAGGGACCTTAGTACAGCAGCCTGGATGCAGACTGAAGCAGCAGATGCCAGCAGGTCAAACCAGAGCTGATCAGTTTCACTTCAGCCACCAAGAAACTTCTCAGACCACCCATTTCCCAGCAGAGAGTCTATGTGGGTCTGTTCATATAACTGTGCTAGAGGGAGGGTATTGGCTTGGACAAAATGCATTAAACTTGCCCAGTCTCCTAACCGCTAACCTTTATTCTTTTTCTGGTTGGCTGCGAGGTATATAAGTAATGATACATTCAGCAAGCATGGACTTCCAAAGTGGCATTAGTGGTAAAGAACCTGCCTGCCAATTCAGGAGATGTAAGAGACCTGAGACTTATCCCTGGGTTGGGAAGATCCCCTGGAGGAGGGCAAGGCAACCCACTCCAGTATTCTTTCCTGGAGAATCGCATGGACAGAAGAGCCTGGAGGACTACAGTCCATGGGGTCCAAAGAGTCAGACATGACTGAGCGGTTTACCACACAAGCATATGCTGAGATTTTGTTAAATGCCAGGATTAATACTGCTTAAGTTATGTACATTTTCTCTTTTACTCTTCACAACACTTCTATATGGTGTGTACTTCCATTTCTAGTTCACAGATGAGGAAAAAAATACATTACTGGTCAATTATTATGTAATCAGCAAGAAGTTTAAAGTTGGGATTTTATTAAATATGTCTATATACTGGATCTCTTTTTGAATGTGCCATTTTATTCCTGAGCCATTTGTCATCTCCTTTCTAGCCATAAATGGGCTCTTCTCACTTATCAGTTCAGTTCAGTCACTCAGTCATATCCAACTCTTTGTGACCTCATGGACTGCAGCACGCCAGGCTTCCCTGTCCATCACCAACTCCTGGAGTTTACCCAAACTCATGTCCATTGAGTTGGTGATGCCATCCAACCATCTCATCCTCTGTCGTCCCCTTCTCCTCCCGCCTTCACTCTTTCCCAGAATCAGGGTCTTTTCCAATGAGTCAGCTCTTCGCATCAGGTGGCCAAAGTATTGGAGTTTCAAGTTCAGCATCAGTCCTTCCAATGAATATTCAGGAGTGATCTCCTTTAGGATGGACTGATTGGATCTCCTTGCAGTCCAAGGGACTCTCAACACCACAGTTCAAAAGCATCGATTCTTTGGTGCTCAGGTTTCTTTATAGTTCAACTGTCACATCCATACATGACTACTGGAAAAACCATAGCCTTGACTAGATGGACCTTTGTTGGCAAAATAATGACTCTGCTTTTTAATATGCTGTCTAGGTTGGTCATAACTTTCCTTCAAAGAGTAAGCATCTTTTAATTTCACTTGTAGGTATAGGTATACAATATCCACTGTAACAGCACCTTCAAATTAATGACATCCCCCATTCTATTATTCCTTTTCTATCCTGGCACAGGGTTCATATCAGGAGCTCCTGGTCCCTCTGCCCCATTAGGGTCCTTAGAGGTATCACTCACAAGCAGGCAACAGATGAGAGCATAGTCTATAAACCATCATCTCAGAAGCGATGGCCTCAGCTCAGCAGCCTATCACTTTCAAGATGATGACTGCTGCCCAGTAGTTGAACACATTGCAAATGATGGTCTCAGCACAATGTAACAGGCCAAGCCTCGATGCTGACACTGCCAGATGTCCTATCACCACAGTCTGATGCCAAAACCCACCAAAAAATTGCTGACCAGACTCACTTTCTCTGTTCCCAGACTCAACCCCTGACTCTTCCATCCCACCTGTTTATCCACCTGAATCTCCTATAATTTCCCCAACTGCCCTCTCTTTTCTCTCTCTCTCCTCTTACCTTATCCCTCAGTTTCAATCTATGCAGGCCTCTTTTCCCTACACAGTGCCACCATGGTTACTGTCCACTACTTAACTGAAGGTCCTACCCATCCTACTTACCTACATCTCTAAGATTTCATATCCTCTCTTATACCATGTAATGACACCTTGCAAGGAACTAAAGCCTATTGGCAGGCCCCAGTGTCTATCCTGCTGCATCAAGGAACTCACCATAGATTATTCAGATTTGTTCTTAACCCACTCTTTTCCATCTTTGTGCACTGCCTCTTGTAAACTAGCACTCTATATGCTTTCTGATGTATTCTTATTGGTGTCACATCATTTAGTTTCTCCTCTTGGGTACCTATTAGTAATGATGGCTCAGTAGTAATGAATCCACCTGCAGTGCAGGAGACACAGGAGATGTAGTTTCAATCCCTGGGTCGGGAAGATCCCTTGGAGAGGGGCATGGCAACCCACTCCAGTAATCTTGCCTGGAGAATCTCATGGACACAGGAACCTGGAGGGCTACAGTTCAAAGGGTCACAAGGACTGAGGGTCACATGACTGAGTGAGTAAATGAGCGAATCTTGGGTACCTAAAACCTGAATTGGGATCCTCACCTCCACAATCTCTCCACAAAGGCCTAAAACTCTACCTACTACTATGCATTTCAGTTGGTAGCTGGCTGTGATTACTGTCCCTGTAATTGTTTCCATATCATTTTCCGTTGTAAACTCCACAACTGCAGTAGTTATGAGTTTCCCTTGTCCAACAGCCCCACACTACATGCTCCGCTATTTTTCAGTCTCATCATACCCAAGTCCTCCTTTCTGTGACTTACTGGATAATATCTGTGTAACAAGTTCCCTCAGAGCTGAAGCTCTAACAATGCCGGGCATACTAACTGGTGCTCCAGCCTGAACAACCACTCCTGCAACTAATCCCTATCCCCTTGGAGGCGTTTGAGGTCCATATTGACTACTCATCATTCTCTCCTTATCTGCCCCCTGCATTTCTTTCCAGCATTCTCTTAACCTCATTAAATTCCCATTCATGGACCCCATATCCCTCCTGTCTCCCATCATCAATCATTATTATAGACAGCCATGCCCCTCCGTTAAGACTATTTGACCCTCACATGTCTGCACTGATTTAAACTTTTCCATCAGAAACTCCATCCTCCAAGCTCCTTGGGGCTACTTGTTCTCCTGTGGTATCACTCCTATTCAGTAGGGTAGCATATTCTATTCCTCCATTCCTCCCCCTTCCATGCTATGCAATTTGTCCTTTGTTTTATGCATATTTAGTCTCTGATCTCCCTACATGCAACTAGAAAATTAATTTCTCTCATCTAGCTTTCCCACAAAAAGAAGCAGCAAGTTACCTTTTTACCTATTGTATTGGGCCTCTTTGCAATCACTGGTATAACAGGCACAAATTTAGGTATTTTCAGTTTATTAACACAAACTTAATATATATAGGCCACCCAGACAATGATATCACTCCTGGAAGACTATGTCAAGCAGCTCAAGCCTTAGAAGCCCCTAATATGGCATAAATCTCTCTAGCTGCTATGGTAACTAATAAAAGTTAGCATTGAACCACCTATTGCTATATCAAGGTGAAGTTTGGGCCTTAAATGTGGGCCAATAGTATAGGAAAGGTCTTCGGAATATTCCAACAGACAGAACAAACCAAAATAATAAATAATATTACAAAAGTACTCAGATTCCCTGGGCCCTGGTTGATTTCTTCCCCTGGATGTCTCCTTCTGTCTACAGTGACAATACTCTACTATCTTCCAGGGAGCTGTAATAATTGCTTGTTGTTGTTTAGTCACTCAGTCATGTCCGACTCTTTGAGACCCCATGGACTGCAGCAAGCCAGGCTTCCCTGTCCTTCACTATCTCCCAGAGCTTGCTCAAACTCATGTCCATCGAGTCGGTGATGCCATCCAACCATCTTCTCCTCTGTTGTCCCCTTATCCTCCTGCCTTCAATCTTTTCCAGCATCAGGGTCTTTTCCAATGAGTCAGCTCTTCATATGAGGTGACCAAAGTATTGGAGCTTCAGCTTCAGCATCAGTCCTTCCAATGAATATTCAGGGTTGATTTCCTTTAGTATTGACTAGTTTGATCTCCTGGCTGTCCAAGGGACTCTCAAGAGTCTTCTTCAGCACCACAGTTTGAAGGCATCAATTCTTTGGCGCTCAGTCATTTTTTTAATTGTCCAGCTATCACATCCATACATGACTACTGGAAAAACTGTAGCTTTGATTATATGGACCTTTGTAGGTAAAGCAATGTATCTTCATTTTAATACACTATCTAGGTTTGTCATTGCTTTTCTTCCAAGGAGCAAGCATCTTTTAATTTCATGGCTGCAGTCACCATCCATAGTGATTTATTTTGAACTGGTTTTACAAACTTGATCTCTCTCAAGAATAAGTTTATTTACAAGAAACATGGTAGGTTGCTGTGCTAACTCAGACATCAGGGATACATTTTTAAGATCCCTGGAAAAAACTTGTATCCTCACTGATATGTGATTTAGTATCAGCATCCTCTCTGCCACATTTCCTACTTGTGTCTTTTGCCTCCTTCAGCATCCTGATAAAGCTCACCCTTTCCACACCCATACTCCTGTCCTTCCTCCAACTGGTTTGAGTCTGTCTAGGCAAGCAAGAGCACTTGCTCTGCTGAATCTTACCAGGGGCCCCTGCTCCCACCCACTGTTACCAGGCTCCTTTCTATCTCACTCAGTGTTACAAATCTGGAAAGGGAAACCACCATCATTTCACATACACATCCCTTTAAGCCACAAGGGCAGAGGAGGAAGAAGAGGAGATGGGAACTCTGAGAAATAATAAAAATGTTATAATCTGAAAAATATGTCTTTTTTGGAGAGGAAAACCAAATAAGGGAGGATTCTGTCCTTTTGGAGACAAAAGCCAAAAGCAAATTCATTCATTTAATTCAATATACACTTACTAAATGTAGTTCCAGGAGTGGTACTAGATGTTGGAGAAATAAAGGTGACTAAAAGAACATATTATTTGACCTCAGAGAGTTTGTAATCTGATGGAGTGATCAGGCTTCTGATACAAGTAATGAGTGCTATGAGGATATCCCAGGATGAAAGAGGAGCAATCCTTGTTGGGGGATTAACTGAATATAGGGGATTCACTGAGGCTTCATAAATAAGAGACTTCTAAATTTGTGTTTAAGGATGTAAAGGAGAGCAGGAGTTTGAGGGTATTTTAGATATAATATTTCAGAATTCAAAAGAGAGGAGCATGTATGATGTTAGGGAGACACGGGAAAATACGACCCATTCAAAGGTCAGTGTGTGAGTAACTATAGGGAGTAAATAGCTTCCCAGGTAGCTCAGTGGTAAAGAATCTGCCTGCCAATGCAGGAGATGCAAGAGACGCAAGTTCGGTCCCTGGGTTGACAAAATCCCCTGGAGGAGGAAAGGGCAACCCACTCCAGTGTTCTTGCCTGGGAAATCCCAGGACAGAGGAGCCTGGCAGGCTATAGTCCATGAGGTCGCCAGAGTCAGACACAACTTAGCAACTAAACCACCACCACCACCATAGGGAGTAAATAGAGAAGAAGCTAAAGAAAGAAATGTCATGAGTCAAATCATGAAGAGCCTTGGATGATATGTCAAGGGATCTGGATTTTATTATTTGATTGGTGGGAGTCCCTAAAGAGTTTAAAGCAAGGAAGTAATAGAATCAAATTTGTTTTTGAGATATAGTACTTTGACAGCACTGTGGAGGTCAATTTAAGTAGGAGTGGCTGGTTAAAAGAATTTAGCAGTAATCCACAGTTTTATTGATGAAACAGTACTAAAATTAAAGCATTGACAATAGGAGTAAAGAGGGGATAACAAAACCAAGTGATAATTAGGAGGTAGGACCTGGCAGCTAAGTGGATGAAGGAGAATGATAGTGACCAAAAATGACTCCGAAATTTCTGACTTGGACTATGTGGCTGATTGTTAAGATAGGAGATATGAGAGAGAGAGAGAGAGAGAGAGAGAGAGAGAGAGAGAGAGAGAGAGAAACATTTGGTGGAAGAAGAGGAAAGAAAAAACGGGAAGACTTTTATATTGTATATTCAGTTTGACAATCTCTGAAAAGTATCTTAGAAGCAACTGAGTGTATGGGTCTACAGTTTAGGAACAAGATCAAGACACTGAGATGTTTGAATCATCAGCCTATAGATGGCCATTAATTAAGGCTAAGAACCTGGCTGGGCTCATGTAACAAGCTCCTATAAAATGAAATGAGAATGGGCTAAAAATAAAGCCCATCACAGGAAAGGCTAATATATTAGGGGGTAGTTAGAGAAAGAAAACCAGCAAGGGAGATTGAGACACACTAGCCACATTGCATGGGAATTACAAGAAAATGGTGTCACACAATCAAAGGTAGGAAGTATCAGTTGATGAAGAGTTCAAATAAGATAAAGACTAAAAAGTATCTGCTGGAGTTAGCTTTGGTAAGAGCTATTTTACTGGAGGGGAAGGGGGTTGTATTCTACGGTAGGTTCAAGAAGGAATGGGAAGTAAAAAAAGTGCAGATAATTATAAAAGACAATTTCTTTTAAAAATATTGATTGTGAAAACAATGACCAAAGAACTGCCATATTTTTATTGACTGCAATGAAAAAGCCAGTAGATAGTGAAATGTCAAAGATCCAGGGAAGAGAAAGGACAATTTAAGGAGGAAGGTCCTAATATCACAGGAAGGGAGGGGAGTTTTGGAACACAGATGTAGGATTTAGTTTTGAAAGAGGAGGTTTCCCATTCTACTAAATTTCTACAGATGATGGTAAGGATTAATACAGATATAGATACTATCATGAGGGATGGAGGAGGAACTTTAGGGAATCCCATGTTCTGGACTCTGTTTTCTCTGCCAAGTAGATGAGGTCATTTGATGAAAACAGAAGACTGAAGGACAGTATTGAATGTCTGGAATAACTACTGAGTGAAAGCAGAGAGAGAGCCAGTGAGGGACACATAGAAGCATTTCTTTTTTCTTTTTCTTTTAAAAAATCAATCCACTGAAGCTTTGGCTAGCACTGAAGGCCAAGTTGAGACTGTAGAACTAGAGCTTATAGAGGCACATATGCTTGGAGATATGCTACTAAGGAAAATAACAAAGGAAAGCTATGATTAGCACTCTTAGGTGAAGTAGGAAAAAAAAAAACAGACAGTTAAATAAAATTGAGTTTGAATGCATCCAAGCAAGGGGGTAGGATGGTCACGAAGGACAGAAGGCTGAGTGTATTGGCAAGAAAGTGGTTGAAGTTATGAATTGGCAAGATAGAGAAAATAGAATGTCAAATACTTGAGATCTCTATGAGATCGTACACTAATTTTAGTGGGAAAAAAAGGAAAGACATGTGAAAATGTAGGAGGTGGTAATTAGAAAGTAGCACTAGAGTTTAAAATGTTGGAAGTATAGACATTATGAATTATAACTGTGTCCAGGATGTGGCCATGAGAGGGTATTTCTGGTATGGAAGAAAGGGGAAAACAACTGAAATTAAGTAACCCAAGAATCCATGATACTAGGGAGTTAGTTGATTTGTGTAAGAAGATATTGAAGGCAGGGAAGATGAGATAGATAGGATAGATGGTAAGGACATGAATATAAGGAAAATGATCAGGGGGTTGGTAGAGAGTAATAATCAAGAAAGGTAGCTGATTATGTACAATCAGATGGCATGAGAGGAAGTTTTTATATGAAGGTATAAAAATAATGCTTTAGAAGTGGCCACTGGGTCTCAGAGACATCTCTAGGACTGTGGTATGGGGGCTTGAAAGAACTACCAATTTTTCCATGAAGTGCTAGTGCTAAGTTGCTTTGGTTGTGTCCAACTCTTTGTGACCCTACGGACTATAGCCCACCAAGCTCCTTTGTCCATGGGATTTCCCAGGCAAGAATACTGGAGTGGAATGCCATTTCCTTCTCCAGGGGATCTTCCCAACCCAGGGATCAAACTTGTGTTTCTTAACATCTCCTGAATTGACAGGCTGGTTCTTTATTACTAGTGCCACCTGGGAATCCCAAATCAAAACAGAGACTGGCGAAGGATAATGGGTGAAAGACAGGAAAGACCAGCAGTCCATTAAATACACACAAGATATGGATGAGAATGACTCTGGACTCATCATTACCCTGTCAATTTTAGCTTATGAATTATTACTATTTAATATCTGTCCCTGGTGGCTCAGATGGTAAAGAATCTGCCTGCAATGCAGGAGACCCAGCTTTGATCCCTTGATCAGGAAGATCTCCTGGAGAACGAAATGGCTACCCACTCCAGTATTATGGCCTGGAGAATTCCATGGACAGAGAATACCATCCATAGGGTTGCAAAGATTCAGACACGACTCAGTGACTACACTTTCACTTTTTTACCTCCACCCAACACACACATTAGTATACATCTTTTTTTCACACTACCTCTCTCTGACGGTTGTTTCTACTTTTCTCAAGAATTCTCATAACGGACCAAGATAGTGGAATTTCTATAGAGCTTTATAACAGTAGTAGCTAGCATTTGTTAGGTATTTCCCATGCATTATATCATACAACAATTTAATTAAAAAGTACTAATGTTATCCCCATTTTTTAAGGTGTGGAAACTGAGAGATCAATCTGTCCAAAGCCACACAGCTAAGTAACACTGTTAAGTGATGGATCCAAGATACTCATGCAGATATCCAGATAGTAGCTCCTAAGTTACCATACCACAGTATCTTTTTTTACCTGCTTTTAATGGGAATTGCAAAAAGGGATCAAATCTGCTTCTCCTGAATGGGCAGGCGATTCTTTACTACTGAGCCACCAGGGAAGCCCCAACTAAGATATAGTATATGTGAAATAAAAGGAGAGATGAAGCTAAAATGTCAGGGTAAGGAGTTTTCATGCAGTCCAGGATGCAGTGGGGAAATATGGAATGGTTTCTGAGAGATATGATAAGTGTCATGTTTTAAAAAATGAATTGGCATAATAATATTAACAAACTCTATTAAATATACTTTGTACTACTTTATAAAAAAATGTGTGTGTTTGTGTGTGTGTGGTAACCCCACAACAACCTTAAGAATTAGATGTTACTAAAATTCTTATTTTTTTTAACAGGTAAAAAAAACTAATTCACAAAGAGGTTAATTCTTTTGCCCACTATCACAGGAAGAGTAAATGACAGAGCCAGGATTACGTCCTTTAAATTTTTATTAGAATTGAACTCAACAGTTCTTTTTAGATTTGCTACACACATTGCTTTTAAAGTTCACTCTCTCCAAACTACCAAAAAGTAATAAAATAACAGGCATAGTTCCAATAGAATAGAAAGAATATTACTTTGTAGAGGAAATAAAAATCACTTTTTTTTTTTCTAGCTGCTGTAGACCAGCCTTACAATTGGCATTCATCGAGCAGAAAATATGTGAATCTTTTGATCAAGACAGCTTGCCTTGGGGCCAGGTCTCTGAACGTAAGGCAATATATTTGCTCTTCAGCTCATCCTGCCCATTTTGGCTTCTGTAAACTTCCTCACTGTCCTTGAAATTCTAACTACCCTCTTTACCTTGTCTTTCTGTATTATGAGCCTCCGTAAATTTCTTCAGCATGACTGTACCTGTCCTCAGGATTACCCCATCATACACAACTACCAATCCTATGTTTTTGCTTGCTAGCTTCTGATTTGATCTTTGCCTTGCTCTTTGATTTGGGGGTGATTTCAGGTTTCTAGCTACTTTTATGCCTGGATCACCATAGTCTGTACCCTTGACTTCAAGCCCATTCTTTACCTGTGGATGTCTGTAGTATTGTGGAAATAAAAATCCTAATAATGCAGAGAATTCACCACAAAGTGTAGAAAGGCAAGAACGATGTTTGATTTTTAAATAAGCACATGCTACTCATGTTATGTGAGCATAGGCAGTTTGTATAAAACTTAAAAAAAGTCAGGCCATTTTCACACATATTTATATAGACAGTTTGCAGCCATACAAAACACACATCCTTCAACTTTTATGGTATTCTTGTATTCCCTACAAGAGGACATAACAGAACAGTTTGTGTATATATATATTTTTTCCATATAGTTCATCCTAAGTTCACTTGAGAATTGAGATAGCTATTTGGTCTAGCTAATTGCCGTCACCCATGGGAATAGTAAACCCTCTCTTATCTCTTCTATAAGTAAATGATTACAGCCTAAGACAGACAGCTAGTTAAACTATGTAGGGGCCAGGAAAACTCCTAGATGTTTACATTTCAAAGGTGATGAAATCCAGACCTCTGAAGAGAGTTATTTACATTCCAAATGTTAGATTAAGGACTCTGGTTGAATTGGGTCTCCCAAAGAAAGAGTCTTAGAAGGAGAGGGCAAATGATCTATTTGTCCATTAAAAACAGACACAATTATTTTTATTTACTCTTAAATTTAGCTCTGTCATTGACAACACTGGGAGTTCAGACCCAAAGAGTAGTGATGAGAGCTGTCTAAAAGGCAGCATCGAACTGAAAAGACTCAGGAAACCTCATTATTTTAATAAATCACTGAGCACTAATAAGAGTGCTCCTAAGTTCTCCAACAGCATCCTGGGGGGCACACAAGTCTAGGAGCTACCTACTTTCCACCAGTATTAGAGAATTTGTTCATGATCCTAAGGCAACCAACTACTGGAAACTGGCTAATGTCCACAGGGAAAAAGAAAAAAAATAAAACAAAACAGTAAATTCACTCAACAGAGTATTGATTTAGTCTTCTGTTAACTTGGATCATTTCTTTTTTTCCCCCAAAGTTTAAACTTTTTACTTTGTATTGGAATATAACGGATTAACAATGTTACAGTAGTTTCAGGTGAAAAGCTAAAGGATTCAGCCTTTTTTGTTTCAGACAGTGAGTGTTTTTGCTTTCCTAAGTTCATTTGTATCAAGGCCCTTTGTCAAAAGAGGTCATGCAGAGTGTTTTGGTTGGTATTCCAGAAATACTCTTCACATCTGACAGTCTAAATGTTTACTTTATTTTATTTTTTAAATTAATTTATTTTAATTGGAGGTTAATTACTTTACAATATCATAGTGGTTTTTGCCATGCATTGACATAAATCAGTCATGGGTGTACATGTATTCCCCATTCTGAGCCCCCTCCCACCTCCCACCCCATCTCATCCCTCAGGTCATCCCAGTGCACCAGCCCTGAGAATCCTGTATTATGCATCGAACCTGGACTGGTGATCTATTTCACATATGATAATATACATGTTTCAATGCTATTCTCTCAAATCATCCCACCCTCGCCTTCTCCCACAGAGTCCAAAAGTCTGTTCTTTACATCTATGTCTCTTTTGCTGTCTTGCATATAGGGTCATCATTACCATCTTTCTAAATTCCATATATATGCATTAGTATACTGTATTGGTGTTTTTCTTTCTGACTTACTTCACTCTGTATAATAGGCTCCAGTTTCATCCACCTCATTAGAACTGATTCAAATGCTTTCCTTTTAATGGCTGAGTAATATTCCATTGTGTATATGTACCACAGCTTTCTTATGCATTCATCTGCCGATGGACATCTAGGTTGCTTCCATGTCCTGGCTATTATAAACAGTGCTGCAATGAACATTGGCATACATGTGTCTCTTTCAATTCTGGTTTCCTAGGTGTGTATGCCCAGCATTGGGATTGCTGGGTCATATGGCAGTTCTATTTCCAGTTTTTTAAGAAATCTCCACACTGTTCTCCATAGTGGCTGTACTAGTTTGCATTCCCACCAACAGTGTAAGAGGGTTCCCTTTTCTCCACACCCTCTCCAGCATTTATTGTTTGTAGACTTTTTGATAGCAGCCTGAATGTTTACTTTAATACAACATCTCCTTGTAACCCAAATACTAGATCTCAGAAATGACTCATATTTATGATTACTGATAGTGAATCTTCAGATCTCAGAATTCTTAATGAGGCCATGCACTTAGGACACTAATACAGATCTTGCTCAAATTTGTTGTAAGAGAACATATCACTTCAAACTCTGGAAGTGAATCACAATTTTAAAAGAAGTCAATTGCCACCTTCTATCACTATGTAATGAAATTCATTGTTTTTGACTATTTTATACCAGCTTGAATTAAAAAAAAATGAAACAAGTCAATTGCTGATGTTTTCAAACAACCTAGCTGAGTGGTTGTTATTAACAGATAAATAAGCATACTTTACATAGATTATACAAAACAGACTCCTTCTCTGAGATGAGAGGACTCCTCTAGTTTGCTCCAGGTTTGAACTAGAGTAAGGGCTAACATTTCTTCTGATGCATGGACATGATTTAAAGGGTTCAGGCAGTGACAACTGGACTCTGACCAGGAGCTTCAAAACTAATAGAAGGAAAACATGGAGGTGGGGTACTGGAATCAAAAAGGCGTGGGGAAGAAGCCAAAGAAGGAGTAAGAAGGTTGATTTTTCAACTTGGAAGAGGTTGCAAATGTGGAATGCATAGGTGGAAGCTTGACACAAATAGAAAAAAAAAACACAAATGGCCTTAAAACACAGAGGACAAACTAAAATTATTTACCACATCTATATTTACATGCACATATGTAAATGAGTTTAGGGGGAAAATTGATGCCAATTTAAGATTTTGAATGAGTCAAAATATTTTCATTTTCAGGGTGGGATAAATCATAAGAATAAGAAAGGCAATGAGTGACACCATAGATTGTCATTGCCTGAAGGAACCAATAAGTTAGTCCAACTTTCTCCTTTTATGAATGAGAACTGAAGCCCAAAATGAAGAGATTTGTGGACAAAAATGTTGCCTGTCATTTCTGTAAGGAACTGCCATCAAGTCATCAGCCACTACACTAAAATATAGTATAAACATATCTTTAATATACACCAGGAAACCAAAAAATTCCTGTGATTTGCTTTCTTGTGATATTCACTTTATTGAGGTGGTCTGGAACAGAACCTACAGTATCTCCAAGGTATGCCTTGGATTCATGAAGAGTATACAGGAATATAGATTTACCCTCTCTCCTAATTCTTTGCTCATTCTCTGTAGTTTGAAGCTCAACCATTCTTGTCCCCTCCTTACTCTTACGTTTTCCTAGAGTACAAGTCAGAGTACTGAAATAACTTAGTCATACTATACTTCAGGTCAGAAAACTCGGCTTTATGGCAGTCTGATAAGACTTCTATGTCTGGGATTCTACCATCTTTCCTAGGACTACTTGCTTTGTGATTTTATTATATTAAAAAAAATTGATTGAGAGCAGGAGTGAAAAAGTGAAAGACTAAATATGATATGGTAAATTGCTACCTTGTGAAAGAAGGACAAGGCACTTGAAATAAGGAGGTAGCTATGGAAATTAGTAGTCCCCTCTGGTTATTATCTATGACCCACTGTAGTGTCCAATCCATGACCCTTCCCTTTATCTGATATCTGACCCTCACCTCTCAGAGTAATGGGCCCCTGAGAAGTGTTATGCACAGTAAATAACTCTGCCTACCTAGTAAGGGCTGACTTGATCTGACTCAAGCTGGACAATCAAGTATTGGTGGAGGAGCCTTCTTTCCCTCAAAAAAGAGGAAGATGTTGTTATTAATGATTTGTAGTGTTAAAACATCCAGAATCTTTCTTTTGTGTGTCTGAGTAATGGAGATGAGAGAAAGTGGGGAAAAGGGAAGAAGATGGAGCTTAAGGTAGGGGGCACCTGGGCCAGCAAAGTTTGTGCACTGCTTAGGAAATGCCAGATAAGCTGAGAAGCAGCATGGAAGTTATATTTCAGCTAAGCATACCTGCCTAAGCCAAGAAACATACAATGGTTATCAATATGACCACTCCTTGTAGGAGATTCTAGCCACAAGTACAGGATGTGCAGTCAGTATGACTCCCTAGCATTTTTAGCTAATCATGCACTTCAAGGATGTGGAAAAACCAAGATAAAAAGACTTGCAATGAGTGCTGGTAAGGAGAGTTTTCAGTGTTCTGGACATCCAGTCCTCCTCACAGGGCAGCTTTCAAAAATTCCCCACATGAAAAATCTTAACCCAGATCTGTGGAGCTTTAAGGACTCAATATTTGAGTCCTGCCTGTAGAAGATGGAAGGGAAGAAGTTGTGCCTAAGTTGGCCTTATCCTGGTGCCAAAATGATACTATAGCTGTGTTGGGAACAAACTGCACATTCAGTGAAAGCAAGACAAAGAGGACTCTCCTGTGGTCATCTTACAATGGACTCCATCCAAGAAAACTGCCCAGAGAGCACCAAGAGTTCAGCAGAAGAGAAGACCATGAGAAGCTCAGGGGCTGAGAGAGAGCTCAAAAATAACAGCTGAAGGGGGCATGGCCCATAGTCAGACGTTTCCACTATGGATCGCCAAAAAGTGAAAGTCACTCAGTTGTGTTTGACTCTTTGCAACCCCATGGACTATAGCCTGCCAAGCTCCTCTGTCCATGGACTTCTCCAGGCCAGAATACTGAAGTGGGTAGCCATTCCCTTCTCCAGGAGATCTTTGCAACTCAGAGATCGAACCCAGAGATTGCCAAGGAACTTGTTAAAATGTCCTATGAGAGGATTCACCAACTTCTTACCCACTCTGTTGAAGGTCCTGATGTCGGATGGCAACCGCAGCAACCAACAAATTCTGTTCTTAATTCTCCTTCCTCTTTCCTATCCATTACTGTAGGTGCTCAAAGGAGTACTCAGTGAATAGGTAACAAAGTCTAGAAAGGGAAGAGTGAAGAGGCCAATGTTATCCCTCCCCCCATCAATCATGGGTTTAGGCTAGAGCTAAGAGAGTGAAGTTTCAAACTAAAAATTTGAGTTTTCACATTACATTTGATGTATTAACTTTTGTGTGACAGAAATCAACTGTTATTGAAGGAGTCTTTTGGGCCTAGAAAAGAGAACAACAGTCTCAAAGGCCCCTTGCTGAATCATCTAACTTCGGAGAAAACAAAGCATAACTTTAGTTCCATCCTGATGCTCCAGGCCAGCTGCATCTATCTGGGACTTATCACCCCCTGTCCGGAAACCTACCACCCCCTACACCCGCCCAGAAGACTTATCACCCCCTGCCCAACTACAAGTGTCATCTCAACAAAAGAATACTCAAAATATCCCACTTGATTGACGTTTCCCTTATCGCTTCCACAAACCTCCCTATAAGTATGAAGCCTCCCTGATCCCTTTCGGCGCTCAGCCTGGTCATTAGGCCGACTGTCGCCCCTCCTTGCCTAAATAAAGGTAACCTACTTCTGTTGAGGTCGTCTTTCCTTTTCTGCCTCGCCGGAACCATGCCTTACATTTTTGGTGCCGAAACCCGGGAGGGGGCGAGGCACTCGTCTCACTCTCTCTCTCTCTCCCTCCCTCTCACTGTTTTCTCCTTTTCCCCGGAGTCTGGGAGCGCAAACATCCTCCGAGCTCACTTCTCTGCCAGGGCTCTTAAGTTCCCCTCGGGGACGCCTAGTGCCTTCGTGAGCGGTGCAAGTCTTGTGCTAAGACTTTATTGATGATTTGCGTACCCCCAGGCCTCGGCTTTACCCCCTTTTCTCTCTCTCTCTGACGACCTCCAAAATAGGGACCTCTTGCCATTCGACCACTCTACATGCAACACTCCACTCCAGCCGGCCCCTAGATTAAGGTAAGATCCGATCCGGACGGAGTTCTAGAGGCGCCCTAAAATTCAGTCCTCTCCGGGTCCCAGGGACCCCCGGCCCAGGGCCACTCTGTGGGCGACGGTGGGGGACGCTCCACCTCGACACAGAGCTCTCTTCTCATAACTCCTATTGCGACTGCGGGTGACGACTCGAGTTCCCAATAGGAGCCTCTGCTTGCCTTTCAATTATGGGGTCTGGCCACTCTGTCCCAAAAGATTCCCCTCTGGCCTGTGTTCTCAAAAATCTCAAACCACTCTCACTCACTGAACTCAAAGCTAACCGCTTAAAGCAACTCTGTACACAAATTTGGCCTCAATATCAATTAGACAATCAAGACCGCTGGCCTGAGGTCGGCACATTTGACTTTAACATTCTCCAAAATCTCACTGACTTCCTTAAACGGAATGGCAAGTGGTCGGAGATCCCCTATGCCCAAGCCTTTTGGGCCCTTCGGAGCAGGCCCTCCCTATGCCAGGCCTGCTCCACCCACGAGGTCCTTCTATGCACCTTGCCTCCCAAGCAAAAGGGCTCTTCTTCCTCAACTAACCGCAGACCGCAAGCTTCTGTACCCCCAGAGTTCGACCCCGTGGACGAGCCCCCTCCCTACCCGCCACCCCGCCGCCCCTCTCCTTCCCCTTCATCCAACTCACCTACTGGCACTGAAACCTCTCCTGACTCTCCCTCAACCCTGCTACCCATCTCCCCGACTCCCCCTCCCCCCTTCCTTCCCCCCCTGCCACACGGTCACGTACCCAACACATGTTTCCCCTAAGAGAGGTCGCAGGGCCAGAGGGCCCCACCCGAGTCCATGTGCCATTTTCATTGTCAGATATGAGCCAGATAGAAAAAAAGTTAAGATCATTTTCTGAAAATCCTTCCAGATACAGAAAAGAATTCCTGAGACTCTCCCAGGCCTATAACCTCACATGGAGTGACGTATATTATATCCTAAATGCCACTCTCACCCCAGATGAAAAAGACCGTATCTGGCAAGTGGCAAAAGCCCATGCTGATTATTTACATAACCAAGACCGGAACAGCCCAGTTGCTGATGAGGCTGTGCCTCAGTTAGATCCCCGCTGGACTTACCAGCCCGGTGACCCAGGTATCAGGAGACTCAATCATATGATCACCTGCATTCTAGAAGAAATGCAGAAAAATACTCATATCCATGTCAATTATGATAGAGTCAGGAAAGTCACCCAAGGGGCAGACGAAAATCCAGCCTTATTCTTGGCACGCCTCACAGAGGCAGTCCAAAAGTATACCAACCTAAATATCACTACCCCTGCTGGGTTACTGTACCTTCATGTTCAGTTCATCAGCCAATCTGCCCCTGACATCAGACGCAAGCTTCGCCAACTAGAAAAGGGCCCTGAGACCCCCCCCAGAGAGACCTTCTAGAAGTAGCCTTCAAGGTGTTCAATAATAGAGAGGAGGAGGCTAAGAGAGAAAAAGAACGTGAGAGAAAAGCTAAATATGCCCTTTTGGCAGCAGCAATTAAAGAAAAAAAAATCAGCCTGGCCCAAGTCATCCCAGAACGAGTCTTAAGACTCCCCCCGGACCCTGCTTCCGATGCAACCGGTCAAGACACTGGGCAAAGGCATGCCCAAACCCGCGGCCCCCGACAAAAGCATGCCCAACCTGTGGCCAATGGGGACACTGGAAGATGGACTGTCCCCGGGAGTGCCCTGGCACCCCTGGGGAGGTCCCCACCTCCCAGACCTAGAGAGTGGAATGTCCACAGGGACGCCCTGGCGCATCTGAAGAGATCCCCACTTCTCCCCGGAACCCCAGCCCAACTCTACAAGAATTGTTCCAATGATGGGGCCCGGGTTCCAGCCCCCCGGCCCATGTCTTGAACACGGGCTCGGAACTTAGGGTAGACGGGGTAGTGGCCAGAAAAAAGACCTCTTTTATAATAGACACTGGAGCCACTTTCTCTCTCTTAACTTCCTACTCTGGCCCAACTCAAGACTCAGAAATCACAATCAAGGGGGTCTCTGGAGTTCTCCTAAGGCCAAAAATCAGCCCTCCATTACTCTGTCAATTTAGAAAATCAACCCTTATACACTCATTCCTTATAATGCCTCAGTGCCCAATGGCACTTCTAGGGAGAGATGTGTTATCCAAATTGGGGGTCTTTATTACCATACCCCCCTCGATATAGTCTCTATATTCTGCATGCAAATGGCACCTGGACAGTCCCTATCCCTCACCCCTGACCTTCCCTTAGATCTACCTGCCTTAGACCCCCAAGTCTGAGACACTGATCACCCCTCAATAGCCAAACATCATCCCCCAGTCCACATTACCCTAAAAGACCCCTCGACTATAATCACCCAACAACAGTATTCTCTCACCCCAGAGGCCCACAAGGGACTTAAGCCTATCATAGACTGTCTTCTTCAAGCCTCTATCCTAATTCCTACCCATTCACCACACAACACCCCTATTCTGGCAGTAAAAAAGGGACCAAACTCTTGGAGACTGGTCCAGGACCTGAGAAAAATCAATGAGGCTATTATGCCGACATTCCCAGTAGTCCCTAACCCTTACACCCTTCTGTCTACCATACCCCCGACTGCAACCCACTTCACAGTATTAGATCTCAAAGACGCTTTTTTCACTATCCCCCTCCACCCCCTCTCCCAACCTCTTTCCGCCTTCACCTGGCAAGACCCCGAGACTCACGTTTCCCAACAGCTAACATGGACAGTTCTCCCCCAGGGGTTCAGAGACAGTCCTCACTTTTTTGGACAGGCTTTACAAAAAGACCTACAGACTCTCAACCTAGCCCCGAGTCATCTCCTCCAATACGTAGATGACCTCCTCCTTTGTAGCTCAATCCGAAAACTCTGCCTCCAACATACTGCCAAACTCCTTGGGGCCCTAGGATCCTGGGGTTATCGGGTATCCCAATCTAAGGCCCAAATAGTCCAAACAAAAGTCACCTACCTGGGACTTTCCATATCCCATCAACAAAGAACTATTCCCCCAGATAGAATCCAGGCCTTAATTAACTGTCCACTTCCAAAAACAAAAAGGGAACTCCTGTCTATCCTCGGCCTCCTAAATTTTTTCCGTATCTAGATCCCCAACTTCTCCCTCATTGCAAAGCCGCTCTATGAGGCAACTAAAGGATGTCTAGATGAGCCCCTCTTTAATCGTTCCTCGCTGGCCAATCCTCTTCACCAACTCACCCAGAGCCTCCTCCGAGTGCCAACTCTCCACCTGCCAGATCACACCAGACCATTCTTTCTCTTTGCACATTCCAACCAAAGACAGGCCCTGGGGCTTCTATGTCAGCGGGCTGGAGACAGCTGGGCTCCCACAGCCTATCTGTCAAAACAGCTGGACATGGTGACCAAGGGGTGGCCTCCCTGCATACAGGCCATGGCTGCTATCGCAGCCCTCGTACCCAAAGCAAATAAACTCTCTAGACATGCCCCTTTAAGAGTCTGTTCTCCACACACCTTCCGAGACTTGCTGTCACATCGGGCTTTCCTCTCCCTTCCCCCTTCCAGGGTACAGGTCCTACATGCCTTTCTCCCCGACCCTCAGCTCTCATTCTCCCCCTGCTCTCCCCTTAACCCCGCCAGCTTATTACCCATGTCCTCTACAACAGACTCCCTCCTACATAGCTGCAGCCTAACAGTAGATCTTACCCAAAACCCCTTCCAACATGTAACAGATCAGCCCATCCTAGACCCAGACACCCCACACTGGTTCGTTGATGGCAGCTCTCAAAAATCCCCACCGTTTGCAGCAAGATATGCCATCATCCAGGGGGACCTTCGTCACAATCATAAAACACAGACAATTGAAGCTTCACCGCTGCCACCTCACACCACCTCCCAACAGGCAGAACTGATAACTCTCACCAGAGCTTTAACTCTGGCTAAAAATCTAAGGGTTAACATCCACACAAACTCCAAATATGCCTATAACATACTTCACTCAAACATCCTAATATGGAGAGAAAGAGGTTTCCTAACCCAAAAGGGATCCCCTATTATTAATTCAGACCTGATTCACAAACTTCTAGAGGCAGCACTCTTACCAAACAAAGCCGCTGTCCTCCACTGTAGAGAACATCAAAAGGAAAGTCTCATATCAGCCTACAACCAGAAGGCAAAAGAGATAGCACTGTCCCATCCTTCCCTCCAGTCCCCTGTCATCTTAGCTCTGACTCCACCCGACCCTCCCACCACCAGAGAAATCCTCTCTTATCTACACTCACTTTTTCATCCCTCATCCAAGACACTCCAGCAGTTCCTCCATAACCACTTCCCCATATCCACTGCTGACCAACAATATTTAGATAACCTTACCCGCTCCTGTCAAACATGTCAACGTACTAACCCCAATTCCAACCTTAAACCGACATCCTTTCCAACCCATCAAATGCGAGGCAGCCTCCCAGCACAAGATTGGCAGATAGACTTTACTCATATGCCCCGGGTCCAGAGAGTCAGATACCTACTAGTCCTTGTAGACACATTTTCGGGATGGGTAGAAGCATTTCCCACTACAAACAAAAGAGCCCACACAGTGGCCCAAATCCTCCTCACAGAAATTATCCCCAGGTTTGGGCTGCCTTCATCCCTACAGTCTGATAATGGCCCAGAATTTACATCCAAGGTCACCCAACAACTTGTCCAATTCTTACAGATACCCTGGAAATTTCACATTCCATACTGTCCCCAGTCCTCAAGAAAGGTAAAAAGGATAAATAGAATAATCAAAGAAACCCTTACCAAATTAACCCTCGAGGTACATCTGGATTGGACTAAACTTTTACCAATTGTTCTCCTCAGAATACGGGCTTTGCCCAGAAAGCCCCTGGGGCTGAGCCCCTTTGAGGTGATGTGTGGAAGGCTCATGCTCCCTCCTGGACTCCCCCCAAACCTCCTCCCATACCAAGCCTCCTACACTCCCCTCTGCTGGAGCAACTCCGCAATGCCCTCTGGAGATACGTCAACCACAATCTGCCTGCCCCTGACCCCCAAGCCTCCCTGCCCCCTATACAAATTAGAGACATGGTCTATCTGTCTGATAATCCCCCGGGTGACCTAACCCCAAAGTGGCAGAGACCATTCAAAGTCATCCTCCTTACCCCAACTGCAGCTAAACTCGAAAAGGTCACCTCCTGGGTACACCTCTCTCGTCTAAAACGGGTCACCTCTAATCCTGCGCTGCCCTCCTTAAATGACACCTATCAGGTCTCCCTCACAGGACCCACCTCCTTAAAATTCACCCGGCGACAACCCCTGTCAACCATCGGAGAAGACACTGAATGACCTGGACTCTCTTCAACCTACAACTGTTCCTGACCCAACTACTACAAGACCTCTGGATCAGCGCCCCGACAAGAACCTCCTTCAAAGACCTGACTACACTGGTGTCTCAACTGTGGCTCCAGGGAACCTTCTACAACCTGACTCCAGACGAAATTGATTTCTTTACTCTCATTCTCTACATCATTCTACATCCTAATGAGCACTGTTCCTCCTCAGATTCAAACAACCACCAACTCGGGGCCTTCTGCCCCTCACCCTGACTGGCCTCTCCCTGTCTCTCTAACCATAACTGCACTCCTAATCTTAATCCTTGCTATAGGCCTAGTAACTGTCTCCCCTCAAGACATTCTCACCGCAAAAAAGAGAGAGACCTGCCTTTTCCTAAGAGAAGACTGCTCCTATTTTGTTAATAAAACGGGCATAGTCCAGGGCCGAGTCAAAAAACTTAGAGACAGAATTGAACGCCGCAGGAAAGAGTTACAAAACCTTTACATTCCCCAAAACCTGTTCCAACAGATACTCCCTTGGTTGCTCCCTTTCCTGGGACCATTGGTACTTATCATTCTATTCCTCTTATTTAGACCCTGTCTCTTTAATCTCTTTCAAAGGTTTCTCCAAGAACGGATTCGGGCCATCTCTCGAGATCAGATCAAGACCATTCTTCTTCTCGAGAGCCTCACCTCAAGCTCAGAAAAAAGAGACTGTGGGCCCTAAGACGATCCTCCATTCCAGACCCAAAACCGTCGCCCCTATCCAGCAGGAAGTAGCCAGAGAGATACGGCGCCCTTTTCCCCTTTTTCTTACGATTTCAGGGTCTGGAATGAAGGAGTCTTTTGGGCCTAGAAAAGAGAACAACAGTCTCAAAGGCCCCTTGCTGAATCATCTAACTTCGGAGAAAACAAAGCATAACTTTAGTTCCATCCTGATGCTCCAGGCCAGCTGCATCTATCTGGGACTTATCACCCCCTGTCCGGAAACCTACCACCCCCTACACCCGCCCAGAAGACTTATCACCCCCTGCCCAACTACAAGTGTCATCTCAACAAAAGAATACTCAAAATATCCCACTTGATTGACGTTTCCCTTATCGCTTCCACAAACCTCCCTATAAGTATGAAGCCTCCCTGATCCCTTTCGGCGCTCAGCCTGGTCATTAGGCCGACTGTCGCCCCTCCTTGCCTAAATAAAGGTAACCTACTTCTGTTGAGGTCGTCTTTCCTTTTCTGCCTCGCCGAAACCATGCCTTACAGTTATTACATGTGAAAGGAACACCCACATCTGTGAGATATCCCCAAGAATTTTTAAGGACGAGAAAATAATTCCCTTAAGGAAATTTAAAGGTTCAAAGGGAGAAAGAAAAAGTTGCTTTCTGTTTGCTCCCTACTGAATCAAATCCATGCAATAAGCTCAAGTACCAGCAATAGTGGGCTTCCCTGGTGGCTCAGATGGTAAAGAATCTGCCTGCAATGCAGCAGACCTGGCTTCGATCCCTGGGTTGGGAAGATCCCCCGGAGAAGGGAATGGCTACCCACTCCAGTATTTTTGCCTGGAGAATTCCATGGACAGAGTGAGGTAGGAGATAGACTGGCTCCAGTTTGGACATTTAAAATCAGCCAGCTTCCTCTTTGCATTTCCTGAGGCAAGAGATGGTGGGCTCCAGTTGAAGAATTTACAACCAGCCCCCCATTTAATCTTGGAAATGGAAATAACAACAGAAACAGGGTAAACAGAGAGTCTTTGTCTCTTGTAAACATCTCAAGGAATAATCATGGCCCGGACAAAAAGAGGCAAAAACAGTGTCTGAGTAAAGGATAAGGGAGATACTACACACGTGCAGAACGGCTCCTTGGAGTCAAAACTCAGAGAATAACTCCAGGACATAATGAGTCTTGCTCCTCCTGGAAGCCTGCACTTTTAGATCCATCTTGGCTGAGGTGTGCCTGCGCCCCCAGGGGGAGGATCCTGAGACAAATTAACCAAGGGGGGAACAAAGCAAGATGATTGGCCTGAGGGAAGACAAAGAACCAGAAAACTGCCCTTTTATAAAGGATTTAAATTCCCCAAAGGTACAACTCTCTGAATTCTCCTGTACACCTTTCCACAAGTACTTTTCTATAAACTTCTTACTTTACCACCTGAATTCGCTCTTAACTAGGCAGGCAAAGACAAGGGACCATAGCCACAACTGCTGGCTCTTGGGGCCCAGTGGTTAGGACTCCTGGTCTGGGAAACTAAGACCCTGATTCCAGCTACTGCTCCCTGCTGCTTGCTGCAAGCTGCTGCTTACTGCTGCATGCGTCCAAAATTAAGAGGAGCCTGGTGGGCTACAGTCCATGGGGTCACAAAGAGTCAGACACGACTGAGTGACTAATACACACACACACACACCAGCAATAGTATCAGATGGATCAGAATTCCTGCCACCTACTTTCTAGTTTTCACATGACTGGAGACCTCACATGGTCTGCAACATGGGTCCTGCCTGTCTTCACAGGAATGCACCATATATGCATCCAGTACCTTGTCCAGCCAATGCCTTTGCCTCTGTCCATCTGGTTGTCACAAAAAGGGGTTTCCTCAGGGACTTCCGGACAAGTCTCAGATCAAAGGGAACACTGGCAAAGTGGTATGACTGACCTCTAGCTCTGAATCTTGGAAGTTGGATTACAGAGAGCTGAGCCTCTCAAAACTGGGTCAGCAGAGAGAATATATCCTGACTACACCAACTCAAGTTGGTTTCTGTCTCTTGAAATGAACTCTCTTAATTAACACATCCAATTAGTTCATATGTTAGTCCCTGATAGGGATACTAGAGAAGATTCATATGTTCACTGGTTTCATTCAAGATAAACAGTATACATCATTTATTCATTGTTACAGGCAAGATTTGTGTTAACATACTTGCTGTGAAATGCAGACATTATAATTTTATTACATCTTTCATCACTTATTCAAAATTATAACACTTGCTCTGTGTCAAGGTCATCTCTAAACATGAGGATACAGCAGTGAATAAAACAAAGCATTGTCCTCATGGAATCCTTGTTACTGTAGATGGAGATGGAGAATAGATAACAGAGAACTAAGCAAATAATTTGGTAATTTTTATAGATAATAGAGAGAAGCAAATAAAGAATAGAAATAAGCTAATAAGTGTACAGAAATTATACAATGTGAAATAGTGGAACATGTTGTGATAAAACAACAACAGAAAAATACCAGAGCTCACCACACTCAGAGCTCAACAACAGAGTGCTAACAGCTTCCTTATCTCTGGGTAACACCCCTTTCTCCTTTTTGCTACAATAGCCCTGGCTCAATCACTAAAGAATCTGCCTGCAATGCAGGTGACCCTGGTTATATCCCTGGGTTGGAAATGGAAATCCCCTGGAGAAGGAAATGGCTACGCACTCCAGTATTCTTGCCTGGGAAATCCCATGGACAGAGGAGCCTGGAGGGCTACAGTCCATGGGGTCACAAAGAGTCAGACATGACTGAGAAACTGAACATAACCCTTTATAACATCTCTGTAACCACTTCTCTGCATTAAATCTCTCCCTACCTAAAATACTTTGAGTGATTTTTTTCTTAACCAGACAACTGAGATAATATTCTGGAAGAGCAAACATCCTGCTAGCTCTTATAAAGAGGTGGAGTCAAGTTTCCCTTTATCTGTCTCTTACATCTGCCACCTCTGTGGGTAGGCCTCACATTTTTATCTCTAAAGAAACATGTCTTCCATGAAAAGCTCCTGATATTCGGTAATTTAGGAAATAGTGTATAGTGGTTTAAGAGCATGAACTCTAGAGTCAAACTGCCTGGATTCAAATCCAGCATATGAAGACTATGGCTTAGATAAGTGGTTCTCAAATACTGAAAGTCTTGCCACATCAGAATCATCTGGGATCCTTGGCAGAATCTTCAAATAATCTGAAAGGGTCTGTGATGGGGGCCAGGAATATGACTTTAAATAAACTCTACAGGATTGAGAACCCCTTCAATTCTCCCATGAAGATTCTGTTAAAAACAATGCAGCAGGAAGGTTTTCATCATGAATATAGGTATTTCTCAAGCATGCCTCATAGAGACCAAAGACAGAGGGTTTTCTGACTTAAATCAACAGAACAGAGTGGTTATTAGGCATGTCTGCAACTCACATCTGTACTGTTTTTTTTTAAAAATATGTTTTAAAAGCAGTTTTAGTTTACAATAAAATTGAGAGAGAAGTATACCCCCACCCCAGCACATGCATAGGCACCCATTATTAACACTACTCACTAGAATGCTTTTTTTTTTTAAAACAATGGATGAACTTACATTAACTTATAATCACCCAAAGTCCATAGTTTACATTAGGGTTCACTCTTGGTGTTGTACATTCTGTGGGTTTGAACGAAAGTATAATGACATATATCCATCATTACAATATCATACAGAGTATTTTCACTGCCCTAAAAATCCTCTGTGCTCTGTGTGTGTGTGTGTGTGCTCTGTCTTTTCATCTCTTCCCTTGACACACACCCCTGGAAGCCACTGATCTTTGTGGCAAATCTCCACAGTTTTACCTTTTTTCAGAACATCATATAGTTGCGATCATATAATCGTCTTTTAGATTGGCTTCTTTCACTTAGTAACATGCATTTAAGTTTGCTCTGTGGCTTTTTGTGGCTTGATAGCTCACTTATTTTTAGCACTAAACAATATTTCATTGTCTGAACTGTACACCTACTGAGGGACATTTTGGTTGCTTCCAAGTTTGGGCAATTATGAATAGAGCTGCTATAAAAATTCTTGTGCAGAGTTTTCTTTTTTGTAGATAAAAGTTTTCAGCTCTTTGAGGTAAACATCAAGGAACATGATTGCTGGACCATGTGGTAAGAGTATGTTTAGTTTTGTAAGAAACTGCCAAACTGTCTTCCAAAGTGGCTGTACCATTTTGTATTGCTACCAGCTATGTATGAAAGTTCCTGTTGCCATCAATACTTTTCTATACCCTTCCAAAGCCATTTTTGACCTATGCTTTTCACAAATGAGAAAAGTGATGCAAGTGTTGCAGGAAGGGGGACCTCTTCCAGGGCCCGAAACTGGGCTCTTGTCTAACACTTGGAAATGAATTGTCCAAGGAGACACATGCTGACAAAGCAAGAGATTTTATTGGGAAAGGGCACCCGGGTGGAGAGCAGTAGGTAAGGGAACCCAGGAGAACTGCTCTGCTGCATGGCTCGCAGTCTTGGGTTTTATGGTGATGGGATTAGTTTCCGGGTGGTCTTTGGCCAATCATTCTAATTTAGAGTCTTTTCTGGTGGCACACGCATCACTCAGCCAAGATGGATCCTAGCAAGAGGGATTCTGGGAAGTGGACGGACAGGCAGTGTCTCCTCTTGACCTTTCCCAAACTCTTCCGGCTGGTGGTGGCTTATTAGTTCCGTATTCCTTATCAGGATCTCCTGTCATAAAACAACTCATGCAAATGGTTACTATGGTGCCTGGCCAGGGTGGGTGGTTTCAATCAGTGTGCTTCCCCTAACACAAGTATTACATAGCAAGTCAGGTACCTAAGAAAGACTCGAACCCATCACTTGACTCCTTATCCAGGGATGAGCCACCACATCCATTGCTTAATTTAAGTGATGCATTAGGAAGAACTTACAGCAACCAAGAGTAATTGAGTCTTCCTTTCCGGCAAAATGTAAGTCCTGGAAAGAGTACCTGTCTGCCTGGATGGTGTCCTCATTGCCACAATCTTGACTATCAGTGTCATGCCTTGAGAAGGCTGAATTCCACATTCTCAAGGCCTTTGAAATGAAAGCTAGTGACTGTAGACACAGAAACTATTATTATGTGTTGCTTTCCTTTCAGTATTGAAAACATCATCTCTAAGAGCATTTAAAAATATTTTTATAATAGTAAAATTGGAAGAGGTTCATACTTCCACCACACTAACACCTGAAAAAAAGAGAATGAAAAGCAAGGGACTATGGACATAAACATGAATACATTCTTTGCACTTATTTCCACATTTTCATAAAGATAAATGATTAAAAGTTGAATTTTTCAGGCAAAGTATATGCACTTATTTATGTTTCAAGATTTTTTGCCAGTAGAAAGCATTAAAATCAAACAAGTCAATCCCAAAGGATATCAACCCTGAATAGTCATTGGAAGGACTGATGCTGAAACTGAAGCTCCAACACTTTAACCATCTGATGTCGAGAGCTGATTCACTGGATAAGGCCTTGATGCTGGAAAGACTGAGGGTGAGCGGAGAAGGGGGCAACAGAAGGTAAGATGGATGGCATCACTGACTCAATGGACATGAGTTTGACCAAACTCAGGGAGATAGTCAAGGACAGAGAAACCTGGCATGCTGCAGTTTATGGGGTTGCAGAGAGTTGGACATGACTTGGTGACTGAACAACATTAAAATATTTATATTTAAATTTCACTAACAGCATGGGAGAGACTATACTTCCCTTACATCATTCCTAACATTTAAATACAGTTCATAACAATTAACATCATAATAAATGGTGAAAGAATACAAGCTTTCCCTCGAAGATCAGGACAAGATAAGTACACCCATTTTCATCACTGCTATTGGATATTGCAGTAGAAGTTCTAGCCAAAGCAATTAAGCAAGAAAAATAAATAAAAGTCATCCAAATTGGAAAGGAAAAAAGTGAAATTACCTATACTCACAGGGCTTCCCTGGTAGCTCAGTTGGTAAAGAATCTTCCTGCAATGCAGGAGATCCCAGTTTGATTCCTGGGTTGGGAAGATCCCCTGGAGAAGGGAACCCACTCCAGTATGCTGGCCTAGAGAATTCCATGGACTATATAGTCCATGGGGTTGCAAAGAGTCTGACATGACTGAAATTATCTGTACTCACAGATATCATGAACCTATATGCAGAAAACTGCAAAACATCCAAAAAAATCTACTAGAGCTAATAAACAAATTCAGTAAATTTTCAAGGTACACTCAAAAATCCATCATGTTTCTATACACCAGTAATGAACAATCCTAAAAGGAAGTTAAGAAAACATTTTCATTTATAATATTATATCATCCAAAAAAATAAACCATGGAAATAAATTTAACCAAGGAGAGGAAAGATTTGCACAGTGAAAACTATAAAACATTTGTGAATGAAATTAAAGAAGATCTAAATAGATGGGAAGACATTGTGTTTTCATGGATTAGAAACAATACTGCTATGGTGAAAATACTACCAAAGTGATCTAAAGGTTCAATGCAATCTTTATCAAATCCCAATAATATGTTTTGCAGAAATGGGAGAGCCTATTCTCAAATTCATATGGTATTGCAAAGGGCCCTGAACAGTGAGGACAGTCTTGAAAAAGTATAAAGTTGAAGGACACATGCTTTGCAATTTCAAAATTTACTACACAGCTACAGTAATCAAAAAAGTGTGATTTTGATTACATGAGAGACATATAGACCAATGGAATAGAATTGAGATTTCAGAAAAAAATCCACACATCTACATCCAATTGACTTTTTATAAGTGCAGGAGCATTCAAAGAGGAAAGAACATTTTTCTGAACAAATGGCACTGGAACAACTGGATATCCACAGGCAAAATAACAAAGTTGGACATTTACCCTGAACCATATACAAAAATTAATCCAAAATGGATCAACAACCTAAGTATAAGAGCTAAAACTATAAAACTATTAGAAAAAAATAGAGGCAAATTATGATTTTGGATTTGGCAAACTGGAAAAAAATGGCTCTGAATTGATACTATTATTGTTTAAAGGTTTTGACCAATTAAAAATTAACTGAAACTTGAGTTAAATAATCATCATAATCAATATTATTTTTGCAGCTATTTTTACCAAAGTCTATTGATGCAAACCTCCAAAACAGGGGTCATTTATCAGGTATCTGCCTTGTCAGGAACCTTGCAATTCTAAGCACGTGCCTGATGTGGGTTTCCATAGATACTTTGCCATGGTCTTCTGGGATAAGGAAATATCTCCATTCTGTGAAAGTCAGAGCTATGAAGCTCTTTTCTAAAATCCTACAGCCTTTTCTAAGATTCATCAGTGGGAAACCTGGGGTTGGCGCCAAGGCTTTCTTCCCAAACACCCTATCCTATTTTCCACCCCTTAGTCCCTTAGCTATCCATTGCAGGTCTAGGATAAAGAGATGTTCTCCTATTGTTCTATGGCATGGTATCACCAGAGTACTCATTTTAAGTTTGAGACACCTGGGTCTGTGTTCCTTGTTTTCCACTAACGAGCTTTGTTTTTCTCATATGTAAAAATTAGGGAGATGGCCTGTGTCATCAGATTGTTTAACTCATTCGCATTTTATGATCCAGGATCTGATCCTTGTTAGGGGTTGATTTTGTCCCCTCCCCTCAAATATGTTGCAGTCCTAACCTCCAGTACCTTAGAATGTGACATTACTTGGAGATAAGGACTTTATAGAAGCAATCAAGTTAAAATGAGGACATAGACATAGCTCATTGAAAGGCTCTCTCCTTTTATTAGGACAAAATTGGCCTTGCCTCAGTATATTTTGGTGCACTCAAGAAAAGAGTTAATCACTCAAGTCGTGTCTGACTCTTTGCAACCTGGAATTCTCTAGGCAAGAATACTGGAGTGGGTAGCCATTTCCTTCTCCAGGGGATCTTCCTGACCCAGGGATTGAATCCAGGTCTCCCACATTGCGGGCAGATTCTTCACCATCTGAGACAACAGGGAAGCCTCAAAGAAAAGAAGACATCATCCAATTAAAAGGTACTGCAGATAAAATCCAGTAGGGAGGGATTCTTGGATATGATTCCTAGCCTCAGGATAAGGAAATAATAAAAGGCTTTTAAAAGGGCATTTTGAGAACTCTTATGAAACTTTTAGCAGAGGAAACTAAAGGAAACCTGTCTGGTAAATTAAATTTCTTCCTGAACCTATAAAAATAATCAGACCAGGTCTAATGAGATCAGTCTTATTTTGTGATCAAGAATAATCTTTCTTCGAGATTTATTTTATCAGCAATAGGAGACTATATGGGAAAAATATGCTTCAACTCCATTGATTATAGTATAATTTCTCCATTATTTTATTCTGATTCTATGGGAGCTATTTGAAAACCCTAAAAAAAATACAGTAATAAAAAATAACCTTTGCCAATAGACATGAAAATGAGTTTTATCCTGGAGAGGACAATCCTCCTTTCCAGTGGAAAAGTTGGTTTTGTTTTCATTTAAACATTTATTTCAATATTTCTCACTTATAAATATGTTTGTGTTGAACACATATAACAACTAATAACAACAACTTTTGAACAATGTATAACACCTACCAAACTTCCTCATTATGAGTAAAATAAAGTCTTTAAGATATGTTCATTTTATAATTATATGAGAATCATGATTTTAGTTTTTAAAAAATTATCCTTTAATAAACACTAGAGATTAATTCAATGAAAGATGTGTATGAACTATAATGAAGAAAAATATAAATATGTTTGGGGTTTCAAGTGGAAGTATGAGCAGAGTCAGCAACAAGCCTTCTTGCGTAGGAAAATCCAAATGTGAATTTACCCCTAAACTAATCTGTAAAATCAAAGCAATCTCAAAAGATTTTTCTGTTAGAAGATTTCAATGTTGGTATTTCTTTTCTAATTTGAAATATATATATATATATATATATAAAACAACCTGAAGCTTATTTGGAACACTATCAAATGGAAGCAGGCTACTCTGAAAATGTATAAAGGAGAAATGAATTAACAGATTTGGTGAGAAAATTATAAAGTAAGATATAAGTAAGATGTAGTATATGATGAAAATGGAAAATAAAGTGAGAAAATATCTAAAAACAAACTTTTGAAATTATGTTAAGTCTAATTCAAAAAAATACAAATCTTATCAGGTAACATTTGGGCAAAAAAAATACAAATTTTAGGGCATTAGTATTACAAAATGGGAAAAGAGAGATAACCTTTTTCACTCTGGGATTTAATACCTGTAGACAGGGAAGCCTGGTGTGCTGCAATCTGTGGGGTCACAAAGAGTTGGATACGACTGAGCGACTGAACTAACTGACTGACTGAGACCACCAATAAAAAGAGGGACTTCAATTTATCACAGCCTTATTTCATAAAGTCAGTATTGTTGTTGTTTAGTGACTAAGTCATGTCTGATTCTTTTTTTGCAACCCAAGGACTGTAGCCCTCCAGGCTCCTCTGTCCATGGAATTTCCCAGGCAATACTGGAGTGGGTTACCATTTCCTTCTCCAGGGGATCTTCCTGACCTAGGGATTGAACCCTCATCTCCCGCATTGGCAGGCAGATTCTTTACCACTGAGCCACCAGGGAAGCTGTCATAAACTTATCTGTTGTTCAGTCACTCAGTCGTGTCTGACTCTTTGCAACCCCATGGACTGCAGCATGCCAAATTTCCCTGTCTTTCACCATCTCCCAGAGCTTGTTCAAACTCATGTCCATTGAGTTAGTGATACCATGCAACCATCTCCTCCTCTGCCATCCCCTTCTCCTCCTGCCTTCAATTTTTCCCAGCATCAGGGTCTTTTCCAATGAGTCGGCTCTTTGCATCAGGTAGTTGAAGTCCTGGAGCTTCAACTTCAGTATCAGTCCTTTCAATGAATATTCAGGATTGATTTCCTTTAGGATAGTCTGGTTTGATCTTCTTGCAGTTCAAGGGACTCCCAAGAATCTTCTCCAGAACTACAGTTTGAAAACATCAATTCTTCAGAGCTCAGCCTTTTTTTATGGTCCAGCTCTCACATCCATATACATGATTACTGGAAAAACCATAGTTTTGAGTATATGGACCTTTGTTGGAAAAATAATATCTCTGCTTTTTAATATGCTGTTTGTCATAGCTTTTCTTCCAAGGTGCGAGTGTGTTTTAATTTCATAGCTGCAGTCACCTTCCACAGTGATTTTGGAGCAAAAGAAAATAAAATCTGTCACTGTTTCCATTGTTTTCCCATCTATTTGCCATGAATTTATGGGGGTGGATGCCGTGATCTTAGTTTTTTGAATGTTCAGTTTTAAGCCACCTTTTTCACTTTCCTGTTTCACGTTCATCAAGAGTCTCTTTAGTTCCTCTTTGCTTTCTGCCACAAGGATGGTGTCATCTTCATAACTGAGGTCATTGACATGTCCCCTGGAAATTCTGATTCCAGCTTGTGCTTCATCCAGCCTGGCATTTTGTATGAGGTACTCTGCTTCCCTGGTAGCTCAGCTGGAAAAGAATCAGCCAGCAAGGCAGGAGACTCTGGTTTGATTGCTGGGTCAGGAAGATCCCCTGGAGAAGGGATAGGCTACCCACTCCAGTATTCTTGGGCTTCCCTGGTAGCTCAGATGGTAAAGAATTGGCCTGCAATGCTGGAGACCTGGGTTTGATCCCTGCATTGAGAAGATCCCCTGGGGAAGGGCATGGCAACCCACTCCATTATTCTTCCCTGGAGAATCCCTGTCCATGGGGGTCACAAAAAGTCAGACATGACTGAGTAACTAAGCACACATGGCACTCTGCATATAAGTTTTAAATAAGCAGGGTGACAATATACAGCCTTGACATACTCCTTTCCCAATTCTGAACCAGTCTGTTGTTCCATGTCTGGTTCTAACTGTTGCTTCTTGACCTGCATACAGGTTTCTCAGGAGCCAGGTAAGGTGGTCTGGTATTCCCATCTCTAAGAATTTTCCACAGTTTGTTGTGATCCGCACAGTCAAATGCTTTTGTGTAGTCAATGAAGCAGAAGTAGATGTTTTTCTGGAATTCTCTTGTTTTCTCTGTGATCCAGTGGATGTTGGCAATTTCATCTCTGGTTCCTCTGCCTTTTCTAAATCCAACTTGTATATATGGAAGTTCTCAGTTCGTGTACTGCTGAAGCCTAGTTTGGAGGATTTTGAGCATGACCTTGCTAGCATGTGAAATGAGTGCAATTGTGTGGTAGTTTGAACATTCTTTGGCATTGCTCTTCTTTGGGATTGGAATGACAACTGACATTTTCCAGTCCTGTGGCCACTGCTCTGTTTTCTAAATTTGCTGGTACTTTCACAGCATCATCTTTTAGGATTTGAAATAGTTCAGCTGGAATTCCATTACCTCCATGCAAAATTCCTTTACTTGAGAGATCTGGTTGTCCTTAATTAACAATAATCTTTGGTGGCCAGACTATCTGCCCGCTTTGCTGCAGTCTTCGTATAACCTGAATCCCTGCCCTGCCTCCTCAGAGCAGTTTCTCAGGGGTACCTGAGATTTGCTTCCCTGACTTGAAGTTCTAAAGAATTCCCACTGGGCTTCCCTGGTGGCTCAGACGGTAAATGTAAACAGACTAAATGCCCCAGATAAAAGTAGAGATTAGCAGAGTGAATCAAAAAGCGAAACCCAGTTCTATGCTGCTTACAAGGGACACATGAATAACAAGGATACACAAAGGTGGAAGGTAAAGTGTGGAAAAGAATGGAATGTTTAAAACACGAACCAACAGAGAATAGGTGTGTGATCTTTATATCAAAGTCCACTCTGAGGCAAGAAGCATGGAGATAAAGCATAAAGCATGTCATAATGCCTATTATGACAGGCAAGGGCATGTCATAATAATATAAAGCTCAGTCCATTGGGAGGATATGACAATTGCAACTCTGTACACAGCCAATGACATAGCCTCCAAATATCAGAGTATTTGTCTCATAAGGCTGATGTGAGGATTAAGTACATATAAAGTGTTTGCCTACAGAAAAAAAGCTATGGCAGATCTCAGATAAACTTGCATCTTCTAAGACACCTTTTATTATATGGCAGGTTCAATGACATCAGCCAGTTAGCAAGCAAATCACAGCATACCTCTATTTCTTCAAGTGCCTCCTAATAGGGGATTTCATTCCAAGAATGCTAGGATGATTTAATATTGGAAAACCATAAGCATAATTTACTTGAATAAACTAAAAGATTAAAAATGTTCATCTCTCAAATGTTGCTAAAAGGGCATATGTTAATGTTTACTGTTTTTTATATTACCTACGATGCTTAGAAATGTAAAAACGTTATTTTAAACAGATCTCAAAAAAGTCCAATATCACATTTGTTGGAGAAATGCTAATGTTATCATTTTGAGAGTCAATGTGATGACAAAGATTTACATTAGCATTATTATTTGAAAGTATACAAAACATTTAAAAAGTGATGTTTAAAAAGCTTTGACAACTGTAAGACAAAAACAAAAAAGCCCTAGCTACTTACAATGCAATTGGATCAATTGAAAATGTAACCAAGCAGGACCCCATGGAACCTTTTGAGGACAGACGTCTACCCCAATGGCCTCTGCTTGCCTCTTGTTTGTAGAAAAGCTGTAGTCTCCCAGGCTTCCCCCTAGTCACAATAACCTGCCTCAAGAATGAATGATTGAAAGGATGTGACCATGTAAAGATAAAAACAGCAGTTGGGTCAGGAGAATTGGTAAGAATTTAAACAGTACATCAGTCATATGGCAGTCTCAGAATCTTTAGCTCCTCTCACAAGTATGTAGATAACTCAGTATCTGAGTTGTTTTACAGATGCTAAAATTCCACCAAATGGAAGAAGTTAACTACTTGATGACCATTAGCATGTATCCCCAGACCTCCTGGAACCTGAAAGGATTGACAAAGTTAACCCCCATAAACCACCCTGTTACCTCACCATCAATAAATAAGAGAATTGTGCACAAGCTGAACACACACCCCAAGTCCCACTCCCTCTCACCTGACCTTTAAAAATGCTTCCTTGAAACCCAATGAGAAGTTCAGATTATTTTGAATATTAGCTGCCTCCTACTCCTGTCTGACTCCAGTCTGAAAGTGCAATAAATGCTGCACTTTCCTTCACCACAAGCCGGTGTCAGTAGATTGGGTTTATTGCATGCAAGGTGAGTACAAATTTGGTTCAGTAACAAAAATATTTAGCCTAAATATTTCATGCAACATACCAATGCTAAAAAATTACTCATTGTTTATTTGAAGTTTATTTTACTGGGTATTGTGTATTTTCATTTTCTAAATCTGGCAAACTAACTACATGAAAACATGAAATGCAAGTTCATATGAAAAATGTGTAGATTAAAAATGCTGCCTGCCATTTCAGTAAACAACAAATGTTGTCAACCATCAAGCCTTCAGCCACTTGCAACTTCCCCCCACAAGTGTGCCCTGAGGGGAATTCAGGATGGAGACAAATGAAACATTCTGTATGCTGGATCCTGGCCCTAGATAGTCAAGATGCATATCTAAGGAATAATTTCAATGAGCTTAGATTTTTGCATCTTCCCATACAAAGATAAGCAATAAAATCATTAACTTGAGAGGTCTGTTTTTTTCTGTTCGCTTTTGACTTAATTCACATCAGGCACAGAAGGTACCCCTGGAAATTCCACTGTATACCCATGGAAGGATGGAGGTGAAAAAACAATTACATCATTATGAAAAATAGCTTTGGCTTTGCAGAACTCCTTAAAGGCTTACCTAGAAAAATAACTACCAGAACTGCCTTTTTAGTAAAGCAGTAAAATGGAATATTATTGGAGGCAATCCACTATTTTTTTCTGAACAAATTTCACTAGATATATTAAACTTGAGATCAGAAAATATTTAGCTCATTATAAGAATGACATCTTAAAATAAGCATCATGCTACAAGGTCAAAAAATAAAAAAGTTTACTGAGCTGTAGTTATTACTATTTTTTAAGAAATATGTGGATCTGAAAAAAACTTTTAGTGTTTGCTACTCAAATCCTCCTGAGGGCAATTAACCCGTGGCTGATGTACTTGGTGATAGCCTTGGTGTCCTCAGACCCACTGTAATCAACCGACTTTATGGGCAGCAAGCACAAGGCTATTTAGATCTCCCTGGGGTTGACATTTGAGCACCTTGTGCAATAGGTCAGGTAGAAGTCCTTGTCTGAGACAGACTTGAGTGTGTGGTAAAGGGAAGAATTCATGATGCTCATGGCCTTTGATGAAATGCCCATGTCAGAGCAAACCTGCTTCAGAACCTTGTAAACATAGGTGGGGTAACTCAGTGGCAGTGTCTCATTCACTTTTTTTTTCTTACTCGGTTTTAGAGGCCACTTTCTTGGAACACTTTTTGCTAAACATGGAAAGCTCAGGCATGAGGTTAACATCTTTCCAGTGCCATGGGAAAAAGAATGACTGTTAGTGATAGGATGGGTGTCATATATAGGCCTCACATTCAAATGAGATCTTGGGTAAACTCAATAATTTAGTCAGATAAAATGCTATGCAGGAAACCCCGTCAATAAACCACACATGTTAGATGTGACTAAATAGTCCCACTAATTGGCATGAGCCAATTAGAAGGCAAGAATCCTAGCAACTTCCTGTGAACTCCACCAGAAGAACTTTGAAATGATGCTATCAACACTGTAGAGATGTCAGTTTCAGCCCTTGAAAAATTCTGACCTGCACATATATTACCCTGCCCTCAATAAATCATTCATCTGTGACACCAAAGGACCCCTCATTGCTACTAAATTTTAGGACCCAAATCCCATATTTTTGTCCTGAGTGGAGTTGTCTGGACTATGGGAAGAACTTCTTTTCATAGCCTACAGCTGGCTAGAGATGGAGCAAAGCCTGCATAATACTTGCATGCTTACAACTTCTCTAGGTCCTCAGCTCTTAGCATTCTCAGGCTTCCTTATATCCCAATAGTAAGTGACACAGCCTGGATCTCTTCTTAAAAATGCAGACTCAGTCCTAAAGATGCTGCACTCATGTTAAAGAGAGTATTGCTAATGAAACACCCATATGGGCAATTCGGGGATACTTACAGGATTGTCTGTGAAGATCCCTCTTCCTTTTGGCCATGTTCAACTCCTAACTTACGTGGTAATTCCCACAAGATTTCATAAAAATGTTGCAGTGGAACAGAATGCTCTTTCAGAAGTTGATAAAGTGAAACTTGGAGGAAAAGTGCCTGCTTAACTCCAGTTCCTAAACAAGGATAAAGTCCATCTCTGTAAGCTTCTAAAAGATATAGAGATATCACTGAAATTAAAACTGGTTCATCAGAGAATAAGCTAATGCTTACAAAAAAGTCATGTTACAAGCCAGGAAATAGGAATGACAAGCATTCTTTGTGATACCATATTGATTTTTGACTTGTTGCACAATTTACACAAAAAGAGAAACTTAAGTTGACTGTAGCACTTATTCTGGAAACTTATTTTGGTTTTTAATTTGTTTGTTTTTGGAGTCAGTTGATATGCTGCCCCCTTGTGGTAGAGGTACTTTACAATGGTTTTACTATTTGTCCCAGGAATGTAAATTCAACATTTACTAAGTCAAAGAGAAAAAAAAAAAAGGCAGATGTGAAAAAATATTTGCTAATATTCAATATTTTATGGTAACTAAATACTCTTAGAAAACTGGAAGTTTTAAAATAATTTTTTAACTCAATGAATTGGTTCTAAGGGGAAAAAGCAACCCTAACATTAATTGTCTCAACCAGTGTCCCTGACACTAGGAGCAAGTCAAGGAAGTTCCCTGTACCCAATATTAATTGTGATTCCTCTGCAATATTAGAAAATGCATCTAGGCAAGAAAAGGAACTACAGAATGATGACACCAATGACATTTTCAAGCTGAATCTACCACATGCCTTGAAAATCCTGGTGGGGGGTGGGAGTAGGGAGGAAGCAGAAATAAGAGATTCAGGCCAATAAAATATTACTTCACAGAGTTCACCAGCTTCAACTCTACATACAATTCAGATGAAAAGTGTCAAGCAAAATGTGTATTCATGAAAACATTAAAGTCTAAAAAGGGATATAAAAGGTTTGAACAACTGAACCTGTTTGTTTGCTTTGGTAGCACCATGTAGTATACAGGATCTTACTTCCCTGACCAGGGATCCAACCCATGTGCCCTGCAGAGGAAATGTGGAGTTCTAACCACTAGACTGCCAGGGAATTCCTGAACCTGCTTCTTCAGAGAGAAAAACTCAGGATTGAAAAACAAAATCAAATTTCACCCATATCAGTTAATGAATTTGAATCAATTTGTGTAAAATTCCTATAGGGAATGTGTGTGTGTGTGTCCATGAGGTAAAGTAAGAGTAAATTAAGAATAAAGAAAATCCTTGGTACAAAGAAAGCAAATTTCAATAATCAATTAGGACAATCTTAAGTGGGCTTTAGAACTTAATAAAAATTATCTTTGGTACTACATAGGTACCTACATAGAAAATTATTCTCAGCTCTACTACTTAGATTGTAGTAGATCCTGGTTGGTTAAGTTTACAAAAGGTCTGTGTGATAAAACATACATACAACATAAGCGTATGTTAACTTTGACAACAAAAACAAGAAAAAACCCTAAGCAGATTTAAGACTAATTGATACAGGAAATTATGCACTCTATGAGGAATAAAATGTTTTCTGTTAAAAATGACAGGGTATGGAATGAGTGAATTATTTACAAGCAAGGCAATCCCAAGAAGAAAGAGAAAGGGAATTTCAAAATGAACAAAAACCACATTAATTGACCACCTCTCACTTTTTGTGATTCTGTAAAGGGCCTTAGGTGTCTGCAAAGAGGTCCTCATCCTACCTCCAAGGTTTACTAGCAGCTTGATGTAGGCTTTGGTATTCTTGGAAATGGTGATCTGAACCAGTTCCCTGGTGGCAGCAGCAGCTTCAGAGGCTTCCAGCCCATTCATAGAGGGTGTCATCCAAGTGTCTGCTATAAAGGGTTAGACCCAACGTGCTCAAAGCAGTTCTCCAGGCATATTGGCCTTGGAAAAGCTTTCTGTATTGGGAAACTTGCTTTTAAAACTCATAGAAGTAGTAACCACAGCTCTTTGCACAACATCTTTTCCTCTGACTGTTCCTGTTCTTCTTGGATTTGAGTTAGTTTTTTGTTTTATGAAGCCGGATAGCACAATAAACCAGATCTGAGGCTGCCTTGGAAGAAAAGAGCATGGGGCTCCGGAATACTGAGACAATACTTAAAAGAGGCCTTGGGTTACCCCAAAGCCTGATTGGATTAAAAGCAACATAGGGATTCGTGTAAATAAGACACTCCAGCTCAACTCTGAATGGATAGTCTTCCCACAGGCCTCAAACAATGAGAGGACAAGAGGCTGTTGGTAAAGTAATTGAGGATGGTGTCTAGCAAGAGCACTTTGAAAAGGTTCCACCGACAGCACAGAAATCTTCAGATTTCAGTTTCAGAGGTTTTTAAGCTTTTATTTACCACTACTCTCAATAAGAAAAACATTTTTAAACAGACCCAGGCAGCACAGAGAAATACACACTGCATAAAACAGCTAAACAAATTATTGAAACAACATGAACTTTAATATGAGCAATGCACTTTGAGATTAATCTTTAAACTTATTACATTTTATTCTGTTACTTTATTTTCTCCACTATTGAATTTCTTTTTTTCCAATATGCTATTCCTGACTAATAAGTGTTTCTTAACCTATGTGTGTGTATGTGTGTGTGTGTTAGTCCCTCAGTCATGTTGGACTCTACAATCCCATGGACTGTAGCCTGCCAGGCTCCTCTGTCCATGGAATTCTCCAGGCAAGAATACCGGAGTGGATTGCCATGCCCTTCTATAAGGTATCTTGCAGACTCAGGAATCGAACCCAGGTCTCCTGCATTGTAGGCAGATTCTTTACCAACTGAGCTACCAGTGAAGCTCTTCCTAAACTATGGTATGGAAGAAAATAAAAGCAGATCAATAAGAGCAGGGCACACTGCACTGTCCAGAGGCTCAGCCAATAAAACTTTTGACTCTTCCCTACTGCTGGCCTCCCAGGTGGCGCTAGTGGTAAAGAACCTGCCTGCTGATGCAGGAGACGTAAAAGACAAAGGTTCGATCCCTGGGTCAGGGATCCCAGGGGATCCAGAAGATCCCCTGGAGGAGGAAATGGATGCCCACTCCAGTATTCTTGCCTGGAGACTCCCATGGATTGAGGAGTGTTGAAGGTTACAGTCCCTAGACTTACAGTGTCGGAAAACTGAATCGAAGCAAGCAAGTGACAAGCTAGGCTGTAAGTAAGCCCCTCATGGGGTTTTCCACCCCGAGGATTGAAAAGAAATCTCCTTTTTTGTTTGCTTGTTTATATTTGTGTTTCTTTATCAGAGAGACTTTAAGACTGTACATCTAGGATTGCCAGTGGAAGTGATCTTTGTTTCTTGGAGCAAGATATTAATCTGAGATCAGAAATGAGTAAGTTCTTATTGGAGAAAGAAGAGGAGAGAAGGAAATAGAATGGCATTGCAGTCTTGATGCCAGTCCATGAGGCCCTGTCAGTTCCTGCAACTTCTCCCACGGAAGGATTCTGCTACCTCCCCTCCCAACCCACCCAATTTTAACTGCCAATTCTGAGGTTGCTGCTGGCTTCTCACTTCTCCTTCTTTTTCTTAGGTAGTTCTAATCCAGGAAAGAAAAATTTGAGGTGAATATGGAATTATCCATTTCTAAACATGTAACCACCCATTGCAGACTGATAGAGATTCAGGAACACATGTATATCTGAAAAAGCTTTGGAAAGCCATCCTTGCAATGATGTTATTTCCCTTCCCTAAAGTTCCCTTAACATTTTTAAAGGGCATAACTCCAACACTTTTGCAGGGTAGGAAGGTAATACTAAACATATGTGCTGTAAACATTTCAAATTAAACATGTAATATAAAATGTCGATAGTGAAAAAACACCCCCCACTCCCATATTCTCATTTTTTTAATTGAGAGTTTGATGCATTTTGCTTGCATATTTATACTGATAATTTGGGCTTATTGGTTGTAAGTAAAAACATTGTGTGGCAACTCCAACTTTCAAGTGCCTTGGTGGCATGTGCCACTGCCCTTTTTTCTCACCTTCCTCCATACTTATGGGGTTGGATGAGGTCAATTCAACCATGAGGGTGAGGGCCAGACACCACGTGTGACAGTATGGTGAGTTTCAAGTGGGCAGTCAATTCCTGTAGAGCAGAAGCTCCTGCAAATGCAATGGTAGCTGGGTACACTTTCATAGGTTTGGTAAGAAGACAAGAAGACAACTGTCTAAATGGATTTAGATCATTGTTTACTTCTGGCACAGCAGGTAGCATAAATTTCATGATCGGGTTGTTGTTTTCCCTTGCCCTCTAAGTATCACAGGGATGATGGGGAGCAGCCAGGTTGACATTGTATATCCACTGGATCTGCATCACAGCTAAGGAACACTGAGCTTAGGAACACTCTGATCTTATAAGGAGACTGCTGGCAAATCTGACCAATCTGTGCCCAGGAGAGAGGCATTATCTTTACTATCCTGTCCAAGAATCAAGTCTGTTCTCTGACCTGGAGGCAGATGCTATCTCATCTTTCAAGGATGACTGCTTTGAAAATGATATTTCTAGACAAAAGTTGTCATAAGACATGTCGAAATGTCATGAATTGCCTCCCCACAGTGAATTCTGGGAGCCTAGATCACTAGCTTCTTCATGGAACCAATTGCCTACTTCTATATTAGCTTGTGCAGTTACATCACTGTCCATTTGCTCTTTCTACCACAAATATCTGGATCTACCCTTAGACAAAGCATGAACTTCCTTTTAATTCAAATCAGAGGTATATATGTATTCTATATGAACACAATAAAATATTCCAAGCTCACCTTGTGGCTGCCCTGCTGTCTCTGCAACTTCTTTGAAGCTAAGCAATTTGGACAATTATGATGGCAAAACGTAGGTAATATAGTAATCCTTCAGTTATGGATTGAATGTCTGTGTTCCCCTCAAAATTCATATGTTGAAATCCTAACCCCGAATGTGATGGTATTAAGAAGCAGGGTCTTTTGGGAAGCGATTAAGTCACGAAGGTATCACCTTCTTGAATGGCATTAGTGGACTTACAAAAGGGACCCTAGAGAGCTCCCTTACTCCTTCTACCCTGTGAAGACATAGAGTGAGAAGACATGTACCTTTGTAACAGAAATATGAGATATATATTTTCATCACTATGGTACCAATGAAAAAACTGGGGCATCCGTAATGATGAACCAGTATAGTGATGTTAAAAACCCTGAAATTTTATCGTCAAACAATTAAAAATGTTAATGTAGAAATTTATTTTTAAATGTATTTACAGGGAAAGATGGTGATAATAAATGCAAGCGAAGTGCAGTTTACAGATCCTAGTGGCAGAGATTCATTTTTTGCTCATATAGGTCTCCATCCATAGGTCTCAAAAGAAAAATCTTTTTGTTCTTCCAACATAAAGCTTCCTCTTCAGCATAAGAGGTTGCACTTTTTGTCTGGAGGCAGTCAGTGGCCCAGCATACGGGTAACGTGCCCCACCTTTCCACTCAAAATTCCAGAAAGCTCTGACTGGGGGGTTTTGGCTACATAGCCCCTCCCTCCCAGGTGGTGCAAGTGGTAAATAACAGGCCTGCCAATGCAGGAGACGTTAGAGACATGGGATCGATCCCTGGGTCGGGAAGACCCCCTGGAGAAGGAAATGGCTGCCCACTCCAGTATTCTTGCCTGGAGAATACCATGGACAGAGGAGCCTGGTGGGCTACAGTCCATAAGGTCGCATAGAGTCACCCCATAGACAAGACTGAAGCGACTTAGCAAGCCTCCCTTGCGTAGTCCATTCAAGCTGCAGTTTAGACTTCTCTCACTAGGTGGCACCAACACACCTCTATTTTAAAATTTCTCTGCAAAGACGTTTATCCAAGGAGCAGAAATATACAATACCCTCCCTTAAAACCCAGCCTTTGAGCCAATGAACAGAGCGATTCTAATTTTGCCTGGAAAAAAAATGGCTGATGGGTGTAAAAAGCACTGTAAAAACATACACTCTGGGGCCTGCATACAATGAAACATCAGGTTATGAGATTGGGCGCCAGAGCGGGTCTGGACAGCTGTGTCCTGTACTCTCAACAGGGGTTGCCAGACGGGATGGGGGACAGAGAAGTGAGGGTTAACGTCCTGTTCTCTGAGAGGGACCACTCTAAGAGATACATCAATGAACACGAAGTAGACTTGGGGATCACAGAAATTGTAACTGCTTTCATATACATATAAATTTTCTAAACAAGATTGATACCACAGTAAACAAGCCATTCCAAGACATAGTGCTCATGCTTAGTTGGTTTGGACTCTTTGTGACCCACACACTGCATCCCACCGGCTCCTCTATCCATGGGATTCTCCAGGCAAGAACATTGGAGTGGCTTGCCATATCCGTCTCCAGGCGATATTCCTGAGCCAGGGATTGAACCCAGGTCTCCTGCATTGCAGGTGGATTCTTCACCATCTGAGCGACAAGGGAAGCCCGAGACATATGTTGTGCTGTGCTGTGCTGTTCTTAGTCACTTGGTTGTGTCTGACTCCTTATGACCCTATGACTGTAGCCCACCAGGCTGCTCTGTCTGTGGGGATTCTCCAGGCAAGAATATTGGAGGGGGTTGCCATGCCCTCCTCCAGGGGATCTTACCAACCCAGGGATCACACCTGGGTCTCCTGCATTGCAGGTGGATTCTTTCCTGTCTGAGCAACCAGGAAAGCCCAAGATTACTGGAGCCTATCCTTTCTCCAGGGGATCTTCCTGACTCAGGAATCGAACCGAAGTCTCCTGCATTGCAGGCGTATTCTTAGCAGCTGAGCTCACTTCAGTTTAGTTCAGTCACTCAGTCATGTCCGACTCTTTGCGACCCCATGGTCTGCGCCATGACAGACCTCCCTGTCCATCACCAACTCCCAGAGTTTACTCAAACTCACGTCCATTGAGTCGGTGATGCCATCCAACCATCTCATTCTCTGTCGTCCCCTTCTCTTCCTGCCTTCAATCCTTCCCAGCATCAAGGTCTTTTCAAATGTCAGTTCTGTGCATCAGGTGGCCAAAGTATTGGAGTTTCAGCTTCAGCATCAGTCCTTCCAATGAATATTAAGGACTGATTCCCTTTAGGATTGACTGGTTGGATCTCCTTGAAGTCCAAGGGACTCTTAAGAGTCTTCTCCAACACCACAATTCAAAAGCATCAATTCTTTGGCGCTCAGCTTTCTTTATAGTCCAACTCTCACATCCATACATGACTACTGAAAAAACCAAGGAGCTAATATCCTGAATATTCATTGGAAGGACTGATGCTGAAGCTGAAACTCCAATACTTTGGCCACCTCATGCGAAGAGTTGACTCATTGGAAAAGACCCTGATGCTGGGAAAGATTGAAGGTGGGGAGAGAAGGGGACAACAGAGGATGAGATGGTTGGATGGCATCACTGACTCGATGGACGTGAGTTTGAGTAAGATCCAGGAGTTGGTGATGGACAGGGAAGCCTGGCGTACTGCAGTCCATGAGGTCACAAAGAGTCGGACACGACTGAGCGACTGAACTGAACTGAATGTGCTCTTCATTCAAGTAAAATGGGCATGAGGATGCCATCTGGTGGTCATATGCAGGATTGCAGTTCCGAGGGGCTCAGACCAGCAAGAGAGGGAGAGGAGGAGGTGGGATCTTGGCTTAGTGGTATCACCCAGTATTTTCTGGAATTTTGTACTCCTACTATAAGCAGTCTCTCCGTGCCCATCATTTTCTGTGATGTCTGAACCTGCGATTGGATGTCCAACCCTGCCCTGAAGAGAAAGTTGCACTCATGAGTTCATGAGTGTTCAGCAGGGAGCCAGGGAATGTGGCAGGATTTCACTTCCTCCGTCAGTTTCATCATCCAGAGTGGTTGGTGAATGAGTATTTCCTCCAGTATGAACTTTAGCATCTCTGTTTTCACATTTGCTCTTCTATGTACCTTTCTTCACCCAAAACTCCACAACTAGAAGAAGAGGTGATATATTAAGAAGAAACTCCATGTCATTTCAAGAGTGGCAGTTCAGACATAGAGTATAATAGGAAGCCTAAATGGGAGGAGTCACTCCTCTAGAGATGATAGACAAAATCATTCCAGAAATCTCCCACTTTGACCCATGACCCAGCAAAGATTCAAACAACAGTGTATTTGAAACTTCTTGTTCCAGCCTTTGAAGATCAGTGAGAATCAAAGCACTCCAAAAGTTGCCTTATCCTTCATTCTGCATCCATCTTTGTCTGAGAGTGAGATCCCATCAGAGAAATTAACATGTAAGCACTTGTTCAAAAAGAATTGGGAACTCTACTGTAAGTACTATTTGAAATTTTGGGTTCAGAGTTATTTTTCTTTCTAAATATGCCTTTTCACTGGGGGAAAAACATGTAGAAAATGAAGGAGGAAACATGTAGAAAATTGAGCCCATATACCAGTCAGCCCTGAAAGTCTGGGCTGACTAGCTCTGAAAGTCTCAGACCAGGAGTCCAGCAAGGGGTGTGGGAGTGAGAGAACCATCTTGCTTCATTACATCAACAGAGTTTTTTGGAATTTTCCACTCATTGGTGACAATCCCTCTAAATCCATAACTTTCTAAGATGTTTGATGTTTAAACTCCAGACATGAAATACAGCACTGATGAGAAAGCTCCATTATATGAGCATGTCAATATTTGAGGTGAAAGAGTTTAAGACACAGAAACATAAACACACAACTGTGCACACACATGCACACACACACACACACACACACACACACACACACAGAGATTTACAGATAAATCTCCACCATAGAAACAGACACAAATAAATAACCACACATAAACACCTGTTTTCAAATGAATTTGTTAATTTGATCCTTTTCCCATAAAATTTACTTCCAAAATATTTCCAAAGCAATAACATCATGAGTATATTTCTTTAAAGTATTTTCTTGCTTTGAATTTTTATCTCTATTTTCTTAATTACAATGTATCAAGCAATGTAGAAATGTATATTTATAGAATTATCCTGTATCCTCCATTTGCCTAATTTCCATCCTTGACCTAAACTTGTCCATTGTCAGTAGGATGGTGCATGTTCTCCAGATGAATTTGTGGTTCTCTGAAAATGATATATTAATTTGTATTTACATATACACAAATATGTATTCACATTCACATATTCTTTTTCTATACTGCAATCTCATCCATATTCTCAGGATTTTAATTTGCATTTCATTAGCTAATGTGTTTTGGAATACTTTCAGATATTGATTGGGTATGAATATTCTTTAAGTGGATACCCTGTTCATATCATCTGCCCATCTCTCCCTGTTTAATGGTAAGCATGCTTTATGAACTATTGATTTGAACCCTACATTGTTTGCAGATATTTTAGATTTTCAGTCAATTGTTACTTATTTTTCCAAACAGCAGGTATTTAAAATTTTTTTGTTAATTTGTTTATTTTAAAGTGATATCGATCATTGTAGTAGAAACTGAGCAATATCCTGCTACTACTGCTAAGTCACTTCAGTCGTGTCCGACTCTGTGTGACCCCATAGACGGCAGCCCACCAGGCTCCCCCGTCCCTGGGATTCTCCAGGCAAGAACCCTGGAGTGGGTTGCCATTTCCTTCTCCAGTGAGCAATATCCTAGCCATCATCAATTACCCAGATTACAGCAGTCAGAGCCCTGGAGGCTTCAGAACACAATGGAAAAGCATTAGAATAATTCCAGTTTTAAATATTGCACAAGCATTTACAAGGCTGTTTCCTTGACTTATTTCCCCATCTCCTAATTGCTGTATTGGGCTTCCCAGGTGGCTCAGTGGTGAAGAATCCACCTGCCTATGCAGGAGATATGGATTCAAGCCCTGGCTTGGGAAGATCCCTTAGAGAAGGAAATGGCAGCCTACTCCAGTATTCTTGCCTGGAGAATCCCATGGACAGAGGAGCCTGGTGGGCTATAGTCCATGAGGTTGCAACGAGTTGGACATAACTTAGTGACTAAAACAACAACAGCAACAAACTGCTATTATCTGACCTGAATAACAGGAATAATCATTGATAGTGTGAAGAGCTGTTAAGGCAGATAAAATATAAAGTATCTCTTGACTTTTTTTTTTCTCTCCTGGTTTTCTTTCAGGAAAGAACAACACCTCTGTTTGTGCCTGAGCCTCACACAGTCCCTCAGGAACTAGTCAATCCCTCAGCCCCATATCTTGACCTCTTGGCCCAAAGAGCAAGCTCCCATCTCCACTGCCACCTTCATCTTGTGTGTGTGTCAGTCACTCAGTCATGTCTGACTCTTTGTGTTGCCTTCATCACTCGGGTGGTATTTAAAATTAATCCAGAAATCTCAGTGTCTAAAACTGTGGATCCTGAGTGTCCAGTGGAGTGGGCAAGAGATGGATACCCAATCCAGTCACTCATAGATGGTTGACCCTGGAGAGTATGGCCCTTTCAGGCTTGAGCTTCATCGTCTGTACATTGGAAATGAGGCTACTTTCTCATTTGTGAAGAAAAAAAGTTAAAATTGAGGAAGTATGGGTGCTATATAATAGGATTTCAACAAAGGCTTTTTCTCTCCCCAACCTGCCCCCTCTCTCTGCTAAAAGAGATGACTTTGACCCAAAACAGAGGGCATAGCTATCATCAGGAAGTCAAACACACAAAGACACACACACTTTTATATAAAATATGAACTTTGGTTCCATTTCTGTGTTTTAGGATATATTCTCCAATTGAGTTGAGATAATGGAGGAAAATCATTATGCCTTAAAAAAAAATCCCATGTGCATTCTTTTCCTTGTCTCTTTAAACACATCTTTTAGATGAATTTAGAGCATAAATCTCATGTTAAGTGTCCTTTCCTTGTCTCTGTACCTTGTAGGATGAATGTGAGCAAAGCAGATTCCATTTGAATTCTAGATAGAAGAGACATTTAAGGGGAACAACACCTAATAAAGGGTCTGCTGGACAGAATACTGGAGCCAAGATACTTGGGGCCTGAGAGCCCCAAGCAGACCCATCACTGACTGCAGGACCTTGGATGACTCACTTCTGTTGTGCTGGCTTCAGTCCTAACACAGAGTCATACTCACTATCAACTAGTGGTCAGGGCCATGGGCTTTGAAATCTGATAAACTAGAGTTTGAACCAAGGTACCATTAGTTGATGGTTGCCCTTTCTTGTATAGGCTTCCTTAGACACAATTGTCAGGGATTCTGTGTATATATTTGTGGGGCCACTTGAGGTATCATCAGACAGGTTCAATGAGCTGCATGTGTGCTAAGTCACTTCAGTCGTGTCTGACTCTTTGCAACCCTATGAACCATAGCCCGCCAGGCTCCTCTGTCTATGGAATATTCCAGGCGAGAATACTGGAGTGAGTTGCCATGCCCTCCTCCAGGGGATCTTCCTGATTCAGGGACTGAACACACGACTCCTGTGTCTCCTGCATCGGCAGATGAGTTCTTTACCACTAGTTGCTAGACATGACCTAATTGCTCTGCAGAGCCGAGGTACAGGTCACAATCCAACCACTTGTCTGTGAGTTCCCATTGCTCTACATTGTCAAATCTGAAGAGGAGGTTGAGTACCTGAGTAGAAATACAGGCCTTTGAGTCAAATACAGGGGATTATGAAAGCAGCTCTTTCTCGTAGAAGCTGTTCCAGGTTACACAGACCCTGGAACATGGGCTTAATCTCTCTGAGCTTCACTCTTATAGTATGAAAATAATATTTTGTCCAGTTCAGTTCAGTAGCTCAGTTGTGTCCGACTCTTTGCACCCCCATGGACAGGGAGGCACGCCAGGCCTCCTTGCCCATCACCAACTCCCAGACTTTACTCAAACTCATGTCCATTGAGTCGGTGATGCCATCCAACCATCTCATCCTCTATTGTCCCCTTCTTCTCCCGCCTTCAATCTTTCCCAGCATCAGGGTCTTTACCAATGAGTCAGCTCTTCGCATCAGGTGGCCAAAGTATTGGAGTTTCAACTTCAGCATCAGTCCTTTCAATCAATATTCAGGACTGATTTCCTTTAGGATGGACTAGTTGGATCTCCTTGCAGTCCAAGGGACTCTCAAAAGTCTTCTTCAACACCAAAGTTCAAAAGCATCAATTCTTCGGTGCTCAGCTTTCTTTATAGTCCAACTCAAACATCCATACATGTATGACTACTGGAGAAACCATAGCCTGGACCAGATAGAGCTTTGTTGGCAAAGTAATGTCTCTGCTTTTTAATACACTGTCTAGGTTGGTCATAACTTTTCTTCCAAGGAGCAAGTGTCTTTTAATTTCATGGCTGCAGTCACCATCTGCAGTGATTTTGGAGCCCCCCAAAATAAAGTCTGTCACTGTTTCCATTCTTTCCCCATCTACTTGCCATGAAATGATGGGACCAGAGGCCATGATCTTAGTTTTCTGAATGTTGAGTTTTAAGCCAACTTTTTCACTCTCCTCTTCCACTTTCATCAAGAGGCTCTTTAGTTCTTCAATTTCTGCCATAAAGGTGGTGTCATCTGCATATCTGAGGTTATTGATATTTCTCCCGGCAGTCTTGATTCCAGCTTGTGTCTCATCTGGCCCAGCATTTCTCATGATGTACTCTGCATATAAGTTAAATAAACAGGGTGACAGTATACAGCCTTGACATACTCCTTTCCCAATTTGGAACCAGTCTGTTGTCCCATGTCCAGTTCTAACTGTTGCTTGTTGACCTGCATAAAGATTTCTCAGGAGGCAGGTCAAGTGGTCTGGTATTCCCATCTCTTGACGAATTTTCCACAGTTTGTTGTGATCCACACAGTCAAATGCTTTGGCATAGACAATAAAGCAGAAGTAGATGTTTTTCTGGAACTCTCTTACATTTCCTATGATCCAACAGATGTTGGCAATTTGATCTCTGGTTCCTCTGCCTTTTCTAAATTCATGGTCCACGTACTGTTGAGGCCTGGCTTGGAGAATTTTGATCATTACTTTGCTAGCGTGTGAGATGAGTGCAATTGTGTGATAGTTTGAGCATTCTTTGGCATTGCCTTTCTTTGGGATTGGAATGAACACTGACCTTTTCCAGTCCTGTGGTCACTGCTGAGTTTTCCAAATTTGCTGGCATATTGAGTGCAGCACTTTCACAGCATCATCTTTTCGGATTTGAAATAGCTCAACTGGAATTCCAACACGGCCACTAGCTTTGTTCTTTGTTCTAGCTTTTGTTTTGAAATGATTTCACATTTCAGGATGTCTGGCTCTACGTGAGTGATCACACCATCGTGGTTATCTGGATCGTGAAGATCTTTTTTGGTATAGTCCTTCTGTGTATTCTTGCCACCTCTTCTTAATATCTTCTGCTTCTGTTAGGTCCATACCATTTCTGTCCTTTATTGTGCCCATCTTTGCATGAAAAGTTCCCTTGGTATCTGTAATTTTCTTGAAGAGATCTCTAGTCTTTCCCACTCTATTGTTTTCCTCTATTTCTTTGCATTGATCACTGAGGAAGGCTTTCTTATCTCTCCTTGCTGTTCTTTGGAACTCTGCATTCTGCTGGGTATATCTTGCCTTTTCTCCTTTGCCTTTCACTTCTCTTCTTTTCAGAGCTGTTTGCAAGACCTCCATAGACAACCATTTTGCCTGTTTGCATTTCTTTTTCTTGGGGATGGCCTTGATCACTGCCTCCTGTACAATGTCATGAACCTCCATCCATAGTTCTTCAGGCACTCTATCAGATCTAATCCCTTCAATCTATTTGTCACTTCCAATGTATAGTTGTAAGGGAATTCGATTTAGGTCATACCTGAATGGTCTAGTGGTTTTCCCTACTTTCTTCAATTTACATCTGAATTTGGCAAAAAAGAGTTCATGATCTGAGCCACAGTCAGCTACTGGTCTTGTTTTTTGCTGACTGCATGGAACTTCTCCATCTTCGGCTGCAAAGAATTTAATCAATCTGATTTCGGTATTGACCATCTGGTGATGTCCATATGTAGAGTCATCTCTTGTGTTGTTGGAAGAGGGTGTTTGCTATTATCAGTCTCTTCTCTTGGCAAAATTCTGTTAGCTTTTGCCCTGCTTCATTTTGTACTCGAAGGCCAAATTTGCCTGTTACTCCAGGTATCTCTTGACTTCCTACTTTTGCATTCCGGTCCCCTATAATGAAAAGGACATAAATTCTACCATATTAGTAATAACATTAAATGTGAATGCATTAAACAGGCCAATCAAAATAAGAGATGATCAGACTGGATAAAAAGTCAATCCAATAATATGCTACCTGTAGGAGACACAATTCATATTTTAAAATGCATGTAGATATGTGTGAATGGGTAAAAAATGATACACAATACAAACAGCAACCATAAAAAAGCTGGAGTAGCCATACAAATATCAGATAAAATAGACTCAAAATACACAAAAATGTTACTAGAGATAAAAGGTACCTTTTATACTCTTATATAAGAGTCAATCCAAGATATATCAATTCTAAACATATGCACACATAGTAAGAGTCTCAAAATAATTGTCTCTCCAAAGATGCCCTCATTCCAATAACTAAAATCTGTGGATATGTTACTTTACATGAGAAAATGAACTTTTTAGAGGTGAATCAGTCAAGGATTCTGAGATGTGAGTATTATTCTGGATTATACAGATATCCAGATGCAATGTAATCACAAGGTCCTTATAAAAGAAAGGAGGAGAGTCAAATAAAGGAATGTGAGAATCAAATCAGAGTGATCAGAGCTAGAGTGATGTGGCCACAAGCCAAGGAATAGGGACAGCCCCTAGAAGCTGGAAAAGGCAAGAAACAGATCCTCTCTTACAGTCTTCTGAAGAAGAAAACCCTACCAAACCTTAATTTTATCCCAGTGGAACTGATTTCAATTTTCTGACCTCCAAAACTATAAAATAATACATGTGTTGTTGTGCGTGGGTACTTAGTCACTCAATCGTGTCCAACTCTTTGCAACCCTATGGACTGTAGCCTGCCAGGCTCCTCTGTCCACGGGATTTCCCAGCAAGAATACTGGCATGGGTTGCTGGGCCCTCCTCCAGGGGATCTTCCTGACCCAGGAATCAAACCCATGTCTCTTGCATCTCCTGCATTGCAGGCAGATTCTTTACCCACTGAACCACCTGGGAAACCCTATGTGTTTCTGTAAGCCACTAAAATTGTGGTAATTTGCTACAGCAGTAGCAGGAAACTAAAACATACGTGAAACAAAAATTGGCCAGAATTAGGGGAGAAACAGATAATTCTAAAATAATTATTGGAGATTTCAATCCCACACTTTCCATAATGAATAGAAAAGCTAGGCATAAGATCAAGGGGGATCAAGGGGGACTTCCCTGGGGGTCCAGTGGATGAGACTTCGTGCTTCCAAGGCAGGGAGAATGAGTTCAATTCCTGGTCAGGGACTAGGATCCCACATGCCTCACAGTGCAGACAATATAAATAAATAAATAAATAAATCAAAAAGGAAGTGGAGGTCTTAAACACAATAATCTGAATATATAAAAATACATACAAATGAACCTGGTGGTGGTTTAATCACTAAGTCATCTCTGACTCTTTAGTGACCCCATGGACTGTAACCCTCCAGTCTCCTCTGTCCATGGGATTCTCCAGGCAAGAATACTGGAGTAGGTTGCTATATCTTTCTCCCAGGGATCTTCCAGACCCAGGGAACAAACGCATCTCTCCTGCATTGCAGGCAGATTCTTTACCACTAAACCACCAGGAATGCCCATAAGTGAACCTACTGGATCCAAATAAGCCACAATTCGACAGGAAAAAAGTAAGCACTTTTCCAAAACCCAGCTTGATCAGATAACTAATTCTGCAACATTCCTTATAACAGAAATGCTCCCGAATCTGCTTACATAATAAACACAAATACGTTTGTTTTATTTTATCTTATAACATTCATAAATGTTTTCTAAGCCAGTAATAATATTGAGATTAAAATAGTATCTCTCTTAAAGGAAGGATGAAATGGGAAGGAAACACATATTTGCTGCCAGTCTATATGTTCCAGATACTCTGGTACACAGTCAGCAAAAACAAGACCAGTAGCTGACTGTGGCTCAGATCATGAACTCCCTTTTGCCAAATTCAGATGTAAATTGAAGAAAGTAGGGAAAACCACTAGACCATTCAGGTATGACCTAAATCGAATTCCCTTACAACTATACATTGGAAGTGACAAATAGATTGAAGGGATTAGATCTGATAGAGTGCCTGAAGAACTATGGATGGAGGTTCATGACATTGTACAGGAGGCAGTGATCAAGGCCATCCCCAAGAAAAAGAAATGCAAACAGGCAAAATGGTTGTCTATGGAGGTCTTGCAAACAGCTCTGAAAAGAAGAGAAGTGAAAGGCAAAGGAGAAAAGGCAAGATATACCCAGCAGAATGCAGAGTTCCAAAGAACAGCAAGGAGAGATAAGAAAGCCTTCCTCAGTGATCAATGCAAAGAAATAGAGGAAAACAATAGAGTGGGAAAGACTAGAGATCTCTTCAAGAAAATTACAGATACCAAGGGAACTTTTCATGCAAAGATGGGCACAATAAAGGACAGAAATGGTATGGACCTAACAGAAGCAGAAGATATTAAGAAGAGGTGGCAAGAATACACAGAAGGACTATACCAAAAAAGATCTTCACGATCCAGATAACCACGATGGTGTGATCACTCACGTAGAGCCAGACATCCTGAAATGTGAAATCATTTCAAAACAAAAGCTAGAACAAAGAACAAAGCTAGTGGCCGTGTTGGAATTCCAGTTGAGCTATTTCAAATCCGAAAAGATGATGCTGTGAAAGTGCTGCACTCAATATGCCAGCAAATTTGGAAAACTCAGCAGTGACCACAGGACTGGAAAAGGTCAGTGTTCATTCCAATCCCAAAGAAAGGCAATGCCAAAGAATGCTCAAACTATCACACAATTGCACTCATCTCACACGCTAGCAAAGTAATGATCAAAATTCTCCAAGCCAGGCCTCAACAGTACGTGGACCATGAATTTAGAAAAGGCAGAGGAACCAGAGATCAAATTGCCAACATCTGTTGGATCATAGGAAATATAAGAGAGTTCCAGAAAAACATCTACTTCTGCTTTATTGTCTATGCCAAAGCATTTGACTGTGTGGATCACAACAAACTGTGGAAAATTCGTCAAGAGATGGGAATACCAGACCACTTGACCTGCCTCCTGAGAAATCTTTATGCAGGTCAACAAGCAACAGTTAGAACTGGACATGGGACAACAGACTGGTTCCAAATTGGGAAAGGAGTATGTCAAGGCTGTATACTGTCACCCTGTTTATTTAACTTATATGCAGAGTACATCATGAGAAATGCTGGGCCAGATGAGACACAAGCTGGAATCAAGACTGCCGGGAGAAATATCAATAACCTCAGATATGCAGATGACACCACCTTTATGGCAGAAATTGAAGAACTAAAGAGCCTCTTGATGAAAGTGGAAGAGGAGAGTGAAAAAGTTGGCTTAAAACTCAACATTCAGAAAACTAAGATCATGGCCTCTGGTCCCATCATTTCATGGCAAGTAGATGGGGAAAGAATGGAAACAGTGACAGACTTTATTTTGGGGGGCTCCAAAATCACTGCAGATGGTGACTGCAGCCATGAAATTAAAAGACACTTGCTCCTTGGAAGAAAAGTTATGACCAACCTAGACAGTGTATTAAAAAGCAGAGACATTACTTTGCCAACAAAGCTCTATCTGGTCCAGGCTATGGTTTCTCCAGTAGTCATACATGTATGGATGTTTGAGTTGGACTATAAAGAAAGCTGAGCACCGAAGAATTGATGCTTCTGAACTGTGGTATTGGAGAATACTCTTGAGAATCCCTTGAACTGCAAGGAGATCCAACTAGTCCATCCTAAAGGAAATCAGTCCTGAATATTCATTGGAAGGACTGATGCTGAAGTTGAAACTCCAAAACTTTTGCCACCTGATGACAAGAGGTGATTCATTGGAAAAGACTCTCATGCCTGGAAAGATTGAAGGTGGAGGAGAAGGGGACAATAGAGGATGAGATGGTTGGATGGCATCACCGACTCAATGGACATGAGTTTGAGTAAAGTCTGGGAGTTGGTGATGGACAGGGAGGCCTGATGTGCTTCAGTCCATAGAGTTGCAGAGTCAGACATGACTGACCGACTGAACTGAACTGATATTTACAGAGTTATACAACCATCACTACAATCCATTTTGGAACATTTTCATTACCCCCATACCCACATATTCCTGAGCAATCACTCTCCATTTCCCCCCAACACTCACTTTATCCCAGGCAAACACTAATCTATTAATACTTTCTGTGTATATGCTTATTACACATGTTTCATATAAATGGAATCAAATGATCCATTTGAACTTTTGTTTCCAATGACTTTCATGTAGCATAACGTATTCAAGGTTCATTCATTTTGCAGCATACATCAGTACTTCATTTCTTTTTATTGTGAAATAATATTCTACTACATGGATATACCAAATTTTATTTATTAATTCACCAATTGATAAACATTCAAATTGTTTCTACCTTTTAGTCTTGTGAACAATGCTGCTATGAATGCTGCTATTAATTTCTTTTGAATATATACCTAGGAATGAAATTGCTGAGTCAAACAGTAATATAATTTTCAAACTTTGAGGAACTGCCAGATTATTTTCCAAAGTAGAAGCACCATTTTAAATTACCCCCAAGAGTTTATAATGGTTCTAATTTCTCCACATCGTCACCAGCACTTGTTAATACCTGTTTTTTTTTTTTTTAATTCTAGCCATTCTATGGGGGTGTGAAGTGGTATTTCATTGTGGTTTTGATGTGCATTTCCCTAATGACTAGTGATGTAAAACATTTTTCAGGTATTTATTGGCCACTTGCATATCTTCCATGGATTCTATTTAAACACTTGCTCATTTTTCAGTTGGGTCGTCTTTTTGTTATTGAGAAGTAGAGTCTTTTTATATATAGTAGATATCAGTTTCTTATATATAAGATTTGAAAATATTTTTCCTTAGTCTATGGTCTGTACTTTCACTTTTTTTAATTTATTGAGGAATAATTGACAAATATGATTATTTATATATGTGTGCAATTATTTGATACACATATACATTGTAGAATGATTACCAAGATCAAGATAATTAACATATCACTAACTCATATAGTTAATATTAATATATCACTAACTCAAATAGGTAATATAGGTAAATTTTTTGTGATGAGAATGCTTAAGACCTACACCCAGCAACTTTCAAGTATATAATGCTATTTTATACTGTATTATATATACAGCATTAACTGTAGTCACCATAATGTACATTGTTCCTCAGAATTTATTTATTTTTATTTATTTTATTTTATTTTATTTTTTTATTAGTTGGAGGCTAATTACTTCACAACATTTCAGTGGGTTTTGTCATACATTGATATGAATCAGCCATAGAGTTACACGTATTCCCCATCCCGATCCCCCCTCCCACCTCCCTCTCCACCCGATTCCTCTGGGTCTTCCCAGTGCACCAGGCCCGAGCACTTGTCTCATGCATCCCACCTGGGCTGGTGATCTGTTTCACCATAGATAATATACATGCTGATCTTTCGAAACATCCCACCCTCACCTTCTCCCACAGAGTTCAAAAGTCTGTTCTGTACTTCTGTGTCTCTTTTTCTGTTTTGCATATAGGGTTATCATTACCATCTTTCTAAATTCTTATAATTAAAGTTTTGTGACCTACATTGCTGCATTTCCCCTCCTCCCAACCACTGGCAATCACAATTCTATTCTATTTCTATGAAATCAGCTTTAAAAAAAATATTCCACATGTAAGTGATACCATACCATATTTGTCTTTCTCTGTCTGCATGATTTCACTTTGCATAATGCCCTCCAGTTTATTCATTTTGTTGCAAATGGCAAGACTTTCTTCTTTCTTATAGCTGGATTATATTCCATTGTGTGTGTGTGCATGTGTGTGTACACATACAATGAAAAACTATTTGCGTGTGTATACATACATACATACATATATACATATATATATACATACATACATATATATATATTATATCCCTCTTTTTTATCCATTCATTCATTGAAGAACATTTAAGCTGTTTCCATATCTGATTGTGAATAATGCTGAAATGAACATAGGGGTGCAGATATCTCTTGAAAATACTAATATCAATTCCTCCAGATATATAGCCAGGTGCAAGATTGCTGGATCATATGCTGTTTTTTCTGAGTGGTGTAAGATATGGGTGCAGTTTCCTTCTTTTGTATGTGGATATCTAGCTTTCTTAGTACCATTTAATGAAGAGTCAGTCCTTTCTCCATTGTATGTTCTTGACACCTGGGTCAAAACTTAGTTAACTCTATATGAGTGGGTCTATTTCTGCACTTTCAATTCTATTCCAGTACCTGTTTCTTTGCCAGTACCATACTGCTTTCATTATTACAGTTTTGTAATACAGCTTAAACAGTTGAAGTGACAAATAGATTCAAGGGATTAGATCTGATAGACGAAGTACCTTAAGAACTATTGACAGAGGTTCATAACATTGCACAGGAGGCAGTGATCAAAACCATTCCCAAGGAAAAAAAATGCAAAAAGGCAAAATGGTTATTTGAAGAGGACTTACAAATAGTTGAGAAGAGCAGAGAAGTGAAAGGCAAAGAAGAAAGGGGAAGGTATACCCATTTGAGAGCAGAGTTTCAAAGAATAGCAAGGAGAGATAAGAAGGCCTTCCTCAGTGATCAATGAAAAGAAATAGAGGAAAAAAATACAATGGAAAAGACTAGAGATCTCTTCAAGAAAATTAGAGATACCAAGAGAACATTCCATGCAAAGATGGGCACAATAAAGGACAGAAATGGCATGGACCTAACAGAAGCAGAAGATATTAAGAAGAGGTGGCAAGAATACATAGAAAGAACTGTATAAAAAAGGTCTTAATGACCCGGATAACCACAATGGTGTGATCACTCATCTAAGAGTCAGAGATCATGGTGTGTGAAATCAAATGGGCCTTAGGAAGCATCACTACAAACAAAGCAAGTGGAGGTAATGGGATTCCAGTTGAGCTATTTCAAATCCTCAAAGATGATGCTGTTAAAAAGTGCTGCGCTTAAAATGCCAGCAAATTTGGAAAACTCCGCAGCAGCCACCAGACTGGAAAAGGTCAGTTCTCACTTCAATCCAAAAGAAGGGCAATGCCTTTTGAACACAAAGAAGGTTAGAACTACTGTACAATCGCACTGATTTCAATTGCTAGCAAGGTAATGCTCAAAATCCTTCAAGCTAGGCTTCAACAGTACATGAACCAAGAATTTCTAGATGTTCAACCTGGATTTAGAAAAGGCAGAGGAACCAGAGAGCAAATTGCCAACATCTGTTAGATCATAGAAAAAGCAAGAGAATTCCAGAAAAACATCTTCTTCTGCTTCATTGACTATGCGAAAGCACTTGACTGTGTAGATCACAAGAACTTGTGGAAAATTCTGAAAGAGATAGGAACACCAGAGAAACCTGTATGCAGGTCAAGAAGCAACAGTTAGAACCAGACATGGGACAATGGACTGGTTGAAAATTGGGAAAGGAGTACATTAAGGCTGTATATTGTTACCCTGTCTATTTAGCTTATATGCAGCGTACATCATGTGAAATGCCCAAGGATGAAGCTTAAGCTGGAATCAAGATTGCCAGGAGAAATAATAATAACCTCAGATATGCAGATGATGCCACCCTTATGGCAGAAAGGGAACTAAAGAGCCTCTTGATGAAGGTGAAGATATAAGGAGAGTGAAAAAGCTGGCTTAAAACTCAACATTCAAAAAACTAAGATCATGGCATCCGGTCCCATCACTTCATGGCAAACAAATGGAGAAAAAATGGAAATGGTGACAGACTTTATTTTCTTGAGCTCCAAAATCACTGCAGATGGTGACCAAAGCCATGAAGTTAAAAGATGCCTGCTCCTTGGGAAAAAAAGTTATGACCAACCTAGACAGCATATTATAAAGCAGAGACATCACTTTGCTGACAAGGGTCTGTATAGTCAGGTTTTTCCAGTAGTCATGTACATGAGAGTTGGACCATAAAGAAGGCTGAACACCAAAGAATTGATGCTTTCAGGCTGTGGTGCTGGAGAAGAAAAAGACTCTTGAGAATCCCTTGGACTGCAAGGAGATCAAACCAGACAATCCTAAAGGAAATCAAACCTAGATATTCATTGGAAGGACTGATGCTAAAGTTGAAGCTCCAATATTTTGGTCACCTGATGTAAAGAGCCAACTCGTTGGAAAAGACCCTGATGCTTGGAAAGATTGAAGGCAGGAGGAGAAGGCAGGGACAGAGAATGAGATGGTTGGATGGCATCATCAACTCAATGGACATGAGTTTGAGCAAACTCCAGGAGATAGTGAAGAACAGGGAAGCCTGGAAAGCTGCAGTCCATGAGATTGCAAAGAATTAGACACGACTGAACAACAACAATATAGCTTAAAATCAGGTAGTGTGATGCTTCTATCTTTGTTCTTCTTTTTCAGGATTGTTTTCAGCTATTTGCCACCTTTTATAGTTCCAAACAAAATTTAGGATAATTCTTTTTCTGTGAAAAATGCCACTGGAATTTTGATTGGGATTGCACTGAATCTGCAGATCACTTTTAGGTAGTATGGACATTTTTACAATACGAATTGTTCCAATCCAAGAACATGAGATGTCTTTCCATCTGTTTACATCTTCTTCAATCTCTTTCATCAGTGTCGTATACTTTTCAGTGCACAGATCATTTTAGACATGATATCAAAAGCAAGATTTAAAAATAGAACTACCATATGATCTAGCAATTCTACTTCTGTGTATACAGAATTGAAATCATGAACTTGAAGAGATCCAGGTTCATTGCAGCATTATTCACAATAGTCAAGATATGGAAAAAACCCAAATGTCCAACAGAGCAATAAATGGATAAACAAAATATGGTGTGTACACATCATGGAATATCATCCAGCCTTAAAAAGAAGGAAATCCTTTCTTTTGTGACAACATGGATGAAATGAGAGGACATTGTACTAAGTAAAATAAGTCAGTCACAGAAGGGCAAACACTATAAATGAGGCATCTAAAATAGTCAAACTCACAGAAGTAAAACATAGGTGGTTGCCCGGGGCTGACAGGGGAGAAGAAAAGGGGAGTTGTTGTTCAATGGGTATAAAGTTTCAGTTATGCAAGGTGAAAAATAGAGATTTGCTATACAACATAGTGCCTAAGTTAACCATATGGTATTGTGAACTTTAAAATATGTTAAGAGGATAGATTTCATATTAAGTGTTATTACCACAAAAATAACCATTAGAAAAAAGAAAAATTTTGGAGCTAATGGATATGTTTATCACTTTGATTGTGGTGACGGTATCATGGGTATATGTGTATATCCAAACTCATCAAATGTATACATTAAATATGTGCATTTTTCTATATCAATTACACCTCAGTAAAGCTTCAATAAGCAAAAACTGTTAAATTGCACCTCACGAAAATCAACATTTGCTCTATGAAACGCCATATTAAGAAGATGAAAAGGCAAACTACAGACTGGGAGAAAGATACTTGCAAAGCACATATTCACCAAAGGACTTGCTTCTAGAGTGTATAAAAATCTCTCAAAACTTAACAGTAAAAAAAAAAATCCAATTAGAAATTTGGCAAAATACCTAAAGACACATTTCACTGAACAGGATATAAAGATGGCAAGCAGGCACATGAAAACATGTTTAATGTCATTAACCATTAGGGAAATGCAAATTAAAACCACAGTGAGATATTACCACACATTGAATCAGTGGCTTACCTAAGAAATAGGAGAACCACCAAATGCTGGTGAGGATGTAGACAAACTGGATCTCTAATACAATGCCGGTGGGAATGTAAAAAGCCACTCTGGAAAACACTTTGCAAATTTCTTTAAAAACTGAATATGTGGACTTCCCTGATGGCTCAGTGGTAAAGAACCCACCTGCCAATGCAGGAGACACCAGTTCTATCCCTGATCTGGGAATATCTCACATGCTGCCAAGCAACTAAGCTCGTGAACCGCAACTATTGAGCCTGTGCTTTAGAGCCTGGGAACCGCAACTACTGAGTCTATGTGCAGCAACTACTGAAGCCCAAGCACACTAGAGCCCATGCTCCGCAACAAGAAAAGCCACTGCAAGCCTATGCACTGCAACCAGAGTTTAGCCCCCACTTGCTGCAACTAGAGAAAAGCCCACGCAGCAACAAAGACCCAGCACAGCCAAAAATAAATAAATAAATAAAAATAATTTTTAAAAAATCTGAATATGCAATTATCATTTGACCTGGCAACTGAACTCTTGGCTATTTACCCCTGAGAAATGAAAATTTATATTAACACACAAACCTGTACACAGATGCTTATAGCAGCTTTGTTCATGAAATTCAAAAGCTGGAAACAACCCTGGTGTCATTTAACAGGAGAATTATTAAACAAATTGTAGTGCATCCATATCATGAAATACTACTCAGAAAAAAACAAAAACAAAAACAAAGAACCGTTGATGCATTCAATAACTTGGATGAACCTCAAGAAAATTACACTGAGTGAAAAAAATTCTCAAAAGGGTTTCAGTTATATAACATCCTTTTCTACTTTTATATTTTTGTGTATGTGTTCATAACAGGTATCGACCTATGATCTTCCTTTCTTATAAACTCCTTTCCGAGTTTTGGTATTAAGAATATGCTAGACTCACAAAACAAGTTGAGATGCATTTTTCTTTTTTCTGTTATATTAAAGAATTTATGTGTGAAAAGTGAAAGTGAAAGTGTTGGTAATTCAGTGGTGTCCAACTCTTCATGACCCTAAGGGCTGTAGCCCCCTCCCCACGAACTGTAGCCCCCTCCCCATGGACTGTAGCCCTCCAGGCTCTTCTGTCCATGGGATTTCCCAGGCAAGAATACTGCAGTGGGTTGCCATTCCCTTCTCCAGGGGACCGTCCAGATCCAGGGATTGAACCCGGGTCTCCTGCATTGCAGGCAGATGCTTTACCGTCTGAGCCACCATTGAACCCCGATTTACATATGATCTGTATCATTATTTTGGAAATGTTTGGAATAATTCACCAGTGAAGCTATCCGGTTCTGGAGAATTTTTTTCTTTTTGGATAGGTTTTAAATTACAGATTCAGTTTCTTTAATATGTATGAGACTATTCAGATTTTCTATTTCCTCTTGGATCCATGTAGATAGTTTTGTTTTTCAAGGAATTTTTCCCCATTGCATATAAACTGCTAAATTTATTGGCAAACTGATTTCGAGTTTTACCCACCATTTCTTTTGCATCATCAATGCAAATATTGAAACAGTGGAAAGATACTTGAGCGTGAATCAAACCTGTGGTATCTCACTGTATTAGTGTTCATTAATTCTTCCACTGCACATATTCGCAGCAAAAGAAATAAAAGAAAACAAAAATACTTCACTGAAGAATATCCTCTATGAAGCAGTTAAAATTTATTTTATTAGAGTGCAATCATTGAGGATATGTACTTCTAATATTCTGTGTGATGAAATAAGTATACACAAAGTGCTTTGCTAAGTGGAATGAATGTCTAGAGGAAAAGAAGTTATGTAATTATTTCAGTAGCATGTACTCTATAAGACAGTGTGGTAGACAAACAATCTAGGCTTGAGTGTCAAACGTGAGTTAAAATTCATATTATGCCTCTTATTAGTACTGCTACCTTAAAAATGCCCTTAACCTTTTTGCTTAACCTATTTGCTATGTTATGTCGCTTCAGTCATGTCCAACTCTGTGCGATCCCATGGACTGTAGCCCACCAGGCTCCTCTGTCCATGGGATTCTCCAGGCAAGTGTACTAGAGTGGGTTTCTGTGCCCTCCTCCAGGGTATCTTCCCAACCCAGAGATCGAACCCGTGCCTCTTACGTCTCCTGCATTAGCGGGCAGGTTCTTTACCACTAGCGCCACCTTGGAAACCCCTGTACCTATTTACTTGTTTGTAAAATGTGAACAATGATTCTTACATAAGTGAATTATTGTGAATAACTAAAGAAACAACCAATTTAAGGTGCGTAATACAGCATTTGTATTCACCTGATGTCATTTCCTCCTTCACTTCATACTCTGCTTCTAATTGATAAAATTTATATTTTAAGGCAGAACATGAAAAACTAAATGTAAAAAATTCTGTTTTTTTCCCTTTATTCTGTTGGTAGAAATGTAACTTCTTAAAAGAATGGCATTCTTTCCCACCTCTGTAGGGAGTCATAATGACTTGCTTCTTGTTTTGTACACGCTTATGTAGACTATGCACCCTTGATGAAATTTATGTAAAATATCAGTATGTCATTTTGATGTATGATTCTTTGTAATGAAAATATATACAACTATGCCTTCAGGAGGCTTCTAACAGAACAGTTCTCAGAGCTTTCTGAGAATCTGCTTCCTGGGTTATAATCTTCTGTTTGGCCTGAATAAAATTCCCTTATTTTTCTTCTTAACTTGATAGTTAATTGAATTTTAATTGACATAATACCAGGACCAGATGAATCATTAGTACACAGCTATGCTTACAGTATCTAGATGATTAAATACCTGTGGTTAATGGTGAAGCCATACGTGACAGAGTTTACAGGGTCAGCCTCAAATCTCCTCCAACGTGTAGTGAATAAAGTTTCCTCTCTATTAGCAGCAGGAATTTTTCACTCATCTTACAGATGGCAAAAGGTTCTTAGTAGCCAAGTCCTTTATCTCCCTTATTTTTGTAAGGAGTAGAATGGTCTTAGAGGTTTTCTGATCCACTGACTTCAGTTTAACATAATCTGAAGCTCAGAGAGGCCAGATGAGTTATTAGCCAAAAGAGTGGCAGGACCCAAAGCAGAAAACACCTCTGTGATTTTTCCTGATACTCTGCTTAATAATCCTGCCATTAAATCATGGTGCTTTCTTGTCTGATCTGCTTCCTGGTTTAGGTTGACATCAGAAAGTTTGTGAATGGCATATCTATAAATAATTTTGAGCCCCTGGAAGACAAATGTATCCTTGATGAGAAGTTCCTCATCAAAGGTACAAATCTAAGCATAATAATTGAGCTTCGGGTCAAAGCATTGCAGCGGAATTGGAAGATCTGGGTGCTAGTGCCTAAATCATCACTAGCCTTGGGTAAGTCTCTCCCCTATTGCTCTCCTCGTCTATAAAACAGGGAAGCACCATGTATTTCTCTCAATCATCAGAATATACCCCTCTCTCACACCTTACATTCTATAGGAATAAAACAGAGCTGAATGACAAATTTCATGTGCATTACCATCAGTGTATTGATAAAATAAGGATTTCCATATACAAGAATATAAATGCTTATTAATATAAATGTGCCCAACTTTTATCTGTATAAAAATTTTCAACTGATTGTCTTGGTTTATGTTTCCACTTAAACCCTCAAAGGATATAGTCTAAAACATTTATTCATTCACATATTTCTCTCTCTTTCTTCCTTTCTCTCTCTCTCTCACACACATACATACAGGATGCAAGCACACTCTGGTGCACGTACATAGTCACAAGCCATAGGAATGGGCACTAAGCCACAGAGAAGGAAATATGCCCTATCTTCTGTAGCAAGAAATGAAATAATGTGGAAAAACAAAGGGAAATACAATTAATTCCAAATTGTAAGGGTTAAAGCAATCAGAGAGGGGTTTCAAATGAACTGAAAATAATCTGAGACTTGTTCTTGCCAAGCTAATAGGCTATCTGATGTAAATCAATACTGTTGGGTTTATCTAACACCGAATCCTGTGCCTTTCCCTGCTGTTATCGATTGTGTTGCCACATAGTTTACAGATAAACTTTAACCTGGTTGGCATAATGCCTTTGGGTCATGTGGCCCTATTCTTTTAGTTCCACATTCCAGGTTGGTGAATCACTGGAAAGACTAGCTGCCCAGTCTTCTAGACTCACCTGGGGCCACCATCAGGTCTTGAGATGGAAGAGTCTCATCCAAGGTTTTCCCTTGCAATCCAGGGAAACATTTATTCAATGAGTTACAGATAATAGGATGACTCACTGACCATATGCATTTCTGCTTCTGGCCCTGCCACAATGCCCCACTGAAGCTTCCTACTGGAAAAGGGGTATGAAATGAAAAAAAAAAAAAAGGAAAGGAAATAAACAGTAATATCTCACAAGAATGTACTTCTATGTATGGTTTTCCTTCTTAGATATTTCCAGAATTCACACACACCCGTTTTTTAGCTCAGATGCTATGCATATCACAGAAACTTAAGTATTAGGAATTAAATTTAGAATTTTACTTGATATTTTAATTCTTTGAGCTCAAGTTTATAAAGTTGTCCAGCATAAAATGATGCCTCAACAAGGCATCCTGAATATGGTATAGATTTCCATTCATTCAGATCTTCTTTTTATAGGATTCTTTTAGAAATTTTTATTGATGTGTCATATGCATATAGAGAAGTACAAATCATAGGAGTACAGTTCAGTGAATTTTCATAAAGTGAACACACCTGTGTAATCAGCAACCAGATCACAAAACAGAACACTATATTCAAATCCAGAAGCCACTTTTTAGTTCTCCCTCTGCTATCACTACTGGCTCATTCTAAATGGGTAAACCGCTGTCCTGACATCTAACATTATAGGTTAGTTTTGCCTGATTTTGAACTTTATATAATTGGCATCTTATAATGTGTGCATCTTTTGTGCCTTGCTTCTTTTGACCAATGTGATTCTTGTGAGTCATTGATATTGTTTTATATCATGGTTTTTTAAAAATATTTTTTATTCACATTGTTACTATATAACACTTGTGTATCTGGGACTTAAACTCAACCATTCGGAGGGTAGGAAAGAGTGAGAGAGGGCAGTGAGTGAATTGTCCTTTATTATATAATCTATTATCTGAATTCTTTTGTTTACTCTGAAAGTGCATTGATGACTGCTGTGAACTGAATTGTGTCCCTACTCTCCCACCCTCAATTCATATGTTGAAACCCTAATGTTGAACCCATAATGGGTTTCAACCCAGATGTTGAAACCATCAATATGATGGTATTTGGAAATGGGGCCTTTATATAGCTTTATTGTTGTTCAGTCACTTAGTCATGTTTGACTCTTTGTGACCCCATGGACCGCAACATGCTAGGCTTCCCTGTCCTTCACTATCTACTGGAGTTTGCTCAAACTCATGTTCATTAAGTCAGTGATGCTATCCACCCATTTCATCCTCTGTTGCCCTCTTCTCCTCCTGCCCTCAATCTTTTCCAGCATCAGAGTCTTTTCCAATGAGTCAACTCTTTATATCAGGTGGCCAAAGTATTGGAGCTTCAGCATCACTCCTTCCAATGAATATTCAGGGTTGATTTCCTTTAGGATTGACTGTTTTGACCTCTGTGCAGTCCAAGGAACTCTCAAGAGTCTTCTCCAGCATCACAGTTCAAAATCATCAGTTCTTTGGCACTCAACCTTCTTTATGTAGTTTAGATGAAGTCATAATATTGGAGTCCTTATGATGAGATTAGCACCCTTTTAATAAGAGATACCAGAGAATTTGCTTCCTCTCTCTCTCTCTCTCCATCATGTGAGGACACAGCAAGATGCTATCTGAAAACCAGGTGAGCCTTTCACTGGGAAGCTGAATCCCTGGCACCTTGATCTTGGCCTTCTCAGCCTCCAGAACTGTGAGAAATAAGTTCCTATTGTTTAAGCCACCCAGTCCATGGTATTTTGTTATGGTAGCCTTTAAGTGACTAATATAATAACAGCTTGAATAACAAAATGAATCACTGGATATACCTCATTTCCTTTCAATGAAATTATGGAACCCCTCTCATGATACTCTGCAAACATCCAGGGAGCAAGAAAGTACTTATTTGCCTATAGAATAAAAGACCTATTTGAGTCACCCACTTTTCCTTTTAGCAAGTACTTATAAAATCCTTTTTTGAAAAAAAAGTTAAACTTTTTAAATTAAACTTTGAGATGATTCCAAATTCACAAGCAGTTGTAAGAAATATTTACAGAGAAAGTTTCCCCAGTGGTAACCTCTTACAAAACTGTGGGACAATCACACAAACAGGAAACTGATATAGCAAAGATACTGAACAATTCCACTATACAAAGATCTTATTTGTTGCTTTTTTTGTTGTTTCTTTTTATTTTTCAGCTACAACTTCTTAACCTTGTACTCCTATCCCCACTTTCTTCATCTCTGGCAACCACTAAACTGTCCTCCATTTCAAGAATGTCATTTTGTCATTTCAAAGTTTTGTCATTTCAAGAATGTTACATAAATGGAATCATACAGTGTGGAAACTTTTGAAGTCAGTTTTTTCACTCAGCATAATTCCCTGGAAAATAATCATAGTTGCTACATGTATCAAGTAGTTCATTCTTTGCATTTATCCTTAGAGCCAGCAATTCCATTGATTGGATTTTTACCCTAAGGAAAAAAATTCTAGCAATATGAAAACACATATACAAAAAGTTATTCACTGTAGCATTATTTTCAGTTAGAAAACACCAGAATACTATCTAAATGTCCAAATAAAGGATATTAGTTGAATAAACTATAGTACACACATTATGCACCTATTAAAAAAACAATGAGAAAGGTATCTACATGATATGCAGATATTTCCAGGATGATTTTTAGTGAAAAAAAACTTTGATTTTATTTTTCAGTGAAATCAAAGTGAAGTCATCTTGGCCTGGGGATTTTGATTTTTGGGAGGAGTTGTTAAATTAAAAATTCTGTTTTCTTAGCAGTTATATAACTGTTCAAATTAATTGTAGCAGGTCCTTTTGGAGGAACTTGTCGATTTCATCTAAGTTGTGAAATTTTTGTGGGTACAGTTCACTTTATTATCCTTTTGATATCTGCAGGTTCTGAAACTCTATCTCCTGTTTCACTCCTGATAAATGTGTCTTTCCTTTTGTTTTGTCATTCTTGCTACAGGTATGTTAATATTACCAAATTTTTTTTAAAGAACCAGCTATTTGATCTTCTCTATTGATTTTCTGTTTTCAACTTAATCAACTTCTTGTCTTATTTATATTTCCTTCATGAAATAGAGAACTCAAGGAACTCAACATTATGTCATTCCTTGGGTCCTAAAGACTTTAGTCAGTGTCTCTTCTCCTTTCCACCTTTCAGGGTCTTCTTAAGTTTGTGTTCTATATAATGTCCTTAGTTTTTAGTTGAACTTAAGGAGAGTTATAAAGAAAAGTACTTGTGCTCCATCTCTCCAGAGGCAGACATTTGTATGATCTTTTAAGTTGCACACTTGGGGCAGTTTTGTTGGTAGAGGTCACTAAGATGAGTAAATCAACACTTCTCTGTCAACACACTGTTGCTCAATTTGTCTGTGGACTTAGAGGTCTTCTTCTTTATAGATTGAATTACTTTTCTATCATAGTGAATAGTTATTTTCATTTCCATCAAGTTATCATTATTTCTAACTTCACATGTAATGTAAAGTGTTTTCTAGGAAAACTATGAAATATGGGAAAGGTAAACAAAATCTACCCAAATCTTACCATCTGTTGATAACATTCCTAGAATGTCTGTATATATAATATATGCAAAGCAGAAAATAGAAAGGACCAAACTAGTTACACACTGTTGTCTGATGCTGAAACTGTGTCAATGGACAGAGGAGATGTGAAAAAGTCCAGCAGAAGGTAAAGCCAGAATACTTATTCTTAACTCATGTGTTTTTAGGCAATTTACTCTAGTAATTTTTGGCTGTTTATAAGCTGTATAGACATATTCTATACATTTTGGGGGTTTCTCAGGTGGCTCAGTAGTAAAGAATCCACCTGCAATGCAGGAGATGTGGGTTTGATTCCTGGGTCGGGGAGGGGAAATCCCCTGGAGAAGGAAATGGCAACCCACTCCAGTATTCCTGCCTGGAAAATCCTGTGGACAGAGGAACCTGGAGGGCTACAGTCCATGGGGTTGCAAAAGAGTCAGATACACCTTAGTGACTAAATAGTAATATTTAAAAAAATATAGAAATATAGTTGATTTACAATATTAGCTCCAGATGTACAACATAGTGATCTCATATTTTTACAGGTTATACTCCATCTAACCTTATTATAAAATATTGGCTGTATTCTCTGTATTGTACATTACATCCTTATACCTCATTTGTTATATACCTAGTAGTTTGTACCTCTTAATCCCCTTCTCTTTCCATTCACTCCTCCTGTCTCCCCTTGGTAACCACTAGTTTGTTGTCAATATCTGTGAGTCTATTACTGTAATGCTATATTCATTATTTTATTTTATTTTTTAGATTCTGCATATAGGTGATTGCAGAGAATTTGTCTTTGTCTGATTTATTTCACTAAGCATAATACCCTCAAGTTACATCCATGTTGTTGCAAATAGCAGAATTTCATTCCTCTTATGGCTGAGTAACATCCCATTGGACATATATACCACGTCTATTTTATCCATTCCTCTGTTGACAGACACTTAGGTTGCTTACATGTCCTGGTTATTGTAAATTTTGCTGCAATGAACACTGATGTACATGTGTCTTTTTGATTTATGGTTTTCTCAGGGTGTATGTCCAGGAGTGAGACTGCTGGATCATATGGTAGCTCTATTTTTAATTTCTTAAGGAACTTCCATACTGTTCTCCATAGTGGTTGCACCAATTTATATTCCCACCAATAGTGAAGGAGGGTTCCCTTTTCTCCACACCCTCTTCAGCATTTATTATTTATAGATTTATTTGATGATGGTCATTCTGACTGGTGTGAGGTGATATCTCATTGTATTTTTATTTACATTTCTCTAATAATGTTAACCTTTTATAATAGATTTGTGTATATTTATGGTAGTCAATGGAGAAGGCAACGGCAACCCACTCCAGTACTCTTGCCTGGAAAATCCCATGGATGGAGGAGCCCGGTAGGCTGCAGTCCATGGGGTTGCGAAGAGTCGGACATGACTGAGCAACTTCACTTTCACTTTTCACTTTCATGCATTGGAGAAGGAAATGGCAACCTACTCCAGTGTTCTTGCCTGGAGAATCCCAGGGACAGGGGATCCTGGTGGGCTGCTGTCTATGGGGTTGCACAGAGTCAGACATGACTGAAGCAACTTAGCAGCAGCAGCAGCATGGTAGTAAATATAAAATAGTATCTACATATACTTTATGCATTCATGACATATCAAACTTTTTCTTAATTTCTTTTAGATATTTCTATGGTACACAGTTCATCTTCCAGTGTTTTAAATTGCCACAAGTCTCCGAGATACTTCTCGATGAAAAAAAAAGTTGTCCATGTACTTCAGGCCATAAAATTTAGAAGGTGTTTTTGTGGGATCTGGGGGGTATCCCTTGTGGCTCAGCTGGTAAAGAATCTGCTTGCAACGCAGGAGACCTGGGTTCGATCCCTAGGTTGGGAAGATCCCCTGGAGAAGGGAATGGCTACCCACTCCAGCATTCTGGCCTGGAGAATTCCATGGGCTACAGTCCATGGAGTCACAAAGAGTTGAACATGACTGAGCGACTTTCACTTTTACTTGTGGGATCTGTTTATATGTGGTGTCACACTTGGGCTACGCAGGTGGATCCTGACAAGGCCCTTCCATCTAGAAGTAAAGGCCATGCTCCTGAGAATTCTATATTGCTGAAGGGAGAAGAGTTGGGGTTCAGAGAAGGCAGCTATATCAGGGCAGGTGGTATTGAGATCACAGAGATGGTATCCAGAAGACATAGAAGTTGAACGCCAGTTTTATTCAGAAGCTGTCACCCTCTTATCTTCTATGCTCTCTTCTGGGCATAGCAAGTCTTCTGGGTGTGCTCTGGCAAAGGTGGAATCCATGTCTTAACATCCTCCAGATTAAGATAGGGATGGAGGTGTAGATCAAGAATTTCAAGTAAATGTTATTCAAGTGCTGGCTTCAATTGTTGGCAGCAACTGCTTTTGACACTGTATTGCAAAGAATTCAAGATTTTATCTGGAATCAATGAAAAAGAATGCTGGCATCAATTAGCTATGCCTACCTTGGGAGTAAAAGATGGTTAAACTAAGCAAGAATCCTATGGTCCTTATCCCACCCACCCCCATGTCCTCCATCTGTCTTTTGCCTGTGGAAAAACTTTAGCCAAAGAATAAGTTTAATCAGAGAAGCAAGACAATACAGAAACAAAGGAAAATAGTCCAATAAGACTGTATAATAATAGTTTAGTCATCAAGCATTGTCAAGAACCTTTAATTCTTTCTCAGAGTCTACAGTCAATATCCTGAGCCATAGCCTTTGAATTGTTCTGTAGATACTGAAATGCCCACCAGCTGCAAGAAGTTAATTAACTACATGATGACCAGACTGTAGCCATGACATAAGCCACTACAATTCCTTGAGAACTGGCTTCAAAGAAATGAGTACAAACTGACCCTGAAATGAAAGACTATTTAAAACAATCAAGATGATGCTGGTCAGACCATTGAAAGACCAATTTCTTTTTTAAAAAACTTTTTATTTTACATTGGAGTATAGCCAGTTAACAATGTGTTCAGGTGCACAGTTTCAGTGCAATAGTTTCAGGTGCACCGCAGAGTGACTGCATGACCAACTTCAAGATGACTGTCAGAGCTGACTGCACTGTTTCTGCATGTAGCCCCCTCCCTCCATCTATGAGTCTGCCCTACCCCCTCCCCATTGCCAGCATCCAAAATAAAGCAAACTTTCCTTTCTACCAACTTGCTTATTTATTGGCTTTTGAGCAGTCAGCAGCCAGACCCCCACTTTCAGCAACAATGGGTGAATAGTACATATTCCTAATATTTGCTGAGATTGGGTCTGTCTTTCCCAAGGCTTATTCCAAAGAGAGGGGAAGTCAAGAGGCCACCTCAGCAATGGCAAATAGATTTATTTCCATCAAAGGCTAAATGAAATAATAGCTAAGCAAATAGTAAACTTTGAAGAGACTCTGTTCTCCTGAGCCTCTTCTCTTAGTCTGAATTATCAACAATGGGTGTTTACTGTTTATTCAATTCCATCCACCAAAATAACAATGTCGATAGTATAAGGCAGATTCCCAGATATCATTCTTGTACACCTTCAAATAATCATATACCAGCACCACATAATCAGATAACATCAATTGTATTGCTTTGCTAATGTTTTCCTTAAATTGCTTCCCTTTATCAACTTTGTTGGGTATATTATATATACAGAAAGGTAAATACATTTTAAGTGTACAGCTTAAAGAAATTTCATAAAGTGAACACACCTATGTAACCAGCATCCACTTATAGAAACACAACATTCCTAGCTGCTTTGCGTCTGCTACCCCCCAGGTGTCTGGAGGTGATGCTGGAACTGCCCCTTTTTCTTGTTTCCAAACTGCAGGTGAAGTTAATACCTAAGACAGTAGATAAAAAAGATGGAAAGAATCTGGGCCTTTGATTATATCACTGAGCTGCTGAATCAACCTACCCAGAAACTCATTGTATCTCTGGCCTTCCTTAAATAGGAAGGAGTTGATATGGGAGGCATTTGGGAATTTTAAGTCTGGGGTATAATGAATAATACTCTGTAAATATTCTTTAAAGAAAAAGTAAGGCTGGGACAAACAGACTTGAAAATGGCCAGAACTTTGAATATGTTCCCCTACTCACATGCGTGCTAAGTTGCTTCAGTCAGGTCCAACTCTTTGTGGCCCTTTGGACTATAGCCTGCCAGGCTCCTCTGTCTATGGGATTCTCCAGGCAAGAATACTGGAGTGGGTTGCCATGCCCTCCTCCAGGGGATCTTCCCTCTCTTTATGTCTCCTGCATTGGTAGGTGGGTTCTTTACCAGGAGCACCACCTGGGAATCCCAGCCTCTACTCACACATAGATACAATGATAGGAGTCAGAAACCTTACCTGCCTGAGTTACTTGAGCACAAACTCTATCCAATCTTGTTTGACCATTAAGCTACAGAGACCAGGGGTTACTTCTATATAGCTCACCTTACAAATAGAAACAAATGTGTGTATATGCACACAAAAACATACAAATACACAACTGAGCAAAGACATTGCTTGACAGATTTCACAACTGAGACAATTTTAGCCCAGGCTTGCTACTAAACATAAATGAAAGTAACAACTACCAGAGTTGCAAAAATGTATTATCAAAAATTTCCAGTTTGCAACAAAATATTACAAGACATGCAAAGAAACAAAAGTGTTTGACACATTTTCATGGGAAAAAAGTCAAAAGAAACTGTCTTTGAGTGTCACCAGATATTGGATTTGGCAGATAAGCCCTTCAAAACAGTGATTAAAAATATGTTCAAATAACTAAAGAAAGCACTTAAAAATAATTACAGAAAAGTGTGGCAACAATCAATCAACAAATAGAGATCCCCAATAAAGAGAAAGAAAGAAAACAGAGTTGTAAAGTTGTAAAGTATAATAAATGGGGCTTTCCTGGTGGCTCAAGGGTGGAAATCCGCCTGTCAATGCAGGGGACATGGGTTTGATCCATGGTCCAAGAAGAGCCCACATGCCATGGGACAACTAAACCAGTGCGTCCCATCTACTGAGCCAGCACTAAAGAGCCCATGAGCTGGAACTACTGAGCCCACATGTCACAACTACTGAAGCCCATGTACCTACAGCCTGTGCTCTGCAACAAGAGAAACCACTGCAATGAGAAGCCCGTGTGTTGTGACTAGAGAGTAGCTCCCAGTCTGTGCAACTAGAGAAAAGCCCATGCACAGAAATGAAGACCGAGTGCAGTCATAAATAAATAAATAAAAAGTATAATAAATGAAATGAAATTTCACTAGAAGCTCAACAGCATATTTGAAATGGCAAAATAATAATAATACCAAAAAGGGGTGACTATCATGAGAAATTTTCTATTCTGAAGAACAGAGAGAAAAAGAATGACAAAAAATGAATAGTTTCAGAGAACTGAAGAACACCATGAGGTTTAACAAATAATGAGACTTGCAGTAGGGCAGTAGAGAGAGGGTGGAAGAAATATATTTGAAGTAATAATGTCTGAAAACTACACAAATTTTGATGACAAACATTACAGTAACAAGAAACTCAACCAACCCCAAGTAGAATAATTACAAAAAAGAGCTACAATGAGACACGTTATAGTTAAATTATTGAAAACCAATGACAGAAAAAAAAAACCACTTTGAAAACAGCAAAAGAAAAATGACTCAGCACATACAGAGGATCAACAATATGACTAGTAGCCAACTTCTTATTGGAAATAATGTGGTCAGAGGCAATGGTGGTAGGAAAAAAATCCTATCAACCAAGATTGCTATACAGAGCAAATTTATCCTTTAAAAGCTAAGGTTAAATAAAGACATTCTCAGAAAAAGAAAGACTGAATTCACTGTGCATACCTATACTATAAGAAATACTACAAGAAGGCCTTCAGGCTGAAAGGAAATGACACCAGACAGTAATTTGAATCCTCAGGAAAAATGAATAGCAACAGAAATAGTAAATATATAGGTTAATTTAAGAGAATTTATCAATATATTTTCTTATTTATTCTGTTAAAATCCTTAAAATGCATAAGACACTACAAAGCAACGATTTAAACTCTATTGTTGAAGTTATAACATATATAGATGTAACATATATGACAATAATAGTGTAACAGGGAAGAACTCTGACACCACACTTAACATCTTCTGCTGCTTTATCCTCTGAGTCATAAGCCTCTGCTGAACCCCGCACACAGACATCTTAGTCACTAAAGGAATTTTGCCTGAAGTTTCGGGTATACATGATAGCCCCATTTCAAAGAAACTCTACCTCCCCACTGTGATAAGGAAACATGAACAAGTGATAAGGAAACTTGAGCAAGAAACATTAACATCTATCTTATCTAGTTCCACAGGACGATCAGACCACACTAAAGTCCATCACAGTCAATGGATCAAGAACAAAAAGTTTCAAAACCTCTCTCAGACTCCCACCAGTACCCAGCTGCTTGAGGCTTTTCCTCACTGCCTGACCTCACCTCCTCCTGCTTCTCCCTTGGCTAGCATGAAAGAAACTTGAATTCTACCCCAAATTAACATTTAGGCCATTAATCAGCCATCTTCTCTGTCTGCTGGCTTTCCAAATAAAGTCATTATTCCATGTCCCAACACCTCATCTCACTATTTTTGACCTGTTGTGTAGTGAGTGGTAGGAGCTCAGAAACAATAGCATAGAGGAAGCAGGGATGGAATGAACTTTTTTATTCGAGCAAATTATTTTTTGTTTGGAATTGAATTAGTATCACTCTGAAATATATTATGATAAATTAAGATGCATGTTGTAATCCCTAGAGCAACCACTAATAAAAAAATTTCAGTGCTTCCCAGGAGGCGCAGTGGTAAAAATCCACCTGCCAATGCAGGAGGCATGGGTTTGATTCCTGGTCCAGGAAGATCCTACATGACATGGAGTGACTAAGTCCATGCACCACAACTATTGAGTCTATGCTCTAGAGCCTGTAACTGCAACTCCTGAGCCCAGGGGCTGCAGGTACTGAAGCCCATGCACTCTAGAGCCTGTGCTCCAAAAACAAGAAAAACCATCGCAATGAGAAGCCAGTGCACTACAACAAAGAGGAGTAACCACTCTCTACAACCAGAGAAATTCCGATGCAGCAATGAAGACCAAGTACAGCCAAAAGTAAAAATAAATATATTTTTTAATAAAAAACTGGAAACAATATTAAAAAAAATTACAACTATTGTAAAACATAAAACCAACAAAAGAATGAAAATGGATACCAAAAATAATTTTAACCTGAAAAAAGGAGTCCAGTAAGAATAGATGAAAAAAAGGTAAGAGATATATAGAACACAAATACAAAAATGAGAAATTAAAATCTAAACACCTCAAGAATTATGTAAATCAAAAGGAAACAAATGACAAACTGAGTAACAAAGCAAGACTCAACTATATGCCATCTTAAAGAGACACATCTTAGATTCAAAGACATAAATGGTTTGAAAGTAAAAGATTTTTAAAAGATATGTCTTGCATACAGTAACTTCAAGAGTGTTGGAATGAATCCATTAGTATTAGAAAAAATAGACTTTAAGATAAGAAATATCACTAGGATATTAGGGAATATTTCATAATGATAAAAAGAGCCAATACCTCATGAAGATAAAACAACAATAAAGGTATATGTACCAAAAACAGAGCCCCAAAATACAGGAAACAAAAACTGACAGAATTAAAAGAAGGGATATTTGGAAACTTCAAAACTCTATCATAATCCATAGAGCAATTAGACAGAAAATTAGCAAAGATTTAAAAGACATGAACAGTATTATCAACCAATATGACAGGTGTATATTTATGTGTGCATGTGCCTGCATGTACAAAATGCTTCACCCCCATATATGTAGAATACACATTCAAGTCAGATGGAACATTCTCTAAGATTGAAATTTGCTAAGCCATAAGACAATTCTCAATAACTTTCAAATTATAAAAATCATGCCATATATTTTCTCTCACCACAACAGCATTAATTTAAATATCAAGAGAGAAACAAATCTGTGAAATTCCAAAGCATTCAGAAATTAACACACTTCTTAAAAGCACATGGGTAAAGGCAAAAAAAGGAAACTAGACAATATTTTGGAATGAATTCTCAGTCATAGCATATTGAAGTTTTGGAATACAACTAAGGCAATGCTCCAAGATAAATTTATACTTTCAAACACCTATATCAGATAAGAAGAGTCTCAATAACCTAAGACCAATAACCTTAGACCAATAGCCTAAACTTCCATCTTAAAAACTAGATTCAAGAAGAGCAAACTAAGTGCAATGCAACATAAGAAAGAATAGAGCAGAAGTCATTGGCATTAGAAAAACAATAGAGAAAATCAATAAAATCAAAAGTTGGTATTTTGAAAATATATGCAAAAGTGCCAAACTACTGGGCTTCCCAGGTTGCTCAGTGGGTAAAGAATCTGCTTACAACACAGGAGACACAGGAGACACAAGTTTGATCCCTGGGTCAGGAAGATCCCCTGGAGGAGGAAATGGCAACCCACTCCAGCAAGATTGACCATGGAGAAAAGACACAAATGGCAAAAGTAAGTAATGAAAGGGGGGATATCACTACCAACTCCAAAGAAAGTAAAAGGATTTTAAAGGAATACTATGAACAACTTTATGCCAACAAATCTGCCAACCTATGAAATGGACAAATTTCTAGAAAAGACATAAATTACTAAAACTAGCTCAATAACAAATAGATCTGTATAGGCCAACAACCAGTAGTGAAAATTAATTAATAACTAAAAATATTCCAACCAGAGAAAGTCCAGGCCTAGATGGCTTCACCAGAGAACTCCATCAGTATTTACAGAAAAAAATAATGCCAAATACTTCACAAATTGTTTTGGAGAATGATAGCAGTACTGCATGCGTGTGAATGCTCAGTTTGCTAAGTCATGTCTGACTCTTTTTGCAACCCCATGGACTGTAGCCTGCCAGGGCAAAAGTAAGTGTATGGGATTTTCCCACAAGTCCATGGGATTTTTCTGGGCAAGAATACTGAGTCGATTGCCATTTTCTTCTCCAGGGGATCTTCCTGACCCAGGGATCGAACTTGCATCTCCTGTGTCTCCTGCATTGCAGGCAGATTCTTTATCCACTGAGCCACCTAAGAAGCAGTCTTATCTTAATATAAAAGCTGAACTAAAATGGCAAAAGAAAATCAATCCACAAACTAATATCCTACATGAATACAGACATTAAATTTCTTAACAAAATATTAGCAAATAGATTCCAGCAACTTATCCCAGGAAGACAAGTTCTGCTTAACATCTAAAAATTAATTGATATGGTATATTTTATTAATAGAATAAAAGATAAAACACATGATCATCTCAACAGACACAGAAAGAGGCATTTGACAACAACCAACATTACATGGTAAAAGGATCTCAATAAGCTAGGAATAGAGGTGAACTTCCCAAACATGATAAAGGGCATTTATTTATTTTTTTAATTTATTTTTTATTTTTGATAAAGGGCATTTATTGCAAGTGAAACGTGGTTGAGTTTTTGATTACTTCTTTGCCTCAGGGTCTACCATATTCCATACATCTTAGTTTAACTAATTACATCTGCAATGACCCTATTTCCGAAGAAGGTCATATTCTGAGGCATTTTGTCATTAGGACTTCAACATATCATTTTGGGGACACATTTCAACCCTTAGGGTTTCCCAGGTAAAGAACCGCCTGCCAATGCAGGTGAATCAGGCTCGATACCTGGGCCAGGAATATCTTTTGAAGAAGAAAATGGCAACCCACTCCAGTATTCTTGCCTGGAGAACTCCATGGACAGAGGAGCCTAGCAGGCTAAAGTCCATGGGGTTACAAAGAGTTGGAAAGGACTAAGCGTGCACACACACACAAACATATCAACCTTTAACAATCCCCTTGGACACTTAGGTACTTTGGCCTCAGTGCTCTCTATTATTCCCTTTTAAAAAGCTCTGTTATAATGCAATGCTTCTCAGATATTCTAAACTGTGCTAAAACATCCAGTTAAATTTTGTCAGATCCACCCCCCAAGTATCAAAATGCTTCTGTTCTAAGGTCAGAGGACTCAGGGCAGCCCAGGAATCATCCTCTGCATTTTCACTAATCACTCTCTTCAGTAAGTTACAATGAGATGAATTAAGTGGCAAAAGAAACAGGCATTATGGGTCCACCTGATAAGCCATTGAAGCTCTCACAAAATAATCCAAAGTGATAAAGCTGACATTGTATGAGGGAACATGTGCAGCTGCTGCTGCTAAGTCACTTCAGTTGTGTCCGACTCTGTGCGACCCCATCCCTGGGATTCTCCAGGCAAGAACACTGGAGTGGGTTGCCATTTCCTTCTCCAATGCATAAAAGTGAAAAGTGAAAGTGAAGTCGCTCAGTCGTGTCCTACTTTCACGACCCCAGGGACTGCAGCCTACCAGGCTCCTCCATCCATGGGATTTTCCAGGCAAGGGTACTGGAGTGGGGTGCCATACATGTGCAGCTAATACAATTCAAATCCAGAAACAGTCCATCACGTTCCAGAGGAAATCCCATGCAGAGATTCTATTGAACACAGTTAAATAAATCAGGTAGTGTGGAAAACAGTAAAATGCACATTTAAATGTGCCAAGTCCATGTGTCTACAATAGCACAGTTGCCCAAGCATAAGGGGGAGGATATTTTTGTCAACAAATGAAGCTCTGTTTAGGTGAGTGGTTGGTCAAATCTTAATTCTACAGAAATGACCAAAGGGGAAGCAAAGCCATGAAGGGGCAGAGGAAGCAGAGGTAAACATACTTGTCAGCACACTGTCATACACACACACACACACACACACACTCACATACTCATCAGCTTCTCTTATAACAGTCCTAGAGTTTGCCCAGGACAGTCTGCTAAGGTTAAAGAGGACAAGTTCAGTCCTCCAGTGCAAATAGCTACCTGAAAGTGGCCTGAACTTTGGCCTTTACCAGTGTACAGACAATAGACTCATGCCATCCACACAAAGTTGATAACAGGTAACATGCCATCCACACAAAGTTGATAACGGGTAAAAATTTTTTTGGATTCCAAATAACATGAAGTTGTGAGAATTGATTATACCACATCAATATAAGGATTAAAGGTGAATTATAATAAGAACAAATGATGAGAGATGTTTAGGTGTCTATTAGATTAGGAATGATTCAAATTATCTCCAACATGCAAAAAACAGGCACTGTGATACTATATTATAAAGGATATAAATTAGTAATAGAATTTTAAATGTAATATGTTAATAATCTTCAGGAACTTACAAAGAAATGCATACAAAGATAACTACATATATATGAGCAATAGTGTTAAGTATACTATTGTTGTAATAGAAAATATGCTAAGGGAACTAAATTTCCATCACTAGGATTACTGGTGAAATAAATTTTTGAGCATCCATATGATGAAATTTAGGTCGATGTAAAAAAAAAAACCTGAAATTTTGTAAAATAACTTAAAATGTGATGATATATAAGTATTTGCATGGAAAGATGGTCATAGTAAGTGCAAATATGGCTCACAAAGACCATAAATGACATGGATCTATTTTTGCTTATACCATCTCTAGTCATTCATCCCTAAGGATAAAAATGAAAATCTTTTTGTTCTCACATACAGCTTTCTCTTCAGCATGGTAAGAGGCTGAATTTTCTCTCTGGAGCCTGTCAGTATCCTACACAAGCAAGGTCCCCCTTTCCACCCTGACTTCCAGAAAGCTCTCTGGAGACTTTTGGCCACAACCCCTCCCACCCACCTTCCAGTTTCAGGAAGTTCAAGCTGCAGTTCAGGTTTCTGTCACGAGGTGAGGCACCAATGTACCATTATCGTCAAACGTCTCTACAAAGATATTTATTCAAGGGAAAAAATACACTAGCCTCCCTTAAAAGTCAGCCTTTGAACCTATGCACAGAATAATTATAATTTTGTCTAAAAAAACTAACCGTAAGAGAAGATCGTAAAGATTTACATTCCAGGGACTGCACACGATGAAACACCAGGTGGCAGTCGCTCCTTGGCAGCGGGCAGCAGGCGAATGGAAGGCACTTCAGGGGGAGGTGACAGGCAGGATGGGGTACAGGAGCGATGTTTGGGCAGCTATGTCCAGTGTCATGCGCAAGAGATGGCCGACATGGGGTGAGGAAAGGTCTGAGAAACCTGTACAGGCGTGGCGTAATGGAAAGTCAAATGCTGTGTTCTCTGGGAGGGATCTTCTGAAGCGTAGACACTTCAGCCTACACTGAGGGAAGAGATGTATCAATGAACGTGATGTAGATTAGTGGTCAAAACCAGGTGGAACTATTTTAACATAGATACAGATTGCCCGAAAAGGATTGGTATCATAGTAAACAAAGCATGTGCCATTTGTTGAAAACGTACGTTTTTTTCCTTCACACACACAGACACACACACGCGCACACACACACACACACACACACACACACACACACACACACACACACACACACACACACACACACACACACACACACACACACACACACACACACACACACACACACACACACACCCATACTAGGGGACTGGCAAGAGACCAAGGGATGGAGGTTTTGATCTTGGCTTAGTGATAACAACCAGTATTTTCTGGAAATTTGTACTTACTGTGAGCAATCCCTGTGTCCATCATTTTCTGGGATAGGTGTCCAGTCCTGGCCTGAACTGAAGAGAAACCTGCACTTGTGGGCATGTGAGTGTTTAGGGTGATAGAGCTAGAGGAGACCTAGAAACACAGTGTAAATTCCATTTTAAAATCTTCGTTTCCCCAGAAAACTGAATACAATGGATGCTTTTACAAAGTAATAAGTACATGTTCATATTACCTTTGTTGGTCTGTTCACAGTATTCTGTTTTCAAATTTTTAGGAAAATGTTTTTTCCTGAATACATTCCAAATGACACAAAAAAGTACATTTTTTACCTCTCATATAGACCTGACTCCACCCCCTGACCCAAAAGGATCTGTTGTCATAGAACAGTGTGTCCCCTCCAGACACGTCCCTGTAGGTGAGGGTACACAATCATAGATACCAGCACACACAAAAAAGGAGTCATATTACTCATCTTTTGTATCTTGTATTTTCCACTTAATATTCTTCTTAGGGTTTATATTGTCATCTCAGTAGTTGTAGTTGTGATAGCTAATTTTATGTGCCAACTTGACTGATCATGGGGTGCCCAGATTAAACATGATTCTGGGTGTGTCTGAGGATGTTTCTGGATGAGATTAGCATTTGAATTGGTGGACTCAGTATGTCCTCCCTGCTGTGAGTGGGCCTCAGCTGATCTGTTCAAGGCATGAACAGAACAAAAGGCAGAGGGAGGAGGGATCCCCCCCTCTTGTTTCTTATCTCACTGCATGGCATCTCATCTCACCTTCTCTGACCCTCTCTGGGACTTAATCATCTTCTTGGGTGCTCAGGCTTTTGTACTCAGACTGAACTACACCACCAGCCTTCCTGGGTCTCTAGCTTGCAAAGGACAGACCATGGCACCTCTCAGCCTCCATTACTGCGCAAACCAGTTCCTTGTGATTAATCTTCTTTTATATATAAATACATATCCTTGCTCCTTGGAAGAAAAGTTAAGACCAACCTAGACAGCGTATTAAAAAGCAGAGACATTACTTTGCCAACAAAAGTCTGTCTAGTTAAAGCTTTGGTTTTTCCAGTAGTCATGTATGAATGTGAGAATTGGACTATAAAGAAAGCTGAGCACTGAAGAACTGATGCTTTTGAACTGTGGTGTTGGAGAAGACTCTTGAGAGTCCCTTGAACAACAAGGAGATCCAACCAATCTATCCAAAAGGAGATCAGTCCTGAATATTCATTGGAAGTGCTGATGCTGAAGCTGAAACTCCAATACTTTGGCCTCCTGATGCGAAGAACTGACTCATTTGAAAAGACCCTGATGCTGGGAAAGATTGAGTGCAGGAGGAGAAGGGGATGACAGAGGATGAGATGGTTGGATGGTATCACTGACTCAGTGGACAAGAATCTGAGTAATCTCTGGGAGTTGGTGATGGACAGGGAAGCCTGGTGTACTACAGTCCATGGAGTTACAAAGAGTCGGACACGACTGAGCGAATGAACTGAACTGAACATACCATACTGTTTCCATTTCTCCAGAGAACCTTGAATAACACACTAGTGATTTAGGCATATTTTAACATGTTTGTGTGTGTGTGTGTGTGTGTGTGTGTGTGCGTGCTTAGTTTCACCCAGTTGTGTCCGACTCTTTGCGACCCTTTGGATTATAGCCTGCCAGGCTCCTTTGACCATAGATTTTTCAAGGAAAGAATACTGGAGTGGATTGCCATTTCCCTTTCCAGGGGATCTTCCTGATCCAGGGATCAAACCAGTGTCTCTTGTGTCTCCTGTATTGCAGACATATTCTTTACCTGCTGAGTCATCAGGGAAGCCCTAACATGTTTATTATTCATAAATCTATTTATTTGAATTATTTGTTGAAATTAGTTGCCAATAATTTGTTCCTGAGTGTGCCTCACAAATCATGGATATTAACCCACTAGTTTATAAATTTTCTCCCCTCATAACTGTTTGTTTTTTTCCACTTAGAAAATTTTTTAAATTAAATTTTTTTAAAATTTTAATGTTTTAAATTTCACTAAAGGGCAATATGTCAGCAAATATGGAAAACTCAGCAGTGGCCACAGGACTGGAAAAGGTCAGTTTTCATTCCAATCCCAAAGAAAAGAAAGTGAGTGAAAGTGAAGTCGCTCAGTCGTGCCCGACTTTTAGCAACCCCATGGACTGCAGCCTACCGGGCTCCTCCGTCCATGGGATTTTCCAGCCAAGAGTACTGCAGTGGGGTGCCTTCTCCAAAAGAAAGGCAATGCCAAAGAATGCTCAAACTATTGCACAATTGCACTCATCTCACATGCTAGTAAAATAATGCTTTAAATTCTCCAAGCCAGGCTTCAGCAATATGTGAACCGTGAACTTCCAGATTTTCAAGCTGGTTTTAGAAAAGGCAGAGGAACCAGAGATCAAATTGCCAACATCTGCTGGATCACTGAAAAAAGCAAGAGAGTTCCAGAAAAACATCTATTTCTGTTTTATTGACTATGCCAAAGCTTTTGACTGTGTGGATCACAATAAACTGTGGAAAGTTCTGAAAGAGATGGGATTACCAGACCACCTGACCTGCCTCTTGAGAAACCTGTATGCAAGTCAGGAAGCAACAATTAGAACTGGACATGGAACAACAGACTGGTTCCAAATAGGAAAAGGAGAATGTCAAGGCTGTATATTGTCACCCTGCTTATTTAACTTACATGCAGAGTACATCATGAGAAACGCTGGGCTGGATGAAGCACAAGCTAGAATCAAGATTGCTGGGAGAAATATCAATAACCTCAGATATGCAGATGACACCACCCTTAAGGCAGAAAGTGAAGAAGAACCAAAGAGCCTCTTGATGAAAGTGAAAGAGGAGAGTGAAAAAGTTGGCTTAAAGCTCAACATTCAGAAAACTAAGATCATGGCATCTGGTCCCATCACATCATGGCAGATAGATGAGGAAACAGTGGCTAACTATTTTTCTGGGCTCCAAAATCACTGCAGATGGTGACTGCAGCCATGAAATTAAAAGATGCTTACTCTTTGGAAGGGAAGTTATGACCAACCTAGACAGCATATTAAAAAGCAGAGACATTACTTTGTCAACAAAGGTCCATCTAGTCAAGGCTATGGTTTTTCCAGTGGTCATGTATGGATGTGAGAGTTGGACTATAAAGAAAGCTGAGTGCTGAAGAATTGATGCTTTTGAACTGTGGTGTTGGAGAAGACTCTTGAGAGTCCCTTGGACTGCAAGGAGATCCAACCAGTCCATCCTAAAGGAGATCAGTCCTGGGTGTTCATTGGAAGGACTGATGTTGAAGCTGAAACTCCAATACTTTGGCCACCTGATGTGAAGAGCTGACTCATTTGAAAAGACCCTGATGCTGGGAAAGATTGAGTGCAGGAGGAGAAGGGGATGACAGAGGATGAGATGGTTGGATGGCACCATTGACTTGATGGATGTGCGTTTGGGTGGATTCCAGGATTTGGTGACGGACAGGGAGGCCTGGCATGCTGCGGTTCATGGGGTCACACAGAGTCAGACACGACTGAGTGACTGAACTGAACTGAACTGAAAGGGCTTAAAACAATGCAAGTATTATTTAAACAGCAAAAAAATGTGAGAAGCATGTATCGTCAGCCTCCAGGGAGGTTAGAGCATTCAGAGTCCTGGAGGCATCAAGACAAAATGGAAAACACTTTGGAGTAATTCTAGAGTGAACTGCTGCTCTGGAGATAAGAAAGGTACCCTGGTATGAATATTGGTCATAATGATAGGTAACTTGAATAGCTGTTAGCATTAATGGAGATAAAATATAAAGTACAATCTCTCTCTCTTTTTTTTCATCATATCATGTGGCATGAGGGATCTTAGTTTGCAAGCAGGGATGGAACCCACACCCCCTGCAATGGAAGCATGGAGTCTTAACCACTGGACTGCCAGGGAAGTCCCTACAGTTCAATTCCTTAAAGCACTTCCTTACATGTCACTTGCCCTCCCTCCAGATCACCTGTCTCAGGGGGAACACCTGAGCTTCTGCCCGAGCCTCATCCTTCTCTTCAGGGATGAGCCAATGCATGTGACCTGGACACTGAGGTCAGCTGGCAGAAGGGGCAGGATTTCATCTCTGTCCTCTTCCTCTCCCAGATGGGTAGGTGAGTGAGTACTGCGGAACCACAAGAGCAGGGGTGTGTGACCATTTCCCCAGCCCTGAAAGCCCATCTTCTGAAAGGGAGGCTGCTCTGTGTCCTCAGGGAAGGTGAGGGATGGGACCTCATCCCATACTGACACTTACCTGCAGAGGTGACCCAGGCTCTCTCAGCCTGAGCTTGGGCATCTGTGACTGGGACTCATGGTGCCTTTGTCACAAAGCTGTCCTGAGGGGTGAATGAGGAAAGTTGCCCAGAATGTACGGGATGTGGTCAGACTTCAGTGTCCTTTAAATGTTGGGGGAAAGCAGTAGGGGCTGTCTGAGCCCTGGTCCTAAAGAAGGCACTATGAAAAGTCATTTCTCACTGTTTCTCCTACAGAGATTACATGCACCAAGGGGAAGGGAGCAAATAATTATGACATGTGCTGACTTGAAGAGTTTGAGATAGCAGGTTCTCTTCATTCTTTGGTGTTACAGAATCTCGTAAGAGTTGCTCACATCCTAATCCAGTCCCCATGCTGGGAATACAGGCTTACCTTTGACTCACTTGGTGAGCTCAGTGAGAGATGGCACCGGGGCATCAGTGGTGTTTGTCTAACTGCTGCTCCTGGATTGCTCCTTATGTTAATACATTGATAGGAGAATTCTAGACCTGTCTCCCACTCAACACTGCAGGGGGGCCTCAGATCATGTCACACCAGGATTTCAGCCATGTACTGCCTCTTTTATAGGCAAAAATCCACAAATTACTACCATTTCTTTAACACACAAGTATCCATCCTACCGTTCACTAATAACTGAATGAGGTGGTGGTGGTTTAGTCATTAAGTCATGTCCAACTCTTTGCGACCCTATGAAGTGTAGCCCACCAGGCTCCTCTGTCCACGGGATTCTCCAGGCAGGAAAACTGGAGTGGGTTGCCATTCCCTTCTCCAGGGGATCTTCCTGACCCAGAGATTGAACCCGTGTTTCCTGCTTGGCAGGCGGATTCTTTATCACTGAACCACCTGGGAAGCCCATAATAACTGAATATATATTGCTAAATTCATACTGTTCCATTGGAGGCATCTGATTATTGGAAACTCTATATTGGAAATAGGATAAGAGGGGAAATGAATTATGGGAAAATTCAAAGGTTACATCTGAGATGACATGGATACTTCACATTAACTCTTTTAAAAAATCAAGATTATTTTTTAGGACAGATGTACAATCACAGCAAAATTGACCAGGAGGTACAGAGATTTCCCATATACCTCCTTGTCACTACACATGCATAGCCTCTCCCATTATCACTATGCTCTACCAGGGTGGTACATTTGTTGCAACTGATGAACCTATATGGGTACATCATAGTCACCCAAAGTCCACAGTTTACCTTAGGGTTCATTCTTGGTGGTGTACATTCCATAGGTTTGGACAAATGTATAATGACCTGTATCTATCATTATGGTACCACACAGAGTATTTTCATTGCCTTAAAAATGCTCTGTGCTCTGCTCATTCATTCTCTTCTGATCCCCTTGAAAATCCTAGCAATCACTGATCTTTTTACTGTTTCCAAAGTTTTGCTGTTTCCAGAATGTCATATAGTTGGAATCATACAATACATAGCTTTTTCTAAAGCTTTTTTTTTAATTGAGGTAACATTGGTTTATAACATTATGTAAGTTTCATGTGTACAACATTGTATTTCTAATGTTGTGTACACTACAGGGTGTTCACTGCCAAAGACTTAGTTTCCAACTGTCACCATACAGTTTATCCCTTTTTTACACATTTTACCTTCCCCTTCTCTGCCTTTGTTGGTTTGGTTTGTTCATTTATTTTGTTTGACTGTTTTATTCCACATATGGGTGGAATCATAAGGTATCTGTCACATTTCACTTATTATAATATCCTCAAGTTCCATTTATGCTGTTGCAAATGCCAAGATTTCATCTTTTTATGGCTGTGTAGTATATCAGTGTGTGTGTGTGTGTGTAATATCTTCTCTATTCATTCATCCATTGATGGACACTTGGGTTGTTTCCATATCTTGGCTATTGTATATAATGCTGCAATGAACACTATTAGAATGGTTATTATCAAAAAGGCTAGAAGTAACAAGTGTTGGCAAATGTATGGAGAAAAGGGAACCTATATATAGTTTGCATGCTGGAATGAGAATTGGTACAGGCAGTATGGAAAACAGTATGGAGATGCCTCAGTAAATTACAAATAGAACTACCATATGATCCAGCTACCCCAACTCTAGGTATTTATCCAAAGAATATGAAAACCCTAATTCAAAAAGATACATAGTATTTTTCTGATTGACTTCTCTCACTTAATAATATACATTTAAAGTATGCCCATGTCTTTTCAAAGCTTAATAGATCATTTGTTTTTAATGCTAAATAATATCCCATTACATGAATGTCAGTTCAGTCAGTTCACTTCAGTCATTCAGTTGTGTCTGACTCTCTGCAACCCCATGGGCTGCAGCATGCCAGGCCTCTTGGCCCATCACCAACTCCCGGAGCTTGCTCAAACTCACATTCATTGAGTTGGTGGTGCCATCCAACCATCTCATCCTCTGTGGTCCTCTTCTCCTCCCACCTTAAATCTTTCCCAGGATCAGGGTCTTTTCCAATGAGTCTATTTTTTTGTATCAGATGGCCACAAGTATTGGAGTTTCAGCTTCAGCATTAGTCCTTCCAAAGAATATTCAGGACTGATTTACTTTAGGATTGAAAGATTTGATCTCCTTTCAGTCCAAGGGTCTCAAGACTCTTCTCCAACACTGCAGTTAAAAAGCATCAGTTCTTTGGCACTCAGTTTTCTTTGTGGTCCAACTCTCATATCCATACATGACTACTGGAAAAACTATAGCTTTGATTATGTGGACCTTTTGTTGGCAAAGTGATGTCTCTGCTTTTTAATACACTGTCTAGGTTGGTCATAGCTTTTCTTCCAAGGAGCAAGCATCCTTTAATTTCATGGCTGAAGACACCATCTGCAGTTGTTGGAGCCCAAGAAAATAAAGTCCATCACTGTTTCCCTTGTTTCCCCATCAATCTGCCATAAAGTAACGGGACTGGATGCCATGATCTTCACTTTTAAAATATTGAGTTTTAAGCCAGCTTTTTCATTCTCCTTGCTCACTTTCATCAAGAGGCTCTTTAGTTCCTCTTTGCTTTTTGCCATAAGGGTGGTGTCATCTGCGTATCTAAGGTTATTGATATTTCTCCTGGCAATCTTGGTTCCAGCCTAGCATTTCGCATGATGTACTTACTCTGCATATAAGTTAAATAAGCAGAGTGACAATATACAGCCTTGATGTACTCCTTTCCCAATTTGGAACCAGTCCATTGTTCCACATCCAGTGCTAACTGTTGCTTCTTGACCTGCGTAAAAATTTCTATGGAGGCAGATAAGATGGTCTGGTATTCCCATCTCTTGAAGAATTTTTCACAATTTGCTGTGATTCACACAGTCAAAGGCTTTGGCATAGTCAATAAAACAGAAGTAGATGTTTTTCTGGAACTCTCTTGCTTTTTCTATGATCCAACAGTTGTTGGCAATTTGATCTCTGGTTCCTCTGCTTTTTCTAAATTCAGCTTGAACATCCGGAAGTTCATGGTTCATGTACTGTTGAAGCCTGGCTTGGAGGATTTTGAGCACGACCTTGCTAGCTTGTGAAATGAGTGCAATTGTGTGGTAGTTTGAGCATTCTTTGGCATTACCTTTCTTTGGGATTGGAATAAAAAATGACCTTTTCCTGTCTTGTGGCCACTGCTGAGTTTTCCAAATTTGCTGGCATATTGAGTGCAACACTTACACAACATCATCTTTTAGGATTTGAAATAGCTTAACTGGAATTCCATCACCTCCACTAGCTTTGTTCATAGTGATGCTTCCTAAGGCCCACTTGACTTTGCATTCCAGGATGTCTGGCTCTACTTGAGTGATCACACCATTGTGCTTATCTGGGTCATGAAGATCTTTTTTGTATAGTTCTGTGTATTCTTGCCACCTCTTCTTAATATCTTCTGCTTCTGTTAGGTCCATACCATTTCTGTCCTTTATTGTGCCCATCTTTTCATGAAATGTTCCCTTGGTATCTCTAATTTTCTTGAAGAGATCTCTAGTCTTTTGCATTCTATTGTTTTCCTCTATTTCTTTGTATTGCCTCCTCAGACAACCATTTTGCCTTTTTGCATTTCTTTTTCTTGGGGCTAGTCTTGATCACTGCCTCCTGTACAGTGTCATGAACCTCCGTCCATAGTTCTTCAAGCACTCTATCAGATCTAATCCCTTGAATCTATTTGTTACTTCCCCTGTATAATCATAAGGGATTTGATTTAGGTCATACCTGAATGTTCTATTGGCTATCTCACTTCCTTCAATTTAAGTCTGAATTTTGCAATAAGGAGTTCATGGTCTGAGCCACTGTCAGCTGCCAGTCTTGTTTTTGCTGACTGTACAGGGCTTCTCCATCTTTGGCTGCAAAGAATATAATCAATCTGATTTTGGTATTGACCATCTGGTGACATCCATGTGTAGAGTCATCTCTTATGTTGCTGGAAGAGGGTGTTTGCTATGACCAATGTGTTCTCTTGGCAAAACTCTTGTTAGCCTTTGCCCTGCTTCATTTTGTACTCCAAGGCCAGACTTGCTTGTTACTCGAGGTGTCTCTTGACTTCCTACTTTTGCATTCCAGTCCCCTATGATGAAAGGGACATCTTTTTTTTTTTTTTTTTTGGTGTTAATTCTAGGTCTTGTAGGTCATCATAGAACTGTTCAACTTCAGCTTCTTTGGCATTAGTGTTTGGGGCATAAACTTGGATTACTGTGATATTGAATGGTTTGCCTTGAAAATGAACAGAGATCATTCTGTCATTTTTGAGATCATACCCAAGTACTGCATTTCTGACTCTTGTTGACTATGATGGCTGCTCCATTTCTTCTAAGGGATTCTTTGCCACAGTAGTAGATATAACGGTCATCTGAATTAAAACTGCCCATTCCAGTCCATTTTAGTCCACTGATTCCTAAAATGTCCATGTTCATTCTTGCCATCTCCTGTTTGACCACTTCCAATTTACCTCAATTCGTGGACCTAACATTCTTGGTTCCTATGCAATATTGTTCTTTATAGCATCGGACTTTACATCCATCAGCAGTCACATCCACACCTGGGCATTGTTTTCGCTTTGGCTCCCTCTCTTCATTCTTTCTGGAGTCATCATGTGAATGCACCACAGTTTATTTATCTGTTCACCTAATTCCTTAGGTGAACACCTTAGTTCCTTCCAAGTTTTGGCAATTACAAATAAAGTTGCTATAAACAACTGTGTACACATTTTTGTGTGGACATAAGTTTCCAACTCCTTTGGGTAAATACCAAGGAGTGTGATTACTGGATTGTGTGGTAACAGTATGTTTAGTTTTGTAAGAAACCACCAAACTGTCTTTCAAAGTGGCTGCAACCATTTTGCATTCCCATCAGCAATAGATGAGAGATTCTGCTGCTTCCAAATCCTCTCCAGCATTTGGTGTTGCCAGTGTTCCCAGTTTTGGCCATTCTAATAAATGTGTAGTGGTATCTCATTGTTGTTTCAATTTGCACTTCTCTGATGATATATGATGTGGAGCATCTTTACCTATGTGTATTTGCCATCTGTATATCGTCTTTGATAAGTTGTCTGTTAAGGTTTTTGTCCCACTTTAAAATTAGGTTGCTGATTTTCTTATTTTGAGTTTTAATAATTCTTTGTGTATCTTGGATGATGACTGTCCTTTATTAGAAGCGTCTTTTGCAAATATTTTCCTCCAGTCTTTGACTTGTTTTCTCTATTGACACTGTCTTCTGCAGAGTATAATTTTCTAATTTTCATGAATTTCAGCTTGTCAATTATTTCTATCATGGATCATGCCTTTGGTATTATATCTAAAAAAGTCACTGCCATAATCAAGGGTAACTAAGTTTTTTTCCTGTATCTTCTAGACATTTTATAGTTTTATATTTTACAATTAAGGATGTGATTCATTTTGAACTATTTTTTTGTGAAAGGTGTTAGGTCTGTGTCTAGGTTAATTTTTCCCATGTGCTTGTCTGGTTGTTTCAGCACCATTTGTTTTAAAGACTATCTTTACTCCTTTCCATTGTCTTTGCTCCTTTGTTGAAGATCAACTGACCATATTTATGTGGATCTATTTACAGGCTCTTTATTGTTCCATTAATCTATTTGTTCTTTCACCAATACTACACTGTCATGATTACTATAACTTTATAATAAGTCTTAAAGTTGGGTAGTATCAGTCCTCCAACTTTGTTCTTCTCCTTCAATATTGTGTTAGCCATTCTGGGTATTTTATCTCTCCACATAAATATTAGAATCAATTTTTCAATATCCACAAAATAACATACTGGGATTTGGGGTGGTATTGCATTGAACCTACAAATCCAGTTGGGAAGAACTAATGTCTTGACAATATTGAGTCTTCCTGTCAATAAACATGGACTATCTCTATTTATTTGTTTTCTGATTTCATTCATCAGAGTTTTGTAATTTTCCTCACAAAGATCTTGTATTAATATGTATTTTATTAGATTTATACATAAGTACTTCATTTTGTAAGGTACCACTGTAAATAGTACTGTGTTTCCAATTTCAAATTCTACTTGTTCTTTGCTGGTATATAGCAAAGTGGCTGACTTCTGTGTTTTAACTTTGCATACTGCAACCTTGCCATAATTGCCTATTTGTTCTAGAGGAGTATTTTTGTTGTTGATTCTTCTGGACTTTCTACATAGATGATAATGCCATTTGTGAACAAAGGCAATCATATTTTTTTTCCCCTTCCCAATCTGTATACCTTTTCTTATCTTTTTGCACTAGCTAGAACTTCCACTCTGATAATGAAAAGGACTTTTAAGAGTGGACGTTCTTGCTTTGTACCTAATTTTAGTGGGAAGTCTTTAAGTTTCTCACCATTAATCTGATGTTAGCTGTAGGTTTTTTGTAGATATCCATTATCAATGTGAGGAATTTCTCTTCTTTTCCTAGTTTACTGAGAGGTTTTTTGTTCAATCATGAATGAGTATTACACTTTGTCAAATGTTTTTGTCAAATGTATTGAAGTGATCATGTGATCAATCTACTTCCCTTTGCAATTATATTAGTTTTTGTCTCATATATTTTTTTACTTTGTTGTTAAGGACATAAATGTTAAGGATTGTTATGTCTTGAGGAACTGACCTCTTTAACCATTATATATAATGCCTTACTTTATCTCTGATAACTCACCTTGCTTTGAAGTCTGCTCTGTCTGAAATGAATATAGCTACTCCTGCTTTCTTTTGGTTGGTGTTAGCATTTTCTCCATCCATTTACTTTTAATCTACATGAATTTTTATATCTAAAGTGAGTTTCTTATGGGCAACATACACATTGGTCTTGTTTTCTGAAAATATACTCAACTATTAAACATGCTTACCCATGAGTAGTAGAGTCTTAAGAGGTTTATAATATGTTTTACCTTTTCTGCATTTCAATTTTTATCTACAACAAAACACTTGGGTTTTGAAGCAAAAATAATAAAGAGAAAAAATTAGTATCCCCAACCATTCCATAGGAAAGTTTGTCAGTGTCGGATAAAGAACATTCCTAAATTAAACAATTTAGGTGATAAGGTGGTCACAAAACTAATTTGTGAATCTATCTACCTGACAGTCCCCATTTAGCAGCTTCAGGGAAAATATAAATGGCTAGGGGAAGGGCAAGCATGTCTCTCAAACCTCACATTTGACAGTCCAATGACATCTCCACATGCCTGGATTTTAGATAAAAGTAGTTTTACAACATTCTTTCTGTATTCTCCCAGATAAAGCTCCTTGAATTAAAAGAAGGCTCATCAGCTTAACCTCCAAGTTATCCAGGCAATGAAGGCTATAGGGGAGTAAAAGGGCGAGGGTCTGCATGAGAACACCTAGAGCCTAGCTCCACAGCATCCAGTGGGGAGAACCCTCAACAGTGGGATTCATGGTTAAAATTCTGTCACAGGCTCATTCAGGAACGATCAACACATGCATATTAAAACATCACTGAATTGCCTTCATTATGCAATTAAAAGTAATAGAAGGAAAGGAAAATATACACATGTTCAGCCCTTTTAATACAAAAGCATATCAAGTTCAAAATGGGATGCATTCTTAAGCCAATCAGGGCATATGGGTAGTAGTCTGGAAACAGAAAAGCTATTTTTCACGAGGATGCTACAGAGACTACATTCTAGATACACAGGCCCACATGAGTAACTGAATGAAAACCAGTAAATTAGGCCTGAAAAAATGGAAGATATTTCATATTAAGGATATACTGAGAAATTACTTTGAGCTAGATGGAGTTTGGGAAACTAAGCGTTTGAAGACATCGGGGAGAAAAGTGTTCAAAATAATATCTGCAAGATGTGTTAGTGCTCGCCACAGCACATAAACTAAAACTAAAGGTTGTGTCCATCTTAGTAGCTCTGTAAGAGAATATACGTGGCAAGGAAGGCATATATGGCAGGTCACAATGTTGAGATGTGAATGTGTATTTGTTCTCCTTATGTTTCTTCCTTCCTCCTTTCCATCAGGTAGCCACCACCTATAGATACAACCATGCAAGAACACAATACCATATTTCACTTAGGGATATATATATGTAACAAAACTAAACATATATATATATATATGTAATAAACTATAAAGAAAAGTCTTAAGTATGAAAAACCCAAAATCTTGATAAAAATTATCTCTGGGGAAGAAGGAGACTAACATAATCAGAGAAGACTTCAAAGTGAGCTTCAACTACATATGTGATATTATATTTCTTAATTTGAATACACAGGAATCTGCTATATTATTTTCTATAAATCTATGTCTGAAATTTTCAGAACCACCACTCTTTCTATGAGCTTTAACTCTGCTATAAAAATGATCCATTACTTAGGAATTGTGGAAAATATTGTCAAGTCTAGAGATAGATAATCAGAAATCTACCATTCAGTGATTTAAACATAATATGTTTGCAAATACTCTAATTGTATTCTTTATGTATATACACACATATAATGTTTATATATTACATATGAGTCTCGTTTCTAGAGGCTCAGTATTAGCTATAAAGATCATGGAATTGGTAATTAAATTTGCCCAGCTCTCATCTAACTTTATCTGACATCAAAGCCCATGTTATTAACACTGGCATATATAAACATTTTCTGTTACAGAAGAGATCAATACAAGGGAAATGACTACTCTTGGTCCTATAATAAAAAAAAGGAATCTAGTATTTAGTACACAGGTGTCCTTATTTCAGTGTGTTATATGGCAGACCCTTCTTAATATTCTATTATTTTGTACTTTCTTCTTTCTGGGTATCAATGGGTTAATGATATTCCAATGTAAAAATCTAACAGCAACTCAATGGACATGAGTGTGAATAAACTCCAGGTGATAGTGAAGGACAGGGAAGCCTGGCATGTTGCAGTCCAGGGGGTCGCAGAGAGTCAGATACAACTCAGAAACTGAACAACAACAATGTAAAAATGAAAGATAAAAAAGGAAGAGAAGAAAACATATTGAAAACTAATAAGAGAAGTGATGTTGGAAAAATAGCAAAGAAGCTCCAGGCCCTCATTCACCCACAAAAACATTACAAAAATGTTAATAACTAGTGGTAGTGGTTTAGTCACTAAGTCATGTCCAACTCTTATGACTCCATGGACTGCAGCCTGCCAGGCTCCTCTGCCAATGGGATTTCCCAGGCAAGAATACTGGAGTGGGTTGCCATTTCCTTCTCCAGGGAACCTTCCTGACCCAGGGATCGAACCCACATCTCCTGCATTGGCAAACGGACTCTTTACCAACTGAGCCACCAGAGAAGCCCATTGATAATTAGAGATTTAATAAAATAACCTTATAAGACATCTGAGAATAGTCAAAGGTCTACAGCAACTAAGGAACACCCAATCAGGAAAAGGCTTAATTAAAAATGGTAGGAAAATTTTTGAGGTATTACTTACCCTTTCCTTACCACCTGCCCAGTATGGCAGCAGTTTAGATATGGAGGAGGTGGCAGCCCAGTTCCCAAGCCTCCTTCAAACCAGAGGAAATACAGTATACCTTATTTCCAATATTCTAACTTGTCTGAGTGCTATCTGAAGGACTGCTCTTTGTTTTTTCTAACTTTGAAGATAGGTGGGAAAGGCAACATACAGTGCTTGAGCAAAGTCTACAAAAAGCAGAGACAAGATTATCAGTGGAGGCATACAATAGACAATCTAAGGTGCCAAGAAGAATCTGGGGTGAGGCTCTTTGGGAAATTAAGACATTTAAAAGTAGCCATATATAAAGGAGAACTGAGATATCCATACACAGGCCCAGATAACATGCTTGTGCATAAAAGCCTGAGAAAATCTTAAGCTTTAACTTTAGGATGATTCCTATGATCAGAACATATTCAGCTCATTGGTAAAGGATTACCCAGAGATGGCAACCCCTACCAAACTGCAAACAGGCTCCCAGTTTCTAACCAAAGACTTCCTGAGATTCTGGATGGTTGACATCCGCCGGGAGGGTCGCGGCTAGAGACCAGCTCCCCAGAACAGACACAAGGCGCACCAGACCAGCGCTCCGGAAACTGAGGCTGGGACCGCGGAGGCGATAAGGCGCACCACACCCGGGGAGAGTGCACTCATCAAGTCCCTGGCTGCCTGAGCTGCTCGGGTGGGGAAGGCACAATGCAGGCCCAACCAAGTCTGTGCTTTTGTGGAGTACCCGAAAACTGGAACCGCACGCAACGCCAGGCCCGCTCCCTACAGAGCAGCCTGGAGCCTGAGCAGTGTAGATGGGGAAAAGCACACACCCGTGAGCGGGGGCAAACCCAGTGTGGCCGGAACACTGCAAGTGCTTCCCACACACGCCAGTGACATTTGTCTGCAGTGCCCCTCCCTCCCCACAGCACGAATGAACAAGCGAACCTAAACAAGAGACCACCTCCGCCTGCCTGTGTCAGGGTGGAAATTAGACACTGAAGAGACCAGCAAACAGAAGCCAAATAGACAAAGGGAACCGCTTCAGAAGTGACTGGTGCAATAGATTAAAATCCCTGTAGTTAACACCGACTACACCAGAAGGGCCTATAGATATCGAGAAGTGTAAGCTGGAACAAGGAGCTATCTGAAACTGAACTGAACCCACACTGCCAGCAGCAGCTCCAGAGAAATTCTAGATATATTTTACCTTTTTTTTTTTTTTAATTAAAAAAAACATTTTTTTCTTTTTTAAATTTTTTCTCTTTCATTTTCTTTTAAAATTCCCTATTACTCCTCCATTACTCCTTAATTCATTTTCATTTTCATATATTTTTACTATTTTTTTAATTAAAAAACATTTTTAAAAATTTTTTTATTTTTTTCTCTTATTTTCTTTTAAAGTCCTCTATTGCTCCTCTATTACTCCTTAATTTTCATTTTCATTTCACTCTAACCTTGCAAAAAAAAAGAGACCCTATTTTTAAACTGAACTTCATATATATTTCTAAATTTTTTTGTGCTTTTGTTTTTTTTTTTCTATTTTTATTTATTTATTTATTTATTTTATTTTTTTTTTAATTTTTTTATTAGTTGGAGGCTAATTACTTCACAACATTTCAGTGGGTTTTGTCATACATTGATATGAATCAGCCATAGATTTACACTTATTCCCCATCCCAATCCCCCCTCCCACCTCCCTCTTCACCCGACTCCTCTGGGTCTTCCCAGTGCACCAGGCCCGAGCACTTGTCTCATGCATCCCACCTGGGCTGGTGATCTGTTTCACCATAGATAGTATACATGCTGTTCTTTTGAAACATCCCACCCTCACATTCTCCCACAGAGTTGAAAAGTCTGTTCTGTATTTCTGTGTCTCTTTTTCTGTTTTGCATATAGGGTTATCATTACCATCTTTCTAAATTCCATATATATGTGTTAGTATGCTGTAATGTTCTTTATCTTTCTGGCTTACTTCACTCTGTATAATGGGCTCCAGTTTCATCCATCTCATTAGGACTGATTCAAATGAATTCTTTTTGACAGCTGAGTAATATTCCATGGTGTATATGTGCTTTTGTTTTTAATATTGTATTTTTAAGAGTCTAACCTCTACTCTAGATTTTTAATCTTTGTTTTTCAATATTTGATATCAATTTTGGACATTTAAGAATCCAATATTCAGTACCCATTTTTACTCAGGAGTGTGTTGATTATTCTCTCCCACTTTTGACTCTCCATTTTCTCCCTCAGATCACCTCTATTTCCTCCCTCCCCCTTCTCTTCCTAATCCAATTCTGTGAATCTCTGGATGTCTGGGCTATGGAGAACACTTAGGGAACAAAAGAACTGCATAGATCTGTCTCTCTCCTCTTTGAGTCTCCCCTTTTCTCCTGCTGCTCATCTCTATCTCCCTCCTCCCTCTCCTCTTCTTCATGTAACTCTGTTAACCTCTCTGGGTGTCCTTCACGGTGGAGAATCTTTTCACCATTAACCTAGAAGTTTTATTATCAGTGCTGTATAGTTGGAGAAGTCTTTAGGCTACTGGAAGAATAAGACAGAAATCCAGAGGCAGGAGACTTAAGCCCAAAACCTGAGAACACAAGAAAACTCCTGACTACAGGGAACATTAAGTAATAAGAGATCATCCAAATGCCTCCATACCTACACCAAAATCAACCACCACTCAAGAGCCAATAAGTTCCATATCAAGACATACCACACAAATTCTCCAGCAATGCAGGAATATGGCCCTGAGTGTCAACATACAGGATGCCCAAAGTTACACCAAGCACATAGACCCATCTCAAAACTCACTACTGGACACTCCATTGCACTCCAGAGAGAAGAAATCCAGTCCCACACACCAGAACACTGATGCAAGCTTCCCTAACCAGGAAACCTTGACAAGCCAATCGTCTAACCCCACCCACTGGGTGAAACCTCCACAAAAAAAAGGAACCACAGACCACCAGAATACAGAAAGCCCACACCAGACACAGAAGTCTAAACAAGATGAAAAGGCAGAGAAATACCCAGCAGGTAAAGGAACATGAAAAATGCCCACCAAGTCAAACAAAAGAGGAGGAGATAGGGAATCTACCTGAAAAAGAATTTAGAATAATGATAATAAAAATGATCCAAAATCTTGAAAACAAAATGGAGTTACAGATAAATAGCCTGGAGACAAAGACTGAGAAGATGTAAGAAATGTTTAATAAGGAACTAGGAGAAATAACAAAGAGTCAATTAAAAATGAATAATGCAATAAATGAGATAAAAAATACTCTGGAGGGAACCAACAGTAGAATAACGGAGACAGAAGATAGGATAAGTGAGGTAGAAGATAAAATGGTGGAAATAAATGAAGCAGAGAGGAAAAAAGAAAAAAGAATCAAAAGAAATGAGGACAACCTCAGGGACCTCTGGGACAATGTGAAACGCCCAAACATTTGAAACATAGGAGTCCCAGAAGAAGAAGACAAAAAGAAAGGTCATGAGAAAATACTCGAGGAGATAATAGCTGAACATTTCCCTAAAATGGGGAAGGAAATAGTTACACAGGTCCAAGAAACCCAGAGAGTCCCAAACAGGATAAACCCAATGGGAAACACACCAAGACACATATTAATCAAATTAACAAAGATCAAACACAAAGAACAAATATTAAAAGCAGCAAGGGAGAAACAACAAATAACACACAAAGGGATTCCCATAAGGATAACAATAGAATAGAATTATCTTTCAATAGAAACTCTTCAGTCCAGAAGGGAATGGCATGACATACTTAAAATATGAAAGAGAATAACCTACAACCTAGATTACCATACCCAGCAAAGATCTCATTCAGATATGAAGGAGAATTTAAAAGCTTTACAGACAAGCAAAAGCTGAGAGAATTCAGCACCACCAAACCAGCTCTTCAACAAATGCTAAAGGATCTTCTCTAGACAGGAAACACAGAAAGGTTGTATAAACGCGAACCCAAAACAACAAAGCAAATGGCAATAGGACCATACCTATCAATAATTACCTTAAATGTAAATGGGTTGAATGCCCCAACCAAAAGACAAAGACTGGCTGAATGGATAAAAAAACAACACCCCTATATATGCTGTCTACAAGAGACCCACCTCAAAACAATGGACACATACAGACTAAAAGTGAAGGGCTGGAGAAAAATATTTCATGCAAACGGAGACCAAAAGAAAGCAAGAGTCTCAATACTCATATCAGATAAAATAGACTTTAAAACAAAGGCTGTGAAAAGAGACAAAGAAGGACACTACATAATGATCAAAGGATCAATCCAAGAAGGAGATACAACAATTATAAATATATATGCACCCAACATAGGAGCACCACAATATCTAAGGCAAATGCTAACAAGTATGAAAGAGGAAATTAATAGTAAGACAATAATAGTGGGAGACTTTAATACCCCACTCACAACTATGGATAGATCAACTAAACAGAAAATTAACAAGGAAACACAAACTTTAAATGACACAATGGAACAGCTAGGCCTAATTGATATCTATAGGACATTTCACCCCAAAACAATCAATTTCACCTTTTCCTCAAGTGCACACGGAACCTTCTCCAGAATAGATCACATCCTTGGCCATAAATCTAGCCTTGGGAAATTCAAAAAAATTGAAATCATTTCAGTCATCTTTTCTGACCACGGTGCAGTAAGATTAGATCTCAATTACAGGAAAAAAAATTATTAAAAATTCAAACATATGGAGGCTAAATAACATGCTTCTGAATAACCAACAAAACATAAGAGAAATCAAAAAAGAAATCAAAATATGCATAGAAACGAATGAAAATGAAAACACAACAACCCAAAACCTATGGGACACTGTAAAAGCAGTGCTAAGGGGAAGGTTCATAGCATTACAGGCTTACATCAAGAAACAAGAAAAAAGTCAAATAAATAACATAACTCTACACCTAAAGCAACTAGAGAAGTAAGAAATGAAGAACCCCAAGGTTAGTAGAAGGAAAGAAATCTTAAAAATTGGGGCAGAAATAAATGCAAAACAAACTAAAGAGACCATAACAAAAATCAACAAAGCTAAAAGCTGGTATTTTGAAAAAATAAACAAAACTGACAAACCGTTAGCAAGACTCATTAAGAACAAAGGGAGAAGAACCAAAGCAACAAAATTAGAAATGAAAATGGAGAGATCACGACAGACAACACTGAAATACAAAGGATCATAAGAGACTACTACCAGCAGCTATATGCCAATAAAATGGACAGCTTGGAAGAAATGGACAAATTCTTAGAAAAGTATAACTTTCCAAACCTGAACCAGGAAGAAATAGAAGATCTTAACAGACCCATCACAAGCACGGAAATCGAAACTGTAATCAGAAATCTTCCAGCAAACAAAAGCCCAGGACCAGATGGCTTCACAGCTGAATTCTACCAAAAATTTAGAGAAGAGCTAACACCTGTCTTACTCAAACTCTTCCAGAAAATTGCAGAAGAAGGCAAACTTCCAAACTTATTCTATGAGGCCACCATCACCCTAATTCCAAAACCAGACAAAGATGCCACAAAAAAAGAAAACTACAGGCCAATATCACTGATGAACATAGATGCAAAAATCCTTAACAAAATTCTAGCAAACAGAATCCAACAACATATTAAAAAGATCATACATCATTACCAAGTGGGCTTTATCCCAGGAATGCAAGGATTCTTTAATATCTGCAAGTCAATCAATGTAATACACCACATTAACAAATTGAAAGATAAAAGCCATATGATTATCTCAATAGATGCAGAAAAAGCCTTTGACAAAATTCAACATCCATTTATGATTAAAACTCTCCAGAAAGCAGGAATAGAAGGAACATACCTCAACATAATAAAAGCTATATATGACAAACCCACAGCAAGCATTACCCTCAATGGTGAAAAATTGAAAGCATTTCCCCTGAAATCAGGAACAAGGGTGCCCACTCTCACCACTACTATTCAACTTAGTTTTGGAAGTGTTGGCCACAGCAATCAGAGCAGGAAAAGAAATAAAAGGAATCCAGATAGGAAAAGAAGAAGTGAAACTCTCGCTGTTTGCAGATGACACGATCCTCTACAAAGAAAACCCTAAAGACTCTACCAGAAAAATTACTAGAGGTAATCAATGAATAAAGTTGCAGGATATAAAATTAACACACAGAAATCCCTTGCATTCCTATATACTAACAATGAAAAAACAGAAAGAGAAATTAAGGAAACAATAGCATTCACCATTGCAACAAAAAGAATAAAATACTTAAGAGTATATCTACCTAAAGAAACAAAAGACCTATACATAGAAAACTATAAAACACTGATGAAAGAAATCAAAGAGGACACAAACAGATGGAGAAACATACCGTGTTCATGGATTGGAAGAATCAATATTGTCAAAATGGCTATTCTACCCAAAGCAATCTATAGATTCAATGCAATCCCTATCAAGCTACCAACGATATTTTTCACAGAACTAGACCAAAGAATTTCACAATTTGTATGGAAATACAAAAAACCTCGAATAGCCAAAGTAATCTTGAAAAAGAAGAATGGAACTGGAGGAATCAACCTGCCTGACTTCAGACTCTACTACAAAGCCACAGTCATCAAGACAGTGTGGTACTGGCACAAAGACAGAAATATAGACCAATGGAACAGAATAGAAAGCCCAGAGATAAATCCACGAACCTATGGACACCTTATCTTTGACAAAGGAGGCAAGGATATACAATGGAAAAAAGACAACCTCTTTAACAAGTGGTGCTGGGAAAACTGGTCAACCACTTGTAAAAGAATGAAACTAGAACACTTTCTAACACCATACACAAAAATAAACTCAAAATGGATTAAAGATCTAAATGTAAGACCAGAAACTATAAAACTCCTAGAGGAGAACATAGGCAAAACACTCTCCGACATAAATCACAGCAAGATCCTCTATGACCCACCTCCCAGAATATTGGAAATAAAAGAAAAACTAAACAAATGGGATCTAATGAAACTTAAAAGCTTTTGCACTACAAAAGAAACTATAAGTAAGGTGAAAAGACAGCCGTCAGATTGGGAGAAAATAATAGCAAATGAAGAAACAGACAAAGGATTAATCTCAAAAATATACAAGCAACTCCTGCAGCTCAATTCCAGAAAAATAAATGACCCAATCAAAAAATGGGCCAGAGAACTAAACAGACATTTCTCCAAAGAAGACATACAGATGGCTAACAAACACATGAAAAGGTGCTCAACATCACTCATTATTAGAGAAATGCAAATCAAAACCACAATGAGGTACCATTACACGCCAGTCAGGATGGCTGCTATCCAAAAGTCTACAAGCAATAAATGCTGGAGAGGCTGTGGAGAAAAGGGAACCCTCTTACACTGTTGGTGGGAATGCAAACTAGTACAGCCACTATGGAGAACAGTGTGGACATTCCTTAAAAAACTGGAAATAGAACTGCCATATGACCCAGGAATACCACTTCTGGGCATACACACTGAGGAAACCAGATCTGAAAGAGACACATGCACCCCAATGTTCATCGCAGCACTGTTTATAATAGCCAGGACATGGAAGCAACCTAGATGCCCATCAGCAGATGAATGGATAAGGAAGCTGTGGTACATATACACCATGGAATTCTACTCAGCCATCAAAAAGAATTCATTTGAACCAGTCCTAATGAGATGGATGAAACTGGAGCCCCTTATACAGAGTGAAGTAAGCCAGAAAGATAAAGAACATTACAGCATACTAACACATATATATGGAATTTAGAAAGATGGTAACGATAACCCTATATGCAAAACAGAAAAAGAGACACAGAAATACAGAACAGACTTTTGAACTCTGTGGGAGAAGGTGAGGGTGGGATGTTTCAAAAGAACAGCATGTATACTATCTATGGTGAAACAGATCACCAGCCCAGGTGGGATGCACGAGACAAGTGCTCCAGCCTGGTGCACTGGGAAGACCCAGAGGAATCGGGTGGAGAGGGAGATGGGAGGGGGGATCGGGATGGGGAATAAGTGTAAATCTATGGCTGATTCATATCAATGTATGACAAAACCCACTGAAATGTTGTGAAGCAATTAGCCTCCAACTAATAAAAAAATTTAAAAAAAAAAAAAAAAAAGGGAGGGGTTATATGTATACCTATGGATGATTCATATTGAGGTTTGACAGAAAACAACAAAATTCTGTAAAGCAATTATGCATCAATAAATAAATAAAAAAGAAAAAAAGAAAAAAAAAAGAAATCAAAGAGGACGTAAACAGATGGAGAAATATACCGTGTTCATGGACTGGAAGAATAAATATTGTCAAAATGGCTATACTACCCAAAGCAATCTACAGATTCAATGCAATCCCTATCAAACTACCAATGGTATTTTTCACAGAACTAGAACAAATAATTTCACAATTTGTATGGAAATACAAAAAACCTTGAACAGCTAAAACAATCTTGAGAAAGAAGAATGGAACTGGAGGGATCAACCTGCTTGACTTTAGGCTCTACTACAAAGCTACAGTCATTAATACAGTGTGGTACTGGCACAAAGACAGAAATATAGATCAATGGAACAGAATAGAAAGCCCAGAGATAAATCCACACACCTATGGACACCTTATCTTTGACAAAGGAGGAAAGAATACACAATGGAGAAAAGACAACCACTTTAACAAGTGGTGCTGGGAAAACCAGTCAACCACTTGTAAAAGAATGAATCTAGAGCACTCTCTAACACCATACACAAAAATAAACTCAAATGGATTAAAGATCTAAATGTAAGACTAGAAACTATAAAACTCCTAGAGGAAAACTTAGGCAAAACACTCTGACATAAATCATAGCAGGGTCCTCTATGACTCACCTCCCAGAGTAACGGAAATAAAAGCAAAAATAAACAAATGGGACCTAATGAAACTTAAAAGCTATTGCACAATGAAGGAAACTATAAACAAGGTGAAAAGACAGCCTTCAGAATGGGAGAAAATAATAGCAAGTGAAGCAACAGACAAAGAATTAATCTCAAAAATATACAAACAGCTCATGCAGCTCAATTCCAGAAAAATAAATGACCCAATCAAAAAATGGGCCAAAGAACTAAACAGACATTTCTCCATAGAAGACATATAGATGGCTGAGAAACACATGAAAAGATGCTGAACATCACGCATTATCAGAGAAATGCAAATCAAAACCACAATGAGGTACCATCTCACGCCGGTCAGAATGGCTTCTATCCAAAAGTCTACAAACAATAAATGCTGGAGAGGGTGTGGAGAAAAGGGAACCCTCTTACACTGTTGGTGGGAATGCAAACTATTACAGCCACTATGGAGAACAGTGTGGAGATTCCTAAAAAAACTGGAAATAGATCTGCCATAGGACCCAGCATTCCCACTGCTGGACATACACAGTGAGGAAACCAGAATTGAAAGAGACACGTGTACCCCAATGCTCATCACAGCACTGTTTATAGTAGCCAGGACATGGAAGCAACCTAGGCGTCCATCAACAGATGAATGGATAAGAACACTGTGGTACATACACACAATGGAATATTACTCAGCCATTAAAAAGAATACATTTCATTCAGTTCTAATGAGGTGGATGAAACTGGAGCCTAATATACAAAGTGAAGTAAGTCAGAAAGGGAAACATCAATACAGTATACTAATGCATATATATGGAATTTAGAAAGATGGTAGCGATGAACCTATATGCGAGACAGCAACAGAGACACAGATGTATAGACCAGTCTTTTGGACTCTGTGGGAGAAGGCGAACGTGGGATGATTTCAGAGAATAGCATTGAAACATGTATATTATCATATGTGAAACAGATTGTCAGTCCAGGTTTGATGCATGAGACAGGGTCCTCAGCACTGGTGCACTGTGATGACCTTGAGGGACGGGATGGGGAAGGAGGTGGGAGGGGAGATCTGGATGGGGAACACATGTACACCCATGGCTGATTCATGTCAATGTTTGGCAAAAACCACTACAATATTGTAAAGTAATTAACCTCCAATTAAAATAAATAAATTAAAAAATAAATAAATAAATGCAATGTCCTTACATTAAAAAAATAATAAAAGAAGTGGCAAGAATACATAGAAGAACTATTCAAAAAAGATCTTCATGACCCAGATAATCATGATGGTGTGGTCACTCACCTAGAACCAGACATCCTGGAATGCGAAGTCAAGTGGGCCTTAGGAAGCATCACTAGGAACAAAGCTGGTAGAGGTAATGGAATGCCAGTTGAGCAATTTCAAAGATTGATGCTGTGAATGTGGTGCACTCAATATTCCAGCAAATTTGGAAAACTCAGCAGTGGCCACAGGACTGGAAAAGGTCAGTCTTCATTCCAATCCCAAAGAAAGGCAATGCCAAAGAATGTTGAAACTACCACACAATTGTACTTGTCTTGCAGGCTAGCAAATTAATGCTCAGCATTCTCCAAGTTAGGCTTCAGTAGTATGTGAACCAAGAATTTACAGATATTCAAGCTGGATTTATAAAAGGCAGAACAACCAGAGATCAAATTACCAATATCCATTGAATCATAGAAAAAGCAAGATAATTCCAGAAAAACCTCTACTTCTGCTTCATTGACTATGCTAAATCCTTTGACTGTGTGGATCACAACAAAGTGGAAAATTCTTAGAGATGGGAATACCAGACCACTTTACCTGCCTCCCAAGATATCTGTATGCAGGTCAAGAGGCAAGTTAGCACCAAACATTGAACAACAGCTGGTTCCACATTGGGAGAGCAGTACATCAAGGCTGCATATTGTTCCCCTGCTTATTTAACTTATATGCAGAATACATCATGCAAAATGCCTGGCTGGATGAAGCACAGCTGGAATCAAGATTGCTGGGAGAAATATCAATAATCTCACATATGTAGATGACATCACCATAATGGCAGAAAGCAATAGTAACTAAAGAGCCTCTTGATGAAAGTGAAAGAGGAGAGTGAAAAAGTTGGCTTAAAACTCAACATTCAAAAAACTAAGATCACGGCATCCAGTCTGATCACTTCATGGCAAATAGATGGGGAAACAATGGAAACAGTGACAGACTTTATTTTCTTGGGCTCCAAAATCACTGTAGATGGTGACTGCAGCCATAAAATTAAAATACACTTGCTCTTTGGAAGAAAAGCTCTGACCAACCTAGTGAAAGTCTCTCAGTCAAGTCCAACTCTTTGTGACTCAATGTACTATACAGTCCATGGAATTCTCTAGGCCAGAATACTGGAATGGGTAGCCTTTCCCTTCTCTAGGGGATCTTCCCAACCCAGGAATCAAACCCAGGTCTCCCACATTGCAGGCAGATTCTTTACCAGCTGAGCCACAAGGGCAGCCCTAGACAGTGTATTACGAAGCAGAGACATTACTTTTCTGACAAAGGTCTGTCTAGTCAAAGCTATGGGTTTTCCAGTAGTCATGTATGGACCATAAAGAAAGCTGAGCACCAAAGAATTGATGCTTTTGAACTGTGGTGTTGGAGAAGACTCTCGAGTGTCCATTGGACTGCAAGGAGATCCAACCAGTCCATCCTAAAGGAAATCAGTCCTGAATATTCATTGGAAGGACTGATGCTGAAGCTCCAATACTTTGGTCACCTGATGTGAAGAATTGACTCATTGGAAAAAGACCCTGATGCTGGGAAAGATTGAAGGCAGGAGAAGAGAATGACAGAGCTTGAGATGTTTGGATGGTATCACCTACTTGTTGGACATGAGTTCAAACGAGCTCTGGGAGTTGGTGATAGGGAAGCCTGGCGTGCTGCAGTCCATGGGGTCACAAAGAGTCAGATACGACTGAGTGACTGAACTGAACTGAAATCACACTAAGCAGGAAGGGGCATTCTCCTCATTTCTGAGTGGATAAACTGAGGATTCAGACCACCAAAGGGTCCAAAAGTATGAGGTGGTCTTTGTCACCTTTAAGACTCCTCCAGAGCATCAGTAGTGGTGGGGACTAGTGGAGGGAGGAAAATCTAGCAGAAGGGGAAGGAGTGCCAAGCAGTCATGGCATTATGCACAACTATATCCCTCCCAGATATAGAAGGGTGTTTCCTACTGGCAGTCAGTCGACCTGCTGGTAGACTTGCTTGTATCCATCCCTAAATATGAAGGACACCTAGAGGGTTGGGCCTTGCATGTGTCCATTGAGCCAGACACAGATTTCAGTCACTACCTCATTTGATTACCACAATAGCTCCTCTGTAAAACATGTTCTATCTTCATTTAATAAAGAAATAAGCTGATATTTGTTTATATTCTGACTTATTGGAAAAGTCCCTGATTCTGGGAATGATTGATGGCAGAAGGAAAAGAGGGCATCAGAGGATGAGATGGCTGGATGGCATCACCTGATGCAACGGACATGAACTTAGGCAAATTTCCCTGTCCCTCTGAAGGATAGGGAGGCCTAGTGTGCTGCAGTCCATGGGGCTGCAAAAAGTCAGACATGACTGGGCAGCTGAACAAGGCTGATATTAAAGAAACATATCTGTAATGATTAATAGGTTTGTGCTTCTAAATAAGAGACCCAGAGATAATATAAGATTTATGTCTTTAAATGGTGTCTCAAATATTTATTGTCTCCATTCCCTTTATAATCTGATTGGTAAATTCTTTGATTCTTTTTTTTCCTGACACATGTATAGTTATTTTGAGAAAATAAGAAAAAAACCAGCTAATCAAGAAAATAAAAAGACACATTCAGAGATATATATATAATGCATGCTTTAAAATGAGATAGTATATCTACTGACTGCTTTTTGAACTGCTTTATTAGCTTTACAATATGTAATAGACATCTTTTCATGCAAGTTCATAACATTTCCCCTGCTTTTCTGCAAGTTGACATAAATTCTTACAAAGTCAAAAGTGAAAATGAAATCACTAATCTGAAAAATGACAGAACATGGAAGGTTCAGAATAAAGGGTATATCAAGAAAATGCAAGTTTGCAAAGCATGGGGTTTATGATTATTAACCTCAGCACTCAAGGCATAAGGCAAAATTCATCATGATGGTCATGGTGAGGAGGATCTCCAATAAGAATGCGCAGACTGTACCTCAGCTGAAGCTCCCTAATTTTCCTCCTTAGCTCTCTCATCTCCCCCATGAACCTCTCCATATCATCAGCATCCCCATCTATGATGTCAATGTTATTGACAAGCCCATTGGGCATATCCTCTCTAAAATCCTGAGCAGGTGGGTCCCAATCCCCTCTAACATTTTCTCTAGGTTTGAGGCCTTCACCACCTCCCATAGGGCAAGCTTCTTCATTCCACACTGGAGCCTGCTCCTCTTCTCTCCTTTCCTTGGGGTCCTTTTCCATCTTGAGATTTTTTCCCCTGCTTCTTCTTCCTAGGAGATGAATGGATTGAATGCTTTGTCATAACAAGATTCAGAGCTCTATAAGCAAATGTTTCACCACCTGAGAGACTTCAGTGTGCCCTCTAAGAAGGCGCCCCAGATCCAAAGAAAAGAAAGTGAAAGTGAAGTCGCTCAGATATCCCACTCTTTGATATTCCAAAGATTGTAGCCTACCAGGTTCCTCCATCCATGGTATTTTCCAGGCAAGAGTACTGAAGTGGGCTGCCATTTCCTTCTACAGCCCCAGATCCTGCCCTGCCCCAAAGCCCATCATTTTCCCTGAAAATCCTTCCCCCCTCCACTCCTGGCTCCCAGTGTGTGGTGGACTGGAACATGGCCGAAAGACCAGGCCTTAGCCTTCAGAGCTCCTTACAAGTTGTCCAGGGGTACCCAGAGCTTGCCCTTCTACTCCCTTCTTCCGTCACCAGGCACAGGCCCACAGTATCAGCCAGGTTTCTCCTGCACTTAGTCGGGCAGGGAGGCTGGAATTCCCCCCATTCTGCCCTGTGCACCCCTACCATAGAGTCCCAGGCACCTCCCATACCTGCAGGGATCAGAAGCAGTCTTCGTCTCTCAGCCTTGAAATCTGCTGCAGCAACGGACCTAAAGACCTACAGACAGACAATAGCCAGCACTGATCACTTTGATTAAAGGACCAGCGTGGGGGTGGGGCGCCAGCTGTCTAGTGGGTTTAGGACTCTGCTAGAAATGTGTTGCTGCCTTCCCTTTCTCCTCTATCCCATCTCACGGCTTTTATTCCTGCCTTGTGACCCTGTCTTCCAGAAACAGACATTCTAATCAAAGCTGATTATTTCCAAACCTCTTCTTTAGGCCCCTCATCTCCACTGTCTGGTCCTTCCCCGTCATCTAATTAGCATTTCTTGAAAGCAAAGGGACAACTTGCGAGGCAGGGGTAGTCCGAAGAGCTTACTGGGGGGCTACGTGGTTCATTTATAAATAATTTTAATGTAGGTATCTGCCAGGACCTTTCGGGGACCAGTGGACTTTCTGGCGCTCACCCTTCTTCCACTGCTCACCATTTTATGCATCAAGATGGATGAAGGGCGAAGAGGTAACGTGGGCATAACAAACCTATCCCCGTTGTGGCGTCAGCGCTTTGTCAGGCTTACCCTAGCGTCCGCAGGCAGCGCCCACACTCACACCGACCTGCAGCGACCAGAAACTGTTTCCTGCTTCCGACCTATGTTCAGAAGTCCATAGCACACGCAATCGATCGCCTCTTCCATAGAAGGGACGTGCTTCCCACACCTAATCCCTGTCTCTATCCTCTGCAGCAGACGCCCGGTCCCCTCCCCACTCCTCCTTCGAGTTCCCACAGCCACCATTTCCGGCTCCAAAATGGAAGGAAGGTGAAGAAATACCGGGAACGGAGGCTGAGACCCGCTGCAGAGTCTGCCACCCCCAGCCCAGGGTCGCCGGTTGCGCGCCCCTCCCGGCGCGCTGCAGTAATCAGGTCGTTTCCTTGCAGTCTCCTTTCCCGGTCCTTCTCTTCCAGACATTGCCCAATCGCCCAACTCTTAGGAGATACTGTCTCGTACCCATTCTTCAACCCTTGGCGCCTCTTGAATTCCTCCCACCAAGTCCTCCATTTCTTGCACCAAATGTGAGGTCATCGGAGAAGCAGTAGAGAGAATCCAGTCCTGGACTCGCTCTGGTCTTTACCCTCAGGCCCCCGCTCCCCTCCCCAGTCAGCGCCCTCCAACCTGCCGAGGATCGCGGTCGGCTTCCACGACTTCCTCCTTTCTGGGTACAGTTCGCCCACCGTAAGGTAATAGCGAGCCAGCGTATAGCCGCAAAGGACTATGGACTGCAACTGGAAGGAGAGACCAATTTAAGCGCGGGCTCTAGGTCTGCGTCACTGTGAGCTCACATCCCCAATTAAGGTTCCTACCTGCGGTGCTGGAGAGAACTGGGGGCGGGAGCGGGGGCGTGGCCACCTTTTGCCTCATTCCCCCTTTCTCCCCAACTATACTACTGGGTGCTGCACATCCATTATTTATTTATTTATTTGCTTATCTATCTATTCATTTTCCTATTTAGCATCTTCGACACCACATGGGTCACAATATTTTGTCGTTCGTATTTGCCTTTTTCCTGATTTCTGCTGGAGCTTTTAAAGAATTGCTTCTTCCTCTTCTGTACTATTAAATGTCCACTTTTCTCCCTTCCACTCTGCAGTAAGTAAAGCCTAGAATTTCCCCTATCAGTCTTGTTGGTTTTGTCCCAGGTTGGAACCGGGACAGGGTGTGTTGGGGGCGGTGCGAGTCTAGAAAGTCTGGAAGTAGGAGGTAACATTAAACAACAACAACGACAACAACTTTCACCCTAATTATTTCCCTTTCTGTTTATTTTTTGAAGGGGTGGGTGATTGTTTTTGTTCTATTTCCCATCAGTATACATTCATGTTTTGGTTGTTGTAATTAGACTATGCAGTTATTTTCAGTTGAAAACTAAGATTAAAGTTGCAAAACCTTGCCATTCTGTTTATGCTGTTGAATCATCCTACAAATATAGTCTCTCCGGATAGCACCCTACACCTCCTTCAAAGGACTCTGAAATATAAACCCAAGCTGCTAGTTTCATTTGTAAAGGTCCTCTGTGCAGTCCTTTTATAAGATGAAGCAGTGAGTCTAAGGGAGTCTTGGTGGATTTTCAGATCTTGAGAATCTGTGACAAATTTATGAGCTCCTCTAAATTATATTAGTGCAACTTCACTTTACAAACAAAACACTTGCATTACCTCTAAAACAGAGAAGGTCGTCCCACAATTCAGAACAATAATTTGAGAAAGTTATGCTGACAGGTAAAAAGAGTTGTGAAGCTACAATATTAAAACAATATTATACCAGAATAGATATAGGACAAATGAGAAGAGAAAGTCAATTTTCAAACCTGAATATATTTTCAAACCTAGAGAAATATTAGTAATCTGATTGAAATATTTTGAATCAATAGGGAAAGGTTAGATTACTGAAAAAATGGTTCTGGGATAATTAGCTATTTGAAAAAAAATGAAGTGTATTATTCATTTTATACACTTGAATAGACATTAAATATTTAGATAAAAAGACATGTCATTGAAATAGTATATAATAAATGTTATTTTGTATAAATTTTAGGATTAAAATGTTTTTAATATACCACCAGAGACAGACATAGCCAAAAAGCAAATGGTCCAGTCCTGCTGGGGACCCTATAAATCTAAGGAACCATGTAGGATGCTCCTCAGAATTATCCCAATTACAGATGGGAAACTGGAGTGTTTATCCATGAATATGGGTCCTTTATTGGTGGACATTACCCTGAGAATGTTAAAATCTCTGGCACATATAGATTGTCCTAAGCCTGACCTGAGCAAGCTCCCAAGGTACCAAAAAGAGCCCTCAGTAAGATTTAGGGATAGTTAGAGATAGGATAGGGTTTCCCTGGTGGCTCAGATGGCAAAGAATCTGCCTGCAATGCGGAAGACCTGGGTTTGATCCCGGGTTGGGAAGATCCCCTAGAGGAGGGCATGGCAACCAACTGCAGTATACTTGCCTTGAGAATCTTATGGACAGAGCCTGGTGGGCTATAGTCCATGGGGTCTCAAAGAGTCGGACACGACTGAGTGACTAAGCACAGCACACACAGAGATAGGATAAGGTGGAAGGACACTATCATCTTTATCCTTGCCTCTAGAATTACACAATTCACATTTTACTCTAAATCAATCCAAACATATACCTTCAAAATGAATACATATACATCCATTCCCATGTTTATGGCTATTGGACTGTTTGTAGTTTTCATTATGAGATACAATGTCAGTTGAACTTTTTTGTACACAAATTTTTGATACTAATATGAAAGTTTTAAATTCCTAGAATGGTTGTTGCTGTATATGACTATGGATGCTTTTAACTGTCATAGAAATTTCCCTTGTAAAATGTTGCCCCAGTTTGGCACCTATAATGTATGAGCATTCCTATTTTATGAGTTCACCAACATTGAGTTATTATAGTTTTAAATTTTTATTTTATTTTTGTTTCATTTTGTCTTATTTCATTTATTCTTTAAAAAATTGTCACATCATCAGGTAATGTTTTCAAAACATCATAACAAACACCTGAGATTCCCAGACCATTCTCTGAAGATTCTAGTTCAGTAGATTGAAGCCAGGCCCAAGAACTTACATTTAGGCTTTTCACACAATTCTTAATATTAGCTAGCATTTGGAATCCATGTCATAGGCAAAACACCAAAATGAAACAAATGAAAAAGCTCCCATTGTTATGTGCAGTTGTTTAAAAATTATTATTAAATACTTTCAAATGTAAAGAATGATTTTGAAAATAGCACAAAGAACTCCCACATGTCCTTCACTGTATTTCGCAGTTTTAACATTTTGCTTTTGCTTTCTCATTCTCTCTTCCTGTAGAAGGACATATTATTTTTTCCTGAACCATTTGAGCCAGTTGAAGATCTAATGGTCATTTAAAAATATTAACTAAAGTTCATTCCGTATAAAATTTTCTTAAAGCTTAGCTTGTCTTTTGAGATTTCTTATATAAAATTGTATAGATAGATAAAATTGCAATATATAAAGGTAAATATGTTTTAGTGTACAGTCTTACTAAATATTTTCTACTCACTATTATAATTTATTTATGCATCTATTTTAATGGAATAACATACCATAAGCTGTTCTGCTACTTGCTTTTTTATTTGCTTAAAAATAGTTTCAGGTTAGTAACAATTTTACTACTCTCCCTGTTTTAATTTATTTTTATTTATTTATTTTTAATTAACTTGTTTATTTTAATTGGAGGCCAATTACTGTACAGTTTGTAGTGGTTTTTACCATACATTGACATGAATCAGCCATGGGTGTACATGTGGCCCCCATTATGCAAACAGTGAGTTTTACTTATTTTCCAATCTGGATTCCTTTTATTTATTTTTCTTCTCTGATTGCTGTGGCTAAAACTTCCAAAATTATGTTGAATAGTAGTGGTGAGAGTGGGCACCCTTGTCTTGTTCCTGACTTTAGGGGAAATGCTTTGAATTTTTCACCATGGAGGATAATGTTTGCTGTGGGTTTATCATGTATGGCTTGTATTATGTTAGGTATGTTCCTTCTATGCCTGCTTTCTGAAGGGTTTTTATCATAAATGAATGCTGAATTTTGTCAAAGGCTTTCTCTGCATCGATTGAGATAATCATATGGTTTTTATCATTTAATTTGTTACTGTGGTGTATCACATTGATTTGCAAATATTGAAGAATTCATGCATTCCTGGGATAAAGCCCACTTGGTCATGATGTATGATCTTTTTAATATGTTGTTAGATTTTGTTTGCTAGAATTTTGTTAAGGATTTTTGCATCTATGTTCATCAGTGATATTGGCCTGTAGCTTTCTTTTTTTGTGCCATCTTTATCTGGTTTTGGTATTAGTGTGATGTTGGCCTCATAGAATGAGTTTGGCAGTTTACCTTCCTCTGCAATTTTCTGGAAGAGTTTGAGTAAGATAGGTGTTATCTCTTCTCTAAATTTTTGGTAGAATTCAGCTGTGAAGCCATCTGATCCTGAGCTTTTGTTTGTTGGAAGATTTTTAATTCCAGTTTCGATTTCCGTGCTTGTGATGGGTCTGTTAACATTTTCTATTTCTTCCCAGTTCAGTTTTGGAAGGTTATACTTTTCTAAGAATTCGTCCATTTCTTCCAAGTTGTCCATTTTATTGGCATATAGTTGCTGATGGTAGTCTCTTATGATCCTTTGTATTTCTGTGTTGTCTGTTGTGATTTCTCCATTTTTATTTCTAATTTTGTCAATTTGATTCTTCTCCCTTTTTTTCTTGATGAGTCTGGCTATTGGTTTGTCTATTTTACTTATATTCTCAAAGAACTGGCTTCTAGTTTTGTTGATTTTTGCTATAGTCTCCTTTGTTTCCTTTTCATTTCTGCCCTAATTTTTATGATTTCTTTCCTTCTACTAACTCTGGAGTTCTTTGTTTCTTTTTTTACCAGTTGCTTTAGGTGTAAAGTTAGGTTATTTGACTTAGCTCTTGTTTCTTGAGGTAAGCTTGAATTGCTATGAACCTTCCCCTTAGCACTGCTTTTACTGAATCCTATAGGTTTTCGGTTGTCGTGTTTTCATTTTCATTTGTTTGTATACATATTGTGATTTCTTTTTTGATTTCTTCTCTGATATGTTGGTTATTCAGAAGCGTGTTCTTTAGCCACCATATGTTTGTATTTTTAATAGTTTTTTTCCCTGTAGTTAACATCTAATCTTACTGCATTGTGATCAGAAAAGACACTTGAAATGATTTCAATTTTTTTGAATTTACCAAGGCTAGATATATGGCCCAGGATGTGATCTATCCTGAAGAATGTTCTGTGTGCCCTTGAGAAAAAGGTGAGATTCATTTTTTGGGGGGGTAAAATGTCCTATAGATATCAATTAGGTCTATCTGGTCCATTGTATCATTTAAAGTTTGTGTTTCCTTGCTAATTTTCTGTTTAGTTGATCTATTCATAGATGTCAGTGGAGTATTATTGTATTACTGTTAATTTCCCCTTTCATACTTGTTAGCATTTGCCTTAGATATTGCAGTGCTCCTATGGTGGGTGCATATATATTTGTAATTGTTTTATCTTTTTCTTGGATTGATCCTTTGATCATTATGTAGTGTCATTCCTTGTCTCTTTTCACAGCCTTTATTTCAAAGTCTATTTTATCTGATATGAGTATTGCTACTCCTGCTTTCTTTTGGTCTCCATTTGCATGAAATATCTTTCTCCAGCCCTTCACTTTCAGTCTGTATGTGTCCCTTGTTTTGAGGTGGGTCTCTTGTAGACAGCATATATAGGGGTCTTGTTTTTCTGTCCATTTAGCCAGTCTTTGTGTTTTGGTTGAGGCATTCAACCCATTTACATTTCAGGTAATTATTGATAAGTATGATCCCATTGCCATTTGGTTTGTTGCTTTGGATTCATGTTTACACACCTTTTCTGTGTTTCCTGTCTAGAGAAGATCCTGTAGCATTTGGTGAAGAGCTGGTTTGGTGGTGCTGAATTCTCTCAGCTTTTGTTTGCCTGAAAAGCTTTTGATTTCTCCTTCATATTTGAATGAGATTCTTGCTGGATACAGCAATCTGGATTGTAGGTTTTTCTCTTTAATCACTTTAAGTATGTCCTGCCACTCCCTTCTGGCTTGAAGAGTTTCTACTGAGAAATCAGCTATTATCCTTATGGGAATCCCCTTGTGTGTTATTTGTTGCTTTTCCCTTGATGCTTTTAGTATTTGCTCTTTGTGTTTGATCTTCATTAATTTGATTAATATGTGTCTTTGTGTGTTTCACTTTGGGTTTATCCTGTTTGGGACCCTCTGGGTTTCTTGGACTTGGGTGGCCATTTCCTTCCTCATTTTAGGGAAGTTTTCAACTATTATCTCCTCAAGTATTTTCTCATGCCCTTTCTTTTTGTCTTCTTCTGGGACTCCTATAATTTGAATGTTGGGGCATTTAACATTGTCCCAGAGGTCTCTGAGCTTGTCCTCATTTCTTTTAATTCTTTTTTCTTTTTTCCTCTCTGCTTCAGTTATTTCCACCCTTCTATCTTCCACCTCTCTTATCCTATCTTCTGCCTCAGTTATTCTACTGTTGGTTCCCTCCAGAGTGCTTTTGATCTCAGTTATTGCATTATTCATTATTGATTGACTCTTCTTTATTTCTTCTAGGTCCTTGTTAAACATTTCTTGCATCTTCTCAATCCTTGTCTCTAGTCTATTTATCTGTAACTCCATTTTGTTTTCAAGATTTTGGATTATCTTTACTATCATTATTCTGAATTCTTTTTTTCAGGTAGACTCTCTACCTCCTCCTCTTTGCTTTGTTTTGGTGGGCATTTATCATGTTCCTTTACCTGCTGAATATTTCTCTGCCTTTTCATTTTGTTTGGATTTCTGCTTTTGGGGTGGCCTTTCTGTATGCTGGAAGTTTGTGGTTCCTCTTTATTGTGGAGGTTGCTCCCTGTGGGTGGGGTTGGGCGTGGCTTTTCAAGGTTTCCTCGTTAGGGAAGCTTGTGTCTGTGTTCTGGTGGGTGGAGCTGTATCTCTTCTCTCTGGAGTGCAATGAAGAGTCCTGTAGTGAGTTTTGAGGTGTCTATGGGTTTGGCATGGCTTTGGGCAGCCTGTCTTTTAATGCTCATGGCTATGTTCCTGTGTTGCTGGAGAATTAGCATGGTATGTCTTGCTTTGGAACTTGTTGGCTCTTGGGTGGAGCTTGGTTTCAGTGTAGGTATGGATGCTTTTGCATGAGCTCATGTCAATTAATATTCCCTGGAATCAAGTTTTTTCTGGTGTTCTCAAGTTTTGAATTTAAGCCTCTTGCCTCTGGCTTTCAGTCTTATTCTTACAGTAGCCTGAAGACGTCTACATCCACACAATACAGATGATAAAACATCTAGGTTAATGGAGAAAAGATTCTCCACAGTGAGGGACACCCAGAGAGGTTCACAGAGTTACATGGAGAAAAGGAGAGGGAGGAGGGAGATCGAGGTGACCAGGAGCAGAAGGGGGGAGTCAAAAGGAGAGAGACAAATCTAGCCAGTAATCAGTTCCCTAAGTGTTCTCCACAGCCCTGAACACCAGAGACATTCACAGAATTAAGTAGAGAAGAGAAGAAGAAGGGAGGAGATAGAGGTGACCTGGGGAAGAAAAGTGAGAGTCAAAAGGGGAGAGAGCAATCAAGTCAGTAATCACACACTTAATTGAAAATGGATACTGAAGATTAGATTCTTAAAGGTACAAAATTGATAACAAATACCAAAAAGCAAAGATTATAAATCTAGAGTAGAGGTAAGACTCTCAGAAATACAATATTAAAAATGAAAAACATAATCAATCCCAAAAATTATAAAAAATACATATTTGAAATTTGCTTTAAAAATAGGCTATTTTTTGCAAGGGAATAGTAGGTTATAAAAATGAAAATTAAAGAAGTAATAAAGAACTTAAATATTAAAAAGTTATAATGGTAAAAATATATCTAGGAATTTCTCTGGAGCTGTTGTGGGCAGTGTGGGGTCAGTTCTGTTTCAGATAGTTAGTTCCTTGTTCCACCTTGTACTTTTTCTCAATGTCTATAGGCCCCCTCCAATGCACAGTCAATGTTAAATACAGGGTTTTAATCTGTTGCATCTGTCACTTCCAGAGCAGTTCCCTCTTCTTTATTTTGGCTTCCTCTGTTTCCAAGTCTCTTCAGTGTCTAATTCACGCCCTGACACAAGGGGGCGAAGGTGGTCACTTCTTTAGGCTCACTTGTTCAGTTGCATTGTGGAGAGGGAGGAACACTGCAAACAATTACCACTGGCATGTGTGAAGAGTGCTTGTAGTGTATGGACCACACTGGATTTGCCTCCAGCTCACGTAGGTGTGTGCTTTCTCGGTCTACACTGCTCAGGCTCCAGGTTGCTCTGCAGGGATATGTCCAAAGTGGGTCCTGTGTTTTGTGCAATTCCCAGGTCTGAGCTGCTCAGGTTCAGGTTCTTGGGTACTCTGCAAGGGCACAGACTCAGTTGGGCATGCGTTTTGTGCCCTTACCAGGTCTGAGCAGCTCAGGCGAGCACACTGTCCCAGGTGGGCTGTGCATCTTAATCACCTCCTGGTCATGGCCACTTGGTTTCCCAGGTGTGCCATGAGAGTGCCATCTCAGGTGTGCCGTGAGTCTCCTCAGGGTTGCTGATCTCAGGCTGTGACACTCCTGGCAGATGTCAACCATTCAGGATCCCAGGAAAACTTAGTTAGCAACTGGGATCCTGCTCACAGTTTGGTGGAGGATGCCGGTCTCTGGGGCCAAGATTGCCTGTTGCCTTCTGGCTCTGGCTGTTGTTCACCTGCCTCTCTGCCTCCAGCGGTGGGGGAGGGGCCTGTATGCAGCCGGCTAGCTCTCGTTTGGTATTCACTCAATCCTTTGTTCTTTGAGAGGGCCAGGCTGTGTGTTAGGTTAGAGCCTTTCATGGGAAAGTTCTGTCTCTTTTTTCTCTCTCTCTGGCTATCACACAGTTTGGGTTGCTATCTCACATTAGCTCCCTCAGATTGTCCTCAGGGCATTCAAGCCCCGTCCTTACCCTAAGCATGCAACCTGCGCCTCCCTGTCCAGCCCCTGCTCACTGGTGGCGGTCGCGAGCGTCTGGGCTACTTCTCCGCTGGGAGTTGCAGTTAGGTGCACATTTTGTGGGTTTTGTTTTTTTTTCCCTCCCAGTTTTGTGGCCCTCTGAAATTCCTAAACTCCCCACAGACCCACCGGTGAGAGTTTCCTGCTGTTTGGAAACTTCTCCTTCACCACTCCCTCCCCAGAACGGGTCTCCGTCCCTAACTCTTTTGTCTTTCTTTTTGTCTTTTATATTTTGTCCTACCTCCTTTTGAAGAGAATGGGCTGCCTTTCTGGGTGCCTGGTGTCCTCTGCCAGCATTCAGAAGTTGTTTTGTGGAAGTTGCTCAACATTCAGATGATCTTTAGATGAATTTGTGGGGAAGAAAGTGGTCACCCCGTCTTATTCCTCTACCATTTTGGTACTGCCCCCTCCCTGTTTTTAATGTCTCAAAACTGTTCAAATTATCTTTATGTAATCAATCCTGTTGATTCATATGGGTATTATTTCCACATATTTACAGTTATCAGTACTGTTTCAATAAATGTGTATATGTAGATTGCCCTCAAAAAAGATTGTTTTTTCACACCCTCACTAACACAGGTTGTAATCAATCATACTCATTTATTAAATATTGCAATCATATAAAATCAGATTAAGACAATATAACATATAGCCATACTTTATAATATATATAGCTTGACAATATATATAATAAATACATACTTTTATATATAAACACATACATAGCTATTTTATGTACTTTAAATATGTGTATATATACATACATATTTATGTATATGTATATTTATAATTATACAAGTATAATTATACATATACAAACACACAGCCTACTTTTCTTACACACCTACTTTTCCTAGAAATCATTTTTTTGAGATTCAATTATGTTGATATATATAGATGTAGGTCCTTTATTTCTATAGCAGTATAGTATTCCATTGTATAATTGTATTGTAATTCATTTTTTGTTTTCTATTGATGCTTATTTAAATTTCTAATATAGGCACAGTTTAAGTCAACATCTTTGTGTGTGGCTACACTGTACTTAATTCATTTGAACAGCAAATTTTTTTTTATTTGTTTTTCTTAGTTTTTAGGGTTGTTATTGTTTAGCCTGAACTGCCAGAATTTTCCAAATCTGCCCCATTTTGGATGACATCCTAGATATGAAAATAACACCCAGATACACAGGTTCATCCTCTTGAAGTTGTAATTTAGTAGGTCTGAGATGGGACATGAGTGTGTATTTTAAGAAGTATCCCAGATAATTTATAAGATCAGATAAGTTTGGGAAACACTTTGATGGGTTTTTAAAAATCAGCAGATTTTTTGCTGATTTATTTTCTTTAATTCTTAGTGTAATTCAGCTTCTATTTTAAATATCTTTATTATCCTTAATGATTGGGTTTTAAAAAGTAAAGTAATACAGACATTAATAATGTAGAAAGTGCACGAGTTTACTATATATTCTTTCAGAAACTTTATTTTATATGTATTTATATATAGGAATACTTTCTTAGTTCAAACAAGGATAAAATGATACTTAAAATTGTTCTCTAATATTTAGGATGTTACATAGCTTCTATATAGAGAATCAGTTCAGTCACTCAGTCGTGTCTGACTCTTTGTGAGCCCATGGACCACAGCATGCCAGGCCTTCCTGTCCATCACCAACTCCTGGAGTTTATCCATACTCATGTCCAGTGAGTCAGTGATGGCATTCAACCATCTCACCCTCTGTTGTCCCCTTCTCCTCCTGCCTTCAATCTTTCCCAGCGTCAGCGTCTTTTCAAATGAGTCAGCTCTTTTCATCAAGTGACCAAAGTATTGGAGTTTCAGCTTCGGTATCAGTTCTTCCAATGAACACTTAGGACTGATCTCCTTTAGGATGGGCTGGTTGGATCTCCTTGCAGTCCAAGGGACTCTCAAGAGTCTTCTCCAACATCACAGTTCAAAAGCATCAATTCTTTGGTGCTCAGCTTTCTTTATAGTCCAATTCTCACATCCATGAAACAATTAAGAACAGAATTTTAGGTTGAAGGGAAAAGTTTCAAACTGAATACATTTCCCTAAAATTTCTACATGAGCAAACAATGCATTTCAGTAACGCTGAAATTGGTTATTATACACACAAATGCCCCCACCACACCTCCCTCATTGATTGGTAATTTCCATTTCTTCTATTTTTATTCCAGTATCTGTCCTTTTTAAAGTTATTACAATTTTTTCTAATGATAAAAGTTGTAAAAATTTCGTCAAAAAAGATGTTTTGTTCTTCTGTTACTTCAAATGCTTTAAAAATTGAAACCTTGTAATTCAGCATGTGTCATACAGCAAAGGCTAGTGGGAAAATTATCATTCAAACATTCTATCAGCTAATGTAAAACATCCTTTTGTTAAACTTAGTAAGATTTTTGAAAGAAAGCTTTGTACCCCAATGCTTTTATTAAAACTCAGTTTTTCTTGATAATATTAATAAGAATATTTTAAGGTAAATCTCCTTTCTGTACTAGAAATAAAGCAGATTCTAATGGCTTTTCCAATCTTAAACATATTACAAACTTTTTTTAAAAAAATTAAAATGACACAATGTGTATGCACATATCTTAGTTGAACCATATATAGTTTTCTGGGCTTCCCTGGTATCTCAGTTGGTAAAGAATCCACCTACAATGCTGGAGACCCAGATTTGATCCCTCTGGAGGAAGGCATGGCAACCCACTCCAGTATGTCTGCCTGGAGAATTCCATGGACAAGGGAGCCTAGTGGGTTACAGTCCATGGGGTTGCAAAGAGTCAGAAATGACTGAGCAACTAAGCACAGCATAGTACATATAGTTTTGAGACTTTTAAAAAATTTAACAGTATATTTGGACACCTTTCCACATCAGGAAATATAGCAAAATCTGTATTAGTCTTCTATTGCTGGGTAACAAATTACCACAAACTTAGAGGCATATGCAACAAAATTTATCTAACAGTTTCTATAGTTCAGAAATCAGTCACAATATGGCTGTGTTCCCTGCTCAGAGACTTGTAGACTGAAGTTGGCTTGCTGTGTCCTCATTTGGTGACAAACTGCCAGGAGCCAGCTCACGAGATCCCACCCATGACAAGGTCATGAGGAGAAAACCTGACAGGCAAGGCGAATCAGGTTTTCAGGGATTCCAAAAAGCTGCCCCCGGCGCTCATCTTAAAGATGATATCTGTCTTTCTGATGCTTGCTTCAATAGACTACTCCCTAATTTCTGTGACACAGGCAGACGTCCTTCCCCGATCTCTTTCCAAATAAGAATCAATTTAGAACTTTAATCAATAAGTTTCCCGGGTGGTGGTATTTTATGAGATTATCCATGGTGAAAGGAGTGTTTTAATTTAAACTCCTTTGCTGGTATTTAATTTGTTTAGCAAATGCGTCTATGCCCTTAGTACTAATATGCATGACTGCTTATAATACCCTAATCATAAAACAGCATAAAGAACCTGATCATATAAAGACCCTAATAGACATAGAGCCCTTCAGGGGGTGAGGAAGCCCTATTAGAAAAGACAAGAAAAATTATTCTAAAAGTGGTTATTGGGTTAACATTTGCTTACTGTGCTTTTACTCTTAATGTGCTAAGGTTGTGCAGTGGAAACCATTGTTAATATAGTTATAGATCTAGAAAAATAAGAGCTTAGCCCTAGTGTGGTAACAATGAGATGGTTGTTAACTGTTAGCCAGGAGTGCTAGGCAGAGACTGCCTCACTGAAGCCGCAGAGTCTGTGTGGGGTAAACTTTTTAGATAAACTCAACTGACAACGTTTGCAGAAGGATTAATTCTTGTGTTAACAAGATTATACTTCTACTCTATACTGTTGCCCTATGAGACTGCTACCTTTCAGTTAAGGTCACCACAGAAACGGAAAATAGGTTTACATTCACTTGACCTGCATAAAATGTTAATGGGCCCCAAGGCCAGAAGATAATGTGCTAAGATTTACTATAGAATTAGAATGCAGAAAACATCCTGCTCTTCCTGAAAAAACAAACTGATGTAATACTAATCCCAGGTAAGCATGAGTGAGCATCTTGTACCTTGGAAACGTTCTGAGTGAGGGTATAAAAACTGTTGTCAAAAAGTAAAACACAGACTTGGCCTCATTAAGGCTTGTCTCACGTGTCTTCTCTCGCCGACGCCTCATCCTGAGGGTACCCCCTGGATCCTGCCGAGGCTGGACCCCAGCAACAAACCTAGGGGAAAATCTGCTTTAAAAAAACATTCTTATCATTCAATTCCTGGGGGATATAGGACTGAAGTCTTGGTTTTCTTACTAGCTGTCAGATATCACTGTTCTCAGCAACTGCAGATTACTCTCGTATCTTACTATGTGGTTTCTTCAATCCCAGCAAGAGAGAACTGCCATTAATTCAAATCCCTCTCACACTTATAAGTCAAACAATTCTTTTTTGTTTCTCAATTCCCCCATTGCTTTCTTTTATGCTTAAATAATTTATACTTTTTTTCATAGAGGTTACTGTGAAGATACAAATTAACAACTTCAATTTTTAACAGTCTAGTTTGAATTAATAACAACTTAGTTTCATAGTTTACATAAATTTTGCTTCTATACAATTCTATCCTTTCTCTTTATGTTGTTATTGTCACAGATTACATCTATATACATTTTGTGCCCATTAATATAGATTTATAATGATTATTTTATGCATTTGTCTTTTAAATCATGGAGAGGAAAAAAAGAGGGGTTACAAGTCAAGAACATAATAAAATTCTGACATGTTTTTACCCATATAGTTACCTTGGCTGATATTTTTTATTCATATTGTTTTGTGTCAAAATTTCTAGTGTACATGGATAAGGGGTACAGTATTTTATTGGTTCAGTGATCTTTTTGTGTGTGTTCATGCGTGCTTAGTTGTGTCTGACTTTTTGTGACCCTATGGACTGCAGCCCACCAGGCTGCTTTGTCTCTGGAATTTTCCAGGCAAGAACACTGGAGTGGGTTGCATTTCCTAATTCAAGGGATCCTCCTGACCTGTGTCTCTTGGGTCTCCTGCACTGGCAGGTGGATTCTTTACCACTATGCCACTTGGCTCTAGTGGGTAGGTATTTAGAATGAAAGATTTATGTTAGAAGTTTAATAAAGCTACTATACAATTCCTATTTCTGTAAATCTTAAAAGTATGTGCTATATGGCTTCTCTGGTGGCTCAGATGGTAAAGAATCCATCTGCAATGCGGGAGACCTGGGTTCGTTTGCTGGGTTGGGGAGATCCCCTAGAGAAGGGAACGACTACCCAATCCAGTATTCTGGCCTGGAGAATTCCGTGGACTGTATAGACCTTGGGGTCGCAGTCAGACACAACTGAATTACTTTCACTTCACATGCTCTTTGAGAAATAATTCAAATAATAAAAAGTGTGTGAATTAATAATATGGGAATTGCCTTACCCACTTCCACTGACTCTATTAAGATGGTGGGCATCCCTTGCAAACATCTCATTAGCTCAATAACATCCCTGCTTCTGCCAGTTTCCAAGTATTGCCGCTGGCTTAGTCACCTTATCTCCAAGTGTCCTCCCTCATTTAATAGGTTTTATTTACAACTCTTTGGGACTACACTGAAGTAATGTGAGTGCTAGGACCTGCCTTTTAGTCCTAGCCCTGTTGTCTCATAGTTGGAAAAAATAATCCAGGATATACAACATAGAACATGTAATGTTACTTATAGAACAAATGTCACTATTTTGAAAAGAAGTAGGAATTCTGGGGAGGACAAATATACAGAACAACTGACCTTTTGGGTGGCTGAGTGTCAGTCACAGTAAGGCTTTTGCTTTCTGGACAAGCTGTATCTCGCACATCAGTCACAGGCTAGAGAAAACAGAAAGAAAGTTCAGGATGATGATTACAAGTCCAGTGCTTCTCTTAGAGCTTTTGTTTTCAGGATCCTGGATCATTTCATGAAAGCTTCTTCTTAGATCTTGGTTATAGTTTGTAGGAAGTGAAGGTAAGGAGTTGGGGGACTATCAGTGCCAGGAGCCCTGAGTTTCATCCCAGATGAAACCTCCACTTTCTTCAACTCAATTCCCAGATCTCACTGCGATCAGAGGAAGAAGTTTTGTGACTCTTATGTAGTCCAGTGGTTGTTATGAAGCTATCTGGAGTGGATGTGGATGAAGGACAGACAGCATCCATTAGGACCAAATTGGAGGCACACTGACAGCACAGTGCAGTTTCCTAATCCACCTGATAAAAATATCCTTTCAAATTTGCTGTGACATATTCCCTGGAATGGGCACTCTGGCACAGTGTGTATTGTGGGAAAATGTGTATAAATCTAAATGTCAATCATTGGGCAGGATTCATGGAATTCAGACCTTTACTGTACACATGTTCAAAGCACAAAAGCAGCTCAATTTTTACTGAGAGAAAAAGATGTTCTGGGTATGAGTGATAAAAAGAGGGAATAAATATAGTAGTATGAGAGCTTGCCAGGTGGTGCTAGTGGTAAAGAACCCACCTGCCAATGCAAGAGACATTAGAGAGGTGGGTTTGATTCCTGGGCTGGGAAGATTCCCTAGAGGAGGGCACAGCAACCCACTCCAGTATTCTTGCCTGGAGAATCCCCATGGACAGAGGAGCCTAGTGCTCTACAGTCCATTGGGGTGGAAAGAGTCAGATACAACTGAAGTGACTTAGCAAGCACACAGCATAATAGTATGAATAGTGGAAAATCGTTTTAGTTTAAAATTTGTTTGCATATATTATAATTTAATTTGGATATATTTATAGAGATTTTTTAAAAAATGAGTTCTCATTATTTACTCCCCTGTTCCTCTCAACTCACTCCTATTCCTGTATGTTCTCATCACTCTCTTCTAATACTAAACAAGTTTTATTTTAGACTGAATGGAGACAGCCTGCACCACTTCTAGCTGCTCATGGGAGACGATGGGCATGGAACTGGAGGAGGGTGTGTGTGCTGACTTGGTGAAATTACTGTATGCCTCTTTGGGCCTGGTATTCCTTGCAATTAGTTCGTCACTACAGATATTTGAGGGCTTCCCAGGTGGTTCAGTGGTAAAGAATCCACCTGCCAATGCAGGAGACGCAGGTTTGATCCTTGAGTTAGGAAGATCCCCTGGAGAAGGAAATCGCAACTCACTCCAGTATTCTTGCCTGGAGAATTCCATGGACAGAGGAGCTTGGTAGGCTACAGTCCATAGGGTTGCAAAGAATCAGACGTGACTTAGCGACCAAACAACAATAGATATTTGACCTCATACAACTGAGTAAATCATTTCTGTAAGGGTGTGTCTTCACATCTGATGCTGAGACTTGAAGACCAAAGTGCAAGCAGTTAGAAAGAGAAGCTAGGTATAACCTGGGTTATAACAAGGTATAACCTTGTGTGCCATAATGCGTACACACAAGCTGGAGCCCTTGAGAGCAGACTGAGTTTGTTCTCAGGGCCTCATTTAGTGGCATGAGTGTCATGCAGAATCTGGGCCCCTTAACATATATCTAAATATACATGCCACACTCAGGAGTCAGAAAAGCTAAGAGGATCTAGGGGAAATTTGGGGCAGTCTCAGGCTTAGCCAATTTCCCACACCATTGAGATGAGTCAGCCAATTAGCAATGTCTTTGAACTACAAAGAGGCAATGTCTTCACTTCCACCCTCAAACTCTCCCATAATAATCTCCCTTGTGACTAACTCTAGCCACAGACACACAGGTAAATGAATCCTAGAAAATGCAGTCCATTTTACCTAGGTTGACACATTTAAAACAGCCATAATTTGATTCCATTTATAAGGCATTCTGGTAAAGATAAAACTATAGGGATAGGAAACTGATCAGTGGGCAGAAGTTGTGACTACAAAGTGACGTGATGAAATGTTTTGACCTGATAGAACAGTTTTACAGACCATCATCTCCACTGAAATGAGGGTGACCAAGGCAATGGCAGGATTTCCCATCTCATCTGTGGCCTACACAAGTCAGCCACTTCAGAATACTTCAAAGATGAAGATGCCCTTCTCACTAATATGTTTCTCACAGTAGCTGCTTGGTCCATTGATATATTGCCTTCAAAAGCATTTCAATTCAAGTGACCACAGGTGACAGCTCCTGCAACTGCTCCACCATTGCATGCCATGGAATGCCAATATTTCATCCTCTAATATCAACTGGATCATTACTGTCTTCATATCTACCTAGGCAGATAACCTATCCCAGACCCCCAGTTCCTTCAGGGAACCTTGCTTGCAAACAATTTTGGTGTCAAGCACTCTATAAATTTCCCAGTTGGCTATGCCAGCTATTCATTCTAGCTATTTTTATAAAAATTAGGAATCCTCAATAAAATATATTAATTACATAGCTCACAAAAACACTGTGAGGGCCAGAAAAGTGGCTTGGATGCTACACAGGCAGGAGAAACCTACTTATGCTATGTAGTAGTTTTCAACATTATGGTACCAGGGGCCCGTTTCGTGGAATACAATTTTCCATAGGCCGGGGGTGGGTGAATGGTTCAGGTGGAAATGCCAGCGATGGGCAGATGAAGCTTCACTTGCTTGCTAGCCAACCTGCTGTGTGGCCAGTTCCCAACAGGTCCATGGCCAGGGGATTGGGGACCCCTGTGCTTTGGGACTGTTAGAGCTGAAACACCACTGCTGCCTGTGTGCTAATAGATACATATACATTCCAGGAGCTCTGCTGTGACTGCTCCATAAGAACCAGAGATCCTTCCATCATACACAGTTGACCATGTCATGTCATGCATGACTCCTATGTCATTCAGTTACACTTCCAAGTCTCACGACAGTGCATATGCTTTATACAACCAAGATCCCAATTAGAACCTCAGCTGTAAGGAGTTCTGGTTAATACACACACACACACACACATCTACAAATTAAAAGGCACTGGAGAAACTGGGATAAAGTATTTGCAGAATGCCCCACAGACAAATGAATAATAGTCCAAGTATACATACAGAAGTCAAATACTGAAGGACAAAGGGCTAATATTTCTTCAGAAAAATGGGCAAAGTTATAAATATATATATATATATATATATATATATATATATATATATATATATATAAAACAGTCCTCAAAGTATAATGTGTCAAACTTCCTCATAATTAGACAAATACATACTAAAATAAGGGCATCCCTGGTGGCTCAGTGGTAAAGAATTCACCTGGTATGCAGGAGATGCAAGAGACTTGGGTTTAATCCCTGGGTGGGGAAGATCCCCTGGAGAAGGTAATGGCAACTCACTCCAGTCTTCCTGCCTGGAGAATCCCATGGACAGAGAAGCCTGGTAGGCTACAGTCCATGGGGTCACAGGGGTCAGACACAACTGAGTAAATAAACCACCACCATACTAAAACAACACAGAGATATCATTTCTCACCTACCATGACAATAAAGGTCACAAAGATAGGGAAACACGTTCTGATAGTGAGGTGGTAAGGAAACAATCCCAGTGGCCAGTGGTACAATTCTTCTGGAGAGAAATTTGGAAATATGCATTTAACATTTGGCCCAACAATCCTATTGCTGGGAATGAAACTTGAAGAGACATTTCCACCAACACAAAAATACATGTACCCAAGGTTATTCACTGCAGCATTGTATGTACTAATATTTACGAAATGTTGAAAACAACTGAAATGCCCCTATAGAAGCCATTATAATCTAATGTAGCTGTAAAAAAGAATGAAGGAGTACAGAATAAGGAGTTATTTTTTAAATGGAATGCTGTTTATTGAAAAAGGAAAAGTGCAAAGAAGCTTTAGAAAATGCTATCTCTCATTTAATAAACAATGGAACATAAGAAAACCCATATATATCTATTCATTTGTGTAGAGTAAATACAGGAAAGATTCAACCTGATAACCAGATTGGTTATCTATAGGAGGACTGTGGAAAAGAAATGGGGAATGGGAAGAGGGTAGAAGGCATGAGGAAAGAATCATACCCCTACCGTATGTCTTTTTGTGTAGCCCTGAGTCTGAATCACAGTAGTGTTTCATATACCCCAAGATTAAAGTGAAAAATTAAAATGAACTAGGATATGGGGGGAGAGGGCAAACTCAAATTAGAAATACCAACAAATTAGCCTAAATATATTACGAATGAATGTCTTAACCACAAGAGAAGGGGTGAGGAAGAAAATAGCTAAGCTAAGCAACTTGGGGAAACAGTACTTTGATTGCATCCTCTGAGGTTTAAGATATAAAGAAGTGTACACAAACACAAGTCATCAGATCTGCTTCTAACAGGTGTGTGTTTTGTGTTCAGTCACTAAGTTGTATCCGACTTTTTGCGACCCCCATCTTTGTAGCACACTAGGTCTCCCCATCCTTCACTATCTCCTGGAGTTTGCCCAAATTCATATCCATTGGGTCGGTCATACTATCTAACCATCTGGTAGCATTTCTGCAACTACATCATGCATAATCAGGTGTGAACAAATAAGTAAATACTGATGATATGGAGAGCCAGGTGAGACAAAGAAGTTACAAATAAGGCTAGAGTGGATTGTTGATATATTGCATAAACCATCACAATATTATCCTCCAATTAAAATTAGTTAATTCATTAAAAAAAGAAGTATCAGTGTGAGCTCCTGGCTTTCACTATCTACAGAAATATCTAGAGAAATTCTAATGCATCTGGAAGCATAAGTATATACAGACAATATATTTCCTTCATTTATGAATGGAGGAGGATGGAGCTGCAAGGAAACCCCAGTAGCAATGAAGTACTGCAGGGAGATATCAGTTACTAAATGTCATTTTCCAAGGAAAGGAAACATGGGTTTTGGCAGAAGTGTTCTGATTTCAGGGTCATGGTGGGGAAAGAAAAACACAAGATAAACAGGAATACCTTATAATGCCAGCAAGGAGGTACATAAAAAAGAACCAGGTCATGCTCAAAGAACACAAACCCCACAAGAAGGAGTTCCTAACCACCAAAGCTGGAAAAATGCAAGAAACTAAATAATGATATAATTTGATTATAAGTCACAATATAACAAAGTTATTCACAACTCAAAATTGACATAAAGAATTTGATTACTTATTAGATTTGATAATTAGAAATGCATTCTATAAAATTTTATAATTTGACAATTTATAAAAATATGAGGGAGAAAAGACAGCTCTACAGAATTCTAATGAACAAATATGATAGGAATAAGGAAATAGAAAGTCACCTTTTAGTCATATTTATTGTAGGCAAAATCAACAGATGAATTTTAAAAGCAGTGAATAAAAGTCTGAGAAGAATCCTATCCCTCTTTTTGGCTCCCAGCAAGAATTCCCCTAGCCCAAAAGCAGCCTTATCATAGGAACTAGTGACAGTGTCTGCTTGCCCCTGACTATCAGGTTTCAGTTCCCCACCAGCCCACAGAAGTATTCAAACAAGCTAATCACAGCCTTCCTTGGGAACCAAGGGTCACCTCCTCCTCTTGTTACTACAGACTGCCTCCCACAGCCCTGCTTGTTCATTCTGTTCCAGAGCATGACTCCCCTGAGGCTCGACCTGGCCAGTAGTGTCCTCTGCCCTCAGGCAGTAAGTGAACATTACTGAGAAGCTGCTGTGGGTAGCACCTGTCCAGTGTCAGATGTTTATGTTCAGCAGCCACACCCAGATCCCTATGGTAGAAATCACCCCATCATGATTAGAATGAAGGAGAGAAAATAAAACAGGTATTATCACCAAAAATGTGTAACTTTCATCTAATCCTAAGAAAACACCAGACAAACCCAAATTAACAGACATTCTATAAAATACCTGACCAGTATCTCCAAAACTGTCACCGTTGGGAAAGACCCAGAAAGCTTGAGGAATTCTCAGCCTGGAGGAGACTAAAGAGAAATGATGGCCAAATGTGGTATTGGAATGGGATGCTGGGACAGAAAAAGGAGATTACTGGGATAAATGGTAGAATTCAAATAAAGTATGTAAATTAGTTAATAGTACTGCATCAATATTAATTTTCAATTTTCATAATTTTTCTATGCCTATGTAAGATGTTAACATTAGGGAAATCTGGATGAAGGCTTTCTATACTGTTCTTTGCAAACTTTTTTTGGGTCTAAAGTTATTTCAAAAAAACTTTTTTTAAAAAAGATTCACTCACTGCTGAAAGGAACCATAATTATATCTGTGTGATAAATTGCTTCAGTCTTGTCCACCTCTTTGCCGCCCTATGGACTGTAAGCTACCAGGTTCTTCTGTCCATTGGATTATCCAGGCAAAAATACTGGAGTGGGTTGCCATGTCCTCCTCCACTGGATCTTCCTGACCCAGGGATCAAACCCAAGTCTCTTACCTTTCCTGCATTGGCAGGTGGGGTCTTTACCAGCTGAGCCACAGGGGAAGCCCCATGGTTATACTATAAATCTCACCTTTTAGTAATAGTTTAACCAATTGAAATATGGTTAGGAGGATGGATATAAAGATGGATAAATGTTCATGCCTAGTGATCCATTAAAAAACTATTTCAAAGTGGTTTGAAAGTGAGAGTGTTAGTTTCTCAGTCATGTCTGACTCTTTGTGCTTCCATGGACTGTAGCCTGCCAGGTTCCTCTGTCCATGGGATTCTCCAGGCAAGAATACAGGAGTGGATTGTCACTTCCTGTTTAGAGGGCCCATTAATATAAATGAAAGTGCAACCATTTCCAAGGCGTAGATGAATATTTATCTGCTTCTGGTGGCTCAGACAGTAAAGAATCCGCCTACAATGAAGGAGACCTGGGTTCGATTTCTGGGTCAGGAATATCCCCTGGAGAAGGAGATGCAATCCACTCTAGTATTCTTGCATGGAGAATCCCGTGGACAGATAACTCTGGCAGGCTATGGTCCATAGGGTCGCAGAAAGTGAAAGTGAAGTCGCTCAGCCGTGTCCGACTCTGTGAACCCATGGACTGTAGCCTACAAGGTTCCTCCATCCATGGAATTTTCAAGGCAAGAGTAGTAACTAAGCACAACACAGCATATATATATATAGAGAGAGAGCCTGGCGGGAGACATAGCACTTGATGAAAAAGGCCATCAGACTTTAGTGTCCACAGGGCTCTCCTATGGTAAATAAGGGGTTGAGTCCACACCAGATAGGGAAAATGTATTCTGGCCTCTGTGCAGTAAAGCCAGCATAGCAATGACATTGATATTTGACAAAAGCAGCATAAAGGAGAAAACTGCATGCATGCTAAGTCACTTCAGTCTTGTCCGACTCTTTGTGACCCCATGAACTGTAGCCTGCCAGGTCCCTCTGTCCAGGCAAGAATACTGGAGTGCGAGGCCATGCCCTTCTCTGGGGAAGGAGAAAACAGCGACCCGTTTAATAGCAAGGGACATTCAGGGTATTTGTGTCCAACCTTCTCAGCCTGAAATGTGGGAGACCTTGGTTTGATTCCTGGGTTGGGAAGATCCACTGGAGAAAGGATAGGCTACCACTCCTGTATTCTTGGGCTTCCCTTGTGTCTCAGCTGGTCAAGAATCCGCCCAACAATGTGGGAGACCTGGGTTTGATCCTTGGGTTAGGAAGATCCCCTGGAAAAGGGAAATCTCCAGCATTCTGGCCTGGAGAATTCCATGGACTGTATAGTCCATGGGGTCGCAGAGTTGGACACGACTGAACAACTTTCACTTTCACTTTCTCCCTGAAATCCTGATTCCACTGTTGGTTTCTTATTCTCTTCCCAATTGTTTACCACTTTTTGGAATACAGTACATTTTATTTATATGCTATTTTTCTAAATTGGCCATCTCCTTCTGGTGGAAAAATATAAATTCCTGGAGGGCAGGAATCTTTGTTTATTTGTTCATTAACATATCCTTATAGTAATGCCTGGTATAATGTATACTTCAGCATTTGTTCAATGAATTGTTCTCCAGTCACACTAGCCTCTTTCTTGTGCCTCTGACCCTAACTCTAACTCACCAAGCATGTTTTCACACTATTATGTATTTTCCTGTAACAACCTGCCTGCAGATGTTCCTATAACCACCATCCTTACTAAGTTCACTTCTCTGCTCACCTTATCAGCCAAGGCTTACTTTTCTTCATGACACTTAGCATTTGATAATAGCTTTTCTGAGTATGTTTTGTTTCTCTGATTTGTTGTTGTTTTTACTTTGCTTTAGTTTAATTTTGCTTTTTGCTGTTTTCTTTCTTCAACATTTCTTTCTTATACTCTTAATTGCTGCTAAAGAAGTAAACCATCCATGACTGTTTTAATTTTTGCCATATAATGTCATCTTTCAGTATATGGGGGTAATGACATTAAATATCTGAAGACTGGATCCCTGGTTTCATGACTTTATGACTTAGTGGTACCATAAGCTTCATGACCTTGGCCTGGCACATTAACACTTCCAAGATTTCATTATCCATCTTCAAAAGGAGAATGACAATTGATGTAACTTCTTGGCTGTTGATAGGCTTCCATTTAGATAATGCATATATAGGGCTTAGCAGAACACTTGACAGTGATGATAAATGGATGATTATTATCATGATCATTGACTGTATGCTATCAGAATCGAGCGTCAAGAGATCTAGGCTTCTTCCTAGTCTCTGTTGTTTAAAAATATTTTGCAATTTCCATGAAGTTACCTTAAAGCACACTGTGCTTTAGATTCTGCTTCAGTCCAAAAGAATAATAATGCCTGTCAATATTGTTTTCCATAAGTACTTTAAGGAAAGTCTAAGTATTTAACTTATCTCAAACCCAGTATCACTTTTTTAATAGGTAATGGTTGGTTGAAGTGCTTCCAGTGTCCAGACAAATTTCTAAAGAACCCCAGGCAAGGAAAATGAAAAATCCCGTTCTCTGTTGCTCAGAGGAACAGACATTAGCCCAGCCTAACATCAGGTTCTGCCCAAAGAATCCTGAGCAGAAAACAACTGAGAGGTCCAATTCAGGTGCCACTTGTACAGACAGTAACTGGGCAGATTGCAACGATAATGCACCTAATGTCTTCCTCTAGATGGATCACTCCTAGGTGAAGATAAGAACAACAGAAACTTTTGAAAAGGAGAATTTTAAGGTAACTATTTTCCTCTCATATCCTCTATAAGAATTTTGAAAACTGGCTTCTCATATTTTTAACTTGCAAAGGATCTCATTTCTAGAATATTGTAGATATACCAGATAAATGTGTTTTAGATATCCTTTTTCTAGATCTTGGTACTACAAGTGTAGTTTACTCAGTTCATGAAAAATGTTCAGCATATGACTGAACAATTGGAAATCTAGTTCTTACTGAAAATTTTCAATTATTAATAGCATTATAGTTTATAAGTAAAAGTCTGACTTCATTTTTCAATTTCAGTAAATGTGTGAATGACACTCTATAGTATCTTCCTTCTGAATTCCAAATCTAATATTGCTCAGTGGATAATAAGATAGAAAGCAAGGTAGAAGAAGCCCACTTTTAAGTCTAAAATCTATCTCCCAGGTTTCAGTAAGAAATGCACTATTGTTGTGTTCTACTATTTCCACTTGTTTCTTTATCTTCCACTTCTTTGCTGAGGTTTTCCAATTTTTCTTTTGTTTTAAAAGAATTTGTAACTACTTGATAATTACTTTTATGATGGTCACTTCAAACTTCTTGTCATTATTTCAACATTATTCACATCAGTATTGGCATCTGTAGAATGTCTTTTATTATTCAAGCTGTGATTTTCTTAATTCTTGGTACTGTGATCTCTACCATATCCTGGGCATTTTGAATACCACATTCTAAGACTCTGGACCCTATTCATCTGTATTTTTGTATGATTCTTGGGTGCAACACACAGTGATGTGGGCTGTACCTTCAGATTCCTGCTCTGATTCTACCCTAGCAAAAGTGGATTGCCGACTCATGCTGCCTCAGTGGTAGCAACCACCCACCTCAGCCCTGGATAGCATCCCAATCAGTGAGAGGCACCAATTCACAATCCTTCTGTGGCCTCAGAAAGGGAGTATAAGTTCAGTTTCCCTCTAGGCAAGGCTGACCCCAGGGAAGGGGGAAGGGAATGGCAGACTGAATAATTTGTGAAGAAAATAGTCAGGACTATATTAATGAAGGCAGAAGTAGTATTTGACAAAAGCCAACAGCCATTCATAATAAAATCTCTCTCAACACACTGGGAATAGGGGAAAATTAACCCCAACTTAACAGACTCAAGGGTAGGTGCAGAGATCAGCAATGTTTGTAAGAGTCAATGATGAATGTAGGCACTCACCAGAGGTAACAAGTTGGAGAAACAATCCCAGATGGCACAGTCCAAAACCTAAAATAGAAAGAAGTGATTGACAGCTCAGGGTTGTTAAGCCTCTTGCCCTCAGTCTCTCCATCTTCCCTCTCCTTTCTCCCCTGGGTAGCTCCCTCCCAGACTGTCCAAACTCCCTTCTCCTGTGCCACAAGGAACAGCACTTCAAATCCAATCTGCAGGCCTTCCTCCCCTTCCTGCTGTTGTTCCTCCAGTGCCCAGTGAAGGTTGTGGAGAGAAGAGGGAGTGGGGGGATGGAAGGCCAGGGCTTTGCTACCTCACTGGGGGTCCAGCACTGTGTCAAGTCAAGACACACCGCGGGGATGGCCCAGGAGGCTGTGGCAGGGAGGTGAATGTGGTGGGGCTGAAAAAGAGGGAGGAAGATGAAGACAGGAAGAGAGTGGAGGGAGGAGAGGAGAGATGAGACATAGGCGTGTAGAGACAAGGGAGAGAGAAAAAGGGAAGGGAAGGGAAGGGAAGGAAGCTCTACCATGGCGGGGGTCAGAGGAGAAGAGAAAAGAAAGGGGAAGTGGTGTCCCTGCTGCAGCCTTTTCCTTTCCCTGCCCTGGAACAGCCCAGGCACTGTTCCTCCAACTATGCACATGTTGGACTGGGGGTCACTGGATGCTGGTTGAAGCTTTGTCACCTGTGTGAGCTCAGTCAGACTTGGCCATGGGAAACAGAGCAGCCATGGGGGTAGATGGTCCCCAGAAGGAGTAAAGGGACAGGTCCTGCCTCACTGTGGGGCTGAGGGGCTTTGGCCTGCCCTTATGATCACCACTTTCTCTCCTGATGGCTCATGTGCCTGTCTGAGTTGGATATTTCTCTGAGGAATCACACCTGTCTCAGGCTACCTGGGGTTCCTCTGGAGGACAGGCAGGATGATGGGACGAGTGCAGGGAGGGATAGGCATTATCCCCCGAGAGGCCTGTCCTGCAATCTCCTCTAACACCTCTGCCCTATGCCAAGTTGGAGAAAGGAAAAGAATGAAAATGTTAAATGTCTGGCCATCTATTCTGCTTGCTAACATGTTTCAGTCATACTGACGGGCTCAGGTGGACATCACTCATTGCTGTGTGTCCATCTCACTCCTGGTAAGATGAAAGATGTATATTAAAACTGTTCCAAACAATTCCCATACTTCTCTGAGTAAACATGCTGGGGTTTGCTCTACTTGGAAACAAAATACCTTGATCATTGTAATCTGATTCGGGAACAATATATAAATGCTCCAAAGGCCAGAACAAAGTCCTAGGAAAATATCATGCCTAATGAAGCAGAATCACTGAATTTTCTTTTTTTTTCTTTTTTATTTATTTGAATTGAAGGCTAATTACTTCACAATATTGCGATGGTTTTTACCATACATTTACATGAATCAGCCATGGGTGTACATGTGTTCCCCATACTGACCCTCCCTCCCACCTCCCTTCCCATCCCATTACTCAGGGTCATCCCAGTGCACCAGCCCTGAGAACCCTGTCTCATGCATCGAACCTGGACTGGTGATCTATTTCACATATGATCATATACATGTTTCAATGCTATTCTCTCAAATCATCCCACCCTCGCCTTCTACCACAGAGTCCAAAAGTCTGTTCTTTACATCTGTGTCTCTTTTGCTGACTTTTAAAAGCTAAAATGAAATATTGCACAGTTCTAAAAATCTTGGAAGACCTCACTACAGTTTATTTTCTGGGATATGAGAGATTAGGAGGATCCATAGCCCAGGAGAAAGCAAGTACAGTGGGAAGGACTTGGGCTGAGGGTCTGATCTATGTTAGTTTGAGCTCTCCGTTTGTCATGCTGGGTCACCTGAGAATATTCACTTAACATCTCTAACCCTTACCTCCCTTTAATACCCTAAAGGCATAATAAAATATACCTTGAATATTTGGTGCTGTAGTTCAAAGCTCAAAGATAATTTTCCTACTAGAAAGAAGAATTAGAAAAATGAAATATAGGTCTAAATAAAGTGTACAAAATGTAACCTGAAGAGACAGATGATGAATTCAGTTCAGTTCAGTCACTCAGTCGTGTTTGACTCTTTGGGACCCCATGAATCACAGCACGCCAGGCCTCCCTGTCCATCACCAACTCCCAGGGTTTACTCAAACTCATGTCCATCGAGTCAGTGATGCCATCCAGCCATCTCATCCTCTGTCGTCCCTTTCTCCTCCCGCCCTCAATCCTTCCCAGCATCAGGGACTTTTCCAATGAGTCAACTCTTCGCATCAGGTGGCCAAAGTATTGGAGTTTCAGCTTCAACATCAGTCCTTCCAATGAACACCCAGGACTGATCTCCTTTAGGATGGACTGACTGGATCTTCTTGCAGTCCAAGGGACTCTCAAGAGGCTTCTCCAACACCACAGTTCAAAAGCATCAATTCTTCGGCACTCAGCTTTCTTCACAGTACAGCTCTCACATCCATACGTGACTAGACGGACCTTTGTTGGCAAAGTAATGCCTCTGCTTTTCAATCTGCTATCTAGGTTGGTCATAAGTTTCCTTCCAAGGAGTAAGCATCTTTTAATTTCTTGGCTGCAATCACCATCTGCAGTGATTTTGGAGCCTCCAAAAATAAAGTCTGACACTGTTTACACTATCTTCCCATCTATTTCCCATGAAGTGATGGGACTAGATGCCATGATCTTAGTTTTCTGAATGTTGAGCTTTAAGCCAACTTTTTCACTCTCCTCTTTCACTTTCATCAAGAGGCAAAGTTCCTCTTCACTTTCTGCCATAAGGGTGGTGTCATCTGCATATCTGAGGTTATTGATATTTCTCCCGGCAATCTTGATTCCAGCTTGTGCTTCTTCCAGCACAGCGTTTCTCATGATGTAATCTGCATATAAGTTAAATAAGCAGGATGACAATATACAGCCTTGACATTCTCCTTTTCCTATTTGGAACCAGTCTGTTGTTCTATGTCCAGTTCTGACTATTGCTTCCTGACCTGCATACAGGTTTCTTAAGAGGCAGGTCAGGTGGTCTGGTATCCCCATCTCTTTCAGAATTTTCCACAGTTTATTGTGATCCACACAGTCAAAGGCTTTGGCATAGTCAATAAAGCAGAAATAGATGTTTTTGTAGAACTCTCTTGCTTTTTTGATGATCCAGCAGATGTTGGCAATTTGATCTCTGGTTCCTCTGCCTTTTCTAAATCCAGCTTGAACATCTGGAAGTTCACGGTTCACATATTGCTGACGCGTGGCTTAGAGAATTTTGAGCATTACTTTACTAGCGTGTGAGATGAGTGCAATTGTGCGGTAGTTTGAGCATTCTTTGGCATTGCCTTTCTTGGGGATTGGAATGAAAACTGACCTTTTCCAGTCCTGTGGCCACGGCTGAGTTTTCCAGAGTTGCTGGCATATTGAGTGCAGCACTTTCACAGCATCATCTATCAGGATTTGAAATAGCTCAACTGGAATTCCATCACCTCCACTAGCTTTGTTCATAGTGATGTTTTCTAAGGCCCACCTGACTTCACATTCCAGGATGTCTGGCTCTAGGTGAGTGATCACACCATCGTGATCATCTGGGTCGTGAAGATCTTTTTTGTACAGTTCTTCTGTGTATTCTTGCCACCTCTTCTTAATATCTTCTGCTTCTGTTAGGTCTATACCATTTTTGTCCTTTATCGAGCCCATCTTTGCATGAAATTTTCCCTTGGTATCTGTAATTTTCTTGAAGAGATCTCTAGTCTTTCCCACTCTGTTGTTTTCCTCTATTTCTTTGCAATGATCACTGAGGAAGGCTTTCTTATCTCTCCTTGCTATTCTTTGGAACTCTGTATTCAAATGGGAATATCTTTCCTTTCCTCTTTTGCTTTTTGCTTCTCTTCTTTTCATAGCTATTTGTAAGGCCTCCTCAGACAACCATTTCACTTTTTTGGATCTCTTTTCCATGGCATGGTCTTAATCCCTGTCTCCTGTACAATGTCATGAACCTCCATCCAGAGTTCATCAGGCACTCTGTCCATCAGATCTAGTCTCTTAAATCTATTTCTCACTTCCACTGTATAATCATAAGGGACTTGATTTAGGTTATAACTGAATGGTCTAGTGGTTTTCCCTACTTTCTTCAATTGAAGTCTGAATTTGGCAATAACGAGTTCATGATCTGAGCCACAGTCAGCTCCCGGTCTTGCTTTTGCTGACTGTATAGAGCTTCTCCATATTTGGCCGCAAAGAATATAATCAATCTGATTTTGGTGTTGACCATCTGGTGATGTCCATGTGTAGTCTTCTCTTGTGTTGTTGGAAGAGGGTGTTTGCTATGACCAGTGTGTTCTCTTGGCAGAACTCTATTCGCCTTTGCCCTGCTTCATTCTGTACTCCAAGGCCAAATTTGCCTGTTACTCCAGGTGTTTCTTGACATCTTCCTTTTGCATTCCAGTCCCCTATGATGAAAAGGACGTCTTTTTTGGGTGTTAGTTCTAAAAGGTCTTGTAGGTCTTCATAGAACCATTCAACTTCAGCTTCTTCAGCATTACTGGTTGGGGCATAGGCTTGGATTACCATGATATTGAATGGTTTGCCTTGGAAACAAACAGAGATCATTCTGTCACTTCTGAGATTGCATCCAAGTACTGCATTTTGGACTCTTTTGTTGACCATGATGGCTACTCCATTTCTTCTAAGGGATTCCTGCCCACAGTAGTAGATACAATGGTCGGCTGAGTTAAATTCACCCATTCCAGTCCATCTTAGTTCGCTGATTCCTAGAATGTCAACGTTCACTCTTGCCATCTTGACCACTTCCATCTATGCCAAGTATGACCACTTCCAATTTGCCTTTATTCATAGACCTAACATTCCAGGTTCCTATGCGATATTGTTCTTTACAGCATTGGACCTTGCTTCTATCACCAGTCCCATCCATAACTGGGTATTGTTTTTGCTTTGGCTCCATCCCTTCATGCTTTCTGGAGTTATTTCTCCACTGATCTCCAGTAGCATATTGGGCACCTACCGATCTGGGGAGTTCCTCTTTCAGTGTCCTACCATTTTGCCTTTTGATACTGTTCATGGGGTTCTCAAGGCAAGAATACTGAAGTGGTTTGCCATTCCCTTCTCCAGTGGACCATATTCTGTCAGACCTTTCCACCATGACCCATCTGTCTTGGATGGCCCCACATGCCATGGCTTAGTTTCATTGAGTTAGACAGGACTGTGGTCTTGTGATCAGATTGGCCAGTTTTCTGTGATTATGGTTTCAGTGTGTTTGCCCTCTGATGCCCTCTCACAACACCTACCGTCTTACTTGGGTTTCTCCTAACTTGGACATGGGGTATCTCTTCATGGCTGCTCCAGCAAAGTGCAGCCGCTGCTCCTTACCTTGGACGAGGGGTATATCCTCACGGCCGCCCCTCCTGACCTTGAACATGGAGTAGCTCCTCTCCGCCCACCTGCGCCGGTGCAGCCGCTGCTCCTTCGATGTGGGGTTGCTCCTCTCGGCTGCCGCCCCTGACCTTGGGCGTGGGTTAGCTCCTCTGGGCCGCTGCCCCTGACTTCAGTCATGGGGTAGCTCCTCTCAGCTGCTGCCCGTGACCTGAGGCGTGGGGTAGCTTTATAGAAAGTACCAAAGGAGAGTAGATGAGAGTTAAAGGAGAGGTGAATAAATCTAATACACGTTTCATTGGAGTTCAAGAAAGAGAACAGAGAAGTATTTGAAGAGATCATGATTGAGAAATATATAAAAGTAATGAAAGATATCAAATTGTTATAACCACATCAATGAGAGAAATTCTTTAAAGAAACTATACAGTAGAAAAAAAACATTTCATAATTACAAAAGATTTTATTTGATAAGAATATATTAACAACAAAATTCAAATTTATGCACTTCTTATCACAGGAGTCAAAATACATGCAACAAAAATTGACAGAAATAAATGGTGAAATAAACAAATACACAGTCACAGTGAGGTATTTTAATAGCTCACTGAATTACAAGTAAAACAGACCAAAAAAAAAATCAGTTAGATAGAGAAGTTTTGAACAACATGAGTGACAAAATTAATTCAGAGTAGAACACTGCCTATAACAACTGGGGCTGGAACATTCCAGAATATGCTTGGCCATAAATCAAGCATCAAGAAACTTCAGTGAGAGTAATACAGTCGACCCTGAATGGTTCATGTGAGGATTCAAAGGTAAGGGTGATTTCTCTGCCCTTCCATCATCCAATTATGAATCCCAAGATTTCCAACACTCTCCACCCCAGGAATGCTCCCGTCTCTCCATTTATCCTGAGAGGTATCAAAGATGAACAAGGCCAAGCACTAGTTGCAAAGAGTTGGACACAGATGAGCAACTGAACAACAACATATAGGAAGAAAGTCCACTGTGAACTGAACTTGTAAACTCTCCAGTGTGAACTGAACTTGAATCCCTGAAAAGAAGGTTGGAGACATTTTTACTGATGGGTGAATGCTAAGGGAAAGTCACTGAGGGGTGTTTGAATGGGGGTGGAGTAGGGAGTTAGTTCCTATGATGCAGCTACTTGGATTTACTAATTAGCACTTATGTGGGGCTTCCCTGGTGACTCAGATGGTAAAGAATATGCTTGCAATGCAGGAAGCCTGAGTTCAATCCCTGGGTCGGGAAGATCCCCTGGAGAACAGAATAACTACCCAGTCCAGTATTCTTGCCTGGAGAGATCCATGGATGGAGGAACCTGGCGGGCTACAGTCCATGGAGTTGTAAAGAGTTGTACCTGATTGTAAGAGTAACACTTTCACTCACTTATCTGGAGGAGAAACAGTCTTCTCTTGTATTCATGGCAGGAAGCAGTGATGTAAATTGAAACAAAGTGCTCACTGAAGTTAGGGCCTTATCCTTCCATAGGGACTGGGAACAACAGGGAGGGTTATCTCCCTGAATGTTTGCACTTCACAGAGATGACTCTCAGGTCCTTGAGGCAATGTTTTTATCCCAAATTTAAGAGAAAGGATTATAACTGTAAGATATCTAATTGCTCTAAGAGTGAGTACTGGGGAATATCTCTTTACTACCAAGTTTTAGATGGAACAAACAGCAAATTCTATTGTTAGCATTGAGCTTTTTCAAGGATACAATTAAAGGTGAGGGGGCGTGGCTGGGGTTATCTCTAGGACATAGCCTTAAGCTGCTAGAAGCCATGCTTGAGTTTAGTCAAGTCTTTTAGTGCAGAGATTTTGAAGGAGTAGTTAGGAACCTAGACTTCTGCAAGACTCAAGGAATCACATGATTAGAGCCTTTCCCCTTCAGCAGAGGAAGGATTCTACATCAACCACGACCTTAGCCACAAGAGGAGAGGTTCATTACATGTAATCATGGCATATGTGTTAGGGGTCACTCAACCCACATCCTTAGAAGAGTGGAAAACAATCAACCTGAGCCGTTGTACCACAATCGTCTGTGTAAAGGGGAGTCCACTGGGTGTCCTGTGAGTTGGGGTGGGGAGGAGCCCTCAATCCCACCTACCATATAGGGTCCTAAGGTCAAGACCTCATGGTGACTGACTCACCCAGTTTGGCTTGTGGGCAGTGACCACGTCTTCAGAGTGTTTGTGAGGAGAGTCTATAGGATGAAGTCATGGGGTTTTGGAAAAATAAGGCAAACGGTCAAGGAAACCAAAAGTAGTCCCCAAACCACCTTGTCAGGGCCACATAAGCAAGATGAGTCCTCAAAAGAAGTTCCTTTTCCAAGGAGAGAGAGGAGAGCCCTAGGGGCCAGAGGAGACTGAGCTCCCCGTTCTTACTGCCCTCCCCCCACCCCCACTTTGCTACAAGTGTAACACTGAGAGAACCCTTAGAAACTGAGCCACACATGCAAAAGCAGTTAGCTAGAATCAGGAGGCCTGGGGCCCCGTTACTTGTATGTACAAATCCAGGGAACTCTGAGTGCCTGCTGCATGCCAGGCCCTGTGCCTCCTGCTTCATATTCTCCTCCTTCTCGTGTTCTGATCAGGACTCTGATATGCAGAATCGCCAGGTCCTGGCCCTCTCTGAGGCTGCTGAAGCTTAATGAAATATAAGAGCTTATCAGGAGTCATTCAGATGTTACATGGAGATGCAGACACTGGGACTGAGCTCTACTGAATGAACATGATACCACCACGGATAGTTTTAATAAACTCCCTCTGCCATATTATGGGATTTTTCTGAAGGACGATCAAAGTTGCAAAAAGAATTGAAAGTAGCTGCATGACACTTCAGCCCATTCCAGGGAGGGCATACCAGGGACAGAAATGGAAAGCATAAAGGACATAGGAAGCAGAGCTTAGTGGGCACTGAAATAATAGTAGGGGTAAAAGTCATGCTGCTTCCTTTTGAAAAATGTGGACAACGTGGATCGATGTTCCCTGTTTGTGAGAGACAGAATCAGAACTCTGTAAGTCTCAGACCAGCTTACTTAGCAAGGGAGAGGGAGTGAAGACAGGGCATCAGGCAGAATTTTCTGGAGTTTTCTTTCTCCTAACAGCAAGTTCTTCTTGAGCCTCTGTGACCTAAGAGAAGAAATCCATCTCCTGCATGAGCTGAAGAGAAATCTGCACAAGAGTTGTGAACATTTTGGATGATGGAAGTGTAAGACAAAAAATATACACACACTGAAATAAACCTTCAAGAAAACCTAAAAATACATATGAATGTGTGGTCAATTTATTATTATATATTTTCTAGTGTTTCACTCAACAAATTTTGCTAATTACAAAATATTAAACACTCTAAATGTGTATTTAGAAAATAAAGTCATTCTGCATCTTCCATCTATATGAGTCCATCACCGTGACTCTTAGATATCCAGTATTTACTAGGTTGGTGCAAACTTCCAAATGCATTTGTCCTTAGGTAATGTGCTTACCTACCTAAAATATTTTAAAGTATTTAGGATGTTTGTATATTATTTTTAAAAGTTACTATTACAGAAAATTTTCTTCAAACTGGCTTTCTCACTTATTATATCTCCTAATTTTCATTTTTAAGCTAATGTCATTTGGCATCTGTCTAGAGGTTTATTGAAGAAGTATTTTCCTTTTTAGGTGTATTATTTGTTGATCTCTTGTCTACTTTGTCACATTTATATCATTGCATATTTAGTCACTCAGCTAAGTGACTGACTCTTTTGGACCTCATGGGCAGTAGCCCTGCCAGGCTCTGTTGTCCATGGGATTTCCCAGGCAGTACTGGTGTGGGTTGTCATTTCCTTCTCTGGGGTCTCTTCCCAGTGGAAGGATTGAAGGATCTAACCCGGCTCTTCTGCATTGCAGGCTGATTCTTTACCACTTAGTCATCAGGCTCTGGTCATCCCAGAGGGGCACGCCCAAAAGACTGCTTGAAGCACGGGGAAGCTGCCGAGGGGGGCTGATCACGGAGGCCACAGCCAGGGCCTGTATGTAAGCTGTCTTCCTATCTTCCCTCTTGTGGGCAGCGTTCCCAGGCATCTGCCACAAAGGCAGGGGCCACCATGTCTGCACTTACGGGGATGGAGGGCCTGGAGGCCCTGAGAGGACACCCCCAGCAGAGCAACACTGGGGTAGCAGGGTGCACAGGCCTTTGATCAGCAAGCTACACTCAAATAGGCCTAGCAGCTGGAGGAACCCCAGGGCCACAACCCCAGGGCAAAGGAAGTATGAATGATCACTGCATCCTGCAATTCACATTAATTCTCACAGCATTCTTCACAGATGCTGGGGCAGAGTGATCCACTGCTAAGAATCCTACCAGTTTGCTTTTTATTTCAGCCCCTCTCCCATCCCAAGAGAGACCCGCCCCTGGCGAGGCACAGTCACCCAGGAGGATGCCCAGGAGGGAAACAGCAGATCTGATGACCTGGAAAGTTCCAGATGGGGCACCAGGCAAGAACCAGCAGGGGCAGCCTCTGACACCGCATAGGCGCTGGGGGTGGGTGGGTGGGGAGTGTCGGGAGCGGGGGTTTTTCCCTCCTCCCTCCAGGACGAGGGTCGCAAGCAGGGGAACAAGAGGCTGCGGCCAAGCCAACAGCCGCCGGTAGCCCCCTCCCGACTGCCTCAGCCGGGGTGACCGTGGCGCCAGGGGGCGCCACGGCCCCTTGGGGCGGCGGAATCTGGGGAAGAAGAGACCAGTCGCCTGACTACCCGCGGCCGACCCCAAGGTGGACGGGCGACCTCCCCAGGAGTCTTTAAACCTCCGCCCCAGGACAGGCTAGGTAACTGGAAAAGGCGAGGCAGACAAAGCAGGGGCGGAGCGCCCCACAGCCGCCACCCCGACTTGGACCACCACGCCCCATCTACAGACCGCCCGGGGCACGCAGGCTTCGGCGCTATGGGCCGGTGACTAGGGATCGCTGGGCGCTAGTCGACCGCCGACCGACGACAGACAACCCCGGTCCCCTGGAAAGCAGGCAGAACCCCCTGGCTCCCCGATCGCCCCTTCTCTTTCCCAAACCCCGGGACCCTCCCCGCACCCACGTCTCAGGCACCCTCCCAGCCACCGAGGGCGGAAGCGGAGGCTTCAACGAGAAGCCGGGCACAAGCGAGCAGGGCCACACGCGGGGAGAGAGAGAAATTGCCTAGCCGCTGGAGGAGAGGCCCGAGGCGCAGAGGGCGGGGAGAGGCGCTGGGCTACAGGCAGGCAAGCCACCCCCGCAGGGGAGCAGCCTCAGCCACGCCACGTAGCCCTGAGGCTCTGTGCCAGACGCGCAGGAGGCTACGCGCTGGTGGGTCACAAGCGGCGGGGGGGGGGGGGGGGGGGCGGGGAGAAGGTGTCGTAACTGGCCACAGAGACGAAGGACCGTGGGGGTGCTCGGCCCCACGAAACCCTCGGACCTAACCTCGAAGGACGTGGCAGTGAGGTCGGGCGGGAGAGACACGCCAGAGACTACGTCGCCGGAAGCGGGGCGGGAGTCGACTGGAACAGCCAGATGGGGTTCACGGTGTCCAGGGAGTAGGCGCGCGAGGGAGACGCGCGTGGGGAAGGCGAGGAGCTGCCTTCCCACCTGATTGCTTCATGACACCCCTTCTCACTGTCGTCCCTTTCAGAAGGCCACCAACCCTACTGCCGGCAGCCCAGGCGCCGGGTCTCCGCAAGCGCACCGACCTGCCTACAGACGCCTCCTTCCCTCCTTCCCGTCATGCCTGGGGGCAGGCATCTACCTCAAAGGCATGGGCCACTATGTCTATGCTTAGGGGGAAGGAGGGCCTGGAGGTCCTGCGAGGACATCCCCATTAGCGCAAACCTGGCAGGGGAGGGGGAATGGGGCGCAGGCATGCAGTGGAAGGTGGCGTGGGACTTGGATCAGCACGCCACACTCAGATAGGCCTAGCAGCTGGAGGAGGCCCAGGACCACAAGTGCAACAGAAGTATGAATGATCACTGCATCCTGCAATTCACATTAATTCTCACAGCATTCTTCATGGATGCTGGAGCAGAGTGATCCACTTCTAAGAGTCCTACCAGTTTGGTTTTTATTTCAGGCCCCCTCCCACTCCAAGGAGAGACCCTCCTGCTGGTAAGGCACATTGGCCCAGGAGGGTACCTCTGGCAGGCTAAGTCAGAGGGAAACAGCAGACCTGATGATCTGGAAAGTTTCCAGATGGTACATCAGGCACCAACCAGCAGGGGTTGCTTAGGACACTCCATAGGCGCTGGGGGGAGGGGGAGAGGGCGGAGGGTGGAGGCGGCTTCCCGCCTCTGTCCAGCGAGGCGGGTCGCCGGAGCGAAACAAGCAGCCACAGCCAAGCGAACTGCCGCCCGGTAGCCCCCACCCGACTGCCTCAGCCAGGGTGACCGTGGCGCCCAGCGGCGCCATAGCCCCTTGGGGGTGGGGGTGGAATCTGTGGAAGAAGAGATCAGTCTCCTGACTACCCGCGGCCGGACCCCAAGGCGGACGGGCGACCTCCTCAGGAGTTTTTAAACCTTCACCCTAGGACAGGCTAGGTACCTGCGAAAAGCGAGGCAGCAAAGCGGGGGCTGAGCGCCCCTCAGCTGCCTCCGGACTTGGACCACCATGCTCCATCCGCGACCGCCCGGGCATGCAGGCTTCAGGCTTCGGTGCTATGGACCCGTGACTCGGGATCGCTGGGTGCTGGTCGACCGCCGCCCGACGACAACCCGGGTCCCCTGGAAAGCAGGCAGAACACCCTGGCTCTCCTATCGCCCCTTCTCTTTCCTAAACCCCGGGGCCCTCCCCGCACCCAGGTCTCAGGCACCGTCCCAGCCACCGAGGGCAGAAGGGAAACTCCAGTGAGCGGCGGGTCACAAGCGAGAAGGGCCACACGCCGGGAAGGCAAGAAAGAGCTGGAGCGACGGAGGGGAGGCCCGAGGCGCAGAGGGCAAGGAGAGGCGCTGGGCGACATGCAGGCAAGCAGTCCGTACAGGGGAGCCGTGTCCACCACGCCGCACAGCCGGAGACACTCTAGAGGCTCCACGCTGGTCGGTCGCAACGGGCGTGGGGGGAACGGGGTGTCCTAACTGGCCCCAGAGACGAAGGCGCGTGGGGGGGGGGCGGTGCTCGGCCCCACAGAACTCTCGAACAGAACCTCGAGGGACCTGGCAGGGAGGTCGGGCAGGAGAGACACGCGAGAGACGACTTTGAGGGACGCGGGGAGGGCCTCGGCTCGGCCCTCCAGACAGGGTTTGGGGTGTCCCAGCTGTAGGCACGAGAGGAAGACGGGCGAGGGGAAGGCGAGGAGCTGCCTTCCCGTCTAATCACTTCACGCCACCCTTTCTGTCGTCCCTTTCGGAAGACCATGACCCGACTGCCAGCCGCCCAGGCGCCGGGTCCTCGCAAACGAGTGGACCGGCCTCCGGTCACTTCCGTGCCCCCTTCCCGTCCCGCATGGGGACAGGCTGGAGAGCTGCCTGGAGAGGCCGCCACGTTCTCAGAACCGCGTTAATGATCCTCCTGCAGGTTCAGCTATGTGGATAGTCAAATTCCACTGTCTTAATGCTCAGCTAGGGCTTTGGGCAGACCCTGGCGGGGCCCATCCTAGTGCCTCACTAAACCATCCATCCAATTAGAAGCAGCAAGTTTGCAGTAGCAACCACTTCTCTACTGATTAGTAAAACTCTTCTTTGGTCAAGCATATCAGCATAAAGTCTATAATAATTACTTTTAACACGTTTCCTTCTTTTGGCAGTACAGAAACTGTTTAAATTTGTTCATTGATTATTTGGGGGTGGGTGCGTGGGGACCCTGCAGGATTTTAGTTCCTCAACCAGAGACTGAACCCAGCCTAGGGAAGGGAAAGCACTGAGTCCTAACCGCTGGAGCACCAGGGGAGTTCTCATTGATTTTTTAAATGCAAAAATTATACAACTTGTGAATAGCTGAATGCTTATTTGGCCTAAAGAAGACACCATAGAAAATGCCTCTGACTTAATTCTACTTGTGGGATTTCCCTGGCGGTTCAGTGGTTGCTTAGGACTCTGCACTTCCAGTGCAGCAGGTCTTGGGGTGGATTCCTGGTTGGGGAACTATGATCCCACTTGTTGCAGCATGCGTCCAATAAATAAATTAATTAAAAGACACTAGTTTCTTAATTCTGTTCTTGTTAAGTGCCTTCTCTCCTCAGAGGTCACACCTTTCCAGTGCTTCTGCCTGGACCTCACACACTACCATTTCCTACACCTCTATATCCAGCTCTGAAGCAGGATTTCATCTTCCTCATCTTCTTCAGCACCAAGTAGGTGGATTGTGTACATTGGAGACACGATATAGATACCATTAAAGAAATTAAAAACTAGCTATATGACTGAAAAAGCTTTCAACTATGCTACAGATGTATTTACAAAAATTAAAGTGAAGTTAAGAAGATCTTGTCTATCCATACAAAAAGTCTCTGATAAAGAATGGTGAATTATTTTAAAAAATATTAAGGACATGTTTTATAAGCAAATTTTCAGCATATAAATGAAAAGGGTGTTAGATTCCCAAAAACCTACAGGAAGGAAACAAATTGATAAAAAGTACTCAGCTGCAAACATGTATCATTCAAGAAAAATGGAAGGATGATTCTGAGTACAGAACCTTCGGTGTGAAGTATAGACCCTTAGGCACAAAGGCCAGAATCTCCAGAAACAGAAGATGATTTCCAGGCCTTGTAGCCTGGTGGAGTTTACCTAGTTGGATTTCAAGATTGCTTGGAGTCAATAACTCTTTTCTTCATTTTCTCCCATTTGGAGTGGGAATGTCTGTAACTATTATCCTATACCTATCCCACTACTGTAATTTGGGAGGAGGTAACTTTTTTACTAGTTCACAGACCCACTGATGAAGAAAATTTTTGTTACAGGGAGAATCATACCCAGTTTCTCACATATCTGGTTAAATGATTTACAGGTGAGATTCTGGACTTGATATGTAATATGTTGAGACTTTGGGGGATATGGGGATGAGATGAATGTGTTTTGCATGATGGGTGGATTTGGATCTTTGCAGGGGTCAGAAGACAAACTGTTGTCTGCTGAACAATGACCTCTAAGGATATCCATGCCCTAGTGCCTGAAATCTGTGAATGTTACCTGATTTGGCAAAAGGGACTTTGCAGATGTGATTAAGTTAAGGATCTTGAGATGGGGAGACTATCTTGAAAGCGAAACATGAAAGTGTTACTCACTCAGTTGTGTCCGACTCTTTGTGACCCCATGAGTATAGCCTGCCAGGCTCCTCTGCCCATGGAATTCTCCAGGCAAGAATACTGGAGTGGGTAGCCAATCCCTTCTCCAGGGGATCTTCCTCACCCAAGGATAGAACCCAGGTCTCCTGCATTGTAGGTAGATTCTTTACCGTCTGAGCCACCAGGAGACTAGCTTGGTGAGCCCTAAATATAATAGTGTGTCCTTATAAAGAGGAAAGGAGGATATTTGACACAGAAGAAGGAGGGCAGTGTTACGTTGGCTCGGATGATGGATGAATGGGTCACAAGGCAACGACTATAAGAATGCAGCTCTAGATGTAGAAAAGGCAACTTAAGACATTCTCCCTAGAGAAAGCCTGCCCAAGGGACAGTGGCCTTGCTAAGAAACCTTGGTTTGTACCCAGTAAAGCCGATTTTGTACTTGACCTCTGGGGCTAGAAGAGAATAAATGTGTGTTATTTTAAGCCACCAGGTTCATGGTAATTTGCTACAGCCACTGTAAGAAAATAATCCAGGAACCTTTCAAGATAATCTAGTCCAGTGGCTTCAAAAAATTCTCAAAAGAACTTCTTTCAACCCTACTTCACCTCAACCTAAAGAAAAAGTCCAGAAATGTGCAAAGATGTCCCCTTAACTCACTCAACCAGAGAAGATAAACAAAAAGCAAAACAGGTTCTAACTCCCGTTAGAGCTTCTTGTGCCACACTGCTCTGTGCAGGTGTGCTCAGTTGTGTCCAACTCTTTGTGACCCTATGGACTATAGCCCACCAGGCTCCTCTATCCATGGAATTTTCTAGGCAAGAATACTGCACTAGAACTAGAAATATGGACTGGAAATAAACAATGCAGGAATAAATAAAACCATATACGTAGAAAGTTTAAAAGTGCCTAGCCTGTATGTGATCATAACACTATAATGTGTACTTGAATTTGCAGAGAATATCTCTGGAAGGATACACAAAATTGTAAAAATGGGGATTTCTTCTAGGTTGAATGAAACAGAAGCATGCTACAGAAACTGGCTTTTTACTACATTTAATCGTGTACACATACTGCCAATCCAGGTGGATCACTGGTAAAGTATCCTCCTGTGAATACAGGTCCTATCCTACAGCTGAACCAATCTTTTTGTCACGTTTTGAGGCTGAGAACACTTCATTTTTCTTGAGAGAAATGATGTGAGTATTCAAGGGTCAGAAAGGCACCATGTTTCTGTTTTTTATCTTCTCTGGTTAAGTGAGTTAAGGGAACATCTTTGCACATTTCTGGGCTTTTTATTTAGCTTGAGTTGAAGAAGAGCTGACACACATACACCCATACCCACCTTTGGACTTGTTTGAAATGGACAGGAGAAAATAAAACTTCACTTGTGGGATATTATAACTGGATGGGGGAAAATGTCCTCACCATTTCAGGGTGTGTATATACGTATATATTTTCCCCTTAAATGGTGAGCAGGATTGAATGAAGCCATCTTTCCCTGTTTAAGATTAAGATTTCTCTCTTCTCCATGTGGAGATATAAAACTAACTCAGAATCTCAAAGAAATCAATTATACCAAATCTCAATTGTAAACTATAAGGCAAAATTTCATTTCAGTCTAATGTCTATATCCACCAACACTCCTGCCACCAAGAGTCATTTCCACAGGGATCCCTTCAGAGTACATTTTTATATAAAACAATCAGGACTCCCAAATGAAGATTTTTTTAAAAAAATTTAATAGTGGCAAATCAGATTAGAAAATCCAGCTAGACAAAATTCACAGCCTGTTTATTAAATGCACATTAACCAGCCATTGTCTCTTTCCTAAAACTAAGTCACAAGACTAGAACCCTTGAATGATCCATTCCTCAGCTTCCCTCTGTACCTTGCTCAGTCACTCAGTCATGCCTGACTCTTTGTGACCCGATGGACTATAATGTGCCAGGCTCCTTCCTGTGTGTGCCTTATATTCAGTCAATAAAGATATCACTCTATTCACCTAGCTATAGCAACCACCTGGAATCCATCTTCTAGAAAAATTACCCTGGGACTAATGGAACTCAGATCCCATCTGTTATTATTCTTGGATTAAGTAAATTATACTCAGCTCTTCCCATCCCCTGAAATGGTGAGGACATTTCCCCCCATCCAGTTATAATATACCCCAAGTGAATTTTTATTTTCTCCTGTCCATTTCAAACAAGTCCAAAGGTGAGCTAATTTTTCCCCTACTTTCCTAGATTGCTGGTGGTCTGTTGTAGCTGGCCTGTAAATGATAGGGTCACTTCAGTTCAGTTCAGTCATTCAGTCGTCTCCAACTCTTTGAGACCCCATGGACTGCAGCACGCCAGGCCTCCCTGTCCATCACCAACTCCTGGAGCTTACTCAAACTCATGTCCATGAGTCGGTGATGCCATCCAACCATCTCATCCTCTGTCATCCCCTTCTCCTTCTGCCTTTACTCTTTCCCAACATCAGGGTCTCTTCAAAGGAGTTAGTTCTTCGCATCAGGTGACCAAACTATTGGAGTTGCAGCTTCAGCATCAGTCCTTCCAATGAATATTCAGGACTGATTTCCTTTAGGATTGATTGGTTGGATCTCCTTGCAGTCCAAGGGACTTGTAAGAGTCCTCTCCAACACCACAGTTCAAAAGCATCAATTATTCAGCGCTCAGCTTTCTTTATAATCCAGCTCTCACATCCATATATAACTACTGGAAAAACCATAGCTTTGACTAGATGGACCTTTGTTTGCAAAGTAATATCTCTGCTTTTTAATATGCTGCCTAGATTGGTCGTAACTTTTCTTCCAAGGAGCATCTTTTAATTTCATGGCTACAGCCACCATCTGCAGTGATTTTAGAGCCCCCAAAAATAAAGTCTGTCACTGTTTCCACTGTTTCCCCATCTGTTTGCTATGAAGTGATGGGACTGGATGTCATGATCTTAGTTTTCTGAATGTTGAGTTAAAACTTTTTCACTCTCTTCTTTCACTTTCATCAAGAGGCTCTTTAGTTCTTCACTTTCTGCCATAAGTGAGGTGTCAACTGCATATCTGAGGTGATTGATATTCCTCCCAGCAATCTTGATTCCAGCTTGTGCTTCATCATTCCAGCATTTCTCATGATGTACTCTACATATAAGTTAAATAAACAGGGTGACAGACAACATACAGCCTTGACATACTCCTTTACCAATTCGGAACCAGTCAGTTGTTCCATGTCTCGTTCTAACTCTTGCTTCTTGACCTGCATACAGATTTCTCAGGAGGTAGGTCAGGTGGTCTGTTATTCTCATCTCTTTAAGAATTTTCCACAGTTTGTTGTGATCCACACAAAGTTCAAATGATAGGGTGAATCTCTACAATTGAAGAAAACAAGCCCAGATCTTTGTGAATCTAGGACATCTGTCGTTTGTGATGCCAAATGAGTTGACAGTCACAATCTGGGAGTTAGAGGCTTAGACTGCAAGTGGGAAGAAACATGGTGGCTGTCCCACTCTTGAATACCCAGGTCATTTATCTCAAGAAGAAAGAAATGTTCTAAGCCTAGAAATGTGACAGTAGAAGATTTAGCTACAGAATGGAACCAGAGATGAACTTGAAACAAGTGTCTGTGACCTAAGTGCTTGCATTTGGAACTGGTTTGAGAGAGTCTAAAACTTACCCCCAGGATCACTAAAGAGAGAAAGAGAGAGAGTGCACACCCATTGAGGCTGAGAACTATCCTCAAGTGAATGCTTATTGGCAGACAATATTGACTTTCATCCAGTCCTCAATTTTGCATACTGCTTCATGCCCCCCACACCAGAACAGGATGTGGGGGCTCTTACTATTACTGCAGTTTTAAAATTATAGGGAAAATGTGATACTGGAAATAGGGTTCTATGACTTCCCCTGATCTATAACTCAGTGTATTCCCAATTTCTAGAAGCCTTATACTTCCAGAACTCATACTTTGAAAAAATTCCACAGAAAGTTTTCACAGCCCTCAAGGAAATGATTTTTCATTGGCGAAAACAATGCTAGCAGCCAATGCCCTGATGCCTGCTCAAGCCAGCATCCTGAAGAATGATCAGCCAGTGAAGGAGAACTGAGAGATCACTGGTTCTCAGACAGTAGCAGATAAGGGCACAAAACCTGGGTTCAGTCACAACACAGAAGGAACTGAGGTTTTCTTGCAGCACAGAAGTTTATTATGAAGGGGGCTGGGCCAGTTTGTATTTACATGTTGGAATCCTGCAACCTTGAGTCCAGATTGAAGTGAGGAAGAGGCTACTCTGCTGGGCACAGGTGATGTCATCCCAGGAACATACTTAGCCCTCTCTCCTGGGTCCCTATGGCCAGACTGGGGTCTGGCACTATCAGATAGACTCCACTTCTGTTTCTTGTGCCTGAGCTGAAGGGATGATATCTTTAAGGATTTCATCATAATAGGGGCTAAATACCTGCTGATTGTGACGCATCAGATTGAAAAACTTCCAACCCAGTTTTGTCAGCTCCCCCTTGATGAGAATAAGGCCAACAGGGAAGTCTAGCAGAGACTCCTGCATCCCGCGAACCAAACAGCCTTTGAGAAACAAGTGGATCCGCTGATCTGTGTGCAAGAAAAAAGTTAAAAGGGGAAGATCAAAGAGGTTTCAGAAGAAATTCACAATGCCCTTGCACTCTCTGTTTGCCAACGTTTAAATTAACACATTTTCACTGACCTATCTACTCATTCAGATAAACCATGTTAATGAGATTTTTTCTTTTTTTTTTTTTTTTGGAAGAAGGAATGCTATAAAGCTCCTAAAAGCAATGTATTATTGAAAGATGTCGAGCCAGTAAGTTTCTGGCTGTTTATAATGTTATGGGGTGCTAAGTGAGCTCCCCATATGTGTGACCTAACAAAAGGATCCTAGACATTGTACGTGAAATTCTAAGGACACACATTGCAGCCAGTGTACCGACTCTGGGCCCATACAACCATATCAGATTATGTCAAGATGCAAAAATTAGAAGCAGGGTGGTTGAGTTCATTGCTGCCATTCTTGAAGGGAATATATCCTTCCGCCTAAATTAGCATCAGTTCCTTAGAGGGAAGTAGGGACCATCATGGTAACTTAAAGCATGGGATAGAGAAAGGGTTTCCCATCACAGGTCTTGGGTTATAGTTAGAGAATGGCCAGGAATCACTCAGCACTAGCAGCTACAAGTTACACATCCTAGCTGACCTTAAAACCATGTGTTCACTCTTCAAGCTGAAAGAGATCTATTTCAATTCTGTACATTATACATAAGGAAACTAAAGCCAAAAGACTTTCCCAGTGATCATTCCATTTTTGAATGGCTTCACAACTGACTTCCAGGCTTGAGTCCACCTTCTTACCTTCCACATTCTTGCTACCCCTTCCCAGCCCCACCAGCATAGGAGGACTCTTACCAATGATGCTACGAACACAGTTCTCTTTCTTGGCAATGTTCTGAAGTTGGCCTCTAAGAGAGGCTTTCTTTTCACTACTCAGGGCAGTTAGGCCCATGTCTTTGAGGCGTTCATGGATTTTCTGAGACACTTGTTCACTCACACTCACCATAGTCTCTTCAGGCCTAGATAATGAAGGACAGAAAGCAGAGTGGCCTTGGCATAGGGGCAAAGCCCAGAGAGTCCAACATCAGAAGCCAGGTCCACTTAACGAAAGAATTCCAGCTCTGCACCACTAACAGAGGACCCAGCATTTCAAATCATTTCACTGTTACCCTCAAGATGTCAACTATTTCACAATATTAATTCATACATATTAACTAATTCATACTATTCTCCACTTCAAATGAAACAAATTGGACAAGGGTTCAGTTCCATTCTTGGATCTACTCAGTATTCTTTATTCCCATAAACTTTAATCAAATTCTGTTTTAAGACTTCTTAAGCAATTTCCAGAGTTGTCTTCCCTACTTCACCAATTAACTTGTAAATATACTGAGATCTGAACTTCCAGTTCTTTTTTTTACTTCGGCTGAGGTGCCCTGCATGAAGCAAATTATGGATACATATTGACCAAGAGATCAACTTCTGGATATACATACACAAATCCAATGTCACTTATTTAAGTATATAATGACTCATTTTTAGCAAACATGGTACTGAATCATTCATAGCAAACTAGTTTCCACACTCACCTCATTGGAAATAGGTTTTGTTTCGATCACAAGCCTTAATACAATTTATCAAAATACACCAATGACCTTTGCAGATGATGCCCAAGGTCTTTTGCGTAGTTTATGATAAAGAATAAGGCAGTGATACATTAACTGCCTAAGTTCCAAAACCAACATACTATTTTCAACTCTCAGAAAGATCTAGGAAATTTGTTGTTGCTCATGTTGTTTAGTCTCTAAGTCATGTCTGACTCTTTTGCAACCCCATGGACTGTAGCCTGCCAGGCTCATCTATCCATGGAATTCTCCAAGCAAGAACACTGGAGTGGGTTGCCATTTCTTACTCCAGGGGATCTTCCTGACCCAAGGTTCAAATCTGGGTCTCCTGCATTGGCAGGCAGATTCTTTACCACTGAGTCACCAGGAAAGCCTCTATGAAGTTTACCTGGAGTTAAATTCCCCCATCAGAGCCTTGGTTATGTGTTTCAGTTTATTCACAAATTCAGTTGAGCTGAATAAAGCACTACCAGAGAAACTTCTGGCCACTAGCAAGACTGAGGTAAGAATGGCCAACTGCTTCAACTGGGATTCCATGTTCCGCAGCCGGATTCTATCCATTAGCAGAGTCTGGTGAGGCAGAGAAAAGCAAGCTGTCAGAAGAGTGTTTTAGTAAAGGTTTCAAATACAAAACAAAAAGGCAATATTCTAACATATGTTCCTACCTCGGGAAACTCTTTACTGTCAAGATCCCAGAGAAGAAGGTTCAGGTAACCCTGGTATAGCACCATTGTGGAACTGGGAAGTTGTGGGTTGTCCACTGCCCAATTTGGAGATGAACGGGCCACGACGGAGGAGCTGGGAGAGTCAGGAGAACTTGAAGGTGGTGTAGTGAGGTCTAGAGCTGTTTTGGTTAGCCACTTTGTGGTGCAATCAAGGAGATCTATGACATAGAAGGGAATATGTAAATATCTTCAAACACCAAGGCTTGAGGATATATTCTTCCTCAATAAAGAAATGATTTTGTACATCTTTTCTCTTAGAGAAATGTTCCTTCTTCCTACCCCACACCCTCACCCCCTGTCCAATAGGGAGAAGCTATCTGTTTAAAAAAACTACAAAGTACCCTATCACTGTAAGAAATCAAACCCAAAGTCAAATCCCCTCCTCTCCTGTCTTTAAATTTTGAACATACTGGGTTGCTTGTTGAGGAGTTCCTGGAATTTAGCTCGTTCATACAGGATAGAATGTTCCTTCAGGTAGGGTCGGAGGCTCTGTATAGTATAGTTCACCATGTCCATTTTCATCAGGCCCAGAACATGGAAGATGCCCCTGTCAATGGAGGAAAAATCAAATGCTTACACTCTGAAAGGTAATCTAGTTGAGTGAGGTGGAACTCAAGCTAAGAGTCCTAAAATCACAGTATCTTAGAGTTAAAAATGGCCTTAAAAACCAGTCTTCAATTTATTTCAGTCTACATTTGTACTTCAATTTACAAATACAGACATTGCAGCCAAGGACCCAAGGCCACAGAGTGAGTTGTTATCAGAGCTAGGAACAGATACATCTTCTGACCTTTTAGTTACCAGTCTAGAGTTCTTTCTACTGTAGGTACTCCATCTCAGAAAAATGACTAAAATTCTAACTCTCTGTGGGTAGTTGGGATGATGGTGGTTGAATTTCTAACTCATTCAGCTTATTACTTTACCTCTGGGTCTTGGTTCTTCTATCTGTGAAACACGGATCATCCTCATTCTTGTTCCCTCACAGGGTTTGAGTTAAGATACATAAGAAATTATCTGTGAAAGTGCTGTCTGAAATCTCCAAAGAAACAGTTACTGTACTCTAAACAAGAATATTGGAGTGGGTTGCCGTTTCCTTCTCCACAGGATCATCCCAACCCAGGCATCGAACCTTCTTCTCTTGCATCTCCTACACTGGCAGGGGGATTCTTTACCACTAGTATCACCTGGGAAGCCAGTATTTTAACAGCATCATTTCTTAGAAAGTATCCAAATGATCTGAAGATCATCAAAAGAGTTCTGAGAATCCATCCTTTGAAAATAAAAGCCAATAAACCAGAGAGGAACAACAGAGGTATTAGTCCGTTCTTCAGTATAGAAGAATTAGGCAAGCCAGGGGCTATAAGCCAGTATCTGGCCCAGAGTTTTCCGGTACAGTGTCTAAGACAGGATACTACATCTCATGTTCAGGAACAGTACATCTAGTTTCTCACCTCAGTAACTGCACAGGATCTGTTATGCTCTGTAATTTTCGCACTGCTTCATCTCTGACTGGTGCACACAGCAGGGTCATCAACTTAAGAATGTAGTTGGAGAGATGAGGGACATCCAGGGCCCCATGCTCTGCTTCCTGCTTGAGGAGATCTATGTCCAGAGCTTCTTCAATCTCATCTCTTAGGCTGTTCTGGCGTGGTAATAGCAGTGACAGCAATATCTGCCCAGAAAAGAAAATCAATGGAGCCAAATTATTTAGAATCCCAAACACTCTTTGATGAACAATCTCCTTAAGGCAAAGGCATGCCAGCCTATGTCTATTGAGGCTCCAGAAACTAGGTTTCCCAATTGCATATACAGAATATTATTTCTCTCTGTTTAGGAGTCAGTTATAATTTAAGGCTTCATTGGGATTAATAGTAACAGTAGTGCTGTACTATTTTCTGGGCAGAATGAGATAAAGATAGGAAGAAAAATAACTGTGACAAAAACAAATGCAAGATATAAAAAGTATAAAATACATACCATCACAAGGTAATGGGATATTCTTTTTATAAAACTTTTTAGTTTGTATTCAGGTAGCTGATTAACAATGTGATAGTTTCAGGAGAACAGCCATACATATACATGCATCCATTCTTCCCCTAACTCCCCTCACATTCAGGCAGCCACATGATATTGAGCAGAGTTCCATGTGCTATACAGTAGGTCCTTGGTTATCCATTTTAAATATAACCTTGTGGTGGTGAGATATTTTTAATAAGGGATAAGGACATTATTAGATTGTTTGACTGCAAAGGGAAAAGATGAAATAGGCAGAGAAACCTTTAAGTGTCACTCGAAATAATCTTTTCACTCTAAAGTATAAGTTTCTTATTGGCAAAGGCTCTCTTATGTATCTATGTGCTTCTGAAACACAGAAAACATAATAGGAGTTAAGCGAAAATCTGTTTAATTGAATGACATACTGTGTTGTTACAGCAAGATCTCAAATTTCAAGCTTCATCTCGTACAAATAAAATGGAAGTTTCTCCATATTATCTGTTCAAGTAGTGGAACATATGTAGAAAGGAAGCTTGTGCATGCATGCATGCTAAGTCATGTCCGACTCTATGCTACCCTATGAACTATAGCCGGCCAGCCTCCTCTGTCCATGGGATTCTCCAGGCAAGAATACTGGAGTGGGTTGCCATGCCCTCTTCTAGGGCATATTCCCCACCCAGGGATCAAACTCGAGTCTCTTACTTCTCCTGCATAGGCAGGTGGACTCTTTACCACTGGAATCACTTGGGAAGCCCCAAAATAATTCCTAGTTATCAACAATTAAAAGGTCTGGGGTTAAAAAAAAAAAGGACTTCCCTGTGGTCCAGTATTTAAGAATTCGCCTTGCAATACAGGGGACATGGGTTTGATCCCTGCTCAGAGAAACTAAGATCCCACATGCTGCAGGGCAACTAAGCCCACAAGCTGCAAGTGCTGAGCCTATGCATCACAACTAGAGAGAAGCCCATGCACCACAATGAAAGATACCCCATGCCACAACTAAGATTTAATATCCAACAATGGGAAGTTGGTTACTCACCTCCTTAACTTCTTTTAGGAGTTCAAGTGCAGGAGTGAAGTTAGCTGGAGTACTTGATAGCTGGACTTTCAGATGATCCCAAAAAGCCTTGTACATTGTCTCCATAATCCTGCCTTCCAGACTATAAGAGGGTTAAATGAGCAACTTATTCTTTACCCAGAGAGTTGATACAGAATCCTAATCTCCTAAATCCCAAACATCATTTAAGATCATGAAAGACCATTATGTTGATAGGGCAGGAGCTATGTTTAGACTTTAGCAGAGTTGAATAAACTGAGTTTAGTCTCAGATGCAAAAGCACTGGTCAATTTCTCTCAGAAGGATTCCTCATGGTTCCAGAAAAGCTCTCCTTCTAGTAAGAAGAACCAAGAACTTGCATTTGAGGCCCTGAGTTCTAGCCTTGGTTCTTTATCTGACCTAAATGTATGTCTTACTCCCACAATGCCACATATTCTTGCTAAGACCAATGATATTTCTAAGAAAAAAATCTGATCATAATGACATGATCATTTAAAGTTCTATAGAACCTCCCTATCACCAGGAAGATTTTCTTGTTGTCATTGTTATTTAGTAGTTAAGTTGTTCTGAGTTCTTTGTGACCCCATGAACTATAGCCCTCCAGGCCCTCCTATCCATGGGATTTCCAGGGCAAGAATATTGGAGTGGGTTGCCATTTCCTCCTCCAGGGGGTCCTCTTGACCCAGGGATTGAACCTGGGTCTCCTGGATTGGCAGGTGGATTCTTTACTGCTGAGCCACCAGAGGAACCCCAAAGTTGTTTAGTTGCTAAGTCGTGTCCTCATCTTTTTTTGTGACCCCATGGACTGTAGCATGCAAGGCTCCTCTGACATCCTCTATCTCCTAGAGTTTGTTCATTGAGTCAGTGGTACTATCTAAACATCTCATCCTCTGCTGCTCCCCTCTCTTTTTGCCTTCAATCTTTCCCAGCATCAATGTCTTCTCCAATGAGTAGGCTCTTCGTATCAGGTGGCCAAGCTACTGGAGCATCAGTCCTTCCAATGAATATTCAGGGATGATTTCCATTGGGATTGACAGATTTGATTTCCTGCCAGTCCAAGGGACTCTCAAGAGTATTTTCCAGAACCACAATTTGAAAGCATCAGCTCCTTGGCACTTAGCCTTCTCTGTGTTCCACTTCTCACATCCGTACATGACTACTGGAAAAACCATGATTTTGACTGTACGGACCTTTGTTGGCAGAGTGATGTCTCTGCTTTTTAATATGCTGTCTAGGTTTGTCATAACTTTCCTTCCAAGGGCAAGCATCTTTTACTTTCATGGCTTCAGTCATAGTCTGCAGTGATTTTGGAACCCTAGAAAATTAAATGTGTCACTGCTTCCATTTTTTCCCCTTCTATTTACCATGAAGTGATGGGACTGGATGCCATGATCTTAGTTTTTTAAATGTTCAGTTTCAAGTCAGCTTTTTCACCCTCCTCTTTCACCTTCATCAAGAGGTTCTTTAGTTCCTCTTCCTTTTCTGCCTTTAGAGTGGTATCATCTGTATATCTGAAGTTGTTGATATTTCTCCCAGCAATCTTGATTCCAGGTTGTGACTCATCCAGCGCAGCATATCTCATGATGTGCTCTACATATAAGTTAAATAAACAAGGTGAAAATATGCAGCCTTGACATACTCCTTTCCCAATTTGGAACTAGTCAGTTGTTTCGTGTTCAGTTCTAACTTTGACTCACAAAGGTCCAGTTCTAACCTTCTGATCATGTGAAATGAGTGCAGCTGTTTGGTAGTTGGAACATTCTTTGTCATTGCCCTTCTTTGGGACTGGAATGAAAACTGACTTTTCCAGACCTGTAGCCACTGCTGAGTTTTCCAAATTTGCTGGCATATTGAGTGCAGCACTTTAACAGTGTCATATTTTAGGGTCTGAAATAGCTCAGCTGGAATTCCATCACCTCCACTAGCTTTGTTCATACAAATGCTTCCTAAGGCCCACTTGACTTCACACTCCAGGATATCTGGATCTAAGTGAGTGACCACATCATTGTGGTTTTCCAGGTAAATAAGACTTTTTTTTTGCATAGTTTTTCTGTGCATTCTTGCCACCTCTTCTTAATGTCTTTTGCTTCTGTTAGATCACTATTGTTTCTGTTCTTTATTGTGCCCATCCTTACATGAAATGTTCCCTTGATACCTTCAATTTTCTTTTTTTCCCATTTATTTTTATTAGTTGGAGGCTAATTACAATAAAAAAAACCTTCAATTTTCTTGAAAAGATCTCTAGTCTTTCCCATTCTATTGTTTGCCTCTATTTCTTTGCATTATTCACTTAAGAAGACCTTCTTGTCTCTTCTTGGCTATTCTCTGGAACTCTGCATTCAGTTGGGTCTATCTTTCCCTTTCTCCCTTGGCTTTCTCTTCTCTTCCTTCTTCAGCATTTGTAAAGTCTCCCCAGATAACCATTTTGCCATCTTTCATTTTTTTTCTTTGGGGTGGCTTTGGTCCCTGTCTCCTACACAATTTTATGAACCCTAGACCTCCTGAAAAACACCTATTCATATATAAAAATTCAACTCAACATTACCTCATCAGGAAGGTTTCCCAGACCCTCCTTGGCAGCTAAGCAGGAATAAGGAACTCCATATACTAGATGTGAGAGAACTTATCACGGCACAGGAACTATATACTATTTGACTATCTCACCTACAGAAGCTTCTTAATGGCAAAGCCAGCTATATGTCCCCAACATTTAGCATTCAGCCTTCCACCTAGTACATACTCAATAAATGTTTGTAGAATAAATATCTGACAATGAGATTTCTCTTAGGAATCCATAACTCTAATTAGTATCATTTTATAAGTCCAAAGATAAAAGCAGTCATTGATTACCTATAGATAATAGATAACCCTCAATTGTATTTCAGTATCTTTCCTGATATACTTCTTGCATTACTACACTAGAATAACGCTGTTAATAACAAAACAATGAAGATCGAGTTTCAAACATTGAGTTGGCCAAAAAGTTCCTTCGGTTGTTTAAGTAAAAATACAGACACATTTCTCATTTTCACCAACTTTATTGAACAACGTATTCACCATTTTGTTCCACTACCTTCTGCCATTTTTCAGACAATTTTATAATTTAATCTTCCCCAAACTTTTTATCTTTTTGAGCAAAGAACTAACCCAGGTTCCTTTTAAGTCTTCTGGGGAATTGAAACTTTTTCCATTCAAAGAATTTCGTAAAGACTGAAATAAGTGGACATCTGAAGGTGCAATGTCTGGTGAATACACAGATGCATCAGAACTTCCTAGTCAAATTGTAACAGTTCTTGCCTGGTCATCAAAGAAACATGCAGTCTTGCACTATTCAGATGGAAGATGATGTGTTTTCCGTTGACTAATTTTGGATGCTTTTTGTTAAGTGTTGCTTTCAATTGGTCTAATCGGGAGCAGTACTTGTGATTAACTGTTTGGTTTTCTAGAAGGAGCTCATAATAGAGGATTCCTTTCCAATCCCACCATATACACAACATCACCTTCTTTGGATGAAGACCAGCCTTTAGTGTGGTTGGTGGTAGTTCATTCCGATTGCCCCATGATCTCTTCTAATCCACATTATTGTATAGTATCCACTTTTCATCATCTGTCACAATTTGTTTTAGAAATGGAACTTTTTTACCTTTCTTGAAAAAAGAAAGCATAATATGCCAAAATGTTGCTTTTTTCTTCCATCTTCAATATTAAAATTGCTATACAAAAATTCAGCAATTTTGATAAGTTTTTTTAATGCATGCTGATATGACAGCAGTCACAATACAACCTAATAAAATTGTTTGAAGTGAAATTAAAGTCAACTAAATGCTACTAGAGCCACCTTACAGGAAAAACTGAATAGTTTGGCCAGTTCAAGAGTATTATTCCCTCTGCTTCATTTCCCCACCCCTCATCACCACCACAACCCCTCAGCCACTTTAGCAGATCTTCACTCTCCTTGTTTCACTTTCTCTGCACCCCTGCCAGCAGAAAAATAAATCCAACTAAGACTCCAGGGACAGTGAAGGCAGTGTTGGCAAACTAAGGGAAAAAACTAAGAAGTGTAAAGATCAAGAGACACTGACAGAGCAAGGTGCTTAAGTGATAGAATACCTGAAGTGGCAAAATAGAAGCCACTTTTAAAGCTGGGAAATTAGAATGTTATATGCAATATTGGGTAAAACAAGGAAATTTACTCATTTAACTATTAACAAACTACTGCTGCTGCTGCTGCTGCTAAGTCGCTTCAGTCGTGTCCAACTCTGTGTGACCCCACAGACGGCAGCCCACCAGGCTCCTTCATCCCTGGGATTCTCCAGGCAAGAACACTGGAGTGGGTTGCCATTTCCTTCTCCAATGCATGAAAGTGAAAAGAAAGTGAAGTTGCTCAGTCGTGTCTGACTCTTAGTGACCCCATGGACTGCAGCCTACAAGGCTCCTCCATCCATGGGATTTGCCAGGCAAGAGTACTGGAGTGGGTTGCCATTGCCTTCTCCAAACAAACTACTAGAAGTATTCAAATCATACTTCCTGAATGATTCAGTAGTGCAATATCAATACAATTAATAAGAACCAGAATAAACTGTGATTTTAGAGGGGCATTGTTTATTAATGGGTTTTGATCTTGGTTCACAGAATTTTTGTTAAGCTGATTATGAAGTAGAAATGTTCCCTGAAATCTCTTATCCCATGAAGAGTTGGCAATATCACTATTAGGAAAGAAATAATTTCATTTGTACTTGATCAACCTATAGACAGTTAAGAGATTAACTACTAGTAGCTACTTCCTCCAAAGCTGTCTAAGAAGATGTGGAGTTCACTGTGTTTCACTGTTAAATGAGATACCAAAATGAAAGTTCTGACAATAATTTCATTAATTTCTTCCCTGCTTAGATAATTTTTTTCTGCTTTCAATCTGTAAAACTAATAATTACACAGATTATTCCTCTGTTTTATTTGTTGGTATCATTTAAGACATACTAAAACATTAACTGTATTAATAAAAATGCTTCAAACCTGATCCAAAGTCATTTGTGCTGTGTACATATGCCAGGAGGAATAAAATGGAAAAAATAGAGTTGATACCTGTTGGGAGGTAATACACTGTCTTCCATGTGAAAATCTTGATTTACCACGATTTCATGAGCAATGCTAAGCTTAGAAATTTCATTAACTGTCTTTATCAGATCCGTGACAGAAAGTACTTCAGGTCGGCTTGCTGGAAAAAGGCATAGAAATCAGTAAACAGGGAACCCACACAAATAGAATTTCTTTTCATCAGAGATACACTCAGCCAAATAACTTCCTCAAATTTAGATTTATCAAACAGATCTTAAACAGATTCACTCGATCATTATAGTATTTGAGGTTTTCTGAACTCTTTGCCGTTCAACAGCTCTAGAAACTTGCAGAGAAGTCAGATATGAGGAGAAGTTACCTTATGAAAAACAAAAAGTGAAACTTATTTCAAAAGCTTTTGCCTAAACTGTCAAAACAATAAGCGAAATATAGCAAAGAAACAATGAATAAGTTGTGGTTTATAAAGTAAACCTTTAGCTAGAATTTACTTTTTATACTTACTGTTCTATCTACAGATTAAAGAAATATATTTTTATCTACCATCAGGTGCAGAGAGCCAACTGTATAATGAACTCAGAAAGTGGTTCCTAAATCCTTTTTCTACCTCTGATGAGAGAGGAAGAGACATAAAATGACAGTCTCCTTACAGATAACACCATAAGTATTCATATATGGCTCTAAAGCTGAACCATTCTCAAAGCATTATTCCAAAATCTTGGGATTCCACAGACCAATAAAATTCACACACAAAAAATGAGTGATAGTAATATGCCAATTTTAATTTTTCCACATATGGGTATTGTGACAAAAAACCCACCTTACCATAATCCAAGTAATTATTTTGTAAAAAATTAAAAGTATATTTCAACATATCAAAAGGCAAAAAGAAAATAGTCAGAATTCAGCAATCTTTAAATTGCATCAATTTAACTTTATTTTTAAAACCTATGATATTTCTGCTTTATTTCCTTCAAGATTGGTAAGAACTTTATTACACACTCCCATAGGAATTAAGGAATGACTTTCTGAGGTAATTATACAGCTGGCTCTCTGCACCTGAAGTTTCAACCCATGGCAGATAAAAAATATATATTTTTTTAAATTTCAGAAAATTCCAAATGGCAAAACTTGAATTTGCTCCATGCTGGTAACTATTTACATATAATTTATATTGATGGTATTATAAGTAATCTAGAGATGATTTATATTATACAGGAAGATATAAGTAGGTTATATGCAAATACTACACCATTTTACATAAGGGACTTGAGCACTATGGATTTTGGTATCCTAAGGGGTGAGGGTGATGAAGAGTCCCGGAACCAATCTCTTGTGGACACAGAGGGATTGTTGTACAGACTACTTAGTTACAGAGAGATAATAGTAAGCACACACAGTAGTTACAATTATTACTTGGTGTATAAAACAAAACTATTTTCTCTCTCACTCTCAACACTGTTCCATACTTGGTTCAAAAAGAACTACTTACTATGGCAAAAGAAAAAAAAAGCAAAAAAAAAAGAAAGAGTAACAGCAAAAAAAAAAAAAAAAAAAGAACTACTTATAACCAAAAATATAAAACTCATCTAAGAACCCTAAAACTTCACCAAGGAGATGATCTACTTATGCAAATTTACTTCTCATTTAAAAATTTTTCAACAGAAGTTAGTATCATCAATCAATATCTCCTTTCCACTCTAACTAAAAAGCTACATATGTTGAAATATATCATTTATTCAATTCATTAAGTCATTTATTTGAGAGACACTATGAATTAATAATTGTTCCACTCCGTTTACTAGCAGTGACCCTAAATGGCCACTAGAAAAACATACATGACTCAACTTAACAATATTGTGTCTCCCAACTATTTTTCTCATTTCTGTCTTCAAGTGGTTAGAGCAAGTCACTACATTTGGACAGATCTTCAGATTTATGTTTGGTTGAATTCACTGGCAATTTTCATAAGAGAATTGCAATTTGAGTTCCTATGAGATTGGACTAGTCAAACAAAAATCTCAAATAAGTGCCTACCACAAGGTGTAGAAAAGACCTCATGATTCTATGCATCTGTTATTATAGATCTAAAACATTACCCTAGAGCAGTGATAATTCTTATGTCAACAAACTGCTTTGGGAGTGGACAGAACACAATTCCAGCACTAGGTAATTAAGATTCTCTCAAATTCATTCTAGGTTTATCATTTACAATCTATAAAATCAAAATATAAGAATGCCACCAATTTCCCACGTTTTGGACTAACTCAGACACGCTCAAGTCTTGTCAAACACAAGTCATTATGTTTTGTTGGCCTCTTTCTCTAAAGTTAAAATATCTCTTAATTTTACTTGACAATCAGGGACCTAGGTCCAATATGTAAAGATTAGAGGGGGAAAAGGACAAGAAAAAGAATAATATGAAAGAGGAGTTAGCAGAAGGATGAGGAGTGAAAAACATAAAGTTGTGAGAGCCTTCTATGCTCCTTAAAGGCACTTAAACCACATGCTATCTATTCCTTTAACCTAGCTGCTATCGAGCACTACCCAAGGAAATGATGACAGAATTCCAGACCTACCAGCAGAGTGGTCATCTAAACAGAAGCTCTGGTTTTCTTGGGTTTGCTCTGGTGTTTCAGGCTTATGGGTTCCATTCTCTGCTTCATTGGAATCATTCTGGAGCACAGTTTTTTCCATCTTGGGCATCTTGATGGTATCTGGAATTAGGGCAAAAAGAAGAGGCAAGCTGTTAGTGGTGGAAGATCTGGCTCTGATACAGGGAGGCGGACAAGAGGGCTCTACAGTTGCCAGTCTGTGCTTTGAATCTGTGGCTCCAAGTTGTGGTTGGGGACAAGGGTTTCAAGAGTCTCTTTTGGAATAGCTATGTTTCTCAAATAGCCTTGAGGGAAGGAGAACAGTGAGTCTAGTAGAGTCGCTTTTCCTGAAATTCGAAAGTTAGCATTGGGTAAGAAGGAGAGAAAATCAAGGCCCAGAGATGGACAAAACTTCCTCAAGAGACTTCCTCAAACTCAGTTGTCTTTAATTAGTCTGAGAATAACCCCCTCCCTCCTTAACTTCTGCCCCAGACTTGCCTTTGGTTATGAAGAGGCCTGGCAGCTGGACTCAGGCAGCAAGACACCCCCACAGCCCTTGGGACCCTGGCCCCTCACCTCAGCCCACTCCTCCACCAGCTGCCCCTCCTTTGTGTGTGTTAGTGAGGCCCCTCTGCCCCTCCAGTGCGGTCCTGGGCCATACCATGTGGGATAGGACAGGAGGGGAGATCAGCAGGAAGGGGCTGGACACAACTGTAGAGATGATGAAACCAATCCAGCATACACCCCTGCCAATGACTCTAGGTAGAACAGTCCGAAACGTGAAAACAAAGGGTGTCCGGGTAACGTAAAGGGTCTTGTGACCAGGGTACCATGGGAACCTAGAGAGCAGGCAAGGCAAGTGGGGATGCAACATTTAGTGATAGAACAGGTATGCAGCTGAGATTCTCCAGGAAGAGAGTTTTTAATTAATCTTCTCAAGTCCTGTGCCTCCCCTCCAGGCAAAAACTGTCCAAAGCTAGTATCCTCTCTGCCTGGCGGGGGTGGGGGGGTGGGGAAGCATTTAAATAACAATTTAGAAAGGAAAAGGAGCATTATTCTTTGTTTCACCTCAAGCTCCTGTAACCTTTGAAATGAAAAACCAACAGGGTTACAGAAATCCAGAATTATGCTCTCAGGGTTTTTTGTCCCCTTTTGTTTAAGTCAATCCTCCTCGCAATGCAGAGACAAATAGGCTGTTAAACTTCCATTTTACCAATATAGAAACCAAGCATCATTTTAAAGGGCTGGTTATAAAAACTTTGTGGTGAAGGGGCCAGATCATAAGTCTCAGAGGGAGCCTAGGTTTTGGTTTGGTTCTTCCGACTATTTTCCTGGCTTCTTCATTACAATCCAGTTGTGAGCCTTGGAGATCACCTAGAATGTAGATGCTAGAACAGATGTGGGTGCTAGAATGTGGGTGCTCGAATAAATGACTCTAAGGGCACTTGGGTTGCTCATTCACTAGTCCTAGCTTACTTTTTCACTCTACTGGCCAGTTAGTTACAGTGATTTGAGGACCCCTGGATTGACTCATTTCCAAATTTTGGGAAATTTTTTTTTTCAAAAATGTCTCTACCCTGCACTAAGGACTTCTCTGGTGGCTCAGTCAGTAAAGAATCCGCTTGTAATGAAGGAGACTTGGGTTCGATCCCTGAGTAGGTAAGATCCCCTAGAAAAGGAAATGGCTACCCATTCCAGTATTCTTGCCTGGGGAATACCACGGACAGAGGAGCCTGGTGGGCTACAGTCCATGGGGTGGCAAAGAGTCAGCTACGACTTAGTGACTAAACCACCGCCACCCCTCTGCACTATTCTATCCTGCTCTTTTATCCTGATGACTGTTTTTTTACCCACTAAATTTAACTTCATAAAACAAAACTATAATTCGACCAAATTCTCATCCCTTGCCTTGTTAGGGTCAATAATGAAGTGTGGATATCTTGCACAACAGTTATAAAAGAGAGGTCCAAGAACTTTCCAGTCTTAGGAAACTCCAACTACCCTCTGGGTCCAAAAGGATGTGAGGGGTCTGACCAGTAAAGTTTCTGATTAGTTGGAGAGTGTATAATATTAATAAATGCTAAATCTGAATGTCTTCCTCATCTTCTCTTGATATTTGCCTCAATAATATCAACTTTGAAACAAAATGCTGTCACACTTTTTGTCACACAAAACACTTGGAAGAAATGGTTACTTATATTTTTCTCAATTTGAACATCAAATTTTACATTCATAAAGCATGAATCAACCAGAAATTGATTTATCTTTTTAAAAATAAGATTTCTGCTTGGCTTCTAAGAGAAATTATCCAGAATGACACAGATTTTTTTCCCTCACCAAATTGCAGTATTTAAAAGATTCTTCTCAGGGATGCTTCAAGTTCTGTTAGTACTAAATTTGTTTAAGTTAAACTGTGATTTTTAAAATAGAGTATATTTTATAGAGCACTTTTAGGTTCACAGCAAAATTGAGCAGAAGTTACAATAATTTCTCATATGCCCTCAGGCCCTATTCATATCTAGCTTCTCCCATTATCAACATCCCGCATGATAGTGGTACATTTGCTACAATTGATGAGATACATCATTATCAGCCAGAATCCATAGTTTACATTAGGATTCACTCTTGATGTTGTACATTCCATGGTTTTGTACAAGGTGGGATATAGTCCATGGGGTCACAAGAGTCAGACACGACTTAGTGACTAAACAACAATAACAATATCAACATGTACCCACTAATATAACATCATACAAAGTAGTTTCACCCTAAAAATCCTCTGTGTTCCACAGGATCCCTCCCTTCTACCCTGGCAGCCATTGATCTTTTATTGTCTCCATAGTTTTGCCTTTTCCAGAGTGTCATATAGTTGGAATTACCTAGCAATTAGTCTTGTCAGACTGACTTCTTTTACTTAGTAATATGGATTTAAGTTCCATCCATTTCTTTCCATGGCTTGATAGCTCATTAGTTTTTAGCTGTGAATAAGATTCCATTGTCTAGATATACCAAAGTGTATTTATCCTTTCACCAACTGAATGCCGTCATGGTTGTTTCCAAGTTATGGCAATTATGAATAAATCTGCTATAAACATTCATGTTCAGAGTTTTGTGTGTAATATTCTTTTCAATTTCTTCGGGTAAATACCAAGGCATATGTTTACTGGATGATATGGCATAAGTAGGTTTAGTTTAGAAGAAACTGTCTTCCAAGGTTGTTGTTCAGTCACGTCTGACTCTTTGCTACCCCACTGGGATATATAGAAAAGCAGTTGACTCATATGTATTTATATCCTGCAGTCTTACTATAATCACTTGTTTAGGAGTTTGTTGATTCTTTCAGATTTTGTACATATATTATTATCATGTATGAACCAAAGATAGTTTTATGTCTTTTTCCCAATCTGTATGCCTACTATTTTTTCCTTGTCTTCTGCATTATCTAAAGCTTCCAGTACAATGATGAGAGTGTGCATCCTGTCTTGTTCCTTATCTTATAGGAAAAGCTTTCAGCTTTACACCGTTGAGTATGATGTTGGCTGTAGGCTTGTTAAATATGGTCTTTATTATGTTGAGTTACATTTGTTCTATACCTAATTTGTTGAGAGTTTTTATTTTGAAAAAGATTTGAATTTTTTAATGTTTTTATGCATCTATTGAGATGATCATGTGATTTTTATCCTTCGTTTTGTTATTGTGGTGTATCATGTATTTATTTTTGTGTGTTGACCCATACTTGACTCTGTGTCCAAGCAGGGCTGTAAGACAGGCTATAAGATGGGCTCCATTGCTGGCTGGGTTCTCTGGCCATGCTTTCTGGTCAGGTAGGACTAGAGGTTATACTCAGCAGTTGGGTAAGGCTGTGAATTTGTTTCTCTGCCCATAGAAAGGGTTCCACAGCCCATGTGGCTCATTGGCTGAGGACCCAAGTCAGGCAGAAATGCCAACTAAAGTACCTTGCTAGATGTGGCCACCAGCTTAGCTCTGCAGATGGGCAGAGTTACTGGCCAGGATGTCTGTTCTGTCACCATTGTTAGCAGGATTGCAGTCTGCCTAGATCTGAGTGCTAATCTTTGAAAGCCCTGCTCCCCTTTTCCATCTCTATCTGTCCCCCAATGGTCAAGCCCTGCAGATTTTCCCAGTGATCCCTGTGAGGTGCAACCCCTGTGAGCTTCCTGGGAAATTTCGTACAACACTGAGAAGCTGGACATCCACCTTTTGTTATTTTTCACAGTGGAGAAATTGTAAGTCCAAGAGGTCCCTCTTGGTGCAGCACTTTATCAGCTTGAGAGAGAGGCGATGTGATCAGAGTGTAGTTGCTCCTCTCGGCTTTCTAATATGCAGTGCTTCTCAGTCTCTGTGGTCCAAGGGAGACTTCAACCTCATCCCTCATTCCTGTCTTCTGGAATTTTCACAGTGCTGTCTTGGCTATGGATGATTGCTAGTGGGTCTTCTTGTGAGTGGGAAGGAAGTCAGGAATGATGTATATTGCAATCTGGATGACACCATTCCTCCAATTTTCTAATTAATAAATTGATTTAGGTCCTAAATCTCAATGCTTATAGTGAACTTACTGGGAAAACATTATCACACTTCGGTAGGCAAGTAAATCTAGTAACTAGAAGAGTACCCCATATTATATATTTAAGAAAGGCAGGGTAAAACTACTCCATTTTGGCAATCATTTTTCTCATATTTGTGTGAGTATTCACTTAGAAGCTCCAGGTTTTTCATCTCCTGCCACACACCTCTCATCTGCTCCCACTCAATTTAGTACTTACACTGCCCAGGGTAGAATCAGTACATTAAAGAAAAGAATGGTTATCAGATGCAGCTGAACAATGGGAGTTATTGTCCAACACCAGCTTATCTGACAACGCTCATGCTTTTCTTTAAGCCCTTTGAAATGGGCCTAATCTTGTGATTAATGCACAAATGCAGAGTTTGCTCAATTTATCATGGATTTACAGTATCTTTCTCAAATTTGCCAGTGGCAGTACTAGAAGGAGAGTAATGTGTTGTGTGAAGGGATTAGGATCCAAAGAGATCTGATGAGCAAATTTGAGCATATTGGCAACCAGGGTTGTTCCCCATGCATGCAACTTCGGTCCAAAGGATCTGAGAAATGTCATTAGGAGAAGACTTAGAGGTACAGTAGCAGGCACACAATATCTATCTTCAACTACTGAAGCAGAGATTACCTGCTGTGTGAGACTCCAGCATATTTTCCTAGGTCTATTTGATTGAAGCTACAGGGAGGCAGGTTTGGGCATAGTATAAGCAGCAGGTCGCCAAAAGGGACTGAACAACTCTATAGGATAACTATTTCAAGCAAGAGGTTAGGTCTTGGTGGCCAACATGGTTTCTTCCAAGTCTCAAATCCTCCAGCAACACTAAGACCTATGATTGCATCATGTCATATCTACTGTTTTGCTTATGGAAATTTATGCTCTAGCAAAGAAAACAGCTTCCAGTTCCCTTGGAGGATAGTCCATTAGGAAGGACTGGTAAGCCAATACAGTATATTAATGCATATATATGGAATTTAGAAAGATGGTAATGATGACCCTATATGCAAGACAGCAAAAGAGACACAGAGACAAATAACAGACTTTTGGACTCTGTGGAGAAGGCGAGGGTAGGATGATTTGAAAGAATAGCATTGAAACATGTATATTACCATATGTGAAATAGATCTCCAGTCCAGGTTCAATGCATGAGTCACGGCACTCAGGGCCAGTGCACTGGGACGACCCTGAGGGATGGGATGGGGAGGGAAGTGGGAGGGGGTTCAGGATGGGGGACACATGTACACCCGTGGCTGATTTGTGTCGATATATGGCAAAAGCCACTATGATATTGTAATTAGCCCCCCCAATTAAAACAAATTAATTAATTAAAAAAGAAAGGAGTGGTAAGATAACATGATGTTTCAAATAGGTCTGAATGTCTTGTAGGAAAAGATACATACAGATGTACTTCATTTTATTGTGCTTCACTTTATCGTGCTGGGTTTTTTGATGTTATTTTTTATTTCTGTGAATTGAAGGTTTGTGGCAACCTTGTATAAGACAGTATGTTATCTCCATGTTTTTCCAACAGCATTTGCTCACTTTGTATCTCTGTGTTGCACCTTGGTAATTGGTTCACTTCATTTCCCTGCACCACATTACAGTAATTCTTGCAATATTTCAAACTCTCCACCAGAAAAAAGATTATGACTCACTGAAGGCTCAGATGGTGACTAGCATTTTTTAGCAATAAAGTGTTTTTTTTTACTTAAGGTATATACATTGCTTTTTAGACATAATGCTATTGCACACTTAGACTACAGTATAATTGTCCTTTGAAACATGCAGGAATTAGGGACACTAACTCCTGCACAGTAAAAAATCCATGTATAACTTTTGACTCCCCCAAAACTTAACTACTAATAGCCTACTGTGGACTGGAAGCCTTGCTGATAACAGTTGATTAAAACATATATTCTACATTATATTTACACATATTTTAATGCATTCAAGACATCGTGAATTAATTTTTTTTTTATATTTCTAGGTTATGTGGTTTGTGAGTTTCTCAAATTATGGCAAATCTTAAAACATTTTCCCCACATATTTATTGAAAAAAATCTGTGTGTAAGTGGACTCACAATTCAAACTCATATTGTTCAAGGGTTGATTGTATATAGTGTAAACATAACTTAAACATAAACATAACATATGCACTGGGAAACCAAAAACTTTGTGTGATTCATTCTATTGCAATATTTGCTTTATTGCAGTGGTCTGGAACCAAACTAACAATATCCCTAAGTTATGCCTGTAGTATACCAGAGTACGGGTGATTATGCACCCAAATGCTAATGCTTCTAATTGGTGGGATTATAAGTGACTGGTTTTATAAACTGAAAGTGATAAAATACTGCATATGGGCAGGGATTGGGTCACTCCCATTTACATGTACTCCTTGTTCTCACCATGAACATCAAAAATGATTGGTTCATAAGACAGTGGATTCTGTTCAAGACAAGAAATAGACCAGAGGTTCAGTGCTGCAGCTCATCAAAAGATATTAGATTTCTGAGCTGATGTTCAACAGATGTGATGTGTTTAGCAAAGTGGGTGTTAGTGTCTCTTGCCCCCTTCTCTATCCAACCCCAGTCTTGGGTATCTCCTCTCATTAAACTGAAAAACACTCTCAGAAAACAAGAGAATTCAGTTTATTTTTTAAATTTATTTACTTTAATTGGAGGCTAATTACTTTACAATATTGTAGTGGTTTTGCAATACATTGACACGAATCAACCATGAACCCCCCCCATCCTGAACCCCCCACCCACCTCCCTCCGCATCCCATCCCTCTGGGTCATCCCAGTGCACCAGCCCTGAGCACCCTGTCTCATGCATCAAACCTGGACTGGCGATCTGTTTCACATATGATAATTAATACATGTTTCAATTCTATTCTCTCAAATCATCCCACCCTCACCTTCTCTCACAGAGTCCAAAAGACTGTTCTATACATCTGTGTCTCTTTTGCTGTCTCGCATATAAAGCTATCATTACCATCTTTCTAAATTCCATATATATATATGGAATATATATATATATTGTATATATATATATATATATAGTATACTGACTATATATATATAGTATACTTACTTCAGTATACTTATTACATATATATATATACATATATATACACTGACTTACTTCACTCTGTATAACAAGCTCCAGTTTCATCCACCTCATTAGAACTGATTCAAATGTATTCTTTTTAATGGCTGAGTAATATTAAATCCCAATCCTTATTTACCAGGTTTTCATTTCCTCATCTTCGAGATAAGAATACTAGTCCACATGACCTCCTCTTCCAAGGTTCTCAAATTCTGTGACTCCAACTATGGAAAAAAGCAAGTCATGACCACCTCACCTGGACAAAGAAGAGCCTTTTCCATGTGACTATTCTGCTAAAGTGGACTTCCTTCATCCTTCAATCATTTTGTTTGCTTGAAGGGTACCCTTTTGTACTTTCAGTCCTTAGAAGACCACCAAGAACGGACCACCGCAGGAGTCTCAACATAATGATTATATATATTATTTTATTGCTAAGTAAGAAGTGAAATAAACTGTGAGAAGCTGCAAATGCTTGCCAATTTATGAAGATTATGGAACAATGAAGACATCCAGTATAAAAAGTTGCTTATCCCTTAGGGAGGCAAGGACTACATGCACAAAGATCATCAATGGTGAGATTATTCCATCAGCCAGCTGATGGAAATGGAAAGTTTAAAAATCAAAGTAAAGGAACATTAGGATTCCCTGCTAACTCAGATGGTAAAGAAACCACCTGCAATGTGGGAGACCTGGGTTTGATCCCTGGGTTGAGAAGATCCCCTGGAGGAGGGCATGGCAACCCACTCCAGTATTCTTGCCTGGAGAATCCCCATGGACAGAGAAGCCTGGTGGGCAAAGAGTCAGACACGACTGAGCAACTAAGCACAGCACAGCAAGGGAACATTAGCTACTCCTGACCTCTTAACCAGGGATTATGGATGATAAGACATCAGAAGATAGCTAAAATCTCTACAAACACATAGGTTTACAAAAAACAAGTTTAAAACCAAGACATTCAGGCAATGTTGAAATTTATGTTTGGGAGGAGATCCTCATCTTATGATGCTTGAATATACTCTTTCTCTTGCTGGATAGCTGGGAAAAAGACAAACACAAACAATCATTAAAAGAGTATGTTCCTAAGATGAAGTTCAGTTTCTTCCAAGAGAGCTCTTTGCCACTCTTTGCCAAGTCACTGAAGGCTACCATATCTGCTTTAAATTTAGGATGCTAAGGCACTAACTGCAAATCCTCAGTTGGGTGTGTGTGTCTGTTAACCACCTGAACATCAGAATCTACATTAGCTGTGTCTTTTTATCCATTTTAGAGTTTGATTTATGCTGTTGCCATTTTTTTTTCATAGAATGCTCTGAGACTGAGGAGCAAGTGAAGTATCTTCCTCAGATTTATCTATCACTATATAGTTAGGAAATTATACCCTTTCAGACAATTTTGATTAATTTAGAAACTATCAAATAACAGCAACATGACAAAAAGTGTCCCCCAGTTTTGTGAATATGCTTGGAGTTTCTCCATCAGGCTGTAAATCTCAAAGGCAAAACTGATCCCTCGAGTCTGGGAGCCCTGAGCGAACCGAATATCTAAACTTGTTCTCTGCCTCATTGTCAGGTACAGAAAGCCAAAACTGCAGAACTTACATAGTTCTTCAGAAATGAGATCATGGAACTAAGTTGTTAGATGCAGAAAATTCCAAATAACCATGTGAGTGCCAAAACTAAGATTTTTTGAGTGCTAAGTATAATATTCCAAAATTGATTGCAGTGTGGTTTTTAGTGATTTTCCAACAAGAAAATAGCTTTTTATTCCCCCATTACTTCTTGAGTTTATCATGTAAAAACCATTTATAAAAGCCAGGTACTTAGACAACTATTTGATATTTCTATTTGTTGCATTAAGTTCAGTGGCTACTTAATTATTGCTTACTCTGTGGCAAAATTTACTAGGAGAGTTTATTTACTGAACCTGTGAATGCTCACCAATGCTTTTCTTCACTAGAGCCACCCCCCCCCCCACATTGCCCCATGAGTTACTTTCCTTTGAGGGGAGAGTATTTTTTTCCTTCAGTATTAGTTTTCTTCAGTTTTGACTTGTCAAACTTCTCCACTTCAGACAAGTCTGGTTTATCACTCATCTTGGCTTAAAGAAAGATTGAAAAAAACTTTTTTTTAACTTATCTGGCAAAACTATTATCATACAAATAGATCACAACCCCAAATTCTCAAGTTTAATATCAATATGGATTTTACCTTCTGATTTTCAACAAGAAAACAGCACACATCTTAGGAAAGTCATGTTTTTATCGAAATGCTTTTGAATTGCACATCATTACCCTATTTCCAATAGTCACTAAAAACCACTGAATCGGGATGCACTAGAAATCAAGATGTTCTAAAAGCCAGAGTTGATATGTCTGACTCTTTGAAAAATCACAAGCAAGGTCAGTTGGAGGTAGTGATAAAAGTACAAGAGCAAATAGAGATAGAAGAAAAAATGACTGAGCTTAACCAGCTAATGAATTTGTAACAGGAGATAGCACTATGTGAACACCTTCACTTTATATGGCATTTCTACTGAGGTTAGGGAGCAGCACACAATAAAGGGTGGCATAAGTTGTACTGCTTTTTTTTTTTTTAAGAGACATTACTTTGCCAACAAAGGTCTGTCTAGTCAAAGCTATGGTTTTTCCAGTGATCATGTATGGATGTGAGAGTTGGACTATAAAGAAAGCTGAGGGCCGAAGAATTGATGCTTTTGAACTGTGGTGTTGGAGGAGACTCTTGAGAGTCCCTTGGACTGCAAGGAGATCCAACCAATCCATCCTATAGGAAATCAGTCCTGAATATTCATTGGAAGGACTAATGCTAAAGCTGAAACTCCAATACTTTGGCCACCTGATGCAAAGAACTGACTCATTTGAAAAGACCCTGATGCTGGGAATGATTGAAGGCAGAAGGAGAAGGGGACGACAGAGGATGAGATGGTTGGTTGGCATCACCGACTCAATAGGCATGAGTTTGAGTAAATTCCGGGAGCTGGTGATGGACAGGGAGGCCTGGCATGCTGCGGTCCATGGCGTCGCAAAGAGTCGGACACGACTCAGCGAATGAACTGAACTTTCATGGAAGGGCTTCTTTCATGGAAAGGACGCATAGTTTCGGAATAGAGGAGAATTTACCTTCCTGTGTCAGTCTTGAGCCTGTCGGTCCTGAGCTTCTTTCCCGACCTTTACCCAGACCCCTAACCCCACCCCTAGCTGCGGACCTCGGACTTCGGAGAGCAGAATGTGTAAAAACTATATTTTGGTATCTGTCGGCTCATCAGGTCAGAGCTGATTCACTGACTCCACGTCCCGAAAGCCGTACACATTTCAGTTCAGGGGAAAAGACGGTAGGTTTACGGTAGGGGAGCTCTCTAAGAGAAAGGAACTAATACCAGATCCTTTCGTTTAGTCGGCTTCTCACCGACCAGAGAGGCTTTCTCTATATCCAAACTGCGCCACCGCCCACTCCAGCAGCCTAAACAACCAGGGTGGGCGGGACCTGGCTCGCCGGAAGAGGAAGGAGCGGCGCTATGCAAAGCGTGGTATCACTCCGCTTCCGTAAAGCCGGATCCCCTTCAACTCCCCTCTAGCCACTCTGGTTGTCGGTGTTGTTTTTTGGGATGAGGCGAGACAAAGTCTGCTGAGGAAATGGTGGCTGTTAAAGATTTACTAGGAGCGGGTCCCTGAGATGTCCTGGGGACAAGAAGAAGGAAATATCAAAAAGTGACAATCGTATGCCAATTGCGGTCCTTCATCTGATAAAGTAGGTATCTCGTCCTGAGTCCCAGGTGCCGGGCCGGTCTCCAAACAGTCGGCGCCATTGTCTCATGTCCTTGAGCTCATCTGACTGTCTGTCCCTCTCTCGTAGGTGTCTGCACCCCTTCGAGGCAAGGAAATGAGAAAACTACTTCTCATCCAAGCGGAGCAGGTCAATGAAGAGGCGGGCACTGCTTGGGAGTGTGGATACGGGTGTCAGAGGTGAACGTGGGCGATGTGACTTGGTCCTGGGGTGCACGGGGTTGGTGAGAGGCAAAGAGGGACAGGGGTCGTTTGCGTGGCACACAATGATAAATGAATGATCTGCCTCTTGCAAGCTTGACTTCCAGACACTGCACCCCGCCACCATGTTTGGGGAGAGAAAGGCGTGTAGTAGCGGCCTCTAGCGGAGGAATGGTGGATTACAGTAATAGGAGGAGGAGGGTCTCCTGCTGTTGGTGAGAGCTGTTGTCTGCAGAGCCCTGGGAGGGAGGGTGTGAAAAGAGGTTGTAAGTGTTTGATAATCAAGGCCCTGGGTTAGAAGAGAGTCTCCTGTCCTGATTACTAGGCTGAGTATTAATAACCAGGTCTCTCCCACTGTCTTTTCATTGGGTCATTGAGTGTGTATCATGTGTTTATTTGTGTAGGTCTGTTTCTACGTTTGTGGTACTCCATGTTTCTGTAAACATGATCTGTAGGGGGTAGTGAACCTCAAAAGGAGGAGTAAGAAAAAGAAAATTTGCATAACCTCTGTAGAGAGGGCAGTGCTTCGGTGTGGTAGGTGGCTAGGACTAGAGCAGGTAGGGATCTAGCTAGGGGTAACGCAGCATCTCCTTTCTGCCAGTTTTCTAAACCATCCTCCCTTTTCCTATAGTGTTGAAGAAAATGATAGGCTTTGGGGAGAAGAAGGAAACATAAGAACATGAAAATAATACTTTTCATTGATTTCCAAAGCAACTTCAATGGTTTGAGCATTCCATCCTTCCTACCAGCAGCACAGTCTTGCAGCGATTTTTGAGTTATCTCTGCAGGGGAATTGTCAGACTGAGAATGGAGCAGAGGAGCTTGGGGCTTGGGGGAGGAGAGAAAGAAAGAGAAATTTTTGGCAGTCAGGTACTTGTATCTAGAAAGGATCAATGTCCTAGGTGCTGATCTCTACCAAGGACTCAATCTCCACTGTCTTCTGTGTCTGTATTTATATATTTATCTCTGCACTTATGAGTCTTTGTGTGTAGATCTGTCTTTTGGTTTGCATACCTCTCAGTTGTTGTGAAGACTTGTAAATGGGAACGCAACTTGAAGCTTGGAAATAATGAGGAAGAGAAATAAGCCCTGTATCTGCTTAGATTGGTGTGAGGGTAGAGCGATTGAGATTATGGAATTATCTGTCTCTTCTGTTTTGCCAGTTTACTAACCTGTTTAGTCTTCTGCCAATTTAGGTGGAAGCCTTCCTAAGCTTTAGGGGTACAGAAGGGTAATACCTGCTTTTGTTACTTTCCACTTCGTTTTCCTAGCCCAGTTCTGAAACAGGGAAATATTAGGGCAGTCTCTGAAGAGGAATATGATGGGAAACAGGGAAATATTAGGGCAGTCTCTGAAGAGGAATATAATGGGAAACAGGGAGGAGGAATGGTACTGAATGAAGCAGGGCAATGGGGGAAAGAGACCAGAAGGAGGGCAACACTAGACAAACTACAAATGTAGGGACCAGGGACCAAGGTCAGTCTACCAAGAGATCAGTTTGCATATCCTCCTATTTATTTGTCCATAGATCTGCCTTTAGGTCTGCTGTGAGTCTTGTCATCACTGGAAACAAGGAAAGGAGGAGGAAATTACTGCAGATCAGTGAAGGTTTGTGTGTGTGGAGAATTCCTCAGTAGACCTGTAGGATGAAGTAGTGGAGATCTGCTTGGGTGCAGCAGAGGTAAAGAGTCAGCCTAGGGATTCTTCAGCCTCTCTCACTCCCATCCAACTTTCCTACTCTCCATACTCCCGTTTTGTGTCTGGAAAAAAGATTGATTTTACCTGCAATAGTAGGGGACATGAAATGGAGGAAGAGTTTGCTAATTATCTGCCTTCTACACTTCGAACTGAATTTCCATACTTTTCTGTTCCATGTTGTGCTTATCAACGTGGAAAAAAGTTAGAAAAAGACTCAAAGCCCCATTTCCTTCCTCCACTCCTAGGTCCAACTTCAGTGGCTGATCTGGTGGCCTTGGAGTGGCTGAAGACCACCATCCTCCACAGGGCTGTGCTCAGGCACACAGCCATCCTTCCCTTCCCTGAGTGAGCTTCCTCTGCACGTTGTTTATATCACTGAGAGCCTGTAGTTTGAAAGGGGGCTGAGTGACAACTGGACTTTGTATGAAAACACCAACCTGAGAGAGACCTTCAGTCAAGGCTGAGACAGGGTTGGGGATGTATAACTTGGCCTTGCCTGTAACTTGGATCGTGACTGACTTCCGTGCTGAGGCAAGGGCAGAGGAGGGGCTGGGGTTGGCCTGAAAGCTGGCATCCGTGGCCCTGCCAACACGAAAGCCAAGGCTAAGATCCAAGCCAAGGCAGTGGCTGAGGCAGAACTGAAAACAGGACTGGTGACCCAGGCCAAGGCTGGGGATGGAGCAGTGGCCAGGACACAGTGACCTATGCTGAGGCCATGGCTATGGCAAGGCAAGTAAGCAAGATGGAATCTAAGAGTAAGACTAGAGTCATGGCTGAGACCAAGGCAACCCCCCTGACAGAACCTAGTGTAGTGTCCCAAACCAAGTCAAAGGCCATGTCTATGTCCAGGCTCAGTGCTGTGACCAATTATAAAGTGAAGTCTGGTGCTGGAAGTGAAGCCAATATCGGTTCCAAAGACAACGTTGGGCCCAGGTCCCAGAGAAGGAGCGAGGCCAGCATCAAGTTGAAGGTTGGGGACAGAGCTGGTACTGTAACTCGGTTTGGTGATGAGGATGAGGAAAATGTCTGTTCTTGGTTTTGGACTGGAGAAGAGCCTAGTGTAGGATCCTGGTTCTGGCCTAAAGAAGACAACCCATTTCAAGTGTATAAGCCTCCAGCTAAGATCCAGGAAAAGCCTAAGCCTACACCCAAACCTGAACTTACTATAAAGCAAAAAGCAAAAGCATGGTCAAGGGCCAGGTTTTCTGTCCTAGTTCCGGTAGATGGAGGGGAGCAATCCTTACCTCCAGGAGGGAATTGGACTCTGGTTGATACCTTGATTGAAACTCCTCTAGGGATTCGACCTCTGACCAAAATCCCACCCTATGATGGGCCTTACTTTCAGACCTTAGCTGAGCTCAAAATGCAGGTTAAGTATAGGGAAAAGTATGGGCCCAATCCAAAAACCTGTCGCTGCAAATCACGTGTTTTTAGTTTAGAGCCTAAAGAGTTTGATAAACTTGTTGCCCTACTTAAGTTAACTAGGGATCCTTTCATTCATGAAATAGCTACAATGATAATGGGTGTCAGTCCTGCTTATCCATTTACCCAAGATATAATTCATGATGTAGGTATTACTGTTATGATTGAAAACTTGGTCAATAATCCCAATATTAAAGAACACCCTAGAACTTTAAATATGGTGGATGACAACTCTGAGTTTTCTGGAGAACCACAAATAGGAGAGTTGTACATAAATCAAATTTGTAAAGACATAATCTTTTATCCTTTGAACTCCCCTGAACAACTGTCTGGACTAAAATTATTAGTGCAGCTGAGTGTAAACTTTGAGTACCACCATATAATTGTCAATTACATTCCAGATTTCCTCACTTTGTTAAACAAGGGAAGTGTCAAAACCAAGTTTTATGTTTTAAAAGTGTGTTTGCACTTGTCTAAAAATCAAGCCAATACAAGAGAACTAATCAGTGCCAAAGTATTGTCATCATTGGTTGTGCCCTTTAACAAAAATGAGTCAAAGGCCAATATTCTTAATATCATTGAAATATTTGAGAATATAAATTTCCAATTTAAAAAGAAGGTGAAGCTATTTAGCAAGGAAGAGTTCACAAAATTTGAACTTATTTCCATATTTCAGGGAGCAAAAGAGTTTGGTCAGAAACTACAAGACTTAGCAGGGCACAGTGATCCTGAGGTGAGAGATAAAGTTATAAGATTAATACTCAAACTCTGAATAGCTGTATGTTCTCAGAAAACCTTTAGCAGTTTTTTTGGTGTTGTAATATGAAACCAATGCAACTTATAAGTTAAGTATTTATGCTATCTGTGCTGACTGAAGGAGCTAATTTTATGGATACCAAATGATCTTGAGAGCTTGAATGTTTGTTGGTTTTCATTGTGCCATATAAGTTCAGATATTTTTAGTATTTTTGCAATATGACCTGATAATGAACCTATTCATCCTGAGTAAGTTATACTTCTGTGCTTTATATTAACATAAGTGTATTCATTTAATACTTCAATTACATGTGAATAAAGTTGCATGCTAAAACTGGTGAAAACATTGTCCTAGTTCTTCAGTTGAAGTCTAGTCAGAGGGATAAAGCACCAATAACAGGATTATAAAGAGCACAGTCTGTGTCTATAGCGGGGTACAAACAACAAGTTTATGTTGACAGATCCTTTAGTTTCAACATGTTCAAGAAGGATAATCACTCTGTACACAAGAAGACAGGACTGTGCTACTAGCTGACATCTGGGCAGATCTGGGAAAAGGGGTGAAGACGTAGACTTTAGGAGTAAAGAAACACAGATGCTTTCATTCCAGTCTGAGTCTCAGAACTTGTGCTTAGCCTTTCACATATGATGTCTCATCAGGAAGATTTTTAACCTTCAAGAAAATTCCTGGTTCTCATCCCCAACTAGCAAAGCCATGGTAGTGTGGTTCTAAAAGGACCCAGTCTCATTGTGTCCTCAACATCCAGGTGCCCATCTTTGGGGTACTGAGTTTACTGCTTCATCTGAGGCTCCCTCCCCCTGTATTCCTGGGTCTCAGAGGAGTGCCTTTCTAAGGTCTAACCACAGAAATTTCTTCATGGATAATCTCATTTGCCCCATCTTTATGACTGTTTGCTCTCATATTTGCTTTTATTTGCTGACCAATGCTTCGGACTTGGTGATTTACACCTATGCTTGATGACAGTGCCTTGTTTGTGCTGATCCCTTTTGATTAGAGCTCAGCTCTATGAGACAGCCACAGGGTACCAAAGTCCTTTAGGAGTGTGTGGTTAGGAAGAAATTAATTCCCCTAATCCCACTATTTTATTTATTTGTACAGTTTACAGAGCTGAAGCCATGTTGTCTATACTACCTCAGCTCCTCCTGTTTATACCTAACAGAACCTAGGTTCTGGTTAAGAGTTTGTGGCATAGAATGCCAGAGTGTAGATTGGGATCTGGGGTCCCCTTTGCCTCTCCTACCTCCTATCTCCTTTGCTGTTATCATCCTCTTTCCTTAACTGCCAGCATTGGAAAATTGAGTATTGGAAAATGCAGTGTAGAAATACTGGTCTTTCTATTGAACTCTCTCTCTCCTTACTTTTTATGTCTTTGAGGAGAAGGCCTAAACTGAAAAATCTCTACAAGATGTCATACGCCCCTAGTTTTAGCAATTATCTTTAATTTCTATTAAGGTCAAATCTGAATCTATCTTCTGTATATCTAGGAGTTGAAATGAAGGACAGCCACACATGTGCATTAAGGGTGCAAAAATGCAGGCCAGCTTTTTGCAACATACAGTTGCAACTTAGATGATATTTGAAGTTCTTTATAACTTGTTTTTAATCCACAGAACTCCCATAGCCTGGAATTCCATCTGTGGGTGCTGCCTTCAAAATTGGGGATCTTCACAGAACTGTTGGACCAGACCCTTTGGAAGTGTTCTGTGTCTCAAATGCCCTATGGAGCACACACTTAAAACAGTTGATAGCTGTAGAATTTTCCATCAGCTAAAGAGAAGGGTGAGTGTAGGGTGTGTATGTGTATCAAAGCAAGAAGCTGATGGTTTCTTCTTGGGTGGTAATTATGGAAGGCAGAATCAGTTTCCAAATTGTTCCTGGGGTGTACTTGAAGTCAAAACCCCATTGCTCGTCTCTTATTTCATCTCCTTTCCTGGAAAAATAATTCAAGCAAATCCATGTAGTATCAGAGCTGATACAGATACTGCTTATCTCAGTATGTTGCTGGCTTGGGGTAAAACCAGTGTAGATTTCTCATCTTCCCTGTCATTAAGTAAAACAAGAACTCTTCCTCCAACACAACTGGATCATTAGCATCTACTGACCCTTTGCTGTGCCCTTAATTTTAAAAGAGGAACTTTCAGAGGAAATCCATCCACATATCACCAGATTCCCTAGCAAGGCTGTCAAGGCACAATATCCTTCAGTATCTTTCCATTGTCTGCATTATATGCCACTACGTGACCTGCATTCAACCTACAGGGGACTTCAGGTTCTCTGAAACACCTTAGGCGAGAAATCCTGGTCCACAACTAACAGTTCATCCCTCAGTGAACCAGTGACCAAGCACAAACATCTTTAAGAGAAGAGGCACACTCCCATCCTTCAGTTTTCATAACAGATGATTTCTTCTGAGTCAAAACCAGTCTGATATGAAAAACAAAAACTTCTGTGGCTGTCATCCCTTGGTATATAAATCTCAAGTGGATAAAAAACCAAAGGAAATGACTGTACCTTTTCCACTTGAGATTCCTGTTAAAGTAATGTGATTTTTCTGGTATACCAAGAACAGTGGTAGGAACTTTTATGATTTACATAAATCCATTAATGTCATTATATATGTAGTAAAGTTTTGAAATATAATATTAAAATTTCCAAAGATAGCCTAGATGAACAACACAGTTAATTCCCTCTCTCTCTTCATTCTGCAAGAAACATGGCTCCATTGAACAGAAAAAATTCTTTTCGGGGACTGTTGTGGCCACCCCTCAGATATGAAATACATTATCACTCCAGATTTTGTTCAGATGCCGATATTGATAATGTCACACATATATACACACCAAGACAGTGTAAAAAGTTATTACTCAATAATGAGGCTTTCTGGGCAGAGCAGGGTAGCTCCCAGACAGGTCTGAAAATAGCTTAAGAGAATAGGACAAGAAGATGACCTTTGGGTTTTATGATAGCTAGGAGATGGGTTCAGAGTGAGGGTTCCTGCAGGTGGTTTGAACTTTTGCCAGTGCCTAAGGAGGGAGCACCTTGGCTTTCTGATCAGCTTGCCCAAATGTGGGGCAGAGGGGGAAGATATCAACTTATTCATATGTGGAGCAGAGGAGAGTGAGGGGTGAGGCTTGAAACCTATCAAGTAGTCAAAGTTAAAAAAATGAAGTCAGCCTCTTTATTATAGGGACTGTAACATATCAGCTTTTTTTTTTTTTTTTTTTACCAGTCATAACTTAAAGCATATACAGATAAGTTTCTATTGTGATTGAAGCAAAAAATCATTTTTGGTTAATCAAACTTCCCTGAAATAGTTTTGTTCTGGCATCTTTGTCCCCAGAGTTCAATCTACCAGAATATCCTAAGAGTTACAACGATTTAATAAACCAGTGACATGGATATCTTGAGTAACTTAAGTGTTGACTCCACTACATCAGTAACAGGATTTGATGAATAATATAATGAATAAGAAGTATTTTCCTTAAACACTTCTCAGAGCAAAACCATGAAACTTACTCAGTTTGGCTTTAAAATTAGCAACATGCTTCAAAGGATGCCATTGATAAATTAAAAAGACAACTCATAGGATAGAAAATATTTGCAAATCATATATATGATATGGAACTGGCATCCAGAATATATAATGAACTCTTGCCACTCAATAAAGACAAATAAAAAGCAATTAAAATAGCAAAGGATTTGATTAGACATGTTTTCAAAGAAGATATGTAAATGTCCAATAAACACATGAAAATATGCCCAATATCTTTAGAGAGCTGCAAATCAAAACCACAGTGATACCATTTCACACCCACTGGATGGCTATAATTCATTAAAAAATGGATAATAGTGTTGGCAAAGATGTAAAAATTTGGAACCCTTGAACCTGCTGGTGGAAATGTAAAAAGTTGCAGCCAACATACAAAATAATTTGGCAGTTTCTCTAGGGTGTGTGTTAGTCGCTCAGGCATGTCTGACTGTTTGGGACACTATGGACCGTAGCCCACCAGGCTCCTCTGCCCATGTCCAGTATTCTCCAGGCAAGAATACTAGAGTGGATTGCAATTCCCTTCTCCAGGGAATCTTCCCGACCCAAGGATCGAACCTGGGTCTCCTGCATTTCAGGCGGATTCTTTACTGCCTAAGCTACCAGGGAAGCCCAGTGTACCATGTCTTAATTACGTAACACCCAAGTTTGAATTGATATCAGCTTAGTTTCAAGAGTAAAAGTCTCTCCTTACCACTCAATTTCCCTCTTTATGTTATTGTCACAAATTAGATCTCTATACATCATGTCCATTAGTACAGAGTTTTAGTTATAGTTTGTGCATTTGGCTTTTAAAATACAGTATAAATTTACCCATGTTGTGACAAATGGCATGATTTCATTCTTTTTTTTAATTAATTTATTTTTTACTGAAGGATAATTGCTTTACAGAATTTTGCTGTTTTCTGTTAACTTCATTCTTTTTTAAGGCTGAGTAATCTCTGTGTGTGTGTGTGTGTGTGTATCTTCTTTTTCCATTCATCTGTTGATGGACATCTAGGTTGTTTCCACATTTTGGCTAATGTAAATAATGCCACAGTGAATATAGGGTGCATATATCTTTTAAAATTAGTGTTTTTGTGTTCTTCAGTTAAATGCTCAGAAGTGAGGTTGCTTGATGGTATGCCAGTTCTATTTTTTATTTTTTGAGCAACTGTTTTCCATATGGCTGTACCAGTTTACATTCCCACCAGCAGGTGAATAAGGGTTCCTTTTTTTCCACATCCTTGCCAACATGTTACTTCTTGTCTTTTTGATAATAGCCATTCTAACAAGAATGAGGTAATATCACGATGTGGTTTAAATTTGCATTTCCCTGATGACTAGTGATGTTGAGCATCTTTTCATGTGTCTATTGGCCTTCTGTATGTCCTTTAGAAGAATGTCCATTCAGGTTCTGTGCCCATTTTTTTAAATCTGATTGTTCATTTTTCTTTTCATATTGAATTATGTGATTTTTTAATAATTTTGATATGAACCCCTTATCAGATATATCATTTACAATTATTTTCTCCCATTCCATATCTTGTTCTTTCATTTTGCTGATGGTTTGCTAGGTGAAATAAGTCAGAGAAAGACAAGTACCATATAAACTCACTTATATGTGGAATCTAAAAAACGAAACAAACAAAATGGAAACAGAGGGAGTTCTCTGCTGCCCTAGTGATTAGGATTCTGGGCTTTCACTGCTATCAGTTCAGTCACTCAGCCGTGTCCGACTCTGCGACCCCATGAACCACAGCACACCAAGCCTCCCTGTCCATCACCAACTCCCAAAGTCCACCCAAACCCATGTCCATCAAGTCGATGATGCCATCCAACCATCTCATCCTCTGTCGTCCCCTTCTCCACCTGCCCTCAATCTTTCCCAGCATCAGGGTCTTTTCTAATGAGTCAGCTCTTTGCATCAGGTGGCCAAAGTATTGGAGTTTCAGCTTCAACATCAGTCCTTCCAATGAACATTTCAGGACTGATCTCCTTTAGGATGGACTGGTTGGATCTCCTTGCAGTCCAAGGGACTCTCAAGAGTCTTCTCCAACACCACAGTTCAAAAGCATCAATTCTTCGGCGCTCAGCTTTCTTTATAGTCCAACTCTCACATCCATACATGATCACTGGAAAAACCATAGCCTTGACTAGACAGACCTTTGTTGACAAAGTAATGTCTCTGCTTTTTAATATGCTGTCTAGATTGGTCATAACTTTCCTTCCAAAGAGTAAGCATCTTTTAATTTCATGGCTGCAGTCACCATCTGCAGTGATTTTGGAGCCCAGAAAAATAAAGTCTGACACTGTTTCCACTGTTTCCCCATCTGTCTGCCATGAAGTGATGGGGCCGGATGCCATGATCTTAGTTTTCTGAATGTTGAGCTTTAAGCCAACTTTTTCACTCTCCTCTTTCACTTTCATCAAGAGGCTCTTTAGTTCTTCTTCACTTTCTGCCATAAGGGTGGTGTCATCTGCATAACTGAGGTTGTTGATATTTCTCCTGGCAGTCTTGATTCCAGCTTGTGCTTCTTCCAGCACAGTGTTTCTCATGATGTACTCTGCCTATAAGTTAAATAAGCAGGATGACTATACAGCCTTGATGTACTCCTTTTCCTATTTGGAACCAGTCTGTTGTTCAATGTCCAGTTCTGACTGTTGCTTCCTGACCTGCATACAGGTTTCTCAAGAGGCAGGTCAGGTGGTCTGGTATGCCCATCTATTTCAGAATTTTCCACAGTTTATTGTGATCCACACAGTCAAAGGCTTTGGCATAGTCAATAAAGCAGAAATAGACATTTTTCTGGAACTCTTGCTTTTTCAATGATCCAGCAGATGTTGTCAATTTGATCTCTGGTTCCTCTGCCTTTTCTAAAACCAGCTTGAACCTCTGGAAGTTCACGGTTCACGTATTGCTGAAGCTTGGCTTGGAGAATTTTAAGCATTACTTTACTAGCGTGTGAATTGAGTGCAATTGTGTGGTAGTTTGAGCATTCTTTGGCATTGCCTTTCTGTGGGATTGGAATGAAAACTGACCTTTTCCAGTCCTATGGCCACTGTTGAGTTTTCCATATTTGCTATGGCCCAGGTTAAATTCCTGGTTGGGAACTGAGATATCATAATCTGTGCAGACGAAAAAAAAAAAAAAAATCTCGAAAATGTGAACAGACTTACAGATACAGAGAGCAAACTTATGGTTGCCAGAGGGAAGGAAGGTGGGGGGTATTATGGTGCAGTAGGTGAACAAATCATACAATATTTATTATTTGTGTCTGGCTGCTTCATATATTTTCAGTTTATCCTTGTAGCATATATCAAAATTTTATTTCTTTTTACAACTGAATAATAGTTCATTGCTGGTATATATCACATTTTGTTTATCCATTCATCTGTCAATGGACATTTTGGTTGTTTCCAATTTTTGGCTGTTGTGAATAATGCTAAGAACATTGGTGGCACAAATATCTGATTCAGTCTTTGCTTTCAGTTATTTTGGTTAAAAACTAGAAGTGGAATTGATATATCATATGCTAATTCTATGTTTAATTTTTTTTGAAGAACTGACATACTGTTTTCCACAGTGGCTACATCATTTTTCATTCTCATCAGCAATGCACATGGGTATCAATTTCTCCACATCCTTGCCAGCATTTGCTATTTTTCTGTATAATACCCATCTTAATGTGTATGAAGTGGTATCTTGTGGTTTTGCTTTGTATTTCCCTAATGACCAGTGATGTTGTGCATCTTTTCATGTCCTTATTGGCTATTTGCATATCTTCTTTGAAAAAAATGTCTATTTGAGGCCTTTGCCCTTAATGAGGGCTTCTCTCATAACACAGTTGGTAAAGAATCCGCCTGCAATGCAGGAGACCCCGGTTTGATTCCTGGGTTGGGAAGATCTGCTGGAGAAGGGATAGGCTACCTACTTCAGTATTCTTGGGCTTCCTTGTGGCTCAGCTGGTAAAGAATCCACCTGCAATGCGGGAGACCTGGGTTTGATCCCTGGGTTGGGAAGATCCCCTGGAGAAGGGAAAGGCTACCCACTCCAGTATTCTGGCTTGGAGAATTCCATAGACTGTATAGTCCATGGGGTCGCAAAGAGTTGGAAACAACTGAGCGACTTTCACTTTCACTTCACTTTGCCCTTAAAAATAAACCCTTAAAAATAGGGATGTTTGGTCTTTTTTGTTATTATTGTTGAGTTTTAGAAGTCTTTTAAATATTCTTGATATTAACCCCTTATTTTGTATATGATTTGCAAGTATTTTATCCCATTCTATGGCTTGCCTTTTCACTGTCTTGAAAGGATCTTTTGATACACCTAAGTTTTTAATCTTGACAAAGTCCAGTTTATTTTTTCTTATGTTTTGGTATTCTATCCAAGAAATCATTGCCAAATTCAGTGCCATTAAGTTCTTCCCTGTATTTTCTTCTAAGAGTTTCAACGTTTTAGCTCTTGAGTTGGTCATTGATCCATTTTGAATTAATTTTAGTATGTGGTATGGGGCTTTCCTGGTAGCTCAGATGTTGAAGAATCTTTCTGCACTGTGGGAGACCTGGGTTTGATCCCTGGCTCAGGAAGAACCTGGAGAGGGGAATGGCTACCCACTCCAGTATTCTTGCCTGGAGAATTCCATGGACATAGGAGCCTGGTGGACTACAGCCCATGGGGTTGCAAAGAGTCACGACTGAGTGACTAACACTTTCAGCCTCACATGTGGTATGAGGTAAAGCTCCAAGTCCATTCTTTTGCATGTGGATATCCAGTTTTCCCAACACCATTTCTTGAAAAGAATGTTAATTCCCCATTGAATGGTCTTGGTACCCTTGTCAAAAATCATTTGGCCACATATATGCAAGGGATTATTTCTTGGCTCTTTATTCTGTTTCACTGGTTTGTGTGTCTATCTTTATGCCAGTGCCATACTGTTGAGATTGCTGCAGTTACTATAGTAAGCTTTGTGTGGTATTGTGATTTATAAGGAATATAATTGGCCATTCAGATGACCAAGGTATATTTCTCATATATATTTGGTCTCCATCCACTGTCCCTGGCTCACAGCTCCTGAAACCCTTGAAATTTCCTGAATAAGAGCAATGAGAACACCTTTTGTGATAATGTTTGGTCTCTTATCCTCAGTTCCTGAAATCCACTTCAGAGCTATTATGGTGAAATGTGTGTTTTGTTATTCATTTGTTGTTCAGTTGCTAAGTTGTGTCTGACTCTTTGGGACACCATGGACTGCAGGACGCCAGGCTTCCCTCCCTTTTTCCACCACAACTGGGTTTATGTTAATGAGATGACTTTTGGAAAGCACAAGAGATACTGACCCATTGCCAGAGGAACCAACCCTGTGATTAGAAGTTGTAATATTCAGTCCAAACCCCTCCTATTAATTCCTGGGAAGGGAGAGAATGTAGAAGTTGAATCAACCACCAGGAGCCAATGACTTAATCAGTCATGCCTATGTAATGAAGCCTCAATAAACACCCCAAAAGGATGGGATTTGGAGAGCTTCAGACTTGGAGAACACATGAAGATTCTGGGAGAGTGGAGCACAAGGAGAGAGCATGCACCCATTCCCCATACCTTGTCCTATGTAATCCAACTGACTGTTTCTGAATTACATCCTTTGATAATAAACTAGTAATCTGGTAGATAAAGTGTTTCTCTGAATTCTGTAGGTCACTCTAGAAAATTAATTAAAACCAAGGAGGAGGCCATAGGAACCTCTGATTTATAGCCAGTTGGTCATAAGTACAAGTAAGAACCTTGGCTTGAGATTGACATTTGAAGTGAAGGCGGTCTTGTGGGACTTGGTCTCTAACCTGTGGAATCTGATGCTATCTCTGGGTAGATAGTATCATTATTAAGTTTACTTGTAGGACACCTTGCTGACATTTGAGAATTACTTGTTGGTATAGGAAACCACCTCCCCCTCCCACCTTCTGACACATACACATTGGAAATGAGTTCAGAACCACTTTAGTTAGTATCAGAGAAGTGGGATTTGTTAGAAAGCCCTGGCTCACATAAACATGTAGTTTGGGAAAAGAAAGGATGAAAAGGTGGGGGATGAGGAACCTTTGATTCATGATCATACATGGTATGGAGCAACAGCTGTGCTACAATCTGATACGAAGGGGTAAAAGTTACCAATGGAATTTAGGGATGGATCTGTAAATGAGAAATTAGTAGTCAATCTAAGAAAGACATGAAAATTTTATTTGAAGCAACTTGAGGATTATAACTAGAGAGGCAGACTTTCAGAAAGTTCTGAGGACTGTCCCACTTGTTAGAGGTCAAAGCACCGTTATACAGTTTTTGAGACAAAGGATTATATATCAGCTGACATATTGATACAATCCAGGTTTGCAAGTACAAAGTGAGTAGTGGGTCACCATGACTCCTTACAAGACTAAGAAGGAAGGTTATATCCTAGAGATCTGATTAGTGCAGATGCACAATACACACTAAAGGGAAGGGAGGAGGCCCAAATGGTCAGAGAAAAATTTTATGTTTACATTTTCTTGTCTTGCCATAAAATTAGAATTTTATTTAATCAGATCCAACTCCTGGGGAGTTGTCTCACTAGATGAATAAGGAAGTGCAGACTAATAAGAAAAAAAGGTAAATATACAATCTTGGTAATTATCTGTTAATAGCTAAAGTAAAAGAGAGTGTTAGACCAGACCCTGATGTTAGACCAAGCTCAGATTTCAGTGAGTCTGATCTTCAGCCACCAGCCTCACAGCTGCTTCCACCCCAAGGTAAAAATTATGCAGAGGCAACAGAAAGTACCTCTAAAACCTCTAGTTACTAGGAAGCTAGTCATTGTAGGGGGAGGGCAAAACCAAAACACTATTGAAATCAGGGGACATTAGTGTGAAGGAGTTATTTTATTTTGTAGATCAATATCATCAATCTCCTGAGGAACCTTTATTGAAATGGATTGTGAAAGCGACTAATTTAGGAGCTGTGGCTTTGGTTTTGAATGCTGCAGAGTGAAAGAGCATGTTTGGGTTGGCACAGGATGCACAGATCACTATAGAACAACCACAGATGGCTATATGTGATCCAGACACACAGGAGGTTATTCCTGAAGGAACAACTAGCCTGGTAGATGGGGTAAAAATCACTGTAAGGTCTGTTTACCCTGAGAAGGGGACTGCCGATCTTTTTGTATGAATGGAAACTGGATTACCCCAGATGAAGCAGCTGATATGCTTTGTGTGCAAACCATGTGGGACTGGCTTTATGAATACCAGGATATTCACTCAATGAATATACTTGTTACCCAGTCTTGGTAGATGCTATGTTAAAGTGCTCCTTTTGTATGGATACCCTATTGTAACCTTACTGCCACAAAATTGAGGGACAGTTCAAAAATCCTTATGAAATTTACTGTCTCAGCTTCCTCTCATGGTCTTATTGATGCTAGTAAAAATATTAGATTATTAACAAGAGAATGGAGAAGGCAGAGAAGAGAATCAAGAGAATGGTTTTATCAGGGGAGAAATTTTAAACAGTTAAGGAATAAGGTGAATAAAGCTAATGTTGATAGGAGTGGAGCAAAGAAGAAAGAGTCATGGGACTCATAGCAGAATGGAAATCTTTAGATAGTAATTAATGAGTGGAATGAATAAAACATATTGGTGGGCTTAACACAGAGATTTTAATACAGCACTACCAATGGACTTGCTGCCCTCCCAACATTAAATAGCCCCAGATAAGTCAGCTCTGTTTACAATTTGGAGAAAATTTGAAAGCCAGAAAACAAATTACAATGAGAAATTTGACCAATCACTTAGGGCAATAGTAAGACAATCAATATAATATTGACAAATCTCATATAAGATTTAAGACATATAACATTTTATGTCTTATACATAAGACTTTATGACTTATAAAGTCCCTTGGCTCTTGCTAAGTATCTAAAGCCTTTTGCATAAGCTTGGATAAAATAGTCAGATGGTGGCGAAAAGATGCCAAGACTCCCTGATACAGGAGTCTACAAACTGGTACCAAAATCCATTGATGAAACCTTGACTCAGGCTGCAGTTCAATTGAGAGAACATATAAGTGTAAGGGTTAATTAAATTATGAAAGTTGGAATGTTACCCAAATCTTTTTTTAGGAATGGAAATTATGTCTCACTGGGGAATGCTTCTCTTACATAGTATTGTAAAACCAACCCCCCCCCCCAAAAAAAAAACCCATTGATGAAGTCCTAAGGGAGGCTACAGTTATGAATGTAAGGGTTGATGAAGTTAAGATAAAACTTTGTAGGAGAATTGATATACTTTAACAGGTTTCATGTGAAGTGATTGCATCTTTTTTTTTTTTTTTTCCTTTTTACTTCACTGTATTTTGGGGATGGACATTTTATCTGACTGATGAATATTTCCCATACCTAGTAGTGTAAAACAGAAGGCAGGTAAATCCGCCCTTCAAGCAGTGTTAATTGGGCATACTAAATGGGAACCAGTACGATTGCCTGAGCCAAAACAGTGTAGAATAGAGGCTGAGGTGTTGGTAGGCTGTGTGATAGCCCTGTGTGAGGCATATAAGTTGTGTCCGCCACTTTTGCAACCCCATGGGCTGTAGTTCACCAGACTCCTCTGTCCATAGGATTTCCCAGGCAAGAATCCTGGAATGGGTTGCCATTTCCTTCCTGACTGGGGCTTATGGCAAGAGTCTGTGAGCACCTCACAGTGACAATTACCGGCACGTGGGACTAGAAGATTTCCATCTGAGGGACATTTTACTACCTTGCAATCAGAGATGAACTGAAGCTACCCTTATGACTGACTGAAGGGCATAAAATGATCTTGAAACTTGAAATAGCCATAATGTCTAGGATAATGGGACGGGCAGTGCCCAGAAGCATTCCACAGGAAAATAAAAATGGTTGGTAAAGGAATAAGCTGCATGAGTTATGCAAGAATGAGGTACTCCTGAGAGTAGGGGGCCTCTTTTCACTAAGGGCTGACTCTGAAACTGTTTGAGGTGCTGCTGGATTCTGTTGTAATGTGTACAGTGCCATATAAAGAGCCCTTAACTGACCAATAAAGAGCTGCTCGACTTGTGGATGGCCAGTTCCATGGGAAATGGACAATATTTTAGAAGTGTTTGGAAGGCCAGCACTCCTGAATGAAGAAGGTAAAAATAGATCAGCCTGGTGTGCTGAATTGCATGCTGTTTTCCTAGCAGTGGTGGAATTGAGAAATGGCAAAAGCCCTTATGTTTGGGTGGTTACCTACACTTAGGCAGTAACCCATGGCCTGGCCGTATGGTCAAGTAGATAGGCAATGGAAAACTGGACTATTAAAGGGATGACTATATAGGGCACAGCTCCATGGAAATCACTGGGAATTTAAGGGGGTACATTAAAGTAGGGCATATTGATGCTCATCAGAAGAACCCCCTTCCGAAGTTCAGAAGGTGATTGGAACCACCAAGTGGACCTTTTGGTGTGCTTCCTTGAGTTTGCCACCTGGGTCCATGAAATGAGTGGACATGGGGGAAGGGCAGCAAGGCAAAGATGGGCTGAATTCAGATATATTTCTCTTACACCCCCAGAGGCATTGCCAATAAGAACTGTTCTGTATGCCAACAAAAGAGACAGCCTGCAGATGGCTATGTGGCAGATTCACTGGGGGTGGGGGTAGGCCCTGATTATAGTTGACAGACTAATTATAGTCAGACTAATGCTGGTAGTCCTGGGGGCTACAAATGAGTCTTGATAGGAATGCAGTACTAGATATTGACTCTTTACTGGGTTTTGCCTACCCAATGGTAGATGGCAAAAGCTCAAAGTACTGTAAGAAAAGATGTTGCACAAGTTTGGACAGTTGAGCATCATGTCTTTAGATGAAGGAACATACAGACTTTACATCACATGATGTCCATCAATGTTAAAAAAAAATAACCTCGTTAGAGTCATAGTTTGATAGAGAATTAAATTGGGCTGTTAAAATATTGGTTATCTAAAATGCAGGGGTGGGGGCTGGGTAAAGGCGTGAAGGGCTGGCTTATGTCCCTTTTCAAGTATGTACTCATTCTCATCTTGAATATGAGTGGGGCTAAAAGAATGTTCCCACAGGACAGATTTCTGTTTTTTGTTTTTTGTTTTTTTTTTTCTGGTGGATCCAGGGAATAGGGGGTGGGGAAAATACTGGTATTCTCCATTCGCCATATCACATCAACTTCTTCTTTTCTGCACTACTTGTTACAATGGTTTCAGGACCAGGGCTGCCACTACAAGGGTCTGAAACAGGGAAGATTCCTAAGCAAGAAAATGTTTACCTTTGTGTCAGAATTCCTAAGGATATTAAGAAGATATGCCTTCACCCAATCTAGTAAAATTAAGGTTAACAGTGAATACAGCTATACTGCCTATTGATAGCTCACCTATGTAACTTCTGCTCATGTGTAGCCTTACCTTATCTGACTAAAAGTGAACTGAGGGAGTAGGACTTGCTAGACTACTTTTGCTGCCTGCCGTTTATACTAGTACAGTGACTGAACCTCACATCCTTTCCAAAGATGGAAAAGTTTGAGTGTCAGTGAAGAGAATGAAAAATATTAGTAGCTGAGGGTTAGAAAATGAATAAATGGGTTATGTAATCAGAGAAATTTACATGAGTATCTCAAAAGAGGCCCGGAGCAAAAGATCTCTTGTCTCTCGGCTCAATTATACTGGATGCCTGAAATGGTTTAGCTGTATATTGCTGATACCACTTCTGCTTTTGGAACCTGACAGGATTGAATAGAAGCTTGTGTGTATCTGAATTACTTTGCTGTACAGAAGAAATTAACACACTATAAATCAACTATACTTCAAAAAACTAAAATTAAAAAATATGTATACACACACACACACAGTGGAATACTAATCAGCCATAAAAAACAATGAAATTTTGCCATTTGTGACTGACAACATGACTGAACTTGGAGGCTGTTATGCTCAATGAAATAGGTCAGACAGAGAAAGACAAATACTACATGTTATTACTTATACACAGAATCTAAAAAATAAACTGGTGAATATAACAAAAAAGAACAAACTCACAAATATAGAGAACAAACTAGTAGTTGCCAGTAGGGAGAAGGAAATGGGGAGGAACAAGATAGAGGTAGGAGGTTAAGAGGTACAAAGTACTATGTGTAAAATAAATAAGCTGTGAGGATATACTGTACAGCACAAGGAATATAGCCAATATTTTATTGTAGTTGTATAACTGGAGTATAATCTTTAAAAATTGTGAAGCACTATGTTGTACACCTGAAGCATGTAGTATTGTAAATCAACTATACATAAATAAAAAAAATAGAGAAAAGTTTTTTAATTAATTCATTTAGTTTAATTGGAGGCTAATTACTTTACAATATCATGGTTGTTTTAGAAGTGATTTCTTGGGTATAGCACTAAACTCACTGGCCACAAAAGTAAAAATAGATAAATGAGACCGTATCAAACTAAAACTAAAACATGTGTGCACAACAAAGGAAATAATCAATGTAATGAAAAGGGAAAAATATTTGCAAACCATATATCTAAGGGACTCATACCTAAAATATGCAAGGAACTCCTACAACTTCGTAGCCAAAAAAAGAAGAAAAAAAGGCAAAGGACTTGAATGGAAATTTCTCCAAAGAAAACATACAAATGGCCAACACGTATATGAGGTGCTCAACTTCACTAATCATCAGGGAAATGCATCAAGGTTTTCCCCTATGTTATCTTCTAGTTTCATAGTTTTGCATTTCATGTTTAGGTCTGTTATCCATTTTACGTTGATTTTTGTGAAAGATGTAAGGTCTGAGTTTAGGTTCAGTTTTTGCATGTGGATGTTCATTTTCTCCAGCACTATTTGTTGAAAAGACCGTCTTTGCTCCATTGTGTTGTCTTTGCCCTTTTGTCAAAGAACAGTTGACTATGTTGGTATATTTCTGGACTCTGTTCTGATAATGTCTCATTGATCTGTTTGTCCATTCTCTCACCAATATCACATCATTATGATTACTGTAACTTTATAATAAGTCTTGAAGTCAAGTTATGTCAATCCTCTGACTGTTCCTCTCCTTCAATATTGAGTTGGCTATTCTGGGTCTTTTGCCTCATCATACAAACTTTAATATCTTTTGATATCCACAAAATAGCTTGCTGTACTTTGGTTTGGGAAGAGCTGGTTAGGAAGAACTAGTCTCAATGAGTCTTCCTATCCATGAATATGGACGCTCTCTCCATTTATTTAGTTCCTGTATGATTTCATTAATCAGGGTTTTGTAATTTTCCTCATATAGATCCTGTACATACTTGTTAGATTTATACCTATGTACTTTATATTTGAGGGTGCTAATATAAAAGTTACTGTTATTAATTTCAAACTTCACTTGCTTATTGCTAGTATTAGAAAAGCAATTGGCTTTTTAATATTAACCTTATCCTGTAACCTTACTAGAGTTGCTTATTAGTTCCAATATTTTTTTAATATTCTTTCAGATTATCTACATGGACAATTGTGTCATCTGCAAACAAAGGCAGTTTTATTTCTTCTTCCCAATCTGTATCCCTTTGATATCCTCTTCTGGTCTTAATGCTTTAGCTAGGAATTCCTGTACACTTTTGAAAAGGAGTGGTGAGAGAGGACATTCTTGACTTTTCCTTATCTTAATGGTAAAGCCAGTTCCTAACCATTATGTGGGCTTCCCTGGTAACTGTATGTTTCTGTATATTTCTTTATCAAGTCAAGGAAGTTCCACTCTATTGTTAGTTTGCTGAAGCAATTTTATTCTTTTGCATGTGGATATCTAATTGTCCCAGCACAGCTTGTGAATGGACAGCACTCTCAACGAATGGTGATTGAATTCCAGTTAATGAAATCTAAGTGTAAATGATGTGGACATTCTTGATTAAGGATTTTAGGAAGCAGGTGGACTACTTTGACTCTGATTTCCCATTTTGTTGACTAGACACAGACTACTGTGATGCCCCATAATAGTGAGGCATAAGTGATGGTTAGGTAATAAGAAACATAACAGAAGGTACTATGGACTTTTCAATATCTTCTGTTTTGAAGTTACTTTGACATTCAGTTAACTGCCAATATTTGCTGGCATTTTGGAAATTCAAGATCTCTTTTCCTTGCAAAGTTAATAACCATGAGCTCACCTCACCAGCCCCTTTAGTTCTAGAAATCCTCAAGGGGTATTTCCCATGTCCTGAATTTTGGTGATTTTCACACGATTTTTCCATATGTGGTTGGCACAGTATGCTTTACTGTCAAGCACTTAAGTCCCTCCAATTGCTCCCTCTAATTTGTCCAACCACTACCCATACCCAGAGTCCTTATGATGTTAGAATTGACTACTACTCTAAACTTTAAAACCATGTTGGAGAACAGACACTCTTTCCTCTTTAATTTATACTTTATAAGTGGAATCTGTACACCAGAATGTTAGTTTCTTTGCAGACAGTTCTTTTTGGGATAACTTATGAACCTGCCTTTGTTTTGATAGACATACAGTTGAAGATGTATGTTACAAGAGGCAAAAACAAGAGCCCTAATACCAGTGCTGCCATTATCAATAGAATAGCTAAATTTCACTAATGAAAAGGCATTGTTCCTGGGCTGAGGTCATTGTGCCTGGCTTTGTTTTCCCTAAGGATAAATTTTCTTAAAGAAGAACCCACTGTAAATGTAATCTGAAAATATTCTTGGGTCAAGACTCCCCATAAATTCTTTAGATGTGCTTTGTCTCAAGTAGCAGACACAGTTTAGAGCTTTCCTAGAGGTTCTTCAGTCTCTACTGAAAGTAGACAACTGTTGGGCCAGTTTCATAGTTTACAAGAACCCAACCCAGCCTGGAACTCAGGAATAGGAGAATGGATATATTCTAAGAATACATAGGGTTTGGATCAACCTTAAACAAAAGGGAGATACCAGAGGGAAAGTTTGCCTGAGGCACATGAAGGACAGAAGAAAGGTAAGTTAAGCCAAATGGGCAAAACTAGGTCCATGACCATGATGAATGAGAGAGACAGGAGTAGATCACTGAAGCTGCACAGGCAAGGTATATGTTAGAGTTTGTGTGCATGGATGTGGGAGGTGGGGTGGGTATAGTGAGGCAGCACAACTGCTTCTGTATCCCAGGCTTACTGGTTTGGGGATTATTTGGGGGTGTGGGGAGAGAGACAGAGAACATGAAACTGGGCTCTTCTTCTTTTTTTTTTGGCTCTTCTTTTATGAGGGTCCCAGCATAGGGAGCCTAGGGTTCCTCAGGATGTCTTTATTTTCTAATTTAAAGCACAAGAATGGATAGTAGTCTCAAGAATGAAAAATCAGGATCTCTTAAGGACTCAGTTAACTAGGTTAACCAAGGCTTTCTGGAAGAGAGAGCTTCATGAGTGGGAGTGGCCTAGTTCCTTCTCAAATCCATTCTGTAGCTGTCTTAATATGTTTATTTAAGATGGATGTCTTTTGAAATGGATGCCTTTGCAACTCAAAAGCTTAATGTCAGGCACTTAAAATAAAATCAAAAGGTGTAATGCCCAGCATTTACACCACAGAAATTTAGATTTCAGAGGCTAGTCAGGATTACACAGGTGCCATTGGAGATACTGGAGGGTGGAACTGTGGGTGTTGCATTCACAGGAGAATCCATTTTACAAGGAAGTAAATACAGTATTTTTAAATACAGAGAAGTAAATACAGTATTCTGGCCTGGAGAATTCCATGGACTGTATACACCATGGGGTCACAAAGAGTCAGACACAACTGAGTGACTTTCACAAATTCAGTATTTACATGAAAACGAAAAGGAACTGAAGAGCCTCTTGAGGGTTAAGGAGGAGAGTGGGAGAGCTGGCTTAAAACTAAATACTAGAAAAACTAAGATCATGGTATCTGGCCCCATTACTTCATGGCCAATAGAGGGGGAAAAGGTGGAAGTAGTAACAGATTTCCCCTTCTTGGGTTCTAAAATCACTGCGGCTGGTAACTGCAGCCATGAAGTTAGAAGATGTTTGCTTGTTAGCAGGAAAGCTATGATAAACCTAGACAGTGCATTGAAAAACAGAGACATCACTCTGCTGACAAAGGTCCATATAGTCAAGGCTATGGTCTTCCCAGTGGTCACATATAGTTGAGAAAGCTGGACCGTAAAGAAGGTGGAGCACCAAAGAATTGATGCTTTTGAACTGTGGTGCTGGAGAAGACTCCTGAGAGTCCCTTGAACAGCATGGAGATCAAACCAGTCAATCTTAAGGGAAATCAACCCTGAATACTCATTGGAAATGTCAGGGGAGTGTGTGATTTCCTCGGTTCTGTCTTGTCACAACGAAAATTTGAAGTGATGGACATTAAAGCCCTCAGTGCATCACAGCTCTCAGACAGTGTTACAGCTCAGTTTTATATAGAAAATAAAGGAAAACGCATCCTTGAGGCATGAGGGCATGCTGACCCAAAAGACGCAAAGAGAAGAGAGAGAGGGAGATCACCTGCAGGAGAGAGAGCGGGACACCCCAGCCCTTTGGCTCCTCTTTTTATGTGTTTTTTTTTTTTTTTTTCTTTCCCCTGGCCTGTGCTACATAAATTGGGCTAGCCAGGAGTGCTGTTTGTTCTACCTGAGGTCCTCACTTCAGTCCTCGAACCTTCCTTTGTTCTATTTTTGCAGGCTTTTCCCTTCCTTGTCTTTTAGCCACCACCATTCTGGATTCCTTTTTACTATTCTAACTACCCAACATACCCCCCCCAATAGATGGGAGGCCCAATTCTTTGGAAATAGGGGTGTTGAGGTCTTTCTGGCTACTTCCTGCTGAACTGGGATGGTGAGGGGCATTGGGCCTCCCTCTCTTGCTAGTCTCAGGACTCAGAGTCCTTATAGTGGTGTCCATCTAAGGATGAGTAATATTTTCCATGGTCGACTGTAGTTTTATATATCCTTGTTGAACTGGCACTGCATGTTGTAGCTTGTTGACTAGGCTTAGACAAACAAAACGGGTTAGACAATTGATAATACATGGAGCAATCATAAGCAGCATCAACAGGGTATAACAAGGACTAGTAGGGACATTAGCCAACTCCAAATTCCCATGACCAGGATGGCTCAAGTCCCTCCTTGTTCAGGGATCAGAAGATCTATCTCCTGTTTGTTTTGGAGTACAACCCTGCCAAGCTGTGTTGGCTCTTTAGAGATGTCCTGAGACATCTTATCCTCAGAAACTAGATTTTGGGGGGTGTTCATTAGAATGACTCATTTGTAGTTCTGAATAGGTATCTGAGATCTCCCAGGGGCTCACAGGTGTATTGAGTGTCCTCTTCTGTTTTCTTCCATGGCTTGACTCATGAGTAGTGAATCCAGGAGTCATGTCCTGGTACCTTGATTGCTGTGGGGGTCGAAAGTATTACAGTGTAAGGGCCCTTCCATGTGGGCTGGAGTTGAGCCTTTGGGGACCCATCTTTCCAGACTTTAATTAGGACTTGAGTCCCTGAAGCATATAATGGTGATTCCTTAGAATCTTTTGGGTCCTGGTTCATGCCCCACAAGTGTATATCCCGTTGGAATTGTCCAATGGCCATGGTATAAGACTGGAGGGTCTGAGCCTCTGGATCTAGGAAGAGGTCATTGACATAAACAAAAGGTCTCCCATATAGCATCTCATAAGGACTAAGACCAACCTATTCCTTAGGGGCAATACGGATGTGGAGGAGGGCTATTGGTAAAGCCTCCTTCCAACCTAGGGAGGAGATGTCTCCTGGGTTATCTTTTTTATCCCTGATTTTAAGAATTTGTTGGCTCTTTCTACTTTTCCTGAAGACTGAGGCCACCAGGCACAATGGAGATAATAAGTAATGCCTAAGCTGAAACTCCAATACTTTGGCCACCTCATGCGAAGAGTTGACTCATTGGAAAAGACCCTGATGCTTGGAGGGATTGGGGGCAGGAGGAGAAGGGGACAACAGAGGATGAGATGGCTGTATGGCATCACTGACTCGATGGGCATGAGTTTGAGTAAACTCCAGGAGTTTGTGATGGACAGGGAGGCCTGGCGTGCTGCGATTCATGGGGTTGCAAAGAATGGGACACAACTGAGCAACTGAACTGAACTGAATGCTTTAGAGACCCCTTGGGTGATGTCCCATTGTCACTTTGTAATGACCCAGGAAGACCAAACCTTGGAATGATCTCATGGAGCAGTTTTTTTTTACCACCTCCTCAGCCTTCACAGTCCAGTTGGGAAAGCCTTCATTCCATCCTGTGAATGTATCTATCATGACTAATAGGTTTTTATACCCTTGAGAAACTGGCATCTGGGTGAAGTCCATCTGCCAGTCCTCTCCTGGGTAGGTCCCACATTGTAGGACAGGCTGGGCCAGCTAGGGTCTTCAAGCTCCTTGGGGGTTGTTTAATTGGCAAGTGGGACAAGAGAAGACCACTTGCCTTATAGTCGTTTGGAGGCCTGTTCCTCTGAAGGACCTTTCTAGTAATTTTTGGAGGGCCTTTTCTCCTAAATGAATGGTGGCATGTAAGGAGTTAACCAACTTCCATTGGAGGTTTCCAGGCAGAAAAAGGGGTCCCTCCTTTTGGAACCACCCCATATGATCTTTAAAGCCCTCAGTTAAGAGTCTCACCTTCAGTATATGAAGGAGTTTCTGGCAAATTAGTCTGTGGAACTAAGGTGGCAACCCCTGTTAGGTCATTGTTCTGTAATGCTGCTCTCTTAGCTGCCTGATTGGCTTCTTGGTTCCCTCGTGCCACTTCTGTGCTCCCTTTTTGGTGTCCTTTACGGTGGGAGACTGAAACCTCAGTGGGCAGATGGACTGCCTCCAAGAGTCTAAGGATTTGATCACCATAGTTGATTGGGGACCCTTGGGTGGTCATGTGTCCTCTTTCTTTCCAATTAGCAGCATGTGCATGTAGCACCAGAAAGGCATACTTGGAGTCAGTGTAAGTGGATATTCTTTTTCCTTTTCCCAGCTCTAAAGCTCGAGTCAGGGCTATGAGCTCAGCTAATTGGACGAAGTACCTGGTGGCAAAGGTTTAGCCTCTATGGTCTCAAAATGGGAGACTACTGCATATCCGGCTCTTCTTTTTCCATCCAAGACAAAGCTGCTTCCATCGGTGTACCGGATTTCCTCAGGATTGGTCAGAGGATCTTCCAACAATCCCTCTCGGGGTTTTGTCCAGTGGTTCAAGTTTTCTAGGCAAGAGTGAAAGGGGAGAGAGCCCTCAGGGGTAGATAGGAGGGTGGCTGGGTTAAGAACCTCACAAAGGGATATAGTGAGGCCTGAATTTTCCATCAGCACTACTTGATATCTGAGGAATCTTTGATCAGACATCCATAAATGGCCTCTCCCATTTAGGAGTTGTTTCACTTAGTGGCTGGTAAAAATAGTTAGTTTTCCCCCAAAAGAGAGTTTTAAAGCATCTTCTGTCAGGACTGCAATAGCTGCAAGGTTTGGAAGGCAGGGAGAGATTTCTTCCCAATAAGGGAGGAGGACAGTCAGGGACCACTAGAAATTTGTGGGAAAATATTTGTCCATTCCAGCAATAAAGTGCTCAGGTGAATCTTTTTGTAACTGTTTTTCCTGTAGCACCCAAAATAGTACAGGTTTGGGAGGAGAAGGCTCCGGAGCAGGAGGTCAGGACAGAGTAGGTAGCCCCTGTGTCAACCAAGAAATTTTCAGGCTTACCTGCCACATCCAGTTGCACCCTTGGCTCCAGCCCCATGATGGTTATCTGTGACAGGCAGGCTGGCTGGAGCAAGCCGCTTCAGTCCTGTTGAACCATTGTGAGGGAAGGCTTGGCACTTGACCTTGAGGCTCTTGGGTCCTGAGGGCAGAGTGCTGCCCATTGTACCAGTTGATGGCATTTATGGCAAGCCACTTTAGGAGACTTGTCACGGTTTGGAAACTCTTTGGCCCAATGCCCTGCCTGTCTACAGATTAGGCATTTGCCTGGTGCCTTGTCCTTCAAGGAATTGGGGTTTGCCATAGGGCTTCCCTGGAGGGCAGCCAGCATCTGGGCATGCCTTGTCTCTTTCCTTTTCTCCCTCTCCTGGGCCTTGGCCTCCTTCTGTTCTCCGTTATAAAAGGTATTGGTGGCTGTCTGGACCATCTCATCTGAAGAGGCAGCAGGGTCCTGCTGCTGTAGCTGTTGTAACTTTATTCTGATATTTGATGCACATTGGGAAAGGAATTTGTTCCTTAAAATCACCTCGCCCTCATAAGAGTCTAAGTCCAGATTAGTAAACTTTTGGAGGGCCTCTTTTAGCCTTTCCAGAAAGGCAATGGGGTCTCATTGGGCTCCTGAGTTATTGCTGAGACTGGGCACAGTCCCACAAGTAATAGGCTTCCTTCAATTTCCTTGGGTGGACTTCCTTAGGGGTGAATCTTTCTGAAGCTTATCCTACCCAGTGCTGTTGCAACCTGAGAGCCAGGTGTCCCCAGGTCAGGGTGCAGATCCCAAGGCAGGGTGAGGCATGACAGCCTCCTGGAGATCAAATCCCCGGACAGGTCGACCTCCTGGGCATTGGATCCCTAGGCAGGTGAAGGCAAGTTGACCTCCTGGGACCCCTGGACTGGAGTTGGGCATCCCCAATGTCTCCAGCGTGACCAGTTTTACCTTATTGCCAGTTTGTTCACTGCAGATGGGAATCGATATCATGATGTAAAGCAATCCAAGCCTGTGACCTGAGACTGGGAACCTGTCATAAGCCTTATCTTCTTACTGCTTTATGAGATTAGAAGTCACTGATTTCCTCTCCTAGTCCTCCATAAGAGCAGGCTAGGGTGTCTCCAATGTAAACATTTCATTGTCAAAGACCCAATTTAGGTAATAACAGAAGTAATGACAAAGGAGTGGGTTATCTGCCCTGTTAGGGGCATTAAGAGTATTTTAATAATAAGTGGGGTGGAGCAACAAAGGGGCAGGGTCCTTGTTGTAGGAGTTAGTAAATGGCTTAAGAACAAATTGGTAACAGGCAACAGACCAGATGCTCCATAAAAGTGGAGTGGAGATTTGATTTGGGGTTATGTTTGTAACTTTAGGAGAAGGGTGGTAAGGGTTTGGGCCCAAATGGCCTGCAGGGCCAATTCCCAAAGTGGCAAACATTATCTCTGGAAGCCCAATTGCCCTTGAAGGGATGCCAACAGATGGACTTTTAGCAGGCATTGTGTGCCTGTTGCCCACCCTAGCAGGTTCACTGAGGGATGCTGATGTTGTACATGTTGTAGGAAACATGGAAGATGAAGGCCTGAATATCTAGAGACTGGATATTATACAGTATTTCCCTCCCAAGGGCTAGCTATTTTCTGGTTGTCCCTCCAGAAGATTGTAGAGGCAACACTGTGGGCCTGGACGGGGCTCAGGAAAAGAACATGAAACAGGAGGAAAGGGGGCAGGGCACAACTTTTGAAAGAATGGCATAGCCCAAGGGCATAACATAAACCAATCAAGATCAATTGGGTCCAAGATGACAAGTCAAATTCAAGTAAACCTTAATCCTTGATCTGTAAGCTAAATGACACACCCAGAGGTGGCAGGAAAGCTCCAGAAAGTGAAAGTGAAGTCACTCATTCGTGTCCCATTCTCTGCGACCCCATGGACTGTAGCCTACCAGGCTCCTCCATCCATGGGATTTTCCAGGCAAGAATACTGGAGTGGGTTACCATTTCCTTCTCCAAGGCACTGTCAAAAGACAGTGGATGGTGGTTCCCCAATGGTTGGGATGATCTTCCCACTCATTAGCGTATGAATTCACCCAGCTCAAAAAACCTAGCCAGGCTGCATTTCTGGCTGGAGCCCTTGCCCTCTGCAATGGCCTACACCCTGCAGAGTACTCTGAATCCTAACAAATCAAATTGCTGTGTCTCTCACTGAATTTTTGCAATGAACTTCATTAGGTCCTGAAGCCAGGCATCATGGGTTTTGGTTGGGCTCAAGTTCCATGAGAGAGGAGCTGAAGGATGGGAGGAAAAAGCAGTGGGAAAAACGTGCCAAGGAATCCCCTTCATAGCCTGCCACAAAATCTGCTAAATACCTGACCTGTGCTCACAGTTTTCATTGGCCTGATCCTTAGTACAAAGAAGATTAAGGACAGAACTCCCACCAGCTTGGGTAACAGCTACTGGGGCTCAGCAGAGAGTGGAGCTTTGGGGACATACTGAGGAGTAGCCTCTCCAGAGTCCCTCATGTGCACCCACTGCCACTCACCTGTTCGAGGAAACAAGAAATGAGAGATTGTAAAGGAATTAAGATTTCATTAGGCATATGTTCCTCCAGTCATAGGAGCAAGGACCTCCTACCTTAACTGGAGGTCTTCTCGAATCTGAGACTGAGCCATGTGAGCTTTCTGCTGAGTTCGTTTTTTGCTGTCCCGGTTTCCATCATGATGGGCTTCTTGTCACTTCCCCCCGCGCTGGGTTTTCTTTGCCTTCTGCTTCTACCAAGGGAGATTTCACCAAGTTGGGCTCCTGCTGTGCTTGGCCTCCTCCTCGCAGGGGCCGCGCTGAGGTTGTTTCAGCCAGGTTAAATCCAAGTCACAGCACCACAGATGCCAGGGAAATGTGTAATTTTCTTGGTTCTGTCTCGTCACAACAAAAATTTGAAGCAATGGATATTAAAGCCCTCGGCGCATCACAGCTCTAGGACAGTGTTACAACTATGTGTTACAGCTCAGTTTTATTTAAAAAATAAAGGAAAACACATCTTCGAGGCGTGAAGGCATGCCGACCCAAAAGAACTGAAGAGATGAGAGAAAGACAGAGAGAGAGAGAGCACGCATGTACACATGCGTGTGGGAGAGAGACCCCCCCCCCGCCCCACCCTTTGGCTCCTATTTTTATATGTTTTGTTCTCCCCCTGGGCCTGCCCTGTGTAAATTGGGCTAGCCAGGAGTACTGTTTGTTCTACCTGAGGTCCTCACTCTGGTCTTTGGACCTTCCTTTGTTCTATTTTCAAGGACTTTCCCCTTGTCTTTTAGCCACTGCCATTCTGGACTCCTTTTTCCTATTCTAACTACCTAACAGAAGGACTAATGCTGAAGGTGAAACTCCAGTATTTTGGTCATCTGATGTGAACAGCTGACTCGTTGAAAAAATTCCTGATGCTGGGAAAGATTGAGGACAAAAGAGAAGAGGGCATCAGAGGATGAAATGGCTGGATGGCATCACCAATGCAATGGACATGAACTTGGGCAAATTTGGGGAGATGGTGAGGAACAGGAAGGCCTGGCGTGCTGCAGTTTATGGGGTCGCAAAGAGTCAGATATGACTGGGCGACAGAAAAACAACAACAAATCAATATTATTTAACAGTCAGACAGACATAGGTCAGCATCCTGCTTAAATCTTTTATTTTCTCTTTGATTTTAAACATGATGGTCTAAGAACTAACATAAAAAGCATGAAATAGGACTTTTCTATTCCAATATATGTTAACAGCAATAGTGTCTCTTCTGTAAGTGAATTTAGAACAAATTGTCCAAAATGTACTTCATAGTCTCACAGTATCCACTCCCCTGCCAGTAAATGTTTTGGGGATTAATATCCCAGCATCTGGAAATTACCAGAGAAGCTGGCATTGACATGACCATAAAATTTTAGGTAGGAATCTAAATAAAATAGAAAATACAAGTAAATGTAAACTGAAGAGAACAGAGATATATTTTTTTTTTTTACTGCATGTCTAGTGACTAGGATAAAGTAGACACTCATATATATCTGTTGATAAATGAAAGGCACCAGTCACTTTAACAACAAGAAGCAACAGTTCAGAGTGGCAAAGAGATTAACACACACCCAGAGATCCCAGCAGAGCTCAGACACCTTTCTTCAAACCTGGCATTCATCCAAGAGAGCGTATACTTTGGAACAAAGAAAACATAATCCACAATTCAGCTAAGGTAATTGAAAGGGCACAGTGAAAGACTTTCCTATGGAAATTGACATTTGTTGTCTCTAGATACAGTTTAGAATCATCTCTAGATTTTTTCCTATCACTGAAATATTGTGCAGTTACAATAAATATCTAATAACAAGTAAAAGCTGATATGAAAATATATGAAAATTTGTAGTATGATTTTTTGTTGTTCAGTTGCTCAGTCATGTCCAACTGATTGTGACCCCATGGACTGTAACACACCAGGCTTCCCCATCTCTCACTATCTCCCAGAGTCTGCTCAAACTCATGTCCATTGAGTCGAATGATGCCATTCAACCATCTCATCCTCTGCTGTGCTGTGAATAAGGTTTCCTTTCCATCTTGGTAAGCATCAGTGATTTTCAAAGAATAGGGACTTTCTCCAAGAGGAACCTCAAAGATGACTGCAAAATTTCTCTTCTTTAGCAAAGACAGAAGGCACTTAAGAGGGTAGTCATAGTGATGAGAGATGAGCCCCCAAATTGATCCTCTTGGGGGCGCAAGTCCAATTCAAGAAAGTGAAGGGGAATGGACTTTATCAGGATGGTGATAGAATTTGCTTCCCACTACGACTGTAACAAATTACTGCAAAGTTGATGGTTTAAAAAAAAACAAAACAATAAAATATTATCTTACAGTCCTGAAGGTTGCAAATACGAAAACGGTCTCTTATGTCTCCTGCATTGGCAGGTGGGTTTTTTTCCATTAGCACCACTGGGAAGCCCATGGACATCCTTGGGAGATCTTTATTCAGCCTACCACAATGAGGGTGCCATTTAGTTGGGTTTTAAAATGGGCAACAATGCCAGCAGTTTTGTGCTCAACCAGAGTTGTTTATAACCATGGTTGCTCTTTGCCCAACGGAGCACAAATGAAGCGGATGGAGACTACAGGGAGGATGTAGAAGTGCAGGAATCAGAGGATTCAAGAAACAGCAGGTTTCTCTCTTAAGTGTTTGGTGGGTCCTTCTCCAAAGAATGGCTGGGGGAAGTAGACTGGTGTGTATGGCAAATGTGTAAGATCCCAATTAGTCCTAATCCTTGGCATATTCCTACCCTGCCAAAGATGATGAGCCCTTGTAATCCCCTGCAAGAGAAGACATGACAGGAGCCAGGAAGAGGAGCCAGGACTGCCCCTACGTGGTGCCTGACCCCTGGCTGTGGGGTGAGAAACAGGATTGTCTGAGCAGGTGCGGGTCCTGTCAGGGAAAGGTCCTCTTTCCTGGGCAACTGTGGGGACAGTGAAATGGTAAAGTGTGCCACCACAGCGACTGAGACAACAGCAGTGTGGCAGAAAGAATGAGGGCCCTGGCGCAGACAAGTGGTTTGTCTCCTCAGCCAGGGGTCTATCAGGGGCTGCCCTCCCTTAGAAGAGGGGCAGGGGCTCGGCCTCCACGGGCGCCCCCTCCCACTTTCCTCCAGCCCGCGGCCCCTGAAGGTGAAAGCAGCTACCCTGCCACCCGCACTCAAGAAGGATGGCCGGCGTGACGGGGGAAGGGAGGGGGCGGACACCGAACAGTGTGGGGGTTCACACATACACTGCAGGACGGTCTGAATCCATCCGCTGCTCCCTGCAGTGCGACCCGTCCGGACTGGCCCGAGCCGCGCCGCCCGTGACCCCCTTATGCTGCAGGACCAGCAGCGTGGCGGGGGGGGGGGAGGGGGGGTCACCCCACGGGGGGCGGTGGAGGGCTGGCGAGGCCCCGCCCCTCAGGCTGGCGTTCTTCCTGGCCCCGCCCCCTGTGGGTCGGAACTATGCTGGGCCTGGCGGGAGGTGGGTGCGGGGCATCAAGCCCATTATTGCCGTATCCCTCCGCCCCCCACTTCCCGACACCCTTGCAGCGAGTGGTCGGTGCTGCAGCCTGCACATCCTCTGCTGGGTTTGGCGCCGCGGTGCAGTGGGCCACACGCCTCTTTGCTGTTCTACCCGCACGCCGAGCGGTGGGAAGCGAAAGAGAAACTGCGACCGGAGTGGGAGGACGACCACCGGGACCTTGCGCCTCCGAAGGCAAGTGAGGGTGTCGCGGGGCGATGACCAGCTCACAGCCTATCCCTGGCAGCCTGAGGACGGGAAGGCGAGCGGGTCGAAGCGGGAACCCTTAGAGAAGTGCGCAGCGCCAGAGGATCCCTGGCGCTGAGACAGCAGCGACCGGTGCAGGCGGGGTCGGGGGGTTGGGGTTCCCTCGGATGCTGGGGAGGCGTACGGCGCGGACTAGTCTCCGCCGGGCTTTCCTGGTGCCTGCGCCCCGCACTCTACGGTGCCTGTGCGGGGAGAGGGCTGTGCGGGAGGCTGCTATGGACGAAGTGGCAGAGGGAGCCAGGATGGGAGCAGCCCGGGCCATGATTCTGCCAAGGTCCCTGTAGGGCCCCGCGTGCCGGGTGCTGTCCCTTCCCATAGGCACCTCTTTGATGCCAAAGTCTCCTGTCTGTGCAGTAGGTCTGGCAATTTCAGGCCATGGGGTGCATCTATAGAGGAGAGGCTTGAGGAAAACGAGGAATGGGAAAACGACCTGTTTTTCTGAAGGTGTGTGGGGAATGGGGGGTTGAGGGTGGGCAGCAGCCATTGACTGGACATCTGAATCGGGGTGGGGTGAGTGCGACCAGCGCAGGTCAGGCATCCAGGAATACTTTCTAAAATTCTCCTTTCTACCTGGTTTCTAAATACCTCCCTTGCCGTCCTCTCTCTCCTCTATCCAGAATTGGAGGTGGAAAAGCTGAACTGGGAGATAAAGGTGCGAGAGAAGTCATAAATACAAGTACCACTACACAAACTAGAATATGTGGGTGCTCTTCCCCCAGTTTGTTGTGCAGCGCAAAGGAGGTGAACAACAAGTGGTGAATCTTCAGAATTGAAGAAGAGAGTAAGAGGAGTGTGATATAATGTTGAGGGGTTATCCAGAAACCTGGTCCAGATGGCCTAAGTTAAAAGGGAATAGTCTACCTAATGGAACTCTTACATGTTAAAAGGCAGGTAACTTGGGAACTCCTGTGTTTGTGGTGTTTGTCTGTCCCCCAAGTACTCAGTTGCTGCTTTTATTTCTTGACTGTCTTACCTTTTCATCTGTTTTTCCATAGGCCTGCTTTAAGTCTGGTCACTTCTGCAAGGAAGGAAAGGAGGAGGAGTCCGGTTCAAATCTCTGGAGGTTTGTGCAAAGAGGGGCAACACAGGAGACAGCTACAGAGTAATATGGCAGATATCTTTGATCCAAGTGGTTGCAGGGCCTTCTCTACCTCACCTACTCCATGTCAAGTTTGCACACTGCCACAGAAACCCTCGCATTTCCTGCAGGGTATACTAGGAATATTGGAGTAGGTGTGGACTGGGCTGTGAATGGGAGAGAAATACTTGAGAGTAGAGACCAGGAGACAGAAAATATTAGGCATATTAGACCTTTAAAAGAGAAAGATGTTTGTATCGGGGTCAGGGTTCTCACTTGTCTTTCTAGCAGTTAGGCTCCATTCTCTATTATATGTTTACTTGTTCTCAGGATAGCCTACAGGCTGCTGTAGAGTTTGACACCACTGGAATCAAAGAAAGGAGCAAGAAATTGTGCTACATCAGTGCAGGTTGGTATGGGAGTGGGTACAGCTTTTGGGTGGGGTAGAAGAGACCAGCATAAGTCCAGCAGTGACTAGGGTCTGGCCTTGGGGCTCCTCAGCCTCTCTCATTGCCAAGATACTTTTCCACCAACTTCATACCTATTTTATAACAGGCAAAGTAATATGGCAGCTCTAGGGATAAAAATTGTAGACAAAATGAAGGTGATAGACTTTAATAGCCTAACTTTCCCACCAAGCATTTAAGGTCTAGTCTCTCTGTGTGAGTTTTTGCATGGAGTGAGACAGTTGGAAACGACTCAAACCTCCATGTCATTCTCACTTCCCAGATTGACTTCCAGTGGCAGCTCTGGTGGTGTTGGAATTGCTGCTGAGCACTACCTTCAACAGGTGTGTACCTACCCAGGAACCATCCATCCTTTCCCAGCTTGGTTGTGTTTTCTCTTCACTCTGACTGTAATATTGACTGAGGCTGGGATTGGAAAGGAGGCTTATTGACTGCTGGACTGGTGATTGGCTCTAACTTTTCTTTCCAACTGTATCACCTGAGTCATCAAAAAATTAGAGTGTGAAGATACAAAACTGTGAGAAATCTGTGGTAGAAGCTGAGACTGGGATAGTTGTAGTTATTCAGGTCTTCTCTGTAACTGTACTATGACTGGGGCTGAGATTGAGACTGGTGTCCAGGCCAAGCCTGAAAAGAAGCCTGGCAAAGAGGTTGCCAGTGGGGCTGAAAGAGAGAATGAAGTCCTAATGGTGGTCAGACCAAAGGTTAGGACCCAGGCCCAGGTAATGCTTGGAGCAAGGCCCAAAATTGAGACCGTGGCAGTAACTAAGACACATCCGAAGAGTGAGGCCAAGGCAATCACTGTAGAAAGGTCCATGGGTGAAACCTCTTCATGGGCCAAGACTGAGTTTGATGCTGAGGTCCTACAGAAGACAGAGGGAGTGTCCCAAAACAATGCTATAGCCTGGTCACTGATCAGTACTGAGTCTGGGTCAGTTGCGAAACCTAAGATCTCATCTATAGTTAGGGAACTGGCCAGTACGGATGCCGAGTCCTTTCCTGGCACTAAGGTCAAGTCCCAATCACGAATCCAGCATTTGCTTGTGTCAGAGGAGGAGACCAATGTGGGGTCTTGGTGCCATCCCAGGCCTACATCCAAAAAGGAGAACTTTCACAATTGTGATTTCAGATGGGTGGATAGATCCTTTATGAACTCCTGGTTCTGGAGTAGAGAAGAGGTCAGTACAAGGCTTCATCCTAGAGACAGGGTAAAAGCCAGTACTAGGTCTAGGCACATGGCCAAAGAAGAGGCTATGTCTAGGCCCCAAACCAGTTGGGAACTCTATGTTGCCTCCAGTTCTGGTTCTGAAGATGAATCTATCAAGAATTCCTGGTTCTGGGTCAGAGAAAAGACCAGTATCCGGTCTAGGCCTAGGGAAGAGACCAATAGTAGGTCCTGGTTTAGGTCTAAGAAAGAAGTATCTGAATCCAGTTCTGGGTCTGAATGTGACGACAGTGTCAAATCCTGGTTTTGGGCTGGAGAGGAGGGTAGGCACAAACCCCGAGCCAGGAAGGGGGCCAATGTCAGCACCAGGCACAGGGCCAAGCAAGAAACTTCCATTGATTTCATGTCTGGGTCTATGGATGTAGTCAAAAAAGAGCCCTGGTTCTGGCCTGGAGAGAAGGCTAATAACTTGGCCAAGCCCAAGTCCAAGAAAAAGGTCAGGGCCAGAGCAGTGGTAAAGGAAGAAGCCAAAATCAAGGCCAGAGCTAGGGCCAAGCAAGAAGCCAGGCCAGAGGAAGAGTTCCTCACCGGGGCCTGGTTCTCGGCTGCGGAAGACTCCAGCATAGTTGGTGGGGCCACTGTCAAATCCGGTTCTCAAGTGGAGGATGATTCCATTGTTGGCAGTTGGTTCTGGACTGAAGAAGAAACCAGTGGTACATTCAGACCACAGACTGAGCAGGAGCCTATTGGCAGTTCCATGCTTGGAACTGGGGAAAAGACCAGTGTGGAAACTGAGGCTGATGCCACTTCCAAATCAGTGCCAACAGATGAGAAAGAAAAGGTCATTGCCAGTTTTTGCTGGGCTAATGAAGAAACCAACCTAGAGGCTGAAGAAGAGACCATTTTTGGGTCTTGGTTTTGGGTCGGTGATGAGGCCAGTATGGAAGCTGGGGTTGGGGCCAACTGTGGGTCCAGGCCAAAGTCTGAGGAAGAAGAGGTCATTGGCCCCTGGTTTTGGGCTGGAGAAGAAATCAGTACAGTGGCTGAGTTCAGAGAAGAGGCCAGGCCAGGAGCTGAAGAGGAGACAATATTTGGGCCTTGGTTTTGGGCTGGAAACCAGGCCCACACGGATTCTGGGGCAGAAGTCAACTGTGATACTATGCCAGGGACTGAGGAGGAGGAGCCCATTATTGGGTCATGGTTCTGGCCTGGAGTAGAAGCTTGTGGGAGGGCTGAAGTGAGTAAGTCTAGCCTGGAGGACAAGGAAAAGAGTATTACATCCTCTTGGTTTGGGACCACTGAAGAGATCTGTATGAAGTATGCTGCTGGTGCCCAGTGTAAATTTATCACAGCTGCTGAAGAGATTAACAGTGAGTCTGGTTTCTGGTCAGGAGAAGGTCCCTGTATGTTCCCTGCCAACGAAGGCAGCTGGGAGTCTAGGCTAGAGGACGAACAGGACATTGTTGATTCTTGGTTCTGGTCCATAAAATATACAGGGCCAGAGACCATTGTAGGTCCCTGGTTATGGGCTGTGGAAGAAAGCAGTACAGATGATAGGGCTGAAGAAGAAGCCAAGCCACCTACCAAAGAGGAGACCATGATCACATCCTGGTTCTGGAAAGGGGATAAAGCCATTATAGAGTCTGCAAACAGAGAAGAATCCAGGCTGGATATTGAAGAGGAAGACATTATTGATTCTTGGTTCTGGGCTAGGGAGGAAGACAGGCTTAAAACAGAAGCAGAGGCTAGAGAAGAGGACAGGCTGGCAGCTGAAGAAGAACTTTTTGTTGGGTCTTGGTTCTGGGCCAGGGAAGAGGCCATTAGGAACGAGGCTAATATTTGCAGCAAATACAGTCCAAAAGCTGGAGAGGAGGAAGTCATTGTTGAGTCCTGGTTCTGGGCTGAAGAAAAGACCAGTCTCGAGGCAGGGGCTAGTTTTGATTCCAAGCATGGAGCTGAAAAGGAGGAAATCATTGTTGGGTCCTGGTTCTGGGCTGAAGAAGAGAGTATAGACATTAGACCTCAGGCAGTAGAAGAGACCACATCAAGGTCTGGAGAGGAAACCATTTTTGAATCCTGGTTCTGGGATGCAAAAGAAGTCAATGTAGAAGCCAAAACACGCTGTGCGTCTAAGCCAGAGGATGATAAAGAGATGATTGTTGAGTCCTGGCTCTTATCTGGAGACAAGGACATTAATGAGACTGAAACTGGGGCCACCTCTGAGTCTAGGCCAGAAAATGAGGAAGGGGCAGTTGTTGGGTCCTGGTTTGTGGCTAAAAACGAGGACAATAACAGGCCTGGTGATGGAACCAACTCTGAGTTCAGGACAATAGCTGAGGAGGATGAGGCCATCGTGGGGTCCTGGTTTTGGGCAGGAGATGAGACCCATTTTGAATCAGATCCTAGCCCTGTGTACAGGGCCATTTCCAAGTCCAGATGTTCAGTTGAGCAGGAGCCTGATGCTTCACACAGGCCCCAGAGCTGGGAGGAAGTTACTGTTCAGTTCAAGCCTGGCCCATGGGGTAGGGTTGGCTTCCCATCCCCAAGCCTCTTTAGATTTTCAAAAGAAGCAGCATTCCTATTCTCTGAAATGTTTGGAGGAAAGCCAAAGCACATGGAACTGAGCCTAGAAGGGGAAGACCAGGAATCTTTGCTTCAGCCTGATCAACCTGACCCCAAGTTCTCATTTCAATATGATCCATTCTACTGGTCAGTCGTGCAAATTTGGGAGCATCTTAGGACCAGGGAGAGTGCAGAGCCTGAGAGTTGCTCCTGCAGCTGCATACAGTGTGAGTTTAAAATTGGTCCTGAAGAGTTTGAAGAAGAACTCCTATTAATGGACAAAATTCGAGAGCCTTGTATTCATGAAATATCTAAAATTGCAATGGGTATGAGAACTACTTCTCAATATGCTTATGATTTCATTCGTGATTCAGGTGTTGTCTCACTTATTGAAACCTTGCTCAATTATCCCTCCTCCCAAGTTAGGACAAGGTTTTTAGAGAATATGATTCACATGGCTCCACCTTACCCAAATCTAAACATAATTCAGACATATGTATATCAGGTATGTGAGGAAACTCTTGCTTATAGCTTGGATTCCCCTGAGCAGTTATCTGGAATAAAGATGGTTAGACACCTCACTAGAGCCACTGGCTATCACACACTGGTTGCCAGGTATATATCTGGGCTTCTTTTGTTATTAGCCACAGGCAATACTGAAACGAGGTTTCATGTTTTGAAAATGCTGTTGAATTTGTCTGAAAATCCTGTCATGACAAAAGAACTACTCAATGCTGAAGCAGTGTCAGAATTGATGGGCCTTTTTAGCAGGAAAGAGACAAATAATATTCAAGTTGTTCTAGCAATGCTTGAGAATATTGGTAACAATATAAAAAAAGAGGTGGTGTTCACTGATGATGATTTCAGTCTTGAGCCACTTACTTCTGCATTCCATGAAATTGAGAAATTTGCTAAGGAACTGCAAGGCAAAATAGACCATAAAAATGACCCCGAGGCAGACCAAAAAAATGAGTATGATTAGTTACTTGGCTCTGATTATCCTTATGTTCCTGAGTTATGATCCTTCAATAATGTTTTCAAAGTTGGTTCTATGTTGTAATGTACATCCTTAATGCTGATACTAACTTTGTCCAACTTTGTATGAGCTGGATCTATCTTCTGATGCCAAACGAATACTAAAACTGAAAGCACATTTGTTGATATTTGTTTTTGTCCAGATTGTGAATTTAGTATTTAAACTTACAGTGAATTGAGCCATCATAAGTAAGCTACCCTTTTGATTGTTGTTCTGGTGTTACTGATGTCGATTTGAGTCATGTCCTGTTTTCAATAAAGTTCTGTGTTTAAGTAGGCAGAAATCACCCTTCTCCTTGAAGTTAAAATATAGCTGCCAAGATAACACATGACAACATAGAGATAATTAATATATGAATAATAATGTTCCTTGAAAAAGCTTATTCTTATATCTGTAAATGCAAATGTTACCATGGGTTGCTACTCAGGGTATGATTTAGAGAAAAAGCACCCAATTGATTTGGGCTCTGAAATGTAGGGAAGATGTTGGATGTTGTGAAGAAAAGCTCGCAGTTGGAATAGTGCTCCTATGGGAGTGAGGTATCCAGTCTGCCTGGAGTGGCTATGAGGAGTATTAAGCGATATAAAATGAGGTAAGTTTTGAAGAGCTGAGAAGTTGCATTTTGCAGTTCAAAGTATGGGTGTTTCTTTGATACTGCCTAAAGCAGGGGTCTGGGGTGCAGACCAGTACTGGTCCGTGGCCTGTTGGGAACCAGGCCATATAGCAGGAGGTGAGCAGAAGGCTTCCTCTGCGCTCACCCCATCCCTTGCATTACTGTCTGAACCATGCCCCCCTGCACTGCTCACATTACCAACTGAACCATCCTTATCCCCCCCACCCCCAGTCTGTGAAGAAATTGTCTTACATGAAACTGGTCCCTGGTGCCAGAAAGGTTGGAGACCACTGGCCCACAGGTTAAAAGAAAAAGACCAGAAAGCACACAAATTTAACTGTCAGGAAGACCGTTTCTTCATGGTGGTGCCATGGAGAGTGTCAAGGTAATAGCATACAGCTACTAAGAGTGATGATATACAGGTTTTTTAATTGGCTAAGAAAAGCTCTAATGCCTTCTATATTTGATGAAATAGAAAAGACTGGTAAAATGTATGGAAGGATGATACTCCCCAAATATGTGAAATGGACTGGATTTGTGAAATGTATATTATTTTATTATGGGAAATCTTATAACCATTTAAAACATGTCAAAAGAGTAAAGAAGTGTGAGAGACTACAATTTAGGACTGGGTTGCCAAAGAAAAATGCATAATTATTTAAAGGGAGTAAATTGTAAACTTTCTAAAGTTTCTGATTTATGGTACACATTTTTTTGGATTCACAAAGGTAATAATGTATCTTCAGACAGGATTAAAAGTCAGGGATGATGTTGATTTGGGGTAGGAGGGAGTCCAGGCTAAAGGAAAATACACAAATTTTTATTCACCTTGGTTTGTATCAGGATGGAAAGTTTTGTTTTGTTTTGTTTTCTATAAGACTCTAGGCTGTAAGATTTTTGTAAGTAGGGCAAAGTGGCAGATTTCATCCATTCACAAACCAAAAGTGATAACAGAGATCGTCCTGGTGGTGGAAGTTGGAGACTGAATGTTTTGCCTATCAGTATTTTAAAGACAGATCTTGCGTGTGTTTTAATACATCACCCGAGTTTCATCAGTTCAGTCGCTCAGCCGTGTCCGACTCTTTGCGAGCCCATGGACTGCAGCACGCCAGGCTTCCCTGTCCATCACCAACTCCCGGAGCCTACTCAAACGAGTTTTATACAGAATATTAAAAGTCAGTTGGTCTCTGAACTCCTCATGGAGTGTTCCTCGCCAGCCCTGTGTTCCTACAGAGCAAAGCCCAGTCCTAGGACGGAAGCATTGGCTCCAAAACAGCCTTCCTTTCAGCTCTCTATCTTCACCACCACCAGGAGCTTCAGGTTGTTCTAGCAAGCAGCTCAGCCCTAGAGGCAGAGGACTGTACCTTGCTTGCTACTGCAGGGCTGCGGCAGACATGCCGAATGTGCGGTCACGTGAGGCTGAGGGTGGGTCACATGACGGCGCTCTCGCTTGAACCGGCGTAGAGGTGTGTTAAGCACTGAAAAGGGTCGGGAAAGACTTGCACCTGACGCTTGACAGACGGCTGTAAGAGGAGTGGTAGGATGTAACGGTGGGTGGGTGGATGTCTCTTCATGGTGCACTAGCCTGAAAACGAATTCCTCAGGTGCCCAGGATTACGGTATTTGTTGGCAGAGGACACAATCCCTCAGCCAATCGCGAGCGTCTTAGCCGGGGCCTGATTTTTGTCCAGGAGCTCAAGAGGCCGGAAGTCATCCTGAGGGAGGCGTATGCGGAGAGAAGCAGCGGCCGCTGTTGGAGGAGGTGGGTTCGAGGCCGGGAAATAGCATCCATGGGAGGTGGTGGTAGAGACTAGATCCTCGTGGAGGAAGCGCCTGGGACCTTCGTGGTCCCTCCTGCTCCCTCCTGCTTTCTGAACGCCCTTCACCCCACCCAGCGTTGGGCGACTGTTCCTCTGTTTGGGTAGGGGAGGTGGATACGAGGAAGCAGTTGGCTTCAGGGGTGCCTAGAAAAAGGACACGGTGAAGTGACAATATGTGAATACCCAATTTGTGTACACCCATAGCGCTGGCTCTGGAGAGGCAGGGATGGGATCAGATGGGATCTTTGAGGTACCATACCCCTCCGTTCCTCCCATCCAGTTGGCACTATCTCTTCTATCTGTCAGACAGTGGGGATGACTGGACTCAGTATTGCAGGCAAGTTAGTGGTGGGAGTGGGTATGGGGTTGATCAGAGAGTAACGGAACTGACTTTTGCTCTAAGGTTCCAGGTGCCTGGAGATGCAAGAGAGGCATTAAACCTCAACCTGGGCAGCTCTAGTGTAGTGGAGAGAGGACACACTCATGAGGAGGGAACCTAGATGCTTTGGGCCCTTCACATAGTGGTTCTCATTGGGATATTGATATCCCAATTGATATCCAGCAAGCTTTTCAACCCTCAAGAGGATCCCTGGATCTCAACCCAGGCAGCAGCATCCTGGGGATCTGCCCTGGATATGAGATTCTGAAATGGCTTAGTCCCATTGCACCCTCAACAGTTCCCATCCAGAGACACAAGGGTCATTGTTTTACCTGCTCCCTCATTTTTCCAGTCTTGGGCCTAGAGGAGGGTCTTTATGGGAACCACCTACAGGAACTGTTTTATGAATTTTCTCACAGGTTCCCTTCCACCGACTCTTTGCTCTTTTCCTTGTTTTTGTTTTCTGGCCAATGCCTCTTGGTGGTTTGCATCTATCCTTAGTGGTACTCCCTTATTTGTGCTAATCCATTTCGATCAGAGCTCAGCTTTATGAGGTATTTCCAGGATACCAAAGTCTTTTTAGGAGAGTATAGTTTAAAAAAAATTTGACTAATCCCATTAACCTCTTTATCTGCACATTTTACAGATTTGAAGCCAATTAGTACATAGCAGTCTTTTTCATTTTTTGCAGCTGCATAATCCTCCATTGTGTCACTGCTATGTGTTAATCACTCAGTCATGTCTGACTCTTTGTTATCCCATGAAGTGTAGCCTGCCAGGTTCCTCTGTCCATGGAATTCTCCAGGCCAAAATACTGGAGTGGGTTGCCATTTTCTCCTCCAGTCACTGCTATAATTTGTTCAATTGCTCTCCTGTATATGGGTATTTCTTTCCAATATTTTGCTGTTGCAACAGTGCTGGAAGAATAACCTTGTGCAATTATAATTTTTGTATGTTTAGAGGTAGATTCCTAGAAGTGAGGATGGTTGGTCAAATGATATGCATATGTAGTTTCATTAGATATTCTGAGATATCCCTCCAAAGGGATATTACAAATTTTCATTACCATCAGCAGTTTATGGGTTGTCTGTTTCCCTCCAGCCTTGCCAATAAATTTATTATCCTTTTGATGTTTGTTATCTAGTGATGTCATCTCTCTCATTCTTGATGTCAGTAATTGTGTCTTCTCTTTTGTTTTCCTTTATCATTCTGCCTAGAGCCTGATCAATTTTATTGACCTCAACAAACTAGTGTTTAATTTTATTGATTTTAAAAATTTTGTGTTTTCTATTTTTTATTGGATTTTGCTCTTATTTTTTTTTCTTTTGTTTACTTTGTGTTTGTTACTGTTCTGTTTCTAGTTACTTGAAATAGAAGCTGAGGTCAATTAATTTGAGCCCATCATTTTTCTAATACAGGCATTTTAGTATTGTAAATTTTCCTCTAATACTGCTTAAGCTGCATCCCACAAATTTTGATATGTTGTGTTTTCATTTTTCAATGGAAATTACATACTAATTTCTTTTTAATTTTCTTCTCTTATCCAAGAATTATTTGAAGTAGGCTATGTAGTTCCTAAATATTTGAGACTTTCCCAGATATGTTTTGGTTATATATTTCTACAGTACTGACCTGGTCAGAGAACTTACTCTGTATGGTCTGAATCTTTTTAATTTATTGAGTGTTCCTTTATGGCCCAGAATATGGTCTATTTCAGTAAATATACCGATTGCACTTGAAAAAATTGTGTATCTTTCTGTTGTCCTGTGAACTTTTCAAAAATGTCAGTTAGGTCTAGTTAGTTCATAATCTTAGTTTAAGTCTTCTATTATATATCTTTACTTATTTTGTCTGTACTTGTGCTGAAATCTGACTGTAGTTATGGTTATGCCTCTCTCCTTGACATTCTATCACAGTATTTTTGTTGTTACTGTTTTTTAATATACTATTAGATTCAACTTGCCAGTTTTTTTCATTTTTTTCATTAATGATACTGACCTATGATTTTATATTTTAATGCTGTAGTTTTCTTATTATAGTTTCAAGGTTATATTAGCTGCATTAAATGAGTTAGAATAGCTTTTGTTCTTTTTCTGGTCTCAGGAAGAGTTTGTATATCACAAAGAATATCTGTACCTTGAATATACCTTAGAACTTGTCTTTAAAACCTTTTTAACTAATGCCTTTTAGGGTAGAACATACATTATATAGCATTTTACAGATCACACAAAATAGGCTTTCACAGACATCTTCCCCACAGCTTATTCACACAGTTCCTTGCACCTGGAGAGGACAACTTTCTCATTCACTTGTCCTTTCTCACTCATCATCTCCAGCCCCTTGTAATCTCTGTCAGAGGCCTATCCATTCTTCAAAGATTTTCTAGAAGGCCATCTATCCCCTTCATAGTGACACTGCTGATCCCTTTCACCAGTTCCATGAATTCTAACCTTCAGGTGTCCAGTGTTTATCCATTTGGTCATGCCTACTCGAGAGTCAAGCAAGGACTTCTTCCTTTGGGATGGGGCTGTGGGCTGGGTAATCTGTCTTAGAAACGTATAGTGAACTTAGTAGATACATATGTCTATAAGTCTATCAGCAAAAATTTTAAGCCTTTTACTAATGGAATTGGGGAACATGGTATTGCCTTGTTATTTTGGTATTATTAATGAGGTTAAACCTACTTTCAGATGTTTCAGAGGTTAAACCTAGCCAGTTGGGTTTTCTTTTTGTAAGCAGAGTATTTGTAAGCTTTTATCATTTGCCTTTTCGAGGTTCTTGGTTTAGAGGTTCTTAGAAGTTCAAGAACTTCTTATTGATTTCTACATACACACAAGCCTGTGAATAGTCCAGAGAATTTTGAAAGAAAAATAATATGGAAGTTGGAAAGTGTTTTTCCCACAAAGAATTTAAAAAATTTTGTCAAATCTCTTGACAGGGTAGAACTACTCAGGAAAAGTTAAATGGAATACAGATAGAGAGCCCATATGTTTCCACATATATGTGGGTGACAGTTCAAATTCATGGAGAAAAGTGAAAGATTCAGTGTGCCCAGGATCCTCAGCATGTTCAGTGATTCACTAGCAGGATTCACAAGGCTCAGTATACAGTTGTACTCACAGCTATGATTTATTACAAAAGAATGTGAAACCAAATCAGTGAAAAGAAAAAAGTGCATGGAACAAAGTTCAAAAGAAATCACTGCAAACTTCCAGTATTTCTCTCCCAGTGGAGTCCCACAGGATACACTTAATTCCTTCAATAGTTTATGACAACATGTGTGAAATGTTATTTATCAAGGAAGCTTATTAGACACTCAGTGCCCAAGATTTGAGGGAGATTGAGGTAGCTTTTGCCTAGCATGCACCAAAATTCAAGACTCCCAGAAGGAAAAAAGGTATTAATATTTAGCATAAACTGTATTGTTCGCACAGAGAGTTTAGGCACAGTGAGCCAATCATAATCTGTTTTGGGAATAATGGAAACCTTCTTTAAATCCAAGTTAACAGAATCAAGCCAAAGGCCAGCCTCCAAGCAAGTCTTTATAAAGCTTGCAATCTTACATCTGCTATGCTAACTCTTTTCTACACATTTGGTGAATGGTGTTAGAATAATTAGTTAATCATTTGGGAAAACAGATGATGTCATGTCATGATACATGTAATCAAATTCCAGGAAGATTGGATATCTTAAATATTTCAAAAGATGCAGAAGGATAAAGAAAAATAAATACTCATTTACTTAAAATGAATTTTGACTTGTGATATGTAGAGGGAAATGCAAATAGATTCTTTCCACATAATACCAGTATTATTTATTAAATAATATGCCCCTACTCCAACAATTTCCCATGTCTCTTTTATAGTATATGGTTATCTTCAAATATGTTTCTGAGGTAAATTCTCTTTGGTGTTAGAAGCATACAGGCTTACTTATTGCAGTTTATAATAAATATTGTGGGTTATCTGAAATGTACTACCTATAGTTCATACCTGATTACTCTCCAATTAATATTGTCATTTTATCTTATCTTTAATATTATTATATTGATTGAGGTAGAGGGTTACTAATATTCTCATATAACTCCTTTGAAATTCTCTTGGAGTTTCAAAAAGGAAAAGTGTTGGCCAGGCCAAAGAATATCTCTCTATGTTGCTATGTCAGATAGCATAATTTTTTTCTCATGACTGAATTTTACTTACATATATGAATAAATGTTATTATATATAGTCATATATAACAGGTTCTTTGTCAGTTCATCTGTCAGTGCATATTTAGGTAGTTTCTGTGTCTTGTCTATTGTGAATAATGCTGAAATGAACATGGAAGTACAGATATCTCTTAAAGATAGTGATTTCATTTCCTTTGAATATATACACCAAAGTGGGATTACTGGATCATGTGGTGATTTAAAAAAAATTTTGAAAAACCTCCATGCTGTTTTCCATAGTAGCTGTACTAATTTACATTCCCACCAACAGTGTATAAGAGTTTGCTTTATTTATATTCTTGCCAACATGTGTTCTCCCTTGTATTTTTGATAATCATCATTCTAACTGGTTGAAGTAATACCTCATTGTGATTTGATTTGCATTTCCCTGATGACTAGTAATGTCATCTTTTCATGACATTAGTGATGTCATCTTTTCATGTAACTGTTGGCCATTTGTATCTCTTCTGTAGAAAACTAATTATTCAGGTTCTTTACCCATTTTAAAATCAGATTATTAGTTTCACTATTCAGTTGTATGATTCCTGATATGTTTTAGATATTAGTGAAAGAGAAAGTGTTAATCTCTTGGTCGTGACTGACTCTTTGCGACCCTATGGAATGTAGCCTGCCAGGCTCCACTGTTCATGGAATTCTCCAGGCAAGAATCCTGGAGTGAGCTGCTATTCCCTTCTTCAGGGGATCTTCCTGACCAGGGTCGAACTTTCATCTCCTGCATTGCAGACAGATTCATTACCACAGAACCACCTGAGAAGCCCTCTGTTAATGTAGTGTATCTCATTTGTTGATTTGTATATGATGAACCATGCTTTCATTGCAGATATAAATCTCACTTGATCATGGAATATGATCCTTTCAATGTACTATTGAATTCAGTTTGCTAGCATTTTGTTTAGAGTATTTGCATATAAAATTAATTTATTTTCATTGGAGAATAATTAACAATATTTTGATGGTTTTTGCCATACATTGACATGAATCAGCCACAGGTATACATGTGTGCCCACTATCCTGAACCCCCCTCCCACCTCCCTCCCCATCCAATGCCTCTGGATTGTCCCAGACCACCAGCTTTGGGAACCCTCTTCATGCATTGAACTTGCATTGGCATCTGTTTTACATATGGTAATGTACATGTTTCAATGCTATTCTTTCAAATCATCCCACCCTTGCCTTCTTACAATGAGTCCAAAAGTCTGTTCTTTACATCTGTGTCTCCTTTGCTGCCCTGCATGTAGGATCACTGTTACCGTCTTTCTAAATTCCATATATATGCATTAATATACAGTATTTGTCTTTCTCTGTCTTACTTCATTCTGTGTAATAGGTTCCAGTTTCATCCACCTCATTAGAACGGACTCAAATGCATTCCTTTTTATAGCTGAGTAATATTCCATTCTGTATATGTACCACATCTCCCTTATCCTTTGTTCTGCCGGTGGATATCTCTAGGTTGCTTCCATGTCCTAGCTATTTTAACTAGTGCTGAAATGAACATTGGGGGTAGATGTGTCTTTTTCAATTCTGATTTCTTCAGGGTGTATGCCTAGCAGTGGGATTGCTGGGTTGTATAGCAGTTCTATTCCCAGTTTTTTAAGGAATCTTCACACTTTTCCACAATGGCTGTACCAATTTGCATTCCCAACAACAGTGTAAGAGGCTTGCCTTTTCTCCACACTCTCTCCAGCATTTATTGTTTGTAGACATTTTGATGATGGCCATTCTGACTGGTGTAAGATGATACCTCATTGTTGTTTTGATTTGCATTTATCTAATAATGAGTGATGTTGAGCATCTTTTCTTTTTCTTTTTTCTTTTCTTTTCCTTTATTTATTTATTTATTTTTTCAGTGGGTTTTGTCATACATTGATATGAATCAGCCATAGATTTACACGTATTCCCCATCCCGATCCCCCCTCCCACCTCCCTCTCCACCCGATTCCTCTGGGTCTTCCCAGTGCACCAGGCCCGAGCACTTACCTCATGCATCCCACCTGGGCTGGTGATCTGTTTCACCATAGATAATATACATGCTGTTCTTTCGAAACATCCCACCCTCACCTTCTCCCACAGAGTCCAAAAGTCTGTTCTGTACTTCTGTGTCTCTTTTTCTGTTTTGCATATAGGGTTGTCGTTACCATCTTTCTAAATTCCATATATATGTGTTAGTATGCTGTAATGTTCTTTATCTTTCTGGCTTACTTCACTCTGTATAATGGGCTCCAGTTTCATCCATCTCATTAGAACTTGTTCAAATGAATTCTTTTTAATGGCTGAGTAATATTCCATGGTGTATATGTACCACAGCTTCCTTATCCATTCATCTGCTGATGGGCGTCTAGGTTGCTTCCATGTCCTGGCTATTATAAACAGTGCTGCAATGAACATTGGGGGTGCACGTGTCTCTTTCAGATCTGGTTTCCTCAGTGTGTATGCCCAGAAGTGGGATTGCTGGGTCATATGGCAGTTCTATTTCCAGTTTTTTAAGAAATCTCCACACTGTTTTCCATAGCGGCTGTACTAGTTTGCATTCCCACCAACAGTGTAAGAGGGTTCCCTTTTCTCCACAGCCTCTCCAGCATTTATTGCTTGTAGACTTTTGGATAGCAGCCATCCTGACTGGTGTGTAATGGTACCTCATTGTGGTTTTGATTTGCATTTCTCTGATAATGAGTGATGTTGAGCATCTTTTCATGTGTTTGTTAGCCATGTGTATGTCTTCTTTGGAGAAATGTCTGTTTAGTTACGAGCATCTTTTCATGTGTTTATTAGCCATCTTTATGTCTTCTTTGGATAAATGTCTGTTTAATTCTTTTGCCTGCTTTTTGATTGGGATGTCTGTTATTGTGGTACTGAGCACATGAGTTGCTTGTATATTTTGTATTATTTTTTAATCAATTTATTTTAATTGCAGGATAATTACTTTACAATATCGTGATGGTTTTTCCATACATCAACATGAATCAGCCACAGGTGCACATGTGTCCTCCCATCCTGAACCCTCTACCTTCTTCCCTCCCCACCTCATCCCTTTTGGTTGTCCCAGAGCACCAGCTTTGAGTGCCCTGCTTCATGCATCAAACTTGCACTGGTCATGTTTTACATATGGTAATATACATGTTTCAATGCTATTCTCTCAAATCATCCCACCCTTGCCTTCTCCCACATAGTCCAAAAGTCTGTTCCTTACATCTGTGTCTCTTTTGCTGCCTTGCATGTAGCATTGTCATTACCATCTTTCTAAATTCCATATATATGCCTTAATATACAGTACTTGTCTTTCTCTTTCTGATTTACTTCACTCTGTATAATAGGCTCCAGTTTCATCCACCTCATTAGAACTGACTCAAATGCATTCTTTTTTATTGAGTAATATTCCATTCTGTATATGTACCACAACTTCCTTATCCATTCTCAGCCGATGGACATTTAGGTTGCTTCCATGTCCTAGCTTTTGTATATAGTGCTGCAGTGAACATTGAGGTACATGTGTCTCTTTCATTTCTGGTTTCCTCGGTGTGTATGCCCAGTAGTGGGACTGCTGGGTCGTATGGCAGTTCTGTTCCCAGTTTTTTAAGGACTCTCCACATTGTTCTCAACAGTGGCTGTATCAGATTGCATTCCCACCAACAACATAAGAGAGTTCCCTTTTCTCCACACCATCTCAAGCACTTACTGTTTGTAGACTTTTTGATGGTGGCCATTCTGACTTGTGTGAGATGATACCTCATTGTAGTTTTGATTTGCATTTCTCTAATAATGAGTGATGTTGAGCATCTTTTCGTGTGTTTATTAGTCATGTCTTCTTTGAAGAAATATCTGTTTTTTGCCCACTTTTTGATTGGATTGTTCATTTTTCTGCTATTGAACTGCATGAGCTGGTTGTATATTTTGGAGATTAATTCTTTGTCAGTTGCTTCATTTGCTATTATTTTCTCCCATTCTGAGGGCTGCATTTTCACCTTGCTTATAGTTTCCACATTGTGTAACATCAGGTAAGTTTAATTAGGTCCCATTTGTTTATTTTTGGTTTTATTTCCATTACTCTGGGGAGTGGGTCCTAGAGGATCTTGCTGTGATTTATGTCAGAGAGGGTTCTGTCTATGTTTTCCTCTAAGAGTTTTATAGTTTCTGGTCTTACATTTAGATCTTTAATCCATTTTGAGTTTCTTTTTGTGTATGGTGTTAGAAAGTGTTCTAGTTTCATTCTTTTAGAGGTGGTTGTTCAATTTATCCAGCACCACTTGTTAAAGAGATTGTTTTTTCTCCATTGTATAGCTTTCCCTCCTTTGTCAAAGATAAGGTGTCCATAGGTGCACGGATTTATTTCTGGGCTTTCTGTTTTGTTCCATTGATCTATATTTCTGCCTTTGTGCCAGTCCCATGCTGTCTTGATGACTTTAGCTTTGGAGTATAGTCTCACGTGACGAGGGTTGATTCCTCCAGTTCCATTCTTTCTAAAGATCACTTTCGCTATTTGAGGTTTTTAGTGTTTCCATACAAATTGTGAAATTATTTGTTCTAGTTCTGTGAAAAATATCATTGGTAGCTGATAGGGATTGCATTGAATCTATAGATTACTCATTTTCACTATGTTGATTCTTCCAATACATGGATATGATATATTTCTCCATCTATTTGTGTCATCTTTGATTTCTTTCATCAGTGTTTTAGATTTCTATATATAGATCTTTTGTTTCTTTAGGTACGTTTATTCCTATCTATTCAGTTCTTTTCGATGCAATGGTAAATGAGATTGTTTCTTTAATTTCTCTATTATTTCATTATTAGTGTATAGGAATGCAAAGGATTTATGTGTATTAATTTTTTATCCTGCAAATTTACTACATTCATTGAAGAGCTCTATTAATTTTCTGTCAGTTATTTAGGGTTTTCTATGTACAGGATCATGTCATCTGCAAACAGTGAGAGTTTTACTTCTTCTTTCCCAATCTGGATTCTTTTCATTTATTTTTCTTCTATGAATGCTGTGGCTAGGACTTCCAAAACTATGTTGAATAGTAGTGTTGAGTGTGGGCACTGTAGTCCTGTTACTGATTTTAGAGGAAATGCTTTCAGTTTTTCACCATTGAGGATAATGTTTGCTGTGGGTTTGATGTATATGGCTTTTATTATGTAGAGGTATGTTCCTTCTATTTCTTAGCTTTCTGGAGAGTTTTTGTCATAAATGGGTGTTGAATTTTGTCAAAGCCTTTCTCTGTATCTTTTGAGATAATGATGGTTTTTTTATCTTTGAATTTCTTAACATGGTGGATCACATTGATTTATTTGCAAATATTGAAGAATCCTTGCATCCCTGGGTCTTGTTCTCATGGGTGGGGTCATGCTCAGTAAATATTTAATCCAGTTTTCTGTTGATGGTTGGAGCTGTTTTCCCTCCCTGCTATTTTAGTTCAGTTCAGTTCAGTTCAATCTCTCAGTCATATCCGACTCTTTGTAACCCCATGGACTGCAGCACGCCAGGCCTCACTGCCCATCACCAACACTCAGAGTTTACGCAAACTCATGTCCTTTGAGTCAGTAATGCCATCCAACCATGAGTCCTCTGTCATCCCCTTCTCCTCCCACCTTCAATTTTTCCCAGCATCAGGGTCTATTCAAGTGAGTCAGATCTTCGCATCAGGTGGCCAAAGTATTGGAGTTTCAAGTTCAGCATCAGTCCTTCCAATGAACATTCAGGACTGATTTCCTTTAGGATGGACTGGTTGGATCTCCTTGCAGTCCAAGGGACTCTCAAGAGTCCTCTCTAACACCACAGTTCAAAAGCATCAATTCTACATCGCTCAGCTTTCTTTATAGTCCAACTCTCACATCCATACATGACCACTGGAAAAACCATAGCCTTGACTAGACGGACCTTTGTTGACAAAGTAATGCCTCTGCTTTTTAATATGCTGTCTAGATTGGTCATAACTTTTCTTCCAAGGAGTAAGCGTCTTTTTATTTCATGGCTGCAGTCACCATCCACAGTGATTTTGGAGCCCAAGAAAATAAAGTTTGCCACTGTTTCCACTGTTTCTCCATCTATTTGCCACAAAGTGATGGGACCAGATGCCATGATCTTTGTTTTATGAATGTTGAGCTTTAAGCCGACTTTTCCCCTCTGCTCTTTCACTTTCATCAAGAGGCTCTTTAGTTCTTCTTCACTTTCTGCCATAAGGGTGGTGTCATCTGCATATCTGAGGCTGTTGATATTTCTCCCAGCAATCTTGATTCCAGGTGTGTTTCATCCAGCCCAGAGTTTCTCATGATATACTCTGCATATAAGTAAAAGAAGCAGGGTGACAATATACAGCCTTGACATACTCATTTTCCTCTTTGGAACAAGTCTGTTGTTCCATGTCCAGTTCTAACTGTTGCTTCCTGACCTGCATACAGATTTCTCAAGAGGCAGGTTAGGTGGTCTGGTATTCCCATCTCTCAGAATTTTCCACAGTTTACTGTGATCCACACAGTCAAAGGCTTTGGCATAGGCAATAAAGCAGAAATAGATGTAGTTCTGGAATTCTCTTGCTTTTTCAGTGATCCAGCAGATGTTGGCAATTTGACATCTGGTTCCTCTGCCTTTTCTAAAACCCACTTGTACATATGGAAGTTCATGGTTCACATACTGTTGAAGCCTGCCTTGGAGAATTTTGAGCATTACTTTGCTAGTATGTGAGATGAGTGCAATTGTGAGGTAGTTTGAGCATTCTTTGGCATTGCCTTTCTTAGGAATTCGAATGAAAACTGACTTTTTCCAGTCCTATGGCCACTGCTGCGTTTTCCAAATTTGCTGGTATACTGAGTGGAGCACTTCCACAGCATCATCTTTTATGATTTGAAATAGCTCAACTGGAATTCCATCACCTCCACTAGCTTTCTTCGTTGTGATGCTTCCTAAGGCCCACTTGACTTCACATTCCAGGATGTCTGGCTCTAGGTGAGTGATCACAACATCGTGATCATCTGGGTCGGGAAGATCTTTTTTGTACAGTTCTTCTGTGTATTCTTGCCACCTCTTCTTAATATCTTCTGCTTCTGTTAGGTCCATACCATTTCTGTCCTTTATTGAGCCCATCTTTGCATGAAATGTTCCCTTGGTATCTCTAATTTTCTTGAAGAGATTTCTAGTCTTTCCCATTCTGTTGTTTTCCTCTATTTCTTTGCACTGATAACCGAGGAAGGCTTTCTTAACTCTCCTTGCTGTTCTTTGGAACTCTGCATTCAAATGGGTATATCTTTCCTTTTCTCCTTTGCTTTTTGCTTCCCTTCATTTCATAGCTGTTTCTAAGGCTTCCTCCCCTGCTATTTACCTGAGGCCAAACTATGGTAGAGGTAATGAAGATAATGGTGACCTCCTTCAAAAGAAGGAGTACTACTATTATTATTCTTGCCTTGAGAACCCATGAACAGTATGCAAAGGCAAAAAGATAGGACACTGAAAGATGAAATCCCTAGGTCCGTACATGCCCAATATGCTACTGGAGATCAATGGAGAAATAACTCCAGAAAGAATGAAGAGATGGTGTCAAAGCAAAAACAACGCTCAGTTGTGGATGTGACTGGTAATGGAAGCAAGGTGGGACTCTGTAAAGAGCAATATTGCATAGGAACCTGAAATGTTAGGTCCATGAATCAAGGCACATTGGAAGTGGTTAAACAGGAGATGGAAAGAGGGAACGTTGACATTTTAGGAATCAGCGAACTAAAATGGACTGGAATGGGTGAATTTAACTCAGATGACCATTATATCTACTACTGTGGGCAATAATCCCTTAGAAGAAATGGAGTAGCCATCATAGTCAACAAAAGAGTCCGAAATGCAGTACTTGGATGGAATCTCAGAAACAACAGAATGAGATTCTGTTCGTTTCCAAGGCAAACCATTCAATATCACAGTCATGCAAGTCTATGCCCCGACCAGAAATGATGAAGAAGGTGAAGTTGAGTGGTTCTATGAAGACCTACAAGACCTTTTAGAACTAACACCCACATAAGATGTCCTATTCATTAGAGGGGACTATAATGCAAAAGTAGGAAGTCAGGAAACACCTGGAGTAACAGGCAAATTTGGCCGTGGAACACAGAATGAAGCAGGGCAAAGGCTAATAGAGTTTTCCCAAGAGAATGCACTGTTCATAGCAAACACCCTCTTCCAACAACACAGGAGAAGACTCTACACATGGATATCACCAGATGGTCAATACTGATATCAGATTGATTATATTCTTTGCAGCCAAAGATGGAGAAGCTCTCTACAGTCAGCAGAAAGAAGACAGGGAGATGACTATGGCTCAGATCATCAACTCCTATTTGCAAAATTCAGACTTAAATTAAAGAAAGTAGGGACAACAACTAGACCATTCTGGTGTGACCTAAATCAAATCCCTTATGATTATACAGTATAAGTAAGTAATAGATTTAAGGGACTAGTTCTAATAGCGTGCCTGATGAACTAAGCACAGAGGTTCGTGACATCATACAGGAGACAGAGATAAAGACCATCTCCAAGAAAAAGAAATGCAAAAAAGAAAAATGGCTGTCTGAGGAGGCCTTACAAATAGCTGTGAAAAGAAGAGAAGCAAAAAGCAAAGGAGAAAAGGAAAGATATACCCATTTGAATGCAGAGTTCCAAAGAACAGCAAGGAGAGTTAAGAAAGCCTTCCTCAGTTATCAGTGCAAAGAAATAGAGGAAAACAATAGAATGGGAAAGACTAGAAATCTCTTCAAGAAAATTAGAGATACCAAGGGAACATTTCATGCAAAGATGGGCTCAATAAAGGACAGAAATGGTATGGACCTAACAGAAGCAGAAGATATTAAGAAGAGGTGGCAAGAATACACAGAAGAACTGTACAAAAAAGATCTTCCCGACCCAGATGATCACGATGTTGTGATCACTCACCTAGAGCCAGACATCCTGGAATGTGAAGTCAAGTGGGCCTTAGGAAGCATCACAACGAAGAAAGCTAGTGGAGGTGATGGAATTCCAGTTGAGCTATTTCAAATCATAAAAGATGATGCTGTGGAAGTGCTCCACTCAGTATACCAGCAAATTTGGAAAACGCAGCAGTGGCCATAGGACTGGAAAAAGTCAGTTTTCATTCGAATTCCTAAGAAAGGCAATGCCAAAGAATGCTCAAACTACCTCACAATTGCACTCATCTCACATACTAGCAAAGTAATGCTCAAAATTCTCCAAGGCAGGCTTCAACAGTATGTGAACCATGAACTTCCATATGTACAAGTGGGTTTTAGAAAAGGCAGAGGAACCAGATGTCAAATTGCCAACATCTGCTGGATCACTGAAAAAGCAAGAGAATTCCAGAACTACATCTATTTCTGCTTTATTGCCTATGCCAAAGCCTTTGACTGTGTTGATCACAGTAAACTGTGGAAAATTCTGAAAGAGATGGGAATACCAGACCACCTAACCTGCCTCTTGAGAAATCTGTATGCAGGTCAGGAAGCAACAGTTAGAACTGGACATGGAACAACAGACTTGTTCCAAAGAGGAAAATGAGTATGTCAAGGCTGTATATTGTCACCCTGCTTCTTTTACTTATATGCAGAGTATATCATGAGAAACTCTGGGCTGGATGAAACACACCTGGAATCAAGATTGCTGGGAGAAATATCAACAGCCTCAGATATGCAGATGACACCACCCTTATGGCAGAAAGTGAAGAAGAACTAAAGAGCCTCTTGTTGAAATTGAAAGAGCAGAGGGAAAAAGTCGGCTTAAAGCTCAACATTCATAAAACAAAGATCATGGCATCTGGTCCCATCACTTTATGGCAAATAGATAGAGAAACAGTGGAAACAGTGTCAGCCTTAGTTTCTTGGGCTCCAAAATCACTGTGGATGGTGACTGCAGCCATGAAATAAAAAACTCTTGCTCCTTGGAAGAACAGCTATGACAAACCTAGACAGCATGTTATAAAGCAGAGACATCACTTCACCCACAAAGATCCATATAATCAAAGCTATTGTTTTTCCAGTAGTCATGTGTGGATGTCAGTTGGACTATAAAGAAGGCTGAATGCCAAAGAATTGATGCTTTCTAACTGTGCTGCTGTAGAAGACTCTTGAGAGTTATTTGGACAGCAGTAAAATCAAACCTGTCCATCCTAAAGGAAATCAGTCCAGAATGTTCATTGGAAGGACTGATGCTGAAGTTGAAGCTCCAATACTTTGGCCACCTGATGTGAAGATGTAACTCAGTGGAAAAGATCCTGATACTGGGAAAGATTGAGGGCACGAGGAGAAGGATGACATCATTGGATGGCATCATCAACTCAGTGGACATGAGTTTGAGCAAAGACTGGGAGATAGTGAAGGACAGGGAAGCCTTGTATTCTGCAGTCCAGAGAATTGCAAAGAGTCGGGCACAACTGAGTAACTGAACAACAACAATAACTAGACTCAGACACATCTTTATTAATCAAAATAGGAACTATTACAGTCGACAAATTTTTGCTGACGAGAAATAAGTTTGTTTATTCCTTTAGCATAAAAATTTGCAATTTGGGATTCGACGACATCCTGGAAAGCATATTCTGTATCCTGCTGCTTGTGGAAGCTTTTTCCTGAAAAAAGCCTGAAGAAGTGGTAGTCGGTTGGTGAGAGGTCAGGTGAATATGGGAGATGAGGCAAAACTTCATAGCCCAATTCATTCAACTTTTGAAGCATTAGTTGTGTGACATGTGGTGGGGTGATGTCATGGAGAAGAATTGGGCCCTTTCTGTTGACCAATGCTGGCTGCAGGCATTGCTGTTTTCAGTGCAGCTCATCAATTTGCTAAGCATAATTCTCAGATGTAATGGTTTCGCCAGGATTCAGAAAGCTGTAGTGGTTTAGACTGCCCGCAGACCACCAAACAGTGACCATGATCTTTTTGTGGTGCAGGTTTGACTTTGGGGAGTGTTTTGGAGTGTCTTCCAACCACTGAGGCTGGTCGTCACCGGTTGTTGTATACCATCCACTTTTCATAGCATGTCACAGTCTGCCTGATTGAGAAATGGTTTAATGTTGCATAGAATAAGAGAAGAGGACACTTCAAAACAATGATTTTTAAAATTTTAGACAGCTCATGAGGCACCCACTTATCAAGCTTTTTCTTCTTTCCAATTTGCTTCAAATGCCTAATGGCCATAGAATGATTGATGTTGAGTTCTTCAGCAGCTTCTTGTGTAGTTGTAACAGAATCAGTTTTGATGATTACTCTCAGTTGTTGTCAACTTCTGATGGCTGGCCACTGGGCTCCTCATCTTCAAGGTTCTTGTCACCTTTAGAAAACTTCTTGAACCACTGCTGTGCTGTATTCTCATTAGCAATTCCTGGGCCAAATGCATTGTTGATGTTGCAAGTTGTCTCACTGCTTTATGACCCATTTTGAACTGGAATAAAATCGCTCAAATTTGCTTTTTGTGTAACATGATTTCCATAGTCTAAAATCAATATTAAATAAACAGCAAGTAATGTCATTGGCAATGTCATTGGCAAGAAAACACATAGTAATGTGCATTAAATGATGTATAACATAACCACATTTAAGAATGCATTCCGATATCAAAGGCAAATGTCAACAATGCAAAAACTACAATTACTTTTGCACCAGCCTAATAGAATGATTGTTCATCTACATGCAAAAGAAAATCTATACTCATATATTACATCTTTCACTATTATTAACTTAAAATGGATCATAGACTTACATGTAAAAGACAAAACTGTAAAAAAAAGACTCCTAGAAGACAACATAGTAAAAGATCTAGGTAACTTTGTGTTTGGCAAGGACTTTGTAGATAAAACATCAAAAATGTGATCCATGAAAGAAAAAATTGATAACTTGAACTTAATTAAAGATAAATCTTCTCTGCAAAATACTCTATTAATAGGATGAAGACAAGTGGAGATTGAGAAGAAAAGTGTTGCAAAACAGAATTTATTAGAAGACTGGTATCCAAAATATACAAAAAAGTCTTTAAATTTAGTAATAAGAAAGCAATCAATGCCATTTTAAGGGTGGGGGGGGGACTGATCTGACCAGATGATTGACAAATAAAATATACAAATTAGCATATGTAAAGATGCTCAACATCAGAGGGCATTATGGAATTACAAATTAAAACAACAGAAAATAGGACTTCTCTTGTAGCTCAGTGGTCAAGAATCCGCCTGCCAATGCAGTAGACATGGGTTCAATCCCTAGTCTGGGAAGATCCCATGTGCCACAGAGCAACTAAGCCCATTCATCACAACTACTGAGCCTGTCCTCTAGACCCCAGGAACCACAAGTATTAAAGCCAGTACACCCTAGAGCCTGTGCTTAGCAACAGAAAAGCCACTGCAATGAGAAGCCTGTGCATCACAACTAGAGAGTAGCCCTCGCTTGCCACAACTGGTGAAAAGCCCACATAGCAATGAAGACCCAGTGTAGCCAGTAAATAAATAAAATAATTTTTAAAAAACAGAAAGTAACCAAGTTAAGCTTAATAGACATAAACAAGTCTCTGTCCGTGGTGAGTAAGAGGGAAGAGGCGTAGATCCTATGTGTTGTATAGGCAAGGAATATGCTACTGTGAAAGTTCATGTGCATAAGTATGTAGGAGGAGGGGTTGGGGCAGAACTGTAGGTATGATGCAGCACAGCTGTGTCTGTATCCTGGGCTTAATGCTTGGGGGTTATTTATTTGGTTCTGAGATTTAGATATAAGAGGCAAGTCAGGGTTACACAGGTCTGGTGGAGGCATAGGAGAGTGGAACTTTGGCCATCAGAATTTATTAAACTGGAATCCATTTTGTTATTGTTCAGTAGCTCAGTGGTGTCCGACTCTGCGACCTCAGGGACTGTAGCACACCAGGCTTCCCTGTTCTTAACCATCTCCTGGAGCTTGCTGAAACTCATGGCCATTGAGTCAGTGATGCTATCCAACCATCTTGTCCTCTGTCATCCCCTTCTCCTGCCTTCAATCTTTCCCAGCATCAGGGTCTTTTCTAATGAGTCTGGCTCTTCGATTCAGGTGGCCAAAGTATTGGAGCTTCAGCTTCAACATCAGTCCTTCCAATGACTATTCAGGGTTGATTTCCTTTAGGACTGACTGGTTTGATCTCATTGCAGTCCAAGGGACCCTCAAGAGTCTTCTCCAACACCACAGTTCAAAAGCGTCAATTCTTCGGTGCTCAGACTTCTTTATGGTCCAACTCTCACATCCATACATGACTACTGGAAAAACCATAGCTTTGACTATATGGACCTTTGCTGGCAAAATGATGTCTCTGCTTTTCAATACACTGTCTAGATTTGTCATAGCTTGTCTTCCAAGGAGCAAAGAAAGTGAAAGTGAAGTAGCTCAGTCGTGTCCGACTCTGCGACCCCGTGGACTGTAGCCTACAAGGCTCCTCCCTCCATGGGATTTTCCAGGCAAGAATACTGGAGTGGCTTGCCATTTCCTCCTCCAGGGGATCTTTCCAACCCAGGGAATGAACCCAGGTCTCCTGCATTGCAGGTAGACGCTTTAACTTCTGAGCCACCAGGGATGTTTAAGGAGCAAGCATCTTCTAATTTCATGGCTGCAATTGCCACCTGCAGTGATTTTGGTGCCCAAGAAAATAAAGTCTGTCACTTTTTCCATTGTTTCCCCATCTAGTTGCCATGAAGTGATGGGACCAGATGCCATGATCTTAGTTTACTGAATGTTGTGTTTTAAACCAGCTTTTTCACTCTCCTCTTTCACCTTCATCAAGAGGCTCTTTAATTCCTCTTGCTTTTTGCCATCAGGGTGGTGTCATCTGCATATCTGAAGTTATTGATGTTTCTCCCAGGAATCTTGATTCCAGCTTGTGCTTCATCCAGCCTGGCACTTTTAATGATGTATTCAGCATATAAGTTAAATAAGCAGTGTGACAATAGACAGCCTTGATGTACTCTTTTCCCAATTTTGAACCAGTCCTTTGTTCCATGTCTGGTGCTTGACCTGCATACAGGTGTCGCAGGAGGCAGGTAAAGTGGTCTGGTATTCCCATCTTTTTTAAGAATTTTCCACAGTTTGTTGTGATCCACACAGTCAAGGGCTTTAGCGTAATCAATGAAGCAGGCATAGATGTTTCTCTGGAAATCTCTTGCTTTTTTGATGATCCAATGTATCATTTCACTTAGGATGAAATAAATACTGCTTACCAGTCAGACAGATATAGGTCAGCATTCTTTTAATATTTAAAGCTTTTCTTTTTCCCTTTGACTTTAAAGATGAAACAATTCATTCAAGCTGGTTTCCTCACATGTAACATGAAGGTAATAGCTTATTTCAATAATAGTTCATACTGTCCAATATTTTTGTGAGTTAATACACAAAATGTTTAAAATAGGACCTTCCTCGGTTCAGTAAATGTTAATGAGTTGTACTGTCTGTTCTCTAAATGAATTAACAATAAAATGTCTAACAGACATTTCAAAATCTCACAGTATAATCTGTCAGCTAGTAGAAGATTCACTCCTCTGTCAGTATCTTGAAATCAAGATTTCACTATATCCAGAATTACCACATAGGATTGCTAATATGACTTTGGATAAGTCTAAATTTAAATTTTTATAAAATAATAAGAATGAAACTACAAGTAAAGGTCACCTCTATGGGAGTGGAGATTTCTTTTTTGTTTGCGCTGAGGACAAAGTAGATGTTCATATATATATTTGCTGAATGAACGCAAGGCACCAGCCACTTGAAGGAGGAGAAAGAACAGTTCAGAGAGGTAAAGAGATTCACGTAACACCCACAGATCTTGGCAGAGCTCAGACTCCCTTCTTTAAGCCTGGCATTCACCCAAGAGAGAGTATACTTTGGAACAAAGAAAACATAATCCACAATTCAGCTAAAGCCATTGAAAGAGCACAGTGACAACTGACATCTGTTGTCTCTAGATACAGTATAGAATTGTCTCTAGATTTTTTCTGTCATCTAAATATTTTACAATTATCATGTCTGACTCATTGTGACCCCAATAATAAGTATCTAATAACAAGTAAAAGCTGATAGGTAAATATATGAAAATTCATGGTAAGAATAAGTTTCCCTTTTCATTCTGGTAAGCATAAGTGATTTTCAGTAAATAGGGACTTTCTCCAAGATGAACCTCAGAGGACTGCAAAATCCCTCCTTTAGCAAAGAGAAAAGGTTCTTAAGAGGGTGGTTATAGTGGTGAGTGGTGAGAGATGAGCCCCCAAATTGATCCTCCCAGGGCATGAAGCCCAATTTGAGTGAAGAGGAATGGATAGTCAGGATGGTGAGTGAATTCCATTCCTACTGCTGCTGTAATAAATTATCACAATATTGCTGGATTAAAAAAAAAAAGCAAAAAATAAAAATACTGAAGGTTGCACATAGAAAAGGGTTTCACTGGTATGAAATAAAGGTGATAGGAGGACTTCATTCTTCCAAGAGACCCTAGAGGAATCTGTCTCCTTGCCTTTTCCACCTTCTGGGTCTGCATGTGGGCCTTGGCCTCTGGCTTCCTTCTTCAAAACCGGCGACATCCTATCCACTGGTGGCATCTTGCATGCAACTTCACTGTGACACTAAATCTTCTGCCTGCTTCTTCCACATTTAAAGTAGCTTTCCATGGCATTGATCAAGATAAAGCAGTGTGATCTTTCTTTACATTTAGCTCATTAGCAATCTTAATTCCATCTACGACCTTAATTCTCTTGTGCAAGGTAACATCATATATTTACAGATTCTGGAGAACAGGACATGGACGTTTTGGGGGTACTTTTATTCAGCCTACCAAAGCGAGGGTGCCATTTAGTTGGGTTTTAAACTGGGCAACAATGCCAACAGGTTTGTGCTCAACCAGAGATGTTATTAACCACGGTTGTTGTTTGCCCAATGGAGCACAAATGAAGAGGATGGAGACTACAAGGAGGATGTAGAAGTGCAGGAATCAGAGGATTCAAGAACCAGCAGATTTCTGTCTTGGGGAAGTGGGTGCCTGGTGCTGCCAACTCCAAAGAATGGCTGGGGGAAGTAGACTGGTGTGTATGGCAAGCATGTGAGATCCCAATTGGTTCTAATCCTTGGCATATTCCTACCCTGCCAAAGATGATGAGCCCTTGGAATCCCCTGCAAGAGAAGACCTTACAGAAGCCAGGAAGAGGAGCCAGGACTGCCCCTACATGGTGCCTGACTCCTGGCTGTGGGGTGAGAAACAGGATTGTCTGAGCAGGTGCGGGTCCTGTCAGGGAAAGGTCCTCTTTCCTGGGCAACTGTGGGGACAGTGAAATGGTAAAGTGTGCCACCACAGCGACTGAGACAACAGCAGTGTGGCAGAAAGAATGAGGACACTGGCACAGACAAGTGGTTTGTCTCCTCAGCCAGGGGTCTATCAGGGGCTGCCCTCCCTTAGAAGAGGGGCAGGGGCTCGGCCTCCACGGGCGCCCCCTCCCACTTTCCTCCAGCTCGCGGCCCCCCTGCCACCCGCGCCCAAGAAGGCTGGCCGGCGTGATGGGGGAAGGGAGGGGGCGGACACCGAACAGTCTGCGGGTACACACACACACACACACACACACACACTCTCTCTCTCTCTCCCTCCCTCCCCGGGGCGTCCACACACACACACTCTGCGGAGCGTCCTGTATCCATCCGCTGCTCCCTGCAGTGCCACCCCTCGCGACCCTCCCAGCCCCGGCCCGCGACCACTCTACGCTGCAGGGCCAGAAGCGTGGCGGGGCGGGGGTGGTCACCCAACGGGGGGCAGCGGAGGACTGGCGTGGCCCCGCCCCTCAGGCTGGCGTTCTTCCCGGCCCCGCCCCCTCTGGGTCGGAACTACGGTGGGCCTGGGAGGGGGCGTCTAGTCCATTCGTGCCGTATCCCTCCGCCCCCCTTCCCGACACCCTCACCGCGAGCCGTCGGTGCCGCAGCCTGCGCAGCCCCTACCCGGTTTGGCGCAGCGGCGCGGGAGGTGGGGACGCCTCTTTTCCATTCCGCCCGCACGGCGAGCGGTGGGAAGCGAGAGAAGAGCTGCGACCCTGCGCCTGCGAAGGCAAGTGGGGGTGTCGTGGGGCGACGACCGCCTCACAGCCTGCCCTTGGCAGCCTGAGGACGGGGAGGCGAGCGGGTCGGAATGGGATCCTTAAAGAGATGAGCAGCGCTGGGGGATCCCTGGCCCTGAGACGACGGCGACCGGCGCGGGCCGGGCCCGGGGCCGCGGAGTCTTGGCCGTAGGGGTTCTCTCGGATGCTGGGGAGTCGTACGGCGCGGACTAATCCCTGGCGGACTTTCCTGGTGGCCGTGCTCCGCCCTCGACGGTGCCTGTGCGGGGAGAGGGTTGTGCGGGAAGCTGCTATGGGAGAAATGGCGGAGGGATCCCGCGGGGGCGCTCTGAGGAGGTCGCCGGAGCCGGGACGGGTGTAGCCGGGGCTGTGATTCTGCCAAGGGGCCTGTCGGACCCCTCGTGCCGGATGCTGTCCTTTCCAACAGGCACCTTTTTGATGCCAAAGTCTACTGTCTGTGCAGTAGGTCTGGCAATTTCAGGCCACGGGGTGCATCTGTAGCGAGGCTTGAGGAAAACGAGGGACAGGAGAAAGGCCTGTTTTTCTGAACGTGTTTGGAGGGTGGGGGTGGGCAGCAGTCGTTGACTGGACATCTGAATCAGGGTGGAGTGATTGCGACCAGCACAGGTCAGGCATCCAGGAATACTTTGTAAATTTCTTGTCTACCAGGGTTTTACACACTTCCCTTGCCTTCCTTTCTCTTCGCAATCCAGAATTGGGGGTGGAAAAGATGGACTGGGAGGTAAAGGTGGGACAGAAGTCATAAATTCAGGTACCACTGCACAACCTGTTTTCTAGAATATGTGGGCACCCTTCCCCCAATTTATACTGCGCAAGGCAAAGGGATGTGGTGCACCTAGTGGTGAATCCTCATAATAGGAGAAGGGAGCAATGCGAAAAATGTGACGTCAAGAGATGCTGTTTGTTATCTGGACTGCTGAAATACAGGACCTAAATAAAATGAGAATATTCTACTAAGAGGACTCTAAATATTGAAAGACAGTATATGAATTCCCATACTCAGTGTTGGTCTGTCCACCAGCATCTTAGTTGCTACCTTGGTCTTCTGACTGTTTTTTTCATCTTTTGTCCATAGACCTTCTTTAAGGCTGGTTACTTCTGCAAGGAAGGAAAGAAGGAAGAGACTGAAATCTCTGAAGGTTTGTGCAAAGAGGAGCAACGCAGGGGACAGCTACAGAGGAATATTGACAAGTGTTTTCCATCTAGTTGGGTGTCGCTGATTCACATCTCCTACTCTCTTTTAGATTTGCATGCTGCTGCAGAACCCCTTGACCATTTCCTGTCCTGCAGGAGTGTTAGGATTGTTGGGTAGGTGTGGATTGGGCAGTGAAAGGGAGGAGCAGACCAGAGAGCAGGGACCAAAAGAAAGAAAACATTAGACAAATTAGACACTTAAACAAAAAGAGATGTTTATCTGTGGTCAGGGTGTCTGCCTGTCAACCAAGCAGTCAGACTCCATTTTTACTGTATGTTTACTTATCCATAGGACAGCCTGCTGTTTGCTTAAGGCTTAATACCACTGGAACAAAACAAGGAGAGGAAGATTGTGCCACATTGGTGCAGGTATGAGAGTGGGTCCAGCTTTTGGGTGCGGTAGAAAAGACCAACACAGGTCCAGGAGTGATTAGGATCTGGTCTTGGGGCTCCTCAGCTTCTCCCATTGCCAAGATACTTTCACACTATTTATGCATGTGTGTTATAGCAAGCAAAGTAATGTGGCATCTCTGGAGTTAAAGAATATGTTTGGGTAAAATGAGGATGATAGAGGGACTTTCTAATAGCCTAACTTTCTCACCAAGCTTTTAAGGTCCAGTCTCTCTGTGTGAGATTTTGCATGGAGTGACACAGTTGGAAGAGACTCAATGTCCCATGTTGTTCTTGCTTCCTAGATTGACTTCCATTGGCAGCTCTGGTGGTGCTGGAATTGTTGCTGATCATCACCGTTGACAGGTCTGCACCCTGCCCTGGGGAACCATCATCCTCTCCCAGCTTGGTTGGGCTTCTTCTGCACTCTGTGATACTGGCTGGGGCTGGGATTGGAAAGGAGGCTGATTGAGTGCTGGACTGGTGATTGACTCTAACTTTTGTTTCCAACTATATTGTCTGAATCATCGAGAGATTACAGAGTGTGAAGATTCAGAACTGTGACAGATCTGTGGTAGAGACTGAGACTTGGATCAAGGTATTTAACTGGGTCTTTTCTGTAACTTGTACTATGACTGGGGCTGAAGTTGAGCCTGTTGCCCAGGCCAAGCCTGAAAAGAAGCCTGGAGAAGAGGTTGTAGGTGGGGCTGAGAGAGAGAATGAAGTCCCAATGGTGGTCAGACCCAAGGTTAGGAACCAGGCAACATCTGGGGCAAGGTCCAAAACTGAGTCCAAGGCAATGGTTGGGGCAAGGCCTAAAACTGAGTCACAGACAATGGCTGGAGCAAGGCCCAGAACAGAGTCACAGCCACTGGCTGGGGCAAGGCCTAAAACTGAATTCCAGGCAACGGCAGGAGCAAGGCCCAAAACTGAGGCCAGGACAGTAGGCAGGGCACGTCCTAAGACTGAAGCCAAGGCAGTCCCTGGAGCAAGACCCAAAGATGAAGCCCAAGTTTGGGCTCAGACTGAGTTTGGGGCTGAGGCAATGTTGCAAGCAGAGGGCATGCCCCAAACCAATGCAGTTGCTTGGCCATTAGTCAATACTGAATCTGGGTCAGCCACTAAACCTATGGCCCTATCCATGGATAGGGAACTGGTCAATGTGGACAGTGAGACCTTTTCTAGCTCCCAGGTTCAGACAGGAATCCAACCCTGGTTTGGATCTGGGGAGGAAACTAGTATGGGGTCTTGGTGCTATCCCAGGGCCAAGGCCAGAGAGGAAGCTTCTAGTGAGTCTGGATTCTGGTCAGCAGATGAGACCTCTACAATGTCTTCTTTTTGGGCTGGAGAAGAGGCCAGTATCAGATCATGGCCTAGGGAAGAGGCCAATACCAGGTCTAGGCACAGGGCCAAACATCAGCCTAATCCCAGATCCAGGCCCAGATCCAAGCAAGATCCCTTTATTGATTCCTGGTCTGGGTCTGAGGAAGAGTCTGGCAACCCATTCTGCTTGTGGGCTGGAGAAAATACCAATAACTTGTTCAGGTCCAGAGTCAGGGATGAGGCAAATATGAGGTCCAAGCTCCGGACAAAAAGAGAGGACTTTTTTGAATCTGAGTCTGAAGACGAGTACTATAAGGAATCTTGGTTTTTGCCTGAAGAAGAGGCCAATAGTAGATTGAGACCCAGAGACAAGGAAGAACCTAATACTGTCTTGAAGCCCAGGACCCAGAAAGTTGTTAATAACAGTGACAGGGTCAAACAAGAACCCAGGTTTGAGGAGGAAGTCATTATTGGGTCCTGGTTCTGGGCAGAAAAAGAGGCCAGTATGGAGGCTGGAGCTTCAGCCATCTGTGAATCTGAGGCAGGGGCTGAGGAGGGGGCCATTGGTGGATCGTTGTTCTGGACTGAGGAAAAGTCCAGTTTGGGAGCTGTGGCCAGAGAAGAGACCAGACCAGAGTCTGAAGAAGAGGCCATATTTGGGTCCTGGTTCTGGGACAGGGATGAGGCCTGCTTTGACTTAAATCCTCGTCCTGTGTACAAGGCTAGTCCCAGGTTCAGAGATGCAGCCGAGGAGGAAGTTGATGTATCATCCAGGCCCAAAACCTGGGAAGAGGTCACTGTCGAATTCAAACCTGGTCCTTGTCATGGGGTTGGCTTCCCATCCCCAAGCCCCTTTAGAATTCCTGAAGAAGCAACAACGTCTGTATACACTGAACTGTTTGAGGGAAAGCCCAAGAATGTGGAAGTTACCCCAGAAGGGGAAGAGCAGGAATCTTTGCTTCAGTCTGATCAGCCTGATTCTGAGTTCCCATTTCAATATGATCCATCCTACCGGTCAGTCAGGGAAATTCGGGAGCATCTTAGGGCCAAGGAGAGTGCACAGCCTGAGAGTTGGTCCTGCAGCTGCATACAGTGTGAGCTTAAAATTGGTCCTGAAGAGTTTGAAGAACTCCTCCTATTAATGGACAAAATTCGAGATCCTTTTATTCATGAAATATCTAAGATTGCAATGGGTATGAGAACTGCTTCTCAATTTACTCGTGATTTCATTCGCGATTCAGGTGTTGTCTCACTTATTGAAACCTTACTCAATTATCCCTCCTCCCGAGTTAGGACAAGTTTTCTGGAAAATATGATTCACATGGCTCCCCCTTACCCAAATCTGAACATGATTGAGACATTTGTGTGCCAAGTGTGTGAGGAAACCCTTGCTCATAGCGTGGGTTCCCCTGAGCAGGTGCTTGGGTTAAGGATGCTTAGACACCTCACCTCAACTACTGACTATCACACACTGGTTTCCAATTATATGTCTGGATTTCTTTCCTTAGTAACCACAGGCAATGCAAGAACAAAGTTTCATGTTCTGAAAATGCTATTGAATTTGTCTGAAAATCCCATGGTGGCAAAAAAACTGTTCAGTGCCAAGGCTCTATCAATATTTGTAGGTCTCTTTAACATAGAAGAGACAAATGATAACATTCAAATTGTTATTAAAATGTTTCAGAATATCAGTAATATTATCAAAAATGGAACAATGGCCTTAATTGATGATGATTTCAGTCTTGAGCCACTTATTTCTGCATTCCATGAATTTGAGAAGTTAGCTGAGGAACTGCAAGTCCAAATAAACAATCAAAGTGATCCTGAGGTGGGACAGCAAAGCTAATGCGATTATCCACCTGCCTCTGATCAGCCTTATGTTCCCAAAGAACCCTGAGTAGTGCTTTGGTTTTCAGTCTGGTTTTATATTGTAACTTATATTTTAATGCTGATGTTAACTATGTCCAATTCTTTGTTTGAGCTGGATCATTTTGTGGATGCCAAATGATAATTAGTGCTGAAAAAATTTGTTGATATTTGTCTTGCTGTCCAGATTGCTGTATTTTTCAGTATTGAGCTGCTAGTGAACTGAGCCGCCTGTGTAAGTTACCCTGCTATTCATTGTTTAAACATATTGTTCTCTATTCGAGTCAGTGTTTTAAATAAAGTTCTGTGTGAAAAGTGGCAGAAGTGACCCTTCTTCAGTTTAAAATCTAGATGTAGATAACATCGTGCACAGTGACAGACAATTTGTAGTGTGACATACATACCCTCATTGGAAAATCCCATTCCTGGAGCTTAAGAAGGAAGAGATTACTGTGGGCTGTGGTACTTGAGGAATGCTTCAGAGAAGAGGGACTCAAATTGGTCACTGAATAGTAGGATGAGACAACCCATTAGGTCATTCTTGGAAGTGAGCAGTGTGGTGTGAAGGAAAGTGTGTAACTAGAAAAATCTGTTTTGGTAGCATGGCTATAACCTGTCTTCCTGGAATAGGTGAGACAAGTTTAGTGAGGGATACAGTTGGAATGAGGCCACTCTGGAGAACTAAGTTGGCCAAATCTGCACATTTTGCAACTCAAAGTAGAGGTGCTGCTCAGTGCCACCTGAAGAGAGAACAAGTGAAGTAGAATACCAATTAAATGGAGTCAGGAATAAGATTTCCTTTGTGATCCTAATTCAAGGAAAGTATTAAGGAAATACCATGCAGCTATTAAAAGAGATCTATTTATTGGTATGGAATGACACCGATGCTTTTATATCTGGTGACATAGAGAAGACTGTAACATCATCTATGGAAACTTATTAATAGATTCCATTTTTAAAACCTGTGTGTAAACAGACACAATTTCTGTACAATTTCAGTAATGACTTTCTGAAAAACTTCACATATTCCATATTCTGGAAGAAAATACTGTGCTAAAGAAGTTTTCAGAGACAGGCATTGGGGAGATACAAAATAAGACAATGGTTTTACCTTTTAATATGCTTATATCTAGTGCTTTAAGTTGTAGGTGGACATGTTGGAAGGGATATAGTTATGTAAAGGAGCATGTGTTAAAATAATTTTTTAGAGATTAAACTCATTTAGGAAAGTTGAAAAGGAATGAGACTTCAGAAAAACTAGCTTATGAAATGTTTTAAAGAAAAGTAAAATTACCAAGGTTGCTAACTTTCTACTAGTCTCTTGATTGTATGAAGATGGCAGCCTATTGACATAACTGTTGCATACAAAAGATCATCACATTTCCTTTTGTAGTGGACAAAGTGGGCAACAAAGTTCCAGAAGCAGATAGTGGTAATGATTGCACAACACTGTGAATGTACTTAATGCCACTGAATTGTACACCTTAAAATGGTTAAAATCGTAAGTTTTATGTTATGCGTATTTTCCAAAAAATAAGAAAAATATCATACCATACCTTCAGACAAGAATTGCAGAAGTCAGGGATAGAGTTGGTTTAGAGAGGGAATACAGGCTTGTGGGAAATACCATATGTCTTGTTATTTTTAGACATGGTGAAAATGTTTTGTCTGAGGATGCTGTTAATTTCTGAAATGGTAAATTTATGATTCATAAATTAGAAATCACTGCAGTTGGTAACTGCAGCCATGAAATTAAAAGACTTGCTCCTTGGAAGAAAAGCTATGACAAACCTAGACAGTGTATTGAAAAGCAGAGACATCACTTTGCCAACAAAGGTCTGTATAGTCAAAACTATGGCTTTTCCAGTAGTCATCTATGTACATGATAGTTGGACCATAAAGAAGGCTGAGCACCAAAGAATTGATGTTTTCAAACTGTGGTGTTGAGAGTCCCTTGACAGCAAGGAGATCAACCCTGAATAGTCATTGGAAGGAATGATACTGAAGCTGAAGTTCCAATACTTTGGCCACCTGATGCAAAGAACTGACTCACTGGAAAGACCCTGATGTTGGGGAAGATTTAAGGTGGGAGGAGAAGGGGGTGACAGAGGATAAGATAGTTAGATGGCATCACCAACTCAATGGACATGAGTTTGAGCAGCTCTGGGAGATGTTGAAGGACAGGGAAGCCTGGCCTTCTGCAGTCCATGGGGTTGCAAACAGTGGGATACAACTGATCGACTGAAGAACAATAAAATTAGAAATGGACATATGGAAGTTTTTTTCAACACAACATCCACTAATTATGAGAATGGCTGAAGGAGAAGTGTATATACAATATACACAATATGATCATAAACAAAACATGTTTGGCTGCTAATTTGAGTCTGCCTCTTTTGTGACACCCATGGACTGTAGCCTGCCAGGCTCCTCTGTCCATGGAATTTCCCAGGCAAGAGTACTGGAGTGGGTTGCCATTTCCTTCTGCAGGGAATCTTCCCAACTCAGGGATCGAACCTGCATCTCCTGCATTGCAGGCAGATTCTCTACCACTGAGCCACCAGGGAAGCATATATATTTAATATATATATATATTAAATTTCATACACATAGAAAATAAATGTTAGTATAATACTGCTAGATCAGGTACAAAGTTGATTAATATCTTAAGGGTGATAAACTGAAATCATTTATGTTTTTTATTCCACTGGACATGAATCATTTCCATATCTATTGGACAAAATACCTACAAGTTAATATAGCCCCTCAGGGTTGAAAACTTGCTCAGTCAACAGGAAGTGAATTCCAGCACTGCACTGAACTAGTATCCAGTAACTTAGTTGTCTTTACCCAATTTTTGTATACTTTTTCTGACACTGCTACACCTCCCATCCAATTTTAGGCTGCAAGGTTTTTGGAAGTGGGGCAAAATGGCAGTTTTGCCTCCATTCACAAACCAGAAGTGATAACAAGAGATCGTCCTGGTGGTGGAAATTGGAGACTGAATGTTTTGCCTATCAGTATTTTAAAGACAGATCTTGCGTGTGTTTTAATACATCACCCGAGTTTCATCAGTTCAGTCGCTCAGCCGTGTCCGACTCTTTGCGAGCCCATGGACTGCAGCACGCCAGGCTTCCCTGTCCATCACCAACTCCCGGAGCCTACTCAAACGAGTTTTATACAGAATATTAAAAGTCAGTTGGTCTCTGAACTCCTCATGGAGTGTTCCTCGCCAGCCCTGTGTTCCTACAGAGCAAAGCCCAGTCCTAGGACGGAAGCGTTGGCTCCAAAACAGCCTTCCTTTCAGCTCTCTATCTTCACCACCACCAGGAGCTTCAGGTTGTTCTAGCAAGCAGCTCAGCCCTAGAGGCAGAAGACTGTACCTTGCTTGCTACTGCAGGGCTGCGGCAGACATGCCGAATGTGCGGTCACGTGAGGCTGAGGGTGGGTCACATGACGGCGCTCTCGCTTGAACCGGCGTAGAGGTGTGTTAAGCACTGAAAAGGGTCGGGAAAGACTTGCACCTGACGCTTGACAGACGGCTGTAAGAGGAGTGGTAGGATGTAACGGTGGGTGGGTGGATGTCTCTTCATGGTGCACTAGCCTGAAAACGAATTCCTCAGGTGCCCAGGATTACGGTATTTGTTGGCAGAGGACACAATCCCTCAGCCAATCGCGAGCGTCTTAGCCGGGGCCTGATTTTTGTCCAGGAGCTCAAGAGGCCGGAAGTCATCCTGAGGGAGGCGTATGCGGAGAGAAGCAGCGGCCGCTGTTGGAGGAGGTGGGTTCGAGGCCGGGAAATAGCATCCATGGGAGGTGGTGGTAGAGACTAGATCCTCGTGGAGGAAGCGCCTGGGACTTGCATGGTCCCTCCTGCTCCATCCTGCTTTCTGAACGCCCCTCACCCCACCCAGCGTTGGGCGACTGTTCCTCTGTTTGGGTAGGGGAGGTGGATACGAGGAAGCAGTTGGCTTCAGGGGTGCCTAGAAAGAGGACACGGGGAAGTGACAGTGCGTGATCACCTGTGGTCTTGCATCAGGAAATGCAGGTGTGAAGATGAGAACTGTGAGCTGCACTCCCTTCCTCCCACCTCGTTGGCACTCTCTACTGTTTGTCTGTCTTTTCCAGCTGGTGAAACAAGCTCAAAATTGGGGCAGAGGGTGGGATATCCAAGGCTCCAGCTGCCTGGAGATGTAAGGGAGGAATTAACCCCAATCTGGGCAGCTCTGGGGAAGGGGAGATAACAGACTCAGGAAGAGGGAATCTGTTTGTTTGGGGCCCTTCACATAGGAGTTCTCTTTGGGATACTGCCAAGCTTCTCAATTCCCAAGATGATTCCTGGATCTGTGCCCCAGGTAGCAGCTCCTTCCCATCTAGGAACTCAAAAGCTGCTACTCCTTGGAGGCTCCCTCCTGCTGCCTGCCGTGCTGGGCCTCTTAATAGTGTTTTTCTGGCAACTACCTATGACAACTGCTTTATGGATGGTCTCATGTGTGTCTGCTCTGCTGACACTTTGCTCTCTTTGTCTTTTGCTTTCTGCCCACTTCTTCAGGCGTGTTTCTTTGGTCTTACACTAGGTGTAAGGTCCTTGGTGTATCCTTAGTGTATCCTTACACTAGGTGTAAGGTCCTTGGTCTTACACTAGGTGTAGGTCCTTGGTATATCCTTATCCTCTTTCTAACTAAATATCCCCGCTCCACCTACCCACTCCCTCCCACCCCCATGTACACCAGATACCAGGGCAGTTTAAGAAAGTGCCACTAGGAAATAATGAATTTTCCTAAGCCCACTCATATCCTTATTTTTATACTCAGTATAGAGTTGAAACTATGCAGTAATTCTACTTCAGGCCCTCCTGTTTACATTTAAAAGCTGGAAGAGAGCAGTGGGCATGTGGGTAAAATTACAGAGATTGAGGCCTTTGGGTTGCCTCCTCCTCTCTTACCCCCTGCCTCTTTTGTTGTTATCCTCTTCCCTCCATTCTCCAGAATTCTGTTAATATATGTATTGGGACCAACATTTAAGTTGTGTCCTTTCCCCGCAAACCTTGTTGTCTTGTCTGTGTTGTTTTAGAGTTTGACAGAACACCTCAAACATTAAATGGTATGTGAAAGTAGCTCAGTTGTGTCTGACTCTTTGCGACCCCATGGACTATATATTCCATGGAATTCTCCAGGCCAGAATACTGGAATGGGTAGCCTTTCCCTTCTCCAGGGGATGTCCCGAACCCAGGGATCAAACTCAGGTCTCCTGCATTGGGAGGGCAGATTCTTTACCAGCTGAGCCATAAGGGAAGCCCAAGAATACTGCAGTGGGTAGCCTATCCCTTCTCCAGAGGATCTTCCTGACTCAGGAATTGAACCGGGGTCTCCTGCATTGCAGGCAGATTCTTTACCAACTGAGCTATCAGGGAAGCCCTTAAGTGGTATAAGAGAGAGTACATCTGACCTTTGTCTCTGGATCCTTGCACAGTGCCAGGAATTTCTTGAACCTTGGGAGGATCTTTGTTATGCTTACGAATGGACCATGGTTGGTCCCTACTTAGCTTCAGGATGTGATAATGTGGGCTGGTCACTATAAAGGGACAACCACATATTTAGAGTTGGAACTTTAGGCCAGCAGGAACTCCTGAGTGGGGAGGACGCTAGATTTGGGGTTAAATCATGTGACCAGTAATTTACTCAATCATGCCTATGTAATGAAACCCCAGTGAAAACTCTTCCTGGTTGGTAACCACACTGATTTCCAGGGAGGATGATGTTGCCCTGAATCCATGAAAAGAGGGCATGGAATTTGTCTGTATGTCTGAGACACGTCCATACCTTGTTCTATGTGTATCCTTTCTGGTAAAACTACAACTCTACATATAGCACTTTTAGTGAGTTATTTAAGTTGTTCTAGTAAATTATCAAACCTGAGGGGGCCATTGTTGTTCAGTCACTTGTTGTTCAGTCATTTGTGTCCGACTCTTGGCAGCCCCATGGACTGTAGCACTCCAGGCTTCCCTGTCCTTCACTATTTCCCAGAATTTGCTCAGATTCATGTCCATTGAGTCAGTGATGCCATCCAACCATCTCATCCTCTGTTACTTCCTTCTCCTCCTGCCCTCAATCTTTCCTAGCATCAGGGTCTTTTCCAACGACTCACCTCTTCACATCTGGTGGCCAAGATATTGGAGCTTCGGCCTCAGCATCAGTCCTTCCAATGAGTATTCAGGGTTGATTTCCTTTAGGATTGACTGGTTTGATCTCATTGCTGTCCAAGAGACCCTCAAGAGTCTTCTCCAGCACCACAATTTGAAAGCATTGGCAGTCAGCCTTCTTTATGGTCCAACTCACATCCATACTGACTACTGGAAAAACCATAGCTTTGACTATATGAACCTTTGTTGGCAAAGTCTGCTCTTTAATATGCTGTCTGGGTTTGTCATAGCTTTCTTTTGAAGAAGCAAGTGTCTTTTAATTTCTTGGCTGCAGTCAACATCCGCAGTGATTTTTCAGCCCGGGAAAATAAAATCTGTCACTGCTTCCACTTTTTCCCTATTTGCCATGAAGTAATTAATGGGACCAGATGTCATGACCTTATTTTTTGAATTTTGAATTTTAATCTGGTAGCTTTTTCACTCTTCTCTTTCACCCTTATCTGGAGGCTCTTTAGTTCTTCTTCACTTTCTGCCATTAGAGTGGTATCATGTGCATAACTGAGGTTGTTGATATTTCTCCTGGAAATCTTGATTCTAGCTTGTGATTCCTCCCACTTAGCATCTCACATTATCTACTCTGCATAGATATTAAATAAGCAGGGTGACAATATACAGCCTTGGTGTACTCCTTTCCCAATTTTCGACCAGTTCATTGCCATGTCTGGTTCTAACTGTTGCTTCTTGTCCTGCATACAGGTTTCTCAGGAGGCAGGTAAAGTGGTCTGGTATTCCTATTTCTTTAAGAATTTTCCACAGTTTGTTGTGATCCACACAAAGACTTTAGCATATACCAATGAAGCAGAAGTAGATGTTTTTCTGGACTTCCCTTGCTTTTTCTGTCAGATGTTGGCAATTTGACATCTGGTTCCTCTGCCTTTTCTAAATCCATGTTGTACATCTGGTCATTCTCGTTTCATGTACCTTTGAAGTTTAGCTTGAAGGATTTTAGGTCTTCCCTGGTGGCTCAGTAAGTAAAGGATCTGTCTGCAATGCAGGTGACCTGGGTTCAATCCCTGGGTCAGGAAGATCCCCTGGAGAAGGAAATGGCAACCCACTCAGTGTTCTTTCCTGGAGAATTCCATGGACAGAGGAGCCTGGTGGGCTACAGTCTATGGGGTCACAAAGAGTTGAACACAGCTGAGTGACTAGCACTTTCACTTTTCTTTCACTCTGAAGGATTTTGAGCATTACCTTGCTAACATGTGAAATGAATGCAGTTGTATGGTAGTCTGAACATTCTTTGGTATTGCCCTTCTTTGGGACTGGAGTGAAAACTGACCTTTCCCATTCCCATGTCAATGGCTGAGTTCTCTGAATTTGCTGGCAAATTGGGTGCAGCATTTTAACAGCATCCTATTTTAGGATTTGAAATAGCTCAGCTGGAATTCCATCATCTCCACAAGCTTTGTTCATAGCAATGCTTCCTAAGGCCCACTTGACTTCACACTCCAGGACGTCCGGCTGTAGGTGAGTGACCACATCATTGTGGTTATGTGGGTCATTAAGACCTTTTTGAGGGGGTCATGGGAACCCTTGAATTTATTACTGGTCAGTCAAAAGTGTGGGTGGTACTCCAGGACTTTTAACTGGCATCTGATCTCAAACGGGGACAGTATTATTGGGGACTGCACTCTTAAACCTGTGGAGTCTGTCTCTAACTCAGTCTTCAATATCCTCATGCTCTTTCTCTGCCTGTGGGAAACATAGCCATCCTTTTAGGCTCAACTCAAATGCTAGGACCTGTTTGAAGTCTTTCTGAAACTCTCACCCTTACTCTTTGTCCCTTTGTAGGAAGTAATTCCTCCATCCTGTGTACTTACACAGTATTTTATTCACCCCTATTTTAACATTTGTTTCTTTATATCGTGCATATATTTGAAGTCTGGCCATATCCCAGAGTAGAGCCCACAAGAAAGAGTCTCTACTCTACTATGCAGCCTCCTTTTAGAAAGTGCTTACAGGGCTTTTTGAAATGTTTGAAATGCCAAACATTAGTTATGCTTGGAAAGAACTTAAAGAGTAACTGAGTGAGGATATTGATTACAAAGTGAAGGGGATGGTCTTTCTCAAAGAAAAGGAGGGTGTTTGCTTTGATATCCCTACTGCATCAGTAACAGAAGTTCGGGGAAAGTGGCATGATTCACAGCACTGGCAGCTTTCTCTGGCCACACAGCAACCAGAGCTAGAAGGACCACGGGAAGGATATCACAACTTCTGGGGACAGCGGGAAGGTAATCAAAGCTTCAGGGGACAACACAAGGGCAACCAAGGTGTCAGGGGACAATGTGAAAGAAATAGAAGCTTCAGAGGACAGTGATCAGCAGGTGACAACGAAAGTAACAGTTTCCAAAACAAAGGCCAGGAGCAGAGTTTTAGTAAAGCATTCAGACAGTAATTTGAAGTAGAAGATTTATGTGGCAAAAACAGAACTATGTTCACCAGCATGGAACTGAACATTATTTTTCATACAAAGTTAAAAGCACATTGTAGTTCCTTCATGACCACTTGCCCAGTCCCCCTCTCTTCGAGAGAAACTAGCTTCATCTAAATTATTTCATCTGATGATGGTTGTCATGTATAACTTTATTGCTACTTCTGTCTCTGGTATTCCTTTGGAAAAGGTGTATGGATTCATTACATATTATAACATATTGTCTATAGATTATAAGATAAAGTCAAGGCTTTATCTGCTGATACTTTTTAAGATGACCTGTCTTTATACTTAGAAATGTCTCTTTAATAGTAGGCTTCCCTGGTGGCTCAGATGGTAACCAATCTGCCTGCAATGCAGGAGATCTTTGTTTGATCCCTGGGTCAGGAAGATGCCCTGGAGAAGGAACCAGCAACCCACTCCAATATTCTTGCCTGGAGAATTCCATGAACAGAGGAGCCTGTACAGTCCATGAGGTTGCAAAGAGTTGGACATGACTGAATGACTATCACTCACTACAGGGCTTAGAAACTGGTAACTCTAATCTACGAAAGCACCTAGGAGTGCAGTGCACCGCCTCTTTATGGTGGTGGTGGTAACAGAGATGACTTTTCTCCAGGGGTTAAGTCACAGTTGTTCAGACCTCACCAGATCTTTGATTCAGGAAGGCTGAATTCTAATCTGCACTCCACATTAAGAATCTGGGGGCTAAGATGCCAAGTTCAGAGAGTCATGTAAATTTTCTATACTTGGGAGAGAAAAGAGCAAATATTCATGGAGCAGCTAGGTTTTCAAGAGCAACTTTATTTCCAGATCTGAAGTTCAGCTGAAAAGAAGAGAATGAAAGCTGTGTTCACTGATCTTTAGTTACCCTGTTAAAATCCCTAGGCCACACTTTCAGTTCTGACATGCAAAGAGCTTAGACGTCCTGTACTTAAAACAAGAAAAACGCTGAACAAACTGAGAATCAGTGACTTAGAACCATCATAGAACTGAGGTCACAAGGCAGATGACTACCCCAAATTCTGGAGAAAAGACAAATCGGAGAGTCACAGCCTGTATCTCTCTACATAAAGCAGAAACTGCTAGAGACATAAACAGGTAAGAACACCTAAGTGGGAATTTTGACAAACTGCTGGAGACTGAGGGTGGAATAGTATGAGAATGAGAAACCCCTAAGGGACCTGCAGTGGACTTTACCTCTAGGAACTCATAGTGAAGATACCAGAAAGATCTCAGGGCTCTGGCAGTGGGAGGGGAAGTGTACACTCAAGAAATACACTCCCCAGTCTTCTCCATAACAAAGGGCTACTCTCCAGTGAAAAAGACTTTCTCAGAACATCATCCCAGCTAAGGGAAAGGCATTCCTTATATCCAGTCCACTCTAACCTTCCATTCTCCTGTAAGGAGAAGAAAGACACTAAAGAAACACTTGTGAAGGGCAGAATCAAGAGGCGCAGGCCCACAAAAGACTGGAATTTAACCGTAAGATTATAGAACACTTCCTCTCCTCCACATGCTAACAGGCCTCCAGTACAGTAACAGTGAAGTGCAGCTGAAAGAGTTGAAAATGCAGACTTTCTCTGCAAGATATAATTAGGGAAGCCCAAAGTTAAGAGGAAAGACAAAAATAGAGGCTAGGGGAATTTGAAGACTGGCACCTACAGTTACAGCAAACATTATGCACAGCCCAACTGCTACTAAAAGTCGGTTTACCTCAGTTCTTATTACCATCATCCAACTTTCAACACAAAATTACAAGATGTACTAAAAGGCAAGAAAAAGCATTGTTTAAGGATACAAAGCATCAGAACCAGGCTCAGATGTAATGCAGATTTGGGGATTATCAAACAGGCAATTTAAATAAACATGATTAACTTGGTTTTTTAATTGAAGGATAATTTCTTTATAATATTGTGGTTGTCTCTGCACTATATCATCACCCATCAGTTATATATGTTATATATTTACTATATATATATATATATATATATCCCTTCCCTCTTGAGGCTCCCCCAAATTCACACCTTCCACCTCTCTAGGTCATCACAGAGCACCAGGCTGGGCTCCCTGTGTTTGTTATACAGTAGCTTCCCGTTAGCTATTTATTTTACACATGATAGTGTATATATGTCAATGCTACTTTCTCAATTTGCCTTTCCTTCCCCCACTGCATCCACAAGTTCATTCTCTGTGTCTGCATCTCCATTTCTTCTCTTAAATAGGTTCATCAGTACTATTTTTCTGGATTCTCTATGATTAATATGTTAATAGCCATAGTAGATAAAACTAGACTGGTGTGTATGGCAAGCGTGTGAGATCCCAACTGGTTCTAATCCTTGGCATATTCCTACCCTGCCAAAGATGATGAGCCCTTGGAATCCCCTGCAAAAGAAGACATGACAGGAGCCAGGAAGAGGAGCCAGGACTGCCCCTACGTGGTGCCTGACCCCTGGCTGTGGGGTGAGAAACAGGATTGTCTGAGCAGGTGCGGGTCCTGTCAAGGAAAGGTCCTCTTTCCTGGGCAACTGTGGGGACAGTGAAATGGTAAAGTGTGCCACCACAGCGACTGAGACAACAGCAGTGTGGCAGAAAGAATGAGGGCCCTGGCGCAGACAAGTGGTTTGTCTCCTCAGCCAGGGGTCTATCAGGGGCTGCCCTCCCTTAGAAGAGGGGCAGGGGCTCGGCCTCCACGGGCGCCCCCTCCCACTTTCCTCCAGCCCGCAGCCTCTGAAGGTGAAAGCAGCCCCCCTGCCACCAAGAAGGCTGGCCGGCGTGATGGGAGAAGGGAGGGGGCGGGACACCGAACAGTCTGCGGGTTCAGACACACACATATACACTGCGGGGCGGCCTGTATCCATCCGCTGCTCCCTGCAGTGCGACCCTTCGCGACCCTCCCAGCCCCGGCCCGCGACCACTCTAAGCTGCCGGGCCAGAAGCGTGGAGGTGGTCACCGCAAGGAGGGCGGCGCAGGGCGGTGGAAGGCTGGCGGGGCGGTATGGCGTGGCCCCGCCCCTCAGGCTGGCGTTCCTCCCGGCCCCGCCCCCTCTGGGTCGGAACTAAGGTGGGCCTGGGAAGGGGCGTCTAGTCCATTCGTGCTGTATCCCTCCGCCCCCCCCCCCCCCCCACAACACTCTCGCTGCGAGCGGTCGGCACCGCAATCTGTGCAGCCCCTGCCGGATTTGGCACAGCGGCGCGGGGGGCGGGAGCCCCCTTTGCCATTTTGCCCGCACGGTGAGCCGTGGGAAGCGAGAGAGGAGCTGCGACCGGAGTGGGGAGGCCGACCACCGGGACCTTGCGCCTGCGAAGGCAAGTGAGGGTGTTGCGTAGCGACGACCAGCTCACAGCCTGCCCTTGGCAGCCTGAGGACGGGGACGCGAGATTGTCGGAGCTGAACCCTTAGAGAGGTCCTTAGCGCCGGGGGACCACTGGCGCTGAGAAGGCGGCGACCGGCGCGGGCCGGGTCCGGGTCTTGGCCGCAGGGGCTCCATCGGATGCTGGGGAGGCGTACGGCGCGGACTAGTCCCTGGCGGGCTCTCCGGATGGCTGTACCCCGCCCTCGACGGTGCCTGTGCGGGGAGAGGGCTGTGCGGGAACCTGCTATGGGCGAAATGGCGGAGGGAGCCCGGGTGGGGGCTCCGGGGAGGCCGCGGGAGCCGGGACTGGAGCAGCCCGGGCTATGATTCTGCCAAGGGGCCTGTTGGACCCCTCGTGCCGGGTGCGGTCCCTTCCCACAGGCATCTCTTTGATGTCAGTCTCCTGTCTGCGCAGTTGATCTGGCGACTTCAATGGAAGGGGAACTGAGCGCGTAGATTATGAAGACACCAAAATGACAAATCTGTTGCTTCTTAATACAACTGTTTAGTTGCCTTCCGTATTTAGCTCTTGCACGTGTCAAATGCAATCAGATGACATGGTGAGGAGTCCGTAGGCTTTCACAGGAAGAAACCATATAAATAAACAATGTATTAATTCACGTTTCTCGTTTGGAACCTGGTTTCTGAACCTCCTAGCGCACTTGAATATGTTGAAGTGTGGGAATGGCTCTTCAGAATAGAGAGGAAAATTTTCTGCAGGGTCAGTTTAGAACACATGAAGTCAGTCTGCCCGTTCAGTTTCTGGTTCTGGAAACCCAAACCCATTTTCCCTTCAGAGCCCCTCTCATTTTGGTGGAGAAGCAGTCCCACAGATTTTTTGGACTTAACTGGGAGTGGGTACCAATTTCTGGAAGGTGAGAGACGTTTATTTACTTATTCCTTGAGTCTTCAAAAGGACATTTTAGGACCTGAATTTTGGGAATCTGTTCATTAACCTGATACTTTTCTACCATTGTCAACATACTGTTTTGGTGTTTTACTGAATGTCCCTCCTTTTTATGCAGGGTGTGACTCTTCAGCTAGTGGACTGTTCTGTAGTGGTAAAGATAGCATCTCCTGAAAACACCTGCTGTGTGGCCTGGCTGGCATAGGTGGTGAATGAGGTAGGAACTATGTATGTGTGGGGAAGGGGGAAAGGCCATGGCATGCAAGATGGTATTGAAATGATAGCCCCCATTATCTTCACTGCCTGCCTTCTAAATACAGTTGCCTTTGTTCCACTACCCACTCTTGCATCTCATATTTTTGTTCAAGGGAGGATATGTGGCCTTTGCTAGGAAAATGACTGACTTTAGAGTTGGGAGGTATGATTAGACAAGCTGCAGGTCTCTAGCAGGAGAGTGGATGGGAGATCACTTGGGAAGAGCAGAGAGATGGGAGACATTTTTCATGGCCTTGAATATATAGAAGCGTGTGTTGTAACACTTGTGATGGGTGTTGGGTCATCTCAGTCTCTTCTGTTTTCTTTCCTATTTTTTTGTCTTTCATATGTTTGTTCTTTTCAGAGTCCTGTAGAAATCTGCAGGTAGCTGTTCTCTTTGAACTTGATTAGGAAAGAGGACGAAAGCTATTCATTTGAATCCAAGGTGAATGTGAGCATGAGCACCTTCATTGATTGGGAGTGGGAATTGCTATTGACAAGTAAGAGCAGATCATATACTGAAGCCATTGTATTCCAACTTCCCACACACCTTTGCCCTCACATTTATGTATAGGAAATCGGGATGGGATAAGACACAGTTGTGCCTATAGGGTAATTGATAGATACCCATGAAGTGGAGAAGGATAACATGGAAGAGGATCAAGGAGGCCAGAAACAAAGCTCTAGATTTGAAAAGACATGTATTGAATTTCGAAGCCCATATCTGTCTACCAGATGCTTAAAGTTGCAATCCCTTCTGTGTTTTTGTTCATAGGTCCACCTGTGAGTTGGCTATAGGCCTTATCAACACCAGAAGCAAGAGAAGAGGAGAAAATTCCACCATATCAGTGCAGGTTGGTGTGAGGCATACCAGGATAGACCTTAGAGTATAGTGGTATATTCCAAATGGGCTATACCCCTTAGTCTTGCTCACTTTCACCAAACTTTCTCATCATCTGTTCCTATTTGATGCAGAGAAAAGGAAAGTGTCTGGACAGGGCATTGTTGGGCATTAGTGGGACTATGATAGGGATAAAATGAGGTAAAAAACATTTTCTACTATTCTACTCTTACCACACAGTCCATCTGTACTCTCACATTCTGTGTGACTTTCTGCATAGAAAAATGCAGTTGGAAGAGACTGAAAGCTCGTTTTCTTCTTCCACCTCAGGTCTATCTCCAGTGCTAGCTGTGGTGGCTTTGGAGTGACAGAAGATCATCACCTTCAACCTAGTGAAAGAATATTAGGACACTGACCCAAGACATACTGAGAACCAAGGCCAAGACTGTGTAGAGCTATCTATATAACTGGGCTTCAGCTATGGCTGGAGCTAAGAGTAGAAGGAATAGGAATAGAAAGAATGAGAATAAAAAGAAGACAAAAACTGAAAAAAGGGCAGTTGCAGAAGCTGAAGGAAAAAGGGAGGCCACTGATAAAGTCAGATCAGCTGAAGGAAAGCGGGAGGCTACTGGTACAGCCAAGACCCAGACCAAAGCTATAACCAAGGCAGGGCCTCGGGCAGATGCAGTGGCAGTGGTGAAGGCAGCGTCTAAGAACAAGGCTGTTACTGAGATGAAAGAACATCTGCTAGATGTCCGTCCCAAAGCTGAAGATGAGGCCGCTAGAGCAGCTCGATTTTGTTCTGCGGCTCAGGCTAGTGCTGAGTCCAGGTTTACATGTAAAGATAAGACTCATGTTAATACCTGGTTTGGGGCTGGAGAAGAGGCCAATGTTGGTTCCTGGTTATGGAATGGAGAAGAGATTGGTAAACATTTCAGTGCTAAAGATGAAGGTAAAGCTGATACTGGTCCCCCATCCTGTGCTGAGAAGTTGGAGCCTCTGGCTGGGACCAGCTGTAAGGCTAGGCTAGGAGCTGAGGAGGAGGAGGAGGAGGAGAACGTTATTGGGAGCTGGTTTTGGGACGGAGATGAAACTAGTTTTGACCCTAACCCTAGACCTGTGAGCAGGATAATTAAACCTCAACCTGTGGATGAAATTAATGAAAAAGACAGGCCCAAGGACTGGTCTGAGGTAACTATATGGCCCAAAGCTCCTGCTGTAACTCCAGCAGTGTTAGGCTTTAGATCCCAAGTCACATTTGAGAAAAAGCCGCCTTCATATGTTGTCCTGGCCTCTGCTGAGGAAAATACCCGTTCTTCGCCTGTGGCAACAGCGGCAGCATGCCCTTCTAGAAGCACTCCCTCTAGCTCACAGCCTGTCTCTGAGTTCCCATTTGGTTCTGACCCTTGCATCCAGACCATAGAGGAAATTAGGCGCCAAATCAGGATCAGGGAGGTGAATGGGATTAAGCCATTTGCTTGCCCTTGCAAGATGGAATGCTACATGGATTCTGAGGAGTTTGAAAGACTTATTACCTTACTTAAGTCAACTACTGATCCTCTCATTCATAAAATAGCTCAAATTGCAATGGGGATCATTAATGTTCATCCATTTGCTCAAGAGTTCATTAATGAGGTGGGTGTAGTGACACTTATTGAAAGCTTGCTCAGTTTTCCTTCCTCTGAAATGAGAAAAAAAGCTGTCATTACCCTGAATCCCCCCTCTGGGGATGAAAGACAACGCAAGGTTGAATTACATGTTAAGCATATGTGTAAAGAAACCATATCTTTTCCCTTGAATTCACCTGGACAGCAGTCTGGATTAAAGATACTAGGACAACTGACTACTGATTCTAACCATCATCACATTGTTGCCAATTACTTTTCAGAGCTTTTCCATTTGCTGTCCCTTGGAAATCGTAAAACTAGAAATCTTGTTTTGAAAGTACTTTTGAATATGTCTGAAAATCCAACTGCAGCCAGAGATATGACCAATACAGAATCATTAGCAGCGTTAAAACTCATCTTTAACCAGAAAGAGGCAAAAGCCAATCTCGTTAGTGCTGTGGCCATATTTATTAACATAAAAGAGCATATCAGAAAGGGCTCAATTGTAGTTGTTGATCACTCCAGTTACACTACACTCATGGCCATTTTCCGTGAAGTTAAAGTGATCATTGAAACAATGTAAAATGAGCTAGAAACAAGAGAATGCTTTGAACAATCTACACACTCGAATAGGCTGTCTGTTCCCAAAGAGCCATGCATAATGTTTTCGTTATTACAGTGTGCATGTTATGAATTACATCTTTAACACAATATTACCTGTGACAGTCTAAGCCTGAGCTAGACCATTTTGGGGTGTCAGTGTTTCATTATGAGTTGAAAACATCTGTCAATTATCTTGTGTAGATGGAGAGCTTTTTAACATTTTACTTAATTTAAAATAGTAAACTGGTGCATCGTAAGTAAGCTAAACTTGTTCATTAGTATCTGCTTAAATCCATTTGCAGCTTCAATGATTAAAAAAGATAATATCCTTGAATTTATAACCTAGTTGCATAAACAAGGCATATACACAAAAAGATATCTAATGATACACATATACTCATGTATATATGTACACATACATATATGTATGCCATACATCCTCATTGCCAAATGTGCACTCTCAATATATAAAGGCAGAGTTGCTTGCTACAGGCTGTTTAATGTAAAAGGAATTACTGTTTTTCCCCTATTCTACCTGAATCAGATAACTCATTCTACAACATACAAATGACCCTGAATCTCAGATAAAATGTAATATTCATTTTTGTTTTGATAACTACATTTATAACTCATTTTTTGGCTATTTCATTTATGTCAAGTCATACAGACAAGAAAGGAGGTAGGTGTAGAGGGGAAACAATTCCCAGAGTACCTACTGTTAATGTCAGTAACTGTGTAGCACTACATATTACAGGTTTCCTCTTTTCAACAGTGGTTCTCTGAGCTATGTACTGGTATTTTTTATGATTATAACTCATTGTTCTGGATCACCTCCAATGAGAATTAGGGAGGTTAAATCAATTTTCCTAGATTTACATGGCAGACAAGTGGCATTGCTGTTTTGTCTGACACCAAACCCACTCTCATTGCCCCACTACCTTATAGCCCTCTTCTACTTTTTTGTGTGGCAGCCTTCAAGGCTCACAGATTGGTTTTAATGATTAAATTTTGCTGTAGGTAATGCTCCTGCCAGTCTTGCAATTCTTAACTTCCTCTGAATGCACATGTCCATTAGACTAAATCTTGCTGGAGTTAGAAGAAAAATCTAGGATGAATGTGTATGGATTTGAACTGGTAGTGTCTGGGAAACAGTTGGTGCCCAAAACAGTTGAATGGATAAGATGTAAATTTGGAGTCAAAACAACTGAAATTTGCTGTATGACCTCATGGGTTTCAATCTGTATGTACTTTCTCCCTCCAAAGAACTAGAATCATTCTGTACATTGTTTCATACCTTATGTTTTAAACGATAATTGTTTTCTTCCTCCTTGCAAAGCTACCTTAATTTGTTTACCATTTGTAATCTATTCTCCTGTGAGTCGCAAAGAGTCGGACACGACTGAGCGACTGGACTGAACTGAACTGATCTTTTACTAGTAGGCAAGCCTACTCTCTGCATTTGTAGAAGCTAAAACTGTACAGGATAAACTTAATTGGAGAAATTTAGGCCCAGGCCTAGAACTGCAGCTTCGTCAACACAAAACAGGAAAGCTAGGAGAGAAGCTGATGCCTCAGTCTACGTGATAGTGATTCCTGAAGGTCTGTGGTCCAGAAAGCATTTCTAGGACTTTTGGACTATAGCTCTGTTTTCTAAAACTCATGGTAGGAATTAGAACCTCTTATGTGAGTTGAAGTGAATGTCTCAGTATGTAAAAATATTGGGTTATATACTTTGAGATTGTTAAACAGTTAAAATGAAATAGTACCATACTGTAAATACTGTTTGTAACTTGCCTTCTCCCCGTCCTCCACTGTCTCTTGTGACCATCTTTCCGTATCAATAAATAGACTTATACAAATATTTTTGAATCTCTTATTTAAAGTTTTTCTTATGTTAACATTTGGTGCATAGTACTCTATAATCTTCCATTGCATATCCTCTTAATAAAGAATGTGCATAAATTTATTCTCCTATAATAATAAGACTACAGTATTCTGCAACTTGCCTTTTTGTCCTTTCAGTTATCTTTCCAATTTAGTATTCTGCATATCTACCACATGCTTTTTATTTAATAGCTTTATTGAGATATAGTTGACATATATCAAACCCTACATATTTAAAGTATACAATTTGATAAGTTTTAACATATGTATATAGACATGAAACTATCACCATAATCAAGATAGCAAACATATCCATCACCTCCAAAAGTTTTGTCATGCCCCTTTGTAATCTCTCCTTCCCATCTCTCCCTATGCTGTCCCAGACAACCACTAATCTGTATTTTGACAATATAGAGTCATTTTCATTTTCTGTAGTTTTACATAAAAGGAATCATACAACATATGTTCTTTTGGAGGGAAGGAGATCTCATTTCTTTTCTTATTTTCTAATTTGAGGAAAATTGCTTTACAATGTTGTATTGGTTTCTCCCATACAGCACTGCAAATCAGCCATAATTATGCATATTATCCCTTCCCTCTTGAGCTTCCCTCCGCTCCCTCTATCTCACCCCTCTAGGTCATCACAGACCTCCCTGTGTTATAGAGCCACTTCTCACTGGCTATTTTACACATGGTAGTGTATATATGTCAATGTTACTTTCTCTGTCCCACTCTCACCCCATTCTGTGCATGAATCAGTTTTCTATGTCTGCATCTCCATTCTTTCCCTGTAAATAGATTCATTAATGCCATTTTTCTAGACTCCATATATGTGTGTTGATTCACATTATTTGTTTTCCTCTTTCTGACTTACTTCACTCTGTGTAACAGGTTCTAGGTTCATCTACTTCAGTAGAACTCGCTCAAATTCTTTTTAATGGCTGAGTCATATTCTATTTGTGTGTGTGTGTACATATATATATACACCACATATTTATCCATTCAGCATAATTATTTGAGACCCATGTGAGTTGTTACATGTATCAATAGTTCATTGCTTTTCATTGCCAAGTAGTATTCTACTATATGGCTATACCACCATTTACACAGTTTATCCATTCACCTGTTAATGGACATTTGGGTTGTTTCCAGATTTGAGCTGCTGCAACCATTTCATGTAGAACTGTTATTATGGACATATACATTGCTTTTCTCTTGGATAAATTCCTAGGAGTGAGATGACTGAATCATATGTTAGGTATACATTTAACTTTTACATTTTCCAAAATGGTTGTACCATTTTACATTCTCATAGCAGTGTGTGAAAGTTCTGATTCCTTCACATCCTTCCTAACACTTGATATGACTGGTCTTATAATTTTAGCCATATTTCATTGTGGTTCTAAATTGCACTTCTATAATCACTAATGATGTTGAACATCTTTTCATAGGCATATTTGCCATCCATATATATTGAGTGAAGTATAAATATTTATAAATATTTTGCCCCCATTTTTAAATTGAGTGGTCCCTTTTTGTTGTTGATGTTAAGAGTTCTTTGTATATATGCTGGATATAAGTATATTATTAGATATAAGTTTTACAAATATTTTCTCCCAGTTTGTGAATTGTCTTTTTATTCTCTTAAAAATGTCTTTTGGAGAATAGAAGTTTTTCATTTTAATGAAGAACAATTCTTATATCAGTTGTGTTTTGGTGTTATATATAAGAAATTATTGCCTAACCAAGGTCATAAAGATTCTATCTTATATTCTACAAGTTTTACAGTTTTAGGTTTCATATTTAGGTCTATGATCCATTTTTTTCATTTTTTAATTGGAAGTTAATTGCTATACAATGTTGTGTTGATTTCTGCAACATGAATATTGATGGAGAGGATGTGGAGAAAAGGGAACCCTCTTACAGTGTTGGGGGGAATGTAAAATGATACAGCCACTATGGAGAACAGTATGAAGGTTTCTTAGAAAACTAGGAATGAAACTACCATATGACCCAGCAATCCCACTACTGGGAATATACCCTAAGGAAACCATATTTCAAAAAGACATATGTACACCAATGTTCATTGCAGGACTATTTACAATAGCCAGGACGTGGAAACAACCTAGATGTCCATTGACAGATGAATGGATGAAGAAGCCATGGTACATGTATATAGTGGCATATTACTCAGCAATAAAAAGGAATGAATTTGAGTCAGTTAAACCGAGGTGGAGAAACCTATAGCCTATTATATAGAGTGAAGTAAGTCAGAAAGAGGAAAAACTAATATTGTATGTTAATACATATACATGGAATCTAGAAAAATATCCATTTTGAATTTTTTGTATATGGTGCACATACATAGGTTGAAGTTCAATTTTGGCATAGTGATATCCAATTGTTACAGTATCATTTGCTTAAAGACTCTTCTTTCTCCACTGAGCTGCCTTTGCATCTTTGTCAAAAATCACCTGTCTCTGTATGTAATGGGTCTACTTCTGGACTCTATTTTCTTCCATTGATCTACTTATGTATCTTCATTACAATCCACATTGTCTTGATGATTGTAGCTTTATAATATCTTGAAATTAAGCAGTGTGAGTCTTCTATTATTTTTCAGTTATTTGGGTTATTATTACTCTGCTTTTCCATATGATATTAGAGTCATCTTGTCCATTTCTACAAAAACTCCAGCTGGGATTTTGAGTGGGATAGCTTTGAATCAATAGATAAATTTGGAGTGAACTGACATCTTAACAATTAATCTTCTATTTATGTCTCTTTTAATTTCTCTCAGCAGCATTTTATAGTTTTTATGCAACATGCTTATTAGCTTATTCTTTCATATACTTATTCTTTAGCATATTTTTATATTCTTTTTTCCTGTGAAAATTGATGCATCATTGTTTATGTTTTCATGCCTGTTTGAACATTTCTGTATGACAAATGTCTTGAAATAGTACTACTTTGTCAAAGATTGTGAATGGCAATGCCCTCCAGTCAAAAACCACCATTATTTGAACAACTCAGGTTACAGAGAGGAAGAACACACATCCTGGTGTGCTTCAGTAAGGGGGTTTTAGAAACAACTTATTTTAAGATTAGAACTCGTGTTTGGTGATTTGGAGGAGGGTTTAAGGAAGGCTTTGCTGTAGATTGAAAGCTGTCAGGAAATATGAGTACAGTAGACCCTTGAAGAACACGAGTTAGAACTATGTGGATTTTTTTCAATAAATAGTACTACAGTACTACATGAATGTGGTTGGTTGAATCCATGAATGTGCAATAGCATACAAGGAGGGCCGACTGTAAAGTTATACACAAATTTCAACTGCATGGAGGGTCAACTCCCTTAACCTCCATGTTTTTCAGGGATCAACTGTAATTCTATGATTTGGTATCTAAGTAAACCTTGTTCTACAAATGGGGAAGACAAGGCCAAGGCTAAAGTTATGATAGGTAAAGAAGCAGCACCCACTTATATTATCCAGAATAGGAGGATATTTGGCCATTTTTGTGATTGGGAAATACTTCTCTGTGCTTATACATGATCACAGAGTGAGCTTGTTTTTCTCTTGATAGGTCACAGTCTCAGAGTGGCCTTATCAGATGTTAATGTTCTGTGGAAGTGTTTGTATTCAAGGAAAGAACACCAAGGCTTAACTGTGAGTGCTGGGCCAGCTCCTGGATTTCAGAGGGTGCTTTTCTTTTCATGGATATTTTCAAATTTTGACATATATTGGCTTACTGACCTTCAAAATATATCCCCTCAACCCATGATGCATGAGTGTCTATTTCTTCGTATACTTGTCAACATTCGGTATCAATAATTTCATCATTGCTGCTCTCAAAGACAGAAAAATTATCTGTTATTTTTATAACATTTTAAAGGTTATATAATATTCTGTATATGAATGTGACAATTTAATCTCATCTCTGTATTCCATTCGGAGAAGGCAATGGCACCCCGCTCCAGTACTCTTTTGCCTGGAAAATCCCATGGACGGAGGAGCCTGGTAGTCTTCAGTCCATGGGGTCGCTAAGAGTCGGACACGACTAAGCGACTTCACTTTCACTTTTCACTTTCATGCATTGGAGAAGGAAATGGCAACCCACTCCAGTGTTCTTGCCTGGAGAATCCCATGGACGGTGGAGCCTGGTGGGCTGCTGTCTATGGGGTCGCACAGAGTTGGACACGACTGAAGTGACTTAGCAATAGCAGCAGCAGCAGCTGTATCCCATTGGGTATTTTCTAGGAATGTAAGAATGGGCCGCATCACTTACTGGAAGAGGACAGTGAAATATATATATATACATGCATCACTTTTCTATTTTACTTCTGTTCCCTCATCACCACCCCTCCTATATGATCTCCAGATTCAAACCCTCACAAGTACCACCAGCTGACAACCAGAAATGTACCACTTACACTTTGTGAACTAAATTTATTATTTTTTTCATTTATTTCTATTAGTTGGAGACTAATTACTTTACAATATTGTAGTGGTTTTTGCCATACATTGACATGAATCAGCCATGGATTTACATGTGTTCCCCATCCTGAACCCCCCTCCCACCTCCCTCCCCATCCCATCCTTCTGGGTCATCCCAGTGCATCAGCCCTGAGCACTTGTCTCATGCATCCAACCTGGACTGGTGATCTGTTTCACACTTGATAATATACATGTTTCGATGCTGTTCTCTCAGGTCATCCCACCCTCGCCTTCTCCCATAGAGTCCGTACATCTGTGTCTCTTTTTCTGTCTTGCATATAAGGTTATCGTTACCATATTTCTAAATTCCATATATATACGTTAGTATATTGTATTGGTGTTTATCTTTCTGGCTTACTTCACTCTGTATAATGGGCTCCAGTTTCATCCATCTCATTAGAACTGATTCAAATGTATTCTTTTTAATGGCTGAGTAATATTCCATTGTGTAAAACAGAAGTGTGAAGAGTTTAGCTTGCTGATACTATGTTACAGAGTGTAGGTCCTGAACTCTCTTATGGGACCATACTCAGGCAATAAACACAGGCAGTAGACTAGTAACTGATATGTACACACAAGTATAGCAGAAGGCAGAATAGGGGTTATTATTGAGAAAAGCAAAAGCTTTGAAGCGAGCAAGATTGTTTTCTGGTTATTGTCTTATAACTCAGATGGTAAAGCATCTGTCTGCAATGCAGGAAACTCAGGATCAATCCCTGGGTTGGGAAGATCCCCTGGAAAAGGAAATGACAGCCCACTCCAGTACTCCTGCCTGGAAAACTCCATAGATGGAGGAGCCTGGTAGGCTACAGTCCATGGGGTCACAAAGAGTCAGACATGACTGAGTGACTTCACTTTCACTTTCAAAGATTATATAAACGTATTTCAGGTTCTTCAGATTAAAAAGACTTGGTCATTATTTTATAAAATGAGCTTCAGAACAGTATCATAATTGATCATGAGTTGACAAAAAGTCTTTAGTAAACCAACATGCAGATTTTGCTTTAAGAGTACATAGAGCCTTCTTAGTTTATCTCTGGGCACCTGCTCACAGGTAAACAGTGTTACATACTCTGTCAACAAGTCTGAAAGAAGCTCTGGCTATCTCTCTCCTAGAGGTGCCATATCCCCCTCAATAGTCATTGCTAAGGTTCCCCTGAAGAAGAGGAAAACTCCAGAAACTTGAAAAATGTTTGTTACAGATGTTGAACATTTAGCAGTCTAAAATATGTCAAGAAGAGACAAAATGCCTAGTATGTTAGCAATGGTTGGGGGGAAGAGTATTGCAGAAAGAAGTAGTGTGCTTCCAAGTGTTTTGCTTTGAATCAAGATGCTAATTCCTTTCCTCCTTGATGATACAATGTGATGTTAACATGAAAATGGAAAATGAATGTTGCACTGGAGAGAATAACTTCCTTTAGGCCAATGTGGTATTATGTAACTTACTGTGGTTTAAGAATGTGAGCATTAATCTTTTATCAGAACTATCTTGATTCTATACAATATGACAATATGAAATTTATTTGAACACCCATGGACTGCAGCATGCCAGGCTTGCCAGTCCATCACCAACTCCCGGAGCTTGCTCAAATTCATGTCCATCGAGTCAGTGATGCCATCCAATGATCTCACCCTCTGCCATCCCCTTCTCCTCCTTCCTTCAATCTTTCCAAACATCAGGGTCTTTACCAACGAGTCAGTTCTTCACATCAGGTGGCCAAAGTATTGGAGTTTCAGCTTCAGCACCAGTCCTACCAATGAATATTTAGTACTGATTTCCTTTAGGATTGATTGATTTGATTTCTTTGGAGTCCAAGGGACTCTCAAGAGTCTTCTCCAATACCACAATTCAAAAGCATTAATTCTTCAGTGCTCAGCTTTCTTTATGGTCTAACTCTCAAATCTATACGTGACTACTGGAAAAACCATAGCTTTGACTAGATGGACGTTTCTCGGTAAAGTAATGTCTCTGCTTTGCAATATGCTGTCTAGACTGGTCATAGCTTTTCTTCCAAGGAGCAAGCATCTTTTAATTCCATGGCTGCAGTCATCTGCAGTGATTTTGGTGCCCAAGAAAATAAAGTCTGTCGCTATTTCCATTGTTTCCCCATCTATTTGCCATGAAGTGACAGGACTGGATGCCATGATCTTAGTTTTTTGAATGTTGAGTTTTAAGCCAGCTTTTTCACTCTCCTCTTTCACTTTCATCAAGAGGCTCTTTAGTTACTATTGCTTTCTGCCATAAGGGTGGTGTCATCTGTGTATCAGACATTATTGATATTTCACCTGGCAATCTTGATTACAGCTTTTGTTTCATCCAGCCCAGTATTTTGCATGATGTACTTTGCATATAAGTTAAATAAACCAAATGACAGTATATAGCCATGACATACTCCTTTACCAATTTTGAACCAGTCCGTTGTTCCATGTCCAGTTCTTACTGTTGCTTCTTGACCTGCATACAGGTTTCTCAGAAGGCAGGTAAGGTGGTCTGGTATTCCCATCTCTTTAAGAATTTTCCATAGTTTTTTTTTTTGTGTGTGTGATTCACACAGTCAAAGACTTTAGCGTAGTCAATGAAGCAGAAGTAGATGTTTTTTTTTCTGGAATTCTCTTGCTTTTTCTATGATCCAACAGATGTTGGCAATTTGATCTCTGGTTCCTCTGACTTTTCTAAATCCAGGTTGAACATATGGAATTCTCACTTCACCTGCTGTTGTAGCCTGGCTTGGAGAATTTTGAGCATTACTTTGCTATCGTGTGAGATGAGTGCAATTGTGCAGTAGGTTGAACATTCTTTGGCATTGCCTTTCTTTGGGATTGGAACTAACACTGACATTTTCCAGTCCTGTGGCCACTGCTGAGTTTTCCAAATTTGCTGGCATATTGAATGCAGCACTTTCACAGCATCATCTTTTAGGATCTGAAATAGCTCAAATGGAATTCCATCACCTCCACTATCTTTGTTCATAGTGATGATTCCTAAGGCCCCCTTGACGTTGCAGTCCAGGATGTCTGGCTCTAGGTGAGTGATCACACCATCATGGTTATCTGAGTCATTAAGATCTTTTTTGTATAGTTCTTCTGAGTATTTTTGCCACCTGTTCTTAATATCTTCAGCTTCTGTTAGGTCCATACCATTTCTGTCCTTTATTGTGCCAATCTTTGCATGAAGTGTTCCCTTGGTGTCTCTAAATTTCTTGAAGAGATCTCTCGTCTTTTCCATTCTGTTGTTTTCCTCTATTTCTTTGCATTGATCACTGAGGGAGGCTTTCTTATCTTTCTTTGCTATCCTTTGGAACTCTGCATTTAGATGGATATACCTTTCCTTTACTCCTTTGCCTTTCACTTCTCTTCTTTTCTCAGCTATTTGTAAGGCCTCTTCAGACAACCATTTTGCCTTTTTGCATTCCTTCTTCTTGGAAATGGTTTTGATTACAGCCCCCTGTACAGTGTTACAAACCTCCATCCATAGTTTTTCATGCACTCTGTCTATCAGATCTAATTCCTTGAATCTATCACTTCCACTGTATAATTTTAAGGGATTTGATTTAGATTATACTGGAATGGTCTAGTGGTTGTCCCTACTTTCTTCAATTTAAGTCTGAATTCTGCCATAAGGAGTTCATGATCTGAGCCACAGTCAACTCCTGGTCTTGTTTCTGCTGACTGTATAGAGGTTCTCCATGTTTTGGCTGCAGAGAATATAATCAATCTGATTTCAGTATGGACCATCTGGTGATGTCCATGTATAGAGTCATCTCTTGTGTTGTTGGAAGAGGATGTTTGCTATGGCCAGTGCGTTTTCTTGGCAAAACTCTGTTAGCCTTTGCCCTTCTTCATTTTGTACTCCAAGACCACCTCCTATTACTCCAGGTATCTCTTGACTTCCTAATTTTGCATTATAGTCCCCTATGATGGAAAGGACATCTCTCTTTTTTTTTTTTGGTGTTAGTTCTTCATAGAACCATTCAACTTCAGATTTTTTTTGGCATTAGTGGTTGGGTCATAGGCTTGGATTACTGTGATATTGAATGGTTTGCCTTGGAAATGAACAGATATCATTCTGTCATTTTTGAGATTGCACCCAAGTACTACATTTTGGACTCTTTTGTTGAGTATGAGAGCTACTCCATTTCTTCTAAGGGATTCTTTCCCACAGTAGTAGATATAATGGTCATCTGAATTAAATTCGCCCATTCTGGTCCATTTTAGTTCACCAATTCCTAAAATGTCACTGTGTACTCTTGTCATCTCCTGTTTGACCATTTCCAATATACCTTGATTCATGGATCTAACAGTCCAGATTCCTATGCAATTTTGTTCTTTACAGCATCAGGCTTTACTTCCATCACCAGTTACATCCACAACTGGTCATTGTTTTTGTTTTGGCTCAGCCTCTTCATTCTGATTTCTTTCATGGAAAGCAAATGTACATATATTATCATTTTTTATGAGTTCCATTATGTAAGTTTACATGCCAGAAAAACAAACAAACAAACAAACCTGGAATAACAACAAAATCTAACTAATTATACCTGGTTCTTTTTTTACATGATTAAAGGAATGAATTAATGAGGTACAAGGCCCTAGGTATTGAAAAAACAATCCCTCATCTTTCAAATGTAAGTTGAGAACTAAATATTAGTTCTGTGGATAACCTTTGCCACCAGGAATTTTATTCATGCAAAAATCTCTGGAAAGGAATGGATAGTCTTCAAGATATTTCAACTATGGTAGAAATAATGCATTGCATTTGAGTAGGTCCCTTCTTCAATCGGGGCTTCCCAGGTGGTGCTAGTGGTAAGGAACCTGCCTACCAGTGGAGGAGACATAAGAGACAGAGGTTTGACCCCTTGGTCAGGAAAAGCCCCTGGAGAAGATTCCCTGAAGGAGAGCATTGCAACCCACTCCAGTATTCTGTGGCCCAGGAACTGGCTGGTGTAAACTTTAACTGGTATGACGCATATGGTGTATCATTAACATATAGATACTCACACAACACACTAGAGATAATGTGCTTTTCCTGGGGTGTTGTGTACGTATATGTTAATGACAATAATATAATGTGCTTTTTCTGTTCACAATAGAACTCAATCTGGGAGATGTATTTTATGTTCCTCAAGCACCAAGAGGTCAGAGTCCTGGCGAGCTGCAGTTCATGGGGCTGCAAAGAGTCGGACACAACTGAGCGACTGAACTGAGCACCAAGAGGTGTAGCAATTAGAGCAGAAAAGCAGGATTGAGGGCGAGGTAGGATTTCTTAATTGTCTTCCATGTGCCAAGCACAATATTAAACACTTTATGGCATCTCATTTCACCATTTTCATTCATATTTCCTAAAGGAAACTTTCAGAGATAAAGTCATTTGCTCAAGTTTACACAACTGTATAGCAGCAGCCTATCTTTTACATCATTATTTTCATTACCCTGAAACACTTTGTGTTACATTTATCATGTTATCTTTTATTGCCCTTTTGTCACTGGTGAGTGCCTGGTAAATATCTACTGGTTAATGAGTCGACAAAGATGAGGATATTAATTTGTTGAATGCAAAGAATGGGCCAGAAATTAGATGCTGCCATTAAAAATCAAAATAGGATTAGATTCTTTTCTCTTGCTTTTCCTGCAGATCTCCAAAACAGGCACAAAAAATCCAAATGAGGATATATTTGCCAATTATATTATCTTTTCCTAATAACTTCAAAACAACTCCTGTATGGGAAGTGACTAAAAATAACCTCAGGCAAAGGAAAGAATTTAAAAACCAAATTATTTCCAAGAAAATGAGAATAGTCAGAACATAATTTTCCTCTCACACAGCAGGCACTGGATGCTAGTGATTTTCCCTAGTTCCGTAGAAAACAGGAGACTTGTTATTTCAGGTGACCTTAGTATTACATCAACAAACTTCAATAAATAACATTAATAACAAGAGTTAATGATGACCTTGTTCCCAACAGAGTTCCTTCTTTTCTTCCTATCAGTATATCAGAGTAAGCAACATAATGCAATTTTCTTTTTGTTTTGTTAAACTTTTCCATCTATACTAAACTAATTCTTTGGCTTTAACAGAGTTCCTTCCTTTCTTTCTACCCTTCTGAAAACCTGGAGGGTTTTCCCAGCTGGGATCTTGTGGTTTCCCACAATACTCCAGAACAGCTGGGAAGGCTCCCCAGTTTTCAACCTGGTGATCAGTTTGGGCCTGTAGAAGGCAACTGATTCACCCAGTGTCCTATCATTGGTGATGTCTCTGACCATGGAACCCAGGAAACTCTCCTGACCCTTACCCCAATGTCTTTGCCAGTAGATCAGTCATTGTGCTTCTTGTAATATATTGTCCTTCTGGATCTCCAAGAGTATCACAGACACTTAGCTTATGTGAACACTATAATCTGCAGTAGCTCAGACACTGGAACCCAGTTAGACCTGCTAATCTTCACTCCATGTGCACTCCGTGCAAACCTATGTCATATATTTTCGTCTAGTATCTTGTTTTTCTAGGGCTTAGAGGATATCATAGATAGCCAGCCCGTGTGTATGCTTGAGATTCACCTAGAGTAGTGGTTTTCAAGCTTATGGTCTCAGAAGACTTTTGTACTTTTAAAAACTATTGAGGATCCCAAGGAGCTTTAGTTTATATGTGGGTTATATTGATCAACACTTACCATATTATTAAGTAAAACTGAGAAAAAATTAAATATTTTAACTTTGGGACTCATCAGCAAATAAAACTCACTGTTTATCCTAACAGTCTTGTCCTATGCATATGTATTATATTTTTCAACTTGCCTTACAAGAAATGATAAAGGGAATTCTTCAGTCAGAAATAAAAGATGCTAATTAATATGATGAAAAACATATGAACATAGGTGTAAAACTCACTACTAAGGGTAAATATGTGATCAAAGTCAAATTCTCTAACATTGGAATGGTATTGTGTAATTCACTTACAATTGAAGCATAAAAGCAAATGTGTTAAAATAACCATGACTACTATAATTTATTATTGGATACATAATATAAAACATAGATAAATTGTAACATCAATAACCTAAAACATAAAGGGGGTGGTAAAAGTGTAAAGTTTAGGAATGCTATCAAAGTTGAGTTGTTATAGCCTAAAATAGGATGTTATAAGATATTTTACGAAAGCAGTATGGTAACCATACACACACACACACACACACACACCTGTAGTAGTTACACAAAAGATAAAGGAGTCAAAGGACAAAGCTAAAAATGTCATTATATCACAAAGAAAGATAGCAAGATAAGAAGTAAGAAATAATGGACCTACAAAGCAGACTTTATTTTCTTGGGCTCCAAAATCACTGCAGATGATGACTGCAGTCATGAAATTAAAAGACACTTGCTCCTTGGAAGAAAGCTATAACAAATCTAGATAGCATATTAAAAAGCAGAGACATTAATTTGCCAACAAAGGTCAGTATAGTCAAGGCTATGGTTTTTCCAATAGTCATGTATGAATGTTAGAGTTGGACCATAAAGAAGGCTGAGTGCCAAAGAATTGATGATTTTGAACTGTAGTGTTGGAGAAGACTCTTGAGAGTCCCTTGGACTGCAAGGAGATCAAGTCAGTCAATCCTAAAGGAAATCAACCCCGAATATTCATTGGAAGGACTGATGCTGAAGCTGAAGCTACAGTACTTTGGCCACCTGATGCGAAGAGCTGACTCATTAGAAAAGACCTTGATGCTGGGGAAGATTGAAGGCAGGAGAAGAAGGGGATGACAGAGGATGAGATGGCTGGATGGCATCACCAACTCGATGGACATGAGTTTGAGCAAGCTCTGGGAGATGGTGATGGACAGGGAAGCCTGGCATGCTGCAGTCCATGTGGTTGCAAAGAGTCGGACACGACTGAGAGACTCGACAACAACAACAACAACAACAAGTCTTTAGCTAACAATCATTGCTTAAAATGTAAAGTAATTAAATTAGCCAATCAAAAAATAGAATGACTGAATACCAGATAACAAAACAGAGTTCAACAAAATATGCTACATACTAGAGACACACTTTAGCTTTAAAGACACATGTAGACTGAGAGTAAAGATTCAATCAAATAGTAATCAAAAGAATGTAGGGGCAACTTTAATCTGACAAAACAGGCTTTGAGCTAAAAGTGGTGAAAAGAGACAAGGTCATTATATAATGATAAGGAGTCAGGCTATCAAGAAGATATAACAATTGTAAATATTTATGTACCCAATATCATAGCACCACAGTATATAAAACAAAGACTAATAAAACTAAGGGGCTTCCCTACTTTCTCAGATGGTAAAGAATCTGCCTGCAATGCAGGAGTCCTGGGTTCGATCCCTGGGTTGGGAAGATCCCCTGGAGAAGGGCATAGCAATCCACTCCAATCTTCTTGCCTGGAGAATTCCATGGACAGAGGAGCCTGGCAGGTTATGGTCCATAGGGTCACAGAGAGTTGTGTATGACTGAAACTGAAGGGACTTAGCATGCACTACAAAACTAAAAAGGGAAATAAACAGCAATGCAATGATAGTTAAGGACTTTAATACCCCACTCTTGACAATGGATAGATCATCCAGACAGAAAATCAATAAGGAAACAACTGATTTGAACAACACTGAAGACTAGAGTTCCACAACCCCTGGGCCACGAACCAGTATAGTACAAGTCCATGGTCTCTTAGGAATCAGGCTTCACAGCAGGAGTTGAATGGCAGACTAGAGAGGGAGTTCAGTTCAGTCGCTCAGTCGTGTCCGACTCTGCGACCCCATGGACTGCAGCACCACAGGCCTCCCTGTCCATCACCAACTCCTGGAGTTTACCCAAACTCATATGCAATGAGTTGGTGATACCATTCAACCGTCTCATCCTGTCATCCCCTTCTCCTCCTGCCTTCAATCTTTCCCAGCATCAGGGTCTTTACAAATGAGTCAGCTCTGGCCAAAGTATTAGAGTTTCAGCTTCAACATCAGTCCTTCCACTGAACACTCAGGACTGATCTCCTTTAGAATGAACTGGTTGGATCTTCTTGAAGTGAGAAGCTTCATCTATATTTATAGCCACTTCCCATCACTTGCATTACCACCTGAGCTCTCCCTCCTGTCAGATCAGCTGTGGCATTAGATTCACATAGGAGTGTGAACCCTAATCCTAAAGTTAAGGTGAAGTATTTTGAGATTGCCACAAAATAGAAATAAAGTGTACAATAAATGTAATGTGCTTGAATCATCCTGAGACCATCCCCACTCCTGCCCCAGTCCATGGAAATGTTGTCTTCCATGAAACCAGCCCCTGGTGCCAGAAAGATTGGGGATTGCTGCTATAGACAAATACTACCTAACAGACGTATATAGAACATTTCATCCAAAAACAGCAGAATACACAGACTTATCACACTCACGTGGAATATTTGCTAGATAATATGTTATCCTACAAAATAAGTCTTAGCAAATTTTAGAAAGATTGAAATCATGCCAAGAATATTTTTCTGACCACAATGGTATGAAACCAGAAACCAATAACAGTAGAACTGGGAAATTCACAAATACATGGAAATTAAACAACACTCTCCTGAACAACCAATGTATTAGCCAAGAAAAAAAAAAAGAGAACCCAAATAATAAACAAAATTATCAATCAAAATTCAGACATTATGACTAACACCACAAAAATACTGGGTTGGCCAAACAGCCTGTTCAATTTTTAAGTAAAAATAAAATACATATATTCACCCAGCACTTTATTGAAAAATGCATTTACCGTTTTGTTCCACTACCTTCTGCCAATTTTCAGGCAACTTCATAATTCTCCCCAAAAGTTTTTGTCTTTTTGAGCAAAGAACTGTTCCAAATGCCTTTTGCAGTCTTCCAGGGAATTGGAATTTTTTCCATTCAGAGAATTTTTTAAAGAACAAAATAAATGAACATCTGAAGGTGCAATGTCTGGTGAATATGGCAGAGGAATCAGAACTTCCAGCCAAGCTGTAGCAGTTTTTTCCTGGTCATCAAAGAAACATAGTTTTGTGGTATCCTGATGGAAGATTATGCATTTACTGTTGACTAATCCCAGATATTTTTCATAGAGTTCTGCTTTCAGTTGGTCTAATTGGGAGCAGTACTTGTTGGAATTAATTGTTTGGTTTTCTGGAAGTAGCTCATAATAGAGGATTCCCTTCCAATCCCACCATATACACAGCATCATCTTCTTTGAATTAAAACTGGCCTTTAGTATGGTTGGTGGTGGGTTCATTTTGCTTACCTCACAGTCTCTTCTGTTCCATATTAATGTACAGTTTTCACTTTTCATTTCCTGTCACAATTTGTTTTAAAAATAGAATGTTTTCATTGTGTTTAATGAAGCATTTCATTATGCATGTGGAAATATGGTCAAGAAGGTTTTTTTCACTTAACTTATGTGGAATCCAAACACCAAAGTGATTAGTGTAACCAAACTAGTGCAAATGGTTTTTGACGCTTGATTTGGAAATTTTGAGTATGTTGGCTATCTCCTGCATGGTATTATGTTGATTGTCCTCAATTAATGTCTTGATTTGAATGCTATTAACTTCAACTAGTCTACCCGACTACAGAGCATTGTCCAGTGAGAAATCTCCAACACAAAACTTTTAAAACCACTTCTGACATGTTCAATCAGTCACAGGACCTTCTCTGTACACTCACAAATCTTGTTTTCCACTTCAGTTGTGTTTTTACCATTCTTGAAATAATAAAGCATGATATGCTGAACATGTTGCTTTTCTCTTCCATCTTCAATATTAAAATGGCTACACAAAAATTCACCAGTTTTGACAAGTTTTTTTTTAATGCATGCTGATATGACAACTGTCACAATACAATTTTAAAAAATTGTTTCAAATAAAGGTAAAGACAACTAAGCACTACTGGAGCCACCTTACAGAAAAAATGAACAAACTTTTTGACAACCCAATACAAATGGTCATAAGAGACTACTATGAACAACTATACTCCAACAAACTAGACAACCTAGAAGAAATGGGTAAATTCTTAGAAGCATGCAACCTACCAAGACTGAATACGGAAGAAAGAGAAACTCTGAACTGACCAATAACAAGTAAGAACATTAAATCGTTCCAAAGAAAAGCCATGGACCAGGTAGCTTCACTGGTGAATTCTACCAAACATTTAAAGAGGAATGAATTCCCATCAATCTCAAATTCTTGAGGAACACATGTAAATCCGTGGCTGATTCATGTCAATGTATGGCAAAAACAACTACAATAAAAATAAACAAATAAATAAAATTTAGAAAAATTGAAGAGGAGAGAAGAGATTCATGAGGCCAGCATTATCCTGATACCAAAGCCAGTTATGGACATTACAAGAAAAGAAAACTAAATGTCAATATCCATAAAGAATATAGATGCAAAGATTCTCAACAAAATACTAGCAAGTCAAATTCAGCAGCACATTAAAAGGGTCATTCATCATGATCAACTTGGATTCATCCCTGGGATACAAGGGTGAGTCAACATGTGCAAATCAATAAAAATGATACATGACATTGGTAGAATGAAAGATGAAGGTCATATGATCATAATAGACACAGAAAAAGCATTTGACAACATTCAATATCCCTTTATGATAACAACTTTCAATATATCAATATAGAGGAATCATTTGTTGTTGTTGTTGGTTAGTCACTGTATCTACGTATAAAAGGTTGAAACCTTTTCCTCTAAGATCAGAACAAGACACTCTTACTAATCCTATTCAACATAGCCTTGGAAGTCCTAGCCAGAGCAATCAGGCAAGAAAAAGAAACAAATGGCATCACAATCGTCTCTATTTTCAGAGGATATAATTTTTATACAGAAAATCCTAAAGAACCCATCAAAAATTGTTATACCTAATCAATGAATATCATATAGTTGCAGGATACAAAATCAACATACAAAAACTCTGTAGCATTTCTATATACTAACAAGTTATCTGAAAATAAAACAATCCCATTTTCAATAGCATCAGAAGAAATACTAAGAAATAATTTTAACTAAGGAGTTAAAAGATCTCTAAACTTAAAAATGTAAGACATTAATGGAGGAAAATAAGGAAGACACAAATAAGTGGAAAAATATTGCATGTTCATGATTTGGAAGAATTAATCTTGTGAAAATGTTTATATTACTCAAAGCCATCTATAGATTCAATGTAATCCATATCAAGATTCCAATGACTTTTTTTTTTTACAGAAATAGCATAAACAATCCCAAAATTTGTATGGAATGACAAGACCCCAAATAGCCAAAACAATATTGAAAAAGAATAATAGAGCTGAAGGCATCACATGTTATGATTTCAAACTATATTAGAAAGCTATAGTTGATAGCTATAGACTATAGTTAATAATACTAAATTGGATATTTGAAAGACTTTCAGAGATTAGATCTTAAACATAGTAATCCAAGAAAAAAAATCTTGCAACCATTTGTTGTTTAGTTGCTCAGTCGTGTCTGACTCTTTGTGACCACATGGACTGCAGCACGTCAGGCTTCCCTATCATTCACCATCTCCCAGAATTTGCTCAAACTCATGTCCACTGAGTCGGTGATGCCATCCAACCATCTCATCCTCTGTCATCCCCTTCTCCTCCTGCCTTCAATCTTTCCCAGCATCAGGGTCTTTTCTAATGTATTGGCTCTTCGCATTAGGTAGCCAGTATTGGAGCTTCAGCTTCAGCATCAGTCTTTCCAATGAATATTCAGGACTGATTTCCTTTAGGATTGACTGGTTTGATCTCCTTGCAGCCCAGGGGACCCTCAAGAGTCTTCTCCGACACCAGAGTTCAAAAGCATCAATTCTTCAGTGCTCAGCCTTCTTTATGTATGGTCCAACTCTCACATTCTTTTATGACTACTGGAAAAAGCATAGCTTTAACTAGATGGACCTTTGTCAGCAAAGTACTGTCCCTGCTTTTTAATATGTTTTCTAGGTTTTTCATAGTTTTTCTTCCAAGAAGCAAGTGTCTTTTAATTGCATGGCTGCAGTCACCACTCACAGTAATTTTGGAGCCCAAGAAAACAAAATCTGTCACTGTTTCCATTGTTTCCTCATCCATTTGCCATGAAGTGATGGAGCCAGATGCCATGATCTTAGTTTTTTGAATGTTGAGTTTTAAGCCAGCTTTTCCATTCCCCTCTTTCACCCTCATCAAGAGGCTCTTTAGTTCCTCTTTGCTTTCTGCCATAAGGGTGGTGTCATATGCATATCTGAGGTTATTGATATTTCTCCCAGGAATCTTGATTCCAGCTTGTGTCTCATCCAGCCTGGCATTTTGCATGATGTACTCTGCCTAGAAGTTAAATAAGCAGGGTGACAATATACAGCCTTGACATATTCCTTTCCTGATTTTGAACCAGCCCATTGTTCCATGTCTGGTTCTAACTGTTGCTTCTTGATCTGCATACAGATTTCTCAGGAGGCAGCTGAGGAAGGTGGTCTGGTATTCCCATCTCTTTAAGAGTTTTCCATAGTTTGTAGTGATCCACACAAAGACTTTATATGGCTTTGTAACCATATAAAGTGACTAATGTTAACTAGATTTATTGTAGTCACCATTTCACAATGTATATACAAATATCAAATTGTTATGTTGTACACCTGAAAGTTATATGAAAATTTATGGAATTTTAAAAATATGTATATGTATACATGTTTATACAACAACAAAAACTATAGTAATCAAAACAGTATAGTACTGGCATAAAAACAAATAAATGGGTCAATGGAACAGAAATAAGGGCCCAGAAATAAACCCATGCACATACAGTCAACTAATATTTGAAAAGGGAGCCAAGAATACTCAACAGAGAAAAGATAATCTCTTCCATAAATGGTATTATTGCTAGAAAAATTGTATATTCAAATGCAAAAGGATAAAACTAAACCACTGTCTTACATCATTCTCAACAATTAACTCAAAATGGATTAAAGACTTAAATATAAGACCTGAAACCATAAAACTCCTAGAATAAATCATAGGGAGAAAAACTTCTCAACAGGAGTCTTGGCAATGTTGATTTTTTTAATATGTCACCTAAAGCATAAGCAAGAAAATAAAAATAAATGTGACTATATCAAACTAAAGGACTTCTGCACAGCTAAAGAAATGGTCAACAAAATGAAAAGGCAATCTAAGGAATGAGAGAAGATCTTTGCAAATCATATGCCTGATAAGAAGCTAATATCAAACTATATGAGGGACTCATACAACTCAGTAGCAGAAAACAAACAAACAAAAACCAATAATTAAATAAAAATGGGCAATGGAGCTGAGTAGATATTTTTTCAGAGAAGATATCCATATGGTACATGTAACAGGTGGTACATGAACAGGTACATGTAAAGGTGCTCAATAGTTATCACTAAAACACAAATCAAAACCACAAATAAGATGTCATTTCACTGTTAAAATGACTATCATCAAAAACACAAGGGATAAAAAAAATGCTGGCAAAAATGTGGAGAAACGTGAACCCTTGTGTACTGTTGGTAGGAGTGTAAATTGTTATATCCACTATGGAAAACAGTATGGAGATTCCTCAAAAAATTAAAAAAATAGAACTACCATATAATACAGTAATTCCACTTCTGGGCATATAGTCAAAGGAAATGAAATCACTATCCCAAATAGATATCGCATCCCCATGTTCACTATAGCATTATTTGTGATCTCAAGACATACAAACAACTTAAGTGTTCACTGATGGATGAATGGATAAAGAAAGTGTGATATACATGTGTGTGTATGTGTGTGCATGTGTTATTAGAATACCATTCAGCCATGAAAAAGGTAATTCTGCCATTTGCAAAAACATAATTGGACTGTGAGGGTATTATGGTATGTAAAATAAGTCATAATCAGACAAATACTATATGATCTCACTTATATGTGGAATCTAAAAAACCAACCCTCATACATAGAAACAGAACAGGTTTGTGCTTGCCAGTGGTAAGGAGTGGGGGAGATAGAATAGGATGAAAGTGGTCAAAAGGTTCAAATTTCTAGTTATAAAATAAGTATGTTCTGGAGATGTAATGTACAACATGATTTCGTTAATGATACTATATTGCACATTTGAAATTGTTAAGAAAGCAGATCTTAAAAATTCTCATCACGGAATAATATAATCATGGGGTGTTCCTACTGGGTGCCCCCCCACCCCCAAGTATTCTCTGTTACTGATTGTCATTAAGCTGATTTTCAACTCTGTAAGGTCTTAGAAAAATGATAGAGATGTGTGTGCCTGCAATGATTGTTCGTGATTATTTCTGGCCTTTGACCAGTTTTGCACCATTTCAGCTAATTGATCTCAATATTTCTTCATGGCCCATATACGTGTCTGTTCTTTGAATGCTCCCTAAAATCGCTTGTAACATCTTACTGTTCCCCTCACCAGTTAGTTTCATTGAATAAAAGTTTTGACACTTGAAAAAAAAAAAAAATTCTCATCACGGAAAAAAATGCATATGTGAGGTGATGGATATTAAGTAAACTTATTGTTGTAAACATTTGGTAGTATATGCATATATCAAATCATTATGCTTTACACCTTAAATACATAAAATGCTCCATGTTGATTATATCTCAAAGTGGGGATAAAAGAATCATATTATACTATAGTTTCATAATCCACTTTCCAAAATTAACAATTATTTCTTATAATCTTTTCTGAAAAAATAATACATATTCATTAAAGCAGATTTCTGAAAATTTATTTTACATACAAATCATCTGAGTATCTTATTAAAATGCAGATTCTGATTCAGTGTATTAATCTGTGACTCTGCTGTATTTATAAGCTCCCAGATAATTACAGTCCATGGAACACACATTTTTATTTATTTTTTTTAATTTTTATTACTTTGAGGCTAATTACTTTACAATATTGTAGTGGTTTTTGCCATACATTGACATGAATCAGCCATGGATTTACATGTGTTCCCCATCCTGAACCCCCCTCCCACCTCCCTCCCTATCCCATCCCTCTGGGTCATCCCAGTGCACCAGCTCTGAGCACTTGTCTCATGCATCCAACCTGGACTGGCAATCTGTTTAACACTTGATAATATACATGTTTCAATGCTGTTCTCTCAGATCATCCCACCCTCGCCTTCTCCCATAGAGTCCAAAAGTCTGTTCTATACATCTGTGTCTCTTTTTCTGTCTTGCATATAGGGTTATCGTTACCATATTTCTAAATTCCATATATATGCATTAGTATACTGTATTGGTGTTTATCTTTCTGGCTTACTTCACTCTGTATAATGGGCTCCAGTTTTATCCATCTCATTAGAACTGATTCAAATGTATTCTTTTTAATGGCTGAGTAATATTCCATTGTGTATATGTACCACAGCTTTCTTATCCATTCATCTGCTGATGGGCATCTAGGTTGCTTCCATATCCTGGCTATTATAAACAGTGCTGTGATGAACATTGGGGTGCACATGTCTCTTTCAGATCTAGTTTCCTCAATGTGTATGCCCAGGAGTGGAATTGCTGGGTCATATGGCAGTTCTATTTCCAGTTTTTTAAGGAATCTCTACACTGTTCTCCATAGTGGCTGTACTAGTTTGCATTCCCACCAACAGTGTAAGAGGGTTCCCTTTTCTCCACACCCTCTCCAGCGTTTATTGCTTGTAGACTTTTGGATAGTAGCCATTCTGACTGACGGGAACACACATTTTTAAATGCAACTTCAGTTATTTAATGGGTATAAAGTTTCAGTTTTGCAAGATGAATAAGTTCTAGAGATCTCCTGTGCAACACTGTCTTCTGTTAACAGTACTGTATTGTACACTTAAAATATGTTAGGAGGGTCGATTTCATGTTAAGTGTCTGTGTGACTGCATGCTAAATTGCTTTGGTCGTGTCCAACTCTTTGCAACCTTATGGACTGTAGCCCATCAGGCTCCTCTGTACATGGGATTCTCCTGGCAAGAATACCAGAGTGGGTTGCTTTGTCCTTCTCCAAGGGATCTTCCCTATGCAGGGATCAAACCCAGGTTTCCTGCATTTAAGGCAGATTCTTTACCAGAGTCACCAGGTTTTTCACTCTCCTCTTTCACTCTCATCAAGAAGCTCTTTAGTTGCTCTCTGCTTTCTGCCATGAGGGTGGTGGCATCTGAATACCTGAGGTTATTGATATTTCTCCTGGCAATCTTGATTCCAGCTGTGATTCATCCAGCCCGGCGTTTTGCATGATGTACTCTGCATAGAAGTTAAATAAGCAGGGTGACAGTATACAGACTTGATGTACTACTTTCCTGATGTTGAACCAGAGTGTTTTTTCATGTCTGATTGTAACTGTTGCTTCTTGTCCTGTTTGCAGTTTTTTTTTTCTTTTTTTTTTTTCAGGAGACAGGTAAGGTGCTCTAGTATTCCCATCTCTTTAAGAATTTTCCACACTTTGTTGTGATCCACACAGTCAAAGGCTGTAGTGTAGTCAATGAACTGAAAGTAGATTTTTTTTGGGGGGAAAGGAGATTCCCTTGCTTTTTCCATGATCCAAAGGCTGTTTGCAATTTGATCTCTGGTTCCTCTGCCTTTTCTAAATTCAGCTTGTACGTCTGGAATTTCTCTATTCATGTGCTGTTGAAGCCTAGCTTGAAGGATTTTGAGCACTGCCTCGCTAGCATGTGAAATAAGCACAACTGTACAGTAGTTCGAACATTCTTTGGCTTGCCTTTCTTTGACACTGGAGTGAAAATGGACCTTTTCCAGTCTTGTGGCCACTGCTGGGTTTCCCATATTGCTGGCATATTGAGTGCAGCACTTTAATAGCATCATCTTTTAGGATCTGAAATAGGAATTCTATCACCTCCACTAGCTTTGTTTGCAGTAATGCTTCCTAAGGCCCAGCTGACTTCACACTCCAGGATGTCTGGCTCTAGGTGAGTGACCACACCATTGTGGTTATCCAGGTCATTAAAACTTTTTTTTGTATAGTTCTTCTGTGTATTTTTGTGGGATTCCCTGGTGGCTCATATGGTAAGGAATCTGCTTGAAATGCAGGAGACCCGAGTTCAATCCCTGGGTCAGGAAGATCCCCTGGAGAAGGGAATGGCTACTTACTGCAGTATTCTTGCCTGGCGAATTCCATGGACAGATAATGCTGGCAGGCTACAGTCCATGGGATTGCGGAGTTGGACATGACTGAGCGACTAGCACTCTGCACTATTTTACATTCCAAGCTCCCAGTGAGCTCCCAAGAGATGCCAGCACTAACCCTCATGCATGTGAATGGGCTCTCTTGGATGTTCTGGATGAGAAGTGCCTCCAGATAAGAGCAGCCTCAGGTAACAGACACCAATTAGAGTAGAAAAACACCCAGCTGAGCCCAGTTGACCCATAGAATCCTGAGCAATAATACATGGTTATTGTTTTGTTTACTGCTAAGCAGAAATGGACATTCAAAACATTGTGATCTTGTGAATGTTACTTTTTTTTCCCCCTGTGATCTGTTATCATTGGATAGTATAGGGATTCTCTTATCTTTGAAGTCTTGATAGAACTTTGTTATCATTTTGACTACAATTTGTGTGTTGGTTTACGAGAGGGAGTACATTTCTGAGCATTCCATCAATTCCTTCTCGAGGAGATTATCTACAGAAATCCTCACAATATATGATATCCACACTAGTCTTGGAAGTTGGAAAATAATTCCCTAATAATAAGAGAATCACATTTTAATCACACAAATCAAGGTACTGAGAAAGTGTTGCCACAATGGCTCCATGGAGGCAGACCCCAAAGGTGACTTGGTGAGTATTTATTCAGAACAAGGGGTATTCTTTTTTTTTAATTTTTATTAGTTGGAGGCTAATTACTTTACACTATTGTAGTGGTTTTTGCCATACATTGACATGAATCAGCCATGGATTTGCATGTGTTCTTTCACTCAGAGAAAATTTTCTCAAAGATGTCCTGAAACCTTTTCTCCTGCTACAGAGACTGCCTTTGGCCAGAAAGCCACTTTTTTTGAGTACACAGAGACATGACTCTTCAACCAGACAGCACATAGCTGTCCACTGCAGTCTTTGACCTTAGGGACTACCCCGGTGCAGTACTGCCAAGTGGACAAGTCTGTCCAAATCTGGACATTACTAATAGGAAACCCATTTGCCAAAAAACCTAAGCTGCTTTCTCCAATTTCACCTTCACAAGGAATCAAGTTGATACATTGTTCTTTTTTTTTTTTTTTCATATTTCTTAGTTCGTTTACATAGCTCAGACATAGAGAAAGGGTGTATTTGGGGAGGAGAAATAATGACATAAGCATTTTAAAGCAATAACATAAAAGTTGGTGAACTAGAGAGACACAAAAAGGGAGAATTGTAAGCTAATTGTAAGACCCACCCCTAAGGGCAGAGTAGAACACATGCTTCCCTATGAGCAACTTGCTATAAGAGTTTTGAAAAGAGGTCTGTGCTGTGAAACCCCTATTTCTCCATCCAACCTCATGAATAAGATAAGCCATTCCTGCAAAAGAGAAAGAGTAAGTGTGGAGGGGCTGGAGGTGTTTTTATAATGAGTGTCCTTCCACATGCAAGAAAATAAGAATGGTGGATAAGAGTTCCCCAGGATAAGCGAAGTTGTGGATTAATTGACTTGGTTTCTGCCAAATAAATGACTATTATTCTATGCCTGCCTCCTTGAAAAACTCTGAGATTTCTCAAAAGACTTTTTTTTCTATATCAAGTCATATAGTTATAGATCGTGTCTTAGTTTTCTGCTACAGATGGCAAAGTGCTTACCATGGCCTGTGATTTTACATGTTCACCCTCTCATCTCCAAGAAGCCTAGGATACCTCCCTGGGTCTCTGTGTAGTGACAATATCCCCCTATTGCTTTTTTAAAGGAAAAATTTCCTGACTATAGGAACATGCTTTGTTCCAACAACATGTGCCGAGTTCTGCCAACTACCGGTCCTGGTCTAGTGCCTCTAATCATTATGCTTTCTCAAGTGGTGGCCTGAAGCAAAGGTGATTTTCTTCAGCGAAACACCATTGGTGTAGCAATGTGAGGAGACATTTCCGGTGTGGAGGATAAGCCTATGTAAAGCAGTTGCCATAGAAACTGGATGTCACTATGGCGACCATGACGACTTTTCTACGGAGATAGATGTGGCCTGAGAAGAGAAGGTCACGCCTTTAGTTGTTTGGAAAACAGCTCATGGTGTGGGTACCCACGGGGCGGGGGTGGGGTGGGGGTGGGGGGGCTGGACCACTCTGGGATATGGGGAGACAAAAGGATCCACATCCAAGTTGCCTCTTTCTCGCTTTGGGGCTCGGTGCCCCAGCTGTGCCGAAGGTAAAGCACTGGGGTCCCTCCCGGCCCCAGTGAGTGCAGTGTCCTCCTGCTCCAGCAGGAGGTGGGGCAGGTTGTGACTCTCTGAGGCTCAGCTTTCCCCTCTGTAAAATGGTAAGAATATATCACCTACAGGATCACTGTGAACATTCAGTGGTAACACACGAGTAAGCCCATGGTCCTGTGGTTATTGGGGGTTCATGAATGTTTTTATGAATTCAGGCCACTTCTTATTCCTTTCCACTTTGTTGTTAAGGGATAGATGAGGAAAGGAGAAGAAAAAGGCTGTGGTGGGAAACCCACTGTAACATCTGGTTGTTATGATCACTACCCAGTTGTTTCAGTGTCATTTTCACTAACCCAGTGCCTAGCACTGTGCAAGTCACAGTTACATCAGTAAAGCATGGTGATGCTGGATGTATCTCTCCCTGTGCAGCAACTCATGCTGATAGCCTTGCTCATATCAGATGTCTGAAGGAGGCAGCTTCTGAGGATCAGTGTCATAGCTGATGAAGCTTCTACTCCAGGTTCAAGGGCAATGGTCCTTGGGAGACCCCAACACTTCACATCTTCAGTTGGGTATGACACTTGACTCAAGTGAGTTCATAGATCTGAAAAAAGTGTGTTATGGGATAGCTCCTATGAGGTTCACCAAGTGAAATGAAGTGAAAATCTCTCAGTTGTGTCTGACTCTTTGCAACCTCTGCCAGGCTCCTCTGTTCATGGAATTCTGCAGGCCATAATACTAGAGTGGGTAGCTGTTCCCTTCTCCAGGGGATCTTCCCAACCCAGGGATTGAATCCAGGTCTCCTACATTGCAGGCAAATTCTTTACCATCTGAGCCACCAGGGAAGCCCGTGAAGTTCATAAATTAGCCTAAAAGTAGAGGAGTTACTTTGATCTCCTCATGGAAGAAGAGGTTTAGCAGGTGGTATTTCATTACCTCAGCACCAACATGCTTTGCAGTAGCCCTGCTGCCCACCCTACAAATGCTTTGTTTGAAAGCAATGAATTGTCTAGCTTGAGGAAAGATCTTTATGTTTAGCATGCATGTGCATAAATTTACATATATTTTTCTGACTATAAGTAATAATCAGTGATTCTTATATGTCTCTCAGATGGTTATTGAAATATGCCATTGGTTCAAAGGTCTTCTGATTCTTCCATAAACACCATGTTTTATCCATTGTATAATGAATTTTTTATGAAGCCAGGAATTTTTCAACTGTTAGTTAAAATGTCAGTTACAAAAATGTTTGCATTTTCAAAAATATTAATTATCCTATAGGTTGCCCTATTATAATGATACCAAACCATGTCCCCTAAAATAACCAGATAGATTTAAATGTCATTAGTATTATTTTTCTAGAACATAACATTTTTAGTTCTGTACTACATGGCCTCCTTAGCCCTCCGACTGCCCTGTTCCTGGGCCAAAAGAGTTATCTGTCACTATGAATTAGTTTTCATGTCCTAGAAATATATTTAAATAGAATCAAAGAGATTTCATTTTCTTTATTTTTGGTCTGGGTTTGTTCATTCATTATACTTATTTTTAAAATTTGTCCATTTTTTGTTGCATATATCAAAAGTTCATTCTTTTGTATTGTTTAGTAATATTCCAGTATATGAATATACCACAATTTGTTTCATATATGCATGCTCAGTCACTCAGTTGTGTCCTGCTCTTTGGGATCCCCATGGACTGTAGCTCACCAGGCTCCTCTGTCCATGGGATTCTCCAGGCAAGAATACTGGAGTGGAGTGGGTTGCCATTTTCTCTTCAGGGGATCTTCCTGACCCAGGGATCAAACTGGCATCTCTCGAGTCTCTTGCATTGGCAAGCAGGTTCTTTACCACCTGGGAAGCCCCACATTTACCTGTCAATAGATATTTGGGTGGTTTAAAACTTAGAAGCTTTTACTTATTTATTTTTGGCTGCACTGGATCTTCTTTGTCACACATAGGCTTCTCTAGTTGCGGTGTGTGGGCTTCTTACAGTGGCTTCTCTTGTAGTGGAGCACAAAAAGCATGCCATCTCAGTAGTTGTGGCACACAGGCTTAACTCACCTGTGGTATGTGAGATCTTCCTGAACCAAGAATCAAACCTGTTCCCCTGCATTAACCACTGGACCACCAGGGAAGCCCAGAGGTCTTTTAAATAAAGCTGTTATGAGCATTCATATATTAGTTTTTGTATAGATAAAGACTTTCTTCTGCTAAGATAGGAGTGCAATGACTGGATCATGTGGTAGATGTGGGATTAGCATGATAATAAAGTGGCAAGCCGTTTTCCAAAGTAGTCACACCATTTTTAATTTCCACTCGCAGTTGTATGAGCATTTCATCCCATACGGTCTTGCTCAGACTTGATGTGTTCAGTCTTCATTTTCATCGAAGTCATTCTCACAGGGATTGTCGTAATATTTCATTGAAGTTTACATTTGCATTTCCCTAATAATTAATAATGTTGAGCTTCATTTCAGGTAGTCCTTATTTGATGTTTGATTTTTGTGTGTGTGTGCATTGTCTGTTCATAATTTTTGCCCATTTAATTGAATGCCTGTTTCCTTCTTATGGGCTTTTGTGAGATCTGTATTCTGGATACAAGTCCTTTATCAGTTACATGATTTTCAAACAATTTCTGAGTCAATGGCTTGTCTTCATTCTCTTAACAGTGTCTTTGGAAGAGCAGAAAGTTTTCCTTTTCAGGAAGTACAATTTATTGATTTGTTCATTTATGGATTGTGGTATTAATTTCTTATCTATGAAATTTTTACCTAACCCAGGGTCACAAGGACTTTCCCTTGTGTTTTCCAGTACAGTTTTTGTTTTTATGTTTAGGCTTATAATGTATTTAGAGTTGAGTTTTGTATATGGTACTGTGTATGAATCACACTTTATGGTTGTGCATATGGCTATCCACTTCTCCAAACACCATTTGTTGAAAAGACTATTCTTTGTTCACAAAATTGCCTTTGTAGCTTTGTTATCAATCATTTGTTCACATATTTGTGGGTCTATTTTTGACTCTTCATTTTGTTCTTTTGACTTACCTACCTTCACCTCAATACCACACTGTTTTTATTATTATAGAGTTACAAAGAATCTTAAAATCAGGTAGTGTTTATCTTCCCACCCTGTTATTGTCAAAGTCATTTTTCATAGTCCAGGTCCTATTTATTTTTATAGGACATTAAAAATCATCCTGTCAGTTTCTAGAAAAAGTGTCTGCTTGGATTTTTATTGTGGTCGAATCTATAAATCCAATTGAATTTGAATTCAATTCATTCACTTGAATCTATAAATCAGTTTGAGAATAGACATCTTAACAATACTGAGTCTTCCAAACCATGATGATAGCATGTCTCTCTATTTATTTAGGTTTTCTTTAATTTCTCTGAGCAATGTTTTATAGTGTTGGCAGTATAGGCATTGCATATCTGTGGACAAATTATCCCTAAGTATCTCATAATTCTTGCTGCTATTATAAATGGCAGTATTTTTAAAAATGTATTTATTTTAATTGGAGGACAATCACTTCACAACACTGTGGTGGCAGGGGCCACCACATCAACACAAATCAGCCATGGGCACACATGCCCCCCCCAACATCCTGACCCCCCTCCCACCTCCCTCCTCACCCATCCCTTTTGGTTGTCCCAGAGTACCTGCTTTGAGCGCCCTGCTTCATGCATTGAACTTGCATTGGTCATCTATTTTACATATGGTAGTTTTTTAATTAATTAAAATGCTGAAAGTTTCATGTATTTTATTTTTGTTGAACTGGCAGCAATAAAATGTTCAACAGAAGCTGTTGAGGAATCTTTTTGGTTGAAAGCACAGAATACTCTAGAATGAAGAGGGTATTTGATGCATAACTTGCATTTCCTGTATTTCCACATCAGTTTTTATTCGTTATTGCTGATCTACTGAAACTGTGGAGAAAAATGTCCCAGAGACAATTCTACAAGTCACTTCCATAAAAATTCATCATTAAAATAGCCCAGCAGCTTTGAAATTTGTAGAAATGAATCTGTTGGATTGTGGGGATTTTCTTCTTTATACTCCAGTGAATCAACCTCAATGACTTCCTGGGATATTTAGTGGTGAGAGAAAATGAGGGTGGGGGAGGAGAGGGAGAGAGAGGGACAGAGAGAGCATGTGTATATGTGGGTATGTATGTATGTATCTATACACATATGTGTACATTGCTAGAGCTTCCAGGAATATTTATTGTGCAGAATACTTGAGGTTAATTACTGTGTGTTATATCAGTTCTAGTTTCTATCACATATTGGAACATAATCAGAGTGAATAGTGTTTGTTTTTTCCCAGTTTTACCTGACTGCATCAAATCTCATTGCAGTCAGAGTCACCATGGTAACTCTGTGACCGCAGTGAGATTTGATGCAGTCTGAGTGTCTGTTTATGATTCTTACCAAAACCACTTGTTGCTATGGTTTCTGCCAAGTATTGCTTTTCCAATTTTGTAATTCCTGCTAGAATTAATACTTAGCATTTCAGTGAAGGATCAAGCTTTTCTTTTTCCCCATCACTATTTAATTATTAAATAATTGTTTTCATTTGTATAAGTATGACCCCTAAAGTCTTATTTTTCTCAAAGGGTTTACTATCATTAAGTCTTTGTTTAAAAAAAATTTATTTGGCTGGCCTGGGTCTTAATTTCCATATGCAGGATCTTCATTGCTGCATGTGGCATCTTTTAGCTTTGGCATGAGAGAGCTAATTCCCTGACCAGGGACTGAACCCCAGCCCCCTGTGTTGGGAGTGCAGAGTCTTCATCACTTGACCACCAGGAAAGTCCCTATCATTAAGTATTGTAATGCTCAAATTTTCCCCAGACTGGCCAGTGTTAGTGCTTCAAGTTGACCTATGGGTCCATTTGACACCTCCCTCTAATTCTTTGCCCATGTATGCTCTCTGTGCCTATCTCCCAATCTGTAGAAAGTAAGTAATGATGCCCACAGAACACTGCTTGGAGAATTCGAAGATAAAAATAACAACCTATAGCACACAGTATCTAGTAGGTCCTCAGTAATGTTAGCTCCCATTCCAACATTACCTCCTTCATCCTGTTTAGCGTGATGCCTCTGACATTACCATAATTGCATCACTACTGCTACTGGTAAAGAACCTGTTTGCCAATGCAGGAGACATAAGAGACATGGGTTTGATACCTGGGTCAGGAAGATCCCCTGGAGAAGGTCATGGCAACCCACTCCTGTACTCTTGCCTGGAGAATCCCACAGACAGAGGAGCCCGGCAGGCTACAGTCTATGGGGTCACACAGACAGGGACGAGCGCATATGTCCACAATGTGAGAGCCTCAGCGTCACTGCTGTGTGTGGAGGGGGCTGTGTGATGGAGCTGAGAAAGAGGAAAAGCATCATTGCACAACTTCCAGGGAAATGAGAGGGGGCAGACAAGCACATCCTCACCCCATAACCCTGCATTTCCTGTGCTTTCCCTTCCTCTCACTTTCCTCTCTATTCCACGTGCTTTCCTATCTCCTTACTCTTCCTTAAAGTGAAACATCACTGAAGGATGTGGACACTGAGCCCCAGAAACAGGATCCAGTAGAGAAGAATTAAGCATGATGTTGAGTCTGCTAGACAGGTTCCTGGAGCAAGAGTGAAGAAATCGGGTCTCATCATTGGACACTTTAGGTAAGTCACTACTCTTTCCCATGCCTCAACAGAATGAAAGTGAAAGTGCCAGTTGCTCAGTCGTGTCCGATTCTTTGTGACCCCATGGACTGTAGCCCTCCAGGCTTCTCTGTCCATGGAACAGGAGAATGCAGGAGACCCCAGTTTAATTCCTGGGCTGGGATGATCTGCTGAAAAAGGGATAGGCTACCCACTCCAGTGTTCTTGGGCTTCCCTTGTGTCTCAGCTGATAAAGAATCTGCCTGCAATGTGGGAGACCAGGGTTTGATCCTTGCGTTGGGAAGATCCCCTGGAGAAGGGAATGGCTACCCACTCCAGTATTCTGACCTGGAGAATTCCATGGACTATATAGTCCATGGGGTCACAAAGAGTTGGACACTAATGAGTGATTTTCACTTTCACTTTCTTTACCATCTTAGCCATCAGGGACGTCCATACAACAGGATAACAATATCCAATCCTTTCCAACACCCAAGAAGATTGTGGAGTTTTAGTGTGATGCCATATGGGAAAATAATCTGTGCTCATAGGGTGAGGGAAGGGTCAGTGCACTTTGCAGTAATTACATTAACAGAGATGCCCAGATATCCTAGAACTCTGCAGGGTAGTCATTAAATTTTAATACTACACAAATGTCTGTCCTTTAGGTCAGAATTTCTCAAAGTGCGGTCCTTGGACCATATCACAAAATGATCAGGGAGTGCTTATTAAAATTACATATTCCTGGACCCAATGTAGGTCTGCTGAATCAAAAACATTTACAATAATATCTCCAACTAGTTATGGTATTCATCTAAGTTTGAAAAGCACTGCTGTGGTTTTACAAAAAGGTTTTCTAAAATTTTTGAATTCTTTAATGTTTAATTTTATTGTTATTTGCACCTGATAGGCGGTTTTCATTCTCTTTTCTTCTGCAATGTGTTTCCAGGACTCAAGGAGAAGCTTGGATTAACCTTGTTAGAGTGGAGTCCATTTGAAGTCATACGTCTTGGGTGGGTACTAACATACTTGTTGCTCCCTGTGGGCATTTACACTTCACGTAGGTCTAGAGATCAAGACAAGGAAGGTGTGGGATGCAGATATGGAATTGGTCTGGCGGTGTTTGGTATGCAGTAGACACCCAACACACATTAATAAATTAATGAGATGTAGATGCAGGAGAAGGCAGAAAAGATCTATGTATATTTCCTCTCAGTCTTTTTATTATAAACATTATGAATTTTTCAGAGAGAGCTGTGATCACTCAGTACTCCTTGGTTCATAATTTGCTTTGAGAAAAAAAAAATCTGTTTATAAAGCGTGCTTTTTCAATTGGGAGAAAATAACCTGTAGAAAATAGAGAAAGATGCCACCTGGTGATCAGAGTCAGAATTGCAGATGTGAAAGTCTCAATTAGGAGACTAGTTTTGGAATAAGTTGCATGGAAGTGAGGGAGGTAGATGAATTCTTCATATAGGCCAAAGCCTTCAAGAATTTTCCAGACACTGATACAGATCCTTTCATACTGATACCAATCCTGGGATCTTCAACTCCTACAGCTGGAAGTCAAGCCCCTGTGTGAACTGAATAAAATGCTGCACCAATCAGTGTGAATAATTAGTGTGAATAAGTTTGAGACACAGAAACACATGCATGCACACACACAAAAGTATTGTCAGGTAAATTATCTTGGTCTGCTTCTTTTACCCGCAAAACAGTATACTATGATCATGTTTCCAAAGCAATGAATATATGCATGTCATATTTGTAATCAGATTCAAGTATTTTTAAGTTTTCAGCATTTTATTAAAGTTTCTATATTTAAAATAGTATAGAAATGCAGATTTAGAAAAGAAAAAGATCCACTCTCTCTCCAGTGATTACAGATTGAATTATTATCAGAGAAATATCTTTAATGTGATATTTTAATGAGATAGTGTATGAACATATTTCCAAGTCAATAAATGTACTTCTACTCTGTTTTTGAAGCATAGTTTACACATCTTATTTTACAAAACTTTGTCTCAATGACTATTTAAGATTACCAATGATTTTTTTACTTTTCCAACAACTATCAAATCATATGGAAATGTTTAGAAGATGAATTTATTCTTTCCCTTCTGCTCCCACCTTCTGACCACCATAATATAAAGCCCATCTCTGTTAATTTATTGGTATTTCTTCTCCAGATTTTTCATTACACGTAGCACAGTAACTTGTAATCACATACATATGTCATATACACGTGTATTCATGTTGATATTAATATATATTCAGTTAGCCAAAAATTTCACTAGGGCTTTCCTGTAAAACCCAAATGAACTTTTTGGCTGACCCAATATATTGATACTTTTGCAGAAATGCCATCATATCTCTCACTATATTTTATGATTTCCCTCTTTCACTAATTTTCATTTACTTGTTTGGTATGTTACTACTTGTACAAAATATCTGGACCTAGGACAAAAAGGGGGCTCTTAACCTTGGTGAGAGCATGTTTATTGCAATCATGGGAACAGAGCATAATGCAGTGGAATAAGGAGTTAGTGGGAATTGAAGAATGTTAACAGGAAATGTATAAAACTTTCTGCAACTTACATTTTCAAAGAGAAGACAGGGATGGAGGGAGGGAGAGAGTGAGAGAGAGAAAAAAAGAGAAAGAGCGAGAGAGAAACTGTCTCATAGCATGGGGATGAAGGTTCCAAGGAGGGAATTTTTTTTTTTTTTTTATCTTCAGTGCCTTGAAAGTTGAGAAAATTTGAGTTAATGTGAAGGAGCCATTCCAGCTCATTTTGATCCCTGAATTTGCCAATACATTCATTTCCCATATTATCATCTTATTTCCATATAGAGTTAACGAGACATCTTGAATGGAATAATATAAGTTTTCAGGCCAATATATGTTTAGTTATTAATGAATGAAAGAATGGACAATTGCGCATCCATGAAATGCTAGTAAATTAGGGGTTTTTTACTTCATAGGAAGATAGTAGATGGCTAAAATCTGGTGTGACATGGATGGATGTTGCATGATCTGAAACCCCCTGCAGTGTTGAATGGAAGACAGGTCTAGAATTTTCCTATCAATGTATTAACACAGGGAGCAGTCCAGGAGCAACAGTTAGGCAACACCAGAGCCCCCTCCCCTGGTACCATCTCTCGCTGAGCTCACCAGGTGAGTCAGAGGCAAGCCTGTCTTCCCAGTGTGGGGACTGGATTAGGGTCTGTGCAGAGGCATGATGTTGGGCACTTCTTAGGAGCTTCTAAGTATCCCAGGAGACTAGAGATCCTTCTCTCTTTAAAACTTTGAACTCAAGCCATATCAGAGAGACATTTGCTTCCTTCATAAAGATATCTATCTTTTCATTAGGAGAACAGTAAGAAATGATTTTACACAGTGCCTGCCTTAGCCCTGAGGCTCAGGCAGCCCCAACTGCTGTGCCCCAACATATAAAGGGCCTTTGAAGTCCTGCCATGTGCCATACACTCTGGGCAGGTTTCCACATTCATCCCTCAGGGCAGCTCTGTGACAAAGGTATTGTGAGTCCCAGTCACAGATGACCAAGCAAGTCCTTGCAGAGCATGTATGTATCACCTTCCTAGAAACTGGCATTAGGGGAATGAGGGTCCATCCCCTGCCCTCTGCAATGGACTACAGAGCAGCCTCCCTTTTAGACAATGGGCTTTTAGGGCAGAAGAGATGGTCATTTTGCTCTCCCCTGATATTGTGAAACTGTGAGGACTCACTCAAAAACCCATCTTGATGATGAAGATCATACTGTACCTACGTGCTCACATACATTCATTACCTTGCAAAAGCATTCATCGTGTTCAATTTTGTGAGGAGAGAATCAAAATGGAATTGACAACATAGCTGTGTGTGTGTGTGTGTGTGTGTGTGTGTGTGTATGAGTGAGTGTTGTAAGATAGGTTTTGGATAATTTTTAAGTCTCACTCTCTCCTTTCATTTTGATTTTCTGATGATGTGAATGTTAAATCTTGTTGTCTTCTTTTGTGTTTCACTGAATGTATATACATGTATACTTAGATATGGGCTTCCCCCACTGCCCAGAGGGTAAAGAATCCACCTGCAATGCAGGAGACACAGGAGACACGGGTTTGATCCCTGGGTTGGGAAGATCCCCCTAGAGGAGGTTATGGAAACCTACTCCAGTATTCTTGCCTGAAGAAACCAATGGACAGAGAAACCAATGGACAGAGAAGTCTATAGAGTCACAAAGAGTCGGACCCGACTGAAGTGATTTAGCACACATGCATGCTTACATATATTTATACACACACACACACACACACACACACACACACACAAATATATATCTCCAATGTCTGAGGGCAGGAGAAGATGGAAAACTCAGGCCAAGAACAAAGATAAAATTCACCCTTTTTGCCTTTTTGTCCCATTCTGGTCCCCCAGTGTATTGGATGATGCCCAGCCACATGCAAGAGTGTGGATTTCTTTATTTAGTCTCCTGGATCAAATGTAATCTGTATCAGAAACACCCTCACACTAGACACACTCAGAAATGTTTAACCAGCTATCTTGGCATACTTTAGATAGTCAAGTAAATATTAAATTAACCATCACACCTCTAGTCTTCATTATTTCCTCTTAAGGAAATAATTGAGAACTACATCACGTAGTGTTATGCTTTTGTTTTAACCATCAGACAGAACTTAGAAATCTAAAGAGGAGAAGGAAAAACTGTAGTATTTACCTATATTTGTGTTCTTTCTGTTTTTCTTTCTTCCTTACTAATGTTCCAAGTGTATTTTTTTGCCAATTCCTTTTTTTAAGAACCTCCTTTAGCCGTTCTTTTATGGAGCATCTGCTATTGACAAATTCTTTTAGTTTTCCTTCTTTTGAGAATGTCTATATCCCCTTTCATTCCTAAAGGACAGATACAACATTGGACGTTGACAGTTCTTTTCATTCAGCACTTTAAAATTGCCCTTTTCTTCTGTACCTTATGGCTCTTTATGAAAAATTTTCTGTCATTCACATTACTTTTATGGTATCACTTCCCACTCTCTGCTTTCAAGAGTTTATGTATGTATTTAATTTTCTGAAGTTTGATCATGAAGTATTTTCACGGATTTCTTATGGATTATCTTTTTGGGGTCTGATCAATAGTCTGTACCTGTAGGCTTGTATGTTTTGCCAAATAATGAAGTTTGTCGGCCATATTTCCTCTGAATACTTTTTATTGTATGCACATTTTCTCTTCCCTTCCAAAACATCAATGACATATTACATCTCTTACTATGGTATCACTGGTATCTGATACTTTGTTCTATTTTATTTTCAGTCTATCTTTTTCATGTTGTTCAAATTGGGTAATTTTTGTGTACTATCTTCATATTCACTGATTTTTGTTCTCTCTCTGCTCCATTCCACTGTTGCATTCATCCATTGAGTTTTTATCTCAGTTATTTGCATGTATCAATTCTAAAATTTCTTCTTGGTTCTTATGCATATCTTCTATTTCTTTGTTGAGACTTGCTATTTTTTTCCACAGTTTTTAAGCATGTTGTTATTTACTCATTGAGATATTTCTATTATTACTTTAAATAATCTATAAATAAATTACTTTAAATAATTCTAATATTTGTTTCATATTGATGTTGGCATCTGTTGATTGTCTTTTCTCAGTCAAGGGAAGATCTTCCCAGTTTTTCAATAGAAGAGAGACTTTTGTATCTGAGATATTTTGCATATTATTTTATTGACTCTGGGTCTTAATTAAATAATCAGTTTTAGTAAGTCTCTTGTGACACCATGCCCATGAAAGGTTGTTGCTGAATCATGCAAGGACGTCGGGGTTCTTGGCCTCCAGAGAAAAATTTGATCCGGGGCCAGAGACGAGGCTGGATCGCTCAGAGATTTTGGTAATAAAGTTTTATTGAAGTATAAAGGAGATAGAGAAAGCTTCTGACATAGACATCAGAAGGGGGTAGAAAGAGTACCCGCTTGCTAGCATTAGCAAATTGAGTTATATACTCTCCAATGAATCCAAAGAATGTCTGGTGGTTGTAAAGACCTCACCAGACCTACTTCCATAATTTACAAACAGAATTAGCCACAAGGCTTAATCCAGAGACTGTCCTCAGGCAGGATACACTATTGCTATATAATCCTTGTAAAGACCAGACCTACTCCCATAATTTACATTTTAAGATAACAAAATTAGACAGAAGGTTTAATCCAAAGACTGTCCTCAGGCAGGATACATTATTGTTATATAATTCTAAGGAATGTAGAGGAAAAAAAGTAAAAAGTTTGTCCTTTCTTCCTCCTTGAGTATTCCAGACCTCTCTCCTTGGGGACCCCTAGACTTCTTATCAACCTGTCTAGGAAATGATTCACCCGTTAGGGATGAAACTCATAATATTGTGTAATAGCAGGTGGAGATGAAAGTCCAGATTCACCACTCAGCCTTCTCTGACTCAAAAGTTGGAGGGTGAGTGGGAGGGGAAGTGTGCCTCATTAGTGCTTGGTAGAGGTGGAATTTCAGACTCCCCACCAGGCCTCCCCCTACACTACCCTGGCTTGGAGAAGGAGCACACCTCCTTTCTGTCCTCCAAGTGACCTCTGTTGACACCATGTTGGGGGAGGGGTTATTTATTACTGCCAGGTGGGGATAAAAGTTCAAGTTCCCCACTCAGCCTCTAGTAACATGGGAGATGGGACAGGCATGGGGGTAAAAGAAGTGCTGCCATGTTACTACTACTTGGTGGAAGAAGGATTTCCCTGCCCACCAGGTCTCCACCAACACCACCCAGGTAGGAGTGGGAAGGCACTTCCTACCTGCCCTCCTTGTGGCCTCCCCTGACACTGTAGAGGGGAGGAGACCTCCTCATCAATGGATGGCCATGAAAGTTACACTGTCCCATTTGGCTTCTGGTGACACCAGCCCAGAGAGGGGAAGGGTGCCCTCCTTTCCACCAAGGGTGCTTTCCATTCCACCAGAGAGGAGGGGAAGGGGAGCTTCATTATGATTGGGTGTGGGTAGAAGTTAGGTGGGCTTTTCTGGAGGTTCAGTGGTAAAGAATCCATCTACCAAGCAGGAGACTTGGGTTCGATCCCTGGGTCAGAAAAATCCCCTGGAGAAGGAAATGGCAACTCACGCCAGTATTCTTGTCTGGAAAATCCCACGGACAGAGGAGCCTGGCAGGGCTACAGCCCATGGGGTCAGAAACAGTCAGACACAACTTAGTGAAAGGGTAACAGGCAGGAAGGCCAGGGGTCTCCAAATGGAGGAAATAGGCTTTTTAAGAACGGTTTTCATAGCCGTTGCGAAAGCTTCCGCCTGTTCCTTTGTCTTTCTCTGCCTCTCTTTCTTTTCCTCATATTCCCTACCATATTAGATTGTCTGAGCCAATTGTAACAGATTATCTAAAGACTGATTTGGCCTGTACGCCTGTTTTAATAGCTTACGGCGAATATCTGGAACCGACTGAGTGAGAAATTTATCTTTTAAGATCACTTTTCCCTCTTCACTTTCGGGATCAATCTCAGTGAACCTGCGAAGGGCTTCTCTCAGTCTATCTAGGAATTTACCAGGAGCTTCCTTCTCCTCCTGTTCTATGTTTGCCAATTTGCCATAGTTTAAAGGCTTAGAATGCACCTGCCTGAGTCCTTCAAGAATACATCTGACAAAACGACTCTGATCCCATCTTCCTTTAACTGTGTTATAGTCCCAGTCTGGTTCTGTAATTGGAACCACCTGATTTCCAGTGGGGAGGGCAGTTATCTCACCCTCCCTCTTCCCTACTGATTCATTACCAAGCCATTCATCTCCATAAGCAACCGCTTTTCCCAAAACTCGATTTTTTGAGTCGGGAGTCAGCATTTGTCCCAAGATATACATCACATCCTTCCAAGTAAGGTCATAAAGCAGAGTAACATCTTTAAAAGCTCTAATATATTTTTCTGGGTATTTTAAATAGTCTCCCAGATCCTCCTTGATTCTTTGTATTTCTTGATAAGAAAAAAGGCTTATTAACTCTCATAGACTGATTATTTCTTCTGGTGGGTGCTTCATGAAGAGGCAACAGCTTGTGTGGCTGTTCCTCAGTCTCTCTGGCTGTTCTGCGCATATCCCAGGGATAGATTGGAGAAATCTGGTTTTCTTTATCTCTTTGTCTCCTGTCCTCCATCTCATCTCTTACTTTGATGGTCTGAGTTTCTACTGAAACCAGAGTAGTCTGAGGTCATACTGAGACAGGAGTTGTTTGGACCTCTACGTGGGCAGTTTGAATCTCAGTTTGGGTTCCCACTGAGACCAAAGCAACCCTTCTTGGGGGGGTTCTCTGGCTTTCAATTTGCTCAGTTTGGAGCCCCGGGAATGGGGGCAAAGTAGGAGGACAGGAGAGAGCTGAAGGTTTCACATCCAAATCTATACCCTTAGGACATAAGTCTGGCATATTTCACAGAGAGGAAAAGGGCAGTACATATGCTACTTCTACCCATTTCCCTTGTTTTCTACAGAACTGGTCTAATTGTAAAACAATATTATACTTAAGAGACCCTCCAACTGGTCACCATTCGCCGTCCTCCAATGGGTACCGTGGCCACGCAGTATCATGTAGGAAGACCAGGTGTGTCTTCTTTAAGCCCTGGGGATCAAATCTATCCCAGTTATTCAGGATACAGTTCAAAGGAGTGAGGCTGGAATTGTTAGCTCCCATCTGTAAGAGAGAAAAAAAGTGACCAGCGCCATCTTTCTACTGGAGTCATTCCTCCCTGCTCTAGATGGGGGTGTAGACAGACTTTACACCAAAAGCTTTTCTTTCCTGGTCGGACTTAGTCTGTCCCTTACTGACACAGGCGTCACACTCATCCCTCCTGGTTCTACCACCGAGATGGGGTGGGGATGCACCAGGGGTAGACCTGATGGCATCCCTGACTGACGTCCAGCTCTTCACCATTAAAACCTTGCTTGCCTCTGATGCCACCCGGGGTGCAGAGTAACCTTCCGGAATGCCTCCCAAGCTAAGACCACTGCGGGAAACATTCATCACCTGAATGCCTGTGAACGACAACCCTGAGTATATTCCTGACCACAATAAGACCGATACGAACATAAAACTGAGATGTTCCTTCCAAGCATCACCACACCAGTATAAGGGTCTCCTCTGGTCCACTAAAAGCCAGCATTACTAAAGGGAAAAAAAAAAAACATTGTAGTTCCAATCTGAGTAACCTTTAACCTCAGAGATGCTCTTGGAGCTAGAGCTCCATCTAGCTTCTGAACTTTCGATTCCTAGCGAGGCTAGGTGCTTCCTGACTACCAATCCAAGTTTGGGACCTAAGTCACAGTACACAGTAACAGCATAGATCACAAGTCCCTTGAAAGCCTGTGATCTGATAGATTAGGTTAGTACTTCTAATTCCAAAGGAGTTATGAAATGGTCAAAGAGACCAAAAAGTTTGACCGAGAAAGGAGAGTTCGGTCCACATGCTTTGCCCATTTCTGGTCGGTCCCCTAAGGAGATGTTGGGTGCCTCTTGGCATTGGCAGGTTGGTGTAAACCCCTGACAGGTTTCTGCCATAAGCCGTATAAGGTGCCACGGAACCACAGAGCAGGGCTCCTCACTTGCTTCGTGCAGGGTATTTCATTCATTCACACAACCACACCGTAGAGTTAGTAAAGTACAGCGGAAAACGTGTTCGCTAGGAGAACAAAGAACTAGAGCTCCAAGTATCCTTACCTTGTCCTGAAGGATCCTGGATGAGTCCCCAAGATGAAAGGTTGTTGCTGAATGAAAAGATGCTGGGATTCTTGGCCTCCAGAGGAGAAGAATTCAATCTGGGGCCAGAGATGAGGTTTGATCGCTCAGAGCTTTTGTGTAATAAAGTTTTATTAAAGTGTAAAGGAGATAGAGAAAGTTTCTGACATAGGCATCAGAAGGGGGCAGAAAGAGTACCCTCCTGCTAGTCTTTAGCTGGATGTTATATAGTCAGTAGCAGTCTGTTAATGAAAGAAAGGAATGTTTTAAAACTCAGAATGTCACCAGGCCCCTCATCCACAAGATGCATTTTGGGATAATCTTGGCACCAGATGATTCATCCCAGGTCATAAAACGATTGACTTGAATCTTGTAGAAGGGCAGAGTACCATACAAATAGTTTCATTTACATAGAGTAAGGGAACAATATTTGAGTATAACATACTGGTTTGTCAAGTAGGTTCTGAGCCATTAGGCGGAACTGACTTGAAGACAGAGTCTGGGGTAAATGCATAGTACATTAACATAGTTTAAGACAAACATTTCCATAAGAAAAATACATTGGTTAACTCAAGGTTTGAGAATAGTTAACTTCAAGTGAAACCAGGTGTCATCATGGCAACACAGTATTTTAAGAGAAACTTCCTTTTAAATTTGTATAGAGAAGGAAAAAGTATCACTAGTTTGTGTCCTCCTGCTGCTTAAGAGAGACAAAAATGTCTGACACTTGCAGCCTATTTCCTCCATTTGGAGACCCCTGGCCTTCCAGCCTGTTACCCTCTCATTAGCAGCTAAATAACAATAGAAGTCAGGCTGCCTGCATGGTCTCCACTGACACTATGTGTGCAGAAGGGTGGAACTAATTTCTACCATGTGGGGATAAAAGCCCCATTTCCCCAAGTAGTCTGCTCTGATACTGCTCAGAGGGTGGGGTGGAGTGCCTGCTTACAATCAAGTGAGCATGAAATCAAAGCTCCCCACTCAGCCTTTGCTGGCGTGGTGAGGGTATATAGCTGTGTTTCATTCTGTGGTGCTTGTCCGAGGTAGGACAGTTGATTTTTAAAAGGTTTCTGTCTGTGTCAACTCTACTTCTGCCTCTCTCTTATAAAACACTTGTGATTGCATTTAGGGCCAACCTAGATAATCCAGGATAATCTCCCCATTTTGGTAATATTCAGAAGTTACAGGGATTGGGGTCTGATACCTTTGGAAGCAAATATTAAGCCTACTACAGTGATCATACCATTTTGCATCTCCATAAGCAGTGTAGGAAAGGACATGGTTTTCACATCCTTATGGAGTGTGTTAACAAAGTGAAAGTACCTGAAAGTGAAAGTGAAAGATGCTTAGTTGTGTCCAACTCTGAGACCTCATGGATTATACAGGCCATGGAATTCTCCAAGCCAGAGTACTGGAGTGGGAGGCAGTTCCCTTCTCCAGGGGGTCTTCCCAACCCAGGAATCAAACCGGGGTCTCCTGCACTGCAGGCAGATTCTTTACCAGTTGAGCTACCAGGGAAGCCCAGTTTAGAAATGGTATCTTAGTGTAGCTGTAATTGCATCTTTCTTACTTGCATAAAGTTTGAGATTCTTTTCATGTGTTTATGGACATAGTACATATTTTTGGTAAGTTGTTTATATTTGCTACATGTCTTTGATAAGGTCGCCGTGTTTGATGCCTCTATATTGACAAACTTATTTATAAAAGGAATATCAACATTTTATTGGAGATACTATTTGTAAATATTCTTTCCCAGTGTCTTCTTAATTGGCAGTCATGTGCTTTGAAATGCAAATTTGTTGTTATTTTTACTTAGTTAAGTCTGTCAATCGTTTTTTCCTTGATGTGCTTGGATTTTGAATCCTAGTTAGGAATGCTACCTCCAACTTCCAGATTATAGAGGGATTTACTCATAGTTTCTTCTAATACTTGTATGGATTCTTTTTTTTTACATTTAAATCTAGACCCCTTGTTATTTCTCCTGATGTAAAATGGAGAGACGGATCTCTTTTTACCTTTTAAACCATGTGCTTATTAAAATACCAGTTCTTAAATCACCCATCATATCTCTACTCTAAGAATGCTGCCTCAATTGTATTCAATATCTCTGAATATAACTGGGCCTGTATTATTACTTTCTACTCTGTTTTATTAGTCTTTCTGTTGATTCATGGGACAATATCACATTCTTCTATTGTACATTATTATATGTTTTAGTATCCAGTAAGACTAGCTGCTACCCTTTCCCATCATGCTTCTTTTTCAAGATTTGTTAGACTATTCTTGCTGTTTCTGCCAAATAAATTTGAGAATCAACTAATTATTAAATAAATTTTATAATAATCTATTAGTCAATCCTAAAAGAAATCAGTCCTGAATATTCATTGGAAGGACTGATGCTGAAGCTGAAACTCCAATATTTTGGCCACCTGATGCAAAGAACTGACTCATTGGAAAAGAATCTGATGTTGGGAAAAACTGAAGGTGGGAGAAGGGGACAACAGAGGATGAGATGGTTTGATGGCATCACCAACTCGATGGACATGAGTTTGAGCAAGCTCTGGGAGTTGGTGATGGACAGGGAAGCCTGGCATGCTGCATTCCATGGGGTCACAAAGAGTTGGACACAACTGAGCGACTGAACTGACTGACTGATATTATATTGCTAATATCATTGTCTAAATTCATACAAAACATTAATGATATTTAATTAGATGCACATTAAATTAATTATTAACTTGGAAAAATTGGCATCTTTTTGCTATTGACTCTCCTTACTCAAGAATATCATATCTTTCCTACATGTTCAAATCTACTTTTGTGTTCTACTCAGGTTTTGAACATTGTTTTTTAAGATCCAGTCATTTTCTTTTCTTTTATTATGTCTTCTAATTTTTAAAGCATTTGTATATAAGATCATATTGATTTTGGATGTTAATAGTATACCTACTACTTTTCTAAATTCTCTTTTAGTTTGTGGTAACTTTTTTCACTTTTTCTTTGGATTTTCTAATGTGTAATCACATCAGCAGCAAACATAGATTTAACTACCTCCTTTTGCTTTTAATTTTTTGCTTTTTCACTTGAATTGTAAAATATCTCCTAAAAAAATGTCAAACATTAGAAGAGATAAGTTGACATCTTATCTTGTACTTGCCTTTAACAGGAACTGAAGAGTCCTCACTTTCCACTCAGATGTTGCCAAATGTCTCTGTAAAGAGATTGTACCAATTTGTCCTCTTCTAACTGTGTATAAAGAATTCATCCCCTCCCCAATAGGTTTTTTTTTTTTTTAAAGTTTATTTCTTTCTTTATTTTTGGCTGTACAGGGTCTTCGTTGCTGTACAGGCTTTTCTCTAGTTGTCATGAGTGGGGGCTACTCTTTAGTTGTGGTGCACAGGCCTCTCCTTACGTGGCCTCTCTTGTTGCAGAACACTGGCCTTAGGGTGCACAGTTTTAGTAGTTGTGGTTCCGTTACTGACATGGCGTCACTGAAGCCTTGCTAAAAAAGATGATTTAATTAAGACCCAGAGTCGATAACATAATACGCAAAATATCTCAGATGCAAAAACTCTCTTCTATACAAAAATTGGGAAAATCTTCCCTTGACTGAGAAGAGACAGTCAACAGATGCCAACATCAAGATGAAACATACTAAAATTATCTGATATGAATTTTAAAGTAATCATAGAAATATCTCAATGAGAAAATAATGGCATGTTGAAAAACAGCAAAAAAAAAAAAAATAGGATGTCTCAACAAAGAAACAGAAGATACATGACAAAGGAGAAATTTTAGAATTGATACATACAATAACAAAGTATTGATATTCCTTTTATAAATAAGTTTATAAATATAGAAGCATCAAATACAGCAACCTTATCAAAGATATGTAACAAATATAAACAACTTACAAAAAATATGCACTGTGTCCATAAACACATGAAAAGAATCTCAAACTTGATTCAAGTAAGAGACATGTAATTACAACCACACTAAGATACCATTTCTAAACTGTTACACTGGCAAATGCAAAAGTTAGTCAACACATTTGGTGAGGATGTGAGAACCATCTCCTTTCCCACACTGCTCATGGAGATTTTTAGAGCTGCAATTCTGGATGTGATCAGCAAAGGGGCACATGTCTCCATCTTGCTTGGGAGGGGAATTGATAGACTTTGAGACATGTAAACACAAACACACCCAGGTAAACACAAATGCACACACACCTACTATGTCTAGGTAATTATTTTAACCTTTTTCTTCCAGGAGCACTATATTTTGTACATATTTCAAAGGTAGTAAGTATATGTTTATGTCTTTGTCAATCTGTTTACAAACATCTTCGCTCCAAATTATTTCCTTAGTGTTTTTCATAATATAATATTTCAAACAATACGTGAATATGTATTTATAAAATAAAGTTATATGGTATCTTTCCCCTTCCAAACCTCATTAAAAAGAACAAAAACGTGCCTGTCAATAGATTGGTAGATATTCTCCATATGTATTTCTGTAGGTGGAACATTAACTTGTACTTGCAGATAAACAAATATGTATGCACAATCACACATTCTTCAAAATTATAATCACATTATACATACTTGCCTTTTGTTTGCTTTCCAACTTAATGCTGTTTATCTTGATTTTTACATGTTTTCATTGGTTATTGTTGTTTTGGCATTTAGAAGTACTTTTGTGCATGTACATTTTTAAGTGAATTCTCCATTGCTGTCCTAACCGTTTCTCTTTTGGTTAACATGTGTGCTTCCTATTTCAAGGCAGTCACTTTCATCTTTACTAGACATTTGCTAGCTGTCACCTTCATGCTCTCCATAGTGACTGTACACTCACCATGGCACCTGTTAGTTCCCCTTTGCCAAATCATGCATCCAAAGGGGAGGTTGCATTCTTGGTTCCAAACACAATTCCTGGAGTCAGACAAACAGGCCAGATGAGAGTGGCTCTGTCTCTCAATAGCTGTGTAAACCTCAAAACATTCTTAACCTCCTTGAGCCTCATCTTCGGAATGTGTAAAAGGAAATCCTGACTCCTACCTTAGGGGATCATTGTGAGGTGTTCAAGGGGAACTGCCCTCAAGATCCCAGTATGGTATTTGGTGTAACTACATCACCAATATTTGCTGCCTTCCCATCCCAAATGCTTTTATCTTTTACAGGGATGAGGTTACTTGCCTCAATAACATTACCATATTTAAGTGAGTATTTGGGATGTAAGAATAAGAAGGGAAGCACACATACTCCTCCACATAATGTAGGAATTCCAGGACCATTTCTGTGATCTTCAGTGTAATGGGCTGGGTTGGGGATTAAGTTCTCACCCTTCCAATGGAATAATTGTGCTTTTCCTGTCCTCTGTTGGTTCTTCTATGTTCACAGCATGACTGCACTGACCTGAGGATCTGGGACCTCCTTGAAGCTCCAAGATTAGGTAACTGTGGGTCTTCAGGGAAGGACAAGGTAGCAAGAATCAGGAGCTCCTGGGTCTCAGTACTGGAGCCACCCAATGGTGAGTTCCTTCTCCTATTGTGATAGGCATCATCACATGGGTGTTCACTGAGCATCTATTTCCCTTCACATGTCCCAGGACCAAGGGGCTGCACATGTCATGGTAATCATTTCACATGATCCTGATCCCTGTGGTGTTGTGGTCACTTATGTTGTTTTAGTTGCTAAGTCATGTCCGACTCTTTTGTGACCCCCATGGACTATAGCCCACCAGGCTCCTCTGTCTGTGGGATTATCCAAGCAAGAATATTGGAGTGGGTTGCCATTTCCTTCTACAGGATTACCTCTGTAGAACCCCCTTAGTTTAAAAAGAGAAACAAGTGCTCACTGGAGTCATCAGAGACTCCTGAAAGAGGAGCTGGGCCTGGGACAGTGAGCAGGAATAAAGGGGGCTGGATGGAAGGGAGGTGATGGGGAATCCATCCTGACTCGAGTGAAGAGTGGGGGCTCCCAGGTGAGTAGACAGTGCTCAGAGGTAACTGATGGGACACTCCAGGGATCTGAGGTCATCCTCTGATTGAGATTGTTATTTATAACAGGACTGGTTGCAAGATTATTATTTATTTCCTTCTTTGTGTTACCACATGAGCTTCCAGGAAGTCTGAAAGTAGAAGTGTTAGTTGATCAGTTGTGTCCGACTCTTTGTGATCCCGTGGACTGTAGCCTGCCAGGCTTCTCTGTCCATGGAATTCTCCAGGCAGGACTACTGGTGTGGGTTGCCATTCCCTTCTCCAGGGGATCTTCCCAATCCAGGGATGGGACCCGGGTCTCCTGCATTGCAAGCAGATTCTTTACTGTCTGAGCTACTAGGGAAGTCCAGGAAGTCTGGGTGAGATCAAAACTTTGCCTGAGCCATGAGGTAATTGGCTAAAAGTGTGCCCTTCTCCCATTACATCACCATTTTCTTTGACACAGTTTGGTGTGCTAAGAACAGTCAGACACCACTTCTCCCTGCCTTATGTTATTTTGAAGGAATGAGGGACAGTATCTAAACTTTTCTGCTATCCTTTTAGCTTTCTGCCCTTGGATATGGCTAGTGAGGAGGTTCTTCAGTGTTCACATCCAACCACTGACATAGTTCAGCACAGGGGTTACAGAGTGGTGGGATCACAAGGGGAAGTAAATGGAGAGGAATTCTGTGATCATTAAGGGCATGATGACACTAAAATGCTATAAGAAGCCACATGGGATCAAGTGGAATCTATATTTAGGAAGATAAGCAACAGTTACACACTGCTGTGGAGGGCAGTTATTACAGGGGCATTCCCAGAGGCAATGAATGGTATCTGATTAGCTCAGAGATAAGTTCTGGGACAAAGTGTTGGGAGCAGAGAGTAATACACAGGAGCCAGATATATTCTGAGGGAAGGCACACAACTTAGTTGGAAATGAAGGATGGAAAAGGGCATCTTCAAGCCACTTCCTCTAGAGTTACTGCAGCTGTTTTTGAGGCGCTTTTTCCAGGCTCTGTAGGTGGTGCTAGTGGTAAAGGACCCACCTACCAATGCAAGGAGATGAAAAGGACTCAGGTTCAATCCCTGGGTCTGGAAGATCCCCTGGAGGAGGAAATGGCAACCCATTCCAGTATTCTTGCCTTGAGAATCCCATGGACAGAGGAGCCTGGTGGGCAACAGTCCATGGAATTGCAGAGTCGGACATGACTGAAGTGACTTAGCACACTTTGGAAGTGTCCTTGAGCTTGATGCCTTTGTACTTGATGGGCGGAAGAGAAGACACATACTGGAAATAAGGCCTATTCCTGGAGCTAATCCCACATGAATTCCACAGCCCCCTATGTGATCCTATCCCGAAACAGAGTGTGCCAGGGCCCAGAGTGTGAACAGAACAGCTGCCCCTGGACCCTCCTGATCAGAACTCCCATATGCTGCCTTTCATACTAATCAGTCTTTCCATTCCACTCATCATACCATTTCACAGTCTAACTACACCTTCGTCCAAGCATCTACCATGGACTCAGTTTCTTGCAGATCTTTGATCAGCATAGAGACCAGATACTGTGGAAAGGATGAGTGGTAGGACCTAAGAATATCTGCATTGCTTCCGCTGGGGGGTGAGTCAACCAATTCAGGACCATTCTGCTGTCAGGGTTCTCTAGCCAGAAGACTACCAGGAACACATCTGTAGGCAAAGTTGGGTTTTTTCCTTATTACAGTTTCGCAGAATGTACCCTGTAGATTTCTTAAGAGGACATTAGAAATGAAGTATTATAGGACTTGATTTGTGTTAGGTGACTTTAGAGAGGGTTCATATTGCTCCTTATTTAATGCTGTCAGGAAGCGGGAGTGATTCCATGAATGAGTATATTAATAAATGTTGACTGAAATGAGAGAACAATAGAGCAAGACCAAAGCTATAATTGGTAAAGAAGAATAAGCCACTCATATTCAGCATTAGAAGAGGGTGTTTGGTCATTTTTGTAGTTTGCTTAGTGATCTCCCACCCCCAGTATTATTGAGATATAACTGACATAACATTGTGTAAGTTTAAGGTACACAACATGAAGTTTGATATATGAACATATTGTGAAATGATTACCACAATACGGTTACTTAACACATACATCAGTCTCACAGTTACCATTCTTTCTCTGTGTGGCAAGAATATTTAAAATCTACTGTCAGCAACTTTCTAGTATAGAGAACAGTATAATTAACTATTGTTGCTATGCTGCACATCAGATCTCCAGAACTTATTAATCTTATAAACAAACTTTGTAATCTTTGATCACCATCACCCATTTCCCCACCTCCAATCCCTGGCAACCACCAGTCTACTCTTTTTTTCTATAAATTTGTCTGTTTTAGATTTTACATATAAGTGAGATCATACAGTATTTGTCTTTCTCTGAGTTATTTTACTTAGCATAATGCCCTGAGAGTTCATTCATATTGTTGTAAATGGCAGGAGATATATACATATATATATATACATATATATATTATATATATATATATAAAACATTTTCTTTATTCATTTATCTGTTGATGAACACTCAGTTCCTCTGAACTACATGCCCAGATTGTTATCTGAGGAACAATTATGCAGTTCATTGCTGAAGTGACCTGTGTCCCCAGCGGAATCCCCCTCAAAAGTGGAAGAGTGTGAATTTTAGGTGAATCTTCAGGCAAGATATTTGAAAACTTCAGCATCTTAAGTCCATTGTGTGTTGCTACAACCTATGACAAATTGTGAACTCAGTATTTGGTCCCCTTTCACATGTATGCCTGGAGACTGCAAATATGGTAGAGTCACTAGATGCCTCAGTTCAGTTCAGTAGCTCAGTCGTGTCCGACTCTTTGCAACCCCATGGACTGCAGCACACCAGGCTTCCCTGTCAATCATCAACTACTGGAGCTTGCTCAAACCCATATCCATCAAATCAGTGATGACATCCAACCATCTCATCCTCTGTCATCCACTTCTCCTCCTGCCTTCAATCTTTCCCAGCATCAGGGTCTTTTCCAATGAGTCAGTTCTTTCTATCAGGTGGCCAAAGTATTGGAGCTTCAACTTCACTTTCTTTACAGTCCAACTCTCACATCCATACATGACTACTAGAAAAACAATAGTTTTGACTAGATGGACCTTTGTCGGCAAAGTGATGTCTTTGCTTTTTAATATGCTGCCTAGATTGGTCACAGCTTTTCTTCTAAGCAGCAAGTATCTTTTAATTTCATGACTGCAATCACCATTTACAGTTATTTTGGAGCCCAGGAAGATAAAGTCTGTCACTGTTTCCATTGTTTCTCCATCTATTTGCCATGAAGTGATGGGACCAGATGCCATGGTCTTAGTTTTTTGAATGTTGAGTTTTAAGCCAGCTTTTCCACTTTCCTCTTTCACTTTCATCAAGAAGCTCTTTAGTTCTTCTTCACTTTCTGCCATAAGGGTGGTGTCATCTGCATATCTGATGTTATTGATATTTCTCCCAGAAATCTTGATTCCAGCTTGTGCTTCATCCAGCCCAGCATCTTGCATGATGCACTCTGCATGTAAGTTAAATAAACAGAGTGACCATATACAGCCTTGATGTACTCCTTTCCAAATTTGGAAACAGTCCATTGTTCCATGTCCGTTTCTTATTGTTGTTTGTTGACCTGCATGCAGATTTCTCAGGAGGCAGGTCAGGTGGTCTGGTATTCCCATTTCTTTAAGATTTTTCCACAGTTTGTTGTGAACCACATAGTCAAAGGCTTTAGCGTAGTCAATGAAGCAGAAGTAGATGTTTTTTTGGAATTCTCTTGTTTTTTCTATGATCCAACAGATATTGGCAGTTTGATCTCTGGTTCCTCTGCCTTTTCTAAAACCAGCTTGAATGTCTGGAAGTTCTTTCTTCATGTACTGTTGAAGCCCAACTTGGAGAATTTTGAGCACTACTTTGTTAGAGTATGAGATTAGTGCAATTGTGCAGTAGGTTGAACATTCTTTGGTATTGCCTTTCTTTGGGATTGGAATGAACACTGACCTTTTCCAGTCCTGTGGCCACTGCTGAGTTTTCCAAATTTGCTGGCATATTGAGTGCAGCACTTTCACAGCATCATCTTTTAGAATTTGAAATAGCTCAACTGGGATTCCATCACCTCCACTAGCTTTGTTCATAGTGATGATACCTAAGGCCCTTTTGACATTGCAGCCCAGGATGTCTGGCTCTAGGTGAGTGATCACACCATCGTGGTTATCTGAGTCATTAAGATCTGTTTTGTATGGTTCTTCTGTGTATTCTTGCCACCTCTTCTTAATATCTTCAGCTTCTGTTAGGTACACACCATTTGTGTCCTTTATTGTGCCCATCTTTGCATGAAATGTTCCCTTGGTATCTCTAAATTTCTTGAAGACATCTCTAATATTTCCCATTCTATTGTTTTCCTCTATTTCTTTGCACTGATCACTTAGGAAGGCTTTCTTGTCTCTCCTTGCTATTCTTTGGAACTCTGCATTCAGATGGATATATACCTGTCCTCTTCTCCTTTGCCTTTGGCTTCTCTTCTTTTCTCAGCTATTTGTAAGGGCTCCTCAGACAACCATTTTGCCTTTTGCACTTCTTTTTCTTGGCAATGATTTTGACTACCGCCTCCTGTACAATGTCAGGAACCTCCGTCCATAGTTCTTCATGTACTCTGTCTATCAGATCTTATCCCTTGAATCTATTTGTCACTTCCTCTGTATGGGTGTCCCTGGTGGCTCAGAGGTTAAAGCGTCTGCCTGCAATGTGGGAGACCTGGGTTCGATTTCTGGGTCGGGAAGATCCCCTGGAGAAGGAAATGGCAACCCACTCCAGTACTCTTGCCTGGTGAATCCCATGGATGGAGGAGCCTGGTGGGTCCATGGGGTCGCAAAGAGTCAGACACAACTGAGCGAGTTCACTTCACTTCACTTCGTTTCTGTATAATTGTAAGGGGCTTGATTTAGGTCATACCTGAATGGTCTAGTGATTTTCCCTGCTTTCTTCAATTTAAGTCTGAATTTGGCAATAAGGAATTCATGATCTGAGCCACAGTCAGCTTCTGGTCTTGTTTTGCTGACTGTGTAGAGGTTCTCCATGTTTGACTGCAAAGAATATAATCAATCTGATTTCGTTATTGACCATCTGGTAATATCTATGTGTAGAGTCATCTCTTTTGTTGTTGGAAGAGGGTGTTTGCTATGACCAGTGAATTCTCTTTTCAAAACTCTGTTAGCCTTTGCCTTTGCTAATCAAACCAGTAGGGTATATCTGGGATTTCTCACGTGAGGTGACCTCTAAGCTGAGATCTGAGGCTATGGAGGCTTTAGCCAGCAGAAGAGGAGAGCGTGGAGGCAAATCAGATATAACCAAAGGAAATATCCTGTAACCAGGTTCATCACTTTGGAAAATCCAAACTGGAAATCCCTTACCCTGCAGTCTATCATGCCAGGAAAAACTTTGTGAAATTTACAGGACAGTCATAGACAGTATGTACATGAATCCCTTCTGCCCTCCTTGCTCCCACCTCAGGCATATGCTAATCAGCAGTCCCCTAAGAGGAGTCATATTATTACTATGATTTCTATCTGGAAAACCACAAAGAAGAAGAAAATCGTTAGGCAAAGCAATTTAAGCATGCATTTATTTTATATGTTCTTTTTAAACTTTTGAAACATTTTTCATTCCATTTCCCAAATAATCCATTTTTCACTGGATAAAATTCAAAAATTAGATGTCTGCGCCACCTGGTGAACATATCTGGAATGGCAACTTGGCTGTCAGCAGGACGCCTTGGAAGGAGGAAGAGAACAACGTGCCCATCACACGGAAATTTCTGGAAGATTATTGTGGCAAATGAAGCATTAAGGGTGAGTCAGAGACCATGTACATTAAATATAGGGGCAAGAACTTTTCTTCAGCCCCTCCCTTCAATTATGACAAGAAATGTACATATATATGTGATTGAGAGAAGGGTAATGCAAAAATATATAAATTGAGATATATACATTTAAGTCACATATGTATGCATTATCTTTGCAATGAAATTCCCACCCATGTATGTATCATAATGTTATAAAATTTTAAATCAGCTATTTTTCTTATTTCAAATTAATATTTTTATTTTGAAAGCTAATGAAGTTCAGGAAGGTGTATTTATTAGAAAAAAATATTATTCTATATTTTTTATCATCTTACATAGCAAGATGTACACCTTTTGTAGTTTAGTTTACCTTCCCCAGAAATATTTCTCTGTGTGAAGTACTATATAAACAGGTTTACATGAACATATATATTCTTAAATTTTTTCTCACTATATATGTATATATACACACTGTTCTTCATATGTTATATAATGTTTATGTATATATGTATATATAAAATGCATGTATAATTATTTAATCTGTATAGGTTTGTAATGCATAGTTCTTATTTAAATTATTTCAATAGATTTGAATGACACACTTTTTACTAATCATATAAGACAATATTAAACAGTTGCTTATAAAATGCTTTTCCTATAATTCATATGCCTTTATATATGAGAATTTTGGAGGGAATAGAGAAAGGTTTTTTTTTTTTTTGACTTTGCCTAAATTTCTCTAATAACTTTGTAACAGAGTTAAAAGCTTTTCTTGTACCACATATCCAGTTTTTAGTTTTTCTAGTGTCAATGCCATGCTGATACAATCCTCTCCCCCATATCGTGGTCTTGAAGATGATGTAAGTGAAATCCACTCCTTGGGTATAGGGCCCCAGGGATTGAACTTTGTGAGGGATTTGCATGGGGTTCAGGTCGAAGCAGAGGGAATTAGCCTCCATGAAGGGAAGGAAATGATCATTTATGGAATTATTTTAGGTCAGATACACTTTACATGATATCTCCTATAAGCAAACAAATATTCAAATATTTTCCCCATTATTTGTCAATGTAGAATTTGGTCTAAAGTTTTCTTACATTTTGTCCTGAAGTTCTCAAGGCTTTGAGTCTAGAATTCCCAGTGGACTAATAGTTGATGCAATCCTATGTATTATACATTTTTTTCTATTATAGCTGTATTATTCTTAAATTTAAAAATCTATAAATCTAAAGAATTTCTGTACTATCAAAAAAAATACAAAGATTTAAAAGCTGAGAGTCAATATTTCAAACAATGCTACAGATTTTGTGCTTATATTCAATAATTGAAAGGACTTTTACTTATCAGCGGAAAAAGGGACAAAAGACAATAGCAAATAACTCACCTAAAAAGCAAAATGCTGTCTCCAAAAACATCTGGAAAGATGACCAACCACAGTAACTGAGGAAATGAAAATCTGGAGTTGTCTTGATAAGTGAAAAACTCAATTTACAGAAAACTGTGCACATTAAATCACTTCAGTGGTGTCTGACTCTGTGTAACCCTGTGGACTGTAGCTTGCCAGGCTTCTCTGTCCATGAGATTCTCCAGGCAAGAATACTGGAGTGGGCTGCCATGCCCTCCTCTAGGGGATATTTCCCACCCAGGGATCAAACTTGTGTCTCTTATGTCTCCTGCATTGGCAGGCAGGTTCTTTACCACAAGCGCCACCCGAGAAACCCGCAGAAAACTGTATGTATGTGATTGCAAATTTTAGAAGGATGCACAGTGTCTAAAATGACATAAATACACAAATATTTTAAGTTAGGTATACACATTACTTAAAGAGTGCTGCAGTCCATGGGGTCACAAAGAGTCAGACACTACTGAGCGACTGAACCAAATTACTTAAAGAGAAACACATCTGGAGTGTGAACACCAGTCTTTTTGCATTGAATATATTGGGACCTGCAAGTCATGGTGAGGGGATCATATATATGGAATGTGTAAAATAATTTCATTTTTAAGTATAGATTATTAAATGTTTAATATGTTTTGATAAGGAAAGTTTGTTTAAACAATTGAAAATAATAACCAAATGACAAAAAAGTTCATATATATGTATCATGTTGTCAAAATGTTCACATGATACGTTTTATAAAAAATAAAATATTTCAGCTTTTGACTTGACAGTTTATCTGTATTGAGTGTGATTTTCTGTCTTATGCTTCTTTTACCTCAAATGTTCACACTCTCATATGCAGATTTTTCTCCACCTTTCTGTGGCTGGACTTCCTCTTTTAGGAAGGACAGAGATCCAGGAAGGGGTTGTGGGGAAGGAGTGGAAAATTCCAGAAAGTAGTGGAAGATCCCAGAAGTTTCTGGCTGGTGCACTAGAGCTACAATTCTGGTTCTGGCCACTAGGGTCATCTATCTACATTGACTATATATCATATATTATATAGGCTTCCCAGGTGGTGCTAGTGGTAAAGAACCTGCCTGAGAATGCAGAAGATGTAAGAGACATGAGTTCAATCCCTGGGTGGGGAGGATGCCCTGGAGAAGGTCATGGCAACCCATTCCAGTGTATGTTTCTTCTCTCTCTCTGTTTTTTTTTTTTTTTTTCTCTTGTTGTTACTCTCTCTAAGATGAACTGGTATTAATTTCAGACATTTGACTACTATCACATTTTGTTACCTTGTACCAACTTAACCAAGAATTTAGTGAATCTGTGCATAGGGAAATCAACCCAATTCCTTGGAGCTCAATTCCAGTCTCTGTTGATCCAGGTAGCATCTGAATGACTCCACAAGCTCCAGCACCTCGGTAAGCCTCAGCAACCTTGAAAAGTTGGTTCTGATATCAGAATCTCCTTGTGAGGAATACATGAAAGAACAGATTCAATGTAGCAAGTACAGAACTTTTCCTACCTCTGGCACTCACAGTTCTCTGGGTCTGCAGAATGAAGGAACACAGTGTAATGTAGCAGATGCAGAATCTGGCATAGAGAGTTCTCTGTGTTTGTATCTATAAGTACCTGGGTCCCCAGTGCCTCCTAACACCTCTGTAGGAGTGGTTTAGTTGGAAACGGTCCCTGGGCGTTAAGCTGGTAGAAAACCCAGAGGCCTGTTACTATAAGAAGTTAAAGCTCCTCTGGCCCCCAGGGCTCTCCTCCTCTATGCCCTTGGGGAAAGGACTTCCTGTAAGGACTCCATCTTGCTTGGCATTGACAGAGAGTTTGGGGCCTGCTCTCTCTTTCCTTGGCAGCCTTCCTTGATATTCTCCAAACCTCCAGTTCCAGACCCACGCGTTCTCTTCTAGAGCAGCCTGTGAGGACAGCGGTGACAAATCTCTGCCTTCAGGTCACTCCATGGGTGAGTCAGTCTGCATGAGAACTTCTTTTCAGATCTCCACAGGACAGGAGGGTTTCTGGGTTCCCTTCCCCACCCCAACCCACATGACCCCTAACCAGCCAACCCTCCTTTAGAGAAAGAGGGGAGACGGCCCAGACTGACTGTTTTCTACTCTCCTGAGGAAATGGGCCAAATGGGCTCTGACACACCCGTCCTGATTGCAGGTGGGAAACTTACCCTCTTATGGAAATGGCCATGGCTGGGTGAATTTTTTTCCTTGGCTAAGGAAAAGGCATGAGTAATGTGATCTTCTTGGGTCTAGGGTTTGGAGAGTGGGGATGGTAACCTAGGTGGAGGGTGGGGTTGTGTAAACTAATGTTCTTTGTATTTATACTAGAGGTGAGGGAGGGGCAGAAACCCCACCATTGCTACTGAATATTGCTTTAACTAGTCAGGGTAAATTGTATTAGTCCTTAGAAGTTTTTGAGGCTTGCTTTTGTGCCTAGCATATGATCTATTCTGAAATGTTCAGTGAGTATTTGCTATGTGCATTGTTCTATGTCAATTAAATAAATTTGTTTATTTAAGTCACATTTAAAAATCCTCTCCCTCTAGCTGAGTTTTTGTTTGCCATTTTATGTGTCACTCAGTGAGATGTGTTAAAGTTTCCCACTGTGACTGTGGATTTGTCCATTCCCACTTATTTCTATCAGGTTTTATTTTGCATATTTTGGCTCTATTTTAAGACATGCATACAAATTTAGAATTTTGTATTAATATCTTCTTATTGCATTGAACCTGTCATCATAAAGAAATCTCCCTCTTTCTCTTATAATGTTTCTCTTTAAACTGTACCTTTTCTTTTACTAATATGGTTATACCAGTTTTCTGTAGGCTAATGTGGACAAGATATACATTTTGTCATTTTTTATTTTCAGATTTTCCTGATGATTAAATTTCACATGTTTCTCTTTTCAAGAGTGTTTGATGAAATGTTTCTTGTCCAGTCTGAAAATATATGTCTTTCTATTTAGAATATTTATCCTGAATCTTTTAATGTAAAAATAGATATAATTTGCTTTATGTGTATCATATTGCTATGTATTTATTTTTGTTGCTTCTAAGTTCCTTTTCCTTTCCTTTGAAATGGTTAATATTTTGTAACTATTGAATTCTTAATTCATGCAGATATCTAAACATTCTTTTGCTATTCTTGTAGTGCTTACCCTTCATATTACAATGTGCATTTTTGCCTTTTAACAGTCTGGTGGTGGTGCATGGTAAGTCACTTCAGTTTTGTCCAACTCTTTGGGACACCATGGACTGTAGCCCGCCAGGCTCTTCTGTCCATGGAATTCTCCAGGCAAGAATACTAGACGGGGCTGCCATTCCCTTCAGCAGGGTATCCTTCCAACCCAGGAATTGAACCCAGTTCTCCTTAATTGCAGGTGGATTCTTTACCATCTGTGCCACTAGGGAAGTCCTTTCACAGTCTAATATTAGTTAATTAGTTCTTTAAAACTCCTCAGACAATTATGGGACCTTGAGACACTTTGATTCCACATACTCTCTCCAAATTTATTGCCATTCATTTTCATTCTGTATATATGTGAACCCCCAGAAAATATTCCTATCATCATTTTATATAGTTTAAATTTGCCTACATATTCACAAATGACATTAGTCTTTCTTTCCTGTATCTATGTGACTCCACCTGGGATGATATTTCTTCTGCCCGAAGAAGAGCCTGTAACATTACTTATAGTTTGAGTTTTCTGGTCACAAAATTTCTGACTTTTTGTTACATTATGGTGAAATGAATACATTTTTTAGGAATGTTTTTCCTTAAATTTTTTCTCCAACTAACATTGTTATCCTAAGTTGATATCTTGTTACTTTTGGAAACTTCTCAACCAAGTTCTCTTCAAATATCAGTTCTCTACTTTTCCCTCTCCTTCTCTCTGGGATTCACATTAACCATGTGTTCGGTATACTCACTGCATCACCTTTAATTCTCTACACCTCACTTTTGGTATTTTCCATATTATATGTGGGAGGAGAAGGGGACAACAGAGGATGAGATAGTTGGATTGCATCACCAACTCAATGGACATGAGTCTGAGTAAACTCTGGGAGTTGGTGATGGACAGGGAGGCCTGGCATGCTGCAGTCCGTGGGGTCACAAAGAGACACAACTGAGTGACTGAACTGAACTGAACTGATATATCTTTCCAGGCTCCATTCTGGATATTTTCATCAGATTTATCTTTCATTTCTCTAATTCTTCCTCCAGTGAGGCAGACCAGCTTTAACCCTTGAACATCACACCAGGGTAGATTTCAGGGTATGTTTTATTGTCCCCCAGGAGCAGAGCAGAGAAGTAAGACTTGGGGATTAAAAGTCACTTGTCCCACGTCACCTAGCCTGAACCAAGTAGAGCAGGATCTAACATCACAGACTACACTTTAGATCCAGACCCTTTCCTCTGTGCCTGTTTTCTTCTTAGCTGTGAATGCTCTGCACCTCTCATTTCCTGACTAGTGGAGCCACAGTCAAGTCTCTCAGCCTTTGTTTTTAGCACTGTGATGCATTTCTGTTTAGATTATACAATCAGTGATATTTTTTCCTTAGCCATGATATTTACCCAAGACTTTTGGTATTGGGACCACTGACCTGTTATTGTCAATTTTAGAGCACTCTGATAAACTGAACCCTTTACAAAGAAGAGCACGAAGCTGGAGGTTTTTACGAAGGCGACACAACTATTCGTCTGAACATGTCACTTCCCAGCAGCAGCAAGATAATGATTCAGGTGATGTTCCCATGGACGTCCAAGCAAGATAGTAAGTGACCAGTCAGCATGGCTGACATGTACCAATCAGTGAACAACAAAACCTTGTAGTTAAACATGTTATTCTTCTCTCCAATCTGGAAGAGTGAGGAATGATGGGATCTGGCTAATGTTCAAGCAATCTTTATTATAGCTCTGATATCATGTGGGGAAAAGTGGAGAAAACTTTCTAAGTCTATATGGACCACTTTCTTCTCTCCACTTCCCCACAGTGCTCCCTATGCTGTTCCACCCCATCATCAGAGAAGCAGTTTTCAGAAACAAGACCAAATGCATATTAAGATGGAGACAAAGCAAAAGCCTCCAGAGAGAAAAATGGAGAGAAACAGACAGGATGAGACCTTGGGGAGCTGGTTCAAGATCATAGTGAGTGTTCTGGCTAAATGGACCTAATATGTAGAAGATGACAGAGAGAGTCATGTTGAATTTGTGTAGAGATGCTGGGAACTTTTCTGGGGCAGTGGTGTTGGTAATGTCTTCTTATTACTAGGGACTATCTTCCTAGATTATCTAAGGGAAAGTTCAGAGAAGCAATAGAAAGGAAACAGACTGACTGCAAGGAGGAGCATGGGAGAGGTTGTCTAAAAGCAAAGGAGGAAACCTACTGCCAGGGAGATGAAGCACTTCACACCAGATCACACAGTTTGGCTCAAGCTGAGTGTGGGAGGATGTTGAGTCTCTGTGGTCCATGTCAGAGTGGCAGGCCAGGTCTATCTCACATGGATCTCTTGGAACTTTATAAAAGGAAATGCATGTGAAACATATTAAGTTATTTTTTTCAGGAAGAGTATATGAATGGAAAGAAACTATATTTAGCAAATCCATGCCTTGTACAAAAGTTAGCGATATCAGATATTGTCCTATCTTAAGAATTTATTTAAAGCCTGAAAATAGGTCCTAAAGTAAGACACAGTTGGGTCTTATCTTAACCTTGGATTCTATTGCATCAATTTTGTTTCCCATTTCTTCTTTGGCCTCTAGATTCCCTTTGGTGTAAAATATGATGAGAAGTGGCTGCTGAATTTGATTCAGAAGCAATGCAGTGTCTCCTTCATTCCAGTCGAAGTAAGACAGGACATGGAAATGATGAGACGAAATGGTGTAAGTGGCAGGCCCAGATAAGAAATGGCTCTGGTCTCATATTTTGCTTCTCTTGTCACTCTCCCTACAGTTTCACTATGAGAAAATGCAGGCCCAGTTCTTTGTAGAGAATGCCAGCATTGCCTGTGCATTGAAGAATGTCAATGGCAAGATTTTCAATGAGGATAATGAAAAGGTGTGTGTCAAGGGCATGAACAGGGCTGAATAGGGGCAAGAGGGAAGGAGAGGGGCATGGTATTGCTTGATCCCATGCACAGCTTTCCCGGAGCTTACCCAGCCCCTCTTGTGTTCTCTACAGATATTTATCTTTGTTGAACCCTGTGATGCACCCCCATCTGTGCAGAAGGCACTGAAGTCTGAAAAGGTGGAACAGATGAAGGTAATACAGACTCAACACAAGCTGTGCACTGATACCCAAACCCACCTCTTCCCCCCACTCACCCTCAGACACAGAGCCACAGAACCCCATCCCTAACTCTGAAGCTGACCATGAGCAAACCATACGATTTCCGCCAGCAATCTCTTGACATCCAGAGACTCCTCTTTGGCCCTGGTATGGCTGTAGTAGTAACTGTAGGACAGGTGAGGGTAGAGGGTCTGTCTGGGAAGGACACTCAGAGATGATATCATGGGGATGGGGTGGTGCTGGAGGTGCACCAGCCAGGGCCCTCTCAGCCTGTGTTTCCCTCCTGGTTTCCTGGAGACTTGATGATCTATGATATTGGAATGACATGGAACCATAGAAATGGCATGCCTGCCTCCCTGCACATCCATCCAGGGATCAGGTCCAAGGTGAAGACCTAGGCCCAATGTTGAGGCTGATGGTGAGGATTGGAAAGATCAGATAGAAGAGGCATATTGGTCTCAGATATTCCCTTTGGAGTCCTCACTCTTCTTTCTTCATCATAGCTTTCATCCTTGGACCAGAGCAACAAAAAACCCTACATGGTGCATAGCCTGTCCACCATTATGGATAATGCTTCCCACACCAAGAACTTGAATCTCTCCAACACTGAGGTAAGGTGGAACACTCAGATCTTCCTTTAAAAGGGATGTGGGAAGGCTTATGGGATGGTGACAGATGACGGGAAGTGGATTTGTAGGGAAAAGATGGGTGTGGATGCAAAGCCATCTAGTCCATGTGGGTGTTCCCCATAATTCCAGGTGAAGTCTGCTGGGGAGATGGACAAGGGTCAACAGCTGGAACCACAAGGGATGTGGGTTGACAGAAATGCCATGTGCACCACCTCCCCTGATAAGTCAACCAACATAAGGTCTCTCTCTACCTCGTCTCTATACCCTTCTGTCTCTCTCATCTCTCACCTCCTCCCTCCACTCCATGTCTGTCTTCATCCCCCTCCCTCCCTCCTGAGTCCCACCTCACTCACCTCCCTGTCACAGCCTCCTGGGTCATCCCTAAGGTTTGTCCTGACTTGACAGAGTGATGAAACCCCTGTGAAGTAGCAAAGCCCTGGGCTCTCATCCCCCCCATTTCCTCTTCTCTCCACAGACTTCACTGGGTGGTGGAGGAAGGAAGGGAGGGAGGGGAGGAAGACCTCCAGCAAGGGTTTGAATTGCTGGCCTTTGTGGCACTGGAGAAGGGAGTCAGGACAGTCTGGCTGGGAGCTATCCAGGGGAAATGAGCAGGAAGAGGGAGTGGGAGGAAGGGATAGAGGGAGCAGTCTTCCTCTGGGTCAACCCATGGAGTGGTGACCAAGGCTCTGGAAGTCTAGGATACTGTGTGGTGGGCAGGGGGCACACAGAGGGCTGTGATTGCTGTAAGTGACTTGCTCCCATGAGGAGGGTCACGTCCACATTTTCACTGGCTTTTCTCTTTTGTCTTGATTTTGGCAGCACCATCCTGGAGTTGTTCCCCAGGTTACTAAGCTTGGTAAGCGTATCCCTTGATCATAGACTCCTCTAACTAGCACTGACAGTGCCCACAAACTACTCTGAAACCCATTAGGACCTGTCCAAGTTCCATTTTTGAACCTGACCCTTACATATCCTGCGGGAGGAAGAGTGTACCATCCTCTGTGGGAACCTGAAAAGGCCTTGAATCTTCTTCAGCCATGCTCTCCACAGGCTTCGGGGACCCATGGAAATGACAGAACATGTAGTCCTGCCCCTGGCCTTCCCAGGACCCTTTCTCCTCTGATCTCAGACCCCCGCCCCATCCTGGGCCCATTCTTTTCCCTGATCCAGCGTCACATCCTGGACTGCCTTGCTGACTTCCTCTTCCCTCCCCTAGGATGGCCAGGAGACACCCTCAGGGCTTAAGTGTGCTATTGAAGTCCCCAAATGCTTACCAACATGCAAGGTGAGCATGGAGGATCCAGCAGAGTTCTAAGTGGTACACGAGGGGGTGTCAGCCCTGGTCCTGAGGACTGTTTTGATTCTAGGGAAGCTTCTTTGGATCTGATGAGCTGAAGAGTCTAATCATGCAATTCCTGCAGCAGTAAGTACCCTTGGGAATCTGAGCAAGGGGAGGGCTGGTACAGGGGAGGCCACCCAAACTCAGGTCTGCTCATGGGAGTTTTCAAGTCTCCTTTGAGCTCCATACCACAGAGCTAGACTGTCCTCACTGTTCCCCCTCAGGTATTACTTGATCCATGACTATGGGGACCGCCAGGGACTCCTGTGTGCTTATCACGAGGAGGCCTGCTTCTCCCTGACCATTCCATTCCACCTCAAGGACCCGGGCCCGTGAGTATCACAGCCCAGATTCCTCCCCAGGGGCATCTGGTTCCCCAGCAGATGCAGGCCAGCTCCTGCTGACACCTATGCTGGTTGGACCACCACCCAAGTTTCCTCTGTGTCTCCTAGAAGCAGCATGTGTGCATACTTCAAGAACAGCAGGAATATGAAGAAGCTCAAGGACCCCAGTGAGTGCGTGGTGGGAAAACTGTGCAGGAAAGGGCAGTGAATGGAAGATTCATAGGGTCCCTGACCTTTGCTTGCTTCCCCTCCCCCACAGATCTGCGGTTCCAGCTGCTGAAACACACAAAATGTGACATTGTGCATGCCCTCTGTGGGTTGCCCAAAACTCAGCATGACTTCAGGTCCTTCATGGTGGACATGTGGTTCCAGACGGTGGGCACCTGCTTCCTGCCTTGTTGGGAGCAGGGGTGGGAAGCTGCAGATGGGGAGGAGTCAAGTTGGGGGGTGACTGAGTACCTGGGCTCTTCTCTTTCAGGAATCAATGCTCTGCTTCTCTGTGAATGGGGTGTTCAAGGAAGGTGAGTATTCATAGATCCCTCCCAGACCCTCCACTGCTCCCTCTCCTGGCTGGGCTCCCTCCCTCTGTCCTTCCAGCTTCCCTCACCTCCCCTGCCTTCCAGTCCATCCCTTCCTCTGGACTCCCCTCCCTCCCCTTCTCTTCCCCTTCTATCCCTCCCCTCCCCCCCCCTTCCTCTCTGTGATCTCCAGCCCTCAGCCTTCCCACAGACAACCCAGGTCTGAACTGCGTCCATGTCTGCCCTGTTCACTCTAGGCATTAGGGACACAGGCTGTGGAGTTTTGTGACTCCCATACCAGATCCTTACACTGAGAACTTGGGCCAATACTTAACCTTGCAGTTTCCCCATATACCCACATCTTGGGCAGTTAAGAAAAATGTATCCCATGAACTTGCAAAGTGGTTGTCATGGGGACATGTTACTGGGAGCAGACCGCCCTCCAGTTGCCCTACAGTTACCCTCCCCATTCCTAACACCCAGGCTCCCCAAGTGAACAACTGACCCCTCAGCATGAGTGTCAAGTCAGACCCTGACTGGGGGTCCTTGTGGGAACCTGTAAACACATGGGGCTTTAAGGGGGTACTCTTGTTTATTGTTTGTTGTTGAAGTAGAAGGAAGGTCTCCTGGCTGTGTGCGTGCCTTCACCCGGACTTTCATCACTACCCCTGCCACCCCTTCCAGGTAAGAGCTGTGTTGTGGGCGGGATGGCCCATCCAGCCTGGTCTCAGGGCCCTGGGCATGTGGTGGTGCAGACCTTAGGCTGACTCAGTATTGTGGAAAGCCAGCAGGTAGTTCCAAGGGGCAGTCTAGCCTAGTGGTTAGGAAGAGCATGGGCTTTCTCCTTGAGCACATGGGTTTTCTCCTTGACCCAACGCTCATTCTCTGTATGACCTTGGTTAAGTCAAAGGGCCTCTCTGTGGCTTGGTATCTTCTTCTGAAAATGGGGATCAGAATGTACACTTCTGTACTGTAGTGTACTGGGCTGCTGTTCAGGGTAGATATGAAGTTGTCCCTGGGCTGGGGATCAGGCTATTCATTGAGTGAAGCTGGTAGACAATCTCTCTGAAGGTGGGCTCTGTACAAGGGGCAGAAGAACCAGTCAAGGAGCCTGGGGACAGACACAGGAGGGGGATGGAAGGAATCTGGTTGCTGAGTGCCAGTGGGAGCAGATCATTGCTGGGGGTTTGAGTTGGTACATCTGTCAATTGTCTAAGAGTCCATATTTCCTCCAGTTTTTGTATTGTGAATGATAAGCTGTTTGTGAGTGACTTCAGCCCCAAGAAGACTGAGCCTGTGCTCTTCATCCCAAAGCCTGAACCCTCTGTCAACTCCATGCCCACCTTCTCCTTGGAGCAACAGGAAATAGTGCAGGATTTCTCCATCCAGTCTGGGATGAACTTCCAGCAGTCTCAAAAGTGATGCTGAAGATCATAGTGCACATACATGCACACATATGCTCATTGCCTTGGAAAATCATTCATTGTGTTCAATTTTGTGGGGAGATGAAGTTTAATCAAAATGTGATTGACAGCATATCTGTGTGTGTTTGTTTCTCTTTCTAGGTCTCCTCTAGCCCAATCACCCCCTTCTCACTAGTGTAAATTTGTCTTCAGCTCAGACTCCCACTGGATTCCAATCTCAGGATTCAGTAATCCAGAAAATGATAGATAAGGAGGGATTGCTGCCAGGTGGTGAAAAATTCCAGAGAACTCTGATTGAAGACATTATAACAAGATCCCAAGTTCCATCCCTTCTTTCCCCTTGCTGAAAACCCTCATCTGAGGCTCCCATAGCTGACATTCTTATCTGGCCACCTGGTTCCATCCATCTTCATTTTTAAGAAAAAGAAGTACATTTTGCAAAGAATAACAGATGTCTTGGAATGGCTTATTTAGTATGAATCCAGTTCTGTTTGGAAAATTCTATGTATATCACAGCAATTCCATCTGTTGTTGACCCCAAAGCTACATCACATTCATTGGTGTATCTCTTCCCCCATCAATGTAGGTTGACTTGTTCCCACTGTAGAGGGTCCCTCCAAAGGAGCAGAGTGTTTACCTCCATCACCCACCTCTGTATCAGCTGCCCAGTTCTCCCACACCCTGTCATCCCATTATTGGGACACTGGATACAGCTGTCCAGACTTCAGTCTCTGCCCCATTCCTCTTAGAACCCTGTGTTTCCCTATGCTGCTGACTGCTGATACATTACTGCTACCTGGTGATTCATTTTATGCAGACTCTGGAGTATACTTTACCAGCTTCTTTAACACCTATCAGATTTCTTTTTTCAAACAGAATTAAAATTACGTTATACTTAGTTCAATATGCTGGCTTTTAAGGGAGAACATTGTATTTTTTTTTCTCTTTAAATAAAATTCTTTGTAGAGAACTTGGATTCTGGAGTTATGTTGGTGCTACCTCATGACAAGCCTGACAGCAGCTTGAACAGGCAGAGCAGGCACGTGGGAGGGAAGGTCTATGTGTTGCCAAAATTCACCAGACAGAGCTTTCTGGAATTTTTTAATAATGGTTAAAGTCATTATACCAAGATCCGAAGTTCCATCCCTTCTTTCCCCTTGCTGATCATCCTGGTCTGAGGCTCTCATAGCTGACATTCTGATCTGGCCACCTGGTGTGTAAAGAGAGAAACCCAGTTACAGGTACACTGAGGTATCCAGACAGAAAGCACAGCCCCTCTCCATGTGTTAGCACTCTATTCACTCTTTGATTTACTTTCTCTGCAACCTCTCACAGATTTTTCACTAAGGGCCTTCTCCTCACTGACCGATGAGCTCTGTTCATCAGCTCAACACAATACTGTTCTGCCAAGTTTACCCCAAATTTAACATTCACCCTCACTATCTTTTCTAAATTTTTATTTGTGGTAAAAAAAAGCATAAAATATAGTTATCTACCTTATTCACTTAAACATTTTAAAGTGTGTAGTTCAGTAGTATTAATTTTAATAATCTTTTCCTTTAGCCTTTATATTAAGTGGTTAATATCCCAATCTGTTACAGAATTAGATTTTTCCAAATATGACTATTTATTTACCTTTACCAATGCATTGTATGCTTTCCTATGTTTTTATGTCACTGACTAGCATCTTTTTCATTTCAGCGTTAAGAACTTCTTTCAGCATTTCTTGCAAGGTAGACCTAGCAGCAATGAACTCCCTTAACTTTCATTTACCTGGAAAAGTCTTCATTTTTCCTTTATACCTGAGGGATAACTTTGCTGGATAGAGTATTCTTGGCTGAATTTTTTGTTAACAATGTAAATGTATCATTCCATCCTTTTCTGACTTTCTGCAGAGCAATATTCTGATAGCCTAATGGGGGTTCCTTTATAGGTTACAATCTTTTTATCTCTGGTTGCTTTTAGGATTCTATATGTTTGATTTTTTTTTGACAGTTTCATTTAATGTGTCTTGGAGAAATCTTTTTTGCATTGAGATAAAAGTGATTTATTAGCTTCATGAACTTGGATGTCTAAGTTTCTCCTCAGGTTAGGGAAGTTCTAATCCATTTTTAAAAATAAACTTTCTGCCCTTTCTCCCTTTCTTTTTCTTCTGGAATCCCAATTATTTAACATTTTACATTTTGTAGCCCCCCACCCCCACGCCGGTGGCTCAGATGGTAAAGAATCCGCCTGCAATGCGGGAGACTTGAGTTCAATCCCTGGGTTGGAAGATACCCTGGAGGAGGGCATGGCAACCCACTCCAATATTCTTGCCTGGAGAATTCCATGGACAGAGGAGCCTGGAGGGCCATGGTCCATGGGTCTGCAAAGAGTTAGACATGACTGAGTGCGACTAAGCACATAGATCATTCAACCTTTCTTTGATCTTACTTCTTTGTTCTCTGTTATTTCACGTTTTCTGTCCTTCAGATCACTTATTATATCTTCCATTTGGTCTACTCTGCTGTATATATAAGTTGTACACACATATATATGCTGCATATATATGTATATGCTGTACATATATATATATATATAGCTATATACATATAGTTAATCACATTTTTCATTTCATTAATTGAGTTCTTCTTCAGAATAATTAAAAAATGATTTCTGTTCTTCTGTTAAATTTCTCATTTTGCTTATTTGTTGTTTTCCTGTGTCTTACTGAACTGTCTTTCTGTGCTTTCTTTGAAAAGCTGTTTCCTCAAAACTGCTGTTTTAAATTCTTTATCAGCTAGATCTAGGTCACTGAGTTTGATAACTGAAAAATTTATCATTGTCTTTTGGTGATGACATGTTTCCTTGTTCCTTCATGATCCTTGGATTTCTGTTGCTACTTTCACATTTGAAGTATTGATAGCAGTCACCTCTCACAAACTTTATTATCTGTATTCAAGTAGAATATTTTTTTTGTTGGTCTTGCTTGTATCTAGGGTTTTCTCAAATCTTGTATGGAGACACCTGCTCTCCATTTCTGCACTCACTCTTGTAGCAGAATTCTTAACCTTTTATGTCCTCTTTGGTTCTTGCCAGGCTAGGTGCTGGAAAACTCTGTTTTATTTTCCACAAGGTGGCATTATAACTCAATGTGTATGTTTTCCCCTACCTGAAACCCTGGTCTGTTTTTCTGAAAGCACTCTGTTTACTCTCACCTCTGCACTTGGAGGTGCACACAGGGAGCCATTTTCAGAATGAGGGAGGTGTGAGTTTAGCACTCAGTATTGGGAGAGCCCACAGACCTAGTGGGGGGAATCCTTCAGTGAAGTTCTCTCAGAGGTTTGTGGGCCAACTTCTGCCCCTTTCCCAATATGTTTCCTCTCCTGAGTCATTCGTGTCCAATCTCAGTCCTATAGGTGCTGCTGGTGAGAAATGCATCCCACAAAGCTGGAATAACCTGGTACTCACTCACTACTCTTCTTTTACCCTATGAGAGAGGTCACCACCAACTGGGTCACCCTCATATTGTTTTGCCTTAGGGGATGAGCAGCATTCTTAAAGTTCCTCTTATCTTCTTGAATGCATTCAAACTCAAGGAAAAATATAATCGTTTAGAATGGTAAATAGCTTCTAAGCAGAGTACTCCTTATACAAGAAACTATTGTTCACTAATCTAGTAGCTCATATGGTAGATAAAAACTGCTCTAAGCTGAAAGTTTTATCACTGTTTTTTTTTTTTCATGGTATTAAAGCTTTTTTGTTGCATTTATTTCAAGTTGAAATATTTTCCATAAGATAAAACAAGTTGCAAACAATGGTGATTGTAAAATATGCTTTAAAATATGTAACAGTAAATGTAACACATCAAGTTCAAAGCTTGGTAAGATTTTTGTTAAAAAAAGCATTTTGTTTTCCCTCTATGAAAGTCAGTTTGTCTTGATAACATAAGGAAGAATTATTTTAAAATTTTCTTCCAATTGAGACAGAAACAAAAGTAAGTGTGACAATTTTCTTAAATCTTAAATGCAATGCAAAAGATTGTGTTTTATTTACATCTCCATCATGCAGAATCACATATAAATTTGTGAACACATAAAAGCATCTCACTCCTTTTATTTATTTTTCATTTATTTTTATTAGTTGGAGGCTAATTACTTACAATATTGTAGTGGTTTTTGACATACACTGACATGAATCAGCCATGGATTTACATGTGTTCTCCATCCTGATCCCCCCTCCCACCTCCTTCCCCATCCCATCCCTCTGGGTCATCCCAGTGCACCAGCCCTGAGCACTTGTCTCATGCATCCAACCTGGGCTGGCAATCTGTTTCACACTTGATAATATACATGTTTCAATGCTATTCATTCAGATCATCCCACCCTCGCCTTCTCCCACAGAGTCCAAAAACCTGTTCTATACATCTGTGTCTCTTTTTCTGTTTTGCATATAGGATTATTGTTACCATCTTTTTAAATTCCATACATATGCGTTAATATACTGTGTTGGTGTTTATCTTTCTGGCTTACTTCACTCTGTATAATGGGCTCCAGTTTCATCCATCTCATTAGAACTGATTCAAATCTATTTTTTAATGGCTGAGTAATATTCCATTGTGTATATGTACCATAGCTTCCTTATCCATTCGTCTGCTGATGGGCATCTAGGTTGCTTCCATGTCCTGGCTATTATAAACAGTGCTGCAATGAACATTGGGGTGCACATGTCTCTTTCAGATCTGGTTTCTTCGGTGTGTATGCCCAGGAGTGAAATTGCTGGGTCATATGGCAGTTCTATTTCCAGTTTTTTAAAGAATCTCCACACTGTTCTCCATAGTGGCTGTACTAGTTTGTATTCCCATCAACAGTGTAAGAGGGTTCTCTTTTCTCCACACCCTCTCCAGCATCTATTGCTTGTAGACTTTTGGATAGCAACCATTCTGACTGGCGTGTAATGGTACCTCATTGTGGTTTTGATTTGCATTTCTCTGATGATGAGTGATGTTGAGCATCTTCTCATGTGTTTGTTAGCCATCTGTGTGTCTTCTTTGGAGAAATGTCTGTTTAGTTCTTTGGCCCATTTTTTGATTGGGTCATTTATTTTTCTGGAATTGAGCTGCAGGAGTTGCTTGTATATTTTTGAGATTAATCCTTTGTCTGTTGCTTCGTTTGCTATTCTTTTCTCCCATTCTGAAGGCTGTCTTTTCACCTTGCTTATAGTTTCCTTTGTTGTGCAAAAGCTTTTAAGTTTAATTAGGTCCCATTTGTTTATTTTTGCTTTTATTTCCAATATTTTGGGAGGTGGGTGATAGAGGATCTTGCTGTGATTTATGTCAGAGAGTGTTTTGCCTATGTTCTCCTCTAGGAGTTTTATAGTTTCTAGTCTGACATTTAGATCTTTAATCCATTTTGAGTTTATTTTTGTGTATGGTGTTAGAAAGTGTTCTAGTTTCATCCTTTTACAAATGGTTGACCAGTTTTCCCAACACCACTTGTTAAAGAGATTGTCTTTTTTCCATTATATATTCTTGCCTCTTTTGTCAAAGATAAGGTGTCCACAGGTACGTGGATTTAACTCTGGGCTTTCTATTCTGTTCCATTGATCTATATTTCTGTCTTTGTGCCAGTACCATACTGTCTTGATGACTGTAACTTTGTAGTAGAGCCTGGAGTCAGGCAGGTTGATTCCTCCAGTTCCATTCTTCTTTCTCAAGATTAATTTGGCTATTCGAGGTTTTTTGTATTTCCATACAAATTGTGAAATTATTTGTTCTAGATTTGTGAAAAATACTGTTGGTAGCTTGATAAGGATTGCATTGAATCTATAGATTGCTTTGGGTAGTATAGTCATTATCACAATATTGATTCTTCCAAACCATGAAAACCGTATATTTCTCCATTTATTTGTGTCCTCTTTGATTTCTTTCATCAGTGTTTTATAGTTTTCTATATATAGGTCTTTTGTTTCTTTAGGTAGATATACTCTTAAGTATTTTTTTTTTTCTGTTGCAATGGTGAATGGTATTGTTTCCTTAATTTCTCTGTCTGTTTTCTCATTGTTAGTATAGGAATGCAAGGGATTTCTGTGTGTTAATGTTATATCCTGCAACTTTACTATATTCATTGATTAGCTCTAGTAATTTTCTGGTAGAGTCCTTAGGGTGTTCTATGTCGAGGATCATGTCGTCTGCAAACAGTGAGGGTCTTACTTCTTCTTTTCCTATCTGGATTCCTTTTACTTCTTTTTCTGCTCTGATTGCTGTGGCCAACACTTCCAAAACTAAGTTGAATAGTAGTGGTGAGAGTGGGCCCCCTTGTCTTGCTCCTGACTTTAGGGGAATGCTTTCAATTTTTCACCATTGAGGATAATGTTTGCTGTGGGTTTGTCATATATAGCTTTTATTATGTTGAGGTATGTTCCTTCTATTCCTGCTTTCTGGAGAGTTTTTTTTTTTTTTATCACAAATGGATGTTGAATTTTGTCAAAGGCTTTTTCTGCATCTATTGAGATAATCATATGGTTTTTATCTTTCAGTTTGTTAATGTGGTGTATTACATTGATTGATTTGCAGATATTAAAGAATCCTTGCATTCCTGGGATAAAGCCCACTTGGTCATGATGTATGATCTTTTTAATATGTTGTTGGATTCTGTTTGCTAGAATTTTGTTAAGGATTTTTGCATCTATGATCATCAGTGATATTGGCCTGTAGTTTTCATTTTTTGTGGCATCTTTGTCTGGCTTTGGTATTAGGGTGATGGTGGCCTCATAAAATGAGTTTGGAAGTTTACAGTCTTCTCCAGTTTTCTGGAAGAGTTTGAGTAAGATAGGTGTTAGCTCTTCTCTAAATTTTTGGTAGAATTCAGCTGTGAAGCCATCTGGTCCTGGGCTTTTGTGTGCTGGGAGATTTCTGATTACAGTTTCGATTTCCGTGCTTGTGATGGGTCTGTTAAGATCTTCTATTTCTTCCTGGTTCAGTTTTGGAAAGTTATACTTTTCTAAGAATTTGTTCATTTCTTCCAAGTTGTCCATTTTATTGGCATAGAGCTGCTGGTAGTGGTCTCTTATGATCCTTTGTATTTCAGTGTTGTCTGTTGTGATCTCTCCATTTTCATTTCTAATTTCATTGATTTGGTTCTTCTCCCTTCGTTTCTTGATGAGTCTGGCTAATGGTTTCTCAATCATATTTACCTTTTCAAAAAATCAATTTTTACCTTTGTTGATTTTTGCTATGGTCTCTTTTGTTTCTTTTCAATTTATTTCTGCCCTAATTTTTAAGTTTTCTTTCCTTCTACTAACCCTAGGGTTCTTCATCTCTTCCTTCTCTAGTTGCTTTAGGTATAGAGTTAGGTTATTTATTTGACTTTTTTCTTACTTCTTGAGGTAAGCCTGTAATGCTATGAACCTTCCCCTTAGCACTGCTTTTACAGTGTCCTATAGGTTTTGGGTTGTTGTGTTTTAATTTTCATTCGTTTCTATGCATATTTTGATTTCTTTTTTGATTTATTCTATGATTTGTTGGTTATTCAGAAGCATGTTATTTAGCCTCCATATGTTTGAATTTTAATAGTTTTTTTTTAACCTGTAATTGAGATCTAATCTTACTGCACTGTGGTCAAAAAAGATGACTGGAATGATTTCAATTGTTTTGAATTTACCAAGGCTAGATTTATGGCCCAGGATGTGATCTACTCTGGAGAAGGTTCCGTGTGTATTTGAGAAAAAGATGAAATTGATTGTTTTGGGGTGCAATGTCCTATAGATATCAATTAGGTCTAGCTGGTCCATTGTGTCATTTAAAGTTTGTGTTTCCTTGTTAATTTTCTGTTTAGTTGATCTATCCATAGATGTGAGTGGGGTATTAAAGTCACCCACTATTATTGTGTTATGTTAATTTCCCCTTTTATACTTGTTAGCAATTGCCTTACATATTGTGGTGCTCCTATGTTGGGTGCATATATGTTTATAATTGTTATATCTTCTTGTACTGAACCTTTGATCATTATGTAGTGTCCTTCTTTGTCTCTTTTCACAGCCTTTATTTCAAAGTCTTTTTAATGTGATATGAGTATTGAAACTCCTGCTTTCTTTTGGCCTTCATTTGCATGAAATATTTTTTTCCAGCCCTTCACTTTCAGTCTGTATGTGTCCCTTCTTTTGAGGTGGGTCTCTTGTAGACAGCATATATAGGGGTCTTGCTTTTGTATCCATTCAGCCAGTCTTTGTCTTTTGGCTGGGGCATTCAACCCATTTACATTTAAGGTAATTATTGATAAGTATGGTCCCGTTGCCATTTACTTTGTTGTTTTGGGTTCGCGTTTATACACCATTTCTGTGTTTCCTGTCTGGAGAAGATCCTTTACCATTTGTTGAAGAGCTGGTTTGGTGGTGCTGAATTCTCTCAGCTTTTGTTTGTCTGTAAAGCTTTTGAATTCTCCTTCATATCTGAATGAAATCCTTGCTGGGTACAGTAATCTGGATTGTAGGTTATTCTCTTTCATTACTTGAAGTATGTCCTGCCATTCCCTTCTGGCCTGAAGAGCTTCTATTGAAAGATCAGCTGTTATCCTTATGGGAATCTCCTTGTGTGTTATATGTTGTTTCTCCCTTGTTGCTTTTAATATTTGTTCTTTGTGTTTGATCTTTGTTAATTTGATTAATATGTGTCTTGGGGTGTTTTGCCTTGGGTTTATCCTGTTTGGGACTTTCTGGGTTTCTTGGACTTGTGTGACTATTTCCTTCTTCATTTTAGGGAAGTTTTCAGCTATTATCTCCTCGAGTATTACCTCATGGCCTTTCTTTTTGTCTTCTTCTTCTGGGACTCCTATGATTCGAATGTTGGGGCATTTCCCATTGTCCCAGAGGTCCCTGAGGTTGTCCTCATTTCTTTTGATTCTTTTTTCTTTTTTCCTCTCTGCTTCGTTTATTTACATCTTTTTATCTTCTACCTCACTTATCCTATCTTCTGCCTCTGTTATTCTACTGTTGGTTCCCTCCAGAATGTTTTTGATCTCATTTATTGCATTATTCATTTTTTATTGACTCTTTTTTATTTCTTCTAGGTCCTTGTTAAACATTTCTTGCATCTTCTGAATCCTTGTCTCCAGGCTATTTATCTGTAACTCCATTTTGTTTTCAATATTTTGGATCATTTTTATTATCATTATTCTAAATTCTTTTTCAGGTAGATTCCCTATCACCTCCTCTTTTGTTTGGCTTGGTGGACATTTTTCATGTTCCTTTACCTGCTGGGTATTTCATGCCTTTTCATCTTATTTAGATTGCTGTGTTTGGGATGGCCTTTCTGTATTCTGGTAGTTTGTGGTTCCTTTATATTGTGGAGGTTTCTCCCAGTGGGTAGGGCTGGATATTTGGCTTGTCGAGCTTTGCTGGTTAGGCAAGGTTGTGTAGGTGTTCTGGTGGGTGGAGCTGGATTTCTTCCCTCTGGAGTGCAATGGAGTGTCCAGTAGTGAGTTTTGAGATGGGTCTCTGGGTTTGGTGTGACATTGGGCAGCCTGTATATTGACACTCAGGGCTATGTTCCTACGTTGATGGAGAAATTGCGTGGTATGTCTTGCTCTGGAACTTATTGGCTCCTTGGTGGTGGTTGGTTTCAGTGTAGGTATGGAGGCTTTAGGATGATCTCTTATTAAATAATGTTCCCTGTAGTCAGGAGTTCTCTGGTGTTCTCAGATTTTGGGCTTAAGCCTCTTGCCTCTGTATTTTAGTCTTATTCTTCCAGTAGCCTCAAGACTTCTCCATCCATACAGCAGTGATAAGAAAATTTCTAGATTAATAATGAAAAGATTCTCCACAGTGATGGACACCCAGAGAGGTTCAAAGAGTTACATGAAAGAGAGGAGAGGGAGGAAGGAGATAGAGGTGAGCAGGAGGAGAAAAAGGGGGATTCAAGAGAATACAGATCTAGGCAGTACTCTGTTCCCTAAGTGTTCTCCACAGCCCAGAACACACACAGAAATCCACAGAATTGGATTGAAAAGAGAGGGTGGAGGGAGGAAATAGAGGTGATCTGGGGGAGAAAAAGGAGAGTCAAAAGTGAGAGAGAGTAATCAAACCAGTAATCACACTCCTGAGTAAAAATGGGTACTGAAGGTTGGATTCTTAAATGTCCAAAACTGATATCAAATACTGAAAAACAAAGATTAAAAATCTAGAGTAGAGTTTAGACTCTTAAAAATACAATATTAAAAAACAACAAAAACACACAAAAAATTAAGATATATATATGAAGTTTGCTTTAAAAATGGGGTGCCCCCTTTTCTTTTTGCCAGGTTATAGTGGGTTATAAAAATGAAAATTAAGGAGTAATAGAGGACTTTTCAAAAAAAAAAAAGAAAAAAAATTTAATAAAAAAAAGTAATAATAGTAAAAATATATCTAGGAATTTCTCTGGAACTATTGCGGGCAGTTGTGGGTTCAGTTCAGTTTCAGATAGCTGCTTGTTTCAGCTTACACTTCTTGATATCTATAGGCCCCTTCCAGTGTAGTCAGTGTTAACTACAGAGATTTTAATCTGTTGCACCTGTCACTTCTAAAGTGCTTCCCTTTGTTTATTTGGCTTCTGTTGGCAGGTCTCTACAGTGTCTAATTTCTGCCCTGACATAAGTGAGTGGAGGTGGTCTCTTGTTTAGGTTCGCTTGTTCAGTCATGCTGTGGGGAGGGAGGAACGCTGCAAACAAATGTCACTGGCGTGTGTGGGGAGCACTCGCAGTGTTCTGGCCACACTGGGTTTGCCTCCGCTCACGGTGTCTGTGCTTTCCCCGTCTACACTGCTCAGGCTCCAGGCTGCTCTACAGGGAGCGGGCCCTGAGTTGTGTGCACTTCCCAGGCCCAAGCCGCTCAGATTCAGGTTTTTGGGTACTCCACAAAGGCGCAGACTCAGTTGGGCCTGCTTTTGTGCCTTCCCCATCTGAGCAGCTCAGGGAACCAGGAGCTTGACGAGCGCACTCTCCCCAGGTGCAGCGCGACTTCTCCCCTCCCCGTCCCTGCCTCAGTTTCTGGGCAGGCCAGTCCAGTGTGCCTTGTGTCTCTTCTGGGGAGCTGATCTCTGGCTGCGACCCTCCTGGTGGATGTCAACCATCCAGAATCTCAGGAAGTTTTTGGTTAGAAACTGGAAGCCTGTTTGCAGTTTGGTAGGGGATGCCGTCTCTGGGGCCGAGTTTGCCCCTTTCCCCTCCCCCCTGCCTCCTGCCACTGGCAGGGGATGGGGCAGTCCACAGCCAGCTAGCTTTTCTCTGGAATTGCTCAGTCCTTCCTTTGTTCTGCAAATGGCCAGCAGGGCCTTTGGTTAGGGCTTTCGCAGGTTAATTCTCTCTCTCTCTTTCTCTTACTATCCCACAGTTTAAGTTGCTATCTCACATTAGCTCCCTCCGATTGCCCTCAGGGCTTTCAGGCCCAGTCCTTACCCTAAGCAATGCCACCCGCTCCTCTCCGTTCAGCCCCCACTTGCTGGTGGTGGATGCGAGCGTCTGGGGTACTTTTCTGCTGGGAGTTGCTTTTAGGCATGTAATCTGTGGGTTTTATTTATTTTTCCTCCTGGTTAGGTTGCCCTCCGAGATTCAAAAACTTCCCCCAGACCTGCCAGTGAGAGGGTTTCCTGGTGTTTGGAAACTTCCTCTATTAGGACTCCCTTCCTGGGACGGATCTACATCCCTAACTCTTTTGTCTCTCTTTTTATCTTTTATATTTTGTCCTACCTCCTTTCGAAGAGAATGGGCTGCTTTTCTGGGTGCCTGATGTCCTCTGCTAGTGATCAGAAGTTGTTTTGTGGAGTTTGCTCAGCATTCAAATGATCCTTTGATGAATTTGTGGGGGAGAAAGTGGTCTCCCCATCACCTTCCATCTCACTTCTTTTAATGGATGCATAGCATCCCACTGTATTGGTGTACTCAGTATTGTTCAATGACAAGTGTGGTAGATGCCTCACAAGAAGATTGACCTCACACACCCAAACACCGATGTTGCTCCTGTTGGAAAACACTTGGAGTTTTGGATTCTTAACAAAATTTCACAGTCATCAAATCATTCCCATTAAGCTCCACGAATGTTATTTGTTCTCTGAAATGATTGTGAAATTTAGATATTACAGTATCTATTTGCCCACACTTTCAAGTTATTTTAAAATGCAACATGGCAAACATATATGCATGTGCAATAACGTGCAGAGAATAAATTTATAAACACCAGAGTACCCATTACCCAGATTTGCCACCTGCTGATATTTAGCATTCTCTCCTTATAGTCCTCACACTAATTGCACCAGAGCAACATACTAGAAAGATAAGTGACACGCTGTGGATGAACAGCATATGGGTGTTTCCTGCCAATAGTGGGATTGGGAATTGTCAGTGAAGCTTCAAGAAGGAGATGCTATTTGAACTGATGAAGGATGAGTAGTCATGGAAAGGTCTCCAGAGGACATTCCAGGTATGATCCAAGGTGCAGAAGAGATAATGTACAAAGGTACAAATGTACAAAGGTATACTTGGTAGTTATGATGAACAGTCCAGTGTTGCTTCAATATAAGATACTTGGATGGATGATATGAGAACTGATGGAAGGATAGGAGCAGACAAGTCTCTGAGAGCTTAGAACACTGTCCCGGGGATCAAGATGCTACCCTGTAGCCTTGTTGTTGCCAAACCTGGCAAGCAACAGAATCTGTTTTTTGTTTGTTTACTTAATTAATTTTGCTGTTGGGGATGGTGAGGGGAGCAAATGTCAAGATCTGATCTAGAAACCTTCAAGGTAACTTCTGAACCTATCATTAGGCTTGGACAGTCTATGTCTGTAGTTTTTGTCTAGAGATGATTAACGGTTTCTTTAAAACTTTGGATCCTAATGAGAGAAGATCTACAAGTTTTACCTGAAGTCTCCACATTTATATCTTGAAGAAGTTGCACACCACCAGCACCAGTGACTTTCCACTCTGTCTGTAAAGTACAAATCCTCAATTAAACACCTAATATCTCAGAAATGTGGGGGTACCAGAACTGTACAAGGTGTGAGTTCAACAACAACAATTTTCATAAACACCACCATATAACCCCTACCCCAATCCAGGTATAGAACATTACCATAACCCCTGAGGAGTCCATCATGGCGTCCTCCCAGCCATTACTACCACTGCTCCTATGCAAAGTTCACTACTACTTGGATTGCTAAGTCATTGATCAGTTTTGCCTGATTTTGATGTTTACAAAAAAGGAATCATACAACCTGAACTCTTTTGTGTCTGGCTTCTTTATGTTTGTTATCACTTTTTGCAATATTTTGTTCATTTTCATGGCACTGCAGTTTTCCATTCTTTGATTTTACTAAATTTAATTTATCTGTTCTTATTGATGAACATTTGGCTGTTTCCAGCATTGGATTTTTATGAATGATGCCCCTATGAACATTATATACATATATTTTTGCATACACAGAAATTGTTGTGAAGTATTATGTATTTGTCCATGGGGTTGCAAAAAGTTGGACATGACCGAGTGATTAACACTTTCACTTTCAATATATATTTGCCTATGGGTGCAATATAGGCTATCAGGATAACCTGTAGGCTATCTGGTACATGCAAGTTCAGCCTTAGTAGATACAGCCTAACAACCTTCCAAAGTGGCTGTACCAATTCATACCTGTACCAGCCATGTAAAGTGTTCCACTTACTTTATAGCTTCACCAGCATATTATTAGTGAGTTAGTTATACTTTCAGCCATTCCAGAGGGCACTGCATTATGTTTTTAGTTTGGATTTTCCCAATGAATAATGATATTTAGCAGTGTATTATATGCTAAGTAGTCACTTGGATAAAGTAAGGTCATATCTTTTTCTCATAGCATATGCAATATGACTATATTTGGCTAAAACATATATATGAAATTTATGAATGTGTGCATTTATATAAAGAATATGAACCTAGCTACTATTAGTGGCAATATTGAGCATTTGTTCTTTTCCAGGCACATTTCTAAAATGTTTCATTCATATAAACTTATTTAGCCTTTATAAAACTTTATAGGGTACATTTTTCAAGCCAATGAAGAATTCAAAATGCAGAAATATTAATATCACATCTATTTGTTATACTGGTTGTCAATGGTTAATGAGATCCCTGATTATATGCATTTTCTTCTTTATGCTTGATTGAAATGTTGAACATTGCCAGCACCTCAGAGGAATTCTTCCATGTGTAAAGGGGTGAATATGTTGTTTTCCCAGTGGTCACTAAAATTCCTCTTATGACTAGTATGGCAAAAAAATCATGTGGTATTAATCCCTTGCATCCTGATCCTTTGTGTATTTCTTAGGTCATAAAGGTGTTATCTGATATAAGTGCAGAGATGAATAGTCCTAAGGCCATTTGGTAAAGTATTTAGAAAAGAGCAAAGTTGTACTATACCACCTGCTGTACTATACCACCACTGTACCATTCACACCTGTACCAGCCATATAAAGGGTTCCACTTACTTTATACCATTTAATTTTTATTTATTTTTTAAAAATATTTTTTACACAATATTTTTATTTAAATATTTTAAAATTTTTTAGTTATTTATTTATTTTATTTATTGTACCATTAAAATTTTTATTGTATGTGTGATGTAATACATATGTGCATCTATGGTCATGTGCAGAAAAATAGGTACAACTGAATAATAGTCAAAGATAATGATTATAAGGGTCAGGGCATTTTCTCTATACCCCTCTGCCCTTCAAAATCTGACACCTTTGTCACATGACAAAGTCGTTTCAAAGTTCAGACACCTTTCCAGTCCTCAAGGTGAAGGGGATATGACAAAAGCATTATTTTGGTTTTCAGAAGAGCCCTCTGCCTTCTACAGAAAAACCTACAGAGAGAAATAATGCACAGTGTTAACAATGGTTGCCAGCAGGTCTTTTGGTTGCCTGTGTTTACATTATATTTTCACGTATCCACAGTTTTAAAGAAATTGTAAATAGCCACCAAAGGAACATAAATGAGGCAGGCCGAGCACTGAGGTAATATGTTAATTAGGAATTGGTTCATACAACAGGTAAGAGTTTGGGGTAGATTGAAAGTAAGCATGTCAGCAAGAATATATTTTTAATCTACAACTATATGTTAAGAAGATGGACTTCAATAGAGGGACAAATGTTCCCAGAACATTTTTTTGGTGCTTTAATAGATGTTTGGTTTAACATCTTTATAGTTAATGCTCTAGTTTTTGCTTTATTTTGTTGTAGACTTCTGAGGAGAGGGACAAATTTAGATCATTTAGTGAAAATATATGTATTAATTTTAATTAAACAAAGCAGACTGAACATTATATATAGTGACATCGTTCTTAAAAGAATTACTAACATGCGTTAAAATATGCATACACGAAATACAAATACTACACTGAAACTAACAGCAACTGACATTAGAAGAGTACCAGAGAATTTTACTTTCTGTCCTCTATATTTGTGTACTTTTTTTTTTTTTTACAAATGGAACATATATTCTTTTTTTCATTTTTTAATTTTGGTGAAATACACAGAACATAAAATTTTCCATATTCACCATTTTAAGTGTGCAGTTCAATGATATTAAATATTCATAATGTTGTACAACCATCACCACCATCCACCTCTATTTTTTTTTCATCTTATAAAACTGAAACTCTATACCTATTAAACCAAAACTCCCATTTCACTTCCTCCAGTCTCTGGCTGCTGCCATTCTATTTGTTCTCTACTCTAAATACCTCATATAATGAACTAATAGTGTTTGTCTTTTTGTGACTGGCATATTTCACATAGCAAAATGTCCTCAAGTTTCATTCATGATGTAGCATATGAGAGAAGTTCATTCTTTTTTCAGGCTGTGTAATATATCATTGTATGTATATATTGCATTTTTGTTCATCCACTCATCTGTCAATGGACCCTTGGGTTGCCCCCATATTTTAGCTATTGTGAATAATGCTGCTCTCTATCACTGTGGGTGTATAAATATTTCTTTAAGATCCTGCTTTCAAAGTTTTTAGATAAATATCCAGATTTAGATCATATGGCAATTCTTTTTTTAAAATTCTTGTGGAACCACCATACTGTTTGCCACAGTGGCTATACCATTTTACATTCCCATTTACAGTGAGGATGCTCCACATCCTCAATGACACTTCTTTTGTGTTTTTTTTTTTCTTTCTTTCTAGTATTAGCTATCCTAATGTGTATGAGGTGATATATCATTGTAATTTTAATTTGCATTTCATGGTAACCACAACCATGAAATTAAAATATGCTTGCTCCTTGGAAGGAAAACTGTGACAAACCTAGACTGCATATTAAAAAGTGAAGACATCACTTTGCCAACAAAGTCTGTATGGTAAACGCTATAGTTTTTCTAGTAGTCACATATGGATGTGAGATTTGGACCATAAAGAAGGCTGAGGTCTGAAGAATTGATGCTTTCAAATTGTAATGCTGGAGAAGACTCTGGAGAATCTCTTGGACAGCCAGGAGATCAAACCAGACAATCCTAAAGGAAATCAGCCTTGCATATTCACTGGAAGGACTGATGCTGAAGCTGAAGCTCTAATAATTTGGCCACCTGATACGAAGAGCCAACTCTTTGGAAAAGACCTTGATGCTGGGAAAGACTGAAGGCAAAAGGAGAAGTGGGTGGCAGAGGATGAGATGGTTAGATAGCATTACTGACTCAATGGACATAAATCTGAGCAAACTCTGGGAGATAGTGATGGACAGGGAAGCATGGTGTGCTGCAGTCCATGAAATCGCAGAGTGGGACACGACTTAACAATTGAACAACAACAAATAATTAGTGATTCTGAGCATCTTTTCATGTACTTGACATTTGTATTTTTTTTAGAGAAATGTCTATTCATGTCCTTTGCTCTGCTTATTTTTGCAACTATATCTTTTGTTATCTGTGTCTTTGGTGTCATGTCAAAGAAATTGCCAAGTCCAACACTGTGAAATTTTGGTTTTAAGAGTTTTTATAAAGAATTTATCTATTTATTTGCCTGGGTCAGGTCTTAGTTGCAGCACATGGGATCTTTGTTCTATTGTGTGGAATCTTTCATTGCTGTGTGCTAACTCTAGCTGTAGCACATGGGCTTAGTTGCTCTGTGACATATGGGATCATAGTCTCCCAACCAGAACTGAACCTGTGTCCCCTGCATTGCAAGGTGGATTCTTAGCCACTGAATGACCAGGGAAGTTCCTCTTTTAAGAATTTTTTGTTTTGCTTTAATTTTTTTTTTCTAGTTGTAGGATAATTATAATACTGGGGTGGTTTTTGCCATACGTCAAGGTGAATCAGTCATAGATATACAGGTGTCGCCTCCCTCTTGATCCCCCTTCCCACTTCCCTCATTGTTTTAGATCTTACATTTAGGTCTTTGATGCATTTTGAGTTAAAGTTTTCATATGTTGTTAGGTAAGGATTCAACTTAATTCTTTTGCATGTGTATGTCCAGATTTTCCAGCACTGTTTGTTGAAAAGACTTTTCTTTTTCCATTGAATGGCCTTGGTACCCTTGTGAAAAATCATTTGACTAGATATATAAGGGTTTATTTCTGGAGTTTCTATTCTTTATAGAGAGTCTCTATTCTTTATAGTCTCTCTTTATGCTAGTACTTCACTGACTACTGTACTTTGTAATATGTTTTGAAATCAGAAAGTGTGAATCCTCCAAATTTGTTCTTTTATTTCAAGATTGTTTGGGTTTCTGAAAATTCTACATGAATTTAAAGATAAAATTTTCTATACCTGTTAAAAACATGATTGGGATTTTGATCAGGATTGAATTAATCTATAATTTGGATACCACTGAAATTTGAACAATATTATGTCTTCCAATCCATGAACATGGGTTGTGATTTCATTTGTCTGTCTTCTTTCATTTCTTTCAGCAGTGTTTCATTTTTATTGTTCAAGTCTTTAACACCCCTGTTTATTTTCTATTTTCTCATTCTTTTGATGCTATTATAAAAAAATTGTTCCCATAATTTCCTTTTCAGTTTATTCACTGCTGAAGTGTAGAAATACAATTGATTTTTGCATGTTAGCTTTGTATTCTGAAAATTTGCTGGATTCATTTATTAATTCTAACAGCTTTTTTGTAGAACCTTTAAGGTTTCTACATATAAGATCAATTCTTTGGTGCTCAGCCTTCTTTATGATCCAACTCTTACACCCATACATGACTACTGGAAAAACCATAGTTTTGACAATACAGACTTTTGTTGGCAAAGTGATATCTATGCTTTTTAATACTCTGTCTAGGTTTGTCACAGCTTTTCTTTCAAGGAGCAAGAGTCTTTTAGTATCATGGCTGCTTTCAAATTGTGGTGCTGGAGTAGACTCTTGAGAGTCCCTTGGATGGCAAGGAGATCAAACCAGTCAATCCTAAGGGAAATCAACCCTGTATATTCATTGGAAAGATTAATGCTAAAGCTGAAACTCCAATACTTTGGCCACCTCATGCAAAGAGCTGACTCATTGGAAAGACCCTGATACTGGGAAAGATTGAAGGCAAATGGAGAAAGGGCAGCAGAGGATGAGATGGATAGATAGCATCACTGATTCAAGGGACATGAATCTGAGCAATGTCTAGGAGATAGTGGTGGACAGAGGACCCTGCTGTACTGCAGTCCATGGAGTCACAGAATCAGACATGACTTAATGACTGAACAACAACATATAAGACAATATCATCTACATTTTATTTCTTCCTTTCCAATTTGGATGACTTAATTATTTTTTTTTTCTTGCCTAGTTCCTCTGGCTAGAACTTCCAGTACAATGCTGAACAGATGTGGTGAAAATAGACATCCTTACTTTGTTTCTTGGAGGAGGAAATGGCAACCCACTCCAGCATTCTTGCCTGGAAAATCCCATGGGCCGAGGCACCTGGTGGGCTACAGTCCATGGGGTTGCAAAGAGTTGGACATGACTGAGTGACTTCACTCATTCACTCAGTTTGTTTCTTACCTTAAAGGGAAAGCTTTCAGTCTTTCCCCATAAAGTATGATGCTTACTATGTGATTTTTGTGTATGGCTTTTCTTTTTTTTTTTCATTTATTTTTATTAGTTGGAGGCTAATTACTTTACAATATTGTAGTGGTTTTTGCCATACACTGACATGAATCAGCCATGAATTTACATGTGTTCCCCATCCCGATCCCCCCTCCCGCCTCCCTCCCCATCCCATCCCTCTGGGTCTTCCCAGTGTATGGGAGAAGGTGAGGGTGGGATGTTCTGAGAGAATAGCATTGAAACATGTATGGCTTTTCTTATGTTGAGGTAGATTCCTTCTATTCCTAGTTTATTGAGTACTTTTGTATCAAATGGTGTTAAATTTTGTCAAGTGATTTTCCTGCCTCAATTGAAATAATTATGTAGTCTTTTTCATTCATTATGTTAATGTGGTGAATTACATTGATCAATTTTTGTATGTTGAACCATACTAGAATTCCTGTCATATATAAACTGGATCAAACTCTCTTAATTTGTGTCTGTCTGAGAAAATCTTTATCTCTCCTTCACTTCTGAAGGATGATTTTATTGGATACAAAACTCAAAACTAGTGATTTTTTCTTTTCAACAGTTTAAATAATTTACTTCATTCTCTTCTTGCTTGCATGATTTTTGAAGAGAAGTATAGTGTAATTTTTATTCTTGTTCCTATATGGTTTTTCCCCCCTTTCTTTGGTTTCTTTCAAGATTTTCTTTGCCTTTGATTTCCTAAAATTTGAATATGATATATACTGATGTATATTTTTAAGGTATTTTTACTGCTTGGTGTTCCTGAACTTTATTGATATGTGCTTTAGTGTACATCCTTAATTTTGGAAAATTCTCATCCATTGTTATACTATTTATTCTGTTCCTTTATTTCTTATTTTAATTCTTGTATTCCTATTCCATATATGTTACACCTTTGGTAACTGTCCACAGTTCTTGGATATTCTATACAATTATTTTCTTTCTTTCTTTTTTTCATTTCAGTTTGGGAAGCTTCTGTTGATATACCTTTAGTTGCAATGTTTCCTCAGCCATGCCCAGTCTATGGCATATGCCTACAAAAGACATTCTTCAATCCTCTTACAGTGTTTTGGTTTTTTTTTGTTTTTTTTTTTTTAGCATTTACTTTTGAATCTTTCAGTCTCCATGCTTACATTACATACCCCTTCTTTCACATTGTCTACTTTTCCTGTTATAGCCCTCATCGTAAGTTCATGGTCTGATAATTTCAAAATCTCTATCATACCTAAGTCTAATAGTAGTGTTCTCTCTCTGAAATATGTTTTTTATATTTGGTGTGACTCGTAATTTTTGTTAAAAGCCAAAAATGATATCGTATAGGAAAAGAATTGAGATACATAGGCTTTTAGGGTGAGGCTTATGTCTATCTGACTAGAAGTTATGCTGTACTCATTATTTGCTGTAGCTGTAGCTATCAGAGATTAAAATTTTCTCTTGTGTTCTTGTTTTTGTCTTCTTTGTTGACTTTGGATTTTCCCAGAGACTTTTTAAGTAAGTTCTCATATATGCAATGTTCAATTTTTTCCATCATATTCCTCTGTTACTATACAGGAGCCCTATTGATGTGACAGTAAGATGTGAGGGAAAGGGAAGTGTTTTGCTCTCCTATAATTAAGTTTTAGTGTTGTTATGAGGAAGATCAAGATGGTGGAGAAGTAGGAAGCAAAGTTCACCTCCCTCCACAGAAACATTGAAAATACATCTACAGGAGGAATGATTTACACAGAACAGCTGCTGAGTGCTGACTGAGGACCTCAAAAAGACAATAAAACCTTCACATAAGCAGGTAGAACAAAAGGAAAAAGAAGGAATCAGGATGGGGTTTGCACCCCAGGGAGGAAACCAAAGGAAAGGTTCCTGCACCTTGGGAAGGTTCTTCACCAGCAAAGAAATTAGACTGGGTAGAGGGCAAGTTTCAGAACCTAAAAGGGGGGAAGAGCAACTGGTTTGTGGAAGGCAAAATGGAGTAACCTGCACAAAGGGTTGGCACCACTACTCTGTGTTTCCCAACCTGACACACTCCTCTGTCAGTGAGGGTGGGGGTCAGGTGTTAAAGCTCAGACTCCAAAGATCAGTCCCAGAGAAAATACCAGGGATAGGTGTGGAAACAGCCTGAAGAGGATGTGCTGTGGCAACTGAGGGTGTACTAGCGAGAGAGTTAACTTAGGCAGGTTGACAAGGAGTCCAAGCCTAAGGCCCCTTTAGGGTGGGGGTGAACATTCATTTTCACATTCTTTTGCCTTAGACAAGTAGGCCTCATAGGCAGCAGTATCTCTTGTTCAAGGACATGCCTTTTTTTGAGCTCAGAGTGTATGTTATGGGAGAACGTCTGGGTAAAACTTCCACAGCCTTGAGCTCTGGGTTAACCTGTTCCTTCTGATTAATCTTGTGCTGATGTCATTCCAGGATGTATGTTACAGGAAAGGGTCTGGGAAAAATTTTCTCAGCCTTGAGGTATTTTTTTCTATTCTCAGCAGCTAGCAGAAAAGTATGTAATGCCCTGCTTAAAACTAGCAAGACGGGTAATCTTTTTACCCCCTTCTGATACCTATGTCAGAAGCTTTTTTCCTGTTACTATCACTTTAATAAAATTTCTACTACACAAAGCTCTGAGTGACTGAGACTGTCTTTGGTCCCAGAGCTAAATCTTCTCCTTTGGAGACAATGAATATGGCAGAACACCATAAGCTTTCAACTATCACTAGGAAGAAGCCTGCCCCACCAGAGAGGCAAGGCACCATTATTGGCAGATGCACATGGAGAAAGGTGGGACAACCATAAGAAATTCTATCCCTGTGAGTGCACCCAGGCAACAGGACAATGCCTATAGGAGCTCAGTGGGCAGACGTGAGTTGCTGCCACCATCTTGGGTTCCAGAGCTGGGCACTAGCTGCCTCTTCCAGACTTGCAGGAAGGCACCAGGCCTTGCCCCTGCAGACCCAAAAAGGTGCAGACAGCTTTCCGCACTAGCGATTCTGCCTCAGTATCTGCCCCTGCTGGCCTAGAAGTCCATGGTTAGCTCTTGGTACTAGGAAATCCACCAGTGAGTGTCAGGACCTGCTCCACTGTCCCAGGAAGGTGCAAATAGCTACCCTCACTAGGAAATTCTCCCATAGGAGGGATGAAACCAGAGCTGAGCCATAGGGGTTGGGTGACTAAGGAAGAAGAGCTGAAATTTCTCCTTGTGGTGGTGAAAATGTCAAGTTATATCTCTACTTACAGCTTCCTTAATTCAGAGCCTGCAAAACATCTGAAAGGAAAATTACTCTTGCATCTGGGATGGGGGTGGCTTTAGCAGCTGTGGCCTCTGTGGGCATGTACACATGGGAGTTGGTTCAGATCAGAGTACAAGCTGCCTCTATAGCTCCCACAGAAGGCCCAGGTGCATGAATACTGCAGCCCTGGGATCTAACCTTGGTGGACCTGCACTGGTGGCCAGGTGAAAACAATGCCTGAGAGTCATCAAGGCCAATTGCTGGCATATCCACAGTTAAGGTGGGACTGAGAGCAGTACCAGCAACAGTGTAATTTGTGAGCCCACACAATGGGCAGAAGGGGACAAAACCAACCACATTCACAAGTGAACATCTCCAGAAGAGGCATACTCAGTGACTTCTCTCCCAGTGGGAATGCTCCAATACCACCTACCTCACACCACAAATCAGAATCACAGCTAATAAACAGATCTTGGGGGTTTTACTCCAACAACTAGGGAGCAGACCCTGCCCCTGACAAGGCAACGACAACCACAGAGCAAAGGGGAGCCCCCGCTCAATATCTAGGGCAGGCTCTGATCACTGCAACACCAATTAAACTCCATATCAAGGGGATAATGGCAAAAGCCTCTGGACCAACCTCACCCACCAGGGAGCAGACACCATAAACAAGAGGAAATACTTTCCTGCAGCCTACAGAAAGGAGACCACAAACACAGTAAGTCCAACAAAATGAGACAACAAAGAAATATATTGCAAAGGAGAAAGACGAAAACCTACTGCTGCTGCTGCTAGGTCGCTTCAGTCGTGTCCAACTCTGTCCGACTCTGTGCGACCCCATAGACAGCAGCCCACCAGGCTCCACCGTCCCTGGGATTCTCCAGGCAAGAACACTGGAATGGGTTGCCATTTCCTTCTCCAATGCATGAAAGTGAAAAGTGGAAGTGAAGTCGCTTAGTCGTGTCTGACTCTTCACGACACCATGGACTGCAGCCTACCAGGCTCCTCCGCCCATGGGATTTTCCAGGCAAGAGTACTGGAGTGTGTTGCCATTGCCTTCTCTGATGAAAATCTACAAGAACAACTAAATGAAGAGGAGATAAGCAGTTATCTGAAAAGAATTCAGAGTAATGATAGTAAAGAAGATCTGGGATCTCAGAAAAAGAGTAGAGGCATGGATCAAGAAGATATAAGAAAATTTTAACAAAGATCTAGAAGAACTAAAGAACAAACAGAGATGAACAAGACAAGAAATGAAAACTACACTAGAAGGAGTCAATAACAGAATAGCTAAGGCAGAACTGATAAGTGACCTGGAAGACAGAATGGTGGAAATCTCTGCCATAGAGCAGAATTAAAAAAAAAATGAAATGAGGACAGTCTCAGAAGCCTCTAGGACAACACCAACTTTCAAATTATAGGGGTCCCAGAAAAAGAGAGTCTGAGAAAATATTTGAAGAGATTATAGCTGAAAACTTCTATAACATGGGAAAGGAAATAGCCACCCAAGTCCAGAAAGTGCAGAGAGTCCCATACAGGATAAACCCAAGGAGGATCATGCTGAGACATATATTAAACAAACTAACAAAATTAAATACAAAGAGAAAATATTAAAAACAACTAGAGAAAAGCAACAAATAACACACAATGGAATCCCCATAAGGTATCAGCTGATTTTTCAGCAGAAAGTCTGCAGGTCAGAAGAGAGTAGCAGGATATATTTAAAGTGATGAAAGGGGATAACCTACAGCCAAGAATACTCTACCCAGCAAGGCTCTCATTCAGATTTCATGTGTGTGTGTGCACGCGCGCATGTGTGTGTCTGTGTTAGTCACTCAGTCGTCTCCCACTCTTTGCGATTCCATGAACTGTATAGCCTACCAGACTTCTCTGTCCATGGAATTCTCCAGGCAAGAATACTGGAGTGGAGAAATAAAAAACTTTACAGACAAGCAAAAGCTAGGAGAATTCATCACCACCAAACCAGCTTTACAACTGGTAAAGGAACTTCTCTAGGCAAGAAACACAAGAAAAGATAACAAAAGAAGAAGAGAAGAAAAAAGAACTACAAAAACAAACACAAAACAATTAAGAAAATGGCAATATGTTTGCTTAGTTGCTCAGTCGTGTCTGTTTGTGACCCCATGGACTGTAGCCTGCCAGTCTCCTCTGCCATGGTAATTCTCCAGGCAGGAATACTGGAGTGGGTTGCCATGCCCTCCTCCAGGGGATCTTCCCAACCCAGGAATTGCACCAGGGTCTTCTGCATTGCAGGTGGATTCTTCACCAGCTGAGCTACCAGGAAAGCCCATATGTATAGATAATTACCTTAAATGCAAGTGGATTAAATGCCCCAAATAAAAGACATAGACTGGCTGAATGGATACAAAAACAAGATACAAATATATGCTGTCTACAAGAGACCCACTTCAAATCTAGGGACACATATGGATTGAAAATGAGGAGACTAAAAAGGTAACTCTATGCAAATAAAAATCTAAAGAAAGCTGGAGTAGCAATATTCATATCAGACAAAATAGTCTTTAAAATAAAGACTGTTACAAGAGACAAGGAAGGACACTACATAATGATCAAAGGATCTATCCGAGAATGGTGTGTGTGTGTGCGTGCTCAGTTGTGTCTGATTCTTTGTGATCCCATGGAATGTAGCCCGCCAGGCTCCTCTGTCCATGGGATTTTCCAGGCAAGAATACCCGAGTGGGTTGCCATTTCCTACTCTAGGGGATCTTCCCAACCCAGGGATGGAACCAGCATGTCTCTTGCATCTCCTGCATTGGCAGATTGATTCTTTACCACCTGTGCCAGCTCCACCAAAGAGGACATAGTAATTGTAAATATTTATGCACTTAACATAGAGGCACCTCTGTATGCTAACCTCTGAGGCAAATGCTAACAATCATAAAAGGAGATTGAGCTTAAGCAGATTGCCTATATGTGCCTGGTTTTTATCTTAAAAAATGGCAGTTTAGTAGGATTTAACCTACTATCTTGTGGGACTTACCATGTATCAGGCACTGGGCTAGTTGCAGGACATGCCCTATTAAATAAGAAAGACATGATCTCTCAGAGCATGAGATGAACAGTCTAGTGGGGAAGAGAAACACTAAACAAACATGTAATCCCGAATTATAATAAAGAAAGAAAACAAGTTTCTGTGAGGCAAAACATGAGGAGCTAGACCAGGGATTAAGAGTAGGCATGATGTTTAAGTTGAGTCCTAAAGGGGAAATAAGGAAATGAGTTAATCGGGGCCAGTGAGAAGGTTGGGAGGGAAAGTGATTAGCAAGGAGCCATGGGACGTGCACAGGCTCTAGGGCAGAAAAGTCCTTGGCCCAGTTAGAAGCAAAGGATGGCATTGTAGCTGGAGCTTATCAAAAGAGGGGGAGAGTGGCCTGGCTGAATGGGAGAGGTGACAAGGAACCAAGTCTTGCAGAGCTTGAAGGCCATGGTAATGATTTGTTTTGTTTTGTTTTAAAGTATTCAAATGCAGTGGAAGAATTTAAGGGATATAATTGAAAGAAGGAGCATGTTCAAATTTTTCTTTAAAGTATTAAAATATTCCTTGGACTCCCATTTAGAGAGAGTTGGAAAGGGGCAAGAAGAGAAACAGACTAGTTCACTGATTCAGTGGTCTAAAGTCTGTGAAAGATACAAAACAATTATAAAACACAATCCAAGATATCACAGGGAAAGGTGGACAAGATGGGCCTGGGAAGGTCTGCTATTGCACATAACTTCTAGTAAAAAAGAAATTGAAAAACTATGTGATTCTGTCAGCTTAATAGGAGTATAAGAAGGGAGATAATCACAGAGCCAGGAAAGCTGTCATGAGGAAGAAGAATCTTGGTTGAGTCTTGAAATGTAGCTAAGTTTGGAACTTTTTTTCTAGGAGAAGGAGTTCTGGAAAGAAATAATAAGTAAAAGAGAGTAGCCTGGCTCAGGTAGAGGTCATGAGCCCACCAAGTGAGCAAGCAATGTCCAGTGGAAATCCCTGCAAACCCCAATAAGGTTAAAAGCTGAGACAACTAAAATTTTGCTTTTTAGAAATGTTAAAAGACATTCAAGGCTGACTTTCTACCTACTTCAGAAGAAAGGGATGTGCCCAACACATCTGGCACTGGTCCACAGAGCAGGGCCATATTCTAAGAAGGGAGGTGTTATATATGTGATGAAAGTGGAAACTCTGAAAAATTTATCTCCTTGGAATTATCTCCACTGGGTTCTTTTTCTCACTGACTGGTTTCTTGGGCATCTGTGGGCACAGACCCACATGAAGTCTGCTGAGCCATGGCGAGTGGTCTTACTGGACCTGATAACTTGGAGCAACTTCCCCTTGTTTTGGTTTTGGTTTTTGATCATAGGACTCCAGGGATATTTCAGATTTCTATCAACTGGGGAGCTTTTGCCAAGTCACATTCATGATTTCTTCTCTCTCTCTCTCTTTCTTCCCCTCCCTCCTTTCCCACCACTCTGTCTCTCTTTCCTTCCTCTGCAGGTTGACATTTTTTTGGGAAAGTTCTGTTTTTTTTATGATCTATCTCCTTTCCTTCCAAAGTTTATTCAATGTGTCTTCTGGCTATTTCATTTACCACTCAGGGCCTCTTGGAGGTCAGAGTGTTCTGAGGCATTCTTATTTTTGAGGCATCCAGTGTAGTATATGCTTAGCTAATATCAGTTTCCCACTTCCTCACTAACAGAACTCCAGACATTGGAATGTCTACCCCACTTTACCTCACTGATAGCTTCTGGGAGCAAGTCCTTATTATTCTGAACCTATCAGGATCTAGAATCTCCCTGAGTACTGCTACTGGTTGAGGCTGGCCAACAATCTTAAAATGGCCCAGTCAGATTGAAAAGGCCTTATATTTGAAGGTTAGAGGAGAAGTTTATCTCTTTTCTCCTGAGGGACAGAAACAGAAGAATGTGCCCTCAGTCACCATAAGCAACCATATTGCTACATCAGGGGTAACCATCAGCCTCAGGAAAAAGGTAACACTTGGTGTGGGGGAAGCTGACCAGAGATGGAAGGACCCCGGGTCTTGATGACATACTTCAGTTGTTCAATCAGTCAGTCCTGAAGACTGCTCTATCTACTTCTGCTCTTCTGGCTAAATGAAATCATATTTCCTTAATATTTTAGCCAGTTTCAGTCAATTATCCTTCACATATAGCTAAAATTCCCCCATCCAATATTTCTTAGAGAATTTTCCATTTCATTCTGTTCAGAACTATTCCATTATTTATAATGACTGTATAGTTTTCCAAAGTCTTATTGAACCCTAATGTATTTGTTTTCTACCTTGTTTACAAATATTAAAGTTGTATTCAATTTTGTGGGTTTCTTGATATTTCAAAAATGCTGAAATAAATATCTTGTTATTGAATATAGTTACATATTTACACACTTGAATGTTTTCACAGCTCAGACACAAAACATTTGTATGACTTTTCATGTGGGATGTAGTCATAGAAATTTGGGGTTAAAGACTGTAGAATTATTTTAAAGTTTTTGATACATACCTTCAAACTACCTTTCAGAAAAGTACCAGTTGTCATTCTCACCAGCACTATATGAAAGTGTCCACTTTTCTGAACTTTCACCTCTAGATACAAATCATTAATAATGGCATGGACTAAGAAATCAGACTGTTCAAATTCTAGCTCTATACCTTAATAGTGACATGACTTTGAGTATGTGATTCATTATCCTTAATTACAAAATGAGCCTAACACTGGTATCTGCATGCAACTTATGTGGGTAGGGAAATTAAATAAGACATGTAAGGCACTTAGATTATAAGTGATCAATAAATGTAGGTTGTTATTGTTATGAAGATTATTTACCAACTTGTGATTTGAAAATATTTTCATATTCTCATTTGAATTTCCTTGATTACTGATGAAACATCATTTTTTCTCACATCTATTACTCAATTGTAAAATGGTTTACCTTTTCCTTTTGTGTTCATTTTTATATCTGTGTTGCCCTTTCCTTGATCATTTGAACCCAATTCACTAGTTATAATAATAATTCTTTGTTTTCTGTATGTTATTTTTCCTGTATTTTATTTGTGATTTAAAATTATATCATGCAAAAGCTTACTTTTAAAGTAATAAAAGTTATTTTTCAGCATGATTTCTGCCTTGGATTATATGTTGAGAAATGCCGTTAGCATGCTTAACTTAATCATCTGTATTTTCTCCCAATTCTATTGTTATTATATTCAATTTGTCAATCCTTTTAAGTAGCAATTTTATTTCAGATAATTCTTAAAGATAGCAAAAAAGGGTTATCTTAAAAACAAGAGGGTAACAGGTAGGAAGGCCAGAGGTCCCCAAGTGGGAGGAGGAAATAAACTGCAAGTGGCAGACTTTTGTTTTTTTCTCCCTTCTCTATTGAAGAAACCAATTCTGCCTAACTTTTTTTCTTTTCTCAAATCTTGTGCTGATAATGGCTCAACAAACCAGTATTCAAGTCAATTGTTTTATGGCTGGTGGGAGGGCAGGATGACACACCTCATGCCATCCTGTCTCAAAAATGCATATCGTGGGAAAGAGGCCTGGTGAAACTCCCTCAGCCTTGACATGTCTCTCTTATCTGATTAGCAGCTTGCTAACAGACCTAAAATGCCTTGCTAAAAGCTAGCAAGCAGGCACTCTTACTGTCCCCTTCTGATGTCTATGTCAGACGCTTTCCCTATCTCTATTATATTTTAATAAAACTTTTTGCTACACAAAAAGCTCCAAGTAGTCAAGCCTCATCTCTTCCAGAGGGGATGTCACGAATCCCAGCATAACACAAACCACAGCAGTAACCTTTCAAAATGTTAAGTGGAAGAGAAGCATACAAAATAGCATATACAGTATTATCAAATTTTTACAGAACAAGATTTCATTTGTGGATATTTTGTGTAGAAAAAAGGCTAAAAGAAAATAAATGGAAATATTTAACATGTGTAGCAGGATTAAGGGACTTCCTAGGAAGCTCAATTGGAATTCCATCATTTCCACTAGCTTTGTTCATAGTGATGCAGGTGGAGTTGATAGATTCCAGTTGAGTTATTTCAAATCCTAAAAGATGATGCTGTTAAAGTGCTGCACTCAATATGCCAGCAAATTTGGAAAACTCAACAGTGGACACAGGATTGAAAAATGTCAGTTTTCATTCCAATTCCAAAAAAAGACAATGCCAAAGAATGTTCAAATTATTGTATGATTGCACTCATTTCACATGCTAGCAAAGTAATGCTCAAGATTCTCTAAGCTAGGCTTCAACAGTACATGAACTGAGAGCTTCCAGATGTACAAGCTGTATTTAGAAAAGGCCCAGGAACCAGAGATCAAATTGCCAACATCTGTTGGATCATCAAAAAAGCAAGAGAGTACCAGCAAAACATCTACTTCTGCTTTACTGACTCTTCCAAAGCCTTTGACTGTGTGGATCACAACAAATTGTGGAAAATTCTTAAAGAGGTGGGAATACCAGACCACCTAACCTGCCTCCTGAGAAACCTGCATGCAGGTCAAGAAGTGACAGTTAGAACCCGACATGAAACAATGGACTGCTTCCAAATTGGGAAAGGAGTACCTCAAGGCTATATATGGTCACCCTGTTTATTTAACTTACATGCAGAGTACATCATGTGAGATGCTGGGCTGGATGAAGCACAAGCTGGAATCAAGATTTCTGGGAGAAATATCAATAACGTCAGATATGCAGATGACACCACCCTTATGGCAGAAAGTGAAGAGGGACTAAAGAGTCTCTTGAAGAAAGTGAAAGTTGAGAGTAAAAAAGTTGGCTTAAAACTCAACATTCAAAAAACGAAGATCATGGCATCTGGTCCCATCACTTCAAGGCAAATAGATGGGGAAACAATAGAAAGAGTGACAGATTTTATTTTCTTGGGCTCCAAAATCACTGCACATGGTGGCTGCAGGCATGAAATGAAAATTCACTTGCTCCTTGGAAGAAAAGCTATGACCAACTTAGACAGCATACTAAAAAGCAGAGACATTGCTTTGCCAACAAAGGTCCATCTAGTCAAAGCTTTGGTTTTTGCATTAGTCATGTATGGATGTGAGACTTGGACTATAAAGTAAGCTGAGCATCGAAGAAATGATGCTTTTGAACTGTGGTGTTGGAGAAGACACTTGAGAGTCCCTTTGACTGCAAGGAGATCAAACCAGTCAATCCTAAAGGAAGTCAGTCCTGAATATTCATTGGTAGGACTGTTGCTGAAGCTGAAGCTCCAATACTTTGGCCACCTGATGTCAAGAACTGACTCACTGGAAAAGACCCTGATGCTCGGAAAGATTGAAGGCATGAGTAGAAAGGGATGACAGAGGATGAGACGGTTGGATGGCATCACCGACTCAATGGATGTGAGTTTGAGCAAGCTCTGGGAGTTGGTGATGGACAGGGAAGCCTGGCATGCTGCAGTCCATGGCATTGCAAAGAGTCAGACACAACTGAGCGACTGAACTGAACTGGGTAGCTCAAATGGTAAAGAATCTGCTTGCAGTGCGGGAGACCTGGGTTTGATTCCTGGGTTGGGAAGATCCCTTGGAGAAGGGCATGGAAATCCACTCCAGTATTCTTGCCTGGAGAAGTCCATGGACAGAGGAGCCTGGTAGGCTACAGTCCATGGGGTTGCAAAGAGCTGGACATGTCTAAGTGACTAACATTTTCACTTTCAGCAGGATTAAGATGATTTTTTGAATTTCTTTTGTATGATTCTTTGTGTTTTCCAAAATGAATGTGTATCATTCATTGAGAATTTTTAAAAATAAGATTAAAAATATTTTTAAATCCAGGTCTCAGTTTTTCCTGTGAAACTACGAATAAAGGCAAATTTAATAGCTAAAGCTTTTAAAAATATGTGCGTTTTGATAAGGGTTTCCCAGGTGGTACTAGTGGTAAAGAACCCACCTGCCGTATGTTGCTAGTTACATTTTGTTGATGAAACACACTTGGATCACACTTTCCTTTAATAAGCCTTTGAAATTCCTTTTTAAAAGTTCAAATGGTCAAATTGAGACAGGAATCCAAGTACTTGTCTGTGGAACCAAAGAATGGAATCCATGAACACAAAAACAATCATGGTAGCAAGCCAATAGAATTTATAAAAGAGAAGGAAAGTACATAGCTCTCAGCATAGACACTGAGAGGGGGTAAAGAGTCCCCCTCCAAGGTGGGACTTACAGCAGTTTTTATATCCTTCCTTAAATCACATTATTTCTAACCAATCAATTTAATGGTCAAGATACTTAACATCTTTATGGCTTCTCTTGATCCTTGGATTAAGTCACTACCCTGTTTCATGCCCCCTGGCCATTTTACCATTGACCATATGGGTTTAGGATTAATGATTACCAGTTTTTTTTTCCCTCAAGCATATGGAACAGAATTTAATTACTGCCCTTCCCTGGGTCTGAGTGCTGATAATTTATGAGACTAAAGACACATTCCAGTAATTCAGGACAATGAAGTGGAGTGTTTACTAAAAACAAGACTAGGTCTCAGAATTCTACACTGACTGCCTAATAATTTCTACCTCAAAATGATCCATAGTAAAAACCAGGACGGACCCATGTAAATCCAAAATGCATACTTGAAAAGGCAGCACCTTTTAAAAATAATAATTTTATTGAATTATTTTTGACTGTGCTGGGTCTTCATTGTTGTGCGGGCTTTTCTCTAGTTGCAGGGAGCAGGGGCTACTCTAGTTGCAGTATGTGGACTTCTCATTGTAGTGGCTTCTCTTGTTGTGGAGCCGGGCTCTAGGGCACAGTCTCAGTAGTTGTGGCGCAGGGGCTTAGTTGCTCCTGGACCAGAGACCGAACCTGTTTCTCCTACATTGGCAGGTGGATTCTTTACCACTGAGCCACCAGGGAAGCCTGAAAAGGCAGTACCTTTTGTATGAACTACATTAAGGTCTAGTTATGTAGCATATGGATTTTAACATCAGACCACAGAGACTTCAAAGTTGCAAAGGCAAATGAGGCATCTTGTCTGAGAAGAAAAGAGAACAGAAAGAGGAGGAAAAGGAAGGGAAGAGAAAGAAGGAATAAGAAGGGGAAACACAGACAGAGAGATTGAAGAGAGGAGCAGGAAAATCTGCATATATGGCTTCTCTGCATCAGGAGAGTGACTTATCTTTGGGAAATTTACAATATGTATTAAGCAAATGGTGGACCATTAAGGTAATAATTCACAATAATAGAACCCGAATCTATTGATGCCTTATTTAATGCAATACTAAAAAAAAAGGTTATATTTTAATTAAAAAATGTGATATTTCTTAAAAATGAGTTGGAATGGTGTAGTTCAATAGAAAGATAATGTAAGTCACATATCTAATTTTAAATTTTCAAGTAAATTCACATTTAAAAGGAACAAGTAACTGGTTAAATTAATTTTTATATTATATTTTGTTTAACACAATATATCCAAAATGCTGTCATTTGAACATGTAATCCATATAAAAATTAACAATATATTCTGCATTCTTTTTTTAATAGTTTGATTCATTCTAGACTAGTCTTTTAATCATCATTTATATACATTTTTAATAAAAAAGTAAATTCTTCTTGTATACTATGTGTTCAAAATCCTGTGTGTACTTTACACTTTTACCCATCTCAAATTGCATTAGTCACATTTCAAGTTCTCAATAGCCACATGTGGCTCATGGTTATCATATTGTACACTTCAGATTTGCAACATGAAAATGTCTTGAGTCCCAAATTAGGCTGAATTCCACTCATTTACTGAAACATTACTCCAAATTACTTTGAAATGCAGTCAATATGGATTAGGGGCTACAGACTGAAATGCCTCTAAGGGCCAGAGAAATAACTATGTAATTTGAATAAGAAAAGATGGGTACCAAAAGTTAAACTGGAACGTGTCTTTCTAAAGAACTGAAGCCACTACTGAGTTCCCTCTAGTAAACTGGTGCAACATGAGAGTGCAGGCTGAGGGTTGACAGACCTACTGATTTTTTTATGGAAACCTAAACTCTGGATTTACCAGACCACCTTACCTGCCACCTTACCTGTATTACCTGCCAGACCACCTTACCTGTCTCCTGAGAAATCTGTATGCAGGTCAAGAAGTAACAGTTAGAACTGGACATGGAACAATGGACTGGTTCCAAATTGGGAAAGGAGTACCTCAATCCTGTATATTGTCACCTTGCTTATTTAACTTACATGCAGAGTGCATCATGCGAAATGCCAGATTGGGTGAAGCTCAAGCTCAAATTAAGATTGCAGGGAGAAATATTAATAACCTCAGATATGCAGATGACACCACCCTTATGGCAGAAAGTGAAGAGGAACTGAAGAACCTCTTTCAATGAAAGTGAAATTGGAGAGTGAAAAGGTTGTCTTAAAACTCAACATTCAAAAAACGAAGATCATGGCATCTGATCACATCACTTCGTGGCAAATTGGTGGGGAAATAATGGGAACAGCAACAGACTTTATTTTCTTGGGCTCCAAAATCACTGCACATGGTGACTGCAGCCATGAAATGAAAAGACGCTTGCTCCTTGGAAGAAAAGCTATGACCAACCTACACAGCATTTTAAAAAGCAGAGACATTAGTTTGCTGACAAAGGTTTGTCTAGTCAAAGCTATCGTTTTTCCAGTAGGCAAGTATGGATGCGGGAGTTGGACCATAAAGAAAGCTGAAGATAGTGCTAAGTCGAGTCCGACTCTTGTGATCCCATGAACTGTAGCCTGCCAGGCTCCTCTGTCCATGGGTTCTCCAGGCAAGAATACTGGAGTAGGTTGCCCATTTCCTTCTCCAGGGGAACTTCCTGACCCAGGAACTGAAGCTAGGTCTCTCCCACATTGCAGGCTAATGCTTTACCGACTGAGCTACACAGGAAGCCAAAAGAAAGCTGAGAGCTGAAGAATTGATGCTTTGGAACTGTGGTGTTGTGGAAGACTTAAGAGTCCCTTGTACAACAAGAAGATCAAACCAGTCAATCCTAAAGGAAATCAGTCCTGAATATTCATTGGAAAGACTGATACTGAAGCTGAAGCTCCAATACTTTGGCTACTCGATGTGAAGAACTGACTCATTAGAAAAGACCCTGATGCTGGGAAAGATTGAAAGCAGGAGAGAAGGGGGGTGACAGAGGATGAGATGGTTGGATGACATCACCAACTCGATGGACACGAGTTTGGGCAAGCTCCAGAAGTTGGTGATGGACAGGGAAGCCTGGTGTGCTGCAGTCTGTGGGGTCACAAAGAGTTGGACACGACTGAGTGACTGAACTGAACTGAAACTCTGGATTTCCTGTGCAATTTCTCAATTATTAAATATCAATGATGATTAAAAAATTGAACAGTACTTTGTGCGACAAATCACTTTCACCAAATGTAATCCTTTTGGTGGCTTCCCAGGTGATTCAGCAGTAAAGAACAGCAGCAGCAATGCAGGAGTTCAGTCCCTGGGTTGGGAAGATCCCCTGGAGGAGAGCACAGCAACCCACTCCAGTATTCTTCTCTGGAGAATCCCATGGACAGAGGAGCCTGGTGAGCTATAGTCCATAGGGCTTAGCAGGCAAGCATGCAATCCTTTTTATGCCAAATTTTGACTAGTGGGATCAATACATACTTTCAAAAATCCACTAATTCTGTTAAGTTTGAAACATTAAGCTAGTCAGTTTTAGTGACTAAACCTTTTTCTTTTCATTTTACATGTATGTTAACATTAACAGCTAACATTTATTGGGAGAATAGCATATGACAGGCATCTTGTTAAACACTTACCACATTTTACCAATAGGAGAAATGAAACTAGGAAATTGACCAACTTAGTATAAGGTCACAAAACTTGTGAGTGATGAGTCCAGTATTTGAACTAAGGTCTGCCTGACTCCAGTCTGTGCTTTTACAAACACACCTTAAATCACCTGGGAGTATCCATGTCTAGGTAATATACCAATCTCTCTCTCTCTCTCTCTCTCACACACACACACATACACATACACACACACACACACACACACTCATACACACACCCAATCTCTGTCTCACACATACATGAGCACACACACTCACACAGACATGCACACATACTCCTCCAGTCCTTTTTCTCTTATGTGTTGCCTTGTTTTCTTTTATCTTTCTCTCCTTTATGCTCATCCTACATCTCTTTTTCAGAAGACATTTCCTTTTCCCATTCTGATCTTTCATTTTCCTTGCATAGTACTGTCCCTGTTTTAACCACCTTGGTAAGGGAGGCTCTCAGCCATTGGTGTGCTGAAGCTGGCTCTTAATGGCTCAGGACAGCTAATTGTGAATATATCTTCTCAACTCTACATTAAGTGTCATCACGTTGGTAGCTGAAAATCAGCTTAGTAGGAGTATTTACACAGTGGAAATAGGCTAACATTATAAATGTGTGTGCATCTGTGCTCAGTCGTGTCTGACTCTTTGAATCCAATGCACTAAAGCCTGCCAGGCTCCTCTGTCCATGAGATTTCCCAGGCAAGAATACTGGAGTGGGTTGCCATTTCCTTCTCCAGGGAATCTTCCTGACCCAGGGATCCAGCTCATGTCTTCTGCGTCTCTTGCATTGTCAGGTATGTTCTTTACCACTGAGCCACCTACTATGAATAGTTTACTGGAAACCTAGTTGTTTGATAACATTTAGTTTATCAGCACACAACTGGCTTTCGCACTGTTTACACATTTGACTTTTTTCTGTCTGGGGATCACTGTGGGTATTAGGTAGCTTATCTGCCCATCTACTTCTACCTTTGGTTTTGTACATACCATCATTTTCTGGAACCCAAACTTTTACATTATCTGCTTAGATTATTATTACATTGGTTCATAGTGTTTGTGGTGTGTATGATTATTGCATTATTATTTTATTATTATAGTGTACATTGTGTGTATGCTTATTATATTGTCATTATATAGTGTGTGTGGTGTGTATGATTATTACATTGATTCATAGTGTGTGTGGTGAATTTTACTTCTTTGACATTCAGAAGACAACTTTATTTTTCAGTTATGCATGAACTGAAATTACTTTTTATTTTTCTTAAAGAGATCTATTTTTAGTATTGTGAATGTATGTTAATTGATATCTTTCCTGAATGCATTTCTCCACTGTGACAGCTAGATATTATGGCCAGAACTCCCTTCAGCTCATTTTGCATTACTTTTTGTCCTGTTTTTGCATGTTTCCTTCTCTCTTATGCCACATTTATGCCATCTATTTCATAGTTTATAAAGTATTCCTTGGACCTCTACCTGTTTTAACCTCAAGTGTCTTAAAGAATCTCCCAGACTCTGCTTCTTATGGGCATATTATTATTATTTTCCTTCCTGAAGCATATCCATGGTCCTGCCTGCATTGGACAGCTCCCATATGATGCTAATTGGAGTACTAGATCTTCTCAATATTTTTATTACCACATTCACAGATAATTTCTTGTGTTATTCACAGAGATGGAAAGCCATATTCATTGCCTGTCAGATTTACCAATTTAGAACTCTTAGAGGATATCCACATTTTCAAGATTATGGTTCAGGTGACCCACAAATTGTATTCTCTGTATACTTATTTTTTTCATTTTTCATTTTGATGTACTACACAGACTGTGGGATCTTATGTCCCTTACCAGGGATTGAACTTGGGCCTTGGCAATGAAGGTGCTGAGTCCTAATCATTGGAAATTCCCATCCTCCATGTACTTGTATTTGTTATTGTTGCTTAGTCGCTAAGTCATGTTCAACTCTTTGTGACCGCATGGACCCTCCAGGCTCCTCTATTCATGGGATTTCCCAGGCAAGACTCCTGGAGTGGGTTGCCATTTCTGTCTCCAGAGGATCTTCCCAACCCAGGGATTGAACCTACATCTCCTAAATTGGCAGGCAGATTCTTTACCAATGAGCCCTCGGGAAGCCTAATATACTTGTTAGTCCTCCCAATTTTGTGTTTCTCAAAAAAAAAAAACACAAAAAAACAAATGGCTTCTTGATAACATACTCTGTGCCTTATTCAATTAAAGTAGATGGTAAAATGGTTTCATATTCTTGTTTGTTCACCTGCTACCTTAGTCCTACCTTTCCTCCAATTGTAACTCCATAATAGAACTTTTTTGCAGGTATTTACCCAACTACAAGAGTGATTGAAGCTGATGATTTATGCCTGCATCTTTCCAACATTGTCAGTCTGACCTCCATTTTTCCTAGCCAATGCTTTTCTTTCTAGAGTTAAACAAGTTATTTTGGCAAATTTGATTAAGTCTAACTGTTTTCCATTATGACTGCACCTTTCCAACATTGTCAGTTTGACCTCCACTTTTCCTAGCCAATGCTTTTTTCCCTAAACAGATTATTTTGGCAAATTTGATTAAGTATAACTGTTTTCCAAGATTTCTGCAAAATACAAGTGCCAAAATCTCAGATGACTGTTTTGGTTATGAAGTTATCTATATGATTCCCTTTTCCAACCCTGATGCTACCCTATATTTTTATCATACAGAACTGACTAATTTCTTTCTTTACATTTGCTGATTTTCAGTATCTGTAGCCTCAGGTCTATGTTGGCTTCAGAAGTTATGAGACTCTTTCTTAAGCATACACTTTTGTCAGATTCCCAATAGAAAACTTTACATTAGGTTGTTCCTGTCATTTGCAACCTGACAAGGTCAATAGTGTTGCTCAGGAACCCAATTTATTTTTTGTTAGTTTATATAGTTTGTAGTTAAAAATTATGAGACCTTTGGGAATTTGAACCATGACCGATTATTAAATAATTGTTTCCCACATTTACTTGTGATTATGCTACTGTGGTTATGTTTTAAAAGCATTATTACCCTTTAGTGAAAAGCATTATTATCCTTTAGCAGGCTTCCCTGGTGGCTCAGTAGTAAAGAATCTGCCTGCAGTGCAGGAGACCTGGGTTTTATCAGAAAGTTGGAACGTTCCCCTGGAGCAGAGCATGGCAACCCACTCCAGTATTCTTGGAGGACTAGGACTGAGAGTCTTAGTTCCTTACTGCCTGTTGGCTGTAAGATACTCTCAGTTCTCTGCCATATGGGTCTCTCCAGTATAGCAGTTTGTTTCATCAAAGCCACTAAAGGAGTAGGAGACAGGGAGAGAGTCTCCTAGTAAGATAGAAGTCATAATCTTCTGTAATTGTGTTACAGAATCACGTCTGTAATGACATCACATCACTTTTGCTGTATTCTATTGATTAGAAGTAAGACTTAGTGGTTTTGCCCACATTCAATAGGAAAAACAATTAAACCATGGGGGCTCCCCTGGTGGCTCAGACAGTAAAGAATCTTCCTGTAATGCAGGAGACCTTGGTTCAATCCCTGAGTTGGGAAGATTCCCAGGAAGAGGGCATGGCAACCCACTCCAGTATTCTTAGCTGGAGAATCCCATGGACAGAGGATCCTCGTGGGCTACAGTCCATAGGGTTGCAAAGAGTCGGACATGACTGAAATGACTTAACATGCATGTGTGCATGAATACTGTATCTTTGGGTAACTTGAAATCTACATATCTTTCTGTCAATGAGAATTCTTTATGTAGCTCTATTGCATTTATAAGCTCACTGAAGAGTGCTTTGGATCTGGATCTATTTCTTTTCTGCACAAGTAATCCATATGCCTTAAGACAAATGTAGTTGAGTACAAGGGAAAAAAAATCACCCAATATCCCACAAAAGATAACCACTGTTAACTTTTTAGTGTATATACTTTCAATTTTAATTTTTATATAGTAAACCTAAAGGTCTTTTAAATTTTCTCCTGCTTTGCATTTTAATGCTTCTTTCCACTGAATTCAGATATTCATCTTTATGTTCTTCTAATTATTATGGTTCCTACTGAAGAACTGAGATCATAATAAGTATATACACACTAGTAGCCTTTTAGACATTAATGTGCATCTAAATCACCAGGGAAGTTTGCTAAAAACAGAAGTTACAGAGCTCTATTCAGTAGATTTGGACGGGTACATTTTTAAGAAACTCCTCAGGTGATTCTCACACAGGTGGCTGATGATCATAGTTTTAGAAACACTAGGACATTATTAAATGAATCCAGTGTTCCTTTAGGAATTGCAAATAATCTCTTCTAGAGAATTGAAGTTACGTATCCAAGATTATTTTATTCAGGGAAGGAATGAGACAAAAACTCAGAGCTCTTGATGCAATCATTATTAATTGTATTTTGCCAGGTGCCTACCTTATGTCAGGCAGAATCACAAACTGACTAGCAGAAAGTGCAGACCTGAGGGGGAGGAAGGATGCTGGACTGGGAAGATCTATCTTTGGGGACTCTGCTAAATATTTGAAGGGAAAATCTGAGGGTAGGGAGTTCTTGCTTAATATGTGGAGATGGGGACAAAAATAGGTAAACACATACACTGGACCTTGTTTCACAGTCATATGAAGCAAATGTATTTCCTAATTTGTAAAGAATTCCTGGGTTTATTCATCAGGCTTAATGATTCAAATTTTATAACCAAGTCTTTATTAAGTGATTCTATGGCTCTCATAAAGTCATTAAAAATAGTTCCACATCTTCTCAAACTACAGAAATTATAAAAGGCATCAACTCATCTCACAGAAATGAGCCCCTGTATTAATCTTTTAGTATATTAATTTCAGCATTTTTCTCTTTATGAATTAGATAAGTATTAAATTTGAAATAAAAAAGAATACAGACAGAGATTGCTTTTTTAAACTGCTTTACTTACTTCACAATATATAATAAGCATCTTGCCATGCAACAGGTGAAATTATCTGTTAACAAAATCTTACAGACTGGGTCAAAACATTCAACTAGAAGCTGGTAATATGAGACCCACCATAAATGAGTGGCATCAAAAAGTTTATGGCAAAGGTACATCATGAACATGTAAGTTTAGGAAGCAAGTGTGTCTCCCTATTAACATCAGGATTTAAGGCATAAGGCAAAACTCATCATGATGTTCATGGTGAGGGGGGTCAGTGCTAACTGCCCACAAACTGTGACTCAACTGCTTTTCCCTCAGCTTTTGCATGAGTTGTCTCATTCCTTCCCCAATCCTTTCTATATTCTCTTCTCTCATCCTTGCCTGTGGCTTTCCAAGCCTCTGAGTCAAGTCCCATCTATAATGTAGAATGGGCTGCCTAACACGGAACCGTCTGTGATTTCCTCTAGGTACACAATATTCACCAGCTCCCAAAGAGAGGGCCAAAGGCTCTCCTTTATTAGCATCTTGCTCTTTTTCATCCTTTTTTTCATTTTCTTCGTTGGCATTTTCCATGGTGATATTTTTCAGCACTTGTTCCTCTTTGGGCATCATTGCTCCTAGGAGACAAAAGACAAGAAAAGCGACTGCATTTTCGGTGGATAGATCAGCACCGAGGACAGAGGCCTTACTACAGATTTTCAGAGGTCTAGATATCATGGTTTTCTTTTTTTCTTTCTTTCAATTTTCACACCTGAAAGGCTTCGTGCGTCCTCTAGGGGGCCCCAAGTCCGAGCCCTCCCCATTCCTTCTCAGTTTTTTCCCCTCCATCCTCCTAAACCCACCATTTTCCCTACAGATTCACTCCGCAGGCCACTTCAAAGATCAAAATGGAGGTCGGGGCATGGAAAGGTTGAGAGTGGGTATGACGGAGTTCTGCACCCCCCCTACGCACAGTGTCCCCTGCACCAACCTGGGCCTATCCTTGCTGTCTCCTCCTCCTCCCGATTCCTGCTGCAAAGTGAGTTGCTGCAACACTTGACACGTAGACCCGCAGACCTAAGTGGATGGAGGGAGGGAGTACTGTCACCAAGCTCTCGGTGCCAAACCACCGCTCCTCCCCCGCCCCTGCCGCCCCCAGCGACCAGCGTCCCCCGCCCCACGGCCAGGTGCCCCATCCCCACCCCACTCCCGGGTTCACCATTGTCTTGCAGAAATTCAGGGATGATTTCCCATCGCTCTTAGTTGCTCTGCAGCCCTCCCTGGAACCCTGCCCTACCCCCAACACGCCCACCCCAGGGGGCCCTTATTTCTGTTCCCAGGAAGGCCGGGGTGTGGAAAGAACTCGCCGGGACTCTCCGCGCTGAACCCCTGCGCGGGCCTCTAGGGTTGGTTGGCCACTGCCTCCCTGGCATCAGCGCGCGAGCCCCTGGGCCTTTACCTGCTCCGCTTGCCGCGGGCCCGATGCCAGCCCGCTGAGCTCAGGGCAGCGGGGAGCTGATAACTAAACTGGAGTGACGCCTGCACCTAAGGCTGCATCGCTTTGCAGCTTGCGGTCACGTGAGGGCCCCGCCTCACAGCAGAGCTCGCCTTCTGATCCCCCCTCCCCCAACCCCCAATAGGACCCGTCCCTTCACCTCTGCATGCAAGAACCTCCCAGTCCACACAGCTGCGTGGTAGGCCCAGAGCTCAGCTCAGTCCTCTGCAATCTGATACCCATGGGTGGCCTCGCTGCCCTATCTTTGGGGTTTGACCTTCTCTAGGTACCATGGAGTGTCTACATCTCCCAACCACTCCAAGCCTTGGTATTAACTTTGGCCTTTTCTGCTTTTTTTTTTTTTCCTCCTGTTCTCCCTAGCTATATATTGGCTTCCTACTAATTTCTCTTTATTTCCTTTTTATTTTTAAATTTTTTTCCATTTATTTTTATTAGTTTTTAAAAATCAGTATGTCTCAAAAAAACCCCTGAAAATTAGGAAATTTCATTTTTGAAAGACATGTTTCAGGCTGGGGAAGTAAAAGAGAAAAAAAAACACCCTCATTATGTTCTCTTGCACCTCACAGAAAGTATTTTCTGTGGACTCCACACAGCTTCATTTTTAGAATTTTCTAAAGTGTTTCATGGAATAAAAAAAATGGGGGAAACTTTCTAAACAAACACAGTTGGTGTTTTGAAAATGATCTGTGAAGTTAACCTTCAAGAAGTCTGATTGCCAAATCTTGGCTATTTTATGTAAGTAATCTACCTTTTTTCCCCTTCTGAGACAGATTTCAAGTCGTATTAATAAACATTTATATTTTATTCGACTATAATAAGCATTCATTAAATATGAAAAGCATTTGCTGGCAATTGAGGTCATCTGCTGAAATTTAACAGCTATTATTAAAGATGGTTTTAAAGACCTAAGCAAAGGGAAGGCCCTTGAGGCAGAAGCAGGTTGAGGGATACAGAGATAATGGCCTCACCCCATCCTGTCAAGAGATTGGGAAGGGACTGGTCTTCCTGCCGTCACATTCCAGAATCTCTCATTTCCTAAATTCAGGCTCCTGGCTGTTGCTTACTCCAAAAATATAGATGGACAGGTGACCAGGGTCTTGACCTGAGTAAATTCCTTTGGTTTCTTCCCTCCATTTTCCCCCCAAATCCAACCTAGAAACATACCTCCCAGATAGATGAGGGAAACTAGACGGGACTCTTCTACACCTCTGTGGTGGGGGATTCCAAGAATTGTAGAAAAGTAAGTGCTATGGAGAGAACCACTGTAAATTTCCCCATAATTTCCCCAAATATGAAATCTGCATATTTTCATAAACCATATACTATGTGTTCTTTGGGGGCTCTCTTCTTCATTTAGCATTATGTTTTCAAAGCTCATGGCAACATATGATTAATCATTTGAGGAACTGCCAAATTGTTTTTCAAAGTGGTTGACCATTTTACATTCCTACCAACACTGTATGAGAGTTCTGAATTTGCCACATCCTCACCATATATTGTCAGCTAAAACTTTGTATCTACTCATATTAGTGGGCATGAATTGTCAACTGGAAAATGTTTACAATGCGAAAGCTGTGAGTTCAGTTTTATTTGAGGACTTATTGAGGACCATAGCTGGGAGACAGCCCCTCAGCTAGCTCTGGGGAGTTGCTTTGAAGGTGTGAGAGGTCAGTATATTGATTTTCATAGAGGTATGTGCAATCAAGCACACATCTCAGTAGAAAGTTGTTGCCACTCACAAGGACCAGATATCTCTGATAATGATATTAAATGTTTGCTAGGTATGTGAAGATGCAAAAAATCAGGTTCATAAAATTGTCTCTGCAAAATATTTAATTATCTGAAGGATGTGAAGGCCTATTCTGCCAATTTTCCCAGAGCAGAGTACCTCATTCCTGAGTTCCTTGCAGGATGTGTTCAAGGTCAGTGACTGCAGTAGCTAAGTGACTTCATTCTTATAGAACTAGATTGGTGAGTGGCATATTTTTGTTGTCAGTGCCCCTACCCCTTCTCCTCTTTCCACTCCATGGTAATAAATTCGGCCATGTTTTGGGAAGCATTTCATGACTGTTTTATCCCACAGAGCTAGGAATACTCATTCCTAGGTCAGGCAAAGACTTCATTGATAGGTCACTCAAAGTGCTATTACTGGACTAGGCACTGTCAACAGTAGCCCAAATCTTTGGGTCATCTGACTCACTAGTTTTTGATGGTCTAGGAAATGATTCCCTCTTATTTCTTCTTCTCATAGCTAGTGTTACACTATTAAAATCAATTGATCTTATAGAACTAAGTATTTAGCCAGTTGTTTCAAGTCACCTTGTTTTTGCAGCCAACGATGGAGAGCCTCTATATAGTCAGCAAAAACAAGACTGGGAGCTGACTGTGGCTCAGGTCATGAACTCCTTATTGCCAAATTCAGACTTAATTGAAGAAAGTAGGGAAAACCACTAGACCATTCAGGTATGATTAGAAATAGATTTAAGGGACTAGAACTGATAGAGCGCCTGATGAACTATGGATGGAGGTTCATGACATTGTACAGGAGACAGGGATCAAGACCATCCCCAAGAAAAAGAAATGCAAAAAAGCAAAATGGCTGTCTGAGGAGGCATTACAAATATCTGTGAAAGAAGAGAAGTGAAAAGCAAAGGAGAAAAGGAAAGGTATACCCATTTGAATGCAGAGTTCCAAAGAATAGCAAGGAGAGATATAAAAGCCTTCCTCAGTGATCAGTGCAAAGAAATAGAGGAAAACAATAGAATGGGAAAGACTAGAGATCTCTTCAAGAAAATTAGAGATACCAAGGGAGCATTTCATGCAAAGATGGGATCAGTAATGGACAGAAATTATATGGACCTAACAGAAGCAGAAGATATTAAGAGGTGGCAAGAATACACAGAAGAACTGTACAAAAAAGATCTTCATGACCCAGATAAAAATGATGATGTGATCACTCACCTAGAGCCAGACATCATGGAATGTAAAGTCAAGTGGGCCTTAGGAAGAATCACTATGAACAAAGCTAGTGGAGGTGATGGAATTCCAGTTGAGCTATTTCAAATCCTAAAAGATGATACTGTGAAAGTGCTGGGCGCAATATGCCAGCAAATATGGAAAACTCAGCAGTGGCCACAGGACTGGAAAAGGTCAGTGTTCATTCCAATCCCAAAGAAAGGCAATGCCAAAGAATGTTCAAACTACTGCACAATTGCACTCATGTTACATGCTAGTAAAGTAATTCTCAAAATTCTTGAAGCCAGGCTTCAGCAGTACATGAATGATGTACTTCCAGATGTTCAAGCTGGTTTTAGAAAAGGCAGAGAAACCAGATATCAAATTGCCAACATCTGTTGGATCATTGAAAACGGAAGAGAATTCCAGAAAAAATATCTATTTCTGCTTTATTGACTATACCAAAACCTTTGACTGTGTGGATCACAATAAACTGTGAAAAATTCTGAAGGAGATGGGAATACCAGACCACCTGACCTGCCACTTGAGAAACCTCTTGAGAAACTATATGCAGGTCAGGAAGCAACAGTTAGAACTGGACATGGAACAACGGACTGGTTCCAAATAGGAAAAGGAGTACATCAAGGCTGTATACTGTCACCCTGCTTATTTAACTTATATGCAGAGTACATCATGAGAAACACTGGGCTGGATGAAGCACAAGCTAGAATCAAGATTGCCGGGAGAAATATCAATAACCTCAGATATGCAGATGACACCACCCTTAAGGCAGAAAGTGAAGAAGAACCAAAGAGCCTGTTGATGAAAGTGAAAGAGGAGAGTGAAGAACTTGGCTTAAAACTCAACATTCAGAAAACTAAGATCATGGCATCTGGTCCCATCACTTCATGGCAAATATATGGGGAAACAGTGGAAACAGTGGCAGACTATTTTTGGGAGCTCTAAAATCACTGCAGATGGTTACTGAAGCCATGAAATTAAAAGACGCTTACTCCTTGGAAGGAAAGTTATGACCAACCTAGACAGCATATTAAAAAGTAGAGACATAACTTTGCCAACAAAGGTCCATCTAGTCAAGGCTGTAGTTTTTCCAGTAGTCATGTATGGATGTGAGAGTTGGACTATAAAGAAAGCTGAGCACTGAAGAACTGACACTTTTGAACTGTGGTGTTGGAGAAGACTCTTGAGAGTCCCTTGGACTGCAAGGAGATTCAACCAGTCCATCCTAAAGGAGATCAGTCCTAAATGTTCATTGGAAGGACTGATGTTGAAGCTGAAACTCCAATACCTTGGCCACCTGATGAGAAGAACTGACTCATTTGAAAAGACCCTGATGCTGGGAAAGATTGAAGGCAGGAGGAGAAGGGAACGACAGAGGATGAGATGGTTGGATGGCATCACTGACTCAGTGGAGATGAGTTTACGTAAACTCCAGGAGTTGGTGATGGAGAGGGAGGCCTGGTGTGCTGCAGTCCATGGGGTCACAAAGAGTTGGACACGACTGAGTGACTGAACTGAATTCATCATTTTAACAGAAGCACAGTCACGTATTTGGAAATGCAAGAAACAACAATCTAGTAAAATAGGCAGAATACGAGTAATATAGATAGCAGCATTATTAAGGTCATAAGTAAGAATTTAAGCCAAGAACTTTCATTAGGTTCAGTCCAGCATTTCCTCAGATCATCTGACTTAATCTGTTCTGTCTTTGTCCTTAAGGGAAATGATGTATTGACATTATTTGTAAAGCATCTAGCCCAATTTCCTAGTGTTATTAGACTGATTATCCTTAGTATCAACTAGAAAATTAGTCACAACCTGAAAGTAGAGAGTTATTTTACTTGGTGGGAATGTTAAAGACTCTGAGCCCAGGAGATAGCATCTCAGTAGCCCTGAGAAAACTGTTCCAAGGAGGTGGGAGAGGGAGTCAGGTTATATACAAGTTTGCAACAAAGAGGGGCAGGTAGTCTGAGCATCAAAGATTATTGATAAGTAAGGAAACCTAGATATCAAGTAAGGAATTTAGTGTTCTTCTATGTATGGGAAGATACAAGCCTCTGGGATCATTGAATTCATTTCTTTCATATACATCTCAGCTATTTGGGGCCAAGTCTTACTTTTTCTTTGATTTCTCACATCCTCCACCCCTGTTGAGCTCTTTAGCAATCACTGTGGGTGTGTGTGGGGGCGTGTGGCATCTGCTGGGTGGCAAGCACTGTTTTCCATTTTGGGAGTCCTCATTCACATTTGGAAGCCCACTGATCGCTATGACTTTTTTCCCACCAATATGACAGGAAATACTTCATTTTGCATTAGTATGTGTCATGGTCCGGGCACGGGTTAGAAAAGAATTTCCAGACATGAGACAGGATGAGAGGGAAATAAAGTTTATTAGAGTGGGAGATGCTGTTAGAACAGCGGGCCAGCTCAAGGGAGAACCAACGTTGAACAGGGGTCCTTAGTTCACTTTTACACCCAGGGTACAAGGAGTTGAATAGGGGTCTTGTGGGTAATTGCCACATGATAGGCCAATGAATCTGAGAGATGGGGGGTTGAGGCAAGTAAGAGACTTTAATTGGGGAGCCAGCAGACCAAGAAGATGGCAGGCTAGCACCTCAAAATAACCATCTTCTTGGGGTCTGGATGCCAGGTTCTTTTATATATTAGAGAGAAAGAAGCAATGAGCAGCTAAAGTCAAAAGGCAGAATAGAGAGGGGAGATGCAGTGAGGAAGTAACGTGAAAGGGTCTTCAGTCTTGCAAAATATCTCCAAGGGAATGTTCAGTCTTTGGAAGGAGTGTGCTAATCTCTTCTCTTCACAGGTGGACAGGGACAAACTACCTCTCCAAGAGCTGAACAAAGGCACTTTATTTCACAGTCACGCAGAGGGGGCAGGGTCCTCCAGGCAAGCCACTGAGTATGATTATAATAATAAAAGCAAGTCAAAGAAACAGTTTCCACCATGCAGTCAGAGTTAGCTTCCTCCTTGCAACAATTCCCCACTGTCAAAGTCCAATCCACAATCTTGTGGGAGGAAAAAGGAGTGACAAACTTTCTGCTTAGTCAGACGAATCTTTCTGGGAGTGTCCATCATCTTTGCCAATGTTTCAAACGTTGAGATTTGTCTTCTTGTTCCTCTTTTGGAAAGTGTCTATTTTACACCTGTAGACTTAGAAATGCTGAACTTCAAATCCATGAGACAAGATCTCAAGTTAAGAAATTTAGTGCTTTTCTACATATGGGAAGACTCAGGAGCCAGGGTTCACTAAAATTATTTCCCTGGTATGTACCTCAGCAATCTGGGGCCTGTAATCCTGCATTCTGAGTTTCCTTAAGGTTCACCATAGGGAGTGGCTGGAGTGGCCACAGTCTGATGACTGCCAGGTGGCAGGTATTCCCCTTCCTCTGGGCTCACTGGCTCACATTGAAGGGCTGTAATTGCTGATTCCATTCCTCAGGTGTTCCCTTTTTGGTCATGGGAGTGGTGAAAGGATTTTTGGAACCACCTTCTGGTCCTGTAAAGACCTCATTTGGAAACCAATGACAGATTTTTCCCCCTCCTTTTCCAAAAAGAATTGGGTAGCCTCCCCAACAAGGACTGACACATCTATCCATCCATGTTGGAAAACGTCACCTCTGCTCCTCTAGCCTAAGGGAGAAGGCCTTGCTAGAAGGCCCAGGGGCAACACCCAGGCTCCCACAGTTCAGTTCAGTTAGTCATGTCTGACTCTTTGTGATCCCGTGGACTGCAGCACACCAGCCTTTCCTGTCCATCACCAACTCCTGGAGCCTGCTCAAACTCATGTTCATCGAATCGGTGATGCCATCCAACCATCTAATCCTCTGTTGTCCCCCTCTCCTCCTGACTTCAATCTTGCCCAGCATCAGGGTCTTTTCAAATGAGTCAGTTCTTCACATCAGGTGGCCAAAGTATTGGAGTTTTAACTTCAACATCAGTCCTTCCAATGAACATTCAGGACTGATTTCCTTTAGGATTGACTGGTTTGATCTCTTTGCAGTCCAAAGGACTCTCAAGAGTCATCTCCAATACCACAGTTCAAAAGCATCAATTCTTTGATGCTCAGCTTTCTTTATAGTCCAACTCTCACATCCATACATGACCACTGGAAAAACCGTAGCCTTGACTAGATGGACCTTTGTTGGCAAAGTAATGTCTCTGCTTTTTAATACGCTGTCTAGGTTGGTCATAACTTTCCTTCCAAGGAGTAAACGTTCTATAGGGTGGTCCCAAAAGGAGAAGTGGAATCAGCCATTGCCTAGAATTGGCTTTTCATATCCTGGGCCCTTCTTGAACAGTTGTCCTTTCAATCCTTCTAAGAGAGTGTACTGATATTCCAAACACTGAGAATTTTCCTGTGAATTTTCTTCTGGGGGTGTTAGATGGTCCTTGTGATTTTCTCCAGGAGAATTCCAAGGCTTTATCTGTGTGTGAGGAATCCAGGCATCAATACCTGTAACCTTACCAGCTGTGGGTGAAGACCGAGTAACAGAATTAGGTCCCTCCCATGTGGGAGTTAAGGTGGGACTGTCATCAGGAATAGCCTTTACTAATACCAAGCCCCCACGATTATGTAAGGACTTTTTATATTCTTCTGGTTGTGAGATCCCATTTTCTAAGGATTGTAACTATTTTTGAAAAGAAGTTAGTGACATATTTTGTAGTTTGGCGGTTTCTTGGTCTAGAAGTAAATCATTTTCTGAGAAACAGCCTCCCATATAACATTTCAAAAGGGCTGAGTCCCAGTGACTGTGGAGTATTTCTTATTCTCACAAGATCTAAAGGAAGTAATGAAGTCCAGGAAAGGTGAGTCTCTTGTGAGAGTTTTCGTAAATGTCTCTTAATCATACTATTAGCTTTTTCTACCTTCCCAGAAGATTGAGGCCTCCAGGCACAGTGTAAATGAAACTCAATTCTTAGGACCTGGGAGATGCCCTGTGCTATTGTAGCCTTAAAGGCAGGGCCATTGTCACTTTGAATTCCATGTGGCAGGCCAAAGTGAAGAATGATCTCCTATATTTAAGTTTTAACAACTTTTTTTGCTTGTTCTATTCCTCAAAAGAAAGCCTCTATCCACCCAGTTAAGCTATCAACCCAATCCAGTAGGTATTGATATCCCTTGGCTTTTGACATATGAGTGAAATCTATCGAGTCCTCTCCAGGTATCTTCCTGTACGCTGTAAACCTGGGAGAGCTGACTGGTTGTTAATGGGGGTTATTCTTTTGACAGACTTCACATCCTTTAACAATCTGGCTTACAGTTTTTATTAATCCTTTTCCCTTGAAAAGACTCTTAGCAGGTTGGTATGTATTTTCAATTCCCAAAAGGAAAGTTTGCTGTAGAGTTTTAAGAATTTTTCACTGGGTGCTGTAGGGCAATACAAGTTTTTCATCTTCTGTGTGAAGCCATCCAGAGGGGAGTAGAGTATCTCCATGAGAAAGAGAGTGTTGGCCTTTCTCGGGAGAATACTGGGATTTTATGTCACTGGGAATCTTATTCCAGAGGAGGGGAGCCTGAGTATTAAAAGACCGGATGGCTGCTTTTTTTTACCTGTTGGTCGGTTCTCCTATTTCCCACTGTTATGTCAGAATCATCCCTTTGATGGCCCCAGCAGTGTATTACTGCCACTTCTTTGGGTAGTTTAATTGCGTCTCAGTTCAGTTCAGTTCAGTTCAGTTGCTCAGTCATGTCCGACTCTTTGCGACCCCATGAATCGCAGCACGCCAGGCCTCCCTGTCCATCACAAACTCCCGGAGTTTACTCAAACTCATGTCCATCGAGTCGGTGATGCCATCCAGCCATCTCATCCTCTCGTCCCCTTCTCCTCCTGCCCCCAATCCCTCCCAGCATCAGGGTCTTTTCCAATGAGTCAACTCTTCGCATGTGGTGGCCAAAGTACTGGAGTTTCAGCTTCAGCATCAGTCCTTCCAATGAACACCCAGGACTTATCGCCTTCAGGATGGACTGGTTGGATCTCCTTGCAGTCCAAGGGACACTCAAGAGTCTTCTCCAACACCACAGTTCAAAAGCATCACTTTTTCGGTGCTCAGCTTTCTGCACAGTCCAACTCTCATATCCATACATGACCACTGGAAAAACCATAGCCTTGACCAGACGGACCTTTGTTGGCAAATTGATGTCTCTGCTTTTTAGTATTGTCGTAACTTTCCTTCCAAGGAGTAAGCGTCTTTTAATTTCATGGCTGCAGTCACCATCTGCAGTGATTTTCGAGCCCCCCATAATAAAGCCTGACACTGTTTCCACTGTCTCCCCACCTATTTCCCACGAGGTGATGGAACCAGATGCCATGATCTTAGTTTTCTGAATGTTAAGCTTTAAGTCAACTTTTTCACTCTCCTCTTTCACTTTCATCAGGAGGCTTTTTAGTTCCTCTTCACTTTCTGCCATAAGGGTGGTGTCATCTGCATATCTAAGGTTGTTGATAGTTCTCCCGGCAATCTTGATTCCAGCTTGTGCTTCTTCCAGCCAAACGTTTCTCATGATGTACTCTGCATATAAGTTAAATAAGCAGGGTGACAATATACAGCCTTGACGTACTCCTTTTCCTATTTAGTATTTAATGGGACTGCCATCTGAGGTTTTAAAGTTTGTTTCCTTCCAGAAAGCAGCATGAACATGAAGGACTAAGTAAGCATATTTAGAATCAGTATAGATGTCCACTCTCTTGTCAGTCCCCAGCTCTAAGGCCTTGGTTAAAACAGTCAATTCAGCTAATTGAGCACTAGTTTTAGGGGATAGGGGATTATTTTCTAAAATTTTATATGATGTGACTATTGTGCATCCTGATCTTTGTTACAAAAAGATTAAACTGGTCTCTCGCAGGCAGGCTGAGGAGCTTCCCAGGTGGCACTAGTGGTAAAGAACCTGCCTGCAATGCAGGAGACCTGGGTTCGATCTCTGGGTGGGGACGATCCCCTGGAGAAGGACATGACAACCCACTCCAGTATTCTTGCCTGGAGAACCCATGCACAGAGGAACTTGGCAGGCTACAGTCCATGGGGTTGCAGAGTCAGACATGACCAAAGTGACTTAGCACAGGCAGGCTGAGAGCAGGAGCCTGAAGAAGAGCCTGTTTTAAAGTCTTGAATGCATGTATTTCTCCAGGTTCCCACTGTAATGCCTTTTGTCCTGATTCTCCATATCTGGGAATCCAAATGCAGCTGTAACTGGTTATGCCAAGGAAACCATGGAGTTGTCTAAGAGTATTAGGGAGTGGATGTTGTAAAATGGATTCCATTCTTTCTTTTCTCAGGGTTTGAACTCCACAGGAGAGTTTGAGTCCTAAATATTTGACTTCTTGTTGGCACATTTGAACTTTTGATTTTGATATCTTGTAGCCACATGGAGCTAGATAATTGAGAAGGTCACAAACAGCTTGGTCACATTTGTTGTCTGTGTCAGCACAAAGGATAATATCATCTACATATTGAATTACTTTTATAGATTCAGTTGCATGAAAGGCAGCTAGGTCTTTGGCTAACACCTGCCCAAACAAGTGAGGGCTATCTCTAAATCCTTGAGGCAACTCTGTCCAAGTTGAGTAGAGGAATCAGATGGATCCTCAAAAGCAAACAAAAATTGTGAACTTTGAGCTAAGGGTATGCAAAAAAAAAAAAAAAAAAAAAGGCAGCCTTCAAATCTAAAACAGTAAAATAAGTGGCTGTTTCTGGGATTTGGAAGAGTAGAGTGCAGGGGTTAGGCACGACAGGATGTAATGGTATTACAGCTTCATTAATGATGTGGAGGTCCTGAACTAGATGCTATTCCCCATTAAGCTTTTGAACTCCCAGAATAGGTGTATTATAAGGGCTGTTACATTCTATTAAGAGCCCCTGCCCTTTGAGGTTTTCAATCAAGGGAATGAGTCCCTGTTTTGCCTCTGGCTTCAGAGGGTATTGTTTCTGGTAAGGAAAGTTATTAGGAATTTTAAGAGTTATCTGTACTAGTTGAGCTGAGATGGCTCTTCCTATCTTTCTTCCAGTTGCCCAGACTTCAGGGTTAATTTCTACTTCTGTCAGGGGTAAGCATAAATTTTCTGTAGATTCCATTTCCATATGAATTGAAGCTTGCATTTTAGATAGAACATCTCTTCCTAGGATGGGGGTTGGTCTTTCTGGTATTATCAGAAAGGCATGAGAAAAAAGAATAGAATCCCAGTTACAATTCAACTGTTGTGTGAAGAATTTTGTAACCAGCTTTCCAGAAATGCCACATATAGTAGCTGACTTGGTAGAAGGAGGACCCAGCTTAGATAGGAGGGCTGAGAAAGTAGCTCCTGTACCAAGTATGAAGATAACAGGATGGCCTCCTACAGTTAGAGTCACCCGAGGCTCCTGTGTGGTGATGAGGACATGAGACAAGGTGGGAAGCCTCGGGTCCCGTCAGTCTTGACCCTGGGTCTGAGTTTCTGACTCCTGAAACCTATGTCCCTGGGGACAGTTACTCTTCCAGTGATCTCCTTTGCAAGTGGGGCAAGGCCTCGGTGGTGACCTCTGCTTGCATTGGGGGCATTGTCCCTTAAAGTGTCCATCCTTTCCACAATGGAAAGGGGCTCCAGATTTTTGCTTTTGCCCTCCCGCCTTTGCAGTTCTAAAGTTAGCTCCCTGTAGGGCCATAATGAGAGCTTCCGGCTTTCTCTTATCTCTCCTGTCTTTTTCCTTACATCCCTCCTGATCTCTATTAAAGAATACTGATGTGGCAGCTCTTAGGAGGCACTTGAAATCCACATCTGGGCCGAAGGTCAATTTCTGGAGTTTCCTCCAAATATCTGGAGCTGATTGAGTAATAAATTTGTCTTTAAGAATAAGTTGGCCCTCTGGGGAGTCTGGGTCCAAATACCTGTGTTTTCTCAATGCCTCCCTGAGACTTTCCAGAAAAGCTGTGGGATTTTCCTCCTTTTAATGAGTCATTCCTGATAGTTTGGAGTAGTTTAAGGGCTTCGCTCGTGATTTTTTTGTCTTCCTTAAAGCAAGTGATAAAGTGAACTCTCTTCCAGTCATCACTGACTTTGTCACGTGCCCAATTAGGATCAGCTATGGGCACTGCCTGGAGTCTTGTAGGTAACCGGGATGATTCACTGTCAGATATCCCCTGCAAGCTGGTAGCATACCATTCATCTCCCCATTCCTGGGCATTTTTAATTACTCTACTTCTTTCATTGGCAGTGAGGGTGCTAGTCAGGATGGGCATACCATCTTTCCATGCCACTTCAAAAGATTGAGTTAGACCCTGGAAAACTCTTATATAGTTGTCAGGATCTTCAGTAAAGCTTCCTAGGTCAAATTTAATTTGTCTTAAATCTTGGAGGGGAAAAGGGACATGAACTTGCATGGGTCCCAAGTCCCAGTTAAGAACTTCCTGTAATGGAAGGAGGGAAGAATATAGCCTAGAGATCACCGGGGTTGTGTTAGGAGCCACTAGGGATGGGAGCTGCTGCCGGTGCTGGAGGTGTTACCAGAGATTGTGGAGGCTCCTGTGGGCTAGGTTTGGGCATCCCTGGATTAGGCAGAGAGTTTGAACCCAAGGGCCTGGGAGAAACTATAGGCATCATAGAAGGAACAAACCCACAACTCCTGCATAAGAGGGTGTTTTCTCTCAAGACAAGGAAAACCTGTCTATATTGAGGACTTCTGACCATTTTCCTTCTCATCTACAAAACAGGTCTAGTTGGAGGATGGTACTATAATTAAGTGAGCCCTCAGGGGGCCATCTCGCACCATCAGACGGATCATACTGAGGCCATGCCTTGGTGAAGAAAAAGATCATATGCTTCTTTAACAGGGTCTGAGGGTAAAACTTCTTCCAGTTCCTCAGTATACATACCAGAGGCGTCTGCTTTGAGCCAAGTATGGGGCTCGAAGAGGTTGCTTTCAAGAGAGAAGACCAGAGTCCAGTGCCTTTTGCCTTTTCTCTGGCTCCTCCTTGTGGAGTGGGAGCAAAGAAGCACCAATAATGTATGCTTCCCTCAACTTTGGAGTGCACCCGGACTTGACCACCCTTATCCAAGTGCCCTGGGCCTTTGTCCTCTTCCTGTCTCTATCTTCCCTTCCACCTAGAGATAGATAGAGTGAGAGCCTAGATTGGTGGACTTCCTATGTTCCTGAACCTGGAGTATGCCTGAACTGGAGTTCCCCTAAAGCAAGGTATGCAGTGCACAAGGTTAGTAGTGTTTACACACACTCCGAAATAATCCTACATCAAGTGCAAAACCTCGTGGCCTCTAAATGTTAGGAAAGAGAAATGGTAGATATCCTGTGGTTCTTGCTGAGGCAGTGCTCAACATCTCCAGGTCAATCGGCTGGCCAATGCTGAGATCCAAGGCCACTGTCCACTAACTCTGTCTGCCTTTGGAATTCATGCAGGCTTGTGAAACAAAGAGACCATGCAGTTAGATTAGGTAAGGAGAAGTGAACGCCAGAGCTGAGAGTGAGTGTCTGTGCTTACCTTGAGTAGGCACTGAGGAATCCTGATGAGCCCTGAAAAGATAAGATGGGAATCTGAGCTCTTGTCCACAGAGCTGAAGAATGGACTCCAAGAAAACAGTAGCAAGTGAATAAAATTTATTAAAGAGGAGGAAAGTACAAAGCTCTCAGCATAGACACTGAGAGGCGGTAAAGAGTCCCCCCAAGGTGGGATTTATAGCAGTTTTTATATCCTTCCTTAAATCACATTATTTCTAACCAATCTAAAGGTCAAGATGCTTAACATATTGATGGCTTCTCTTGATCCTACCCTTTTTCAGAAATTCAGGACAATGGAGTGGGATGTTTACTGAAAACAGGACCGAGGTCTCAGAGTTCTACACTGACTGCCTAGTAATTTCTATGTCACTCCCACAAGAACTAGCTCCCAAATTAACTAGTTCCAACTGTACAAGTTCCCAAATCAGGTAAATAAGTTTACGCTACAAATGAGCCAATTCCAATTAGGGTGGACTTGCCCCGCAAGCGCTGGTTCCCAATGAACAGGTTCAGGGTAGAGTCCAACAACACCTCTCCTCTGCAAATGGGGACTCAACCAAATTGGCTAATCATGTAAAGGAAAAGCCCAGATTGAGGGGAAAATATGTTTCTGGTATGCACACCGGAGCGACTTGCCAACCAAAACCAAGCCTGTTGGCTCTTAACACCAAAAGACACACAAAACAAGCAATCGGGCTGCACTTTATTGAATTGGGTGTACTTACACTACAAACGAAATTGAGTCCATCAACTCTAGAAGTTTGTTGGTTCCTTGTTTCAAATGCCAAGCACTGGGGGCAGCAAATGCCACTGCAGGGAATCTTGAAGGAAAGAACCTCAGGACAAAAAGTTGTCCTGGTGAGGTAGAAATTACTAAGCAGTCTGTAGAACTCTGAGACCTCGGTCTGTTTTCAGTAAACATCCCATTCCACTGTCCTGAGTTCCTGGAATGTGTCTTTAGTCTCATAATATCAACACTCAGATCCAGGGAAGGGCAATAATTAAATTCTGTTCCATATGCTTGAGGGAAAAACAACTGGTGATCATTAATCTTAAGCCCATATATCTGGTCCATTGTAAAATGGCCAGGGGGCATGAAAAGGGTAGTGACTTAATCCAAGGATCAAGAGAAGCCATAAATATGTTAATTATCTTGACCTTTAAATTGATTGATTAGAAATAATGTGATTTAAGGAAGATATAAAAACTGCTGTAAAACCCACCAGTGGGGGGGGTGGACTGTTTACCCTCTCTCAGTGTCTGTGCTGAGAGCTTCTCTTTTATAAGTCCTATTGGCTTGCTACCATAAGTGTTTGCATGTTCCTGGATTCCATTCTCCAGGTTCGCTGACAAGAGCTCAGATTCCTGTCTCACTGGCAGCTGCGAGGGTCTTGCTCCAATATTCCCTGATGGGGGCCTGCTAGCCAGGAGCAGCAAGGCTCCTGGCTGGCTAAGCCAAATTGTTATCAAGTGCAAGTTCACTCTGCTCACTGCACGGTAGACCAATGAATCAGACAGGTGAGGTGTTGAGGCAAGGAAGAGACTTTAATTGGGGAGCCAGCAGACCAAGAAGATGGCAGGCTAGCACCTCAAAATGACCATCTTCTTGGGGTCTGGATGCCAGGTTCTTTTATATATTAGAGAGAAAGAAGCAATGAGCAGCTAAAGTCAAAAGGCAGAATAGAGAGGGGAGATGCAGTGAGGAAGTAACGTGAAAGGGTCTTCAGTCTTGCAAAATATCTCCAAGGGAATGTTCAGTCTTTGGAAGGGGTGTGCTAATCTCTTCTGTTCACAGGTGGACAGGGACAAACTACGTCTCCAAGAGCTGAACAAAGGCACTTTATTTCACAGTCACGCAGAGGGGGCAGGGTCCTCCAGGCAAGCCATTGAGTATGATTATAATAATAAAAGCAAGTCAAAGAAACAGTTTCCACCATGCAGTCAGAATTGGCTTCCTCCTTGCAACAAATCCAAGAGTTAATTCTCTTTAGTTTTGTTGCACATGAGTTGATTAACAGTACCTGTTAAGCTTCCTTTGATCTAGGTTGGAGATAGTCCTATGAATAATGTCTTTTCCAGTATGCATAGCCTTCTGGTTTCAGGCCATGATCTTTCAGATTTTCTTCCAAGATAGATTACTGTTATACTCTTCAGAAACAACCTTAGGCTATTTGCAATACCCAAGATATGGAAGCAAGCTAAATGTCTGTTGAATGATGAATGGATAAAAAAGATGTGGGGATATATATATATATACACACATCCATAATAAAGAATGAAATAATACCAATTGCAGCAACATGGATGGACCTCAAGATAATCATACTAAGTAAATCAAAGACAAATATCACATGATATCACTTATATGTGGAATCTAAAAAATTATACTTGCTTATAAAACAAATAGATTCACAGAGATATAAAACAAACTCATGGTTACCAATAGGGAAGGGAGGGAGGGATAACTTAGGAATTTGGGATTAACCTATATACACTACTATATATAAAATAGATAATTAACAAGGACCTACTGTATAGCACAGGAAACTATATTCAACATTTTGTAATAACCTATAATGGAAAAGAATCTTAAGAAGAATATATATAATGTATATCTACCACCATGTTGGTGATATATAATGCATATATTATATATATACATATAACTGAATCACTTTGCTGTATACCTAAAACATTGTAAATCAACTATAATTCAATAAAAATGTATAAATAGAAAAAAGAATCAAGCTTAGGATATCCTTTCAATAATTTAATTAAACTTTATAATAATATAACCTAGTATGTAGAGCCACCCAGGAAGTGAGTCTCTGACAATTAAACAACACTAGAGTTTAATATCCACAAAGGTATACTACTGAAACATAATTTTTTTCTCTCTAAATTTACCCTCATGTCGACCAAATATAGCGAAATTAAGATGAATTTGTTTGCAAAATAAGTATGGTTTCAATACACTTGTCTTGACTACTTACATAAATGTAGTTGATCATCGAGGCTCTTTTAAAATTGGCTTCTCATGAGATTCTGCCTGCAACAGCCATAGATTTGGGTGAATTCCTCTCTTCCTGAGATTCTCAAACTATCTTGAGTTTCTTGCCCCTGTCAGGTGGTGTACGTATTTATTTATCTGATAAGGCAACTAGGAACCTAAGAGTTTCCAGCTCTGGAGGTATCAGGAAATGAGAAAAGATAAATTTTAAAATTCTACTTACAAAACTATAACTTACCAAATTTCCATAAGTCATACTTACTTGAAGGGAAGGGTTTCTTAATATCTGGAAAACACAGATTAAAAACCATTAAATTTCAGACAGAAACTAAAAACAACAACAAAAACAAAAAAAACATTCAGTTTACTCAGTCTTACATAACTAATCCTTGATCCTTTGTTAACAGCTTTACGGAGTCATAAGGGTTTCCATTAGAAGTCTTTAATTTCTTATCCAGTTCAGTAGTATGATCTGAAAATTATCAGAAACATGTACTTGTCAAAAAGTCTTTTCTATGACTTGTCTTGAAGAGGAAGCATTGTACAAAGAAAATAAAGTAAAAGTATTACTGCCAGGCTGGATGAGTTACAAGCTGGAATAAGATACGTGGGAGAAACATCAACAACCTAGGATATGTGGATGATACCTTTCTAATGGCAGAAAGCGAAGAGGAACTAAAGAGCCTCTTCATGAGGGTGAAGGAGGAGAGTGAAAGAGCTGGCTTAAAATTAAATATTAAAAAATCTAAGATGATGGCAACCAGCCCCATTCAGTTCAGTTCAGCCGCTCAGTCGTGTCTGACTGTGCAACCCCATGTAGCACACCAGGCTTCCCTGTCCATCACCAACTCCCAGAGTTTACTCAAAGTCATCTCCATTGAGTTGATGATGCCATCCAAACATCTAATCTTCTGTCTTCCCCTTCTCCTCCTGCCTTCAATCTTTTCCAGCACAGGGGTCTTTTCAAATGAGTCAGTTTTTCACATCAGGTGGCCAAAGTATTGGAGTTTCAGCTTCAGCATCAGTCCTTCCAATGAACATTCAGGACTGATTTCCTTTAGGGTGGACTGGTTGGATCTCCTTGCAGTCTAAGGGACTCTCAAAAGTCTTCTCCAACACCACAGTTCAAAAGGATCAATCCTTCGGTGCTCAGCTTTCTTTATAGTCCAACTCTCACATCCATACATGACCACTGGAAAAATGATAGCATTGACTAGATGGACCTTTGTTGGCAAAGTAGTGTCTCTGCTTTTTAATATGCGTCTAGGTTGGTCATAACTTTTCTTCCAAGGTGTAAGCATCTTAGTTTCATGGCTGCAGTCACTATCTGCAGTGATTTTGGAACTCCCCCCCGCCCCAAAATAAGTCTGTCACTGTTTCCCCATCTATTTGTCATGAAGTGATGGGACCAGATGCCATGATCTTAGATTTCTGAATGATGAGTTTTAAGCCAACTTTTCCCCTCTCCTCTTTCACTTTCATCAAGAGGCTCTTTATTCTTCTTCACTTTCTGCCATAAGGGTTGTGTCATCTGCATATCTGAGATTACTGATATTTCTCCCAGCCCAGCAATCTTGATTCCAGCTCGTGCTTCTTCCAGCCCAGCGTTTCTCATGATGTACTCTGCATATAAGTAAATAAGCAGGGTGACAATATACAGCCTTGATATACTCCAGCCCCACTCAGTTCAGTTCAGTTCAGTTGCTCAGTCGTGTCCGACTCTTTGCGACCCACATGAATCGCAGCACGCCAGGCCTCCCTGTCCATCACCAACTCCCGGAGTTTACTCAGACTCATGCCCATCGAGTCGGTGATGCCATCCAGCCATCTCATCCTCTCGTCCCCTTCTCCTCCTGCCCCCAATCCCTCCCAGCATCAGGGTCTTTTCCAATGAGTCAGTTCTTCTCATGAGGTGGCCAAAGTACTGGAGTTTCAGCTTCAGCATCAGTCCTTCCAATGAACACACAGGGCTGATCTCCTTTAGAATGGATTGGTTGGATCTCCCTGCAGTCCAAGGGACTCTCAAGAGTCTTCTTCAACACCACAGTTCAAAAGCATCACTTTTTCGGCACTCAGCTTTCTTCACAGTCCAACTCTCACATCCATACATGACTACTGGAAAAACCGTAGCCTTGACCAGACGGACCTTTGTTGGCAAAGTAATGTCTCTGCTTTTTAATATGCTATCTAGGTTGGTATAACTTTCCTGCCAAAGAGTAAGCGTCTTTTAATTTCATGGCTGCAATCACCATCTACAGTGATTTTCGAGCCCCCCAAAATAAAGTCTCACACTGTTTCCATTGTTTCCCCATCTATTTCCCATAAAGTGATGGGACAAGATGCCATGATCTTAGTTTTCTAAATGTTGAGCTTTACGCCAACTTTTTCACTCTCCTCTTTCACATTCATCAAGAGGCTTTTTAGTTCCTCTTCACTTTCTGCCATAAGGGTGGTGTCATCTCCATATCTGAGGTTATTGATATTTCTCCTGTCAATCTTGATTCCAGCTTGTGCTTCTTCCAGCCCAGCATTTCTTATGATGTACTCTGCATATAAGTTAAATAAGCAGGGTGACAGTATACAGCCTTGATGTACTCCTTTTCCTATTTGGAACCAGTCCGTTGTTCCATGTACAGTTCTAACTGTTGCTTCCTGACCTGCATATATGTTTCTCAGGAGGCAAGTCAGGTGGTCTGGTATTCCCTTCTCTTTCAGAATTTTCCACAGTTTATTGTGATCCACACAGTCAGATGCTTTGGCATAGTCAATAAAGCAGAAATAGATGTTTTTTCTGGAACTCTCTTCCTTTTTCGATGATCCATCAGATGTTGGCAATTTGATCTCTTGTTCCTCTGCCTTTTCTAAAACCAGCTTAAACATCTGGAAGTTCACAGTTCACGTATTGCTGAAGCCTGGCTTGGAGAATTTTAAGCATTACTTTACTAGCGTTTGAGATGAGTGCAATTGTGTGGTAGTTTGAGCATTCTTTGGAATTGCCTTTCTTTGGGATTGGAATGAACACTGACCTTTTCCAGTCCTGTGGCCACTGCTGAGTTTTCCATATTTGCTGGCATATTGCGCCCAGCACTTTCACAACATCATCTTTCAGGATTTGAAATAGCTCAACTGGAATTCCATCACCTCCACTAGCTTTGTTCGTAGTGATGCTTTCTAAGGCCCACTTGACTTCACATTCTAGGATGTCTGGCTCTAGGTGAATGATCACATCATCGTGATTATCTTGGTCGTGAAGATCTTTTTTGTACAGTTCTTCTGTGTATTCTTGCCACCTCTTCTTAATATCTTCTACTTCTGTTAGGTCCATACCATTTCTGTCCTTTATGGACCCCATTTCTGCATGAAATGTTCCCTTGGTAACACTAATTTTCTTGAAGAGATCTCTAGGGTTTCCTGTTCTGTTGTTTTCCTCTATTTCTTTGCATTGATCGCTGAGGAAGGCTTTCTTATCTCTCCTTGCTATTCTTTGGAACTCTGCATTCAAATGGGTATATCTTTCCTTTTCTCCTTTGCTTTTGGTTTCTCTTCTTTTTACAGCTATTTGTAAGGCCTCCTCAGACAGCCATTTTGCTTTTTTGCATTTATTTTCCATGGGATGGTCTTGATCCCTGTCTCCTATACAATGTCATGAACCTCCATCCATAGTTCATCAGGCACTCTATCAGATCTAGTTCCTTAAATCTATTTCTCACTTCCACTGTATAGTTTCCGGGACCAGCCAGCAAAGAGAACAATTCCCAACCGCAGCAGCACGGAAGCCTGAGGAAAAGAAGCTGAAAGTAAAGGATGGGGTCGAGAGGGCTGAATGCTCTTTAGGCAAGTCAGCAACTTTATTGAGTAAAACAGCTACCTTTATACTAGTACAAGCAGAAAACATAGTTCATAAAAAATGCCATCTGGTGTTTGTCACATCAATACAATTCTTTGTCTTAAGTGATTGCAGAAGCTTACATCTTGTTTTTGGCATTCCAAGATAAACTACTAAGTGAAGGTCACTACTACGTTTTTCTCAAGGAAGAACAAAGGAGACCCGGCAAATGTTTTACTACTTTATCATGGGGTGGCGGGACAGGGAATGGCCTCTTTCAAGGCTTTCCCAGGGCCTTTTTGGGCCTTGAGCAGGCTGGCTGCCCGCATATAGTCATAAGGGATTTGATTTAGGTCATACCTGAATGGTCTAGTGGTTTCCCCCACTTTTTTCAATTTCAGTCTGAATTTGGCAATAAGGAGTTCCTAATCTGAGCCACAGTCAACTCCTGGTCTTGTTTTTGCTGACTGTACAGAGCTTCTCCATCTTTGGCTGCAAAGAATGTAATCAATCTGATTTTGGTGTTGACCATCTGGTGATGTCCATTTGTAGTCTTCTCTTGTGTTGTTGGAAGAGGGTGTTTGCTATGACCAGTGCGTTCTCTTGGCAAAACTCTATTAGCCTTTGCCCTGATTCATTCCATACTCCAAGGCCAAATTTGCCTGTTACTCCATGTGTTTCTTAACTTCCTACTTTTGCATTGCAGTCCCCTCTAATGAAAAGGACATCTTTTTTGGGTGTTCATTCTAGAAGGTCTTGTAGGTCTTCATAGAACTGTTCAACTTCAGCTTCTTCAGCGTTACTTGTGGGGGCATAGACTTGGATTACTGTGATATTGAATGATTTGCCTTGCAAACGAACAGAGATCATTCTGTCACTTTTGAGACTGCATCCAAGTACTGCATTTTGGACTCTTTTGCTGACCATGATGGCTATTCCATTTCTTCTAAGGGATTCCTGCCCACAGTAGTAGATATAATGGTCATCCTTAGGTAGATTTATTCCTAAGTATTTTATGCTTTTTGTTGCAATGATGAATGGAATTCTTTCCTTAATTTCTCTTTCTGTTTTCTCATTGTTAGTGTATAGGAATGCAAGGGACTTCTGTGTGTTAATTTTTTATCCTGCAAGTTTACAATGTTCATTCTTTAGCTCTAGTAATATTCTGGTGGTGTCTTTAAGGTTTTCTATGTAGAGGATCATGTCATCTGCAAACAGTGAGAGTTTTGCTTCTTCTTTTCCAATCTGGATTCTTTTTATTTCTTTTTTTGCTCTGAGTGCTGTGGCCAACACTTCCAAAGCTATGTTGAATAGTAGTGGTGAGAGTGGGCACCCTTGTCTTGTTCCTGACGTTAGGGGAAATGCTTTCAATTTTTCACCATTGAGGATAATGTTTGCTGTGGGTTTATCATATATGGCTTTTATTATGTTGAGGTATGTCCCTTCTATGACTGCTTTCTGGAGAGTTTTTATCATAAATGAATTTTGTTGCATTTTGCCAAAGCCTTTCTCTGCATCTATTGAGATAATCATATGGTTTTTCTTTCAATCTGTTAATGTGGTGTATCACATTGATTGATTTGTGAATATTGAATAATCCTTGCATTCCTGGAATAAAGCCCACTTGGTCATGATGTACGATCTTTTTAATATGTTGTTGGATTCTGTTTGTTAGAGTTTTGTTAAGGATTTTTGCATCTATGTTCATCAATGATATTGGCCTGGAGTTTTCTTTTTTTGTGGCATCTTTGTCTGGTTTTGTTATTAAGGTGATGGTGGCCTCATGGAATGAGTTTGGAAGTTTACCTTCCTCTGCATTTTTCTGGATGAGTTTGAGTAAGATAGGTGGTATCTCTTCTCTAAATTTTTGGTAGAATTCACCTGTGAAGCCATCTGTTCCTGGGTTTACATATCTTAATTAAAATTACTTGAAAAACGGAAAGAGTGAATATTAAAAGCAGCAAGGGGAAAGCAACAAGTAACATACAAGGGAAATGCCATACGTTTAACAGCTGATCTTTCAGCAGAAGCTCTGCAGGCCAGAAGTGAATGACAGGATATATTTAAAGTACTGAAAGGGAAAAATTTACAACCAAGATTACTCTACCCAGTAAGGATCTCATTCAAAATTGATGGAGAAATCAAAAGCTTTTCAGACAAGCAAAAGTTTAGAGAATTCAGTACCACCAAATTAGGTTTACAACAAATGTTAAAGGGACTTACATTATCAGGAAATACAAGAGAAGAAAAATATTTACAAAAACCAACTGCAAAAAATTAATATAATGGCAATAGGAACATATATATCAACAGTTACTTTAAATGTAAATAGATTAAATGCTCCAACTGAAAGACAGACTGGCTGAATGGATACAAAAACAAGACCCATAAATATGCTGTCTGCAAGAAACCTATTTCAAACCTAGAGACACTTTTAGACTGAAAGTGAGAGGATGTAAAAATATATTCTATGTAAATGAAAATCAAAAGTAAGCTGGAATAGCAATCTTCATATCTGACAAAGTAGACCTTAAAGAATATTACAAGAGATAAGGAAGGCTACTACAAAATGATCAAAGTATCAATCCATGAGGAAGATATAAAAATTGTAAATATCTATGCATCCAACATAGGAGCACCTCAATATATAAGACAAAGACTAACAGACATAAAAGGAGAAATTGACAGTAACACAACAATAGTAGAAAACTTGAACACCCTACACACACCAATGGACAGATCATACAAACAGAAAATAAATAAGGAAACAGAAGTCTTAAATGATACATTAGATGAGATGGGTCTCATTGATATCTTCAAGACATTCCATCCAAATGCAGAATACACCTTCTTCTCAAGTGCACATGGAACATTCTCCAGGATAGACCACATCATGGGTCACAAATCAAACGTGAGTAAATTTAAGAAAATTGAAATCATATCAAGCCTCTTCTCTGATCACAATGCCATGAGGCTAGATATCAATTACAAGAAAAAAAAAACTGTAAGGAACACAAACACATGGAGATTAAACAGTACATTTCTAATAACAAACAGGTTATTGAAGAAATCAAAGGGAAATAAAAAAATTCCTAGAAACAAATAACAGTGAAAACCCAACTCAACACCTATGGGATGCAGCAAAAGCAGTTCCAAGAGGGAAGCTTATTGCATTACAATCCTACATCAATTAACAAGAAAAACACTGAATAGGCAATTTAACTTTACACCTAAAACAACTGGAAAAAGAAGAACAAACAAAACCTGTAAAATTAGCAGAAGAAATGAAATAAAAAGAGAAGAGCAGAAATAAGTGAAAAGGAAATTAAACAAACAATAGTAAAGATTAATAAAACTAAAAGCTGGTTCTTTGAGAAGATAAGCAAAACTGACTATCCTTTAGCCAGATTCATTAAGAAAAAAAGGGAAGAATCAAATCAACAAAATTAGAAATGAAAAAGGAGAGGTTACAACAGACAGTGAAGAAATACAAAGGATTATAATAGACTATTATGAACAACTATATGGCAATAATATGGATAACTTGAAAGAAATGGGCAGATTCTTAGAAAAGTTCAATCTTCCAAGACTGAACCAGGAAGAAATAGAAATTATGAACAACCCAATTACAAGCACTGAAATCGAAGCTATGATTAAAAATCTCCCAAACAACAAAAGCCCAGGACCAGATGGCTTCACAGGTGAATTCTATCAAACATTTAGAGAAGAGCTAATGCCTATCCCTCTAAAACTCTTTCAGAAAATGGCAGAGGAAGGAACTCTTCCAAACTCATTCTATGAGGCCACCATCACTCTGATACCAAAACCAGACAAAGACAACACAAAAAAAGAAAACTACACACCAATATCACTGACGAACATAGATGCAAAAATCCTCAGTAAAATTTTAGCAAACAGAATACAACAACACATTAAAAAGCTCATACACCATGATCAAGTTGGATTTATTCCAGGGATGCAAGGATTCTTCAGTATACACAAATCAACCAATGTGATACACCGTATTAACAAATTGAAAGATAAAAGCCATATGATAATCTTAATAGATGGAGAAAAAGCTTTTGAGAAAATTCAGCACCCATTTTTTATTAAAACTCTTCAAAAAATGGGCATTGAAGTATTGAGCGAGTTTGTAATTTTCTCATTTCTGTCTCGTCACAACAAAAATTTGAAGTGATGGACCAGTGGTAGAGCCCTCAAATGGACCAGTGTTACAGCTCAGTTTTATTTAGAAAATAAAGGAAAATACATGCTCGAGGTGTGAGGGCATGCCTACCCCAAAGACGCGAAGAGAAGAGAGGCCCCCAGCCCAATTTTGGCTCCACCATTCTGGACTCCTTTTTCCTATTCTAACTACCTGACATTCCGCCCTCAAGAGATGGGAGGCCTAATTCTTTGGGAATAGGGCTTTGAGGTCTTTCTGGCTACATGCTGCTGATTGGGGCAGCGAGGGGCATTGCCCCCCACCCCTCTTGCTAGTCTCAGGCCTCAGAGTCCTTATAGTGGTGTCCATCTAAGGGTAAGTGATATTTTCTGTGGTCAGCTGTAGTTTTATATATCCTTGTTGAGCTGGCACTGCATGTTGTAGCTTGTTGACCTGGGCAGAGACAAAATGGGTTAGACAATTGATATTACATGGAGCAATCATAAGCAGCATCAATATGGTGATAACAAGGGATAGTAGGGGCATTAGCCAACTCCAAATTCCCATAGCCAGGAGGATCCCCCAAAGAGAGATTGTAGCCACCCTGAGAACTCTCCAGCTCGTTCTTTGAGATCCTGTAAGGTCTGAATGTTTTTCTTGAGGACGGTGAAAACTTTCTTTAACTTAGCTGGAGGTATTTACCCAGAAACAACATGTCTCATTCAAGATGGATCAAGTCCCTCCTTGTTCAGGGATCAGAAGATCTATCTCTTGTCTGTTTTGAGATACAACCCCTGCCAAGCTGTGTTGGCTCTTTGGAGCTGTCCTGAGAAATCTTATCCCCAGAAACTTAATTTTGGGGGTGTTCATTAGAATGGCACTCATTTGTAGTTCTGAATAGGTATCTGAGATCTCCCAGGGGCTCACATATGTATTGAGTGTCCTCTTCTGTTTTCTTCCATGGCTTGACTCATGAGTAGTGAATCCAGGAGTCATGTCCAAGCAGTACCTTGACTGCTGTGGGGGTAGAAAGTATTACAGGGTAGGGGCCCTTCCATGTGGGCTGGAGTTGAGCCTTTGGGGACCCATCTTTCCAGACTTTAATTAGGACTTGAGTCCCTGGAGCATATAGTGATGACTCCTTAGAATCTTTTGGGTCCTGGTTCATGTCCCACAAGTGTATATCTTGTTGGAATTGTCCAATGGCTATGGTATAAGACTGGAGGGTCTGAGCCTCTGGATCTAGGAAGAGGTCATTGACATAAACTAAAGGTCTCCCATATAGCATCTCATAAGGACTAAGACCAACCCATTCCTTCGGGGCTATATGGGTGCGGAGGAGAGCTATTGTTAAAGCCTCCTTCCAACCCAGGGAGGTCTCCTGGGTTATCATTTCTATCCCTGATTTTAAGAATTTGTTGGCTCTTTCAACTTTTCCTGAAGACTGAGGCCTCCAGGCACAATGGAGATAAGAAGTAACACCCAGTGCTTTACAGATCCCTTGGGTGACCTAGAAATAAATGACGTCCCATTGTCACTTTGTAATGACCTGGGCAGACCAAATCTCAGAATGATTTCATAGAGCAGTTTTCTTACCACCTCCTCAGCCTTCTCAGTCCAGTTGGGAAAGCCTTCATTCCATCCTGTGAATGTATCTATCATGACGAATAGATTTTTATACCCTTGAGAAACTGGCATCTGGGTGAAGTCCATCTGCCAGTCCTCTCCTGGGGAAGTCCTACATCATTGGACGGGCTGGGCCAGCTGGTGTCTTCGAGCTCCTTGGTGGTTGTTTAATTGGAAAGTGGGACAAGAGGAGACCACTTGCCTTATAGTCGTTTGGAAGCCTGTTCCTCTGAAGGATCTTTCTAGTAATCTTTGGAGGGCCTTTTCCCCTAAATGAGTGGTGGCATGTAAGGAGTTAACCAACTTCCATTGGAGGCTCCCAGGAAGAAAAAGGAGTCCCTCCTTTTGGAACCACCTTATATGATCTTCTTGAAAGCCCTCACTCTTAGCTTTAAGAGTCTCACCTTCAGTATATGAAGGAGTTTCTGGCAAATTAGCCTGTGGAACTAAGATGGCAACCCTTGTTGGGTCATTGTTCTGTAATGCTGCTCTCTTAGCTGCCTGATCAGCTGTTTGGTTCCCTCGTGCCACTTCCGTGCTCCCTTTTTGGTGTCCTTTACAGTGGGAGACTGAAACCTCAGTGGGCAGATGGACTGCCTCCAAGAGCCTAAAGATTTGACCACCATATTTGACTGGGGACCCTCGGGTGTTCAAGTGGCCTCTGTCTTTCCAAATAGCAGCATGTGCATGCAGCACCAGAAAGACTTGCTTGGAGTCAGTGTAAATGGCTACTCTTTTTCCTTTTCCCAGCTCTAAAGCTCGAGTCAGGGCTATGAGCTCAGCTAATTGGACGAAGTACCTGGTGGCAAAGGTTTAGCCTCTATAGTTTCAAAATGGGAGACTACTGCATATCCGGCTCTTCTTTTTCCATCCAAGACAAAGCTGCTTCATCAATGTACCAGATTTCCTCAGGATTTGTCAGAGGATCTTCTGACAATCCCTCTCGGGGTTTTGTCCAGTGGTCCAAGGTTTCTAGGCAAGAGTGAAAGGGGAGAGAGCCCTCGGGGGTAGACAGGAGGGTGGCTGGGTTAAGAACCTCACAAGGGGATATAGCGAGGCCTGGATTTTCCGTTAGCACTACTTGATATCTGAGGACTCTTTGATCATACATCCATAAATGGCCTCTCCCATTTAGGCGTTTTTTCACTTGGTGGCTGGTAAAAATAGTTAGTTTTCCCCCAAAAGAGAATTTTAAAGCATCTTCTATCATGATTGCAATAGCTGCAAGATTTTGAAGGCAGGGAGGCCAGCTTCAGGAGGTTGGGTCAAGCCTCTTGGATAAGTGAGCAACAGGCTGGGGCTCAGGTCCCAACCTTTGAGTTAACATTCCCAAGGCTGTTCCTTCTTTTTCTTGGACATAAAGTTGGAATGCTTTTTCTGGCTCCGGAAACCTCAAGGCAGATGCTTGAGTTAAGGCTTGTTTTAGTGTAGCCTCTGCTTTCTTTTGAGGAATTCCCCATATCAGTGGGATTGAATCATCCTGCCCCTTCAAGCTTTCATATAAGGCCTGGGCAATTAGATCATAGCTGGGTATCCAGATTCTACAATACCCAGTTAGCCCCAGGAAAAGTCACAATTGTTTTTGAGTAGTGGGGGAGGGCAACTGGAGGACTCCTTATACTCGATCAGAGTATACAGGCTCCTGGACCCATGTGTAATCTGAAATCCCAGGTAAGTGACCTTTGTCTTGAACATATGTGCCTTAACACGGGAGACTTTATATTCCCTCTGCCAAAAAGCTTAGAACATGAATTGCATGTTGTTGGGCATTTTTTTCTCATCTGGAGAGCAGATTAATAGGTCATCTATGTATTGTAATGCTTTCCCATTAGGTCCCAGGTCCAGATCTAGGAGATCCTGACTAAGAGCCTGCCCAAACAGGTGGGGGCTATCTCTGAACCCCTGAAGTAATATTATCCAAGTCATCTCTTGGTATTTTTCTTCTGGAGCCTCCACTCGAAGGCAAAAAGATATTGGGATTCTTTAGCCATGCAAAAGAATGCATCTTTGAGATCTAAGACTGTAAACCACTTTGCACTGGTTGGGATTTCTCCCAAGATTACATAGGGGTTGGGTACTGTGGGGTGGAGGGGCACTACAGCTTCATTTATGATCCAGAGACCTTGAACCATTTGCCAGGTTCCATCCTGTTTCTCTACAGGGAGGGTCGGGGTGTTACACAGTGAATTGGTGGGGACAAATAGCCCACTGGCAAGGAATTTATTTTTTAGAGGCTGTAGTCCTTCCCAAGCTTCTCCTCTGAGGGGATGTTGCTTCCAGTTAGGAAACCGAGTGGGTCTCGGAGGACAATGATGACCGGTTCAGCTTGGTGAGCTCATCCAGGAGTTTCTGGGTCCCTCCCTGGGGGTTAATTTTGTTCTCCCATAGTTTTTGGTCCCTTTCTATTGGAGAAGGTATAATGGGTTCCTCAGTAGTAATCAGAAGCTGTAGGGCTCTCGGGGCTGGAAAGCTTCCCATCACAAGGGTGGTCCCCAGTTTAGTTAGTATATCTCTTCCCAATAAGGGAGTAGGACACTCAGGGACCACCAGAAACTGGTGGGAAAATATTTGTCCACCCCAGCAACAAAGAAGTGCTAGGTTGAATCTTTTAGTAATTGCTTTTCCTGTAGCACCCAAAATAGTACAGGTTTGGGAGGAGAAGGCTCCAGAGCAGGAGGTCAGGACAGAGTAGGTAGCTCCGTGTCAGCCAAGAAATTCTTGGACCAACCTGCCACATCCAGTTGCAGCCTTGGCTCCAGCTCCATGATGGTTATCTGTGATAGGTGGGCTGGCTGGAGTGGGCTGCTTCAGTCCTGTTGAACCATTGTGAGGGAAGAATTGGCACTTGACCTTGAGGCTCTTGGGTCCTGAGGGCAGAGTGCTGCCCAATGTCCCAATTGATGGCATTTGTAGTAAGCTGTTTTAGGAGACTTGTCACGGTTTGTACACTCTTTGGCCCAATGCCCTGCCTGTCTACAGATTAGGCATTTGCCTGATGCCTTGTCCTTCAAGGACTCAGGGTTTGCCATAAGGCTTCCCTGGAGGGTGGCCAGCATCTGGCCATGCCTCGTCTCTTTCCTTTTCTTCCTTTCCTGGGCCTTGGCCTCCTTCTCCTGTTCTGTTATAAAAGGTATTGGTGGCTGTCTGGACCATCTCATCTGAAGAGGCAGCAGGGTCCTGCTGCTGTAACTGTTGTAACTTTATCCTGATGTTTGATGAGTATTGGGACAGGAATTTGTCCTTTAAAATCACCTGTCCCTCATGAGAGTCTAAATCCAGATTGGTAAACTTTTGGAGGGCCTCTTTTAGCCTTCCTAGAAAGCCAATGGGGTTCTTGTTAGGCTCCTGAGTTATTGCTGAGACCTGGGCATAGCTGATTTCTTTTTGTTGGGCTGCTTTCAGTCCTGCCTTCACACAGATCAGAAAATAATCCCTTTCCCAGATGTGCTCAGGGTCATTATAATTCCAGTTAGGATCTGAGGAGAGTACTGCAGTTTCCCCTACTGGTATTTATCGCTTGACATGTGAAGCCCCGTAGCATACCTTTGGGCTTCATTTAAGACCCAGTATACTCAAGGTCAGATAAAGTTTGACTAAATATGACCATGATGTCCTTCCACATCAAGTCAAAGGCCAAAGTAATGTGTTAGAATGTTTCTATATATTTGCCTGGATCATCTGTATAGCTTCCCAGGTCTTGTTTGATCTGTCTTAATTCTAAGAGGGAGAAGGGATTATGGACCCGGGTTGGTCTGAATTCTCCTCAAGTGTCGACTAAGGGATATACTCGAGTTGGGTTTTGTTGGGGGGGGGTGCTCCCGGATATGTGGGCACATTTGGATATAAGGAAGGAGCACCAGGCAACTCGGTAGCTGTGAGAGGTGAGCCTTCGTGGGCGGGGGTGGGTGGGTGGGGGGTGGTTCCTCCTCTTGGTTGTCTGTGCCTAGCACCATTTGCCTAGTAGGCTCACTTTTAGGGCATACAACAATCCCATACTTAAGAAAGAGTTCCTTTATATCTCTTAGTTGGAAGAAAATTTGGACATGGGGATCTCTGTCTGTTTCCCTTGTGTTTTGCAGAATAAGTCCAACTGCAGGATGGTATTGTAATTTAAACTCCCATCCTCAGGCCAGTGTTCCTTGTCACCCAGAGGATACCATGGTCACACAGTGGCACCAAGGAATTTTAAGCGATTTCTCCATAGAGTTAGAGGATCGAACAGCTTCCAGTTATCAAGGATGCATCTCAAGGGCATCTGCTTGGAAGTGGATTGGTTATTTCCCATCTGAAAGACAGTGATGACAGGGAGGAAAAGAAAAAAGAAAAAAACTAATAGTCTTCCTTCAATTTCCATGGGTGGACTTCCTTAGGCGTGAGTCTCTTTGAAGCTTATCCTACCCAGTACTGTTGCAAGCAGAGAGCCAGGTGTCCCTGGGTCAGGGTGCAGACCCCCAAGTAAGCTGAGGTGTGACAGTTTCCTGGAGATTGAATCCCCAGGCAGGCCGAGGCATGTCAGTCTCCTGAGAATTGGGTCCCTGGGCAGGTCGAGGCATGTCGACCTCCTAGGACCCCTGGATTGGCAGATCCCCAAGCAGGTTGAGGTGTGACAATCTTTCAAGGACCAGATCCCTAGGCAGATTGAGGCAGGTCAACCTCCTCAGACCCGCGGACTGGAGTTGGGCATCCCCAAGGTCTCCAACATGACCAGTGCTGGGTAGTATTAAGGGGTTGCAATCTTAACTCATTGCCAGTTTGTTCACCACAGATGGAAATAGGTATCATGATGAAAAGCAATCCAAGCCTGTGGCCTGAGTATGGGAACCTGGGGAAACAGCCGTAAGCCTTATCCTCTTACTGCACTAAGGGAATGTAAGTCACTGCTTTCCTCTCAAGAGCAGGTTAAGGTGTCTCCAGTGGTAAACATTTCATTGTCATAGACCCACTTTAGGTAATAACAGAAGTAATGACAAAGGAGTAGGTTATCTGGTCCTGTTAGGGGCATTAGAGTATTTTAATAATAAGCAGGGTGGAGCGATGTTGTCTACAAGGGGACAGGGTCCTGGTTGTAGGAATTAGTAATTGACTTAAAAACAAATTGATAAGAGGCAACAGATCAGATGTTCCATAAAAGTGGAGTGGAGATTTGATCCGAGGGTTTGTTTGTAACCTTTAGGAGAAGGGTGGTAAGGATTTGGGCCCAAATGGCCTGCCGGGCTATCTCCCAAAATGGCAAACATCCCTGGAAGCCCAATTGTCCTTGAAGGGATGCCAACAGATGGACTTCTAGCAGGCATTGTGTGCCTGCCATCTGCCCTAGGGATGCTGTTGTTGCACATGTTATAGGAAACATAGACGATGAAGGCCTGAATATCTAGAGGGATTGAATATTATACAATATTTCCCTCCCAAGGGCCAGATATTTTCTGGTTGTACCTCCAGAAGATTGTAGAGGCAACATTGTGGGCCTGGACAGGCTCAGGAAAAGAGCATGAAACAGAAGGGAAGGGGGCAGGGCACAATTTTTGAAAGAATGATAAAGCCCAAGGGCATAACATAAACCAATTAAAATCAAATCGGTCCAAGATGATAAGTCAAATTCAACTAAACCTTGATCTCCAATTTGCAAGCTTAATGACACCCAGAGGTGGCAGGGCAGTTTCAAGGTACCAAAGATGGAGGAGTTGGTGGTTCCCCAATAGTTGGGATGATCCTCCCACTCATTAGCATATGAACTCACCCAGCTGGCAAAAACTAGCCATACCACATTCCATGGCTGAAGCACTTGCCCTCTGCAAAGTCCCACACCCTGCGGAGTGTGCTTCTCTCTGAATCCAAACAAATCCATCAATCTTACCTATCGATGTGTCTCTAACTGAATTTTTGCAATGAGACATCAGAGCCTGAGCTTCATTAGGTCCTGAAGTCAGGCACCATGGGTTTTGACCAGGCTGAAAGTCCCAGGAGAGAGGAGCTGAAGGACAGGAGGAAAAATCAGTGGGAAAAACATGTCGAGGAATCCCCTTCATAAACTTCCAGAAAATCTGCTAAATACCTGACCTGTGTTCACAGTTTTCATTGGCCTGATCCTTGGTACAAAGAAGATTAAGGACAGAAGAACCCCCACTGGCTTGGGTAACAGCTACTAGAGAGCAGGGGATAGTGGAGCCTCAGGACACAGTGAGGAGTAGCCTCTCCAGAGTCCCTCAGTTGCACCCACTGCCACTTGCTTGTTCATGGGAGTTCAAGGAAACAAGAAATGAGAGGTTGTAAAGGAAATAAGATTTTGTTAGGCATATGCCCTTCCAGTCATAGGAGTGAGGACCTCCTACCTAAACCAGAGATCTTCTGGAATCTGAGACTGAGCCTTGTGAGCTTTCTGCTGAGTTTGTTTTTCAATGTCCCCATTTCCAGTGTGCTAGGCTTCTTGTCACTTCGCCTGCACTGTGTTTTCTTCACGTTCAGCTTCCACAGGGGTAGCTTTCACGGAGCTGGACTCCTGCTGTGCTTGGCCTTCTCTTTGCAGGGGCTGTGCCGAGGTTGTTTCAGCCAGGTTAAATCCAAGAAATGGCACCATAGGTGTTGGGAGAGTCTGTAATTTCCTTGGTTTTGCCTCATCACAACAAAAATTTGAAGCGACAGACCAGTGTTACAGCCCTCAGATGGACCAGTGTTACAACTCCATGTTACAGCTCAGTTTTATTTAGAAAGTAAAGGAAAATACATCCTCGAGGTGTGAGGGCATGCCGACCCAAAAGACACAAAGGGAAGAGAGGCTCCCAGCCCAATTTTGGCTCCTCTTTTTATATGTTTTTTCTCCTCCCCCTGGACCTGCCCTATGTAATTTGGGCTAGCCAAGAGTGCTGTTTGTTTTACCTGAGGTCCTCACTCTGGTCCTCAGACCTTCCTTTGTTCTATTTTTTCAGGCATTTCCCTTCCTTGTCTTTTAGTCACCGCCATTCTGGACTCCTTTTTCCTATTCTAACTACCTAACAAAAGGAACCTACCTCAACATAGTAAAGACCATATATGATAAGCCCACAGCAAACATTATTCTCAATGGTAAAAACCTGAAAGCATCCTGTCTAAGATCAGGAACAACACAAGGTGTCCACTTTCTCCACTATTAACCAACATGGTTTTGGAAGTCCTAGCTACAGCAATCAGAGAAGAAAAAGAAATAAAAGGAATCTAGATTGGAAAATAAGAAGTAAAGCTATCACTGTTTGCAGATGACATGATACTGTACATAGAAAACCCTAAAGATAGTATCAGAAAATTACTAGAGCTAATCAGGGAATTTATCAATGTTGCAGGATACAAAATCAATAGACAGAAATCACTTGCATTCCTATATGCTAACAATGAAAAATCAGAAGGAAAAATTAAGGAATCAATCCCATTCACCACTGAAACAAAAAGAATAAAATATCTAAGAACAAACTTTTCTAAGGAGACAAAAGAACTGTATACAAAAAATTATAAAATACTGTTGAAAGAAATCAAAGATGGCATAAACAGACAGAGAGATATTACATGTTCCTGGGTTGGAAGAATCAATATTGTGAAAATGACTATAATACCAAATGTAATCTACAGATTCAATCCGATCCCTATCAAATTACTAATGGTATTTTTCACAGAACTAGAACAAAAAATTTCACAATTCATATGGAAACACAAAAGACCCAGAATAGCCAAAGCAGTCTTAAGAAAGAAGAATGGAGTGGAGGAATCAACCTTCCTGACTTTGGATTATACTATAAAGCTACAGTCATCAGGACAGTATGGTACTGGCACAAAATCAGAAATATAGACCAATGGAACAAGATAGAAAGCCCAAAAATAAACCCCTGCACCTATGGGTACCTTATTTTTGACAAAGGAGACAAGAATTTACAATGGGACAAAGACAGCCTCTTCAATAAGTAGTGTCTGGAAAACTGGACAGCTACTGGACAGCTAAAAGAATGAAACTAGAACACTTCCTAACAGCATACATGAAGATTAGCTCAAAATGGATTAAAGACCTAAATGTAAGACTAGAAACTATAAAACTCTTAGAGGAAAACATAGGCAGAACCCTTGGTGACATAAATCAATGCAAGATCCTCTATGACCTACCTCTTAAACTAATAGAAATAAAAACAAAAGTAAATAAGAGGGGCCTAATTAAACTTATAAGCTTTTGCATAGCAAAGGAAACTATAAGCAAGGTGAAAAGACAGCCCTCAGAATGGGAGAAAATAATAGCAAATGAAACAACTGAAAAAGGATTAATTTCCAAAATATACGAGCAGCTCATAAAACTCAATACCAGAAAAACAAACAATCCAATCAAAAAGTATGAAAAAGACCTAAACAAACATTTCTCCAAAGAAGACATACAGATGGCTAACAAACACATGAAAAGATGCTCAATGTCACTCATTATTAGAGAAATGCATATGAAAACTACAATGAGATATCACCTCACACTGGTCAGAATGGCTGTCATCAAAATGTCTACAAGCAATAAATGCTGGAGAGGGTGTGGAGAAAAAGGAACCATCTTGTAAAAAGAATCCTCTTGTTGGTGGGAATGTAAATTGATACAGCCACTATGGAAGATGGTATGGAGATTCCTTAAAAAACTAGGAATAAACCACCATATGACCCAACAATCCCACTCCTAGGCATATCCCCTGAGGAAACAAAAATTGAAAAAGACACATGTACCCCAATGTTCATTGCAGCACTGTTTACAATAGCTAGAACATGAAAGCAACCTAGGTGTCCATTGACAGATAAATGGATAACGAAGTTGTGGTATATATACACAATGGACTATTACTCAGCCATAAAAATGAATGCATTTGAGTCAGTTCTCATTAGGTGGATGAACCTAGAGCCTATTATACAGAATGAAGTAAGTCAGAAAGAGAGAGATAAATATCATATACTAACACATATATACAGAGTCTAGAAAGATGGTAACAAAGAATTTATTTACAGGCAGCAAAGGAGAAACAGATATAGAGAATGGTCTTATGGACATGGGGAGAGGGGAGGAGAGGGTGAGATGTATGGAGAGAGTAACATGAAAACTTACATTACCATATATAAAATAGATAGCCAATGGGAATTTGCTGTATGTCTCAGGAAACTCAAACAGGGCTCTGTATCAACCTAGAGGAGTGGGATGGGGAGGGAGATGGGAGCAAGGTTCAAGAGGGAGGGGATATATGTATACCTATGATTGATTCCGGAGAAGGCAATAGCACCCCACTCCAGTACTCTTGCCTGGAAAATCCCATGGACGGAGGAGCTTGGTAGGCTGCAGTCCATGGGGTCGCGAAGAGTCGGACACGACTGAGCGGCTTCAATTTCAATTTTCACTTTCATGCATGGGAGAAGGAAATGACAACCTGCTCCAGTGTTCTTGCCTGGAGAATCCCAGGGACAGGGGAGCCTGGTGGGCTGCCATCTATGGGGTCGCACAGAGTTGGACACGACTTAGCAGCAGCAGTAGCAATGGTTGATTCAAGTTGAGGTTTAACAGAAAACAACAAATTTCTGTAAAGCAATTATCCCTCAATTTAAAAATAAATATTTTTTTTAAAAAGTGCACAACAGATAAAGCTTTCATCCAATAAATGTAGACATGACATAAATTACTGCAAAGAGAAAACTCCAGAAGGTCAGAGCAAAGAAAATAAAGAAGTATCCCTCAAACAATAATAATAATAATAATTGATTGTTGAAACTTGCTAACAAATATCTGAAAGTTCAATGATCCATCATTTTTTTGTTGGTGGAGGGTCAGGCATGTTTTCTGATGGTTGCTGACTGATTATGTTGGTGGCTGTTGAAGGTTGGGGTGGGTGGCCATGGTAATTTCTTTAAATGAAACAACAATAAAGTTTGCTGTATCAGTTAACTCTTCTTTTTCAGAAACGATTTCTCCATAGCATGCAATGTTGTTTGATAACATTTTACCCACTGTGGAATTTCTTTGAAAATTGGAGTCTGTCCTCTCAAAGCCTGCCATGTTTTATCAACTAAGTTTATGTAATATTCGAAATCCTTCATTGTCATTTCAACAATCTTCACAGCAACTCAACCAGGGGCAGATTCCTTTCAAAAAACCACTTTCTTCACTCCCATAAGAAACAGTTCCTTGGCAGTTAAAGTTTTACCATGAGATTGCGAAAATGCATTCATATATTCAGGCCCCTTTTCTATTTCTAGTTCTTTTGCTATTTCCTGAAACCATAAAACTCCCAGGTGAAAATATAAGACAAAGCTCCTTGGCATTGGTCATGGTGATGATTTTAGATATATTATAAAAGAACAAGTAACAAAAGCAAAAATCAACAAATGGGACCATAAAATGAAACATCTTGCACAACAAAAGACACAGTCAACAAAATAAAATGGCAACCTATGGAATTGGAGAAAATCTTTGTAAACTGTATATATAATATGGAATTAATTTTCAAAATATATAAGGAAATCATACAATTCAATATAGAAAAATCTGATTAAAAACGGGCAAATGACCTAAAGAGACATTTTCCCAAAGATTATATACAAACGGTCAACATGTATATGAAAAGGTGTTCAGTATCATTACAACTGCATAAAGAAGAATAAAATACCTAGAAACAGATTTAACAAATGAGGTGAAATACCTCTATAGTGCAAACAGTAAGACACTGGTGAAAGAAAATGAAAAAGACACAAATAAATGGAAAGATATTCCATTTTATGGATTGAAAATATTAAATTTGTTAAAATGACCGTAATACCAAAGCAACCTACAGATTCAAATCAACCTCTATCAAAATGACAATGACATTTTTCATTGAACCAAATCAAATACTTCTAAAATTGGTAGAAAACAGAAAAAGATCCTGAATAGACAAAATAATCTGGATGTGGTTTCCTCAGTGTGTATGCCCAGAAGTGGGATTCCTGGGTCATATGGCAGTTCTATTTCCAGTTTTTTAAGAAATCTGGAATTTAGAAAGATGGTAACGATAACCCTATATGCAAAACAGAAAAAGAGACACAGAAATACAGAACAGAATTTTGAACTCTGTGGGAGAATGTGAGGGTGGGATATTTCAAAAGAACAGCATGTATACTATCTATGGTGAAACAGATCACCAGCCCAGGTGGGATGCATGAGACCAGTGCTCCGGCCTGGTGCACTGGGAAGACCCAGAGGAATCGGGTGGAGAGGGAGGTGGGAGGGGGGATCGGGATGGGGAATACGTGTAAATCTATGGCTGATTCATATCAATGTATGACAAAAAAATAAATAAATAAATAAAAATTAAAAAAAAAAATAATCTGGATGCTCACTGGAGTCATCAGAGACTCCTGAAATAGGAGCTGGGCCTGGGACAGTGGGCAAGACTTAAGGGGAGGTGGATGGAAGGGAGGAGATGGGGAGTCCACTCTGATTGGAGGGAAGAGTGGGGGCTCCCAGGTGAGCACATAAGGCTCAGAGGTAACTGATGGGACATTTCAGGTAACTGAGGCCATCTGGGTGTAGGCCTGATTGGTGAAGGACCATATTTGCCTCCATGGATACTACAGAGCCTCTTTATACACTGAAATGACACAATGGTGGTAAGGAGTAAAGTGTCCTGCACGTCTGTCACTAGTCCATGGGGTAGAGAAGGACCAGGTCCACTGACAGTAGGGAAGCTGTGCTGATACTCAGTGCCCTGCACCTCCTTTAAAGTAGGAAGCAGGCATAAAGGATTCATGACTAAGAGAACCCCCACGTCATCTGGAAACCATACACTCTCTTTAGTTTTTCTCTGATCCCAGATCAGATGGACTTCATCTGCCAGTGAGGTTCTACCTGCCCCTGGAGTCACATTCCTAACCAGAACACTCTGTTCACCTGTTACCTCTCCCCCCACCCTGGTTTGTTCCATATCTCTATAGTCTCTGACATCACTCTGGTTTTTGTCCTTTTTTGCCTCAACTCCTTTTATCATCTCAGTGAGGTATATCACAATACAGCACTGCTGTGACAGGCTAACACCAAATTTAATATTCAACTACACTATCATTTACATATTGCTTTTTTGCACTTCCCATTTCTTTTTTTTTTTTGCACTTGTCATTTATTTTTTATTTTTTTCATTTATTTTTATTAGTTGGAGGCTAATTACTTTACAATTTTGTAGTGGTTTTTGCCATACATTGACATGAATCAGCCATGGATTTACATGTGTTCCCCATCCCGATCCCCCCGCCTGCCTCCCTCCCCATCCGATCCCTCTGGGTCTTCTCAGGGCACCAGCCCTGAGCAATTGTCTCATGCATCCAACCTGGGCTGGTGATCTCTTTCATCCTTGATAGTATACTTGTTTCAATGCTATTCTCTCAGAACATCCCAGCCTCACCTTCTCCCACAGAGTTCAAAAGTCTGTCCTGTCCATCTGTGTCTCTTTTTCTGTTTTGCATATAAGGTTATTGTTACCATCTTTCTAAATTCCATATATGTGCATTAGTATACTGTATTGGTCTTTATCTTTCTGGCTTACTTCACTCTGTATAATGGGCTCCAGTTTCATCCATCTCATTAGAACTGATTCAAATGAATTCTTTTTAATGGCTGAGTAATATTTCATTGTATATATGTACCATAGCTTCTTTATCCATTCGTCTGCTGATGGGCATCTAGGTTACTTCCATGTCCTGGCAATTATAAACAGTGGTGCAATGAATATTGGGGTACAGGTGTCTCTTTCAGATCTGGTTTCCTCAGTGTGTATGCCTAGAAGTGGTATTGCTGGGTCATATGGCAGTTCTATTTCCAGTTTTTTAAGGAATCACCACACTGTTCTCCATAGTGGCTGTACTAGTTTGCATTCCCACCAACAGTGTAAAAGGGTTCCCTTTTCTCCACACCCTCTCCAGCATTTATTGCTTGTAGACTTTTGGATAGCAGCCATCCTGACTGGCGTGTAGTGGCACCTCATTGTGGTTTTGATTTGCATTTCTCTAATAATGAGTGATGTTGAGCATTTTTCATGTGTTTGTTAGCCATGTGTATGTCTTGTTTGGAGAAATGTCTGTTTAGTTTTTTGGCCCAGTTTTTGATTGGGCCATTTATTTTTCTGGAATTGAACTGCAGGAGTTGCTTGTGTATTTTTGAGATTAATCCTTTGTCTGTTGCTTCGTTTGCTATTATTTTCTCCCATTCTGAAGGCTGTCTTTTCACCTTGCTTATAGCTTCCTTTGTTGTGCAAAAGCTTTTAAGTTTAATTATTTTCATATTTTTAATATATTTTATATATTTATATATAAATATGTATATTTGTATATAGTTTATATATTTTAATTATTGTTTATTTTTGCTTTTATTTCCAATATTCTGGGCAGTGGGTCATAGAGGATCTGGCTGTGATTTATGTCAGAGAGTGTTTTGCCTATGTTCTCTAGGAGTTTTCTAGTTTCTGGTCTTACATTTGGATCTTTAATCCATTTGGAGTTTATTTTTGTGTATGGTGTTAGAAAGTGTTCTAGTTTCATCCTTTTACAAGTGGTTGACCAGTTTTCCCAGCACAACTTGTTAAAGAGGTTGTCTTTTTTCCATTGTATATCCTTGCCTCCTAGGTCGATGATAAGGTGTCCATAGGTATGTGGATTTAACTCTGGGCTTTCTCTTCTGTTCCATTGATCTATATTTCTGTCTTTGTGTCAGTACCATACTGTCTTGATGACTGTAACTTTGTAGTAGAGCCTGAAGTCAGGCAGGTTGATTCCTCCAGTTCCATTCTTCTTTCTCAAGATTATTTTGGCTATTCAAGGTTTTCTGTATTTCCATACAAATTGTGAAATTATTTGTTCTAGTTCTGTGAAAAATACTGTTGGTAACTTGATAGGGATTGCATTGAATCTATGGATTGCTTTGGGGAATATAGTCATTCTGACAATATTGATTCTTCCAATCCATGAACATGGTATATTTCTCCATCCATTTGTGTCCTCTTTCATTTCTTTCATCAGTGTTTTGTAGTTTTCTATATATCGGTCTTTCATTTCTTTTTTTTTAATTATTATTTTTTTTTAATTTTTTTATTAGTTGGAGGCTAATTACTTCACAACATTTCAGTGGGTTTTGTCATACATTGATATGAATCAGCCATAGATTTACACGTATTCCCCATCCCGATCCCTCCTCCCACCTCCCTCTCCACCTGATTCCTCTGGGTCTTCCCAGTGCACCAGGCCCGAGCACTTGTCTCATGCATCCCACCTGGGCTGGTGATCTGTTTCACCATAGATAGTATACATGCTGTTCTTTTGAAACATCCCACCCTCACCTTCTCCCACAGAGTTCAAAAGTCTGTTCTGTATTTCTGTGTCTCTTTTTTAGTTTTGCATAGAGGGTTATTGTTACCATCTTTCTAAATTCCACATATATGTGTTAGTATGCTGTAATGTTCTTTATCTTTCTGGCTTACTTCACTCTGTATAATGGGCTCCAGTTTCATCCATCTCATTAGAACTGATTCAAATGAATTCTTTTTAATGGCTGAGTAATATTCCATGGTGTATATGTACCACAGCTTCCTTATCCATTCATCTGCTGATGGGCATCTAGGTTGCTTCCATGTCCTGGCTATTATAAACAGTGCTGCGATGAACATTGGGGTGCACATGTCTCTTTCAGATCTGGTTTCCTCAGTGTGTATGCCCAGAAGTGGTATTGCTGGGTCATATGGCAGTTCTATTTCCAGTTTTTTAAGAAATCTCCACACTGTTTTCCATATCGGCTGTACTAGTTTGCATTCCCACCAACTGTGTAAGAGGGTTCCCTTTTCTCCACACCCTCTCCAGCATTTATTGCTTGTAGACTTTTGGATAGCAGCCATCCTGACTGGTATGTAATGGTACCTCATTGTGGTTTTGATTTGCATTTCTCTAATAATGAGTGATGTTGAGCATCTTTTCATGTGTTTGTTAGCCATCTGTATGTCTTCTTTGGAGAAATGTCTGTTTAGTTCTTTGGCCCATTTTTTGATCGGGTCATTTATTTTTCTGGAATTGAGCTGCAGGAGTTGCTTGTATATTTTTGAGATTAATCCTTTGTCTGTTTCTTCATTTGCTATTATTTTCTCCCAGTCTGAGGGCTGTCTTTTCACCTTGCTTATAGTTTCCTTTGTAGTGCAAAAGCTTTTAAGTTTCATTAGGTCCCATTTGTTTAGTTTTGCTTTTATTTCCAATATTCTGGGAGGTGGGTGATAGAGGATCTTGCTGTGATTTATGTCGGAGAGTGTTTTGCCTATGTTCCCCTTTAGGAGTTTTATAGTTTCTGGCCTTACATTTAGATCTTTAATCCATTTTGAGTTTATTTTTGTGTATGGTGTTAGAAAGTGTTCTAGTTTCATTCTTTTACAAGTGGTTGACCAGTTTTCCCAGCACAACTTGTTAAAGAGGTTGTCTTTTTTCCATTGTATATCCTTGCCTCCTTTGTCAAAGATAAGGTGTCCATAGGTTCGTGGATTTATCTCTGGGCTTTCTATTCTGTTCCATTGATCTATATTTCTGTCTTTGTGCCAGTACCATACTGTCTTGATGACTGTGGCTTTGTAGTAGAGCCTGAAGTCAGGCAGGTTGATTCCTCCAGTTCCATTCTTCTTTCTCAAGATTATTTTGGCTATTCAAGGTTTTCTGTATTTCCATACAAATTGTGAAATTATTTGTTCTAATTCTGTGAAAAATACTGTTGGTAACTTGATAGGGATTGCATTGAATCTATGGATTGCTTTGGGGAATATAGTCATTCTGACAATATTGATTCTTCCAATCCATGAACATGGTATATTTCTCCATCCATTTGTGTCCTCTTTCATTTCTTTCATCAGTGTTTTGTAGTTTTCTATATATCGGTCTTTCAATTCTTTAAGTAGATATACTCTTAAGTATTTTATTATTTTTGTTGCAATGGTGAATGGTATTGTTTCCTTAATTTCTCTTTCTGTTTTCTCATTGTTAGTGTATAGGAATGCAAAGGATTTCTGTGTGTTAATTTTATATCCTGCAACATTACTGTATTCATTGATTAGCTCTAGGAATTTTCTGATAGAGTCCTTAGGGTGTTCTATGTCGAGGATCATGCCACCTGCAAACAGTGAGAGTTTTACTTCTTTTCCTATCTGGATTCCTTTTATTTCTTTTTTTGCTCTGAGTGCTGTGGCCAACACTTCCAACACTATGTTGAATAGTAGTGGTGAGAGTGGGCCCCCTTGTCTTGTTCCTGATTTCAGGGGAAATGCTTTCAATTTTTCACCATTGAGGATAATGCTTGCTGTGGGTTTGTCATATATAACTTTTATTATGATGAGGTATGTTCCTTCTATTCCAGCTTTCTGGAGAGTTTTTATCATAAATGGATGTTGAATTTTGTCAAAGGCTTTTTCTGCATCTATTGAGATAATCATGGTTTTTATCTTTCAATTTGTTAATGTGGTGTATTACATTGATTGATTTGCAGATATTAAAGAATCCTTGCATTCCTGGGATAAAGCCCACTTGGTCATGATGTATGATCTTTTTAATATGTTGTTGGATTCTGTTTGCTAGAATTTTGTTAAGGATTTTTGCATCTATGTTCATCAGTGATATTGGCCTGTAGTTTTCTTTTGTGTGGCATCTTTGTCTGGTTTTGGTATTAGGGTGATGGTGGCCTCATAAAATGAGTTTGGAAGTTTGCCTTCTTCTGTAATTTTCTGGCAGAGTTTGAGTAAGATAGGTGTTAGCTCTTCTCTAAATTTTTGGTAGAATTCAGCTGTGAAGCCATCTGGTCCTGGGCTTTTGTGTGCTGGAGATTTCTGATTACAGTTTTGATTTCTGTGCTTGTGATGGGTCTGTTAAGATCTTCTAGTTCTTCCTGGTTCAGTTTTCGAAAGTTATACTTTTCTAAGAATTTGTCCATTTCTTCCAAGTTGTCCATTTTATTGGCATATAGCTGCTGGTAGTAGTCTCTTATGATCCTTTGTATTTCTGTGTTGTCTGTTGTAATCTCTCCATTTTCATTTCTAATTTTGTTGATTTGGTTCTCCCTCTGTTTCTTGATGAGTCTGGCTAACGGTTTGTCAATTTTATTTACCTTTTCAAAAAACCAGCTTTTAGCTTTGTTGATTTTTGCTATAGTTTCTTTTGTTTCTTTTGCATTTATTTCTGCCCTAATTTTCAAGATTTCTTTTCTTCTATTAATCCTGGAGTTCTTCATTTCTTCCTTCTCTAGTTGTTTTAGATGTAGAGTTAGGTTATTTATTTGACTTTTTTCTTGTTTCTTGAGGTAAGCCTGTATTGCTATGAACCTTCCCCTTAGCACTGCTTTTACAGTGTCCCATAGGTTTTGGGTTGTTGTGTTTTCATTTTCATTCGTTTCTATGCATATTTTGATTTCTTTTTTGATTTCTTCTATGATTTGTTGGTTATTCAGAAGCATGTTATTTAGCCTCCATATGCTTGAATTTTTAATAGTTTTTTTTTTTTTACCTGTAATTGAGATCTAATCTTACTGCATTGTGGTCAGAAAACATGACTGGAATGATTTCAATTTTTTGAATTTACCAAGGCTAGATTTATGGCCCAGGATGTGATCTATTCTGGAGAAGCTTCTGTATGCACTTAAGAAAAAGGTGATATTGATTGTTTTGGGGTGAAATGTCCTATAGATATCAATTAGGTCCAGTTGGTCCATTGTGTCATTTAAAGTTTGTGTTTCCTTTTTAATTTTCTGTTTAGTTGATCTATCCATAGGTGTGAGTGGGGTATTAAAGTCTCCGACTATTATTGTGTTATTGTTAATTTCCCCTTTCATACTTGTTAGCATTTGCCTTACATATTGCTGTGCTCCTATATTGGGTGCATATATATTTATAATTGTTATATCTTCTTCTTGAATTTATCATTTGATCATTATGTAGTGCCCTTTGTCTCTTTTCACAGCCTTTATTTTGAAGTCTATTTTATCTGATATGAGTATTGCGATGCCTGCTTTCTTTTGGTCTCCTTTTGTGTGAAATATCTTTTTCCAGTCCTTCACTTTCAGTCTGTATGTGTCCTTTGTTTTGAGGTGTGTCTCTTGTAGACAGCATATATAGGGGTCTTGCTTTTGTATGCATTCAGCCAGTCTTTGTCTTTTGGTTGGGGCATTCAACCCATTTACATTTAAGGTAGTTATTGATAAGTATGGTCCCGTTGCCATTTGTTTGTTGTTTTCTGTTTGTGTTCATAAAACCTTTCTGTGTTTCCTGTCTAGAGAAGATCCTTTAGCATTTGTTGAAGAGCTGGTTTGGTGGTGCTGAATTCTCTCAACTTTTGCTTGTCTGTAAAGCTTTTGAATTCTCCTTCATATCTGAAGGAGATCCTTGCTGGGTACAGTAATCTGGGTTGTAGGTTATTCTCTTTCATTACTTGAAGTATGTCCTGCCATTCCCTTCTGGCCTGAAGAGTTTCTATTGAAAGATGAGCTGTTATCCTTATGGGAATCCCTTTGTGTGTTATTTGTTGTTTCTCCTTTGCTGCTTTTAATATTTGTTCTTTGTGTTTGATCTTTGTTAATTTGATTAATATGTGTCTTGGCGTGTTTTGCCTTGGGTTTACCTGTTTGGGACGCTCTGGGTTTCTTGGACTTGGGTCGCTATTTCCTTCTCCATTTGGGGGAAGTTTTCAACTATTATCTCCTCGAGTATTTTCTCATGGCCTTTCTTTTTGTCTTCTTCTTCTGGGACTCCTGTGATTCCTATCCCATCTTCTGCCTCCATTATTCTACTGTTGGATCCATCCAGAGTGTTTTGATCTCATTTATTGCATTATTCTTTTTTAATTGATTCTTTTTTATTTATTCTAGGTCCGTATTAAATATTTCTTGCATCTTCTCAGTCTTTGTCTCCAGGCTATTTATCTGTAACTCCATTTTGTTTTCAAGATTTTGGATCATTTTTATTATCATTGTTCTAAATTCTTTTTCAGGTAGTTTCTATATCTCTTCCTCTTTTGTTTGGCTTGGTGGGCATTTTTCATGTTCCTTTACCTGCTGGGTATTTCTCTGCCTCTTCTTCTTATTTAGATTGCTGTGTTTGCGGTGGCCTTTCTGTATTCTGGTAGTCTGTGGTTCCTTTTTATTGTGGAGATTTCTCCCAGTGGGTGGGGCTGGATGTTTGGCTTGTTGAGGTTTGTTCGTTAGGGAAGCTTGCGTTGGTGTTCTCGTGGGTGAAGCTGGATTTCTTCTCTCTGGAGTGCAATGGAGTGTCCAGTAGTGAGTTTTGAGATGGGTCTCTGGGTTTGGTGTGACTTTGGGCAGCCTGTATATTGACGCTCAGGGTTATGTTCCTGCGTTGCTGGAGAATTTGCTTGGTGTGTCTTGCTCTGGAGGTTATTGGCTCTTGGGTGGTGGTTGGTTTCAGTGTAGGCATGGAGGCTTTTGGATGATCTCTTATTAATTAATGTTCCTTGTAGTCAGGAGTTCTCTAGTGTTCTCAGGTTTTCGGCTTAAGCCTCTTGCCTCTGTATTTCAGTCTTATTCTCCCAGTAGCCTCAAGACTTCTCCATCTGTACAGCACTGATAATAAAAGTTCTAGGTTAATGGTGAAAGGATTTTCCAGAGTTAGGGACACTCAGAAAGGTTCACAGAGTTACATGAAGAAGAGGAGAGGGAGGAAGGAGGTAGAGGTGAGCAGGAGGAGAAAAGGGGGGATTCAAGGGAAGAGAGACAGATCTAGGCAGTACTCTGTTCCCTAAGTGTTCTCCTAGCCCAGAATACCCACAGAGATTCACAGAATTGGATTGAGAAGAGAAGGGGGAGAGAGGAAATACAGGTGATCTGGGGGAGAAAAGGGAAAGTCAAAAGGGGGAGAGAGTGATCAAAGCAGTAATCATTCTCTTGAGTAAAAATGGATACTGAAGGTTGGATTCTTAAATGTCCAAAATTGATATAAAATACTGAAAAACAAAGATTAAAAATCTAGAGTAGAGATTAGACTCTTAGAAATACAATATTAAACAACAACAAAAACAAAAAATTTAAGAAATGTATATGAAGTTTGCTTTAAAAATAGGGTCCTTTTTTGTTTTTGTTTTTTTTTTTTTTGCCAGGTTATAGTGGGTTATAAAAATGAAAATTAAGGAGTAAAAGAGGAGTAATAGAGGACTTTAAAAAAAAAGAGAATATTTTTTAAATTAAAAAACTAATTATAGTAAAAATATATCTAGGAATTTCTCTGGAGCTGTTGCGGGAAGTGTGGGTTCAGTTCAGTTTCAGATAGCTCCTTGTTCCAGCTTACACTTCTCGATATCTATAGGCCCCTTCCAGTGGAGTCAGTGTTAACTACAGAGATTTTAATCTGTTGCACCTGTCACTTCTAAAGCGGTGCCCTTTGTTTATTTGGCTTCTGTTTGCAGGTCTCTTCAGTGTCTAGTTTCCACCCTGACACAAGTGGGCAGAGGTGGTCTCTTGTTTAGGTTTGCTTGTTCAGTCACGCTGTGGGCAGGGAGGGGCACTGCAGACAAATATCACGGGTGTGTGTGGGGAGTACTAGCAGTGTTCTGGCCACACTGGGTTTGCCTCCGCTCGCGGCGTGTGTGCTTTCCCTGTCTACACTGCTCAGGCTCCAGGTTGCTCTACAGGAAGTGGGCCCTGAGTTGCATGCACCCCAGGCCCAAGCTGCTCAGGTTCAGGTTTTTGGGTAATCCACAAAAATGCAGACTTGGTTGGGCCTGCGTCTTGTGCCTTCCCTGGTCCAAGCAGCTCAGGCAACCAGGAGCTTGACGAGCGCACTCTCCCCAGGTGCGGTGTGCCTTATCCCCTCCACAGTCCCAGCCTCAGTTTCAGGGCACGCCAGTCAGGTGAGCCTTGTGTCTCTTCTGGGAAGCTGATTTCTGGCTGCGACCCTCCCGGCGGATGTCAACCATCCAGAATCTCAGGGAGTCTTTGGTTAGAGACTGGAAGCCTTTTTGAAGTTTGGTAGGGGATGCGGTCTCTGGGCCGAGTTTGCCCCTTTCCCCTCCCCCCTGCCTCCTGCCTCTGGCGGGGGATGGGCCGGTCCGCAGCAGGCTAGCTCTTCTCTGGTATTCCTCAGTCCTTTGTTCTGGGAACAGGCGGGTAGTGCCTAAATTTAGGGCTTTTCCCAGGTTAATTCTCTCTCTCTTGCTATCCCACAGTTTCAGTTGCTACTTCTCGTTAGCTCCCTCAGATTGCCCTCAGGGCTTTCAGGCCCAGTCCTTACCCTAAGCAATGCCGCTGCCCGGTCCTCTCCGTTCAGCCCCCACTTGCTGGTGGTGGATGCGAGCGTCTGGGGTACTTTTCTGCTGGGAGTTGCTTTTAGGCATGTAATCTGTGGGTTTTATTTATTTTTCCTCCCAGTTAGGTTGCCCTCCGAGATTTGAAAACTTCCCCCAGACCCGCCGGTGAGAGGGTTTCCTGGTGTTTGGAAACTTCCTATATTAAGACTCCCTTCCCAGGATGGATCTCCGTCCCTAACTCTATTGTCTCTCTTTTTATCTTTTATATTTTGTCCTACCTCCTTTCAAAGACAATGGGCTGCTTTTCTGGGTGTCTGATGTCCTCTGCTAGTGATCAGAAGTTGTTTTGTGGCGTTTGCTCAGCGTTCAAATGATCTTTTGATGAATTTGTGGGGGAGAAAGTGGTCTCTCCATCCTATTCCTCTGCCATCTTAGCTCCCTCCTCCTTCCCATTTCTGCAGAGCTAAAATCTAACAGCCACAACCTGGTCAAAGAAGGCAGTGACTGCAAGGAGTGTGTTTTCCTGTGTCCAGACTAACACCCAAGACTTTTGGTCACTTTACAGATGCCTGAATTTTGAATGTGATCTAATTTTGTAGTACTCGTGTTGGGCATGTGTATATTTTCCTTTCCTGGGATTATTTTAGGTTGCCCAAAGAAGGATTATTTTAGGTTGCCCAAATCTTGTATATAAGATTTTCTATACAAAAATCTTAAATTTTGCATAGATCTTAAATCTTAATGACCTAGATAACAGCAACAATGTAGTTCCTCACCTAGAGCCAGACATCTTGAAGTGTGAAGTCAAGTGGACCTTAGGTAGCATTACTACAAACAAAGCAAGAGGTGGTGATGAATTTCAGCTGAGCTATTTAATATCCTAAAAGATGATGCTGTTAAAGTGCTGCACTCGATATGCTATCAAATTTGGAAAACTCAACAAGGGCCATAGGACTGGAAAGGGTAAGTTTTCATGCCAATCCCAAATAAAGGCAATGTCAAAGAATATTCAGACTACCACACAATTGCACTCATTTCACAAGCTAGCAAGGTAATGCTCAAAATCCTGCAAGCTGGGCTTCAACAGTATGAGAAACAAGAACTTCCAGACGTACAAGCTGGATTGGCAAAGGAACCAGAGATCAAATTGTGAACATCTGTTGGATCATAGAAAAAACAAGGGAATTCCAGAAAACATGTACTGCTGCTTCATTGATTATGCTAAAGCCTTTGACTGTGTGGATCACAACACACTGGAAAATTTTTAAGGAGAGAGAAATACCAGACCACCTTACTTACCTCTTGGGAAACCTGTATGCAGGTCAAGAAGCAACAGTTAGAACCAGACATGAAACAATGGACTGGTTCCAAATTGGGAAAGGAGTATGTAAAGGCTGTCTACTGTCGCCCTATTTATTTAACTTGTCTGCAGAGTACATCATGTGAAATGCTGGGCTGGATGGATCACAAACTGGAATTAGATTGCCAGGAGAAATATCAATAACCTCAGATATGTAGATGATACCACTCTAATGGCAGAAAGCAAAGGAAAACTAAAGAACCTCTTGTTGAAGGTGAAAGAGGAGAGTGAAAAAACTGGATTAAGACTCAATATTCAAAAAATGAAGAGCATCTGGTCCCATCACTTTATGACAAATAGATGGGGAACAAATGGAAACAATGATAGATTTTATAATCTTGGGCTCCAACATTACTGCTGCTGGTGACTGCAGCCATGAAGTTAATAGACATTTACTCCTTGAAAGAAAAGCTATGACAAACCTAGACAGTGTATTAAAAAGCAGAGATATCACTTTGCTGTCAAAGGTCCATATAGTTATTGCTATGGTTTTTCCAGTAGTCATGCAATGATGTGATGGACCATAAAGGAGGTGAGCACCAAAGAATTGATTCTTTTGAATTGTGGTGCTGTAGAAGACTCGTGAGATTCCCTTGGATGGAAAGGAGATAGAGCCTGTCAATCCTAATGGAAATCAACCCTGAATAGTCACTTGAAGGACTGATGCTGAAACTGAAGTTCCAATACTTTGGCCACCTGATGTGAAGAGCTGAGTCATTGGAAAAGACCCTGATGCTGGGAAAGATTGAAGGCAGGAGGAGAAGGGGGTGACACAGGATGAGATGGTTAGATAGTATCACTGACTCAATGGATATGAGTTTGAGCAAACTCTGGGAGATAGTGAAGGACATGGAAGCCTGGCTTGCTGTAGTATATGGGGTCACAAAGGGTTGGACATGAGCAATGACTGAACAACAACAACAAGGAAGGTACTTCTAAGATGATTTCATTTACCTCTGTTGACTGTTTCTGGGGACTTTGTCTGAATGATCTTGGGACTAAACTTTTCCCCTGACACCTGCCCTCTGAACATTTTCCCCTCTGGATGCTGTGGGGCTGGGTGATCTCATGGAAACTCTCAACCTTTCCCTTCTCTGTGGTATTTACTGCTTAGCTAACTGGGTGGCTAAACCCACGGACTTGCCTTCATTTCAACAGAGTTTGTTTGGAAAGGACAGAGCGATGCATGTGGTGAAACTACTTTCATCTCAAGACCTTAGTTAAAATCCTGGGAAGTGGAGATGCTTCCTAACTGTTGAATGTAACATTTGTTTAGAGACAGATGCCCTTCTCTTACCCATGTGATTTCTCTGAAGCTGCTCAGTTGGGATGTCATAAATGACTCTTTGGTCCACAACTATTACCTATGTCCTGTGTGAGCATGTGTACCTCATCTTTGTCCCTTGGTGTCACCTTTCCTTAGGGCACCTCCTACATGCTTGATCCTCCTGGAAATTGCTGGCAGAGTGTATGCTGGGCTGAATGTACCCCGCATGCAGCAGGAGGCAGCATGTGGTCATCCTGGGGTCTGGGGGCCTGAGGGGATGTGTGAGCAAATTGTGGCACCAGGTTTTCAGGGGGCTCCTGGGGGGTATGAAGGTGAGACTCAAACTTGGGGGCTGGTGACAACTTTCTTGGCAAAGCCACCTGGGCTGGGGGTGCCTATCCTGGCCTGCTGAAGGCACTGCAGGCCCGCACAGCTCTCCCACTAAGCAGCAAGCCCCCTAGGCCCACTTGCTGGCCTCAGTCTCGTGGTTCACCCCATCTGGATCCAGTCAGGATATTTCAAACCCTCACACTCTGGATCTTTGACCTCATGGAAGCTTCCAGAAATGGGGGGGGGCACTGAAACGTACTTTCAATATCTGAGTGCAAAGGACAAACCCCAGAACTTCTTCTGCACCCCACATCTCTGCAAGGCCCCCCAGGCTGCCCTCCAAGGTCCATTTTCTGCAGTGTACCCTGGCCCACCTCCCACAGGTAGCAGGTGGCCAGGCTTGTGACAGGAATCTGAGAGTGGAAACAGCAGGTGACTCCCATGCTGGAAGCTCCAGGATTTCCTAAGTAAAGGATTTATTATGGAAATGCCCAGCAGCATCCCCAGCATGGGCTTCCACCTGCCACGGAGACAGATATCAGCCTTCAGCTCCCCAGGCAGCCTCATGGGGTCTAGGGCAGGCTGTAGGGGTCTCTGCCCAGGGAGGGGGTGCCCATGGGAAGGGTGAACTTTGTTCCCCAATGAGGTGCCTCCTGAGGTCTGACTTGCCTCCAGTCAAGGCCTTGCAGGACAGGAGTATATTTGGGACCCTCCAGGCCTTGACTAGCCCAATGATGACCCACACAAGGCTTGGCCAGATGCAGGAAGAGAGGATCTGGGGGCACATGGGGTGGCGCCCATGACCTGCACTGACTGTGGGAATGGCATTTGTGTGGCTGGAAGTGCTTCCATCCCCTGTAGGTGTTGGGCATGTTTATTTCTGGGGGTGGATCAGAACCCAGGGGCCATCTGAGGAGCAGCTTGGCACTGACTGAGGGTTTCTGAGATGTGGCTAGTCCAGGAGGAAGGCTCCTGTGAATGGTGGCTGGGTGAGGAGCCCAGCAGGTGGTAGGGGTGTGGAGGGAACATCCTTCAGAAGGTGAGAACCCCTAGCATGGTGGGGCACCCAGACCCTGAAGTGTGCTAGCTGCCCTATTCTGAAGGCCCTGAGACAAAGGTTCCAGAACTCTAAGGCCTTGGGTTGAATTAAGGCTTCAGCAGTTTTCTGCGAGAACTCTGCCTTGCTGTTTATCTTCTTGAACTTTAAAGTTAAAGAGTCTTAGAAACTGCTGTTTAGTCATTCATTTAAAACAATTAAAAAAAAAACTCATTAGCTGTTACCACCCCAGAAAACAATAAAGAAAAAGGAGAGAGAAGGTTGTGATGTTCCTAGCCCTTGCAGGACTGCTAGAGCACTGCCTCCAAGATTAGGCTTTTTAGCTGACCTAAGAGAGGGGATTGTGCTTCCCTGGTGGCTCAGATGGTAAAGAATCTGCCTGCCAATGCAAGAGACCCAGGTTTGATCCCTGGGTAGGGAAGAGCCACTGGAGGAAGAAATGGCAGCCCACTCCAGTATTCTTGCCTGGAAGATCCCATGGACAGAGGAGCCTTGGTGGGCTACAGTCCACAGGATTGCAAAGAGTTGGACACTACTGAGCGAGTAACACACAAGACAGGGGAGGGCAGGCTCTGAGCACTGAGAAGTGGCAGGCATGACCCCACAGCAAAGGCCAAACAGAAGTTCCTCTGCTGAGGAAACTGGAGTCCTGAAGGAAGCAGCTTTCTTCATAGAGGAGTGACCCAGAGTCTTTGAGACTCTGCGGCCTTGGGCTTGGCTGCCCCAAGCTAAGGGAGAACCCTCAGCTTGTAAGAGGGAGGAAGGGAGCTTGGCGCTTTCCTTCTGCCCTGCTCAGATGCCGTTGCCCAGCATCTGCCCTACTGCAATGGTTGTTAATGCCTGGGAGCTGCCAAGGTTTATTTGTTTCCTTTCTGGATACTTGTCTTAAACATGGGCAAATACACTGCCTTCCATGGTCATACTGTTTACCTGGCCCTCGGAACACCTTTTTACATCAAGTGGTTTGATGTGCCCAATCCCTGAACTGTTGTATTGATGTTGAATACACCTTATTAGCATATTAAAATGGCTGTACCCAAAGACACCATCCGTTCCTTTTTGGAATGCCAGTGCCAGATCTGTGTGGAGATCCTCATTGAGCCTGTGACACTACCTTGTAAACACATGCTCTGTTTCAAGCATGTTTCAAGTCGACTGTTGAAAAGACAAATTTGTGCTGTCCCGGCTGTCACTGCCAGATTGCTTTCTGGACTTGGTATCATACCCAAAGAAATTCTCTTGTCAATATGGAACTGTGGGAGATAATTAAAAACAACAACAACAACAACAACACTATCCAGAGGAATGAAAGCTTAGAGTTTCTGGGCAACAATCAGAGGAAATTGTTGATGACTATCAGCCAATTCACCTATTAAGTCAACATGGGGAATTAAGAAGAGAATATGAAGAGGAGAAAAGCAAGATGGAGGCAGAGTAAGGAGCCATTCAGGAGGAAGAAAACAAAGCCAATGAAGAATATATACAGAGATTACTGGCAGAGAAGGAAGAATAGGAAAAGAGAGAGGTATAAAAAAGCTACAGAGAGATGGAGGAACAACTGAAAAGTAATAAAGCCCTGGCAAGAAGGCGAAACCTTAATATTAGCAATATCAGTGAGGAAAGTGTCTCGGCTTCCCTTTCGAATTCCAAAAAATTTGATCCTGTCACAACCAAGTCACAAAGGAAAAGGAATAGCAAATTTAAAAACACTGGTGATAGTCAGAAGTATTTGTCACCAAATTCTCAACTTGGGTCAGCATCACAGTTTGAAGTTGTAGAAGAAGACAGGAAAACCTCCATGTCCAAGGAGACTAACAGCAGTGATGTGAAGAACCCTACAAGGCAAGATACAGAAATTGAGGAAGGTATGCCAGCATTTTCTCCTCAGATATGCCTTGAAGTTCAAAAGTAAGGTATAGAATCTTCAGTGGAGTCACCTAACCCTCAGTTATGTGCCAGAGGAGGAGAATGGTGCCTTGAAGGAAGTCAAAACAAAGCAGTCATGAGAAAGTTATGTGTCACAAGTCATAAAGAACCTAAAGTCAGAGTTCCCTCTTCTGGAGAAGCTGCAATTAAGCCTTATAACAAAACAGAGAGTGGATGTACAGTATCAGATATAACACAGACACTTGAAAATAACAGTTGTGACAGAAAATGAGGAGTATCACCTACTGACCAATAAAGATATCTCCAAGACAAAAAACAGGAATCCTTGTCTGAAGCAGTCAGCAATCCATACTGTTTTACAAAAAGAAGAAAAATGTTCCCCAAATCTTCCTCAGGCCGAGTAAACAAGTCCACTTTACCCCAAGACTGATAGATTTGGAACCTCTGTGAGAGACATAAACAAGAAGAATGGGACAGGTTATTTTCTGCTTCATTACAGCTTCAGAAAGAGGTGGATCAAGAACAAATGAGGCTAACCTGGCCAAAAGGATCCCCAGATGAATATCAGTCATGGGCTATGTATTCACCTCCAGACAAAGTACTAAATGAACAGAGGAAGAATGCCAAAGATAGAGGCTTCAAAAGACAAACTGATCTAGAGCATCCACTGAAAACCTCAGTTCAGTTCAGTTCAGCTCAGTCGTGTCCAACTCTTTGCAATCCCATGGACTGCAGCACACCAGGCTTCTCTGTCCATCACCAACTCCTGGAGCTTACTCAAACTCATGTCCATCGAGTCGGTGATGCCATCTCATCCTCTGTCATCCCTTCTCCTTCTGCCTTCAATCTCCCAGCATCAGGGTCTTTTCAAATGAATCAGTTCTTAGCATCAGGTGGCCAAAGTATTGGAGTTTCAGCTTCAGCATTAGTCTTTCCAATGAATATTCAAGACTGGTTTCCTTTAGGACTGACTGGTTGGATCTCCTTGCCTGAAAAAATGAAAATTGACAACCTTCTAAGATCCAGTTGAAATGTTAAGATCTAGTTAATGGAAGAAAGATACCAAATTCTACTGCAGAGAATTGTTTGCAACACTGCTCATTCTCTACAGCCTAGTAATTCACAGAAGAGTATTTTTCAGATGTTTCAGAGATACACACAGTAATGCTTGGTTTAGAAGAGTGTTTTACATTCTAGCAAAGCAGGATTGTGTAACTCTGTATCATAGATTCTTTATAAATTTTTCATTCTGCTATGTGGGCACACTCATTGTCCCTAATTAAAGGACTGTGTGATTACAGAGGAGGAATATACAAATGTGTTTTTGCTAAACTCAGTTGTAAGCAAGAGTCCCACTCCTTTCCTCTTTTAATAACTGTGACATACTAAGTTTTAGTTGACAGTTGTTATGGATATTAAAATGCCTTGGCCAAATGTCAAGAAAACTTCATTTCCATGTATGTCCCCCAAATGCATATTTTATTGCCTTTGAGCACCTTTTTAGCCTGACTAGTAGTCAAGGCAACATTATAATATACCAAGTAGCTATGTAATCCAGGAAGGGTTTAAAATCTGTTTTCTTGTAACTTTCCCATTATATTTGCGGAACACTTGAATATCACCTATGACAGCTCTAATTTTCATCTCTACTTTCAGTATTACAACAATTTCTTTGACTTCAATGGCTTAAGCTCAACATGAAGTCAGAAAAATCAGACTTTCCTAGAAAAGTAGGACTTAGTGTACAGAAAAGAAACTAGACCTTTGATGCAAAAGGAGTTAATCTTGGGTGAGGCTGACTGGGTAGATTGAGAATTTGCAAGCACTGGAACTGAGTGGATGATCAGACAACTGGGTCTAGGATGGAGTAGCAGGTGCAGTTTGGCAAAATATTCTTCCTCAGCCTTTCTTTGCTTAATGACACAGAAAACTTTGGGTTTTATAGTTTTTCACACCATTCTGTGTAATCTGCTATTCTACAACACAAAATTGGATTTTATTTTGGCAGAGTTATGTCACTGTATCCTATGTTGTAGAACCTGTGTAAACATGTATTTATTTTATTCTGTTATCATTTGTATTGATACTGACTTTTATTTGAGTTTAAGAACAAAAATAGAAAGTATGATACTTAGATTTTGCCTTGTCATACCCCTGAATGTTAAATCAGAAGGGAGCAATTATGATTTGAGAAATTCAGACATTATTACTTTTTATTTCATTATTATCAACAACTTTGAGCAAACAAACAATAGTTTTAACAGCATTTCTACTGATGTCTACTTTGTCATCCTTTTAAGGTCATAATACAATAAAATGTCCTGGAGCTAATAATTCTAGGTTAAGTTTGTCAGTATTTTTAAACATTATTAAGATTTTTTCCTCCAAATTTTGAAACTAAAATTCTGTAATCTTTGCATATGTGATAGCATCTACTTCAATATCGATTGGGTAATTATGTGTAGAATTCTGATGCTAATTTAAAATTTAGTTTGCACTCTCTCATAAATGGTTATCCTCTGAGTAATGGTAGAGTTGAAATGTAGTTGGCAACTAACCACATTTGTCTAAATAGACAAAAATCTATCCTTTCATCAGACCAATATTTTTTAAGACCAGTTTTGGTTTACATTTTAGGGACTCCTCAAATTTGAAGTTATGCAATTAAATCTTCCTGGAATAGTCCATGACCAAAAAGGAGGAAAACAGTGTAATGTATTAAGGTTTACATATATAATCACTTGTTTGTCTGTGAAAAATCTTCCTGACTATAGTTGGTTTGCAGATAATTTTCAGTGTCTCAGTCTTTCTGATACCATATATGCATTTTTGTGAGAAAATATTAAGTGTTATGTATTAGCCATTAGAATGTATTGATTAGCATTCTTATCATTTTTGTGCAAGTGATATGAGAATGTTTAATTTCTCATGGATCACTAAACTGTAGAGATTGAGAATCTGGAAATTAAAGTAATTGTTAAAATAAAGAGAAGGCAAGAGAGAAATGTCACACAGGAAAGAAGGCCATGTAAAGATGGAGGAAGAGATTGGAGCTAAACCAAGGGTCCAGAAACCACCAGACCCTAGACGAGTCAAGTAATGATTCTCCCTCAGAGTCTTTGGAAGAAGCATGGTCCTGCCCAACATCTTGATTTGGGCTTGAGATCTCCAGGATTATGAGAGAATACATTTTTGACATTTTATACCACATAGTTTCTGGAGATTTGTTCAATGATTTTTGGTAGCTGATAACACTGAGTAACAGCATACCTAAATGTATTGTGAATAATCATAACATTATATTCTATATTTTTCAGCCTATGTTGATAGAAGTGCCAATAAAGATATATAAAATGAAATAAATGTAGATAGCATTTATTATTACCATTTTTAATGTATTGTCACTTTAAGTGCTCTTAGCAACCCTATGATGTAGTCACTGTTGCTAGTTCCCATTTTATAATAGGAACACTAAAAAAAAAAAAGAGGAAAACTGAGAAACAGTGAGAATAGGATTTAACATAGGACTGCATAGTTAGGGAACAGGACAGCTTGTACCCAGTAAGTACCTCATGCTCCAGAGCCTGGGAAACTGTCAAAGATTTATTAAGTGACAGATGCAGTCTGCTAAAACACGGTTTTATCACATGGTCATTAAAAGTAATATTATGTGAATACTTGCACAAAATAGCTGGACTTATAGACAAATGGGTGGCTTGTGACCTTGGTGACAGCATGTTCTTTGCAATCATGGGGACAGAACCAATAATTCTGTGAGATGAGAGGTTGATGGGAATGAGCAATGTTTACAGGGAATGTAGAAAATTTTCTGATGTTAATAGGGAATGTAGAAAGATCTTTGGGGAACTTACATTTTAAAGTGTAGAGGTAGAGAGGGAGAAGGAGAAAGAGTCACCTGTGTCTCCATAGGCAGTAGGGGACACGAGAGGTCTTATTTTTTAATGTACAATGTCTGCACTTCCCTGGTTGTCCTGTGGCTAATTATCTGTGCTTGCAAGGCTGAGGGCCTGGGTTCAATCCCTGGTCATGGAACTAGATCCTACATGCTATAACTAAGACTTCACATTGCACAACTAAGAGTTCCTATGCAGCAACTAAGACCGGGCACAGCCACATAATAAGTAGTTTTGAAAATTCTCCATGCCAGGAAGTTGGAACAAGCTTAAAAATTAATATGAATGGGCCATCTTATGTCAGATTTAACCCTTGAATTTTCCTATATGTTCATTTCCCTCCTTATTTTCTTATTTTTTTCCACAGTAGAGTTAATGAAACACTTTCAGTGAACAAGATGGTTTCTAGTATGTATCTGTAGTTATTAGTGGATAAAAGAATAGACAATTGTGTCCCAAAATGCTAGTAATTCTTGGATTTTTGCCTTTCAAGGAGGCAGCACATAGCTGAAATCCTGATGTGACATGATCTGAGGCTCCCTGCACTGTTGAATAGGAGACAGGTTGAGAATTTTCCTATAAGTGTATTAACATAGGGAGCAGTCCAGGAGCAGCAGTTAGGCTAACACCACAGCTCGCTGCCCTGGTGCCATCTCTCACTGAGCTCACCAGGCGTGTCAATGGCAAAGCTGTCTTTGCAGTGTGGGGAACTGGATTAGGATCAGTGCACAAGTGTGACATGGAGCAGCACTTTGGAGCTTCAGAGTCTCCTAAGAAACTAGAGATCCTTCTGTCATTAAAACTCTGAAGTCAAGGCATATCAGAGAAATAGTTGCTTCCTGCATAAAGATAGCTATCTTTTCATTAGGAGAAACAATGAAAAACACCTTTCTACAATGCCTGCCTTAGCCACAAGACTCAGCCAGAGCCTACTACTGAGTCCTGACTTTGAAAGAGCCCTTGAAGTCACACCCTGTTGCCAAACGCTTTGGGTATGTTTCTTCATTTTCTCCTTGTGATAGCCATGTGACAAAGTATCCAAAGTCCCATCTGATAAACAACAAAGTTTAGGGTCAGAGCACCAATAGCTCTCCAGATTAATGGCAGGACTGGAAGGAAGTTACATACCTCACCATAATCTGAAGACACAGAGAAGCTTACCTTTTATAAAATGGGCTTCCCAGGCTTGAGAAATGAGCATCTTACACTCCCTGATATTGTGGCACTGAGAGTATACACCCCCAAATCCTGCTTGACGATGAAGATGACAGTGCATATATATGTGCACATACAGTCTTCACATTATAAACATTCATTGTGTTCAATTTTATAGAACAAAGTAAACTTCAAAATTGAATTGACACTGTATCTATGTGTGTGCATGCTTGTTTCTATACCTCCTATAGCTTGTACATGCCACCTTTATAAGTGTAGCTTTCCCTTCAGATCAGACTAGAGTTTGATTCCAATCTCATATTTATATATGCCAGAAAAAGGAAGATACAGATAAACTGCTACCAGTAAGTGAAAAATTCTGGAAAACCCTAGCTAAAACCATTAACGCACATCCCAATCATCCTCACTCTCCTTCGTCAAGCCATCTGTTCTGAGCTTCAAACTGCAATCAGGACTCTGGCCTGCAGGTGGCTCCCATCTCCATTTTTCTTTCACACACATACAGACACAAATGAGCACACTGGTCATAGAAAAGAACCTCTTCCAACAATACAAGAGATGACTCTACACATGGACCTCACCAGATGGTCAATACCAAAATCAGACTGATTATATTTTTTGCAGCTAAAGATGGAGAAGCTCTATACAGTCAGCAAAAACAAGACCAGGAACTGACTGTGGCTCAGATCATGAATTCCTTATTGCAAAATTCAGACTTAAATTGAAGAACGTAGGGAAAACTAATAGGCCATTGAGGTAAAACCTAAGTCAAATCGCTTACAATTGTACAGAGGAAGGGACAAATAGATTCAAGGGATTAGATCTGATAGACAGAGTGCCTGAAGAACTATGGACAGAGGTTCGTAACATGGTATAGGAGTGGGTGATCAAAACCATTCCCAATAAAAAGAAATGCAGAAAGGCAAAATGGTTGTCTGAGGAGGGCCTACAAATAACTGAGAGAAGAAGTGGGAAGTGAAAGGCAAAGGAGAAAAGGGAAAGATATACCCATCTGATTGCAGTTCCAAAGAATAGCAAGGAGCAATAAGAAAGCCTTCCTACATGATCAATGCAAATAAATAGAGGAAAACAATAGAATGGGAAAGACTAGAGATCTCTTCAAGAAAATTAGAGATACTAAGGGAACATTTCATGCAAAGATGGGCACAATAAAGGACAGAAACAGTATAGATCTAAGAGAAGCAGAAGATATTAAGAAGAGGTGGCAAGAGTACACAGAAGAACTATGCAAAAAATATCTTAATGACCCAGATAACCACAGTGCAATGGTGTGATCATTCACCTAGAGCCAGAAAACCTGGAGTGTGAAGTCAAGTGGGCCTGAGGAAGAATCACTACAAACAAAGCCAGTGGAGGTGATGGAATTCCAGCTGAGCTATTTCAAATCCTAAAGGATGATGCTGTTAGTGCTGAACTCAATACGCCAGCAAATTTGGAAAACTGAGCAGTGGCCACAGGACTGGAAAAGGTCAGTTTTCATTCCAATCCCAAAGAAAGGCAATGCCAAAGAATGTTCAAACTACCGTACAATTGCATTCATTTCATGTACTAGCCAAGTAATGCTCAAGATTCTCCAAGCTAGGCTTCAACAGTACCTGAACTTAAAGCTTCCAGATGTACAAGCCGGATTGGCAAAGGAACCAGAGATCAAATTGCCAACATCTGCTGGATCATAGAAAATGCAAGAGAACTCCAGAAAAGCATCTACTTCTGCTTCATTGACCATGCTAGAGCCTTTGACTGTGTGGATCACAACAAACTGGAAAATTCTTAAAGAGATGGGAATACCAGACCATCTTAACTGCCCCCTGAGAAATCTGTATGCAGGTCAAGAAGAAAGAGTTAGAACTGGACATAGAACAACTAACTGGTTCCAAATTGCAAAAGGAGTACGTCAAGCCTGTATATTGTCACTCTGTTTATTTAACTATATGCAGACTATATCATGTGAAGTGCTGGACTGGATGAAGCACAAGCTGAAATCAAGATTGTGGGGAGAAGTATCAATAACCTCAGATATGTAGATGACACCACCCTTATGGCAGAAAGTGAAGAAGAACTGAAGAACCTCTTGATGAAAGTGAAAGAGGAAAGTGAAAAAGCTGGCTTAAAACTCAACATTCAAAAAACTCAGATCATGGCATCTGGTCCCATCACTTCAAGGCAAATGTTGGGGAAACAATGGGAACAGTGACAGACTTTATTTTCTTGGGCTCCGAAATTACTGCTGATGGTGACTGCAGCCATGAAATGAAAAGACGCTTACTCCTTGGAAGGAAAGTTATGACCAACCTAGATAGCATATTAAAAAAACAGTGACACTACTTTGTGGACAAAGGTCCATCTAGTCAAAGCTATGGTTTTTCCAGTAGTCATGTGTGGAATGTGAGAGTTGGACCATTAAGAAAGCTGAGCGCCGAAGAATTGATGCTTATGAACTGTGGAGTTGGAGAAGACTCTTGAGAGTCCTTTCTACTGCAAGGAGATCAAATAAGTCAATCCTAAGAATATTCATTGGAAGGACTGATGCTGAAGCTGAAACTCCAATACTTTGGCCACCTGATGCGAAGAACTGACTCATTGGAAAAGACCCTGATGCTGAGAAAGACAGAAGGCAGGAAGAGAAGGGGCGACAGAGGATGAGATGGTTGGATGGCATCACCAGCGCGATGGACATGAGTTTGAGCAAGCTCCGTGAGTTGGTGATGGACAGGGAAACCTGGCATGCTGCAGTCCATGGGGTCGCAAAGACTCAGACATGACTGAGCACCTGAACTGAACTGAACTTTATAGAGAAATGTAACTGGTGGTAGGATGGTGCCACCTCGTGACAGTACACTGAACTGCAGCTTGAACATCCCTGAGCTAGAAGGTGGGAGGGAAGGGCTATGACCTAAACCCAGGAAGCTTTCAGGAAGTCTGTGTAGAAAAGGGACACAGACTGGATACAGGGATACTGAGGTATCTAGACAGAAGGTGAAGCCTCTTTCTATGCTGAGTGGAAAGCTCTAAGCTCTTCAGGCGAGAAGGGAATGGCAGGACATACTTAAAGTGATGAAAGAGAAAAACCTACAACCCAGATTACTGTACCCAGCAAGGATCTCATTCAAATATGAAGGAGAAATCAAAAGCTTTGAAAGATCAGCTGTTATCCTTATGGGAATCCCCTTGTGTGTTATTTGTTGTTTTTCCCTTGCTGCTTTTAATATTAGTTCCTTGTGTTTGATCTTCATTCATTTGATTAATATGTGTCTTGGGATGTTTCATTTTGGGTTTATCCTGTTTGGGACTCTCTGGGATTCTTGGACTTGGGTGGCTATTTCCTTCCCCATTTTAGGGAAGTTTTCAACTATTATCTCCTCAAGTATTTTCTCATGGCCTTTCTGTCTTCTTCTTCTGGGACTCCCATGATTCGAATGTTGCAGCGTTCAACATTGTCCCAGAGGTCTCTGAGACAATTAAAAGACACTTCTTTTAATTCTTTTTTTCTTTTTTCCTCTCTGCTTACAGACAAGTGAAAGCTCAGAGAATTCAGCACCACCAAACCAGCTCTTCAACAAATGCTAAAGGATCTTCTCTAGATAGGAAACACAGAAAAGGTGTATAAACTTGAACCCAAAGCAACAAAGTAAATGGCAACGGGATCATACTTATCAATAATTACCTTAAATGTAAATGGGTTGAATGCCCCAGCCAAAAGACAAAGATTGGCTGAATGGATACAAAAACAAGACCCCTATATATGCTGTCTACAAGAGACCCACCTCAAAACAAGAGACACATACAGACTGAAAGTGAAGGGCTGGAAAAAGATATTTCATGCAAATGGAGACCAAAAGAAAGCAAGAGTAGCAATACTCATACCAGATAAAATAGACTTTGAAATAAAGGCTGTGAAAAGAGACAAAGAAGGACACTACATAATAATCAGAGGATCAATCCAAGAAGATATAACAATTATAAATATATATACACCCGACATAGGAGCACTGAAATATGTAAGGCAAATGCTAACAAGTATGAAAGGGGGGCAACCCATTCCAGTACTCTTGCCTGGAAAATCCCATGGACGGAGGAGCCTCGTAGGCTACAGTCCACGGGGTCGCAAAGAGTCGGACATGACTGAGCGACTTCACTTCACTTCACTTCAATAATAGTAGGAGACTTTAATACCCCACTCACACCTATGGATAGATCAACCAAACAGAAAATTAACAAGGAAACACAAATTTTAAATGATACAATGGACCAGTTAGGCCTAATTGATATCTATAGGATATTTCACCCCAAAACAATGAATTTCACCTTTTTCTCAAGGGTACACAGAATCTTCTCAAGGACAGATCACATCCTGGGCCATAAATCTAGCCTTGGTAAATTCAAAAAAATTGAAATCATTCCAAGCATCTTTTCTGATCACAATGGGGCAAGATTAGATGTCAACTACAGAAAAAAAAAAAAAAACTATTAAAAATACAAACATATGGAGGCCATACAACATGCTTCTGAATAACTAACAAATCACAGAAGAAATCAGAAAAGAAATCAAAATATGCATAGAAACGAATGAAAATGATAACACAACAACCCAAATGGGATTGTTTGGGATTCAGTAAAAGCAGTGCTAAGGGGAAGGTTCATAGCAATACAAGCTTACCTCAAGCAACAAGAGAAAAATCAAATAAATAACCAAATTACACCTAAAGCAATTAGAAAAAGAAGAAATTAAAAACCCCGGGGCTAGTAGAAGGAAAGAAATCATAAAAATTAGGGCAGAGAAGATGACAGAGGACTAGGATGGGGAGACCACTTTCTCCCCTACAAATTCATCGAAAGAACATTTGAACGCTGAGCAAACTTCAAAAAACAACTTCTGACCACTAGCAGAAGATATCAGACGCCCAGAAAAGCAGCCCATCATCTTCGAAAGAAGGTAGGACAAAATATAAAAGATAAAAAGAGAGACAAAAGAGCTAAGGATGGAGACCCATCCCAGGAAGGGAGTCGTAATAGAGGAAGTTTCCAAACACCAGGAAACCCTCTCACTGGAGGGTCTGGGGGAAGTTTTTGAATCTGTGAGGGCAACTTAAATGGGAGGAAAAATAAATAAAACCCACAGATTACATGCCTAAAAGCAACTCCCAGCAGAAAAGTACCCCAGACGCCTGCACCCACCACCAGCAATTGGTGGAACGGAGAGGAGCAGGCGGCATTGCTTAGGGTAAGGACCGGGCCTGAATGCCCTGAGGGCAATCGGAGGGAGCTAACGTGAGATAGCAACTTAAACTGTGGGATAGCAAGAGAGAGAGAGAAAATTAACTGGCCCAAACACACTGGCAACCATTCACAGAACAAAGGGACTGAGCAATTCCAGAGAAGAGCTAGCCGGCTACAGACTGGCCCATCCCCCACCAGAGGCAGGAGGCGGGGGGAGGGGAAAGGGGCAAACTCGGCCCCAGAGATGGCAACCCCTACCAAACTGCAAACAGGCCTCCAGTTTCTAACCAAAGACTTCCTGAGATTCTGTATGGTCAACATCCGCCGGGAGGGTCGCAGCTAGAGGCCAGCTCCCAAGAATATACACAAGGCGCACGCACGGCGGTGCACGGAAACTGAGGCTGGGACCACGGAGGGGAGAAGGCGCACCGCACCCGGGGAGAGTGCACCCGTCAAGCTCCTGGCTGCCTGAGCTGCTCGGGCCGGGGAAGGCACAAAACGCAGGCCCAACCGAGTCCGTGCTTTTGTGGAATACCCAAAAACTGGAACCACATGCCACGCAGGGCCCGCTCCATGTAAAGCAGCTGGGAGCCTGATCAGTGTAGACGGGGAGAGCACACACCCGTGAGAAGGGGCAAACCCAGTGTGGCCAGAACACTGTGGGTCCTCCCCACACATGCCAGTGATATCTGCCTGCAGCACCCCTCTCTCCCCACAGCGCGACTGAACAAGCGAACCTAAACAAGAGACCACCTCCGCCCGCCTGTGTCAGGGGGGAAATTAGACAATGAAAAGACTGGCAAACAGAAGCCAAATAAACAAAGGGAACCGCTTCAGAAGGGACCAATGCAACAGATTCAAATCCCTGTAGATAACACTGACTAGACCAGAAGGGGCCTATAGATATCAAGAAGTGTAAGCTGGAACGAGGAGCTATCTGAAACTGAACCGAACCCAAACTGACCGCAACAGCTCCAGAGAAATTCCTAGATATATTTTTACTTTTTTTTCTTGTTAATTCAAAAAAAATATTTTTTCTTTTCTTTTTTTCTTTTTTCTCTTTTATTTTCTTTTAAAATTCCCTATTACTCCCCCATTACTCCTTAACTTTCATTTTCATTTTCATATATTTTTACTCTTTTTTTTTAATTAGGAGAAAATTTTTTCTTGTTTTATTTTTTCTCTTATTTTCTTTTAAAGTCCTCTATTACTCCTTAATTTTCATTTTCATTTCACTATAATCTTGCTTTAAAAAAAGGAGAAGACATATTTTTAAACCAAACTTCATATACATTTCTAAATTTTTTTGTGTTTTTGTTTTTGTTTTTAATATTGTATTTTTAAGAGTCTAACCTCTACTCTAGATTTTTAATCTGTGTTTTTCAGTATTTGATATCAATTTTGGACATTTAAGAATCCAATATTCAGTACCCATTTTTACTTAGGAGTGTGTTGATTACTCTCTCCCACTTTTGACTCTCCGTTTTCTACCTCAGAACACCTCTATTTCCTCCCTTCCCCTTCTCTTCCCAATCCAATTCTGTGAATCTCTGTGGGTGTCTGGGCTACGGAGAACACTTTGGGAACAGAGAACTGTGTAGATCTGTCTCTCTCCTCTTGAGTCCCCCTTTTTCTCCTCCTGCTCATCTATCTCCCTCATCCCTCTCCTCTTCTTCATGTAACTCTGTGAACCTCTCTGGGTGTCCCTCACAGTGGAGAATCTTTTCACCATGAACCTAGGAGTTTTATTGTCAGTGCTGTATAGTTGGAGAAGTCTTGAGACTACTGGAAGAATAAAACTGAAATCCAGAGGCAGGAGACTTAAGCCCAAAACCTGAGAACACCAGAAAACTCCTGACTACAAGGAACATTAAGTAATAAGAAACCATCCAAAAGCCTCCATACCTACACTGAAACCAACCACCACCCAAGAGCCAATAAGTTCCAGAGCAAGAATACCACGCAAATTTTCCAGCAATGCAGGAACATAGCCCCGAGAGTCAATATACAGGCTGCCCAAAGTTACACCTAACACATAGACCCATCTCAAAACTCATTACTGGACACTCCATTGCACTCCAGAGAGAAGAAATCCAGTTCCATGAACCAGAACACTGATGCAAGCTTCCCTAACCAGGAAACCTTGACAAGCCAATCGTCCAACCCCACCCACTGGGGGAAACCTCCACATTAAAAAGGAACCACAGACCACCAGGATACAGAAAGCCCACTTCAGACACAGCAATCTAAACAAGATAAAAAGGCAGAGAAATACCCAACAGGTAAAGGAACATGAAAAATGCCCACCAAGCCAAACAAAAGAGGAGGAGATAGGGAATCCACCTGGAAAAGAATTTAGAACAATGATAATAAAAATGATCCAAAATCTTGAAAACAAAATGGAGTTACAGATAAATAGCCTGGAGACAAAGACTGAGAAGATGTAAGAAATGTTTAATACGGACCTAGAAGAAATAAAAAACAGTCAATTAAAAATGAATAATGCAATAAATGAGATCAAAAACACTCTGGAGGGAACCAACAGTAGAATAATGGAGACAGAAGATAGGATAAGTGAGGTAGAAGATAAAATGGTGGAAATAAATGAAGCAGAGAGGAAAAAAGAAAAAAGAATTAAATGAGGACAACCTCAGGGACCTCTGGGACAATGTGAAACGCCCCAACATTCGAATCATAGGAGTCTCAGAAGAAGAAGACAAAAAGAAAGGCCATGAGAAAATACTCGAGGAGATAATAGCTGAAAACTTCCCTAAAATGAGGAAGGAAATAGCCACCCAAGTCCAAGAAACCCAGAGAGTCACAAATAGGATAAACCCAAGGCGAAACACCCCAAGACACATATTAATCAAATTAACAAAGATCAAACACAAAGAACAAATATTAAAAGCAGCAAAGGAGAAACAACAAATAACACACAAAGGGACTCCCATAAGGATAACAGCTGATCTTTCAATAGAAACCCTTCAGGCCAGAAGGGAATGGCAGGACATACTTCAAGTAATGAAAAAGAATAACCTACAACCCAGATTACTGTACCCAGCAAGGATCTCCTTCAGATATGAAGGAGAATTCAAAAGCTTTACAAACAAAAGCTGAGAGAATTCAGCACCATCAACCCAGCTCTTCAACAAATGGTAAAGGATCTTCTCCAGACAGGAAAAACAGAAAGGTTGTATAAACGCGAACCCCAAACAACAAAGTAAATGGCAATGGGACCATACCTATCAATAACTACCTTAAATGTAAATGGGTTGAATGCCCCAACCAAAAGACAAAGACTGGCTGAATGCATACAAAAGCAAGACCCCTATATATGCTGTCTACAAGAGACCCAGCTCAAAACAAGGGACACACACAGACTGAAAGTGAAGGGCTGGAAAAAAATATTTCACACAAATGGAGACCAAAAGAAAGCAGGAGTCACAATACTCAAATCAGATAAAATAGACTTTAAAACAAAGGCTGTGAAAAGAGACAAAGAAGGACACTACATAATGATAAAGGATCAATCCAAGAAGAAGATATAACAGTTATAAATATGTATGCACCCAACATAGGAGCACCACAATATGTAAGGCAAACGCTAACGAGTATGAAAGAGGAAAATAATAGTAACACAATAATAGTGGGAGACTTTAATACCCCACTCAAAACTATGGATATATCAACTAAACATAAAATTAACAAGGAAACACAAACTTTAAATGACACAATGGAACAGCTAGACCTAATTGATATCTATAGGACATTCCACCCCAAAACAATCTACTTCACCTTTTTCTCAAGTGCACACGGAACCTTCTCCAGAAGAGATCACATCCTAGACCATAAATCTAGCCTTGGTAAATTCAAAAAAAAAAAAAAAAATGAAATCATTCCAGTCATCTTTTCTGACCACAATGCAGTAAGATAAGATCTCAGTTACAGGAAAAAAATTATTAAAAATTCAAGCATATGGAGGCTAAATAACACGCTTCTGAATAACGAACAAATCATAGAAGAAAAAAAAAAGAAATCAAAATATGCATAGAGACGAATGAAAATGAAACACAACAACCCAAAACCTATGGGACACTGTAAAAGCAGTGCTAAGGGGAAGGTTCATAGCATTACAGGCTTACCTCAAGAAGCAAGAAAAAAGCCAAATAAATAACCTAACTCTACACCTAAAACAACTAGAGAAGGAAGAAATGAAGAACCCCAGGGTTAGTAGAAGGAAAGAAATCTTAAAAATTAAGGCAGAAATCAATGCAAAAGAAACTAAGGAGACCATAGCAAAAATCAACAAAGCTAAAAGCTGGTTTTTTGAAAAAATAAACAAAATTGACAAACCGTTAGCAAGACTTATCAAGAAACAAAGGGAGAAGAACCAAATTAACGAAATAAGAAATGAAAATGGAGAGATCACGACAGACAACACTGAAATACAAAGGATCATAAGAGACTACTACCAGCAGCTATATGCCAATAAAATGGACAGCTTGGAAGAAATGGACAAATTCTTAGAAAAGTATAACTTTCCAAAACTGAACCAGAAAGAAACAGAAGACCTTAACAGACCCATCACAAGCAAGGAAATCGAAATTGTAATCAGAAATCTTCCAGCAAACAAAAGCCCAGGAGTAGATGGCTTCACAGCTGAATTCTACCAAAAATTTAGAGAAGAGCTAACACCTATCTTACTCAAACTCTTCCGGAAAATTGCAGAAGACTGTAAACTTCCAAACTCATTCTATGAGGCCACCATCACCCTAATTCCAAAACCAGGCAAAGATGCCACAAAAAAAGAAAACTACAGGCCAATATCACTGATGAACATAGATGCAAAAATCCTTAACAAAATTCTAGCAAACAGAATCCAACAACATATTAAAAAGATCATACATCATGACCAAGTGGGCTTTATCCCAGGAATGCAAGGATTCTTTAATATCTACAAATCAATCAATGTAATACACCACATTAACAAATTGAAAGATAAAAACCATATGATTATCTCAATAGATGCAGAGAAAGCCTTTGACAAAATTCAACATCCATTTATGATTAAAACTCTCCAGAAAGCAGGAATAGAAGGAACATAGCTCAATATAATAAAAGCTATATATGACAAACCCACAGCAAGCATTACCCTCAATGGTGAAAAATTGAAAGCATTTCCCCTGAAATCAGGAACAAGAGACAGGGGTGCCCACTCTCACCACTACTATTCAACATAGTTTGGAAGTTTTGCCATAGCAATCAGAGCAGAAAAAGAAGTAAAAGGAATCCAGATAGGAAAAGAAGAAGTGAAACTCTCACTGTTTGCAGATGACATGATCCTCGACATAGAAAACCCTAAAGACTCTATGAGAAAATTACTAGAGCTAATCAATGAATATAGTAAAGTTGCAGGATATAACATTAACACACAGAAATCCCTCGCATTACTATACACTAACAATGAGAAAACAGAAAGAGAAATTAAAGAAACAATACCACTCACCATTGCAACAAGAAGAATAGAATACTTAGGAGTACATCTACCTAAAGAAACAAAAGACCTATACGTAGAAAACTATAAAACACTAATGAAAGAAATCAAATAGGACACAAACAGATGGAGAAATATACCATGTTCATGGATTGGAAGAATCAATATTGTCAAAATGACTCTACTACCCAAAGCAATCTATAGATTCAGTGCAATCCCTATCAAGCTACCAACGGTATTTTTCACAGAACTAGAACAAATAATTTCAAAATTTGTATGGAAATACAAAAAACTTTGAATAGCCAAAGTAATCTTGAGAAAGAAGAATGGAACTGGAGGAATCAACCTGCCTGACTTCAGGCTCTACTACAAAGCCACAGTCATCAAGACAGTATGGTAGTGGCACAAAGACAGAAATATAGATTAATGGAACAGAATAGAAATCCCAGAGATAAATCCACGAACCTATGGACACCTTATCTTTGACAAAGGAGGCAAGAATATACAATGGAAAAAAGACAACCTCTTTAACAAGTGGTGCTGGGAAAACTGGTCAACCACTTGTAAAAGAATGAAACTAGAACACTTTCTAACACCATACACAAAAATAAACTCAAAATGGATTAAAGATCTAAATGTAAGACCAGAAACTGTAAAACTCCTAGAGGAGAACATAGGCAAAACACTCTCCAACATAAATCACAGCAGGATCCTCTATGACCCACCTTCCAGAATATTGGAAATAAAAGCAAAAATAAACAAATTGATCTAAGTAAACATAAAAGCTTTTGTACAACAAAGGAAACTATAAGCAAGGTGAAAATACAACCTTCAGAATGGGAGAAAATAATAACACACGAACTGGCAAAGAATTAATCTCAAAAATATACAAGCAACTCCTGGAGCTCAATTCCAGAAAAATAAACAACCCAATCAAAAAATGGGCCAAAGAACCAAACAGACATTTCTCCAAAGAAGACATACAGATGCTTAACAAACACAGGAGAAGATGTTCAACATCACTCATTATCAGAGAAATGCAAATCAAAACCACAATGAGGTAACATCTCACGCCAGTCAGAATGGCTGCTATCCAAAAGTCTACAAACAATAAATGCTGGAGAGAGTGTAGAGAGAAGGGAACCCTCTTACACTGTTGTTGGGAATGCAAACTAGTACAGCCACTATGGAGAACAGTGTGGAGATTCCTTAAAAAATGAGAAATACAATTGCCAAAAGACCCAGGAATCCCACTGCTGGGCATACACCCAGAGGAAACCAGAATTGAAAGAGACACGTATACCCCAGTGTTCATCACAGCACTGTTTATAATAACCAGGACATGGAAGCAACCTAGATTGTTGATACTTATTTAGTACTATATGTATCTTTTGCTGGATTCACTAGAGATATTTTCTTCTTACAATAATTGTCTAATATGAGTATAATTATTTCTATTTTGCAAATGAGGAAAGGCAAATTAATAGATATTGTGATGCAGTCATTATAAAATTTCCCACCTAACTCTCACATAATTTTTGCAGCCTCTAATGATCATTGCTTGGTACACTGGGAAGACCCAGAGGAATCGGGTGGAGAGGGAGATGGGAGGGGGGATCGGGATGGGGAATAAGTGTAAATCTATGGCTGATTCATATCAATGTATGACAAAACCCACTGAAATGTTGTGAAGTAATTAGCCTCCAACTAATAAAAAAAAATTAAAAAAAAAAAAAGAATCACATTTCATAAAAGGTTGCAAAAGCGTGGTGTACAAATTCTTCAATTTCTTCTGCATGTATTAGCTCTAATTCTTTTATAAAAGAATCCATCCCTCATCAACTATGCATAGGTGTAATATGCAAGGAAAGGCCTGATGAATATACAATTTATTGGCAATATTTCCACTTTCAAAAATGAGTTTTTCCCCTAGGACTCTCAAAGGTGAGCAGTGTTTTAGCTTTGCTGGCTTTTTTAAAAGGGTGTGATACATGTTAGAGCTCATAGATGTTCCTATATTTAAGGCATTTTAGTGCATTACAATCATTAGTGGGTTTCTTTTTTTACATTCAATTTGTTCTATCTTTGGCCAATGGGAGCCCCTATGGTTATGATTCCTTTTGATATAATTTCTGTATGAGAGTTCAGTCCAGACTCAGCTTGTACAGTCCTTACCTAGATCGGAAATTAGGCATTTCTCCAGGGAGCCTGGTCCCTTGTTAGTGGGAAATGAGTTTAGAGAATTCAGTGCAGGGACTATAGTTGCTGATTGCTACTGGATTGGTCAGTTTTTTGCCCTTTTCAGTGAATAGAGCCAGTAATATTTAGAGAATCTACAACATTGTCATGCATCCTAGGATGTTCTTCTGTCCCCTTATAGGTACACATTTTTATTATCATTTGTATTAACTGTACAGTTTAGAGAATATAAGAAAAGATAACACAACTTTGTTTTCACCACCTTTCATATGTAAAACTTGTTCTATTTTATTTCAAAGCTATCCAGTAGAAATTTTTGTGGAGATGGGAACATTCTGTATTCTGCTATTCAACACAGCAACCATTAACTAACAGAGGTTTATTCAGGAATTGAACATTTAGCTACTAAAACATGACAACTGTGATTGATTCTTAAATTCATGTAATTTTGATTTACTGTAAGTAGTTACCTGAGGCAGCAGCTCTACACACATTTCTACACCTGTTTGTTAAATCACTGAACATTATATCCTGGCGATGACTCCATAGCAATACAGAAAGATAGTCTTATTGTTTTCTTTTTTTTTTTTTAATAGCTGCATAGTCCTTTCGGATATAGATGGACCACAGTTTATTCAACTAGGTCCCTGTTGGTGTATATGTCTTGTTTCTTGTCTTAAAACCTTATGAATTGTTCTGGAAGGAATAATTTTGTGCTTATGTCGTTTTTTCCTTTTACACTGCTACTTTAGGGTAGATTCTTAGAAGAGACATTGTTGATTCCAAGGGTAAGTACCCTGGTAATTTCATTACATTGTAACAAATTCCCTGGCTAGGAGTTGCACCATGTTACATTACCACCAGCAGTGTATATGTCTCCCTATTTCCTCACAGGCTATGTAAATGATGAGAAAGGGCATCTTGGTTTTTTTTTTTTCCTCTTTACATCTCTTAATCAAGAGTTGGGTTGAACAGTTTTTAACATATTTAAGGAACATTGGGGAAGTACTCTTTTGTGTCTAGTGTGTTTTCTCCTTCAGAATGTTCTAATTTGCCTTTTCTTTTTCATAATCTTTCTTCTACAAGTAGACAAACTTTGTTAGTTACATAAGTTGTATATTTTTTCCCAATTTGTAATTTTTCATTTTACTTTGCTTATGGGATTTTTTTGCCAGGCAATTTTTAATGGAATCAAGTGTTACCAGGGTTTTCCCTTACTGCCTGTGGATTTGAAGTCATCTTTGGAAAACTTCTCGACTACTAGCTTATAAAGGAATTGTGAGTGTACATTTGTGGGCAGGAGAGAGAGAAAAGGATCATATTAGAGTGTCAGGTTTAAGAGGAACCCGGAAAAGAAGTGACCATCATGTGAGAAATCTGGGAAGACCATTTCACTAAGTCAAAAGAATTGGGTATTTAGACCAGAGTCTTCATCCAGTGCTTGTCTTGATAGCTCAGTCTCTACTCTTTTCCATCTCTTGTGAATACATACCAGGCTGCCATTGACTGGCAGAGAACGTCTTCATGAAGCAGGAATTCCACATCACCTCAAAGGCACCTGTCAGATGACTAAATGGATGGAACCACCCTCTCACCTTCTTGGAGAGAAGACATCAGTTCAGTTCAGTTCAGTCACTCAGTCGTGTCTGTCTCTCTGTGACCCCATGGGCTGCAGCACACCAGGCTTCCCTGTCCATCACCAACTCCAGAGCTTGCTCAAACTCATGTCCATCAAGTCAGTGATACCATCTAACCATCTCATCCTCTGTTGTCCCCTTATCCTCCTGCCCTCAATCTTTTCCAGCATCAGGTTCTTTTCCAGTGAGTCAGTTATTCGCATCAGGTGGCCAAAGTATTGGAGTTTCAACTTCAGCATCAGTCCTACCAATGAATATTCAGGACTGACTCCCTTTAGGATTGACTGGTTTGATCTCCTTGCAGTCCAAGGGACTCTCAAGAGTCTTCTCCAACACTACAGTTCAAAAGCATCAATTCTTTGGCACTCAGCTTGCTTTATAGTCCAACTCTCCCATCCATACATGACTACTGGAAAAACCATAGATTTGACTAGATGGATCTTTGTCGGCAAAGAATGTATCTGCTTTAAATATGCTGTCTATCTTTGTGATAGCTTTCCTACCAAGGAAATTAATTTCATGGCTGCAGCCACAGTCTGCAGTGATTTTGGAGCCCAAGAAAATAAATTCTGTCACTCTTTCCATTGTTTCCCCATCTATTTGTCATTAGGTGATGGGACCAGATGTCGTGATCTTAGTTTTTTGAATGTTGAGTTTTAAGCCAGCTTTTTCACTCTCCTCTTTCACTTCATCAAGAGGCTGTTTAGTACATTTTTTGCTTTCTGCCATAAGGGTGGTGTCATCTACATATCTGAAGTTATTGATACTTATCACAGCAATCTTGATTCCAGCTTGTGCTTCATCCAGCCCAGCATTTTGCATGAAGTACTCTGCATATGTTAAATAGTGACCATATACAGCCTTGATGTACTCCTTCACCAATTTGGAACCAGCCCAGTGTTCCATGTCCAGTTCTAACTGTTGTTTCTTGACCTGCATACAGACTTCTCAGGAGGCAGGTCAGGTGGTCTGGTATTCTCATCTCTTTAAGAATTTTCCACAGTTTGTTGTGATCCACACAGTCAAAGGCTTTGGCATAGTCAATAAAGCAGAAATAGATGTTTTTCTGGAACTCTCTTGCTTTTTCAATGATCCAACGGATGTTGGCAATTTGATCTCTGGTTCCTCTGTCTTTTCTAAATCCAGCTTGAACATCTGGAAGTTCATGGTTCACGTACTGTTGAAGCCTTGCTTGGAGAATTTTGAGCATTAATTTGCTAGTGTGTGAGATGAGTGTAATTGTGCAGTAGCTTGAGCGTTTTTTGGCATTGCCTTTCTTTGGGATTGGAATGAAAACTCACCTTTTCCAGTCCTGTGGCCACCACTGAGTTTTCCAAATTTGTTGACATATTGAGTGCAGCACTTTACAGCATCATCTTTTAGGATTTGAAATAGCTGAAGTGGAATTCCATCACCTCCACTAGCTTTGTTCATAGTGATGCTTCCTAAGGCCCACTTGACTTTGCATTCCAGGATGTCTGGCTCGAGGTGAGTGATCACACCATCGTGGTTATCTGGGTCATGAAGATCGTTTTTATATAGTTCTTCTGTATATTTTTGCCACCTCTTCTTAATATCTTCAGCTACTGTTACGTCCATTTCTGTCCTTTATTGTGCCCATCTTTGCAAGAAATATTCCCTTGGTATCTCTAATTTTCTTGAAGAGATCTTTCCCATTCTGTTGTTTTCCTCTATTTCTTTGCATTGATCACTGAGGAAAGCTTTCTTATCTCTCCTTGCAATTATTTTGAACTCTGCATTCAGATGTGTGTATCTTTCTTTTTCTTCTTTGCTTTTAGCTTCTCTTCTTCTCTCAGCTATTTGTAAGGCCTCCTCAGACAACCATTTTGCCTTTTTGCATTTGTTTTTCTTGGGGATAGAGAGAAGACATATGAAACCAATTCCAAAGTGTATCATTCGGACAGAACAAAAGACTAAGAGAAAGGGAAACTTCCAGCTGGATCTGGTGAGAAGCAAAACTGAAACCAATATTGATCACCTCATCCTTGGCTCTCTGAGTCAGAAGATGGTAATAGCCTATTAGTCCTCTGTAAAAGGACAGGGGTTTGAGTTAGAAGGTGCCATAGTCTCCCGTGTTAAAAGCTCTCCCACACAGCTACATTATTTCTTGTTTCTATGATGGTTTCCAGTACTCAAGGTCAAGTTTGGACTAATCTTGATTAGAATGGAGCCTGAGGTCATACCCCAAGGGATGGCTCCTGATGTCCATCTTGTTTCCTGTGAGCATTTCCAGTTATGCAGGTCTGAAGATGAAAAGAGAGGCTGAGATGCAGATAAGGAATTGGGCTGACAGTTCCTGGCTGGTACATAGTACACACACAGTACACATAATACTTCAGTGAAAAGCAGAATAGAAACTATACATATATCCTTTTAGTCTTTTTATACAAATCTGAATGTTCAAAGGAAGTTAAGATTCCACTGTACATACTTTTGCTTTTTAGGAAACTTTTTACTTTTAAAAAATGACGTCTTTTCTTTGAGGAAGAGAAGGAAAAACGTGTAGAAAATGGAGAACGCTGCCACGTGGTGAACAGAGTCAGAACTGCAGGTGTGAATTTCTGAACTGGGGATTTGTCAAAGGATGGAGGATGGAAAGGGCTGTGGTGTTGGTGTGGAGTTGAACGGATTCCATCCTATAGTTCAAGATTTCCAGACTTCTCACTGGCTGTACGTCTTCTGTGTTTATGCCCATGGTGGGATCTTCAGGCCCTGGGACTGGAAATCCAGTCCCTAAGTGAACTGAGTAGAAAGGTCCATGAGTTAGTGTGTGAGTAACTGGTATAAACAATTTGAGACAAAAAAAACAGATATAAATATACACACATACAGAAAAATGTCAAATACATTGTTTTAATCTTCCTTTAAAGCAATGAATATTATGTCTGTTATCAGGGTGCAAGTTTTTGTATTTTCAACATTTTATTCAGTGATCTACATATTGAAAACACTCTAGAAATGCAAAGTTATAACATAAAAACATCCTCTATCTTTGACAATACACATTCAGTGAATTATTATTAAAGAGATCTGTTTAATACCTAAGTCAATAAATGTATTTCTACACTATTATTTTGTGACTCAGCTGTTGATCAACCTGTTTTATAAAACTTTCTCTTAATATAGTTAAGTCACCAATTAATACTTCTCTTTGTTTAACTCATATGGAAAAATAGAGACATGAGTGTCTCAACTTCTTAGTGCCTACTTTCCAGATTTTTCTCTGCATGTAATGCACTAACATATTATATCACACACATACTTATACACCCATGCTGATAGATATTCTTTGCAAAAAATAGGGTCATATTTTTGGTACGTCGTGAGAATCCTGTTCACTTAATATGATTTGTTTATTTATTTACATAGTTTTTTTTCTTTTTGAGTGTTTTTATGTACATTTGCTCTTGATATCATTGACTTAACTTTATCATTTAAGAATATTATCTACATGGGTGAAATAAACCTGTATGTGAATATAACATCCTCCAGGTGTTCACATATGTTTTAATGTTGTTATGCAAGTGGTATCTGATCCTTTGTAATGAGTTTAAGTGCTTTCATGTACTTCACATGTTTTTTAAAAAGAACAACTGAATAATGATACTTTCTGGAATGTTGAATGTCAGTTAAAGGATAAAATGGGGAATACTTAATCATTTGCATAACTCCAGTTTGAGAATACTGAAGTAGTAGTTAATAAAGTTGTTTCCTAGGTCATGTTACTTAACTTTTAAATTCTGTTCCCTGAAATGAACTGAGCAAGGTAGCAGGATACAAGATTAATATATAGAAATCTTTTGATTTCCATTACACTAATAATGAAATATCAGAAAGAGGAAGTAAAAAAAAAAAAACAACAATCCCATTTAAAATGCCATCATTTAGATCTTTAATCCATTTTGAGTTTATTTTTGTGTATGGTGTTAGAAAGTGTTCTAGTTTCATTCTTTTACAAGTGGTTGACCAGTTTTCCCAGCACCACTTGTTAAAGAGGTTGTCTTTTTTCCATTGTATATTCTTGCCTCCTTTGTCAAAGATAAGGTGTCCATAGGTTCGTGGATTTATCTCTGGGATTTCTATTCTGTTCCATTGATCTATATTTCTGTCTTTGTGCCACTACCAAACTGTCTTGATGACTGTGGCTTTGTAGTAGAGCCTGAAGTCAGGCAGGTTGATTCCTCCAGTTCCATTCTTCTTTCTCAAGATTACTTTGGCTATTCAAAGTTTTTTGTATTTCCATACAAATTTTGAAATTATTTGTTCTAGTTCTGTGAAAAATACCGTTGGTAGCTTGATAGGGATTGCACTGAATCTATAGATTGCTTTGGGTAGTAGAGTCATTTTGACAATATTGATTCTTCCAATCCATGAACATGGTATATTTCTCCATCTGTTTGTGTCCTATTTGATTTCTTTCATTAGTGTTTTATAGTTTTCTACGTATAGGTCTTTTGTTTCTTTAGGTAGATGTACTCCTAAGTATTCTATTCTTCTTGTTGCAATGGTGAGTGGTATTGTTTCTTTAATTTCTCTTTCTGTTTTCTCATTGTTAGTGTATAGTAATGCGAGGGATTTCTGTGTGTTAATGTTATATCCTGCAACTTTACTATATTCATTGATTAGCTCTAGTAATTTTCTCATAGAGTCTTTAGGGTTTTCTATGTCGAGGATCATGTCATCTGCAAACAGTGAGAGTTTCACTTCTTCTTTTCCTATCTGGATTCCTTTTACTTCTTTTTCTGCTCTGATTGCTATGGCAAAACTTCCAAACTATGTTGAATAGTAGTGGTGAGAGTGGGCACCCCTGTCTCTTGTTCCTGATTTCAGGGGAAATGCTTTCAATTTTTCACCATTGAGGGTAATGCTTGCTGTGGGTTTGTCATATATAGCTTTTATTATATTGAGCTATGTTCCTTCTATTCCTGCTTTCTGGAGAGTTTTAATCATAAATGGATGTTGAATTTTGTCAAAGGCTTTCTCTGCATCTATTGAGATAATCATATGGTTTTTATCTTTCAATTTGTTAATGTGGTGTATTACATTGATTGATTTGTAGATATTAAAGAATCCTTGCATTCCTGGGATAAAGCCCACTTGGTCATGATGTATGATCTTTTTAATATGTTGTTGGATTCTGTTTGCTAGAATTTTGTTAAGGATTTTTGCATCTATGTTCATCAGTGATATTGGCCTGTAGTTTTCTTTTTTTGTGGCATCTTTGCCTGGTTTTGGAATTAGGGTGATGGTGGCCTCATAGAATGAGTTTGGAAGTTTACAGTCTTCTGCAATTTTCTGGAAGAGTTTGAGTAAGATAGGTGTTAGCTCTTCTCTAAATTTTTGGTAGAATTCAGCTGTGAAGCCATCTACTCCTGGGCTTTTGTTTGCTGGAAGATTTCTGATTACACTTTCAATTTCCAAAACATGATTGCAAAACACTCTCTGACATAAATCACAGCAGGATCCTCTATGACCCACCTCCTAGAATATTGGAAATAAAAGCAAAAATAAAACTTAAAAGCTTTTGCACAACTAAGGAAACTATAAGCAAGGTGAAAAGACAGCCCTCAGATTGGGAGAAAATAATAGCAAATGAAGAAACAGACAAAGGATTAATCTAAAAAATACACAAGCAACTCCTGCAGCTCAATTCCAGAAAAACAAATGACCCAATCAAAAAATGGGCCAAAGAACGAAACAGAGATTTCTCCAAACAAGACATACAGATGGCTAACAAACACATGAAAAGATGCTCAACATCGCTCATTATCGGAGAAATGCAAATCAAAACCACAATGAGGTACCACTACACGCCAGTCAGGATGGCTGCTATCCAAAAGTCTGCAAGCAATAAATGCTAGCGAGGGTGTGGAGAAAAGGGAACCCTTTTACACTGTTGGTGGGAATGCAAACTAGTACAGACACTATGGAGAACAGTGTGGAGATTTCTTAAAAAACTGGAAATAGAACTGCCATATGACCCAGCAATACCACTTCTGGGCATACACACCGAGGAAACCAGATCTGAAAGAGACACGTGCACCCCAGTGTTCATCACAGCACTGTTTATAATAGCCAGGACATGGAAGCAACCTAGATGCCCATCAGCAGACGAATGGATAAGGAAGCTGTGATATGTATACACCATGGAATATTACTTAGCCATTGAAAAGAATTCATTTGAATCAGTTCTAATGAGATGGATGAAACTGGAGCCCATTATACAGAGTGAAGTAAGCCAGAAAGATAAAGACCAATACAGTATACTAACACATATATATGGAATTTAGAAAGATGGTAACAATAACCCTATATGCAAAACAGAAAAAGAGACACATATATACAGAACAGACTTTTGGACTCTGGGAGAAGGTGAGGCTGGGATGTTTTGAGAGAACAGCATCAAAACATGTATATTATCTATAGTGAAACAGATCACCAGCCCAGGTGGGATGCATGAGACAAGTGCTCGAGCCTGGTGCACTGGGAAGACCCAGAGGGATGGGGTGGGGAGGGAAGTGGGAGGAGTATCGGGATGGGGAATACATGTAAAGCTATGGCTGTTTCATGTCAATGTATGGCAAAAACCACTACAATATTTTAAAGTAATTAGCCTCCAACTAATAAAAATAAATGGAAAAAAATAAAAAAATTAAGTGCCATCAAAAAAAAAATCTAAGAATAAAGATAACCAAGAGGTAAAAACTCTAAAACATTAATAAAATAAATGGATGCAGATTCAAAGAAATCAAAAGGTATCCCATGCTCTTAGTTGGAAAGTCTTAATATTGCTAACATGGCCATACTACCCAAAGCAATCATCTGACTTAATGTAATCCATATCAAAAAACATGTTACATCTTCACAGAACTAGAACAAATAATTCATATATTTATATGAAACCACAAAAGGCCCAGAATTGCCATAGCAGTCCTGAGGAAAAGAACAAAGCTGGAGGCATAACTCTCCCAGACTTCAGGCCATACTACGAAACTACAGTCATCAAAGCAGAATGGTACTGGCATAAAAGAGACATGTATATATATCAATGAACAGAATAGAGAGAGCAGAGATAGGTCCTCCCACCTATGATCAATTCATCTTCAACAAAGGAGGCAATAATATACAACGGAAAAAAAAAATAGTCTCTCCAACAAGTGGTGTTGGGAAAACTGGATGGCTATGTGTAAATCAAAGAAATTAGAACATTATTTCACACCATATACAAAACTAAACTCAAAATGATTTAAAGATACAAATATAAACATGACACTATAAACTCTTAGAATTCTAAGAACTTAAGCAAAACACTCTCTGACAAAAAATCATAGCAGTATCTACTTAGATCAGTCTCCCAAGGCAAAACAATTTAAAACAAAGATAAACAAATGGGACCAAACCAAACTTCAAAGCTTTTGAACAGCAAAGGAAGCCAACAACAAATGGAAATAACAGCTTATGGAATGGGAGAAAAATATTTGAGATGTTGTGACAGTCAAGGAGTTAATATCCAAAATATACATCTTCCCAGGTGGAAGTAGTGGTAAAGAACTTGCCTGCCAATGCAGGTAGACATAAGAGACACGGGTTCCATCCCTGCATTGGGAAGATCCCCTAGAGAAGGAAATGGCAACCCACTCTAGTATTCTTGCCTGGAGAATCCCATGGACAGAGGAGCCTGGTGGGCTATGGTCCAAAGGTTTGCCAAGAATAAGACACGAATGAAATGACTAAGCACACACACAGCACACATAACAAAAGATAAAAAGCACAATGAAAAAAGGGGGAAAATCTAAATATTTTTCCAAAGACATACAAATGGACAAGATGCACAGGAAAAGAAGCTCAACATCACCAAATATTCTGGAAATGCAAATCAAAAGCACAATGAGGTTATGCTTCACATGAGTTGAATGGCTATCATCAAAAAGTCTGAAAATAATAAATTCTGGAGAGGGTGTGGAGAAAAGGGACCCTGATACATAGTGGGTTGTAATGTAAACTGGTGCAGCCTCTATAAAGAATGGCATGGAAGTTTCTGAAAAAAGTACAAATAGAGCTACCATATGATCCAGAAATCCCACTTCTGGATGTATAACCAAAAAAAAAAATTCAAAGATACATGCACCCAGATGTTCATAGCATCTCCATTTACAATAACTAAGACATGCAAACAACACAAGTGTCCATCAACAGATGACTGGCTTAAGATTTGATATAATACAAACATACACACACAGAGGACAATTAGTCATAAAAGAATAAAATATTACAATTTGCAGCAACATAGATGGACCTAGAGAATATTATAATTAGTCAAGCAAATCAGAAAGAGAAAGTAAATATTATACAATAACATTTACATGTTGAATCTTAAAAATAATACAAATGAATCTATATTCAAAATAGAAACAAACTCATAGAGAAACCAAAGGGGATAGGGAGCAGAGAGGGGTAAAATATTAATAGGAATATGGGATTAACAGATACAAACTACTATACCCAAAAAGAAAAAGCAATGAGTTTTGTTAAAGTACAGAAAATTATATTCAATAATTTTTAAAAAGTATGGATAATAATCTGAAATATATTATATACATATATCCAAATTGTTTTACTGTACACCTGAAACAAAGAAAATATTGTACATTAGCTGTATTTCAATTTTAAAAATTCATGCACAAAATTCTCTTCCTTAATGTTTGTAAGTGCCTTGAATAGAAATTAGGACTGAATGAGATAAAATGTAAAGCAGGTTTTATATAGTATTTGTGAACATGTTAATACCCTGCAACTCAGGTTCTCTTTCCAAACAGCAACAGCTTGTGCAGCTTCCTGGGTTCAGTTCAGCACCTCAGGAATCAGCTAATCATTGTGGCCCCCACACCCATTCCTCCTGACCCATGAAGTAGGATTTCATCCCCATTATCATCTTCACATCCAATAGTGAGAGCATGACACTACCTAGATCCAACATCAGGTGAGTTTTCCACTATCAGTCTTTAAGCCCTGGAAATCTACCATCTAAAATGGAGCTGCTGCTTTGTCTGTACAGAGGGCAAAGGGTAGACATCTGACCCTGGAAATTTTACATTCTCAGTCTGAGTTTGACCATCTGTAAAACGGGACTATGGGCACCTACTTCTAGACTTGTAAGAAGAAAAGGAGAAAACCTCAAAGAATGGCTGTCATGCAAGAGGACTTTTAGATGTATTACTCCTGGGCCAACTTGCGTCTTGTGCATGAGTGTGTGCTAAGTCACTTCAGGCACGTCTGACTCTGTGTGACCCTATGGACTGCAGCCCACCAGGTTCCTCTGTCCATGGGATTCTCCAGGCAATAATACTAGGGTGGGTTCCCATTTCCTTCTCCACGGGATCTTCCTGACCCAGGGATCAAACTCAAGTTTGTTACATCTACCTGCATTGAGAGGTGGGGTTTTACCATTAGTGCCACCTGGGGACCTTGTCTCCTATGCCCTATTAAATAGAAGATTTGAAAAAGTATCTGGAAATGTAGAATCAGGAAATAAACTTTGGTTCCATCTCATCACTTCCTACTTCCTCATGCTTTCTGGTCTCCTTTTTTAAATTCTAGTTTGACCAGAAGTAACTTCTTATTGAACTCCCAAAAGGAAGATTAGTAAGTCACTTCTTATTGAAGAAGGAGGATTAGTACAGGAAGGATAGTACAAGAAGGATAGTACAGGAGAGCAGAGAATAGGCACGGGTCAGCTAAACAGAAGTCATCAAACAAATGTCTAATTTCAGAATCATCAACTGACCACTTTTGGGCTGAGTCCCTAACCTGTGTAGGCCTCAGTCCTAACACAGTACACTCACTATAGAAACAGATTATAGGTAGAGCCTTTTCAGTCAGAAGATTAGGATTTGATGCTGGGACCATTATGTGCTATTTGATTTACCTTGATAAATTAGTAGTTTATCTAATATGTGTGCTTGGTATCTTTTATCACTGTTGTGGGTTGGGTTTTTTTTTTTTTTTTCAGTTTTATGAGTATTACTATTTTTCTTACTACCCAGCTAAAATGTGAATGTTAGGAGTGGTGATTAGCATGAAGTTAAGGGATGAACCCAACTGAAGGTGGAGAATATGAGCAGTGAAGACAGAGAGTGGAGGTGAAGGAAGCAGACAAGCATTGGACTCTCCCTGGGTGTGCCCATCCTCTCATGACTCAGGGAAGATTCTTACCCAACAGCATTCCTGGTTCTTAGCTGCAGGCAGTGGTAACCTGGGGGCTGCCAGGGAGGTGCCTAGCTGAAGCACTGTGCCCTGATCAGCTCCCTCTCCACTGAAGGCCATCAGACCTGTCTTTCCTTTGCCATCTCCCTGCTTTTTGCTTCTGGGTATCTGAAAATGTCCCCCTGTGGAATCTTCCAGACTTGACCCTTGAAAGGCTTCCACATACAAATGATACTCTTTTCCGCAGTCTTCAAAAGCTATCCTGCACACTAGGGAAGGGGGACTCTGAGGTAAAGAAGGAAATGTCTACCTCTCAGAAGTATGTCATCTCAACATTTTTACCTGGCATGCTGTACTTTTATGAGTAATGACCTTATATATTTTCTATACACAGCCCAGTGATGCACACGCACACACACACACACATACACACACACACACACACACACACACACACACACATACACACACACACAGAGATATGGCATGGAATATGCTGGCAATTCATTTTGATTCTAATTCATCTCCACATGAAATTGAACACAGTGAATGATTTTCCTAGATAATGAATGCATGTGCACACATATCTGCACTATTATACTCATCAATAGGGGCTTTTGAGGGAGTACCCCTTGAGCCTGTTATATCACAGAAGAGCAAAGTGACCATTTCTCCAGCCCATTGTCTAAAATGGAGGCTGCTCCATTGTCTTCCAGAGAGGGCAAGGGATGTAACCTCACCCCAGGTTCCCACTTATCTGGATAGGTGACAGAAGCTATAAGAGTAGGAGCTCTGTCATCTGTGAAATGGGACTCATCTCTAACACAGAGCTGTCCTGAGGGGTGAATAAGAAAACCTGGGGCTGTGGCAGGCATTGTGTAAAGTCATTTCTCCTGGTTCTCCAGAAGAGAAGGTAGATGTCATTAGAAAGGAAGCAAATGTCTTTCTTTCTTTCTTTTTTTTTTTTGCAAATGTCTTTCTTATATGGCTTGAGTTCAAACTTCTAAAGAGAGAAGGATCTCTAGGCTCTTGGGAGACTCAAAAACTCCTAAGAGGAGCCCAACATCATGCCTCTGAGCAGACCCTAACCCAGTTCCCATCCTGGCAATACAGGCTTGTCTTTGACTCACCTGGTGAGCTCAGTGAGAGATGGCACCAGGGCAGCAAGCTGTGGTATTGCTTAATTGCTGCTGCGAACTGCTCCCTATGTTAGTGCATTGATAGGACAATTCTAGACCTGTCTTCCATTCAGCACTGCATGGGTCCTCAGATCATGTAAAATCCAGATATGTCACACCAGAATTTCTAATATCTGCTGTCTCTATGTGAGACAAAAAATTAAAAAGTACTACCATTTTATTGAAATACAATGGTTCATTCTTTCATTCACTAATAACTCAATATATATTGGGCTCACAATTTACACTATTCCATTTGAGATGTCTCTTAGCTCTGCAGTAGAAATAAGAGGTTGAGAAGGAAAATGAGTGTATGGGAAGATTTAAAGGTGAAAAATGAAATGGGATGGCCCCTTCACATTAACTTTTAATCTTGCTCAAGTTTACAGGCATTGAAGATTAAGTAATCACTCCTTGGACCTCTCTTTCCCATTCAGCCACAAGCCTTTCTTTCTCTTCATATTGAAAGGTTGCTGCTGCAAACCGTGTATTATGCCAGGATTCATGACCCCCAGAGAAGAGGATTTTGATCCAGCGTCAGAGACGAGGCTTGACTACTTAGAGCTTTTTGTGTAGCAAAGTTTTATTAAAGTTTAACAGAGATAGGGAAAGCTTCTGACATAGATATCAGAAGGGGACAGAAAGAGTGCCCCCTTGCTTGTTTTTAGCAAGGCATTTTATGTCTGTTAGCAAGCTGCTAATCAGATGAGAGACACCTCAAGGCTGAGGGAGTTTCACCAGGCCTCTCTCCCACAATATGTATTTTTGAGATTGGATGGCATGAAGTGTGTCATCCTCTGGCCATAAAACAATTGACATGAATACTGGTTTGTTGAGCCATTGTCAGCCCAAGGTTTGGGAAAAGAAAAAAAAAAAAGTTAGTCTTAGGTAGAACTAGTTTTGGCAACAGAAAAGGGGAAAAAAACGTCTGCCACTTGTAGTTTATTTCCTCCTGCCACTTGGGGACCTCTGGCCTTCCTACCTGTTACCCTCTCATCCCCTCCTTTTCTTTTAGGGGAATTATGTTGTCTAGGGAAAGGGGTGGCATTCTCATTCCATAGCTGCTTCTGAGCTGACAAGGGGTGTCTTCCCTAAATTGGTGAGGTGACATATTCTCCTAACCCTCATATTGAGGGTCTCTGACCCAGAGGCCCCAAGTAGTAGTTGGAGGAAGCTATGGCACTCGTAGGAGCTTGGACAACCACTTGTAACTTAAAAGCCTTCATGCAGCTAGAAACAAATCCAGCTACACAGTTATAAGTGCAAGGGGCAAACAGCAAAAATAGAACAATCAGAATTATTACAATTAAGATAGTTTTCCACCATGGGTAACTAATTAACGCCTCCCAAACTGAAGCGACTGAGACTTTAGGAGTATCCATAGCCTGAATCACTGTGTTCATGTGTTTAGTAAAGTGAGTAGCATTAGTGTTCATATCTGGTATGTATGTACAACATTGGGTATGAATAATGGCACAAGTTCCTCCTTGTGTGGCTGTTAGAATATCTAAGGCCAATCTGTTTTGTGAAACCACCTTTCTAATTTGTATTTGTTCAGCATTGAGGGCTGAAATAGCTTTTTGAGAATCTTGTAAGGCTTGTTGAGTAAAATTAGTCAGAGTATCAACTCATAGGATAACGTCTGAGGTTCCCAGAGAGGGAATGAATATTGCAGCCAAATAATCATGCCAGTGAAATACAGCCCTTGTCCAACAGTTCTAGGGTGTGGCAAATTAGCAGGCTTCTCTGGAAGCTCTGAAAATATGAAGCCATGAGTAGAAGCTAAACTTAGGGTGCATCTCCCTATTCAGCCAGGGGGAAGCCACACCATAGATAAGAACCACATATCCAGTAGGTCCAGTTTGGAGCAAGCCAGCATGACTGAGGGATCCAGTCCCAGTCAATGCCTGGCCAGGCAAAAGGAGGACCTATACTGGGATTATAAAACATAGACATGATTACATTGCATATTTCTTGAGGCAAAAACCCCAATTGTTTCCAGTCATTATAATTAACTTGTTGGCTAACTTCTGGGGTGGCTCTATTTCTTCCCAGCATATGGGGGCACTAGACATTAGGTGTCGCTTTTCAGGAGTTATCCATATGACCTCACCCCATATTTAATAAAGTCAGGTTAAAAACCACCAGACCTAGACCCATTTGTCTTCTTATGTGCAGCAAAAGAGTCATTAAACCAAGACAAAGTATAATCAAAGTTAAAAGTCACATTATGTCTGTAGTTAAGGTACAAAGTGTTGCAACAGTCCATCTTAGTATTGTTAGACGTCATCAGATTAAGAAGAGGTATCACATATGATTGCTATTGACAAAGGTAGTTGCAGACTTGGAGAAAGTCCTTTCCCTGAAGTGGAGATGTCCACCACAGGAAGGCTTCCACTGATGAGGAAGGGAGTGCTCCACAGACCCAGCAATTAGGCCAATTGTGGAATGCAGCATAGGAATGAGCCCAGGATAGGAAGGCATTGACTTGAGAATCAAACGGCAGACTCAGGATTTTTGGAGTCAGCAAAAGCAGGCCCACATAAATTATCAGGCCCACCTGAAAAGTAAAAGTATAGAGAATAAAGACATAAAAATGACAGTGCTTAGTCTGAGGGATCAGGGTGCCACTTTTTAACTTGAATGTGGTGCACCCACGAATCAATTCCTGACACCATGACAGTTGTGGGAGAAGAAAGAATAACCTGGTAAGGGCCTTCCCAGAGGGGCTCAAGAGATTGCCCCCCAGATCCCAATGTCTTTATCAGGACCTCGGTTCCTGCTCAAACAGTGACTTGTTTGACTCAGAGGCTGGGTCAGGAGTCACTTCCCGGAGTTCCCATAATGTCTTTTGAAAAGCTGAAATTTGAGTTATAAAACAATGACTGATATTTAATAAGCCAACTATCTGTCATCCAATATTAACTTCAGAGTTTAAGATTCCATTCACATTATAAGAAGTCAGTACAGTAAGATTACGCCCACTAGTGAACTTAAGAGCGTCAGACACTAATAAAGCAATAGCAGAAATTACTCTTAGATTCTTTATTTAGATAAGCTGCAGGTTGTTGGTGAGGTTCTTGGGGTTGTGTCATAACTCCCAAGGCCATACCATTTCTTTCAGTGACAAAAAGGTTAAACTCTGATCCTGTGGGCAAACTCAAATGAAAACTTGCAGGAGAGCAGTTTGAAGAGCCTTAAAAGCCTTTTGAGTATCTGGAGACCAAACCAGTGTGTCAGTTTGGGCTTGTTGAGTTTCAGTTACAAGTTTATATAAAGGCCAGGCAAGTTGCCCATAACCTGGAATCCAAATGTGGCAGTAGCCTGTGACGTCCAAAAATCCTCTCAATTGTCTTAAAGTCATAGGTAGGGGATGATTTAGTATAGATTTAATTCTCTCAGGGCCTATGGCCCTCATCCCTTCAGATATGATTAGGCCCAGATATTTAACAGATTGTTGACAAAGCTGAGCCTTTTCCCTTGATGCCTTATAACCGCAGCCAGTCAAAAAGTTTAGGAAGTCTTCTGAGACTTGTGAGCAAGCTTCTTCTGTCTCACCACAGAGCAGATTATCATCTATATATTGTGATACCACTGCCTTGGGGCTATTAAAGTTTTGTATATCCTGTGACAAACTCTGTCCAAATAAGTGAGGGCTGTCATGAAACACCTGGTGCAAAACTATCCAGGTTAACTGAGAAGCTGGCTGGGTAGGGTCTTCAGAGGCAAATACAAATTGACTTTCCTCTGCCAATGGTATAGAATAGAAAGCATCTTTTAAATCAATTACTGAAAAATATTTGGCTCGTTCCGGAATTTTAGACAAAGTATAAGGATTAGGCACCACGGGGTGTAAAGGAACCACAGCCTCATTTATTATTTGTAAATCTTGAACTAGTCACCTGACCTGCCTCTTGAGAAACCTGTATGCAGGTCAGGAAGCAACAGCGAGAAATGGACATGGAACAACAGGCTGAATCCAAATAGAAAAAGGAGTACGTCAAGACTGTATATTGTCACCCTGCTTATTTAACTTATATTCAGAGTACATCATGAGAAACGCTGGACTGGAGGAAGCACAAGCTGAAATCAAGATTGCTGGGAGAAATATCAATAACCTCAGATATGCAGATGACACTACCTTTATGGCAGAAAGTGAAGAAGAACTAAAGAGCCTCTTGATGAAAGTGAAAGAGGAGAGTGAAAAAGTTGGCTTAAAGCTCAACATTAAAAAAAATCTCCCATCACTACATGGCAAATAGATGAGGGAACAGTGGCTGACTTTATTTTTTGGGCTCCAAAATCACTGAAGATGGTGACTGCAGCCATGAAATTAAGACATGCTTACTCCTTGGAAGGAAAGTTATGACCGACCTAGACAGCATATTAAAAAGCAGAGACATTACTTTGCCAACAAAGGTCCATCTAGTCAAGGCTATGGTTTTTCCAGGAGTCATGTATGGATGTGAGAGTTGGACTATAAAGAAAGCTGAGTGCCAAAGAATTGATGGTTTTGAACTCTGGTGTTGGAGAAGACTCTTGAGAGTCCCTTGGACTGCAAGGAGATTCAACCAGTCCATCCTAAAGGAGATCAGTCCTGGGTGTCCATTGGAAGGACTGATGTTGAAGCTGAAACTCCAGTACATTGGCCACCTGATGCAAAGAACTGACTCATCTGAAAAGACCCTGATGCTGGGAAAGATTGAGGGCAGGGGGAGTAGGGGATGACAGAGGATGAGATGGTTGGGTGGCATCACCAAGTCAATGGACGGGGGTTTGGGTAGACTCTGGCATTGGTGATGGACAGGGAGGCCTGGCGTGCTGCAGCTCATGGGGTTGCAAAGAGTCAGACACGACTGAGCGACTGAACTGAACTGAACTAGTTTCCATTTATTATTTGACTTTTTCACACCCAAAACAGTGTTGTGTGGACTGGTATATGGAGTTAATAGCCCCTGGTCTTTTCAATTTTCAGTGATAGGTTTTAGCCCTTTCTTACCCTTGGGTTTTAGAGCATACTGCTTTTGATGTGGAAATATGTGTGGGTCTTTAAGCTTGATAACGACAGGAACAGCATTTTGTGATCGACCCACAGTTTTTCCATCAGCCCACATTCTAGGATTTACATTTTGTTCAATTAATGGGAGAGAAAGAGAGGGCTCCATATTCATGAAAACAGAGGCATGGACCTTGCTCAGTATATCCCTCCCCAAAAAGTGGTGAGGGAGACTCTGGCATGATCAGAAACTTTTCTGAAAAACAGCACAGAGCTCCACTTGCAACTTAGACGACAACTGAAATAATAACGTTTGGCTCATCCAGACAGTTCCATTACAGTACTGGATTAGGGAGAAAGTGGGCCAGGGGCTTCAGTAAGCACACAGTAAGTTGCCGCATTGTGAAAAAGGAAATCAACTGATTGCCCCCCCCCCGCCCCCCCCACACAGTTATTAATACCCGGGGATCCTCAGGTGTAATTAGGACAGGAGCTTGTGTGGGGGCCCCCAGGTAGCTTCAGTCCTGATTATCCTGAGAGTCCGACCTCTGGGGCCTATACCTCTGGGGGCAATCTCTCCTCCAGCGTGGTATTTGCAGGCTGGACATGGATCCAGGGGCAGGTTAGAAGCCTGAGGGCAATCCCACTTGAGGTGCCCCTCCTTTCCACAGTAATAGCAAATCCATGCCTTCCCACCTGGGTCCCTCTGGGCACTTTTCTCAGGCTGTCTCAGAATGGTTCTGCTCACCATTATTAGGGCTTCAGCCTGTTCCTTGGTCTTTTATGCCTTTCCTTCTTCTCCTCATATTTCCTGCCATAAGAAACTATGAACCAGTTGCAACAGATTATCTAAAGGCTGATTTGGTCCACATGCCTGTTTTAGTAGCTTACAGCAGATATCTGGAGCCGACTGAGTGAAAAATCTATCCTTTAAGGTCACTCTTCCCTCTTCACTTTCAGGATTAGTCTTGGTGAATCTGTGAAGGGCTTCTTGCAGTCTATCTAGGAATTTACCAGGTGCTTCCTTCTCTTCCTGTTCTATGTTTGCCAGTTTGGCATAGTGTAAAGTCTTAGCACATGCTCGCCTGTGTCCTTCAAGAATACATCTGACAAAATGATCCTGATTCCATCTTACTTTAGCCATGTTATAGTCCCAATCTGGTTCTATAGTTGGAATCACCTGATTCCCAGTAGGGAGGATGACTATCTTGTCCTCCCTCTTTCCTGCTGATTCATTACCAAACCATTCATCTCTGTAGGCAATATCTTTCTTCAAAGCTTGAGTTTTTGAGTCAGAAGTTAGTGTTTGCCCCAGTATATACATCACATCCTTCCAAGTAAGATTATAAAGCTGAGTAACACCCTTAAAGGCTCTAATATATTTTTCTGGGTCCCCCAAATAGTTTCCCAGATCTTCCTTGATTCTTTGTATTTCTTGATAAGAAAAGGGGTTATTAACTCTGATGGATTAGTTATTTTTCCTGGTGGGTGCTTCATGGAGAGGCAACGGCTTGTATGGCTATTCCTCAGCCTCTCAGGTTGCCCTTTGCATGCATATGATCCCAGGGATAGATTGGAGAAAACTGTTTTCCTTATCTATTTATCTCCTATCCTCCCTCTCACAGGAGGACAGGAGGGAGGTGAAGTTTTCACACCCAAATCTTTACCCTTAGGACATAAGTCTGTCACGTCTCACAGAGATAAAAAAGGCAACACATATGCTACTTCTAACCATTTCCCTTGTTTTCTACAAAACCAGTCTAATTGTAAGACAGTATTATACTTAAGAGACCCTCCAACCAGCGATTGTTTGCCATCCTCCAGTGGATACCATGGCCATGCAGTATCACATAGGAAGATCAGGTGTGTTATCTTTAAGCTGTGGGGATTGAATCTATCCCAGTTTTTCAGGATATAGTTCAAAGGAGTGAGGCTGGAATTTTAGCTCCCATCTGTAAGAGAAAAAAGCAATGACCAGTGCTTTTTTTCTAGCAGAGGTGTCCTTCCCTGCTCTAGATGGGGGTGGAGACAGGTCTTCCACTTAGGCATCCTTTCCTGGCTGGAGTTAACCTGTTTCTTGGTGTCCCAAGATGTCCCTTCCAAGTGTCACCACATCAGTATATGTGATAGCAAAAGAGGTGGTGAAAGGCTGGTCAGTGAGGAAAAATTAATTTTTGTCCTCAAGCTATCAGGTTCAATCCTTCCAAAGCCACTGGAGAGCCTCCTCTGGTCTGCTAAGAGCTAGCATTACCAAAGGAAGAAGCCCATTGCACTTCCAATCTGACCAGATCCTAGGATTCCCAATCTGTGTCCTCAAAAACCTCATGGTCACCAGCAGTACTCCTATCCACATAGATCGGAGGCACAGCTATGATAAAGACTCACTTTCAGCTTGCCTTGCCCTGAGGCAGGCAGCCATGAGAGCAACTGCTTGCCTGAGAGACATTCTTCGAGCTAGTGCTCCACCTAGCTACTGAACATCCTCTTGTCTCTAGTGTCTGATAAAACAACCAACAGCATGGATCACAAGTCCCTTGAAAGTTTGTGATCCGACAGGGTTTGGTTAGTAGTTCTAATTCCTCAGGCAGTTACAAAATGGTCAAAGAGACTAGGAAAAGTTGACTGAGAAAGGAATGTTCAGTCCATATGCTTCACCCATTTCTGGATGTTCCCTTTGCATGGACATTGAGTGCCTCTCGGCATTGGCAGGTCGGTATAAACCCCCGACAAGGCTCCCATTTTGGGGGCTGCCTTCAGTCATTATGAGGCACCACGAAACTGTAGAGCAGGGCTCATTACTGGCTTGAAGCAGAGCGTGTCTCTTTCCCGCTGCTTTCACACACACACAGGCACACTGCAGAGTTAGTAAAGTACAGCAGAAAACTTGCTTACCAGGAGAGCAAAGAACTAGAGCTCCAAGCATCCTTACCTTGTCTTGAAGATCCCAGATGAGCTCCCAAGATGAAAGGCTGCTGCTGCAAGCTGTGCTATGCTGGGATTCATGACCTCCAGAGGAGAGGATTTCGATCCAGGATCAGAGACAAGGCTTAACTGCTTGGAGCTTTTTGTGTAGTAAAGTTTTTTTCTGAGCTTTGTGATCTTTGGCAAGATGCCTGACCCCTTTGTGCTTCAACATCTGAGCTGTGTGATCTTAGGCAGGTTGCCTAACTTCTCTGAGCTTCCATATCTGAGAAGTATGATCTTATGCAAGTTACCTGACCTCTCTGTGCTTCCACTTACAAACTGTGTGATCCTAGAAAAGATGCCTGGCCTCTCTGTGCTTCCATATCTGAGCTTTGTGATCTTAGGCAAGTTGCCAAACTTCTCTGTGCTTCCATTTATGAGTTGTGTGATCTTAGGTAAGTTGTGTAACCTCTCTGTTCTTCTACTTCTGAGCTGTGTGATCTTAAGCAAGTTGCCTAACTTCTCTCTGCTTCAATATCTGAGCTTTGTGATCTAAGGCAAATATCCATCATCTCTGTGCCTCCAGTTTTGAGTTGTGTGATCTTAGCCAAATTGCCTGACCTCTCTGTGCTTCCACATTTGAGCTGTACAATCTTAGGCAACTTGCCTAACATCTCTATGCTTCCACTTTTGAACTTAGTGATCTGAGACATGTTGCCAAACCTCCCTGTGCTTCCACATCTGAGCTGTGTGATCTTAGGCAAGTTGCGCAACCTCTCTGTGCTTCCATATCTGAACTGTGTGATCTTAAGCTAGTTTTATTTCAGGCAAGTTGCCTGATCTTTGTGCTTTCACTTCTGAGCTTTGTGATCTTATGCAAGATGCCTTTCCTCTCTGTGATTCCACATCTCAGCTGTGTGATCTTAAGCAAGTTACCTGACATCTCTGAGCTTCCATACCTGACATGTGTGATCTTAGGCAAGGTGCCTAACCTCTCTAATCTTACACTTACACTTCTGAGCTGTGTGATCTTATGCAAGTTGCCTGAATGTGCTGTGCTTCCACTTGAGCTATGTGAACTTGGGCAAGTTGCCTAAACTCTCTGTGATTCCACTTAAGCTGTGTGACATTAGGCAAGTTGCGTGATCTCTCCGTGCTTCCACTTTTGAGCTTTGTGACCTTAGGCAAGTTGCCTGACATATCTGTCTTCCACTTGAGCTGTGTGTTCTCAGGCAGGTTGACTACATTCTCTCTCTGCCTCCATATCTGAGCTGTACGATATTAGGCAAGGTGCCTAACCATTCTGTGCTTTCACTTCTGAGCTGTGTTGTCTTAGATAAGTTGCCTAACTTATCTGTTATTCCATTTCTGAGCTGTGTCAACTTAGGCAAGGTGTCTGTCCTCTCTGTGCTTCCACTTGTGAGCTGTGTGATCTTAGGCAAATTGCCAAAACTCTCTGTGCTGCCACTTCTGAGTTGTGGCATTTTAGGCACGTTGCCTGACATCTCTGTGCTTCCACTTCTGATCTGTGTGATCATAGGCAAGTTGTGTGACATCTCCGTGCTTCCACTCCTGACCTGTGTGATCTTAGGCAAGATGCCTGACCTCTCTGTGCATCCAATTGAGCTGTTAAACTTATGGAAGTTGCTTAACCTCTCTATTCTTCAATATCTGAGCTGTGTGATCTTTGGCAAGTTGTCTGACCTCTCTGTGCTTCCATTTCTGAGCTGTGTGATCTTAGACAAGATGCCTGACCACTATCTTCTTCCACATCTGTGCTGCTTCATCTTAGTCAAGTTGCCGAACCTCTGTGTTCATCCATATGTGAGTTGTGTGATCTTAAGCAAGTTATCTGATCTCTCTGTGCTTGCACTTAAAAGCTGTGTGATCTTAGGCAAGTTGCATAACCTCTCTGTGTTTCCACATCTGAGCTGTGTGATCTTAGAAATGTTGCCTAACCTCTCTGAGCTTTCATATATGAGATGTGCAATCTTAGACAAGTTGCCTCTCTTCTATAGGCTTCCACTTATCAGCTATGTGATCTTAGGCAAGTTGCCTGACCTCTCTGTTCTCCACTTTGAGCTCTGTGATCTTAGGCAAGTTGCCTGACCTCTCTGTGATTCCTCTTGAACTCTGTGAACTTAGGCAAGATGCCTAACTGCTCTGTTTTTCATATCTTAGCTGTATGATCTTAGGCAAGTTGCCTGCTCTCTCAGTGCTTCCACTTCAGAACTTATGATCTGAGGCAAGTTGTGTGACCTCTCAGGGCTTCTACTTCTGAACTGTGTGATCATGACAAGTTGCATGACCTCTCTGTACTTCCACTTCTGAGCTGTGTGACCTTAGTCAAGTTGCTTAACCTCTCTGAGCTTCCATATCTTAGATGTGTGATCTTAGGAAGTTTCCTAACCTCTCTAGGCTTCCACTTCTGAGCTGTGTAATCTTTGGCAAGTTGACTGACCTCTCTGTTTGTGCTTTCAGTTCTGTGCTGTGTGATCTTAGGCAAGTGGCCTGACCTCTCTGTCCTTCCACTTCTCTACTTCTGAGTTGTGTGATTTTAGGCAAGTTGTGAAACTCTCTGTACTTCCATTTCTGACCTGTGTGATCTTAGGCAAGTTGCCTGACCTCTCTGTGCTTCCATCCCTGCATGTGTAAATGGGCTTACAACAGGACCTAGCTTAGAGTGTTCTTATGAGGATTTCAGTCAATTTTGAGTGTTCAGGACAGCACCTGGCTTGAGCACATAGTCAGTGCTCAAGTCTTTTAGTCCTGTTTCTCAATCTTGCCTGCTTCCTTTCCCCCTCTAATTTCCTAGTAATTACCCCCTGGGTAAGGTGGAAGGTGAATGGCTGCTGAGTCTTAACTTGACACTGTTTCCACATGTGTAGAAAAGAAGGTTCCCAGCAGCCTAGGGAAGACTGCCTTTCTTCAAACACTATGCATGCTTGAGTGTGGCCAAAACCAGAGCAGGGTTAGTGTGCATGAGTGTTGCTCTGCTTCACAAGATCCCAGATAACTCACATTTCCTAATGGAAATGTACTCATGGCCCTAGTGCTTGTGTTTGTGCTGTTGTAACTCTTGCCTGGTCTGTACTCATCTCTTCAAAGTGTTAATAAGTTATACATGTGGCTGATGCTGTCTTTTTTCCTTCTCCATGATGTAGTTTCCACTTGGTTGTTCTGAGGTTTCCTGGATCACGAGCTGGGGATTTGTTTGAGGAAGGGGCAGCACTGGAGGCTCAGTAAGGAGAGACTGTGGTCTATGAGCTAGTTGGAGGGGCAGAAAGAAAGCATTCTGCTCTAGTCTGACTTTTCTCCCCAAGCTCCCTCCCAACTGCAGCGGTCTGCTAACTCTTAGGTGAGATGACGGTTAACAGATGGTTAACATTTGTAGCCCAACATCCTACAAGGGAGAAGGACAAACAAGAGGGTTTTGGAGCTCTGCCTCACTTCCAACCCCACAGTTAACCTGTAAGGAAGATCCAGCCACACTTGATGGTGTCCTGGTTGTCTGCCGTGATGGTGCTGCCCTCTGCTGTCACTTCAGGGTAGAGGAACCATTTAAAACACAGCCGGTTAGTGAGCGAATTTAGAATTTACTTCTCTGAAAGATTTTGGAGAGCTGGGCAGAAGCAAGACTTTCTATCCACAAGCTGCTGCCCAGGGCTTGTCCTTAGTCCCTCCCTAGCTTCTTATGCTCTTCCAGTGCTACCTAAAGCAGAGACTTGCTTGAGGAAACTATTACACAGTCCTAGAAAGGTGTCTGGAAATGCCCCAGGATCAGGGAACCTCACCCACCTGAGAGTCCTTTCCTCAGAGCTGTGGGAAAGCATTTTCTCCTTTGATTAGGCCCCAGTTTTGGCTGACTAGGGAACCTTTTCCCTTGACCTCAACCATGCTCCAACTCAAGTTCAGTCGCATATGTCTCTTTGTTCCCGGCGCTGGATCAGCTCCTCATTGCTCAATAGATAGTCATCAATGAACGTGAAGATTTCCTCGGGGGTGACAGGTTCCATGTAGCGTTCCCGGTCAATTCCCTGCTTGTCAATCAACACCATGTTGAAGTAGGAGCGCGTGAGGTGCTGAAATTGCCTAGAGAGATGAGCCCAGGGATGTGTGAGACCTTGTCTGGACATCATCCCGCCAGATTCTAGTCCTCTCTGATCTTTCACAGCTCCACTGATGGACTAATTCTTTCCCCACTGAATCACTTGGCCCCACCCCCTCCAGTACCTATTTCAAGCCCCTTTATTTTTCTCTGCTCACACCTTAGTCTTGCTGCCCCAACATCTCTAGCTCTGTTAAGCTGTCCCTTCCTCACCCAAGATGGAACAGCTTTCTTACTACCAAGCTGTGCTTGCCTCACAGGCCCCCTTATGCAGGGCTATCACATATAGCAATGCAGGCTGCACGTAATAACTCCAGGGAGCACCAGTCACGGGCACTATGCCGTGACCAGTGCTTCCCAGAGCTGGACAAGCATAGCCTGCACAACCAAACATGGCAGCCCTGAGGTTGATCAATATCACCTGGTCAACCTTCAGGTTGATCAGTATCACCAAGTCTGCAGTCTCCTTCCTCTGCATGTTTTCCAGTCTTTCCTCTTGTTGCTGTTGTTTAGTCACTAAGTTGTGTCTGACTCTTCTGTAACCCCATGAACTGTTGCCCACCAGGCTCTCCAGGCAAGAATACTGGAGTGGGTAGCCATTCCCTTCTCCAGGGGATCTTCCCAATCCAAGGATTGAATCCACAGTCTCTTGCATCTCCTGCATAGGCAGTTGGATTCTTTACCACTGACTTTGCTACTGAACCACCAGGGAAGCCCCAGTCTTTACCTGGGACTGAATCTTTCTGTCCCTGAGATTAAGCCCTAGGGGAAAGTGTTGTTTATGCAACAGAGAGGAGTGATGGCTTTATTGGTTCTGAGTATATGTGGAGGGATTGGGAAGGTGATAACAGATAGATAATGAGAAATGTCAACTTCTACCACCTGTTCCCTATGGTCTTCTCCTCCCCAAGGGTCAGATGGGTTTGATTCAGATTTCAGTGCCTAAAGATGCTTTTTGCTCATTTGCAGACTGAAGGCAAAAGGATACAACCACCAGGCAACAGGATCAAAGGCTTATCTAAGTCATGTTTGAGTCTGTGTCTCAGCCCTGGCTGTGCTTCAGGGTCACCTGAGGTGCCTCATAAAAGCACAGTCCTGAGGTGGTTTGAGGTGGTCATCTGTATTTTCAACAACACCCTGCCATTTCATTCTGATGCCCTGCCACACTCTGATCTTACCTAATGCATCCAAAGAGTTCAAACACAAGCAATTCCCCGAGAGAATAGTGTTTGCTGATTTTCCCACAACTCTCTTGTGGCCAATGTCCTGCCTAAGGTTTCTACCCACTCCTTTCCTGTTGCCCGCCAGTCTGGACCTGAGTTCCTCAATGATATTGGCTGACAGCTGTTGCTCCCGGATGCGCCCCACTTCCTGAGGTGGCTGCCCCACCAGCTCGATGATGGTCACGTGCCTCAGGTCCAGTCCACAAGTGGATTGCTGGGAGGGGAGAGAAGAAGGTTTTCCTGAATAGGCTGTCAAACCCAAACCTAAGGCTACTTAACTGATTCCTCCTGGGATCATGTCGAGGCAGTGTGGGAAAGAAGGGGTTTCTTCACAAACCATCACATGAGTGGGTCTACCCCCTCTTTCCTCTGTCATTCCTGAAGCACTTGCCCCAACATGCGTGTGTGCATGCTAAGTCGATTCAGACTTGTCCGACTCTTTGTCACCCTATGGACCATAACCTGCCAGGCTCCTCTGTCCATTGGATTCTCCAGGCAAGAATACTGGAGTTGGTTGCCACGCCCTTCTCCAGGGGATCTTCCTGACCCAGGGATCAAACCCGTATCTCTTATGTCTCCTGCATTGGCAAGTGGGTTCTTAACCACTAGTGCCTCCTGGGAAGCCTACTTACCCTAACAGTGTTTCCTCTATTCTAATGAAGTGTGGAGATTGGTTATATCATGTGGGATAGAAAAGAGACATGTAATTGACAAATTGCAGTAACATCATCCCTCCTTGCTTAGTTTTGAATAGATTTTTAAATACATAAGTTATTTTGGGGGGGTTACCAATTGTTCATTTACTGATATGTTTTAAATCCTTATCTTGCTTTTGCTCTAGTGCTGCCTCTTCCTTCAGCCTACACCCCCTGTTCATTTTTTAAATTGAATTTATTTATTTTAATTGGAGGTTAATTACAATAATGTGGTGGTTTTTGCCATACATTGACATGGATTAGCCACAGGTACACTTATGTCCCCATATCCTGAACCCTCCTCCCACCGCCCTCCCCACCCCATCCCTCTGGGTTGTCCCAGAGCACTGGCTTTGAGTGCCCTGCTTCATGCATCGAACTTGCACTGGTCATCTGTTTTACATATGGTAATACACATGTTTCAATGCTATTCTCTCATATTGTCCCACCCTCAGTTTCTCCCATATCATCTAAAAGTCTCTTCTTTGCATCTGTCTCTTTTGCTGTCTTGCATATAGGGTCATCATTACCGTCTTTCTAAATTCCATATTATATACATTAATATACCATATTGGTGTTTATCTTTCTGACTTACTTCACTCTGTATAATAAGCTCCAGTTTCATCTACCTCATTAGAACTGATTCAAATGCATTCTTTTTATAGCTGAGTAAGATTCCATTGTGTATATGTACTAAAGCTTCCTTATCCATTCATCTGCTGATGGTCATCTAGGTTGCTTCCATGCCCTAGCCATTGTAAACAGTGCTGCAATGAACATTGGAGTACATGTGTCTCTTTCAATTCTGGTTTCCTCAGTGTATATGCCCAGCAGTGGGATTGCTGGGTTGTATGGCAGTTCTATTTCCAGTTTTTTTTAAGGAATATCCACATTGTTCTCCACAGTGGCTGTACTAGTTTACACTCCCTCCAACAATGTAAGAGGGTTCTCTTTACTCCACACCCTCTCCAGCATTTATTGTTAGTAGACTTTTTGATGACAGCCATTCTGACCAGCGTGAGATGGTACCTCATTGTGGTTTTGATTTGCATTTCTCTGATAATGAGTGATGTTGAGCATCTTTATGTGTTCTTTTTAAAATTGAGATACTAGTTGACATATTAGTTTCAGGTGTATAATATAATGGTTTGATATTCGTCTAAATGATCATTGCAATAAGTCCAGTTAACATTCATCACCACACAGTCACAACGTTTTTCTTACAATGAGAACTTTTAAGATCTATTTTCTTAGCAATTTTCAAATATATTATATAGCTATAGTCACCATGCTGTACATCACAGCCCCAGGACTTACTTATTTTATAACTGGAAGCTACATAAGTTCTTTGTGTGTTAATCGCTCAGTCATGTCCGACTCTTTGTGACCCCATGGACTGTAGCCCACCGGGCTCCTCTGTCCATGGGATTTCCCAGGAAAGAATACTGGATTGGGTTGCCATTTCCTTCTCCAGGGGATCTTCTGGACCCAGAGATCAAACTCATGTTTCTTGCATCTCTTGCATTGGCAGGCAGATTCTTTACCACTGTGCCACCTGGGAAGCCTGTGTGCTCCTTACCATTAGGCTACATGGTCACAGTCTTTTCTTGGTCTCCAGAATTTCCCCAAAATAGTGTCAGTGCTCTTTCTGTGACCCTTTCTTGCCTTCCTCACACTAGGCAGTGCAGCCTGTAACCGTACCATGGTTTTTTGTCCTGCTTCGCCCAGCAGGGGTGCCTCTTAGCCAGTTACCTGGGGCAACGTTGAAAGCAGCAGTGAGCACTGCTTGGTGCTCTACCCCTTGTTGAATCTTTGGGTTACTCCTCTAGACCTGGCTTCAAAGTCACAATCCGCCCTGGCTGGTTCCTCTTCTTGTTCCTGCTTTCTTTTAAAGCTGAGGTGTTGCTTTCGTCTGCCTTTTTTTGGATCCCTGGAGGAACGGGGTTCTTTTTGGTTTAGACCCAGGGTCATTCTTTTGATATGGCTGCTTTCATCATGGCCTTCTGAATATTGACTTGGCAACTCGTAAGAACTCAACCTTTAGAAACCCCCTAAATAGCTTCTTCTTTTACCTGGGTATCCAGACCCTTTCAGCTTCTCAGAGTCTTGTCAGAGTACTTTGAATTCTCTTCAAGAACCTAGTCTATTCTTTATTTTTATTATTATATTATTTTTCTCCATTTCAAATGAGGAGAAGGAGGTGACAGAGAATGAGATGGTTGGATGGCATCACTGACTCAATGGACATGAGTTTGAGAAAACTCAGGGAGATAGTGAAGGACAGGTATGCCTGGTGTGCTGCAGTCCATGGGGTTACAAAGAGTTGGGCTCAACTTAGTCAATGAAAACAAAAATAGTTGATTTACAATATAAGTTTCAGGTGTACAACATAGTGATAGAACCTAGCCTATTCTTTTTGAAAGTCCCAATAGTCAGAACTACTCTGCCCTTTCTGCTTCTCCTTCCCCAACAGTGGCTTTAACTAGATATCTGGTAGAATGTTAAAAATCCTTATGCAATTCCCTCATTTTACTTTGCAATATCATGACACTTTTCCTTCTTGTCTGCTATTAGTAGTGGTTAAGAGCACAGATCCTTGAGTCAGATTGCCTGGGTTTAATCGTGGCTCAGCCATTTATTAGCTAGTGACTTTGGGCAAATCATTAACCTCTTTATGCCTCAGTTTCTTTACCTGCAAAATGGGGATAGTAAGGGTACCTATTTTATAAGTGTTGTTGGGAGAATTAAATGAGTATGTATAAAGCACATACTTCTATACCTAGTCCTTATACAGCCCTCACTGTCTAAATGTTTGTTAGTGTTATTATTCCTTGAAAACTTAAACATAACTAAATCCCCACATTTACATTTGATCACAGGTCTTACAGGTTTTTCAGGAGTGCTTTGCCACACTGTCTTCTCATCCTTCATCAAGCCTCCTGCAACCCACCATGCCAATGATTTCACTGCCTTTTCAGTAAAAACACAGTTGTTTTAAAACTGTGCTAAATTTGTCTACAGTAAAACTAATCAAATGTTGTCTACAATCTAAGGAAGTAGCATTTGTGCTGTAGAAAGAGCAAGTCTTTGAGTGAGACGTAGTAAGAGAGTAACAGAGTGGGGTGGTTGTTGTTTGACTGCTAAGTTGTGTCTGACTCTTTGTGAACCCATGAACTGTAGCCCACCAGGCTCTTCTGCCCATGGGATTCTCCAGACAGGAATACTGAACTGGGCTCCTCCTCCAGAGGATCTTCCAAACTCAGGGATTGAACCCATAGTTCCTGCATTGGCAGCTGGATTCTTTACCACTGTGCCACCAGGGAAACCCAGCGGAGTGGGATAGGGGAATGCAAAGGAGCTAAGCCCTGATTAGGGGAGTGGCTCTTACCTGTAGCATAGAGATTTGCATTTTGTAATATCGGTTGGAGGGATCAGGGGCTGAGATGATGAGAAGTCGCCGTTTCTCATAGAACTGATCAAGAAGGCCAGCAGCTGAGTTGACATTGACATTAATCTTCATAGCTAGGGCAGAAGCACATGACCCGTCAGAGTATGGCCTGTCCCTTCATCCCAGAATGGATAACAACATCCTGAGGCTTTCAGGTTAAACTTTTTTGGTTGTTTCTCCCTTTCCTTGGGGGGAAATCCTAAAAGAACACTTGGAGATTTTAAATCCTTTTTCTTGGAGGTGGAGTATGCTAGAGGGGAACATTGGCTCTTGAAATATCACAGAATCCCCCATTCCCACATCAGACACATTGCTTTTGGTCCCTGAGCCATAGACATTGGGAGACCCCTCAGAGAAGCCCTGATCATTATGTCCACTCTCCCCATTCCCTAGTTTCACTCACGAGCACAGATGGGTGGTGATCCTGACCACTGGCGGCTGGACTGGCAGACCCGTGAGGGGGTCCCTTGGCGCTCATACCCTCCATCACAGTGGTACTCACAGGTGGCACCATAGTTGTCCCCCACTGAGGTACAGGTGAGGTAGCCATGCTGTGGTGGTTTCAGAGTTGGGCAGCGTCTCACTGTCAGGGAGAAGTTCAAGTTAGGTACTATGGTAACTTTTGTAGAAAACAATAGGCTAAGAGGGTGCCCATGCTGGGTTTTCTAGATCAGCAGACCCAGGATATTCAGAATGAATGACTTCTCTGTGTTGCCAATGGCCAGGGCTAGAGGCAAAATTTTTGCTTTCTTATGGAGTTAAATCTGAAATGTAGACAAAAGTGTTCATAAAATGTGGAAGAATGGATAAGTGTATATATATATATATATATGTGTATATATATATATATATATATATATATATAGTCATCAAAAGACTAGCAATCTGCAAAAAAAAATTGCCATTTTTTTTCAGACTTTGGGGACACTCTGCATACAGATGACCACCTTATAAATTACTTTTAATATGAAATATCACTGGGCTCCCCTGGTGGCTCAGAAGATAAATAATCCACCTGCAATGCAAGAGACACAGGTTCAATCCTTGGGTCAGAAAGTTTCTCTGCAGAAGGAAATTGCAATCTACTCCATTTTTCTTGCCTGGAGAAGTCCATGCAGAGGAGCTTGGTGGGCTACAGTCCATGGGGTAGCAAACAGTTGGACATGACTGAGGAACTAACAGTTTAAAATATCCATCAGTGGGAGGAGAAGTGTTGAGCAAAGTATGATAGTATGATATATTCTTAGAAGTAGATTATTATACTGTGATTAAAAGACTTCTGAAAAAACTTTAAAGAACATGAGAAATTTACCTGTGTTATAATGAAAAGTGAAAAGGGGTTACCTAAGATTGGATATGCAGTGTGATCTCAATTACGTATTTTTAAAGTATGTGTGAATAAAAGACTGGAAGAAAAATACCAAAAGATTAACAACAATTGCCTCTGGGTGACAGAGTAATAGTTTTTTTCCCCCTTTGTGTATTACTTTATTTCCCACATGTTCAACAATGAGTATGAATTAATTTTATGATGAAAACAAAACAAAAAGCAAGAATCAGCAGCCAGCACCACCAATTTCAGCAGAGGAGAAAGACTGAGAACAAAGGCTGATTGACTTTAATCATTAATTTGAAGGCTAAGAAAAGAAATGGATACAGAGTACCTTGGTGGGTTTCATGTAGATTTGGGAGAATGAGAAAGTCTTGTTGGGGAGCAGAGTTTCTGAAATGTGTATACACGTGTATACAAGCTTCCTGAATGACCTATTTCATGAATTTGAGTTTCCCCTCTCCCAATCTGCATGAGGTGTCTGTTTCAGGCATAGGGAGGAGAGGGTTGTGATGGGCATCTAGAGGGTAAGGGAAGAGCAGAAATAATAAGCAATGCAGAAATGGAAAACTTCTTTCTGACCTTGTACTTTTACAATGAACTTGCAGCTGGCCCGGTTGTAGGCTCGGTCATAAGCAGTGTAACGAATCACGTGTTCTCCCTCTGGAAAGTGAGAGCCAGGTTCAGGGCCTCGAAGTATCAACCTACATGGGACAGGGTGAAAGAGCCACTGAGGAAAGTGACTCTTAGAACTGGGGTTTGGGGCACATCATCACTGTACCATCAGTCTGTGTGGTTCAGTGTGGGCTACCTGAGTGCCTGGCATCTGTGACTCACCTGGTGATGGTACCATCAGCAGAATCTTTCACCAGGGGTGGGTCCCAGTATACTCGAGCAGTCAGTTTCTCCGGCTCTGCCATCTTCTCACGGGAGTGGGGACAACGGATCTTGGGGGGATCTATGTCTGCCAAGGTCAGAAATCAAGTGCTGACTCATGGGTCCCCTGCCTTCCCTGGAGGGAACCCATGAAACAATACCACACCACTGGGTAGGTAAAAGATGCAGTTCAAAATGCTCAATGAAACTTGTGAGGCCTGACTCCAAGGGAAGCGATTGCTTTGTTAAGCCTGTGCCCAGGGTGCCACCTTTTGCAGCTAGTGGGAATGCCTTCTGCAGTGGACATAATGCCAGGCTGGCCCTTTGCAACAGGACAACTGGGAGCAACCAGCATTTACCTACACATACAGGCTCTCCTCCGCTCCATCGCCCATCTTCCATGCAGATTCGGCTGCGGTCACCTTCCAAGTGGTAGCCACTGGAACAGCTGTAGTCACAGCGAGAGTCAAGAAGCACCCCATTTGTGCACGTGTAGGTGCCACTCGTGATGAATGGCAATGCATGGCATCTCATCTCTAAGAGAGAATCAGGAGGCAAGTTCAGTGGCCTGTGGGGCTATGTGGAAGTAATGCCTAGGCATCTAGCCTAGGGAAGACCATGTCAGAGACAGCAGAAAATACAGGGAAACATATGCCCAACTGCTCTGACATTTTTGCGCCTGATTGCCTCTTTTTCCTAATTTCTTTCTTATTTTGATATTATGAAGTACAATAGTACTCTTGGGGGGTGGAGGTGGGAAGATGGTCTCAAAGAAGTTACTCATCCAAGTTCATGGATTTGAGAAATGCACCTCAGTTTGGATCCCAGCTCCACCACTTAAGTAGCTCTGTGACTTGAGCAAGTTACATCATCTCTCCAAGCCTCAGTGTCTCCATCACTAAAACGTGTATACCATGAAGTAGGATTGTTGTGCCAAATATAGAGACAATGCATATAAATCTCTGGGCTTATTTAGGGCCTCATCAGCTCGTAGTTTTCCTCTCTTGTTCCACAAATGCTAGATGCCCTTGAACAAATTCAAGGCTCCTTTTTAAATATAATGTTGGTGCTGCCACAAGCACTCCTCAGCTGAGGCTCACTTACATGCCCACTGGTCCTCTGTGCTGTGTGAGAGTACAAATCAGGCCAATCCCAGTAGGGGAGGGGTGGACAGCTTTGGAGGCATTTGCTTAAAGGCGAGTCCATGTGCTTTAGACATTACATGTGCCAGAAGTGGCGACAGCTCCCATGAATTGATTGTAAATTTGTGTTTGCCAAAGTCCAGTATGAAATACCCAAGTAGGCCAGTCATATGTTCCTTTAGGTTGTCTAAGTTCTAACCCTCCTTAACTTCAATTATTGGAGCTTTGAATAAAGATTCTATAAACTATGTTTGTTTTTGCTTCCTGGTCAAACCAGACTTGAAGGGGATTGCCTTTTATGTTTTCCAGCCTCCTTTATATAAAGACCTAAGCAAAAATGACCTTCTTGAAATCAGGGCCAAGTAAAAAGGTCTGTCTTTCTGTTGATTTTATTTTCTTAGTATTATATGACAGTGAAAATGATAGATCCAAAGTGTTTGCCCTGTGTCTTTTATGAGGAAGTACAAAGTGAGATTCAGTGTTTAAACAGGCACAGTGGTAAAAAATCTGCCTGGCAATGCAAGAGACTCAAGAGGCATAGTTTTGATCCCTGGGTTGGAAAGATCCCCTGGAGAAGGAAATGGAATCCCACTCCAGTATTCTTGCCTGGGAAATTGCATGGACAGAGGAGCCTGGTAGATTATAGCTCATGGGGTCGCAGAGTCAGACACAACTGAGCAACTGAGCACACATACAACACAAACTTTTAACTGGTTTCATGTTAATTTGTCAACGTATTTTAATTTTGTAAGGTCAATTCAAATTCATTTTGGAAATGATGGGGTCTAGTCCTATAACAAATGGCTTATAGTCACCTCGAGGGGTATAGTGGCTTCATTTTTTCTGGCTACCAAACTTCTCCTCTATTCCACAGCATCTTCTCCAAACAACCCCAGTTCTCTCTGAATGCTCAGCATTCTACATCCCCTGACACTCCATTCACACACACACATTGGTTAGTCTAGAATCAGTCTGGTAATTAAGGAATTGGCTCTTGAAGTGGCCTTGCACACATGGGGGTTCTACAAATGGCATTCATCAATGGATATAGGGACAGGCAAAGCTTAGCTGCCAAAATAGGGTAGGCTGTAGGGTTTCAATAAGAGGTAGGGATTTGGGAATGGAGGTGAACATGATGTGAAATGTATGTATTAGCACCCCTGCATTCCAGCCTTAGAGGTTTTTCTTGACTTTCAGAAGAAAATGAAGACTAGCGGATGTCTTTTAGCTTCACTGCCAAGGCCTAAGACCTTAGGCCAAGAAGTACAGTAGTTTACCACAAGTGGGAAAGAGTCTGAGACTGCACATGCTTGAGAGTTCCAGAGGAAGGCATAAGTCCACATCAGGCCCCAGGTGTAAGCTTTCCACGCACTCCTGGGCCCTTTGAGACTGAGGGCTGGTTGCTACTTGCATGCGTGTGTGCTCAGTCGCTAAGTCATGCCAGATTCTTTGCGACTTCATGGACTGTAGCCTGCCAGGCTCCTCTGTCCATGGGATTCTCCAGGCAAGAGTACTGGAGTGGGTTGCCATTCCTTCTCCAGGGGTTCTTCCAAACTGAGGGATTGAACCCATGTATCTGGCATTGGCAGGCAGGTTCTTTATTACTGAGCCACTGGGGAAGCCTGGTTGCAACTTAAAATGCCCCTATTGTTTGATCCATAGTCACAGGGAGAGAACATGAGCTAGAATGTTAGGATGGGGAAAGGTCCCGTTGGGATCCTGTGGAAATTTTCAATTTGTACTTGACAGAGGGCATAGTAATACCTCCAGGCATATACCCTGGGTGGCTGGCTGGCTGGCCTCTCTCACATGCAGATGTCAGGCTATACATGCACACCACTTACGCCTGCAGTAGGCAGTTCCAGACCAACGGCGGCTTGGCAGGCATTGCACTGATCTCCGTCCAATCAGTCGAAAGCCCCGGTCACAGGAAAGCTCACAACGAGTGCCCAGGCTGCTGTGATAATTTCCTCCTCTTGGTGAGTAGCATGTGGCTTCACCATCCTGGATGTTTAATGTATAACACCATCGGGGGACTATAGCAATAGAAGAAAAGTAAGCTATAAGTACAGTAAGCTATAAGTACAGTAATCAAGACAGTGTTATATTGGTGAAAGGATAGACACATATACTGATGGAACAGAACAGAGAGCCCAGAAACACATTCACACAAATATGGCAAAATTATTTTTGACAAAGGTACAAAAACAATTTAATGGAGGAAAAATAGTCTTTTGAACAAATGATGCTGGAGCAACTGAACTTCCATAGGCAAAAAAAAAAAAAAAAAAAGAGAGAGAGAGAGGAAAAGCAAAGCAAAGAACCTCGACTTAAATGTCTGATGTGTGTGTATGGATGCTCAATCTCTAAGTCGTGTCCTACTCTGTGTGACCCCACGGACTGTAGCCCACCAGGCTCCTCTGTCCATGGGATTTTCCAGGCAAGAATACTGGAGTGGGTTGCCATTTCCTCCTGCAGGGGAATCTTCCCAACCCAGGGATTGAACCTGCATCTCCTGTGTCTCCTGCATTGGCAGGTGGATTCTTTACCACTGAGCCACCTGGGAAGCCTGTATCTCATACCTTAAACAAAAGTTAACTCAAAATGGATCATGAACTTTAATGAAAAAAGTAAAATTATAGAACTTCTAGGGAAAAAGTAGAAAAGTCTTTAGGATTTAGTACTAGGCACTACCAGTAAAGAACCCACTTGCCAATTGAGAGGGTAACAGGCAGGAAGGCCAGGGGTCTCCAAACAGAGGAAATAGGCTGCAAGTTTAAAATGAGGTTTCTCTTAAAATTCTGTATTGCCATGATGACACCTGGTTCCACCTGAACTTAACTTTTCTCAAACCTTGAGCTAACCAATGCATTTTTCTTATGGAGATGTTTTTCTTAAGCTATGTTAACAAAACTATGTATTTGCATTGGAATTTGGCTTTCTTCAAAATGGTTCCACTGAAGACTTTTTTCTTTTCTCAAACCTTGGGCTGATAATAGCTCAACAAACCAGTGTTCATATCAATTGTTTTATGGCTGGGGGATGATACACCTTGTGCCATCCTATCTGAAAAATGCATATTGTGGGAGAGGGGCCTGGTGAAACTCCCTCAGCCTTGAGGTGTCTCTCTTATCTGATTAATAGCTTTCTAACAGATATAAAACATCCAGCTAAAGACTAGCAAGGGGGCACTCTTTCTGCCCCCTTCTGATGTCTATGTCAGAAGCTTTGTCTATCTCTTTTATACTTTAATAAAACTTTGTCACACAAAAGCTCTGAGCAATCAAGCTTCATCACTGGCCCCAGATTGAATTCCTCTTCTCCAGAGGCCAAGAATCCTGGCATCTTTCACAGCTCAGCAATAACCTTTCACAATGCAGGAGACATAAGAGACACAGGTTTGATCACTGGGTCAGGAAGATCCCCTGGAGAAGGGCATAGCAACCCATTGCAATATTCTTGCCTGGAGAATCCCACAGAGGAGCCTGGCGGGCTACAATCCATAGGGCCACAAAGAGTCAGACATGATTGAAGTGACTTAGCATGTACACACAAAGGGGTCTTAGACATGATATCAAAAGCACGGTTCATAAAATAAAAAAAAAAATCAAGAAATTGAACCTTGTCAAAATTAAACCTTTTGTTCTGTGGGCAGCACTGGTGATAAACACAAACCACAAACTGGGGCTAAAAATTTGCAAACCATATATTACACAAAGGACTAGTATCTAGAATATTTAAAGAACTTGGAAAACTCAACAATAAAAATAAACAATCCAGTCAGAGCATGAGGAAAAGATATGAAAGGACATGTCACTGAAGAGGATGTAGTGATGGCAAATAAGTTTAGCATCACTAGTCATTGAAAGTGAAAGTGAAGTCACTCAGTCGTGTCCGACTCTTTGCGACCCCATGGACTGTAGCCTACCAGGCTCCTCCATCCATGGGATTCTCCAGGCAAGAATACTGGAGTGGGTTGCCATTAGAGAAATGCAAATTAAGACTACAAAAAGATATCATTATATACCCATTAGGATGACTAAACCTAAAAAAACTCTGGTAATACTAAGTGTTAATGAAGATGGGGGAAAACTAGAACTTTCATACACTGCTGAGATGAAGCAACTTCAGGAGATTATTTGGTAGTTTCTTAAAAGATTAAATATACAGTTGCCAGGTGACTCCACAACCCCACTTTAGTATATACCCAAGTGAAAAAGCAAGAGAGTTCCAGAAAAACATTGATTTCTGCTTTATTGACCATGCCTTTGACTGTGTGGATCACAATAAACTGTGGAAAATTCTTCAAGAGATGGGAATACCAGACCACCTGACCTGCCTCTTTAGAAATCTGTATGCAGGCCATGAAGCAACAGTTAGAACTGGACATGGAACAGACTGGTTCCAAATAAGGAAAGGATTACATCAAGGCTGTATATTGTCACCCTGCTTATTTAAGTTACTTGCAGAGTACATCATGAGAAACGCTGGGCTGAAGGAAGCGCAAGCTGGAATCAAGATTGCGGGGAGAAATATCAATAACCTCAGACATGCAGATGACACCACCCTTATGGCAGAAAGTGAAGAAGAACTAAAGGGCCTCTTGATGAAACTGAAAGAGGAGAGTGAAAACGTTGGCTTAAAGCTCAACATTCAGAAAACTAAGATCATGGCATCCGGTTCCATTACCTCAGGGCAAATAGATGGGGAAACAGTGGAAACAGTGACAGACTTTATTTTGGGGGGCTCCAAAACCACTGCAGATGGTGACTGCAGCCATGAAATTAAAAGATGCTTACTCTTTGGAAGGAAAGTTATGACCAACCTAGATAGCATATTAAAAAGCAGAGAACATTACTCTGCCAACAAAGGTCTGTCTAGTCAAAGCTATGGATTTTCCCAGTAGTCCTATATGGATGTGAGTGTTGGACTATAAAGAAAGTTTAGTGCCGAAGAATTGATGCTTTTGAACTGTGGCGTTGAAGACTCTTGAGAGTCCCTTGGACTGCATGGAGATCGAACCAGTCCATCCTCAAGGAAATCAGTCCTGAATATTCATTGGAAGGACTGATGTTGAAGTTGAAACTCCAATACTTTGGCCACCTGATGTGAAGAACTGACTAATCTGAAAAGACCCTGATGCTGGGAAAGATTGGAGGTGGGAGGAGAAGGGTACGACAGAGGATGAGATGGTTGGATGGCATCACCGACTCCATGGACATGGGTTTGGGTGGACTCTGGGAGTTGGTGATGGACAGGGAGGCCTGGCATGCTGTGGTTCATGGGGTCACAAAGAGTTGAACACAACTAAGTGACTGAACTGAACTGATGCTGGGAAAGATTGAAGGCGGGAGGAGAAGGGGATGACAGAGGATGAAATGGTTGGATGGCATCACTGACTCAATGGACATGAGTTTGGGTAAACTTCAGGAGTTGGTGATGGACAGGGAGGCCTGGCGTGCTGCCCTCCATGGGGTCGCAAAGAGTCAGACACAACTGAGTGACTGAAGTGACTGAACGGAAGTGAAATAAAAATCCATGTTCATACAGAATCCTGTACACAAATGTTTAAAATATCTTATTCATAATTGTCAAATCTTGGAGACAGCTCAAATATCCTTCCAGAGGTGAATGTTTAAACTAGGTGTGGTTTATCCATACATAAGAAGGCAATGCTGATACATCCAACAAGTTGGACAAATCTCCAGTGCAGTTTGTGAAATGAAAGAAGTCAGAATCAAAAGACTGCAGACTATGATTCCATGCATGTGACATTCTGGATAAGGCAGAAATATTGGGAAAGATCAGAGGTTGCCAGAGATCAGGGATAGAGGTGGGGATACCCTCAAGGGGCAGCCCTTGGCAAATTTTTAGTACTGTGGCATTGGTGATCTGGCTCTATGCATTTGTCAAAATTCATAGAACTGTACACCAAAAAGTGAATTTTATAGGATGTACACTTATAATAATTGTTTAAAAATAACACAAAGATGTAAGCTAGAGAGAGGGAGGGACTGCATATCAAAGTAGGCTGTTTAGGAAGAAAAGTCTAATCCCAGTGCAATACTGAGCACAAAAGGTAATAAGGGTCATTAGATCATAAAAGCATCATAAAACGCCTCATTGGCTACACAAATAATGACTCTTCAATGGGTTCAGATTTGAAAGGGGAACATATAAATAAGCAGAGGGCCACCTGCCCAAGGATGGGTACATGGGATGACAGAGCTTTCTTAGCCTGGGGTTGGGAAAGCTAAAGCCCCATATGAGCTCATTTGGCCCGAAATCCTAAAAGACAAAAAAAGGGGGCTTTGAAAAAAGGTCACGAGGAGCCAAAGGAACAAAGAAAGTTAGAGCCTCTGTTTGAGGGCAGCTGGAGAATGAAAACAGATGACAGTGAGAAAACTAGCCTTTAAGCCTCAACAGGCTTGTAGCTTCTAGTGGTATTTTTGAGCCTGTGGCTGTGACACACAGCTGCCATCTGGAGAAACCATCTCCAAATGACAGAAAGTCTTTTAAGCACTACAGTTGCAGGGCTGTTGATCATATGGTCACAACACATATGATTAAGACTTTACATTCGAGGCTGGGACCTCAACAATCACTCCTGTTCTATTTTTCACCCATATTCAGTCAAGAAAAGTACACATAAAATTGGAATGGGTAGGATAAGCAAGCATAGTAAAAGGAAATATAAACCTCAGGGTAAATGCTGAGACAGTAATAGAGGGTCTAGCTTTTATAAATAAGCTCAGATTTGCTGGCCTGAAGGAATACTGGCATAAAGAGAACATGTTAGATTTATGGTTTACCAGAGGCAGGGGAAGGGGGGAAGAGGGTTGTATGAAGGTGGTCAAAAGTACAAACTCTTAGTTATAAGATAAATAAGTACTAGGGATGTAATGTACAACATGATGAATATAATCAACACTGCTGTGTGTCATATATGAAAGTTGTTGAGAGTAAATCCTAAGACTTTTCATTACAAGGAAAACATTTTTTCCTATTTCTTTAATGATATATTTATATGAGATGATGGATGCTCACTAAACTTGTGCTGTATGCCTTAAACTTATACAGTGTTGTACGTCAATTATATTTTAATAAGACTGGAAGACAAAAATAAAAAAACCATAAAGCATGACAGTTTACCAAAAGGAAAAAATGAACATGTTGGAAGGCTGGAAAGAGCAAACTCACTATCCTAATTTTCATTTTTCCCCAGAGTTATTGAGGTATAATTGACACATAAATTGTAAATAGTTAAGGTGAACAATGGGCTTCTCAGGTGGCTCAGTGGTAAAGAATCTGCCTGCAAATACAGGAGACTCAGGTTTGATTCCTGGGTCAGGAAGATCCCCTGGAGTAGGAAATGGCAACCCACTCCAGTATTCTTGCCTGCAGAAACCCATGAACAGAGGGGCCTGGCGGGTTGCAGTCTATGGGGTTGCAGAGAGCTGGACACAACTGAGCATGTATGCACCAAGGTGAAGAATGTGATGTTTTAATATATGTATACATTGTAAATGATTACTTCAATCAAGTTCATAAACACATCCATCACCTCATATGGTTACCCTTTTTTTTTTTTTTTTTTGGTAGTGAGAACACTTAAGATGTACTCTGTTAGTAAATTTCAAGTATGCTGCTTGGTGAGACTGATAGCAAAATGTTTTCGAATTAAACACAGGCTTATAAGCAGTTAGGAAGACAAATGTGATCTCCAAGTGACCTCGAGAACAAGTAATTCAAGGCTAACCTAATTTCCTTTTTGGGTGTGGTCACCAGACTAGTAGAACAGGGGAAATGGTGGGTGGGTACATTATGTGGAAGTAAGTGAGGCATGTGACAATGCCCTTCATGCCATTAATGTGGATGAGATGAACACAGGAGAGGTGACAATACAGTCATGGAGATTCAAATTGACTGAACAAATGTACCCAAAGAATGCTGATGGGAAACTGAAACTAAGAATGTGGTAGGAAAAGTGTTAGTCATTATGGAGTAGCTATAGTATGCTAGGCACGATGGTTTATATTTTCATTTTCCCATCCATCATCTCACATAGTTCTCCCAACAGCCCTGAAAAGGTGCATGGGTGTTTATCACTATTTTACAGATGAGGAAGTAACTTGCCCAAAACCTGAAGCAAGTAAGGGCCAGAGCTGGGATATGAACCCAAGATTTGTCTGACTCGAAAACCCATTTTTTTCTAACCACAGTATCTGTCATTGCAGCATGTGAAGTTCTGCTCTTTTGAAGTATACACTTAGATTTTTGAATAGGTAATATAACCACATGGTTCATAATCCCCAAAGTATAAAAAGTTACACAGTTAACTTCTCCCTTCCACCCCTGCTCCCCCACCTATCCCTACTTAGTCCCCTCATCGGGAACTACTGTTAATAGTTTCTTTACACATATAAAGTGAGTCTTATTTTCTCTTCCTCTTTATCACATAGAGTACGTCCACTGTTCCCACCAGCGCTTTTTAAAATAAACTTAATAATGTGTTTCAGAGGTCTTGTCAACAACTGGAGAGCAAGCATGAAAAGTATTTAAATTAAATAATATTTATAAAATACATAGCACAGACAGTGACTGGCACATAATATGTGTCTGTCCAGGGTCAAAATTGCTGGAAGGTAGAGGAGCTGGGATCTGAATTCAGGCCTGTGGCCTCTGCAATTCACTTATCTCTTTCTAGAGATTATAAGGAAAACAGTGTGCTGACAACACGATTGAAAGCACCTTCTTTGTGATTATCGTCAGATAACACAGGCAGTTACCAGCTTGCCCAGTGATGTAGCAATCTGGGAGCAAGTGGTAGCCCAGAGGATTGAAGGACTGGGACATACCTCAGAGAAGTGTTTCTGACTTCAAGCTAGGAGTCAGTTTAAGAGAATTTTCAAGTTCAAGATTAGTGAAAATGGTACCAAAGTTTGTGGGCAGTTTGCTCTAAAATAATGATGTGCTTTTTATTGGTTAACTTTTTTTTTAAACATCCCTTTAAAAACAAAACAAAAAACCCACAATGGGCTACATTTCCAATGAAAGAGAGAGAATGAGCATGGCTTTGAGGTCAGACATTCCTGCATTTGAATTCCTGCCCTGCCACTCCTGAGCTCTGTGAATGCTCTAAATTGAACTTCCCTGAGCTGTTTCCTGATCTGTAAAGTGGGACTAATAAACTAGTTTCATAGGACTGTTTTGAGAATCAAATGAAGATGCATGTGTAAAACATATCTAGCCCTAGGAATGAGAATGATATTCCCTGTGTCGGTGTCTGGGTTTGAACCACTGGTTCATCTCATTTCAAGGAACAACATAGGGCTGCCATGTGTAACTTGTGCCTGCCACAAGTTACAGAAAGTCTTTTAAGCACCACAGTGGCAGAGCTGTTGATTATGAGATCACAAGACCTTACAAGGAATGCTGGGACTTCAAGTTGTACCTTCCTGGCAGCCCCTCCCCCCTCAGCATAGATAACCTTACTAAATTAGTTTTATGTCCTGAGACTAAGTCCTAAAGATAGTCATGAGACACTTGACCCCCAAGACCAAAGGCCACTATGTGGCTTATATTTTTCTAAATGGCTTTATACACATTTAAAAATAACCAATGAAGCAGATTAATATTAATCACAAGGCTGTTGGACCCCTTGAAAGTACCTTCTGCATCTGTTGCTTTTTTCCTATCTATGTCTCCCATTTATGGTCTACTACAATCTGGCTTTTGCTCCCAGAATTCCAACCAGCCAGTACACATTTCTTGAGCATCTACTTTTATTATAGCTCTATGGGAGTGTCATACGTGGCACCTTCTGTTAAATAGAGAACTATTTGGTTGAGGGTAATAAAAAGTAAACCAAAGAGGCAGTATATAATGAATGCCAAATGAGTGATCCAGATAATAAAAATTTATATCAGAAGATGTATATGGTAGGTACTCAATAAATAGTCGCTGAATTAATGAATGAAAGAATGAATAAATGAGGAAAAGCTCAGTGTGGACCAAAACTGTCAGGAAACAGAGTAGAGCTCTATTAATCTGGCTACTTATAGATTTCATGTGTGGAGAAGGGACAATGTGTTGTCAGACTATCTAGACTGAGACCAAATTCTATTAGAAATGATCACAGTGGGTCAGTAGGTTTGGGGAAGGGAGAAACTTGAGTCAGAGAATCCAATTAGGAGGCAGTTGTCATTATCCATGTGTAAAGTAATAAAAGTTTTAATCACTTGGGTTAATAAAGAAATGACAATCCTTGGTGAATGATTGATGAGAGGTGATGAAGAAAGCGGAGCTATTAAAGGTGATGGGGGCTGTTAAAGGTCACATTAAGGTATTTTGAACAGAATAATGGTGCCATTATCAAAAGTGTGAAGGCCAGATGTCCCTTTTTCAGGGAAGATGAAAGAATTTAGTTTTAGAGACCTCCAAATGGAAGTGTCTAGCATCAATTAGAGGTGTAGTCTGGGAGCTCAGGAGACAGATCATGATCACTTGAAATTCAGATCAATGCCTCACTCTCCCTCCTGTCACCAGTTAGAGAGCCCATCTCCTTTCTTGGCTTCATCCATGTTCATAATAGTGAAATGTCATGGAGTCCAAGGATGGAGGTGGGGTGAGAAGAGATAGATGTGTTCACTGTTGCTGAGAGATGGGGAGGCTGAGCTCAAGAAGGGGCCATATGATTTGGGCTTTGGGAGAGGATTGTGATTGACCTTTAAGGGCTGTTGTCTCAGCATGGAGATCTGTGATTGAGAAGGCAAGAGACTGTAGGGAGTTTGGGGGTTGTCAGGTGCTGAGACAGAGAGGCAGTGGGTCTAGACAATTTGGCAGAGTGAGAAGATAGGTAGAAAGAAGGTAGCTAGAAATGGGCAGAGAGGAACTCCAACCTATCATCATTTCTCTACCGAAATTGTTTTCTCAAACGTTACCATTTACCTTCTTCTTGCCAAATACATTGTTTGTAATACCCTCAATTTGTTTCTTTCCAATATTTGACACAGATCTCTTATTCCTTCCCCTCCCTTAAAATTCTCTTCTCCTGTGGCTTTTGTAATATATTAGATGCTACCCCTATCTCCTCCTACATGGATGACCACTAATGATCTCTTTTTCCCTTGTTGGTTCCTCTTCTCCTGCTCGCATCTGCAGATGACCTCTAAGGCTCTGACGTTGGCCCCCTGCTCCCTCAGATACCTCATCCATCTAAGTTAATGACTCTGACCCACGAAGCTCCATCTTTCTTCTCCCCACTGCCTAGAGGGTACAAACCACTTTTCTTTTCTAACCTTGTCTCTCTGAGAGGGGTCTTACAGTTCTCCCAGGCGCCAGACTGGATGCTTTCAGAGAGTCCTTTGTTTCTTAACCTCTTGGTACATCAAATCTGTACTAGGTCTTGTCATCTCTTTCTTTAAAACATCTCTGGGGTTCATCCCTGCTCTTCATTTCTTTTCCACTAGCATCAATCATCTCTAACCAACATCACTGCTACTGATTCCTGGAGAATCTCCCTGACCCAGGCTCTACCCCTCCTGGACTCCTATTTTCCACCCACAATAATGAGGTTGATATTCTGAAATTACTATTTACCGTGCCACTCCCCTATGCAAAAACATATGATGATTCTCTATAACTCCTACCACAACCGCCAAATTCTTCAACATGGCTTGCAAAGCACAGAAACTAAGAATCTTAGAAATGGAAAGGATAGTAGAAATCATGTGGTCTAACTTTCCTTCTAAAGCAGGAATTGCTATTCAGCCTCTCTTTAGAAGGGTCCCTAGATCATGGCGGGTTTCCCAGGTGGCTCAGTGGTAAAGAAAATCTGCCTGCCAATGCAGGAGACATGGGTTCAATCCCTGGGTCAGGAAGATCCCCTGGAGAAGGAAATGGCAACACACTTCAGTATTCTTGCCTGAAGAATTATGTGGAAAGAGGAACCTGGAGGGCTACAGTCCATGGGGGTCACAAAAGAGTCTGACATGACTTAGTGACTAAACTACCACCAACTAGATCATGGAGCCTTTCCTAATTTGGTCTCACTGTTCATATTCAACTTTACTTCCTACAACTCCCTCCATATCCCATCTCCTCCAGTCAGGCTGGATTCTTCCCAGTGCCTTCCTCCTACACGTTTGTTCTTCTCTCTCTACCTGTGGCCGTTTGCTTTGCTGAATGCCCTCCTGTCCCTGTTCTACTTCTCGAAATCTACCCATCATTCAAGGCCTGGTCTAAACATCATCTTTCATGACCCCTCCCCTGACTTTTTTTTCTTAACTCCTATTGTGTTTACTGATAGCACAGAGTTTCATGCTTCCTTGCCCTACACCTGATAATTTTATTGCCTCCTCACTCATATCCCCTACAAGAATGTAAGCTTCTTGAGGGGGACAAAACTTTACCTTTGTAGCACCCAAGGTTTTCCTTACACAGAATTAGGCGTACAGTAGGTACTCAGTCCATACTTAGTGATAGATGGGCAAACGTAATGCTAGAGAGGTTGGATCACACAGCAAGTCAGTAACAAGATTCATGGCTGGAAACCACAGCCCTTGATTCCCTGAACTGCAGCTTTGATACAAATGGGCCAAGCTGGGTGAGGATGTATCAGAAGGCCTAGGCATTAGGACAGAAAAGGCCTTTCCTAAGCCTGAGAAGCAGTGAGGATTACCTTGGTAGTCTAGGATGGGAGTCTGTGGGACCTCTTCAGCATAGACTTCATTGTAGCTTTCATCTGGGTAGTAGCCTGAGCCTAGAATGAAGAAAATATCAAGATGACATATTGGTCTCTGATGCAAGTCCTTTCCAACCTTTTCCCCTTTCCAGCTTGGTCCCTTTCTGAGGACATGGCACTCCATGGGTGGAGAATGAGGTGGCCATTTAGTGGGAAAAATCCTATGCTGTGAAGCAGCACAACTACTGTGGGCAAACTCCACACCTCAGGTACACAGAGCTCATGATGGGGGAGAGGTGGGCAGTTTACTGGGTTTCCCTGGTGGCTCAAGTGGTAAAGAATCTGCTTGCAATGCAGAACACCCAGGTTTGATCCCTGAATTGGGAAGATCCACTGGAGAAGGGAATGACAACCCACTCCAGTATTCTTGTCTGGAGAACCCCATTTATGTAGGAGCCTGGTGGGCTATAGTCCAGGGGGTCAGGTGGCTCTGGTAGCACTAGAAGACTCCATTAAAAAAAAATCAAACTTCTTGACCATCCACCCAACCTGCCCATTTAGACTAGAAATGACCCATTTCCCTGATGCAACACAGGAGTCTTGGTGAGACACTGATGACTGAGTTCTGAGGATGGACTGTTGTCCCAGATAGGAGGAAAAAAAATAGAACCTGAGCAAGGGTCTTTCCACTAATGATGGGCCTTCTTACAGTCATCAGAGGGAAACAATTCTTCAAGCTCCCACCAGCCCACAGGGCACCAGCCTTTTGCTATACAGTCCATGGGGTTGCAAAGAGTTGGACACGACTGAGCGACTTTCACTTCTTCTTCTTTTTTTTTTTTAATCAACTGTGTATTAAGGATAATTCTACGCAGGAAGCTTTTTTAAAAAAAACACATAGAGCCTTATGGTGATAGGAAATCTTACAATTTCAGTTTAAATTGGTTGCCAGGGCTAGGGGTGGCATGCCAGGGCAAAGAGGGAGGGCTCAAGAGGCAAGGGGCTAGGAGTTTCACTGCCTGAGCAGTTTGCCCTGGTTTGCAGAAATATTCAGTCACTCTAATCAGCAGGAGCCTTAGTAGGGAGGTGCTAAACTAGAGAACATTCTGAGTCCACCCCCGTCCTGTTAAGTGGTCCAGTCCCTGTGGAGGCCGGTCTGCGGCTGTCTGGGAGACTAAACAGTGTGTTCCACCAGACGGCAGGAAATGGGTCATACATATGAACTAATTGGAATACAACTTGGTCCTTTCTGGAGGGAAGTTTCCGGAAGCTCTCTTTCCAGCCTCACTGTGTGCCTAAAGCACACACATTAATAGAGCAGCCAGCCGTGCTGGAGTCAGAGACAATTCTTCATTTCCAGGAGAGGGTGTGCTTCTGGGACAAGGCTGGGTTTTAGCGTCAGAGCCCTTTGGCCTGTGTAAACACTCTGACCACAAGCTCACCCTGTCTCCTCTCTGGGCAGAGACACAGGGCCCCCTGCACTAATGGGTGGAGCAGAGGGTAGATGATGAGGCTCCTCCATTCCCCACGGGCCCAGACTGGGGGTAAGGGGTGGGTGTTGGGAAACCAGTCCAACTTGATGAACAAGGGAATGAATCAAATTGAAAGTTTGTCTTATGAAATCATGTCCTTATTGGTTTGCCCTCATTCCAGAGGAAAGAGTTCATATTTTCTCCTTCCCTTTATTTTTTTCTGGTTTCCCTTTTCAGTCTCTCCTGGCTTTCCTTTATTTCCCCTTAGGCCTCCTCTCCCTTGCTCCCTCTTTTCCCACCTTGGTGGGTGGTTTCTTTGTGGTGGAGGGAGGTGGGGGGGGGTGGACAGAATTCTTGTCAGCTGTTTCAGTTTAGCATCAAAGCCTTACAATGCCTATAAACAGGAGGCCAGATGTGTGTGATTTTCTAAAGGGTTTGGTCCCCATACTGTTGTTCCAGAGCTTGCTTGTGAACAAATTCCCAGCATGGGAGCAAGCCTCTGTTTACCAAAAGAGCAGACAGGAGTGTCCAAGGCCTATGGCTGGATAACGACCACCACAATAACAATGATTCTTAACATCACTCAGCACCTACTCTGGGTTTAGCCCATTACATGTGTCATCTCATTAGATCACCCTGACATCTCAGTGAGGTAGACACCCTTATTGCTTTCAAATACAGATGAGGTAACAGGCTCAGAGGAGTTCAGGAACTGGCTCGAGGTTTCCCAGCTAGTAAGGAGCAGAGTGGGCATTCCAGCCCAGGGTGGTTTGATCCCCTTGATGCCAAACTCAGACACTCCACTAAAGATGGTTGTAGGGGAAAGCTTTGGACAACATCCAACAGAAATAAAAATCTCAAATCTTTATTGCAATTCAGCTTTTTTAACTCTGTGTGTGTGGGATCAAAGGCCACCAAACATTTCCTATCATTCCAGACTTTCAAGGGATATGGAAAAGTTGAGGTGAAGACTCAGTCAGATAATTACAGTCTTCACCAGGGTACAAAGCTGGCTGGCCCAGTGCCAAGTCTGCTTTGTGACAGGAATAAGTGAGGGCTACCTTAACACTTTAAGCCTTTCCATTTCTCATCTTTGCCTGTCTTTGGATAATTTTTGGAAAATATTAAGATACTGAGATGTGATATATGAAACTAGAGGGCCCCTCTACCCACCTTGTTCTGTCTGTCGCTCTTCAGCCCTGATGGGGAGAAGCTTTGGCAGCATTCCTTGGTCCCTTTAGGCTGATTGGTGGTTACCATGTGGTCTGTTACTGGGTTCCTCCAATATCCACAGAACAGACCCTCTAAAGCACTACACTTTACAAAGGTGTGGTTGGAAATGTAACTGATAGTTGATGACTACTTTAAGATCTACACTAATGCTTGGATTATGGAAGAAATGCTGTCTGACTTCCTGAACTGTACAGATATGCCAATACACACTTTTAACCCACTGCTGGCTTGATTTTTATTTTTAACCCTCCTATACCCTGCTGATTGTTCCTGGATCCTATTTCTGATTAGCCCAGAATCCATACATGGCTGCTTTCCTTGTACTACTCCCACTGGAGGACAAAGTTATAGCCATGAACAAAACAGTCCTGAGTGCATAGAGTGGTCACTAAATATCTACTGAGTGAAGAAATGAACACATAAACAGAGCAAACTCAGACAGTTGAGCTAGTGATGTAGGGAAAGATTATTGGGAAATCCCCAAGTATCTCTCATCACATAGCGTTCTAAGAAAAAAACAGGACAGAATGAACAGGTTGGCAGGACTGTCAGAGACTTCACTAGCCGGGGCTCCCGAGAAGGAGTAATGAGCATGGTGACTCTTGTAGGAAGTGGGGAATGGCCACCTTTGCAAATGGCCTTTTGAGACTTTCAAATGAATCCAAGCCTTAAAAAAATTGCATTGTCCTCAAGACTTCAAAAGCTCAGGCTTCCATCCTGGGGAAGCCTCTGTGTGCTCTTGGGTGTGCTCTGGGATTTCTTATAGTGATTCAGAATCAGACTTCACTCATCTAACCTACACTCATGGTCTTTGGCTGGATTTTGGTCTCATGTACTTGAACTGAAGCTAGGGAGAGTTTGGGGAGGATAGCTACACATATTATATTTTGGAAACTTGGGCTCTTTTCACCCCAAACAGTGTGTGCTCTGCCAAGGGCTTTATTTGAACATCTTGGTCTCAGTGTCAGCCCTTATGCTTCACCCCCTACAAAGCCAAGTTGAGCCAAACAGGGGAAGAAGTTTGCATATTTGTTTGAAAGCTTGATGCAGCTGTTCCAAACAGAGCTTCTGCCAGAGGCCTCCACCAGGAGCTAAGGGCATGTGGAAAATTTTAGCTACAATGACTGCAGCTGTGATGGAAGCAGTTTGTTATTTACTCATCTCTGGATGTTTTTCTAACTCCACTAGTTGGGCCTGTCTCCTTCCCCTGCTCCCCCCAGCCCCCATGAAGGCAGACAGTGCTGACCACAGAATATTATTAGCACTTGGAATGCCAGTTGGGCCCCATCAAAAACTCCTGTCTGGCACCTCATTATCCTTCCTTCATTCCTCCCCTTCCTTTCCCTCCTCGCTGAGTGAGTTCTCTTGAGCTCCCTATGTCTCCCCAGAGGCAAAGGATGAAACATTCAGGGATCTAGAAATCCCCATCCTTTCCAAAGTAAGAAACAAGCCAGGAGAAACTGAGGGATTCCTGTTCAAGAGAATGTGGTCTGAATTGTCATTAGCAATCTTTATCAGAAAGGAGCTATAAAAATCTCATCCTATAAATAATGTCTGGGAGGGGAGAGAGAAAGAGAAAATGGAGAAGCAGGTAAGATAACGGCCTCAAAAGCCATGTTAACAAGCCACATTTTTAATATTTATTTATATTTATGAAATATAGTTCAAGTATGTGGCTGTTGTTCACTCAGTCATGTCCAACTCTTTGCGGTCCCATGTATAGCATGTATAGTATAGTTCATGTATGTAGTATTACATAAATTATTAGTGCACAATATAGTGGTTCACAATTTTTAAAGATTATACTCCATTTTTAGTGATTATAAAATATTTGATATATTCCCTGTGTTGTGCAAATAAGCTACAAGGATATATTGACCAAACTCATTTTTATGCTGGTGCAGCCTGTTTTCAAAAATCTCTAATTAGTTTGTCTCAAAAGCCTCCCTCCGTAGCCTGCCTCAATGTTTAACCATCTTTTTTATTGAGGATAGTTCTTCTCTGTATCTAAGTGCCTCCTATTTCAGTCTAACCTTTCCCTTCTCTAAGACTTGGTCTAAGCCCTGCCCTTCCTGGAAATAATGGGCTACAGTTCCTATGACATACCTGCATACCATGTTGGCATCACTGTTGGAGTGAGGAAGAGCAGCAGAGAGAGAGCTCCTCTTCGAGTTAGTTGAATGGCCATCCTTGAAAAGAGGGTGGGGAGGGATGGGAAGGGGGGTTAGGGAGATAAGAATAGAGGTATGTGGCCAGAAGCACCAAGGCAAAGGAGGATGACTTTCAGAAATCAGACATCAATGAACTTCCAAAAGTGAGAGGAAGCAGAAATGCAGGATCTACGAGGAAGAAGAGAGATTTTTAAATTAACAAATGCCTGTTATATTGTCCCCTTTGTAAGGATCTCCCACTTTTAGGATAATAAGCCTCCATTTGTGAATTCTGGTCTTTTCCTCTTAGGAGGAAGAGGACAGAAAACAACCAATTCTCAGTTGATCCTGGTGATATCTGATGCCAGTGTTCCATGGCCTAAGTTACAGAGAGGGACATTGAGATATCAAGACCAGGAAAGGGCCAACATTAAGTCATATAGAACCAAGAGAGAAACCTGCAATCTAAAGGTCCCAGGTGATGGTTTCATCCACTGAACTAGTGCTTCCTAACCACGAATCTGAGAAAGTGTTAGTATATACAGACTAAGAACTTGAACTCTGGAGTTACATAGACCTGGATATGTATCCAATTCTGTCCCTATTAGTTGTGGGGCTTTGGACAAATTCCTCACCTTCTCTTAGCCTCAGTTTCCTTATCTATAAAATGGGCATAATAATAGAATCTACATTATAGAATGGATTATTGCCTGACACATAGGGAAGCAATCCATATATATTAGATACTATTATTACCAACTCCATCTTGAACAGGACTGGATGTCTCCTTTCTCCAGTCTCTCAGGCAGTGACTATACCCTGGCTCAGTTCTTAGCTTTGGATTTCGAGGCTTAGCGGTTTGGTAGTGGCTTATGGCTTTCAAGTCCAGCCTAACCTTCTAGTTTTATCCTGCTGAGCCAGCAGGAAGTCAGTGAGGTTGGAAAGAACATACTGAGGTACGTGAGGAGAGGGTAAGCAAGCTCCCACTGCCCTCTCACTTCCCATCCTGTCCTCACTCTAATGAGTGAGGGACTCTCTAATGGGACTCTAATGGGATGAGAGTTTTGTGGTTCCCAGTAGGCAAATACTTCATAAATGACAGTATTAATACTTGCTGCCCATTGCTGTAAACTGGCCGCTGGACTTCTCAGCAAGTACCCATTCACCCACAGGCTTTCAATGAAACGCCATGCTCAGGGGAGGGGTCAGTCCCAGAAATGGAGGAACAAAAAGATGGCAGATTCTGACCAGCATCCCTAAGGGATATGAGAAGTCCAAGAATGGCAGAAATTCATTTTCCAGTTCATTGCTACCTAGCTTCAGATTCTGTCTAGAGAGTGGCAAGGAAGCAGAATACAGAACAAGTGAGAGCAAGCAGGGGAGGCAAGGAAAGTGGAAAGATGTGGGAAGGAATTTCAGCAAGAAAAGATAATCTGCCAGAGCTGAAGACAAGAGATGAAAGCAGAAAGAGGGAATGAAAGGACGAGAGAGAGGAGATTAAAGAGAGATGCACTAATCATCAACCCCCTCTCCCACATGCAGCCTCCATCCAGTTCCTTGGTTTGGGAGCAGGGACTTTCCTTTGCAGACCCAGTGCTCTGAGTCTGTGAACCCTTCCCTACCCACCTTTCTCGCCAATCTCAAACCGAAAACTTGACTCAATCACTGGGGTCGGCCATCCCTCTGCTATGGGCAGGGAAAACAGTGGGAATCTGTGTCTGCAGCCAGGTCACAGCTCAAATGGAAAGCAGCATACGGTCCAATTTCATAAAAGAACTTCTCCCCCCCCCCACTCCATCCCCGAGCCATGTTGCCTAAGTCCTGGGTCTCGTTACTTCCTCGGGTTGAGAGATGGGGTAGTGTGGTATGGAGTGGAGGGGTGAAGCAGCAGATCTTACCTGATGTACGGGTTTTTTGTACTCTCTCTTCTTCTCTTTCTCCTTCTTCTCTGTTCCTCTCATCAGTCGGAAAAACTACTTTTTAACATTCCTAGAATGAGTGGCTCCTGGTCTGTCCGGGCCTCCAGGATTCTGTTAACACTGCCCAGATGTTAGGACATTGGCATCTGCCAAAAGTTTCCTTAAAGCTATATTATCCCCAAAGCTATAGCTGTTCCTCCCTCATAAAAAGATTTGAGAGAGGTGGAAGAGAAGGAATGCAAGGATGAGAGGAGCTCAGCCCGTCTGCTGCTGAGCAGAGGAGAGTGTGAGTGGTGCTGGCCTCAAGCCCATGAGTATAGTAATGACTAACAGGCTGGCTAAATGGCCTCCAGAGATGTGGCGCAGTGAAGAACACTTTTTTTTTTTTTAAATGACATCAGGATTGAATGAAAAGGAATTCCACAAACTCTTAGGAGAGGGGAGGAGTGGAGCCGATTTTGAAATTCCCTGGAGATTTCCCCTGTAATTCCTTAGTACTCACCATCCCCGAGTTGCCCTGCCATCCATATGCACAGGGTCAGACCCACTTTGAAATTCTCTCTGATGACCTAATTCCAATGGACTTCAGTTTCTGATAAGATTATGTTGTTGACAAAATATACCATGTGCTTCCAGCCTTCAGGATCAAACTGATTTTCTGTAATAAGAGCAGAGAGAAAGCATACTTACAGATGCTTTAGTGGGAGGTTGTTCAAGCGAACTGAAATGATCTCTCTGTGCATTGCTAAGCTGTTTCTCACAGATCTCTGAGGGAGGGCTGTGTTTCTCCTCACCAAGTAAGCTTTCTTCATTTTAGTGTCTGATAATGAGACTGTTCTACCATGGGACATACCTGCTCCTGATACTTTCCCTCCCCTTAGAGTTGCATTTCCAACTTCAAAAATGCAGTGGTCCTGGAAGAAATTGTTTTAGATGCTGTAGAAATAATTTATTCCTTGTGTATGTAAGCAAGTTGGTAACTCCTTCTCAGTTATGAAGGGAAGAATTGTACTTACAATAATACAAAGTTCAGCAGCAAGCCTGTTTCATTTTTCATCTACTGATCATGACTACGTACTGAGTGTTTACAGTGTGATCATTGTATAAAGTAGCTAAAGACATGGTCTTGGCCTCATTCATGCAATACATTTATCAAGCATTTACTGTGTTAAGGATGGAGGACAAAATCCCTGACATCCTAATCCATAATTAATTCAACAAATACTTGTTGAGCATCTATTATGTACCACACACTGTTCAAAGTGCTCGAGAGACACCCTTGCCCTTATGGATTGGAGGAAACAGACATTTAACAAAAATGTTAATTACAATTTTGTGTATTGAGCTGACCAATCTTCATTGGACTTCCACTGTAAGCTAAGAACCAAAGGACAGTGATGAGTAAAAATTGTGTGATTCTTGATCTTATGAAGCTTACTCTGCAGCTCCCACAGGGTTTGGGTTTATTAGAGGAGAGAAGGGAGACACAATTAGAAAATTGTACAAGATCCTATACATTTCCAAAAGCTATGGAATACACTGTGAGGACTCTGTGGGAGGATATGGGCCGTGGTCTGCTCTCAGGCAAGGGAAATGACATAAACAAGAGCTCATTGTTAGCTCAGAGTGGGGGATGGGCTAACTGGTATGAAGGTTCAGAGGAGTGGTAGGAATTAAAGTTGAATAAATACAGTAGGGCCCTTGAAATCACATATAGGCATTTATATTAAACTTATGTGTTAGAAAATAGTGACTCTATTAAATAAATGTGTGTGTGACAGACAGTGTGAGAGAAGGAGCAAGAGAGAGTGATTGAGAAAGAGGAGAGAGAGCGAGTGATTGAGCAGAGGAATAAATTCTACCAGGGTTGTTTTCTTTCTAAAAATCCCTTCACTGACTCCCTTGTGGCAAAGAATATAGTCCCAGATCTTAGCAGGACACACTGTACCCCACACAAGCAAATCTCCGTATGTCCTCAGCCTGGTTTAAGCATTCACTCCATGACTCCTCATTCTGGACACACTAAACTTGCTCTTCCTTTCACACTGTGGTGGCTTGGGACAGATAGGTTTACTCCACTCTGTAACCCTTTCCCTTCTTTCCTGGCCTGTTGAGACCGTATCCATCTTTACTGTTGAGAAGCTTCCCTCAGCCCATCCCAGCCAGAGCTGGTTAACTTCACCTTCCTTTTCTATCATATCACTTTGTACATGTCTCATGTCTCAATTATAGGATTTATCACACTTACTGCCACTATTGATCTATGATAATCTCTGTTCCCTACTCTAACTAGTCTGTTTAACTCAGACGCATCTCTGTCCCCCACTAGACTGTGAGTGGGACCATGGCTTAGTCTTCTTCATTCCCCCAGCACCAAACACAGAGCCCAGAACATGCTAAGATGAAAATGCTGCATAGGCCTTGTGTCCCACTCAGGGCTGGAAGGAGCAGGGCAGAGGGGTGGCAGTGAGAGATTAAAGAAGAAAATGAAGAAGAAGATTATGGAAATATTCATTTATAGGGAGATCAAAGTAAGGGGATAAGTGAGACAAGAGGGGCAGCATTCCTATGAAGCACTGGGATGGAGAATATGAAGACCTCACAACAAACAGGTGGGGTTAACTTAAAAAACCAACATTTCTTCAGCACTACTATGTGTGGGTAACACTATATTAGACACTGTGGGGATATAAAGTTAAATAAAACACTTTTTCCTATGATTTAGTTGGGAAGACAAGACAAAGACAGACAGACTGGCAACATTCATACATACAAATGTAATTTTTTTAAAGTTCTTAAAGTTCAGTATCAAAACTTTTAATAAGAAGCACCTCAGAGTCAAAAAGATATTGTTTTAAGAAATATTAGATATGGAAACTGACTAGTTAAAATCTCAGCAAAGCTCAACAAGCCTACGTTTGAAATCATTCTCGCAGAAAGTGGACTAAGGCAAATCGACATGTAAATGTAAATTTTAATACCATTTAGGAGTATTTCTCATTTCCATGTGTCCCAAATTGTATATTATGAGTCTTTTTGAAAAAGGCAAGATAAGTGCTGGAAAAGGAAGAAAGGATTCATAGAGAATTTGAAAGGAGTAGATGGGAAAAGGGTGAATGAAAAAGACAATTTCAGAGAAGGAATAATGAGAATACACAAAAGACAAGAAGAATAAAAAAGATATTCCTATTTAGGAAGCTAGTTTTTAAAACTATACCTATGAATTACCTGTTGAAATGATGATGTTTAAATTATCTGTTTAATGTTTATCTGATGACTATAATGTAAAATATGAGACTTTAGTAAGTAGAAGGTGCTTTTAAATTTTACAATAGGTGCTTAGCCAAAGGTAATTGGAGGGATCTAGAAAAGGTATTAGAAAATGAAAATAAGATAATTATGTGAATAAGAGTAAGATGTATTCTGTGTGAAATATTGGGTGTCTTTTTATTGGTTCCTAAGACAAGCAGCAGGCTTCCCTTGTGGCTCAGCTGGTAAAGGATCCACCCACAATGCAGGAGACCTGCGTTCGATCCCGGGTTGGGAAGATCCCCTGGCAAAGGGAAAAGCTACCCACTCCAGTATTCTGGCCTAGAGACTTCCATGGACTGTATAGTCCATGGAGTCACAAAGAGTCAGACATGACTGAGTGAAGTAATGTCCCAAGACGTTATCTAACAGCTCAACTTAATTTTTCCATTTTATGTCAGTGTGATACTGGGATGACTTAGACATTTAGTTTTTAATTTCATTTAATTAATCAAACCTTGAGTGACTACTAAGTGGTTAGCCTCAGAGGCCAGCTATGACCAATGGGCTGAACAGGGATTGGCCGAGCACCAAATAACCTCATCAATTGAGCATTGTGTCCTAGGGTCCTGGAGAGTATAAAAGTGGGTGCAGGAGCCCAGCCAAACTGGCTCTTCAAGTAGTTTCTGAACATGTAGACAACCAGACATAAGACAAGCAAGTAGAGAAGAAGCAGATACTGAAAGCAGGTACTATAGTAATTGACTAAGGGTATGAGTTAATGTGAATGATCAGAGTATAAGGACTGATGTTAAAGAAAGAGGTATGTGTGTTGGCCGGGCTGGAGAATTGGGGGAGGTTGTTCTCATTGGGTTGGGTTTGAGCTGAACCTTAAATTGTGGGGCAGGAATTTTGAGTTTAGAGATTGGGAAGTAGGGAACAGATCTTATTTATTGGAGAGATAATCTTACTGGCTTATTATGGAACAGAAAATTCAATTTGGAAAAGCTATAGGAAATAAGCTGATGTGCTGGAGGAGGCATCATTTAAATGTCAAAGAAAAACACTTTAATCTTAAAGGTTACAGGAAGTTAATAGAGAAGGGACCAAATCTATACTAAATGTTGAATGTAAAGCAAGCAGTAACAATATTTAAGGAAAGTATCTTCCTTTTCCCCCCTACAGTTCAACATCAAACGTGTTTTTGTGATCAGAAAAGAGGGAGAAAATTAGAGGTTGAACCAAAAAAGCTATTGAACTCCCTTTACCACTCTGGGATGGGCAAGGTTACCTCCTAGGTGGTTGGGCTAATTGAGTGAAGGCAAAAGTAAAATTCAACAAAACCCGCAAGTACAAGGCAGAATTGGGGAAACCACTGAGGTTCTTGTGCTTCAGGGGCTCCAAAGAGCCCTTGTTTGTGGTTAAATGTACAATAGCAGCCATATCTCATCACAGAGTGGGCTCTGTTTCTGATGAGAGAAATGGAAGTTGCCAGGGTTCAGTCCTAGGCAAGTTACTTAGCCTCTTTGAACCTGTCTCCTCATCTGTAAAACATGAGCAATGGTAGTCGCGACCTCACAATAAGGACTTTTGTGATGTAAGGATGAGGTAACACTTGTTGGTTGCTTAGCAACCATGGTTGGTACATAGTCAATACTCAGTACAGTATTTATTATTAATACTTTAAGGAAAAAATTTATCTTATAACCTAGAGACTTACTTCTTACATTGTCTAGATGGGATTAGATGCCTCTTTGTCTGGGTTTCGACCCAGACCCAGGCCTAAATTTGAACTAAACTGAACTTCTGGACTTGGTGGCATAGCAATGGTGGGAGTAGGGTTAGCAGGGTGGGAGGCACGGTTCCAGGTGTTGTGGCCATAGGAATATTAAATTCCATGTCAGGTTTTGGTTTAATTTGGCATTGACTGTTATTCAAACAAAGCAGTGTTGTGAGTAGCAGAGGAAGGGAGGGCAGGAAAATCAACACATTCTTGGAAATAAGATGCGGCTTTTGCTTTGCTATTTTGTTTTTTCTTCGGCCACAGAAATATTTATTTGCTCTCAGGCTCACTGTGAAAATCCCTTTCAGGACATGGTACAAACCTAAGCTTCAGAGGAAACTTCATTTAAGATGACAAGAATTTAGCAAGACTTCTCTTGATACTTTTTTGTTTTAATATGAGAACCCCTCAGATGTGTGCTGTTTAGTTTAGGGAGACCGCTTTGCATATACTGAGAGCCCCCTCCACCTCATTTCCTGTGGCTGTGGCATATGTGGTGTTTTAAAAGTTGATGTCTGCCTTATTTCCTGATGACCTTAGTGTTTACAAAGTGTATAGATGTATCATTTACCCATTCTCTCCATGTATTTATATGTTAGGCTTTTCATGCTTTAGTATAAAGCATGGCAGTGAAATAATTATCCAACAGTTGCTCTCTTGGACCTCAGACATCTGGCATGATGCTATAGGAGCTGGTCCTAGGTCAATATTTGAAGCACAAGGAAGCTCTGTGTGATCAAGTTAATGGAACTTTCCTGTTTTCTGGTTCTGTGGTATGTGTTTAAAGCAAGATTTAGAGCAAAAAAGTTTAGGCAGTCACCTTCACCTCTTCTTCACCAATGCAGGGCTTATTGCCACGTCAATACAACCAACACACACACACTTGACAGTCTCTTCCCTCAAAGAGCTTATACTTTTGTTAAGAAACCAGACCTTAATAGATGAAAAAAAAATCCCTACCTATCCTGAGGTCTCTAGTATTTAGGAGATTGTGAAGAGGGCTATTGTGCATGTGCGTGTGCGTGCGTGCGTGTGTGTTTTAAAATTCCACTTTACCCTAGAGTTTGACTCAGGTCTGCCTGTGGACATAAGGGACAGGAAACTTTCTGGTGATTCATTCCCATCCTGGAAGCAGTTTAAGTCCTTAGGAACACATGGTCTCAAGTTCTAGGAAGATCTAAGCAACTGGTAGAATTTCTTTGGGATGAGTAGGCACCAAATACCATATACAGCTTATATAATAGAGGAGAGGATTGAAAAGTACAGTTATCTCTAGTTTTGCCTTTGTTATTAGTTGTGTGACCCATGATTTCAGCCTCTTTATGATCAGCTGTTCTTGATCTGAAAATCTAGAGGGCTGGAATATACAGTGCCTTTCAGTTTTAACATTTAAAAGAGAGTCACATTTACCGGGTATTCTCTGTAGCGCCTTCCCTTTTGACAGTTTGTAGCTAATAGATGAACTCACATTTCAGGATTAATTACTTTAAAGTTCTTTTCCTCAATCTCCAGTAATTTAGATGATAAGGAGGGAGAGGGATAAAGGCAAGAATTTTTGGCAAATTCTTGTAGAGAAATTCTAAAATTCATTACCTTTCCTATCTACCTTTGGAATTCTTACAATAAGTGGTTATTTATTATTCTTGTGCCCCTTCCCCACCTCCTAAAACAGTGTTCAAAAATCGAGAAACACAAAACAAGGGACAAAAAAAAAAAAAAATCAGCGTAATTCCACCACTCAGGTAAATTACACTTTTCCTTTCGGTTTTTGTCTAAAAACATATGACTGGATGGATCGCTCTGCGAACTGCTTTTGTTTCTCTTTGGAAATAGATGTCCGTGTCTTGAGAGTATTTTGCTATGTAATAAGCATAATAAGATACTCTTAGGTTACTTTTAACCTCTTTCCATCCTTCTTTTTTTTTTTTTCTCTTTTAGGGCATTAGGGGCCGGCGAGGCTGTATCTCAGAGCGCTGCAGGCGAAGCTGGTTTTAGAAACAATATGATGCAGTTATAAGGGCAAGGAGATGGGTCGGGGGCGGGAAAGATTCCATAAGCGAAAAAAGGAAGCAACCTCCACTCTGGAGATCTAAGAAATTTCCGACCCTAGAACCTTTTGTGTAGCGTTTTCGGCAACCTTCGGCAGAGGGCGCTAGGAAATTGTCGTCACTTTCCGGACAGCCTCCCAGACTTTACCCTCTAGAAAACTGTACAGTGTTTCCGGCTCTTCTCAGTTGCGGGCGCTCGTAACTTTTCGGCAGTTTCCGGGAAGACTCGGGGGCTCCGCGCCTCGCTAGCTCTGTTCCGATCGCCTGGCGCTGCGGGGTTGGGTGTCGGGCTAGTCATGGCGTCCCCTTCTCGGAGGCTGCAGACCAAACCGGTCATCACTTGTTTCAAGAGTGTCCTGTTGATCTACACATTCATCTTCTGGGTGAGAGACGGAGACTCCGGGGGCGGGAGGGGATCCCGGGCTGGAGTCGGGGAGGGGGTGTGTGACCCTGAGCTGAGGGAGCTCGGATCCGAGGTGGGGAGGGAGGCGCGAGTGGGGTTGGGGCGGCGGTCGCTGCTGGGACCTCGGTGCTGGGACTCCACCTCGGGTTCGGGCATCTTGCCCGCTCGGGTCGGGGTCTCGGGCGACGGCAGCCGAGAGGCTGAACCAGGACCAGACGTGCCTAGCGTTCGAATTCGATGAGGGGCGCCTGGAATGGAGTGACCCCCGCCCCCCAAAGCAAGCAGAGAGTGTTCCCTGAGAAGCAAGGCTTGCTCGGGCCCGGTGAGGGCTCGCTTGCATAATAGTCTCTTTCTTTTCACTGCTTCGTAAGAGGGGAGTATTTCGCAGGTAAGTATGATAATGGCTCCACTCCCGCCAGTCTATCCTTAGGCTTGCTTTGTGTACCATTCCTTTGTACGCTCTGCACATCTGTTTCTGGAACGCTTAGAAACACTCCCTCTCCCCCCACCTGCAGGAAGGTTTTCTTCCTAAGGCGGGAGTAAATGAGTTAAGGAAATTTTGAACCCTAGGGCAAAAAAAAAAAAAAACAGATCAAGTTTAAGAATTTTGTCAAGATGCCTAGCTGCCCCCTGGTTTTGTCCTGGCTACAGTGATCCAGCGTGTGGGTTTATCAAGACCTGTTCTTGTGTGCAACTCCCCTTCCTAACCCCCTGTACAGCCCCGCCTTGTCTGCCATATCCCAGCCACAGATCTGTGGCCACAGAGTGCTACGTCAATTCTCACACCTATTGTTTCTTAAACATCTAGTGGTTTGTGGTTTGAAGATGCTACTGTATACAATGTGTAACTCTCTATTCTCTGATTTCGCATGTAGATCACTGGTGTTATCCTTCTTGCCGTTGGCATTTGGGGCAAGGTGAGCCTAGAGAATTATTTTTCCCTTTTAAATGAGAAGGCCACCAATGTCCCCTTTGTGCTCATTGGCACTGGCACTGTCATTATTCTTTTGGGCACCTTTGGCTGTTTTGCTACCTGCCGAGCTTCTGCATGGATGCTGAAACTGGTGAGTGAGTCCTTGTTTTCTTAAAATTGGTTGTTGGTTTTTGAAAAGGCTTATATGTTGTAGGCTTTGTTTCTTGGAACTAGGCATGGCCCCTTTCTGATTTTTCCTCTTCCTTATGAAAACTTAGTAAGTAACAGTATAGCAGCGACTCCCTTTGCAGTTGTGATGTATCTGATTTATGCTGACTTGGACTTTCTTTTTATCCCACAGTATGCAATGTTTCTGACTCTCATTTTTTTGGTTGAACTGGTCGCTGCTATCGTAGGATTTGTTTTCAGACATGAGGTAAGCCTGCCTTTGGGAACCTGAATATGTGAAAATTTATGCTCTAAGAGATAAAACTGGATAAATTTAAGTAATAGAGTTAAAAAACAGCTTTCACTAGTTCAAAAGCACAAAACTGGTAACAAAATTGATACCTTCTCCACTCATCAAAACCTTAAAATCAAATTAGAAATTGGAATTCCACTCTGTTAAATCTGGGGTTAGGAAATCATTCAGTGAGTACTGAGGCCTCATCAAGGAGAGTGTTTAACAAAGTGGTAGTGAGGGTGGGAGATACAGCAGTACAAAGTTGCCACTTGAATAAATATAGGTTCCCATTGTACTTTGAACTTCTCATAGTTATCATCTTTTACTGGAATGTTTTGCTTAGGAGTCCCATTAGCAAAACCATATTGCTTAGAAGATAGAATTGGACCATAGATGTTAATTATATGTTGCTGCAATTTCTTACTTGACCTGGAGATCAAAAGAACATTCTAGAATCTTTGTTTACCAGCCTTGTGTTTCTTTGCTGTAGATTAAGAACAGCTTTAAGAATAATTATGAAAAAGCTTTAAAGCAATATAACGCTACGGGAGATTATAGAAGTGATGCAGTAGACAAGATCCAAAGCATGGTAAGTGGTCATAGCTGGTGGTTTCTCAAGAGGGAAACACATTCCCTATTCCCTCAGAGAAGATGATAGGGCCTTGCCTATCAGATGTTGTCCACTTGCCCTATAGCAGTGAAAGTCAGACCAGTTCCAAAATGTTTATCTCATGAATTTTAATGCCAGTGTCATAGGATAGAGATCACTGAGTATAATCTTAGATGCTGGTGTAATTGTTTTTATGCTGGTGTAGTTGTAATGCCGGTGTAGTTGTAATTACAACTACATAGTTGTAATATGAACTCTAAATGCTTTTGTTGGATTTTTTTTCAGTTGCATTGTTGTGGTGTCACCAACTATAGAGATTGGAAGGATACTAATTATTACTCAGAAAAAGGATTTCCCAAAAGCTGCTGTAAACTTGAAGATTGTTCTCCTCAGAGAGATGCAGATAAAGTAAACAATGAAGTAAGGAGTAAAAAAATAATTTTCATTCACAATACACATAATCTGCAATAGCGCAGAAAACTGAAGCTCAGAAAATTTGTGACTTGTGATTAAGTGACACTTAAACTCATAACCCAAAAAGTGAATCTCATGTCCCTCAAAGGAGATGTGATTTGTTATGAGGGAATAAATTTTAACAAAAGAACAAAGATCATCTTTTGCAGAGATGTGTGATCAAAGTATTATTGCTTGGACTGTACTGACTTTTTTTTAAATTTCTCTTCCATTAGGGTTGTTTTATAATGGTGATGACCATTATAGAGTCAGAAATGGGAGTTGTTGCCGGAATTTCTTTTGGAGTCGCTTGCTTCCAGGTATGTCCTTGTAGTTAGGAAATGTTTCATCACTCTTGTAGGTGTAGGCTACAAGATTTCCACTTTGAAGTCTTTGAGTTTTGCCTCTGAGCCCTGTATAGCAAGGACATTTTTAGAGAAGTCACGTTTTCACAAAACTCAGTCGATCATCACAGTAGAAACATAGTAGTTTTGCCCTTTCCATTCCAGTTTTCGGTTGTCTTGGATCTTGTTTTCCCATGCTATTTTCCACAACTCCAGAGTTCTGTGAGACCTGCCCTCTTAGGTCTCTCTGAATCTGCACTCTCTAATAAAATAGCCACCTTTCAAAAGTTATAACTATGAAATTAAAATTTTAGTTCCTCAGGCTTCCATTTGAAGTACTTGAAAACCACATGTAGCTAGTGGCCACCATGCTGGACAGCATTTTCATTATCACAGTACTGCTTCATAGATGGAGATTTTACTTGACGGGATGCTTATTCTAAGCCATATCCTTTTTGCTCTGATAACTGAGAAGAAGAATAAGAAAAGTTTTCCCAGACTTCAAGATTTTCCGGAGTGATTTATGTCAGGAATGGTTGTGAAATTCCAGATCGCAGTTGTAGTTAAGACATCACGTATAAGCTTATTATAGAAAAAACTTAAGGTTTCAAAAGAACAGCATGTATACTATCTATGGTGAAACAGATCACCAGCCCAGGTGGGATGCATGAGACAAGTGCTCGGGCCTGGTGCACTGGGAAGACCCAGAGGAATCGGGTGGAGAGGGAGGTGGGAGGGGGGATCGGGATGGGGAATACGTGTAAATCTATGGCTGATTCATATCAATGTATGACAAAACCCACTGAAATGTTGTGAAGTAATTAGCCTCCAACTAATAAAAAAATAAAAATAAAAAAATAAAAAAAAAAAGAAAAAACTTAAGGAAATAAGTAGCAAATTGGAAGTGAAAGGAGCATATACCTGTATCTTGAGGTCTTTAAGCTTTGTGTGTATGTGTATGTTTAGTTTTGCTTATATTTTATTTCCAGCTGATTGGAATCTTTCTAGCCTACTGCCTCTCTCGTGCCATTACAAATAACCAGTATGAGATAGTGTAACCAACATAACACGGGTCTATTACTCTCCAGCTTTAAGGTATGCTCATTTTGATCCTCAGCACTGTCAGTGTTTACTCCAGCCTATATATACGATGGATGGGACTGAGTTTGCAAAGAAGGTCATGTCCAGCAGTGCAAATATTATCAGTATTGTGTTAGCAGCAGGACACAGCACAGCCATGCATAAGCATTAATCTCGCAAAAAATATCATGGCCATAAAAGGACAGATGGGCCTCTCTGGGTTTACCTACATGTCAGCCTAAAGATCCTCATTGGTCCCCTTTCTAACAGATTTGGACCTAATGAAGAGAAATGAAGAATCCTAGTAGTGACCTTACTTGTAAGGGTCCCTGGCAAGTACACTCTGACTCTTGATCAATACCGGCATTTTCCCCTGGTCTTTTACCCAGTTCTCATTTACTGCAGCCTTCTGGTGGACTATTACTAGAGCCATGAACTCATCTAGCTTAACTAGATTTTGGAGAAACATGTGTTTCAATAACTTCAGAATTTGAATGATAAAACGTGAGAACTATAGCTGGCTGAAGTAATCCCTAGGGTTCCCTTCATATTTGATTTGAGCCACTCACTGGGAACACATGGAGATCTTCATTAGCAGACTAGATTAAAATGTGTGCAAATGAATACAGGTATTGCAGTTTGGGTTACAAGGAAATTAACTATTTTTCCTTTAATTTAGGATATTAACATCCCTATCCCCAACCTTGTGAATTATAAGATCATCTGGATGGAAGACCTACATTTGTTACAGATAGATTGAAAAACTACATCAATAGTCTGATTTGATCAAGACAGTTGTTTGATACATTCGAAGTCCACCTTTTGTCCCATTCATGTTACATCATTGAAATCCGCATATCACTCTGAAACACTGGAAGAGCTTAATAAATTGGAAACGAAGCAAAACTGTTCCTCTTGACTTTTTTGTCTTGGTATGGGGCTTTTGAAAGACAATAAGTTTACTGTTCATGTAGTAAGATCGAAAACTGACCCTTCCAAACTTGCCCTTTTCCCAACCAGGGTTATCTGCTGTGATTGTATACTTTGCTTCAAGAAATTAAAATGTTTTCGTTAGTCACACTGTGTAATGTCATTCCAGCCAGTAGCTGGATAACACCCATCATCAGAGTTGCCAATTGGTGGTAATGGTCTCTGACTTCTAAGGCACTCAAGACTATAAAAGGCACTACACATGCTCTGTGATACCCCAGGTTGTAACACCTTAACACTTTACATTTCTCTGCCTCTGAATTAAGGTATTTACATTAATATGTTCCCCTTATTGTTTGAAAGCTTCTAACTATTACTTACTGGTGCCTGAGTTATTGTATTCTCTTTGGGAATTTAAAGCAACAGATCTTCATTAGCTTTAGCTGGTATTTCCTTGTCAGGTTGATATGACTTAATTGTCAATATTAACTTTGAATAGTTTTGTGCCTTTGATTAATAAATATAAATCTTTTACACAATAAATAGTGTTTTCCTCTAAAATCATTGTGTTTAACTTTTGGAAAATCTGGGATGGTAGTTTTCCACTGAGAAAGCTAAGCCCCACATTTCTACTTGGTGAATATAGTTCTGGATATGAAACGTAAACCTGAGATCTTGACACATTTTTTAAAAGTCCCTGTTTACAAAAACTATTCCCTGTGAAAGAAACACATTCCTTGCTATGAAAAAGCATAATGCTTATCATTCTCCTAGAGATTAGACAGTTTTATTGTATAGTTTAAGAAGTTGGATAGGGAGAGAGAGAACCTGTACCTTCAGGGTAATAAGGAAATTAATCATTAAAGTTGGAGTTGGAATGGGAGAATTCTTTCTTTGGTTTTGAGTTTCTTTATCCACTGTGTGTGTTAGTTGCTCAGTCATGTCCGACTCTGATTCTCCCGACTGTAGCCCTCGAGGCTCCTCTGTCCGTGGAATTCCCCAGGCAAGAATACTGGAATGGGTTGCCATTGCTTTCTCCAGTGGATCATCCTGACCCAGGAACTGAACTCAGGTCTCTTGCGTTGCAAGCAAATTCTTTACCATCTGAACCACCAGGAAAACCCTCTTTACCCATTAGAAGAACCAAGCTCATTTCTGACTGCCACACATTCACAGCTCTTGAATTTAATGGTAAGTAAGTAAGTGTTAGTCACTCAGTCATGCCCAACTCTTTGCAACCCCGTGGACTGCAGCCCACCAGGCTCCTCTGTCCATGAGATTTTCCAGGCAAGGATACTGGAGTGGATTGTCATTTCCTTCTCCAGGGGATCTTCCCAACCCAGGGATCAAACCCGGGTCTCCTGCACTGCAGGCAGATCTTTACCAACTGAGCTACAAGGGAAGCCCAAATTTAATGATAAGGGAGAGTCAATCATAGTACAAGGAAAGTGGATAAAAACTACTGAAGTTAATGAATTTGGCGGCACCTATTTGAAAGTACTTGGAGTTACTGCAGTGAAAGGGTATTCTCCATTAAAACATGCAATGGGTGATTTGACAGAAGGTATAGGGATAAAACAATTGAAAAAAAAAAACAGTGGCTTTCCAAATGCAGTGAATCAGTTATTGAAATTAGTGGCACTAAAGAAGGATTTAAAGGATAATCAAACTTCTTTAAAGGATAATCAGAGCAATTTTCAAATAGCTATTTTTCACTAGGGTGGCCTAGGAGAACCTTTTGAGGTTTTCTTTAGTATTTTATAGACATTTTTCCTCATTATTAAAAAAGCCAGCACATGTGGAAAGTAGAAAAAACACCCTGCCTTGCCCTTAAGGTGGGTTGGTGTGTTTGTTTTTAGGATGGGTTTATTTTGGATGGCCAGTTAACAAAAGTCCCTTCTAGCTGAGGTGTGCATGTGTACATGGACTATAAAGTCCACCTCCACCTTTGCAGTGTGCCAAAGGCATCCTGTGGGTTGTCTCACTTCCAGACACCAGGTTGCCCACTGCAAGGCAGCTCTGAACTCCAGTTTGAGAAGCACACTTTTCTCAAAGTGTGGAAAGCTTGGCAGCTTTGGCCTATTCCTGTGAGGGGTTGGGCTTATGTTGTAGGCATCAAACTTTTATAGAGAATAAGTCCCTAATACAAGGTATAAATGACATTTCTGTTTCTCCTCAGCTCACACAGGATTCTTTGAGACTATGCTTTTAACCTCCTGTCAGAATCCAAGTTGGTACTAACAGTGATGCTGGCCAGCCAAACTGATTAAATTATTAGAAGCTAAGCATTGTACACAGTTTTGCATGTGTGAAGTTGAGAAAACTTTGATTTCTTTGGACTGTTCTGTATGGACTTTTGTTTATATTTGTAGGAAAAAGTCTAACACAAGCTATAACTACTATTCCTCACAGCATACCTAAGATACATTGAGATTTGTTATTTTTAAAATTTGCTGCCCTTGAAGGTTGACACCTTTGCCTGTGATGTGGGCAACCAAACTGTTTTAATTCAAAAAGGAAAACAAAAGTCTAATATATCAGAAAGAATACATAAACTGAAACAGTTTTGGGGAAATGAGACTTTTTAAGTCATGGGTCTAAAACTTCAGATTTCTTGTGAAAGAAAAACTATTATGGTTTAATTATGACTTTTCTATTAGGTATCCTTATCCTGTGGAGCTTAGTAGACTTGGGCACTTATAAGAGCACTGCAAATGCTAATGAAATGAATGAGGGAGCCAAACTAATTATAATGGTTTCTTAATGTTCTGTTAAATAAGTTGTTGATCTAAATATCTCATTCCACTGTTTATCTAATAGAAACCCCCTGCCCAGTCAGAAACCACTTAACCTCGGAAACCTCTCTGCTAACTTCCTCCCTGTCAAATCACTTTTTGAGGCTTCTCTTTTGAAGTCCTTGCTACATGTGATGCCACTGAAGATTCTTGGTTTTTGTTTTGACCTTGTAATATCCTGCTTTTCTTCCCTTTTACTGCTCTTTCTAGTTTACTTTACTATTTTAATTTCCTCCTACTTTTCAAGTGTGGCTGCCCCCCTGAGGCTTGCATTTGGCTTTCTGCTCTTAGGTTATGCTAACCTTGGAGGAACTGAATGTAGATGACAGACACTTCAGTTGTGTGTTGGTAAATTGTGACTTGTTTGTATCCCTCTCTGTCCCCAGCACCCCAAACTGTAGCACTCTGAACACTTAAAAATTCAAAAACCCCTCCTATAACATGTAGTCCATGGGTAGTAGGCACATTTGATGTTGACTGAACTGGTTCCTTCACCAGGAATAACAGTTTATGGGAAGCAGGGAAGACGGTCCAATTGCTATGAGAGTGTATCATCGCCTCTGCTACATGCATTCATCAGATGAACATGAGTTCTTTGGGTAAGACTGTCATACTTGATCTGGTGGTGCTCTCATTACCATGACCTCAAAGTTTTTATTAAAAAATTAAAGTAGTGACTTGTAAAGATTTCTCTCTTCCAATGAGTTTTTCACCCCCATTGCTGGGGAAAGACAATCCCAATAGCAATATCCTCAAAGCAAATCACACTGGCATGGTACTTCCCTCAATATAGACAATCCACGAAAAAGTGTAAACAGTGTCTAAGTAGGTAATACAACTACTCAGAATCATCACTGGAAAGGTTTGGACACAGGGTAACACACCTGGGGTACAGTAGATTTTGAGAGATGAGGGATGGCATCCATACATTTTCACTCCAAATGCATGTCATGACCTTCCTTAGCAGGAAAATGACATCAAAGAGAAGGTGGTGTTGTTCAGTCCCTAACTGTTGTTCAGTTGGACTCTTTGCAACCCCATGAACTGCAGCACACCAGGCTCCTCTGTCCTCCACTATCTCTTGGAGTTTGCTCAAACTCATGTCCTTGGAGTCGGTGATGCTCTCTAACCATCTCATTCTCTGCCGCCTTCTTCTTTTGCCTTCAATCTTTCCCAGCATCAGGGCCTTGGTGGCTCAGTTGGTAAAGAATCCACCTGCCAATTCAGGAGACGTGGGTTCTATCACTGGGTTGGGAAGATTCCCCTGGAGAAGGAAATGGCAACACACTCCAGTATTCTTGCCTGGGAAATCCCATGGACAGAGGAGCCTGGGGGGCTACAATCCATGGGATCACAGAAGAGTCGGACACAATTTAGTTGGACTAAACAAAGGTTGGACCCTTTGCAAAGAATTTTTTTTTTTCTACTCAGTTTCTTCTTTCTCCCTTCCTGGCAAAGGTAAGAGAATTAATGTTTACTGAATACTTACTAACTGCCCAACATGTGTAAGGTACTTCAATCAACTACCCAGTGCAGGGAGTTAGAACTATCCCCATTTTTTCATAAAAGACACTCAAAAAAACTGAAAATTAGGTTAAATAACTTGTGCAAGGTCACACAGCTTGTGAGTGGCAGGTCTAAGATTTGAACTTAAATCTATCAGACCCTGAAGCCCATGTTTCTTTCAGTGATTTTTGCTGCATGGTAATAACAAAAAGGCTCTGGGGCTTATGTGGTGCCGGTCCATGGCCAAAGAGGAGTAAGAAAAACACAATTCTCCTCTAAATATCTTTTAATCAGTTTTTACTGAATACATAATTGAGTATCCTATTTTCTCACAATATGCTCTTGTAGAGCATTAGCATACAATATGTACGTATTAAAAACAAATACATCTATTGTTACTCCCTGCCTCCATGTTATTGAACCAAAGAAATGGCTATGAAGAGTTAATCACAGTCTAAACATTAACCCATCCCATTTTCTTTTAAGCCTCTCGTTACTCAGGCAAAGGCTTCCTAAAGTTCATAAGCTTATATTTCCTATGTTAGTAAAGATACTTCACAACATTCAGCTGCTTTCATAACATATTCTTTTTTGGCTATCTTTAAACATTAAATGGAACCCCCTGCACCCCCCAGCCCCCTCCAAAACCCAAACGTCTGATACACAGTCACACACACACATGCTGGAGCCAGAATCAGTCTCATTCTGCAGGCAGAAATCCAAACTGGCTTTCTCTAAATGGACTGATGGGCTGGTTTGCACATACACGCAGATAATCTATCCCCCTGCTGGACTACAACAACTTCCAAGAGTCACAGCCCCCATGGTGTGCCTCAGGGCATCTAGGGAGTTCAGAGCTGCACACCACAGCTCTCTGCAGCCTTGAATCTAGCCCCAAGCAGGGAAGCAAGCAACACAGGCCCTTCATGGTCTTTCTCAGCCCCCACCCCGACCCTTCTTGGCCTTGACCCCATCTTGGCCTCTGATACTAGCAGAAGGAAACCTCTCAGAAAGCATGTCATGGTAATTATTCAAGAACTTGGCTTGGAGACGTACCCGGAAGAATTCAGAAAATATCAAGAAGTTTAGGGAAAAAGAAAAATGTAAAAATCTGACAAATCAAAGATAACCAGTGTTTTGATTTAAAAATAGATGTTTCTTATCCACAAACTAAATACTGTACATGAATTATAAAATGTATTAAAAAGTCAGAGTTTAAAGTGGTATAAAGTAATAAAATTGTCTCCCTTTTCTGCCCACCCTCATTTCTACTTCCCAGAGGGAATTGCTGATAAAAGTTCCTTCTGATTCCTTCCATATATTGCCTGCCGTGTACAAGCATATCTTACATTCTTTCATTTCTCTCCAACAAATGGAAGCCATGATTAAGACCACAGATTGTGGAGCCAGACTGATGGCTTGGATCCCCAACTATACTAATTACTGGCTGTGTGCTCTTCAGCAAGTCACTTAATCTCTTTGTGCCTCAGTTTCCTAATTTATAAAAAAAAGGATAAATAATATTACTTACTGCACAGGGCTGTTATGAGACTTACATGAATTGCTACATGCTAAGCACTAAACACTTCCCGGGTGGCGCAGTGGTAAAGAATCTGCCTGCCAATGCAGGAGACTCAAGAGACATGGGTTCGATCCCTGGTCGGGAAGATTCCCCTGGAGGAGGACATGACAGCCCGCTTCAGTATTCTTGCCTGGAGAATCCCATAGACTGAGGAGCCTGATGGGCTCATAAGGTCGCAAATAATTGGACACGACTGAACCAACTGAGCAGGCACACACATTCCACTGTATGGATATGCCATATTTGTCTATCCATTTGCCAGTTGCTGGACCTTTAGATTGCTTCCACTTTTTGGCAATTATGAATAGTGCTGCTGGGAACATTTCCATGGAAGTCTCTGTGTGGACATATGTTTCTATTTCTCTTGAATTCTACCTAGAAGTGGAATTGCTGGATTGTATGATTTTATGGCTAACATTATGATGAACTGCCAAACTGTTTCCAAAGTGGCTGTTCCATTTTATATCCCCATCAGTATCCAGTGGCTGTTCTTGTTTCTCCATATTTTCACCAACATGTGGTATTGTCTGTCTTACACTCATTCTAGTGAGCACAAAATGGCACTTCACTGTGGTTTTAATTTGTATTTTCCTAATGACTGATGATATTAAATATCTTTTTGTGTGCTTATCAGCCGTTTATAAATCTTCCTTGGTGAAAAGTCTGCTCATTTCTTTTGTCCATTTAAAAAACTGGATTATTTGTCTTCTTATTAACTTGTAAGACCTCTTTGTGTATTCTGGATACAAGTCCTTTATCAGATATATATTTCATAAATATTTTTCCCAGATTTGTTTGCTTTTTCATTTTCTTAATGGTGCCTTTTGAAGTACAAAAAATTTGAATTGAGGAGTCCCAATTCATTATATTTTTTCTTTTATGGAACATAATTTTGGTGTCATGTCTAAGAAATCTTGGCTTTAACTTAAGGTCCTATAGATCCTTTTATATTTTCTTCTAAAAGTGTCATATGTTTTTAGCACTTACATTTAAGTCTGATAAATTTAGAGCAAATTTTTGTGTATGGCCTGAAATAAGGGACTAAGATAATCTTTTTACATGCACATGTCCAATCATCCCAGAACCAATTGTTGAACATTCTTTCCCTTAGTGAATTGCCTTGATGCCTTTGTCAAAAATCAGTTTACTTTAAATATTAGGATTTGTTTCTGGACTGTTAATTCTATTTCATCATTGTGTCTATCCTTATGCCAATTCCACACTAACTTTCTTGATAACTATAGCTTTATGGTAACTTTTGAAATTGGAAAGTGAGGGTTCTCCATCTTTTAAAATTTTTTTTCAAGATTGCTTTAGATATTCTAGATTCCTTACATTTCCATATGAACTTTGAGCTCTCGTCAATTTCTGCAAAACTGTGCTGTAATTTTGTCAGGGACTATATGAGTATAGAAATTTGGGGAGAATTACTGTCTTAACAATATTGAATGTCCCAGTCCAAGAACATCAGATGCCTGTCCACTTATTTAAATCTTCTTTTCACTTCCCTCCATAATGTTTTGTAATTATTAGTATACAAGTCTTGTGCCTTGGTAAAGTTGTTTCTAAGAATTTTATTATTTTGATGCTATTATAAATAAAATTACATTGTTAATTTGATTTTTGGATTGTTTGTGGCTTGTGCACAGAAATGCAGTTAATTTCCTGTATTGATGTTGTGGCCTTGCCTTTTGTTTTCTTTTGTGTATTCCTTACGATATTCTTTTTTTTTTTTTCATGTATTTTTATTAGTTGGAGGCTAATTATTTACAATATTGTAGTGGTTTTTGCCATACACTGACATGAATCAGCCATGGAGTTACATGTATTCCCCATCCCGATCCCCCCTCCCACCTCCCTCTCCACCCGATTCCTCTGGGTCTTCCCAGTGCACCAGGCCCGAGCACTTGTCTCATGCATCCAACCTGGGCTGGTGATCTGTTTCACCCTTGATAATATACATGTTTCGATGCTGTTCTCTCGAACAGCTGTTCTCTCACCTTCTCCCTCAGAGTCCAAAAGTCTGTTCTGTACATCTGTGTCTCTTTTTCTGTTTTGCATATAGGGTTATTGTTACCATCTTTCTAAATTCCATATATATGCGTTAGTATACTGTATTGGTCTTTATCTTTCTGGCTTACTTCACTCTATAATGGGCTCCAGTTTCATCCATCTCATTAGAACTGATTCAAATGAATTCTTTTTAATGACTGAGTAATATTCCATGGTGTATATGTATCACAGCTTCCTTATCCATTTGTCTGCTGATGGACATCTAGGTTGCTTCCATGTCCTGGCTATTATAAACAGTGCTGCAATGAACATTGGGGTGCATGTGTCTCTTTCAGATCTGGTTTCCTCTGTGTGTATGCCCAGAAGTGGGATTGCTGGGTCATTTGGCAGTTCTATTTCCAGTTTTTTAAGAAATCTCCACACTGTTTTCCATAGCGGCTGTACTAGTTTGCATTCCCACCAACAGTGTAAGAGGGTTCCCTTTTCTCCATCACTCATTATCAAAGAAATGCAAATCAAATCCTTAGGATATTCTATACACAAGATTATGTTATATGCAAATATATACAGTTGTGCTTCTAATTTCCAGTCCGGATATCTTTTGTTTTTTCTTCTTGCCTGATTTTCTAGAACATCCTGTACAATGTTGAACAAAAGTGATGAGAACAAGTATTCTTGTTTCTTTCCTGATCTTAGGGGAAAGTGTTCAAGCTTTTATAATTAAGTATGATGTAGTATCCTTTACCAAGTTAAGAAAATCTTCTTCTGCTCCTAGCTTGTTGAATGTTTTCCTCATGAAAGGATGTTTTATTTTGTCAAATGCCTGTTCTGAATCTATTCAGATGATCATGTGGTGTTTGCCTTTTTTTTTTTTAACTGAGATAATTCCTTAAATTTGCTAGGTAGCAAGTTAGCCATGAACAATGAGGGGTCAGTTTTCATTCCAGTCCCAAAGAAGGGCAATGCCAAAAGATTTTCAAACTACATTGTACAATTGTGTTCATTTAACATGCTAGCAAGGTAATGCTCAAAATCCTTCAAGCTAGGCTTGAGGACTGAACTGAGGACCTCCAGATATACAAGATGGATTTAGAAAAAACAGAGGAACCAGAGATCAAATTGTCAACATCTGTAGGATCATAGAAAAAGCAAGGGAATTCTAAAAAAAATCTACTTCTACTTCATTGACTATGCTAAAGCCTTTGACTGTGTGGATTGCAACAAACTGTGGAAAATTCTTAAAGAGATCGGGTTACCAGACCACCTTATCTGCCTCCTGAAAAACCTATATGGAGGTCAAGAAGCAACATTTAGAACTGGACATGGAACAACAGACTAGTTCCAAATTGGGAAAGGAGAATGTCAAGGCTATATATTGTCACCCTGTTTCTTTACTTCTATGCGGAGTACATCATGCAAAATGCTGGGCTGGATGAATCACAAGTTGGAATCAAGACTATCAGGAGAAGTATCAACAACCTCAGATATACAGATGATACCACACCAAAGCAGAAAGCAAGGAGGAACTAAAGAGCCTCTTGATGAAGGTGAAAGAGGAGAGTGAAATGGCTGGCTTAAAGCCTGACATTGGAAAAACTAAGATCATGGCATCTGGTTGCATCATTTCATGGCAAATAGATGGAGAAAAAGTGGAAACAGTGACAGATTTTATTTTCATGGGCTCCAGAATCATCATTGCAGAAACTGACTGCAGCCATGAAATTAAAAGACGGCTTGAAAGAAAACTATAGCAAACCTAGACAGCATACTAAAAAGCAGGGGTAACACTTTGCTGACAAAAGTCCGTATAGTCAAAGCTATGGTTTTTCCAGTAGTCAGGTATGGATGTGATAGCTGGACCATAAAGAAGGCTGAGTGCGAAGAACTGATGCTTTCAAATTGTGGTGCTGGAGAAGACTCTTGAGAGCCACTTGGACTGCAAGGAGGTCAAACCAGTCAATCCTAAAGGAAATCAACCCTGAATATTCATTGGAAGGACTGATGCTAAAGCTGAAGCTCCAGTACTTTGGCCACCTGATGTGAAGAGCTGACTTATTGGAAAAGACCATGATGCTGGGAAAGACTGAGGGCAGGAGAAGAAGAGGGCAACAGAGGATGAGATGATTGGATGGCATGACTGACTCAATGGACATGAGTTTGAGCAAATTGTGGGAGATAGTGAAGGACAGGGAAGCCTGGTGTGCTGCCATTCCTGGAGTCTCAGGGAGTCTGGGCATGACTTGGTGACTGAACAGCAACAACAAGGAGGGTGTCCTAGTAGAAAAGGATGCAAGCTGATCTCAAAACTCCACCCCAGGCACACCCAGGAGAACTCACAGATTTCTACAAAAATAACTGCATAGACTTTTCCAACTCCTGCATATGCACCCTAGGCACACAGTGGATACAAACTCACTGCAGGGGCTTCTCCAGTTCCAGCACATGAGCATTTGATGCATAGCTGTGTTGTCAAGTAACCTTAGGCAGCTCAGTTCAGTTCAGTCGCTCAGTTGTGTCTGACTCTTTGAGACCCCATGGACTGCAGCACGCCAGGCCTCCCTGTCCATCACCGACTCCCGGAGTTTACACAAACTCATGTCCATTGAGTCGGTGATGCCATCCAACCATCTCATCCTCTGTCATCCCCTTCTCCTTCTGCCTTCAATCCTTCCCAGCATCAGGGTCTTTTCAAATGAGTCAGCTCTGGCCAAAGTAATGGAGTTTCAGTTTCAACGTCAGTCCTTCCAATGAACACCCAGGACTGATTTCCTTTAGGATGGACTGGTTGAATCTCCATGCAGTCCAAGGGACTCTCAAGAGTCTTCTCCAACACCAAAGTTCAAAAGCACTAATTCTTCAGCATTAAGCTTTCTTTATAGTCCAACTCTCATATCCATACATGACTACTGGAAAAACCATAGCCTTGACTAGATGGACCTTTGTTGGCAAAGTAATGTCTCTGCTTTTTAATATGCTGTCTAGGTTGGTCATAACTTTCCTTCCAAGGAGTAAGCATGTCTTAATTTCATGGCTGCAGTCACCATCTGCAGTGATTTTGGAGCCCAAGAAAATAAATCCTGCTACTGTTTCCCCGTCTATTTACCATGAAGCAATGTGACTGGATGCCATGATCTTAGTTTTTTGAATGTTGAGTTTTAAGCCAACTTTTTCACTCTCCTCTTTCACATTCATCAAGAGGTTCTTTAATTCTTCACTTTCTGCCATAAGGATGGTGTCATCTGCATATCTGAGGTTATTGATATTTCTCCCTGCAATCTTGATTCCAGCTTGTGCTTCATCCAGCCCAGCATTTCTCATGATGTGCTCTGCATAAAAGTTAAATAAGCAGGATGACAATATACAGCCTTGATGTACTCCTTTTCCTCTTTGGATCCAGTTTGTTGTTCCATGTCCAGTTCCATGTTGCTTCCTGACCTGCGTACAGATTTCTCAAGAGGCAGGTCAGGTGGTCTGGTATTCCCATCTCTTGAAGAATTTTCCACAGTTTATTGTGATCCACACAGTCAAAGGCTTTGGCATAGTCAGTAAAGCAGAACTAGATGTTTTTCTGGAACTCTTTTGCTTTTTCAATGATCCAGTGGATGTTGGCAATGTGATCTCTGGTTCCTCTGCCTTTAATAAGACCAGCTTGAACATCTGGAAATTCACGGTTCACGTATTGCTGAAGCCTGGCTTAGAGAATTTTGAGCATTACTTTACTAGCATGTGAGATGAGTGCAATTGTGTGGTAGCTTGAACATTCTTTGGCATTGCCTTTCTTAGGGATTGGCATGAAAACTGACCTTTTCCAGTCCTGTGGCCACTGCTGAGTTTTCCAAATTTGCTGGCATGTTGAGTGCAGCACTTCGACAGATAATCTTTTAGGATTTGAAATAGCTCAACTGGAATTCCATCACTTCCACTAGCTTTGTTTGTAGTGATGCTTCCTAAGGTCCACTTGACTTCACATTCCAGGATGTCTGGCTCAAGGTGAGTGATCACACCATCGTGATTATGTGCGTTGTGAAGATCTTTTTTGTACAGTTCTTCTGTGTACTCTTGCCTCCTCTTGTTAATATATATCTTCTGCTTATGTTAGGTCCATACCATTTCTGTCCTTTATTGAGCCCATCTTTGCATGAAATGTTCCCTTGGTATCTCTAATTTTCTTGACGAGATCTCTAGTCTTTCTCATTCTACTGTTTTCCTCTATTTCTTTGCACTGATCACTGAGGAAGGCTTTCTTATCTTTCCTCGCTATTCTTTGGAACTCTGTAATCAAATGGGTATATCATTCCTTTTTTCCTCTGCTTTTCACTTCTCTTCTTTTCTCAGCTATTTGTAAGGCCTCCTCAGACAGCCATTTTGCTTTTTTGCATTTCTTTTTCTTGGGGATGGTCTTGATCTCTGTCTCTTGTACAATGTCACAAACCTCTCTCCATAGTTCATCAGGCACTCTGTCTGTCAGATCTAGTCCCTTAAATCTATTTCTCACTTCCATTGTATAATCATAAGGGATCTGATTTAAGTCATACCCAGAATGTTCTAGTGGTTTTCCAAGGCCAAGAGCTCATTAAAGTTCATACATATTCTTTACATACATACATCAGATTTTAACAGACTGAATTATGGGAAATACATGTGCAACATAGCTTGCAACTCTCCACACCCTTTCTTAGCATTTATCATTTGTAGACTTTTTCATGATAGCCATTTTGACTGGTGCAAGGTGAAACCTCATTGTAGTTTTGATTTGTATTTCTCTAATAATTAGTGATATTGAATGTTTTTTCAAGTGCTTTTTGGTCATCTGTATGTCTTCTTTGGAAAAATGTCTATTTTGATCTTCTGCCCATTTTTTGTTTGGGTTATTATTATTTTTATTATTGAGGTGCATGAGCTCTTTGTATATTTTTGAGATTAATCCCTTGTTGGTTGCTTGATTTGCAAATATTTTCTCCCATTCTGCAGGTTATCTTTCTGTTTATGGTTTCCTTTGCTGTGCCAAAGCTTTTGAGTTTAATTAGGTCCCATTTGTTTATTTTTGTTTTTATGTCCTTTACTCTAGGTGACAGATCAAAAAAGATTTTGCTGTGATTTATGTCAAAGAGTGTTCTGCCTGTTTTCCTCTAAAGTTGTATAGTATTCAGACTTACATTTAGGTCTTTAATCCATTTTGAGTTTATTGTCTATGATTTTATGGAGTATTCTAAATTCATTCTTTTACATTTAGCTGTCCAGTTTTACCAGCACTATTTATTAAAGAAACTGTCTTTTCTCCATTGTGTAGTTTGCCTCCTTTGTTATAAATGAATTGACCATAGGTGCATGGGTTTGTTTCTATGCTTTCTGTCCCTGTTCCATTGATCTATAGTTCTGTTTTTCTGCTGTACTATACTATTTTTGGAGATTCCCTGGTAGCTCAGATGGTAAAGCGTCTGCCCACAATGCGGGAAACCCAGGTTCAATCCCCGGGTTGGGAAGATCCCCTGGAGGAGGAAATGGCAACCCACTCCAATACTCTTGCCTAGAAAATTCCATGGATGGAAGAGCCTGGTGGGCTACAGTCCATGGGGTCGCAAAGAGTCGGACATGACTGAGTGACTTCACTTTCACTTTCATACTATTTTTATGACTGTAGCTTTGTAGTATAGTCTGAGGTCAGGGAGCCTGATTCTTCTAGCTCTGTTTTTCTTAAGATTGCTTTGGCTATTTGGAGTCTTATGTTTCCATACAAATTAAAAACATTTTTTGTTCTAATTCTGTGAAAAATGCCATTGGTAATTTGATAGGGTTTGTACTGAATCTCTAGATTGCTTTGGGTAGTGCAGTCATTTTAATCTTTATTATATCCTTCTTTGGCTTGCTTTGGGTTTAATTTGCTCTTCATTTTCTACCGTTTTAAGGTGAAAGATTAGATTATTGATTAGGGATTTTTCTTTTTTTAAATTATAGACATTTAAAGGTATAAATTTCCCTTAACCACTACTTTAGCTGCATCCCCTAAATTTTGATACTTGTATTTTTATTCTAATTTAGATCAGAATACTTTCTAGTTCCCTTTGAATTTCTTCTTTGACCCATGAGGTTTTTAGTGTTTTCTTTAATTACCAAGTAGTGTCAATTTCCCTAATTTTCTTTTTTTGTTGATTTTTAATTTAGCTCCATTTTGGTCATGGATCAGCTTTTGTATGATTTAACTCCTTTTAAGTTTTTTAATACTTATTTTGTGACCTAGCATAAGTCTATCATGGGCAATATTCCATATGCCCTTTTAAAAGTATGTATTCCATTGCTGTTAAGTATACTGTTCTGTACATTTTGGTTAGACTGATTTGATTGTTAGTGTTGGTCATGTCTTCTATATTTTGTTGATCTTCTGACTAGATTAGGATGTTTTTCTACCCATTGTCAAATGTGGGATATTAAAGTATCCAATTATTATTGTCTCATTGTCTATTTCTTCCTTAAATTATACCTGTTTTACTGTCATGTGTTTTGAAGATGTTTTATTAAGTTCATGTTATCTCTTCCTGCTGAATCAACACTTTTATCATTATAAAATGTTCCTCTTTGATTCTAATTTCAATTTTTGCCTTAAAGCCTATTTTGTCTGCTATTAATATAGCTATTCCAGGCTTCTTTTGATTACTGTCTGTGTATCTTTTTTCAGATACTATTTGTGTATATTTTCCCATCTTTTCGCGTTTAAACTCTTCGGGTCTTTAAATACAAGACGTGTCTCTGTAGATAGTATATAGTTGAATTATGCTTGTTTTTATCTGTCTGGTCAATATATTTTAATTGGGAAGTTTATTTCATTTATGTTTAATTACTGATGAGGGGTAGCTTCTGTCATTTTTCTATTTGTTTACTGTATGTCTTATATCTTTTTGTACCTCTGCTTTTGTACCATTGCTTCCTTCTTTTGTAATAAATGAATATTTTCTAGTGTACCATTTAAATTACTTCATTGTTTCTTTTGCTATACATCTTTCAAGTTATTTTCTTAGTGGTAGATCTAAGGATTACAATTAATATATTAAAGCAATCTAGTTCAGATTAATACTAATCTAATTTCAAAACTATACAGAAACTTTGTCCAATGTATTTCCATTCCTTCTCCATTCCTTTGAGCTATTATCATCATAAAAATTGCTTCTTTACACATGTTTAGTCCACCAACACTGTTCTTTTAAAGTTGAGAATTACGTTTTTGTTACCATTTATGTATTTGGCTGCCCCACACAACATGCGAGGTCTTAGTTCCCCCATCAAGGATTGAACCTGTGCTCCCTGCAAGGGAAGCTTGGAGTTCCAACCACTGGTCCATCAGAGAATTTCTCTCAACACTGTTTTATAATTACTTCCTTATGCAATTGTATTTTAAATAAGGTAGGAGAGGTAGGAGAGTTGGACTATAAGGAAAGCTGAGCACCAAATAATTGATGCTTTTGAACTGTCGTGTTTAAGAAGACTCTTGAGAATCCTTGGACAACAAGGAGATCCAACCAGTCCATCCTAAAGGAGATCAGTCCTGGGTGTTCATTGGAAGGACTGATGTTGAAGCTGAAACTCCAATACTTTGGCCACCTGATGCGAAGATCTGACTCATTGGAAAAGACCCTGATGCTGGGAAAGATTGAGGGCAGGAGGAGAAGGGGACGACAGAGGATGAGATGGTTGGATGGTATCATTGACTCAATGGACATGGGTTTGGGTGGACTCCGGGAGTTGGTGATGGACAGGGAGGCCTGGCGTGCTGCGCTTCATGGGGTCGCAAAGAGTTGGACACGACTGAGCAACTGAACTGAACTTAACTGAACTGAGGAGAGGACAAAAATTACCAAAAAATACATTTACACTATCTTTTATATTTACCTACATAGTTACGTTTTTAAATGATCTGTATTTATTTGTGTGGCTTTGAATAACTGTCTAATACTTTCATTTTAGACTGAAGGATTCCCTTTATTATTTTCTGTATGTAATGTCTGAGCTGGTAAAAAATTCAGCTTTTGTTTATATGGAAATGTCTTAAATTTTCCTTCATTTCTAAAGAATAACTTTGTCAAATGTAGAGATTTTGGTTGACAGTATTTTCCTTTCAGTTATTTGACTATGTGATCCCTCTGCATTCTGGCTTCCATGGTTTCTAATAAGAAATCCATTGTTAATCTTATTGAGGATCCCTTGTACATGATGAGTCACTTCCCTTTTGCTGTTTTCAAAAATCTCTCTTTCTCTTTGTCTTTCAAAAGACTGACTATGATGTGTCTGGGTATATATCGTTTTAGGTTTATCTTACTTAAATTTTGTTGAGATTACTGGATGTGTACATTAAAGATTTTCATTGAATTTGGGGAGTTTCTGGCCATTATTTCTGTAAAAATTTTTTCTGCTTCCTTCTCTGACCTCTCTTCTCCTGGAACTCCCATTATGTGTATGTTGGTATGCTTGATGGTTTCTCACAGGTCTGTGAGGCTCTGTTCATTTTTCTTCATTCTTTTTATCTTGTTACTTAGACTGGATAATCTTTTTTTTTTATATTGACCATTTTTAAAGTCTTTACTGAATTTGTTACAATACTGCTTCTGTTTTATCTTTTGATATTTTGACTGTGAGGCATGTGGGATCTTAGCTCCCCAACCAAGGATCGAACCTAAACCCTCTGCATTGGAAGGTGAAGTCTTAATTACTGCACCACCAGGGACGCCCCAGACTGTATAATCTTAATTGACCTATCTTTGGGTTCTCTGATTCTTTTTCCTGTCAGCTTAAATCTGCTGATGAACAGTTCTAGTGAATTTTTCATTCCGTTATTGTACTTTTCAACTCCAGAATTTCTATTTAGATTTTTTGAAAGAAATCTCTTGTTTCATAGATATTTTATATTTGATGAAGCATCAGTGTTTTGTTTTTCTTTAATTATCTATTCATGCATATTTTCTCTTAGTTTTTTGAATATATATATAAAAGCTTATTTGAAGTCCAATGTCTGAGCTTCCTTAGGGGGAGTTTCTATTGACTGCCGCCTCCATATATGGGTCATATTTTCTTGTTTCTTTATGAGTCTTATAATTTTTGTTAAAAACTGGACATTTTAGATAATATAATTTGGCAACTCTAGATCACATCGTCTGCCTTCTCAGGATTTTTTGGTTGTTGCTGTTTTATTAGTCAGTTTTTTTTTTTTAATTTTAAAGATTTTTTTTGATGTGGACCATTTTTAAAGTCTATTGAATTTGCAAGGAGACTGCAAGAAGATCAAACCGGTCAATCCTAAAGGAAATAAATCCTGAATATTCATTGAAAGGACTGATGCTGAAGCTGAAGCTCCAATACTTTGGCCACCTGATGTGAAGATCTGACTCATTAGAAAAGACCCTGATGCTGGGAAAGATTGAAGGCAGGAGGAGAAGGGGATGACAGAGGACGAGATGGTTGGATGGCATCACCGACTTAATGGACAAGAGTTTGAGCAAACTCCAGGAGATGGTGATGGACAGAGAAGCCTGTCGTGCTGCAGTCCATAGAGTCGCAGTCAGACATGACTGAGAGACTGAACAACAAATTGGATTTGTTACAATATTGCTTCTGCTTTATGTTTTGGTTTTTTGGCCACAAAGCATGTGAGATCTTAGTTTCCTGACCAGGATCAAACCTGCATCCCCTGCATTGGAAGGTGAAGTCTTAACCCCTGGATGGCCAGGGAAGTCTCGGTCAGTTTGTTTTTGCTGCTCTTTTGTTTAGTGACTTTTCTGGACTACTTCTATTGTATTGCCTCTAGTGTGTATTCATGCAAGTCTCTACTAAATATTCATCAGATATTTCCTTAAGTGTCTTGAATCAATAATTTATCCACCCTTTTCCTGTCAGGGCAGGGTGGGGGTGGGGATTGGTACTGGCTGGGGCATGCTTTCAACAGTCAGGCAGGCAGGCAGTTTACAAAAACTCAGTCTGCCTCAGCCTGCACTTCTGGCTTGCACAGAGCCCTAAGATCAGCCAGAGATGAGATTCTGGTGTCCTCACAGGTCTTTCCTAGGCATGCACAGTGCTGCACACACAGAGCCTTGTAGACTCCCAGGATTATGCCAAAACTCTTTAAAGGCCACTATGGACATAGACTTCCCTAGACTTTTCTTAATTAAAAAAATTTTTTTTTACAAACACTTGTTGTGGAGGGCTGACTTCTTTCATCTGTATCTTTTTGGCTAGGCTCTTGGTTATCCAAACTTTTATCTCAGGCACTTAGGATATTAACCAATTGCTGCTGATTGCATTCCACAAATGCTCTGCAAATAGGGCTTGTCTCATGGATCAAGCTCTGAGTCGGGTCAAATAATGAAAAATCTATGAATGGGGCTTTTCAGGGAGCTGTGAAACAGGTTAAATAATGACAATGTCTTGAGAATGGGATTTTTTGTAAAGCGTCTGCTTGCAATGTGGGAGACCTGTGTTCGATCCCTGGGTTGGGAAGATCCCCTGGAGAAGGAAATGGCAACCCACTCCAGTACTCTTTCCAGGCAAGTACTCTTGCCTGGAAAATCCCACGGACGGAGGAGCCTGGTAGGCTACAGTCCATAGAGTCACAAAGAGTTAGACAGGATTGAGTGACTTCAATTCTCTTCACTTCACTTTAGGCCCAGTTTGCTCCCTCTTGTGGCGGTAATGCTGTTGCTGTTTTCTTTACTGCTACAATGGTTGTGAGTTTGCGGTTTTTCAAGGCTGCTGTGGAACTGGGGAGAGGGACATGGGAGCAGGTCAAGTTTAAAATGCCAGAACTGCCATATGGCTCGGCAATCCCACTGCTGGGCATACACACCGAGGAAACCAGAATTGAAAGAGACACGTGTACCCCAATGTTCATCACAGCACTGTTTACAGTAGCCAGAACATGGAAACAACCTAGATGTCCATCAGCAGACAAATGGATAAGAAAGCTGTGGTACATATACACAATGGAATATTATTTAACTATTAAAAAGAAAGCATTTGAATCGGTTCTAATGAGATGTATGAAACTGGAGCCTGTTATACAGAGTGAAGTAAGTCAGAGAGAAAAACACCAATACAGTATATTAGCACATATATATGGAATTTAGAAAGATGGTAACAATGACCCTATATGCGAGACAGCAAAAGAGACACAGATACAAAGAACAGACTTTTGGACTCTGTGGGAGCAGACGAGGGTGTGATGACTTGAAAGAATAGCATTGAATCATGTGTATTATCATATGTGAAATAGATCACCAGTCCAGGTATGATGCATGAGACAGGGTGCTCAGGGCTGGTGCACTGGGATGACCCTAAGTGATGGGATGCGGAGGGAGGTGGGAGAGGGGTTCAGGATGGGGGACACATGTATACCCATGGCTGATTCATATCAATGTATGGCAAAAACCACTAAAATATTGTAAAGTAATTAGCTTCCAATTAAAATAAATAAATAAAAAAATTTTAAAATGCCATAAAATGTTTTTTTTATAGGAGTTGAACACTTTTCCCTGATTAAATGCCTCTCTGATTGCTTCAGGCCTTTGAGTAATTTTCAGATTTCTGAAAAAGTTGATTTTATAATTTTGCTAGTATTTTTGTTGCTTTTATGTAAGAATGGATTTATAGAAGCCTTCACTCTGACATTCTAGAAGTCTCACATGGTTAGCTATTACTTTATTATTCAAGCTTCTCCTTATTTATTTTTTCCCATTTAACAATATCTCTTGATTTTTCTGTATCAGATCATACAGATCTTCTGTATTGTTCCAGAGTAGGGATGGGACATATTTATTTAACCAGGCCCTATCACTGGACGATTTAGTTTTTTCCACAGTACAATTAATGCAACAAATACCTTCTTGAATGATATATTGCAATTATATTGCAATTATCTATCTTTAGTTTAAATTCCCAATTAAGGAATAGGTGGTCAAAGAGTAGGTTAGGTTCTAATCTTCATTGATATTACCAAATTGCCCTCAAAATAACTACACTAATTATACTAACTCTACTACTATATCAAAGTGCCTTTTTCACATATACTTGCCAACTGAGATTCTTAATTTTTGCTAATTCAATAGTTCAGAAAATGGTGACTCATTTAATTAATTCACTTATTTATTTCTAATTGGTTTTAATGCTATAAATATGATTAAGCAGCTTAGTACAAAGCTGACTATCTGCTTACCTCACACACAGGGTTTGAAAGCAAGAAGAGAGGAAAAAGAAATTGTTGATTTGGGAGCATCACAGAATATGCCTTATTACCAAGGTGGTTTTTCCAGTGCTTTGCAAAAGCTGTCTGGGGATAAAGCCATCAATCAAAACCTGCTTTTGCCATTGTTTCATGGATTTGGGTAACTCCACATGATTAAGATTCATTGTGATTGTTGGAGAGACTGAAGTGCTACACCTTGATATTTGGCATAAAGACTCAGGATGATGAATGCCGTTCCCTCTTGTTAATTGCTGTGAGGCACTGGTAAGCTCTGAGTAGAACTTACAACTGCTTGTGTACATTTAAACTAGCTACTGGTGATCTTCTTCCTTCACAGTTGCAACTAGAAAGAATTACATGTTTTGGGCTCACAATTTTTTTGTAGAGGATATGAAAAGAATACTATTATATCCTGGCTGCTTTAGAAGTATCATGTGAGAGAAGTCTAGAGAAGGAAATAGTGATGTTTTAAAGTGAGGTTAAAAAGGGGAAAAAAATCAAAGGTCTACAACTGAGGCCTGATGTACCTAAATGTCAAGTAAAGTTCAGAGAGATTTATCATGACAACTATAAGGAAAACATCTCCCTTGTTTAAGCTGATGTCTTCAATTACATTTGTTGTTTTTTGAGCATTAGTGTGGTTTCCAAAAGCCATGCCAAGTTTTGTTAATACACAGCTTATTCTTTTGCGTCTTTCATACATGGCCATTCCCAGACTATGGATATTGTACTACTCAAATCAGGCCAGTATGTAGAGAAACTGAGTTGGGAGCATGCAGGAATTAGGGGTAGAGGGGTAGATGAGCAGGCTTCACTATGCTGCTACCATTAACCCTGTGGTGACCTTGGAAAATTTGCTTAATGTCTCAGTTTTTGAATCTCTCAAGTGAGGCAATGAATTATCAGGGAATATGGAAGCATTATAAAAGCATTATGGTGGGTTTTACTATGATCACATACTATTCAGGGAAATTGAACTTGATCAATTAAGCCTCTGATAAAGGGCTATACTTTAAATCATTTTTTCTTCTCACAATAATTTTGTACTTTTACACCTTAATGAGGAAAATAAAAATCATAGAATCACAAAATAAAAAAAAAAGCTAGTACTTTCCCTTTTATATGTAGACAGTTAGTATAACATAGTGGTTAAGTGCATGAGCTTTGGAGCCAGACTGCCTGCCTTCATATCCTGGCTCGGTCACTCAGTCTGTGACCTTGGGCAGTGTCACAGTTTCTTCATTTGTAAAATAAAAATAATAATAGTTCCTCCTTCATATACAGGCTTAATATGAGGATCGAATTACTTACTATAAGAAAAGCACTTAGAACTGGGCAGATAGAACACACTGAATAAATGTTAGCTATTATTGTTATTATAATGAAATTCTCTCCTTTGCACTGGCATTTGGCAGGAGCCAAGAAAGCAAGTAGAGGCAGAGAGCTGATATGTATGGGAGCAAGGAAACCAGAAACTTTGCTCCAATCCCACTAGGGAGATCATGGTTAGGGAGATGGTGTTGCTGACAAACAAGACAGTGATTATCATACTACCAGGGCGTTTTGTAAAGACTATGTCAATGTTATTAAAAATGTATTCCTTAAACTACTTTCATCATAATCACTGAGGTAGCGAAGAATTGATAAAAGGCAGATTCTAGAGCTTTATTCCAAACCTGAAGAATCAGAATTTCTGGTCCTTGGAACCAAGACTATCTATTTTCAACAGGTAGTCCAGAAGACTCTGATGCAAGCTAAAGTTTGAGAACCCCTGGATCAGTCTATGTTCAGATATGGTTTGGTCATAACACAGTAAGCAGCTAGTAGCACTGACAATAAAATCAAATGGTACTAATATTCAAATCCACATTGAGCTTGACCCAGTAGCTTTTCTGCCTTCACTTGTTTCTGCTTTCAGGTCAGTGAATAATTTTTATGTAATTTTGGAACTCAGGTGGCAAGATTTCCTGTTTCCAGGCATGATAAACAAGATTTTAATTCCTAGTTCTATAAGGCTTTTGTCAAATAAAATTTTGATTCCTGGCTGTAGCTCTCCATTTTACCAGTAGGGAGCACAGTCAGTCTATTGATCTTAGGCTTGTTATTAAAAGGAAGTCTGAGATGACTTCTCTATTTTCCTATGGAAATCTTTTCCTGGGGGTTGGATAATAAGAGACAAGGGCCATTTCTGTGTAGGCTAGGAATGTGACCCTCTTGGTGGAATTGTTTATTTTTCAAAGATGACACAGAATGAAACTTTTAAAATGAAAACTTTTATATCTGAAAAATGTGCTCTCCTCAACATGCTATTCTATAAAGTGAAACAGATCCCTTCTTTCATAAGTAACATGTGTTCCAACTGAGCACCTTGAAATAGGGTATGAAATGCAGAGAAATGTGTAAGAAAAATTACGAGATGTTGAATTCTTCTATTTTTGAAAACAACGTGCTTTGGCATGTGGAATTAGACAGCTGGGGGTTAGGGAATACTTGAAAACTTGATGAAAGATAAATTTTAATATTCTGTGGTTCGAGGTGTTTTTTTCTCAGCTCCTACAGACCGTTTAATTATCACCTAAAAAGAAACTCGAATGACAAGAGTTTGGGGGCTTTGGGAAAGAGCTAAAACACAGATCTGCTTTCCCTCCCCTCCTCCTAATCCCCCCAAGTCAAAATATCTGAGATCATGATAGCAAAACCCTCAAATGAACACCTGTTTTTTTTTACTACTTTCTGTACAACTTCTCATAAATTCAAAGGGAGGGATTCATTCATTAATAAAATGTAGGCTCTAGGAAAACAAGCTTTAGAAAAAAATTGGACTGAAAATCAAGACAAGTAGAATCGCTGTGAAAAATCTCTTAAGACTTGAAGTGGGTTTCATTTTTGAGGTTGCTGAATATAACATTGGGTCAAAACACCAGGGAATGTTGGTTAATATTTATTGAATGCCCACAATGAATGTGCTGTAGGGAATCAGTTTGTGTTGGTTGGCTTGAAGACTGTGAATAAGTTTCAAATTAATAAATTTTCTCCTTTATTTTTTCTCTGGTGGCCTAAATAGTCATCATAGTTTCTCTGAATATAAAGGCTTATGCTTCTGGGATTGGTCTATAAATTGGTTACAGCCTTTTATATCTCCAAAGCTGTATTCATTGGGTTGATGGATGGGATCCATTGATGGGGCAGAAAACTGAAGATCCAGAAAAATGAGTGTGGATTATCAGCTACTTTAAAGAAAAGGGAAATTTCCCTGGGTGACAGTAAAATAGAATTTATTTTTTTCTGGATTTAGACTCTCACATCTGCTCTGTGATGATGTGTCATGAAATTTACTCTGCTCTACAGACACATTTTGATTGCTCATAATGTAGAACATGAACTTTCTCTAGTCAATTTGTCTGTCAAAACAAAACTTCTTTGATGAAAAATATTCATTTTATAAAGGTCTTATTCTAAAAACTGATGAAGATTTTTGAAAAGAAAAATCCCGTCCTCATTGCTTTTCTTCAAAATAGTGCTCTATTTATATTCCAAAATAAAAACTACAGCTGTTTGAAAGTAGTTTTCTTCTCTTTTTTCCAACCAGTTCTAAATCTCCTAGTACCACTCCCCTACCCTTTCTCTGCTAAAATGAAAAACAAATAAAAATCTTGCAAGTGATAATAGTAAATAAAATTATTTGCTTTGTGACATAGTGTCTTTGTATATAATCTACAGGCTATAGCAACTGTATTCCATTGTAGCAATTTAGATACGTGGAATTAGTCCTCAGCAAAATTATGAAGTAAGCAAAATTGGTTTTGACTCTCTCCTTACCCTCAGCCTTTCAGCCTGTAGTGCCTTGACCCCACAGTGTCCTGTGGATGCTTTCCTTTAACATATTCATTTGTTTCTCCATTAATGCTTTTGGTTCTTTTTACTTATGGCCACGTTCATCAGAGAAATAATCTCACAGACTTGTGATCATATGGAAATTCATCTTCATTTGTTAATGTTTTACAACTTCCAAGTAATATTTCCATTTAACAGAGATTTTGAGAGGGAGCAACTTAATACAAAAGGGAAGACTTTAATAACAGGGATTCTAGACCTTGCAACATATTACGATGTGTGGCCAATATTGACAACTGTCTCCCCCAGTTTCTCATTTCTTTCTCAGTAACAGAATCATGATTTCATTTGGTGTGATTATGCGCCCAGAACAAAGACTATTACCAGTCTCCTTTGAAGCTATATTTGGCCATGCAGCTAAGTTCAGGCTGACAACATGTAAACCACCGAAGTCTCCCTAAGAAATAGAGGGTGGCCTTCTGTCCTGACCTGGCTTCCCTGGTAGCTCATCTGGTGAAGATTCCACCTGCAATGCAGGAGACCCTGGTTCAATTCCTGGGTTGGGAAGATCTGCTGGAGAAGGGATAAGCTAACCACTCCAGTATTCTTGGGCTTCCTTGGTGGCTCAGCTGTTAAAGAATCTGCCTGCAATGCAGGAGACCTGGATTTGATCCCTGGGTTGGGAAGATCCCCTGGGGAAGGGAACAGCTACACAATCCAGTATGCTAGTCTGGAGGTCCATAGACTGTAGGTCCAGTCAGTTCAGTTACTCAGTCATGTCTGACTCTTTGCAACCCCATGGACTGCAGCACGCCAGGCCTCCCTGTCCATCACAGACTCCCAGAGTTTACACAAACTCATGTCCATTGAGTCGGTGATGCCATCCAACCATCTCATCCTCTGTCATCCCCTTCTCTTCCCACTTCCAATCTTTCCCAGCATCAGGGTCTTTTCAGATAAGTCAGCTCTTCACATCAAGTGGCCAAAGTATTGGAGTTTCAGCTTCAACATCAGTCCTTCCAATGAACACCCAGGACTGATTTCCTTTAGGATGGACTGGTTGAATCTCCATGCAGTCCAAGGGACTCTCAAGAGTCTTCTCCAACATCACAGTTCAAAAGCATCAATTCTTGTTTATTTTTTCAAAAAACCAGCTTTTAGCTTTGTTGATTTTTGCTATGGTCTCTTTAGTTTCTTTTGCATTTATTTCTGCCCTGATTTTTAAGATTTCTTTCCTTCTGCTAACTCTGGGGTTCTTCATTTCTTCCTTCTCTAATTGCTTTAGGTGTAGAGTTAGGTTATTTATTTGGTTTTTTTCTTGTTTCTTGATGTAAGCCTGTAATGCTATGAACCTTCCCCTTAGCACTGCTTTTACAGTGTCCCATAGGTTTTGGGTTGTTGTGTTTTCATTTTCATTCATTTCTATACATATTTTGATTTCTTTTTTGATTTCTTCTATTATTTGTTGGTTATTCAGAAGCGTGTTATTTAGCCTCCATATGTTTGAAGTTTTAACAATTTTTTTCCTGTAGTTGAGATCTAATCTTACTGCACTGTGGTCAGAAAAGATGACTGGAATGATTTCAATTTTTTTGAATTTTCCAAGACCAGATTTATGGCCCAGGATGTGATCTATTCTGGAGAATGTTCCGTGTGCACTTGAGAAAAAGGTGAAGTTGATTGTTTTGGGGTGAAATGTCCATTAGCAAGACTCATTAAGAAACAAAGAGAGAAAAACCAAATTAACAAAATTAGAAATGAAAATGGAGAGATCACAACAGACAACACTGAAATACAAAGGATCATAAGAGACTACTACCAGCAGCTCTATGCCAATAAAATGGACAACTTGGATGAAATGGACAAATTCTTAGAAAAGTATAACTTTCCAAAACTGAACCAGGAAGAAATAGAAGATCTTAACAGACCCATCACAAGCAAGGAAATCGAAACTGTAATCAGAAATCTTCCAGCAAACAAAAGCCCAGGACCAGATGGCTTCACAGCTGAATTCTACCAAAAATTTAGAGAAGAGCTAACACCTATCTTACTCAAACTCTTCCAGAAAATTGCAGATGAAGGTAAGCTTCCAAACTCATTCTATGAGGCCACCATCACCCTAATTCCAAAACCAGACAAAGATGCCACAAAAAAAGAAAACTACAGGCCAATATCACTGATGAACATAGATGCAAAAATCCTTAACAAAATTCTAGCAAACAGAATCCAACAACATATTAAAAAAATCATACACCATGACCAAGTGGGCTTTATCCCAGGAATGCAAGGATTCTTTAATATCCGCAAATCAATCAATGTAATACACCACATTAACAAATTGAAAGATAAAAACCATATGATTATCTCAATAGATGCAGAGAAAGCCTTTGACAAAATTCAACACTCATTTATGATTAAAACTCTCCAAAAAGCAGGAATAGAAGGAACATACCTCAACATAATAAAAGCTATCTATGACAAACCCACAGCAAGCATCACCCTCAATGGTGAAAAATTGAAGGCATTTCCCCTGAAATCAGGAACAAGACAAGGGTGCCCACTCTCACCACTACTATTCAACATAGTGTTGGAAGTTCTGGCCACAGCAATCAGAGCAGAAAAACAAGTAAAAGGAATCCAGATAGGAAAAGAAGAAGTGAAACTCTCACTGTTTGCAGATGACATGATCCTCGACATAGAAAACCCTAAAGACTCTATGAGAAAATTCCTAGAGCTAATCAATGAATATAGTAAAGTTGCAGGATATAAAATAAACACACAGAAATCCCTTGCATTCCTATACACTAACAATGAAAAAACAGAAAGAGAAATTAAGGAAACAATACCATTCACCATTGCAACAAAAAGAATAAAATACTTAGGAGTATATCTACCTAAAGAAACAAAGGACCTATACATAGAAAACTATAAAATACTGATGAAAGAAATCAAAGAGGACACAAACAGATGGAGAAACATACCGTGTTCATGGATTGGAAGAATCAACATTGTCAAAATGGCTATTCTACCCAAAGCAGTCTATAGATTCAATGCAATCCCTATCAAGCTACCAACGATATTTTTCACAGAACTAGACCAAATAATTTCACAATTTGTATGGAAATACAAAAAACCTCGAATAGCCAAAGTAATCTTGAGAAAGAAGAATGGAACTGGAGGAATCAACCTGCCTGACTTCAGACTCTACTACAAAGCCACAGTCATCAAGACAGTATGGTACTGGCACAAAGACAGAAATATAGATCAATGGAACAGAATAGAAAGCCCAGAGATAAATCCACGAACCTATGGACACCTTATCTTTGACAAAGGAGGCAAGGATATACAATGGAAAAAAGACAACCTCTTTAACAAGTGGTGCTGGGAAAACTGGTCAACCACTTGTAAAAGAATGAAACTAGAACACCTTCTAACACCATACACAAAAATAAACTCAAACTGGATTAAAGATCTAAATGTAAGACCAGAAACTATAAAACTCCTAGAGGAGAACATAGGCAAAACACTCTCCGACATAAATCACAGCAAGATCCTCTATGACCCACCTCCCAGAATATTGGAAATAAAAGCAAAACTAAACAAATGGGACCTAATGAAACTTAAAAGCTTTTGCACTACAAAGGAACTTATAAGTAAGGTGAAAAGACAGCCCTCAGATTGGGAGAAAATAATAGCAAATGAAGAAACAGACAAAGGATTAATCTCAAAAATATACAAGCAACTCCTGAAGCTCAATTCCAGAAAAATAAATGACCCAATCAAAAAATGGGCCAAAGAACTAAACAGACATTTCTCCAAAGAAGACATACAGATGGCTAACAAACACATGAAAAGATGCTCAACATCACTCATTATTAGAGAAATGCAAATCAAAACCACAATGAGGTACCATTACACGCCAGTCAGGATGGCTGCTATCCAAAAGTCTACAAGCAATAAATGCTGGAGAGGGTGTGGAGAAAAGGGAACCCTCTTACACTGTTGGTGGGAATGCAAACTAGTACAGCCGCTATGGAGAAAAGTGTGGAGATTTCTTAAAACTGGAAATAGAACTGCCATATGACCCAGCAATCCCACTTCTGGGCATACACACTGAGGAAACCAGATCTGAAAGAGACACGTGCACCCCAATGTTCATCGCAGCACTGTTTATAATAGCCAGGACATGGAAGCAACCTAGATGCCCATCAGCAGATGAATGGATAAGGAAGCTGTGGTACATATACACCATGGAATATTACTCAGCCATTAAAAAGAATTCATTTGAACCAGTCCTAATGAGATGGATGAAGCTGGAGCCCATTATACAGAGTGAAGTAATCCAGAAAGATAAAGAACATTACAGCATACTAACACAGATATATGGAATTTAGAAAGGTGATAACGATAACCCTATATGCAAAACAGAAAAAGAGACACAGAAATACAGAACAGACTTTTGAACTCTGTGGGAGAAGGTGAGGCTGGGATGTTTCAAAAGAACAGCATGTATACTATCTATGGTGAAACAGATCACCAGCCCAGGTGGGATGCATGAGACAAGTGCTCTGGCCTGGTGCACTGGGAAGACCCAGAGGAATCGGGTGGAGAGGGAGGTGGGAGGGGGGATCGGGATTGGGAATACATGTAAATCCATGGCTGATTCATATCAATGTATGACAAAACCCACCGGAAAAAAAAAAAAAAAGCATCAATTCTTCGGCACTAAACTTTCTTTAGAGTCCAACTTTCACATCCATACATGACTACTGGAAAAACCATAGCCTTGACTAGATGGACCTTTGTTGGCAAAGTAGTGTCTCTGCTTTTTAATATGCTGTCTAGGTTGGTCATAACTTTCCTTCCAAGGAGTAAGCATGTCTTAATTTCATGGCTGCAGTCACCATCTGCAGTGATTTTGGAGCCCAAGAAAATAAATCCTGCTACTGTTTCCCCGTCTATTTACCATGAAGCAATGTGACTGGATGCCATGATCTTAGTTTTTTGAATGTTGAGTTTTAAGCCAACTTTTTCACTCTCCTCTTTCACATTCATCAAGAGGCTCTTTAATTCTTCACTTTCTGCCATAAGGATGGTGTCATCTGCATATCTGAGGTTATTGATATTTCTCCCTGCAATCTTGATTCCAGCTTGTGCTTCATCCAGCCCAGCATTTCTCATGATGTGCTCTGCATAAAAGTTAAATAAGCAGGATGACAATATACAGCCTTGATGTACTCCTTTTCCTCTTTGGATCCAGTTTGTTGTTCCATGTCCAGTTCCATGTTGCTTCCTGACCTGCGTACAGATTTCTCAAGAGGCAGGTCAGGTGGTCTGGTATTCCCATCTCTTGAAGAATTTTCCACAGTTTTTTGTGATCCACACAGTCAAAGGCTTTGGCATAGTCAGTAAAGCAGAACTAGATGTTTTTCTGGAACTCTTTTGCTTTTTCAATGATCCAGTGGATGTTGGCAATGTGATCTCTGGTTCCTCTGCCTTTAATAAGACCAGCTTGAACATCTGGAAATTCACGGTTCACATATTGCTGAAGCCTGGCTTAGAGAATTTTGAGCATTACTTTACTAGCATGTGAGATGAGTGCAATTGTGTGGTAGCTTGAACATTCTTTGGCATTGCCTTTCTTAGGGATTGGCATGAAAACTGACCTTTTCCAGTCCTGTGGCCACTGCTGAGTTTTCCAAATTTGCTGGCATGTTGAGTGCAGCACTTCGACAGATAATCTTTTAGGATTTGAAATAGCTCAACTGGAATTCCATCACTTCCACTAGCTTTGTTTGTAGTGATGCTTCCTAAGGTCCACTTGACTTCACATTCCAGGATGTCTGGCTCAAGGTGAGTGATCACACCATCGTGATTATGTGCGTTGTGAAGATCTTTTTTGTACAGTTCTTCTGTGTACTCTTGCCTCCTCTTGTTAATATATATCTTCTGCTTATGTTAGGTCCATACCATTTCTGTCCTTTATTGAGCCCATCTTTGCATGAAATGTTCCCTTGGTATCTCTAATTTTCTTGACGAGATCTCTAGTCTTTCTCATTCTACTGTTTTCCTCTATTTCTTTGCACTGATCACTGAGGAAGGCTTTCTTATCTTTCCTCGCTATTCTTTGGAACTCTGTAATCAAATGGGTATATCATTCCTTTTTTCCTCTGCTTTTCACTTCTCTTCTTTTCTCAGCTATTTGTAAGGCCTCCTCAGACAGCCATTTTGCTTTTTTGCATTTCTTTTTCTTGGGGATGGTCTTGATCCCTGTCTCCTGTACAATGTCACGAACCTCTATCCATAGTTCATCAGGCACTCTGTCTGTCAGATCTAATCCCTTAAATCTATTTCTCACTTCTACTGTGTAATCGAAAAGAATTTGATTAAGGTCATACCGGAATGGTCTAGTGGTGTTCCCTACTTTTTTCAACTTAAGTCTTCAATTTAAGTCTGAATTTAGCAATAAGGAGTTCATGATCTGAGCCATAGTCAGCCCCTGGGGTTGTTTTTGCTGACTGTATAGTCCATGAGGTCACAAAGAGCTGGACACAACTGATCGACTTTCACTTTTGTCCTGACCAGCTTCTTTGTGATGCCAATCTGGAATGTAAACATGATGACTAGAACTAGAGTTGGTGGTAATCATCAGCTATCCTTGAGGATGGAAACCATATACTGAGGGTGGTAGAGCAGAAAGTTAAGTACAGTTGACTGGACTATGTGGATTACCTACTTCTGCCTTGTTTGTGCTGTGTGCTGTGCTAAGTCACTTTGGTCATGTCTTTGTCACCCTGTGGACTGTAGCCTGCCAGGCTCCTCTGTCCATGGGATTCTCCTGGCAAGAGTACTAGAGTGGGTTGCCATGCCCTCCTCCAGGGAATCTTCCCAAACCAGGCCCTCTACCTTTTTTAAGTTATGTCATTTTGGAATTTTCTGTTATGTGCAACTGAACTTGATTTGAAAGAGACAAATGACAAATATCTTTTGGAAATCAAGGCTTTGTGGTATCTCAGCAAAATTGGCAGGTTTATTCTGAGAAAACAGTCACTGTTGGCTTTTGAAAGAGCATGTGGAGAACTGTTGCTCTCCTGAATCCTTCTGAAAAAATCTGTCTTATACTTTCCTAACTGTTCAGAAGGAATAGATCTTATCCTGCCAAAAATATTGTGAATGACTAGAGAACAAAGAGGATAACCTATCTGCCATGCTACACTATCTAGCAGAGCGAAATGCTGGGTTCTTCATATTTTGTTAATCATATTGATGTAACAGTTACCCTAAACTGACATGCCCTGATACAGAGACACTCTCAAAGAGGGAAGTAGTCTGGAGGAACAGGAAGTGTAAAAGGTCAACGGCAAACTATTCTGATTTGAACAGAATGTGATTTAGCATAAAGTGAGTGAAAGTCACTCAGTTGTATCTGACTCTTTGTGACCCCATGGACTATACAGTCCATGGAATTCTCCAGGCCAGAATACTGGAGTGGGTAGCCTTTCCCTTCTCCAGGGGATCTTCCCAACCCAGGGATCGAACCCAGGTCTCCTGAATTGTGGGTGGATTCTTTATCATCTGAGCTATCAGGGAAGCCCTTGATTTAGCATAACCAAAACATCAAATGCTATTAGTGGGAACATGGAGGTTTAAATCACAGCAGTACATCAGACAGACACACAGGGCTAGAGCAACATTGCTGTGAAGAGGCAACCCTGCCCCAAGGGATAGATTTCAGTGGACACTGAATTTTTGGTCAGCATGCCACTTGGGCCCCTTTGCAAAATAAACAAGCTCAAATCCCTGTGTTTTACTTGTAGTTAGCCACATTGCTGCTTTTTAACTGTCTACTTCAGCAACTCAACCATAGCTAGGGCCTGAACCCTAAATCCCTTACCTTTGGCAAGTGTCTTATTCTTGGCCCACTGATGACTGATGTGGGTATGAGCCTGAATTGTATTTCAGTAGCCAACATCTCTGTAAGACCAGCGGGAATACTGCTGTCAGTGGAAAATCCAGAATGGCAAATGATAGCATCAGCAGGGAAGGATAAATATAAATAATATATTCATATCACTGTTAGAGCTCATCACAGCACTATGGACTCGCTGATTTTTATTTGTTTACTTGTTTTGGTTGAGGGATTTATTTTGGCTGGGCTGTTTTCCCTTGATTCAATGTGCTTTTCTCTTTCTGAGCCTTTTTAGCAAGGACAATAGGTCCCAGTGTCAAATAAGTGATTAAAAAAAAAAAAAGGCAAATGGGAGTGTGTGTGTGTGTGTGTGTGTGTTAGTCACTCAGTTGTGTCCAACTCTTTACTACCCCATGGACTGTGGCCCACCAGTCTCCTCTGTCCATGGGATTCTCTAGGCAAGAATACTGGAGTGGTAGCATTTCTCTTCTCCAGGGGATCTTCCTAACCCAGAGATTGAACCCAAGTATCCTGCATTGCAGGCAGATTCTTTACTCTCTGTGCCACCAGAGAAGCCAGGTAAATGGGAACCAAATATCAAAGCAGTAAGTATTCAAGTGACTTTTCACTCATTAAGCTACGAATGTCAGAATTGACCATTAATCTGAATTGCAGTCCTTGGGTAAGTAGTTTTCATGCAAGTTAATTAAAGATACCAGAAGAGACTTAGAAACATGATTTTGAAATGAGCCACAAACAATATTTTTTGTGTATACTTTCATACCTGATTTTAAATATGGAGCCACTTTTCTTTCTTGTTAGGGAACAGCATGTTGTCAGCAAAATTAAGTCCTGGAATGAAACTTCTTCAAAAAAAGAAAGCCAAAATGAAATCATTTTTAAGGGTATAAATAAAATAGTTACACACATTTCCTGACAGCGTAAATGAGAAGGTCCATATTTATCTCAGTAAGCTTTCAGCATTAGACTTTAGGAGCCAAAGTGACAGTTTTGGACTCAGCAGACAGTGAGCCTTATATATAAAGACTCAAAATAGATTTCCTTTGCCCCTAGTGCTGCCAAAGAGCCATTTTAGGTGTGCAGGAAGGGACTGAGCACACTAATGCAGCTCTGCTTCACCTGACTCTTCTTGATTGGAATTTAGATTCCCAAAGAATCTGAAAGGTGATATAGTCTTCATGATTTCACAGCAGATGTGCTTTTTGCCTTTTTTCCTTTTTATGCATGGAATCATTGAAAATTGAGAAGAAAATGCAAATAGTCTGCATTCGTATGAAGGAAAGAAATAATTGAGCTGTGGGCCATCAACAATGCTTTTGATCATTCCGGGATTAGAGGAATTCTTCATACTTGTAGAAACAGACTGTGTCAAAAGATAAGAAGTACAAATATTTAGGTAAGATAAGAAATTTCATCCTAAATTTCAACAGAACTCAAGGCCATTTTTGTATTGACATTCTGAAGAGCCTTGTAGCTGTGGTCTTTTGCAAATTCCTCTTTTTCTTCTACCTTCTTCTCTCTCTTCTTTCTTGATTTCAAATAAAAATCAAAGACCACTTATTTGTTTTTGATACTGTACTGGGTTCTGAACAGAGGAAAATGGGAGAGGTTATGGGCCATTTTTTAAAAAAAGAATTTTCAGGGTAAACTCAGATGTAAACAGTATGTGCCCTGAATGATACATTAACTTAAACAGGCATAGAATAAAATAGAGAAGACTGAGGTTTCATGTTTAGGTAAAAGGAAAATGGGATTTTAAAATATCTTCCAATTAGTAAGAGGAAGCTCTATAAAGGAAGTGGGATGACTGTACAAATAGAGCACGAAGCCAATGTACCTGTGATAAGCAAAAGGGGAAGGGAGGATATTGGGAAGATAAAAGTGATGTGAGATGGTGGTTAAGGATGGTTTGAGGAGGATTATTTGAATGCAATTTAGGCCCGATCTTTAATATAGTAAGTAACTATTATGAACTTTCAGGAAAGGAAATGGTGTTTGTAAAATCTATAAGTGAAAAATCTACTTTGTGTAAAAGCTTTTATTCTCGTTTCAGTCTGTAGCCTGGGAACTTGAGCAGGGAGGAGGTTGTAACAGCTATGTGAAGAAATAACCTATGGCCTGGACCAGAATGTAGTTGAAGAGTGGTTTAGGAGGATAAGCTGGAAGTATTTGGTGAGCTACTGGAGTAGAGGATAAGGATACATTAAAACTAATATAAGGTCACTTCTTGGGATGGGAGGGAAGGGTGGTGGAAGAAACAAAGGCAACTCTAGCTTCAGTGACGTTGGTCTGAGTGAAGTACAAGGTATGATATAAGAAGTTTATCTATTCATGCCTTGTTGTTCAGGCGCTCAGTCGTATATGACTCTTTGTAACCCCATGAAGTGCAGCACACCAGGCTTCCCTGTCCTTCACCATCTCCTGGAGTTTGCTCAAACTCATGTCTCTTGAGTCAGTGATGCCATCCAACCATCTCATCCTCTGTCACCCCCTTCTCCTCCTTCCCTCAATCTTTTCCAGCATCAGGGTGTTTTTCAATGAGTCAGCTCTTCACATCAGGTGGCCAAAGTATTGGAGCCTTGCTTTAGCATCAGTCCTTCCAATGAATATTCAGGATTGATTTCCTTTAGGATTGACTGGTTTGATCTCCTTGCTGTCCAAGGGACTCTCAAGAGTCTTCTCCAGCACCACAATTCAAAAGCATCAGCCTTCTTTATAGTCCACTCTCACATCCATATATAACTACTGGAAAAATCATAGCTTTGACTATATGAACCTTTGTCGATGAAGTGATGTCTCTGCTTTTAAATACACTGTCTAGGTTTGTCATAGCTTTTTTGCCAAGGAGCAAGCATCTTTTAACTCTTTCTGACTTCAGTTTTGGAGCCTAAGAAAATAAAATTTGTCACTGTTTCTGCTTTTTCCCCATCTATTTGCCATGAAGTGATGGGAACAATGCCATGATTTTAGTTTCTTGAATGTTGAGTTTTAAGCCAGGCTTTTCACTCTCCTCTTTCACCCTCATCAAGAGGCTCTTTAGTTCCTCCTTGCTTTCTGCTTTAGAGTGGTATCATCTGCATATCTGAGGTTGTTGATATTTCTCCTGATAGTCTTGATTCCAAATTGTGATCACGGCAGCACAGCATTTCGCATGATGCACTCTCCGCAGAAGTTAAAGAAGCAGGGTGACAACATACAGCCTTGACATACTCCTTTCCTAAGATTGAACCAGTCCATTGTTCCATGTCTAGTTCTAACTGTTGCTTCTTGACCTGCATACAGGCTTCTCAGGAAGCAGTGAAGGTGGTCTGGTAATCCCACCTCTTTAAAAACTTTTCACAGTTTGTTGTGATCCACACAGTCAAAGGCTTTGGCATAGTCAATGAAGCAGAAGTAGTTTTTTTTTTTAGTTCTCTTGCTTTCTCTATGATCCAACAGATGTTGGCAATCTGATCTCTGGTTCCTCTGCCATTTTTAAATACAGTTTGTATATCTGGAAGTTCTTGGTTCATGTACTGTTGAAGCCTAGCTTAGATTTTGAGGATTACCTTGCTAGCATGTGAAATGAGTACAACTGGACAGTAGCTTGAACATTCTTTGGCTTTGCCTTTCTTTGAGATTGGAATGAAAATTGACCTTTTCCAGTCCTGTGGCCATTGCTGAGTTTTCCAAATTTGCTGGCTTATAGAGTGCAGCACTTTAACAGCATCATCTTTTAAGATTTTAAGTCAGTCAACTGGAGTTACATCACTTCCACTAGATTTGTTCATAGTAATGCTTCCTCAGGCTAACTTGACTTCACATTCCAGGATGTCCAGCTCTAGATGAGTGACCACACCATCATGGTTATCTGGGTCATTAAGTCCTTTTCTGTATAGTTCTGTGTATTCCTGCCATCTCTTCTTACTATCTTCTGCTTCTGTTAGGTCCTTGCTATTTCTGTCCTTATTGTGCCCATCTTTGCATGAAATGTTCCCTTGATATCTCTAATTTTTTTAAAGAGATCTCTAGTCTTTCCCATTATTTGTGTTGTTCACATAAGAAGGTTATCTTATCTCTCCTTGCTATTCTCTGGAACTCTGCATTCAGATGGGTATATCTTTCCCTTTCTCCTTTGCCTTTTGCTTGTCTTCTTTTCTCAGCTATTTGTAAGGTCTACTCAGGCAACCATTTTGCTTTCTTGCATTTCTTTTTCTTGGGGATAGTTTTGGTCACCACTTCCTGTACAATGTTACAAACCTCTGTTCATAGTTCTTCAGGCACTCTGTCTACCAGATCCAATCCCTTGAATCTATTTGTCACCCCCACGGTATGCATGCCTTGAACAAGGGGCAAAAATCTATGATGGGAGAGTAATACCATACTTTCTTCCTGTTTAATATGACCTAGGCCTATGTGAGGAGAAGGCAATGGCACCCCACTCCAGTACTCTTGCCTGGAAAATCCCATGGACAGAGGAGCCTGGTAGGCTGCAGTCAATGAGGTCGCTAAGAGTCGGACACGACTGAGCAACTTCACTTTCACTTTTCACTTTCATGCACTGGAGAAGGAAATGGCAACCCACTCCAGTGTTCTTGCCTGGAGAATCCCAGGGATGGGGGAGCCTGGTGGGCTACTGTCTATGGGGTCGTGCAGAGTTGGACACGACTGAAGTGACTTAGCAGCAGCAGCAGCAGGCCTATGTGAGTGGTAGACTTATGTATTTGGGTCTGTTTGCTGTTTTGGTTTGTTTTTCCTAAGCATGAGATGATTTGGATGCTTTCTTCCAGCATGTCCTTGTATTTTCCTTTGAAATTCATGATCTGCTTCATTAAGGGGATCCACATTTTGTCAGTATGAAGTTATCTCAGTGTGAAACATGTGAAGTCGAGGTATCGCATTTGAACAAGAAATGCTTCCTGAATTAAAATAATGTGAGTAGGAACTCTTAGCTCTCACATATGATATGAAAATTTCTTTTTAAAAATTAATTTATTTTAATTGGAGGCTAATTACTTTACAATATTGTAGTGGGTTTTGCCATACATCGACATGAATCAGCCATGGGAGCACATTTGTTCCCTGTCCAGAACCTCCCCCCCACCTCCCTCCCCATCCCATCCCCCAGGGTCATCCCAGTGCACCAGCCCTGAGCACCCTGTCTCATGTATTGAAACTGGACCGGCAATCTGCTCCACATATGCTAATATACTCATTTCATTGCTACGCTCTCAAAGCATCCCACCCTTGCCTTCTCCCACAGAGTCCGAAAGACTGATCTTTACATCTGTGTCTCTTTTGCTGTCTCGCATATAGGGTCATCGTTACATCTTTCTAAATTCCATATATATGTGTTAGTATACAGTATTGGCATTTTTCTTTCTGACTTACTTCACTCTGTATAATAGGCTCCAGTTTCATCCATCTCATTAGAACTGATTCAAATGCATCCTTTTTAATGGCTGAGTAATATTCCATTGTGTATATGTATTACAGCTTTCTTATCCATTCGTCTGCTGGTGGGCATCTAGGTTGCTTCCATGTCCTGGCTATTGTAAATGGTGCTGCAATGAACACTGGGTACACGTGTCTCTTTCAATTCTGGTTTCCTCGGTGTGTATGCCCAGCAGTGGAATTGCTGGGTCATATGGCAGTTCTATTTCCAGTTTTTTTAAGGACTCTCCACACTGTTCTCCATAGCGGCTGTACTAGTTTGCATTCCCACCAACAGTGTAAGAGGGTTCCTTTTTCTCCACACCCTCTTCAGCACTTCTTGTGTGTGTGTGTGTGTGTGTGTGTGTGTGTGTCTGCACACTCATTTAGCATGTCATATACAACTGTAGTTAGTTGTGTATAAGTTTCTGTATATGGACTTGTATATTCGGGATGTCTTATTTTTCTTGGACAATAAGGAGTACGCCTTCTGCTTCATTTGTATCCCCCACAGAACATTGTGTGTGTGTGTGTGTGTATGTGTGTGTGTATGTATAAAATAATGTAGATTGCATCTAATAGAGCATCTTAGGAATTTAAAATTGGTCAATCTTAAAAACAAAAATTTTATTAAAAAATTATAGAGAACATTGTAAAGTCCATACAACCTCGGATTAATCTTTTATATTTTTCTATTTCAGCTAAAATTAATGCCTGTTATGATAATTGAAGTATCCCAAAATTCTCATGACTTCTAAATCATTAATAAAACAGTAAAATATTTTTAGTGATGTTGCGTTGTCAGATATGTTTTACTATGCTCTCATCCCATGAAAATTGGTAATCTAAGTATGGCATGTATGCTAATTATGAATTAATGACTGATTAATCTTAACTCAGCCTTGGGCAAATCTGCTTCTATTTGCTTCCTCAGCTGTTAAATGGGGGAAAATGACTGCTGGCCCACAGGCATCCAGATGAAGATCTTACTCTTTGAAAATAGAAAGTGCCAGACAGATATTTCATGACACAATAACTTTGAAGTTTAGCAATGATGGGACTATGGGCTTTCCAGGTGGTGCTAGTGGTAAAGAACCCACCTGCCAATGCAGGAGATGCAGAAGACGGGGGTTCTATCTCTGAGTTGGGAAGATTCCCCTGGAGGAGGGCATGACAACAAATTGCAGTATTCTTGCCTGGAAAATCCCATGGACAAAGGAGCCTGGAGGGCTACAGTCCATAGGGTTGCAGTCGGACACAACTGAGCACACACACACACAACTGACTACCTGCCAATGAAACTAGAAGGGGTGACAGATGAGTAGAACAGGAATTTTGAAACTAGAATTGGCTGGGACTCCAAGTTTAACATGACCCTCTAACCACTTCTCTCCATTTTGCCCCTTTTCCCATTCCCAAGCAGAGTATCAGATGATTAGAAATTAGGCCTTACCCCTCCTTTAAGAAAGTGCCATGCTGCTAGTTTCTTGTGGTTTTGGAGGAAAAACAGCATTCTATTGGACTCCTCGCCTCAGTAATGTCCTATAATGCCTATTTCTGTGAATGATATTTATGGGTCCCCATTTTCTAGGCTTATTGCCTTGGAAAGTTATGTAACCAGACACTGATCTAAAAGAGAAGTCATATCTGAAAGTTATAAAGTGTTGAATTTGTCCAAAATTGAGCTCTTATTCACAGCAGGAGAGCCTGGGACCATTTTTGCTAGGTTAGCTTTCTCCATTGCTGAGTCTGAGCACTTGGAATATTTTAGTGTTGGCCTGCTGTGATTCAATGCCTGTCCAGTGGCTTAAGAGATGCTTAAGTAAGTCCACAATAGGTCTCTCAGATAATGAAACACTGGGATATGCACAAAAGGACATGGTTTTAGGCATCAGCTATGGGGGGGCATTTTATCATCAGCCCCTATTTCCACTTTTTCAATGCAGTCCAGTAAAATACAATATTTGAGAATCTTTATGCTTTGCCTTTTCCTACACCCCAAACCTGATGAAGTGCAAGTTTTCATCATCCTCCACGTGAGGCAGATCTGCTCCATTCAGTTGCAGGAAATATTCTTAGCAAACACTTACCCAGTGTGTTCAGCAGCAATCAGGCCATTGATGATGATGTAGAAGTTTATTAGAACATGAAGAGAAGAATTACCTACAAGTAATTCCAGAGTACTGGCTACCGGGAGCCAAATGCCTCATAGGCAGAAATTCATTGAATAGCATGCATTTATTATATGTTGGCTGCCAGAAGTTTAAGCACTCGAGCTCAGACTTGCTATTAAACCCTCCCTAGCATGCGAGCCACCCACCAGTTGCATGGCATGATGACACGACAGATAACCCGCCCTCCTTGGTAGCAATATGGATACGGGTAGTAACCTAGTAAAGGTTCACAGACGCGGCGACAGTAACGGTTGCCTCGACGGCAGTAAATGCAACAGTAACCTCTCTCATCCAGCATGGAGTCGAATTCTATTCCATTTTCAGTCTGAAAGAAGAAGAAACCAGTGTTGGAGGGGAAGAAGTCCACCAAACAGGGGAGGAATATGAAACTATAGAAGTTGGGGCCTGGTGAGTAATTAAGTTCCTGAGCCTGATTTTGGAGATATATCAATGGACTAGATCAAGATTGATTTAGTTTTCTTAATTTAAATTTTTTAAAAAAACTTAGTTTTATTGAAATAGAGTTGATTTACAATGCTGTGTTAATTTTTTTCTGTACAGCAAAGTGATTCAATTATACATATATTTATATATATATATTCTTTTCCATATTCCTTTCCATTATCTTTTATTGTGAAATATTGACAAGATTGATTTTGAATGAGCCTTTTAGGTATTCCAAGTTTCTTAAATACTTTTTTTTGTTAAAACAATGACCATTCTCCTTTCAGTGACTTTGATCTGAGAGGTAGTGAGGTTTGTGAAGGCTCTTTGTTTTTCCTCTAAACAAGAATAATGTGCACAGAACTCACATAGTCATTGATTGGGAGTTCTTCCTCACTTGCTGCTTGTCTGGCGTGACGGGTCTTCTCCACCTTCACTTGAGGGACCACCCACTGCTCATTTTGTTCAATGCCTTTTTTTTCACTGGTAGGAAAGTGAAGGTCTTCACCATCCTCCTCAAAGTCTTGTAACTCTGAAACTAAGGTAATACGAACAAAGTTGTGATGCAGCCGCTTTGCTTGGGGGACTATCATTTGGGGATAGAGATTTTAATTGTGTCTTCTCACTGTCCTCATTTAAGTATGCATGAACCACTTTTCCAGGGTTCTGTAGCTGACATTTTATGGAGGTCTTCAAAAAGAATCTGACCATTCCTATGTACACAGACACCTTTGCTCATTTGGCATCAAACACTTACTGTTTTGCCTTATTAGTGTGTTAAATTAAAAATTGAGGGCAGGGGACTTTGGTGTCTCCCACAATGATTTTATTCATGGTTGGTGCTCAGTAAATATTTTTGGTTGCCTGATGTGATATAGTGTCCTCTGTCCTCCTTCCTCATCCCTTCTCTTTTCTGTGTTAAATATGTTTTATTAAACTTTGTATTTAGAAATTATCTTAGATTTATAGAAGAGTTGCTAAGGTGGTACAGAGTATCTGTATATCTTTTCACCCAATTTCCCCTAAGGTTAACATTTTATATAACCACAGTACAATGAGCAAAACTAAGAAATTAACATTGGTACAATGTGTTGTTGTTGTTTAGTCACTAAGTTGTGTTTGACGCTTTGCAATCCCATGGACTGTAGCCCACCAGGCTCCTCTATCCATGGGATTTCCCAGGTAAGAATACTGGGGTGCGTTGCCATGCCCTTCTCCAGGGGATCTTTCTGACCCAGGGACTGAACCCATGTCTCCTGCATTGCAGGCATTGGCAGGCAGATTCTTTCCCACTGAGCCACCAGGGAAGCCCTTTATAGGTACAATAAAATTTACTAAACTACAAACTTTACTCAAATTTCATCATTATCTCCACTAACATCATTTAGGAGAAGGATGTTGAAGCAGAAGTTGTAGTGTCCAATCCAGGAAACCACAATTTTTTTTTTAAGATCAAAGAGTACTAATAGATGCCCACATTGATTAGCTCCTTCTCTCTTGGGCAATATAGTAATCTATGCTGTCCAAATGAGGGAGGCCAAATTCTATGCTAGTTAGGCAGAATGAGATGTCCAGGGACATTTGCCCTCTCTGTGCGCTGACTGGAAGTTGAGATCTGGAGTCTTTAACTCTGGACCTTTAGCATCCAATTGCTTTTATACTGATTCCTAAAATAGTCACAAAGAAATTGGTATTGCAGTGACCGTCCTTTCTTCTGAAGAGAATGCCACCATTTGACATAGAAAATCCTTCTTGAGACAATAGGGCATTATTTTGACTCTCCTCTCCTCCGTTCTTGGGTTGGGCACACAGTGGTTTGAGCCATAGTTTGGTAGCCCGACTGCAATGAATATAGATGTACAAAGAGAGACAGGTTAGCTTTTAGCTATCACTGCTCACATTGGGGTGGCATTACCTTTGATGGGATATTTAATAGACTGTCAGCATTAATTTATCTGATTTATAACTTGGCTGTGAAAAATCTCCTACTGGCCGTCAGCATATACAGTTTCATTTAAGAAGATACAAGCTTATCATTTGTTTTCATAGAAATGTAGTCTCTGAATGCTGGTAACATTAACCCGTCACTGACTTTGGAAAGCAGAAGATGAAGAGGAGGAGGAGGAGGAGGAGGAGGGGGAAGCCATACCTGCTATTAGAGTAGGATTGATCCAATACATGGTCACATTATCACAAATCTCCAGAATTTTGGAATTTTTAAGAAAGTCTCGGTTTTCAATAGGTTTTTCTGCTGGGACCCAAATCACTGACTGTTCAAAGAAAGTTGTGGTAATTTCTTCATTCTGAGAGAAGAAAGTAGTTCAGGGTGGGGATGGGCAGAGAAATTTAAAAAGTGAGTGAGACATTATGGAATACTGGAAAACATATTTCAAGTCTGAATAATAATTACAGTCCCAGAGCTTCCTGTGAAGTAGCTCTGAGATGTGCATACAGTAGGTGCCCTTGAGAGAGTTCGCAACTTGTTTCACCTTCTCCCCTCTAACAGTAAGTCTGCTCACTGAAACAGCAGCTTTCTCTGCTCAATTTCTCTTAAAGTCAGGAAAGCTCTCCATCATTTTCTGGGTCTCTCACTGGGCCAAGTATGTTTTAATTTGGCCTCTGGAACCCTGAGTGATTTATATTTGTTTTCTTTTAAGTGGATGTTGTGTGTGTATGCTCAGTCACTGAGTTGTGTCTAACTCTTTGTGACCACATGGACTGTAGCCCACCAGGCTCCTCTGTCATGGGATCCTTCAGGCAGGAATTCTGGAGTGGGTTGCCATGCCTTCCTCCAGGGGATCTTCCTGATCCAGGGACTGAACCTGTATGTCATGTGTTGCTTGCATTGAAGGCAGATTCTTTTACCTGTTGACCCATGGGGGAACCCCTTGGATGTTGTGAGTGCCTGCCTTATTTTAGGCTTATGACTAGGATTGCAAGCTGAATTTTATCTCAAGCTGAAAAACACTCCTATAATCCAAATTGGTGAAATCATTTAAGTAGCACTAGGACCTAATATTTTGGTTTTCAAGATTGCCTGCTAATGGTATAGCTGTAGTACCAAAGATGTTTTTATTTTTTGTTTGTTTGTTTCAAAGTCAAGTCTCTAACTTGTGACTACAATGCCCTTACTACTGTTTTACTCCTTTCATTCTAGATGCTTGGAGTTTGTCTGACAGAATGCTTTTTATTTAGGCAACCTTTTTTTTTTTTTTATTGTCAAGAACACTACCTTCTTTTCTGTTTATCATGTTGGAAGTAATTGTCTTGTATACCTAGCTCTTTTTAAACATATTTTTTTTTTTCTAAATAACAAAAAAAAAATACTTTACTGCGCAGGCGCCGCCTCCCTACTCCTCCTTCGGCTCGCCTCTTCAGCCCCCACCCTCCTTCAACCCTCTCTTCGCTCCTTACCGCTCTCCCTTAAACATATTTTTTTTAAAACTTACTTATTTGGCTGCATCAGGTCTTAGTTATGTTACACAAGATCTTTGATCTTCTTTGAGACATGCAAATTGTTAGTCACAACATGTGGGATCTAGTTCCCTGACCAGGAATCGAACTCATGCCCCCTGCATTGGGAGTGTGCAGTCTTAGCCACAGCACCACCAGGGAAGTCTGGTATACTTATCTCTTAATCATTTGTCTCTTGGGCTTTGACACTTTACCCTGTAATCTTAATTAGACTTTTCCCTTTCTCTCTTGTTTCTTTCTAGTTTTATGGTTTCACTGTTTTTATTCTTTGAAATATGGCTATGTGTAATTTTTCTCCTAGTCATTTAAAACTCTTCATCTTAGCTCCTTTGCCCTGGGGTCTGTAAAGACTGGTATGCACTGAAAGGGACTGTATAGAATGAGGTTGGTACACTGACTAGCTTTGTTAGCAAAATCAGGGCTATTTATATACCTGCTCTGCATGTTTAACATGTAAAAACTATGGATGCAATGGTGAGGGAAGTACAGAATAAAGGATTTTTCTCATTCAGGACCACAAATTTGTCTCATGAAAACAATCTGTATCCTGAGTATAAAAATAGGATTTTCTTGAAGACAAAGCAATTTCACTATCACGAGATGAATGTTTACGTTATTTAGACAATCTGGCAGACTGAAGAATAAATTATGGCCAAAATGAGACATTATGGGCCTTTGCCTTTAACTTTTCTGGGGGGCAGCACCACATGTAGAAACTTTGTTCCCTGACTAGGGATTGAACCCATGCCCCCTTCAGTGGAAGTGCGGAGTCTTAACCACTGGACTACCAGGGAAGTCCCTGCCTTTAACTTTTTCAGAAAAGAAATCTTGTCATATCAGTGTGGAATGTCACTGGTGGCTGGCCCAACTCAAAGGCTTACGTTATTTACTGTAGGAACCAGGGTCTGTAATTTCTCTGGACATAAGGAGACTAAGAGCTTGTCTGTGGGAGCCAGTAACAGCCATCAGACTTGGATAATGTAAAGTAAAGATGATCCCCACACCACCTCATCCCCTAAAATAATAAGAAAAGTAAAAGAAAAAGATAAATGGGTAGACAAGAAGTAAGATGGAGAGTTGGGCAAGAGAAAAATGTAAAAGAACCTAGGAGAGAGAGAAGAAAAAGAAAAAGGTATTTATAGTAGAGTGGTCACTGTGCTATTGGCATAATTTCATTTTAGATTTGCCAGTTAAGTGCTAAGAAAACCAACCTAACCCATTTGTTTCTTCTGGCTATAGTCACAATACGTCCTTAGCTAAGGTCCCCCTCCTTCCTCCACTGACAGCAAAATACCATAATTATTGTCAGATTATCATGGAAAAATGAAGAGTCTCCTGGGCTTTATTGATGGCTGTATTTTATTTTATTTTATTTTTTTATTTTTTTGATGGCTGTATTTTAAGCAATAATCCTCCATCTCCCACTAGGCCTACAAAGGCCACTAAGCTGTTGCACTGATGCCCTAGGTTATCTTACCCTGACCTAGGAGTGTGCTTTCAGAGAATTTGTATTACACTGTACTTCTCACCTTCTTTGCTTTTTCTTTTCTTAGAGATATTAAGGATAGATCATTCCATTAGCAGTCCAGCATAAAATGGTAAGATGAATGAACTGAAATATTTTTTTAATTTTTACTTCACTCTGTATAATTGGCTCCAGTTTCATCCATCTCATTAGAACTGATTCAAATGAATTCTTTTTAATGGCTGAGTAATATTCCATTGTGTATATGTACCATATTTATTTACCTGGCTGTGCTGGGTCTTAATAGTGGCATGTGGAATCTTATTGTTTGACCAAGGATGGAACTCAGGCCCCTTGAATTGGGAGCGTGGAGTCTTAGCCACTAGATCACCAGTGTTAGTAGTTCAGTTGTGTCCCTCTCTTTGCAACTCCAGGCAAGGATACTGGAGTGGGTAGCCATTTGCTACTCCAGGGGATCTTCCCGACCCAGGGATCGAACCTGGGTTTCCCACGTTGCAGGCAGATTCTTTACCATCTGAACCACCAGGGAAGTCCCTTAATTTTAATTTTTTTTTAAAGTATAGTTGATTTTGGGCTTCCCTTGGCTTAATCATAAAGAACCCACCTTCCAATGCAGGAGACACAAGAGATATGGGTTCAATCCCTGCGTCAGGAAGATCCTCTGGGGAAGGAAATGGCAACCCACTCCAGTATTTTTGCCTGGGAAATCCCATGGACCGAGTAGCCTGGCAGGGCTATAGTACATGTGGTCACAGACAGTTGGACATGACTGAGCACACAAGCAATAGCAATATAGATGATTTACAATGTTGTGTTACTTTCAGGTGTACAGTAAAGTGATTCAGCTATATATTTATTACAAGATATTGAGTATAGTTCTCTGTGCTATGCAATAGGTCTTTGTTGGTTATCTATTTTATATATGGTAGTGTTGAACTGAAATCTTTATTTCTTATTTTAAACTTTTATATTTTGCATTGGGGTATAGTCGATTAACAATGCTGTAATAGTTTTAGGTAAACAGCGAAGGGATTCAGCCACATATATACATGTATCCATTTTCCCCCAAACTTCCTTCCCATCCAGGCTGCCATATAATAATCAGAAGAGTTCTATGTGCTATACAGTATGTCCTTGTTGGTTATCTATTTTGCATATAGTAGTGTTGAATTAAAATATTTAGAATAGGTGAATGTCACAGTGTGACAAAAGCAGCGAGGATCCCAAATGGCTTTGGGGCTTTTGATTTGGCAGGATTGATTTTGTTCCTGTAGCTCACTACTCTTACCAGAAATCTTTGGTTTGGAAGCAAACGTACATAATGTTAATGGCTGCTATCCTTAAGTTACTTTTTAATTTTTATTGAAATATAGTTGATTTACAATGTTGTGTTAGTCTCAGGTGTACAGCAGTGATTCAGCTATATATATATATATACACATATATATATATATATAACTCATATATATATGTTATTTTAAGATATATAAGAGTATATACCCTTATGTTCATAGCAGCACTATTTACAATAGCCAAGACATGGAAGCGACCTAAATGTCCATTGACAGATGAATGGATGGAGAAGTTGTGGTACATATATAAAGTGGAATATTATTCAGTTATTAAAAATGAAATAATGCCATTTGCAGCAACATGGATGGACCTAGAGAATTTACTGGGTGAAGTAAATCAGAGAAAGAGAAATATCATGGCATCACTTATATGAGAAATCTAAAAAAATGATACAAATAAACTTATTTTCAAAATAGAAACAGATTCAGACTTAGAGAATGAACTTATGTTTACCAGGGGTCAAGGAACTGTTAGGGAGTTTGGGATTGCCATGTACACACTGCTATATTTAAAATGGAAAACCAACAAGGACTTACTCTATAGCACAAGGAACTCTGCTCAATATTCTGTAACAACCTAATTGGGAAAATAATTTGAAAAAGAATAGATATATGTGTGTGTGTGTATATATATACATATATATATTCACATATATGTATATAACTGAATCACGTTGTTGTACACTTGAAATTATACAACACTGTTAATCAACTGTACTACAATATAAAATAAAAAGTTAAAAAAAACTAAAAAAAAAGTACAATGTTGGACCTAAAAACATGAATTTTAGTTTTTGAAAGGTCTGAGTTCAAGATCCCAATTTGCTCTTCTCTAATTGTGTAACACTGGGCAAGTTACTTTTTGGTTCGCATCTGAAAATGGGGACAATAATAGTACTTGCCTATAGGATCATCGTGAGAATCAAATAAGAGTAAAGCATGTAGTACAAAGTCTGACACATAATTAGTCCCCAACAAATTATGGCTTTTACTACTACTATTATTCTTACATACCTCATCTATTTCTTCCTCTGGTTCAGAAAATTCAGGAATCACTTTAATCTGAGTTTTGATGAAGCATTTTTGAAGACCTACAAAGTAAATGCCAGTGTATCCCTATAAAACAGACAAAAAAATAAGAAAACTTCCTGAAATAGCCACAATTAATGGGTGTCATGATTTGTCATGGCCCCAGACTGGCAAAATTTGAATTCAAAAGGAATGCTTTCTCTTATAAATTAAATGGAAGCTACAGGCTATTTTTAACTTGACTCAAGTGTTCTAATATTTTAAGTGGGAAGCCTTAGGGGGAAAACATCCAACTTACATTTTTAAAGTCATGTACTTCCAATGTTTCATCAGTGCCATTTCCACTTCTGAATATTTCAGTTCTGGTAATGGGATCAATTTCCATGTAAATCTTCTTCTTTTCCCCATTGCTGTAGAAAGTGTGCTCCATGTCATATGTCTGGGAGAACAAAGCAAAGCAAGCTGCAAGATACTCAGTATGACCACCAATGCAGGTAGACGTAAGAAACCTAGGTTTGATCCCTGGGTCAGGAAGATCCCCTGGAGGAGTGAATGGCTACCCACTCCAGAATTCTTGCCTGGAGAATCCCACGGACAGAGGAACCTGGCAGGCTGCAGTCCACAAGGTCACAAGGAATCGGACACAACTGAAGCAACTTAGCACACACACACAGATGTCCATTCATGGTGGTGGTGGTTTAGTAGCTAAGTTGTGTCTGACTCTTGCAATCCCATGGACTGTAGCCTGCCAGTCTCCTCTGTTAATGGGATTCTCCAGGCAAGAATACTGGAGTGGCGATCTGGTTCTCGGGGCTGGTGCACTGGGATGACCCAGAGGGATGGAATAGAGAGGGAGGTGGGAGGGGGGTTCAGGATGGGGAACACATGTAAATCCATGGCTGATTCATGTCAATGTATGGCAAAAACCACTACAATATTGTAAAGTAATTAGCCTCCAACTAATAAAAATAAATGAAAAAAAAAAATACTGGAGTGGGTGGCCATTTCTTCTTCCAGGGGATCTTCCCCATCCAGGGATCGTTTCCTGCATTGCAGGCAGATTCTTTACCACTGAGCCACTAAGGAAGCATGTTCGTTCATAAGACACTTTAATTGGGTAATATCTGGGGCACCTTTTTTTTCTTCCAGAGCCTTTGTAGAGAGGTGCCGTCTCAGCAGCTTGCTGTTGGGAATTCTCTGAGACTTGAGATTAAAGTGAGGTGTTTTTCGGCACTAGAGCTGATATGGGGATCCCTTCAGAGTTGGTATTTTGTATTCAAGCCAAGTTGTTGAACTAATTACTAAGAATTCCAACAGCTTTTCTTGGCACCCTTGACTAAATAGCAAATGATATTTTGCAAATCAGTCTGTAAGGTGCTTTTCCCTTATGGTAAGAAGAGGAACCACCAAAAACCTCTACTGCTTCTTTAAACTGCCACTTCCCTTTCTAAGTACTCAAGGGTCACCCACTTTCTTCCTGTGAAATTCAGTAGCGCTAAGAGATTTGAACAGATTTAGAATGCTTAGGTATTGCTCTTTATCTCCTTATCTATCCAGAGATTTAATATTGCCTCAACAGTCTTGGATATGTCCTCTTTAAACACTGAAGACCATTGTCTTTGGCGAATATCAAGTAAAAATCTTACCCTGACCTCAACTGCTTCCTTTTGCCCTTTAAACTCCAGGAAATATTTACTGCCTTCCCCTAACCTTCTCTGTTACGGGCTAACAAAATCTATTCAGTTTATTCCTGAGTTCTCTTTTCCAAACTCGATTCAGCTGACTTTAAGTCTTCAGGTTCTCCTGTATATAGAATTTAATAACCATGAATTGTAATATGCACTATGTAATATGGTATCTTCCAAGAAGAGCACCTTGGCAAAGCTAAATATCAGGTTACTCCTGAATGGTTGAAACAAAACCCCAGACTCTCTGCTAACCTCTAAAAGAGACCATTCTCTTTCTAAGGACCGCAAGGCCCAGGCCCATAGAGTATCCCAGTCTATTAACATGCCCATTGCTTATAACTGAGGACATGTTTATGTTGTTGTTTAATTTGTATGTCGTGTCTGACTCTGTGCGAACCTGTGGACTGTAGCCTGCCAGGCTCCTCTGTCCATGGAATTCTCTAAGCACGAATCCTGGAGTAGGTTGCCGTTTCCTTTTCCAGGGGATCTTCCCGACCCTGGGATCAAACCTGGGTCTCCTGCATTGCAGGCCAATTCTTTACCGCTGAGCCACCAGGGAAGCCAGATGTGCTTACAGCTAGAAGCATAAGAAAAACCTGAAGGAATTTGCTATCACAAACCAGGCCAGCCCTGATGGTGCCATGTGGAAGTCTATCTTATCCCTGTTGTTAGGAGGCCTTTTGCTATCACGTTTCTTCATATTCATCTTTCCTTATGAAAAGCATTTGGTAAACTGAAAGCCTGAAAAAGCAAGTCATCCACAGAGCCAACATTGCTTTCTAATGATTCTATTCCCAGCTGCAGTCTTTTAGAGCTTGCACTGGGTTGGGTTGTTTTTTAATGTCTGCCAGTGTCTGTGACTGAATGTTAGATTAACGTGGTCAAATTTTCCCCACCTCAAGTAGAAAAACAAGTTGGAAGGGTTTGTAGAAGCACTGTTACCTCAAGTGTGAAAAGTTGATTTAGTCACTGAATAGGAAAGCAAGAGACAATGATATTTACCTCTTTGCTGCCCTACAGTAACTTGGACATGGTCAGAGCTGAAATATTTGTTGAATACATTTTTCCCACCAATGGCAAATTCTTGTCTTCCTAAAGACATTTGGCATTTGAGCATTGGCAAGGTCTTTTAAGAGACAACATTTTAAAAGGAGAAGGAAAACACTCTTTAGAACTTTCTAGCAACTGCAGAGTTAACACAGTGAGTCTGACTTGGTTTGTGACAGGCAGTAAATTCCCTTAGACTTGTTATTTGCTTCTAGTTATAAATTTGTTCTGAGTTGCAGCTCTGCAGCCAGCCTGAGAAACTTCTACCTTATGGCAACAAATTGAGCTCTCAGTGGGCCTGACCTAAGTAGAGGAGAGAGGCATCTAATGCAGATTCAGCCTTGTCAGATCTCCCAACAGGGGGGAATTTCTTTAGAAATATTATCCATTGCTGAGACAAATGTCGACACCACCAGTCAGTGGGGGTGGGGTGGGGTGTTTGTTTCAACAGTAGCACAACTGATGGATTATTGCACGGAAAAATGAGGTTAGAGACCAGGGGATGTTGGAACGCTGCCTACCTGGGCAAAAGAGAAAATACAGGCTGCATTTTCAATCATTGGGAGAAGACTATGGAACCATACTGGTGACATTTAGGATTTCAGTGTACTTCTGTGGAATGAATTTTCCTGCACTGTTGGCAATGCATTTCACTTGGACACCTTGCTAGATGAAAACTATTGGAAACTGCCAAGCTCAGCAGATCTTGATTATTTTCAGCATTCTTTCAAAGAGTTTTGTTGTTGTTGTTGTTGGGGGAGGAGGCGTCCATTCTGATTGTAATTATTAACGAGCATGTTGCCTTTTTGTTAATAATGATAGTGGGATCAGAATGACTTAATTTATATGTGAATTCTGGGTGGGAGGTGGGGGCTATATATTCACTCAGATGGAATTCCATTATCAAAGGTGTCCTTTTGGAACAAACTTTGTCTAGGCAGATGATGCTGGTGGCCCACTTTGGACTGCTTAGGGATGAGTTTAAGCAAATCCAGACATACTGTCTCGTCCGAGTCCCCATGGAGCACATTGCTTAACTGGCCCATATGAAGACTGAGCTCATGCCTTTGGCTTTAGAAGTACTTTTCTTTCTACTAAGCTCACTGGCTAAGGGGCTAAGGGTCTTTCTGGAGATGAAGGAATAAATGATTTTGTCCACTCTGGGTGTAAACTAAAGCAGAGACAGGATGACTTGTCTGAGAGAAATGTGAGTGGGCTCCTCGTAGCTCATTTCAGACTGCCTCCAAGTCAGCTTTATTCCAAGAAGAACAGAGAAGGGTCAGAATATGATAAGAACACTTCTGCCAAACTGGCAAATTAGGGCAAGTTAATCTTTGGTGCTTCTAGCTTCCCTTTTCTGTACTTTATATCCTGTTCCTTTTGCGCCTTTCTAGCCCTTCCTTCTCTTCCCATCTCCCTCTATTCCTCTGTCTCCTGTCTAGACATCTAGGAATTTTGTGGTTTTTCTGACACCTTTTATCAAATAAATCGATCTGGCAAATGATCTCACACCAAGATATTAGTGATGGGCATTTAAAAAATTGAGTTTGATACTTAACTCAAAGGAAATAATTATTGCTAGTGGATTTTAAACACAATGGCAATAAGAGTAAGAGATATTTTAAGGGCATCTTTCCTGCACCACTCAGATGGGCTCCAGCTTCATCCACAGGTAAGGCTGATCTCAAATATCAAGGACCAGAACACTGGAGTGGGACAGGTAAACCAGTGGGATGGGATATGACTCAGAAGTAAAGTGAGATAGATATGTGGTGAAGTCCAAGGAGTGAGGGATATAAGAGGAGTGCACTGATAAAACATGGAGAAAACACAGATTCATTTCTCTTCCTTGCCCAGGAATTCTTTCCTCAGTCTGGTTAAATCCTCCACTCAGGCAGCAAATGAGCCTTAACACCCCCCTTTCACAGTTTGCTGTGTTTTCTGGCCTCCATTTGTGACAATCTCTGAGATCAGAGAAAAAAAAAAGCTTTTTATAAAGAGTGAAGCTGCCTGAGACCTCAGTGTGATGGATCTGTTTGGGGGCAAGTAGCTTTAGTTTGTCCTGAACAAGTATCTGAGCACATTTGGCTTAGGTTTGTTTTTTGAAGCCTGTGATTAATCTAGCTGTTCTCTCCACCGTCCTTCTTCACTGTCTGTTTATGAGGTACACCCTCCAAAGGTGAAATACATGCTCAGAATAGCTGGCTAGCAGGTGTTAGGCTGGAAGGAAGGGAGGGAATGCATTGTGGCATATTGTTACCGAACTAGCCTGTGGGAATTAAAGGGCCTCTGGGTGTTTCCTTAACTAACACAGAGCAGACACATTGTTTCTTATGCAAAGTTGGACTTCTGCATCTTCCATCACCAGTTTTCACCCTTGAAAAAAAACTGGCAAGGCAGCACAGACATTCCTCTTTTTCAAAAAGAAAAAAAAAACCAAAACACCCACATTTCTTTCATCTAGAGATTCAAGCTGACTTGGAAGTTTTTCCTACCCACTACCCTTACCACTCCTTATTCTTAAATGCAGCTGAAGAGTAGTGGAAAAAAATCTCTAGACCAGTTTCTAGTCCTAGCCTCAACTCTGCCACTTACAAGCTGTGTGACTTTGGACAAGTCACCAAATGTCTCTGGAGGTTTGGGTCCCATCTTTATCTCCCACCCCTTGCCAGATGCAATGTTGAATAGTTGACAAAATTAATTGTCTTTTTTAACTGAAGTATAGTTGATTTTATCCTCTAGAGTAGGAAATGGCAACCTGCTCCATTATTCTTGCCTGGAAAATTCCATGGACAGAGTCTGGTGGGCTACAATCCATGGGGTCACAAAGAGTCAAACATGAACGACTGAGCCACTGACTGATAGACTGGTAGCTACGACTAACAATGTTGTGTTAGTTTCAGGAAAGTGATTCAGCTGTTTAGATTCTTTTCCATCATAGGTTATTACAAGATATAGAATATATATATACAAGGTATAGAATATATAGAATATATCCCTGTGCATACAGTAGGTTCTTGTTAATCTATTTTATATACAGTAGTTTGGCAAAATCAATTCTTTTCAGATTTGGTAGACAGCGATCAAGCTGAACCATTGAACTACTACTACCTGTTGATTCCTGAGCTACTTCCTAACAGTAGCCTCAGCCCCTCTCTTAGCCACTAAAGGACAGCTCCCTTTGAAGACCTAGAGTTTTTCTGGCTGGTACCATGTGATTTGCCAGCAATGCTGCCTTAGGAGAATAATGAGACTGAATACAAATGTGTTCCTAGTAGCCAGAGCCCTAACCTACGTGATTGATGCGGACCCTCAACAACATAGAGTAAGAGCTGACCCAAGACAGTTTCTAGACAACGGTGGACTTCACTTTTGCATGGTTTGGGAGGAAAATAAAATTTTAAAATGCTGACATGGCACCATCTGGTAAAGTTCAGTATCCCTGCTAAAGAGACTCCAGCTACAGCTTTCACTTGAGAGGATGAAATGCTTCTCCAGACCCACATTTCACCCACCAAACTGTGGAAAACCCAGGGAACTCAGGGAAGAAAGTTGTATCCCCCGTGTGCCTAGAAGGGGGGTGAAGAAAGTTGGCCCCTGGCCAATACTAGTATTAGAGAAATAGGCACAGAAAAGCCAGATCCTGACTTATCAGGAAACTGCTTTTTCTGAGCAAGGGATTTTCAGGCTAGAATGCTGTTGGGTTTGCGGCCCTGAGTGAAACTCTTTGAATTGTCATCTGCAGTTGAAGTGAGGGGGAGGGCTGACAGATGCCCACCTATTCCACCCCTTCTCATTTCATCCTGTTTGTATGCAGGAGCTGAGGGAACATCCCCAGGAATCTGTGGATTGCCATGTGGACCTTAGGACTTAGGCTTTCTAAATAGCCCTAAAGTCATCAGGCAGTTTCTATATATGGCAGGAAGGGCAGCCTTTCATTTATTTAATTTATTATTCTTCTGCCTCATTCTACAAAGGATTTGAGGGAGGATAGGCTACAAGGTCTGTGCTATATATATCAACTGTTGGTTTAAAAGCTGGGACTTTTCTGCCTTGTTTTCTCCATATTGAATGAATTAGCTGGAGAGTTGATTTCTCCTTGTTTCAAATTCAATGTGTAGTACAGGAAGCCTTAAGCAAGAATGTATCTCTAGGGAGTCTGCTTCAAAGATGGCTGGGCAGTCACTGCATTGAAGTGGAGCCTTGTGATGTCCTCTTGAAATCTCTGGGACTGAATAGGTACCTTCTGCTCGGTTTAAGAAAGCTGAATATATAACTCAATTGACTGGCTTTCATTCAGCTCAAGTGGCTTCTATATGTGACTGTGGGTTGGGGATCTGTAGCCTGTAAGGGAGTGCAACAGTTCTCTCAAAGTTAGTCTTCCTTGTTTCACTTTATTTTCATCCCTTCCTCTCTCTATGTTATGTGTGCATGTTCTTATGCCTGAGGTGTGTGGTGAGAAGGAGTTCATCATAGCTTACTTCTCATTTCAGATAAAAAATCTGGATCTTTTGTCCACATCAAAGTGGGAGATAATGGGAGGAGGAGGGGCAAACTTACTGGCACGGAAATGTCAACACCAGATGTGGAATGTTAAATACTTTATTATAAGCAAATGTCAAAAAGCAAAATAAAAAGGAGGTGTGGTTGGAGGCTAGAGGAGCAAACGTTAAAAACTTGGAGGGAGTCCTGGGATGCCAAACACATCACTGTCATCCATGAGCACAACAGCATCACCAGTTCTCTCCACCAAGGGCCCTACATCTCCATAGGTCCCACAGTCTTATAAAGGAAAGTCCAGAAAAGCCTGGGTTTTCATCTGCTAACTGCTGTTTCTTGCCAGGCCATACTCTTAAGGGGAGACTCCTTAATTTGTGCAAGATGCCTGGATCATTTTCCTCTGCAAATCTTCTTCCAAGACTAATCTGATTTCTCTTCACTTCCCAGCATTCGTTAAGTCCTCTCCGAGGCAACCTCACTGGCAGCCCTAGCCATTGGAAATCTAGATGTTCCCTGGGGCTTTTTGTCTGGGAATTGAAGGTAGTGGACTTAGTGGAACATCCACATCTCCAACTGGTTCCTTGGTTTGCAGTAGACCTAACCTGGTCTTCTGGGGTAAGGCCTGGACTTCAATATCAAAGGCAGTAAATCACAACTCCCCATTGAAATGGAGAACAAACAACCTTTGTTCACAGTAGAGCAAGTTACCCCAGGAGACACCTATTTATTATCTTTTACCAGATTGCTTTATGTTCATTTCTGAGAATCCCTTTGCTAAAAAGTTACATATTCAAATGGATTACTTCTTGAGAGATTTGGTTCTTGATAAACTTTATTTGGTAACACACCCCACCTCTTCTGTGCCCACAATGACAAGGTTTGACCTTTAGTTTGAGGAAATAACAAGATTGCATTAAAAAGCAAACTGGAGTGAGAAGCAAAGATAATATAATACAAAAGCAGAGGTGACCATGGGCTTTGTTAGTGAGCTTGACACCTTGTTAGATGAAAGCAAGGTCTCTACCTAGTCATTTATAATTACACTGAGACAAATAGCACTGTAAGTTTAGGAAAATACAAACTTTTTCAGAATAAGATTTGCAATTAAAATGGCTACAGTAAAACCAGAAAAGTCATATAGCCCCATATTTAGGCAGATACATATTCGTGGCCAAAAGGGCTAGTGACTGATTACATCCTGTTAAGTACATTATGGTCATAAAGGACGAATGGTTTATTCTCCTCTCGTGCTCATGCTCAGTCATTTTATTCGTGTCCAACTCTTTGAGACCCTAGGAACGTAGCCCACAAGGCTCCTCTGCCCACAGGATCCTTTAGGCAAGAATGCTGGAGTGGGTTGCCATGCCCTCCTCCAGGGGATCTTTCCAACCCGGGGACTGAAACTGTAACTCCTGCATCTCCGGCATTGCAGCCGGATTCTTTACCTCTGAGCCTCCAGGGAAGCCCAATTCTCCTCTAGCCCATCTGTAATTGTCAAGAGGACCCAAGATTCAATTTGTGGGGCAGCGTGTCACCTTGGGAATGAGTTATGTAATAGCAAAATTGGGTCAGAATGTATCTTGGCACTCTTATTTATTTACTGTTTCTTTCCTGATCTCAATTACTTTGCCGACTTTGCTAGTCCCAACATTAGATGGCTTCTCTAGAAAAACACGTGAACAGAAAGTAGTTGAGAAGCAGAGAACAGTGAGAATGATAAGAGAAAGGGCTAACTATATGCAATGGTTGATGCAAAAAATCCTTTCTGGAACAAGGTATTAAAAAAAAACAAAGAAAGAAAGTTCACTATTCTCTCTCCTGCTTAAACTTGATAAGGTAGCCCCTGGGACTAAATGAAAGTCAGTATGGCAGCAGAGGTGAAGAACCCAAAGGTTGCTATGTCTTACTTCTCTCTTTTTTTTTTTTTTTAAGACACTTGTCCAGTCAACTTTTGGCTCAGCTGGTAATCAATCCACCTGTAATGTGGGAGACCTGAGTTCAATCCATGGGTTGGGAAGATCCGCTGGAGAAGGGAAAGGCTACCCATTCCAGCATTCTGGCCCGGAGAATTCCATGGAATGTATAATCAGTGGAATCGCAAAGAGTCGGACACAACTGAACAACTTTCACTTTCACTTTTCACTTTCCAATTGACTTTCTATTTTCTATACCCGCAGTGTCCTTCCTTATTAATCCATGTTATTTCCTCTTTGCTCCTACCACTCCTTTGGCTCCTAATGGTTCATGCTCAGTCACTTCAGTTGTGTCCGACTCTCTGTGACCCCATGGACTGTAGTCCGCCAGGCTCCTCTGTTCATGGGATTTTTCAGACAAGAATACTGGAGTGGGTTGCTGTGCCCTCCTCCAGGGGATCTTCCTGACCCAGGGATCAAACCTGCGCCTTCTGTGTCTCCTGCATTGCAGGTGGATTCTTTATTGCTGAGTCACTGGGGAAGCCCCCTAATGGTTCATAACAACCCATTATTTTCTTCTCCCCTTCCCCATTATTTCATCCTGCCTCCTGGATGTGTGCCTTTCCCTTCCTATGTCTGCTAACAAATAATTAATAACAGTGGTAACAATAGTAACATTCCACATCCTGAAAGAAAAAAATGTGATAAAGCCAGAAAACCATCTTCACACTTAACAGCTTGTAAATTCATTAATTCTCTTTCAAATGGAAATTGTTGGCATGAAGGGGCTATGATTTTTTTTTGAGTCACAGCTAAACTTGCTCATTGTGTATGAGCCCAGGGGTGACAATAACACTAAGGTACACTAATATCAACAACAATGGTCTGCTAAGCATCACTAAATAACCCTAATATCAGAAGCATTCTGAGACATCTGTGATTAATGACTTGGTGTCACTTTTCCACCTTGTGGCATTACTATCTCACTGGGACAGCAACAACTGTGGCTAAACCCTAACATAACACTAACCTGTGGTGAGAAGCCGAAAAGCTCTAGTTGTTTTTTTTGAGTCACAAATAAATGTGAACCCAGGTATGAGAATTACTCCTTCTGAAAAGGAGTTTGCTGCCTGTCCTCACAGCAGATGCATTAAGTCAGAAACGTAATCCTTGAAAATCCTTTGCTGCCATTTCTGGTGGTTTCTTCTTATGTGGTAGCATAATTACTTTTCCACCAGTTTCTGCCCAGATAATTGAAAGAAAGATGAAAACTATTTTTTCTTACAGTAAGAATTTTTCTTCTAGGAGGAACTTTAACTCCTTAAAACCAAGCATTAAAAAAGAATGGATAATTCTATATCTTATCATTACTAACTGAAATACAGAAAAAACTTTGTTTTCCATTGCCAAAATAATTAGGCAAAAAAAGAGAGAACCGAAATTTTGGTTCGGTTTTTCATATCACCAAAAAATAAATGCAAAACAAACTTAGTGAGTTTCATTTTCAGAGTAATATACATGTCAACCACTAATTAAATTTAATAAACTCAAAAGAGAAACTTTGGATAATAGTGTGCATTTACTTACTTTTTTGGGTGTCTCTGGCCAGAAGTGCTTACTCCCCCAAAACAGGACAATTAGAGTTAAGGCGAGGATACCAAATACCAATCCACAAATCTTAAGTAATTTGCATATCTTCTTGGATTTAAAAGCTTCTGCCTAAGCAAAATACAAACAGAACAAAACAATAAATAATTGCCCTTAAAAATGCAAGCCATAATTCAAAGTCACTTTTAAGTTCACTTTTTAATGTTCACACAGCAATTCAATATCTCTGTAAAGCCATGCTTTTGCTCAAAAGGGAAAAAAATATGAATCAACTTACATTTAGAATGTGACAGTCCTCACAGTTCTCTGGAGGATTCTTTGCCATGGTCTCTCAGAACACAGCACTCTTTCCCTGCTTTGAGAGGACTGAGAGACCACTGCTGAGGTGGAGTTGCAAGTGAGTCGACTAACAGATGCCAGAGGAGAAGCTGAATTTATATGGCTCAAATATGTCATACCAGAGCCTGAAGGAGCCCAGGGGGCTCCTGTGCTGCGATTTGTTGCACCGATATACCCATATATGTATATAACTTCTGTGCACAGAATTCCATCCAGAATGGCAAAGACAGAAGGTTATAATGAAAACTATTGTCCTGGGGATTGGTTTGGAAGGGGACCAAGCCTAGGACACTTTGAAATGATTTTTCACTATGAACTTAAAATATCAGTGGCAATGCATGCTGCATACTCCAGAAATAAGCAAACAAAACAAAGAAAGGAATGGAGACCTAATTTCAATTCCATTTGATCTAACAAATATTTATTGCAAGGATATTAAATGTCAGCACTGTGCTTAGTGTAGGAGATTCAGAAATGAATAAGATAGTGCCTTCTTCTCTATATTAAAGCTCTTTGAAGACTAAGATCAATATGTAGTCAACAAATTATAATTAAAAACAAGATTTAAATGGTTAATTACAAGTTTTCTCTGTCTCTCTCTTCATTCTGTCTCTCTGATTATTTTCTTTTCCTACATTCTCTTCCTCAGTCTGTTCCTTAATGTTGATTTTCCTTATGATTCTATCATTGATGATCTTCTCACTCTATATATACCCTTCTTAGATGATCTCATCCACTTCTACAGTTTAAAATATAACTTACATACCAATGATTTCTAAATGTATACTTATAACTCCAATCTGTCTTTTGAATTTCAAAGTCATTTGACTATCTCTACCTCAACGGACCTCAAGAATCTCAAAATACAACATGTCCCACATCAAAATCTTCTTTCAACACCACTTTCTTCCAACCTACTTTTTTCCTGATATTGTTAATCTTAGTTGGTGGCTGTGTTAGTTTGCTAGAGCTGGCATAATAAAGTACCACAGACTGCATGGCTTAGACAACAGAAATTTATATTTCTACAGCTCTGAAGGCTAGAAGTCTAAGATCAGGGCCTCAGCAAAGTTGATTTCTTCTGAAACCTCCTCCTTGACTTGTAGATGGCCTTCATGTTCACATGGTACTCCGTTTCTATGCATATATATGTCCTATTTTCCTCTTCTTATAAAGACACCAGTCATATTGGATTAGGCCATGCAACTTCATTTTTCCTTAATTACTTCTTTAAAGGTCCTGTCTCCAAATGCAATCACATTACAAAATAATGGATATTAGGGCTTTAACATATGAATTTGGATGGTGGAGGGGGCACAATTTAGTTTGTAACACTGGAACCATTACTCACTCAGGGCTCTAAAGCCAAAAATCTATGGTTTGTCCTAGACTTCCCTCTCTGTCACATTCCTTTATCCAATCAGTGACTAAGTATTTCTTATTCTAAATTCTTAAATCTTTCAAGGCCATTCTTTTCTCCCTATATTGACTTCTAAAGCCTTAGTTTAGGTTGTCCTCTTCTCTGATGAATCTCAAATCCATATCTCTTACCCAGTCTGCTTAGGGCTCCAGACTCATGTGTCCATCTAACCTGCTAGACATTCCCACTTGGATATCTCAGAGGTGCCCCAAATACTACATGTCCTCTGCTGTGTCATGCTTAGTCACTCAGTCATCTTCAACTCGTTGCAACCCTATAGACTGCAGCCCACCAGGCTTCTCTGTCCATGGGATTTTTCCCAGTCAAGAATACTGGAATGGGTTGCCATTTTCTCCTCCAGGGGATCTTCCTGACCCACATGTTTCAAACTGAATTAATTATCTCTCCTTCCAAATATACCTTTCTTTCTATAGTATCTCTCTCACTAAATGTTATGATGATCAGTTTCTAGAATGAAAACCTCCAAATGATCCTTTATTTCTTCCTCTCTTGCCTAATTAGGACTCCATGACTAGTGAATTATTAAATCCAGTCATTTTTGCCTCTGAATTATCTTCCCAATCTTATTCTTTCTATCCTAAAGTTCCACTGTCTTAGTTGAGGTTCTCATAGTTACTTTTATTGTTGCAATAGGGTCCTTACTGGTCCCCTTGCCTTCAGTGATCTTTTCTAGGACTCAGATTTGAGTATAATCCTGCCATGATTAAAATCTTTCTGTGTTTATTCATTGTCTATAAACATCAAAACTCATTATGGTGATATCATAGGCACGTCAAGGTCTTGACTGTGCCTAATACCCACAGCCTTGCTTTTGGACAATTTCTTCCATAGAGATGGAGACAACTGGGTGTCACAGCTGGGCAGAGCTATGGAACATATATGTGTGACTTCACCCACATCCTAATGTCTCAAAGGAAAATATTTTTCTAGTTGTTTCAGACATAATCATGCATGAATTGATTATGCAAGTTATGAAATATCAGTCATGGTTCTATTTGCTCTACAATTCTTTGGCCAAACTTAAAAAAAAAAATGAATCTATGAAGAAATCCATGTTTGTTGTGTTAGATTTTTTTCCCCCTCAACAATGTTACTCACACTATGCTTCTAATACCTTCCTTACACTTTATGCTTTATTGATTCTGAGCATTCTCTGCTTTTTAACCCTGCAATGCATTTTCACATGCTACTTTCTTTGCTTGGGTTTCCCTTCCTACCCTTGTTTACCTGAAAATTCTCATTTAGTCTTCAAAATACTGCCTGCAAGACTTCGCTGATCTCATCTCTACCACTTCATTGAGTTCATTACCCTTTCCCTTGTTCTATTTTTGTATCTTGCTCATACTTCAAATGTTGCACTTATTACACTGTATTATAAGTAGTTTCTATGTGTTTTTCTTCTGAGCAGACTTTGAGATCCTTTAAAACATGCCTCATTTGTTAAAAGGATTGAAATAAAATAAAGGTCAAATCGATATGCCATGAAGCACAGAAAGAGGAATGATTAATTCTGATTCAGAAGAGTAGGGAAAATGACACAAAGCACCTGAAATTTCAGTAGGTTGTTCATTTACTAGCACTCTATGTGGCAAGCACTGTTGTAGGGGCTAGATATATACTCAGTAGTGGACAAGACAAACACAGTCCCTGACATTATAGAGCTCAGAAGCTATTTGGGGAGACAGAAGTTAAACTAAAGGGGAAAAATCCTGCAAATAAATAAAATATATAAATAACAAAATAGATTAAGAAGGAAAAGTTCAAGGTATATTATGAAAAAACCTAATTTAGATTGGGAGGGGGTGGTCAGGGAAGCCCATACCAAAGAGAAGTCCCTTAAGCTCAGATCTAAATATTGAGTGGAAATTAGCCTGTGAAGAGAGGGAAAGAGATTATTCCAGTCAGAGGGATCAGCAAATGCAAATACCTTGAAGCAGAAAAGAGATTGTATTTGAAGAATAAAAGGAAACTCAGTGTAGTGGTAATATAGTGAATGTGGAGGAGAGTTGCTTGAGATAAGTCTGAAGAGGTAGGCAGGGACTATATCATACAAGATTGTATCTATTAGGACTCTTAGACTGCATGTAACAGAAACCAAATTATGGTGGTTTAACAAAATAAAAAGTTTATTTTTTTAACATAAAGAAGCCTCAATGTCAACAGTTCAAGACTCATACAAGTTTCAGGACTCAAGCATCTATCTTTTTGTTCTATGATCCAGTGAGCATGGCTTCTATCTTCAGGCTGCCTGCTGTTCTACTTCCAGGCAGCAAAAGGAAAGAATGCAAAGGGCAAAAAACATGTGACAGCTAAGTCTGTCTCATTCCATCAGGAAAGTAACAGTTTTCCTGGAAGCCCCACTTATCTATTAGATAGAACTGGGTTGGATGGCCACCCTTAGCTACAATAGAGTATGAGGAGGTTTCATTTTCAATTTAGTCTATTACTACTCCTAAAAAATCTACTGGCTTTATTAGAAAAGGGGAAAACACATTGGGTAGGCAATTTGTAGTTTCTACCACAAAGTGTGTGGGATTTCTTAGTTTATTCTAAAAACAGTGGGGGTTCATTGAAGGTCATTGAAGGGTTTTAAGCAGGGGAGATACACAGTTCCTTTTATGTTGATTAGCATCTGTTTGGCTGTTGTGAGAAGGATGAATTGTAAGGGGGGCAAGAATGTTTTAAAAGTTGACCAGTTAGAAGGTAATTGCAAGAGCTTATGATGCCTTGGATTAAGGAAGTGGTAATTGAGATGGAGAGAAGTAGACAGTAGACAGAAGTAGAGGTAGCATGCTTTTGGTGAGAAATTGGATCCACAGGATGAGAGGAGAGGAATAAAAAAATGATTCATGTGTTTGTGGTTTATGCATTTGGATGGAGAGTGCTGTCACTTATTGGGATTATGAAACATGGAGGACCAGATTGGGGTGATGAGTATGATTTTGGACATGTTGAATTTGAGGTGTTTATGAAGCATACAAAAGGAGATGTCTTGTTGGCAGTTGAAGATATGTGTCTGGAATTCAAAAGACAGGCACTGGAGTAGAAATAGAGATTTGGGAACCATTTACCTGTGAATGGTATTCAAAACTATGGGAGTTGATGACATGGTTTAGAGAATGAGTGCAGAACAGAAGGAGAGAAAGGCTCAAGGCTGACCACTGGGAATCTTCAAGAGTTATTTATTTAAAAATATACTTTTAGAATGTTTTTTGCATTTTATTAAAAAGTACATGCAATATTCATTATAAAATAAGCCAGCAATATAGAGAAGTGCAAAAGGGAGGAAAAAAAATACCTTCAGAAACCTGCATGAACTAGAACTAATCAGTATTGTGCCTTAATTTGCTTATCTGAATAAAGGAGGATAAAAATAGTAACTATAAGATTGCTGTGATAACTTAATAAGATAATCTATTTAAAGTGCTTACTTTGCTATCTGGCAAATAGTAAATAGTTCATAAACATTAATTACTAAGATTAATGAACATTATTCTGGACATCACTTTTATTATAAAGGATTAAGGAATAGATAGATAAAAAATTTAATAGAAATAATATACATGCTCTTTCAAAAAGTCTGAAGTTGAACAAAAGACAAATAGATTAAAGTGAAAGTAAAGAAACTGACAAATTTCAGATAAATGTTTCTTCCCTCTCAAGAAATAGTAGTCTCTGAAAGACTGTTTTAAAGTTAAGACTAAAGATTTGGAAAATATAAAGAGGTTATAGTTACTATATTTTTATCTCATGTTTCAGTTCCTGATAGTGTTAAACTGATTCCCTGGGTAGTTGATTAAGAAATGGGTTCTGAAGACAGCCTGATTGGGTTAAGATCAGTTCTGCAACTTACTAGCTATAAGGTAGGCAAATTATTTAATCTCTATGTGCCTCAGTTTTCTCATTTTTAGAATGAAGACTAAAAAGTGCCTACTTCATAAGGGGGAGAATACATACATGTGTATGTATGGCTGAGTCCCTTTGCTGTCCATCTGAAACTATCACAACATTTTTGCTATACTTCAATATAAAATAAAATGTTAAAAATTTTCCTACTTCACTGGATTGTGAAGAATAAAAGAGTTAATACATACAAAATACTTGGCACAGTTCCTGGTACATAATGAACTATTATTATAAATATGAGGAAATGAGTTTTTATTATAAACTGTGATGAAATACACTTTTCCTCTCATGACTTTTGTTAGCTATATTATTATTTTTACCTTCTCATAGTTTATAACATTTATATTCTGTTCTCCACCTAGAATTCTCTAAGTTGTTTGGTCCTGCTTCTGTGTTTAAATGAATTCAGTGCTTAACACTACTCCTTTTATTACAGCTTCTTTATTCCTGAGTTCTTTGTTTTCATGTATCTCTTGGTTGTCTAGGTTTTATAAGATGTTAGTTATTTTTTTTTTAAACCAGCCCTCATGAGTGTTGCATTTCTTTGGCAGGCTTGAGAATATCTGTGTGTTGAAGGGCAAACTGATAGGATAGAAAATCCTTGGGTCACACTTTGGCTCCCTCGGGAGTTTGTTGATTATCACTCCATTGTCTATGGCACGGTGGGCTACACTGGTCTTTTCATCATGGCCTCTTCCATTTGTCCTTTGGCTGGATGGGTTTCATTGTAGAAATTCTAGCACTAGGAGTCAAATGATGGAGGAGGAGGAGCTGTCAAATGAGACTGAAATAGTGTAGCCAGGAAAAAGGGAGGAAAACACTGATGTGTCACAAAAGCCAAGAGAAGGTTAGGTTTGACAAAGATGGCAGTAGTGAATTCTGTCAGAAGCCTCTACAAGGTCAAAAGTCTGTCAAAAATAGGAGTTGGGTGGATACAGAGAATGTGGAAGAGCATTTTGGGCTGCAATAATAACATGAGCAAAGTTTTATAGGTGTATAAGTATGTGTTTGGGTTGTGGGAGTACTGAGTAGTCCTTTGTGGGTGGAAAATTGATTGCAGGGGAAAGATGAAGTTATGACAGATCATGTTGCCCAGATCTCTTTTTCTATCAGGCTGCTTTTTTTTTTCCTTCTGCCTGTTCACCTAGCTCTTCATCTGGGTTAAAGAAAAATATCTCTGAGTTATCTTTCTCTTGTTCCCTTCTTTAGTGTCTTCTATTTGTTGTTTTTCCATTGCTCAGTCTTGTCTGACTCATTGCAACCCCATGGACTGCAGCACGCCAGGCATCCCTGTCCTTCACCATCTCCTGGAGCTTGCTCAAACTCATGTCCATTGAATCGGTGATGCCATCCAATTGTCTCATCTGCTATCATTCCCTTCTCCTCCTGCCTTCAGTCTTTTCCACTTTCCCAGCATTAGGGTCTTTTCCAATGAGTTGGCTCTTCACATCAGGTGGCCAAAGTATTGGAGCTTCAGCTTCAGCATCAGTCCCCTCCAGTGATTATTCAGGATTGATTCCCTTTAGGGTTGACTGGTTTGATCTCCTTGTGGTCCAAGAGACTCTCAAGAGTCTTCTCCAACACCACAGTTCAAAAGCATCAATTCTTTGGTGCTCAGCCTTTTTTATGGTCCAACTTTCACATCTATACATGACTACTGGAAAAACCATAGCTTTGACCAGATGGTCAATGTCTTCTATATTTATTTTTTGGAATACAAAGATCTGGATTTTCAGTAATGTCCTGTCCAGAAATCAATAAATAAATTCAATAAATATTGAATATCTATTGAGAATGCTGTAGTACATAAAACAGTATAATGGGGAAGACAGGGAATGCAACTATCACAGCCCAGTGTGTGCTAAGTGCTATCTTTTTTTTTTTTTAATTCTAATTTTTTTCCATTTATTTTTATTAGTTGGAGGCTAATTAGTTTACACTATTGTAATGGTTTTTGCCATACATTGACATTAATCTGCCATGGATTTACATGTATTCCCCATCCCGATCCCCCCTCCCACCTCCCTCCCCACCCCATCCCTCTGGGTCTTCCCAGTGCACCAGCCCTGAGCACTTATATCATGCATCCAACCTGGGCTGGTGATCTGTTTCACCCTTGATAATGTACATGTTTCGATGCTGTTCTCTCGAAACATCCCACCCTCACCTTCTCCCACAGAGTCCAAAAGTCTGTTCTGTACATCTGTGTCTCTTTTCCTGTTTTGCATATAGGGTTATCATTACCATCTTTCTAAGTGTTATCTTAAAGCAGTATGGGATGCTTTGGAATGCAGAGGAAAGCCTGGCCTCTAACCCAGCTCTGCAAGGTTACAGGGAGGTTCAGTTCAGTTCAGGAGAAGGGTATTAGGGCAGGCTTCCAGGAGAAAATGACGGAGAAATCAAAACTTGCAAGATGAATAGGCAGGCAAAGCTGTTGAGAGAGAGTGTGTTTTAGGCAGAAGGAAATCATGGATAAAAGCTTGAAAATGTGAAAGAGAATGGAATGTTTAAGCAACTGAAAGAATTTTAGTGTGGAAGGAGTGTTTAAACTTTTCTCTGTTACAAAAGAAGTACATCCTCACTGGGAAATAATCAATCAAAAATAGGAAGTAAAAAAAAAAAATCAAAATTTTTTCCCTACCTCTACAATCCACAGATTAACAACTAATAGTTTAGTGAGTATTATTTTAATATCCTTTACTTTTCAAGTGAAAATTCACACTCACATACACATGTATGTGTGTATATATGCAGTATTAATAGCCTGAAAAATATATTATCTTATAAAATATTAATATTTGTCTTCTATGTGAATTGCCATTTAGAAATATATCACAGACATCCTTACTTTTCAATACAAGAACTGTATTGACAATTGAATAGCATTCCATATACAATGCAATAAAAATTTCCATCTACCTGATGAATGATTAAGTGAAATATAATATAGACATGCAATGGAATATAGTTAGGCAATAAAGAAGAATGAAAGGCTTCTTCATGGTACAACATGACTGAATCTTGAAAACATTATCCTAAATGAAAGAAGTCAAATGTTGCTATGAACATTCATGTAAAAGTTTTTGTGTGAACATATGTTTTTAAATTCTCTTGAGTATATCCCTAGGAGGAGAATTGATGGACCATTTCATAATTTTATGTTTAAATTTCGGAGGAACATCCAACATTTTTGGGCAGTGACATGAGTTTGCTCAAACTCATGTCTATCGAGTCGGTGATGCCATCCAACCATCTCACCCTCTGTCATTCCCTTCTCCTCCTGCCTTCAATCTTTCCCAGCATCAGGGTCTTCTCCACTGAGTCACTTCTTCACATCAGATGGCCAGAGTACTGGAGTTTCATTTTCAGCATCAGTCCTTCCAGTGAATATTCAGGACTGATTTCCTTGAGTATAGACTGATTGGATCTCCCTGTAGTCCAAGACTCTCAAGAGTCTTCTCCAACACCACAGTTCAAAAGCATCAATTCTTCGGCACTCAGCTTTCTTTATAATCCAACTCTAACATCCATACATGACTACTGGAAAAACCATAGCTTTGACTAGACAGACCTTTGTTGGCAAAGTAATATTTCTGCTTTTTAATATGCTGTCTAGGTTGGTCATAGCTTTTCTTCCAAGAAGCAAGTGTCTTTTAATTTCATGAATGCAGTCACCATCTGCAGTGATTTTGGAGCCCAAGAAAATAAATTCTGTCACTGTTTCCATTGTTTCCCCATCTATTTGCCATGAAGTGATGGGACTGGATGCCATGATCTTAGTTTCTTGAACGTTGAGTTTTAAGCCAACTTTTTCACTCTCCTCTTTCACATTCATCAAGAGGCTCTATAGAGCCTTTGCTTTCTGCCATAAGGGTGGTGTCATCTGCATATCTGAGGTTATTGATATTTCTCCCTGCAATCTTGATTCCAGCTTGTGCTTCATCCAGCCCAGCATTTCATATGATATGCTCTGCATAGAAGTTAAATAAGCACAGTGACGTACTCCTTTTCCAATTTTGAACCAGTCTGTTGTTCCGTGTCCAGTTCTAACTATTGCTTTCTGACCTGCATACAGATTCCTCAGGAGGCAGGTAAGGTGTCTGGTATTCTCATCTCTTTAAGAATTTTCATAGTTTGTTGTGATCCACACAGTCAAAGGCTTTGATATAGTCAATAAAGCAGAAATAGATGTTTTTCTGGAACTCTCTTGCTTTCTTGATAATCCAACAGATATTGGCAATTTGATCTCTGGTTCCTCTGCCTTTTCTAAATCCAGCTTTTACATCTGGAATTTCCCTGTTCACGTACTGTTGAAGACTGGCTTGGAGAATTTTGAGCTTTACTTTGCTAGCATGTAAGATGAGTGCAATTGTGTGGTAGTTTGAACATTCTTTGGCATTGCCTTTCTTAGGGATTGGAATGAAAACTGACCTTTTCCAGTCCTGTGGCTACTGCCAAGTTTTCCAAATTTGCTGGCATATTGAGTCCAACAGTTTCACAGCATCATTTTTTAGAATTTGAAATAGCTCAACTGGAATTCCACAACCTCCACTAGCCTTGTTTGTAGTGATGCTTCCTAAGACCCACTTGACTTCACATTCCAGGATGTCTGGCTCTAGGTGAGTGATCAGACCATCGTGGTTATCTGGGTCATGAAGATCTTTTTTGTATAGCTCTTCTGTGTATTCTTGCTGCCTCTTCTTGATATTTTCTGCTTCTGTCAGGGCTTCTCTGATAGCTCAGTTGGTAGACAATCTGCCTGCAATGCAGGAGACCCTGGTTCAATTCCTGGGTTTGGAAGACCCACTGGAGAAGGGAAAGTCTACCCACTCCAGAATTCTTGGGCTTCCCTTGTGGCTCAGTTGGTAAAGAATCTGCCTGCAATGTGAGAGACCTGGGTTTATTTCCTGGGTTGGGAAGATCCCCTGGAGAAGGGAAAGGCTACCCACTTCAGTATTCTGTCCTAGAGAATTCCATAGACTATATAGTCCATGGGGTCACAAAAAGTTGGGCTTGACTGAGCGACTTTAACTAAGCAGACTTATGTGCTTATTAGCCATTTGTATATCCTTTAAATGTCTGTTCAAATCCATTGATCATTTTAAATGGTGTTATTTGTCTTTTTATTTTTGAGTTAGAAGAGATTTTATGATATATTATAGATACAAATCCTTTGTTAAGCATACAATTTGCAAATATTTTCTCCCATTCTATGGATGACCTTAATAGTTACTAATAATGTCCTTTGATTCACAAAGATTTTAATTTTCAACTTATATATTTTTCTTCTGTTGCTTATGCTTTTGATGTCATATCTAAGAGTACCTTGCCAAATCCAAGGTCAGAAAATTTATCCCTATGATTTTTCCTAGGAGTTTTACAGTTTTAGCCCTTTCATTTAAGTCTTTGACTCATTTTGAATTAGTTTTTGTATGTGGTGTGAGGTACAGATCTAAATTCATTCTTTAGCATGTGGATATCCAGTGTATATAGCACCATTTGCTAAAAAGACTGTTCTTTCTCATTTAATTGTCTTGGCACCTTTGTCAAAAAACAACTTACCAAAGAGGTTTGGGTTTATTGTAATTCTATTCTGTTGGTCTAAATGGAATATCATATCCATGGATATGATAGATGGTCATCTAAATAGTCTATCCTTATGCCAGTTTTGCATTGTTTTGATTATTGTAGCTTTTGTAATAAGTTTTTATATCAGAAATTGTGACTCCTTCATCTCTGTCATCGTTTTTCAAGATTGTTTTGGCTGTTATGTGTCCTTTGAATTTCAGTATAAAATTTAAGATTAGCCTTTCAGTCTCTGCAAAAGAGAATGTTACAACTTTGATGGGGATTTTTTGACTCTGTAGACCTATGTGGAGTATTGCCTTCTTAACAGTATTAACTCTTTCAATCCATGAACACAGAATGATGTTCTATGTCTTTTCATTTATCTAGGTCTTCCTTAATGTCTTTCAATTATGTTTTCTAGTTTCCAGTGTACAAGTCTTGCATTTTTGGGTTAAATTACATCCTAAGATTTTATTCTTTTTGATACTATTGTAAATGGAATTATTTTCTTAATTTCATTTTGTATCATTCATTGCTAGTGTATAGAAATACAACTAGCTTTTGTATATTGATCTTGCATCCTGAAATCTTGCTGAACTTGTTTATTAGTTCCAATAGTTTTTTAGTGGCTTATTTAGATTTTTATCCATTAAATGGTCATGTCGTCTACAAATAGTTTTATTTGTCAGTTTTATTTCACTTTATTCCTTTCCATTTCTGCTGCCATTTATTTCTTTCCTTTGCCTAATTTTCATGGCTAGACCCTCTATTAGACTAATTGGATTTCGCAGATTCAGTTTTGGACAGGCCAAGTTAGAGGTGCTTGAGCATTATTCAAGTGGAGAAGTCAAGGAGATAACCATTCAGGTCAGGAGAGAGATTTGGTCCAGAGATTAAAATTTAGTAGATGTTAAATGAAGCCCCTTGAAAAGATGACCTTGCCCAAGATGAATGTTTAGAATGAGAAAAGGGCCAGAACAGAGATCAACATCCTATCAGGAATGGGAATAGGAAGAAGGTATCACAAAGGAAACTAAGTAGTCACTGCCAGAAAATTAAGAGCTAAATCTTGAGAACCTGATGTCATGGAAGTCAATTGCAGCAAGAATTTCAAAAAAGTGGAGGTGGCCATTGCTTTAGAGTATATGAAATGCTTCAAATGCTGCTGTAAAATTTAGTAAAATAATGTCTATGGTAGATTAAAATGCTCAAGGAGCAAAGATAATTAAAAGTGATGGTGAAGATGCTAAAGATAGAGGGGATAATTAGTAGCCTATATTTATTTCCGTCAGTAAATACTATTCTTGGATTTGGATTATACCTGAATTTTCTGTGTATTGCTTATGACTTTTTAATATGAAAGAATACTCACTGTAAAACTTTTTGCTTGGAAGACCTTGTTCTAATGGGCCATATATGAACAGGTGCCAGATAGAAGCAGTCTGATCTATTCTCTCTACTCCAGAGTTTCTTACAGTATGTTCTGACTTGCATTAGAATCGCCAGCAATATTTTTTTAAAGATACAGATTGGTGGGTGTAATTTCAGACCTTCTGAATCACAATCCCAGGAGCCATACCTTGGAATCTGTGTTTTAACAAGTTTCCTCAGATCATTCTCATGCATTCTTAAATTTGAGAAATATGAGTTTATTTGGCTGCCTCCATGTTCATGGGTGCACAACCTCACAGAATGTTTGCCAAGTGTCAAACATTCTGTTATGTTACCAATGATGTCATCAGTGTTTGGCCGAAATAGTGGTGTCCATTATCTGTAGATTATTGAATCTTTCACTGGTCAGACTCTGTCCTTCCATACTCTTCACTTCTTAAGGTCCTTGTTTTCAGCTCATCCTATATTCCTTTTGCTTGGTAACTACCCCAACAAACAAAAAAGCACAACTTAGGGGTGGAATTTGACCATCTAATCCAAGTCTTTAGGTTCTCTGTAAAATGACGAACCTATACCAAATGATATCTAAATCCATTTCTAGGTTGCTAACAGCATCTCATACTTCTCAGCCTCATACCTCTTTGGACTTTTCTTTGTGTAGAGTCCTGACCAAAAGTTAGTCTCTTTTCTTTCTTCCCTATTTACTCCATGTGCTCACTCACAGAGTGTGGTTTCTTTTATTTATTTTAGCATCAAGGAAAATTGGGACTAAAATGATCTTGGCAATTTTCTGCTCTAATCTTTATTTTTAAAGATAAGAAAACTGAAAGCCAGTCATGAAATAACTTACCCAAAGTAACATAGCTAGTGATCCATCTAGAATCAGGGCTTTTCCAGGACTCTTCTCACTATAGCAGGAATAGTTGTTCCTAGAGAAGACAAACGAATAATTTTTCATATGTTCTGCAAGAAGGACCAAATCTGGGGTGCAAAAGGAAGAACTGAAGGAAAACAGTGAGTTTCTTTTTAAGCTTAGCCTGTTAAAGAGATTTAACTTTCAACCACTGTATTAGTTTTCATTTTCTCCCCCTTCTCTGCCAGTAACAATAAAATGACTGCTGTGGAACTGAAAGCAAGGCAAGGTATTATACTTAAATCTGAGTTTAAATGATTTACAATTGAGTGGGAAGACTGGTGTACTGAATTTACCAAACTATTTATGAATGCCACAGACAAGCCATGTGACCTTCATCAAATCACAATGGGTCTCTGTCCCTCAGTTTCTTCATTTTACAGGATGGACTCTGCTCAGAGTACTTAGGCAGAGACCAATGAGAAAGAAGTGACAAAAAAAGAAAGAAGTTACTTATATTCAAGGATAATCACCTCTGGACAACTTAGTGACTGCCTTTTACAAAGGATAAAATTGAGCCATAGAAAGGTAAATGGACTCCTCACTGCCTTATACTGTGGCTTGACTAATATTCACTTCTGAAAACTTGAAAACATCTTCAAGATGAATAGAATATCATATTTTAAGATGTGAGAAAAACCTAGAGTAAGAGAAGATGTTTTTCTTCCTACTGATCTTTTTCTTTCTAAATAAGCTTTTTGGATATTACCAAAAGTGTCATTCGAAAGTAAGCAAGAAATAGAGACAGGGAGAGAAAGTGATCATTCAAAGAGAATTTGACAAAAGAGCAATGATCATAGAGAGAAAAAAAGAATCTCAGAGAAACGTGGTAAAATCAAGCAACTTGCGTGAAAAAAACATGTGGTGCTGTGTAGTAGTAGATGCCAAGGAGGATAGATGGAAAATAGCATGTGCCTGACCAAAGATGTATTTTTTTTAAATTAAGAACAGTAGGAGATAAATGGGAAGTCTCCAAGGTACTCTGGAAAATCAATCACAAACATCTAGAAGCAGCTGACTTAATTCATTCTATTTCTATTACAATAAATCTGACTGGCATATAAAATTCGTGTGCTTGGAAATACTTGCCTGAAAAATAACTTTTGGGCTCTTGCTTGAATTTTTATATGAATAAAGAAAACTAGGAAACCATCAAAAAACACAGAGAATCCAACTATTTCCTTCTCCAGAGAATATTTCAAGACCCAGATCCAACCTAGTGTGTGATAGTAGTTGACTATATAAAATAATTAGTAAATTTTGATTATTCAAAATTAGGGGTCTTCCTTTTAGACATGAAGATACAGAATTTCCACTAGGACAGGTACTTGGAATGCTTTACTGGGGGTGGGTTTTGAACTGACCCATCTGTACTAACAATGCCTCCCTCTTGTTCAATGTTAAGAGGCTGGGCATGGAACAGAATTAATTGAATGGCTCACCCAGGGTTTTGGCTGATGACTGGGGCCTCATTAGCACTTTGGCCCAGCTAACTGATTCTAATGAAAACTCCACTGAAGTGGCTGTAATGGATTCAAAAGCCTTATATTGTGTGTGTGTGTGTGTGCTCAGTCGCTCAGTCGTGTCTTACTCTGTGCAACCCTATGAACCCACCAGGCTCCTCTGTCCATGGGATTCCTGAGGAAAGAATACTGGAGTGGGCTGCCATCCTCTGCTCCAGGGGCTCTTCCTGACCGAGGGATTGAACTTGTGTCTCTTGTGTCTCCTGTATTGGCAGGCAGATTCTTTACCACTGCACCACGTGGGAGCTACTGAAAAAGAACAATTATCTTTTATAACACGAGATCTGTGATGACCTAGAAGGGTAGGATGGGGGAGGGGAGGGAGGCTCAAGAGGATGGGGATATATGTATAATTATGGCTGATTTGCATTGTTGTATGGAAGAAACCAACACAACATTGGCAAGCAATTTTCCTCCAATTAAAAAATAAATAAAAAAAAGAAACCTCCATAAACTTAATTAATGATAGGCTAATCACTTCCAAATGGTCAAGCTCTTTTCATGGATGTTGCTGGGCATTTGGTGGGCTCAGCAGGTACCTACCAAGTATACTAGGGACTTGTATCCCTCAATTCTGGAAAATTTTCTTGCACTATTAGATAATTTCATCCCCTTCATTTTCACTCTTTCTGAACTTTAATTAGGTGGCTATTATACTATCCGATTGGCCCTCAAATTTTATTATCTTTTCTCTTCTTTTTACCTCTTTATCTTTTGGTTTTGCTTTTTTTAAAAAAAATACACTTTATATTTTAGAGCAGTTTATGGTAACAGCATCAGTTGAATGGAAGGTACAGAGGTTGTCCGTGTACCCCTGGCCCTTATGCATGCATAGCCTCTCCCACTCTCAAAATCCCCTACCAGAATGGTACCCTTATTACAGTTGATGAACTTACATGGACACATCATAATCACCTGAAGTTCATACTTTACATTGGGGTTCATGATTGATGTTGTATACACTATGAGTTTTGACAAATGCAAATGACATGTGTCCACCACTATGGTATCTTACAGAATAGGTTCACTTCCCTAAAAATTCTCTCTGTTCCACCTATTCATCCCTCCCTCTTCGCTAACTCCTAGAAGCCACCTTTCACTGTCTGTATAGTTTTGCTTTATCAAGAATGTCCCATGGTTGGAATCATATAATATGTAGCATTTTAGATTGGCTTATTTCATTTAATAATATGCATTTACTATTCCTCCATGTCTTTTCATGGCTTCATGGTTCATTTGTATTTAGTGCTGAATAATATTTCAATGTTTGAATCTACCACAGTTTATTTGTATATTCACCTACTGAAAGACATCTTACTTGCTTCCAAGTTTTGACAATCTTGAATAAAGCTGCTATTAAACATCTGTGTGCAGGTTTCTGTGTGGACATAAATTTTCAACTCCTTTGAGTAAATAATGAGGAGTGCTGGATTGTATGGTAAGAGCATGTTCAGTTTTGTGAGAAACTGCCAATCTGTCTTACAAAGTGGCTGTGCCATGTTGTATTCCCACCGACGATAGAGGAGAGCTCCTGTTGCTATACATCCTGGTCAGCATTTGGTGGTGTTGGTGCTCTGGATTTTGGCCATTCTAATAGTTGTGTAGTGGTATTTCATTGCTGTTTTAATATTCATTTCCCTGGTGAAATATGATGTGAGTAATTTTTTATGTACTTACTTTCCATCTGTATATCTTCTTTGGTGAAGTGTCTGTTAAAGTCATTGGCCCATTTTTTTTTTCCTTTGACCCATTTTAAAATCTTGTTTTCTTGTTGTTGTGTCTTACGAGTCTGGGTATTTTAGATAACAGAACATTATCAATTGTATTTTTCAAATATTTGATCTTAATCTGTGGTTTTACATTTAAGTTTATAATGCATTTTGAAGTACTTTTTGTGAAGAGTGGAAGATCTGTGTCTAGGTGTTATTATTATTTTAGATGTGGATGTCTGATTACTCTAGCACCATTTCTTGGAGTGACTGTTTTTGCTCCCTTGTACTGTCTTTCCTCCTTTGTGAAAGATCAGTTAACTATATTTATCTAGGTCAGTTTATGGGCTTTTTATTTTGTTCCATTGATTTGTTTGTCTATTCTTTTGCTAGTGCCATACTGTCTTGATTACAGTAAGTCTTGAAGTTGGATAGGTTCAATCATCCAACTTTGTTCTTCTACTTCAATATTTTGCTGGTCATTCTGAGTCTTTTACACCTCTGTAAAAACTGTAGGGTCAGTTTGTCAATATTCGCTAAATAAAGTCCTGGTGTTTTGATTGGGGTTGCATTGAATCTATAGATCAAGCTGAGAATAACCAATATTTTTGGCTATTTTGAGTCTTCCTATCCATAAATGTGGAATATTTCTCCATTTATTTAGTCCTTGATTGATTTCTTTCATTAGAAAGATTTGTAGTTTTCTTCATATATATCTTGTACATATTTTGTTAGATCTACATATAAGTATTTAATTTTTTGGTTTTAATGTAAGTGGTATTGTGTTTTTAAAAAGGAATGCATTTGAGTCAGTTCTAATGAGGTGGATGAACCTAGAGTGTATTGTACAGAGTGAAGTAAATCAGAAAGAGAAAAATAAATATCGTATTCTAATGTATATACACGGAATCTAGAGAAATGGTACTGAAGAATTTATTTGCAAGGCAGCAATGGAGAAACAGACATAGAGAATAGACTTATGGACATGAGGAGAGGGGAGGAGAGGGTGAGATGTATGTTGAGAGTAACATGGAAACTTACATTACCATATGTAAAATTGATAGCCAATGGGAATATCCTGTATGGGTCAGGAAACTCAAACAGGGGCTCTGTATCAACCTAAGGGGTTGAGATGGGGAGGGAGATGGGAGGGAGGTTCAAAAGGGAAGGGATACATGTATACCTATGGCTGATTCATGTTCAGGTTTGACAGAAAACAACAAAATTCTGTAAAGCAATTATCCTTCAATTAAAAGTAAATAAATTAAAAAAGAAATAGTAGCAGTGGGTGGGTTGGGAAAATCATCAAAACAGAGGAATCTAAAATAAAACATAAGAAATTTTTAAAAAATGGTATTTGTGTTTTTAATATGAAATTTCACTTGTTCATTGATGGTATATAGGAAAGTGGCTGACCTGTCTATGTGAATCTTGTATCCTGTATTTTCCTTATCATTACTTATTAATTCCAGGAATTTTAGGTCATTTTTTTTGGATTTTCTTCATAGACCATCACTTCATCTGCAAACAATGAAAGTTTTACTTCTTTCTCCCGTATAAGTTTACCTTTTTATATCCTTTTATTGTCTTATTGCATTAGCTATCAATAGAATTTGCAGCTCAATGTTGTAAAGAAGTGATGACCATACGTTCTTGTCTTGTTCCTCATCTTAGCTGAAGAGATTCTTGTTTCTTACCATTAAATATGATATTAGTTGTAGGTTTCTTATAGATGTTCTTTATTGAGTCACCCTCTAGTCCTACTATGCTGAGAGTTCTAATCATGAATGATTCTTGGATTTTGTGAAATGCTTTTTCTACCTCTATTTTTTAAATTAATTAATTTATTTTAATTGGAGGTTAATTACTTTACAATTGCTTCCCTGGTGGCTCAGATGGTAAAGCATCTGCCTGCAACGCGGCAGACCCAGGATCAATCCCTGGGTCGGAAAGATCCCCTGGAGAAGGAAATGGCAACCCACTCCAGTACTCTTGCCTGGAAAATTCCACGGACCGAGGAGCCTGGTAGACTACAGTCCATGGGGTCGCAAAGAATGGGACACGACTGAGCAACTTCACTTTCACTTTTTCACTTTACTTTACAATTTTGTAGTGTTTTTTGCCATACATTGACATGAATCAGCCATGGGTGTACATGTGGTCCCCATCCTGAACGCCCCCCCACCTCTCTCTCCATCCCATCCCTCAGGGTTGTCCCAGTGCACCAGCTTTGAGTGCCCTGTTTCATGCATTGAACTTGGGCTGGTGATCTATTTCACATATGGTAATATGTTTCAATGCTATTCTCTCAAATCATCCCACTCTCACCTTCTCCCACAGAGTCCAAAAGTCTGTTCTTTATATCTGTGTCTCTTTTGCTGTCTCACATATAGGGTCATCATTACCATCTTTCTAAATTCCATATATATGCATTAATATACTATATTGGTGTTTTTCTTTCTGACCTACTTCATTCTGTATAATAGACTCCAATTTCATCCACCTCATTAGAACTGATTCAAATGCATTCTTTTTAATAGCTGAGTAATATTCCATTGTGTATATGTACTACAGCTTTCTTGTCCATTTGTCTGCCAATGGACATCTAGGTTGCTTCCATGTCCTAGCTATTGTAAACAGTGCTGTGATGAACATTGGGGTACATGTGTCTCTTTCAATTCTGGTTTCCTCCTAGCTCTATTGATTTTGTTTGATTTTCCCTTTTTTAGCTTGCTAGTGGGTTACATTAATTGATTTTCAAGTGCTGAACCAGTGTTGCATACCTAAGATAAATCCCACTTGGCCATTGTGTGAAATCCTTTCTATATTGGATTTCAATTCTCTATTGGATTCAATTTGCTGCTATTTTGTTGAGGATTTTTGAATTGATGTTCATTAGAGATATTAGTCTATAGTTTTCTTTTCTTATAATGTCTTTGGTATTTGTACTAGGGTGTTGTTGGTCTCACAGAATGAGTTAAGAAGTATTCCTTCTGCTTCTATCTTCTAGAAGAGATCATATAGAATTGGTACAATTTCTTCCTTTAATGCTTGGCAGAATTCAACAGTGACCTCTGGGCATAGTACTGTCTGGTTTGGAAGGTTATTAATTATTGATTCCATTTATTTAATATATATGACTATTAAAATAGAGTATTTGTTCGTGTGTAACTTTTGGCTTTTTTGCTTTTTAAAGGAAGGTTTGCTCTACTTTACCTTCTAACATCTTAATAAAATTGATTTGTTTTTTAAATTCCAAAGGTATCTTCTTATTTTTTATTCTTTTTCCAAAGAATTCTGCTCTTGTACTATGGATATGATAATTTCTTAATTTTCTAGGGATATTAATGTAAGCTTTTAAAAAGACTCTTTTTTTTTAAAATGGAAGCTGAAGAATTGATGTTTTTAAATTGTGGTGTTGGAGAAGACTCTTGAGAGTTCCTTGGACTTCAAGGAGATCCAACCAACCCATGCTAAAGGAGATCAGTCCTGGGTATTCATTGGAAGGACTGATGTTGAAGCTGAAACTCCAATACTTTGGCCACCTGATGGGAAGAGCTGACTCATTTGAAAATACCCTGATGCTGGGAAAGATTGAGGGCAGCAGGAGAAGGGGACGACAGAGGATGAGATGGTTGGATGGCATCACTGACTCAATGGACATGACTTTAAGTAGACTCCAGCAGTTGGTGATGGATAGGGAGGCCTGGCATGCTGCGGTTCATGGGGTTGCAAGAGTTAGACACGACTGAGCAACTGAACTGAGTGAACTGAATCACTTGGAAAGTTTCCCAAATATGGAAAGAAGCAGAAAGAGGGAGAGATGCGGGGAAGAGAGCGAGAATGAGAATTCAGTAGAATGGTAGAATACAAAGTTTATTTATAGGAATCAGTCAATATCGTCAGTATCTACAAACAATCCAATAGAAGATTTAATGGAACAGAACATTTTTGCAATGGTAACAAAAAAGGAAAAAATGTGTTTAGCAAAAACTGTGCAAAACGTATGAGGAAAATACTACTGAGAGACAAGATACCTGAAGAAATGAAAAGACATACTCTATTCATGGATAGGGAAGATTCACATTGTAAAGCTATGGATTTTATGTAAGTTAATTTATAAACTTAATGCAACCCCAATAAAGTGTCAGTAGTTTTTCTTGAAGAGTATTATAAAGTTCATATGGAAAATAAAAAAAATCAAAAATAACTGGGACTCTGTGAAACAGAAAAATCAAATATTGAATCACATTATAAAGCCTCAGATGTTAGAACTGTGTGATATTGGTGAATGAATAGACAATCAGATGGAACAGAAATAATTCAGAAACAGACCCAAATAGATATGGGAATTTAGTATAGGGCATCTCCAGTCTATGTGGTAAAGGTGTAATTTGGGGGGAAAATTATGTCACCAAGACGGCAATATAAATTGTGTTCTACTTCACTTCTTCTCATAAAAAGAACAACTAACATACTATTGAAGAACATAACACCATTGAGAGAATCATAGAACACTGACATGAGACTGAAACACTTCCTGCACCACAGAGATCAAGATAGACTGCAATAGAAGGACAAGAGAAGCAGCTACATATTTATTACATTGCCCACCCCCAGGTCTGTGCAGCACCATATGAAGAGGTGTCTTCTGACCTCTGGTTCCTCCAGTGAGAAAAAAAGCTGAGAGGACAATTGGCATCCCTCCTCTAGCAATGTGGGTCATTTGTTGGAATCCCTCCCCTGATCTCACACCATGGGAATTGTAGGGGAATCTCTGGGACTCCACCACTGGAAATCTAATTGGGATGGAGAAGGAGGGAGGGGCTTGCAACAACAAGTAGCAGATCTTGGTATCCAAGTTCACATCTGCAGTGCCAAGTAGTAATCTCAACCAGCAGCATTGCTCATCTGCAGAACCAAGTTCGTGGAGCATTCTGACAATGGAACTTGGTGAGGTGCAGATGTGCCTAATATAATCTTCAGACAAGGAGTTTTGCTGGCTCTAGAGCCTAGTTGCCTGTGACCAGACAAGGACCTGAATCATATTCAATCTGCTGTGGAGAATATCTTCCAGCTTCATTTGACCAGAAAGGCTGGTGACAATTCCCAGAAATTGTGCAGCCCAGTGGCACTTGAGCCTAGATGTGGGTGGGCAGAACCAACAGTTTGCAGAGAAAAGCCAGTGGTCTTGCCTGACCAGGGAATTCAGTGCACATTCTAGCCTGATTTGGGTCCCCCAAACAATGTACTATGGAGGCCCAGGGTCATAATCTGTCGCCCTGCCAAGGTAGGGAAGCTAATTCACAGTCCCATCTATTGATGTTAGTGAATATAGTACCCAGTCTTGACTATCTAGTAATCCTGGCCAGAGGACCTAGGCAAATTCAGAGTCTGTCCTATACCTTCACTTAAGTAAGGAACAAAGCCAGTAGTCCTAGCCAGCTCTTCTCAGCCAGTGGCACACCACCCCTGCCATGCGCATCCTCAGGGCTTGAACAATTGCCTTACCCCAATACAGATCATAATAGCAGACTCCACCTACCCAAGGGCACTACCAGAAGACATACTCAGAAATCTAAACTGAACTGACTGGTGAAGAAAAGTCTCTGCTAAAGTAAACCTGCAAAATCTGGAAAAGGAGCCTGATTACTCAAATGTGAAGATATCAATAGTAGGAATCAAGAATCATGAAAAATCGGGTAAATATAATACCACCAAAGGAAACTAGTAAAGCTTCAATAACTGACCCTAAGGAATTGGAGATCTATGTACTGTTAGATGAAAAACTTCAAAATAACCCTCTTAAAGAAGTTTAGTGAACTGTAACAGACAACAACTGAAATTAGGAAAACAGTGCATGAACAAAATAAGAAATACAAGAAAATAGCAACCATTAAAAAAAAAACAGAAATCCTTGCATTGAAAAATACAATAACCAACCTGAAGAATTTGATAGAGGATTTCAAAAGTAAACTCAATTGAGTATGTGTACTTCTCTCCCAAACTTCCCTCCCTTCCAGGCTGCCACATATCACTGAGCAGAGTTCCATGTGTTATACAGTAGAAAGAAAATTTTAAGGCAGAAACCAGAATACAGTCTACTATTACTTTGTGAAATAAATAAGGAAAATAAAAATATTCATATTTGCTTATGTTTACCTAAAGAAATAATAAAAAGGCAAACAAGAAGCTAATAAAATCATTTCCTGTTGGAGACCGGGAATGAGAAGGAGGTGGATGGAGGCAGAGTTGAGGGTGTTTCTAAATGTGACTACTCAGAGCCATACAATATTTGTCCCTCAGTGAATGTTCAAGTCCCTGTTTTCAATACTTTGTAGTATATTCCCAATAGTAGACTTGCTGTGAAGTGAAGTGAAGTGAAGTTGCTCAGTCATGTCCAAATCTTTGTGACCCCATGGACTATAGCCTACCAGGTTCCTCCATCCACAGGATTTTCCAGGCAATAATACTGGAGTGGTTTGCCATTTCCTTCCCCAGGAGATCTTCCCAACCCAGGGATTGAACCTGGGTCTCCTGCATTGCAGGCAGATGCTTTACAGTCTAAACCACCAGGGAAGTCTTATCATGTGGTAATTATATGTTTATTTTTTTGAGTAACTGCCATAATGATTTATACAGCAACTGCACCATTTTATATTCCCACCAATGGTGCACAAGGGTTCTGATTTCTCCATATCCTTCCCAACATTTGATATTTTATGGGTTTTTAAAAAATAATAGCCAGCCTAATGTGTATGAAATCGGTATCTCATTATAGTTTTGATTTGCATTTCCCTAATGATTAGTGATATTGACCATTTCTTGTGCCTGTTGGCTGTCTGTACATCTTCTTTGGAGAAATGTTTAAGTCCTTTGTCTATTTTTTTTTAATTGGGTAGTTTCTTTTCTTGTTGTTTTCATCATTACAGGAGTTCTTTATATATTTAGAATGCAAATTCCTTATCAGATACATGATTTATAAATATTTTCTCCCATTCTGTGTATTACCATTTTACCCTATGGATAATGTCTTTTGATGCAAAAAAGAATTCTTAATTTTGATGAAATACAATTTATCTAGCTTTCTTTTGTTGCCTTTAGTGTCATATGCAAGAAATCATTGCCAAATCCAAAGTTATGAAGCTTCTCCCTTGTTTTCTTCTAAGGCTTTTAATAGTTTTAACTCTTATGTCTAGGTATTTGAGGGCTTTCCTTGTGGGTCAGCTGGTAAAGAATCTGCCTGCAATGTAGGATACCTGAGTTTGATCCCTGGGTTGGGAAGATCCCCTGAAGAAGGGAAAGGCTACCTACTCCAGTATTCTGGCTTGTATTCCATGGACTGTATAGTCCATGGGGTCACAGAGTTGGACACACTGAGCAACTTTCACTTCACTTCACTTCACTTAGGTATTTGAACCATTTGGATTAATTTTTATATATGATGCAAGATAAGGGTACAGTTTCATTCTTTTATGTGACTATCCAGTTTCCCCAGAACCATTTGTTGAAAAGAATGTCCTTTCCCCACTTAATCATCTTGGTACCCTTATCAAAGATCATTTAACTATATGTGAGGATTTATTTCTGGGCTTTCTCTTCTATTCTATTGATCTATATGTCTATCATTATGCCAGTATTAATTACACTGTTTTCATTAGTATAGCCTTGTAGTAACTTATTTCAAATCAGAAAGTTTGAGATCTCCGACTTCGTCTTTTTTCAAGATATTTTTGGCTGTTAGGGATCTCTAGAGATATTATATAAACTTTAGGGTGTATTTTGCTATTTTTGGAAAATATACCATTGAGATCTTGATAGATATTGTTATTAAATCTATAGATCTGTAGATGGACATTTTAACAATATTAAGTCTTCCAACCCGTGAACACAGACATCTTTCAATTAATTTCTTTCACCATCATTTTGTAGTTTTCAATATATGCCCTTTACCTCCTTGGTTAAGCTTATTTCTAAGTATTTTATTCTTTTTTTCTGATGTTATAAATGGAACTGTTTTCTTACATCACTTTTTAGATTGTTCATTGTAAGTGTATAGGAAAGCAACTGATTTTTTCTGTATTGATTTTCTTGCAACTTTGTGCAATTCATTTCTTAGTTCTTGCAGATTTCCAGCTATGTGGCCTTTAGCATATTACTTAATCTTCTGTGCCTCAGTTTTCTCATCTGTAAAATGAAAATAATGGTAGTGTTTAATTATATAGGCTTGATGTGAAGACTATATGAAATAATTCATATAAGCACTTGGCTTCCCGCCTGCCAGTATAGGAGACTTAAGAGATGTAGGTTTGATCCCTGTATTGGGAAAAGCCCTTGGAGAAGGAAATGGCGACCCACTCCAGGATTCTTGCCTGGAGAATCCCATAGACAGCAGAGCCTGGTGGGCTACAGTCTATAGGGTCGCAAAAAGTTGGGTCACAAAAAGTTGGACACAACTGAAGCGACTTAACATAGCACATATTAGCACCTAGAACAGTATCTGTCTCATAGTACTCATTCAGTAAATGTTGGATATTGTATATTTTAAATTGTATAGAAAATGTAACTAGGGCAAAAAACTATAATTTCACAAGTATCTTGCTTCAGTGAGTCAAAGTAAGAAAATTTACTTGATTTAAAGAAAAATATTAAGTGAACTGTAGTACAGATAATTGGACATAGCAAAAATTGAGAGTTGATAGATGACTGAAGTTTGGAAAACTTGAAAGCACTGTATTGTAAAGCTTTAAAATTAAGTTTTCCCCTTGCTTTCTTGATTAATGTTTCAAAAGCCTTAGTGAAGTTTTCATCAGAGCGTCCCTTTCCTGCAACAATTGATGTAAGAACTAATTTATTAGAAAAAGCATTTGAACTGAAAATAAAGATAGAAGCCCATAACCATGACTGCCTGCATACTACCTCCCACAACACACACACACACACACACACACACACACACACACACACACACACATGTCTGCACTTAGAGGGAGAGCCATTTTGCTTTTCTGATGTTTGGAATGGTCAGTACTGAAGCTTTTAAAGTACTCTGAACCTCCAGACTGAATTGCTGTAAGAAAGTGTGATAGGGTCAAGCCTTCAGTTAAGAAGGGTAAGAATGTGGAGGGAGTGGGGTGTAGGGTGATCAAAAGTAGAGAAAAATGCAGTGACATACATAGGGAGGAGAAGAGAGATGGAAAAAAAAAACTGTCCTTAATTATTTTTAACTATTGTTTCTGGAAAATTTTACACGTGTCTGGATACTTGGGTCTTATTTTCATGATTACAATGTGAAAAGTCCTGTTCAATCACTAATATGAGACTCTGTTGTTCAACACACCCTTGGCCACTGGATGTCATCTTTCAAAGATGCCTGACACCTGTGTCTGATACCTTGAAAGCTAAAAGTGAAAGTAGCTCAATCATGTCTGACTTTTTGTGACCCCATGGACTATAATCTCTGTCCATGGAATTCTCCAGGCAAGAATACTGGAATGGGTAACCATTTCCTTCTCCAGGGGATCTTCCCAACCCAGGGACTGAACCTGGGTCTCCTGCATTGCAGGCAGATTCTTTGCCATCTGAGTTGAGTCCTTTATGGGCCATAGTTGTAACTTTTGCCACATGTGCCTATCATCTTCCCTTTTGGCTCAGTTGGTAAAGAATCTGCCTGCAATGCAGGAGACCCTGGTTCAATTCCTGGGTTGGGAAGATCCGCTGGAGAAGGGAAAGTATACCCACTCCAGTATTCTTGGGCTTCTCTTGTGGCTCAATTGGAAAAGAATCTACTTGCAATGCAGGAGACCTGGGTTCAATCCCTGGGTTGCGAAGATCTCCTGGAGAAGGGAAAGGCCACCTACTCCAGTATTCTGTCCTAGAGAATTCCACAGACTGTACAGTCCATGGGGTCGCAAAGAGTTGGGTATGACTGAGTGACTGAACTGAACTGAAGAGACATGGATTCTATCTCTGGGTCAGGAAGATCCCCTGGAGAAGGAAATGGCAATCCACTCCAGTATTCTTTCCTGTGGGATCCCATGGACAGTGGTGCCGGGTGGGCTACAGTCCATAGCGTTGCAAAGAGTCAGACACAACTGAAGTGACTTAGCACTAGCACTAGCTTATTGATGAATATTTTTTGTGTTATGGAAATTTTTGCTCCCTGCAGGAAATTACTGTGTAGACACAGATAATGAATACTTGGATAATAAGAACCTCTCTGTACATCCAATAAATTCCATCTTTATTTAATTAGGATTATTTTACCATAGACATAAATCAATGACTTTAAAACTGATTTATTCTTTAGTGTACTAGTTGTAGAAATATTTTTAAACCAATAGAAGTCAGTGTTGTAGGTCTTAGTGATATATAAGAAAGAAAACTTCGGATATCAGTGAACCAGACTGACCAAACGCTTTAACTTGAACTGAACCAGACTATGTCCTACCTAGAAACGTTGCAAAATGGGCTTACATTGGTCGATTGAAAAGAAAAGACACTCAAGAAAACACTGCAAGGTAGTTATATCAGGCTGTACAAATGTCAAGAATTATGAAGGTCCGGAGACTTATTTGCATGCCAGTTTCAAAGATATTGCCAGAAGATATGAAATCCCTGGGTCAGAAACAGAGGACTTCATTACTTATTACACAGCAGTCAACATGAGCTTTATGTTCAAATCAGGCACCCTTGCCACACCTACTCCTCTTCCCTCAAGATGATGAAGAGGGGGCTTAGTGAAAGCTGTGCACACGGTGGGTTTGCATCACAGCTAAGGAACCCTGAGCTTAGGGAAACTGAGTCATTCATAATTGGCTGTGCATTAACCTGTTCAACTTTTACTTTATAGGGAAATATTGTTTATTATCCTGGAAGTTTCAATCATCTCCTCCTCACTCCTTTGCTGAGAGGGAGTTCACCCTAGAGTTATGGATGTGACCAAACAATCTGGATTTAGAAAAGGCAGAGGAATCAGAGATCAAATGGCCAACATACGTTGGATCATAGAGAAAGCAAAGGAATTTCAGAAAAACATCTGCTTCTGCTTCACTGACTATGCTAAAGCCTTTGACTATGTGGATCACAACAAACTGTGGGAAATTATCAGAGATGGGAATACCAGATCACCTTACCTGCCTCCTGAGAAACTTGTAGGCAGGTCAAGAAACAACAGTTAGAACCAGATATGGAACAATGGGCTGGTTCAAAATTGGGAAAAGAGTACATCAAGGCTGTATATTGTCACCCTGCTTATTTAACTTGTATGTAGAGCACATCATGTGAAAGGCCTGGCTGGATGACTCACAAGCTGAAATCAAGATTTTTAGGAGAAATATCCATTTGGTATTTTTTTGGGAGCTCCAAAATCACTGCAGATGGTGATTGCAGCCATGAAATTAAAAGAAGCTTGCTCCTTGGAAGAAAAGTTATGACCAACCTAAACAGCATATTAAAAAGCAGAGACATTACTTTACCAATAAAGTTCCATCTAGTCAAAGCTATGGTTTTTCCAGTAGTCATGTATGAATGTGAGAGTTGGATTAAAAGAAAGCTGAGTGCTGAAGAATTGATGCTTTTGAACTGTGGTGTTGGAGAAGACACTTGAGAGTCCCTTGGACTGCAACGAGGTCCAACCAGTCCATCCTAAAGGAAATCATTCCTGAATATTCACAGAAAGGACTGATGCTAAAGCTGAAACTCCAATACTTTGGCCACCTGATGTGAAGAACTGACTCATCTGAAAAGACCCTGATGCTGGGAAAGATTGAAGGCAGGAGGAGAAGGGGATGACAAAGGATGAGATGGTTGGATGGCGTCACTAACTCTATGGACATGAGTTTGAGTAAGCTCCAGGAGTTAGTGATGGACAGTGAAGCCTGGTGTGCTGCAGTCCATAGGGTTGCAGAGTCCGACACGACTGAGAGACTGAACTGAGGAGACATATCAACAACCTCAGATATGCAGATGATATCAGTGAAGAGGTATTAGAGAGCCTCTTGATGAGGGTGAGTAGAATGGCAACCCACTCCAGTATTCTTGCCTGGAGAATTCCATGGACAGAGGAGCCTGGCAGGCTACAGTCCATGGGATCGCAAAGAGTCAGACACAATTGAGTGACTAACACTTTGATGAGGATGAAAGAGGAGAGTGAAAAAGTTGGCTTAAAATTCAACATTTAAAAACTAAGATCATGACATCTGGTTCCATCACTTCATGGCAAATAAATGAGGAAAAAGTGGAAACAGTGACAGATTTTATTTTCTTGGGCTCCAAAATTACTGTGGATGGTGACTACAGTTATGAAATTAAAAGACACTTACTCCTTGGAATAAAAGCTATGACAAAACTAGACAGCATTTTAAAAAGCAGAGATATCACTTTGTTGACAAAGGTCTGTATAGTCAAAGTTATGGTTTTTCCAGTAGTCATGTATGGATGTGAGAGTTGGACTATAAAGAAGGCTGAGCACGAAAGAATTGGTGCTTTTGAATTGTGATGCTGGAGAAGACTGTTGAGAGTCTCTTGGACTGCAAGGAGATCAAACCAGTCAATCTTAAAGGACATCAACCCTGAATATTCATTGGAAGGACTGATGCTGAAGCTGAAGCTCCAATACTTTTGGCCACCTGATGAGAAGAGTTGAGTCATTTGAAAAGACCCTGATACTGGGAAAGATCAAGGGCAGGAGGAGAAGATGGCAACAGAGGATGAGCTTGTTGGATGGTATCACCAACTCAGTGGACATGAGTTTGAGTAAACTCCGGGAGTTGGTGAAGGACAGGAAAGCCTCGCTTGCTACAGTCCATGGGGTTGCAAAGAGTCAGACACGACTTAACAACTGAACAACAACAACAACAGCAAATGTGACACCCAACATTGCACAGAGGAGAGCTACAACACTTTATTAGTCACACATATTCACAGCTCAGGGTAGGAGAACATGACGGGCTTTGCCGGGCCCATGGGACTGCATACAGGAACAGAGTTAACAACCAGGGGTGTGGGAGGCAAGCTATGTAGTATCAAGAGGATGAGGTGTCCCCAGGTTTCTTTGGGAAGATGTGATTATACTGGACAATAAACAAATCTGCATTTTACCCCAGAGGGGGATACTATCTCTATCTTTCATAGATATTTGCTATATAAACATTCTTGCAAGAGCCTCTGCTTGCAAGACATGCAAAAATGTGAGAGACTCATGCATAACTGTCTTCCAGTACAAAGACAATAGTATTGCAGAACAAGCATATTTTGATGATGGTAGTAGAAATTCTGTAAGATTATGACAGTTATATGTTAAAATGAGAACTTACCTGATCAATCAGAGTCAATAATTTTGACAGTTCCTCTTATGATGGATGAAGTCAAATCATACAAATGGACCCTTTCAATTGTATTAAAGGCTAGAGTAGATTTGTGGGGGAAGGCACATCCAAACTTCTGTATTCTATTTGACCACTAACATGTTTAACAACTAGAGGTCTGATATGGTAAGCCTAACTTTCTAGTTAGGTGAATAAAATTATGAGGAAAAAAAGAATAAGAAAAACAAACCATATTGATAGTAACTTTAAAAAATTGTAAAATTTTACTTGTACCTTTTTATATTGTTTCCTTTCAGCTGAAGCTCCAATACTTTGGCCACTTGATGCGAAGAGCCAACTCATTGGAAAAGACCTTGAAGCTGGGAAAGATTGAAGGCAGGAAGAGAAGGGCGACAGAGGATGAGATGGTTAGGTAGCATCACCGACTCAGTGGACATGAACTTGAGCAAATTCCAGCAGATAGCAGAGGACAGGGAAGCCAGGCCTGCTGCAGTCCATGGGGTTGCAAAGAATCGGACATGGCTTAGTGACTGAACAACAACAATTGCTTCCTTATTACAATAAAACAAGTGTAATAAATAACTTTTACTATACAAATGATAAACAGAGTCAGAAGTAGAATAGACTTCTCTGCAGAAATGTTGCCTTCTCAGTGGGGCAAGAAAACCCAACATAATAATCCTCTTTCCATTCCTAGCTCAAATACTACCTCTTTTGAGAAGTCTTTTCCATTTCCCCTTTCTAAAATTAACCTCCTCATCTCCTGTGAATGAAAAGGATTTTTATAACATTTATTATAGCATCTATCACATTCTCATTCTCTTATACTATAATTTTTTAATATCCTCTTCCTGATACGGTTTCTGCCTCCAAGCAGCTTACAGTCTCATATTCCCAAAATAGATATTTCTTTACTTTTTAAATTTCTTTTTCCTTTATTTCTATGTCTCTCATAGTTCTCTATAGAAAGCAGGTCAATTCTCGTTGAGTATAATTGGACAAAATAAATGGAAATAATACTGTGCTATATGTCTGTAGCACTTTTAAAACTTGTTAAAGCTCTGTTATATCAAGGATTTCATTTCATGCTTGCAGTATCCTTATAAACAGAGGAGGGCTTGCTTTGTTAACCTTATTTGACAAATGAGAAACCTGATGCACGAGATAAGTGACTTGCTCTAAGTAATGAGTCTTGTTGGGAATGTAAATTAAATCAATACAAATTTTATGTAAAGTAATTTCAAAATCTGTATTTCCTTCCTCTTTTCCTTCCTTCCTTCTTCCTTTCCTCCTTCCTTTTTTCATATCTATCTATCATCTATCTTAAAAATATTCTTACTTTTGATTCAGTAAGTCCACTGATAGGAATCTACTCTAAAGAAATAATTTGAAATAGATTATTTTTTGCATTAATTATAATAAATGAAATGTGAAAGCAGCTTAAAATGCCCAACAAGAGGAAAATATTTAAACGCATATGGTAAGCAATACTATAGAATGTTTTATTTTAAATAATTTGTTGTATTTATTTTTTGCTTATTTTTCTTTCCATATGTATATATGATTAAAAATAATAACTTAATGTTGTGTTGATATAGGATATATGTATCAATTAAATAGAATTGAGAGTCCAAAAATATGCCCTAATATTTGTAATTAATTGACTTCGACAAAGAAGCAGTGACAATTCACTGGGTCCACTCAATGAATAGTCTTTTCAACAAATAGTGCTGAGACGACTGGCTATCCACACACAAAAGAATGAATTAGGATTGTTTACATTATCTCCCACACAAAAATTAACTCATAATGGATCATAGACCTAAATGTAATAAAGACTAAGAATATAAAACTCTTACAAGAAGACATAGGAAGAAATCTTCATGACCTCAGATTAGTCAGTGTTTTTCTTAGATATCATATCAAGAGCACCAGCCATGAAAGAAAAAGACAACCCACAGACTGGAAGAAAACACTTGCAAAGCCATAGGCAGTTGACCCTTGAATAAAGTGAGGGTTAGGGGCACCCATTCTCTATGTAGTCAAAATTCCATGTATAACGTAGTTGGTTCTCTGTTTATGCAGTTCCTCAATATCTGTGATTCCCCATCCATGGATTTGACCAACTGCAGATTGTGTAGAACTATAGTATTTACTATTGAAAAAAAACTACAGATAAGAGGACCCATGCAATTCAAATTCATGTTGTTCAGTGGTCAACTGTATATGACCAGGAACTGGGATCCAGAACAGAGAACTCTTAAAATTCAATGATAAAAAAAATAAACAGCTTTTTTTTTTAAATGTGGAAAGATTTTGAATAAACATTTCCCCAGAAAAGATCTATGAATGGCTAACAAGGACATGAAAAGATGTTCAACATCATTAGGCATAATGCAAATCAAAACTATAAAGTGATGTCAATTCATAGTCAGTAGAATGGTTATTAGGTATAATAATAAAAAAGATAGCTTTCCGTCCCTGATGCCGCCGAGGTCACACGCGCGAGGCTGCTCTGCCACCGCTGAGACGCGTTACGTTGCCTCCTACTTGTTGGCCACCCTCGGGGGCAATTCCTCCCCCAGCGCCAAGGACATCAAAAAGATCCTGGACAGCGTGGGCATCGAGGCAGACGACGACCAACTCAACAAGGTCATCAGTGAGCTCAACGGAAAGAACATTGAGGACGTCACTGCCCAGGGTATCGACAAGCTGGCCAGTGTGCCCGCGGCCGGGGCTGTGGCCGTCTCTGCTGCCCCAGGATCCGCAGCACCTGTTGTGGGTTCTGCTCCAGCCGCAGCAGAGAAGAAGGAGGAGAAGAAGGAAGAGTCGGAGGAGTCAGATGACGACATGGACTTTGGCTTGTTCGACTAGAGTCCCGCTTCCCTGCAAATAAAACCCTTTTTATGCAAAAAAAAAAAAAAAAAAAAAAAGATAGATAGCAACAAGTATTGGTGAGGATTTGGAGAAGTTGGAACTCTCACACATTATTTTTTTTAAATTTTAATTGGTGGATAATTGCTTTACAATATTGTGTTGGTTTTTGCCATACAATAACATGAATCAGCCATAGGTATACATATGTCCTCTCCCTCTGAAGCCTCCCTCCCATGTCCCACCCCATCTTACCCCTTTAGATTGTCACAGAGCACATGATTTGAGCTTCTTGTGTCATGCAGCAAATTTCCACTGGCTATTTTACATATGGTAATTTATATGTTTCCAAGTTACTCTCTCAATATGTCCCACCCTCTCTTTCCCTCACTGTGTCCACAAGTCTGTTCTCTATGTCTGCCTCTCCATTGCTGCCCAGTAATTAGGTTCATCAGTACCATCTTTCTATTTTCCATATATATGTGTTAGTATATGATATTTGTTTTTCCCTTTCTGACTTACTTTACACTGTACAATAGGCTCTAATTTCATCCACCTCACTAGGACTGACTCAAATGTGTTCTTTTTTATGGATAAGTAATTTTCCATTGTATATATGTAGCACAACTTCTTTATCCATTCATTTGTTGATGGACATCTAGGTTGCTTCTATGTCCTAGCTATTATACATAGTGCTGCTATGAACATTGGTGTACATGAGCCTTTTTGAATTATGGTTTTCTTAGGGCATATGCCCAGTATTGGGATTGCTGCGTCATATGGTAGCTTTCAAGAGTCTTTATGCCTCTTTTTCTCTAAGAGTTTTATAGTATGCAGCCTTACATTTAGGTCTTTAATCCATTTTGAGTCTATTTTTTTGTATGGTGTTAAGAACTGTTCTGGTTTCATTCTTTTATGTGTAGCTGTCCAGTTTTCCCGGCACCACTTACTGAAGAGGCTGTCCTTGTTCTTGTATATTCTTGCCTCCTTTCTCAAAGATTAGGTACTCATAGGTGTGCGGGTTTATCTCTAGGCTTTCTATCTTGTTCCATTGGTCTATATTTCTGTTTTTCTGCCAGTATACAGCATTGAGTACTGTAACTTTGTAATATAGTGGGTCGTAAGTCGAAGTCTTGGCAAATTCAAGAAAACTGAAATCTTATCTTTTCTGACCACAATGCTTTAAGAGTAGATATCAACTAAAGGGGGAAAAAAGCCGTAAAAAACACAAACACATGGAGGCTAAACAATGCTCTTCTAAATAACCAACAGGTCACTGAAGACATCAAAAAGGAAATTTAAAAATACCTAGAAACAAATGACAATGAAAACACCATGACCCAAAACCTATGGGATGCAGCAAAAGCAGTTCTAAGAGGGAAGCTTATAGCAATACGAGTACACCTCAAGAAAATAGAAAAACATCTAATAAACAATTTAACCTTACACTTAGAGCAACTAGAAAACAAACAACCCCCCCAAAAAGTTAGTAGAAGAAAATAAATCATAAAGATCTCATATATTATTGATATGTAAGTAAATTGACACAACCTTTATGAAAAATGATTTGATAGTGTCTCAAAAAGTTAAACATATTTAACCGCATGATCTAGCAATTCCACTGCTACTTAGCTACTCAAGAGAAATGAAAACATGTCTACACAGAAACTTGCACATGGCTATTTATAGCAGCATTATTTATAATATCCAGAAAATGGAAAGAAGCCAGATGTCCATCAGCTGATGAATGAATAAACAAAATGTGGTATATCCTTGCAATGAAATATTATTTAGTCATAAAAGGAATAAATTACTGATGAAAAAAATATACTAAAATTAGATTATGGTGATGATTACACAACTCTGTAAATATATAAAAAACATGGAGTTTTATACTTTAAATGGGTGAATTTTATGCCACATAAATTATATCTCATTACAGCTACTAAAAATGTTATCATATGGACTTCCCTGGTGGTCTAGTGGTTGGAAGTTCACCTGCCAGTGCAGGGGATGTGGGTTCAATCCCTGCTTCAGGAGTATTCCACATGCTGCTGGGCAACTGGGCCAATGTGCTGAAACTACTGGACCAGTGTTCTAGAACCCATGCACAGCAGCTACTGAGCCTGAACGCCACGACTACTGAAGATCACATGTTCTGGAGCCCATGTGCCACAATCAGAAGCCCAGGCACTGCAACTAGAGAAGCCCCCACTCATTGCAACGAGAGAAAGCACAAGTGCAGCAACAAAGACAATGCAACCAAAAAGAAATAAAAATTTAAAAATAGCATCAAACAATATATGCTTTCTATAGTGACTTTATTCAATTATAAATTCATTCTTAATATATTTCTTGCTAATGTATTTCTACAATATTTAAAATCTTTATTTCCTGTCAATTATAGAAGTAATGAATGTTCATTGAAAAAAACAATATAGAAATGTCTAACATAGAATATCAAAGTGTTCACATAATCTTATTATTCCTTCAGAATTCTATTAACAGTAGTTACAATGATATATTTAATGGCTGCTTAGTAATCTGCTGTATGGCTCCATCATAATTTACTGAGCTAATTTCATATTATTTTCTATTTAGTATTAAATTAGAAACAATCTCTGATAAATCCCCTTACTATGAGTATCTTTGTGCATACACTGTGATGCAATTGTCCAAATATCTTGTTAGAATAAATTCTTACAAGTGTATTTACTCATTAAAGTGAATGAATGTATATTTTTTAGTTTTAGTGTTATATACTGCTAAATTTTATCAAAAAATAAATACTTATTTGTACTCTTATCAATAGCATTTATGGAGTATCTAGTCTCCCTTATCTTTTCCCAACTCTGGATATTATTTTTTGTTAAAACACCTTTGCTAGTTTGGTAGCTGAAAATGGTATCTTATTTTAATCTAAAATTACTTTTGATTATTAATTAAGTTGAACACATTTTCATGGACCTTTGGCTGTTTACATTCCTTTATTAATCGCTTGTTTTAAGTCCTTTGGTCATTTAAAAATGGAAGTGTTATCTTTTTCTTCAAGACTATTTGCTTGCTTGCTTAGTAACTCAGTCATGTTCGACTCTTTGTGACCCCATAGACTTTAGCCGGCCAGGCTCTTCTGTCCATGGGGATTCTCCAGACAAGAATACTGGAGTTGGTGGCCATGACCTCCTCCAAGGGATCTTCCCAACTCAAGGATTGAATTCAGGTCCCCCACATTGCAGGCAGATTCTTTACCATCTGAGACATCAGGGAAACCCAAGAATACTGGAGCGGGTAGCCTAACCCTTCTCCAGTGGATCTTCCCTACAAGAATAGAACTGGGGTCTCCTGCATTGCAAGAGGATTCTTTACCAGCTGAGCTACCAGAGATATCGAGTAGAATAAATATATTCAACGTAGTATTGTATATGTTCAGTGCTAAGTGTGTTAGTCACTCAGTAGTGTCCAACTCTTTGCAACCCCATAGTCTGTAGCCTGCCAGGCTCTTCTGTCCATGGAATTCTCCAGGCAAGAATATTGGAGTGGGTAGCCATTCCCTTATCCAGGGGATCTTCCTGACCCAGGGATTGAATCCGGGTCTACTGCATTCTTTATTGTTTGAGCCACCAGGGAAGCCCCAGTAGAATAATATATAGTCAATAAAAAGATTTTATGAAAATTTTATAATAGTTTCAATTTTAAATTAAAAAATAGAATACCGTATCTTTTCTATTTTAAGTTTATTTTAACTTTGTATTTTCCCTGTTTTCTACAATGAGCATATATTACTTTTATAATTAAGGGATTTTATTTTTTTGGCTGCACTACTTGGCTTATGGGATTGAACCTGGGCCCTCGGTACTGACAGCACACAGAACTAACCACTTAACTGCCTGGGAATTCCTGAAATTCCTTTTTCTTTCAAAGCACAGAGCTAGTTAGTTTGTGGCAGAACCAGGACTAGAGTCTTTGTGCTCTCCTGCACTCTGTATTACACATCTACAAAGGTGTGATCAGAGGTAGAAGAACCAAGGTGCATTCAGGTATTAAGAAGACTGTTGTAGCAGGATAATCTTATCCTTAAGAGATGCATGATGAAAAACCTAGGTCTCAAGTGTTATGGTATCTGCAACTTAAGAAATGTATGCCAAAGTATTTAGAGTATTATGAAGTCTGAGGAGAGAGAAGGGAGGAGGGAGGGAGAAAGGGGAGGTGAGGGAGAGAGGGTGAGGTCCAAGGAATGGAGGAAATGTGATGAAATGTTAACTGGTGAAGCTAAGTGAAGGATATGTGGTTGCCTATTGTATTCTTTCAACTTTTTGTGGGCTCAAAATTTTTCAAAATAAAGAAGTTGGGAAAATTGTGGGAAAAAAAGAATGGGGTAATCACGTTGCAAATGTTTCAGAGAAATGAATTGGGATGAACCCTATGGAACAGAAGACCGTTGGAAACCTTTAAAAAAAATGATTTTTAAAAGGAGTGTGGAAGGAAGGGGGCAAAGTCAGATGCAAAGGGTTGGCAAGTGAGTGGGAGGTGAGGTAGTCGAGTCAATAGTCTGAACTGCAATTACGAGAATATGCTTGTACTCAGTCACTCAATTGTGTTCAACTCTTTGTGACTCCATGGACTGTAGTCCACCAGGCTCCTCTGTCCATGGGATTTTTCAGGCAGGAATATTGGAGTAGGTTGCTATTTCCTACTCCAGGGGATCTTCCTGACCCAGGGATCAAACTCATGTCTTCTACGTTTCCTGCACTGCAGGTGGATTCTTTACCACTGAGCCATCCAGGAAACCCCTCTGAGAATATGAACAAAGAGGAAAAAAAAAAGATGGGAAATTGGCTTGAAAAGCAATAGAATTTGGAAACTTTATATTGCTATTAATTTTCAAATTGTTATGGATTTCTATTAAAATGAGTTAATATTTGACCATCTATCGCCCCCCACCATACATTTGGATTTCTTGATATATAAAAGGGTGAATTAGAAAACCAAAGGAAGTAAAAGAATAATACACACAATGCTACCATCTAGAGTATCTACTGAAAATTACAGCTGTTGTTTACCATCAATTCAGGAGACTTGCTCAGAGACTAGTTTTAGGCCTTTGAGTTTTTCTCTGTGTTTGTTAATTTGTGTAAACCATGGAGGCTGCTGCTGCTGCTGCTAAGTCGCTTCAGTCGTGTCCAACTCTGTGCGGCCCCATAGACGGCAGCCCACCCGGCTCCCCCGTCCCTGGGATTCTCCAGGCAAGAACACTGGAGTGGGTTGCCGTTTCCTTCTCCAGTGCATGAAAGTGAAAAGTGAAATTGAAGCCGCTTAGTCATGTCCGACTCTTCGCGACCCCATGGACTGCAGCCTGCCAGGCTCCTCCGTCCATGGGATTTTCCAGGCAAGAGTACTGGAGTGGGGTGCCATTGCCTTCTCTGAACCATGGAGGAGGGTCAGCAATATTCTTGGTGAAGCCCAGTGTTTGGGTACCAATATTTTTATCCCTTAATGAAATATTTAGAATCTCCATAAAGTCCTAAAATTTGATTTCAAACTAGGAAAGCCATTTTGGCAATGTTTACATCAATAGTGCTTTGGAAATGAAACAGAACATTTAGAAGGGGAAGAGGAGGTCAAAGACAACCATAAGTATAAGAATTAAGGGGGTTATTGTGCTTATATGAGGGAAGGGTGAAATTACTCTTGAAGTTTATTTTTTGCTTCAGAAATCTTCATCAATCTTTTTCATTAGTCTGAAACCAAGTGTTACTGGATAATGGTGGAGGTGCACATATGGGAATGGACTCCTGGGGAAGGGTAGACAGAGTAATTGAGGGTAGGTAAGAGCTGACTCTTGGCGGGTGTGTAGGATTTCAGCAATCAAAGAGGGGGGGGGGTGGTAGACTGCAAAAATTCCAGGCTGAGGGATCATTGAGAACGAAGTGAGAAAAGCACAGGGCCTGTTTGGAAAGCAAGGGATCTGCTCCCATATGACTAGAGTATGAAAGTCACTAGGTGAAAGAGTGGGAGAGAAAGTGGGAAAGGTAGATTGGCATCTGTATTCCTCTCTTCCCTTAAGCAGAGGTTCACTCTTGAGAATAAGGGGTTGGGGTGGGCTTGTCTTTTACTTCCCTCTGAGGGCCTAACACTTGGCTGGGTATACAGTAGGACCCAAATAAGTTTTGGTCAATTAGATCATTAGCTAGTACCATTGTGCACTTAAATCTCCTAGAGTTTGGACATCAGAGTGGATGGAATGAGAGTGGATGCTGGGATTTAGCTACTAGAGATGTGATGCAAGTGCTTGAAATCAGGCAAGTTCCAGTTAACATCCAGAGCAGCACTTCTCAGACTTTAGTATGAATCACATAGGGATCTTGTTAACATGAAGATTCTGATTCCATATGACTGACTGGGATGGGCCCTGTGAGTCTGCATTTTTAACAATCTCTCCACTGATGCCTGTTTGTTAGTCTGGGGACCTAATATTGAATAGTGGGGATTTAAAGACTCCTCTATCTCTTACTCCTTGAACTTCACAGACTCTAGACTTCTAAATTATTGAGCTCAACTAGTGGTTGTTTACTTAGTATAATGATGAAAAAGCTCAAATTTGAAGTATCTCATGAAAATATCCTGCCACTAGAATTGATGGGGTATATTTGGACTGATGGAATCCAATCTATGTCATCTTTTGGTTGTTTTTTTTTTTAATTTTCCTTGGTAAAATGAGTATGATTCTACCTGGTGGGACTCAGAATGTAATCTAGCCTATTTTTTAAAAGGTGAGGCTTAACTTTCCAAATATAGATTTATCTATTGAATGAACATCTCTTCTGTCTAAATTCCATGCCTGCTTTCTCAATAACTACAAGCATGTGTTTCTCAGGCTGATAGCTCACACGGGACAAGAATTTTTGTAACTGATATTCTGAAAGTGATCATTGTCATATGGTTGTTCAGGTCTATATTGATAGGTGAGGTGTCCACAGTGAAAATGAAAGCAAAGCTGTTGGTGGGAATGTAAATTTGTATGGCCACTATGGAGAATGGTACAGAAGTTCCCTAAAAAATAAAAATAGAGCTACCATATGACTCTGCAATCCTGGGCATATATCTGAAGAAAAACATGATCCAAAAGGATATATGCACCCCAATGCTAATTGTAGCACTGTTTACAATAGCCAAGACATGGAAAGAACCTAAACATCTATCAAATGGATAAAGAAGATGTGGTGCAAATATACAATGGAATATTACTCAGCCATAAAAGGAATCAAATAATGCCATTTGCAGCAACATGGATGGACCTTTAGAGTGTAATACTGAGTGAAGTAAGTCAGATAGAGAAGGATAAATATCTTATGATATCCCTTATATGTGGTATCTAAAATGAAATTACACAAATGAACCTATAGAAAGAGACTCACAGAAAATGAACTTATGCTTGCCAAGGTGAAGGGATAATTAAGGAGGGAGTTTGGGAAGGCCATGTACACACCACTATATTCAAAATGGATAACTAACAAAGACCTAATGTATATTACATGGAACTCTACTCAATGTTATGTGCCAGCCTGGAAGGAAGGGGTATTTGAGGGAGAATGGATCCATGTACATGTATAGCTGAGTCCCTTTGCTATTCATCTGAAACTATCACAACATTGTTAATCGACTATGTGTGCTAAGTCACTTCAGTTGTGTCTGACTTTATGTAACCCTATGGACTGTAGCCCGCCAGGCTCCTATGTCCACGGGATTCTCCAGACAAGAATACTGGAGTGGGTTGCCATGCCCTTCTCCAGTTAATCGACTATGTGCAGTGCTGTAATTAGTTGCTCCGTCATGTCTGACTCTTTGTGACCCCGTGGACTGTAGCCCTCCAGTCTCCTGTGTCCATGGGGATCTTCCAGCCAATAATATTGAAGTGGGTTAGAGTAATGTGAGGTGAGAGCTCCAACAATCTTAAAAAAGTCTTCCCCCCAAGAGTCACCAGAAAGGAATACAGACCTGCCAGTACCTTGGATCTAGTCCAGGGAAATGCCCAAGCTACAGAAAAGAAATTCTTCTAGGCTTGTCCAATGGGGAGCAGCAGACGGCTGTGGGTGGGACTGAGAATGAGATCAAGCCCTGAGCCTTTGGAGTGGGAGCACTGACTCCAAAACCCTAGACTGCCAGAGAGCTAACCCGAGGGAGTATCAGATAGTGAGAACTCACACAAAGAAAACCGCTTGAATACAAGGTCTGGCATCACTCAACCACCAGTAGCATCCAGTGCAGGATTCCTCATCTAAATAACAAACAAAACAAAAATAAAAACCAAATCATGAGCAGACAGGATTACCACCTCCCTCAGCCTTGCCCATTAGAGGAAAAACAAACAAACAAACAAACAAATTCAGCACAAGTCTCACCCAATACAAAATTTACACAAACCACTGGACCAACCTTCAGTTCAGTTCATTTCAGTCGCTCAGTCGTGTCTGACTCTTTGCGACCCCATGAATCGCAGCACGCCAGGCCTCCCTGTCCATCACCAACTCCCAGAGTTTACCCAAACTCATGTCCATCGAGTCAGTGATGCCATCCAGCCATCTCATCTTCTGTCGTCCCCTTCTCCTCCCACCTCCGATCTTTCCCAGCATCACGGTCTTTTCCAATGAGTCAGCTCTTCTCATCAGGTGGCCAAAGTATTGGAGTTTCAGCTTCAACATCAGTCCTTCCAATGAACACCCAGGTCTGATCTCCTTCATGATGGACTGGTTGGATCTCCTTGCAGTCCAAGGGACTCTCAAGAGTCTTCTCCAACACCACAGTTCAAAAGCATCAATTCTTCGGTGCTCAGCTTTCCTCACAGTACAACTCTCACATCCATACATGACCACTGGAAAAACCATAGTCTTGACTACATGGACCTTTGCTGGCAAAGTAATGACTCTGCTTTTTAATATGCTGTCTAGGTTGGTCATAACTGTCCTTCCAAGGAGTAAGTATCTTTTAATTTCATGGCTGCAATCACAATCTGCAGTGATTTTGGAGCCCAAAAAAATAAAGTCTGACACTTTTCCCACTGTTTCCCCATCTATTTCCCATGAAGTGATGGGGCCAGATGCCATGATCTTAGTTTTCTGAATGTTAAGCTTTAAGCCAACTTTTTCACTCTCCTCTTTCACTTTCATCAAGAGGTTTTTTAGTTCCTCTTCACTCTCTGGATAAGGGTGGTGTCATCTGCATATCTGAGGTTATTGATATTTCTCCCGGCAATCTTGATTCCAGCTTGTGCTTCTTCCAGCCCAGCATTTCTATTGATGTACTCTGCACATAAGTTAAATAAGCAGGGTGACAATATACAGCCTTGACTATTCCTTTTCCTATTTGGAATCAGTCCATTCTTCCATGTCTAGTTCTAACTGTTGCTTCCTGACCTGCATATAGATTTCTCAGGAGGCAGGTAAGGTGGTCTGGTATTCCCATCTGTTTCAGAATTTTCCACAGTTTATTGTGATCCACACAGTCAAAGGTTTTGGCTTAGTCAATAAAGCAGAAATAGATGTTTTTTTCTGGAACTCTTTTGCTTCTTCGACGATCCAGCGGATGTTGGCAATGTGATCTCTGGTTCCTCTATCTTTCCTAAAACCAACTTGAATATCTAGAAGTTCACGGTTCACATATTGCTGAAGCCTGGCTTAGAGAATTTTGAGCATTATTTTACTAGCATGTGAGATGAGTGCAATTGTGCAGCAGTTTGAGCATTCTTTGGCATTGCCTTTCTTAGGGATTTGAATGAAAACTGACCTTTTCCAGTCCTGTGGCCACTGCTGAGTTTTCCAAATTTGCTGGCATATTGAGTGCAGCACTTTCACAGCATCATCTTTCAGGATTTGAAATAGCTCAAATGGAATTCCATCACCGCCACTAGCTTTGTTCGCAGTGATGCTTTCTAAGACCCACTTGACTTCACATTCCAGGATGTCTGGCTCTAGGTGAGTGATCACACCATCATGATTATCTGGGTCGTGAAGATCTTTTTTGTACAGTTCTTCTGTGTATTCTTGCCACCTCTTCTTAATATCTTCTGCTTCTGTTAGGTCCATTCTCTTTCTGTCCTTTATCAAACCCATCTTTGCATGAAATGTTCCCTTGGTATCTCTAATTTTCTTGAAGAGATCTCTAGTCTTTCCCATTCTGTTGTTTTCCTCTATTTCTTTGCATTGATCACTGAGGAAGGCTTTCTTATCTCTCCTTGCTATTCTTTGGAACTCTGCATTCAGATGGGAATATCTTTCCTTTTCTCCTTTGCTTTTTGCTTCTCTTCTTTTCACAGTTATTTGTAAGGCCTCCTCAGGCAACCATTTTGCCTTTTTGCATTTCTTTTCCATTGGGATGGTCTTGATCCTTGTCTCCTGTACGATGTCACGAACCTCCATCCATAGTTCATCAGGACCAACCTTAGGAGGGCAGAAACCAAAAGTAAGAAAGAATTCAAACTTGAAGCCTGGGGAAAGGAGACCTCAAACACAGTAAGTTAAAAAAATAATGAAAAGGCAGAGAAATATTACATAAATGAAGGAACAAACTAGAAACACAGAAGTCTAAAAAATGAAGAAGAAATAGGCAAACTACCTGAATAAGAATCCAGGATAATGATAGTAAAGATGATAAAAAACCTTGAAAACAGAATGGAGAAAATGCAAGAATCAATTTAAAAAGACCTAGAAGAATTAGAGAATAAAAATACAAACAACACAATTACTGAAATTAAAAATACTCTAGAAGGAACCAATAGCAGAATATCTGAAGCAGAAGAACAAATCAGTGAGCTGGAAGATAAAATGGTGGAAATTACTTTTGAAGAACAAAATAAAGTAAAAAGAATGAAAAGAACTGAGAATAGTCTCAGAGACCTCTGGGACACTATCTAACGTACCAACATTCGAATTATAGGGGCCCCAGCAGAAGAAGAGAAAAAGAAAGTGTATGAGAAAATTTTTGAAGAGATTAAAGTTGAAAATTTCCCCGACATGGAAAAGGAAATAGTCAATCAAGTTCAAGAGGCACAAAGAGTCCCATATACGATAAACCCAAGGAGAAACATGCGAAGACACATACTAATCAAACTAACAAAGACTAAACACAAAGAAAGAATATTAAAAGCAACAAGGGAAAAGCAACAAGTAACACACAAAGGATACCCCATACGTTTAACAGCTAATCTTTCAGTAGAAACTCTGCAGGCTGGAAGGGAATGGCAGGATATATTTAAAGTACTGAAAGGGAAAAATCGACAACCAAGATTACTCTACCTGGCAAGGATCCCATTCAAAATTGATGGAGAAATAAAAATCTTTTCAGAAAAGCAAAAGTTAAGAAAATTCAGTACCACCAAACAAGCTTTACAATAAATGTCAAAGGGACCTATACAGCCAAGAAATACAAAAGAAGAAAAAGATTTACAAAATCAGCCCCAAACAATTAAGAAAATGGCAATAGGAACATATACATCAATAATTACTTTAAATGTAAATGGATTGAATGCTCCAACCAAAACACACAGACTGGATGAATGGATACAAAAACAACATATATATATATATGTGTGTGTGTGTGTGTGTTTTATATATGTTTCTTTTATACACACACACACACACACACACACACACACACACACATATATATATAAGAAACCCACTTCAGACCTAAAGACACATGTAGACTGAAAGTGAGAGGATGGAAAAATGTATTCTATGCAAATGGGAAGCAGAAGAAACCTCAAGTAACAATCCTCATTCAGACAAAATAGACCTTAAAATAAGATTGCAAGAGATAAGGAAGGACACTACATAATGATCAAAGGATCAATCCAAGAGGAAGACATAACAATTGTAAATATTATGCACCTAACATAGGAGCACCTTAATATATAAGACAAAAACTAACAGACATAAAAGGAGAAATTGGCAGTAACACAATAATATTAGGAGACTTTAACACCCCACTCACACCAATGGACAGATCATCAAAGCAGAAAATTAATAAGGAAACACAAGTTTTAAATGATACATTAGACGAGATGGATCTCATTGCTATCTTCAGGACATTCCATCCGAAGGCAGAAGAATACACCTTCTTCTCAAGTGCACATGGAACATTCTCCAGAATAGACCACATCTTGGGTCACAAATCAAACCTCAGTAAATTTAAGAAAATTGAAATCATATCAAGCATCTCCAACCACAATGCTATGAGACTAAATATCAGTTTCAAGAAAGAAACTGTAAGAAACACAAACACATGGGCTTCCCATGTGGCTTGGATGGTAAAGAATCTGCCTGCAATGCAGGAAACCAGGGTTCGATCCCTGGGTTGGGAAGATCCCCTGGAGAAGGGAATAGCAACCCACTCCAGTATTCTTGCCTGGAGAATTTCATGGACAGAGGAGCCTGGCAGTCTACAGTCCATGGGATCACACAGAGTTGGGCGCGACTGAGTTACTAGCATTAAACATTTTCTAAATAACCAACAAGTTACTGAAGAAATCAAAAGGGCAATCAAAAAATTTCTAGGAAAAAATGACAGTTGAAAACACAACTCAAAACCTGTGGGATGCAGCAAAAGCAGCTCTAACAGGGAAGTTTATAGCAATACAATCCTACCTCAAGAAACAAGAAAAACATTGAATAGACAAGCTAACTTTACACCTAAAACAACTGGAAAAAGAAGAACAAAAACCCCAAAAAATTAGTAGAAGGAAAGAAATCATAAAGATTCAAGCAGAAATAAATGAAAAAGTAATGAAAGAAACAATAGTAAAGATTAATAAAACTAAAAGCTGGTTCTTTGAGAAGATAAGAAAAATTGGCAAACCTTTAGCCAGAATCATGAAAAAAAAAAAAAAAAGAATCAAATCAACAAAATTAGAAATGAAATAAGAGAGGTTACAACAGACAATGCAGAAATGCAAAGGATTATAAGAGACTATTATGAACAATCATATGGCAATAAAATGGATATCTTGAAAGAAATGGACAGATTCTTAGAAAATGTCAATCTTCCAAGCCTGAACCAGGAAGAAATAGAAATTGTGAACAACCCAATTACAAGCATTGAAATTGAAACTGTGATAAAATATCTCCCCAAAATAAAAAGCCCAGGACCAGATGGCTTCACAGGAGAATCCTATCAAATATATAGAGAAGAGCTAATGCCAATAATGACTGTGTGGATCACAATAAACTGTGGAAAATTCTGAAAGAGATGGGAATACCAGACCACCTGACCTGCCTCTTGAGAAATCTGTATGCAGGTCAGGAAGCAACAGTTAGAAACGGACATGGAACAACAGACTGGTTCCAAATAGGAAAAGGAGTATGTCAAGACTATATTGTCACCCTGCTTATTTAATTTATGTGCAGAGTACATCACGGGAAATGCTGCGCTGGAAGAAGCACAAGCTGGAATCAAGATTGCTGGGAGAAATATCAATAACCTCAGATATGCAGATGACACCACCCTTATGGCAAAAAGTGAAGAGGAACTAAAAAACCTCTTGATGAAAGTGAAAGAGGAGAGTGAAAAAGTTGGCTTAAAGCTCAACATTCAGAAAACTAAAGTCATGGCCTCTTCCCATGGCATTGTCCCATCACTTCATGGGAAATAGATGGGGAAACAGTGGAAAGAGTGTCAGACTTTATATTTTTGGAGCTCCAAAATCACTGCAGATGGTGATTGCAGCCATGAAATTAAAAGACACTTACTCCTTGGAAGGAAAGTTATGACCAACCTAGATAGCATATTTAAAAGCAGAGACATTACTTTGCCAACAAAGGTCCTTCTAGTCAAGGCTATGGTTTTTCCAGTAATCATGTATGGATGTGAGTTGGACTATAAAGAAAGCTGAGCACCGAAATCTGATGCTTTTGAACTGTGGTATTGGAGAAGACGCTTGAGAGTCCCTTGGACTGCAAGGAGATCCAACCAGTCCATCCTAAAGGAGATCACTCCTGGGTGTACATTGGAGACTGATGTTGAAGCTGAAACTCCAATACTTTGGCCACCTGATGAGAAGAGCTGACTCATTGGAAAAGACCATGATGCTGGGAACGATCGGAGGTGGGAGGAGAAGGGGATGACAGAGATGAAATGGTTGGATGGCATCACAGACTCAATGGACATGGGTTTGGGTGGACTCCGGGAGTTGGTGATGGACAGGGAGGCCTGGCATGCTGCGATTCATGGGGTCGCAAAGAGTCAGACACAACTGAGTGACAACTGAACTGAACTGAATGCCTATCATTCTAAAACTTTCAAAAAAATTGCAGAGGAAGGAACACATCCATACTCATTCTGCTAGGCCACCATCACCCTGATACCAAAACCAGACAAAGAAAACAAACAAAAAAGAAAACTACAGGCCAATAGCACTGATGAACATAGATGCAAAAATCCTCAACAAAAGTTTAACAAACAGAATTCAGCAACACATCAAAAAGTTCATGTACCATGATCAAGTTGGGTTTATTTCAGGGATGCAAGGATTCATCAATGTTCTCAAATCAATCTATGTGATACACCATTTTAACAAATCAAAAGACAAATCCATATTATAATCTCAATAGATGCAGAAAAAGCCTTTGATAAAAGTCAGCACCCATTTATGATTAAAACTCTTAAAAAATGGGCATAGAAGGAACCTACCTCAACATAGTAAAGGCCATATATGAAAAGCCTACAACAAACATTATTCTCAATAGTGAAGAACTGAAAGCATTCCCCCTAAGATCAAGAACAAGACAAGGGTGTCCACTTTCACCATTATTATTCAACATATTTCTGGAAGTCCTAGCTACAGTAATCAGAGAAGAAAACGAAATAAAAGGCATCCAGATCATAAAAGAAGAAGTAAAGCTCTCACTGTTTGCAGATGACACGATACTGTACATAGAAAACCCTAAAGATAGTATCAGAAATTTACTAGAGCTAATCAGTAAATTTAGCAGTTTCAGGATACAAAATCACTACACAGAAATCATTTGCATTTCTATATAATAGCAATGAAAAATCATAAAGAGAAATTAAGGAATCAATCCCATTCACCATTGCAACAAAAAGAATAAAATATCTAGGAATAAAAGGTCAGTTTTGATTCCAATCCCAAAGAAAGGCAATGCCAAAGAATGCTCAGATTACCACACAATTGCACTCATCTCACGTGCTAGCAAAGTAATGCTCAAAATTCTCCAAGACAGGCTTCAACAGTACATGAACTGTGAACTTCCAGATGTTCAAGCTGGATTTAGAAAAGACAGAGGAACCAGAGATCAAACTGTCAACATCCATTGGATCATCAAAAACAAACAAAACAAACAAACAAACAAAAAAAAAAACAAGAGAGTTCCAGAAAAAAACATGGACTTCTGTTTTATTGACTATGTCAAAGCCTTTGACTGTGTGGATCACAACAAACTGTGGAAAATTCCTTAAGAGACAGGGCTACCAGACCATCTGACCTGCCTCCTGAGAAATCTATATGCAGGTCAAGAAGCAACAGTTAGAACTGGATGTGGAACAACAGATTGGTTCTAAATCAGTAAAGGAGTGTGTCAAGGCTGTATATTATCACCCTGCTTATTTAACTTATGTGCAGAGTATATCATGAGTAATGCTGGGCTGGATGAAGCACGAGCTGGAATCAAGATTGTGGGGAGAAATATCAATAACCTCAGATATGCAGATGACACCACCCTTACGTCAGAAAGCAAAGAAGCACTAAAGAGCCTCTTGATGAAAGTGAAAGAGGAGATTGAAAAAGTTGGCTTAAAACTCAACATTCAGAAAACTAAAATTATGGCATCTGGTCCCATCTTTTCATGGCAAATAGATGGGGAAACAGTGGAAACAATGACAGAATTTATTTTGAGGGGCTCCAAAATCACTGCAGATGGTGATTGCAGCAGTGAAATTAAAAGATGCTTGCTCCTTGGAAGAAAAGTTATAACCAACCTAGACAGCATATGCCAATAAAGGTCCATCTAGTCAAAGCTATGGTTTTTCCATTAGTCATGTATGGATGTGAGAGTTGGACTATAAAGAAAGCTAAATGCTGAAGAATTGATGCTTTTGCACTGTGGTGTTGGAGAAGACACTTGAGAGTCTCTTGGACTGCAAGGAGATCCAGCCAGTCCATCCTAAAGGAAATCAGTTCTGAATATTTACTGAAAGGACTGATGCTGAAGCTGAAACTCCAATATTTTGGCCACCTGATGTGAAGAACTGACTCATTTGAAAAGACCCTGATGCTGGGAAGGATTGAAGGTGGGAGGAGAAGGGAATGACAGAGGATGAGATAGTTGGATGGCATCACCAATCCAATGGATATGAGTTTGAGTAAACTCCAGGAGTTGGTGATGGACGGGGGGCCTAGTGTGCTGCAGTATGTGGGGTATCAAAGAGTCAGACACAACTAATCGACTGAACTGAACTGAAGGAGACAAAAGAACTGTACACATAAAATTATAAGACACTAATGAAAGAAATCAAAGATGACATAGACAAATGGAGAGATATTCCATGTTCCTGGGTAGGAAGAATCAATATTGTGAAAGTGACTATACTACCAAACTCAATCTACAGATTCAGTGTGATCCCTATCAAATTACCAATGGCATTTTTCGCAGAACTAGAACAAAAAATTTAATAACTCATATGCAAACACTAAATACCCCAAATAGCCAAAGCAGTCTTGAGAAAGAAGAATGCAGCTGGAGGAATCAACCTTCCTGACTTCAGATTATACTACAAAGCTACAGTCATCAAGATAGTATGGTCCTGGTAGAAAAACAGAAATATAGACCAATGGAACCAGATAGAAAGCCCCAAAATAAACCCATACACCTATGGGTACCTTATTTTTGACAAAGGAGGCAATAATATACAATGGGGCAAAGACAACCTCTTCAGTAAATGGTGCTTGGAAAACTGGACAGGTACATGTAAAAGAATGAAATTAGAACACTTCCTAACACCATACACAAAGATAAACTCAAAATGGATTAAAGACCTAAATGTAAGACCAGATACTATAAAAGTCTTAGAGGAAAACATAGGCAGAACACTCGATGACATAAATCAAAATAAGATCCTCTGTGACCCACCTCCTAGAGTAATGGAAAGAAAAGCAAAAGCAAACAAGTGAGACCTGTTTAAACTTATAAGCTTTTGCTCAGCAAAGGAAACTATAAGCAAGGTGAAAAGACAACCCTCAGAATGGGAGAAAATAATATCAAATGAAACAGCTGACAAAGGATTAATTTATGAAATATTCAAGCAGCTCATACAACTCAATACCAGAAAAACAAACAACCCAATCAAAAAGTGTGAAAAAGACCTAAACAGACATTTCTTCAAAAAAGATATACAGATGGCTAACGAACACATGAAAAGATGCTCGATATCGCTCATTAGTAGAGAAATGCAAATCAAAACTACAATGAGATACCACCTCACACCAATCAGACTGGGAATCATCAAAAAGTCTAGAAACAATAAATGCTGGAGTGGATGTGGAGAAAAGGGAATGCTCTTGCACTGCTGTTGGGAATGTAAATTGATACAGCTACTATGGAAGATGATATGGAAATTCCTTTAAAAACTAGGAATAAAACCACCCTGTGACACAGCAATCCCACTCCTAGGCATATACCCTGAGGAAACCAAGACTGAAAAAGACACATGTATCCCATTGTTTATTGCAGCACTACTTACAATAACTAGAACATGGAAGCAGCCTAGATGCCCACTGACAGATGAATGGATAAAGAAATTGTGGTACATATACCAAATGGAATATTACTCAGCCATAAAAGGAACACAATTGAGTCAGTTCTAATGAAGTGGATGAACCTAGAACCTATTATACAGAGTGAAGTAAGTCAGAAAGAGAAAGAGAAATATCCTATTCTAACACACATATACAGAATCTAGAAAAATGGTACTAAAGAATTTATTTACAGGGCAGCAGTGGAGAAACAGACATAGAGAATAGACTTATGGACATGGGGAGAGGTGGGGAGAGGGTGAGATGTATGGAAAGAGTAACAGGGAAACTTACATTACCATGTGTAAAATAGATAGCCAATGGGAATTTGCTGTATGGCTCAGGAAACTAAAACAGGGGCTCTGTGTCAGCCTAGAGGGGTGGGTTGGGGAGGGAGGTGGGTGGGAGGTTCAAGAGGGAGGGGATATATATATACCTATGGATGATTCACATTGAGGTTTGACAGAAAACAACAAAATTCTGTAAAGCAATTATCCTTCAATTAAAAAACAATTAAAAAAAAGAATACCTTGGGAAAAGGGAATTCATAGGAAAATAAAAAGCTAAAGAGCTGAAAAATAAAAAAGGAATACTGGACTGTGTTGCCCTGCCCTTCTCCAATTAATTGACTATATTGCAATATGAAATAAAAAGTTTAAAGTTTGAAAAAAAAAAGAAATGAAAGTGATAGTAAACTTTTGCATATATTAGTTGGCTTCTGGTAAATTTCACAATGCTATTTGACCACATTTAGGCTGCCTTATAAGGAGAATGACTGAGGTGATGATGATTATCATGAAATATGCCCATCTTTAGGGCAAGATCAGAGGTTTTTGAGTTTTGTTTTTTCTAGTTATATTTATGGAAAACATAAAACTAACAATGAGATAGTCACACAGTCTGGAGTATGGAGGCAAAGAGAGGCTGCTTACCTTACCTTCCACCTAAACACTTGCCTTTTTTCTTGGTGCTTGGTATTCCATCTGCTCAGATTATCAATTTGACTTTGAAACGCCCTTCATCCACCTAAATTTAGCTGCTGGTTGTATAGCAAATTCTGTTCAGTAACTTCCGACCACCACTTTCAAGTGTAGGTGAAGGAAGAGGCTTTCTGCTGATATATACAGATATGTAAATATATATATTTATTAAAATCAAGAAAGCAAGAAGAAATGAGGGTATTTTGCTTTTGCATTTAAATCAGTTTTTCTTTCAAGGACTAGAGCAATTGTTATGCTTTCTTTTCTATCCAAAGGGTGTGGGCTGAAATAATCACTGGCATGGCAACATAAAACACATCTGTTTTTTTGTGAAGAGGGACTGGACTCTTCATAAGAAGCTTCCTGCTCAATGTCTTGGAGTGCTTTCCCTGTAAGTTCAAGTCTAGAGGAGCCCATATAAAACAAGCCTTCTGATTCTTGTCTATTTTTCAAATGCAGTTCTATTTGACTTGAATGAAGATTCCAAATGAATGTTAATTCTCTTTCCTTCTTTTTTTCTTTCTTTGTTTTCAGATATACAAGCTTAAAAATTACAAAAAGCTACTATGTTGGAAAGAAATTCAAACATTACAGAAGTAAGTTTCACCATCCTGCCCCTTTTGTGAATTACCACAATGAATTTAGTTAATATCCATTACCTCATAGTTACAACTTTTTCTTGTCCTGAGAACTTTTTTTTTTTTCATTTATTTTTATTAGTTGGAGGCTAATTACTTCACAACATTGTAGTGGGTTTTGTCATACATTGACATGAATCAGCCATGGAGTTACATGTATTCCCCATCCCGATCCCCCCTCCCACCTCCTTCTCCACCCGATTCCTCTGGGTCTTCCCAGTGCACCAGGCCCGAGCACTTGTCTCATGCATCCCACCTGGGCTGGTGATCTGTTTCACTATAGATAATATACATGCTGTTCTCTTGAAACATCCCACCCTCGCCTTCTCCCACAGAGTCCAAAAGTCTGTTCTGTACATCTGTGTCTTTTTTTCTGTTTTACTTATAGGGTTATCATTACCATCTTTCTAAATTCCATATATATGTGTTAGTATGCTGTAATGTTCTTTATCTTTCTGGCTTACTTCACTCTGTATAACGGGCTCCAGTTTCATCCATCTCATTAGAGCTGATTCAAATGAATTCTTTTTAACGGCTGAGTAATATTCCATGGTGTATATGTATCACAGCTTCCTTATCCATTGGTCTGCTGATGGGCATCTAGGTTGCTTCCATGTCCTAGCTGTTATAAACAGTGCTGCGATGAACATTGGGGTGCACGTGTCTCTTTCAGATCTGGTTTCCTCAGTGTGTATGCCCAGAAGTGGTATTGCTGGGTCATATGGCAGTTTTATAAAAATCTATTCTCTCAGCAACTTTCAAGTATACGATCCTGTATTGTTAACTATAGTCACCAGCTATACATGCTGCTGCTGCTGCTGTCGCTTCAGTCGTGTCCAAATCTGTGCGACCCCATTGACTGCAGCCTACCAGGCTCCTCCATCCATGGGATTTTCCAGGCAAGAGTACTGGAGTGGGTTTCCAATGCCTTCTCCTAGCTATACATGACATCCCCACAACTTATAGCTGAAAGTTTGGAACTTTTGATAGAATTCAACCAGTTCCCTCTGCCTCCTCACTTCCTACCTTTGGCAAACTATCAGTCTGTTCTCTGTTTAATCCTACTCGGCCAAAGTAACCATTATGAACAGATTGGTATAAATTCACTTTTAATATTTGTATATATATGTATATATATTCAGGCTTCCCTGGTGGCTCAGACAGTAAAGGATTTGCCTGCTATGCCGGGGAAACCCAGGTTTGATCCCTGGATTGGGAAGATCCCTTGGAGGAGAAGGGAAAGGCTACCCACTCCAGTATTCTTGCCTGGGAAATCCCATGGACAGAGAAGCCTGGTGGACTACAGTCCATGGAGTCACAAAAGAGCTGGACACGATTGAGCAACTAACACTTTCACTTTCCTTTATATATATATTCAGATATTTAAACTATTTTGGTTTACAATAATCAGATGATATTTTGTATATTTTTCTGTTCTTCATTTAGCAATATATTTAGCCATATATCAAGTTACTTCCCCATGTAAATATGAATATATTTCCCTTATTATGTTGCTCCATAGTATTCCACTGTCATAATCTAACTAATCATTCCCCCACTGATAGAAATTTCATTCATTTTGTTTTTTTTTTCTATATGAATTATGCTACAACAAATGTGCTTGCACAAGTTAAGCTTTTTTTTTTTTAGCACAAATTCCTAGAAATGGATACCTTAGGTCAAAATATCTACATATTTGAATGTTGATAGATTTTGTTAAATTTCCTTTCAAAAAGGGTGTATCAACTTAAACTCCTACCATATTCATTGGAAGGACTAATGCTGAAGCTGAGGATCCAAAACTTCAGCCACTTGATGCGAAGAGCTGACTTATTATAAAAGACCCTGATGCTGGGTAAGAGTGAAGGCAGAAGGAGAAGGGGATGACAGAGGACAAGATGGTTGGATGGCATCACCAACTCAATGGATATGAGTTTGAGCAAGCTCCAAGAGATGGAGAAGGACTTGGAAGCTTGGCGTGCTGCAGTCCATGGAATTGCAGAGTTGGACATGACTGAGCAACTGAACAACAACCAGTGTATAAGAGAATTTGTTTCCTAGAACCCTTTCTAATACTGTCTGTTTAAATCCTTTAAATTCTGTAAGTTTGAGAAATGGCATTTTGGTGTTGTTTTTATATATATTTCATTCATAGTTGGAGAGACTGAGCATCTTTCCATGTTTGATGGCCATTTATGTTCTCTCTTTTGAAGGACCTACCTCCACCAGGAATTTGCAGATGGCAAACAAGTGAGTTTTCTTGATAGAACTCTGTTAATGAGAAAGGTGTTTCACCTATGCTTACTCAGAAAACTCAAAAGACAATTGTTTCTTTTTGTTAGAAGTACAAATATGCTTCTTCAAATGGTAAAGGCTGAAAGGAAAGTAGAATGTGTAACTCTATAAAGGTTACATAGACTCGCTCTATAGTATATTTGAGAGACTCTAAGGGGCTTCAAAGTGAAGAGGAACTAAAAAGCCTCTTGATGAAAGTGAAAGATGAGAGTGAAAAAGTTGGCTTAAAGCTTAACATTCAGAAAACTAAGATCATGGCATCTAGTCCCATCACCTCATGGGAAATAGATGGGGAGACAGTGGAAACAGTGTCAGACTTTATTTTTTGGGGCTCCAAAACCACTGCAGATGGTGACTGCAGCCATGAAATTAAAAGACGCTTACTCCTTGGAAGGAAGGTTATGACTAACCTAGATAGCATATTAAAAATCAGAGACATTACTTTGCCAACAAAGGTCCATTTGGTCAAGGCTATGGTTTTTGCAGTAGTCATGTATGGATGTGAGAATTGGACTGTGACGAAAGCTGAGCACAGAAAAATTGATGCTTTTGAACTGTGGTGTTGGAGAAGACTCTTGAGAGTCCCTTGGACTTCAAGGAGATCCAACCAATCCATCCTAAAGGAGATCACTCCTGGATGTACATTGGAAGGACTGACGCTGAAGCTGAAACTCCAGTACTTTGGCCACCTCATGTGAAGAGTTGACTCATTGGAAAAGACCCTGATGCTGGGAGGGATTGGGGGCAGGAGGAGAAGGGGACGACAGAAGATGAGATGGCTGGATGGCATCACCAACTCGATGGGTATGGGTTTGGGTAGACTCCAGGAGTTGGTGATGGACAGGGAGGCCTGGTGCGCTGCGATTCATGGGGTCACAGAGAGTCGGACACGGCTGAACGACTGAACTGAACTGAAGGGGCTTCACTGGTAGCTTAGACAGTAAAGAATCTGCCTGCAATGCAGGAGACCCAGGTTCAATCCCTGAGTCAGGAAGATCCTCTGGGGAAGGAAATGGCACCCCACTCTAGTATTCTTGCCTGGAGAATCCCGTGGACAGAGGAGCCTGGCAGGCTACAGTCCATGGGGTCATAAAGAGTTAGACACAACTTAGTGGCTAAGCAGGAGCACAAGAAGGCAATAAAACAGAAACACATGGAGGATTAAGACTGCTGGGGAAGCTGGAGGTGTAATTCTACCCATCCATCCATTTATTCATTATTTGACACATATTCAACAAATATTTTTGAGCACCTACAATATGCTAATCACTGTGTTTCCAGTGGTGAACAAAGACCTTTGAAATAAAACCAGTTTGAATTTTGGCTCCATCTCATACAGATGTGTGATCCTGTGCAAGTTGCTTAGTGTCTTTGTGCTACAGTTTCCTCCTCTGTATAATGGGTATAATAATAGTATGTGCTGCATAGTAATATTGAGAGGATTAACTGAGATAATTCAAGTAAAGTTCTATGTACAGAGTAAACACCTAAAAAGAGCTATATTTGTAGTTCTTAACCAATGAGTTGGTGCTTCCTCCCCTAAATGAACTCTGGAGAAGACAGAAGACAGAGGAAATCAGATTCTATGAACTATAGCAGCAACCACAAAAACAGTAACACTGTGAGAAATGCCTGGGGATACTGAAAGCTGCCTTGAACTGGTTTGTGTAAAATTCGGATGGTTGTAGGGGATGGCCAGAGGCATCAGTGATAGGATAGGGCACAAGAAAACTTTTGAGCTCTACCCCTTCCTCTCCTATGTGTTACCTTTTTATAATTTCTACTTGCCTTATTCATTGCAGAAATCAGCTGCAATAGCCCAAATTGCCTGTGTCAGCAGGCTCATCTATCCCCAATAATAGCATAGGGATACATGAAACAGTTGCTTGTTTGCATTCATTGCTCGGTCTCTCTCCCTCCAAACTCTTAGATCTGATGGATTGCAACACAAAGTGACTGACCAGAGGAATTGCCTCATGGGGAGCCAGGATAGAGGAATAACCATAGTTCTGTTGTGTTTGGGGCTCTTCACTAGGACTAGAGTAGACCTGGCTTTTGGCCCTTCCTTGATATACATTGATTAGATGCAGTAGCTGACAGTTCCAGGACACAGGAATTGGCATACCTAGACTTGATAAGAATGGGTGACTATCAAAGAAAAAGACAACAAAATGGACAACATATACCATCCAATGCAGAATTATTAGAAGAGATGGACTGATAATTTAAAATATGCAAGGTAAATATATATATAAGGAGCTATGGTAACAAACTAGTAATATGAAAAAATAAGGTAACTTTCAAAGGATCAAATGGAAAATATTGGGCATAAAATATATTTACCTATGTATTTGCAATTTCCTTTTTAAAATGTTTTTGACATGTACATACTGCTATATTTATTTATCATTTTATTTATTTTTGGCTGCACTGGATCTTTCTTGCTGCATAAAGGTTTTCTCTAGTTGCAGAGAATGGGGGCTACTCTCTAGCTGTGGTGTACAGGCTTCTCATTGCAGTTGCTTCTTTCGTGGAGCACAGGCTCTAGGTGCACAGACTTCAGTAGTTGTGGCACACAGGCTTAGTTGCTCTGAGATATGTGAAATCATCCTGGACTAGGGATCAAACTCATGTCCCCTGCATTGGCAGGCAAATTCTTACCCACTGTACCACCAGAAAAGTCCTGTATTTGCCATTTCTGACACTCTTCATTCCTTTGCATAGATCTCAGTTTCCATCTCATATCATTTTTACTTCAGCCTGAAAAAAAAATCCATTATATTTCCTCTTCTTTTTTTAAAAAAAATTCTTTCATAGAAACTGTCTTTTTACCTTTTTTAAAATTTATTTTTAATTGGAGGATAATTGCTTTTCAATGTTGTGTTGGTTTCTGCCATACATCAACATGAATCAGTCATAGGTATACATATGTCCCCTCCCTCTTGAATCTCTCTCCTACCCCCCTACCTCATCCCATTCTCTAGATTGTCACAGAGCACCAGACCAGGGTTGAGCTCCCCGTGTTATACAGCAACTTCCCATTATCTATGGTATCTATACATATATAGTATATATGTATGGTATCTATACATATGGTAAGGAGATCCAACCAGTCCATCCTAAAGGAAATCAGTCCTGAATATTCATTGGAAGGACTGATGCTGAAGCTGAAACTCCAATACTTTGACCACCTGATGCGGAGAGCTGACTCATTTGAAAAGACCCTGATGCTTGGAAAGATTGAAGGTGGGAGGAGAAGGGGATGACAGAGGATGAGATGGTCCGATGGCATTACCAACTCAATGGACATGAGTTTGTGTAAACTCCAGGAGTTAGTAATGGACAGGGAGGCCTGGAGTGCTGCAGTCCATGGGGTCACAGAGTCAGACACGACTGAGTGACTGAACTGAATGTATATGTTTCAATGCTACTCTCTCAACAAATCTCACCCTCTCCTCCTGCTGTGTCCACAAGTCTGTTCTTTATATGAGCATCCCTATTCCTGCCCTGCAAATAGATTCATCAGTACCATTTTTCTGGATTCCATATATATGCATTAATATACGATATTTGTTTTCTCTTTCTGACTTATTCACTCTGTATAAAAGGCTCTAGGTTCATTCACCTTGCAACAACTGACTCAAATTAATTCCTTTTTATGCCTGAGTAATATTCCATTGTATATATGTACCACAAATTCTTTTTCCATTTATCCGTCAATGGACATCTAGGTTGCATCTATGTCCTGGCTATTGTAAATAGTGCTGCAATGAACATTGGGGTACATGTGTCTTTTTGAATTATGGTTTCTTAGAGTATATACCCAGGATTGAGTTTGCTGGGTCAGACGGTAGTTTTACTCCTAGTTTGTTAAGATATCTCTATATTGTTCTAAATTCCATATATATGTGTTAGTTCTTCATAGTGGCTGTATCAACTTATATTCCCACCAACAGTGCAAGAAGGTTCCCTTTTGATGATGGTCATTCTGACTGATATGAGGTGAAGCCTCATTGTAGATTTGATTTACATTTCTCTAATAATGAGTGATTTTGAGCATTTTTGTCGTATGTTTATTGGCCTTCTGTATGTCTTCTTTGAAGAAATATCTGTTTAGGCCTTCTGCCCATTTTTTTTAATTGGGTTGTTTGTTCTTCTGATATTGAGGTGCATGAGCTGCTTGTATATTTTGGAGATTAATCTTTTGTCAATTGCTTCATTTACAATTATTTTCTCCCATTCTGAAGGTTGTCTTTTCATCTTGTTTGTAGTTTCTTTTGCTATACAAAAGCTCAAGTTTAATTAGGTCCCATTTGTTTATTGCTGGTTTTATTTCCATTACTTTAAGAGGTGGATCAGAGAGGATCTTGATGTGATGTATGTCAAAGAGTGTACTGCCTATATTGCAGTATAAGACTTTTATAGTTTCTGGCCTTATATTTAGGTTTCTAATCCAATTTGAGTTTAGTTTTGTTTATGGTGTTGGGAAGTGTTCTATTTTCATTATTTTTTTTTTTTATTTTCATTATTTTACACATAGCTGTCCAGTTTCCCCAGCACCACTTATCGAAGAAACTGTCTTTTCTCCATTGTATATTCTTGCCTCCACTGTCAAAGATAAGGTGCCAATAGGTGTGTGGTTTTATCCCCGGACTTTCTATCTTGATCAATTGATCTATATTTCTGTTTTTATGCCAGTTCCATACTGTCTTGATGACTGTAGCTTTGTAGTAGAGTCTGAAGAAAGCTTGATTCCTCTAGCTCTGTTTTTCTTTCTCAAGATTGCTTTGACTATTCAGGGTCTTTTGTGTTTCCATATGAATTGTGAAATTTTTTGTTACATTTCTGTGAAAAACGCCAGTAGTAATTTGAAAGGCATTGCACTGAACCTGTAGATTGCTTTGGGCAGTATAGTCATTTTCACAATATTGACTCTTTCATCCCAAGAACATAATATATTTCTCCATTTGTGCCATCTTTGATTTATTTCTTTAGTCAGTGTCATAGATTTCTGCATACAGGTCTTTTGTCTCTTTAGGTAGGTCTATTCTTAGATATTTTATTCTTTTTGTTGCAATGGTGAATGGGGTTGTTTCCTTAATTTCTCTTTATGATTATTTTTTTCTGTTACTGTATAGGAATGCAAGGGATTTCTGTGTATTGATTTCTATACCCCATGACTTTACTAATTTATTGATTCATTGATTAGATTTAGTAATTTCTGATGGTATCTTTAGAGTTTTTTATGCATAGTGTCAGGCTTCCTCAGTGGCTCAGTGGTGAAAGAATCCATCTACAATGCAGGAGATGTGGGTTCAATCCCTGGGTTGGGAAAATCCCCATGAGGAGGGCATGCAACCTGCTCCAGTATTCTTGCCTGGAGAATCCCATAGACAGAGGAGCCTGGCAGCAGGCTACAGCCCATAGGGTCACAAAGAGTTGGACATGACTGAATTGACTGAGCATGCATGCACAGTCATGTATAGTATAATGTTGTCTGCAGTGAGAGTTTTACTTCTTCTTTTGCAATCTGGACTCCTTTTATTTCTTTTTCTTCTGATTGTCATGGCTAGGACTTTCAAATCTTTGTTGAATGATAGTGGTAAGAGTGGACACCCCTGTCTTTTTCCTGACTTTAGAGTAACTGCTTTCAGTTTTACACCATTGAGGATGATGTTTTCTGTGGGTTTGTCCTATATGGCCTTTGTTGTGTTGAGGTAGGTTCCTTATATGCCCATTTTCTGAAGAGTTTTTATTGTAAACCGGTGTTGAATTTTATTGAAAGCATTTTCTGCATCTATTGAGATTATCATATAATTTTCATCTTTTAATTTGTTAATATGGTGTATCACACTGATTGATTTGTGCATAGTGAAGAATCCTTTCATTTCTGGGATAAACGTCACTTAATCATCATATAAAATCTTTTAATATATTGTTGGCTTCTACTTGCCAGTATTTTTTGAGGAGTTTTTTCATCTATGTTCATCATGGATATTGGCCTGTAATTTTCTATGGTGTGTGTATCTTTGTCTATGGTATCAGGGAGATGGTGGCCTTGTAAAATGAGTTTGTGAGTGTTCCTCCCTCTGCAGTGTTTTTGGAAGAGTTTGAGAAGGATAAGGTTTAGCTCTTCTCTAAACATTTTGTAGAATTTACCTGTGAAGCCATCTGGCCTTGGGCTTTTGTGTTTTTTCTTTTTCTTTTTCTAGATCTCTGATCACAGTTTGGATTTCAGTGCTTGTGATTAGTCTGTTCATAATTTCTATTTCTTCCTGATTCAATCTTTGAAGGTTGTACTTTTCTAATAATTTTTCTATTTTTTCCAGGTTGTCCATTTTATTGGCATATAGTTACTGGTAGTAATCTTTTTATCCTTTGTATTTCTGTGTTGTCTGTTGTAACTTCTCCTTTTTCATTTCTGACTTTGCTGAACTGAATCTTCTTCATTTTTTTCTTGATGAGTCTGGCTAATGGCTTGTCAATTTTATCTTCTCAAAGAACAACCTTTCAGTTTTATTGATCTTTGCTATTATTTCCTTCATTTATTTTTTATTTCTGCTATGATCTTTGTGATTTTTTCCTTATACTAACTTTGATATATTTTGTTCTTCTTTTTCTAGTCACTTTACATGTAAAGGTTATATTGTCCATTGGATATTTTTATTGTTTCTTGAGTTCAGACTATATTGCTATAAACTTCCCTCTTAGAACTGCTTTTGCAGCATCCCATAGGTTTTGGATTGTTATGTTTTTGTTGTCATTTGTTTCTAGATACTTTATTTCCTCTTTGATTCCGTCAGTAACCTGTTGCTTGTTTAGAAGTGTATTGTTTAAATTGCATGTGTTTTTTTTTTTTTTTTTTACAGCTTTTCCCCTATAATTGATATCTAATCTCATAGCCTTTGGTTAGAAAAGATGCTTGATATGATTTCAATTTTGCTAAATTTGCTGAGGCTTTATTTATGACTCAAGATGTAGTCTATCCTGGAGAACGTTCCGTGTACAACTTGAGAAAAAAGTGTATACTGCTGCTTTTGGATGGAATGTCCTTTTAATATATCAATTAGGTCCTTCCGGTCTAATGTGTAATTTAAGGCTTGTATTTCCTTATTAATTTTCTGTCTGGATGACTTGTCCATTTGTATAAGTGGGGTGTTAAAGCCCTCTGCTGTCATTCTATTGCTGTTGATTTCTCCTTTTATGTCTGTTAGTGTTTGCCTTATGTATTGGGGTGCTCCAATGTTGGTTGCATAATTATTTACAATTGTTATGTCTTCTTTGATTAATCCCTTGATCATTGTGTAGTGTACTTGACTTTTGTTATATTCTTTATTTTAAGGTCTATTTTGTCTGATATGAGAAATGCTACTCTAGCTTTCCTTTGATTTCCATTTGCATGGAATATCTTTTTCCATCCCCTCACTTTCAGTCTGTATATGTCTTTAGGTCTAAAGTGAGTCTCTTGTAGACAGCATTTGTGGGTCTTATTTTTGTATCCATTCAGCCAGTCTGTGTCTTTTGGTTAGAGTGCTTAATCCATTTACAGACCTTGAGACACATACAAAGCAAGATGGCAGAGTAGAAGGACATTAACTCATCTCTTGTGAGAACATCAAAATTGCAACTAACTGACAAACAACCATCGATAGGAAGATGTTGGAACCCACCAAAAACAAGATACCCCATCTCCAGAGACAAAGAAGAAGCCACAAGAAGATGGTAAGAGGGGAGCAATTATGTTTAAAATCAAACCTCATACCTGCCAGAGACTCAACAAAATAAAATCTTGTGTGCACCAGGACACAGGGAAATAAGCAGTGACTCCCACAAGTGACTGAACCAGACCCACCTGTGAGTGATTGAGGTTCTCCTGTGGAATCATGGGTCAACAGTGGCCTGCCACAGGGACAGGGGCACTGGTAGCAGTTCTGGGAGGTGTGGTTTTGGGCATAAATTTTCTTGGAGGAAGTCACCATTAGCCCCACCATAGAGCTGTGAGGTACGCAATCCAAAAACTGGAGAACAATTATACCAAAGAAGTTCTCACACTGTTGTGAAAGTTCTGGGCCCCACAACAGACTTCCCAATCTGAGGATCTGGCAAAGGGACTGGAAATCCCCAGAGAATCTGACTTTGAAAGTCAGCGGGATTTGATTACAGAACTTCCACAGGACTGGGGAAACAGACTCTTGGTGGGCACAAAAAAACCTTGTGCACAACAGGACCCAGGAGAAAGGAGCAGTGACCACACAAGAGACTGAGACAGATTTGCCTCTGAATGTCTAGGAGCCTCTAGCAGAGGTGTGGTGTGCCCTTGGCCTGCCTCGTGGTCAATGGCACTGGCAGCAGCTGTCCTGGGAGGCATGGTGTGCTGGCAAAGGTCCTTTTGGTAGGTCACCATTACCCCTACCATGGAGCCTATGTTATTGTCCAGTCATTCAGTCATGTCTGACTCTGAAACACCATTAACAGCAATATGCCAAGCTTTCCAGTCCTTCACTACATCCCAGTGTTTGCTCAGACTCATGTCCATTGAATCATGCCATACGACCATGTCTGTGCCTTACAACCATTGCATCCTCTGTTGTCCCCTTCTCCTCCTGTCTTCAATCTTTCCCAGCATCAGGGTCTTTGCCAATCAGTCAGCTTTTCACATCAGGTGGCCAAAGTATTGGACCTTCAGCTTCACCATCAGTCTTTCCAATGAATACTCAGTTTTGATTTCCTTTAGGATTGACTGGTTTGATCTCCTTGCTGTTCAAGGAACTTTCAAGGGTCTTCGCCAGCACAGTTCAAAAGCATCAATTCTTCAGCATTCACCTGGGTGTGGTCCAACCGCCAGTTGGATGTGGTCCAACTCTCACATCTGTACATTTCTACTGGAAAAACCATAGCTTTAATGATACAGACCTTTGTCAGCAAAGTAATGTCTCTGCTTTTTAATATGCTGTTTATGTTTGTCACAGTTTTTCTTCTAAGGAGCAAGTGTCTTTTAATTTCATGGCTGCAGTCACCATCCACAGTGATTTTGGAGCCCAAGAAAATAAATTCTGTCACTGTTTCCATTTCTCCCTCATCTGTTTGCCATAAAGTGATGGGACCAGATGCTATGATCTTAAGTCTTTTGAATGTTTAGCTTTAAGCCAGCTTTTTCATTCTCCTCTTTTACCTTCATCAAAAGGCTCTTTACTTACTCTTCACTTTCTGCCATTAGGGTGGTGTCATCTGCATATCTGAAGTTGTTGATATTTCTGTGACAATCTTAATTCAAGCTTGAGCTTCATCCAGCCTGGCATTTCACATAATGTACTCTGTACAGAAGTTAAATAAGCAGATTGGCAATATAAAGACTTGACATACTCCTTTCCGAATTTTGAACCAGTTCATTATTCCATGTCCGGTTCTAACTGATGCTTCTTGACCTGCATACAGGTTTCTCAGGAGACAAGTAAGGTGGTCTGGTATTCCCACCTCTTTACGAATTTTCCACAGTTTGTTGTGAGCCACACAGTCAAAGGCTTTAGCATAGTCAGTGAAGCAGAAGTAAATATTTTTCTCGAATTCCCTTGCTTTCGCTATGATCCAACAGATGTTGGCAATTTGACCTCTGGTTCCTCTGCCTTTTCTTTCTTTCTTTTTTTTTTTTTTTTTTCATTTATTTTTATTAGTTGGAGGCTAATTATTTTACAATATTCTAATGGTTTTTGTCATACACTGACATGAATCAGCCATGGATTTACATGTATTCCCCATCCCGATCCCCCCTCCCACCTCCCTCTCCACCCGATTCCTCTGGGTCTTCCCAGTGCACCAGGCCCGAGCACTTGGCTCATGCATTCAACCTGGGCTGGTGATCTGTTTCACTCTAGATAATATACATGTTTTGATGCTGTTCTCTCTAAACATCCCACCCTCGCCTTCTCCCACAGAGTCCAAAATTCTGTTCTGTACATCTGTGTCTCTTTTTCTGTTTTGCATATAGGGTTATTGTTACCATCTTTCTAAATTTCATATATATGCGTTAGTATACTGTATTGGTCTTTATCTTTCTGGCTTACTTCACTCTGTATGATGGGCTCCAGTTTCATCCATCTCATTAGAACTGATTCAAATGAATCCTTTTTAATGGTTGAGTAATATTCCATGGTGTATATGTACCACAGCTTCCTTATCCACTCGTCTGCTGATGGGCATCTAGGTTGCTTCCATGTCCTGGCTATTATAAACAGTGCTGCGATGAACACTGGGGTACAGGTGTCTCTTTCAGATCTGGTTTCCTCAGTGTGTATGCCCAGAAGTGGGATTTCTGGGTCATATGGCAGTTCTATTTCCAGTTTTTTAAGGAATCTCCGCACTGTTTTCCATAGTGGCTGTACTAGTTTGCATTCCCACCAACAGTGTAAGAGGGTTCCCTTTTCTCCACAGCCTCTCCAGCATTTATTGCTTGTAGACTTTTGGATAGCAGCCATCCTGACTGGTGTGTAATGGTACCTCATTGTAGTTTTGATTTGCATTTCTCTGATAATGAGTGATGTTGAACATCTTCTCCTGTGTTTGTTAGCCATCTGTATGTCTTCTTTGGAGAAATGTCTGTTTGGTTCTTTGGCCCATTTTTTGATTGGGTCATTTATTTTTCTGGAATTGAGCTTCAGGAGTTGCTTGTATATTTTTGAGATTAATCCTTTGTCTGTTGCTTCTTTTGCTATTATTTTCTCCCAATCTGAGGGCTGTCTTTTCACCTTGCTTATAGTTTCCTTTGTTATGCAAAAGCTTTTAAGTTTCATTAAGTCCCGTTTGTTTCTTTTTGCTTTTATTTCCAATATTCTGGGAGGTGGGTCATAGAGGATCCTGCTGTGATTTATGTCAGAGAGTGTTTTGTCTATGTTCTCCTCTAGGAGTTTTATAGTTTCTGGTCTGACATTTAGATCTTTAATCCATTTTGAGTTTATTTTTGTGTATGGTGTTAGAAAGTGTTCTAGTTTCATTCTTTTACAAGTGGTTGACCAGTTTTCCCAGCACCACTTGTTAAAGAGGTTGTCTTTTTTCCATTGTATATCCTTGCCTCCTTTGTCAAAGATAAGGTGTCTATAGGTTCGTGGATTTATCTCTGGGCTTTCTATTCTGTTCCATTGATCTATATTTCTGTCTTTGTGCCAGTACCATACTGTCTTGATGACTGTGGCTTTTTAGTATAGTCTGAAGTCAGGCAGGTTGATTCCTCCAGTTCCATTCTTCTTTCTCAAGATTACTTTGGCTATTCAAGGTTTTTTGTATTTCCATACAAATTGTGAAATTATTTGGTCTAGATCTTTGAAAAATATCGTTGGTAGCTTGATAGGGATTGCATTGACTCTATAGATTGCTTTGGGTAGTATAGTCATTTTGACAATATAGATTCTTCCAATCCATGAACACAGTATATTTCTCCATCTGTTTGTGTCCTCTTTGATTTCTTTCATCAGTGTTTTATAGTTTTCTATATATAGGTCTTTTGTTTCTTTAGGTAGATATACTCCTAAGTATTTTATTCTTTCTGTTGCAATGGTGAATGGTATTGTTTCCTTAATTTCTCTTTCTGTTTTCTCATTGTTAGTGTATAGGAATGCAAGGGATTTCTGTGTGTTAATTTTATATCCTGCAACTTTACTATATTCATTGATTAGCTCTAGTACTTTTCCGGTAGAGTCTTTAGGGTTTTCTATGTAGAGGATCATGTCATCTGCAAACAGCGAGAGTTTCACTTCTTCTTTTCCTATCTGGATTCCTTTTACTTCTTTTTCTACTCTGATTGCTGTGGCCAAAACTTCCAACACTATGTTGACTAGTAGTGGTGAGAGTGGGCACCCTCATCTTGTTCCTGATTTCAGGGGAAATGCTTTCAATTTTTTACCATTGAGGCTAATGCTTGCTGTGGGTTTGTCATATATAGCTTTTATTATGTTGTCCTCTGCCTTTTCTAAATCCAACTTGTATATATGGAAGTTCTTGGTTCACCGTACTCTTGAAGCCTAGCTTAAAGGATTTTGAGCATTACCTTGCTAGCCTGTGAAATGAGTGCAATTTTGTGCTAGTTTGAACATTCTTTGGCATTGCCATTCTTTGGGATATAGCCTACCATAAAGACTGAAGACTCTAGAACTGGGCAACCTCAGGCCAAACTACAGGGAGAGAGCTCATCCCCGCCATCAGCAGAAATTGGATTTTAGATTTGCTGTGTGTGGCCCTGCTCAGCAGAGAAACACTCAGTTTTCCCCACTGCAAGTTCTTCCCAGCAGGAAGCTTGCACAAGCTTCTTATCTTCATCCATCAGAGGGCGGACAGAATGAAAACCACAATCACAGAAAACTAACCAAAATGATCACATGAATTACAGCCTTGTGTAACTCAATGAAACTATGAGTCATGCCATGTAGGGCCACCCAAGATTGATGGGTCATGGTGGAGAGTTCTGACAAAAGTGGTCTGCTGGAGAAGGGAATGGTAAACAACTTTAACATTCTTGCCTGAGAACACTGTGAACAGTATGAAAGGGTGAAAAGACATGACACTGAAAGATGAAATCCCCAGGTCAGTGGCTGTCCAATATGCTACTGGAGAAGAGTGGAGAAATAGCTCCAGAGGGAATGAAAAGGCTGAGCCAAAGCGGAAATGACCCCCAGCTGTGAATGTGTCTGGTGGTGAAAGTAAAGTCCAATGCTGTAAAGAAAATACTGCATAGGAACCTGGGATGTTAGGTCCATAAATCAAGGTAAATTGGGAGTTGTCAAACAGGAGATGACAAGAGTGAATACCAACATTTTAGGAATCAGTGAACTAAAATAGATGGGAATGTTAGAATTTAATTCAGATGACCGACATATATACTACTGTGGGCAAGAATCCCTTAGAAGAAATGGAGAAGTCCTCATAGTCAACAAGAGTCTGAAATGAAGTATTTGGGTGCAGTCTCAAAAAAGACGGGTTTCCCTGGTAGCTCAGCTGTAAAGAATCTGCCTGCAATGTAGGACCCTGGTTTGATTCCTGGATCTGGAAGATCTGCTGGAGAAGGGATAGGCTATACACTCCAGTATTCTTGGGCTTCTCTGGTGGCTCAGCTGGTAAAGAATCCATCTGTAATATGGGAGACCTGGGTTTGATCCCTAGGTTGGGAAGATCCCTTGGAGAAGGGAAAGGCTACCCACTCCAGTATTCTGGCCTGGAGAATATCATGGACTGTATAGTCCATGGGGTTGCAAAGAGTCAGACACGACTGAGTGACTTTCACTTTCAGAAATGACAGAATGATCTCGGTTCATTTCCAAGGCAAACCATTCAACATCACAGTAATCCAAGTCTGTGCCCCAGCTACTAATGCCAAAGCAGATGAAGTTGAATGGTTCTATGAAGACCTACAAGACCTTCTACAACTAACACCAAAAAAAGATGTCCTTTTCATCATAGGAGACTGGAATTAAAATTAGGAAGTCAAGAGATACCTGGAGTATCAGACAAGATTGGCCTTGGAGGACAAAATTAAGCAGGACAAAGGCTAACAGAACACACTGGTCATAGCAAACATCCTCTTTTAACAACACAATAGATAATTCTACACATGGACATCACCAGATGGACAATACCAAAATCAGATTGATTATATTCTTTGCAGCCAAAGATGGACAAGCTCTATACAGTCAGCAAATACAAGACCTGGAGCTGACTGTGGCTCATCATGTGTTCCTTATTCCTAAATTCAAACTTAAATTGAAGATAGTATGGGAAGCCATGAGGTCATTTAGGTATAACTGAGATCAAATCCCTTATGATTATGCAGTGATTCAAGGGATTAGATCTGGTAGACAAAGTGCCTGAAGAACTATGGATGGATGGATGGAGATTTGCAACATTGAACAGGAAACAGGATCAAGACCATATCCGAGAAAAAGAAATGCAGACAGGTAAAATGGTTGTTTGAGGAGGCCTTACAAATAGCTGAGAAAAGAAGAGAAGTGAAAGGCAAAAGAGAAAAGGAAAAATATACCCATCTGAATGCATGTAGAGTACGAAAGAATAGCAAGGAGAGATAAGAAAGTCTTCTTAAGTGTGAACAATGCAGAGAAATAGAGGGGAAAAAATAGAATGGGAAAGACTAGAAATCTCTTCAAGAAAATTAGAGATACCAAGGGAACATTTCATGCAAAGATGGGCACAATAAAGGACAGAAACAATATGGACCTAACAGAAGCAGAAGACATTAAGAAAAAGTGGGAAGAATAAACAGAAGAACTATACAAAAATGTCTTAATGACTCGGGTAACCATGATGGTGTGGTCACTATCCTAGAGCCAGACCTCCTAGAGTGTGAAGTCAACTGAGCATTAGGAAGCATTACTACAACCAAAGCTAGTGGAGGTGATGGAATTCCAGCTGAGTTATTTCAGATCTTAAAAGATGATGCTATTAAAGTGCTTCACTCAATATTTATCAGCAAATTTGGAAAACTCAGCTGTGGCCACAGGACTGGAAAAAGTTTTTATACCAATCCCAAAGAAGGGCAATGCCAAAGAATGTTAACTATTAGCACAATTGTGCTAGTTTCACATGCTAGCAAGGTAATGCTCAAAATGCTAGGCTTCAAGAGTATGTGAACCAAAAACTTCCAGATATGCAAGCTGAATTTAGAAAAGACAGAGGAATCAGAGATTAAATTTCCAACAGCTGTTGGATCATAGAAAAAGTAAGGGAATTCCAAAAAAAAAAATATCTACTTCTGCTTCATTGACTATGCTAAAGCCTTTGACTGTGAATCACAAACTGGAGAATTCTTAAAGAGATGGGAATACCAGACCACCTTACCTGCCTCCTGAGAAACCTGTATGCAAGTCAAGAAGAAATAGTTAGAACTGGACATGGAACAACAGACTGGTTCAAAATTGGGAAAGGAGTATGTCAAGTCTGTATGTTGTCACTTTGCTTATTTAACTTACATGCAGAGCACATAATGCAAAATTTCGGGGTGGATGAAGCTCAAGCTGAAGTCAAGATTGCTGGAGAAATATCAATAACCTCAGATATGCAGATGACACCACCCTTATGGCAGAAAGTGAAGAGGAATTAAGGAGCCTCTTGATGAAAGTGTAAGAGGAGAGTGAAAAAGCTGGCTTAAACTCAACATTCAAAAAACTAAGATCATAGCATCTGGTCCCATCACTCCATGGAAAGTATATAGGAAAAAAGTGGAAACAATGATAGACTTTATTTTCTTTGGCTCCAAAATTACTGTCGACCATGACTACAGTCATGAAATTAAAAGACTCTTTGTAAGAAAAGCGATGACAAACCTAGACAGCATTTTAAAAAGTAGAGACATCACTTTGACAGCAAAGGTTCATATAGTCAAAGCTATTGTTTTTCCAGTAGTCATGTACAGATGTGATAGTTGGACCATAAAGAAAGCTGAGCACCAAAGAATTGATTCTTTTGAACTGCGGCGCTGCAGAAGACTCTTGAGAATCCTTTGGATGCAAGATCAAACCATCAATCCTAAAGGAAAACAACCCTAAATATTCATTAGAAGGACCGATAGTGAAGGTCCAATACTTTGGCCAGCTGATGTGCAGAACCGACTCACTGAAAAAGACCCTGATGCTGGGAAAGTTTGAAAGTAGGAGGAGAAGGGGGAGACAGATGGTGTGATGATTGGATGGCATCACTGACCCAACGGACACGAGTTTGGGCAAACTGGATCCAGAAGACTGTGAAGGTCAGGGAAGCCTGGCACGCTGCCATTCATGGCATTTCAAAGAGTCAGACACAACTGAGTGACAGAAAAACAACAATAACAAAACTGATATATATGTTTCTATTGGAATTATCTTAATTGTTTTATCTTTGTTTTATATATCTTTTCCTTCTTTTCTGTTCCCTGCCTAGAAACATCTCTTTTGCATTTGTTGTAAAACTGGTTTGGTGGTGCTGAAGTCTCTTAACTTTTGCTTGTCTGTAAAACTTTTGATTTCTCCATCAGTTTTGAATAAGGTTATTGCTAGGTAGATTAATTTTGATCACAGGCTTTTCACTTCCATTACTTTTAATATATCCTGCCTCTTCCTCCTGGCCTGCCATTTCTGCTGAATTATCAGCTGTTAATCTTATAAGGGTTCCTTCATATGTTACTTGTTGCTTTTCCCTTGCTGGTTTTCATATTTTTTCTTTGTGTTTAATTTTTGTTAGCTTGATTCATATGTGTCTCGGCTTGTTTCTCCTTGTGGGTTATTCTGTATGGGGCTCTGTGTGCTTCTTGGGCTTGATTATTTCCTTTTCCATGTTTGGGAAGTTTTCAACTATAATCTCCTCAAAAATTTTCTCAGACTCTTTCTTTTCATCTTCTGAGATTCCTATAATTTGAGTGTTGGTGTGTTAAATATTGGCCCAGAGATCTCTGAGACTATCCTCAATTCTTTTCTTTATTCTGCACTTGAGCAGTTAGTTATTTCTACCATTCTATCTTCCAGCTCACTTATCCATTCTTCTGCCTCAGTTATTCAGCTATTGATTCCTTATAGAATATTTAATTTCAGTAATTGTATTGTTCATTACTGTTTGTTTATTCTTTATTCTAAAGTGAAAGTGAAGTTGCTCAGTCATGTCCGACTCTTTGCGACCTCATGGACTGTAGCCTACCAGGCTCCTCCATCTATGGGATTTTCCAGGCAAGAATACTGGAGTGGGTTGCCTTTTCCTTCTCCAATTCTTTATTCTAGGTCCTTGTTAAATGTGTTAAATGATTCTTGCACTTTCTCCCTTCTATTTTCAAGATTTTAGGTCATCCTTATTATCATTACTCTGAATTATTTTTCAAATAGTTTTCCTATTTCCTCTTTGTTTATTTGGTTTTGTGGGTTTTTACCTTATTCCTTCATCTGTACAAATATTTCTCTGTCTTTTCATTTTGTCTAACTTACTTTGAAAGAAAGCTGAGTGCCGAAAAATTGATGCTTTTGAACTGTGGTGTTGGATAAGACTCTTGAAGTCCCTTGGACAGCAAGGAGATCCAACCAGTCTATTTTAAAGGAAATCAGTCCCAAATATTCATTGGAAGGACTGATGCTGAAGCTGAAACCCCAATATTTTGGCCACCTGATGTGAAGAACTGACTCATTTGAAAAGACCCTTAGGCTAGGAAAGATTGAAGGCAGGAGAAGGGGACTACAGAGGATGAGGTGGTTGGATGGCATCACTAACTCTATGGATATGAGTTTGAGTAAGCTCCCGGAGTTGGTGATGGACAGGGAAGTCTGGCGTTCTGCAGTCCATGGGGTCACAAAGAGTCGGACATGACTGAGTGACTGAACTGAACTGAGCTGAATTTACTGTGTTTGAGGTTTCCTTTCCTCAGGCTATAGGTTTATAGTTCTTCTTGCTTTTGGTCTCTGCCCCCAGTAGGTGAGGTTTGTCTAGCGGCTTATGTAGGCTTCATGTTTGAAAGGAATTGTGTTTGTGTTCTGGTGGGAGGAGGTGAGGTTTTTTTTTCTCCCTTTGATGGGCAGGGCCATGTGAAATGGTGTGTTTTGGGGTGCCTGTGGGCCTCCTTTCTGCTGGTGATTGTGTTTTGTTCCTGTCTTGCTTGTTGTCTGGTGAGGTATCCAATGATGGGTGCTACAGGAAGCTGGGTGCTGCCAGGTCTTGGATTCAGGTGGAGGCCTTCGTGGGAGTTTTTGCTGATTTATACTCCCTGGAGTCAGGAGTTCTCTGGTGGTCTAGTGTTCTGGACTCAGCACTCCCATCCCAGAGATTTGGGCCTGACTTCTGGTCAGGGAACCAAGATCTCACAAGCCATATGTCATGGTAGTAAAGGGGATTAAACAGACAAAGAAAAAAACAAACAAACAAGGAAACAGACGTATGATAAAAGCAAAATCAGATAAGTAGAAACAAAAACAAAGGAACATAGACAAACACACATCCACACAAAGGACTCCAAAACAGACCTAAGAAAACTAAATACAAGAGAGTGACCTGGTGAGCAAAGGAAACAAAAAATGATACCAATGAATTAAAAACACATCTTACTAAAACACAAAGCAGAAAACAAGGCCAAATCAGAGTGCCAACTGGGGAATAAAGCAAACAAAACAAAACAAATAAACATGGCAGAAAAAAGAAAAAAATAGAAAATCAAAGTTAAGTAGAAGTATATAAAAAGATCTAATATATATTATATATTAAATAAAAGTACAACAAGAATAGAACCAAAAGAAAAAAAAACAGCACTAAAGAAAGGCAAAGTAGAAGTAGAAATATCTAAAAGAAATAAAAATTGTGATTAAAAAAATTTCCTAAAAGCCTAAATAGAGATAGTAATAATAATAAGACAACAACCACAACAACAGAGGGAAAAAAGATAAATTGTTGTAGCCATGTGTTCTGGGAAACAAACTCACTCAGAAGGACAATGCATATAGTGGGGTGCAGTTTATTACACCGGAGGGCCCAAGGCAGAGTCTCCTCTTAACCAAGGACCCCAGCCAGTTTTTGTGAAAACATTATATACTCTAAGAGTACATGCCCAAACCCACCTCCCCAAATTCCCTGGAACTAGTCTGAACAAAGGAAAAGAAAGATACAATCAAGGTTAACCTGTGATTCATATGCTTTAAGCCTAGGTAGTTAACAGTGGACAATTATCAATAGGCCTGCGGTCATACCCCAATAAGCATAATAGAATTTATGATTCTATTCAGTTACACAGATAATTAGGGCATTCTTTTAGGCGATAGAGAGTCTAGGTATGAGCCCTTGGGCTCTTCCACCCGGGGAGTCTGGTTTTCCAGTTGGTATGTCGTTTTCATAGATACTGGGCATATAGCTCAAAGTTCACAGTCTGGCCCAAGATGGAGTCTGTTTCCTCCTTCAAAATAACCAATTACAGAATAAATCAAAACATAATAATAAATGTTTTTCTTAGGTCTCAGCTGTCTGGGTCCTTTTCCTTGCTGTGATCTGCAGCCCACCTCTACCTCTCTAGGAGGCCCTCCAGTGCTGGGGACAGCTGGTTTCTATGACCTGTTGTGCGGACAGCAGACTCTAATCTGGCCCTACTCCTACACGCTTGCCTCCAATGTCCACAGCTGCCAGAGCTAGAGTTTTTTTTTTTTTTTTTTTTTTTTGTGGGAGCACTCATTGTCTTTTTATATGTTCCATAGACATAGAGTCTACCTAGTTAATTGTGTGGATTTAGTCTGTAGCCTGTAATGCTGGGGAAAGGTTTTTGACCCTCTTCCTTAATCACTACACCGCTAGAACTCAATTGTGGTTTTATCCTCACCTCTGCTTGTGGGTCATTCACTAGAGTTTGCTCCCAAGACTGCCCTAGAGGACTTGGGTCTGCCCCAGTGATGACTGGCCATAGAGATGGCATGGCTGCTTGGATTGTATGGACCCTGGAGGCACAGGTGTGCAAGGAAACTGGGGCATGGGTGCAGGAGATTATGGCTTTATTAGGATTCTTTTCTAGCCTCTGGCAGCTGGTACTCAAAGGGCCTCCTTGGCTGGTCCTTTTCTATTGTTTGGCACAGCAGGTGCTCAAAGGGCAGGCCTAGCTGAGATCTTTCTCTATTGCTTGGTGCATCAGGTGCTAAAAAGACCAGCTTTCTCTATTGATCAGCTACTGACACTGGTGTGTGGGGAGAGAGAGGCTATAGTGATGGCTCCACCCCCTGTGCATGACTCAGTAGTAGCACTCTGTCTCCATGGCCACCCTTCTTTCAAAGGCATTCCCCACCACAGATTTCCTCCCTGCAATCCCCTCAGCTGTCTCCCTGCAGTCTAACAGCAGTTCTCACCCTGGGATTGCTCTCTAGTTCCCACCTTCCAGCTTCCAGTGGCCGTGCATTCAGGTGGACCTGTGTCCCTGTCCAGGGTATGTAGGACCATGGCACATATTGTCCGTAATTCTCACTCCATTCAGACTGTCACAGATCAGCTGCTCCATTCTCTGACTGCCTCATTTGCTCCCTTTCTGTCCCAACTAATTGTCCCAAATGTGAAGATCTCACCCCTGCTTCAGCTCTTCCACCCTCAGGTACAGATCTGATCCTCCTCCTTCTCCCTTCTTTTCTTTGTCCTACCAGGTTGTGCGTGGATCTATATATTCAGTTCCAGTGGTCAGAGACTCCTGCCAGTACTCAACTGGTATTCTGTGACAACTTCTGCATCTGAAGATGTATTTCTGATGCATCCATGGTGAGGGATATCCTCTATGTCCACCTATTCCTCCAACATCTTGTCCCCATCATTTCCTCTTAAATATATTTTTATTTTAGAATAGATATAGATTTACACATATTGCAAAGAAGGTACAGAGTTTCCATATACCCTGCACTCTGTTTCCCCCACCATTAAGGTCTTGCATTGGTATGATTTGTCACAACTAATGGACCAATACAGATACATTATTAATAACTAAAGTTCATTCTTTATTTTGATTTCATTAGGTTTTACCTAAGGAGATGAATTCCTGGAAATCTATCCAAGATACTACATTTAGTAGTCATGTCTCCTCAGGCTTTTCTTGATTGTGGTAGTTTCTTAGATTTTCTGTTTTTGATAACCTTGAGAGTTTTGAGGAATACTGGTCAACTAGTTCGTAGATTGTCTTCCAGTTGGGTTTGTGTGATTTTTTTTTTTTTTCTCGTGATGACAGTGGTTTATGTGTTCTTGAGAGGACGGCCACAGAGATAAAGTGCCCTTCTCATCACATAATATCATGGGTACATGTTATCAGCTTGATTTATCATTGTTGTGTTAATTTCGATCATCCAGATGAGGTAGTGTTTGTCAGGTTTCTTCACTATAAAGCTAATCTTTCTCTCCCTTTTCCACATTGTACTCTTCACAAGTTATTATGTAAGTAGTGAGGAGTATTGCTTCACCTGTTTGAGGGGAAACTATCTACATACATTATTTGGAATTATTTTGTATGGGAGATTTGTATATTATCCTCCATACTTGTTATACCAAGTGCCCAGATCTTGGTTTCTAATATAATTTTGCAATAAAAGGAACCATAATGGACTTATGAATACTTATTTTATACTTTGAATTATAATCCAACTTTGGCCATCGAGACCTTGTTGTGTCCCTTTGGCATGGCTCCATCTTTTTTTTTCCCTCTAGTCCTTCCCAGCTCCAGTCCTAGAGAGCAAGTCATTTCTCTGAGAATATTTGGTTCCTTTTCATTGCAAAATTATATTATAGACCAAGATCTGGGCACTCAGTATAACATTTCTTTTTATGTAAGTTTGTTGGTGACAAAATTTCTCAGCCTGACAAAGCATCTATTTAGTCCTTATTTTTGAAAAATTTTCCCCCTTTTGGATATAGAATTCTTTTCCAGCTTATGTTCTTTCTGACAAGAAGTCAATATTTAGCCTTATCTTTATTCCCTTACATTTAAGGTATTCTTTTTCTTCCTCTGGTTGCATTGAGGATTTTCATATGTATCATTAGTTTTCAGCACTTTGATTATGATGTGCCTATTGTGGTTTTATTTGTGTTTATACTACTTGAGGTTTGTGGATATTTAGAATCTGTGAATTCACGGTTATCAAATTGAAAATCTTTCGGCCTTTATTTCTTCAAATATTTTCTCTGAACCTCCATCGTAGAACTCTGGTTACATAGAGGTGAGATCACTTGTTTTAATCCACATGTCACTGAGGCTCTGCTCATATATTTTGTTTTTGATTTGGATAGCTTCCATTGCTATGTCTTCAAATTTACTCATTTTCTGCACTAATTAATTTGCTGTCAATACCATCCAGTATAATTTCATTTGAAATATTATGTTTTTCAGCTCTAGCAGTTTCATTTGGTTCTTTCTTATAGCTTCTATTCCTTTCCTTATTATGTCAATGTTTTCCCTTAAATCCATGAACATATTTTAATAGCTATTCTAAAGTTTTTATCTGCTAATTCTATTCTGTCTGTCATTTCTGTGTCTCTTTCTGCTGTTTGATGTTTCTTTTGCTTATGGATCTTATTTTCCTCCTTCTTCAATTGTCTAGTAGCTTTTTGAAAGGATGCTAGATATTGTGAATGTTTTACTGTTGAGTGCTTGAATTTTGCTCTCTTACTTTAAAGAATGTTGAATTTTGCTTTGGCAGGCAGTTAAGTCATTTGCAGATTAGCTTGGAATTTTCAAGTTTTGTTTATAAGCTTTGTTACTGTAGGTGTAAGACTGCCTTTTCTGTAGGGCTAGGTTTGTGGTTATTATTTAGTCACTCAGTCAAGACTGACTCTTTTGTGAGCCCATGGATTGTAGCCTGCCAGCCTCCTCTATCCATGGGATTTCCCAAGCAAGAATACTTGATTGGGTTATCATTTCCTTCTCCAGGGGATCTTCTTGACACAGGGACTGAACTCGCATCTCCTGCATTGCAGGCAGATTCTTTACTGCCTAGCCTCCAGGGAAGCCCAAGGCTAGGTTATCTCTACAATTAAGGTGTGATCATTCTTGGATCTCCACTTAAACTCCTGGGTACTCAGTAACATTTCTCCACTTCAGATGGTTGGAACTCAAACATATCCTAGCCTTGGATAAGTTCTGGGTATTGTTCACCTTACTGTTCCCAGTGGTTCTTTGCCCATCCCTAGAGTCTCATTCTGTTCATTCACAGTTCAGTATGCTTCAAAGACTCAAGGGGATTTCTATGCCAATTTCTGGAGTCTTTTTTTTTATAGCTCCCTTCTCTTCAGTACTCTGCTCCACTAATTACAGCTGTTTCAGTCACTGTGAACTCTGATTTCTGTCTCCTCAAATCAGCAAGAACATTGTATTCTGCTTGGGCTTTTCATTGTTATACTGTGGTCCAGAAAATGCCTCCAGGAAGCAAACTGGGACAGTCACAGAGATGGTTTCATTTATTTCCATTCCTTTAAAGATCATAGTCTTATACTGCCTGTTTTCTACTGTCTGGAAGCAATTGTTTCCTATATTTTGTGCCATTTTTTCTAGTTGTTTAAAGTAAGAGGGAAAGTCTAGTGCAACTTACTCTGTCATGGATGGAAGTGGAAATTCTATTCATAAAAATGTAATAGTTGAAATTTAAAATATGATTGATGGTATCAATAGCAGGAGGAATAGAGCTAAAGAACAAGTTAGTGAGGTAAAGATAAAATTGAGGAAGTTTCTCAGACAGCAACAGGGAAGGATAAGGAGATAGAAAATAGAAAAGCTAAGGAATATGGAAAACAGAAGTAAAAGTTCCAACATCAAATAAAAGGAGCCCAAGAAATAGAGAAAATAAAAAATGGAGAGAAGCAACTGCTTTGAGAGATAGTGGAAATAAATTTTCTAGAATTGAAAAATGATAAAAGACATCATGTTAAAAAGTCATAGAGTGCCAAACAGAAGGAAAACCTATACTAGACACACTATAGTGAACATTAAGAGCATTGAAAAGAAAATTCTAAAAGCATCCTTAAAAAAACAAACAGTATATCTACAAAGGAACAAGGACTAGGATCATCTCAGACTTCTCAACAGCAACGTTAGGTGCAAGAAGAAAATACAGTATCCTTGAGGAGATGAATAGGAGAATTTTAGAGGGAAAAAGTCTGGGAGGGAAGGGAAACCAGAAGAAGAAACGAATTGGTAGAAATCAAAAGCCTCTACAGCCATAGTTTAACAGTATGAAAGGCCATGTGCATATCTTCCAGGACACGATATTAGGCATGATTTTCCCACACTGGATCACCTTTCTCCTCTGGGATTAGAAAGAATACTTCCATCTTTCATTTGTATTACAGTTTATACATTTCAAATTGCTTTAGTATTCATTACCACATTTGAACTTTTGTGTTGTTGTGTGCCCCAGTGTATAGATGAGAAAGTTGAGACTGATTAAAGTCATGTCATTGATCATTGACAGAGTCAAATCCAGACCTCTAAGTGTCTAGCACCCTTATTTCTCATTTTTTCAAAATAGTGAAGAAACATGAAAGCCCAGGTGAGCTGAGAGGATTGTGTACTGATTTGTCAAAAGACCTTTGTTGCAAGGATTGTTTGCCTGGGGGTGGGCATTCTCAAGTGAAAAGTTAATTCATAAGAAGCCTGTGTTCTGCATATTTGGCTTTTGTACTGTGATTTTCCTCAGTTCTGAGATATGATCCAATAATTTGAAAAAAAAAACATATTTTCCCCGTTGGAGTTCTTGTTAATCATTTATGTGAATAAGGTTTTATTGGGATAATTACTGTAAATGTGGCACACATGAAGAGTGGCTCCAATTGCATTTTTAGAGCATAAATCTATGATAGTGAATTTCATGACAACTCACACAAATCTTTTTGTCCTGAAAGCTACCAGCAGGAGAGACATTACGTCTGTTAGAGAAATGACAGAAGGAAGGAACCCCTTCTTTAATTTTTTCTTCTCTAAATATGAAGTGTCTCTTTCCCACGGAGCTCATAAAGGCCCTTCATATTGTCCACTATAGACAAGCATTCTTTTTACCTACTACCTTGAGGTTCATAAAGCCCCAGTGAAGGGACAAAAAGAGCATAATTCTAAGAAACTGGCTGAATGCTAAAGGGCCAACATCTTTCTGATTGGAGGGGAATAGAATCATGAATGCAGCAATGTGTTAGCCCCATGACTAGTCTCCTCTTTGGTGGAGTGTTGAGCTTCAGAGAACCTGCTTTATCAATGGGAATGTGGTCCCCTGCTTTGTGACTATACTTTCATTTTTGTCTCCATCTTAAAGACATGGGAATACCAGACCACCTGACCTGCCTCCTGAGAAATCTGTATGCAGGTCAAGAAGTAACAGTTATAACTGAACATGGAACAACAGACTGTTTCCAAATCAGGAAAGAAGTATGTCAAGGCTGTATATTATCACCCTGCTTATTTAACTTAGAAGAGTACATCATGTGAAATGCTGGGCTGGATGAAGCACAAGCTGGAATCAAGATTGCTAGAGAAATATCAATAACCTCAGATACTGAGATGACACCACCCTTATGGCAGAAAGTGAAGAAGAACTAAAGAGCTTCTTGATAAAAGTGAAAGAGGAGAGTAAGAAAGTTGGCTTAAAACTCAACATTCAGAAAACTAAGATCATGGCATCTGGTCCCATCACTTCATGGCAAATAGATGAGGAAACAATGGAAACAGTGAAATACTTTATTTTCAGGGGCTCAAAAATCACTGCAGATGGTGATTGCAGCCATGAAATTAAAAGACCCTTGCTCCTTGGAAGAAAAGCTATGACCAACCTAGACAGCATATTAAAAAGCAGAGATATTACTTTACCAACAAAGGTCCGTCTAGTCAAAGCTAGGGTTTTTCCAGTAGTCATGTACGGATGTGAGAGTTGGACTTATAAATAAAGCTGAGTGCCGAAGAATTGATGCTTTTGAACTGTGGTGTTGGATAAGACTCTTGAGCGTCCCTTGGACTGCAAGGAAGTCCAACCAGTCCATTCTGAAGGAAATCAGTCCTAAATATTCATTGGAAGGACTGATGCTGAAGCTGAAACTCCAATATTTTGGCCACCTGATGTGAAGAAGCAACTCATTGGAGAAGACCCTGATGCTGGGGAAGATTGAAGGCCGGAGGAGAAGGGGATGAGGGGATGAAGGGGATGGCATCACCGACGCGATGGACATGTGTTTGAGTAGGTTCTGAGAGTTGGTGATGGACAGGGAGTCCTGGTGTACTGCAGTCCATGGGGTTGCAAAGAGTCGGACACAACTGAGCAACTGAACTGAACTGAAAGATGTACTCTGTGAGAATCTGGAAAACCCTGTCTCCAACACACACACACACACACTCCTACTCTAACAGAACCTTCATGCTATGAGATCACAGCCCTTGCACAGCCCATTGAAAATTAAAGAAAATAAGGGTGGATGGGGTTTGCACTGTATGTTAGGAAATTTCAGGACAACCTACATCAAAATTGTATACAAACCAAATACAAAACCTTATCCAATAGTGAAGTCTAAACTGGAGTTCCAAGTGTAAAAGATGGTTGAAGAGAGAATGAACCATATGTGGAGGTAAGTCTGAAAATCTTTTGGAATAGCTAATTTACATGTTAATTCCCTCTGCAATTTTAATATTTGAATTTTATTCTGCCTTACATTTGAAGTATGATCCTTTGGGTATATAATTTATTACTGGAACCAAAACAGAAAAAATGTGAAGCTTTTGCAGAGTTTGACTGGCACCAGCTGCATTTGGCATCATCCTTTTTAAATCCCATGGTTACTTACTTGAGTTACAGTCTGGTTTTTTTGGTAAGCTGGTATAGCTGGCAAAGTTGGTTTCTGGAGTCCCTAGTTTCTGAAGTCTGCTCCCTTTTCTCTTTGTGTTGTCTGCCATACCCCCGGTGTTTCCCAGCCCAGCTCCTGGCCCTTCCCTTCAGACTTCCAGTACCACCAATTCTCTTTTTTCCATTTTATTAAAATCTACTCTGAGAAGTGGCTCTAATATCAATCATTTATGACTCAGTATGGATTTAAATCAGCTTCTTTCCCTCTCACAGGCAGCCTCCTTCTAAGCTTTATCTCCTATTATGGAATCAAAGACTGTGTCTCTTATTAAATGGATTTCAGGCATCACTGAGCTTTTGGGGAACGTAGATTTTTGGCCAAGCTGATCTTAGTCATCTTAGAAATTGACAGAATGACTGTATCACCCGCAATACTTAACACCGTGGCTGGCACATCTAGTAGCAGTTCAGTGAGGATTTGCTAATTGGATTAAGTGGTTATTTACTCCTCCTACCAATAAGGCTTTGGCTGTTAGGTTTTTTTCTTTGGCTTTCAATGTTTCCCAGATGGATACTGTGGGGGCTGAGCACATTGCAGATTCTGATATTACACTAAAGTTTGATAATGAGAAAAGTTGCAATGTTTGAGAAGATTGAATCTTGAAGGATAATTCAATGAGCAGTCACAGGATAGAATCAGAAAGTTAAACAGACATATATGAATCTTCCAGAATTGAAAATTGTTGAAATTGCTGGAAGATTAGATCATATTAGTCATTTGCTATAAATCTGCTCTGCTGTACCTTCAAAGAAGAGTTTATTTCCTGACTGTCAGTCAACTGTGGCCTGATTAGAGGGAGCAGGATCTAAGGAGGTCAGAGTCTTGGCTTTGGAGTCATTTCTGATGAGTTTTTCTTTTGCCTAAAACACAGCAGGAAAAGTGAGTGCAAGGTGGAGAAGAGATTTACATTTTTTTCCCCTTATTGCTCACATGAAGCTTAAATTTCCATTTAAAATCTTTTCACGGAAAGCCCTTGGAAAAATTGACCCCTGAAGCAAGCATTATTTGGAGAGTTTGGGATGTGGCTTTCTGGCAAGGTGTAGGTCTTGAATGTGATTAGCAGACAAGTATGCCAGGCCTCTTGGCTTCTACTGACTGGCATTCAACTGTACACCACTTGGTACTCCTTGCTTCTGCTACTACTACTGCTAGAAAAGTCCTTGCTACTGTTCTGACATTCTCCAGTACATTCTCGAACTTCCCTTCATTGTCATCTGGGAGTGGCCTACCCTTTATGCACATAAATCAATTTTAGTCATTTTCCCCGAGAAATTCTAGGACGAGGGAGTGGTGGTTGAGCTCAGATAAGAAAACTTGTTTAATTTCCATGCCTATTTGTTTGATATAAGAACAATGTCCACCAGCTTTGAAGAAGGAAACAGGAAGAAAACAGGGGTACTTTGCTCTACTCTTGACAAAGGTAATTGCTTTCACCACTAGGCAACATTTTACCCCCCATCTTTCATACTCTCATTCCTAAGAAACCCCAGAGTTATTCTCTTTTTTGACCTCATATTGTTTTTCAATAGGTTAGGGCTACAACTGTTAATAAACAAGGGCTTTTGCTCTGGGGCTTTAAAACCAGCCTTTTTCAACTGTGCAAAATTTGTTTAGCAATTAAAATAAAAGCGATATGAAATCTCATATATTCATGTAAGTGGCTCTTCCTTTCATGTTTTTGCCTGGCTATAACTTGAGATGCTTTTTAGCCACAAGCTTTTTATTAAGTAGAAAATGCAATTATTCTCTTAGAGAGGAAGGGCAATATACTCCCAATGACCTGTGTAAAGAATCCCTTTAACTAATGACAGCTTCTCTCAAGTTAGAGCAAGAATTGTACTGTTTTGAACAATATGGGGCCAGGACAATAAAATCAGGAAAAATTTAAGAATAATGTCACTGCCCTAATAAATAGTTTTCTGCTGTGAAAAACTTGTAAGCATTATATTAAAGGCATATTTGAAAATATAAAATCCATTACATTCTAGACTCAGTAGAGCAACATGATAATGGTGAACAATCTTGAAAATCTTTCAATAAGAAGAAGGCTTACTGGAATGTCTAACAAGTTTGCAGCATTAATTGAAATAAAATGTTATTTAATGTAGCTCAAAATCTGATTTCAGTTTCAAACAAGAAATACAATTTTCTTTAATCAAGACTTTTAATTAACTAAACCCTTTCCTGAGTTGTATTTTTGCAGAAAGAAGTATGTCAAAAGATAACCATGTTCCAATTTAAAAAACAAATACAGCATTTCCAATGTATTGTGGTTCACTGTGGGTTAAACACAATCTCTTAAGCCTTTTACAACTACATCACTAGTCTGAGCTGATGCCATCTATGGTTGGAAAGATGACTTCAAGACCCAGCAATATCTTCAATCTTCAAATATTAAATTTTGTTCACTAATGTAACTTACTCTACTGTACTCACTAAGGCAGGAAATTAGACTTACAGGATTTTCAGCCATAAACTTTAAAAGATAATAAGGTTTCAAGTTAACCCCCAGTTACCCAGACAAAAAAACAATTAACCATAATATTCTATTCTCAGACCCAATGAAGAAAGGATTGGCCATGCCAATGTGTCATTGTATTGAAAGTAGCACAAGACAATTGCTTATAGTTTGGAAACAATTTTTGTTTTAGAGTAAATTTGTGATATTAGAACTTGATCTTGGGTGCTTGCTGTTATTCACTATATACAGTCACCCAGAACTGTGGATGACTTTAACATGGTAGGTGCTTTAAAACTTTTTTCTTGTCTAAATAAAAGAATGAATGTGTGCCCTACATATTTTTTAAAAAATATTAAATTAGGTTTGTTGCCAATTGCTCCTGATAATCTGTTTCCTTGTCTTGTACTCTTACTCAATGGATCACTGGGCTTATTATTTCAGGGGAAGACGGATATGATCTAGAATATATGTATCATTGCTCAGCTCGGAGATTCAAACTGTAATTTTTTAATGCATTGTGAGATAATAGTTTCAAAAGCCAGGCTTTAATGAGGGTAGTTTCCCTTTACATACCAAGAGCAAAAATAGTGCTTCACCATCAGCCACTGTGTAGAGAGGATGAATGATACCAACATAAGGAAAGTTTCTGCCACTCAGGAAACCAAAAGCTGTTTTGGTGCTCAGAGGAGTTTGGGATATTTGGGAAAGAATGTGCTTGAGTTTAAGATGCTGAGCACAAAGTCTGGAACACAAAAAAAGCTTGTATTGCCCTTCTTGTTTATAACTATTGGAGGGGATCACATGGTGCCCCATATCATCACAAAGTAGCCACAGTTGAGTAGAAATGACACCATGGTGTAATAAAGATAGTATTGGGAACATACTGGTTCTGGTTCTGGAGGAATATAAAGTGACCTTAAATTCTCATGTGATCTGATGAAAGATGCAAGAGTCAAGAAAGGAGGGATGGAATAGAAGAGGCCTAGAGTCAGGAAGAGGAGGAAGCTGAGTGCAGGAGCCTTACCATCAGAGTAATGGCAAGGTTCATGGTCCTTAGCAGGGGGTCAAAGTAGGATTCTCCAAAGGACAGGTGAACCTGAGACACTGTGTAGTAGATAACTATGCAAGACTCATGATGATCAAACATTTCAGCAGGGATCAGAAAGAAGCCAGACACCAACATGAAGCACAGAAGTACCTTTTCAAGTGTGTGCTAAGTCACTACAGTCATGTCCGACTCTTTGTGACCCTCTGGACTGTAGTCCGCCAGGCTCCTCTGTTCATGGAATTCTCCAAGCAAGAATACTGGAGTGGGTTGCTGTGCCCTCCTCCAGGGGGTCTTCCCGACCCAGGAATCGAACCTGCATCTCCTGCGTTGCAGGCAGATTCTTTACCCTTGAGCTGACCAGGAAGCCCCCTTCTCAAGTGCAATGAAGCTATATAAGCTCCCTCTGCACTTTTATATCATTTTGGGAAAAGAGAAGAGAAGATATTTTGAGAAGATAGAGGGAGCCCTAATAGGAAGTTTGACCTTTTAATTGACGGAATATTACGTGAAAGATACTGGGGGAATTGTGGCGCTAGAGCAAGATGAGATCAGATATAGAAAATAAAGTTGTTCTTTGTAACTGGATCAGAGTGTGTAAATTTGTGCTTCCTTTAACAAATGCATCCAAGGCAAGACTTATCTGCCTTTATTTTTTTTAATAAAATTTTCAGCTTTATTTAAGTAACATTGACTTAAATTTTTTTAATTTATTTTAATTGGAGGTTAATTACTTTACAATATTGTAGTGGTTTTTGCCATACATTGACATGAATCAGCCATGGGTGTACATCTGTTCCCCATCCTGAAGCCACCTCCCACCTCCTTCCCCATCCCATCTCTCAGGGTCATCCCAGTGCACGAGCCCTGAGCACCTGGTCTCATGCATCAAACATGGACTGGTGATTTGTTTCAAATATGATAATATACAAGTTTCAATGCTATTCTCTTAAATCATCCCACTGTCACCTTCTCTCATAGAGTCCAAAAGACTGTTCTATACATTTGTATCTCTTTTGCTGTCTCACATATGGAGTCATCGTTACCATCTTTCTAAATTCCATATATATGCATTAGTATACTGTATTGGTGTTTTTCTTTCTGGCTTACTTTACTCTGTATAATAGGCGCCAGTCTCATCCACCTTATTAGAACTGATTCAAATGTATTCTTTTAATGGCTGAATAATATTCCATTGTGTATATGCACCACGGCTTTCTTATCCACTCGTCTGCCAATGGACCTCTAGGTTGCTTCTATGTCCTGGCTATTGTAAACAGTGCTGTGATGAATATTGGGGTACATGTGTCTCTTTCAATTCTGGTTTCCTCGGTGTGTATGCCCAGTAGTGGGATTGCTGGGTCATATGGCAGTTCTAATTCCAGTTTTTTAAAGAATCTCCATCCACACTGTTCTCCATAGTGAATGTACTAGTTTGCATTCCCAAAAACAGTGTAAGAAGGTCCCCTTTTCTTCACACCCTCTCCAGCATTTATTGTTTGTAGACTTTTGGATAGCAGCCATTCTGACTGGCATGAGATGGTACCTCATTGTGGTTTTGATGTGCATTTCTCTGATAATGAGTGATGTTGAGCATCTTTTCATGTGTTTGTTATCCATCAGTATGTCTTCTTTGGAGAAATGTCTGTTCCATTCTTTGGCCGATTTTTGTGATTGGGTCGTTTATTTTTCTGGAATTGAGCTGCAGGAGTTGCTTGTATATTTTTGAGATCAATTCTTTGTCAGTTGCTTCATTTGTTATTATTTTCTCCCATTCTGAAGGCTGTATTTTCACTTTGCTTATAGTTTCCTTCGTTGTGCAAAAGCTTTTAAGTTTAATTAGGTCCCATTTGTTTATTTTTGCTTTTATTTCCATTATTCTGGGAGGTGGGTCATAGAAGATCCTGCTGTGATTTATGTCGGAGAGTGTTTTGCCTATGTTCTCCTCTACGAGTTTTATAGTTTCTGGTCTTACATTTAGATCTTTAATTCATTTTGAGTTTATTTTTGTGTATGGTGTTAGAAAGTGTTCTAGTTCCATTCTTTTACAAGTGGCTGACCAGTTTTCCCAGCACCACTTGTTAAGGAGATTGCCTTTTCTCCACTGTGTATTCTTGCCTCCTTTGTCAAAGAAAAGGTGTCCATAGGTGCATGGATTTATCTCAGGGCTTTCTATTTTGTTCCATTGATCTATATTTCTGTCTTGATGACTGTAGCTTTGTAGTATAGCGTGAAGTCAGGCAGGTTGATTTCTCCAGTTCCATTCTTCTTTCTCAAGATTGCTTTGGCTATTCAAGAATTTTGTATTTCCATACAAATTGTGAAATTATTTGTTCTAGCTCTCTGAAAAATACCGTTGGTAGCTTGATAGGGATTGCATTGAATCTATAGTTAGCTTTGGGTAGTATACTCATTTTTACTATATTGATTCTTCTGATCCATGAACATGGTATATTTCTCCATCTATTTGTGTCATCTTTGATTTCTTTCATGAGTGTTTTATAGTTTTCTATATATAAGTCTTTTGCTTCCTTAGGTAGATTTATTCTTAAGTATTTTATCCTTTTTTGTTGCAATGGTGAATGGAATTGTTTCTGTAATTTCTCCTTCTGTTTTCTCATTGTTAGTGTATAAGAATGCAAGGGACTTCTGTATGTTAATTTTATATCCTGCAACTTTACTATATTCATTGATTAGCTCTAGTAATTTTCTGGTGGAGTCTTTAGGGTTTTCTATGTAGAGGATCATGTCATCTGCAAGCAGTGAGAGTTTTATTTCTTCTTTTCCCATCTGGATTCCTTATATTTCTTTTTCTTCTCTGATTGCTGTGACTAAAACTTCCAAAATTATGTTGAATAGTAGTGGTGAGAATGGACAACCTTGTCTTGTTCCTGACATTAGGGGAAATGCTTTCAATTTTTCACCATTGAGGATAAAGTTTGCTGTGGGTTTGTCATATATGGCTTTTATTATGTTGAGGTATGTTCCTTCTGTGACTGCTTTCTGAAGGGTTTTTATCATAAATGGATGTTGAACTTTGTCAAAGGTTTCTCTGCATCTGAGATAATCATATGATTTTTATCTTTCAATTTGTTAATGTGGTGCATTACATTGATTGATTTGTGGATATTAAAGAATCCTTGCATCCCTGGGATAAAGCCCACTTGGTCTTGATGTATGATCTTTTCATTATGTTGTTGGATTCTGTTTGCTAGAATTTTGTTAAGGATTTTTGCATCTATGTTCATCAGTGATATTGGCCTGTAGTTTACTTTTTTGTGGCATCTTTGTCTGGTTTTGGTATTAGGGTGATGGTGGCCTCATAGGGTGATTTTGGAAGTTTGCCTATTTCTGCAATTTTCTGGAAGAGTTTGAATAGGATAGGTGTTAGCTCTTCTCTAAATTTTTGGTAGAATTCAGCTGTGAAGCCGTCTGGTCCTGGGCTTTTGTTTGCTGGAAGATTTCTGATTACAGTTTCAATTTCCGTGCTTGTGATGGGTCTGTTAAGATTTTCTATTTCTTCCTGGTTTGGTTTTGGAAAGTTTTACTTTTCTAACAATTTGTCCATTTCTCCCAAGTTGTCCATTTTATTGGCATACAGTTGCTGATAGTAGTCTCTTATGATCCTTTGTATTTCTGTGTTGCCTGTTGTGATTTCTCCATTTTCATTTCTAATTTTGTTGACTTGATTCTTCTCCCTTTGTTTCTTGATAAGTCTGGCTAATGGTTTGTCTATTTTATTTATCTTCTTAAAGAATCAGCTTTTAGCTTTGTTGGTTTTTGCAATGGTCTCTTTTGTTTCTTTTTTTTGTTTTTGGAAGGTTTCTTTTTTTTTTTAATTTATTTTTATTAGTTGGAGGCTAATTACTTCACAACATTGAGGTGGGTTTTGCCATACATTGACATGAATCAGCCATGGAGTTTTTGATTCTTTTGCATTTATTTCTGCCCTAAATTTTATTATTTCTTTCCTTCTACTAACCCTGGGGTTCTTCATTTCTTCCTTTTCTAGTTTTTTTAGGTGTAGAGTTAGGTTATTTATGACTTTTTTCTTGTTTCTTGAGGTAAGCTTGTATTGCTATGAACCTTCTGCTTATCACAGCTTTTACTGAGTCCCATAGGTTTTGGGTTGCTGTGTTTTCATTTTCATTCATTTTTCTGCATATTTTGATTTCTTTTTTGATTTCTTCTGTGATTTTTTGGTTACTCAGAAGCATGTTGTTTAGCCTCCATATGTTGGAATTTTTAATAGTTTTTTTTCCTGTAGTTGACATCTAATCTTACCACATTGTGATCAGAAAAGATGCTTGGAATGATTTCACTTTTTTTGAAATTACCAAGACTAGATTTATGGCCCAGGATGTGATCTATCCTGGAGAAAGTTCCGTGTGCACTGGAGAAAAAGGTGAAATTCATTGTTTTGGGGTGAAATGTCCTATAGATATCAATTAGGTCTAACTGGTCCATTGTATCATTTAAAGTTTGTGTTTCCTTGCTAATTTTCTGTTAGTTGATCTATCCATAGGTGTGAGTGGGGTATTAAAGTCTCCCACTATTATTTTGTTATTGTTATTTTCCCCTTTCATACTTGTTAGCATTTGCCTTACATATTGTGGTGCTCCTATGTTGGGTGCATATATATTTATAATTGTTATATCTTCTTCTTGGATTAATCCTTTGATCATTATGTAGTGTCCTTCTTTGTCTCTTTTCACCGCCTTTATTTCAAAGTCTATTTTATCTGATATGAGTATTGCTACTCCTGCTTTTTATTGGTCTCTATTTGCATATAATATCTTTTTCCAGCCGTTCACTTTCAGTCTGTATGTTTCCCTTGTTTTGAGGTGGGTCTTTTGTAGACAGCATATATAGAAGTCTTATTTTTTTTATCCATTCAGCCAGTCTCTGTCTTTTGGTTTGGGCATTCAATCCATTTACATTTAAGGTAATTATTGATAAGTGTAACCCTGTTGCCATTTACTTTGTTGTTTTGGGTTCGAGTTTGTACACCTTTTCTGTGTTTCCTATCTAGAGAAGATCCTTTAGCATTTGTTGGAGAGCTGATTTGGTGATGCTGAATTCTCTCAGCTTTTGCTTTTCTGTAAAGCTTTTGATTTCTCCTTCATATTTGAATGAGATCCTTGCTGGGTACAGTAGTCTGGGTTGTAGGCTTTTCTCTTTCATCAGTTTCAGTATGTCCTGCCCTTCCCTTCTGGCCTGAAGAGTTTCTATTGAATGATCAGCTGTTATCCTTATGGGAATCCCCTTGTGTGTTATTTGTTGTTTTTCCATTGCTGCTTTTAATATTTGTTCTTTGTGTTTGATCTTTGTTAATTTGATTAATATGTGTCTTGGGGTGTTTTGCTTTGGATTTATCCTGTTTGGGACTCTCTGGGTTTCTTGACTTGGGTGGTTATTTCCTTCTTCATTTTAGGGAAGTTTTCAACTATTATCTCCTTAAGTATTTTCTGATGGCCTTTCTTTTTGTCTTCTTCTTCTGGGACTCCTATGATTCGAATGCTGTGGCGTTTGACATTGTCCCAGAGATCTCTGAGGTTGTCCTCATTTCTTTGAATTCTTTTTTTCTTTTTTCCTCTCTGCTTCATTTATTTCTACCATTCTATCTCCCACCTCACTTATCCTATCTTCTGCTTCAGTTTCTACTGTTGGTTCCCTCCAGAGTGTTTTTGATCTCATTTATTGCATTATTCATTATTGATTGACTCTTTTTTATTTCTTCTAGGTCCTTCTTAAACATTTATTGCATCTTCTGAATCCTTGTCTCCAGGCTATTTATCTATAAGTCCATTTTGTTTTAAAGATTTTGGATCATTTTTATTATCATTATTCTGAATTCTTTTTCAGGTAGACTCTCTATCTCTTCCTCTTTTGTTTGATTTGGTGGGCATTTATCATGTTCCTTACCTGCTGAGTGTTTCTCTGCCTTTTCATCTTGTTTAGATTGCTGTGTATGGGGTGGCCTTTCTGTATTCTGGAAGTTTGTTGTTCATCTTTATTGTGGAGGCTCTCCCTGTGGGTGGGGTTGGATGAGTGGCTTGTCAAGGTTTCCTTGTTAGGGAAGCTTGCATCTGTGTTCTGGTGGGTGGGGCTGGATTTCTTCTTTCTGGAGCACAATGAAATGTCCAGTAGTGAGTTTTGAGATATCTATGGGTTTGGTGTGACTTTGGGCAGCCTGTATATTAAAGCTCAGGTCTATGTTCCTGCATTGCTGGAGAATTTTCATGGTATGTCTTGCTCTGGAACTTGTTGACTCTTGGGTAGAGCTTGGTTTCAGTGTAGGTATGGGGGCTTTTGGATGAGCTCTTATCAATTAATGTTCCCTGGAGTCAGAAGTTTTCTGGTGTTCTCAGGTTTTGGACTTAAGCCTCCTGCCTCTGGTTTTCAGTCTTATTCTTACAGTAGCCTCAAGACTTCTCTATCCATACAGCACTGGTGATAAAACATCTAGGTTAATGGAGAAAAGATTCTCCACAATTAAGGACACCCAGAAAGGTTCGCTGAGTTACATGGAGAAGAGAAGAGGGAGGAGGGAGATAGAGGTGACCAGGAGGAGAAGAGGGGGGTCAAAAGGAGAGAGACAGATCTAGCCAGTAATCAGTTCCCTAAGTGTTCTCCACAGCCTGCAATACCCAAAATATTTACAGATTTGGGTAGAGAGGAGAAGGCAGAGGGAGAAGATAGAGGTGACCTAGAGGAGAAAAAGGAGAGTCAAAAGGGGGAGAGGGCAGTCAAGCCAGTAATCACACTCCTAAGTAAAAATGGGTACTGAATATTGTATTCTTAAAGGTACAAAATTGATAACAAATACCAAAAAGGAAAGATTAAAAATCTGAAGTAGAGTTTAGACTCTCAAAAATGAGATATTAAAAAAAACAAAATCACAAAAATTTTTAAAATATATATGAAATTTGCTTTAAAAATAGGGTCTTTTTTTTTTGCACGGTAGTAGTAGGTTATAAAAAATGAAAATTAAAGGATTAATAAAGGACTGAAATTTTTTTTAATTTAAAAATTAAAAAAATGATAATAGTAACAATATATCTAGGAATTTCTCTGGAGCTATTGCGGGTAGTGTGGGGTCAGTTCAGTTTCAGATAGTTCCTTGACCCAGCTTATACTTCTCAAGGTCTATAGGCCCCTTCCAATGTAGTTGGTGCTAACTACAGGGTTTTAATCTGTTTCACCTTTCACTTTCAAAGTGGTTCCCTCTGTTTATTTTGGTTTCTTATGTTTGCAAGTCTCTTCAGTGTCTAATTTCCACCCTGACACAAGGGGGTGAAGGTGGTCACTTATTTAGGCTCACTTGTTCAGTTGTGCTGTGGGGAGGAAGGAACACTGAAAACAAATATCACTGGCATGTGTGGGGAGTGCTCACAGTGCCACACTGGGTTTGCCCCCACTCACGGAGTATGTGCTTTCCCAGTCTGCTCAGGCTCCAGGTTGCTCTGCAGGGGAACTGTCTAAAGCGGGCACTGGGTTGTGTGCACTTCCCAGGTCTAAGCCGCTCAGGTTCAGGTTCTCGGGTACTCCACAAAGGCACAGAATCGGTTGGGCCTGCATTTTGTGCCCTTCCCAGGTCCGAGCAGCTCAGGCGACCAGGTGTTTGGTGAGCACACTCTCCTCAGGTAGGGCAGTGTGTCTTATCACCTCCACCATCCCAGCTGCTCAGTTTCCTGGGCGCACAACGGGAGCGCTGTCCCAGGTGGTCTGTGTATCTCCTCGGGAGAGCTGATCTCTGGCTGTGACCCTCCTGGCAGATGTCAACCATCCAGGATCCCAGGAAGACTTGGTTAGCAACTGGGAGCCTGCTCGCAGTTAGGTAGAGGATGCCATCTTTGGGGCCGAGATTGCCCCTTTCCAGCTCTGGCTGTCGCCCGTTTTCCTCTCTGCCTCTGGTGGGGGGTGGGCCAGTCCCCAGCTGGCTAGCTCTCCTCTGGTATTAGCTCAGTCCTTTGTTCTGTGAGCAGGCCCAGCAGTGCCTTAGGTTAGAGCATTTCACGGGAAAGTTCTCTCTCTCTCTCTTTCCTCTTTTTTCCTCTCTCTCTGGCTATCCCACAGTTTGGTTTGCTATCTCACATGAGTCCTCAGGGCATTCAGGCCCAGTCCTTACCCTAAGCAATGCAGCCAGCACCTCCCTGTCCAGCCCCCACTTGCTTGTGGCGGATGCAAGCATCTGGGCTACTTTTCTGATGGGAGTTGCCATTAGGTTCATAATCTGTGGGTTTTATTTATTTATTTATTTATTTTTCCTCCCAGTTATGTTGCCCCCTGAGATTCCAAAACTCCCCACAGACCCACCGGTGAAAGGGTTTCCTGGTGTTTCAAAATTTCTCCTCTTTTATGACTCCCTCCCTGGGATGGGTCTCCCTCCCTAACTCTTTTGTCTCTCTTTTAATCTTTTATATTTTGTCCTACCTCCTTTTGAAGACAATGGGCTGCCTTTCTGGGTGCCTGGTGTCCTCTGCCAGCGTTCAGAAGTTGTTTTGTGGAATTTGTTCAGCGTTCAAATGATGTTTTGATGAATTTGTGGGGGAGAAAGTGGTCTCCCTGTCCTATTCTTCTGACATCTTAGGACTGTCCCCCTTATCTGCCTTTTAACTCAGCAGTGTCTCTCTTTTTATTAATTTTTTCAAGTTTTCTTTTTAAATTATTTTTTCCAGCTTTATTGAGGTATAGTTAGCTAATAAAATTGTATATATTTAAGTTGTACTATGTGATTTGATATTTATATGCTTTATTAAATGATTACCACAAGCAAGCTAATGAATACATTCATCATGTCACATAGTTACCTTTTCTTTTTGGTGAGAACATTTAGGATATACTCCCAGGACATTTCAACTATACAACACAATATTACTAATCATTATATATATATATATATATATATATATATATATATATAGTCACTGTGTTATACAGTAGATCCCTAGAACTTACTCATCTTATACCTGAAATTTTGTACCCTTGATGAATATCTCACTGTTCCCCACACCCCCCAGCTCTTGCAAATGACATTCTAAAGTCTGCTTCTGTGAATTCATCTTTCTTTTATATATTTACTCTGAGAAAGGTATGAAAGGAAGTGAGATGACAAGAGAGGAATTCTCTATTAAAAGGCAGCTTTCTCTGGAAGTAGATGTGCTTTATGATTATATTAGTTAATACTAAATTATTAGCTAACAAAATTGTTTCCATTAATAACACCTCAGTAGGAGTTTATAAAATGGGGGGGGGGTGATAAAGACTAGGCACTTTGGAAAAAATAGTTAAGGAAGAATCATGTAGTGGGTGTAGTTTTCTTAACATACTTGAGGCTGCTTGGATAGTAATTGTACCAGGGTTCTTTTCCCTTTTTCTTAACCTGCTGGGACACAGGAGAGGCCTGCTCTATATTTCTGATTATTCTCAAGGTAATACTGTGATGTATTAACATCACAGATTTTGGAGTTCCAATACTAGCTGTGTTCAAATACCTGGGTTCAAATACTAGTTGCGTGACTTTAAACAAGTGACCTCCCCAATGTACCTTCAGTTTTCTAATCTGTAAAATGAGGAAGATCCTATATATGGCAAAGATTTGTTGTGATGTATAAATACAATCTGAAAACATCTATCTGAAATGTGATAGGTGCTCCATAAAAGCTTGTTTCTTTTCTCATGTCAACTGTGCTAGGATCTTCCCTTTGCCTCTCCAGATCCATTCCTCACTTTATTTTTCTCCCTTGTGTTTCCAAAGACTGACTTGCCTTGGACTTCTTCACTGGGCTTCCTTTTCCTCTGGTTCCTGTGTGGATTAAACCAGTGGAGAACATTAGCAGGAGAACCAGAGGGGCAAAAAGTGGAGTTGGGATATTTCCTGGGATATGTATTGCCCCAGCCTCTTCCCTGTAGGATGCTGTAAGCTGATTAGGTCCATCAAGGAAAGGTCACAGGAAGCCCTCTCCATTGAACACTCTCTCTCCCCTTCTGGGAGCAGCTTTCTCCTGTTTCTGTTTCAGACCTGAGGTGATAACTACCCCCGCCCCCCCCCCCATTCCCACCAGTACTTTATAATCTCGTTTACCTCACCTCTGCAAATAATCCCTTTATTAAACTCTCCTCAAATGACTCAGTTTGAGTGTGTTTGCTTTTTTCTTGCCGGGACCTTGATTGGTACATTTTGTTACCATTTCTAGGTATCCATGACAAATATAAGGAATACACATGTATTCAGTCTCTCTGTCAAAACTTGAGTCAGCTGCCCTGATCCTTTCTTTGAGATGTTGAGTGAAAAGAACACCAAACTAAGGGACAAAAGACTTGGGACTTTATTCTGACTCTGTCATTAACTCCCTGTGAGCTGGAGCAAGTGACATGCCTCATCTGTGGGTCTTGATTCTTCGGTAAAATGAAGGGATTGAATTAGATGACTTCCACAGTAACTTCTAGTGCTTACTCCACAGTGACTAAAAATTTCCCTAGTACAGTTGTAGCTGGCATTCCTTTAACGTTAACTCACTTAGCTTTCCATACAGGAAAGGAGAATGATACATCTTCTGATATTTCTTAAGAAAGAAAGAACAAACTCTTAAAAATGATAAGTGAAGCCTTTAAACCTTCTAATCAGTGTCTCTGCCCTCAGATTGGCAGATCAAGACCCTTGACATCTGAATTACTTATTATGACTTAGAGTCTATACTTACAGCACTTCAGCTTGATTTCTTCACAACAGCAGGAGGCAGCAGAAGGAGACAGATGATAGGCAGAAGTGACAAACCAGGACCTTAGATGGTGATTCTTCCATGTGACCTTAGGAGGCATTAAAAGTTTTGGCTGTTGCTATAGTTCTTTGGTTTGGACAATTTGTGAGCAAAGGAAAAGCAGAGAAAGAGGGGAATATTTACACACACTTGGATGAAGAACAATAGATGCATATGGAAAGGAATATAATATCAAAGGGATGGTTTGGAAGGAAGAATAAGATTGTGTATTGAGATCTGTGATCTAGCCCACTGTGTTGTGAGCTTTAATTATGTTGTGGGATTTAATCATCACAACAACTATGTGAAACAAAGATTACAATAATTTTAGAGCAGAGGGAACAGGCTCAGAGAGGCTGAAAAACTTTCCCAAGTTCACCCAACTTTATTAGTTATGGGAAAATTCAGCATTTGTACCTAGATTATAGATTTCAAAGTCTACACTTTCCAGAGCTTGCTAAGGGGTAATGTTATGAATTACATCTGGTGATTTTAGGATGTGCAGAAAGTTTAGAATAATTCATTAATGCACTCATTCAAGAAATATGTATTGTGTATCTAACATGTGCCAAATGATGTTCTACATACTGAGATAAAGTGACTTGTGAACCAGCCAGTTGAAATCCCTGCTAATACCTCCTAGCTTACCTCCTAGTGAGGGGACAATCAACAGGTACACAAGAAGGAAATAAAATAAGGAGAAATTGATTGGGAAGTGGTTACAAGTGATTTCTCTGAGAAACTGACATTGAACCTGAGTCTAGGATGACTTAGGAGTTGGCCTGCAAAGATCAAGAATAAAGGGCATTTCAGACAGAGGTACATCAGGGAAAAGGAGGGAAGTCAGAATAACTGGGGATGGAGCGAGAGAGTAAGAGAGTGAACAAATCATGTAGATCCCTGTAGGTCACAATGAAAGGTCTGACTTTTTAAAATATTTTAATGTATTTTTAAATTTATTTTTTGGCCACACAACATGTGGGATGTTATCTCCCTGACCAGGGATCTAATCTATGCCCCCTGCATTCTAAGCGTGGGGTCTTAAACACTGGACCACCAGGGAAGTCCCAAGGGTCTGACTTTTATTCTAAGTATGCCGGCAAGCCACCAGTGCCCTCAACTACTTTCTCCACCCAGATCTTAATGAAAGGGTTTTCTGAGAATAAACTTGACAATTTAGGATCCCAAATGTGAATCTTAGCTATCTCTGAGATGGGCAAAGTTTCAATATTCAATATCTTTCTTGACAAAAGCACTTATTAAATGCCAATTTGTATATGGCAGAAGGTTATCATTCAGCAGCTGCTATCCCATCTGCGTGTGTGTGTGTGTGTGTGTGTGTGTGTGTGTGTGTATGTGACTGTGTGTGGATGTAGGGATAATATGTATGACTACAAGATCTGAAAGGTCAAGGAGGTGCGTGACAGCCCTCAGACTATCTCCTGTCCAAGTTCAGGAACATTATTCACTTTTCCTTGGTGCTTGAGGCAATTTTCTGGTCCACCTGCTGGAGTCATTCTTGAATGAACTGCAGCTCCCAATGAAAATGAAGGGAAGATGTTTGCAGGACTTTGAATCCTACATTGACAATTCCAATGATTGCCCAGGATGTATTTACATGATGCTGGAAATATTTACATGATGCTCAAATTGCATAGCTGTGGAGAGGAGATTGTTTATTCAAATGGACATTGAGAGGGCTGATTTGATTTCCTAATTCAACTATGTGATGGTTGGGATGTAAATAGTTTGCTCACTGATGGAAGATTTCATCTTTCTATTAAAAAAAGAAGGAAATAAGAGAGGTAGTGCCTGGAGGGAGGCATGAGAGAGCTTCTGATATGCTGATTATTGATCTGGGTGCTGGTTACATGGATGTGTTCAGTTTGTGAAAATTCAATAAGATGCACACTTATGATTTGTATACATTTATGTATATGTTATACCTCAATTAAGTGCTATAAAATATGAAGAAATTGAATGCAGCCCTGAAGGCATTTTCAATATAATAGAGCCAGGATCGTTAATAAGCCCTGGAGAAAGAGTTTGTAGACTTAGCTTTCAGTTAAAGCTATTTCACTAACTCACATGAATAAGGAATCAAAATGTGGAGGTTTGACGTGGCCAAATAAATAGCATCCTTTCCCTTTATCCTCTTATTGTGAACTGATTGAGAGAGACAAAAGAAGTAAAGAAGGTAGAGATCAATAGAACTTTATTTCTAATGGAAGTGCTAGAGAAGGTGGCTTAGATGAGTTTGCCAAGTGGATTTCTTAATTCCAACCTTCAGAATTAGGCAGAGATACCCATCAAGACCCAAGAAATGCAAGAAAACTCTAGGTCTTGCTCACAATAGGGAATTTATGAAAATGAATAGAATAGAGCCCCTTCCCTTAAAAGTGGATAGGCCATGCATGGTCTGTTCTGGCTCCCAAATCTACCAATAGGAATTCCTTCTCTTGAGGAGGAGGAAATGTGAAGCTGAAGAAAAGTCAACAGTCTTACACTAATGGATTTTCTCCACTTGGGAACAGGAAGCCAAAAGAAGGGATATCTTCAGGCTTCCTCAACTAAAAATAGGAACAACCTCAGTCGTGATGATGATAGTAACTGCCATTTACTGAGCATGTAACCATGGTGAGATACAGGGCTAATGGTTAACCCATATGTGTTTTTACATATATTTTCTGTGTTCTCACAATAACCCCAGGAAATAGGTATCTTTATTACCTCCATTTTATAGATGGAGTAACCTACTCAAGATTACACAGCTGGGAAATGGCAGACCCAGGACTCTAAAAGCCATACCCTTAGAGAGAGAAGTGGCAAAGTGAAGGGTAGAGGTTCTAGTATTGGGCTCCATGATTTATTTAAAAGTCAGTACCACTTACTAGGGGCTCCCCAGGTGACTCAGTGGGTAAAGAATCTGCTTGCAGTGCAAGAGATGCAGGTAGATGCAAGTTCGATTCCTGGGTCAGGAAGATCCCCTGGAGGAGGGCATGGCAATGCACTCCAGTATTCTTGCCTGGAGAATCTCATGGACAGGGTAGCCTGGTGGGCTATAGTCCATAGGGTTGCATAGAATTGGACATGACTGAAGTGACTTAGCATGCAGGCACCACTTACTAGTTGTGTGGTCTTGGGCAACTTACTAAACCACTGGTTAATTTCCACATCAGTAAAATGGAGATGTTATTTTCCTTCTCTGGGGCTCCTTTTCTTTATCTGTGAAATGTGTAGAGTAGATTAGCACAGTGGTTCTTAAAGTGTGATCCCTGGACCAGAAGTTTCAGCATCATCAGGGAACTTGTTAAAAGTGATCATTGTACTGAATTAGAAACTAGAGGGTGGGGCCCAGAAATTTGTGTTTTAATGAGTTCTCTGGATAATCCTGTTTTGCTAAAGTTTAAGACCCACTAATCTATAATAGATGGCTTCAAGATTTTCTTCTAGCTCTACCATTCTGACCTCTAACTTCAATGGTTCCTGTTACCCTTTCTTCTTTATCAGATGTCCACTCACTAGAGGAGACATTTCTTCACCTTCAAGAAGCTCCCACTGTCAGGCCAGTGGTGATGGGGAGTGGATTGCATAAAGCTTCCTTGAGGTATGCCCTTTATGATAGGGCAACCACAGTATTTTAGTTAGATCTGCCTCCCTAACCCAGACTATGCCAGTGATAAATGAGGGGATAAAGATTAAAGCTGAACTCCTTAGCCTGAAGTGGTAGTTTGTGTGAGCTGCTGCAGTTGCCAGGAATGGCTGGGCTAGAAATGTGACCTGAGACTCAGACCCCTACAGAATTAGACTATGGGACACAGGAGATTGTGTTGTCAGCAGTCCTGACTTTCCAGGACTTTTTCTTACTGCCCCTGATCCTCCCCACAACCCCTAGATGGACCAGGAATTCTGACCTCCTTTGTCCATGAGACAGGATTTGTCAGAGCAAGGCCAAGACCTGGGACAAAACAGTAGGTTAGGACTGCAATTAGGAGCAATTAAGGAATACCTTAAACATACCTTTGTACTATAAGGTAGTGAATAACTTCCTCATTAACACCTCAATATAGCTAAAGGATAATATTCAGCAATTATGTGAAAGGGCTTTTAACAAGCTGTAGAAATAGAGAGTGCTATTATTATATAGAGTATTGAATTAGACCCTTGGGCAAACCATAGGCTTCCATTAAGGCCAATACAGGGGTTTACAGTTGTCTACATAGTGTGCTCTGAAGGGTGTCATTTAACATCTCAGCAGAGATTAATTTGACAGATAACTAGCTGTTACCTTGGTAACTCAAGCAAGGCCTTGATAGCATGGGACATGGGATAGGAAAATTTTGTCTGGATGCTGAAAATAAGGGCAGGAGGCCTAGAGGAAAGTTCGGGTATTAAGTGTTATGGCATGTGCAAATTACCTAGCACAGTGCCTGGCATGCAGAAAGTACTTAATAAAAACTGGGGGCATGGGGTACTGGTTAGGGAGAGCACTTTGGAGGAAGGTAGGGGCAATGAGCCAGTGGTTGGCTTGGGAAATGTTGGAAAGAAGTGGCGAGGCGGGGGAGAACTAGGTACAAAGAGGGTAGAGGAAGCAAGTTAGTTTGGCTGACTTGTTGAGGAGTGTAAGAACTGCTCAAAGGCCTTTGGTGTTCTCCAACTGAAAGACTTATGAAGACAATGACAAAAAGGACTGGTTTGTTTTGCAATTAAGGAGGTTACCTTAAATCTTTTGAATTTTACTCTTAGCAGCCTTCAAAATATCTGTGTCACACAGAAACCATACAGGTCAGTAACCTGTTGGCATAGAAATTACAGTCTTTTCTCCAGACCCTCCTGACAGAATAATAACATACTGAAGCAAAATCAAGAGAATTAACATGAATCACATAGCTTCTATTTTTAAAACTGTGCCTAGCTGTATTAAAGAAACTACATTCAGGCCAATGCTTCCCTGTTGAAACTGGATCAGGGTTTTGTCACTCACTGTCTAATTTTGGGAACTCACATGCCCAACCTGGGTGTAACTTTCTTCCCTAGAGAAGAGATGTCTTCTAAGATCCTGTTCTGAATTTCCAAGCCTTTAGTACTTGGTAAGCTTGTAGGCTTACCTCCTTTCTCCCCACTATGGCTGCAACTCCTCTGGCTGCTGTCAGAAAGCAAGGGAATACTATCAAGTTTGCATACAGACTGTAATCATGAATGCATAAAAATCAAGGCAGGTTCCAAATACCACTGATCATCATCATCAAACCCTGCACATCCTAGGGAAATAGAACAAGGACTCCAGCAAGGAATTATGTCCTGATTCTAGATACCAGAATGTCACATTGCATTGGCCAATTCTTTCAGATGTTGTCAAGCAAGAGGCATCAGGAGACATTAAAAATTCTCTTTATGAGCTTAGAATGACAAACATCAGGCTTGCCTTTCCTCAGAGTTACAAACTGGGCTGCAGGCTGGTCGCCTCTTTTTCCCCTTCAAATCTCTGATGTGAGCTGAAGCCAAGGGCAAGGATCCTTGGCCCACCAGCCGTCTTGCATCTGGTCTATCCATGGGGCTCTTCCAGAAATGTCTCTACAAAAGTTATAACCACAGCACAGCAGCAGCAGCTTGCTTGCCTCAGCAGGTTGCCTGCATGGCAAATGTGATTGAAAGGAACTGTTTAAATAATTGCTAGAACTTTGCTTGGGAAACTGATTTCATTGGGAGTGCATCCTTTGTGGAGTTTTAAATTTTCTTTATGTTTATTCTGCTTCCACCTCTCTTTGCTTCACCGGCTCTAGTGGTTTTAATTGAGCAGCAGTCCCCTCCCTTGAGACCGTGGTTTTCTCTCTGGCTGTCTCCCTGTCCTCCTTGGCCACCTTCCCAGCGGCCAGGCACCTGGACAGAGACCAGTGTGCAGAGAGTATGCTTCTTCATGTCCTGCCTTTATCCATCCTGGCTTATCCAGAGCTCCTGCTGCTTCTGCTGCTCTCTTCAGTCTCATTTCATACATCTTTGGGATCCTGGAAGCATCACTAAAGTCACATGATATATGTGAAAGCCACTTTAGCTTAAAGAAAGAACAGGGTTCACAGTGTCAGGTTTCTGAAAAAATTGGACTGATGAACCTGAAATAGGCTGGCAGGAAAACAGCCTTGGAATGTTTTTCTCTACCTGGAATGTCATTCCTCTGCCAGAATGTCAACTTTCTAAACCTAACGGACCACTGTTTCTGCTATTCCTTCAAAGCTCAGCTCAGATATCTTTCCTTCTTCTGGGAAGCTATCAATGGACCCTTCTCTACTGGTCTTGTCTCTACTCTTAAGCACCTCTAACAACAGCTAATATTTTATTGCATACTTCTTATGTGTCAGGCATTTTACGTGTATTAACTCATTGCATCCTCACAATCATTCTGTAATATTGACACTCTATCCATTATAATTCCCATTTTACAGATAAAGAAACAGAAGCATTGGTTAAGGCATAGCTTAAGCAACTTGCCAAAAATTACAAAGTTAGGAAGTGCCAAAGCTGGAATTCAAAACCCAGGAACTCAGACACTCTACTGCCTCCCCTAGGATAGCTAATGTAGTGTTTATAGCCACTAGTGTAATTATCCAGTTGCTTATCTGTATCCACAACTAGAGTGAAAACTCTGCAGAGCAGAGGTTGTGTTTCATTCATTTCTCTATCCCCAGGGCCTGGAACAGAGGTGCAAAATAGATGTTCAGTAACTGTTTAATGAATGAATGAATTTTGCTGAAACAGAAAGTGTAAGACTTTTAGAATCAGAAGACTTGGAGTTGTAGGCTGACTCTGCCTAGCTGTGTTATCCTGGTAAATTATACAATTTTTTGAACCAGTTTCTTCCTTTGTGCAGTGAAAAATATTTTTCAGGGTCTTATTCTGAGAATTACATAAGCTGTTGTTCATGAAGCACCTAGAACAGTAAAGGTATTCAGTACATATTTGCATTCATTCATCAGTCTATCCATTCATTCATTCAACAAATAGTTCCTGAGCATCTGATTGTGCCAGGCATTACAATATTTGTGGGGTAATTACAGTGGACAAACAGAGTTCCCATCTTGTGGAGTTACATTCTGGTAGAGGAGGGGAACGAAATGAATGAGTAAGCAAGTTAAAAATAAATATAAAACATTTATAAAGTAAATAAATAGAGAATAACTAGAGGGCTACTTAATGGCAACTCACTCCAGTATTCTTGCCTGGAGAATCCTGTGGACAGAGGAGCCTGGTGCGCTGCTGTCCATGGGGGTCGCACAGAGTCGGACATGACTGAAGTGACTTAGCATGCATGCATGCATTGGAGAAGGAAATGGCAATCCACTCCAGTATTCTTGCCTGCAGAATGCCAGGGACAGAGGAGCCTGGTGGGCTGCCGTCTATGGGGTCACACAGAGTTGGACACGACTGAAGAGACTTCACAGCAGCAGCAGCAGAGGGCTATTTTATTTAGAAAGGATGGTTAGGAAAGGTCCCTTAGGAGTGACGTTGACATTGAGGCTTGGAGGATGAGGAGGCTAGCTACATGAAGAGCCTGGGAATGACCATTTCATGAAGAAGGAATAGTCAATACAAGAACCTTGAATTTTGAAAGAGATAAAAGTGTTCAGAGAAGAGAAGGAGGCCAAGATTGTTGGCACCTAGTAAGTGAGGAGCAGAGAGTTAGGAAATGAGTTTGGAGAGACAGGCAGAGACCAGATCATTAGGGCTCCTGCAGTCCCTGTTATGGATTTTTGGTTAATATAAATGCAATAAAAAGCTATAAGTGAAGGAGTGGCATAATGTGATTTATATTAATATTTTTTAACAGCTCACTTTGGCTGTTGTGTGATGTGTGGATTTTAAGGGATGGGGGCAAGAAGAATGAAAACCCATTAATAGCATATTGAAATAGTTATATTCAATAACTAAATTCAATTGAAAATTGTGCAGGTGAGAAGTTCCAACAGCTGGAACTAGAGTGGAAACAATGAAAATGGAGATTAATGGTCATATTTGAAATATCTTTTAGAGGTAGGACAATTATAACTGAAGAATGGATTAGATATTGGGGATGACAAGAATGGAGGAATTAAGGATAATTCCTAGCTTTGGGTTTGAACAACTAAGTGGATAGTGGTAGGTTTATTGAAATAAACATATCCCCAGGGATGTCTGGGGAAAGAGCAGGCTTGGGAGGAAAAGCAGAAGTTACATTTGAGACATGTTATTATGGACTGAATGTTTGTATCTACCCCACCCCCACCTATCATATTTATATCTTAAAACCCTAACATCTAGTGTGGTAGTCTTTGAAGGTGGGGCCTTTGGGATGTGGTTAATTTAGCTGAGGTCATGAGAATGGGGCCTAAGAAAGAGAGTACAGAGCTCTCCTTCTCTGCCACCCTCTCTCTCTCTCTGTGTCATATGAGAACACAGTGAGAAGGCAGCCATCTACAAGCTAGGAAGACGGTGCTTGTCAACAGCTGAATCTGGTGGAAACTGGAGGTTGGATTTCCCAGCCTGTGGATTTCTCTGGAACTGTGAGAAATAAATGTCTGCTGTTTAAGACACCCAGTCTATGGTATTTTGCTATAGCAGCCTGACCTGAATAAGATATTAAATTTGAAATGCCAATTAGATGTCAGAGAATATGTCAAACAAACAATTAGGTTTATGATTTTGGATGTCATAGGAGAGGTCATAATTGGGTGATATAAATGAGTCATTTGACTATGGATGGTATTTAATTTTTATGAAAGTGGATAAGACTACTGAAGAAGTATATAGCTAGAAAAGGAAATAATAATGATAATAGTAATGGCAATAATAATAGTAATGATAATAACAGTAAATGTGTATGTAGTGTTTATTATATGCTGGGTACTGTTCAAAGTGCTTTATATATATTAAATCATTTTTAATAATGATATATATATAAATATATATATTTAATATATAATATATTTATATTATAAATATATATACATATATAATAAATCTATTCTTTATATATATTAAATCATTTAATCTCTACAATCTCTACAACAAAACTGTATGGTAGGTGCTATTATTATCCCTATTTTACAGATGAAGAATCTAAGGCACCTATAGACTAAGCAAATTGCCCAATTTCACACTGAGTTAGTTAGTAGTAGATAAGATTCAAAAATGGAAAGTTTGGCTTCTGAGTCCATTCTCTTACCTGCTATGCTCTTATTTCTTCTTAAGAGAACAGAGTCAGAATTCAGCCCTCAGGGCTCTTTCACATTCAGCTGGTAGGAAGAGGAAGATCCAGAAAAGGAGACTGATGAAGAGTAAGTAGAAGAGTGTGGTGTCATGGAAGCAAGGGGAGTAAGGATCATCAATAAGAAGGAAACATTTAGCCATATTGAATATTTTTGAGCAGTTAAGAAGAGGATAGAGACTTTTCCATTGGATTCATCAATATGGAGGTCAGTGGCAAGAGCAGTTGCTTCCTTAATAGTATTTATATTTACCATTTCCTGAAAGAGTCCACTTTTCACTCACTACCTTCTTTTCTCAACCTTGACGATACCCTTTCAGTTCACTTCAGTCACTCAGTCATGTCCGACTGTGACCCCATCGACTGCAGTACTGCAGGCTTCCCTGTCCATCACCAACTCCCAGAGCCTACTCACACTCATGTCCATTGAGTCGGTGATGCCATCCAACCATCTCATCTCCTGTCATCCCCTTCTCCTCCTGCCTTCAATCTTTCCCAGTATCAGGGTATTTTCCAATGAGTCAGTTCTTCACATCAGGTGGCCAAAAAGTGGAGTTTCAGCTTCAGCATCAGTCCTTCTAGTGAACATTCAGAATGATTTCCTTTAGGATTGACTGATTTGATCTCCTTGCAGTCCAAGGGCCTCTCAAGAGTCTTCTCCAACACCACAGTTCAAAAGCATCAATTCTTTGGCACTCAGCCTTCTTTATGGTCCAACTCTCACATCCATACATGACCACTGGGAAAACGGTAGCTTTGACTAGATGGACCTTCATTGGCAAAGTAATGTCTCTGCTTTTTAGTATGCTGTCTAGGTTGGTCATAGCTTTCTTTCCAAGGAGTAAGCGTCTTTTAATTTCATGGCTGCAGTCGTCATCTGCAGTGAAAATAAACTCTGTCACTCTTTCCATTGTTTCCACAATTATTTGCTATGAAGTGATGGGACTGGATGCCATGATTCATACTACTTCAGTATTATTGCCTTGAGAACCCCGTGAAGAGTATGAAAAGGCAAAAAGATGGTACACTTTAATACCATCAATTGCTGCTTTGGCCATGAATTTCATCTGCCAGTAGGTATGTGCAGCTTTATTTCCTGTGGGATGTATCCTGAGTAGCACTTTATATTTGGACTTTTATCCTGCTGTCTTATTTTTGGGTGCCACAGTCTAGTTTCCTTGATTTTTGTTTTCGGTTTTATTTCTTCTGGAGATATTTTCCTATGTCATCAAAGAAGTATATAAGATGCTCTTTCTTTAGTCCTACTGTTCCCACTTGCTCAGCTGGTGGCTCAGAGTGCAAAGGGGACAAGATTACGGACTGTTTTGAATGCAAACTCAAGAGCTACATCAGGAGGCAATTCTAATGTACAGAACTCCCTTCCTGCACTTGAGTAATCCAGGGACAGTATCTGAAGGCTGAATGTCCCTCCAGCAAGGATAGTGATTCCTGCTAGATGGTTTAGAGTAAGAACAGGTCGCATGACTAGTGCCTCTAATTAGCCTCTTGGCAAGCTTCAGTCTAGATTCCTTATTTAGGGCACAGCAGTCCTTAGATAGGCTGTGATTCATTTCTACCAGTGTGCGAACACATTTAAGTACATCAAAAGGAAACTGAGTTCCAGATGGCGTCTTCTTGAACAGTGCTGCCTGGGGTGGGTGAGCAATGCCACACCTCAGCCTCCATAGGACTAGACATGTAGAGAGGGAGCTTCCCATTGCTCTCTGATGAGGAAAAGCAACGCCCTGGATAAGATGTCATAAGCCTGTGATTTTTCCCTTAAGCTCCGGAGAGCAGATGGCAGGAGCACAGCAGGGGATTGACAAATGCTTATCACTACTTCATATTAACTTTCTCAAGAGATCTCAAAAAATGCATTGCTTTAAAGGAGAGCATACACGGAGCTGAGTCCTTGGCTTCCATCTGCCATTCCACATGGATTTGGAGCTCTTACGGGTCAAGAAATCAAGGTCCTTGGCTTCTCCTCACAAAAGTGTCTTCTTCCTATAGAATTGGTTCAGGCTAAATAGCTACCCCAACACATTGGGGTATTTCATTTGCTTTGTATTTTGACTATTTGAATTTCCTTGTACTTCTTCAATCCTTCAGGATTGTGAGAGCCACAGAGCATAGATAGAGGAAGGTAAACACTGGTGTTAAAGAAACTAGAGAAAAAGAATGAGTTATAAGAGAGAATGTGATCCTTGAATAGTATAACTGATCCACAGACTAGTGGGAGGCTAAAGAAGCTGAGGAGGGAGAGATCTCAAAGGCAATCAGAGAACGGGAAATTAAAATCATAAGAAAAGATGTGGGGCACAATACCCACTAAGAAAAGACTTGAGGCAAGATATAGCCCCTGAGATGATGAAGAGTTATATGAGTAAGAGCACAAGAATATGTAAGATAACCACTCTCCACTCCTATCCTTCGTATGGATCTACTTTTATTCCACCCCAAGGTAAAAGCAGAGGAGTGCATTAAGGGAACAGAAAGTAAGGCAGAGGGGCCTTGCCATTAGATCAGAAACAGAAACATCTGAAACTTTCCACTTGAAAAACTTGGCAAGATCAGACCCTCATGGGACCCAAGAGGAATCTCAATTTAACTCTTATTGGCCTGCATAGTGCAAGGGTGTGGTGTGGTTGGAAGAGGTTGCAGTCCCGGGAGAGAAACGTGACCATGAAAAGTTTCTTTAATATGTGGGAGTTGAGGATGGAATAATCCTTTTTTTTTTTTTTTTTTTTGTAAGCTACTTCAGACTTGCTGGAAATTTGTGATCACAGTGAAACCTGTCTCCAGGTCTGCTCTTCACCTCTACCAAGTCCCACCCTTCCAATGATGACTTTACCTTCTTTTGAGTTTCCAAGGAGAGTATCTTTTTAATGCCAAGCAATCAATTTTTATGGGTCTCTGCCTGGAATTTAAGTTTAGAGTTAGATTCTTTACAATAAGGACAGTTTATTGGCCAAAGTTAGACCCAACTCATAACCAACAGATTAGTAACAGTTTCAGACTGATGAACACGAGGGGTAATCAACCATAATTTTCCAGAACTTCATCAGCGAGTTGAGCCTCACCCAAAAGGAAGTAGAAGATGAAATACTGCTGGAACAATTCATCTGGGCCCCAGGGGTTTTATGCCTGAAGAATTAGCTTGAACCTCAAAATTAGCTGTAGACAGAAGAGTAGAAGCCCGAGGGGTAGGATTTCAGGGGTCGTATTCCTAAAAATATATCACTTCTCCCACCTACTGGCAGATGGCTTAAATTATTTTAAAAAGTGCCAGAGCCTTGCATTTAATAATCCTTCTTTGACTCTTTCAATCTTCCTAACAGGGGCCTTGACCACAGTTACACAGAGGTGTTAGATCCTTTTTTGAGAGTGGAATTTCTTAGTGGAAATGAAGGATAGAGCACAAGAGTATTGCCTGCTTGAAACTAGGACTGGTGGGCACTGGGAAGGTAAGAAAAGAAAGACTGGAAAAGTGAAGGCCAAATTACTGACTTTACAGTTTTGTGAAGGATGACTAGCCTTTTTTAAAGTAGGAACTTTAGGAAAACTCACCCCAAGGATATGATAAGATTCTTCTTCAGTCAGTGAATAGTCTCCGTTATTTGCCGTGTCAACACTGTGCCTTTGGAAAGGACTAGAAGTGCTGCAGATATTTTGCCTGAAAGTAAGAGTGTTTCTGACTTAGCAGTTCTTTTGACCTTCCCTGCAAGCTTGATGAACCCGAGAATATTTTTCTTCTTTTGAAAATGTCAATTTCTCATCAGTCTGCTTTGATCAGATATTCCTTTTTCCCCCCAGTTATTGGGTCTCTTCAAATAATCCATAGATTATTCTAAGAAAACAATCTTGTGTGGGGGGTAAATTCTCTTGTGCAGAGTGGAGGCAGTCCTAGGGATGTACACACAAAAACAGTTTCCAATTAAGCAGACACCTTTGCTTTTTCTTTGAGGGGGAAAGGATTGCAACAAAGGACAAGTGATCTTAAGCTCCAGGCTGGAACTCTTTGGGTGCCATTCATCTGAGCTCTTCTACCTCAGTAGAGAGGATTTATTGTGCCAGCTGGGTAGTGTCCTTGCTCTGCAGCAGAACAGAAGTCACACAATGAAGATGCAGGCAAGAAAGATGTCTGAAGTTTCTCCTTGTTCTAGTAGACACCACAGACACCTTCATTATTATCTTTCCAGCTTGTTTCACATAAAAAAGGTTTTGTCGATTTTCATTTCAGCTTAGCTGGGATGGACCAGAAACCAGAGGCAAAGGGGCAGCAGATGGCTGGTCAGAGTTCAATTGGGTACTGGAGAAATCAGTATGTGTTTGCAGCATTTTTACACTATATCTAGTGCTTGTGTGGAAGAGCAAGAAAAGAAAGAGTGAGACTCCTTTCCAAGCAAAACAGTCTCAGTCTACGGGGCATCCCACTAATAGGCTGTAAGCCACCAGGATCGCAGGAAGGTATGGCAAAGTCAAAAGCCCATCACTAGCCCCCAGAGGACATCTAACAATTCAGTGTCATCTCTTTTATTAACTTGCAAACAGCCCTGGAACGTTAGCTATACTCTAGTAGAAATGAGAAAAAGACATGGAGGCAAATAGCCAGGAGAATATTAGGTTAAATACACACACATCACCAGCGATGCCTCTTCCTGTCCTTTGAGTAACTCTTCCTTTAATCTGGTGGAATGATTGGTTCAAGGATAAATTGAGTTGAGGAATGAACTTTAAAAATTCTAGATTGAAGCCCATGAGGTAGCTGATCCAGAAAAACCTCACACACAGCTGAGGCTCAAATCACAGCAATTAGTTTAATATACACTAGGGAGTGTAAATATTTGGGGCTAAATAAGTAGGTTTAAAACTATGTCATGTTTTTATTGGAATGAAATGATGTTATGATAATATTGAAGGAAAAGCTTTAAACAAATCATCTAACACAACAGCTAGTTTCACTTTTGCATTTTCCTTTATAGTCTGCATCCAAATGCATAGGCATCTTAACTTTGTTTTTTAATTTTATTTTTAAGAAAAATTATATATATTGAAGGTGCACAACATGATGATTTACTGTACATGTACATGGTGAAATGATTACTACAGTCAGACTTAATATATCATCTCCTCACATAGTTACCACTTTTTTTGTGATGAGAACAACTGAACTGTACACTTCCATCTAATTTCCAATATTCAATACAGTATTATTAACCATAGTCATCATGCTGCATTTTAGATCTCAATAGACTTATTCATCCTCTGTAACTGCAACTTGCAAACACATTTTTTAACATGGTTGCAAATGAAATGAACATAGATTCTCTGTTCTGCTCTTTTCTCATAGCATCATGTCTTAAACATTTTCAATGTTCTCCACCTAATCTTTACAGTCTTAATCAAATTTTCATTTTATTTTTTGTGATTATAAGAATGATGCATGATGACTGCAGAAAATTTGGAGAGTACGACAAAGAGTGAACCAGGAAAAGAGCACCCACAATTTCACTATCAAAAGGCAATTGGTAAAAACATATTGGCCTATTTCCTTCTAGTTTTTTTTTTTTACAATCAATGTACTTTGCATAACTTAAATTATACTGTGTATGTATATGTATATTGCTTTGTTTTATTAATGTTATGTAATAAGCTTTTCCCTAGGTCTTATGAGGTCTTATAAACAAACTTTGTGAGGACTGCATCATTTTCCATTGTTTGGAAGTTTCCTCATATTACATTATTTTGATAGTTTTAAATATCAGTGTTGCTACAATGAGCATTGCATTAATTAGGATAATGCCAACTGCTGTAATGAATAGACTGCCTAACATGAAATGGCTCAAATCAGAGAAGTTCATTTCAAGTAATGGAATGAATTTTGAGTCAGGTCATGGTACTACTTAATGCTATCATTCAGAAATGAAGATTTCTTCTCTCTTTTTCATTAACTGTCACTTGAACATCATCTTCAGAGTGACAGAGGAAATAGAGCAGAGAAGAGGTATGCCTACTTCTTAAAAATGTTGGCATACACATTTGCTTGTGTTTGTTGGTCATACAACCACACACAATCAAGTGAAGCTTGAATGAAGCATAGCTGAGCAGTCATATGCCTGGCACTTCTATAACTATGGAGGAAAAAGAAAGATTTAGAGATTCAGAGAGATAGCAGTCTGCCACAAACATATTTGTGTAGAGATATTTATTTGCATTTCAGAATTTTTTCATTAAGATACATTCTTAGAAAGAGAGACTAAATACTATTCCTTTTAAACCCTACTTCACTCTTGCTCTCTTATTTTAATGCATCTCCTGGACAACCTGAATGTCCTAGTTTCTTTCAAGAAGGATCCATGAATGATGTATTTCCTGACTCCCTGCATATCTGAGAATTTTTTTTGCTTTTACATATGAGAGGTAACTTCTCTAAGCATAGAATTCTTGGGTTATATAAAATTCCCCTTAATACTTCATAGCTATATTTCCATTGTTTTCAGCATTCATTCATTCAAAATATTTTTTAAAAATTTTCCAGTTTTATTGATATATAATTGACATGCAACATTGTATAAGTTTAGAATGTACAACATAATGATTTGATATATGTATATACTGTGAAATGATCAGCACAAGTTTAACACCTAGAGCCTTATATAACTACAAAGTCCCCCACTCCACACTGTGGTGAGAACTTTTAAGATCTACTCTTAGCAACTTTCAAATATACAATCCAATATTGTTAAATATAACCACCATGCTGTAAATTGCATCCCAGAACTTATTTATCTTATAGCTGGAAGATTGTATCTTTTGATCACTTTCACCTATTCCCCACCCTCAACCCTTACCTCGGGCAACCACAAATCTGATCTCTGTTTCTAGGAAATTTTTTTAATCCCATATGTAAATGAGATTATACAGTATTTGTCTTTCTCTTCCTGACTTATTTCACTTAGCATAATTCCCTCAAGATCCACCCACATTATCCCAAATGGCAGAATTTCCTTCTTTTTTTGTTTTTGGCTGAATAGCATTCCATTGTATAATTCAAAAATCTTCTTTGAGCATCTGCATATGCCAAAGATTGCTGCAGATATCGAGAATATAGCTGTGGACAAAACAGACTAATTCCTTGCTCTTATAAAGGGACAAGTGGGTTGTACTAGGTTTTACCTATTTGCTCCCAACCCTGAGCCATTATCATCCTGCTCTGGGCCTTGAAGGACTGACCCCCTTGTGGACTGCTTTCCCCAGGCTCCTTTGTTGGCTAGTTTCCATTTTTTATTCAATGGGAGGCACTGGGAGGGGAATAGAGGGCAGGAGGATAGAGGAGCTGGGGCATTTCTTATTTGTTCTCTTTCTGCTTCTGTATTTCATCTCTGAAAATAGCTGCATCCTTTTAGAAATATAGCTCCTTCCAAGATGCCTGTCTTCCACAGTTCCACTTTTCTCATTAAAATAATCTGAAGCCATTTCTGTTCTTTTCCCTGATCTTGCCATGAGTGTAATGATCAGGGGGTACAGCAGGAAAGAGATGGAATACTCAAGAGGTTTAACTAAGGATAGTTTAATGATGAGACTATTTACAGAGTTATGGACAGGGTTAAGGAACTCACGAAGGATAGTGAGATGACCAAGTGTAGCAACAGCAGGCAGCTGTTACTAATGATAGGCCTGAATGCATGAGAGTTACTAGGAGCAGGTAAGACAGAAAACTATGAAAGAGGGACTGCCAAATAGGTGCTGTCATCATAGATAGAAAAGCACAAATATTACCAAAGTGATAGACTGGCTGGGGAGAGGGGAGACTTATGGGGGAGTAAGTGCCCTTATTTCACTCTCCTGCTACTTTTAGATGTCCTGCCATTTCTTCCCATTTTCCAAACTCAGCTAGAAACTAGAAACCATGGAAGCTCTGTAATACAGTCTGTATAGGTCATCTTCCCAGGGCAGTGAAGGAAAGGCAGGAGATGGATCTGGAGACTTACAAGCAAATCGGTTTATGCTGCTGCTGCTGCTTAGTCACTTCAGTCATGTCTGACTTTGTGCGACTCTGTGGACTGTAGCCCACCAGGATCCTCTGTACATGGGATTCTCCAGGCAAGAATACTGGAGGGAGTTGCCATGCCCTTCTCCAGGGGATCTTCTCAACCCAGGAATCCAACTTTTTTCTCTTATGTCTCCTGCATTGGCAGGCAAGTTCTCTACAGCTGAGCCACCAGTGAAGCCCAAAATGGGTTTATACTAGCATTTAATTTTTTTTTCCTGCTTTGATACTTATGCGATTTCATTTTTCTTGAAATTGAAAAAAAAAAAAACTTTGCCAAGGCTTTGGTAAAATTTGAAGTGAGTTTCCTTCAAATGCAGCAAACATTTTTAAAAATGATTTTTCCATTTTTTTCTTGTTTTTAGTTCAGCTTGTTGGACAGTTAGATAGGTGTATTCAGATGTGGAGAGTTTTAAGGAATACTTTTAAGGATTAGAGCATGAACTGGAGGCAGTGGCCAGAGATCAGGAAGCTGGATAGTCTGTGGTAGCAGAATGGCCCTTTGATGTCTGGTATAATGATATTATTGTGAACATTTTTGAACACTTAAGAGCCAAGGGTTTTGGTAACTTCCTTATATGTATTGGCTTATGCAAAGATCACAAAATCCGAATGAATTAGGCACTACTATTTTTTTTAATTTCTTATTGAGAAATTGGTTTTCCAGGGAATTTAAATAATTCACTCAAGGTCCCACAGCTGGAAAGTGATCATTGAGTTGCTGATCTTCTCAATGTAGTACTTCTTCCACTGAAAGCTGGGTTCAATCTATAGCAGTTCCCATTCCCTGGCAAGATAGTTGAATTTGACTGGATCCAGCTTTGAGAAGAAGCTGCACCAATGGAGGTAAACTCTGTCGTGGATCTTTCTAGGTCAGGATGGCTCTAATGCTGTTGGAAGAAGGTATACTGGTTAACAGCAGAAGTTTTTTAATCATACTGATAGAAATTAAAAATCTGACTTTGCTACTTACTAGCTCTATAATCATTTTTTAACTTTCTATTTTATATTAGAGTATAGCTGATTAACAATGTTGTGATAGTTTCAAGTGGACAGCAAAGGGACTCAGTCATACATATACATGTATCCATTCTCCCCCAAACTCCCCTCTCATCCTGGCTGTCACATAACATTGAGCAGAGTTCACTATGCTACACAGTAGGTCCTTGTTGGTTAACCATTTTAAATATAGCAGCGTGTACATGTTGGTTAACCATTTTAAATATAGCAGCATGTACATGTCGATCCCAAACTTCTTAACTATCCCTCGCCCTGATCTTTCTGCCCTGGAAACCATAAGTTCATTCTCTAAGTCTGTGAACCTGTTTCTGTTCTGTAAATGATATTTGCTTGTACCATTTCTTTATAGATTCCCCATATAAGGGATGCCATGTGATATTTCTTCTTGGTCTGACTTACTTCACTCAATATGACAATCTCTAAGTCCATCCACATTGTTGTAAATGGCACTTTTCATTCTTTTTAATGACTGAGTAATGTTACATTGTATGTATATACCACAACTTCTTTATCTATTCCTCTGTCTATGGACATTTAGGTTGCTTCCATGACTTGGCTTTGTTCTATAATCTTGGGAAAGTTATTCAATCTCTTTGCTTCTAAGTTTTCTTATCTGTAAAATTGGGGTTTGCTTTGAGGAATAAAGGAGTACCTGACATATTAAGCATTCAAAATTGCTGTTATTAATGCTGAATGACTGAGATGGGTCAAGATAACCCGTGTGGGAGTGGAATTGAAGTCTTTAACATTTGGAATGTTGCTGCAACAGTAGGTAACCAGATATATCTTTTTTCCCCCTAAGGATATTGACTACTATAATTGCCTGGAAGGAAAAACTGGGCATAATTTACAGAGATCCTTCTGTGGTGGTGGTTTCGTTGCTAAGTCATGTCCGACTCTTGCGACTGCATGGACTGTAGCCTGCCAGGCTCCTCTGTTCATGGGATTCTCCAGACAAGAATACTGGAGCGGGTTGCCATTTCCTTCTCCACGGAATCTTCCCGACCCAAGAATCAAACCCAGGTCTCCTGCATTGTACGCAGATTCTTTACTGACTGAGCTATGAGGGAAGCCCGAGATCCTTCTAGTTCAGAACAACTGTTCCCTTCTCTAATGTCACAGGGATCACTTGGATGGACAAAATATAACTTGGGTATTTCATCTCTGGGCTCAGAAAACACAGTGCTCAAGGCTGGTCCAAAGAACTACTTGGACCAGGGACTTATTCAAAGAAAGAATTTGATATGAAGAAGTTATTCATGTAAAGAGTGATGTCATAGGTCCATTTTACCATACATGCAAATATACTTTTTCTTGCATGGAGCTTTAAGTATTTGGGGAAAATGTTAATAGCCTTAGTTGGACACTATTGCCTTATTCCTTAGTGTCTTACACCTGGTGACCGTTACACAATCACATTACCTTCCTAGACCTTGTTACTGTTTGAGTTTGAGACTGGAAAAATATTTACAACATATACAAACACAAATTATAACATCCATAACATACCAACTGCTCTACAAACCATTGAGAAAGTGACAAACAACCCATTAGCAATACGAGCAAAGCATGTGGCAGCCTGGTTGGGAGGGGAGTTTGGGGGAGAATGGATACGTATATGTGTATGGCTGAATCCCTTTGCTGTCTGCCTGAAACTATCAAAACATTGTTAATTGGCTTATACTCCAATATAAATAAAATAAAAAGTTTTTAAAAAAGAAATATGAGCAAAGGTATGAATAGGCAATTCATTGAGTAAATACTAATGATCAATAAGCATATGAAAAGATGCTCTTTCACACTACTAATCAGGAGAATTAAAAAATGAAACAATAGTTAGATTTTTTTGACCATTTTGTTGGCAAAAAATTATAAAGGATTGATAATATGTTATGTTGACTAGGATGAGGGAAACGTATTCTCACACACTACTGGTGGGAATGTAAATTGATATGGCTATTCTGTTGGGTAATTTGGCACTATTATACTAAATTTAAAATGCAAATATACTTTGATGCAGCATATTTGCTTATAAAAATGTTTGCACATCTGCACAAGGAGACTTATACAAGGATGTTTATAGTTCTAAAAGATTGTAAACAACCTAATGGTCCATCTGTATTGGAAAGACTAAATAAATTATTGTACCTCCTTGCTATGAAATACTATTCTGCAACTGTAAATAAAATGAAATAGATTTATCCATACTGACATAGAGAGATCTCCAAGACATATTTTTAGATGAAAATAGTAGGTAGCATAAAATCATATGAAGTATGATCCAATTTTGTGCAGGAAAAAAACAAATTCTGTGATTATGTTTGCACATGCATAGGAAAAATCTGTACACAAAATTTTCAGCATTGAGGTTATCTCTGGAGTGTGGTATAGTATGGAGAATGATGAGGAGAGGCTTTCATGTTTACTTTATATATTATGCATCTGTACGTTGACATTCTGAACTTTTTAACTATGGTATACTCTCATACTTTCTGATGAGAATGCATTCGTGTATTACTTGAGTAATTTTTTTTTTTTAAATAAAAAGAGTAAAGGTAAGAATGGATTTGAAAGCTTTTCCTGTTCCTTCCCATTGGGAGATGAGAAAGTGCGGATGGATGAGACAGGAAATAGAGGAAGTGAGAGTAAGGCAAAGTGAGATATTTCTAAGTACTCTGGCACCATATATATTTTTAAAAGTCAATGATACCTCAAGTCAGAAGATTATTTAAGATCCTGTACCAGTCTATGGTAAGAATTAGACTTCTTACAACTGTAAGAGGAACATATTGCAGGAAGGAAATTAAAGTATGAAAAGGAGAATTCAAAAATCACCAGAAAGTTCACTAATAGCTCTGGAGCAGATGCACGTGTTGAAAGTTGTGGGGAAATCTGAAAGGTAGGCATGTCAGGCTACCAGAGCTGGGTTGTGAACGGGAATGATGTAGATGACTGTAGAAGATTGCTGGCTTTGTATGGTTATAATATTGCCTCTGTGAGGTCGCAGTGGTGATCCTGGTGTAGGAAAGAAAAGCTGGAGATGGAGCAGAAAAATGTGAGGACAAACTGGAACCTACCGATACCTCTGTCTTTTACTTGTCAACTGAAAAAAGAATGCACAATATGAAAGCTATGAGTTTTAAGTTTATTTGGGGACTTACTGAGGACTACAGCCTAGGAAATAGCCTATCAGAGAGCTCTGGGTAACTGTTTCAAAGAGGTAAGGGGGAAGATCAGTATATAAGTGGTTTTGGAGAAGGAATACATACAACCAAGCACACATCTTGGTAGAAGGTTACTGTTATTCACAAGGAATAGGTATCTTAGCTAATGATTCTGGTGCTTTTCTAAGTATGGGAAGATGTAAGAATCTGGATTCATAAAGATTTCTCCTGAAAATATCTATCTGAGGGCCATTTCTGCCAGTTTTCCCAGAGCACAGGATGCCTCAATCTTGGTTTCCACCCTGAATTCATTTTAGGTCAGTGTCTGCAGTGGCTGATGACTCAATTCTTGTAGATGTAGGTGGCAAGTGACATTCCTTTTTTGCACGCTGCATCTAACCAAATTTGACATTTTTGGTGTAATGGCTACTGGTTCAGACTTTTGCCATTGAAATCTCATACAGACTCACTTTTGGCCAACTCTGAGCAAACATCATTCAGAGAATAGGATTTGGGGAAATGTAGTTCACAGTGTACCCAAGTTGACACGAGAACAAACTAGCACAGATCCTATTCAATAATCACCAAAAACATAATAGGGACATTTTATAAACTGACAGATATGATTGTGTATTCATACTGAGGTTGGATTGGAAAGAATTCTATCTTCATTTTGTAGCCCTTTTTGAATTGGACTCAGTTGTAAGCCCTTTTGGTTTTACTTTGTGACTAAATAGTCACAATAGGGCTACAGAGTTGTTTTCAGAGGTCAGGGATTAGCAGGAAGTGATCCGTGCTGGTAATCCATTCATGTCATTCACTCAGTGAATATTTATCAGAGTCCCTACTTTGTGATTACTGCTGTGCTAGTGATGTGGATATAGAGTGAGGAAAACTAGACATGGTCTCTGCCCTTGTATAGTTTCCATTCATGTGGTTGCATCACAAATGTATGGGTATTCAATTATAAGCAGATATAAAAAATTATAAATTTAATAAATACTATGAGTGAATATGTTTTGATAGGTTGGGGGGAGATTTGAGAGGCCACAGAAGATTTGAGCTATGACTGAAAGACAAGTAGGTCTTAACTAGGTGATAGACAATCCTGATGATCATAGTGGGAAATAAAGTACAGAGTATATGTAATTTTTCATACAAGAGTAAAAACATGAATTTTCACTGAACAGAGGCTGAGAATGAGAAGAAACTGGGAGTTTGTGATGGCTCTTAACTGCATCTCAGTGAGAGTTTATATTCAGTCAGTCTCTAGGCTGCCCCTTAGTTGGGAAACTAGTTTTGGTTGGGTTGGTGATTGGACTTGCTGGACCAGCTGAAAACGAAAGCCTTTTACCTACAGTTCCCAAAATTCAGAATATCATTTTCTACTATGATTGGGAATTGAGATGTAGGTCAATGCCCAACCAACTCTACTATTTAAAGGAAACCAAGTATTTATTGGGGATATGGCTTGTAGCTGTTTCCCAGGTGGAGCAGATCCCCAGTTGTATATTTAACTTCACACACAAATCTGTGAGTTCGTGACTCTGTGTGGTTGACTGGGGGTCATAGAAACTATGGGCTCTAAGTAAGATACTCTCATCTCTGATGGAAAGTCTGATGAAGTATAGATTGGGATCCATGGAACCAGGGCAAGAGTGGAGTTACCAAAGCAAAAATGAGAGCAGAGCTAACAATTGTACAGGAAAGCCAAGTTTCCAAAGTTAGGAGGGGAGTAATCTGGAGGGTCACACAATGCTGGGAGTCAGATATGGAGATCTGTGCACAGATATAGGAACTTGGGACCTGTGTGATGATAATATGTATCAGAAAAAGTGGTTAAGTATAGTAGTAGCAGTGGTGGTGATGAGCATGTCTGTCATACTTGTCTAGAAACAGGCTGTCTGCTAGCTGATTCTTCTTCCTTGGTGGCAGGTCAAGCATTTATGGAAAACATCCAGTTAGAAATGTCTTTCCTACTCCATGTATGTTTGCAAACTCTTAGTTGCTGGTGTGTGACAAGTTAAAGAAATTGAAAGAAAGAAAGAAAGATAGTGCTAAGTCATGTCTGACTCTTGTGATCCCATGAACTCTAGTCTGCCAGAATTCTCTGTCCATGGGATTCTCCAGGCAAGAATACTGGAGTAGGTTGCCATTTCCTTCTCCAGGGGATCTTCCCGACCCTAGAATTGAACCCAGGTCTTTCACATTGCAGGCAGATGCTTTACCGACTGAGCTACTAGACTGTAAATCAATTATTTCACTGTGCCTACTGTTTAGTTCAGCTGATTTTTTAATAAAAAGACCTTCTCAAGGAAGGAAGTGATGGTATGTTGATATGCATCATTCTGGCCAAACTCTTTATCTCATAGCTGGTCAACACGTTGAATAGCTCTAGAGACAGCTAAGCCCTGTTAAACTCTTTTTGACCCCATGGACTGTAGCCCTCCAGGCTCCTCAGTTCATGGGATTGTCCAAGCAAGAACACTGGAGTGTGTTGCCATTTCCTTCTCCAGGGGATCTTTCCAACCCAGGGATCAACCCGTGCCTCCTGCATTGGCAGGCAGATTTTTTTTTCCCACTGAGCCACAAGGGAAGCCCAGAGTGAAATTTGGGAGTCATCAATATATTTGCAGTATTCGAAACTATGAAGCAGATAAAAATTTCTCAGGGAGCACATAAAGAATGAGAAAAGAAGACAGCCAAGAATAAGAAGGACATCAGCCTTTTTTGGTAGTTCATTAACTGAGCCTTTACTGTGCTAAGCACTCTACATGCATTATCTCATTCAGTCTTCACAATAACCTCAGGAGGTAGTAAGTATAATTATTCCCATTTTACAAAAGAGCAAACCAAGGTTTATGGTTACTAATATTTTGAACCCAATTTAACGTGTGTGGGTTTTTCCACACCACTAATCAATTACACGAACCTCCGTCCATAGTTCATCAGGCTCTCTGTCTATCAGATCTAGTCCCTTATATCTGTTTCTCACTTCCACTGTATAATCGTTAGGGATTTGATTTAGGTCATACTTGAATGGTCTAGTGGTTATCCCTACTCTCTTCAGTTTAAGTCTGAATTTGCCAATAAGGAGTTCATGATCTGAGCTACAGTCAGCTCCTGGTCTTGTTTTTGCTGACTGTATAGAGCTTCTCCATCTTTGGCTGCAAAGAATATAATTAATCTGATTTCAGTGTTGGCCATCTGGTGATGTCCATGTGTAGAGTCTTCTCTTGTGTTGTTGGAAGAGGGTGTTTGCTATGACCAGTGCATTCTCTTGGCAAAATTCTATTAGCCTTTGCCCTGCTTCATTCCATACTCCAAGGCCAAATTTGCCTGTTACTCCAGGTGTTTCTTGACTTCCTACTTTTGCATTCCAGTCCCCTATAATGAAAAGAATTCATGGGGTTGCAAAGAGTCGGACATGACTGAGCGACTGAACTGAACTGAACTGAAGTGAATCAATTACACCACTAATCAATTCTGCAACACAAGCTGTGTGTCCTACAATTCAACTAAATTCTGACACCTACCTGGAGAGAGAGCTAGATCCCACAGGTTAAGTACTCAGTCCCACAGTATTGTCCTTCTCCCACTCAGACTCCTGTCATAAGTGAGGTTTTCACCTGTGTTTCTGACTTACTGGCTGTAGATTAGAGATTCCAACGGCCCCTTCAATTAATTTGCTAAAGCAGATCACAGAACTAAAAGAAACATTTTCCATACTAGATTATTACTAGTTTGTTATAAAAGGATATAACTCAGGAGCAGCTAGATGGAAGACAGATGCATAGGGCAAGGTATGAATGTTGCAGGAAAGAAAGTGGAGCATTAGAGGATGGTCACATCCCAGGTCTCAGACAAGTCCTTGGGAGAGCTGCCAAATGTGGGTCCTTGGCCTCACACAGGAAAGAACTCAAAAGTTAGCCATAGTAAGGTGAAAGAAGGTTTATTCTGGGAGATACACACACCGTAGAGTCTGGATCATCTCAGAAGGTGAGAAGTACCAGGGTATGGAGTTGTCAGTTTTTATAAGAATGGGTAATTTCATAGGCTAATAAGTGGGAGAATTATTCCAACTATTTGGGGGAAGGAACAGGGATTTCCAGGAAGTAGGTCACTGCCCACTTTTTGGCCTTTTATGGTCAGCCTCAGAACTGTCTTGGCACCTGTGGAAGTATCATTTAGCTTGCTGATGTATTACAGTGAGTTTATACTGAGGCTCAAGATCTAGGGAAGTCAACTCTTCTGCCATTTAGGACCTAGTTAGTTCTAACCAGTTTATATTGTATCCTCAACAGCTATGTCATTCTTTTGAAGGCTGTCTTATGAGGAAAGGGCACATAGCTTCCATGACCTCTCCAAGCATACCACTGTCCCCTAATTACCACATATTCAACAACCCAGAAGCACTGTGAATCTTGTTCTTTTTTTTTTTTTTTCTTGGAGCCTTCATTACAGAGGCAGGATTGATTAAATCATCAGCCACTGGTGATTGATTAAATTTCCAGGCCATCCCCTCCACAGAGGTCAGGTGATTGGAACTGAATGTTCCAACTTTTTAATCACTTGGTTGGTTCTCCTGGCAAAGAGCCCCCATCTTTAGGTATGGTCCAAAAGTCACCTTATTAACATAACAAAAGACACATTTATCACACTTATCACTTAGGAAATTCCAAGAGTTTTAGGAGTTCTGTGCCAAAAACAGGATGAACACCAAATTTATACTTTTTATTACAAATCATAATATCACAATTACAAAGCCAGTAAGTGGCAGAGCTGGGAATCTAACCCAAGTTCTCTGACTCCAGAACTTACACTCTTAATTGCTAAGACCTACCCAGTTGCTGGCTAGAAGCGGGGACCCTAGGGTCTCTTGCCAGCAGCTCCTTCTGAGAAAGAAGGTCCTTAGGGGCAGAATCAGATACGGGTTGAAAATGGCCACTTGAATCAAGGAGTTCTGACAACAACAACAAAAAAGGGATTTGGAATGGGCTTACAGCAGGCTGCGTCTATTCACACACCAGAGATAGTTGCTAATACCCAATGTGGGCTTTTTTGCTTGTTTGATAGAGTGGGTTTGTTGCATGAATTATCTTGATTTGCTTTTATGGGTATGGGCCATTTTTAATGGCAGAGCAATCTTTAAAGGTACAGAGTAGGCTTCCCAGGTGGTGCTTATGGTAAAGAACGCACCTGTCAAAACAGGGTTTTGATCCTCGAGTCGAGAAGATCCCCTGGAGGAGAGCATGGCAATCCACTCCAGTATTCTTGCCTGGAGAATCCCATAAACAGAAGAGACTGGCAGGCTACAGTCCTCCATAGGGTCTCAAAGAGTCAGATACAACTGGAGCGACTTAGCACGCAACCACGGCTTCTCTTAAAATGTTGAATGTAGAACGGATGGTTCCTGGATGTTGGAACTATTTTGATCATGTCAAACTGGCTTGGTTCCAACATTGTGAGATCATCAGGACCCAGAAAAGAGCTTCTTGGGATGTGGGAAGAGCTGAGAACTTGAGCTGGGAGAGACCTGAGCATTCTCAGCCTCAGGAAATATTGTAATCTTTGCTCTGCAAATACACAGAGAAGGATTTGGCGCCTATGAAACAGGAACAAGGTGGGCAGGCCCCTTGGGGCCTTGGGCCTCTGAAAGAGAACAAGCTGCAGCTTTCTGCTATTTCAGCAAGCAAGAGGGCATGAGATGAGGAAGAAACTGACATAGAAGCCACATGCCTTCCCATGAGCTCAGAACAACTGGCAGCAAACCTGACTTTCTCCAAGAGGAGAAATTGTCTTAATTAGCAGCTAGTTCATAGAGATGAACTATGTTCAGACAGAGTGAATAAGACTCATATTTATGTTATTTTCTTCAAATATATACAACTACATGCTTTAGCTTTCTTTGTTGTCTCTCACCATTTCTTACCTCCTGTATCCTACTAGACACTTAATGGTGGCAGGGACTTGATCTCATTCATTGCTATAGGACTATGCCTAGAACAGTGCCTGGAACATTGTAGGTCTTCAATAAGTATTTGTTGAATGATTAAAGAAAAAGAGATATGGGTCTTGGAGGAGGAAGGACAGGAGCCTGTAACCATAGAGACACTTGAAATAAAAGAATAGTTGTTAAGAACACAGACTCTGGCATTAGGCTGTCTGGCTTCAAAACCTGTCTCTGCCACTTACTAACTGGGCAGTTAATGACTTTGGGCAAATTGTTTAACTTGTGCATCAACTTCCTCATCTGGAAATGGGAACAATAGTATCTGTTTTATAGGGTTGTTTACAAGATTGAAGAAACCAATAGTTGTAAAACACTTAGAATGGCACCTGGCATGTAGTAAAAGCAATAGAAGTGTTTACTAAAATAGATAGTATTATTTTGGAAAGTTTAGTGCAGGAAAGCATAAAGCATGTGGAAGGAGATAGGTTTTCATTCTCTGAGCAGTTGCTATCTATCTTCCAGGTGCTCTGCTCCGTGGGTTACTTGCACTACTTCATTGAATCTTCATGACAACTTTGTGAATTAGGTGACATTATTATCTCATGTTACAGATGAGGACACTGCATCCAAGCCATGCAGAGCTGAAACTGAAACCCAGTGCTTCATCTGAGCAGTACTGACTTTAACCTGCAGATCATAAGGAAGGGCTGTCTGTTTTTTAATTGATACTTATGTCGACTTAAAGTCACTCAGTAATGCGGGAGACCTGAGTTCGATCCCTAGATTGGGAAGATCCCCCAGAGAAGGGAATGGCTACCCACTCCAGTATTCTGGCCTGGAGAATTCCATGGACTATATAGTTCATAGGGTCACAAAGAGTCAGACATGACTGAGCGACTTTCACACAATATGTCGACTTAAAGGGCTTCCCAGGTGGAGCTAGTAGTAAAGAACCTGCCTGCCAGTGAAGGAGACATAAGAGATGTGGGTTCGATCCATGGGTCAGGAAGATTCCCTGGAGGAGGGTATAGCAACCCACTCCAGTATTCTTGCCTGGAGAATGCCATGGACAGAGGAGCCTGGTGGGTTACAGTCCATGCGGTCACAGAGTTGGACATGACTGAAGTGACATAGCACGGATGCATGTTGACTTAAACATACATACACACACAATCTGAGAGCTTTGAGTTTCAGTTTTATTCAGGGACTCATTGAGGACTATAGCCCAGGAAAAAAGCCTCTCAGATGGCCCTGAGGAACTACTCCCAAGTGGTAAGGAGGAAGATCAGTATGTATGTGATTTTGGCAAAGGGGGTACAATGCAACCAAGCACACATTTTGGCAGAAGGTTGCTAGCAACTAGCCATGAGGAACAGCATCTTAGCTAATGGTTTTAATGTTTTTCTAAGTATGAGAAGATGCAAGAATGCACATTCATCAAAAATTTTTCCTGAGAATATCTCACTGTATTAAAGCCCTGTTCTGCCAGTTTCTCCAGATGACAGAGTCTCTTATTTCTTATCTTTGCCCTGAATTCCTTTCAGGGTGTATTATAGGTAGAACTGACTGATGGGACAACATTTTTTGTTTTACACTGAAATTTTTATTTTCAGTCTTTAGCAGAGAGTGGGCACTCAAGAAGAACTGATGAATTTGAATGAATTATGAATAAATAAATGCTTTTAAGAGCTGCAGAAAGAGAAATTCCAACCAAAGATTAGAGAAGAAACTAAGAAGACTGTGGAGACAGCCAATCTGAAGTAGGACTGGAGCAAGCCATCTGAGCCTGCTCTCACTGCAATGAGGATGGCCCTGGGTTGCTCCAGTACCCATAGGAAGCCACTTGGAGGTCCTGGTATGTGGCTGGAGGTTACAATTATATTTTCTAATTAAAAGGAAAAATATGAGTATATGGGATACATTCTCATTTTAAAAATGCACACAACAAAGACAAAGCAAAAATTCTCTTTGGCCTACCCTGACCATCAGTTTGATGTGCATCCTTAGAAATTTTTCTATGAATTTAACTATATATGTATAAATAGAAATATATTGTTTTTTTTTTCACATGAATATGTTGCTATATGCATTGTTCTATAGCTTGCTTTTTTGCATTCAATAACAGGTGTTACAACTCTGTTTCTGTGTTAGTATAGACAGATCTATTTCCTTTTAAATGGTTGCCCAGTGTGGAATATGATACTGACTGTATAAACTATAGCTGATGTAAATACTCTCTTTATTTCCTCCTTCTCTCTGCGTGTGTCTCTTTCTCCCTCTCCTCTCTCTCTTTCTCCTCTCTCTCTCCTTCTCTCCTCTCCTTCCTCCCTTTCTCCCCCCACTTTTTTTCTTTCTTCATTTCAAACAGTACTGAGCATCCTTGCAAATGCCTGTTTCTGCTCAGCTACAAGAATTTCTCTGGATAGAGAATTGGAGGTGGAAGTGTTTGGCTGGAGAATAAGCTCATTTAAAATTTAGTGGGAAACTGCCAAGGAATGTAATTAGAGTTTATAAAAGGAGAGACAAGAAATTAGTGATCTCTGAACTCATTGGTCTCTCTGGTCCTGAATTGTTTCTTTTCCTATTTCTACATTGTTTTTCTTTAGCTTCTCTGTGATGCCAGTCTTCAAAAAATTTTACTCTATCTCAACATAGCTAAGCAATAAAAATTTTCTGATTATACTAATCTCTAGGAAATCGTGCGGGAGGGAAGGGGTTGAGGGGAGGGGTGGGGGAGGGGCAGAGAGTGCCCTAGTGGCCACATGGCAGCAATGCAGTCCTGACAGCCTGGGCTCAGCTGGGGAAAGGGATCCAGAGACCTAAAAATGGAATTTGTTGGGGAGAGGGTCAGGACGGCTGCAGTGTTTGTCCTTTATATCTTAGAATGTATCTTCATACACTTTTCTTTTCTGTGGGGTCTTGGAGAACCCTTCACTCTGGGTAATCCTTTATCCTTCCCTTGACCCCAAATCAAGAAAAAAGGAAGCCATACATTTTACTGAGAATGAGACATTCAGAAGAACTAGGGCCATCTACAGTCTTAAAAGTTGCCCACATATTTTCTTTGGAATTTCCCCACAGATCTCTATTTACTCCTTTTGCCTCAAATTATGGCTGTGTTTGCTAAAACTTTGGCAGTCAAAATAATAGTAATAATAAATGAGTAACAGATGATTTATAACTCAGTGATAGTGTTTTCTATTAGAGTTTTTAAACCACTTCTGCAGTGGTTTTGATTTTTAGTAATTTTCTTTGAATGTTTGACTATATTATCATACCCACCAGTTATATAGTGTTTAGTCCCTTAGTGTTTGCAAGCACTTTGAAGTCCAACATTTCATCTACCAGTTGTAGCAACCACTGCTGTCCTTGTCCTTGATTTTATAGAAAACAAGACTCAAGAAAGGTAAGTTGCTTGTCTAAGATCACACAGCCTATGACAGAGTCATGTTTAAATGCAGATCTGCTCGTGTGTATTTTCCTTGGGCATTCTGTTACAATCTATGGTCTTTTGGCTTTATGATTAAATTTGATTTTTTTTCAGTCTGAAAATATAAACATGATTTTGGTTATCTCCTTTTGATCCACTGAAGATGAGGAAACTAAGATTTGCATTTTGAGTTTCCCAAGCTTGAAAAACAAACTTCTTGTGAATAAGAGAAACAAACTGGAGGTGAAGACTGTATGATAGCTTTGTACTTGGATATTGAAGGGAAGACTACTCAGGGGTGACTGAGAAGACTGAATTACTGAGCAAGAGAAGGCTTTATCTGGAATGGTGATGCCCTTGCTGGAGCTAGTGCCTGTGTATTTTTCTTGCCCTTCATAATTATTTTAACCTGAGGCTAAACTCTAGAGTGTCCCTAAAGTCTTCTTCTCTAGCTTTATAATATGTATAAGCTAAATTCATTGAGCACTTGCTAGGTCCTAGGTACTGCTGTAAGCTTTTTACAAATATTAACTCATGTGATCTTCACAACAACCCTAGAAAGTAGAGATTATGATTATCAAATCAGTTACCGATGAAGAAATTGACACTCAGCAATGTTAACTAACACTGAAATTCACCATGCTAGGGTGTGGCAGAATTTAGACATGATTCTAAGTCTGTCTGATTTTAAAGCTTGTGCTCCCACTCATTGTAAACTTCTCAAAAAGTTTCCCCCATTTAAATAACTCCTAAAAGAACACCCAAAATATAATGTGAAAGCTTAAATGGAATAGTGACAATACTTTTTGGCATGAATGCTATCTTTCTGGCCATGGAAAAATTGCTTCCAAACATGGATTGAAATATAAACTTTAGTGTCTCCAAATTTGGGTCAAATCTCAGTTCTGTCTCTTCTTTATCAGTTCCCTTATGTGTCAAACGAAGATAATAATAGCAGTGACCTTGATAATGTGGTTCCGAAATATAAATGAGATAATACATATTAAGCATTTTGAACTGTCCCTAGTCTATAGATAGAATTATGTGACAAAGCTCTGTTATGAAGATATAAAAGAGATCTAGAAACCTTGGGATATGACCAAAAAAGAAAATTACAGGCCAATATTTTTTGATGATTATAGATGCAAAAATCCTCAATAAAGTATTAGCAAATCCAGCAACACTTAAAAAGGCCCACATACTACAATCAAGTTGGATTCATCTCAGGGTCACAAGGACAGTTCAACATACTCAAATCAATCAATGTGATACACCACAGGAATGAAAGACAAAAGCCACATGATCACTCATAGATGTAAATACTTTATTGTTTCCTTAGGTGAAAATGAGTCATATCTAGATCAAAGGAAGCACTAGAAATGGCAAAATCATTGTGTACTAGAAAAGAACTGTCATTCACTTGCACCTGTTGGAGCAATGGTATTTGCAGCTGTCCTTTGTCAATTATGGCCTTGTGCAGATTCATGGACCACTCTTGTTTGCCTCCTTAGGCACTCTGCACATCATACTATCTTCCTCCCCATAATGCCTCATTCATACTTGTGCCTTGCTGTTGTTCAATCACTAAGTCATGTCTGTCTCTTTGTGACCCCATAGACTGCAGCACTCCAGGTTCATCTGACCTTCACTGTCTCCTGGAGCTTGCTCAAACTCATGTCCATTGACTTGGTGATACCATCCAACCATCTCATCCTCTGTCACCCCCTTCTCTCCTGCTTTCAATCTTTCCCAGCATCAGAGTCTTTTCAAATGAGTTGGCTCTTCCCATCAGGTGGCAAAGTATTGGAGCTTCAGCTTCATCATCAGTCCTTCCAATGAATATTCAGGACTAATTTTCTTTAGGATTGACTGGTTTGATCTCCTTGCTGTCCAGGTGACTCTCAAGAGTCTTCTCCAGCACCAGTTTGAAAGCATTGGTTCTTTGGTCCTCAGCCTTCTTTACTTGAGCCTTGGAGGGAGCCAGATAGCTCTCTTTCACTGAGGTGTCTCTGCCTAGTAAAACTGTTGAAGTCAGCACTAGATGTTTAGTCTAAACTCATGGTGGTATTTCAGACATTAATTTGTGGGCACAAAATGATTATTTGACCCTCAGGGCCTTCAAATGATAACAAATTATCAGAAAGTCAAGTCCTTCCCTACCCCAGCCTGTATATGGTTCAGACAGAGTGTATTCTATGAGGCTCCCAAGGGCCCTTTTTTCTTGGATAGTAAGAAGGAGAGATTTTCCCTCTTGCTCATAGATGTAGTTCAGGAGTCAGATTTTGGAAATACAGCCCAATCCACATTATCAGTCTGTCAAGAGAATGGGATCTCAATTGACTTAGTAATTGTTTCTTTTTATTAACCTTTCAGTAAAAATTTTCCCTTCTTTGTAATTAGACCTAGTGATTAGAATCTCTAGACTTTGCTCTTTAAGTACTAGCAAGTGTTACAATGCCTGGGACTGTGAGGAAAGCTGCAGTTTGAGTTGCTGAGGTAAAGAGAAGGTTGGGCAGGCCCTCAGTCTCCAGGGATGTTGATTTAGAACAGGCATTAGGTGCCCAGAGAGACTTGGGAGAAAGGGTGCTTATAGGGGCCATTAATGAATCTGTAAGGAAGATTGAATTATTTCTCTAATGACGTGGTCCATTTCTTTTTAGATCATTTGTGAGTTTCTTATATCTTCTAGGTTGTGGGAGAAAGAAAGGAAAAGAGATATTTCTCTCCTTTTTCATCTTTGGATTTTGGAAAACTGCCCTGATGAAGACATAAAGACTCTAAAGAATTAAAATAGTACTGTAGGCATGGAAATGCCCTTTAATGGGTAAGTGTATATGATGGATAAATACTTGATGTTATTAATATATAAGGCACTCTTATAGGTTAATAAGAAAAATGCAAACATCACAATAGACAAAAAGACAAATGAGATGAATAGACCGTTCGCACACCCATGCATACACACAAAAATAGAAAAGAAATAAAAATGGGCAATAGGCATTATATAAAGGACAATGATCTCACATGCCCTATTAATATCTAACACATTGATAACAAGCAAAAAATTAAAAGTCATATTGTCTCAGCCAGTGTTAGACACCTTAACGGAGAAACAGTGCTAGTGGAGGTATAAACTAGTCTGACCTTTCTGAAGGGCAGTTTGAGAATACGTGACCAAAACTTTAATATGTGCATATCTTTTGACTTAGCATTTTCACTGTTAGATATTTATCATAAAGGAATAGTTGAAAATGTTTAAAAAAAAGGTTTAGCTACAAAAACTGTAGCAGCAAAAATCAGAAACAATGAAATATTTAAAAATTGGAAACTAGTTAAAAGGTTATGGTATAGGCATAGAATAGAAAGTTATTCAGCCATTAAAAATCATGATTTTGAAATGATAAAATGCTCATGATATCATAATATTAAAATAAGAAAATTAGATACGAAGTTGTGTATGCAGTGTGTGATGCCAATTTCATAAGCAAAAGTATATTAAAAGACTAGAAAAATACACTTAAGTGCTAACAATAATTATCTCTGGGTGTTGAGATGACAGATACTCTTTACTTTCTTTTTTTTAGGCTTTTTTATGACTTTTCCAAATTTCATACAGTGAATATGTGCTACTTTTATAATTAGAAAAAGACAACAGCACAGAAATGGTATTTAAAAAGACATTTAAACTGGTCTCTGAAAGCTAATCTTTGATTTAATTTTTTCTCTTGTAATTTAAACACAGTCATTTCCTTTGGGAAATGAGAAACATTAAAATGTCTGGTGGGAGAAATAGTTGAAAATTAAAAAAAAAATAGATTATGGTATAGGCATAGAATTGAAAGTTATACAGCCATTAAAATCATGATTTTGAAATGAGAAAATGTTCATGATATCATAATATTAAAATAAGAAAATTATATATGAAGCTATTAGATATTAAAATTAGATATTAAACTGTTTGGTGAGAGAAAATATATAAAGGCAGTTTTTTTTTTTTTTCTGGGGTATGAAGGACATATCCCAAGATAAAGGTATTTCATTGGAGAATATATATTCCAGACTGACCTTTCTTTGAAAGGCTTTATGTTACTTTTAAAACTGCCTTATCAAGATATAATTAATATACCATAAAGTTCAACTATTTAAAGTGTACAATTCAATGTTTTTTAGTATATTGACAAGATTTTGTAGCCATCACTATCTAACTCCAAAACATTTTTATCACTCTAAAAAGAAAATTCATACTTTAGTAGTCATTCCCCATCCTTCCTTCTCCCCACCATCTGGTAACCAGTAATCTACTTTCTATCTATATGGATTTGCCTATTTTGGAAATTTTGTAAAAGTGAAATCACACAAGATATGAACTTTTGTGAGCTCTCACTTAGTATCATATTAATATTTCCAAGGTCCAGCTAGGTTTTAGCATGAATTAGTACTTTATTCTTGTTATGACTGAATAACATAATTGTATGGGTATACCACATTTTGTTAATTCAGTCATCAGTTGATAGACATTTGAGTTGTTTCCAGTTTTTTGCTATTATCAATAATGCTACTGTGAACACTTGAGTACAAAGTTTTACATAAAAATATGTTTCCATTTCTCCTTAGTATGTAACTGGGAGTAAAGTTGCTAAGGACATGACTGAGCGACTGAACTGAACTGAACTGAACTGAACTGAACTGATGGTGACACCGTGATTAATATTTTGAGGAATGACCAAACTATTTTCCAAAGAAATTTCACCATTTTATATTCCCATATGTTACCTTTCATCCAACAACTCTTACATGTGCCTGCCCTAAGAAATATGTACAAAGATGATCATCAGTTCAGTTCAGTCACTCAGTCGTGTCCGACTCTTTGCGACCCCATGGACTGCAGCATGCCAGGCTTCCCTGTCCATCACCAACTCCCAGAGCATACTCAAACTCATGTCCATTGTGTCAGTGATGGCATCCAACCATCTCATCCTCTGTCATCCCCTTCTCCTCCCACATTCAATCTTTCCCAGCATCAGGGTCTTTTCCAATGAGTTGGTTCTTTGCATCAGGTGGCCCATATGGGTTTCAACTTCAGCATCAGTCCTTCCAATGAATATTCAGGACTGATTTCTTTTAGGATGGACTGGTTGGATCTCCTTGCAGTCCAAGGGACTCTCAAGAGTCTTCTCCAACACTACAGTTCAAAAGCATCAATTCTTTGACGCTCAGCTTTCTTTATAGTCCAACTCTCACATCCATACATGACTATTGGAAAAACCATAGCTTTGACTAGACAGACCTTTGTTGGTAAAGTAATGTCTATGCTTTTAATATGCTGTCTAGGTTGGTCATAGCTTTTCTTCCAAAGGAGCAAGCATCTTTTACTTTCATGGCTGTAGTCACCATCAGGTGGTCTGGTATTCCCATCTCTTTAAGAATTGTCCATAGTTTGTTGTGATCCACACAGTCAAAGGATTTGGTGTGGTCAATAAAGCAAAAGTAGGTGTTTTTCTGGAAATCTCTTGCTTTTTCAATGATCCAATGGATGTTGGCAATTTGATCTCTGGTTCCTCTGCCTTTTCTAAAACCAGCTTGAACATCTGGAAATTCTTGGTTCATGTACTGTTGAAGCCTGGCTTGGAGAATTTTGAGCATTAATTTTCTAGCGTGTGAGATGAGTGCAATGGTGCAGTAGTTTGAGCATTCTTTGGCATTGCCTTTCTTTGGGATTGGAATGGACACTGACCTTTTCCAGTTCTGTGGCCACTGCTGAGTTTCCAGATTTGCTGGCATATTGAGTGCAGCACTTTCACAGCATCATCTTTTAGGATCTGAAATTGCTCAGGTGGAATTCCATCACTTCCACTAGCTTTGTTCATAGTGATGCTTCCTAAAGCCCACTTGACTTTACATTCCAGGATGTCTGTCTCTGGGTGAGTGATCACACCATCATGGTTATCTGGGTCATGATCTTTTTTATATAGTTCTTCTGTGTATTCTTGCCACTTCTTCTTAACATCTTCTGCTTCTGTTAGGTCCATACCATTTCTGTCCTTTATTGTGCTCATCTTTGCATGAAATGTTCCCTTATTATCTCTAATTTTCTTGAAGAGATCTCTAGTCTTTCCCATTCTATTGTTTTCCTCTATTTTGTTGCATTGTTCACTTAGGAAGGCTTTGTTATATCTCCTTGCTATTCTTTGGAACTCTGCATTCAAATGGGTAATAGTAAATGGGTAATAGTAAAAACTAGAAACAACCAGATATCCATAAAATAACCAGATATCCATAAATGTGGTATATTTTAGCTATGAAATATTATGTCACTGCTAAAATAGATGTGATACTCTATTTGTTCTTGCTGGGGGAGATACCCAAGACATATAAAGTTTAAAAGCAAGTTCTAAGTCAATGTGTATGGTATTATTTGCATAAAAATCAGTTATTACACATATGCTTGTATATGCATAGAAAATTTCTGGAAGTATGCCTGGGAAAATGTTAATCATGGTTAACATTGTTAAACATATTGATAGTAATCTTAAATGCGGTGGGGGGAGGGAACTGACTTTTTAATTTAAAGCCTAGTGTACATTAAATTTTTAAGTAATGTACATTATTTTGTAATAATAAAACCTTTAAGGAAGCCCGTATTAGTAAAGCTTAGCTTTTTCATTGGTTTAGACAGCTTGACTTTCATTATTCATGCAAGTTTGGCAGAAATGAAGTGCATTTTTGGTGGTCTCAATAGTACCCAGTTTTACATAGACCCTCCTCTACATTAGAATTCTTTACTCTCATAAGGTTCTGGGCCACCTTTTAGGAACTAACTCCTTTTGTTTCTTTTTTTTTTCCCTATTGCATCCAGATGGACAAATTTATGTTATCGTGAAACATGTTTCAAAGTAAAATTTATGGCCTATGAACATTTCAGTAAATGCAGAAGCTTCAGGATTTAAGTAAGAAAAGATTAGAGAGACAACACTGTTGGTATTTGTTGGTAACCAATTCATGATAAATTGCATTTTCTTAAAAAAAAAGAGTTTGGCAGAACAGTTTGTTGTATGACAGAAATTTCTAAAGCAATTTCTGGGTTAGAAAAAATTTCTTGAACAGTATCAAACCATGTGACTACACACAGAATTTGATCATTTAAAATGAGTCAGTTGTTGATGGAAAACAGATTTCTGCTTTCTAAAAAATCTTGCATTAAGAGCTCTTTGATATATGTATATATATGGCTGATTCATGTTGATGTATGCCAAAAACCAACACAATAATATATATAAAGTAATTATCCTTCAATTAAAAAAAATAGCCCTTTAATATCAGTCCCTGTGATAAAGAAAGGATAGGCTTAGAGTAGTTGCTCTTTCCATTAATGCAAAAAAATGGGAAGTCTTAGTTCTCAAGTTAGGAGAGCCATGTGAGATCAATAATTTGGTGCCCTAGGTATAGTCAGGATGCAACTTGCTTAGCTAAATACCTTTACAATGGATTGTCTCCACTAGTTCCTTTCACCTTGATTTACATCCCCTTTTTAATTCAATTTTAAGAAACTCAAGTCCCTACTATGTGCCAGGCGCTATGTTAATCTCTATGGTAGATACAGTTATGAATCAGAATAGGTTCCTGTTCCAAGGAAACTCATTTGGGGGCTCCTTGCAATTAATTTATTAAAGTTTGCCTTTTTAATTTTAATGCATATCTCATATGTACAATGCTGATTATGTTGTTGTTAGGCTTTTAAAGCCTTAAGATGTAACTGGAACACTAGTTAAGTGGTCTAATTCATCTCAGAGAAATTGTGGAAGTCACTTGGGGGATGGTCCCATGTGGAGTTGAGCATGTTCTGTGACGCTGTAGGCAAGAAAATTCCAGGCTGTGTTCCTCTGCCTCTAGTTTTCCTTTCATATGACCTGGAATTCTCCACATCTTAGTAGAGCTTTGTTTCAGCAAGATTTTCTTAAAGTTTTATGAAAGAAATCCTATGTTCCATTGATCTCTTAGAGCAAAAAAGTGAAATACATGCATTTGACAGAAAAAAAGGGCCCTCGTTCCTAAAATAGTAAGAGTAAAGTAAACCTATGCCAAGAACTACTACTCCTCCCAAACCATGTTAATGCTTCTTCTAGCCATACCTAAAATCAATTTCATTTTATAAACAACCACAACAAACCCACGGGTAGAGGTAATTCACAACCAAGGACAACTTTTGTGCTCTTCTAGCCTCCTTTGCTTCACACACTGCTCTTACTGTAGGACTGTGCTGTGCTTAGTCTCTCAGTCGTGTCCGATTCTTTGTGACCCCATGGATTGACTGTAGCCCTCCAGGCTCCTCTGTCCATGGGGATTCTCCAGGCAAGAATACTTGAGTGGGTTGCCATGCCCTCTTCCAGGGGATCTTTTCAATCCAGGGATCGAATCCAGGCTTCCCACATTGCAGGCGGATTATTTACAGTCTGAGCCACTAAGGAAGCCCAAGAATACCGGAGTGGGTAGCCTATCCCTTCTCCAGGGGAACTTTCCAACCCAGGAATTGAATCGGGATCTTCTGCATTGCAGGTGGAGTCTTTACCAGCTGAGGTACCAGAGAAGCCCTGCTGTAGGACTATCAATCCCTAAAAACTTTAACACATATGCTGTTTGTCACCAGCCTTGAACATCCTCAGCATTTCTAAATATGTATCCAAGATGTTTCTTATTATTTCTGGCACCTTTCACATCACTTGCGTTTATAGGCCTCTCTCCAGACATTTTCTGGTGACACCTGTAGTTAATTATGTTGAGAGAAACAAACAGTGTCCACTGGGAGCGACTGCAATGTCTCTTCCTCATTTGGCAGTGGTAGTTCAGCTGCAGCTTCTGCTGGTAGAGACGTCCACATCCTGCAGCTGGTAATGTTAATTAGCTGTCTTATGAGGAGCTGCACATGCAGTACCTCCAGGTCAGGGTCTGTTAAATAGCATAGTTCAAGGAACTTAAAGATGGATTTCATCATTGCACTAGGAACTTGGTTTGCTGGGAGATGTATTCAGCCTGGGGCTTCCCAGGTGGTGCTAGTGGTAAAGAACCTGCCTGCCAATGCAGGAGACTCAGGAGACGGGGGTTCTACCCTTGAGTTGGGAAGATCGCCTGGAGGAGGGCATGGCAACCCACTCCAGTATTCTTGCCTGGAGAATCCCCATGGATAGAGGAGCCTGGCAGGCTACAATCCATAGCGCTGCAAAATGTCAGACACAACTGAAGTGAAGCAGGCACACACACACATGTAGTCAGCCTAAATCAAAATGGGAAAACTACATAAGATGAATGTGTTTGACTGGTAACTCTGAGAGAGGAACAGTGGTAACAATTCTCTGGCTCTTGTGAATCTTACAGAGGTAACTTTGAGTTAGAAGTCTTGACCAATGGCAACATGGGTTTTGGTAATCAAATGCATGAAGATAGGCTATGGTTGGGAATGGTAAATGGGGAACAGTTTCCCTGCCAAGAATTGCTTTCTCTAGACATGGCTTTTCCTAAGTGTGTAATGAGATTAATTTAGCTATCCTCCCCAAGCCTCAGTTTCCTCTGTTGTGCAGTGCAATTGATAAACGTCCTTATCTTGTAAGGTCATTTTTGAGGAAAGCACATGAAGGAGTCTGTTATACAGTAAAGCAACTGGAGACAGAGTTGTTTATTAGGGATCAACAAGAAAGGATCCCTAATGTGAATCCTTAATGTGAAAGGGAGGGAGAGGGAACAGAATTAGGCAGGGCAGAAATTATAGCAACTGGAAATATCAAATTACAGCAGGGCAGACAAAGCTTTGGTCAACTCTTCAGGGAAATAAGGAAAGACCATTGCCCACATGAGGGCCCCAGAGACCCCTGTTGGTTCAAAATGGTTGGGTCTTGTTACCCTGCTTTGACCAAATGCCCTGTAGCTGGTCAGCAAGGCCTTGGAGCAGGATTCAGTCGGCAAACCTCTGTGTCCACCACAGAAAAGTAGCTGTCATTATAAATGCTCATCTATGCAAGTGTTATGATTTATAGTAGTCCTTTCACTGATACCTGGCCAGCCTTATCTGTGAATTCTTCCTCTTAAACACTTCATAATGGACACCATATACTAACCAAGAAAAGAAGACTTGAGGCTTTAATGTTTGTTCTTCATTGTGCTCTTTTCATACAGCCTCCCATGCCTGTGACAATAACCAGGAAGAAAATAAAACCAGAATGTGTTTCCCTTCTAATCCCCATTTCACTTTCTTTATTATTATTAATATCATTATCATTTTCACTGCTTTTCCAAGGAAAAGTCTCCTTAAATGCCAAGCTTCTTAACCTGCCACTGAGGATCTCTATGACCTGCCCACAACTTACCTATGTACATTTCTAATTTCTGTACTCCACCAAACTTCAGAAGACAGACTTCACCACTACTCCTGGAGTGTATGCTGTCATTTCAGTTGTGTCCAACTCTGCAACCCTATGGACTGTGGCCTGCCAGACTCCTCTGTCCATGGGATATCCAGGCAAGAATACTGAAGTGGGTTGCCATTTCCTCCTCCAGGGGTTCTTCCCAACCCAGAGATCAAACCCACCAAGCCTCTTACATCTCTAGCAGTGGCAGGCAGGTTCTTTACCACTAGTGCCACCTTGGAAGCCTGGGACAAGGTATGTGAAAGTGAAGTTTCTCAGTCGTGTCCGACTCTTTGCGACCCCATGGACTATAGACCACCAGGCTCCTCTGTCCATGGGATTGTCTAAGCAAGAATACTGAAGTAGGTTGCCATTTCCTCCTCCAAGGAAGCCTTGGAAGCCTGGGACAAGGTATATTCAGTCCTATATTCACCCTTTCCTGATGCCATCCATCCTGCCCTCCTGGCTGTCCTTCGTGCATTCAAATGCTCCCCATTCCTCAAGGAGCAACTCAAGTGCATGTCCATTTGATCTTGTACTGGTCCATTCCAGCTCAAAGTAATTGCTCCTTCTTTTGAATTTCTAGTTCATACGATCATACCTACATGTTTATAAAGCCTTCTCATGCTTCTTTTTTTCATTGCCATTTATTGTTGTTCCATTTATGATGCAATATTTATTGAGCATCTTCTATGTTCCTCTTTAAGGAACTGAGGATGTAGGAGTGAACATAGACAGGCAAGCTGCTGCTTTCAAGGGGAATGTATTTCAGTAGGTGGAGAGTGACAGATAATAAACAAAGCAATAAGTGAGATAATTTCAGGTAGTGATAAGTACCATGAAAAATAGAACACTGAATGAAGGGGTTTCTTTGGTTATTATTACAAGCATGGAAGGCTCTAGGGAAAGGACATTTCAGGCAGAGGAAAAGCAAATGTCAAGGTCCCAAGTCTCCTGTTTTCTCTTAGAGTATTGGGTCTTACTACTGAAGGGTTTATAAAGAAAAACATGAAGAGTAGGCCACCAAGGCAGCTGGCTGTTGGAATAGCTGAACCTTACAGTGATTACTATACACATTCCTTCTTTTGTTTTACTTTATAAATCTCAGGTGGCACTAGTGGTAAAGAATCTGCCTGCCAATGCAGGAGACACCAGAGATGCAGGTTCGATCCCTGGGTCAGGAAGATCCCCTGCAGTAGGAAATGTCAACCTACTCCAGTATTCTTGCCTGGGAAATCCCATGAACAGAGAAACCTGGCAGGCTACAGTCCATGGAGTCACAAAGAGTCATACATGACTAAGCATGCACACAAACACACACACCTAAATTGCAAAATGTTATACAAACAGATTTCCAAAACATTTCACTTCATTATCACAATCACCCTTCAAGTTTGGTAAGCTGAGTATTATTATCCCCATCTTTTATGAGGAAACTGAGTGGTCAGATGACTTGACCACAATCCTACATTTAACTGTTTATTGGGTGTGTCTCATTTTTTCCCCCACACACTGGGAACTATTCAGGGACCTTGAAGTGAAGATAGTGGAAAGAAGTTGGGAGGCAGCTAGATGAGAGTACCAATCCTGACTCTGCCTCTTATTGTGGAGTCCTGGGCAAATTATTTTCCCCCTTGTGCCTCAGTTCCTTCTTTGTAAAATAGGGATAATAATACCTCATGAGCTGGTTGTGCTCAATGAAAGCGATAATGCATGGAAACACACTGGTAGAGTATTTGGCACATTAATAAATGGTTCCACCTGTTGCTATCATTACAATGAATATAAGAACACAATTATAACAAACAATGGTAAAATAATAATGTTTCTTAAGATAATACTTCTCAAGGACTGTTTATTCACTTATGCTACATATATGGCACTATTAGCTATTGAATGGTATTTTTCCTTGTACCTAAAATGATCTCTGTGTATGACAGAAATCAACACATTGTAATCTTCTTCCAATTAAAAAATTAAAAAATAAAACAACTTCTATACATTATTACACAGCAGATCATTTGAATTGCAGCGATTTTGTGAGAAGAAACCCGTAAATTGATCATGGGGTCTGGTAGCTCTTTAATTAGGGTTTGCTGTTATTATATAAGCCATTATTTCTACATTCTTTGGTTGCCTAGCATTATGCTGAGTGCACAGGTGTTCAAATAATGTCAAGTGAGTGAATGAATAAATGAATTTAAAACACAAAGTGGCCTTGTTCAGTTGCAGCTGAAACAGAGCCAAATGAGTTAATACTGGACTTTGTTTCTTATTGTTTTCTTGCATCCGCACTGTTATTTGAATCAACCTGAGAGGAGAAAACATGCTTTCCTTTTCCTTTGTGTCCCACTCCCACCACATTCCCATTGGTCACTGTGCTTAGTTCAATTCTTTGTGCAAAGTCAACAGTCAATAAATTTATGTTGAATAAATTACCAGTTCACATTATCTAGAGGCTCATTTCTGATAGATCAAATTCCATGATACCTCAGTGACTCATACCTGCATTACTGTAATTGTTCCAGGGAGAAACTGAGTCTGAGGGTTCTGGAAATTTAAAGATGGGACTGAATGATGCTGGTTTAAATTTGATATCTGGCATATAGCAGGACCTCAAAACAGGATTGTTGGAAAAATGAATACTGAGTTAATGCATCCTTCACTCTTGCCACTAGATGCTTCTCTTTGTTATTGTATGTCTTAGCAGAGAAGTCCACAATATTCATTTCTTTGTTTTTCAAATGCTCAGGGCAAAGGCATAGCTTGGAGGCTCCCTTGGGCAAAGACATCCTAGTTGAATGCCATTAGGCAAGTTCCTCAACAGAAACTATTTGGCCTGTGGATCCTCTGATGTTTCATTTTCCCATGACTTCTCTGCCCAAGGCAGCAAGAAACACAATCTTCTCAGTCTTGGCTAAGTGGGTTTTTGTGCCTGTGGGTGCAGCCCCCTAGAGATTCAGGAGGGTGGGGCTCCACTTCCACTTCCAGGGACAGTAGGCCCTGAAAGTGAGCTGTGATTGAAATTAAGATCTTCCTTGAGCTAACAGTGGAACCTAATTAGCCCCATTAGACCTGCGACTTGAGAACTATAAATAGAATTTGGGTCCCTCCAAGTAAAAAAAAAAAAAAAGAAAGAAAGCCATTTGTTGGCAGGATAACTATGTGTTAGTGGCCTGGGTGAGGAGGAGGCAATTCTGTTTAAGGATGTTAGGCATGATTTAAAGGGTTTTCTATTGCTTATAATAGGTTTTCATTTTTTGCTGATTGAATTTATTTACATCTGTGGCTGGTGTGCAAGCTCCTGGTTGGGAGGGGATATATGTGTATGACCTTTTTAACTTTGTAGCACTTTAATGCAAATGAAATTTCAGGGGTGGAGGAGCAAGCAAAACCAACCTAACAACAATGAAATCATCTTCTAAATATGTTTACAATCAAATATCTCTCTCAATAATTTGATTTGTAGGAAATGGCAGAGTGCAGCATTTTATACAGAAGCTTTTCAATAATTCATCCTCATCTCATTGATGTATAAGCAAGCCTTTGGCTAGGTTGGTGAGTACAATAGGTGCTCTGGCATGAGGGAAACATTCATTTGAGCCCTGAAATCAATGTACCCACTGTCTGACCCACCCATCTAATGCTGCTTGTCCCAGTAACCAGAGCCTTTTCAACCTTAGTAGGCCCCTGGTGCATGCGTGCGTGCGAGCTCTAGGTAAGTTTCCCTTTCACTGGGGGCATATGGAGATTGTGCTCTTTCCTCATTTAATTTTTTGGGCGATTTATATTTTTACAGTCCCTATTAAGCTAGTCAAACGATTATACTCCTCTGCAGAAATATCTGGAAAATTGACACTCCCCAAAGCTAGCTTTTGGAGCTATGAAGAAGTGGAAAAGGACAGGAAGTGGCAATTCAGGGAGGGTCTTCTGCTAATTGAAAAGATAAGCCTCTCACAGGTTCTCATGGTCAAATGAACTCGAATGTACAGGGGGTAAATTGACCAGGAGGCATTTGAAACCCTCCAAGATAGAGAAAGCTTCAAAAGTAGTCTTTTTTTTTTTTTTTCTAGGAACTTACACTCTTGTAGTGGCTCCTCGTGTCTGCATGCATGCTAAGTTGCTTTAGTCATGGGTAAGAAGAAAATGGCATGGTGTGCCCAGTCATCTCAATTAGAGTCTCAGAGTCTTTGCTTTGGCACTGAGAGAAGCCAGACAGTGATCACCTCCTCTGTAATAATAGACAGGAGACATGAAGTTTGCTATTCTGCTGCTGCTGCTTGAAACTTTGTGAAGCCATTGATCTGACTTCAATGAACCGTAATACTATTGATTTGATGTCAGATCGCTGGTAGGCACTTGAGTGACAGCCTGAGTGGATGTGATGTTACATTTAAATTGTCCTTTTGTTTGCTTTCTAGTTGTTAAAATCTTTTGATAGAATGAGTAATGCCAAGTGCCCCTACAGTCCTTATTAGAGTTCAAGTGCCAAGAGCGTGTGCTGCATCATTAAACAAAATGGCTGGCTCTTGGCCAAATTCTGCATCATTAAACAAAATGGCTGGCTCTTGGCCAAATTCTATTGGTCAAAAATGTATATTGGGTTAGCCTGATTGTCTCTGCCTAGTTCTGAGGGGCACAGGGCTGTGCCCTCTTAGCTGGAAAGCGTAGAGGCAAGTCAGCCTTCACGCCTCCCACCCCATTCCTGCCATCTCAGCCACATTCTTGGCTATGCTAGGAATGAGAAAAGGTTTTACTAGGCATAAAAACCCAACAGGTTGAAAAGTACCTTGGGCCATCATAAGGAAAGTGGGGGAAGAATCAATGAAATTAGTCTGATGCATTGTCCCAGGTTATAACTCCAAACCAGGCCTCATGTGGGCACGATATGTGAAGTGGTGCCCTAGTGAGGATGTGAAGTGAGAAAAAAAAATTGAGATGTGTGAATTGGTGGAGAACATTCCTTAGTGGATTTCAATCATTCTTTATTGTTATTCAGTGATTATATATTGAACACCTGCTAGATGCCAGACATGTTGCTTAGTACTAGAGATATTTTAGCAAACCAGAATGACATGATGCTAAAACATAGTTTGGTAGGGAGAGGAGAACTGAATGAGTCTTATGAAAAAACCTAGATGTAAGGAATAAAAAATGGACACAGTGTTGTGCAGTGGGAAAGACATAGACTTTGGAGTCTGACAGATCTTCAATTGAACTTAAATAAGCTGTTGTTTATTCTTGAATAAGTTACCTTTCTCTGAGCCTTAGTTTCCCCCTCCGTAAAATGGTGACAGTAATAATGTATATGGAAAAGGCTTGTTGTCAGAATGAAATGGGAATATGCATATAGAGGTCTGACTCAGTTCATGACACTAGTGGGTATTTGGTGGCAGTGGGAAACAGGAGTGGAATAGTGGTAGAGGAAAGCACGGTGACCAGTACATAGAAGACTGTGAACAAAGGTGAGCTTTTATGGCCAGTTAGGAGACTGTGGCAGTAATACAAGTGAGAAATAATGACGTCCAAGACTACAGTGATGGCAATGGGGATGGAGAGGAAGGGACATATGCTTATGTTACAGAGGTAGAATGGATGGATGTGGTAGTGAGGGAGATGCTAACCTTCATGGTTTTGACTATGATAATTGGATGGATAATGGTTCTTTATGAATTAGGGAATAAGGGAAGGGGGGACTTAGAGTAAATTAAATATGAAATGTCAGTTAGATATCCAAGTGTGTATGAGATGTTCAGTAAGTATGTGATTGGGTACGTAAGTGCAGAGCTCAGTGGAGAGGTCAGTCTCACAGATCCTGATTTGGAAATCATCAGCACATAGATTGATATTTTAGCTATGACATATTTCATGACGAGAGAATGGAGTGAGAAAAGAAGAGAGTCAAAGACAGATTTATGGGCCACAATTTGGCAGCCTCATCCCCCAGTGTTCAATACACTTTCTACTTTTCCAGAGAGGGATTTATGGAGTTCTTTCAGCCTTTTGTAAAATTTTTCTTTTGTGCAACTGAATTATGAGTTTTCCATGAAATGTACAGGTGACTAGCATTTCTATTATGTCTGTAATTTTTTTTTAGCAGATGGGAAGACAAAGGTGTAGGGAACTATCATGAAATTGTGAAGGTCATCCAACAAGCACCAAACTCAGGCCTCCTCCTAGCCCACTGCTCATGGCTATTCCTTCTTATGGTCCTTTTTGAAATGGAGCTGTCTAGTCCTTTGAGTCTGGATATGGCATTGTGAATCACTCATGCCCTGATCTCCTCGTCTATGATGACATGGGTTGTTATTTAGGGTTGCTTATATTGGGAGGGGAGGACAAAAGTTGGGAGTGGGAGAGCTCTATTTTTGAGCATGAATTGTCACTGTAGACAGAGAAAACAAAAATAATTCTGTGGAAGCTGATGACACTGTACAGTTGGGAAGCAAAGAAAGAGGAGTTGAAGAGAGTAGAGCTGAAAGAAGGAAATGTGTTGTTGGAGTAAAAAGACACTAAGGAAAATACTGTTGAAAGAACCCATCGTAAGGTGAGGATCCCAGGAGGCAAGAAATGAAAGTAGAAGAGGTTGTGAGTACATGTGTGCATGGCAAGAGGCTTGTTTATTTCCCCTTCAGTTTATTCAGACTTTGTTAATGAAGGCCCAGCAGCAGGAGATATGCAGTCCATTTAGGAATGACAAGGACTGCTTGTCTAGGATTTACCCATGCTTCCCAGAGGTGAGAGTCCCCACTACTAAATTATTTCAAGTGAATGCACTGGTTCAAGCAGAGATCTAGTTGTCTGGTTGGGCCAAGTCTCTGAGTTAATACTTCAGTCCGTGACAGTGGAAGTAAAATCCTGAACTGGATTTCCATACTTGTCTAATATAGACTCGGGCAAGAGCCCAGGATGAAGACTGAAATCTCTCTTTGTTTAAAAAGGCATGTGGTATTTCAAGGAGCTTCATTTCCATGACTGAGCAGCTGAAATGTGACCCTTAATCACACTGTGAGGCTGAGTGTGCTCTGTACTGGTTGGTTTCCAAGGGGGAACTTTAACCTCTTTGGCACTAGCCTATATAAAACTCATGCCTTACTGCTCCAGTACTTTTGTCCATTATCCCCAGTGAATCAAGAAATCTCAACTCCCAGCAACAGGAGGTTAAATACTGTTTGATGGGACTGTTTGTTTGCTTGATTTCTGTCCAATCTCAATGCTGGGAGCAGGTGCCTGCTTGGCAGCTCTGGAGCTCTGGACCATCTCAGAACAACTACAGCCATGAGTCTCCAACCCCAGTCTCTCCACAGGGTCTTTCTGCTTGGCAGGCCTGCTATGGCCTGGTAAACAGGGCTCACTAGCTAGCATCTGCTATCTGGAAACTAGTCTGAAAGTCTCCCTTCAGGCCCCCCAGTAACCTGCTGCAGACAAACAGGAGGCTTCTCCTAGGAACTATGTATGGGTAAGGGCCTTTGTTTGTAGAAAAAATCATTCAACTGCAGACCCCCAGATTCTGGAGCTCATATCCTATTCCTCAAATATCTTTTAACAATGCTTCTGTTGTTCACATGCTAAGCAATTTCTTTACCATGGCTTAGATGCTGATCAGATTAACACTTAGTGGCTCTAAGAGCTAAAAATCTTATGATTCTCCCCATATGTAATTCAAAAGTGAAAATAGATTATATTTTGTAAACTCTACATTTATGTAAAATAAATGTAGAAAGTCCAAAAATCTTTTGATTTTAACATAATGATCACCTTGCTTTCTGAATAGCAAATATAATATTATTCAAAATTTTTGTGGTAAATTTGAATAATCTGGCCTTGGCCCCAGGATGACTCTAAGAGACTCAGAGGAGAGGCGCTGCTCCTGCAGAGACCACTTGAATGCTACATGCAGACAATTCATATTTCAAACCTCACAACCTCCTTCCCCAGCTCATTTTAGAGGGTGTTTCAAACAAATATCTCCTTGCAAGGTGCTGCAGACAGATCCTGGCGAGCCTATGGTGGTAGTCGTGGTTTAGTCGCTCAGTTGTGTCCGACTCTTGTGAGCCCATGGACTGCAGCCTGCCAGGCTCCTCTGTCCATGGAATTCTCCAGACAAGAATACTGGAGTGGATTGTCATGCTCTCCTCCAGGGGCTCTTTCTGACCTAGGGATTGAACACACTCATGCACACTCATGCATTTCAGGCGGATTCCTGCATTGCATGTGAGTCTATGCTCTCACTCAAATTGGCTGTGTTTCTCTTCTGAAAGTACCAAGGAAATCTCTTTTGCATAGACCAGTCTGAGTCATCTGAGCTACCTGGTTCTCTCTGAATGCTTGATTAGAAAAATCAATCTGGTTAATCAAAGAAGAGGAGAATTCTGGCATTCTTAAATCTTCAAATTTACACTTTTCTTTGAAGGTGTGGCTTGACACCTAGCTGTTGTTTGGGGGAACTTCTACTAGAATTTTTACTTGGGTGCTTAATTTTCATGTAAAACAATTCTCTATTTCCTTTGTGTAAAGCTATTACTGAAGTGTAGGTGGTTTGGGCTGAAAGAAAGGATGGATTTTCTCAGTCCTATAGTGTGGCAGAACAATCCATCATTAAATACAAAGATGGCCCAAGGGAGCCTACTAAAGGATTAGCCCAAGGGGTATTCCTTGATTTGTTTTCTGTGTTGCTTTTTTTTTTTTAATTTTAGTGGAGGTAGAAAGTATTGTTAATGGGAGGTACACCTTTTCCCACAGGAGCACATGGAATACCAACAGCTGACTTCACTGAACCGAGTAGAGAGATATAAAAGCCTCCAGCAGAAGGAAGCTATAACTAAGAGCATTCTATTTATTGAACTTAACCTTAAAGCTTATTGTTGATTAGCTGTAAATAATGATAAACTTATTGGTATGCTTTCATCTCTGTAGGATTCAGAGAAACTGAACAGGGCTCACTGTACTGTGTATTCAGTTTCTAAATTCTTTTAAATACCTAGGGAGCTACTTGAAGTAGCCAGAGACTGATCTCATTACCCTGGCCTTGGGTTTATGTTTATGCAATGGGAACCTAGGGGGAATGTTTGGATGAATTCTTATTCTGGAAAAATACTTCAAACTATTTCACTGATTATGGCTCAGTAGGGTTATTTCTATTTAAAGGACAGACATTTTATTTTTCAAAAGTGATCATCTCTGAAATATCTACTATTTATATTAAATAATGCAATGTATATGTTGGATTGGTTTATAGAAACCCAAACTGTAGTTTTGTAGCATGCAACTGTATGCTTATTGTCATTCTTGCAGCAAGCATCCATAGACATTATTAGTGAATTTGATTTGTATTTTGGAAGGGGAAACAAATTACTTCTCCATCTTCCAAACTGGTTCTGGAATCACAAATGTGGATGCATACTTCCACGAGTGCACACTATTTCCCTAAAAAAAAAATATCTTGTCATTGTGTGATAGACATGATGGGAGAAATGATCACTAACTTACTGATAGGGCATGGGAAGATTAAGTGAAAGTCCCAGGTGTAACCCCCCCTTTCCAACTAATTTCCACCTGGAAACCATGAATGTGACCTTATGGGAAATAGGTTATTTTCAGATATAATCAAGTTAAGACAAAGTGATACAGGAATAAGCTGGTTCCTAAATCCATTAGCTGACATCCTTATAAGGAGAGGGAGGTTTGGAGACATAGAGACCAAAGGGAAGAAGACCATGATCTGGTAGAGGCAGAGATTGGAGTGATGCAACTATAAGACAACTGGAAGGATGGCCGCCAACCACCAGAATGTAGAAAAGAATCATGCGATAGATTCTTTCGTAGACGTTCAGAGGGAGTGTGATTCAACAGACACCTTGATCTGAAACTTCTAGCCTCCTGAACTGTGAGAGAATAAATTTCTTGTGTTTTAAGGCCCAGCCTGTGGTAATCTGTAACAGCATCACTGTTGTCATTGTTTAGTCAATAAAGTGAAAGTGAAGATCGCTCAGTCGTATCTGACTCTTTGCGACCCCATGGGCTATACAGTCCATGGAATTCTCCAGGCCAGAATACTGGAGTGGGTAGCCTTTCCCTTCTCCAGGAGATCTTCCCAACCCAGGGATCAAACCCAGGTCTCCCGCATTGCAGGCGGATTATTTACCAGCTGAGCTACCAGGGAAGCCCAAGAATATCCCTTCTCCAGTGGATCTTCCCTACCCAGGAATTGAACTGGGGTCTCTTGCATTACAGGCAGATTCTTTACCAACTGAGCTATGAGGGAAGCCCCTAAGTCGTGTCCAACTCTTTTAAGACCCCATGAACTATAACCCGCCAGGCTTCTCTGTTCTTGGGATTTCCCAGGCAAGAATACTGGAGTGGGTTGCCATTCTCTCCTCCAGGGGGATCTTCCCAATCCTGCATTGGCAGGTGGGTTTTTTACCCACTGGGTCATCAGGGAAGCCCGCATCCCTAGGAAGCTTAACAATCCAGGGTTACATAGATAGTGAACAGTAGGTACTTGGATGCAGTTAGGCTTTTCTGAACTCTAGACACCTCAGTGCCTCCCTATGAGTGCCTCTTCTCCCAGTTACTCTCACTATCTTCAGTAAAAATAAGTTATGGAAATCATTACCTTTGGGATTTATGGCATTTTATGTTTTGCATGCTAAGTCGCTTCAGTCATGTCCGACTCTGTACGACCCTATGGACTGTAGCCTGCCAGGCTCCTCTGTCCATGGGATTCTCCAGGCAAGAATACTGAAGTGGGTTGCTGTGCCCTCTTCCAGGGGATTGTCCCTCATTTTGTTTTAGGGTGTTGTAATTGTGGGAGGTAGGTAACAGACTAGAATTTTAAGAGGACTGCAGTATAAAAATTCCACAGATGTTGTCCAGAGGCAAAACTTGCTCTATTGGGTAATCCACATCGTGTAGAGAACATGTTCCTCCTCTCTAGTTTCCCCAACTGAGACTATCTCAAAACAGAGCTGTAATGAGCACTTTCTAATCTCTGCTGGTAGCCTATGATACGATTATGATAATGATGATGATAAACACTTATTAAGCACTCACAGAGTGAGGTTTTACTTGTTCAAAACTCATAAAAGACCAGGTCCCCACTGTCATAGTGTTTATCATAGTATCGGCACAGTGTGGGAGTTGGCACTTTATGGTCAGTTAATGCTTTGTGCTGATCTGCTTGGACAATGGACCACAATCCTTCACACTTCCAAATTTCTTTCGTGCATTCTTCTGCTGTCTCAGTGCCTGCCTCCACCACCTGCCCCCCACTGCCAAAATAAGCTCAGTGTGCTTGGAGACCATAAAACAAGATAGATTCTGTGTCCTCTGCCTTCTTCAGCAGACAGGTGACAGGCTGTCTGGGGAAGCACCTCTCGTGGTTGGACTGGGCGCTGCAGCACAGCAGACCAGGATGAGAGCAGCCTGGCCTGGACAGAGGGTGCTGCTCACTGAAGCAGCGGGAAAGTGCCTTGCATCCATCAACAGGCTCACAGATCAGAGACTCGGGGCCCAAAGAGCTTCAGAGCTTATAAAAAGTGCACGTTGCTTTTAAAAAATGTTTTTGTATAAAATCAAGAAACCCAGATGTTATGGACTGCATGTTTGTTTCCCCCCCGACCACAAAAAAAAAAAAAAAATCCATCATGTTGAAATATTAAAAAAAAAAAGATTCTGGAAAATTTGGAATCACCATAATCATCAAAATACTTCAAGCCCACTTTTGTCACCAACTTACTGATCACCAATTTATTGATGAGAAAACTGAGGAGTGGGCATATTAAGTGACATTCCCAGGAGCAGTGGGCTGAATTGTGCCCCTTCCTTCAAATTCATGTCTACCTGGAACCTGTGAATGTGACCTTATTTGGAAATAGAGTGTTTACAGATGTAATAAAGTCTAGATAAAGTCATACTGGATTAGGTGTGTTGCTTTGGTTGTTCTGAATTATTGGGGTTTTATAGGCTTCATTGTTTCTAGATTTCCTTGTTATGGTTCATTTAAGCTAGAAGCTAAATTAGTCCTGTTATGAGGACCAGCTGGTGATAGCCTCAGAACCACATAACTTAGAGTTGGAAAGGACCACAAGAGCATGGTGAGCCATTTGCTTTAGGGTCTCTAAGCTATCATTGTTTCCATTTTACAGATGAAATAATTGAAGACAGTTTCAGTGATCTAATAAAGTTAATATATTTAATTAGTAGCAGATAATATCCAACATTTTTGAGTATTTTGTATGTGTCAGGCTTTGTGCTAATTATTTTATGTGCACAACCTCATTTAATTTACACAATAATCTTCTGAAGTATCTAATTTTAAAGAAGAGAAAACCAAGACACAGAAAGATTAAGTATTTTGACCAGGGCAGTACTGCTAGTAAGTATCGGAATCAAGTATCTGCATATACATGGTGTGGGTACTGCTGTGACTCCAGAAAGTCTGATACCAGACCCTATGCATTTAATCATCAAGTTATATTCTTTAAAGGTCAGAGTGAGAATCAGGTCCTCTTGCCTTGGTGGTTTAGAGAAGTGGTTCCCAACAATTATATAGGATCTATGACTCTGTATATGTGTCAAGTATTATCTGTAGACTTAAAAATGTGATCATCTAATATTTTAAGTTAATATTGGTTTTGCTTGGATATACTGTACGGTCATTTAAAAGCATTATTGAATTAAGAGTGGCTTCTTGTCATGATTCATTTTATTAAATCAGTGACTACTAAAAAAGAACAATCCTCTTTTGGTGGAGTCTGAAATATTTTGATCTGAGAAGGCATCCTTATATTCATAAAGAAGATTGTGAACCATGGTAGAATAAAAAGAAAGCTCAATTTGGAGTCAGGTGGACCTGGGTTTGAGTCTTGCTTCTGTTTACTTCCTGATTGAGTGACCTTGGGCAAGTCCCTTAACTATTAACTTCAGTTTCCTCATCTGTAAAATGATATTCTATAATTTATCTCAGGATGTTGTTGGGAGCCTCAGGTGCAACAGTGTACGTGAAAGTCTTTTATAAAAAACTAGAGTTCTATAGGTATCTAAGGCAGCCATTATTATTCCTCTGTGACACTCAAGGGATCAAATTTGGTCCTGGATACTTCCTTACATTCACTTTTCCTGTGGTCTTTTGGTATACTTTTTAATTATATATATATATAAAAAGCTTCTGTCAATATTGCAATGCTAAGGAACAGGTCAATTTCCAAGAAAATAACATCTACTCCTGCTATGAGCTTACTCCACTTTCTAGTCATGCCTGGAATAGCATCCTTTGTGAGATGAAAATTTTAGGTGGCAGAGAGGAAAAGAAGATGGCATTCCAGCTCTACTGTGGGGTTGACTTCATCCTTCCTCTTTGAGTAGGTCAAAGTTATTACATCATTTTTTTTTTCTAGGCTGGGAACTAGGGTTGGAAGGGTGGAGTTCAGCTAAAGAGAAGGGGAATGATTTCTGTCTCTTCCGCCCATGTCTCTCCTTTCCTAGCTTTCTAATCTATTGGGGGGGGGGCAGTATTTATTCAAGCATAATTCCAAAAGAACGGACCAGATGCATATCTGGCCTTTCTGAGTGACATGAAAACTTTTCTCAGGTCTACTCAGTACAGATATCATTGTGAAGTGGCTAGCCAAGGGACATTGGTGAATCCAAGGGCCCTGGTGAAGTTATGTCTGGATGAGAGCAGAGACCTCAGTTACCGCCATGAATCTGTTTTAGTGTGACTTTGTCACTGCTGTGACTTTCCATTTCCCCTTTGAGCCTAGTCATTTGTAACAGCTGAGATGCTCCAAGGCGTAGCATGAAAGTTTGCCTCAGCTTCTGGAGCTAGAACTGTGCTGCCACCACCTGGAGTTGAAGGGGATTTCAACAGCAATTCTTAGCTCACTCCCAGGAGCCAGTCAACTACAGACAGAATGTTCAATCTGCTCTCATGTCTGAGAAAAAAAAAATCCTTTTCTCTGGAAGCTTCTTGATTCTTTAGGAGTTGCTTGATTGTGGAATGGGGTTTGGTTTCTAAACTACAGAATGCAATTTACAAGGTTGGAAGTAATGAATCTTTAAACAGGCTTCTTATACTCTTCACCAGCCACAGCTATCCATTATGATTCATGAAACAGTACATTAGTAACCTAGGTCTGACCAGTGCTAGGGCATAATTAATTTTGTGGCCCAATTGCACTTCCACTCTTTTTGCTAACCTCTTCTCTGAGGACATACAGGTATCAAGGGAGCCTGAGCACCTCCTTATTAATTACACGAGGAACCCACAGTCAGTGCTTTACAAGACCTGGGAAGTATGGAAAGTTGATTGGCTATCTTATCATCAACCTTTATTGAGAACCTTGTCACTTATCTCCTTGGTTCCATCTATACCGCAATTTGGGTGCCACCATAGTCCATCCTCGTGACAGGCTTCAGTTGTGAGTTTTGGTAGAAGATGAACTTACGTACTTGATCTGCTACATTCTTTGTTGTCAAGGAGAGAGGAGTGGTTACCTCATTACTGATAAGTGAAACCCAGTGCAAGATGGGGAGGTCTTATAGAAAGGTCTTATAGAACTCCTTTGGAGTTCAGAGGACTTCTTTCAGTCCTTTGAACTTTGCAGTTGGTCCACATGTCAGGCCTAAAGCAATTGTGTAGGTAGTAGCAAGAGAGCTATCATTTGCTGGATCCACTCTCAAAGTCAGACTTGCTTTATGTTCACATGAAAGAGGTTGTATTGGTCATCTGGCTGCTTTTAGACACATTTGATTTTCATTATGTCAAGGAAGGGCTTAAAGAAAAATGTCATAGGCTTAGAACACATCATACTTTTGGTGCAGTCATGAGATCTGAAAGTGGTGGAAATTATGGGAGTACACAGGAGAGTTCCAGGATCTTCTGTCCCCAAGAGTGTGCAAAACATAGCAATATGTGGTTTTACAGATATACTGTCAGGATTCCCAGAATTAATCATTTTCATTTTTACCAGTAGGTCTTATATTAGCCTCTGGCTCCTGGTCTTTTCCTTAGACTGTGTAACCTTTTGACAAAGTTCTTAACTGCTTTTGCTGAAACTTTCCTGGTCTAATCGCTAGCAAATATCTTGAAGAAAATCAAGTTTGCTCAACAGGCCATCTCTTGGCATTTAGTGAATTCTTATCAATGTAGACTGCCTTAGTTGGTTTTTAGATCTCATATTAAATGTTACTTTTACAGAGAGGCCTTTCCTGACCTTCTGTTTTAAAATTAGTTTCTCCAACCTCCCATTTGGTACAGTAAGAAAACATTCTCTAGAGTCAGGCATCCATTCCTTGGCTCCGTGGCTCTGTCCACCACTAGCTATGTTACCTAAGACAAGTTACTTGGCTTCTCTGCATCTCAGTTTCCTAGTAAAATAGGCATAATAATAGTACATACTTCATAGGGTTGTTGTGAAGATTAGTTATAAAGCATAAAGCAGGTAGAACAGTGCCTGGCTATCATCATCATCATCCTCACTATAATTTCAGACCACGTTTGTGTCTTTCATATCACTTATTATAACTTAAAGTTGTTGTAGGTGTTAGTCCTTTTTTTAGTCTCTCTGTTCCACTATTCTGAAAGTTATATGAGGGCAGAAACCACATTTGCACTTGCTTTTTCATTCTCCTTTTCTCAGTGCCCAGCACAAAGTAGGAGCTCAATAAATACTGGACTAGTAAATTAATGATAATTTAAGGAATATTTTAAAATAATTCAAGTATCCCTTTCCTCCAAGCTCTTATTATCATAAAATCTTTCTGTAATAAGAAGATTCCCAGATCTCAATCAATGGAACACTCCATCTCAAGGAACATTTGCTACAAACAAACATGTCAGGGCAACACGTTCCAGTCTTCTTTGTCAATCTCTTTCTTTTTATTATTGCCTTTGCCTTTCCAGATATTTACAACTAGATCTACTATTGAGACCCATTTCTAGGTCTAGACCCAGAGCCTATGTCAATCATCCGAACTATAACTAAGGCTAAGTGGTTGAAGGTATGGGGATTTTGAAGGTACACACAATGAAATAATTTAAATGTACTGTGAAAATTGTAAAGACTCCTTTACCCTAGCATGATGTGTATTAGCAATGTACCCTAGATGACTATGTAGCCTCCAAGTCATAGATCCTACTCACCATACCCTCTGTCACAGTCAGATCTCTTGGAACCAACTAAAGACTCCACCTGTGCTTTTCACCTGGAATCATCTGCTGATGGATGTATCCTGTCCTTTTCTTCCCTGAAATATTTTGGGCCTTCATGAATTCCTTGGAAACAATGCCTTGGACATCCATCTACCATTGCTGATACTAGCCTCCTCTGACTTGCAATACCTCTGGTCTCAGTGTTGCCACCCATTCTCAGCCTGGATCCTGAACTCACTGTAGTTATACTGCCTTGGCATGTGTTGTATTGGAATTTGGCTTGTGTAAGAACCATGGAGTGCATGTGTGCTGAGTCGGTTCAGTCATGTCAAGACTCTTTGTGACCCTATGGACTGTAGCCCACCAGGCTCCTCTGTCCACGGGATTCTCCAGGCAGGAATACCGGATTGAGTTGCCATGCCCTCCTCAGGGGATCTTCCTGACCCATGGATCAAACCCATGTCTCTTGTGTCTCCTGCATTGGCAGACTGATTATCACTAGCACCACCTGGGAAGCCCAAATGTGGGTAAACTAGAGGAAGGAAGACAAAGCCAACCTGATTTATTTTCAAGTGAATCATGTAAATGATACTTAGTTGCTACCTCTTTCAAAAGCCTTTGATGACTCCACTGGCCTCCATTATAAGGTTTCTAATTCTTCATGCTAGTAATTAAAGCCCTGCACAGTAGCCTCTACCTAACTTTCTAACCTCAACTCCCATTACTCCACTATATAAAATTTCAAGATCCTTGAGGGCAGAGGCTTTCTCTTCTTTACTAGTAGCCTGGCACTCTATATCTGGCACACTGTGGTGCTCAGTAGGTATAACAGCTAAGAATTATTGAGTTATTTACTCTGGGCTATGCATGTAAAACATGAACTATTTTACAGCTGTCACCTCACTTTACAAGCATCATCTCATGTGATCCTGCCAACTAATGAAATAGATACTATACTAATTTGACAAATGTCACCCAGCTAGGGAAATGGTACAACAAGGATTTGATTCCAGATCTGTTTATCCCCAGAGCTTGTGACATTAATAACTACACCTTTTTGCTTCAATGGTGTCTGTATAATAAATATTTGAGCCAAACTATACTCTTGTTTGGGCTTCCCTGGTGGCTCAGAGGTTAAAGCGTCTGCCTGGAACGTGGGAGACCCCGGTTCGATCCCTGAGTTGGGAAGATCCCCTGGAGAAGGAAATGGCAACCCACTCCAGTACTCTTGCCTGGAGAATCCCATGGAGGGAGGAGCCTGGTAGGCTACAGTCCATGGGGTCGCAAAGAGTCGGACACGACTGAACGACTTCACTTTCTTTTTTTCTTTTCATACTCTTGTTTGGGTTTCCCTGGTGGCTCAGACATTAAAGAATCTGCCTGCTAATGCAGAAGACCCAGGTTTGAGCCCTGGGTTGGGAAGATCCCCTGGAAAAGGGAATGGCAACCCACTTCAGTATTCTTGCCTGGAGAATTCCATGGACAGAGGAGCCTGGAAGGCACATAGTGTCTCAAAGAGTTGGATATGGCTCAGCAACTAACACTTTCATTACTTTTCATACTCTTGTTTGCCAAACACGACAAACTAACTGCAGCTTATGTGCCTTTACAAGCAACTTTTCCCTCAACTGAAAGACTTCCCCCACAGTTTCTAGGTCTTTAGCCACTCCTTGGGACTTAGGTTATTTCAATGCTAAGTACTTATGTTTGGATACCTGATAAATGCTTCCTTGTATATGTAGTTCTACTTTATGATACTCATAGCTAGACCCTAAGCCCTTGGAGGGGAGGATTCACATCTTACACTGTTAAGTATTCTCAGCCTTAAGCATCAAGTATAGGAACTTAGATCAACTAAGTAATATTTCCTATTGGTGACTGCTTAAATGGGGATGAAAAAACAAATTGAAGTAAGGTTAATTATAATTGATTAATTATAGTTGGCAAGAGATCTATATTACATAAGGATGTATCAAAACATTAAAGTCCTTTCATGTGCAAATATTAGTTACTGGGATGAGAAAGTGAAGGGACAGGGAAGAAACAGTTAGTCATCATCATAACCATCGTCCTTACAAGTAAATCTGTTTCACAGGTTGAATTATCCTGTTATGACTTTCTTAGACCAATTTATATCTATTTTAGACCAATCTATGGCAACTTCCAGAAATCAGAAATTAGTTGCTTAGGTTGGACATAATTATTTTTGCATTTGTGGAGTAATTTACATTTAGAAAACTGTTTTAAAATAATTGTAATGTTCACAGCAGATCAAACAAGCCTGAACAGGAAACCTGGGAGGGCCTTCAAAGACTTCCTGATGACCAGGGACTGCCTATGGTAGGAAATCTTTGGTTAAACTCTATGTAGATTTCTTTTTCTCAAGAGAGGATCAGATTTCATTGATCTCCATGTTCCAAAGCTGTTCATGAACCCTGCTGTTCTGGATGTGTGACAGCTATTTATTTCTCAGGGAAAAGGGAGCTAAATTAAGCATCTTTATTTTACTCTCCTTGGCTAGAAAAATGTAATACTATATTGGAACAGGTTAATGGTTCATTAAGTAATATTCAGAACCATGAGTTATAAAAGAAGAGAGGCCCGTGTATGAATCTTCTCTGATGTATAAGAAAATACGTGAAATTCAAAGTTGGGAATTTTCTTCTGATTTTGGTAGGTCAGAGGTTAAAACCTCTGCTGGGGTTTTAACCTGTTGATTTCACAAACTGAGATCAAGTATGTCACTCCATTAAAAAATACATACATATATATATGCATACATATACATATTTTAAATATATATATAAATACATGTAAAGTCATGTCATTATATATAATTCTCTTTACATTCTATTCTCTTTACATTAGGAGAAAAGGTCCATGGAAGATGTCTACATATACATTAACACCAAAGAGAGAGACTATCTAAAATTTTCTTCCCCCAGATAGCCCTGATCTCTGCTATGGAGCATGGAATTTGATTACCTTGCTAGTGTTCACTTACATTGCATGACTAACAAAATTATTAATAGCTATAAAAGTATTCAAGTCTTTAAAGATGCAGTTGCTAGGCTTCTCTCAATGGTCTCTCGCAGCAGCAAATTCTAAGCTGATAAGTTGCATGCAGATATTAATTTTAAATGTATTTTCCATTAATTTAATTGAATCCATTCTTGCTTTTCTGCAATGGCACCAAGAATCAGAAGGGCATTCCTGTCTCTCCCACCACACCTCCATGGATGGAAGAAATCAGACCTGGATTTTCTCACTTGTCATCGTCAGGCTGAGCCTGTCTTTTTCACTTTAAGGTTTCTTTTTGAATGACCCTGCTCTTGACCCAGGGCATGCAATCTGAGAGCTGTATGGGGGTGGAGTGTGGGGAGGATGTTCTGGAGCTCAGCAGAGATGGATCCCAGGGGTACAATGACTTCCAGCCCCCTTGTGATTGTTGCCAAAATGCCTTCCTGTTTTCAAAAGTGTTTTGCCCCCTGCTCTTTTGTTTTGCTGTGCTAGGAGACTGCAGTTCTGGTTTTGCTAGGGACCAAAATCTACTGTTTAAAGGAAGTGCATCTGTTTGCTTTGGTGGGTGACTTGAAAGAGGGAATGTTTCCACCCTCCCTCCTTAACCTCCTTGTTACCCCACCCCAACTTGAACTCCAATGGCTGGCTCATCATCTTACAAAGCATTGATTTTAGAAACTCACTATTTGCTTTTGATTGTTTGGCTGGGGTTGCAACGAAGTCATTGATAGATCTCATTTTGAGCTATCATCCTGTCCACTCTTTCTGGTCAGCCTTCCAGAACTGATTGCCTCTTTCCCCAAATGAAACTGCACAGCCAGACGGCGAGGCTTTCTCAAGTTCCACTGTTTGCTAGGACAGAGAACACGCAGAGCTGCCTGGGCCTCAAGCTAGGCCAGCTCCCCTCCAAGACTGTTAGTTCTCTTATCAGCCTGTCATTAGGTGCAAGACTTAACTTGATCACTGCTGCTTAGGCAGCTATTCCTGAGTGGATAATTCCTGGTACTGATGTCACTGCATTTTGTGATCTTTGCTGAAAGGGACCAGCCCAGCTCAGTCCAGCTGATGTCTTCTGTGATACAGGACATCATCTTTCTCTACCCTTCCCAGCTTTTGGAAGAAAGGTCATTGGTTCTCTCTCACCATCCTGGACCCAGCTGCAGGCAATAGACACAAATTAACACGCGTTCCCTCCTCAAGTCCAGCGCACCAATATGCAAACTCTTGGACCCCATATGGGAATGCTTTCCAGGCTGGTAAGCCATTGTTTTCTTCTCATTCAAAAAAGGTGAATAATTTCTCTGTTGCTAAAATGATTTTTCTGTCACTTCTGCTCTATCTGTCCCCTTTGTATTGCTGTCTCTGCTTCCTACTTGGATCTCCATCTTTCAGTTTACTCTCCACTGCCCCAGGGCTTGTCAACCTGAACAGATATTGTGCATTGTGTTGTTAGTGGAATACATGACATGCCTTTGGTACTTACATTGCTAGCCCAGGTAATGTAACTGCAGTTGTCAAACCAGTAGTTCTTCATGTTTATTAGTTGTCTTTCTTTCCTTCTTAAGTTGACATTAAACCAACTAATAAGTTTCCTAGTTCAGTGACAAATTAGTCAGTGGAGCAGCTAGAACTCTCAGGGAGCTACACAAGGCTTCTTCTGATTTCTGGGAGAAGTTTTGGAGGAACCAAGAACAACCCCAGGCTCAGCCTGGTGATCTAGGACTAAAGAATGTAGAAGAGGTCAGGGGTCTTCGTTGAAATAATCTTTTGCCCAAGATAACTAGAGAAACCCAGGAAGCTGGCTCATCAGATTTTTTGTACTCCTATTTTTACCAGCTCTTTGCCTATTACTGTTTATTTGAACTTAAGGCAAAAGGGTTTTCCTAGCATGGAGTTCACACATCTATCCCAGCTCCATCACCATCTATATCCAAGTCTTGAAAGATGTGATTTGCTTTTTTCCAGTCCTGTGGACATCTCCAAAAAGAACCCAGCTTTCTATAAAACCAGGCAACCAGATAGATTATTGTTTTTTTTTTTTTTTTGGTTTTTTTTAATTTTGTTTTTTTTAGTTTGGAAAGCTTGTCTTTAAAACCTATCCTGTAAGGCTGATAGTTTTGTCAGGGGTCCTTCAGCACTCATCAACCATTCTTTTCAATTATATTTCTGCTTCTTTTCATGATCTACTTGACACACTCGAGAAATAGTAGAAGAGCTTTTGAGAGACGTCTAGGCTGTGAGTCAAAAGCCAAGCCTGCATCTGGAGCTTTAATCTAGGGAGTTACACATGGTATAGGGGTTCCTAGGATCTATCTACTGGGTTGCAGAACTAAAATGTGGGAGTAGCAGTGAAAAAAAATGGTTTGGCCTAACAGAAAGCATCCCCAGTTTGTACATTCTCAATTATCTCCTTTGTTTTTAGCATTTAGTTCATATTTCAGTTGGTTTTTGAGGTCTCTTACTTAGTGATTTTTCCCCCCAAGTTGTCAAGAAAGCACTTTCTCTGGTGGTAGTAGGGGTGTGGAATATTACTCTCACCCTCCTCCTTGGGATGAGAGAATCAGTGGTGGGAAGGCTGGGCATGATCTGACCAGAATGCCTTTGAAGGGAGACCTCTCTGTTTTCAAAAATGCTAGTGGTGGGGAACAATAACAGTTGGTATGAGTTTGCACCTAGGAAAATAGTGTTTGGGACCCACTTGGAGAGAATTCATATGAAAAGGTTCAGGCAATAATGCTGTGAGCACAAATGGTGCTGTCAAAACATTACAGGTAGTCACTGCAGAATAGTACAGAAGGTGTTAGAGAGTAGTGTCATTTATTGAAATGTATCTGCTGATCTAGCTTTTGCTAATTAAATGGTCCCCACAATGTGTGCTTATGTAGGGACCAGTTGTGAGTTTTCTAGCAGCAGGAGTTTGACCCTGTAGGAAGTGCCATTCCTAATGAGAGGGGATAAGCATGGAAGGGACTTGGGCATAATCTGTTCAGTTATGCTGGCCTCATCAAAATGGGAAGACTTGGAGTGATTAATAGATTTCTGTCTCTTTTTCAATACTGTCCCCTACCTCTCTTGTGTTTCTTGGAAAAGGCAAGCATCAGGGTCATGATGAACAATTTTAGCACTTAAAGAACACTTTCTCTCTCTGCTGTTTGTTTTTCCTGCTACAACTCCCTGGCTGTCACTATTATCCTTTGTCACAAAAAAAGTGGGGATTGGGAGGAAGAGAGAGGAAAAAGTACAGGGGATTCAAAGACTTTTCTTGGCCCCCTTCTCTTGTCTTCCTGGTATTTCAGAAGGGTCATAAACAGCATCCTGGATGGTGGAAATGCACCCCATCCATGCCCAGTAGGCATACATCCCTTGCTGCTCCTCTTAAGGCCTTTCCTTATGACGCCTGGGAGTGTGTGTGTCTGTTTACGTGTGTGTGTGTGTGTGTGTGTGTGTGTGTGTGTGTGTTGGGTGGTGGTTCACTAGAAGTTGGCAATCACTTTGGGCAGAAGGGACAGAATTTCAGGAAGCTGTAGCTAGCTGTATGTAATTCTATAGCTCATAGAATTACACACTGCTCTTAAATTAATCAACTGCAGTTAAAACATCACAAGGGCAAGACCATCTTAAGAAAAAAAAGTTCTCAGTCCCTAACACAATGCTGGGCACACAGCCAACACTAGTTGATTTCACAAGGGAAGTGGTTGAGTTTTGTGTAATGAGGTCATCTTAGAAAATCGTTGAACTGCTCTGCAAGTCTACTTCCACATCTGCAAAGTCATTTTACCTCCCAGGGCTATTGTAAAGATGAAATAAGACAATGACTTTATCAAGGACACTTTGCAGTTTTGTGCTGTTATTTCCATTTTCATTCTTTCATTCTCTCTATTCTAGGCATTGTAACCTGAGTAAGAAGATTATATGTGTAGGCTGGAAAAGTTTGACTTTGGCAATTTTTTTTTAAATCAAGTTTTTCTTTCTAAGAGAACCTCATCAGGTCAAATTGGTTGAGTAGAATGGGATGCCCATGAGATGCAACAAAAGCCAAGCTAGAAGATGATCCAGTTTTCTGCAGCAGGGGCATTGGGGGCTAGAGGGAAGAGAGTGAGAATGAAGTTATTTGAAGGCTGATCTCTTTGGAGCTTGAAGCAAACATTTAAAAAACCACATCTCAGAAAGATCCTTCAAACTTGTCAGTGCTACAGTCCTCATATGCTAGTATTTTTGTTTGCACCATCAACTTTAACCTTTTTGAATAAAACCTTTTTACCTTATCCTTGTCAATGTTGGAACACCAATTGCCCTCATCTATCAGATTAATTTAAATATAAGGCTTTCCCCACTTTATTATTCCATTGCCATTCAGCATTATTTCAGTAGCATGACTGAAATCTTAAAGATTAATAAAAAGTTCCTTACCACTTTCATTCTTGCCTCAGTGACTCAAAGAGCTACCATGGCCCAGAGAGCTGGCTTCCTCCACATAGCAATGGCCCAGAGAGCTTGCCCTGGGCTGCACAGCAATGTAGTTGATACCCAGGGGCTGCTGCTGCTGCTGCTGCTAAGTCACATCAGTCGTGTCCAACTCTGTGTGACCCCATAAACGGCAGCCCACCAGGCTCCCGTCCCTGGGATTCTACAGGCAAGAACACTGGAGTGAGCTGCCATTTCCTTCTCCAGTGCATGAAAGTGAAAAGTGAAAGTGAAGTCGCTCAGTCGTGTCCGACTCTTCGCGACCCCATGGACTACCATGGAGCCTACCAGGCTCCTCTGTCCATGGGATTTTCCAGGCAAGAGTACTGGAGTGGGGTGCCATTGCCTTCTCTGATACCCAGGGGAGCCTAGTGTTTTTCAGCAAAGGTTGGATCAAAAATACTGAGGACGGTCGCTAGATGTCCCTCTTGTGTCTCTAAAGAGGCTGAAGAGGCGGGGCTCACTTCAGGATTGAAGTAAAGGGAACCTAAGACAGAGAACTTTCTTTTTGTTTTCATTATCTACACCCAGAACTGTTTTTATTCAATTAATAAATTCCTGATCGTGAAGTTTTTGGCTACTCACTTAGTAGCATTGTTGGAGTACGATGATCAAGTGTGTTTATTAGCAAAAATTGTTGGAGTGTAATGATAACGTGCGTCTATTAGCAAAAAATACATTCTGAGAGCAAACGGCGGCGGCGGCATTACGGTTATCTGTAGAAGTAGACTAGGGGGATGGAAGAACTATTTTTTGGAGGGGAGGTGTCACTATCACTTTGAGCTTGCGGGTGATGAGAAGGAAGGAAAGCAGAGGTACACGCCCCAGCCTCCCTTGGCACCTGGTTTTCATAAAAGCGGTTTAGTATAGCTGGGAGTACTTCGGTTGCTCGACTTGGAAAGGCGGGGAGCATTGAGTGTGAACAGCGAGCAAGACCCAGGGAACCCCGTGCGATCTCCGTAGCAAAGCGAGCGCATTTGTCTTTGCAAATGCAGAACATGTCTTTATAATGTGGTTTCAATTACAAAGGTAATGACATTGTACATGGATTGAATTCTCTTATTTATCTTTTAAAGACAACAGACTATAAACATTCTATTAGCATTCCCCAAGGTAAGAGGTCCTCAGCCCTCTTATCTTGTTGTGTGCATCTTTCAGATGCCACGGCAATGATAATCATTTTACCTGAGTAATTCTTCCATTTCTTGTTACCTGGGGGATTGTTAATGGCCGAGACCACTTCTCAGACTCTTTGCTCCCGCTCAGTCAAGCCGGGGAGGCGCCAGTTTACTTTTATTGATCAGTGGGTTCCTGACAGCCTTCACCACAAGGAAGCAGCATCATCCTTTTTTAACTTAAAGGAGAACAGATCGCTTTAAAGTTTACAGCTAAAGCTTCTAAGCATAGCATGCAAACATTTTAGCATGCTGCTAATTGTTCTGTTTAAATAGTCCAAGCAATATTTTAGAATGCTACCAAACGCCGAACTCATATCCCGTGATCAAATAGCAACCCATTTCAAATGCCTTTTTAGGCCGTTTTAATTAGACCAAGATGCACTTCATTCCCACTCGCTGACATCAAAGGTAAATAACTGTGATAAATCAAATGGAGCCCTTCTTTGCGGAGCCTGTGAGGTGCGTCCGCGTTGCCTGCCATGTTGTCGCTCTCCTCCGGCAGGGTCTGCGGAAAAGCAGGCGGGCCACGCGGCTCCCTCGAGTCACAACTCTGTTGTTCACCTGCACCTCTAAATGACCAAATTAAATGATACTCATTGCAGATGCTTCGATTTTCTCCTAGATGTTTTGGGCTGAATTGCATCCTGAGAGAGTGAAACGACCCCCACGCGGAAAGCAGATCAAGCTCTCTGAGCCCTCCCCTTGGTCTCAGATGTACATTGGGGCGGGGGGGGGGGGGTCTCAACCTCAATCCCAGAATAATTCTTTTCTGAGGAAGAAAGCTGTCTTCTTCTTCCTCCTGCCAAAGTAAAGGCCGCTAAACTAGCTCCTCTTGGAAAGAGAAATATTTTTTAAAAGCAGCTAGGCTGTTCTCTGCAAAAACATGGCAGTTTTGAAAAAAACCTATGATGTGTTCAAATGCCTTTTCCCCTTGTTTAATGTTTTTAAAAGGACAAAAGTGAGTCTCATTTTAAGAACACAGGCTCGGGCCAGTGTCTCTGGGTTAATTATGAATTTGCTCACCCAAGACTCCCAAATATCCAAGACGATTCACTCAGAAGGGAGATGCACTCTTTCAAGAATTGTGAATTCAGAAGCCAGTCCCCCTCCACCCCCAATCTATGATGAAAAAAACAAAACATCCCAACTTGTTCAGAGAAGTACTTTTGATTCTTCCAGCCCGTGACCTTAATTAAGAGATTCAGGACGGGGCAGGGAGGAGTCCCCCTCTGTCCCCAGGGCGCCTTCAGTCCAGAAGGGAAGCCGAGTTTGATATCAATCCCGGCCACGCCGGCCTCCCGCTTCTAGCACCGCCGCACGCCAGCCACCGTCGCCACCACCGCCAGAGAGAGGCTGGCAGCCCCCTGGGACTGAGGCCTTGCAGGAAAGCTGGGGCGCCCCGCACATCGGCGCCGGCTCCAGCTGCCGGCGACCAACGTAGACTGCGCATCAGCTCCGCAGCTCCCGCTGGGCTCGCGGCTCTCCTAGCTTAGCTCGGTGCGGCGGCTTCCGCCCACCTGCTCTTCTCAAACATACAGTTTATTTATAGGGAGCTAAATTCTCCGATGGGGTTGGGTGAGGGGCAGCGAAATGTGTCCAGCCCTCTGGGTGGCTCAGTCCCTCCGCCACAGATCCCATTTGATTAACAGACAACAGACAAGAGCGAACCGAACCCGGTCAGGGACCCTGCTTGGGCCGGAGGTGGGGGCTCGCAGGTCTGCTCGGGATGGAGGGATGGGGGTGACGGTCCGGGAGGATGGCTGCCGCGGCTGTTAGCTGAAGAGTCACTGGCCAAGAGCCGGATGAATGACCACGTCTGGGGCGCTTTCTCCTTCCCTTTCTTCCTTCCACTACCCGAGAAGAAGAAAGAGAAACTGACAGACAAACCTAGGGCGAAGAGACAAAGAGGGCGGGAGGAGGGGAGAGAAAGAATATGAATATGAATATTATATTCAAAATATGAAGATCTGTGAGGGAGATAAACAAGAGAATCAAATCCTCATCTCTCCTGCAATCTCTACAAACACGAAAGGCGTGCAGTTCCTGGGGAGGCTCAGCTGCAGCTCCAGCACATCCCTCGACTTGCTCCACCCTGCCTTCTAGCCCCTGCTGGGCCTGCCTGGCCTCCCAGACTGCTGCCTCGGCTCGGCGGGCCGGGGTACCACTTGGTCCCGCCAATGTGTAAGTTTCCGGCTGGCCCCGCCCCCTCCCGCGCATTGGCCCCGCCCCAAGGCCGGGCCCGCTTGGCTGAGCGCTGATTGGCCAGTGCCTGGCGTAGCCTGTCTCAGCAGCTCCGGCTCTCTCCTGCTCTCTCCAGACTCCACGGCCAGTAGTTTGCGGCATCGGCAGGAGCAGCAGCAGCAGTAGCGGCGGCAGCGGCAGGCTCAGAGGGGAGACTGACAAGCGGGCACAGACGGCAGCACGGCTCCCACGCACCATCCCTTGCTTGCCTGGGGGTCACTGGCACCTGCGTCCCTAGCCCGGCGCGGGCCCTTGGAGCGTTGCGCTCCGTGGCATTCAGGCTGAGCGGATTCATCGGAGATCCGAAACCTCCCATCCCTGCTCTCTCACACTCCCCACTCACACTCCTCGCACCATACACTCACTCTTCCTTTCTCTCACACATTCACCCACAGCCAAAGACAGAAAGAGAAAGCGTGATAGACCTCCCATGTCCGCGAGCGCCGGGGAAGGTGTGAGCCCAACGCAGCGCGGCCAGCGCCTCTCAGGGAGGATGGAATCAAGAAGCTCCCGCAAGTAAACTTTGGCGGCGACATAACCGTCGACCGTGGCAGCTGCTGAGGCGGACCCCAGCGACATGCGATTGAGCTAGGAGGGCTTCCTCCCCTGGCAGCGGCGGCACTCGGAGCGACACCCCAGTCCAGACCGAGGGAGGAGGAGAAGCCCCTGGTACCAGCGGCGGCGGCCCCGCCTCTCCTGGCCGGTACTGTTGTTGCTTTCCCTACCCTCCTCCCCACTCCCCCACCCCGCCCCCCCGGCCATTGGAAAGACCGGACTTTTATTTTCTTGGACAAATTTCCATCGGCCCGTTTTCACAAACTTGACGTGGAGCCTCGGGCTGCATTGGTAACTTTAATTTCCGAGACGCAGAAGTCCGCAGTCCAGCTGCTCAGTGGGGGTGACTCCGCGTCCACCTCCGATCCTGGACTCACGCTCCCCTCAAGCCTTCTGAAGCCAACCACAGTGCACGGGAGCAAGCTCTCGTCTTGGCAGCCTCTATCCCCTCCCCCGTCTTCTGCGGGCTGGAGGACTGCCATCCCGCTCAGCCGGATACTCTGACGGCTGCGGCGCTTGACAGCAACTCAAACTCCCTCCTGCAACCCCCCCTCTTTCTCCCCAACAGGCCTCGAAAAGGCCAGCGTGGCCCCCCAGGATCCCAGAGGGCGCGTTCCAGGAGGATCCTGTCTCTGCAGTGAGCCGGGATCACTGGGGGTAGATCCTTGCGCATGCCAGGTGCACAGACAGCGTGCTCACCAGCCCCAGTGCCGGTGCGCCGCGGCGGGTCGGGCACTGCCTGAGAGGCTGTACCCGCACTGCACTCCCCGCCTTCGCCTCCAGTGCGGTCCGGACTCAGCAGCGCGTCGATCCGGCTTCTCAGACGCGGTTCCACCCGCAACCCTGCGCCGCTTCGGCCAGTCGCGCCGGGCTAACTTTGAAGGGGGAAAACTGAATAGCCGGGCTGGAGGGAGGGGGCTCGGGGCCGCACGGCTCTCCCTCGGCCCCTCGGAGCCCCCGGGCCCCGCGAGAGCCCCCGCCGGGTCCGCCGCAACTTCAGCATTGGAGCCGGCGCGGGTTTCCCCCGCGCGCCGCCGAGCCGCCCTGGGCGGGACTCCTCCCGCGGCCACTGGGGCCCCGGGGTGCGCGCAACAGGCGGCCCGAGTCGGCGGGAAGCTGGAGCGCCGGCGGCGTCGGTCTCGGAGGGGTGTGGAGAGGCGAGGCCAGGCAGAGCCCCGCGCAGCCATGGAGTCACTCCTGCTGCCGGTGCTACTGCTGTTGGCTGTGTTATGGACACAGGCGGCCGCCCTCATTAACCTTAAGTACTCGGTAGAAGAGGAGCAGCGCGCCGGGACGGTGATCGCCAACGTGGCCAAGGACGCGCGCGAGGCGGGCTTCGCCCTGGACCCACGGCAGGCCTCTGCCTTCCGTGTGGTGTCCAACTCGGCTCCACACCTGGTGGACATCAACCCCAGCTCGGGCTTGTTGGTCACCAAGCAGAAGATCGACCGTGACCTGCTGTGCCGCCAGAGCCCCAAGTGCATCATCTCACTCGAGGTCATGTCCAGCTCAATGGAGATTTGCGTGATTAAGGTGGAGATCAAGGACCTTAATGACAACGCTCCCAGCTTCCCGGCGGCACAGATTGAGTTGGAGATCTCGGAGGCGGCCAGCCCTGGCACGCGCATCCCGCTGGACAGCGCTTATGATCCGGACTCGGGCAGTTTCGGCGTGCAGACCTATGAGCTGACTCCGAATGAGCTATTTGGCCTGGAGATCAAGACTCGCGGTGACGGCTCACGCTTCGCCGAACTCGTGGTGGAGAAGAGTCTGGATCGCGAGACGCAGTCGCACTACAGCTTTCGCATCACTGCGCTCGACGGCGGCGACCCGCCGCACCTGGGCACTGTTGGCCTCAGCATCAAAGTGACCGACTCCAATGACAACAACCCGGTGTTTGGCGAGTCCACCTATTCAGTGAGCGTGCCAGAGAACTCACCTCCCAACACTCCCGTCATCCGTCTCAACGCTACCGACCCAGACGAAGGCACCAATGGCCAGGTGGTCTACTCATTTTACGGCTACGTCAATGACCGCACTAGAGAGCTCTTCCAGATCGACCCGCACAGCGGCCTGGTCACCGTCACCGGTGCCCTAGACTATGAAGAAGGCCACGTTTATGAACTGGACGTGCAGGCCAAGGACCTGGGGCCCAACTCCATCCCGGCACACTGCAAGGTCACCGTCAGCGTTCTGGACACCAACGACAACCCGCCGGTCATCAACCTGCTGTCGGTTAACAGCGAGTTGGTGGAGGTGAGCGAGAGCGCCCCCCCGGGCTACGTGATTGCACTAGTGCGGGTGTCTGATCGAGACTCTGGCCTCAATGGGCGCGTGCAGTGCCGTTTGCTGGGCAACGTGCCTTTTCGGCTGCAGGAGTACGAGAGCTTCTCCACTATCCTGGTGGACGGACGCCTGGACCGCGAGCAGCATGACCAGTACAACCTTACCATCCAGGCGCGCGACGGCGGCGTGCCCATGCTGCAGAGTGCCAAGTCCTTTACCGTGCGCATCACGGACGAGAACGACAACCACCCGCATTTCTCCAAGCCCTACTACCAGGTCATTGTGCAGGAAAACAACACACCCGGTGCCTATCTGCTTTCGGTGTCGGCCCGAGACCCCGACCTGGGTCTCAATGGCAGCGTTTCCTATCAGATCGTGCCGTCACAGGTGCGAGACATGCCTGTCTTCACCTATGTCTCCATCAACCCCAACTCGGGTGATATCTATGCGCTGCGATCCTTCAACCATGAGCAGACCAAGGCATTTGAATTCAAGGTGCTGGCCAAGGACGGCGGCCTGCCCTCGCTGCAGAGCAATGCCACTGTTCGGGTTATCATCCTCGACGTCAATGACAATACCCCAGTCATCACCGCCCCACCGCTGATCAACGGCACTGCGGAAGTCTACATCCCCCGCAACTCGGGCATAGGCTACCTGGTGACAGTTGTCAAAGCAGATGACTACGACGAGGGCGAGAACGGCCGGGTCACCTATGACATGACAGAGGGCGACCGCGGTTTCTTTGAAATAGACCAGATCAATGGTGAGGTCAGAACCACTCGCACCTTCAGCGAGAGCTCCAAGGCTTCCTACGAGCTTATTGTGGTGGCCCACGACCACGGCAAGACGTCTCTTTCCGCCTCTGCGCTCGTCCTAATCTACTTGTCCCCTGCTCTCGACGCCCAAGAGTCGATGGGCTCGGTGAACTTGTCCCTGATTTTCATTATCGCCCTGGGCTCCATTGCTGGCATCCTCTTTGTCACTATGATCTTCGTGGCGATCAAGTGCAAGAGAGACAACAAAGAGATCCGGACCTACAACTGCAGGTAGAGCCAACTTTTTCTTTTCCCTCTTTGTCTTGGGTGAATAAGGTGTATCTGTGTCTCTGTGCGAAAATCCCAATGCTTTTGTTTCCTATTTAAATGCATGCATCCTACTTACAGCAGCTTCTTTTGGGAGGTAGGGGGAGTTTGTGTTAGCCGGAGATGATCAATTCTTTTGATCTGACAATTTGCTGGAAGACAACCATTTACTGTTTGAATGGATTCTGTCACATAATGATGATGAGCAGAAAAGCAATTATCATTTTAAAATTTGCACAGCTGTCTCCATGAAGTTATGGCAGGAAAAAAATTAATGAGAAAGAGAGATTTTGAGAGAGAGAGACTTGAGAGAAAGAGCGGTTGATTTTTGGCAAAACCTTGAAGTACCACAACTTGATTTGGGGGCTGTAGAGTTTTGGAGACCAGTACTGAAAGGAAAGGGAGTGCTGGCAGCTGCCCTGTCCTGTGTAGAGAGAAACTCTGAAGAGAGCCTGTGAGTGGTTTCTTAGAAAGCCTTAGAGTGGGGGGGAGAGAGAACAGGAGTATGTGGGGAAGCAGGTGATTAGAGTTTTTTTTTTTTTTTTTTTAGTGTGTTCTTGGCTTGTTTTGTATCCAGTCCTCAAACATCTTGCTATGTGAAGTGAAATTCTACCAGTCATCTATATGTTTTCAAATATCTGGTTGTTGGGTAGACACCAAACATCCCATTGAGGGACAGGACTTTTGCATCCAGATGTTTCACTAAAAATAGCAATCTTCTGGAGTTGATGGTTCTTTCCTCTAATATGGAACTCTGTTGTGGTACTAAGAGCTGGTCCCTACCAGTGGATGTCACTATGGGCTATTTTGTTAGTTTCCCTTGCAATGTGTGCAGGGTATGTGTGTGGTATGAGTGAGAGAGAGAGTGGTGGGGGAAGGAGGATGAGGGGAGGGGAAGGTGGAGAGAGAGAGGGAGAAGAAATTTGGAAACCGGAATAACACATAGTAATTAAAAAAAAAAAAAAGATTTCCTGATCAACACTTTGGAGGGTCTTGCTGACCCTCCTTATAATATCCAATTTAGGGTAGTACATGGACTTTTTTTCCAGCAGTGTCTCATCGAAACAGTTGAAAAAAAAGTTGTTTCTTTAGTTTGCTGATAATGAATGATGCTGCTATTTCCAATGAAGGTGTGTGTGTGTGTGTGTGCTTTCAACACACCTACACATCCAGTGTGTCTTTTGTGCCATCTGTGCTTGCATGTTAATCAGTCAAAATATGTTCCTGTGGGTCTGATTTGTATTTGACACCAACTGAAATTCACACTTCTGTGAATCAGAGCTCCCTGAATATGTAACAGTCATGCAATTATTGTTTCCCTTTTACTATTCTCTGCGTTACACAAGTTAGTAGACAAATGCTAACCACACATGAATATCAATCAGGTACCATAAAAGAGCAGCTGCAATGCCTCATAAATGCTTTAATCCTGTTACTAGTGAAATAGCCATGACTTTTCTTTCCTTCAGCTCCGAGTCATTTCAGATGAGAGAAATGGAAATTAATATTGCTCTTACCTTTGCAACCTGTGACTGCCAGTGGCAATTTTTATAGGAGAAAAATGTGGGGGTCTATAAAATTTTATTTATATGGAGATAATGATAGAGGGGACTCTTTTAAAGCCATTTCCTCAGCATAAAGTAAACGCATAAGACCCTTACTTGATGAAAAAGAAATCAGCTTGAAATAAAGATATTGAAGGCTATGCCACCTCTTGGTGATGTATGACTTGAAGTGAGAGCTCTTTCTGAGAGCTTGCCAGGGAGATCATTAAACAGGGAGGAGAGCGTTTGAATTGGTGGGGGGGGGGCAAGCAAATCTCAGTGCTCTCCAACTTCACTCATATGTGTATTTTATAAAGAGCTCTGTTTCCTGCACTGGTTTGGGATTAATGAAGTAGTTTAATTAAATAATTGATCAATACAGAAAGGGGTCGCAATGAATGCTTCAGCTGAATAATTGGACCGGGCATTGCCAAACTTACCCATCTTGGGTAAATGAAATGATTAGAACTATCCATTGATTTTAAACAGATTAGAAAAGAAAATCAACCCCACTCCTGGGTCTTTGGGATTCTATCTGCTCCCAAGCCCTGGTAGCATCAGCTTGCCCTCACTGCAAGTCTGCCTGAGCACAGAGTGTAAGCGTGAGGGTGACACAACTGCCCAGGTGTAGGAAGATCCTGGGGACAGAGCAAGAAGGGGCCTCTGGAGATATGCAATCTTCCCATCTGCTCAGACTTTTTAGAAACGTAAAGTTCAAGAGCTTCTCTTTCTAAGTATTAAGCAGAGGTTTCTTGTTCTCAGCCTCTGCAGAGCCTCTTCCTGAAATGAATTCATTTATGAGACTTGCGAGATGATCTGCACTTGCTGCTTGAATTGGGCTCCCTTTTTGTACTCAGACAATTAGCTTTGTCGAGAGAGAATACAGGCACAGTCTTTTCCCTTGTAAAGATAAACCTGTATTATTTATTAACCCAATTGTTTTGCTGATTATTGCTCAGAAATGGAATTTACAGATAATAAGCTGAATCATTATATGCAAAGTAATAAATGATTTTGAGAATCTGGCTACATTTAAATGTATTTTTTGGGACAACTCTCTTAATGCTTGGTGTCTTTGGTGCACATTGCTGGGTCTCTGTCAGTGTTAATTAAATTGAGCCCTTTATGTTCCAGTTGCAGCACAGCTGCTTATAGGTACACCTGAATCGAGAAGGATGCTGAATGCACTAACCTTTAAATTCCTTTGCAGTAATTGTTTAACCATCACTTGTCTCCTCGGCTGTTTTATAAAAGGACAAAACAGCAAGTGTCTGCATTGCATCTCGGTTTCTCCCATTAGCGAGGAGCAAGACAAAAAGGCTGAGGAGAAAGTGAGCCTAAGGGGAAAGAGGTAAAAAGGCTTTTCCCCCTCATTCAAACGGGTTTGGCTCTCAGATTTCCTGAGGAGACGCGGGGAGTGGGGTGGGGAGTTGAAGGGAGCAGGGCTACGGCAGGGGGAAGGAGGGTATGGAGGAAAGGAGCTGAGGATTTGTCAAAGGAAAGTGTCTGACGTGCTCCAGTCGACAACTGATCAGGTCAGTTATCAAGGAACCTGACTTGAGGTTGTTTGTCACATGGCAGTTGCCTGGAGGACTGGAAAGGGGATTAGGTTTTGTTTCCTTCCTGTCATCTTCTGATAAACTAGGACTTGCTGCTAATTTCACCCAGGAGTTCCTTTGGGTTCCAGGAAAGCTCCAGACTTGAGCACTTTCATGCTTTCTCTCCCATAGGCTCAACTTCCCCTGTCCCCACACCCTTTTTAAATGGCCACTCACAAGGAGAAATTCCAAATCCAAAGTATAGAAACTTTTGGGGAGGAAGGGGTAGCGAGAGGTTACTATGCTTAAATAAAAACTTTATGGCCCTCAGCTTGTTTTCGCATGTAAAAAGCACAGGGAGAAACCCGATGATGCGATGCGCCAGAAAAAGAAGCTGGAGCAGAGATGGGGTGCAACCCTCTGGGGTACTTGATGTTTATTAACTGATGCATGGTTTGGGAGGGCGTTAGCGATACATGCTGCCTTTTCTATCACATAGAATCGCTGAGTACTCCTATGGTCATCAAAAGAAATCAAGCAAGAAGAAAAAAATCAGTAAGAATGACATCCGCCTGGTACCCCGGGATGTGGAGGAGACAGACAAGATGAATGTTGTCAGTTGCTCCTCCCTGACTTCCTCCCTCAACTATTTCGACTACCACCAGCAGACCCTTCCTCTGGGCTGCCGCCGCTCTGAGAGCACTTTCCTGAACGTGGAGAACCAGAATACCCGCAATACCAGCGCCAACCACATCTACCATCACTCTTTCAACAGCCAGGGCCCCCAGCAACCAGACCTGATCATCAATGGCATGCCTCTGCCTGAGGTGAGTGTAGCTAAGCGGCTCTGTGAGGTCCTCCCAGGCCTCTATCCCCTGCTGCTCGCCTGATTCCATTATCCTCTATGGTGACACATTCCCTGGCAGGGGTGGGGAGAACTTCTCTGCCTATGCCCATTTCTGAAGTCAAGGTTTGCTACCTGTGCTTCTCGGGGCAAAGTGTAACCCAATATATATTATTATTATTATTAATTTATTTATTTTAATTGGAGGCTAATTACTTTACAATACTGTAGTTTTTTTCTTTTTTGCCATGTACATGTGTCCCCCATCCTGAACCCCCCTCCCACCTCCCTCCCCATCCCATCCCTCAGGGTCATCCCAGTGCACCAGCCCTGAGCACCTTGTCTGATGCATCAAACCTGGACTGGTGATCTATTTCACATATGATAATATACATGTTTCAATGCTATTCTCTCAAATCATCCCACCCTCGCCTTCTCCCACAGAGTCCAAAAGTCTGTTCTTTACATCTGTGTCTCTTTTGCTGTCTCGAATATAGGGTCATTGTTACCATCTTTCTAAATTCCATATATATACATTAATATACTGTATTGGTGTTTTTCTTTCTGACTTATTTCACTCTGTATAATAGGCTGCAGTTTCATCCACCTCATTAGAACTGATTCAAATGTATTCTTTTTAATGTCTGAGTAAGATTCCATGTGTATATGTACCACAGCTTTCTTATCCATTCGTCTGCTGATGGACATCCAGGTTGTTTCCATGTCCTGGCTATTGTAAACAGTGCTGTGATGAACATTGGGGTACACATGTTTCTTTCAATTCTCCTTTCCTCAGTGTGTATGCCCAGTAGTGGGATTGCTGGGTCATATGGCAGTTCTATTTCCAGTTTTTTAAGGAATCTCCACACTGTTCTCCATAGTGGCTGTACTACTTTGCATTCCCACCAACACTGTAAGAGGGTTCCCTTTTCTCCACACCCTCTCCAGCATTTATTGTTTGTAGACTTTTTGATAGCAGCCATTCTGACCGGTGTGAGGTGGTACCTCATTGTGGTTTTGATTTGCATTTCTCTGATAATGAGTGATGTTGAGCATCTTTTCATGTGTTTGTTAGCCATCTGTATGTCTTCTTTGGAGAAATGTCTGTTTAGTTCTTTTGCCCATTTTTTTTGATTGGGCCTTTGTAGGGATGGATGTTGGAAGTGGGAGCTTAAGGTCTGAGCCTTTGGAATACCTGTGTGGCAGTCTAGCAAGATATGAATTCCACCACCTGTTGCAAATACAGCATGCTTGCCAGCCTGTGGTACCTGAATGCCAGTTAAAGTGGCTGAGTAATAATCAGCAAGTAGTCTTAAAGGTAGATGAACCCTAGAATGCTTGAGGGTCAGTTTCCCACTGTGAGAGTGATTCAGCCTCCTAAATCCCCCTTTTGCTTTTTGTTTGGTCATATACATCCTTAGCTGTGGATATGGATGGGCTGGTTAAAGGGAGGCAAACAAAAAGAAAGTAAAAAAGCCACTTTGCTATTGCTTAATAGTTCTTAATGGTGACATTTGACAAATGAGGATGTTGAAATTTTCACTAATAATTAAAATTTCAGGAATTAACTAAGCATTTGTGTTAGCTCTGTTTCTCTTTATCAGGAATGAATGTTTTCAAATGGAAGTATTTTTTTACATAGGATGTGGTCTGATGTTTGCTGGCTCTTGAAATATTTCAGGGTAGTAGGGTAGTAATGTGGATGATGGTGAGTTGGTGCCTGGGTGGAAGGCTATAAATAACAGTTTTTAAGTTAATTTCATTTTTCCTTGAATTGCTTAAGTCCCTCTTTGGTTGGAAACTTGATGCACTTGGAGGCATATGCCCTCTTCCAGGCCACAAATGAAAGGAATACTATATACTCGGAGAGCACTTCACAACCATTGTCTTCTGTGATTCTTACAATCAGGTATTTTGATTGTCCTTCAGTAGATGATGAAATGGAGCTCCAGAGATGATAAGGGACTTATTCAGACTCATAGAGCAGAGATACTGATAGAGAGAGAAAGAGAGAGAGAGAGAGACACCACCAGATTTCAGAACTCTATAACTCTGGTGAGTGCAATGCTATTTCGGTGACACCTTCCATACTTTCCTGCCTCAGAAATAATTTAGCCTGACATACCTGGGCTGGGATGCATATAAAATGGCCTCACAGTATTTATATCAATTTCATAGGGCAAAGGGATTTAGGACCACTTTCATCGACTGTTCTTCCTACTTCCTGAAAAATATTTCTTATCAATAATGAGGCCAAAAAGCAGTGCTTTTAATGAAAAACTGATCTTCTAGCAATAGAAACTCCAATATTGTCAGTCCATACATCTGTAAATAAGGATTTACTGAAAATCCAGTATTATGCTAGGTAGGCTTGGTTATAATTATGAATGTCAGTGAATACTTACTGGAGACTAGACCACAGAGTTTGTAGAAAACTACTTGTGGACCACCAAGAGTTCAGCAATAGAGAGGGAGAGGTAGTGCTATGTAGTGGAATCAGATAGACCATGATTTTGAATCTGAGAGACATGTCCTGCTATGGAATACCTCTGAGTATCTGTTTCCTCATCTACAAATTGGATACATCTGTCATGCAAGGTTGATCCTAGGAATAATATGACATTATATAATGTAAGGGGTCTGAGACAGAGGTGCCCCCTGAATCATAGATCTGTTCACCAGATGATAATTGAAGAGTGACTACTGTAATGGCTTATATACCTGAGTGTGACTCCATAGACACTTACAACCAAAGAGGAATCTAGGCTGATGTCTGTGTAAAGAAGGCCTACAATGTGGTGTGGTTAGAGTATTCATATTGGACTTTTAAACAATGGAGGTGAAAGATGCCAAGATTATGGGTTCAGGTGCTGACTGATGTTGCTTGTGGAGATGGACAGAAGAATTGAATCCTGAGGGCTTTGTGATTATGCAGTCAATTCAAGGTACTAGAGAAGTGTAAGCCTGGGTAACGTAAGCCTGGGATGCTTCGAGGGGGCAGGAGATATTTGACTATGTCTGAATGGTTGACCTAAGATCTTGGTGTTCTTTCTGAGGTTCTCCTGTGGGTAAAATGAAACCAAATATTGCTTCAGTTGTTTAGAAAAGCCATTGAAAATTTGAATTCTAATCCCATCTCTTACTCACAAAACCAGATGTTTTCCTAGTTAACAAAATCATACAGATCTAGTATCTAGGGCTAGTCAGGGCCAACACAGCATATATTAGGCGCAGTGAGGTTAAGTGTGTGTTTCTAATATGTAGTCCCGGAAAGTTCATTCGACAAACCCATTCAGAAAGGGGAGAGACCCACTCACAGCATAGCATGAATCAGGCCATTTAACCTTTGTCTATCACAAAGTCCTACATGGGGAAATTGCCACTTCTTCTTTTCTCCCCATACCAGAGACTGTTGAACATGGACTCAGTAGAATACTTAGATACAATGAAATCTATAGACGACAAGGATGACTGATTCATACAGTCAACTAATATTTGTTGTCTAGTCTTTGTAAGGTTCTGCTATAGGCATCCACTGTTAGGGAAATGAAAAAGATGTTCTCTGATCTCAAAGAATGCACACTGTAATGGAAAAGATGAGAAAATAGGTGACTTGTGGTATGGAGTGATAAATGCTACTATCAGATACAATAGGATATTACTAGGACAATAATATCCTAATGTATTTCCTACATTATATTTTCCTAGTTAATTAATTATTAATTAATCCACCCAAGAAACCAACAGTTATTAAGTTATTATAGAACAGAATGATGAGTGCTATGATGTGGTATTTAAAAGATTCATTAGAAATTTCTGTACTAAATCTTATTATTTCATATCCATTTTTCTGTATATTATTTCATTAAATCATTTTTTATTTGTTCATTAACAACCCAGAAGCATTTATTGCACACTTAGAACATGTCAGACCCTGTACAGCTTGCCAAGGATACAAAAATAAAAACACTCGATCCTTGACCCCAGGGAGTTTACAGGGAGACAGGCAAGTAAACAGCTGGTTTCAATTCAGGAGAACATCTCTTTCCTGAGCATATGTTATATTCTTACTTGCCAGACTGGAACCAAAGGTCACTACACATTAGCTTCCTCTGCTGAGCAACTTTGTAAACTCACTCACTTCATTAGCCTCAGAGTCAGTTACAAACCTTACTGGCAATGGCATTATAGAGGAGTGAGAACAGCTTTTCTCACAGCTCTCCATCATACTTTGAAGTTTATCATCATGGAATAGACCAAATCAGTAAGCATAGTTTGAGTGTCCACCGTGTGCTCAGCTGTGTGGTAGGTATGCTGCTGCTGCTGCTGCTGTCGCGTCAGTCGTGTCTGACTCTGTGCAACCCCATAGACGGCAGCCCACCAGGCTCCCCCATCCCTGGGATTCTCCAGGCAAGAACACTGGAGTGGGTTGCCATTTCCTTCTCCAGTGCATGAAAGTGAAAAGTGAAAGTGAAGTTGCTCAGTCCTGTTGGACTCTTAGCGACCCCATGGACTGCAGACTACCAGGCTCCTCCGTCCATGGGTTTTCCCAGGCAAGAGTACTGGAGTGGGGTGCCATTGCCTTCTCCGGTGTGGTAGGTATAGGGATCCTAAATAAATATAAGATGTAGCATCTGCCCTCAGAGGTCATAGTCTAATTGGGGAGCTATTTAAGATCACCTACATGAGTTCCTTATAAGCAAAAGAAAAGGGTTTGTAACCTGCAGAAACTTTGCCAGCCTCCTTAGTACTCTCCTGCTCCTCCTCCCCTGGCAGCCCTGCCATCATTTAGATTTAGATTTACTGTTGAATTCTTAAGGTTTGGTGCTGATGTGAGGGTAACTTTGGCATCAGTGTGCAGACCTAGCCACATCTGAACATTGTTGACTCTAGAAACTGAAGGGAATGTGACTTTAAATGAAGTTAGGTAGGTAAAAGCAAAGGGAATGGAGCATCAAAACATTCAATATTAAAAAGTCAAATTTAAAAAATGCCTCACCAAAAAGAATGGATGTTTGACTGTTTCACCCCTCCGGAAGGCAGGAAAAAGTCCACCCAAGTCTGGGTTACCAGCAGAAGGAATGAGTTGCATTGGAACTCAGCCTTTAGAATTACAGAGACCATCTCGCCTATCGTCATTTCCCTGTCCTCTGATGTTGGTCAGGAAATCACTTGTGTGGACTTTGTGGTTATGTATGCAAATTTGAGGAGGGAACGTGGAAGATGCTTTTGCTGTTTACAGAAGACTTTTGTAGAATTAGTGATGTCAAGTATCTCTTGAATATTTTAAATTGAAGGTGAGATTTGCATTATTTGGCATTTTGGTTTATTTAGTCCATACTTAGTGTATATATAAGAGAGTTTGTGTGTGTGTGTGTGTGGGGGGGGTGGTGTTTGGAGTTTGGGGAGAGTAAAGAGAGGGGGAAGGAGGTTGAAAACATAGAGAATCGAGAAGAGAGAAGGTAGTTTTGTCAGATTGCTATGCTTTTTCTAAAATTATTCCAATTTTTTGGCACTTTGGTATGGCAAATAACTTTTCTTCCACTCTTATGGAATGGGGGCATGCCTCCCGGATACCTCTGTATGCTACAAAGTATTACTCCTTTGTACATCTGCATTCCTGCATTACTTTTCATCACCCAGCCCATGGTCACTTTTGGAGGAAGAAAATGAAACTCATTTCTTCTGCTGGTTTGACATCTCCCTGCCTTCAGGAGGGGTGAAGTAGCCAAACATCCAGTCTCTTTGGTGAGACATTTTTTAACTTGATTTTTTTTTCAATATTGAATGTTTCAGAGCTTAAAATTCTAAGCCAGTGATAGTGGGCAAGAGCTTCCAGAATTCTACTCATAGAGTACATAGGGATATAGATTTTGGTTTCAAACTCAATCTTGAGCCCTCTTTTCATTTTTCCTCTTTTAACTAGCCTACTGTAGCATCTTTGATATGAGACATTCTCAGGGTGTGTGTGTGGTCTGCTGTGGTCACTCACAGAGAATTTTCATAAGTAGCAGTGTAGTATTAAGAGCAGTGGACGAGTTTGCAGGACAAGGATGTATGTAACAGACCAAATTGAATGCTTCTAATTATCCTACTGAAAGCCTCAGCGCATGGTAACTTAGCTCAAATAATGAAACTAAAACATCCGTTAGGCTTTGGAGAAAAATAAGAAGGAAATAGCTCAGCATGCTTTGGTTCCTCAAAAGAGTTTTAAAGTTAGGGATCTGCAGTGCTTTGAGTGGAACTCTGAGCTAAGGTGTTAGAAAAGCAGCCCCAAACTTATCAGATGTCAGATTCAGAAGTCTTTAGAAAATTAATAGGTATGATGAGACTGGTTTGGATCGCAAGGTAATGACACAAATCACCACCTCCAATTAAAACAAACCAAAAAACCCTTCAGTGAGCAATTTTATTGTATTTTCTTCATTTTGAACCATCTGAGTCTTATCCCTAAGAGTTGAAAGTACCCCCTCAGGCTGCAGAAGGAAGCAATGGAAAACAGTGCAGCCCACATCTTCTCAAGGCTCACTCCAGTTTTCTTAAAAAAAATCAAAGGCTCCACTCTGAACTGAGAGACACTCTAGGGCCACCCATTGCCTACATTGCATCTCATTGGTCTGTTTCACATCTAGCCCAGGCAGTGCATTTCCCAGAGGGGATCCGCTTGCAAGATGTGTTCCAGAATAAACTGTTCCTCTGTTGTCTCCATGCAACTGCCACAGAACTGAGTTAGTTTACACTAGTATTTGCTAATTTATTATTATCATTCCTTATTGGCAATTAACTGGTTACCTTAGAGATCACCTCTCTCCCCATACACCTTCACTAAAGTTGAGCTCAGCCAGAGCACTTGCTAATGATCCTGAGATTTCTCTCCCTAGGAGACTGGAGGCAGGACATTTTCCATAGTGGTCTCTGAGACTTTGGAATTCCTCTTATCAGAGGACCACTTGTTTTGGGTCCCAGTAGACCCACCTGGGTTTTTCTCTCAGTCAGATTTCTAAGGCGAGAGGAGCTGCAGACCTCTCCCTCCTTAACTTTGCCCTAGTCTTTGTGGTGGCTTTAGTATATCATGCTCTGAGGCTGAAGCTATGGGGTGGGGGGATTGCTTATTAGGAATTGGAAGACTGCGAGAGGATGAAGTCACCTGCTGGCAAAGCTGGAGTCTTTCAATTATCATCCTGCAGTGGATCTAAGGCATCTGCTTAAAGTTTGAGATGTTTACCCCTCTGTATGTGTATCTCAGCTTCCAGGGCTTAGGGGAGGTCAAGCTTGGCTGGATCAAATGTCTCAGATGTGAGTAAATGAAGCCGTTTGTACAAGAGGCATGTGTATGAGAGGCAGGAGGTTGATTCTGGAGAGGCCATTTTCCCCCACTGAGAGGAGGCTTGATTTCTTGATGTGTGACTGGCTGGCCTTTAATGTGAGCCTCATTTACTTTGAACAATTGGGAAACTTGAAGTGAAAGTCCCAGAGGATCAGTTGTTTGTAGAGGAAAATGCTCTTCAAGTTACATTTCCTGTTTGGCTGTTGTGTAGTTATGAGTAGTCTTTGGGTGGGCTGCATGGTGAGGGTCAGTCTGCTTCCAGTGGGTATACACTGGTGGCCAGTGCCTCCCTGTGTTTCCCCCCCCACCCCCTCGCCACCAGGGAACCAAGAGGAAAGTACTGCATCCTGAAGCTGGAGAACAGCTCTGCCAGTTCTAGGAACTTAGGCTTCCATGAGGAAATCTCATTTGCTATTATTCAGCATCATTCAGGATTTTGCTTCAGGATATTGGTTAGGACACACAGCTCCACATCACTCCTGGAAGAAGTATCAGAAGGGATCAGTGTTTCTACACTATAATCATGAAAATGGAGTTCCAGAGAAGGCAAATGACTTACCCGGACACACGTCATTTAGGGCCAAACTGGACTCCATTTTGCTTGATAGCAGTTCCTCTGTTGCAGTTTCCAAGTACTTTCTGTCACAAAACAGAAAACTTGATTGGACTCCACAGCAAGACCTGTGGCTACACCTTTGGCTGGTAGTTGTATTCCTGAAAAGTTGTGCAGCAGCAAAGTATTTGTTTTGTAAATTAGACCCCATGTTAACCATAGTGGTGGCATTCCTATCAAAACCCTGTGGTGAAGTCTTTCATAAAGGAAAGAGCCCTTGCATAATGTGAATAATCAACTTCTTACTGATTTCCTTTGTAAGTCTGGATTTTTCACATCTTGTTTGCTTAATGTGCAATTCCTCACACTGGCAAGATTTACAAAGCCTTTGAAAAATGTAATTATGTAATATCTAAAATATATGGTGTCCAGAGGAAACAGATAATATCGCTCAGACTTAACAAATGTTAACATTTATATTTGCTCCAGATTTTTAAAAAAATTAAATAAAGTTTAGAGCTGTCCTCTTCCCATCGTATTCCTCTCCCTCCATTCATTCTTTGTAACTCTGTAGATGGAAGAAGAGAAACCCACCAGGAATATTTTTGGTGCTCTTTTGCCTTGGCCTCCTGAGCTCGCTTCTGAAAGGGAGGGCTCTCATTTTTTTTTGCTCCAGGTCCTGAAAGCTTCCAAAGTCAATATTGGTTTCCTGATTGAGTAGAGCCTGGGAATTACTTTGGAAAATGAAAAGGTGATCTTAAACTTTCTTTAAATTCAGCTTTGGGGAGGGAGAAAATTACTTTTTGAAAAGAAAAAAAAATGAGAGTAAGATTGACAGACAGATGTCACAAGCAGATATCTTGAGTTTTGAGCAGACCACTTGGTATTGAAGCAGGCAAGAAGTTTGGTGTGAAGTCTGCATTCTCCTTGAGCTCAGTGTTCATGGACTAGCACCGGGGCTTCTTCATGTCAGATGCTTAAGCACTGCGGTGATGTGCATGGTCTTTGGATGCTCCATTAAGTCTCTAAGTGCCAGGGTGGCCAGATTTTAGCTTCTCCCACTGGGGCCCATCTGGTCACTGTTCTGTGGCAAGCTGCTTTCCCTCACTGCCACCAGCCCTGGTCTTGGCATTCTCTGCTTTCTGGATTATTTTTGCTCCTAAATTTGATTTTCAGAGCATGAAGGGCACTTCGTCTCAGATTGTGTAGTTTGCTCTTCTGAACAAAATGGATTCCCTGTGTAAGCTGGTGGGAAGATATGTTCGTTCAATCAAAAGGTCAGACTCTTCCTTTAGGGGAGTGTGTGTGTGTGTGTGTGTGTGTGTGTGTGTGAGAGAGAGAGAGAGAGAGAGAGAGAGAGAGAGAGAGAAATTGAGAAAGAGAGAGAGAGAGGGAACATATCTGCTGTCTCACCCACTTATTCTTCCTCTGAGGTGATAGAGCCTTTGTGAGCTGGCCTGATTGTACACGTCTATGATCTTAGGTTCTCAGAGGCCCCCTCCCCAATCTTTGATACTCTACTGGTTATCTCCCTGAGGAAATGCTTATAAGCCTCATCACAGTGGGGTGTGATTCCCTCAAATGTGAGATCAGAGCACCCAAATTCGATATAGCCCAGGGACAGATCTCCTGGACACTATTTTTAATTGAGAGCTCTGAGTAGGAAGCAGCCAAATAATCATTGCTGTGCATACAGTGAAGTTTAAGAAAACCTTATAGGGAATCTCAATTCTTTGGAAATTATTTTCTGAGGCTCAGTTTCTTTTTGTCTTTTTGGGCATAATTCTGTTTAAAGTCTTTCTCTTTAATTCACTTGGTTCAGGAAAATCTGAGCTGGCTATGTGTACAGGTACTTTGCTGCAAAACTGTATCTTTTCTAAGTGAGACATATGAGTAGGGAGAGTAGATCAGACTGCATTCCTAGTGGTTGACTTAACCTTTAAGCAACTTTAAAAAAAAATTGGTGGCAGTGAAAAAGATAATCTTCCTGCAGTGTAGGAGACTTGGGTTTGAACCCTGGGTAAGGATGATCCCCTGGAGAAGGAAATGGCAACCCACTCCAGTATTCTTGTCTGGGAAATCCCATGAACAGAGGAGCTTGGCTATAGTTCATGGGGTCGCAGAGTCGGACACAACTGAGCTACTAACACACACACGCACATGCACACATGCACACACACAAAGATGCCTGTAATCTAGCATCCATGTTTGAAACTTGACATGCTTTAGGGTTGCAGGGCTCTGGAAACGCAGGGACAAACAGAAGCATCTGGCTATAGGTAATGTTGAATGACTTGCTGGAAGACTGATTCCCTTCTTTGTGCTGCCAGGCACAGAGGCCATAGTGAGGACACAGGTTCGCCGTACTCAGAACACTGGCATTGACTCTGATCTCACCATCCTGGTCATTTCTTTAATTAGTGCATTTCCATTTTCTCAAGTATAGACTTTTGAGTGGTAGAGTATGCTAATTGTAACATTTGTTCCTAAGAGCTTAGGGGAGAGAACATGATGGCCTTAGTATTAAATAATGGCTTTTTATAGGAAGATTTTGCCTAATTTTTTAATTGCAAAACAATTGATGATAGTTATGGCTCCTTAGAAACAAATCTCAAATACTACATAAGAAACACCAATTTTCTTGTGGTTTGTGAGCCTGCTAATGGAATGTGTGTTCTTACACCTCTAGGTCACTCTTTCTAATTTTGTCTTTACTAGTAATTCTTTAGAAATGGAAAAAAAGGTGTGTGTTTTGTTGCAGCAAGACATACAATAAGGAAATGCCTCAAATGGAAAGATAATTAAACTGCTTTTGTACAAACTCTATGTTGTGTAATGGCATGATAGAGCAAAATCTTATAAAACTGATACACATCTGATTATCTAGCTTCCTCAAGAAGCGACCTTGGAAGGTGGAGAAAAAATCCGGAACTGCAAAGGTTTGTCGCTGTGCATGGTGTCATATTTAGAGACATGGCATCAAAAAATATGTGTGACACATGCAATACCTTGCTTTCCTCACCTTCTGAGCCTAGCAAACTCTATTGGGACAGTTATCCTTAATGTGCATGTCATTCCCTAGTCACTGTTTTCCCAAAGATAATCTAGAAATCCGCAATTCTGTAATAGGAGAGGAGGTCACTAGCAAAATAGATGAAACAATTAAAAACCTCATAAAAGAGGAGCTTTAGTTTATTGACAATCTATTATTACTAAAGAAATCAGACTCCAAGACCCTGAAAATTCTGAAAAATCCAAACAGATACCAAATGACACCAACCCTGAAATAAATATCCGAGGGGACTGTGTCAGGAGAGCTCCAAGTTCTCTTGTAGCTCTGAGTATGATTTTGAATTTTGCAGCATTAGTTTGCAGGGCTTCATTAAGGGTTTGAGTCTTTGTGATGACCGTGGCTGCTCTGTAGGTGGTATTGAGACTGAGGGACTTAACTATGACAGGTGACACAATACATATGGCCCTTTAGCTTTTACATGAGGGCAAGATATTCTGTGTCTGATGTGAGTCATATGTATATCAAAACTTCATAGCCTCCCTATTCAGATGGATCTCCTTGTTCAATGTGAGTTCTGTCATAAAGGAAGCAGTGAGTACACTAACTTTGCTTCAGTTGGTCTGTATTTGTTCTAAGGATGAGTAGAAGATACATTTCTCCTGCCTGGCAAGCTAGACCTTTGAGAAGAACACAAATTCACTTAAGTATAAATTACGTTGCTTATCACACTACCAAAAAATTCACAGAGCTGTAAGTCACCAAGACCTCCTTTTTAAGTTTGGTATTCTTGAGAACTGTTTTGTATATCATGATAAATTAGCTAACCTTTCATACTGTCAAAGGCCAATGTTATGGAAATAAGCAGCTTTTTATTCCATTCTAAGGTTAGTCTAACTGAATTATGCAACTTCTAATGCAATTGCTTGAAGCTTCTACTTTGAAAGTTTTCTCATTTTAATACCTTGCAAGAGACATAAATATTTTTTAGCTACTGTTTATGCTTAACAATATATTTTCCTGATCGTCATTCTTTTTGTGGGATTTGTTGGCACAAGAGGCAGTTCACCATGGCTTTGCTCACTTTGCTGTTTGATATAGATAATCAGCAAAGAGCTGAAATTCAATAAAAGCATGTATTTTTGCTGTTGTTGTTATTTTTAATTTCAGGCCATAGCCGGATAACTGAGCCCTATAGAATCAATACACATGGGGGCACTTGAGGTTTTGCTTGAGAGCCAAAAATGAGGTAGATTTTCTTTTAAAGCAGATTTGATTTCAGAATTATTAAACTCAATGCATGTTGGAGGCTGGTGGATTGCATTCAGTAGGATTTGGGGCACTATCTGTAACAAAGCAATCTATTTCTTTCAGGATGTAAACTGCTATTTCAGGGGAAGGAGAGGTCAGTAGGGAAGCTATTGGAAAGCTCTGTTTTACTTTTAAGCTCCCTGAAGAATATTTTTCAGGGGCTTCTTGAAGGCAGGGCCAGTTCCATGCAATTCCTTCTGTACAGTGTCAAGTGTTATTATATTTTGTTACTCATGAGTTTATACAGTTTCTATGGTGGTTATTGTGCCCTGATCTTAAAGGGTATTCATTCTAGGTAAAGCTTGGCCCTCTGTGTGGATTGCTTCCAGACTTTAGTGAATGGACTTACTGTTTAGTTAGTTAGACTTTTTTCAAGAGAATATGTTGGCTTAAAAATATTCACCCATTCATCCATCCACCAAATATTTGTGTATCATCCTTTATTGACCAGCGTGTACTCAGCTTTGTTGGATAGAGGAAGTATAAGCAGTACTTACCCTCATAGCTTATACTGTCATTGAGGAGACAAAATGCGAAGTTAAACACATTTAAAAAATTAATGGGGAAAGTAAGGATTATTCACTAAGTGGTGCCATGTAATTGATTAATAATTTAAAAAGCTTTTATTTCTCACTATATGACAAATTCCACATGGGTTAGAGAGTCAAAACTTAAAGATGAAAATTCAAATAAAATTGTTAGAAGAAAACATAAATATTCACCTAGTCTTGAAATTGTGAAGAACTTCAGAAGCATAAAAAAGTAGTGGAAATGAACACAAAGAAAAATACCAGCAGCTCTGACTACATAAAATTTTAAAATATCTGTATGCCCCCAAATGTCAAAAGGTAAACAAAAAATAAAACATAAACCATAAAAATATTTTCAATTTACATTCCAAAGAACCTATATTTATTACTCCTACAAAAACTTATAAAGTTCTTACTGTGTTCTTGTCACTATTCAAAGTTCTGGAGATACAACAGTGAACAAAACAAAGTCCCTTTCCCCACTAAGTTTATATTTTTATGGGTACAGACAAACAATAAACAAATAAATATATAATCTGTTAGGCTGTGATATGGAAAAAAATAAGGAAGGGTAAAGTGCACATGTTCTACCAGGAATGAGTGTTCTCTAGGAAGGTCAGGGAAGACATTTTGGATAAGAGGACATTTAAACAATGCCCTTAAAATATAAAGAGCTCTTACAAATCAATAAGATAAATACTATAATGTAAAAATTATAAAAAGAATACAAATAGGTTATTCATAAAGAAGTTGTACAAATTTCCAGTAGATATGAAGATATTTCAATCTTAATAACCAAATAATTGCAATGGAATGCCATTATCAACTTTTAATTATAAACACTATATATACTTATTAAAAAGTCAAGCAATACAAGAGTGTATGAAATAGAATTGAAGTTTTCACAACTCTCTTCTCACCAGTCCATTACCTCAGGGAAACCATAGACAACAATTTGATGTACAAGGTGTCATTTTTTACTTATCAAATTAGGAAAGATATTAAAAAATTATATTCAGCATTGGCAAGTTTGTGGTTATCATACATGGAGTATAATTGATAGAATTAAAATTAATATAATCTTTCTTGGAGAAGGAAATGGCAACCCACCTCAGTGTTCTTACCTGGGAAATCCCGCGGGCAGAGGAGCCTGGCAGGCCACAGTTCATGAAGTCACAAGAGTCAGATATGACTTAGCGAGTAAACCACCACCAAATATGTACTGTTTCTTCTTCTGGAAGTTATCCTAAGGAAGTAATTTTAGATTTACTTAGAAATTTATGTTCATGGGTATTAATTTCAACATAGTTTGCAGAAATAAAATATAGGAAATATCCCAAATATCATCAACGTGTGAATGACTAAATATATCATGGTACATATATTGCTAGAATAATATGAAGCCTTTAAAATAATATTCTGAGGAATATTTAGTGACACAGGAAAATGCTTATTTTATACATTAATTGAAAAAGATCAGTAAGCAAAACAGCATGTATAGATTGATTCCAATCATTTAAAGAGATGTTTGCAGAGAAAAAAATCCCTGGAAGGTAAATTACCAAAGTGTTAATAGCTACCTAAGATAGAGAAAATCAGTAATTAGCCTCCAACTAATAAAAATAAATGGAAAAAAATACTTTTCTAATTTTCCAGTTTTTGTACATTGAATGTGTATTATCTTTGACATTAGAGAAGAATTACTTTAATAAGTTAATTACTATACTACACTGGAGAAGCAAATGGCAACCCACTCCAGTATTCTTGCCTGGAGAATCCCATGGACAGAGGAGCCTGGCAGGCTATAGTCCATGGGGTCACAAGAGTTAGACATGACTTAGCGAGCAAACCACCACCACCACTATACTACCCAGTAAATATTAAAGAATAAAGAGGTGGCGTAAACAGAACTGTAAGTTATTATGAGGAGGGGCAGATCAATTATGCTCTTCATTTTCATTTTTCAGTCAGATTATACCTTCTAAATATTTCTTCTTTTTCCTTTTTTTGAGATCTCTCTAAGATGATAGCAGGTATAAAGGTTTACATTTAAAAATAACCCTTTTCTTTACAGTTTACCTTTTAAATGTGAGAAATTATATTATGAAAAATATTTTTTCCTCCTTCATTCTTCTTGCTCATATGTATACACTTACAAAAGTAAATTTATTTCACCAGTGTTAGACATCTGGTTCACAAATTTTATTTTTAGAATGAGAGGTTTTGAAGTAGTAACATTTAACTTTAATCTGTACAGATTTTTAATACTATAAAAATTATATAGGCCTTTTCTAAGGGCCAGTTTTGGCAAAATATATTTTTCCAGTGCCCTTTCCAGGACCAAATAGCCAATTTGAGGGAGAACATTTTTATACTCCTCAGTATTTGGTTTCATGTTTGGGCTTCTTGGCTCTGAGGCATAAGATAGCCTTTACAATTTGGAACAATAAAAAGGAGGGAGTTAATGAGTTGGCGGTCATGCAGATACTCAAAGTTTAAAATTCAATCTTGACTAAATGTGCTGTTTTTTTTTTTTTCCCAAATGGAATAAGTTCAATCCTTTTAAAAATAGGCACATTTATTTGATTGCCTCTTCATCTAGTAGCCTAACTTTAAACAGCATATATACAACAAAACCCAGTATCCACTTTTTAAATGATGACTTGTAAACTTCTCACATACTGAGTACTGTCTTAGATGTAAAATGACTATTCAGTGGCCCTGGGTAGATATCCGAACTAGATATTGCAAAAGAAATTCTCATTACAAACAAACAAACAAACAGATGTTTCACATCCACCACCCCCGCTCCCATCCCAGACCATAGCTAATAGATGAGAATGTCATCTGTACAATGTCATCCTGATTGTAGATGAAGTGTTTGCCTTTTACGGGAAAACATCTGTGACCTAATTCTATAGTTTGTCCCTTGGATAAATGGAGACTATGGACTTCAGTAGGACTGCATTTCTTATATGTGCAGTCATTTGACTAGATGAGTTTTGATTCAAATTACATGTTATAATTTTATGTTATAATATGGAGTATTTGATAGAAATAAATAACTTTCTTTTTTTTTTTTAGTGTGGTCACAGGAAGAAGGGACTAAATATTAAGAGCAATTAAAGGAAACACCATTACCTTCCTTCTGACCCTTCTCTTTTCTTAGATCTTTAATGAAAATGTCCTCATTTAAAGGAATACTGAGAAGGCTTGAAACTTGATTATGAAAAGATCCACATTTTCCTTCATATGGCTTAAAGATGAGATTGTTTGGATCAGAAAAGTCTTCCCACGAAATTAAAATATTTAATTAATTTTAAGCCAGGATTTGAAAGAAGTTAATGTGATAAAGCAGAGTGTTCTAGATGAAAAAATTAAATGTAATATTATGTAAATTCATATCACCACTAAAGTGAGTACAAATCTCCAGAAGGTGTTAAGAAGATTGAAAGCAAGAAATTTTGTTTACTGAATTCTGATCCTATAGGCACTTGCCAATCAGTGGGGGTTTGGTACTATATGTAAAGAAGCTAAACACATGCTGCTGTCAAGTGTGTGTGTGCGTAAGGTCTGATTCTGATCTTACCTACAGGCCATGGATAGCTCTAAAGACCTTGAAGTCCTCCCTGCCCTCCACTTTCCATAGTTGTTTTTTGCCCAGGACTCAAGAACATAATTGATTAGACTTTGTGGCTGAAAAGTTCTTGTTTACCAGTGCTATTATGAGAGAGACTGAGCCATCTAGGGAGTTATAGACACACAAAAGCCCCCTTCAATAAATGGTAATCTCTAATGTGTTAGTATCTTTAAAGACACATCTGCAATTGTTCTGAGTGAATGTAGTATACTGACTTTCACTTACCAATTATTAAGAAACCTACTCCTCTCAGGTGAAAAGTAGGCTGAGTTCTAATGTTTTTTTTTTTTTTGTCTGCACCATAGGACTTGCAGGATCTTAGTTCTCCAATCAGGGATCCAACCCATGTCCCTTGCAGTGCAAGTTCAGAGTCCTAACCACTGGACTACCAGGGAATTCCCCTTAGTGTCTTCTTTATTGTTGTTCTTATTGGTTACTCATTATAAAATCCATTTTCATTGTGAAGACTATGGAGAAGAACAGAAATATTTGAGGAAGTTGGAATATCATCCATAATTCCACTACTCAGGAGCAACCACCACTAACTTTCTGTTCAGTGTCCAATACAAAATAAATGCTTAATAAAAATTAGTGAATTAATGAAAAAACTTCCACATTTTTACTATTTGGAGATTAGAATCACTTTAGTTGAGATCATTCTATTTCTTTTCACATCTTTACATTATATCATAAGAGTTTTTTCTATGTCATTAGAAAACATAAGCAAGATATTTTTTGGTTGTTGAATTGTATTCTGTTCTGTAGATAGGATTAGTTAACAACCTTCAATGTAGTCTTTTAAGTTATTTAAATTTTTGTTGTATTATAAAGAACACTGTGATAGATATCCTTAAATATAAATCTCATTGTAATCTCTGATTATTTCCTTAGAATAAATTCCCTAAAGTGAAGTTGTTTTATCTGAAGGCCTATATTTTTTAAGACTTTTGGTATATATTTCTCCTAGAAAAGTGCCAATGTACGGTCCCACCAACAGTGTATAAGAACCCATTTCACTGTACTCACAAAGCATCATTATAAAATATCATCACCAATTTGATGAAGCCATGGGGAAACAGGAAGTCTCACATTGTTGTTAGGTGTATAAATTGTTACCAGTCCTTGGAGGACAATTTGACAACATTCTTCAAAATTGCAAAGGATATATTTTGACCTAGCAATTATGTTTTTATGATATTCATTCCATAGATACACTTGACAATGTTCAAACTTATGTAAATACAAGATTATTCATTAATATCTCGTTTGATATAGCAAAAATTAAAACAATACATGTCGAGCAATATAACCTTTTCAAAAATGAGTGTTTTATATAGTGTTATTAAAAGACATATAACATATATTGTTAATTAAATGAAAGGAAGATTCAGGAAGATGTATAAGCACACTATCATTTGTAAAAAAGGAGAAAGAAAGAAAATATACATTTTATTGTTTTATATATGCACAAATTGTATGAAATGAAAAACAAAGTTAATTAGAATGGGTGCTTGTTGGGAAAATGGCAAATGAGAAGATAGGGCACAAGAATGGGAGGGAAAATGACTAATTCTGTAGATGAAAATTTGTATCTATTTTTAGTTTAAATTTGTATTTCTTCGGTTTTTTTGAAAAGACTTTCATATCATTTATTGCAAAGGTTTTTTTTTTTCAGTGCATTGTATGACTTTTAATTCTGTTTATGCTTCTTTTTTATTTACAGTGTTTTGGAATCATTATATATAAAAAATACATCAGTCTTTTATTCTGTGATATCATTTGTTACTTTAAGCTATGAAACTTTCTCCCAACCCCAATATTATATATATATATGTGTGTGTGTGTGTGTGTGTGTGTGTGTGTGTATTAATATATACAATCATCTCTTGGTATCTGTGGAGATTGTTTCTGTGGATGCTCAAGTCTCTTATATAAAATGTCATAGTATTTGCATATAACCTACACATCTACACATATACTTTAAATAACCTCTGGATTACTTAAAATACCTAATACAAGTAAATGCTATGTAGATAGTTGCCAACATGTGACAAATTCAAGGTTTGCTTTTTGGAACTTTCTGGAATTTTTTTGAATATTTTTTATTTGTGGTTGGTCGAGTTTGCATGCATATATGCATGTATATATCACATTTTCCCAGTAGTCTTCTGAATTCACTTTTCTTTACATTTTAAATTCATTAGAAATTTATTGTGGCATATGGTTGGAGGTGACTGTAAACATTTTTCTAAATGGTTGGTTGGTTGACTTTATATCATTTATTGTTTATTTCTCCTCCTTCCCCACTGCTTTCTCGTACTTCTCAAAAACATTATATATTAAGTTTTTATATATACTAGGTACTTTCCTGAGTTGTTAATTTTTTCCTATTGATCTTTGTCTACTTTTCTACTAATATCACACTGATTTAATCACTGATACTTTATAGTGATTTTAATAAATAATAGCATTTGTTTCTCCTTATTTATCTTTTTAAATAAAAATTTTGTTTTTCTGTATTTTTTCAGATACACTTTGGAATCTTGTTAAGTGTAAAAATAGTTATGTTGAGATTTTTATTGGAAAATGCCAATTGATAAATCCATTTAGGAAGAATTGACATGTGTATGTTGTTTAGTATCTTTTTAATGAACAGAATATCTTTCCATTTAGTCATGCTTCTTTCATTCTGTTATCATCATTAAATGTATATAATTCTCCTTGTTAACCTTATTTTCAACTGTTTTATCATTTTTGTTTTGTTATTTTGAGTGGGCTCTTTACCCCATTACATTTTTTTCTGGTAGAGTGTGTAAGAGAGGTCTTGACATTTGCAGCTATATTTTGTATGTAGCTTTTTTTTTTCTTAGACATTGTTTTCATTTGGGTGGTTGGGAAACAAAAAGGCAGGATTTGGACTTATACATCTAGGCATAGAATAGTCAGGATAGTGGTAAGTGCTTGATTCTGGATGCAGACTACTAGAATTCTAATGAGGCTAGTCTTTAGCAGGTGACTTTAAGTGAAGTTATTAATAATCTCTGAGCCTCAACTTTCTTATTTGAAAATGAAAATAATACAACCCACTCCATAGATTCTTGTGAACATTTAATGTGAGTATTCAAGTACCTGGCACATAGTAAGCCTTCCACAAATACTAAGTAGCTGTTATTATCATCTCTTTATGCCTAAGAAGACATCTAATTTGTACTTCTACATCTGAGAAGAGGCAATGATTCTCATGTCCCCTAACCATGTACTGTAGAGGGCAACACAATCCAATTTTGAAATGAAGGAAAATTTCCCTCTGCCTTTATTTAATTATTACAAATGAATTCCACCCTATCATATGCTTTTGCTTTTAGTTACATGAAGTCCCTTTTACATGACAATATTTGGTTTTTTCATTAGCGGCTCCTTCAAGGTTTCTCATTGCTCTTTACTATGATACTCATATCTAGTTCAACTGCAAAGTTGGAGGAGGTCCTAACATGAATCAGAGTTAGCTAGATGTGCTGGCAGGAGAGCAAAAAGCCCCTCTCTGAAGTTATCTCCTTGTATTTTCTTTCCAGAGTCAGTAGATATCAATTTAGGCCTTACTTGGCGTTTTTCAACCTTTCTCCTGTGTGACTCTGTGCTGGGCATCTCCATTAGCTAGGAAGCTCCAGTTCCATGGACCACTGGCTTGGGGTTGTGACCTGCACTTCAATAAATACTGCCTCAAGCCTTTCTTCTCCTGTGACCTGCTGCTTTTGCAGACCTGGGCTCTGTTTCGGGGCCACTGCTTTTTCTTCTCTCTTTCATACAGTGACTTACAAATGAATTTTAAATAGTCAGTTCATAGTGAGGAACTTTTGAGCTCATGTTCTCAGGGCTGTGCTCTGTGTCAGACATGCCTGCCTTCCACCCAGGAAACCAGTTCCTGCGTCTCTTATTGAGGGGTATTTTATACTCTTTTCTCAATTTTAAGGAAGGACTATAAGGGCCAGGACAGGGGCTTCAGTTCCACTTTGGCCACTCGGGGACCATTTTACACTTTTGGGAGCTTTAGAGAAATGCCAGGGGTGGGAAGGGAGAACAAAACTTGATTCTCTATTTTAATAGTTAATGTGAATGAAAAGTGTGAACCCTGGCAAGTGCAACTTTACTCCGAGTGAATATATTTAACCTGAATAGAAAGTGTGAACCCTGGCAAACATGGTCTCACTTACCCTTTGGCACCAACAAAACAGTAGATAGCTGGGTGCCATGATTTCCTAATCAGGTTGTGCGTAGCCCTGATACACTAATTTGCTTTTTTAAATGACTAGATATTGTCCCTATAGAGTCAGCAGTTGAATACCAAACACTTTCTGTTTATTAAAGGATAGGCTGACAGGATTTTCTTTTTTAAAAATTTCCTATCTAGCTTATAAAGTTGTAATCCATGTGTGTACAATTAAAATGATATCCACATACAGCTCAGAGTTTCCTTTGAATTCTTACTGGCTTTGGTGCATAAGGAAGGTTGTTGCTTTGCTGTAAACCACAGACCCAGAGTAAACCTCAGCTGTGCTGTAGCTATTTTGGACGACAAGTTTCTAGTTGCTTGTGTGTAATTGCCCATATTACATCATCCTAACTATTGTGAAATGTGCAAAATACAAAGCTTATCTAACGATTCATTTCAGGTGGACAGTTCTTTTTAATGTCATTTTAGAAGTAGTTCCCTGAACAAAACAGATTCCCCCCCTTTGCTCTTGCTTTCTTGTTCAGTCCAGCGGTAATTTAGTGATTGATAACAATGCAGCAGAGCAAAGAGTATCATATACATTGTGCACCATAACCTTGACAGCCTATTTAAAACATTGTATGAGATGTAGTTTCTCTTGGTGCAAATAAAGAACCAAGGGGAGAAAAATCCCCTCCACATCAAATCAAGTAAGAATTAACCCCAAATGAAATTTAATTTCCCTATTGCTGAGCGGCAGAGGAAAAAAAAAAATCTACTTTCAATGATCACAAGAAGCTTGGATACAAATCACTCACTGGTTTCAGTGTTTCAGTTTGTCAGATTATGCTGTCTTTTGTGATAGTAAATATATGCCAATACAGAAAACTTTAAAATGTCTCTGTTGGTGGGTTGCATTAACCCATTTTTATGTCAAGTAGGTGACATTGCACTAAGCTAAGACCTTCTGGTATTTTCTTACCAATGCTAAACATATGCAGGTTAGGTAATAGTTTATGTTTATTCATCTATTAGTGGGGGGGGGTTAAAATAATAACATTTATTTTTGGTCATGAACTTTGTGTACCACGTAGACAGCATAGTTTAGTAAAAAGCCTTATAGATAATATTTCAAAATGGGGAAAAAAAAGATTTCTTAGAACCTAAAGGTCAGAAATCAAATAATTCTAGGCCTGTTTATTGCTGAATAATGGACTTTGTAAATACCATATGTGACTATTAGATCAAATGAGAGTACATAGAGTTCAATATTAATTGGGTGAGCATCAGCTGATGGCCTGTTTGCAGGATACAATGAAATTATGTTTATCAATATAATGTTTTATTGATTCCTTGGTTTGAAAATTAAATAAACATAGCATAAGCACTTGGAGTGGTAAGTTGTAGCAGAGAACAAGACTTTCATTTGAAATTCGAAAACAGAAGTGAAGGTGATTGAAGCAGAAAGCAGTCTGTGGCATGAGATATCTGCCAGCGTTTCTCGATGTAACTAAGTATATCTGGGTGTTTGGGAGGAATAAGAACCAAAGAACAGAGATGTTCCAAAATGTTTTTCAAGCCTTATGTCAATATTAGAAAAGCCTTTTCTTGAATAGTTTAGCTTGTTTTACTATGGATATATTCATTTTATACTTATTTTATACTTTTATAAAATATAAATATATATATAAACATATACATAAAATATGTATATACATAAACTTTTCCTCCAGTGTTTTCTTAGTATTGTAGATACTGGTTAATGTGTGGTTAGCAAAACTGACATGGTCCCTGCCTTTGTGAAGTGAGGAGACAAAAACTCCATGGTAAAATTATAGTGCTATGAAAGAAAGATCATGTTATCATGAAGGGAAATGGGAGAACCTGAGCTAGTCTGGGGGATTAGGAAAGTCATCTTTGAGTTGACACTTAAAAGGTGAACAAGACTTGGTGATGCAAAAAGGTATGGAGATGGTGTGATGGTTGAAAGCAGAGAAAAGGAGTAGTATGTGTGAAGACCCAGGTGGGAAAGAGCTTGGTGGAGCTGGAGTGAGAGGACCAGGAGAATCTAAATAGGTGGGTGAGTGGGAAAACATCACAGGCTGTGGCTGGTGAGGTGTGGATCTGGAATGAAACCCTCTGCTTAATTTCAGGGGACTGTTCTTCCCACCCCAGGTGGCTTGAATTTGTTGATGTCTTGAATCCCACACACAGCCTTTGGTTCAAAAAGTGGAAACAGGCTAAGGCAGGAGAGTAGTACACAGAGACTACTGTGAATTCTGCAGAAAACAAATTCATCTCAGAAAAGCAGCCATGGAAAGGATCAATTTTAAAGTAAAGAAAGAAGCAGCCTGCAGGCAGCTTCAGATGGATGGTTTGTGGTTCAAGCCCATTCTGCTCGATAGCCTTTTGTATTCCTGCTGCATCCAAACATATTAGTGAGTAGTGTACCGGTGGACTCTGTGAGATGGTGTTTGTGGCACACACCAGGCTTAGCTAGTTACATTTATGATGTGGAATCGGAACTGTTAAGGCATTATTAATAGAGAAGAAGGCAAGGAATTTCTCCTTTTTATCTCCCCTCTGGATAAATAGACAGCAGACCCCAGAGAAGAAAGAACTCTTTCTTTCCCTATGTCTTGGCTTCTTTCTCACTCCTTTCGTCTCCAACTTTTATTTTTTTCTATGAAGTTCTGCTTGATAGTCAGCAGAGGGCGCACAAATGCACTAAAATGCAGCCTTTATTCCTCTGGCCACAGTAATTGCATTGTCTTTATCTCTTCATCTTTATATTCCTTAGAGACAGGGATGCGTCTTGGCCTTTTCTTTTTGTAATATTTCCATCAAGGGCAATCACTCCCCACAGATTTTGGAAAGGTGGGAAAAAATTACTGTCTAGATAAAAAGAGAAAGAGAGAGAACAGGATTGTATTCCTGATGTGTGTGGGTTAGTAGCTCTGTCGTATCCGACTCTTTGAGACCCCATGGACTGCAGCCCACCAGGCTCCTCGGTCCATGAGATTTTTCAGGCAAGGATACTGGAGTGGGTTGCCATTTCCTTCTCCAGGGAGTCTTCCCAACCCAGGGATCGAACCCAGGTCTCCTGCACTGCAGGCAGATCGTTTACCGACCGAGCTACAAGGGAAGCCCCTGAGATATGGGAACAAATTGTGTGTGTGTGTGGTGTGTGTGTGTGTGAGACAGATCTCAAAGTTGCTGGTACCCTGTATGACTCATTTCGAAAGGACTCATTTTGCCAATAGCAAGGCAGAAAGTCTGGGCTCTTCTTTGCTTTCCCTGGACTGTTGTCCTCATAGCAGCTGCCCTGCTTGCTGACATGTCCTAATAATGAGGATGATGTGGCCAGGGGGAGATTCATCTTCTTCCCCAATATGACTTCTTCATTGAATTTGTTCCTTGCTGAAGTCCAAAGTGGATTGTCTCCTCTTAACTATGTGCTCTGTTCACTCTGCCTAAGGTCAGAGAATCCAGCTGGAGCCTGTCTGCCTCCAACATCACTGGCTGTAGAAAGCGATCCACATAAGTCTGTGACAGTTCTGTGCATGATGTGTGAGAGGCAGATGAGAGCTAGTTTAAGTTCTTCCAAAGATGTCTTGGTGTGGCATTGCTGACGAAGGTGGAGAGTTGTTTGTGTCAATGACATAATAGGAGAAGACATTCAGAGTCCAGCTGCAGGGAGTGAGGTGTGTGGCTTAATACAGGTTTCTGACAAAAGCCCACGCACTTCACATTCTTCTGCCCCTAGTGCCAATCTCCTTCTGATGTCTTAACCTGACTTTTGTTCTGCTTTGCTCAAAGGTTTCTGGTGCCACAAAGAATTGCTTGGCTGGGTAGTAGTGATAGTGGCTAACACACTGATACTAGTGCAGGGCACTTTATAACTAACTAGTCTTGTAATAACTCCGCATGAGAAATGAATAAGGCTTAGTTTAGCATATTCTCCTTATTGTTAAAGTATCAGGCACAGTTATAGCTTTCTCATATATAATAGTGATAGCACTGAAAGGCCATTTTTCATGTAAATTTCCTGACAGTGAGTTTGGAAAAGAACTGTTGAAGAACAGGTTATTTAAAAAGCAGAATGATTTCCCAATAAAATGCCTTTCAGCTTTTCCCTTTGGGGCTCTGGGCTGCCCTCCTTGTCTCCAAGATCCACGTGGGCAGGTTTCATGTTAGCTTGTGAGCCCAGTAGAAGTATTCTTTCTTTCTACGCCAGCAAAACACTAATACTCTAAACACAAAGGACATTTAACACAGTAACTGTTTCTGATGGAGTGAGTGGTGCTGCCAGCTTACTGTCTCTTATCCAAGAACGGCTTCTGTTTGATGGGAGCAAGGTTGGGAGTCAGGCCCAGGCTACTCCTTGGTTTGTGCGGTATACATAACCAACTTAAAAAAAAAAAGTTTGTATAGTCAGCGTCATTCCTGCCCTTTCTCAATAGACTTGCAATCCTAGGCTGAATATTTATCGGGCTTGGTTTTGTGTCTTTGGAACAAAGGAAACTTCCAGTGACCAGTTTGGTTAATCACTGATGCTTATTCCCTCTTCCCTACTATTCCTTATTGGGTTTCCTTCTACTCCAGTAAATTGGATTTCCAATCACATCAAACCCTATTAGGCTGCCTTCCATTGATAGCAGATTAGATTCCCTTACACCTCACTGCCTAGCAGGATTTTCTTCTCCACAATGTGGAGAGTATTAGATTCCCTTACATGGGTTGCTGCTTGTTAAATTGTGTTTGGTGCTGCATAGTATTGAATTCTCTTTCCCATCAGCAGTCTCTGGGTTGTTAATTACACACTTGCAGATTCACTTCTCTTGCATATTCTCTAATGCATAGCTCTCCATGAGCTCTGACCGTACACTTCAGTGCCTCAGGCAGCTCTGTCTGCTCACAGGTTTTGATCAGTTCAGCTATGTGGTTATTGAACATCTGTGTGTCAAGAGCCTGCAGGATTTATAAACATGAGTGGGGAATGATCTTTGCCTTCAAGGAGTTTACAGTCTAGTGGTCAGGGAGAGGACAGGGCAGTGCGTAAGATGTGTGTGCATGAAGGGCAAGCATTGATTTTACCACTTTGCTAGTAACAGTTTCTTGGCATAATTAAAGAACCTTAGAAGGCAACTTATTCCTTATAATGGCATGTTTGCCAGCACTCTGTTCTATAATGAAAAAAGAAAACATTTGGAAGCATAATTGAGTGAAAGCGGACATTTTATTGGGTTCTACTGCAGGTATTGGCAGAATTGCAAAAAAGAACTCTGGGGTCTCTTAACACACTCAATCGTGCTTTTGTCATATTAGAACTCATATGCTTCTAAGAGGTACCCATCAGGCATGGAGTAATAAAAATTCATATATAGTCTACTCTCTAATAGACCTTGACATTACATACAGACTAGGGTCTATGTCTTTTTCTTTTGACACCAAAATATGTACAGTTTTATTCATCCTTGGAAGGGAGGAGACCAATGGTAATGGGAAATGGAGTCAGTCATGGTTTCCTACAAGGAACAGCAAGGAGACAGGTGTTACCAATTGTTTTCTTAATGCTCAAGAGTCTCAACCTGGTGGCAAAATCATCGTCTATGTCCCACATTAGTGTATTATCTAATTCCTTCTTTGTATATCTCCTCATTCCTTGAACACTCACCACATGTCAGGCACAGTTCCAGGTGCTTCATTGTAGCATCTTAGTAATTGCTTACCAAACAAATGAACCTTCTCCATATTTGCTGTCAATAAAAAATCCAAGTTTACTGGCAACAAAAGGATATGTTTTATATCTCTCTCTTCCAACTCAACCAGAGTGCTTCATTAATGCCAAATTTCTAATTTGATGTGAACAGTACTTATAGCACAGTCTGAAGCTTGAAATGACAAATTATGATCTCAAAAGTGTAGTTTAGAAAAAGACTTAGCTAATAAATACAATTATTTGATGTAGGAATGAAATAAAACCCAAAACTTTGGTCTAATTTTTTTCCCTTGACACCAAAATATTGTGCCATTTAAAAGAATCCCTGGAAGAGAGGGAACCAAAAGTAAGGCAAAGTAGAAAAGAGGTGGCAGGACCAATGTTTTTGCAATTGACTCAGTCTTTTCTAACAAGTCAAATTTAAAGTGCATCTAAAACCCAGAGTATGATATCTGTATTTCCTATTCTAATTGTGTAGTGTAAAGATGTTTTACTAGTATGGAAAGGTGATAGTGACATTCAAAACTCGTTTTTCAAAGATGTATTACTCTTCAAACATGTGTTTCAAACACTGTTTCATTAGAATAATAAAATATTGATCTTTCAACTGAAATGCCCTACTCCCTTACTTGATCAAGGTCATCACCACTTGTTAGGAGACATTTTCTTTTCTGAGGTTTGTCTTTACTGCATAGAGCTTAGCATGCACATCTGAACGCAGACTTTGTTATCCTGAACTCTGTTCTTGAGCCTTTACTGAGCTTCTGCTATGTGTAATGCAGCATTTTCCTACCTTTTCAAACACTCCTACTGGAGTATGTACTTCTATAGCTCAACTATTTTGTATTTCATCCCCTTTTGAATCCAAGACTGTGACCGTCACTTATGGATTATGGCTTCAGAGAAACAGTCGGTTCCAATATACCCTGCTATTCCTTGGACAGGCCTTAATTGATAGTACAGTTACCACTTTCCCCCTGTTGCTCCTTTTTAGCCATAAAGACTATAGTCAGTCACTGTCTCAAAATTTGGCCACCCCCTTCCACATTAATAGCATAATAGTGCACATTCTGTGCATTGCCTGTGACTCATAATCACCATGCAAAATGCATCATTCATAAACTGTTTAGTGTGACCTTTTGCACAGTGGCACTAATTATTATTATCACAGAAGCCCAGTAAACTAGACTGGTAATTATCAGGGATTTATTTGAATAGACAGCTAAGCTATTCTTGGCAAGTTAGTCAAAGCAGTTGTCATGACAGTCTTACAAATATGTCTTATGAATTGGGTTAATTAGGGTAATTAATAACTGCTATTTGGCCCCCTTTTCCCAAGGTATTGCCTATGCATTATCAAAAGGGGAGAGGTAAAGTTAAATAAAAAATGAGAGTTTGTTCCCCTCTTCCAAAAAAGCTACTTTTAAAGTCAGTGAAAACCACCCAGCCTCCAAAGGTGGCTAGAGAAACCCTTATTTTATGGAATCTTCTCCTACTTTTGAAGATTTCAGAGCCAGCAAGCACAAGCCACCCTGAAGAAAATGTAGTTGAAAAGAGGAGCTAAGTTTTCAGTTCCCTGAAGTTGCTGCTTTCCTTTTAGTCACCCGTGAGAGCCCCCAAGGGACAGTCCCTCTTGCTTCCACTTTTGGCAGAGCCTTGCTTTGTTTTTTCTCTCATCTAGAACTTGCTTGCCTTGCTCTCCAGCCTGTTCATTGTATTGGTTTTCTTATTTTTTCCTCACAAGGAAGTTGTGAGTTTCCTTACCCAGGTTTCTGCCCCTTAGAGGTTTTCCAACTTTTAATTTTGTTGGAGACCTTTTTTTTTTAATTGAATACCTTGGGGACTATCTAACATTGCCTGGTGGTGGTTTTGCTCTTTTTTCAAAGAAAGGAAAAGGGACTAGCTCTGAAGAGCTTTTTCTTTCTCGCCCCTGAGAAAGTAGAGAGGAAAAGTCCAATTTTCTTTGTGCATCTCAGCGTATTGAGTTGTTTTCCTTATTACAGTGTAAAGAAAAGACAAAGGGAGAGGTTAAAAATGAAACCGGTTTTCCCCAATGAGATTATCCTTTCAGAGGATACCATTGTTCACAAAATGAATTCAAGACTTTTTGTAGTGCTTTTGAATAGTAAATTGATTTCTCCCCATTTCTTCCATAAAGCAAGGAAAAGGAATCCAAGGAGGGAAGGGGACTGAAGACATTAGTTGGATACCAAATCTGCATCATTTCCTGGGCTTGATCCTTTCTTAAATTAAGTAACACTTGTCACAACAGCCCCATGAAATGGGAAACAGTATTATTTTATTTCTACAGATGAAGAAAGTAAAGTATTTAAAGGTTAACTAATTTTCCTGAGGTCACACATAATCAAGTGTGACCAAGTCTCTCTGATCCAGAGTCCTTTCCACACCAGGTAGTGGAGTTTTCCAGAAAAGCAAGAGGCTTTTAGTAGTTCTAGTACAAATTCCAGATGTGTTATTCAAACTCCCTTTGACTCCCATACTTTCTTGCTTCTCTGCCTCCTTGGCAATTGAGATTTCTAGGTCAGAGGCCAGCATTCTGGCTGACCCATAAAATTTGAGTTTGGGGACAATTCTAGGAAAAACTTTTAGTAGAGGGGATTAGGCTAATACTTTAGAAATGACCACAGCTCTTGCTTCCCATGTCACACTGGAATCTCATGATCAGGAAAAGGCAGTTTCCTTCTCTGTTTTACATATAGTTGCCCTGATATGGGAGAAAGGCATTGTGTTGCCTGAAGTGACTTGATGATACTTGGAGACCACGCAGGACACATGGGAAATGGAGGTGGGTGTGGTCCCGTAGTAAAACAGGACCATATTCTGGCATCTTAGGAAGCTGAAAACTGACAAAGTGGAGCTAATGTAGGCCCATTTCTCTGGTGTTCCCTTACAAAATTTAGAATGAGTATCACATGTTTAGTAATAAGAATTCTTTTATGTATAGCCATTTGCCTAGCCCCTAAAGAACATTAATTCGTTCAACAAATAGCTACAGAATACATACTTCACACCTGACAGTGTTTTCAGGATTCTAGGAAGAACGGTGAACAAAACAGACAAAAATTACTAACATTATGGAGTTAACATTCTAGTAGGGGGAAAGAGATAATAAAACAAGTAAGCTAAATATATGGTAGTTTAGAAAATAGGTGCCATGGAGAACAATGGATTGTGAATATTGGATAAATTATGCAAATTTAAATAGGGCAGTTAGGTAAAGCTTCAGTGAAACTTGTTTTTTTTTTTTCCTTCGCACTTCACACACACACTTCTCCAGCCAGGCTGATGGTTCATTCATTCATTAGTACCTACCCTACCAACTGCCTTTGTATCTTACATGGGATATGCATTTAAGAACAAAACATATTTCTTCCAGCCTTATGGAGCCCAGACTGTAGCACAGGAGACAGACAGTAAAAAATGGTTACACAGATAATGACTTGCAATCATAAGTGTGGTGGAAAGCAGTAGAGGGTACTAACATGCACCACACATGGAGGCCAGGACATAGGTACCAACTCTATGAGGCTAAAGACCACAGATAGACCACTGAACATTTGGTAATTGGATTATAGTAGGGAGGACCATGATGACGTGATTACAAAACAGAAAGTCTCATTTGGTTTTGGTTGTGTCTAGGGACCCATGAATTTGTGATTTCAAATGTCTGATTGCCATAATTGCATATAGATACCTTCAGCCTCCAATTCAGCTATTTATTGGTATTTGATTTTAAATACTCATGTACGTATATATGGCTATATTTTTCTGGAAAACAAATTAATGACTGTTTGATGTGGTGAATTTGTGGGGCTGCTAGAAAACTGACTTAAACAGAGGGAAAGCTTTAATGAAATGATGGCTCATTTTCAGAGTGCCTATTTGATTTTCTTCTCCATTCATTGTTCCTGCAAAGATTCAAAATCCCCTAAAATGAAAGATTGTAGGATAAAATGCATCCTTTTTATTTTTAAACTGTGGAGAGCAAAGTATTTTAATGAGGAAATATATTATTTTTTCTCCTACAGACCAAGGGCTAATAGCCTGGAACTAGTACTTTGGCTCCCTAAAAAGTCCTGCAAGACAAGCCAATGATGGATTCTGAAATATTTTTTAGTTCCTTGTAATAGCGATTCATTCTCTGCTATGGTACACTAACTGGGAAACAAGTTGAAATGAAAGTTTGGGCACTTTTAGGATAATAGACTATATTTACCAAATCTTTAATAGTGCAGAGAGGCTAGTGGGTGGAGAATAGAAGAGCAAGAGGAAAGGTGAGATGAACGTGTGTCCAGGAGAGCATGACTTTTTATAAAGTTATGACTTTTGAATTGACATCTGTGGAATACACTTTAGCTAACTTTTTTCGTTCCATTTAGTCTTCAAGTAGACAGCAGTTAGGTTATTTATGCTGTATCTGCCTTTATGCTCTATGGTGTTACTTTTTTTTTATGTTCCCTGCATTGTTGGTATAATTCATTTTTAAAAAATTGAAGCATTGTTGATTTACAGTGTTGTGTTAGTTTCACATGTAGAGCAAAATGATTCATTTTTATATATGTATGTGTGTGTGTATGAGAAGGCAATGGCAACCCACTCCAGTACTCTTGCCTGGAAAATCTCATGGATGGAGGAGCCTTGTAGGCTCCATGGAGTCGCTAAGAGTCGGACACGACTGAGCAACTTCACTTTCACTTTTCACTTTCATGCATTGGAGAAGGAAATGGCAATCTACTCCAGCGTTCTTGCCTGGAGAATCCCAGGGGCGGGGGAGTGTGGTGGGCTGCCGTCTATGGGGTCTCACAGAGTCGGAGACGACTGAGCGACTTAGCAGCAGCAGCAGCAGCAGCAGTGTGTGTATATATGTGTGTGTGTGTGTATATATATATATATATATATATATATATATATATATATATGTATATACTTTTTCAGGTCCTTTTCCCTTATAAGTTATTACAAAATAGTGAGTGTAGTTCCCTGTGCTATACAGTAGGTCCTTGTTATCTATTTTATATATAGTAGTATGTATATATTCTGAATATTCATTGGAAGGACTGATGGTGAAGCTGAAACTCCAATACTTTGGCCACCTGATGTGAAGAGCTGACTCATTGGAAAAGACCCTGATGCTGGGAAAGAATGAAGGCGAGAGGAGAAGGGGATGTCAGAGGATGAGATGGTTGGATGGCATCACTGACTTGATGGACATGAGTTTGAGTAAGTTCCAGGAGTTGGTGATGGACAGGGAAGCCTGGGGTGCTGCAGTCCATGGAGTTGCAAAGAGTCGAACACGACTGAGTGACTGAACTGAACTGAACTGATGTATATGTTAATCTCAACCATCTCATTTATCCCTCCCCTCCCCCTTTTGTAACCATAAGTTTGTTTTCTATGTCTGTGAGTCTGTTTCTGCTTTGTAACTAAGTTGATTTGCACCACATTTTAGATTCTGCATATAATGGATATCAAATGGTATTTGTCTTTCTCTTTCTGGCTTACTTCACTTAGTATGATAATCTCTAGGTTGATGTCGTGTTACTTTGGTGAACAGGAGAAATTAGCTGTTTACAAGTGAAGAGTACAACAGGCACGGCTATGATATCCTTCTCCATGCAGTCTTCATCTCTGGCAGTCTCCAACTGTCCTTTTTATCTGGGCACTTTGGTAACACTATTAGCTGGCCTGTTCTCTTTTCTCTTGAGGAGAATTTCTTTTGTTTGGATGTTCTGTTACTTTCCCTTTTGGTCTATTCTTCTTTCAGTGGTTCTACTTGCCTATCTGGTGGTCTTTTCGAAAGTTCCAACCCAATGTCAATCTGGAGTGGGACTGGTAATGTCAAAATGGAAGGAGTCTTCAGGAATGATAGAAATGTTATGGGGGAAGCAAGTTGAGGGTAAGTGGATTTCTAAAACAAACAGGATCTTAGGCCTCATTAATGAAGAATAATTTCCTGATTATGCAAAGAATTAGCCCTCTGAATTCTTTGCTGCTCAGATTACATCTGGAGTATTATGTTCAACTTGGCATACTTTATTTTAAGTAGGACACTGACAGGCCACAGTAAGTTTCAAGAAAAGGTTAAGAAATTGATAAAAGGCCTGGAGACCACATCATTTATGGAACAAAGTTTCTATTGCTTTATTATAATAGAGGCAAAAACTCAGTTGCATGAAGTCAACATTATCATTGGTCTGCATTGGGAAAATGTACTGAAATGAAGGTACTGAAACCAAAGTGTCATAAAAGCGTAAAACATTCTTCTTCCTAATATTTGGACTTTGAATTAGTTGCTTTGAAAAATGTATACTGTTTGAACCCAGCACTAGCTAATTGTTTGATCAGAATAATAGCTTTTACATATTCAGCCTGAAGACTGGTTCTCAGGTATAAGGCCAAAATCTGATGGATAATTGGGGGATCATGAGGATTTCCCTCCCCCTTTTAGAGTGCTTTATTTATTTACTCTTCTCATCATTGAGGAATACCACTGCCAGAGGCAAAGTCTTAGAAAGTTTGGACTGATGGCTAGAATGCTATCTTTACATCGTCTTGACATCCTTTATGGCTTTGTAGTAGAGTGCTTTTAGTGGAGTTAGGAAAGAGTTAATATCTTGGCATAACCTTAGATGTAGCTTGTTTTTCTCTTAGGAATATTAAGAAGGTGAGCCTGTAGTGGGAAATTTTGAGATTTTCTGGTTTACAGACTTTCTAAAAGGCATTTCTAATCATCATCATCATCACTATCCCAAATGACAGAAGAAATATTAGCTTGTGAAAATAAATGTTCAAAAGGCAAATTTTATGAAATGGTTGGCCTCCGTTGGATCCCCATTATTTTTAGAGCATGTAGGGAGGGGTCACTCATACCTTTATTTACTAATTGTCTATCTTCTCATGCCTTATTCATTTATTTTTTAAAGCACAGGGGAAAAAACTTGTGAGGGAAGAGATCAGAGTAATCTTTGCACAAAAACACAATGTGTGCATTGTTGGCTTAAGGCCTGTAATAGACAGAAAGAGTCTGGCTTGAGAGCCATCCTGGCCCTGATTTCCAGGAAGGGAAGACACAGAAACATCATTCTCAGAGCAGAGAGAGAGTGTTTGTGAACAAGCCAAAATTTCCCTTGTTTCTTCCTGTGATCTTCCCTCATTTTGAAGTATTGGATGGGATCAGGCCTCCAGGGATGGCACTTCGTTAGGTGGTAATTGGGAGGGACTATGAACAAAGCTAGTGGAGGTGATGGAATTCCAGTTGAGCTATTTCAAATCCTGAAAGACGATGCTGTGAAAGCGATGCACTCAATATGCCAGCAAATTTGGAAAACGCAGCAGTGGCCATAGGACTGGAAAAAGTCAGTTTTCATTCCAATCCCCAAAAAAGGCAATCCCGAAGAATGCTCAAACTACCACACAATTGCACTCATCTCACACGCTAGTAAAGTAATGCTCAAAATTCCCCAAGCCAGGTGTCAGCAATACGTGAACCGTGAACTTCCAGTTGTTCAAGCTGGTTTTAGAAAGGGCAGAGGAACCAGAGATCAAATTGCCAACATCTGCTGGATCATCGAAAAAGCCAGACAGGTCCAGAAAAACATCTATTTCTGCTTTATTGACTATGCCAAATCCTTTGACTGTGTGGATCACAATAAACTGTGGAAATTTCTGAAAGAGATGGGCATACCAGACCACCTGACCTGCCTCTTGAGAAACCTGTATGCAGGTCAGGAAGCAACAGTTAGAACTGGACATGAAACAACAGACTGGTTCCAAATAAGAAAAGGTGTACGTCAAGGCTATATATTTTCACCCTGCTTATTTAACTTGTATGCAGAGTACATCATAAGAAACGCTGGGCTGGAAGAAGCACAAGCTGGAATCCAGATTGCCGGGAGAAAAATCAATAACCTCAGATATGCAGATGACTCCACCCTTATGGTAGAAAGTGAAGAGGAACTAAAAAGCCTCTTGATGAAAATGAAAGAGGAGAGTGAAAAAGTTGGCTTAAAGCTCAACATTCAGAAAACTAAGATCATAGCATCTGGTCCCACCACTTCATGGGAAATAGATAGGGAAACAGTGGAAACAGTGTCAGACTTTATTTTTTGGGACTCCAAAATCACTGCAGATGGTGATTGCAGCCATGAAATTAAAAGACACTTACTCCTTGGAAGGAAAGTTATGACCAACCTAGATAGCATATTAAAAAGCAGAGACATTACTTTGCCAACAAAGGTCCGTCTAGTCAAGACTGTGGTTTTTCCAGTGGTCATGTGTGGATGTGAGAGTTGGATTGTGAAGAAAGCTGAGTGCCGAAGAATTGATGCTTTTGAACTGTGGTGTTTTTTTTTTCTTTTTTTTTTCTCCTTTATTTATTTTTTTTTCAGTGGGTTTTGTCATACATTGATATGAATCAGTCATAGATTTACACGTATTCCCCATCCCGATCCCCCTTCCCACCTCCCTCTCCACCCGATTCCTCTGGGTCTTCCCAGTGTACCAGGCCCGAGCACTTGGCTCATGCATCCCACCTGGGCTGGTGATCTGTTTCACCATAGATAATATACATGCTGTTCTTTCAAAACATCCCACCCTCACCTTCTCCCACAGAGTTCAAAAGTCTGTTCTGTACTTCTGTGTCTCTTTTTCTGTTTTGCATATAGAGTTGTCGTTACCATCTTTCTAAATTCCATATATATGCGTTAGTATGCTGTAATGTTCTTTATCTTTCTGGCTTACTTCACTCTGTATAATGGGCTCCAGTTTCATCCATCTCATTAGAACTGGTTCAAATGAATTCTTTTTAATGGCTGAGTAATATTCCATGGTGTATATGTACCACAGCTTCCTTATCCATTCATCTGCTGATGGGCATCTAGGTTCCTTCCATGTCCTGGCTATTATAAACAGTGCTGCGATGAACATTGGGGTGCACGTGTCTCTTTCAGATCTGGTTTCCTCAGTGTGTATGCCCAGAAGTGGGATTGTTGGGTCATATGGCAGTTCTATTTCCAGGTTTTAAGAAATCTCCACACTGTTTTCCATAGCGGCTGTACTAGTTTGCATTCCCACCAACAGTGTAAGAGGGTTCCCTTTTCTCCACACCCTCTCCAGCATTTATTGCTTGTAGACTTTTGGATATCAGCCATCCTGACTGGCGTGTAATGGTACCTCATTGTGGTTTTGATTTGCATTTCTCTGATAATGAGTGATGTTGAGCATCTTTTCATGTGTTTGTTAGCCATCTGTATGTCTTCTTTGGAGAAATGTCTGTTTAGTTCTTTGGCCCATTTTTTGAACTGTGGTGTTGGAGAAGACTCTTGAGAGTACCTTGGACTGCAAGGAGATCCAACCAGTCCATCCTAAAGGAGATCAGTCCTGGGTGTTCATTGGAAGGACTGATGCTGAAGCTGAAATTCCACCTCATGCCACCTCATGCGAAGAGTTGACTCACTGGAAAAGACCCTGATGCTGGGAGGGGTTGGGGGCAGGAGGAGAAGGGGACGACAGAGGATGAGATGGGTGGATGGCATCACCGACTCGATTGACATGAGTTTGAGTAAACTCCAGGAGTTGGTGATGGACAGGGAGGCCTGGCGTGTTGCAATTCATGGGGTCGCAAAGAGTCGGACACGACTGAGCAACTGAACTGAACTGAACTGAACTGAGGGATCTAGCAGTACCTGGAAGGCAAGAGGGTGACCCAAACACTTTCAGGTTCTTCTCCGAAAAAGGCACAGCATCAGGCCATCATAAGAGGAAGGGAGCAAGCATAATATTCACATCCTTAGACTCCATAAAAGAAGAAAGGAGAGTGCTCACTCTGTTTCCCATGAAATGTGCAATTTTATGGCACTCTCTTCTTCTACTGTGTATGTTTAGTGTTGTGTGTATTAAGTCCCGTCAGGGTTCTTTACCAGTAGTGCCACCTGGGAAGCCCCTCTTGTAGAGCTGAGAGCAGGTGGGTTGGCCATGTGAAGAAAGTGAAGGTGTCCACCTACAGGCTACTGTAGGAAATACCTCCATCTTCTTTCCTACTTCTGAAAAGTAGACTAGGGTAATTTTTAAGAGAGTATCCAAACTATGGTCAGCTTGTCTCAGGACTCATCTTTATGCAAAGGCTACATGAACAATTTTAAAGTCATGAGCAACTGACCACTGGAGAAAACTTTTCCTAGCTCAAAAATGTCTCTGTGATTTAATTAGCTACCCTTTTGGACACTAATTTTTTGAGCACTGTACTGAATGTGGCTTGTCTTCCAAACTTTACAGAAGAGCCAACCCAAATTCAGTTTTGGATTTGTGGCTATAGGGAAGTTGTTTGAATTTATTCAGCATGCCTTATGATCTTTCTCACACCTGACACTCATACATAGCTTGCAAAATCAAGAATTAGAGCTAGAGAGAAGCAAACTCTTTCCCCCGAACAAATAATTTCTCTAGTTCCATCCCCTGCCTCAGGTCACATGTATCTGAAGGTAGTTCTGATTGCAAATGCCACTTAGGAGAACCTTCTATGTTGCTCTCTTTTCTATATACCCTTGTTATAGCACTAACAACATGTCATTATAATTCTCTCTTCACTTATCTGTCCCCAATACTAGAAATATGGACTCCTCGAGGGCAGGAGTAGAATCTATCTCAACTTCATACTCTTAGCATTTTCTATGGAGCCTGACACATAGTTTTAATAATATTTGTTAAATTAAATTATTTTGGGCCTAAGTTATGTATTACTTCCATTTGTTCCAAACTGGCAGTCAAGGACAGCTCTGAATGATCTCTTTTTGCTTTTCCTTCTATCCCCTCCCCCATTACTCTTATGTACCATTTTTTTAAGTGTTTGTTTCTTAGTTCGTGCAAAGAAGGGTCTTAAAAGTAGTATAGGATTTTCTGTGACTTATGTTTTTCAACCTGGGGCTGATGGCTTTGTCATTTTACTCAGCCTTTATATAGTACAGTCAAATTTGATTAATTGAGACTAACTTGGGGGAAGGCCAGTTGGAATTATAGAGAGAAAAGAAATGCAATTTTATTACTTTCAAGTTCATAGAGTAATAAGAAGTAAGCTAACAAAGCTCTTGCCAGGAAGTTTTGCCAAGTAGACGTCCTTGGATCTGCTTTAATGACTAAATAAGAATGATGTGCAATTAACATATTTATTGTTTGTAAATTGCTTCTAAAGTGCTTAAAAACAATTTATTCTCTTAAGTAGTTTAAACACTTCCCTTGTAATCTTGTTTACACCATAATTTGCTCTGCAAACCTTTTTAAAAATAGATACAGCAGCCTATCTCTATCAGAATGATCACCAAATATGAATTAGTGACGTCTGAACTACAAAGGTATTAGTACAACGTGGAGAAGAAACTAAGCCTGAGAATGATGCTTTGAGGAAGTGAGCAGAGCAAATCCCTCTTTTCCTGCTTAGTTTTTAGTCACAGAGGCAGGGCCTCAGTCTTATTTAGAGAGGAGAAAAGCTCCCTCACCAGGAAGCAACACTTGCCATCAGTCTAGCCCCCCTCAGTAGTCTAATTCCAGTTTCCACTGAGGCAGTAAAAATGAGCAAATTTACCTTTTCGATAATTTCACTATGATCAAACAATCCCCAGCGGGCACTAATAGAAGATACTGTATTTTGATTGCAGTTTATCTCTAGCAATTATAGATGAGCAATTTAAGTGGCAACAAAGCAAGTCATTTGCTAGAATGAGACTGTATTTCACTGAGCTTTATCATTTCACCTTTTTTTTTCAGATTACTCAGCTAAAGACAATCTGTTTCCTTGGGTGGATCATACATCCTCTTTTTGCAGTATCCTGAGGAACAATTACTTTTCTTAATGATAGGATATTGACAAATGATTTACAAACATCATTTGTACTAAATTTTACTTTTCCCTCCCTTGAGGAATTTTGTTGACAGAATTTATAGCATTAGGTTTTACTCTTTGAGGACTTCTTAGGAGAAATAACAGGAAGAAGTTGGGCAGGTGGAGAGGGATGAGTCCTGGCCTGGTGGCCAAAGAGCTGAGTTCTAAACTTATGTCTGGGTTTCTAAAACCCAACTGTGATACTTTGAGGGTGGTAGTGAGCTTCCCTGGGCCCATTTCCTTGTCTTCAAAATATTGAAAGTGTGTGTGTGAGAGAGAGAGAGGGACACAAAGAGAGATTAGATACTCTCTAAGATCTTTTTGAGCTTTAATACTCTCTGGGTAATTGATTCTGTGATGGTCATGAGGCCAAAAGGCAATTTTTCAAAGCCTAGGGCGTAGTATGGTCAGACCGCACTAATGACTTCAAGAACCTTTGCAAATGACCACATTTGGCAGAAAAGCAATTGAAGACTCTGTCACGATATAAGAAATAATTAATATTGCATAAAAGGATGGATTTTTTAATTTATGAAAGATAGAACTTAGCGGAGACCATAGACTGAAAATAAAAGCAGTGTCAGCTGACTGGGTTTCCATTTCCTACTGTCTAGAAAGTTAGACCGAGTGGAAGGCCCCCTAGTCTGTGAAACAGGGGCTTTAGGCTTTTGCTCTGACTCTGCCAATAATTGGCTATTGATCTTGAATTAAAAAAAACTCGCTGGGACTCAGTTTTTCCATCTGTTAAAAAGGGAAAATAATACCTTGCCTATGTACTTCTTAAGACTGCTATGGTTATTGGAAAAGATCATAGGGCAAGGCTATATGAAAAAACAGTTGCCATACTGAAACAAGGTGCCATTTAAGAAAATAATTTTTAAAATTGGACCATCGAGAGACACAGCCCAACAAATGTTTCTCACTGTATTAGATTGTAAAAACCGTCTTTAAAGGTGCAGATGATATCATGTTCTATATGATGTACATGTATACTGACATATTAGTAAACATGGCACTCAAATTTTTTAGGTTCTCAAATGATTCTTTGGATGAATGAAAGAGATGGGTTTACAGGGATGGGGAAACAGAAGGCTAGTTTTTACTTAAGCCAGTTCTCCCTACAATCTAAATTCCTGAGAAATGTTAAAACAAATACAAGTTGAGGAAGCACAATAGCCTTTCTTAAAAGAGCTTTGCAAGAATCCTTTCATTTCATCTATGAAAGAGGCAAATGAGTTCTTCCTATCTGATGGATGGGTCTACCATCAGCTAACATTAGCTAATGCTAACTAACAAGTAGTGGGTGAGTACCTGCTCTGTGCCAAAAATGGTAACAGCCACTGAAGCCCTTAAGTTTCCAGTCTCGTGTGGCTGACACATAGGTAATACAATGTGTTAAATGATGTGATAGAGGTAAATCTACTCTTTGTATTTCCTTAGGTCACCAAGAGCATCACATTTCAGGACTGGAGAGTCCTGAGTCACAGGTCAACAGTCTTCCTAAGGCAACCCTGTCCAAAAGAATTTTATGGGTTGATGGGAATATTCGATATCTGTGCTGTCTAATATACTAGCCACTAGCAACATTTGCCTCCTGAGCACTTGAAAGATGGCTACTGTCATTGAGGAACTAAAAATTTAACTCATTTTTTGCTAAATTTAAATAACTACCTACCTATGTCTGTGTTATTGGTTATAATATCTATGCCATTGGGCAGCACAGCTCTAAGGAATGGTAAAATGAGCCCACAGTCAGGCTCAGGGTGGTTATGAGTTGAACTCTCTCATTGCTTTGGATCTTAGAAGGCCCTGGTCAAGCTGCTGTAGCCCTTTAACCATGTTTTTCTATCCACACACTACACTAGTCTTTGAATGGCTCATTTCCAGATGAAGGTTCTGAATTATGCATGCTAATATGCTTTACTTAACCCTGGGATGAGGTTTTCTTTCTTTCTTTTCTTAAAAAGAGATACCGTGACAGTTCAATCATAATAGAGAAAGCAAATGGGGTGAAGAAAAACTAGTTTATAAAGGCTTTTAAAGTGTCTCAAATCTTGCTTTTCACATAATTTCAGATGGTGTGAGGTCATTTCAACTCTCTTTAATCTGAATATTCTCTCTCTCTGTCTACACACACACACACACACATACACAGAGGTACACATGCACTCCAGTTAAGGTGTTGAATCAGCAATTAGAGAAGTTGGGTCTATATATACATGGCTTCCCAGTAGTACTAGTGATAAAGAATCTGCCAGCGAATGCAGGAGATGTAAGAGACATGGGTGTTCGATCCCTAGGTCAGGAAGATCCTCTGGAGGAGGGCATGGCAACTTACTCCAGTATTCTTGTCTGGAGAATTTCATGGACAGAGGAGCCTGGCAGTCTACAGTCCATAGGGTTGCAAAGGGTCAGACAGGACTGTAGTGACTGAGCATGCACAAAGCAAGACTGTTCACTGCATTATTTCTTTTTCTGATAGTACAGATAGGGGGAGAATGAGATAAAATATCCTGTAAGAAACCTCAGAAAAAAAAACCAGAACTTTACATTGGAAATTTTGTTGGAAATAGAAATGAGTATTCAAGAGAAATCAAGTTTATAACCTGATAATCAGATGACTTGTTTGTCTGGCAGTTCACTTTTAGAAAGCATCTGTACAGTTATTATTTTATTTCATCTTAATAGCAACTCTATAAGATAGTCAGGACAGGTGCTATTTCCATTTTATAGATTAGGAAATTGCTGGTCAGAGAGGTTCAGTGATTTCTACAAGATCACACAGCCAGTAGGAACTTTATATTTACATTGAAGGCTGTATTTGGAAGGTTTCTTTGAATAGTCTGTGATCCTTTCTAAGCTTAAAACAACCTGAAGAAACAATCATCAGGCTGACTTATGGTCCTAGCTGAATCTGTGTCTACCAGGAACAAGCATTTTTTAATATGGAGATGCAAAAACACAAACACTTTTCCCTCATAAAAATTCTATGTAATATGTGTGTATCTCTGTGTATGTTATGAATGGAGATATGACTGCCCACACCTGTTTGTACTGGTTGAATCTCAAACAAAATCTCTCGTTATCAAGTAGACACAAGTATTGGGTAGATTAGGATGAAGCGTGAGGGTGCTAGTTTGTTTGAGAGAAGGGTGTGTGTATACAGAAAAGTGAATGGAGAAAGAACTAAGAAGAAAGCTGGGGAGGGAGAATGCTAAAAACTGTATGGGGAAAGGAATGTAGAAGTTACTTGTACAGGTTGAGGGGTAGGACTGCCAGGCACAGTGCAGTGTTATGTTTCTGACTTTCTTATTTTTTTTTTTTTTTTGATAGTTAAGTTTGGAATTATTCCTGGTTTTTGCTGCTGGGAGTCTGATGGGAGAGGGGGGGTGAGGTGTTTCCCCTAATTATTTCTTAATCTTCCTGCAAGAGGAAATTGCTCTAGTTGTGTTCACCACCCTTGAACCTGTCATGTTTAAGCAAGCTAGGGTATTTATTTTTTCTCCCAAATAGTACACCCAGTCATCCGGTCCTAATTACTTCTATTTCATTGCCTTTCCTAGAATCTTAATGAGGTGTGGCCTGTGAGTGCAGGACTTGCAATGAGAAATCTTGAAGTCTGGTTTTGGATGTGACACTGCTCCTCTCTAGCAGAGGGCAAGTCTTTTAACCTGTTTTGTCCTGCTGTTAATGCGGTTAATAATATTTATTTAGCTTATGATAGTAGCAGTGAGATTAAGTAGTTAATGTTGGTTAAGAGGGGAAAAAAAGAAAAATGGGGCAAAGTTTTCTGTATTGTGTCCATTTCCAAAAGCTAATTGTTTCAGGATGATATTGACAGGAGGCACCTGCTCCATTGCACTCATCAAGCACCTCCTGGAAGTCTCGCTGACTGGATGCATGAGACAAGTGATCAGGGCTGGTGCGCTGGGATGACCCAGAGGGATGGGATGGGGAGGGAGGTGGGAGGGGGGTTCAGGATGGGGAACACATGTAAATCCATGGCTGATTCATGTCAATGTATGGCAAAAACCACTACAATATTGTAATTAGCCTCCAACTAATAAAAATAAATGAAATAAATAAATAAAATAAATTAATTAATTAAAAAAAAGAAAAGCAAAATTCTTCAGTTCTGTACCATAAGCTTTGTAGAAAAATGTAACCACCTTCAGGCCCAGTTTCCACCTTGGCTGTCTTTTTTGCCGTCTAAGAATATTCCTCTGTCTTATGGTTGCTCTAAGGTTGAGTACATTTTCGCTGTCTCCTGAAACCTTTTTAAACATTCTGAAATTCTTTTTGATGAAAAATTCATATAAATGAAAAGCGTATTAGTAATTGTTGTTCTGTTGTTACACTGCATAAGTGCATTACAGATTTCTAATACTCTGACAATTTCAAGTTGCTGATAATATTAGCCACTTTTCCAAGTGTAGTTATGGCTTTACTGTGCATGGTTGCTGGAACTCTTATGTCGGATCTGTTTACAAAATCAGGTCAAATTCTAGCCTGCCCTCACCACCCCCTTCCCAGCATAAAATGAGAAAGTCTATTAGGATCTGGGTGGATAGGTAGGGGTTTTGAAAGAATGAGTATACATTTCCATTACTTCCTTGAATCAATCCTCTTTCGCTGCTGCTGCTGCTAAGTCGCTTCAGTCGTGTCCGACCCTCCGTGTCCTCATAGACGGCAGCCCACCAGGCTCCTCTGTCCCTGGGATTCTCCAGGCAAGAACACTGGAGTGGATTGCCATTTCCTTCTCCAATGCATGCATGCATTCTAAGTCGCTTCAGTAGTGTCCAACTCTGTGCGACTGTATGGACAGCAGCCCACCAGGCTCCTCTGTCTGCAGGATTTTCCAGGCAAGAATACTGGAGTGGGTTGCCATTTCCTTCTCCAAATCCTCTTTCTATTGCTCCTCATTTGTGTGTCATGAAGTGATGCTGAAGTGTAAGTTCTGTCTTGCTTCCAACACAGATTTTCTGCAGTGCTTGTGTAAGTCACTAGAAACTGGAGGCTACCACGGATTTCCTTCAGTGCCTAATAATTTCAACAGAACCGAATGCCCTTTATTTAAATTCTGGTCATAATTAGAGGGTTGCCAATGGTAAGCAACCATGGAGTCTGATTTTGAGAAATGTTTATTGTACCTCGTTAAATTTGAAATTAGTACTTAAAAGATCAGAAATAAATAATCTGTTTTCATTTTGGTGACAGTAAATATAAATGGATGCCATGTGTGCACATTATTGCCTATATGTCTCCCAGTAAACTGTGTTTGCCATGGTCATCAGAATAACTACACCAAAAGAGAACTATGGAAGATTTCATTGACTACAAACAAGAAAATGATCTATTGTGTTGCATCTAATTAGAAAATATAAATATCAGAAGCTAACACATTCACTATTTTTAAGATGGTGTAGACTTGGTTGTTTTTTGTCAGCATGATCACATATTACAGGCTTGAGCAACAAGCCGGTACAAGGGAAATGAATTTAGAATGATATGCCAAAGGCTGTTTCTGCTTCACTCTTAAATAAGCTTGTGGAGGCCACTGGGCTTTAAGTGATGTATAATATAAATAATGAGATTGGGTCTGGAACTGGATTTGGGGGTGTTGTTTGGGCCCACAGGCACAGGGTCACCCGCAGCTTTCCCTCCAAATATTTTGAAAGTTTTTCAGCTGACAAGGCTTGCTCAATAGAAATTTCACTCTGCAGGCAGTCAGGACTCTGTAGCTGCTAAGTAGTAGAGAATTGAGGCCAATAAAATAGAATTTAGCAGTGCTCACTTCGGCAGCACATATACTAAAATTGGAAAGAATTCAGCAGAAATGGACCAGAGTGCTGAACCTTCTCTAAGCTGTGTTGCTCAGTCATGTCTGACTCTTTGCAACTGCATGGACTGTAGCCTGCCAGGCTTTACTGTCCATGGGATTATCCTGGCAAGAATACTGGAGTGGGTTGCCAGAAGGACTCAAAGATAGGCTGGATTCAGGAGAGCTCATACTGTGGATCCCTGGGACATTGCTGTGGGAGGTCTTATACTGGTTTCTTATTGTCAGTTGGATCAATTTTATCAAATCATAGCTTCTGAAAATGAAGCTACCCCATAAGTCATCACTAGTCATCTTATGTCACCTTGTAAAAATGGTTGTCATTATCTCTAAAGGACAATTGAAATGGTCACCAAGGTTGCAGGGAAGAAAGTAGCTCATTCCTGGAGCCATCTCCGTCTGGAGAACTATCTGCAGTAGTATGTGCCAAGTTTTTCTTTTGTCTCTCTGCTATGCTATACTCTCTTGACCCATTCACAAAAAGTAGCCAAGAAAGTCATTCAGAGAAAAATAGGTATAAAGCAGGCTAAGTACTTCTCTGATGTTACCATCTTGTGTTTGCTTTCCATCTCAGTAGTAGGTCATGCCAAGAACAGTGTTCCTGGGGTTTTTTCTTGTTGTTCTTGTTTTTGTGACTTGTTCTAGCTGAGTCCAGAGAAGGCAATGGCAACCCACTCCAGTACTCTTGACTGGAAAATCCCATGGACAGAGGAGCCTGGTAGGCTGCAGACCATGGGATCACGAAGAGTCGGACACGACTGAGCGACTTCACTTTCACTTTTCACTTTCATGCATTGGAGAAGGAAATGGCAACCCACTCCAGTGTTCTTGCCTGGAGAATCCCAGGGACGGCGGAGCCTGGTGGGCTGCCGTCTATGGGGTCACACAGAGTCAGACACGACTGAAGCAACTTAGCAGCAGTAGCAGCAGCTAGCTGAGTCAGTATTTAATGTGGCTGTAGCACTTAACCTGTGTGTTTGTTTTCTTGGCTGTTTAAGTGGGGAAGTAACAGTTGGCACCTGCTTGTAAAGTACTTTAATATTTGGGGATGAAAGGCACTCAGCCTGCAAAATAGCTTTAATGTGTGGTAGTTACATATTTGGGGATGATGATTACCCTCCAGATTTTGTTCCACTGGCGAATGTGGTTGATAGCTATTTACTTCTCAGGTTGAATTTTGTTTATGTGGGATGAGATGGTTTGACTCATGTGATTGGGTTAGTCATTTTATTTACTCTAAAACTACTTGTATCCACACCAAAGTCTTGTTGTTTTTGCATTCCTGTATAGAATAAGCATTAACTGGTTCTTCAGAGCTTTTTATGAGCAGATATTATTTTCAAGTGCACTGTACCCCACAAAGGACTTAGAAAAGGGTCCCAGAGAAGAACAGAAAACTGTTCTTATCTATATAATGGGATGGTGTTTAGTCTGGTCATTCAGTAGGCTCTTTGTCTCTGAATTGCATGGATTCCTACAGAAAGTTCCTAGGTTTCTCGAGGAGGCCTTTGTAGTAAAATATGTACTGGGTTGCTCTTCCAAAGTCATAACTTTGACCCAATAAAAGATGAGGGTAGAAAAAAGTGCTTTCTCTAAGCTGCGTTTGTCACCTCTAGGTAGTCTTTTTTGATGGTGCCAGTGAAATTTTAACAGTGATGATAAAAGGCCACCAAGAGGGGAACTCTTTCAACTTGACTTGGATATTAACTAAATGGCCTATGTTTCCTACTGATAGCCCTGTCTGCAAGCCACTGGAATCCTAGAGTGTTCTTTCACATGAAGAAAAGTAGCTGCCACACTGTCAGTCTATGGCTCAGAGTTCTACAGATAAGACAAAGCTTTATCTTTTCACAGAAATTTTATCTACCCTGTTTTGGAAACACTATCATGTGTCATTACTGCCATTCCCAGAGATATGGCAGGACTGATGGATGATGGGCAGGAATCACCTAACCATGGCATCTTATCCTTGGCAGTTATATCTAGACTACTGTGTATTTATAAGGTCATTGTTGGGAGTAAGGACAGAGAACAAACTGTAACTACAGAAAACAGTGGGCAGAAGGGATGCTTTCTGAAGAAACAAACCACCTTGGCCTTACAGATTTGGTCATCTGCTTTAACAGTAATAAGAAGCTTTATTCTTAACCTCTTCCACCCCTTCTCTGGTCTTTCATTGATGGATTCATTACATGAGTACTTGCTAAGTGTCCAGGGTTGTGGCACTGAGACTTCAAAAGAAAACTTCCAGTCTAGTTGGAGGATATATTGACATACTACACATGAAATAATCATAGAACCTGTGGAAAAGAATAAGTACATCACGTAGTCTGTACACTAAGTGCTGAGAACATGTTAAGCTGTGTGGGATGGTCAGGGATGTAGGCATATTAGAAATGAGGGTTGAGATATGAGGGAAGTAGAGGACTTGGTATTGGATGACTGCTCAGCTAAAGATTCAATTTCAAGTTAACTTAGTTGGTAAAGAATCTGCCTGCAATGCAGAAGACCTGGGTTTGATTTCTAGGTCGGGAATATCCCCTGGAGAAGGAAATGGCAATCCACTCCAGTATTCTTGCCTGGAAAATCCCACGGACAGAGGAACCTGGCAGGCCACAGTCCATGGGGTCGCAAGAGTTGGACACGACTTAGCGACTAAACCACTAATGCTAAATGTAACAGGGAACCATTGAAAGGTTTCTTTGAAGCCTTGAAAAGAGAAATGTTGTGATGAAAATAGTGGGCAAGAAAGGTTATTCACATAGCATTTTGCAGAATGGGCAAAAGGCAGATAGAGATGAAGAAGTACTGGCACAAGGTGATGAAGGCTGTGGAAGTGGAGCCAAAGGGGCATGCTATTTGTAAGAATTTTATAAGCTTTATAACTCATTTGGTAGGAGAGGGAGGTTCCCTGTATTTGTGATGTGGGTTTGTATGTGTAGCAAATATAAAGGCCAAATTCTCCTATGTGTGTCACCTACTATCATCAAGCCATTAGGGTGCTAATTAATTCCATAGTGGAGAAGGAAATGGCAACCCAATCCAGTATTCTTGCCTGGGAAATCCTATGGACCTTGTGGGCTGTAGTCCATGGGGTTGCAAAAGAGTCGGACACCACTTAGTGACAGACTTTAGTTACATTGAGTTGTGGTACAGTTCTCAAAGGTGCACTCCATAGCATGTGCACAAGTATAACCCTCCCTAGCACAGGGTCTACCAGTTTGTTACCTCCTTGCTGGTTTAGTCTATATCTTTTTCTTTTTCTTTTTTTTCATTCTCAGGGTTTGGTGCATGTTTATTGAATGTAGGAATGAATACAAAAAAAAAAAAAAAACAACGAATGACTGAACAAGAGTCATTTTGTTTTAGAATCCTAGAATTTGGGGGGCTTGAAGGGAACACTGGCATCACTTGGGTTGTTCTCTTTATTTCCTAGATAGATAAATTAACACTTCGAGAGGGATCAAGTGCTTTATTCAAGGCCACTAATGAGTCAGTGACAGACATGAGGAGAGAATTCAGTTCACCCCCTCCCCTACATCACATTGCTTACTGTAGTCAGACTGTGTGTGTATGTGTATATGAGAATTAGTGCTAATGTGTACATAGGCATGGCTAGTGGAAGTTTACTTAGCTTGTTTTCCAGTTCAGGGTAATTCTAGTGATGGCAGCTCTGGGGATGGTGCCTTTTATTCTGTCTTCACTAATTTCTCATTCAGCTTCTGCTGTCTGGATGAATGAGTCTTTGAATATACATTCTAGCTGCAGGCATGTTAGCTTTATTTTTATATAGAATTTACATTTTCATTTTTATGTGCCAAAGATAGTAAGGAGGGAAAGGCCATTTGTCAATTCATTTCCTAAAAAAATTGCCTTTGTGAGAAGATGCTATTTGAACATCTAAAGCAGCAGTAACTTTCAGAAAAAGGTTATGAGTCTTATCATATGATCAATAGGTACAATTATCATTATTAGACATCAGCAGTTAAAAAAAGAACCAGCATTTAAAAATCGTTTTGCTGTGCATCTGATTTGGGATTCTAGTTTTCCTGTTTGTATTGATAAAATGACTGAGTGAAAAATTAAAAAGAAATTAGTTAGCAGATTGCAGCTATAATGTTTTTCAGTTTGATGGGACTTTTAAAGTATAATTTAAAATGGCTGTTCAGTTTCAAATGAAAACCTTAGGGTTTTCGTCTCAGCATCTGTAACCCTTTTTAACTTTATAGTGTGACCTGGGGATTTGCGCCTCTGGGCAAAGATTCTAGTCCTGGATATCTGCATTTACTGGGCTTCTTTCTCCTTAAGGTTGAAGTCTATCCTGGTGATAAAGACTGGTGACTGAGAGTCACAGTCACTCTTACAGAGACTAGGGCACAACTCAGTGAACTGTGAAAGTAATGCAAAATGACAATTAAAGTAGGGCATTCTGGTACCTTGGGGGCCTGACAAAGTGGAAGTATTTGACCTGTGATGTGCCAGACTCATTAACATAATAACATTCCACCTACCCCAAAGTCTATCTAGAAACCTCACACATCCAGAAAGAAGATGAGAATTGAAAGTAGTTAGCAAAGAAGGCTCCTTGCAGGTAAAACAAAAACAAAAACAAAAACAAAACAAAACAAAAACAACTAAACAACAACAAAACCCAAAACATTATAGAAAAGTCCTTGCAGTAAAGATCATGCCATTCCCCTCTTAGAAAAACATCTCATTTGTCTATCCAGAACTTAAGTCGCATTTTCTAGACTATTCTAACAAACATATAGTTTCCAAGAACACAGCAGAAAAGTATCAAAGTTGAAATGCAAGAGGAGCTGCTTTTGGTGTACTCATAGCACTGAGAAGTAACAATATTGAGTGTTTTATGGCAAGTTGCTGGGAGACATATGTTAAAAATTAAAGTTAAGAACTCAAAAAACACAGTGTTTTGGAGTCAGTGAGTATACAGGCAAAACCTGCATGGTACAGTGATTTATGTTTAGAAAGGTGCTTCAGAGGAACCATTAAGAAACCGCAATAACTTTCAAAAACAAGGCAGTTTGTTGCAACATTTTTTAAATAGCTAGAACATGGAAGCAGCCTAGGTGTCCATTGACAGATGAATTGATACAGAAATTGTGGTATATATATATGATGGAATATTACTCAGCTATTAAAAAGAACACATTTGAGTCAGTCCTAATGAGGTGGATGAACCTAGAGCCTATTGCACAGAGTGAAGTAAGTCAGAAAGAGAAAGACAAATATTGTATATTAATGCATGTGTATGGAATCTAGAAAGATGGTACTGATGAACCTATTTGCAGGGCAGCAATGGAGATGCAGACATAGAGAACAGACTCGTGGACACAGTGGGGGAAGGAGAGGGTGGGATGAATTGAGAGAGTAGTGAGGAAACATATACATTACCATATGTAAAACAGATAGACACTGGGAATTTGCTGTGTGACACAGGGAGCTTAATCTAGCGCTCTGTGACAACCTAGGGGGGTGGGATGTGGTGGGAGATGGGAGGGAGGTTCAAGAGACAGGGGACATATGTATACCTGTGGCTGATTCATGTTGATGTATGCCAGAAACCAGCACAATATTATAAAGCAATTACCCTCCAATTAAAAAAAAAAGGCATAATGGGTAGGATTTTAAACCAAAGTTTTAGTCCTTAGAGAAGAAAGTTCTAAGCTATCCAAAAAACTCTGCTATCCACAAATATTTATTCTTTATGTTTTCAGAAAATTCAGATTTGATTAAACCTAAACAAAGTGAGAAGTCTGTTCTTAGTGAATCCTAGGATAAAGAATTCTAATTAGAGAAAGGGTTTGGGAGGAATATGTTAAATGATAGGAAAGTGACACTGTTGAGACTGGGAATATAATTATTATTATAAAAATACTATATAATAAAAGTTTGCTCTAGACCCATTTTTTTAATGTCAAAATTTAGATTTTTTTCAGAAACAAATGTTCTTGTCTCTTTGCTGTGTTCTTGTGTTAACTTGGCTGTCTCATTGGAGATGGGGACATTTCCTAGTGAAATTAATGTGACATTTACAGAAAATTTCCCCTCTCAAATGTTTCATGTTATTTCCCATTTAGAATACTTAGAGAGGGGACTGGAATAATGTCAACCAAATTTTGGTTAAATAAGGCTAACTGGGAGCCAATACATTCATGCAAAAAAGAAAAGCTCTTTTATTATTTCCTAAAATGTGTATTTCTTTTGTCATTTTTTAAGCCTTTGTTGAGATGACCTTGGTAGATAATCTGGCAAAAGAGATGCCATCTTCTGGGCTTGCCTTAGAAAACACAGCACATCGGGTCAAAGCCAGTGTCTGGTCTTTTGCCCAAGACAGTTCTCCACTCTGGATGTCTGTTAGGATTACCTAGGAAGCTTTTAAAAAGTACTAATGCCTGGGCCCCACTCCAGACCAGTTGCCTCAGAATCTCTTGGAGTGGGATCTTCTCAACAGTATTAAAAAAAAAAAATTCCCTAGTTGACTCTAATGTGCAGTTAGGGCTGAGAACCACTGGCTTAAGACTTGCAAACTATTCATTAAGAAAAATTATTTCCTTCTTCGGGGTGGTCTGAGTCTCACTCTTTGGTCTACCTGAAGTGTGAAAAAAAATATACTTTTTCAGTGCATTTGGATTTGAGCACACACTTTGAATCAGTACAAGCAAGAATACTTGATATTAGTTTACCCTGACTCATCATAGGCCATCTATGGCCAGTTGGCTCAGTTGTTTGGATTGTAGTCCTAATGAGGCCAGAATAGTATATCTTCTCCAATTATTAATAGAATAATTCTGTTGCATAGGTTGTTTCCATAGTTCTCACCAAGCTGCCTCACAAAGAGACCTGAGACTGATTACAGAGGCAAAAGGCAATGGATGACTCAGCATAGCTCCATCTACTATGGGGAAATCGGTTCTAGGAACCTGCCTCATGACTAGTGCTTCTAATTGCATGAGGATGTAGCATGGGCCATCTGTCTATTATGGTTTGTGCTGGTTTGGGGGATAGAATATTTACATTTGAAGGTCAGGACAGATGAAAATGGGTGGTGGGGGTCGGGGGTTTACCCTTTTAGAGTAAAAAGAGAAAGATAGCAAGGTGATAAGCTTCAATGATGCTTTCCTACCTACAGTGGCAGATCATGCCTGGCATATCTGTCCAGGTTAACCCATCTGTATACCACAGCAAGGGAAAGAGAATTGCTAAGTTCCTATAAGTAAGTCTTCTAGACCTGTGCCCTCCAATAACTCAGTGCCTGTGAGTGGGAATCCTCAAAGGTGAGATATAGTATTCCATTAGGACCAAGAAGTAGTACAGTCACGAGGGATAAATGTGTATGGTTTAGCTTATTTGCCCAGAGTTCTGTCATGTCTCCACAGGGCTCTGTATTTGATGCACAGTGCACACAGATTGGACATCCATATATGCAAGGTGGTATGAAATATTTTACCTGAAAACTGATTTAATGTGGCAATATCTTGGAATGTTGCTCATCCTTTCTGTGCAAAGCTAGTATCCTCCTTTCTTTTACATCTGTGTCTCTGTTAACTTCCTTGAAAAAATGATTTAGGAAGTTTGGAGGCTGCGATGAAATGTGTGCTACATGGTACTCTTTTATTGCCCAAATGGGGCAAATCCCAGATCCTATTTGGGAATCCATGTTCTGAAGGAAGCAGAGGATAAGGATTTCTACCATTCCTACCATGAGTTATGACAAATGCACTTGAAATTCCCCTTAGGATTTATTTTCTGTTATGTCTATTTTAGGGCTTCCCAGGTGGCGCTAGTGGTAAAGAACCCGCCGGTCGATGCAGGAGACATAAGACATGGGTTCGATCCCTGGATCGGGAATATCCCCTGGGGGAGGGCATGGCAACCCACTCCAGTATTCTTGTCTGGAGAATCCCCTGGACAGAGGAGCCTGGCAGGCTACAGTCCATAGGGTCGCACAGCTGGACATGACTGAAGCAAATTAGCACACATGAATGCATGCCTATTTTATAGAGGAGGAAAGTGAGACACATAGAAATTAAGTAATTTGCCCAAGGTTGCATAAACTAATAATTAAACTCAGTGCTTAATCAGTTCCCTGTTTTATTTGGGCAGAATCCTTGTGTGTGTGGGGTGGGGGCAGTTATCATGTTTCGTGTACTAAGTCACTTTAGTTGAGTCTGACTCTTTGCAACCCTATGGACTGTAGCCCACCAGGCTCCTCTGTCCATGGGATTCTCCAGGCAAGAATACTAGAGTGGGTTGCCATGCCTGCCTTCAGGGGATCTTCCCAACCCAGGAATCAAACCTGCATCTCTTACGTCTACCTGCATTGGCAGTCGGATTCTTTACCACCAGCACTACCTGGGAAGCACTTAGCAGATTTCTGCTTATTAAATTATATATTGTACTGAATATCATAGAAGAACACATTTACCCAACACTATTTTTGCCTTTTATATGGTGTAAAAATTAATTCAAGAAGTGCTTGTTGGTTGACTCACTGATGGATAACCTCTTCCAGCACTGTATTCCCAATGCAGCTTCAAGTTTGCTTCCTCCTCTTGTATTTATGTTTGCAACAATTTCAGCCTCCATTTTCTTATGAACCAATTAGAAATGAACTAACCCTTTTGATTTTAACTCTCCCCACCCATTCCTTCCAACAACACCAAAACTTACTTGTGATTTTCATTAAAGGGGATTTTATCCTTTAGAAAAAGCCAGTGTGCTTGCATATGTGCATGCTCAGTCGCTTCAGTCATGTCTGACTCTTTTCTGACCCCATGGACTGTAACTGGCCAGGGTCCTCTGTCCATGGGATTCTCCAGGTAAGAATACTGTAGGGGGTTGCCATGCCCTCCTCTGGGGAATCTTCCCAACCCAGGGATTGAGCCTGTGTCTCTTCTGTTTCCTACACTGGCAGGCAAGTTCTTTACCACTAGTGCCACCTGGGAAGCCCAGATATAATTACACAGCTCATCTTCAAATAAGGGGCATGGGGAGAACATGGGCATGCACTTGTAAGTACAGGAGAGTGATGGGGATTTAGTTTTCTTCTCCTTACATTCTCTTTCTCTCACCTACTTGCCACCCCCATCCACACCTACTCTAGATACTTAGAGTCCCTATCCAGACTGTTGGCCATTTGGTACTCATGTGGTAGAAATACTATCACCTGTCCTGTTTTCTTGTTTTCAAGGAGTCTGAGCTCCCTGAAACCTAAAGCTGCATCTAAGAGCCTAGCATAGTTCATGTGTGCCATGTAGTCATCTGAAAGGAATCTGCTGTTTGTTAGCTCGACAGCTATTGTGTTTCCTTTCACAGGCACTTTTCAGTTGAAGTGATTTCAGAAGGCCCTAAGGAATGGTGAGAATGGTGAGAATTTCTGGTAGATTGGCAGGAGGGCAGAGGAGATGGGCATTTTTTCAGTTTATACAGTGATTAACGAGAGTAGTACTTTAGTTTTGGACATAAGATCAAAGTTTTTAGGACCTCCAGTTACTTCAGTGTTGACTTTTCGCTGTGTTTCCCCCTCCTAAGGCTGACCCGCCTTCAATCCGCCCCCAACCTCTGGATGCTTAGCAGCTATTTTCCCAACTTTTATCTGGCAGGTATTCTGCATTTGCTTTTGTAAAGCTGTTGTTCAGGCAGTCTACTGTAACCACATTAGACAGTGTGTTTTAATGATAGGAGCTGAGACAGGGCTTTACTTTCAAACTTCATGTTTCACATGAAAGGCTTTGGCACCCCCTGTGGACTGCTTTTCACCCCGTTTTAGGTGTAATACTTGTTTGCCTTTATATCTGTGATAAAATGAAGGCCTCCCTATATAACCAGTGCTGAGCAAAATGTCTTAAAACAAAGGGAAGTGCAGAGTTTAAATCCACAGTGGGGGATTACCTTGCCTGCATTTCCATATCTGTGGAATAAATATTTTAACATGTTAATTATCTACTACTAATAAAAATACCTTTGAACTTCCAGTCAATTTGATGGGCACAGAATTGTGTTCACTGGGGAATGGGAAGCAATTAGTTTCTGTAAAGAGTTTTGGTCATGCTGTATCTTCCCTAAGTGGTTGCGTGGTCAGTAGTCAGGGGTATTCTAGGAGATGTTTGTGTCAAGTTCATCTTCCTCTGGCCAGGGGACTGCCTCCACAGAGCCCCCAGGACCCCAAGGAGATGGCAGGTATTCGTCAGGGTGTTGCCCCACTATGGCCTTAGTTTCTGATTCATTCATTGCCTCTTGCCCAGTAGAAAAATTCCTCCTAAGTAGGACAGTTTGACTCTTTTCATGAATTACCTCCATAACATTTTTAATCTTTTCTTTCCCCATTGCAGACTGAAAATTATTCCTTTGACTCCAACTACGTGAACAGCCGAGCCCATTTAATCAAAAGGTATGTTGGTTTGCTTGCCTATTTCTACAATTAAGCTCAATTTAATACAAAAAGCAAGAAGATATTTTTTAATGATGCCTTTTCAGATTTTAAAGTGAAAATGCTTATCTGCTTATTGTAGGAAATTAGGAAAATTCAGAAAAGCATTAAAAAAAACTAAATAAAAGTCACTGGTAATTCCACCACCCAAAATCACTGTTGGCATTTTATCATGTTTCTTTATGTAACTGTATACAGAAATAATTAAATTAAAATTAGGGTCATATTAAAATAAAATGTGATGTGATGATTTAAAAATCTAATATTAAAATTTTCTCCTGTGTATCTTCTATTGAATTTTAAGATGGTTGATGGCTGTTATTTTGACAACTTTGAAATCATTTTAAGGCTATTTTAATGACAGATAAACTAACTTCTTATCTTTAAAAAACTTTATAGATGAGAGAGGGAAAGATAATATACTTGCTAATACAATAAATCTTAAAATAGGTATTTCAAACAAAGCATTCAAAGTTGAGATTTGTGTGAATGGTTGCTCATAACTCAGCTATTCATGGAGCCACAATGTATGTGGATACAGAGCTAATACTGCCTGGAAGATTCCAGGGCAGGAAGATTCCAGGAAGGAAGAGTCCATCTGGTGCGGTAGTCACCAAGGTGCCCAAGGCAGGCAAGATGAGGGATTTAGGGAGTTCTCTAAGCAGAGAATTTGTGCAAAAAAACTGGTACTGACCATTCAGATGATGCCTTTATTACTGTTTGATCCAATTGTCCTCTTAAATGGTCCAGTGGTTATTCTGTAGCTAAAATTGAACTCTGTGTGTGATTGTTAATAGAAACAAAATAGAGGAGCAAGCAGGGTGTGTTAGAGCTGCAGTAGACAAGATCTGAAAATTCTATTATTTTGCTGGCTCTAATCCCATAAATTTATATCACCAGAAGGGTAGGATTTGAGGAATAAACTAGTTTGTTGTAGAAACAACTTTAATTCAGATCTAATTTAATTCACGATGCTGCAGTAATGCCTACTAACATGCTAGGCTTATCTTTATCGGTCTGGAATCACTTGTGACCTTAAGTGATAATTGTTAATTATGTGAAAATGGATAGCCCAGTATTAACAGTCATAGCATTGTTTGGAATTTTTTGAGGGATTGGGAGGGATCCATTTTGAATATTTCTTGGCCCACAGAATAAATCAAAAGATGAGGAAATCAAAATTATTCAACTGATTTATTAGGAAGGATGAAAGCCCTCTTTTTGTACACTGATCAGAGTAACTGCAGCAGAAATTTGCTTTCTTTTTTGCTTCAGAACTGTTATTTCAAAGCTCCTTTTTTCAGACTTCTGATAAAAACAGTGAGTTACCTATCCTCACAGGCCCCTTGGGCTAGCTCTGGGTACCTGGGAATTCTAAGACCAGGTTAAACTCATAGCATGAACCTGATTTTCATAGCATGGCAGAAGGCTAAGACTCTTGGGAACCCTCACCATCTTAGGTCAGACCTGAATATCCAATTCACAAGGCAAACTGATGAGATGAAAACTTATGTTCAAACATTTAGCTTTTGAGACACATGTATTTCTTTAGCAGCTTTGGGACTCACTAGAGGTTCTGATTTTGATTAATTATATGTTTTTGTTTACACACATGGACACACAAAAGGTACAACGTGGACTTAATAGGCTCTCAGTGGAAAAATCGCCTGATGTTCCCTGAGATCAAAGATAGTGCTTTTTTTTTTTCCTTCAATCAGGGATCACTTTGGTTAAGAGGAAAGCTCAGGAACACAAGCATTTTTACCAGGTTCTGTTTTTGGAACCCTGAGAGCTTTGGAAAACTACAAAGGTCTTGGAATTTATGGGATCACTTGAATTGAGACAAAGCACAATACCTGGAAAGACACAGGGAATCTTGTGTGCTATGCTTTTTGAGGGGGACTAACTATTTTAAATGTAAAATGTGTGAAAGTGTTAAGAGAGTAGTAACTAACATCAGGTGATAAAACCACACAAACTGTGTTCACATAGCTCACAGTGATGTTTGAAAGGTGTTTCACTGTATGTGGTTTCTTGAGGATCCATTTACGTTCATGGGAAATCTCCTGGCCAGAAAATTCTGAATCTGATTATCAGTCTTAATTTTATTATCAAGTTCTTGTTTCTTCAAATGCCAATCCCATTTCAGGCCAACTTTGAGAACTTTTTTTCCTATCCATTTTTTTCTTCTTCTGTTTGCTTTCTACCCACCCAAGGATTCTTCTTAGACCCTTCTTTTTGGCATTCTCCAGGGCTTATTAACTGTCTTACATGCAGGCTTCCTTTTCTCTCTCTCATCTGTCTACCTGAGGTAAACCAACAGAAAGCCAGAAGGCAAGAGAGTTTCTCCTAGCACAAATTAAGGTTCAGAAGTGTGAGGAGTAGATCAGGAAGTATATATAGCAGAAGATATATAGCACATTGCCCCATAATCTTCAGCACTGAGTAATCTAGCCATTTATTTCTGTAGTAAATAAATACTACAAGTAAATAAATACTACAGGTTCAGGCCATCTGTAACCTCTAAGTATACCCAAGGTTTATGTCAGAGTCCCAGATTAACAAGCCAAGACAGTTTAGAATTTTTTTCTGGACTAATTTCCTTTCTGCTACGTTTGTTGCCTTGCTATCATCTCAGAGCAAGGAAAGCCAGCAGTGGGACATTGCCCCTGCTGCAACACTGTCTTTCCTCATGCCATTTTTCTGTACTGCTGTCTGATACCCACTCCTGCAGTGCTTTTGAGCAATATCAAGCAGGGCATGAGGCTATAGCTCAAAGAAAATAAAGCAGGAAATGAATATGGCTCTGAAGCAGTGTGGGAAAGAAAATGAGCATTGACTCCTAAACCATACAGAGTGCTTTCCTTTTCCACCTGAATTGTCCTGGGGTTTTGCAGCACCTGATATGGTGCCTTGTCTATAACAAATGCTGGTACATGTCTATTGAAGGAATGGATGAAAAAAAGTTTAAAAAAACTCAGCATTTTTCCATTGAAAACTAGCATTAAACGTTCCTTTATACTGGCAATTTCTGGCCTCTTATGTGCATTAGAATCACCTGGGAGGCTTGTTAAATGCACGCTCTACCACCATCCCTAGAGAATCTCCAGTTTTCACAGGTTCCCAAGGTGATTGTGATACAGGTGATCCAAGAACCACTCTAGGATCTTATGTTTCTTAATATACTTTTGACTTTTAGTCCATTTTAGTCTACTCTTTTGACTTTTAGTCCATTCTTATTCTCAGAAGCTATTTCCTGGGTATGTGGTGTTACCTACTAGAAAGATACGCTCTCCTTTCAGATTTTTCTGTCCTTTGGAAAGATTTCTAATATTTTTAAGTGTAAATATGGGTCAGAATGTTAGTAATGTTCATTCATCAAGTATTGTCTGAGTCTTATGTACAGAATCTTATTCCAAATTTTTTCAAACTTGTTCCTCTGTTAGTCACTGGAACAAGTAATAGAAATATCTGTATTTACATTACCATTGCAAAAAGAACCCTAATTTATTGTCCCAAAAGTTGGTTTACAAGTCTTTCATCTCCCAAGAGGTACACAGGTAATAAAGTAAGTGAAATCAGCATTTTTTTATGTCTGTCATAAATTGTTACTTGTTTTGGGTGAGTGGCCATTCACCAGGCTGTTTTACAATTTGCAGCATCTTGCTTACTGAGTCTTAAACTGCCTTACAGAAATCTATTCATTAAGCCACTAAATGTCCTTACAGGATGAGAGTAAGTGGCACTTAGTTTGTCAGATGGGCAAACTGATCTTTATACAAGTTAACTATTTTAAGGTTTGGCGGAGAGGGTTAATACACTTTGCTTTTTCTTTAGAGCACATATGACTTCTCATTCTCAAATTACCAGTCCCTTAAGTCCAAGTAGCCAATTCTTCACTATTTTGTTATTTATCTTCTTTCTATAAAAAGCCAAAAGCTCCAATGTGGTTAAAATTTTGATCATCATTTTTATATGTATCTAAGTAGGTACATATAAAAATGATGATCAAAATTTTAAAAGACAGAGCCAAAACCAATTAGGAAAAGCAAAATAGAGATCCCTGGCATCTAACTCACTGCAATTAAACATTATATTTTCCTTGAAGCTTTTGAGAAGCCAAGACAGAGTAAGTATACCAGAGCATGTCATTCTCATTTTTCAATAAAGGAAGGATACTCATTGGATAGGATAATTTTTTTCCTGTCCCTTAATTTTAGAAGAAATTAATGTAGTGGACAATGTCTGACTATAGTTTACAGAAGATATAGAAGCATTATTTATATGTACATTTCCTATATCAATCCTATAAAAAGACTATGTACATTTCTCCAAAGAAGACATACAGATGGCTAACAAACAAATGAAAAGATGCTCAACATCACTCATTATCAGAGAAATGCAAATCAAAACCACAATGAGGTACCATCTCATGTTGGTCAGAATGGCTGCTATCCAAAAGTCTACAAACAGCGAATGCTGGAGAGGGTGTGGAGAAAAGGGAACCCTCTTATACTGTTGGTGGGAATGCAAACTAGTACAGCCGCTATGGAGAACAGTGTGGAGATTCCTAAAAAAACTGGAAATAGAACTGCCATATGACACAGCAATCCTACTGCTGAGCATAAACACCGAGGAAAGGAGAATTGAAAGAGACACATGTACCCCAATGTTCATCACAGCACTGTTTATAATAGCCAGGACATGGAAGCAACCTAGATGTCCATTGGCAGATGAATGGATAAGAAAGCTGTGGTACCTATACACAATGGGATATTACTCAGCCATTAAAAAGAATACATTTGAATCAGTTCTAATGAGGTGGATGAAACTGGAGCCTATTATACAGAGTGAAGTAAGTCAGAAAGAAAAGCACCAATATAGCATACTAACACATATATCTGGGATTTAGAAAGACGGTAGCGATAAGCCCATATGCAAGACAGCAAAAGAGACACAGATGTATAGAACAGACTTTTGGACTCCATGGGACAAGGCGAGGGTGGGATGATCTGAGAGAATAGCATTGAAACATGTATACTATTATATGTGAAACAGATTGCCAGTCCAGGTTTGATGCATGAGACAGGGTGCTCAGGGCTGGTGCACTGGGATGACCCAGAATGATGGGATGGGGAGGGAGGTGGGTGGGGGGTTCAGGATGGGGAACACATGTAAATCCATGGCTGATTCATGTCAATGTATGGCAAACTACAATATTTTAAAGTAATTAGCCTCCAATTAAAAAAAAAGACTACATAATATTTAGTGGTAAGTCAATGAAATCATTACCATATATGGGGGTAATGATCATATTAGGCAATAACCATTTATTGAGCATTTGTGTATAACTGGTACTTCATGTGAAGTATTTCATGAAGTCCTCAAAATGGCTTTGTAAAGGAGGTTTTAGCAAATGCATTTTTCTAGGGTTTAATTTTTCATTATTTTTTTGTTGAAAATTGGAGTATAGTTGATTAATAATCATGTGGTTAGTTCTCCGACAAGGGATTGAACCCAGGCCCTTGGCAGTGAAAGCATGGAATCCTAACCACTGAACCACCAGGGAATTCCCAGCAGATGTATTTTACAGACAAGGAAATCAAGGCACAAAGACATTAGCTATCAGACCCAGGTTCCCATAGATGAAGTGGCAGACTAAGGATTATCACTTGTTCTGATGACTCCAAGTTCAATGCTCTTTGCACTACAATCAGGAAATATAACATGTTACAGGAATAGAGTTTAAAGAACCTAGAGCAGTGGTTCTCAACTGGGAGTGATTTGGCAATGTCTGGAGACATTTCTGGTTGTACCTTCTGGGAGAGGCATGACTGGCATCTAGCGCATTGTGGCCAGAGATGCTGCTAAACATCTTATAATAGAACACCTGCCTCCCCCCACCAACAGACATACAGTGTCAGTAGTGCCAAGGTTGGGAACCTTGCTCTAAAAGAATGGTTAATTACATTGTCCTTATTTTATACCCCTCACCATCATCTATCTCAAGCAAGTTTTAGCAACTGCTGAAATGCAGTCAAGTCAGGATTGAATTCTGTGGTTTAAGGTAACAATCATGCATTGTGAACTAAAGAAATTGGAAAAGGGAACCCTCTTACACTGTTGGTGGGAATGCAAACTAGTACAGCCACTATGGAGAACAGTGTGGAGATTCCTTAAAAAAACTGGAAATAGAACTGCCATATGACCCAGCAATCCCACTCCTGGGCATACACACCAAGGAAACTAGATCTGAAAGAGACACGTGCACCCCAGTGTTCATCGCAGCACTGTTTATAATTGTCAGGACATGGAAGCAACCTAGATGCTCATCAGCAGATGAATGGATAAGAAAGCTGTGGTACATATACACTATGGAATATTACTCAGCCATCAAAAAGAATTCATTTGAATCAGTTCTAATGAGATGGATGAAACTGGAGCCCATTATACAGAGTGAAGTAAGCCAGAAAGATAAAGACTGATACAGTATACTAACACATATATATGGAATTTAAAAAGATGGTAACAATAACCCTGTATGCAAAACAGAAAAAGAGACACAGATGTACAGAACAGACTTTGGGACTCTGTGGGAGAAGGTGGGGGGGGGGGGGAATGTTCTGAGAGAATAGCATTGAAACAAGTATACTATCAAGGGTGAAACAGATCACCAGCCCAGGTTGGGTGCATGAGACAAGTGGTCAGGGCTAGTGCACTGGGAAGACCCAGAAGGATCGGATGGGGAGGGAGGCAGGAGGGGGGATCCGAATGGGGAACACATGTAAATCCATGGCTGACTCATATCAATGTATGGCAAAAACCACTACAATATTGTAAAGTAATTAGCCTCCAACAATAAAAATGAATGAAAAATTTAAAAAAAAAGAAATTTTCACATGCTTCAGATAGCAGGAATGAATGTAGGTCAAAAATTATTTGTTATAAAAATGTAATAAGATAGTAATAAGTATCAATAAGAATGCAATAAGTAATAACGGAGCCAGTAAGACCATCCAGGCAGGCCATTTCCTTTCTCCTGAGGTGAGGGGTGCGTGTGGACAGGACCAGTTTTTTTTTTTTTTTTTTAAAGCAAACTTTGAATCTGTTCATTCTGTGGAATTAGTACTTACAGGAGTCCTCTAAATCTGTGCCACAAAGCTAGAGATGGTGACACACTTTAAAGCATGTGTTTCCAATTGGTCTTAATGACCATAAAAAACTCATAGGATGATTGGTTTTTGAATAGAACTGCATCCTGGTGGGTCCACAGGGCTGAGTAGCTACATGACATAATTTGAAGGAGCTGAGTGAGTTGGCCTATTGAGTGATTTTAGTTTTAATACAGTTGATGCTCAGTTATTCTTTCTGAAAATAATTAGCAAATAGGTCAGTGCTTCACCCCCTTTTGCCCTTCATTTTCTGATAATTATGGCTTTCCAGTTACTGCCCTTTTGATCTTTTCCTTTTCATATTCAGGGCAGCAGACATTCTACATCTAGGTTGGTCATATGTTAAAAATCTGCTGTCATTCCTTTTGACCAGTGTGGAGAATGACAATGTAGCCATTGTGTCCATGGCATAGCTCTTCATCATATGTACTTAGTGTTCTTATCAAAGCCTCAGAGAGCCAGGCCTGTGGATGTTCAAGGTTGAGCAGATCAAGTGAGTTTGCAGTGTCATCTCCACAGGGCTCCCTTTTCAGAAGTACAGTAGGTCTGTTGGGACTTGTCCTAATTCACAAGCATGCTGCTCTCCCTTGTTGAGACAACAACACATTTTCTTGAGTATGCCTTTGCTGCTTCCTTATTGACTGGGGAATGGATTCACCATTCACTAGGTATTTCAGATGCATAATTTATAGTCCATGGTGCATCACAGCTGCACATTCTGTCAGGACATACAAAGTATTAGAAAGAGCAGATGAGGCCTCTATGGATGTACCTGATATATTATTCTCTATTTTTTGAGAAATGGTGTGGGGTTCTTGGGTAGTATGGTTAGTGCACGGAATGGTGGATTGATTTACTAAGTGCAAGAAAAATTTACCCACAAAGTCTTGAGCTGCAGGTTGCCATGTTCTTAGCATAACTGCACTCACTGTTTCCTCTGGTTCTCACTTTCTTCTTACTTTCCATGCACCAAGACTCTCTTCTCAGCTCCTACCTCTCCTTTTTTTCTTTGACTCTGTCCCTCAGCCTCTCTCAGTTAAATCTGACCCAAGTTCTCTGATCCTGATAACCCTTTCTATTTGAATTGCATTACGTCAATTTCTGCCACTTTCATTTTCACAGTTGCTTAGTAGACATCTTTGGAGAGGCAGTATAAATAGGGGTTAAGGGGCCAGGCTCTGGAGTCAGACCACCTGTGTTTGGTCTTAAATCTGCTACATTTTAACCAGCTGTGTGAACTTGGACAAGTTATTCAACTTATGTGTGCCTTTTTCTCATGAAATGTGAATATTAATAGCACCTTTCTTTTATAGAGTTGTGATTATTTTAAAAAGTGAACTCATATCAAGCACTTAGAACAGTGCCTCATGCACAGTAATCCCTCAGTAAACTTTAGCTGTTATTATTTTACTTTGATTGCATAAGAGGAAAAAACCTTCTGAAATGATGATGATTTTTTGCAGGTGGTTGTTTCAGAATTGTAGTTCCTTCTGCCTCGCCTGTAGTGATGCCCTGAAGATAAGTGAATGAAAGTGATTAGCTTCATCAGCATCCAATAGTGGGAACCTCTCTACAGTGTTATGTTCCATGATTTTTAAACAGAAATTTTTCTTCCTCCTGCCCTGTTGGACCATATAGTCGCTGTTGGCCTCATCACAGAGCTGACATCATCCTGGCTCTGAAATATTTTTAAAAATCAGATCTGTCACAGTTATAAATTATCATTCTTTCTTCAACCCAGCAGCTCCACCTTCAAGGACTTAGAGGGCAACAGCCTAAAGGATAGCGGCCATGAGGAGAGTGACCAGACCGACAGTGAACATGATGTCCAGCGAAGCCTGTATTGTGACACTGCTGTCAATGATGTGCTGAACACCAGTGTGACCTCCATGGGATCTCAGATGCCTGACCATGGTAAGGGCTGATTGGCTATAAGTTGCAACCATAGATTCCAAAGAACTCAGGATGTTTAGAGGCTCACTGTACTCCTGTACTTTTCTTTACTGTAATGAGTGTATATTGAAGGTATGTATTATTCTAATGCCTCAGCAGCCCCTAAAGGGTTTTGAGATGTCCTGACACCTGTCCAGACTCTTCTTTGCCCTCTCTGAGTGGATTCACTATGATCATATAAACATTACGTTTAAGCACTTAAAAAGCTGACTACCTATGCATATTGCATACACACTTGTCAATCATAACTGCATCACACACATAGGAAATGAGCAGATGCCTTCTCACCAGGAATAAATGCTTCTTTTTGCTTTAGTACATAAATTCAACCGATCAGTTGAGCTGCAGAGAACACAGCACTTATGACATCAAAGGGGTGAGTTTTATTTCCACATCAGGCTAGTTAGTTTTACCCAGAAGGAGACTCTGACCACATATTGTATACTCTTTACTGAGGAGACAGAGTAAAAGACTTCCCATTTTGTCTATGAGGTGGTGATGCCACCAAATCCCTCTAGCTACCAGGCAAATGCAAGCCACTGGTCACAGGAGACACGAGAGTAAGAAAACATGGCTGACTTAATGTAACATTCTGTGCATGTCAAAAATGCCTCAAAGCACGTGTCAGGAACGACATCCTCATATATGAAGAAGAGTCTATTTTTGGGAATCTAGCACACATGCTTTAGCAAGAGGAGCTATTTAAAACTGTTCCAAGCATAAACCAGGGTATAAAAACATTAGCAGAGTTCAGCTAAGGCAGAATGTTCAGATGGACTTGGGCACAGATGTCATTTTCAATGTTTTACTGATGCAAACATGCTAGGCAAACAACCTGTCTTTTTCAATTAAGAACTATGAATTCAGCTTGGTGTTTAGGCTCAGTGAAGCTTCAGAATGCTTGGCTATGTCTTGAGAGTAGCTAGACACAAGCTCAGCTGGAAGCCCCGCTGCTAAAAGGCTTAAAGATGAGAAAACAAAATATGGTGATTATGTGCTGGTCTTCAACTATTTCATTTCACTGTATGCATCATTAAATGGCTTTGTTTTGGTTTTGTAAATGAATCCAAAGGAAAAAAAAAATGCATGATCCACAAAACAAAATGTTTTCTGTGGTGAAAAAGTTTGTCACTGTAGATTCTATTAGATTGTTTAATCCATCCCTTTCCCAGCAGATCCAAGTATCAAAGTCTATAATATATGTAAGTCACTACCAATTGTGAGCTGCTGCCTTCCCTAATTGGTGAGTGGTGACATCTGCAGAGATAATATACTTTCCAAGCAACCTAAGACTAAAGATGAAAAAATTAAACATTTATATAACTGAAACAGAGGCTATTTAATTCTCAGAGGATTAGCAGCATGTCACAGAATACAGACTGATGTGTATCATTTACTAGTCTTGTGTCTCAAAGAAATGCTTTTTCATTTATATCAGAAAGGGTTTTAGTTAGATGCTCTCTAAAATGAAATAACTCCAGGAAAAGAAATAGTCATAATTGATTCTCACTTTGTGCCTGGATAGAACAACATCTGTTTTTTTTTTTTTTTTTTTGGCCCGTGTCTCTAGGAAAACAGTACCAGTGGACTGGAGCTAGTTTTGCTGAGGGGGTGTTTCTTACAAAAGGGATGTATTGTATGTATATCCTGTATATTGTGTAATAATGAGATTCTAAAGCAAATGTATGGCATCATCCCAAGACTCTCCTACATTTAAGGTGGGGATCACACACACACATTTTTGCTGTTCTGTTTTGGCACACTTTTACATTTTGTTTCTCAGTATTCAGTTCTCATACATGTATCTTCATTTTTTTTTCCCATTGTTCTAGCAGTGGCTAAACCTTGAACCATCCTTCGTGTTTGTTCTTTACAATTTGGTTGAGTCATTAAAGTTTAGGTACGAAGGGAATTCAGTCTTGCTTACATCTCTGGCTCTACCTTATGATATCCCAGCACTACTGAGCTTCCTATAATGGTACTTAAGTGAAAGTGTTAGCCTCTCAGACGTGTCCAACTGTTTGCAACCCCATGGACTATAGCCTACCAGGCTCTTCTGTCCTTGGAATTTTCCAGGCAAGAATTCTGGAGTGTGTAGACATTCCCTTCTCCAGGAGATCTTCCCAACCCAGAGACAGAACCCAGGTCTCCTGCATTGTAGGCAGATTCTTTACCATCTGAGTCACCAGGGAAGCCCCTAATGGTACTTAATTGTATCCTAAATCAACTCTAGGCTAGCCTCCTAAATGATGTCACCAGTTCACTTGGGCTGAGTATTGCTACCTCACACAATAGCAATGATTGAAAAATTTATTTTTTTTAGAATTTTCTCAAACTTGGATTCATATAATAAATGTTTTTCATTTTATCCTAAGGCACAGTAGTTGAAAGACAAATATGAACAAATTTATCATGTATGCCTGCCTGATCTGGTAACCATTCTAATTACATAACTAGTAATCATAATTAGTGTGGTTCTAGTTAGATTCATTCCAGGGCAACATGGTATTTTTGCTCCTGAGGACTACTGATTTAGAAAGGTGAGGAGGGAAAATGGAATCTCCTCTGGACACAGACTGTGCTGAAAGTCTCAAAGATATTTTGAGGAAAAAAGGTCCCAGTTCTCTTTGGTTCACTGATACTGTGTTAGGCATCTCAAATCAAAGTACCCCGAAATCCAAAAGGTGCCAGAGCTGAACTATTTTTAAGATTTGAATGGATGTCTCTGGAGAAGAACAAGGGTTAAAATGATGCTGTCAGACTAACTCTGATCCTGATAATTATTTTTTCTGGTCCTATCAGAATTACTCCAAAGTTGGACCAAATATACCCAATACAGTTCACCTTACGCCTTTGTTTGGGGGAATTTAGCTCACCTTGGATTTCATGTCTGTAGATCTCTCTGTGATGTTTCCAATCTGGATATTAGTGCAGAATTTTTCTTTGCATATATATGGACATATGGATGATGAAGAACCTCAGGATTTTCCAAATAAAGATACTTTTATGCAACTGTTAATTTTTCCCTTGAACAGGAACAAGTTGTTCAATGAGCTCATATTGTGTTGCCAGTGTTTGAGGAAAATGTACAAACAGTATTTGCTTCTCATTTTCTTAGACACCAGGGCCCTGTGCTTCTTCACACTGCCAAAACTTTCTTTGGAGTTTATTCTTTTAACTATACTGTAGCTAAAGAATGCTCAGTGTGAATGTCAAGGGTGCTTTGAGATTCTCAGATCCCTTAATTTTCAGTTACTTTTCTCTGAGAACATTCCTAGACAAGGGAACCCAGGATCACTATATTTAACCAAAGGAGAATGGCTGGAAGAATTTTGTACTCAAAGGGCAAGAGTCTGGATTTAGACCCTTGACTTCAGATTGTGGGTTTTTTTTGTTTGTTTGGTTGTTTGTTTGTTTTACTTTTAATTTTAATGGAAACATACTGGTTATAGTCAATATGTTCTACATTTTACTAATTTGGGTAGATAAAGAATTCATTCAAATAATATTGAGTTGCCCAAGAGACGCAGAGCCAGAAACAGTGCTCCAAATGATAACATAGAACTATCACACTAATTACATAACTAGTAATCATAATTAGTGTGGTGAGATCACCGCTGCTGTTGCTGTATACAGAATCCCCAGCTTACACTATTGACTCCATGGATGCTGGGCTCTGGGTGTCCCTGCTACTGCCACCTGGATACCTTGGGTTACCCATCACCCAGATGGAATTTCCACAGCCCCCATTCCTTTGTCGAGGAAAGCAATAGCAACCCATTCCAGTACTCTTGCCTGGAAAATCGAATGGATGGAGGAGCCTGGTAGGCTGCAGTCCATGGGGTCACTAGGAGCCGGACATGACTGAGCGACTTCACTTTCACTTTTCACTGTCATTCATTGGAGAAGGAAATGGCAACCCACTCCAGTATTCTTGCCTGGAGAATCCCAGGGATGGGGGAGCCTGGTAGGCTGCAGTCCATGGGGTCGCTAGGAGTCGGACATGACTGAGTGACTTCACTTTCACTTTTCACTGTCATGCATTGGAGAAGGAAATGGCAACCCACTCCAGTATTCTTGCCTGGAGAATCCCAGGGATGGGGGAGCCTGGTGGGCTGCTGTCTATGGGGTTGCACAGAGTTGGACACGACTGAAGCGACTTAGCAGCAGCATTTCTTTATACCATCAGCTTGCTCGTTTTTTTTTATCTTTAAAAAAATTTAACTGGAAGGCAATTACAACATTTTTTATTTTAACTTTATTTATTTTTAATTGAAGGATAATTACTTTACAGAATTGTGTTGGTTTTGGTTTTTTCTGATTGCCCCAACCAACACATCTGTGAGCTGGGTCAGGGTGGAGATAAGATGGAATGGTAAGAATCTCTGCTTTCTGAATTATTATCAATCCTAGTATCACTCGCAACATGCCTAAAACCTGATCAGTGGGTTGATGAACTGACTGAGCCAAATTTCCTAGTTGCCAGGTGTCTGAATTACATTTATCATCTATAGTGCTTTTGAATTAATATGTCTCAGCTCGCCCCCAGTACTGTAGCTCTTGTCATGGCTTCCCAGAAAAGCAGCTGATGGAGCGTTCTTTATCCTATACTTTCTACTGGCATATGGCACTTTTTGCAATGCTATGTCTCTGTAGCTCTCAGAGTACCTTGAAAACAAGTCAGTGTTGTCACTCAGCATATTTTACCACCTGATTTGGTGCTGAGTTGGGGAGTCACACTCAAATCTTTTAACCAATGTTTTCCCTCCCTGAATTTGAGTTATTTGGTAAAATTACACCTTCTGGCAAGGACAAAAATTTTGCCCTATGCAATTTCTGCAGACAATCTCTAAGAAGAGTAACCAAAAAGTAGAGTGCTCAGAGATGCCAGAGGCTCGTGGGTTTGTTGCACATTTGGGAGTTTCACAGGACTGCAACCCCTTCCTGTTGAGGTTATTTCTGGGTTGAATAGTGCTGGGTTTAATAGGCTTTTGTCTCCTTGCTTCTTTGCATTCTCATTTGTGATGACTTGTATATCCCATTATGAATACTCAAATGTGTAATTCTGATGAAATTAGAGTTTATGGGTTCATGTCTTAGAACTGTACATACTCATCCCAAGCCCAGCTAATTTGTTTCAAATCACACTCGATCTCTCTTACCTTATGCTTTAATTATTGATTATAAATTCATCAGCTGAAAAGATGAATTTAATTGCTATAATATGCACCTAATTTGGAGCTCACTACAACACTGAATTGGTTTTCCTCCCATGCTCATTGATACCAAATGGAAGCAATGTACAGAAATTTGTGAGAACATCTATCTGATTTTCACATTCAAAAGCACCCAAATGCAATATAATGATTGCTTTATTTCTGAAAGTGTAGGTTCTTTGCATTTTCCTAAACTTATTCATTTGCTGTTTTCATCACCTGTATATCATTTAACATGTTTGTTGTGTAAAACATGGATTTAAAGAACTTGAGCTGTGCCTAAGGCAACTGCTGTTGTAAATTAGCCATGAAACTATTCTGGAGGCTGCACACTATGCATATTCTAGTTCCAAGCACAGGTGTATTAGGACATTTACACTTTCAACACTTTATCAATAATATGTAATTTCGTTTCCTATAGCCTTTTAATGAAATTATGATTCCATGACTGAACATCCCTTCCTTATCCTCTTACCTATCCCCTGACTCACCTCTCACCTCACTAAATTGCCAAATATTCATTTCAATTAGTCTCTTAGCAAAATAGGGAGTTCTCAATGGAGAATATTTTGTGACATTGCAAGACAGGGTGCTGCTGGGCTCCAGAAATGGTAGCATGAACCAGATGTTCATAGAGTAATTGAAAATTCCATTTTATCAGATAGCATTTGCTGTCAAAAAGGTTTATCTTTACTTCAGCAAAGAGGTTGATTAGCTCCCCCTGGACTCAAATTAGCATCTTTGAGGCTTGATATACTGTTTTGTAATTCATGTGGTTATTTCTCCCCTGGTTTTGCACATATAGAATTGTTTAAAGATGTCTTTAGCCTCTTGAAAACATACCAGGTAAAATGTTTAATTACTTGAACACAGTAATGTATATGTATACAGAGTTTCTATATATATGGCTTTCAGGTTTTCTTATCTTGCCTCAGGTATACAGCATTCTAATACCAGGTAGGAATAATCCATGTGTAAATATTGTTATTCATTCATTCAGCAATATGTCCAGCTCTGGGAAAGTGTCAGCTACTTCTGTTATTGACTGTGAAAATTACCACCTTTTTTTTTGTTTGTTTGTTTGTTTTTAATTATTTTCATTAGTTGGAGGCTAACCACTTTACAACATTGCAGTGGGTCTTGTCATACACTGACATGAATCAGCCATGGAATTACATGTATTCCCCATCCTGATCCCCCCTCCTTTTTAGATTTGCTTATCTGGGTCTTACTGGGGTGACCAAGTTCAGCTCAATGATGAAATGAAGAACTCTTTCTTATTTTAGAAATATTTCTAAGAATAGAGCCTGGGACTAATATGGACCTTATTAATATTGTGCCAATAAAGCAGAAGAAACTATAAAAGAAGATGGTTACAGTCAAGATCATATTTTTAATAAGAGTATCATGAAAGAGTCTTCCTTGATGTTCTAATTTGAACAGTCACAATGTTAAGAATTTTCTTTTTAAATTCGTCTGCTCTGAGATTGAACTTCCTGCTTAATTTTAGTTAATGTCATTGTAAAATGGTAAGTTTAATCTCTGACATGTCTATTTACCTTTCTGGTTAGGAAGTACTCAGTGATATTCAATACCCAGTCTCTCTTTCCTTTTGAGGTCCAGGACCTTTATCCATTCTCAGTTTTAGCAATGGCTGGGTAGGTGGGAAGAGAGGTGACAGGTGGATGCTTTTGTTTATTTCAACTACATTGTTGCACTAGATAAATGGACTCCTACCATTTTATTGGTAAGGTGGCCACTAAAATAAAATGTTGTCCTTAACTAATGGAAGGTCTCCCCAAGTAGCTCAGCTGGTAAATCATCTACCTGCAATGCAGGAGAGCCCAGTTTAATTCCTGGGTTGGGAAGATTCCCAAGAGAAGGGATGGGCTACCCACTCCAGTAATCTTGGCCTTCCCTGGTGGCTCAGATGGTAAAGAATCCGCCTGCAATGTGGGAGACCTGGGTTCAATCCCTGGGTTGGGAAGATCCTGTGGAGGAGGGCATGGCAACCCACTCCAGTATTCTTGCCTGGAGAACCCTTGTGGACAGAGGAGCCTGGTGGGCTATAGTTTATGGGGTTACAAAGGGGGTACATGACTGAACTACTGTTTCCAGCCGAACTACTGGAAACATCCATGCTCTTAGTGGTTGTTTGCTAGCATTATTTTGGCTTAGGCTTTTTGGTCAGAATTCTCTTAGGACAGTGCAAGTTTATCTGCTTTGAAATAAAAGCATTCTTCCTCTTTTTTATATAATAATGTTTTCTTGATCCACTTGGAACTTTTAGTTGTCTCAAAGTCATTGTCTATTTTAAATTTTATTATTATTAATAATTACTTATAGTAAAGGATTCATTATTCATCAAGAGAATAAATACCAAGGGCTTTCCTGACTGGTTGACACTGAGAATTTCCATATTTCTGAGCACTTGGAAAGAATTGGAGGATGGAGGCTATATAAAGGGAGCACACTGAGCAGTTAAGAATTTCATTCTCTAGGAGTTTATGGCCCAGTAGCACAAATGGTCTAGTATGGAATAGATTGCATGGGATCAGTGAAGGAATTAATTAAGACAACTTCAGCTGGAAAGCAAAATCCTTTTCAAAAGACACTTTGGTGTAATGGGATTCCTTTGGAGGAATACTGGAAGCCAGGCCCCGAGATAGCATGTGAGATAAAATTAAGCTCTATTTGGGTGATTTGCTAGGTGAATTTTTTCCAATTGCTTCATGATAAAGCAAGTTCTGTAGGCCATGGTAAGCAGGGATGCTGGCAATAGGACAACAGATGAGAAGCAAATCAAATTGTTTTATAGGGATAAATCATATGATTGATTCACATACTGAAACAGTCCATTGAAATATCAAGATCATTATCTTCTTTGGGTTTTTCAATCTATTTAACATTATTTCTGTCCCATCATTAAGATGGTTAAGCACCATAAATAAACTCCATCAGGATGGGAAAACAAACTGAACTTTCCATTTAAATATTTATGAAATATTTTTTTTTCTGTTCATCTTCCCTTTAAATCTTTTCTCATGAAATAAATATGAAGAATTGAGTCCTGATTTAAAAAGCAATTTCAAGAATACCAAAATCATGTATTACTTCCTTATTGTATAGACAAAATATCTGTGAGATGGCTTTCCTCTCTTACTGTAGGTGCTTTTTTATCATCCAGGATCAGGTCTTTGCCCCAGGTATTTTTGATATTTGTCCTTACCAGGTGGCTCATTATCTGTTTATTTTGGGCCAATGAAAGCTAATTTGACACATCCACTTTGGAAATGTGGCTTGACAAGGAAGTCTTTTCAATTTCTCTTCCTATAAGGCTTACCCCCAATAAAACTTTAGCCATGGAAAAATCACCAAGGACCAAATTGGAAAAGGTTTGAACTGACCTTTGGAGCCATCAGAAGAGTTGTTGTTTAGAGACTTATGCACAGCCTAAGGTGGGTAGACAAAACAGATGCTTTTGCAATTAGGAAGGATGGAGCCCTTAAACCAGTTATTTTGCCATGCAGAGAGACTGCAAGGCAGTTACCCATGGTGGCCTAAAGAGATTATCAGTGGACTGTCGGTATCTAGAGTCATTTTAGAGCAAATCCTTCAGTACTAAGCATTTGTGTGCAGGTGAAAAATCAGAAGAATATTGTGGGATTTTAGGTATCATGATAAAATACTGGATGTGGTAAATACCGGTTATTGCCCCAAAATGTGCACCCCAAAGATCTACTGTTGTAGTTGGAGGAATAGGTGAGATAGGTAGGTACCAGAGGTGATTTGAAAGGTACTAAATTCAGAAGGGGCCAAAGGAGGTTATCAGAAAATGAATTCTGGGTGAATTCATTTAAAGTTCTGTTTCATTGAAGTGGCCTCATGAGAGAGAGACATTTTATCTTTTGAAGGTTTCTGGCTATTAGAAATAATAACTCTATTCCATTATTCTTCACAACAGCATAGGCAACAAACTTGTAAGCTATTAAATATGAAACAATAGGCAACATCATATCTTTAGTTCTTTCAAATCTTGACTTTCATGGCAAATGAGACTCTTTAGGTTCCTGTCTTATTTGAACAGGAAGATTTTTGGCAGAAGTTAAAACCTTGAAAACACATTCATCTCCCCCTACTCCAGTTGGCTAAGTCTTCAGTTCAGTTCAGTCATGCAGTCATGTCCGACTCTTTGTGACTCCATGGACTGCAGCATGCCAGGCTTCCCTGTCCATCACCAACTCCTGGAGCTTGCTCGAACTCATGTTCATTGAGTCTGTGATGCTATCCAATCATCTCATCCTCTGCCATCCCCTTCTCCTCCCACCTTCAATCTTTCCCAGCATCAGGGTCTTTTCCAATGAGTTAGTTCTTTGCATCAGGGGGCCAAAGTATTGGAGTTTCAGCTTCAACATCAGTCCTTCCAATGAATATTCAGGACTAATTTCCTTTAGGATTGACTGGTTGGATCTCCTTGCAGTCCAAGGGACTCTCAAGAGTCTTCTCCAACACCACAGTTCAAAAGTATCAATTCTTAGGTGCTCAACTTTCTTTATAGTCCAACTCTCACATCCATGCATGACTACTGGAAAACCCTTGGCTTTGACTAGATGGACCTTTGTTGGCAAAGTAATGTCTCTGCTTTTTAATGTGCTGTCTAGGTTGGTCATAGCTTTTCTTCCAAGGAGCAAGCGTCTTTTAATTTCATGGCTGAAGTCACCATCTGCAGTGATTATTGAACCCCCCAAAAATAAAGTCTCTCACTGTTTCCATTGTTTCCCCATCTGTTTGCCATGAAGTGATGGGACTGGATGCCATGATCTTTGTTTTTTGAATGTTGAGCTTTAAGCCAACTTTTTCACTCTCCTCTTTCACTTTCATCAAGAGGATCGTTAGTTTTTTGCTTTCTGCCATAAGGTTGGCGTCATACCTAATCCTCACTGGTAAACCTGAGAATTCTAATTGTCATTAGAATCATCTAGACACTGTCCCATCAATTCAGGTTCCAACTAATATAAGCAAGTCCCATTGAGTCACTAAAACAGCTTCTACCCTATTCCTTTTCTTTAAGATCAACATCACTAGTGTGTCTATAAATCTGAAGACAAGCACAGCATCATAGTGACTAAGAATACAGATTTTGGAATAAGACAAAGTGCTATGCTTATCTTTGCTTCTTAATAGCTATTAACCTTACTCAAATAACTTATTTTTTGAGCCCTAAATATTATCATCTACAAAATATGAGTAAACACAGAAATTACTTATCAGGGTTGTTGTGAGATAATCCAGGTAAAGCACTTAGTGTTATTTCCTGACACATAGTGAGTGCTCAAAAATAGAAAGTGCTATTATTACTATGGAGATTTCAGTTTTCAAAATATCTGCTTTGCATGATTTCAGAGCCTCTCATCTGCTTGCTGCTATCTATAACACCTTTAACAGAGGGTCAGGCACTTCATTTTACAATTATAGTTCAAATTTCAGGTAGCCTTTGGGAAGAGGGAATGCATTTATTCTGTTTCACACTAAGTTGTAAATGAGTGCTATTAGATTGTTTCTAACTTTGGGATTTGGTGTGTATGTGGGGGAGAGATGGTTTCTAGAATATTGAAGAATATAAGAGTCTCAGCAGGTGGGGGAAAGCACTGAAAAGGGGTGTCAAAGAAGACAACCTCATGGGTTTGCCCAGAGCTATCAATGTCCAAATGAATGCTGAATAATTATTTGATTTACTCACTGTGAAATATCTGAATGCTGAAAAGCTGCCTTCACTATCAAATCATGTTTCTGAATTAGCCCAGTCTTTGGTTTGAGATATTAAAGAGTGTCCACTAAAGGTTATTACTGATGCTGGAAATATGGCCTCTGTGCACCAGTGACCAATAGAAATTTGGAGACAGAGTTTTGGGTGAAGTAGAAAGAAGAGCTTTATTGCTTTGCCAGGCAAAGGGGATACAGCAGGCTAATGCCTCAAAATCTGTCCCAAGTCAGGAGGATTTGGTGAGTTTTATAGCAAGGGTTCAACAGTGGTAATACTAAGGATCAGAGTGTGTGTAGGGCCTTCACTTCTTTAATCTGGCTTCAGATAGTCTCCTGATGAACTTCTCTGGTTCCTTTAAACTGGCCTCAGGTAGTCTCCTGATGAGTTTCTCTCTTGATGTTATTAAACTGTGATCTTTTCTGGAATTAAGGATGCTAACATCTTCCATTTGTTGGGGGAGTTCCAAAGAAGAGCAAGGAGAGATAAAAAGCCTTCCTCAGTGATCAATGCAAATAAATAGAGGAAAACAACAGAATGGGAAAGACTAGAGATCTCTTCAAGAAAATTAGAGATCCCAAGGGAACATTTCATGCAAAGATGGGCACAATAAAGGACAGAAATGGTAGGGACCTAACAGAAGCAGAAGATATTAAGAAGAGGTAGCAAGAATACACAGAAGAACTGTACAAAAAAGATCTTCATGACCCAGAAAATCATGATGGTGTGATCACTCACCTAGAGCCAGACATCCTGGAATGTGAAGTCAAGTGGGCCTTAGGAAACATCGCTATGAACAAAGCTATTGGAGGTGATGGAATTCCAGTTGAGCTATTTCAAATCCAGAAAGATGATGCTGTGAAAGTGCTACAGTCAATATGCCAGCAAATTTGGAAAACTCAGCAGTGGCCACAGGACTGTAAAAGGTCAGTTTTCATTCCAATCCCACAGAAAGGCAATCCCAAAGAATGCTCAAACTACCATACAGTTGCACTCATCTCACACACTAGTAAAGTAATGCTTAAAATTCTCCAAGCCAGGCCTCCAAGCCAGCAATATGTGAACTGTGAACTTCCAGATGTTCAAGCTGGTTTTAGAAAAGGCAGAGGAGCTAGAGATCAAATTGCCAATATCCATTGGATCATTGAAAAAGTAAGAGAGTTTCAGAAAAGCCTCTGCTTCTGCTTTATTGACTGTGTCAAAGACTTTGACTGTGTTGATCAAAACAAACTGTGGAAAATTCTGAAAGAGAGGGGAATACCAGACCCCCTGACCTGCCTCCTGAGAAATTTGTATGCATGTCAGGAAGCAACAGTTAGAACTGGACATGAAACAACAGACTGGTTCCCAAAAGGACAAGGAATATGTCAAGGCTGTATATTGTCACCCTATTATATGCAGAGTACATCATGAGAAACACTGGGCTGGAAGAAGCACAAGTTGGAATCAAGGTTGCCGGGAGAAATATCAATAACTTCAGATATGCAGATGACACCACCCTTATGGCAGAAAGTGAAGAGGAACTAAAAAGCCTCTTGATGAAAGTGAAAGAGTAGAGTGAAAATGTTGGCTTAAAGCTCAACATTCAGAAAACTAAGATCATGGCATCTGGTCCCATCACTTGGCAAATAGGTGGGGAAACAGTGGAAACAGTGACAGACTTTATTTTTCTGGGCTCCAAGATCATTGCAGATGGTGACTGCAGCCATGGAATTAAAAGACGCTTACTCCTTGGAAGGAAAGTTAGAACCAACCTAGATAGCATATTAAAAAGCAGAGACATTACTTTGCCAACAAAGGTCCATCTAGTCAAGGCTATGGTTTTTCCAGTAGTCCTGTATGGATGTGAGAGTTGGACTATAAAGAAAGCTGAGCACCGAAGAATTGAAGCTTTTGAACTGTGGTGTTGGAGAAGACTCTTGAGAGTCCCTTGGACTTTGAGGAGATCCAACCAGTCCATTGCAAAGGAGGTCTGTCCTGGGTGTTCATTGGAAGGACTGATGTTGAAGCTGAAACTCCGGTACTTTGGCCACCTGATGCCAAGAACTGAGTCACTGGAAAAGATCCTGATGCTGGGAAAGATTGAGGGCAGGAGGAGAAGGGGACGACAGAGGATTAGATGGTTGGATGGCATCATCGACTCAATGGACATGGTTTGGATGGACTCTGGGAGTTGGTGATGGACAGGGAGGCCTGGCATGCTGAGGTTCATGGGGTTGCAAAGAGTTGCACAAGACTGAGAAGAGTTCAAAGATATTGTTGTGTGTATCCCTTAAGGCAAAATCAGAGTCCTGCCCCAAGGCTACACTATTGTTTCTTGACTGCTCTCCTTCCCTGTCTCTGCTTCCCCTCCCTTCCCTAATTAGCAACTGTTTAAATCTGTCCTTTAGAACTCAGAGAAGGTCACAGAGGCTGGAGTCTATTTCCTACAAATAAGAAATCGGGAACATGGAAAGATTTCTGTGCCCAGGAGCCCCACAGGATCCTCCTTGGTTTCATTGTGGAACTGCAAAGAGAGGTCCGTGTTAATTTACATTACAAAATGCACATATTCTTGAGCACCTGTGGTAAGGCAAGCAAAGTTCTAGTTCTTTTCTGTTGGCATTGACTCTGCTTTGCTTTCCCTCTGCAAAAATGTGCATATCCCAACTCCCAGGGGCTCTATCCTTCCCTGCTCTCCTTCTTGCCTCACTGCTCTTAAATGGCTAATGGGACATCATTTTGATTCCCTTTTTTGTTGTTATTTCTACCTCATGCCCAGACTTTCATTAAAAAATAAATGAGGAGATACATTTTTCATTTATAGTTTTTCTCTAAAAAAAGTCACACTGCAAAGAACCCTTTCTATTCTTCTTTTCTGCCAGTGGATTGAAAAATACCTAGCTAGTACCTGAAAGGTCATATCTCCTTGTCATATGAATGAGCTCACAGCAGGTCCATTGGGACAGTGTCATCTGAGCAATGGTGGGAATTTATGTGTCTTTGGATTTCTGCCTCTTTTGTAGTGAAAAAATGAATTTGTTCATGATAGAAAAAAAAAAATTCAAGCAAAGCCCCTTAATAAAATTCTCTCTATATAAATGCCAAGGGAGAGCCACTTAAGTACTCAGTTGATAAATGAATTTTCTTTCTTTCTTTTAACTCTTGCTTGTTTAGAGCTGTTTATCATATATTAATGTAAGTCAGGTGACTCATCTTCACTGGTTATAGTGCAATGAATTTAGTTGGCAGGCTGTGGTTTTGTGTCATAAAATGCTTTGGCTTATAATGGACCTTATGGCATGTTTGTGTTTGCCAACAGATTGAGTTGGAGAGAGAGAAGGACAGAGAATGAGAGAGGGAGTGAGGACACACACACAGACTAGCATGGAATTGTTGTTGTTTAATCACTAAGTCATGTCTGACTCTTTTGCGACCCATGGACTGTAGCCCACCAAGTTCCTCTGTCCATGGGGTTTCCCAGGCAAGAATACTGGAGTGCATTGCCATTTCCTTCTCCAGGAGATCTTTCCAACTCAGGGATAGAATCCACATCTCCTGGATTGGCAGGCAGATTCTTTACCACTAAGCCATCAGGGAAGCCCAGAGTGGAATTCAGTTCAGTTCAGTTCAGTTCAGTTCAGGCACTCAGTAATGTCCGACTCTTTGTGACCCCATGAATTGCAGCATGCCAGGCCTCCCTGTCCATCACCAACTCCCGGAGTTTACTCAAACTTATGCCCATTGAGTCGGTGACGCCATCCAGCCATCTCATCCTCTCATTCCCTTCTCCTCCTGCCCCCAATCCCTTCCAGCATCAGGGTCTTTTCCAATGAGTCAACTCTTCGCATGAGGTGGCCAAAGTATTGGAGTTTCAGCTTCAGCATCAGTCCTTCCAATGAACACCCAGGACTGATCTCCTTTAGGATGGACTGGTTGGATCTCCTTGCAGTCCAAGGGACTCTCAAGAGTCTTCTCCAACACCATAGTTCAAAAGCATCAATTTTTCAGTGCTCAGCTTTCTTCACAGTCCAACTCTCACATCCATACATAACTACTGGAAAAACCATAGCCTTGACTAGATGGACCTTTGTTGGCAAAGTAATGTCTCTGCTTTTTAATATGCTATCTAGGTTGGTCATAATTTTCCTTCCGAGGAGTAAGTGTCTTTTAATTTCATGGCTGCAATCACCATCTCCAATGGTTTTGGAGCCCCCAAAAATAAAGTCTGACACTGTTTCCACTGTCTCCCCATCTATTTCCCATGAAGTGATGGGACCAGATGCCATGATCTTAGTTTTCTGAATGTTAAGCTTTAAGCCAACTTTTTCACTCTCCTCTTTCACTTTCTTCAAGAGGCTTTCTAGTTTCTCTTCACTTTCTGCCATAAGGGTGGTGTCATCTGCATATCTGAGGTTATTGATATTTCTCCCGGCAATCTGGATTCCAACTTGTGCTTCTTCCAGCCCAGTGTTTCTCATGATGTACTCTGCATATAAGGGAGATGGAAAAAGGACTTATAACACAGGAACACACAGTGTTTTTTGAAAAAGGGCAGATTCTGAAAATCAAAAACAAACTTTCCTAGCTTGAACATAACATCTGATGATCAATGTAAATGGAAGGGCATAGTTTTTGCCTTCCTAAAACTTGCAATCCACATAATCAACTCAGAATCCAGTAATCTGTGTCACAGTCAATATGCAAAATGCTAAAAAGATCATTATAGTCCTAAAATGATTTAAATGCCATTTCCCAGGGGAAAGAGAAGTGTAGTTTTCACTCTGTTATTTATTTATCACAGAGCCCTGGATAAGTCACTAACCTCTCAAAATTTTAATTCATATATTTATAGAGGGGCTGATGAGCAATATTGCAATAATTTTGCTAGGATCAATAACCAAAGTGCTTTTTATATGTGTATAATACCTTTTCTTGGTACAATATTGTGAGTCAGATATCTGTTTTTTTCTCTGCCCTTCTTCTCCTTGCCTTTGGACCTGAGCACTTTACTATCAGCACAATCTAGTTTAGCAGATAATCACTGACCTGAGAGTCAGGGGCTTTTGGTTCTCATTATGTTGCACAAATTCATAGCTGTACGGCTGTATGCAAGTTACTTGTCCTGTCCAGGCTTTGGGTTTCTCATCTGTAGAACAGAGGTTATTGGTAGTACCTGCCTAGTAAGGTGATTGTAAGGATTAAATGAGATAATGTATGTAAAACACTTGTATGTATGTAAATGTATGTAAAAGTACCTGTTTTACAGTAGAAATTCAAAGAATGATGCTGGTAAGATGATGCTGATGAAGTCATTCTCCTTGTTGGCTTATTTTCCCTCTTCAATTATCTATATCTCTTTCTTACTTTAAAATCTTGGGGAAAGTTTAAGTCCTATAAACAGCCTTGCTTGACTGATATCTCCTTTACTTGGCACCTCTGCAACAACTATATACACAGTTTATATCACATTAATTTGCATTTTGCCTTTTTTTAATATAAAATGAAGGGGTTGATGGTTATTAGGACCTTTCAACTTCCAAGCTCTTTTTATTATACAGTTTGGGTTCTGGGCACAATCTTTTTAGGTTCCTGAGCACAGAGCCATTTGCCAATGAATCTGTAATGAGTACAACACTCAGGTTAACAGATGATATGGTGTGTTTGCTTTGAGGGGTAGTTGTTCTTTTCTTAATGTCCTCCCTTTGGTGTTCCTTTCTTGGAAACTGCTCAATGGCAATGTCATGAAGCATGGGGTGAAAATACAACTGAAGTAGCAGGTCACTTGTCTATTTCAGAAAAAAATTATGGTTAAAAACTAGGGATCAGTGAAGTTCTACCAAGAAGGGACTTTTTACCCTATTGTTAGAGGCCAAACAAGGGAACAGTGAACTTAGATTGTCAGTTCATTCTTCTTTCCCTAAGCAAGTTGACCATACCTGGTTAGTACCTGTCTCCATTTTCCTTAAACATCATTTAGGACTCCTCCTTGGCTACCATGTCACCCCTCTCACAGTCAACCTCTTCTTAAATCTAACACGCTAAGCCAGATCTGTTGTCATTTCTTCTATGGGGTCAGTTGTTAGCTGCTAACTTTACTATAGACTCTCCCCTCCCCCCTCCCCCACACTTTTCCCCTTGATGTTTTTTTTTAGTTCTTTCTCCAAATCTCCCTCTTTTAAGCTCAGCTTAATTCTGTCCTCTTTTCTTCTAGGGACAACTTCTTAATCATCATTATATTTTTATGAAAAATAGAGATATTTTTAATGACATTAAGTAAGAATTTCTTGGGTTACAGTGTTCCCTTATGGAAGATTTTTATGACTTCTTTTCATTTGGTAGAGTTGACTTCTTTATTACTTTTCCCCTCCTTCCACACAGCTCATAACACACTCCTATGAATAGAGAAGACCCTTAGTGGACAAATGTTGATCAGTTCATTGCTTTGAACACTACCAAACAGCAGATGCCAACCACCAATGTTTGATCTCCAGGGCAGTTCTCATCTACCTCATTCTATAGATGCCAGAGGTAAAATGATTAAGACAGAGCGAGAATCAGAAGAGAGTTTACATTTCCTGGATTTGTTATGTGACTCCAGAGCATTGTTCTTTTTCCATTTGAAACCTCAAAGGATACTGGACTGGCAGAAAGTTTTCATTCCTGTTACGAAAGGACTATGTCCTCCAATTTAGAAGAGATGTTGCTTAGGGGAACTGCAGCAGAATATAACAGTAGAGCCAGAAAGATCAGGGAGGCAGAAGTATTACTATGAGATGGAAGGAAAGGAATGGCATGCCTAATTTGGTTCTTCTCTCTTTGCTTCTTAATGAGTCTTGCTAATGGTTTGTCAATTTTGTTTATTTTTTCAAAAAACAAGCTTTTAGCTTTGTTGATTTTTGCTATGGTCTCTTTAGTTTCTTTTGCATTTATTTCTGCCCTAATTTTTAAGATTTCTTTCCTTCTGCTAACTCTGGGGTTCTTCATTTCTTCCTTCTCTAATTGCTTTAGGTGTAGAGTTAGGTTATTTATTTGGTTTTTTTTCTTGTTTCTTGATATAAGCCTGTAATGCTATGAACCTTCCCCTAAGCACTGCTTTTACAGTGTCCCATGAAATGAAAATGGAGAGATCACAACAGACAACACTGAAATCCAAAGGATCATAAGAGACTACTACCAGCAGCTCTATGCCAATAAAATGGACAACTTGGATGAAATGGACAAATTCTTAGAAAAGTATAACCTTCCAAAACTGAACCAGGAAGAAATAGAAGATCTTAACAGACCCATCACAAGCAAGGAAATCGAAACTGTAATCAAAAATCTTCCAGCAAACAAAAGCCCAGGACCAGATGGCTTCACAGCTGAATTCTACCAAAAATTTAGAGAAGAGCTAACATCTATCTTACTCAAACTCTTCCAGAAAATTGCAGATGAAGGTAAGCTTCCAAACTCATTATATGAGGCCACCATCACCCTTATTCCAAAACCAGACAAAGATGCCACAAAAAAAGAAAACTACAGACCAATATCACTGATGAACATAGATGCAAAAATCCTTAACAAAATTCTAGCAAACAGAATCCAACAACATGTTAAAAAAATCATACACCACGACCAAGTGGGCTTTATCCCAGGAATGCAAGGATTCTTTAATATCCGCAAATCAATCAATGTAATACACCACATTAACAAATTGAAAGATAAAAACCATATGATTATCTCAATAGATGCAGAGAAAGCCTTTGACAAAATTCAACACTCATTTATGATTAAAACTCTCCAAAAAGCAGGAATAGAAGGAACATACCTCAACATAATAAAAGCTATATATGACAAACCCACAGCAAGCATCACCCTCAATGGTGAAAAATTGAAAGCATTTCCCCTGAAATCAGGAACAAGACAAGGGTGCCCACTCTCACCACTACTATTCAACATAGTGTTGGAAGTTTTGGCCACAGCAATCAGAGCAGAAAAAGAAGTAAAAGGAATCCAGATAGGAAAAGAAGAAGTGAAACTCTCACTGTTTGCAGATGACATGATCCTCTACATGGAATGGCATGCCTAACTAGCCCAGGAGGCATGTTTGATAGTACGTGGGTGTGTCTACAGTGCTGGGATCTGTATAGACTTTTTATTTTGTTTCTTAACATTTTACTCTTTGAGTTGACCTGCTGTGTAATCTGTGTCACTGGCAATTTCCTTGACCACAACACTTTAGTTGAATCACAACTTGAGTCTTCTTGAAGTTTCCTTCCCTCTAACCTTGATAATTTCTTGCTCATGTTGGGGCTTAAAACTTTTTCTTTCAAAAATGCCTGATGAAATTAAAATCTTTACCTTCTGTTCCCCTCATCATTTCCTCTGATCTGGACTATTTTGGGTCAAATATTTTCATTAAGATAAATGTCTTATTTTATCAGATGGCTTCATTCTTTTTCACTTTAGGGACTGCAAGTTTGCTGAGCCCCAATCATTCTAGATTGGTTTGTTCTTTGTGGTACTGTATGGGGATTTTGGTGATAGTCATTTCTCAAAGATGATCTAAAAAAGTATTTTTCACATGGTTAAACACCCTGTGCTTACTCTTCACTTCCTAATATTTATTAGGGTGTTTCCTATTGTTTTTTCTTTTTATTGGGATTTTTGTTGTTTGGGGGGAAAAGTCCTGATTCAGGCATCTGGGTTCAAGTCCTGGATCTGTTACTGACTTCATTTGTGATCTTAAATGACTTACTTCCTTATCATATTGGGCCCCAGTTCCCTCGTCTATAGACGAAGACTTCAGGCTGGAATGATTTATAGGGACTTATTATTGCTGATTCTTTATGAATGTTCAATTTTCATTAGTATGAAAATATGAAGTAGACATAGAAAGGGAAGTAGAAGGCATGCTAGTTAGATTTTCCTTTGTATTTCTAAAGACCAAGGCAGAATAGGAAATGTGACTCATCCATGCAGCTTTGGGTTGTAAAAATCCTTCTGTTGTGGCAAATGAAATTAGGGTGAAACATTGGTGAAGATAGCGTGAATTAAACATTCTGAGTTTCTTCCTCCTCTTTGATTTGTTTACATGTGTTTAGGTTAACTCTGCTTTCAAGTGTGTGTATTTTTGTGGAAATGGTCCTCCTTTCCTTTTACAACTGATTCATGTTCTCATCTTCCTTTTCCCTTACTGAATCATCAATTTCTGAATAGTTTGCAATTTTCAACTTAATTAGGTCTTTCCCCTAAGTGAAGAACACAGATGTTGCCCCTCTGTTGCTTTGGCTGCTGCCTCTGCCTTTCCCCAAATGGAATGGTTAACTCTTTCTTTCAATTTCTTAGGTATTCATTTGTTCAGGACTCCTAGCCCATCTCCTGGTGATGCAAGTCCCAAATCCGATGACCAAAGTTGTTCCTTTTGGTGCCTTTCAATCTTTGGGAGAAATTAATTCACATAAAATGGAGGATTTAGGAATCTTTCAGAGCTCAATTTGCCTCATTATCTCCATTTGCCTCATTATAGGAGACATTTTTAATAATGTGGAAAATATTTGTTAGATAATTTTTTAATAATCTCCAGTGATTCTGTTATTCAGCCTTTTGAGATGCTAATAGTCTGTGAGAAGAACCTAAGCCAATGTCCCTGATGTGGTTTGGATGGAGAAATAGAGGATAAGAAAGATCCTAAACAAGAGAGTCTGAAATGCAATACTTGGATGCAATCTCAAAAATGACAGATTGATCTCTGTTTCCAAGGCAAACCATTCAATATCATGGTAACCCAAGCCTATGCCCCAACCAGCAACGCTGAAGAAGCTGAAGTTGAATGGTTCTATGAAGATCTACAAGACCTTTTAGAACTAACACCCAATAAAGATGTCCTTTTCATTATAGGGGACTGGAATGCAAAAGTAGGAAGTCAAGAAACACCTGGAGTAACAGGCAAATTTGGCCTTGGAGTATGAAATGAAGCAGGGCAAAGGCTAATAGAGTTTTGCCAAGAGAATGCACTGGTCGTAGCAAACACCCTCTTCCAACAACACAAGAGAAGACTCTACACATGGACATCACTAGATGGTCAACACTGAAATCAGATTGATTATATTCTTTGCAGGCAAAGATGGAGAAGCTCTATACAGTCAACAAAAACAAGACTGGGAGCTCACTGTGGCTCAGATCGTGAGCTCCTTATTGCCAAATTCAGACTTAAATTTAAGAAAGTAGGGAAAATCACTAGACCATTCAGGTATGACCTAAATCAAATCCCTTATGACTATACAGTGGAAGTGAGAAATAGATTTAAGGGACTAGATCTGATAGACAGAGTGCCTGATGAACTACGGACAGAGGTTCGTGACATGTACAGGAGACAGGGATCAAGACCATCCCTATGGAAAAGAAATGCAAAAAAGCAAAATGGCTGTCTGAGGAGGCCTTACAAATAGCTGTGAAAATAAGGGAATTGAAAAGCAAAGGAGAAAAGGAAAGATATTCCCATTTGAATGCAGAGTTCCAAAGAATAGCAAGGAGAGATAAAAAGCCTTCCTCAGTGATCAGTGCAAAGAAATAGAGGAAAATGACAGAATGGGAAAGACTAGAGATCTCTTCAAGAAAATTAGAGATCCCAAGGGAACATTTCATGCAAAGATGGGCTCTTTGCAAAAAAAGGACGGAAATGGTAGGGACCTAACAGAAGCAGAAGATATTAAGAAGAGGTAGAAAGATTACACAGAACTGTACAAAAAAGATCTTCATGACCCAGAAAATCACGATGGTGTGATCACTCACCTAGAGCCAGACATCCTGGAATGTGAAGTCAAGTGGGCCTTAGAAAGCATCACTACGAACAAAGCTAGTGGATGTGATGGAATTCCAGTTGAGCTATTTCAAATCCAGAAAGACGATGCTGTGAAAGTGCTACAGTCAATATGCCAGCAAATTTGGAAAACTCAGCAGTGGCCACAGGACTGTAAAAGGTCAGTTTTCATTCCACTCCCACAGAAAGGCAATCCCAAAGAATGCTCAAACTACCACACAATTACACTCATTTCACATGCTAGTAAAGTAATGCTCAAAATTCTCCAAGCCAGGCTTCAGCAATACATGAACTGTGAACTTCCAGATGTTCAAGCTGGTTTTAGAAAAGGCAGAGGAGCTAGAGATCAAATTGCCAATATCCATTGGATCATTGAAAAAGTAAGAGAGTTTCAGAAAAGCCTCTGCTTCTGCTTTATTGACTGTGTCAAAGCCTTTGACTGTGTGGATCACAATAACCTGTGGAAAATTCTGAAAGAGATGGGAATACCAGACCACCTGACCTGCCTCTTGAGAAATCTATATGCAGGTCAGGAAGCAACAGTTAGAACTGGACATGGAACAACAGACTGGTTCCCAATAGGACAAGGAGTATGTCAAGGCTGTATATTGTCACCATGCTTATTTAACTTCTATTCAGAGTACATCATGATACACGCTTGGCTGGAAGAAGCACAAGCTGGAATCAAGATTGCCAGGAGAAATGTCAATAACCTCAGACATGCAGATGACACCACGCTTATGGCAGAAAGTGAAGAGGAACTAAAAAGCCTCTTGATGAAAGTGAAGGAGGAGAGTGAAAAAGTTGGCTTAACTGTTTATAATTGCCAGGACATAGAAGCAACCTAGATGCCCATCAGCAGATGAATGGATAAGGAAGCTATGGTACATATACACAATGGAATATTACTCAGCCACTAAAAAGAATTCATTTGAATCAGTTCTAATGAGATGGATGAAACTGGAGCCCATCATACAGAGTGAAGTAAGCCAGAAAGATAAAGACTGATACAGTATACTAATGCATATATATGGAATTTAAAAAGATGGTAATGATAACCCTATATGCAAAACAGAAAAAGAGACACAGATGTACAGAACAGACTTTTGGACTCTGTGGGAGAAGGTGAGGGTGGGATGTTCTGAGAGAATAGCATTGAAACAAGTATACTATCAAGGGTGAAACAGATCACCAGCCCAGGTTGGATGCATGAGACAAGTGCTCAGGGCTGGTGCCCTGGGAAGACCCAGAGGGATCGGATGGGGAAGGAGGCAGGAGGGGGGATCCGAATGGGGAACACATGTAAATCCATGGCTGATTCATGTCAATATGGCAAAAACCACTAAAATATTGTAAAGTAATTAGCCTCCAACTAATAAAAATAAATGAAAAAAAAAAAGAAAAACAAGTTGGCTTAAAGCTCAACATTCAGAAAACTAAGATCATGGTATCTGGTCCCATCACTTCATGGGAAATAGATGGGGAGACAGTTGAAACAGTGTCAGACTTTATTTTTGGGGGGGCTCCAAGATCACTGTAGATGGTGACTGCAGCCATGAAATTAAAAGACACTTACTCCTTGGAAGGAAAGTTATGACCAACCTAGATAGCATATTAAAAAGCAGAGACATTACTTTGCCAACAAAGGTCTGTCTAGTCAAGACTGTGGTTTTTCCAGTGGTCATGTATGGATGTGAGAGTTGGACTGTAAAGAAGGCTGAGCGCTGAAGAATTGATGCTTTTGAACTGTGGTGTTGGAGAAGACTCTTGAGAGTCCCTTGGACTGCAAGGAGATCCAACCAGTCCATCCTAAAGGAGATCAGTCCTGGGTGTTCATTGGAAGGACTGATGCTGAAGCTGAAACTCCAATACTTTGGCCACCTCATGTGAAGAGTTGACTCATTGGAAAAGACCCTGATGCTGGTAGGGATTGGGGGCAGGAGGAGAAGGGAATGACAGATGATGAGATGGCTGGATGACATCACCGACTCGATGGACATGAATTTGGGTAAACTCTGGGTGATGGACAGGGAGGCCTGGCATGCTGTGATTCATGGGATCGCAAAGAGTTGGACAGAACTGAGTGACTGAACTGAACTGAAATATACTTTGTCCCTGAGTTATCTGGTCGCTCAGGTGGTAAAGAATCTGCCTGCAATGAGGAGATTCGGGTTTAATCCTTGAGTTGGGAAGATCCTGTGGAGAAGGAAATAGGAACCCACTCCAGTATTCTTGCTTGGAGAATTCCATGAACAGAGGAGCCTGTTGAGCTGCAGCCCATGGGATTGCAAAGATTTGGCACAACTGAGCGATTAACACTTTCACTTTCACTGAATTAAGTGGCTCTCCTTTGTCTGTTTCACAGATTCTCCACTTCAGTTCCTAAGAAATCTTCTTGCCCATTGATCTTTTTGTTTTACTTTATGTACCTGTATTTTAGAAACCAATTGCTGTTTTTTCTTTGGGTGCTTTGATGTCATCTGCACCCCCCCCGGCCTCTAATTTTAAAACAGATGACTGACTTCCATTGTTAATTCGTGTGCTTTGCGCTTATTATAGCTTGCCCTTACATATAAGATATCAAGTCAGCTTCTCCTCTCCACTCCATCTTCCCGCTCACATTATGCTCCCTGTTAAGCAACCAAAAGCATTTTGTATGATCAGTTTATTACTGTCATTCCAAATGTGTGTGGTGCAGCCTGTTTTTGCTTCCCCGCCCCAAGTGCCTCTTTCAATTTAATTCCTCATACTTAGCTCAATAAAGGACAGAAATGGTGTGGACCTAACAGAAGCAGAAGACATTAAGAAGAGGTAGCAAGAATACACAGAAGAACTGTACAAAAAAGATCTTCATGACTCAGATAATCACGATGGTGTGATCACTCACCTAGAGCCAGACATCCTGGAATGCAAAGTCAAGTGAGCCTTAGGAAGCATCACTATGAACAAAGCTGGTGGAGGTGATGGAATTCCAGTTGAGCTATTTCAAATCCAGAAAGATGATGCTGTGAAAGTGCTGCAGTCAATATGCCAGCAAATTTGGAAAACTCAGCAGTGGCCACAGGACTGTAAAAGGTCAGTTTTCATTCCAATTCCAAAGAAAGGCAATGCCAAAGAATGATCAAACTACCACAATGTACCCATCTCACACGCTAGTAAAGTAATGCTCAAAATTCTCCAAGTCAGGCTTCAGCAATATGTGAACCATAAACTTACAGATGTTCAAGCTGATTTTAGAAAAGGCAGACGAACCAGAGATCAAATTGCCAACATCTGCTGGATCATCGAAAAAGCAAGAGAGTTCCAGAAAAACATCTATTTTTGCTTTATTGGCTATGCCAAAATCTTTTACTCTGTGGATCACAATAAACTGGAAAATTCTGAAAGAGATGGGAATACCAGACCACCTGACCTGCCTCCTGAGAAATCTGTGTGCAGGTCAGGAAACAACAGTTAGAACTGGACATAGAACAACAGACTGGTTCCAAATCGGGAAAAGAGTACGTCAAGGCTGTATATTGTCACCCTGCTTATTTAACTTATATGCAGGGTACATCATGAGAAATGCTGGTCTGCATGAAGCACAGGCTGGAATCAAGATTGCAGGGAGAAATATTAATAACCTCAGATATGCAGATGACACGACACTCATGACAGAAAGTGAAGGAAGAACTAAAGAGCCTCTTGATGAAAATGCAAAAGGAGAGTGAAAAAGTTGGCTTAAAGCTCAACATTTAGAAAGCTAAGATTGTGGCATCTGGTCCCATCACTTCATGGCATAGATGGAGAGACATTGGAAACAGTGACAGACTTTTTTTTGGGGGGGCTCCAAAATCACTGCATAGAGTGCCTGCAGCCATGAAATTAAAAGACGCTTACTTCTTGGAAAAAAAGTTATGACAAATAGAGACAGCATGTTAAAAAGCAGAGACATTACTTTGCCAACAGAGGTCCGTCTAGTCAAGGCTATGATTTTTTCCAGTAGTCATGTATGGATGTTGAGAGTTGATCTATAAAGAAAGCTGAGTGCTGAAGAATTGATTCTTTCAAGCTGTGGTGTTGGTGAAGACTCTTGAGAGTCCCTTGAATTGCAAAGGGAGATCCAACCAGTCAATCCTAAAGGAAGGACTGATGTTGAAGCTGAAACTCCAATACTTTGGCCACCTGTTGTGAAGTGCTGACTCATTTGAAAAGACCCTGATGCTGGGAAAGATTGAAGGCAGGAGGAGAAAGGGATGACAGAGGATGAGATGGTTGGATGGCATCACCGACTCAATGGGCTTGAGTTTGAGTAAACTCCAGGAATCGGTGATGGACAGGGAGGCTTGGCGTGCTGCAGTCCATAACGACTGAGTGACTGAACTGAACTAAATTGACTTAGCATATTAAGCATCTTGTCAATATTTTGTTTCTGAGATCTATTTTTAAAATTTGAATGCGTTCTCCATGTGTTCCCCCCCACACACACTTAAGTTATGAGATATACTGCAGCAGAGAGTCAGAATTAGATCTGTGCCTAGAAGCAAAATAAAAAAAAGAACGAAAGAAAGAAAGAAAGAAAGAGAAAAGCATAGACGGAAAAAGCATTGCTCACATTCTGAGAAGGAGTATGTAAGGGTGAGCCTTTGGCAAAATTGTGTCTATTGGGTGACTATATCTATCTGTCTGCCCCTTCCCCTCTATTTGGGAGCACTGGCATCTAATACTCCCCTTGGGTTTTGTTAGTTTCTGTCACTGTTAGCCCTTCTACTCAGGGTCCTGCATTCTCGGGGTTTCTTTGTTTCCTACTTCCCACATATAAACTTATCTGTTCCATGTTCCATTTCCCCAAGGTCCTTATTATTCCAAAATACCTGCTAAACTAATTGATCTCTCTTTCCAAGCACTTGATTTCTTGATGGGCTGATAATATAAGGGAATAATTAATGGCGGCATTTGGGCCACTCAGGTAGCCTAATGAGGGTGATGTCTTTAGCATGGGATCTTTCCCAGCATCCCTTCCTTTATATCACAAAGAGTTAGAGCATCCTGACTTAAATATGTATTGAGTTTTTCCTTTGTCCCAGGTACTCTTTAGCTTGGTTTACATGCATTTATACTTTTAAACCCACCTGCCAACTTGGGTTCCCCTGGGTTGGGAAGATTCCCTGGAGGAGGAATAATTAATGGCGGCATTTGGGCCACTCAGGTAGCCTGATGAGGGTGATGTCTTTAGCATGGGATCTTTCCCAGCATCCCTTCCTTTATATCACAAAGAGTTAGAGCATCCTGACTTAAATATGTATTGAGTTTTTCCTTTGTCCCAGGTACTCTTTAGCTTGGTTTACATGCATTTATACTTTTAAACCCACCTGCCAACTTGGGTTCCCCTGGGTTGGGAAGATTCCCTGGAGGAGGGCACAGCAACCCACTCTAGTGTTCTTGCCTGGAGAATCCCATGGACAGAGGAGCCTGGCAGGCTACAGTCCATGGGGTTGCTAAGAGTCAGACATGACTGAAGTGACCTAGCATGCACATACATAATTTTAACTATCCCAACAACCCCAGGAGGCTGGTGGTATTATTCCTATCTTATAGATGGAAGGAAAAAACCAAGACACAGAGAATAATTTTAAGTAATTTCCCAATAGGGCTGTTAAGTAGTGGAGCTGAGACTTGAACCAGGCAGTCTTGCTCCAGAGCCTACAGTCCACACCCTATACTACACTGCCTCTGGGGGAGAGGGATGGTACCTTTTTCAAACACACAGTTCACTGAGAGAAGCTGGTTTCAGATGCACTGCAGGGTGGTAAGCTTCCCTTTGGCAAGGAGCAGATTACTCCAGTAGGTCTGATTTACATAAACCTCATTCTTTTTTTTTTTTAACTTTTTATTTTGTACTGGAGTATACCCAATTAACAATGTTGTGATAGTTTCAGGTGAACAGCAAAGGGACTCCATCATACATATGCATGTATCCTTCTACCCCAAACCCCCCTCCCATCCAGGCTGGCATATAACATTGAGCAGAGTTCCATGTGCTATACAGTATGTCCTTGTTGGTTATCCATTTTAAATATAGCAGTGTACATACACCTCATTCTGTCTGGAGAGAAGCTTGCCTTTGGACATAGTGCTGCATCAGAACAATATACTTTTGCTTTCCTGCATCCCCAAAATTAGCCATGCTAAAAATTTTCTTCACCAGTCCCTATGGCTTTAGGTCCTCAGGAGGAATGGTTGTCAAGTGGCTAGGACCAAACATACACTCTATCAGTTCTCTACTTTTGGAGCTGATGGAGCTGTATGGAGGGTTTTCCTCGGTGTTAGCCAGCAGGAACATGACAAACTCACGGCAGGGGCTCTGTGAAGGTGAGAGCAGGCTCACCCATATGCTCAAGGGCTGATGGCTAGAAACTCTGCCTCGATAAGGCAGTGCCAGTTTCTTCACTAGAGGTAGTTTTTCAACGCAGTCACACAATAAATTATCTTCTGACGTGAATGGTTGTGTTTCCTGTATTACTGTTTTTCCTTCTGGACTAAACTTGTATTGGCTGTTGCTTACTTACAAGCAGACATAAAGCCTCACACCTGTGGGCTGCTGCTGGAAAGGGGAGCTATCTTTCCTGGTAGCCTTTACCCCAGTGCTAGGAATTTAATACATTCTTCCTTAGATAAACAGGATTAAATCCAGAATGAAGCAAGGAAGAGTCTTCAGCGGTCTGTGCTTTGCATGATTGTCAGGGTCTGCACAGTTCCAGCTGTGCAAACATGATGGAAGAACTTAGGTATTGTCTAATGGAGGAGGACTGCAATCTGGGAAAGGCCCACCATGGCTGGGCTGGAGTTTGACATTCTTCCACCCACTTTAGTCCACACACCATGAGGTTGGCTTTCTTAGCTCCTAGAGTCAGACGTTAACTGGACATGGAACAAGACTGATTCCAAATAGGAAAAGGAGTATATCAAGGCTGTATATTGTCACCCTGCTTATTTAACTTATATGCAGAGTACATCATGAGACATGCTGGGCTGGAAGAAGCACAAGCTAGAATCAAGATTGCCAGGAAAAATATCAATAACCTTAGATAGGCAGATGACACCACCCTTATGGCAGAGAGTGAAGAGGAACTAAAAAGCCTCTTGATGAAAGTGAAAGAGGAGAGTGAAAAAGTTGGCTTAAAGCTTAACATTCAGAAAACTAAGATCATGGCATCTGGTCCCATCACCTCATGGGAAATGGATGGGGAGATAGTGGAAACAGTGTCAGACTTTATTTTTTTGGGCTCCAAAATCACTGAAGATGGTGACTGCAGCCATGAAATTAAAAGACACTTACTCCTTGGAAGGAAAGTTATGACCAACCTAGATAGCATGTTAAAAAGCAGAGACATTACTTTGCCAACAAAGGTCCGTCTAGTCAAGGCTATGGTTTTTCCAGTGGTCATGTATGGATGTGAAAGTTGGACTGTGAAGAAAGCTGAGCACTGAAAAATTGATGCTTTTGAACTGTGGTGTTGGAGAAGACTGTTGAAAGTCCCTTGGACTGCAAGGAGACCCAACCAGTCCATCCTAAAAGAGATCAGTCCTGGGTGTTCATTGGAAGGACTGATGCTGAAGCTGAAACTCCAATACTTTGGCCACCTCATGCGAAGAGTTGACTCATTGGAAAAGACCCTGATGCTGGGAGGGATTGGGGGCAGGAGGAGAAGGGGACGACAGAGGATGAGATGGCTGGATGACATCACTGACTAGATGGACATGAATTTGGGTAAACTCCGGGAGTTGGTGATGGACAGGGAGGCCTGGCGTGCTGCAATTCATGGGGTTGCAGAGTCGGACAAGATTGAGCAACTGAACTGAACTGATCTGAGAGTCAGAAGTGAAGATGGGACAGCTGGTGTTAATTATACTGTCATACCTTTTTATCAGTAGGGAATGGAAACTAGGCAAAGGTTGGGAAAATCTAAAGCCACATCCTCAAATATGCTCCAGTTATGATGCTAGAAAACAAAGGAATGGAAAACAGGGGACAAAATAAGGACCCCCCAAAGATTAAACATGAGAGTGAAAAGAAAATACCTGATGAAATGGTAGCTACATTTATATTCAGTTTGATTCTCTCCATGTTCACTGGCAACAAGAGCAGAGCAATATTGCCTTTGGAAGGGACTGATTTGTTCTAATATCTGGGCTCAGTTTTATTCCTGAGATTTGTTTAAATAATGACTAGGTCAATAATGCTAAAGACTTTTAATATATGATCAGTGAAAGGAACTGATACAAATATTATGGATTATCCAATTTTTGCATCTCCACCCTCCACCCACAGTTATGTTCAAAGTTGACTCTGTTCAGTTCAGTAGAGTCTGGGATCTAGTAATTATTCTGTCCCTTTAAAGAGGCACATGGGCATGCATATTCCTGAACCCCAAGGTATGGGCTTTCTGAAGACACAGCAGGTTTCCACGCCTTGGATTCTCCTGATTATTCTTGGGGGAGGGCCAGTGATAGCACAAAGGCAGTTGGCTTTCCTCTGGATGTAAGTATCAGGATATGGTCCTGATCAAGAAAGAAAATAAAGTACTGCCTTTTAAAGGCACTGGGATGCTGTTGCATTCAGAGATAACTCAGTCAGATTCACTCCTGACACAACTGGCTATTGAAAAATGATTTTCCTGAGCAGCTCACTTCAAAATAATATCTCTCAAGTGAAATATTTGTTTATAGGATGGGAGCCTTTGGTTTGAGAAGAAAAGCTATTTTGATAGAGCAGTGAGTTTGAATCATATGGGAAGTGTTCAAGAATAGAAAGGGGAGGAAAATTCAATAAATTACCATTTGATGCAATATTGGGGTGTCAGGAAATCTAGACTCACTGGAGAGTTATAGGCTATAATGTATACACATGCATTTCTTTGTTCACTAGCTGTGGGAATCTGAAGAGGGAGAAACAGGCCTCCAGACTAGCAGCAGGGCATATGAGAACCCTTACATCTTCCATCATATTTAACTGGAGAGGAGGGCAATCCTGTCAATACTGTGCATGTGGTGCCCTTGGAACTCGAGCCTAGGGTCCCTATTAGTGCTATGCTGAATGCTGTAACTGTAGCATGTGCAGAGCATCCCATAACACTTAGCTCCTGGATGCTTGTCTGAATCATTAGGTATGAGCATTATGGGTGCCATAATAGCACTGGAATTCCTGCAACTAAAAAGGAAACACATTTGGCTTGTACTTCATCTACAATCACTTACACTTAAGCTATTGATAGTTGATTGGGATCTGTAGACTGCTAGGCTTGTGCCATGGGACTTCTAAGCATATCTGATAGGTGGAACAGACAGTGAGGCTGTAGATTTTGGCAAGCAGTGGTTCCCATTAGTCAGGCTGACTGTATCTGACACAGAGATTCCAATTCACCAAGATGAAGCTTACTACTTCTCTAGGCCTTGGCTGATGGCCCAGCGATATTAACATGAAGGACAGGAGAGTGCCAGTGTTAAATTAGACCGAGTTTCCAGTGAGCAAATAGTTGTGTGTTTTACTGAATACCCTTTTGATATTTTTTGGCAGACATAAAATTCATGGCAACTTTTTTAGAATTTGAAAAATCGTAAGTCTTAAAATTTTATTTTGCAATAAATGTTAACTATTCACTCTCCTAATAGGAAAATGTGCCTCTATTATAGGGTATGCAGACTATGTAGTTGTACAAGTAATATTCCTGTCCTTGAGTGTTTCTTGTAAGGGGTGCTGGTGAACATACTGGGCTAAGGAAATTCCAGACACAGCTGTTTCTAATATTCACAGGGGCTCCCACAGAACCATCAGGCTTACTCTGAAGGTTCTTTGGTGGGAAGTGAGAAATGTCCCAGGGAACAGGCCTTTTATCATATTGGTGGATTTTCTGTCAGAGACTTGGCCACTGCTATTGTTTTTGATTGCCTCCCTGTAGCTTCCCTGGAGGTGTGGGTTTCTAGGCAGAAAGATTTGATGCAATGAGTAAAGGCTACAAAGCTAAACAAAGAGAAATGAGGTCTGAGCAGAATGGTAAGACAAAAGGATGTTTTGGGCAGGGCAGAAATGAGTTGAATACTATGGAATGGAGACAAGGGAAATGAGATGAGAAAAGAGAAATGAGAATTAATTCATGAGAGCACTTATTATTTACAGGTGCAAATAAAAGGTCCATTGAACTCCAGGGGAACCTTCCAGTATGCAATGCCTGTGAATATGTTGAAATTTTGTGAAGACAATTCCATCTTAAATACACTGTGGGAGCTGAAAACCTGCAGTTCATGGAATATTCTATCTGGTACATAATCAGTCTACTGTTCCCCTGCCTTGGATATTTTTTTGGGTGTGGTCAGAAGAAAGCAAATAGAACAGATGAAAAATTTCCTCTCAGGAGAGTTCAAGCACTTCCTTAACAAAGGCGAGATGTCAACGTCCCCTTGTACTCTCCACAAACAACCTTTCTGAGAGCTATCTTGACAATTCTCTGGCTTCCTCACACTTCCTAAGTAATTTCTGAAACACTTAGCTACCCTGATTAGTTTTACTTTTGAAAATGGAAGTTAGTTTGTGTTTAAAAAATCATCTGGACAGTCTGTGTCTAGTTGGGTGGTGCAGAAGAAAGGCGAGCTCTTGTATGAATCTTTATTCCCTCTGTAAACACAGATGACCAGAAGGGAAGGCTGTTATTAATGGTAATGCAGACCAGAAAAAAAGCCATTATTTTCAGTCTGTTGAACAGTACAAAAATGCTTCTTAAGCACTGTGTTCAGATGTTTCTTTTTATTAGCCGTCACACAAGGAATTAAACTCATTTCAAACAGTTTGTTTTCCTACTCTTGTCACCATAAAAACTCTTGTCTCCATAAAATCATTACTCATGAGTGGTTTCTTTGTTGAAATACCGCTGACCTCCCATATTGGAATGGATAACAGCGTGTTAAACATATAAACTTTTCAGTTTGCATAAACTCTGGAAGAAGTGGGAGGGGAGATTCCCCAGGAGAATAAAACCATGGGTCAACGTCTTTGTTTGTTACTGTCCTATAAGTATCTCATCCAGGAAGCTATGTCAGCATTACAGTTCTGTGTTGCATGTGTATATGTGTGTGATTAAGAACAGCTGTGAATGCAAGCAGGAGGTTTGAAAATATAATTTTGCATCTGCCCCATTCTTTTTTCCTTTCTAACCCTTTTCTACTCCCTGCCCCCAATCCAGGACCATTAGGATAGTTAAAGGAGTTGTGTCATGTCTTAATATGTGAGCAGATGATGATCCTTAGCTCTTCAGCTAGTTGCCATTTGCATTTTGCAAAAACTGACTATTTTATCTGAAGTTTTAATAACAAGATAGATTATTTGCTATTCACTAACTGATAGAAGTAAAGGAAAAAAGATTGTAAAGTGGAATTAACGGGATAAGAAAGCTCTGGGGCCAAAGAAGGCTTTTTTCTTTAATTAATAATTTCCATTTACTCTTAGAATATTTTTATGCTAGAGTCCAACATCTTATATTAAACAAGTCTGCCCCCTCCCTCTCTGTAACTGTCAAATTGGCATCTTAGAGAATATAAATCATGCAGGTTTGAATGAAGCATCAAATTCTCTGCTCCCAGTGCTCTCTTGTTTTCTGAACATAGAACTAGACTCCTCAGGGCTTCTTTAGCCAGAGCATGGCATTCCTTCATTAGCCTCATGTTTCACAGACCCAGTCATGAAAGATTGGCATTTTAACCAATAAGGGGCAAATGCAGTAAAATTGGAGTTCAGAAGATGCAATGTTTTGGAAAAATAGATTATTCCAAGGGTGTAAAGATACATGATCTGTACTAAATGGACAGAGCATTTAAATTTACCAGACTGGTTTTTAGTAATCTTTTGATTTGTTCTATTTAATTTTTTTCCAGCTTTACTAAGATACGATTGATGTGTAATGCTCCATTGTTTTAACTTGTGAATGGAGATGAGTATTCAGGATGATGAGGACTAATAGTGGTGCTGGTGAATGTGTGTGTGTGTACACACATGTGTATCTGTGATAGTTTTTGTGGCTATAATTCAGGATTACTATGCATCAACTCTTACATAGATTTTTTTCTAGAGCCATGTCAGAATGTCTTAACTCAGGTCATCTCAACCAATAAACCTTCTGCTATTTCTGTATTCAGAGTTCAAGCCAACTCAGAAAAAGCCCTCACATCTGTGGTCCAGCTAGAATCCAAGGCTTTCTTGATGCTTCAGATGGAGTAGCCATTCTTTCTTTCTAAGTATAGTTGGACAAGCTGAAGGTTAAGAGGTTATACAGGAACCACTATGTGCTAAAGGTGTAAAGGATTTTTTCTTCCTAAAATGAGCAGCAAGACTAATGTCTGGTGCCTTCAAATTATCAAGTTTCCTTAAAGACTTTATTACTTGGCCTTGCTTCTGAATTTGTCTAATCACTTTTGAGGCAACACCCTGAAAATTATAGCTTGCCTTCTCCTACTAGTATGAGTAAGTTCAGTTCAGTTCAGTTCAGTTCATTTGCTTAGTCATGTCTGACTCTTTGCGACCCCATGAACCACAGCACGCCATGCCTCCCTGTCCATCACCAACTCCTGGAGTTTACCCAAACTCATGTCCATTGAGTCGGTGATGCCATCCAACCATCTCATCCTCTCTTGTCCCCTTCTCCTCCTGCCCCCAATCCCTCCCAGCATCAAGGTCTTTTCCAATGAGTCAACTCTTCTCATGAGGTAGCCAAAGTATTGGAGTTTCAGCTTCAGCATCAGTCCTTCCAATGAACACCCAGGACTGATCTTTAGGATGGACTGGTTGGATCTCCTTGCAGTCCAAGGGGCTCTCAAGAGTCTTCTCCAACACACCACATTTCAAAAGCATCAATTCTTCGGCACTCAGCTTTCTTTATGATTAAGTGGACAACTGGAAAAAGAATAATTCTAACTAATTCTAAGGAAAAGAATATATGAATAAAATTGAGCATTGTCTGTGAAAGATGGATAATGACAGGTAAACACAGAAAGTGGCATTTGATCCCTTCAATTTTGGTATTCATTATTCATAGTTATTATTCATAAATTCCAGCACAAATGTTAGGCCTGCACCCCAGTAACATATTTGCATTTATTTTAAGTTGACTTCTACCTGGTTTTGCAAACAAGGATTTAGTGGTTTTGGCTATCTCTCACTCTCCCTCGCTGCTATATATATATATATATATATATTTTTTTTTTTTTTTTTTCATGCACTGGCTTCTGTCCCTTTCACACTCACTATCTCCATCATCCATATCACTCCCCCATATAAGATTCATTCATTCTCTCTCTCTCTCTAATGTTTTAAGAAAAAAGATTTCTAACGTGGAAAAGTGATATTTGAATCGATTCCCCTAAGCAATCAATTTACTTTTAATTTGTCTGGAACAAAGCTTTTCTTTGTTGCAATGAGGAAAGGTTGAATGTGTTGTAAAATTTATTAGCTTCCAGGAAGATATTTGAAATGAATTTTTTTAATGATTGTGCTGTTTGCTGTACCCAGAAGCAGTGTTATTGCAATTACAGTATTCCAGATGGTTGCTGAAGTTATGCTGAAATATCAAGATAATGATAGACTTTTCCTCTTGTTGGTAATGAATAATCCAGCCTAGGTAGTTAATAGATATTAATCCCTCTGACACTCTTATTTGCTTCCAGTAACTATTTCTAGTGATTCTTACCTAGCTGATGATATGACACACACTATCTTTTTGAATCATTGCAAGAAACAGCGATTGGTTTATTGAGCACTTTATCTTTCAAACCGGAAGGAAGTGATTGGAGAACTACTGATGTTGTTTCTTAGCTTCTCCACCCAGTAACAGGGACATTTTTGCAGTTGAGAATCTTTAAAGAATTTAGAAGTTACAGTTGCAAAATTTTTCATTGATTCATGTATAGCATTGCCTGTTCCACAAAACTAAATGTCCTGGGACTTGATTGAAAGATTGTTGAGAACCCTTGATTGTTAAGAACTCTGGCAGCTGGCTCCATTTTCTCCCACCAACATTAAATTTTCACTCAAAAAGGGAAGACTTTTCTTTCGCCTAACATGCCCTGTCCCTCTTGCTTTCTGTACCGGCCTTATTTCTGCCATCTTCACAACCTATTGCGACCTATACCTAGAAACTTCAGAATAAAAGTGGCTTTTTTCTCATGCTAATGATGTATCAGTGACTTCCTTATTTTGGATGAAAGAGTGAATCCAAGTTGGCAGTAACATTAGATTTAGGGCTACTAAGTATCATCTAAAAGTTCTGTCTTCACAGTGACATAACCACTGTTTTTTATCTACACAAAGTCAAACAATTGGTTTGAACTCTTGCAGAAGTCATGAGGTGTGATAGCTGTCCCATGGATATAAGCTAAGAGACTTAATTCTGTGGACATGGTAGAATGAAACTCTCAAAAATGGTCCCTCTTTGCTCAGAGTTGCAATATCTCAGTGTTCCTACTTTGGGGGAATAGTTCAGTGGTCTTCTCTGACACTTCGTATTTTACTTGTATAGCTTTTTCAAATGGTTGCTAAGCACCTCGATGAAGTCCAGCACTTTGTCAAATAATTTGCTCCACCATAGAAGCCAAAATACAAACATTCCAGTCTAGTCAATCTCTGCTTATCTCAGTCACTGTCAGCACCTCTTATTTCTCTGTCTCAATTTTCTAGGCAGCCTTCTGCTTCATTTCCTTGTTCCCCATGCATCAGCACAAATGATTTATACTTATACACATCTTGAAATCTCTTCTTTATGGATTGAATTGAATTGAGCCCCAGTACAAAGATGAAAACTCCAGGAAATATTGTGATTGCCAAAATTGCAACTTAGATTGTATGACTGTATATGCCACACTCTCATCTATCATAAATATTAAATTCTCAACCACTTATACTTCAATATGTTTTAACTTTGTCTCTCTGACCAGCTCAGCACTGAAGATTCCACTGAAGATAATTCAATTGCTTTGCATTCTGGAAGGGGCATTTTTAAAATCTATTTTAATGTTGCACTGGTAAGTGAATTACAGGTGCATAGACCGTGAATGAGAGTAGAGGCCCACATGCTATTTGGCATCACAGAGACCAAATATTGGGTGGCACTTGCTAACTGATGCTGATCTGTCAAATGGTCTAGGACAAGGCTGGAGTTCATCAGTCTTTTCAACCATCCTCTTTTATTGCAAGCTAAAATTAAAGTTCACAGAATTCCTGCTGTCTAACTTGTTAGCCGTCCTGAAAATGCCAACCTATGCTGATCAGGGCTCACTTTTCTCCCTGTCTGTCTCAGGAACTTTGTTCCCACACCCTATCCCCACCTTGCCTTTCTTGAGGTATCTCTGCCTCCAGACATTTCTAGTCCTTCTTACCCTATCAAACTCTCCTTTCCTGGTACTGTTTACCCAGGGCTTTGCTATATGACCAAAGACAATCTGATGATCTCAATTTGATAGTGAATCCTCTTATTTTAACAAGGACCTTTAATGCCTGTATGCAGTGAATGAAAAATGTGGGAATTCCTTTTCATGGTCTAAGTGCTGTTTTTTTGTATACTTCTTTGGCATCTGTCAAATAATACCACATAGGTGTTTTGAATGCCAATCACAGTTCTGGCATCCTACCCCTTCTGCCTGTTGTCTGTGAGGCCATAATGCTGTAGGTAGGGCTGCTGACTAGCAGGAGGCTAGGGAACAGGAGAACAGAGAGAAAGCACTAGGGAGGCACCAAAATGGTAAAAGATGCTGAGAGAAAGAGATGAGGAGAGTGAGAAAGAGACAAGGAGCTGTGTGTAGTGCATGTAATATGTGATTTACTTCTTGTCACACTGGAATGGCTGCAGGATAGCTTGGTGTCATTGGTTCATGAGTCTCTAGAAAAGTCTCAGCCATCACTGGTGTAGCCTTGAATAGTTTACAGATGGAGCCCCATCTTTTCTTGCAGAAACTTTGAGTCCATTAGGAAATGAGCATAAACTCCCAGAATTACAGCTGGGGGAGGGTAGGGTTTTGGGAAGTTGTGATTTTTCAAAGTAAGCCCTTATTGAATTTTCACTAGATGCTCAAATGGTATCTAAATAACCCAAAGAAGCTCAGTCCTTAAGATGTCAGTCAGATAAAACTAAGGTGGGATATCTGAAGCCTGGATAGTATTTTCTGCTCTCTTTTCTTTCCCTCTCCCTTCCCTCCTTTCCTTTTCCACTGAGACCCTTGCTACTCTGTTCACCTTGTTAAGGTACAGATAAAGGATGGATGTTTTTCTCCTGACTCTTTGCAGGCCATAAAATATTTTAAGAATGATTTACAGGATAATTCTTTCCTTTGGTAATTCCCAAGCATATTTGACTTAAGCATTAATTCTTCATTGGGCATTTAAATTAGTTTTGCCAGGAAGAGCCAGCATCTGTGGTGGGTATTTGAACAATGGATTAATTTCATAAAATAGATGTTTCTGCTTATTATGTTGTTAACTTATCAGAGTACAGGCCCAATTAACTATTGTTAGAATTAAAAACTCCAAGGTACATGGCAAATATTATTTTCAACTGGACATCAAAATATAACAGATCTCTTTAAGATCTGCATGTAGTGTGCAGGAAACCACTAAGAGGCCAAGATGACACTTGACTTTTATGTTTCTCAAGTGTTCATTTACTTTATTGCCTTCAGCAAAGCTACATAATTTTCTTTGTAGGTTTTCATAGCATTTCTACTAAATAGAATATACTAGTTATGTCCACTTTTAGGCGTTGTGTTAGCGGTACAGTATCTGGTGTGTTGAACAAGATTCTCGTTTTGTTGCTATCACTTTTTCATTACCTTTTTCATTCAGTTAAAGTGTTATGTGAGTACCTGCTTTGTGCTGTGCCACTGGAAGGCTATGTGGGCCTGAGAGGGAACAAAACATATATAATCTTTGCTCATTTAGAGTTTACAAGCTGGCATTATATGTATATTAGACAAGCAATTACAAGTATGATGAGTACTATAAAAGGAGATGGTATGAGACCTACCTTTCTCCCGGCTTGGAGAAATATCAACAACCTCACATATTCAAATGACATCACCCTTATGGCAGAAAGCAAACAAGAACTAAAGAGCCTCTTGATGAAAGTGAAAGAGGGGAGTGAAAAAGCTGGCTTAAAACTTAACATTCAGAAAACTAAGATCATGGCGTCTGGTCCCATCACTTCATGGCAAATAGATGGGCAAACAGTGGAAACCGTGGCTGACTTTATTTTCTTGGGCTCTAAAATCACTGCAGATGGTGACTGCAGCCATGGAATTAAGAGATGCTTGCTCCTTGGAAGAAAAGCTATGACCAACCTAGATAGCATATTAAAAAGCAAGACATTACTTTGCCAACAAAGGTCTGTTTAGTCAAAACTATGGGTTTTCCAGTAGTCATGTATGGATGTGAGAGTTGGATTATCAAGAAAGCTGATTGCCGAAGAACTGATGCTTTTGAAATGTGATGTTGGAGAATACTCTTGAGAGTCCCTTAGACTGCAAGGAGATCCAACCAGTCAATCCTAAAGGAAATCAGTTCTGAATATTCATTGGAAGGACTGATGTTGAAGCTGAAACTCCAATACTTTGGCCACCTGATGTGAAGAACTGACTCATTGGAAAAGACCCTAATACTGGGAAAGATTGAAGGTGGGAGGAGAAGGGGATTACAGAGGATGAGATGGTTGGATGGCATCACCGACTCAATGGACAGGAGTTTGAGCAAGCTCCTGGAGTTGGTGATGGACAGGGAAGTCTTGCGTGCTTCAGTCCAAGGGGTCACAAAGAGTCAGACATGACTGAGTGACTGAACCGAACTGATGGGGCCTACCTTAATCTAAGGAATTTGTGAAAGATTCCCTGAGGAAGTAACATTTAAGTTGAGACTTTAGGGATAATGTATGAGATATGAATAGTGTTTGATTGCTTGTAATAAAGATCTTTTTTCTCAACTAAGGAAAATAAATTATGAATTAAATAAGCATGCATGCTCAGTTGCTAAGTTGTGTCTGACTCTTTTGTGACCCCATGGACTGTAGCCCACCAGGCTCCTCTGTCCAGCAGATTCTCTAGGCAAAAAACTGGAGTGGGTTGCCATTTCCTTCTTCAGGGAACCTTCCCAACCCTGGGATTGAACCCACATCTCCTGCACTGTAGGCAGATTCCTTATCTCTATTCCTTATCACCATGGAAGCCCCTGAATTAAATAAGAGAAAGGTTTTTTTCTCTTATTTAAAAGAATTTCAGGTCTAGTGAGGTGGGTCTAGAGTATCTCCAATATCCCATAGTCCTTATATCTTTTTACTCTGCTATTCATAGGCATGTGACTTCCAACCTCAGAGTTGCCCCATGGTAGTAAGATGGATACTATAGCTCTACCTATTATGTCTCCATTTCAGATAGGACAAAGCAGGGAGGAATAAGGACAAAGGTCCCCCAGCTAAGTCAGTTCCCCTCTTTTAAGGAGATTTTTTTTTTATATCCTACCTCCATAACATTGACTCACTCTTAGTTACATGGCCACCCCTATCTACAAAGGATACTGGGAAATATAGATTTTTAGCTGGCACATTGCCAATCTTAACAGGAGAGGGGTTCTGTTTCTCAGTATGGTGGTGGTTTACTTGCTAAGTCGTGTCTGACTCTTTGTGACCCCATGGACTGTAGCCTGCCAGGTTCCTCTGCCCAGGGGATTCTCCAGGCAAGAATACTGGAGTAGGTTGCCATTCCCTTCTCCCAGGGATCTTCTCAACCCAGGAATTGAACCAGGGTCACCTGCATTGCAGGCAGATTCTTTACTGACTGAGCTATGAGAGAAGCCCCATTTCTAAGTATAAAAAAATAGATTTGAATGTTTGGTAGGTGGTATGTCTGCTTCAGATGAGTGGGAATTAGGTAGGCCAAGAGGGGACACTTCTCAATAGCTATGTTTTCTTGATTAGGTTCATGTGATCAATTTTAATAGCATTTAACCACTTCATAATCATTGCCACAATCCCTTCCATTGTTTTTCACAAAAATGGCCCACTTTGGTCATAGATTATTTTGCTTATGGGGTTATGCAGGGTAAGCTAAGTGAATATATATGAGTACAATGCAGGAAGCTTTTCTGATTTATACATCATCTGTTTCTAGGTTATGTTATTGCTGTTACTTAGAAATAGCTAACTACTTGAGCTCTCAGGAACTGGAACTCACTTTAACTTTCCCTTTCTGCCTCATTGATTGCAGATCACTTTTGAGGAGGTAACACATTGCTCTTGTAACTCTTACCTTGAACTATTTTAGTGCTGGAGTTTTGTCTCTGATCATCAGGATCTTTGAGTTAATACAGCAAACTCTGAATCACAATACAGAGTACCAGCATTATTGAACACATCCATTGTGACTGGACACCTATACAAACCCAACAGAGCCTCTCAGCTGTTTTATTCCACCAAGACTTTGAAAGTTTTAGCAAAGCCTGAGGTGATGTTTTCATCATTTTCTTTTTTACTTTGGTTGGGACCTTTGGTAGGCTCTTTCTCCAGTGTCGAAGCATATTGTTTGCCCACATCTGAAGAGACAGCAGTTTCATGTCCTGAGGAGGAGAGTAATTGCTGCAAAAAGTTTTGCTATTATCTACACAAAATAACATATTCTATTCTTTTTCTATTTGAATTACTTCCTTATCCATCATGACTTAGACATTGCTGCCTCTTAGGCCTCCCGTGTTCTCATAAAACTCATGTTTTAAGATTTAATTTTTTTTTGGCCAGAAGTTTTGGGAGCCTCTCACCAAAGTCCCTAATGAAAGTTGTGACCAAAAATATACTTATTACTACCTAGATTCAAGAAGCTTTATATTTTCTCTATATTAAAAAAAATTATCTAGAATAATTGGATCTGTTTTGAACTAAGGAGTTCTGTGGCCTCAAGATTTGTGTTCTCTTCCAAACTTATGCATTCTCTTCATTTATTTGTAGATCCTAGGGACACATTCAGAAGCAGGGAAGACCAATGTGCAAATTCATGGTTCACCCCTAATCATGTGTTTATTTGAAATAAAGACAGCTGCTTTCATTCATCTGTACATGGTCATATGTTTAAATTTCTACAACTGTGTATGGGTTCTAGAGTCTTATATTTTGCTTTGCCTAGGCTTAGGTGAATACTTTTGGGCTTCCCCTGTTGGTTCAGTGGTAAGGAATATGCCAGCAATGCAGGAGCCAGAGAAGATTCGGGCTTGATCCCTGGGTTGGGAAGATCCCATGGAGAAGGGAATGGAAACCCACTCCAGTATTCTTGCCTGGAGAACTCTAAGAACAGAGGAGCCTGGTGGGCTACATTCCATAGTGTCACAAAGAGTTGGGTATGACTGAAGTGACTTAGCATGCGCACAGGTTAATACTTTCAGAGAAAGATGTAGCAAGGTAAGTAAGTTCAGTCGTTCAGTCATGTCTGACCCTTTGGAACCCCATGGACTGCAGCATGCCAGGTCTCCCTGTCCATCACCAACTCCTGGAGTTTACTCAAACTCATGCCCACTGAGTCGGTGATGCCATCCAACCATCTCATCCTCTGTCGTCCTTTTCTCCTCCTGCCTGCAATCTTTCCCAGCATTAGGGTCTTTTCTAGTGAGTCAGCTCTTCACATCAGGTGGCCGAAGTATTGGAGTTTCAGCTTCATCATCAGTCCTTCCAATGAATATTCAGGACTGATTTCCTTTAAGGTTGACTGGTTGGATCTCCTTGCAGTCCAAGGGACTCTCAAAAGTATTCTCCAACACCACAGTTCAAAAGCATCAATTCTTTGGCACTCAGCTTTCTTTATAGTCCAACTCTCACATCCATACATGACTACTGGAAAAACCATAGCTTTGACTAGATGGACCTTTGTTGGCAAAGTAGTGTCTCTGCTTTTTAATATGCTGTCTAGGTTGGTCATAACTTTTCTTCCAGGGAGTAAGCGTCTTTTAATTTCATGGCTGCAGTCACCATCTGCAGTGATTTTGGAGCCCCCAAAAATAAAGTCTGCCCCTGTTTCCACTGTTTCTCCATCTATTTGCCATGAAGTGATGGGATCAGATGCCATGATCTTTGTTTTTTGAATGTTGAGCTTTAAGCCAACATTTTCACTCTCCTCTTTCACTTTCATCAAGAGGCTCTTTAGTTCTTCTTCACTTTCTGCCATGAGGGTGGTGTCATCTGCATATCTGAGGTAATTGATATTTCTCCTGGCAATCTGTAGCAAGGTATAGAGTCACAAATAGGCTCATATGAGAAATCTTAGCCAGGAACTGGTGAATTGTTAGCTTACCTCTATTTCACCTGGAGCCAGCATCTTGACAATTAATTTGTGGTGATGCAAAATGGTTTCTCTCTAGTCCCATAGCTCCATCCCTAGCCACAGTGTTACATGATGGCAGGCATATGATCTGTATCAGGCCTAGGCAATTCCAGAAGTAGTCTCTTTGCTTTTATCATCTGGTTTGTCATCACTGCTATTCTTAAAGGGACTTTGTGTTGTGACTTTCTCACTTTTAATGCACACTTAATTTCTTTACTAAACTGAAGTCTTGATTTTCAAAAGGTAATTCATCTGCATTAGGGGCTTCCTTGGTGGCTCAGTGGTAAGGAATCCACCTGACAATGCAGGAGATCTGGGTTTGATCCCTGGGTTTGGAGGATCCCCTGGAGAAGGAAATGGCAACCCACTCCAGCATTCTTACCTGGAGAATTACATGGACAGAGGAGCCTAGGAGGCTACAGTCCATAGGGTCACAAATCAGTCAGACATGACTCAGCAACTAAACAAACAACAAGTCATCTGCATTACATTTATGAATGTAGGTTGCCTTGGGCTGAGAAGACATTTTCTTTCTGTCCACTTATATTCTCCATGTTTTCTTTCATGTTTCATATGTGCATTAAATGTCACTGAGTGTTGTTTGATACTAAAATGATAAACATCAAGTCTTGTCTCTGCCCTTGGTAAGGATTTAAGGAAATAGAGATTAGATCTAATCCAAGAATGAGACATTGTGAGTAAATAAGTCTTTTAGATTCAAGTCTTCACTTGCATGAGGTAAGAGCAGTGTACCTAATACGTACATGTAATTAATCCAAGAAAATTGCATATTATTTTCACTCTATAGGGCTGAAGTGGGCTTAGTGAAATTGGTATGTAGGCTTAGACTAACTGCGTTCCTAGGGGCACTGAGTAAGTTTGCCTTTTCCTCTTCCCTAAGAGTGATCTATTCACTTAGGCAGTGGGTCAGCTGAAAGCAAGTACTGTCTTTGCAGAGAAACTTCTGACATGACTAAGTTCCCTGCTCTGGTCTTCCTCAATTCATAAGATCTCACAGGTGTCTGACTCTAGAGTCTTTGCACTCTGTGTATTCTGGGGATCCAGGTCTCCTCACGTTCATTTGAAGTAGCCTACCATAGGGAATGGAGAAGGAAATGGCAACCCATTCCAATATTCTTGTATGAAAAATTCCAGAGGACAGGACAGAGGAGCCTGTCAGGCTATAGTCCATGGGGTCACAAAGAGTCAGACATGACTGAGAGACTATCACTCACTCAGCATAGGGAAGGAGAACTGTACATAGATTGGGGGTGACGCATGGATGGCATTCTCTTACTGAATTGTGTTGAAGAAAGAGCTACATCTTCAAATTTTAAGACAACAACTTGAAACTCAAACCTTGAGACTTAAAAAAGCTTTATTTTGAACCTATTGGGAATATTCTACTAGATTGTAGTTCATCACTGCTCTGCCCTGGGAGTATGAGCAATATCAGTCTGAAGTTCACCTGGGATTTCCTCTTCATAGCTGGTCATATGGCTGCGGTTTCAGGGCTCAAAGGCTAAGGGCTGTATGCCTCCATGCCTTAATTGTGGACAAAATGGCCAGGGATCCCATAACCTTCTGAACATTTTTTTTTTCTTCCTTTCTTTTTTTTTCTCTCTCTCTCTCCCTTCCTCCCTACCCGCCTCTCCAGACTACTCGGGAACTCTTACTCAGGTTTGTAGATGGGGAAGTTAGTTATTGGACTGGTCCCCCAGTTGTACCTCTTTATTCTCCACCTCCAACCAAACAATCACACTAATTCTGTACAGCTATTACTTTGAGAGTTACAAGATAGGCCTCAGAGGAAATGTTGAAGAAGAAACATGTTTGGGAAAACTCTGAGGTATGAATTCTGTCTTACTGTAAGGATCCTGGGGTCTTCTGGAGAAAGCACTAGATTTGAATGAAAAACTGTGGGTGGATCAGCTATAGACTTTTTCACTCATAATGTTTGGGTCTACACTGAGTGTTTCCCATGTATATCCCAACATGTTTCCTATACTTTCAGCCTCCCAGGAACATAGGTGTTTTGAATGATGATGAGTAATCAGTTCAGGTCAGTTCAGTTCAGTCACTCAGTTGGGTCTGACTCTTTGCAACCCCTTGGACTGCAGCATGCCAGGCCTCCTATCACCAACTCCCAGAGTTTACTCAGATTCATGCCCACTGAGTTGGTGATGCCATCCAACCATCTCATCCTCTGTCATCCCTTTCTCCTTCTACCTTCAATCTTTCCCAGCATTAGGGACTTTTCCAATGAGTCAGTTCTTCACATCAGGTGGCCAAAGTACTGGAGTATCAGCTTCAACATCAGTCCTTCCAGTGAATATTCAGGGTTGATTTCCTTTAGGATTGACTGGTTTGATCTCCTTGCAGTCCAAGGGATTCTCAAGAGTATTTTTCAACACCACATTTCAAAAGCATCAGTTCTTCGGCAATCAGCTTTCTTGATAATCCAACTCTCACATCCATACATGACTACTAGAAAAAACATAGCTTTCACTAGATGGACCTTTGTTGGCAAAGTAATGTCTCTGCTTTTTAATATGCTATCTAGGTTGGTCATAACTTTCCTTCCAGGGAGTAAGCGTCTTTTAATTTCATGGCAGCAATCACCATCTGCAGTGATTTTGGAGCCCCAAAAAATAAAGTCAGCCACTGTTTCCACTGTTTGCCCATCTATTTGCCATGAAGTGATGGGACCAGACACCATGATCTTAGTTTTCTGAATGTTGAGCTTTAAGCCAACTTTTTCACTCTCCTCTTTCACTTTTGTCAAGAGGTTCTTTAGTTCTTCTTCGCTTTTTGCCATAAGGTTGGTGTCATGTGCATATCTGAGGTTATTGATATTTCCAGCTTGAGCTTCATCCAGCCCAGTGTTTATCATGGTGTACTCTGCATATAAGTTAAATAAGCAGGGTGGCAGTATATATCTTTGATGCACTCCTTTTCCTATTTGGAACCAGTCTGTTGTTCCATGTCCAGTTCTAACTGTTGCTTCCTGACCTGCATACAGATTTCTCAAGAGGCAGATCAGGTGGTCTAGTATTCCCATCTCTTTCAGAATTTTCCACAGTTTATTGTGATCCACACAGTCAAAGGCTTTGGCATAGTCAATAAAGCAGAAATAGATGTTTTTTTCTGGAACTCTCTTGCTTTTTCGATGATCTACCGGATATTGACAATTTGATCTCTGGTTCCACTGCCTTTTCTAAATCCAGCTTGAGCATCTGGAAGTTCATGGTTCATGTAGTGTTGAAGCCTGGCTTGGAGAATTTTGAGCATTACTTTACTAGCATATGAGATGAGTGCAACTGTGTTGTAGTTTGAGCATTCTTTGGGATTGCCTTTCTGTGGGATTGGAATGAAAACTGACCTTTTCCAGTCCTGTGGCCACTGCTGAGTTTTCCAAATTTGCTGGCATATTGAGTGCAGCACTTTCACAGCATCATCTTTCAGGATTTGAAATAGCTCAACTGGAATTCTATCACCTCCACTAGCTTTGTTCATAGTGATACTTCCTAAGGCCCCCTTGACTTCACATTCCAGGATGTCTGGCTCTAGGTGAGTGATCACAACATTGTGATTATCTGGAGGGTGATAATCTTTTTTGTATAGTTCTTCCGTATATTCTTGCCACCTCTTAATATCTTCTGCTTCTGTTAGGTCTGTACCATTTCTGTCCTTTATTGTGCCCATCTTTGCAGGAAATGTTCCCTTGGTATCTCTAATTTTCTTGAAAAGATCTCTAGTTTTTCCCACTCTTTTGTTTTCCTCTATTTCTTTGCATTGATCACTGAGGAAGGCTTTCTTATCTCTCCTTGCTGTTCTTTGGAACCCTGCATTCAAATGGGTGTATCTTTCCTTTTCTTCTTTGCCTTTCACTTCTCTTCTATTCACAGCTATTTGTAAGGCCTCATCAGACAACCACTTTGCCTTTTTCATTTCTTTTCCTTGGGAATGATCTTGATCCCTGCCTCCTGTACAATGTCCATCCATAGTTCTTCAGGCACTCTATCAGATCTAATCCCTTGAATCTATTTGTCACTTCTACTGTATAAGCATAAAGGATTTGATTTTGGACATACCTGAATGTTCTAGTGGGTTTCCCTACTTTCTTCAATGTAAGTATGAATTTAGCAATAAGGAGTTCATGGTCTGTGCCACAGTCAGCTCCTGGGCTTGTTTTGGCTGACTGTATAAAATTTCTCCATCTTTGGCTGCAGAGAATATAATCAATCTGATTTTGGTATTGACCATCTGGTGATGTCCATGTGTAGAGTCTTCTCTTGTGTTATTGGAAGAGGGTGTTTGCTATGATCAGTGCGTTCTCTTGGCAAAACTGTTAACCTTTGCCCTGCTTCATTCTGTACTCCAAGGCCAAATTTGCCTGTTACTCCAGGTGTTTCTTGACTTCCTACTTTTGCATTCCAGTCCCCTATAATGAAAAGGACATATTTTTGTGGTGTTCTTTCTAGAAGGTCTTATAGGTCTTCATAGAACTGTTCAATTTCAGCTTCTTCAGCATTACTGATCAGGGCGTAGACTTGGATGAGCATGATATTGAATGGTTTGCCTTGGAAACGGACAGAGTTCATTCTGTCATTTTTGAGATTGCATCCAAGTACTGCATTTTGGACTCTTGTTGACTCTTATGGCTACTCCATTTCATCTAAGGAATTCTTTCCCACGGTGGGTAGATATAATTGTCATCTGTGTTAAATTCACCCTTTCCAGTCCATTTCAGTTCGCTGATACCTAAAATGTCAATGTTCACTCTTGCCATCTCCTGTTTGACACCTCCAATTTGCCTTGATTCATGGACCTAACATTCCAGGTTCCTATGCAGTATTGCTCTTTACAGCATCAGACTTTACTTCCATCACCAGTTACGTTCACAACTGGGTGTTTTTGCTTTGGCTGTGTCTCTTCATTCTTTCTGGAGTTATTTCCCCACTGATCTCCAGTAGCATACTGGGCCCCTACCAACCTGGGGAGTTCATCTTGCAGTGTCCTATCTTTTTGCCTTTTCATACTGTTCATGGGGTTCTCAAGGCAAGAATACTGAAGTGGTTTGTCATTCCCTTCTCCAGTGTACCACATTTTGTCAGAACTCTCCACTATGACCCATCCATCTTGGGTGGCCCTACATTGCATGGCTCATAGTTTCATTGAGTTAGACAAGGCTGTGGTCTGTGTGATCAGATTGGTTAGTTTTCTGTGATTGTTTTTTCAGTCTGTCTGCCTTCTGGTGGAGAGTTCTGGCTGCTAGGTGGTGGGGTTAATGGCGACATCCTCCAAGAGGGCTTATGCCATACCCAGGTCTGCTGCACCCAGAGTCCCTGCCCCTGCAGCAGTCCACTGCTGACCCATACCTCCACAGGAGACATTCACACACAGTTCTGTCTCAGTCTCTGTAGGGTCTCTGGGTCCTGGTGCACACAAGTCATCAGGTGGCAGCAATGAAAGTTTACATGGAAGAGGCAGAGAAAGGGCTTTGACAAACCCTCATTTTTCAGAGGTGGCCAGGCATTCCTAACATGGAAGTGTGCTGGAGTTTGTGGGAGCTTTGTCCTATGTATGAAGAAGGCACTTATCTTCTTGGTGATAATGCTCATTTGTTATTTGGTTCCAACTCTGCAAAATTCTGAAAGTTTCATTCTCCAGCATTGAAAGGGGGCTTAAACTGGCCATCTTAAAGATAAGTCAGCAAACTGTGTCCAGGTATACCGGAAGTCTTATCTTTGGCTGGTTTTTCTGTAATTTAGGTCAAAAGCCATTTCCAGAGTCATGTTGAAATCTGAACTCAGCCTGGATTAAGCCTTGACCTTTAGCTGATTCTAACACTTTTTCTCCAAATGATGAAATATATACTCATTTCAACCATTGTTTCTTGAGCCTCCTCCCAAGTACCCCTTTACCAAAATAACTTTTGGTAAATGAAGCAGAGAATTATCTCTTTGCTGTATCATTTACTCTAAAAACTCAAGAAAAATACTAAAAAATAGAAGTACAATTGTATTAGGAAGGTGTGTTATATATAGATTAATATCAGGCAAGTCCCTGAATTATAGACTTCTTCCTGCAAGAAAAGCACTCATAGCACATATTTCCAACTTTTTTTGACATTTTTTTGTCCTTGCAATCTCTTCTTGTCTCCCTACCTCCTCCAATCCTACCCCAAGGATTTCTATAAATGTTAAGCTGCTCATATTTTGATGCATTGTGCGATGTGATATGAAAAAATTTCACTAGGTCATCCTCATGCAAGAATGTAACATAAATATAAATTGATCTGGAAAACTAGAGCTCTAAACCAGACATTAACAGTTTTCCAATGGACAGGTAGAAGTTAACCCTGAGTCCAAACTTTAGTGAAGCCCATATAGAAAGCTTTTCTGAGAGCCAAATTAAAACCTCAACTCTAAATGAACCTGGGATAAAACAAGAAAAACTTTTCTTGCCAGTAATTATGAATTCTATCTGCTGAGATCATCTATGATAGGGTTAACATAATCCATGAAGAAATTATGTTAAGAAATATGACCCAAATGAAATTGCAGATAAGAAAGATAAGAAGGAATGGCTGAGTATAATTAAATGATATTCAACCCATGAGGGATGTGTGCATAAGGCCGGGTGTAGCTTCTGGATCAGATGGAAGGAAGAGATCTCAGTATATTCCTTCTCATGGGAAATCTAAGTCATGTAAAGGGTTTAGTGAGGAGATTGGCTGGTGGGACTGGTGGCCAAAAAGAAGTGATGTGATTGGGTTTTCAGAGTATGTTACTAATCTAAAATTAAGCATTGAATATCATTGACAAGTAGGGTAGGAATGTGGTTGACAGTGCTATTACTCAGAAACATGGCCAAGACTTCTAAGTATATCTGCTAGAACCTGTTTCAAACACAGTTGATTTTAAGTAGGAATTGTTGATAAAATGCTGAGTCTCAGCACCTTTACCATCAGATAAGCTTTTTTAAAAATAAATTTTTTCATCATAGTGTGTTTCCCTTTAGGTTTTTAGTTTTGTCAGCAGTGGAAGCAGAAATAAAAATAATCATAAAAAAGGAGGGTAGAGTGTTGAGGGGGGAGATCTACAGCTTTTTAAAAATCCAATTCTTCACATTTGTCCCAAAAGGCAATAAAGGTCTATCTAAAAGTGTCATTTCCCCAGAGGACCTCTGGGTACCTAAGAAACCTGAGCACTGGGAAGTAACGATGATTCCTGGGAAAAGCTGATGAAATTGACATTTTTTATTTTCTTCAAACAGATCAGAATGAAGGATTTCATTGCAGGGAAGAATGCCGGATTCTTGGCCACTCTGACAGGTGCTGGATGCCCCGGAACCCCATGCCCACCTGCTCCAAGTCCCCTGAGCATGTGAGGAACATCATCACGCTGTCCATTGAAGCTACTGCTGCTGATGTTGAAGCTTATGACGACTGCGGCCCCACCAAGCGGACTTTCGCAACCTTTGGAAAGGATGTCAGTGACCACCCAGCTGAGGAGAGGCCCACCCTGAAAGGGAGAAGGACTGTTGATGTGACCATCTGCAGCCCCAAGGTCAACAGCGCTATCCGGGAGGCAGGCAATGGCTGTGAGGCTATTAGCCCTGTCACTTCCCCTCTGCATCTCAAGAGCCCTCTGCCTACCAAGCCTTCTGTGTCTTACACTGTTGCCCTGGCACCCCCGGCCCGTGATCTGGAGCAGTATGTCAACAATGGTCCTTCTCGTCCCTCTGAAGCTGAACCCCATGGAGCTGATGGCGAGAAAGTCGTGCATGAGGTCAACCCCATTCTGAAGGAAGGTCGAGACAAAGAGTCTCCTGGTGTGAAGCGTCTGAAGGATATTATTCTCTAAATCAGTCTTGGGGAAGAAAAAAGAGAGAAACCATGCTGGCTAGCAAAGAAGCAGTAGCTGATCATTGTAATTGTTCACCAATGGTTGGTTCTTGAGTGGCTATATTTCAGAGCTTTCCCTAAATGTATTGTTTATAAATGACTGTCAGTCTGTGACAATCCCTCTCGTTTCAACAGGCAGCAGGGGTGTTCCGTTGGAGCAAATTAGCTTTGGCTTGAGTCATTCATGGGGCCTTGATGTTGGGGAAACAGAGACAAATTCAGTTGTGAAAAGTATTATGTATTAAGTGTTTGAATTTATATATTTTTCTATGTCAAAATTATAATAAAAATTACCATTGTTTGTGGAGGATTACATTTTAAAAAAGCAAAAAAAAAAAAAAAAAAGGCTCTGGACACCTTTAATAAGTTTGCCACTGTTTTGTAGTGTAGACAAGTTAATGGTCATTTATTGTGTACTATTCATTGATTCAGTGATGTGAAATTGAGTCCCCAAATGGTTGTTTCTGAAGCTCGAGTACTTTCCAATGCCGCTACTTTGCTGTGGACACCCCTGCTTTAAAGAACCTTTTTGCTAGCTGTGCTATTGTCATATTTGATATTGCAAGTTGCTACGTGTGTGGTGGTGGCAAAAGGCTTATAGAAATTGGTGTTTTTTTCTTAAAAAAAATAAAACTACAGACAAAAACAAAGTGCGAACAACTGAGATGGCAAGTGAATGAGTAATGCCACATATATAGGCTGAGTACTTGGAGGGTACTCATTCACATAGGATACGCACAGAATGGTTGCTCACCATGTTGCAGAGTATTTTTCCTGACTTTCAGGTTTCTGCCCAGATCTATGATAGATCATTACAGAAAGTCATTTTTGGATATTCTGCTATCTAATTTGCAGTTGTCAGAAATATTGTGCTGAAAATTTTATGAGATCAATTTTTCTGATTTTCAGGCCCTGAACAGGAAAGTTGCTCCTGAAGTTATCAATTTCCAGGCTTAGAAATTCCCTATCTCCAATCATCTAAAACTTGAAAAGCCTGAATCTATTTTGAATTCTAAATTAGCATCTTTTCAGACACATACTTCCTGATTCAGTGTTTCCCAAACACGATTAGAATTAGACTGCAAAGCACGTCATGGACTGGAATTGAGAACTCCATGTAGCTCTGTATCATAAGAATATAAATAGGGACAGAGTAAGCAGTACAAAATGTATGTTTAGGAAAAGACAGGTAACAGGTAACAGCATCCCTAATCCAATTATTGTGCCTTCAGAATGGAGACACTTGGACACTTGAACTCATATTTATGACTGATATATTTTTTAAATTAAAAAATGTGAACAGGAAACTATTAAAATAAAAATCCTTTAGATTTAGCCAACTCTTTGCTCTAGGCTAGGAATACACCTTTTTTATTAACAAGTTTGTTACACACATTCTTTTTCTGTTTGTTTAACATTCCTCAAACTCCCCTGTTTATTAACTGTCTATTAATATTCACTAGCCAACATAGTATTCTTGCAGTCTGAGTTCATAATTTAAAAACAAGTATGTCACCTTTGCTCTGCCTTGGTCTTAAAAGAGTTGTTTCTAGAGAAACAAGTTTTGTGGTTATGTTCTCATCTGTTTCATTTTTTGAAATTCAAGAATACCCAGAGAAAAAGGCTTAGAGCATTAAGAATGCAAAAGATGATTTATTTTCTTAAGTTAGGTAGATAAGTCCACTCTTTTAAATGTTTTAGTTATTTTTGCCTGAGTTCCTGCTTTATACATTAACTGGCAACATTTTCTTTTGTGGGAAGGAGGGTTTGAGGGAGGGGGCTGGGTAAGGCAGTGGGAATGGAGTTAGTAGGGGAGAATATTTCTGAAAAAGAAGTTATAAATGAAGTTACAAATTCATCCTTATTTCTTATTCAGTGCTGAATACTACCTCATGCAGACTATTGGTGTGACTGCAAATTTCCCCCTGAAACTGACACAATTAAAAATCAATTATCATAGCATCTTCATTTTGTCTCATTTAATTCTCTCGCTTTTTCCCCTTTAATTCATTTCATTTTAGTAGTAGATTTTCATTTTAGTAGTAGATTTTGAATTAAGTATTTATTTGTTTGCAAGTGAATAGTTTATTTAGCATGTTAAAAATTAACTTTTTTTTTCATTTAATTTATGATGGCTGCCCATAGAATTTAGACTGTTCCTCCGCTGATCCATCCAGATATTAGCTATACTGTTAGCTACCACCTCACTTTCAAGTCAGATTTGACAGCTTTTGTACAGGTGTATTTCTTATGTGCTCAGTGGGGGTGAGGGAGCTGAAAAGATTGTGGCAAGTTGGAACATTCAATGTTATGTGGCCACTGGTTGCCATGTCTCTTACCAGCCAAATTTAAAATGGTTAATGTAGCAGTGACATTGATTCTGCTTCTCTCTTGTATTCACACCCCCCCCCCATTTTTTTTTCTCCAGAATTCAGTTTCAAGCAATGGACCAATCCTTTTTCCTTCTCAAAATACTTTGTTCGCAATGGGCAGTCAGATATTCTTTGGCTTCCAAATCCTTTACTGAGCATGTTCAGAGAATTTCCCTCATTAAGAAAATATCTTTTTTTCCCCCTCTACAGTTGTCTGATGTATACATCCTCCCAGAAGCACAAGTGCATCCTAGGAGGGCTTTGTATGCTGGTTTTATAGTCAGGCTGTGCCTGCAAAAAGAAATTTTGTGCAAGGATCCTAACTTTCCCTTTTGGTTCATGTTTTTCTCTCCTTCTTTCCAACATGTCTGATGAAAAGCCACAAAGGCCAGAGGGCCAAATATTCTCCCTTTTTTCCTCTCTAAATATGTTACACACTTAAATATGAGGGATCAATTTCAGTTCCTAAATCTTAGGGAGTTCTATTCCACATATTCTGATGTCCCTTTTGGGGAGGAATTGACATTTTAGGTGTGTTTAGGTGTGACATGTTGAGGTGTGACATGCTTTACTACTAACTGCTTTGGGCACATCCCTGAGCAGGTGAATGGTTTCATGCAATATAAACAGGTTAGTCTGCATTGATTGATTGCTTCTCCCCAAATATGGGAACATGCTATATACATACTAGGAATAGGAAGAAGGGAGCTGTGCTGTGTGGAGTCTCTTTTTTCTTTTCTCTATACTGACTAATCTATGAACCTGTTCAGAAGGAAACTTACCATCTTTTGGATTCTCTTAAAGCCAGTAGAGTAAATTATGGCCCACTTTATTGCCCAAATAGGTAATGGGCCAAGGGACCCCGCACTTCCTGAAAGGCTGTGGTTTCAAGGTGTAGACCTTGGACCAGCAGTATTAACGTCACTTGGGAACTTGTTAGAAATGGTAATTCTCTGTCCTCACCACTAACTGAAGCAGAACCTCTGGGGGTGAGACCTAGCAATTCATATGGATCAAATGCCCACTAAAGGTTGAGGACTTGATAAAGCACAGGTTGATGGGTCCTGCACTTAGAGTTTCTGGCTCAGTAGGTCTGGAGTGAGGCCTGAGTCTTTGGTGATTTAAAAATTCCCAAGTGATGCTGATGCATCTGGTCCAGGGATCACATTTTGAGTATCACTGCTCCAGTGTAAACCTGCCTAGTAGAGCTAATTGCACCTAAGGTGTCCATTTAGACTGATAAGTTGGTGACCCATTGATCACTAATCAAAAATATTAGAGGAATACAACTTAGAACTCTGAAAACTGGAGCCATCCAGTGTCATCCCAATAGTGTTACTTCAACATACACCTGATTGAAGGGAATTCAGTTGAATTTTTCATATTGCTCTATTATATTAATAAGCAAAATAAAAGCAGTCCACTTGAAGCCTCAAGGACAAAGGGCAGTTTTGGGAGACACAAGTGTGTAAGGATAGCTTGACTGGGCATCCGGTGTGGGAAAAGGATCATTACTGTACATAATAGAAGTTCTGGCTGGAATTCCAATTCACTCTATGGGGATCATTTTGATGTTGAATGGTCCCCAGAGCATCCTGACAAGTCTGGTCCACTTGGCTCTTTATCCAGGGTAATAAGACCCTAACTGACTTTGAAAAACTGGCATAAATGAGCTTAAAAAGTCCATTGTATACAGTCCTAGTGTTTGCCTTCTCAGTAAAATTACATTTAAGGATGTCATTTCATGAGTCAAATTGTATCTGCTGACACTAAAGTGTATTGAGATGTTGTTCTTTAGTTTAAGTATGTAACAAAGTAATATTCAAAGGGGATGTGTGGGGGTGGGGCTGGGACTGGGTGGCTTTATATTGATAATGAAATATTCCAGAGCAAAACACATTGTCCTAATGAAGTTGTTGCAGCTCTCTTTATTTTCTTGTGAAGCTGGAATTGGCCTGTGGGTCACATGTTGTGTAAAAAGTGAATTAATTTCCAATAGAACTCATATTGCTTTTTGTAAAAACAAAGAAAATCAACCACCTTGTCTGAAATATATATTGTAAGGTTCTCTTGGTAAAGAACAACCCACGAAAACCTGATCTTGATTGGAAAGCATTGTAGGTCATTAGGGAAAACTGATGATGCTGATTGTTGCTCCAGCTGTATTGGCAATTAAAAATGACCTTGTAACTAACTGAAAGTTGCTGTCAACCTTAGCAAACAAACCGGCTAACACCATTACAGCACTGGTTAAGTAGATTTTTACTGGCACTGGCTGGCGTTCAGCTGAGGAAGGCTAGAATGCAGACTTTAATGACCAAGAGCCAGACTAGCTTGAGCTAGAAATTCAGCAACAAATACCTTCTTGTGCTATTTGAATGCTAAGGTATTAGTTGCAAAAGGCTTACGCCTTCGCTCCTCTAGTGAGGGGAATGAGCCTGATGACACTATTACTGTTTACCTGTCAAACCAGGGTGGAAATTTAGAGGGATGCAAGTACAGTATGTCTCATTAAGCAGTCTTTGTTGCTGACTATATGAAGGTGAAATTGTTGTATATGCTGATCTGTATGTTATGTACATTTTCACAGTGATTGAATCATTGTAAAAAGAAAAAAAGACAAAAAAGAATCACCACTCTATTTTATGAAGATGATAAAGCAGCTTTATTAAATTATTACAGTTATGTTTTAAATGGTGTTATCTGCCACATTGTTTCCTTTTATCTGGTGGTTCTCTGGTTTCCCCTTAAATGTGTTTTCTCTGCTTCAAAAATTTAATGCATTTTAGTATTAAAGGCTATTATGGAAAAATGACTGCTTGGTGAATTGTGTCTCGGAGGGTATTGGTTGGCTGGGGGTCGGGGATGGTGTTGGGAGTGACTGTGAGGTCCATGAGGACCCAAAGGATTTCTCTTGCTTTTTTCATTTCACACAATCACCAGCTCTCCAACTAAGAGGGGATTCTTCCTTCAGCCAGGCTCCAGTCATTTCCTCAGTACCTTCTGTCCTTCCCATCCCAGTCAATACCTTTTTCTGAGGAGGGAGACCCATTCACATCCAGAGAGGTACTTTCCTGGGTGGTACCTTATACAAGAGCACTAAAACCATTCTTTAGAATAAACCATTTCAGGCCAACTTTACAGTGGGACTTCTCTGAAGAATTAATTTTAAAAAAGGTGAGAAATAGTAGAGGCTGACAGCAGGGGAAAAGAGAGTTTAAAACAAAGATGATCTAGCTGCCCCTTTGATGCCTTCAGGTTTGAAAGCAAAGCAACAGGAGAGACTCTGACTTCACACATAACAAGGCTGCAGTGAAAGCCCTGACAAGCTTTCTTTATCCAAACTATTATTCTCTGAGAATTAGCACTTGGGCTGTAAGTATTCATTCCGGCTGCAACTGGCAGGAAAAAAAAATCAAGAGCAAGAGGGAAGAAAAGGAGCATGGCAGACCATTTCCAAGTAGTGCCTTCAGTGGTTAAAGGCTAAATTGCTTTAGCATGACCTACCATCTAGACAATTAAAATAATTGACCTCCAGTAAATCCACTGATTCCCTGAATCTCCATCTTTCTGTTATCTCTACTAACCTGTATTAAATGGAGATTGCATCTTATTCCCCAGCACATTAGCCCTAAAGCTGCAGCAATAGCCAGCTATTTGGTGCTGTAGTTTAGCAGATGTTACCTCAGAATGCAAACACAGACGTGCGGGGACACACAAGTCACATGGACTGATTGATATATGTGCAGATGTTCACACAGACTCACAGATGCTCACAAAAGTGTATTGGAGGGAGGCTGGTCTGTCACTTGCTCGGAGGCCATTAAGTCTTAGTAGGGCTTCCCTAGTAGCTCAGTTGATAAAGAATCCGCCTGCAATGCAGGAGACCCCGGTTCAATTCCTGGGTCAGGAAGATCTGCTGGAGAAGGGATAGGCTACCCACTCCAGTATTCTTGGGCTTCCCTGGTGGCTCAGCTGATAAAGAATCTGCCTGCAATGTGGGAAACCTGGATTCGATCCCTGGGTTGGGAAGATCCCCTGGAAATGGGAAAGGCTACCCACTCCAGTATTCTGGCCTGGAGAATTCCATGGACTGTATAGTCCTGGGGTAGCAAAGAGTCGGACACAACTGAGTGACTTTCACTTTCTTTCACTTTCAGGCCATTATGAGTGTTTCCCAGGTGGTGCTAGTGGTAAAGAACCCATCTGCAAATGCAGGAGATGCCAGAGATGTGAGCTTGATCCCTGGGTCTGGAAGATCCCCTGGAGGAGGGCATGACAACCTACTGCAGTATAAGCAAGGTCCTTAACCTTCCTTCATGTTGACAAATGACCTAGTTGCACATGTCTGACACTGCATCTCTTTTTTGTGTGGAGAAGGAGGATAGGCAGGACTTGACACAAGATTCCCTCCATTACATGCAATTCCTGGATCACCCCACCCTACTCTCTCAAGAATCAGTGCACTGCAGGAAGTCCACTGGGCCCTGTTAGGAAACCCTACTGTTTCTGCCTGGAAGTGAGGAGGGAGCTGGGCTAATGGTCCCAACACTTCCCTACTCTCCTTTTCCTTGTGATTTTGTGTCTTGACTTTGCACAGATTCCCAGAGCCTTAATTTCTTTTAGCTGTCTAGGCTTTCCAGTATGTCCCCTCTTCCCAGCCAGAACTCTTTTCTCTCTTGTAAGGGCCTTCCTACTTCCTGTTCCACTTCATCTCTAAAACTTAGCTGAATCTCATCTCTTCTAGGGTTTTCCTCTGCTAGGGTTTAAGGGAGTCACACTTTTATTGAAACCTACCATGTGCCAGGCATTTTTGCAAACGTTATCTTATTTTATCCTCACACTAACTTTATGTGGTAGATGATGCTATCTCCATTTTATACATAAGTAAATTGAGGCTTAGAGGGTTAGGAGACTTGCCCTAGGTCATATTAAGTAGCAGAGCTGCGATTCAAAACCACATCTACCTACTTAGACATTATTACTCTTCTCAACTACTCTTAAGGAACATGGAATTAACCTGGCAAGTTCTTCCTTACTAGAGTATTAACAATTGATGCTAATATCTTCAGGCATTTATCCATCTAAAAAACATATATTTTAACTGAGATCTTTGTGAACTCAGTGTCATGGTTCAAAGAAGTGATAGCAGCAGTGGGGGCTTTCTATTAGCCTCACAGGCAACCCCTTACTCCTTCTATACCCAGGGCCTGCCTTTCAAGTTGCATGAGTCATGCACAACAGAACTATGGCTCCTTTTAGAGTCTGTGCACTCTAGCTAGTCAACAGTTCTTGAAATAAAAGTCTGTTTTGCATATAGGGTTATCGTTACCATCTTTCTAAATTCCATATATATGTGTTAGTATACTGTATTGGTCTTTATCTTTCTGGCTTACTTCACTCTGTATAATGGGCTCCAGTTTCATCATTAGAACTGATTCAAAGGAATTCTTTTTAATGGCTGAGTAATATTCCATGGTGTATATGTACCACAGCTTCCTTATCCATTCATCTGCTGATGGGCATCTAGGTTGCTTCCATGTCCTGGCTATTATAAACAGTGCTGTGATGAACTTTGGGGTGGCTTATTCATGTCAATGTATGACAAAAACCACTACAATATTGTAAAGTAATTAGCCTCCAACTAATAAAAATAAATGGAAAAAAAAAGTCTGGTAACCTTATATTCATCTGTCCCTCTAGGTTTCAAGCAATCTGTCAAGGATGTGTTCATGTGTGTTACAGGTCAGCACAGCTGGAATTGATACCAAAATATGTCCACAACAGGACTTGGTGACTTTTTTAGATCCAAAAAGTTGGTTGAGGGTGAGGGGTTGAAGGCTAAAGCAGGGTGGTTGTGGGGGTGTGGAGGGGAGACATACTTGAAAGAGAAATTGAAACCCAGACTGTTGCAAGGAAAGATATCAAGGAGTCAAAAACAAACAAACAAACAAAAAAAAAAACAAAAAAACTAGCTGAGAAAAGTGGCTGAATCAGTTGTGAGGACTTGGCCACCAGAGGCCTATGAATTGGTTACCATGCTTACTTCATCGTTCAAGTGGGGTCACAAAGAGGTGTTGATAGGCCCTCAAAGGCCCCTTATCTGGCCCTTCAAAGTCAGTAAAGGCCCTAACACAGAGCTAAACTAGGAAGTGTGGTCAAAGAAAAATGGTAAAGGTGGAGAGGAATGATCCCAATTACATGCATGAAGTTTTTGGTGATGAATATACCAGGTTCCCCTAAAGGAAGCCTTGATGTAAAGAATTTACAGACCAATCCATTTTAAAATTCCTATTATTGAAATGATATTGTCCAGTTTGCCTCAGTGGTCCAGAACTTTCTCAGTCTGGGATACAATGCTTTAGGGTTTTGTTACTCAGAATTGAGTTACAGGCAATGTTAAGCACTGAGGTGTTTTGCCAACTCTATTCTAGCATTTTTTTCTTTTAGCAGAAAAATATGGCATGTCATAGACCAAGACAGAGGCATTTTATATTCCCAAATTAATAGAGAGAGGCTTTCCCCCAAATATCCAATAAGCTTTACTCTGCCACCACTGTGATCCAGGCCACAGCATCCCTCATTTGGATGACTGAAATAGTCTCCTAATTTTCCTCCTCTCATCTACCCTGCCTCTATTTTTCACATTCTTCACATTGTAGCCAGAAAGATCTTGTTAAAACACAATGCTGGTTAAATCACAACTCTGCTTAAAATCTGTCAATGGTTTCTCTTAAGGTGAAGTTCAAACTCCTTACCATGGACTACAAGAGTACTTTTCAATTTTGGGGGATTGCTCCCCATAGTAAGAAATGCATTTTGTCTGATAACTCAGTATCACATACACACACACACACACACACACACACACACATAACTGAAACAAACATTTCACAAACACTTAATATTTGTTACCTGCAATGTACTCTGAGATTTTCCATTCAACTCTCCATGTCTATGATCAGCAAACTTTTTCTGTATAGGAACACATAGTATGTATTTTAGGCTTTGTAGGTTGGATGATGGGATTCCCAGGTGGCACGAATGGTAAAGAACCTACCTTCCAATGTAGGAGATGTAAGAGATGTGGGTTCGATCCCTGTTTCAGGAAGATTACCTGGAGAAGGGCATAGCAACCCATTCCCATATTCTTGCCTAGAGAATCCCATGGACAGAGGAACCTGGGTGGGCTACAGTCCATGGGGTTGCACAGAGTCGGGCATGACTGAAGTGGACTCAGCATGCATGCATAGGCTGGATGATCTCTGTTGCCACTACTAAAATTTACTGTTGTAGTGTGTATACAAATACTTTTGTTTACAATTCCCAGGACTTTGTACATTCCTCACACAAAGATTCTCCCAGTTTTCACATGCAAAGCAACTCACCCCCAATTCTGAGTAGTAAGCACTGTAACTAGAGACATCATAGTGTCTTACTCATAGGTACATATCTTGAGAAGCTCCACATCAGTGTCCCCTTTATATGCCATACTCCTTATTTTCTATATTTCTTCCCCTTGAAGTGTTAATACAAATGAAATATTTATCTAACCTCGATTAATATGCAATGAGCTAGAAAAATACTTTTCAAAATCACCAGAGAGAGAAAAAAAGTCACAGAACAAATTCTTTCTCTCTTTGCCTTTATCAATGTGTATGTCACATGCATGTATACAAATAAGTACATACGTGTATGTGACAAGTAAAGCACAATTTTACATAAATTCAATCTCCAACCCAACTTTACAAAATGAATCTGTTCAAAGAACACAACTCAGAGGAAGAAAGAGATACCCTTGTTACATAGCACTTTAGCTTGAATTGTTAGATGATGTCACCTACACACCTTGCAAATTTTGAGAATGCTGAAGCTTGAATCTTAGAGTTAGCTGTACAGTTCTTTTTTTCCCCTACATTCTCTTTCTCAATTCTTCTCATTTTTGTGCTTACTATTGTGTCTGAGAAATTGAGCTAGTTATTTTCTTCTTCAGCCTATCTCTGTCTTTCTTCCTTCTTCAAGGATTAGTCCATCTCTGAACATCACAAGAAATCTAGCTGTGTCTACTCTCCTTCTTTCTGAGCCTCATATACCATATTTCTACCTTTACGACCCTGGCCCATTGTGCATAGCCTAAGCTTTGAGCAGTTTCAGGAAGTATCACTTCTGAGTGTTTGCTAAGTACCCAACTCCTCTGAAGAATGGATTGAGAGTGCCAGGAACATTGAGGAAAATAAGTGGAAGACTTGCTATAAATTAGGTATGAGGTTTCAGGACTTGAATTACGACAGTGGCAGTGATACTAAAAAGAAAACTTAACAAATTTTATTATTTGATTGAGGGTTAAAGGGCAAAAATGAGAGAAAAGAATTGGTAAATGGGAGAATTTATAATGGTTTGATTAGAGGAATATGATCATATAATACTATTTCCTATCTTATCCTTCAACCAACAGCCCTACCACCACCAACACACAGCCACAAAGACATACACATGTAGCTATTGTGGTTTCTGATTCATTCGTTTATCCAACAAATACTAACTGAGCACTTACTACATGATAGGTAGTCTGTTTGGTGCTTGTTGCTGTTGTTCAGTCACCCAGTCATGTCAGACTCTTTGAGACCACATGGACTGAAGCATGCCAGTCTTCCCTGTCCCTCACCATCTCCTGGTTAGGTGCTAGGAATACACTAATGAACAACATACACAAAAATCTTTGCCCTCATGAAGTTTACATTCTGTGAAGAATACAGACAATAAATAAGATAAATAGTACAATATGTTATATCAGATTGTGATAAATGCCAAAGAGAGCAAAATAATCATTCAGGGGAATAAGATAGCCTTAGGTGTTTCAGAAACTTTGGTTAGGACAACCAGAGAAGATCTCACGGAGAAGGTAATATTTGAATAAAGACCCAAGAAAACTGAATTAGTAGCCACATTTGTATCTGGTCCAGAGATATTAGACATCTTCAGATTTGAGCAGAGCAGTAATCTGGCTCAGAATTTAATAGTATCTATCACTCTGACTGATGGCCTACAGAGGGTCAAAGGCAGAGGCAGAGGGATCAATTAGGAGGCTATTACAATAATTCAGGCCAGAAAAAATGGTAGCCTGAATCAGGGTGATGGCCATGGAGAAGGTGAGAAGTGATCCAATCTGGATACATTCTCCATTGTCTCTTTGTAGCCAAAAATGATATCAATATCAATAAATAATAAAGACTGGAGACAGGCAAGAATAATTGTAAAACTCTGGGGAGGTATGAGGTTCTGTTAGGTGCGACAGAATAGGTAATGGGGAGGAGAGGAAAGATAATTGTGAGAAATAAAAGATAGGGCCATGTGGGAGAAAAAAAAGCAGGCAACTAGAATGAGTTTGAAATCATTTTTTTAATATCAGGTGTTTCTGATTATATACACTGCACAGTAACCATCCCTTTTGCAGTGTCTATCACCATGCAAAGTAATGTGATTTGCAGCATTTTGAAATGTGTGTGTGTGTGTGTGTGTGTGTGTGTGTGTGTGTGTGTGTATGGGCTTCCCTAGTGGCTCAGATGGTAAAGAATCCACCTGCAATGTGGGACGGACACCTGAGTTCCATCCCTGGGTTGGGAATTTCCCCTGGAAGAGGATATGGCAACCCACTCCAGTATTCTTGTGGAGAATCCCATGGACAGAGGAGCCTGGAAGACTACAGTCCATGGGGTCGCTAAGAGTCAGACATGACTGAGCAACTAAGCACACGCACATACGCACGTGTGCGCGCACACACACACACACACACACACACACACACACATGTATATATATATTAGCGGGATACTTGTTCTTCTCTAAGCTAAATGAGTAAAAGTGAAGTGAAAGTCGTTCAGTCGTGTCCAACTCTTTGCGACCCCATGGACTGGAGCCTGCCAGGCTCCTCTGTCCATGGAATTCTTCAGGCCAGAATACTGGAGTAGGTAGCCATTTCCTCCAGCAGAGGATCTTTCCAAAGCAGGGATCAAATCCAGGTTTCCAACATTGCAGGGAGATTCTTCACCGTCTGAGCCACCAGGGAAGCCCTATGAGTAAAAGGAAACCCTAATTGGCCCTGGGAAAAGTAATTAATGGATCAGAACAACACGATCCTTTTTTTTTTTTTTTTTTACTTGAGTAGTATTCCCTGTATGAATAGGCTACAGGCAAAATCCCCTCTGGTCTGCTCTACAATCATCAAATGTATGACGCCACTCCTGAGGTTCAGGACCATCTAGACAACTTAGAATTACTTCCTGTTGGTAGAAGGCTGGAAGCAGAGTAACAGTACCTGGAAATTATTTGGACCTTGAATTTTTGAATTTTATTATGAAAAATTTCCAATATATCAATACATGGTAGTTGAGGGGATAATATTTAATAATTTAATAATTGTTAATACACTTGGGCTTTATATTTCCTAGAGAATAAAGGGGAATGGAACTGTGGGTAGACTCTGTCTTTTGAAATTGTGACATTCTATTTCCTTGCAGTCAGAAGACTCAGTATAGTCTGGTCCAGAAATAGAAGACATCTTCAGGTTTTGCGTACTGAAGAACATCCAGAGGTAGAGAGAAGGGAAATGGTAACTTCTAGAATTGAGAAAAATCTACTAAGCAAAAGTAGAAAGCCCTGAGCTGCTGGTGGAGTGCAACTGTATAGAGGTTATGAGGTTGGCATCTGATGGCTAACTTTTTTCTCCTCAAAGTTTGCAGTTACTGAACTCATTATACTTAGGGTGTTTCCTTTTTTTCTTTCAATGAAACATTACCTCACTGTTATATTTTTCAGCATAAAAACTCCATGGGAAAAGTAATTTACTTTGCCAATAGTTATTTTTCATTCACCAGTTTTTGTTTTTTGTTTTTTTTTTCTTTTCGCAGTACATCGACTTTTTAAAGTTCAGGCTCTTTGTTTCTTGAAAAATATGAGGTCTTAACAGTTTACTGTAGCGTTTTCTCATAGAATGAATGTCAAGCTTAACTTTCTGCACCATCTTCACTTTTCTTATCCCTGAAACTTGATTGTACTGAGATAAAAAGGTGTAGGTATGTCTATTTGTGTGTGTGTATGTGTATGGAGAAGGGTGCTTAGAAGGTTCTGGGATGGGGTAAGTGAGAAGGGAGAGTGCCTACAAATATTTATATTCTTTTGATCAGTAATTATTGCCAATAAGGGAGCCAACTGATAATTGTTGGATTCACTGTTATAATTTTGCTTAAAAAATAGCTAGTTTGACACAAAGAACTCACTAGTGAGTTTCTATCAGAGAAGGTCATGCTTACTGGTCACAGACTGGTCCTGGGGGAACGATGCAGACTGGGCTGAGCTCCAGAAACAGCACCTGGGTGCTGCTTGAGTTAAGCATATGATAGTTTTTCACTTACTTATTTTCAGATAACAGGTCAAATATTTGGCCTGGATCAATCCCTTCTGAGGTCTCCAAAGGCAGTTGAAGATGTTTTAAATCCCTCCCAGCACTTTGTCAGGGAGCTGCATCTGGCTGTGATAAACCAAAGAATACTGTGATTAGAACAGCAGGCTCAGTCAGAAAGCGGTGAGTACAAGAGGACCTTCTTTCCCAGGACACCTTAAGAAAGAGAATCCCACATTGGGAAACCTCAAGGGAGCAAACACACATACCGGGGTTCTGAGTGGTGGTGGTACTTCTCATTGAGGCCTTTCCTGGCTGCCCTAACTAAAGTTTTAGCAACATCCTAGACATTTACTATCCGTTTTTTCTTGCCTGATTTTTCTTATGATTTATCACAATCTGACACTATCCAGATGTTGCTTAGCAAAATGGCATAGGTAATAAAGTATTGCAGGAGCTGAGGGCTTTCACTTTTTTATCTGACAATCAAAAGGAAGTGAAATCCAAAGACATATCAGAAAAATAGTTCTGAGATGCAAATTGGCCCTATTGACCTCTGTAAATACAGCTGGCCTTAGAGGAAACATTTTCCCACATGGGGCCTCAGGGATTGCACATTATAGATTGACAGAGGTTGAAAAATATTCATCACTATTTGTTGAACATTTAGTATGTGTCAGGCACCATCAAAATGAAATGTATATATTCTTGTTTAATCCAACTAACATCACAGCAACATAGTTCCTATTATCAAGTTCATTCCTGTTTTGCAGATGAGGAAACTGAGGCTTAGAGAGCCTTTCCTTGATTCAGGTTCAAACAGCTAGTCAAGTATTGGATATGAGATTCAAATACAAGTAGCTTTATCTGAAAACCTGGGATTTTAACCAACATGTTACATTTTATTTCCAAGCTGAAAGTACCTTAATGATCATTCAACTTCCTAATTTTTCAGAGGAAAATTAACCACAGAGGAGGAAAATGATGAGGCTATAAGATCTATAACTCTATGAGGGCAGGGATCATAAATATTTTGCTTACCATTGTAGGCCCAGCTTCTAATCACAGGATCAAGCCTATAGTAGGTGCTCAATAAAATAATTTTTACTGAATACAGAATAAATCAGCAGATGGAAGGATTGAACTATTCAATCCTTGAACTATTCAATCAATGAACTTTTACATATCTGACATTCTATTTCATTTGTTCCTCAGTAATCTTTCTTTTTTTTCTTAGCTACTAAAGCGAGTTACACATGTTCGTATGTGATGTAGGTGATGGAGGCCATGGTATGAAAGGTGAAACTTCAATAATTTCACAGTTTCTCATGAATGTGGGCTGGCCCTGTCTAGAGGAACAACATTCATTCATTTACTCTGTTAATATTTCTTGAGGGCTTAACCTGTGCAGAGCACTGTACTAAGTTCCAATGGTAGAGATGTAAATAAGAGCTAACCTTCATATACCTGTACAGGATCTGTTCAAGGTGATTTTTGTCTAATCTTTTAGCATATTTGTGTGGAGCACTTGTTGTGTACCTGTTACGTTCTGGGCACTGGGATTACATGACTGAACAAAACAAACAAAAATTAATGTCCTCATGGAACTTATGCTCTAATCCTTCTGACACATTTAGGAAGTTAATTCTATCTTTAAGCCCATTTTATAGATGAAGAAGTCTAGACATAGAGTGATTAATAACCTGTTCAAAATTTCATTGGCAAGAAGTGGCAGAGACAGGATTATATCCAGGTAGTATGGTTCCCAGGACTGCTTTCAACCATTGCATCCTATTGTCTTTCTTTTTTCTGTTTGTTTTTCTTCTTTTTTTAAAAAAAAGTTATTTATTTTAGTTGGAGGCTAATTACTTTATAATATTGTGGTGGTTTTTTGCCATACATTGACATGAATCAGCCATGGGTATACATGTGTCCCTCATTGTCTTTCAAAGAGAAATAAGTCTTTGCAGTCAAGTGACTCATGGACAATTTGGGAAGACAGGCAAGAAAATCATCAACTGTAAAACAACAAAAACAGCAGAACGTGACACTTACTGAGTACTTACTTTGTTCATTTTTGTGGTAAGAGTTTGACATATTTTCTTTCATTTAATCTTTCTAACAGCCCTAAAGAATTATATTATGAACCCCATTTTACAAATGAAACAACTATCAGGTTCTGCATCCCATATCCTTAACTACAAGTAATGTAGTGCTCTCCAAATAAGTATTTAAGATACAGCACCCCAGCACACAAACAGTCTGTCTTACAGAATAACAAAATTGTAATCCTCCCACCCCCAGGCTTTGTTTTTGCTTATTTTTTGATCTTTGGTAGCTTGTTCATACTGCAGGCCCTATGCACTTCTCTGTGATGATCTCTGAAAGGTCACTTAAGTTAGCTGCTCAATTTCTTAGATATTGCTGGCCTAATGTCTCTAGAAGGTCTGCTAAGTTTGTGCCGGTGCTGCAGGCTGCTTTCATAATAGCATTTTGTAGGGCCTTTCAAAACTGGTGCTTTGTCCTGGCAGAAGAAGCAAATGGTATAATGACTAAACTTATCTTTAGACTCTTTCAGCCTAGAGTTCAAATCCAGTCTACTATCTCTTTCAGACTTGGCAAATTACTTAATATTTCTGTACCTTAGCTTCCTAGTGGGCTTCCCTTGTGACTCAGCTGGTAAAGAATCCACCTGCAATATGGGAGACCTGGCTTCAATCCCTGGGTTGGGAAGATCCCCTGGAGAAGGGAAAGGCTACCCACTCCAGTATTCTGGCCTGGAGAATTCCATGGACTGTATAGTCCATGGGGTTGCAAAGAGTCGGACACAACTGAGCAACTTTCACTTTAGCTTCCTAGCACTAAAAGCAAATTCTTCAAGAGGCTGGGAAAAGCCTCTTTGAAGAAGGATGAGGAGAAGTACTTATTTTTTCAGTGACCTGTGTGTGTATGCGCCTGTAAATATCAAAGTATAGTCTCCCTGTCCCCAACTTCTCCATCCCAATTAACTACAATATAATAAAGTATGTCTGCCATTCATTTAGTCATCTTTTATGATTTTCCCTTTAGAAAGTGCTATATAATAGAATCACTCAAAACTGTATTTCATGCCTATTCTACTAATAATAGTTCATTATTTTTTATTTTAATTAATTTATTTTTTATTGAAGGATAATTGTTTTTCAGAATTTTGCTGTTTTCTGTCAAACCTCGACATGAATCAGCCATAGGCAAACATATATCCCCTCCCTTTTGAACCTCCCTCCCATCTCCCACCCTATCCCACCCCTCTAGGTTGATACAGAGCCCCCGTTTGAGTTTCCTGAGCCATACACCAAATTCCCATTGGCTATCTATTTTGCATATGGTAATGTAAGTTTCCATGTTACTCTTCCCATACTTGATCACACTTGTTAAAGTGAATATCAGGTAATGATTTGCCACTTACTGTCAAGGGTTAGCCAACTTTATATCCACCTCTCATTATCATGTAACAGTTGAGCATTAATATTTATTGCTAGATGTTAGCAATTTTGCAGAACTTTGCTTAAAATGCTTAGTGCCTCACAATCTGTTGGCAGAAAAAGTGTAACAAAGGAAATGACAGGAGAGTAGATTATAATGGAGTCTGATGGTTCAACTTTAAAAGGGAAACCTATTTGCAGAGAGAACATCTGCTCTTAATACGGAGTATGGGGGCCATACTGGGGCTGCTACATTTTTAGCAGATGGAAGTGGCGTGGACTGGAAATTCACAGAGCACTGGAGACTGAAGTTTGTCATCTCACCAGATTGCTTCCCGAATAGTTCCTTGTCTAGTGGCTTTGAACCTGCAGATGCCAAATGAGTACACATTGTCTTTCCAGTAAAAAGACTTTCCCATGTGTCAATTTCAACATTACTCTTTTGATGAGAGACCCAAGGCTCAGATAGTTACATGTTTCCTTGTAATGTATACATGGAAAAATCATAGTCCATTTGTCAGTGGATGCATTCTTGTGAATTGAATCATAGAGTCATGGCTATTCCATATGGAAAGAACCTATCAGTTCAATTAACTCACTTCCTCCTAACCATGGCAGCATTGTTCCCTCAATAATCAGTTTGGCCTTTGTTCAATTTCACTTTAAAGGAAAAGCATTTGCAAAATTCCCTTTCATATAAGGCCATTAACCTTCTGATTGTAAAATGCTTTTGTTTTTTTCTCTCTCCACCTTTTATTTTTGGTCAATAGTTTTCTTAAGATAATGAAATCCATTCTGTATTAAATTGCTTAAAGATCTAAAAGTAAAACATTATAATATGGCAGGGCTGTGCTGAAAGAATATTGTGTGTTAGTAACTTTCCACTATTTTAACTTCCTATTACGTCCAGGAGTGGAAAAAGCATAGCCATTTAGCAATACAACTAGTTTCTTTAACAGATTCACTTGAAGATAGGTAGTTACATTCTGAGGGTTAAATTTAACACAATATACTGATATTTGGAAAATGACAGTCAAAACGTGATTCATTGTTGTTTAGTCACTAAGTCATGTCTGACTCTTTTCCGACCCTATGGACTGTAGCCAGCAGGTTCCTCTGTCCATGGGGTTTCCCAGGCAAGGATATTAGAGTGGGTTGCCACTTCCTTCTCCAGGGGACCATCCTGATGCAGGGATCGAACCCACATCTCTTATGTCTCCTGCATTTGCAGTCAGGTTCTTTACCACCGAGTCACCAGGGAAGTCCATTCCTTTATTTATACTACTTTTATGTTGGGCCATAAGAATGAAATCTTGCCATTTGAAACAATGTGGAATGACCTAGGAGATATTATCCCTTTTGTGGATCACAGCCTTGTTATGTTGAAAGGGTTTGCATAACTGAATGAAGTTATGAGCCATGCTGTGCAGAGCTGCCCAAGACAGACGGGTCATAGTGAAGAGTTCTGACAAAACAAAGTCCACTGGAGGAGGAAATAGTAACCCATTCCAGTATTCTTGCCTGGAGCATCCCGTAAACAGTATGAAAAGGCAAAATGTTTTGACACCAGGTGATGAGCACCACCCCAGGTCAGAATGTATACAACATGCTACTAGGGAAGAGTGGAGGGCAATTATTAACAGCTCCAGAAAGAAAGAAGTGGCTCACCCAAAGTGTAAATGATGCTCAGTAGGGATGTGTCTGGTTGTGAAATTAAGGACTGAAGTTGTAAAAAACAATATTGCTTAGGAACCTGGAATGTTAAGTTCACGAATCCAGGTAAGTTGGATGTTGTCAAATAGGACATGGCAAGATTGAACATTGGCATTTTAGGAATCAATGAACTAAAATGGATGGGAATGGGAGAATTTAATTCAGTTGACCATTGCATCTACTACTGTGAGCAAGAATCCCTTAGAATAAATGGAGTAGCCCTCATACTCAACAAAAGAGTCTTAAGCACTTGGGTGCAATCTCAGAAATGACAGAATGATCTTGGTTCATTCCTAAGGCAAATCATTCAACATCACAGTAATCCAAGTCTATGCCCCAACCACTGATGCTGAAGAAGCTGAAGTTGACCAGTTTTACAAAGACCTATGGGACCTAGAACTAACACCAAAAAAATATGTCTTTTTCATCATAAGGGATTGGAATGCAAAAGTAGGAAGTCAAGAGATATCCAGAATAATAGGCAAATTTGGCCTTGTAGTACAAAATGAAGCAAGGCAAAGACTAACAGAGTCTTGACAAGAAAACACGCTGGTCACAGCAAACATCATTTTCCAGCAACCCAAGAGATGACTCTACACATGGAAATCACCGGATAGTCAGACCAAAATCAGATTGATTATGTTCTTCACAGTCAAAGATAGAGAAGCTCTATACAGTCAGCAGAAACAATACCTGGAGCTGACTGTGGCTCAGAACATGAGCTCCATATAGAAAAATTCAGGCTTGAATTTAAGAAAGTAGGGGAAACCACTAGGACATTCAGTATGACCTAAATCAAATCCCTTATGATTATACTGTGGAGCTGACAAATAGATTCAAGGGATTAGATATGGTAGACGAGTGCCTAAAGAACTATAGACAAAAGTTCATAACATTGTACAAAAGGCACTGACCAAAACATCCCAAAGAAAAGGAAATGCAAGAGGGCAAAGTGATTGTCTGAGGAGGTCTTACAAATAGCTGTGAAAAGAATAGAAGTGAAAGGCAAAGAAGAAAGGGAAAGATACACCCAAATGAATGCAGAGTTCTGGAGAATAGCAAGGAGAGATATGAAAGCCTTCTTAAATGAACAAGGCAAAGAAATAGAGGGAAACAATAGAATGAAGACTACTACAGATCTCTTCAAGAAAATTAGAGCTATCAAGGGAACATTTCATGCAAAGATGGGCATGATAAAGGACAGAAATGGTAAGGACCTAACAGAAGCAGAAGATATTAAGAAGAGCTGGCAAGAATACAGAGAAGAACTATACAAAAAAGATCTTCATGACCCAGATAACCACGATGGTGTGATCACTCACCTAGAGACAGACATCCTAGAATGGGAAGTCAAGTGGGCCTTAGGAAGCATTACTATGAACAAAGCTAGTAGAGATAAAGGAATTCCAACTGAACTGTTTAAAATCCTAAAAGATGTTGCAGTTAAAATATGCACTCAATAATGTTAGCAAATTTGGAAAACTCAGCAGTGGCCATAGGATTTAAAAAGGTCAGTTTTCATTCTAATCCCAAAGAAAGCTAATGCCAAAGAATGTTTAAACTACCAAACAATTGTACACATTTCTCATGCCAGCAAGGTTATGCTTAAAACCCTTTAAGTTAGGCTTCAGCAGTACATGAACTGAGAACTTCCAGATGTACAAGCTGGGCTTTGAAGAGGCAGTGGAGCCAGAGATTGAATTGCCAACATTTGTTGGATCATGGAGAAAGCAAGGAGTTCCACAAAAAACAGCTGCTTCATTAACAAAGGCTAGAGCCTTTGATTGTGTGGATTACAACAAACTGAAACATTCTTAAAGAAATAAGAATACTAGACCTCCTTGCCTATCACCTGAGAAACCTGTTTGTGTGTCAGTAAGCAACAGTTAGAACCGGACATGGAACAAAAAAATGGTTCAAAGTTGGGAAAGAAGTATGTCAAGGCTGTATATTGTCACCCTGCTTATTTAACTTATATGCAGAGTACATCATGCGGAATGCTAGGCTGGATGAGTCTCAAGCTGGAATCAAGATGGCTGGGAGAAATATCAACAACCTGAGATATGCAGAGGATACCACTCTAATGTCAGAAAGTGAAGAGGAATTAAACAGCCTCTTGATAAGGGTGAAAGAGGAGAGTGAAAAAGCTGGCTTAAAACTCAGCATTCAAAAAACTAAAATCATGGCATCTGATCTCATCACTTTATGGCAAATAGATGAAGAAAAAGTGGCAGTGGCAGATTTTATTTTCTTGGGCTCCAAAATCACTGCAGATGGTGATTGCAGCCATGAAATTAAAAGACACTTGTTCCTTGGAAGAAAAAGCTATGACAAACCTAGACTGCATATTAAAAAGTAGAGACATCACTTTGCTGACAAAGGTCTGTATAATCAAAGCTATGGTTTTTCCTGTAGGCATGTATGGATGTGAAAGTTGGACTGTAAAGAAGCCTTAGCACTGAAGAATCAATGCTTTCAAACTGTGGTGCTAGAGAAGACTCTTGAGAGTCTCTTGGACAGCAAGGAGATCAAACCTGTCCTGAATATTCACTGGAAGGACTGATACTAAAGCTGAAGCTCCAATACTTTGGCGACCTGATGCTAACAGCTGACTTACTGGAAAAGACCCTTATGCTGGGAAAGATTAAAGGTAAAAGGAGAAGGCTGTGGCAGAGGATAAGATGCTAAGATAGCACCGCTGAGTCACTGGACATGAATTTGAGCAATCCCTAAGAGATAATGAAGGACAGAGGACCCTAATGAGCTGTAGTACATGGGGTCACAAAGAGTTGGATATGATTTAGTGACTGAACAACAACAAAGAAACTATACTAATTGAAGTAAGTCAGACAAATCCCGTAAGATATCCCTTATACATGGACTCTAAAATACAACACAAATGAGCTTATCTATAAAACAGAAACAGACACACAAACATAGAGAACAGACTTGTGGTTGCCAAACGGGGTGGTGGTGGAGGAAAAGATTGAAAATTTGGGATTATCAGATGAAAATTATTATATATAGGGTAGATAAACAAGAATTTCCTAATGTATAGCACAGGGAACTATATTCAATACCCTATGATAAACTTGAATTGATGCTTTTGAACTGTGGTGTTGGAGAAGACTCTTGAGAGTCCCTAGGACTGCGAGGAGATCCAACCAGTCAATCCTAAAGGAGATCAGTCCTGAGCGTTCATTGGAAGGACTGATGTTGAAGCTGAAACTCCAATACTTTGGCCACCTGATGCGAAGAGCTGACTCATTGGAAAAGACCCTAATGCTGGGAAAGATTGAATGCAGGAGGAGAAAGGGATGACAGAGGATGAGATGGTTGGAAGGCATTACCGACTCAATGGACATGAGTTTGGGTAAACTCTGGGAGTTGGTGATGGACATGGAGGCCTGGCATGCTGCAGTTCATGGGGTTGCAAAGAGTCGGACGGGACTGAGTGACTGAACTGAACTGATGATAAACTATAATGGAAAAGAATATGAAAAAGAATATATATGTATATATATAAAACTACATTTGTTGTTGTTCAGTTGCTAAGTCATATCTGATTCTTTGTGATCCCATGAACTGCAACAGGCCAGGCTATCCTCTCCTTCACTATGTCCTGGAGTTTGCTCAATTAAACTCATATCCATTGTGTCGATGATGCCATCCAACCATCTCAATATACATATGTGTGTGTGTCTGTGTATGTTAATATAACTGAATCCCTTTGCTATACAGCAGAAGTTAAAGACAACATTGAAAATCAAAATTTTAAAGTGAGAATTGTGGTATTCATCAGTAAAGGTCATAGCCAACATTATCAGGTACTTCCTGTGAATCAGGATTTGTTTTAATCACTTTACATGAATAACTTTGTGATTTAGATAATATTGATAATATATTAGTATTATGTTATATAATTATAAAATATTATATAATTATATATATAAATAATTCTGTGATTTAGGTAATATTAATAATATTACCTCCATTTTGCAATTGAGGCAACTGAGGCCTAGAAAGACTAAATAATTTGCCTACCAGCTCCCAGTCTTTAGTGGCAAAGCTAGGTATTATAGTCAAGCAATCTAGCTTTAGAGCCCAAGAGAGTAACCACTTCACTAAACTGTCCCACCATGGTGATAGACCTAAGAGTGATGTGGCTTGGTCATTAGTATTTAAAAATTCACCCCTGAGGATTCTGATGAACCTCTAGTGTTTAGAAACTCTAAGAATAAGTTGACCTCACTTCGTTGAAAAAGAGCCAGTGCCCATATCTGAGGGGAAAAGGGAGGCAGACAGCAGAGCAGCTCATAAGCCATCAGATGATAAATACACACCATATGGTCAAAATGATTCCCACTGCCTCCCAGTGAGAGAAGGAGACACTTCGTTTATGAAATGCACTGTTTATTTTCTTGTGGGGTGGTTTCAGTTCAAATTAAATGTTTCACATCAGACAAGGAACTAATAACAAATGATCTCCTCCCTCAGTGGTGCAGTAACAAATATATAGTAATTTGAAAGCTGGAAAGAAAATTATTACTGCTAAAGATGCAATAAATATATGATATGTTTAGAGAGTCCTTTGATGAAATGAACACTGAGGGTGCTGCTAGCAGTACTTCTGCTTAAGAAAAAAAAATCTTAGTAAGAAAAAAAAGAAGAAGCACTTAAAAATTCTGTCTGATCTGTCAACATTTTGTTAACATGTAATACCTTAAGGACACAACTTAGAAGTAGAATCTTCAGTGAAGCAAAAACTCATTCCTTCTTCACATCACAGGAGAGGAAACTAGCAAGCAGAACAACCAGGCATAAAATTTTGCAGTTTAAAAACAGCTTAATAAGATAGGCTCCTTCTGCTCCCTTTCTAATTTTGATTGGTCTCTAAAAAGGGCAATGACCAAATGCTGAAAATGGTCGTAGGTTGATGCCTCCATTACAAGCCTCACACTCTTGATTTCAGTGAGCAGCTAGTCCTGGCCTTGAGAGAAAAAGTAGAAGGTCTCCTAGAATACTGTGAGAGAGAGGGCAGAATGGAAATGTATCTTGGGGGCTGGCATCAGAGTGCCTCCTGAAGAGAGTCCTGGCCTTGGACTTCTTTCTGCTAATGTTTTAGATAAGGGCCAAGGACTCCAAGGAAATCAGTCTCAATCCCCTATATTCAATTGCATCTGGCCCTGACCTAAGACATTAGCAGAAAGAAGTCCAAGCCCAGGACTAGCTGCTGCTGTTAGTGTCCAACCTGTAGGGAGAGGCCAGGGTCAGGTCTCTGCAAAGTGAGTTGTCTGCTTAATGCTTTCTGTAGCCAGCTTTACACTTCTTGGCACCTAGAAGGCAGGATATCATAGTGGACGGCAGCAACATCCCATATTGAAACTGGGATGTTTCATCTTACATTAAAAATTTTGAAATATAAATAGATTCTCAAGAAGCTTCAAAAATATAGAGGGAGGGCCCATGCACTATTCACCCCTCCTTCCCCAATGTGATCATCTTGCATAACTATAGGCTGATATCAAAACCATGAAATTGACATTGGTACAATCCACAGAGCTCTTTCAGATTTCATCAGTTATAGATGTACTTGCTTACTCTTTCTTGTGTGTGCTAGTGTATGTGTGTGTAGTTTTATGCAATTTCATCACATATGTAGCTATCTTGATTTTTGTAGCTATGTAGTAGACCTTAAGAGTGATTTCTCCTTCACTTTTTCAAAGAAAAAGAATCCTCCATTTATTTTTCTATCCTTCTTTTATGCCATTCTCATTGCATTCAAAAGTACACTCATCAGCATCTTTTCCTACTCCTAAATTGACTAGTCTGAATGGAGCTAGTACCTTCTGCGAGTGGACAGATGAGCCAGTTTACACTGGGGGATGGCCAGGTGCACAACTTAGATTTTCCTTGGGGAAGAGAATAAGGTAACTAAAATATATATTTGGTTTGCTTTACTACTAACTCTTTAAAAATGTGCTCCCAAACATCTTAGCCCACTGGCATCACCAAGAAGAGTTGTCTGATTACTGCCTCTGTGTTTTTTTGTTTGCTTTTTCTTTTACGGGGAAAGTGAAGACCACAGGGGTTAAACCACTGGCCTAATTAATAAAACAAATCAAAGCAAAACAAAATAAAAACAAACCCTTTAACTTTCTAATTGGGTCAAGTGATAGTTTGAGGAAAAATTACTTCCTGGTGATGTGATATGATTTGAGTGTACCAAGGTGTCCCCAGCCTCCAGTGTTTCTCCCCAAGAGAGAATGATACACCACTTTATCCCTTTAGCATGAGCTTTTAAATCTCTATAACTTGTAGGCATCTTCAGGAGGGCTGATGTTGTCAACACATTTTGATGCTTTACATCTTAGTATGAGTCTGTGCATTTCATTCTTTTTCAAGAATGGATTTTTATGGGGGAAAGTCTATGAATGTGCTGGGCGCTAGAAATTTGAGAGAGCCAGAAGAAGGCCCAGAATGGAGAGGTCAAGTTTTCTGAGGGCAAACATTGTTGTGATTATAGCACTTTCTAAAGCTGACTTCTCCTTAGACTCTCGAATGACTGAATGACTGACCTGAACTGAACTAAAGGAGGAGGATAATTGTGTAGTTGGCTCAGAAAGCTGAGAGTCTAAGGAGAAGTCAGCTTTAGAAACTACTGTAATCAGAACAAAGTTTGTCCTCAGAACTTGACCTTTCCATTCTGGGCCTTCCTCTAGTTAGATGACTACTATTATCAAAGCAAGTCAAAATACACAAATTTCCAGTTATGGGATAAATAAATATTAGGAAGGTAATGTACAGCATGATAAACATAATTTACACTGGTGTATATTTTATATAGTTGTTAAGAGAATAAATCTCAAGAGTTCTTATCACAAGGAAAAATATTTTTTCTATTTCTTTAATTTTGTATGTATAGATATATAAGATGATGGATATTCATTAAACATATTGTGCTACACATTTCATGATATATACAAGTCAAATCATGCTGTACATCTTAAACACATACAGTGCTGTATGTCAATTACGCCTCCATAAAACTGGAAGAAAATAAGTAAGTGAGTCAGTCATGGTATTACAAAAACAAAAACAAAAAACAACAAACCCACAAAAACAAAAGCAAAACAAGGACTCAGTTCTTTGTTTTTTCTATGCTGTATATTTTAGTGATCATTTGGTTATTCTCAGGTTGTTTGAGGAAGTTTGAAATAGGACACTTGAGAGGCTGCCATATATGTGAAAGGAAAGACCCCAGACCCCATTTAATATACCCAAATAAATTGAATTCTATTTTATGCAGTTTGACTGTGTGTGGTTCAGTTCAATTCAATTTGACATTTATTGCATGTTAAGCAAATGCCAGGCACTGAGCTCTGGTGCTGAATGTGTGGGTTCAGCCAATACAGAATCACTTCTATGACATGGTACTGATACTCAAGCCAGCCACTCAACTCTCACCAGGACAGAAAGTCATCTCTTAAAAAATAAAGACAAAAGGCAGCTAGATTATAAACTGAGGATGAAAAAGGGATTTCCGGATGGAACTTATATCTCTTTGAGTCAAACTGCAACATGCTCCCTGGAGGATGAGTCCATAATTTCCTGGCTTTGCTTTGTCTGACATGTCAGCAGTGGATCAGACAGCTGCTGAGAGGAGTGGGCTGGGACATGATAATCAGCCCAAGTTAGTATGATAATGTTACCTTCAGCCCCAGAGCAAGCATATTATTGGGATTTATTCCTGAAAATGGTCGTAGGTTGATGCCTCTATTACAAGCCTCACACTCTTGATTTCAGTGAGCTGCATCACAGAATGCCCATTATGTTTGGGGAATACGTGTAAATCTATGGCTGATTCATATCAATGTATGACAAAACCCACTGAAATGTTGTGAAGTAATTAGCCTCCAACTAATAAAAAAATAAAAAAAAAAATAAATAAAAAAAAAAAAATAAAAGAGATGCAAGCTTGCGCCGACTTTATGTCAGGCTGGGTAAGTGCAAATGGGTTTGAATCTTAAAACACCTTCAGTGACTCCTCCTGTCATGTTGATCTATTGTGTTGCCTGGCTAACACAGCAGTGGCCTTGCTTCAGAAAATGACGTGAGCTAGTTCTTGGATCCAATTAATCTTTGGAAGCTGAGAAAGGAATCTGGATCAAGCAGAAGTGAATTTCTACATCATATACTGAACAGCTTTAATTTTTTTCTCAGGCTGATTCTCTGAAGTTAAACACCCTCAAGTGAAGAGACTTTTGAGGCAAGGTCAGCTCCTTCAGGCAGAAAAGCCGTGTAGCTGGGCCCAGATGGATCACTACAGTGTCAGTCCTGGATAGTAGGCATCTAAAACTTGGTAGGGAACTGCGAAGTATTTTCCGCCGTGTGGATATTCAGGCAGAACTAATGGAGGGGCCTTGCAGGACTCTTTCCTGATCCTCGGAATGCAGTTGCTCACTTGGGAGAAGCACTAATGATGAAGGCACACATCTTTCCCTCCCGGCAAACTCTTCTGACAGAGTGGTCAGCCAGTGAGGTCAGCGTACATAACACTTTGGGACATGCCACTGACAACTGTGTGGATGTGAGGGAGGAGGGGTAAGAGGCAGGTATGAGAAAGATGTCAGATCTTGATGCACAAAGGCTTGCAGCATTACCATACTGCTTGTAAATTGAGAGGCCTCTTGGTGTTAAGTAAAGTTAAAAGCAGGCATGATGACTGATTAACTGCCTATTAAGCAAGACTTCTAAGTTGAGATTTCCAAAGCAGGCACTTCTTGCTTGTTCTTTAATAAGCCACTTACAGGTTATGTTTATGAAACCCAGAGGCAGTGGGAAAGGACCTCACTTCTTAACCACTTCAAATGAAGCTCAGTCAGTGACTGGAATGATTGTGAGGACAGACCCAGAGGCAGGAAATAACGTGGGAAGGAGAACTTCTATTCAACTATTGGTACAATCAAATCAGATTATTTAGGAGCCATGTTGGACTTTTGAGGCTTTTAGGTTATCATTTGTTTCGCCTCCTCCTGTCTTCTGGTGATTACTTCCATGGTAGGAATAGGGCAAATGTGAATCAGTAAAATCTGTAATATGTCAGCATCACTGATCAGACAGTTTAGTGGGAATACAGGGAAAAAAGAATGTTTGGCTTCATTGATAATCAAAGAAATGCAACTTAGAACATTAAAGCTTTTACCCCATCAAAATAATAAAGGGGGAAAATGAAAATACTAGGGCCAAGGAAGGTATGATGAAATAGCCACACTCAAATGGTGCTGGTGGGAATAGAAATGTGCACAACTCTTTTGGAAAACAGTTTAACACAGTTTATATTTTTGATGAAGCTATTAAGAAAAGGTTGCAAGAATACACAGAAGAACTATACTAAAAAGATCTTCACGACCCAGATAATCACGATGGTGTGATCACCAACCTAGAGCCAGACATCCTGGAATGTGAAGTTAAATGGGCCTTAGGAAGCATCACTATGAACAGTGGAGGTGATGGAATTTCAGTTGAGCTGTTTCAAATCCCAAAAGATGATGCTGTGAAAGTCCTGCATTCAATATACCAGCAAATTTGGAAAACTCAGCAGTGGTCACAGGACTGGAAAAGGTCAATGTTCATTCCAATCCCAAAGAAAGGGAATGCCAAAGGATGCTCAAACTGCCACACAATTGCACTCATCTCACACACTAGTAAAGTAAAGCTCAAAATTCTCCAAGCCAGGCTTCAACAGTACATGAACTATGAACTTCCAGATGTTCAAGATGGATTTAGAAAAGGCAGAGGAACCAGAGATCAAATTCCCAACATCTGTTGGATCATCGAAAAAGCAAAAGGGTTCCAGAAAAATACTTACTTCTGTTTTACTGACTATGCCAAAGACTTTAACTGTGTGAACCACAACAAATTCTGGAAAATTATTAAAGCAATGAGAATACCAGACCACCTGACCTGCTTGTTGAGAAATCTGTATTCAGGTCTGGAAGTAACAGTTAGAACTGGACAAGGAACAACAGGCTGGTTCCAAATAGGAAAAGGAGTATGTCAAGGCTGTATATTGTCACCCTGCTTATTTAACTTATATGCAGAGTACATCATGAGAAACGCTGGGCTGGATGAAGCACAAGCTGGAATCAATATTGTCAGGAGAAATATCAATAACCTCAGATATGCAGATGACACCACCCTCATGGCAGAAAGTGAAGAAGAACTAAAGAGCCTCTTGATGAAAGTGAAAGAGAGAGTGAAAAATTTGGCTTAAAGCTCAACATTCAGAAAACTAAGATCATGGCATCCGGTCCCATCACTTCATGGCAAATAGATAGGGAAACAGTTGAAACAGTGTCAGACTTTATTTTGGGGGGCTCCAAAATCACTGCAGATGGTGACTACAGCCATGAAATTAAAAGACCTTGCTCTTTGGAAGTAAAGTTATGACCAACCCCTAGACAGCAAATAAAAAAGCAGAGACATTACTTTGCCAAAAAAGGTCTATCTAGTCAAAGCTTTGGTTTTTCCAGTAGTCATGTATGGATGTGAGAGTTGGACTATAAAGAAAACTGAGCGCCGAAGAATTGATGCCTTTGAACTGTGGTATTAGAGAAGACTCTTGAGAGTCCCTTGGACTGCAAGGAGATCAAACCAGTCCATCCTAAAGGAGATCAGTCCTGAATATTCATTGGAAGGACTGATGCTGAAGCTGAAACTCCAGTATTTTGGCCACCTGAAGTGAAGAACTGACTCATTTGAAAAGACCCCGATGCTGGGAAAGATTGAAGGTGGGAGGAGAAGGGGACGACAGAGGATGAGATGGCTAGATGTCATCACCAACTCAATGGACATGAGTTTGGGTAAACTCTGGGAGTTGGTGATGGACAGGGAGGCCTGGAGTGCTGCAGTCCAAGGGGTTGTAAAGAGTCGAACCCGATTGAGTGACTGAACTGAACTGAAATGATATTTTTGATGAAACCATTTGACTTCTAGGAATCTATATAACCTAAGTAAATGGTATTAAGTAGGTAAAATTTTAAGCATGGATATACTCATTGTGACTTATTTATTTTAGCCAATATATGATACAACCAAAATGTGTGAGAATGTGGGAATATGTTTAAGTACATTATGGCATGTTTACATGATGTGCTATTAGGCTGCCATTAAAATATGTGCCTATAAGGAGTTTTTAATAATATGGGAAAATACTTATGTTGTCATTAACTGCAGAAAAAACACAAGCACTTATTTAGAGTGAGCACAACTATATTTTAAAATATGCATATAAATGCACAGTAAAAAATATGGAAGGAAATACAACTGAATGGTAACAATTGTTGAATTTGGGTGGTGGTGCTATAATTGATTTTCTTCCTGATTTTTGCTTTTATTTTTTTGCATTTGTTTCCCCAGTTTTGTGCACTGAACATGCTCTACTATTATATTGGGAAAATCTTATTGAAAAAATTGTCAATGTGGGTTGGGGTAGGAATTGAAAATACTGACAAAAATTAATTTGAGAGATTATCCAAAGGTACTATTCAGCTGTATTCTTCCTATTCCTTTTTAGCTCATAGAGAGTTGAGAAGTAGTTATATTTAAATCTCAAGCTATGTTACCTTGAACAATTCATTTTACACATTCATCTGACTCTGTAAATGGCTTTACCATAGGCCTTATATGGGAGGAAAAAATACTGATGGCTATCCTTTATTGGATGCTTATTATATACTGGACATTAGGCTAAGTTCTTGACATTTATAATTTTGTTTAATCTTCACAATACTCTCTGAGGTGGGTTACATTATTCTATTCATTTTAAAACATGAAAACTAAGGCTTAGAGTGTTTAGGTAACAATCTAAAACATACAGCTAGTCAACAGAAGACTAAGAATTCAAACCTGTGTCTATCTTAATTATTATATTTGACACAGTTCTTACTTTCAGAAAGTGGGTGAATGGTAAGAACTATGAAAAAATGTTTCAGGTTGGACACTTTTGCCTGAAGATATAGAAATCTCTTCTGACTGTGGTTTAAGCTCTAAGGTCACTCTACGGAAGGGGGTGATTTCAGGCATATTTTTGAACAAGATAATTCATGGGCACTGGGTAGCCATCCCTGGCATTCTTTTGGCCTCTTTGGAATTCTTTTGGCCTCTTCTTAGAATTTCAAGATGGCTGCAGAAGTGTTGCATGTCCTCATATGCAAGTGCTCTATGCAGGAAGAAATGGAAGGAGTTCTAATTTCTTGCAGAGTTTTCTTTTTATTATGGAGAAAAATATTTTGCAAAACATCTACATCAAATTTCTACTTATGAAGACTTAACTGGTGGTCTGGTGGTTACGAATCTGCCTGCTAATGCAGGGAACATAGGTTCTATTCCTGGTTTGGGAAGATTCCACTTGCTGTGGGGCTAACTAGATCTGTGAGCCCTACTGAGCCCACAAGCCCTAAAGCCTGTGTTCTGCAACAAGAGAAGCCACCACAATGAGAAGCCCATGCACTGCAACTAGAGAGTAGTCCTCCCTTAGCACAACTAGAGAAAACTCGGGTGCAATAAGAAAGACCTAGTGCAGCCATGAATTTAAAATTTTTCTTTCTGCTTATATCTCTGTTGGAAGATGATTCTCCAGTTGTCATTTGCATTTCAATGTGTCTTATGAGCAGAGACACTGACTACATTTGTTCTGGACTATTTTCAAGGATGTTTGTGTAGTAAATCACCTTGGAAGATAGAGATAATGTTCTTTTCAGGGCAAAGGGCAGGCCTGCTTACTCCCCTTTATAAATGATTTGTGCTTCAGAGTTCTTCAGTAACCTAAACCACTGAGTCTACAGTTGTTGTGCAGCTCTCTTTTATCATCATGTGGAAATTGGTGATTGGAGAATGAGTTAGAAAGAATAGCTATACTCTGATCATTAATGGCTTCCCTGGTGGCTCAGACAGTAAAGTGTCTGCATCCCTGGGTCAGGAAGATCCCCTGGAGAAGGAAATGGCAACCCATTCCAGCACTCTTGCCTGGAAAATTCCATGGACAGAGGAGCCTTGTAAGCTACAGTCCACGGGGTCGCAAAGAGTTGGATTGAGTGACTTCATTTCACTTCACTTCTGATCATTACTACTATTGTGAGTGATATAGTCCTTGTCTCTGGCTCAGGAGCTGTGTGTCTTCTGCCGGAATTTGTAATACTGTGGCAGGTTAACTTGTTTGTTTGTAAGTAGGGTAAAATCTCAGATCTTTCCCTGTTCTTGACAGTCTAATTGGTCAGAATTTTTTTCATATGGGCATGGCTATCTGTGAGAGAAGCAAAGTTAGAAGATTATATGGCAAAGGATGGTGGAATAATCATATTTGTCTTAGCTAAATTATAATTTATTCCATGGTGCTAGGCACATTGCTCCTCCAATACAGGTTTCTTTTGGCAAGAAAGTAGAGGAAATAGTTATTGAGTAGGCATCAGTGTTTGCCATTAAAAAAATAACCATCATTAAGAGAGAGAGCAACATTTATTTGGGGGCAGAATAAACTGAAGGCTCTGTAGCCTCAAAGAAAAGAAGATATTTTGCTTGAGAGCTTGGGTTTAAAGAAGGCTGCATAAAGGAGGTAATACTTTGTATGTAACAGGAAAGATAGAATTTTGACAAACTGTGATGAAGATGACTAGGCTGGTAAGATGTTCCAGGCAAAGGAGTAGCACGAGGCAAGGTATACTGTGAAGAAAACATATGGCATATTAAGGGAGCGGTAGAGATGAGTTCATTTTTATTCTAAAGTCCAATTTTCCAAGTAGTCCAGGGAGTAAAGGTGGAATACTGAGGTTTATAATCAGCTCTGTGAATTTGAAAAAGTCCTTTAGTCATTGTCCCTCAGTGATGACATATACAAGATGAGATTGGATGTTTAATTTACAGAATCATAACATATAATAATATGAATAGTGCTTCTGGAGTTACATGGAGGTAAAATGGCCAAAAAGATATTACTATTGTTTATACAATTAAAAGGACAAATCAGTTGAGAACTGTCATTAAGTAGCCTACCCTACAGTAATCCCTATCCTATAGTGAGCAGACAGATACATACTAGGGATCAGAAGCCCACTTTGAGACCTAATTTACTCCCTCTCTTGATTTGCTTTCCTGATTTATAAAACAAGGACTTTGAATTAGAGCTTCTCAGGTCTGATATTTTATATATTTCTAGATCAGGCTAGTTAACCCCCATCATATACAAAGAGTCTACTCCTGATCACATACACTTTCCCTACTTAGCACACATACATATCACATGCTGACAGAATGATGCACAGACGTGCTAAGACATGGACTTTGATCCCACTAAATATTTTCATTTCTAATTCATCGTGAAGCTCTGCCTCCCTTGTGCAGTTAATTTATATTTTACCCCTTGTATAAGTCAAATCATTCTGCAGTGAATGAGGTCAAGATGGCACCAGAAACTGAAAGACCCTCAGTTTTAGAACCGGCACTTCCATTAACATCTGCTAGGTTAGTTCCTTCTATGAATTCCATTAGGGTGAAAGCTTATTTCTAGAATTTTTCCTATCTGCTATTTCGAATGTCCTATCAAATGCATTATCAGTTTGTGTTACCCATAATGGCTCATAACTCAGCTCACAGAGAAATTAGGGTGAGACCGACCTCATGCAGAGAAATCTCTATGTCATCAGCTTTCCTTTGGGGGCTTCTCTTTGTCATCTCCTTCAAAAACCTGTTACTGTGGAGTGTTCCTTCAGTGCAAAAGGGTGGGAAGAAACGTCGTTTATTGGGAGCCTGGCATTCTTTAGGCACTCCTTTGTGATAGTTGGTGATGGACAGGGAGGCCTGGCGTGCTTCAATCCATGGGGTCGCGAAGAGTCGGACATGACTGAGTGACTGAACTGAACTTGTGATAGACAGAAAAAGGCAGTAGGCAAGGAATCTTGTTCTGAGAGCATAGGATAGAAAGGCAGGGAGGAATGCATCCAGTACTGAAGTCAGAGCTGCAGCAGAGATTCTTGTGTCTCAGAGGTTACTGCATTCTGGTTCTCATGGGAGATTGACAACCTCAACAATTAGCAATGCCAGTACTGGCCCTGTCGGAGCCCACCACTCCTCTAGGCACAGTGGATGACAGAACACATGATTACAAGGAGCTTGCTATCCAGCTAAGGAAAGGAGGAATTTTTTTGTAGCAAATGACTTATATTTGCAAATTATCATACGAATGAGTGCAAATTCAAATGATAAACTAGAATAGGAATGGGCTGTGGAAGTCCAGAATGAAGAGGTGATCACAGTGAAGGAGGCTTAAAAAGAAAAAGCTTGCTAGCAAACAAACTCACCATTACCGTAGGGGATAGTGGTGGGATGGGGGATGGGGAGGAGAGATAAATTAGGAGTTTGGGATTAACAGATATACATGAGTGAGTGCTCAGTTGCGTCAGTCGTGTCTGACTCTTTGTGACCCTATGGACTATAGCCTGTCAGGCTCCTCTGTCCATGCGGATTCTTCAGGCAAGAATACTGGAGAGGATTGCCATGCCATCCTCCAGGGGATCTTCCCCACCCAGGGATTGAACCCACGTCTCTTACATCTCCTGAATTGTAGGCAGATTCTTTACCCATTAAGACATCTGGGAAGCTGTAACAGATACAAAGATAAATATAAAATAGGTAAACAACAAGGACCTACTCTATAGCACAGGGGAATATATTCAATATCTTGTAATGACCTATAAAGGAAAGGAATCTGAAAAAGAAAATATACTTTTATATATATAACTGAATCACTTTGCTGTACACTTAAAATTAACACAACATTGTAAATAAACTACACTTCAACTTAAGAAAAAAATAGAGAAAGAAAAGGCTTCCCTGAGGAGGAGAATTTTAAGCTGAGTTTTGAATGAAGGAAGCCCATACCACACACACACAGAGCTCCTGGCACCATTCCTTTATGCAGTGAGTATTTATTTGGCATCTGTTGTAGCATGGCACTCTGTAGGGTGCTTTGGGGGATACATGGAGGTAAAAAGCTCCAGATCTGCCTTCCCCCAGGAGCTTAAAATCTGTTAAGGAGGTTCACTTCTTCCCCAGTCCTGATGTTTCCTTCCATATGGAGTGACATCTCATTAGCAGAACATTCTGGCCTCTCTCTGCCCCCTCATCCCCTCCTCTCCTGCGGAGAAGACGTGACTGCTCTGATTGGTGAGTTTCAAAGAAGGTGCTGGGCAGGTGTAGCTCAGCTGAGCCCTCCTGCTTTGTTTGAGATCCCTGTGACTTGTGTCTTTGAGGTACATTCTGCTGCTCCTGCATGCCTGAAGTTGCATAGCTGCAGGTCCTTAGATGAGAAGGACTTCTGACTTCCAGTGTCACTTGGGATGGGGATAACTCTGGGATTCAGATATTAGGAAGCACACCCAAGTTATGTCCTTGACTCTAGGCTTTAGCAGTAAGAAAGGTGACATTTTGATTTTCATCAGTCTGAATTCATTGTCTAGCAGGTGATTGACTCACAATCCAAAGGAATGCTACTTATTTGGCCCCCTCTTTTCACTCCCATCAGGGACTAATAGGAGTTATGAGACAAGTCCATATATAATTATAAGAAAAGGTGAATATGATCAGTACCATAAGTGTGACTTGGGCCATTTAAGAGTCTTCTCTTCACTCTGCAAAGCCTGCCACCAATATAGAGAAGGAATATCGTTTGAGATGCTCAACATGTACAGAAATGGTGATAGGCTGGCCACTTTTCACTTGCTTTCAACTGTCTCTTGACTTCTTGGTTGTTGAGTTTCAACACTTCCTCTCATTTCTAGTGTTGGCCTCTTTTCTGAGTCCCTGACTTGTATATCCAATTGCTTACTTGACATCTCCATCTGGATGTTGCACAGGTCACTCTATAGGAACTGAAATTGAACTCTTGAGTCCCTAGCACTTCACCCTGACCTATACCTCTCTCAGTTTTCTTCATCTCAGTAAATGGCACCACCATTTATCTAGTTGCTCAAGCAAAAGATCTTGTTTGATCTATGTTTGTGTGGTGAATTGATAAATATCTGACTCTCTTAAGTATCATCTCTCTCGTTTATTTCTGTAATATAAGTACTGGTCTCTCGGGGTACCAGACACATAGTGAGTACTCAGTAGGCATTTATTTAATAAGTAAATTTTAGTAACCCAATTGTAGCCTTTTCAACTTGCTGCAGCAGTTTGCCTGGCTTTTGCACCTTTGATTTTTCCCCCTTGAATTCTAGCATCATCTTGCCCCTCTGTCACTAAGACTAAAACATGCTTTTTTTTAGGTAAATTGAGAATTCAGAGAAGGGGGCTAGGATGGGAGAATTATAGGAGGTTCATGGAAAAAGAATAGTTTGTAATGGGCCTTGAAAAAACAGAATTTTGATACGTGAAGGAATGGAGGCAAGGGAATGATACATTTCTGGCAGAGGAAGTCACTAAGAGAGAAATGTAAAGAAACACTGAGTTTTATTGAAACATGGCCAATAAACTGACCTGTAAAAGATGGAATGGAGGTTACCATTGGAAATGTAGGCAACAGCTAGTCTGTGGAGAGAAAGTGCCTAAAATTATCTAGGAAACAAGAATCTGCTCAGCAAAAGTGTGCGGTATGAACTCTTCACTAAAACTGTTAAACTATAAATGAAAGCTGTGTAGACAGAGTGTGAAATTAAAATCTGTTCCGTTAGGTTATGACCAATTTCCTTGTGAGATGAGTGTGGTTGAATTTTAGAGAATTTCACAGAAATTCTACCACTTTTGACAATGCTCATGTTTCTTGTAAAATTCTTCACATCCTCAAAATTCTTTTGAATTTGTTGTGAAATTCTTCAAGTGCAATCATTTCCCTTGTCATTTTATGAAAACACATGTGTCAGGCTCATCCATTCTGTGGGCACTCCAGTTTTCCCCTAGATTCCAAGGACAAATAAACCCTGATCTAAGACAGTAGAAATGAGGGGGAGAGAGGGAGGGGCTTATTCTCTTTGGGACTTCAGTTAAGGAGCCTCCACTGACCTTGCACCAGGGAATAATTAGTGTGTAATGCAGAACAGTGTGAGAAATTGTTCAATTTCAGGAAGAACAATTGCTGAAGAGAAAATGGATCCATTTTTTCCAGTTTCTCACTTGAACACATTTGTGCTGGCTGCTTGCTTTGGTGGATTTGAGGCCACACAGCAAGTTGCTATTTTTAGCAGTGATTATATCACCAGGCTCATTTACATTTCTATTTTTTTTTCCAGAAATGCTTCCACCTTTGGGTGGGCTCCAGTGGCACTGGGGATGTTCCTGAGACCACTGGCCCTGGGCACTTGTATGTGAGTGCAAGGAAGGAATGTATTCCTCACTTCAGCCTGACTTAGGAGGACTGAAGAGTTGCCTTCTAAAATGTGAAGAGTTGTCATGTGGGAAAGTGGGTAGATACTCTCTGAAGCTTCAGAGGACAATCTAGGACTAACGGGCAGAAGTTATTAAGAGGCAGACTTTGATTTAATATAGGTACTTGGTCAAAATCAGGGGTGCTTAGAAAGGATGGGCTGACTAGCTAGGTAATAACCTTCATTTCCATGAGAGTGTTGAAATAGGGGTCAGAAGGTAAACTGTTAGGGATATGGTAGAGAGAATTCCTATATTGGAGGTGGGAGGTTAAATAATATTAAAAATAACTTTCCAAGTTCTGTTCATCTGAATTTTACTGCCTGAATATGGAACATGATTTGTGTTTTTAGATCAAGGCCTATTCTCATTTTCTGCACTAGGTCTTACATAGCACTCATGTCTTTTCCACACTTGACACTAACTGTTTATGGACTTATGTTGTTAGTCCAAGTGTTAAAACAGTTATATAGAACACACACATATACAAACTTTGTATTTGTTATAGATAATATGTACAACAGCTTTCTCTTTTGGCCCATTCCTGAATTTTACCCTAACCTTAATCCACACCCCCTTCCATTTGATCGTCAAGAGTAGAGTGAGATCCAGAGAATGGACAAGGATATCTATTTTACACATTATTATTTCACACTTACCTTGTTCTGGATACTGACTTAGGTATCAGTGAACAAAATACATTAGTTATAAAAATAGAAAAAGTTCCCTGTTCTTGTGGAGTTTATGCTGTGCTGTGCTTAGTCTCTTAGCTTTGTCTGACTCTTTGCGACTCCATGGACTGTAACCGGCTAGGCTCTTCTGTCCATGGGACACTCCAGGCAAAAATACTGGAGTGGGTTGCCATGCCCTCCTCCAGAGGATCTTCCCAACCGAGGGACTGAACCCAGCTCTCCCACGTTGCAGGGAGATTCTTTATCATCTGAGCCACCAGGGAAGCCTGTGGAGTTTACATGTATGTAAACTACCAACACACAGGGAATACTAAATCTATATTAACTTCTTTTCTTTTCAAATCTCCTCAGCCAGTGTGGCATTAAAGAAGTCACACTTACTGAACATCTAATATGTTCTGTGTGCTTAGGCATGGGATATTATTCAATCCTTGAAACATCTTTAAGAAGCAAATATTTTCATCTTATCAGAAAAAGAGGGTCACAAGATTAAGTATTTTGTTCAAGACTGAACTATAAGTAGCACAAGTATAATTTGAACATACCTCTGTCTGATTTTAGGGCTTCCCAGATGGCTCAGTGGGTAAAGAATCTGCCTGCAAAGGAGGAGACTTGGATTTGAGTCTTGGGTCAGGAAGATCCCCTGGAGGAGGGCACAGCCACCCACTCCAGTATTCTTGCTTGGAGAATCCCATGGACAGAGGAACCTAGTGGGCTACAGTTCATAGGGTTGCAAAGAATTGGATTTGACTGAAGTGACTGAGCAAGCACACATGCTGCCTAATTTTATACTAGTGTGCTTTCATTATACTGTTTCCAAGAAGCATGTTTCTTGGTTATTCTATGGCAGGTAACTCTCAACACAGCTAAAGATCATCTTTTGTAAAATAAAATAATGGTCTCTAAAGACATGACCCTCAGTGTCTCTAAAGACATGTCTCTAAAGACATGACCCACTGTTGGTGGGAATGCAAACTAGTACAGCCACTATGGAGAACAGTGTGGAGATTCCTTAAAAAAGCTGAAAATAGAACTGCCATATGACCCAGCAATCCCACTGCTGGGCATACACACCAAGTAAGCCAGAATTGAAAGAGACACATGTACACCAATGTTCATTGCAGCACTGTTTACAATAGCTAGGACATGGAAGAAACCTAGATGTTCATTGGCAGAAGAATAGAAGAGAAAGCTGTGGTACATATACACAATGGAATATTACTCAGCTATTAAAAATAATACATTTGAGTCAGTTCTAATGAGGTTAATGAAATTGGAGGCCTATTATACAGAGTGAAGTAAGTCAGAAAGAAAACACCAATATAGTATATTAACACATATATATGGAATTTAGAAAGATGGTAATTATGACACTATATGCGAGACAGCAAAAGAGACACAGACTTTTGGACTCTGTGGGAGAATGAAAGAATGGGATTATTTGAGAGAATAGCACTGAAACATGTATATGACCATATGTGAAACAGATGACCAGTCCAAGTTCAATGCATGAAAAAGGGCACTCAAAGCTGGTGCACTGGGGCAACCCAGAGGGATGGGATGGGGAGGGAAGTGGAAGGGGGTTTTGGGATGGGGGACACACGTATACCTGTGGCTGATTCATGTCAATGTATGGCAAAAATCACCACAATATTGTAGTTAGCTTACAATTAAAATAAATAAATAAATTTAAAAAATGACTCTCATACTTTGTGTGCATGTGTGCTAAGTCACTTCAGCTATGTCTGACTCTTTGTGACCCCATGGACCATAACCTTACAGGCTCCTCTGTCCATGGGATTCTCCAAGAATGAATACTGAGTGGGTTGCTGTGCCCTCCTTCAGGGGATCTTCCAGACCCAGGGATAGAAGCTACTTCTCATGTCTCCTGCATTGGCAGGTGGGTTCTTTACCATTAGCACCACTTGGGAAGCCCCCTTATACTTTAGGCTGCATAAAAATTGCATAGGAACATTGATAAATATGAAAATGTCACAAATCAAATGAGCCCAGGATCCTGCATTTTAACAAATACATGAAAAGTGTTAGTTGTTTAGTTGTGTCCAACTCTTTGTGACCCCATGGCCTGTAGCCCATCAGGCTCCTCTGTCCATGGAATTCTCCAGGCAAGAATACTGGAGTGGTAGTCATTCCCTTATCCAGGGGATCTTCCCAACCCAAGGATCGAACCTGGGTCTCCCACATTGCAGGCAGATTCTTTACATATCCACAAGTAATTTTGATGCTCACAGGCCATGTACCAGGCTTTGAAGGACTTAATGCCCTTTAGAGCTCTAATATTTTATAATTCATATGAGTTTTTGACTAGTCCCAATTTTGTTATTTATAGTGCATAAGAGCACTTCTGAGATTCATTAGCAGTCAGTGTTGTTACTATCATCAACTCCCACCCACCTCTGGCACCATCAGATACAGTTGTCTTTGATTTGTAAACCACTTGATTGATATATTGTTCTTTCTGGGAAACACCTGTGGAAAGGGTGGTCTGTCCTCTGCTGATAGTTCCTGGCTGACTGGCTGATTGGCCAGTTCATACAAAATCAATGTAATCAAAGAGTTCTAGGTTGGGCTATATAAAGCTGTTAAGGTTCAATTAGTGATTTATGTTACCTTGAGAATAATCAGTGTTGTGGATTTGGACTATTCAACCCCACTGAAGTCTGGTTTTCCCCACTCACTGAATTTCCTTTTATTTCCATGACCATGAAATACCTCCCACTACATTTTGGAAATGTTGATTTAGTTGGACCCAGTATTGACAAGAGAAGTTTTGTTCTTTGGGGCTTAACTGCTGAACCTTTACACTTTGAGTGTAAGGCTGTTTTGGGGTACTAGCAGTGAGCAATATAAGGTTTCAACAGCTTCATCTTGGAATTTACATGCCCTATCACTCAGCAATATTATAAGATGTTAGACTATCCCTCACATCATCTTAGTATGGTTCCAGGACCTCAATATACAGTTGATTAATTATTCACAATAATCATAGCTAATATTTATGGATTATTTTCCATGTTTCAGCTACTTCACTTAGTGGTTTACATGCTTATCACCTCGTTTAATTCTCCCAACAACACCTGTAGGTACTTTTATGGTCTCTGTTTTATAAATGAGGAAATTGGCTGGGACTCAGAGAGCTTAAGAAACTTGCTCAAGTTCACACAGCTAGGAAGTGACAGAGTTAGGATTCAGATCCAGTCTAATGACAGAACTTTCCCCTTCTGTGTACTATATGCTTTATCAAAATGGAAGGGCAATATCTGAGGGGAGCTTGAACATTTGGATCTTAGACTGAAGGTCTACAAGTTAAGCTGGAAGAGAAAGAGATTCAAGCACTTTTGAATTTCTCAAAGTATAATTATTGCTAGCATATGTCTATTTTCTTCTTTTTTATATTAATACATTTTTATATATGTCTCTGTACTTGGTAAATAGCTAATGATAATGGCTGCCACTTGTATTCCTCAAAAAAGAATTGAAAGTTAGAATGCAATTACAATTAATGTGCATGAAAATGAAAACTGTCAAATTAACACAGAGTATTACAGTGCAGAATGTAATGTGGCAACATTCTCAGCATAGAAATAAGCCTCACTTGTCCCCATTGAAGAACTTACAGTCACCTTGTCCCTCATCTATATGGGCTTGTGTCTCTCGAAGTAACCAGAAGACATAATAGCTCAGTGCTTGCTTGGGTCCTAGTTTTCCCTCCTCCTCTCCTATTTGCTTCCCTGTGTTTATGGCCATGGAGCCCTATTCATTCTGGCATTTATTATTGTTCCTATTACTCTTACTATCTAGTATTTTTTTTTCCTTTTGCTGTTGAAAAAGTGATTTCTGTTCATGTAAAAATTCAAGCTGTAAAGAAAGAACAAAAGTTGAAAAATAAAATCCTCTTCTTTCCCCACCTCTACTTATTCTGTAGCAGTCAATAGTCACTTAAGTTTTTTATATATCTTTCCAGAAACTTTATATGCAGATATATTTATCATATATATAGACCATTGTGTAGCTTTAAAAAATTTTTGATATTATCATCACCTTTGTTTATACAATGTGTAAATAATATTTTACTGTTTTGTTTTTAATTTATTCAATTATAAGTGAGGTTAAATATGTATCTGTTTATTGATGATTTTCATTTTTCATTTTGTGAACTTTTCATTTTCTATTTATGTCTTTTTCTTATTGAATTTTAATAGTTCTTTGAGAGAAATTAGGCTTTTCCTGTTAAATACATAGCTAATACTTATTCTGTTTTTTAAGTAATTTTTTTGTCATGCAGAAGTTTTTTATGTAGCCAAATTTATCAAATATTTCCTTTACAAATTCCAGGTTTTATATCTTCATTAGAAACATTTTTGCATTTCATTATTATTTAAAAATTTCCTTTGTGCTCCCATGTACCCCTTTTTCTAAAAAATAAATTTTGAAAATGTTATTTTAAAAGTACTTTAATAATACTGAGAGACTTAATGTGAACTAGATATCATGAGAACCCTCCAGGAGGGTTCTGAAATATTAGATAAATTATAACAAGCATTCTATTAAGTACATAAGTAAGCTATCAATAAAGTAAAGAATATTGATAGGATTCAGAAACAAAGAGGGAAAATCAACGAGGTAAGAATATATTTGATGATACGGATACCCTAGAGGTAGTGGGTGGAGTATCACACTCAGTAGTCTAAAGGCTTGGGTTATAGGGCTAGAGTTATGGTTAGGGGACAAAAGGTAAAACCTTGGGTCAGTGCAAAGTGCCTCTCACAAGAAAAAAACAAAACAAAACAGGAACATGAAGGTTACAGCATCAATGAAAATGTGCAGTAGAAAAAATTATATGCAATAATACAGAAAAATAACAAGGAAGCCTATCATTATTTGGAATCTGGGTAATGAAAAAAATCTCTCCTGAAAATTTGTAACAATGGATAATGTCCTTCATATTTTATTTACCTGCATGGTTTAGGAGTCAGCAAGTCAAGAATTTAGCAGAAAAATTGGTTTCAGATAAAATTGATTTTAGTGATAAAACCAGGCTGCAAAAGATTTTCACATACAAAGTCCTGTTGCGGAAGAGCTCACAACTCAAAATTAATTGAAAAAGAAATATCACCATGAATAAAAAGTGAAAATACAACAAAAAGCAGGATTAGAATCCCAAGCACATCACAAAATAGCACAATATGATAGTCAATAAAATTAGTATTTAAAATCATTACAGAAGTAGGAGAAAGAGCTAAAAATATTAAAGAATAATAAGAAACTATGCAAGTAGGTAGATCATAAATAATAATTAGCATCTCCAAAGAGAAAATAGATGTGGGGAGAAGCAAAATTCAAGAAAATGGTACCTATGAATTTTTCAACATTGATGAAAGACTTGAATCCACATTCTGGAAGTACAGTGTATCCTTAGCAGGAAAAACAGAAATAAATCTATATTTAGTTTCATCACAATGAAGGTATAGAACACCAAGGACAAAGAGAAGATTTTAAAAGGCAGCAGAAAGAAAGGACAATTTATCTGTAAAGAATGACAATCAGCCTGACAGCAGAATTCTCAATAGCAACAATAGAAGTTAGAAGAAAGTAGAATAAAGGCTTCAATGTGTATGTGTGTGTTAGTCACTCAGTCATGTCTGACTCTTTGTGACCGCATGAACTGTAGCCCACCAGGCTTCTCTGTCCATGGGATTCTCCAGGAAAGAATACTGGAGTGGATAGCCATTCCCTTCTCCAGGGGATCATCCCAAACCAGGGATCCAACCCAGGTCTTCTGCATTACAAGCAGATTTTTTTTTTTTTTTTTTTTTTACCATCTGAGCCACCAGGGAAGCCCCAAAGCTCTGTAGGTATGTGAAATTCAAGGTCTCCATGGAAAGTCATTTGAAAATTACTGATCCTTTTTATCCCTATATTTTTAAAGAGCAAGAGAAAGGCCCAGAAAAATTAAATGATTTGCCCAAGATGCTCCAGTGGTATGACTGAGACTGTAATTCAAGGATATGGAATTAAGTGTGTTTGATGCAGGGTGGTCTTGATATCCACACAAATAAAATTTGTGAATACATTCAGCCTTCCTCTAGATGAAATTTCTTCTGACCAAAGTTAATGTAGACTGTTAATACTGGAAGTGCAATTATAGGTCATCTAGTATAAATTTCCACTGCATAAAAGAAAAAATATAAGGACAAAATTAATTTTGTCTAGATAAACCAGAGAGTTGCTGAAAAAGCTAGAATTTTGACTTCCATTTTAGTGACACTTGCTTTAAACCAGGCTGTCTTTTACCTCACTATAGGCATGCTTATCTTTGAAGGTAAGTTGCAGGCTTAAATTCTCTTTCAAAATACGAATAAGCAGGGAAGTAGCATGTTAGCATTTCATTTGATAGATATCAACAAGTTTTTATCATCTTTGGTATAACATCAGGTGACTTGGTAAGAGATGGGCTAGAAGGAGACAGCTACAAAGCTGCTTAGTTAATCAGAAGCTTGCCTTACATGTAAAGTTATGAATTAAGAATGTTTAACTCCAGTTCAGTTGCTCAGTCCTGTCTGAGTCTTTGCAACCTCATGGACTGCAGCATGCCAGCCCTCCATGTTCATACCAACTCCCAGAGATTACTCAAACTCATGTCCATTGAGTCGGTGATGCCATCCAACGATCTCATCCTCTGTTGTCCCTTTCTCCTCCTGCATTCAATCTTTCCCAGCATTAGGGTCTTTTCAAATGAGTCAGTTCTTCACATCAGGTGGCCAAAGTATTGGAGTTTCAGCTTCAACATCAGTCCTTCCAATGAATATTCAGGACTGATTTCCTTTAGGATTGACTGGTTGGATCTCCTTGCAGTCCAAGGGACTCTCAAGAGTCTTCTCCAACACCACAGTTCAAAGGCATCAATTCTTCGGCGCTCAGCTTTCTTTATAGTCCAACTCTCACACCCATACATGACTACTGGAAAAATCATAGCCTTGACTAGACGGACCTTTGTTGGCAAAGTAGTGTCTCTGATTTTTAATATGCTGTCTAGGTTGGTCATAGCTTTTCTTCCAAGGAGTAAGCATCTTTTAATTTCATGGCTGCAGTCACCATCTGCAGTGATTTTGGAGCCCCCCAAAATAAACTCTGTCACTGTTTCCCCACCTATTTGCCATGAAGTGATGGGACCGGATGCCATGATCTTAGTTTTCTGAATGTTGAGCTTTAAACCAACTTTTTCACTCTCCTCTTTCACTGTCATTAAGAGGCTGTTTAGTTCTTCACTTTCTGCCATAAGGGTGGTGTCATCTGCATATTCGAGGTTATTGATATTTCTCTCAGAAATCTTGATTCCAGCTTGTGCTTCATTCAGCCCAGTGTTTCTCATGATATACTCTGCATATAAGTTAAATAAGTAGGGTGACAATATATAGCCTTGACGTACTCCTTTCCCAATTCGAAACCAGTCTGTTGTTCCATGTCCAGTTCTAACTGTAGCTTCCTGACCTACATACAGATTTCTTAAGAGGCAGGTCAAGTGGTCTGGTATTCCCATCTCTTTCAGAATTTTCCACAGTTTGTTGTGATCCACACAGTCAAAGGCTTTGGCATAGGCAATAATGTAGAAATAGATATATTTCTGGAACTGTTCTGTTTTTTTGATGATCCAGCGGATGCTGTCAATTTGATCTCTGGTTCCCCTCCCTTTTCTATGACCAGCTTGAACATCTGGAAATTCACTGTTCATGTATTGCTGAAGACTGGATTGGAGAATTTTGAGCATTATTTTAATAGCATGTGAGATGAGTGTAATTGTGTGGTAGTTTGAACATTCTGTGGCATTGCATTTCTTTGGGATTGGAATGAAAACTGACCTTTTCCAGTCCCATGGTCACTGCTGAGTTTTCCAAATTTGCTGACATATTGAGTGCAGCACTTTCAGAGCATCATCTTTAGGATTTGAAATAGTTCAACTGGAATTCCTTTATCTCCACTAGCTTTGTTCATAGTGATGCTTCCTAAGGCCCACTTGACTTTGCATTCCTGGATGTCTGGCTATAGTTGAGTGATCATACCATCGTGAATATCTGGGTGCTGAAGATCTTTTTATGTATAATTCTTCTGTGTATTCTTGCCACCTCTTCTTAATATCTTCTGCTTCTGTTAAATCCATGCAATTTCATCCTTTATTGAGCCCATCTTTGCATGAAGTGTTCCCTTGACATCTCTAATTTTCTTGAAGAGATCTTTAGACTTTCTCATTCTATTGTTTTCCTCTATTTCTTTGCATTGATCACTGAGGAAGGCTTTCTTATCTCTCCTTGTTTTTCTTTGGAACTCTGCATTCAAATGGGTATATCTTTCCTTTTCTCCTTTGCCTTTCACTTCTCTTATTTTCAAAACTACTTATAAGGCCTCCTCAGACAACCGTTTTGCCATTTTGCATTTCTTTTTCTTGGGGATGGTCTTGATCCCTGCCTCCTGTACAATATCATGAACCTCTGTCCATAGTTCTTCAGGTACTCTGTCTATCAGATCTAATCCCTTGAATCTATTTGCAACTTCCACTGTATAATCATAAGGGATTTGATTTAGGTCTTACCCAAATGGTCTAGTGGGTTTCCCTAGTTTCTTCAATTTAAATCTGAATTTGGCAATAAGGAGTTCATGATCTGAACCAGTCTTGGTTCAGAATTTGGCAATAAGTAGTTCATGATCTGAACCAGTCATGATCTGAACCAGATCATGAACCAGCTCCCAGTCTTGTTTTTGCTGACTGTATAGAGCTTCTCCATCTTTGGCTGCAAAAAATATAATCAATCTGATTTCAGTATTGACCATCTGGTGATGTTCATATGTAGCGTCTTCTCTTGTGTTGTTGCAAGAGGGTATTTACTATGACCAGTGTGTTCTCTTGGTAAAAAAGGCTTGGTTAGCCTTTGCCCTACTTCACTCTGTCCTCCAAGGCCAAATTTGCTTGATACTCCAGGTATTTCTTGACTTCCTACTTTTGCATTCCAGTCCCCTATAATGAAAAAGACATCTTTTTTGAGTGTTAGTTCTAGAAGGTCTTGTAGGTCTTCATAGAACCATTCAACTTAAACTTCTTCAAGCATTACTGGTTGGGACATAGACTTGGAGTACTGAAATACTGAATGGTTTGCTTTGGAAACAAACAGAGATCATTCTGTCCTTTTTGAGCTTGCATCCAAGTACTGCATTTCAGACTCTTTTGTTGACTATTATGGATACTCCATTTCTTCTAAGGGATTCTTGCATACAATAGTAGATATAATGGTCATTTGAGTTAAATTCACCCATTCCAGTCCATTTTAGTTTGCTGATTCCTAAAATGTTGATGTTCACTCTTGCCATCTCCTGTTTGACCACTTCTAATTTGCCTTGATTCATGGACCTAACATTCCAGGCTCCTATGCAATATTGCTATTAACAGCATCCTACTTTACTTCTATCACCAGTCACATCCACAACTGGGTATTGCTTTTGCTTTGGCTCCATCTCTTCATTTTTTTCAGGAGTTATTTCTCCACTGATCTCCAGTAGCATACTGGGCACCTACCAACCTGGGGAGTTCATTTTTCAATGTCCTATCCTGTTGCCTTTTCATATTGTTCATACGGTTCTCAAGGCAAAGATACTGAAGTGGTTTGCCATTCCCTTCTCCAGTGGACCACATTTTGTCAGAACTCTCCACAATGACCTGCCTGTCTTGGGTGTATGGTCACCCAAGAATGTTTAAGCCAGTTCTTAATTACTCAGGAATAACCATCTAGGGCTTCCCTGGTGGCTCAGCTGGTAAAAAATCTGCCTGCAATGTGGGAGACCTGAGATCAGTCCCTGGATTTGGAAGATCCCCTGGAGAACAGAAAGGCGACCCCCTCCAGTGTTCTGGCCTGGAGAATTGAAGGGTCTCAAAGTGTCAAATGCGACTTTCACTACACTCTTCCTTAGGAGACTTCCCTGGTGGTTCAGATGGTAAAAGTGTCTTCCTACAATGCAGGAGACCTGGGTTCGATCCCTGGGTTGGGAAGATCCCCTGGAGAAGGAAATGGCAACCCACTCCAGTATTCTTGCCTGGAAAATTCCATGGACAAGGAGCCTGTTAGGCTACAGTCCATTGGGTTGCAAAGAGTCGGACACGACTGAGAGACTTCACTTCACTTAACCATCTAGGGGCTTCCCAGGCGGTGCTAGTGGTAAAGAACCTGCCTGCGGATTCAGGAGACGTGAAACGTGGGTTAGATCCCTGGATTGGGAAGATTCCCTGGAGAAGGGAATGGGTACTAACTCCAGTACTCTTGCTTGGAGAATTCCATGGACAGAGGAGCCTGGCGAGCTACAGTCCATAGGGTCACAAAGGGTCGGACAGGACTGAAGCGACTTAGCATGTGTGCACGTAACCATCTAGACTACTGACAAACCAGACTGTACCTCCTTTCTGCTGCTTAACTTCAGGGTATTTTTCTGATATTTTGATAGCTGCTTGATGCATGGTAAAAGCATTGGTGGGAGAGATTGTACATGTCTTGTTGCCACCTATGAATGTATCTTTTCTTCATTAATTTGACCATTGAAGAAAGGGCCATTTGGTGCTTTGCCAAGGAGAGGCATGCCGTAGATAACTTAGATATTGTCTTTGCCAATAATCCTCTTTGCAGCCCAGAACTGAGGAGGTTTACTGATCCCACAAATCTAGGTGCATTTTTGTATACCCTCAGAATTATGTTTACTTTCAGCAACATGGTTTCTTAATGCTAATACACAGGGTTAATTTCTTTTTCCTAAAAGATTTAAATGACTGACTCCAATTTTGTCAGAACTGTTGGGATTCCCTGATTAAGAATTCAGGAATTGTATTGCTTCCAGCTATTCTGGAGCCAGCCTTGAATTGTTGCTAAGTGGCTGCTGGTTGGTCATGTGGCCTTTACTGGTATAGTCAGTGCTTTAGCCAACCTGGCAAGTTTCATTTACAAAGATGCTGAAAAGATTACCAGCACAATGCCTACTGCATGCTGGAATGTATGATATCTCTTAATTCAGAAAGATTTCTATTTGATAAATGTTGAGAGAGGGTCAGATGTAATGGAGGCTGCATTGTGGATCCATAGAACTTTTCAGTTTCTCATAAGAAGGGTTGGATGGCCTGTCCTCCAACTCTAGCAATCATGTTGGGACTGGAAACTTGAGTCATGGACATTTAGTAAAAGCCATTTTCACCTTAGTGTAAGTTAACTTATTGGCAGTGGAGTGAGCTGTCTGGGAAACTTCCTGGGGGAGAACCAGTTTTCTTGTTCTCTTGAGATCGCTGGATCTTCAACGGAAAGTTTTTGCCTGTTATATACTCTTGGTAATATGATAATACAGTCCAATTGTTTACATACATTTTATTCTGTGCTGTGACAGTTGTCTTTCTTAATTAATAGTTTTACATAATTAAAATCATCATAAACCTAAAATTAGAGATAAGTTCAGACAGATTTGTGTTCTCTTTGGAGAATATCTGGTTATCTTTGAACAATTACCTGACTTCTCCTGAGTAGCCCAACTTAACTCTCCTCTGTCTGCAATCAGACTTCATAGCCTCTATTTATTTAGCTATGTCTCTGGGACTAAATTCACCACGTGAATTATGTTCTTCATGACTAGGATGATCAGACATGCTGGTTTGTCTGGGGACAGTTATAGTTTATACCTGCCATCCTGAAAGTGAAAGTCACTCAGTTATGTCCAACACTTTGTGACCCCATGGACTATACAGTCTATGGAATTCTCCAGGCCAGAATACTGGAGTGGGTAGCCTTTCCCTTCTCCAGGGGATCTTCCCAACTCAGGGATCAAACCCAGATCTCCTGCATTACAGGCAGATTCTTTACCAGCTAAGCTACAAGGGAAGCCCAAGAATACTGTGGGAAGCCTATTCCTTCTTGAGTGGATCTTCCTGACCCAGAAATTCAACTGGGGTCTCCTGCATTGCAGGTGGATTATTCACCAACTGAGCTATCAGGGAAGCCCAAGTGTAATTATTAATAGCCTCCAGGCTTTTCCTAAAAATGTCTCAGTTTGAATGATAAAAAGTATTTGATTATCCTCTGACCATGACCAAGTTACCAAATTTTGAATGTCCCCCAGTTGGGAAGATTCCTGGTGAAGGAAATGGCCACACACTCCAATATTCTTGCCTGGAAACCCCATGGGCAGAGGAGCCTGGCAGGCTACAGTCCACAGGGTCACAAAAGAGTCTGACACTATTAGTGTCTAAAAAACAACAACACATGTCAAGTTCTCTGCTAGCTGAAGTTCTATGGGGCTACCTTATGACAAAATACTCTGTTGATTCTAGTCACCCTTTCCTTCATTGCATGGCAGAAGGGAGCAAAGAATGACAAGTTACAGAGTCACTGGCAAGAAACTTCACTACTCACTAGTTTTTTTTAGATGATCTTTACTGTCTTGGAACAGGGTAGTTCATGGAAACACCCCATTTTCTCTAATATTGCTTCCATCCTTAAGTGCAACTTTGGTTTCAAAGTTTCTGCATTGAGAAGGAGATTTCAAGCATCTTTGAAATAGGACATCAAAACCCCTTTCCTGCCTATTTCACTTCTAGTACTTCCTCATTCCAGGTATCTGATGTTCTTTTTTCATTTTGAAAACTCCTTGGCTAAGCCATGAGACTAATGTCCTACAACTTTTTAGAAATTCTCTTTAAGAGAAGGGTTCTCAAAAACAACAAAGTTAGGTTTGATATATCACCAATACAACCAGATAAATCTTCACTTGCAGCTGTGTGTGTGTGTTTTTTTTTTTAATGCTATATCACACACACATTTCCCCACAAACAAGCAAACAAACACTTATTTCTCTTTTGAGCTTCTAAGAGTAACCTGGAACAATTTTACAAAGACTACTTTAAATCAGGAAAATAGAGACACTTCTTGCGTTAATGGTAACTATTTTTTATTGTTGTTTTTATGCAATAAATTTCATGCCAATGACCTATGAGAGACTTTATTTTCTTGGGCTCCAAAGTCACTGCAGATGGTGACTGCAACCAATAAATTAAAATACACTTGCTCCTTGGAAGAAAAGTTATGACCAACCTAGACAGCATATTAAAAAGCAGAGACATTACTTTGCCAACAAAGGTCCATCTAGTCAAAGCTTTTGTTTTTCCAGTAGTCATGTGTGGATGTGAGAGTTGGACTATCAAGAAAGCTAAGCACTGAAGAATTGATGCTTTTGAACTGTGGTGTTGGAGAAGACGCTCGACAGTTCCTTGGACTGCAAGGAGATCCAACCAGTCAATCCTAAAGGAAATCAGTCCTGAATATTCATTGGAAGGACTGATGTTGGAGCTGAAACTCCAATACTTTGGCCACCTGATGTTAAGAACTGACTCGTTTGAAAAGACCCTAATGCTGGGAAAGATTGAATGCAGGAGGAGAAGGGGATGGCAGAAGATGAGATGGTTGGATGGCATCACCGACTCGATGGACATGAGTTTGAGTAAGCTCCAGGAGTTGGCGATGGACAGGGCGGCCTGGCGTGCTCTGTAGTCCACGGGATCACAAACAGTTGGACATGGCTGAGTGACTAAACTGAACTGACCTGTCTTCCTCAGGTGGTAAACCCAGCTCATGTAGGGTAACTCCAACAAGATAAAGTACAGAAAAATTCTGAGAAGCATAAACTTTTGCACCTCTGTGAGGTAGTGGTATCACTGTAGATTATCACCAGGTGGTATCACCAGGATCTGTGGCTGCCACAGTAAGGACAAGCTGGGTAAACTCTTTTGTGTGTTACTGAGAAAGCAAGACTTCATGTTGAGGGCAGTGATGTTTAAGGCAGACTATCCTAGGATCCCAAAATCCTTTGGGAAGAAAGAAAATGAAATTCTGGTCCTCTCTCTCTCTCTCTCTCTCAGTGTGTGAGTATTTAAAATATCATCTATAGTTGGATCCTCCAATTTTGAAGATGGCCAACATTTGGACATTGAAGCTTATTGGGGTTTGGATTGAGAAAGTAGAGAAATCCCCAAGTTTTAACAGATTCCTTCAACATCTCTTGGAGATGCCTCTGAAGTGACTGCTCAATACCTTGTTTCTTAAGACAAAACTTTTGAGTGTAGTTCTAATGATATATGGCAAAGCCTGAACAAGAAATGGTTATAGGATGCATAATCCTGGGAATTTTAGAGCAAGAAGGGATCTTAGAAACTATGTAATTGACTTTTGATTGTAATTTATCATTAATTTTAAGGAAATCAAAACATGAAAACTGTTATAGGCTTGCTAACTAAATTTTGCCAAGTAGAGATGTTGTTAAAAATATTACCATTTCTATTATTGCCATATAATAAAAAAATGGCCTTTTTTGTCCAATACCAATAAGTCCATAGGTTCAGAATTTATAAAAAAAAAAATTACCCTAGTGAAAAACCTGCTACATTTTCACTATCTCATTTTTGCTCAGGACTGGTAAATATTGTCACTGAGTGGTACTTGACTATTGGCTACCATTTGTGAGCAAGCAATTTAGTAAAACTACATTCATTTTACAGGTGGATAAAGTGAGACCCAGGGAGGGAAGGTGATTTACTTATGGACCTACAGCTGGTTATTGACAGAGTGAGGCTAGAATATGGATCTTATAATTTGGTCAATTATTTTCTATAATCATGGCATAGAACATGAGTTAAAGAGATTTATTTTTCATATGAGACACCACCTATTATGACAAAATTAGAAAAAAAAACCGATTTTTTTCCCCTATAGCAGATGCTACTGCAAGGTCTTCCTTAATAAATTTGTCTCAAGCAACTTACAAAAGTTTTGGGCTGTGCTTGTCTATATAAAGAGACGAATGTGATTTGAGATACACAGCTGGTTGCACTGATTTAATTTATTCTTTATTATCCAGTTGATTTTACAAGAGTAAACGGAAGGAGAAGTTAAATACACAGAATGATTTTGTAAGTTAAAAGGTTGGGAAAATTGTTTAAATTGTATTAGTGTCTAAATATGAAGCCTTGCCAGGAACTTTAGCACAATTTTTTCTTTTAATCTACAATTGTTGGCGAGGTGGCCTCTTCACATTGCTTTAAATATTTGTGTTGCTTTAGAGCATTCAGTGAATCAATTGTTTTGTAGAGCCTCAAATATACATTTACACTGCATAACGAGTGACTCTATATGTACCACTTTTATCTCAGAAAATTACAAAGAGGAGAATTTGAAGGGGCATATTCCCTCACTTTATTATCAATACTCACACCACAACATACAGATTGCTGGGGTTTCAGCTCTCCAAATTTTTCTGACCCAAGGCTAGATTATGTGGCCAACCACATACACCTAGACACAGACTAGAAGGTGACTGGGCTCGGAGGGTAAAGGTGGACCTCAGAGTAGTCTGTTACCTGGGTAATAGTATGTGAAGGATTCTGGATAGGAATCCGTGCTTTCAAATTGTGGTAATCCTGTCCCCTAGTGGCTCATTCCTTTGGGATAGTTTTGTATTTGTTCTCTATCAATAGACAGTTCTCCTGGAAAGGAAGAAAAAAGACATGGTGTCAGCTTTTAACTTTTAGTCTGGAAGGTTTTTGTCTTAACTTTTCCAAGGCAGATAGGCAAAACAAGTAAGTTACTAAAGTAAAGAGGAAGGAGAGGGAAGTCCAAGGGGGGTTGCTGGAAAGGAAAAGACTATAGGATGCTGTAATAGCTCTCTTCATCAACATAGGGATAGGAAGAAGAAATTGGGAGCCTGGCTAGGGTTTATAAGGGTAAAAGAGAGAGTTCTAAAAAGACAGGCTACAAAGGGTATATGGTGACCATATATGCAAATGGTTTCTATTATCTTAACACACCAGATGTTCCACATACTCACAAACAGGGAAAGGAATAAGGCTTAATAACAAGGACCAAATAGCTAGAGCCATAGGAAGGATTACACTCTTGGAGTGAGAGTAAAGGTAAGTGGTGTGGAGAGTAATACTGATATAAATAACAATAGAAATCTGCCAAAGAGGTAGTCAACTACTTATTCATAGGCCAGTGGTTGGATGATGCCTGATGCTTCATAGTTAATGAAATACTTTTACACTTTAGAGTTTCTGTTCAATTCAGTTCAGTTCAGTTGCTCAGTCGTGTCCGACTCTTTGCGACCCCATGGATAACAGCACGCCAGGCCTCCCTGTCCATCACCAACTCCCAGAGTTTACCCAAACTCATGTCCATTGAGTTGGTGATGCCATCTAACCATCTCATCCTCAATTGACCCCTTCTCCTCCTGTATTCAATCTTTCCCAGCATCAGGGTCTTTTCCAATGAGTTAGTTCTTCGCATCATGTGGCCAAAGTACTGAAGTTTCAGCTTCAGCATCAGTCCTTCAAATGAACACTCAGGACTGATTTCCTTTAGGATGGACTGGCTGGACTCCTTGCAGTCCAAGGGACTTTCAAAAGTCTTCTCCAACACCACAGTTCAAAAGCATCAATTCTTCGGTGCTCTGTTTTCTTTATAGTCCAATTCTCACATCCATACATGACTACTGAAAAAACCATAGCCTTGACTAGAAGGACCTTTGTTGACAAAGTAATGTCTCTGCTTTTTAATATGCTGTCTAGGTTGGTCATAACTTTTCTTCCAAGGAGTAAGTGTCTTTTAATTTCTTGCCTGCAGTCACCATCTACAGTGATTTTGTGGCCCCCCCAAAATAAAGTCTGCCACTGTTTCCCCACCTATTTGCCATGAAGTGGTTGGATGGGATGCCATGATCTTAGTTTTCTGAATGTTGAGCTTTAAACCAACTGTTTCACTCTCCTCTTTCATTTCCAACAAGAGGCTCTTTAGTTTTTCTTCACTTTCTGCCATAAGGATGGTGTCATCTGTGTATCTGAGGTTATTGATATTTATCCTGGCAATCTTGATTCCAGCTTGTGCTTCATCCAGTCCAGCATTTCTCATGATGTACTCTGCATATAAGTTAAATAAGCAGGGTGACAATATACAGCCTTGACATATTCCTTTCCTGATTTGGAACCAGTCTGTTGTTTCATGTCCAGTTCTAACTGTTGCTTCCTGACCTGCATACAGATTTTTCAGGAGGCAGGTCTGGTATTCCCATCTCTTTCAGAATTTTCCATAGTTTGTTTTGATCGACACAGTCAAAGTCTTTGACATAGTCAAAAAAGCAGAAGTAGATTTTTTTCTGAAACTCTCTTGTTTTTTCAATGATCCAATGGATGTTGGCAATTTGATCTCTAGTTCCTCTGTCTTTTCTAAAGCCAGCTTGAACATCTGGAAGTTCATTGTTCACGTATTGTTGAAGCTTGGCTTAGAGAATTTTGAGCATTACTTTACTAGTGTGTGAGATGAGTGCAATTGTGTGGTAGTTTGAACATTCTTTGGCATTGCCTTTCTTTGGGATTAGAATGAAAACTGACCTTTTCCAGTCCTGTGGCCACTGCTGAATTTTCCAAATTTGTTGGCATATTGAGTGCAGCACTTTTACCAGCATCATCTTTTAGGACTTGAAATAGTTCAACTGGAATACCATCAAGTCCACTAGCTTTGTTCGTAGTGATGCTTCCTAAGGCCCACTTGACTTTACCTTCCAGGATGTCTGGCTCTAGGTGAGTGATCACACCATCGTGTTCATCTGTGTCGTGAAGAAGTTTTTTTGTACAGTTCTTCTGTGTATTCTTGCCACCTCTTCTTAATATCTTCTGCTTCCATTAGGTCCATACCATTTCTGTCCTTTATTGTGTCTATCTTTTCAGGAAATGTTCCCTTGGTATATCTAATTTTCATGAAGAGATCTCTAGTCTTTCCCATTCTACTGTTATCTTCTATTTCTTTGTGCCGATCATTGAGGGAGGCTTTCTTATCTCTCCTTGCTATTCTTTGGAACTCTGCATTCAAATGGGTATATCTTTCTTTTTCTCCTTTTTTTTCACTTTTCTTCTTTTCATACCTATTTGTAAGGTCTACTCTGAGAGCCATTCTGCTTTTTCGCATTTATTTTTCTTGGGGATGGTCTTGATCCCTGTTTCCTGTACAATGTCATGAACCTCCATCCACAGTTCATCAGGCACTCAGTCTATGAGATCTAGTCCCTTAAATCTATTTCACACTGCCAATTTATAATCATAAGGGTTTTGATTTAGGTCATACCTGAATGGTCTAGTGGGTTTCCCCACTTCCTTCAATTTATGTCTGAATTTGGCAATAAGGAATCTATGATCTGAACCACAGTCAGCTCCTGGTCTTGTCTTTGCTGACTGTATAGAGCTTCTCCATCTTTGGATGCAAAAAATATAATCAATTTGATTTCAGTGTTGACCATCTGGTGATGTCCATGTACAGAGTTGTCTCTTATTTTGTTGGAAGAGGGTGTTTGCTATGATCGCTGCATTCTCTTGGCAAAACTCTGTGAACCTTTGCCCTGCTTCAAATTTGCCTGTTACTCCAGGTATTTCTTGACTTCCTACTTTTGCATTCCAGTCCCCTATAATGAAAATGATATCTTTTTTGGGTTTTAGTTCTAAAAGATCTTGTAGGTCTTCATAGAACCGTTCAATATAAGCTTCTTCAACGTTACTGGTTGGGACATAGACTTGGATTATCATTATATTGAATGGTTTGCCAGAAACAGAGATCATTCTGTCTTTTTTGAGATTGCATCCAAGTACTGCATTTCGGACTCTTTTGTTGACTATGATGGTTTCTCCATTTCTTCTAAGGGATTCTTGTCCACAATAGTAGATATAATGGTCATCTGAGTTAAATTCACCCATTCCAGTCCATTTTAGTTCGCTGATTCCTAGGGTGTCATCATTCACTCTTGCCATCTCTTTTTTAACCACTTCCAATTTGCCTTGATTCATGGACCTAACATTCCATGCTCCTATGCAATATTGCTCTTTACAGCATCGGACCTTGCTTTTATCACCAGTCACATCCACAACTGGGTGTTGTTTTTGCTTTGGCTCCATCTCTTCATTTTTTCTGGAATTATTTCTCCTTTGATCTCTAGTAGCATACTGGGCACCTACCAACCTGGGGAGTTCCTCTTTCAGTGTCCTATCCTCTTGCCTTTTCATACTATTCATGGGGTTCTCAAGGCAAGATTACTGAAGTGGTTTGCCATTCCCTTCTCCAGTGGACCACATTTTGTCAGAACTCTCCACCATAATCCATCTGTCTAGGATGGCCCTACATGGCATGGCTCATAGTTTCATTGAGTTAGACAAGGCTGTGGTCCATCTGATTAGATTGTTTAGTGTTCTGTGTTCATGGTTTCTGTTTGTTTGCCCTCTGATGCCCTCTCTTGGCACCTACCATCTTACTGGGATTTCTCTGATCTTGGACGTGGGGTATCTCCTCTCTGCTGCCTGCTGCTCCAGTGCCGTGCAGCCACTGCCCACCACTCCAGAGGTATCATAAACTCCAGTGTAGTTTATGATACACTATCTCATTTAATTATCACTTTATGTAATAGCCAAGGCAGGCATTATTATTTTTATCTTACAGATTAGAAATCTGAGGTTAATTAACTTCAAATGACTTAACTAAGGTAAAAAACAAATTGGATAGAGAATCCTGGTATTCTAAATCTAAACTCAGTGTTTTTCTAGTAAATGTTGCAGACATTTGGTTTTCTGAACCCTCTTAATTTTTTTTTTTTTTACAATTCAAGGATTCATGTATTCACTAAATATTTGACAGTTTACTCTGCATAAAATTCTGTGCATAGAATCCAACCTCAGTTTTGTCTTAAATATAAATACTGTCTGAAAAAAAAAAGAATGGTAATTGTGAGAGAAACAGGGTAAGCTAGATGGTATAGGAATTTAGAGAACAGGAAGAGTATAGAATCATAGCGTCTTTACAACATGGTGACATTATTCAAGCCATCTTCTGCAACAACTGACTCTAAAGGTAATTTTGTCTTTAGCAGTCCTGACAGCGAGAGTCCAGTTTCTTTTTAATTTTCCAGGAACACAGTTGGCTTCAATGGTGGTTCAGATGGTAAAGAATCAGCCTACAATGCAGGAGACCCAGGTTTGATCCCTGAGTTTGGAAGATCCCCTGGAGAAGGAAATGGCAACCAACTCCAGTATTCTTGCCTTGGAAATCCCATGGACAGAGGAACCTGGTGGACTACAGTCCACAGGGTTGCAGAGAGTCGGACATAACTGAGCAACTAACACACACTAACACAGGGGAGATGGTGGTGCTATTTGCCTCATAAGGCAGTCTGTTGCATTGTTTGACTGCCTCAACTATAGTAACATTATAATATTATTTCTAGGATTGCCTTCCTGTATTATTCAGCTGAGTAGTTTATGTTTTCAAGAATAGGGGTTCTCAACCATTATGGGGGTGGATATGGTGGATAGTGTGTATATTAGATTCACTGGTGGGATGTCTTCAAATTATATATGACCATCATCACTCCTTATTTCTTGTTCCTTTCCACTTACTCAAAGATTCTGTTACATTCTCTGACCTCAGATTTTCTGTTCTCAATACAAATGTCCCCAGGTCCTTCAGCTCTCTAGTTTATCTGTTGTGAACTTTATCTACTTTGTAAATGATTCTCTCAAAATTTTGGAAACAGTAGCACAGATGTTTTTGGACTGGAACAGGGTACTGTGGGACCATTGCATTTAGTGAACTGGACAAACTACTTCTAGTATAGTTTTTAGATTGCACTCACATCTTTAGCATTGACATCTCATTGCTGGTTCATATTGATCTTGAGGCCAACTAAAATTCCCAGATCTATTTCACACACACTGCTGTCAAGACCAGTCTCATCCTATCCTGTACCTGTGACATTGATATTTTGAACCTGAATGCTGAACTTCACACATATTTCAGTTAAATTGAATCTTCTGGGTGTAGGCATTTTATTCTGGTTTACTGAGATCATTTTGAATCCTGATTTGGTAATCCATCCTATTGACTCTTCTTTCTAAGCTTTATGTAATGCTCACATTTTATAGGTTTGCCTTTTCTCTTCGTTTAAGATAGTATAAAGCTTTCTGTTTAGGGAGATTAGTAGGGATTAGAGAATGCTTCATGGAGGAGGTAGATTTTGTGTTAAGGTCCTGGTGGGGACTCCCTTATTCTCCAAGGACATTAACTTTTCCTGATTGAGAGAAAGTCTGATATGAGAACTGTTTGTTCATTCATTAATTGAACATTTATTGAGCTCCCATCATATCCTCAGCACTGTTCAATGTGCTGAGGATATAGTAATGAACATGAAAGACATGATAATTGCACTTACAGTTTGGTTAGATGAATCTAAAATCTAGCTCATAACTATTGCACTATATTGCCAGAGAAGGTAAAATTTCCAAAATTACTCCTTTGGTAGCTTTCATATCTATGGAAGTTCAAATACTGTAGTATTCAATTTGATTCAACTCAAATATTTGTTTACTAGGCAGTGTTCTAGGTACTAAGATATAATGGTGTAAAAGAAACACACTGTCTCTGCTTTATTGAGCTTACATTTTAACACAGATGATTAGGTTAGCAAATAAATAATTATAATACACTGTGATATGTTTTCTGACAGGAATAGTTTATAGTATTCTGATTACATGTGGCAGTATCAGCTAACTCAGACTTATGGAGAGGGGGTGGTCAAGGAAAGCTTTTTGACAAAATGACATTTTTAGATTAGACCAGAAAGAGAAGTAAAACAAGTGAAGTATCAGGGTAAGAATAAATTAGGCATAGAGAATAGCTGAGGTGAAAGCTTGGAGGAATGAAAGAGAACAGGACACTGGGACAACTGGAAGATGTCCCTCAGGCTGGAGCAGAGAGTGAGGGGCTAGGGATTGCCTATTATATCAATTTGGCCTTTTACTGAATTAGGGGTGCTAACTTGTCATTTAACAGCCCCTCTGACTTTTTTTTTTTTTTTTTTTACTTCCCTGATGGCTCATTGGTAAAGAATCTGCCTGCCATTGCAGGAGTCATGGGTTGGATCTCTGGGTCAGGAAGATCCCCTGGAGTAGGGCATGGCAACCTACTTCAGTATTCTTGCCTGGAGAATCCCATAGACAGAGGAACCTAGTGGGCTACAGTCCATGGGGTTGCAAAGAGTTAGACACGACTGAAGTGACTTAGCACACACACACATGCTTTATTTCCAGGGAGCTGCTATAGAAGATAGATTGCTACTTATACACTGTGCTAGAGCTTTGAGGGGTGTCATTAAAATGACTTCCATTTTCCTAAAGACTTATTGTCTGTGGTTGCAGCTAGAATAAAATTTTGGAACTTCCTCACATTTCCAAGTACTAAGTACTTTATCAGTTCACTTTAGTTCAGTCGCTCAGTTGTGTCTGACTCTTTGCGACCCCATAGACTGCAGCACCCCAGGTCTCCCTGTCCATCACCAACTCCCGGAGTTTACTCAAACTCATGTCCATTGAGTCAGTGATGCCATCCAACCATCCCATCCTCTGTTGTCCCCTTCTCCTCCTGCCTTCAATCTTTCCCAGCATTAGGGTCTTTTCAAGTGAGTCAAAACTCTTTGCATCAGGTGGCCAAAGTATTGGGGTACTTTGTACTTTATACTTTACTTCAAATGTTTCCTTTAACACATATAATATTTTCTTAAACATAGTTTTATGAATTGGCCATTTGACTCAATCTTGCTAAGCTGTTTGACCCTGGGGAAGAAGCTCATTCTTTTTAAGTACTGCTTCTGCTTACCTTGTTGAAATACAAACTTTGCAATTACTTTATACAATAATAAGTCTATTGCAATTAAAAATAAATGATAGGTATGACTTTCAGTACATTCACACCAAATATTTTAGTGAAGAGGCTAGGAACTTAGGTTTTCATGTAGTGTGAGGTAAATTAACATAACAACTTGATTATTTGCAAAGTATTTGAAAAGGAACAAATATTTCCCTTTTAAAGGCTACTATGAAGGAAAGAAAAATTCTGAGATGTAACTCAGTGAAGTGGTTCTCAGGAAGCGTGGCTCAGTGTGTATGTCCAGCAATGGGATTGCTGGGTCATATGGCAGTTCTATTTCCAGTTTTTTAAGGAATCTCCACACTGCTCTCCATAGTGGCTGTACTAGTTTGCATTACCACCAACAGTGTAAGAGGGTTCCTTTTTCTCCCCACTGTCTCCAGCATTTATTGTTTGCAGACATTTTGATAGCAGCCATTCTGACTGGTGTGACATGGTACCTCCTTGTTGTTTTGATTTGCATTTCTCTGATAATGAGTGATGTTGAGCATCTTTTCATGTGTTTGTTAGCCATCTGTATGTCTTCTTTGGAGAAAAGTTTGTTTTATTCTTAGGCCATTTATACTTTATACTTTAAAGTCTTGGGTCATTTATTTTTCTGGAATGGAGCTGCAGGAGCTGCTTGTATATTTTTGAGATTAACCCTTTGCTTAATTTGCTTAAGTTGCTTAATTTGCTATTTTTTCCCTCCCATTCTGAAGGCTGTCTTTTCACTTTGCTTATAGTTTCCTTCATTGTGCAAAAACTTTTAGGTTTAATTAGGTCCCACTTGCTTGTATTTGCTTTTATTTCCATTACTCTGGGAGGTGGGTCATAGAGGATCCTGCTGTGATTTATGTCACAGAGTGTTTTGCCTATGTTTTCCTCTAGGAGTTTTATAGTTTCTGGTCTTACATTTAGATCTTTAATCCATTTTGAGTTTACTTTTGTGTGTGGTGTTAGAAAGTGTTGTAGTTTCATTCTTTTACAAGTGGCTGACCAGTTTTCCCAGCACCACTTGTTAAAGAGATTGTCTTTTTCCATTGTATATTCTTGCCTCCTTTGTCAAAGATAAGGTGTCCATCAGTTCAGTTCAGTTCAGTTGTTCAGTGATGTCCTACTCCTTGCAACCCCATGAATCGCAGCACACCAGGCCTCCCTGTCCATTGCCAACTCGTGGAGTCTACCCAAACCCATGTCCATCGAGTCGGTGATGCCATTCAGCCATCTAATCCTCTGTTGTCCCCTTCTCCTCCTGCCCCTAATCCTTCCCAGCATTAAGATCTTTTCAGTGAGTCAACTCTTCGCATGAGGTGGCCAAAGTATTGGAGTTTCAGCTTCAGCATCAGTCCTTCCAATGAACATTCAGGACTGATCTCCTTTAGGATGGACTGGTTGGATCTCCTTGCAGTCCAAGGGACCGTCAAGAGTCTTCTCCAACACCACAGTTCAAAAGTATCAATTCATCGGCGCTCAGCATTCTTCACCTTCCACCTCTCACATCCATACATGACTACTGGCAAAACCATAGCCTTGACTAGACGGACCTTTGTTGGCAAAGTAATGTCTCTGCTTTTTAATATGCTGTCTAGGTTGGTCATAACTTTCCTTCCAAGGAGTAAGCATCTTTTAATTTCATGGTTGCAATCAACATTTGCAGTGATTTTGGACACACAAAAATAAAATCTGACACTGTTTCCTCTGTTTCCCTATCTATTTCCCATGAAGTGATGGGATCAGATGCCATGATCTTAGTTTTCTGAATGTTGAGCTTTAAGCCAACATTTTCACTCTCCTCCTTCACTTTCATCAAGAGGCTTTTTAGTTCCTCTTCACTTTCTGCCATAAGGGTGGTGTCATCTGCATATCTGAAGTTATTGATATTTCTCCTGGCAATCTTGATTCCAGCTTGTGCTTCCTCCAGCCCAGCGTTTCTCATGATGTACTCTGCATATAAGTTAAATAAGCTGGGTGACAATATACAGCCTTGACGTACTCCTTTTCCTATTTGGAACCAGTCTGTTGCTTCATGTCCAGTTCTAACTGTTGCTTCCTGACCTGCATACAGGTTTCTCAAGAGAAAGATCAGATAGTCTTGTGTCCATAGGTGTGTGGATTTATCTCTAGACTTTCTATTTTGTTCCATTGATCCATATTTCTGTCTTTGTGCACTATTGTCTTGATGACTGTAGTTTTGTAGTATAGTCTGAAGTTGATTCCTTCAGTTCCATTCTTTCTCAAGATTGCTTTGACTATTCAAGATTTTTTGTATTTCCATACAAATGGTGAAATTATTTGTTTTAATTCTCTGAAAAGTACCATTGGTCGCTTATAGGGATTGCACTGAATCTATAGATCACAGTTATACTCATTTTCAGTATATTGATACTTCCAATTCATGACATGGTGTGGTTCTCCATCTATTTGTGTCCTCTTTGATTTCTTTCATCCGTGTTTTATAGTTTTCTATATATAGGTCTTTTGTTTCTTTAGATAGCTTTATTCCTAAGTATGCAGAAGCTTGGTGGCTATGATGGACGGTGGAGAAGCATGGCGGGAGGAGCTACTCCATGCCCAAGGTCAGGGGCGCCAGTCTGCAATGGCACAGGAGTGGCCGAGAGGAGCTATCCCACATCCGATGTCAGGGGTGGCAGCTAAGAGGAGCTACCCCAAGTCCGAGGTCAAGGGCAGTGGCCAAGAGGAGCTACCCCATGTCTGAAGTCAGGGGCGGTGGCCGAGAAGAGCTATCCCATGTCTGAGGTCAGGGGCAGCAGCCGAGAGGAGCTACCCACCTCCAAGGAGCAGCGGCTGTGCGGGTGCAGGAGGGCTGAGAGGAGCTACTCTACGTTAAAGGTCAGGAGGGGCGACCTCATCCAAGATAAGGAGCAGTGGCTACACTTTGCTAGAGCAGCCATGAAGAGATCCCCCAAGTCTAAGGTAAGAGAAACACAAGTAAGATGGTAGGCATTGCGAGAGGGCATCAGAAGGCAGACACACTGAAACGACAATCACAGAAAACTAGCCAAACTGATCACACAGGCCACAGACATGTCTAACTCAATGAAACTAAGCCATGCCGTGTGGGGCCACCCAAGATGGATGGGTCATGGTGGAGAGGTCTGACAGAATGTGGTCCACTGGAGAAGGGAATGGCAAACCACTTCAGTATTCTTACCTAGAGAACCCCATGAACAGGTTAAAAAGGCAAAATGATAGGACACTGAAAGAGGAACTCCCCAGGTTGGTAGGTGTCCAATATGCTATTGGAGATCAGTAGAGAAATAACTCCAGAAGAATGAAGGGATGGAGCCAAAGCAAAAACAATACCCAGTTGTGGATGTGACTGGTGATAAAAGAAAGGTCCGATGCTGTAAAGAGCAATATTGCATAGGAACCTGGAATGTTAGGTCCATGAATCAAGGCAAATTGGAAGTGGTCAAACAGGAGATGGCAAGAGTGAATGGCGACACCCTAGGAATCAGCGAAATAAAATGGACTGGAATGGGTGAATTTAACTTAGATGACCATTATATCTACTACTGTGGGCAGGAATTCCTTAGAAGAAATGGAGTAGCCATCATGGTCAACAAAAGAGTCCGAAATGCAGTACTTGGAAGCAATCTCATAAACGACAGAATGATCTCTGTTCATTTCCAAGGCAAATATTCCATTCAATATCACGGTAATCCAAGCCTATGCCCCAACCAGTAACACTGAAGAAGCTGAAGTTGAACGGTTCTATGAAGACCTACAAGACCTTTTAGAACTAACACACAATAAAGATGTCCTTTTCATTATAGGGGACTGGAATGCAAAAGTAGGAAGTCAAGAAACACCTGGAGTAACAGGCAAATTTGGCCTTGGTGTATGGAATGAAGCAGGGCAAAGGCTAATAGAGTTTTGCCAAGAGAACGCACAGGTCACAGCAAACACCCTCTTCCAACAACACAAGAGAAGACTCAACACATGGACATCAAGAGATGGTCAATACCAAAATCAGATTGATTATATTCTTTGCAGCCAAAGGTGGGGAACCTCTCTATACAGTCAGCAAAAACAAGACCAGGAGCTGACTGTGGCTCAGATCATGAACTCCTTATTGCCAATTCACACTAACATTGAAGAAAGTAGGGAAAACTACTAGACCATTCAGGTATGACCTAAATCAAATCCCTTGTGATTATACAGTGGAAGTGAGAAATAGATTTAAGGGACTAGATCTGATAGACAGAGTGCCTGCTGAACTATAGACAGAGGTTCATAACATTGTACAGGAGACAGGGATCAAGACCATCTCCATGGAAAATAAATGCAAAAAAGCAAAATGGCTCTCTGAGGAGGGCTTGCAAATAGCTGTGAAAAGGAGAGAAGCGAAATGCAAAAGAGAAAGGGAAAGATATTCCCATTTGAATGCAGAGTTGCAAAGAATAGCAAGGAGAGATAAGAAAGCCTTCCTCAAGAACAATGCAAAGAAATAGAGGAAAATAAGAATGGGAAAGACTATAGATCTTTTTAAAAAATTAGAAATACCAAGGGAACATATCATGCAAAGATAGGTTCGATAAAGGACAGAAATGGTATGGACCTAACAGAAGAAGAAGATATTAAGAAGAGGTGGCAAGAATACAAAGAAGGACTGTATACAAAAGATCTTCACTGCACAATTGCACTCATCTCACATGCTAGTAAAGTAATGAATCAGCAATATGTGCACTGTGAACTTCCAGTTGTTCAAGCTGGTTTTAGAAAAGGCAGAGGAACCAGACATCAAATTGCAAACATCTGCTGGATCATTGAAAAAGCAAGAGAGTTCCAGAAAAGCATCTATTTCTGCTTTATTGACTATGCCAAAGCCTTTGTGTGGATAACAATAAATTGTGGAAAATTCTGAAAGAGATGGGAATACCAGACCACCTGACCTGCCTCTTGAGAAACCTTCCTGCAGGTCAGGAAGCAACAGTTAGAACTGGTGATGGAACAACAGACTGGTTCCAGATAAGAAAAGGAGTACGTTAAAGCTCTATATTGTCACCCTGTTTATTTAATTTATATGCAGAGTGCATCATGAGAAATGCTCGTGGGTACCCTTGTCTTGTTCCTGAATTTAGGGGAAATGCTTTCAATTTTTCACCATTGAGGATAAGGTTTGCTGTGGTTTTGTCATATATAGCTTTTATTATGTTGAGGTATGTTCATTCTATTTCTGCTTTCTGGAGGGTTTTTTATCATAAATGGATGTTGAATTTTGTCAAAGGCTTTCTCTACCTCTATTTAGATAATCATACAGTTTTCATCTTTTAATTTGTTAATGTGGTTTACCACATTGATTGATTTGTGAATATTGAAGAATCCTTGCATCCCTGGGATAAAGCCCACTTGGTCATGATGTATGATCTTTTTAATATATTGTTGGATTCTGTTTGCTAATTTTGTTAAGGATTTTTACATCTATGTTCGTCAGTGATATTGCCTTGTAGTTTTCTTTTTTGTGTGGCATCTTTGTCTGGTTTTGGTATTAGGGTGATGGTGGCCTCATAGAATGAGTTTGGAAGTATACCTTCCTTTGGAATTTTCTGGAAGTGTTTGAGTAGGATAGTTGTTAGCTCTCTTCTCTCAATTTTTGGCAAATTCAGCTGTGAAGCTGCCTGGTCTTGGGCTTTTGTTTGCTGGAAGATTTCTGATTACAGTTTCGATTTCTGTGCTTGTGATGGGTCTGTTAAGATTTTCTATTTCTTCCTGGTTCAGTTTTGGAAAGTTATACTTTTCTAAGAATTTGTCCATTTCTTCCAAGTTGTCCATTTTAGTGGTACATAGTTGCTGATAGCAGTCTCTTATGATCCTTTGTATTTCTGTGTTATCTGTTGTGATTTCTCCATTTTCATTTCTAAGTTTGTTGATTTGCTTCTTCTCTCTTTGTTTCTTGATGGGTCTGGCTAATGCTTTGCCTATTTTATTTATCTTCTCAAAGGACTAGCTTTTAGCTTTGCTGATTTTGGCTATGCTCTCCTTTCTTTATTTTGCATTTATTTCTGTCTAATTTGTATGATTTCTTTCTTCTAGTAACCATGGGGTGCTTTATTTCTTCCTTTTCTAGTTGCTTTTGGTGTAGAGTTAGGTTATTTGTTTGACTTTTCTCTTGTTTCTTGAGGTAAGCTTGTATTGCTATGAACCTTCTGCTTGACACTGCTTTTACCAAGTTCCGTGGGTTTTGGGTTGCTGTGTTTTCATTTTCATTGTTTCCATGCATATTTTGATTTCTTTTTTGATTTCTTCTGTGATTTGCTGGTTATTCAGAAGCGTGTTGTTTTACCCTCTGTATGTTTGTGTTTTTAATAGCTTTTTTTCCTGTAGTTGATATCTAATCTTACTGCATTTTGATCAGAAAATATGCTTGGAATGATTTCAATTTTTTTGAATTCACCAAGGCTAGATTTATGGCCCAGGATGTGATCTATCCTGGAGAAGGTTCCGTGTGCACTTGAGAAAAAAGTGAAATTTATTGCTTAAGGTTGAAATGTCCTATAAATTAGGTCAAACTGGTCCATTGCATCATTTAAATTTTGTGTTTCCTTGCTAATTTTTTGTTTAGTTGATCCTTAGGCGTGAGTGGGGTATTAAAGTCTCCCACTATTATTTTGTTACTGTTAATTTCCCCTTTCATACTGGTTAGCATTCGCCTTACAAATTGTGGTGGGCCTATGTTGGGTGCATATCTATTTATAAGTGTTATATCTTCTTCTTGGATTGACCCTTTGATCATTATGTAGTGTACTCCTTTCTCTCTTTTTACAGACTTTATTTTGAAGTCTATTTTATCTGATATGAGTATTGCTACTCCTGCTTTCTTTTGGTCCCCATTTGCATGAAATATTTTTTTCCAGCCCTTCACTTTCAGTCTGTATGTGTCCCTAGGTTTGAAGTGGGTCTCATAGACAGCATATACAGGGGTCTTGTTTTTGTATCTATTCAGCCAGTCTTTGTCTTTTGGTTGGGGCATTCAACCCATTTACACTTAAGGTAATGGTGTGATCACTCACCTAGAGCCAGACATCCTGGAATGTGAAGTCAGGTAGGCCTTAGAAAGCACCACTACAAACAAAAATAGTGGACGTGATGGAATTCCAGTTGAGCTATTTCAAATCCTAAAAGATGATGCTGTGAAAGTGCTGCACTCAATATGCCAGCAAATTTGGAAAACTCAGCAGTGGCCACAGGGCTGGAAAAGGTCACTTTTCATTCCAGTCCCAAAGAAAGGCAATGCCAAAGACTGCTCAAACTACCACACAAATGCACTCATCTCACACGCTAGTAAAGTAATGATCAAAATTCTCCAAGACAGGCTTCAGGAATACGTGAACCAAGAACTTCCAGATGTTCAAGCTTGTTTTAGAAAAGGCAGAGGAACTAGAGAGCAAATTGCCAATATCCTCTGGATCATCGAAAAAGCTAGAGAGTTCAAGAAAAACATCTATTTCTGCTTTATTGACTACCCCAAAGCCTTCGATTGTGTGGATCACAACAAACTGTGGAAAATTTTGAAAGAGATAGGAATACCAGACCACCTGACCTGCCTCCTGAGAAACCTGTATGCAGGTCAGGAAGCAACAGTTAGAACTGGACATGGAACAACAGACTGGTTCCAAATAGGACAAGGAGTATGTCAAGGCTGTATATTGTCACCCTGCTTATTTAACTTATATGCAGAGTACATCATGATACACGCTTGGTTGGAAGAAGCACAAGCTGGAATCAAGATTGCCGGGAGAAATATCAATAACCTCAGATATGCAAATGACATCACCCTTATGGCAGAAAGTGAAGAGGAACTAAAAAGCCTCTTGATGAAAGTGAAAGAGGAGAGTGAAAAAGCTGGCTTAAAGCTCAACATTCAGAAAACTAAGATCATGGCATCTGGTCCCATACTTCATGGGAAATAGATGGGGAGACAGTGGAAGCAGTGGCTGACTTTATTTTTTTGGCCTCCAAAATCACTGCAGATGGTGATTGCAGCCATGAAATTAAAAGATGCTTACTCCTTGGAAGGAAAGTTATGACCAACCTAGATAGCATATTAAAAAGCAGAGACATTATTTTGCCAACAAAGGTCCGTCTAGTCAAGGCTATGGTTTTTCCAGTGGTCATGTATGGATGTGAGAGTTGGACTGTGAAGAAAGCTGAGAGCCGGAAAATTCATGCTTTTGAACTATGCTGTTGGAGAAAACTCTTGAGAGTCCCTTGGACTGCAAGGAGATCCAACCAGTCCATCCTAAAGGAGATCAGTCCTGAATGTTCATTGGAAGGACTGATGTTGAAGCTGAAACTCCAATACTTTGGCCACCTGTTGCGAAGAACTGACTCATTGGAAAAGACCCTGATGCTGGGAGGTATTGGGGGTAGGAGGAGAAGGGGACGACAGAGGATGAGACGGCTGGACGGCATCACCGACTCAATTGGCATGAGTTCGAGTGAACTCCTGGAGTTTATGACGGACAGGGAGGCCTGGTGTGTTGCGGTTTCATGGGGTTGCAAAGAGTTGGACACGACTGAGTGACTGAACTAACTAACTATTGATAAATATGGTCCCATTGCCATTTACTTTGTTGTTTTGGATTCGATTTTATTCACCTTTTCTTTGTTTCCTGTCTAGAGACGATCCTTTAGCACTGTTGAAGAGCTGGTTTGGTGGTGCTGAATTCTCTCAGCTTTTGCTTGTCTGTAAAGCTTTTGAATTCTCCTTCATATTTGAATGAGATCCTTGCTGGGTACAGTAATCTAGGATGTAGGTTTTTCTTTTTCATCACTTTCAGTATGTCCTGCCATTCCCTTCTGGCTTGAAGAGTTTCTATTGAAAGATCAGCTGTTATCCTTATGGGAATCACTTTGTGTGTTATTTGTTGTTTTTCCCTTTCTGCTTTTAATATTTGTTATTTGTGTTTGATCTTCATTAATTTGATTAATATGTGTCTTGGGGTGTTTTGCCTTGGGTTTATCCTGTTTTGGACTCTGGGTTTTTTGGGCGTGGGTGAATATTTCCTCCCCCATTTTAGGGAAGTTTTCAGCTATTAATTCCTCAAGTATTTTCTCATGGCTTTTTTGTCTTCTTCTTCTGGGACTCCTGTGATTCTAATGTTGGGGCATTTCACATTGTCCCAGAGGTCTCTGAGGTTGTCCTCATTTTTTTAAAATTCTTTTTTCTTTTTTCCTCTCTGCTTCATTTATTTCCACCATTCTATCTTCTACCTCGCTTATCCTATCTTCTGCCTCAGTTATTCTACTGCTGGTTCCCTCCAGAGTGTTTTTGATCTCAGTTATTGCATTATTCATTATTTTCTGATTCTTTTTTTATTTCTTCTGGGTCCTTGTTAAACATTTCTTGCATCTTCTCAATCCTTGTCTCCAGGCTATTTATCTGTAACTCCATTTTGTTTTCAAGATTTTGGATCATTTTTACTAACATTATTCTGAGTTCTTTTTCAGGTAGACTCCCTATCTCCTCCTCTTTTGTTTGATTTGGTGAGCAATTATCATGTTCCTTACCTTCTGTGTATTTCTGTGCCTTTTCATGTTGTTTAGATTGCTGTGTTTCGGGTGGCCTTTCTGTATTCTGGCAGTCTGTGGTTCCTCTTTATTGTGGAGGTTCCTCTTGTGGGTGGGGTTGGACGAGTGGCTTGTCAAGGTTTCCTGGTTAGGGAAGCTTGCATCGGTGTTCTGGTGGGTGGAGCTGGATTTCTTCTCTCTGGAGTGCAATGATATGTCCAGTAGCAAGTTTTGAGGTGTCTGTGGGTTTGGTGTGACTTTGGGCAGCCTGTACTTTAAAGCTCAGGGCTATGTCCCTTCATTGCTGGAGAAGTTGTGTGGTATGTCTTGCTCTGGAACTTGTTGGCTCTTGGATGGAGCTTGGTTTTAGTGTAGGTATGGTGGTTTTCATATAACCTTTTATCGATTAATGTTCCCTGGAGTCAGGAGTTTCCTGGTATTCTCAGGTTTTGGATTTGAGCTTCCTGCTTCTGATTTTCAATCTTTTTCTTACAGTAGCCTCAAGACTTCTCCATCCATACAGCACCAGTGATAAAACATCTACGTTGATGGAGAAAAGTTCCTCCACATTTGGGTGGAGAACCCAGAAAGGTTCGCTGAGTTATATGGAGAAGAGAAGAAGCAGGAGGAAGACAGAGGTTATCAGGAGGAGAAGAGAGGGAATAAAAAGGGAAGAGAGCAATCTAGCCAGTAATAAAATCCCTATGTGCTCTCCACAGCCTGGAACACCCAGAGAGGTTCACGGAGTTACATAGAGAAGAGAAGAGGGAGGAAGGAGATAGAGGTGACCAGGAGAAGAGGAGGAGTCAAAAGGAGAGAGACAGATCTAGCCAGTGATCAGTTCCCTGTGTTCTCCACAACCTGGAATACCCAAAGAGATTCACAGAGTTGTGTAGAGAAGAGAAGGGGGCTAAAGAAGGTAGAGGTGACCTAGGGGAAAAAAATGAGAGTCAAAAGGGGTAGAGGGCAATCAAGCCAGTAATCACACTCCTAAGTAAAAATGGGTACTAAAGATTGGACTCTTAAAGGTACAAAATTGATAACAAATACCAAAAATCAAAGATTAAAAATCTGAAGTAGAGGTTAGAATCTCAAAAATACAATATCAAAAAAACAAAACAAAATCACAAAAATTATTAAAAATATGTATGAAATTTGCTTTAAAAATAGGATATTTTTTGCAAGGTAATAGTAGGTTATAAAAATGAAAATTAAAGGGTTAATAAAGGACGTAAAAATAAAAAATAAAAATTTTAAAAATGATAATAATAAAAATATATCTAAGAATTTCTCTGGAGCAGTGTGCGGTCAGTTCAGTTTCAGATAGTTCCTTGTTCCAGCTTATACTTCTCAAGGCCTATAGGCCCCTTCCAATGTAGTTGGTGCTAACTACAGGGTTTTAATCTGTTGCACCTGTCACTTCCAAAGCAGTTCCGTCTGTTATTTATTTATTTTTTTTTTTTTGGCTTCTTCTGTTTGCAAGTCTCTTCAGGTCTAATTTCTGCCCTGAATCAAGGGGATGAAGGTGGTCACTTATTTAGTCTCACTTGTTCAGTCGTGCTGCGGGGAGGGAGGAACACTGCAAACAAGTATCGCTGTGGCGTGTGTGGGGAGTGCTCGTAGTGTCTCGGCCACACTGGGTTTGACCCCGCTCACAGCATGTGTACTTTCCTGGTCTACACTGCTCAGGCTCCAGGTTGCTCTGTAGGGGAAGTGTCTAAAGCGGGCCCTGGGTTGCATGCACTTCCCAGGTCTAAGGCACTCAGGTTCAGGCTCTTGGGAACTCCACAAAGGCACAGACTCGGTTGGGCCTGTGTTTTGTGCCCTTTCCAGGTCCGAGCAGCTCAGGTGACCAGGTGCTTGGCGAACGTACTCTCTCCAGGTGGGGCAGTGCCTCTTATCACCTCCCCTGCCCCAGCTGCTCAGTTTCTTGGGTGTGCAGCAGGAGCACCATCTCAGGTGGGCCGTATGTCTCCTCTGTGGAGCTGATCTCTGGCTGTGACCTTCTGGGTGGACGTCAACTATCCAGGATCCCAGGAAGACTTGGTTAGCAACTGGGAGCCTGCTCCCAGTTTGGTAGAGGATGCCATCTTTGGGGCCGAGTTTGCCCCTTGCCTTCTGGTTCTGGCTGTTGACCACCTGCCTCTCTGCCTCCAGTGGGTCATGGGCTGGTCTGCTACTGGCTAGCTCTCCTCTGGTATTTGCTCAATCTTTTGTTCTGTGAGTGGGCCCAGCAGTGCCTTAGGTTAGAGCTTTCCATGGGAAAGTTCTCTGTCTCTCTCTCTCTCTCTCTCTTTTTTTTTCTCTTTCTCTGGCTATCCTACAGTTTGGGTTGCTATCTCATGTTAGGTCCCTCAGATTGTCCTCAGGGCATTCAGGCCCAGTCCTTACCCTAAGCAATGTAGCCTGTGTATCCCTGTTAAGCACCCCTCCCACCCCGCCTGTTGGTGGTGGATGCAAGTGTCTAGGCTACTTCTCTGCTGGGAGTTGCTGTTAGGCACTTTATCTGTGGGTTTTATTTATTTATTTATCCTCCTGGTTATGTTGCCCTCTGAGATTCCAGAACTCTCCACAGGCCCGCCAGTGAGAAGGTTTCCTGGTGTTTGGAAACTTTTCCTCTTTCACGACTCCCTCCCAGTGATGGGTCTCCGTCCTTAACTCTTTTGCATCTCTTTTTATGTTTTATATTTTGTCCTACCTCCTTCCAAAGACAATAGGCTGCCTTTATGGGTGCCTGGTGTCCTGTGCCAGAGTTCAGAAGTTGTTTTGTGGAATTTGCTCAGCATTCAAATAATCTTTTGATGAATCTGTGGGGGAGAAAGTGGTCTCTCCGTCCTCTTCCTCTGCCATCTTAGGACCCTCCTCGAGTATCCTTAATTTATATCCCATGTACAACACACAACCATTTGTTCAGTGAAAACCACTGCTACATTTACACTGTAAATTATTTACTGGAAACTTGAACTTCAGAAAGAAGCTGAGTTCAGTTGCTTTGAATTCAATAGCAGCAAACCCAGTTATTTTCAGTCTTTTTTCTGGGAAAGTAAATCCTTTAGTACAGTGCATTTCCCACACAGTCAGGTTTTGTTAGTTATTTATGTTTATATGTTGGATATTCATACCTCTGCTTTTCATCAGAAGCAATTATAAAGCCACGATCATGAAAATAATGAGAACAGAATCATGGTTCAACATGTCTGCATTATGACTCTTTGGCCTATTGAAATAAAGCTCCAGGGTTAATTTCTTTACACTCAGTTTTCTATTTTTCTTCATTGTTCCCAAATAAGCTAAGAATCAGTATTGTTACACAGCCCTTTCTTCTGTGTTCTCTGAAGTTTGAAAAAGATTAATAAAACAAAAGAATGAGAAAAGTAGCTGAGGGTAAATGTCCCAGGAAAAAGAATCTCAAGGTCATTCACGTAGCTGAGCCCTAGAGGAAGAACCTGACTCACGCCTGCGTGAACACTATCAGTTGTTTGGAAAATGTCACCAAGTGGAGGGTATTTAGAAAGGAAGATGATGGAAGGTTCATTTCTATCAGCCAACAAAAGGACTTGAGAGATTCTGAAATTATCCTCACACTTTGAAATTAGTCCCAAAGAAAAGGACATGTCGAGTTTCTCAGTGGAGATTTTATTCCAGGAAACATAAAATCTATCAAAAAACAGAAAATTTTATAATTTATGAGATTTTAAATTGGTAATGCGTTTGAGCACCTAACATGGTGCTTGGCTAAGCACGTGTGCAACGAAGTTAAGAATCCAATTAATGAGGATTTTGTGTGGGCACAGCATTATGCTAAAAGGTTATAAAGAGGCTTGGGATATTGTCTTAGTCCTCAAAGCTTATAAACTGAGTAAGACAGGACTCACAAATGAAGAGAGAAGCAGCAATATGAGGCAGTGTAGGTAAGTATCAAATGATGGATGCAAACAATTAGGAAGTAAGTTAGAATTTGCTGAGTATCTACTATATGCCATTGATGGCTCACAATAATCACAAGAGATTGGTGCTATGATTATTTCCATTTTACAGATGAGTAAACAAATTTAGAGCACTAGAGTGATTTTGTCTTGGTCACACAGGTAATAAACAACACATCTGAGATTTTGATTCCTGCTGTTAGTTCTTTACAGATCTTCTTCCACTGACCACGAGGTTTTGTCCCAATAAACTTACTGTAAGTTGAAAATACTGTAAACCAGAAGTGCATTTAATAGTACACCTAACCTAGTGAACATAATGGCTTAGTCTAGCCTGCCTTACACATGCTCAGAACACTTACATTAGCCTATAGTTGGGTGACATCATCTAACACAAAGCCTGTCTTATAGTAAAGCATCGAATTTGTCAAGTAATTTATTGAATATTATACAGAAGGTGAAAAACAGAATGGTTACATGGACACAGAATCTAAGTGTATTTGTTGTTTAGCTGTGATCACATAGCTGAGTGGGGGCTGTGGCTTGCTGCTGCCACCCTGCATCTTGAGAGAGTATCATACAGCATATTGCTAGCCTAGGGAAAGATCAAAATTCAAAGTATGATTTATACTGAATGCATATCTAGCTTTTGTGCCATTATAAAATTTAAAAATTGTGAGTGGAACCATCTTAAGTTGAGGACCACCTGTATTCATTTTATAGTATGTACTATACTCTTTCCTGTGGACAAAAAAGGTCCCATCATCCCTCTTGATCAGGGATATTTGCTATAACCCTGTTAAAATAATTTGCATATAGCCTATCACTGTGGTATAGAGGTTAAGGTCATGGACTGCCTAGATTCAATTCCTTTCTTCACCCACAAGTTGTGTGACCTTGGGCAAGTTACTTAGCATCTCTGTGCCTCAAAAGTAAATGAATAATATATGCAACATAGTTTAAAAAGAGTTTGCCCCATTTTAAGTCAAATAGATGTTGTGGTTGTTATTATTTTTTTTTATTTAATCCTTATAAATCTCTATGAAGTAGAGACTATGATGATATTCACTTTACAGTTGAGGGAGTTGAACCTTAGAGAGATGAAGTAACTTTTTCAGAGTTACCTTGGTAGTAGATTCTGGAGCTGGCATTCATATCCAAGCTTGTACAACTCCAAGACTTTGTTTTATTTATTTTTTTCTCTCTGTGTTACAATACTTCCCTAAGTTTCATAACTGCTCAGGAGAAGGGGAAGTGTATGTGAGCTGAAGCCTTCATTGAGGATGTGGGACTTGAGGTTAGAAAAGATAATAAAAAAAGAGAACCTGTGTAGGAAGCTTGGATTAGGAAGGGAGGATAGGGGAAGAGGAGAGAGGACCAAACATCCCTTTTCAGAAGAGAGAGCACAAGGAAATTCAGTCCTGCCATTAGTGACATAAAAGCAAATGCAGGCCCACTCAAAGGAGTACATCCTTCAGCCAAGTCACAAGGAAGGCCTTGAGGGCAGGAGGTAACCCTCACCTCCCAAGAAGAATCAATCAGAGAAAAGCTGTAAATGCCTCTGAAAGTAATCACCTAGAAGAGCATGCTTGGAATCCTAAACTTGAGCTCTGTCTGCCTCCAGGTGTCTCCTAAGATCACAGCCCCTGTAGGCAATCATAGGGCAGAGGAATTTCCAGAGGAGAAACTAGCACTGGAAGCACCAAGTTAGGGAGAAAAAAAATCCAATTGCTTAATTGAAAATTTATAAAAATATGTACAGTTATAAGTCCATTACATAGGGAGGCACAAACCTCCACTAGAGAATGATTTAACTGTTTCTTGCTTCCTGCTCTGCATAGCTGAATCTCCTAGGGGCCATTGCTTTAGCAGTTTGGCTATCTCAGGTGCTACTGTGCCTCCTCATTTTCTTCCATTCCCAAGTCTCAAGTGGTGTGACATGGAAAGCCAACCATGTCTTTTGTAAAGCTTGCCAATTCACCTATGTAGCTGGTAAACACTGGTGATTTATGTCTGGGAGTCTGTTTAACTGGGGTTCCTGCCTGCCTGAAGCTACCAGTGGTAATAGCCCTCCTAATTAACTCTGTTATTCTTTATTCCTCACCCTCTGGGGTGAGTTCCTTTGAAACTCTCCCAACTTTGGATGACTCAGAGTTTTAGACGAGCATTTTTCTGTGTAGGAATTTCACTTATACTCCATCCAGTTCTTCAAGTCTCACCTCAGCACCTGTGCCTGAGTGCACTTTGCACTGAACTCCAGTGTTTCAGTAAAGAATTGTCTCTATGTATCACAATTACAAAGACTTGAGCTCAACAAATCTGTGGCAACCTACTGGGGAAATTGATTGGCTCAAGAGCTTATAAATGGACTTAATTTACCCTGCCTAAAGATAGTGTACCTGTGCCCATTGACTCTTTTTTTAAAATTTAATTAATTAATTTATTTTAATTGGAGGTTAATTACTTCACAATATTGTAGTAGCTTTTGCCATACATTGACATGAATCAGTCATGTATGTACATGTGTTCCCCATCCTGAAACACCCCCCCACCTCCCTCCCCATCCCATCCATCAGGGTCATCCCAGTGAACCAGGCCTGAGCATCCTGTCTCATGCATCGAACCTGGACTGGCGATCTATTTAACATGTGATAATGTACATGTTTCAATGCTATTCTCTCAAATCATCCCACCCTCGCCTTCTCCCACCGAGTTGAAAAGTCTGTTCTTTACATCTGTGTCTCTTTCGCTGTCTCACATATAGGGTGATTGTTACCTTCTTTCCAAATTCCATATATATGCATTAATATACTGTATTGGTGTTTTTCTTTCTGACTTCACTCTGTATAACAGGCTCCAGGTTCATCCACCTCATTAGAACCGACTCAAATGCATTTTTTTAATAGATGAGTAATATTCCATTGTGTATATGTACCACTGCTTTCTTATCCATTCTTCTGCCATTGGACATCTAGGTTGCTTCCATGTCCTGGCTATTGTAAACAGTGCTGTGATGACTATTGGGGGTACACGTGTCTCTTTCAATTCTGGGTTCCTCAGTGTGTATGCCCAGCAGTGGGATTGCTGGGTCATATGGCAGTTCTAATTCCAGTTTTTTAAGGAATCTCCACACTGCTCTCCATAGTGGCTGTACTAGTTTGCATTCCCACAAACAGTGTAAGAGGGTTCGCTTTTCTCCCCACCGTCTCCAGCATTTATTGTTCATAGACTTTTTGACAGCAGCCATTCTGACTGGTGTGATGTGGTACCTCATTGTGGTTTTGATTTACATTTCTCTGATAATGAGTGATGTTGAGCATCTTTTCATGTGTTTGTTAGCCATCTGTATGTCTTCTTTGGAGAAATGTCTGTTTCATTCTTTGGCCCATTTTTTGATTGGGTCACTTATTTTTCTGGAATGGAGCTGCTTGTATATTTTTGAGATTAACTCTTTGTCAGTTGCTTAATATGCTATTATTTTCTCCCATTCTGAAGGCTGTCTTTTCACTTTGCTTATAGTTACCTTCGTTGTGCAATAGCTTTTAAGTTTAATTAGGTCCCATTTGCTTATTTTTGCTTTTATTTCCATTACTCTGGGAGGTGGGTCATAGAGGATCCTGCTATGATTTACATCAGAGAGTATTTTGCCTATATTTTCCTCTAGGAGTTTTATAGTCTCTGGTCTTACATTTAGATCTTTAATCCATTTTGAGTTTATTTTTGTGTATGGTGTTAGAAAATGTTCTAGTTTCATTCTTTTACAAGTAGCTGACCAGTTTTTTTCCAGCACTACTTGTTAAAGAGATTGTCTTTCTCCATTGTATATTCTTGCCTCCTTTGTCAAAGATAAGGTGTCCATAGGTGCATGAATTTATCTCTTGGCTTTCTATTTTGTTCCATTGATCTATATTTCTGTCTTCATGACAGTAACCTACTGTCTTGATGACTGTGGCTTTGTAGTATAGCCTGAAGTCAGGCAGGTTGATTCCTTCAATTCCATTCTTCTTTCTCAAGATTGCTTTGGCTATTCGAGGTTTTTTGTCTTTGTGTGTGTGTGTGTGTGTGTGTGTGTGTGTGTTTCCATACAAATTGAGAAGTTATTTCTTCTAATTCTCTGAAAAATACCATTGGTAGCTTGATAGGGATTGAATTGAATCTATAGATTGCTTTGGGTAGTATACTCATTTTCACTATATCAATTCTTCCCACCCATGAACATGGTATATTTCTCTATCTATTTGTGTCACCTTTGATTTCTTTCATCAGTGTTTTACAGTTTTCTATATATAGGTGTTTTGCTTCTTTAGGTAGATTTATTCATAAATACTGTATTCTTCTCATAGCAATGGTTAATGGAATTATTTCCTTAATCTCTCTTTCTGTTTTCTCATTGTTAGTGTAGAGGAATGCAAGGGATTTCTGTGTGCTAATTTTATATCCTGCCACTTTACTATATTCATTAATTAGCTCTAGTAATTTTCTGGTGGAGTCTTTAGGGTTTTCTATGTAGCTCATGTCATCTGCAAACAGTGAGAGTTTTACTGCTTCTTTTCCAATCTGGTTCCCTTTTACTTCTTTTTCTTCTCTAATTGCTGTGGCTAAAACTTCCAAAGCTTTCTTGAATATTAGTGGTGAGATTGGGCACCCTTGTCTTGTTCCTGATTTTATGATAAATGCTTTCAGTTTTTCACCATTGAGGATAATGTTTGCTGTGGGTTTGTCATATATAGCTTTTATTATGTTGAGGTATGTTCCTTCTATTCCTGTTTTCTGGAGGGTTTTTTATCATAAATGGATGTTGAATTTTGTCAAAAAAGACTTTCTCTGTGTCTATTGGAATAATATGGTTTTTATCTTTCAATTTGTTAATGTGGTGTATTACAATGATTGATTTGCAAATGTTGAAGAATCCTTGCATCCTTGAGATAAAGCTCACTTGGTCATGATGTATGATCTTTTTAATATATTGTTGGATTCTGTTTGCTAGAATTTTGTTAAGGATTTTTGCATCTATGTCCATCAGTGATATTGCCCTGTAGTTTTCTTTTTTTGTGGCATCTTTGTCTGGTTTTGGTATTAGGGTGATGGTGGCCTCATAGAATGAGTTTGGAAGTTTACCTACCTCTGCAATTTTCTGGAAGAGTTTGAGTAAGATAGGTGTTAGCTCTTCTCTCAATTTTTGGTAGAATTCAGCTGTGAAACCGTCTGGTCCAGGGCTTTTGTTTGTTGGAAGATTTCTGATTACGGTTTTGATTTCCATGCTTGTGATGGGTCTGTTAAGATTTTCTATTTCTTCCTTGTTTAGTTTTGGAAAGTTATACTTTTCTAAGGATTTGTCCACTTCTTCCAAGTTCTCTATTTTATTGGCATATAGTTGCTGATAGCAGTCTCTTATGATTCTTTGTATTTCTGTGTTGTTGTCTGTTGTTATTTCTCAATTTTCCTTTCTAAGTTTGTTGATTTACTTCTTCTCCCTTTGTTTCTTGATGAGTCTTGCTATTGGTTTGTCTATTTTATTTATATTCTCAAAGGACCAGCTTTTAGGTTTATGGATTTTGGCTATGGTCTCCTTTGTTTCTTTTGCATTTATTTCTGCCCTAATTTTTATGATTTCTTTCTACTATACCTGGGTTACATCATTTCTTCTTTTTCTAGTTGCTTTAAGTGTAGAGATAGGTTATTTATTTGATTTCTCTCCTGTTTCTTGAGATAAGTTTGTATTGCTATGAACCTTCCCCTTAGCACTGTTTTTATTGAATCCCATTGGTTTTGGATTGCTGTATTTTAATTTTCCTTTGTTTCTATCCATGTTTTGATTTATTTTTTGATTTCTTCTGTGATTTGTTGGTTATTCAGAAGTGTTTTGTTTAGCCTCCATATGTTTGTATTTTTAATAGCTTTTTTCCTGTAGTTGACATCTAATCTTACAGCATTGTGATCAGAAAAGATGCTTGAGATGACTTCAGTTCTCTTGAATTTACCAAGGCTAGATTTATCGCCCAGGATGTGATCTCTCCTGGAGAAGGTTCCGTGTGCACTTGAGAAAAGAGTGAAATTCATTGTTTTAGGGTGAAATGTCCTATAAATTAGGTCTAACTGGTCAATCACATCATTTAAATTTTGTGTTTCCTTGCTAATTTTCTGTTAGTTGATCTATCCATAGGTGTGAGTGGGGTATTAAAGTCTCCCACTATTATTTTGTTACTGTTAATTTTCCCTTTCATACTTGTTAGCATTTGCCTTACATACTGCAGTGCTCTTTCTTGGATTGACCCTTTGATCATTATGTAGTGTACTTATTTCTCTCTTCACGGCCTTTATTTCAAAGTCTGTTTTATCTGATATGAGTATTGCTACTCCTGCTTTCTTTTGGTCTCCATTTGCATGAAATATTTTTTTTTCCAGCCCTTCACTTTCAGCCTGTCCCTAGGTTTGAGGTGGGTCTTGTAGACAGCATTTGTAGGGGTCTTGTTTTTGTATCCATTCAGCCAGTCTTTGTCTTTTGGTGGGGCATTCAACCCATTTACATTTAAGGTAATTATTGATAAGTATGGTCCCATTGCCATTTACTTTGTTGTTTTGGATTAGATTTTATACACCCTTTTCTGTGTTTCCTGTCTAGAGAAGTTCCTTTAGCATTTGTAGAAGAGCTGGGTTGGTGGTCCTGAATTCGCTCAGTTTTTGCTTCTCTATAAAGCTTTTGATTTCTTCTTCATGTTTGAATGAGATCCTTGCTGGGTACAGTAATCTGGCTTGTAGGTTTTTCTCTTTCATCACTTTAAGTATGTCCTGCCATTCCCTTCTGGCCTGAAGAGCTTCTACTGAAAGATCAGTTGTTATCCTTATAGGAATCCCTTTGTGTGTTATTTGTTGTTTTTTCTTTGTTGCTTTTAATATTTGTTTTTTGTGTTTTATCTTCCATAATTTGATTAGTAAGTGTCTTGGGGTGTTTTGCCTTGGGTATATCCTATTTGGGACTCTCTGGGTTTCTTGGACTTGGGTGGTTATTTCCTTCTTCATTTTAGGGAAGTTTTCAACTATTATCTCCTCAAGTATTTTCTCTTGGCCTTTCTTGTTGTCCTCTTCTTATGGGACTCCTATGATTCAAATGTTGCAGTGTTCAACATTGTCCCAGAGGCCTCTGATATAATTAAAAGACATTTCTTTTAATTCTTTTTTCTTTTTTCCTCTCTGCTTCTTTTATTTCCACCATTCTACCTTCCACCTCACTTATCCTATCTTCTGCCTCAGTTATTCTACTGTTGGTTCCCTCCAGAGTGTTTTTGATCTCATTTATTGCATTATTCATTATTGATTGACTCTTTTTTATTTCTTCCAGGTCCTTGTTAAACATTTCTTGCATCTTCTCAATCCTTGTCTCCAGACTATTCTTCTGTAACTCCATTTGGTTTTCAAGATTTCGGATCATTTTGATTATCATCATTCTGCATTATTTTTCAGGTAGACTCCCTATCTCCACCTCTTTTTTTGGTTTGGTGGGCTTTTATCGTGTTCCTTTATCTGCTGAGTATTTTTCTGCCTTTTCATGTTGTTTAGATTGCTGTGTTTGGGGTGGCCTTTCTGTATGCTGGAAATTTGTGGTTCCTCTTTATTGTGGTGGTTCCTCTCTGTGGGTGTGGTTGGATGAGTGGCTTGTCAAGGTTTCCTGGTTAGGAAAGCTTTCATCAGCATTCTGGTGGGTGAAGCTGGATCTCTTCTCTGGAGTACAATGAGTTGTCTAGTAGTGTGTTTTGAGGTGTCTATGGGTTTTTTGTGACTTTTGGCTGCCTGTATTTTTGTGCTCAAGGTTATGTTCCTGTGTTGTTGGAGAATTAGCTTGGTAGGTCTTGCTCTGCCAAGAAGGCAATGGCAACCCACTCCAGTACTCTTGCCTGGAAAATCCCATGGGTGGAGGAGCCTGGTAGGCTGAAGTCCATGGTGTCACACAGAGTCGGACACGACTGGGTTACTTCACTTTCACTTTCACTTTCATGCATTGGAGAAGGAAATGGAAACCCATTGCAGTATTCTTGCCTGGAGAATCCCAGGGACGGGAGAGCCTATTGGGCTGCCGTCTATGGGGTCACACAGAGTTGGACGTGACTGAAGCGACTTAGCACCAGCAGCAGCAGTCTTGCTCTGAAACTTGTTGGCTCTTGGTTGGAGAGTGGTATCAGTGTAGGTTTGGAGGCTTGTGGATGAGCTGTTGTCAATTAATGGTCCGTGGAGTCACAAGTTTTCTGGTGTTCACAAGTTTTCGATTTTAGCTACTGTCCCTGGCTTTCAGTCTTATTCTTACAGTAGCCTCAAGATTTCTCCATCTATACAGCACCAATGATAAGACATCTAGGTTAATGGTGGAAACATTCTCCTCACTGAGGGATACCCAGAGATATTCACAGAGTTAAGTGGAGAAGAGAAGAGAGAGGAGGGAGATAGAGGTGACCAGGAGAAGAGGGGGAATCAAAAGGGGAGAGAGCAATCTAGCCAGTAATCACGTCCCTATGTGCTATCCACAGTCTGGGACTCTCAGAGAGGTTCACAGATTTACATAGAGAAGAGAAGAGGGAGGATGGAGATAGAGGTGACCAGGAGGAGAAGAGGGGATGTCAAAAGGAGAGAGACAGATCTAGCCCGTAATCAGTTCCCTAAGTGTTCTCCACAGCCCGGAACACCCAAAGAGATTCACAGAGTTAGGTAGAGAAGAGAATGGGGAGGGCGGAGATAGAGGTGACCTGGGGGAGAAAAAGGAGAGTCAAAAGTGGAGAGAGCAGTCAAGCCAGTAATCACACTGCTACATAAAAATGGGTACTGAAGATTGGATTCTTAAAGGTACAAAATTGATAACAAATACCAAAAAGCAAAGATTAAAAATCTAGAGTAGAGATTAGACTCTCAAAAATACAATGCAAAAAACAAAGCAAAATCACAAATATTATATATATATATGAAATTTGCTTTAAAATATATATTCTTTTTTTGCAAGGTAATAGTAGGTTATAAAAATGAAAATTAAAGGAGTAATAAAGAACTTAAAATTTTAAAAAATGGTAATAGTCAAATATATCTAGGAATTTTTCTGGAGCTGTTAAGGGCAGTGTAGTGTCACTTCAGTTTCAGATTGTTCCTTGTTCGAGCTTATACTTCTTCTCAAGGTCTATAGGTCACTTCCAATGTAGTCAGTGCTAACTATAGGCTTTTAATCTGTTGCACCTGTCTCTTTCAAAGTGGTTCCCCCTTCTTTGTTTATTTTGGCTTTCTCTGTTTGCGAATCTCTTCAGTATCTGACTTCCACCCTGACACAAGGGGGCGAATGTGGTCACTTTTTTATGCTCACTTGTTCAGTCGTGCTGTGGGGAGGGAGGAACTCTGCAAACAAATACCACTGGTTTGTGTGGGGAGTGCTCGCAGTGTCTTGGCCACACTGGGTTTGCCGCTGCTCACAGCGTGTGTGCTTTCCTGGTCTACACTGCTCAGGCTCCAGGTTGCTCTGTAGGGGAAGTGTCTAAAGCAGGCCCTGGGTTGCGTGCACTCCCCAGATCCAAGCCACTCAGGTTTAGGTTCTCAGGAACTCCACAAAGGCGCAGACTCAGTTGGACCTGTGTTTTGTGCCCTTCCAGGTCCAAGCAAATTAGGAGACCAGATGCTTGGCGAATGCACTCTTCCCAGGTGGGGTGGTGTCTCTTATCACTTCCCCGGTCCTGGCTCTTGGTTTCCCAGGTGTGCAGTGGGAATACCATCTCAGGTGTGCTGTGTGTCTTCTCTGGGGAGCTGATCTCTGGCTGCGACCCTCAGGCGGATGTCAACCATCCAGGATCCCAGGAAGACTTGGTTAGCAACTGGGAGCCTGCTTGCAGTTTGGTAGAGGATGGATGCTGTCTCTGGGGCTGAGTTTGCCCCTTGCCTTCTGGCTCTGGCTGTCACCCACCTGCCTTTCTGCCCCCAGCGGGAGATGGGCCAGTCCACTGCCGGCTAACTCTCCTCTGGTATTAGCTCAGTCCTTTGTTTGCTTTTTGTGGGAGAGTTCTCTCTCTCTCTCTTTCCTCTTTTTCTTTTTCTCTCTCTCTGGCCGTCCCACAGTTTGTGTTGCTATCTCAAGTTAGCTTCCTCAGATTGCCCTCAGGACATTCAGGCCAGGTTCTTACCCCAAGCAATGCAGCCCGCACCTCCCTGTTCAACCCCTGCTTGCTGGTGGCGGTCGTAAGCATCTGGGCTACTTCTCTGCTGGGTTAGGTGTGTTTATCTGTGGGTTTTATTTATTTATTTTTTTCCCTCCTGGTTATGTTGCCCTGAGATTCCAAAACTCCCCATAGACCCACCGGTGAGAGGGTTTCCTGGTGTTTGGAAAGTTCTCTTTTACAACTCCCTCCCCAGGAGGGTCTGTGTCCCTCACTCTTTCGTCTCTCTTTTTATCTTTTATATTTTGTCCTACCTCCTTTCGAAGACAATGGGCTGCCTTTCTGGGTGCCTGGTGTTCTCCGCCAGCATTCAGAATTTGTTTTGTGGTAACTTTCTCAGCGTTCAAATTGTCTTTCAATGAATTTGTGGGGGAAAAAGTTGTCTCCCCACCCTATTCCTCTGCCATCTTAGGACAGCCGCCTCTAGCCGTTGACTCTTAAGTGGATGGTATGCTGAGTTGAAACAATGAAACACTGAATGACAGATTCCCCAAGAGCAAAAGAGGAAAGTTCTGAGCTAGTTTTACAAAGTGCCTCCCTGTACCACTGAGATGCAGCTAGTAGCTCGTTTGGCATAGATTTGGAAAGAAAGCTTATGTCATATCATTCCCAGGCATGATTTCCTGACTATGAGGGTTGTTATCAATTACATATTGAATAAGTGCTTGCTGGTATAACTTTAGAGTGCTGAAGGCTGACACAGCAGAAGGCAAGTGGACTTTGATGCAAAGGACATTTTCTCTATTTTTAAGACATTTCTCATTTTTAAGACATTTTCTCTATTCTTGATTGGTGATGGGATGGAGTGAGATAATTCTCTTGTAACACAATAATGAAGGAAAGCCTGGAGGTCATGTTCCTTTACTTGGATCTTGGTAACATGAGTGAGTAAAGTAAAATTGATTTCCAAGTAGATAAGACCCATGTAACTCTGATTCATTAAGGCTCAGTACCCATGCCATGATTGTATTGTTTTAGGTCCCACTAGGTTTTCAAAGCAAAAACTAAGAAGCGTAACTCCCTTTTCAGTGTTTTTGTTCTCCTCACTTTACCAACTTGAATGTGTTATTCTGAATCCTTGATATGTCTACTGAAGCTCATGGAAGGTTCACATATCCTGTTAAAGTCACCTTTCTTCTCTTGTTCTGCATACACTGCTCAGTAAAATGGCAGTAATGCCCAATGATATTACTGTTATACTCTGAGGGACAAAGCAACCTTGGTTCTTGGCTTTAAGTATGATGAGTCAAATAGACAATAGCTGGTTCTGGAGACAAAGTCAAATTGTTACAGGATGAAGGGTTAAATAAAAGAGGAAAAGTACAGTAGAACTGTAGACCAGAGACATTTGGAAGGATTGTCAAGTACCTGTGAGGGGGTGGTTATTTGCTAGGGCCTAACTTAGTTTGGAGACTGATTTTTCAGAGTATCAAGAACATTTGCTTGATTTTTAAAAATTTGGTTATGGTCAGTGGTCCAAATGTAGGAATGTTGTAGGGAAGAGTCAATTCTGACCCCATGTTGGAATTATTTCTTTGACTTGCTTTTCATTGCTTTTGTTATAATAATCATACTTAATGGCTTGCCTCAGAGGACCCTGCCCCTCTGCCTGACTGTTAAACTAAAGTGCTTTTGTTCAGGACCATGTCTACCCGTGGAAAACAGGAAAGAAAAAATTAACACATCACCTGCCTAAGCCTTGCCATTCTAGGAGATATTTACAAGATTAATGGCATTTTCACATTAAAGGCATTTCCTCACCCTTCCTGCATCTCTGTTCTGTAAAGAACTTGACATCCAGACCCAGATAAGATGATTATTTTGAGACATTAGTCTGCCAGCTTCTTGGTCAACCAACTTTTTGATTCATATTCCAAGCCTCACCACCCTGCCTCTTGGTTAATTTGCCAGCAAGCAGAGTGAGCTTGGACCCAGTGAACAGGAATAGAAGAAGGTAGGTGATTAAAAGATAAAGATTTGCAAGACAATTTTGGTAGTATTGCCAAAGGAGGCAATGGATTTAAAGGTATTGGCAAAATAGTGTTTAATGACTGAATCACACACTTGAGGCTGGGACAGGAAAAAAGTGATCCAGAAATGGATCAATAAGCTGATGAAAATAAGAAATCTCCCCAGAGAACTGGGGAAACTCAGTGAATAAGAAGAACAGAAGTGAGAGTAATGGAGTGAGTTTATCAAATAAGAAGTAGTACTCAAGGAAAGAGCTATTGGCATTTAAGGATTCTGAAGTGGAGCAATTTTGGTGGGAGATGAAGTCCACCATGTGGCCCTGGGAGTAAGTTTCTAAAATGGGATGCAGGAGAAAGTCCTTGCAGTAAAAGATGTCAGAGAACAGTTAGCAGCAGTGTTGGGCTTGCAGCATGATTAAGACACACAGGTTAATGAATGGAGTTGAGGTAGAGAGACCCACTGAGAGTGCGGTACCAAAGAATGTGGGTGAGTCGTATTGGGGTCAAGAGAAGACAGCAATGAAGAAAGGGAGAGAAATATATATCCTGATCCCTGAGTGAGGAAAGTCTTCTGTAAGAGAGTGGAAGGCAGCACTGTGAGGTCAGGGTAATTAATTGTTAAAATATTTTAGCCATTCTAATGCCCAGAGCAGAAACTTCTCAATTAAGCGAGAGTGAGGTAGGGAAATGATTTGGTGGTTTGTGAGAGCCTCTTTGGAAAAAACACTAGGTTCAATGTTCATGCTATAAACCAACACAATCATTATCCTTGCAACTATTGATGTAGAATGTAAGAGGAGAGTGATTTGCAATAGTTCCCCATGCTGGTCCTGTGGAATAACGGAGTTCAATCATTCCCATTTGCAAAGGACAGAGTAGACAAGGGTTCTGTGGTCAGATTTAAAGCAAAGTTATTGATTGAACTCCCTTTAATTGGCTATCACTTTCTAATTGGCTGATGATGTGCAGGCCCCTTGAAATTCCCAAGAGAATTTCCAGGAATCCAGGCTGCACAGTAGTGATAAATGATAACTTAAATAATCTTATTTCTTTGCTAAAGGAAGACACTGGTCAACTCAATAGGACTGTTATCTGGGTCTATTTCCATTACTTCTCTCTCTCTTTTTTTTTTTTTTTTCATTTATTTTTATTAGTTGGAGGCTAATTACTTTACAATATTGAAGTGGGGTTTGTCATACATTGACATGAGTCAGCCATGGAGTTACATGTATTCCCGATCCCGATCCCCCCTCCCACCTCCCTCTCCACCCAATTCCTCTGGGTCTTCCCAGTGCACCAGGCCCGAGCACTTGTCTCATGCATCCAACCTGGGCTGGTGATCTGTTTCATTATAGATAATATACATGTTTCGATGCTGTTCTTTCGAAACATCCCACCCTCGCCTTCTCCCAGAGTCCAAAAGTCTGTTCTGTACATCTGTGTCTCTTTTTCTGTTTTGCATGATTAAGCACTTTGAGATGTTTGCACCATCAGTGATTTTGATCATTAGAACACACTTGACTTACTATTTGTATTTATTTTTTTAACTTATTTATAGCCAAGGATACTGCAAATTTAGGTGTTTGTATGGTAAGCATTTATATTTGATGGACATAAAATAGTGTCATCCTTCCTGTAACTTTATCACCTTCAAAAGTATCATGTTCTTTCTTTTGTTGAATCTGTCAATATTTCCCTATGCTGTCAAGGAAAAATTTTCCATTTTTAGAGCTCACTATGGATTTTACATCCAGCCTTGGATTTAGGCACTGGCAGGATCAAGTTATTTTTGAAAAATAATGTCCTGGGCAATTAACAAAGCTGTATATATATTTTTAGACTGTATAGTTTTGATGCTGAGATATGTGTAGAAAATGCTAGAATGGATTGTCTACTCTAGAGGTTTCTCTGTAGCTAACTATACTTAAAGGTCATTTTCTTCTTTTCTAAGAAGGGACATTGATTTGGTCTGTTTCTCAGGATTTCTTTTTTTTTTTTTAGTGTCTTCTGTCTATTGTCATTTAGGTCAGACAAATGAAGTATCTATAATATATAATCATCTCATTTGTAGGCAAATGACTCTGTCTCAAAGTTATTGTGAGTGGATATATATTTTTTAAAAGACTCTAAGCTATCTGTGAGTTGGGGGATTTTGTTTTCTGTACAGATCACCCATAGAACAAATGCTGTCTTGTGGGGTTGCTTGGCTGATTTACTTCATGGCTGCTCCTCACTGTAATGTTTCCTATTGATAGAAATTGCTAGAATTCAGGCTTTGCCTGCATTCAAGCACTATGTAGTTCTATTTGGCAGATGCATCTGAAGCCCTTAATATTTTGGAGAACTTTGGAATAGAAGTGGGACAATGAATACCATTAATCCACCTCTTGGTTTCTCTTTCTATTCTCTCCCAACCAATGCCCTGGGTGTTTGTGGGATTGTTCCTGAGTTGATGCTTTATTTTTCTCTCTATTAAGCAGCAGGATTCCTTAAGGTGTCCTCTGAGGATTTTACTCCCTAGTTTCCTCAGTGTATTCTCAGATGAGATTGTGACAGTTGTCCACAGGAGTCCTCAGATCGAGGGAGACAAGGTCTCTCTTCACACCTTTAATAGCATGTTTCCCTAAATTTTCCTTGTTGGAAGTTACTTGCAAGTTGTTGCCTCTTTTCTTCTCAGGTAGACTGAGTGAACAGTAGGGGAAATCTTTCAGATACTGGTACCTCTGAAATTTGATCTCAGAAATGCACTCAGGTATAATAACACACTTCCCATTATATTGGCCTTTGAAGAAGGTGGTAAATGTGCCAGATGGAGAACAGCACTGGAGGACCTTGTGATGTTTTTACTCAGAGGTGTCGGCTGGGTTACCTTGGTTCATACCTGATGAGCTGGAGCCCTTGTTACAAAGTTCCCTTTAAGCAGAGTCATTGTGAAATGTTCAGATGTGGTGGGAACCTCAGAGGCTGATGGACTGATTCAGCGTGCTTGCTTCTGACATTTGGTCCTGCTATCATCATGAGTCTTAGGTAGATTTCAATTTGGATTGACAGCCTTGACCCTTTATCATCATCAAAACAAAAGTAGACAATATTGAGTGCTGTCTGCTGAATTTGGCCCTTAAATGCCAGTTTGAATAAACCTGTACTTCTAGGTCAAATTTCCATAGTAATGCTTTCTGTGTCTTTTGACCCTTCAGAGAGAGCTACTATTTTGTTTTCTCTGTCTTTACTCAGTTCTAATCTCCATCCCAATTCCCACAAATGTTTCCATTTCATCAGGTCTCTGGGGAGTTTCACTCTCTTCTGCAGCACCTTTAAACACTCTTCTCTTCAATTTAATCTTTTTGATTTTAAAAAAATACAAAATACCTTACATATAATAATTGAAAAGAAAATATTTACTTTGATAAATTAATGTTCTATTCAATCAAACATAGCTAGGCTTGTTTTTTTTTTGACAACTCTATTACAAGCTAAAAAATTGAATGTGTTCTCTTTTATCTCCATCTTTTCTTATTTTCAATTCCTCTTTCCCCCTTTGCTCTCTTCCTTTCCCCTCTCACCACCTTCACTCTCCCTTTCTTATAATCTTTAGCTAGCTCTTTTCTATACTTTTTCTGGTTCTTTCTGTTGCAAACAGAGTAAACGTGCTTGACTATATTCTGAGTGAGCAAAGTTGTGAAGCAAAAGGTAAAGCATCTTTTTTTTTTAAACCTGCATTTTCTTGCTAATGTCCCTTTATGTAGAAGTCGTTAAAACACTTTCTAAATGTCTGTTTTTACACTGGTAGTTTCCTTCATGTCAACCTATCTTGACCCCTTCTCCATGATGGGATTTTGATTGCACTACTGCTCTCTCCTCAGACTCCTTGTTCCTCTCTGTATTTCTTTCTTTTTTCTTATAGCTTAACATAAGACTAGAATAAGACACCAAACCTAAGACTCATGCTGTCTTCATGTCTTCAATATTTTCCCTGTATTACTATGAAAATTTTGATTTTTTTTCAACTGAACACAAGGCCAGATTTCAACTGACATCATCCTTAAGGGAATCATAAGTCTTCAACAGGAAGCACTGAATAATTTCCTACATTTTATAAGATTAGCTTTAATATAAATAATGCTTTGGATATAATAATATCCAAAGGTGAGGGTGCACTGAAGAAACATCATATCCTTTCGACATTAAAAAGTAAACTTAATGAGCAGAAAAGAAAATCCTCCAGTTCTAACTTAGATGGTAGTCCAATAATTTTTAATCCTGTTTTGACTTCTGATGGACTACTGTTCTGAATATGTCTGGTGTGATAGGAAGGAATAGCATATATTATAATGATAGAAAAGAGCCTTGGGGGTCAGAGTGTGGGTTCTAGAGTCACCATAGGTCTCTGTTCAAATCCCAGTTCTGCAACTTTCTAGTTGCATGGTCTTGTGCAAGTGATTTATCTATCTTCCCTTAGTCACAGTTTCCTCATCTGTAAAGGGGAATTAATTATAGTTCCTTGAGGGGAGGAGCTAAGGTGGCAGAGGAGTAGGATGGGGAGATCACTTTCTCCCCTACAAATTCATCAAAAGAACATTTGAAAGCTGAGCAAACTCCACAAAACAACTTCTGATCACTAGCAGAGGACATCAGGCGCCCAGAAAAGCAGCCCATTGTCTTCGAAAGGAGGTAGGACAAATATATAAAAGATAAAAAGAAAGACAAAAGAGCTAGGGACAGAGACCCGCCCCGGGAAGGGAGTCATAATAGAGGAAGTTTCCAAACACCAGGAAACCCATTCACTGGCAGGTCTGAGGGAAGTTTTCAAATCTTGGAGGGCAACCTAACTGGGAGGAAAAATAGGTAAAACCCACAGATTACTTGCCTAAAAGCAACTCCCAGCAGAACAGTACCCCAGACGCTCGCATCTGCAACCAGCAAGTGGGGGCTGAATGGAGAGGAGCGGGCGGCATTGCTTAGGAACAAAGGAAGGACTGAGCAATTCCAGAGAAGAGATAGCCAGCTGCGGGCTGGCTCATCTCCCTCCGGAGGCAGGAAGCAGGGGGGAGGGGAAAGGGGCAAACTCAACGTCAGAGAGGGCATCCCCTACCAAACTGCAAACAGGTTTCCAGCTTCTAACCAAAGACTTCCTGAGATTCTGGATGGTTGACACCTGCCGGGAGGGTCGTGGCTGGAGACCAGCTCCCCAGAATAGACACAAGGCGCACCGGCCTGGTGCGTGTGGAAACTGAAGCTGGGACTCTGGAGGGGATAAGGCACACCGCACCCAGGGAGAGTGCACTCGTCAAGCTCCTGGCTGCCTGAGCTGCTTGGGCTGGGGAAGGCACAAAATGCAGGCCCAACCGAGTCTGCGCTTTTGTGGAGTACCCGAAAACTGGAACCACACGCAACTCAGGGCCCGCTCCCCATAGAGCAGCCTGGAGCCTGAGCGGTGTAGACAGGGAAAGCACACACGCCACAAACGGGGGCAAACCCAGTGTGGCCAGAACACTGCGAGTGCTCCCCACACAGGCCAGTGATATTTGTCTGCAGATCCCCTTCCTCCCCACAGCATGACTGAACAAGCGAACCTAAAAGATAGACTACCTCCGCCCACTTTTGTCAGGGTGGAAATTAGACACTGAAGAGACCAGCAAACAGAAGCCAAATAAACAAAGGGAACCACTTCAGAAGTAACAGGGGCAACAAATTAAAATACTGGTAGTTGACACCGACTACACTGGAAGGGGCCTATAGATATTGAGAAGTGTAAGCTGGAACAAGGAGCTATCTGGTACTGAACTGAACACACACTGCCCACAACAGATCTAGAGAAATTCCTAGATATATTTTTACTATTTTTTTTAATTTAAAAAAATTATTTTTTTCTTTTTTAAAATTTTTTTCCTTTATTTTCTTTTAAAGTCCTCTATTACTCATCTATTACTCCTTAACTTTCATTTTCATATATTTTTACTTTTTTTAATCAAATTTTTTTCTTTATTATTTATTTTATTTTGTTTTATTTTAAAGCCCTCTATTACCCCTCTATCACTCCTTAACTTTCATTTTCATTTTCATATATTTTTACAATTTTTCTTTTTAATTTAAAAATTTTTTTAAAATAATTTATTTATTTATTTATTTTTCTTTTACTTTATTTTAAACTCCTCTATTACTCCTCTGAACCCCTTAATCTTCATTTTTATTTCACTATAACCTTGCCAAAAAAAGACCTTATTTTTAAAGCAAACTTCATATATATTTCTTAATTTTTTTGTGTTTTTGTTTCTGTTTTTAATATTGTAATTTTAAGAGTCAAACCTCTACTCTAGATTTTTAATCTTTGTTTTTCAGTATTTGATATCAATTTTGGACACTTAAGAATCCAATATTCAGTACCCATTTTTACTCAGGAGTGTGATGATTACTCTTTCCCCCTTTAGACTCTCATTTTCCTCCCCCAGATCACCTCTATTTCCTCCCTCCCCATTCTCTTCTCAATGCAATTCTGTGAATCTCTGTGGGTGTTCTGGGCTACGGAGAACACTTAGGGAACAGAGTACTGCATAGATCTGTCTCCCTCCTTTTGAGTCCCCCTTTTTCTCCTCCTGCTCATCTCTATCTCTTTCCTCGCTCTCCTCTTCTTCATGTAACTCTGTGAACCTCTCTGGGTGTCCCTCACTGTGGAGAATCTTTTCACCATTAACCTAGAAGTTTTATTATCAGTGCTGTATAGTTGGAGAAGCCTTGAGGCTACTGGAAGAATAAGACTGAAATCCAGAGGCAGGAGACTTAAGCCCAAAACCTGAGAACACCAGAGAACTCCTGACTACAGGGAACATTAAGTAATAAGAGATCACCCAAAAGCCTCCATACCTACACTGAAACAAACCACCACCCAAGAGCCAATAAGTTCCAGAGCAAGACATTCCACACAAATTCTCCAGCAACGCAGGAACATAGCCCAGAGCATCAACATACAGGCTGCCCAAAGTCACACCAAACACATAGACCCATCTCAAAACTCTCTACTGGACACCCCATTGCACTCCAGAGAGAAGAAATCCATTTCCACACACCAAAACCTTGACAAGCCAACCGTCCAACCCCACTCACTGGGAGAAACCTCCACAATAAAAAGGAACCACAGACCACCAGAATACAGAAAGGCCACTCCAAACACAGCAATCTAAACAAGATGAAAAGGCAGAGAAATACCCAGCAGGTAAAGGAACATGAAAAATGCCCATTAAGCCAAACAAAAGAGGAGGAGATAGGGAATCTACCTGAAAAAGAATTTAGAATAATGATAATAAAAATGATCCAATATCTTGAAAACAAAATGGAGTTACAGATAAATAGCCTGGAGACGAGGATTGAGAAGATGCAAGAAATGCTTAACAAGGACCTAGAAGAAATAAAAAAGAGTCAATTAAAAATGAATAATGCAATAAATGAGACCAAAAACACTCTGGAGGGAACCAAGAGTAGAATAACGGAGGCAGAAGATAGGATAAGTGAGGTAGAAGATAAAATGGTCAAAATAAAAGAAGCAGAGAGGAAAAAAGAAAAAAAGAACCAAAAGAAATGAGGGCAACTTCAGGGACCACTGGGACAATGTGAAACACCCCAACATTCGAATCATAGGAGTCCCAGAAGAAGAAGAAAAAAGAAAGGCCATGAGAAAATACTCGAGGAGATAATAGCTGAAAACTTCCCTAAAATGGGGAAGGAAATAGTCACACAGGTCCAAGAAGCCCAGAGAATCCTAAGCAGGATAAACCCAAAGCAAAACACCCCAAGACACATATTAATCAAATTAACAAAGATCAAACACAAAGAACAAATATTAAAAGCAGCAAGGGAGAAAAAAAAAATAACACACAAATGGATTCCCATAAGGATAACAGCTGACTATCAATAGAAACTCTTCAGGCTGGAAGGGAATGGCAGGACATACTTAAAGTAACGAAAAAGAATAACCTACAACCCAGATTACTGCACCCAGCAAGGATCTCATTCAGATATGAAGGAAAATTCAAAAGTTTTATAGACAAGCAAAAGCTGAGAGAATTCAGCACCACCAAACCAGCTCTTCAACAAATGCTAAAGGATCTTCTCTAGACAGGAAACACAGAAAGGTTGTATAAACACAAACCCAAAACAACAAAGTAAATGGCAATGGGACCATACCTATCAATAATTACCTTAAATGTAAATGGGTTGAATGCCCCAACCAAAGACAAAGACTGGCTGAATGGATAGAAAAACAAGACCCCTATGCATGCTGTCTACAAGAGACCCACCTCAAAACAAGGGACACATACTGACTGAAAGTGAAGGGCTGGAAAGAATATTTCACACAAACGGAGACCAAAAGAAAGCAGGAGTCACAATACTCATATCAGATAAAATAGACTTTAAAATAAAGGCTGTGAAAAGAGGCAAAGAAGGACACTGCATAAAGATCAAAGGATCAATCCAAGAAGAAGATATAACAATTATAAATATATATGCACCCAACATAGGAGCACCACAATATGTAAGGCAAATGTTAACAAGTATGAAAGGGGAAATTAACAATAACACAATAATAGTGGGAGACTTTAATACCCCACTCACACCTATGGATAGATCAACTAAACATAAAATTAACAAGGAAACACAAACTTTAAATGACACAATGAACCAGCTAGACCTAATTGATATCTATAGGACATTTCACCCCAAAACAATCAACTTCACCTTTTTCTCAAGTGCACACGAAACCTTCTCCAGAATAGATCACATCCTGGGCCATAAATCTAGCCTTGGAAAATTAAAAAAAAATTGAAATCATTCCAGTCATCTTTTCTGACCACAATGCAGTAAGATTAGATCTGAATTACAGGAAAAAAAAAAACTATTAGAAATTCAAACATATGGAGGCTAAATAACACACTTCTGAATAGCCAACAAATCATAGAAGAAATCAAAAAAGAAATCAAAATACACATAGAAACGAATGAAAATGAAAGCACAACAACCCAAAACATATGGGACACTGTAAAAGCAGTGCTAAGGGGAAGGTTCATAGCATTACAGGCTTACCTCAAGAAACAAGAAAAAAGTCAAATAAATAACCTAACCCTCTGCCTAAAGCACCTAGAGAAGGAAGAAATGAAAAACCCCAGGGTGAGTAGAAGGAAAGAAATCTTAAATATTAGGGCAGAAATAAAAGCAAAATAAGCAAAAGAGACAATAGCAAAAATCAACAAAGCTAAAAGCTTGTTTTTTGAAAAGATAAACAAAATTGACAAACCGTTAGCCAGACTCATTAAGAAACAAAGGGAGAAGAACCAATTTAACAAAATCAGAAATGAAAATGGAAAGATCACAACAGACAACACTGAAATACAAAGGATCATAAGAGACTACTACCAGCAGCTCTATGCCAATAAAATGGACAACTTGGAAGACATGGACAAATTCGTAGAAAAGTATAACTTTCCAAAAGTGAACCAGGAAGAAACAGAAGATCTTTAGAGACCCATCACAAGCATGGAAATCAAAACTGTAATCAGAAATCTTCCACAAACAAAATCCCAGGACCAGATGGCCTCACGGCTGAATTCTACCAAAAATTTAGAGAAGAGCTAACACCTATTTTATTCAAACTCTTCCAGAAAATTGCAGAAGAAGGGAAACTTCCAAACTCATTCTATGAGGCCACCATCACTCTAATTCCAAAACCAGACAAAGATTCTACAAAAAAAGAAAACTACAGGGCTATATCACTGATGAACATAGATGCAAAAATCCTTAACAAAATTCTAGCAAACAGAATCCAACAACATGTTAAAAAGATCACACATCATGACCAAGTGGGCTTCATCCCAGGTGCAAGGATTCTTTAATATCCGCAAATCAATCAATGTAATACACCACATTAACAAATTGAAAGATAAAACCCATATGATTATCTCAATAGATGCAGAGAAAGCCTTTGACAAAATTCAACATACATTTATGATGAAAACTCTCCAGAAAGCAGGAATAGAAGGAACATAGCTCAACATAATAAAAGCTATATATGACAAACCCACAGCAAACATTATCCTCAATGGTGAAAAGTTGAAAGCATTTCCCTTAAAATCAGGAACAAGACAAGGGTGTCCACACTCACCACTACTATTCAACATAGTTTTGGAAGTTTTGGCCACAGCAATCAGAGCCAAAAAATAAATAAAAGGAATCCAGATAGGAAAAGAAGAAGTGAAACTCTCGCTGTTTGCAGATGACATGATCCTCTACATAGAAAATCCTAAAGACTCTACCAGAAAATTACTAGAGCTAGTCAATGAATATAGTAAATTTGCAGGATATAAAACTAACACAGAGAACTCCATTGCATTCCTATATACTAACAATGAGAAAACAGAAAGAGAGGTTAAGGAAACTATACCATTCACCACTGCAACAAAAAGAATTAAATACTTAGGAGTTTATCTACCTAAAAAAACAAAAGACCTATACATAGAAACCTATAAAACACTGATGAAAGAAATCAAAGAGGACAGAAACAGATGGAGAAATATACCGTGTTCATGGATTGGAAGAATCAATATTGTCAAAATGACTATACTACCCAAAGCAATCTATAGATTCAATGCAATCCCTATCAAGCTACCAATAGTATTCTTCACAGAACTAGAACAAATAATTTCACAATTTGTATGGAAATACAAAAAACCTCGAATAGCCAAAGTAATCCTGAGAAAGAAGAATGGAACTGGAGGAATCAACCTGCCTGACTTCAGGCTCTACTACAAAGTCACAGTCATCAAGACAGTATGGTACTGGCACAAAGACAGAAGTATAGATCAATGGAACAAAATAGAAAGCACAGAGATAAATCCACGTACCTATGGACACCTTATCTTCGACAAAGGAGACAAGAATATACAATGGAAAAAAGACAACCTCTTTAACAAGTGGTGCTGGGAAAACTGGTCAACCACTTGTAAAAGAATGAAACTAGAACACTCTCTAACACCATACACAAAAATAAACTCAAAATGGATTAAAGATCTAAATGTAAGACCAGAAACTATAAAACTCCTAGAGGAGAACATAGGCAAAACACTCTCTGACATAAATCACAGCAAGATCCTCTATGACCCACCTCCCAGAATACTGTAAATAAAAGCAAAAATAAACAAATGGGACCTAATGAAACTTAAAAGCTTTTTCACAACAAAGGAAACTATAAGCAAGGTGAAAAGACAGCCTTCAGAATGGGAGAAAATAATGGCAAATGAAGAAACAGACAAAGGATTAATCTCAAAAATATACAAGCAACTCCTGCAGCTCAATTCCAGAAAAATAAATGACCCAATCAAAAAATGGGCCAAAGATCTAAACAGACACTTCTCCAAAGAAGACATACAGATGGCTAACAAACACATGAAAAAATGCTCAACATCACTCATTATCAGTGAAATGCAAATCAAAACCTCAATGAGGTACCATTACACGCCAGTCTGGATGGCTGCTATCGAAATTCTACAAGCAATAAATGCTGGAGAAGGTGTGGAGAAAAGGGAACCCTCTTACAGTGTTGGTGGAAATGCAAGCTAGTACAGCCACCATGGAGAACAGTGTGGAGATTCCTTAAAAAACTGGAAATAGAACTTCCATATGACCCAGCAATCCCACTACTGGGCATACACACCGAGGAAACCAGATCTGAAAGAGACATGTGCACCCCAATGTTCATCGCAGCACTGTTTATAATAGCCAGGACATGGAAGCAACCTAGATGCCCATCAGCAGACGAATGGATAAGGAAGCCATGATACATATACACCATGGAATATTACTCAGCCATTAAAAAAATTCATTTGAATCAGTTCTAATGAGATGGATGAAACTGGAGCCCATTATACAGAGGGAAGTAAGCCGTACAGATAAAGACCAATACAGTATACTAAGGCATATATATGGAATTTAGAAAGATGGTAATGATAACCCTATATGCAAAACAGAAAAAGAGACACAGATGTACAGAACAGACTTCGGGACTCTGTGGGAGAAGACGAGGGTGGGATGTTCTGAGTGAACAGCATTGAAACAAGTTTACCATCAAGGGTGAAACAGATCACCCTCCCAGGTTGGATGCAGGAGACAAGTGCTGGGGGCTGGTGCACTGGGAAGACCCAGAGGGATGGGATGGAGAAGGAGGTGGGAGGGGGGTTCAGGATGGGGACCACATGTAAATCCATGGCTGATTCATGTCAATATATGGCAAATACCACTACAATATTGTAAAGTAATTAGCCTCCAACTAATAAAAATAAATGGAAAGAAAAAAAAAAGGCTTTGGCATAATCAATAAAGCAGAAATAGATGTTTTTCTGGAAAAAATTATAGTTTCTTATCTTATAGGGTTGAGAATTATATAGGTGAAAATATATAAGTATATATCTGCAGCACATATATACTTGATATATGTTAGATTTCATGTTCACAAGGATTTTATGGATTCCTCATAGAGGTAACAGTACATTATAATACAATTTAAATGTGTGGAAATTTGTAATTGAAGTTGCAATTCAGATTTTAGTAGGGTGTCTTTCTTATCAACATAATAAAATTCTCAAATGCATGACTGGCTACCTGGGTAACAGATTTTAGTCAATTGCAGCTTCTTACTTTGTGACCTTGGCCTTGTTAACTCAGTATGCATTCCAGGTATGAATTTCCAGCCCTCAATCTCTCTTGTGCATGTGTGACTGTTAAGTCACTTCCGACCCTTTGCGACCCTATAGACTCTAGCCTGCAGGCTCCTCTGTCCACGGGATTCTCCAGGCAAGAATACTGGATTGGCTTGTCATGCCCTTTTCCAAGGGATCTTCTCGACCTAGGGATCTAACTTGGGTCTCATGTCTCCTGCACTGGCAGGCAGGTTCTTTACCACTAGTGCCACCTGGGAAACCCAGAATCAAGGATATTAAGCTGAAACAAACAAGAGTCATCTGGAATTCTAACAAAGGAATTCACACTCAGTTATCTACTAACATGCTTTGTCAGAACCAACAAATCTAAAGTTTCAAAGACAAATATCAACAAGACAAGAAAGGGCTCTCCCAACCCAGATACTTGTAAGACAAGATTCCTGTGGCCTTAATACCTGAGGGGTGTAAGGTCATGACATAAAGGCTGACTTGATCTTTAGCAACTTGAAAATCTCCAAGCAGAAAACCAGTCAAGACCATTATAGTAAGTGCTTCTCAATATACTACTGTTTCCACAGTGATAGTTATTCTGATACAAATTTGATCCATTTTCTCATTAAAGATACTAGAAAATGTATCCTAATGAGAAAATGTTGACTGGACTATAAAATCAAAAGCAATGATGGACATTGTTAAGCTTTTTAAATCCCTAAAACAATCGCTCAGAGGCCCATGCTGCAGGCCATCCAGAAGTAATTGTCAGTGCTAGGACTTCCACATACATACAAGGAAGTGAGAGGTAGGAGAGAAGGCACTATTCTGCCATAGACATTTTAACACAGTCTATGATAGACTGGGCTTCCCCAGTGGTGCTAGTGGTAGAGAACCAGCTTGCACTGAATGAACCATAGGAGGTGATTCGATCCCTGGGTCAGGAAGATCCCCTGGAGGAGGGCATGGCAACCCACTCCAATATTCTTGCCTGGAGAATCCCATGGACAGAGGAATCTGGGAGGTTAGAGTCCATAGGGTCGCAAAGGGTTGGAAGTGACTTAACAGGCACACATGCACAAGAGAGACTGAGGGCTGGAAATTCATACCTGGAATGCATACTGAGTTAATAAAACCAAGGTCACAAAGTAAGAAGCTCCAATTGGATAAAACCTGTTACCCAGGTAGTCAGTCACGCATCTGAAAGTTTTATTATCATGTTGACAAGAAAGACACCCTACTGAAATCTGAATTACAACTTCAATTACAGATTTCCACACACTTTAATTGTATTATAATGCACTGTTACCTCTATGAGGAATCCATAAAATCCTTATGAACATGAAATCTAACATGTATCAAGTATATATGTGCTGCACATATATACTTATATATTTTCACCTATATAATTCTCAACCCTATAAGATAAGGAACTATAATTAATTCCCATGGTCCATGGAGTCGCACAGAATCAGACATGACTGAAGTGACTTAGCACGCACACATCCTTGATTGTATTTTGAGAGGTTTCCATCTATCTACTCTTCTCTCTCTCTCATCTGTTATACCAGAACTCTTCTCAAATTTTAATATACATAGATCTTAGGTAGAGCCTGAAATTCTGCATTTCTAAGAAGATCCCTAGGTGTTTTGATATTGCTGTTCAATGGACAACACCCTGGTTAATAAATAAGAATGAAACAGATGATGGTAGTACATTACCCATGTTTCTTTTTTAAAATTTTATTTATTTTTAATTAAAGAATAATTGCTTTATGATACTGCATTGGTTTCTGCGATATATCAACTTGAATTAGCCATAGGTATACATATGTCCCCTCGGTACCTATGCTTCTTGACACTCAGTTCTACATCATAGAAGTTGCTTACTGCTAACGCTTTTGACTCTCTGCTTGAAGGGTTTTATTTTGTTTGTTTTTAAATTTTATTTCTGCTTTTTGCTTGTGGGAGTGTTTGCTCTGTATACAGGACAAGCCTCAAATGCCAGAGAATTAATGGCCCTAGAAGCAGTCCTTAACCAATGTCTGATGGGAATATCATGGATAAATATTCCAGCTTCCTTGTCTCTCAGGAGGGAAAATTTTCTCCAGAGTTCTACACTAAGACTGACCATCTGTTGCCACACTTTACTGGTTTCTTTTCCTTCCCTGCCTCAGTTTCACATTCTTTTGAGTGTTTCCTGGAATCAGCTCCCCCGAAACTTATTGTATTTGAATTTTATCTCAGAATCTGCTCCTGAGTGAACTCAAGCCAGAAAATATGCTATATATATATATATATATATATATATATATATATATATATATGTTACTTGAGTGATATACCCTTTACCTTAAGCACTGCTGTCTTTGGCTTGGTAAGTCAAATTATGTTAGCTGATGGTTCATAGGTTTGGTCTTCAAATGTCTGGTGATAAGACTCCATATTTAGGAACATAAGGATTCTCTGAGTTGGAGTTCACTAGTTCTAGCAATTCCATAGAAACATGGTACTACTGGCTTTCAGCACTTGGTACAACTCCAGCCAGCTTCAAGACATCAGTTCGGGGAGAACTATTTGGGAAAAAAAATATTTAAATTCAAGAATGATTAATTTTACGTCAACAAGGATACTCATGAGTTGAATGTATTGCACTCATTGGAAAAATAAAATCCTAAATGAGTCTTTAAGGGTGACTCTTGCCCTACTAGACTGCCACTCACAAAAGTAACTTATACTAAAAATCCCATTTGAGTCCCAGTTTAGCATTCAATTAGGATGTCCCTGTAGCTCAAATGGTAAAGAATCAGCCTGCTATGCAGGAGATCAGGGTTCAATTCCTGGGTCAGGAAGATCCTCTGGAGAAGGGAATGGCAATCCACTCTAGTTTTCTTGCTTGGAGAATTCCATGCAGAGAAGCCTGGAGGGCTATAGTTCGTGGGGTCACAAAGACTCAGACACGACTGAGTGACTAACACACATTAACATTCAATTGTCACTAAAACAATTGTCACTAAACTAATTCAAATATCACTAAAACTAACAGTATAACTGCATAGCATCTTCCCAGAACAGTTTCTTTAGTCAAATGGAAGTTTGATAATCAAACATTAATGTTCTGCAGAGATGGTCTCCCACTTTGCCCATATTTGGAGCTAATTGATCTTTTACACTGCAGTAGGGTTTGGGATAGTAGATTACCAAGTTTTGGATGCACCGCCAGCTTCATTTCACCAAGGGTTGCCTTGAGAAGAAAATGTTCAAATATCGGTTTTGACCATCAGTGCTAACATCCAGTGAAATTGTGTGGATCCCTTAAAATATTGTTTACAGAAAAGCTATAGCTAAAGTTGTAAAGATAAACCTTTAGCTTTGTATTTGTTGTTCAGTCACTCAGTCATGTCCAACTATTTGTGACCCCATGGACTGTAGCATGTCAGCCTTCCCTGTCCTTCACTATCTCCTGGAGTTTGCTCAAACTCATGTCCATTGAATTGGTGATGCCATCCAACCACCTCATCCTCTGTCACCCTCTTCTCCTTCTGCCTTCAAACTTTCTCAGCATCAGGGGCTTTTCCAATGAGTCAGTTCTTTGCATCAGGTGGCCAAAATATTGGAGCTTCAGCATCAGTCCTTCCAGCAAACATTCAGGGTTGATTTCCATTAGGATTTACTGGTTTAATTTTATGTTACATATCATTTTTTAAAATTTCCAAATCTTCCAAAGATATTTTTGTTCCAGTAATATGAGATTTTCTTATTATTCTAATTTTATTTGAAGTGCCTTGGGGAATTGTTTACCCAAGTCATCTCTTTGGTGACATCATCAGCAACTTCAAGCCTTAATTATTTTTCCAGAAGCTGTTCACATTTTAGATCCGTGTGTGGTAGGAGAAGGTTATTAATCCCTTGATTTCGATTTCCTGTGAAGCCTGCTGTTACTGTTCATTGAGTGACTGTGTAACAGTCAAGGCATACATCCTTCCATATTCTTTTTCATCAATTTTGGCTTTTTGATTGAAAGGAGCATCTTCTCAAATGACCATTTAGATCATCCCTGTTTCTTGTGTTCTTACATTGGCCTTTTGTTAAACTTTTATAAAAATGCACACATTTCTGGAAAGTCCATAAAGAATCCTCTTCCACATCTATGTACAGGGCTTCCTTACACCACCAAATTCAGATTTTGATGAATATTATGTGAATTGAAATGAGAAGCATGTCTTTCTTTCACCAATTATTAGGATACACTCAACAGAATCTGATTACACAAAAAGAATTGCTGCCCAATTGGCCTGCTTGCTAGGACAGATGCCTACAATTATTTGGAATATCAATATAGAGGCAAATAGACATACTTACCTAGAGAAAGATATGGCAGCCCACTCCAGTATTCTTGCCTGGAAAATCCCAAGGACAGAGGAGCCTGGCAGGCTATAGCCCATGGGGTTGCAAAGAATCAGACATGACTGAGTACACACACTCAGACACATTTACCAGTATATTGCAAACAGTGCTCTCTCTCTAATCAAAGATACTGTTAAAGCAGGGTTGTAGAATTTCTGGTTTTTGTATTTTCACAATATCCCTAAAGCCCAATGGATGGTTTATGTAAGAATTATGATTTCAACTTATATTCAGCATCACTCAACTATATAGGAATTTGATATACTGCTGAGCAATGGTGCTGAGGATTTTCACCACTTTCTTATGTAGGTGAAGGAACAAAAACAAAGGAATTTCCTAAAAGCACACTATTAATAGACCATCTTACTGAGCACTTAGTTGGAGCTTAGTAGCTCCTTGCTGAAATGTCAGAAATTGCTCTGCAGTTTTGAAATCCCACTGAATAAACAGCTTCCTTTTGTACCTGTCCCATCACTGAGAGATCCAGACCTATTGCCAGACACATTCTGAAGAGTATTTCTTTGTTTTAAATTCCTTTTTAAATGCCCACAGCAATCAAAGGTAAAAACAAACAAACAAAAAGAAAAAAAAAAAAACTTCACAAAAACAATATAGGGCTTATCAGTTCAGAACTCAGCCATGTGGAAATTAGGCATTACTTTCACTACAATTTTCAAACCATTTTGAAAAGTGTAGGGAAGAGTATGCACTTATAACCCTATTTCTTGGTTTCTCCCTGATACTATGCTCTTTTCTGTTCCCCAAGAGTCAGTCAAGGAGCATACTTTGGCTCTTTCTTATGCCACAGTTCCACTACTCCTCCCCCAAAGTCACTGCAGTTTCCTCCAAAAAGAAACTATTGATTTGATACAGTATAAAGGATAGAAGCAACAAAGTAGTTTGAGAGAGGGTTGCAATGTGGAAAATGAGAGGAAGCTGCACCTTCCTGGAATGATGGTAATAAACAACATGGTCCCTGTTTTTTGACAGAGTTCAGAGGAGATCAGAGCAGGGGTTGATTGGGGCAGTGACCCTGTTGTGAGTGCCAGGGAGTGTGCCCTAAATTTGATAAATGACCATGGTTTTATATAACATCATGGATTTGTCATATTTGATCATTTGCTGCTCTAAGAATCAAACAAACCACTACCACAATAAACAGTCCTTTTGAAATCAAGGCTGTTCTTGGCAATATAAGCAGATGCAGCAACGGGCAAGATCTTTCAGCGGCTCCACTCCTTATAGCAGCCAAACAGATGCATTACCCACCCAAGACGTCCTCTGTTCCTTTGTGCTATTCTAGACAGATCTGGGACTGTTTAATAACATGAATGATTACACGCTAACATTTTCTTGGAATCTTGTCAGCAGTGCAATAAAGACTCCTGTGCTGCAGAAGGTGGTGTAACAGCTCAGGATGTTTTATTTCATGTTCAGCATCCCTTCAAAAGAAAGATAAAATATTAAAAACAAAGCCCAGCAATGGAAATGATTGGCAAAATGAGAAACATCTAGAAGAGAGAAGATTTAAACACTCTACAGTGTTTCCATTTTGAAAAGAGAGGAGGGATTGGGGGAGGCAAGAAGGAGCATGATTAATGATAGAGGGATAGCAGAGTGGTGCCTTTATTTATGCTTTCCTATGATGTGGGAATAAGAGAATATTTTGTGAAATTAAACAGCAACCATCCTGGAAAAAGTTCAAAGCCAATCATTTTCCATGTGTCATATGAAATAAATGAGGGCATTTATGTTACCCAGAATGTCAACACCCCCCCCCCCCTTTTTGTTAAGTTTTCCTTAGGTAAATTAAATGCCATGAGCAGGTACAGTAGCAGGGCTAAACGTACCAGGGCCATTAATCTTCATGACTCAGGGTGGTCAGTTCATCTTTGAAGTGGCCAAACTGTGAAATTTCCCCAGTGGACTCAGTCCTTTCTAGGAATGTCAAGACCGGCTTGACAAGCAGGGTTTCAGAAAGCACGATACGGTGAGAGAATGAGAAACAAGACACAAGAATTCAGTGAAAAGCGAGGATCAGGGGACCAACACCTCTCCAAGGTGAAGGTGGCAAAACTGAATCCTAGCCAGCTTTATTATACTTTCAACCATGAATGAAAGAATATGCGGGGAGTTAAGCTATAACTCATGTGGCCTTCAGGGCCAAAGAACAAAGTGATCATTAACCATTGAGTAACGAAGAAACAGTAATCAATAACAAATCAGTAACTAAGACTAATATTCTTATCTACAGACTTTCCACCAGATATGTAAAACATGTGACTCTGAGATGCCAGTTGAGAAACAGTCTGGTGTTGGTTTTCCGACCCCAGGATCATATCTTGTTTTCAAGATTATGAACTGTTTTCTCTGGACTTGTTCCAAGCATCTCATGCCTTACAACATCCAGTTTATCAATAATTATAAATTTCTTTTGTGGCCCTTGCCGGGGCCTGCTTTTCTTTTATTCTTCCTGTCTCCTACATAAGAACATTTCATCTCCCTTAGGAACTTGGTAACAATAGGCCCCTGATATATTTTTATTCTCAACTTGGATTACTATATTTATTTGCTTACTCTTCATGTTTACTAGACTGAAAGTTCTATGAAGTGGATCACATCACTGAGGTTTGCTGCTGATTCCCCAGCACACAGTAGGCCCTCAATAAATATTCACTGAAAGATTTAGTAAATAATGAATGATATCTACACATAGTGGCATAAGACTGCCATCACATTATATTGTAGTAAAACACAGATATATTTCTTTATCACCTCTTTGGTGCACCTGCTCAAAATATCCTGAAATCTTTTAGTAAAAGGCACAAAAAAGTACTTAGCACCTGTACAAGTGTATCTTGGAATTAATAAAGTGTAGTGAAGGAGCTGTCCTCACACCTCTTGCAATCATATTTTCACCTGCCTTGTATGTTGGCAACTGGAGGCTGATAGGCAGTATTTACCAATGAAGAAAATTCATCAGCACCAAACTTGCTTTGGACAATCTGTTTTGCACCTGTAAAAATATTTTAAAAATAGGCACACATCTGCATTCATTCATTCAGCTGTAATTCTCTTTCACTGGGCCAGGTTCAACAAAAGGGTAACAGGGAGATGTTTTTTGTTCTTTGAATTTCAATGATTAAACAACCATTTCTGTTGTCTGCTTTCAAGTCTTAACAAATATTGTAGCTACAGCCATAATTACTGGATTTCATTTTTATTCTACTGAACTATTTTTATTGAAGAATGCCAAGCACAGGCAAGTTTACATACAAATGTTGAATTTAAATAATGTAACTCCATAATTCAGTAGACAAAAGGAAAACATTAATAATGAAAAAATAAGGCAACTGATTTCCCCCTTGGCGTTTGCACTTTGCCACTCACAGTCTCATTCTAAAATCATGCCAAAGTTATCATTGTTTCACATGTGTTAATATGAGAGCTACTTGATTTCCCAGTGAAAGATTTCAATGATCCACTTTCATTCTGTTTCATTACAAGGGAAATTAAGAGCATTTGTTGTGCATGATAACTCTCTTACAATTTACTCCTTCTGCTTTTTATTACAAATGCCAAAAATATGTGCTTATCTGTTCTGACATCAAGCAGAAAGGGACCGAACTACATTGCAAACAAAGTGGCTTCAGTTTTTCCTTTCGTCTTAGTTAGGAGAGTCCTAAGATTGTCTTTGAAGCTAATGATGGCTTAAAACTTGTTTTCTGCCTTATCTATGTCCCCTTTCCAGAATTTTTAAGGTAGAATTCCTTTGTAGAATTGGCGAGCTCTATGGTGGCTGCTTACTATTGCATGTTCTTTTCATATAATATCTCATTTAAAGCCCACGGTGAACTTATGGGGTATATACTATCTCCGTGCATAGATGAGAAAACTGAGGTCTGGGAAGTGAAGTGACTTGTCTAAGGTCAATAAGTGGTGGAGCCGGGATTAAAATTCAAATTTGTTGCTGAAGCTTGTGCCCCTAACCACTATGATACACTGTAAGCATGGCCTTTATATATCCTGGGAAGTCAACACCTAGAAGCAGGTCTTAGGAACAGCTCCATAAACGGAACTTACAAATATAAATTTTAAATAGGATGAACTTTGCTCATCATCTCTAGCTGCCTGCCCAGATGAGGGTTATTCAGCTGTACAAACATATGAATTCAACTTTTGACTTTAAACTCCTTAAGTAATTCAACCAAGAAATTTCCTCCATAGCTTTGTAATAGTGTATTCGCCAACCACTAAGGGAAAAATCAAGCACAATACAACTCTTATTGATTAAGCACTCTGTACAAACTGAGAAGTGGTTCAGAATATAGAGTGCTAATGTTTATATTTAGATACCTGAAACAAGTGCTCGAGTGCATAAGGCCTATTTTAGTGCCCTGTGAGAGACTGTCACTGGACCTGCATGGCTGAATTTGGAAAAGATTATGGATAATATGTTTATGCATTCATTTGTAAGAAAAGTTATACAGTGCTAGGTAGCAAGAAGAAATATAAGAGGCAATGAGGGGAGCTAATTTTAGAAAACACATATAAACATACAGGAAGTGTTAATCAATTTTTATAAAACACACTGATAGCATCAGGACATTAAGATGTTAAGAAGGCCCAATATAATGGTTCAAGTTCAGGAACAGAAAGCAGAAAGAAGTTTCTGTCAGAAGACAGGGAGTTGTGATAACAAGAGGAAACTGAAAAGTGTAAAACATCCTCTGGAAAGCGAAAAGAGGACAAGGTAGGAATGAAGCATTGCATTAGTTTCCCTTAATTTCAGTGGGAAAGGAGCTGTATGTTTACCTATTAGTGTTTATGCTGTATCATCTTGATACCTGTGCATGTGAGTAGTGAGATGCTATATCATGGTGAATAAGAATGTAGCATGGGGAGAGGGGAAGAACGTGGATTTAGAAGCAGAGTCCCTCAGATCAGATCCTAGTTCTGTCGTTTACTAGCTGTGTGAACCTGGGCAAACTACTTTTCTATGCCTCATTTTTCTAATCTGTAAAATGAGAACATCAATAGTATTTATCTGGTCAGATTGTTATAAGAATTAGAATAATGTGATTAATGATTAATCACTTAACATAGTGTCTAGCACAGATAAAGAGCTTAATATAATTGCCAACTGTTTTCTGTTGTACATTTTTAGCATGATGTGGTCCATATGTCTGTATCATTGTTAGCCACAGTAGTGTATTTTGATGGTGAATTCCCTGATGGCTGGGCCTGGATGAGTTGCCCATTATTGCAAAATGCCCTTTTCACGAACTTTCTTTTGAACTTTGGTAAATGGGATTTATACACCAAGAGGATGAGGACAGAGTTGACTGTGTTTGGAAACAGGTTGGACTATTAACATGGAAGCTTTCAGGTTAGAAAACTCTGGGGTTCTTTTGTGGTTGTTTATTCTTTTCAGTACATTGAAAAATGCTTACTTCCTTTCCTTTCCTTAACCTTGATCCCAGTCCAGGATGTATTTCCCTTATACACCTAGAGGCATTGAGAAGGGATTTCGGAACTGGGTAAGGAGACTACAGAGGCAAGCCAAGCTGAGCCTGCAGTGCTGGCAGGGAAACACGATAGCATTGATGACTTCAGCACTAGAGGAAAGATCCAGTTTCTGTTTGATGAGAACTATTTGATGGCTTTTTGCATGGTTGAAAAATAAAACCCAATCTGTCATATTTCTGAATTTCTTTTAATAGCTTAATTCTCCACTCTGTGCAAACCAAATTCCTTATGGTAACTTTAATGTTCATTTCAGACATTAGTCCTGATATCAAATAATTTTCTCTGGAGTAGAAGTCCAACCCAGAAACTGGAAATAAAATATTGATTTGTATGATGCTAATGAGTCAGCCTAAGAGACCTTGATGTACTTGGTACTTAGCAATTATAATGACTAAAATGCATAGTAAGTAGTGTCTAGAGTTGTTTGAATCAGTTGAATGAGAATCTGAAAGCTCAGGATTAATTGTTCCACTGTATGGATAGTGATGTTAACCTTTAAAACCTGTAAGTTCAAAGTTGACTTAGCCTGATGAGTGTCCATTGCTTTACCTGAATCTGAAGATAACATGTTAAGTTAGTTTGGGGTATCTTGAGGCCCAAGGTTGCAGAGGGGGGGTGGTGTTATAGACATGGTCAGGTATCTCTGTTGAGACTTGTTTTCAAGATTCAAATGTTCATTTTTGCATCCTAGAGCTCTTATAACTTAATTAATCAATGGCTTTCCCATTATTATTGACTGGCTACTGAATAGCTGTTGGCAACAAATTGGCAGGCTTAGATAACAAAGGGGGGAAAAAAGAAACACTTACATGTGGCAATATTGTGATTTGTAAAAAGGCCTCCTCAGCTGCTCCATGACTTCTGGGATTCATACTTACCTTGATGTCTTTGGATTGTTTAACACAGGGACTCAATGAAGGTTTAAAAATACATTCATGTTTTGTGTCTTCAATAAAAAGTTGATATCCAATTGTCCTCCAAACCCAACATACTTTATTTTTCTAAAATATTTGGAAGGATTTTGAAATAATTTTTGTGGGTGGTTTAAAAAGTGCCAGCAATAACATAAACCCACATTCATGTTGATAAAAACCCCACTTCTGTACCAGTTTTTGAAAGATAAGATTGCTATGTGCTTATGAGTCAAAAGTTGGGAACAATACTCCACCCATGTGGGTATAGAGGCACTAAGTGTATTGATGGGGATGTCTGGTATTTTTGGAATGCTAGTTGATCTAAGAATCACCTGGTTTAATAATTGTATTAATTCCCCAAAACATACTTTTTCTAATTGTGTGCTTTACTGTGCTCAGTTGCTAAGTCATGCTAGTCTGAACATATATACTCTCCTGGAGAAATTATTATTCTCTTAATATTCTGGGTACCTGTGACATTGGTGCTTTATACAGTGGTAACAATGTATTTGGAATGTATGTGAATGGTGGCTTGTCATGTACAAAATGGTGATCATCCAGTCTAATATGTCTCCGCTGTTATTGTCCATCAAAGATATGCTTACCTATAGCACTTAAAATTATCAGATACTATGTTATATATTCAGAGAAGGCAATGACAACCCACTCTTGCCTGGAAAATCTCATGGACAGAGGAGCCTGGTAGGCTGCAGTCCATGGGGTCGCTAAGAGTCAGACACAACTGAGCAATTTCCCTTTCACTTTTCACTTTCATGCATTGGAGAAGGAAATGGCAACCCACTAAAGTGTTCTTGCCTGGAGAATCCCAGGGATGGGGGAGCCTGGTGGGCTGCCATCTGTGGGGTCGCACAGAGTCAGACATGACTGAAGCAACTTAGCCTCAGCAGCAACAGCATGTTATATATTTGTTTATGGTTCCATGATCTTTCTCACTCACTAGTTTTTAAGTCATACAAGAGTGAAGAATCATTTTGTTCTCCCAATCTGAGGGCTGTCTTTTCACCTTGCTTATAGTTTCCTTTGTTGTGCAAAAGCTTTTAAGCTTAATTAGGTCCCATTTGTTTATTTTTGCTTTTATTTACAATATTCTGGGAGGTGGGTCATAGAGGATCCTGCTGTGATTTATGTCAGAGATTGTTTTGCCTATGTTCTCTTCTAGGAGTTTTATAGTTTTTGGTCTCACATTTAGATCTTTAATCCATTTTGAGTTTATTTTTGTGTATGGTGTTAGAGAGTGTTCTAGTTTCATTCTTTTACAAGTGGTTGACCAGTTTTCCCAGCACCACTTGTTAAAGAGGTTGTCTTTTTTCCATTGTATATTCTTTTCTCCTTTGTCAAAGATAAGGTGTCCATAGGTTCGTGGATTTATCTCTGGGCTTTCTATTCTGTTCCATTGATCTATGTTTCTGTCTTTGTGCCAGTACCATACTGTCTTGATGACTGTGGCTTTGTAGTAGAGTCTGAAGTCAGGCAGGTTGATTCCTTTAATTCCATTCTTCTTTCACAAGATTACTTTGGCTATTGAGGTTTTTCGTATTTCCATACAAATTGTGAAATTATTTGTTCTAGTTCTGTGAAAAATACCGTTGGTAGCTTGCTAGGGATTGCATTGAATCTGTAGATTGCTTTGTAGAAGTCAGGCAGGTTGATTCCTCCAGTTCCATTCTTCTTTCTCAAGATTACTTTGGCTATTGAGGTTTTTTGTATTTCCATACAAATTGTGAAATTATTTGTTCTAGTTCTGTGAAAAATACCATTGGTAGCTTGCTAGGGATTGCATTGAATCTGTAGATTCTCATTTTGAGAATATTGATTCTTCCAATCCATGAACACGGTATATTTCTCCATCTGTTTGTGTCCTCTTTGATTTCTTTCATCAGTGTTTTATAGTTTTCTATGTATAGGTCTTTTGTTTCTTTAGATAGATATACTCCTAAGTATTTCATTCTTTTCGTTGCAATGGTGAATGGTATAGTTTCCTTAATTTCTCTTTCTGTTTTCTCATTGTTAGTGTATAGGAATGCAAGGGATTTCTGTGTGTTAATTTTATATCCTGCAACTTTACTATATTCATTGATTAGCTCTAGTAATTTTCTGGTAGAGTCTTTAGGGTTTTCTATGTAGAGGATTGTGTCATCTGCAAACAGTGAGAGTTTCACTTCTTCTTTTCCTATCTGGATTCCTTTTACTTCTTTTTCTGCTCTGATTGCTGTGGCCAAAACTTCCAAAACTATGTTGAATAGTAGTCAAAACCACAATGAGGTACCATTACATGCCAGTCAGGATGGCTGCTATCCAAAAGTCTACAAGCAATAAATGCTGGAGAGGGTGTGGAGAAAAGAGAATCCTCTTACACTGTTGGTGGGAATGCAAACTAGTACAGCCGCTATGGAGAACAGTGTGGAGATTTCTTAAAAAAAAAACCTGGAGATAGAACTCTCACATGACCCAGCAATCCCACTTCTGGGCATACACACCAAGGAAACCAGATCTGAAAGAGACACGTGCATCCCAATGTTCATCGCAGCACTGTTTATAATAGCCAGGACATGGTAGCGACCTAGAAGCCCATCAGCAGATGAATGGATAAGGAAGCTGTGGTACATATACACCATGGAATATTACTCAGCCGTTAAAAAGAATTCATTTGAATCAGTTCTGATAAGATGGATGAAACTGGAGCCCATTATACAGAGTGAAGTAAGCCAGAAAGATAAAGACCAGTGGAGTATACTAATGCATATATATGGAATTTAGAAAGATGATACCAATAACCCTATATGCAAAACAGAACAAGAGACACAGATGTACAGAACAGACTTTTGGACTCTGTGGGAGCAGGCGAGGGTGGGATATTTCGAGAGAATAGCATCAAAACATGTATATTATCAAGGGTGAAACAGATCACCAGCCCAGGTTGGATGCATGAGACAAGTGCTTGGGGCTGGTGCACTGGGAAGACCCAGAGGAATCAGGTTGAGAGGGAGGTGGGAGGGGGGATCGGGATGGGGAATACATGTAAATCCATGGCTGATTCATGTCAATGTATGGCAAAAACCACTACAACATTGTAAAGTAATTAGCCTCCAACTAATAAGAATAAATAAAAAAAAAAAGAAGGAAAATGGGAAAAAAAAAGAAGGAAAATATGAGATGGAACCCCCCAAAACAAACAAATAAACAAAAAACAACAACAACAAAAATCACTGTGTCTCCCCATTACAAAATAAAGCTTAACTTTCTTAGCATGTCATATGTGCTGGAAAAATTTCATTTAGTCCTGCAGATTTATGGTCCACCTTTCTCTCATGCCCTATACCTGGGGAGGCTAACCCCATATCGATTGCATGAATACTTTCTTGTTATTCTTGTCTTCTGGCTTCCAGCTGGATTTGGTCAATGCAAGGCTTTAGAAAGAGATTGGAGAGAGTACTAAGAATGTGGTAGTGATATTTATTTTCCTGGCTACTTCCCTGCCAGTTTTCCTGGGCTGGCTTCATCCTTTTACTGAATGTTGCAGCTCCTCCTAGGCCTGCTTCATACTTTGCCCCTTCAAAGCTTCATGGTAGTAACTATCTACTGTTATTTGAACCAGAGTTCTACACACTTTGTTGCTTGCCTTAAATCCTGTACAACACCTTTGTAAGTAGTTCCTTTGTTGAACTCTTCTCAAATTACCCAATTTGAGAGTGCCATCAGTAGCTGCCTGGAATCTTACTGATATGGCATATAATGTCCATTTTAATCCACTCCTTACCTACCAGTCTCCTTTAGCTACTACTCTTGTACCTTCTATTCCAGCAATGACAAACTACCTGCATTCCTAGAAAGCTGTTACATGCCCCTGTACTTTTGCATGCTCTGATCTTTCTGCCTGGGATGTTTTTCCATCTGTGAGTCTATCTAGATCTCAAGTCAATATGAAAGACTTATCCTGAAAGTTTCTCTGGTGCCCTAGTCCCAAGTCAGGTTTTGCTCGTCAGTGTGACACTACTTATACTAATATACCTATTATTATAATTATCTGTTTTCATGTCTATATCCATGGCTAGATGATGAATTGCTTGGGCATATAAACTGTGCACTATTCACCTCTGCAACCCTAGAGCTTGATAGTGTCTAGTGTTATGTCTGTTTAATCAGAGAACATTGAGTACTGAGTACTATACCCTGAAATATTGATTCTTCCTGACAGTCTCAAATAATAAGATAGAAGAAGATTCAGAAAAAAAGTGAAATGGGAAATTAAAGCATTTGGTGAAGTGCCTTTACATATTATACTCATTTGTATATATATGCACTGACATCTTCTTTGAATAGTGACAACCTATACTCTCTTACTCTATGTATTCCATTGTAACCATTATGACCCTACCATTGGGGTTTGCTGCATTGTCCTTCAAAAAATAAAACAAAATTTAAAATTTTATTTTCTCATAAATTAGTTCTTACTGTATTGCTCATGGAGTATAAATGGAAATCATACCAGTTGGTAAGGGTATCTATTTAACTCAGGAACTAAAGATATAACCTCAAGGTAGCATTAAAATTTCACTAAATGGCCTCTGATGCAGACTGAGGTCAGTACCCTATTTATCACTGAAAGGGTATTGACCTCGGTCTGCATCATGGTCCACTTTAACTGATGGGTCACCAGAGATTACCATTGACTGAAAGTCAGTGTCCAACAACCCCTAAAATACTTGAGTATTTAATATTTCCAGCACACAGTTATCCATTAAATGTCCAAGCTTCCTTTAAAGAAGGCTTAATGAATAATTCAAATATTTGTGCTATTATTTCTATGGTAGAATTTTGTATACAGGAAGACTATCATTCAAAAGCAAGGATATAGAGGATCTACAGTCTTTATTCTGGGTGTCTCATTTTGATTGTAACCCTATCACTGGGGCTTTGCCACTTTGACAGTCAAAAAATAAAACAAAATACACCAAATACACAATTACACATGCAACAATTTTCTCTGAAAGAAATCTAGAAACTAGCCAAGTGACACCTACACACAGGGGGAGAAAATCCACATTGAAATAAAAATGTTGAGACAAACTTTCACCCTAAACCCCACTCCCAGCACAGCACCATACAATTTAGAAGGAATCCTCAACTCCCAGCTTCTTCTTGAGAAGCAGAAGCTTTGATCCACACATCTAGTGCCCCTAGTTTTAAGGCTCACATATGACTGATGGGCCCCCCAAAGATCTAGCTCTGAAAGCTAATGGGGCTTATGCTCATGAGTGCCATAGGACTATAGAACATGGGAGACAGAGCAGTGGAATTCATTTAAGCACAGGAACAAAACACTAAAAAATGAAAAGGGGTTGAGGATAGCTTAAGGGACTTTGGGATACTATGAAGTGAACTCATATGCACATTACAAGGGTCCCAGAAAGAGAAGAATGAGAGAGAAAGGGAAAGAAAACATATTCAAAGAAATAATGGCTGACAACTTCCTTAACTTGGGGAAACAAACAAATATCCAATCCAAGAAGCACAAAGAGTATGAAACAAGATGACTCTAAAGAGACTCATACAGAGAAACACTATAGTTAAATTGTCAAAAGTCAAAGAGTATCTGAAAAGCAGTGAGAAAAGAGCAACTTATGGTGTTCAAGGGAAACCCCATAAGACCATTAGCAGATTTTTGAGGAGAAATCTTGAAATGGGAGAAAATACTTGCAAATTGCATATCTGACAAATGATTAATATACAAAACATACAAGGAACTCATACAACTCAATAGTCAAACACAAACACAAATTACCCGAATTGAAAATGAGCACAACCTTTGTGTGGATCACAACAAACTGGAAAATCCTTAAGGAGCTAGGAATACCAGACCACCTTACCCAACTCCTGAAAAATATGTATGTGGATCAAGAAGCAACTGTTAGAACCGAACATGGAACAACTGGCTGGCTCAAAATTGGGAAAGGAATATGACAAGGTTGTATATTGTAACCCTGCTTATTTAACTTCTATGCAGTGTACATCATGTGAGATGCCAAGCTGGATGAATCACAAGCCAGGATCAAGATTTCTGGGAGAAATATCAATAACCTCAGATATTCAGATGATACCACTCTAATGGCAGAAAGTGAGGAGGAACTAAAGAGCCTCTTGATGAGAGTGAAAGAGGAAACTGGAGAACCTGGCTTCAAACTTAAAATTAAAAAAAAAATAATAAGATCATGACATCCAGTCCCATCACTTCATGGCAAAAATATGGAGAAACAATGGAAGCAGTAAGATATTTTATTTTCTTGGGCTCCAAAATCACTGTTGACAGTGATTGCAGCCATGAAATTAAAAGACTCTTGCTGCTTGGAAGAAAAGCTATGACTAACCTAGACAGCATATTAAAAAGCAGAGACATCACTTTGCTGACAAAGGTCCATCCAGTCAAAGCTATGGCTTTTCCAGTAGTCATATATGGATGTGAGAGTTGGGCCATAAAGAATGTTGAGTGCCAAGAATTGATGCTTTCAAATTGTGGTTCTGAAGAATATTCTTGAGAGCCCTTTGGACAGCAAGGATGTCAAACCAGTCAATCCTAAAGGAAATCAACACTGAATATTCAAGAAGGACTGTTGCTGAAGCTACAGCGTTCCTTGGGTCACAAAGAGTTGGGCACAACTTAGAGGCTGAACAACAACAGCAACAATGTATAAGGCAAATGCTAACAGTCATAAAAGGGGAAATGACAGTAGCACAATAATAGTGGGGGACTTTGATATCCCACTTACACCGATGGACAGAGCGTACAGACATAAAATTAATAAGGAAACACAGCCTTAAATGACACATTAGACCAGATAGACTACATTGATATGTATAGGACATTCCATCTGAAACTAGCAGAATACACTTTCCTCTCAAGTGCACATGGAGCATTCTCCTGGATAGATCACATATTGGATAAGAAATGAAGCCTTGGTAAATTCAAGAAGATTAAAATCATATCAAGCACCTTTTCTGATCATAATGATATGAGATTAGAAATCAATTACAGGAAAAAAATTCTGTAAAAAGCACAAACACATGGATGCTAAATAATATGTTACTAAATAACCAATGGATCACTGAAGAAATCAAAGGGGAAATAAAAACAACAGCTAAAGACAAATGATAATGAAAACAAGGCAATCAAAAACCTATGGAACACAGCAAAAGCAGTTCTAAGAGGAAAGTTTGTAGCAATACAATCTTACCTGAAGAAATAAGAAAAATCTCAAATGAAAACCCAACTTTATATCTAAGACAAACAGAGAAAGAGCAAACAAAATCCAAAGTTAATAGAAGGAAAGAAATCATAAAGGGCAGAAATAAATGAAATTGAGACAAAGAAAATAAGAGCAAAGATCAATGAAACTAAAATCTGGGTCTTTGAGAAGATAAATTGTTCTCACTTCATCTAGACTCATCAAGATAAAAAAGGGAAAGGACTCAAATCAATAAAATTAGAAATGGAAAAGGAGAACTTACAACACATATGACAGAAATACAGACTCATAAGAGACTACTATGAGCAACTATACACCAATAAAATGGACAACCTAGAGGAAATGGACAATTTCTTAGAAAAATATAACCTTCCAAGATTTAACCAGGAAGAAATAGAAAATATGAACAGACCAATTACAAGTACTGAAATCAAATTGCGATTAAAAATCTTCCAAGATTCCATATGTATATACGTTAATATACAGTATTTGTCTTTCTTTTTCTGACTTACTTCACTCTGTATGTTGGGCTCTAGGTTCATCCACCTCATTAGAAATGACTAAAATGCATTCCTTTTGATAACTGAGTAATATTCCATTGTGTATATGTACCACAACTTCCTTATCCATTCATCTGTCAATGGGCTAGTATGAGTTTGATGCAAGAAGAAGGACACCCAAAACTGGTGCTCTGTGACAACCTAGAGGGATAGGGTCGGGAGGGAGATGGGAGAGGGTTTCAGGATTGGGGGCACACATGTATACCTATGGCTGATTCATGTTGATGTATGGCAAAAACCATTACAACATTGTAAAATAATTATCCTCCAATTCAAATAAGGAAACAAATTTTAAAAATCTTCCAAGAAACAAAAGTCTAGGACCAGATGACTTCACAGGAAAATTCTATCAAACATTTAGAGGAGTTTATACCTACCCCTCTGAAATAATTCCAAAAGGTTGCAGGAAAGGAACACTCCCAAACTACAAGGAACACTCCCATTCTACAAGGCCACTGTCACCCTAATACCAAAACAGTTAAAGAAATCACACAAAAAAAGAAAATTATAGGCCAATATAACCAATGAAGATTGATGCAAAAATCAACAAAATACTAGCAAACAGAATCCAACAACACATTAAAAGGATAAAACACCCTGATCAAGTGGTATTTATCCCAGTGATGCAAGGATTTTCCAATATTAGCAAAGCAGTCAGTATGATACACCACATCAAAAAATTGAGGAATGAAAACCTTATGATCATCTCAATAGATGCAAAAAAGCTGTTGATAAAATTCAACACACATTGACGATAAAAACTTTTCAGAAAGGGGAATAGTGGGAACCTTTCTCAACATAATATTAATAAAGTACACATACAAAAAAGCTGCAGCAAGCATCATTCTCAATGTTGAAGAAGCTGAAAGCATTTCTTCTAAGATTAGGAACAAGACAAGGATGTTCACTTTTGCCAATTTTATTCAACATGTTTTGAAAATCCTTGTTATGGCAATCAGAGTGGGAAAAGAAATAAAAGAAAGTCAAATTTGAAAAGCAGAAGGAAAGCTGTCACTGTTTGTAGCGGACATAATAATATACATAGAAAATCCTCCAGCAAATACCAGAAAGCTACTAGAGCTCAGCAATTAATTTTGTAAAGTTGTATGATACAAAATTAACACAGAGAAATCTGTTGCATTTCTATACAGTAGAAATGAAAGAAATAATGCAATTTACTATCATATCAAAAAGAATAAAATACCTAGGACTAAACCTCCCTAAGGAGGCAAAAGACCTGTACTCAGAAAACTATAATATACTGATAAAAGAAATAAAAGCTGGCATAAATAGATGGAGATCTATGTTCTGGGATTGGAAGAATTAGTATTGTCAGAATGACTATACTACTCAAAGCAATCTACAGATTCAATGCAATGCTTATCAAATTACCAATGATTTTTTTTTCACAGAGCTAGAACAAGATTTTGTACAATTTGTATGGAAGCACAAAACACCACAAATAATCAAAGCAGTCTTGAAAAAGAAAAACAGACCTGGAAGAATCAGGCTCCCTGCCTTCAGACTATCCTATATAGCTACAGTAATCAGAGCAATATGTTACAGGCACAAAAAACAGAAATATAGACCAATGGAACAGGACAGAAAATCCAGAGATAAACCCACACACCTACAGTTGATTAATCTATGACAAAATAGGCAAAAATATAAAATGGAAAAAAGACAGTCTCTTCAATAAGTAGTTTGGGTAAACTGGACAGCTACATGTAGAAGAATTAAATGAGAACACTCTCTAACACCATACACAAAAATAAACTCAAAATGCATTTAAAGACCTAAATGCAAGGCTGGATACTATAAAACTCTTAAAGGAAAAGAGGCAGAATACTCTTTGACATAAGTCATGAAAGATCTTTTTGATCGACTTCATAGAGTAATGAAAATAAAAACAAAAATAAACAAATGGGACCTAATTAAACTTAAGAGCTTTTGCACAACAAAGGACACCATAAATAAGACAAAACGACAACCCTCATGATGGGAGAAAACATTTGGAAAAGCATCAACCAGCAAGGAATTAATCTCCAAAATATACAAAGAGTTCATGCAGATAAATATTAAAAAATCAAGCAATGTAATAAAAAATGGATGAAAGGTCTAAAAAGCCATTTCTTCAAAGAAGACATACAGATGGTTAAAATGCATATGAAAAGATTTTCATCATCACTAATTATTAGAGAAAGAAAATCAAACTAAAATGAGGTATCACCTTGCACTGGTCACAATGTCCATCATCAAAAAATCTACAAACAATAAATGCTGGAGAGGGTGTGCAGGAAAGGGAACCCTCCTACACTGTTGGTGGGAATGTAAACTGGTAAAGCCACTATGGAGAACAGCATGCAGTTTCCTTCAATAACTGAAAATAGAACCACAATATGATCCAGCAATCCCACTCCTGGGTATATCCCAAAAAAAGCTTAATTCAAAGAGATACATACACCACAATATTCATTGCAGCTGTATTTACAGTTGCCAGGGCATGTAAGCAGCCTAAATGTCCATCAAGAGAGGAATGGATAAGAAGACATGGTACACGTATGCAATGGAATATTAATCATCCATAAAAAGAATTAAGTAATGCCATTTTTCAGCAACATGGATGGACCTAGAGGTTATCATACTGAGTGAGGTTAATCAGACAGAGAAAGACAAACATCATATGATATCACTTATATGTGGAATCTGAAAAATGGCTACAAATGAACTTATCCACAAAACAGAAACAGAGTTACAGATGTAGAAAAAAAACTCATGGTTACTAAGTGATGAGGAAGGGGGAGGGATAAATTTGGAGATTGGGATTGACATATACACACTACTATGAATAAAATAAATAGATAATAAGGATTTATTTTGTAGCACAGGGAACTCTACTTAATACTCTGTAATTGTCTATATGGGAAAAGAGTCTAAAAAAGGATGGATATATGTACATGTATAACTGATTTTCTTTGCTGTGCACCTGGGACTAATGCAACATTTTAAACCAACTTATATAGTAGCTCAGATGGTAAAGCATCTGCCTGCATTGCAGGAGACCCAGGTTCGATCCCTGGATTGAGAGAAGGAAATTGCAACCCAGTCCAGAATCCTTGCCCGGAAAATTCCATGGACAGAGGAGCATGGCAGGCTACAGTCCACGGGGTCACAAAGAGTTGGACACGAAACTGAGTGACTAATGCACATATGCTAATAAAAAATTTAAAAAGCTGAGAACGTTAAGAAAATGATATAGATACAGCATCTGTTCTGATGTCTAAAATGTGTCCTTAAAAAGTTATATGAATTTCCTTAAAAGGAATCCAGATTAAAAAAGAAGTAAAACTCTCACTGTTTGCAGATGACGTGATCCTCTACATAGAAAACCGTAAAGACTCCACCAGAAAATTACTAGAGCTAATCAGTGAGTAAAGTAAAGTTGCAGGATATGAAATTGATGCACAGAAATCCCTTGCATTCCTATATACTAACAATGAAAAAAACAGAAAGGGAAATTAAGGAAACACTTTCATTCACCATTACAATGAAAAGAATAAAATACTTAGGAATAAATTTACCTAAAGAAACAAAAGAGCTATATATAGAAAATTATAAAACATTGATGGACGAAATCAAAGATGACACAAATAGCTGGAGAAATATACCATGTCTGTGGGTTGGAAGAATCAATATAGTGAAAATGAGTATACCACTCAAAGTAATCTATAGATTCAATGCACTCTCTATCAAGCTACCACCAGTATTTTTCATAGAATTAGAACAAATAATTTCACAATTTGTATGGAAATACAAAAAAAACCTTGAATATCCAAAGCAATCTTGAGAAAGAAGAATGGAACTGGAGGAAACAACCTACCTGACTTCAGACTATACTACAAAGCTACAGTCAAGAGACAGTATGGTTCTGGTACAAAGACAGAAATATACATAAATGGAACAATATAGAAAGCCCAGATATAAATCCATGCATCTATGGACACCTTATCTTTGACAAAGGAGGCAAAAATATACAATGGAGTTAAGACAATCTCTTTAACAAGTGGTGCTTGGAAAACTGTTCAAATACATGTAAAAGAATGAAACTAGAATACTTTCTAACACCATACACAAAGATAAACTCAAAATGGATTAAAGATCTAAATGTAATACCAGAAACTACAAAATTCTTAAAGGAAAACATAGGCAGAACATTCTCTGACATACATCACAGAAAGATCCTCTATGACCCACATCACAGAGTAATGGAAACAAAAACAAAAATAAACAAATGTAACCTAATTAAACTTAAAAGCTTTTGCACAAAAAAGGAAACTATAAGCAAGGTAAAAAGGCAGCTTTCAAAATGGGAAAAAATAATAGCAAGTGAAACAACTGGCAAATAATTAATCTCCAAAATATACAAGCAGCTCATGCAGCTCAATACCAGAAAAACAAACAACCCAATCAAAAAGTGGGCCAAAGAATGAAACCTTTCTCCAAAGAAGACATACAGATGGATGTTAAACACATGAAAAGATGCTTAACATCGCTCATTTTTAGAGAAATGCAAATCAAAACCACAATGAGGTATCATCTCATGCTGCCACAAGAAAGTCTAAAAACAGTCAATGTTGGAGGGGGTGTGGAGTAAAGGGAAACCTCATACCCTGCTGGTGGGAATGCAAACTGGTACAGTCGCTATGGAGAACAGTTTTTTCCTTAAAAAACTGGGAATAGGACTGCCTTATGACCCAGTAATCCCACTCTTGGGCATACACAGTGAGGAAACCAGAATTGAAAGAGACACATGTACCCCAATGTTCATTGCAGCACTGTTTACAGTAGCTAGAACAGAGAAGCAGCCAAGATGTCCATCAGCAGACAAATGGATGAGGAAGTTGTGGTAAAGATACACAATGGACTATTTCTCAGCTATAAAATAAGAACACATTTGAGTCAGTTCTAATGAGGTGGATTAAACTGGAGCCTATTATACAGAATGAAGTAAGTCAGAAAAAGAAACACCAATACAGTATATTAACACATATATATGGAATTTAGAAAGATGGTAATGACAGCCCTATATGCAAGGCAGCAAAAGAGACACCAATGTAAAACACAGACTTTTGAACTATGTGGGAGAAGGCAAGGGTGGGATGATTTGGGAGAATAGCATTGAATCATGTATATTACTATATGTAAAATAGACTACCAATGAAAGTTTGATGCATGAAGCAGGGGACTCAAAGCCAGTGCTCTGGGACAACCAAGAGGGATGGGGTGGGGAGGGAGGTTGGAGGGGCATTCAGGATGGGGAGACACATGTGCACCAGTGGCTGATTCATGTTGATGTATGGCAAAAACCACCACAATATTGTAAAGTAAGTATCCTTCAATTAAAATAAATAAAATAATTAAAATATAAATAAAGCAAAAAAAGATAGGTATTTGTATTTTCTTATTTCAAATGCTATTCAATTTGATATTTCACTTGTTATTCCAGTAGAAAGGTTTTGAGCCAAACATACCTTAATTTAAGACTATAAATATTTTATAAAAATAAATTTAATAAAAATACAACAATCATTTTATTTTTTTAATTTTAAAGTTTGACCTATAGTTTTTAAATTTAAAATTGTCCTATACTTGACTTACAATATTATATTTGTTTCATGTGTACAAAATATCAGTTCAAAATTTTTACAGATTATACTCCATTTATAGTTATTACAAAATAGTGGCTATATTTCCTTCTGCCTTCTGCCTATATATCCTTGTAGCTTATTTATTTTATACATAGCAGTTTGTACCTCTTAATCCCCTACCTCTACCAATCATTTTAAAGTCATCTTTTAGAAACACTTTTTTATTAATGTCTGAAGAGTAGATTAGATGTGATTACTACATTGATAATGGTAATAATGCATAACAGAAGCTTATTGGTGCAGAACTTTATTTGCTGGAATCTAATTTTTATTGCCTTCCCTCAAAATGTAGAAAAGAAATTTTTTATACTTATCCCTTAAGAGAGGTCGACAATCTTACGAGGGCTTCATTAAAGGTCATTATAGGATGGCAGAATGTACTTAAATCCATGTGAAATGTTACATGGGTAGGCCAAGAACATTTGTTACTGCTCACTGACAACTGGGCTTCATTTATCAGAACTCAATCTTGCTGATGGTAAGATAATGCTTGGGGGTACTGCATTACAGACAATGCAAGATTATCCATCCTAGTTCTTATATCAAACTTTCCAAGTAAATTTTTTGAAACTAAGAAACAAATTCATATTAACATATTAAATAGAAAATATGCTCGAACAGGAGGAAGGTGATTCATTATTCTGGGTTTTGAGATCTGGAGAAAGCTATTCGTTCTTTGGCATTCAAAATAAAGCAAATGAAAATGCTGATAGCCACTTTATCTTCTGAATATTTAATCTGATTCAAAATGTGGCTTATTTATATATAATTTCCAGGTATATAACACAGCTTTAACCTTAACCAGTAATATAAACAACATTGTAAATAAAAAAGATATAGCCTGAGAAGAATAAAATCCATAAATAGTTATTTATATATTACCTTTGGTGAGTCACAACAAATATGAATTTTATCCATAAGACTTTCTTAGTTTCAATTACCAACGAAATCCAGCTGTCTTTGTGACAGAGACATTGCAACAAAAGTTGAGATAATCTTAGAGTGAGATATTTCAAGTGAAGTATAGAAGTTATCCTTTTAAATGGCTGTGTATTCTAGCTTCTGCCTTGTTCTTCAGCCTGGAACTTAGCTAGGACATTATCTCTCTGCTTCTCTTCCTGAAATGCTTCCAGGAGATTTTAAGTGACCCATGAAGTTCAGTTCCTTTTGGTCTACATTTTATTAAAACTAGTTCCATGGTCCTCAATGGGTTGAAGTTTCCTAGCCTGTGTATACTGAGATGAGCACTATCATCTTGATTTTGGCTGGGTGAAGACCTCATTTACATTGGAAGTAAAGCTAGCTGGAGACAGGCTCCCTAGTGTCTGCATGTAAGGAGATAGAGAGCCTATCACTACATTTTACTTCTGAGTGTGATTTATTCACTATGTCCAGAGACTTTTTTAAATGAACTGGAGGTTTTGATAAAGGCCTTGCCTTTAAGATATATAACCTGTGATTAAAAATAACCCCAGCTCAAAGCAGGAGAGTGACCTTTGCAAAAGTAGTAATGGGATATTTGGGTTCTTTTTACCATGCTGAAATAGGTCTATTTTATTTTGCAAAAGGAGTAAAAGGAAAAAATGGATGGCAATTAAGGAGACCTCAGTCAGCACTACACTGGGTTGGAGTGATGGGATACTACATATTTGAAATGAATATATGCAGAATACCTGGACTGTTTATGTGAATTGCTCAGATGTGGCATACAACAGTCTTGTGTGATGCCATATGTATCCATGTAAATCTCAAGTATACCACGTACTGACAGAAAAAGTGTTGCTAGATTCCCTCAGTGTGTATTCTCTTTGAAAACTGGTGTCATTTTCCCCAAATGATTCTATTTCTGTTGGTAGTACCTTTAGCATTAGAAACTCTTGGCCCTTCACCTTTCAGCAAGAGAGACTAGGTTTGAGCTCCCTTTAAAAGATCCTAGGAGTTTCCTTTATTCCTCCAGGATTCTAGGGCAGTTTGGAGCTTTAACACATTGGTACATGTTTGACCTAAAAGAGATAAGGATCAGATATCATTTTATTACAACTGCTTACTTATTGCAACAGGGAATATGGTCAGTTCAATAGCTGATATTAGAATTTTGTTCCTTCTCCTGTAATTGATGACTGAAAAAGAGAGTTATGGTATATATATTTTATATTAATTTAATTATTTTTTTCCTGAAAATGCTTACCTCTTTATACTTGGGTCTCCTTAGCTAGAGTTAAGTGTTTTGATGAAGGGAAGACCTAGGTAAAGCAGTAGCTCTCATTATATGCTTGACATAAATTAAGGCTCCAATTATTTAAAAAGGAAAAAGCATAGAAAAGGCTAAGAAGGGCCCTGGCTGGCAGGTAAGTGCACTTGAAACAAATGTGTGGAGAAGTTGCTTCAAAGACATAAAACCATCCTTAGCTTGGTGGTAGGGTGAGGTGGGAGACTTTTTTCTCTCTGCAATGAGGTGTCAGGGATGAGTTTCCGGGAAGGAAATTCACTTGTGCCCTGAGTTTAGAATGGCATGCAATGTTTGTTAATGCCACTGTTTCCCCTTCACCTGCTTGCCCACATTTCTTGAGTGGAAGTCTGACTACAGCTGGAATGCCAAGTGACAGGATAAATGATCTGCCTGTGTTTTGCTGTTAGTCTTGTGTAGTGAGGACTTTGCTGATGGATTAGGCCCTGGAAAGTATTATAAAAGCAGCTTTTTTTTTCTTCTTCTTCTGAATTCTCATCTCACTTCGTACTTCTCTCTAGTAGAGCAATTATTGTGCTGTACTGTAATTATTTGTGTCTGTCTTTCCCAGTAGACTGTAAGTTCATTGATGGAAGGAACTTGGTCTTATTTATCTTTGTATGTATGTGCATGTGCACTCAGTTGTGTCCAACTCTTTGTGACCTTATGGACTGTAGCCCACCAGGCTCCTCTGTCTATGGAATTTTCCAGGTAAGACTACTGGAGTGGGTTGCCATATCTTTGTATACCCAGGGTCTAACATAGTTTCTGGCACATAGTAAAAACCTAATAAATGATTGTGGACTGAATGAAGGAATGAGTGAGAAAAGTGTTAGGCACTAAGGTCAAACAGAGACCAATGGTCATAATACAACTTGTTGTTTCATGATAATTGACTTCCTAGAGGCTAAGAAAGGGCTTCCAGTTTTTGTTCTATAAGACATGGAGGTATCAGGGCCCTACCTGTTTAGAGAGGATGGCTATTTCTGGGCAGTAATTTTCTCCAAACTTCTACCAGAATGCATTCACTGGAACCACTGCAATGTAATGAGTCATTTTTTTCTGTATTTGTGTGATTTCTTGATTAAGATCTATTTCCTCCACTAGATAGTGAGTCCAATGATGGAGGGTCAATACTTCTAATTTTTCTCACCATTTCATCCCAAGGATCTAGTATCGTGCTTGGCATAAAGTAGGTAGTCCATAAATGAATGAATGGCTGGAAACACTAAAATGGCTTCCTTTATTTATGCAGGGATTTTTGCCTTTTCTGGAATAAGATATATATATATATATGTGTGTGTGTGTATGTATGTATATGTATATACATGTGTATATATGTAGATACATATATGTGTGTATATTTACATATATATATGTGTATATGTGTATATATATATATATATATATATGTATAAGCTTTGCTGTGCCTAATTGCTCAGTCGTGTCTGACTGTTTGCTACCCACGAACTGCAGCCTGCCAGGCTCCTCTGTCCATTGGGATTCTCCAGGCAAGAATACTGGAGAGGGTTGCCATGCCCTCCTCCATGGAAGCTTCACAACCCAAGGATCGAACCCAGGTCTTCTGCACTGTGGGTGTATTCTTTACCTACTGAGCCACCAGGGAAGCCTTTATGTGTATATGTATACATATACATATATATACACATATATATACACACATTATGTGTATATATATACATATACATATATGTACACACATATATATACATGCACACATATATACATAACACATACATATACATATATACATATGTATATATGTATATATAGATACATATGTACATATACACACATATGCATATATGTATACATATATACATATATACATGTATATATGTATATATATGTATATGTATGTATAGTGTTCCCTTGAGATATACATACATACATATATATATATATACACACACACACATACACACACACACACACATATACACACATATATAGCATTATCCTAAGAAACTTTCCTCAAGTTCTTTTCAGAAAGCTTTAATAAAATTCCTTCTAATTTTTTTACCAGGTTATTGATTTTTTAAAAAAAGAATGTCTATTACTAAAGGTAACATGTTAACTTTTAAAGTGCCCAAATGTGGAAAACTCGGCAGTTTTTATTTCAATGGAGACCTTCTGTTAATTTTTTAAAGGAATGAGTGTTTGGCTGCTGCACAGCCTTCTCTCAAGGGGAAAGGCCTTTCGAGTGACACTCAGTAATTTAGCCATTAAGGTTAATGTTCATCTTCTTTCTGTCTATTGAAACTTCTAGGGTTGGCAGTGCAAATAGCTTATCAGGTATTTTTAAAGGTCATGTGCAAAAGACGAAAATCTTGCACTACTCATGAAAATGTTCTTAGTAATCAGTGCCTGCTGATAGGAGGGGGCTGAGGCACTCTCTCAGATCATCTATCTTGTCTTTTCCTCTGGGTCACTTTGTGACAGATTTAGAGTTGGTAACAGTGCAGCCTGGAAGGTAACTAGCTATGCACATCTCTGCTTACTACATTAGTCAAGTCAATAAGTTAAAAAAAAAAAAAAACTTTAACTTTCTCTTTTCCTTTTCAGCCTCTGCACTCTATCTCTGGGGTAAATCTAACAGAGATAGGAGCAAAGAACAGATTTCTTTACTGACAATCAGCAGCATTGGTCAAAATCACCTTTCATAGGAGGAAGCAGAATAAGGATGGTGGAATGCTCAGCCTTTCCCCTGCTATTACTTTTCATTTCAGCCTGTGACAGAGCTATATCCCTGCCATCTCTCTGGCCTGTTGCAACCCTTTATGGAATGCACGAATTGAGCCTTGCCCACTTAGGTCTGACCACATCATGAATCCCCCATAAGTGGATCTCAACTTTCTCAAGGGAAATGAAAACTTAATCCACCACTCCAGATCCCAGCTGAGACCACTGCCTTAGCTTCCTTTGAAATGTCACTGAGTTATCGGTCTTTTTCTATCTCCTCCTTCTTTCTCCAAACATTAAGAAGTATGGGTTGAGCTTGTATAATGAAGGAAAATCTAGAGTTTTTAAAAATGGTAGTTCTGAGACAGGCATTTAGGAGTGACTGTGAATAGTTCTTTCAGAAGAGTGAACTGTACCTTCGGGCTTATTGCAGTCACCCATTGAGAGAGCAATCACAGAATGAGTCTGCAATAATGATGGATATGAAGAATGCACTCTTCTGAAGTGCATCAATAGCTGTTTCACATATGGATTCAGTAGTAAGATAAGAATTTACTTTACATTCTGTTTTATTATTTGCTTCAGAGAATATAGCAGCAGGTTTGGGGGATTATGTTTTAGAGGAAAAGTTATGTTTTCAAAATCCTTTTGATGACTGCATCCTCTCCCTCCACTCCCTCTCTCCTTGCCTTGATCCTCCATTCTTCCCTGAGTCATTGCTGGGAATTCTTTCAAATAACGGAGAGTTGCTGTTGTTGTTTCTATATTCAGCTTATTTTTGCTTTCTTGAACTCTGGGTAATCTTCAATTTTTACTCTTGAAAGGTAAATTGTTGGTAGGCTTTTATAAGATACAACAGTAAAGTGCTAGGGATGGCTGAGCAGATTAATTTTCAAAGATTCAGCTCAGAGAAGAATGTAGTTTTATTTGAAATTTTGTTTCATCTTGCAAAAATGAATTCCACATCTCATGGCTACAGATTTGTTTTTGAGATGATGACCAACCTGGGTACACCAAGGCCTCTTTCATGACATCTAATTTTGAACATCAGAGTAGAGAGGCCTGAAGACTGGAAATAAGAAAAAAGTAAAGAATTGAGGTTTTGCTTAGACTTTTGAGCCCCAAGTTACCCTTTATTAATAACATAAATTCTATGTTTGAAAATAGAGGAAAAGGAGTCCTTTATCCTTGAAGAGTGTTACAAACTTCATTTTCATGTATGCCAAGTATAATCATAACAGTTATCACATTTTGGATAGTTGCAATGTGGAAGGCTACATATACATGTGCATGCTAAGTCGCTTCAGTTATGTCCTACTCTTTGCAACTCTATGGACTGTAGCCCACCAGGCTCCTCTGTTCATGGGATTCTCTAGGCATGAAACCTGGAGTGGATTATCATGACCTCCTGCAGGGGATCTTCCCAACTCAGGGATCGAAACTGCATCTCTTATGTCTCCTGCCTTGGCAGGCAGGTTTTTTTTTTTTTTTACCACTGGCGCCACCTTGGAAGCCCTTATATATACATACATATATTTATCCTCTAATATTAATAATCACAATAACACTGCAAGATATATCCTATCTCTGTTTTGCAGAGACTAAGGCTTAGTAAGATTATTTAACACAAGTAATATTGTCCAGTTATAAATGGTTGAATTATTGCCCTCCAGGTTCATAATTTTTCAACTATCCATTACCACCTTTTATATGGTGAAGCGAGAGGATTCAAAGGGTCACTTTGTTCTTCAGCTGCCAATATCCCCTCCCCCATATGCCACGCAGAATTGGCTTTAGGGGAATTGAAAATAGCTCTGTGAATGTGGAGTTTGTTCTAGGACTTATATATTCCTAGGAAAATGGACACTTTTCTAGGGTATGTCATTTTTTGGAATCAAAATTTAACATCATATTTGGATCAAATACTGCAAAGATACTCCTGAGTATCAAAGGAACAAGCATAACAACTAGTGATATAAATACCAGCTGTCGCTGAACCTGTAATACAGGGATAGTCTCCTAACATGATCTCAAATATATACTATGGACCTCTACATTTCTATCCAAGGAGTGGAATGCCATAAATCCCTCAGAATAAGCTATCGTAGAAACCTAAAAACTGTAAAAATAAAAACGTCCCTCTGAAGTTATTAACATGACCAGTGTTAATATGAACATCGTCATGGAATTTATACAATAAAAACAACTTTAAGTGTTATTACAAATATCAAATCAGTGCATATATAACTTAAAATTGAGTTCCTTTTTCTTTTCTTAAAATGAATACTGACGTAGAAGACATGTAATTTAAGTCTCAAGCTATTAATAGAAAGTGATGGCCAGTAGATTGAACTTACTTCTGATATGTCAGGAATGATGTTGATCCTGAATTGCACAGTGAAGAGAAACAAATTAAAGACTAAAGCACAATACATTCAAACCTTGGAAGAAGCTCCAAAATGCTGAAATGATTCAGCTCATCTCTTTCTAGGTATGTCATTAAACTGACATTTCATCTTCTCCTAGGTATGTCATGACTTCATAAAATATAGCATCTTTTACTGTGGCTATAGTATCTAAAGAGTAAGGTAAGTTAAATTACATCAATTTTATTTAATCAGCTTTTAGTTCAGTTCAGTAGCCTAGTCGTGTCCAACTCTTTGCGACCGCATGGACTGTAGCACGCCAGGCCTCCCTGTCCATCACCAAGTCCCAGAGTTTACTCAAACTCATGTCCATTGAGTCGCTGATGCCATCCAACCATTTCATCCTCTGCCAACCCCTCCTCCTCCCGCCTTCAGTCTTTCCCAGCATCAGGGTCTTTTCAAATGAGTCAGCTCTTCACATCAGGTGGCCAAAGTATTGGAGTTTCAGCTTCAACATCAGTCCTTCCAATGGACATTCAGGACTTATTTCCTTTAGGATGGACTGGTTGGATCTCCTTGCTTTAATCAGCTTTATTGAGGTAACAATTTACAGTAGTAAAATTCACCAATTTTAAGTGTAAAATTTGATGAATTTTGACAAAAGTATACTATTGTATGGCTAATGCCGTAATCAAAATGTAGAAATTTTTATCAATTCATCATGTTCCATCATGTCATTTTGCAGTAAATCCCTTATCCTCAAAATGGGCCACTGCTTTTTGTCACTGTAAATTTGCTTCTTCTTAAATTGCGTATAATAGAATCATACAGTATATATGCATATAATTTTTTTGTGTGTGATTTCTTTCATCTATACTGTTACCTGTATCAATAGGCCATTCTTCTACTGGATTAATATAACATAATATGTTGCTCTATTTACCAGTTGATGAGCAATTGCACTGTTCCCATTTTTTGGCTGTTATGACTAATGCTGCTATGAACATTCATGTATAATTTTTGGTGTGTGCATGTGTTCTCATTTCTCTTGATTTTTAACTTGGAATGGAATAGCTAGATCAAAGGATAAGCATATATTTAAGCTTTAGTTAAATAACTAATTATTTCTGAAAGCTGTATGATTTTTACACTAGCACAGGTAATTTGAGAATTCCAGTTGTGCCACACCCCAACAAACACTTGGTATTGTCAGTCTTTCATTTTGGTCTTTCTAGTGAGTGTGTTGTGATATGTCTTAGAGATTTTTAATAAGCATATGTTTAAGCATTAGTTAAATAACTAATTATTTCTGAAAGCTGTATGATTTTTACACTAGCACAGGTAATTTGAGAATTCCAGTTGTGCCACACCCTAACAAACACTTGGTATTGTCAGTCTTTCATTTTGGTCTTTCTAGTGAATGTGTTGTGGTATGTCTTAGAGATTTTTAATTTGTAATGTTTTAAAATAATGTTGAGAATCTTTTCATGTGCTTTTTTGCCATTTTAAAATATTTTTGAGGACATGTTTATTCAGATCTTGTGTCCATTTTCTTATCATGTTGTTTGTCTTCTTTTGAATTGTAAGAGATATTTATAAATTTTGCATACAAGTCCTTTGCCAGATACATGTTTTGCAAATATTTTCTTCCAGTCTATAGCTTGTCTTTTCATTTTCTTAACACTGGCTATTGAAGAGTAGACATTTTTAACTTAGATAAAATCCATATTATCTCTTTTTTTTTTCCTTTTTGTATTTTGTTTGAGAAATTTTGGTCTAATTCAAAGTCTCAAAGATCTTCTCCCATAGTTTCTCCCAGAGGATATATAGTTTTAGGTTGATATATGGGTACATGATATATTTCAAGTAAATTTTGTATATGGTGTGAGATGAGGATCAGTGATTTTTGTATATAGGGCTTCCTGGATAGCTCAGCTGGTAAAGAATCCTGCTGCAATGCAGGGACCCTGGTTTGATTCCTGGGTCAGGAAAATCTCCTGGAGAAAGGATAGTCACCCACTCCAGTATTCTTGGGCTTCCCCGGTGGCTCAGCTGGCAAAGAATCCTCCTGCAATGCAGGAGACCTGGGTTCGATCCCTGGGTTGGGAAGATCCCCTGGAGAAGGGAAAGGCTACCCACTCCAGTATTCTGGTCTGGAGAATTCCATGGACTGTATAGTCCATGGGGTCGCAAAGAGTCGGACACAACTGAGCCACTTTCACATCTGATCATTCTAGTATAATTTGTTTAAAAGAGTATCCTTTACTCTTTGAATTACTTTGATCTTTTGTTGAAAATTAATTAACCTATGTAAGGGACTGTTTGTGAGCTTTATGTTCTGTTACACTGAACTACTTGTCTATCTTTTCACTGATATGACACAAACTTGATTATTGCAGCTTTATAGCAAGTTTTAAAATCAAGTATTTTAAATCTTTTTTGTTCTTATTCAAAGTTTCTTTGAATATTTTAATTGCTTGGTATTTCCATAAAAATGTCAAAATCAACTTGTCTTGTTCTATTAAAAAAAAACTGCTAGGATTTTCATTGTGATTGTGTTGTATCACATGTAATTTCAGTAGAATTTGTACTTCAACAAAGTTGTGTCATACACTCATGAACATGGTATATATTCCACTTACTGAGGACTTTAACTTAACTAGGCAATATTTTATAATTTTTAGTGTTCCTAAACATAGGGGGAAAATATTCAGTGTTTCTCTAATAAGTATGAAGTAGATACCCTTTTCATGCTGAGAGCTTTTTAAATCATCAGTGGGTGTTTTATTTTGTCTAAAAAATTTGCTTGTCTTAATTGATATACTTGTAATTTTTCTTAAGACAGTTACTATGTTGGATTATATTGATTAATTTTTCAAATTTTGAACTAGCTTTGCATTCTTGGCATAAAACTCACTTTGTTTTGATGTCTTATACTTTTTTAAAAATAGTAATGGATTCACTCTGCTAATATTTCATTGAAAATTTTTATATCTATATTCGTGAGGGATATTAATCTATAGTTTTCTTTTTGCTGTGTTCTCCCCATTTGGTTTAGCATTGGAATAATGTAAGACTTATAAACTGAACTGAGAAGTAATTCCTCTACTTCTATTTTATGAAATATAATGTGTAATACTGAAGTTATTTCTTCTTTAAATGCTTAGTAAAATTCACTAGAGACAACATGTGTGCCTAGAAATTTATTGCTTTTTAAATTTACTACAAATTTTATTTCTTTAATAGGTATAGGGTTAGTCAAATGATCTATTTCATTATGGGTGAGTTGTAGTATTTTATGATAGCCTAGCAATTGATTCTTTTGATATAAGTTGTTAATTTTTGTGTGTAGACTTGTTTACAATATTTCCGTATTAGTCTTTTTAATATCTGTGCATTCTATAGTGACATTCCTTTTTTCCATTCCTGATATTGGTAATTTATGCCTTTGCTCTTTTTTTCTTCATCAGTATTATTTGAGGTTTATCAATTTTATTGATCTTCCCAAGAAATATTTTGAATTAATTGCAATTTTCTGTTGTTTTTCTGTATTGAGTTTATTGATCTCAGCTCTTCTCTTGATTATTTCTTTCCTTGCTCTTGCTTTGGGTTTATTTTTCTCTTTCTTTCCTAGTTTCTTCAGGAGGAAACTTAGATTATTGATTTTTGGCTTTTTTTTCTTTTCTAATGGTTGTTGTTGTTCAGTCACCAAGTCATGTCCAACTCTTTGCTACCCCATAGACTGTAGCACACCAGGCCTCCCTGTCCTGTATGACCATTTAATAGAAATTTTCTTCTAAAGCATTGCTTTAGAAAGTCTCACAAAATTTGATGTTATATTCTAAGTTCAAATTCAGCAGTATATTGTTTAATTTTGAATTGATTAGAGATTTTAACTTCATATTTGTTTCAGATTTCTAGTTTAATTACATCATGGTCTGAGGAGACATACTTTGTATGATTTCAGTTTCTAAATACTTGCTAAGTTTTGTTTTATAACAAAATATTGTCTATCCTGGTGAATGTTTCATATGCTGTTTAACTGACTATGTATTCTGCTATTGATGAATGGAGTATTATATAATTGTCAGTGCAATTGTTTGTGTCATTCAGTTATATATTTTTGCCAAAATTATATCTACTAGTTCTATCACAGAGGAGTATTGAAGTTGTATTTTGAATTGTGATAACTTCTTGGTGAAGTGACCATTTATCAACATGTGATGTCTGTTTTTATCTTTTAATTTTGTTCATTCTAAAGTTTAATTTCATATTAGTATAAGCACATCTGTTTTCTTTTGAGTTTGTATGCTATATCTTTTCTCTTTAACATATCAATATCAATATATTTAAAATTATTGTGGAGAGCATTTAGTTGAATCATATCTTTTCATCTTTTCAAATAAGTTCTCCTTTAATAGCTGTTTTTATATCATTTATATTTGATGTTTTGATATGTTTATATTTAAGTCTACACTGTTTCTCATTTTCAGTCTTCTTTTGAAATATTTATATCTTTCAATGGTCCATTTTAACTTATATATTGTTATTTTAACTATATATCTTTGTACCTAGGAATTACAAAATATATACTTAAATTTGCCCAGTCTATTTATAATCAACATTTTACCATGTCAGTTAGAATATGGAAACCTAAGAAAATCTATTTCCCTTTTCCTTCTCCCTCTACCCTATAGATGTCTTTTTTTTTTATAACAGCATTCTTGAGATATATTTGACATATAACAGTATATAAGTTTATGGTGAATTATATATTGATTAGATACACTTAACTATTGTGAAATAATTATCACTGTAGTTTTAGCCTGCACTGCCATCATCTTATGTAATTACTACTTCTTTTTTTTGTGGTGAGAACATTTAAGATCTATGTTTTTAGCAACTTCCAAGTATATAATACAGTGTTATTAAATACAAGGGCTTCCCAGGTGATGCAGTAGTGAAGAATCTGCCTCTTAATGCAGGAGGTGCGAGAGATACAAGTTAAATCCCTGGGTTGGGAAGATCCCCTAGAGTAGTAAATGGCAACTCACTCCAGTATTCTTGTCTGGCAAATTCCATGGATAGAGGAGCCTGACAGGCTATAGCCTATGGAATTTCAAAGAGTTAGACATGACTAAGCAACTGAGCACTTGCACATGTACATGCACACCTTCTTAAATATCATCATGTTTAACACTAGATTCCCAAACTTATTTATCTTATAACAAAATTTGCATGCTTTGGCCAGTGTCTCCCCAATCCACCCACCCCCCCCAACCCTGGTAACTCACATTCTACTCTGTTTCTCTGAGTTCAGCTTTTTTTTTAGATTCTACATCAAAGTGATATCAGTATTTATCTTTCTTAGTATGACTGTGTAACTTAGAATGATGCACTGAAGCTTGATCCATTTTGCTGCAAATAGAAGGATTTTCTTCTTTCTTGGGGCTAAATAATATTGCATTATGGATATGCATATATTGCATCTTCTTGATGCATTCATTCATTTATGAACACTAAAAATGTTTCTATATCTTGGCTTTTGTGACTAATGCCTCAATGACCTAGGTAGTAAAGATATATCCTTGGAGTCTAATTAAATTTCTTTTAGAATTACTGAATAATATGGTAGTTCTATTTTTAATTGTTTTAGGAACTTCTATACGTTTTTTTATAAGGACTGTACCAATTTACATTCCCACCAACAGTGAACAAGGGTTCCTTTTTCTTCACATCCACACAAACACTTGTTATCTCTTTTCATTTGGATGATAAGTACTCTAACAGGTCAGATGTGAACTGATATCTCATTGTGGTTTTGATTTGTATTTTCCTGGTGATTAGTCATGTTGAGTATCTTTTCATATACCTGTTACCATTTGTATTATATTTGGAAAAAGTGTTTATTTAGTATCTATGTCAATTAAAAAATAGATTATTTTATTTTACTACTGAGTTACATGAATTTGAAAATATATATATTTTGTAGGGACTTCCTTGGTGGTCCAGTGGCTGGAACTCTGCAATTCCAATGCAGGTGGCCTGGATTTGATCCTTGGTCAGAGAACTAGATCCCACGTGCTGCAGCTAAGATTCAGTGTAGACAAATATAAATATTGTATATATACATAGTGTATGCTGAAGCTGAAACTCCAGTACTTTGGCCACGTCATGTGAAGAGTTGACTCATTGGAAAAGACCCTGATGCTGGGAGGGATTGGGGGCAGGAGGAGAAGGGGACGACAGAGGATGAGATGGCTGGATGGCATCACCGACTCGACGGACATGAGTTTGAGTAAACTCTGGGAGTTGATGATGGACAGGGAGGCCTGGTGTGCTGCGATTCATGGGGTCGAAAAGAGTCAGACATGACTGAGCGACTGACATGAACTGAACTGAACTGAACCCCCTTATCAGATGTATGATTTGTACTGTTTACATTTTCCCCAATTGGCAGGTTGCATTTTCATTTTGTGGATTGTTCTTTTTGTTGTGCAGAAGCTTTTTGATTTGATGTAGTACCACTTTTTGATTCTTGTGTTTGTTGCTTATACTTTTGGTGTCATATCCAAATTATCGTTGCCAAGACCAATGTCAAAGAGTTTTGCCCATATGTTTTCTTCTAGGAATGTTACAGTTTCAGGTGATATGTTTATGTCTTTAGTACATTCTGAGTAAATATTTGTGAATGGTATAAGATAAAGTTCCAGTATCCCCAGTACTTATTGAAGATGCAATCCTTTCCCTATATTGTACTCTTGAATTCATTGTCAAATATTAATTCACCATATATGGAAGTGCTGATTTCTAGACTCTTTATTCTGTTCCATTGGTCTTTGTTTATATATTTATACTAGTACCATATTATTTTGATTAATATAGCTTTGTAGTACATCTTGTTTTTTAAATTTTTATTTTATATTGGAGTATAGTTGGTTAACAATTTTGTGTTAGTTTCAGTTGTATAGCCAAGTGATTCAGTTATACCTATACATATATACACTGTTTTTTAGATTATTTTCCCATATAGGCCTTTACAGTGTATCAAGTAGAGTTCCTTGTATTATACCACAGGTCCTTATTAATTATCTATTTTATATATAGTAATGTGTATATATCAGTCCCAATCTCCCAATTTATTCTCCTCACCCATCCTCCCAGTAACCATAAGTTTGCTCTCTAAGTCTGTTTATGTTTTATAGATAAGTTCATTTGCAGCTTTTTTTTTTTTTTTGCATTTCTTTTTTTTTTTTTTCATTTACATGTATTCCCAATCCCGATCCCCCCTCCCACCTCCCTCTCCACCCGATTCCTCTGGGTCTTCCCAGTGCACCAGGCCGGAGCACTTGTCTCATGCATCCCACCTGGGCTGGTGATCTGTTTCACCATAGATAGTATACATGCTGTTCTTTTGAAATATCCCACCCTCACATTCTCCCACAAAGTTCAAAAGTCTGTTCTGTATTTCTGTGTCTCTTTTTCTGTTTTGCATATAGGGTTATCATTATCACCTTTCTAAATTCCATATATATGTGTTAGTATGCTGTAATGTTCTTTATCTTTCTGGCTTACTTCACTCTGTATAATGGGCTCCAGCTTCATCCATCTCATTAGGACTGGTTCAAATGAATTCTTTTTAACGGCTGAGTAATATTCCATGGTGTATATGTACCACAGCTTCCTTATCCATTCATCTGCTGATGGGCATCTAGGTTGCTTCCATGTCCTGGCTATTATAAACAGTGCTGCGATGAACATTGGGGTGCACGTGTCTCTTTCAGATCTGGTTTCCTCAGTGTGTATGCCCAGCAGTGGGATTGCTGGGTCATATGGCAGTTCTATTTCCAGTTTTTTAAGAAATCTCCACACTGTTTTCCATAGCGGCTGTACTAGTTTGCATTCCCACCAACAGTGTAAGAGGGTTCCCTTTTCTCCACACCCTCTCCAGCATTTATTGCTTGTAGACTTTTGGATAGCAGCCATCCTGACTGGCGTGTAATGGTACCTCATTGTGGTTTTGATTTGCATTTCTCTAATAATGAGTGATGTTGAGCATCTTTTCATGTGTTTGTTAGCCATCTGTATGTCTTCTTTGGAGAAATGTCTATTTAGTTCTTTGGCCCATTTTTTGACTGGGTCATTTATTTTTCTGGAATTGAGCTGCAGGAGTTGCTTGTATATTTTTGAGATTAATCCTTTGTCTGTTTCTTCATTTGCTATTATTTTCTCCCAATCTGAGGGCTGTCTTTTCACCTTGCTTATAGTTTCCTTTGTAGTGCAAAAGCTTTTAAGTTTCATTAGGTCCCATTTGTTTAGTTTTGCTTTTATTTCCAATATTCTGGGAGGTGGGTCATAGAGGATCTTGCTGTGATTTATGTCAGAGAGTGTTTTGCCTATGTTCTCCTCTAGGAGTTTTATAGTTTCTGGTCTTACATTTAGATCTTTAATCCAGTTTGAGTTTATTTTTGTGTATGGTGTTAGAAAGTGTTCTAGTTTCATTCTTTTACAAGTGGTTGACCAGTTTTCCCAGCACCACTTGTTAAAGAGGTTGTCTTTTTTCCATTGTATATCCTTGCCTCCTTTGTCAAAGATAAGGTGTCCATAGGTTCGTGGATTTATCTCTGGGCTTTCTATTCTGTTCCATTGATCTATGTTTCTGTCTTTGTGCCAGTACCATACTGTCTTGATGACTGTGGCTTTGTAGTAGAGTCTGAAGTCAGGCAGGTTGATTCCTCCAGTTCCATTCTTCTTTCTCAAGATTATTTTGGCTATTCGAGGTTTTTTGTATTTCCATACAAATTGTGAAATTCTTTGGTCTAGTTCTGTGAAAAATACGGTTGGTAGCTTGATAGGGATTGCACTGAATCTATAGACTGCTTTGGGTAGAATAGCCATTTTGACAATATTGATTCTTCCAATCCATGAACACGGTACATTTCTCCATCTGTTTGTGTCCTCTTTGATTTTTTTCATCAGTGTTTTATAGTTTTCTATGTATAGGTCCTTTGTTTCTTTAGGTAGATATACTCCTAAGTATTTTATTCTTTTTGTTGCAATGGTGAATGGTATTGTTTCCTTAATTTCTCTTTCTGTTTTTTCATTGTTAGTATATAGGAATGCAAGGGATTTCTGTGTGTTAATTTTATATCCTGCAACTTTACTGTATTCATTGATTAGCTCTAGTAATTTTCTGGTAGAGTCTTTAGGGTTTTCTATATAGAGGATCATGTCATCTGCAAACAGTGAGAGTTTTACTTCTTCTTTTCCTATCTGGATACCTTTTACTTCTTTTTCTGCTCTGATTGCTGTGGCCAGAACTTCCAACACTATAATCCAACAGCATATTAAAAAGACCATACATCATGACCAAGTGGGCTTTATCCCAGGAATGCAAGGATTCTTTAATATCCACAAATCAATCAATGTAATATACCACATTAACAAATTGAAAGATAAAAACCATATGATTATCTCAATAGATGCAGAAAAAGCCTTTGACAAAATTCAACATCAATTTATGATTAAAACTCTCCAGGAAAAAAGGAGTAGAAGGAACATACCTCAACATAATAGAAGCTATATATGACAAACCTACAGCAAACATTATCCTCAATGGTGAAAAATTGAAAGCATTTCCCCTAAAGTCAGGAACAAGGCAAGGGTGTCCACTCTCACCACTACTATTCAACATAGTTTTGGACGTTTTAGCCAGAGCAATCATAGAAGAAAAAGAAATGAAGGAATCCAGATTGGAAAAGAAGTAAAACTCTCACTGTTCGCAGATGACATGATCTTCTACATAGAAAACCTTAAAGACTCTACCAGAAAATTACTAGAGCTAATCAATGAATATAGTAAAGTTGCAGGATATAAAATTAATACACAGTAATACCTTGCATTCCTGTACACTAACAATGAGAAAGCAGAAAGAGAAATTAAGGAAGCACTTTCATTCACCATTGCAACGAAAAGAATAAAATACTTAGGAATAAATCTACTTAAAGAAACAAAAGACCTATATATAGAAAACTATAAAACACTGATGAAAGAAATCAAAGAGGGCAGAAATAGATGGAGAAATACACCATGTTCATGGATTGGAAGAATCAATATAGTGAAAATGAGTATATTACCCAAAGCAATCTATAGATTCAATGCAATCCCTATAAAGCTACCAACAGTAATTTTCACAGAATTAGAACAAATAATTTCACAATTTGCGTGGAAATACAAAGAAAAAAAAAAAACAACAACTTCGAATAGCCAAAGCATTCTTGAGAAAGAAGAATGGAACAGGAGGAATCAACCTACCTGACTTCAGGCCTTACTACAAAGCTACAGTCATCAAGACAGTATGGTACTGACACAAAGACAGAAATATAGATGAATGGAACAAAAGAGAAAGCCCAGAGATAAATCCACACACCAATGGACATCTTATCTTTGACAAAGGAGACAAGAATATACAATGGAGAAAAGACAATCTCTTTAACAAGTGGTGCTGGGAAAACTGGTCAACCACTTGTAAAAGAATGAAACTAGAGCACTTGCTAACACCATACTTGAAAATAAACTCCAAATGGATTAAAGACCTAAATTTAAGACCAGAAACTATAAAAGTCCTAGAGGAAAACATAGGCAAAACACTCTGACGTAAATCATAGTAATCGAATTAAAATAAAAAATAAACAAATGGGACCTAATTAAACTTATAAGCTTTTGCAGAACGAAGGAAACTATAAGCAAAGTGAAAGGACAGCCTTCTGAATGGGAGAAAATAACAGCAAACAAAGAAACTGACAAAGAATTAATCTCAAAAATATACAAGTAAGTCCTGTAGCTCAAGTCCAGAAAAATAAATGACCCAATCAAAAAGTGGTCAAAACATCTAAACAGACATTTCTCCAAAGAAGACATACAGAGGGCTAACAAACACATGAAAAGATGCTCAACATCACTCGTTATCAGAGAAATGCAAATCAAAACCACAATGAGGTACCATCTCATGCTGGTCAGGATGGCTGCTATCCAAAAATCTACAAAAAATAAATGCTGGAAAGTGTATGGAGAAAAGGGAACCATCTTACACTGTTGGTGGGAATGCAGACTATTACAGCCACTATGGAGAACAGTGTGGAGATTCCTGAAAAAAACTGGAAAAAGAACTGCCATATGACCCAGCAATCCCACTGCTGGGCATACACACTGAGGAAACCAGAATTGAAAGAGACACATGTACCCCAATGTTCATCACAGCACTGTTTACAATATCCATTACATGGAAGCAACCTAGATGTCCATTGGCAGATGAATGGATAAGAAAGCTGTGGTACAAAAAAAAAAAAAAAAAAAAAAAGAAAGCTGTGGTACATACACACAATGGAATATTACTCAGCCATTTAAAAGAATAGATTTGAATGAATTCTAATGAGGTGGATGAAACTGGAGCCTATTATACAGAGTGAAGTAAGCCAGAAAGAAAAACACCAATACAGTATACTAACGCATATATATGGGATTTAGAAAGATGGTAACGATAACCCTATATGTGAGGCAGCAAAAGAGACACAGATGTATAGAAAAGTCCTTTGGGCTCTGTGGGAGAAGATGAGAGTGGATGATCTGAGAGAATAGCATTGAAACATGTATATTATAATATGTGAAACAGATCACCAGTCCAGGTTCAATGCATGAGACAGGGTGCTCAGGGCTGGTTCCCTGGGATGGCCCAGAGCGATGGGATGGGAAGAGGGTGTGAGGGGGGTTCCTGATGGGGTGCACATGTAAACCCATGGCTGATTCATGTCAATGTGTGGCAAAACCCACTACAATATTGTAAAGTAATTAGCCTCCAATTAAAATAAATAAATTAGAAAATATGAAGTTTATTTATTTATTTTCATCTGTGCTGGGTCTTTGTTGCAGCATGTGTGCTGGCTTTCTCTAGTTGTGATGAGTAGCAGCTACTCTCTAGTTGCAGTGCTCAGGTTTCTCACTGCAGTGGCTTTTCTTGTTGCAGAGCACAGGTTCTAGAGCACAAGGTCTTAGTAGTTGTGGTGCACAGGGTTAGTTGCTCTGCTGCACGGGGAATCTTCTCAGATCAGGAATCGAACCTGTGTTCTCTGCAATGGCAGGTGGATTCTTTATCACTGAGCCACCAGGGAAGTATGACACTATTTATTGAACAGACTGTCTTTTCTCCATTGTATATAGTCTTGCCTCCCTTGTTGAAGTTTAATGGTCCATAGGCAGATGGGTTTATTTCTGGTCTTTCTAACCTGTTCTATTTATCTATATTTCTGTTTTTGCCAATATCATGCTGTTTTGATGACTGTAGCTTTGTTGTATAGTCTGGTCATGGAGCCTGATTACTCCAGCTCTATTTTACTTTCTCAAGATTGCTTTGACTATTTCTGGTTTGTTTGTATTTCCATACAAATTGTAAAATTTTTTGTTCCATTTCTATGAAAAATGTCATTGGTAATTTGATAAGGATTGCATTGGACCTGTAGATTGCCTTGGGTAGCATAATCATTTTGACAGTATTTAGAGAGAACAGTATTTAGAGAGAACAAGAACATGGTTTATCTTCCCATCTGTGTCATCTTTGATTTCTTTTATTAGTGACTTACAGTTTTCTGAATACAGGTCTTTCAGCTCCTTAGGTTTATTCTTATTTTATATTTTTTGTAGCAATAGTAAATGGAATTGGTTCTTTGATTTCCCTTTCTGACCTTTCATTGTCAATGTATAGAAATGGAAAAGATATTGTGTGTGTAATTTTTATCCTGCAACTTTATGGAATTCATTCATGAGTTCTAGTACTTTTCTGATAGTAGCTTGAGAATTATATATATATAAATATTATATTTATATTATATATTATATTTATATATTATAATATATAATAATATAATATTATATATATTAATAATATATATTTAAAATATATATTAAATGTATATATTTGTATTTATATAAATTTATATATATTATACATTTATATTATAAATATGAATATATAAAATATACATTAAATATATATTAATATATATTTATATAATATATAATAATATATATTTAATAATTATAATATATATTATATATTTATATTATATATATATTTAATAAATATAAATATAATAAAAATATATATAATCATGTCATCTGCAAACAGTGACAGTTTTACCTCTTGTTTTCCTATCTGAATTCCTTTTATTTAGTTTTCTTCTCTTATTGCTGTAACTAGAACTTAAAAAACTATGTTGGTGTACCTCAGTGTTCATTGCAACACTATTTAAAACAGCTACAACATGGAAGCAACCTAGATGTCCATTGGCAGATGAATGGATAAGGAAGTGTGGTACATACACACAATGGAATATTACTCAGCTATAAAAGGAAACACGTTTGAGTCAGTTCTAATGAAGTGGATGAAACTGGAGCCTATTATACAGAGAGAAGTAAGTCAGAAAGGGAAATACCAATGCAGTATATTAACACACACACACACACACATATGGAATTTAGATAGTAATGATGATCCTACATGCAGGGCAGCAAAAGTGACACAGATGTAAAGAACAGATTTTTGGACTATGTGGAAGAAGGCGAGGGTAGGATGATTTGAGAGAATAGCATTGAAGCATATATATTACCATATGTAAAACAGATGACCAGTGCAAGTTCAATGCATGAAGCAGGCACACAAAGCCAGTGTTCTGGGACAACCCAGACAGATACAGTGGGGAGGGCAGTGGGAAGGAGGTTCAGGCTGGTGGGACACATGTATACCCGTGGCTGATTCATGTCAATGTATGGCAAAAACCATCACACTATTGTAGTTATCCTCCAACTAAAATAAATAAATTAATTAAAAAAAACCCCAATGTTGGATAGTAGTGGCATGAGTGGACATCCTTGTCTTGTTCCTGATCTAAGAGGAAATGCTTTTAGCTTTGCTCCACTGAGTATGATGTTAGCTATACATTTGTCATATAGTCTTTATTATGTTGAGGTATGTTCCCTCAACTCTCACTTTCTGGAGAGTTTTTTAGTCACAAATAGGTATTGAATTTTATCAAAAGTTTTACAGCACCTCCTGAGATTCTCATATGGTTTTATTCTTCAATTTGTAGACATGGTGTATCACAGTGACTGTTTTGCTTATATTGAATAATCCTTGCATCCCTGGGATAAATCCCACTTGATCATGGTGTATGATCCTTTTAGTTTAATGATGGATTCAGTTTGCTAGTATTTTGTTGAGGATTTTTGCATTTATGTTCATCAGTTATAATGGCCAAAAGTTTTCTTTTTTGTTATGTCTGATTTTGATGATAGTGGCTTCATAGAATGTGTGAGAGTCTTCCTTACCCTGCAGTATTTTGGAATAGCTTCTGAAGGATAGATGTTAACTCTTCTCTAAAAGTTTGATAGAATTTGCCTGTGATGCCATCTGGTCCTGGACTTCTGCTTGTTGGAAGATTTTTAATCACAGTTTCAATTACAGTACTTGAGATTGTGTTTAACTGCTAAGTTGTGTCCGACTTTTTTGTGACCCCATGGACTGTAGCTCCCTAGGCTCTTCCGTCCATGGGATTCTCCAGGCAAGAATACTGGAGTGGGTTGCCATTTCTTTCCCCAACTTGTGATTAGTCTGTTCATATTTTCTGTTTCTTCCTGATTTACTCTTAGGAGAGCCTACCTTCCTAAGAATTAACCCATTTCTTCTAAGTTGTCCATTTTTTTTCCCCCATATAGTTGTTTTGGCAAACTAATATAGTGGTGTTTCCTGACCCTTTGGATTTCTGTGGTGTCTACTGTAAGTTCTCCCTTTTCATTCCTAATTTTATTGATTTGAGCCATCTTTTTTCTTGATGAGTTTGGCTAAAGATTTATCAATATTATTTATCTTTTCAAAGAACCAGCTTTTAATTTCATTGACATTTTCTCTTGCTTTCTTTGTCTCTTTTTCATTTATTTCTGCTCCGATCTTTATGATTTCTTTTTTCCTTTTGATTTCTTTGGGTTTTATTTGTTTTTATTTCCCTAGCTTTTCTAGATTTTATTTTCTTGGGCTCCAAAATCACTACAGATGGTGGCTGCAGCCATGAAATTAAAAGATGCTTTCTTCTTGGAAGAAAAGCTATGACAAACCTGGACATCATATTAAAAAGCAGAGACATCACTTTGCTGTCAAAGGTCAGTGTAGACAAAGCCAGTATTTATGTACAGATGTGAGAGATGTACCATTAAGAAGATTGAGCACCAAAAAATTGATCCTTTCAAATTTTGATTGGATTTCAGTGCTGGAGAAGATTCTTGAGAGTCCCTTGGACAGCACGGAGATCAAACTAGTCAATCCTAAAGAAAATCAACCCTGAATATTCATTGGAAGGACTGATGCTGAAGCTGAAGCTCCAATAATTTGGCCACCTCATGTGAAGAGCCAGCCCACTGGAAAAGACCCTGATGCTGGGAAAGACTGAAGGTGGGAGGAGAATGGGGTTGACAGAAGCTGAGATATTTGGATGGCATCACTGACTCAATAGACATGGATTTGAGCAAACTCACGTGAATTTTATACTGCCCAGTGCTGGGCCATGTTCTACTCCTTTAAATAGTCTTGGAATTATTTCCTACATACAATTATGTTACATGAAATCAGATCATTTAGTCTTGATTTTCAGCTTTGCTAGTGGGGGTATAGAACTAGTTTAGCTACAATACTAACACAGTTCCCTTCTGAGGACTTTATTCTATGATCCATACATCACAAAGTCTTCCTATTCTTGCTGGTGATAATATAAAATATTGCCACCCCTATGTGGACTCCAGTAATTTTTCAGTTATTGATTTCTAATGAGTTTTGTAGTGAAATTAGAGGTAGGTTCTTACATTCATAGTCGAATGTTATGTGTCAAGCACTGACCTAAGCATTTTTTCATTCTTTAATAGTCTTTTATACATTTTTATTATTATTAGTGTTTCACAATATGTTCTTATAACTAATTGCCATACTAATAAGAAAATGAGTGATGCTGGATTCCTAAATCTTATATTCATCTTCCTCCCTAAAATATTTCTTGAATAGGATGAGGATTTGGGATAATACAGTCATATGAGACTTTTTCTTTTCAATGAAAACATTGAATTATTGAATAGCTATCTAAATAAAGTTGATTTTGTTTGTATGTATCAGTAAAAAGTACATGGGCTCATTAAGATTTTTTTTTTCTAAATGACTTGACTGGTTTTACCATACAAAGGCTATTAGCTTCTTTCATCTCATGAAATTCTTTAGGTTTCAGGAAATAGTTGTGTAGTCTTCTGTATTTTAAGAAAGGTCACTTTGAGACTTTCTTTTTGGCTTTTTCTGGCTGTGTTATCTGTCATATCACATTAGACTTTTTCAAGGATCATGCCATGCATGACACTGTGAAGAGACTCAGACTATCATGAAAATAAAGCCCCTGCATGTGAAAATGGGAAAGAAGGATGGACTTTGTTGCAAAAATAGGTCAAAGAAGTAAAAACTGTTATTGGAAGATAAATCTTGAATCTGAGAAGCTGAAGCCAAGGAAGGTAGCCTCAATAGAATTTTCAGTAGAGGCTTGTCTTGAGAGTCCAAAGGGGAGATAGTTTCTATTAAAATGGTGCATTTGGGTTTATCTTGCCCTAACCCTTTGGCTAAGGTATGGAAAGTGCAAGTTCTTCATTTAAATGGAGCTTACCCTTATGAGCTTAGAGTTCCTTGCACATGAAGCCAAAGACTCCCAGTTAACTAGACTACATGGCCGTGCACAGGGGCCAACTTCAAGTGCTTTGGGGAAAGTAGAAGCAGTACAGAATGAAAATGTTTGAAGTCTTGAAGAAAACTTTGTGGAAAGTTCCAAAATATATTAATATTATTATTAATAATAATATTAAAACATATTTGGGAATTTAACCTGGTATGCCATTGATTCTCTTCTCCTTATTTCATCTCCTCTAAATGAAGTGCCTTTTGTCAATACATGTATTTCTCCTTTCTCCTTTACCTCCAAGATTAATGACATACACTTGAGTTTCTGTACCTAGATTTCCTTTTCTCTAGCTCTCTTCTTGATTTTTTAGAGTTCACTTTTGACTTTTCTTCCTCATGAAGCTTCTTCCATACACTTAAAAAATCCCTCTCTTGTCCATGTCGAGAAAGTGCTTTTCTGTGCTCGTCTTGTTTGATAGTCTGCTGCCCCAGTCGTCAGCTGTTGCTCCCCATGGTTCTCTGAGTTCATGCTCTCAAGGGAGAAACTGTCCATCAGTGTCTTTTTCAGCTGCTCCATTAGAATACCTAAGGTTATTTCCCCCTTAGTTTTGACTTTGTTCTGAGACTTTTAAAGTGATCACTTTTACCTTCATCAATCTCTCTCTCTCTCCACTGACTTGACCTATAAAAAGCTCAGCTCGATAAGCCCTTTAAAATTACAATAATAAAAATCCTGGCCTGAGTCCCTAATTTATCTTTATCATTATTACTAACAACAATTCTGTTTCTTCCTTTTTTTATTATCAGAGTTTTCAAAAGTAACCTACTCCTGTTACTGGGATTTTCTTTATCTGCATTCTGTCTTCTGTTCCCACCATTCTAAAAATCTATTCTAGTCAAGCCTCCTAGTGACTTTGAAATCATCAAATATAGTGGCTCTTCCCAGTCTTTCTCCTTTTCTTCACTCTTTCTACAACTTTGTCATGGTTAAGCCAACCTTCATTGGTGAGTTATTTCAAAAGTTATGAAATAAAAAGTAGAAGTTTCCAAACTCTGTTCTGGATTTCTCATTTCTACTCCCAGGAAGTAATGACTGCAATAATTTATTGTATTGTCGACTAAAATAAGATGTACAACTTGAAAGTTGTGAGTTAAGTTTTACTTGGTGCAAAATGAGGACTGCAGCCTGGAAGGCAATATATAAGGTTTTGGTGAAGGGAGAGTTCAATACCATGAAGCATTCGTGAGGGTGGGATGTTTCAATTTACAAAATGTTTTTTAATAGTCATGAAGGTCTGATATCACCATGAAGGGATTTAGTGCTTCTCTAGATATGAGGAGATGCAAGGATTGAGATCATAAACTATGTTCCTAAAAACAACCAACTAGCTAAAGACCTGTCCCACCAGATTCCCTGGAGCACAGAGTGCCTCATCCACCCTGAACTCCCTCAGGGATTGTTGAAAGTCAACAGCTATAGCAGCATGGGGTTCAATCTCCGTGGAGACAGATGACAAATGCCTTTGTTGTTCGGTCATTGGCAGTGCTCTTGGTAAGTGCCAATTTGTAGTTGACAGTATATACTTCCAAAATTTTACTGTGCATAATCAAACACACGCTAATACAAGCAGGGTCATATTATGTATAGCCTGTTGTGACTACTTTCTACACTTAAAAATAAGTCTTGTGGACCTTTCTATATTGGCATATACACATTTATCTCATTTAAAGAATGGATGAGCATTCTTCTCTTGTAAGAATGAATTATAGCTTATTTAATTGGTTTCCCATTGATAGACATTTTGGTTGCATCCAAATAATTGCTATCACAGTGTTGCAGTGAACATACTTATGGAAGCAAATGTATTTGCATTTTGATTTCTTAAGTAATAATTCTGCTATGAACATTTGGATGCATATATCTTTTTGAATTATTTTGTTTTATAACCATAATATCCAAGACATCTACATATTAAATGCAGTCCCTATTAAAACACAGATGACTTTTTCCAAAGAACAAAAACAATTAATTTAAAAATTTGTACAGAAATAAAAATACTCTGAATAGCCAAGAAAATTTTGAGAAAGAACAGAGTCAGAGGGATCATGGTCCCTGATTTTAGGCTACATTATAATGCTACTGTAATCAAAACAGTATGGTCCTGGCACAAAAACAGATATATAGATCAATGGAAGAGAATAGAGAGCCCAGAAATAAACCCATGTGCTTATGGTCATTTAATCTATGAAAAAGGAGACAAGACCACACAATATAGAAAAGACAGTCTTTTCAATAAATGGTGCTGGGAAAACTGAACATCTACATGTAAAAGAATGAGATTAGAACATTCTCTAACACTACTGTAAATAAACACAAAATAGATTAAAGACCTAAATGTAAGACTGGAAATAATGTAACTCCTAAAGGAAAACATAGAACACTCTGACATAAATCATAGCAATATTTTTTTTGAATCTATCTCTAAAACAAAGGAAATAAAAGCAAATTTAAACAAATGGATCCTAATTAAAACTTTTTGCACAACAAAGGAAACCATTAACAAAACAAAAAGACAGCCTGCTGAATGGGAGGACATACTTGCAAATGATATGACTGGTAAGGGGTTAATAGCAAAAATATATAAAGAGTTCAGAGAACTCAATGTCAAAAACAAACAGACAACCTATTTAAAAATAGGCAGAACTGAATAGACATTTTTTCCAAAAAGCAAACGCACATGACCAATAGGCACATGAAAAAATGCTCATTATCACTGCTTATTAGAGAAATGCAAATCAAAACCACAATGAGATATTAATTCTCACCTGTTAGAATAGATATCATTAAAAATAATACAAATAGCAACTGTTGCTGAGGATATGAGGTAAAGGGACTGCTCATACACTGTTGGTGGGAATGTATATTGGTGCAACCACTGTGGAAAATAGTATGAAGGTTTATCAGAAAAACTAATAAATAAAAATATCACATGTCCTAACATTTTCACTCCTGGTTTTACATATAGAGAACAGAAGAACTAAGACCACTAATATGTTGCCTTTTTTCCATTGATATGTCTGTCTGCTTTTACTTTAGACTCACATTATTTAAATTATAGCTTTGGACTATGTTTAAATATACAATAGAGAGATTCTTCACTACTCTTATTCTTTAGAAAGTTAGATATTTTTATATAAAGGGTCCAAATATATTTTTGGCTATTTGAAGACAAAGAGTAGGTTTAATTCAATAATTTATTACCACCATTACTATTTTGCCTAATTCAGTGCCTTATAATAATTAATTTTGATTCGGATCCTAGACTCAGTTGCCAAGTTTCTGTTTTTATTCTGCCTCATATGTAAGAGTGTTTATTGGACACCACTTATTTTTAAATCTGAATGCTTTGTTGACTCTAGGAGCTCTGGTTTTCTGGACTGCCTTTTACTTCTAATGTTAAGTCACACATTTAACAAGTGTTAATTCTGTGCAGACTCTCCTAGGGGAAATCAGACCAAATCCTGGCAAAATAGAACCCAATATGTGCCAACTGAGACTTTTTATTTCTTCTTTCTTTCCTCTTCCTCATCAATATCTGTTAGCTTTGCCTCAAGCTATTTGATCCCTTTTTAAATGCTAACTTTTCCCTTCTCTCTCTAGTCTTAGATGCAGTAAAATATAGACACTCCTTTATCTACTTAAAACTAGACTTATTCATTCATTTCACTTTAATCCAACTACTAAAAGCCTGGGAGAAATATCAAGATTGCCAGGAGAAATATCAATAACCTCAGATACGCAGGTGACACCACCCTTATGGCAGAAAGTGAAGAACTAAAGAGTCTCTTGAAGAAAGTAAAAGAGGAGAGTGAAAAAGTTGGCTTAAAACTCAACATTCAAAAAACTAAGATCACAGCATCTGGTCCAATCACTTCATGGCAAATAGATGGGGAAACAATGGAAACAGTGAGAGACTTTATTTTTTGGGGCTCCAAAATCACTGCAAATGGTGACTGCAGTCTTGAAATTAAAAGATACTTGCTCCTTGGAAGAAAAGTTATCACCAACCTAGACACCATATTAAAAAGCAGAGACATTACTTTGCTGACAAAGGTCCATCTAGTCAAAGCTATGTTTTTTTTCCAGTAGACTTGTATGGATGTGAGAGTTGGACTATAAAGAAAGTTGAGCACCAAAGAATTGATGCTTTTGAAATGTGGTGCTGGAGAAGGTTCTTGAGAGTCCCTGGAACTGCAAGGAGACCAAACCAATCAATCCTAAAGGAAATCAGTCCTGAATATTCATTGAAAGAATTGATGCTGAAGTTGAAGCTCCAGTACTTTGGCCACCTGATGTGAAAAACTGACTCATTGGAAAAGACCCTGGGAAACTCATTGGAAAAGATGCTGGGAAAGATTGAAGGCAGGAGGAGAAGGGATGACAGAGGATGAGTTGGTTGGATGGCATCAGTGATTCGATGGACATGAGTTTGAGAAAGCTCTGGGAGTAGGTGATGGACAGAGAAGCCAGGTGTGCTGCAGTTCATGGGGTTGCAAAGATTTGGACACGACTGTATGCGCCGGTTGCAACAGACCATGCATAAGTGTGCTGGCTGCGACGGATCTCACAGAAGTGTGGTCGTGAGGAGCTACCCCTCGCCCAAGGTCAGGGGCAGATGACAAGAGGAGCTGGCCCATGCCCGAGGTCAGGGGCAGCGGCTGAAAGAAGCAACCTCATGTCCAGGGAGCAGTGGCTACCCGGGCGCAGGAGGATCGAAAGGAGCTACTCTACATTCAAGGTCAGTAGGGGCGGCCATGAGGAGTTACCCCTCGTCCAAGGTAAGGAGCAGCGGCTGCGCTTTGCTGGAGCAGCTGTAAAGAGATACTCCACGTCCAAGGTAAGAGAAACACAATTAAGAGGGTAGGTGTTGCGAGAGGGCATCAAAGGGCAGACACACTGAAACCATAATCACAGAAAACTAGCCAATCTGATCATATGTACAACAACCTTGTCTAACTCAATGAAACTAAGCCATGACGTGTGGGGCCACCCAAGATGGACAGGTCATGGTGGAGAGGTCTGGCAGAATGAGGTCCACTGGAGAAGGGAATGGCAAACCACTTCAGTATTCTTGCCTTGAGAACCCCATGAACAGTATGAAAAGGCAAAATGATAGGATACTGAAAGAGGAACTCCCCAGGTCGTTAGGTACCCAATATACTACTGAAGGTCAGTGGAGAAATAACTCCAGAAAGAATGAAGGGATGGAGCCAAAGCAAAAAATACCCAGTTGTGGATGGGACTGGTGATAGAAGCAAGGTCCAATGCTGTAAAGAGCAATATTACATAGGAACCTGGAATGTTAGGTCCTTGAATCAAGGCAAATTGGAAGTGATCAAACAGGAGATGGCAAGAGTGAACGTCGACATCCTAGGAATCAGGGAACTGAAATGGACAGGAATGGGTGAATTTAACTTAGATGACCATTATATCTACTACTGTGGGCAGGACTCCCTTAGAAGAAATGGAGTAGCCATCATGGTCAACAAAAGAGTCCGAAATGCTGTACTCGGATGCAATCTCAAAAATGACAGAATGATCTCTGTTCGTTTCCAAGGCAAACCATTCAATATCATGGTAATTCAAGTCTATGCCCCAACCAGAATTGCTGAAGAAGCTGAAGTTGAATGGTTCTATGAAGACCTATAAGACCTTTTAGAACTAACACCCAATAAAGATGTCCTTTTCATTGTAGGGGATTTGAATGCAAAAGTAGGAAGTCAAGAAACACCTGGAGTAACAGGCAAATTTGGCCTTGGTGTATGGAATGAAGCAGGGCAAAGGCTAATAGAGTTTTGCCAAGAGAATGCACTGGTCAAAACAAGCACCCTCTTCCAACAACACAAGAGAAGACTCTACACATGGACATCACCAGATGGTCACCACTGAAATCAGATTGATTATATTAATGGCAGCCAGAGAAGGAGAAGCTCTATACAGTCAGCAAAAACAAGACCGGGAGCTGGCTGTGGCTCAGATCATGAACTCCTTATTGCCAAATTCACACTTAAATTGAAGAAAGTAGGGAAAACCACTAGACCATTCAGGTATGACCTAAATCTAATCCCTTATGACTGTACAGTGGAAGTGAGAAACAGATTTAAGAGACTAAATCTGATAGACAAGATTGCCTGATGAACTACAGACAGAGGTTTGTAACATTGTACAGGAGACAGGGATCAAGACCATCCCCATGGAAAAGAAATGAAAAAAGGCAAAATGGTTGTCTGAGGAGGCCTTACAAATAGCTGTGAAAAGAAGGGAAGTGAAAAGCAAAGGAGAAATGGAAAGATATACCCAGCTGAATGCAGAGTTCCAAAGAATAGCCAGGAGAGATAAGAAAGCCTTCCTCAGCGATCAGTGCAAAGAAATAGAGGAAAACAACAGAATGGGGAAAAAATAGAGATATCTTCAAGAAAATTAGAGATACCAAAGGAACATTTCATGCAAAGATAGGTTCGATAAAGGACAGAAATGGTATGGACCTAACAGAAGCAATTAAGAAGAGGTGGCAAGAATACACAGAGGAACTGTACAAAAAAGATCTTCACGACCCAGATAATCACAATGGTGTGATCACTCACCTAGAGCCAGACATCCTGGAAAGTGAAGTCAAGTGGGCCTTAGGAAGCATCACTATGAACAAAGCTAGTGGAGGTGATGTTATTCCAGTTGAGCTATTTCAAATCTTGAAAGATGATGCTGTGAAAGTGCTGCACTCAATATGCCAGCAAATTTGGAAAACTCAGCAGTGGCCACAGGACTGGAAAAGGTCAGTTTTCAATCCAATCCCAAAGAAAGGCAATGCCAAAGAATGCTCAAACTACCACACAATTGCACTCATCCACACGCTAGTAAAGTAATGCTCAAAATTCTCCAAGCCAGGCTTCAGCAATACGTGAAACGTGAACTTCCAGAAGTACAAGCTGGTTTTAGAAAAGGCAGAGGAACCAGAGATCAAATTGCCAACATCCACTGGAACATAAAAAAGCAACAGAGTTCCAGAAAAATCATCTATTTCTGCTTTATTGACTATGCCAAAGCCTTTGACTCTGTGGATCACAAAAAACTGGAAAATTCTGAAAGAGATGGGAATACCAGATCACCTGACCTGCCTCTAGGGAAATCTGCATGCAGGTCAGGAAGCAGCAGTTAGAACTGGTCTTGGGACAACAGACTGGTTCCAAATAGGAAAAAGAGTATGCCAAGACTGTATATTGTCACTGTGCTTGTTTAACTTATATGCAGAGTATATCATGAGAAACGCTGGGCTAGAAGAAGCACAAGCTGGAATCAAGATTGCTGGGAGAAATATCAATAATCTCAGATATGCAGATGACACCACCCTTATGGCAGAAAGTGAAGTGGAACTAAAAAGCTTCTTGATGAAAATGAAAGAGGAGAGTGAAAAAGTTGGTTTAAAGCTCAACATTCAGAAAACTAAGATCATGGCATCTGGTCCCATCACTTCATGTGAAATAGATGGGGAAACAGTGGAAACAGTGTCAGACTTTATTTTTTGGGCTCCAAAATGACTGCAGATAGGGTTTGCAGCCATGAAATTAAAAGACGCTTATTCCTTGGAAGTAAAATTATGACCAACCTAGACAGCATATTAAAAAGCAGAGACATTACTTTGCCAACAAAGGTCTGTCTAGTCAAGGCTATGGTTTTTTCAGTGGTCATGTATGGATGTGAGATTTGGACTGTGAAGAAAGCTGAGAGCCGAAAAAGTCATGCTTTTGAACTGTGGTGTTGGAGAAGACTCTTGACGGTCCCTTGGACTGCAAGGAGATCCAACCATTCCATCCTAAAGGAGATCAGTCCTGGGTGTTCATTGAAAAGACTGATGCTAAAGCTGAAACTCCAGTACTTTGGCTACGTCATGTGAAGAGTTGTCTCATTGGAAAAGACCCTGATGCTGGGAGGGATTGGGGGCAGGAGGAGAAGGGGATGACAGAGGATGAGATAGCTGGATGGCATCACTGACTCGATGGACATGATTTTGTGTAAACTCTGGGAGTTGGTGATGGACAAGGAGGCCTGGCGTGCTGTGATTCATGGGGTCTCAAAGAGTTGGACAGGACTGAGCGACTGAACTGAACTGAACTGAGTGACTTAACTGAACTTAACTGAACTAAAATCCTGAGCTATTATTTAGCTGTCCCCGACCATGAGCCCCAAAGCCATTATTTTCGGCCATCTTGTAATGCATAACACTTTTTATACAGTATATAAACTGCAGTAGTTCAGAACACAACTCTCCTCTACATAGTTCATTGAGCTTCTTTCTTGCAGTATTCCAAGGCTTTGCAGTTTTAGGTCCTTTTAACATCTTCTTATGAATGTTAGGTCCTAGAGAAGAAAATGGCAGCTCACTCCAGTACTATTGCCTGGAAAATCCCATGGATGGAGGAGCATGGTAGGCTACATTTCATGAGGTCGCAATGAGTCGGACACGACTGAACGACTCCACCACCATGAATGTTAGGAGGTTTCTCAGGTGGTGTTGGTAATAAAGAACCCGCTTGCCAGTGCAGGAGACCTGAGAGACATGAGTTCAATCCCTGGATTTGGAAGATCCCCTGGAGAATGTTATGACAACCCACTCAAGTATTCTTCCTTGGAGAATACCATGGACAGAGGAGCCTGGCGGGCCATGGTCTATAGGGTCGCAAAGAGTTGGACACAACTGAAGTGATTTAGCACATGAGTATGCATGTATGAAAGTTAGATAAAAGCTAATTTACTAATAATGCTCACTTATTGAAATATGTCTAAGTGCTTCTTTGTCCTGTCTCTGTGCATCTGGGAAGTCTGTGCTATGTTCACTAGTAGAGAAAGATGTCTCCCTCTACCACTTGTCATAACAGAGCTACTCAAATTACTGTTTCAGGTACACACAATTCATGTATCTTTGACGCTACTACAGAGACAGTCATCTTCTTCCTGTTTAGAGGAAGAATATGCAGAATGTTGGCTGATCTTTATATTTCTAGGGTTCATGTAACTCAATGTTTTGATGTTAGAGAGTTACATTGATAAACTCTAACATCTACCTTGATGTTAGAATTACCTTGAAAAATTAGAAGAAAAAAGTATCTTACTAGGGAAAAAAGTGATAAAAGGATGAACTAACACGGAAATATGAAAACTCAATTTCATAAATACAGAGTTGAAAAAGAGTGGTTAATCTCAAGCATCACAGATAAAGATGTGAGAGTTATAGTTGATCTTGTGCTAAATATGAAAAAGCAATATAGTACTGTGGTGATAAAAATAATGTTGTGTATAAAATTTATTATTACTTATAGTTATTAATTGGAGAAGGCAATGGCAACCCACTCCAGTACTCTTGCCTGGAAAATCCCATGGACAGAGGAGCCTGGTAGGCTGCAGTCCATGGGTTCGTGAAGAGTCAGACAGGACTGAGTGACTTCACTTTCACTTTTCACTTTCATGCATTGGAGAAGGAAATGGCAACCCACTCCAGTTTTTTTTTGTTTTGTTTTGTTTATTTTTATTAGTTGGAGGCTAATTACTTTACAATATTGCAGTGGTTTTTGCCATACATTGACATGAATCAGCCATGGATTTACATGTATTCCCCATCTCAATCCCCCCTCCCGCCTCCCTCTCCATCCCATCCCTCTGGGTCTTCCCAGTGCACCAGCCCTGAGCACTTGTCTCATGCATCCAACCTGGGCTGGTATTCTGTTTCACCCTTGATAGTATACTTGTTTCAATGCTGTTCTCTCTGAACATCCCACCTTCGCCTTCTCCCACAGAGTCTAAAAGTCTGTTCTGTACCTCTGTGTCTCTTTTTATGTTTTGTATATAGGGTTATCATTACTATCTTTTAAAATTCCATATATATGCATTAGTATACTGTATTGGTCTTTATCTTTCTGGCTTACTTCACTCTGTATAATGGGCTCCAGTTTCATCCATCTCATTAGAACTGATTCAAATGAATTCTTTTTAATGGCTGAGTAATATTCCATTGTGTATAAGTACCATAGCTTTCTTATCCATTCATCTGCTGATGGGCATCTAGGTCACTACCATGTCCTGGCTATTATAAACAGTGCTGCGATGAACATTGGGGTGCACATGTCTCTTTCAGATCTGGTTTCCTTGGTGTGTATGCCCAGAAGTGGGATTGCTGGGTCATATGGCAGTTCTATTTCCAGTTTTTTAAGGAATATCCACACTGTTCTCCATAGTGGCTGTACTAGTTTGCATTCCCACCAGCAGTGTAAGAGGGTTCCCTTTTCTCCACACCCTATCCAGCATTTATTGCTTGTAGACTTTTGGATAGCAGCCATCCTGACTGGCGTGTAATGGTACCTCATTGTGGTTTTTATTTGCATTTCTCTGATAATGAGTGATGTTGGGCATCTTTTCATGTGTTTGTTAGCCATCTGTATGTCTTCTTTGGAGAAATGTCTTTTTAAATCTTTGGCCCATTTTTTGACTGGGTCATTTATTTTTCTGGAATTGTGCTGCAGGAGTTGCTTCTATATTTTTGAGATTAATCCTTTGTCTGTTTCTTCATTTGCTATTATTTTCTCCCATGCTGAAGGCTGTCTTTTCACCTTGCTTATAATTTCCTTCGTTCTGCAAAAGCTTGTAAGTTTAATTAGGTCCCATTTGTTTGTTTTTGCTATTATTTCCAGTATACTGGGAGGTGGGTCATAGAGGATCTTGCTGAGACTTATGTCAGAGACAGTTTTGCCTATGTTCTCCTCTAGGAGTTTTATTGTTTCTGGTCTTATATTTAGATCTTTAATCCATTTTGAGTTTATTTTTATGTATGGTGTTAGAAAGTGTTCTAGTTTCTTTTACAAGTGGTTGACCAGTTTTCCCAGCACCACTTTTAAAATAAATTGTCTTTTTTCCATTGTAGATTCTTGTCTCCTTTGTCGAAGATAAGGTGTCCATAGGTACGTGGATTTATCTCTGTGCTTTCTATTTTGTTCCCTTGATGTATATTTCTGTCTTTCTGCCAGTACCATACTGTCTTGATGATTGTGGCTTAGTAGTAGAGCCTGAAGTCAGGCAGATTGATTCCTCCAGTTCCATTCTTCTTTCTCAAGATTGCTTTGGCTATTCGAGGTTTTTTGTATTTCCATACAAATTGTGAAATTATTTGTTCTAGTTCTGTGAAGAATACCATTGGTAGCTTGATAGGGATTGCATTGATTCTATAGATTGCTTTGGGTAGTACAGTCATTTTGACAATATTGATTCATCCAATCCATGAACACGATGTATTTCTCCATCTATTTGTGTCCTCTTTGATTTCTTTCATCAGTGTTTTATGGTTTTCTATGTATAGGGCTTTTGTTTCTTTAGGTAGATATACTCCTAAGTATTTTATTCTTTTTGTTGCAATGGTGAATGGTATTGTTTCCTTAATTTCTCTTTCTGTTTTCTCTTTGTTAGTGTATAGGAATGCAAGGGATTTCTGTGTGTTAACTTTATATCCTGAGTCTTTAGTGTTTTCTATGTAGAAGATAATGTCATCTGCAAACAGTGAGAGTTTCACTTCTTCTTTTCCTATCTGATTCCTTTTATTTCTTTATTTTCTTTTTCGGCTCTGATTGCTGTTGCCCAAAACTTCCAAAACTATGTTGAATATTAGTGGTGAGAGTGGGCACCCTTGTCTTGTTCCTGACTTTAGGGGAAATGCTTTCAATTTTTCACCATTGAAGATAATGTTTGCTGTGGGTTTGTCATATATAGCTTTTATTATGTTGAGGTATGTTCCTTTTATTCCTGCTTTCTGGACATTATTTATCATAAATGTATGTTGAATTTTGTCAAAGGCTTTTTCTGCATCTATTGGGATAATCATATGGTTTTTATCTTTCAATTTGTTAATGCAATGTATTACATTGATTGATTTGTGGGTATTAAAGAATCCTTGCATTCCTGGGATAAAGCCCACTTGGTCATGATGTGTGATCTTTTTAATATGTTGTTGGATTCTGTTTGCTAGAATTTTGTTAAGAATTTTTGCATCTATGCTCATCAGTGATTTTGGCCTGTAGTTTTCTTTTTTTGTGGCATCTTTGCCTGGTTTTGGAATTAGGGTGATGGTGGCCTCATAGAATGACTTTGGAAGTTTACCTTCTGCAATTTTCTGGAAGAGTTTGAGTAAGATAGGTGTTAGCTCTTCTCTAAATTTTTGGTAGAATTCAGCTGTGAAGCCATCTGGTCCTGGGCTTCTGTGTGCTGGAAGATTTCTTATTACAGTTTCGATTTCCATGCTTGTGATGGGTCTGTTAAGATCTTCTATTTCTTCCTGGTTCAGTTTTGGAAAGTTATACTTTTCTAAGAATTTGTCCATTTCTTCCAAGTTGTCCATTTTATTGGCATAAAGTTGCTGCTAGTCGTCTCTTATGATCGTTTGTATTTCAGTGTTGTCTGTTGTGATCTCTCCATTTTCGTTTCTAATTTTGTTGATTTGGTTCTTCTCCCTTTGTTTCTTAATGAGACTTGCTAATGGTTTGTCAATTTTCTTTATCTTTTCAAAAAATAAGCTTTTAGCTTTGTTGATTTTTGCTATGGTCTATTTTGTTTCTTTTGCATTTATTTCTGCCCTAATTTTTAAGATTTCTTTCCTTCTACTCACCCAGGGATTCTTCATTTCTTCCTTCTCTAGTCGATTTAGGTGTAGAGCTAGGTTATTTATTTGACTTTTTTCTTGTTTCTTGAGGTAAGCCTGTAATGCTATGAACCTTCCCCTTAGCACTGCTTTTACAGTGTCCCATAGTTTTTTGGTTGTTGTGCTTTCATTTTCATTCGTTTCTATGCATATTTTGATTTCTTTTTTGATTTCTTCTATGATTTGTTGGTTATTCAGAAGTGTGTTATTTAGCCTCCATATGTTTGAATTTTTAATAGCTTTTTTTCTGCTATTGAGATCTAGTCTTACTACATTGTGGTCAGAAAAGATGACTGCAATGATTTCAATTTTTTTGAATTTACCAAGGCTAGATTTATGGCCCAGGATGTGATCTATTCTGGAGAAGGTTTCGTGTGCACTTGAGAAAAAGGTGAAAGTGATTGTTTTGGGGTGAAATGTCCTATAGATATCAATTAGGTCTAGCTGGTCCATTGTGTCATTTAAAGTTTGTGTTTCCTTGCTAATTTTCTATTTAGTTGATCTATATATAGGTGTGAGTGGGGTATTAAAGTCTCCCACTATTATTGTGTTATTGTTAATTTCCCCTTTCATACTTTTTAGGATTTGCCTTACATATTGAGGTGCTCCTATGTTGGGTGCATTTATATTTATAACTGTTATATCTTCTTCTTGGATTGATCCTTTGATCATTATGTAGTGTCCTTCTTTGCCTCTTTTCACAGTCTTTATTTTAAAGTCTATCTTATTTGATATGAGTATTGTGACTCCTGCTTTCTTTTGGTCTCCGTTTGTGTGAAATATTTTTTCCAGCCCTTCACTTTCAGCCTGTATGTGTCCCTTGTTTTGAAGTTGGTCTCTTGTAGACAGCATGCATAGGGGTCTTGTTTTTGTATCCATTCAGCCAGTCTTTGTCTTTGGTTGGGGTGTTCAACCCATTTACATTTAAGGTAATTATTGATAGGTATGGTCCCATTGCCATTTACTTTGTTGTTTTGGGTTCACGTTTATATAACCTTTCTGTGTTTCCTGTCTAGAGAAGATCCTTTAGCATTTGTTGAAAAGCTGGTTTGGTGGTGCTGAATTCTCTCAGCTTTTGCTTGTCTGTAAAACTTTTGAATTCTCCTTCATATCCGAATGAGATCCTTGCTGGCTACAGTAATCTCGGTTGCAGGTTATTCTCTTTCATTACTTTAAGTATGTCCTGCCATGCCCTTCTGGCCTGAAGAGTTTCTTTTGATAGTTCAGCTGTTATTTTTATGGGAATCCCTTTTTGTGTTATTTGTTGTTTCTCCCTTTCTATTTTTAATATTTGTTCTTTGTGTTTGATGTTTGTTAATTTGATTAATATGTGTCTTGGGGTATTTTGCTTTGGGTTTATCCTGTTTGGGACTCTCTTGGTTTCTTGGACTTGTGTGACTATTTCTTTCCCCATTTTATGGAAGTTTTCAGCTATTATCTCATTGAGAATTTTCTCATGGCCTTTCTTTTTGTCTTCTTCTTCTGGGACTCCTATGATTCGAATGTTGGGGCATTTCACATTTTCCCAACAGTCCCTGAGGTTGTCCTCATTTCTTTTGATTCTTTTTTCTTTTTTCCTCTCTGCTTCTTTTATTTTGACCACTTTATCTTCTACCTCACTTATCCTATCTTTTGCCTCCTTTATTCTACTGTTGGTTCCCTCCAGAGTGTTTTTGATCTCATTTATTGCATTATTCATTTTTAATTGGCTGTTTTTCATTTCTTCTAGGTCCTTGATAAACTTTCCTTGCATCTTCTCAATCCTTTTATCCAGGCTATTTATCTGTAACTCCATTTTGTTTTCAAGATTTTGGATCATTTTTATTATCATTATTCTAAATTGTTTTCCAGGTAGATTCCCTATCTCCTCCTCTTTTGTTTGACTTGGTGGGCATTTTTCATGTTCCTTTACCTGCTGGGTATTTCTCTGCCTTTTCATCTTGTTTAGATTGCTGTGTCTGGAGTGGGCTTTCTGTATTCTGGTGTCTGTGGTTCCTTTTTATTGTGGAGATTTCACCCAGTGAGTGGGGTTGGACGGTTGGCTTGTCAAGGTTTCTTGGTTAGGGAAGCTTGCGTCAATGTTCTGGTGGGTGGAGCTGGATTTCTTCTCTCTCAAGTGCAATGGAGTGTCCAGTAATGAGTTTTGAGATGGGTCTATGTGTTTGGTGTGACTTTGGGCAGCCTGTATATTGACACTCAGGGCTATGTTCCTGCATTGCTGGAGAATTTGTGTGGTATGTCTTGCTCTGGAACTTATTGGCTCTTGGGTGGTGGTTTGTTTCAGTGTGGGTGTGGAGGCTTTTGGATGATCTCTTATTACTTAATGTTCCCTATAGTCAGGAGTTTTCTGGTGTTCTCAGGTTTTTGGCTTAAGTCTCCTGCCTCTGGATTTCAGTCTTATTCTTCCAGTAGCCTCAAGGCTTCTCCAACTATACAGCACTGATAATAAAACTTCTAGGTTAATGGTGAAAAGATTCTCCACAGTGAGGGACACCCAGAGAGGTTCACAGAGTTACATGAGGAAGAGGAGAGGGAGCAAGGAGATAGAGATGAGCAGGAGAAGATAAAGGGGGACTCAAGAGGAGAGAGACAGATCTATGCAGTACTCTGTTCCCTAAGTGTTCTCGGTAGCCCAGAACACCCATAGAGATTCACAGAATTGGATTGAGAAGAGAATGGGGAGGGAGGAAATAGAGGTGATCTGGGGGAGGAAAAGGCTAGTCAAAAGGGGGAAAGAGTAATCATCACACTCCTGAGTAAAAATGGGTACTGAATACTTGATTCTGAAATGTCCAAAATTGATATCAAATACTGAAATACAAAGATTAAAAATCTAGAGTAGAGGTTAGACTCTTAAAAATACAATATTAAAAACAAAAATACAAAATATTAAGAAACATATATGAAGTTTGCTTTAAAAATAAGGTCTTTTTTTTTGCAAGGTTACAGTGAAATGAAAATTAAAATTAAGGAGTAATAGAGGAGTAATAGAGGAGTTTAAAAGAAAATAAATAAAAGAAAAAAAAATTTAATTAAAATAATAGTAAAAATATATGAAAATGTAAATGAAAATTAAGGAGTAATAGAGGAGCAATAGAGGACTTTAAAAGAAAAAAAAAGAAAATGAAAGAAAAAAATTTTAATTAAAAAATAGTAAAAATATATGAAAATGAAAATTAAGCAGTAATAGAGGAATAATAGGGAATTTTAAAATAAAATAAAATAAAATAAAATAAAAAATATTTCAAAAAAGAAAAAAAAAGAAAAAAAAAATTTATTAAAAATAAAATAGTAAAAATACATCTAGGAATTTCTCTGTAGCTGTTGTGGGCCGTGCTGGTTCTGTTCAGTTTCAGATAGCTCCTTGTTCCAGCTTATACTTCTCTATACCTATAGGCCCCTTCTGGTGTAATCGGTGTTAACTACAGGGATTTTAATCTGTTGCACTAGTCACTTCTGAAGTGGTTCCCTTTGTTTATTTGGCTTCTGTTTGCCTTCAGTGTTTATTTTCTGCCCTGACACAAGCAGGCGGAGATGGTCTCTTGTTTAAGATTTGCTGTGGGGAGGAAGGGGCGCTGCAGACAAATATCACTGGCGCGTGTAGGGAGCACTCGCAGTGTCTGGCCACAGTGGGTTTGCCCCACCCCCCACCCCCGCTCACAGCGCGTGTGCGACACTGCTCAGGCTCCAGGCTGCTCTATAGGGAGCATGCCCTGAGTTGCATGCGGTTCCCAGTTTTTGGGTACTACACAAAGCACAGACTCCGTTGGGCCTCTGTTTTGTGCCTTCCCTGGCCTGAGCAGCTCAGTCAGCCAGGAACTTGACCAGCGCATTCTCCCCGGGTGCAGCGAGCCTTATCCCCTCCGCAGTCCCAGCTCAGTTTCCGGCAGGTTGGGTGCGCCTTGTGTCTGTTCTGGGGAACTGGTCTCCAGCTGCGACCCTCCTGGTGGATGTCAACCATCCAGAACCTCAGGAAGTCTTCAGTTAGAAACTGGAAATCTGTTTGCAGTTTGGTAGGGGGTGCTGTCTCTGGGGCTGAGTTTGTCCCTTTCCCCTCCCCCTGCCTCATGCCTCTGGCAGGGGATGGGCCGGTCTGCTGCCGGCAAGCTCTTCTCTAGAATTGATCAGTCTTTCTTTTGTTCCTAAGCAATGCCGCCTGCTCCTCTCCATTCAGCCCCCAGTTGCTGGTGGTGGATGCGAGCGTCTGGGGTACTTTTCTGCTGGGAATTGCTTTTAGGCATGTAATCCGTGGGTTTTGTTTATTTTTCCTCCCAGTTAGGTTGCCTTCCGAGATTTGAAAACTTCCCCCAGACCCGCCAGTGAGAGGGTTTCCTGGTGTTTGGAAACTTCCCCTATTACGACTCCCTTCCTGGGAAGGCTCTCCCTCCCTAGCTCTTTTGTCTCTCTTTTTATCTTTTATATTTTGTCCTACCTCCTTTTGAAGACAATGGGCTGCTTTTCTGGGTGCCTGATGTCCTCTTCTAGCAGTCAGAATTTGTTTTTTGCAGTTTGCTCAGCGTTCAAATGTTCTTTTGATGAATTTGTAGGGGAGAAAGTGGTCTCCCCATCCTATTCCTCCTCCATTTTAGCTCCTCCCACTCCAGTGTTCTTCCCTGGAGAATCCCAGGGACAGCAGAGACTGGTGGGCTGCCGTCTATGGGGTCTCACAGAGTTGGATATGACTGAAGCGACTTAGCAGCGTAGTTATTACTGGTATTTGTTTTATACTGAACAAAGTCTTTTCACATACATCATAAGTTTATTTGGCTCTACAATAGGCCTGTGAGTTATTTGTTAGTATAATCCCCTTTAACAGAAGAGAAAACAGACCCCTAAAAGGTAAGGCCTGTGGGAATACAGAAGTTCTGTTTGTTTTTTTTTTTTTAATTTATTAACTTTTTAATTTTATATTAGAGCAGAGTTGATTAACAGTGGTGTGATAGTTTCAAGTGTACATCAGAGTGATTCAGTTATAATGAATATATATATATATTCATTCATATATATATATATATATATATATATATTCTTTTTCAAATTCTTTACCCATTTAGATTTTTACATAACATTGAGCACAGTTCCCTGTGTTATACAGTAGATCTTTGTTGGTTATTCATTTTATTTTACTTTATTTACCTAAAAACCCCATGTATTTGAAAATTAAATGTCCACTTTTAAATGATGGGTATAGGAACATCCGATTTTAAATTCAGTTCTTTGACTTCATATTGAATGTCATTTTCATTACAGTGTACTGCCTCTTCAGGAAAAATAACGAGAAGAATATTGCTCATATTAAAAAAAAGCGTTTTTTAAATTTTAAAATTATCTGTATACTCTCCAAATAATAAGCTGTCCTGGTGAATTTTATGTATAGAGGATTTGTGATAACTGCATTCACAACCAAATTTTTGGAAGGAATGTAAGTGCATAAAGGGAAGTACATTTAAATGCATTTGTCAGTGTGTATAACACAATAATTATGATCTTGATTATAAAAGTGGGAAGTGCATTTAAACAGTTATTGATGTATGTAGCACTATTAATCTGATTTTGATGACTCCAGTAGAATAAATATGGAGATGGTAAAGGAAACTGTGGCTTACAAATTGGAAAAATATATCTTATTGACCAGAAAGAATTTGAGGTTGCTTAATGAGCAAGAGACAAAAGGAGAGAGTTAATATTGGTCTTTGTAAGATAGATTTTCTGAATAGGAAGCTGCTCAGTTCTTTTCCCTGAACACAGATGGAACAGTGTGAAATCTACTTCATTTAGTCATTCATTAATTCAAATTTTCTTTCAACTTTCTAGCATGTGCTAGTCACTCTTGCTAGGTGTGAGGTACACAAAAGTAATTAGAACTTTGCCCCTGCCCTCAAAGATTCTTTGTTGGGGTGGTGGCAGTTGTATAAATAAACACCAGAATTATATAAGCAGTATAGTAAAGGTATGTGTGGGGCTTCCCAGGTGGCTCAGTGGTAAAGAATCTACTTGCCAATGCAGAAGATATGAGTTCGATCCCTGGGTTAGGAAGATCCCCTGGAGGCGAGTATGGCAACCCACTCCAGTATTCTTGCCTGGGAAAATCCCATGGACAGAGGAGCCTGGCAGGCTACAGTGCCTAGGGTCACAAAAAATCGGACACAACTGAGCAACTGAGAACACACACATGCAAAAATTATGTGTACCCAGAATTCTGAAGGATTAAAATATTAATTTAATCTACAGGTATCAGGGAATGGTTTAGCAATTCGTTTTCGCTTTTCTGAAGCTTGACTAGAACCTTGCTTGCTTAAATTGAAGCAGAGGAGATTTCAGTTCAATTTCAGGAAGAACTTTTAAATACTATTAATGTACGATTAAAGGAAGTAAGATTTTTATTTTTTTTTAACTTCAAGAAGATTTAAAGGTAAAAAATAGTCTTTGCAAAGGCAGAGGAATGTATCATGTGATCCTCTAAACAAGGGCTTTTCTAGTTCTGGTGTTTTTCTGATAAATTAAGAACTGATCCTACATGCCCAGATATTTGCAAAATCAGGCAGTAGACATAATGGAAATCATGCAGTGTACCTAAAGCAATTCAATTAAAAATGCTTCTGTTCCCCTTATGCTTGGTTTTTATGCAAATCTGTATTTGAAGAGAAATTAAGTCTGTTTGTTGTAAGCAGATATTCATGTGGTCTCAGCTAAGTAATAATGGGACACAGTAGAAGGAGGTGGTGGTGTGTATAAGGCAGTGGGACTGAGCAATATGGATGGGGCCAATGTGCTTTATGGAGGAAAAAGAAGATTGTTGTTTTCTGGTGAATTTATTTTGATAAAAAAAAAGTGGTTGTGTTAGAAAAACTGAGATAACAAATCTGCTATAATGCATCAAAGCAAAAGGCTTATAGTGATAACTCTCATATGAGGATAGTGAATCTCTTTCAGAATATGTTGATATCAAGGTTCAGCTTGCTTCAGATGGAGTGGATTTCCTATACTTATTAAAGCTACAAGAGGCAACATAGTACAATGATTAAGAGGAAAGAACATGGAACCAGACTGCCTGGGTTTAAAGACTTGTCCTTACTAACAACTGTGTGATCTTGGGCAATATTTTTCACCTCTGTTTGTCTCATTTCTTTCATCTATTAAGTGGAGATAATGATCATAAAAAGTATGTATTTTGTAGGATTGTTTGAAGATTAAATGAGCTAATACACACAGGAAAATTAGAATACTACTTGGAGAATGGTAAGTGACATATAATATGAGCTCATTATTTTGCAGTTTTCAAATCCTTCCCTCAGAACCTTGTGAGAAGGGCTAGGCAGATTACACTCACCCCATTTAACAGATGGTCTTCCCTCATAGCTCAGTCAGCAAAGAATCTGCCTGCCATGCAAGAATCTATGTGCAAAGCAGGAGACCCGGGGTTTGATTCCTGAGTTGGGAAGATCCCCTGGAGAAGGAAATGACAACCCACTCCAATGTTCTTGCCTGAAAATCCCATGGACAGAGGAGCCTGGTGGGCTACAGTCCATGGGGTCACAAGAGTCAGACACGACTTAGAGACTAAACCACCATTTGGCAATAAGGTTACAGGCTCAAAGGGGTTGAGGAGCTTGGTGCAGATCAAGCTGAACCAGGATTTGAATTTGGTGTTCATGCTTCATTTAGTACTCTTTTCACTTGATCACACTTGTCATTGGATTCATATTTCCTGCTAGGACTTCCTTAGACAATTGAGGAAAATAAATGTATTTTCCTGTATTACTTTTCTATTGTTGCATCAAAGAGTTTCTAACCTAGCCCATTAAAATATCACACATTTATTATCTCACCATGTTAATGGGTCAGGAGGCTGGGCATACCTTACCTGGATCCTTTGTTCAGGATCTCACAATTCTGTGTGCAGTCAAGGTGTCGGCCAGGCTGCATTCTTGTCTCGAAGCTTAACTAGGAAGGATCAGCTGCTAAGCTCATTCAGGTCATTGACAGAATCTAGTAGCCTATGGCATGGAATTCTTGCCATGGTATTCATGGCAGCTTGCTTCTTCAAAGGCTGTAATGGAGAGAGAATCTCTGTGCTTGAAATCTCCCATATCAGGGAAGGCCTAACCTCTCTTTAGAAGGGTTCACCTTTAGGTCAGTTCCAACTAGTATAATCTCCCTTTGATTAATTAAAATTCAATTAGGCAACTAATTGCATCTGAAAAGTCCTTTCACCTTGGCCCTATATTATAACAGATCACAAGAGGGCATAACATCCTATCACCTTTGTCAAATTTTACTGATTACAAGCAACTTGCAGGTTTTACTACACCCCCCCCCCCCAAGTGAGGGCACTGCACAAGGGATTACACATGAGAGGGATGTCTACCCTAGAGAGTGTCCACCACATAGCCCAGTATTTTCAAGCTGCTGATAAGAGAGGATGATAATGTACTTTTAAGGCAGTCAAGGGGGAAGATCCCCTGGAGGAGGGCATGGCAACTCACTCCAGTATTTTTTCCTGGAGAATCCCTGTGGATAGAGGAGCCTGGTGGGCTACAGTCCATAGCGTTGCACAGAGTCAGACATGACTGAAGCGACTTAGCATGCCTTCATGCAAGGCAGTCAAGTAATTTTAAAAGTCAAAGTCAGGTATTGAATCTGATTAGATGTGTACAAATAGCAATCTGTTTTGGAGGACAGGTAAAGGACTGCAGCATTCTCATCAGCTTATCTTTCCCAACATTTTTTTTTTTCCATCTAGGTATACACCTGTTCAAGATATTTCACTCAGTGAGCTACAACTAGATGCTGACACACTGTCTTTTCACTTTGTAAATAGGCCTGTAACAGTTAAAAATACAAGCAAAAATATTAAAACCTTCTTCAGTACATGCCAATAAATGATGTAAGTTTTTTTTTGTTGGGCTTCCTCACAATCATGGTAGAAAGATAAAAAGCTAAAATTTTCATAGGCTAGGTTTGGAGCTGACTGTGGCTCAGATCATGAACTCCTTATTGCAAAACTCAGGCTTAAATTGAAGAAAGTAGGGAAAACCACTAGGCCATTTAGGCATGACATAAATCAAATCCCTTATGATTGTACAGTAGAGGTGATGAATAGATTTGAGGGCTTAGATCTGGTAGACAAATGCCTGAAGAACTATGGGCGGAGATTCCTAACATTGTATAGGAGGTGGTGACCAAAACTATCCCCAAGAAAAAGAAATCCAAGAAGGCAAATTAGCTGTCTGAGGTGGCTTTACAAAGAGCTGAAAAAAGAAGAGAAGTGAAAGGCAAAGGAGAAAGGGAAAAATATAAGCAACTGAATGCAGAATTCCAGAGAATAGGAAGGAGAGATAAGAAGGCTACCTTAAATGAACAATGCTAAGAAATAGAGGAAAACAATAGAATGTGAAAGACTAGAGATCTCTTCAAGAAAATGGGAAATATCAAGGGAACATTTCATGCAAGGTTGGGCACAATAAAGGACAGAAATGGTACAGACCTAACAGAAGCAGAGGAGATTAACAAGAGGTGGTAAGAATACAGAAGAACTAGACAAAAAAATCTTAATGAACAGGATAACCATGGTAGTGTGGTCACTCACCCAGAGCCAGACATCCTGGAGTCCGAAGTCAAGTGGGCCTTAGGGAACATTACTAGGAACAAAGCTAGTCAGGGTGATGGAATTCCAGCTGAGCTATTCAAAATCCTAAACTATGATGCTGTTAAAGTGCTGCACTCAATATGTCAGCAAATTTGGAAAACTCAGCAGCGGCCACAGGACTGGAAAGTCAGTTTTCATTCCATTTCCAAAGATGGGAAATGCCAAGGAATGTTCAAACTACCATACAGTTGCACTCACTCCACATGCCAGCAAGGTCATGCTCAAAATCCCTCAAGCTATGCATCTGCAGTTCGTGAACCAAGAACTTCCAGATGTTCAAGCTGGATTTAGAAAAGGCAGAGAAAATAGCCCACACCCATTGGATCATATAAAAAGCAAAGGAATTTAAAAAAAAATCTACTTCTGCTTCATTGACTACACTAAAACCTTTGATTTGTGTGGATCACAACAAACCGTAGAAAATTCTTAGAGATGGGAATACCAGACCACCTTACCTGTCTCCAGAGAAACCTGTATGCAGGTCAAGAAGCAACAGTTGGAACTGGACATGGAACAGCAGACGGGTTCAAAATTGGGAAAGGAATACATCAAGGCTGTATACTGTCACCTTGCTTATTTAACTTTTATGAAGAGTAAGTACATCATGTGAAATGCCAGGCTGTATGAAGGACAAGCTGGAATCATTGTGCCAGGAGAAATATCAGCAACCTCAGATATGCTGATGATACCACCCTAATGGCAGAATATGAAGAGGAATTAAAAACCTCTTGATGAGGGTAAAAGAGTGAAGAAGCTGGCTTAAAATTCAACATTCAGAAAACTACGATTATGGCATCCAGTCCCATCACTTCATGACAAACAGATGGGGCAAAATTGGAAACAGTGACAGATTTTATTTTCTTGGGCTCCAAAATTACTGCAGATGGTGACTGCAGCCATGAAATTAAAAGCCCCTTGCTCCTTGAAAGAAAAGCTATGACAAACCTAGACAGCATATTAAAAAGCAGAGATATCACTTTGCTGAAAACATTCTATATTGTCAAAGCTATGATTTTTCCAGTAGTCATTTATGGGTATGAGAGTTGGACCATAAAGAAGGCTGAGTGCCAAAGAATTGATGCTTTCCAACTGTGGTGCTGGAGAGGACTCTTGAGAATTCCTTGGACAGCAAGGAGATGAAATCAATCAATTCTAAAGGAAATAAACCCTGAATATTCACTGGAAGGACTGATTCTGAAGCTGAAGGTCCAATACTTTGGACACCCGATGAGAAGAGCCAACTCATTGGAAAAGACCCTTATCCGGGAAAGATTGAAGACAGGAGGAGAAGGGGGTGACAGAAGATGAGATGGTTGGATGGCATCACCGAATCAATGGATATGAATTTGAGTAAACTCCTGGAGATGAAGTGAGGGAAGCCAGGTGTGCTGCAGTTCATGGGGTTGCAAAGAGCCAGACAACACTTAGTGAACAACAATAAACCCTCAAATACTCCTTTGCACCCCACCATTTTACAAAAGCCTTCCAAAATGGAACTCTGTGATGAAGATGTAGCTCTTGCTATTTCATCTGGTTGTGTCACTTTTCTGTGTTTTGTATTTGAAAACTCTTTAATGTGTTTGTACAAATAGCTAGTATGTTGACTGATAAACAGTAAATAAAGAGCAGTTGGCATAGACAGCATTACAGCCTCTGCAAAGAACCTTTAAGAACCATGAGAGTATGTTATTGTAGTTTTACCTTTCTTCTCCTTGTCTATCTGTAGATTTTTCTGACTAATGGAACAATATCCAGTGTTTCCAATGCTTGGAGACTACTACAATTCTTCTGGACATCCAGGACAGGAAATCATGTTAAAATTGGAGCTATAGAATAAAACAGTGAAAATGAAAGGTGAGTTGCTTAAGTTCTCATGGTATGCTTTAGAGAAAAGCTAAGCCCCTAAATGCTTTCCCCAGTATCTTCTTCTCAGAAGCATGGAGTGTGCAGTAACAGCTGCATGAATTAAACAGGATGATCTTGGAAACACCAGATTGTTTTCTTACAAGGATGTCACTAGATTTAGTCGAATCATACTTGAGAAATTATTTAAAAGTACACTTTTTATATTATTATGAAAGGCACAAAGTCCTAGCTGAAGCTTCTACTCAAGAAAGGTAGCGATGGATCTCCTGTTGTTTGGCTTGTGCTCTTTTTAGTAATCATTGATGGTGAATTAATGTTATTTGCTTTGTATTTAAAAGAGACCTAAACATTAAATGAAAAGAAGTAAAGGGTGATGCTAGGTCCTGATTCCTGGAGAAGGGAATAGTAACCCACTCCAGTATTCTTGCCTGGAGAATTTCATGGACAGAGGAGCCTTGTGGGCTACAGTTTATGGGGTCACAAAGAGTTGGACATGACTGAGCGACTAACACACACACACAAGTCCTGCTTATCATCTATTAGAATGTAGGTATGTGGTTCCCAGGAGTTTGCCCCACAACATTTTGTTGCCTGGACCTTTACGCAGTAACACTCTAAATCAGTGATTCTTGAACTCAGGATGACATGGAGTTAAAGCAAGAAATATCAGAATCCATATGCCCAACAAAGATTGCTTAAAAAGTAAATAAATAATGTAGTTTGGATATCCATGTACTAAAATCTCACAAATCTATGTCGTTGTTGCTATGATGAATGAACTATAAGCTTATTTTTAAGTGTTACTGAAGTTTTTTTTAGGTTTTTTGTTGTTGAGTATGTTTTCAACCAACATATCCTAAATATATGACTCTCTAGTGTGTGCGTGTGAAAAAGGAAGAGACTGAAAAAAATTGAGAGAGAAAAATTTTTTTAAGTTTAAAAAAGATCTACATACTTCCAAAGATTGGGATCCACTGCTCTAAGCACTTACATTTAGTAAGAGAAAATTTTATCTTTATCTGTCTCTATTTCACCCTCTCTAAGCAGCTTCAGATGGGCTGCATGCAATTATCTTTCCCCTCCTTTTTGTGACTAAAGCATCTTTCTCCTCAGACATTGATGCTGGGAAACACACAATAGTAGCTCTAATAATAATAATAACCTCCCTTAAATAACATCTTTTATCTGATGCTCTCTAAATGCTGTATGTCAAGATCTCACTGTCACAGGGAAGGGAAATGCACAGCTAAGAGATGCTGCAGCTGGGAATAGAATCCAGGCAGGCTGGTCTGTCAAACATTTGTTTTCCTAGTTGAGGCCTACCTGCCTGGGTAGGGCTCATCTATTTCTGAATTAACCTGCAGCTCTAGGGGAAGGTTTGGTAACAGTGACTCTAGATATTTGGGTGATTTGTCAAGCAGCCACCCATTGTACTTAGAGACTTACATAAATTGTTTCATATCTAGCATGGTTGAAGAATTAGAAGGTTAATAGTTTATGAAATTCATGCTTCATTTTCAATGACTTAGAATATGATAAAATATACCCAACATGAAGATTAGACTAGCGAAAATTTCTTTCTGTGAGGATTCAGAAGGCATTTTTCTAACTGGCACAAGGCCACAAAATCAGCATTATGAATCCCAATGAACACCATGCTGCAGGTGATTGGCTGTGCTGAGGTAGTCAAGTGAAGAAAGCACAAGATAACTGAGAGCAGATGATAGGTTTTTTGTATCTATATCTTGGGAGCTTATGGGCCCAGGGTTACCTTTAGGGGACCCAGGGTTTGGGGAAAAAATCAGAATATGTGTCTTTCCTTCTTCATCATTTGTATCTAGAGCAAATCAAGTTGAAATTAATATTTGTGTTGCCTTTAGGGAGGTGAGCCTAGTTGGAAGTAAACCAACCAGGAGCAATCAGAAGCAGGATATTGAAAGAGGCCAAGACTACTTTTATATTTTCAGCCTCTCGGCATATGAAAAATGTAAGAAAGCCAAAAGAAGAGGGTTATACAAATAAGCTCAGGTTAACAACTTATATAAAAGTATCTAATTTATTAGAATAGGTCCTGCATTGGTCTCTTTCTTTCTTGCTCTCTCTCCCTCTCTTGCTCATAGCATAGGGATTTTGTTTGTTTGTTTGTTTGCAAATCTCAATACACATCATTCAGCAAAGGGCAAGCACCTTCTCCACTGTGTTATTCCCATCTCTATCAGAATTGGAATTAGACATGCTAAAGGTCACAGAGCAGAAATCTGTTGTATTTAAATAGACATTAGGCCATGAATGTAACACTTAAAGTAATTTGGTCCAGACAGAAAACACCTGTCCATGTTGTGAATCCAGATGGGGGAAGCGGGCAATCTCAGGAGAGTCATAGGACTAAGAAGACCAATTATCTCAGAAGCCAAATCTTCTGAAATAAATTGTCTGAGGAATTGACCTTTGAAAGCCTCAAGATCTATTGCAGTTTGCTTAAAAATGTTTCACCCTTGATACTTCAAAATCTCATTTCCACTTTTGTTATTCTCTCCCTCCCTCTCTTGCTTTAATGGTAATAAAGGAGACATTATTTATCACATCAAACATATTAAATTTTCAACCCTAGAAAGTAAATCCATTTCAAGTGTGTTTTCCCAAATGACTATAGTTTCTTGAAAGGCAGACGAAGGGGAGGCTGAGCCATTGGCAAGGAAGCTGGGGAAGGAAATAAAAGAAGCCTAAGTCAGAAGCTGGGCCTGGCCTTTCTAAGCAGACAGACTTTCCAGAAGTGACCTCTGTATTGCAGCAAGTTGTCTGGACTCCATGTGACAATGGCAGGGATGATAAAAAACCAGGTGCCTAGTGAACTATGGAAAGGATGGGGAAGTAAGTGGAAGATTACTTTAAAAAATATATCAGTACAGAAGCAATATTGTAAAAACAAGATCATAGGAATAAAAATATCCCTCACAATTTCACTACATAATACTACATTTTTAATGTGTACTTTATATACACACAATTTTATAAAATTGTAAAAATAATGAAGATACTCATGTGCTCTGTTTTTATGTAATATTATATCATAAATGGTTCCTCATACTGATAATTTCTAGTGGCTGTACAATATTCTTTTAAGGCTATCATGATTTAACTAGTCATGGGTCATTTAGGTCATTACAAATTCTTCTGCTATTATAAACAATGTTGTAAAGAACATCTAATTGCATAGCTTTTGTATCTTCTTGAATTATTTCCTCAGCATAAATTCCTGGCAGTTAAATTACTGGGTGAAAGAATATAAACATTTAAATTTTTCTTGAAAATTCTGCCAAACTGTTTTCAGAAAGGACTGGAATAATTGACTAATTTCACCACAATCTTGCCAGAAAACTGGGGCAAAAAATCTTAATTAAATAGGCAAAAATGTTACCTCATTATAGCTTTAAGTTTAACTTTTCTGATTACTTCCAAGATCAAACATATCCACATATATTAATTTGTTAGTTACATTTTCTCTTCTGAGACTGCCTTTTCTTTTTTGTTGTTGTTGTTAGCCATTTATCTACTGGGGACTTGTAAATTTTCTAATTACAAATCTGAATAGTTTAAATAATATAGGAAATATCTTCCTGTCATATTTTTATCAAGTTTTGCTTTTGTATTTGAGGTACTTTCTTAAGCAGGAGAGAAAAAGTGTGGTGTGCATACGATTTTATCTTCAATCTTTATTGAGGCTGGCTCTTCATTGTGGCATTTATAATTCAGTGTATAGGATGCTGAATTAAACACCAAAAAGAATATCCTGAAAAGAATGTAATAAAGAATTACAGTTTGGGAATCAAGAGAAAATGCAATTTGAATCTGGGGCAACATGTGGTTGATATTCTTAATTTTCAAGTCTTAAATTTTATCTCAGTCCTTTTAGTGTCAAAACTGTGCTAATTTAGTGAAACCATGTTTTGGTGAAAATAAAACTGAATTGCAGTGAGTAGAGGTGTTCAAATTGTGGGATCTTCCACAGCATGTGAAAAACTACAACTGTCCAACAGTCAGAATTCAAAATCTCTAATCCTGTGACCTTAAATCTGACTTGGGTAAGAGAAATCATAGAAGATGATTCTATAGACTATTTCTCTATTTTTTAGGCAAATCCTGAAAGAGGCCATGTTTTTGCTACTTTTTAATTTTATTTACAATGTTTTCATGTTTGTATTAGAACTTGATCAATTTCTGAAAAAGAAGAAAAGAGTCATCGTTGAAGGATGTTGGATGGGTCCCTGCCACCCTTAGGAGTACATAGTTGCTGAGGGAGTTTGTCAAAATTTATCTTTCTGTTTTTGGGCTCTGTCATTAATTCTAATAGCTCATAGCAGCTGTGCCCCACCCTCTCTCACTTGTTCTGCAATTTTTGAGCGTGAGAAAAATAAATGAAGAAAGATTTATAAGTAGAGGGACTGTTGCTGGCAGATGGTGAAAATAACTGTGTCAGGAGATGGGATAGGTGTATTTAAGAGCAGTTCATAAAGAAAAACCTTAGCACTTGATATTCAACATTGAAAAAACACATTGGCATCTTTTATTTTATTATTAAAACATCTTTTTAAAACAAGGACTAATAGTGTAAATTAAGATGGTGCAATGATAAAGAATCACCTGCCAATGCAGGAGATGCAAGAGACCTGGTTTCGATCCTTGGGTCAGTAAGATCCTGTGGAGGAGGAATTGGCAACTCACTCCAGTATATTTTGCTTGGAGAATCCCATGGACAGATGAGCCTGGTAGACTACAGTCCAAGGGGTCACATGGAGTCAGACATGACTGAGCATGTACAACGTGCAGTCTTACAGAATAAGAATTTCTACAAACATAGTCTATTCATGTTCTACAAATGCTGTGTAATAAATTTTCATTGTTTTCCTGACTCATTTACTTTACTGTCCTCCTTCCCATAATTCAGATCTTGTCACCATGCACCGTTTTCCTTTCCTATCATAGTCCTAAATTTCTCTCTCTAGCTTAGCTTTCTTTACTGAGCTCTCAGAATATATCTCTAGCTCTTTCTGTTTCCACTGAATGTTCTGGAGATCATTTAAACTTATCCTATCCCTACCCAAGCTCACAATCTTGTACAAATTTGAACCTCTTCCAGTGCTCCCAATCTCGTTCACCTAGTGCAAGCCAGAAACCTTGAAATTATGTCTGAATCCTCCCACACCCTCACATTTCATAGCCAGTCAATTACAAAGTCTTACTAACTCTACTTTTTGATGTTTCCAATCCAATCATTTCCATCCAGTTCTGCAGTCACTTTCTTAATCCATGTCTTTATAATCTCTTACTTGGACTGTTGCAAAAGTTTCCTGCTATAATTCCTTTCTCCAAACATTCCTCCCCCAAATTGAAACCAGCCTGGTTTTTGCAAAAGGTGAATCTGATCATTTCACTATCTTGCTTACAGATCTTTGATGGCTACTCATTGTCTTTGGCATGGTTTGAAGACCTGGTTTCTGTCTCTCCTTCAGGCCTCATTTTCTACTAAATTGTGCTACGTATCTTATGACCCTGCTGCTGCTAAGTCGCTTCAGTCGTGTCCAACTCTGTGTGACCCCATAGACAGAAGCCCACCAGGCTCTTCCGTCCCCGGGATTCTCCAGGCAAGAACACTGGAGTGGGTTGCCATTTCCTTCTCCAAAGCATGAAAGTGAAAAGTGAAAGGGAAATCCCTCAGTCATGTCCAACTCTTAGCGATCCCATGGACTGCAGCCTACCAGACTCCTCCTTCCATGGGATTTTCCAGGCAAGAGTACTGGATTGGGATGCCATTGCCAGTCACACTTAAATGCTCTCTATATTCCAGGTACTCTATACTTCCTTACATCTCCATGTTCAATTATACTCTCCTCCGGAACTCCTTCCTCATCCCCATCCCCCATGAAATTAGGCATTTCCTCTTCTTTGCTTCTATAGAAGATTGTGCATAATTGAATATAGCCATGTTCCATAGAGTTTTAATGTCTTATATGATATTTGTTTTCTATACTTTTTGAGTGCAGAGACTGGCATTTATTTTATATCCTCCTTCACTAATATGGTAGTCCTTAGAAATTCTGTTTGCTGAATGAATGAAGGATAAATAAATAATATTCTTTATCTTTTTAGCTACTTTTTCTCCTGGTTCTTTAATTTTTGGGCATTGGAATTTCCATTTTCCCCTCAGAGGGTTTTAATATTCATAACCGTGATTATTTTACCTTTTAAATTCCCTTTCCTTTTAATAAGACTCTGAAACATTTTAAAGTTATAATGCTACTTTTTTATATAGAAAGCTTAGGCAAAAACTCTAAAAGTATATCATGATGACAATTTACACATTCAAAGAATAGGTGTTGCTGTGTTACCTCATCCATATGCTGTTCTTTTCAGTAGAGATTTTTCTTGCTGCCCGAGAATTTTAACTCCCTGGAATGTTCCACAAGAATCTTCCTCAGCCTTGTCCCACACTATTTCTGCTGATTCTTAAATTTTTAAAAATGTCTTCACGAGTCCATCAATTTTTATTTTATGAGTATGATCTCTCTTTGATGATTCTTTGTATAAAACTTTTCTGATCCTACACTTTTTGCTGTTGTTGTTTTTGAGCTTGACCTTTAGCTTTCAACTGTCACCTTCTTTACCACCTTCTTTTTTCTTTCTTATACTTCTCTTTTTGTGTCTTTGACCTACTTCAAATTCTATTACTTCCCCACTTCTGAGAGCTATTTCCCCTCCTGTCTGTTGTTTTGCAGATTGGCAGTTTCCATACACAGTGAGGTCTATTTTTCTTTTTCACTTTGGCTTTCCATCATGCCCCAACCTAAATCCACACATGTAAGTTTTTTTTAAAATGTGTTTTCTTTCTTTTCTGTTCTATGTAATAGTCTACAGTTTCTTATAAAGCAACGGGAACCCATCACATTTCTCAATTGTCCCGTTGCTCAGCTCTAGTCATTGTGTCTGTTTGCCTTTGCTTGCTGCTTTGTCCTTATTCTTCTGTCCATTTCTTAGAGAAGTGTCCTTATCCTGCATTCACTGGCTATTTAGTGTCAATTTACCTTTCATTCCAAACCCTTGAAATAAATGCAGTTTATTAAAACTTTTGACATATGATATAGGATTATAACAAACCAGTGGGATAAGGAATAGATTATTTTGCAATGTTGAGAAAATAAGCTAAATAATCCTCCCCCCAAAGTCTCACTTCATGTCACATACTAAAATAAGCTGTGAAAGTGAAAGTTTCCCAATGGTGTCCGACTCTTTGTGACCCCATGGACTATACAGTTTATGGAATTCTCCAGGCCAGAATACTTGAGTGGGTAGCCTTTCCCTTCTCCAAGGGATCTTCCCGACCCAGGGATTGAACCTAGGTCTCCCACATTGCAGGTGGATTCTTTACCAGCTGAACCATAGGGAAGTCCAAGAATACTGGAATGGGTAGCCTATCCCTTCTCCAAGGAATCTTCCTGACCCAGGAATTGAACTAAGGTCTCCTACATTGCAGGCAGATTCTTTACCAACTGAGTTATCAGGGAAACCCAAAATAAACTGTAGAATAATTGATCAGCTAAACCTAAAAACTGAAATCACGCTAGAATAAAATACAAGAGAAAATTTATTGATAGCTAATTGGGGAAGAACTTTCAAAGCATAAAAACAACAAAGAGATCACCAAGAAAAGGTTTAATGTACTTATGCATATATTGCATTTTCTATACAACAAAAAGCATAAAAACAATAACACAATCACAAAAACAGGAAAATATTTCTAATGAAAATGCCCAAAATTAATGTTCTTAATTTTTAATTAACAAGAATGTAGCAAGAATGATACTGATTTGACAAAGCATGTAAGACAGTTCATAAAAAGTTAGGATCAAGTATAGTAATAAAAGAAATGTAACTTCAATAATATCCCTCATGTAGTACTGGTGTGGATAGAATGAGATGAGTATTTAAAAAAAACTGTTGGGAAAAGTGCAGGCAATCTTTCTGAAAAGCACTCTTTCTTTCTGTGTATGTGCATACACATAGGCATATATGACACGTCATATGCATGAAGTCATAAACTGCTCACATTACAAATTATGAGAATGCATTTAAAAAATATCAAACTATTTAGACAAAAAACTTCACAGCAACAATATTTATATCTATTCAAAGTTGAATAATTAAATATACAATATGAAGATATTTATGAAGTCCAAAAATTGAATACAATAAAATTATTAAGTCATATTTTCAAAGAATATTCACTTTTGAGAACATGTTAATAATATAATAAAAATGAAGATAATAAAAATGAAGTAATAAAAATGAAGACACAGAACTGCTTGTGAAAAATTATACTAATTTTCAAGGTCTTTATTTAGAAAAACTCAGGTGCATACATCAAAGTACTGATGATGGTGACATTATAACTGATTTTAGTTAAAAAAATATTTCCCACTAATTTTCAAACTGTATTATGGTCACATTTAACTTCTAAAATTTGATAAACAATTTTATGAACTAATTTTATGAAGGAGAATACATGACTGCCAGAGTTCTTTTATGAGAATGCTCTTGGATAGTTTGCATTTCTTTAGAATTTTAATTTTTTTTTTTAAATTGAAAGTGCTTTCTTCCACGCTCTAAGCTGTGATTATGCTTGCAAATTTCTTATAAGATCCTGGTTCTTTTATACTAATGAGTTTTCTCAAATCAGGTTTCTTTGCTTTCTGAAGATCATTTCTTTTTTTTATTATTATTATTAAATTTATTTATTTTAATTGGAGTCTGATTACTAAACAATATTGTAGTGGTTTTTGGCATACATTGACATGAATCAGCCATGGGTTTACATGTGTTTCCCACCCTGAACCCCCTCCCACCTCCCTCCTTATCTCATCTCGCTGGGTCATCCCAGTGCACCAGCCCTGAGCACCCTGTCTCATGCATCGAACCTGGACTGGCGAACTGTTTCACACATAATGCACAAGTTTCAGTGCTACTCTCTGAGATCATCTCACCCTCACCTTCTCCCACAGAGTTCAAAAGACTGTTCTATACATCTGATTCTCTTTTGCTGTCTCGTATATAGGGTTATTGTTACCATCTTTCTAAATTCCATATATATGCATTAGTATACTGTATTGGTGTTTTTGGCTTACTTCACTCCGTATAATAGGCTCCAGTTTCATCCACCTCATTAGAATTGATTCAAATATATTCTTTTTAATGGCTGAGTAATACTCCATTGTGTATATGTACCACATCTTTCTTATCCATTCATCTGTGGATGGACATCTAGGTTGCTTCCATGCCCTGGCTATCATAAACAGTGGAGCAATGAATATTGGGAGTACATGTGTCATTTTCAGATCTGGTTTCCTTGGTGTGTAAGACCAGAAGTGGGATTGCTAGGTCATATGGCAGTTCTATTTCCAGTTTTTTAAGGAATCTCCACACTGTTCTCCATAGTGGCTGTACTAGTTTTCATTCCCACCAACAGTGTAAGAAGGTTCCCTTTTCTCCCCACTGTCTCCAGCATTTATTATTTGTAGACTTTTTGATAGCAGCCATTCTGACCAGTGTGAGGTGGTACCTCATCGTGGTTTTGATTTGCATTTCTCTAATAATGAGTGATGTTGAGCATCTTTTCATGTGTTTGTTAGCCATCTGTATGTCTTCTTTGGAGAAATGTCTGTTTCATTCTTTGGCCCATTTTTTGATTGGGTCATTTATTTTTATGGAATTGAGCTACAGGAGTTGCTTGTATGTTTTTTAGATTAATTCTTTGTCAGTTGCATAATTTGCTATTATTTTCTCCCATTCTGAAGGCTGTCTTTTCACTTTGCTTATAGTTTCCTCCGTTGTGCAAAATCTTTTAAGTTTAATTAGGTCCCATTTGTTTATTTTTGCTTTTATTTTTTTATTTTGCTTTTATTTATCCCCATTACTCTGGGAGGGGGGTCATAGAGGGTCCTGCTGTGATTTATGTCAGAGAGTGTTTTGTTTATGTTCTCCTCTAGGAGTTTTATAGTCTCTGGTCTTACATTTAGATCTTTAATCCATTTTGAGTTTATTTTTGTGTATGGTGTTAGAAAGTGTTCTAGTTTCATTCTTTTACAAGTGGTTGACCAGTTTCCCCAGCACCACTTGTTAAAGAATTTGTCTTTTTTCCATTGTATATCCTTGCTGCCTTTGTCGAAGATAAGGTGTCCATACGTATGTGAATTTATCTCTGGGCTTTCTATTTTGTTCCATTGATCTATATTGCTGTCTTTGTGCCAGTCCCATACTGTTTTTATGACTGTAGCTTTGTAGTATAGCCTAAAGTCAGGCAGGTTGTTTCCTCCAGTTAGATTCTTCTTTCTCAAGATTGCTTTGGCTATTCGAGATTTTTTGTATTTCCATACAAATTGTGAAATTATGTGTTCTAGTTCTGTGACAAAATACCATTGCTAGTTTAATAGGGATTGCATTGAATCTGTAGATTGCTTTGGGTTGTATACTCATTTTCACTCTATTGATTCTTCCGATCCATGAACATGGTATATTTCTCCATCTATTTGTGTCACCTTTGATTTCTTTCATCAGTGTTTTATAGTTTTCTATATATATGTCTTTTGTTTCTTTAGGTAGATATATTCCTAAGTATTTTATTCTTTTCGTTGCAATGGTGAATGGAATTGTTTCCTTAATTCCTCTTTCTGTTTTCTCATTGTTAGTATATGGTAATACAGGGGATTTCTATGTGTTAACTTTATATCCTGCTACTTTACTTTATTCACAGGTTAGCTCTAGTAATTTTCTGGTGGAGTCTTTAGGTTTTTCTATGTAAGGGATCATGTCATCTGCAAACAGTGAGAGTTTTACTTCTTTTCCAATCTGGATTATTTTATTTCTTTTTCTGCTCTGATGTGGCCAAACCTTCCAAAACTATGTTGAATAGTAGTGGTGAGAGTGGGCACCCTTGTCTTGTTCCTGACTTATGGGAAATGCTTTTAATTTTTCACCATTGAGGATAATGTTTCCTGCAGGTTTGTCACAAATAGTTTTTATTATGTTGAGGTATGTTCCTTCTATTCCTGCTTTCTGGAGGGTTTTTATCATAAATGGATGTTGAATTTTGTCAAAGGCTTTCTCTGCATCTATTGAGATAATCATATTGTTTTTATCTTTCAATTTGTTAATGTGGTGTATTACATTGATTGATTTGTGGATATTAAAGAATCCTTGCACTCCTGGGATAAAGCCCACTTGGTCATGATGTATGATCTTTTAAATATGTTGTTGGATTCTGTTTGCTAGTCTTTTTTAAGGATGTTTTATCTATGTTCATCAGTGATATTGCCCTGTAGTTTTCTAGTTTTCTTTTCTTTTTCTTTTCTTTCTTTCTGTTTTTTTTTTTTGCATCTTGGTCTGGTTTTGGTGTTAGGGTGATGGTGGCCTCATAGAATGAGTTTGGAAGTTTACCTTCCTCTGCAATTTTCTGGGAGAGTTTGAGTAAAATAGGTGTTAGCTCTTGTCTAAATTTTTGGTAGAATATAGCTGTGAAGCCTTCTGGGCTCTTTTTTGTTGGAAAATTTCTGATTGCAGTTTTGATTTCTGTGCTTATGATGGGTCTGTTAAGATTTTCTATTTCTTCCTGATTCAGTTTTGGAAAGTTATACTTTTCTAAGAATTTGTCCATTTCTTCCACGTTGTCCATTTTATTGGCATATAGTCACTGATGGTAGTCTCTTATTATCCTTTGTTTTTCTGTGCTGTCTGTTGTGACTTCTCCATTTTCATTTCTAATTTTGTTGATTTGATTACTCTTCCTTTGTTTCTTGATGAATCTGGCCAATGGTTTGTCAATTTTATTTATCTTCTCAAAGAATCATCTTTTAGCTTTGTTTATTATTGCTATAGTCTCTTTTGTTTCTTTTGCATTTATTTCTGCCCTAATTTTTATGATTTTTTTCCTCTACTAACCCTGGGGTTCTTCATTTCTTCCTTTTCTCATTGCTTTAGGTGTAGAGTTAGTTTGTTTATTTGACTGTTTTCTTGTTTCTTGAGGTAAGCCTATATTGCTATGAACCTTCCCCTTAGCACTGCTTTTACAGAGTCCCATAGGTTTGGGGTTGTTGTGTTTGCATTTTCATTCGTTTCTTTGCATATTTTGATTTCTTTTTTGACTTCTTCTGTGATTTTCTGTTTATTCAGATACATGTTTAGCCTACATATGTTGGAATTTTTAACAGTTTTTTATCCTGTAATTGACATCTAATCTTACAGCATTCTGGTCAGAAAAGATGATTGGAATGATTTCAATTTTTTTGAATTTACCAAGGCTAGATTTATGGCCCAGGATGTGATCTATCCTGGAGAAGGTTCCGTGTGCACATGAGAAAAAGTTGAAATTCCTTGTTTTGGGGTGAAATGTCCTATAGGTATCAATTAGGTCAAACTGGTCCATTGTGTCATTTAAAGTTTGTGATTCCTTGTTAATTTTCTGTTTAGTTGATCTGTCCATAGGTGTGAGGGGGGTATTAAAGTCTCCCACTATTATTGTGTTATTGTTAATTTCCCCTTTCATACTTGTTAGCATTTGCCTTACAAAATGCAGTGCTCCTGTGTTTGGTTCATATCTATTTATAAGTGTTATATCTTCTGCTTGGTTTATCCGTTGATCATTATGCACTGTCCTTCTTTGTCTCTTTTCACAGCCTTTATTTTAAAGTCTATTTTATCTGATATGTGTATTGCTTCTCCTGCCTTTTTTTTTTTTTTTTTGGTCTCTGTTTGCATGAAATATCTTTTTTCCAGTACTTCACTTTCAGTCTGTATGTGTTCCTAGGTTTGAGGTGGGTCTCATAGAAAGCATATATAGAAGTCTTCTTTTTTTATCCATTCAGCCATTCTTTGTCTTTTGGTTGGGGCATTTCAACCCATTTACATTTAAGGTAATTGTTGATAAGTATGATCTCATTGTTATTTACTTTGTTGTTTTGGGTTCAAATTTATACACCCATTCTGTGTTTCCTGTATAGAGAAGATCCTCTAGCATTTGTTGAAGACCTGGTTGGGTGATGCTGAATTCTCTCAGCTTTTGCTTGTCTGTAAAGCTTTTGATTTGTCCTTCATATTTGAATGAGATCCTTGCTGGGTATAGTAATCTGGGTTGTAGGTTTTTCTCTTTCACCAGTTTAAGTATTTCCTGCCTTGTGACTTGAAGAGTTTCTATTGAAAGATCAGCTGCTATCCTTATGGGAATCCTCTTGTGTGTTATTTGTTGTTTTTCCCTTGCTGCTTTTAACAGTTGTTCTTTGTGTTTGATCTTCATTAATTTGATTAATATGCATTGGTGTGTTTTGCCTTGGGTTTATCCTGTTTGGGACTCTCTGGCTTTCTTGGACTTGGGTGTCTATTTCCTTCCCCATTTTAGAGAAGTTTTCAACTATTATCTCCTTGAGTATTTTCTCATGGACTTTCTTTTTGTCTTCTTCTTCTGGGACTCCTATGATTCGAATGTTGGGGCATTTCACATTGTCCCAGAATTCCCTGAGGTTGTCCTCATTTCTCTTATTTATTTTTTTTCTTTTTTCCTGTTTCATTTATTTCTATCACTCTATCTTCTACCTCACTTATCCTATCTTCTGCCTCCATTATTCTACTGTTGGTTCCCTCGAGAGTGTTTTTGGTGTCATTTATTGCATTATTCATTATATATTGATTCTTTTTTATTTCTTCTCGGTCCTTGTTAAATATTTCTTACATCTTCTTGATCCTTGTCTCCAGGCTACTTATCTGTAACTGCATTTTGTTTTCAAGATTTTGGATCACTTTTCCTATCATTATTCTGAATTCTTTTTTAGGTAGACTCCCTAACTCCTCCTCTTTTGTTTGGTTTAGTGGGCATTTATCATGTTCCCTTACCTGCTGAGTATTTCTCTGCCTTTTCATCTTGTTAGATTGCTGTGTTTAGGGTGGCCTTTCTGTATTCTGGCAGTCTGTGGTTCCTCTTTATTGTGGAGGTGCCTCCCTGTGGGTGGGGTTGAACGAGTGGCTTATCACGGTTTCCTGGTTAGGGAAGCTTGCATTGGTGTTCTGGTGGGTGGAGTTGGATTTCTTCTCTCTGGAGTGCAATGAAGTTTCAGTAGTGAGTTTTGAGGTGTCTGTGGGTTTGGTGTGACTTTGGGCAGCCTGTATATTGAGGCTCAGAGTTATGTTCCTGCATTGCTGGAGAATTTGCGTGGTATGTCTTGCTCTAGAACTTGTTGGCTCTTGGGTGGTGTTTGGTTTCAGTGTAGATATGGAGGCTTTTGGATGATCTCTTATTGATTAATGTTTCCTGGAGTTGGGAATTCTCTGGTTTTCTCAGGTTTTGGGCTTAAGACTCCTGCCTCTGATTTTCAGTCTTATTCTTACAGTAACCTCAAGACTTCGCCATTCATATAGCACCAACTGTAAAACTTCTAGGTTAATGGTGAAAAGATTCTCCAAAATGAGGGACACCCAGAGAGGTTCACAGAGTTACATGGAGAAGAGAGAGGGAGGAGGGAGATAGAGGTCACCAGGATGAAAAGAGGGGGGATCAAAAAGGGAGAGAGGAATCTAGCCAGTAATCCCTTCCCTAAGTGCTTTCCACAGTCTGGAACTCTCAGAGAGGTTCATGGAGTTACATAGAGAAAATAAGAGGGAGGAAAGAGATAGAGGTGAGCAGGAAGAGAAAAGGCAGAATCCAAAGGAGAGAGAGAGATCTAGGCAGTACTCTGTTCCCTAAGTGTTCTCCACAGCCTGGAACACACACAGATATCACAGAGTTGGGTAGAGAAGTGCAGGGGATGGGAAGAGATAGAGGTGACCTGGGGGGGAGGGGGGGAAGGAGAGTCAAAAACAGGACACAGTAATCCAACCAGTAATCACACTCCTAAGTAAAAATGGATACTGAAGATTGGCTTCTAAAATGTACAAAATTGATAACAAATACCAAAACACAAAGATTAAAAATCTAGAGTAGAAGTTAGATTAACAAAAATACAATATTAAAAAAAACCAAACAAAGTCACTATAAGTATAAGAAATGTATATGAAGTTTGCTTTAAAAATAGGGTCTTCTTTTTTGCAAGGTAATATTAGGTTATAAAAATGAAAATTAAAGGAGTAATAGAGGACTTTAAGAAAAGAAAAAAGTAAAAAAAAACGATTATAGTAAAAATATATCTAGGAATTTCTTTGGGAGCTGTTGCGGGCAGTGTGGGGTCAGTTCAGTTTCAGATAGTTCCTTGTTCCAGCTTATACTTCTCAAGATCTATAGGCCCTTTCCAGTGTAGTTGGTGTTAACTACAGGGATTTTAATCTGTTGCACCTGTCAGTTCCAAAGTGGTTCCCTCTGTTTATTTGGCTTCTTCTGTTTGCAGGTCTCTTCAGTGTCCAATTTCCGCTCTGACCCAAGGGATCTCAGGTGGTCTCTTGTTTAGGCTCACTTGTTCAGTCGTGCTGTGGGGAGGGAGGAACACTGCAAACAAATATCACTGGTGTGTGTGGGGAGTGCTCGCAGTGTCTCAGCCACACTGGGTTTGCCCTGCTCACAGAGTGTGTGCTTTCCCAGTCTACACTGCTCAGGGTCCAGGTTGCTCTGCAGGGAGCAGTCTCTGGGTCGCGTGCACTTTCCAGGTCTAAGCCACTCAAGTTCAGGTTCTCGGGTAGTCCACAAAGGTGCAGACTTGGTTGGGACTGCATTTTGTGCCCTTCCCAGGTCCGAGCAGCTCAGGAGACCAGGTGCTTGGTGAGCACCCTCTCCTAAGGCGGCGAGTGTGTCTTATCACCTCCCCAGTCCCAGCTCCTTGGTTTCCTGGGTGGCGGTGGGCACACCTGTCTCTGGTGTGCTGTGTGTCTCTTCTAGGGAGCTGATCTCTGGCTGCAACACTCCTGGAGGATGTCAACCATCCAGAATCCCAGGAAGTCTTGGTTAGAAACTGGAAGCCTATTCACAGTTTGGTAGGGGATGCTGTCTCTGGGGCCAAGTTTGCCTCTTTCCAGCTCTGGCTGGCACCTGCCTGCCCCCTGCCTCTGGTGGTGGATGGGCCAGTCCACAGCCTGCTATCTCTCCTCTGGTGTTTACTCAGTCTTTTGTTCTGTGAGTGGGCCTGGCAGTGCCGTAGGTAGGGCTTTTTGTGGGATAGTTCTCTCTCTCTCTCTCTCTTTTTTTTTTTTTACCTCTCTCTCTGGTTATACCACAGTTTAGGTTGCTGTCTCACTGTTAGCTCCCTCAGATTGCCCTCAGAGCATTCAGGCCCAGTCCTTACCCTAAGCAATGTAACCTGCTCCTCCCTGCTCAGCCCCTGGTTGCTGGTGGCAGATGCAAGCATCTAGGGTACTTCTCTGCTGGGAGTTGCCATTAGGCACATAATCTGTGGGGTTTATTTATTTATTTTTCCTCCTGGTTATGTTGCCCTTTGAGATTCCAAAACTCCCCACAGACCCCCTGGTTAGAGGGTTTCCTGGTTTTGGAAACTCCTCCTCTTTTAAGACTTCCTTCCTGGGATGGATCTCCATCCCTAACTCTTTTGTCTCTCTTTTTATCTTTTGTGTTTTGTCCTACCTCCTTTAGAAGACAATGGGCTAGTTTTCTGGGTGCCTGATGTCCTCTGCCAGCGTTCAGAAGTTGTTTTGTGGAATTTGCTCAGTGTTCAAATGTTCTTTTGGTGAATTTGTGGGGGAGAAAGTGGTCTCCCCGTCCTATTCCTCCACCATCTTAGGATCGCCCCCCTGATCTGAAGATCATTTCAACTCAGGATCTGAATTACTGCAAGTATATCCTTTGGAAAAACTCCAATTAAAATATTAATTGGGAACTCACCACTAATTCTCTGCATAATTTCTTTGTGAAGTGAATTCATGAGACAAACTTCTTTTGACAATATTCTCCTATTGTCCTCTTTCATCCCTTTTTAGAGTCCTGCCTCCTTTCCTCCTTCTCTTAATTTCCCTCCCCTTTCTATCCTCTTTCTGTGGCTTCTCCTTCCCTCCCCTCCCCTGTTCACCCTTTCCTGTTTGTCCTTTCCTTGGCTTCTGCTTTGATTGACTATATCTACTTTACTTTCTTTGATTACTCTTCTCCATTTGTCTTTGTTTTATGCCTGTCTTATTTTTTTCTACATGAATTCTTTAGATTTTTCAGTCACCTCACTGTACACTACTTATCTGTCAATCCTTTCAGGTTGACACCCTGGACTAACTGAAGTATTTATAGAGACTGGCAATATTTCTTCTCTTTTTTTGTTTTTCCCACTAGGAAAAAAACAATTATTTTTGTAACTTGATCAGCACTGGCCTTTGAGTTTTGAGTCATACTGCTGATACACATTCACTTTATTTTCTGCTATAACCCTTAGACCCTCTTGTGATTCCATTTTACATTGGTGCATTTGATTATTCTTTCCCTTGTGAATCAAGTTACATTTATGAATGCTTTATTGAATCTCATTTTATTGATTTCTGCCCATTTAAAATTTATCCTGCTTGCACTCTATTTTTATGCCTATACTGCAATGTGCAAGAACACCTGCAAATTTTATTAGCATCTTTTCCCTTCTATTCTCTAACTAGTAAATGAAAATACTGAATTGTATTAAACTCAGAGTGGATCCCTAAGGAACCATCTTGACACCTCCACCCAATGTGGTATTGAAGTATTAGTTTCAGCTTTTTGTACTCAATTTGTTTTAACTAGTTCTATATCTAAACTGGCCATCTTATGACACTTCCAAATAATCTGTCATTTAAAGATTTGTTTTGCTAGTGCCAAGTCTCCACCAACTTTTTACTTCTTAATGTCCTAAACTTATCTTCTGAAGGAACTGACTTCAAACAATTATTTTTTAATTTACAATTTTAATTAATTTGTACATAAATTAATATAGTGGATATAAATTTATATATACAGTGATCCCCAGTGGCTCAGATGTAAAGAATCTGCCTGGAATGCAGAAGCTGCAGGAAACGTGGGTTCTATTCCTGGCTTGGGAAGATCCCCTGGAGGAGGGAATGGTAACCAACTACAGTATTTTTTCCTGGAGACTCCCACAGACAGAGGAGCCTGGCAGACTACAGTCCATAGCGTTGCAAAGAGTCAGACATTACTGAAGCAAATTATCACACATGCATACAGTGATCATAAAATTTCATTTCAGCTTTAGAGATTTTTGTAATCAAAATACAGTTTATTTATAATATTACATTAGTTTTGGGTATTACAGCATGGTGATTCAGTATTTTTATAAATTATTCATATACTGCATTAAAAGTTATTGTAAGATAATAGTTATAATTCTCTGTGCTGTACAATATATATTTAGAGGCTAATGTATTTTATACATAGTAGTTTGTACCTGTTAATCCCATACCCCTATCTTGCCCCTCCCTCCTTCCCACTCCCCAGTGGTAACCACTAATTTGTTTTCTATATCTGCAGTTCTGGTTTTGTTTTGCTGAATACATTCCTCTGTTTTATTATTTAGACTCCATGTATAAGTGATATACAGAATTTGTTTTTCACTGTGTGACTTATTTCACTTAATATTCTCTAGGTTCATCCACGTTGTTGCAAATTGCAAAATTTGATTTTTTTTTTTTTTTTTTGTGGCTGATATTTCACTGTGTGTATACATACACATGCATACATACTACATTTTCTATATCCATTCATCTGTTGATAGACTCTTGGGTTGCTTCCATATCTTGGCTATTGAAAATAGTGCTGCTGTGAACATTGGGACATGTATATCTTTTTGAATTACTGTTCTTGTTTTGTCCATATATATACTCAGAGTGGAATTGCCGGATCATATGGTGTTTCTATTTTTAGATTTATTTAGTTCTGTTTGTAGTTCTAGCCTCTTAAATTTGTTGGGACTTGTGTTGTGGTCTACTGTGTGATCTCTCCTGGAGAATGATCCATGTGTACTTGAAGAGAATGTGTATGTTGCTGTTTTGAGGTAGAATATCCTGTAGATATCAGTTAGGTACAACTGGACTACTGTGTCATTTAGGAGTTCTGTGCTTTATTGGTTTTCTGCCTGAATGATCTTTCCATTGATGTAATTGGGATGTTAAAGTCTCCAACTGTTATCATATTATTATCAAGTTCTTCCTTTATATCTAGTAATATTTTTTTTTTTTTTATATATCTAGGTGCTCCTCTATTGGGTGCATACATGTCAGTGTTATATCTTCTCTTATTGACCCCTTTACCATTATATATGGGCCTCCCCAGTGGCTGTGGTAAAGACTCTGCCTGTAATGCAGGAGACACAGGAAAGGTGGGTTTGATCCCTGGGTTGGGAAGATCCTGGAAGAGGAAATGACAACACACTCCAGTATTATTGCCTGAAAAATCCCATGGACTGAGGAGCCTGCCAGGCTACAGTCCAAATGGTCACAAAGAGTCAAGCACGACTGAATACAGCACACAGCAGAGTACCATTATATAATACTCTTATTTGTGTTTTATTATAAACTTTCTTCTAAAGTCTATTTTTTGTATGAGTATTGCTACCCTCACATTGTTTTCATTTGAGTTGACATGAAGTATTTTTTTTCATCACTTCACTTTCAGTCTGTGTGTCTTTAGCTATAAAGTGAGTTTCTTATAGGCAGAATACAGAAGCATCTTTTTTTTTTTTTTTAATTCATCAGCTACCTTACGTCTTTTGATTGGAGAAGTTAGTACATTGGTATTTAAAGTGATTATTGATAAGAATGTACTGACTGCCATTTTGTACTTGTTTTCAGGTTGTCTTTTTAGTTCTTCTCTGTTCATTTCCTCTTTTTTGTTTCTTTCTTTGTGGTTTGATAATTTTCTTTAGCAGTATGCTTGTGTTTCTTTTCAGTTTTTGTTTATCAATTGTAGATTCTTGATTTGTGTTTACCATGGGGTTCATATATGTTGACCTATATCTACTTGAGTTAAACTGATAATCATTTAAGTTCAGACAAATTCTAAAATATCTATGCTTTTATTTCCCTCCTCTACATATTGTGTTTTTGATGTCATATTTTACATCTTCATGTGTATCCTTTAACTGTTATAGTTATAGGTTTTTGAATTTTAACCTTTGTATTGGCTTGTTCAAGTGGTTGATCCTCAATCTTACTATATCTTTTCCTTTCCTAGTAGGATTTTCCTTTCCTATATATTCTCTTTTTCCACTTAGAGAAGACCCTTTAATATTTGTTTACTGTAGGTTTAGTATTGATGAATTCTTTTAGTTTTTGCTTGTCTGTAAATTTCTTTATCTCTCCTTATCTTCTAAATGATAATCTTGCTGGGTAGAATATCCTGGGTTGCAGGTCTTTCCCTTTCAGTACTTTCGATGTCATGGCACTCCCTTCTCTCCTTCTCTGCAAAATTTCTGTAGAGAAGTCAACTGATAGCCATATGAGGATTCCCTTGTATATAACTTTGTTTTCTCTTACTGCCTTTAGAATTCTTTAACTTTTTCCATTTTAATTATGTCATGTCTCCGCATGGGTTTCTTTAAGTTCATCTTGTGTTAGATAACTATGCTTCTTGTATCTGGATATCTATTTCTTCTTTCAGGTTTGGGAAGTTTTCAGCTATAATGTCTTCAAATATATTTTCAATCTCCTTCTCTTCCATTTCTCCTTCTGGGACTTGTATAATGTGAGTATTTGTATACGTAATGTTACTTAATGTTATTACCTGTGCTTTGAATTCTTTACCTGGTAAATTGTTTATTTCTGTTTTTTTTTTTAATTATTATTTTTCAGGGGTTTCTCTTGTTCTTTCAATGAAGACCAGTTCCTCTGTATTCTCATTTTGCTTAACTTTCTCTGCTTTATGAGTTTAGATGAAATGATTACCTGTAGAGGTTTCTCCCTGGTCAAGGCTGCCCCAGATCCAGTGCTGTGCTATGGCATGGGGTGAGCATGGCCAGAGTGTTTGCTGGGCTTGGGCTGGGATGTGTGCTGAGGCAGTCACAGGAAACTCAGCATCCACTAGTGCAGACTTCTCTCTGTGCTGCCTCAGCAGCAAGCCAGCACTTGTGTACCAAAATAAACTCCCTAAGTTATTTATAACATAGAGGATTCCTTTTAAACCTGGGTATAATAAAGGCTTTTCTGAGATGCACAATGCAGAAACCAAAGAAGAAAATATTGATGACAATGAATTCTTAAAACAAAACAAAAGCTCATGGCAAAATCACCAAAACAAAGAAAGATTAGTGAAAAAGTTCTGAAAATCTGTTTATATTTTAATCTATGATGAGTGATTCTTCCTAGTGTACAATAGGTTTCTACCAATCATAAGAAAATGACCCCCAAAATCCATTGAGAAATGTAAAAAGGATACAGATAGACATATCATTAAAAAAAAAACAAACTCTTAAACAGGAAAAGATGCTCAATCTTATTTATAATTAGAGAATTATGAGATACCATTTTCATCATTTTGATTGGTAAATATTTTTAAAAATTGATACCATTCCATTGGTATGGTTGTGGAGAAATAGATAATCTTCCTTATTGGCAGAACATAATTATTTCAACACTTATGAAAAATTATCAAAATTGCAGTATGTTTTTTCTTTAGCCTAGTAATATCTCTTCTACAAACTTATTTTACAAATATATTGTCACATGCAAAATGACACATATGCCATATTGCTCAATGTTGCCACATTTGCAATAGGAAATGATTGGACAAAACTGAAGCTTCCATTGATAGGGGACTAGTTAAATAAAATATGACTTATTGATACAACAAAATACCATGAAGCTGTAATTTTATTTAAAGTACTTTATTGAGGTATGATTAACATTAAAAGGTATATATATTTAATATATATAACTTGATAAGTTTGGAGGTAAGCATGCACCCATGAACCCATCACCATAATCTATGCTATAAATGTATTCATCACCTACAAAAGTTTTCTTTAACCCCCTATATTTATTTATTTAAAGAAAAAAATTTTAGAGCAATTTTAAGTTCACAACAAAATTGATAGGAAGGTACAAAAATTTCCCATATACCACCTGCTCCTATACGTGCTTGGCTTCCCCCATTATCAACATCCCTCACCAAAGTGGTTCAGTTCAGTTCAGTCGCTCAGGTACATTTGCTACAATTGAACCTACATTGGCACATCATAATCATCCAGAGGTCACAGCTTACATTAGAGTTAACTTGTGATGTTGTACATTCTATGATCTTGAACAAACATATTAATAATATGCACCCGTCATTATAGTATCATGCAGAGCATTTTCATTGTCTTAGAAATCTGTGCTCCTCTTATCCTCCTCTTACCCCATAGCTCCTGAAAACCACAGATCTTTTTACTATCTTCATAGTTTTGCCTTTTCCAAAATATCACATGGTTGGAATCATATAGCATGTAGCCTATTTATATTGCCTTCTTTCATTTAGTAATATGTATTTGAGGGCCATCCATATCTTTTCATGTCTTGATATCTCATTTCTTTTGAGTATTGAATAATACTCCCTTGTCTGGATGTACCATGGCTTTTTATCTATTTGCCTGCTGAAGGACATCTTAGTTGCTTCCAAGTTTTGGCAATTATGAATAAATCTGCTATAAAAAGTTGTGTGCAGATTTTTTAAACATAAGATTTCAGTTCTATTGAGTAAACACTAAAAAGCATAATTTCTGGATTATATGGCAATAGTATGTTTGGTTTTGAAAGAAAAAGTCAAGCTATCTTCCAAAGTTGTTGTACCATTTTGAACTCCCACAAGCAATGAATGAGAGTTCTTTTTGCTCCACAACCTCACCAGTGTTTAGTGTTGTGAATGTTCTGGATTTTGACCATTCTAGTAAGTTTGTAGGGGTATATCATTGTTTAAACTTGCATTTTCTTAATGATATATACTGTGAAACATCTTTTCATATGCTTTCTTGCTATCTGAATATTTTGTCTGGTGAGGTTTCTGTTAAGGCCTTTAGTTCATTTTAAAATGCTGTTTGTTTTCTTATTGTTGAATTTTAAGGATTCTTTGTTTTGGATGATTGTAAACAGATATATCTTTTGCAAATATTTTCTCCAAGTCTGTGGCTTGTCTTCTCATTCCATTGACATTGTCTTTCACAAAGCAGGTTTTTTTTCAATTTTTATATTTGTGTGTATGTTAAAGAAAATTTGTAAGTTCTACCCTCATTGGAAATTTTTAAGTATATAATATATTACTGGTAACTATTGGGTCCATAATGAATAATAGATATTTAGGACTTATTTATTGTATAAAATTAAACATTTATAGTCTTTGATTAATATCACTCATTTTCCACTTGCCCAACCATTTCAACCACCATTCTACTTTCTGTTTCTGAGTTTGAATATCTAAGATTTCTCATATGCATGTTACAATGTAGCATTTGTTCTTCTGTGTCTGGCTTAGTTCACTTAGCACAATGTGCTCCAAGTTCATCCATCTTGTTGCAAATATCAATATTTACTTCTTTTTAAAAGGCTGGATAATAGTTCATTGTAAGTATCTACAACATTTTCCTTATCTATTCATATGTCTAAGGATATCTAGACTGTTTCCACCCCCCAGCTACTGTGAATAATGCTGTAATGGACACGGGAGAATAAGTAAGTCTTTGAGATCCTGATTTTAATTCCTTTGGAGTGTATGTCCAGAAATAGCATTGCTGGATTATGTAGAAATACGAATTTTAATTTTTGAGGAACTACTTTATTATTTTCCATAGTGTCTTCACAAATTTATATCCTCGATAACAATAGAGACAGGACTCTTTGTTCTGTACAACATTGTCAATGCTTGCTATCTTTTGTTTTCATTTTTGGTTTGTTTTGATTATAGACACCCTAACAGGTGTGAGGGGATATCTTATTGTGATTTTGATTTTGATTTCCCTGGTTATTAGTTATGTTAAATACCTTTTCATATACAGGCTTTCCATTTGTATATTTTAAATATATATATATTTTTTCAGTCAGTTCAGTTCAGCCGCTCAGTCGTGTCTGATTCTTTGTGACCCCCTGGGCTGCAGCATGCCAGGCCTCCCTGTGCATTGCCAACTCCTGGTGTTTACTCAAACTCATGTCCATCGAGTTGGTGATGCCATCCAGCCATCTCATCCCCCGTTGTCCCCTTCTCCTCCTGCCTTCAATCTTTCCCAGCATTAGAGTCTTTTCAAATGAGTCAGTTCTTCGCATCAGGTGGTCAAAGTATTGGAGTTTCAGCTTCAGCATCAGCGCTTCAAATGAATATTCAGGACTGATCTCCTTTAGGATGGACTGGTTGGATCTCCTTGCAGTCCAAGGGACTCTCAAGAGTCTTCTCCAACACCACAGTTCAAAAGCATCAATTTTTCGGTGCTCAGCTTTCTTCACAGTCCAACTCTCACATCCATACATGACCAGTGGAAAAGCCATAGCCTTTACCAGACGGAACTTTGTCGGCAAAGTAATGTCTTTGCTTTTTAATATGCTATCTAGGTTGGTCGTAACTTTCCTTCCAAGGAATAAGCATCTTTTAATTTCATGGCTGCAGTCACCATCGACAGTGATTTTGGAACCCAAAATAATAAAGTCTGACACTGTTTCCACTGTTTCCCCATCTAGTTCCCATGAGGTGATAGGACCAGATGCCATGATCTTAGTTTTCTGAATGTTGAACTTTAAGCCAACTTTTTCACTCTCCTCTTTCACTTTCATCAAGAGGCTTTTTAGTTCCTCTTCACTTTCTGCCATAAGGGTGGTGTCATCTGCATATCTGAGGTTATTGATATTTCTCCCAGCAATCTTGATTCCAGCTTGTGCTTCTTCCAGCCCAGTGTTTCTCATGATGTACTCTTCATATAAGTTAAATAAGCAGGGTGACAATATACAGCCTTGAAGTACTCCTTTTCCCATTTGGAACCAGTCTGTTGTTCCATGTCCAGTTCTAACTGTTACTTCCTGACCTGCATACAGGTTTCTCAAGAGGCAGGTCAGGTGGTCTGTCATTCCCATCTCTTTCAGAATTTTCCACAGTTTATTGTGATCCACACAGTCAAAGGCTTTGGTGTAGTCAATAAAGCAGAAATAGATGTTTTTTTCTGGAACTCTCTTGCTTTTTCGATGATCCAGCGGATATTGGCAATTTGATCTCTGTTTCCTCTGCCTTTTCTAAAGCCAGCTTGAACATCTGAAAGTTCTTGGTTCACATATTGCTGAAGCCTGGCTTGGAGAATTTTGAGCATTACTTTACTAGCATGTGAGATGAGTGCAATTGTGTGGTAGTTTGAGCATTCTTTGGGACTGCCTTTCTTAGGGACTGGAATGAAAACTGACTTTTTCCAGTCCTGTGGCCAACTGCTGAGTTTTCCAAATTTGCTGGCATATTGAGTGCAGCACTTTCACAGCAACATCATTCAGGATTTGAGATAGCTGAACTGGAATTCCATCACATCCACTAGCTTTGTTCATAGTGTTGCTTTCTAAGGCCCACTTGACTTCATATTCCAGGATGTCTGTCTCTAGGTGAGTGATCACACCATCGTGATTATCTGGTTCGTGAAGATCTTTTTTGTACAGTTCTTCTGTGTATTCTTGCCACCTCTTCTTAATATCTTTTGCTTCTGTTAGGTCCATACCATTTCTGTCCTTTATCAAACTCATCTTTATCAAACTTACGAATGTTCCCTTGGTATCTCTAGTTTTCTTGAAGAGATCTCTATTTTTTCCCATTCTGTTGTTTTCCTCTATTTCTTTGCATTGATCTCTGAGGAAGGCTTTCTTATCTCTCCTGGCTATTCTTTGGAACTCTGTATTCAAATGGGAATATCTTTCCTCTTTTCCTTTGCTTTTAACTTCTCTTCTTTTCACAGCTTTTTGTAAGGCCTCCTCATCCAACCATTTTGCCTTTTGGCATTTCTTTTCCATGGGGATGGTCTTGATCCCTGTCTCCTGTACAATGTCATGAACCTCCATCCATAGTTCATCAGGCTCTCTCTCTATCAGATCTAGTCCCTTCAATCTATTTCTCACGTCCACTGTATAGTCATAAGGGGTTTGATTTAGGTCATATCTGAATGGTCTAGTGATTTTCACTACTTTCTCAATTTAAGTCTGAATTTGGCAATAAGGAGTTCATGATCTGAGCCACAGTCAGCTCCTGGTCTTTTTTTTTTTTTTTTTTTTGCTGACTGTATAGAGCTTCTCCTTCTTTGGCTGCCAAGAATATAATCAATCTGATTTCGTTGTTGACCATCTGGTGATGTCCATGTGTAGAGTCTCCTCTTGTGTTGTTGGAAAAGGGTGTTTGCTACGACCAGTGCATTCTCTTGGCAAAACTCTATTAGCCTTTGTCCTGCCTCATTCTGTACTGCAAGGCCAAACTTGCCTGTTACTCCAGGTGTTTCTTGGCTTCCTACTTTTGCATTCCAGTACCCCATAATGAAAAGGACATCTTTATTGGGTGTTAGTTTAAAAGGTCTTGTAGGTTTTCATAGAACTGTTCAACTCCAGCTTCTTCAGCATTTCTAGTTGGGGCATAGGCTTGGATTTCCATGATATTGCATGATTTGCCTTGGAAATGAACAGAGATCATTCTGTCGTTTTTGAGATGGCATCCAAGTACTGCATTTTGGACTCTTTTGTTGACTATGATGACTACTCCATTTCTCTTAAGGGATTTCTGCCCACAGTAGTGGATATAATGGTCATCTGAGTTAGATTCGCCCATTCCAGTCCATTTTAGTTCGCTGATTCCTAGAATATCGACATTTACTCTTGCCATCTCCTGTTTGATCACTTCCAATTTGCCTTGATTCATGGACCTAACATTCCAGGTTCCTATGCAATGTTTCTCTTTACAGCATTGGACCTTGCTTCTATCACCAGTCACGTCCACAACTGGGTATTTTTTTTTTGCTTTGGCTCCATCCCTTCATTCTTTCTGGAGTTATTTCTCCACTGATCTCCAATAGCATATTGGTCACCTACTGACCTGGGGAGTTCCTCTTTCAGTATCCTATCATTTTGCCTTCTCATATTGTTCATGGGATTTTCAAGGCAAGAATACTGGTTTGCCATTCCATTCTCCAGTGGACCACATTCTGTCGGACCTTTCCACCATGAGCCGACCGTCTTGGGTGGCCCCACATGGCATGGCTTAGTTTCATTGAGTTAGACAAGACTGTGGTCCTGTGATCAGATTGGCTAGAAAATCACAGATTTTCTGTGATTATGGTTTTAGTGTGTCTGCCCTCTGATGCCCTCTCACAACACCTACTGTCTTTCTTGGGTTTCTCTTACCTTGGACATTGGGTATCTCTTCATGGCTGCTCCAGCAAAGCACAGCTGCTGCTCCTTACCTTGGATGGGGTGTATCTTCTTTCGGCAGCCCCTCCTGACCTTGAACGTGGAGTAGCTCTTCTTGGCCCTCCTGTGCCCGCACAGCAGCCACTCCTTGGATGTGTGGTTGCTCCTCTCGGCCGCCGCCCCTGGCCTTGGGCGTGGGGTAGCTCTTCTCGGCTGCTGCTCCTGTGCTGTCGCAGCCTGGCGCTCTCAGTTGCTACCCCTGACCTTGAGCGAGGGGTAGCTCCTCACAGCCACGCTTCTGCATGGTTCATTGCAGCCGGCGTGCTTCTGTGTGGTCTGTCACAGTCTGCATGCTTCTGCGCGGTCTGTCGCAGCCAGCACACAGGAAGCTTCCATAAGCCTCGTACCCTTCTCCATCAGAGGGCAGACGGACTGAAAACCACAATCACAGGAAACTAACCAATCTGATCACATGGACCACAGCTTTGTCTATCTCAGTGTAATTATGAGCCATGCCTTGTAGGGCCACTGAAGACGGACAGGTCATGGTGGAGAGTTCTGACAAAATGTGGTCCACTGGAGAAGGAATGGCAAGCCAGTTCAGTACTCTTGCTTTGAGAACCCCATGAACAGTATGAATTTATTTTTTATTGAAGGATAATTGCTTTACAGAATTTTGCTGTGTTCTGTCAAACCTCAGCATAAATCAGCCACAGGTACACATATATCCCCTCCCCCTTGAAACTCCCGCCCATCTCCTTCCCCATCCCACCCCTCTAGGTTGACACAGAGCTCTTGTTGAAGTCTGCTGTTTCCTTATTGATTTTCTGTCTGTATAATCTATTTAATATATATAGAAGGAGATTATATATATATATATATATGTATAGTCTATATAATCTATTGAAAATTGGCATTGAAGCCTCCTATAATTATTGTACTACTGTCTGTTTTTCCCTTTAGTACTTTTGATGCTTTCTTTATATTTTTAGGTGCTCTGATCTTAGGTGCATATGCATTTACAATTATTATATCTTACTGTTGAAATGAATCTTTTATTATTACGTAATGTCATACTTTGTATCTTATGACAGTTTTTGATTTAAAGTCTATTTGTCTGATATACATATAGCTACTCTTGCTCTCTTTTGGTTACCATTTACATGATGCATATTTTTTCATCCCTTCAGTTTCAGCCTGTGTGTGTCCTTAAATCTCAAATAAATCTCTTTCCAGAAATTTGAATCTCTTGTAGGTAGCTTATAGTTAGATCTTTTATCCATTTAGCCACTCTCTTGATTGACAAATTTAATCTATTTTCATTCAAAGTAAATATTGATAGGTAAGAGTTTACTATTGACATTCTGTTATTCCCTCCATTTTGTAATCTTTTGCTCCTCTCTTGCTATCTGACTTTGCTAATTGATGACATTTTGTAGTGATATACTTGAATTCTTTTTTCTTTACCTTTTTGTATTTACTGTAGTTGTTCTTTGAGGTTACCATGGTGTTTGCATAATGCTTTTTATAATAGTCTATTTTAAGCTGATAACAATTTCAATCTTATACAAAATTATTTTTCTTTCCTTCCACTTTAACTTATCGATGCCAGGACTTACTTTTTCCTATGTGTATCTATTAACACATTTTGTTTTCATAGTTATTCTTAATATTTTGTCTTTTAGCTTTTATACTAAGATTAAAAGTGATTTCTATAATCATATTACATAATTAAATTGGCAGGCAGTTTTCTATATATTTACCTTTAATAATGATTTATACTTTTCTATGCTTTTGTGTTGTTTAGCATCTCTTCATTTTTACTTTAAGACCTTCTTTCAGGACTTCTTGTAAGGCAAATCTAGTGGTGACGAACTCTCTCAATTTTTGTTTGTCTGGGAAAGTTTTCATCTCTCCTTCCTTTTAAAAAGCAGTTTTTATCCTGGTATAGAATTCTTGGTTTGCAGGGTTCTTTAAAGTATTTTAAATGTGCCATATCACTCCTTTCTGTCTTGCAAGATTTCTGCTGAGAAATCCACTGACTATGGATATGAATATGGTTACTTTGTTGTATATAATGTCAACTTTCTCCTGCTGCTTTAAAAAGTGTCTTTTTATCTTTGAGTTGTGCCCATTGAATTGAAATATGTTTTAGTGTGGACCTGTTTTTAATCAACCAATTTGGGGTCTTTTGGCTTTTTGAATCTCATCTCCCAAATAGTATTGAAAACTTTTCAGCCATTCTTTCTCTCTCTAGCTCTCTTTGTTTTCCATGTGTGGTTGCAGAGCAGTCAGGTGTGACTGGATATAGGCAATGTACTTAAAAAGTATAATAGTCTGAATACCTGGGTACTCACTCCCAGCCATTATTTCTTTGAACAAACATACTGCCCCTTTATCTTTCCCTTCCTTTCTGGGATTCATATCATGTGTAATTTAATTTTCTTTTTAATTTTGTTATTATCATTATGTGTTTTTAAATTGTATTGGATTATAGTTGATTGATAACTTTGTGTTAATTTCAGATATATAGCAAAGTTAATCTGTTTTACTGTCCACTCTTTTTTAGATTCTTTTCCCATATAGGCCATTACATAGCATTGAATAGAATTCAGTTTTCTTGATGGTGTCCCGTAAGTCTCAGTGACTTTCTTATTTCTCTCATCATTCTTTTCCTTTTGTTCCTTTGACTAGATAATTTCAAATGACATGTCTTCAAGTCTGCTAATTCGTAAATTTTCAGTTAAGTCATTGTATTATTTAGCTTCAGAGTTTTGTTCTTTTATATGGTTTCTCTGTTGTTAAACTTCTCATTTTGTTCATGTATTCTTTCTTTGATTTCATTTAGTTGTCTGTGTTCTCTTGTAGCTCACTGAGCCTCTTTAAGATGATTGTTTTGAATTTTTGCCAAGCAGTTTAGAGACCTCCATTCCTTTAAAGTTTATCACTAGGGCTTTTTTGGGTTGTTCTTCCTTTATTGGTATGTTTTCCTGATTCTTCATGACCCTTGTTCCCTGGCATTGTTCCCTGTGCATTTGAAGAAAAATTCACCTCTTCCAGACTTTACACAAAGGCTTTTTCTCTCCACCATGGGGTTACTTGTGGGCTGAGGAAATCTGTCTTTCTGCTATTCTGTACCAGCTTGAAATGAGGGGTGCCTTGGATCAATAAAACTATTCTTCTTATTCTTTTCAATATGTTTTTTTTTCTAATTTCTGTGCTCCACCTTAGTGCTATAACCTTTCACATAGATTCCAGAGCCCTCATGAAGGCATTTTCATCCATAGAGATTTAAAAAATTTTTTTTTTCCTTCTGTGAAGAGATAAGTGCTGGAACATCCTATTCTGCCATCTTACTGATATTCTCCTGTAACTTTTTTCTAAAAGATTAAGAAGCTTTTGAGGTACTGATATGCAAACATTTCCAAGATATATTACAAAGTAAAAAGAAAAAATACAGAATGATAATATAGTATTAGTGTAGAAAAGTTAGAGAGAAAAATTATATGGATTTTTACTGGTTAATGAATGTACAATAAACACTAGAAACAAAAGTGATAATAGTGATTCCATTTGAGAGGCATGTGAACTGGAGATAGGAAACAGAATCAGAAGGAAGACATTTTTACTTTTTGTTGTTTGAACAATGTGTGTCTAATACCAAACTATTTAATCAATTAAATAGTTTTATAATCATATCACTTATAAATAAATACCTTAAAATGCCTTGCTGATACAGATATAAATAAATGATTAAACATGTTATGATTTAAGAACAAAATATATACTTATAGTTTGAATGCTTTACCATAGATTAGAAATGTCTTGGCTTCCAACACTGTTAATTACTAAGTGAGTCAAGTTTTGAGAGATTTCGTTTTCTTGACAACAAAGTAGAGAAAAGCTTGACAACCACTCTAATAGACTCAGAGTATTTTGAAAGGATTAATTAAGAGCTATGGATTATTTAAAAATCAACACATATTTTCATGTTATAATACAGAATGTACAAATTAAATGTTAATGTTATTTTAAATACAGATCATAGAGAAGGATTTTTCCAGTTATATTTTATGTTTTCCTAAGCTGAAAGAGGAAAAAGAATCTAAAACATTAAACAGAACCTAAATGTAATATGATTTACCTAGCATGAGCTCAAATTGGAGCAGAAATCAAATTTGCTCTTTTACAAAAAATTGCAAAAGATTTGCCTAGTTCTTATTTGATTGGCAGATACTAGAGGTAACACAAAAAGCAATCTAATTTCTTTGATAAGGTACATATTGGTTTTTTTGTGTTGGAGTATGTGTGTGTCTGTCCATGTGGACATGTGGGCTCTTGTTTCATTTTTAATACATCAAGTAGATATTTGTCTTCAATTAATCATGGTAGAATTAATTCTCAGCATGAACTACTGAGAGTCTTTTATTTTTAAGAAAACTTGATGGTCTTCCAGTTATTATTTTCCCAGAGTCCAATATCTCCTACATTCTTAGCGCTATTAATTTGGATTAATTATTCTATTCTCCACAGAATCACCAGAAATGACAAGAACAACTAAAACTCACTTCTTTTCTCATCCTTTTAACTCATGATCTGGTTAAGTTTAGAAAAACTATCCCCCTGCCCCACCTTTGGGGCTTCCCTGATGGCTCAGTTGGTAAAGAATCTGCCTGCAATGCAGGAGACCCCAGTTCAATTCCTGGGTCAGGAAGATCTGCTGGAGAAGGGATAGGTTACCCTCTCCAGTATTCTTGGGCTTCCCTTCTGGCTCAGCTGGTAAAGAATCTGCATTGCAGCAGGAGACCTGGGTTCGACCCCTGGGTTGGGAAGATCCCCTGGAGAAGGGAAAGTTTACCCATTCCAGTATTCTGGCCTGGAGAATTCCATGGACTTTAATGTTTAACGTTTAAATGCCCCACTTTTAATGTTTTCAGGTTGGAAGCAATTGCAGGCAAAATGATCTCCTTTGGTGAAATACCTGCTGGGAAAATGTTGGCATTTCATATCCTGTGGAGAGGATATTCAAGGGTGGTGTGCTGAAAGTCTAACGTTGTACAGCAAAGCATGTGGGGTCTCATGATTAGGAATGTAAAACAGAATTAACATCTCCTTCTGCTTCTTCATGAAATGAGAATTTTTACTTCTCATACTAAACATAAAACAATAGCACTGAGTACTCCTTTGTAAATCTATGTTTCATACTTGATTTGCCTTTTTTTCCCCACAAGGTATCTCTCAGTTACATTGATTATATTACCAGATTATTTGATGACTAAGGCCATTAACAATCCCCTCTTGAGTAGCCAACATAGCAATGTTTAGTTGCCTTGCAGTAACAATCAGGGGATGGAGCAATTTGCCATAATTAGATACTATCTGAAAAAAAGTATACACATTAAGGGAAGTTAAACAGACTTCTTTCTTATGGTTAGGGATGACTGTTAACAGAGCAACTTTTTCTGAATTACAAAGAAAATTATTGCACTTTTAATTTGCTCATTATTACAAATGCAGAAACAACAAATGGTTTTTGTTTGGAGTTTGCCCCATGTGGCTTTGGGCAAGTTTCTTAACCTTTCTCTGTTCTTATTCCATCATCTAGGAGGCAATGATAATAGTCATACCACAATTAGATACTGTTGGCTAATTAATGATTGCAAAGTGCTTTGAGATCCTGGGAAAGAAAAGGCTCTACAAATAAAAATGAAAAATTTATATAAGACATTTAAATTTATTGCAACAGACTTATTCAGACTGAAGACTCAACAGTGAAATCCCTTGTTTCCTAGTCTTATTTTCTCTTCATCAAATAAGAGTATTTTATTTATTTTTTCATATTTGTAATATCTTTTCAAGTCCCTGAGTAGTGCTTTCTGCTTTTGTATTCTGTCTGGAATAAAATCACAGTTTGCCTTTTGGTGTTGTTCAGTCATCCAGGAGCACTACTCAAATAAGATAAGGTTATCCATTTGGGAAACATATTTTTGCCTTTTTTTTAAGAGATGGTACCATAGTAATGATGGAATTTTTAAATTTAGACACCGTTTTGTATCCTCACACTTAGCACCTTATTGTTTCTGGCATCCAGGGGCAGGAAATGGAGGAAGAGGTAGTGGGCTACAGAAGTCTATCGAGGTGGATTAGACACAATGTTCCAGAGATAGGCTTTCTGTCTTAGTCACAATTTGGAAAATCTATAGATATGGGGGGCCTTGGTTATTCTGGTGGAATAACCTACAGAAGGATCAGATGTTAGGTGGCTCAGTGGTCATCATATCATTTTTTTCTTTCCGTGTGTGTGTGCTAAGTCACTTCAGTCATGTTCAGTTCTTTGCTACTCCATGGACTGTAGTTTGTCAGGCTCCTCTGTCCATGGGGTTCTCCAGGCAAGAATACTAGAGTGGGTTGCCATGCCCTCTTCCAGGGTATCTTCGTGATGCAGGGATCAAACCCAAGTGTCTTATGTCTCCTGCATTGGCAGGTGAGTTCTGTACTACTAGCGCCACCTGGGAAGCTCAGTGGTCATCATCTCATATTTCTTTCCAGGTCTACTCAAACCTGGAAGAGGATTGAGGTACTAGGTTAGGTAATGGAGTAAGGATTCAGAGTAGTAACTGTAGTAGAAACTAGGCAGAAGCTTAGTGAACCACATCAATATAGGGTGGGGGATAAAGAGAAAGGTGTAAAGAAGAGGAATAAATTGGAAAAGGAGAGGTGGAAATATTTTCCCAAGGAAATGGGTCTCACATTAAAAAAAAAAAAAAAAAACATTAGCATGAACATAAAGTGCTTATTATTTGCCAAGCACTAAGAACTTTATAAGCTTTCTCACCTTTAATCCTCTCAAGCAATTTATGAGTTAGACACTATCATTATGCACATTTCATAGATGAAACTAGAGACCAAGTGAAATAATTTGCCCAAGGTCACACAACCAGTAATCGACAGAGTTAGGATTTGAACTCAGGCAGTTTAGCTCCAAAATCTATGCAGATAGTTTCTATCTACTACTGAATTTTATTGCTGGTTGGTAGGAAAATGACTTGAGAGAAAATGCAGAAGTTTTGGCAATCTTTACTGGGCTATTAGATCTCAGGGAGGCTGATCTAAATCCAAACTAAACTGAATGGTGAGGTTGAATCTGCTGACACTTTAATTTGAAATGGCTCAGAAGCTGGGGATGATTAACATTTGCAATTTGAGTCACCATTGAACTCACCTATGAGGGACTAAGAAAGGAAAAAAAGCAGAGAAGCAGTAGTGGGAGCTGTAACCATTTCCTATCAGAGTACTAGAATTAAAATTTGTTATTTTACTGTCTTCCAGTATCACCATCTTTACAGAGTCAGTATACATCTATGATTTGTAGGTGAGCTCTGGGCTTAAATAATGTCCATAGAACCATGCTAGTCTGTTAGCTTAGCTCACATTCTCAAAGAGACTCAAAGAGGAAGTTCGGTTCCATTCAGTTCAGTCACTCAATCGTGTCCTACTCTTTGCGACCCCATGGACCGCAGCACGCCAGGCTTGCCTGTCCATCACCAACTCCAGGAACTTGCTCAAACTCATATCCATTGAGTCAGTCATGCCATCCAGCCATCCCATCCTCTGTCATCCCCTTCTTCTCCTGCCTTCAATCTTTCCCAGCATCAGGATCTTTTCTAATGAATTGGCTCTTTGCATCAGGTGGTCAAAGTATTGGAGCTTCAGCTTCAGCATCAGTCCTTCCAATGAATATTCAAGACTGATTTCATTTAAGATTGACTGGTTTGATCTCCTTGCTGTTGAAGTGACTCTCAAGAGTCTTCAACATCACAGTTCAAAAGCATCAGTTCTTTGTTGCTCAGCTTTCTTTATGGTCCAACTCTCACATCCATACATGACCACTAGGAGGACCATAGCTTTGACTATATGGACCTTTGTTGGCAAAGTAATGTCTCTGCTTTTGAAAGGCTGTCTAGGATTGTCATAGATTTTCTTTCAAGAAGAAAGTGTCTTTTAAGTTCATGGCTGCAGTCACTGTCTGCAGTGATTTTGAAATTTAAGAAAATAAATTCTATCACTTTTTCCATTGTTTCCCATCTATTTGCCATGAAGTGATGGGACCAGATGCCTTGATCTTAGTGTTCTGAATGTTGAGTTTTAAACTAGCTTTTTCACTCTTTCACTTTCATCAAGAGACCCTTTAGTTCCTCTTTGATTTCTGCCCTAAGACTGGTTTCATCTTCATGTCTGATGTTCTTGATATTTCTAGCCAGAAAAAAATTGGTGGAAGTATGATAGATGGAACAAGAATAGTGGAATATTAATAATTATTGAAGCTGAATTATATGTCCATGATGTTTCACTATTTTCTGTAATTTGGTGAAATTTTGAAAATTTTTTTAATGAATAGCTAATGGTGGTGTCATCTGCATATCTGAGGTTGTTGACATTTCTCCCTGCGCTCTTGATTCCAGTTTGTGCTTTATCAAGCCCAGCATTTCACATGATGTACTCTGCATATAAGTTAAATAAGCAAGGTGACAATATACGGACTATATGTACTCCTTTCCCAATTTGGAACCAGTCCACTGTTGCACATCCAGTTCTAAGTATTGCTTCTTGCCCTGCATACAGATTTCTCAGGAAGCAGATAAGGCGGTCTAGTGTTCCCATCTCCTTAAGAATTGTTCATAGTTTTTTTGTGATCCATTCAGTCAAGTGCTTTAGCATAGTCAATGAAGCAGAAGTAGAGTTGCTGCCTTCCAACTCAATAAATCTTCATGATTTACTGTGTTCTTCAATCCAAGCACTGAATAATCCAAATTTTCTTTAGTTACCAAAGCCAGGTAAGATCACAATCCAAATTTGCCTGGGAGAGTTATATATATACATTTATAAAACTTACCTTTTAGCCTCTAGCTCTTTTACTGATTGGGATAAATTTGTATGATTTTCCTGAAATGTAATTTGTATAATTTACCAATTTGAATCTTCTGAATAAAGTTAATCCCCAGGAACAAAGTGTGTGTGTGTGTGTGTGTGCGTGTGTGTGTGTGCATGTGTGTGTGTGCATGTGTGTGTGTAGTCTATGTAAGACTATGTATATATAGTCTATGTATGCTTTTCCATTAAATATATAAATTGAAACATTTAAGTGTGAGATTCCTAATGCCACTGTAATGTCTGGAGATGAGAAGTGAAAGAGTAGAAAAGAATTGATTGGGCTTGTGATATAATGTAGGGAAGCATAGGGAACCAATAATTACTGCATGTTTATGCTCTGTTAGACTTTATGCCAAATGGTTTACATATGCAGTATTATCTTATAAACTATGAAAAAATATTGTTTTCATATTTTAGGTGAGAAAACCGAGGCTCAGAGAGTTTAAATAATTTGTTCAAAGCCACACTGCTGGAAAATAAGCGGTCAAGCCAAAATGTGAATTCATATCTGTTACTGTGAAGTGTAATGTGACAATCGCTCAGCTCATCACATTCCTTTTCTTTTATATATATTTTCATGTATATACATGGTCTAATTTCAACTGAAAAGTATCATTCACTTGGAAGTCACTCAGATTATTTAATTTGTGCCTCAATAGCTAGAGTCTATATTTAAAACTGGGCAAATCATTAAAATGATTATTCTAATGTTAATAACAGTTAAAAAGTTAATTTTTAAAAAATGAGCTGGATTAGATGCCACAGAGCATAAATACTTTACATGAATTATTTAATTTGTTCTTTATGAAAAACATCATGATGTAGATAACAGTGATTACATGAGGAAACAAACTCAGAAAGGTTAGTTGACTTGTCTATGATCACACAACTGTTAAATATCAAATCAGGATGAAAACTTGGGTCTGTTTGGCTATAAGGCTCAAGTTCTTCCCTACTACTCCTTCAGGCTTTTCTAAAATATTTTTTAGTTAGCTTTATAGTAAGCTAAAGTCTAAGCTTGAAGGATTTCTATGCAGCATTGTCTTCTCTGAGGGCTTTTAACATGTGCACTGTTAGAATAAGAAATGATGCCTCCGCCTGTAAATTGATCCTGCTTGGGAATCCATAATGAAGCACCATGAGCCCAGTGGGTAGTTCTTTTTCTTTGTTAATCCTTAAGTATACCTCACTCCTACTTTAAAGTTTTGGTATCCCCAGCACTTAGCTCAATGTCTTAACATGGCTGGGTCACTTGATATTTGTTTACTGGTTAGTGTGAAATCTAGACTGGCACTTCTAGGAACTAAATGGAGATGGAAGGGTGGTCATGGAGAGCCCTCCCCCCCCCTTTTTTTTATAAACCTAAGTGTGAAAAGTAGAAAAAAAATAGCAAGAGGCTTTGAAGTGGGACAGAAACAAGAGAAGCTTGTCATAAGTTTATTAAAATTACTGGAAAAAAGGAAAATGACCCTCATTAAAAGCTGCAAACTTCTTGCTGTCTTGCATAAAGGAAGTTTAAAGTTTCCATTTCATATGGCAATTCAAACTGCTTTTCTTTAAGTAGGCCCAGCAGTGCCTTTCCATGCAAAAGGCAGAACCTCTAAAAGTTGGGCTGCTCTCTGCCCTTTCAAAAACAGAAGAGACTGAAAACTAATCATTTTGGAAATTAAGAGCTGATACTTGGTATTCATTCTAAGGACACCAGAGGTGGAGAGAAAGTCATGGGAAACCATTCCAGCCACCCATAAAGTCGCTGGCAAGCTGAGACTTTGGGAACTGTTTTTAGAAGGTTGGATCCCTGGTTAATAAATCTTCAAGACGAGAATAATTGATGCTGTCTTGGCTGCTACTTATGTAAGAATTTCCTGTTCAAAGGATCTGTGCCATGAAAGACATAAGCAACATTAAAGGTTGCAAGCCGATTTAACAAAACAAGTTTGGTAAGAGAACTGTCAATAACAGGCACAGGGAAATATGTTACAGCTTGAGTCAGGCTTGAACCAGTCTGCCTGCATGCTGTTCTCTTCTACAGATGGGGCAGCACTTGGCAAAGCTGACATGGATTTGGATTTTAAAGCTATGTAATGATTTCAGTATTTCGTTTTCCTGCAAATCACTAAGGATGATTCAAAACCAAACCAGATGGCCACGCAGCTACTGTGGAATATCAGCTACAAGCCAACCTTTTATTTTTCTTCAGAACATTACCTCTTACAACAACTTAAATTTCTAAAGTGTCTTAAATGCAGCAAAACACACTTCATTGGGAGAGTCTATAATGTGCCTCTTTTTCTTCCAACTACCTTTAGTAGTCTCATGAAGAGCTAATGCCTCTTAGAACTCAGAAAGCCAGCATGAACATTCGTAGGCTAGGGAACATAATATTCATTGGGAGTGGGTTGGAAGGGGGCATTTGTTAGGATTGCACTGTATTGTCTGTTTTTTTCATTTGATTTTGTCTTTAAAACAGTGAAGGAATAAACACAATGAAGACAGCTATAGAGCTGGGAAAAGAGATTGAAGCAGGCCTAGGAGCCTTTAAAACGTTTTGTAAAAAGTTTGTAGTCCAGAAACATGATAGCCCCGGACTTGTGATGTGTGTATTTTGTTTTGTGTGTGTTGTTTTATGCACTCTTTCATTTCTCTTTGGAACTTTTTCCAGAGATTTTCTCTGGAAAATCACTAATTGCTAGCAAAGTGATCCTATATTGCTTTCCCCTTCCTTATTTTAGCTTTTAAATTTTTGAAATAATTTTATTTATTGAAGAATGGTAAAAATAGTAGGGAAAGTTCTTGTATATCTTTTACGCAGCTTTCTTTCATGTTAACACCTTATAGAAATGAGACAGACTGGCACCTGGGACCCTTTACGGCAGTGTTGCAGCACTTGCACCTGGACACACCTCTTTTGGAGCAACAAAATACAAAGAAACTGTATGGTACTAAAAATAACTGCATGCATGTGCAGTTAGGGCAAGTTCAGGACAAAAGATACAAAGAGACCCTCCCCCTGCCAAAACAACAACAACAACAACAACAACAACAAATGCACTTCTGAAGAGCCTGGAGTAAAAGCAGTGTGCTGTACATGCCCCCTGCACACAATACCACCTAAGGCATGGGCAAAATACCTAAGCCTTTCCTCTGGCCCAACCCCTGGACACACCTCTACGCTCATCCCAGGAACGGGCTTGCCCATCTTCCTCAGAGAGTGAGTAAACAAAGGGACCTGTTGTTTGTTCTTACTCTCCTCTGCTGCTACGGGGGCCCCAATAAAATCTTGCCTGGATTTCTTGTCTGGCTTGTAATAAATTTCACTGGCTGGGGAAGGCCAAGAAACCTGTTCAGTAACAGCACTATGGTAAATTTATCAAACCTAAGAAACTGACATTGGTGCATTATTATTAGCTAAGATTTAGAATTTCCTTGAATTTCACCAGTCTTCCCACCAATATTATTTTTCTGTTCAGGATGCAGTACAGGATTTTACATTTTAATTAGTCATCATGTCTCTTTAGTTTTCTCTAGTCTGTGGCATTTTGGGGAGGTCTTTCCTTTTTTTTCATAACTTTGATATTTTTGAATACTGAGCAAGGTAGTTTGTAAAATGGTTGATTTGAAATTTGGTTGATGACTTCTCATGATTGGACTGGAGTTATAGATTTGGGAGAAGAATACTACAGAGGTGATGTGCCCTTTTTCATTCATATTATGTTAAAGTGAACATGATATCAACTTGATTTATCACTCATGATGTTAAAAAGAAGATCATGTTCTTTTTTAAAAAGGTGTACCTGTATAATGGGTTGTTTTGGTAACTGGCTAACTGATCAAATTACAAAAAGTGCCTATCTCAGTGCTTGACACTCAGTAAATGTTTTTTTCTTTCCTTTCTCCCTCCCTTCATTCATTCATTCAGCAAAAATTATATATTGAGTCAGCCAGTGAAACTGTGTCAATTCTCTTTATACACTTATTTTTCAGTAAACAAATATTTATTAAATGGTGATTATGTCCAAGGATGGAACTAGAGCAAGAAAAGTGAGGAATTTGCCTTGGATACGAACTTCAACTGTAGCATAAACAATTGCTAGTCAAAATCAGAGTAGTCTATTCTTTGAACATAAGTATTAATGGCTAATCAGTAAGTTACATCAACCTTGATAAAATTGACGTTCATTAGATCTTTGCCACTTAGCAAATATAAGAACTTGGGCTGGCCATTTAACTTTCTAACTCCCAAATTCTACAAATTCAAAATGAAAACAATGGTAGTACCTACCTCATGGGATCTTTCTGTGAAGATCAAATGAGATATGACCAATAATATGATTGATCAGTAAAAGGTTTGGCATTTAGTAATTATTCAATTATTGGTGGTTGTTATTCTCATCAAAACAACAAAAAGCAGTTGATTCAAACCTCTCTTCTATTGTTTATAAGATTCTATCTTGTCTTGTGCACTAGTGGAGTCAATCAGATAGATTACCTTACCAATTGAAGACATCCACGTAATAACTGCTGCTGCCAAAAATACAGCCAGCAATCAGCCGTATAATAAATGTTAAGAATATGCTAGCTTCTTTTATCATTGATTTTATTGTTTACTATTATTATTATTCCCTAAAAGAGTGAAATGGATCCCAACTACATGCACCTACAGAGCATTCCCTTAGGAACTGTGAGTGTCTTAGATTTTACCTTACTTGGAAGATGCTACAGTTTCATGTATGTTATAAAAAGACATAAAATTGCTGGATCAGAGGCAAAGGACAGAGTATCAACATTTCCTTGCATTGGTTTCCTGATCTGCAGTTCTCACATGGCAATATAAAGAAGGCTAAGTGATATCTGAGCATGGAGTGAGTTGGTTACAGGAGAGGAATCCTGGGCTTAGGGAATTAAAATCTTTAAAAAAAAATGATGGTAAAGTATGTTTGTTCCAGAGGTGACACTATCTGTATCTTTTAAGACTGTAAACTGTACAAACATCCTTGTAAAGATAGTTTTGAACAAAGGCAGTTAGTGCCTTTGCTAACCAGAAGTGCAGGAACACAAGATATCTATGAAGAATTGTGTCACTACAGGAAATAGGAGACATTTGCCCAATCTTATCTGCTCCACCAAGAAAGACAATTTAAATAGGAAAAAAGCCACAAAGGCAGGCATTTCCTAATTCATTATCCCCTCTTCTGATTTGTTTTTAAAGTCTACTTACTCTGTTAAGTAAATCTAACTAGACTCAAGATGATACTCTGACCTCTCATTCAGAATGTATTTCAGAACAGGAACACCTGTTCTCTTGATACTGATGTGATTTTTACCTGTATGCTGAGATTTAGATTCAGCTTGGACCCTCTTAACTAGTCTATGTCCATGGACTCTTACCACGGCTTCATTACTTGGCTGTTGCAGTTGGTTTCCTTTTTCTAGTGTGAGCCAATGTCTTGAATTTGACCTCAGATTTGTTCTCTAGATTGATTAGTGGGTTTATTTTCAAATTGTTGTATTTGGGGACTGAACTAAAGGTTTTTAGGGAACCTCAATTTACATATGGCCTGAGATTGACCTGGTCTTGTTTCAAGGGGAGATTGGCTTCCCCATCCTGTGTGTGGGTTCTGTGTGGAACAGCTCAGAGTCTTTGAGGGAAGGTGTCCTTTTGGTGATGAACCAGGGAGAGATCCAAGCTCAGAACTTGTTCTTCAGCTTCACCTTAATGAAGCTACAGCACTCCTCCACCATGAGCAGGGCCAATCTAAGGGCCAGGCATATGAAGTAACTCTTCCCCATGCACTACAAAGTCATCCACATTACCTCTTACTTCTAATCCTATACCTCCTTGGAAGCTAGCCAATGCAAGCAGTCAACTATAAACATCTTCCCTTTGTGGAGGTCTGGCATCACAGACCACTAGAAATCTCCTCTTTAATAGAACCATTAATTGGAATATATAAAACACATGCTCTTGTACTTGATCTGGCTGCAGATGAGATACAAGTTCACAAGTGAAAATGTTAGAGCTGTCATTTTTAAAGGTAGTTCCATTTTTCATACCCTGTAAATTCACAGCCAAATAACAGATTTTTATATTGAACTAAATTTAATAGCTCTTGGTCTTAGTCTGTAGGCTAAATCCCAGTGAAAGTTAAAGTTAAATCCATATATTTGTTTCTCAGTTACACAAAGAGAAAAGAATAACACTTTTTGAATACATTGTTCCTAGGTACTATTATCTTTGAAGACCCATGTCTACTTGGTCAGTTTTTAGAAATAAGAGTAACAATACTGGAAATGACTGTTTTCCTTTTTTCTTTGAAAAACTGCAAAGAGCAGAATGTCTTTGTAGTGGTGAATAAAGACATCTTTGGCCTATTGCTAATGAATGGTATAACAGAACTACCATTAGAGATTGTTGATCATATTACTTACTTATAGTATCTTAAAACAGGAAAAGACCCTAGAACTCATTAGGCATAGCCTTCTTGTTTTTATAGAAGGTAAAGGTCAGAGAACTTGTTTGCTAAGGTCACAAAAATAAAAACTGCCAGAACCAATATTTATAATTGTTTCTTAATGCTATAAAGTTAATTGGTTTGTTGTAGGTGTTCCATAAATACTTATTGAAAGGATAAAGGAATAATTGAAATGCCTTACTATATATTACACTTTCTATGTGAATGATTCTTGTTTTAATAAAGTATAATATGCATAATGAAAAATTCACAAATCATTAGTGCAAAGCTAGAGGAGTGAATTTTTAACAAAATGAACAAAACCACTACTGAGATAAAAACAGTTCATTACCAGTATCCCAGCTGGCATTGCACCTCAGTCCACCGCCGCCACTGCCAAGTCCCTTCAGTAGTGTCTGACTCTGTGTGACCCCACAGACAGCAGCCCACCAGGCTCTGCCGTCCCTGGGATTCTCCAGGCAAGAATACTCGAGTGGGTTGCCATTTCCTTCTCCAATGCATGAAAGTGAAAAGGGAAAGTGAAGTCGCTCAGGTCCTGTCCGACTCCTAGTGACCCCATGGACTGCAGCCTACCAGGCTCCTCCATCCATGGGATTTTCTAGGCAAGAGTACTGGAGTGTGTTGCCATTGCCTTCTCCATGCACCTCAGTCACTACTCCCCAAATCGCTATTGTGATTTACATTACAATTTACTAGCTTTATCCCCTTTTTGAAATACATATAAATGAAGCATGCATTATATGCTCTCTTGTATCTGATTTTGAGTTGAATATTATCTGAGATATTTAACTGAATTATTGGGTGTAGCTCTAGTTTATTCTCATACAATATTTCACTATATGACTGTTGCAGTTTATTTATCCACCCTACTATTTACGGATGTTTGGGTTGTTTTCAGATTTTAACTCATGAATTACTACTACAAGCACTCCCGTTCATGTCTTTGTTGACATTTTTCCCTATTTTGAATAAATCAAATATTTTTGATATTCAAAATATTCAAAATATTCAAATATTTTGAATAAATCAAATAAATCTACTTCACCGTCTAACTGCTTGCTATTTATATACCCTTATACCATTTTTTTGTAGTTACACTAGAGATTACATCATATGTTTTATAGACACTAATATAATTTAGTATTTGGGTATGTCTCAGATAATCATAGGACTTTATACTTTTAATATTTATAATAATATAATTCTAATTATATTTCCATATTTGATTTATTATCATCATTTATTTTAATTACACATAGATTTTTAAACTCTACAAGTAGGTATTATTATTATTTCATATAGCCAATATTGATTCAGATTTATCCATACATTTACCCTTTCAACTATTTTTTGTTTCTTCTTAAATTTCTATGTACCCATCTGGGATCATTTCCTCTTGCCTCAAGAACCCCTTTGGAGATTGTTTTTGGTGTAAGCATATTGGCTACACAATCTGTTTTATTTGTCTAGAAATGTCTTCATTTTGCCTTCAGTTTTGAAGGCTATTTTTTTCTGGTTTTAGAATTCTAGATTAGCTGTTATTTTCATCCAGTACTTTTAAGATAACATTCCATTGTCCTCTGCCTTCTGTCATTCTGTTGAGAAGTTGGCTGTCAGACTTGTCCATTTAAAAATATATGGCAAAAACCACTACAATATTGTAAAGTAATTAGCCTCCAGCTAAAATAAATACATTAAAAAAAAGAAAAAAATCTTAAAAAAATGAAAGTAACCTTTTTCTTCTGTACCTGCTTTAAGATTTTCTTTCCTTTGATTTTCAATAGATTTACTAAGATATACCTAGATGTGTGTTTCTTGATATTTTTTTCTGCTTAGCATCTGAAGCATTCTTTAACTCTGTGGTTTGATGCCATCAATCAATTTTAGTAATTTCTTGATCATTACTTCTTTAAATGTTACATCAGTCTGATTTTTCTCTCTTCCTTCTCTAAGATGACCATTAGATATATGTAAAGCCTTTAAAAGAAAAAACAAAACGATTCTATATGTTTATTATACATTTCTATATTTTTCATTCTTTATTCTAATCATGATTCAACATGGGTATGCATGTTTGTGCTCAGACCCTATTGACTGTAGCCCACCAGGCTCCTCTGTCCATGGAATTTTCTGAGGCAAGAATACTGGAGTCTGTTGCCATTTCTTACTCCAGGGGATCTTCCACAGCTAGGGGTTGAAACTGTGTCTCTTGCATCTCCTGCATTGGCAGGCAGATTCTTTACCACTGCGCCATCTGGGAAGTCCATTTTCACATGAATATTTCTTACTAATTTATCTCCTGGTGCACTAATCCTCTGTTTAGCTGCTTTCACTCTTCTATTAAATCCATCTTTGATTGAATATTAGACATTATATATGAAAAATTATAGAGTCTTCCCTGAGGGCTCAGTGGTAAGGAATTTGCCTGCAATGCAATAGATGCAGCAGGAGCTGCAGGTTTGATACCTGGGTCAGAAAGATCCCCTGGAGATGAAAATGGCAACCCACTTTAGTATTCTTTACTGGAAAATCCCATGGACAGAGGAGCCTGGTGGGGCTCAGTCCATGGGATTGCAAGAGAATCAGATATGACTTAGCAACTAAGCAACAAAAAACAATGAGAAACTATAGAAGTATAATGTGATATTCTTCTTGAGAGAACACACTCTATTTTTTGACAGGTAACCAGAGTAGGAGTTGATTATCTTAATCCATTCATGAGCTGAGCTGAATTAAGTCTAGATTTCAAATACTATAAAGCATGGTCTACTTCTTGTTTTTTGTCACTCCTAGGGTCTTTGTCTCAAGGAGTCCCAACCTAGCCTGGTGAATTTCCCAGAGCTCCTCTTCTTTTGAAGGTATTGAACTCCAAATTTGTCTACCCAGATCCATTAAGTAGATGATAACTTCACTTAGCACTTCAGCTCTTCTCTGGTCAGCTTAGTTTCTAGTTCTGTGCAGCATAAGAATTAACAAATAAATGCACATATACAGAATACTGGTCTCACTGAGTTTCTCCTCTCTCTGAGATTTTTGACAACCTCAAGCCCTGCTTACATTGGAAGCTCTTTTAAACCTTTAAAGACTCCCTTTTATATTTTATCTAATTTTATTTTTTTTAAATGGAATAGTTAGTTTACTACTACTCCTCCCAAACTCTCTAATGTTATTTATTTTGACTTACAATGGAAAGTCTCTAATTAAATAATGTGAATAAGTTTCCATTACATACTTATTTCGATGCATGTGCAAAAATTATTCTTGCTGAACACTGAACATACCATGGATTTGTGGTCATTGTTTTATTTTACTTTTTAAGATTTAAAATTTAAACATTTCAGTGTGTTTGTTTATGTGCAAATGCTTGTACTAATGTAAGCAAGTTGGTAGTAGCAGTTTCCATGATTTCAAATAAGATTCTTGCGCAGTGTTTTTATTATTTCTTAAAAAAAAAAGTTCTTACTATTGCAAAGGAAAGAGTTGAAGACCTTAAGTGAGCAATCTTTTGGTTGTAATAAAAATTCAACAAAAATGTAGCTTAAGCCAAAAGGATTTTATTGACTCATATAACTACTATGTTCAAGAGTGGATTCTGGCTTGGGGCCCATTTGGAACAAGGGACTCTTAAGATGATGTCAGAAGTTAGTCTTTTTCTATCTTTAAAATAAATTTTTTATTTTCGATAATGGTCTTATTTTTTAAGTTAGATTTTTCTATACACTGGAAAAGGTGGCTCTAAGTATAGCCAATCCAAACAGTAGAGAAACCCTTTCTCTTCTATTGTCTCTTTTTGTCCCTATAGTACATATATATATGTAATGGAAAGAGTCTGATTGGCACAGTATGAGTCACATGCCCAACCACAGTCTGATCATCTGTGAAGATATGGTATTATAACTGTCTAAACTTTGGTCATATGATCATCTTTGTGGTCAGGGATGCAGATCACTGTGATTGACAGTCCCAGCATGATTACCTAGGAAAATGCAGCAGCTTGTTATAATTTCTTTCTCTAAAGTACTATGGAGAATGCTTGAAGAACCTGTATTTATGGGTCATATGTCATTATAAGTCAGTAAGAGATATTCAGAAGGATCTAGGGCCTTTGTTTGTCCTATGATAACTTACATGGCTGAATTTTGGTAGTTTGTAACCTGATCAAGATTTTGGGTTCAGTTCCTCCCCATTACCTAGCCCTGGCATAAAAGCTTTGGTCTGAATATATATTGGAAATAAAGGAAATTTACTCAGTGAGAGGAACCTACCTGTCAGCTCATCCAGACACACTTGATACCAAGATCTTCCTTTTAGAGTAACTGCCTAATATCAGCTTTTGCTAGTTTTCCCTTGTAGCATTTCATCCAACCATGTTCTCCTAATTATTTTTATTTACATACTCCAGATTATTCAAGCTTGAGGATTGGCTACTATTCAAACGGGCAGTGTATAAAAATTCATTAGGTTGTCAATATTTTTTGTTCTGGGTACTTACTTCTGTTCTGGATAATTTTACTTGGTCTCAAAAAAATTCTGATTACTCACCTTGTTTTAATTATACTTTTGTCAACTATGGGTGCAATAGAGACCTGAATCTTAAAAACTACTTGCACTCCAGAGGTGGTGAATATTCAAAGGTAGAACTAGTATTCAAATTTTCAGGTAACTTTGACTTCGAAGCCCAAATTTGCTTCAAGGAAGCAAGTGATTGGAAGTTTATACAAGGAGAAAAGAGACTACATGACAGCTGTGTTCATGCCTTCTGCCTTTCAGAGGAACTGAACTCTCAGAAGATTATGGTGCTAATCAAAAGGCAAGAATTAGTTTCAGAGTTTCTAGGATTAAATCTGTAGCAGGGGCACCAACTGAAGATAGCAAGGCACCAGGAACTGAAGGGACAGTCTACTAGGAAAAACTGAGGTTATAATAACAAAACTATCAAGTCTAAATGCCAAATTTAGAGATCAAAGTTAGGTTAAGTCAAGATTCCAAGCTTGACAGAAGCAGGGTGAATGGTCAGTGATTCTGAATGAGTATGGGCAGGGGGAGATTTCCAAAATTATTACCACCAATTAAGTAGGTATTTGTGGTTCACATCATTAGGGAACATAGTATTTAGGTGGATACTATAGATATAAAAGGCCAGAAATAGATCACACAACAGCCAAAATAGGCAAGAGTTCTTAGTATATTCAGCAAGGAAAGGGGCTAAAAAGAGGAATAGGTGAATATCCTGGAAAGCAGTGATTAAGGCTATGTGGCACAAAGACTTGCAAAGAACTAATTAAAAGCTGCCATCCCCCAGGTCAAACCCTTTGAATGGGAGATGGAAAACAACTCAGCTAAGGCTTTGAAATGGCTAGGATTCCAAGACAAAGAGTGACAAATAGCAGTTACTGCCACTAGTTAATGAACAGTTTCCCAGCTTGTCCAGTGTAAAAGGGATTGCTAATCCCCCTATTGTTTTTTTAGCCACACCCACAGATCAGCACTGCCATTAATCTCCTTACACACCAAACCCTGGCAACTCTTAAAAGGAATTTTCCAGGCACTTTAGTTCAGGGCTCTAATGGTCACAGCTCATAAGTCATGCACTGATTCCTTCTGCACCTGGAAACTGTGGGTGGGGGCTGGTTTTCTGCTAGACCTCAATGACTAATGCACACCTGCGCTTTCTATTGTTCCTGTTGGCAAGATAAATATTTCACAAAACAGCTTGAACAGGGAGTTGTCAAAAAATTTGGGCAGCAACTCCGACATGGGATTTGTTTTCTTCAAGATTGAAATTAGGTGAGATATTGCAGGATTTTAGAATTATTATATCATTTTTTCATAACTTGTCTTAATTTAATTTAGTAGCTTTTACTGGGAAGAAAAAGAATTACAGTTTTCTTTGGTATAACTGAACCTGAGGAAGTATATCTCCTCTCTTTAGCTATTATGCCTACTAATTTGGGAAATTTGGGTATGACTCCAGTATTATGATACTGTTTCTCAGAGGTGACTTTGAAGAAGTATCATGTTAATTCACACCCTAGGTAATTTGCTCAAGCTAACACTCACTGATTGCCATGTCTTCAAAAGAAAGAAAAATCTACTATAACTAAGAAGTAATTTATAGGTCAAGGGCATGCCAGTTCTTTGGAGTGGAGAGAGTAGGAGAAGAAATCTAGGCTTTGGAAGAAAGTGAATCCATAGTTTGCAATTAAACACCTAATTTACACTGTAAAGTGTCGATCGACACAATGTAGGTATCCAACAAATGTTCTATCATGTTCATACAGCAGATTATGGATGTCATTCAAGGTGCCAGGACTAGGGTTTAGTTTTAGGCAAAAAGTTAGGAAATGGACTGTAGTCAGGAATCAGAAAAAGATTGAATTAGAATCAAAGCAGCAAGCTAGGCTCAAGATATGTAGAAAGCCAATATAAGGATAAAATTTGGTCAGAAACTAGATGAACAGGAAGGAATAAAGATACAAATATATATTAAAAAAACATGCAAGATGTCCAAAGCTCATGTTGTTTCCAAGGTGATGGATGATGCAAGAGGTCTAGAAGCTTGTGGTCCAAATATAGTTTCTGGAGATTATGGGGGCAAGTAAACTGAAACTGAAAAGATAAAATAAGGCAGAGAGGCCAGACTAAAGTTCTCAGGCCAGTAGATGTAAAATTGTGGTGGTGTTCTAGTTATGAATAAGTTTTCCTTGGTCTGTGAAGTGTTTTGAAAGGCAATGTAAATAGGCAGATGTTATTCTTGGTTAGTACAAGACTCTGAGCACTTATTTCCCCATTTCAGGCCAGCTTCACACATGTGTTATTTTTGCCCAATTTGTGTTAGATATTTTAATTTGTCACTCCTGGTGGAGGCCATCTACCTGGCACTTTACCTCCACATCTTTTCAGTTCTCATGGTCATTTAGTCCCAACTATCAGAAATGGCTTTGCCCTAGTCTGGCACCAGAAAGTCTGTTTCTAATGAGGAGGGACTAGGGAAGTCTGGTTTAGTTCTTCCACACTTCAGCAACACAATGGTTCTGCTTCTCATCTAGTGCCTGATTTTATCCCAGCTAGGGTCTTATTCCTTGTAACTAAACTCAATGTTTGCACTTCAGTTTCAATAACTAGATCTTTGACTTGTTCACTGATATTGACATCCTGTGTTTATATCCTCCCTGGAAGAGGAAATGGAAACCCACTCCAGTATTCTTACCTGGGAAATCCCATGAACAGAGGAAGATGATGGGATACAGTCTATGGGGTTGCAAAAGAGTCAGATGTGACTTAGCAACTAAACAGCGACAACAATATTCTATTGTGTATATATGCCACTTCTTTATCCATTCATCTGTTGATGGACATGGTTACTTCCATGTTTTGGCCATTGTAAGTAACAATGCAATGAACATTGGGGTCCATGTGTCTTTTTGAACTGTTTTTCTCTGGATTTATGCCCAGGATTGGGATTGCTGGATCATATGTTAGCTCGATTTTTAGTTTCTTAGAGAACCCCTATACTGTTCTCCATAGTGGCTATACTAATTTACATTCCCACCAACAGTATAGGAAAGTTCCCTTTTCTGCATGCTCTTTCAAGGTTTTATTGTTGGTAGGTATTTTATGATGGCCATTTTGACTGGTATGAGATGATATCTCATTGTAGTTTGATTTTGTATTTCTGTAATAATTAGAGAAGGTGAGCATCTTTCCATGTGTCTCTTGGCCATCTGTATGTCTTCTTTGAAGAAATGTCTGGTTAGATCTTCTGCCCATTATTATAGTTATTTTTTTTTTTTAACATTGAGTGCCACCATCTGTTTGTAAATTTTGGAGACTTATTGGTTCCATCATTTGCAAGCATTTTCTCCAATTCTGTGGGTTGTCTTTTGGTTTTGTTTATGGATTCCTTTGCTGCTTTTGAGTTAATTTAGGTCCCATTTGTTTATTTTTGTTTATATTTCCAGTACTCTAGAAGACATCTCAAAAACGATATTGCTGTAATTTATGTAAAAGAGTATTCTGCTTATATATTCCTCTAAGAGGTTTATAGTGTCTGATCTTACATTCAGGTCTTTAATCCATTTTGAGTCTATTTTTGTGTATGAGGTTGAAGAATGTTCTGATTTCATTTTTTACATATTCTTGCCTCCTTTGTCATAGATTATGTGACACAGGTGCATGGGTTTATCTCTGGACTTTCTATCCTGTCCCATTGATCTATATTTCTGTTTTTATGCCAGTATCATAGTGTCTTGATTACTGTAGCTTTGTAGTATAGTCTGAAGTCAGTCTGCTTCTTCCAGTTCCATTTTTCTTCCTCAAGGTTGCTTTGACTATTTGGGTATTTTGTGTTTCCATACAAGTTGTAAATTTTTTTTTTATTTTAATTCTGTCCAAAATGCCATTGGTCATTTGATAGGGATTGTACTGAATCTGTAGATTGCATTGGATGCATAGTCATTTTCACAGTATTTGTTTTTCCAGTCCAGGATCATGGTATATCTTTCCATCAGTTTGTGTCATCTTTGATTTCTTTCATAAGCACCTTATAGTTTTCAAAGTACAGGTCTTTTGTCTCCTTAAGGAGGTTTATTCTTAGGCATTTTATTCTTTTTGATACAGTGGTAAATGATATTGTTCCTTTAATTTCTTTTCCTGAACTTTAATTGTTAGTGTATAGAAATACAGCAGTTTTCTGTGTATTACTTTTGTATCTTGCAATGTTATTGAATTCATTGATGAGCTTAGTAGTGTTCTTGTAGCATCTTTAGAATTTTTCTATTCATCTTCAGTGACAGTTTTACTTTTTTTCCAATTTGGATTTCTTTTAATTCTTGTTTTTTCTCATATTGTCATGGCTAGGACTCCCAAGACTATGTTGAATAAAAGTGGTGAGAGTGGACATACTTGTATTGTGCCTGATCGTAGAGGAAATGCTTTCAGCTTTTCACTGTTAGGTAAAATGTTAGCTGTAGGTTTGTCATACATGGTCTTTATCATGTTAAGCTATGTTCCCTCTATGCCAAATTATTTTTATTTTTTATTTGTAAATGGGTATTGAATTTTGTCCAAAAATTTTTCTATTTTTCTATTGAGATGATCACATTGTTTTTATTCTTCAATTTTGATTTGTGGATTTCGAAAAATCCTTGCATCTCTGGGATAAATTCCATTTGATCATGATGTATGATCCATTTAATGTATTCTTGGATTCTGATTGCTCATATTATTATTTCATTAATCAATATCTAAGGATTTTTGCATCTATGTTCATCAGTGATAATAGCCTGTAATTTCCTATTTTGTGATAGCTTTGTCTGTTTTTTTGGTATCAGGGTGATAGTGGCCTCATGGAATGAGCTTGGGAATATTTCTTACACTGCAATTTTTGGGATAGTTCCAGAAGGACAGATGTTAACTCTTCTCTAAATGTTTGATCGGATTTGTCTGTGAAGCTGTCTAGTGCTGGACTTTTGCTTATTGGGAGTTTTTAAATTATAGTTTCAATTTCTTGTGATTAGTTGTCAGGAAGCATTTAATAAGAGGCTTCCTGTGTGCTGTTTTGGATCTGTCAGGAACCCTCTGGCCCTTATTGATTCCTGAATATTCAGGAATTAAGAGGAGAGGCACGTCTTTCCTGGGGCTGAGGAATCCAGGCATTTCTCATTACGGTGATAAGTACCCTCTTCCTTTTTATGAGCCATACAATAAAAGGTGATTGTTTGCAACTCTCTCTCTTTGATAGGGTTCATCTTATGTTTTGTAAGTCTGGAATTTTAATCTTTGTCTTTGCTGAGAATAACCACCTTGTAAGACAGTATATATGCCCATGCCATGTTGATTAAAACACTTTTGCTCCATCAGAGCTTTGGTCCCCATGTCTTTCTTCCTTTCTTTCTTTCTTCCTTCCTTCCTTTCTTTCTTTCCTTTCCTTCTTTCTTTCTTTCCTTCTTTCTTTCTTTCTTCTCTCTCTCTCTGTCTCTCTGTCTTTCTATTTCTGGATAATTCCTTGGAGTGCGGAGGCCCGCTGAGCTCACTTTCTTCCCCAGGCTTCTAAGACCCTCTCGAGAAGGCGCATTGTGCCTTCACCCACTCGAGAGGGCGCCTGGTGCCTACGTGCAACAGCGCGAGCCCTAAGATCAGGACTCTATTGGCTTTCCGCATAAATCAGGGGATATCAGCCCCTTTCTCTCTCTTACTCTCGGAACCACCAGGTTCCGGTCCATTAAAGGACCAACAAGAGCTATCAGCCTCTTTCTCTCTCTTACTTTCTTATCGTCGACTCCGGACCACCAGGTTCCGGTCCATTAAAAGACCAACAATTAGTCTGTTCATATTTTATATTTCACTCCTGGTTAGTCTTAGAAGATTGTATCTTTCTAAGAATTTGTCCATTTTTTTCCAGGTTGTCCATTTTATTGGCATATGGCATATTGCTTGTGGTAGTCTAATTTGATCCTTTATATTTCTGTGGTGTCTTTTGAAACTTCTGTTTTATTTCTAAGTTTACTGACTTGAGCTCTTTTTTTTTTCTTAATGAGTCTGACTAAAGGTTTATCGATTTTGTTTACCTTATCAATGAATCAACTTTAGTTTCATAGATCTTTATTCTTTTTATTCATCTCCATTTCATTTATTTCTGCTCTATCATTATGATTTCTTTCTTTATATTAACTTGGGTTTTGTTGGTTTTTCATTCTCTAGTTGCTTTAGATGTAAGGTTGCATAGTTTATTTGAATTTTTTGTTTCCTAAAGTAAGATTGTATTGCTATAAACTTTCCTCCTTTAACTGCTTTTGGTCTGTCTCATAGATTTTTGATCACAGTGCATTCATTTTCATTTGTCTTGGTATTTTTTGATTTCCTCTTTGATTTCTTCAGTGACCCATTGGTTGTTTAGTAGTATATTGTTTAACCTCAACATGTTTGCATTTTTTTAGTTTTTTTTTTTTGTAGTTGATTTCTAATCTCATAATGTTGTGATCAGAAAAGATGCTTGATGTAATTTCAATTTTCTTAAAATTACCAAGGCTCGTTTGTGACTCCACATGTGATCAATCTAGGAGAATGTTTCACCTTCACTTGGGAAGAATATGTATTCTGCTGCCTTTGGATGGAATGCTCTGTAAATGTTAATTAAATATATCTTATCTAATGTGTCATTTAAGGTCTGTATTTTCTCATTGATCTTCTGTCTAGATAATCTGTTCATTGATGAAAGTGGGGTGTTAAAATCCCCCACTTTGTGTTACTGCTGATTTCTCCTTTATGGCTCTTAGTACTTGCCTTATATATTGAGGTGCTCCTATATTGAGTACATATATGTTTACAATTGTTATATCTTCTTTGTGGGATAGTCCCTTGATGATCATGTAATGTCCTTCCTTGTCTCTTCTAACAGTCTATATTTTAAATTCTATTTTGTCTAATACAAGTATTGCTACTCCAGCTTTCTTTTTATTTCCATTTACACAGAATATCTTTTTCCATCCCCTAAATTTCAGTCTTTATGTATGTCTAAATACGATGTGGGTGTCTTGTATATAGGGGTCTTGTTTTTGTATTCATTCATCCAGTCTATATCTTTTAGTTGGAGCATTCATTCCATTCACATTTAAGGTAATTATTGAAATTTATATTCTTAATGAGCATGACAGTTTATAGTAAATATTATTCACAGAGTTATTGCATAATAAAAATATTTATTGAAAGGCAGTTATCAAATAAGTAGCTTTTAAAGGATGAAGAAAAAATGGGAAAATATAATTAAGTGTAGGAAAGAAAGTGAAAGTGAAGTTGCTCAGTCATGTCCGACTCTTTGCGACTCCATGGACTGTAGCCTGCCAGGCTCCTCCATCCATGGGATTTTCCAGGCAAGAATACTGGAGTGGGTTGCCATTTCCTTCTCCAGGGGATCTTCCTGATAGGGGAGAATGATAAATAATGTATGTGTGTATAAATCATTCTCTTGTCATATACATATGCTCACACACAGTTTTGACAGATTGAATTTGAATAATTGAAAGGAAAACTTGGTAGGGTATTCACTGATGTTTTTCTGCAAATGGTTCTTGCTCACTTCTCTCTCTGGGCCCAATGTAGGATTGTACTTTGTGGCTCCATCATGGTTTTGTGGAGCCATGTAATTAGTTTTGGGCAGTTTGTTGTGAGCAAGAGTGACATACCTCACTTTTTATTTCTAAGTTTCTATTTCAAGGCCAGAGGGCCAGAATATTTATTTGCCTGAGTGAGATGTTTCCTAGGTTTCTTTCCCTCTGAGTCAGTGACAGGAAATGCTCGAGATGGTAGTTACTCTGTCAGTCAGAATCAGTGAGTGATCTCTGAGCAACGACAATGAGAAAAGCACCTTTCCACCACCACCTCCACCTCCAGCAACCCATGAGGGAAATGTAGCATGAGCAAGAAATACACATTTGTTATTTTAAGTCATTGATATTTTAGTGTTTTTTTTTGTTACCACTATCACAGCATAGTTTAGCTTAACTTGACTAATATACATAGCTTGGATATTAGACTCTTCCCTTTAAGTTCCCCAAAGAATAAGTCACATATTTACTGCTATATGATAACAGTCTGATATTGAAAAGAAAACTTATTTTAAATCAAAGTAGGGACAGCTGATTCAGAAGGATTATCTCCACTAGTTTATTCTTAAGTACTTTTTGCCTTGTTTAGAAATCTCCAAGTCATCCTACTGATCAGAATGATACAACTAAACTTGAAATTTCTATGAGATCAAGGGTGTCAGTAAGAAGGCTGCTTGCTGACCACGCCTGTATATTCCAGCAGGGAATTGACAGTTTGGTTTACTCCATAAAAACAGACTTTAGGCTCAGTTTGGGGTCAAGATGAAAAATGCCAAGAGACTGTAGAAAAATTTGTGATGATGTATTATTTGACTGTGAATAAGAATTGTTTGACATTAGATAAGAAGCTTAGCCCAAGAAGAAAAGATAAAAAGCTTTAATGTCATCTTACTCTTATCCTTTGCCAAAATTCTAATTAATATCTTCCTTTGATTTCATACTTGTAATTTGTTTCATTTAAACTCAACTAGCAGTATTATATAATCCATATGTTATTCAATATACTGATGTTTTCAGGTGGAGTACTGTCATCTTGGTATAATCTCAAACAATGGAAAATTAAAATATTTTATGGCTGTGATTTATTGTTTCATTGAAAATTTGTTTGCTGAATTCTGGTCAACCTTTTATTAGGTTATTTTGTCTTGCTAACATTTATAAAAAACAACCAGAGATTCTGGTTAAAAGGACTATATTTTCTTTTCTCCATATTAGCCAGTCCCTCAACAGAAATTCATACCTCCTCTTTTTCTTCATACTTCCTCTTTTTAAAATTACTTTCTGTTTTCAATATAAAATAACAAATCATATTATAGAAAATACAGATAAAAGAAAAATAAATGAAAACCACTCAAATTCATCACCAGGAGTACCTACTACTAACATTTGTATATACTTTTATAAAAGTGGAATCATATTATTTAGTAACTTGCTTTTTATTCATTAATAAAAATGGGAATATTTCGTCTCTTTAAATAAACTCTTACAATGCATTTTGTGGCCTTATTTTTTCTTATGAATTCACAAAAAATTATTTAATTGATGTACATTGTACATCAAAGCAACAACAAAGAAGTAGTTGCTTCTAAATTTTTTGTATTATCAAATGCTGTAGTGAACAATTTTGTAGTTACTCTTTTCCAAATTTTTGTACTTGTACAATATTTATTTATGACACATTCCTAGAAAAGAAATTGCTAGGGCAAAGTATATACATTATTAAGGCTTTTGATACATGGCATAAGATTATAAAATTCCCTTCTTGTAATTTACATTCCCTTCCAGTGATAAATAAGAGTGCCTTTTTCTTGGCACCTTTACAGATACTAGGTATTGCCATTTTAAAATATTTGCCAATTTGATGAGCTAAATCCACATATTTTCCATTTTAATGGTAAGCCTCATTGGGGAAAAAAAATAAGACTAGTTGGGCTACATGTTCTTACATAGGGCTATGCTTAAGAGTCTAGAAATGGTTAATTTCTTTCCTAACCCTCCATTTAAAATTTACCAGAGCTTTGTTGTATGCAGTACCATTAGTCATAACTAGAGATGTGCCACATACTGTAACTCACCAATCATTCAAGTCCCAGTAAACCTGAAATATTTTCAATTTGTGTCTATTGCACGTATTTATCTATTTACTCCACTTTCATCATCTGTAGGAAAACAACTATATTTGCCTCAGTGGCATTATTAAGGGAGATAAGTTAGTAGGTTTCACTCATTTGTATTCCTTTATCTGATTTACTATGGAATATGATTGTTTGATTTGTGAAGTAATGATACCAAATCAGAATAGTGGCAAAGAAAATATTTTTTAACGAAAAACTTCTTTTTTAAAATTGTTTCACCAATTGGAAAGCTAAAGCACTCAGGAGGGAAGAATATGTAATCATAAAACTGAGTTAGATAATAGGCAATGAGGCATAACAGCATTTTCTAACCTCTTGGATAAAACTTGTGAAAATCTTCAAGAACCAATTACAAAAACAATATATCACTAGGGTGTGCATTCTCTTTAGTTGCTTTATGATTTTCCATAAATGGGAAGCATATTGCTTGGTGGAATTACAAATACATAGGGAGCCTTCTATGGGCTTCCCAGGTGGTTCTAGTGGTAAAGAACCCTCCTGCTAATGCAGGAGACATAAGTGATTCAGGTTAGATCCTGGGTTAGGAAGATTCCATGGAGGAGTGCATGGCAACCCACTCCAGTACTCTTACCTGGAGAATCCCAAAAACAGAGAAGCCTAGTGGGCTACAGTCCATAGAGTAGCAAAGAGTCAGACACAACTGAAGCAACTTAGCACACACTTATGTTAGGAGCTTTCTCTAGCTTGGCAGTCTATGGCTTGTATTGGTTCAGTTGCAGTTCTTGTTTTGTTTTTGTTTTTGTTTTTTTTTGTAAGCATATCATTTCACTCAAGAGGGAAAGGAAAAAGAAAGTTAACTTGTTTCATGCCCCACTTCTAATAATATCTGATTGGAAAATATTGGGGTGTGAGTTTTTCTCTCTGTTTCATCAGTGAAGCAAGATTACAGGTTTCTGAAGAATGGGTAATATAGTAATAAGTTGGGGATTTTGTTCTTAGATAGTCACATGGAATGGATAACTTTCTAGATGTTTATTTTCCCCATATTGTTTTAATATGCCCATCCATACCCTTACTTGTAGAGATCAAGTTGCCAACATCTGCTGGATCACAGAGAAAGCAAGGGAATTACAGAAAAACAAACAAATAAACAAAAAAACCACATCTACCTCTGCTTCATCAACTACACTAAAGCCTTTGCCTGTGTGGATTATAACAAACCATGGAGAACTCTTAAAGAGATGAGAATTCCAAACCATCTTACCTGTTTCCTGAGAAACCTGTATACAGTTCAAGAAGCAACAGTTAGAACTCTGCATGGAACAACTGATTGGTTCAAGCTTGAGAACGGAGTACGACAGGGCTGTCTGCTGTCACCCTGTTTGTTTAACCGCTATGCTGAGCACATCATGAGAAATGCTGGGCTGGATGAAGTACAAGCTGGAATCAAGATAGGCGGGAGAAACATCAACAATCTCAGATATGTGGATGATACCACTCTAATGGCAGAAAGTAAAAAGGAACTAAAGAGCCTCTTGATGAGGGTGAAAGAGGAGAGTGAAAGAGCCAGCTTAAAACAAAATATTAAAGAAACTAAGATCATGGCATCTGGCCCCATTGCTGCTGCTGCTGCTGCTGCTAAGTCACTTCAGTCGAGTCCGACTCTGTGTGACCCCATAGACGGCAGCCCACCAGGCTCCCCTGTCCCTGGGATTCTCCAGGCAAGAACACTGGAGTGGGTTGCCATTTCCTTCGCCAATGCGTGAAAATGAAAAGTGAAAGTGAAGTCACTCAGTCGTGTCCGACTCTTAGCGACCCCAGGGACTGTAGCCCACCAGGCTCCTCCATCCATGGGATTTTCCAGGCAAGAGTACTGGAGTGGGGTGCTATTGCCTTCTCCATCTGGCCCCATTACCTCATGGCAAATAGAAGGAGAAAAGGTGGAAGTAGTGACAGATTTCCTCTTTTGGGGCTTCAAAATCACTGCAGATGGTGACTGCAGCTGTGAAACCAGAAGATGATTGCTTCTTGAAAGGAAAGTGATGACAAACATAGACAGTGTGTTGAAAAGCAGAAACATTACTCTGTCAACAAAGGTCCATATAGTCAAGGCTATGTATGGTCTTCCCAGTGGTCATGTACAGTTGTGAGAGCTGGACTGTAGAGAAGGCAGAATGCCAAAGAATTGATGCCTTCAAACTGTGGTGCTGGAGAAGACTCCTGAGAGTCCCTTGGATAGCGAGGAGATCAAACCAGCCAATCTTTTTTTTTTTTTTTTTTTTTTTTTTAAGTTTTCTTCCTTAGTAAACCAGTCAATCTTAAGGGAACTCAACCCTGAATACTCATTGGAAAGACTGATGCTGAGGCTGAAGCTCCAGTATTTTGGTCGCCTGATGTGAACAGCCAACTCACTGGAAAAGTCTCTGATGCTGGGAAAGATTGAGGGCAGAAGGAGAAGAGGGCGTCAGAGAATGAGATGGCTGTATGGCATCACTGATGAAATGGACATGAACTTGGGCAAACTTTGAGAGATGGTGAGGGACATGGAGGCCTGGTGTGCTGCAGTCCATGGGGTCACAAAGAGTTGGACATGGCTGGGAGACTGAAAAACAACAACAACCCCTACTTGTTGTTTACTAATTATTTACTGCATTTTAAGGATAAAATGAACCAAAGATTATGATCTACTGTTCTAGCTCATTGTGACAACTCACTTATTTGATCAGGAATTATGTCCCTAGTGACATATCCAGTCACCTTTGATTTAGAAATTTTGGACATTCCTAAAACTCTGTAGTACATGAAATAATACACTCCTTAACATTGATTGGAAAAATCAATTACTCTTGTTGGTGATTTTCATTTTCTTTTTCAAGTATTATTTTATGTAAGTTTTGTAACAATAAAAAAATTGTTAATATTTCCAAGTGTGAAGTTCCATGTTTGAATCATATTTTGATCTTTCATTAGTGTGATGATAAATTTTATGTGTCAAACTTCACTGGGATAAAGGGTGCCCAGATTTGGTTAAACACTGTTCAGGGTGTGTCTGTTCACATTTTCTTTCTTTTTTTTCCTGAAGTTTTTAAAAATCATTAATTTATTTTAATTGGAGGGTAATTACTTTACAATATCGTAGTAATTTTTGCCATACATTGACATGAATCAGCCATGGGTGTACATGTGTTCCCCATCCTGAACCCCCTCCCACCTCCCTCCCCATCCTATCCCTCAGGATCATCCCAGTGCACTGGTCCTGAGTGCTCTGTCTCCTGCATCGAACCTGGACTGGCAATCTATTTCACATATGATAATATACATGTTTCAATGTTATTCTCTCAAATCATCCCACCCTCACCTTCTCCCACAAAGTTGAAAATTCTGTTCTTTATATCTGTGTCTCTTTTGCTGTATCGCATATAGGGTCATCATTACCATCTTTCTAAACTCCATATATATGCATTAATATACTGTATTTTTGTTTTTCTTTCAGACTTACTTTGTTCTGTTTAATAGGCTCCAGTTTCATCCACCTCATTAGAACTGATTCAAATGTATTCTTTTTAACAGCTGAGTAATATTCCATTGTTTATATGAACCAAAGCTTTCTTATCCATTCATCTGCCAATGGACATGTAGGTTGCTTCCATGTCCTAGCTATCGTAAACAGTGCTGTGATGAACATTGGGGTACATGTGTTCCTTTCAGTTCTGGTTTCCTCAGTGTGTATGTCCAGGAGTGGGATTGCTGGGTGGTATGGTAGATCTATTTCCAGTATTTTAAGGAATCACCACACTGTTCTCCATAGTGGCTGTATTAGTTTGCATTCCCACCAACAGTGTAAGAGGGTTCCCTTTCCTCTGTACCATCACCAACACTTATTGTTTGTAGACTTTTTCATAGCAGCCATTCTGACTAGTGTGAGATGGTCAAAACCACTCATTGTTTCTTTGATTTGCGTTTCTCTGATGAGTGATGTTAAGCATCTTTTAATGTGTTTCCTAGCCATCTATATGTCTTCTTTGGAGAAATGTCTGTTTCGTTGTTTGGCCCATTTTTTGATTGGGTTGTTTATTTTTCTGGAATTGAGCTGCATGAGCTGCTTGTATATTTTTGAGATTAATTCTTTGTCAGTTGCTTCTTTTGCTATTATTTTCTCCCACTCCGAAGGCTGTCATTTCACCTTGTTTATAGTTTCCTTAATTGTGCAAAATATTTTAAGTTTAATTAGGTCCCGTTTGTTTATTTTTGCTTTTATTTCCATTACTCTGACAGGTGAGTCTTAGAGGATCCTGCTGTGATTTATGTCAGAGGGTTTTTTGCCTGTTTTCCTCTAAGAGTTTTATAGTTTCTGGTCTTACATTTAGATCTTTAATCCATTTTGAGTTTATTTTTGTGTATAGTGTTAGAAAAAAAAAAGTGTTCTAGTTTCATTCTTTCACAAGTGATTGACCAGTTTTACCAGTACCACTTGTTAAAGAAATTGTCTTTTCTCCATTATATATTCTTGCCTCCTTTGTCAAAGATAAGGTGTCCATAGGTGTATGGATTTATCTCTGGGCTTTCTATTTTGTTCCATTGATCTATATTTCAGTCTTTGTGCCAGTACCATGCTGTCTTGATGACTGTAGCTTTGTAGTATAGTCTGAAGTCAGGCAGGTTGATTCCTCCAGTTCCATTCTTCTTTCTCAAGATTGCTTTGGTTATTTGAGGTTTTTTGTATTTCCATACAAATTGTGAAATTATTTGTTCTCGCTCTCTGAAAAATACCACTGTTAGCTTGATAGGGATTGCATTGACTCTGTAGATCACTTTGGGTAGTATACTCATTTTCACTACATTGATTCTTCTGATCTATGAACATGGTATATTTCTCCATCTATTTGTGTCATCTTTGATTTCTTTCATCAATGTTTTATAGTTTTCTATGTATAGGTCTTTTGTGTCTCTAGGTAGATTTATTCCTATTTTATTCTTTTCGTGGCAATGGTGAATAGAATTGTTTCCTTAATTTCTCTTTCTGTTTTCTCTTTGTTAGTGTATAGGAGTGAATGGGATTTCTGTGTGTTGATTTTATATTCAGCAACTTTACTACATTCATTGCTTAACTCTAGTAATTTTCTGGTAGAGTCTTTAGGATTTTCTATGTAGAGGATCATATCATCTGCAAACAGTGAGAGATTTACTTCTTCTTTTCCAATCTGGATTCCTTTTATTTCTTTTTCTTCTCTGATTGCTGTGGTTAAAACTTCAAAAACTATGTTGAATAGTAGTGGTGAGAGTGGGCATCCTTGTCTTTTTCCTGACATTAGGGGAAATGCTTTCAATTTTTCACCATTGAGGATAATATTTGCTCTGGGTTTTTCATATATGACTTTTATAATGTTGAGTTATGTTCCTTCTATGCCTGCCTTCTGGAGTGTTTTTGTCATAAATGGACATTGAATTTTGTCAAAGACTTTCTCTGCATCTATTGAGATAATCATATTGTTTTTGTCTTTCAATTTGTTAATATGGTGTATCACATTGATTTGTGAATATTGAAGGATCCTTGCATTTTTGAATGAGATTAACATTTGAATCAGTGGACTGATTAAATCAGATTTCCTTCCATAATGTGAATAGACCACATCCAATCATTGAAGACCTAAGTATAACAAACTGTTAAGTAGGAAGGAATTTCTCCTTTCCTGATTGTTTGGCCTAGGGTATTGGTCTTTTCCTGCCTTTGATCATGTTGTTAAACATCAGCATTTTTTAGAGCTTGATACTGCTGGATTTTGGACTGGAATTTACACCATTGACCCTCATGGACCTCCAGCTTCCTGACTGCAGATCTTAGGACTTCTCGGCCTCCTTCATCACATGAGCCACTTCCTCATAATAAATTTATCTCTGTCCTGTTTCTCTTTTTGTTGGAAATGTTAGGCAGGAAGTTAGGCATGAGCAACAAGTGATAGTCCAGCTAAAAAGGATACATGTTAATCTCTAAACCCAATCCCATACACCACCCCCCGTGAGAGTTCACAGATATGCTACAAAAATAACCACAAAAATTTTTCCAACGCCTGCCCATGCACCCTAAGTGCATTACCACAGGGGCTTCTCCAACTGTGGCACATGTACACTTGATGTACAGCTGTGTATTCAAGTAACCTTAGGCAGCTAGGAGCCCATTAAGTGTTCATAAATATTCTACATGGGCTTCACAGGTGGCACAGTGGTAAAGAATCCACCTACCAATGCAAAAGACAGAAGGGACATGGATTCGATCCCTGGGTCAGGAAGATCCCTTAGAGTAAGAAATAGCAACCCACTCCAGTATTCTTATCTGGAAAATTCCATGAACTGAGGAAGCTGGGGGGGTACAGTCCATGGGGTCTCAAAGAGTCAGACATGATGAGGATGCAACACTCACTCAAATATTCTATATATACATATATCTGATTGTAAGTGCTAGAATTATGAGAAAGCTGGGCAATAAAACCTGTTATGTAACTTGCAACTGTTAATCAAAACACTCAGTTCACATCCACCTAGATGTAAATATGTAAAAGCCCGATTTTGCATGTGCCCAGACATGCTCCCTTCCCTGACTGGCCTTGTGCATATGCTCCTTTGCATTTTGCACAGGGCAGTACCAAGAGGAGAAGACAGGGAGTATATATAGGGAAGCCAAGAGTGGTCAAGGCCACTCCTTCAGGGTCGGCTGGCTCCCAAGTTTTGGGATTGTACTCTACACTTTCTGTTCAATAAAAATATTTGTCTGCTTAACTGGTCCTTTCTTTCAAATCCTTGCTATGATGAGACAGGAACTGAGAAATCCTGCCTGCTTGAGCTGTAATTAGCCCATTGTTCCAAATCTTTGTTATGACGAGATAAGAACTGAGGGAGAGAAATAAACTGACCTGACAGAAACAAGATATATATCTATCTTTATTTATCTATCAATAATCTATCTATCTACTCAAATACTTGCAGATATCTTCAGCATCTTGATACATGGCACTGTGGTGTTAACCATCAGTGGTATATAGATGTTGTGATAAGACTGACTTGCAGGGTGATTATCATAATAGAGGTCTTTCTATACTTTTTTTTTTTTGATGTGTAGAGACCAGGAAAACTATAGTAAATTTTATAGTTTTTGAAAAACTTGAACATTGACTAGGTTTTTTTTTTTTTGTACTTCAATATCCTTAGGACATAGATTATATATTATCCATTTTGCATAATTCATGACTTACACATATTAGATAAGAATCAGTTCAGTTAAGACACTCAATCGTGTTCTACTCTTTGTGACCCCATGAATTGAGGCACGCCAGGCCTCCCTGTCCATCAACAACTCCCGGAGATTACTCAAACTCATGTCCATCGTGTCGGTGATGCCATCTAGCTATCTCATCCTCTGTCATCCCCTTCTCCTCCTGCCCCCAATCTCTCCCAGCATCAGGGTCTTTTCCAATGAGTCAACTCTTCACATGAGGTGGCCAAAGTATTGGAGTTTCAGCTTCAGCATCAGTCCTTCCAATGAACACCCAGGACTGATCTCCTTTAGGATGGACTGGTTGGATCTCCTTGCAGTCCAAGGGACTCTCAAGAGTCTTCTCCAACACCATAGTTCAAGAGCATCAATTTTTCGGCACTCAGCTTTCTTCACAGTCCAACTCTCACATCCATACATGACCACTGGAAAAACCATAGCCTTGACTAGACAGACCTTTGTTGGCAAAGTAATGTCTCTGCTTTTTAATATGCTATCTAGGTTAGTCATAACTTTCCTTCCAAGGAGTAAGCGTCTTTTCATTTCATGGCTGCAGTCACCATCGACAGTGATTTTGGAGCCCCCAAAAATAAAGTCAGCCACTGTTTCCACTGTTTCCCCATCTATTTCCCATGAAGTGATGGGACCAGATGCCATGATCTTAGTTTTCTGAATGTTGAGCTTTAAGCCAACTTTTTCACTCTCCTCTTTCACTTTCATCAGGAGGCTTTTTAGTTCCTCTTCACTTTCTGCCGTAAGGGTGGTGTCATCTGCATATCTGAGGCTATTAATATTTCTCCCAGCAATGTTGATTCCAGCTTGTGCTTCTTCCAGCCCAGTGTTTCTCATGATGTACTCTGCATATAAGTTAAATAAACAGGGTGACAATATACAGCCTTGACGTATTCCCTTTCCTATTTGGAACCACTCTGTTCCATGTCCAGTTCTAACTGTTGCTTCCTGACTTGCATACAGGTTTCTCAAGAGGCAGGTCAGGTGGTCTGGTTTGCCCATATCTTTCAGAATTTTCTACAGTTTATTGTGATCCACACAGTGAAAGGCTTTGACATAGTCAGTAAAGCAGAAATATATGTTTTTCTGGAACTTTCTTGCTTTTTCAATGATCCAGCGGATGTTGGCAATTTGATCTCTGATACCTCTGCTTTTTCTAAAACCAGCTTGAACATCTAGAAGTTTACAGTTCGCATATTGCTGAAGACTGGCTTGGAGAATTTTGAGCATTACTTTACTAGCATGTGAGATGAGTGCAATTGTGTGGTAGTTTGAGTATTCTTTGGGATTGCCTTTCTTAGAGATTGGAATGGAAACTGACTTTTTCCAGTCCTGTGGCCAACTGCTGAGTTTTCCAAATTTGCTGGCATATTGAGTGTAGCACTTTCACAGCATCATCTTTCAGGATTTGAAATAGCTCAACTGGAGTTCCATCACCTCCACTAGCTTTGTTCATAGTGATGCTTTCTCAGGCCCACTTGACTTCACATTCCAAGATGTCTGGCTCTAGATGAGTGATCACATGATCGTAATTATCTGGTTCGAGAAGATCTTTTTTGTACAGTTCTTCTGTGTATTCTTGACACCTCTTCTTAGTATCTTCTGCTGCTGCTAAGTCCTTACCATTTCTGTCCTTTATTGAACCCATCTTTGTATGAAATATTCCCTTGATATCTCTAATTTTCTCGAAGAGATCTCTAGTCTTTCCCATTCTGTTGTTTTCCTCTATTTCTTTGCATTGATCGCTGAGGAAAGCTTCTTTATCTCTCCTTGCTATTTTTTGGAACTCTGCATTCAAATGGGAATATCTTTCCTTTTCTCCTTTGCTTTTTGCTTCTCTCTCTTTTTTTTTTTTCACAACTATTTGCAAGGCCTCCTCAGACAACCATTTTGCCTTTTTGCATATCTTTTCCATGGGGATGGTCTTGATCCTTGTCTCCTGTACAATGTCATGAACCTCCATCCATCGTTCATCAGGCACGCTATCTGGGCTTCCCAGGTGGCACTAGTTGTAAAGAACCCACATGCAGGAGACATGAGAACCTGGATTCAGTTCCTGGATCGGGTAGATCCCCTGGAGGAGAGCATGGCAACCCACTCCATTATTTTTGCCTGGAGATCCCATGGACAGATGAACCTGTTTGGCTATGGTCTATAGGTTTGTAAAGAGTCAGACACAGCTGGAGTGGCTTGGCATGCATGCACACACAACCTTACCTTAGAACCCTTAAATCAAAATTGCTAATGTTATGGGGTGGCACAGGCTGTAGATTCTGTTTTCAAAGCTCCCCAGGTGACTTTCACATGTCAACATTGATAGCCACTGCTTTTGAGCATTTGAGAGTTTAGATAAGCAGACACTCCCTCACATACTGTTGCTGATTAACATAGTAAAAATGGGGATCTCAGGGCTTTTTTATTTGAATTTTTGCAGAGTGATCTATTCCTCCTGGTCAGCAATATTACATTCCACAGTGAAAACACTATAATATTGTTTGCATGTTGATTTGAGAACCAAGAGTCCTCTGGTAGCCTCACCATTATCTCTTGCCCACCATATGTATTGTGTCTTATTTATAATTGATATCCAATGCTAATTACATCTGAACTAGAGACCTTTGTTTGATATATGCTTCAGTTTCTCTTCCCATGACCTCAGTACCTATACTATAATGGCTAGCAGCCTGGTGACTTTCCTAATTACAAGATATTCCTAGCACTGTAAAATTGAGGGCACTTACATTTTTAATCAAATTAAAATCCATGATTTGGTTTCTGCAGCACTAGCACCAGAGGTGGCAAATAGAATATTGGCACAGATTACAAGACATTCCTAGAGTCTTCTGAATGTGGAGATGGTCATAATATTATCCCTTTGACCTGCTGGTTGTTCTGCTTTGGCTGGGTCTTGATGAGCTGTGTTAATAAGTCTTTTTTGATACTTTCTTGCAAATTCAAACAGATGTATCCTATTTTATGACTCAATGATGCATGATACAAGCCTAAAGCGGTAAAATTTTGCCAGGCAATAATACTGGAGTGGGTTGCCATGCCCTCCTCCAGGGGATCTTCCTGACCTAGGGATTGAACCCACATCTCTTTACATCTCCTGCATTGGCAGGCAGATTCTTTACCACTAGCACCACCTGGGAAGCCCAAGGTAAGGTCTAGGTACTCATATTTTAAGCATTCTCATTTTTTTTTAAGCCAGATGTTTGAGACTGAGACGTAGTACCAACAGATCCAAGTGTTAGCTCTACTTATAGGCCAAGTAGATGGCACCCAAATGGTAAGATTTCAAGTACCCTAAAAGTCTCTTAAGTCCCTTGCTATATTTCTGGCATCAGCCCTACTACACTGCCTAAAATAACTGTGTTCAAATTTGAATACCCTAGCTAAAATGAGAATGATATCAGGGAGAGGTGACACATTTATACCTTATTTTGAATTTGTTTATCAGATTAGCTGGCAAAAGGAGTATGAGCTTTAACAGAGCAACGGCAGCTCTAAAACATGGAGTGCTAAGGAGGGAAGTTATGTCTTCCCTGTTTGTCTAGGCTTCAGGAGTCTTCAGGGATGTAGCACTTTCCATTTTAAAATCAGAATTTTCCTGGCTAAACCAGTATGAGTTGGTAACCAGAGGCATGTGTGGAACATTAAGATTTTTGAGGGCTCTGGGCACCTGGATAGGATTAAGGGACTCTAAAGATGAGCAGAGAAGAAAGCAGAATGAAGGACCCATTTCACTCACTTTACCATTTTGCTTGGAGAGGATATGACAACAGTTGGGCCAGGATCATTTATTGGCATGTTAAATGGTAGGGATTGTTTATTTTTATAGCTGTTAGAAGAAACACAAAGGAGTTATATGTGCTCTGTTTTCTGTATTTTCTTCTCTCCTATTTCTAGAGGGTAGTTAGGCCATACTGTGTCTGGGTGTGAGATGTAGTTTATGTTGCCAAAGTTACCACAAAACAAACAAGCAAACAAATAGTAAAACTTCTGAGTTTTGAAAAGCATCAACTCATTGGAGAGCTTAACTGGAATGAAAAGTCCTAAGGTGAGATCTTTCGAAATAGGTTTGAAAAACAGTAGGTCATGAGAGGATAGGCTTTGTAACTGGTTAGGGATGGTGGATCAAAGTGTCAAAACTGAGGTGTTTGTGCTGTGTGTGTGGCAAAATATGAGGTCTGTCATTTGCCAATTCTATGCCTGTGTTTTATAGAAGCTACTGAGTTTTCCAACTTTAAAGGACCAATGTGAGCTTGTCAGTGGTGACTGGTATAAACCTAAAATCAAAGTTCCTCTCCAAATGTTCTGCACTGTGTAATACTCTTGGGATGCCCAGTAATGGAGATTTAATTTACTGCCGGCCCAATAAAATAGGGGCTCAAAGTAGACTTTAATAAAATTTAAACAAAAAAGTGACATTTCTAATATAAACAAAAGTGTGGAGAAAAATCCATACAGCAATATTTGCTACTGAAAACCTATTTTATGGCATTTACTTTATATATGTATTACTAATGCTTGTAATCTATGAAGTCTGTGTGTGTACACATACACATAAGTTGTACATAACATGCATATGTGTATATGTATGCATATACTTTATTTACATAATGTATATTCATGTATAATATGCACGTTATAGATGAGGATCAGAGAGGTGGAGCTGACTCATCACACAACTTGTAGAAAGTGGCAGAGCTGGAAATTTTAATCCATGCCTTTCTAATTCCAAACCCTGTTCCTCTCACCACTTATCAAGTCACTTCTAAATTGGCTAGACAGAATAAAAGGAAAATAAAATGCTGAAATACTTCTTTGGTGATTCACTTCCTTTCTCTAAAAAAAAAAATGTGTAGATACAGATTGAATGAGAAAATGTCCTGACACATTCTATGGAGTTGGCCTCACTTCCATGCATGACTTTTTTACTACACTCCAAACCTAAGGTTTGAATATAATCTCTGGGATAGGCAGTTCTGTGATGGAGTTGTTTGTCATAGCTGTTTGGGGTGTGTCTATGTATCTAGCTGGAACAAGTTCAACTTTATTTCTAGACAATTTTAAATGTATTTCTCATGACTTTTGACCACAATTCATCACCAAGTAATTTTTCTCTTGGCCAGTTTTCATTTATCATTCACCTGCAGCAAGAGAAAAGAGAGCACCTCTAGAAAGTGGTAAATAGCCTGGTAATTTTTTTGCTTTCATATCCTAAATAGGGGCAATTTTTAGATAAGTGGAGCCTCTTTTGGCTTCCTAAAGTTACTGCAGAATCTTTAGACCTTTAGGGTCTGAGCAGAGAAAAATTCATGGAGACAATCCAACTTTAAACAAAAATGATAACATTAAAAATTTGAACATGGGAACAAGGATGAAAGTGACTCTGGTCACTAGTCATGTTAAGAATCTTGCTATGATGTCATCTTTACAGGAAAATTTGTTGACAATGATGTCTTCAATAGTATCATTAACATTTTAGAAGTCATTCAGACCTGAGTTTACTTCAGTTTCAATACTTGCTCTGAGACTTTAGGTAAGTTACATAAACTCTCTAAGCTGCTATTTTCCTCATTTTAACATGAAGATGACAATACATGACTCATGGGATATAAATGAAATAATTTATGTAAAGCAGCACAGTATCTGGCATGTCAATGGTCAATAAATGTTAGCTATCACATCATCATTTTTCTTTTATGCTAAGCACATCACATTTGCTTTTTTCCCTTTAACTTTTAAAAAATGCTTAAAAGTTATGTCTGCATAGCTGTACAATTCAAACAACCTAGTCCAACTTTTCTTAGAAACTGCATAAGCATATAGAGACAATGAAAAGCATGTTACATTTATATATAAAGATATAGAGACAATGAAAAGCCTTTGTGAGCCTGATATTATTAGAATTAAAATATTTCTCCTAGCGACTTGTTAATAGGCTTGAGATAACAGGACAACTTTTCTTATAGGTGTTTGGTTTGGCTTACTTTGCATTCTCTTCAAAACATGTCTTTGATCCTTAATTCAACCTTCTTTTGGTTCTTTGCAAAACAAAGCTTACCTGGCCCCAAACTATTTGATCTTCTAATATGTGCCAGGGACATGATAATGAATTAGACATAGTTTTTTCCTGAAGAGAGTTTCGCGTCTAATAACCATGCCGCTATAATTGCAAAAGGCGGCTTTCAAGTGTATTTCACACTGTTTATTTACCATCTGAATAATCTGTGATGGTCAAGGTAAGCTTTGATCTCTCTCTCTCTCTCTCCATTTTACTTTATTTCTCTATGTGAACCCAATGTATGGGATCCTTGAATCTTTACCAGCTGTAAAGGTAATGTCAATGACCTTTCCTGTCTTTTTAATGATGGACTGTTAGATGGAAGAAGGATTAGATTTGTGTGTGTGTGTGTGTGTGTGTGTGTGTGTGTGTTAGTCACTCATTTGTGTCTGACTCTTTGCGACCCCATGGATTGTAGCCTGCCAGGCTCCTCTGTCCGTGGGATTTTCTAGGCAAGAATACTGGAATGGGTTGCCGTTCCCTTCTTCAGGGGATCTTCCAGACCCTGGAGATCAGGGATCAAACCCAGATCTCCCACATTGTGGCAGATTCTTTACCATCTGAGCCACCAGGGAAAATGTTTCTAAGTGGCTCCAAAGGGTCAAATTCAGATAGAAGAATGTGTTATCAGGAAGGCAGATTTTGGCTGGAATGTGAAAACTGGAACCATTTGAAAATTGAATGGGTGCCTCAGCTCTGGAAATGTTTAAATAAATGCTAAATGACCAGAGGTCTGGGTGATTGCATAGTTTATTCCTGTATTTAGCAGGAGTTTGATCTGGATGGTCTTTCTGGTTCCTCTTAGCTCCGAGGGTCTATAAAACACAGAGAATTCTCTAAAGAGATAGATTTCTATGCTGCTAACATTTCAATACTTCTTTATTGATATTACAAAAAATATATAGCTTCTTGGGCAGTTTCATCCTTTAAGATTATCATTTTAATCTTGCAAATTATAGCTTGGATAGTTTCTCATCTAAATGGTACACATGAGTCCTTGAGAATCTATTTTTTTGTTGTTGTTGTCAAAAGGGCATGTATACAATGATGCCCAGATCATAGTAAAAAAGATGATAGGAATTGTCTACTGCTATGTGCAAAACACTTTCTCTTATCAAAGCACATACTTGTATCCTAGTTCTTGCCAAGGAAAGATATTAGCCCTCACCTGATTTCTCTTGCTTATGCTTTCTTGAATTACCCCAGTTTGGACTAGTGAAGTACACTGTGGGCTCAGCTTTGTCCCAGTTCACAGTTCAATCCCTTTTGAAGTTTACAATCTTACAGTTCTTCTGCTGCTCTGACTCAGGACATAACATCTTAGCACTGATATCTGAGCTCCTACTTTGTTCTTAAGTCACTCTGTATTAGTCTGTACTATGTAGACTATAGGCCTATATAACCTATGATTTGTCATGCCAGTGCTTACAGAAGTTCTTCTGTATTGACTCTTGAGTTTGAGCTTTTCCTTCCTGGGTATCTCAAAGTGTCAATTTAAACTTTTGCTTTGGATTATACATTGATGTTTGGAGAAGGAAATGGCAACCCACTCCAGTATTCTTGCCTAGAGAATCTCATGGACAGAGAAGCCTGGTGGGCTACAGTCCATGGAGTTGCAAAGAGTTGGACATGACTGAGCGACTAACATATATATATATATATATACATTTATGTTATGCTCTTCTCAAAATTTTTTAAATTATTATTTTTTTATTGAAATATAGTTGATTTGGTGAGTCAGATGGTAAAGAGTCTGCCTGCAATGCAGAAAACACAGATTTGATCCCTGGGTCGGAAAAATCCCCTGGAGAAGAGAATAGCAACACACTCCAGGATTATTGCCTGGGAAATTCCATGGACAAAGGAGTCTGATGAACTACAATCCACGGGGTTGCAAAGAGTCAGACATGACTGAGTAACTAACACTTTCATTTTACTTTCACAGTTGAATTGCAATGTTATGTTAATTACTGCTGTATAGCAAAGTGATTCAGTTATACACACACACATATATGTATATATATTTACATAGTAGTAGTATGCTATTAAGAGCAAAGTAGGAGAAAAATAGTTTATAGAGTATTTTTTTTCCTTTTTGTATGAGAGCCAACTACTGGGGTTGAGATTTTGTTTCAAAGACAGATATTTGGAATATAATTTTCAATGATTATTATAGGGAGGAGTATTTAATAGATTTTCTATCACTCAGAGATTTAAAAACTGTAAAAGAGGTTAAAACATAAGCAGTAGAAATTTCTATTGAATGTGATGAAAGCCTTTAAGGTTATCAAGGTGTAGAAAAGTCACTATGGGCAACCAAAGACTACTGATCAGTCTACCCCTGGTTTAACAATTACTTTAAACCTGGCTATGGAAGTTTGTTCAATTAAAAAAAAATCTTATCAAACAGCTTTTAGGTACTGTTTAGATGCAGAAAAAAATAGAAAGTGTGAGAAAGATTGATATTACTAGAGCTAACATAATTTACTGATTGTCTTTAAGAAGACCCTATACAATTGGTCCTGGAATGTTTTGCCATCCAGGTGCCTGAAGACTGGAGAATGGACCTTCTGAAGTACAATCTAGTTCTCAGATTCTCATCATTCTCTGAAGTTTCAAGTGAGAATGAAATTGTTTTGGATCAGGTAGAACATTTTTTTTTTTACCTCTCTCCTACAGAATTTAAACATAAACATTTTTAAAATAATCTTTGTGATGAACAGGCAATTGCATTTTGATTTATTTACTTTAATGATCATAATTAAATGTGATTCATCATTGTAGTTTTGTTAATAAGTCAAAATAGATTATAAGGCAAAATCATCTGTCCTATAAAACCATGCACACATTGTTTGAGAAAAAAAGTGTGAAAAAATAAAGATTATTCAAGGGAGAAGGAAAAGACTCAGTTTAGATTCCTGGGTCACAACACCTCACTCTCCAAAGTTAGAGTAGCCATTTTCTCAACATTCACCTTGTATTAAACAGACATGAATTCAGACAGGCCTACCATCACAGAATAAACACTTTCAAGGACACTTATTGTTAAAACTCTAAACCTATCAATGAATCCATTTGTTCATAGTAAAACCAAAGTTTCAGGGCAATCTACAGGCTTGGTAAAATAAACTGTGAACGTGCTGGGAAGAGAATGGTCAATAGTTCAAGATGAAACTGCATGATGCATCGTTGTGTAGATAGAGTGGGGGAAAAAAAAAAAGAACAGAACATTTGGGAGCATGTATATAGTTCAGGAAAGAGTTGAGAGAAGTCTGGGATGTCAGTATTCCCACTTGTGCATGCATGCTAAGTTGCTTCAGTCGTGGTCAACTCTTTGGGACCTTATGGACTGTAGCCCACCAGGTTCCTCTGTCCATGGTATTCTCCAGGCAAGAATACTGGAGTGGGTTGCCTGTGCCCTCCTCCAGGGGATCTTCCCCACCCAGTGATCGAACCCGCATCTATTATGTCTCCTGCATCTGCCGGTGAGTTCTTTACTGCTAGCGCCAAGCCAACTGGGAAGACTCTTTCCCACATTAAATGCAACTAAATATATTCAGTCAGTTCAGCTCAGTAACTCAGTCATATCCGACTCTTTGTGACCCCATGGACTACAGCACGCCAGGCTTCCCTATCCTTCACCAAGTCCCAGAGCATTCTCAAACTCATGTCCATCGATGAGGTGATGCCATCCAACCATCTCATCCTCTGTCAACCCCTTCTCTTCCTACCTTCAATCTTTCCCAGCATCAGGGAAGTACTGGAGTTTCAGCTTCAGCATCAGTCCTTCCAATGAATATTCAGGACTAATTTTCTTTAGGATGGACTGGTTGGATCTCCTTGCAGTCCAAGGGATTCTCAAGAGTCTGCTCCAACACCTCAGTTCAGAAGCATCAATTCTTCAGCGATCAGCTTTCTTTGTAGTCCAACTTTCACATCCATACACGACTACTGGAAAAACCATAGCTTTGACGAGGAGGACCTTTGTCGGCAAAGTGATATCTCTGCTTTTTAATATGCTGCCTAGGTTGGTCATAGCTTTTCTTTCAAGGAGCAAGAGTCTTTTAATTTCATGGCTGCCATCACCAGCAGCAGTGATTTTGGAGCCCCCCAAAATAAAGTCTGACACTGTTTCAACTGTTTCCCATCTATTTGCCATGAAGTGATGGGATCAGATGCCATGATCTTAGTTTTCTGAATGTTGAGTTTTAAGCCAACTTTTTAACTCTCCTCTTTCACTTTCATCAAAGGGCTCTTTAGTTCCTCTCTGCTTTCTGCCATAAGGATGGTGTTATCTGCATATCTGATGTTATTGATATTTCTCCTGGCAATGTTGATTCCAGCTTGTGCTTCATCCAGTCCGCCATTTTGCATGATGTAGTCTTCATGTGAGTTAAATAAGCAGGGTGACAATACAGTCTTTACATACTCCTTTCCCGATTTGGAACCAGTCTGTTGTTCCATGTACAGTTCTAACTGTTGCTTCTTGACCTGCATGCAGATTTCTCAGGAGGCAGGTCAGGTGGTCTGGTATTCCCATCTCTTGAAGAATTTTCCAGAGTTTGTTGTGATCCACACAGTCAAAGGCTGTGGCATAGTCAATAAAGCAGAAGTAGATATTTTTCTGGAACTATCCTGCTTTTTCGATGATCCAATGGATGTTGGCTATTTTATCTCTGGTTCCTTTGCCTTTTCTAAATCCAGGTTGAACATCTGGAAGTTCACAGTTCACATACTGTTGAAGCCTGGCTTGGAGAATTTTGAGCATTACTTTGATACGTGTGAGATGAGTGCAGTTGTGCGGTAGTTTAGGCATTCATTGGGATTGCCTTTCTTAGGGGTTGGAATGAAAACGGACCTTTTCCAGTCCTGTGGCCACTGCTGAGTTTTCCAAATTTGCTGGCATATTGAGTGTAGCACTTTCACAGCATCATCTTTCAGGATTTGAAATAGTTCAACTGGAATTTCATCACCTCCACAAACTTTGTTCTTAGTGATACTTCCTAAGGCCCACTGAACTTCGCATCCTAGGATGTCTGGCTCTAGGTGGGTGATCACATCATCATGGTTATCTGGGTCATGAAGATCTTTTTTTGTATAGTTCTGTGTATTCTTGCCACCTCTTCTTAGTGTCTTCTACTTCTGTTTGGTCCATGCCATTTCTGTTCTCTATTCTGCCCACCTTTGCATGAAATGTTTTCTTTGAATATATTACCTATGAGATAAAATATTTGGAGGATTAAATGAGATGTTTAACACACTGCCCTGGCACTTGGATAAAGCCCAATAAATGTTAGTTCTTATAATACCATGACTAATAGGGTTCTGAAATAATTCCTTGCATAGTGTATTGCTTTTAAATATATTTCTGAATCATCTTAAAACCATTGCAGTTCTGACTCTTACTTAGCTTATATTCAGTTATGAATTCCAGTTCTCTTAAACTGTGCTTATTTTTAATGAGATCTCTTCCAACCTGGATCTATGGTTTTCTTTTTATTTTTAAACTTGTTCCTAATAGTTTATGCTTTCTCCTGTTGACATTATTCCTGCTTCATAGGACCAGTGTATCAACATTCACTTTACATGTTATTTCTGTAACATAACCCTGTCAGTTTTAACATCATGTGGGTATTTAACACGTTCTTTTTTTTTTTCTTGGTTAGGATGACTATAGTATATTTTTGAAAAGCAGGTGGAGAGGATGTGGAGAAAAGGAAACCCCTGTACACTGTTATTGGAGATGAAAAATGGTGCAGATGCTATGGAAAACAACATGAAGATTAAAAAAAGAACTAAAATTAGAGCTACCATATGATCCTCAAATTCCCCTCTGGGTATTTATCCAAAATAACTGAAAATAGGATCTTTTTTTGTGTCTGTGTGTGTGTGTGTTTACATCATCTATTTTAAAATTTATTTGTAATTAATTAATTTATTATTTTACTTTACAATATTGTATTGATTTTGCCATACATTGACTTGAATCCTCCATGGGGAACATGTGTTCCCCATCCTGAACTCCTCCCTTCCTCCCCATCCCATCCCTCTGGGTCATCCCAGTGCACCAGCCCTGAGCACCCTGTATTATGCATTGAACCTGGGCTGGCAATTAATTTCACATATGATAATTTACATGTTTCAATGCCATTCTCCCATATCATCCCACCCTCACCCTCTCCCACAGAGTCCAAGAGACTGTTCAATACATCTGTGTCTCTTTTGCTGTCTTGCATACAGGGTTATTATTACCATCTTTCTAAATTCCATATATATGCATTAGTATACTATATTGGTGTTTTTCTTTCTGGCTTACTTCACTCTGTATAATAGGCTCCAGTTTCATCCACCTCATTAGAACTGATTCAAATGTATTCTTTTTTAATGGCTGAGTAATATTCCATTGTGATTAACACATTCTTAATTTCTTTGTTCTGTAGACTTTTACCAAAAGCCCTATCCCCTTGTCTTTGTCCAATAGAGGAGATAGCTCAAAGTTCCATAGATACAAATAAGGAGCTATCAAAGAAGATGACATATTAAGTTTTTGTAACTTGAATAATTATTTGAACTTCTTTTGAACCCTGGGGCACCCAGTTACAGTTTTACTTCTATGGCTAAGTTAGATTATCTATAGATGGCTTCTGTTTCCCTAGCCACCCAAGATTTATTAATGAAAATTTTACTTTCACACAATAGTATTCCTTAGGATATGACTGTTATCACAATTTAATGAAACATTCTCATAAATGTATAACAAAATGCAAAAAAAATTGGATGAAATTTAGCTCTTCAGTTTTAATCTGCTGGTTGAAGAATTCAAAGAAATTAATTTGGGATGTTTTCCAGTTTCTGTGAAAGGTAATTATTTTAAAATAGCTATTGTTCATTGCAGATTGCCTGTGTTTAGCATATCTTCTGAAGTACAAATTGTTTTTATGGAGACACTGAAAGAAATTGCAAATGAATCATTGAGTTTAGCTATAGCATGAGGTTGTCCAAAAGTTCATCAATTCATATTACGTGAAGAAATTGGGAAACTAAATGGGCATCATTTGGTCTAGTCTTCACAGTAATTATTCTTCAGTTGATTTAACATACTAGATAAAAATGAAGGTTAATGCTTACCCTAATTAAGAAAATGTTTGTTAGCTTTATTTTATTGAGTGTTGAAATACCCTTAGATTATTTCTAAGGTTTATTATATTGCATTCACATCACTATCATAGATATATAAAACACATAGATCAGAAGATGTCAAAATTTAGCTATAATATGAAGTAATGCAAGACACATTTGATCTCTGTTAGAGAAAATAATTTTACTGAAGAATAATAAATAATGAAGTAGATCGCTTATGAAATATTATTTAGGGTTATTAGGGGCCACAGGGAAAGAAGAGGTGGTGGCAGTCACACTTCTCCTTTGTGTTAATAAGAAAATAATTGTTTAAGAATGCCTTTGGTTCCAAGCAAAATCCCAGCAGGGAAAGCTTTGAAGATTTGTTCTTCATACCCTTTGAGAGAAGAGAGTGCTAAAAAGAAATTAGAAAGATGTGAATCAAAATTATTAAACTTCCAGTATTTCTAAATCTCCTTCACTGGAAGAAAATATATATATATATATATATATATATTAAAAAACCTTCATTCTAGATACAGATCCCTATATTGCTTATTGAATTGCTCTTTTTCAGTGCACTGTAATGTATTTAAGGTAGTCCACCTTGAGTTTCCCAAGAACTTTGATTCCATTTCATTGAGCAGTCAATTGATTTCTGCCTTAGAGCACCAGGATAGCTGCAGTGTTGCCCTCTCACAGCAGTATCCCTTCTACCTCCTTTCTCTCCATAATGTAGATTTGATAACCATGTAGATATTTCACACAGAAGTTATACACTGCTGTGATTTCTACTCCAGAGTTAATAAAATCTTAACCCACTTCCTCTAGCATCCTCATAGAGGAATCCAAGAACTGGGAGTGATTTCACTTGACCCATGATTCTCAATTCATTTACATTTTGTTTAGTCTGGTGACTCTTGGTTAGATGTGCCAAAAGGGAGAACAACTTATGTTGAAAGATATTTATATACTGAAATATAGATTCAATCCATGAGGATCTCTAACAGAATTTTTTCTTGAATTTGACTTCAGGGGTAAAGAAACAATAAGACAATAAGCTCTTATCAGTCATTTATTCTAATAACTTATTTGGCAAATCTTGAAGTCAGTATAAATTTAGTTTACATCCCTATATTTGTACTTACACTCCTGAATAATCATAATTAATGGCCAGAATTCTGGCTTTGAGGCTATGCAGGTTGTTAACCAGACAATTTTTAGATTACTGTGTAGACCACTCAGTTCAGTTCAGTTCAGTCGCTCAGTCCTGTCCAACTCTTTGCGACCCCATGGACTGCAGCACGCCAGGCCTCCCTGTCCACCACCAACTCCCAGAGTTTACTCAAACTCATGTCCATTGAGTCGGTGATGACTTCCAACCACCTCATCCTCTGTCATCCCTTTCCTCCCATCTTCAATCTTTCCCAGAATCAGGGTCTTTTCCAAGGAGTCAGTTCTTCGCATCAGATGGCCAAAATATTGGAGTTTCAGCTTCAGCATCAGTCCTTCCAATGAACATTCAGGACTGATTTCCTTTAGGATGGACTGGTTGGATCTCCTTGCAGTTCAAGAGACTCTCAAAAGTCTTCTCCAATACCACAGTTCAAAAACATCAGTTCTTTGGCTCTCAGCTTTCTTTATAGTCCAACTCTCACATCCATACATGACTACTGGAAAACCATAGCTTTGACTACAAAGACCTTTGTTGGCAAAGTAATGTCTCTGCTTTTTAATAAGCTGACTAGGTTGGTCATAACTTTTCTTCCAAGGAGCAAATGTCTTTTAATTTCATGGCTGTAGTCACCATCTGCAGTGATTTTAGAGCCCCCAGAAATAAAGTCTGTCGCTGTTTCCACTGTTTCCCCATCTGTTTGCCATGAAGTGCTGGAAACAGATGCCATTATCTTAGTTTTTTGAATGTTGAGTTTTAAGCCAACTTTTTCACTCTCCTCTTACACTCTCATTAAGAGGTTCTTTAGTTCTTCTTCGGTTTCTGCCAAAAGAGTGGTGTCATCTGCGTATCTGAGGTTATTGATATTTCTCCTGACAATCTTGATTCCAGTTTGTGCTTCATCCAGTCCAGCATTTCTCATGATGTACCGGACATATAAGTTAAATAAGCAGGGTGGCAATATACATCCTTGACCTACTCCTTTCCCAAATTGGAGCCAGTCTGTTGTTCCATGTCCAGTTCTAACTGTTGCTTCTTGACCTGCATGCAGATTTCTGAAGAGGCATGTGAGGTGGTCTGGTATTCCCATCTCTTGAAGAATTTTGCACAGTTTGTTGTGATCCAGACAGTCAAAGGCTGTGGCATAGTCAATAAAGCAGAAATAGATGTTTCTCTGATATTCTCTTTCTTTTTCAATGATCCAATGGATGTTGGCAATTTGACCTCTGGTTCCTCTGCCTTTTCTAAATCCAGCTTGAACATCTGGAAGTTCACAGTTCATGTACTGTTGAAGCCTGGCTTGGAGAATTTTGAGCATTAATTTGCTAGCCTGTGAGATGAGTGCAATTGTGCAGTAGTTTGAACATTCTTTGGCATTGCCTTTCTTTGGAATTGGAATGAAAACTGACCTTTTCCAGTCCTGTGGCCACTGCTGAGTTTTCCAAATTTGCTGGCATATTGAGTGCAGCACTTTCACAGCATCATCTTTTAGGATTTGAAATAGCTCTATTGGAATTCCATCACCTCCACAAGCTTTGTTCTTAGTGATGCTTCCTTGACTTCACATTCCAGTATATCTGTCTCTAGGCGAGTGATCACACCATTGTGATTATCTGGGTCATGAGGATCTTTTTGTATAGTTCTTTTGTGTATTCTTGCCACCTCTTCTTAATATCTTCAGCTTCTGTTAGGTCCATACCATTTGTGTCCTTTATTGTGCCCATCTTTGCCTGAAATATTCCCTTGGCATCTCTATTTTTTTGAAAAGATCTCTCGTCTTTCCGATTCTCTTGTGTTCCTCTATTTCTTTGCATTGGTCACTGAGAAAAGCTTTCTTATCCCTCCTTGCTATTTTTTGGAACTCTGCGTTCAAATGGGTATATTTTTCCTTTTCTTCTTTGCCTTTAGCTTCTTTTCTCAGCTATTTGTAAGGCCTCCTTAGACAACCATTTTGCCTTTTAGCATCTCTTTTTCTTGGGGATGTCTTGATCACTGCCTCCTGTACAAAGTCATGGACCTCCATCCATAGTTCTTCAGGCAGTCTCTCTATTAGATCTAATCCCTTGAATTTATTTGTTTTTGAACAAAGACATACATAAAAGCCATTCAGTCAGAAGGAGTAGAAGTGGAGGTCAGGGGTAATCTGGAGAATGAATAATCAGTGCCTAGATAATGAGAGATGTCTATACTCATGTTTATGTAAGATTTTTCTTAAATGACTCAGCATCTTTCATTTCACCTGCTACTCCAGGGATTTGATTTACTGTACTCCTTAAGAAAGGAAGTGACCTAAGTAATTAGAGAATTACCTAAGGTAGTGACTGTCTGCCTCCTTCTGTCAAAATCTTCCATAGAACCCTAGAATGGCAGACATCATAGCTATATCATAGAGCATCAAGCAACTCTTCACATTTCAAGGATGAGAAATTGGGGTCCAGAGAGAGAAAAATGACTCTTCCAAGGTAACATAACTGATTAATAGCAGAGCTGGTACTAAAAGCCTGGTTTTCTGACTCTTAAGTCCAACACATCATGCCTGTCAGTCTCAATGTTTAATTGCTCTACAGTAGTCACTGAGAGGGCTTCTCTGGTGGTTCAATGGTAAAGAATATGCCTACAATGCAGGAAATGTGGGTTTGATTCCTGGGTCAGGAAGATCCCCTAGAGAAGGAAATGGGAACCCACTCCAGTATTCTTGTCTGGAGAATCCCATGAACAAAGGAGCCTGGCGAGATACAGTCCATAGAATCACAAAGAGTTGGACACGACTGAAAGACTAAACAACAACAGTCCCTGAGAAGTTAGTCCTGTTGATTGTGTCCCTTCATTTTCTCCCTAGGATGGAAGATGCTGGACATTCTCTCCCCTGACTTTCTCCTACAATGTTTGGTTCCTTTTTTCTATCTTCAGCACTACTTTTTTTAGTTCAGGCTGTCATCACCTCCTGTGAAAACTCTTGTGTTTGTCTCACAGTGTATCTCCTTGCCTTTAATTCCACTTTATTCCATTAACCACACTGCTATTAAAGTGAGTTTTTATAAATAAGATCTAATGATTGTCTTCTCATCATCTTTTATTTCACTTACTAGCACGTGAAGTCCAAAAAATCTCATCATGGTCTAATCCTTAAATGTCAATACTTCTCTAACCTCATTTTTTGTTGCTCTTCTCAACCTCCCATCAGCTCTTTTCATTGTATGATACAATTTAAAGTAGCACTCACACTGTCCCTAAGGTGTTATATAGGTTCTTGTTTCTTAGATTTTGCATATATTATTCCCTGGAGCAATCTCCCCTCCTTTTTATATTAACTAGTAAAATGCTCATGCTTCAAGATCCAGTTAAAGTTTTCCTTTTGATGAAGCCTTCTCCATCACTCCAGCAGAATTACTTTCACTCTATTTATGACATCACTGTGCTATTTACATTCATTCACTACAGCAATGTATGATACATATTTGTATGGAACTCCTGCATTATAATTTAACTTCTTGAAAGAAGTAACCCTGTCTAATTCTCACCCCTTCCTTCTACACACAGTACCTGAATGTGGGCCTTAATAAATACTTGATGTAATGATGCTGAATATACTTTGTAGGTCACAGAGATGACCAGGCACTTAATAAATATTGAGGGTCCATTTTTTTAAGTTGGGCTCTGTCATTCTGGTTAATAGAACCTTCATGTTCACTTTAAAAAGTGTCAATCAAACATAATTTCAATAATCTAGTATAGGAAGCAGACGATAATGAATGTGTTTGGAAAGCATTAGTAATATATAGATTTTAAATAAAGTAAATATATAAATGTTAGAGCCACCTTTTCAATCATTAGTACCTAAACATTACATCAGCAGCAGCAGCAAATATAATTAGATATCCAAAATATGAAAAATTCTAGTACATTAACACTGAAATGCAACTCAATACATTGTTTTCCTTGGCACATAATTGACAAACATTAAGGGAATACAGTGTTGTTTATTCATAACAAGAGATGGAAACAAACCTAACACCAACAGGACAATCTTCTATACTTTAACAGCTAAACAGGATGGTCAAGAACTAATGCTTTGGTATTTTTGTTTGTTTGTATTTTTATCTGAAAGTTTACACTGCTGAAAATTCATTAAGTATTGCAAATATAAGGCCATTGTCTGGGCAGAAATTTTTATCTGCACCACTGCTGCCTCTGCTTCTCTAATTCCTTCCCCATCTTCCTCCATCTTCTTTCACTAACATTTGCTTTGTGAGTTCCAGCAATTGTAGAAAGCACTGTGTGGCTCATGGCTCTTTTAGTGCTAATCTTGTGTACACAGTTGAGGTTCAGGTTTGGGTATCATTCTTCAGGAATTTTGGATCTTACTTACTCTTGTCACAGAGGTCGCTGCATCTCTGGAGGCCTCTGAAGGTTTTGTGTAGCAGAATCGGAAATGAGTCCATGCTTGGAGAATTCAATGGACAGACGAGCCTGGTGGGCTACAGTCCATGGAATCGCAAACAGTCAGACACTACTGAGTGACTAACACTACTACACTGCACCCATTTGTTCAGTCACAGCCAAAAGCATATCAGTGAGGAATTGGCACCACCAAAGAAGCAAGTTTGTCCTGTATAGTTTAGAAGGAATACACGATCTAAGAATAACTGTTGGCCACTTCATTAACTCCTTGATGTGGTCTTTATTAAAGTGGATTCCAGCTACCAACATTTGATGCTGTCCTAGTGATGACTCCTTGGGCATTCATGTATATGCTCAAGATGTTAAAAATTCCAAGGCTCGTTTATTGGAAAGATGTCTTACCATATTGCAGTGCTATGCCCAACGGATGTGTGACTCTCATCACACATCAAGGGTATGATATTTGTATATAAAAGTGAAATACATAGATATCTTAATGTAATTAATGCAATTAAGATATCTATGCATTTCATTTTCAATGTAATTAGGTATTAATTAATGTAATTAATATATATATTTCATTTTTCAATGTAATTAAGATATATATATATATATATGCATACATATATATTAATTTTGGAGAAGGAAACAAGAACCCACTCCAGTATTCTTGCCTGGAGAATTCCATGGACAGAAGAACCTGGCAGGCTACAGTCCATGGGGCCCAAAGATTTGGACACGACTGAGTGACTAATGCACACACGCATGTTAATTTCCCTCATAAAGCTATGAATTTCATATGCTGGAGTATGTGTAACCATTCAGCTTTGTGCCCTTGGTGTTTTGTGAGTGAAACCATAGCTTGGTGCAATTTGAGAACAGATTAGGGGACAACTCTAAGCTATACTGCAAATAAGAAGTTCTTATTTCTCTAATTCCACAAGTCTAGTTCTGGTTGTTTAAGTGGCAAGATGGGATTTACTTAGCTTTTTTTTTTCTTCTAGAAATAAATGATCTTATAGGTGAAATGATAAATGGATGAATAAATGAATTAATGAATGATTATGATGACAAACCTTTTATCCAGTGTCAAGGTGATAGAATAACACAGAATGTGGGGTCATATAGCATTAACTGGGATGAAGAATAAAGGTAATTATACCCTTTTGGGGGAAAGAAGAGTAGCACCTAGCCTTAGTCAAGGTGAGCCCTGAACATGATAGCAAATTTGACACAGTTTGACTTGTAACCCCTTTGATGATTTTCTGCACTATTTACATATTTTCCCCAGTTCTTATGCACGTAGTCTTGGGAAGGTTTCTGGTTCTCTGAAAGCTATGTGTGCTGACCTTCTTTAGCATACAATTCACTGCTCTAGATATTTCCAGATTACTTTTCATTACCTATGTGTCCTTGGATCCAACTTTTTGGAATCTTGTTCTGTGATGGGGCTACTGAGAGGTTTTTAACAATTAAAAGCTGAATGGGAAATTTTTCTTCAAAGGTAATGTTTGATTTTTAGCTGAGACCTTCCAGGCCTTAACCTTAAGGAATGATTATAATAGTGAATATTTCAGCAAATGTATAGCAAAAAACTTCAATGTCTTGGCACAACTATGGATATAAAGAGATGAAGAAAACATGATCCCTACACTTCAAATTTAATGAAGAACTAGATATGGAATTTTATGCATAACAATTTGAGATTTTAATGGCTACAATAGAGAGAGTGACACAGAGAAAGGAGAAGGTTAACTGCCTAAAGAATTGGGGTAAATTTCATAAGGAAAGTGAAGTTTGAATTATTATAAAAAGTTACTAGTAACTAGTAGATTCATACTTTAAAAATTACTCTGAAAACAGAGGAACAGTTGGAAAAGGCAAAAACTAGAAACTGTTTCAGTGCTTCAGGGTATAGGTGATAATAGTGTGAGCTAAGAAAATAAAAGGAAAACAAAGGAGAGTTGAAAATTTTCATTCTTAATTTTGTAGATAGAATCAACAGGAATTGGCTAGTGACTCTTTTGTATATGAAGTATGAGAAAGAAGGGAATGCTTAGGACAAACCTCTTGTTTCTAGCTGATCTATGTCAAAGGTAGTGCTGTCATATGATGAAAATTATAAAGAAGAAGGTTAAGGGTGCATGGGGCAGTAAGACATTAGCTTGTCCCTTCCTGTTCAAAGGATGAATCATTCAGGATGGCCATGTGGGTGGGAACACATAGGTCAGTTCTCCGTTTTTTTTCCAATTAGAAATTTTTGATCAAACTACTTAATCTGGGTGGCATTATCCATATTGTTCAGAGCCTTGCATTTGCATTCTTGACTCATAATAATGCTATATATTTGAAACATGTGTGCCTCCAAACTAATCTTTGATAGTGTAGACTTGGGGAAAAACAAATGTCTTTACTCTCCCCACCAAAAAAAAAAAAAAAGATCTTGTCCACTGTTCTATCACAGTGCATGAAATCCTCTGCCATTTACTGTAACATATTAGGCTTAAGTTATTGTATTCTCTGATATTGAGTTAGACAGGATTTGTTCATTTTTGTAAATGAATCCTACTACCCTGAGGGGTTAGACTTTGAGATGTCAGAAAAGGGAATTTGAGAGCATAGGACGGTCACCTTCAAGGTCCAGGATGGGCCTCTGTGGTAGGAGAATATGGGCTGTATGGGAGAGGCTATCAGTGCCTGACAGAGAAGGGGCACAGTCCTTGTCCATTTCTGTTTTGACCAGGGTCAGGCCTCTATGAATGTTTATTTTTTACTAGAAAGCTACCTACCAGAACATTATGAGATTTAATTAATGGTTGCCAAAAGCTTCGCAACAATAATCTCATGTCAAATGATTTATAATTGCTGCAGAAAGCAACTAATACTCTGTTAGGGAATGCACCCTGAATTATTACTTTCTGCTGTAGAACATGGGAACCGATATGTCATGAATATAAGTGAGAAGTCCAAGTATAGATATGGTTTGATGAAGATCTTACACATCTCTGGTCAGAGGGTAAATTCCCTGTTAAAAAAAGGTTGAGAAAAAAAAAAAAAAAGGTTGAGGAGTAGTGAAGGAGAGCTTGGTCTTATAGCATTGATTTTACAGAAATTGGCTTGTCTCAGCTTGCCATTGCAGATAAACTGGGTCCTGAAACAGTGGGTCCATTCAAATTGACCGTGAAAAGCTGGATCAGAGCTAGCACAACTTTCTAGTCTCATTCTCCTAAATTAGAAGCATTTTGCTTTATTTATTTATTAAAAAAGTCTTAATTTTCCACAATCAATACCTGTAAGTCTATATATTCAACTTTAAGATTACTTCTCTTATCTGTCTGTTTTCCAGTTCCTCTTCAACTTTCCTCAGGACCTCAGAATGTTTTGTTTGATATATTTTGATAATGTTCTAACTGCTTTTTACCACACTGCGATTTTTTCTCCAATTATCACTTTTAGGATAATCATATTAAGTATTACATAAAATTGTCTTTGACTTTGCAAAGAGAAATAGACTGTGGTTAAAAGCATGAGCTCAATATAAACTCTTAACTATTGATATTTACACAGAAACTTATCTTAAACTATCTTAGAACTTAATTGGAGTGGCATTTGGATCATTAAAATAATATCCAGTAGGGATAAAAATAAGGCTGCACAAGATGGTTTAAAATCACTTACTATTTTTCCACTATAGAGAATAGAAAGATAAAATTTCCCTGTATGGAGATGGCATAGTTTTGAGTAACTATCCTGGATATACTTCATATCTCCCCTGCAGATCCACCACCCTCCAATCTCCACCTTCTTTGTGGAGGCCCTTTGGATAAAGGGCCTCAGTGGACTGTACTGACAGTATCCCTTCTGCTCTGGCTTCTTATGGGATATAGCCAATGAGATGCATTTCAGAATATCAGAAAGCTAGTGAAAGAGAGGTCAGTCTACAAGTTGGTTGTGGTTTCATTTCTTTCCTTAAGACTAGAGATCTTGCTTTATTTCTGTTCTGGGAACCATGTTATCATCTTTATCCCTTTAGCTCTAGTGTTGGTGAGGTATCTGTGCTATTGCTAGCTAAGAATATTAATGAGAACTTGATTTTCCTAATCCTGTTATTTATTTTAACACTGTTAACACTTTAAACACATTATTGCATTATCCTCAATTATCTTATTTGATTATATGCTGTTTCTTGCTGGAACCCTAACTCATATTGTGGCTTTACTGGACACTGTACTATTTACTACCAGAAAGAAGGAATTCACAGGATACTTCAAAAGCAAAACTCTGATTTTTTAGGGTAAATTCTACCCAATCAGTAGATTTTACTGACATATATAAAGATACTATAGAATTGGTCAACTCCTTCAGTGATTTAGGAATATGTATGTTTTGTAACCAGTTTATCTGGGTGTTCATATGAGAGATACACTTTATATGGATCCTGTATTAGTTGCAATACGTTAAGCTTATGTTGTAGTAACAAATCTTAGGAGGTTTAACAGAACAAAATTTACTTTTCACTCAGCTGAAATTTGCTGGTGGTCTGAGTAGTATTGCAGGGGTGTCTGTTTTCTATGCAGTAATTCAACAGTCTAGCAATCTTATAGTTCCATGATCTCAACCTAAGATCTTATCCCTAGTATCCTAATGTAAGAAGAAGACTATAGAATTGTTCAGGAACTTTTTACTTCTTCAAAACATAAGCGACACAATCATATTTCATTGGTGAGTGCCAATCATAAAGCTCTGTCAAACTTCAAGGCAGTTATGAAGAGGTTTTTAAAATCCCTAAAGGAGGATCATAGGCTCTAGGAATAAGATTTCATAAACCTATCTGTCTCAGGTGCTATAATAAGATATATTTTATAGCTGAGGTGGGTACTTGGTTACACAAACTTCAATATTTTCCAAGCTAAAATCATTGCAGCTTTGGTTTTCCATTTGTCTCTTAGGGTAAAGCCAAAATGTTTATGTAGCAAAATTTTTGACTTACACTATTTTCTACCTGCTTTGATAATTGCTATTCCTTGGTAGTAGTTGTTGCTGTTGTTCAGGCGATAAGTTCTGCCAGCTCTTTGTGATGCCATGGATTGCAGCACACCAGGCTCCTCTGTCCCCCACTATTTCCCAGGGTTTCCTCAAACTCATGTCCATTGAGCTGGTTATGTAATCTAACCATCTCATCCTCTGCTCCCCCCTTCTCTTTTTGCCTTCAATCTTTCCCAGCATCAGGGTCTTTTCTAGCTGAGGTCTTTTTGGCTCTTTGCATCAGGTGGCCAAAGTATTGGAGCTTTAGAAACAGTTCTTCCAATGAATATTTAGGGTTCATTTCCCTAAGGATTGACTGGTTTGATCTCCTTGCTGTCCAAGGGACTCTCAAGAGTCTTCTCCAGCACCACAATTTGAAAGCATCGATTCTTTGTTGCTCAGCATTCTTTATGGTCCAACTCTCACATCCATACATGACTACTGGAAAAACCACAGCTTTGACTATATGGACCTTTGTTGGTAAAGTAAAATCTCTGATTTTTAATATCCTGTTTGTCATAGTTTTCCTTCAAAGGAGCAAGTATATTTTAATTTCATGGCTGCAGTTACTGTCTGCAGTGATTTTGGAGCCCAAGAAAATAAAATCTGTCACTGTTTCCAATTTTCCCCCATCTATTTGCCATTAAGTGATGGGACTGGATGCCATGATCTTATTTTTTATAATTTCAGGTTTTAAGCCAGCTTTTCCAGTCTCCTCTTTTACCCTCATCAAGGGGCTCTTTAGTTCTTCTTCACTTTCTGCCATTAGGGTGGTATCATCTGAATATCTGAGGTTACTGATATTTCTCCTTGCAATCTTGCTTCCAGCTTGTGATTCCCCAGCCTGGCATTTTGCATGATGTACTCTGCATATAAGTTAATTATGCAGGGTGACAATATACAGCCTTGCCATTTTCCTTTCTCAATTTTGAACCAGTCAGTTGTACCATGTCTGGTTCTAACTGTTGCTTCTTGACTCACATGCAGATTTCTCAGCAGACAGCTAAAGTGATCTGTTATCCCCATTTCTTTAAGAATTTCCCACAGTTTGTTGTGATCCACACAGGCAAAGGCTTTAGCACAGTTAGCCAAGCAGGAATAGATCTTTTTTTTTTTCTTTGTGGAATTCCCTTGCTTTCTCCATGATCCAACGAATGTCGGCACTTTGATCTCTGGTTTCCTCTGCCTTTTCAAAATCCAGATTGTACATCTGGAAGTTCCTGGTTCATGTACTGTTGAAGTGTAGCTTGAAGGATTTTGAGCATAACCTTGCTAGCATGTGAAATGAACACAATTGTACAGTAGCTGGAACATTCTTTAACATTGCCGTTCTATGGGATTGGAATGAAATGACCTTTTCCAGTCCTGTGGCCACTGCTGAGTTTTCCAAATTTGTTGACATATTGAGTGCACACTTTAGCAGCAACATCATTTGAAATAGCTCAACTGGAATTCTATCACCTCCACTAACTGTTAATAGTAATGCTTCCTAAGGTCCATTTGACTTCACACTCCAGGATGTCTAGCTCTAGGTGAGTGACCCCACGATTGTGGTTATCTGAGTCATTAAGACTTCATTTGTATATATTTTTTTCTGTGTATTCTTGCCACCTCTTCTTAATCTCTTCTGGTTCTATTAGGTCCTTACCATGTCTGTCTTTTATCATGCCCATCCATGCATGAAATGTTCTCTTAATATCTCCAATTTTTTTAAAGAGATCTTTAGTCTTTTCCATTCTATTGTTTACCTCTATTTCTTATTGTTCACTTAGGAAGGCCTTCTTATATCTCCTTGCTATTTTGGGGAACTTTGCATTCAGCTGAGTCTATCTTTCCCTTTCTCCCTTGCCTTTCACTTCTCTTCTTTCCTCAGTTATTTGTAGCATCTCCTCAGACAACTATTTTGCCTTCTTGCCTTTCTTTTCCTTGGGGATGGTTTTGGTCTCTGCCTCATGTACAATGTTACAAACCTCCATTCATAGTTTTTCAGGCACTCTGTCTACCAGATCTAATCCGTTGAATCTATTCATCACCTCCTCTGTAATATAAAGGGATTTGATTTAGGTCATAGCTGAATGACCTAGTGGTTTTCCCTATGTTCTTCAATTTAAGTCTGAATTTTGCAATAAGGAGCTGGCGATCTGAGCCACAGTCAGCTCCAGGTCTTGTTTTTTTGTTTTTTTCTTCTGACTGTATAGAGCTTCTTCATCTTTGGCTACAAAGAACATAATCAATCTGATTTTGATATTGACCATCAGTTATGTCCATGTGTAGAGTTGTCTCTTAGGTTGTTGGAAAAGAGTGTTTACTATGATGAGTATGTTCTCTTGAAAAAACTCTGTTAGTCTTTGCCCTGCTTCACTTTGTACTACAAGTCAAAACTTGCCTGTTATTCCAGGTTTCTCTTGACTTCCTATTTTTGCATTCCAGTCCCTCATGATGCAAAGGACCTCTTTTTTGGCATTAGTTCTAGAAGGTCTTTTAAGTCTTCATAGATCCATGCAAATTCAGCTTCTTCAGCATTAATCATTGGGGCATAGACTTGGGTTACTGTGATGTTGAATGGTTTGCTTTGGAAATGAACCAAGATCATTCTATCATTTTTGAGGTTGCACTCAAGTACTGCATTTTGAACTTTTTTTGTTGATTTCTAGATCCTGTATGAGACCTTAAATACTAAATTTTGCCACTAGCTAGTATGATTTCAGCTTCTGGAAGATTTCTTCCTGGCAGTGGAAATTTAGTATTTTGAGATAAGAGCACGACATAGAGTTCCTAGTTGTGTGCTTTTTAAACCTAAATAAGCAAGCTCACTGTAAACATCGAGTCACTATTTCATGCAACACTGTCAGAAGTAGTATCTCCAAAATTACCTCACTGTCTAGAATAATATGATTATATAGGTCCATTATAAAATGTTGCAAAATACTCGAAAGCTTGCTCTCATTTACTTTATGCTTGGAGGTTTTCTCAATAGTGGGGCATTTCACTCAAGTTTTGAAACGTGAGTTATATATATAGCAGTCAGTGGTTTGAGGCTCATAGCTGGCTAGCTAATTTTTTTTTTTTTTTTAATTAGTTGGAGGCTAATTACTTCACAACATTTCAGTGGGTTTTGTCATACATTGATATGAATCAGCCATAGATTTACACGTATTCCCCATCCCGATCCCTCCTCCCACCTCCCTCTCCACCCGATTCCTCTGGGTCTTCCCAGTGCACCAGGCCCGAGCACTTGTCTCATGCATCCCACCTGGGCTGGTGATCTGTTTCACCACAGATAGTATACATGCTGTTCTTTTGAAACATCCCACCCTCACCTTCTCCCACAGAGTTCAAAAGTCTGTTCTGTATTTCTGTGACTCTTTTTCTGTTTTGCATATAGGGTTATCGTTACCATCTTTCTAAATTCCATATATATGTGTTAGTATGCTGTAATGTTCTTTATCTTTATCTGGCTCCTAAATCTCTGATTCAGAGCCCGGGGCAAATATTTCTAGGGGTTTTGGATGTTGCCTCATTGAAAGAAGCCTGCTTTTCTTTCTGACATTACTCTGAGGAAAATAAAAGATACAAATGTGTATCTATGTAAATATCTCTGTGTATACATGTATGTGTATGTGTGTTTATTGATTATATTCTCTCTCTCTCCAGCATTCTTTTGCTTTTGTTATTCCCATCCTTTTTTCTTACCTTGATCTTACCCTCATCTATTCTTTGTCACTTACTGGTATCTTTTTTCTCTGTTCACAATTTCTTTCATTTTCAGTCTTGTTTTTCTATTTGTCTGATATTTGTTTCATTATTTTCCCTTTACACTCATTGTTGTTGTTTTTTTTTTTTTTTTCATCTTCTCTCTCAAACTTCAGAGAATGGGCTGCATGTGGCTTGACTTCTACCCTCCATTCCTTTCCCTCTCCCTTCTTACTCTGCTTGTTGTCCACCTGAACTGGTTATGGCAGTAGTGTTTTCAAAGGCAGAGCCATTTTATTCAGAGATAGTGGATTGTGTGAAGGGTAGGGAGATGGTGTTACTGTTCTCCCATCTTTTTTGAAAGGAATGTCCTATTTGCTATCAGTTTTCCTATACTGGGGAAAACCTACCCTATGCATTTTTCTTCTGAAAACAATTTAGAACAGATTATTAACATTTTTGCTTCTTACCATGGAAACAGATAGACCAATTAGGAGACTTCATTCCCCCCTTCCCCATGTAGCAGTTGCTTTTTATAATCATCTGACCTCCTCTTTCTACCCCCTGCTATTCACTTCATGTAAAGGATCCACATTCACAATAGTCTTCTAATTTTTGCTTTGAGAGAAATGGTATGCCCATCATGAATGAAAAATGTACTCTTTTGTTGGAATTAGTATCTTGGGGAACGGGCCAAATTCCAATTTGCTACCTAAAAATGACTGAGTCAGCTGTGTTCTTCCTCACTTCTTGTTAAATCTGCTGAGCTGTGTGGCAGCCTGGTGGTCTGCCTGTTACATTTTTCTCTAAGTATGACTTTGTTCCTGAAGAGAGTGAAAGTACAGGAAGTTGATTCATGATATTTAGAGATTCTTGATGCTACAAAGTACTGAGTTTCCCAATTCAATGGAATAGTGGATTGCCCCATCAAATCTATTCTATTCTTAATTTTAACTGAAAAAAAAAATGCTAGTTCATCTATGTATTATTTACTTTAGCACTTCCAGCATGCCAGGCACTTGCCTAAGTCTAAGGCAGAGAGCATACCTTCCCAGAGCTTCCCAGGACAGGAGTTTTACTCTAAGCCACATATTGGAATCACTTAAAAATGTACTTAAGTCTGAGTTTCACTCTTAGAGATTCTGATTTAATATTAATTTTTAAAAGCTCTGCAGATGATTCTAATATTTAACCAAGGATGAGATCTGTAGGTATAGGGCAGCAGTTGTCAGCCTATGATCCCAAACCAATGGCATCAACACCAGTATAACCTAGGAACTTGTTAGAAATGCACATCATTGGGCCACACTCTTATCTTACTAAATCAAAAACTCTAGGAGTGAGGCCCAGCAATCTGAGTTTTAACAACCCCTATAGGTCAGTGATCTGCAAGCTTTTCCTATTAAAGGTCATATTGTACATAATTTAGGTTTGTGAACCATAGGTCTCTGTCACAAAAACTTAGCTCTGTCATTAGTGCACTAAAGCAACCATAGACAGTATATAAAAAGATGACTATGACTGTGCTCCAATAAAGCTTTATTTATAGAACAGGAAGTTGGGCTGGATTTGGTCCTTGAACAATCATTTGTTGACCCCAGCTCTAGATGATTCTGATACATGTGATGCATAGTCAAAAATGTTACCATATATGATAGACTATTTTTTAGGGAAGTAAAGAGTGTCAAGACAGTGGATTAGAAGACACTTAACTTGGTTTGCTGGGTGAGAAAAAGATTCAAATAAAAAGTACCAGCTAGTAAGAGTTTAGATAAAAGGCAAGGATAGAGCATTCTTGGCAGAGGGAGCTTTCATGCCACATTTCCTGAATATGTACCCTCTATCCATTCAGACTTGCCTTCTTATTGTCTTACTGATCTGTCAGGGATACCTATGTCTACATGAATTTTTATAACACTTCTCCTTCTTAGAATGTCCTTTCTTTTCTTCATATCTGCTTTAGTCTTAACCTATTCTTCAAGGTTCAGTTCAGATTGTAAAGGAAATTTAAAATGCCCTTCCTGTCTCCATATATGTGAGATGTCAGACTGACTCCAGTTGCTCATGAGAAGGCAATGCAAAACCTTTAGGTCAAAGAGCAAGAGAGCTGCTGAAATAAACTGCAAATTTGCAGGTCATATTGGAAGAAGTCAAAGACTTTAGGTGAAATTGATAGATACATATTTAGTATTCAAAGACTTTAAGCAAATAACAAGAAATTTAAATTGCTACAAGAAGGAGGTATTCCAGAGAACAAACTACATGGGATGAGATGAATGTTGCACACCCAAAAGAGAAACCAGACTAGACTAAAATAGTCTAACAAACACTTTAAACCATTATAGATTATTAGCTCTTCCTTAGTGAAGAAAAATGAAGGCTGGTAAATCCTTTATGGATGTTGATATTTTACCATTCAATGTAAGTGCTTTTACTTTTCAATATAGATAGTGAATTAATATTTTCAGTAAGTATTTTTGTTATCCCAAAGTATTAAAAAATATTTAAGTTCTACATTGAAATACCTTTTATATACTTTCAAATCAATACATCTACACTGGACAAAACTTACTTGACTATTTAGACTTGATTGCTTAGATTAGGCAAAATCAGAGAAGTAGTCTCCCTTACAGGATTCTGCCTCATTGAGGCTTACTTCATTATGAATCTGCTACAAGTTACACAAAAGCATGGAAAAGACAGAAAGGGTGAATGATATTGAGCAAGAGAGAGAGAGGGGAGTGTGTTTATAAGGTTAATTTAAAAAGATATTTTGACAGAAGCCATAAGAAAATGATAGGAGTCATGTTACAGCTGGAACTAGAAAATCTAAGACTTTCTATTCTCTGCTAATTTGTTTAGAATTTATCCTGACAGATATGGTGAGACATTTATATTTAAACATTCAAGGGGAGTGATATGATTAATCTTATATTTTACAAAGAAACTCTAAAAATTATGTGGAGGAATAAACTGGAGAGAGGTAATCGTGGACAGGGAGAAAATAGTGAATTCCATTTTGGGTATGTTGTATTGAGGTACCTCTGAAACATAGGTAATTTTCCCTCACTATCCCAAAACTTCCTGCATCAGTTTTTTAACTGGAGTCTTTTATTAAACTACTCACCTAATGAACCGAAAATTAGCTATTAATAATCACATATGCATTAGAAAAAACAGAAATATTAAAGCAAAAAGGAATTTTAGTGAACTCAACTAAAATTGAGCCTCCTCATTTTATAAATAAGAGTTATAACTATAAGAAATTTTTTTCACATTTCTCCAACAGATTTATTTTTTTGAAGGAATGGAATTTGAAGAGAAAAAACATGGGGCAGAGAGGTATGGAATAGAAAATAGATACTAATGTAAGATGTTTTGCTAACTACTTATAACAACAAACTAGTACAGAGAATACCCTATACAAAACACAATAAAGGTTCAAAGATGGAGGTGTTCCCTTAGGCAAGGCTGAAGACTTCAGTCTCTGGTATTTGGAATTTAGGCTGCAGTCTTGTTTTTCGGATGGATCACTGGGTGTGTAGCACAGTCCATGCTTTTAACCAGATTTGAACAGGAGAATGGCCACTTGGTCCAGGTAGAAGTAGATGAAGTGTTTGGATTCATGTGTCACATAACTACTGAAATTCCTCCCCATGGTGCAGTGCCAAGTGGGGTTGTACTTCTTGTCAAACTCCTTGATACGGGCTGCAATGTCCTTCTCTATATTATATTTCTCCAATGCCTGCGTAGCACACTCCACCGAGTCCTGTTGCATCTCCTCCGACATATCAGCATTCTTGATCACGGCCTTTCGGTCATACACAGTTACCAAGGAGCAGGGGCTGGCCGACTGTAACAGTCTCCTGGCGGAAGGGTTAGCAAGGCTCACACCTGCGTAGAGAGGCAGTTGCTGCCAAAGCCAGGGCGCATCTGTAAGAAGTTTTATATAAGCTTCATGGTAATTGCAAAGAGAAACACTTGTGGTAGAAAAGCCAAAAGAGAAATAAATCAAAGCCTACTGCTAAATATGGCAACCCACTCCCTGTATTATATCCTGGAAAATTCCATGGACAGAGGAACCTGACAGGCTACAGTCCGTGGGGTTGCAAAGAGTCTGACTCAACTGAGCGACTAACACACACTGCTAAAAAGTCGTTAAATCAGAAATGAAGACACCAAGAGAGGAAGGCAAAAAAGGAATTATAAAACAGACAGAAAACAATTACCAAAATGGTAATGGTAAATCCTTACTTCTCAGTAATTACCTTAAATGTAAATGGATTAAATTTCCAGTGAAATGACAAAGTGACTGGATGGATACAATGCATGATCCAACTAAAACGCTGCCTACAAGAGACTCACATTAGCATTAAGGAGGCATATAGGCTGAAAATAAAGGGATGGCAAAAGATAATCTTTGCAATAATAATTAAAATAGATCAGGGGTGCTAATAGGTGCTTAGTCACTTCAGTTGTGTCTGACTCTTAGTGATTCCATGAACTGTAGCCCGCCAGGTTCCTCTGTCCATGAAATTCTCTAGGCAAGAATACTGGAATGGGTAGCCATTTCCTTCTCCAGGGAATCTTCCCGATCCAGGGATCGAACCCAGGTCTCCTGCCTTTCAGGCAGATTCTTTACCATCTGAGCAACCAGAGAAGCTGCCATGATCAGGGGTAACTATACTTAAATCAGACAAAATAATCATTGCATCAAAAGTTGTCACAAGAGACAAAGAAGGTCACATACAACGGTAAAGAGGTCAATATGTCAAAAGAATATAGCACTTGTACATATATATGCACAATGTCATAAAACATAAATATATAAAACAAATATTAACAGAGATGAATGGAAAAATAGCAATGCAATAATAATTGGGGACTTTAATACACCACATTTATCAGTTAGCAGATTATCCAGACAGATGAGTAATATGTAAAAAAATAAAAATAAAAACAAACAGTTGAACAACAATGCAAACCAAATAAACAGAGGAAATATACACAGAACATTCTACACAACAGAAGCAGAATATGCAATCTTCTCAAGTGCATAAGGGATATTCTACAGGATAGATCACATATTAGGTCACCAAACAAAATTGGAATCATATTGAATATCTTTTCCAATCACAATGGAATGAAACTAGGTATCAATAACAGGAGAAAAATTGAAAAGTTCATAAGTGTGTGGAAATTTAATAACCCTCTCCTGAACAGAAAATAGTTCAAAAAAAAAAAAAATAACAGCATCTTGAGACAAATGCAAATGGAAACACATTCTACCAAAATTTATAGGATTCATTTAAAGCACTTCTAAGAGAGAATTTTATAGCAATAAATAACTATATTAATAAAAAAGAAATACCTCAAATAAACAATTCAAACTTATACCTCAAGGAACTGGAAAAAGAAAGTATTTTTCCTTTTGAACGTATTTTTTATTATAACACCCTACTTTTATGTATGTGTGTGTGTGTGTGTGTGTGTGTGTGTAGCAAGAGGCATGCAGATATACATTACAAATACACTATTTTATACAGAAAACATCATATGTAATAGTTAGTCAAAGTTAGATTCTAAAAATAGCTGGGTAATTCTCCTACATTAACCAAAACTGAATCAACAGAAAAAAACCTCTCTGGTGTATTTTTATGGTTATACTTTTCATGATTGGTCCAATTGAACTGATTTTTGCATCAATGGTAAACACTTGTTGTGTGAGTTTCAGATTGTGTGGATTTTTGTGTGGATAATTGAATATTATCCAGTCTATTTAACTAGCATTAGCCATTAATCAACCATTGGATATTGGCTGTAATATTTGTACATATTTACATGTAATCATCACATGGATAAGTTTATAAACATCATGGAGCATTTGAGAAGCTCTGATTATACATGCATTCCCCCAATTTAAACACTTTAAAATTTTTTCTCAAAATACTTTTAAAAAATTAAACTTACCACTATAGATAAGTAATTCTACAGAATTATAAGGAATTTAGATTTGTTCAAACTATCTTCAGATGGGTTGTGTGTCTACTAATGAATCTTTGCAACTGGATATAATATGAGTTGATTATTCAAAATCAGTATTTAGAGAAAGAATCTTTGGATTCAACATAGAAGAAAATGAATTCTCAAACACTTGTGGTATAAAGGAGGAGGTTGAGAAACGCAATAGAAAAAACAAAAAATAAAACTAAACTAAAATATTTGTGTAGGTTTTCCTGAAATGAATAAGCATTGCCCAGGCTGACATTTCCTTAGTATAGTGTCTTATTTAACTGATGGCTTTTCTATTCCTATTAGAAGGACTTATATTATCTAAACTTTGTGTATGTTAATTCTAGGGAAGTGGCAAGTTCTGTCTACACTTATTATTTTGCCTCTAAGGCTTATTTTTATTTTATTTATTTTATTTATTTTATTTTATGGTATAATTGATTTACAATGTTGTGTTAGTTTCAAATGTACAGAGAAGTGAATCTGTTATAAAAATTAATATATCCACTCTTTTCAGATTCTTTTCCCATATAGGTCATTATAGAGTATTGACTGGAGTTCTTCATGCTACACAGAAGGTTCTTATTAGTTATCTATGTTATTGATATATATATATAGTAGTGTGTATGTGTCAATTCCAATTTATTCCTCCACCCTTTACCCCTCAGTAACAAGTTTATTTTCCACATTAGCAACTCTTTTGGTTTTGTGAAAGTGTTAGTCACTCAGTCATGTCCAACTGTTTGTGACCTCATGGACGGTAGCCCGTCAGGTAGATAAGTCCATTTGTAGCGTCTTTTTAGATTCCACATATAAGCAATGTCATATGACATTTGTCTTCCTCGGTTTGACTGTCTTTACTCAGTATAAGAATCTCTAGGTTCCAACTAATAAAAATAATTGGGAAAAAAATTAAAAAAAATAAAAATAAAAAAATAAATAAAATAACTTAAAAAATTAAAAAAAATACAGCAAGAAGAAAAAAAAAAGAATCTCTAGCTTCAAACATGTTGCTGAAAATAGCATGCATTTTTCTTTTTTCTGGTCAAGTAATATTCCATTGTGTATATGTACCAATCTTCATAATCCATTTCTATGTTGATGAATATTTTGGTTGCTTCCATTCCTGGCTATTGTGAGTAGTGCTTCAGTGAACATTCAATTGCATATATTTTTCAAATTATTGTTTTCTCCAAATATATTCCCAGGAGTGGGATGGCTAGATCATATTGTAACTCTGTTTCCAGTTTTATTAAGGAAAGCTCCATACTGTTCTTCATAGTGTCTGTACCACTTTGCATTCCAACCAACAGTGTAGGAGGGTTACCTTTTCTCCACCTTCTTCCCAGCATTTATTTTTTATAGACTTTTTGGTGATGGCCATTCTGACCAGTGTGAGGTGATACAACATGGTAGTTTCGATTTGCATTTCCCTAAAATTAGTGATGTTGAGAATCTTCTCATGTGCATCTGTATGTCTTCTTTGAAGAAATGTTTATTTAGATCTTCCACTTATTTTTTGATTGCATTGTTTGCCTTTTTTGATATTGAGCTGCATGAACTATTTGTGCATTTTGGAGATTAATCCCTTGTGGTTTGCTTCATTTGAAGTATTTTCTCTAATCTGGAGAGTTTTCTTTTCATTTTTTAATGGTTTTGTTTGTTGTGCAAAAGCTTTCACTTAATTAACTCTCATTGTTTATTTTTGTTTTTTATTTTCATTGTTCTAGGAGGATGATGGAAAAAAAGAGCTTGATGCAATTTATATTAGGAAGTGTTCTCCCTGTGTATTCCTCTAATAGTTTTATAGTATCCAGCCTTATGTTTAAATCTTTAATACATTCGAGTTTGACTTTGTGTATGATGTTAGGGTGTGTTCTAATTTCATTCTTTTAGATATAGCTACCCAGCTTTCCTCGGAGAAGGCGATGGCAACCCACTCCAGTACTCTTGCCTGGAAAATCCATTGGATGGAGGAGCCTGGTAGGCTGCAGTCCATGGGGTCACGAAGAGTTGGACATGACTGAGCAACTTAATTTTCAGTTTTCACTTTCCTGCATTGGAGAAGGAAATGGCAACCCACTTCAGTGTTCTTGCCTGGAGAATCCCAGGGACGGGGGAGCCTGGTGGGCTGCCGTCTATGGGGTCACACAGAGTCAGACACGACTGAAGCAACTTAACATCAGCAGCAGAAACCCAGCTTTCCTAGCACCACTTATTGAAAAGACTCCTCCACTGTATATTCTTGCCTACTTTGTCACAGATTATGTGACCATAAATTCATGGGTTAATCTGTGGATTTTCTGTCCTGGTTCATTGATTTGTATTCCTGTTTTGTGCCAATACCATACTGTTTTGATGACTGAATCATTTGTAGTATAGTCTGAAGTCAGGAAACCTGATTCCTCCAGCTCTGTTTTTCTTTCCCAAGATGGCTTTGACTATTCAAGTTCTTTTTTGTCTCCACAAAAATTTTAAGACATTTTGTCCTTGTTCTTTGAAAAATGCCACTGGTAAGAGGACAAGGATTTCACCAAATCTGTAGATTGCCTTGGGTAGTATAATCATTTTGACAATAGTGATTCTTCCAACCCAAGAACATGGTATACTTTTTCATCTGTCTGTACCATCTTTGATTTCTTTCATCAGTGTCTTATAATTTTTGGAGTTCAGGTCTTTTACTTCCTTCAGTAGGCTTAGTGCTATATATTTTATATTTTTGATGCAATGGTAAATAGGATTGTTTTTTTTTTATTATTTTTCTTTTTTATCTTTCATTGCTAGTGTATAGAAATGCAACAGATTTCTGTGCATTAATTTCATATCATACAACTTTATTAAATTCTTTGGTGACCTCTAATAATTTTCTGGTAACATCTTTAGGATTTTCTATGTATGCTATCATGTCATCTGCACACAATGACACTGTTACTTCTTTTCCAATTTGGATTCCTTTTATTTAATTTTCTTCTCTGATACCCATGGCCAGGACTTCCAAAATTCTGTTGAATAAAAGTGACAAGATTGGACATCCTTGTCTTGTTTCTGATGTTAGAGGAAATGCTTTCAGTTTTTCACCATTGAATATATTTGTTGCAGGTTTGCCATATGCGGCTTTTATTATGTTGGTGTAAGTTCCCTCTAAGCCTATTTTCTGTAGAGTTTTTATCACAAATGGATTTTGAACTTTGTCAAAGTCATCTTCTTATATATTGATATAGTCTCATGGCTTTTATTCTCCAGTTTGTTAATTGTGTATTACATTGATTGATTTGCATATATTGAAGTAGTCTTGTAACACTGGGATGAATCTCACTTGACTAGGATGTATGATATTTTTAACATGTTGTTGGTTACAGGTTCCTAGTATTCTGTTGAGGAGTTTATCATCTATGTTCATCAATGATATTGGCCTGTAATTTTCTTTTCTTGCGATATCTGTCTGATTTGGGTGTCAGAGTGATGGTGGCCTTGTAGAATGATCTTGGGAGTGCTCCTTTCTCTGCAATTTTTGGGAAGAATTTCAGAAGCTCTTCTCTAAATGTTTGAAAGAATTTGCTTGTGAATTCATCTAGTCTTAGATTTCTGTTTCTTAGAAAATTTTTAATCATGGTTTCAATTTTAGTTCTTAAGACTTGTCTGTTTGTATTTTCTATTCTTGGTTCAGTATTTTAAGGATGTATCTTTCTAAGAAATTGCCCATTTCTTCTAGGTTGTCCATTTTATTGGCATATAGTTGCTTGTGGGAATTTCTTACAATCCTCTGTATTTCTATGGTGTCAGTTCTAATTTCTCCTTTATCATTTCATATTTTATTGATTTGAGTCCTCTTCCTTTTTATCTTGGTAAGTTTGGCTAATGGTTTATCAATTATGTTTATCTTTTCAGAGAACTACCTTTTAGTTTCATTTATCTTTGCTATTGTTTTCTTCATCTCTTTTATTTATAGTTGCCCTAATATTTGATTTTTTTCCTTATACTAACATTGGGTTTTGTTTGTTCTTTATCTAGTTGCTTCAGGTGTAAGAATAGGTTGTTTATTTGAGATTTTTCCTGTCTCCTGAGGTATAATTTATTGCCATAAGCTTCCCTTTTAGAGTTGCTTTTGTTGTGTCCCATAGGTTTTGGATTATCATGTTTTCATTTTGTTTATCTCTAGGTACTTTTTACTTCTTTGATTTCTTAAGTGGTTTATTGATATTTAGTAATATTGCTTAGTCTCCATGTGTTCATGTTCCTTAAAGTTTTTTTTCCCTGTAATTTATTTCTATATCTTTGTGGTCAGAAAATGCTTTATATTATTTCAATTTTCTTAAATTTACCAAGACTTGATTTGTGGCCCAAGATGTGATCTATCCTTAAGAATGCTCCATGTGCACTTGAGAAGAGTGTATTCTGCTCCTTTCAGTTGGAATGTCTCACAAATATCAATTAAATATATCCATTCTAATGTGTCATTTAAAGTTTGTGTTTCCTTATAAATTTTCTGTATGGATGATCTACTCACTGGTGAATGTGGAGTGTTGAATTCCTCCACTGTTGTGTTCCTGTCAACTTCCCCTTTTATGGCTGTTAGCACTTGCCTTATATGTTGCAGGGCCCCTATTTTGGGTGCATATATATTTACGATTGTTATGTATTCTTGATTTTATTGCTTGATCATAATGTAGTGTCCTTCTTGTCTCTTGTAACAATCTTTATTTTAAAGTCTATTTTGTCTGATATGAGTGTTGCTACCCCAGCTTTCTTTAAATTTCCATTTGAATGGAATATCATTTTTCCATCTCTTCAGTTTCAGTCTGTATGTGTCCCTGAGTTTGAAATGGTTGTCTGGTAGAAAGCATATATACAGGTCTTGTCTTCATATCCGTTCAACCAGTCTGTGTCTTTTGGTAGAAGCATTTAGTCTATTTACATTTTATTTTAATTTATTTCTTTTTGATTGAAAGATAATTGCTTTATAGTACTGTCTTTGTTTCTACCAAACATCAACATGAATCAGCCCTAGGGTTACTTATGTCCCCTTCCACCTGAACATCCCTCCCACCTCCCTATCCATCCCACCCCTAATCTATTTACATTTAAGGTAATTGATATATATGTTTGTATTGCCATTTTCTTAATTGTTTTTGGTTTGCTTTTGTAGTTCTTTTTCTTCTCTTCTGTTTCCTGTTTAGAGAAGTTACTTTAGTATTTATTGTAAAACTGGTTTGGAGGTGCTGGATTCTCTTAGCTTTTGCATGTCTTTAAAGCTTTTGATTTCTCCATAGAATCTAAACGTGATCTTTGCTAGGTGACCTATTTTTGGTTGTAGGTTTTTCCCTTTCATAATTTTAAATATGTCATTTCATTCTCTTTTGGCCTATAGAAGCTCTGCTGAAAAATCAGATGATAATCTTATGGGGAATTCGCTTGCAGGTTATTTGTTGTTTTGGTTTTACTGCTTTTAATATTTTTTTTCTTTGTATTTAATTTTTGTTAGTTTGATTAATATGTGTCTTGGCATGTTTCTCCTTTGGTTTATCCTGTATGGGACTCTGCACGTCCTGGACTTGGATGACTATTTCCTTTCCCATATTAGGGATTTTAAAAATTCTCTTCAAATATTTTCTCAGGCCCTTTGTCTTTTTCTTCTTCTTCTGGGACCTACAATTCAAATATGGATGTTAATGTTGTCCCAGAAATCTCTGAGACAGTCCTCATTTCTTTTCATTTTTTCCCCTGTTCTGTGGCAGTGATTGCCATCATTCTATTTTCCAGCTCACTTATTCATTCTTCTGCTTCAGTTATTCTGCTATTGATGTCTTCTAGTGTATTTTTGATTTCATTTATTTTATTGTTCACCACTATTTGTTCTTTAGTTCTTCTAGATTCTTGTTAAACATTTCTTTTATCTTCTTGATCCATGCCTCCATTTTTTTTCACAATACCTTGGATCATCTTCACTATCATTACTCTGAATTCTTTGCCAGGTAGATTGCTTCTCTCTTCTTCATTTAGTTGTTCTTGTAGGTTTTTACCTTGCTCCTTTGTCTGCAGCATATTCCTATCTTCTGATTTTGTCTGCCTTACTCTGTGGTCTTTCTTTTGGCTGCGGGGTGGTAGTTCCTTTTGCTTCTGGTGTCTACTCCCTCACATGCGAGTTTGTCCAGAGGCTTATATAAGCTTCTTGGTGGGAGGTATTGGTGCCTGTGCTCTGGTGGGTGAAGCTGGGTCTTGTCCCTTTGGTAAGCAGGGCTGTGTCAAGGGGGTGTCTATGAGCTTAATATGACTTTAGGCAGCCTGTCTGGTAATGGGTGAGGCTGTGTTCCTCTCTTGCTTGTTGTTTGGCCTGAGGTATTGAACACTGGAGCTTGCAGCTTTTCGGTTGGAGCTGAGACTTGGTCCAATATGGGGACCTCTGGGAGAGTTCCTGCCAATTAATATTTCTTGGGGTCAGGAATTCTCTGGGAGCCCAGCAGCTAAGAATGGAAACCCTCACTTTCCCAGGCGGCCCTCCAAGACCTCCAGGTAGGTCTCTGGACCCACTGTGGGCACTATGGTCACAACTCAGAGCCCATGTCCCACATATATGTGTTCTCAAAATCCACAGCTACTAAAGTTAGACTGGTCTCCCTTCTGCGAGCACTTTTCCATTCAGATTTTCTGCAGGCATTGGATACACCAGTCTGAGAGCAGTTATTCAATCTGTTGCTTATAGAGAACAGAGATTTCTGTTCCTCCTCCTTAGTCACACAGCCCCTTGGGCTCAGCTTTGGTTTCAGGCCTACCTCTATGTGTGGGCCACCTTCAGGTGTCTCTTCCTTGCTCAGGTGAGAGGGTACAAAGGCAGAAACTGACTAAGACTTATATACTTGCTGAGAAGGGATAACATGGCTATGATTGGGGTGCACACACTTGCTCTATTGGGAATGCCTCCCAGTTCCCACAGAGGCAGGGGCTGGCATGTGGAAAGAGAAGTCACAATTGTAGCCCTACTGTTTGTGCCCCACTCAACAGTGGCATCTCACTTCCAAGTCAGTCCACACTTCCTCCAGGAGTTTCCTGACTGAGGAGTGCTTCACCCCATCCCCTCAGGCTGTCTTCACACAGCTTTTCTCCTCACTTCTGTCCTTTCAGGCCATCTCTGAGCAGCCAAACAGTTATCCTCTATCCAGGTCCACTCTCCTAACCCCACGCTTTAGCACCCAGCTCCCATCTGCACTGGGGGACACCCATCCCAGACTGGGGCATGCAAGGCCTGTGGTACAGATCATCCATGCAAATCTTGTTCTGTCCTGCCTGCCACAGACCAACCACTGCATTTTCTTTTGATTGCCCCTGAAGGCCCCTTTCTATTTCAGTGTGTTCTGCCACTGGTGTGGGGCCTCCCTTTGTGTGGTAACCTCTCGTCTTCTTCATTTCCCTCCCCAGGATGTGGTCTCATCCTGTTTACTCTCTTCTTTTTCTTCTGTTTCTCTCCTTCATTCGACCTGGTTATGCTGCGATCTATTCTTGTCCTCCAAGGTGTCCAAGGTTCTTTGCTAGTGTTTAGCAGGTTTCATGTGAATTGTTTCATTTATAGATGTATTCTTGATGTACCTGTGGGGAGAAGTGAATCTGAGATTCTCCTATTCTGCCATCTTGACTGATCTTCTCTAAGGCTTATTTTTAAAAACACTTTTGGGGTTATATTAAGAGCTCCAAATGATACCAAAATTTTTTTTAACAAGGTATAAATTAGAATACCGATGCTGATGGAAGTTATTAAATGCAACGTGTTATTGAGTGTTTATATGGACATGTATAATATGAACAGTTATGTAGAGAGGTTCATTTCATCCTTGAAGCTATCTGATTTTTTTATAGCCTCAACAAATATGTTCACCGCATTTTCAAGCTATCAATATGAAGAATAAACCATATTGTTATCTCTTGGATCCTCTTTCTGGTATATCCATCAGTATATGCTGCTGCTGCTGCTGCTAAGTCGCTTTAGTCGTGTCCGACTCTGTGTGACCCCATAGACGGCAGCCCACCAGGCTCCCCCATCTCTGGGATTCTCCAGGCAAGAACACTGGAGTGGCTTGCCATTTCTTTATCCAACGCATGAAAGTGAAAAGTGAAAGTGAAGTCCCTCAGGCATGTCCAACTCCTAGCGACCCCATGGACTTCAGGCCACCAGGCTCCTCCGTCCATGGGATTTTCCAGGCAAGAGTACTGGAGTGGGTTGCCATTGCCTTCTCCACCATCAGTATATACCCAATTACAAATGAGATTGCATTTCCCTTGATTCCTGAAGTCATCATTTCTTTGGGTTCATTCTTCATTCTGTGGCATAAAATATGTTTTCTGAGACTCTTTTTTTTTTGCTCCCTTTTTGCTTGTTTTCCTACCTCACTAGGTTCAATTCTTCTTCCTTCTTCATCTTGGCTGTTTTACTCATGTTACATCCTTCTTTGTAATTTTAGTTAGTAACTAGTAGTACCAGAGCATGAATATTATTCTCTCCCTGCTTAAGAAAACACTATTCATAATTTTGTTCAGTCTTTTAGGGAGAAGACTTCAATGAAAGTATGATTATACTTTTGTCTCAATCTTTCTGGCTTGAATTAGTTTATAGCAAGCTATTTGAAACAAATGAATCTGAGCAAACTCTGGGAGATAGTGGAGGACAGAAGAGCCTGGCATCCTAAAGTTCATGGGGTTGCAACGAGTCAGACACAACTGAGCAACTGAATAACAGCATTTGAAACACATGCTATGTTTCATGTGTCTCTTATTCAACATGTAGTTTCAAAGAGGAAATGAAAAACCCATGTTAAACCTAACTTTATTTAGTTCAAAAAAAACTATATGACAAAGACAGATAAGAGTTTTCAAAATATCTCATCCTACTGCCCTTTAAAACGTCTAATTTCTTCCTTGGTTCCCAAGGGTAATATGTTTTCAGCTTACTTCTTGGCCTGGAAAACAAAGTTTCAAGAAAAAAAATCCCTTTTTGGCTGGGGTTTGTATTATCTACAGGAAGATTGAAGGGGGAAAAGTCTATTTTGTTTTTAAATAACTGTAAACTCTGTCTTCGTGGCTTCTTTAACCAAAAAATATTGATTGGGCCAATCTGGAACTGAGCTAAGAATAGAGCTAACTTCTTTTTCATTTCTACTTTGTACAGTTAAACCAAGTAAAATTAAAACAATGGGATTTATCAAGATGCTTGGCACAAATAAAAAAACTCTTTTTGGCTCTTATACAATGTGGAAGTTAGTAAATATTTGTTAACTATCATACAACAATTGTCTAAGAAAAATATTTTGAAGAAGAGAATTTTTCTTCCCCTAAAAATTCTTCTCTTTCAAAACCAAAGATGCTGGAGGTGATCCTAGGATGGTGGAGGAATAGGACGGGGAGACCATTTTCTCCCCCCACAAATTCATCAAAAGAATATTTGAACACTGAGCAAATTGCACAAAACAAATTCTGAATGCTAGCAGAGGACATCAGGAACCCAGAACAGCAGCCCCCTGTCTTTGAAAGGAGGTAGGGAAAAAATATAAAAGATAAAAAGAGAGACAAAAGAGGTAGGGACAGAGATCCATCCTGGGAAGGGAGTCTTAAAAGAGGAGAAGTTTCCAAACACCAGGAAACCCTCTCACCAGTGGGTCTGTGGGTAGTTTTGGAGGCTCAGAGGACAACATAACCAGGAGGATAAATAAATAAATAAATAAATAAATAAACAAACAAACAAACAAACAAACCCCACAGATTACATGCCTAACGGCAACTCCCAGTGCTCATATCCACCACCAGCAAGTGGGGGCTGAACAGGGAGACATGGGTTGCATTGCTTAGGGTAAGGACCAGGCCTGAATGCCCTGAGGGCAATCTAAGGGAACTAACGTGAGATAGCAACCCAAACTGGGGGAGAGCCAGAGAGAGAAAGACAGAGAGAAGGAGAGAGAGAGAGAGAAACTATCCCACAAAAAGCCCTAACTTAAGGCACTTACAGGTCCACTCACAGAACAAAGGGCTGAGTAAATACCAGAGGAGAGTTAGCAGGCTGCAGACCAGTCTATCCCCCGCAGGAGACAGGGAGGCAGGTGGGGGCCAGCCAGAGCCGGAAAGGAGGAATCGCAGCCCCAGAGAGGCATCCTCTAATGAACTGCAAGCAGGCTCCCAGTTGCTAACCAAGTCTTCCTGGGATCCTGGAGGGTTGACATCCGCCAAGAGAGTTGCAGTCAGAGATCAGCTCCCCAGAAGAGACACATGGAACACCTGAAGCGGGCGTTCCCATTGCCACCCAGGAAACTGTGCGGCTGGGACCGGGGAGGTGATAAGATGCACTCCCCACCTGGGGAGACTGTGCTTGCCAAGTATATGGTCGCCTGAGCTGCTCAGACCTGGGAAAGGCACAAAACACAGGCCAAGCCGTCTGCACCTTTGTGGACTACCTGAGAACCTGAATCTGAGCGACTTAGACCTGGGAAGTGCACCCAACCCAGGGCCTGCCTCAGACAGTTCCCCGGCAGTGCAACCTAGAGCTTGAGAAGTGTAGACTGGGAAAGCACACGCACTGTGAGTGGAGGAAAACCTGGTGTGGCTGAGACACTGTGAGCACTCCCCACACACGCCAGTGATATTTGTTTGCAGTGTTCCTCCCTCCCCACAGCACGACTGAACAAGTGAGGTTAAATAAGTGACCGCCTTTGCTCCCTTGTGTCAGGGTGGAAATTAGACACTGAAGAGACCAGCAAACAGAAGAAGCTAAAATGAACAGAGGGAACCACTTTGGATGTGACAGGTGAAACATCTTGAAACCCTGTACTTAGCACCGACTACTTTGGAAGGGGCCTATAGATCTTGAGAAGGATAAGCCGGGTCAAGGAACTACCTAAAACTGAACTGACCCCATACTGCCTGCAACAGCTCCAGAAAAATTCCTAGATATATTTTTACAATTATTATTTTTATTTTTTTAATTTTAAGTCCTCTATTACTCCTTTAATTTTCATTTTTATAACCTACTATTACCTTGCCAAAAGAAGACCCTATTTTATTTTATTTTTTTTTTATTTTTTTTTTTTACAGAAGACCCTATTTTAAAGCAAACTTCATAGATATATTTTATAATTTTTTGTGACTTTGTTTTATTTTTTTAATATTGTATTTTTTGAGAGTCTGACCTCTATTATATATTTTTAATCTTTGATTTTTGGTATTTGTTATCAATTTTATACCTTAGGAAACCCAATCTTCAGTACCTATTTTTGCTTGGGAGTGCAATTACTGGCTTGATTGCTCTCTCCCCCTTTTGACTCTCCTTTTTCTCCACCAGGTTGCCTCTATCTCCTCCCTTCCCCTTCTCTTCTCTACCCAACTCTGTGAATCTCTTTATGTGTTCTGGCCTGTGGAGAACACTTAGGGAACTGACTACTGGCCGGATCTCTCTCTCTCTCCTTTTGATCCCCCCTTTTCTATTCCTGGTCACCTCTATCTCCATCCTCCCCCTTTTCTTCTCCATGTAACTCTGTGAACCTCTCCGGGTGTCCCTCACTGTGGAGAAGCTTTTCATAATTAACCTAGATGTTTATCAATGGTACTGTATAGATGGGGAAATCTTGAGGCTACTGTAAGAATAAGACTGAAAACCAGAGGCAGGAGGCTTAAGTCCAAAACGTGAGAACACCAGAATACTCCTGACTCCAGGGGATATTAAATCAATAAGAGCTCATCCAAAAGCCTCCATACCTACACTGAAACCAAGCTCCACCCAAGAGCCAACAAGTTCCAGAGCAAGACATACCATGCAAATTCTCCAGCAACACAGGAACAAACCCTGAGCTTCAATAAACAAGCTGCTCAAAGTCACACCAAACCCATAGACATCTCAAAACTCACTACTGGACACTTCATTGCACTCCAGAGAGAAGAAATCCAACTCCAACCACCAGAACACCGACACAAGCTTCCCTAATCAGGAAACCTTGACAAGCCACCCATCCATCCCCACCTACAGCAAGGAACCTCCACAATAAAGTGGAACTACCAACTGGCAGAATACAGAAAGGCCACCCCAAACACAGCAATCTAAACAAGATGAAAAGGCAGAGAAATATTCAGTAGGTAAAGGAACATGACAAATGCCCACCAAACAAACCAAAGAGGAGAAGATAGGGAATCTATCTGAAAAAGAATTTGGAATAATGATAGTAAAAATGATCCAAAATCTTGAAAACAAAATGGAGTTACAGATAAATAGCCTGGAGACAAGGATTGAGAAGATGCAAGAAATATTTAACTAGGACCTAGAAGAAATAAAAAAGAGTCAATCAATAATGCAATAAATGAAAGAAAAAGCACTCTGGAGGGAACCAACAGTAAAATAATGGAAGCAGAAGATAGGACAAGTGAGGTAGAAGATAAAATGGTAGAAATAAATGAGGCAGCATGGAAAAAAAGGAAAAAAAAAGGATTAAAAGAAATGAGGACAAACTCAGGGACCTCTGGGACAATGTGAAATGCCCCAACATTTGAATCATAAGAGTCCAAGAAGAAGAAAAAAGAAAGGCCATGAGAAAATACGTGAGGAGATACTAGTTGAAAACTTCCTTAAAATGGGGAAGGAAATAGTCACCCAAGCCCAAGAAACCCAGAGTCCCAAACAGGATAAACCCAAGATGAAACACCCCAAGACACATATTAATCAAATTAACAAAGATAAAACACAAAGAACAAATATTAAAAGCAGCAAGGGAAAAACAACAAAACAACACACAAGAGGATTCCCATAAGGATAACAGCTGATCTTTCAATAGAAACTCTTCAGGCCAGAAAGAGATGGCAGGGCATACTTAAAGTGATGAAATGGAAAAAAAACCTACAACCCAGATTACTATAACCAGCAAGGATCTCATTCAAATATGAAGGAGAAATTAAAACCTTTACAGATAAGCAAAAGCTTAGAGAATTCAGGACCACCAAACAAGCTCTTCAACAAATGCTAAAGGATCTTCTCTAGACAGGAAACACAAAAAGGGTGAATAAACTCAAACCCAAAACAACAAAGTAAATGGCAATGGGATCATACTTATTAATAATTACCTTAAATGTAAATGGGTTGAACACCCCAACCAAAAGAAAGAACTGGCTGAATGGATATGAAAACAAGACCCCTATATATGCTGTCTACAAGAAACCCCCCTCAAAACAGGGGACACATACGTCTGAAGATGAAGGGCTAGAAAAGAATATTTCATGCATATGGAGACCAAAAGAAAGCAGGAGTAGCAGTACTCATATCAGATAAAATAGAATTTAAAATAAAGGCTGTGAAAAGAGACAAAGGACACTACATAATGATCAAAGGATTAATCAAAGAAGAAGATATAACAATTATAAATATATATATGTATCCAACATAGGAGCAACACAATATGTAAGGCAAATGCTAACAAGTATGAAAGGAGAAATTAACAATAACACAATAATAGTGGGAGACTTTAATACCCCACTCACACCTATGGATAGATCAACTAAGCAGAAAATAAGCAAGGAAGCACAAACTTTAAATGATACAATGGGCCAGTTGATATCAGACCTAATTGATAGCTATAGGATATATCGTCACAAAAGAATGAATTTCACCTTTTTCTCAAGTGCACACAGAATCTTCTCCAGGATAGATCACATCCTGGGCCATAAATCTAGCCTTGGTAAATTAAAAAAAAAAATGAAATCATCTCAAGCATCTTTTCTGATCACAATGCAGTAAGATTAGATGTCAACCACAGGGAAAAAGTATTAAAAATACAAATATATGGAAGCTAAACAATACACTTCTGAATAGCCAACAAATCACAGAAGAAATCATAAAAGAAATAAAACTATGCATAGAAATGAATTAAAATGAAAACACATCAACCCAAAACCTATAGGATTCAGTAAAAGCAGTGCTAAGGGGGTTTCATAATAATACAAGCCCACCTCAAGAAACAGGAGAGAAATCAAATAACTTAACTATACACCTAAAAGAACTAGAAAAAGAAATGAAACACCCCAGGGTGAGTAGAAGGAAAGAAATCAGACAAATTAGGGCAGAAATAAATGCAAAAGAAACAAAGGAGACCATAGCAAAAATCAACAAAGTTAAGAGCTGGTTCTTTGAGAAGATAAATAAAAAAGACAAACCACTAGCCACACTCATCAAGAAAAAAAAAAAGGGGGGGAGGGAGAAGAATTAAATCAACAAAATTAGAAATGAAAATGGAGAAATCACAACAGACAACACAGAAGTACAAAGATCATAAAAGACTACTATCAGCAACTATATGCCAATAAAATGGACAAGTTGGAAGAAATGGGCAAATTCTTAGAAAAGTATTACTTGCAACAACTGAACCAGGAAGAAATAGAAAATCTTAACAGACTCATCACAAGCACAGAAATCGAAACTGTAATCAGAAATCTTCCAGCAAACAAAAGCCCAGGACCAGATGGCTTCATCAGCTGAATTCTACCAAAAATTTAGAGAAGAACTAGCACCTATCCTACTCAAACTCTTCCAGAAAATTGCAGTGGAAATAACCTTCCAAACTCATTCTATGAGGCCACCATCACCCTAATACCAAAACCAGACAAAGATGCCACAAAGAAAAAAAAAAAAAGAAAACTACAGGGCAATATCACTGATGAACATAGATGCAAAAATCTTTAACAAAATTTTAGCAAACAGAATTCAACAACATACTAAAAGATCATACATCATGACCAAGTGGGCTTTATCCCAGGGATGCAAGGATTCTTCAGTATTTGCAAATCAATCAATGTGATACACCACATTAACAAATTGAAAGAAAGAAACTATATGATTATCTTAATAGGTGCAGAGAAACCCTTTGACAAAATTCAACATCCATTTATGATAAAAACCCTCCAGAAAGCAGGAACAGAAGGAACATACCTCAACATAATAATAAGTATATATGACAAACCCTCAGCAAACATTATCCACATGGTGGAAAATTGAAAGCATTTCCCCTGAAATCAGGAACAAGACAAGGGTTCCTACTAGAGCTAATCAATGAATAGAGAAAAGTTGCAGGATATAAAATTAGCACACAGAAATTCCTTGCATTCCTATACACTAACAATGAGACAACAAAAACAGAAATTAAGGAAACAATTCCATTCACCATTGCAATGAAAATAATAAAATAATTAGGTATATATCTACCTAAAGAAACAAACGACCTATATAGAAAAGTATAAATTGCTGATGAAATAAATCAAAGAGGACACTGATCGATGGAGAAATATACCATGTTCATGGATTTGGAGAATCAATATAGTGAAAATGAGTATACTACCCAAAGCAATCTATGGATTCAAGATTCAATGCAATTCCCATCAAGCTACAATTGGTATTTTTCAGAGAACTAGAACAAACAGTTTTACAATTTTTTATAGAAATAAAAAAATTCTCGAATAGCCAAAGCAATCTTGAGAAAGAAGAATGGAACTGGAAGAATCAACCTGCCTGACTTCAGGCTACACTGCAAAGCTACAGTCATCAAGACAGTATGGTACTGGCACAAAGACAGAAATATAGATCAGTGGAACAAAATAGAAAGCCCAGAGATAAATCCATGCACCTATGGACACATTATCTTTGACAAAGGAGTCAAGAATGTACAATGGAGAAAAAGCAATCTCTCTAACAAATGGTGCTTGGAAAACTGGTCAACCACTTGTAAAAGAATGAAACTAGAACACTTTCTTACACCATACACAAAAATAAACACCAAATGGATTAAAGATCTAAATGTAAGACCAGAAACTATAAAACTCCTAGAGGAAAACATAGGCAAAACACTCTCTGACAGAAATCACAGCAGGATCCTCTATGTCCCACCTCCCAGAGTAATGGAAATAAAAGCAAAAATAAACAAACGGGACCTAATTAAACTTAAAAGCTTTTGCACAACGAAGAAAACTATAAGCAAGGTGAAAAGATAGCCTTCAGAATGGGAGAAAATGATAGCAAATGAAGCAACTGACAAAAAATTAATCTAAAAAATATACAAGCAGCTCATACAGCTCATTTCCAGAAATATAAATGACCCAATCAAAAAATGGGCCAAAGATCTAAACAGACATTTCTCCAAAGAGGACATACAGATGGCTAACAAACACATGAAAAGATGCTCAACATCACTCATTATTAGATAAATGCAAATCAAAACTGCAATGAGTTACCACCTCACGCCAGTCAGAATTGCTGCTATCCAAAAGTCTACAAACAATAAATGCTGGAGAGAGTGTGGAGAAAAGGGAACCGTTTTACACTGTTGGTGGGAATGCAGACTACTATAGCCACTATGGAGAACAGTGTGGAGGTTCCCTAAAAAACTGGAAATAGAACTTCCATATGACCCAGCAATCTCACTGCTGGGCATACACACCAAGGAAACCAGAATTGAAAGAGACACATGAACCCCAATGTTCATCACAGCACTGTTTATAATAGCCAGGACACAGAAGCAACCTAGATGTCCATTGGCAGATGAATGGATAAGAAAGCTGTGGTACATACACACAATGGAATATTACTCAGCCATTTAAAAGAATACATTTGGATCAGTTTTAATGAGGTGGATGAAACTGGAGCCTATTAGACGGCGTGAAGTAAGCCAGAAAGAAAAACACCAATACAGTATACTGACGCATATATATGGAATTTAGACAGATGGTAATGATAACCCTATATGCGAGATAGCAAAAGAGACACAGATGTATAGAACAGACTTTTGAACTCTGTGCAAGAAGGTGAGGGTGGGATGATTTGAGAGAATAGCATTGAAACATGTATATTATCATATGTGAAGTAGATCGCCAGTCCAGGTTCAATGCATGAGACAGGGTGCTCTGGGTGCACTGGGATGACCCAGAAGGGATGGGATGGGGAGGGAGGTGGGAAGGGGATTCAGGATGGGGAACACATGTACACCCATGGTTGATTCACATGAATATATGGCATAACCACTACAATATTGTAAAGTAATTAGCCTCCAATTAAAGTAAATAAATTAAAAATAAAAGATGTTGAGTTGCACAGAGAAAGCTTGAGTTTTCTGTAAAAGGATGTAACTTTCACAACTGAATACTATTTTTTAAGAAAGCTATTTTTAATAATAAAAATACTTGGTTTTCTTCTATTAAATCTGTAGTGATCATCCTTTATAGGCTTATTCAATTAGATACACCTCTTGAAAGAGTTCAGGATAACCATGAATTCAAGCTTAGTATCTGTAGCAGTGACACCTAAATCATGCATTATTTTAAACCACAAATTACTGACCATCTGGTCTTTAAAAATATTCATATCTTAGAGGGCTAAAAAAAATGGTGTGGCAAGGATATTCTGAAAATATTTCTCCCAAAGTGTGAAAATCTAAAAAGTTTCTGCTATCAGTTTTCATATCTATATCATTTGAATACTTTGACTAATATGAGTCTGTGTTAGTTGACTCCTCAGACTTAATTTATTTCTATTGTATTTATATTGTTAGAGGTGAAGAAATAAAAATTCTTGCATAAAAGATGCTTGTTTAATTTACCTCTGATCCTTTTCTTTGTTTACAGATTGTGCTTTCACCCAAGAGTGTGTTACTTTTTTGTTTTAAATTTTCTCTTCAAGGTCTTTTGTTACTCCTTTTAGGCAAAGTAGTGCTCCTTTGATTATATGAGTATTAAGTCTAAGAGTGGGAATGGTACATTTTCCAACAGAGTTGAGTGAGATGAATCTAAGGTGGAAGCAAAATGAAAGTACTGGGCTTTTGAGAAGTTGGATAAGCCTCATAAGATAGACATTATCTGAAGAGGCAAAGTAATGGCAGGCAAGATCTAGGTTTTCAATACTATAGTAAAAGTAGATAGAGCTCTTTGAAGAAATAGCTAATCCTATGTGGGGGCATGGGATATGTAAGATAAGCCTGATACATCTTATAGTGTCATAAATAAAGGAAGTGCTCAAAAACCCAAAATACTGGGGCATATGTCAAAAAGCATGGTGCCAACCTGAAAGTTCTCTCAATGACTGAAGCTGGAATAATTTGCTCAACAAAATAAATAACATAGTATTGGATTATAACCCTAGGTATAAAACAAATATATGTGAGTCCAAAAAATATAAATAAATTGTTGAATAAAGGAGAATAAACAAATCTGTCATGAATAAATTATATAATAACTTCCTTTCTAGGAGGTGGAGCTTAATTCTTCCACTTTGAATGAAGGTTTGATTTAGTGACTCACTTCCAAAGAGTAGTATATAGAAAATGGCTGAGGGAAATAAGTTTATATGGAGAAATCTGACACACAGTACTTATCAGGTAATCAAGGCTAACATCATCAGTGAAAAGACATGGTGATAACATGTATCCTTAATGTGATAGGATGAAAATAGCAATTCTCCTCTGTGTTCTTCCTCTTTCAAACACATAACCTCAGTCAAACCTTGCAAAAAACATCAGACAGACCCAAATTGCTGGACATACTGTAAAACACCAGACAAGTATTCCTCAAAATTGTCACGGTTATGAAGAAATATAAGCATAAATGGAGAAACTGTCACAGACCAATAAAAATTAAAAGAGATATGATTATTAAATCTGATGTGGAATCCTTGAGTGGAAAAAGGACAGTAAGGAAAAAATGAAATCTGAATTAAGTCTCAAATTTGGTTAATAATAATGTATCAAAGTTCGTTCCTTAGTTGTGACATGAAGCATCATTATATAAGATGCAATCAACAGGAGAAAATGAGTGAAGAGTAAATGGGGATTCTCTGTACTATCTCTGACATTTTTCTGTAAATCTAGAACTATTCCCACCAAAATTCATTTTAAAAAGTAAATGGTAAGGAAGACTTCCAAAAGGAATAAACCACAGATATAAATTTTTCACGTCATAATTGTCATTTTGAGCTATACTCCAGTTTGTTTATATGTAAAAGAAACTTGGTTATAGTAAGTGTTATTAAACAAATACCTAGAGAGGATGATGAAATTCCTAGTTAATGGATATTATTGAGATAGTGGTGCATATCTCAACAGTGTTATTGAGACATTTAGGCCAATGTTTCCTTTTTTTTTTTATCAAGAGTTGAAATGATTGACATCTTGGGAATGATTCTGAGGTATGTGTGATCATCTGGATACCAGGTCTGCAACTGCAACAAATTTAGATCTGTTGTGATTTAAGAAAGAGAGTCAAAATTGTTGAATCGTCATTTTGGTAAACTCTCTGAATAGATATACTGACTTTAACAGTATAGTAGTGACATTAGGAAACTGTGATTGAGAAGATACTGAAATATATTGGCAGAGCATTTGAATTAAGGAGTAAAAGTAAAAGAGAGATCAAAGATCAGGAGAGGCCAGACTTCTTCCTGGGAGTTGGAGTTATGAAAATAATGGACAGTATTGCATGTTTTTGCATAATTCAAAAGAATAACAATCATTCCTTATAGCCAGCTTTCAGATACAGGAAGCAGCAGCAGAATGTGGGGGTAACACTTGTATTACCTTTGCCTGAAAAATAAATAGCCTAAAAAACACAAATTTTTCTAATAGTATTAGAAAGTATACTAAAAGTAGTAGAATAATGTCTGCTGAAACAATATTTTATCTAAAGTAAGATGAAAACAATCTGCCTCAACTTTTGATGCTTCATTGACTAATGACAAGCATTGTGTGTATGTTAGTCGTTCAGTCGTGTCCGACTCTTTGCGACCCCATGGACTGCAGCCCACCAGGCTTCGCTGTCCATGAGATTTTCCAGGCAAGGATACTGGAGTGGGTTGCCATTTTCTTCTCCAGAGAATCTTCCCAACCCAGGGATTGAACCCGGGTCTCCTACAATGCAGGCAGATCCTTTACTGACTGAGCTACAAGGGGAGCCCAATGACAAGCATTACTGCTTGTCAAACTGCATGTAACAAGAGTAGAACCAACTCCAAGTCCACACATTTGTTTTGATACTTTTCAGCAATTATTGAGGATAATTGTGAATTGTCTATCATCTTTTAAAGAGTAGTTTAAAAGCAGTTTTGTGGCTCAGCTGGTAAAGAATCTATCTGCAGCGTGGGAGACCTGGGTTCGATCCCTGGGTTAGGAAGATCCCCTGGAGAAGGGAAAGGCTACCCACTCCAGTATTCTGGCCTGGAGAATTCCATGGACTTTATGGTCCAGGGGGTCACAAAGAGTCAGACACGACTGAGCAACTTTCACTTTCTTTCACTTAAAATCAATTAATATATATTATGCAAAGATGCTTCCATTGAAAGTTTTACTTTTCTTTTGAAGAAGAATGATTAAGTAACAAAGCTTATTATAGCCTCTTTTTTTTTTCCTCATGCATAGACACTGCTCAGATCAAATTCCTCTTCAAGATACTGCAGTTGGTGACAGCATGTCTGAATTGACAGCAGTCAACTCATGTTCTTAGAGTACTGGTCTTGCAAACTGTAAAATCAGAGCAAACATAGGAACCTTAATAGAGTGTATTGAATATTTAGAATATGAATCAGAAGAAGGAAGTGCTTTAAGAAGAGACTGATAAGTAGCCATTGTTGAAAGAGATTAAAGTAGAAATGGAAGACAAAAGGAGAGGGAAAAAAAGATGAAAACAGAGGCAAATGAGTTGTAGGAATTCAAGGTAGAATCTTTCCTTGTAAAAAGCAGGATCACATATAGGAGGAAAGAGCCAAGTTCCCATAGATGGCAAGAGGATGAAGATGGCACTGAAATGTAAGGAAAGGCTGGTTACAATCCTCAAAGGACAGTATGAGCAATTTCAGGGATGATTCTTGTTAAAATTGCAACCATTTTTGCTTGCATATACCTTTAGGGCCAATTTTGAGGGAAGTCTTTCAGATATACAAAATGGCAAAGACATTTTGGATGTTTCTTCTTATGCACCTGGTTGATGCTGGCTGAATCTCACAGTGCACATCTTTCATTACTGCTTGTCTCAGATTCCCAAACTGCAAAGCTATTTAATGAATATGAGGCAAAAAGGTAAAGGAATTGCAACAGCTTGAGATTTATGTAGAGACTGTGTCATCAAGGCTTTTGTTCCCTCTTCCAGCTTCATAAAGGATATAGATTACCAGACAAAGATCTGTGGGGTTTGTAAATCAGTTCAAGCATAATAGTGATGTTTGGAACTTGTACTGAGTTTACTGGAGCTACTTCATTCAATATTAGAACTTTATGTAACCCTTTCTTGCATACATTGTGACTGCTTCTATAGACAGATTCATAAATTACTCCTGGTATACAGAATACATGAAAGGCTGATTGTTTGCATTGCATGGAACAAAGACCTGAGTGTTCAAATATCAGAAGACAGCTGGAACACAATCTGTGCAAAGGCAATTTGAGCCTCCAGGTCCACTCAGTACTAACTTGGAACGTGTAGTGAGAATTGGGAAAATCTCAGTGAGTTATACATTTATGAATTTAGTAACCTAGGATCCTCTCTACTGTTTCCTTCTCTTTCATATATTTTAATCTATAATATTGAGCTTACTAGGGCAATTTGTCTTTGATATGCTGAGATGCAGTTTCAGAATATGGTAAGCCAGATTTGTCTTTGTAAGAATTGTGTGCATGTGTATTCTATGAGGTGGGGGAAATCTTGGATAAAATGGTTTTCATTTGGGTTTCTCTCCTGCTAACAGACTTCCTTGGTGGCTCAGTGGTAAAGAATCCACCTGCAATGCAGGACCCTCAGGAGACATAGTTTTGATTCTTGGGTTGGGAAGATCCCTTGGAGGAGGGCATCCACTCCAGTATTCTTGCCTGGAGAATTCCCACGGACAGAGAAGCCTGGTGGGCTACAGTCCATAGGGTCTCAAGAGTCAGACATGACTTAAGTGACTTAGCACACACACCTACTAACAAACGATAGTAAAGACTGATTGCTGCAGCATCTAAATTAAACCAGTCTTTGTGTTACTCTCTTTGTTTAAAATGCCTCTCCAAAAGTATATAAGGCAGTTCCACAGATTTACATTGCTTGCTTTCATGTTATTACTGATTTCTCTTAGTGTATTAATCACTCTATGTGTAGAGGATAAATGATGACGGAAATTGTAATAATTACTTTGCACTATCAAAGGACTATATATACTAATAGCTTCACAGGGCTGCTTCTTATCCCTAAAGAAGGCTCCAGAGTTTTAGGTTACCACAGACCTGTCTTAGGATTGTTCCAGTGGGCAGTAGTCACAGATTTACTTCCACTGTTTGGTGGTTCTTTGACTTGGCCTAATTGGCTACAGATAGAGCTTATGGTGTTTTAGTTGCTAAATCATGTCCGACTCTTGTGACCCCATGGACTGTAGCCTGCCAGGCTCCTCTGTCCATGGGATTCTCCAGGCGAGAATACGGGAGTGGGTTGCCATTCCCTTCTCCAGAGGCTTATGAAGTTGTCCATGTTATTGGAACCTCAGATACAAATTCTTAATGAAGTTGCAGAAGTCCTTGTTAAGTGGTAAATCGCCGGACCAAAGGGGAAAGGTGAAGGAAGGGATAAATTAGGAAGCTGGGATTAATATATACACACTACTATATATAACATAGATAAGCAACAAGGACCTACTGCATAGCACAGGGGACTATACTCAATTTTATTTTATAATAACCTATAGGGGAAAGGAACCTGAAAAATAATATATATATATTTTATATGTGTATGTGTGTTTTAGTCACTCACTTGTTTCCAGCTCTTTGTGATCTCATGAACTGTAGCTCTCAAGGCTCCTCTGTCCATGGAATTCTACAGGCAAGAATACTGGAGTGGGTTGCCATTTCCTTCTCCTTATTTTATATATATATATATATATATAATGTATGTATATATGTGTATATGTATGTATATATAATATGTATGTACACATATTATGTTATATATATACACACATATATAAAACTAAATCTGTGTGTTATACACCTGACTTTAACATGACATTGTAAACCAACTAAAGTTCACTAAACTTTTGAAAATAAATAAGTTAATTATTTTTTAAAAAAATTGGGTTATGGAAGACTGGGTGTTTCTGTCAGAGTTAAAGCAAATCTGATATCTAGAAAATTTACCCTTAAACTCTAAGTTCCTCATATAATTTTCATCCACAGACCACCCTCATTGAAAATTCTTTTAGACACCAACTATCTAGAAGTAATGAGCCAATAAGATATGCCTACATGTTTCTGAGGATTATTGTCTTTTAAAATATATTTGTTTATTTGACTGCATCAGACCGTCATTGCATCATGTGGGATTTTTCGTTGCAGCACACGGGATCTCCAGTTAAGGCAGGCAGGCTCAGTAGTTGCAGCACGAGGACTTAGTTGCCTCATGGCATGTGGGATCTTTGTTCCCTGGCCTGGGATCAAACCCAAGTCCTCTGCATGTTAAGATTATTGTCTTTTGGAGGGAATTTTGTACTACAGATGTATCTGGTGAACCACCAATAGAACTTAAGATTTAGAGTGTTTAAAAACTTTCATTTTCACTCTCTATCTTATCTGTTTAACTTATCTGTTTAACTTCTGATGTTTCAAAGTCAAATGACCAAGGTAAGCAAATGGAAAATTTCCAAACACAGGATTACAAAGATTTTAATGTGACTCTTCAAATAAATATTTGTGTGGGGAAATATCAAAAAATGAAAGTTAAGTAGCTGTACTGTTTTCCACAAGCTGATGCTTTTATTTTGCCAACCTTCCATGAATCCCTTAGCATTGTTTCATTCAATCTTTGTCTTTGCTAGATTATGCAAATGGTTCATTTACTGTGTATAAAAGTACAAAAATTGTTAATGAGTTTGCTGCACATACATACATACATATAAGTATACACACATATCCTTTCTGTGCTACAGTTTAACCAAGAACTGCAGGTTTTAATATAGTGTAGTTAATAGAATGTGACATCTCTACTGTGAATACTAAATACTATACGCTATGTACAGTCCACATGGGCAGGACCTCAATGTGTGCTAAAACAGATTATACCTGTGAATTGAGGGCTACATGTAAAATCCATCAATGCTACATTAGAGAAACCGTTTGGAATTTTTTTCTTTTCTTTGGTCAGGCAGTCTTTGAGTCTGTTGAAACTCAGTGTTACTCAGTAGTCCTATGGGTTATTTACTTTGTCTTCTCAAGGGTTATCAGTATAGTTATCTCATCTTGCTGAGTTATATATTTAGCAGACATATGTTAGATATACTCTTTCATATTTGCACCAAGACTAGATTGTGGAAAAGGCCCACAAAGCTTAGGCTCAACCTGTTCAATGGCATTCTTTAATGTTTGACTACAATACCTCTACACTTTCTAGCAATCTGTAATTGTGTGACTTTTACCCTTTATCAGGATGCAAAAAAAATATTTTCTTCTACTGATTGCTGCTGAGAGGTAAAATCCAGGTATTTCAGAAAACCAGCATGATGGTCTTTTCTGGAGAGCTGCATTAATTGATTAACTTGTCATTACTTACAGATATGCAGGCCTCGGAAGAACTTGAGAGGGCATGTAGTCCACACAACAGCCACGTCAGTCCTCTACCTGACTTTATTTATTAAAAAAAAAAATTTTTTTTCATTTATTTTTATTAGTTGGAGGCTAATTACTTTACAATATTGTAGTGGTTTTTGCCATACATTGACATGAATCAGCCATGGATTTACATGTATTCCCCAACCCAATCCCCGCTCCCAACTCCCTCTCTACCCGATCCCTCTGGGTCTTCCCAGTGCACCAGACCAGAGCACTTGTCTTATGCATCCAACCTGGGCTGGTGATCTGTTTCCCTATAGATAATATACATGCTGTTCTCTCGAAACATCCCACCCTCGCCTTCTCCCACAGAGTCCAAAAGTCTGTTCTGTACATCTGTGTCTCTTTTTCTGTTTTGCATATAGGGTTATCATTACCATCTTTCTAAATTCCATATATATGTGATAGTATGCTGTAATGTTCTTTATCTTTCTGGCTTACTTCACTCTGTATAATGGGCTCCAGTTTCATCCATCTCATTAGAACTGATTCAAATGAATTCTTTTTAAAGGCTGAGTAATATTCCATGGTGTATATGTACCACAGCTTCCTTATCCATTCATCTGCTGATGGGCATCTAGGTTCCTTCCATGTCCTGGCTATTATAAACAGTGCTGCGATGAACATTGGGGTACACGTGTCTCTTTCAGATCTGGTTTCCTTGGTGTGTATGCCCAGAAGTGGGATTGCTGGGTCATATGGCAGTTCTATTTCCAGTTTTTTAAGAAATCTCCACACTGTTTTCTATAGTGGCTGTACTAGTTTGCATTCCCACCAACAGTGTAAGAGGGTTCCCTTTTGTCCACACCCTCTCCAGCATTTATTGCTTGTAGACTTTTGGATAGCAGCCATCCTGACTGGCGTGTAATGGTACCTCATTGTGGTTTTGATTTGCATTTCTCTGATAATGAGTGATGTTGAGCATCTTTTCATGTGTTTGTTAGCCATCTGTATGTCTTCTTTGGAGAAATGTCTGTTTAGTTCTTTGGCCCATTTTTTGAGTGGGTCATTTATTTTTCTGGAATTGAGCTGCAGGAGTTGCTTGTATATTTTTGAGATGAATCCTTTGTCTGTTGCTTCGTTTGCTATTATTTTCTCCCATTCTGAGGGCTGTCTTTTCACCTTGCTTATAGTTTCCTTTGTAGTGCAAAAGCTTTTAAGTTTCATTAGGTCCCATTTGTTTATTTTTCCTTTTATTTCCAATATTCTGGGAGGTGGGTCACAGAGGATCCTGCTGTGATTTATGTCAGAGAGTGTTTTGCCTATATTCTCCTCTAGGAGTTTTATAGTTTCTGATTTTAAATAGCACCACAAAACTTCCAACTTCTGAGAAGCTGATCTGTTTTCTTAAAGATCTTTGTTAAAAGAGATGCTTAACTCCTATAAATCATTCATTTATGTAACTGACAATTTTTACTGTCAGGGAATTTCTTAGGTTGAACAGGCTTGTCAAGCTTCTCGCAAAATTGGTTCCTTTCAATCTCCCATTGTAGATATGGGGAATTGTGACTTTTCAGGGTAAAACAAAACAATGATCCTGAAAAAAAATATGAAACCACTCTTGATGCTCTTTTCTTTGGGCTAAAGAGTTTCATTTCTTCTTTAGAACTTATTTAAATACATTTTAGTCACAGTTTTCTTTCTTTTCCAGATGCTACTCAAGTTATTTTCAGATGTTAGCAATGTGTGTTTCAACATTGGACAGGGTACCTTGAGATTAATGTGTGGGTGGAAATGAATCACACTTCAAAATTTCATTTCCCCAAAACATTTTTCCACTTAGACCAACACCAAATGGCTGAGCTGGAATCAAGATTACTGGAAGACATATCAACAACCTCAGATATGGTGATGATATCACCCTAATGGCAGAAAGCAAGAAGGAACTAAAGAACCTCTTAGAGAGGGTGAAAGAGGAGAGTAAAAGAGCTAGCTTAAAACTCACCATTCAAAACATTAAGACCATAGCATCCAGTCCCATCACTTCATGGCAAATACATGGAGGAAAAGTGAAAGCAGTGGCAAGTTTTATTTTCTTGGGCTCCAAAATCACTGCAGATGGTGAATGCAGCCATGAAATTAAAAGATGCCTGCTCCTTGGAAGAAAATCTATGACAGACCTAGGCACTGTATTATAAAGTAGAGACATCATTTTTGCTGACAAACATCCATCTAGTCAAAACTATGGTTTTCCCAGTAGTCATGTAAGGATATGAGAATTGGACCATAAAGAAGGCTGAGTACAAAAGAATTGATGCTTTCAAACTGCAGTGCTGGAGATAACTCTTGAGAATCCCTTGGACAGGAAGGAAATCAAACCAATCCTAAAGAAAATCAACCCTGAATATTCACTGGATGAACTGACGCTGAAGCTGAAGCTCCAAAACTTTGGCCACCTGATGCAAAGAGCAGACTGACTGGAAAAGACTTTGATACTGGGAAAGACTGAGGACAAGAGGAGAAGTGGGTGACAGAGGATGAGATGGTTGATTGGCATCAACCACACAATGGATATGAGTTTGAGCAAACTCCAGGAGATAGTGAAAGACAGGGAAGTCTGGTGTGCTAAAGTTCGTGGAGTCATACACGACTTAGTGACTGAACAATAACTACAAACTGCTGATATCCAATCATATGGAGGGAAAAAAAAGTTTCTGTCAATACCACCTCTTGCTTCAGTCTTCCTCAATACCAAGTCTGTATTTAGGCCAATTTTTTTCCCATTTCCATTTTTTAAAAAACTCCTTCAACAGAGAATTTGTTCTGCATATTTTTTTAAAAAAATTATCCCATTTTGTACAATATTCAAATAACTCTTCTCTGCCAAGTCAATGATTCAAGAAGGATTTTTAAATTCCAAACTATGTATATGTCACTGTGCTCAGTGTATCTCTTATTGCATAGTTGCTAAGTCCTGCCCAACTCTTTGTGATCCCATGGACTGTAGTCTGTATGCTGGCTTCAATTATATGGCTACCTCATGGTTTGAGCTTGGCTTCCAGTCTCAGCCAATTTTTAGGTAAGTTGCTGCTGTCTTCAGGTGCCATTCTGGAGATGTAGAGTTTTATATAGAGGTAGTATTCTGTATCTCTGAATTTCTATATATATATCATGTGTGTGTGTGTGTGGGGGGGTTATTTATTCATTGATTTATTCATTATTATCAACAAATAATCATTAATCATATACTATATTCTAGGCACTATGTTAGGTGATAATATTCAATAGCAAACAAAAACACACAAAAGACTTTTCATCATAAAACTTTTAATTTAGTGGAAGAATTAACTATTAATCAGAAAAATGATAATGTTATAAATGTTAGGTATGCTGAGAGCATATGATAGTGGTACATGACTTTTCAGAGGGAAGGAAAAGCTTCACTGAGGAAGGAATACTTGAGCTGAGACCTGACAGAAGAGCATAGGTCCACTAGATTCTCATTAAGCTCCATAATGTCCCTGTGAGTGCATGTGTGCTAAGTTGCTTCAGCTGCATTCGACTCTTTGCAACCCCATGGACTATAGCCTGCCAGGCTCCTCTGTCCCTGAGATTCTTCAGGCAAGAATACTGGAGTGGGGTGCCATGCCGTCCTCCAGTGTCCTTGGATCTGCCTCTGAGAGTCATTAGAGTTTTGAGGAAGAAGGTGGGGTCAAGTTGGAAGGGTAGAGACAAGATGGTAGTTGTATGTTATGATGCAGGTTCAGTAGAATTGAAGGCCAGGAAGGAAGTAGCAGATATCTAGACAACTTGTTACTTATATTTAAAAAAATAATCAGAGAAAAGAAAAAAAAATTCACCTGCCTCATATTTTCAATATAAAGGGAAAGTGGAAGAAATTGAACACTGGTACATAGGTGTGAAGACCAGTAGTATGCTTGGCAGTGGACTTTGTGATGACTTTTTCTCTTCTTAATTGGAAGAGTAGATATCATCTATCAACTTTGAGGAATGTGATTTTAATAGTGAAGTGATCTAATGGTTCCTACTAGCTAGAATTCAATAGGATGATTGATCTATAGGTAAAAGTTAAAGCTAACAGTATTTCAAAATTAATAAAATAATTATATAGTGAACCCTAGAACATTACAAGAGAGTGCTGAAATGATTGATTAAACAGGACACGGAAAGTTAAATTTGAAAGTTGTATCATCAGTAGTAAGAAGACAGTGTGGAGAGTTTTGTTCAGTAAATTGAGCATCTAAAGTCAAACGGTGCAAGAATACAAGCACGTTGTCACAAAGTTTTATAAAATATTATAAAGTGGCAAAACCTAAGAAGGGACATGACAAATCTAAACAAGGTGGGAAAGTTAGGCCAAATGTGTTTATCAACTTTTGGGATATCTTTAAAACATGAGTAAGGAAACCAAGGACAAGAATAATTGCTTCTTCAGTTTGGACAAAACACAGATAAAACTATCCAGAAAATATAATATAGAAAAGAATTGAAGGTTGCTTTTTAAAAGATTGGGACTTATTTTAGTATTTTTCTTATCTTTACCTAAGCTAGGATTAAACTGTATTTTCCAGTTTTATATCTAGTTTAGCTTTTTAATTTCAAGCTATATCTTTGTTTTTTAAAGTTTGTTTTCTTTAATTTTAAAATCATTTAAACAATATTGTAAGAATATTTAAATCTCTCTTGTTTTCATTTTGCTGTGTTAAAAAATAATATCATTTTCAACAAATGAACTTACAATACAGAAACAGACTCAAAGACTTAGAGAAGAACTTAGGGTTATCAGTGGGGAAATGGTAGTGGGGGGAGGGAGAGGATTGGGAGTTTGGGATTGACATGTTCATACGTTGCTATACTTAAAATAGATAACCAGAAAGGATTCACTGTATAGCACAGAGAACTCTACTTATTATTCTGGAATAATCTAAATAGGAAAATAATTTGAAAAAAATAGATAAATATTTATATATAACTGAATAACTGCTATTCACCTGAAACTAACACAATATTGCTAATCAACTATACTCCAATATATAAAAAAAGTAACATCATTTTCAAGCACTCATTTGTGTATATCATAGTATAGCGTAACAGTTAATAGTATGGATTCTTGAGTCAGGCTTGCCGGGATCTGATTTCTCCCTGTACTATTCACTGGTTATTTGATTCCAGCAAGCTGTTTAATGTATCTGTTCCTCAGTTTCCTTATCTTTAAGATGAAGATAAAAATAGTATCTAGCTGCTACTGCTGCTGCTGCTGCTAAGTAGCTTCAGTCGTGTCCGACTCTGTGTGACCCCATTGAAGACAGCCCACAAGGCTCCGCCATCCCTGGGATTATCCAGGCAAGAACACTGGAGTGGGTTGCCATTTCCTTCTCCAATGCATGAAAATGAACAGTGAAAGTGAACTCGCTCAGTCCTGTCCGATTCTGCGCGACTCCATGGACTGCATGCAGCCTACCAGGCTCCTCCATCCATTGGATTTTCCAGGCAAGAGTACTGGAATGGGTTGCCATTGCCTGACTTGTTTTAAGTCATAAACATGTTAAAATATGTAAAACCCAACCCATAGAACATGCAGAGAAGGCAATGGCCACCCACTCCAATACTCTTGCTTGGAAAATTCCATGAACGGAGGAGCCTGGTAGGTTGCAGTCCATGGAGTCGCTAAAAGTCGGACACGACTGAGCGACTTCACTTTCACTTTTCACTTTCATGCATTGAAGGAAATGGCAACCCACTCCAGTGTTCTTGCCTGGAGAATCCCAGGGACGGGGGAGCCTGGTGGGCTGCGTCTATGGGGTCACACAGAGTAGGACATGACTGAAGTGACTTAGCAGCAGCAGCAGCATAGAACAGGCCTAACTGACAATAGGTACACTGTGAATATTAAGTGCCAAACATTGTTCTAAATCGTTTACATGCAGCTTCTTATTAAATTCTTAAATTTATCTCATTTGCTAAGTATAATCCTCATTTTATAGATTAATAAACTGATCACAAAGAAGTTAAGTGACTTGTCTAAAGTTATACAACTGGTAATGGTGAGTTTGAAAACCAGGATATTTGACTCAAGAACTCATAGTCTTACTAACTGTAATTGATCCCCTCTAAGTTTCATCCAAGTATATTTGTATTCTATGCACTCTTAATCAGAGTACATAAGTGAAATTTATTTTCTGCATTATTATTATTATTTTGTGAGTAATTTTTATGATGCTACATTTTGGTTTTAATATATGAAAAATAGTCTATCATGTTGATATGCCCTAATTCATCTCACCATTACATTATTGGACTTTTAAGTTGTCCATAAAATTTTGCTTTTAAAAATAGCATTATTATGGGTATCTTTGTATTTTAGCTTTTTCTACTTTTGAATTATCTCATTAAGATACAGTTTGAGGGATTGAATTACTAGGTCATACAGTACAGCCATTGTAAAATATTTAGGAAATTGAAAGATACAAAGTACACACACAGAAGTAAATATAACCTATAATTTATCCTTCTTTCTTTTTTATTGTACATTAATTTAAAAAATTCTGTTTACCTCACTTCTGGACCAATAACACACTGAAATCACTAAACATATAATGTACATCCTTTTCAATACAAATACACATTCACACATGTAAACATACATACATATATACAAGTTTCGGTTTTTAAACTAAAAATGAGATATTCTAAATGTTAGTGTCTATATATGAATGTCTTAGTTTTTAAATAATATATTGCCTACAAAAAACAATATTATTAATTGATGATACTATTAGCAACATGTAGACATATTTACTTGGAGAAGAAAATGGCAACCCACTCCAGTGTTCTTGCCTAGAGAATCCCAGGGACAGGGGAGCCTGGTGAGCTGCCATCTATGGGGTCGCACAGAGCCAGACACAACTGAAGCAACTTAGTAGCAGCAGCAGCAGACATATTTACTATTCTAGTATTAGATTTTCATCTTTTAATTTTTATTTTTTTTAAAATTTTGTGTGGTTGATTTTTTGAACTTAAGACTGCTTCACATTTTTTTTGATTCATATCATTTGATTCTCTCTTCTCTTGAAGTGGTCTTTGATCTTGACTTTGACCTCTGTTTTGGGTATGTAAGGCTTTGGTATATGGATTTGACTTTTCTTTCCCTCTATTATTAATACTTAATGGGTGCCATAAGCAAATAAATGATATATCTTTTCTGAGTCTCAGTTCCCTCACCTGAAAATAAGGATTGAAATATAATTGATAATTTATATAACTCAATACCCTGCATAAAATGATTTCTCATTAAAAGTTCACTATCATCCCAGCTCCCATTTTGATTATCTGCAAGTTGGATTAATATGTTGGTGTATGATCTCATCCAAATCCCTGAAGAAAATGTTGAATGGGATAGGATCAAGATGAAATCCCTTCAGTATTCCCTAAAAACAATGTTCTCTGCGTTGACATCAATTATTGAAGAAAATCTGTGAGTGTATTCATGACCATGTCAGAGGCATTCAATCCTGGTGGTGCATCAGAATGATATATGACATTTTAAAACATGCAAATATCTAATCTCTAAACTGAATGTATTGAATAAGAATATCTGGGTAATGTGGCCAAAGCATCTCTTTTAATTTTGATACATGATTTTCAGTATTCAAGGTTGAGAACCAATCATTTACCTAATAACATTATTCAGCTTGCCTTTCATTACTTTGTCTACACATGTACAATTCATTCAATAAGCATGTATTGAGCCACATTATATACTTAAGTTTCTAGGCACTGGGACTGTAAGGATGAAAATAATATATACTCTAGTCTTGGGAATCCCTCATTCAGAAATAGAAGACAGAAATTTAATCAGATAAACTAAGAAACAATGTAGTGACAAATAAGAGCAGAGTACTCTGGGAATATAGAGACTAGAATAACCATGACTGACAGAAGTGGAGAAGACATAATTGAAAAACTGGCATTAGAGGTGGATCTTGAACATGAGTAGGGGTTTATGAAAAGTAGGATGCCCTAGGCAAGAGGACTATTCATCCAAAGTATGGTGTTAAGGACAGACCAGGTATACCCAGAAAATGTTGACAGTAAAATGTGAGAAAGATGTAAAGTGTATAAATTCTTGAGGTAGACTGAGTCACAAATAAAAAGTGATAATTATAGAAAGAAAAGCTGATGGCTGTTTGTGTGAGGTCATTCATCTAGGTTCCCAAGTAGGACAATCAGACGGATATGTTCAAAAGACACTAGTAGGTAAAGATGTAGAGTTCATGGGAGAAATTTGAACTTTGGCATCAGTTTGAGCATCAGTGACACGTAGATATTAGTTCAAGATATGGTATTTGATGGAATCCTTCATGAAAGGTTGTGTAGACAACAAAGGACAGAGGTTAGGAGAACACTTGCATTTAATCAGCCAAAAAGATGAGTCAAATACTAACAGAAAAAGCGTGGCTAAGAGAAGAAAGAGGATAATACAGAGAAGATGTTGCCACGGAATTCAAAGAAGGAGATCATTTTAAGAAAGTCTTTTCTAAAAGAAGTTTTTGTTTTCATAACAGTGACAAATTGAGCTTAATTGTAGGCACAGGAAAAGATGCCAGTGAGGTGGCAGATATTGAGGACTTTCACAGATGCCTTTTGGAAATCCTGATATACTGTGTCTAAAGCACATCTGTGAGCTACCAGCCTAGTAACACTCTACTTAAAAAGGAAATAAATATAAAGAGTAAAATTTAAAAAAGACAAACATAAAGGTTTTTTTCTTAATCTTTGAATAAGAAATTTTAAAGCATAAAGGCAAAGGAAAAAAAATAAATGAAAAAATCAATAATTTGATCACAAATTTTTAAAGCTTCTCTATGCCCAAAATATAGAAACACAATAAAAAGATTGAGGAAACATTTACAACAAATGTGACTGGAAAAATACTTTTTTAATTTTTATTTTTTGAACTTACACGAATCAATAAGAAAATATCAAGACCAAATAAAAATGTTCAAAAATATGATTAGGCAGATCAAAGAAATAATTACATGGAATGATTAAATATAAAAAATGATGTACAATCGCACAAATATTCAAGCAATAGCAAATTTTGAAATGGATATATTATTTGTTTTAACCCATCAACTTGTTTAAGAAATAAACCCTCAATATTGGCAAGGATTTATTGCATTGGACAACCACTTAACACTGATAGAAATTGGTAGTACATTTACGGGAAGCAATTTGGAAATTTTATAAAGGATATTAGAAAACAATTATCTTATCCCTTGACTTTATTATTTAAAAGTATTATTGAGGTGTAATTGACATACAAAGTTTGTACTTGTTTAATGTGTACAATTTAATGAATTTGGACATATGCAAACACCTGTGATAGCATCATCACAATTAAAATCATTGGCATATTTAAAGTTTCCTCTTGTCTTCCTTTTATATGGTAGGAACATTTCACATAAGATCTACTGTGTTAAATTTTGAAGTGCACAATATTATTTTGATAACTATAGGCACCATTTTGAACTGCAGATCTCTAGAACTTATTTAACTAGCATAACTGAAACTTTATATTCATTGAAGAAAAGCTGCCTGTTTCTCCATCCCCTACTCCCTAGCAACCGCAATTGTATTCACTGCTTTTATGGGCTTGATTGTTTAAATATCTCATATAAGTGAAAACTGTGGAAAATTCTTAAAGAGGTGGGAATACTAGACCACCTTACCTGTCTCTTGAGAAACCTGTGTGCATGTCAAGAAGCAACAGTTAGAACCAGATGTGGGACAATGGGCTGGTTCAAAATAGAGAAAGTTTATCAAGGTTGTATATTGTCACCCTGCTTGTTTAACTTATATGTAGAGAACAGCATGCAAAATGCTAGGTTGGATGAATCACAAACTAAAATCAAGATTGCCAGGAGAAATATCAATCATCTCAGATATACACATGATACCGCTATAATGGCAGAAAATGAAGAGAAACTAAAGAGCCTCCTGATGAGGGTGAAAGAGGAAACTGAAAAACCTGACTTAAAATTCAGCATTCAAAAAACTAAGATTATGGCATCCAGTACCATCACTTCATGGCAAATAGATGGGGGAAAAGTGGAAACAGTGACAGATTTTATTTTCTTGGGCTTCAAAAATCACTACAGATGGTGACTGCAGCCATGAAATTAAAAGATGCTTGCTCCTTGGATGGAAAGCTATGGCAAACCTAGACAGTGTATTAAAAAGCAGAGACATCACTTTGCTGACAAAGGTGTGTATAGTCAAAGCTATGGTTTTCTCATTAGTCATGTGCAGTTGTAAGAGTTGGAACATAAAGAGGCTGAGTGCCGAATAACTGATGCTTTCTAACTGTGGTGCTGGAGAAGACTCCTGAGAGTCCCTTGGACCGAAAAGAGATTAAACCAGCCAATCCTAAAGGGAATCAACCCTTTATATTCATTGGAAGGACAGTTGCAAAGAGCAAACTCATTGGAAAAGACCCTGATGTTGGGAAAAATTGAGGGCAGGAGAAGAAAGGGGCAACAGAGCATGAGATGCTTGGATGGCATCACTGACTCAATGGACATGTATTTGAGCAAACTCTGTGAGATAGTGAAGAATGGGGAAGCCTGGTATCCTGCAGCTAATGGGGTTGCAAAGAGTTAAACAAGACTTGAAAGTGAAAGTGAAGTCGCTCAGTTGTGTCTGACTCTTTGTGACTCCACGGACCCCAAGCTCCTCCGTCCATGGGATTTTCTAGGCAAGAGTACTGGTGTGGTTTGCCATTTCCTTCTCCAGGGAATCTTCCCCACCAAGGGATTGAACCCAGGTCTCCCGCATTGTAGACAGACACTTAACACGACTTAGTGCCTGAAAAACAATAAGTGAAATAAGGCATTATTTGTCATTCTGCAACTGGCTTATTTCACCTAGCATTTGTCCACAGTCCATTAAAGTTGTCTTAAGTGCAAGAATTTCCTTCTTTTTAAAGGCTAAATACTATTTAATTATTCTACATAGAAAATATCACATTTTCTTTATCCATTCATGTATTGAAGGACATGTGACCTGTTTCTATATCTTGGCTTTTGTGAATAATGCTGCAATGAACATGGGAGTGCAGGTAGGTAGTTCGAGATTCTGATTTCAATTATTTTGGATATATACCCAGAGGTGGGATTGCTGAATTATATAGTAGTTCTAATCAATTTTTTGAAGAACTCTGATACTCTTTTCCATAGCTGATGAAACATTTAACATTCCCATCAACAATGTACATGGTCCCATCATATACACACTGCTATTTATTACAAATATTGGACTTCCCAGTTGGGGCTTGTGGTAAAGAAACCACCTGCCAATGCAGGAGATGTAGGTTTGATCCCTGGTTGAGGAAGATCCTCTGCTGTAGAAAATGGCAACCCGCTCCAGTATTCTTCCCTGGAAAAGTCCCTGGACAGAGCAGCCTGGCAGGCTACAGTCCATGGAGCCATAGTCAAACACAACTCAGTGACTGAACACATTTATAAAATAGATACTGGTATGATCCTACTATATAGCACAGGGAACTCTTCTCAATCCTCTGTAATGACCTATAAGGGGAAAGAATGCAAGACAAGTGGATATATATATATATGTATAATTGATTCATCTTGCTGTATAGCAGAAACTAGCACAACAATGTAAATCAAATATACGCCAATAAAAATTTAGAAAAAAAAATAGAAAACAAAATAAAAGAGAAGAACTTCAAAAAACAACCCCTCAAAACCCCACAATATGCATAGTTCTGATTCTTCCATATCCTTGCTAACACTTCTGTATTTGTTTGTTTTTTAAAATATCTATTCTAACAAGTTGGAGATGATACCTCGCTGAGGTTTTGATTTGCATTTCCATCATAAGTAATGACTTTGAGCATCTTTTTATTTGCCCATTAGTCATTTGTATGTCTTTTTTGGATAAAAGTCTGTTGCCCATTTTTCATTCAGGTTATTTGTTTTTGTAGGGGATGGTTTTGTTTTTTTTTTTTTTTTTTTTGCTATTGAATTGTAGAAATTGCTTATATATATTGAATATTAACCTTTTATGATATATAGTTTAGAAACATTTTGCCTTCTTATTCTATTTATTGTTTCCTTTGCAGACACTTTTTAGTTTGATGTACAGGCATACCTCATTTATTTTCCTTTGCTTTATTATACTTTGCAGATACAGTGTTTTTCACAAGTTGAAGGTTAATGGCATCCAGCAAGTCTATCAGCAACATTTTCCAACAGCATTTGCTCACTTTGTGTCTCTGTGTTATATTTTGTAATTCTTGTAATATTTCAAACACTTTCATTTTTATTATATTTGTTATGGTCTTCTGTAATCAGTGATCTTTGATGTTATTACTATAACTCACTGAAAGTTCAGGTGATAGTATTATTTTTAGCAATTAAGTATTTTTTAATTAATTATGTACAGTTTATTGCACACTTAATAGACTACGTGCATGCATGCTAAATCAATTCTGTCGTGTCTGACTCTTTGTGACCCCATGGACCGTGGCCCACCAGGCTCCTCTGTCCATGGGATTCTCCAGGCAAGAATGCTGGAGTGGGTTGCCATGCCTTCCTCCAGGGGAAATTCCCAACCCAGGGACCAAAACCAGGTCTCTTTTGTCTCCTGAGTTGGCAGGTGGGTTCTTTACCACTAGAGCCATCTGGAAAGCCTAATTTATAGTGTAAACATCATTTTTATATGCAGTGAGATACCAAAAATTCATGTGACTCACTTTTTGCAATATTCACTTTATTGCAGTTGTCTGGACCTGGACCTACAATATCTCTGAGGCTTGCCTGTCATTCTACTTGTTTATTTTTGATTTTGTTGCCTGGTCTTTTGGTGCTATATCATATAAATCATTGCCAAGGCCAATGTCAAGAAGTGTTTCTAGGAGTTTCAGAGTCTCAGATCTTAAGTATATAGTCCATTTTGAGTTGATTATGTGTAGGGTGTAAGATAAGGATCCAATTTTTTTTTTTTTTTTGCATGTAGATATTCATTTTCCCCAGTACTACTTTTTAAAGAGACTATCCTTTGCCTTTTGATATTCTTGGAATCCTTGTTAAAGATTACTTGACTTATTGTGTTGATTTATTTCTTATCTCCTTATCCCGTTGTTTTATATGCCTGAATTTATGCCAGTACCATCCTGTTTTAATTACTAGAAATTTAATATATTTTGAAATCTGAAAGTATGATGCCTCTTTGTTCTTTTTTCTGAAGATCACTTCAGTTATTCTAGTTCCATTAGAGTTTTACAATTCTTTTTTGTTTTTTTTTTGTAAAAAGCGCCATTGGAATTCTGTTGCAGATAGCATTGAATCTGTGAATTGCTTCAGATAGTGTGAACATTTTAACAATATTAATTCTTCCACTTCATGAACACAGAATGTTTCCATTTGTTTCTGTTTCCAATTGTTTTAACTGATGTTTTGTAATTTTCAGTGTACAAACAACTTGCCTCCTTTGTTAAGTTTATTCCTAAGTATTTTGTTCTTTTTTTTTCATTTATTTTTATTAGTTGGAGGCTAATTACTCTACAATATTGCAGTGGTTTTTGTCATGCATTGACATGAATCAGCCATGGATTTACATGTATTCCCCATTACATGTATTTTGTTCTTTTTAACGCTGATGCAAATTATTTTCTTAATTTCTTTCTTGTATAGCTTATTTTTTAAGTATAAATGCTACTGGTTATTGTATGCTAATTTTGTACTCTGAAACTTTGCTAAGTTTCATTTTTCAGTCCTAATAGTTTTTGGTGGAGTCTTTAGTGTTTTATACATATAGGATCATTTCATCGACAAAGAGAGACAATTTTAATCCTTCCCCCCAACCCCCAGTTTGGATGTCTTCTACTTGTTTTTTCTTAGTTAATTGCTCTGGACTTCTAGGACTATGCTAAATAGAAGTGGCAGGAATGGGCATCCTTGCTTTATTCTTAACCTTAGAGTATTTCTTAACTTTATAATTATATTTAGAAACTATCCCAATGATATGTTCAAAATCAGAAAGGGCCTTATTACCAGGATATTTATTATAAAATTGCTTATGATAGCAAATAAATAGAAATGATTTAATAAATCAGTAAGGGAAGGATTGAATGAATAATTACACATGTACATAATAGACTATCATTCAATTATTAATTTATAATTTTGGATAAATCTAATAAATGGAAGAATAGTGTATAATTGAAAATTTTGTGCTCAGAGTGAACATATTACCTGGCACATAATAAGAAATAAATACCTATTTATTAGAAAAATACTGAGGGAAATAAAGGTTAAATAAAAAGCATGATACTGAATTGTACATTTATATCAACTGCATAAAAATGTAATTAAAGAGTCTTATGTACATCAAAATATTAACAAGTGACTATTTCTGGTTAGTATTAAGGGTAAATTTTAATTATTCTATTGTCCCTATCTATTGTTTTAGTATTTACCAAAATAAACATTTTTATTATCAGAAAAATGTTTGAAAAGAGGAAATTAGATTGTGTAGAATTAGTATGACCTATGTTTAGTGAGTCCATGTTCACTCTGAATAAGTACAGCTTCCTTTTGTAAGTGCACACAAACTGTTCATTCAATAATCAATTTTAGAGCCTTGCCAGGAATAAACATTAAACTTATAGCTTGTCATATTAGACATATGCCTTTTTGAACATCCTGAAAGTGAAAATTGCTGTCTGTCTTCTGCCTTCCAGAATATATTGGATCTCCATGATTTCTCAAAATTAACAGTGCTAATTTTTTTTTTTTTTTATGGAAATTGCATGGTCACTCATGACTTCCCTGGTGGCTCAGACGGTAAAGCGTCTGTCTACAATGCAGGAGACCCAGGTCCAGTCCCTGGGTTGGGAAGATCCTCTGGAGAAGGAAACAGCAACCCACTCCAGTACTCTTGCCTGGAAAATCCCATGGACGGAGGAGCATGGTAGGCTACAGTCCATGGGGTTGCAAAGAGTTGGACATGACTGAGCGACTTCGCTTTCATTTTACATGGTCCCTCAGGTCCCTCAGATGTAACTTTCCTGGCCAGGAGACTTAAATTCCTTTAGAGTAACTTGGTGTTTTCTTCTCATTTATTATGGACTTCAGTTTTCTCTTAAAGGGTTTTATTCTACTTGTTTCTGTTGCAAAGTCATAATCCTTGATGGGCAAAGCAGGAGTGGCACAGTTCTTTCTAATCTGATCCAGATAGAGGGTTTATCTTATTTCTTCATCTTGTTCCAATAAACACAAAAAGAACCAAAAATTCCTCTTCCCGGTCAACATTTATTGCCATCTTTACTTTCCTGACTCCTCTCTCATGGGTTCATATAACTTTCCTTTCTTTCTCCTATTAAAGAAATAGAAAGAAGACTTGAGCTGAAACTAGATTTTGCCATTTGTAAGCAAGTTGATCTCTCTCTTAACCTGAGTCTTGGTTTTCTTTGACTGTAAAATGTATATCATAATAATTGCCTTACTGTTTCTTTCAGGCTTATGATGATCAAATGGAACAATAGATGGGAAGTGCTTTGTAAACCTTGTTTTAGCGCACATGCAGTATCCTCTTCTTGAAATGATTTGCAAATATTTTGCTGATTGCTGCCTCTTGTTAGCTTTGTTGTTCCCTAATTTTCAAGAAGTGCCATCTCTTTGAAACTTTCCTAATCATTTGCGGGTGTCTTGTCCCCTAACTTCTTTCAAGGATCAGTTATTACTTTTCCTCTGTACTCTATTACTTAGTACATACTTTGATTAATTATATAGCTAAAACTTATAAATGACAACATTATTTCATTGTGTTATAATTGTTTCTTTCAATATCTCTCAACCTTTTCAAATCCCAACACCTAGCCTAGGCTTTGAGTTCCTTGAGACAAATTGTATTCATTTTTGTAACTCTGGCTGAATGCTTCTTATCTACCAATGTTTGCTAAATGAATAAGTCCATCAACGAATCAACTAATGAGTGACAATGGCTTGGTGGCTCAATCAGTAAAGAAACCACCTGTAATGCAGGAGACCGGGATTCAATCCTTGGGTTGGAAAGATCACCTGGGGAAGGGAATGGCAACCGGCTCCAGTATTCTTGCCTGGAGAATTCCATGGACAGAGGAGTCTGGTGGGTTATAGTACATGGTGTTGAAAAGAGTTGGACACAACTGAGTGACTAACACTTTCACTTTCAGTACCAAGTATAAAATGCTTTACACACATAAAACATTGTTCTTGGCTGGCTCTTTTCCTTTTTTTTTTTTTTGCATTCTTCATTTAAAATCTAATAAGTCACACCATATTATTCAGGCAATTAACATATTTCCATGTGTCTTGTTCTTTCTTGATTGTACTTTTGAAATAGGAGGGAAGGGGGCAGGGCACAACTTTTGAAAAAAAAATGACATAGCCTGAGGACACTACAAAAACAAATTATAATCAAATGGGCCCAAGAAGATACACAGTTCAGTTCAGTGGCTCAGTCCTGTCTGACTCTTTGTGACCCCATGGACTGTAGCACACCAGACTTCCCTGTCCATCACCAACTCCCAGGGCTTGCTCAAACTCATGTCCATCGAGTCGGTGATGCCATCCAACCATCTCATTCTCTGTCGTCCCCTTCTCCTACTGCCTTCAATCTTTCCCAGCATCACGGTCTTTTCCAATGAGTCATTTCTACACATCAGGTGGCCAAAGTATTGGAGCTTCAGCATCAGTCCTTCCAATGAATATTCAGGACTGATTTCCTTTGAGTTGACTGGTGACCTCCTTGCAGTCCAAGGGACTCACAAGAGTCTTTTCCAACACCACAGTTCAAAAACATCAATTCTTCGGCACTCAGCTTTATGGTTCAACTCTCACATCAATACATGACTATTGTGAAAATTATAGCTTTGATGAGATGGACTTTTGTCAGCAATGTCTCTGCTTTTTAATATGCTGTCTAGGTTGGTCATAGCTTTTCTTCCAAGGAGCAAGCGTCTTTTCATTTCATGGCTGCAGTCACCATCTGCAGTGATTTTGGAGCCCAGGAAAATAAAGTCTGTCACTGTTTCCATTGTTTCCCCATCTATTTGCCATAAACTGATGGGACCAGATGCCATGGTCTTAGTTTTCTGAATGTTGAGTTTTAAGCCAACTTTTTCTCTCTCCTCTTTCACCTTCATCAAGAAGCTCTTTAGTTCCTCTCTGCTTTCTGCCATAAGGGTGCTATCATCTGCATATCTGAGGTTATTGATACTTCTCCTGGCAATCTTGATTCCAGGTTGTACTTCATCTAGCCTGGCATTTTGCGTGATGTACTCTGCATATAATTTAAATAAGCAGAGTGACAATATATATCCTTGACATACTCCTTTCCCAATTTGGAATCCATCCATTGTTTCATGTCCTATTCTAACTGTTGCTTCTTGACCTGCATATAGATTTCTCAGGAGGCAGGTCAGGTGGTCTGGTATTCCCAACTCTTGAGGAATTTTCTACAGTTTGTTGTGGTCCCCACAGTCAAAGGGTGTAGTCAATAAAGCGTAAGTAGATGTTTTTCTGGAACTCTCTTGCTTTTTCTATGATCCAGTGGATGCTGGCAATTTGATCACTGGTTCCTCTGCCTTTTCTAAATTTAGGTTGAGCATCTTGAATTTCTCAATTCAGGTACTGTTGAACCCTCACTTGGAGAATTTTGAGCATTACTTTACTAGTGTGTGAGATGAGTGCAATTGTGCAGTAGTTTGAACGTTCTTTGGCATTGCGTTTCTTTGGGATCATAATGAAAACTGACCTTTCCCAGTCCTGTGGCCACTGCTGACCCAGATTCCCCAACAGTCAATCTCTCCAATCAGGAAGCTTCCACAAGCCTTTTATATTTATCCATCAGAGGGCAGAGAGAATGAAAACCACAATCAGAGAAAACTAACCAAACTAGTCACATGGATCACAGCCTTGTCTAACTCAATGAAACTATGAGCCATGTAGGGCCACCCAAGACAGACAGGTCCTGGTGGAGAGTTCTGACAAAATGTGGTTCACTGAAGAAGGGAATTGCAAATCACTTCAGTATTTTTGCCTTGAGAACCCCATTAACAGTATAAAAAGTCAAAAAGATATGACACTGAAAGACGGTAGACAAGTCAACTTCAACTAGAAGTTGATTCTTAATCAACAAACTAAATGACAGACTCACAGGGGCCATGACAGTTCCAAGGCATCATCAAAAGACCAAAAGGTGGGCAGTAGCCCAATTCCTGGAAATCTCTACCTCTTTCCCAAAATAGTTGGAATAATCCTCCCACTCATTAGCCTATGGAATTACCCAAACCATAACAACTAACCACATTTCCAGGCTGCCACACTTGCCCTCTGCAATGGCCCACACTCTATCTGTGGTGTGTGTTTCACTCTGAATAAATCCACTTCTTACCTATCACTTTGTCTCTCGCTGTGATTAGACATCAAGAACCTGAGCTTCATTAGGTCCTGAAACCAGGTCTGTGATATCAGTTGAAAGAAAATGGGTTTTGGCCGCGTTTGAGTCTTTGCCATGTGGGTTCAAGTCCCAAACTGGATTTTCTCTGGGTTTGAGTCCCAGCACATGGTTCAAGTCCCAATCTGAGGTAGATGGTTTCACTTTGATTTTATTTCAGGTATCCTCTCACACACTGTGCCACATTCTCCCTTAGAATCTCTGATCATGGAATCATACACAATTTGTTAAATATGCCCTCTTTGGCCATCACAAAACCTTAGAAATGATATGTCACTTTTCCCTTCAAAGATTCATTTCCATTTCACTGATCCTTGTTAGTAGAATTGGATTTGGAGTAACAAATCCTCTTGTTGATCCTTTAAGCTCTGAAATTTTGGGTGTTTCTTTTAGTAATCAAATAATATTTCATTGTTTGACTACACTAAATTTTGTTTTTTCATTCATCAGTTGATGGACATTTTGGTTATTTATATCTTGTGGCTATTATAAGTAATGCTGCTATGAACATTCATGAGCACATTTTGCGTGGACATATGGTTTCTATTCTTTTTGGTATGTACCTGGTGGTGGAATTCCTAGGTCACATGGTAATTCTATGTCTAAATTTCTTAAGAACTGCTGAATTATTTTCCAAGGTAGATGCACATTTTTACATTTCAAGAAGCAGTGTATAGTATTTTCAGTTTTTACAAATCCTTTCCAATATGTGTTATTGCCTGTGTATTTCATTATAGCTATGCTCTGGGTTGTGATTTTACATCTTATTTTGGTTTGATTTGCATTTCTCTGGTGGCTAATGGAGTGGGTTGCCATGCTCTACTCCAGGGGATCTTCTTAACCCAGGGATTGAAATTGTGTTTCCTGCAACTCCTGCACTGCAGGAAAATTTTTTACTCCTGAGCTGCCATGGAAGCCTATGGATCCCTTGAGATTTCTAAATATAAGATTAGGTCATCCTCAAATAGAGATCATTTTACTTTTCCTTTCTAATATGGAAAAAATTTAATTTCTTTTTATTGTGTAATTGCCCACTACAATGCAGAATAAAAATGGGAAGAGTAAATATTTTTGTCCTGTTCCTAGTATTAGGGGTAGTGCATTCAGCCTTTCATTGCTAAACATGATGTTAGTTGTTTTTTTTTTTGTGGATTACATTTTTATCAGATTGAGAAGATTATCTTGCATTCTTCTTTGAGTATTTTTATCATAAAAGTGTTTTGGATTTTGCCAAATTATTTGACTTTTCTTCATTTTTTAAGGTGATCATGTGGCTTTTGTCCCTTATTCTATTAGTATGGTGTATTACACTGATAGCTTTTCATGCATTGAACTAGTGTTGCATTCCTGGGATAAATCCCACTTGGTTATTGTGTATACTTTTGTTATATGTTGTTGAACTTGGTTTGCTAATATTTTGCGTGTGTGTGTGTCGACACACCTGAGATATGTTGCTATATAGTGTTTTGTTATTATTCTTGTGATGTCTTTGACTTGTTATTGGTAGCAGGGTAATATTGGTTTCATAGAATGAGTTGGGAATTAGCCTCTCCTCTTCTATGTTCTGGAAATGTTTGTTAAGTGCTGGTGTTAACTGTTCCTAATATTTGGTTAAATTCATCAATGAAGAAATTTGGGTCTGGGCTTTCCTTTGTGGGAAAGTTATTATTATTATTAACACAACCACTTTACTTGTTATGGCTTCCCTGGTGGCTCAGCTGGTAAAGAATCTGCCTGCAATGTAAGAGACCTGGGTTCGATCCCTGGGTGAGGGAGTTTCCCTGGAGAAGGGAAAGGCTACCCATTCCAGTATTATCTGGCCTGCAGAATTCATGGACAGAGGAGTCTGGCAGGTTACAGTCCATGGGGTCGCAAAGAGTAAGGCATGATTGAGCAACTTTCCCTTACTTGTTATAAGTTTACTTGATATTCTATTTATTCTTGAGTAAGTTTTAGTAGCTTTTACCTTTGTAGGAATTTATCTATTTTGTTAAGACTGTCTAGTTTATGGGCATACAGCTGCTCATCATAGTAATCCCTTATAACCCTTAAAGTCAGTAGTGAGATCTCCTTTTATATTCCTGATTCTCATAATTCAAGTCTCTTCTTCCTTTTTTTTTTTTTTTTTTGTCAGTATAGCTAAAGGTTTTTCAAGTTCGTCGTTCTTTGTAAAGAAATAACTTTCACTTCATTAATTTTCTCTAATATTTTGCTATTTTCCATTTCACTTATTTTCTCTTTTAACTTTGTTATTTACTTCTTTCTGTCAGCTTTGAGTGCAGTTGTATCTTATTTTCCAATGTTAATGTGAAAATTTAATGTTGTTTTTATTATGTATTTTTAAATATAGGCATTTACAGGTATAAATTTCCTCTAAGCACTGATTCACCGCACACTATAAGTTTGAATATATTGTGTTTTTGTTCATCTAAAAGTGTTTTCTAAATTACTTGATTTCTTCTAGGACCTAATGTCTATTTAGGAGTATGTTGCTTAATTCTCACAAAATTTAAAAATTTCCAAATTTTCTTCTGTTGCTTTACTATTTCACTCCATTGTAGTCTAAGAACATACTTTTAAAAATTAGTTCAGTTCTGTTAAATTTACTAAACTGCTTTATTGCCTTATACATGTTTTATCCTGAAGAATGTTATAAGTACATTTGAGAAGAATGTGCACTCTTCTTTGTTGGGTGGAATGTTCTATTGACATAAAATCTGCTGCTGAGCTAAGTAAATTTAAAATTTTATTTATAATGCTTTTCAATTCTAAAATTTCTATTTGACCATTTTATATCTCTTATTGATATTTTTATTTGGTGAGACATCACTCTTTTTTTTTTTTTTTTTGCAAGGGGAGGAGGGCATCGATGCATGGAAGTGGGCAGCCCTGTGTGGGCAGTTAAAGGCTGAGTGGAACAAGGTAAGTATCTGAACAGGGGGGCATCCCATTGCAGAGTATCAAAGCCCAAGCAGAATAAGGAGGGTATGTTTATTTATTTATTTTTTCATTTATTTTTATTAGTTGGAGGCTAATTACTTTACAATATTGTAGTGGTTTTTGTCATACATTGACATGAATCAGCCATGGATTTACATGTGTCCCCCATCCCGATCCCCCCTCCTGCCTCCCTCCCCATCCCATCCCTCTGGGTCGTCCCAGTGCACCAGCCCTGAGCACTTGTGAGACATCACTTTTATTCTGTAATTCTTTGTTCATGGTTTCCATTAACTCTTTGAACATATTTAAGACTATTGATTTAAAGACTTTGTCTAGTAAGTTCAATGTCTTAGTGTCCCAGGTACAGTTCTATTATCTGCTTTAAAAAATATTTATTTTAATTGGAGGGTAATTGCTTTGCAATATTGTGGTAGTGTTTGGCATACATCGACATGTATCAGCCATGGGTGCACATGTGCCCCCCATCCTGAACCCCCCTCCCACCTCCTTCCCCATCACATCCATCTGGGTTGTCCCAGAGCACCAACTTTATTACTTGCTTTTAAAATCTGTGTATGCACCATACTTACCCGTTTCTTTGCATGCCTCATAACATTTTGTTGGAAACTAGGCATTTAAAAATATATAATGTGGTAACTCTGGGAATTTCACCCCCACACCATAATTTTTGTTGTTTTTATTTGTTGTTGGTGGTGGTCAGTTAGTTTAATTTCTTTTTAAATTAATTATCCAAAATCAGCATTCTTTGTCATATTAACATGTTTCTTTGGCAGAGACTTCTTTGTCAAGGGACTCTGGATGTGTTTTGGGGCATGCTTCTTCTTGCATAGAACATCAATGTCAGAGAGAATAGGACCTTTCCATGTCTTTCCACACATAATCTTGTGCATGCACATGACTTTCTAGATTCGTAGACATATTAGTGACTTATTAAAGCCCCCAGTAATGCTTCATTTCCAGTTTTTCTTTTCTTAGGCTTTTTTTTTTTGAAGGGTCATACTTTTGTTACCTCCAACTTAATATATTGCTACTTCAGGCAGCTGTAATATTCAATTAATTGCTGCTGATTATTTTTGACAAACACAGAGTGAGCTCTGAGTCTGAGCATGTAGAGATAAGCCTTGATGATGAAGCTCTTCAGGCAGTCCCCAGACAGGTCATATTAAGAAAATTATTAAAGGGATAGGGCTTTTAGGAGCTCCAAACCAACTTTCCCCCCTCCAGTATCTGTTAGGCTGTGAGTTTCCATAACTTTGGTCATTGTGAGACTGTCAGTTTTCAAGGTTACTTCAGAGCTGAAGAACATGGGAACTGAGCAGGTTGAAATAACATAAAATTCACATTCAGCAACTTTTCTTGACTAAATATTCAGATTTTTGCAAAATTTTAGTTAATTTCTATTGTTCTGAGTAAGTTGACATTTTTGCCAGTGTTCAGGTGTTTTTGCATATTTCCAGGAATTTTTTCCTCACCATCACAAAATTGTTTCTTCAGGAAGGGCACCTCCTGTTTCTAGAATTCAGATAAAGTTTTTAAGGTGTCATGGTGGCAAAAAAATTACAGGCTTTGAAATCAGACATGCAGTAGGTTGAATCCTAGCTCAATTACCTGCTTACTGTGTGATCTTAGGCAAGTGACTTATCCTCCTGGCATCTCATTTTTCTTGTTTATTCAATGAGGATGATAATATCTACGTCATAGGATTGTTGCAAGAATTAAATGAAACAATGGTTATTAATCTGGTACTTAGAAGATATTAAGTGCATGTGACATTTGTCACTTGCCTTTCTGCTTAACTGCAAACCCAGTAATTCCAATCCCAGTAAACTGATATACATCACATTGGAGTTGCCTAATTTATTTGATACAAAAGTTGTAATAATGGTAATAGGATGTTTAACCAGTGGATACCACCCCGTTAGCTCTTTGTTATCTTTTACTTTCAAACTCAATTTCAAAGTGGCTTTAGGACTTAGTCGTTACCTTATCAATGCAAAACTCCATTTTCATATGTGCCCCCAGCTTTGGGTTTGCTTTACTAACAGTGATACTACATTGTTGACTTATTTTCAGCCTCTATTTATAACCATGCCCCATAGATCTTTTTTAGCCCCACTGACACATAGTCAGTTATTTCTCTTATTTAGCATTTATTTATTGTTAGATTTATATAGTGCTTTCTCCCCTGAAAGCTTAAGGCCCATCAAATATTACACATCTAAAGTAAAATTGAAAATGGGGAAAGTAGGAAAGCAAATAGGAATAGAGAACCTGAGGGATAATGGATGATTAGGAGAAAGGGAAGAAGGCTGTTCTGAGCAGTTCATTTTTCTTCTTTTGGTATGCCACTCTGAGAACTTATCCATAGTGAGTTTTTTTTTTCCCCAAGTCTCTGATCCAGTATCAAGATGCTTGAAGTCATTTCTAGTTCAAAAGAGATAGGTATATTTTATGTGTACAGATTTGGGTGAACAGAAAGCACAACTCTTTCTGTTGTGTATTCTCTTTTATTGCACAGATCATAGATTTAAATGGTAAATACCATTAGCCTCAGAATCAATTTCTTTCTTGAGAGGGGGACAAGCTAATGAAGTGTGAACTGTTAGTAGATAAATTGTATCTTGCATGGACAAGTTTGTTGTATTCCATGTTTGATGACAGACAGTACTAAAAGAAAGAAAGTACTTCATGGACTGTGAGTCATTAAGAGCATCAAACTGATGTAAGGTACAGTGAATTAAGACTATTACTGGGGATGAAGTTGTAAGGAAGAATAATAATAGTGTCCCTGCTTGTTATCCCTCAAACTTTGGCATACCACAGTATACACTTCCAGTTTACAAATATAAATCCAAATGGGTTTGGTGTTTAGAGTACAGATCTGGTATTATGAGGGTATTGAGGAGCATACATGAGCAAATATTGGCCTACAGCCTGTCACATTGCTTGCTGAGAAATGACCATTTGAGATCACTTACAAGACATTGTTTAATATCATTGTTTATACACACACACACACACACACACACACACACTGTCCCCCTAGTGAATGTGTGTGGTTTACATGATCAGAATTTATTATGCATTTTTGTTATTTTGATTACCATTAATATTTATCCCAGAAGGGCTAAAATCAACTCAGATAACTCACTGGCTTGTTAGCAGATTAGTAGAAGAAACATTTGAAATTAATTTTTCCTGTCTCCTGTTACTATGAATGAGGCAAAGTTGACTTTGACTCTTTTCATGATTTGCAGTAGATTGGGTCTGCAGGGTTTGCCAATTATTTCATTAAACTTCAACAGGGGTGACACTCTTTTTGTGAACTTCACTTAAAAGTGATGTGTCAGGAGATTGCTCAGAAAACATAGATGAAATTCATTTTCAAAAAACTAAACAGATTATCCACAAGGATTCTGCTGTGGCAAAAGCCCTGGATAAGGATCTTTATCTGAATGGTCTTAGAGCCAGGCCAATTTTTCTACAGCATCCTATTCCTTCAGGAAATTCACTGGGGTTCTTAGAGTTTTGTTACAGTCCCAAAGGGCACCCTGCTCCAAAATAATCATGGTGGCTTTAATTATGTTTGAAAGGCTTGGCTGTTTTCCTGAAATTTAGTTTTGATTCTTTTTCCCCAAGTAAGTTGAACCATGTCTTGCATAATAGTTTAATATTATTGTGAAATGTCAACAACATTTAACATAGTAGTCTTATAAAATATTTTGGTTAAGCCAAAAAAGTTTATTCCTTCACTTCTTCAAACAACATGCAACTAAATAGCTACACTTTGAGAAATACAGGATACAGGGTGCCTGGTACAGGTTAAAACCTGATTGTTTTTATATTTGTGATGAGTAACTATTTTATATTGATGAATTCGTGCTGTCACATATATTTCAAAATTACATTAATGTGGTCTCAATTCTAATGAAAAATAAAATTAGTGAGTGCTAGTGAGTTTCATTAGTAAACTATACATGTATCAGTTCAGTTCAGTTCAGTCGCTCAGTCGTGTCCAACTCTTTGTGGCCCCATGAATCGCAGAACGCTAGGCCTCCCTGTCCATCACCAGCTCCCGAAGTTTACTCAAACTCATGCCCCTCAAGTCGGTGATGCCATCCAGCCATCTCATCCTCTGTCATCCCCTTCTCCTCCTGCCCCAATCCCTCCCAGCATCAGGGTCTTTTCCAATGAGTCAACTCTTCATATGAGGTGGCCAAAGTACTGGAGTTTCAGCTTCAGCATCAGTCCTTCCAATGAATACCCAGAACTGATCTCCTTTAGGATGGACTGGTTGTATCTCCTTGCAGTCCAAGTGACTCTCAACAGTCTTCTCCAAAACCACAGTTCAAAAGCATCAATTTTTCGGCACTCAGCTTTCTTCACAGTCCAACTCTCGCATCCATACATGACCACTGGAAAAACCACAGCCTTGACCAGACAGACCTTTGTTGGCAAAGTAGTGTCTCTGCTTTTTAATATGCTATCTAGGTTGGTCGTAACTTTCCTTCCAAGGAGTAAGCGTCTTTTCATTTCATGGCTGCAGTCACCATCTGCAGTGATTTTGGAGCCCAAATAAATGAAGTCTGACACTGTTTCCACTGTCTCCCCATCTATTTCCCATGAAGTGATGAGACCAGATGCCATGATCTTAGTTTTCTGAATGTTAAGCTTTAAGCCAACTTTTTCACTCTCTTCTTTCACTTTCATCAAGAGGCTTTTTAGTTCCTCTTCACTCTCTGCCATAAGGGTGGTGTCATCTGCATATCTGAGATTATTGATATTTCTTCTGGCAATCTTGATTCCAGCTTGTGCTTCTTCCAGCCCAGCATTTCTCATAATGTACTCTGCATAGAAGTTAAATAAGCAGGGTGGCAATATACAGCCTTGACCTTCCCCTTTTCCTATTTGGAACCAGTCTGTTGTTCCATGCCCAGTTCTAACTGTTGCTTCCTGACCTGCATACAGGTTTCTCAAGAGATAGGTCAGATGGTCTGGTACTCCTATCTCTTTCAGAATTTTCCACAGTTTATTTGTGATCCACACAGTTGAAGGCTTTGGCATAGTCAATAAAGCAGAAATAGATGTTTTCCTGGAACTCTCTTGCTTTTTCGATGATCCAGCAGATATTGGCAATTTGATCTCTGGTTCCTCTGCCTTTTCTAAAACCAGCTTGAACATCTGGAAATTCTCGGTTCACGTATTGCTGGAGGCTGGCTTGGAGAATTTTGAGCATTACTTTACTAGCGTGTGAGATGAGTGCAGTTGTGCGGTAGTTTGAGCATTCTTTGGGACTGCCTATCTTAGGGATTGGAATGAAAAACTGAACTTTTCCAGTCCTGTGGCCACTGCTGAGTTTTCCAAATTTGCTGGCATACTGAGTGCAGCAATTTTATAGCATCATCTTTCAAGATTTGAAATAGCTCAACTGGAATTCCATCACCTCCACTAGCTTTGTGCATAGTGATGCTTTCTAAGGCCCACTTGACTTCACATTCCAGGATGTCTGGCTCTAGGTGAGTGATCACACCATTGTGATTATCTGGGTCATGAAGATCTTTTTTGTACAGTTCTTCTGTGTATTCTTGCCACCTCTTAATATCTTCTGCTTCTGTTAGGTCCATACCATTTCTGTCCTTTACTGAACCCATATTTGCCTGAAATGTTCCCTTGATATCTCTAACTTTCTTGAAGAGATCTCTGGTCTTTCCCATTCTGTTGTTTTCCTCTATTTCTTTACAGTGATGGCTGAGGAAGGCTTTCTTATCTCTCCTTGCTATTCTTTGGAACTCTGCATTCAAATGGGAATATCTTTCCTTTTCTCCTTTGCTTTTTGCTTCTCTTCTTTTCGCAGCTATTTGTAAGCCCTCCTCAGACAACCATTTTGCCTTTTTGCATTTCTTTTCCATGGTGATGGTCTTGATCCCTGTCTCCTGTACAATGTCACGAACCTCCGTTCATAGTTCATCAGGCTCTCTGTCTATCAGATCTAGTCCCTTAAATCTATTTCTCACTTCCACTGTATAGTCATAAGGGATTTGATTTAGGTCATACCTGAATGGTCTAGTGGTTTTCCCCACTTTCTTCAGTTTCAGTCTGAATTTGGCAATAAGGAGTTCATGATCTGAGCCACAGTCAGCTCCTGGTCTTTTTTTTTCTGACTGTATAGAGCTTCTCCATCTTTATCTGCAAAGAATATAATCAATCTGATTTCGATGTTGACCATCTGGTGATGTCCATGTGTAGAGTCTTCTCTTGTGTTGTTGGAAGAGGGTGTTTGCTATGACCAGTGCGTTCTCTTGGCAAAACTCTATTAGCTTTTGCCCTGCTTCATTCCGTAATCCAAGGCCAAATTTGCCTGTTACTCCAGGTGTTTCTTGACTTCCTACTTTTGCATTCCAGTCCCCTATAATGAAAAGGACATCTTTTTTGAGTGTTAGTCCTATAATGAACCAATATTAGAAATCATTTTAGAAAATCTTTCACCTGACAGTTTTTGCTGGCCCAAAGAATTTTTATTCTTTCTCACTCTCTCCCTCTGTCTCACACACACATACACTGTCTTTCAATCCCTATGTTTCTCGTCATTGATTTGAAAATGAGCGACAATGTCCTTAGAATGATTTCCCCATATTTTTAATAGCTTTCCCCTTGTCCTAATTGATTTCATTTCAATCTGGCATAATTATATTGAAGTGTATTATGTTAAAGTGTTGTAATAAGCCAAGTTGGAGGACTGGGAGTGAGTTGACTGTTACATTCCAAGCTAGAACTACAGTAAACTGTATCCTTTTCTGATTATTTCCCTATTTCTTGGAGTCAAATTATATGCTCTAGGTGCTTTGCTAAGTGATCTACAAAGATCAATCTGCTTTTGTAATAAACTTTTAAGAGACCAGCCTCCTAGACTCTGGAGATAGGGGCATTGACTGTGAAGACTGGGGCATTGTCTTTGCCTTTTTTCTCCCAAAGCAGACCCAGAACTGCTATTTGAATGAATCAAGCAGATAATAATGGTAAATGCTTCCTAGTTTGGTAAATGGCAATGTAATTGCAGTTGACACATCCTTGCCCTATCAGCCTATTTTTTTAAAGTAATTATATACTTATCTTTTTATCAGAATATCCATAATTATTCTGTGCCATCTGTCTCACAGAGAAAGAGGATTCTATAATTGCCATGGAGACTTTGAGTTTAAAATGCATCTGGCTAAGCAGAACGCGAGCTTTCCAGGTGGAGCTAGTGGTAAAGAACCCACTTGCCAATGCAGGAGACATAAGAGACATGTGTTAGATCCCTGGGTCATGAGGATCCCCTGAAGGACGGCACAGCAACCAGCTCCAATGTTCTTGCTTGGTGAATCCCATGGACAGAGGAGTCTGGCAGGCTGCAGTCCATAGGCTCGCAAAGAGTTTGACACAACTGAAGTGACTTAGCATGCACATAAGCAGAACTTAAGATGATGCTTCCAATTCCTACTAAAATGAAACTAATAAGAGCTCAAGAAATTTTGGAAAACTAAGACTGAAAAATGGTTGCTGGAAATAAAGAAAAATTCTAGTAAGTTTAAGAACAGTGAAGCTAGTTTGCAGGCTGAAAATTCCTGAACCAACAGTCTTAGTCACACAAATAAAAGCAGGAAGACATTTTTTCTCTGCCTTTACTGTCTGACACAGTGATCCAGGGTTTGTACCAACAAGACAAGTGGACAATTGCCCTGCTGCCTTTAAAAAGTAAATGGATTGATTTGTAAAATGCTTATTATAATGTTCAAATAATGTAGTACAAATAAGAAAGCCCAGAATAACCACAAATCTCAACTCCAGTTACAAACACCTTATAAACATCTTCCTATGCAGATATATACATAGATATTAATAGATACTTTTACTTAAATGATATCATGCTAAATATTTTGTTGTAACATTCTTTTTTCCACTCATTATAATGTTGCAGAGTAGATACATTTCTATGTCAACAGCATCTATATCAACACTTTAATCACTAAATAGGGTTGGATAAGCCTTATCTATGTCAGCCATTAACTCCCCAGTATTTTCTGTCCCCTGTCCTCTCTTGCCTTCCTCCTATGTCCAGGATTTTTGCTTTTCCTCTCTCTTCCTCCTTCCCTCCCTCCTTCCCTTGTTTTTCCTTCCTCTTCCCTTCCTTCCTTCCTTCCTTCCTTCTTTCTTTCCTTTCTCTCTCTCTCTTCAGTGAGATTCGACTCTTAGAGCTAGCCAGTCTTACCATGGCCAACACTGGCTTATTTCTTCTCATACACCAAATGGTAGATACTGGATGGTACTGAATTCTGATATTAAGTAATGTAGAGACCCTGTAGAAGAGGGAAAATGAACAAGTTTTTTGTCAGTAAAATCATGATTTCAATTTTAACAGATTTTTTTAGTTGTTAAAAGGACATTACTGCTTTCAGATGGGGTAGATAATTCAGTTAGCTTTGTGGTGTTTTATTGGCTTTTAAATAATTTTTAAACTTTTAAATATATTTCTATTGAATTATTTGGAAGGAAAGTAAAACATAAATACAAAAAATAGTAGTGCTAAGCCTAAAATTTCACTTCAATATCTGAATTTAGAGGAAAAGATTTTTTTTCCCTTGGTTCTTTTTGACTTGATGAGTGAAATTGGGAAATATAAACATAAATAGAGAACAAGTAGATAATGAACATAAGTATAGTAGACCTGGTGTTAGGGAAACAATAGAATGCTGGAAACTACAGAAAGCTTCAAAATATATGTCTATCTAAAGAGAGTCACTGTTGTTCTTCCCCAGTTATCCCTAAGTGGGAATTTGCATCCAATGTTGCTAGATTTTCTTATTTGCAAGAAGTTAGAAATATAGATTTTCCTGTGTACTCTTTGATTTGCAAATGTTGGCAAACAAAAAGTCACATCAAAGTAGGTGTCTGTTAGGGGTGGTGTCTGTGGAAATTTTGCTACCTAAGTCCTTTAAACTTGTAACATCTATATAGTCATTCTGTCCATAGTGAATGAAATTTAATTTTTGTACAGCTTTTAAAATTTGCCATTGTAGAGTTATTTCTATTATTCAAAGACCATTGCTTGAATGCCCTAGGTATTGTGGTGATAATATAGAAGAAGAAGAGACAGAAGGAAAGTAACTATGGATAATACAGATTACTAATGTTATCTCATTTTTCTGCAAGCTAGTTGTGGGAAATAGATGATATTAATTGTATTTTACAGATTGAAAAAATCCCTGAAGTTTGGAGGGTTTAAATAATCTACCAGTATCACACAGCTAGGAAGGGACAAATCTAGGATACAAATCCAATCCAGGTGTGCTTGAGTCCAATGCCACCTAAATTTTTTTGTTATAAAAATAAAGTTTTCTGTAGAGAGTTTCCAAAATGTAAAAGAAATTGTAGAAAAGTACCTTGCATGAAGTAAGCCAGAAAGAGAAATACCAATACAATATATTAATGTATATATATGGAATTTAAAATGATGACCCTATATGCAAGGCAGCAAGAGAGACACAGATGTAAAAAACAGACTTTTGAACTATGTGGGAAAAAGTGAGGGTGGGATGATATAAGAGAATGACATTGAAATATGTATATTACCATATGTAAAATAGATGACTAGTGCGAGTTTGATGCATGAAGCAGGGCACTCAAAGCTGGTGCTCTGGGACAGCCCAGAGGGCTGGGATGGAGAGGGAGGTGGGAGGGGGTTCAAGATGGTGGGACACATGTACACCCATGGCTGATTCATGTCTATGAATGGTAAAAAGCACCAAAATATTGTAATTAGCCTCCAAGTAAAATAAAAAAATTAATTTTTAAAAAAGTACCTTACAGAGTTAACTTGCCATACACAGATAATTACTGTTATTTTTAATGTACATATTTACATCTAGTCTTAAACATGCACAAACATATATCAAACTCAGTATCACACTGCATATATAATTGTATCTTGATTATTTTCTTTAACATCATATAAAAACATATTTCACTAGCAATCCTTTAAAAATAATATATATTAACCACTGGATAATAATCCTTTAAATAGATATGCCATTGTTTATTTAATTAGATGTTTAATTGTCTCCAGTTTTTCTCTGCTATAAATAATGTATTAAAGACATTTTGTTATAAATCTTTGTTTCTGATTTTTTCTAATAATGTTTCTAAGAATAAAATTAGTAGGGCAAAGGATCCAAACAGTTTTAAAGCTTTTAACACCATATGCTTAACTTTCACAATTTTTTTTATCAATTTATATTCCCATCATTATGTTTGTTTTAATTGAAGGATAATTGCTTTACAATATTGTGTTGGTTTCCACCATACATTAACATGAATCAAACATAGGTATACATATATCCCCTCTTTCTTATTGTTATTGTTTTTGTCATAGTTTTGCTTCTAACTACAAATTAGCATACAATCAGTGAAGGATAATTTGGGGAAAAGAGCTCAAGAAAAAAAAAATCAGATAATTTCACCAACCAGAAATGATCTTTGCTAATATTTTGGGGTATTTTTTCTGGATATGTATTTGTCCCTATTTTTTCTTTATCAGCTGTGATTTCACAGGCCTAATTTCACAAATACTTTTATCAGCATCTATCTAAATTAATTATCATTTCTATCTCCCATATTATTAGATCTTAACTATTATCATAAAACATCACTTGTAAACATGATAGACAATAATGTTAGTGTTCTTCTGTGCATAATCTTTCCCTTATTTCTGCCCTCAGAATTTCTTGTAATGCCAAATCAGTCCATCTTTTCTGTATTATTATTATATTTTTTAAAATTTTTATTTTATATTAGAGTTGATTAACAGGCTTCCCAGGTGGTGCTAGAGTTGAAGAATCCACCTGCCAATTTAGGTAGATATATGAGACATGGATTCAATCCCTGGGTCTGGAAGATCCCCTGGAGGAGGGCATGGAAACCCACTCCAGTATTCTTGCTTGGAGAATCCCATGGACAGAGTAGCCTGGCAGGCTACAGTCCATAGGATCGAAGAGTCAGACACAACTGAAGCTACTTAGCATGTATGCACACATAGTAGATTAACAATGTTCTGTCAGTTTCAGATGTACAGCAAAATGATACAATTATACATGTATCTATTCTGTTTCAAACCTTTTCCTATTTAGGTTATTACAGAATACTGAGAAGCATTCCCTGTGCTACACAGTAGGTCCTTGTTGGGTATTTATTTTAAATATAGCAGTGTGTACATATCAATCCCGAATTCCCAATCTATATTTCCTTCCCACCCTTCCTCCTTGGTAAACATTAGTTTCTTCTCTAAGCCTATGAGTCTCTGTTTTGTAGATATGTTTGTTTATATCATTTTTTTTAGATTCTACATATAAGTGATATCATATGATATTTGTCTTTCTCTGTCTAACTTATTATGATAATCTCCAGTCCATTCATGTTACTGCAAATGGCATTACTTCATTTTTAATAGCTAAATAATATTCCATTTTGTATGCACTGTGCTGAGCTTTGTTGCTCAGTCATGTCCAACTCTTTGTGAACCCACGAACTGTAGCCCACCAGGCTCCTCTGTCCATGGGGATTCTCCAGGCAGGAATACTGGAATGGGTTGCTATGCCCTCCTCTAGGGGATCTTCCCAACCCAGGGATCGAACCCAGATCTTCCACATTGCAGGTGGATTCTTTACCGTGTGACTCACCAAGGACGCCCAAGAATACTGAAGTGTGTAGCCTATCCCTTCTCCAGGGGATCTTCCCAACCCAGGAATCAAACCAGGGTTTCTTGCATTGCAGGCGGATTCTCTACCAGCTGAGCTACCAGGGACACCTATATATATATGCCACATCTTCTTTATTATTTCATCTGTTGATGGACATTTAGGTTTCTTCCACATCTTGGATATTGTAAATGGCACTGTAGTTAGCACTGGGATGCATGTTTCATTTCAAATCCTGTTTTTCTTTGGATATTATGCCCCTGTGTGATTGCTGGATCATATTGTAGCTCTATTTTTTTTTTTTCTTAAGGAACCTCCTTTCTATTCTCCACAGTGGCTGTACCAATTTACATTCCCATCAATAGTGTAGGAGGGTTCCACAGCCTCTCCATCATTTATTGCTTGTAGATATTTTGAAGATGGCTATTCTGAGTGATATGAGATGATAGCTCATTGTAGTTTCAATTTACATTTCTCTAATAATAAGTGATGTTGAACATCTTTTCATGTGCTTTTTAACCATCTATATGTATTCTTTGAAGAAATGTCTATTTAGGTCTTCTGTCCAGTTTTGGATTGGGTTTTTTGCTTCTTCTTTTAAAATTAGTTTTTATTGAAGTATAGTTGCTTTACAATATCGTGTTAGTTTCTGCTGTACAACAAAGTGAAGAAGATATATGTATTCATATATCCCTTCTTCCTTGGATTTCCTTCCCATTTAGGTCACCACAGTGCTCTGAGTAGAGCTCCTTGTGCTATACAGTAGGATCTCATTAATTATCTATTTTATACATGCATGCATGTGTATGTGCTAAATTGCTTCAGTTGTGTCTGACTCTTTGAAGTCTATGAAGTATAGCCCACAAGGCTCTTCTGTCCAAGGGATTCTCCAGGCAAGGATACTAGAGTGGGTTTCCATGCCCTCTTTCAGGGGATCACCCTGACCCAGGGATCGAATCTGCATCTCTACATCTCCTGCATTGGCAGGCAGGTTCTTATCCACTTGTGCCACCTGGGGTGCCCCATTTCATACACAGTGTATATATGTCAATCCCAATCTGCTAATTCATCCCATTCCCTCACCCTGAGAAGAATTAATATTTGTAGTGTATCCAAAGATTGGGCTCTGCTAAAGGGATGTTTGAACTTTCACTGCACAAAGAGATCATGGTGATTTGTTGCATATGTTCACATCTGTGTTCATATGTGTAAACTACATATATGTGTGTGTGTCTGTGTGTTTGGTTGGGCTGGGTAATTATAACATAGTGATCTCATGGGTCACCATGACTTCACTTCAGCAGAGTTATTATGGAAACTCTCTAATTCATAATTGGGGGATCCTTCTATATGCCATCCTCTAACAAGAAGAAAACATTGCCTTTTTGTATCAGCCTATTTCTCCACACTAGGAACAATCTGTATCTGAAAAGGAATTTAGGAACTTAAGATACTAACAAGCTCAATGTGCAGACTAGGGTAAGGGGAACTGCAGTGACAGTGTGTTCACCAGAGTTAGAAAAATAAAGTGAAAAGGGACAAATCTTTAAGTGGTGTTTTATTTTTGCTTATTGGACAATGGCTGTGCAACCTGATAGATGAATTTGAATGTTGTACTTCCATGGATTCACTTAGGAAATGTAGTGCATTTCTTAGAATCTAGAAGCCTAGGTACTATTCTTAAGTGTTAGGAAGTGTTCTGTTGTTGAGAAGATGGCTCATGTGAATTTCTTTAGACAATAATAGCCTTACTGTGATATTTTGGGCTTTAACAATAAACCACATATCCTAATCAAACTCAATTTGCCTGATTTTTCTTTTATAGGCAATCAAAAAATTGGACAAAGCAAGCAGAACATGAAATGATTTTGCTCAGGAAGGTCATACCTGACTGGCCCTGTATGTGTGTGTGGCAATGTATTTAATAAAAGTGTCTCACACCTTCAGCATGTTTAATGTTTTTGCTCTGCTTTGGCCTTCAAATCTCTAGCTCTTGTGTTAATTTCACAAAGGCTTTCTGATAAATTTTTCCCAACAGTTCGTGTCCAAGTAAATTTATCTCTTTTTTATTTCAGCTGGTTTGGGGCAGCAGTGGAGTGATTTATTTTTCCAGGATAGAGACACTCAGTAACTCCAGAAAGGAAGCAGGCATTCAGGGACAGCTGGTTTGCAAAGAAGTATGTTTTTCCTGTAGATTTGTAGCCAAGGCAGTCAATTTGGGACCAATATTGTATGGGATTGAAAACAGACTTATTTTTACCTTGCTGAAGTGTCTGTGTCCCCTATGGATAGATCAAAAGGAAATGGGAGTTGTGGTATTACTACACATATTCAAACAATCTGACTTTAGCTAGGGGTGTGATTATGTGCCTAGCAAAGGCTGCATAATACTTTCTGTCTATTTTGATCTATTTAAAGAAATTGCTTTGTGTTGCTAAAGAATAGTTAACCCCATCATCCTTATCACATTTTATCTTTAAATAATGAGGAGAAAACCTCCTTGCAGTAAATGTTCAGTTTATGCTGCTTTTTTCTCACATCAAAAAGAAAAAAAAAGGAAGCTTTATGAAATAATGATGCTATCCTCAGCTGAACATAAGGGTTTGTCCTTAATATCTTAATCAATAATTAGAGTTAGGAAGGTCAGATCATCTCTAAACTAAAGCTGGAATCGGCTGTCCACCACAGGAATAAAGTATAGCAAAGAACGCTGAAAGCTTATCTTGCAGCTCCAGGTCTGCATCTCACATGCAAGAATTCAATAGTCAGTTTTTTATGTTATCCTCCACATCTTGACTAAGGGTCTTCAGAACTTGCATAGCCTACCTATAGATTCCTTTAAATCCTTGTTAATGCTTCCATTTCAATTATTCTGCTCAAATCTGTGAATGTTTGAACTATGTCCCTGTAAAAAAAACTAGATATCAGTGTTTAAAAATCACTATGACATTTATTAACATATTCATGCAATCAGGCATTCTTTTAACAAATGTTTTTTGAGCACCTGTTATGTTCCAGTCACTAGAATAGATACGGGGTATACAAATCAACTTAACAGTCCAGGTTAATAGAAGTCCCCCGGGCAACTTAGCCTCCAAGCAAAAATCAATCAGTCTCAATATATTTTTTACCATTTTAAATTGACCTAGAAGGCTAAACCCAGGTTCTCTCCTCATCCTAAACATATTTATTCCTTTCTTTTCTTTATTTTGAGATGTTTGGATTTGAGTTTAAATTCAGTTATGATATCTATTAGCTGTGTGATCTTGAGTCCATCATTGAACCTCTATTATTTATTTTCATCACCTAAATTTTCTTATCTATAAAACATGGATAATAGTACTTGCCTTATGGGGTTGTTGTGAAGATTAAATTTACATCTGGCATACAATTACAAGTCAATCAATATTAGATTATACTAGTTATTTTACTTTGAAAGAAAATCTTTTTCTTCTCTGTTATCTGTGGGAAGTGTGGAAAGGGAAAAAAGAGCACACTTAGAAAATTGTGAATTCTTGTCTCCTCTCCTTTTAAGAAAGTCAAAGACAATGTACATCAGCATTGAGACCAGTAAAAACTCTGTTTATTTATTTTTAATTGGAGGATAATTGCTTTACACTGTTGCATTGGTTTCTGTCATACAACAGCATGAATCAGCCATAAGTATACATATATACATAAAGACCCTCTCCTTTGAGCCTCCCTTCCACCCCACACCATTCCACCCCTCTAGGTTGTCACAGAATGCCAGATTGAGTTCCTTGTGTTATCTACTTTAAAATAAGTAAGCCTATGTCATCTAGTTCAATAACAGACCCACTCAGGTTTGATTAGAGGTTCAGTACTTGTTATGTTTTTACTCTTGGTATGTTGAAGCCAATTTCATAATGATTTCTATTTCAAAATCAGGTGGCTTGACCATTTTACCTAATTTTCACTAGTGCACAACTTACATGTACCCTATAAGCCCTGAGATGTACATGGGTAATATGTTTTGTTAAGATGGGAGCTGCTAGAACTTTGAAAATAGTTTTCTTTCTCCTCCTTCTCACAAAAGGATTTTTCCTTTAATTAGATAACTTTGTGAACCATGATATCTAGGGATAAAAAATAAGACTATTATTATTTCATTTTAAAAGGAGATATATTTGTCATTATTTCATATTGAAGCAATGACATTTTGCTGATATCAACATAATTATCAAGGTAGCAATCTTCCCACTCCTTATAAACTGTGTCACAAGTATTCCCACAAGCCACAATCAAGTAGAGTCATCTATGGAATATCCATGTGGGATTGGTTCCAGGACACATCCTCCCTCCTCTGGATACCCAAATCCAAGACACACAGGTCACATATATTAAATGGAGAAGTATAGTCAGCACTTCATATCTGAAGAGTCTGCATTCTCAGATACTGTGGGTTTACTGTTCTGGAAAATAATAGGTATTTTGAATGAAGTTGTTGATTTTATATGAATGAATGGCTATTAGATGGTAATTTCCTCTAAAAATCAACACGCCCTCAGAGCTGATATATGACCTTGATGTCTTAAGGTATTAATGAGCTCCCTGAAGGTAATAGTGGTAACAAAAAAAGTGGATATTTTTCATTCTGAAAATTTTACCATAAGATTCAACAATCACTCATGCACAATGTTAAATGTAATCTCTTTGGTTCACTCTAAGTAACTATTCTTCTATTGCTGGCCTTAGGTACATGTGAACACATATGCATAGCTGTTATTGTCTATATTCAGAAACTGGCCTACTTGAAGACCGGTATGTTTTATCTGCAAGTGAAGCCAGGGGTCTTATCCTAATATAAGGGAAAATCAAAGGCTGTTTAAAGCTTTCAGCACAGTTGGTTCTAATTTCAGATAAGAAGGCCAAACAAGCTCTTACTTAAGAGAAAATCATCTGCTGTTCTTGGCTTCTCTAACTTGGGAGAATTCTCAAATCTTAGTTATCTCAGGTATCATTTTATGTGTTTCATTGTATGTTCACCATTCCTGATAACTTCAACTTTGCATCATTAGTAGGCCATTTTAATAAATGTTGACATTTAAGTTGCTATTGGATTAATAATTTTCCATATTTCAGCAGGACTTTCTGAAAATAGGCTAGTTTCTACATAGGGGCTATGGGTAGTGACTGCAGATGTGAACATCACCTTTGCAATTGATGACTGTAATATTTTTTCCTGCTCCTTATGTATTTTTCTTGTATGTGTGTGTGTGTGAACATTTTAGTTCTACTTTATTGGCAAATTTCAACTGTATAATACAGGGTTATCAACTATAGTCACCATGTTTTACAGTAGATCCTCGGAACTTACTCATCTTATAGCTGAAAGTTTTAGTCTTTTTAAAATCAAACTCTCTGTATTTCCCCCACCCCTCACACTGGCAGCCAATATCTTAGAAAAGAAGCATAAATCTACTTGAGCCTACTTACCTCATTGAGCTCTTTAGGTGATTAACACAGGAATTTTCTATAAAGAACCTAGATGGTGCCTAGCAAATAATAGGTACTCACTAATTAGTGGGCATTATTATTATTATACATTCAAACTGACCTCAGACAAAATATTTAGTGTTAGCTCTATCACATGAAAGATGAAAGCAGGCAATTTTTATGCTTGGAGAACTAGAAAAGTCTAAGGTGTTCAGCATACAGAGTTGCTATAGATCTGCACCAATGTGCATATCATGGAAGGGGTACACTTGTTCCTTAGTAAGACAGACATCTACCTCCTGTGCCTACCAACACAAAGCAATGAGGCACAGAAATCCAGGGACCAACTTCAGATACTTTGAACACACTTTGAGGAGCTCAGTTACCTGGTTAAAATGTACAATAAACAGCTGGCTATTGTAAACTTGGCTGTCCTGTGATAAACAGGGTTAAAAATTCCAGAAACAGTGTAGTATAAAATAAATGAGTTTTATAGGACGGTGTGACTATAAGTTGAGCATGTCAACTCAGTCATGTTTTTCACTCATTGTTAATTTCAAACCCTTGAAGTATTTTGCTTTATTGCTTGCAAAACTGTGGCTCAGAAAGAAAAGATATATATATATATATATATAAAAGTGAAGTTGTTCAGTCATGTCTGACTCTTTGCAACCCCATGGACTGTAGCCTACCAGGCTCCTCTGTCCATGGAATTTTCCAGACAAGAGTACTGGAGTGGGTTGCCATTTCCTTCTCCAAGGGATCTCTCTCTCTCTCTCTCTCTCTGTCTCTCTCTCTGTCTCTCTGTCTCTCTCTCTGTCTCTCTCTCTGTCTCTCTGTCTCTGTCTCTCTCTCTCTCTCTCTCTCTCTATATATATATATATATATATATATATATATATATATTTGAGAAATACATATATATATTTGAGAAATGAAAGCAAAATCTCTACTAATCCATGAAAACACTGTAAGCAGTGGTGATGGGTAGTAGTTTCTAATAATCCATCATGGTGCCCTACCTATATGCCCTAAAACTGTCACTGCTAAAATGTTATTATTAGAGCACAAATGTGGTTTATCACACCAGTGTGTTAAGGTGCTGTTGGGACTGGAGTATTGTGGGGGCATACACAAATGGAACTTCCTGTTCAAACCAAGATGATAAGGCATTTTTGACAAGGTTTTGAGTGAGGTTATGGGTGTTGAGAAAAACAAAACAAACCTGTATGTTTGTTTGTGTGAGAGAGAAAGTTTCAATGAAAAAATGTATTTAAAAAAATATGAGAATTGACTATATAAGGGATCACCAAGGGCTAGGACAGTGTCTTATTAACTACTTCATTTTTCATTGTTTTTCTAGAACTAAGCACAGTGCTTAATGCATACTACATAGTCAACTATTATGCATCAAGCTGAATTTTATAAAGATGTTTGAATGATATACTCAGTGTTTCCTTTTGTCTAGGCTCTGTGGCAGAGGGATGAACAGTAGAGTTCTTCTTATGCATCTTTGGAATACGCATTTACTTACTAGTCTTCAGTTTCAAGGGAGGGGGATCAACACCACAGTTTCCCATGTCATGTCCTCTTCCAGCTTCTTGGAGGTCTTAAAATTTGCAGCTCTTAAATATTAAGAAAGGAAAAAGAAGATAAAAGGTCAGATATAAACTGTTTCATCAACACTTTATAGATGAAATATTTAGTGTTTTAAATTAAACATGCCTAAAAATCTTATTCCAGACAAGGTTTTGCAACCATCTTGCTTACAGAGTTCTAACCTTGGAACAGAATCTGCATATGAATCAAGGTCAGCCTGTTGGAGTTTCTCTAACTAAAGTCTAAATTCAAAATCTCAACCTTAGGAAAGCAGCAGGGGCTTGGGTAGAGGGTGGGAGTAGAGAATACCAGAGGGATGACATTTAAGAGACTAGTGAAAAAGCTGTATGATATGTGGGGTTGATAAACTATTGGTTTGTCTATCTTGCTTGGTACTTTTTAAAAATTCAGATCAAACTATTGAAAATTAGAGAAAAATGTTTTGAGAGGCTGCTGAATAAAACAAATAAAAACTTTAATTTTATTGGTAGATATACAATATCTGTTTTAAGAAAATCCATGGTCCCACTCTATTCTGTAGTTGGTTAGGTTATATTTTTAGCATAGTATCCTGCTTTGGGGCCTTCCCAGGTGGCGCTAGTGGTAAAGAGCCTGCTTGCCAATGCAGGAGACATGAGATGCAGTTTGATCCCTGGGTAGATCCCCTGGAGGAGGGCATGACAAACCACTCCAGTATTCTTGCCTGGAGAATCCCATGGACAGAGGAGCCTGGAAGGCTACAGTTCATAGGGTCACAAAGAGTCAGATGTGACTGAAGCGACTTAGCATGTACACATGTTCTAGATACCATATTTTTGAAATAATTTTTACTACATTATTGTTGATTTACATGTTGTGTTAGTTTCAGGTACACAGGAAAATGATTCTATTATGCATATATATATACACACATATATATTATGTATATACATGTACATATACATTATATATATATACATAATATATATATATACATAATCCACTCTTTCTTTAGATTATTTTCCCATATAGATCATTACAGAGTATTGAGTTTCCTGTACTATATAGTAGGGTCTTACTAGTTACCTGTTTTGTATATAGTAGTGTGTATATATAAATCCCAAATTCCAAATTTATCCCTCCCCCCTTTCTCCCTGGTTATCACATTTTATGTAGAGTATTGATCAATCAAGATGTATTCAGACAAAGAGGATGGGTTTGAAAATCAGACCTGAGAAGAACTGCTGGGCATAACAAAATCATCTACCCTGTTAAAACTCTGAAAAGGCTTCTTATTGTGTTTAGATAAAGATCCAGATTAAAATCTCACTATCACTTCAGTTCAGTCACTCAGTCATGTCTGACTCTTTGCGACCCCATGAATCACAGCTGTCCATCACAAACTCCCAGAGTTTACTCAAACTCATGCCCATCGAGTCGGTGATGCCATCCAGCCATCTCAGCCTCTGTCGTCCCCTTCTCCTCCTGCCCCCAATCCCTCCCAGCATCAGGGTCTTTTCCAACGAGTCAACTCTTTGCACGAGGTGACCAAAGTATTGGAGTTTCAGCTTCAGCATCAGTCCTTCCACTGAACACCCAGGACTTATCTCCTTCAGGATGGACTGGTTGGATCTCCTTGCAGTCCAAGGGACTCTCAAGAGTCTTCTCCAACACCATAGTTCAAAAGCATCAATTTAAGTGACCTTAAAGGTGAGGAAGACAGAAAACAAGAAAACCAGTTTTATTTTTAGCAAGGCATTCTGCTCTACTTGGGGCTTCACTGGTGGCTCAGACAGTAAAGCATCTGTCTACAATGCGGGAGACCTGGGTTTGATCCCTGGGTTGGGAAGATCCCCTGGAGAAGGAAATGGCAACCCACTCAAGTACTCTTGCCTGGAAAACCCCATAGATGGAGAAGTCTAGTAGGCTACAGTCCATGGGGTTGCAAAGAGTCGGATACGACTGAGCAACTCACGACTCTGCTCTACTGGCCTGTCTACTTTATTTTCTGCATTCTCTACCCACTGCCACACCCTCCATCCAATCTCTGGCAGCGTATTTAGAATACAATACTGTATGATACCATATGATACAATATAACCGTGCTTTTGCATGATATAGTTCCAGTCTGGTTTTCCACCTACATTGCTCCTCTCTTTTCAGTTACTCTCTCTTAGGTCACAGTGACTCTAGCCCTATTTTGGTACTTGGCATGCCCCAAGCCTTTTCTTGTCTCAGGAACAAGTTTTGAATTCAGGTATTTAGTGTGTTTGTTGAGAAGTCAACTGTTAGGAGCAATATCTGTTCTCGTGAATATGTTTCTCCTCCCTCCCATAACCTCTGGCTGATTTTACTACTTTCAACTTGTCATTGTTTCTTAGTAGTTTTATTATGATATGACTAGGTGTGGTTTCTTTGTATTTTTACTACTTGAGGTTCAATGAGCTTCTTAAATCTGTGGTTTATTTCTCAGCTCTAGAAAATTTCATCCATATGTTACTTTTGTCTGATTCTTCTTTTCAATCGGGGCCTCCAGTAACATGGTATAAAACTTGCTCTGGAAAATCCAGATTCTAGTTTTTGTCTACCCAGCTCATGAGATCATGACATCTTTGACTTTTAGCCATTGCCATTTACTCAGTTTCTTACTCTGTCATAGATTATGAAAAAGTGACTAGTGCCTTTATATAGAAAGCAGTGTACAAATAATTGGTCTTATCTGGATGAGTTTTCTCTCTGGGATTTTAGTCTTTAGTTCCTGGCTGACTAGCAGCAACCTATGCCATAAAACAATTTCTGTTTTGGTATTTCATCCTTTTTTATAGTTTATTGTTTTTCTTGGTAAATGTGTTGTTTGACAAAATGTTTCTCCTGAAATTCATGGCTGGAAATAGAAGCATACTGTTATTATTGCTACTGTTATTACTATTAGTTTAAACTTACATTTTGCTGGCATAATGGATGACTCCATGTGCATTTTGAGCAGGTAGCCAACTTCATGCAACAAACTGAAGGATTCCCAAAATTTTATTGCCTTAATGTACGTTCTCTGTGACAGAGGTATCATAACATTGCTGTGATGACTAAAATCTCTCCTGTTGGATACATTGATCAGGTTAAGGCCTTATAAATTGTGTTTCTCCCCACCCCCCACTTATTTATTTATTTATTTTAATTGGAGGCTAATTACTTTACAATACTGTGGTGGTTTTTGTCATAGATTCACATGAATCCTCCATGGGTGTACATGTGTTCCCCATCCTGACCCTCCCTCCCATCTCCCTCCCCATCCTATCCCTCAGGTCATTGCAATGTACCAGCCCTGAGCAACCTGTCTCGTGCATCAAACCTGGACTGGTGATCTATTTCACATATGTTAACATACATGTTTCAATGATATTCTCTCAAATCATCCCACCCTTGCCTTCTCCCACAGTCCAAAAGTCTGTTCTTTACGTCTGTGTCTCTTTTGATGTCTCACATATAGGGTCATCATTTCCATCTTTCTAAATTCCATATATATGTGTTAATATACTGTATTGGTGTTTTTCTTTCTGACTTACTTCACTCTGTAAAATATGCTCCAGTTTCATCCACCTCATTAAAACTGATTCAAATGCATATTTTAACTAGCTGAGTAATATTCCATTGTGTAAATATACCACAGCTTTCTTATCCATTCATCTGCCAATGGATATCTAGGTTGCTTCCATGTTCTGGCTATTATAAACAGTGCTGCAATGAACATTGGGGTACACATGTCTCTTTCAATTCTGGTTTTCTGAGTGTGTATGCCCAGCAGTGGGATTGCTGGGTCATATGGTAGTTCTAGTTCCAGTTTTTTCAGGAATCTCCACACTGTTCTCCATAGTGGCTATGCTAGTTTGCATTCACACAAACAGTGTAAGAGGACTCCTTTTTCTCCTCATCCTCTCCAGCATTTATTGTTTGTAAGCATTTTGATAGCAGCCATTCTGACCAGTGTGAGATGGTACCTCATTGTAGTTTTGATTTGCATTTCTCTGATAATGAGTGATGGTGATCACCTTTTCATGTGTTTGTTAGCCATCTGTATGTCTTCTTTGGAGAAATGTCTGTTTAGTTCTTTGGCCCATTTTTTGATTGGGTCACTTATTTTTCTGGAATTGAGCTGCAGGAGCTGTTTGTATATTTTTGAGATTAATTTTTTGTCAGTTGCTTCATTTGCTATTATTTTCTCCCATTCTGAAGGCTATCTTTTCACCTGTTTATAGTTTCCTTCGTGGTGCAAAAGCTTTTAAGTTTCATTAGGTCCTATTTGTTTATTTTTGCTTTTATTTCCATTATTCTGGGAGGTGGGGCACAGAGGATCCTGCTGTGATTTATGTCAGAGAGTGTTTTGCCTATGTTTTCCTCTAGGAGTTTTATAGTTTCTGGTCTTACCTTTAGACCTTTAATCCATTCTGAGTTTATTTTCATGTATGGTGTTAGAAAGTGTTCTAGTCTCATTTTTTTACAAGTGGTTGACCAGTTTTCCTAGCACCACTTGTTAAAGAGATTGCCATTTCTCCACTGTATATTCTTGCCTCCTTTGTCAAAGATAATGTGTCCATAGGTGCATGGATTTATCTTTGGGCTTTCTATTTTGTTCCACTGATCTATATTTCTGTCTTTGTGCCAGTACCATACTGTCTTGATGATTGTAGCTTTGTAGTAAGGCCTGAAGTCAGGCAGGTTGATTCCTCCAGTTCCATTCTTCCTTCTCAAGCTTGCTTTGGCTATTTGAGATTTCCATGCAATTTGTGAAATTATTTGTTCTAGTTCTGTGAAAAATACCGTTGGTAGCTTGATAGCATTAAATCTATAGATTGTTTTGGGTAGTATACTCATTTTCACTATATTGATTCTTCCAATCCATGAACATGGTATATTTCTCCATCTATTTGTGTCATCTTTGATTTCTTTCACCAGTGTTTTACGGTTTTCTATATAGAGGTCTTTTGTTTCTTTAGGTAGATTTCTTCCTAAAATGAGTATTTTATTCTTTTCGTTGCAATGGTGAATGGAATTTCTCTTTCTGTTTTCTCATTGTTAGTGTATAGGAATGCAAGGGATTTCTGTGTGATAATTTTATATCCTGCAACTTTTCATTGATTGATTCATTCATTCATTGGCTCTAGTAATTTTCTGGTGGAGTCTTTATGGTTTCTATGTAGGGGATAATGTCATCTGCAAACAGTGAGCGCTTTACTTCTTCTTTTCCAATCTGGATTCCTTTTATTTATTTTTCTTCTGATGGCTGTGGCAAAAACTTCCAAAACTATGTTGAATAGTAGTGGTAAGAGTGGGCACCATTGTCATGTTCATGACTTTAGGGGAAATGCTTTCAATTTTTCACCATTGAGGATAATGTTTGCTGTGGGTTTATCATATATGGCTTTTATTATGTTGAGATATATTCCTTTTATTCTTGCTTTCTGGAGTTTTTTTTTTTTTTATCATAAATGGATATTGAATTTTGTCAAAGTTTTTCTCTGCACTTATTGAGATAATCATATGTTTTCTTTCTTTCAATTTGTTAATGTGGTAACCAGTCCATCCTAAAGGAGATCAGTCCTGGGTATTCATTGGAAGGACTGATGCTGAAGCTGAAACTCCAATACTTTGGCCACCTCATGCGAAGAGTTGATTCATTGGAAAAGACCCTGATGCTGGGAGGGATTGGGGGCAGGAGGAGAAAGGGATGGCAGAGGATGAGATGGCTGGATGGCATCACCGATTTGATGCCCATGAGTTTGAGTAAACTCTGGGAGCTTATGATGGACAGGGAGGCCTGGTGTGCTGTGATTCATGGGGTCACAAAGAGTCAGACACGACTGAGCGACTGAACTGAACTGAACTGAATCACACTGATTGATTCGCAAATACTGAAGAATCCTTGCATCCCTGGGATAAAGCCCATTTGGTCATGATGTATGATCTTTTTAATATGTTGTTGGGTTCTGTTTGCTAGAATTTTGTTAAGGATTTTTGTATCTATGTTCATCAGTGATATTGGCCTGTATTTTTCTTTCTTTTCTTTTTTTTTTTCTTTTTTGTGTGTGGCATCTTTGTCTGGTTTTGGTATTATAGTGATGGTGGCCTCATAGAATGAGTTTGGCAGTTTACCTTCTTCTGCAATTTTTTGGAAGAGTTTAAGTAGCATAGGTGTTAGCTCTTCTCTAAATTTTTTGATAGAATTCAGCTGATGAAGCAGTCTGGTCCTGGGCTTTTGTTTGCTGGAAGATTTCTGATTACAGTTTCAATTTCTGTGCTTGTGATGGGTCTGTTAAGATTTTCTATTTCTTCCTGATTCAATTTTGGAAAATTATACTTTTCTAAGAATTTGTCCATTTTTTCCAAGTTGTCCATTTTATTGGCATAGAGTTGCTGATAGTAGTCTCTTATGATACTTTGTATTTCTGTGTTTCTGTTGTGATTTCTCCATTTTCATTTCTAATTTTGTTGATTTGATTCTTCTCCCTTTTTTTTTCTTGATGTGTGTGGTTAATGGTTTGTATATTTCATTTATCTTCACAAAGAACCAGCTTTTAGCTTTGTTGATTTTGGCTATGACCTCCTTTGTTTCTTTTGCATTTACTTCTGCCCTAATTTGTAAGATGTCTTTCCTTCTACTAACCCTGGGGTGCTTCATTTCTTCTTTTTCTAGTTGCTTTATGTGTACATTTAGGCTATTTATTAGATTTCTCTCTTGTTTCTTGAGGTAGGCTTATAGTACTATGAACCTTCCCCTCATCACTGCTTTTACTGAATCACATAGGTTTTGGTTTGTTGTGTTTTCATTTTCATTCGTTTCTGTGAATATTTTGATTTCCTTCTTTTTTTTATTTATTATGTGATTTGTTGTTTATTCAGAAGTGTGTTGTTTAGCCTCCCTATATTTGTATTTATTTATTTTTTTTAATTTTTTTTTTACTGTAGTTGACATCTAATCTTACCGCATTGTTATCAGAAGAGATGTTTGAGATGGTTTCAATTTTTTGAATTTACCAAGGCTAGATTTATGGCCCAGGGCATGTTCTATCCTGGAGCATGTTCCATGTGCACTTGAGAAAAAGGTGAAATTCATTGTTTTGTGGTTAGATGTCCTATAGACATCAATTAGGTCTAACTGTTCCATTTTATCATTTAAAATTTGTGCTTCCTTGCTAATTTTCTGTTTGGTTGAGCTATCCATAGATGTGAGTGGGTTATTAAAGTCTCCCACTATTGTTGTGTTACTGTTAATTTCTGCTTTCATACTTGTTAGCATTTGCCTTACATATTGTGGTGCTCCTATGTTGGGTGTGTATATATTTGTAATTGTTATATCTTATAATATATGTTATAATATTTATATGGTATATATATATAATATATATGTTATAATATTTATAATTGTTATATCTTCTTCTTGGATTGATTCTTTGATCACTGTGCAGTGTCCTTCTTTGTCTCTTTTCATGGTCTTTATTTCAAAGTCTATTTTATCTGATATGAGTATTGCTACTCCTGCTTTCTTTTGGTCTCCATATACATGAAATATCCTTTTCTAACCCTTCACTTTCAGTCTGTATGTGTCCCTAAGTTTGAGGTGGGTCTCTTGTAGACAGCATTTATAGGGGTCTTGTTTTTGTATCCATTCAGCCAGTCATTGTCTTTTGGTTGGGGCATTCAACCCATTTACATTTAAGGTAATTATAGAAAAGTATGATCCCATTGCCATTTACTTTGTTGTTTAGGGTTCGAGTTTATACACCTTTTCTGTGTTTCCTGTCTAGAGAAGTTCCTTTAGCATTTGTTGAAGGGCTGGTTTGGTGGTGCTGAATTCTCTGAGCTTTGGCTTATCTGTAAACCTTTTGATTTCTCCTTCATATTTAAATGAGATCCTTGCTGGGTACACTAATCTGGGTTGAAGGTTTTTCTCTTTCATCACTTTAAGTATGTCCTGTCATTCCCTTCTGGCTTGAAGCGTTTCTTTTGAAAGATCAGCTGCTTTCCTTATGGGAATTCCCTTGTGGGTTGTTTGTTGTTTTTCCCTTGCTGCTTTTAATATTTGTTCCTTGAGTTTGATCTTCATTAATTTGATTAATATGTGTCTTGGAGTGTTTTGCCTTGGGTTTATCATGTTTGGGACTCTCTGGGTTTCTTGGACTTGGGTGGCTATTTCCTTCCCCATTTTAGGGAAGTTTTCAACTATTATCTCCTTATTGATTTTCTCACTGTCTTTCTTTTTGTCTTCTTCTTCTGGGACTCCTATGATTGGAATGTTGGGATGTTTATAACCGTTTCTCAGAGGTCTCTGAGGTTGTCCTCATTTCTTTTAATTGTTTTTTATTTTGTCCTCTCTGCTTCATTTATTTCCACCATTCTATCTTCCACCTCACTAATCTTATTTTCTGCCTCAGTTATTCTACTGTTAGTTGCATCCAGAGTGCTTTTGATCTCAGGTATTGGTTTTTCATTATTGATTGACTGTTTTTTATTTCTTCTTGGTCCTTGTTAAACTTTTCTTGCATCTTCTCAGTACTTGTCTCCAGACTATTTATTTGTAACTCTATTTTGTTTTCCAGATTTTGGATCATTTTTATTATCATTATTCTGAATTCTTTTTCAGGTAGACTCCCTATCTCCTCCTCTTTGGTTTGGATTGGTGGGCTTTTATCATGTTCCTTTACCTGCTGAATATTTCTCTGCCTTTTCATCTTTCTTAGTTTGCTGTGTTTGGGGTGGCCTTTCTCTAGGCTGGAAGTTTGTGGTTCCTCTTTATTGTGGAGGTTCCTTCCTATGGGTGGGTTGGATGTGTGGCTTGTCAAGGTTCCCGGTTAGGGAAGCTTGTGTCAGTGTTCTGGTGGGTGGGTGGAGCTGTATCGCTTCTCTCTGGAGTGCAATGAAGTGTCCAGTAGCGAGTTTTGAGGTGTCTATGGGTTTGGTGTGACTTTTGACGGCCTGTAGTTTTGTGCTCAGGGTTATGTTCTTGTGTTGTTGGAGAGTTAGCTTGGTATGTCTTGCTCTGAAACTTGTTGGCTCTTGGGTGGAGCTTGGTTTCAGTGTAGGTATGGAGGCTTTGGGATGAGCTCCTGTCACTTAATGTTCCTTGGAGTCAGGAGTTTTCTGCTGTTCTCAAGTTTTGGATTTAAGCCTCCTGCCTCTGGCTTTCAGTCTTATTCTTCCAGTAGCCTCAAGACTTCTCCATCCATACAGCACCGATGATAAAACATCTAGGTTAATGGTGTAAAGATTGTCCACAGTGGGGGACACCCAGAGAAGTTCACAGAGTTACACGGAGAAAAGAAGAGGGAGGAGGGAGATAGAGGTGACCGGGAGGAGAAGAGGGGGAATCAAAAGGGGAGAGAGCAATCCTGCCAGTAATCAATTCCTTATGTGCTCTCCACAGTCTGGAACACTCAGGGAGGTTCATGGAGTTACATACAGAAGAGAAGAGGGAGGACTGAGATAGAGGTCACCAGGAGGAGAGGATGGGAAATCAAAAGGTAAGAGACCAATCTAGCCTGTGATCAGTTCCCTAAGTGTTCTCCACAGCCCAGAACATCCAAAGAGATTCACAAAGTTAAGTAGAGAAGAGAATGGGGAGAGAGGAGATAGAGGTGACCTGGGGGAGAAAGTCAAAAGGGGAGACAGCAATCAAGCCAGTGATTCACACTCCTAAGTAAAAATGGGTACTAAAGACTGGATTCTTTTTTTTTTTCCCCATTTATTTTTATTAGTTGGAGGCTAATTACTTTACAATATTGTAGTGGTTTTCGTCATAGAATTGATAACAAATACCAAAAAGCAAAGATTAAAAATCTAGAGTAGAGGTTGACTCTCAAAACTACAATACTTAAAAAAAAAAAGAAAATTGCAAATGTATATAAATCACAAATATATATATATGAAATTTGCTTTAAAAATAGGGTCTTTTTTTTGCAAGGTAATAGGTTTTAAAAATGAAAATTAAAGGGGTAAGAAAAAACTTAAAAATAAAAGAAAATTAAAAATGATAATAGTAAAGTATATCTAATAATTTCTCTGAAGCTGTTGAGGGCAGTGTGGGGTCAGTTCAGTTTCAGATATTTCCTTGTCCCACCTTATACTTTTCAAGATCTATAGGTCCCTTCTAATGTAGCCAATGCTAACTACACGGTTTTAATCTTTTGCACCTGTCGCTTCCAAAGTGGTTCCCTCTTTTTTTATGTTGGCTTCATCTGTTTGCATGTCCTCTTCAGTATCTAACTTCCACCCTGACGTAAGGGGGCGAAGGTGGTCATTTATTTAGGCTCACTAGTTCCCACTAGTGCGGGGTGGGAGGAACACTACAAGAAAATATCACTAGTGTGTGGGGGGAGTGCTTGCAGTGTCTGGGCCACACTGGGTTTGCCCAAGCTCATGGCATGTGTGCTTTCCCAGTCTACACTGCTCAGGCTCCAGGTTGCTCTGCATTTCAGTTCAGTTCAGTTGCTCAGTTGTGTCTGACTCTTTGGCACCCCAAGAACTGCAGAACGCAAGGCCTCCCTGCCCATCACTAACTGCTGGAGTCTACCCAAACCCATGTCCATTGAGTCAGTGATGCCATCCAACCATCTCATCCTCTGTCATCCCCTTCTCCTCCTGCCCTCAATCTTTCACAGCATCAGGGTCTTTTCAAATGAGTTTGTTCTTTGCATCAGGTTGCCAAAGTATTGGAGTTTCAGCTTCAACATCAGTCCTTCCAATGAACACCCAAGACTGATCTCCTTTAGGATGGACTGGTTGGATCTCCTTGCAGTCCAAGGGACTCTCAAAAGTCTTCTCCAACACCACAGTTCAAAAACATCAATTCTTCGGCACCCAGCTTTCTTTATAGTCTAACTCTCATATCCATACATGACTACTTGAAAAACCATAGCCTTGACTAGACGGACCTTTGTGGACAAAGTAATGTCTCTGCTTTTTAATATGCTGTCTAGGTTGGTCATAACTTTCCTTCCAAGGACTAAATGTCTTTTAATTTCATGGCTGCAATCACTATCTGCAGTGATTTTGGAGCCCCCCAAAATAAAATCAGCCACTGTTTCCACTGTTTCCCCATCTATTTGCCATGGAGTGATGGGACTGGATGCCATGATCTTAGTTTTCTGAATGTTGAGCTTTAAGTCAACTTTTTCACTCTTCTCTTTCACTTTAATCAAGAGGCTCTTTAGTTCTTCTTCACTTTCTGCCATAAGGGTGGTGTTATCTGCATATCTGAGATTATTGATATTTCTTCTGGCAGTCTTGATTCCAGCTTGTGCTTCATCCAGCCCAGCATTTCTCATGGTGTATTCTGCATATAAATTAAATAAGCAGGGTGACAATATACAGCCTTGACATTCTCCTTTTCCTATTTGGAGCTAGTCTGTTGTTCCATGTCCAGTTCTAACTGTTGCTTCCTGACCTGCATACAGGTTTCTCAAGAGGCAAGTCAGGTGGTCTGGTATTCCCATCTCTTTCAGAATTTTCCACCATTTATTGTGATCCACACAGTCAAAGGCTTTGGCATAGTCAATAAAGCAGAAAAAGATGTTTTTCTGAAATGCTCTTGCTTTTTCGATGATCCAGCACTTTGATCTCTGGTTCCTCTGCCTTTTCTAAAACCAGCTTGAACAGCTGGAATTTCATGGTTCACATATTGCTGAAGCCTGGCTTGGAGAATTTTGAGCATTACTTTACTAGTGTGTGAGATGAGTGCAATTGTCCTGTAGTCTGAGCATTCTTTGGCATTGCCTTTCTTTGGAATTGGAATGAAAACTGTCCTTTTCCAGTCCTCTGGCCACTGCTTAGTTTTCCAAATTTTCTGACATTTTGAGTGTAGTACTTTCACAGCATTATCTTTTAGGATTTGAAATAGCTCAACTGGAATTCTATCTCCTCCACTAGCTTTCTTCATAGTGCTGCTTCCTAAGGCTCATTTGACTTCATGTTCCAGGATGTCTGGCTAAGTGTGAGTGATCACACCATCATGATTATCTGGGTCGTGAAGATCTTTTTTGTGTGGTTCTTCCGTGTATTCTTGCCATCTCTTCTTAATATCTTCTACTTCTGTTAGGGCCATACCATTTCTGTCCTTTATTGAGACCATATTTGCATGTAGTATTCCTTTGGTATCTCTAAGTTTCTTGAGGTGATCTCTAGTCTTTCCCATTCTGTTGTTTTCCTCTATTTCTTTCCATTGATCGCTGAGGAAGTTTTTCTTATATCTTCTTACTATTCTTTGGAACTCTGTATTCAAATGGGTGTATCTTTCCTTTTCTCCTTTGCTTCTGTTCTTTTCACAGCTGTTTGTAAAGCTTCCTCAGATAGCTGTTTTGTTTTGTTTGTTTGTTTGTTTTCTCTTGGCAGTGCCTTATGTTAGAGACTTTGTGGGAAAGTTCTCTCTCTCTCTTTCCTCTTTTTTTTTTTTCTCTCTCAGACTGTCCCAAGGTTTGGGTTGCTATCTCACTCTAGCTCCCTCAGATTGCCCTCAGGGCATTCAGGTCAGGTCCTTACCCTAAGCAATGAAGCCTGCACCCCCCTGTTCAGCCCCCACTTGCTAGTGGTGGACGCGAGCCCTGGGCTACTTTTCCACCTGTAATTGCAGTTAGACATGTAATCTGTGGGTTTTATTTATTTATTTATATATTTGTCCCTGTTATTTTGTCCTCTGAGACTGCAAAACTCCCCACAGACCTGCTGGTGAGAGGGTTTCCTCGTTATTGGAAACTTCTCCTCATTATGACTCCCTTTCTGGGATGGATCTCCGTCCCTCATTTGCCTCTCTTTTTATCTTTTATATTTTGTCCTACCTCCTTTTGAAGACAATGGGCTTCCTTTCTGGGTGCCTGGTGTTCTCTGCCAGTGTTCAGAAGTTGTTTTGTGGTATTTGCTCAGCATTCAAATGATCTTTCGATGAATTTGTGGGGGGGGAAGTGGTCTCCCCATCATATTCCTCTGCCATCTTAGGATCACCCCCACCTTCTGTTTCTAATGATGTGATATAATTGAGTTTTACATTTCCCACAGTGTGCTTCCTCAGACCATTCTTCATCAAGAGGTTCCACAAGGAAAGATATCTCTGGCCTCAGGCTTCTTTGTATGATAGCAGTGTTTGGGTAACCAGAATAGAAGAAGAAACTTGTAAAGCTCATAGCTGTCAAAATATTATTTATGCTGCACTCATTTGGCCAAAGAAAGTCACGAGGCTACATCAGACTCAAGTGGTAGCAAAATAGATTCCATCTGTTGGTGGGAGGAACTTCAAAGAACTGTGGCATTTTTGTTATTTTGCAGCCACTATTTAGCCATAAGCCAGTTCTTGTCAGTGTGTGAGAAGTAAGTTAGCTCAGGTCCTTCAAAAACAGATACCAAGACAGGGTAAGGTATGCAAATATTTATTGTAGGAAATGCCTGAGGATAGAGGAGAGGGAGCCAGAGATGACATGGTAAACTTTTAGACCATGTTGCATACCTGACATCTATGAAAGAGAGAAGAAAGAAAGGAAAATTAAGTAAGAATAGCTTTACACTCCAGCAAAGTTCCTAAAATATATCTGGAAATGACTCAAAATTTCTTGACTTTTTACTGGGACAACCTCCCTTAGCCTCATGTTCATTTGCTCTGTCTTTCAGCTTATAAATGTTGATCAATACCTTTGTTGGCTATTTGTCTATTGCTACTAGGGATGCCATATTCCATCAACCATCACTACAAGTCCTGTAGGTAAACCCCAGTTGACTACCCCTCTGTATTAGTGGTAGCTATTTTAACTGTGCTCTCCTGGCTTCTGGCAATTAAGTTGTGTCCCTTGCCCTCTGTTACTTCAGGGCCCTGTTATCCTCATGGATATTAATAAACACAACTATGTGACTGTCTCTCCTACCACCATCTCTGGTCTTCAGAGGACAGCTGAAACTAAAATTACTAGTGATGCTAGTATCCTTGTTACCAGTGCATTCCTGGAAAGCATTATCCTTGACTAAGTCTTCTGGCCTCTAATAATATAGTATTTCCAGCCTGCCTACCTCTCTGAGACTTTGTATTTCTTTCTCTATAATAAGTCTTTGCTTTCTCCAGGTTTCTAAGAACCACACTAGCGATGAGTTTGCCCCATCCTTTGGGGTTCTTTCAAGAATGTTAAATCTATGTCCCCAGAAAGAACCACTAAGTCAATGAGTTCTTGATTATCTCATTTTATATTCTGGTAAACTAGGCACCTTCAAAATCCAATCCTAGGAGTATTACCCTGATTCCTGATGGTATAAGCTAGCTAATTCTTACAGTCCCTTCAGAGTAGAAACTGTTTTGCTTTTTTTTTTCTCTCTCTTATCTGGCCCAGCACATACCTACACAGGTTATCTTGAAATTTAGCCCTAGTTATATACCTCACTTCCCTGGTGGCTCAGAGGGTAAAGCATCTGCCTACAATGTAAGAGACTTGAGTTCGATTCCTGGGTCAGGAAAATCCCCTGGAGAAGGAAATGGCAACCCACTCCAGTACTCTTGCCTGGAAAATCTCATGGACAGAGGAGCCTGGTAGGCTACAGTCCATGGGGTCGCAAAGAGTCGGACACGACTGAGTGACTTCACTTATATACCTCACAGCCAGAAGAGGAGGCGGGAACAACTCCTGAAGGATGGGAAGATGGAGGCTGTAATCTCGCAGGAGAGAGGTCTCTATAACATTTTCTAACTCAGTAGAAGTGCTAGCCCTTCTAGAATAGAGTGGGGTATATAGAAAAGGGTACAAGTTTGGGGGATTTGGGAATCTGGAGAGTAAACATTTTCAAGGGAATTCAAATAGATATCCCTCTGCATTTTAATTTCCTAGGTTTCTATACCTGGGGTTCTAACCTAAATATAAAAGATATACCTTTGCTCAGCTTTTAAATGTCTCTGGATCTCTGTGACTGTAACATCCTGTGTCTGCTTCTCAGCACTGTTTGCTCTTCCACTTCAGGAGATAAACACCTCCATTAATGTACCAGAGGTTCTGTGATTTTAACCCTTAGCTTTTAATTCTTTGTTAACAGTGTTCAAGTTTCTCATTAACCCTTTCCAGGTCATTCATACAGCTTACTAAATAGCAAGTCTACTACATTGTTCTTGTAAACATATTCTTTGCATGTCTTTAGAAGTGCCTGAATCGTTGTTCCTGCAGAAATATTCCCCTTCAATGGAACATTTTGCCATGTCATCACCAGTGAAATTTATCAGTTTGGCTTGTGCCAGGGGAGTATTTTTATCCCATATAGCACTCGAGTTAGCATTCTCTTTTCCCACTGGGTTTTGAGTAAGCCAGTCTCTAAACCCCATATTATTGCCTAATTTATTAGACCTCTCTTGGATCTACTTGTGTTAGGGTCCTCTGAGAAGACACCAAGATGGAATTAGATATACAATAGTTTTATTGAGAGAAATGCCTTTGAGGTGTCAAGGGCAAAAATCTGGATAAAAAAATGAGAGTTTTCAGGTCTTGATGTAGATCAGGAACTCATGAAGGAGAGAAGTAAAGAAAGAGATTGGGTAGAAAGACTGCAGCAGAGTCCTTGAGTTAAAGTTGCCCAGTGGAAGAGTCCTGCATCTCTCAGTAACAGATCTCTATTTATACCCCTGTCATGCTTTCATTGGTTGGTACTAGCTCATGAGAAGAGTTACTTCCATGTAAACACAACAGTGGATCCAGAGGGCCAAGGACTGGAGCCATCAGTTAGTTTGGCTACATAAAGCAGATTTGTGGCAGAGGTAAAAGCTTCACCTTTTGGATTAGTATAAATAGTGCAACTTTTCTAAATATTTTACTTATTATTGTGTCAATCAGCAGTTTATGCTTGATGGGCTTTTCATTTGTTTGTTTTTTGAATCAAATCCTCCCTAAGCTTTAGAATTTCCTTTTTAATTTCATTTGTATTGACATCTGTCTTTTTTCAGTTCAGGACTGTTAATACAGAATTACCCTAATTTGAAAGTTCCATTTGGTGTTTTTCAAGGAACGATTAGGTAATAAAATGTTTGGAAGATTCAGGCAGTTTCTTGCCTTATCCTGGACAGTCTCTTTATAAAATTGATAGATTGTTTGGTAACTAAGTAGCCTGAAAGAGGCAGTAGATATGACTCAATTTACTTCTTTACTATAACTCAGAAAAAGAAAAAGGAAAAAAAAAAAAAAAAACAACAACCCAGAGTTCATGTCCAGCTGCTAGTGGGTCAGTTTTGTCATTTTCACATTGTATAGGTGTCCACCTACACTTGCATAGATGAGCTGATGATGCAACTCTGATTGTGTTTTCCTTTATGAAAGGCAAGAAATACCAGCATATGGTTCCCATGGGACCCTCACCTCTGTCCCTTTGTGCTACTCTAATGATGAGAAAATAGCAGGTAAATCAGCAATAATTGCTACTTTAGTTGGATAATACTGAAGGCTGTAGGCACAGAGGATGGCACAAATATGATAGGATCCATATTTGGAAGTTGTTTCTAAAACTCTTGATTCTGATCCATGTATGACTTGAACAGAGCTCTGAGGGTATATAAACACTGTAGGCTAATTTGTAGGCTTTGGGCTTTGATGCTTTGCATGCTGTTATGGTACAATGGAGCACATGCTGTGTTACCTGATTGCTCAAATCATTCTCAGTGATTATATCAGTACTTCCCCAACCCTAGGCACCAAATAATATTATTCTCAGATCTTTTAGTGGCTTTTAATACAACTTGGCTAAATAGAGCATAAACCAAATAAGATAGGGTGAATTTTTCAAGAGCAGATGTTTCTAGTCAAGCTGGCCATCTCTCTGACTCTGGATCCTGATTTTTGATTCTGGGTAGTCAGTCTCAATTTTTATTTGCAGAGCTAATAACCATTGCACATATTGATAATCTCTAGTAAAGTGAATAAACTCAACTTATGACCGGGTCTAAATGTGAATGCACAGTACCCAATTACCAGATGATGTTATCCGAGGGGTACTTAAGTAAAGTTTCCTGGAGTTAAACAGCTGCTTACTTTTTTTTTTTTTTTACTACAAACCCGAATTCTATCACATGAGAATTACTTCTCAGGCCTCAGCAACAATGGTATGGCATAGAGACACTGTGAAAATGAAAACGTTATTTGGAAGACATACCCCTTGACACTGGGTGAATATTCTTGTGAGAGTTAGTGTCTGAAAGCTTACTTGCCTTGAGATTATTTAACAGTATCATGTACAATCTTATCATTGTTTAATGGGCTTAAATCTTTAGTTCTTTGAATCTCTAGCTCTAGGAGAAGAGATATGGCACATCTGAGGGTGGGGGAAGTTTAAATTCACTGCCATAATGGTGATATTATTTAATGCATTATCATTAGCATACACTAAGTGAGCACTAATGAGTTAGCAGGTGCCATTACTATTACAATCATATATTAAATTAAATATTTTCAGCTCTGAACAGCTAATGTATCTTTAAGTTATTACCAGCAGAGAATTCTCCAGTAGGAAGAAAGCAGTTTATCACTTATCATGAATTCACAGTGATACTATATTTGTGTATGTATATTTGTTTCTTTCTTTAAGTATGTTGTACATGTACAACATATTCTATTTCATATTATCTGACTCTGTTAGGCACAGTCAAGCCTCTGAGAGACTACAGTCAAGAGCCTTAATGAAAATAAGCCATTACTCTCTTCTGCATAATATCTCTGGGTTTTCAAAGTGCATTCATACTGATTTAATGCAGTCCACAAATTTTTTATGTAGGAAAGACTATTAACTTTGAATAATTGAAATACTGAGGTTTAGAAAGGGTAAATAATTAATATAAGGTGACACAGTTTGTAAGATGTAGATCTGGCACTATAAACTTGGTCTTCTGAGTCTCTGATATTCCACTCGGTACAGGTAAAATGATCAAGTGAGATTTTACAGGGAAAAATACCACTGGATGTGTGTGTGTTGCTATGTACACCAATAATTGTGGGATGGGCTGTGGTAGAAAGAAACATTCTTTACCTGAGATTAATAAGTGGGATGTTTAGAGAGAACAGCATCGAAACATGTATATTATCTAGGGTGAAACAGATCACCAGCCCAGGTTGGATGCATGAGACAAGTGCTCGGACCTGGTGCACTGGGAAGACCCAGAGGGATCGGGTAGAGAGGGAGGTGGGAGGGGGGATCGGGATGGGGAATACATGTAAATCCATGGCTAATTCATGTCAATGTATGACAAAAACCACTACAATATGGTAAAGTAATTAGCCTCCAACTAATAAAAATAAATGAAAAAAAAAAAAACCTAATGAAAATCATGCTTGTTATATGTTACCATTCAGTACCAAGATTTTTTGAGTTCCTCTTTTCTTGTATTTTCAAAATAACTGTTTTTAATGTATCAATATATTTTTCTGGCTTAACTTCTTTTGGATCAAAAGAATACAGTAATGATTATATTCAGTTCTGAAATGCTTCATTTCCTTAATTTTTATCATCGACCTCACTTGTTTATGATTAAAGGTTCAGGTTCAAATTCCCAGAGAGAAATTAGTTTGGAGGTAAGCCATAAATCTAGTCTAAATATACAATTCATCTTTGTTAGGACTTATAGAAGTTTTACTAGCACTGAAAAAGCAAATTTAGTGACCAAACTAAGAGGCATTTAAAAAAAATAAGCAGAAATATGTATTTACTATCTTTCTTTTAATATGTTTTGTTTCTCTTAGAACCAAAGGTTCTTGAAAGTTGTTAGATTATCAGTTTTGTTAGCATTTCTTGGCTACAGGTATTAAGACAGTAAGGCTACATGTAGCAAGACGATGAAAGAGGTGAAGCAGGTGACAGGTGAGTATTTCATCTACAATTACTTGCAATCTAAACCTCTAACCCTACCCAACTTCACCACCAAATATTTACTGTATGCAAGTCCTTTTAATTTAGTACTGTTCAGGGCAGCAAGGGTTTATTTGGTCATCTAATTTGGACCTAGCATTGCAATGAGTTTGGAACATTTCCAAGTATCTTTTCTTTGCAACTTTTATTAGTAGACTCAGTCTTTCATGAGACTTCCTATAAAGCTGCCCATCCTATTTTCTCTCTGTAATAGACTGTATTATTTCTCTTTCCATTTTGTGACATGATTATTGATGTAACTGTCATTTGTCTTATTAAATTATGAGTTTTTTTGCAAATAAAGACTGTATTTTACTCACCTTTGTGAGTTATGATGTAGAAATATACTGGAGTAATAATAAGAACTTAATTTTTAAAAATTTAATTTATTTTTAATTGAAGGATAATTCCTTCATGATATCGTGTTGGTTTCAGCCATACACCAACATGAGTCAGCCATAGGTATACATATGTCCTCTACCTCTTGAATCTCCTTCCCACATCTTAACCCATCCCACCCTTCTAGGTTGTCACAGAACACTGGTCTAAGTTCCCTGAGTCATACAGCAAATTCCAATTGGATATCTATTTTGCATATGATAGTGCATTTGTTATCACGGTACTCTCTCCATTCGTCCCACCCCCTCCTCCTTCCCATGTCCATAAGTCTGAAGAACTTATATTTTTTTAATGAATAAGCTAATGGTGGGAAAGTTGGTATTAGATATCTGTGAACTGAATTGAAAGCACTTAGTTTTTGTTTAAATCTTTCATAACTATCAACTTATGCTAGGACAGATGTTATCCTTTCAGAACAGATTCTTATGGGGTTTTGTTTTCTAGGTGTATTCAATCTAATTGTTTATATTTATGGGTCTTATTTCTATGCTTTGTTTCAGTTACAGTTTTAATGTAACATTAATATATTTTATACAACAGCATACTACTCATTTTTTTAAATCTCTGAGTTTTAAAATTCCATTTGTGATGAGTTACATATAAAGTTTAATCTGGGAATGAATGAAAGAAAATTTGGTTTTGTTCATCTTTCCCAAATTTGGGGGAAGTCTGATGCTGTAAAGAACAACACCGCTTAGGAACCTTGAATGTTAGCTCCATGAATCAAGGTAAATTGAACATGGTCAAGCAGAGATGGCAAGTTTGAACATTAACATCTTAGTAATCAGTGAAATAAACTGGACAGGAATGGGTGAATTTAATAAAGATGACCATTTATCTACTACTGTGGGAAAGAATCTGTTAGAAGAAATAGAAAAGAAAATAGTCAACAAAAGAGTCTGAAATGTGGTACCTGGGTTCAACCTCAAAAACTACAGAATGATATTGATTCATTTCCAAGGCAAACAATTCAACATCAAAGTAATCCAAGTCTACTCCCCAACCACTGATACTGAAGAAGCTGAAGTGGAACTGTTCTATGAAGACCTACAATACCTTCTAGAACTAACACCAGAAAAAGATGTCTGTTTCAACATGGGGGTTGGAATGCAAGAGTAGGAAGTCAAGAAATACCTGGAATAACAGGCAAGTTTGGACTTGGAGTATAAAATGAAGCAGGACAAAAGCTAACAGAGTTTTTTCAAGAGAACATGTTAGTCATAGCAAACACCTCTTCTTACAACACAAGAGATAACTCTGCACATGAACATCACCAGATGGTCAATATCAAAATCAGATTGATTATGTTCTTTGAGGCCAAAGACGGAGAAGCTCTATGCAGTCAGAAAAAATAAGACCTGGAACTGACTGTGGCTCAGATCATGAGCCCCTTATTGCAAAATTCAGGCTTAAATAGAAGAAAGTAGGGAATACCACTAGGCCACTCAGGAATGACCTAAATAAAACCCCATATGATTATTCAGTAGAGGTGATGAATAGATTCAAGGGACTAGGTCTAGTACACAGAACGCCTAAAGATCTATGAGTAGAGGTTCATAACATTGTACAGGAGGCAGTGCCCAAAACCATCACTCTAAAAAATAAATGCAAGAAGGAAAAGTGGTTGTTTGGGAAGGCTTTTACAAATAGCTGAGTAAAAAAGAGAAGTGAAAAGCGAGGGAAAAAGGGAAAGATATACAAACTGAATGCAGAGTTCCAGAGAATGTCAAGGAGAGATAAGAAGGCCTTCTTCAATGAACAATGCAAAGAAATACAGGAAAACAATAGAATGTGAAAGACTAGAGATCTCTTCAAAAAAATTGGAGCTATCAAGGGAACATTTCATGCAAGAATGGGCATGATAAAGAAGAGAAATGGTAAGGACTTAATAGAAGAAGGAGTGACAAGAATACACAGAAGAACTGTACAAAAAGATCCTAATGAACCAGATAACCATGATTGTATGGTCACTCACCTAGAGCTGGACATCCTGGAGTGTGAAGTGAAGTGGGCCTTAGGAAGCATTTTACAAACAAAACTAGAGAGGGTGACAAAATTCTAGTTGAGCTATTCAAAATCCTAAAAGATGATGCTGCTAACGTGATGCACTCATGTCAACAAATTTGGAAAACTCTGTAGGGCCATAGGAATAGAAAAGGTCAGTTTTCATTCCAATCTCAAAGAAGAACAATGCTGAAGAGTGTTCAAACTAGTGTACAATTGCACTTATTTTATATGCTAGCAAGATTTTGATCAGAATCCTTCAAATTAGGCTTCAGTGGTATCAGAACTGAGAACTTCCAGATGTACAAGATAGGCTTTGAAGACGCAGAGGAACCAGACATCAAATTGCCAACATTAATTTGTTCATGGAGAAAGCAAAGGGATTCCAGGAAAACGTCTTTTAAAAAAATAATTTATATTTATTTTAATTTGAGGCTAATTACTTTTCACTATATTGATTCTTCCAATCCATGAATATGGTATATTTCTCCATCTATTTGTGTCCTCTTTGATTTCTTTCATCAGTGTTTTATAGTTTTCTATATAGAGGTCTTTTGTTTCTTTAGGTAGATTTATTCCTAAGTATTTTATTCTTTTTGTTGCAATGGTGAATGGGATTGTTTCTTTAATTTCTCTTTCTGTTTTCTTATTGTTAGTGTATAGGAATGCAAGGGATTTCTGTGTGTTAATTTTATATCCTGCAACTTTACTATATTCATTGATTAGCTCTAGCAATTTTCTGGTGGAGTTTTTACGGTTTTCTATGTAGAGGATCACGTCATCTGCAAATAGTGCGAGTTTTATTTCTTCTTTTCCAATCTGGATTCCTTTTATTTCTTTTTCTTCTCTGATTGCTGTGTCTAAAACTTCCAAATCTTTGTCAAATATTAGTGGTGAGAGTGGGCACCTTTGTCTTATTCCTGACTTTAGGGGAAATATTATCAATTTTTCACCATTGAGGATAATGTTTGCTGTGGGTTTAACATATATGACTTTCATTATGATGAGGTATGTTACTTCTATCCAGCTTTCTGGAGGGTTTTTATATAAATGGGTGTTGAATTTTCTCAAAGGCTTTCTCTGCATCTATTGAGATAATCATATGGCTTTTATCTTTCAATTTGTTAAATTGGTATATCACATTGATTGATTTGCAAATATTGAAGAATCCTTGCATCCCTGGGATAAAGCCCACTTGGTCATGATGTATGATCTTTTTAATATGTTGTTGGATTCGGTTTATTAGAATTTTGTTTAGGATTTTTGCATCTATGTTAATCAGTGATATTGGCCTGTAGTTTTCTTTTTTTGTGGCATTTTTGTCCGGCTTTGGTATTAGGATGATGGTGGCCTCAAAGAATGAGTTTGGCAGTTTACTTCCTCTGGAATTTTCTGGAAGATTTTGAGTAGGGTCGATGTTAGTTCTCTAAATTTTTGGTAAAATTCACCTCTGAAACCATCTCGTCATAGGCTTTTGTTTGCTGTAAGATTTTTTTTTCCATTTATTTTTATTAGTTAGAGGCTAATTACTTTACAATATTGTAGTGGTTTTTGACATACATTGACATGAATCAGCCATGGATTTACACGTATTCCCCATCCCAATCCCCCCTCCCACCTCCCTCTCCACCCGATTCCTCTGGGTCTTACCAGTGCACCTGCCCCAAGCACTTGTCTCATGCATCCAACCTGGGCTGGTGATCTGTTTCACCCTTGATAATATACATGTTTTGATGCTGTTCTTTCTAAACATCCACCCTCGCCTTCTCCCACAGAGTCCAAAAGTCTGTTCTGTACATCTGTGTCTCTTTTTCTGTTTTGCATATAGGGTTATCATTATCATCTTTCTAAATTCCATATATATGCGTTAGTATACTGTATTGGTCTTTAAATTTCTGGCTTACTTCACTCTGTATAATGGGCTCCAGTTTCATCCATCTCATTAGAACTGATTCAAAGGAATTCTTTTTAATGGCTGAGTAATATTTCGTGGTGTATATGTACCACAGCTTCCTTATCCATTCGTCTGCTGATGGGCATCTAGGTTGCTTCCATGTCCTGGCTATTATAAACAGTGCTGTGATGAACATTGGGGTACACGTGTCTCTTTCAGATCTGGTTTCCTCAGTGTGTATGCCCAGAAGTGGGATTGCTGGGTCATATGGCAGTTCTATTTACAGTTTTCTAAAAATCTCCACAGTGTTCTCCATAGTGGCTGTACTAGTTTGCATTCCCACCAACAGTATAAGAGGGTTCCCTTTTCTCCACACCCTCTCCAGCATTTATTGCTTGTAGACTTTTGGATAGCAGCCATCCTGACTGGCGTGTAATGGTACCTCATTGTAGTTTTGGTTTGCATTTCTCTGATAATGAGTGATGTTGAGCATATTTTCATGTATTTGTTAGCCATCTTTATGTCTTCTTTGGAGAAATGTCTGTTTAGTTCTTTGGCTCATTTTTTGATTGGGTCATTTATTTTTCTGGAATTGAGCTTCAGGAGTTGCTTGTATATTTTTGAGATTAATCCCTTGTCTGTTTCTTCATTTGCTATTACTTTATCCCAATCTGAGGGCTGTGTTTACACCTTTCTTATAGTTTCCTTTGTTGTGCAAAAGCTTTTAAATTTAATTAGGGCCCATTTGTTTATTTTTGCTTTTATTTAGAATATTCTGGGAGGTGAGTCATAGAGGATCTTGCTGTGATTTATATCAGAGAGTGTTTTGCCTATGTTCTCCTCTAGGAATTTTATAGTTTCTGGTCTTACATTTAGATCTTTAATCCATTTTGAGTTTATTTTTGTGTATCATGTTAGAAGGTATTCTAGTTTCATTCTTTTACAAGTGGTTGACCAGTTTTCACAGCAACACTTGTTAAAGAGGTTGTCTTTTTACTATTGTATATTCTTGCTGCCTTTATTGAAGATAAAGTGTCCATAGGTATGTGGATTTATCTCTGGGCTTTCTATTTTGTTCCATTGATCTATATTTCTGTCTTTGTGCCAGTACCATACTGTCTTGATGACTGTGGCTTTGTAGTAGAGTCTGAAGTCAGGCAGGTTGATTCCTCCAGTTCCATTCTTCTTTCTCAAGTGTACTTTGGCTATTCAAGGTTTTTTGTATTTCTAAAAAATTGTGAAATTTTTTGTTCTAGTTTTGTGAAAAATACCGTTGGTAGCTTGATAGGGATAGCATTGAATCTATAGATTGCTTTGGGTAGTATAGTCATTTTGACAATATTGATTCTTCCAATCCATGAACACGGTATATTTCTCCATCTGTTTGTGTCCTCTTTGATTTCTTTCATCAGTGTTTTATAGTTTTCTATGTATAGGTCTTTTGTTTCTTTAGGTAGATATACTCCTAAGTATACTGTTCTTTTTGTTGCAATGGTGAATGGTATACTTTCCTTATTTTCTCTTTCTGTTTTCTCATTGTTAGTGTATAGGAATGCAAGGAATTTCTGTGTGTTAATTTTATATCCTGCAACTTTACTATATTCGTTGGTTAGCTCTAGTAATTTTCTGGTAGAGTCTTTAGGGTTTTCTATGTAGAGGATCATGTCATCTGCAAACAGTGAGAGTTTCACTTCTTCTTTTCCTATCTGGATTCCTTTTACTTCTTTTTCTGCTCTGATTGCTGTGCCCAAAACTTCCAAAACTATGTTGAATAGTAGTGGTGAGCATGGACACCCTTGTCTTTTTCCTGATTTTAGGGGAAATGCTTTCAATTTTTCACCATTGAGGGTAATGCTTGCTGTGGATTTGTCATATGTAGTTTTTATTATGTTGAGGCATGTTCCTTCTATTCCTACTTTGTGGAGAGTTTTAATCATAAATGGATGTTGGATTTTGTCAAAGGCTTTCTCTGCATCTATTGAGATAATCATATGGTTTTTATCTTTCAATTTGTTAATGTGGTGTATTACATTGATTGATTTGTGGATATTAAGGAATCCTTGCATTCCTGGGATGAAGCCCACTTGGTCATGATGTATGATCTTTTTAATATGTTGTTGGATTCTGTTTGCTAGAATTTTGTTAAGGATTTTTGCATCTATGTTCATCAGTGATATTGGCCTGTAGTTTTCTTTTTTTGTGTGGCATCTTTGTCTGGTTTTGGATTTACGGTGATGCTGGCCTCATAGAATGAGTTTGGTATTTTCCCTTCTTCTGCAATTTTCTGGAAGAGTTTGAGTAAGATAGGTGTTAGCTCTTCTCAAAATTTTTGGTAGAATTCAGCTGTGAAGCCATCTGGTCCTGGGCTTTTGTTTGCTGGAAGATTTCTTATTACAGTTTCGATTTCCATGCTTGTGATGGGTCTGTTAAGATCTTCTATTTCTTTCTGGATCAGTTTTGGAAAGTTATACTTTTCTGAGAATTTGTCCATTTCTTCTAAGTTGTCCATTTTATTGGCATAGAGTTGCTGGTAGTAGTCTCTTATGATCCTTTGTATTTCAGTGTTGTCTGTTGTGATCTCTCCATTTTCATTTTTAATTTTGTTACTTTGGTTCTTCTCCCTTTGTTTCTTAATGAGTCTGGCTAACGGTTTGTCAATTTTGTTTATTTTTTCAAAAAAACAGCTTTTAGCTTTGTTAATTTTTGCTATGGTCTCTTTAGTTTCTTTTGCATTTATTTCTGCCCTGATTTTTAAGATTTTTTTCCTTCTACTAACCCTGGGGTTCTTCATTTCTTCCTTCTCTAGTTGCTTTAGGTGTAGAGTTAGGTAATTTATTTAACTTTTTTCTTATTTCTTGAGGTAAGCCTGTAATCCTATGAACCTTCCCCTTAGCACTGCTTTTGCAGTGTCCCGTAGGTTTTGGGTTGTTGTGTTTTCATTTTCATTCATTTCTATGTGTATTTTGATTTCTTTTTTGATTTCTTCTATGATTTGTTGGTTATTCAGAAGCGTGTTATTTAGCCTCCATATGTTTGAATTTTTAATATTTTTTTCCTGTAATTGAGATCTAATCTTACTGCACTGTTATCAGAAAAGATGACTGGAAGGATTTCAATTTTTTTGAATTTACCAAGGCTAGATTTATGGCCCATGATGTGATCTATTCTGGAGAAGGTTCTGTGTGTGCTTGAGAAAATGGTGAAATTGATTGTTTGGGGGTGAAATGTCCTATAGATATCAATTAGTTCTAGCTGGTCCATTGTGTCATTTAAAGTTTGTGTTTCCTTGTTAATTTTCTGTTTGGTTGATCTATCCATAGGTGTGAGTGGGGTATTAAAGTCTCCCACTATTATTGTGTTACTATTAATTTCCTCTTTCATACTCATTAGCGTTTACCTTACATATTGCGGCACTCCAATGTTGGGTGCATATATATTTATAATTGTTATATCTTCCTCTTGGATTTATCCTTTGATCACTATGTAGTGTCCTTCTTTGTCTCTTTTCACAGCCTTTATTTTAAAGTCTATTTTATCTGATATGAGTATTGCGACTCCTGCTTTCTTTTGGTCTCCGTTTGTGTGAAATTTTTTTTCCAGCCCTTCACTTTTAGTCTGTATCTGTCCCTTGTTTTGAGTTGAGTCTCTTGTAGGCAGCACATATAGGAGTCTTGTTTTTGTATCCATTCAGCCAGTCTTTGTCTTTTGGTTGGGGCATTCAACCCATTTCCATTTAAAGTAATTATTGATAGGTATGGTCCCATTGCCATTTACTTTGTTGTTTTAGTTTCACATTTATACAACCTTTCTGTGTTTCCTGTCTAGAGAAGATCCTTTAGAATTTGTTGAAGAGCTGGTTTGGTGGTGCTGAATTCTCTCAGCTTTTGCTTGACTGTAAAGCTTTTGAATTCTCCTTCATATCTGAATGAGATCCTTGCTGGATACAGTAATCTAGGTTGTAGGTTATTCTCTTTCATTACTTTAAGTATGTCCTGCCATTCCCTTCTGGCCTGAAGGGTTTCTATTGATAGATCAGCTGTTATCCTTATGGGAATCCCTTTGTGTGTTATTTGTTGTTTCTCCCTTGCTGCCTTTAATATTTGTTCTTTGTGTTTGATGTTTGTTAATTTGATTAATATGTGTCTTGGGGTGTTTCTCCTTGGGTTTATCCTGATTGTGACTCTCTGGGTTTCTTGGACTTGCGTCACTATTTCCTTCCCCATTTGGGGGAAGTTTTCAGCTATTATCTCCTTGAGTATTTTCTCATGGCCTTTCTATTTGTCTTCTTCTGGAACTCCTATGATTCGAATGTTGGGGCATTTCACATTGTCCCAGAGGTCCCTGAGGTTGTCCTCATTTCTTTTGATTCTTTTTTTTCCTCTCTGCTTCATTTATTTCCACCATTTTATCTTCTACCTCACGTATCCTATATTCTGTCTCTGTTATTCTACTGTTGGTTCCCTCCAGAGTGTTTTTTTATCTCATTTATTGCATTATTCACTTTGAATTGACTTTTTTATTTCTTCTAGGTCCTTATTAAACATTTCTTACATCTTCTCAATCTTTGTCTCCAGGTTTTTTCCTTTCTGCTTCATTCATTTCCACCATTTTTCTTCTACCACACTTATCCTATCTTCTGTCTCTGTTATTCTACTGTTGGTTCCCTCCAGAGTGTTTTTGATCTCATTTATTGCACTATTCATTTTTAACTGACTCATTTATTTCTTCTAGGTCCTTATTAAACATTTCTTGCATCTTCTCAATCCTTGTCTCTAGGCTATTTATCTGTAACTCCATTTTGTTTTCAAGATTTTGGATCATTTTTATTACCATTATTCTAACTTCTTTTTCAGGTGGATTCCCCATCTCCTCCTCTTTTGTTTGACTTGGTGGGCATTTTTCATGTCCCTTTACCTGCTGGGTATTTCTCTGCCTCTTCATCTTGTTTAGATTACTGTGTCTGGAGTGGGATTTCTGTATTCTGGTGGTCTGTTCTTCCTTTTTATTTTGGAGGTTTCTCCCAGTGGGTGGGGTTGGACGATTGGCTTGTCAAAGTTTCCCGGTTAGGGAAGCTTGCGTCGGTGTTCTAGTGTGTGGAACTGGATTTCTTCTCTCTGGAATGCAATGGAGTGTCCCATAGTGAGTTTTGAAATGGATCTATGTGTTAGGTGTGACTTTGGGCAGCCTGTATGTTGACGCTCAGGGCTATGTTCCTGCATTGCTGGAGAATTTGCGTGGTATGTCTTGCTCTAAAACTTATTGACTCTTGGGTGCTGGTTTGTTTCAGTGTAGGTATGGAGGCTTTTGGATGGTCTCTTATTACTTAATGTTCCTTGTAGTCAAGAGTTTTCTGGTGTTCTCAGGTTTTGGCCTTAAGTCTCCTGCCTCTGGATTTCAGTTTTATTCTTCCAGTAGTCTCAAGACTTCTGCAACTATACAGCACTGATAATAAAACTTCTAGGTTAATGGTGAAAAGATTCTCCACCATGAGGGACACCCAGAGAGGTTCACAGAGTTACATGAAGAAGAGGAGAGGGAGGAGGGAGATAGAGATGAGCAGGAGGAGAAAAAGGGGGACTCAAGAGGAGAGAGACAGATCTTCAATGTTCTCTATTCCCAAAGTGTTCTCCATAGCCCAGACAACCACAGAGATTCACAGAATTGGATTAGGGAGAGAAGGGGTAGGGAGGATATAGAGGTGATCTGGGGGAGAAAATGGAGAGTCAAGATTGGGAGAGAGTAATCAACACACTCCTGAGTAAAAATGGGTACTGAAGTTTTGATTCTTAAATGTCCAATAAAGACTAAAAATCTAGAGTAGAGGTTAGACTCTTAAAAATACAATATTAAAAACAAAACACAAAAAATTTTATAAATATATATGAAGTTCGGTTTAAAAATAGGGCCTCTTTTTTTTTTTTTTTTTTTTTTTTGCAATGTTATAGTGAAATGAAAATGAAAATTAAGGAGTAATAGAGGACTTCAAAGGAAAATACGAGAACAAAATTAAAAAAAGAAAAAAATTCTAATTGAAAAAATAGCAAAAATATATGAAAATGAAAGTTAAGGGGTAATGGAGGAGTAATAGGGAATTTTAAAAGAAAATACAAGAGAAAAAATAAAAAAAGAAAAGAAAAAAATTATTAAAATAAAAAGTAAAAATATATCTAAGAATTTCTCTGGAGCTGTTGCAGTCAGTGTGGTTTCTGTCTAGTTTCAGATACCTCCCCATTCCAGCTTACACTTCTTGATATCTGTAGGCTCCTTCCAGTGTAGTCGGTATTACCTACAGGGATTTTAATCTGTTGCACCTGTCACTTCTGAAGCGGTTCCCTTTGTTTATTTGGCTTCTGTTTGCCGGTCTCTTCAGTGTCTAATTTCCTCCCTGACACAGGTGGGCAGAGGTAGTCTCTTGTTCACGTTTGCTTGTTCAGTCGTACTGCAGGGAGGGAGGGGCTCTGCAGACTAATGTCACAGGCCTGTGTGGGGAGCACTCGCAGTGTTCCAGCCACATTGGGTTTTCCCTTGCTCATGGCTGTGTGCTTTCCCCGTCTACACTGCTCAGGCTCCTGGCTGCTCTATATGGAGCAGGCCCTGTGTTGTGTGCAGTTCCAGTTTTCGGGTATTCCACAAAAGCACGGACTCGGTTGAGCCTGCGTTTTGTGCCTTCCCTGGCCCAAGCAGCTCAGGCAGCCAGGAGCTTGACAGGCACACTCTCCCTGGGTGCGGTGGGCCTTATCCCCTCCGCGGTCCCAACCTTAGTGTCTGCGTGCACCAGTCCGGTGCGTGCGCCTTGTGTCTGTTCTCGGGAGCTGGCCTTTAGCCGCGACCCTCCGGGTGGATGTCAACCATCCAGAATATCAGGAAGTCTTTGGTTAGAAACTGGGAGCCTGTTTGCAGTTTGGTAGGGTGTGCCATCTCTGAGGCCAAGTTTACCCCTTTCCCCTCCCCCCTGCCTCCTGCCTGCAGCGGGGGGTGGGCTGGTTTGCCGCCGAGTAGCTCTTCTCTGGAATTGCTCAGACCCTTTGTTCTGCAAACGGCTGGCAGTGTGTTCGGGCCGGTTAATTTTCTCTCTCTCTCTTGCTATCCCACAGTTTAAGTTGCTATCTCATGTTGGCTCCCTCTGATTGCCCTCAGGGCATTCGAGCCCGGTCCTTACCCTAAGCAATGCCGCCCGCTCCTCTCCATTCTGCCTCCAGTTGCTGGTGGCGGATGTGGGCATCTGGGGTACTTTTCTGCTGGGAATTGCTTTTAAGCATGTAATCTGTGGGTTTTATTTATTTTTCCTCCCAGTTAGGTTGCCCTCCAAGATTCGAAAACTTCCCCCAGACTCGCCAGTGTGAGTGTTTCCTGGTGTTTGGAAACTTCCTCTGTTATGACTCCCTTCCCAGGACAGGTCTCCATCCCTAGCTCTTTTGCCTCTCTTTTTATCTTTTATATTTTGTCCTACCTCCTTTCGAAGATGATGGACTGCTTTTCTGGGTGCCTGATGTCTTCTGCTAGTGGTCAGAAGTTGTTTTGTGTAGTTTGCTCAGCGTTCAAATGTTCTTTCGATGAATTTATAGGAGAGAAAGTGGTCTCCCCGTCCTATTCCTCTGCTATCTTAGCTCCTCCCCTGAAATATATTTATAATTGTTATATCTTCTTCTTGGATTGATCCTTTGATCATTATGTAGTTTATTTCTTTGTCTCTTTTCATGGCCTTTATTTCAAAGTCTATTTTATCTGATATGAGTATTGCTACTCCTTCTTTCTTTTGGTCTCCATTTGCATGAAATATCATTTTCCAGCGCTTCACTTTCCATCTCTATGTGTCCCTTGGTTTGAGGTGGGTCTCTTGTAGACAGCATATATAGGCGTCTTATTTTTGTATCCATTCAGCCAGTCTTCGTCTTTTGGTTGGGGCATTCAACCCATTTACATTTAAGGTAATTGTTGATAAGTATCATCCGATTGCCATTTACTTCATTGTTTTGGGTTTGAGTTTATACACCTTTTCTGTGTTTCTTGTCTAGAGAAGATCCTTTAGCATTTGTTGAAGAGCTGGTTTGGTGGTGCTAAATCCTCTCAGCTTTTGCTTGTCTGTAAAGCTTTTGATTTCTCCTTCGTTTTTTAATGAGCTCCTCACTGGCTGTAGTAATCTGGGTTGTAGGATTATCTCTTTCACCACTTTAAATATGTCCTGGCATTCCCCTCTGGCCTGAAGAGTTTTTATTGAAAGATCAGCTGTTATCCTCATGGGGATCCCCTTGTGTGTTATTTGTTGCTTTTTCCTTGCTACTTTTAATATTTGCTCTTTGTGTTTGATCTTTGTTAATTTGATTAATATCTGTCTTGGGATGTTTTGCCTTGGGTTTATCCTGTTTGGGACTCTCTGGGTTTCTTGGACTTGGGTGGCTCTTTCCTTCCCCATTTTAGGCAAGTTTTCAACTATTATCTCCTCAAGTATTTTCTCATGCCCTTTCTTTTTGTCTTCTTCTTCTGGGACTCCTGTGTTTCGAATGTTGGAGCATTTAACATTGTCCCATAGCTGTCTGAGGTTGTCCTCATGTTTTTTAATTCGTTTTTCCTCTCTGCTTCATTTATTTACACCATTCTATCTTCCACCTCACTAATACTATCTTCTGCCTCAGTTATTCTACTGTTGGTTGCCTCCAGAGTGCTTTTGATCTCAGTTTTTACATTATTTTTTATTGATTGACTCTTTTATTAATTTCTTCTTGGTCCTTGTTAAACATTTCTTGCATCTTCTGAATCCTTGTCTCTAGTCTATTTATCTGTGTCTCCATTTTGTTTTCAAGATTTTGAATCATTTTTACTATCAATTCTCAATTTTTTTTTTCCACGTAAACTCCTTATCTCCTCTTTTTTTTTGGGGGGGGGGTGTTGTGGGCATTTATTATGTTTCTTTACTTGTTGAATATTTATCTGACTTTTCACCTTGTTTAGATTTCCTTGTTTGGGATGGCCTTTCTGTAGACTGGAAGTTTGTGGTTCCTCTTTATTGTGGGACTTGTTCCCTTTGGGTGGGGTTGGACTAGTGTCTTGTCAAGGTTTCCTGGTTAGGGAAGCTTGTGTCTGTATTCTGGTGGGTGGAGCTGGATCTCTTCTCTCTGGAGTGCAATGAAGTGTCCAGTAGTGAGTTTTTGGGTGTCTATGGGTTTGGCATGGCTTTGAGCAGCCTGTATTTTAATGCTCAGGGCTGTGTTCCATTGTTGCTGGAGAATTAGCATGGTATGTCTTGCTCTGGAACTTTTTGGCTCTTGGGTGGTGCTTGGTTTCAATGTAGTTGTGGAGGCTTTTGGATGAGCTCTTGTTGAATAATGTTCCCTGGAATCAGGAGTTTTCTGGTGTTCTCAAGTTTTGGATTTAAGCCTGCTGCTTCTGTCTTTCAGTCTTATTCTTACAATAGCCTCAAGACTTCTCCATCCATACAGCACAGATGACAAAACATCTTTGTTAATGGTGAAAATATTCTCCACAGTGAGGTACACCCATAGAGGTTCACAGAGTTACACAGAGATGAGAAGAGGGAGGAGGGAGATAGAGGAGGAGAAGAGGGAGTGTTAAAAGAGTAGAAACAGATTCAAAGAGTTAAGCAGAGAAAATAAGGGGGAGGGAGGAGATAGAGGTGACCTGGCACAGAAATGGGAGTGTCAAAAGGGGATAGAGCAATCACGTCGGTAATCACACCCCTAAGTGAAATTGGATACTGAAGATTAGATTCTTAAAGGTACAAAATTGAGAAGAAATACAAAAAAGCAAAGACTAAAAATCTAGAGTAGAGGTTAGACTCTCAAAAATACAATATTAAAAATACAAAACAAAATCAATCACAAAAATTATAAAAATATATATATATGAAATTTGCTTTAAAAATAGGGTCTTTTTTTGCAATGTAATAGTAGGTTATAAAAATGAAAATTAAAGGAGTAATAAAGAACTTAAAAATTTAAAAATGATTATAGTAAAAATATATCTAGGAATTTCTCTGGAGCTGTTTGTTGCGGGCAGTGTGGGATCAGTTCAGTTTCAGATAGTTCCTTGTTGCAGCTTGACTTCTTTTCAAGGTCTATAAGCCCCTTCCCATGCTTAGTCAACGTTAAGGACAGGGTTTTAATCTGTTGCACCTGTCACTTGTGGAGTGGTTCTCTCTTCTTTGTTTTGGCTTCCTCTGTTTACATGCCTTTTCAGTGTGTAATTTCTGCCCTGACACAAGGTCGCTTATTTAGGTGGTCATTTATTTAGACTCACTTGTTCAGTTGTGTTATGGGGAGGGAGGGACCCTGCAAACAAATATCACTGGCATGTGTGGAGAGTGCTCACAGGGTATGGTCCATATTGGGTTTGCCCCAGCTCATGGCGGCATTTGCTTTCCGGGTCTACACTGCTCAGGCTCCAGGTTGCTCTGCAGGGGTACTGTCTGAAGTGGGCCCAGCGTTTTGTGCATTTCCCAGGTCTAAGCTCCTTAGGTTCAGGTTCTTGGGTACTCCATAAGGGCACAGACTCGGATGTGCATTTTGTCCCCTTCCCAGGTACAACCAGATCAGGCGACCAGGTACTGTGTGAGCACACAGTTCCAGGTGGGCCCTGCATCTTAATCAAGTCTCTGGTCCTCGCTGCTCGATTTCCCAGGTGCACCACAAAAGCACCGTCTCTGGTGTGCTGTGTGTCTCCTCTGGGGAACTGATCTCAGGTTTCAACCCTCCTGGCAGATGTCAACCATCCAGGATCCCAGGAAGACTTGGTTAGCAACTGGGAGCCTGCTCATAGTTTGGTGGAGGATGCCAGTCTCTGGGCTGAAATTTCCCCTTACCTTCTTGCTCTGGCTGTTACACACCTGCCTCCCTGCCCCTGGCAGCAGGGGAGGGGCCTGTATGCAGCCGGCTAGCTCTCCTTTGGTATTCACTCAATCCTTTGTTCTGTGGGCAGGCCAGACTGTGAGTTAGGTTAGAGCCTTTCACAAGAAAGTTCTCTTTCTCATTTTTTTTTTCCTCTCTGGCTATCCCACAGTTTGGGTTCCTATCTCACATTAGCACCCTCAGATTGTCCTCAGGGCATTCAGGCCTGGTCCTTACCCTAAGCATGTGACCCATGCCTCCCTGTCCATCCCCTGCTCACTGGTGGCGGACAAGAGTGTCTGGGCTACTTCTCTGGGAGTTGTGGTTAGGTGCATTTTCTCTGGGGTATTGCTTTTTTTTTTCTCCTAGTTATGTTGCCCTCTGAGATTCCAAAACTCCCCACAGACCTGCCAGTGAGAGGGTTTCCTGCTGTTTGGAAACTTCTCCTCCTTCCCCACTCCTTCCCCAGAATGGGTCTCTGTCCCTAACTCTTTTGTCTCTCTTTTTGTCTTTTATATTTTGTTCTACCTCCTTTTGAAGAGAATGGGCTGGCTTTCTGGATGTGTGGCTTCCTCCATCAGGGTTCAGAAGTTGTTTTGTGGAAGTTGCTCAGCACTCAGATGATCTTTTGATAAATTGGTGGGGGAGAAAATGGTCTCCCAGTTCTATTCCTCCGCCATCTTGGGACCTAAATCCCCAGAAAAACGTCTGTGATTGACTATACTAAAGCTTTGTGTGGATCACAACAAACTGTGGAAAATTCTTAAAGAGATGGAGTGTCAGACCACCTTACCTGTCTCCTGAGAAACCTGTATGCATATCAAGAAGCACCAGTTAGTATTGGACATGGAACAAATGACTGGTTCAAAACTGGGCACAGAGTAAGACAAGGATATATATTGTCACTCTTCTTATTTAACTTACATGCAGAGTAGATCATGTGAAATATCTACCTGGAGGAATCACAAACTGGGGGAAATATCAGCAACCTCAGATATTCAGATGAAACCTCTCTAATGGCAGAAAGCAAAGAGGAACTAAAGAACCTCTTCATGAGGGTGAAAGAGGAGAGTGAAAAAGCTGGCTTGAAGCTCAACATTCAAAAAACTAAAATCATGGTATCCAGTCACATCACTTCATATCAAATAGAAGGGGAAAAAGTGGAAATGGAGACAGATTTTATTTCTTGGGCTTCAAAATCACTGCAGATGGTGACTTCAGCCATGAAATTAAAAAAACACTTGCTTGTTGGAAAGAAAGCTATGACAAACCTCGGCAGCATATTGAAAAGCAGAGATATCACTTTGTCAGCAAATGTCCATATAGTCAAAGCCATCTTTTTTCCAGTAGTCACGTGTTATGTGAGAGTTGGACCATAAAGAAGGCTGAATGCTGAAGAATTGATGCTTTAGAACTGTGGTGCTGGAGAAGACTCTTGAGAGTCCCTTGAACTCAAGATCAAATCAGTCAATCCTAAAGGAAATCAACCTTGAGTATTCATTGAAAGCACTGTTGCTGAAGCTGAAACTACAATACTTTGGCCACCTGATGTGAGGAAGTGACTCACTGGAAAAGACCCTGATGCTGAGAAAGATTGAGGGCAGGAGGAGAAGGTGGAAATGGAGGATGAGATGGTTAAATAATATCACTGACTCAAGGGACATGAACTTAAGCAATCTGCAAGAGGTAGTGGTGGACAGAGGAGTCTGGCATGCTGAAGTCCACTGTGTCTCAAAGAGTCGGACAAAACTTGTGACTGAACAAGAATAATAACAATCATGAGGGAGAACTGTACTAAAAGAGATGAAAGATCTCCAAAGGATCTCCACTTCAAATTTTCTTTACAACCAGTGAGTTTCTCCTTTGTTGACTTTTTTATTGATTATCTATCAATTACACTAAACATTTGAATACTAGAAGCTTCTTTTTGATTGAAATTTTAAAAATTAATTTATTTTTAATTGAAGGATAATTGCTTTACAATATTGTGTTGGTTTCTGCCATACATCAACATGAATCAGCCATAAGTATACATATGTCCCCTCCCTCTTGAACCTCCCTCCTACCTCCCACCTCCTCCCACTCCTTTAGATTGTCACAGAGCACCAGTTTGAGCTCCCTTAGTCATGTAGCAAATTCCCAATGGTTATTCTATTTTGCACATTGTAGCATATATGTTTCCACGCTACTGTCTCCATTCATTCCACACTTTCCTTCCCCCCGTGTCTGTCCAAAAATCTGTTATCTAGGTCTGTATCTCCATTCTGCCTTGCAAATAGCTTCATCAGTACCATCTTCCTAGATTCCATATATATGCATTAACATATATCTGTTTTTTTCTTTCTGACTTACTTCCCTCTGTATAATAGTCTCTAGGTCCATCTACCTCATTATAATCGACTCAAATTCAGTCCTTTTTATGGCTGAGTAATATCCCATCTTGTATACATACCACAGCTTCTTTATACATCCATCTGTTGATGGACATCTAAGTTGCTTCCATGTCCTAATTATTGTAAATAGTGCTACAATGATCATTGGGGTACATGTGTCTTTTTCAGTTACAGTTTTCTCAGGGTGCATGCCCAGTAGTGGTATTGTTGGGTCTTGTGGTAGTTTAAGTCCTAGCATTTTAGGGAATCTCCATACTGTCCCCCATAGTGCTTGTAGCAATTTACATTCCCAACAACAGTTCAAGAATACTAGAATAACTGAAGTATCAGAAATTCTTCTGTGGTTTCCTTTTCTCCACACCCTCTCCAAAATTTATTGTTTGTAGATTTTTTTGATGATGGCCATTCTGACTGATATGAAGTGATATCTCATTGTAGTTTTCATTTGCATTCTGTAATAATGAGTGATGTTGAGCATCTTTTCATGTATTTATTAGTCAACAGTATGTCTTCTTTGGAGAAATGTTTGTTTAATTATTCTGCCTACCTTTTGATATTGAGTTGCATGAACTGCTTGTATATTTTGGAAATTAATCCTTCATCAGTTGTTTCATTTGCTATCATTTTCTCCTATTCTGAGGGTTATCTTTGAACCTTGTTTATCGTTTCCTTTCCTGTGTAAAAACTCTTAAGTTTAGTTAGGTCCCACTTGTTTATTTTTGTTTCTACTTTTGATACTCTAGAAGGTGGTCATAGGGGATCTTGCTGCTTATGTTTTCCTCTGAGAGTTTTATAGTTTCTGGTCTTACATTTAGATCTTTAATCCAATTTGAGTTTATCTTTGTGTATGATATGATTGAAAAATTTTAAATGAATCATCTATCAACTGATTTTCTGATTCTTCTGGTTAATTTGGTATTTTGAAGATGTTAATAAGGCAAAATTTTTTCTTAGGAAAAACAAAACTACTTACCTGGAACTCAAATTGCTGAAGGGAGATATCAGAAATACAATTATACCTATGACATCACACCTTTTTATGCATTTATTGTGTGCTTAGTGATGAAAATTGAGATAAGTGACAAGTCATAGATTCACTTGCCACAGCTTAGTTCCAAGAATAAAATATAAAATTCTTCAACTACTACCCCCAAATGTAGATCTTTCCTTGTTCAACAAATAAAATGTTATTCAGAAAAGGTATAACCACTGCTGAGCTGAATGCAACACAAAGAGGTTTTCAAATAGATCCATAAAAGTTGGGTAGAGAGAGATATAAAGTTAAAGGACTCCCAGAGGATGTAACTTTCATTAAACATTTTACCTAAAAGTAATAAACATATACATTATGAATATAAAAATTTTTTTTTAAGTTTGGGGAAGATTTTGCTGTTATTGTTAAAGACTAGCTCTCTGAAAGTGCATGAAGTCGCTCAATCATGTCTGATTCTTTGTGACCCCATGGACTATAAACCCCCCAAGCTCCTCCATTCGTGAGATCTTCCCGACCCAGGGTTTGAGCTTGGGTCTCCCACATTGCAGTTAGACTCTTTACCATTTGAGCCACCAGGGAGTACCTATATTAAAGCTTCAGCTCTTCCATTTATGAAATATCTACAACATGAAATATAAAGAATTGCATAAGATAATACAAAGTTCATTATATACCATTATATTCTACCAAATATAATTGATTACTTATTAATACTAATCAAAATCCTCACTTTTCAATATATTAGTTAAAGATAGCTTTCAGAAAGGAAAGCAAGCAGATAAATAAAAATACACAAAGATACAACAACTAATCATAGCTGAAGTGACCATATAAGTTGCATGTGAATTACCAAGGCAGTATATATGGTATATAATGAACTTTGTATTATTTAATTCTTGATATTTCATATGGTAGATATTTCATAAATGGAAGAGCTGAAGCTTTAATATAGGTATTCCCTGGAGGCTCAAATGGTAAACAGTCTACCTGCAATGTGGGAGGCCCAAGTTTGAACCCTGGGTCGGGAAGACCTCCTTGAGAAGGAAATGGCAACACACTCCAGTATTCTTGCCTAGAAGATCCCATGAATGGAGAAGCCTGAGGGGCTACAGTCCATGGGGTCACAAAGATTCTAACATGATTGAGTGACTTCACTCACTTTCAGAGAGCTAATCATGAACAACAACAACAAAATCTTCCCCTAACTTAAAATAAACAAACAAACAAAAAAACAACTACTTATATTCATAATCTGTTTATTACATTTAAGCAAAATATTTAATAAAAGTTACATTGCTGGAGATTCAGGTACATATATATAAGCAATGAAGGGGGCATGGTGTAAGATATTTTGAGGTAGAGTCTTTCTGGACTTCTAAAATCGTAGGTCGGTATTGGATATCTAATTTTCCTATGAATGAGATTTTTGAAAGGGCCTGAAATATTTTTAGAGATCTGTAGGCAGAACTATGTTGTTCTCATATGGGTTGCAGATGAAGAAATGGGGAATTGTGTAGCTGGAATGTTAGGTAGGACCTTTTATCAGGGATGGCCTATTGAATGTTAAGAAGTTTAAATTTTTATCCTGAAAATAAGTGGTGAGCGCCTAAAGAAACTTAATAATATGACATAATGGAATATGTGTGTTTTAGAGAATGTCTTAAGAGGCATAACAATAAGTGAGTTAGGGTGGGGGTAACTATGGCTGCAGTCTGGAGAATGAAACGATATGGGAAAAAATAGAGAGGTAAAGATTAATTGGAGGTTTATTGAAATAGATAAGGAGACAGTGGAAAGTGTCAGACTTTATTTTTTGGGGCTCCAAAATCACTGTGGATGGTGACTGAAGCCATGAAATGAAAAGATGCTTACTCCTTATAAGGAAAGTTATGACCAACCTAGATAGCATATTAAAAAGCAGACATTACTTTGCCAACAAAGGTCCATCTAGTCAAGGCTATGGTTTTTCCAGTGGTTATGTATGGATGTGAGAGTTGGACTCTGAAGAAAGCTGAGTGCCGAAAAATTGATACTTTTGAACTGTGGTGTTGGAGAAGACTGTTGAAAGTCCCTTGGACTGCAAGGAGATCCAACCAGTCCATCCTAAAGGAGATCAGTCCTGGGTGTTCATTGGATGGGCTGATGCTGAAGCTGAAACTCCAATACTTTGGCCACCTCATGCGAAGAGTTGACTCATTGGAAAAGATCCTGAGGCTGGGAGGGATTGCAGGCAGAAGGAGAAGGGGATGACAGAGGATGAGATGGCTGGATGGCATCACCGACTCAATGGGCATGAGTTTGAGTAAACTCTGGGAGTTGGTGACGGACAGGGAGGCCTGGCGTGCTGCGATTCAAGGGGTCGCAAAGAGTTGGACACAACTGAGCGACTGAACTAAACTGAACTGAATTGAACAAATCCAGGCAGAGATGAGGTGGGTTTAAGCTATTTATTAGAGAGAAGCAGATGCATCTGAGAAGTCAGGATAAGGACTATAGCAATTTGGGGGAACTTAAAGAAATTCAGTAGAGTTTGATAGTTGAGTGCCAAGTGAGTTGTGCTTAGAGAACAGAGACTTACTTAGTTACAAGATCATACGTGCATGCCACCCAACCATCTATTGTCTGCTTCTCCCCCTGCCTTCAATCTTTCCCAGCATCAGAGTCTTTCCCAGTGAGTCGACTCATCCCATCAGGTGGCCAAAGTATTGGAGCTTCAGCTTCAACAACAGTCCTTTGAATGAATATTCAAGATTGATTTCCTTTAGGATTGACTGGTTTGCTCTTTTTGCAGTACAAGGGACTCTCAAAAGTCTTCTACAACACCACAGTTCAAAAGCATCAATTCTTTGGCTCTCAGCTTTCTTTATAGTCCAACTCTCATATCCATACATGACTATTGGAAAAACCATAGCTTTGACAAGACTGACCTTTGTCAGCAAAGTAATGTTTCTGCTTTTTAATATGCTGAGTTTGTCGTAGATTTTCTTCCAAGGAGCAAGTGTCTTTTAATTTTAATGGCTGCAGTCCCCATCTGTAGCGATCTTGGAGCCCCCCAAAATAAACTCTGTCACTGTTTTCATTGTTTCCCCATCTATTTGCCATAAAGTGATGGGACCAGATGCCATGATCTTAGTTTTTTGAATGTTAAGTTTTAAGGCAACTTTTTCACTCTCCTCTTTCACCTTCATCAAGAGGCTCTTTAGTTCCTCTTCACTTTCTGCCATAAAGTTGGTGTCATCTGCATATCTGAGGTAATTAACATTTCTCCCAGCAATCTCGATATCAGCTGGTACTTCATCCAGCCCAGCATTTCTCATGATGTACTCTGCATACAAGTTAAATAAGTAGGGTGAAAATATTCAGCCTTGACGTACTCCATTCCCAATTGTGAACCAGTCTGTTGTTCCATGTCCAGTTTTAACTGTTGCTTCTTGACCTGCATATAGGTTTCTCAAGAGACAAGTAAGATGGTCTGGTATTCCCACCTCTTTCAGAATTTTCCACAGTGCTGTGATCCACATAAAGGCTTTAGCAGAGTCAGCGAAGTGGAAGTACATGTTTTTCTAGAATTTTGTTGCTTTTTCTATGATCCAATGTATGTTGGCAATTTGATCTCTGGTTTCTCTGCCTTCCCTAAATCCAGCTTGAACATCTGGATGTTCTCAGTTCATATACTGTTGAAGCCTAGCCTTTACCATGTGGGGACATAGCAAAAAGACATTCATATATGAACAAGGAAGAGGGACCTCCCCAGACACCAAATTTGCAGGTCCTTGATCTAGGACTTCCCACCTCAAGAACTGTCAGAAATAAACGTATATTATGTTTATAAGTCATCAAGTCTATGGTACTTTGTAGTAGCAACTCAAATGGACTAAGACATCATATTAAGGAATTTCAATTTTTCCTGAGGTCTGTGGAAAGCCCCTGAAAGGTTTTGAGCAGTGGCGTAAAGTGACAGAACAGAATATGGAATGAGTTGAGTAAATGGACTATAAGTAAAAACAGATACAGAAGTGTCAAGAAGTTCTTTATTTTAAAGAATCACTTTGCTGTGGCCCCCAAATTTTATAGCAGAGTTGTTTTTTTCCCCCACTTTCCATGTCTAAGTTGGTCAGACCCAACATTCCAATCATGTTCAGATTGTCACAAAAAGGGAAGGTAAGTACATATTTAATTACTGATTTTATTCATTGCAGAGAAAACAAGAGACATTAGATATGTTTGTCTATATTTTTTTATTTTATCTCAAATAACAAAAAATGTGTTGGCTTGCATTATTGGTATAAAGAGGATAAAATCCACATAGAGTGATTTTTTTATGGTTTAAATCTCCACTGTCCTTTTTTTTATATATACATACATATTTATTCGTCATAGTGGAATGAAGTAATAATTGAAAAAAAATAAAGCTCCACTGTCTTTTTAACCTTCATTCATTTTCATTTATTTTAACTTTTTATTTCCAAAGGAGCTAGAGTTGATACAAAGCAAAGGAAGATATCTGGTGTATTCAACCTATTCTTTTCCAATAATGGAAAAAAGCTTTAAGACAGATATTGCCCGTGAAAATGGAGGTATTATAGACAGACTTTCTTCAATCTGGATGAAAGTCTAGCCAGAAATTTTCCCTTTATGCCAAGGAGTAAAGTGCTAATCAAAGTTTCTTTGGGGTTAGCTTCTTCCATGCTCCAGCTGAGGCTGATAAGACAGCTGTTATAGTGAACTAGCATCTTTGCCTCCCTGTAGCACCAGTCTGGCTTTACATATAATTTCATCAAAGTTTCCAGTTTCTTAGATGATGTGATTCAAATGGCTTGCTAGCAATGATCTTTAATTAGAGTATCTACTTCACTAGCTCTATCTGGAGCTTGTAATTTTACCAGTAACAACTTATTGAGGTTCTAATGCCAATGTGATCTCAAAGTGTTAAGCTCTTAAAGTATTACTGATATTTTATCACAAAATTAGTTTGTCCTTTTAATTTCTAGTCTCTAAGGAAATGGAACAAAATATAAATAAGTTTCAAAACAAAGAGGAAAAAAATTAGAGAAGGTATTATTGACAGAAAAAACAAAAAGGTGGGACATGACAGTGCAGGGCCCGAGGCAGCAGAAGAGACACCACATATATTTATGCATCCCCAAAGAGGGTGAGTTACGATAGGTGGGGATTGGAGAGTCATAACAAACAAGTTTCCACTTTCTAAGCAGTTTTATAGATCATGGTTATGCTACAGATGTAAGTAATTTTTAATACAGAAAAAAGTACATCAAAGGAAAGAAATTCCTCCTGGTTAACAGTTTTGTATATAATCAGATATTTTCTGGGGCTGCTTGGGAGTTCTCATTGACTATTTACACAGATCAGTAACACTGTTCAGTGTCACCTAACTTAGTTTATTTCTACAATTAACCTGTCCCCCCCCTTTGGTAAAATTGGCTAAGGAGGCAAAGGAAAGGATTATTTAGTTAATCTTCTGCTATGTTTTGTTTGGTTTTCATCTTCCTCTCAGAACTCCCACTACAACTACACTGCCATCCATTCCCAAGTCTGCAGTCACGTTGGAATGCATTTACAGTTATATAATAGAGCATCCAAAGCCCCCTTTAGTGTTTTATAGAGAAAGGTACAATATAACATGGATTGAAAGTAAAGGTTTTGAAATCAGATAGGCCTAGGTTAGTATCTTGGCTCTGCAGCTTACTATCTTCGGAATATTGAAAAGTTATTTAAGCTTTCAGAATCAGCATTTCACCTATTGTTAGATGAGAATGTTATGTTATGTTATGTACCTACCTTGTAAAGTTACTGTGACAATTAAATGAGATTATGTATGTAAAAGTTTTTCAGTGCTTGGTACATTGTCATCACTCAATAAGTGTTATTTATAAACATGATATTTGCATTACTTATAATTTTGATATCCCCATTGTAAACCAGGCAGCTCTCTCTCTGTCTCTCATTCTTTCCACAGAGATAGGATGTAAAGGAAGAGCTTTAATATGTTTGGAAAGAGGTAGCCTATACTTCTACATCACTGTTTCCCACTCTCCTGGACCTGAATGTTTAAGAGGAAGCAAGAGCTGGTACTATTAATTGATATATTTGGTCCCATCCTTTTGATTTGTTCTAAATATACCTCCCTCAATCTTGCCTGTTCTGCACTGACCCACACAGATATGCACATTCCTGACACTATTATCCTATACCTTATGGGAGACACTGCCAATTGTAGAAACTGATCCATCGCCATCTTCCTTTCTTCAAGAGGAATTCTGAAGAAAATTCCTCTTCAAGGTCATTTTCTCTATCTTCCACTGTCCAGGGAAAAGTTGCCACTCACAATCACATCTGAGCATTGAAAACCTTGTCACCTCTGAGAAGCTATCTGCTATAGTTCTTCTCTCTAGAGATTTTCTATGAGAGAGAAATGCAAAATGATTCATTTATAACTTCTGAGTGCCCATTCTTGTTTACAGTTTGAGTGGAGATGTTTTTTCCAGATTGCATTTTCAAGGGTTGTTTCTTTAAGCTGAATAGTTCCAAGACTGATCTTTCTCTACCGCATTGTACAGGGGAATTTTTTTGAATACTCTATAGATGGATTTTTCCTCCTATCCCTTGTTTCCTCTTTGTACTTCCAGGGGGGCTGTGAGGGGTAGTTTATATTTTGAAAAACTCTCTGAGCTCCTTGGATGAAAGACATCACAGAGAATGAAAATATACAGGTAATAAATAAATCATGCTAATTGCTTGCAACAAATCTCCAAAGATGCCTAAAGACTTTGTTTCCCCAGTCCAGTATAATGCAATGCTTATCATATATACAAATTCAAGAAATCTCTTTGGAGAGGAGCAAACAAAATTTAGAGTTCTAAAAAGCTTAGTACAAAGTCAAAGAGAAATGTCAGGGAATTCAACCAATAGCCAAGCAAACAACCATCTTAAGACACACACACACACACACACACACACACACAATTGAATTGTAGTTCAGGAGGAACCAAGTGAGTTTTGTTATTGGGTATATTTTGTAAACAAAAGGAAATACGTTTGCATTATTTCTAAGCATAATGTGCCAAATACAGGCTAAGTGTGGTAGCTTCAGGGATCTCTATTTGACTATTAGGATGATTAATAGATGATATGTGGAAGACTTGTAGTAGATGTGAGATAAAATAAAGAGGGTCGAGTGGTTTTAGTCACAGTGAATGTTTGAAAGCTTTATTTATGAACTAATCTTTTGGCATTTGAGGTAAAGAGTAGAGCACATGTCACTCTTCCATGCCCAAGACTCATAATTTTACAGAGATGATGTCTTTGAGCTATAGTGTTCATATAAAAATTGAAATTGCAGATATGTGAGGAAAGTTTGTATTCAACACTTTTTAAATTCTTGGTTTCCCACAATACCTTTCCCACTCACTTAACTGCCCTTATTTTACTCTTTAGTTACCTTGAACATCCTGAGTAGCCTTCCAAACTCTAAAACTTTCTTGCCTGCTCCAATCCCTTACACCCATGAAAACTTAGCTATCCACTGCTATACTAACTTAAGGTCGTTATCTTTACTAAGTAGACTAATTGATTATCTTCTCCAGAGCATACATTAACATTTGATTTGGCCTTTCAGTTACTTAATCCGAGAAAGAGAGAGAGAGTTGAAATTGTACTAGAATCAGTAGAGATCTTTTTGGTGGGGTGAAGTAGAAAAGGAGGTTTTTAATACCCTGAAGTTTTCTGATGACTTTACATACTATTTGCAATTAGGGCAGCTGTAATTATATGTAAATAATATTGGACTAGGATGATAGAACAGTGAGAAAAATCTTATTGGTTCTCTGGAGAATGGTGGCTGTGTCACAGCTGTACACTGCCACCAACCCATTCCTACCCTTGAAAGTGAAAGTTGCTCAGTCACGGCTGACTCTTTGTGACCCATTCTCAGGCTAGAATTCTTGGGCCATTCTCAGGCAAGAATTCTTCAGGCCAGAATACTGGAGTGGGTAGCCTTTCCTTTCTCCAGGGAATCTTCCCAACCCAGTAATTGAGCCCAGATCTCCTGCACAGCAGGTGGATTATTTACCAGCTGAGCCACACAATGGAAGCCCAAGAATACTGGAGTGGGTAGTCTATCCCTTCTCCAACAGATCTTCCTGACCCAGGAATCAAACTGGGGTCTCCTACATTGCAGGCAGATTCATTACCAAATGAGTTATCAGGAAAGCCCACCCTAGAAAAAAGAAAGGTTTATATATAATCTTTTCTTCAAAATTTGAGTAATACAGTAGGCTTAATATCAGATAGAAGAAACACAGGGAAGAAGAAGAAACAAATACTTCTTAGGGAGGTAATAGAGTGGAACAATGATTTTCCTTACTTTGCATAGTAGTCAACATTATTTCACTGTGGTAACAGAAAGAGAAAAGACACACAAACACATGTATTTATATTTCAAGAGAAAAGGGAAAGATATTGGGATGTGATAAGACTGGGATTTTGAAGAGATAAGTGGATGAGAAAGATTTTAAAGGAATTTTGTAGTGTAAAAATTTTGGAACCTCTTAGCATTTACTGATTCCTCAGTAAATATTTTAATAGTTTTGAATTATGTTTTGCATGATAATTTTTAAATTCTTTATGTGCGACACAATAGAAATTGATTCACATGGTGGGTAAGCTTCATATGGGTTATGCAAAGATATGAATTTGTCTCATAGAAGCCAAGGGCAGTGGGGTGGGCTGCACTGTGTCCTTGACAAGATTCATATGTTGAAGTTACAATACTCAGTATATCAGAATGTGACCACATTTGCAGATAGAGGTTTTAAAAAGTTAATTAAGATTAATGGGGTAATAAATGTTGGCCCTAATACAGTATGACTGGTGTCATTATAAGAAGAGGAAATTTGGACACACACAGAGGGGATATCATCTGAAGACACAGTGGGGAAATGACTACCTACAAGCCAATGACAGAGCCTCAATAGAAACCAATCTATTGACACTTTAATCTCAGAATTCTAGCCTCCAGAACTCTAATGAAACACATTTTTGTTCCTAAAGACACTATGGTACTTTGTTATAATGGCCATATCAGACTAATGTATGTGTAAACACATCTGGACTTCAAAAAGGGACTAAAATCAGGAAATAGAAAGCTATCATAAACCTGGGGGGTACTGTCTACTGGTTCATTCTCTTTTTCCATTTCATTTTTCTCTTATACTGAAGACTAACTTTTCTTGCTTCTATGCCCTTATGGAAGTATATGGTTGTCTTAAAACTCTCAAATTTAGAACCATATTCAAATACTGACTTGCAATTTCTGAATCCTAGATTTAAATTTCCAGAAGGAAAAAAAAATAAAAAAGATCAATTCAGCTTGGCTAGTGTCTGCTCCTTGCCAAATAACAGTAACCCAGTGCAGGGAGAGCAGTGGCACATGATGCAAACATAATTGCCAAAGGTTCCCTCTGTTATTTGTTATTTTCTTGTCACTTTTAGCTCCTTCATTGATCCTCTTATTTTGTGACAATGTTTTAAAAAGGATATCTAAAGATACTTTATGTAGCACTTTGAGGTATTCTGTATGAAGAGGTATTTTTCTGCTCATCTAATCCACTCTATTGCCAGAAATATGTAGATTATGTGTTTGAAATATGCTAGACAAATACAGTGTTCTGTCCTAGAAGCATTACTCTACACATATAGCCCACCAAATTGCCAGAAACATAAAATATAGCATACATAAGATTGTAACAAATTAAGATAGCTATATAATATACATAGTAAAGGTGACACAGATCCTTAGGTTGAGTTAATGAAGTGAAGGAGGGAATAGGAGGAAGACAAAAAAATCAAGAGTACTATCAATAAGGAAATAAAGAGTCAAATGATTCCATTGTTAAGTTATATTTATACCCTTCATACAGTCTAGGATAAAAAGATGGAAAGGTAAATAATTTTATCCACTCAGCAAATAGTTAAACAGATAGCACTCTGGATGTGGGGGAGACACTGTATTTTTTTCTCTAAATGGAAAGCAAAGTAAACATTTATTTTTAAAATTTCAATTTCAAGTGAGACATTTGCATAGCACCACCAACATCTTAATCTTTTGAAAGGTCTTTTTATAAGTCATTTCAAGGATTCTAAAATCATGTTCCTTTTTATAGATTGACTGCTTGGCATTTAAAACAGAGCTGAATGTTGCCCTTCATGGTGCTATGTGAAAAAGGAACATGGATTCTCTATCCTTATATACTCTCAGTAGTTCTGTTTCTATACTCTTTTTAAGTAGGAACTGTTCGAAGCTCAGACTGTGTAGTTGTGTTTGGCTGTCCTGTTTGACAAACCTTTCCCCAATTTTCATCATTTACTTTCAAAACACATGGAAGTTAGATTTTCAGAACTTAATCTTTCTGTGTGAAGAACCAAACTCCATATTTAATGAGGTCTGTACCTAAAGGAAGCTAGTTAAGAGTTTTAAATCAAACAAAACCAAAATAAGATATCAAACAAACATGTCAACTATGATTATTATTTACTTAGCACTATATTTCCTTTTCTTTTCAAGTAAAAGAGTGGCATTGATCATATATTGACATGATACGTATGCTTATGTATATCATGTAAATAACGTATATGTGTGTTTGTGTACAGATTACTTGAAATTGTATTGATATCTGATGGCAGCACATACTGTAATATATGGCGACACATATAAAAATACTTGGGATCTTCATTTTTTGTGTAATGAAAAAAACACTGAGTAATAATGGTTTCACTTGCAGTCAGCTCTATGAGGTTAAAATTAAATTTCTGACCTCTCCAACTACACAGATTATGGGTGTATTTCTCAATTCCTTCTCTTCTGGATTCATCAAAACAAGTTAAAGATCCTATTGGAATCTTCCAGGTTTATTTCTACCTCAGTTTGCATGTGCTAAGTCACAAAAAAGAGTCAGGAAATGTTTAATAGATGTGGCTCACTGAGGGGTGGTTGACAGTCGTGGGGTCAAAAAAGAAGCAAGTACAAATATGAAATGGATTTTGAAGGCACTAATTTGGAATTGGGCATTAATTTTTATTGAAATTAATTGGCCTCAACTATATCTATTAGGGTAAGTTACATTTTGACCTCATGCACAGGAAAATCTGGAGATAACTGATGTTAAACTACCTTTATGCCTTGAGCACATTGTAAAAGATTAAATGGAGGCTGAAAGCAAGAGCTAACCCTCTTTGTTGGAATAAGTGATGACAAGTGAAGTTTTTGTTCAGTGATTCTAATTTCATTTGCCAATGTTTTTCCATTTAATCATTTATTTTTTCATTTATTCATGTCATTCATTCCTACAACAAATAATTACTGAGGGCCCACTGTGCTAGGCATTGCATTAGATACCAAGAATCCAGTGGTCAGCAAGATATATATAGCTACTGCCTTTCTTCTCCTTTCTTCCTGACACAATAGCTTCTTGGTATAAGTCTTAGTTACTGTCAATATCTTTTTTCATGGTAGAAGCTAAATCTCTTATAAAAGAAACAAGTGGAAAGTTTTAAACTTAAAATCTCTTCTCTCTTCCTCTCACTCTAGCTCTCTAACAATATGGTCCAGGTGCCTCTTACTTTCTCCTATAACAGTAGGAGCCAATCAAAGGGCATCTCTGGTTGGAACCATCTCTGAAGTTATCAATTCTCAAAGCTAATTCATAAACACTGAAAATTCCTACTAGAATGTGACAATTATTTCATAGGCACAAGAAGAAAGAAGGATGTGGGTAGAGATATATAATATATAAGAAAAATGATTTTAAGATCATTGACAGAAGCTCATTCCTTTCCATTGGAAAATACAGCCACAAACTCTTAGGAAACAGGGTATTCAACCAAAGATAGGCACAGTACATGTGTCAGAATGCATTCTTCTCTGCAGCTCAAAGTGCTGAATGGTTTTGACAAGAAATAAGTTTTTTTCTTATTGGCTTCAAATCTATTGGTGACGCAGAGTAGTGCATATTGATACACCAGGTCTAGAAACAATTTGATCTTTATTGATATTCATTGTCTCCAGTAAGTATGTCTACACTTTTTTTGGTGGTACTGTAACAATAACATAAACAGTGTACTAGTTTCATGAGTTTCATTCATTCACTTCACAGATCTAAGCTATATATTGAAATTTCAAAAAATAAATCATTGCATCTTCTCAATGATTATGTCTTACTTGGCCAATAGAAACAACTCTGTGATATAGAGATTATTGCTTTTAAAGATAAGAAGATTGAATAATAAAGAGATAATACTCCTTGAAAAATCAAAGATCACATAGCAAAATAGATACCTAAAACTATGATCCAGGCCACTTGACTCAAGAACTCATTATGTGCCACACACCATGTTTATGTGTGGGAAGGCAGTAGTGACCTATTCTTTTTGAGTAGTGTGGAAGACATACACTTATCAAATGCCCTAAGAAGTAGATCTGAAATTACAAATGAGAAAAGTGTTATGAAGGAGAGGCATAAAGTCAATTAGTTTCTATAATATGAAAATTTGAATTATTTAAGTGGTTAGAGGAGGCTTCCTTGAGCAAGTGATGTTTAAGATGAATTCATAGTTTGAGTCAACATTAATTGGATTTGAGAGAAGGGACAGATGGTCCATGAACACAATAATATGTGCAAAGATATTAAGGTGGGAGGGAGACTGGTGAGTATGAAAAACTCAAATAATATCAGTGTGGCTAGAGTATAGAGTGTTACAAAGGAACACTGGATGCACTGATGGAGAGAAGATGGTCCTAGAATAAGAGATAGTACAATAAGTATAATAAGAGGTCTTAGAATGAAGTAGTTGTTCCAGGCTGGCCTATCAAGGGTTAATAAACAGGCTACATCAATGAATTAGTTTGTATCCTAATGAAAATGTAAAACAAATGGAGAATTATAAGCACAAATGGGTTGAGACAACATGGTTACAGTTGAATTTCAAAAAGATAACCCTGACTGTAGTACTTAAGGTATGGGATGAAGGTAGATTAATGTGCAATAAAGAGGAAGCAGATGTATTTGTTTAGATGAAAAAGAATGGTTGTTTGGACCAGGCTAGAATAAAGGTAGTGCACATCTTTGAAAGATATTTAGGTAGTAAAACTGCCAAGTCTTAGACAGTCTTAGTGAATTGGATATGAAGAGTAAGGGAGATGAATATATTAAGGGTCAAAGGACATGATCAGAAAATTAGATCTTAAAAAGGTGGTTTCTGACAAGTGGTCTTTCTTCTTCATCATGATGACTGTATGGTGTTTTCAAAAGTCTTAAAACTGGAAAACTGAGGTAAACATTAGAGAGTCATTTGTCTTCCTTTTCTTTCACCCTTATCTAAGAAGACAGAGAGGTCATGGTTTTCAGGTCAGAAAGCTAGTAAGTGGCAGAACCAGATCTGGGTCCAGATTCCACAACCTCAGTACATGATGGTGGCTCACTCCAGATTCGTATCTTATGTTTATAGTTTATACCTATTGGCATGAAGAGTTTGAGATCGGAAGAAGAACCTGGGCTTGGAGATAGGCGGGACAGTTATGAAAGAATCTGAGGCAGAAGAAACAAATGGTGGAAAATTCTATATGACATTAGATTTTATGGGTCAGAGTAAAGATGAATATGTTTGAAATATATCCTATTGCTGAGGCAGCTGATGATTGCACTGTAACTACCTCCTATAGCTGTGAGAGAGTTAATTCTTAGATAGGTTGATAAGCAGTTCAACCCCTTGAGGAGGAGAAAGGAGTCCAGGGTCCTTGAGGAGGAGAAAAGGACAATTTTTTTTTCTACCTCCCTTCATCTTAATCACATGAGACATTATTTTTTAAGCCCAGAGCTAATGATTACACAACAAAACAACTCATCTTGATCAAGGATATGTTTTTCCTTAAACTCTATACTAATGATTATATAACAACAATGTATCTTGCTCGAGGACACGTTTCTTCCTCTAAATAGGAACCTTCTGACTAATCTGGTTATCTTAAGACATATGGGTCTGGTAAGACCTGTAAAAACTTGAGATATTCTTTTAATCTATTGTTAATAACCAATTGAAAAAGTATATAAAGCCCCACCCAAACTAGTGAGTGTGGCACTTTCTGCTCCCTTCTGACGTCTATGTCAGAAACTTTCTCTATCCCTTTCCACTTTAATAAAACTTTTGCCACATGAAGCTCTGTGTGACTGAAGCTGTGTCTTTGGTTCCAAAGCAAAATTCTCTCCTTCAGAGATCACGAATCTGACACCATTCACTGTCAGCTATCAGCTGGCTATTTCTCCTTGCTGGAGACAATGAAGATCAAATTGTTTCTAGACTTGGTGTATCAATATGCATCACTCTGCAGTGATTATCACCAATGGATTTGAAGTCATAGGAAAAAACTTATTTCTTATTAAAGCCATTTCAACACCTTGGACTGAAGAGAAGAACACATTCTAACACATGTAATGTGCTTCTTTTTTTTTTATAACTCAACCACTTTATTGTTCCATTTTCCAAGGACAGATTTAGAGATAAGCAATAAACCATTCAGCACATTGCTTTTGTTGTCAGACTTTTTGGTGATCTACATAGAAATCTTAACTTTTGTATTAATGATTCTAATGAAAATGAAAATGTGTTTATGTGGGGCGTTTTGGTATGTTGGGCTGAGAAGAGTATCCACTCAGAGGGACAACACAGTGGGATAACATAGGCTGACTGGAGTAAAATTGAAGTCCACACATGATTGTTGGCTTAGCACATAGTGTCAAAGCATGGCTGGAATGAGGAAATTGTCCATATATGGAATAGCAGTGGCAGCCCAGCACAGAGTTCAAATGGGGTGATATTGGAATTCTTCTGGGGTGTGGAGAGCAGCTGAATATGGAAAGGTGTAGTAATGGTAATGGGGATTGGTCACATATAGGGATACTGAACAAATAAGTTATTGTGTTAACGATAATGGGAATCAGGTTTTTCGTCTTGGAAAAAGGAGTTACAAATATAGAAAGGGAGAAAGCTAGGATGAACATTGTGTAATTGGAATTAGAGTTCTCAGTGTAAATCCATGGTTTTAGTATACACAGATAGATGTGAAATGCAGATATGTGTTTGTGTGTTTTGATGCTTACATGTGTGTGTGTGTGTGTGTGTGTGTGTGTGTGCATGTGTTTATGTTCTGTCCACTGAAGGGTCTGGGAGCAGTGACAACAGTCTGGGCTGTAATGAGTACAACCATTGCCCAGAACATCACTTCTTCTAAATAAAATTCTTTCTTAAAAGAAGTCAGAACTTTTGGGGGAAATGGCTGATTCCAGGACTGGGGCAAAGAAGGTATAAGATAAAGCTGTAACAGTTTGTTCATCAGAAAGCAAAAAAAAAAAAAAAAAATCAGATAATGATGGGGCATAATGAGGACATGTCAAAAGGATACTGGAAATAGATTCAGTAGTATTCTCACTGGTTAAATTAGGGAAATTTTCAGTGTAAGAATAAATAATGATAATAATGGGTTATAATCCATTGAATAAACTAAGAAACCATGAATCTATACTAATAAATATTGATGAAATAAATACATTGAAAGTATGATGAAGACCCAGATATTTACATATATTCCAAGTGTCTCTCCACAAAATAATTATTAATTACAGAAGATAATAAAGAGTAACTTTACAGAAGAGAAGCCCCGTAGGCACCACCCTAATTGAACGGTCAATGTGAACACCATCTGTAATGACACAGATTGAAATTGTGTACCACCTGATAAGATGCAATGAGAAGAATATAGCTTCACTTCTGCGATAGTCCTGTCAAAGATGCATAACATGAATTTTTCATGAGACCACATCAGAAAAAAACAAATTGAGGTATAACCTACAAAATGACTGGCCTATAATCTTTAAAATTATAGAAGTCGAAATTAAAGGAAAGTTTGAGGAACTGCCGGTGAAGGAAATTAAATTGTTATGACAATCAAATGCAGTGTACAGTTGTGAATTGGATTCTTTTTTTACAAAAAATATTGTTGGGGCAATTGTGGAGACTTGTCTGGTGGTCTGAAAAATAGATGATAGTGATGTAGCAGTGCAAATTTTCTGATTTTGATGGCTGTATTGTGGTTATGCGGGAAAATGTCTTATATACTAGAAAATACACAATGAAATATTCATGATTGCTGGGGCATTTTGTTGGCAACTTACTCTTCAGTGGTTTAGGAGAAAAAAAGTCTTATTTTCTTTGGCCTGTACTTCCATAATTACAAATTATCTGTAAGTTTGGTATTACTCTCTGTGTATAAAGGGAAGGCAATATAGTGATAGTGACTGAGAAAATGGGCTTTGAAAATCAGACATATTTTTGGCTTTATCAGTTAATAGTTAATGTCACACTGAACCAGTTATTTAACTTCCAAGAATCTGAGTTTTCCTATCTGAAATATGAGGATAATGATAACTACATTTTCACTGTTAGTTAAATGAGAGATGACATCATGACCATCATCATCATTTTTCCTATTACTGAGAATCTGCTACTATGCTTTGGATTTAGTGGAGTACAGTACTAGTCAAACTCTCTTTGATGTAGGATCAGATATTTTAAAAATTAGTTTAATTCATTATTGACTAATACTTTTAGAAAATACAATAAAAATGAATTCAATACAAACTGTAAACTTAGATTTTTATTGGATTCAAAAAACATGAAATACATGCTAGTAAATAATAACAGACATCATAAGAAAAAAATAATTATAAAACTATGTTATTCAATGAAAGTGTAAGTACAGACAATTAATGGTCAAATGAATGAAATAGGGCTTACCCATATTTGATGTCTATATGCAGACTTTGGAAGACACCACGTATATCAACAAGTAAAGTTTTTAATGGGACAAATGAGTATGCTTCTTGATAATTAATTTACATAATCTAGACTGGATTGACAATGCTACTTGCAAGAAATGATATATGTATAAATTTTTCTATACTTTGTTTCAATAACACTTAAAATGAGAAATGCATCTCACATAAGCATGTTGAAAGGGATAAATTTCAGAAACCTCAAGTTATTCATTTTTACTTTTTACTCCAAATGAAATAAATGATGCTGTTACTTCAAATTAAAAAAAAAAAAAACACTTTTATTGGAGTTTAGTTGATTTACAATATTGTGATAGTTTTAAGTGTATAGAAAAACTAATCCATTATACATATATTAAAACATGTATCTGCTCTTTTTTTTACATCATTTTCCCATATAGGTTATCTTCAAGTGTTCATTCATAGCCAGTTCTAAAATTTTAACCTGCAAGATTATAGTAAAATTATCTTTTAATGAAGGAAATGGATGTCATATTTTATACATATGTGGGTCTTAGTTTATAAACTGATCTTAAATTATCACACATGGTCCTACTGAGCATGACTACCACACAACTTACATCAAATGCAACTCCATGTGAGTTCAAAAAACCCGTTTATCAATACCCTTATCTTCAATGAGATAAGCACTTTCTTCAGTATTGTGACAATGTCATTGTGATTATAGGAGTTTCTAAACTCAGTTTCTATGCTTATATCATCATGGACTGATAACAAACAGTTCACTTACTGGCACTGGTTCAAAGACTTCATTTTGAGTAGCACTGGTTTAAGAACTTCTGATGGATTAACTCAAGAAATAATATACATAGAACATTCAGCACAATGAGAGATACATAGTAAGTATTCAATAAAGATAACTATTATTAATGTTGATGTTATTAGTGTTATTTAAAATGTTGCCCACCAAGCTTGAAGAGCTTTACTCAATGGCAAAAGCAGCTTTCGATAGTTAAGACATACACAGCTTTAAGTTAAAGCATTGTTCACAGACCATGTAAATAGGAGATGTCCACTTTGCCATGCATTCAAAAGCAGATGCTATCTGTGCAAAAACAAGAGTAAAAGCTTGCTTCACTAGTAACACTTGTCTGGCCATATAGTCTTTACCTAGTTTTGATTCAGACTCCCTTCAGAAAATACCTGGGCATGCCCTATCATATACCCTTCCAATTTTAGCTGAAGGACCAACAAAAAGAAACATGTGGTTTAAGTAGTTTCTTCAGAATATTGACTACTGAGTCTCATCATTTCCAGGAAACATGCAAAACTTCAGCTAAGTCAGGGAATTCCTGATGTTCACCCTTATATATATATTTTTCCCTTACTGGGGATATTCAAATGCAGGAGTTGATATTTTGAAATTGCCTAACGGCTGCATGGAGATCTAATGAACTTACAAAACTGACTGAGTTCATTTCCCAGAGAGCAGATGGGCACATGTACTCACTTCTTTGTCATTAGCCAAAATTTTGAGGACCACTGACAACTACTTCTCCATTTTTCTTTGCCACACTTTACCCTTGTTAAGTGGCCTTAATAAATCATATCACTTCATTGGTCATAGAAGAAATGCTGTGTACTGTTTCCTTATGAATATTTACCCTTGGCTATGAACCACCAAATTGGTCCCATAATCATCAAGAGTATAATTCAGGTAGAATAATTCAGTACTGAATGATATCACAACAAAAATATATTAGTAACCAGTAGACCAGTAGAGAATTCCTTGGGTAAGAAATGTCCAAAGATATCTGAACTTTCCTGTCTTATTACAAAATGATCTCAGACTGCATTTATGGTCTTAAGATACCTAGTGGGTATCTATTTTTTGTTTTATCTGGCACACTTATTATTATTTTTGTGGAATTTTTATGGCATTGTTTTGTTACTGTCTGGAATGAACATACATACTTCCTGTGTCTCTTTGCACTTCTTTGTGGGTCAATAGTTTTAATTGCATATTTTATTTTAAAACATTATTTTATCATGGTTCTTATTAGTTGTTCAATTATCACTCCATTCCTGCTTTTATATGTATGGTACAGTAATCTTGGGCTTCCCAGGTGGCGCTAGTGGTAAAGAACTCACCTGCAAATGCAGAAGACTTTAAGAGACATGAATTTGATCCCTGGGTGGGGAAGATCCCCTGAAGGAGGGCACAATAAACCACTCCAGTATTGTCTGGAGAATCCCATGGATAGAGGAGCCTGGTGGGCTACAGTCCGTAGGATTGCAAAGAGTCAGACACGACTGAAGCGATTTAGCCCGCATGCACAGTAACCTTGAAACATTAAAGACAGACCTAGCCTCCCAGCCCAAGAAGGCACTGCTTCATAGTCTTCTCACTGAAACATCTCTACGAAACAACCAAAATGGGTGAAAAATGGAGAGTGGCAAAAGCCTTCCTGATACTGTTTCCTGGTTAACTTAAACTATTTCCTGAGCCCAATTCCAATAAGATATTTATAATAGTAAATCCCATAGCCACATATCAGAACAATTCATAGTTCAATTTTCACTTCTAAAAATCAAACAGCTGGAAAATGACCATCTCAAAATTTGAGAAAATTTTGTTTTTAGAGGCAGGAATAATTTCTGTCTTTTCCAATATTTTTGGTAAAAAGTTATAGAGATAAACTTCTAGCACTTAAAAGACATCAATTGAAATTTGGTTGGATTTTATAAGACTCATCTTTCTATTTTCTTATATTTGGAGAGTATCTTCTGGGTAATATAGAAGAAAAGTGTGTTAACCTGGACTTTGTTGAAATTAATTGAAAATCACAGTTTCCATATGAGCACCACAAAAAAGCCTACTGTATTATAATAGCATTATTGTTTTCTCAAAATTTATAATATTGTGATGTTTCCAAAGTATATGACATCATGGCTTAATTAATGATCATGTTGATTTAGCTATTCTGTATTCAGAAAGTAATATATGTGTGTAGTGTAAATGCACATACATCCATGGATTTCATATATATTCTTATTAAATATTATTACTGTATTATGAGCTTTCCAGGTGGTGCGAGTGGTAAAGAAACCACCTGCCAATGCAGGAGACATAAGAGATGCAGGTTTGATCCCTGGGTTGGGAAGATCTCTTGGAGAAGGGAATAGCAATCCACTCCAGTATTCTTGCCTGGAGAATTCCATGGACAGAGGAGCCTGTTGGGCTACAGTTCATGGGGTCACAAAGTCAGACACAACTGAAGCAACTTAGCATGTGCACATGCACTGTTTATTACTTCTTGATAAATGTGGTTGTTTTTGTGGTCTGTTGTACATAATTTCCAGGTTTCATTACATTAAGCTTCTGAAGGAAATATCACTTTCTCTTATTGTATGCTCTACAAACAATTAATATGTAAGCCACTTAAATATAAAATATGTGCTTTAATAGGTCTTAGAGAGTTCTTCATTAACTCTTTAAGTAGAGTGAGTCCCATTCCTCCTGCCATTCTTTATATGGGACACCTGTTTGTTTATTTCTCAGTACTTACTGTAATTTTAAATAATTTTAATTTATGTTTACCTGACTTGTTCTTTCCTTTGCCCCCACCAGAATATAAGCTTCTGTGCCAGACATATTCATTTTTATATTTCTAGTACCTGAAACTTTGCTTGGTGAATAGTAGAAGCCTAATAAATTTCCACAGAATGAATGAAGATTTGTATAATTATTTATAATAAACTGTGTAATTAGCACCATAGTAGGTATTCAGTACAGTTTTGTTGATTACTAGATTTTTGAACATGACATAAGTATGTTAGAACTATCTCCTCTGTGCAGTAATTTTAATACTGAATTTATTCATTAGGAGGATACTGCATTCATTTCTTATTGTTGTCTAAACAATGACTGAATCTCTTTCTCCAGAGTGCCAATTCTAATAATGTACTCTTAGTATTCTTCTGAGTCCCTGAAACATATGTAGCCCGTTTTTCAATTTGTTCATTAATATGTAATTTTCAGAGGAGCCAAGTACCATATGTGACCACTAAATAAATGCCGCTAATGGAAATAAAGCTAAAGGAATACCTAATGCTGGAGCAGAGCAAGGACGAGTGAAGCAAAAAAGGGGAGGGGAAAAGAAATAGAGTCATTAAATAAGCTGGGTAGTAGAGAGGAATGACACTGGTAAAATGCTGGTTGTTTACCTGGTTTCTATGAGTTAAAGTGGGAAGGACACCAGTTTGAAAATCTGATGATCTTGGTTTGCAAACTAGCTCTCAGTTCAGTTCAGTTCAGTTCAGTCGCTCAGTCGTGTCTGACTCTCTGCGACCCCATGAACCACAGCAAGCCAGGCCTCCCTGTCCATCACCAACTCCTGGAGCTTGCTCAAACTCATGTCCATTGAGTCGGTGATACCATCTAACCATCTCATCCTCTGTCGTCCCCTTCTCCTCCTGCCTTCAATCTTTCCCAACTTCAGGGTCTTTTCAAATGAGTCAGCTCTTTGTATCAGGTGGCCAAATTATTGGCGTTTCAGCTTCAACATCAGTCCTTCCAAAGAACAAACACCCAGGACTGATTTCCTTTAGGATGGACTGGTTGGATCTCCTTGCAGGTCAAAGGACTCTCAAGAGTCTTCTCCAACATCACAGTTCAAAAGCATCAATTCTTCTGTGCTCGGCTTTCTTTATAGTCCAACTCTCACATCCATACATGACTACTGGGAAAACCATAGCCTTGACTAGACTGACATTTGTGGACAAAGTAATGTCTCTGCTTTTTAATATGCTGTCTAGGTTGGTCATAACTTTCCTTCCAAGGAGTAAGTCTCTTAATTTCATGGCTGCAATCACCATCTGCAGTGATTTTGGAGCCCCCCAAAATAAAGTCAGCCACTGTTTCTCCATCTATTTGCCATGAAGTTCTCCATCTATTTGCCACTGTTTCTCCATCTATTTGCCATGAAGTGATGGGGCCAGATGCCATGATCTTAGTTTTCTGAATGTTGAGCTTTAATCCAGCTTTTTCATTCTCCTCTTTCACTTTCATCAAGAGGCTTTTTAGTTCCTCTTCACTTTCTTCCGTAAGGGTGGTGCCATCTGCATATCTGAGGTTATTGATATTTATCCCGGCAATCTTGATTCCAGCTCTGCTACATACTAATTGTGTAACCTTAAGTAAATGGCTTTGGAGAAGACAATGGCAACCCACTCCAGTGTTCTTGCCTGGAGAATCCCAGGGACAGAAGAGCCTGGTGGGCTGCTGTCTATGGGGTCGAACAGAGTCGGACATGACTGAAGCGACTTAGCAGCAGCAGCAACAGCAAGTAAATGGCTTAATTTCTTGGATCTTGTCTCCACCACTTTTAAAAGGGAATAGTAATAGTCTCATGGACTATATGAGTATTAAATGAGATCATGTATATTCAGCTCCATGGATAGCTACATTTTATGTTAACCATAAAAGTTAATTTCAGAGAATTAAAATTTAACTTCTTTATTATTTTCCAATTATGGTTTGCCACTTACTTTGGTAAATTATTTACCTTTTGTGGGCCTCAGTTTCTTCTTCTGAAAAATGGGTATAACTGGATCACTGGAAAAAGTACCTTGTGATATTACCTTGAAGAGTGCCTCAAGACATAGTAGGTTACTAGTACACTGAAAGTGCTGCTGGTGTGACTAATAATAAGCTTCAGCTCTTTAAAAGTCTCTGTGTGTGACAGTGTGTGTATGTGTGCATGCTTATAAGAATGAGGATAAAAACTTGCTTTATAGGAGCTTGCATCAGAGAGATACACAGGAAGTGTAAAAGGGACACTAATAGTCTACAAAGGCTAATTTAACCCTCCTACACTGTTGTTGGGAATGTAAATTGGTACAGCCACTATGAAGAACAGTATGGATAGTCCTTAAAAAATTAAAAATAGAGTGGACACATATCCAGCAATCCAATTCCTGGATGTATATCCAGAGAAAAATAAACAGTTTGAAAGTGTATGTGCACCCCAATATTCATTGCCACGCTATGTACACTAGCCAAGACGTGGAAGCAGCCTAAATGTCCATTGACAGATGAATGGATAAAGATGTGGTACATTCATACAATAGAATATTAGCCATCGGTAGTTTAGTCACTAAGTCGTGTCCAACTCTTGCGATCCCATGGACTGTAGCATGCCAGGCTCCTCTGTCTATAGGATTTTCCAGGCAAGAATACTGGACTGGGTTGCCATTTCCTTCTCCAGGGGATCTTCCTGACCCAGGGATTGAAACCTGGTCTTCTGCACTGCAGGCAGTTTCTTCACTGACTGATCTACCAGGGAAGCCCATATTAACCATCAAAAAGGATGAAATAATGCCATTTGCAGAAACATGGATGAAACTGGAGATTATGATACTAAGTGAAGTAAGTCAGACAGAGAAATATAAATATCATATAATATCACTTACATACAGAATCTAAAACAACAATGATGCAAATGAATTATTCTCAAAACAGAAACAGATTCACAGACTTAGAGAATGAACATATTATGGCTACCAGGGGGAAGGATGAAGGGAGGAATTGATTGGGAATTTAGGACTGACATGTACACACTGCTATATTTAAAATAGATAATGAAAACGGAGCTATTGTACGTCAGCACGGAATTCTGCTCGACACTGTAATATACTAAATGGGAAAATAATTTGAAAAAGAATGTAGTTGTTGTTTTGTCACAAAGTCGTGTCCGACTCTGCAACCCCATGGGCTGCAGAATGCCAGGCTTTCCTATCCTTTACTATCTCCCAGAGTTTGCTCAGATTCATGTCGATTGAGTCAGTGATGCTATCTAACCATCTAATTCTCTGCCACTCCCTTCTCCTTTCAATCTTTTCCAAAGAGTCGACTCTTTGCCTCAAGAGGCAGAAGTATTGGAGTTTCAGCTTCAGCAACAGGGCTTACAATGAATATTCAGGGTTGATTTTCTCTAGGATTGACTGGTTTGATCTCCTTTCAGTTCATGGGATCCTCAAGAGTCTTCTCCAGCACCACAATTCGAAAGCATCAATTCTTTGGTGTTTAGCCTTCTTTATGGTCCAGCTCTCACATTTGTACATGACTACTAGAAAAATCATAGCTTTGACTATACAGACCTTTGCCAGGAAAGTGATGTCTCTGCTTTCTAAGACACTATCTAGGTTTGTCATAGCATTTCTTTCAAAGAGCAAGTATCTTTTAATTAAGAATCTATATATGTATATATATAACTGAATCACTTTGCTGTATACCTGAAACTAACACAACACTGTTAATCAAACCTACTCCAATATAAATTTTTTTTTAAATTAGAAAAATCAGTCCAATATATAGATTCTATGATCCTCTATAAACTTCAAGATTAGAGCATAAGTTGGAGAAAACTGGACTTTCTGGAGGCTGATCCTCTGAAATAGCAAGATAATGACATTTCTTCCTCCAAATTTTTATAAAATATAATCAAAATAGTGGCTTGGGGACACTTTGCAAGTATAAACATGTTACAGAACTGTTTAATGAGAAAATTAAGAATATGTTTTATCTTGTTCAACAATAAAAGTCGGACATATAATACTATAAAAGTTGATTGTAATCATAACAATTGTATACTTTTCTACCTAGGAAAATAGACCAGGAATATTTTCAGAGTAACAGGGTCATTCTATCGGATAGAACATCTGGTGACAGAGATTTGAAGGAGAAGAGTTTCAAAACAGTATAATAAGATTCAGTGAAAATCAACTTAAGCACTCTCTGCTGAACTAGGGCAGCTTGCTGTAAACAGTATGGGAGGGGAGAGAGGGTGAGCTATACAGAAGTCACGTTCTTCTGAATCATCTTTCTTCTTACCACTGCCATTTACCTCTTTCCTACAGATTTTACAACTGTTAGCCATGTGAGGGTTTGCTTTTAATAAGCTCATCTGGGTTATGGCCAGTACTGTGTGCTAGTAAATCTTTAAACATTGCTATCCCCCAAAGCCCTGACTTGTAGCACTTGCAGATTTCTGTGGTAGAAATACACCCATTCCAGCTAATTTAAAGCTACCAATTTAATTACCAGCTTAAAATTTTTTTTGAAAATAGAACAATCAGTTCTTACATGGTGGTAGCCAGCCCTGATACAGTATTCACTGTGGCTGTAATTCACACGATTTCTGGTATAGGTTATGTTTTATGCGGAATGCTTGTGACAGAGGTGGATGCTTTCATAGGATGCACACCTGAGATGCTTTCATAGGATGCACACCTGAGATGCACTCAACTAATTTCATTATGATAGCAATACTTTATATTGAATATTTCCATCATATTATCTCTAGTATCACAATCTAAACTTTGAGTCCCTGGAAATATTTAATTATCAAATTGTCTTTCTAGGGTTTGGCTTTTTTCAACATTGCCTTCTCTTATTTTTTTTCCTGGTTTAGATGTTCTGAATTGCCCAATTCTGTTTCAGGAATGAAATTTTAAGGAGATATCTTTATACTTATCATTGTGGCCATTTAACTTAATTTGCCAGTCACTTCAGTCTAAACATTCAGGAAAATGGATTCAATCCTCAAGAGCAGTTGTCATTCACTGATTGCTTTTCCTCAGTAGAGCAGTGTGAAAACCACTTGCCAATATAAAAGGGAAGATGTAGCTCTTGCCTTTGCAGAGCTCATCATATTGCCAACAAGTTAATTCTTGTTATGGATTTATAGTGTCCTCCCACACTTCATATGGTGAAGTTCTAGCCCCCCAGTACTTCAGAATGTGACTGTATTTGGAGGTAAGATCTTCAAAAAGTTGATTACATTAAAATGATGCCATTAGAGTGAACCCTAATCCAACCTTACTGGTGTCCTTAAAGGAAGAGGAAACTTGAACACACAGGAACAACAAGGATGTGGATGCACAAAGAAATGACCCTATAAAGTCAAGCAAGAAGGCCACCATCTACAAGCTAAGGAGAGGCTTCAGAAAAAAAACCAAACCTTCTGACACCTTGATTTTATACTTTCAGATTGCAGAGCTGTGAGAAAACAAATTCCTGTGAGAAAACAAATTAAGCCATCAAGTCTGTAGTATTTTGTCATTGCAGCCCTAGCAAACTAATGCAATAACCATAACTAAATATTCATAATATCTATCAGTTAGGGTTAGATTCAGTTACGAGGATCATAAAACTCAAAATAACAGTGGTTTTATGAGATAGGTTATTGCTCTGTCATAAAAGCTCAGGTTACAAACAGCACAAAACTATCATGGCATCATTGGTCCATGATATGCATTTGAGACCCCAGTTCCTTCCAATCTATCACTCTGCCATATTGAGTATGTGGCTTTTACCTATAGGTTTCAATATTGTGACATCTGTATTTTAGACACAAGGATAGAGGAGGCTTTCAAGTAGAGAAGGCAAAATTGTCAATGGAGAAAGAATCCTGGAAGCTGCCACATGGTTTTCTGCTTATGTAGCATGGGAAATAACTATGATTCATGTCTATTTTAGCTATAAAGAAGGTTGGAAGTGTAATATTTAGCTCAGCTAAAAGTTTACTGCTATGAATAAAAGCAGACACTGGAGAGAGAAACAAGTAGTAGCCTCTGATGCACTGTATTTTATCAACTATCCAAATGACATTGCTCACCCTTCCTTGCAAACATAGAACACATTTCATTCAATCCCAAGAGGGAAGACCAATGTCCCATCTAGTTACTATGAACATCTCAAAGTTCAAGAGATGTGACATATGTTTTTATATTCTGGCCACCAATAAAGTATAAATAAAGTAGGTGAACCACCTATAAAGTAGTTCATTGTGATTTGGTCACCTATAAACTGAGACAAGATATTGGCCCTCCCACTCACCACCCAGTATACAATTGTAGGGAAGAAACAGAATAGTTGCAACAAAAACTCTCATATAGAAAAGGAGAAATTGAGAACTATACAGAAATTACTCATCCACAGCATGATCAAATCATTCAGGGTAGAAGTTGTAAACATCTTGAGCAAAAGCATGAAAGTATGAAATTGAATTTTATGAATGGAACAGTTATTTCACAACTGATTAGTGATTTCAGTGAACTGACCAGTTTATTCAAATGTTCAAAGATAACTGAATTATCCCTTGATCAGTCAATTTCAAATGATCTTAAACGTTAATACAATTTCTGATGCACCATTAAAGAAAAAGAGAATGAAAATGATATGTACTGATTGCCTATTATAGTCATTCAACAAATTAATAAAATATATGGTTTACATCTCTTCTAGGCACAGGGGGTATAGCTGTGAAGAAAACTAGTACAGAGCATGCTTTCATAGGGTTTATTCTAACGAGAGACAGTAAATAAACAAAAACATAATTTAATGTATGTTTTGCCAGGTTTTAAGTGCCATAGAAAAAACTAAAGCTCGATATAGGTTTTAGGAGGAGCCATGACAAAGACAAACGAGAAAACAAAAGATATATCCATCTGAATGTGGAGTTCCAAAGAATAGCAAGGAGAGATAAGAAAGCCTTTCTCAGTGATGAATGCAAAGAAATAAAGGGAAAAAAAAAATAGAATGGGAAAGACTAGAGATCTCTTCAAGAAAATTAGAGACACCTAGGGAACGTTTCATGCAAAGATGGGCTCAATAAAGGACAGAGATGGTATGGACTAAACAGAAGCATAAGATATAAGAAGAGGTGGCAAGAAAACACAGAAGAATTATACAAAAAAAATCTTCATGACCCAGACAATCATGATGGTGTGATCACTCACATAGAGCCAGACATCCTGCAATGCGAAGTCAAGTGGGCCTTAGGAAGCATCACTAAGAACAAAGCTTGTGGAGGTGATGGAATTCCAGTTGAGCTATTTCAAAGCCTAAAAGATGATGCTGTGAAAGCACTGCACTCAAAATGTCAGCAAATTAGGCAAGCTCAGCAGTGGCCACAGGCCTGGAAAAGGTCAGTTTTGATTCCAATCCCAAAGAAAAGCAAGCCAAAGAATGTTCAAACTACCTCACAATTGCACTCATCTCACATGCTAGTAAAGTAATGCTCAAAATTCTCCAAGCGAGGCTTCAACAGTACATGAACTGTGAACTTCCAGATTTTCAAGCTGGATTTTGAAAAGGCAGAGAAACCAGAGATTAAATTGCCAACATCCATTGAATCATCGAAAAAGCAAGAGAGTTCCAGAAAACATCTACTTCTGCTTTATTGACTATGTCAAAGCCTTTGACTGTGTGGATCACAACAAAGTGTGGAAAATTCTTCAAGAGTTTGGAATACCAGACCACCTCATCTGCCTTTTGAAAATCTGTATGCAGGTCAAGAAACAACAGTTAGAACTGGACATGAAACAAGAAACTGGTTCCAAATTGGGAAAGGAGTATGTAAAGGCTGTATACTGTCACCCTGCTTATTTAACTTATACACAGTGTACTTCAAGCGAAATGCCAGGCTGGATGAAGCACAAGCTGGAATCAAGATTTCTGGGTAAAATATCAATAACCTCAGATATGCAGATGATACTAAAGAGCCTCTTGATGAAAGTGAAAGAAGAGAGTGAAAAAGTTGGCTTAAAGCTCAACATTCAAAGTACTAAGATCATGGCATCCAGTCCCATCACTTCATGGCAAATAGATGGGGAAAAAATGGAAACTCTGACAGACTTTATTTTATGGGGGCTCCAAAATCACTGCAGATGGTGACCACAGCCATGAAATTAAAAGGAGCTTGCTCCTTGGAAGAAAAGCTGTGACCAACCTAGACAGTATATTAAAAAGCAGAGACATTACTTTGCCGACAAAGGTTTGTCTAGTCAAAGCTATGGTTTTTCCAGTAGTCATGTATGGATGTGAGAGTTGGACTATAAAGATAGCTGGGCACCAAAAAATCGATACTTTTGAACCATGGTGTTGGAGAAGACTCTTGAGAGTCCCTTGGACTGCAAGGAGATCCAACCAGTCAATCCTAAAGGAAATAAACCCTGAATATTCATTGGATGGACTAATGCTGAAGCTGAAACTCCAATACTCTGGTCACCTGATGTGAAGAACTGAATCAATGGAAAAAACCCTGATGCTGGGACAGATTGAAGGCATGAGGAGAAGGGGATAACAGAGGATAAGATGGTTAGATGGCATCACCGACTCGATGGACATGAGTTTGAGCAAGCTCCGGGGGTTGTTGATGGACAGGGAAACCTGGCATGCTGCAGTCCATGGAATCACAGAAAGTCAGACACAACTGCATGACTGAACTAAACTGATGTTGCTGTGGTTACTGGCGGTAGTATTTTATACAGAGTTATTAAGGAAGATTTGAGTAGATACCCAAAGGGAGTGTGAAATGTTGAATTTAAGCCTTAAGAATAAAAAAAAAAAGAATATATACACACACACACACACACACACACACACACACACACACACACACACACTTCATTCACCCTTCAAAACATTGCTATCATAAATATCAGTTCTCTGGATTATAATCTTAGGAGGTAAAGGAGAGGGCAGATGGGAAGAATATACTTTGAAAAGAAAACAACTGTCATATAGCAAGTTGATCCAAAGACTAGATCTATACTCAGACCTTATCACCTTTTGTAATTTCAACCTGGCTCAATTTCTCAGACACTATTCAGATGCATTTTAATTTTTCAGGCTTGTATACTTATTTATAAAATACTCAAAATGTTTTTATTTATTTAAAGAAAACATTATCTTACTATATTTTATTTTGAATGGACAAAGAAATATGGTTAGTGCTGAACAGAGGCACAAGACTTTTGAAGCAGATTGAAGATAGATCCTAGACCTACCACCTACTGGTTGTAAGAATTTAAGCAAGTTAATTTGAGTCTTAGCTTTCTAAGCTATTAAAATAGATTAACACCTATTTACCTCAAAGTTTTGAGGAAATTCAACATAAACATTGTTAAGGTTCTAGAATCCTACTTGTCAGATGCTCAGTGTTGACTGCCTTGCCTTTTTCTATGACATAGCTACAAAATACTTAAAAATTTGAAATGTTAGTAATACCTACAAATATCATTCATAATAATATAAACTTAATTCCTTTTGATGTAAATAATGCATTTGACTAATTGATAGTATAACAAGGGTGGAAAAAGAAAATTTGGGGGTTAGGCAGACCTAGAGTTTCTTCCCTGTTCCATTACTTAATAATATATCTGGTATGTAGTCAGGCAAATTGCATTCTTACTTAATACTCACAACACTCCTTTGATTTCTGTCTTACTTTTTCTATCTTACTGATGTGGAATAAACTCAGAGAGGGTAAGTGATATATCATGATATATCCATGATCACAAAGCAGCAAATATGGTATTTTAATTCATGCCTATTCAATTCAAACCCATGCCTTTTCTAGTATAATGTTCTGCCATTATGACTATCAATTAAGCATTGTCATGTGTTCTGCTTTAGTTCTCTGAAGTAGTAGTACTAGAGATCTAGTAGTATAATGATTGTTAGATAAAAGGAATATTCATCTATTTTCATCTCTGTCTCTTCCATACCACTGAAGAATTTTCAATTTTTTTTAGTTATTTTTAAATTGTCTATTACAGAAGCTGTATCAGTTTGTCCCATTTCAGGGAAACTTCCCAGTTCATCTTTGACATTCTGAATTTCTGCACTGGTTCCTAGTTTGTTGATTGTGTCACAAAGTTTTCTCAAAGTTAGATCAGGCTGACAGTGGAACAGGATCATGCAAATTCCATTGAAGAATGGTGGATATTTAGAATATGTGGATATTCTCTGCAGTATGATGACAATGCCCTTGAAATCAGCCTCTGAGAGTTTTAATTCTGTTGACATTATAATATTTTGGACATTTATATTTTGATTTTTAAGGCAAATGTCTCAGTGATCACATTTTTGACAATCATTTTTTTTCCTCTGGAGATATATATGCTATAGGAAGGAGACTTTTTTTGAGGAAAACCAGTATCTTTATGTGATTATTTCAATTTACTACTGAAAAAATAAAGCTTGGGGCTTCTCACAGCTTTATTGATTCCACATGTACTGTTGTCCTATTTTTGAAACCAATTTTTGAGTCTACATCATTGGGTTCTTTGAAAGTCAGGGAATAAATGTAAAAGTGTTCAAAATCAGCAGTAGCCTCAATAAACCACCACCTTATTTTTTCTGTGAGTAGTTGTATAGGACTTTCCATAGGAGTTATGTCAATTAAGTACAGGTTTTGGAGTTTTAAAAAGGCAATACAGAATTTTAACAATGCCAATATCAAAATAATCCCCATTTTATCTAAAAATTAAAAACTCATGAAGATTACCACACACACATTTGACGAGATGGGTTTTGTTGTCTTTTCCTAAAAACAGTATATGCAGAAAACCCACTAAATTGTCTTTCTGGATTTGATACTTAACTGAAAAAAATTGCATTTTCAACAGGAAAAATGTTTAATCTAAGAAGACTTGTCACTCTGAATCATTTTTCCAACACTTGGCATTGTTTGTTATCAATATTAAATTTTCTTAGTTTTTTTCTTTAACTTTCTCTTAATTTTTATGTTATCTTAATGTTATCGAGTAAACATTAGTGATTCTTGAGTCATGTGCATTGTCATCCTAACTGAAAATGTACCAGTGTCTTTAACAATACCAGTAACTGACTTTGTAAATAATCAACTGATACTGTCCATAACAGTTCAATGTTGAGTTATAACTGTAAGTTCAGTGAGCAGTTTACTCTAAGTTGTACAATATGCTTTTTTTTTAAATACTAGTAAATTGGAGATATGTCCTGTGTTAATTACCACATCTCTGACTCCTAAAATGAAGGGTATAGCTTGGTAAAAATTATTAGTGGCTGTTTATTGTATGCCTATTACATGACAGCTGCTTTTCTAATAATACTTCATATAATCCCCACAGTAGCCTATGTGAAAAGTATCATTATGCCCATTATACATAATAAAAATGAGGGTTTTTAGAGGTTTTAGAACTTTCCAGAGTACATATGATTAATAGTTAGTAGCGCCATATTTTAAACCCAGATGTATCTGGTTCCAAAGCCTGTTTTTGTTTTTTTTTTCCCATTGTATGAATTTTCTTCCTTAGGTTACTTTAAATGAAAAAAAGTCCTGAAGAATTCAAGACATATGTTCTTTCTAAGTCTGAGTTATTATTTGTTTTTTGAGAAAGCTAGCTGCTGTGGTCCTTGGTAGCTGAACTTTTGTTTATTGACAAAGATAAACAACTGCTTATTTTTCATAAGCTTATTTTTTTTTTCTGGGCCTCTTCTGTTTTTGTGAAATTGGAAGAAAGGAGGGGAAAACTGTTATCACTTCTAAGAAGTTTATCATATGTCATTAGTTTTGCTTGAATTAAAAAGTGTCTTTCACAAAAAGACAACCATAAGAATGGGAGAAAATATTTGCAAATGAAGCAACTGACAAAGGACTAGTCTCCAAAGTATACAAACAGCTCATGCAGTTCAATATCAAAATGACAAACAACCCAACCAAAAATTGCACAGAAGACCTAAATAGACAGACATTTCCCCAAAGAAGGCATCAGTTCAGTTCATTTCAGTTCAGTCACTCAGTCGTGTCTGACTCATTGGGACCCCATGAACCGCAGCAAGCCAGGCCTCCCTGTCCATCACCAACTCCCAGAGTTTACCCAAACTCATGCTCATTGAATCAGTGATACTGTCTAACAGTCTCATCCTCTGTCGTCCTCTTCTCCTACCTTCCATCTTTCCCAACATCAGGGTCTTTTCAAATGAGTCAGCTCCTCGCATCAGGTGGCCAAAGGATTGGAGTTTCAGCTTCAGCATCAGTCCTTCCAGTGAACACCCAGGACTAATCTCCTTTAGGATGGACTGGTTGGATCTCCTTGCAGTCCAAGGGACTCTCAAGAGTCTTCTCCAACACCACAGTTCAAAAGCATTAATTCTTTGGCACTCAGCTTTCTTTATAGTTCAACTCTCACATCCATACATGACTACTGGAAAAGCCATAGCCTTGACTAGACAAACCTTTGTGGACAAAGTAATGTCTCTGCTTTTTAACATGCTATCTAGGTTGGTCATAACTTTCCTTCCAAAGAGTAAGTGTTTTAATTTCATGGCTGCAATCACCATCTGCAGTGATTTTGGAGCCCCTCAAAATAAACTCAGCCACTGATTCCACTGTTTCCCCATCTATTTGCCATGAAGTGATGGGACCAGATGCCATGATCCTAGTTTTCTGAATGTTGAGCTTTAAGACAACTTTTTCACTCTCCTCTTGCATTTCACTCTCCTCTTGCAAGATCTCCTGACAATCTTGATTCCAGCTTGTGCTTCATCCAGCCCAGCATTTCTCATGATGTACTCTGCATATAAGTTAAATAAGAAGGGTGACAATATACAGCCTTGATGTTCTCCTTTTCCTATTTGGAGCTAGTCTGATGTTTCACGTCCAGTTCTAACTGTTGCTTCCTGACCTGCATACAGATTTCTCAAGAGGCAGGTCAGGTGGTCTGGTATTCCTATCTTTTTCAGAATTTTCCATAGTTTATTGTGATCCACACAGTCAAAGGCTTTGGCTAAGTCAATAAAGCAGAAATATATGTTTTTCTGGAACTCTCTTGCTTTTTCGATGATCTAGAGGATGTTGGCAATTTGATCTCTGGTTCCTCTGCCTTTACTAAAAGCAGCTTGAACATCTGAAAGTTCACAGTTCACGTATTGATGAAGCCTGGCTTGGAGAATTTTGAGCATTAATTTACTAGCATGTGAGATGAGTAGAATTGTGCAGTAGTTTGAGCATTCTTTGGCCTTGCCTTTCCTTGGGTTTGGAAACAAAACTGACCTTTTCCAGTCCTGTGGCCACTGCTGAGCTTGCCTAATTTGCTGACATTTTGAGTGCAGCACTTTCACAGCATCATCTTTTAGGATTTGAAATAGCTCAACTAGAATTCTATCACCTCCACAAGCTTTGTTCTTAGTGATGCTTCCTAAGACCCACTTGACTTCACATTCCAGGATGTCTGGCTCTAGGTGAGTGATCTCACCATCATGATTATCTGGGTCATGAAGATATCTTTTGTATAGTTCTTCTGTGTTTTCTTGCCACCTCTTCTTAATATCTTCTGCTTCTGTTTGGTCCATACCATTTCTGTCCTTTATTGAGCCCGTCTTTGCATGAAATGGTTCCTTGGTATCTCTAGTTTTCTTGAAGAGATCTCTAGTCTTTCCTCTTCTATTGTTTTCCTCTATTTCTTTGCACTGATTGCTGAGGAAGGCTTTCTTATCTCTCCTTGCTATTCTTTGGAACTCTGCATTCAGCTGGGTATAGCTTTCCGTTTCTCCTTTTCTTTTCGTTTCCCTTGTTTTCACAGCTATTTGTAAGGCCTCCTCAGATAGCCATTTTGCTTTTTGGCATTTCTTCCTCTTGGGGATGGTCTTGATCCCTGTCTCCTGTACAGTGTCACAAACCTCCATTCATAATTCATCAGTCACTGTGTCTATCAGATCTACAGATGGTTAAAAAGCATATGAAAAGATTCTCAACATCACTAATTATTAGAGAAATGAAAATCAAAACTAAAATGATGTATCACCTCACATCTATCAGAATGGTCACCATCAAAAAATCTACAAGCAATAAACCCTGGAGAGGTGTGGAGGAAAGAGAATCCTTCTACACTATTGCTGGGAGTGCAAATTGGTAAAGGCCCTATGGAAAACAACATGAAGGTTCCTTAAAAAACTAAAAATAGAACTCCCATATAACTCAGCAATCCCACTCCTGGGCATATACCCACAGAAAACCGTAATTATGAAAGATAAATGCACCCAAATGTTCATTGCTATTTACAGTAGCCAGCACATAGAAGCAACTTAAATGTCCTTTGCCAGAGGAATGGATAAAGAAGATGTGGTATATATACACAATGCAATATTACTCAACCATAAAAAAGTAACAGATTGGGTCATTTTTAGAGACATGGATGGACCCAGAGAGTGTCATGCAGAGTGAAGTAAGAAAGAAGAAAACAAATATAGTATTTTAACGCACATATGTAAAATCTAGAAAAATGATATAGATGATCCTACTTGCAAAGCAGAAATGGAGACACAGACATAGGGAACAAATATATGGATACCAAGAAGAAAAGGGAGGTGGGAGGAATTGGCAAATTGGGATTGACACATATACACTATTGATACTATGTATACAATAGATAAGGAGCTTCCCAGGTGGCGCTAGTAGTAAAGAACCTGCCTGCCAATGCCGGAGACATAAGATATGTGGATTTGATCCCTGAATTGGCAAGATCTCTTGGAGAAGAGTATGACAACCCACTCCACTATTCTTGCCTGGAGAATTCTGTCGACAGAGGAGCCTGGCAGGCTACAGTCCATAGGGTCGCAGAGTCAGACATGATTGAAGTGACTTATCACACATGCACGCATAAAATAGGTAACTAATGAGAATATACTGTATAGCGCAGGAAACTCTACTTAATGCATGGGAAGGAAGTCCAAAGGGAGAGGATGTAGGTATATATGGCTGACTCATTTTGCTGTACAGTAGAAACTAATACAACATTGTAAGGCAATTATACTCCAATAAAAATAGATTTAAAAAGAAAAAAAAAAATCTTTCAATCTCTTCAGTTTTCATGCATGTCTCCATTCTATTATCCTTAATATAAATTATTTAATATAAATCTGGATCTTTATTAAGTACATTGTACTAAAAGTTCCCTATTTGTCTTGAGAATTACAAAATTAGATTGCAGGTTTGTGAAGAATTATGTATTTCTCAGGGAAATATTTCTTTAAAAAAAAGGTTAAAATTCATAAAACTGGGGGGAAATTCCAGTTGGTTAAATACAGGGAACTGAAAATGTAATCCAAGAATGCCCTTTTGACACTAGACCCATGGTATTTTCATTTGATTGTATTTAATAAAATAGATAATTTTTCAGTCTTATAGATTTATTATTTCTTAGTAATCTACTGAGAGAAGAACAAGTGTCAACGGCCATGCTGTTCTTACTTAAATGATTCATTTTAGGTGCGTTATTGACTGTCAAACACAGGGTTGTGCTTGCCAAAATGGAAATTGATTTAGTGAAAGATTACATATGAAATGGTGATGATTTCCTACATAGTTTGTTTTCTTCTATCACCAAGCTGAATTTGTCTCTTGTTATGTACAGACATTTCGTAAAACGTGAGAAAAAATCCTAAATAGATCACTCTGTTTTGAAGACCTGCTTCATCCACTCTTGGGTCTTGCTGTCTAATTCAACCTGGTTCAGTCATAAACATGGTGCCTCAGGTTCCTGTCTTCACTTACTTATCATTTCTTATTGCTAGCAATGCTCACCCAGTATAAAGGTAACTGTATGCCAGATGTGATTTATAGATATTAAAAACTCCTCTGCCTAAATAGTTCCCATTGTCAAGATATATGATGTGATTTCTTTCTTTAGCAATTCTTTTGGCTTAAGTGTTGAAGAAGCATTTCAAATGCAAATGTTATATGGATAAAGTAATCTATTATAAGACATTAACTTTCTTCTTATTTTATCAATTAACACAGTGTTGGAATGTCTTCTATATGGAAAGTACATGGCTTGCTGCTGTGGGAATGAAAGACAAATTAAAAAAGAAAAGATAGAATCTTAGTCCTCAAGAAATTTAATTGAGAAGTTAAGGTAACTGCAGCTACTTGGCTGCAATCCTGAACAATAACGTGGACAAGAATAGGTGGACTACTTCTTCAGAGAAGGTCTAGGGTAGGCAATGGAAAGAAAACATGATGGTATTGGATAACATGTGTGTGTGTGTGTGCGTGTGTGTGTGTGTGTGTGTGTGTGTGTACTTCATCCTTAAGGAGAGAGAATGAGGCCCCGACACCTTACAATTTCCCCAAGCATTTGTTCTGGTTGTAGGACTATTGGACTCATCTATAATCACATATTGCTTGATGATTCTACCATTCAGGAAATTGAATGAATTCTGCCTAACTAATAGACATTATAGAAGGCTGAATGGCCACTTGAGTGAAAAAATATGCTGTATAAACTGAGATTGGTAAGAAATAAGTAGGAAAATAGAATTTTGCCTTTGATCCTTTTTCATCTATTTTACATGACTGAGACAGCCTGATAACCTTTACCAAACTCCAGATTTCTTTTTATTATTAACAGGATAAGTCCTGTTTAGTACTGTTTTAAGAAACATGTTTCCCATTGAAATGTAAAATGGGATAAACCCACAGCAAACATCATTCTCAATGGTGAAAAACTGAAAGCATTCCCTCTAAGATTAGGAGCAAGACAAGCATATCCACTTTCACCACTATTATTCAACATAGTTTTGGAAGTCTTAGTATAGTGTGGTGGTTACTCAAAAAATTAAAAATAAAATTACGGTAAGATAAAGCAATTCTGCTTATGGGTATATACAAAAATAATTGAAATCAAGGACTGGAACAGCTATTTATACATGAATGTTCAAAGTAGCATTATTCACAATAGCTAAAATTTGCAAACAACTCAAATGTTGATTAACATTTGATAAACAAAATGTGAAGTATATTACCTTGTCATCTGCAAATAGTGCCAGTTTTACTTCCTCTCCAATTTGTATTACTTTGATTTCTTTTTCTTCTCTGTTTGCCATGGCTAAGACACTATAAAACTCTTGGAGTAAAATATAGGAAGAACACTCTTTGACATAAATCACAGCAAGGTCTTATTTGACCCACCTCCTAGAGTAAGGAAAATAAAAACAAAAATAAACAAATGCGACCTAATTAAGCTTAAAAACTTCTGCACACAAAGGAAACAATGACCAAGATGAAAATACAGTCTTCAGAATGGGAGAAAATACTTGCAAATGAAGCAACTACGAAAGATTAATCTCAAAAATATAAAACAGCTCATGTAACTCGATAACAAAACAAACATGTCAATCAAAAAATGGGCAGAAGACTTAAAGAGGCATGTCTCCAAAGAAGATATACAGATGGCCAACAAACACAAGAAAAGATACTCAACATCACTAATTGTTATAGAAATGCAAATCAAAACTACAATGAGGTATCACCTCATACCAGTCAGAATGGCCATCATCAAAAAATCTACAAACAATAAATGATGGAGAGGGTGTGAAGAAAAGGGGACCCTCTAGCACTGTTCATGGGAATGTAAATTGGTGCAACCACTATGGGGAACAATATGGAAGTTCCTTACAAATCTAAAATAGAACTCCCATATGACCCAATAATCCAACTATTGGGCATATACCCACAGAAAACCATTATGCAAAAAGACACATGCACCCCAATGTGCATGGAAGCACTATTTACAATAACCAGGACATGGAAGCAACCTAAATGTCCATTGACAGAGAAATGGATAAAGAAGATGTGGAATATTTATTCAATGGAATATTACTCAGCCATAAAAAGGAATGGAATTGGGTCATTGTAGAGATGTGAATGGACCTAGACTGTGTCATGCAAAGTGATATAATTCAGAAAGAGGAAAACAAATATAGCATATTAATTCATATATGTGGATAAATAGAAAGATGCTATATATGAACCTATATGTAGGGCAGGAATAGAGATGCAAAGAGAATGCATATGTGGACATGGGGGGAAGGGGAGAGTGAGACAAATCAAGAGATTAGAGTTGGCATATATACGTTACCATGGTAACGGTATTTTATGTGGTAAAATAGATAGCTATTGTGAACATGCTGTATAGCACTGGGAGCTCAGCTCAGTGCTTTTTGAAGACTTAGATGGGTGAGAATAGATGGAGTGGGAGGAAGGACCAAAAGGGAGGGAATGTAAATATATATGTATATATATATCTGCTTCACATTGTTTTATAGGAGAAATTAACATGGCATTTAAAGCAATTATAGTCCAATTTAAAAAATGTGGTATATACATACAATGGACTACCATTCAGTCTTTAAAAAACAATGAAATTCTGACTCATGCTACAACATGAATTAACATTAGTCCAAGTGAAATAAGTTAGACATAAGAGGATGCATTTCGTTATTATTCCACTTATATGAAGTACCCAGATTAGTCAAACTTAATATATGCAAATATAATGGTAACTATCAAGGGATAGGGAGTAGACAAATATAGAGTTATTGTTTAATGAGTATGGAGTTTCAGTTTGGGATGATGAAACAGTTCTGTAGATGGGTGGTGATAATGGTTGTACAACAATGCGAATGTACTTAATGTAGCAAAGCTGTACACTTAAAATGGCTAAAATGGTAAATATTACATGTATTTTATCACAATAAGTTCTTTTCAAAAAAAAAAAAGTTTAACCAAGTCTTCTCTAAGCAAGCATAAAAATTCTATGGCACATCTGCATCATAAATTTTACATAGAGGCATAAATCTTTATGTTTACAAATTATTCCTTGAAGGCAAAACCTATTGTTTGTTTCTTCATAATTAAATACTATTTATGCCATGGAAGCATAGAGAAAGTACCTAGTTCTTCCTTCCAACAATTTATAAACTTATTAGGTAGATACTGACACCACCCTTATGGCAGAAAGTGAAGAAGAACTAAAGAGCTTCCTGATGAAAGTGAAAGAGGAGAGTGAAAATGTTGGCTCAAAGCTCAACATTTAGAAAACTAAGATCATGGCATCCAGTCCCATCACTTCATGGCAAATAGATGGGGAAACAGTGGAAACAGTGGCTGACTTTATTTTCTTGGGCTCCAAAATCACTGCAGATGGTTACTGCAGCCATGAAATTAAAACACACTTACTCCTTGGAAGGAAAGTTATGACCAAACTAGACGGCATATTAAAAAGCAGAGACATTACTTTGTCCAAAAATGTCTGTCTAGTCAAGGCTATGATTTTTCCAGTAGTCATGTATGGGTGTAAGAGTTGGACTATAAAGAAAGCTGAGTGCAGAAGAATTGACTCCTTTGAACTATGGTGTTGGAGAAAACTCTTGAGAGTCCCTCGGACTGCAAGGAGACCCAACCAGTCCATCCTAAAGGAAATCAGTCTTGGTTGTTCATTGGAAGACTGATGCTGAAGCTGAAACTTCAGTACTTTGGCCACCTGATGCAGAGAGCTGACTCTTTTTTTTTTTTTTCCATTTATTTTTATTAGTTGGAGGCTAATTACTTTACACTATTGTAGTGGTTTTTGCCATACATTGACATGAATGTAGAGCTGACTCATTTGAAAAGACTCTGATGCTGGGAAAGATTGAAGGCAGAAGGAGAAAGGGACAATGGAGGATGAGATGGTTGGATGGCATCACTGACACAATGGACATGGGTTTGGGTGGACTCCAGGAGTTAGTGATGGACAGGGAGGCCTGGCATACTGCGGTTCATGGGGTCACAAAGACATGACTGTGAGACTGAACTGAACTGAATAAAATATAGGCCCCTGGAAGGATCACTGCCTTGTTGTGGTGAAGTGGCTTGTGTAACTTAATGAAGCTATGAGTCATGCCGTGTTGGGCCGCCCAAGTTGGATAGGTCTTAGTGGAGAGTTCCGAGAAAACGTGGTCCACTGGAGGAGGGAATGGCAAACCACTCCAGTATTCTAACCATGAGAACCGCATGAACTGTATAAAAAGGCAAAAACATATGACACCAAAAGATGAACCCCCAGGTTAGAAGGTGTCCAATATCCTACTCTGGAGAAGAGCAGAGGACAACTACTAATAGCTCCAGAAAGGATGAGGTGGCTGGGCCAAAGAGTAATAAACAGAGAAAACTGAAGATATCCTTTGTCAAACATTATATATTAAGACTGCTAAATTCTGAGGGCCATAACTACTGTGTAGTTCAAAAGAAAGTTGTAATAATAATTAGATTTGAGTTTGAAAAATAATTTCATTGAGGAAATGATGGTTGAATTGGGATTGAGGAGTGAACAACACTTGGATGTACCCTAAATGGTACAGCATCACATTTTGTTTTTTTTTGTTTTTTTTTTGTATTTATTTATTTTTTTTTATTAGTTGGAGGCTAATTACTTCACAACATTTCAGTGGGTTTTGTCATACATTGATATGAATCAGCCATAGATTTACACGTATTCCCCATCCCGATATAATTGTTTTATAATATTGTGTTGGTTGCTGCAATACATCAACATGAATCAGCCATAGGTATATATATATGTCCTCTCCCTCTTGAGAATCCTTCCCACCCCATCCAAACCCTGTAGGTTGTCAAAGAGTCCAAGTCTGAGTTCCCTGAGCCACATAGCAAATTCCCACTGGCTATCTATTTTACATATGGTAGTGTACATGTTTCCATGCTACTGTCTCCATTCATCCCACCCTCTCTTTCCCCCTCCTTGTGTCCACCAGTCTGTTCTCTGTGTCTGTATTTCCATTGCTGCCCTGCAAATAGGCTCATCAGTACCAGCTTTCTAGATTACATATATATGTATTAATATATGATATTTGTTTTTCTCTTTCTGACTTATTTCACTCTGTAAAATAGGCTCTGGGTTCATTCACCCCACTGTTGTTGTTCAGTCACTAAGTCGTGACCTACTCTTTGCTACCCCATTGACTGCAACACACCAGGCTTTTGTATCCTTCACTGTCTCCTGGAGTTTGCTCAGACTCATGTCCATTGAGTCAGTGATGCCATCCAGCCATCTCATTCTCTGTCACCCTCTTCTCCTCCTGTTCTCAATCTTTCCCAACATCGGGGTCTTTTCCAATGAGCTTGCTCTTTACACCAGATGACCAAAGTATTGGAGCTTCAGCTTCAGCATCAGCCTTTTAATGAGTATTCAGGGTTGAGTTCCTTTATGATTGACTGTTTGATCTCCTTGCTGTCCAAGGGACTCTCAAGAATCTTCCTCAGCACCACAATTCAAAAGCATTAATTCTTCGGTGCTCAGACTTTCGCATAATGTACTCTGCATTTAAGTTAAATAAACAGGGTGACAATATATAGCCTTGATGTACTCCTTTCCCAATTTGGAACCAGTCCATTGTTCCCTGTCTGGTTCTAACTGTTGTTTCTTGACCTGCATACAGATTTCTCAGGAGGCAGGGAAGGTGGTCTGGTAATCCCATCTCTTTTAAGAATTCTCGGGGCTGGTGCACTGGGATGACCCAGAGGGATGGGATGGGGAGGGAGGTGGGAGGGGGGTTCAGGATGGGGAACACATGTAAATCCATGGCTGATTCATGTCAATGTATGGCAAAATATTGTAAAGTAATTAGCCTCCAACTAATAACAATAAATAAATAAAAAAAGAATTTTCCACAGTTCGTTGTGATCCACACAATCAACGGCTTTAGAATAGCCAATGAAGCAGAAGTAAATGTTTTTCTGGAATTTCCTTGCTTTTTCTATGATCCAACAGATGTTGGCAATTTGATCTCTGGTTCTTTCGCCTTTTCTAAATCTAGCTGGTACATCTGGAAGTCCTTGGTTCATATATTGTTGAAACTTAACTTGAAGGATTTTGAGCATTACCTTGCTAGCATATGAAATGAGTGCAGTTGTATGGTAATTTGAACATTATTTGGCATTGCCCTTATTTGGGATTGGAAGATTCTTTATTGCTCAGATGGTAAAGAATCTGCCTGCAATGCAAGAGACCCAGGTTTGATCCCTGGGTTAGGAAGATCCCTGGAGAAGGGAACGGCGATCCACTCCAGTATTATAGCCTAGAGAATTCCACGGACAGAGGAGCCTGGTGGGCTATGCATGGGGTTGCAGAGTCAGACATGACTGAATGACTATATTTTCAGTTTTCTTTGGGATTGGAATGAAAACTTACCTTTTCCAGTCCTGTGGCCATTGCTGAGTTTTCCAAATTTGCTGACATATTGAGTACAGCACTTGAACAGCTTTCAAAGCTTTTGAAAGCAAGATTTCAAATAGCTCAGCTGGGATTCCATCACCTCCAGTAGCTTTGTTCATAGTAATGCTTCCTAAAGCCTACTTGACTTCACATGCCAGGATTTCTGCTCTAGGTGAGTGACCACAACATCGTGGTTATCTGGGTCACTAAGACCTTTTTTATATAGTTCTCCTGTGTATTCTTGCCACCTCTTCCTAATCTCTTCTCCTTCTGTTAGACCCTTGCCATTTCTGTCCTTTTATTGTGACCATCTTTGCATTAAATATTCTCTTGGTACCTCCAATCTTCTTGAATCATGACTGACAACTAGCTAACTCAAAAAAAAAACAAACAAAAAAAAACCACATTTTTGCCATAGTGTAGTGTTGTATTTGGAAAGCAGCCGTCCATCCAAAATTATATTATTTGCCCTACTCATGTATAAATACAGCCTTGTTCCTTGCCAAAAGAAGGTGAATGAAAGTGATATGTATCCCTTCCAGACAAAAGTAGTTAAGAAATAGACATTTATTTTCACTCTGATTTCTTTATCTTTTAGCAGAAGGTGAAGGATTGTAAGGCCCTATGGGATGACAGTGCCATCATATGAGATTAAACTGAGTTTCTAAATCTTTAAATAAAGTTTATTCACTGAATATTCATTGAGCAATTGTTTCAACAATAAATAAATCAACAAAAGCCACTGCAATTTTAGAGTTTGTTACGGAAGAAAACATTGCTATAACTCACATAGCATGGAGGGACAGAGTACATCATCTTTTAACAGTGTGTGCTTATTCATATAAGAATCTTAGAGTACGAGGTTGGGAGAAAAACAGATCTTCTCTTGGTTCAGTATAACCTTAATAAAACCCATTTGACACTTAGAATTGAGCTATGAATTAAACATATCATCTTATTCATTAATGCAATGTTATATGAATCTCATGCATCCTGCTGTATGTGTCTTGTCACTTCATCCTCACAATCCTATATATTAAGTAATGGCACCCTAGTTTTACAGATGAAGAAATAGAAATAACTCTCCAAAGTCACATAGCAAGTTGTGGAGCCAGGGTACAAACACTAGTGTTTCCTTTCAAAGTCACTTTTATCTACTACTTTCTAATACTTCCCTTAAAAGAGTTGATAAGTTATTTTCCAATTGACAAATTGATAGAGAACAAAGAGAAGGGGTGTCCACATTCACTGTTATACTTTTTAAATCTAGGTAGATTTATCATCATTCGAAAATGTGTAAGATACAAAATAGTTAACTTGGAGATAATTACCATGTAACTGATGCATATGTTAAACACAACTTGTAGGATATAATCAGAAAGCAGCTTTTAAAAAATTTTCTATGACCTCTTCAAATTTATTCCCTAGATGAGCTCTTCTCTTGCCCCTGGACAAAAATTAAGGACATTTTCATAACTTCTCTGGTTACTTTTAAGTAATAAGAGTCACATTTTAGTAGTTAATATATCTCCAGCAATGTAATGATAAAACTATTAACTTTATTCAAAGTGTCATTCTTTTCCCAGCTCAGACCTACTGCTAGACTCTCTAACTTGAATATAAAAGATACATCTTTTTTCCTACCTTACATTTTTCCCTCCTCCTTCTCTATCTTGTTATCTTTTGAGTTCTTCATGGTAAGAGAAAGGCAGAATGAGAGGAGAAAAAAAGACCAGGAAAGGAGTAAATTTACTGTACTGCCATGAGAAGGAACAGATATTTCCCCACAAGTGTTTAAGTTTAATTCTTCTTTTCTAATGGAACACTTTATTACCTTTTTCAGAGACAACCTCATAAATGGAAATATCTCACAGTCCTCCTGATGCTTGTGAATGTATTTCCTCTGAGTTTTTGTTTATGGTTCCTTCTTCAAAACATAAGAATCTGGCAATTTATCTGCTTATTGGGGGCTGGCTTTCCCATGACCTCTCTTGGCCAATTTTGAAGTAACCGCATGCTGCCTCTTTCTTCTCTGTGGACTACATATGCTCTGTAGAATACACTCATGTGTCCTTTTCCCCAACAAACTAGGAGTACAGGTATTCTTCAAATACAACTACTTCTTTTTGCTGTGCATTAAGAGCAACCAGCCAATAAGTCTTGCCCTTAAGATTGTCTGGGTGGTATGAGCAAAAGATCAATTCATTACTCATCAGGATCAACACATTTCAAACTCTTACCTTCAACTTGTGATGTGTGGCAAGCATCTCTCTCTGCTTATATTTTCAGAAGATGATATTCAGAAAACATTAATAACTCTTTTCAAAAATATCCTAAACTCTCAATCTTTTATCAAACTATAGAACCTCCTTTTTGGGGCTTCCCTTATAGCTCAGTTAGGAAAGAATCTGCCTGCAATGCAGGAGACCTGGGTTTGATTCTTGGTTTGGGAAGACCCCCTGGAGAGGGAAATGGCAACCCACTCCAGTATTCTTGCCTGGAGAATCTCATGGACAGAGGAACCTGACAGACTATAGTTCATGGGGTTGCAAGAATCGAACATGACTTAGTGACTAAACCACCACCACCAGAACCTCTTTTACAGACAGAAAAATGGAACTTGAATCCAGTATTCAGAAATATTTGTAACTTCTGCTTGGTGTACTTCCACTGTTGGAATATGGTATCTGACATTTCAGGACTTCAGCCCAAATTCAGACTTAAATATTGCCACTTTAAAATCATATTACAAAAGAAATAGCAAAATTAAGCAAAACAATAACAACAGAACAAAGGCAGCAGAATAGAACAAAGGATATTGAGAAGTACCTGGGGAGATCTCAATTCTGAAAGTAATGTAATTCAAAAGCAAGGCATATTTCTGTAAAATATCGGGGCATCATAAAGTAGTTATAAAAAGACATTGGGGAATCTAATTTTCCAAATAGAGATCCATCCAATGTTCACTTTGATTTTTATAGACAATGAGATATCAAAAGAGCTAAACAAGGGGTCTTATCTCAATGTGTATCCTTCTGCTTTCTGAAGGAAATATTGGAGCAAGTTTTGAGGACATAAGTTAGGTCTGTGAGAACATTAGGACTGACAATTTTGAGAAAATGAGGGGAAAAATTCCATACCTAATAATTTCTAGGCGTACTATCTGAAAACACAGAATTATTTGTGAAACACCTGTGAGCCTATAGGTGGGTGAGAGAGGCTCTTATTACATGTGACAGCAAGCAGTTCATTCAAATGGCAGACAATGTAGCTCCAGAAAAGGTCCCTTAGTAGAGCAGCAGAGTATTATAATAGGCAAATTGAAAAGCTTCAGTAGCCACCAAAGGTGTATGAACCAGGTGTATCCACCTATAACCCAGGACAGGAAGAGGACTTGAGAGATCTGGTTAGAGCGACCATATGATTTATTCTTTAAACTGAGGTACATTTTAACAATGAAAGGAATATTAATGATTAAGCCAGTATGACAGACATAAACTAATACTTCCTGGGCTAACTGAGGCATATCATAGTCTAGAATTAGACTATAACTATAACTAATAAATTTTCTGGACTGAGGCTCTGAAACAATGGTTTTTGGTGGCTTAAGATATTAATGGATAGAGCATACATAAATGATGTCACTATATTTTTAAGATAAGCACTTATGAATCAATAAAAGCATTCCCTATTCCTATTATCTCTTGTTCATTTATTTTTCTAGACATAAAGCTTCATTTTCAGCCATGAATTACCTATGTCTATATGTTCTTATTACACATAACTTTAACATAATTTATAATCTGGCTTTGAATTTAAGCATATGAAGAATCTTGCTTATTTTAACAGACTGACTTTGAAAATCCTTCAGCTTTGCAATGATTTTGAGAGAGCTGATTAGGTTGATTTAGGCAATATGAGGGGAGAGGCAGGTGACTCAATGGTGGGAAGAATAACAGCAAAGGCTAAGGAGCTTAACTGTCATGTGAAGGATTGTGATAAGCTCTTACAGAGTTTACAAAAGTGCAGCAGCATTCAATTGAATTTCATAATATTTAGCATCTATTCTGTGCTACATATTATCTGTCTTTGGTAATATATAATCTGTTCAGGGAGACAAGAAATCTGCACACAAAAAATTAGTGCACAAAACAGGGTGATCAAATGTCAAAGTATGAATTTCAGATAATGAATATTTATTATAAGATTTTAACCATAATATGCTAACTCCCCCCAAAATTTCATCACTTGGTAAACATGGTGAGACACTGGGACAGAAATGGGTAACACTTTACCAAGGATCTATGCTTCTATATTTTCAAAGTGTGGAGTTGCCACCTAAAGATAGCTAGCTATTTTACTACCATAAATTTTGCATTCTGTTGTGACCATATGATTAGTTTTTGCTAATGAAATATGGGCTAAAATGATGTAGGTTGATTTAAAGTATTGTATTAGTTTTAGGTGTACATCAAAGTGAGTCAGTTATACATATATCCACTCTTTTTAAAATTGTTTTCCCATATTGATCATTACAGAGTATTGATTAGAGTTCCCTGTGCTATATAGTATCTATTTGACATATAGTAATGTTTATATGTCAATCCCAACCTCACAACTTGTCCCTCCACCTGTTTTCCCCCCTCATAACCAAACGATTATTTTCTACATCTATGACTTGATTTCTGTTTTGTAAATAAGTTCATTTGTACCATTTGTTTCAGAGAAGGCAATGACACCCCACTCCAGTATTCTTGCCTGGAAAGTCCCGTGGGAGGAGGCGCCTGGTAGGCTGCGGTCCATGGGATCGATAAGAGTCAGACACGACTGAGCGACTTCACTTTCACTTTTCACTTTCATGCATTGGAGAAGGAAATGGCAACCCACTCCAGTGTTCTTGCTTGGAGAATCCCAGGGATGGGGGAGCCTGGTGGACTGCCGTCTATGGGGTCGCATAGAGTTGGACAGGACTCAAGCGACTTAGCAGCAGCAGTGCCATTTGTTTTGCTGAAACTTCACTTTCATCTCAGGTTAAAAGGATTTGTTAACAAGCCACTCGTTATATACAAATGGGCTTCCCTGATAGCTCGGTTGGTAAAGAATCTACATGCAATGCAGGAGACTCTGGTCTGACTTCTGGGTCAGGAAGATCCGCTGGAGAAGGGATAGGCTACCCATTCCGGTATTCTTGGACTTCCCTTGTGGCTCAGCTGGTAAATAATCCACCTGCAATGCGGGAGACCTGGGTTCGATCCCTAGGTTGGGAAGATCCTCTGGAGAAGGGAAAGGCTACCCACTCAAGTATTCTGGCTTGGAGAATTTCATGGACTGTATAGTCCATGGGGTCATGAAGAGTTGGACATGACTGAGTGACTTTCATTTTCACCTTTTCATATACAAATAAGTAATACAAATATTTACTAGAAAATTGTTTAGCTGGTAAAGATAACCCTATATGCAAGACAGAAAAAGAGACACAGATGTATAGAACAGACTTTTGTACTCTATGGGAGAAGGCAAGGGTGGGATGATCTGAGAGAATAGCATCAAAACATGTATATTATCAAGTGTGAAACAGATCGCCAGTCCAGGTTGGATGCATGAGACAAGTGCTCAGGGCTGGTGCACTGGGATGATCCAGAGGGATGGGATGGGGAGGGAGGTGGGAGAGGGGTTCAGGATGGGGAACACATGTAAATCCATGGCTGATTCATGTCAATGTATGGCAAAAACCACTACAATATTGTAAAGTAATTAGCCTCCAACTAATAAAAATAAATAAATAAAGAAAGAAAATTATTTAGCTTACTTTCAATATACTAACATTAAAAGAAAAAAGAAATAGAAACAGCAAAGGATATGTCACCAAACTGGATTTTGATCAATATCCTTAATCAAACAGCACTGGAAGTCACGTGACACAGCACATCTGGAGCCCCAACTGAGAAAAGGTCACAGACTGCACATGCACTCCATGGGTGAGACATCAAAGATTGTACTTGGGGGTTCCCGCTTAGTCCCAGGATGCAAACTGATATCATCAATCTGTGAGCAAGCTGCAGCTCTGGTTTCACATTAATGTTTTTTATTTTTTTTTGTCATGTAAAAATTTGTTGTTGTTCAGTTGCTCAGTTGTGTCCAACTCATTGCAACTCCATAGACCATATCAAATTGCCAGCATATGTTGGATCATAGAAAAAGTAAAAGAATTCCAGAAAAACATCTACTTCTGTGTCATTGACTGTGCTAAAGCCTTTGACCGTGTGGATCACAACAAACTGTGGACAATTCTTAAAGAGATGGGAATACCAGACCACCTTACCTGCCTTCTGAGAAGCCTATATGCAGGTCAAGAAGCAACAGTTGGAACCAGAAATGGAAAAATGGACCGGTTCAAAACTGGGAAAGGAGTACATCAAGACTGGGTTAAGAAAATCCCCTGGAGTATAAAATGACAACCTGCTCCAGTATTCTTGCCTGGAAAATTCCATAGACAGAGGAGCCTGGTGGGCTAAGTCCACGGGGTTGCAAAGAGTTGCACATGACTGAATGACTAAGCACACGAACACACTAAAAGGAAAGGGATAAAATACTGTTTCTACATAACCCTTCAGTCTCCTCACTTATTTTAAATTATTTTGAAGTTGACTGAATTCAACAGTTGACATCTTAACTCACAGGATGAAGTGATGAAATAGATGAGAAAAAAGTCCAAATGTCTGGAGTCTAAATATAGTCTGAGTAATTGACGAGAGTAGACTTTCTTGCCTGTACAAATGTATTTATCTTGTCTGATACATGATATATTAATGTATATATCCCTTCCCACCTGGGTCTGAATTCCAAAACTTAAAAATTCTTCTTTGCATTTTATGCATTGACTGTCAATAGCATTAGATTTCCCTTAAACATGAAATTTCAGCTAAAAATGAAAGCATGGGCTAAAGAGTTTTATGAGATGGCATCAAAAGTGTTCGAGTAGTAGAATTTTATCATGGGAGCTCTGCTTCTAGCAGATAGATATGGGAGAGTTGTCATGTCAGACTGGAATTGATAGAAGAGTTATAGGGGATTATTGCAAAGCCCAGGCAAGGGATTATAAGCAAACTTTAGTAAAATACTTATAAACAGATTTGACTACAGGGAAATCTCACACTTCTGTATTGGATTACTTAAAATATAATTCTCTAAAAATGAATCTTTCAATTTAACACAATCTCTGTAAATTTCAGTACAATTTTTCTTTTATTTATATCTTAGAAAAATAATTCTAAAGTTTATTCAAAGGGAAAAAAAGCTTGTAATAATATATAGGTATTTTGGAATAAGAGTAATGCAAGACATCCTATCACAGACTAAAATATACAGTTATAATTATTTAAAGTACACTAATAGATGGTGACTGCAGCCATGAAATTAAAAGACACTTACTCCTTGGAAGGACAGTTATGACCAACCTAGATAGCATATTAAAAAGCAGAGGCATTACTTTGCCAACAAAGGTTCATCTGGTCAAGCCTATGGTTTTTCCAGTGGTCATGTATGGATGTGAGAGTTGGACTGTGAAGAAAGCTGAGCACCGAAAAATTGATGCTTTTGAACTGTGGTGTTGGAGAAGACTCTTGAGAGTCCCTTGGACTGCAAGGAGATCCAACCAGTCCATCCTAAAGGAGATCAGTTCTGGCTATTCATTGGAAGGACTGATGCTGAAGCTGAAACTCCAATACTTTGGCCACCTCATGCGAAGAGTTGACTCATTGGAAAAGACCCTGATGTTGGGAGGGATTGGGGGCAGGAGGAGAAGGGGGCAACAGAGGATGAGATGGCTGGATGGCATCACCGACTCAATGGACATGAGTTTGAGTAAACTCTGGGAGTTGGTGATGGACAGGGAGGCCTAATGTGCTGTGATTCATGGGGTCGCAAAGAGTTGGACATGACTTAGTGACTGAACTGAACTGAACTGGAAAAGCAGTATCAAAATGGAGACATATATTTGTATCAAACTGCTATTCATATTTAGAAAAACTAAATCAACTCATATTAATGAGTAGAGCAGGGTTTCTCAAGGTATGGTTCCTGGACCATCAGGATCAGTATTACCTTGCAATTTGTTAGCAATGCAAATTTTCAGGACCCACCCTAGAAACTCAGAACAGAAATTCTGGGGGTGCGTTCTTCAATCTGTGTCTTAACAAATTATCAAAGTGATTCTGGTGCGAAGTTAAATTTTGAGAACCACTAAACCATATTATGCTGCAGTCATAAGTCAACCATGAAATTTCAGTGGCTTTGCAAAACTAAGGCTTATATTTCTTGCTTAAACAACATGTCAATTGGTAATCGGCAGTAGTGTCTGTTCCAGATAGTCACTCAGGAACCCCTGTTGACAGAGGTACTAATATCTTGTAGTTGTGCTTTCTGGAGTATATTACTTCCTTAGATACTGCAAAATGGGAGGAATAAGCTGTAGTTTAGTGAGTTGACCTGTTTATTCTTTTTTTCACCACTCAGCAGAACTAGCCATATGATCGTTCCTAAAAATAAAGGGTCTGGGAAATGACGGAGTGTAGCTGAAGTGTTTGATGATCAGTATTATATCTGCTAGAGAGCTCTACATCAGACCTTATTCAAATATTGCAGATGGACAAAATATTTAAAGGCAAAAGATAGAATCACACTATAGGAATAATATAAGTCAATGTTTGTAAAATATCTTCCATGGGGAAAGCCTTTCTGATTGTTTAAAAAGAAAAAAAAAAGTAACTAGAAATCAAAATGAAAAAGAATGACAGATTTGGCTGTATAGAAATTAAAACTATGTCAATACAAATAACTTAAAAAAGAAGGAAGGAACTGCTTTTGTATATATGACAAGTTAATAATATTAATATGTAAGGATATCTTAAATCAATAAGAAAAGGAAAAACATCCCAATAGAAATATGGAAAATTGACATATTAAAAATATTTGCTCTCAATGATTATCAAGGTTATGAAAATTAAGACAAAATAGCAGACCGTACCTCAAAAGTGTCAGAAGAAAACATGTAATAGAGGGAGGTGGGAGGGGGGATCGGGATGGGGAATACATGTACATCCATGGCTGATTCATGTCAATGTATGACAAAAACCACTACAATATTATAAAGTAATTAGCCTCCAACTAATAAAAATAAATGGAAAAAACAAAATAAATAAATAAACTGAAGTACTTGTGTTCAACATTAAACAAACAAACAAAAAAAGAAAACATGTAATACAAAAGTGTTCATGAAAACATGGGCAACCGTCATTAATTACTTCTGGGAGTGTAATTGGTACCACAATTTTGAAAGGAATAGTGGCAATATAAATCACAATTCTTAACACTGTGTTTGCATATGTATGTGCTAAGTCACTTTACTCATGTCCAATTCTTTGAGATTCTATGGACTGTAGCCTGCCAGGATCCTCTATCCACGGAATTCTCCAGGCAAGATACTGGAGGGAGTTGCTGTACCCTACTCCAGAACATTGTGTATATGTTTCAAAATTAAAATTTCACTTCTAGGAATATTATCTTAGGACAATTCTTAGATGGGGTAAAAAGTTATAGGTACAAGTGAGTAATGTAAGTAAAATGAGGGGATCTACATCTGAGTTGGACCATAAGTAAAGCTGAGCACCAAAGAATTGATGCTTTTGAACTGTGGTATTAGAGAAGACACTTGACAGTTCTTTGGAGTGCAAGGAGATCAAACCAGTCAATCCTAAAGGACATCAGTACTAAATATTCATTGGAAGGACTGATGCTGAAGCTGAAGTCCAAATAGTTTGTCCATGTGATATGAAGAACTGACTCCTTAGAAAACAGTCTGATGCTGGGAAAGATTGAAGGCAGGAGGAGAAGAGGACAACAGAGGATGAGATGGTTGGATGGCATCACTGACTCGATGTGTTTGAGCAAGCTCCAGGTGTTGGTGATGGACGGAAGCCTGGCGTGCTGCAGTCCATAGGGTCACAAAGAGCTGGGCACGACTGAGTGACTAAACTGAACTGAACTGAACATCTCTTTCAGCTGGTGATGTAAATAATGCTGATGTACATTTATTGGTATTCACTGTATATTATTAAACAAAGAAAAATAAGTTATAGAGTAACATGCCTAAGCACCCCCAATGTTTTATTTTTCCCTAACCTCATGCTCTTTGAAAGTTGACCTTGAAGATAGATCTTTGTTGGGGGGCCACTCTCATACTGAGTTTTTTTTTGTTTGTTTGTTTGTTTTCTTTTGTTTTTCAAATGGCTCCTTTAGATGCTTCATGTCTTAGCTTAAATGTCACCTCCTCAGAGAGGCATTTCTGACAATCCCATCTACATTATATACTCCTGTCATTCCTCATTACAAAGTGCTATTTATATTTCTTTATTGCCTATCTTCCACTAGAAAATAAGTTTGGTGAGAGTAAATTTGTCTGTACATAGGTATATATCGAGCATTTAATACAGCTTGCATAATATGAATGTCATAAAAATTTAAGAGGTTTAAGAAAGAAAGGAAAGGAGGAGGAAGGAATGAGGGAGGGAAGAAAATACATATAGAAAAAGTCTGGGAGGATTTATGCTGAGATACTGGCAATAGTTTTTTTCTGAAAAAATGAGAAAACAGCTGATTTTAATTTTTTTAACTGGACAGTCCTGCTTTTCATGATTATTTTTGGTGTAGTGAATTTGTGTTACTTTTATTAAGCAGAAAAAGAAATACAAAGTATTTGTAGATTGACAAGAGGAAAGACTATGAAAAATAATGTGGACCCAAATTAAAGTAGTGACATTGGGTAGACACCCTGGAGTTAGAATAAGCACAGGATTTAGAGGAGCACAAGGAGAGGAAGGAGCTGATGCCATGATATTCTTAATTGGTATAATACAATTGAAGAGTGCCTCGTAGTTCCTTTTCCCTAATATGGTTCTCAATTCTTTTCAGCTCATTTTTGAGGGAATAATATAACATGTTTTGTCTCAAAAATATATTTTTGATGTTAATGCTGAAGTTTGAAAACTGATCAGAGAGAGGGACATTGAACATCAGATCTAAAGTAGTGGCTCTAGAGAGTAAAAGGGGATGGATTGGGCAAAGTTAGTGTGTTTTGAATAGGGAGTCAGATGTAGGAAGAAGAAGGAATCTTTAATTATTGTCAAGTTTCTTGCTTTTGTAACTGGGCAATGTGGTCATATTTCATGGAAAAAATGTAGACCTAGAAGCAGAAGTTTTTCTATCAGTCCTTTATGGGATGAGCTTGCATTATCTGGGTTAGGTAAGTGATGAATTAGAGACAGTAATGTCAAACTTCTGGTTTGAGCAGGGGATGCTGTTGACTTGACAATAGGGAACACAGAAAGAGGATAAAAATGTGGCATTTTTTATTCCCTTTGAGACATTGAAGAATAATTGTTTACTATTGTCAACATTTAAAACAAAAAGATAAGCAGTTTATCCAGTAAAAGCGAGTTCACTCAGGAAAAGCAGAGGAATTACAATTTGGAATATGCAAACTATGGCAAACCACACAGACAATTTGGAGAACAAAGGAGAGGAGCATTGTTTTATAGAGGCAAGGAAGAAAGACAGAGGGGTTGTTTTGAACAAAGTTCATCAAAGAAGAGTGAGAGTGCTTGTGTCCTGTACCCACCCCCTACTTCTTTGTTTTTGTTCAGTTCTTTAAGCACAACCCTAAAGGTCAAAACATTGCATTAGGCAAATACAACCCTTTCCTCTCTACCTTCACCTCAAAGCCTGCCAGAATGATTGATAGGAGGCATTTAGTCCCACATATAAGAGAAGTTACATGGCTCATTTTCTGTGAGGCCTTTGCAAGAATAGCAATCTAGTTCATATTTTATACAGAAGTAATTTAATAATCATTATATCTCAATGAGTTGCCTTACACTGAATATATAAATTGATTTAAAACAACTAGGAATTACAAAAGCAAAAATATTTCCTTTCTTAATATTTCCTTCTTCTAAGATTATCTTATTTTTTCCCCTCAGAATGTTATTCCAGGATTTGAGGATCTTATTACATAAACTTTTGTTACCTAGGATATTGGATACATCATTATTAGATAGACATTCCATTGGTCCAAGAGATAATCCATATTGTACCTGGGGCTCAGAATAGCCACAGAAAATAGATTTATTTATTTAATCATTAATGCATATCTTAAGTTTTACAATTAGAAGTGAAGGAAAAATCCAAGAAAAATATAATAAAAGTTAGATTCCTATTGTTAATGAACCATGTTGTTATTGAGGACACTAATTTCACTACAGGGTGTAGCCTTGGAGCCTTTCTGTCAAATTAGAATTCATTTCCATATTATTCGTCAGTTTCTTCTTCAGTTGAAATCTTCTCAAATGACCTTTTTTCCTTCAGTTATGACTAACCCAAAGACTTTATTTTTCCCCAATCATTCAAATACAGCTGCATTTTTCCAGCAAACACATTCTAAGAATGACATTGCTGACTAACATCTACTAGATGGGAGGAAGACATTGACTGTATTACGCTTGATTTCAGTGTTAAACAAACATTTTTTGTATACTGCAAAGGTGGATAATACCAAGTAGGAGGCATGTTTCTCAGGCTTTTGAAGAAAGAGAATTGAGTGTGTGTTCAATAGCTTGCAATACATTAATTATATTTGCAGTTATCTAATTCACATATGAACTGGATGGAAACATCTAATCCCATGTCTGAAAGGGAAAAAAAGAAGAAGGGAAGGGATGTTGTCATATGTTCCATACAGAGTTCCAACAAGGAAAACTGCCTACACAACTTTTCCTTTGAGACCATCAAAGCAATTTAAATATGCATATCTCCTGAAGTATAGCTCAATCTGACCTAGTGCTTTGGCTCTTCTTATTCTGGGTCATTCAGATGAATTTCAAAACTATCTCTGGAAAGCTTTATCAATGTTTAATAGTATATGCTAATTAGACAAAATTTTTTATTCAATATTATTCTTTGACCTCTAGGTGACAGGCGGCTTTGTTGTCAACTGTAAAAGAGAAATTTGTGGGTGGATTTACTAGGGCCTGCAGATAGTCTGAATGAAATAGCAAAGAAAGGAACAAATACCTTTCCCTTTCCCAGAAAGATTGCAACGGGAGCATTTGATTTCTTCTACAGTTTATGTATATTGGACATGAATTTGAGCAAACTCTAGGAGATAGTAAAAGACAAGGGAGCTTGGTATGCTGTAGTCCATGGGGTCACAGAGTTAGACATGACTTAGCAACTGAACATCAACTATATATGTGTGAATGTATATATATATGTGTGTGTGTGTGTGTATTGATATATATATATATATATATATAAATCTATATATATATTGATATATACACATTGATATATATAGTGGATTCAATCCCTGAGTATGGAAGATCCCCTGGAGGAAGGCATAGCAATCCACTCCATTATTCTTGCCTGGAGATCCCATGGACAGAGGAGTCTCTTGGGCTATAGTCCATAGCATTCCAAAGTCAGACACGACTGAAGTGACGGAGCATGCTTGCACATATATATATGTGTGTGTGTGTGTGTGATGTATGAAAGTGAAATTCACTCAGTCATGTCCGATTCTTTGAGATCCCATGGACTGTAGCCTGCCCAGCTGCTCTGTCCATAGAATTCTTCAGGCCAGAATACTGGAGTGGGTAGCTGTTCCCTTCTCCAGGGATCTTCCCAACCCAGGGATCGAACCCAGGTCTCCCAACTTGCAGGCAGATTCTTTACTGTCTGAGCCAACAGGGAAGCCCATAATATGTGTGTGTGTGTGTGTGTGTGTGTGTGTGTGTGTGATTTTATTGGAGTATATTTGACTTAAAAATGTATTAGTTTTACGTGTACAGCAAAGTGAATTAATTATACATATACATATATCCACTCTATTTTTTTTTTTAGATTCTTTTCCCAAATAGGTCATTATAGAGTATTAAGTAGAGTTACCTGTGCTACAGATTAGGTCCTTTTTAGTTATCTGTTTTATATATATATATGTCATATATATATGTTACATATATATATATGTCATATAGTACATATATGTCATTCAATGGAATGATTTTGTACCCTGTGAAAATGTAAGAAAAGAATAAGAATGATTGATAATGAGAAAAGAAAAAAAGTAACTTGTATATTGGAAGTTCTCAGTCATTTTTCAGTTACTTTATAAAATTTGGCCAATGGGAAATTATAGGGATCTGATAGCTTTATGAGTTTCTACCTACCAAATCATAACCAAATTAATAGTAGGAAGGAAATTGGGGAGTATTGCATATATCCTGTCTTTCTAAAATTATGAGGAATTTCTTTGTGTATCATTGTGGTTAGAAATGCTGTGACATTTGCCTTCATGTTACCAGAAATCACACATATTGCATTTCTTCAAGATCCTGTTATTAGTTGTGAAGTTTATATAACTCATTTTGAAGTTCTCCATAGTGTCTTTTTGCCCCTTATTGAGTGGTTTGATGCTTCAACAATGCAGGGGAAAATTGCAGACCAGATTATTATTCTGACATCAGTTAATCACTGGGGTTATTATATAGAGTTGGCTCTACTTTTCATATCCCAAACAAAGCCAAATAGTTGATTCAGTTTGAAGATATTAAGCAGATGAATTCACTGCTATTTAAACAGAATATTAGGTGGCTAACTAAACACATTGTGAAAACTGAGATTTTGGTTAAAGATTTGCCCAGACTCAAACATCATCTTTACTGAATTGTGATATACACAAGCTAATAAAATCCTCATTTGACAAAAATTATATCAATGATTCTCCGTTGTAAATGTAGATGTCAAAAATGCTAATCCAGGAACACTGTCAAGAGCTTTAAATTCTTTATGTAGACTTACAGTTCATAATTATAGTTCAGTGTCTCTCACAAGCTAAGGCTCTTAAACTTTTGAAACTCTGTTTTGTTATTTTGCCATGTTTCCTTCTAAGTAACATTTTTGATGTTACTATTTGTGAATCACAAACTACTTATATATTTTTTTCCATTATGCTTATGTGCTGCTATACACATAGAATGTATCCTTTTACAAAGCACTCCATGAACACTCACAATTGTTGTTGTCATTCTTGAAATTTGAAATTTAAAGTGGGAAATTTAAGTAAAGGAAAGGAAGTCGAAGGGAAATTGATCCTTTGTGCCAGAACATGAACTGAAAGAGATCATATAGAACATCTCAGCAATCATCTTCCTTATTGACATGCAAACAATGTAGCTTTCATTAGGATTCTCAGATATGTACAGGAGAAAAAATATCTATAGAAATTTCAAGGAAAGTTATCACAAGCAATTCAATGTGACAGTTATCAAACATCCATAATACAGAACTGAAAAACCCACAATTCTTGCCCTTGAGGAACCGAAAAGTCAATGGAAGAATTGTAGAAAGATAAATAACATCTATGAAAAGTACTCCCCTACCTTAATACACCTTAGCTCTTTACCCATATTTATTTATTGTAACATTTATGGCATTCTTATATCCCACAAAATTTATCTTTCTGTCACTTTACACTAGAATTAGAGCTCCATGAAGGTAGGAGGTTTTTTTCTGTTTTGTTCATGCTTAGTGCTTAGAAAAGTGCCTGGCACAGAGTGGAGAATAAAGATTGCTGAATCAGTGAATAGATGTTCTTGTTGTTCAGTCACTCAGTCCTGTCTGACTTTTTGTGACCACATTGACTGCAGCATGCCAGGCTTCCCTGTTCTTCACAGTCTCCCAGAGCTTGCTCAAACTCATGTCCATTGAGTCAGTGATGCCATCCAACTGTCTCATCCTCTGTCATTTCCTTCTCCTCCTGCCTTCAGTCTTTCCCAGCATCAGGGTCTGTTCCAGGGAGTCAGCTCTTTGCAATAGATGGCCAAAGTATTGGAGCTTCAGTTTCAGCATCAGGACTTCCAAAGAATATTCAGGGTTGATTTCCTTTAGGATTGACTGGTTTGATCTTGCAGTCCAAGGGACTCTCAAGTTTTTTCTACAAAACCACAGTTCAAGAGCATCGATTCTTCAGTGCTCAGCTTTTTTATGGTGCAACTCTCACATCCATACAAGGCTACTGGAAAAACCTCAGCTTTGACTAGAGGGACCTTTGTCAGTAAAGTAATATCTCTGCTTTAAATATGCTGTCTAGGTTGGTCATAGCTTTTCTTCCAAGGAGCAAGTGTCTTTTAATTTCATGGCTACAGTCACCATCTGCAGTGATTTTGGAGCCCCAAAAAATAAAGCCTCTCACTATTTCCACTGTTTCCCCATCTATGTGCCATGAAGTGATGGGACCAGATGCCATGATCTTAGTTTTTTAAATGTTGAGTTTTAAGCCAGCTTTTTCACTCTTTTCTTTCACTTTAGTTCCTCTTCACTTTCTGCCATAAGGGTGGTGTCATCTGCATATCTGAGGTTATGATATTTCTCCTGGCAATCTTGATTCCAGCTTGTGCTTCATCCAGCATTTCGCATGATGTGCTCTGCATATAAGTTAAACAAGCAGGGTGACAATATACAGGATTGATGTACTCCTTTCCCAATTTGGAACCAGTCTGTTGTTCCATATTAGGTTCTAACTGTTGCTTCTTGATCTGCATACAGATTTCTCAGGAGGCAGGTAAGGTGGTCTGGTATTCCCATCTCTTGAAGAATTTTCCACAGTTTGTTGTGATCTACACAGCCAAAGGCTTTGGCATAATCAATAAAGCAGAAGTAGATGATTTTTCTGGAATTCTCTTGTTTTCTCGATGATCCAACGGATGTTGGCTATTTGATCTCTGGTTCATCTGCCTTATCTAAATCGAGCTTGAACATCTGGAAGTTCATGGTTCACATTCTCTTGAAGCCTGGCTTGGAGAATTTTGAGCAATACTTTGCTAGCATGTGATGTGAGTGTAATTGTGTGGTAGATTGAATTCTTTGGCATTGCCCTTATTTGGGATTGGAATGATACCTGGTCTTTTCCAGTCCTGTGGCCACTACTGAGTTTTCCAAATTTGCTGGCTTATTTAGTGCAGCACTTTCACATCATCTTTTAGGTTTTGAAATAGCTTGACTGGAGTTCCATCACCTCCACTAGCTTTGTTTGTAGTGATGCTTCTTAAGGTCCACTTGACTTTGCATTGCAGGATGTCTGACTCTAGGTGAGTGATCACACCATCACAGTTTTCTGGGTCATGAAGATCTGTTTTGTATAGTCTTCTTTGTATTCTTCCCACCTCTTCTTATATCTTCTGCTTCTGTTAGGTCCATATCATTTCTGTACTTTATTGTGCCCACCTTTGCATGAAATGTTCCCTTGGTATATCTAATTCTCTTGAAGTGATCTCTAGTCTTTCCCACTCTATGATTTGCCTTTATTTCTTTGCATTGATCACTGAGGATGGCTTTCTTATCTCTCCTTGCTATTTTTTGGAAATCTGCATTCAAATGGGTATATCTTTCCTTTTCTCCTTTGCCTCTTCCTTCTTTTCTTTTCTCAGCTATTTGTAAGGCCTTCTCAGATAATCATTTTAACTTTTTGCATTTCTTCTTCTTGGGGATGGTCTTGATCACTGCCTCCTCTACAGTGTCACAAACCTCCATCCATAGTTCTTCAGGCACTTTGTCTATCAGATCTAAACCCTTGAATCTATTTGTCACTTCCACTGTATTATCATAAGGGATTTGATTTAGGATATACCTGGATTGCCTAGTGGTTTTCCCTACTTTCTTCAAGTCTGAATTTTGCCATAAGGAGTTTTCAGGAAGAGGTATGATAAAGTCAGACAAAGTTCATGGACAAATTTGTGTGAAAACTACTTATTAAAGAAACAACAATAATTGGGAAGATTTGCAAGGATTAAAAGAAAACAAAAAAGTTTTGGAAGAGTTGCTGCAGTGGATTCAATAGGGAAATTATTTAGATATTAAAAGAAATAATATTCAGTTGGGGACCCAGTTGAAATTTAATATCATGGATATTTAGTGTACCTAATCAGAAGGTTGTAGTATCTTTCTTAAAACAAATTGAATAAATCAAGATGGAGTTTTAAGAATATGGTTGGTTGGGGGGGGGAGGAGCCAAGATGGCGGAGGAGTAGGACGGGGAGACCACTTTCTCTCCTACAAATTCATCAAAAGAATAACTGAACGCAGAGCAAACTTCGCAAAACAACTTCGGATCGCTAGCTGAGGTCATCAGGCGCCCAGAAAAGCAGCCCATTGTCTTCGAAAGGAGGTAGGACAAAATATAAAAGATAAAAAGTGAGACAAAAGAGCTAAGGACGGAGATCCGTCCCGGGAGCTCTTAGGCGGCATTGCTTGGGGTAGGGTCCGGGCCTGAGTGCCCTGAGGACAATCGGAGGGAACTTCTGTGAGTTGCCAACTTGAACTGTGGGAGACCAAAAGAGAGAGAGTAAATTAACCGGCCCGAACACACTGCCGGCCGTTTGCAGAACAAAGAGATCGAGAGGGTCCAGAGAGGAGCTCGCAGGCTGCGGACCGGCCCAGCTCCGCCGGAGGCAGGAGGCAGGGGGGAGGGGAAGGTCGCAGCGAGACACAGGGCGCAGGCACCCGACCGGCGCGGGCGGGGACTGGGGCTGGGGACGCGGAGGGCGGAAGGCGCGCGCGCCCGACTGGCGCCAGCGGAAACTGAGACTGGGTCTGCGGAAGGGAGTGAGTGCACCACACCTGGGGATAGCGCGCCCATCAAGCCCCTCGCTGCCTGGACCGCTCTGCCGGGGAAGGCACAGAGAGCAGGCGCAGCTTTTCGTTCCGCGCTTTTGTGTAACACCCGAGGGCTGGAACCTCGTGCAGCGCGGGGCGCGCTCCATATAGAACAGCCGGGAGCCTGAGCAGCACAGACGGAGAAAGCAGCGTCAGCCCCTCCCGGCAGCCCCAGCCCATCCCCGCGGCGCAAGCCTGTCCGCACAGCGCCAGCCTCTCCCTGCAGCGCAAGCCCCTCCCTGCCCCGCAGAGCGACGGAACTAGCTACCTGAATAAGAGTCCACCTCCGCCCGCCTGTGTCAGGGCGGAAATGAGGCTCTGAAGAGACCGGCAAACAGAAGCCAAATAAACAAAGGGAACCGCTTCAGAAGGGACTGGTGCAACAGATTAAAATCCCTCTAGGAAACGCTGACTACACCGGAGGGGCCTGTAGATATCGAGAAGCGTAAGCTGGAAGGAGGAGCTATCTGAAACTGAGCCGAACCCGCACTGACCGCAACAGCTCCAGAGAAACTCCTAGATATAATTTTACTTTTTTCTCTTTTTTTTTAAAAATTTTTTTAATTTTTTTTCTTTCTTTCTTTTTTTTCTTTTTTCTTTCTTCTCTTTTATTTTCCTTTAAAATCCCCTATTACTCCCCCATTACTCCTTAACTTTCATTTCCACAGACTTTTACGATTTTTTAATTAGGAGGAAAAAAAAATTTTTTTTTCTTTTTTTTTTTTCTTTTTCTTTCTTTTTTTTTTTCTTTTTTTTCTTTCCTTTTTCTCTTCTATTTTCTATTTTTCTTTTTCTCTTATTTCTTTTAAAGTCCTCTAGTACTCCTCTACTACTCCTTAATTTTCATTTTCAATACACTATAACCTTACAAAAAAAAAAAAGAAGAGAAGCCCTATTTTTAAACCAAAGATTATTCTCTCTCAATCTCGACTCTCTATTTTCTACCTCAGAACACCTTTATTTCCTCCTTTCCCCTTCTCTTCCCAATCCAATTCTGTGAATCCTTGTAGGTGACTGGGCTACGGAGAACACTCTGGGAACAGACAGCTGCGTAGATCTGTCTCTCTCCTCTTGAGTCCCTCTTTTTCTCCTCCTGTTCATCTCTATCTCCCTCCTCCCTCTCCTCTTCTTCATGTAACTCTGTGAACCTCTCTGGGTGTCCCTAATGGGGGAGAATCTTTTAGCCATTAACCTAGAAGTTTTCTTATCAGGGCTGTATAGTTGGAGAAGTCCTGAGACAACTGGAAGAATAAAACTGAAATCCAGAGGCAGGAGACTTAAGCCCAAAACCTGAGAACACCAGAAAACTCCTGACTACATGGAACTTTAAGTAATAAGTGACCGTCCAAAAGCTTCCATACCTACACTGAAACCAACCACCACCCAAGAACCAATAAGTTTTAGAGCAAGACATACCACGCAAATTCTCCAGCAACGCAGGAACATAGCCCTGAACATCAACATACAGGCTGCCCAAGGACACACCTAACACATAGACCCATCTCAACACTCATTACTGGGCACTCCATTGCTCTCCAAAGAGAAGAAATCAAGTTCCACGCACCAGAACACTGACGCAAGCTCCCCTAACCAGGAAATCTTGACAAGCCAATCGTCTAACCCCACCCACTGGGTTAATCCTCCAAAATAAAAAGGAAACACAGACCTCCAGAATACAGAAAGCCCACTCCAGACACAGCAATCTAAACAAGATGAAAAGGCAAAGAAATACCCAACAGGTAAAGGAACATGAAAAATGCCCACCAGGTCAAACAAAAGAGGAGGAGATAGGGAATCTACCTGAAAAAGAATTTAGAATAATGATAATAAAAATGATCCAAAATCTTGAAAACAAAATGGAGTTACAGATAAATAGCCTGGAAACAAAGATTGAAAAGATTCAAGAACTGTTTAATAAAGACCTAGAAGAAATAAAAAAGAGTCAATTAAAAATGAATAATGCAATGAATGAGATCAAAAACACTTTGGAGGGAACCAAGAGTAGAAAAACGGAGGCAGAAGATAGGATAAGTGAGGTAGAAGATAAAATGGTGGAAATAAATGAAGCAGAGAGGAAAAAAGAAAAAAGGATCAAAAGAAATGAGGACAACCTCAGGGACCTCTGGGACACTGTGAAACGCCCCAACATTCGAATCATAGGAGTCCCAGAAGAAGAAGACAAAAAGAAAGGCCATGAGAAAATACTCGAGGAGATAATAGCTGAAAACTTCCCTAAAATGGGGAAGGAAATAGCCACCCAAGTCCAAGAAACCCAGAGAGTCCCAAACAGGATAAACCCAAGGCGAAACACCCCAAGACACATATTAATCAAATTAACAAAGATCAAACACAAAGAACAAATATTAAAAGCAGCAAGGGAAAAACAACAAATAACACACAAAGGGATTCCCATAAGGATAACAGCTGATCTATCAATAGAAACCCTCCAGGCCAGAAGGGAATGGCAGGACGTACTGAAAGTAATGAAAGAGAATAACCTACAACCTAGATTACTGTATCCAGCAAGGATCTCATTCAGATATGAAGGAGAATTCAAAAGCTTTACAGTCAAGCAAAAGCTGAGAGAATTCAGCACCACCAAACCAGCTCTTCAACAAATGCTAAAGGATCTTCTCTAGACAGGAAATACAGAAAGGTTGTATAAACGTGAACCCAAAACAACAAAGTAAATGGCAACGGGACCACACCTATCAGTAATTACCCTAAATGTAAATGGGTTGAATGCCCCAACCAAAAGACAAAGATTGGCTGAATGGATACAAAAACAAGACCCCTATATATGCTGTCTACAAGAGACCCACCTCAAAACAAGAGACACATACAGACTAAAAGTGAAGGGCTGGAAAAAAATATTTCATGCAAACGGAGACCAAAAGAAAGCAGGAGTCGCAATACTCATATCAGATAAAATAGACTTTCAAATAAAGGATGTGAAAAGAGACAAAGAAGGACACTACAGAATGATCAAAGGATCAATCCAAGAAGAAGATATAACAATTATAAATATATATGCACCCAACATAGGAGCACCGCAATATGTACGGCAAACGCTAACGAGTATGAAAGAGGAAATTAATAGTAACACAATAATAGTGGGAGACTTTAATACCCCACTCACAACTATGGATAGATCAACTAAACAGAAAATTAACAAGGAAACACAAACCTTAAATGACACAATGGACCAGCTAGACCTAATTGATATCTATAGGACATTTCACCCCAAAACAATCAACTTCACCTTTTTCTCAAGTGCACACGGAACATTCTCCAGAATAGATCACATCCTGGGCCATAAATCTGGTCTTGGAAAATTCAAAAAAATTGAAATCATTCCAGTCATCTTTTCTGACCACAGTGCAGTAAGATTAGATCTCAATTACAGGAAAAAAATTGTTAAAACTTCAAACATATGGAGGCTAAATAACACGCTTCTTAATAACCAACAAATCATAGAAGAAATCAAAAAAGAAATCAAAATATGTATAGAAATGAATGAAAATGAAAACACAACAACCCAAAACCTATGGGACACTGTAAAAGCAGTGCTAAGGGGAAGGTTCATATCACTACAGGCTTACATCAAGAAACAAGAAAAAAACCAAATAAATAACCTAACTCTACACCTAAAGCAATTAGAGAAGGAAGAAATGAAGAACCCCAGAGTTAGCAGAAGGAAAGAAATCTTAAAAATCAGGGCAGAAATAAATGCAAAAGAAACTAAAGAGACCATAGCAAAAATCAACAAAGCTAAAAGCTGGTTTTTTGAAAAAAATAAACAAAATTGACAAACCATTAGCAAGACTCATTAAGAAACAAAGAGAGAAAAACCAAATTAACAAAATTAGAAATGAAAATGGAGAGATCACAACAGACAACACTGAAATACAAAGGATCATAAGAGACTACTACCAGCAGCTCTATGCCAATAAAATGGACAACTTGGCTGAAATGGACAAATTCTTAGAAAAGTATAACTTTCCAAAACTGAACCAGGAAGAAATAGAAGATCTTAACAGACCCATCACAAGCAAGGAAATCGAAACTGTAATCAAAAATCTACCAGCAAACAAAAGCCCAGGACCAGATGGCTTCACAGCTGAATTCTACCAAAAATTTAGAGAAGAGCTAACACCTATCTTACTCAAACTCTTCCAGAAAATTGCAGATGAAGGTAAGCTTCCAGACCCATTCTATGAGGCCACCATCACCCTAATTCCAAAACCAAAGATGCCACAAAAAAAGAAAACTACAGGCCAATATCACTGATGAACATAGATGAAAAAATCCTTAACAAAATTCTAGCAAACAAAATCCAACAACATATTAAAAAAATCATACACCATGACCAAGTGGGCTTTATCCCAGGAATGCAAGGATTCTTTAATATCCGCAAGTCAATCAATGTAATACACCACATTAACAAATTGAAAGATAAAAACCATATGATTATCTCAATAGATGCAGAGAAAGCCTTTGACAAAATTCAACACTCATTTATGATTAAAACTCTCCAAAAAGCAGGAATAGAAGGAACATACCTCAACATAATAAAAGCTATATATGACAAACCCACAGCAAGCATCACCCTCAATGGTGAAAAATTGAAAGCATTTCCCCTGAAATCAGGAACAAGACAAGGGTGCCCACTCTCACCACTACTATTCAACATAGTGTTGGAAGTTCTGGCCACAGCAATCAGAGCAGAAAAAGAAGTAAAATGAATCCAGATAGGAAAAGAAGAATTAAAACTCTCACTGTTTGCAGATGACATGATCCTCTATATAGAAAACCCTAAAGACTCTACCAGAAAATTACTAGAGCTAATCAATGAATATAGTAAAGTTGCAGGATATAAAATTAACACACAGAAATCCCTTGCATTCCTATATACTAACAATGAAAAAACAGAAAGAGAAATTAAGGAAACAATACCATTCACCATTGCAACAAAAAGAATAAAATACTTAGGCGTATATCTACCTAAAGAAACAAAGGACCTATACATAGAAAACTATAAAACACTGATGAAAGAAATCAAAGAGGACACAAACAGATGGAGAAATATACCGTGTTCATGGATTGGAAGAATCAATATTGTCAAAATGGCTATTCTACCCAAAGCAGTCTATAGATTCAATGCAATCCCTATCAAGCTACCAACGGTATTTTTCACAGAACTAGAACAAAGAATTTCACAATTTGTATGGAAATACAAAAAACCTCGAATAACCAAAGTAATCTTGAGAAAGAAGAATGGAACTGGAGGAATCAACCTGCCTGACTTCAGACTCTACTACAAAGCCACAGTCATCAAGACAGTATGGTACTGGCACAAAGACAGAAATATAGATCAATGGAACAGAATAGAAAGCCCAGAGATAAATTCACGAACCTATAGACACCTTATCTTTGACAAAGGAGGCAAGGATATACAATGGAAAAAAGACAACCTCTTTAACAAGTGGTGCTGGGAAAACTGGTCAACCACTTGTAAAAGAATGAAACTAGAACACTTTCTAACACCATACACAAAAATAAACTCAAAATGGATTAAAGATCTAAATGTCAGACCAGAAACTATAAAACTCCTAGAGGAGAACACAGGCAAAACACTCTCCGACATAAATCACAGCAACATCCTCTATGACCCACCTCCCAGAATATTGGAAATAAAAGCAAAACTAAACAAATGGGACCTAATGAAACTTAAAAGCTTTTGCACAACTAAGGAAACTATAAGCAAGGTGAAAAGACAGCCCTCAGATTGGGAGAAAATAATAGCAAATGAAGAAACAGACAAAGGATTAATCTCAAAAATATACAAGCAACTCCTGCAGCTCAATTCCAGAAAAATAAATGACCCAGTCAAAAAATGGGCCAAAGAACTCAATAGACATTTCTCCAAAGAAGACATACAGATGGCTAACAAACACATGAAAAGATGCTCAACATCACTCATTATCAGAGAAATGCAAATCAAAACCACAATGAGGTACCATTACACGCCAGTCAGGATGGCTGCTATCCAAAAGTCTACAAGCAATAAATGCTGGAGAGGGTGTGGAGAAAAGGGAACCCTCTTACACTGTTGGTGGGAATGCAAACTAGTACAGCCGCTGTGGAAAACAGTGTGGAGATTTCTTAAAAAACTGGAAATAGAACTGCCATATGACCCAGCAATCCCACTTCTGGGCATACACACTGAGGAAACCAGATCTGAAAGAGACACGTGCACCCCAATGTTCATCGCAGCACTGTTTATAATAGCCAGGACATGGAAGCAACCTAGATGCCCATCAGCAGATGAATGGATAAGGAAGCTGTGGTACATATACACCATGGAATATTACTCAGCCATTAAAAAGAATTCATTTGAACCAGTCCTAATGAGATGGATGAAGCTGGAGCCCATTATACAGAGTGAAGTAAGCCAGAAAGATAAAGAACATTACAGCATACTAACACATACATATGGAATTTAGAAAGGTGATAACGATAACCCTATATGCAAAACAGAAAAAGAGACACAGAAATACAGAACAGACTTTTGAACTTTGTGGGAGAATGTGAGGGTGGGATATTTCAAAAGAACAGCATGTATACTATCTATGGTGAAACAGATCACCAGCCCAGGTGGGATGCATGAGACAAGTGCTCCGGCCTGGTGCACTGGGAAGACCCAGAGGAATCGGGTGGAGAGGGAGGTGGGAGGGGGGATCGGGATTGGGAATACATGTAAATCCATGGCTGATTCATATCAATGTATGACAAATCTCACTGGAAAAAAAATAAAAAAAAAAAAAAAAGTATATGGTTGGTTGGATTAATTCAGGGTCGGAGTTCATCACTGTAAATATAGTGCAAATTCAAGGGAGTTAGAAAGTTCAGAAAATTGTGCATGTAATAGAAATAATTTGGCATGGCATCCTAGATGGTTAGTAAGGCCAATAAGGCATTGGACAAGTTATTAATATTAATACATGATAATATGAAATAATCAGGGAACTAGAAGGAGCACAATTAAAGCAGCAGAGAAATTCCATGCAATGATAAAGTCTAAGATTGTGACTGAGGTGAAATAGGGATGAAACTCATTTAAGCTGAAAGCATTGTTATAATATTATTATAAGGAAACAGTTTGTCACATGAAAACTTTCAAGAAATTATAATATGATGTTGTCTCTAAGACCTAGGCTTTTAACTTTTTATCTGATAGTATCAAATCTACTTTATAATTATATGATGGTTTTGGAATGAAATTTTAATGTCTAACATAAAACTTTCCAAAGGAATGAGTAAAAAAAGTAGTATGCATTTTGAAAAATCACTAAAATACTACACAATTGATTAATTTGGAAACCAATAGCTTCTATTATTTCCTTTGATTAAAAATGTCAATTAAATATGTACCCTGTTCTAGGGGTTATACTATATGTTGAGGATATGGCTATGAGTATCTTGTCCAACAAGTTTATATATTGTCACCCTGCCTATTTAACTTATGTGCAGAGTACATCATATGAAATGCTGGGATGGATGAATCACAAGCTGATATCAAAACTACTGGGAGGAATATCAATGACCTCAGATAAGCAGATTATACCATTTTAATGGCATAAAGTGAAGAGGAACTAAAGAGTCTCTTGATGAGGGTGAAAGAGAGTGAAAAAGCTGAATTGAAACTCAACATTCAAAAAACTAACATAATGATTCCTCCAGTTCCATTCTTCTTTCTCAAGATTACTTTGGCTATTTGAGGTTTTTTGTTTTTCTTACAAATTGTGAAATTATTTGTTCTAGTTCTGTGAAAAATACCATTGGTAGCTTGATAGGGATTGCATTGAATCTATAGATTGCTTTGGGTAGTATAGTCATTTTCACAATATTGATTTTTCCAATCCATTAACACGGTATATTTCTCCATCTATTTGTATCCTCTTTGATTACTTTCATCAGTGTTCTATAGTTTTCTATGTATAGGTCTTTCGTTTCTTTAAATAATGGCATCTGGTCCCATCACTTCATGGAGAATAGAAGGGGAAAATGTGGAAGAAGTGACTTTTTTTTTCTTTTCTTTGGCTCCAAAATCACTGTAGACTGTGTCTGCAGCCATGAAATTAAAAGACACTTGCTCCTTGGAAGGAAAGCTATGGCAAACCTAGACAATGTAACCTAGACAGTGTATTAAAATGCAGAAACATCACTTTGCTGACAAAGTTCCATATAGTCAAAGCTATGGTTTTTCCAGTAGTCATGTATGGATGTGAGAGGTGAACTATAAAGAAAGCTAAGTGCCAAATAATTGATGCTTTTAAACTGTGGTGTTGGAGGAGACTCTTGAGAGTCCCTTGGACTGCAAGGAGATCAAACAATCAATTCTAAAGGAAATTAACCCTAGATGTTCATTGGAAGGACTGATGAAGCTGAAGCTCCAGCACTTTGGTTACCTGATGTGAAGAGCTGACTCATTGAAAAATATCCTGATGTTGGGAAAGACTGAAAGCAAAAGGAGAAGGTGGTGACAGAAGATGAAGTGTTTAGATAGCATCACTGACTCAATTGACATGAATTTGAGCAAACTCTGAGAGTTAGTGGAGGACAGAGGAGCCTGGCATGCTGCTGTCTATGGGGTCTCAAAGAGCAAGACACGACTTTGGAACGGAACAACAACAACATCTTGACCTTAACTTACTCATACTTAGCTATTTGAAGCAATGTACCAGCTGCTCATTTAAAATATACAAATATATATATATATATCTTCTTATATATATATAAATAAATAAATATAAATATATCTTCTTTTAATCTAAGACGCTAGAAAATATAGACAACAATATGAAAGATAATAAAATATTACTCAAAATCCACTATCTAGAGATGTCATTAAAATTACTTCCAGCATTTTTAGAGGTGTATGTGTTTACAAAAATATGGTATATTTGTATTGATTTATAGATTACATTTTCCCATAACTTCTTGTGACCATATTTCTGTATCAGTAAATAAAACTGAATACCATTTTATCACATGCTACATGTACTTTATATTTAGATATTTAGGTTATTTCCATTATTGCATCATAAATAAATACTGTAAAATCCTTGACTGTATCATTTTTTAAAATACATTAATATTTTGACAGTTTCATTGAAGTATAGTTGTTTTACATTATTATATTACTTTCAGGTGTTTAGCATATTAATTCAGTTTTTTTACAGTTTACCTTCCATTAAAAGTTGTTACAAGTCAGTGGCTATAATTCCCTGTACTATACAATATATACTTCTTATTTATCTATTTTATACATGGTAGTTTGTATCTCTTAATCCAGTACTTTCAACATACCGCTCTCCCCAATGGTAAGCACTAGTTTGCCTTCTAAATATGGGAGTCTGTTTCTATTTTGCTATGGGCATTCATTCGTATTATTATTATTATTTTTCTTTTTAGATTCCACATATAAGTGATGACATACTATATTTGTCTTTCTCTGTTTGATTTATTTCACTAAGCATAATATTCTCTCAGTTCATCCACACTGCTGCAAGCAAATGGCAACATTTCATTCTTTTTTATGGCTGAGTCATATTCTACTACATATATCTTCTTTAACTATGTATCTGTTGATGAACACTTGGATTGCTACCATATTTTGGCTGTTGGAAATGATGCTTCCATGAACATTGGTGTGCCTGTATCTTTTTGAATTAATGTTTTCACTTTTCTCCAGATATATAACCAACAATGAAACTGTTGCATCATATGGTAGTTCTATTTGTAGTTTTTTGAGGAACCTCATGCTGTTTTCCATAATGGATTCACAAAGTTACATTCCCATTAAACAGTGTACAAGGGTTCCCTTTTCTCCAACATCTTTGGCAATACTTGTTATTTGTAGAGTTTTTGGTGATAGCTGTTGTGAAATGTGTGAAATGATATCTCATTGAGAGGAAATTACATCAGAGACTCCTTGAATTTACTCCTCTAGTTATCTGATTAAATAGAATTTCTTTAGGCATAACTGAATTACGCTGTGGATAAAATGGTTGAAATTTCCTCTGATCTCCAATATTTCCCTTAACTTTCTTTTGATTGCCTGTCTTTTTGACTTAAGTGCTTGAAGGATATACAACATAATTGAAGAGGAATAAGCATGTCATAAGCACTTTAACTTGGGTATGTTCACCAGGGAAGTTCTAGTCACTTAGGTTCCCAAGGGCATGGTACTTATGAGAGACATTTTGATAGAGATGGGTAACATTTGAAATACTGGGCTTCCATGGTAGGATCCTTTGTGGTGGAATACAAGAGTACTGGTTTTCTGGAACATGAAGAGCAGTACCTAAGTTAAGGGTGAACATTAAAGAATGGGAAATCTGTTTGCAAACAAATTGTCTTCACCCAACACTAGTGCAAAGAACAAGTGCTGAAAACTGAAAAGTACCTGACCATGTGTATTGTAGCTGAGAGGATTTCACTGATGAAACATGTTTCAACCAATCCAGATGAATATTTCATCCTTTTCCTCTCTTTCTTCCACACCACCCCTCACCTTGTTGTTTTTATTTTTATTTTTTTGACCATGTTGCATGACAGGCATGCAGGATCTTAGTTCCCCTGACCAAGACCAGTGATCAAACCTGTGCGCCTGCAGTGGAAGTGTGGAGTCTTAACCACTGGACCTCCAGGGAAGTGCCAAAGCATATTTTCTCTAAGGGAAAAAACTGTTCTCTACTTAAAAAAATACACCCATTGAAATTTGCATTATATGGCTAGGTGACAGAGAAAATATTTATGGCTTGCAATTATGATCCTGATACTATTTCTATTTGAGATTTTGTTTCATATTTCAGGATGGTGACTATGTACACAGATATACATACACACATGTATATATATCTTTTAATTTATACATGTACTTTAAATATAAAAGAGGATATCTGGTTTATGTCAAAACCATTGTCTTTGAACATATATTTGCATGGTTGTTTATCTCTTGATAAAACAATTATTTTTCTTTTCAAATTATGAAAAATGTCTACTACATTAAAGATACCCTTTAGTTTTTAATTGTTCACTTATTTTTTTATTAGTTATAAAGGCCTTAGAGACATGAATATATTTGTGTTTACTGTCTACATATTCAGACACACACACACACACACACATATACATGTATGTATGTATTATGTATGCATGTATAGGGTTATTGAAATCAGAAAAACTCATACATTGAAATTATGTTTTATATACAAAGATTTTCATACGTTTGTTTATTGGTTCTGATTGCTGCTGCATTTTTAAACGGTCGAGGCAAAGATGGCCTTTGTGGCATTGGCCCCAGTGTTGTTTATTTCTTAACTGCAGGCTAAAGCACATTAGCTCAAAAGCCCTGTGGTACCAATTTCAAATTTGTATATATCCATTTTTTTTTTTTACAGTAGCCACCTGAAGCTTATTTTTAGCCATTTAGGATTTGCCTGATTTGTATACCCTGTGAAAGTTCACACCACATCTGTCGGCCATTGATAAGATAGCCTTGTGGTTATAAGACCCCAAGCTGTTATGGCCCTCTGGGGCTATCTGACCAGAGACTCCCTGGCATGCTGCTGAGTGACATCACCTAGAAACCTAAGCCCTTCTCTGATCCTCTTCTCCCTAAGGGAGTTCCTTTTTCCTCCTTTCCTGTGTTGAGACCCCTTCACCTTAACCTCTGGACAAACTCCTGCTGTGAAGGACATCTCTTCTCAGGAAACTGTCCAAATTCTACACAGTAAGGTTATTTTGTGTTACTGTCTCTTGTGGTTATATCTTTTTCCTTATCAGCCCCAAATGCATCAAATTTCTGACAAAATATAAAAACATGCATTCAAAGACACACCAAGCCAATTAAACTTGCAAAACTTTGACTGAAAATCTAATTAAATATGTTGTATATGAAGATATGCAAGAATTAAAAGTAGTATGTGCAAAAGTGAATATATGGCAAAGCTTTATGAATTTGTATTTTTAGAAATATCTGTATAATTTGCAATGTAAAATTAAAGATACAATTTACCCCATTTTTTGAGATAGTGGCTGAGGAAGATTTTTAAAACATTTCCTGATTTGCTAGTGTCTTTGTTTGGCACTCTTTATATTGCTCTTCTTTGTTGTTATTACTCAGTCACTAAGTCATGTCTGACTCTTTGTGACCCCATGAACTGCAGCATGTCAAGCTTCCCTGTCCTTCATTGTCTCCTGGAGTTTGCTCAAACTCATGCCCATTCAGTCCATGATGCCATCATGTCATTGATCTTCTTAACTTAAGATGAAAATGAAAGGTTTATAAATAAATTTTTGACAGAATTCTACTTGTGAACAAGAATTTTTATAATTTAAGATAGTACTTGTAGTTTTCATGCTTGGTGGTGGGTGGTTTAGCTGCTAAGTTTTGTCCAACACTTGTGCCTCCATGGACTGTAGCCCACCAGGCTCCTCTGTCCATGGGATTTCCCAAGCAAGAACACTGGGGTGGGTTGCCATTTCCTTCTCCAGTTTTGATGCTTAGCTTGTGATAAATTAAATGGCTAATTTTATCAAATAGAGCACCTGAATTTTACCTATCTAAGAAGATGTTTTGTTTCTAATAGCAAACATTCTTTCTAGACTTTTTCATTTATGTATTCATTAACCAATGAATGTGGTGGAGATAGTGTGTGCTTTGAAATTGGCTTTGGGCTCTAATTACAGCTCTGACGTTTACTGATTCAGAAAATTTGGACAAATTAGTTAACATTATTGAATATCACTTGCCTTAATCTCCCATTTCTGAATTACTTGATCAGTCATGTTTATGGTTACATCCTCAAACATTTGTTGGACACTCAATATGTGCATATATTATTAGCAAAGCTAAAACTTTCAGGTTTAAGCAGTTCCAAAGCCTATCAAATGAGTTGTTTGGAAATCACTTATTAACAAGCAACCAGGTAATAAGATGGAATATTTTTTGGATTTATTGAGGCACAGTATCATCAATTTATATAACTTGTGATATATATTTGGTGATTTTCTTCTTTGTTGCCTTCTTTCAAGGGGTAACTATCAATACTAATTTAGATTGTCACAATACAAAAGTTTGACAGTCACATGAAGAATAATCATTAAGGAAAAGGCTCAAGACAAGAAAAGGAAAATTTAAATGACTGACTGAACAGAAGTGAACTTTCTGAGGAATATAAAACAGAGTCATCAATTCCAGTGGCAGGGATTTCTGCCTTTTATTTGTTTCTGCCCTGGCTTACTTGTTCTATTATCACTCTCAAGAATGAAAATAAATGATTTAATACAGATGCTCATTGCTACAAAATTTGTTGTTGTTGTTTAGTCACTCAGTTGTGTCCAACTTGTTGTGACCCCACGGACTGCAGCATACCAGGCTTCCCTGTCCTTCAGCATCTCCTGGAGACTGTTCAAACTCATGTCCATTGATTGCAACAAAATTATTTTCTCCAAAAGGGAAGAGTTCTTCTTGATGCAGAAGCAAATCAAGATTTTAGGAAATAATTATTTTTGTTTATATTTGCCTTTGCCATGGAAACACATAGACTATCTTTTATTTTTATAGGCAGAATGTTGGGTAGTCAAAACTCAGTGCCCAAAATTCTGTGAATGATTTAAAGCTGATCTCTTACCATTTTGAAATTACACCATTTGATAGACAATCAAATGCACTTGCTGTCTCTACTGATGATTATTCTCAAAGATCCCTTGAAGCAGAGCCTTCAAGCCATGAATCCAAATTTGTAGGTGAATGTATGTGTAGCTGCCTTCTGATGGCTCTTTGATTTATATAAAGTCAGTGTATATTCAGTCTGGACTGAGTATGCACTCTTCATTGTTGCAAACTAACCTTATAACTGGCTATAATTGCTTTCTCTCTTTTCATTTTTTTCAGGTCATGGAGACCTGATTGACTAAACGTGAATATGAAGCTCTTTGCTTCCTTTAAGGTGAGAGTGGGGTGATAATCTATTAGGTGGATTTAAAGAGTAAACCTAGGGTTGTTCATGATTAGTATTGACTTGTTTTGGCTTTCCACCATACATAAAACAAGACCTCTATTACTCACAGTGACCTACAAAGCCTTAGATGATCTTGCTCCTGCACACCTCTCTGGCCTCATCTCCTACTATTATCCTCTTTGCTTGCTAAGGCCCAGCCAAGTTGACATTTCTATCCCAGACACACTGAATTCATTCTTTGCCAGGGGCCTTTTCATTTTTCATTCTCCCTGTCTAGAATACTATGCCATTTCATCTTAGATAATGTGCTTCCTTTCATTCAGGTCACAGCTCAAATGTTGCTATAAGGAGGCTTTCCCTGATTACCCAATCTAATGGCATATTTATGCAATCCCACTCATCACTGGTAGTCACTTTCTGTTACTTCTTTCTTTCATATTCAGTATTTCTTCATAGCATTTATCTACTGTCTGTCTACATTCACTACAATATAAACCCAATAAAAGTGGGGCCTTACTGTTTTATTTGCAGCTGTATCTCATACTTAGAACAGTGCCTGTTTGAAATAGACACATAATTTATTGGATTAGTTAATGAATTTTGACCATGACTTACACTGCCTCCCTCAATTTCCAATTTCAGAAGAAGTTTAATGTATGTTGTGATCAAGGGTTGAACTCCAGGAGCAAAGATCCTAAAGTTTAATATCAGAGAAGGAGTTCTGAGTATATTCTAATCTCATCCTTTAAGAATCATAGCAGAGGAAAGGGTTTCTAAAGCAATCCTTGATGTAAATCCCTTAATTTTGAACTCCATTAAAACCCCTCACTTTCCTTTAATACTGGAAAACTCACTTTCCTTTTAATACTGGAAAACTCAGATATGATGGCCTTGAATATGGGTGTTAAAAATGGATCTTCTCAGAGTCACTAGCTCATCATTTTCTTTTCCATTGTACAGAGTGACCTTTCTAAAAATGTAAATTCAATTACATTCACGTGACTAATTCCTTTAAATCATTACCTTATTTTTAGAGTCTCTGAACAATCTGGCTTTCTACCCTCCAACCATGGCTCTTCTTTTGTTCTGAAAAGTGCCATGCCCTTTCTCTTGGTTTAGGTCTTCACATATGCTATTACATCTTCTAGGAACAATCTTCACTCAGCCTTCTCTCCTTCCTAACTTATCCATCAAGTTTAAAATAAAATGTTACTTTCTCAAAGAGGTTTTCTTTACCCTCAGATTACCCTCAGATTAATTGAAAACTCTACTGTGTTCTCTCATGTACCTTCTAATATTGTGCTCAATACATTTCATTCTGATTCCAGGATGGAAAGCAGGGATTGAATATGTTTTATTTAATGTTGTATCCCTAGCATAGTGCCTGGCACAGAAAGATGTTCAATAATATTTGAGTGAAATTACCCAGTTATGTGTTTGATGTGTGTGTGCGTGTGTGTGTTTGTGTGTGTGTGTGTGTGTTTTAGTCGCTCAGTCGTGTCTGAATTTTGCGACCCCAAGGAATCATCCTACCAGCCTCCTCTCTCCATGGACTTCTCCAGGCAAGAATACTGGAGTGGATTGCCATTCCCTTCTCCAGGGAGATCTTCCCAACCCAGGGATCGAATCCAGGTGTCTTGTATTGGCAGACAGATTCTTTACTGTATGAGCCACTAGGGAAGCCCTATGTGTTTGATATACCTACTCAAATCGATGTATGTTTATGTTATGTTTAATTTCATAACAAGAATTAGCTTTAGAAAACTGGCACATACTTCACTTGTTTCTTGTACTGTATTTCACATTACCTTGCTAGCATGTGAAATGAGTGCAATTGTGTGATAGTTTGAACATTCTTTGGTGTTGCCCTTCTTTGGGATTGGAATGAAACTTGACCTTTTCCAGTCCTGTGGCCACTGATGAGTTTTCCAAATTTGCTGGGATATTGAATGCAGCACTTTAACAACATCATCTTTTAGGATTTGAAATAGCTCAGCTGGAATTCCATCACCTCCACCTAAGGCCGACTTGACTTCACACTCCAGGATGTCTGGCTCTAGGTGAGTGATAACACCATCATGGTTATCTGGGTCACTAAGACATTTTTGTACAGTTTTCTGTATATTCTTGCCCCCTCTTCTTAATATCTTCTGCTTCCGTTAGGTCCATACCATTTCTGTCCTTTATTGTGCCCTTCTTTGCATGAAATGTTCCCTTGGTATCTCTAATTTTCTAGAAGAGATCTCTAGACTTTCCCATTCTATTGTTTTCCTCTATTTCTTTGCATTGATCACTGAGGAAGCCTTTCTTATCTTTCTTTGCTATTCTTTGGAACTCTGCATTCAGATGGGTATATCTTTCCTTTTCTCCTTTGCTTTTCACTTCTTTTCTCAGCTATTTATAAGGTCTCCTCAGACAGCCATTTTGCCTTTTTGCATTCCTTTTTCTTGGGGATGGTTTTGGTTTAGGTTTCAACAGTACTTCAACTGAGAACTTCCAGATGTTCAAGCTGGATTTAACAAAAGCAGAGGAACCAGAGATCAAATTGCCAACATTTGATGTATCATAGGAAAAAAACAAGGAAATTCCAGAAAAATATCAGCTTCATTGACTATGATAAAGCCTTTGGCTGTGTGGATCACTACAAACCGGAAAATTCTGAAAGAGATGGGAATACCAGAACAGTTTACCTGTCTCCTGAGAAATCTGTATGCAGGACAAGAAGCAACAGAACCGGACATGGAACAATGGACTGGTTCACAATTGGGAAAGGAGTATGTCAAGGCTGTATATTGTCACCCTGCTTATTTAACTTATATGCACAGTACATCATGTGAAATAGGCTGGATGAAGCTCAAGCTGGAATAAAGATTGTCAGGATAAGTATCAATGATCTCAGATATGCAGATGACACCACCCTAATGGCAGAAAGTGAAGAGAAACTAAATAGTTTCTTTATGAAAGTGAAAGAGGAAAGTGAAAAAGCTGGCTTAAAACTCAGCATTCAAAAAACTAAGACCATGGCATCTGGTCGCATCACTTCATGTCAGATAGATGGGGGAAAAATGGAAACAGTCACAGACTTTATTTTCTTGGGATATAAAATTACTGTGGATGGTGACTGCAACAATCAAATAAAACGACATTTGCTCCTTGGAAGAAAAGCTATGACCAACCTGGACAGCATATTAAAAATCAGAGACATCACGTTGCTGACAAATGTCTGTAAAGTCAAAGCTATGGTTTTTCCTGTAGTCATGTATGGATGTGAGAGTTGGACCATAAGGAAGGCTTAGTACCAAAGAATTGATGCTTTGAACTGTGGTGCTGGAGAAGACTCTTAAAAGTCCCTTGAACTGCAAGGAGATCAAACCAGTCAATCCTAAAGGAAATCAACCCTGAATATTCATTGGAAAGCCTGATGCAGAAACTGAAGCATTAATACTTTGGCCACCTGATATGAAGTGCCAATTTGTTGGAAAAGACCCTGATGCTGGGAAACATTTAGGGCAGGAAGAGAGGGGGCCGATAGAGGATCAGATGGTTGGATAGCATCATTGACTCAATGGACACAAGTTTAAGGAAACTCCAAGAGATACTGAGGGGCAGGGGAGCCTGGTGTGCTGCAGTCCATGGGTCGGACATGACTGAGTGACTAAACAACAACAACAATTCCACATTATTTAATCTTTCTCCTATGAAACTAGCCTTCTTTCCAGATGCTCCCTTTATTTATGTTTCTGAAAACACATTTTGTTAAAATTGTCTCATATCTTTGAAGCTGCCTGTTTAAAAATGTTGTTGATCATATCTCTCCCGATATGTAAATTGGTGTTTTAGGCAGATTATCTGCCTAGAAAAAAAAAATAACATTTGCTGTGATTCTTCCTATTTATTTTTTTTTCCAATTTTATAATATCATGGTCACCTAATCTATGATAAAGAAGGCAAGAATATAAAATGGAGAAAAGACAGCATCTTCAATAATTAGTGCCAGGAAAACTGGACAGCTACATGTAAAGTAACAAAATTATAACACTCTCTAACATCATACACAAGAATAAATTCAAACTGGGTTAAAGATTAAAAGGTAAGGCTAAACACATAAAAGTCTTAGATGAACACATAGGCAGAAAACTCTTTGATGTAAATTGCAACAAGATCTTTTTTGACCCACCTCCTAAGGTTAATGAAAACAAAAACAAAAATAAGCAAATGGAACCTAATTAAACTTAAAATCTTTTGCACAGCAAAGAAATCCATAAACAACATGAAAAGACAGCCCTTAGAATGGGAGAAAATATTTGCAAATGAAGGAACTGACAAGGAATTAATATCCAAAATATACAAACTGCTCATTCAGCTCAATATAAAAACAACAAATGACCCAATCAAAAATGGTCAAAGACCTAAGTAGACGTTTCTCCAAAGAAGACATACAGATGATTGACAAACAAATGTAAAGATGCCCCAGATCATAAATTATTAGAAAAATGCAAATCAAAACTACCATGAGATATCATCTTGTACCAGTCATAACAGTCATAATTGAAAAATCTATAAACAATAAATGCCCCAAAAAGTGTGGATAAAATGGAATTCTCTTGCACTGTTGTTGGGAATGTAAACTGATACAGCCGCTATGGAAAACAGTATGGAGGTTCCTTAAAAAATAAAAGTAGAGCTACCATATAACCCAGCAATCTTGCTACTGGTTGTATAACCAGAGAAAACCATAATTATAAAAAATACATTCACCCCAACATTCATTGCAGCACTATTTACAATAGCCAGGATATGGAAACCACCTTAATTGTCCATTGGCAGATGAATGAAGAAAGAAGATGTAGTACATATGCACAATGGAATATTATGCAGCCATTAAAAGGAATAAAATTATGTCATTTGCAGAGATGTGGATGGGCTTAAAGAGTGTCACACAGAGTGAAGTAAATCAGAAAGAGAAAAACAAGTATTGTATCTTAGTGTGTGTGTGTGTGTGTGTGTATATAATCTAGAAAAATGGTATGTGTGTGTGTGCTCAGTTGTTTTTGACTCTTTGTGACCCAATGAACTATAGCCCACCAGGCTACTCTGTCCATGGCATTTTCCAGGCAGGAATACTGGATCAGGTTGCCATTTCCTACTCCAGGAGGGCTTCCTGACTGAGGGATCAAACCCATGCCTCTTGCATCTCCTGCATTGGCACCTGGGAGGCCCAAAAATGGTATAGATGATATTATTTACAAAGGAAAATAGAGATATAGATGTAGAGTATAAATGTATGCATACCAAGGGGAAAGGATGGGAGGATGAACTGGGAGATTAGGATTCACACACACACACACACCCACACACATATATATATACACTATATATAAAATAAATAATTAATAAGAACTTACTGTATAGCTCAGAGAACTCTACTCAATACTCTGTAGTGGTCTATATGGGAAAACAGTCTAAAAAATGGATATATGTACATGTATAACCTATTCACTTTGCTATATAGCAGAAACTGACACAGCAGTATAAAGCAACTATACTTCAGTAAAAATTTAGAACATCTGGCATCTAAATTTAGAACATTTATAACACCTAATTTTAGTTTAAAATGAGATATAAGTTTCATAAGGGCTGGGAATGTCTATTTTGCTTGCTTTGTTTGTTTACAGTGCTAGAACAGTGCCTGACACATAATACATGATTAGCAAATATTTGCTTAATGGAAACGGTTCTGTCTACCATCCTTGGCCTGGAGTAGGTAAATTCCATAGAATCTTTAGATTCTCATTAATGCTTGGTCTTTTCCTGCATTTTATTGTTTTAGAGTCCTAGAAAGAGGGTTGTAGCACTTCATAATCAGTGTAAAAAAACATGAGATTTGGAGGACTCAGAGAATCCTCTGGGCTAATCTCAAATTGCTGTAGTCTCAAGGTCACTATGCCTCACTCACATCAAACTAGAAACACATCTCCTTTGGATTGTGGGATAAATAGTGGAACTAAAGCATCAGTGATGGTTTATATATCTACAATAGCTGAACATATCAATTCTGTTTCATGTTGGTGTATTTTGTTAATCTTATTTTCATCAAAGACAAGCTCCATTGCAAATTGATCTGATGTACCTATTAAAACTTCCCTTATGTGGTGTGTCATAACTTCTATGTACTCAGCGAGTGCTTTTTGATTAACTCATATTTTACATTGTGAGAACATGCTGTTCAAAAAGGAAATATCAGTGGTCAAAGTTCAAAAGATTTTGGTGCTTCAAAATGTAGTACATTCATTTCTGTGACTTTCAGCAATCTTATATAATCTAATGAAACAATATTTACTTTCACAGTCAATTCCCTCTCATCTTCTCTCCCCAAATAAAAAGACAGACACAGCTAAATATTGGAAATATTGCTTATCTCTACTCTGACAGTGTGCTCGGTCGCTCAGTCATGCCTGATTCTTTGGACTGTAGCCTGCCAGGCGCCTCTGTCCATGCGATTTTTTTTCAGGCAACTCTACTGGAGTGGGTTGCTATTTCCTCTTCCAGGGGATCTTCCAAACAGAGATTGAACCCGAGTCTCCTGCATCTTCTGCATTGCAAGCAGACCCTTAACTGATGAGCTATCTGGGAAGCTCCAACTCTGACAGAAGCTCCCACCATATTGAAAGAGTGAACAGATAAATATATGTGCTTTATGTGATTTAATAGGATAGATACATGGATCTTAAGATGTAACTACACTGTATTAAGAGCCTGAAATTCCTTATACATGGTGTTGTCTAGAGGCTGTATTGCAACTATTCTAGATTTAACAAGATTTCAAATTTTATAGTTGTGTCTCAACGTGACATTTTAAGTAAACAATTATAAACTTGGTTCTTAATATCAAACTTTTTTCAAAACATAGTCTGAAATTTTATGTATTCATAGTGTTATGTATGTTGTTAAGAAATAGGTTGATTAAAATGCTATATTTGAAATATTGTTTCAAAGGGCAATGAATTAGTACTATGAAAGGGAAAGTTAACCTTTTGAATGGAAGAATGTCACACCAGGAAACACATTTATTTATAGCATTTTTGTTCTTCATTTCAGTTTTACAATGGTAGAAGAAAATTTTAGAAATTAATAAGAATTATTAGAGATGCTAGATAAACAGCTTCATATCTTTGATATTGTTTGGAAGTAGTCTGGTCTCTTGTAGAGACAGATAACCTTTTGGCAAACATGGAAAACTTTATTTGCAAGTGTTTTTTTTTTTTAATTTCAAAGAGGCCCAATAGTTTGTAATATTGCAATGGAAAGTTTTAAAACATAAATTAATAAGCAGTTTCATTAATGCTGAAAGTAAGGGCAAAGAGAACATAGGTTAATAATTAGAATATTGGTTCAGGATTACTAAGAAAGGAATCTTATCTGAGATGAGAGATTATATTCCTTTATTTAAAAGTTTTATTGAATTATAATCAACATATAATGTTAGTTTCAATTGTATAATATAATCAAAACTTTTATACATTATGAAATGATATGATAAATCTTGTTACATTCTGAATCTCTAGAGAGATATTACAATATTATTGAGTATATTCCATATGCTATATATCACATTCCCATGACTTGTTGATTTTAAAGCTAGAAGTTTGTTTCTCTTAATCCTCATCACCTGTTTCACACATTTCCCCCCACTCCTCCTCTCTGGCAACCACCAGTTTGTTCTCTTTAAGTCTCTTTCTGTTTTGTTTTGTTTGTTCATTTGTTTTAGTTTTTAGATCCCACATGTAAGTGAAATTATATAGTGTTTGTCTTTCTCTGTCTGACTTATTTCACTTAGCATAGTATCTTCTTGGATCATCCATGTCACAAATGGCAAGATTTCATTCTTTTTTTGTGGCTAGTATTCCAATGTACATTCATACCATACATTTTATATCCTTTCATCCATTGATTAACACTTAGGTTTCTTTCATATCTTAGCTATTTTAAATAGTGCTGTAATGAACATGAGGGTGCATATATCTTTTCAAATTAGTGTTCTGTTCTCTTCAGACAAATACCCAGAAGAGGAATTCCTAAATCATATGATAATTCTACTTTTAGTTTTTTCAAGAGCCTCCATACTGTTTTCCATAGTGACTGCATCAATGTATACTCCCACTAACAGTGCACATCCACACCCTCCATGAACACATTCTTTTCTTTTTGATAGTGGCCATTCTGACAAGTGTTTACTGATGGTTCATTGTGGTTTTGATCTGCACTTTCTGACGATTAGTGATGTTGAACATCTTTTTGTGTGCTTATTGGCCATCTGTATGTCTTCTTTGAAAAAAAATGTTTATTCAAGTCTTCTGGCCCTTTCTTAATTGGGAAACTTTTTTGGTATTGAGTTTTATGAGTTATTTATGTATTTTAAAGGGGCTTTCCTTGTAGCTCAGTTGGTAAAGAATCTGCCTGCAGTGCAGAAGAACTGGGTTCGATCCCTGGGTTGGGAAGATCCCCTGGAGAAGGAAATGGCAACCCACTCCAATATCCTTGCCTGGAAAGTCTCATGGACAGAGGACCCTGGTGGGCTACAGTCCATGGGGTTGCAAAGAGCCGGGCATGACTGAGTGACTAACACACTAACACTATGTATTTTAAAAATCGACTACTTATTGGGTATATCATTTGCAAATATCTTCTCCCATTCAAAAATTTGCTGTCATCATAAAATGAGCTTGGAAGTGCTCATTACCTTTCAATCATTTTCAAATAATTGAGAAGGATAGTATTAACTCTTCTTCAAGTGTTTTGTACAATTCACCTATGAAGCTACGTGGACTTGAATTTTTTGGGGGGGAGTTTTTTGTTTATTGATTTGATTTTATTACTAATAATCATTCTATTCAGATTTTTTATTTGTTTATGATTCAGTCTTGGAAGATTGTGTGTTTCTAAGAAGTTATTCATTTCTTATAGGTTGTCTAATTTGTTGGCATTTATTTTTTCACAGTATTCTCTTATGATTCTTTGTATTTCTGTGATGTTGTTTGTAATTTCTCCTCTTTCACTTTTTCTTTTCTTTCTTTTTTTTGGTCTCTCTCAAATTTTTCTTGATGAATCTGGCTAATGGTCTGTGAATTTTATTTCTCTTTTATACTAATTAGCTCTTAGTTTCATTGATTTTTTTCTATTGTATTTTGTCTTTTTCATTTTTTTCTTTTTTTTATTCTTTTCTGTTCTGATCTTTATTATTTTATTTCTTCTACTACCTTTGAGCTTGTTTGTTCTCCTTTTTCTATTTCATTTAAACATAAAGCTATACTGTTTACTTGAGATATTTCTTGTTTCTTGAGGTAGTCTATATCAATATGAACTTCCTGCTTGAAACTGCATTTGTTGCATCCAGTGGATTTTTAACAATTTTTATTGGAGTATAAATGATTTGAAATATTGTATTAGTTACAGGCGTATAGCAAAGTGAATCACATATGTGTATATATGTATATATATGTATCCATTCTTTTTCAGATTATTTTCCCATATAGCTTATTACAGATTATTGAGTACAGTTTCTTGTGCTACATTAGGTCCTTGTTGTTAGTTATCTATTTTATATATAGTAGTGTGTGTATGTTAATCCCAATCTCCTAATTTATTACTTTCCTCCCACGTTTCCCCTTTGGTAACCATAAGTTTAATTTTGGAATCTGTTTCTGTTTTGCAAATAGGTTCATTTGTATAATATTTTTATTAGATTATGCATATAAGTGATATCATATAATATCTGTCTTTGTCTGACTTATTTCATTAGTACAACAATCTCTAGGTTCATCCATGTTGCTACAAATGGCATTATTTCATTCTTTTTATAGCTAAGTAATATTCCATTGTATATATGTACCACATCTTCTTTATCTATGGGCATTTAGATTACTTTCATGTCTTGGTTATTGCAAATAGCTAAGTAATATTCCATTGTATATATGTACCACATCTTCTTTATCTATGGGCATTTAGATTACTTTCATGTCTTGGTTATTGCAAATAGTACTGCAATGAACATCAGAGTGCATGTATCTTTTTGAATAATGGTTTTCTCCAGATATATGCCTAGGAATGGGATGGCTGGATGATAGAGTAGTCCTAGAGTTAGTTTTTAAAGGAATCTCCGTATCATTTTTTATAGTGCCTGTACCAGTTTACATTCCCACCAACAGTGTAGGAGTATTCTTTTTTGTTCACACCCTCTCTAGTATTTATTGTTTGTAGATTTTTTATAAGAGCAATTCTAACCACTCCACAATACCATACAAAAAAATAAACTTAAAATGGATTAATGACCCAAATTTAAGGCCAGATACTATAAAACCCTTAGAGGAAAACAGGTAGAAAACTCTCTGACATAAATCAACAATGTCATTTTTTGATTCACTTCCTGGAGTAATGAAAATAAAAACAAAAATAAGCAAGTGGGATCTAATTAAACTTAAAAGCTTTTGCATAGTAAAGGGAATCATCAACAAAATGAAAAGATGGCCCACAGAATGGGGCTTTGCAGACAAAGCGGCTGACAAGGGATTAATCTCCAAAATATACAAACAGCTCATGTAGCTCAAAAAAAAAAAAAAAATTGGCAGAAGATAGAATGAAGGAAAAAAAAAAACCCAATAATCCCAATTGATGCAATAAAAGAATGATAAAATTCACACACACACACAAAACACTTAATGAATGAGAAATAGAAAGAAACTCATTATGATAAAAGTCATATATGAAAAACCCATGGCTAACAACATATTCAGTGGTGAAAGACTAAAAGTTGTTCCCCTAGAATTAGGAACAATGTCTACTTTTGCCACTTCTAGCAAATATTATATCAGAGGCTCTAGACAGAGCAAGTAGGCAAGAAAAAGAAATAGACATTCAAATTAGAAAGGAAGAAGTAAAATTTTCTCTATTCACTGACAACATGATCTTATACCTAGAAAACCCTAAAGATTACACACACGAAGTTAGAGCTAATAAATGAATTCAGCAAAGTTCCAAGATACAAAATTGACACATGAAAATCAGTTGCAATGAACAATCCATAAAGATAATTAAGACAACAACTCCATTTACAATAGCATAAAAAGAATAAAATACTTAGGAATAAATGTAACCCTTAAAGTCTCAACCGTGATGAAGCTTTGAAACTAGAGAGAGGTGGTGGTTATACAACATTGTGAATGCACTAAATACCACCTGATTGTACACTTTGAAATGGTTAATCAAGTTTTGTCGAGGCAATACCCAGCTTGCTGCTCTTTCTTTCTCTCTCAACATTTAACTTTTAGAATTTTTCAGTGAACACACATATACTCATCACTTAGTCTCTACCCATTAGCATTTTACTACTCTATTCTTTACTATTCTTTATCACAATACTATCCATCTTTTTACCAGTCCATTTTATTTTCTGATGCATTTCAAAGACATTGTCATCATCAGTACCCATCACCCCTAAACATTTCAGCATGCAGGTCATCAACTAGAGCCCAATATCTGTTTTACATATTTTTGAGTTAAACTTACATTAAATTTAAAAGCACAAGTTTTAAGTGTATTTTGCTGAGCGTTGACATATGCATCCATCTGTCTAATCCAATCCCTTATCAATATATAGAACATTACAATCATCCTAGAAATTTCACTCAGGCCCTTTCTTAGTCAATCCCACCCACACTCCTCCCCAGAGACAACTACTGTTCTAATTTTGTCCCTACCATACCTTCATTTTCCATTATATGAAACTTCATATAATTAGTATTGCAGAACATATATTCTTTTGTCTAAGGCTTCTGTCATTCGGCATGATGTATTTGAGAACTGCTTCTCTTTTAGGCCACCAATTTTTTTTTTTTTTAATCAGAGCTAAGAGGATGCTCCCAGACCCATTAAAAAATAATAAAAGCAGAACTATATGTGCAGAAATTGAGCAATTCACAAGACATATAAAGTGAAAGGGGGAATAAAGCAAAGTGAAGTGTGATTCATATGATACTTGTTAATAAAAAAAGACATAGGCTTTTATATACTTAAAATAACTCAGGAAGGACATAAGAAACTGGTTGCAGAAGTTGTCTTGAGGGAGGGGAAAGACACTAGAAGAGACTTTTTTTTTTTTTTTTTGTAAAAAACTGAAGCATAATACGCATACAAATAACTTCACATATCACAAGTGTACAGCTCAAATTTCACAAACTGAATGTATCTGAGTAACCTGCACTTAGAACAGGAATCACAATGTTGTCAGCAACCTAGAAACAAAAAAGAAAACCCTCTATCACAATTCTTTTGGGGGGTGTTGTGCTGGGTTTTCTATGCTCTGTGGGCTTTCTCTAGTTGTGGAGTGTTGGGGCCACTGCCACTCTCTAGTTGCTGTGCTCAGGTCTCTCATTGCAGTGGCCTCCCTTGTCGCATAGCACAGGTTTCAAGGCACAGGAGCTTCAGTAGTTGTGGGTCTTGGTTTCTAGAGCACAAGCTCAACAGTTGTGGGCTTAGTTGCTCTGAGGCATGTGGGATCTTCCTGGCCCAGGGATCGAACCTGTGTCTCTTGCATTGGAAGGCAGATTCTTTACCACTGAGCCATCAGGAAGCCAGCTTCTGTTGTTTGCCAGCTTCTGTTGTTTATACTGTTTTTTTTTTTTTTTTGGGGGGGGGGGGTGGCCATGAGGCACGTGAGATCTTCTGACATTTTAACTGTGTCTTGGTGTGGGTCTCTTTGGGGACATCTTGTTTGGAACTCACTGCTTTCTGGACTTGGTTGTCTGGTTTCTTTGCCAGATTAGGGAAGTTTTCAACCATCATCTCTTCAAATACGTTTTCTGTCCCTTTCTCTCTCTCTCCTCCTCCTGGGACCTCTATAATGTGAATGTTCATCAGCTTGATGTTCCCTCAATGGTCCCTTAAACTATCCTCATTTTTGTTTTTTCCTTCATTCTATTAAGGTGACATATCACATTGATTAATTTCTGTCTGTTGACCCATTCACAAATTTGAGGAATAAATCCCACTTGGTCATAGTGTATAAAACTTTTAATGTACAGCTTCAGTTTGCTCATATTTTGTTCAAGATTTCTATGTCAATATTCATAAAGGATAATTGTACTTTTCTTGTAGTGTCTTTGCCTGTCTTTGGTATCAGTGTAAAAGTTTTCAAAATATATTCTGGATGCAAAAAACAAAAAAAAATGGGCAGAAGATATAAATAGATATTTTCTGAAAGAAGACATATAGATTGCTAAAAAGCACGTGAAAATATTCTTAACATCACTGATTATTAAAGAAATGCAAATCAAAACTGCAGTGAGTTTGCATCCCATAGATTCTGCATCCCATAGATTTTACAATATAGCATTTGTATTTTCATTTGTCTCAAAGCATGTTTTGATTTCCCTTTGATTTATTGTTGGGAAATTGATTGTTTACCGCCATGTTTATCCTTCATGTGTTTATATTATTTACAATTTTCTTCTGGTAACTGATTTTTTGTTTCATATGTCTGTGGCCAGAAAACATGTTTAATATGATTTAAATTTTCTTAAATTTATTGAGACTTGTTTTATAGCTTGGCATGTAATCTGTTCTCAATATGTGAAAAAAAAATGTGATCTGTTCTCAATATATGAATAAAACATGCATGCCAATTGAAATCATGTGGCACTAGTGGCAAAGAACCCTCCTGCAGGAAATTGAAAAGATGCAGTTTTAATCCCTAGGTCCGCAAGATCCCCTGGAGAAGGGAATGACAACCCACTCCAGTATTCTTGACTGGAGAATCCCTTGGACAGAGGAGCCTGGAGAGCTACAGTCCATAGGGTCGCAAAGAGGTAGACAGGATGGAAGCAACTTAGCATGGAACACTTTAAAAGAAACTTGAACGAGGGGCTTAGACAGAAAATTTATAAATGTTGTCAATTAATCTATGAAAAATATTTAACCTCCAAAAGATTAAAATCAAACTATCAAACTAGAAAAAGATTTTTAAAATATAACTAGTTCTGACAAGGATATTGTGAGTTTGGAACATATATATACAGATAATGTGGTCTAAATTGCTACAAATCATCTTGAGGGAAACAGCAACACTTGTGGAGAGTCTTAATTTATACCCTATGACCTAGTAAATCCATAGATTAGAAAGTATTCTTAAAAAGTAATCAGAAATATTCCATGGTGTATATGTACCACAGCTTATATGTAGAAACACATGGTTAAAGAATGTTCACTGTAATATTTAATAGAAAATATTTAAAATTAACTTAAATATCCAAAGATTGGGAGTTATGATGCATCCAACGGATGGAACATTGATGCCATTAAGACATGTTTTAAAGTAGTATTTCAACATGGGAAATGTATATAATTTAATTTTACATAAATAAAGCAGAATATTAAGCAGAATTTGAATAATTTGTGGTATTTATATATACCTAGGTATATAGAGAATACTAAATATATAATTTTTAACAGTGTATATGTCTGTGTTGGGCTTATGAATAATTTCTTTAGTGATTATTAGTCGCTAAGTCATGGCTGTGTTCAGTCGTACTTGACTCTTCGTGACCCTTTGGACTGTAGCCTGCCAGGCTCCTCTGTCAATGGGATTTCCCAACCAAGAATACTGGACTAGGTTGCCATTTTCTTTTCCAGGGGATCTTTCCAACCCAGGGATTGAACCAAGGCCCCTTGCATTGCAGGGGATCTCCTGCATTGCAGGCATATTCTTTCAGACTGAGCCACGAGGGGAGCCCAATTGTTTTAGACTTATTTTCTTTTCTAAGTTTTCTACAGTGCATATGTTCTATTTTCTGTTATTATAAAAATAGTAATTTTATGTTTGTTTACATTGAATTTCTGAGACTAATTCTTCCATGGATTTTTTTTTTAAACCGGAATATGAATTTTTTAAGAGCCTACCTACAACCAATGAGGTACTTAAAATTCATTAAAACTCAATAGACATACAGTATGTTCTCTTTTGTTATCTATTTTATACATAGTGTCAATAGTGTAAATGTGTCAATTCCAATCTTCCAATTCCTCCCACCCCACTTTCCTCCTTGGTATTCATACATTTCTTCCCTATGTCTATGTCTCTATTTTTGCTTTGCAAATAGGATCATTGGGTTCGGTCCCTGGGTCGGGAAGATCCCCTGGAGAAGGAAATGGCAACCCACTCCAGTAGTCTTGCCTGGAAAATCCCATGGACTGAGGAGCCTGGTGGGCTACAATCCATGGGGTCGCAAAGAGTCGGACACGACTGAGTGACTTCACCCTCACCTTCATACCATTTCTCTAGATTTGACATATATGCTGTATAGAACAGGGAACTCTACTTAATTCACCGTAGTGACCTGAATGGGAAGAAAGTCCATAAGGTGGGGAGGATATATGTATATTTATAGCTGAGTCATTTTGTCATACAGTAGAAACTGACACAATGTTGTAAGTCAACTATATTCCAATAAAAATTAAAAGAAAACAACTCATTAGGCATAAAGAAAATAATACTTCAGAAACCCAAAAGCCCTCAAATAGAGTCAGCCCAAATAAATATTACTTATAACATATTTGTGAAGACTAAGTACAGGAAGGTAGGAAAAAGATAAATTCAACAAGCCAGGCAATAATTATATCCATCAAAATTAAGGAGTTAGTGTTTTTTTTTTTTTTTTTTTATGTCTAACTGTTTGAGTGATCACATTTTACTAGTGATCACATTTTCACTTAGCTTTTTCCTTTTATATGATGCATTAAATTTTTTGATTAGATCCACTTTACTGTAAGGATGGATTTGATCATTTAACATTGTATTATAAAGAGTAAGCCCACTAGACCATGCATTCAAGGTAATTTCATTTTATCTGGGAAGTATAATCAATGCTAGAAGATCTCTAAAATGGTTGCTAGCATGAACCTTGGTCAAGTGGATAAAATCCTATTTAATAGTGCCTTTGATAGCATTCATTTAAAACCCCAGTGCCAAATTCTGGGGGGAAAGGGACCTTGAATGAAATTAGTTTCTAAAAGAACAAGGAAGGTAACATGTGCTCTTTGCTCAGAATTGATTACAATCTTAAAATGTCAGATCTGCTTGCATTTAAAAAAATACATTCACGGGAAAACAAACAAAAAAAAAGCTATTTTCGCATAGCATGAAAAAATATATACATGGATAGTCATAGAATTTCCATAGGACAAGTACCTTTTTAATTTTATCTTTATATTACTGGGAAATAGGCTGAAATATACCCTATAAAATGTCTTTTACAATATTGGCAAAGAGAAAAAATAACCAAGTGATTTGATTAAATTTCTAATAATTATGAAATTGAAGTATAATTTGGTTATCAGTATTTTAATTTAGCCCTTTAAAATTAAAATGCATAAAAATTCATAGCTATAGGGCATAACAAGGTTACTATATTCCTATTATAAAGAATAAGTCACCTCTACTTACTGTAAGAACTAATTGCAGCAAACATAGAATTTAAAGGAATTGCCTGCAAAGACAATCTTGTAGGTAGTTACTATTTAGAGTATGTATTACGTTTTCCCTTCATAGTACAAAAGAAAAGTGAAAAACATTATAGTTCTAAATTGAAATGGCCAAGAAGTATATCTTAAAATCAACAAAGTTTATCTTTTCTCATTAGGCAAATAAAGAGCTGGTGATGGCAAATGCAGAAACCACATTATCTCCTTGCATGGAAAACTGTTTTTTCTGATTATGAATGTGTGTGTGTGTGTGTGTGTGTGTGTGTGTGTGTGTAGGAAGAAGAGAGGGAGATGAAGAGGGGAGAAAACCTTTGAAAGAGAAAGCCAGCAGAGAGCAAAAACTCATGGGTGGGTAAAGGGATTAAATAATAAGTATCCACTCATGCTATTGTTTTCTTAAATCATTTAAACACCTGTACGTACATAGTTGTCAAAGCAGCAGGTCAGTCCAGGGATTTGTGTTTTATTCGTGGTGTAACATAGTGAAAACTTTTCATATCTCTTTTAGTTCTTATTGCATCTAATACTACTAAGTAAAACATTTTTCACTGGTTTTCTTAGTCATTGCTATTCTATAATTTCCAAAAGTCAATTAGCAAAGTGTTACCTGAAGAACCCACATGTGTGGTAATGTGGAAACCAAGGATTTGGAATCTAAAAAGATAGAACTGGATGGAACTGAGTTTTGAGGACAATGGAAGTGAAGTGTAAATGCCAAATTGATTCTAACATTGACCCAATTTTATCCAAAGGATTAGGTGCATGCATCACTCTCAGCATCTCAGATGTGTTATGAGTGCTACTTAATGAATGTGATTATATGTGAGGCTCATCTGCATCAGAGTTTAGGAAGATGTCCAACCTCCCTCTCTCTCTCTTTCACACACACAAACACATACATAAAGTTTTCTTTAACACAGTTATGTGACATGAGACCTAATTTGAGAATGCGTGATAGTAGGTAGTTAATGTGGTGATAATGGAAGTACTACAAATAGTTTTGGGTCAACCTTTTTATGTTTGTGAGCTATAAATTATTTTCCTCCAATATCTCCCACCCCCAATTATATAATGAATATGTTTTCTTGTTCTTGTGACATAAAGGCCAGTAGGGATAGATTAGAAAAAATTTGTGACATCAATTTTGAAAAAGGACACGTTTACTTTGCTATCTGAAAATTCAATGCTACAAACATTTTTTTGTGTGTGCCTATATTTTAGTTTCTCAGTTGTGTCCAACTCTTTTACAACCCCATGCACTACAGCTCACCAGGCTCTTCTGTACGTGGGATTCGCCAGGCAAGAATACTGGGGCCGATTGCCATTTCCTTCTAGGATAGTGTTGGGCACTAACTGTACTAATGTGAATATTTACAAGCTTTGGTATTAAGAAGTTTATAATTTAGAGACTTCAGAAAGATAAAATAGTGGATTCAATTTTTATATGGTAGCTGACAAGATGGGCTGTAAGCTTTGTGGAGGCAGGAGTCATGTTTGAAGTTACCCACTTACATCCTGGTCATCAAGGACATTGGCTTACACATAATACATTTTTGGTAAATGTTAAATAAATGAATAGAAGTATATGATGGATATTGTGGGATCAGTGAAAATGGAAGATAACAGCCTGTGATTTGGAGAGAGGTTGTTGGATGAGATGATGGCTGTACAGAATCTTAAACATTAACACTTTAACCAGGTGGGGAGGCTTCTAGGCAGGAAAAAAAAAAAAAGCTTAAGAACAGGCATGGAAACATGGAATAATATGTTGAATATGGAAAGATGTAAGAATTTTGGTAATATAATAGTAAAATATACTTATGTAGCTTATTATTTTGGTGAATTATAAGATTTTGAATGGGAAAAAGGAAAACACAAATAATCTACATTTATCAACCATAGTGATGTGCACCCCAATGTTCATAACAACACTATTCCCAATAGTCAAGATATAGAAGCAACTTAAATGCCCATCAACAGATAGATGGATAAAGAAGACATGGTTCATATACACAATGCAATTTTATGCAGCCATAAAAAAAGAATAAAATAGTGCCGTTTGCAACATGGATAGACCTAGAGATTATCAAACAAAATGAAATAAATCAGAGAATGATAATCATTTATATGTGAAATCTGAAAAAAAATGATACCAAACAGAAATAGACTCATAGACAGACATAGAAAATAGACAAAGGGGAAATGGGGATGGAGTGATAAATTAGGAGTCTGGGATTAACAGACATAGACTACTGTATATCTTAATAAAATAGATGAGCAACAAGGAATGGCTGTATAGCACAGGGAACTATATTCAATATCTCATGATAACATAAATTGGAAAATAATCAGAAAGAGAAAATTTAGATATATATAAGAAACATAATCACATTTCTGAAATTAATGCAACACTGTAAATCAACTATAGTTCAGTTTAAAAAAAAAACAACTATATCCAGTATCATGTGCTAGACCATAATGGAAAGAATCATGTAAAGAATATATATATATATAAAGCTTAGCAACTTTGCTCTACATGTGAAACAGGCAAAATTATAGATCAACTATACCTTAATTAAAATCCAAATATTAAATAATTAAATAATTAAAATTAAAATTTGAATTTTAGCAGAAATGATAAAAATTATTTAAAATTATGTTAAAGAACTGTATTCACACAGAGTGCACATTTACAAGTCAATGATAATGGTATTATGAACAGAGAACTTATTCTAGAACTGATGGTTAATTTGTCAACAATCGCTGGATCATCGAAAAAGCAAGAGAGTTCCAGAGAAACATCTAGTTCTCCTTTATTGACGATGCCAAAGCCTTTGACTGTGTGTATCACAACAAACTGTGGAAAATTATGAAAGAGGTGGGAATACCAGACCACCTAACCTGCCTCTTGAGAAATTCGTATGCATGTCAGAAAGCAACAGTTAGAACCAGACATGGAACAACAGACTGGTTCCAAATAGGAAAAGGAATATGTCAAGGTTGTATATTGTCACCCTGCTTATTTAACTTATATGCAGAGTACATCACGAGAAACACTGGGCTGAATGAAGCACAAATTGGAATCAAGATTGCCAGGAGAAATATCAATAACCTCAGATATGCAGATGACACCACCCTTATGGCAGAAAGCGAAGAAGAACTAAAGGACCTCTTGATGAAACTGAAAGAGGAGGGTGAAAAATTTGGCTTAAAGCTCAACATTCAGAAAACTAAGATCATGGCATCAGGTCCCATCATTTCATGGCAGATAGATGGAGAAACAGTGGAAACAGTGGCTGATTTTATTTTGGGGGGCTCCAAAATCACTGCAGATGGTGATTGCAGCCTTGAAATAAAAAGATGCTTACCCCTTGGAAAGAAAGTTATGACCAACCTAGATAGCATATTAAAAAGCAGAGACATTACTTTGCCAACAAAGGTCTGTCTAGTCAAGGCTATGGTTTTTCCAGTAGTTATGTATGGATGTGAGAGTTGGACTATAAAGAAAGCTGAGAGCCAAAGAATTGGTGCTTTTGAACTGTGGTGTTGGAGAAGACTCTTGAGAATCCCTTGGACTACAAGGAGATCCAACCAGTCCATCTAAACTCCAATACTTTGGCCACCTGATGCGAAGAGCAGACTCATTTGAAAATACCTTAATCCTGGGAAAGATTGAGGGCAGGAGAAGAAGGGGACAACAGAGGATGAGATGGTTAGATGGCATCACCGACTCAATGGACATGAGTTGGGTAATCTCCGGGAGTTGGTGATGGACAGGGAGGCCTGGCGTGCTGCAGCCCATGGGGTCGCAAAGAGTTGGACATGACTGAGTGACTGAATGGAACTTAACTGAAGTTACTTTTAGCACTAATACCAGGTTTCCAGGTACAATGGTCTTAACAGTGATTTCAAAATTTACTAGGGAAAATATGCTTTCACAGAGTCAGATAGACCCAAATATAGCCAAGAGTTTGGCCATATAGCCAGAAATTTTAGAATTATTTGTGCAATTATATTTGAAGGATACTGTGTATATGTGGTGGGTATAGTGTTCTTTCAGATCAATCAGTTCCTTTTTGAAATGAGCTTTACTAATGGGTAAGATGTGTGATAATTCAGTTACTTCCTGAGATATGAATTCTGAAGACAGCTGCAGATTTTTTTTTAGTGTGGATCATTTATTTTTTAAATACCCAGATAATACATGATATTTCAGAAAAATTTATATATATATATATATAAATAAGTGGAAAAAATGAAGTCATTCCAAATCCCACTGTTAGTTAACCATTGCTAACAGATATAAATATACATATATATGTATATATATATGTGTGTGTGTGTGTGTGTGTGTGTGTGTATATATGAGTGTGTACATGTAAAAGTGAGAGGGAGATTGAGAAAAAGCAAGAAAGAGAATTATTTATTAACTAAAATATAAATATACTAGTGTTTCATAACCTGCTTTTATGCTTAACAATATGTCATGATTATCTTTCACTTTCAATAAGTGAAAGTGTTAGTCACTCAGACATGTCTGACTCTTTGCAACTCCATGGACTGTAGCCTACCAGATTCCTCTGTCCATGGGATTCTCCAGGCAAGTATACTGGAGTGGGTTGCCATTCCCTTCTCCAGGGCATCTTCCCGACCCAGGATAGAACCCGAGTCTCTTACACAACAGGCAGACTCTTAACCATCTGAGCCACTAGGGAAGCCCTCAATAAGTATAAAACTATGATTTCATTTTTTTATGGTTTCATAGTCTTCCATCAATAATATGTAATGGACTTAATGAGCTTTCTTTCCATGAGCATTTAGGTGTTTTCATTTATTCAGTAATATCAATATTACTGCCATGAACACATTTATGCACATATCTTTGCATTCTTGTGTTAATGTCATAGTAAGATAAAATCCTAAGTAATGTCAATCAATAAGGGTGAAGGGACTGAGATTTTACCTTATTTGCAAAGCAGATACGTTAGCCTGGTACAGTTTTATGCATATTGGTAGAAGATGTGAGACTCCTGGGTCAGAGATAGGGGACAGTTTAACATTCACAATATTAACAATAGTCCAAGTATCAGCATTTTGTTTTTTTTGTATGTGTTCCCACACCCCAAGTGCCAATCTTAGATTGACTCAAAATAGTTGCATTACAGGACTGAAATCTTGAGCTTTGGGAACCTGTGCCTTTTATTATTGGGTTTAAACATGCCTTCCCTTTGCAGTGTTGTCAGAAAACCTGCTCCTTAGCACTGGAAGGAAACATCATCTATATCTTCCACTGTATAGACGTTCTTAGTCATTCACTTTCAAGGTGTTTATCTAGGTCAAGGACTAGATAATGGCCTCTGTATAGAAATAATTGGGTCAGAGTGTATGTGCATTGTAAGTATTGCCTAAATTTCCTTATTTAAAGTTTATGCTAATGTACAGCATTACCAATAATCCATAAGTGTTCTTACTTCTCCACACCCTCAGCTATACTAGATTTTGTCACTATGACTGGGGAAAATGGCACTTCATGTTATAAAATGTTAATTTCTTTTCTTACTAATAAGATTAAATTTATTTTCATAATTATATTTGTCACTTGTATTTCTTCCTTGCAAACTGCCCTTTCATGTCCCAAGACATTTTTTCTATTGCTCTTTTTATTTTTTCTTGTTGATTTATAGGTGGCCTTAATATATTAAAATATGAGCACATTATATAATGCATTACAAATATATACTAAGTATAATTGCTGTCTACTTTCTTAGCTGCAGAAATTTGAAACATGATTTGTACTCATTAAAAGTTCTGACTGAAAAAATAAAGTTCTGACTGTTTTTGGAAATTATACATTTCTTTCCATAAATAGCTCTGTATTTTAAAACATGAGTTCAGTAACATTGTACAGTATAAGATGCATGCAGTATTCAAATAATATCTGCTAAACTTATAATCATTTTGAGTTTAAAAGCCTATACTTCCTTTAATATATCAGCAGTGATTTTGTTTTTTCCCTGAAGTATGAAGTTCATTGTGGTCAGATGTCTTGTCACATCAGTAAGAATGTACATTATTATGAAATATGGGAGTTCAAAGAATTTAACCCTATAGAGCTCTTTTAATTGCAAAAAAAATAAAATCTATGGTCAGTGAATTTCTTTAGCAAATTTCATGAACTAGTCATCTGACAGTGTTCAACACAATTAAACATCTTATCCTCTTCAGCTTTTTAAAGATATCTCATAAATAGCAGCATAAACACAAAGAAGATTCAGTGTTGATCACTTCTTTTACATGACTTTACCTTGCAAAGCACAAGCCTACTGGATAAATGATGGGATGGAAACTATATACAAAATCTTTCTCTGTTCACCTGAATGAACTGTTCAAGTGTTCTCTGTTATTGCAAATGCCTCATCTATAGAAAGTGAGTCCATTTTTTATACGAATAGATCAAAGTTTTCAAATTATTTATTGGCAGGTGGTTAAGCGCTAGATATACCACGCATCATGAAAACCCATAATTGTCAGTGATGTCAAGGCTGATCTATGATAAAATGATGAACTATTCAGTAAACAGAGCTAGTAAAAACTGTTATCCATATGGGAAAAAAACTGAATCCTTATCTCAAACTATATACAGGCAAACCTCATTTTATCCTGCTTTGCAGATACTGCATTTTTTTTTTAAACATGAAGGTTTGTGGCAACCCTGCCTCAAGCAAAGCTATGGGTGACATTTTTTTTTTTTTTACACCAGTATTTTCTTATTTCATGTCTCTGTGTCACATTTTGGTAATTCTCACAATTTTTCAAACTTTATTATTTTTATTATTCTTTTTTTTGTTATTGTGATCTATGACGAGTAATTTTTGATGTTGCTATTTTAATTGTTTTCGGGCTCCACAAATTATGCCTATATAACACTATGAACTTAATAAATATTGTGTCTCTGACAGCTCCACTGATCAGCCAGTGCCCCATTTCTCTCCCTTTTTTCAGTTTCCCTCTTCCCTAAGACACAACAATATTGAAATTAGGCCATATAATAATCCTGTAATAACCTCTAAGGATTTAAGCAAAAGAAAGAGTTGCATGTCTCTCACTTTAAATAAAAAAGGCTAGAAGTGATTAAGTTTAATGGGGAAGACATATCAAAAGACAAAATAGGCCAAAGTCTATACCTCTTGCTTCAAAAAGCTAGCCAAATTGTAAATACAAAGAAAAAGTTCTTGAATGAAATTATAAGTGCTACTGTAGTGAACACATAAGTGATAACAAAGCAAAAAAAAAAAAAAAAAAAACTTTACTGCTGATATAGAGAAAGTTGTATTGGTCTAGATAGAAGATCAAATGACATTTCCTTGAGTCAAAGCTTAATCCAGAGGAATGTCCTAACTCTCTTTGAGCCAATGAAAGCTGAGAGAGGTGAAGAAGCTGCAGAAAAAAATTTGAAGGTAACCAGCATTGATTCAGGCTTCCCAGGTGGCTCAGTGGTAAAGAATCTGCCTGCCAAAGCAGGAGACACAAGAAGCACAGGTTCAATCCTTGGGTTGGGAAGATCCCTGGAGGAGGAAATGGCAACCTACTCCAGTATTCTTGACTGGGGAATCCCATGGACAGAGGAGCCAGGAGGGCTACAGTCTACGGGGTCTCAAAGTTATCCCCATAAATTAAAAATGAAAAGTGAAGCAGCAAGTGTTGATGTAGAAGCTGCAACAAGTTATCCAGAAGATCTAACTAAGGTAATTAATTAATGAAGATGACTACACTGAACACCATATTTTTAAGGTAGACAAAACAGCCTTATATAGTGGATAATGTCATCTAGGACTTTCATAGCTAGAGAAAAAAAGTCAATGCCTGGCTTCAAACCTTCAATAGGCTGACTCTCTTTTCAGGACTAATGCAGAAAATCCTAGGACCCTTAAGAATAATGTGATATATATTCTGCCTGTGTTCTATAAATAGAACAACAAAGTCTGGATGACAACTGTTTGCCATATTGGTTAACCCCAGTGTTTAAAACAATTGCTCAGGGGGAAAAAAAAGATTATTTTCAAGCTATTACTGTTCATTGACAATGCACCTGGTCACCCAAGAACTCAGATGAATATGTACAATGAGATTAATGTTGCTTTTATGCCTGGTAACACAATATCTGTTCTGCAGCCCATGGATCAAGGAGTAATTTTGACTTTCAAGTTTTACTATTTAAGGAATACACCTTGTAAGACTATAGCTGCCATAGATAATGATTCTTCTTATAGAACTGCAGGAAGTAAGTTGAAAGCCTTCTGGAAAGGATTCACTATGCTACGTGCCATTAGGAACATTTGTGCTTCACAGGAAGAGGTCAAAATATCAACATTAAAAAAAATTGGAAGAAATTTATTCCAATCCTCATGGATGAGTTTGAGGAGTTCAAGACTTCAGTGGAGGAAGGAAGTAACTGCAGATGTGGTAGAAATAGCACAGAACTCATATTAAAAGTGGAGACTTGAAGATGTGACTGAATAGTTGCAATCTCATGGTAAAACCAATGGATGAGGAGTTGCTTCTTACAGTTGAACAAAGAGAGTGTTTTCTTGAGATGGAATCTATTCCTGGTGAAGACACTGTGAAGGTTGTTGAAATAACAACGGATTTAGAATATTATATCAACTTTGTTGTTATAACAGGAGCAGTATTTGAGAGGCTTGACTCCAATTTTGAAAGAAGTTCTGTGGAAAAAAGGCTATGTCTATCAATGTAAAGATTATGACTCACTGAAGGCTCAGATGATGGTGAGCATTTTTTGGCAATAAAACATTTTAAGTTAGGTATTAATACATTGTTTTTAAAGAAATAATGTTATTCTACATTTAATAGACTACAGTATAAACATAACTTTTATATTCACTAGGAAACCAAAAATTTTGTATGACTCAACTTATTGTGGTGGTGTGGAAATGAACCTGCAATATCTCCAAGATATGCTTATTTAGAAAAACAACTCCAGGTGAATTAAGTACTTTGATTTTAAAAGCAAATTTTTAGCACTGTTTGTATAAGCCTTAAGTGACTATTTCCTTAGGGTAGGTGAAGCATTTCTTATCAAAACGTAAAATGTGCTAACCATAAAATAAAGTATTTGTTTTGACTATATTAAGATTAGCAACTTATTTTCATTCAAATAAACAGTGAAATATAGTGAAGTGGCAACACACAAACTGAGAGAAGACATTTGCAATACGTAAAAGTGTCAAATGCTGATACCAACAATAAAAATAAAACTCTTATAAATCCGTCAACTGAGAAAGGATAAAGAGCTACACAGAAAAATAGGCAAAAAGATAAGCATTTTCCCAGAAGTGGGATTGCTGGGTCATATGGCAGTTCTAATTCCAGTTTTTTAAGAAATCTCCACACTGTTCTCCATAGCGGCTGTACTAGTTTGCATTCCCACCAACAGTGTAAGAGGGTTCCCTTTTCTCCACACACTCTCCAGCATTTATTGCTTGTAGACTTTTGGATAGCAGCCATTCTGACCGGCGTGAGATGGTACTTCATTGTGGTTTTGATTTGCATTTCTCTGATAATGAGTGATGTTGAGCATCTTTTCATGTGGGAGGGGGGAGGGGGGATCGGGATGGGGAATACATGTAAAGCCATGGCTGATTCATGTCAATGTATGACAAAAACCACTACAATATTGTAAAGTAATTAGCCTCCAGCTAATAAAAATAAATGAAAAAAAAATAAGCATTTTCACCAAAGATAAGAAAATACATACAGCTAATAAACATATACAGAAAGGCTTTTCATCATTAATGATATATAATGTAATAAAACAATAAATAATGTGCAATAAGTAATGATAGTATAATAATCTCAAAGACATATCATGTTATACTCATCTGATTGGAAAAGGAAGTTAAGAATTTTGACAATATCATTGGGTATGGTTGTACAGGATCTTTATATGTTGCTGGTGAAAGTGTAAATTGGTATAATCATTTTGAAAAACAATTTGCCATTATCTTATAAAGTTCAATATTCGTGGACTATGACTCAAAATATATCCCCTCCAAGTTTCTTGCACAAGTACAGAAATATTCATAGCAGGGCTGTTTGTAATAGACAAGGGGTGAGAAGGAGGGGAAGCAAAAAAGGAAAGTAAAACAAAACTTTCAAAACAATCACAATAAGAAAAGCAACAGCTTAGAAAGAAGCACATGCCCTTTATCAGTAGAATAAATACTGTTCAGTGCAAAAAATCAAGAGCCAGAAGATTGTATGGGGTAATATATCTTTTATAAAATGCAAACTCAACTAAAATAAAACAATACATATCTTTAGCACACAAAAGTATGATATAAACCTAATTTTGAAATGCAAGGAAATGGTAAAATAATAATCACAGTAGTGATTATCTTAGATAGAGGGAAGCAGGCAATAATCTGGCAAAGAAGCACAAAGGTAGATGTTAGTTACTGCCAATGTTCTGGTTCTCAGTTTGGGTGGTGAGTTTAATGGAGTTTATTATATAATGAAAAAACACTTCTTTGTATGACTCTATTTGTGTTGCTAAAATTTTCAAGTGTGCCCCACCCTTGCTGAACTTCATTTGATGACACAACTGGTAGAATCCCCTTTGTCTAATTCTACTCTTATTTAACAAGTGAAAAAGTTGAGGCCTAGAGAAACAAGACAATTTCTCACATGATCTACTGCATGCCAGTAATAGTACCCAATCTTCCTGCTTATTGGCTACGATGTCTAGAACAGGAATGAAAGTGATTCTGAGTCAAGGTCTCATTCAGAGATTTTTCTCAGTGGTGCTGGTGGTATGGTCATTTTATCTCTCAGATTGTAAATTGTGAGGCTGAGAGACCTGAAATACTGATGTCCATATCTTCTATTGGGCTTCCCAGGTGGCTCAGAACCTGCCTGCCAATGCAGGAAATGTGGGCTTGATCCCTGGGTTGGGAAGATCCCCTGGAGAAGGAAATGGCAACATATTCCAACATTCTTGTCTGGGAAATCAAATCATATGAGCAGAGGAACCTGGTAGGCTACAGTCTATGGGATTGCAAAAGAATTGGACACAACTTAGTGACTAAAAAACAGCAACAGCAACAACGACATATCTCCTATTCCTGGTCTGCAAAAATCACCAATTAGTCTGGCATGCAGCAAGAAGCAGAAAATAGAGCTAAAAGAGTCCCAGTGCTGTTATTTGAGTCCTTGATGCAGTCATATTAGATAGGAATTCCATTCCATGACTTCCTTGTTAAATGAATAAGTAAGCTCTCCTTTCTGGCTAAAGAATTTTATAGTAGGATTTCTTTCACATGCAACCAAACATTCTTGATAAATACATTCAAGGAAAGCTAAAGAAGAAGCATCATCATCAGAAATGTATTGGAAAAAAAAAAACAAAAAAAAACACACCCTTCTCACCAAAGCTTTAATCTTTTCTTTTGTACTCATTTACTATAAGGGTTTTATGTATTATTTCAGACCTCAAATTTCCTATCTTTGGACTCAGTGGATATCTTGATTAGTTGTATCTTTTGACTTCTTTGGATAACTCTTAATCCTTTCTCTGTCAGCACGGACTGGGCAGACAATGAGGACAGGACTCTGAACTTGGTACTGAAACTAAAGGTAGAAGGCAAACCTAAGAAATAAGGAATGTAGTTCTTGGTATTAAAAATGTGCAATTTAAAGGGAAAGAAGTTACATAACAATTGAAGACACAGATACATGTAAAGATATATTAAAAATTCAGCTATCTATATTTGCAAAGCTGCTTATGTGAATTAAATTCAGAAGTTTCATTCTGTTTTTCTTGAGTCTCAATGTTTCATATTTAAAAAAATTAAATAATATTCTATACTTATTCTCCAGGAAGACAGCTTTTAACTGTGTCCTCTTTTGGTTCTTACAGTTTACTTTGGTTGGAAAGAGCCTAGGATTTCAGTGAACAGAAGATAGAGCTCTTCAAGAACATTTATCCAGGAAGAATTCTTATGATGTTGGAAAGGTTCTTAGACACCGTGTTAGTTGTGGGTTCTCCAGAGAAATAGAAACAATAGGATATATGTTTATCTGTCTGTCTCTGTCTATATATTTTCTTAAAATTCCTGACTTCAATATATTTCTTGAGAGGGAAAGAGAAGGTGGAAATTTATTGCTTTATTATTATTGTTATAAGGATTTGGCTTACATGATTATGGAGGCTGACAAGTCCCAAGATCTGCAGTTGGTAAGCTGGAGACCCAACAAAGCTGTTGTGGTTTCAGTCTGAGTCCAAAGTCAGGGAATAATTGATATCCCATCTCAAATGCAGCCAGGCAGAAATAATCCTCTCTTACTCCTGGGAGGCTCAGTTGTTTTATTCTATACAGATCCTCAACTAATTGGTTGTCTCTCACCCATATTAGGGAGGAGATCATGCTTTATTCCATCTACTGATTCAACTGTTAATGTCATCCAAAAACCCTTACAAAATAATGTTTGGTCAAATGTCTAGGCACCCCATCTCCCAGTCAAGTTGACAAATAAAATTAACATCAAAAATATTGTCTAGTTCAAATATCTTGGTTTCCAGTTTATAAAATGAGATCTAGTAAGATTAAATAATCTAAAGTCACAGTGCTAGTTGTGAAAATATCTGGAACTAGAACCCAGGTCTCCCCAATACTAGTATAGTGCTTTTCCCATGATATAACATTAACTTCTCCCCTTCTCCATTCCGATGTAGATTAAACACTCGTTATGCCTCAGTTCAGTTCAGTTCAGTCACTTAGTCGTGTCCAACTCTTTACAACCCCATGGACTGCAGCACACCAGGCCTCCCTGTCCATCACCAACTCCAGGAGTTTACTCAAACTCATGTTCATTGAGTCAGTGATGCCATCCAACAATCTCATCCTCTGTCATCCCCTTTTCCTTCCACTTCAATCTTTCCCAGCATCAGGGTCTTTTCAAATGAGTCAGTTCTTCACATCAGGTGGCCAAAGTATTGGAGTTTCAGCTTCAACATCGGTCCTTCCAATGAACATTCAGGACTGATCTCCTTTAGGATGAACTGGTTGGATATCCTTGCAGTCCAAGGGGCTCTTAAGAGTTTTCTCCAACACCATAGCTCAAAAGCATCAATTCTTCTGCACTCAGCTTTCTTTAAAGTCCAACTCTCACATCCATACATGACTACTGGAAAAACCATAACCTTGACTAGAGGGACCTTTGTTGGCAAAGTAATATCTCTGCTTTTTAATGTGCTGTCTAGGTTGGTCATAACTTTTCTTCCAAGGAGTAAGCATCTTTTAATTTCATGGCCGCAGTTATGCCTATTATGTCTATTAACTGTTAAAAAGAAATATTAAAGTATAATTTAGACAAATGAAACCAGCTGGAAAATTGGATGACTTTTGGCTAACTTTAACTTCTTTTTTCATGATTATATGAGTTTAATGTGTATAACACGAAACATTTGACCTTTCAACAATGTGGGTTTTAATCCACATGTAACTTACAGTTGACCCTCATATCTGAGATTCCTCTGCAACCTCTAAATCAACGAACTATGGACTGTGTAGTACTGTAGTTTTACTATTGAAAAATATCTGTGTATAAGTAGACCTACACAATTCAAATTCATGTTGTTCAAGAGTGAACTGTATAATTCAACATCTATATAAGCTGCAAAGTGATCACCACCACAAGTCCATTGTCATACAGTTGACTTTATTCACCCATTTTTACTACTCTCAATCCCCTTCTGCTCAGGTAACCACTAATCTGAACTTTGTATCTAGAATTTGTCTTGTTTATTTCTTTTTTGTTGTTTTGCTTTAGATTCCACATATGAGTGAAATAATAAGGTATTTATCTTTCTCAGACTGACTTATTTTTCTTGGCATAATGCTTTCAAGGTCCATCTATGTTTTCACAAATGGTAGGGTTTCATTACTTTTATGACTGGGCCATTGTGTATATACCACATCTTCTTTATCCATCCATCCATTGATGGACACTTAGAAACAAAAGGAGAAATGAACAAATGGGACTACATCAAACTAAAAAAAAAAAAAAATCTGAACAGTGAAGGAAACCATCAACATGCAAATACAACCTAATGAGTGGCAGAAGATAGTTGAACATCCTGTATTTGATGTGTGTGTGTATTAGTCGCTCAGTCATGTCTGACTTTTTGCAACCCCATAGCCTACCAGACTACTCTGTTCATGAGATTCTCCAGGCAAGAATAGTGGAATTGGTTGCCATTCCTTTCTCCAGGGGATCTTCCTGACCCAGGGATTAAATCCAGGTGTCCCGAATTGCAGGTAGACTCTTTACCATCTGAGTCATCTGGGAAGCCCCTTATATATTTGATATGGGGTTAATATCTAAAATACCCAAAGAACCTATCCAACTCAACAATAAAAACAAAGATTGAAAAATGATCAGAGGATCTGAATAGGCATTTTACCAAGAAAAACACAAAAAACAAAAAACAAAAACATACAGTTGGCCAACAGGCACATGAAAGAATGCTCAAATCACTCATCATCAGGGAAATACAAATTAAAACCATAATGAGATATTACCTCACACCTGTCAGAATGGCCATTATAAAAAAGACAATAAACAGCAAGTGTAGGAATAGATGTGGAAAAAAGGTAACACTGTTGATGAGACTGTAAATTGTAGCTACTATGGAAACCAGTATGACGATTCCTTTAAAAAAATTAAGAATATAACTACCATATGACTCAACTATTCCACTTCTGTGCATTTATCTGAAGAACACAAAACCACTAGTCCAAAAACATATATACATCCATATGTTTATTACAGTATTATTATATAAAATAATGAAGACATGAAATAACTTCAACTTTTATTTTTTTTATTTTTTTTTTAAACTTCAACTTTTAAAATCCATTGATTAGTGTAGGAAAAACACTAGATTAGGAGTCAGGAGAAGGTTCTTATCTTGATTTTTCCAGTATCTAACTAATGACCTGTGAAGATCACTTTGCCTCACAGGGTTGTTTTCAGTTTCTTCATCTGAAAAAGAGGGGCTGCACTTTAGGCTTTAACATTTATATGCAATTTTCTAATTCTGATGCCACTCAAAGCATCTAACTATGCCATCACTGTTTTGGTATTTGAATGCACCCATGAGCTGCAGATTGCACAGCTCACATGAGTCATTCTGCTTCTGGTGCTGAATTTGCTGGTATCAAACCTCTGTCACAAACTTTTGCTTATTGTTAACCCTAATCTCTTTCAGCAGTGGTGTTATCTAGTCCTATCTCTTCTTATGAGACCCTCTTTTATAAATGATGTTGGTTGAAGTTTAAACAAAATGAACAAAAGTTTATATAATTGTTCAGTCACTCAGTTGTGCCTGACTGTTTGTGACCCCATGGACTGCAGAATGCCAGGCTTCCCTGTCCTTCAGCACCTCCCAGAGCTTGCTCAAACTCATGTCCATTGAGTCGGTGATGCGATTCATTCATCTAATTGTCTGCTATCTCCTTCCCCTACTTTCAATCTTTCCCATCATTAGAGTCTTTTCCAATGAGTTGGCTCTTCTCTTCAGGTGGCCAAAATATTGGAGCTTCAACTTCAGCATCAGTTCTTCCAATGAATATTCAGGACTGATTTCCTTTAGGATTGACTGGTTTGATGTCCTTACAGCCCAAGGGATTCTTAAGTGTATTCTCCAATACCACAGTTCAAAAGTTCACCTCATGATGAGTTCCTCCAAGCAGAAAGGCTAATATGATTATCAATTTTCTTAATATTTATGCTGTCAGTTCACTCATTCCCTCTTTCCATCAATGAAGCTTGGGTTAGTAAGCTTTTCACATTATGGTTCTTCACTATTTACAAAAGTCAATGTAGTAAAATAACTTATTCAAGCCAGCATGGTTCTTTTTTCCTATATATATTTATGTCTTAGACCTCCTAGAATAGCATTATTCACTGCCTCATACCCCCTTCTATTCTGAAGTTTTCAATTCATTGAAATGACTATGATTGAGAAAAAGTCACTGTTGCATTTTATCAATTCTGTATCTAGGAAAAACACACCTTAAAATAGGAGAAATATGCAAAGTTCTAATTGGTGACAATAAAGTACAGCATCATTCAATAAAGTACAGTATCATTCAAGTGTTTACTGACTAAAGACTTGGCACTGTATCCAGGCCTATAGCTGTGGTGGTTACAATTAGGAGCCTATCAAATCTCTTCTTAATAGTCTCCATTGCTTAAATTATAACTGAAAAATGCTAAAATCTGAAGAATGAGCTCAATTATTCTTTAGTGAATAATTCCCAATTCTCAATATTGAACTATTCTTGATTATTCTTTATTCAATTAGTTGAATGTGCTGGAGCAAAGGGTAAAAGTGAACCAACTTAACCTATTTCTATTTCTAGCTATTTATGTATAGACTATAAACCAGCTGGAATTGAAGGTCAACTAGAATAGTTAGAAAAATGAAGGTTTTTAACATAAAAGTACAATTTCATAATGACATGCATTTTAAAATTCTGTTTTACTAAGGAGACTGTCACAATAGAAAATAAATGTCTACATTTTGACAAAATAGTGCAGCTTTTCAATTCTTGATATAGCTGCTTAGAACTTGTTCCTGGATTGGTTCTTTCAGATAGACAGCATGTGCTAAATTGCTTCAGTCGTGTCCGACTCTTTGTGATCCAGGGACTGTAGCCTATCAGGCTCCTCTGTCCATGGAATTCTCCAGGCAAGAATACTGGAGTGAGTTGCTGTGCCCTCCTCCACGGACAAGGTTCCAGATATAATCATTGAACTCATTGGATTAGTTAACATGTTTCAAAGAGAAACACCTTGTCATTTAAGAAATAAAAAGAAAGACTTCAGTGAATTCCAAATACACATGTTTTCTAATCCTTGAGAAAATAATGAGATACAGTGAGAATGAGAACAAGAGTGGAGTAAGGAGATAGAATTAGCTAATGGAAAGGATGGTTGATAGGATTATTCACAATGAAAATACTGAATTTTATTAATATTTAATACCATTCATCCAGTTAATTCAGAATATATTACAAGCATTATCTTAAAGTCCAATAACATCTCACATTAATCAGGTGATGACTAGTGATAGACATTTTCTTTGAAATGACCATAGGAAACATGGGTAAAATCAGTGGGTAGATAAGGTCACAGTTTTTTGGCCTTTGTCTTGTTTGAAAGAATATTGCTGAAATTTCAGTCTGCAATTTTTATTCTTTTTGTTATGTTTAAAGCAATTAATGTGGGTTATTTACTTTTCTTGATAAATAGATGTAGTGCTTAGAACATGTTTTGTATCACACTGGAATTTTCTTTTTAAAGAACTCATGAAAAGAAAACAGCAGCTGGATTTCATGATGCGGTTAGCATGGTAGTGTTTGAAGGGAGATAATAGGTACATTTTTTCCCCTTCATTTAAAAGGTCTCATTGTAGTATGCTTTGCAAGTCTAACATTATTTATAGAACTGGATAGTAAATGAGTACCGAATATTCATTGCTCGCTGTGCACAAAAATGCCAGCTATTCGTCAGCTTAGGTTCCTTTTCCCACTATTTCCATGTTATATAATCAACTATCCGGGACATGCCTGGATTGTGTCTAGCCTCCAGATATGTGAGGCAAGCAACCGTGTTACTTTCAATGTCTGGCTGGTCAAATATGAAACAACTGAATATTATAATCAGTGGAATAGACTACAGAAACAGACTAAAAATGAAAGAATCCTGTATGCCAAAGCAGATTTAGTAGTTCTTTCTCCAACTGGAAATCTGTATGGCCTGGTTGATATTCACAGGTGAAAAGAATGGTTTGTGTAACTAAGAAGACTGATTTAGATTATTCAGATAAAGACTATCTTCTCTCTTCTCTGCTTATGAATACACACACAAAGGATAAATGAGTTGTTTTAATTATTGACTGGGGCTTCCCTAGTGGCTCAGAGGGTAAAGTGTCACTGAATGCATCACCTCATAGCTTGATGACATATTAGGCACAATGTTGGACAACTTGGACATAAAGCCCTGATATTTTGTAGAAACACTTATACATAGGGTTTGTGGAATGAAAAGTAAAACTGGGATGTTTGATTTAGGAAGACACATACTTTGATTTCAGTTGGCGAAAAAAACTATTACAAAAAAGACTTCCCTGTAGCTCAAATGGTAAAGAATCTGCCTGTGAGGCAGGAAACCAGGGTTCAATCCCTGGGTTGGGAAGTTCCTGTGGAGAAGGGAATGGCAATCCACTCCAGTATTCTTGCCTGGAGAATTCCACGGACAGAGAAGCCTGGCGGGCTACATACAGTCTGTGGGGTCACAAAGAGTAGGACACGACTGAGTGATTAACACACACACACACAATGTCTAGCAAAGCACAGACAGATATGGAACGATTAATTGACTACTTCTGATTAGATATTTGTTAATAACAATAACAAAAACAGCATCAGTACCTACTATTTATTTAACACTATAGTATGCATTTTGGTATGTACATTATTTATTATTTTCAGAATCATGCCATACTTTATTTCAGGAAATCCACGGTTAATTCCATAAAGTAGGCATGGCCATTATCAGAATCATACAGATGGTAAAACTGAGGTATAAAGAATATTGAGGTTATGTGACTTGCTTATGTTTGCAGTTATCAGGTAGCAGAACCATGAGAACAGGCTTGGAAATGGCAGTGTGGTTATTTGCTGAGAATTTTAAATTAGAGCAATGACAAGAGAGTCAGCTGATCTAGTTTCATCCCAGTGATAGTTAGGCCACAGATGTTTACCAATCTGTCTTTCTTTCAATTAGCCACTGGCTATAATTTGTGGGCAACTTCCATTCCTAGTTCTGTGGCTGTCCCCTAGCAGCAAGTTGGCTCAAATAACAGAATGCCAATTGTGCATGACTTCGAACAATTTCTGGGCATCTTACTAATGGGCTTGTCCACCTAAGATCATACTTTTTGAAATACAACAATTCAAAAAAAAAAAATCTGAGCCTTTCTCAAAGCATAAGGACAAATATTTAGGTTGAAATTGTTGTTCATGGCTAGAGAATGAAGAATATATAAATTAACTTAAAAGAAGAAGCAGTTTGAGTTATGGAGGGATTATTTGGGAAAGGAACATTTTAAAAATTGAAATAAAAAAGGGTGAAAATAAAATATTAATATCTATACTGTGTGTCAGAAGTAGAGCCTTTTACAAATTTCAAGCAATCTCTTTTGTTTGAAGGTAAGCTATTATTTCTTCCTATTGTTCTTCTCTGGCTACCACTCTCATGGTTTCTCCAAACTGTTCTTCTAATGTTCAGTGGTAAACTAAGATCTACCTAATTATATATATATATATATATATATATGTGTGTGTGTGTGTGTGTGTGTGTGTGTTTATGGAGAATATAATGATGAGTTCAAAGTTTATTCTGTTCCTTCAAACAAATCTTTAACCCAGGCATAGATTATGTCATGGAGTCTCAATAATTCTAATCAGGCTCTTGCTGTACGTTAGTGGAAAGAGTAATAGGTGCAAGAGATGGTTCAGATCTCAATTTTATCCTAGAGTGGTTTAAATCAACAGTTCAACTTCAACTGAGTTCAGCTTCCTTGATATGAATGGTTTCAGCTATAGATCTTTCATCTGAAATCTTTTGATATTAATAACACTATTTCACTGCCTCTCTTTCTATCCTCTCTTCCAAACCTCAAGTTGCTAATTCCTCACCCTGAGAAATCATAGCAAAAGGGAAAAACATGGAGATAAATTAACTGTAGAGACAACATTGTCTCTTATGTCAATTAGATACATCTTGAAATGTTCCATCATCATTATGAAGGTAAAAGAATTGTCAGTAATATTACATTGTACATATATATATACATATATATCACTATATATATGTATATATACATATATTACATTGTATTTATCACTCACATCTTTTTATAGATTCATCTTTTTATAAACACAGTGGAATATTAGTTATAAAAAGAGTGAAATAATGTCATTTGCAGCAACATGAGTGGACCTAGAGATTATAATGTTAAGTGAAGGAAGTCAGACAGAGAAAGACAAATAGTACATGATATCACTTATACATAGAATCTAAAAAAATGATAAAAGTGAACTTATTTAAAAAGCAGAAATATGCTCACAAATATACAAAATAAATTTATATTTTCCAAAGGGGATATTAGAGGTGAGGAGGAGAGATAAATTAGGATTTGGAGATTAACATATACACTCTACTATATATAAAATAAACAGCAAGGAACTACTGTATAACACAAATAATTATATTCAATATCTTGTAATGACCTATAATGGGAAAAATCATATATATATATACACACACACACACATATGTATATATATATATATATATATATACACATTATATACATATGTATATATGAATATATATAAGCATGGTCTTCCCTTGTAGTTCAGCTGGTAAAGAATATGCCTGAAATGTGGGAGAACTGGGTTTGATCCCCAGGTCGGGAAGATCCCCTGGAGAAGGAAATGGCAACTCACTCCAGTACTCTTTCCTGGAGAATTCCATGGACAGAGGAGTGGGACAGGCTGCAGTCCATGGAATCGCAGAGTCAGACACGACTGTATGACTAACTTTAACTTTTTTTTCACTTTTCATATATATACATACAAATCACTTTGTTGTACTCCTTAAGCTAATACAACATTGTATATCAACTATACTTCGAAAAATAATAGTCAGTTTTCCAAGTATTTCTAGATTGACTATACCTTCCTTAGATCTCTTTAAGACAGCCCAGTGCAATATCTACAAAATGGATTGGATCAGTTCAATAATAATAATAATAATGATAATGGCAGAAGCAAACAGCTAATAGATCTTGTTATATGTCAGACACTCTTCAAAGAACTTTACAAATTGAACTTATTTAATAGCTAAGAGGAGATAGAAACAACGGCTTCAGCATCAGATTACAATCTTTGGATGCAGTTCCTAGATACAGGTGATTTTCAAGATTAAGTGGATTTGGCAAAAGATCTGAATTACTTCTGTTTGCTCCCCTTAGAAAGGAATTTTATTTGATCTGTTATGACACCAGCCTTAGTAGAAGTGGATAGGTCAACAGTGTTATATGCAGGAACAATGCAGACCACTATGAGTCCTCAGCTGCATATAGGGAAATCTTTTATAACTTTCATTAAAGTTTTTATTTCCCTATTTTTCTCTTATGCAATTAGAAATGAAATAACTACCTGTACGACAAAGAACACAAAAGACAGATATCACTTCAGAAATAATTCAGAGTGTTCATTTGTAAGTAATTGGTTTATTCCAATAGATGCTGCTTTGGTAGCTATCTTTCTTCAGATAAATTCTTGTATTTTATGTCTTGTTCTGAGTTAAATGAGCACAGAAGGAACAACAATGTTTTAAGAGCACTGTTGGTAAAGACTAGTCTGAACTTTCTAAGGATCATGACTTTTTCTCCATCACAGTAGGACTTCTTTGATCTTCTGTGATTCCCATTTTTCTCATTTGGAAGATTTCCTTGATCTAAATTTTATTCCTTGAAAGAGGAAATGAGAAGGGGATATAAGATGGTTTATTTTCTCAGCCTTTCCTTGAAAAAAACAAAACAAAACACTTTTTTGGAGATCAGTGTAAGTCTTCCCTATCCACATTTGAGATAATACCCTAATTTTAACCTATAATATTCTTTACATTAAAATAATATAGTACATAGCACCCACTTGGTGACTTTATAGAGAATAAAACCCACTTTGTGCTTTAAAAATTGATTGCTGTTTTTTGGGGAAATAGAAGAATGTCACTAGCCTTTTTTCCTCCGTGGCACTCCTAAGTATCCTTGAAAAGATTTTGAGTCTCTTGCCTGTTAAGGCAAGCCTACAAGAACTTTGGAAGTATCATATATGACAGTTACTTATGTCTTCAAATAAGAGAGTCTCTTATTTTTGCATGTCTTTCCTCTCCAAGCTCCTTGAATATGAGCCACTGCAATACTAATAGACTCTTTATACAAGTATTTGTTGTTCAGTTGCTTAGTTGTTCAGTTGTGTCTGACTCTTTGTGACCCCATGGACTACAGCACGCCAGGCTTCCCTGTCCTTCACCATCCCCTGGAGTTTGCTAAAACTTGTATTCATTAGTCAGTGATGCCATCCAACCATCATATCCTCTGTTACCCCCTTCCCCTCCTGCCCTCAATCTTTGCCAGCATCAGAGTCTTTTCCAATGAGTAGGCTCTTCACATCAGGTTGCCAAAGTATTGGCAGTTAAGCTTCAGCCTCAGTCCTTCCAATGACTATTGAGGGTTGATTTCCATTAGGATTGACTGGTTTGATCTCCTTGCTGTCCAAGGGACTCTCAAGAGTCTTCTCTAACACCACAATTCAAAAGCATCAATTCTTCAGTGCTCAACCTTCTTTATGGTCTCTTACATCTGTACATGACTACTGGAAAAACCGTAGCTTTGACTATATGGACTTTTGTTGGCAAAGTGATGTCTCTGCTTTTTAATACACTGTCTAGGTTTGTCGTAGATTTTCTTCCAAGAAGCAACCATCTCTGTACAAGTATAGAATATGTCAGTATCAGAAAATAGCACATATAAAAGCAGAGATAAAGTTGGGGCAAGAGTGAAAAATGAATTAAGGAGTGAAGGACCAAAATGGCAAGGTATTTTAGGAAAATAACTATGTTTCATGTTCAGAGTGCAGGGTGTTGTTATATGCTTATTAGTGTTAATTATATCCTGAAAGAAAGTGAAAGTGTTAGTCGCTCAGTCGTGTTTGACTCTTTGCAGCTCCATGGACTGTAGCCCATCAGGCTCCTCTGTCTATGGGATTTTCCAGGCAAGACTACTGGAGTGGGTATCCATTCCCTTCTCAAGGGGATCTTCCTGACATAGGGATCAAACCTAGGTCTCCCACATTGCAGGCAGATTCTTTACCAGCTGAGCCACCAGGGAAGCCCTACATGAACTTAGGTCAAGCCTCCGGACTTTTCACGGGAAATATATTGTTCTTTTGCAGAAATTGAACAATTTTCTAGAGATGAAAAGTTGAGGAACAGGGAGAAATACATATGCTGTGTTTTGATAGAGGTAAGTGATGAAACATGAAAGGTAGTTTTAAGTAGATGTGTGATCAGTATGGCACATTATCACAGAGCAATATATATATACATATATATATATTTTTTTACACAAAATTCACATTTTATTTATGTTGAAATAAACTATACAAAATTGACTTTCTTCACCAAAAATAACAGCAATATTTTCTGTATTATTCCTAGATAAACTACAAAACACTTATTTTTGTAGGCTTTCTAGGCTTTGCTTATAAATCAAGATGAGGCAGTAGATATAGTCATGGAAAAAGACAGAAGAAAACAGACAAATCAGTTGTCAGTATCCATGGCCTCTGATCCTTTCTTGACCATGAAACTGAAGTATTCAACATATACCTGCCAAAAAGCTTACAAAGACGTAGGCTCAATAAAGGAATGTAAACAGCAATAACCAGATGTGGAACCTTTTAGAAGCAAAAGACTATGAAATACACTATTTGAATAGAAGAGCCATTAAGTATGCTAATGAAAAGAGAAAGAGGAGAGACAAGTGGTCATGAAAACTAACCTGAAATGAGCGATAAAATAATAGTGGGTCATTATTTGTTGGTATTACGTTCCAGAAATTCATAAAACTTATATAGGTCTTCAAGAAGAAATGAGAAGAAAGTACCAATTCTCTCTGTGTACAGGAATTGAAGAGCTATTATTACTGAAAACCTGAATGTGCAGTGGGATAAACAATAAATTAAAAAGCCACTGGCTCAGGGATGTGACCACATCTTCCTATCAAGGACAAACAAATGGGTGGCTGAAGGGAGGGGTGGAGCGATTTTATAAGATAGCCTAGTGGATATAAAATTGAACTCTATCTGAATGGGCTTCCCTTGTAGTTCAGTCTGTAAAGAATCTGCCTGCAGTGCAGGAGACCCGGGTTGGATCCCTGGGTTGGGAAGATCCCCTGGAGAAGGAAATGACAACCCACTCCAGTATCCTTGCCTGGAAAATCTCATGGACAGAGGAGCCTGGTGGGCTGTAGTCCATGGGGTCCCAAAGAGTTGGGCATGACTGAGTGAATAACACATTATGTGAATGGAGGTGACAGACTGCTGTGTACTGGAATTAAATTATAACAGCAGCACAGAACTTATGTATATTTTTAGTTCAGTTCAGTTCAGTTCAGTCACTCAGTCATGTCTGACACTTTGCAACCCCATGGACTGCAGCATGACAAGCGTCCCTGTCCATCACCAACTCCTGGAACTTACGCAAACTCAAGTCCATCGAGTCAGTGATGCAATCCAACCATCTCATCCTTTGTCATCCCCTTCTATTCCTGCCTTCAATCTTTCCCAGCATCAGGGTCTTTTCCAATGAGTCAGTTCTTTGCATTAGGTGGCCTAAATATTGGAGTTTCAGCTTCAGCATCAGTCCTCCCAATGAATATTCAGGACTGATCTCCTTTAGGATGGACTGGTTGGATCTCCTTGCCGTCGAAGGGAATTTCAAGAGTCTTCTCCAACACCAAAGTTCAAAAGCATCAGTTCTTCGGTGCTCAGCTTTCTTTATAGTCCAACTCTCACATCCATACATGACTACTGGAAAGACCATAGCTTTGACTAGACGGAACTTTGTCGGCAAAGTAATGTCTCTGCTTTTTAATACGCTGTCTAGGCTGGTCACAGCTTTTCTTCCAAGGAGCAAGCATCTTTTAATTTCATGGCTGCAGTCACCATCTGCAGTGATTTTGGAGCCCAAGAAAATAAAGTCTGTCACTCTTTCCAATGTTTCCCCACCGATTTGCCATGAAGTGATGGGACTGGATGCCATGATCTTAGTTTTCTGAATGTTGAGTTTTAAGCCAACTTTTTCACTCTCCTCTTTCACTTTCATCAAGAGGCTTTTTAGTTCCTCTTCACTCTCTGCCATAAGGGTGGTGTCATCTGCATATCTGAGGTTATTTATATTTCTCCCACCAATCTTGATTCTAGCTTGTGCTTCATCCAGCCTGGCATTTCACATGATGTCCTCTGCATATATGTACTCCTTTCCCAACTTGGAACCAGTCTGTTGTTCTATGCACAGTTCTAACTGTTGCTTCTTGACCTGCCTACAGATTTCTCAGGAGGCAGGTCAGGTGGCCTGGTATTCCCATCTCTTTAAAAATTTTCCGCAGTTTGTTTTGATCCATATAGTCAAAGGCTTTGGAGTAAGCAGTAAAGCAGAAGTAGATGTTTTTCTGGAACTCTCTTGTTTTTTTTGATGATCCAACAGATGTTGGCAATTTTATTTTTATGTAGATATAGCAAAAGGCTACAGTGCATCTGTGCCATTTCTGGGAGAACATATTTGCACATAACAAACTCACGTGTGGAAATCTATAATTGGTAATCAGCATATTATCATTTTATCTTAGCAGTTGCTCATTGTTTAGGGGATGCACATGCATTTTGAAAAGTCCTTTGAAACCTTTGCTTTGTATTTCCTATTTCCCATGGGACAAAGCTGGCATTCTTAACTGTCTCAGTGCTCTAGTTTGCCATTTTCCCCGCTCTTGCATTAAGGGATTTGGATTTTATACTGAGAGAGTGCCAAGGCAGTTGGGAATTATTAAGAATTTGGGAAAACAAGGAAGCTTCAATTAATGGGCTGCTGGCAGGCAACCTCTGTAATGCACATTTTACTCCCACATACATTTTATTTGGGAGTATACACTCATGAATATGATTTCTTTTAACTTTTAAAGAGTGGATCACACTTTGGTAATGAGAGACTGTCTCTGAACAGAATTCAATATATGTTATGTCTTAGCAGTTTAATTTAGAGGTAACAAAGGGGAACTATGCAAACCTAGTTTCAGAAACAAATACGGACAGCTGACATATTTGGTAAAGGCTTTGAAAATGAAGGGGTTTCCCTTGTAGCTCAGTCGGTAAAGAATCTGCCTGCAGTGCAGGAGACCCGGGTTGGATCCCTGGGTTGGGAAGATCCACTGGAGAAGGAAATGGCAACCCACTCCAGTATCCTTGCCTGGAAAATTTCATGGACAGAGGAGCCTGGTGGGCTGCAGTCCATGGGGTCGCAAAGAGTCGGGCACGACTGAGCGACTAACACACATTGAACATGAAACAGTGCTTCCCTCAATGTGTAGCAGAGGTAATTAAAAGCTTAATATTAAAGAGTGAAGGGGAAGAGCTATATATGTTTAACCTATGCGTGGGGGTAAAAGCAGGATGGGAATACATTTGGATTCTCACTTTGTGGGGTTACTGAATAGGTTACATTGAAGAGAATTGAAACTTTTGCTCCATTCCCTTTCAGCAGTGGGAAGACATTAGTTCTTGGTTCTGAGCCCAGATTCCAGGGCAACTGCTGGACAAAGAACTATAGAATATATAATGTGTTAGAATTTCTAGATCTTCCCTGTGAATTGTTTCTCTTTCTTAGAAGTGAAGTCGCTCAGTCGTGTCTGACTCTTTGCTACCCCACGGACTGTAGCCTACCAGGTTTCTCCATCCATGGGATTTTCCAGGCAAAAATACTGCAGTGGGTTGCCATTTCCTTCTTAGAAGAGCATAATGTGAAAGCTATACAAATTTCCAGGAAAATAGATTTAGGAAAAGTATTTCTGACTAGATAATATATTTTATTATGAGAACATTAAGCAAATTGCATGGTTTTTTATAACTCTTTTATAACCATTTCCTTCTCCAGGGATCTTCCCAACCCAGGGATTGAACCCAGGTCTCCTACTCAAGAATGTATTCCAGATGAAATGTGTAGGTCATAGCCTTCAAAATTGGTTATTCTTAAAATGATGCTGCCTTTAATTTGAATCCTGAAGATGGCTCTATTTTTCAAAGAGGAAAATGTTAGCAAATGTTGGACAAACAAATGGAGAAGATGACAGAGGCAAAAAGTTACCCTATCAGGAAGCAAAGTGAAAAGCAGGGAGAGAGCTCTAAGAAAATTCAATATTGAAAATATAGAAAGAAATATTAACCCGGTGCAGCAAAGATCAATGGAAACAATAAGGTTTTTGTTTTGTTTGTGTATTAGAGCCTTTATTAAAAATGAAAAAAGAGTACACCAAGAGTTGTACATCAGATGAAAAAGGAGATGTAATTTGGAGGAATGGAAACTTTCAAATCAATTAGCAAAGTAATATCAGGGCAAATTTACCCTATTTTGAAAGGATATAAAGTTTCTTGAAATTGAGACATCATGGCTTGGTGGCTATATTCACTGAACAATGTTTCTTGATTCATTTCTTGGTTTCTGATGCTTCTTTTTAAGATGTTTCCATAATAAAGTGGCATATCTGCAGAATGACCTCCCATTTTGCATTTGTTATTCTGGGCTTTTTATTGTTTCTGTCTTTGAAATCACACAGATTTTTATGAGATAAGGAATGCTCCAAAAGGAAACTTTAAGGGTGATTGCTGTATAAAAGGGGTAAGCTTGAAATAAGGCCTCATAATGCCACCGATTTAGCAGAAATGCATCCACTTTGTTCAGTATGTATTTACTTTTTTAATTCACTCCACTAGAAATTTTGTCTCTAGTTTTGTTGTTATAATATTTTACTCTCTTATATTCAGTTATCAGTGTGATACTGAATGTTGCTACCTTTCACAAAAAAGTCTGAAATTCAGGGGAAGCCCTGCTTTTTGATAGCCTTAATGGGACTATGGTCTGCCAATTTGTGGGAAGAACGGTTACACTGGGAAAATGGATGACTATTTTAGCTGTTTAAAGACAATTGTTAAAAGAAAATGAGATTTTATGTAAATAAGAGTAGCCTGAAATTGATTGCCAGTCTTATATTTTAGTTTCAGGAAGAACATGCACAGTATTTTCCTCCATTTTTTTTTTTTCTGACATAAATTTCTTCTTTTGCCATCAGGAACAAAATAATTGATAGTTGTAGAAGTAATTTTGATGATTTACCAACATTTCACATGGAAAAGCAGTCCACCAAATAAATTTCTATCAGTACTACCACCTATAGAAAACACAGTTGACTTATCCTACAATTAAGTATTGAGCAAAGTTAAACATAGTATGAAGAAAACAACTTTTTTTCTGTCTGTTTTGAAACTGGTGTACTTAATAGCAATTATTCAAAAGCAGAGAAAATGAAGCTCAAAAATTTTAATGAGAAGAGAAACTGTATAGGAACTCCATTACTTTATTTACCAATACACACACTCACACAAACACACACAAATCCCACACACTGCTATGTTTCTTCATGACCAATGTCTTGGAATGCCTCCAGTCATGATTAACTACCTCAAAAGTCAAGTCATCTGCCATCTATGTTCATATCATAATCATGCTGAGTCCAGGCAGAATATAGAATGGGAGAGATAACCAGATGCTCGTAAATAAAAAGGTTTCTGTGGAAAAGCTACAATGCAAGGGCATTTAAATGTAGACCAAAAAATTATCCAATTGAAGGTTTTTCAAATATAAAATCATCACTTAATACTATGGATAAGTGTCTAAATTCATTTAACTAGGCAGATTGGTTTTACCCATTAAAATGGCAAATATTTTAATGCATGTGACAATTGCAATTATAGCTGTGCTATTTATTTGCTAGCGATATAAGAACTATTTCCACTTCCTTTTTTTAACCTCAGTCTCAAAATTAGAATAAATCATTCTTATATATGTGAGGTTTTAATTTATTTTTTTTTCTGAAATTTCCAGAATTTTGAAAGGAAGAGTAATAAAAAGAAAGCTACTCATGGCACTTTAAGGTTCAAGAAGTTGTATAAATTTTAGAAGAATGTTTAATCTTGAAAAGATTCCAACTTACTTTTGAGAGTCATGAAAGGGCTATTTAGTTTGGAGAAGTTTTATATTCTTAGCAAACACCCATTCTCCAGAGTCCCAGACTAAATGGAGCCAACATTAACTCTTCAGAAATTCTTTTTACCCATAGTTTTCCTGATCAGTGAATTTGACTCATAACAATTTAATATCATGCATTTATGCATGTGCAAATGTCTACATATTCCCTTCCTAAGCTTAGCCAAAATCTATTGTCAATAATGATTTTCTCACTTTCTGGACAGATCACATATTCTAATTGCATATTGATTTCAATTATTTTAAATGTTTTTCTTTTAAAGGTAAATTCCAAAACTTCTTTGGGGATTTTTAAATTTATATATCTTAAATGTATGTTGGAAGTAGAGAATGCTGGGTATTAAGTAGCTTACTGAGGTCTGTGCTAGTCTTTTTACATATGATGATGCAAAGGCCCCAGGGACTATACATGCTTCCCCAGAATAGCACAGTACAGGCCAGTGGGTATAGGCTGGGTAACAAGGACAGTGGGTCTCTTAGAGGAAATGTTGAGTGGTTCTATTTTCACTGCAAACCATCAGGTGTGTGTTCTGATATATTTCACAATTTTGGTCTGTTGCTGACATATTCTGTGAAGAGTTCAACATGCAATGAGCATTTTCATTTTGTCTTATCATTTTTTTCTAAAATCCTATACCAGCTGTCATCACACTTGTTAGACTCCTTCGAGATAAAATTAGAGTTTTAAACACCAAGAATATCTATAAGTGCAAAGCAGTGTTTTAATGGTTCTTATATTAACTTTATCATAAACTCTATGCTTTAATAGGAGACACTAATCAGTAGTCACTGAGATAACTTAAATGGCATTCTAGTGTCACAAACTATAGCTTTTTTAAAAACAGACCAGGTCTATGATGATTATCATAATTATTACTATCACCATGAACAAATATGGATACTGAGCACCCATTGTGTGCCTGATATTATACTAGAAGGTTGGAGAACATTTTCAGTGATTACTGAAGATGTATATGTTTCTTCATACAAATCAGGACTTTATGTATATTAGGAACTGAATCAAAAACACACAGTGTAAGCAGTAAAGAATGGTGAAATATCTGTAGAAAATGAAAGAAGAGTATTGTGGATACATTACTATAATTTTAAATTGTTTTCAGTAATTTTCACACTTATTTGGAGAGGGGTTCCTGGTAAATGTGCTGGGTCCAAGTAGGCAGATGAGGAAGGGAAAAGGAGCAAACAATAAGGAAGTAAGCTATGAGAGAGGTAAAGGAATGGCTAAGAGAAGTGTAAGATTGCCATGCAGTTCAGGTTCCACTAGGACCTACTTTTTGTTTTCCTAATAATTTATTGTTTATCCCTTGTTAGACATAGGTATTTTCCCAGATGTTGCTTCTGTGTCTGCTGCCTTTGATATATATTGCAATCATCAAATACTCTGTGGCATCAATAGGGAGAATAAGATAGAGGAGTGTTCTAACCATTATGTGAGCTTATACTAGGGCAAAACTCTATTTTTTTTTTTGATACTAGATCTGGTCCAGATATGAGAAGCATTTCATTTTTTTAGATTTTTGTAAACAATATCTGAGTGCTTTTTGGGGTGGGGATAGCATAGTTAGTGGAAAGAGAACAGGCTCTAGTCAGTAAAACCTTGGTTCAAATTCAGGTTATGTAACAATGGAAAAATTACTTAGACTTGCTTAACAGCAGTTTCTTTATCTGCAAAATGTCAAGATACAATAAAGAACATGCTGTGTGCTGTGCTTGGTCGTTCAGTCATGTTGACTCTTTACAACCCCATGGAGTGTAGCCTGCCTGGCTCCCCTGTCCACAGCGATTCTCCAGACAAAAATACTGGAGTGGGTTGCCATGCCCTTCTCTAGGGGATCTTCCCAACTCAAGGATTGTACCCACGTCTTCTTCATTGCAGGTGGATTCATTACCATCTGAGCCATAATCAAGAATAACACGTACTTAAGAGACTGAGCATTAGGATTCACCATTATGACAATATACAATTCTAAATCTGACGCATGGGAAATAGTAAAAGCTAAGTAAATATTACTTCTTTTACATGAATTTTAATACTTAACTATCATTAAGTAGTCTGTGAATTAATCACTTTAATTTTTATACATGTAATAAGGTAATATTGTCTTCACGTTTGTTTTGCTGTAAAAAATATCTTACCTATAATATTTTATGAACTTAAATATGGTGATTTTTTTTCCCCTAGTAACAAACCCAAGAGGATGAGATCAAAAGATTATGATGCTTTTGTATTCCCAAAAGGATCAGCTGAATAAAAATTGAAGAGTTCTGTAGGCGGTGCCAAGATGGTGAAGGAATATGACAGGGAGACCACTTTCTCCCCCACAAATTCATCAGAAGATTATTTGAATGCTGAGCAACTTCCACAAAGCAAATTCTGAACACTGGTGGAGGACACCAGGCACCCAGAAAGGCAGCCCATTCTCTTCGGAAGGAGGTAGGACAAAATATAAAAGACAAAAAGAGAGATTAAAGAGTTAGGGATGGAGACCCATCATGGGAAGGGATTTGTGAAGGAAGAGAAGTTTCCAAACAGCAGGAAACCCTGTCACGGGTAGGTCTGTGGGGAGTTTTGGAATCTCAGAGGGCAACAAAACCTGGAGGGAAAAACAGCAACAACAACAGCAACACAGAACACACGCCTAAATGCAACTCCCAGTGGAGAAGTAGCCTAGATGCTCCCGTCCACCACCAGTGAGCAGGGGCTGGACAGTGTAGAAGACAGACCTACTAAAAGGCCTGGCAAAAGAATTAATCTTGCTGAGAGGACACGGCTCAGTATGTGACTCCTGAAGGAATCAAAGAAAGAACAAAAAACCTCTTGAAAGCAGGATATATGCCTGGGGATGGAAAACCAACAATAGACTGTTCCTGTCTTTGGGGCCTGGGAGGCACATAAAGATTAACTGGGTCTTTGTCCTTGAGGCAGAAAAAACAAGGATACAAAAATGTTAAATGTTAACTGCACAGGATTATCATTGAAGGCCAGCTGGCCTACTATGCTCATGTAAACACGTACAAGCAAATCTCAAAAAGTATAATAAAGCAGACTTGAGATCAGTTTGAGCACATTCACCTCGTGGTGGTGTTGGTACCCTGATCCCTGATGTAACTTTCTTGAGTGTTTCTCATTCTTTCGCCATGCCACATTTTGGGAACCTGTGCTGTCGAAGTGGACGCGACAGACAGGGAGGCACAGGCTGCATCATTGGTCCTTAGGGTAAGGACCAGGCATGAATGCCCTGAGGACAATCTGAAGAAGATAACATGAGATAGCCACCCAAACTGTGGGATAGTCAGAAGAAGAGAAAAAAAGAACTTGCCCTTGAAAGGCTCTAACCTAAGGTGCAGCCTGGCCCACTCACAGAACAAAGGATTGAGCAAATACCAAAGGAGAGCTAGTGGGCTGCGTACAGGCCCCTACCTCCCACCGGAGGCAGAGAGGCAGGTGTGCGACAACGAGAGCTGAAAGACAAGGGGCAATCTCAGCCCCAGAGACCAGCATCTTCCACCAAATTGTGAGCAGGCTCCCCCAGTTGCCAACCACGTCTTCCTGGGATCCTGGAAGGTTGACATCTGCCAGGAGGGTCGAAGTTTGAGATCAGCTCCCCAGAGGAGACACACGGCACACCAGAGATGGTGCTCTCGAGGTGCACCCCGGAAATGAGCAGCCAGGACCAGGGACTTGATTAACTCACAGGGCCCACCTGGGACAGTGTACTCACACAGAACCTGGTCACCTGAGCTGCTCAGACCCGGGAAGGGCACAAAACACAAAACCAACCAAGTCTGTCCCCTTGTGGAATACCTGAGAATCTGAACCTGAGCAGCTTAGACCTGGGAAGTGCATGAAACACAGGACCTACGTTGGACAGTACCCCTGCAGAGCAACCTGGAGCCTGAGCAGTGTAGACCCAGAAAGCGCACGCTGCCGTTAACAGGGGCAAACCCACTGTGGTCCATATACTGCGAGCACTCCACACATATGCCAGTGATATTTGTTTGCAGTGTCCCTCCCCCCCCAAAACACAACTGAACAAGTGAGCCTAAAAAGTGACCACCTTTGCCTCCTTGTGTCAGGGTGGAAATTGCACAATGAAGAGACTTGTAAACAGAGGAAGTCAAAATAAAGAAGAGAGAACCACTCTGCAAGTGACAGGTACAATGGATTAAAACCCTGTCATTAATGTTGACTAAGCATTGGAAGGGGATTATAGACTTTGAGAAGAAGTACAAGTTGGAACAAGGAACTGTCTGAAACTGAACTGATCCCACACTGCCCTCAACAAACAGCTCCAGAGAAATTCCTAGATATATATTTACTGTTATCATGTTTTTTTATTTTTTTAGTTCTTTATTACTCTTTAATTTTCATTTTTATAACTTACTATTACCTTGCAAAAATGACCCTATTTTTTTTCTTTTTCTTTCAATTTATTTTTATTAGTTGGAGGCTAATTACTTTACAATATTGTAGTGGGTTTTGTCATACATTGACATGAATCAGCCATGGATTTACATGTATTCCCCATCCCGATCCCCCCTCCCACCTCCCTCTCTACCCGATCCCTCTGGGTCTTCCCAGTGCACCAGGCCAGAGCACTTATCTCATGCATCCAACCTGGGCTGGTGATCTGTTTCACCCTTGATAATATACATGTTTCGATGCTGTTCTCTCGAAACATCCCACCCTCACCTTCTCCCACAGAGTCCAAAAGTCTGTTCTGTACATCTGTGTCTCTTTTTCTGTTTTGCATATAGGGTTATCATTACCATCTTTCTAAATTCCTTATATATGCATTAGTATACTGTGTTGGTCTTTATCTTTCCGGCTTACTTCACTCTGTATAATGGGCTCCAGTTTCATCCATCTCATTAGAACTGATTCAAATGAATTCTTTTTAATGGCTGAGTAATATTTCGTGGTGTATATGTACCACAGCTTCCTTATCCATTCGTCTGCTGATGGGCATCAAGGTTGCTTCCATATCCTGGCTATTATAAACAGTGCTGCGGTGAACACTGGGATACACATGAAAAGACCCTATTTTTAAAGCAAATTTCATACATATATACTTTATAATTTTGTGATTGATTTTGCTTTGTATTTTTAGTATTGTATTTTAGAGAGTCTAACATCTACTCTAGATTCTTAATCTTTGCTTTTTGGTATTTCTTCTCAGTTTTGTACCTTTAAGAATCTAATCTTCATTTTCTGTTTTTACATAGGGGTTTGATTACTGGCTTGATTGCTCTCTCCCCTTTTGACTCTCCTTTTTCTCCAGGTCACGTCTATCTCTTCCTTCCACCTTCTCCTCTCTGCTTAACTCTGTGACTCTCTCTGGGCGTTCTGGGCTGTGGAGAACACTTAGGAAACTGATTACTGGCTAGACTGGTCTCTCCCCTTTTGGATCCCCCTCTTTTCCTCCTTGTCACCACTATCTCCCTCCTCCCTCTTCTCTTCTCCATGTAACTCTGTGAACCTCTCTGGGTGTCCCTCATTTTTAGAGAATCTTTTCAACATAAACCTAAATGTTTTATCAACTGTGCTGTATGGATGAAGAAGTCTTGAGGGTACTGTAAGAATAAGACTGAAAGCCAGAGGCAGGAGGCTTAAATCCAAAACTTGAGAACACCAGCAAACTTCTGATTACAGGGAACATTACTTGACAAGAACTCATCCAAAAGCCTCCAGACCTACACTGAAACTAAGCATCACCCAAGAGCCAACAAGTTCCAGAGCAAGATATACAATGCTAATTCTCCAGCAATGAAGGAACACAGCCTGGAGCATTAAAATACATGCCCAAAGCCATGCCAAACCCATAGACACCCAAAAACTCACTACTGGACACTTCATTGCACTCCAGAGAGAAGAGATTCAGCTCCACCCACCAGAACACAGACACAAGCTTCCCTAACCAGGAAACCTTGACAAGACACTAGTCCAACCCCAACCACAAGGAGCAAGCTCCATAATAAAGAAGAACCACAAACTTCTAGCCTACAGAAAGGCCACCCCAAACAAAGCAGTGTAAACAAAATGAAAAGGCAGAGAAATATTCAACAGGACAAGGAACATGATAAAAGCCCACAAAACCAAACAAAAGATGAGGAGATAGGATTCTACCTTAAAAAAAAAAAAATCAGTATAGTGATAGTAAAGATGATCCAAAATCTTGAAAACAAAATGGAGTCACAGATAAATAGACTAGAGACAAGGATTCAGAAGATGCAAGAAATGTTTAACAAAGACCTAAAAGAAACAAAAAAGAGCCTATCAATAAAAAATAATGCAATAACTGAGATAAAAAGCACTCTGGAGGAAACCAACAGTAGAATAACCAACAGCAGAAGAAAGGATAAGTGAAGTGAAAGACAGAATGGTGGAAATAAATGAAGCAGAGAGGAAAAAATAATTAAAAGACATAAGGACAACCTCAGAGACCTCTAGGGCAATGTCAAATGCCCCAACATTTGAATCATAGGAGTCCCGGAAGAAGAAGACCAAAAAAAAAAAAAAAGGCCATGAGAAAATACTTGAGGACATAATAGTTGAAAACTTCCCTAAGATGGGGAAGGAAATAGCCACCCAAGTCCAAGAAACCCGGAGAGTCCCAAAGAGGATAAACCCAAGGTGAAACACTCCAAGACACATGTTAATAAAATTAATTAAGATCAAACACAAAGAACAAATATTAAAAGCAGCAAGGGAAAGCAACAAATAACACACAAGTGGATCCCCATAGGGATAACAGCTGATTTTTCAATAGAGACTCTTCAGAGTCTAGGCCAGAAGGGAATGGCAGGACATACTTAAAGTGATGAAAAAGAAAAACATAAACCCAGATTACTATACCCAGCAAGGATCTCATTCAAATATGAATGACAAATCAAAAAAAGGTTTACAGACAAGCAAAAGCTGAGAGATTTCAGCACCATCAAACCAGCTTTTCAACAAATACTATAGGATCTTCTCTAGACAAGAAATACAGAACAGGTTTATAAACTCGAACCCAAAACAACAAAGTAAATGACAATGGGATTATAGTTACCAATAATTACTTTAAATGTAAATGGGTTGAATGCCACAACCAAAAGACAAAGAATTGGCTGGATGGATACAAAACAAGATGTCTATATATGCTGTCTACAAGAGACTCATCTCAAAGAAGGGACACATAGAGATGGAAAGTGAAGGGCTGAGAAAAAGTATTTCATTCAAATGGAGACCAAAAGAAAGGAGTAACAATACTCATATCAGATAAAATAGACTTTGAAATAAAGGCCATGAAAAGAGACAAAGAAGGTTACTACATAATGATCAAAGGATCAATCCAAGAAGAAGATATAACACCTATAAATATATTTGCACCTAAGATAGTAAAGTAAGTGAGTAAAGTCGCTCAGTCATGTCTGACTCTTTGCAACCCCATGGACTGTAGCCTATCAGGCTCCTCTGACCATGGGATTTTTCAGGCAAGAGTACTGGAGTGGGTTGCCATTTCCTTCTCCAGGGGATTTTCCCAACTCAGGGATTGAACCCAGGTCTCCAGCATTGCAGACAGACGCTTTACCATCTGAGTCACCAGGGAAGCCCTAACATAGGAACACCACATATGTAAGGCAAATGTTAACAAGTATGAAAGGGGAAATTAATGGTAACACAATAATAGTGGGAGACTTTAATACCCTACTCACACCTATGGATAGATCAACCAAACAGAAAATTTGCAAGGAAACACAAACTTTAAATGATATAATGGACCAGTTAGACCTAATTGATACCTATAGGACATTTCACCTCAAAACAAGGAATTTCACCATTTTCTCAAGTGCACACGGAACCTTCTCCAGGATACATCACATCCTGGGCCATAAATGTAGCCTTGGTAAATTCAAAAAAATTGAATTCATTTCAAGCATCTTCTCTGATCACAATGTGCTATGATTAGATGTCAAATACAGGGGAAAAAATTAATAAAAACACAAACATATGGAGGCTAAACAACATGTGTCTAAATAACCAACAAATAACAGAAGAAATCAAATAAGAAATCAAAATATGCATAGGAAGAAATGAAAAATAAAACACAACAACCCAAACTTATGGGATTCAGTAAAAGCAGTGCTAAGGGGAAGGTTCATAGCAATACAAGCTTACCTCAACATACAAGAGAAAAGTCAAATAAATAACCTAAGTTTACACCTAAAGCAACTAGAAAAAGAAGAAATGAAGAAACCCAGGATTAATAGAAGGAAAGAAAACGTAAAAATCAGGGCAGAAATAAATGAAAAAGAAACAAAGGGGACTATAGCAAAAATCAACAAAACTAAAAGCTAGTTCTTTGAGAAGATAAATAAAATAGACAAGCCATTAGCCAGAGTCATCAAAAAAAAAAAAAAAGGGGGGGGGAGAAGATTAAAATCAACAAAACTAGAAATGAAAATGGAGAAATCACAACAGCAACACAGAAATACAAAATATAATAAGAAACCACTATTAGCAACTATGTGACAATACAATGAACAACTTGGAAGAAATGGATAAATTCTTAGAAAAAATATAACCGTCCAAAACTGAACCAGGAAGAAATAGAAAATCTTAACAGACCCATCACAAGCATGAAAATCAAAACTGTAATAAAAAATCTTCCAACAAAGAAAAGCCCAGGAGCTGATGGCTTCACAGGTGAATTTTACCAAAATTTAGAGAAGAACTAACATTGATCCTACTCAAAATCTTCCAGAAAATTTCAGGGGAAGGTAAACTGCCCAACTCATTCTATGAGGCCACCATCACCGTAATACCAAAACCAGACAAAGATGCCACTAAAAAAGAAAACTAGAGGTCAATATCACTGATGAACATGGATGCAAAAATCCTTAACCAAATTCTAGCAAACAGAATCCAATGATGATTTAAAAAGGTCATACATCCTGACCAAGTGGGCTTTATCCCAGGGATGCAAGGATTCTTCAATATTCACAAATCAAACAATGTGATAGACCAAGTTAACAAGTTGAAAGATAAAAGCCATATGATTATCTCAGCAGATTCAGAGAAAGCCTTTGACAAAATTCAACAAGCATTTATGAAAACACAAACAAACAAAAAAAAAGACCTCCAGAAAGCAGTCATAGAAGGAACATACCTCAACATAATAAAAACCATATATGTTAAACATACAGCAATCATTATCCTCCTTGCTGAAAAATTGAAAGCATTTCCCCTAACATCAGGAACAAGACAAGGGTGCCCACTCTCACCACTACTATTCAACATAGTTTAAGAAGTTTTCTCCACAGCAATCAGAGGAGAAAAAAGAAATAAAAGGAATCCAGATTGGAAAAGAAGAAGTAAAACTCTTACTGTTTGTAGATTACATGATCCTTTATATAGAAAACCCTACAGACACCACCATAAAATTACTAGAGCCAATCAATGAATATAGTAAACATACAGGATATAAAATTAACACACAGAAATCCCTGTATTCCTATACGCTAACAATGAGAAAACAGAAAGATAAATTAATGAAACAATTCCATTCATTATTGCAATGAAAAGAATAAAATACCTAGGAATAAAGGTACCTAAAGAAACAAAAGATCTATATATATATAGAAAATGATAAAATTCTGATGAATGAAATCAAAGAGGACACAAACAGATGGAGAAATATAGCATGTCCATGGATCAGAAGAATCAATATAGTGAAAATGAGTATACTACTAAAAGCTATCTGTAGATTCAATGCAATCTCTATCAAGATACCAACGCATTTTTTTTTACAGAACTAGAATAAATAATTTCACAATTTGTATGGAAATACAAAAATCCTCAAATGGCCAAAGCAATCATTTGAAAGAAGAATGAAACTGGAGGAATCAACCTGCCTGACTTCAGACTATACTACAAAGCTAGAGTCATTAAGAAAGTATGGTACTGGGACAAAGACAGGAATATAGATCAATGGAACAAAATAGAAAGACCAGACATAAATCCATTCACTTATGGACACAATAACTTTGACAAAGGAGGCAAAAAATATACAATTGAGAAAAGACAATCTCTTTAACAAGTGGTGCTGGAAAACTCGTCAACCACCTGTGAAAGAATGAAGCTAGAACTTTTTCTAACACCATATACAAAAATAAACTCAAAATGGATTAAAAATGTAAGACCAGAAACTATAAAACTCCTAGAGGCAAACATAGGCAAAACACTCTCTTGCAGAAATCACAGCAGGATCCTCTACGATCCACCTCCCAGAGTAATGGAAATAAAAGCAAAAATAAAGGGGACCTAATTAAACTTAACAGTGTTTGCACAATGAAGCAAAGTATAAGCAAGGTGAAAAGACAGCCTTCAGAATGGTAGAAAATAATAGCAAACAAAGCAGTGGACAAAGTATTAATCTCAAAAATATACAACCAGCTCATGCAGCTCAATTCCAGAAAAATAAACGACCCAATCAAAAAATGGGCCAAAGAACTAAACAGACATTTATTCAAAGAAGACATACAGATGGTTGCCAAACACATGAAAAGATGCTCAACATCACTCATTATCAGAGAAATGCAAAACAAAACCACAATGAGGTACCATCTCACAACGGTTGAATGACTGCTACAAAAAGTCTTCATACAATAAATGCTGGAGAGGGTTCAGAGAAAAGAGAGCCCTCTTACCCTTCTTGTGGGAATGCAAACTAGTACAGCCACTAAGGGGAACAGTGTGGAGAGTCCTTAAAAAACTGGAAATAGAATTGCCATATGACCCAGCAATCCCACTGCTGGGCATACACACTGAGGAAACCAGAACTGAAAGAGACACCTGTACCCCAGTGTTCATCACAGCAATGTTTACAATAGCTAGGATATGGAAGCAACCTAGATGTCCACTGACAGACGAATGGATAAGAAAGCCATGGTACATATACACACTGGAATATTACTCAGCTATTAAAAAGAACACATTTGAATTAGTTCTAATGAGGTGGATGATACTGCAGCCTATTATAGAGAGTGAAGTAAGTCAGAAAGAAAAACACCAATACAGTATATTAATGCATATATAAGAAATTTAGAAAGATGGAAATGGTGACCCTATATTGGAGACATCAAAAGAGACACTGACTTAAAGAACAGACTTTTGGACTCTATGGGAGAAGGTGAGAGTAGAATGATTTGAGAGAATAGCATTGACACATGTTTATTACCATATGTGAAATAGATGACCAGTCTAAGTTCAATGCATGAAACAGGACACTCAAAGCCAGTGGACTGGGAAAACTCCGAGGAATGGGATTGTGAGGGAGGTGGGAGGGAGTTTCAGGATGGTGGCCACATGTACACCCATGGCTGATTCATGTCAATGTATGACAAAAAACACTACAATATAGTAAAGTAATTCAGTTCAGTTCAGTCACTCAGTAGTGCCTAACTCTATGAGACCCCATGAATCACAGCATGCCAGGCCTCCCTGTCCATCACCAACTCTCGGAATTTACTCAAACTCATGTCCATTGAGTCAGTGATGCCATCCAGCCATTTCATCCTCTGTTGTCTTCTTCTCCTCCTGCCCCCAATCCTTCCTAGCAATACGGTCTTTTCCAATGAGTCAACTCTTCGCATGAGATGGCCAAAGTTTGGAGTATCAGCTTCAACATCAGTCTTTCCAATGAACACCCAGGACTGATCTCCTTTAGGATGGACTGGTTGGATCTCCTTGCAGTCCAAGGGACTCTCAAGAGTCTTCTCCAACACCACAGTCCAAAAGCATCAATTTTTTGGCGCTCAGCTTTCTTCACAGTCCAACCCTCACATCCATACATGACCACTGGAAAAACCATAGCCTTGACTAGACGGACCTTTGTTGGCAAAGTAATGTCTCTGCTTTTTAATATGCTATCTAGGTTGGTCATAACTTTCCTTCCAAGGAGTATGCGTCTTTTAATTTCATTGCTGCAATCACCATCCACAGTGATTTTGGAGCCCAAAAAATAAAGGAGTATATAAGGAGTATATATAAGGAAAATAAAGGAGTATATAAGCATGCATGTGTGTTTGCTAAGTCATTTCAGTTGTGTCCACCTCTTTGTGACCCTATGGACTGTAGGATCCTGCCAGGATCTTCTGTCTATGACAAGAATACTGGAGTGAGTTGCCATACCCTCCTCCAGGGGATCCTACTGACCCAGGGATTGAATCCCAAGCTCTTATGTCTCCTTCACTGGCAGGCATGTTCTTTACCACTTAGTACCACCTGGATAGCCATATATAAGTATACAATATTATTAAACTTGAGTCAGTTTAATTTGAGAAACAGAATTTAAACACAAGATTTAACTGTATCCAGGACCTTAAGAGATAAACTACTGTGTATAAAATAGATAGGCAAAAACTTTATATTGCACTGCATATCACAACATATCATAACCCATGTTTTGGAATAACTTTTAATGTAGTATAATATGTAAAAATACTGAAACACTGTGCCATATATCAAAAATTAATATAATGTTAATTAACTATACTTCAATAAAATAAAGAACTAAAAAACAAGAATTAAATATTTTCACACACAAAAAAATACAAGAACGTGCTGAAGACTGAATTTAACTGCCCTTTTGGGCATACTGCTTCCCTTGTGGCTCATCTGGCAAAGAATCCACCTGCCATGCATGAGACCTGAGTTTGATCGCTGGGTTGGGAAGATCCCCTGGAAAAGGAAAGGCTACCCACTCCAGTATTCTGGCCTGGAGAACTCCATGGACTGTATAGTCCATGAGGTTGCAAAGAATCGAACACGACTGAGCCACTTTCACACACACACACACACACACACACACACACACACACATGCGTTTTAGATTCCACATATAAGTGATAATATACAGTACTTGTCATTCTCTGTCTGATTTATTTCACTTAGCATGATACCGTCCAAGTCCATTCATGTTTTTGCAAATAGCATAATTCCATTTTTTTTATGGCTGACTCATGTGTGTGTGTGTGTGTGTGTGTGTGTGCTACATCTTCTTTATCAATTCATCTGTTGATGGACCCTTAGGTTACTTCAATATTTTGGCAAGTTGTAAATACTTCTCTGAACATTGGGGTGAATGTACTTTTACTGAATTTGTATTTTCATTTTTAAAAATTTCAAATATATACTCAGGAGTGGAATTGCTAGACCATACAGTAATTCTACTGCTAGTTTTTTGAGAAATATTCATACTGTTTTCCACAGTGGCTGCACCAATTTTCCCAACAACAATGCATCTCTTTCTTCCACATCCTTGCCAATATTTATTCTTTGCTTTCTTTTAATGATAGCCATTCTGACAGGTGTAAGGTGACATCTCATCGTGGTTTTAATTTGCATTTCTCTAATGACTAATAATATTGAGCATCTTTTTGGTCATCTGCATGTCTTCTTTGGAAAAATGTCTATTCAGGTTTTCTTCTCACTTTTAAATTAGTTTGTTTGCTTTTTTGATATTGAGTTGTATAAGCTGCCTATATATTTTAGATGCTAGCCCCTTATGAATTATACCATTTGAAAATACTTTCTCCCATTCAGTATGTTGGCTTTGCCTTTTGTTGATGGTTTCTTTTGCTTTGAAAAAGCATTTAATTAAGTCCCATTTGTTTATTTTCACTTCTATTTCCTTTGCTTTAGGAGACAGGTCCAAAAAATATTGCTACAATTTATGTCATGGAGGTATGCTTATGCTTTTCTATAGTTTTATAGTTTCCAGTCTTACATTTAGGTCTTTATTTTATTTTTGTATATGATGTTAGAAAATCTTCTAATTGCATTCTTTCACATGTAGCTGTGAGATCAAACCAATCAATCCTTAAGGAAATCAATCCTGAAAATTCATTGGAAGGACTGATGCTGAAGCTGAAACTCCAATACTTTTGCCACCTGATGTGAAGAACTGACTCATTGGAAAAGACCTTGATCCTGGGAAAGATTGAAGGCAGGAGGAAAAGGGGACGATAGAGGATGAGATGGTTGGATGACATCACCAACTTGATGGACATAAGTTTGTGTAAGCTCTGGGAGTTGGTGATGGACAGGGAGGCCTGGCATGCTACAGTCCATGGGGTCACAAAGAGTCAGATATGACTGAGTGACTGAACTGAACAGAACTGAACATGTAGTTGTCCAGTTTTCTCCACTTATTGAAGATACTGCGTCATCTCTATTGGTATGTTCTTGCTTCTTCTGTCATAGATTTATTGACCATAAGTGTATGGATTTATTTCTGGGCTTTCTCTTCTGTTTCATTGATCTGTGTTTTTGTTTTTGTGCCAGGACCATACTGTTTTGATTTCTGTAGCTTTGAAGTATAGTGTGAGGTCAGAGAGTATGATTACTCCAGCTCTGTCCTTCTTTCTAAATACTATTTTGGCTATTCAAGGTCTTTTGTATTTCCATACAAATTTTAAAACTTTTGATTCTGGTTCTGTGAAAAATACCTTGGATATTTTGATAGATATTGCATTGAATCTGTATGTTGCCTTGGGTAGTATGGCCATTTTAACAATGTTAATTCTTCCAATCCAGAAACATGGTATATCTTTTCATCCATGTTGTCTTCAGTTTTATTCATTAGTGTCTTACAGTTTTCTGAGTATAGGTCTTTTACCTCTTTAGGTTGGATTATTCCTAGGTGTTTTTTTTTTTTTCTGATGTGATGGTAAAACTTTTAAACCTAGTGAACATCAGATCTTAGATTCCAGCCCCATACTTTTTTACTTCATTCAAGAAATGCTTCTAATCACTCTATCTTGAGCTCATTGAATGTCTCCTTTCATTTTCATTGTTTATTACTTCCTCATTTCCCCTCCTATTCCTACAACTTTGTTTTAGATTACTAGTCTAAAAAACTACTGACAAAAAACAAATTTTGAGGCTAAAATCTCTACCAGCTGTTTTTCTCTGGTCAAATGCTAAGTTATGAAAATATCGATTACAGTAAATTCACAGATTATGTTCTTTTCTCTATTTGTAGTGTCTTCATGTTTCTTTTACTCCAGAGCCATATATATACATATATAAACACAAGTAATATGTATATATACAATTAATAAGAGTCAAATATGCTTAATATACTACGAAAAAGTATTGGCAAGCTATTGCTTCAGTAGGCATAATTCAAAGGGAGGTATATTTAATTCTAAATGCGAGCACATAGACACATTCATATTTTATTTTTATTTAGCTTCTGGGAAAGCCTGGGACAGATTTGCTGATTGAAGTTTTATGTTTTCCAATTTATAAAATATTTAGCAAAGACACAATGGGCTTTTTACAGAGACTATGGCAGGCTAGTTGAACTATTGGTTCATGACAGATAACTACTGTCTGTTAGAACTGTGATAGTGGTCGGTGAGCTTTTTTTCTGTCAAAAGTCTGAATTCAAATTTCAATTGAGAAAGTTAATTTGTAAATGGAGAAATTTTGTAATTCTGATATTGAAGGTGATCTTTAATACTAATGCAAAAAGGAAGATTAGAGGTTTCAATATGTTACTCAGAGTAAAGTAAAAAATAGACATTTATTATGATTGGATAAAAATGAACATTTTATAGACAAATTAGAATGTCCTGTAAATACTCTAGAAGCTGTCTATACACATTAAGATAAGGGAAATTATCAGCTTTTTACCTTAAAAAGATTATTATTTGGGGACATAGGGCGGTAAAAATACTATAATACTGTCCTGGAAGTGTGAAAGTCCAAGTGACTGTTTCATTATTTTTTGATTGCTTCTATGTGGACCAAGCTCAACTTGGCTTCTATCTGTGCTTCTCTCTCCCTTTTCACACCTCTTTTCATCATTGATTTCCTTTTTCATGCTTGTCATCCATTTACTCAACAACCTGTTTCTTAGTACCTACTATGACTCAGTCACCAAGCTGGGGTTGGGGATTCTAAAATGAAAACAAAACAAGATAAAACAAAGTCTGCTCTAACATGGTTCTCTGCATCATGCCACTATCTCACTCATTCATTAACAAATATGCTAATTATAAATGTGTCCACCTTGCTAACAAATTCTAAACTTTAGTCTCAAAATATTTGTCAACTTCAGTATATAAAACAGGTCATGCTGCACTGAGTTTAAAGAAAAGCTATTATTTTTCTATAAATGTGCTTTGTTGAAAATTGTAAAAGTTTATTTCTATGGCTTCATCTCTCCTTTCCTTTCCCAGATCCTTGGATATCTGATGCTCATCTCTTCCCTCTATTTACCTAAAGGCCTGAGGAACATAGGAGGACACTGTGGTTATGGTAGGAAATAAAATTGGTGTTGAAAATAGATATATTTTCATGAGAATATAGTTTCCTTCCTTATATTACTTTCAGCCCTGGACTTCTCTGTTTCTAATCTAAGGAGGGTAGCTGATATATTTTACTTGCTATTAAATAACTAACTTGTTCTTATTTAGATGGAAAAACTTGATTATAAGACTGTATCCTTTTTAACACAGTGCTGACCACCGTATTGGTTGTTAGAAAAGATTAAAGGTAGGAGGAGAAGGGGACGACAGAGGGTGAGATGTTTGGATGGCATCACCGACTCGATGGATATGAGTTTGAGTAAGCTCTGGGAGTTGGTGATGATCAGGGAAGTCTGGCGTGCTGCAGTCCATGGGGTTCCAAAGATTTGGACACAAATGAGCAACTGAACTGACTGAATGATAATTAAATCACATTAATTTGAAACACAGTAGACTATAAAAGATGGACTCTGAATTATGTAGGTTATCTGTTATTTTGTTGAAGAATTGGGCATATGGTTAGCTAGGAAATCATAGTTGCTCAGCAGATACTATTGACTGAACTTGAGTGATTTTTTTTGTTGTAATACAGTATGCAACTACATAAAATTAAGTTCTGAACATCTGATAGTTTTGAATATAACTATCAGGCACATGTGCTACATTTGCAGATATATATAAAGCTAAAGATGAAGATGATCAATGGATATTTAAAAGCAATTCACTTAAAAATCCATGAAAATGTTTTATACTAAAACATATTGAGGTAGTATGTAACTGGTTGTGTGTTGTGTTGAAAACATTGGGACCACTATGCTAATCAGAATTCATTTAACACAGATATGAGCACTATATTTAGCAGCATAGAAACACTACTCAAGAATGAGATCTTATGTAAGAATTTGTGGTTAGAAGGCTGTCTATCTAGAAATTATATTATTGGTTGCACAGCCCTTCACATTCTTTCATATAAGGGGTAATATTTCAAAGTCAAGAGAAATTCCAAATCTGACAATTGCTTGGCCATAGATGGTGCAGGTGAAAGACCTCAGAGGTGTGAGTGTGTTGTCCTTTCTCTACAGAAAGAAGAGTTTAAAACAATTTTCAAAGGATAGCTTCTTTCCCTTTCTACCTAACTTGACCCATGAATAGCATGAACTATTTACTAGGTTATTTGTTTTTTAGGGGATTAAAACTAGGTGAAAGTAGCTCAGTCATGTCTGACTCTTTGTGACTCCATGGACTGTATAGTCCCTGGAATTTTCCAGGCCAGAATACTGGAGCAGGTAGCCCTTCCCTTCTCCAGGGGATCTTCTCAACCCAGGGATCGAACCCAGTTTTCTCACATTGCAGATGGATTCTTTACCAGCAGAGCCACAAGGCAAGCCCAAGAATACCGGAGTAGGTTAGCCTATCCCTTCTCCAGTGGGTCTTCCTGACTCAGGAATTGAACTGGGTTCTCTTACATTGCAGGCGGATTCTTTACCGACTGAGCTATGAGAGAAGCCCAAAACAAAACAAAAGCTGTTGAAATTAAAAAAAAAAATAAGTTCAGATTTTTGAATAGGCAAGATCTCTCTGTTTAACAGATGGCTCAGCAGTTGTAAGAAATTTACTTGCAACCCCAAGCAGCACAAACAATTGCTTTAAAATATTGTTCTCAATTTACATATTTTAAAAATGAAAGGGATTTTGAGCTGTTTCCTTTCTTACTGTGCCTTGAAGAAACAATGCATTTCTGAAGTTGACAACAGACAAACTTTGCCTCTTGATGAACACTAGATTAATGATACTCCTGTTAGCCTTTATGAATTATGAATCTATCAGCAGATAGTGGCTTCTGAAACAATGCTGAAATTTGCCTATTTGTGATTAAAACAACAAATATGAAGATAGAAATTAGTTTTTTTTGGGGTACCTATTATATTCCTGAGTTCTGTTGCCATTTTACTTATTTCTAAATCTATGAAGGAAAGAGGAAAGGCTAATCAATTCTTTCAAGTGATCAGAGGCAAAGTTTTCTTTGGGGGCTTCCTAGGTAGCTCAGTGGTAAAGAATCCACCTGCAGTGCAGTAGATGCAGGAGATGCATGTTCAATCCCTGAGTCAGGATGATCCCCTGGAGAAGAAAATGACAACCAACTCTAGTATTCTTACCTGAGAAACCCCATAGACAGAGGAGCCTGGAGGGCTATAGTCCATGGGGTTGTAAAAGAGTTGGACATGGCTTAGTGGCTAAACAACAATAACAAAAGTTTCCTTAGATGAGGGATAAAATAGACCTCTCATTTTCATTAGAGTCTTAAATTGGATGGAAATTCAAAGACTTTTGGTAATACAATTTAAGAAAAAAATGCATTGTTTCCTGTTGTGCATTAAAGAGTAGGGGGCAGTTCTGTTTCCTTTATTTTCACTTTTTAATCCTAATGTCCTTTGACAGTCTTGCTTTTCCTCATGTCAGTAAAATGTCACATGCTTCTATGTGAGTTACCTATTTTGATCAGTAAGTCCCAAGGCTAATTGTGACCTAGAAGTGGATTTCATTTGATTTATTATAATTTTGTGACTCTTGTTTTTTCAAGTGACTCTTTTTCTGGAAAGACCAACCAATGGGTGAGGAATAGGATTTTTCTGCATGTGAAACACATTAGCCAATATGGGAAATGAATCACTTATAACTTACTCCATCCAAATCCAACATTCTTTCTTTTAAATTTTGCATCTTTCAAAAGCCATGAATCTAATGACTTTGACCTGAGTAGGTAGACTCAATCACATACCCAATGTAGAGCGTGTTTATATTGCATCAGGTAGAAAGATAGACATAGATCCATAGAACTGGAATGTATCTTGAAAGGGAATTTTGTCCAAATCATTGCCTTCAACCAAATTATGCTCACATTATCTCAGATTTAGAAATAGAATCCAGAATATTTTTTCGGTAAAGTATTCTAAGCATCTAAACCCTAAAAGTTTCTTCCTATTGTTTTAAAGGACCAGAAAGACCTAGGATTTGTCAACTCAGAGACTTACTTCCATGGAACATCATTTTCCTTTTGAAAGAGGTATCAAAAAGAGCTCAGCAATAAGCCAGGAAGAAATATTTCACATATTTGAAAGAAAAAATATAGAATTTGGTAGTAATGTATTTTCTTCATGGCCAAATGATATCCTCCTTCCATTTCAGTTAATGCTTTATCTTAACTGTGGACAGTTGGCTCTATTGAAATATTGTTAATTCAGTTGATACCACAGATTTACTTTATTCATAGTACAATTAGCTTTATTTTGTTCCCCAGCCATAGACTTTACCTTTAATCTCAATCAACCCTGTATTAAATATGTATTATAATTTTCAGGAGGATCTGGGAGGCAATGTGGATGGATCAGTACATTGTCTCTCACTTGAAGGAACATCTGCAGTACTAATAGCTTCAGTTGTATAATTTCCTTATTAAGGACAGCTTCATGCAATTGCAGCAGTGCAAGAGATTTATTGTAATGCATATATTTATTTGGCATGTGTCCCTTCTCTCTATGCAATATTTTATAAGAATATTATGTACACCAAAATGTCCCTTCTCTTTTAATTATCATGCAGGGTCAATGAAGTCTCTTTCCATTCACTGGTATTTTACAATATCTCTAAAGATAGACACTCATGCTAATTCCCATGATGACTTCACAATGTCTATTTGTGTCAATAGTATACCTAAGCTAGCCATACTCAGCAAAAGGAAGGTGTATTTTTCTGCCAAATCAATTCTAGGCCTTGTGTTTTACATTTCTCCATAACTGGTACTTTGAGAGAAGAGTTATAGTGGCTATCAATCACTAGCAGCAGATACCACGACAGATTGATTCTGTTAGTTTAAACTACCTTACTCATTGTAGGCCTGTGAACATTGTGCTGTTTTCCAAAGTGTTTGCTGTTTAGATAGTTCCTCACCTCTACTCCCATCTCAGATGGTACAGTTACCTATTGATTTTCCTAGGAATCATGTTCTTTTGCCAGGCTATTTCCTGTGCTTTCATTAATTGGTGCATTGGTTGTCAACCATAAATCGCTACACAGGTAAAGGAGTAGAGCTATACCTACTCATGCAAAAACTTGAAGCCTACCTAATTTCCCTCTGATACAAATTATTTTTTTGCCTACTTTCTTAATTTTTAGCTCAAAATTTGAAAGGCAGATTTAACATAGTAGGAAAAATCCTTACCCATAAATTTTAATCCTTATCTTTTTGTCCTGTCTTAGTTGCTAAGCAGATGAAAGATCTTAAGCAGGAGAGTCAAGTAACTTCTCAGATACTCAGTTTCCTCTTTTTCAGATGATGACACTACTGTGAAAATGCTTTAAAGCATCAACACATTATATTAAATAAAGGGCAACATTATTTTCATTACTTCAAAAACCCTCTGCATGATTTGTGCTATTTTTCTCTGAAAATTTAGTAAGCCCTGACTTCATTTTTATTTCTATTTCCCTATTATGAAGGGATTATGAATTATCTTGATTCTCCTTTCAGAGAAGTTAAAATTCCATAAGCTTTGTATTTTGGAGAGAGTTCATTATTATGTTTAGATGTGAAACATACATATTTTCTAAACATTGAAAAGCCAATCCTGTCTTGTTGGCTATATCTCATGAAATACAGGAATAGGAGGGACTATGTTTTTTCTCTAGAATGGAGTACAAATTTCTGAAAAGTAGAAGCATCTTTCTTCCACTGTTTGTACTCCACTCAGACTGGCAAGTGCTTATGGGAGCATGGCATTCCAAACTCTGCTTGTGCTCCATGGTCTCTGATGGAAAAGTCTCAAGAAGTTTCAGCAACGGGAGACTTTCACAGTGTAAGAATTTGTGTCATTCTCTTCAGTTTGGTGGAACTGAGCCTCCAACTCATTCCAATCCTTTTCTTGATTGATATATGGGGAATATATCAGATTGTTACAATTGACGAGATCAACTAAATTCCATTCAGAAAGTGTGGGATCTCTTGATAAAGAAATTCTTAAACTGAAGAATTTCACTTTTTCATTCAGTTTCCAGATTGATTGGAATTAAATGTACCTTGTAGCATGTGGCATAGCCAGAGAAGAATGAGACTTTTTAATGCACTATTTTGTATATGATTTTGCTTTCCTGTTTACTCTAGGCACAAACATCCTGACTACACTTGTCAATTGATATCCAACTGACTGAATATCACTTTCATAATAATCATTTGGTTGTAAGAAACAAACATTTACCTACTTATATTACATAAGATGTAAAGCGGGTTTGTTGAAATCCAGCTTAACAGGCCAGAAACAGTGAGGTAAGAGTATTTCTTCCCTTTTTCTCAAACCCTACATCTGATTTGTGGGCAAATAGCATTGATTTAAATTTGACCACTTCTTACTGTATCCAGTGCTATAACTCTAATCCAAGCCACTCTCATTTTTCATTTGTATTTTTGCTATAGCCTGTAACTTGTTTCTGTGCTTCATCCTTGTCCTTACATAGCAGCTATTGTAATTCTCTAAATCTTAGATTAAAACACTCCCTCGATCAACACTCTCCAATAGTTCTGCATTTCACTTAGGATGTAAGCCAAAGTTGTATCAATGATCTATCTACAAGGCCCTACATAATCTCCATCACCCTCATGTCATGTCTCTGATTTCATCTCCTACTATTCTCTTTACTTTATTTCAGATCATCTGACTCTAACCACACTTACATTCTTGCTATTATTACTTGAATATTCTAGGCACTGTCTTGCATTAAGGCATCTGTCCTGGCTGTTTTATCTGTTTAATAGCCTCTACCATCTCCTCACCTCCACAAATCTACAGGGCTAAATCTTTCACTTTCTTCATGTCTTTTTTAAATGTCACCTTACTTACCAACCAGTCTTATTCACCTGCACCCCACATTGTCAGTCTCCTTTATACTTACTTTTTCTTATTTTTTTCACAGTAATTTTTACATCCTGCCATTTGAATACTTTTATTGTTTATTGTTTGTTGTCTATCTCGCACCACCAGTATGTAATCTCCATGAGAGGGAGTGTCTTTGTTTTACTCTCTAATACATGACTGACACTTAGAATATTGTTTGGCATAAAACGGTTATTTAAGTAATATTTGTTATATGAATGAAAGAATGAAAAGCATTGAAACAAGTATACTATCAAAGGTGAAACAGATCACCAGCCCAGGTTGGATGCATGAGATAGGTGCTCAGGGCTGGTGCACTAGGAAGACCCAGAGGGATGGGATAGAGAGGGAGGTGGGAGGGGGGATCTGGATGGGAAACACATGTAAATCCATGGCTGATTCATGTCAATGTATGGCAAAAAACACTACAATATTTTAAAGTAATTAGCCTCCAATGAATAAAAATAAATGAAGAAAAAAAGAATCGACTATAAAACACTGATGAAAGAAATCAAAGAGGACAAAAACAGATGGAGAAATATACCGTGTTCATGGATTGGAAGAATCAATATTGTCAAAATGGCTTAACTACCCAAAGCAATCTATAGATTCAATGCAATCCCTATCAAGCTACCAACCGTAATTTTCACAGAACTAGAACAAATAATTTCACAATTTGTATGGAAATACAAAAAACCTCGAATAGCCAAAGTAATCTTGAGAAAGAAGAATGGAACTGGAGGAGTCAACCTGCCTGTCTTCAGACTCTACTACAAAGCCACAGTCATCAAGGCAGTATGGTACTGGCACAAAGACAGAAATATAGATCAATGTAACAGAATAGAAAGCCCAGAGATAAATCCACAAACCTATGGACAGCTTATCTTCAACAAAGGAGGCAAGAATATACAATGGAAAAAATACAACCTCTTTAACAAATAGTGCTGGGAAAACTGGTCAACCACTTGTAAAAGAATGAAACTAGAACACTTTCTAACACCATACACAAAAACAAACTCAAAATGGATTAAAGATCTAAATGTAAGACCAGAAACTATAAAACTCCTAGAGGAGAATATAGGCAAAACACTCTCCGACATAAATCACAGCAGGATCCTCTATGGCCCACCTCCCAGATTATTGGAAATAAAAGCAAAAATAAACAAATGGGATCTAATTAAACCTAAAAGCTTTTGCACAAGAAAGGAAACTATAAGCAAGGTGAAAAGACAGCCCTCAGATTGGGAGAAAATAATAGCAAATGAAGCAACAGACAAAGGATTCATCTCAAATACATACAAGCAACTCCTGCAGCTCAATTCCAGAAAAAATAAATGACCCAATCAAAAAATGGGCCAAAGAACTAAACAGACATTTCTCCAAAGAAGACATACAGATGGCTCACAAACACATGAAAAGATGCTCAACATCACTCATTATCAGAGAAATGCAAATCAAAACCACAATGAGGTACCATTAGACGCCAGTCAGGATGGCTGCTATCCAAAAGTCTACAAGCAATAAATGCTGGAGAGGGTGTGGAGAAAAAGGAACCCTCTTACACTGTTGGTGAGAATGCAAACTAGTACAGCTGCTATGGAGAACAATGTGGAGATTTCTTAAAAAACTGGAAATAGAACTTCCATATGACCCAGCAATCCCACTTCTGGGCATACACAGTGAGGAAACCAGATCTGAAAGAGACACATGTACCCCAATGTTCATCACAGCACTGTTTATAATAGCCAGGACATGGAAGCAACCTAGATGCCAATCAGCAGATGAATGGATAAGGAAGCTGTGGTACATATACACCATGGAATATTACTCAGCCATTAAAAAGAATTCATTTGAGTCAGTTCTAATGAGGTGGATGAAACTGGAGTCCATCATACAGAGTGAAGTAAGCCAGAAAGATAAAGACCAACACAGTATACTAACGCATATATATGAAATTTAGAAAGATGGTAATGATAACCCTATATGCAAAACAGAAAAAGAGACACAGATGTACAGAACAGACTCTTGACCTCTGTGGTAGAAGGCGAGGGTGGGATGTTTTGAGAGAACAGCATTGAAACATGTATATTATCTAGGGTGAAACAGATCACCAGCCCAGGCTGGATGCACGAGACAAGTGCTCGTGCCTGGTGCACTGGGAAGACCCAGAGTTATCAGGTGGAGAGGGAGGTGGGATAGGGGATCAGGATGGGGAATACGTGTAAATCCATGGCTGATTCATGTCAATGTATGACAAAAAACACTACAATATTAAAATAAATAAATAAAAATAAAACACAAGTGAAAAAAAATAATAAAATAAAGGCTTAACTAAGAAAAAAAAGAATGGATAGAAGAGTGAATTATTGAAAAGACAGGAAATAAAAGAGAGCAGGGATGGGTTTAAATTGACTCTGGAATCATAGGAAACTAAAGGAAATTTGGTACATTTCACTGGACTCTGTGTTCTTTTCTCTGATTTTGTGTGTGTGTGTGTGTGTGTGTGTGTGTTAGTCACTCAGTCATGTCTGACTCTTTGTGACGCCATGGACTGTAACTTGCCATTCTCCTCTGTCCATGGAAGTTTCCAGGCAAGAATACTGGAGTAAGTTCCCATTCCCTTCTTCAGGGGATCTTCCCAGCCCAGAGATTGAACCCAGTTCTCCTGCACTGTGGTCAGATTTTTTACCATCTGAGCCACCAGGTATTTTCCATAATCCAGTCAATGGTATTTTGTAGCTTTTGGTATATATCTTGCACTTAAAAAAACAAACAAACAAACAAACCTTATTCCTAAGTATTTTATTACTTTGATCCTATTGCAAGTATTGCTTAATTTGCATACTTATCATTATTATTGAATAGAAATATAATTGAATTTTTATATTCATCTTGTATCCTGCAACCTTGTTGAACTTGTTTATTAGCTATAAATTTTTTTAAGGAATTCTTTAGGATTTCCTATATATAAACTTGTGTCCTCTGTGAATATAGGTTTACTCCTTTCCCAATCTCAGTTTTTTTTTTTTTTTAATTTTATTGCCTCATTGTCTTGACTAGAATCTGCAAAACAGTTTGAATGGTAATGGTAAAAGAGAACATCATTGTCTTGTTCTTGGGGGAAATCTTTTAGTATTTCATCATTAAGTAAAATGTTAGATGTGGGTTTTTCATAGATTTCCTTTTCAGGTTGAAAGTTTCCTTCTATTCCTAGCTTGCTGAGCATTTTTATCAAGAAATGGTGTTAGACTGTGTCCAATGCTTTTTTTCATCTGATGAGCTTATCTTGTGTTTCTTTTTTTATTTTTGTTCTATTAATATGGTATATTACACTGATTTTCAAATGTTGTATCAACCTTGTTTTCCTGGAATAAATACCACTTGATCATGCTGAATAGTCTTGTGTAATACATTTTATATGTTCTTGGGTTTGATTTGCTAGCATTTTGTTGACTTTTGTGCCTATATTCCTAAGAGATATGGTTCTCTAGTTTTCTTTCTTTGTAATGTCTTTGGATATTTTGGTATCAAGCTAATACTGACCTTGTAAAATTAGTTGGGAAGTGTTCCTTCCACTTCATATTTTAAAATATCTGAGAATAATCAGTGCTAATTCTGCTCTAAATGTTTGTGGAATGTGTCAGGGAACTCATCTGAGATGAGGCTTTCTTTGTTGGTAGTTCTTATATTATTATTATTAATTTGATCTCTTTATTTCTTATAGGTCTAATAACTACTAATCATAGTAGTACTAGTAGCAATCACTCAGTTATGTCCGACTCTTTATGACACCAAGAACCAGAGCCCATCAGGCTCCTCTGTCCGTGGAATTCTTCAGGCAAGAATACTAGAGTGGGTTGCCATGCCCTCCTCCAGGGGATCTTCCCGACCCAGGGATCGAACCCAGGTCTCCCACATTGCAGGTAGATTGCTTACCATTTGAGCTACCTGTGAAGCCCAATAACTAATCATATGATTTACAAATAAATCTTTTAATTTATAGCTATCTTATCCCTTCCTTTTTGTTATTTTTTCATGAATAAAAGTTTTATTTTTAATTGAAATTATCAATCATTCTTCACAACTTTTGCGCAGAAACTTTTGGGGTTTTTTGTTTTTATTTTTAAAATTCTATTTTTTATTTAAGTTCAATAGTTTTGGCTTTATATTTAAGTTCTTAATGTATCTGGACTTAACTTTGTACATGATGTAAAATATAATTCCTTTTTTTTTTTTGTTTGTTTTTATTTCCAATAGGAATGGCAACATCCTAGAAAGCTTAAAATCCAGCAGCTTTTTTTTGCATTTAAAAAAATTATATTGGAGTATAGCCAGTGAACAATGCTGTGTTAATTTCAAGTGGACAGCAAAGAGACTCAGTCATACATATAGATATATCCATTCTCTTCAAAACTCCTCTCCCATCTAGGCTGCCATGTAACTTAGAGCAAAGTTTACTGTGCTATACAGTAACACTTTGTTGGTTATTCATTTTAAATATAGTCATGTGTATATGTCAATCCCAAACCCCCACACTATCCCTTGCCTCATTGTTCCTCCCTGACAACCATAAATTCAATCTCTATGTCTGTGAGACTGTTTCTGCTTTGTTAAAAAGTTCATTTGTATCATTTCTTTTCACATTCCCCATATAAGGTTTGTCATACAATATTTCTCCTCTGTCTGACTCACTTTTCTCAGTATGACAATCTCTAGGTCCATCCATGTTGCTGCAAATGACATTATTTCCATTCTTTTTAATGACTGAGTAATATTCCATTTTGGGCTTCCCTGATGGCTCAATTGATAATCTGCCTGCAATGCAGGAGCCCTGATTTGATCCCTGGGTCAGGAAGATCCCCTAGAGAAGGGAATGGATAGCCACTCCAATGTTCTTGCCTGGAAATCCCATGGACAGACGATCCTGGCAGGCTACAATCCATGGGGTGGCAGAGTCAGATACAACTGAGCAACTAAAAACACACACACACAAACACACACACACACACACACACACTATTCCATAGTGTATATGTACCACATTTTTATCCATTCATCTGTTGATGGACATTTAGGTTGTTTTCATGTCTTGGATACTGTAAACAGTGCTGCTATGAAACTTGGGGTGTATGTATCTTTTCAGACCATGATTTTCTCCAGATACATGCCCAGGAATGGAATTGCAGGGCCATTTGGTAGCTCTGTTTTTAGTTTTTTTTAAGGAACCTCCATACTGTCCTCCATAGAAGCTGTACCAATTCACATTCCCACCAAGAGTGTAGGAGGATTCCCTTTTCTCCACACCCTCTCCAACATCTGTTGTTTTTAGATTTTTTTTGATGATAGCCTTCTTGACTGGTGTGAGTTGATATTGTAGTTTTGATTTGCATTTCTCTAATAATTAGTGACCAGCAGGTTTTTTTTTCTTTTTAATAAAAGCTCACAGTAAGTAGCAAATTTTGTATTGTGATCCAGCAGTAATCCACATGTATACTAAGAGAAGCACAAATTATTTTATTAAATATAACTTACACATACATGTGATTAAGTCAAATATTTTATCTTTCGTTTTCAATAAAAATTTTGCTGATGTGACAGATTCAGATGCAGTTGTAGGAATGTGGTATGATTTCATGTACTGCTGTTGCTGCTGCTGCTGCTCAGTCGCATCAGTCATGTCCAATTCTGTGCAACCCCATAGACAGCAGCCCACCAGGCTCCTCTGTCCCTGGGATTCTCCAGGCAGGAATACTGGAGTGGGTTGCCATTTCCTTCTCTAATGCATGCATGCATGCTAAGTCACTTCAGTCATGTTTGACTCTGTGCGACCCTATCGACAGCAGCCAACCAGGCTCCTCTGTCCACGGGATTCTCGAGGCAAGAATACTGGAGTGGGTTCCCATTTCCTTCTCCAGATTTCATGTACACTTTACTCAATTTCCTCCAATGGCAACATTTTACATATTTTTATTTGTTTCAGTTCAGTTCAGTCGCTCAGTCATGTTGGCTCTTTGTGACTCCATGAACCACAGCACGCCAGGACTCCCTGTCCATCACCGACTCCTGGAGTCCACCCAAACCCATGTACTTTGAGTCAGTGATGCCGTCCAACCATCTCATCCTCTGTCGTCCCCTTCTTCTCCTGCCCTCAATCTTTCCCAGCATCAGGGTCTTTTCAAAAGAGTCAGATCTTCCCATCAGGTGGCCAAAGTATTGGAGTTTCACCTTCAACATCAGTCCTTCCAATAAACACCCAGGACTGATCTCCTTTAGGATGGACTGGTTGGATCTCCTTGCAGTCCAAGGGACTCTCAAGAGTCTTCTCCAACACCACAGTCCAAAAACATCAATTTTTTGGCACTCAGCTTTCTTTATAGTCCAACTCTCACATCCATACATGATCACTGGAAAAACCATAGCCTTGACTAGACAGAACTTTGTTGAGAAAGTAATGTCTCTGCTTTTTAATATGCTGTCTAAGTTGGTCATAACTTTCCTTCCAAGGAGTATGCGTCTTTTAATTTCATGGCTGCAATCACCATTTGTAGTAATTTTGGAGCCCAGAAAAATAAAGTCAGCCACTGTTTCCACAGTTTCCCCGTCTATTTCCCATGAAATGATGGGACCAGATGCCATGATCTTAGTTTTCTGAATATTGAGCTTTAAGCCAACTTTTTCACTCTCTTCTTTCACTTATTTGTTTATGACCCTCAATGTTTGTTTCATGTCATTGAGTGGTGACTCAATTTTGAAAATGGAAACAGTGTCAAACTTTATTTTGTTGGGCTCCAAAATCACTGGAGATGGTGATTGCAGCCATGAAATTAAAAGACGCTTACTCCTTGGAAGGAAAGTTATGACCAACCTAGATAGCATACTAAAAAGCAGATATTAGATTGCCAACAAAGGTCCGTCTAGTCAAGGCTATGGTTTTTCCAGTGGTCATGTATGGATGTGAGAATTGGACTGTGAGGAAAACTGAGTGTTGAAAAATTGATGCTTTTGAACTGTGATGTTGGAGAAGACTCTTGAGAGTCCCTTGGACTGCAAGGAGATCCAACCAGTCCATCCTAAAGGAGATCAGTCCTGGGTGTTCACTGGAAGGACTGATGTTGAAGCTGAAACTCCAATACTTTGGCCACCTCATGCAAAGAGTTGACTCATTGGAAAAGCCCCTAATGCTGGGAGGGATTGGGGGCAGGAGGAGAAGGGGATGATAGAGAATGAGATGGCTGGATGGCATCACCGACTCGATGAACATGAGTTTGAGTAAACTCCGGGAGTTGGTGATGGACAGGGAGGCCTGGCATGCTGCGATTCATGGGGTCACAAAGTTTCGGACACGACTGAGCGGTTGAGCTGAACTGAATCTGTAGTGCCAAATTTCTCATATGAACTTCTATATATGCATACATGCATACATTTCTGAACAATGTATCCTTTACAATTATGTATTGGAGTATAACTGCACCCTTTACATAATGGTAAGTTTATAATGATACATGATAGGTCATTGTCAGCCAATTCATTTCTTTAAAATTGACTTAGCTATCCTAGATAGTGAAGGATGGGGAAGCCTGGCCTACTGCAGTTCATGGGGTCACAAAGAGTCAGATGAGACTTAGTGGCTGAACAACATTCTACATCCACGTTCTTTCATATAAATTATAGAATCACTGTGAAGTTTCATGAAAAAACCACACTGAAGCCATGGATGAATTTTGAAAGAATTTGAAAGTGAAAATGTAATCGCTCAGTCATGTCCGACTATTGGCAACCCCATGGACTGTAATCCACCAGGCTCCTCTGTCCATGGAATTCTCCAGGCAAGAATACTGGATTAGTTAGCCATTACCTTCTCCAGGGGATCTTCCCTACCCAGGGATCAAAGACCCAGGTCTTCTGCATTGCAGGCAGATTCTTTACCCTCTGAACTACCAGGAAAGAATTTATGTCTTTATTAAATAGAGGTTTCCTATGTATGAATATGATGTGTGCCTCCATGAATTAAATAATGTTAATAAATAATCATTTCCACATAAGTTTTAAAATGTATTTTATATTTATTTCTACATATTATCATTTTATTAATTTTATTATTACAATGGCAGGTGGATTTAAAGATAATATTTTATAGCTGCTGATAAGTATATAAATATAATTATTCATAATTATTTGCATATAATAGTTTATTATTATTGATAATTTCTAGATTTTCTGCTTTTCATGTAAGCAATTAAATATATTCTAATTAATGATATTTGTTTTTTCATCTCTAATCTATACACTCTTGTGGGTTTTTGTTTGTTTAAAACATTTTGTGCACTGGTTAGGACTTGCAGTAAAACATTGAGCAGAAATGTTTATACTACAACTTCTTGTTTTGATCCTGATTATAACAGGAATAATGTTTCACCACTGTTTGTTCTAGATTTTCTTGTCATGAATGTTTTTATCGTTTAAAGATATCCCTTTCTATCCCTCCCCAGCAAATATTTTTCTATGATCAGTTCTTGAATTTTATCATTTTTTCCTCATTTGTTAATATGTATTATTTTCTCCATTAATCTTATAATGTGATAGAATGTATTAAAGTCTTGATATCTTGATTAATGGATTTTTCTAACATTAAGCCAAATTTATGTTTTGTTAATTAATATAGCATGATCACTATATACCATTTTTATTACAATGTTGATTTTGTTTTGCCAGTTTTCTAAGATTTTTTCACCTATGTTAGTGATTTAAATGGACTTTTCACACTATCTTTTCTTTGATATAAATGTTCTCCTAGATTATAAAATTTCATGTGGAATATTCCCTCTTATTTCATTTTGGAATAGCTTGTCTAATATTATACTTATTTGCCACTTTAATGTTTAATTAAACTTGCTGATGAAGATATCTGATCCTGGAGTTTTTATTGTAGTAAGACCTTTAACTTTTATTTTTTGTAACTGTCTCCAAGGCTATTTCAGGTTTCTATTTATTTACACAAGGAGGGATTTTTAGTCTATTTAATCTATCTTATTATTAGAAAAAAACAAATAATTTTCCTGAGTTGTGCTTTCTCTTTCCCATTGAGAATCACTCACCTAGTGCATATTACTTGTATTGTTATAAATATGTCCCTGCTTACCCTTATATTGAGGATATTGAAACTTTATTATCTATGTTAACTTGAGTATGGTCAAGTAAGTAGAAGGTACAAAACTGGAGCATACATTTCTTGACTTTCAATCTATTGTTCAATGTGTTAGTGATTATTTAATGCAGTGCTTCTTTGATGAAGACAGTTTCTCATTAGCTATCTTCAGTTACAATATGTGAAGTAGTTGTACAGATTGCAAGGAAATTTTAGCTTAGACTGTAAAGTAATTATTTCAATCACTGTTAGGTGGGGAAATTTTCTTTCTTTTACTTAGTGTTTTCCTTCCTAGTGGAGAAAACTGCACTTCGTTTTGCCCTCACTTACCTCCTTTCCAGGTATGAAAGACTAACTTAATTTTATCACTGAGTTTGAATAAACAGAACCTGTTTTCTGTCATTTCCTTTCTTCTTTCCTTAGGAAAAAGCATGTCTACAGAAAGCAAGTTTTCTACTCTGATCCTTCATGAATTGTAAAGGAGGACTTTTTCTGTGAGGGAAATATATGGTATTCTGGCAGTCAAGAACCAGTACTTGTATGGTGGTCTTGCAGTGCTAAGATTAGGTAGATAATCTTGCTTAATTCAGGCATCCAATAATAAGAAGTTATCTTGATCACAGATATAAGCCATGTATGTTTAGTAGCTCAGTCATGTCTCACTCCTTGCGACCCCATGGGCTGCAGCCCACCGGCTCCTCTGTCCATGGGAATTCTCCAGGCAAGAAGACTGGAGTGGGTTGCCATGCCCTCCTCCAAGGAATCTTCCCAACCCAAGGATTGAACCCAGGTCTCCTGCACTGCAGGTTAATTCTTTACTGTCTGAGTCACTAAAGAAGCCACTTTTTCTAATATCAGCTATGATAGTAATAAAAGTGATGCTTTGAATGTCATCTGTTTTATTTATTTATTTTTCCATTTATTTTTATTAGTTGGAGGCTAATTACTATACAATATTGTAGTGGTTTTTGTCGTACATTGACATGAATCAGCCATGGATTTACATGTATTCCCCATCCTGATCCCCCCTCCCACCTCCCTCTCCACCTGATTCCTCTGTTTGTCATCTGTTTTATAACCATTTCTCTTCTAAGATACTCAGACCTTGGACAGTGGAATAGAGAATAGGACTGACTCAAACTGTAGTGCTGGTATGTTAGACTGGGATCCTTGAAAAAAAATGGAGTACAAAATTGTGGATCAAAACAACACATTTGAGGTTCCTTTGGGACCAAGGTCCATAGCTTTGGCTTTGGACTTTAGTGTGTGGACTGGACATTTTGCTTTGACAGTTTGAACAGGGTTTTATTGAGCTATGTGTCTTTTTATTGTAGTAGCATATTTGGATTTTTTTTCTCATTCTTTTTTTTTTTTTTTAGTTTCATTTATTTTTATTAGTTGGAGGCTACTATTGTAGTAGTACATTTGGATTTCAAATGATGTAACTTTGGTAGGTCAGTTTAGGACCCAGATGCCAGCCAAGTAGGACTTTTACCTTGGAGAGTGTGACAGGCAACTTTAAAAGTTGGCTGTCATTTATTCCCACCCTCTAGTAGTCACACCTTTGTATATATACTCTCCCCTTGAGATTCAGATGGACCTAGAAACTTGATTATAACAAATCGAATATGGCAAAGTGATTGAGTCTCTTTTCCTTGATTAGGATACAAAAACATGTACTTCCATCTTTTTAGTACTTTTTTAATTGTTCTATGGCTTGCTTGTTTTGATGAAGTAAGTTTCCTTATTGAAGAGGTCCATCTGACAGACAAAAAACTGAGGACAGCCTCCATCTAGGAGCCAGTGAAGAACTAAAACCCTAATTACAACAGTTGACAAAGAGATAAATATTGCCAACAGCAATATGAACATGAAAGTAGATCCTTCCTTAGCTGAGTCTTCAGATGAGACCACAGCTTCAGCTAACACCTTGATTTCACACTTATTGGAGACACTGAGGCAAAAAGTACAGTCAATCCATGCCCAAATTTCTGACAACCAGAAACTGTGAGATAATAAAAGTGTTTAATTTATGCCATTTATTTTGAGGAAATTTATTATGTGATAACATATAGTTGGGCTTCCCTGTGGCTCAGCAGTAAAGAATCTGCCTGCCAATGCAGGAGATGCATATTTGGTCTCTGGGTCAGGAAGATCCCCAGGAGTAGGAAATGGCAACCCACTGCAGTATTCTTGCTTAGGAAATCCAATGGACAGAGGAGCCTGGTGGGCTACAGTCCAAGGGGTTGCAAAAGAGCCAGACAGGACTTAGAGACTAAATAACAACAAAACCTTATAGCTAACAGTGAGTCACCATGATTTAAGTGACTTTATCCAGAAACAAGTTACACTTTTTATATAATGGATTCCATTGAGTGAAAATTGAATTCATCTTGCCATCTTGAAGAAAATTGAGAACTTCAGCACAGTGTAAGGCAGGCAGCAAAATGAGGCCAGCCATAGGCCTCAGTAAAGAAAGAGACCAAGGGAGTCTTAGACTTGTGTGGTATGCCCCAGATGGTCTTGGTCAAATGATGGGGGCTTTGAAATTCATGTTCTGCCAGTTTGACTTTAAATTGTATAAACACTGGCTGAAGCATATGTTTGGGGCCTCATGTGGTCCTCAGGAGATGCATGAGTATTGTAGATACATTAGAAAACAGAGGAAGCTGAATCGAGATTCAACTAACAGTTGAAAAATCTTTCCAGATATCAACATTTTACACAAAGATTACTGGGTTCTGTTTTGATGATTTTTTTTCATCTAAGCCTGTGAAGAAGCACATTATATGTATCTGTACTTCAAAATACTAGTGTGTTTGTTCTAAATCTAAAGTGTTAGTGCCAAGTGCATGGAGGCTAAAGTACCACATTAGCTCCCACAAATTATTTTCTATATTTGGAGCTAGAAAGAAAATTGCTGTAGTGGTAAACTTGAATTTATGTGGTTGATCCATAGAGTGAATTGCCACCTTCTCACCAAATGATCTTGATATGATTCTATTTGTTAATTTCTTAAATCTTAATTATTACTTTAGATTGCAGAACCCCAAGTTGTGACTTGTACCACCTACAGAATAGTGTTAAAGTTTATTAGAAAACCAATAAACAGACTATTAAGAGAATATGTCATCTCCAGTTCAATTCAGTTCAGTCACTCAGTCGTGTCCGACTCTTTGTGACCCCATGAATTGCAGCACGCCAGGCCTCACTATCCATCACCAACTCCCGGAGTTTACTCAAACTCATGTCCATTGAGTCAGTGATGCCATCCAGCCATCTCATCATCTGTCGTCCCCTTCTCCTGCTCCCAATCCCTCCCAGCAGCAGGGTCTTTCCCAAAGAGTCAACTCTTGCATGAGGTGGCCAGAGTATTGGAGTTTCAGCTTCAGCATCAGTTCTTCCAATGAACACCCAGGACTGATCTCCTTTAGGATGGACTGGTTGGATCTCCTTGCAGTCCAAGGGACTCTCAAGAGTCTTCTCCAACACCACAGTCCAAAAGCATCAATTTTTTGGCACTCAGTTTTCTTCACAGTCCAACTCTCACATCCATACATGACCACTGGAAAAACCATAGCCTTGACTAGAAGGACCTTTGTTGGCAAAGTAATGTCTCTGCTTTTTAGTATGCTATCTAGGTTGGTCATAACTTTCCTTCCAAGGAGCAAGCGTTTTTTAATTTCATGGCTGCAATCACCATCTGCAGTTATTTTGGAGCCCACCCAAAATAAAGTCTGACACTATTTCCACTGTTTCCCCATCTATTTCCCATGAAGTGATGGGACCAGATGCCATGATCTCAGTTTTCTGAATGTTGAGCTTTAAGCCAACTTTTTCACTCTCCTCTTTCACTTTCATCAAGAGACTTTTTAGTTCCTCTTCACTTTCTGCCATAAGGGTGGTGTCATCTGCATATCTGAGGTTATTGATATTTCTCCTGGCAATCTTGATTCCAGCTTGTGCTTCTTCCAGCCCAGTGTTTCTCATGATGTACTCTGCATATGAGTTAAATTATCAGGGTGACAATATACAACCTTGACACACTCCTTTTCGTATTTGGAACCAGTCTGTTGTTCCATGTCCATTTCTAACTGTTGCTTCCTGACCTGCATATAGGTTTCTCAAGAGGCAGGTTAGGTGGTCTGGTATTCCCATCTCTTTCAGAATTTTCCACAGTTTATTGTGAGGTTGAAGTAAAGAGATAAGTTAATGAAGTGATCAAAAGCTCAAATGTAAAAGAGCAATTTAAAAACTCTACTGGATTTTTGTCTATAAGAGTCAGAGGTGTTTAAGAAATCAAGAAGGATCTATAGTGATTTGAAAAGTATGTTTTAATGTTAATATCAGAATAATATCAGTAAAGGAATGAAAGTGAAAGATTTACTTGGCCGACAAGTAAAGCTGTTATGCATAAAAGACCCTATTTATGTGAAAAGAAAAATGAAGTATCAAAGACCAGGATAGAATGATATAAAAGGCAAATGATTTTTCCATACCTAACTTCTCTGAAAAGGATATTATTAAATTAGGAAATATCCACATTTTAAATAGGCCAGAAAGAATGAATAGAGCCCAATGAAATGTAACAGAGGAAGAGATGAAAGCTGTCAGGCAACAACCAGATCTAATTCCCCAGTAGGGTCCAAGATCCAGGTGATTATTGGGCAATTGCAGATAAAGAATCCAGGGGAAAAAAGAACAATTGGGGAACACAAGTTATAATTAAGTACAGCTATGCTAAATGATTACAGAACATCTAGATAGATTTTATGGAATAAAAGTAGAAAGAAGAGTGTAAAATAGTATAAAGGAATTATTGAATTTGAAGGCAGTACATTTATTTCAGGTGGGAATTTAGTCATAACCTGTGCCCTAAGGAAACGAGTTTGAGAAATTTAATGAATTAGGACTCAAAAAATGTACATCAAAAATGAGACAATAAAGGGGAGTGAGACAGGACAATGATAGATCAGGTTCAGAGTTCAGTTAGTCATTGTTATAATGGAAGACTATCTCTTGAGTACTATTATCCAACTCTAGAAGGTGAAGGTGAAAATGATTTGTTAGAAGAGAGGATAGTTTTTTTTTTTAATTTTTTATTATTTTTTTATTAGTTGGAGGCTAATTACTTCACAACATTTCAGTGGGTTTTGTCATACATTGATATGAATCAGCCATAGATTTACACGTATTCCCCATCCCGATCCCCCCTCCCACCTCCCTCTCCACCCGATTCCTCTGGGTCTTCCCAGTGCACCAGGCCAGAGCATTTGTCTCATGCATCCCACCTGGGCTGGTGATCTGTTTCACCATAGATAATATGTGCATCGCAGCACTGTTTATAATAGCCAGGACCTGGAAGCAACCTAGATGCCCATCAGCAGATGAATGGATAAGGAAGCTGTGGTACATATACACCATGGAATATTACTCAGCCATTAAAAAGAATTCATTTGAATCAGTCCTAATGAGATGGATGAAACTGGAGCCCATTATACAGAGAAGATAGTTTTAATAAGCCTAACTTTTATTGATTTCATATCTCTCACTATATGAGACCCAACAAGATGAAATCTAGAATAATATGTTAGCAAAACACATATCTGAGTCAGAAATCTAAAGGAAGACAACAAGAAAGTATCCCAATCCAGTAGAGTACCATCTTCACATATGTCAGAGATGAAATGGTGCCAACTAAAGAAGCAGGTTAAACTGAGTCTTCTTGAAAGACATAAGGAAACAACAGAAAGGAATAAAATATTACAGGCATATTCCACCCTTGAAAGTAAAAAATAAATAAATAAATAATAAAAGAAAGAAATTTATATAAAAGCGACTTGTATCTTGGGAGTTTCAAAGGCATAGGAAAGGCATTGACTTAAGGAGTGTATGAGACTGTTATCATTCAATTCTAGGTCTCGTAAGGGATAAACTTCAGGAGTGTCAAAATCAGTGCCAGTTTAGGAATTTGCAGATGGTGATACTTCAACAGCAATAAATGTTGGGATAAGCATGAACCTTTCTTTAAGATAAATATTTCACAAGCCTAGGTACTTCCTTAAGATGATACAGTGGGATAAACTACTGTGGTGTAGAATTGAAAATGCTGGTTTTGAAGAGATAATGAAGGCTCTGTCACTAGGCTAAGACCACACTCAGTGGAACACTGGAGCATCAGAGACCTGGAATCAAAGCAAAAATGAAAATTAAGAAGCCTGAAATCTATAAAAGGGAATATTGAGTTAAAATAAGACTAGGTAACTGGGGCTGTCACCATTTCAAATATATGAACTTTGCCAGAGGTCAAAAATACCTTGCATGACACTCCAAGAGTAAACAATATACTGAGATTAATATTCTCCTGCTGATAAAGTCAATGCATTGTTCCAAACTTGCTTCTGTGTGAAATTTATCCTCACTGTTTTGAGTTTCACTGATCATAGATTCTGATAAACTAGCATCCTGGCATTCTGACTAGATGGCATCCTGGAAAAGTTTAAACAAAAATTATTTTTCTTGGTCATTGTTCTGTTCCCTCAGATACCACAGAACCTCATCTATGGTGAATCTGTATTCTTAATAAAAGGCAGTACCTTATGAAGTTGGCAATATCAACTCTGTGTCTTGAGGGACCTACATTCATCCCATTTAGAGAATTCCAGAACCCCATACTGTGTTTACTTCCTGTGAAACAAATCTGCTCTAAAAGAGCAAGCTTTCTGCTATACTACCCTATGCCCTAAATGTAAAAAGACCTATTCCTACAGGAAAAGCAAGTTTATATGTCATAGTCTGAACTATCAGCTTAATCAGTAACAGGGACTATATTTTGATTTCTCTCTTTTTTCACTTCTTAATTATCTCTTAATTGAGTTTACAGTTGTGCAGGGAGATGACTGTTATATTTAGAACTCTCCTAAACCACAACAATAGGTAATTTTTCATGGCATTTGGTAGCAAAAATATAGTTAACAATTCAGAGGATACTTTTTTCCTTAATTTCTTTAGTTCATAAAGAATATATGAATACTCCTTTTAAATATTATATTCAAAGTGTTTCTATAGAGTTTTGAGGGTGTAGGTAATATTAAAACATGCTTATTTGAAATCATATGGAATTAGAAGTCTAAAAGCCTGGCTTTTATTTCCATAGCTGTTACTGACTTTCATAAATCAGCTAACATCTATAGGCTTGAATTTCTACAACTTTAAAATGAGAGTTTTAGATTAAATGATTCCCATGATTTATCTGTAGCAGATAACTCATAATAGCCTAAAATTGGAACTTATACAAATGTCTATTAAGAGTAGAATGGATAAATATATATTGGTACATGCCTTCTGGTGAAAATAAGGATGCATTTCTGTTGGCTATATACCTTAGAGTGAAATTGATGAGTCACAATGTATGCATATATTCATCTTAGTAGATATTGTCAAAAAGCTTTTTAACTACTTGACTATACCAATATATTCTCTTACCAGTACTAATATGTCAGGGTAACAGTTATTAATATATTGGCAACATTTGGTATTTTTTTTTATTTTAACCATTCAGGTGATATGTAATGCTATTTCAATGTGATATTTATTTGCATTTTCCTGTTTATTGATAAAGTTGAACACTTTAAAAATATATCTATTGGCCATAAAACCTTTGTTTTTAAAACCTCATTGCTTGGCTTAAGAATCTAGAATAGGCACAAAGACAGAAATATAGATTAATGGAACAAAATAGAAAGCCCAGAGATAAATCCACGCACCTAAGGACACCTTATCTTCAACAAAGGAGGCAAGAATATACAATGGATAGATGCCATCATTATACAGAGTGGGGTAAGCCAGAAGGATAAAGACCAATACAGTATACTAACGCATATATATGGAATTTAGAAAGATGGTAATGATAACCCTATATGCAAAACAGAAAAAGAGACACAGATGTACAGAACAGACTTTTGGACTTTGTGGGAGAAGGCGAGGGTGGGATGTTTAGAGAGAACAGTATCGAAACATATATATTATCAAGGGTGAAACAGATCACCAGACCAGGTTGGATGCATGAGACAAGTGCTCAGGGCTGGTGCACTGGGAAGACCCAGAGGGATCAGGTGGAGAGGGAGGTGGGAAGGGGGATTAGGATGGGGAATACATGTAAATCCATGGCTGACTCATGTCAACATATGGCAAAACCCACTACAATATTGTGAAGTAATTAGCCTCAGATCAAAAACACTCTGAAGGGAACCATGAGTAGAATAACGGAGACAGAAGATAGGATAAGTGAGGTAGAAGATAAAATGGTGGAAATAAATGAAGCAGAGAGGAAAAAAGAAAAAAGAATCAAAAGAAATGAGGACAACCTCAGGGACCTCTGGGACAATGTGAAACGCCCCAACATTTGAATCACAGGAGTCCCAGAAGAAGAAGACAAAAAGAAAGGCCATGAGAAAATACTCGAGGAGATAATAGCTGAAAACTTCCCTAAAATGGGGAAGGAAATAGCCACCCAAGTCCAAGAAACCCAGAGAGTCCCAAACAGGATAAACCCAAGGCGAAACACCCCAAGACACATATTAATCAAATTAACAAAGATCAAACACAAAGAACAAATACTAAAAGCAGCAAGGAAGGAACAACAAATAACACACAAAGGGATTCCCATAAGGATAACAGCTGATCTATCAATACAAACACTCCAGGCCAGAAGGGAATGGCAGGACATCCTGAAAGTAATGAAAGAGAATAACCTACAACCTAGATTACTGTATCCAGCAAGGATCTCATTCAGATATGAAGGAGAATTCAAAAGCTTTACAGACAAGCAAAAGCTGAGAGAATTCAGCACCACCAAAGCAGCTCTTCAACAAATGCTAAAGGATCTTCTCTAGACAGGAAATGCAGAAAGGCTGTATAAACGTGAACCCAAAACAACAAAGTAAATGGCAACGGGACCACACGTATCAATCATTACCTTAAATGTCAATGGGTTGAATGCCTCAACCAAAAGACAAAGATTGGCTGAATGGATACAAAAACAAGACCCCTATATATGCTGTCTACAAGAGACCCACCTCAAAACAAGAGACACATACAGACTAAAAGTGAAGGGCTGGAAAAAAATATTTCATGCAAACGGAGACCAAAAGAAAGCAGGAGTTGCAATACTCATATCAGATAAAATAGACTTTCAAATAAAGGATGTGAAAAGAGACAAAGAAGGACACTACATAATGGTCAAAGATCAATCCAAGAAGAAGATATAACAATTATAAATATATATGCACCCAACATAGGAGCACCGCAATATGTACGGCAAACGCTAATGAGTATGAAAGAGGAAATTAATAGTAACACAATAATAGTGGGAGACTTTAATACCCCACTCACAACTATGGAGAGATTAACTAAACCGAAAATTAACAGGCAAACACAAACTTTAAATGACACAATGGACCAGCTAGACCTAATTCATATCTATAGGACATTTCACCCCAAAATAATCAACTTCACCTTTTTCTCAAGTGCACACGGAACCTTCTCCAGAATAGATCACATCCTGGGCCATAAATCTGGTCTTGGAAAATTCAAAAAAATTGAAATCATTCCAGTCATCTTTTCTGACCACAGTGCAGTAAGATTAGATCTCAATTACAGGAAAAAAATTGTTAAAAATTCAAACATATGGAGGCTAAATAACACGCTTCTGAATAACCAATAAATCATAGAAGAAATCAAAAAAGAAATCAAAATATGCATAGAAATGAATAAAAATGAAAACATAACAACCCAAAACCTACGGGACACTGTAAAAGCAGTGCTAGGGGGAAGGTTCATAGCATTACAGGCTTACATCAAGAAACAAGAAAAAAGCAAATAAATAACCTAACTCTACACCTAAAGCAATTAGAGAAGGAAGAAATGAAGAACCCCAGGGTTAGCAGAAGGAAATAAATCTTAAAAATTAAGGCAGAAATAAATGCAAAAGAAACTAAAGAGACCATAGCAAAAATCAACAAAGCCAGAAGCTGTTTTTTTGAAAAAATAAACAAAATTGACAAACCATTAGCAAGACTCATTAGGAAACAAAGAAAGAAGAAGCAAATTAACAAAACTAGAAATGAAAATGGAGAGATCACAACAGAAAACACTGAAATACAAAGAATCATAAGAGACTACTACCAGCAGCTCTATGCCAATAAAATGGACAACTTGGCTGAAATGGACAAATTCTTAGAAAAGTATAACTTTCCAAAATTGAACCAGGAAGAAATAGAAGATCTTAACAGACCCATCACAAGCAAGGAAATCGAAACTGTAATCAAAAATCTACCAGCAAACAAAAGCCAAGGACCAGATGGATTCACAGCCGAATTCTACCAAAAATTTAGAGAAGAGCTAACACCTATCTTACTCAAACTCTTCCAGAAAATTGCAGATGAAGGTAAACTTCCAAACTCATTCTATGAGGCCACCATCACCCTAATTCCAAAACCAAAGATGCCACAAAAAAGAAAACTACAGGCCAATATCACTGATGAACATAGATGCAAAAATCCTTAACAAAATTCTAGCAAACAGAATCCAACAATATATTAAAAAAATCATACACCATGACCAAGTGGGCTTTATCCCAGAAATGCAAGGATTCTTTAACATCCGCAAATCAATCAATGTAATACACCACATTAACAAATTGAAAGATAAAAACCATATGATTATTTCAATAGATGCAGAGAAAGCCTTTGACAAAATTCAACACTCATTTATGATTAAAACTCTCTAGAAAGCAGGAATAGAAGGAACATACTTCAACATAATAAAAGATATATATGACAAACCCACAGTAAGCATCACCCTCAATGCTGAAAAATTGAAAGCATTTCCCCTAAAATCAGGAACAAGATAAGGGTGCCCACTCTCACCACTACTATTCAACATAGTGTTGGAATTTTTGGCCGCAGCAATCAGAGCAGAAAAAGAAGTAAAAGGAATCCAGATAGGAAAAGAAGAAGTGAAACTTCGCTGTTTGCAGATGACATGATCCTCTACATAGAAAACCCTAAAGACTCTTCCAGAAAATTACTAGAGCTAATCAATGAATATAGAAAAGTTGCAGGATATAAAATTAACACACAGAAATCCCTTGCATTCCTATACACTAACAATGAGAAAACAGAAAGAGAAATTAAGGAAACAATACCATTCACCATTGCAACAAAAAGAACAGTATACTTAGGAGTATATCTACCAAAAGAAACAAAAGACCTATACATAGAAAACTATAAAACACTGATGAAAGAAATCAAAGAGGACACAAACAGATGGAGAATCATACCGTGTTCATGGATTGGAAGAATCAATATTGTCAAAATGGCTATTCTACCCAAAGCAATCTATAGATTCAATGCAACCCCTATCAAGCTACCAATGGTATTTTTCACAGAACTAGAACAAAGAATTTCACAATTTGTATGGAAATACAAAAAACCTCGAATAGCCAAAGTAATCTTGAGAAAGAAGAATGGAACTGGAGGAATCAACCTGCCTGACTTCAGACTCTACTACAAAGCCACAGTCATCAAGACAGTATGGTACTGGCACAAAGACAGAAATGTAGATCAATGGAACAGAAGAGAAAGCCCAGAGATAAATCCACGAACCTATGGACACCTTATCTTTGACAAAGGAGGCAATGATATACAATGGAAAAAAGACAACCTCTTTAACAAATGGTGCTGGGAATACTGGTCACCCACTTGTAAAAGAATGAAACTAGAACAGTTTCTAACACCATACACAAAAATAAACTCAAAATGGATTAAAGATCTAAATGTCAGACCAGAAACTATAAAACTCCTAGAGGAGTACTTAGGCAAAACACTGTCAGAGATAAATCACAGCAAGATCCTCTATGACCCACCTCCCAGAATATTGGAAATAAAAGCACAACTAAATAAATGGGACCTAATGAAACTTAAAAGCTTTTGCACTACAAAGGAAACTATAAGTAAGGTGAAAAGACAGCCCTCAGATTGGGAGAAAATAATAGCAAATGAAGAAACAGACAAAGGATTCATCTCAAAAATATACAAGCAACTCCTGCAGCTCAACTCCAGAAAAATAAATGACCCAATCAAAAAATGGGCCAAAGAACTAAACAGACATTTCTCCAAAGAAGACATACAGATGGCTAACAAACACATGATAAGATGCTCAACATCACTCATTATCAGAGAAATGCAAATCAAAACCACAATGAGGTACCATTACACGCCAGTCAGGATGGCTGCTATCCAAAAGTCTACAAGCAATAAATGCTGGAGAGGGTGTGGAGAAAAGGGAACCCTCTTACACTGTTTGTGGGAATGCAAACTAGTACAGCCACTATGGAGAGCAGTGTGGAGATTTCTTAAAAAACTGGAAATAGAACTGCCATATGACCCAGCAATCCCACTTCTGGGCATACACACTGAGGAAACCAGATCTGAAAGAGACACATGCACCCCAATGTTCATCGCAGCACTGTTTATAATAGCCAGGACATGGAAGCAACCTAGATGCCAATCAGCAGACGAATGGATACGGAAGCTGTGGTATATATACACCATGGAATATTACTCAGCCTTTAAAAAGAATTCATTTGAATCAGTTCTAATGAGATGGATGAAACTGGAGCCCATTATACAGAGTGAAGTAAGCCAGAAAGATAAAGAACATTACAGCATACTAATACATATATATGAAATTTAGAAAGATGGTAATGACAACCCTATATGCAAAACAGAAAAAGAGACATAGAAGTACAGAACAGACTTTTGAAGTCTGTGGGAGAAGGTGAGGGTGGGATGTTTTGAAAGAACAGCATGTATACTATCTATGGTGAAACAGATCACCAGCCCAGGTGGGATGCATGAGACAAGTGCTCGAGCCTGGTGCACTGGGAAGACCCAGAGGAATCGGGTGGAGAGGGAGGTGGGAGGTGGGATTGGGATGGGGAATACATGTAACTCTATGGCTGATTCATATCAATGTATGACAAAAACCCACTGGAAAAAAAATAAATAAATAAAGGAAAAAAAAAAAAAAAGAATATCCCTGGTAAAAGAGCTCAAAACAACAAAAATTTACAAACACATATGTATCAGTGATTATCTTCTGGAGATTCAATAGTCACAACAAAGAATAGAAATCTAAGAACATGAGAAGAGATACAGGTCCCTCTGGAAAAAACTACTAATACTTTAATAATGAAGCAAGTTTTTAGGTAATAGAAATTACATAGGGTACTTATGAAAAAAGAACAATCATATTTGAAAAAATACTACATAACACATTTAACTATGAAACTCACTGCTCAGGCTAAATGGCAAACTAGACAAAGCTGAATGGAGAATTATTGAACCAGGAGGTAGATAAGAGGAAACTACTAAGAACATGTCATAGTGTGATAAAAACACTAAAAACATGACAGAGGTTTAGAGAAGTGAAGGGTGGATTGGGAAACGATGCTGAAACTAATAGTTTCAGGAGAGATAAGCTACAGTGGGTGAAAGATAGGAGGATGTGTATCAGAGGTAGTTTTAAAAGGTATATATTATATTGGTTGAACTTAAAAGTACAGTTTATCTTTAATTTTTAAGGTAAAGCATGAATTTTTAAAATTTGTGGTTAATCAAAAAAAGATTCAGAAATTTATCAATCACTTTATACAGAGAAAGGAGGGAAAAGACCCTAAATAAAACTTGATCAATAATATAGAAGTCATGGAAAAGGAAAAATATAATAAAAATAATAGCATAGAAAAAAAGAAAAACTCAGACTATAAAAGTAAATAAAAATATATCATTAACAAATGCATATAAATGGATTTATACAAGCAGATAAGGGAGATTCTCAGATGAATAAAGAAATGATATCCAGCTATGTTTTTGCTGTTGTTCAGTCACATAGCTGAGTACCACTCTTTACAATCTCATGGATCATAGTTACCAGGCTCCTCTGTCCTCCACCATCTCCCAGAATTTGCTCAGATTCATATCCATTGTATTAGTGTTGCTATCTAACCATCTTATCTTCTCCCACTGCCTTCTCCTTTTGCCTTAAATCTTTGCCTTTATCAGGATCTTTTTCAATGAGTTGGCTCTGCATCAGGTGGCCAAAGTACTGGAGCTTCAGCTTCAGCATCAATCCTTCCAATGAATATTCGGGATTGATTTCCTTTAGGATTGACTGGTTTGGTCTCCTTGCTATCGAAGGGACTCTCAAGAGTCTTCTTCAGCACCACAGTTCAAATGCATCACTTCTTTGTCACTCGGTCTTCTTTAAGGTCCAACTCTTATACCCATACATGACTACTGGGAAAACCATAGCTTTGACTAGATGGACCTTTGTCAGCAAAATGATGTCTTTGCTTTTTAATATGCTGTTTAAGTGTGTCATAGCTTTCCTTCCGAGGAGCAAATGTTTTTGCTTTTGTTTTTAATTTCACAGCTGCAGTCACCATTTACAGTGATTTTGGAGCCCAAGAAAATAGAATCTATCACTGCTTCCCTTTTTCCCCCATCTCTTTGCCATAAAGTGATGGGACTTGATGCCATGATCTTGGATTTTTGAATGTTGAGTTTTAAGCCAGCATTTTCACTCTCTTCTTTCACCTTCATCAAGAGGCTCCTTCGTTCCTCTTTGTTTTCTGCCGTTAGGGTGGTGTCATTTGCATATCTGAGGTTATTGATATTTTTCCTGGCAATCTTGAGTCCAGCTTGTGATTCATCCAGCCCAGCATTTTGCAAGATGTACTCTGCATAGAAGTTAAATTAGGAGGGTGACAATATACAGGTTTGTCTTGTACTCCTTTCCCAATTTTGAACCAGTCTGTTTTTCCGTGTCTGGTTCTAACTGTTTTTTCCTTGCTGGCATGCAGGTTTCTCAGGAGATGGGTAAGGTGGTCTGGTACTCCCATCTCTTTAAGAATTTTCACAGTTTTGGTGATGCACAAAGTCAAAGGCTTTAGTGTAGTCAAGGAAGCAAAAGTAGATTTTTTTTTTTGCTGGAATTCCCTTGCTTTTATTATGATCTAATGAGTGTTGGCAATTTGATCTCTGATTTCTCTGCCTTTTCTAAATGCAGCTTGTACATCTGGAAGTTTCTCCTCTTGGCATCACTTAAGTTGGATGCTTGCCATCAAACTAACAAAAACAACAGCAACAACAACAACCACCACAACAACAAACAGGGGAATTTTCTCTGTTCTTCAGATTTAAGAAACAAATGAACAAACTGTTCAGTCAGATAAGCATGTGAAAAAATATTATCAGTCAATATAAATTTTAATTGACCAAATGTTCAGATTTTAACAAGAAATATTCAGTAAAGGGGCAACAAGGATTAATAATAAATAATATACAGTTTTATAGTAAAAAATGTGCTCATAAAACATTTTACACTTTATTGACATGTTAATAGAGAATTTCACACTTTATTGAAAATACATTAAGGCAATTACCAAGTAATTAGTGTACATTTTAAATCTAAATCTACAGTTTGAAATCCTGTTCTCTAGGGTTTTATTTTATTTTATTTTTTTTTGATAGACAATTTGGCTCTTAACATGTGCTGAGTCAGGATGAAATCTGCTCCATCTTTTCTTCCCACCTAGCAGGTAACCTTCAGAGACTACTGAGGGAGTTGTTACTGAGGGTTGTTCAGGAAATCCAAGGAAATTTATTTAACTATTTATGGCTTGACGTTTCATTCAAGTTTCCTAAAAGGAAGACTTCATAATCTGTTACACTGGATTTTAGCCTAGTAAGACTATTGAATGACCATATATATTTTTAAAGATATCAATTATTCTTATAAATGCATTAAATTATAAGAAAAATAGTTTATAATTTAATTGCCTGTAAAATTCATGTTAATATTTCTTAAAAGCAGTACAAACACTTTATTACAAAATTCTATCAGGTTTCTGTGTTTAATAGTTTTTAACATTTTACAAAATTATATATCATTTATGAACTGTTTTGCCCATTACACAAGATGTCATAAGTATCTTGGAAATTGTTCCATATCAGTACATACAAATATTTGTGTTTAGTAGCAGCTTATCATTTTACTTCATGATTAAATCATACCATAATTTGCTTAATGCTTTTACTGCTGATGAATCTTTATTTGACCATTCTTATACCATTATGAACAATGCTTCAATGAATTTTCCTATTCATTCATATTTCTATGTAATTTTGTGAGTATACACATATATTTTCAGATTTTATATGTCCTGTAGGCAAAATAGATACCAGTAAATATTGTAATGTGTATGAGGGAGTATACTTGAAGTATATAAGGCTGACATTATTTATAGTGAAAAGATGTATACACATTCAGGTCACAAAATGTTAAGACAGATTTTCTGTGATATTTGTGTGTCATCTTTGTGAGTTTACTCAGTGTTGTGTGAGAGGTGGAACTTTTTATGGTCTTTTTCTACTTAAACACAAAACCCACCTAAGCAAATCTATAGTATTTGCTAATCTATATGATAGTGAGTTTTGTATTTTCAAAAGATTTTCTTTGTATTTTTAAAGACTATATCCAGCAGTGGCATAGTAAGAATAAATAGTGCATGTGCGAAGTTAAATACATTTCCACTAACTTTCCCTTACTGAATGCTTCCCAAGTGTCAGAATTTCCAAAGACTAAAAATATCTTTAGGTGATCTTATAGACATATGTCAAGTGAAATTAGTCCTTCTCTAGCCCTCTACTAATTCTTATCATATTTCCAAAGATTACTATTTGGAAAATCATGGAAAGAGGTGAGACTGGGGTTTGTTGATGTTAGAGTTCTAGCCAACTGTGACAGTATACCCAAAATTAGTAGTCAGAACTGTGTTGAATATTTAAAAATTACATCATTTGAATGATCAGAACAGATATTGTGAGTATGTAGCCTATTTTTTGAGGGATTACCTTCTTTTTAAGTAAAGGCTTTTGGGGGAGAAGTAGTTCAGAAAATTTTTAAAACACATATCACAACCTCCCAAATATACTCTCAGGATCCAAAGTACCAACTATTCATTTCCCTACTTAAAAGTTTGGTTACATTTTTTGCACACAACCTTCAGTTATTTTCAGTTGTTTATGTATATACTTATGTACCCATAACCAGCCCAGGTGGGATGCATGAGACAAGTGCTCGGGCCTGGTGCACTGGGAAGACCCAGAGGAATCGGGTGGAGAGGGAGGTGGGAGGGGGGATCGGGATGGGGAATACGTGTAAATCTATGGCTGATTCATATCAATGTATGACAAAACCCACTGAAATGTTGTGAAGTAATTAGCCTCCAACTAATTAAAAAAAAAGTATATGTAGTATCAATATAAAAAAATTGGTTACTTTAATAGTGAGAAATAAGTTCAAAGACCATCCTGTCAGCCATTAGGAAAATGAGGTTAGAAACGAAAGACTGGTATTTGGAGATCTACAACTTGTCTCAGTTTAGTCTATAACTGAATGGGGATAGACCTCACTTAGAAGAGACCATATTAGCTCTGGCAGAAGGCCCCAGAACTCCTGGTTTATGACAGTCTCCTCCAGTCACTCACTGAGCTCAACATGACCTTGCTTGTTGATCCAGAACATAGCCAGCCCTATATGACCTCAATAGTTATAATAGGCTGCCCACAATTTAACATCTAGTGGCTCATGCAAAAGCCTGCTGCTGTTAGGAAAAACTTGCTCAACCTTGCAAAGCAAAGGAAAAATCTGGTGATACAGTGCTCCTCAAAAGTCTGTAGGGGAAATTTCCTGAGTAGAGGATATTATGCCCTTTACATCCTTCGTGGCTATAGTACAATTCCTGATATTTTTCTTCTGACATTACTATAGATGTATGCAAGAGGTTGTTGTAAGTGAGCTAAAGAGGGCAAAACCATGAATGTATATCATCTTATACTTTGCCTCTTATTGGTCTATATTAAGAAACACTTATGTTCCTTTTGCTTTTTCCATAAGCATTTTCCAGTTTATCTCTCTGGATGATGAGCATATGAATCTTTGGCACTCTATGGCACTAATATGTAGATGAGTTTCTCATACAGCTTCTGTTCTTAGTGTTTCTTGGTAAGTATTGCCATCAACTTCCTTTCATGTAAATAAGATTAGTTTCCCATGCTGAATTATTGGAAGGAACCCACATTCTACACCTCCTATGTGTTTTCTTTCATTTTAAGTCATGTAAAACAAATCTTCTCTGTTAATGAAAAACTTGCCAAGAAACTATTACTGAAACATGATTGTCTGACCACCTGTGACCTAAGAAACAGATTATTCTTCTGTAAAAATTGCCATTTTACACTACTGGAAGACAAGGCTGAACGAAAATAAATCCTGCATCCTGTGAGAGTGCTATAACAAAATAAGTTTTTTCTCCAAGTGTCTGATGCTAAACCAGTTCCTACTAAGGGACAATGCAAGAATTAATCACTAACAGGGGTTTTGTCTATACTGGACAATTGGTTATTAACAGCTCTTAGTCATACTATGCAGAACATAGAAGTCTAAGAATTAATCATATGAAAGAAGAAAGTTCTTTCATTTTTGGATAAATAACATGCCCATATAGCTTAATTAAAATTCATTGAATTTCTTATTAATTAACATTCTTATTTGATTTTTTATAATTTTGCTTACATATCTATTACTTAAGTAATTTTAAAATCAATTAGGCACTTGTGCCTCAGGATATAAACAGAGAACTCAGCAGAGTTAAACACAGCCAACTCAATAAAAACCTACTGAAATCTGTAGGTATGTATTGTAATTCCATATGCAACCCATGTTGTTCTCAACAGTGAGGTAGAGGAAAAATGATTGCATGAGACATGGTTCTTGAGCAGATATTTTCCCCAAGAAGGCACACTAATGGCCAACAGGTATATGAAAAGATATTCAACATCACTAATCATCAGAGAAGTGCAAATCAAAATAACAATGAGATATCACTTCACACCCGTTAGAATGGCTATTATCAAGAAGACAAGAAATAACAATAATTGGTGAGAATGAAGAGAAAAGTGAATTCTCATGCACTGTTGGTGAGATTGTAAATTGGTACAACTGCAGTGGAAAACCATATTGAAGTTCCTCAAAAAATTAAAAATAGAACTACCACATAATTCAGCAATTCCACTTTTCATTACTTATTTGAAGAATACTAAATTAATGAAACTACATGAAATTACTATCACAACAGATATCTGCACATTAATCTTTATTGCAGCACTATGTACAATAGTCAAGACTTGGAAGTAACCTAAATGTCCACTGTTGGATGAATGAATAAGTAAATGGTTATATATATATATATATATACAACAGTATATATATATATATATATATATATATATATATATATATATTCTGCCATTTGCAATGACTTGAATGGACCTTGAGTACATTTGCCTGCATACATGCATGCTCAGTCATGTCTGACCCTTTGCAACCCTATGGACTGTAGCCTGCCAGACTTCTGTCCGTGGGATTTTCCAGGCAAGAATACTGGAGTAGGTTGCCATTTCCTTCTAACAGGTGACCTTCCCAACCCAGAGATCCAACCCCTGTCTCCTGTGTCCCATGCATTGGCAGGCACATTCTTTAACACTGAACCACCTGGGAAGCCTAAGTGAAATAAGCCTGACAGATGAAGATCAATACTGTATAGTCTCACTTATATGTCGAATCTAAAAGAAGAATAAGAAAAATTGAAACCGGAAAGGGAGAGACAGAGATGGGGAAGAGGAGAGAGAGAAGGAAAAGAAAATAATAAATTCATAGAAAAAGAGATCAGGCTTGCGGTTACTGGAAATCAGGGTAGTAGAGTAGAGGACTTGGATGAAGGTGGTCAAAAACTACAAAATTCCAGTTATTATAAATGAACCCATAGGATGTAATACACAGCATGGTGACTATAATGAACAATACTCTATTGTATATCTGAAAGTTGCTAAGAGAGTAGACCTTAAATGTTCACATCACAGGGAAAAAACAATTTGTGACCATGTGTGGTGATGAATGTTAACTAAACTTATGGTAACCAGTTTGAGATGTATATAATTATTAGGTTGTACACCTAAAACTAATACAATGTTATATATTGACTATATGTCTCAAACATTAGCTTCCCAGGTGGCGCTAGTGGTAAAGAACCCATCTGCCAATTCAGGAGACATCAGAGATATGGGTTTGATTCCTGGGTTGGGAAGATCCCCTGGAGGAGGATATGGCAATCCACTCTGGTATTCTTGCCTGGAGAATCCCGTGGACAGAGGAGCCTGACGGGCTACAGTCCATAGGGTCACAACAAATTGGACATGACTGAAGAGACTGAGCATGCACATATCTCAAAAATAGAAATATCAACAGTGACTGAAAAGTTTTTTTACAGTTTATGAAGTGCTTTATCTTATTTTTGATTCTTTATCCACATGTAGACTCTAAAAATGTTTTATCTTGTCAACCTATTAAGGAATAGATGTTTTAAAGTTAAAACACAAATTTTTTTACTATGTTATGAAATTAGTAAAATGTCACATTAGCCCAGGAGGTGTAATGTGGCTACTCGGTGGAAAATCATCAGCTGCTCCATTCTTGAGATGTAAACCTGGGGCATCTTAACCAAATTATAAAATACATGAGAAAACAAATGGTGTTTTATTCTCCTAGTGAAAATTATTTTAAAATATTTTTTATATCTCTTTCTATGTATGCTCACTCAGTCATGTCCAGCTCTTTGTGATCCCATGGACTATATAGTCCATGGAATTCTCCAGGCCAGAATACTGGAGTAGGTAGCTTTTCTCTTCTCCAGGGGATCTACCCAACCCAGGTCTCCTGCACTGCAGGCAGATTCTTTACCAGCTGAACCACAAGGGACGCCTACTTTTATATCTAATTCCAGATAAACCTAGTTAGATTTAGAATTTACTAGGACATAAGTATATCAGACTCATTTTTATCTCTATAAACATTCAGAGTGCTTCAACTAGATCCACTGGGGCTCAGGGGTCTGATATGTGTTGCAGAATTGGCTGTGATTTAAAATTGTGGTCCCAATTACAAGTAGTGACTTTTGTCTTCCAGCCACCAAAGACAAAAGCCTTATTTCTCACTTTATTTGTCTAAATTCATTATTTCTAGATTCATATTTTTAAAAATCATCCTTAAAAAATAAGGAGGACTTATGTTGGATTTTGGTTTAAAGTAAATGTGTGCTCCTTGGTTGTGTATTTTAAACAAAATATTGTTTATAAATTTGATATGATATCAGTATTATGCTAATTCAGATCATCCTGCTAGCAACTGGAGTAACTTTCATCCTTTCATAACTATGAATGCTGATGAAATGTTAATAGATGTTTCTTTGTTGTAAAGCTCTTATTCAGAAATATACACTCACAATCCAATTTGTTTCCCTAGGGTTTATATGTTGGGAAGGAATAAAAAATACCAAGGATTGAAAAAGATCTTAGAAGAAATATATTAGAGCTGTTTGGCATAGGTTATGGTACTGTTACATGGGAGGCTTATGTGCAATCTGTGATTAAAAAAACTTAAAAAGTGATTGGGTGCTTGAGAAACAATGCCTATCTCTTTATATGTGGACACACTGTCCAGGCAAATCCTCCTTGTAGAATGGCTATGTACTTTCTTCAGTTGTTACATATATCTGTGGTTAAGGTCTTGTAGCCCTTCCTCTGTATTTTGTAGTCCTCTCTAGTCCAGCTCATCATCAGCACCATTTTACTACCCTACAAATTCTTCTTTCCTTCCTCATCATTTATGAAACTGGAACACGGAGGGAGTTCATAATGGCAGAGAAGGCGGAAAGACACTTGCCAATTTTCCCATTATTATTTTTACTCAGATTCTGTTTAAGACTACTATATTTTAATTATCCACTCTTCTGGGATCTTATTAAATGAGTACCGATGATTGAATGAATATGTTAATCTACTTTCCTAACATCCAACAAGTATGCAGCTAGAATTAGTTCATTTATGCAAGTTCACATATTCCAAACACCTTACCTCTTTGCTAATAGCTATTTATGTAAGAGATTTAATTTCTACTCAATTACCTAAATTTCTTCTATTCATTTTCCCATCTGAATACTTAATACTTAAGAAAATGAATTAAATTGTATTCTAGTTTTATTCATCATTTATTTCAAATGTCTTCATTTATTGATAGGATTTTTTTTTTCATATATATATGTATACACACACATACTCACACACAAAAGGCTTTCCTGGTGGTTCAGATAGTAAAGAATCTGCCTGCAATGCAGGATACCTGGGTTTGATCCCTGGATAAGGAAGATCCCTTGGAGAAGGAAACGGCAACCCACTCCAGTGTTCTTGCCTAGAGAATTTCATGGACAGAGGAGCCTGGTGGACTACAGTACATGGACTTGCAAAGAGTCAGGCACAACTTAGCACAGACACACATATATCCTTAGTCTCAATTGTTGTAGTAGTGTTGTTCTTCAACATTTGTTAAGGAATCTCTATTATACTGTATACAATATAAGCACAAATATAAGAACACGTTGTTGCTTTTATGGTCATTTCCTTTTATGAAACAAATTGATAGGATGGTAGAGAAAATTGGCATAAGTTGCTTTAGCAATTAATTGCAGTGAATGAAAAGATCCATAAGTGATCTTTCCAATAATTTTATGCAATTCTCTTTGTCACACCTTTAAAGCCCCTTTGTTTAACTAGATTCTCTTCTCTTTTGTTGTTTGATGTTAACTAATACAACATATGCGTATCACTGTTTTAAGATGTTCTTAGAGATGTGATAGTGAAATATTAAGAGCATGAGCTTTGGTAGCAGACAAACCTGCATTCAAATTCTGGCTCTGTTGCTTATTGACTGTGAATTTGTGTAGTTAATTAATGTACATAAGTCCTATTTTCTTTATCTATAAAATAGATATATAATATTATATCTATCTTGGAGAAGGCAATGACAACCCACTCCAGTACTCTTGCCTGGAAAATCCCATAGATGGAGGAGCCTGGTAGGCTGCAGTCCATGGAGTTGCGAAGAGTCAAACACGACTGAGTGACTTAACTTTCACTTTTCACTTTTCACCTTCACTTTTAACTTTCATGCATTGGAGAAGGAAATGGCAACCCACTCCAATGTTCTTGCCTGGGGAATCCCAGGGACAGCAGAGCCTGGTGGGCTGCCGCCTATGGGGTTGCACAGAGTTGGACACGACTGAAGTGACTTAGCAGCAGCAGCATTATATCTATCTTGCAGGGCTACTGTGGGCATATAATAGAATAATGGGCTTCCCAGGTGGCTCAGGGCTCAAGAATTCACTTGTCAGTGCAGGAGATGCAGGAGAAATGGGGTTTTATCCCTGGGTTGGAAAGAGCCCATAGAGGAGGAAATGACAATCCACTCCAGTATTATTACCTGAAAAATGCCATGGACAGAGGAGCCTGGTGGGCTACAGCCCATGGTATCACAAAGAGTCAGACATGACTGAGCAACTGAGAACATACACAGCTTTCTTTATGGTCCAACTCTCATATCCATACATGACTACTGGAAAAACCATAGCTTTGACTATACGGACCTTTACTGGCAAAGTAATGTTTCTGCTTTTTAATATGCTGTCACCGATGCAATGGACATGAGTTTGAGCAAACATTGGTAGATAGTGAAGGACAGGGAAGCCTGGTGTGCTGCAGTCCATGGGGTCACAAAGAATCGGACACGACTTGGTGACTAAACAACAACAGCAACAAGGGAATGTTATGAAAATTTCATAGCATTAACACACTATGGAATCTTAGTCAAAGCTATGGTTCTTCCTGTAGCCATGTATGGATGAGAGTTGGACCATAAAGAAAGCTTGAACACTGAGGCATTGATGCTTTTGAACTGTGTTGTTGGAGGACGACTTAGCAGAGTTCTTTGAGACTCTTGAGAGTTCCTTGGACAGCAAGGAGATCAAATCAGTCAATCCTAAAGGAAATCAACCCCAAATATTCATTGGAAAGATTTATATTGAAGCTGAAGCCACAATACTTTGGTCACCTGATGAGAAGAACTGACTCATTGGAAGAGATCCTGATGCTGGGAAAGAGTGAAGGCAGGAGGGTAAGGGTATGACAGAGGATGAGATGGTTGGATGGCATCACTGATTTGATGGACATGAGTTTGAGCAAGCTCCGGGAGTTGGTGATGGACAGGGAAACCTGGCATGCTGCAGTCTACGGGGTTGCAAAGAGTCAGACACGACTGAGTGACTGAACTGAACTGAATTTACATGTAATTCAATCAAGCACTTTTAAGTGTACAGTTTCATGAAATTTTATTATTATATCCAATCATGTAATGAGTCACATAATGAGTCACATTTCCATCAAGCCAAAGTTTCTTTTGTGCTCACTCTTTTGCTGTCAATTTCTTCACTCAAAACTCATGCCTTGTTAACTACAGATTTTTGTTTTGTTACTATATCTTTAGTTTTTCCAGGATTTCATTTTAGAAAATTTACATTTGATAGAGACTTTTATGTCTGATTTGTTCACACCATAGTGCTATTGAGATTAATCCATGCTGTATGTGTCAGCAATCTCTTTCTAGTTGCTGAATACTACTTCACTATAGAGATATAGCACAATTCATTTATTTGTTTACACATTGATGGTTATTTTGTTTATTTAAAACCCTTGCCTTCTATGACTAAAACCATTATAAACATTAGTTTACAAGTCCTTTTGAGGATATATGTTTTCATTTATCTTGATTAAGTTAGGGGAATAAGATCAATAATAATTGTATGTTTAACTATATAAGGAACTGTGAAACTCTGAATATACCATTTTATATTCCAAGTGCATCCTCATAGAGGTATATGAGAGTCCCAGTTCCTCCACCTCATCCCCCAACTTGGTAATATTAATCTTTTACATTTTAGGGTTTTCTAGTACATGCAGAGAGTATCTCCTTGTGGTTTTGTTTTGCCTTTCCTTAATAACTGGTGATGCTGAGCATATTTCATGTGCTTATTTGCCAGTCATTTATATTTATTTAGTTTGTTCTACTATGTCCACTTCACTATTGCATTGCTTACCTTCTTATAAGTGATTAATTAAGACTTCTGTTATAATGTTAAATAGAGGTGATGACAGAGGACATTCTTGTTTTCAAAATTAGGGGAAAAGAAGGCATTCTTTCAGCATGAATATATTAGCATACATATTAGCTTTTCATTAATATTCCTTAACAGGGTAAGAAATTTCCCTCTCTTTTTAGTTTGTTGATTGTTTTATTTTTTATTGTTAATGGTAATAAGTCTTTTCACATGACCTTTTATACTGAGATGACCATAAGGTTTTTCTTTTTATTTTCTTCCCTTTTTTAAAAGTTACATCAATTGATTTGTGTATGTTGAGACAAGTTGCATTCCTATGGACATAGTTTGTTCATGATGTATTATTATTACATGTATCTTGACTCAATTTGTTTGCCAAGCCTTTGTTGTGGATTCAGTATCTTTTATTGAGAGATATTTGTCTATAGTTTTCTTGATGCATAATATCTTTTTTCTAGTTTTAGTATCAGAATAATGAGTCTGGAATTGTTCCTAACTCTTCTACCTTTCAGAAATATTTGTATAGAACTGGTATAATTTCCTCCTCAAATATTTGGTACAATTTACTAATGAAGCCATCCTGGCCTGAAGCGTTCTTTGTGTGAAGATTTTTAATTGTTCAATTACTTTTTGATAAATTAAAGGACTGCTTATTTATTGATGTTATACACTGTCTTCTTGACAGATTCCATAGTGTGTTAATGCTATAAGATTTTCATAACATTCCCTTGTTGTTGTTGTTGTTCAGTTGCCAAGTCGTGTCTGACTCTGTGACCCCATGAACTACAGCACGCCAGGCTTCCCTGTCCTTCACTATCTCCCAATGTTTGCTCAAACTCATGTCCGTTGAGTCGGTGATGCCATCCAACCATCTTATACTCTGTTGCCTCTTTCTCCTCTTGCCTTCAATCTATCCCAGCATCAGGGCTCTTTTCAATGAGTCATTTCTTTGCATCAGGTGGCCAAAGTATTGGAGCTTCAGCATCAGTCTTTCCAATGAATATTCAGGGTTGATTTCCTTGAAGATTGACTGGTCCTCTCCTTGCTGTCCAAGGGACTCTGAAGAGTCTTCTGCAGCACTACAATTAAAAAAAAAAATCAATTCTTCAGTGCTCAGCCTTCATTATGGTCTAACTCTCACATCTGTACATGATTACTAGAAAAACCATAGCTTTAAATGGACCTTTGTCAGCAAAGTGATGTCTCTGCTTTTTTTTTTTTTTTAATATATATATTGTTTTTTTCCATTTATTTTTATTAGTTGGAGGCTATTACTTTACAATATTGTAGTGGTTTTTGTCATACATTGACATGAATCAGCCATGGATTTACATGCATTCCCCATCCCTATCCCCCCTCCCACATCCCTCTCCACCAGATTCCTCTATATGCAAAACAGAAAAAGAGACACAGATGTACAGAACAGACTTTTGGACTCTGTGGGAGAAGGCGAGGGTAGGATGTTTTGAGAGAACAGCATCGAAACATGTATATTACCTAGGGTGAAACAGATTACCAGCCCAGGCTGGATGCATGAGACAAGTGCTCAGGCCTGTCTCTGCTTTTTGATACACTGTCTAGGTTTGTCCTAGTTTTTCTTCCAAGGAGTGTCTTTTAATTTCATGGCTGCATTCACCATCCATATTGATTTTGTAGCCCAAGAAAATAAAATCTGCCACTGTTTCCATTTTTTCCCCATCTATTTGCCATGAAGTGCTGGGACTGGATACCAAGATCTTAGTTTTTTGAATGTTGAGTTTTTTTTTTCTTTTTTTTTTTTAATTTCCTTTTGCATTTACTTAATAAATATCTCATCAGTACCCAGCCTACTAAATCATGTATTTTAAATTGCATTTTATTTTATTTATTTTTTTATTATTATTTTTTTTTTTCCAGTGGGTTTTGTCATACATTGATATGAATCAGCCATGGAGTTACATGTATTCCCCATCCCGATCCCCTCTCCCACCTCCCTCTCCACCAGATTCCTCTGGGTCTTCCCAGTGCACCAGGCCCGAGCACTTGTCTCATGCATCCCACCTGGGCTGGTGATCTGTTTCACTATGGATAATATACATGCTGTTCTCTCGAAATATCCCACCCTCGCCTTTTACCACAGAGTCCAAAAGTCTGTTCTGTACATCTGTGTCTCTTTTTCTGTTTTGCTTATAGGGTTGTCATTACCATCTTTCTAAATTTCATATATATGTGTTAGTATGCTATAATGTTCTTTATCTTTCTGGCTTACTTCACTCTGTATAATGGGTTCCAGTTTCATCCATCTCATTAGAACTGATTCAAATGAATTTTTTTTAATGGCTGAGTAATATTCCATGGTGTATATATACCACAGCTTCCTTATCTATTCGTCTGCTGATGGGCATCTAGGTTGCTTCCATGTCCTGGCTATTATAAACAGTGCTGCGATGAACATTGGGGTGCATGTGTCTCTTTCAGATCTGGTTTCCTCACTGTGTATGCCCAGAAGTGGGATTGCTGGGTCATATGGCAGTTCTATTTCCAGTTTTTTAAGAAATCTCCACACTGTTCTCCATAGTGGCTGTACTAGTTTGCATTCCGACCAACAGTGTAAGAGGGTTCCCTTTTCTCCACACCCTCTCCAGCATTTATTGCTTGTAGACTTTTGGATAGCAGCCATCCTGACTGGCATGTAATGGTACCTCATTGTGGTTTTGATTTGCATTTCTCTGATAATGAGTGATGTTGAGCATCTTTTCATGTGTTTGTTAGCCATCTGTATGTCTTCTTTGGAGAAATGTCTGTTTAGTTCTTTGGCCCACTTTTTGATTGGGTCATTTATTTTTCTGGAATTGAGCTGCAGGAGTTGCTTGTATATTTTTGAGACTAATCCTTTGTCTGTTTCTTCATTTGCTATTATTTTCTCCCAATCTGAGGGCTGTCTTTTCACCTTACTTATAGTTTCCTTTGTTGTGCAAAAGCTTTTAAGTTTCATTAGGTCCCATTTGTTTATTTTTGCTTTTATTTCCAATATTCTGGGAGGTGAGTCATAGAGGATCCTGCTGTGATTTATGTCAGAGAATGTTTTGCCTATGTTCTCCTCTAGGAGTTTTATAGTTTCTGGTCTGACATTTAGATCTTTAATCCATTTTGAGTTTATTTTTGTGTATGGTGTTAGAAAGTGTTCTAGTTTCATTCTTTTACAGGTGATTGACCAGTTTTCCCAGCACCACTTGTTAAAGAGGTTGTCTTTTTTCCATTGTATATCCTTGCCTCCTTTGTCAAAGATAAGGTGTCCATAGGTTCGTGGATTTATCTCTGGGCTTTCTCTTCTGTTCCATTGATCTACATTTCTGTCTTTGTGCCAGTACCATACTGTCTTGATGACTGTGGCTTTGTAGTAGAGTCTGAAGTCAGGCAGGTTGATTCCTCCAGTTCCATTCTTCTTTCTCGAGATGACTTTGGCTATTCGAGGTTTTAGGTATTTCCATACAAATTGTGAAATTATTTGTTCTAGTTCTGTGAAAAATACCGTTGGTAGCTTGACAGGGGTTGCATTGAATCTATAGATTGCTTTGGGTAGAATAGCCATTTTGACAATATTGATTCTTCCAATCCATGAACACGGTATGTTTCTCTATCTATTTGTGTCCTCTTTGCTTACTTTCATCAGTGTTTTATAGTTTTCTATGTATAGGTCCTTTGTTTCTTTTGTTAGATATACTCCTAAGTATACTGTTCTTTTTGTTGCAATGGTGAATGGTATTGTTTCCTTAATTTCTCTTTCTGTTTTCTCATTGTTAGTGTATAGGAATGCAAGGGATTTCTGTGTGTTAATTTTATATCCTGCAACTTTACTATATTCATTGATTAGCTCTAGTAATTTTCTGGAAGAGTCTTTAGGGTTTTCTATGTAGAGGATCAAGTCATCTGCAAACAGTGAGAGTTTCACTTCTTCTTTTCCTATCTGGATTCCTTTTACTTCTTTTTCTGCTCTGATTGCTGTGGCCAACACTTCCAAAACTATGTTGAATAGTAGTGGTGAGAGTGGGCACCCTTGTCTTGTTCCTGATTTCAGGGGACATGCTTTCATTTTTCACCATTGAGGCTAATGCTTGCTGTGGGTTTGTCATATATAGCTTTTATTATGTAGCGGTGTGTTCCTTCTATTCCTGCTTTCTGGAGAGTTTTAATCATAAATGGATGTTGAATTTTGTCAAAGGCTTTCTCTGCATCTATTGAGATAATCATATGGTTTTTATCTTTCAATTTGTTAATGTAGTGTATTACATTGATTGATTTGCGGATATTAAAGAATCCTTGCATTCCTGGGATAAAGCCCACTTGGTCATGGTGTATGATTTTTTTAATATGTTGTTGGATTCTGTTTGCTAGAATTTTGTTAAGGATTATTGCATCTAAGTTCATCAGTGATATTGGCCTGTAGTTTTCTTTTTTTGTGGCATCTTTGTCTGGTTTTGGAATTAGGGTGATGGTGACCTCATAGAATGAGTTTGGAAGTTTACCTTCTGCAATTTTCTGGAAGAGTTTGAGTAAGATAGGTGTTAGCTTTTCTCTAAATTTTTGGTAGAATTCAGCCGTGAAGCCATCTGGTCCTGGGCTTTTGATTGCTGGAAGATTTCTCATTACAGTTTCGGTTTCCTTGCTTGTGATGGCTCTGTTAAGATCTTCTATTTCTTCCTGGTTCAGTTTTGGAAATTTATACGTTTCTAAGAATTTGTCCATTTCTTCCAAGTTGCCCATTATTTTTTGGCATAGAGCTGCTGATAGTAGTGTCTTATGATACTTTGTATTTCAGTGTTGTCTGTTGTGATCTCTCCATTTTCATTTCTAATTTTCTTAATTTGGTTCTTCTCTGTTTCTTAATGAGTCTTGCTCATGGTTTGTCAATTTTGTTTATTTTTTCAAAAAACCAGCTTTTAGCTTTGTTGATTTTTGCTATGGTCTCTTTAGTTTCTTTTGCATTTATTTCTGCCCTAATTTTTAAGATTTCTTTCCTTCTGCTAACCCTGGGGTTCTTCATTTCTTCCTTCTCTAATTGCTTTAGGTGTAGAGTTAGGTTATTTATTTGGCTTTTGTTTGTTTCTTGATGTAAGCCTGTAGTGATATGAACCTTCCCCTTAGCACTGCTTTTACAGTGTCCCATAGGTTTTGGGTTGTTGTGTTTTCATTTTCATTCATTTCTATGCATATTTTAATTTCTTTTTTGATTTCTTCTATGATTTATTGGTTATTCAGAAGCATGTTATTTAGCCTCCATATGTTAGAAATTTTAACAATTTTTTCCTGTAATTGAGATCTAATCTTACTGTACTTTGGTCAGAAAAGATGACTGAAATGATTTCAATATTTTTGAATTTTCCAAGACCAGATTTATGGCCCAGGATGTGATCTATTCTGGAGAAACTTCCGTGTGCACTTAAGAAAAAGGTCAAGTTGATTGTTTTGGGGTGGAATGTCCTATAGACAACAATTAGGTCTAGCTGGTCCATTGTGTCATTTAAGGTTTGTGTTTCCTTGTTAATTTTCGGTTTAGTTAATTTATCCATAGTTGTGACTGAGGTATTAAAGTCTCCCACTATTATTGTGTTACTATTAATTTCCTCTTTCATATTCATTAGCATTTGCCATACATATTGTGGTGCTCCTATGTTGGGTGCATATATATTTATAATTGTTATATCTTCTTCTTGGATTGATTCTTTGATCATTATGTAGTGTCCTTTTTGTCTTTTTTCACATCCTTTATTTGAAAGTCTATTTTATCTGATATGAGTATTGCAACTCCTGCTTTCTTTTGGTCTGTGTTTGCGTGAAATATTTTTTTCCAGCCCTTCACTTTTAGTCTGTATGTGTCTCTATTTTGAGGTGTATCTCTTGTAGACAGCATATATAGGAGTCTTATTTTTGTATCCATTCAGCCAATCTTTGTCTTTTGGTTGGGGCATTCAACCCATTGACATTTAAGGTAATGATTGATACGTGTGGTCCCGTTGCCATTTACTTTGTTGTTTTGGGTTCACGTTTATACAACCTTTCTGCATTTCCTGTCTAGAGAAGATCCTTTAGAATTTGTTGAAGAGCTGGTTTGGTGGTGCTGAATTCTCTCAGCTTTTGCTTGACTGTAAAGCTTTTGAATTCTCCTTCATATCTGAATGAGATCCTTGCTGGATACAGTAATCTAGGTTGTAGGTTATTCTCTTTCATTACTTTAAGTATGTCCTGCCATTCCCTTCTGGCCTGAAGGGTTTCTATTGATAGATCAGCTGTTATCCTTATGGGAATCCCTTTGTGTGTTATTTGTTGTTTCTCCCTTGCTGCCTTTAATATTTGTTCTTTGTGTTTGATGTTTGTTAATTTGATTAATATGTGTCTTGGGGTGTTTCGCCTTGGGTTTATCCTGTTTGGGACTCTCTGGGTTTCTTGGACTTGGGTGGCTATTTCCTTCCCCATTTTAGGGAAGTTTTCAGCTATTATCTCCTCGAGTATTTTCTCATGGCCTTTCTTTTTGTCTTCTTCTTCTGGGACTCTTATTATTCGAATGTTGGGGTGTTTCACATTGTCCCAGAGGTCCCTGAGGTTGTCCTCATTTCTTTTGATTCTTTTTTCTTTTTTCCTCTCTGCTTCATTTATTTCCACCATTTTATCTTCTACCTCACTTATCCTATCTTCTGTCCCCATTATTCTACTCTTGGTTCCCTCCAGAGTGTTTTTGATCTCATTTATTGCATTATTCATTTTAATTGACTCTTTTTTATTTCTTCTAGGTCTTTATTAAACAGTTCTTGAATCTTTTCAATCTTTGTTTCCAGGCTATTTATCTGTAACTGCATTTTGTTTTCAAGATTTTGGATCATTTTTATTATCATTATTCTAAATTCTTTTTCAAGTAGATTCCCTATCTCCTCCTCTTTTGTTTGACCTGGTGGGCATTTTTCATGTTCCTTTACCTGTTGGGTATTTCTTTGCCTTTTCATCTTGTTTAGATTGTTGTGTCTGGAGTGGGCTTTCTGTATTCTGGAGGTCTGTGGTTCCTTTTTATTGTGGAGGTTTTACCCAGTGGGTGGGGTTGGACGATTGGCTTGTCAAGGTTTCCTGGTTAGGGAAGCTTTCATCGGTGTTCTGGTGCATGGAGCTAGATTTCTTCTCTCTGGAGTGCAATGGAGTGCCCAGTAATGAGTTTTGAGATGGGTCTATGTGTTAGGTGTGACCTTGGGCAGGTTGTATGTTGACATTCAGGGCTATGTTCCTGCGTTGCTGGAGAATTTGCGTGGTATGTCTTGCTCTAAAACTTATTGGCTCTTGGGTGGTGGTTGGTTTCAGTGTAGGTATGGAGGCTTTTGGACGGTCTCTTATTACTTAAAGTTCCATGTAGTCAGGAGTTTTCTGGTGTTCTCAGGTTTTGGGCTTTAGTCTCCTGCCTTTGGATTTCAGTTTTATTCTTCCAGTTGTCTCAAGACTTCTCCAACTATACAGCACTGATAATAAAACTAGGTTAATAGCGAAAAGATTCTCCCCTGTGAGGGACACCCAGAGAGGTTCACAGAGTTACATGAAGAAGAGGAGAGGGAGGAGGGAGATAGAGATGAGCAGGAGAAGAAAAAGGGGGACTCAAGAGGAGAGAGACAGATCTATGCAGTTGTCTGTTCCCAGAGTGTTCTCCATAGCCCAGACACCCACAAAGATTCACAGAATTGGATTGGGAAGAGAAGGGGAAAGGAGGAAATAGAGGTGTTCTGAGGTAGAAAACGGAGAGTCAAGATTGGGAGAGAGTAATCAACACACTCCTGAATAAAAATAGGAACTGAATATTGGATTCTTAAATGTCCACAATTTATACCATATACTTAAAAACAAAGAATCAAAATCTAGAGTAGAGTTTAGACTCTTAAAAATACAATATTAAAAACAAAAACCAAAACACACACAAAAAATTTAGATATATATATGAAGTTCGGTTTAAAAATAGGGCTTCTCTCTCTCTCTTTTTTTTTTTTGGTAAGGTTATAGTGTAATGAAAATGAAAATTAAGGAGTAGTACAGGAGTAATAGAGGACTGTAAAAGGAAATCAGAGAAAAAGAAAATTAGAAAATAGAAGAGAAAAAGGAAAAAAAAAGAAAAAAAATTTCCTAAATAAAAAAATCATAAAAATCTATGAAAATGAAAGTTAAGGAGTAATGGGGGAGTAATAGGGAATTTTAAAAGAAAATAAAAGTGAAAACATAAAAAAAGAAAAAAGAAATTTTTTTTTTTACTTAAAAAAAAAAGTAAAAATATATCTAGGAATTTCTCTGGAGCTGTTGCAGTCAGTGTGGGTTCGGTTCAGTTTCAGATAGCTCCTCATTCCAGCTTAGACTTCTTGATATCTACAGGCCCCTTCCTGTGTAGTCGGTGTTTTCTACAGGGATTTTCATCTGTTGCACCTGTCCCTTCTGAAGCGGTTCCCTTTGTTTATTTGGCTTCTGTTTGCCGGTCTCTTCAAGTGCCTAATTTGTGCCCTGACACAGGCGGGTGGAGGTGGTCTCTTATTCAGGTTGCTAGTTTCCCCACGCCGCGGGGAGGGGCTGGGGCTGCTTTCCCAGTCTACGCCGCTCAGGCTCCCGGCTGCTCTATACGGAGCGTGCCCTGCGCTGTGCACAGTTCCAGCCCTCGGGTGTTCCACAAAAGCGTGGAACAAAAACCTGCGCCTGCTTTTTGTGCCTTCCCCATCTGAGCGGCTCAGGCAGCCAGGAGCTTGATGGGTGCACTCTCCCCGGGTGCAGCACGCCTTCTCCCCTCCATGGTACCATTCTCAGTTTCCACCCACGCCAGTCAGGTGAGTGCACCTTCTGCCCTCCACGGCCCTAGCCCCAGTCCCCGCCCAAGCCGGTCGGGTGCCTGCGCCCTGCGTCTCGCCACGACCCTCCTGGCGGATGTCGACCATCCAGAATCTCAGGAGGTCTTTGATTAGAAACTGGAGGCCTGTTTGCAGTGCGGTAGGGGATAAGGTCCTTGGGGCCGAGCCTGCCCCTTTCCCCTCACCCCTGCCTCTTGCCTCCAGCAGGGCTGAGCTGGTTCGCAGCCTGCCAGCTCTTCTCTGGACTTGCTTGGTCCCTTTGTTCTGCGAACGGTCGGCAGTGTGTTCAGGCCGGTTAATTATCTCTCTCTCTCTCTTGCTATCCCACAGTTTAAGTTGGTAACTCACAAAAGCTCCCTCTGATTGTCCTCAGGGCACTCAGGCCCATTCCTTACCCTAAGCAATGCCGCCCGCTCCTCTCTGTTCCACCCCCACTTGCTGGTAGCGGATGCAGGCGTCTGGGGTACTTTTCTGCTGGGAGTTGCTTTTAGGCACATAATCTATGGGTTTTATTTATTGTTCCCCTCCCAGTCAGGTTGCCCTCTGAGATTCAAAAACTTCCCCCAGACCCGCCAGTGCGAGGGTTTCCTGGTGTTTGGAAACTTCCTTGATTAAGACTCCCTTCCCGGGATGGATCTCCATCCTTAGCTCTTTTGTCTCTCTTTTTATCTTTTATATTTTGTCCTACCTCCTTTTGAAGACAATGGGTTGCTTTTCTGGGCGCCTGATGACCTCAGCTAGCGATCAGAAGTTGTTTTGTGAAGTTTGCTCTGCGTTCAATTATTCTTTTGATGAATTTGTAGGAGAGAAAGTGGCCTCCCCATCCTATTCCTCCACCATCTTGGCTCCTCCCTCTCCAGGTGTTTCTTGACTTCCTACTTTTTCATTCCAGTCTGCTATAATGAAAAGGACATCTTTTTTGTGTGTTAATTCTAAAAGGTCTTGTAGGTCTTCATAGAATCGTTGAACTTCATCTTCTTCAGCATTGCTGGTCGGGGCATACACTTGGATTACCGTGATATTGAATGGTTTGCCTTGGAAATGAACAGAGATCATTCTGTCATTTTTGAGATTGCATCCAACTACTGCATTTCTGAATATTTTTTGACTATGATGGCTACTCCATTTTTTTCTAAGGGATTCCTGCCCACAGTAGTAGATATAATGGTCATCTGAGTTAAATTCACCCATTCCAGTCCATCTTATTATGCTGATTCCTAGAATGTCGATGTTCACTCTTGTCATCTCCTGTTTGACCATTTCAATTTGCCTTGATTCATGGACATAACATTCCAGGTTCCTATGCAATATTGCAAAGGAATACAGCAATCAATGCAAAGAAATAGAGGAAAACAGTAGAATGTGAAAGACTAGAGATCTCTTCAAGAAAATTAGAGATACCAAGGGAATATTTCATGCAAAGATGGACTCAATAAAGGACAGACATGGTGTGGACTTAACAGAAGCAGAAGATATTAAGAAGAGGTGGCAAGAATACACAGAAGTTTACAAAAAAAGATCTTCACAACCCAGATAATCACGAAGACGTGATCACTCACACTCACCTAGTGCTGGACATCCTGGAATGTGAAGTCAGGTGGGCCTTAGAACACTATGAACAAAGCTAGTGGAGGTGATGGAATTCCAATTGAGCTATTCAAATCCTGAAAGATGATGCTGTGAAGGTGCTGCACTCAATATGCCAGCAAATAAAGTAATGCTCAAAATTCTCCAATCCAGGCTTCAGCAATACGTGAACCATGAACTTCCAGATGTTCAAGATGGCTTTAGAAAAGGCAGAGGAACCAGAGATCAAATTGCCAACATCTGCTGGATCATCAAAAAAGCAAGAGAGTACCAGAAAAACATCTATTTCTGCTTTATTGACTATGCCAAAGCCTATGACAGTGTGGATCACAAAAAAAAAAAAAAAAAAAAAAAAAAAAATTGGAAAATCCTGAAAGAGATGGGAATACCAGACAACTTGACTTGCCTCTTGAGAAACCTGTATACAGGTCAGGAAGAAACAGTTAGAACTGGACATGGAACAACATACTGGTTCCAAATAGGAAAAGGAATACATCAAGTTTGTATATTTTCACCCTGTTTATTTAGCTTATATGCAGAGTACATCATGAGAAATGCTGGGCTGGAGGAAGCACAAGCTGGAATCAAGATTGCCGGGAGAAATATCAATAATCCTACATATGCAGATGATACCACCCTTACGGCAGAACGTCCAGAGGAACTAAAGAGACTCTTGATGAAACTGAAAGAAGAGAGTGAAAAAGTTGGCTTAAAGCTCAACATTCAGAAAACTAGGATCATGGCATCTGGCCCCATCACCTCATGGGAAATAGATGGGGAAACAGTGTCAGACTTTATTTTTGGGGGATCCAAAATCACTGTGGATGATGATTGCAACCATGAAATTAAAGGACACTTACTCCTTGGAAGGAAATTTATGACCAACCTAGACAGCATATTAAAAAGAAGAGACATTAGTTTGCCAACAAAGCCCGTCTAGTGAAGGCTATGGTTTTTCCCATAGTCATGTATGGATGTGAGATTTGGACAGTGAAGAAATCTGAGCGCCAAAGAATTGATGCTTTTGAACTGTGGTGTTGGAGAAGACTCTTGAGAGTTCCTTGGACTGCAAGATCCAACCAGTCCATCCTAAAGGAGATCAGTCCTGGGTGTTCACTGGAAGGACTGATGTTGAAGCTGAAACTCCAATACTTTGGCCACCTCATGCGAAGAGTTGACTCATTGTAAAAGACCCTGCTGCTGGGAAAGATCAATGGCAGGAGGAGAAAGGGATGACAGAGGATGAGATAGCTGGATGGCATCACCAACTCGATGGACATGGGTTTGCCTAGACTCCGAGAGTTGGTGATGGACAGGGAGGCGTGTTGTGCTGCAGTTCATGGGGTCACAAAGATTTGGACACGACTGAGCAACTGAACTGAACTGAATTGAATTTCCTTATAAGGGCACAAAACAGATTGAATTTGGGTCTATCCTAATGACTTCTTTTTAAATGAATTGCATATTTTTTTTTTTTTAATCCTCAAAAGAATCAGCATTTTCATTTCACACAGAAATAACATGGGCAACACCCGCTGAGCACTATGGTAGCTACTTTATATAAGCTGCAGCTGCTACTGCTGCTAAGTCGCTTCAGTCGTGTTTGACTCTGTGCGACCCCATAGACGGAGCCCACCAGGCTCCCCCAACCCTGGGATTCTCCAGGCAAGAATATTGGAGTGGGTTGCCATTTCCTTCTCCATGAATTGCATATTTAAAGGTCATATCTCCAAGTACAGTCACATTATAAGGTACTGGAGATTTAGACTTCAGCATGTAAGTTGACAGGGACACAGTTGAGTAAATAATAATACTTTACCCTTGGGCACCTCAAATTTATGTCCTCAGATTCACTCTCACCTCCAATGTTCCAAAGTCTTAACCCATTCCAGTATCAGCTCCCAAATCCCAATTTTCTACTAAATATCATCTAAGCCAAGTATGGAAGAGACCTGAAATATGATTCAACTGAGACAAAATTTCTCAGCAACAGTTAATTTGTCAAACCAGGAGAGTTTTCTGCTACCAAAATACAATGGTGAAACAGGCATAATAGAAACATTTCCATAACAAAAGGCAAAAATCAGAGGAAAAAAATGGAGTCATGGGTTCTAACCAAGCACAAAACTAAGCAGGGCAAATTCCATTAGATTTTAAGACTCAAGAATTATTCATTGTCTCAATGCTCTGTCCTCTGTGACAATGTGGGTGATCACACCCACTAGGTCCACTGAGGTGTCTGCCCACCCTTTGTAGCCCTTTCTGGTGGCATTATTTTTTGAGGTTCTAGGCAGCAGCATCCTGGTTTTCTGAAACTGAGAAGAAGACAGCATCGACTCCCTTAACCTGTGCCTTCTGGACCTGTGGTGTGAGTAGCAACCCTGTTAATCTCTGAATCACCTTTGGGATAATTATTTCCTTTTATTGAAGGGTAATGCAAACTAGCAGCTGGATAGCTATGTTATCCTGCCTTGTAAAATCCTAGCCACCCAGAAGCTTTCCCTAATTTAGTTCTATCTCTGTCCTCTTTAGTCCAAGATGGCAGTATTTATGCTGGAATAACCTCATCTCTATTCCTGCCTTCTGCTGAGATGGTTGGTTAGATCCATGACTCATACCCATAATCTCTTTATTAGTGATTATTGAGCTGAATACTAAGGTTTGTCTCCAGAATTTGCTTTCTTACCTTTTGCAGTATAGATAGGCTTAGAGTTTTCCACACACTGAAATTCCAGTTCCTTTGTGCTTGACATCCCCTCCTCAATTTCTCTCTTTCCTCTTGTAGTTTACTAAAAGTAGCAAGGACAAATCAGGTTGTGCTTCAAGATTTTGCTTAGAAAATCCCTCAGCTAAATACTTGAGTTCACAACTCACAAGTTCTACCTTATACAAAGTGTTAGAGTACATTTAAGTCAAGTTTCTTGCTACTTTATAGCAACGTTAACTTCTCCTTCAATGCCCAATAATAGATTCTTTGTTTCCATGTGAATCTTCACCAGGATGACCTTTAAGATTCATATTTACCCTAATAATAGCTTTAAGTGAATTGAGGTTTTTTAACATCATCCTCAAAATTCTTCCATGTTCTATTCATTACTCATTTACAAAGTCACTTCCACATTATCAGTTTTTTTCCATACATCAGGACTACTTCATAGAAGCAAAATCTGTGTACTCCATAAAACAGAATTAAGAATAACTATATATTAATCTATCTATTTACCTAACTATGATTATATATATGTATAAATAGATAGATAGATAGACATAGATATAGATGAGAGAGAATTTAATGAATTGGCTCATACACTTGTTAGATTTTGCAAGACCAAAACATTCAAGGTATTCCAGCAGACTGGGAAACCAAAGGAAGTGCTATAGTTTGAGTCTATAACACTGACCTGACAGTGGTATCAGTATTAGGGTAATAGAGGTTTCATACTGAGTTCCTCCATTTAATTTTTTTGTAAGATTTTGAGAAGTATTTGTGTTAAATCTTCTTTATTCATTTCCAGCTTTACTGAGATATAATTGACACAACATTATGTAAGTTAAAGGTGTACAGTGTAGTTGATCTGATACATTTATACATTTCTATATGAATACTACCATGCATGCATTTGTGCCAAGTCGCTTCAGTCCTGTCCAACTCTTTGTGACCCTATGGGCTATAGCCTGTCAGGCTCCTCTGTCCTTGGGATTCTCCAAGCAAGAATACTGGAGTGGATTGGCATGCCCTCCTCCAGGGGATCTTCCCGACCCAGGAAACGAACCTGAGTCTCTTAGGTCCCCTGCATAAGCAGACAGGTTCTTTACCACTAGCATCACCTGGGAAGCCCAAGTACTACTATAGCATTAGCTAACATCTTCATCACATCACATTTTTTGTGTTTTTGTGTGTGCGGTGAGAAAATTTAAGATCAACTCTTTAGACTTTCAAGTATATAATGAAGTATCATTAACTATAATCACTATGCTTAAACATGTTATAAGTGAAAGTTTGTACTCTAACATCATTTTCCACTCCCTAGACTCTAGTAATTAACACTTTGTTCTTGTTTTTATGATTTCAGTGTTTTTTGAATTCTGCATAAATTGATACCATATGTTTATCTTCTAACATATGTGAATTAATATCTCTCTGTGGTTTTGATATGCATTTCCCTGATGATTAGTAATGTCAAGAACCTTTTCATGTAGCTGGTGGATATTTGAAAGTCTTCATTAGAAGAATATCTATTCCTTACCTCTGTCCATTTTTGATCAAATTTTCATTCTACTATTGATTTATATGAGTTCTTCACACATTTTGTATATTAACTACTTATCAGATATAGGATTTGAAAACATTTATCCAATTAATGTCTTACTTTTTAATTTTGTTGATTATTTCTTTTGCTATGCAGAAGTTTCTAGTTTGATGTAGTCCCACTTGTTCATATTTGCTTTTGTTACTTGCACTTTTGGTATTATAGTCAAGCAATCATTACTAAGACTGATAAGGGCTTTTCTTTGCTTTATTCTAGGAGTTTTATGCTTTAAGGACTTATGTTTGTGTTTTTAAAGCATTTTAAACTAATTTTTGTGAATTATACAGGATTTGGTTTCATTCTTCTGAATGTAGTTATCCAGTTTTCCCTGCACCATTTGTTGAAGAGAATATTCTTTTTCCATGGAGAGTTTTTGGCTCCTCTGTCAAGTACTAGTTGACCATATATGTGAGGGCTTATTTGTGGGCTTTCTATTCTGTTCCATTGATCTCAGTATCTTTTTTTTTTTTTTTTTTTTGCCACTGCTAAACTGTTTTGATTTCTATAGCTTTGGAGTATACTTTGAAATCAGTACGTGCAATGTTCTAGCTTTGTTCTTCTTTCTTAGAATGGCTTCAGCTATTTTGGGTCTTTTGTATATCTTTACAAATTGTAGAATAGTTTTTTTTCTGTTTCTTTGAAAACTGGTATTGGAATATTGATAGCAATTTTGTCTATAAATTGCTTTTGGTAATAAAGGCATTTTAACACCATTATTTCTTCTGATCCTCAAATAGTATCTTTCCATTTGTGTATTCTTCAACTTCTTTCATCAAAGTCTTGTAATTAAAGTGTAGATATTTTTCATACCTTTGGTTAAATTTACTCCTAATTATTCTATTATTTTTGATTCTATTGTGGATGACATTTTAAAACTTTACTTTGTGAAAATTTTGTTTTTAGTGTATAGAAATTCAACTGTTTTGGCTTTTTTTTTTTTATCTTGCAGCATAACTGAATTTGCTAATTATCTGCAACAAATTTTTGTGGTGTCTTTGGGATTTTACATAGGAGATGATTCTTGTAAGCAAAATTAACCTTTTCCCTTTTTTTTTTAATTTCTTCTATTTCTTTATCTTGCTCTATTGTTCTGACTGTACTTCCAGTACTATATTAAATAGGAGTGGTGAGAGTGGTAATCCTTGTCATTCCTGATCATAGAGGGAAACTTTCAATATTTCACCATTGTACTGAGCTATTAATATGTTTCTCTTACAACAGTGTGCTAAGCATTTCTATTATGAAAAGAGAATGTATTTTGTCTAGTGCTTTTTTAGCATTTCTTTAGATGACATTACGAATATTATTATTCTACTTATATGGTATATCATATTAATTAATTTGCCTATATAAAATATTCTTGCATCCCAGGGATAAATCTCACTTGTTCATGGTATATGATCCTTTTCATGTGTTGTTGAATTCAGTTTGCATCTGTATTCATTATGAATTTTTTCTGTAGTTTTATTTTCTTACAGCAGTGCCCTTCTCTAGATTGTGCTGGGGTAACACTTGTCTTGTAAAATGAGTTTAGGTGTGTTTCCTTCTCTTCAATTTTTGTAAACGTGTGAGGATATTTGCTAATCCTTCTTTAAGTATATGTTAGAATTTTCCAACGAAACCACCTGATCGCTGGCTTTTCTATTCTGGAGGTATTTAGATTATTAATTCAATCTCTTGTTATTGGTTTCTGATTTGATTTTTCCTTCATGATTCAGTCCTGGAAGGTTGTATTTCAAGGAATTCAATTCAATTCAAGGTGTTCAATTCATTGATAGTGTCTCATGAACATTTGTATTAATATTTCTGTACTCTCCATTTTAAGGTCTCTTCCATTTCTGAATTTCTTGATTTCAGTCCTCTCTTTTTTTGTCCTTAGCCTAGTTAATATTTGTCAAATTTGCTTATCTTAAAAAAAACAAAAAAACTAGCTCTTAATTTTATCTTTGCTACTGATTTTCTTGTCTCTGTTTCATTTATTTCTGCTCTTATCATTGCTATTTCCTTCTTGCTGTTTACTTTGGAAATAGTTTATAAACTCCATAATTTCTGGATTGATTTCATTTTTTGCTATAAAATAAGTATTTATTGGCTATCCATTTTAAATATAGCAGTGTGTACATTACCTTCCCAGAGTCTCTAACTCCCTTCCACCTGGCAACTGTAAGTTCATTTTCTAAGTCTGTGAGTCTCTTTCTGTTTTGTAAGTAAGTTCATTTGTATAATTTCATTTTCATTTTAGATGACATGTGAGGGATGTCATATGATATTTCTTCTTTTCCGTCTGACACTTCACTCTGTATGACACTCTCTAGGTTCATCCATGTTGCTGCAAATGGCATTATTTCATTCTTTTTAATGGATGAGTAATATTCTATTGTATATATGTACCACATCTTCTGTAACCATTCCTTTGTTGAAAGACATTTAGGTTGTTTCCATGTAATGGCTATTGTAAACAGTGCTACAATAAACACTGTGGTGCATGTATCTTTTGGATCATGTTTTTCTCCAGTGGGAATGTAAATGGGTACAGCCACTATGGAGAACATTATGGAGGTTCCTTAAAAACCTAAAAATAGAGCTACCATATGACTCTGCAATCCCACTCTTAAGTATATACCCAGAGAAAAACTGGATTGGTTTCTTTTGATTGATTATTCTCCTAATTATGGGTTACACTTTCTTGTTTCTTTGTATGATTTTTATATTTTAATTGGATGATGACCATTATAAACTTTGCATTACTGGATGATGGATTTTGTAATGTCCTTTTAAATACTGCTAGACATTGTTTTGGTATGTAGCTGCCTGCAATGTGGGAGACCCAGGTTTGATCCCTGGGTCGAGAGGATCATCTGGATAAGGAAATGGCAACCCACTCCAGTATTCATACCTGGAGAATTCCATGGACAGAGGAACCTGGCGGGCTACAGTCCATGGGGTCACAAAGAGTCGGACACGATTGAGCCACTAACACTTTCACATTCACTTTAAAATAGTTAAGGTTACTTTAACCCTTTGGACGTTAGCTTTTTATGTTTGTTAATTAAATAATTTGAATCTTTTAATCTAGAGATAAATTTTCACCTAAACTAAGACTTTACATTCCCCAAAACTGTACTTGATAGGACATGTATTGGAAGCTCCTTTCAATCTGTATGGTCAAAGCAAATTATTCCCAGTCTTTTTGTGAGCCCTGAGCATGATTCAGCCTAATGCTTTAAGATGAGTCCTCTTATGGCTTGAAATAAGTTGTTCTCATGCATGCATTGAGCACTACCCAGCCGAAGACCCATATGAACCCTTTGGAGGTTTTCAATATTCTGTCTGCCAGTTCCTTTTTCTCGAGTACTTTGTCTCCAAAATTTTAGTCATTTTGGTTCTGGAAACTCTAGTCAGTTTTTTTTTTTCAGCTTTCTTAGATTTCTGTGTTTTGTAGATTCCCACTCTTGTGCTACTATATGTAAATCTCATTCAAGCAATCATAAGGCTGACTTTATGTATTTCACTTCTTTCAGGGATCACTTTCCTATGTTGCCTGTTGCCTATTAAAACAATTGTTTATACTTTTTTTCATGTTTTATTGTTGGTTAAGTCAGAGGGAAAATCCACTAGGTCCTCAGTTATATATGTCTTAAAAATACATTTGCTCTATCCATCTCTTAAAATAATTAAAATGATCTTATTTACTTTTGTATTTACAAGCATCTAGAACAACTTGTGCTTTAGGAATGTAATTCTGGAGAAAATGTGGAAGGTAAACTAAAGGGTCTAAAAGACAAATTAAAATGCAAGTTGTAACTATTGAAGTTAGGGATTAATTAGGTCCTCAACTTAGACGCAGTGTTAGTGATAGTGAATTGTAACTGAATACCAGCCAGACACATTTCTGATACAAATTTAAAAATTATTGTGGCCTATTATAAATGATTTATACACAGACAAGAATGAGAGGAGGAATATGCTAGGGTTAAAGACTTGGTAGAATACCAGTCAATTAATTGAGTTAGGAAGAGAAGGGAAAAGTTTGGTGTAGGAAATTTAGGGTGCTTCTATAAACCAAATTTATAAGTCAGTAAGAGGTCTCTTTTGGAGATAGATTTGGAATCATAAGAATATAAGCTTTTTGAAGTTTGTGTTCTTGCATAAGTTTATTAAATGAGAGAGCTTTAAAAAAAGACTAAGAACAAAGACAAAAAGAATATTGAGCATTTAGGAGACTAACAAAAACAGAGACATCTAGAAAGCCAATTGAGAAAAATTAATGTGAGAGGAACAAGGAGAACCAATAGAAATGTTGTGAAATCCCAGTGAATCTGAGGGTGAAGAATATGAAAGACATTTTATTGAGGATTGATAAAGGGTTAAGATGGGGGAAATCCAAAAGACTTACAGTTTGTGAAACTCATATGCTGTAGTAATTGTGTAAACACTGACCAGAATGGAAAAATTAGAAAGGAGAAAAGGTCTTGAGAAAAAGTTTTCATCTAGTTCGTGATGTTTTACATAGAGAGAATTGAAGTGACATACAATCTATTCTGATTGGCAGTGATAGATGCATGACAGACTAAAAAAGAACCTATTACTTGAGGAGTTCTGGGGATGGGTGCTAGTGCTAATTGGATTAAATAATGAGTCTTTGTTACATCTGATTTAAGCTTAAGGACATAGTCAGGGATGGTAATTAGGATTCTTGTGAATAACTTCTATTACTGTGTTTTGACACTTTCTGATTCAGCTTATGGGTAAAACTCTGAAGTGTGGAAATACAAAAATGAAAATAAGCATGTGTAGGTGTGTGTGTTATAGAAAAATTGAATTTATAGCTGAGTATATAATTATTGCTGTGTATATACCAAGTAATAAATTATAAATATATGCATATCTAGTTGCATATGGAAGTGAAAGTGCTAGTCGCTTAGTTGTGTCCGACTCTTTGCAACCTCTTGGACTATAGATCACTAGGCTCTTCTGTTCATGGGATTTTCCAGGCAAGAATACTTGAGTGGGTAGCCATTGCCTTCTCCAGGGGGTCTTTCTGACCCAGGGATCAAACCCAGGTCTCCTGTATTTTAGACAGATTCTTTACTGTCTGAGCCACCAGGGAAGACTTAGGTGCATATATAAGTGAGTTTTGAAAATATTGAAATATTGGGACTTCCTGGCAGTCCAGTGGTTAAGACTCTCTGCTTCCACTGTAGGGCATGGGTTCAATCCTTGGTTGAGGAACTAAAGTCCCACATGCCTTGCAGTGTGGCCAGAAAAAAAAAAAAGAAAGAAAGAAAGAAAAGAAAATAGTGCAATAATAATTTGCAATTATTTCAGACTTTGAGAATATTTTCTCTGAACTTGTTCATTCACACAAAAGTACCCTTGATTTTAAAGATAACTACAGAGCCATGTGATGTAGAGATCAATAGTTCTTCAGTTGGAGATGCAAAGATATTTGCAAACAAACTGTCCTATATCTGCAATGTTCATGACCCAAATTGTCAACTTTTGTATTACGTTTTATGTCACAAATCAACTAAACTCAACTTCCCTCACATTTCTTGTTACCCAGAAGACTTAAAGGTCCTTAAAGCTGTTTAGGGAATCATAAAGTTCTCTTCTAAAAAAGCATATATTTTATATGTCAAGTTTCTCTCTACTATACCCATAAACTTTAGAATGCGAGAAGATTCTAAATAAGACACTTGTGTGTGTGTGTGCGTGTGTGTGTACTGAGGAGTGATGTGGAATAAGGAGAGGTATTTCTCTTCTTCCTTATCAAAAAAAATATATATCTTAACAATATCCAAGTTGAATTTCACTTAATTTATGCTTCAGCCTTCAAAAAGTTACCCTTAGGGATCTCCTATAGAATATATTAGCTAGACAATATAGTTTAACTTTTGATCTTATTTTGGCATTATGATTTATTTTACTTGTATTTTTTGTCTTCTCAATGAAGATCATATCATTTTTATGTAAAAGATCATGTAATTAACTTTTTCATCTCTTCTATAAACATTTTAATGAATATCTTAGATGACAGATTAATATGTCAACAAGTAATCCGTTCAGTTGTTCACTTTGTCTTCTTTTTATTGAAATGTAGCTGGTTTACAGTGTTATATTAGTTTTAGGAGTACAACATAGTGATACAATATTTTTTTCAGATTATAATATATTATAAGCTATTAGAAGATAATGTCTATAATTCCCTGTGCTATAAAATAGATCTTTGTTGCTTTTCCATTTCACCACATAGTAGCCTGTATCTGTTAATCCCATATCCCCAATTTGTCACTCCCACCATTTTTTTCTCATTTGGTAACTACAGGTTTGTTTTCTATGTCTGTAAATCTGTTTCGGTTTTGCATGCACATTCATTTGTATCATTTTTAGATTCCACATGTAAGTTAAATCATAGAGTATTTGTCATTGTCTCTCTAACTTATTTCACTAAGTATAATATTCTCTTAGGTCCATCCATGTTGTTACAAATGGTAGAATTACATTTGTTTTTTGGCTGAGTAATACTCCATTATATATATAAACCACATCTTCTTTAACCATTTGTCTGTTGATGGGCACTTGAGTTGCTTCCATGTCTCAGATAATGAAAATAATGCTCCTATGAACATTGGGATACATATATCTTTTCAAATTAGTGTTTTCATTTTTCCAGCTATATTCCCTGGAGTGGAATTGCTGGATCATGCGGTAGTTCTATTTTTGAGGAACCTCCATAGAGTTTTTGAGGAACCTCCATACATTTTTCTATTGTGACTACACTAACTTACATTCCCACCAGCTGTGTACAAGAGTTGCCTTTTTACCACATCCTCCTCAAAATTTGTTATTTCTAGGTCTTTTGATGACAACCATCTGACAATTGTGATGTTATATCTGATTTTTGTTTTGATTTATGTTTTTCTAACAATTAACAATGTTGAGAATCTTTTCATGTGTTTGTTAACCATCTGTGTGCCTTCTTTGGAAAAATGCCTATTCAAGTCTTCTGTACATTTTGTAATTGAGTTATTTGATTTTTGATATTGAATTTTAAGAGCTGTTTATATGATTTCGACATTAACTACTTTTTGGTAACATCATTTGCAAATGTTTTCTACCATTATGTAAATTGTCTTGTTTTGTCTGTGCTGTGCATTTCTTTCTGATGCAAATACTTCAAGTTTAATTAAACCCCATTAGCTTATTTTGCTTTTATTTCTTTTACCTTAAGAGATAGATCCAAACAATATTGCTACAATTTATATCAAGTATTGTAATGTCTATGTTTCCTTCTAGGAATTTTTTATGTTTCCAGGGCTTGCACTTAGGTCTTGAATCATTTTGAGTTTATTTTTGTATATGATATGAAAGGATGTTCTAATCTCATTATTTGATATGTAGCTTTCCAGTTTTTCCAGCACCACTTGTTGAAGATATCACCATTTCTCAACTGTATATTCTTGTGTAGTTTGCCATAGATTAACTAATCAAATCTATATAAGATTATTTCTGAGCTCACTACACTTTTGCATAATCTATTTTTTTTTGAGTAGCATAATATTTTGACTACTGTAGCTTTTTAGTATAGTCTGAAGCCTGAGAGTGTTATACTTCTAGTTTTGCTATTTTTCCCACAGTATTACTTTTCCAATTTGGGATCTTTTGTAGTTCCATATGAATTTTATGAATATTTTTTCCACTTATGTGAAAAGTTGTCATTGGCATTTTGATACATGCTGCTTTAAATCTATATATAATGTTTTGGGTAGTATAGACACTTAAAAACATTCATTCTTTCAGATCAGAAACAGAAATTCAAAGTGCAATTCCATTTACTATCACACCCAAAAGAATAAAACACGTAGGGATAAACCTGCCTAAGGAGACAAAATACCTATACTCTGAAAACTATAAAATGCTGAGGAAGGAAACCAAAGAAGACATAAACAAATGTAAAGATATATCACGTTTTTTAATTGGAAGCATCAATATTGTCAAAATGACTATACTCTCCAAGGCAGTCTACAGATTCAGTGCAATCCCTATCAAATTACCAATGGCATTTTTCACAGAACTGCAACAAAAAATCTCAAAGTTTGTATGGAGACACAAAAGATCCTGAATAGCCAAAGCAATCTTGAGAGAGAAAAATGGAGCTGGAAGAATCAACCTCCCTGACTTCAGACTATATTACAAAGCTACAGTCTTCAAAACAGTATGATACTGACACAAAAATAGAAATATAGATCAATAAAACAGGATAGAAAACCCAGAAATAAGCCCATGCACCTATGATCAATCAATCTATGACAAAGGAGACAAGATTACACAATGTTGGAAAGACAGTCTCTTCAATAAATGGCATGGGGAAAACTGAACAGTGACATGTAAAAAAATAAAATTAGATCATTCTTTAGCTCCATGCATAAAATAGGCCCAAAATCGATTAAAGACTTACATGTGAGACTAGATACTATAAGACTCCTAGAAGTAAGTATAGGCAGAACACTATCTGATATAAATCACAGCAGCATCTTTTACAATCCATCTCCCAGAATAATAGAAATAAAAACAAACACAAATGGGATTTACTGAAACTCAAAAGCTTTTGCACAGCAAAAGAAACAATAAACAAAATGAAAAGACAACCCACAGATTGGGAGAAAATATTTGCAAATGATGTGACAGATATGGGATTAGTCTCCAAAATTTAAAAACAACCTATGATACATCAAAACAAACAGCCCACTCAAAAAACAAGCAGAAGACCTGAACGGACATTTCTCCAAAGAGGACATACAGATGGCCAAAAGGCATGAGAAAAGTTGTTCACCATCGCTAGTTATTAGAGAAATGCAAATCAAAACTACAATGAGGTATCACTAGGGAATTTGAGAAGTTCATGTACACATTGCTATATTCAAAATGGATAACTGTAAGGAACTATTGTATAGCACATGGGTTTCTACTCAAAGCTATGTTCCTGTCTGGATGGGAGGGGAGTTTGGGAGAGAATGGATTCATGTATATGTATGACTGAGTCCCTTTGCTGTTCACCTGAAACGACCACAAAAACCTTGTTAATTGGTTCTATGCCTATACAAAATAAAAAGTTTAAAATTTGAAAATATAAAATAACAGATATTCATTCTTTCAATCCAAAAGCAGTTATCTTTCTGTTACTTTGTATCAGATTTAATTTCCCTCGTCAATGCTTTATACTTTTCAGAGCTTAAGTCTTTCACCTCCTTGGTTAAATTTATTCCTAGCTGCTAATTTTACTATTTTGATGTGATTTTAAATGGGATTTTTTTAAGTATTCTCTTTGTGATGGTTCATTATTCATGCACAGAAAAACAGACTTCTGTATATTTATCTTATATCCTGCAACTTTACTGGATTCATTTTAGCTCCAAGAGTTTAGGGAGACTTTAAGGTTTTCTATAAAAAGTATGTCATTTGCCCATAGCAACAGTTTTACTCCTTCACTTGTAATTTGGATGCCTTCCCTTTGTATTTATTTATGTTTTTTGGGGGGTGTGGGGGGAGTCTGACTGCTGTGGCTAGGTCTTCCAAAGCTGTGTTAAATAGAAGTGGTGAGAGGGGACACCCTTATTTCTGAATTAGAAGAAAATCTTTCAGCTTTTTATCAGTGAGCATGATGTTAGCTGTTTTTTTTTTTTTTTGTCATAAATGACCTTTATTATGTTGAGATATATTCCCTATATATCCTCTAAGAGTTTTTATCATGAATTGTTGAATTTTGTCAAATGCATTTTCTGTATCTATTTAGATGATTATGTGGCTTTTATTCTTATTTTTGTTAATGTGGTGTGTCACATTGATTTTTTGGTGAATGTTGTACCATCCTTGGGGATCTGAAATAAATTCAACCTGATAATGGCGTGTGATTCCTTTTATATATTATTGGATTTGGTTTGCACATATTTTGTCAAGGATGTTTCCATCTATGTTAATTAGTGATATTGGCCTGTGATTTTCCTTTCTATGATCTTTCTTGAGTTTTGGTATCAGTGTGATGTTGTCCTTGTAGGATGATTTCAGATATGTTCCTTCCTCTGCAATTTTTTGAAGTAGTCTGAGAAAGACTAGTATTTAACTTTTGTTTATATTTTTGGTAGAATTCACTCATGAAGTTATCGGGTCCTGGACTTTTGTTCATTGGGAGTTTGCTTTTATGATGTTTGTTGTAGTTTTTGACTGATTCAGCTTCATTAGAGTTAGCTGGTCAGTTCATATTTTCTCCTTCTTGGGTCATTTTTGGAAATAGTCAATTTCTAGGAAGTTGTCCATTTCTTGTGGATTGTCCATTTTATTGGTGTATAATTGTTCATAGTAATTTCTTATGATCATTTGTATTTCTGTGGTGTTATTTGTAACTTTTTTTCATTTCTAATTTTATTGATTTGAGCCCTCTTTTTTTATTGATGAGTCTGGCTGTTTATCAATAGTGTTTATTTTTTCAAATAATAAACTCAATTCACTGATTTTTTTCTATTAATGTTTTAGTCTCCATTTCATTTATTTATGTTTTTTTATGACTTATTTTCTTCTATTAACTTTGGGACTTTTTTTTTTTTTCTTCTTTTCTAGTTCTTCTAGGTTTAAAGTTAGATTGTTTATTTGTTATTTCTTGTTTGCCAAGTTAAGCTTGCATCACTTGCCTCTTAGAACTACTTTTGCTTCATCTCATAGATTTTGGATTGGTGTGTGAGTGTGTGTGTGTGTGTGTGTGTGTCTCCAGGTATTTTTAAAATTTCTTCTTTGATTTCTCAGTAATCATTGGTTGTTCAGTAGCTTATGTATTAGCCTTTACATCCTTGTGTTTTTAGCAGTTTTTCTCTTGTAATTGATTTCTAGTCTCATAGCACTGTAGTAGGAAAACGATATAGTTTCAGTTTTCTTAAATTAACTGAGGCTTGTTTTGTGGCTGAGTAGATAAACTATCTTGGAGAATGTTCCCTGTGAGCCTGAATTGAATGTGTATTCTTCTACTTTTGAGTGGAATATTATATATACATATATCTATTAAGTTCATCAGGTTTAATGTATCTTTCAAGACTAGTGTTTCTTTTTTCATTATCTGCCTAGATGATACATCCACTGGTATAAGTGGGATGTTAGAGTCCAGGGCTATTATTGTGTTACTGTCAATTTCTCCCTTTATATCTGCTAATATTTGCTATACACACACACACACACACGCATACAGGGGTTTCTTTGTTGGACATGTGCGTATTTGCAATTTTATCCTTTTTTTTGGATCAATCCCTTGAGCATTATTTAGTATCTTTATTTGTTTATTGCTATACATTGCTTTAAGTCTATTTTGTTGATGTAAACATTGCTACTGCAATGTTCTTTTGACTTCTATTTGCATAGAGTATCTTTTTCCATCCCCCTACATCCAACCTGTGTGTGTCTTTAGCTCTGAATTGAATCTTTTTTTGTGTGGCATATAGATGGACCTTGTTTTTGTACATATTCAGACACTCTGTCTTTTTTTTTTTTTCCTCATTTATTTTTATTAGTTGGAAGCTAATTACTTTACAATATTGTAGTGGTTTTTGCCATACATTGACATGAATCAGCCATGGATTTACATGTAATCCCCATCCCAATCCCCCCTCCCACCTCCCTTTCCACCTGATCCCTCTGGGTCTTCCCAGTGCACCAGCCCTGAGCACTTGTCTCATGCATCCAGCCTGGGCTGGTGGTCTGTTTCACCCTTGATAATATACATGTTTCGATGCTGTTCTCTCGAAACATCCCACCCTCACCTTCTTGCAGCACTGTTTATAATATCCAGGACATGGAAGCAACCTAGATGTCCATCAGCAGATGAATGGATAAGGAAGCTGTGGTACATATACACCATGGAATATTACTCAGCCATTAAAAAGAATTCATTTGAATCAGTTCTAATGAGATGGATGAAACTGGAGCCCATTATACAGAGTGAAGTAAGTCAGAAAGATAAAGACCAATACAGTATACTAACACATATATATGGAATTTAGAAAGATGGATAACCCTATATGCAAAACAGAAAAAGAGACACAGATGTACATAACAGACACTCTGTCTTTTGATTGCAGCATTTACTTCATTTCTATTTAAAGTAATTATCAATAGTTGGGTACTTATTGTCATTTTGTTAATTGGCTTTTGGTTATTTTGTAATTATTTTTTGTTCCTTAGTCCTTTTATTCTCTTCCCTTATGATTTGTTGTCTATCTGTTTTGTTATTTTGAATTACTCTCTCTTTTTTTTTTTTTCAGTGTGAATCTATTATAGATTTTTGGTTTTTGGTTACCGTAAGCTTTATATATAGCTATCTATCTATCTGGCTATTTTAAGGTACTGATCTCTTAATTTCAAGTACATTTTAGCAAACTTGTATTTTTACTCCCCTCCCCCTTGTGTGCGTTAGTCACTCAGTCACATCTGACTCTTTGCAACCCCATGGACTGTAGCCCACTGAACTCTCTACCCATGAAATTATCTAGGCAAGAATACTGAAGTGGGTTTGGTTGCCATTCCCATTTCCAGGGGATATTCCTGACCCAGGGATCAAACCTGGCTCTCCTGCATTGCAGTCAAATTCTTTACTTTCTGAGCCACCAGGGAAGCTCTCTTTCCCCTTACAATTAGTTTTTGACATCATAATTCGTATCTTTTTATTTTGTGTATCACTTTATTAATTGGGGATACAGATGATTTTGCTACTTTTGTGTTTTAACTTTCTTACTAGCTTTCTGTGTGGGTGACTTATCATCTTACTGCATCTTTGCCTTTACTGATGAGTTTTTTCCTTCACTAACTTTTATATTTCTAATAGTAAACATTTTTCTCTTGATGATGTCCCTTTATTATTTATTACAAAGCAGTTTTGGTGGTGTTTAACTATTTTGGCTTTTTGTTGTCTGTAAAACTTTTGATCTCTTCATTAAACTTGCATGAAAGTATTACTGGGTTGAATACTCTTTGTTGTATGTTTTCCCCTTTCATCAATTTAGATATATCACACCACTCCCTTCTGGCCTGCAGAGTTTCTGTTGAAAAGCCAGTTGATAGCTTTATGAGAGTTTCCTTTTATGTAATTTGCTGTCCGTCCCATAGTGCTTTTAATATTCTTTGATGTTTTCCATTTAAATTACAATGCATCTTGGCATGATTATCTTTGAGTTGATCCTGTTTGGGACTTTTTCGGATTCCTGGACCATGATTTCTGTTTCCTTTCCCAAGTTAGGAAAATTTTCAGGTATTATGTCTTCAAATATGTTTTCTGACCCCTCCCCCTCTTTTTGGAACACTTATAATGTTATATTAGAATGCTTGATGTTGTCTCAGAGGTCCTTTAAGGTATACTCATTTATTTTCATTCATTTTTCTTTTTTCTGTTCAGCTTCAGTGTTTTCCATTACTTTGTCTTTTAACTCCCTGATCCATTCCTCTGTATCATTTAATATTCTGTTGATTCTTTCTAGTGTATTTTTTCATTTCATTTCATTGTATGCCTCATCTCTCTTTCTTTATATTTTCTAATTTTTGTTAAAAAACTTCTAACTTCTTACTCTTTTAATCCATTCTTCTGAGATATTTTCTCATTTTTATGATCATTACCTTAAGCTGTTTATTGTATAAATTGCCTATCTCCACTTCATTTAGTTTTTCTGGGGATTTATCTTGTTCCTTCATTTGGAAAATGTTCATTTGTATCCTACTTTGCTGTTTTTATTTCTTTGTATCTCATAGATTGGTTATGTTTATTGAGCTTGGAGAAGTGGCCTTTTATAGGAAACATCTTACACATCCTATCAGTGCACTTCTCTCTGGTAACCAGAGATATATGTTCTAGTGATGCCCTCTATGTATGGTCATGGGTCCTTCTGCTGTGGTAACTTGACTACTTGGGTGGTCTGAAAGGCCTGACTGGTCGGTCCATGCTCTGGCATGTTGCCAAGCTCTACCTTGTGAAAAGGCTACTACCTGCTCTTTTTAGGTGGAACTCAGTAATCATGAGACTGGCTGCAGAACAACTTGTGTCCTGGACCTAGTTCTGATCAATTAGCAAACAGAGTTGGGTTCTAGTGTGGGTGATTATGGGGCCAGTGGTCTTGGATATAGTGTTGTTCTGTTGATGGTTGGGTTTTTGGGTGTTCTAAAGCTGGTTGTGGCATTTTGATGAGTGGGGCTAGATCCTGGGACAGTCAGCTGAGGGGTACAAAGGATCTGAGTTGACGTATGTCTGCTAGTGGGTAGGTTTGGAGCCCAGGTGGTCCCAGGGCTGATGCTGGACTTCTACTTGGTGAACTGGGTACTGCTTTAGTAAGCTGCAGTGGCCCTAGAGCTTGTTCCTGTCCACTGGTGTGTGAGAATGGCCCTGGGAGTTGTGTTAGCCTTCTGCTGGGTAGAGTGAGGTCCTGGGGTCTCTTCCACCAAGACCCAGAGTTTTGGGATCTGGTGTTGGTCATCCAGTTGGTGGAATGTAGCTTAGGTTCTCCTGGGGTTAGTGCTGCATAACAGGAGTGCAGAGTTTGGTCTCAGAGTCCTGGTGTTAGTGTGTCAGCCTGTTGGTTGGTGGGGCTTGGGCCCAGATCATCCTGGAGCTGATGACTGCTCACAGATGGGTGAGACTGGTTCTTAAGTTAGCACTGGCTCACTAGAGCCCATGGAGTTCTGGGGCTTGTTTCTGCCTACTAGTGGGTAGAGCTGGATCCTCAGGCTTCTGAGTGCATGGCCCTTGGGGTCCTGGTATTAGTGTCTGCACACTAGTGTGTGGGACCTGGTCCCAGGCCCTCTGGTGGACTTTGCCATGCCCATGGGTGGGTTTGCTCTCAGGGAATCTTAAGGCAGCTTGCTTGCTGGTGGGTGGAGCTGTATCTCCACCTGGCTAGTTGCTTGACCTGAGGTATCTGTCCCAGGACTTATATTAAAAGGATGTTGGGAATAGCCAGGTTCCAGTTCCAATAATCTAGAAGAGGGTTTCACAATGATGCTTGTTAGCACCAGTGTCCAGGTAGTAGAATGAGATTACAGAAATAGTTGCCACAAATATATTTGCTCCCAGGTTGAGCTCCAGATTCCTCTTGCTTCTTTGGGAGGCTCTCCAACATCCACAAATGGGTCTGACCAGACTCCTTTCAAATGACTTCTTATACCTTGGATCACAGAACATTTGAGCTTTTGTGTATGCCCGTCAAGAATGGAGTCTCACGGAAGTAGAGAATGGATTTGTGGACCCACCAGTGGAAGGAGAGAGTGGTATGAACTGATAGAGTAGCATTGAAATATATGTATACAGTTATATATATACACATACATACAGTTATATATATATATATATATATATTATATATCTCTGTGTATGTTATACATGTACATACACATACACATAAATATATACATATACACATATACACATATGCATCTACATATACATCTACACACATACATCTACACATACATATATACACATATATGCATATACACAAGCATTTACATATATATACATATACACACATATGCATATATACATGTATGCATATATGCACATGTACATGCATATTCATATATGCATATGTACATATGTATATGCATGTGTATGTATATGTATAACATACACAGTTATATATATAACTGTGCTGTATTCCAGAAACATTGTAAATCTGCTGTACTACAAATAAAAATAAATAAAAATAAAACAAAACTAGTTTGTTTGTTTTTTTTTAATAATTATCCATATCCATAGTGAGGTTCCAGACAAGTGTCAGTCTACTAACTGTAACTAGTGTTCAATGAACTAAGTATAGAATTTGAAAGTTTTAGAAAGTTTTTTGGATATTTGATGGAGCTAATTTATGTCCATTGAATCAATAATGTAAAAAATATGAGCATGTATCTTGTATATCTTTATTATTTCTATTCCATTTTCCTAATTACTTTTATTGTACTTCACAGAATGATCTGGAACAAACTGATGATTTAGAAAATCAATTGCTCTTGTACTGCAGGTAGTTTGAGAAATGCTGGTTTAGAAGATGTTTACAAAATGCTCTAGCTGTCTTCATATTTTTTAGCTGATTTTCTGATAAAATTCCCGTTTCCTTTACACTCCCAGAGATGCATATTCAAAGAAACAAAAGTTCTAAGTAATTTTTCTTTCTGATCATGTTAATTTATTAGTGGATCCTCACTTTTGACAAAATTTAATGTTTAAAGTTCCTGTGATGTTGCTATTTCAGTTTTATTTAACATCAGGTCCCCTTAAATTTGAAACACTCTATGTACGACAAAAATATTTTAAGATAATTATAATTTTTAATTGCAGAATGATGATCCAACTTAAGCATCAATCTGTTTAAAAGTGGCATAAATTCTCAAAGTGCTTGACAGTCATGTTAGCTCTATGATATTTAAGTACAAGTGATTTCCCTCATTTGTACCAGCTTACTTTTCAAAACACCTAAAAGTAGTTTTAACTTTCCTTCTGTTGTTTGCAATGAAATGCCTGAATGCCTTACTTTAATCTCTTTCTTCTTTATTACTCTTCTTATAGTCTATACATTGTTACTGTTATTGTTGTTTTAATATCAAGTTTTTCTATGTATCTTTTTTTTGTAGTTTGGCAAGAGTAAGGCTTTATTGTATGTACTTATGGTCCTTTCCCCTCTCTTCCCATAAACAGGCACTCTGGAACAATTGGATAACTTGTTCTGTGTTAAAAGCTGAGCATATGAAACAGTTTTTTTTTTTTTTTTCCATTTTAATGGTGCTCATTTTAAAGTATGAATGACAGTTTGACACTAAGCTTGCTCTTATAATAAAAATAAGTTTTAGTTAGGCAGTAGCTCTTGACCAAAGATCTCAAGTTTTGATAGAGAATTAAATGTTAATTGTCCAGCACTGATGTAATAGTTGAGGTTTATTATGGCCATATGTGCACTACTACTCAATGGCAGAGCTGCCAAAACAATCCTGGGGTCTTTATTTCCAGGCTAAATACCAAACACTGTCTTCTTCAGGGATTCATTTTATCCTTTAAAACATAAATCTAGACTTTGATTTTAAATTATTTCATGACTTAGGAAATTAAAATTTAGTAGGTATTTATTGAATATTGTTTATATTGCAGTCATTGTAATAGGTATGGTGTGATGGGGGAAAATCCAAATATGAATAAGTTACTTTGCCAAGGTACTCACTTTTAATGCTCAGGAAAAACAACCCATAACATGTCAAAAATTGACCACGTCTTTATTTGTAAACCAAATGCTGAGCCTATTTCAAAACTTTTGGTCATAATTTAAATATAGTTAGATATAGAAAAATAAAGTCTAAAAATCTAAAGATTACATTTTATCATTCCTGAGCATTCTAGCTGGCAGAATTTATTGGGAGAAATGAACTGACTCATGCAGTGTGAAGTGAAATAAAGAGTTAAGAAATCTGTTCTTATTACCAGGAAATTATATATGGAAAAAATGTAAGAGGTAGGATGCTAGTTTCTATATTTTGTTGTATTGAATGATATTTTAAATATAATATTTGGGAAAAGAAAGAAAAAAGTAAGATTGGTAAGAAGTTTGCAGAACTATGAATAATAGAGAACAGTGATTACAGCAATATTTTTCAAAATATTTTTGAAATAAATAAGTTTATCTGCAACAAAGTGTTGTAGATATAAATTAGATAAATATTAATTTTAGTCATGAAAGATGTGTTAAATGCTAGTGCAGTCTAAAATTTATTTGTTTTCAAAATTCCCAATTAGGTATTTTATGTTTCAATGATGACTATTTAAAAATGAACATTTAGGGCTTTTCTGGTGGCTCAGTGGTAAAGAATGTGCCTGCCAATGCAGAAGACATGTGTTCGATCCCTGGTCTGAGAAGATCCCACATGCCTTGGAGCAACTAAGCCCATGCACCACAACTAATGAGCCTGTTCTCTGGAGCCAGGGAGCTGCAACTACTGAGCCCATATGCCACAATTACTGAAGCCCCTAAAGCCCATGCTCAACAATAAGATAATCTACTACAATAAGAAGCCATGTACCACAGCTAGAAAGCAGCCCCTACTTGCCACAACTTGAGAAAAGCACATACAGCAACAAAGACCCAGAACAGCCAAATATCAACAAATAAATTATTGTAAAAAATGAGTACTTAAAATATATTATGTTTAATTATAATTATAAGGAATATAAAAGTGTTTTGTAAACTATGCTGCTGTTGCTGCTAAGTCACTTCAGTCGTGTCCGACTCTGTGAAACCCCATATACAGCAGCCCACCAGGCTCTGCCGTCCCTGGGATTCTCCAGGCAAGAACACTGGAGTGGGTTGCCATTTCCTTCTCCAATGCATAAAAGTGAAAAGTGAAAGTGAAGTCTCTTAGCGACCCCATGGACTGCAGTCTACCAGGCTCCTCCGTCCATGGGATTTTCCAGGCAAGAGTACTTGAGTGGGATGCCATTGCCTTCTCCCTTGTAAACTATAAGGTACTATATAAATATGTGACATTTTATATATTAAGTCCCATAAATTTATGAAAGATATATTATTGGAGAGGGCATTCAACAAAATCAAAGATAAATAATGAGAGAGAATGATTTGTAACCACCAGCTTGATTTTTGTATACTAATAAAGATTAATAATACATCTTTATGAAAATAATAAAGTGGCAAAAATATTATTTTCTGTAATTGCTACATATTAGTAAAATCTTACTGAGCCAGGGTCACTAGGTTTAAATCAGATTAAACACTCAGGTGCAATTGATCATTTTTTATTTTGAATCTATAGAGTTACACAATCTATATTTTATAATGGCAATAAAACATATTTTCATTCTTCATTTTTTTTTTTTTTTCATTCTTCATTATTTTAAGATTTTCTTTAAGGAGAAATGGCTGTGCCTGAAAAAAGAGAATTTCAATACTTTAAAAATTCTATATAGCAATGGTTCAAAGATGTTTTGGTTGTTCAGTTCTTTGGTTGTGTCTGACTCTTTACAACCCATGGGCTGCAGTTCAGCAGGCTTCAATGTCCTTCACTATTTTCCAGAGTTTGCTCAAACTCATGTCTATTGAGACAATGATGCCGTCCAACCATCTCATTCTGTGTTGCCCCCTTCTCCACCTGCCGTCACTCTTTCCCAGGATCAGGGTCTTTTCCAATAAGTCAGCTCTTTGCATAAGGTGGCCAAAGTCTTGGAGCTTCAGCTTCATCAATAGTCCTTTCAATGACTATTAAGGGTTGATTTCCTTGAGGATTGTCTGGTATGATCTCCTTGCAGTCCAAGGGACTCTCAAGAGTCCCTTCAACACCACAGTTCAAAAGCACAATTATTTGGTGCTCAGTCTTCATGGTCCAACTCTCACATCTATACATGACCATGGGAAAAACCATAACTTTTACTAAACAGATCTTTATCAGAAAACTGATGTCTCTGCCTTTTAATATGCTGCCAGAGTTGGTCATAGTTTTTCTTCCAAGGAGCAAGGATCTTTTAATATCATGGCTGCTGTCACCATCCACAGTGATTTTGGAGCTCAAGAAAATAAAATCTGTCACTGTTTCCATTGTTTCCCCATCTATTTGCCATGAAGTGATAGGACAGGATGCCATAATCTGAGGTTTTTTTTTTTTTTTTTCTGTCTTTATTTTTTTTTTATTTTTATTTTTTAATTTTTTTTATTAGTTGGAGGCTAATTACTTCACAACATTTCAGTGGGTTTTGTCATACATTGATATGAATCAGCCATGGATTTACACGTATTCCCCATCCCGATCCCTTCTCCCACCTTCCTCTCCACCCGATTCCTCTGGGTCTTCCCAGTGCACCAGGCCCGAGCACTTGTCTCATGCATCCCACCTGGGCTGGTGATCTGTTTCACCATAGATAGTATACATGCTGTTCTTTTGAAATATCCCACCCTCACATTCTCCCACAGGGTTCAAAAGTCTGTTCTGTATTTCTGTGTCTCTTTTTCTGTTTTGCATATAGGGTTATCGTTACCATCTTCCTAAATTCCATATACATGTGTTAGTATGCTGTAATGTTCTTTATCTTTCTGGCTTACTTCACTCTGTATAAGGGGATCCAGCTTCATCCATCTCATTAGGACTGATTCAAATGAATTCTTTTTAAAGGCTGAGTAATATTCCATGGTGTATATGTACCACAGCTTCTTTATCCATTCATCTGCTGATGGGCATCTAGGTTGCTTCCATGACCTGGCTATTATAAACAGTGCTGCGATGAACATTGGGGTGCATGTGTCTCTTTCAGATCTGGTTTCCTCACTGTGTATGCCCAGAAGTGGGATTGCTGGGTCATATGGCAGTTCTATTTCCAGTTTTTTAAGAAATCTCCACACTGTTCTCCATAGTGGCTGTACTAGTTTGCATTCCCACAAACAGTGTAAGAGGGTTCCCTTTTCTCCACACCCTCTCCAGCATTTATTGCTTGTAGACTTTTGGATAGCAGCCATCCTGACTGGCGTGTAATGGTACCTCATTGTGGTTTTGATTTGCATTTCTCTGATAATGAGTGATGTTGAGCATCTTTTCATGTGTTTGTTAGCCATCTGTATGTCTTCTTTGGAGAAATGTCTGTTTAGTTCTTTGGCCCATTTTTTGATTGGGTCATTTATTTTTCTGGAATTGAGCTGCAGGAGTTGCTTGTATATTTTTGAGATTAATCCTTTGTCTGTTTCTTCATTTGCTATTATTTTCTCCCAATCTGAGGGCTGTCTTTTCACCTTACTTATAGTTTCCTTTGTAGTGCAAAAGCTTTTAAGTTTCATTAGGTCCCATTTGTTTAGTTTTGCTTTTATTTCCAATATTCTGGGAGGTGGGTCATAGAGGATCTTGCTGTGATTTATCTCTGACAGTGTTTTGCCTAAGTACTCCTCTAGGAGTTTTATAGTTTCTGGTCTGACATTTAGATCTTTAATCCATTTTGAGTTTATTTTTGTGTATGGTGTTAGAAAGTGTTCTAGTTTCATTCTTTTACAAGTGGTTGACCAGTTTTCCCAGCACCACTTGTTAAAGAGGTTGTCTTTTTTCCATTGTATATCCTTGCCTCCTTTGTCAAAGATAAGGTGTCCATAGGTTCGTGGATTTATCTCTGGGCTTTCTATTCTGTTCCATTGATCTATATTTCTGTCTTTGTGCCAGTACCATACTGTCTTGATGACTGTGGCTTTGTAGTAGAGTCTGAAGTCAGGCAGGTTGATTCCTCCAGTTCCATTCTTCTTTCTCAAGATTACTTTGGCTATTCGAGGTTTTTTGTATTTCCATACAAATTGTGAAATTCTTTGTTCTAGTTCTGTGAAAAATACCGTTGGTAGCTTGATAGGGGTTGCATTGAATCTATAGATTGCTTTGGGTAGAATAGCCATTTTGACAATATTGATTCTTCCAATCCATGAACACGGTATGTTTCTCCATCTGTTTGTGTCCTCTTTGATTTCTTTCATCAGTGTTTTATAGTTTTCTATGTATAGGTTTTTTGTTTCTTTAGGTAGATATATTCCGAAGTATTTTATTCTTTTTGTTGCAATGGTGAATGGTATTGTTTCCTTAATTTCTCTTTCTGTTTTCTCATTGTTAGTGTATAGGAATGCAAGGGATTTCTGTGTGTTAATTTTATATCCTGCAACTTTACTATATTCATTGATTAGCTCTAGTAATTTTCTGGTAGAGTCTTTAGGGTTTTCTTTTTTTTTTTTATTTTTTTTCCTTTTTTTAAAAATTTTATTATTATTTTTTTTTCCAGTGGGTTTGTCATACATTGATATGAATCAGCCATGGATTTACATGTATTCCCAATCCCGATCCCCCCTCCCACCTCCCTCTCCACCCGACTCCTCTGGGTCTTCCCAGTGCACCAGGCCGGAGCACTTGTCTCATGCATCCCACCTGGGCTGGTGATCTGTTTCACCATAGATAGTTTTCTATGTAGAGGATCATGTCATCTGCAAACAGTGAGAGTTTCACTTCTTCTTTTCCTATCTGGATTCCTTTTACTTCTTTTTCTGCTCTGATTGCTGTGGCCAAAACTTCCAACACTATGTTGAATAGTAGTGGTGAGAGTGGGCACCCTTGTCTTGTTCCTGATTTCAGGGGAAATGCTTTCAATTTTTCACCATTGAGGGTGATGCTTGCTGTGGGTTTGTCATATATAGCTTTTATTATGTTGAGGTATGTTCCTTCTATTCCTGCTTTTTGGAGAGTTTTAATCATAAATGAGTATTGAATTTTGTCAAAGGCTTTCTCTGCATCTATTGAGATAATCATATGGTTTTTATCTTTCAATTTGTTAATGTGGTGTATTACATTGATTAATTTGTGGATATTAAAGAATCCTTGCATTCCTGGGATAAAGCCCACTTGGTCATGGTGTATGATTTTTTTAATATGTTGTTGGATTCTGTTTGCTTGAATTTTGTTAAGGATTTTTGCATCTATGTTCATCAGTGATATTGGCCTGTAGTTTTCTTTTATTGTGGCATCTTTGTCTGGTTTTGGAATTAGGGTGATGGTGGCCTCATAGAATGAGTTTGGAAGCTTACCTTCATCTGCAATTTTCTGGAAGAGTTTGAGTAAGGTAGGTGTTAGCTCTTCTCTAAATTTTTGGTAGAATTCAGCTGTGAAGCCATCAAAATATGTATAGAAATGAATGAAAATGAAAACACAACAACCTAAAACCTATGGGACACTGTAAAAGCAGTGCTAAGGGGAAGCTTCATAGCATTACAGGCTTACATCAAGAAACAAGAAAAAAGCCAAATAAATAACCTAACTCTACACCTAAAGCAATTAGAGAAGGAAGAAATGAAGAACCCCAGGGTTAGCAGAAGGAAAGAAATCTTAAAAATCAGGGCAGAAATAAATGCAAAAGAAACTAAAGAGACCATAGCAAAAATCAACAAAGCTAAAAGCTGTTTTTTTTTTTTTTAAATAAACAAAATTGACAAACCATTAGCAAGACTCATTAAGAAGCAAAGAGAGAAGAACCAAATTAACAAAACTAGAAATGAAAATGGAGAGATCACAACAGACAACACTGAAATACAAAGGATCATAAGAGACTACTACCAGCAGCTCTATGCCAATAAAATGGACAACTTGGATGAAATGGACAAATTCTTAGAAAAGTATAACTTTTCAAAACTGAACCAGGAAGAAAGAAGATCTTAACAGACCCATCACAAGCAAGGAAATTGAAACTGTAATCAAAAATCTTCCAGCAAACAAAAGCCCAGGACCAGATGGCTAATCTTAGTTTTTTAAATGTTGAGTTTTAAGCCAACTTTTTCACTCTTCTCTTTCACCTTCATCAAAAGGCTCTTTAGTTTCTCTTCACTCTCTGCCATTAGGGTACTATCATTTGCATATCTGAGGTTATTGATATTTCTCAAAAATGTTAGTTCTACATTTAGGGTTTGAATAGTACAGGAAAAGTAAATTTTATTTTTTTCTCCTATTTTCCTTGGATCATATTATCCATTTTCTATTGACAGAACATTACCAAAATGAATATTCTCATTTCATTGGGCATGTATCTAATGTCTGTGGGGTTACATTAAACCAATTCAATGGCTTCAAAGGAAGAGAAAGGATTAGAATCACTAATTCTCTGGCCTTCAGACTTCTCCATTATAACCTGCTTTATCTTTGAAAATTTAGAAGCAGGAAGAGGATGGAAGTCTTTTTTTTTAGGAATAAATGATGACTGACTTCTCTACATGATATATAATAAAACACAGGGAGAATAAAAGCAGTTTCCACACACAAATATTAAAATTAGATTCTGTTACACTTAGGGCTGATCAATATGATTTTGTTTGTTTTCAGCCATGCTTCATATGAACATTTGTGACTTAGAGTTTGAGGTTTACTAGTTTATTATGTGTATCATGAAGCATGATAAACATTATAGAAAATTATAGCTCTCTAAGCTGTTGGAATCAATATAAATAATGATGCCTTACCTTCATATTGTGCTTTATTTTTTTAAATTTATTTTTATTAGTTGGAGGCTAATTACTTTACAATATTGTGCTTTAGAATATGCAGAGCAGTTTCTTACAATGATTATTTCCAGAATCTTCACAAAAATAATGGGAGGCATAGTACAGTCACATAGTATTAATAGTCCTTTGAAATCATAGATCTAGTAATGAATATTTGTTCTACTACTTACTTGTTTTAGGTTTGAGCAAGTTACTTAATCTCTTTGAAACCTAGTTTCTTTTATTTTGTAAAAATGGGAATGATATTTAAAAATCCATCTAGCACAATTGTTATGAGGAACCCATGATCACATATGGTTATAGAAGTTGATTCCAAGGAGTTAATATGTATTGTTTTGTAACCAGAGTGAATTTTATTTCATTTCCATCTACAAATGAAGCACTGGAGGTTTTCAGTGTCTAATGTTCAACCAGGACTTGAAATTATATTTGTAATTTAATTTCAAAGCTTTACATTTTACCATCCTCCCTGTATCGAGTCTCTACAGTTGAGAATATAACTCAACATAGTCAATATAGCCCAATATAGTCAATGAAACATTGAAATTAATTCATTTAATGTGATTTGCATTTTTAATACTATATTGCATGGTTAAAGTCAGCTGCCCATGAGGCTTTTCTTGTACTTTGAATATCATGGTAGACTATCCTACAGTTCTGAACAACCAGTAGAATGTGCTGGAAGTGGTACCATCTGCTTTCTGAGCATTGGTGGTAAAAGGCAACGAGGTTTTAGCTTTATTTGCTAGAACACTTGTACTTAGAGCCCAGAGCTTCTATCTAAGATATTTGGTTAGTCTCATATCCCATGTTGTGTGGCTTATGCCACATACAAATGTATGTGGTAGTTTGGTTGAAAGCTACTGTTGAGCCCAACTTTTCAGCCATTTCTGCCAAGGTACCAAACATGTTAGAGAAGCCATCTTGAAGCCTCCAGGCCAAACCATCTGCCCTCTGGAGTACAAGTGAACAACTATGGTTGAGGCCGAAAAAGGGCAGAAAAATTGTTCAACTGGGCCTTTCCAGAATTCCTGACTTAGAATATCTGTGAGATATAATAAAATGTTTGTTGTTTAAGCCACTTAATTTAGGGGTAGTTAGTTACATAACAGTAGATCACTGGAGCAGCCTGTTTACATAAGCAAATTTATCTTCATGGAACACTTTTCCTGTCTTTCTGTCACTTTGACCACTTTCCTTTTGTCTCTTTGACAGTGATAAAAGATAAGTTCATAGTCAGATACTTATTATCTTAAAGGAAAACCAAACATGTGAAGAAATGTCTTAATCAGAAGTGCAAAGGAATGGGGATATGGTTGTAAGACATGACAGATACTATAAATGTTGTATTGTATAACAGGAGGAAATAAAATATGACAAGTAAAGAAGAGGTTTGAATTACAAAATTAATTGGAAGCAATACTTGGATAAAAATTGGAAATGACACATTAAAATAGTAGGTTAAGTAAAACTGTATTTTATTTATTTTTTAATTATAGGATTGGAATAGTGAGCATTTTGGCTGATGCATGGTCCTGTGGTAGTGATATTGTTCTTCCAAGGCACAATTAGATAACTTCTGTTGAGCATTAACAAACAATGGTGACTAATATTCATTGAGGATACCTGATGCACTTAATTTTCATGCAAAGCCTGAAAGATAGATATACTGTTGCTTCTATCCTCAAATTAAATACAAGGAAAGTAAAATTCAAGTAGATCAAGGGACAGAGCTAAAGTTTCAAGCCTGACTCCCAAAGCTTTAGCCTTTTCCACTCAAGCTTCCAACTACCACAGCTATATAATAGGCCAGTTATCATTATTTTTCTTTTCTCTTATATCTACACAGGTAGTAACACTGAGGTACAGAGGCAATTTTCATTATCATGTTCATATTACCAAGAATCAGAGAAGGAAATAAAGAGAACAGCTGAGAGAATGTGAGTAGTTGAATGCAAACTTAACCACACTACTAGAAATAAGAAGAATCATAAATATTTATTTTTCTACTCCAGAACTATAAAAAGTATCCTCTAAGATTCTATTAACATAATTAAGCTCTCAATGCTTTTGAAAATTAAAGCTCCTTAGAATGCTACATAAAAGGAAAAAAAAAAAGGACTGCTTACTTCTAGGGAATTGCTGTTGTGATTTGCAGTCTGAGGTCTATAAATTTTCTGTGCTGATGTTTTTAATTTGTTGTCTATACATTTGAAAGTTTCTGTTGGAGATGTTTGCATTTATAGTCTACTAGATAGCAGGATGTAGGCTGAAGTCTATGTTTCCCATGTGTATGTTTCCAAATAGTGTGCATTTGCAAATTTACTAGTTTGCTGGATCAAAGTCTATAACTATAGTTAGCTTGCAGACTGAAGGAGGAGTTTACTAATGAAGGAGTTTGAAATTAGGGATTGATGAAAATGTGGTATGTAGCACACTTCCTTTGAATTCCCACTGCTTGAATCTTCAGTTATATTTGTTTTTTTAATAAAAATGTGAGCAACAGGGAAGAGAACTGCCTCCAAATGAAATGCCATATCTTTAGTAGCAGCAAAGTTTTTATTTTTATAGCAGAGGCCACAAAAACATTTAGTTTGGTTGGCCAAAACAGTCATCCTTTTAGTATAGTGGTTTTTCAAGCCTTTTAAATCATGAACCGTATTAAGGAATGAATTTAGCTCATGACTCAGTACACACATGCATATATAACAAAAAAAAAATGAAGAACTGAAATTATGGGGAACAATAATTACCTACCGACATGGTTTGTTCTCTTCTGTTCTACTCTATGCTACATTCTATTCTTCTAGTCTAGTCTAGTCTAGTCTAGTTTGTTTCATTTCAAAAATAAAGTGTGACATAATCCACCAAAATAATTAGATGATCTTAATTTATGAGCTTCCCTCTGCCAATAGTTCTAGAATACAGTGATTTATTGATGAAGAGCCCAGGCTCCAGATTCTGAGTTATAGTAGAAGATGGGCCACAACAAGATGTGAGCAGTAGAAGGACATACATAAATTCTCTCTTTCAAATGAAAAAAGAAGATGAGATATTCAACAGAGATGACTAATAGTTTGCCACTATTTGTAACAGAGTAATATGTAGAAGAAATCATTTGTGGATTTTATAAATTTTTTCCTTGGAGTAGGTTAAAAAACATTGGAATACATATAATAAAGGTATAACGCTGAGATTTCAGATGACCATGATAGGGAACATAGAGCATTAAAATTAGTCAAACTTTTTTTTCCAGTGCATATAAAAGTTATATGTAACTATACAGTAGTCTATTAGTTGTGCAATAGCATTATGTCTAAAAGAAACAATATACATACCTTAACCAAAAAAAAAAAAAAAAAAACTTTGTTGCTAAAAAATGCTAACCATCAATTGAGCCCTCAGTGAGTTGTAATCTTTTTTTCTGGTGCAGAGTCTTACCTTGATGTTGATGGCTGCTGAATGATCAGACTGATGATTGATGAAGGTTGGAGTGGCTGTGGCAATTTCTTAAAATTTAAGACAGCAATGAAGTTTGCTTCACTGATTGGGTTTTCCTTTTACTAATTATTTATCTATAGCATACAATGCTGTTTGATAGAATTTTATCAACAGTAGAAAATTCAAAGCTTGAGTCAGTTCTCTCAAGCACTGCTGCTCCTGTACAAGCAAAGTTATGCAGTATTCTAAATCCTTTGTTGGCATATCAACAATTTTCACAGCATCTTCCTCAGAAGTAGAGTCCATCTCAGGCAATTACTTTTTTAACTCATCTATAAGAGGCAACTCCTCATCTGTTAGTTTTATCGTGAGATTGCAAAAATTCAGAAATTCACATCTTCAGGTTCTGTACCTAATTTGATTTCTTACTATTTCTCCCATATCTGCAGTGACTTCCTCCACTGAAACCTTGAACTCCTTGAAGTCATCCATGAGACTTGGAATAAACTTCCAAATTCCTGTGAATGTTGATATTTTTAATTCTTCCCATGGATCAATAATGTTCTTATTGGTATCTAGGATGGTGAATCCTTTCCAGAGGGTTTTCAACTTACATTTCAACAATGTACAGATCCATCAGAAGAACCACTCTCTATGGTAGCTACAAACATTGCAAAATTTATTTCTTAAATAGCAAGACTTGAAAGGAAAATTTACTCCTTGTTCCATGGATGAATTAATGGACATTGTGTTAGCAGGCATAAAAGCATTAATCTCATTGTCCATGTCCATTTGAGCTCTTGACTGATGTGGTGCATTATTAAAGAGCAGTAACATTTTTTTTTCTGAATAATTTTTCTCAGCAGTGGCTTAAACTCTTCAATACACCATATTATAAACACATGTGCTGTCATCTAGACTTTGTTGTTCCATTTGTAGAGCACAAGCAGAGTATATTTAACATAATTTTCAAGGACCCTAAGCTTTTTGGAATGGTACATGAGCATTTCTTCAACTTAAAGTCACCATCTGTATTAGTCTCTAACAAGAAAGTCATCCTGGCCTTTGACACTTTGAAGCCAGGCATTGACTTCTCCTTTCTAGCTGTGAAAGTCTTAGATGGCACCTTCTACCACTCTAAGGCTGTCTTGTCTACATTGAAAATCTATTGTTTAATGTAGCTACTTTCATAATTATCTTAGCTAGGTCTTCTGGATAACTTGCTGCAGCTTCTACATGAGTATTGCTGCCTCATCTTACACTCTTATGTTGTAGAAACAGCTTATAGAGGCAAAGTTTTCTTCTGATGCTGCCTCATCTCTTTCAGTTTTTAAAGGATTGAAATGAGTTTGGTGGGCCTTGCTCTGAATTAGGTCTTGGCTTAAGATAATGCTGTGGCTAGTTCAATCTTCTATCCAGACCACCACATCTTTTTTTAAACTTTTATAAAATAAAAACAAGCAATACAAAATAAGACCATTAAATCTTTCTCCATATAAGCAAGGCAGTTTCACTTTCTTACCGTTCATATGTTCACTGGAGAAACACTTTTAATTTCCTTCAATTACTTTCCCTTTTCATATAAAAGTTGGCTAATTATTTGGCACAAGAGGTCTAGATTTTGGCTTATTTCAGCTTTTTATGTGACTTCCTCACTAAGCTTTATCAGTTCCAGCTTTTGATTTAAGTGAGAGATGAGGGGCTCTTTCTTTCTCTTGAACATTTAAAAGTTATTAACTGGTTATAATAACATGGTTATTAACTGACCTAATTTCAATATTGTTGGGTCTCACAGAATAGGGGTTCCATCCAAGCAGAGGGATAGAGATGGGGTAAAGGCCAGTCCATAGAACAGTCAGAACATACCCATTTGATTAAGCTTGCCATCTTATATGGGCATGATTTCTGACCCTTGAAAGCAGTTACAATGGTAATATCAAACATTAGTGATCCCAGATCTCCATAACAAATACAATAATAATGAAAAGCTTTAAAAATTTTGAGAATCATAAAATTGTGGCAGAGACATGAATTAGGCAAATGCTGCTGGAAAAATGAAGCCAAATGACTTGTTTGATGTGGGGTTGCCACAAACCTTCAATTTATAAAAAAAAAAAATGCAGTATCTGAAAAGTACAATAAAACAAAGTGCAATAAAACAAATCATACTTATTTACCTTTAAAACAAAATTAGGATCACAGTTATCATGTGGACACTTAACTTTATTTAAATTTTAAAAGCAATATGTACTCATTTACACATATTTAGCAAAAAAAAAGCACAAATGCTATGAGTGAGTAAATAAAAAATACCCATAACTCAAAAACCTATTAGTAATATTTAATAATATTTTCATATAACTTTTATTCTTCTCATTCTTTATCTTTATATGCATATTTTTGTTCAACAAAAACCAATATCATATATATTCTACCTTTTTACTTAAAATGATAAGTATTTCTATTATATTACATAGTGTTTGAAAAATAATTTCATGTGAACATTATATTAAAGATGTATACTATGACCTATGTGTCTGACTTTTTGTTGTTAGACATGTAATTTGTTTTTATTTGCTCACTGAAATTTATAGCAAATTATAAATAATATTGCACTGAACATAATTGTACATATATCATAGTTGAATTTGAACATCATAGTTTATTTTATAGGATGTGGATTTAATGGATCAAGAAGTACAATTATGTGTGCCTACATAAGTATGTCGTCAAACTTCTTTCCAGGAAGATTATAACAATTTGTTTCCAGAAACAGTCTATGAGACTGCATTTGATATTGATTTTTTAAAAAAATAAAACATTGCTATTATCTTAAGAAAATTGATGATTTAATACATATTACATTTATTTTTAATTTATATATTTTGCAATTATATTTGTAACTATTATTTTCTATAACTATAAAATTTGAGTACAATACATTTTTCTCCTTACCTAATTTGAAGTGATTAAGCATCTTTTACAACATCCTTTCAACAATTCCCAATGTGTGCCAATACAGTTTAGAATTATAGACATGTATTACTATTATATAATTATTTCATTATTGCAACATTCTTATATATATTGCTTTTTCTCTTATGATTATTCTCTTTAAAATAATTATATAAACATGCCTCCATTTGTTTAGTTGCTATAAATTATCATCATAAACCTACTCTTGAGTTCTTATTTTCAGTTTTTGTGAATTTTTTAAAAATATCTGAGCTCTAACACATTAGAGAATTTAAAACACTTTTGGTTACTGATCATTCCATTTCACCTCATGCAATGATGCATCACTAAGAACTATAATTTTCTTAAGATATTTAGCAATAAATACTGAAGAGCTCCAGGTGGGGATGGCTACCTGTGACTTGAACAGTTTTTTCAAAGAGTAAATGAACGACCAATAAATTTTTTGTTTGTATCCCCATCCTTGAGCCATTAACATGGCAATATAGAGTGAAAACACTAAAAGTCTTCTCTTATATATATTTTATTTTCTGTATCACTTTTACAGATGTTAAGCACAAGTTGGTCTTTGCCTCATAGAACTGCTCCTCTACTAAAAGCAACTCATGGTTTCCATGGCTACTTAGATTCTATACCTTCTCATAGGTATTTAAATGGAAGGTGGATTAATGTGAATCAGACATCATCATCTCAAATTGGAATGGCCATTTATTTGTTTTGACTAACGATTATAATTGACTTGAAATACTATCCTACAGCATTAGAAGGCTTAATATGTCTGTGATGTGTTTTGAGTATATATGTTGTATATGTGTGAATATTTTATACCTACAGCATGAAAGCCAATAGAATTTTTCAATGAACTCTAATAAGTGTTTATAAATTATTTATTACTTTAAAAAATAGTGGGAACTGTTTCAACTTTTTAATAATTTTGTTCAAACCTTCTATGGACTACAACAATGCATACTGGAAAATTTGGCAATATCAATAATATACATGGTGTTGTTTCCACTGCATGCATATCTACTATGCTTCCCCTTGCCTAAATGCAGTATTAACATGAAATCTAAGTTGTACAAATGTCTTTAAATCAATGCTGAACTTGCAAAACAGATTTTTTTGTAAAAAAAAAAAAAAACTGTGGTTTGCCTTAATAGAATTGCAACTCAATTTCTGTCTTAAGGTATTTCATAAGAATTTACACCTTTAAGTTATTTCTGAAGAATCGATGAAGTTCAAGTGATTTTGAACATAGATGACATGAATGAGTAAAATAAACTACTGTCTTTCCTTCATTATACACAAGGTGTAGCATGCAGTGTGAGTGAGTGAGAGTCTCAGTTGTGTCTGACTCTTTGCAGCCTTATATATATAGCCCATCGAATTCTCCAGGCCATAATACTGGAGTGGGTAGCCTTTCCCTTCTCCAGGGGATATTCTCGATCCAGGGATCGAACCCAGGTGTCCTGCTTTGCAGTCAGATTCTTTACCAGCTGAACCATAAGGGAAGCCCAAATAATAACCTCAGATACACAGATGATATCACCCTTATGGCAGAAAGTGAAGAGGAACTAAAGAGCCTCTTGATGACAGTGAAAGAGGAGAGTGAAAAAGCTAGCTTAAAACTCAATATTCAAAAACTAAGATCATGGCATCCAGTCCTATCACTTCATGGCAAATAGATGGTGAAACAATGGAAACAGTGACAGATTTTATTTTCTTGGGCTCAAAATCACTGCAGATGGTAACTGCAGCTATGAAATTAAAGGACTCTTGCTCCTTGTGGGGGGGGGTGGGGGAATGCTATGACCAACATAGACAGCATATTAAAAAGCAAAGACATTACTTTGCTGACAAAGTTCCACTAGTCAAAGCTATGGTTTATCCAATAGTCATGTATGGATGTGAGAGTTGGACTATAAAGAAAGTCGAATGCCGAAGAATTGATGCTTTTGAACTGTGGTGTTGGAGAAGACTCTTGAGAGTCCCTTGGAAAGCAAGGAGATAAAACCAGTCAATCCTAAATGAAATCAGTCCTGAATATTCATTGGATGAACTGATGCTGAAGCTGAAACTCCAATATGTTGACCTCCTGATGAAAAGAACTGACTCACTGGAAAAGACTATGATGCTGGGAAAGACTGAAGGCAGGAGGAGAAGGGGATGACAGAGGATGTGATGGTTGGATGGCATCACTGATTCAATGGACACGAGTTTGAGCAAGCTCTGGGAGTTGGCAATGGACAGGGAGGCCTGGTGTGCTACAGTCCATGGGACCTCAAAGAGTCAGACACGACTGAGCAACTGAATTGAACTGAGAAAATTTGCACGGGCTAAATAAGCTTAGATATTAAGTTCAAAAGAAAGCAAACTTTCTAACAGTGATACCTGGCCAACTTTCATCAAATTTGCAAACGCTGGGTTTTAGGCATCATAATGGAAACTGTTTCTATGAAGTACTATAATTTGCAGAAAATAACTTAAAAAAAATTAAACCAAACTCGGCAATTAGTGCAAAACTTTCTAAATTGTAGTCAACAGTTTACCTGTCTTTTCTTTTAACACCTTATTAAAAGTAGCAATGAGAGAAAGCTAAATGGGAAATAAATCAATAATGAAAAGAGAATGGAAAGAATATAACAACAGAAAAAATTTTTGAAACTAGAAGTCATACCATTTAGCAAACAAGGGAAACCTGAAACCTAAGCCAGGAAGTAATAGGGTGCATGGAAACAATCCAGGTGGTCTTTTTAGAAATCTACCAGAGGTTGTGCTGCTCCTCCAAATTGAAAAAACAATCTAAGAAAGAGTAAAATGTAGGATACAGGAAACAAGGAACAGAGAACAAGATGGCGGAGGAGTAGGTGGATGTGGAGTATATCTCTCTCCATTGATACGTTGGGAACACACCTTCAGACACAGAAGTACATGCAGAACACCAGCTGAGAGTGGACAGGAGTACCTGACCAGAGGAAAAGAATATACAGAACCACGCAAAACTCGGTAGGACAAAGGAACTAGGGAGAAAAACAGGAGTGTTAGTAGGACTGGACCTGCCTCGGGTGGGTGGAGGAACTGAAGCAGGGATCTGATCCCCACATGGGGCAGTTGTCTGAATCAGAGGAGAAACATTTAAGGCTGAGAGTGAAGCAGCTGATCTGTGCCACCTAAATGGAATGAGAATCAGACAGTCCTTGCCACAGCCATACATAGCCTGGGCAGGGATGAGGGTCCCCTGGAAGGTGCAGTGGCTGGGAGCTGGAGTTTGGAGAACATGGAGCAATCCCAGGGCACGGAGTGCTGTTGACTGTGGAGAGACAGATTGAGAAAGGAGACTGTGATAGGAAATGCCTGTGGAGGAAAGCCAGGTAGCCATGGAAGCAAGGTGATACAGCTGAGTCACGCATAGCGGGTGGAGCCATCACCATAACCTCTCTCTCCCCACAGGCCAGCCTCAGCAGCTGAACAGTAGAGCGGCTGGTCCATCAAATGCCTGACACACTGAACTACAGAGCAGGACCCCACCCAGGGTGCCCCTTTAAGTGCCTGACATGCCAATCTACAGAGTAGGACCCCAGCCAGGGGGGCCCTCTATGTGCCTGATGTGCTGAACAACAGAGAAAGACCTCAGGCAAGACAGCCCTTTAAGTGCCTGAATGGGCAGAGCTAAGGAGAAAGACTGGCCAAAGAGGCCTTCGGATCGTCAGCTACAAGAGGCTTGAAAAAAGACTCTTATAGGGCCGTAACTCCTTCAGTGGAGTCAGTCTGTATCCCTGCACACTTGCCGTCGCCAGGGTTCCCACAAGCCAAGCAGGTGCACCACCTTCACGCTCAGCTCTCACTGGGGCAGAGCTGGCACAGGCAAAAAAAAAGTCTTGTGTCTATGTGCACAAGGTCATTTTGGTCATGTCTGGCTCTGTGACCCTGCAGACTGTGGCCTTTCAGGCTTATCTGTCAGGGAAGGGGGGTTCTCCAGGCAAGAATACTGGAGCATACTGGCCAATAGTGGTTGCCATACCCTTCTAGAGCACTGTATTTCCTGCTGCCCTAGCTGCCAATTCCTCTGAGTACCTGGTGCTGCCAGAACCCTGTGACCCAAGCAACAGCACTACCTCTACATTTGGCCCTCACAGGGGCAAACCCAAATCCTCCAGGGCAACCTTAGGAGCAAACCCCAGAGGATGATCCACATGCAGAGGTGGAAATAAAACCACAATTGAAACCCAGGGGCAGTGTGACTAAGAAAGAAGACCCAAAACATTTTCACCAGCCGTACAAGCTGCAGAATAAATCCACACCATTAACTAGGCAGACTCTGTGTCAATTAAATATATAAAAGATCATTGAGAGCTACCACAAAAGAAAACACACTAGTTCTAATAGCTATGAACATTGGAGGTAAGAACACACAGGAGTAGGACCAGATTAGAATCTGAGCTGCCCCCACAGCAGATCCTGAAAACAGCACAGTGTTGGAGGGCATCCTAGGGAGGTGAGGTGGACTATGACTCCCAGCAAGGGAAAGGACTCTGACAGCAGTGACTCAAGAAACACATTTATTATTCTTATATTTTGACTTGTTCTGTAGGTTCTTTTGGATTTCTTTTTTTTTTTTTCCTTTTATTTCTCCACCTGTTGTAGCTGTCAATTTAATTGGCCCTATGAAATCTAATTATGCTTCTGAGTTTTGCTTTTTTTTTCCCCTCAGTCACAATTTTTATTGTTGTTATAAACCTCTACATTGGGCTTTTGCAGTTCTGTGGAGTTTTTCTTTTTTATTTCTTTTTTTTTATAATTTCAATTTTTTAAGCATATTATTATTTTTTTCTACATTGATTCCCTTGTTTGCTTTTCCTACCATTCTTTTTCCCTTGCAATTAATCTTTAATGTAAATAAATCTTCTTTATCTACATCTATTTAATTTTGCATATTTATTCTTTCTTTTCTTTGTTTCCTTTCTTCTCAACATATTTGTTAGTTTTATATTCATTGCTTTATTCCCCAATTGGCACCTTTCTTTAGTTTTTTTCCAGTTTGTGCTTTAGTTAGTTTTGATCTGGTAGATATAATTTTTGGGTTCTTTTGTTTGCTGGGTCAATATATTGTACTTTGTTTTTGTTGGACTGTTTTGATTTTGCTTATCAATGTATATGTATATGTGTATATTCAGTCACACTTATTGTTGTTATAAACCTCTGCCTCTACATTGAGCTTTTGCAGTTCTGTTGAGCTTTCCTCTTTTCTTCCCCTTCTTTCTTTCTTCTTCCATTTTTTTTTCTTTTCTCTTTTTTTATAATTTTATTTTTTTAAAACCTATTATATTTTTTCTATATTTACTCATTTGTTTGCTTTTCTTACTATTTCCACTTGAAGTTAATCTTTAATGTATATAAATCTTCTTCATCTACCTCTATTTGATGTTGCATATCTATTCTTTCTTTCTTTTCTTTCTTTACTTTCCTCTCAAAATATTTGTTAGTGTTGTTTCCATTGCTTTATTTCCCACTTGGTCCCTTGTTTTAGTTTTGTTTTCTAGTTTGTGCTTTAGTCAGTTTTGTTCTTAACTGGTAAATATAATTTTTGATCTCATTTGTTCACTGGGTCAATCGAGTGTGCTTTGTTTCTGTTGGACTGTTTTCACTTTGCTCATGGATGTATATGCATATGTGTATATTTCATTATTTTAATTATTACTTGTCTGATTTTGTAACTGCCATTTGTCTGGGGTCCATCTTTGGTTTCTAGTTTTGGATATTTGTTTTAATCTAGCTTAATGCCATAGCAAACCACTTGTGGAATCCTGGTTCCTGACCAGAGATCAAGCCCTGAGACTTTGGAATGGGAGCACTGACTCCAAGACCCTAAACTACCAGAGAACTAACCCTAGGGAGTATCAAATAGTGAGAATTCACACAAAGGAAACTGCTTGAATACAAAATCCAGCATCGCCTGACCAACAGTAGCACCCTGTGCAGGATAACTCATCTAAACAGCAAACAAAGCAAAAATACAAACCCAATCATCAGCAGACAGGATTACCACATCACTCAGCTTTACCAATCAGAGGAAAAACCAACCAACCAGCCAACAAACAAACAAAACAAAACAAAACAAAAAAACTCAGCACAAATCTCACCGTATATGAAGCTTACACAAGCCACTGGGCCAACCTTAGGAGGGCAGAAAACAAAAGGAAGAAAGAATTCAACCTTGGAGCCTGGGAAAAGGAGACCTCAAACACAATAAGTTAAAAAAAAATAATGAAAAGGCAGAGAAATACTACACAAATGAAGGAACAAACTAGAAACACAGAAGTCCAAATAAATGCAGAGAAAATAGACAAACTCCCTGAAAAAGAATTCAGAATAATGATAATAAAGATGATCAAAATCCTTGAATACAAAATGGAGACAATGCAAGAATCAATTAACAAAGACCTAGAAGAATTAAAGAATAGGCATACAGAGACAAATGAGACAACTACTGAAATAAAAAACAAAAAACAAACTCTAGAAGGAATCAATAGCAGAATATCTGAAGCAGAAGAACTAATAAGTGAGCTGGAAGATAAAATGGTGAAAACGATTTCTGTAGTGCAGAATAAAGTTAAAAAAAAAAAAAAAGAAAAGAACTGAGGATAGTCTCAGAGACCTCTGGGACAATATCAAAAGCATCAACATTTGAATTATAGGGGTCCCAGAAGAAGATGAGAAAAAGAAAGGATATGAGATAATTTTTGAAGAGATTATAGTTGAAAATTACCCCAAAATGCAAAAGGAAATAATCAATCAAGTCCAAGAGGCACAAAAAGTCCCATACAGGATAAACCCAAGGAGAAACATGCAAGAAACATACTAATCAAACTGACAAAGTCTAAATGCTAATAAAGAATATTAAAAAGCAGCAAGGGAGAAGCAAGAAGTAACATACAAGGGAAACCCCATGCTTAACAGCTGATCTTTCAGCAGAAACTCTGCAGGCAAGAAGGGAATGACAGGGTATATTTAAAGTCCTGAAAGGGAAAAATATACAACCAAGATTACTATACCCGGCAAAGGCCTCATTCAAAATTGATGAAGGAAGTAAAAAGCTTACAGCATACTAACACATATATATGGAATTTAGAAAGATGGTAACAGTAACCTTATATGCAAAACAGAAAAAGAGACACAGAAGTACAGAACAGACTTTTGAACTCTGTGGGAGAAGGTGAGGGTGGGGTGTTTTGAAAGAACAGCATGTATATTATCTATGGTGAAACAGATCACCAGCCCAGGTGGGATGCATGAGACAAGTGCTCGGGCCTGGTGCACTGGGAAGACCAAGAGGAATCGGGTGGAGAAGGAGGTGGGAGGGGGGATCCGGATGGGGAATACGTGTAACTCTATGGCTGATTCATATCAATGTATGAAAAACCCACTGAAAATAAAAATAAATAAATTAATTAAAAAAAAAGAGTACCCAGTACCAACAAACCAGTTTTACAACAAACGTTAAGGTGGCATATAGACAATAAATGCAAGAGAAGAAAAAAGAACTACAAAATCAACCCCAAACAATTGAGAAAACAGCAATAGCAACATATATACCAATAAATACATTAAATGTAAATGGATTAAATGGTCCAACCAATTTATACTGCCTGAAAGGATACAAAAACAAGATACATATATGCTCTCTGTAAGAAACTGACTTCAGACCTAAAGACACATATAGAATTAAAGTGAGAGGATGGAAAAAATATATTCCATGTAAATAGGATGCAAAAGAAAGCTGGCATAGCAAACCTCATATCAGTCAAAATAGACCTTAAAATAAAGAATATTACAAGAGATAAAGAAGGACACTACATAATGATCAAGGGATCAATCCAAGAGGAAAACATAACAATTGTAAATGTGTATGCACCCAACATAGAAGCACCTCAATACATAAGACAAACACTAACAGACATAACAGGAGAAAATGACAGTAACACAATAATAGTAGGAGACTTTAACACCGCACTCACACCAATGGACAGATCATCAAAACAGAAAATTAATAAGGAAACACAAGTCTTAAATTGCACATTAAATGAGATGGATCTCATTGATACCTTCAGGACATTCCATCCAAATGCCGAAGAATACACCTTCTTCTCAAGTGCACATGGAACATTCTCCAGCACAGACCACATCTTGGGTCACAAATTAAACCTGAGTATATGTAAGAAAATTGAAATCATATCAAGCATATCCTCTGACGACAACACTATGAGACTAGATATCAATTACAAGAAAGAAACTGTAAGAAACACAAACACATGGAAATTAAACAACATGTTTCTAAATAATCACAGGTTACAGAAAAAATCAAGAGGAAATAAAAACATTTCTAGAAAAAAGTGACAATGAAAACACGAAAACCCAAAACCTACAGGATGCAGCAAAAGCAGTTCTAAATGGGAAGTTTATAGCAATACAATCCTACCTGAAGAAACAAGAAAAACATCAAATGGACAATGCAACTTTAAACTTTGAACAACTGGAAAAAATAGAACACCCTACCCCCTGAATTAGTACAAGGAAAGAAGTCATGAAGATCTGAGCAGAAATAAATGAAAAAGAAATGAAATAATCAATAGAAAGATTAATAAAACTAAAAGCTGTTTCTTTGAGAAGATAAGCAAAATTGACAATCCTTTATCCAGACTCATAAAGAAAAGAAAAAAAAAGTGAGAATAATATCAACAAAATTTGAAATGAAAAGGAAGTTACAACAGATAATGAAGAAATACAAAAGATTGTAAGAGATTATTATGAGCAACTATATGGCAATAAAATGGATAACCTGGAAGAAGTGGACAGATTCTTAGAAAAGTTGAGTCATCCAAGACTGAACCAGGTAGAAATAGGAATTATGAACAACCCAATTACAAGCACTGAAATTGAAGCTGTGATCAAATATCTCCCAAAAAAACAAAAGCCCAGGACCAGATGACTGCACAGGTGAATTCTATCAAACATATAGAGAAAAGTTAATGCCTATACTTCTAAAATTCTTACAGAAAACGGCAGAGGAAGGAACACTTCCAAATTCATTCTATGAGGCCACCATCACCCTGATACCAAAACCAGACAAAAAAAATACACAAAAAGAAAACTGTAGGCCAATATCAATGATGAACATAAATGCAAAAATCCTCAACAAAATTTTAGCACACAGAATTCAGCAACACATCTAAAACCTCATACACCATGATCAAGTTGAGTTTATTTCAGGGATGCAATGATTCTTCAATATACACAAATCAATCAATGTGATACACCATATTAGCAAATTGAAAGATAAAAGCCATGTGATAATCTCAAAAGATGCAGAAAAAGCCTTTGAAAATTCAGCGCCCATTTATGATTAAGAGTCTTCAAAGAAATGGACATAGAAGGAACCTACCTCAACATAGTAAAGACCATACATATATGATAAGTCCACAGCAAACATTATTCTCAATGGTAAAAAACTGAAAGCTTTCCACCTCAGATCAGGAATAAGACAAGGGTGTTCACTTTCACCACTATTATTCAACATAGTTCTGGAAATCCTAGCTATAGCAGTCAGAGAAGAAAAAAAAGAAATAAAAGAAATACTGATCAGAAAAGAAGAAGTAAAGCTGTCACTGTTTGCAGATGACATGATAGTCTATATAGAAAGCAAACCCTAAAGATAGTATCAGAAAATTACTAGAGCTGATCAGTGAATTTAGCAAAGTTGCAGGATACAGAATCAATACACAGATATCACTTGCATTTCTATATACTAACAACAAAAAATTAGAAAGAGAAATTAAGGAATCAATCCCATTCACCATTGCACCAAAAAAGAATTAAATATCAAGGAATATGCTTACCTAAGCAGGCAAAAGAACTGTACACAGAAAATTATAAGATACTAATGAAAGAAATCAAAGATGACATAACAGATGGAGAGATATTCCATGTTCCTGGGTAGGAAGAATCAATATTGTGAAAATGACTATATTACCAAAAGCAATCTACAGATTCAGTGTGATGCCTATCAAATTACCAATGGCATTTTTCACAGAACTAGAACAAAAAATTTCACAATTCACATGGAAACACAAAAGACCCTGAATAGCCAAAGCAGTCTTGAGAAAGAAGAATGGAGCTGGAGGAATCAACCTTCCTGACTTCAGATTACACTACCAAGCTACAGTCATCAAGACAGTATGGTACTGGCACAAAAACAGAAATACAGACCAACAGAAAAAGATAGAAAGCCCAGAAATCAACCCATGCACCTACGGGTACCTTATTTTCAACAAAGGAAGCAAGAATATACAATCGGGCAGACAGCCTCTTCAATAAATGTTGCTGGGAAAATTGGACAACTACTGTAAAAGAATGAAATTAGAACACTTCCTAACACCTTATACAAAGATAAACTCAAAATGGATTAAAGACCTAAATGTAAAACCAGAAACTTAAAAACCCTTAGAGGAAAACATAGGCTAACACTTGATGACATATGTCAAAGCAAGATCCTCTATGACCCACCTACTAGAGTATCAGAAATAAAAACAAAGGCAAATAAGTGATACCTGATTAAATTTAAAAGCTTTTGCACAGCAAAGGAAACTATAAGCAATGTGAAAAGACAACCCTCAAAATGGGAGAAAATAATAGCAAATGAAACAACTGACAAAGGATTAATTTCCATAGTATACAAGCAGCTCACACAACTCAATGCCAGAAAAACAAACAATCCAATCAAAAATTGGGAAAAACACCTAAACTGACATTTCTCCAAAGATATACAGATGGCTAGCAAAAACATGAAAAAGATGCTCAAAATGGCTCGTTATTAGAGAAATGCAAATCAAAACTACAATGAGATATCACCTCACTCTGGTCAGAATGGCCATCGTCAAAAAGTCTACAAACCATAAATCCTGGAGAGGATGTGGAGAAAAGGGAACCCTCTTATGCTGTTGGTGAGAATGTAAATTGATACAGCCACTATTGAAGATGGTATGGAGATTCCTTGAAGAAAACTAGGAATAAAACCACCATATGACCCAGCAATCCCACTCCTAGTCATATACTCTGAGGAAACCAAAATTGAAAAAGACCCATGTATTCCATTGTTCTTTGCAGCACTATTTACAATAGCTAGAGTATGGAAGCAACTTAGATGTCCATTGGCAGATGAATGGATAAAGAAGCTGTCGTACATATACATAATGGAATATTACTCAACCATAAAAAGGAATGCATTTGAGTCAGTTCTGATCAGGTGAATGAACCTAGAACCTATTACACAGAGTGAAGGGAGTCAAAAAAAAAAAGATAAATAAAAGTGGTACTGAAGAATTTATTTACAGGGTAGCAGTGGAGAAACAGACATAGAGAATAGATTTATGGACATGGGGAGAGGGGAGGAGAGGGTGAGATGTATGGAAAGAGTAACATGGAAACTTACAATACCATATGTAAAATAGCCAATGGGAATTTGCTGTATGGCTCAGAAACTTAGACAAGGGCTCTGGATCAATCTAAAGGGGTGTGATAGGGAGGGAGATGGGAGGGAGATTCAAAAGGGAGGAGATATATGTATACCTATGGCTGATTCATGTTGAGGTTTGACAGAAAACAACAAAATTCTGTAAAACAATTATCCTTCATTAAAAAATAAATTAAAAACAAACAAAAACAACAACAACAACAATAAGGAAGCCTACATAGAAAATGGAAATGGGAAATTCTAGTGTTATGTCAAAAGGAGGCATAAAAGAGAACAGCTAGGTAATAGACTCTGTGAGCCATCAGCTCAATTTGGAGCAGGAGGAAGAAAGGTTATTGAAAATCTACTTTGAAGAAAATAAATTAAATTTATAGATTTTTGATGAGCTGAATAAATTGAGAGGAGATTTATATCTCTGGTAGAGAATTTGGGGATAAAGTAAAAAAAAAAAATTAGTACATAGGAAAACTACAAAAAATAAAGGCAAGTATTAACTCTGGAGAGAACAAATGCCATACATAAAAAGAAAATGAATTTTTCATTGACTGTCTCCTTGCTAACAATCATATAACCAATTAATGTTTGCATTTATTTAGAAGTTGTGATATAAAACTTGAAGGGAATAGGAGAATAGGGAAAGGCAAGAGTATACATGTGTTTATGTGTGTGCACACATGTATATATATATATATATATACATATTGTATATATATATATATATATACACACACACACACATATATTTAAAAGTATAGAAATAATAGTGTTTGGATGCTGCTTAGAAATATAGTGATACATACCAGAATATAAAACTAAAAGAATAGACAGTTATTGCCTCTGGTAGCAGAAATACGAAGTGGAAGGGAATGGCATAGGGAATGTTTTTTATTATATGTCTCATGTAAATATGTAATTTTGACCTATTTACATAAATAATACTAATAATTTATCAATTAGTGAGATAGAAAACCCCATAGGATAATGTACTGATGGTTCCTTTCAATCTCTAGATCAACTGGCTTCGTTCATATCACATTGTTGTCCTCAGATTATATTCATTCTTTTTCAACAAATATTTTCAAGAATTAACAACATATCAAGCACTGTCCTAAATGCTGGGAGAACAGTAGTGTGCAAGAAATGCAATTTTCATAGGCCTCATTGATGGAACACCACCCCAGCTCCTCAATTGCTCTTCTCTACAACCAGGCATTCTATTCTGCACATTATAAGATCTCGAGTATGTCATATACAAAGTTCCACATAAATGTGTATGTAATCAGCTTTACTTTCTTACAGCCCTGGATAAATTAAAAAGAGATAGGCTAAATGAAAGAAAAAATAACTTAAAAATTATTCTCACGATTTCTTGGAAGAGAAGAATTCTCATGGTAATTCATATGGAATTTTAAGGGACTCCCAATAGACAAAATAATTTTGAAAAATTAAAAAAAAAAACTTGGAAAATAGACTCCCTAATTTCAAAATACATTTTAAAACTCCAGTAATCAAAGCAGTGTAATACTGGCATAATGACAGATATGCATATCAACAGAATAGAATAGAGAACACAGAAATAAACCCTTACATACATGGTCAAATGATCTTCCATAAGAGTGTCAAGCCCATATATTGTGGAAAATATGGTCTCTTCATCAAACAGTATTGGGAGAATTTATATGCACATGCAAAAAAATAAATTTGGATCCTTATCTTATATCATATACAGACAGTAACTGAAAATGAATTAAATAATTAAGCATAAGACCTGAAACTATAAAACTTCTAGAAGAAACACAGGGGAAAATTTCATTACATTGCACTTAGCAATGATTTCATAGATATGACAGAAAAAGCACAGGTAGCAAAAGCAAAAATACACAAATGGAGCTACATAAAACTTCAAAACTATTGCATATCAAAGAACACAATTAACAGAGTGAAAAGGCAAACTATGAGGAGTAGACAGGGGGATGGGCAAATGGGTTAAGAGTGTGTCAAAATGTACAGACTACTACCTATAAAATAAATGTCATAAACATATAATCCACAGCTTGTTTACTATAGTTAATAGTACTGTATTATACATTTGAAAATTGTTATGATAGTAGATCTTAAAAATCATGATCAAAAAAAAGAATAAAAACAAAACCAAAAAATAACCTACAAAATAGAAGAAAAATATTAATATTTGTAAGTTATATATTTGATAAGGAGTTAACGTCCATAATATAAAAATAATTCCTATAACTCAACAGCATAATATCCAATGATCTGATTTCAAAGTGTGCAAAACTCTTGAATAGACATTTTTTTTCATAGACGATACACAAATAGCCAACAAATTTATGAAAAAATACTCAACATCACTAATCTTCAGAAAAAATGAAAGTTAAAACTATAATAAGATATCATCTTATACTCACTAGGTTGAGAACTATTAAAAGAAAACAGAAAATAGTAAGCATTGACAGGGATGTGGAGAAATGGGAGCCCATACACACTGTGGATGGGATCGTAAAATGGTTCAACCACCAATGGGGAAACGAGTGATTGTTGGCATATATGCTTAGTCGAGTCTGACACTCTGCTACCCCATGGACTGTAGGCTGCCAAGCTCCTCTGTTTATGGTATTTTCCAGGCGAGAGTACTAGAGTACTAGACTCCCTTCTCCAGGGGATCTTCCCAACCCAGACACTGAACCCAGTCTCCAGGGAAGCCCCCATGGACAACAGTATGGACATAAAAAAAAAAAAAAAAAGTTCATATGATCCAGCATTCCTATTTCTGGATGTATACACCAAAGAACTGAAAGCTGTGTCTCAAAGGGATATTTACACATCCCTGCCTGTTTGTAGCAGCAGTATTACAATAGCCAAACAAGAAAAATGTGCATTCATTTGGATGAATGGATTAAAAAAAAAATTGTGAAGTACATATAATGAGATATTGAACAGACTTAAATAGCAAGGAAATCCTGTCACATGCTGTAACATGCATGAACCTTGAGGTCATTATGCTAGTGAAATAAGCCTGTTGCAAAAAGACAAATACTATATAATTCCACTAAATGCGAGTTACATAAAGTAGTCAGATTTATGGAAACAGAGGTAGAATATTGGTTACCAGGGACTAGGGGAGGGGGAAGTTAAGAGTTGTTTATTGGGGATATATTTTCAGGTTGGCAAGATGAAAAACTTTGGAGATCTGTTTACCACAGTGTGAACATACTTAACACTACTGAACTGCTTAGAAACAGTTAAAACATCTAAACATTAAACATAAAGCTGCTCCCAAAACAGTTAAGATTGTAAATTTTATGTTGTATATTTTTTACTGCAATAAAAATAACTTTGCTAATTTTTTTCATAGTTCCAAAACTGAGAACAGTTGAATTTTCCATAAACTTTTCCTATGCCATTCCATAAGCTGGCTGTATATATATGCATGTTCACAGTTTCCCTGTGTTGAGTATATTTACTCTTGGTTAAAAGAAAAAAATGTCTTTATGAAACTTTTGTGTTATCTGGAGTTTTACAATAAAGTTGTTAGTGAATATTCAAACAAATATGCATGGTTCACTTGCTATTCTAGTAGCTGAGTGGTGAAGATGAGCTGAAAGAGTTCTTGTAGGATCTTGAATTATAAAAAAGAACTTCCTCAGGTACTCAGGAAACCTAAGGGCAATTTTGCCTGTTGATTTCATGGTCAATAAAAGGTGGCAATTTCCTCAGAGAACCGGCATGGATTCAGTATCATCCTTCTCTCCTCCAAAGATAGCTCTGTCTGCAAAATATATAATATTCAAGCATCACATATTCACACCTGTCTTTGAATCCTTTTTACTGCCTCATACCTCAAAGTTGCCCAATACATATTTATTTCATATATGAATGCATGAATCATTCATTTCTTAAATGCTGAAGAAGTTTTATTCTAAAGGGAGCACTGTATTAGAAGTCAATCATGACGGTAGTCCAGGCTGTCTAATGATCCAGTCATGACAGTCATTTGAATTTTGGCAAATCACAGCCTTGTAAGTGGAACAGTCTTCATCTGTAAAATAATGAGAATTATGAGTAAAAATGAATACTTGGATCAGATTAGAGAAAGTATTTTTTAATGCATTTGTAAACTGCATGGCAATATAAAATGTAGCATTTCATTTAGTTTCAGAATTACTATGTCTCGTTCTTTGCTAGTTGCAAGGGAGATAAAAAGAAAGCATGACCCTTCACCACTCCTTCAGAAAGCAATGTACTCATCTACCTAAATTTGAAGGACTACCTTGTTGCTTTGTAAAGAGATTTGAGACAGGAAATTAGATCTATGGACACAGTTATATATTAAATAGCAAGCTCTAGTGATAAGTTTGACTGATAATTTAAGTAGAGAGATTACTGACTGAGCCTTGAAGACAATGACAAATCTTTTGGAAAATTTTGTTTGTTTTGTGTAAGCAAATAGAAAGTTCTGTGAATTTCTACTGACTTTTATAAGATGATCATTCTAAACACCTGAAAATTATGAGATCTGACCACACTACTCCATAAAAACAATAGGTAAGACCAGAAATAGGTAATATTAGAAACTGAAATTCTGAGTTGTATATCATACATTTTTAAACTGTGAATACAGTATATGCTACAACACTTATAGGACTTCCCTGGTGGCTGAGACAGTAAAGCGTCTGTCTACAATGCAGGAGACCTGGGTTTGATCCCTGGGTCTGGAAGATTCCCTGGAGAAGGAAATGGCAACCCATACAATATATGCTACAACACTTATATGCTTGCAACATTTTAAATGTATTTTTGAAAGATGCCACAAAAAATAAAACTACGGGCCAATATCACTGATGAACATAGATGCAAAAATCCTTAACAAAATTCTAGCAAATTGAATCCAACAACATATTAAAAAATTCATACATCATGACCAAGTGGGCTTTATCCCAGGAATGCAAGGATTCTTCAATATCCACAAATCAATCAAAGTAATACAGCACATTAACAAATTGAAAGATAAAAACCATATGATTACTTCAATAGATACAGAAAAAGCCTTTGATAAAATTCAATTTCCATTTATGATTACAAACTCTCCAGAAAGCAGGAATAGAAGGAATGTACCTTAACATAATAAAAGCTATATATGACAAACCCACAGCAAACATTATCCTCAATGGTGAAAAATTGACAGCATTTCCCCTAAAATCAGGAACAAGACAAGGGTGCTCACTCTCACCACTACTATTCAACATAGTTTTGGAAGTTTTGGCCACAGCAATCAGAGCAGAAAAAGAAGTAAAAGGAATCCAGATAGGAAAAGAAGTAAAACTCTCACTGTTTGCAGATGACTTGATCCTCTACATAGAAAACCCTAAAGACTCTACCAGAAAATTACTAGAGATACTCAATGAATACAGTAATGTTGCAGGATATAAAATTAACAAACAGAAATCCCTTGCATTCCTATACACTAACAGAAAGAGAAAACAGAAAGAGAAATTAAGGAAACAATACCATTCACCATTGCAACAAAAAGAATAAAATACTTAGGAGTATATCTACCTTAAGAAACAAAAAACCTATACATAGAAAACTATAAAACACTGATGAAAGAAATCAAAGAGGACACAAACAGATGGAGAAATATACCGTGTTCATGGATTGGAAGAATCAATATTGTGAAAATGACAATACCACCCAAAGCAATCTATAGATTCAGTGCAATCCCTATCAAGCTACCAACGGTATTTTTCACAGAACTAGAACAAATAATTTCACAATTTGTATGGAAATACAAAAAACCTCGAATAGCCAAAGTAATCTTGAGAAAGAAGAATGGAACTGGAGGAATCAACCTGCCTGACTTCAGACTCTACTACAAAGCCACAGTCATCAAGACAGTATGGTACTGGCACAAAGACAGAAATATAGATCAATGGAACAGAATAGAAAGCCCAGAGATAAATCCACGAACCTATGGACACCTTATCTTCGACAAAGGAGGCAAGGATATACAATGGAAAAAAGACAACCTCTTTAACAAGTGGTGCTGGGAAAACTGGTCAACCACCTGTAAAAGAATGAAACTAGAACACTTTCTAACACCATACACAAAAATAAACTCAAAATGGAATAAAGATCTAAATGTAAGACCAGAAACTGTAAAACTCCTAGAGGAGAACATAGGCAAAACACTCTCCAACATAAATCACAGTAGGATCCTCTATCACCCACCTCCCAGAATATTGGAAATAAAAGCAAAAATAAACATATGGGACCTAATGAAACTTAAAAGTTTTTGCACAACAAAGGAAACTATAAGCAAGGTGAAAAGACAGCCCTCAGAATGGGAGAAAAGAATAGCAAATGAAGAAACAGACAAAGGATTAATCTCAAAAATATACAAGCAACTCCTGCAGCTCAATTCCAGAAAAATAAATGACCCAATCAAAAAGTGGGCCAAAGAACTAAACAGACATTTCTCCAAAGAAGACATACAGATGGCTAACAAACACATGAAAAGATGCTCAACATCACTCATCATCAGAGAAATGCAAATCAAAACCTCAATGAGGTACCATTACATGCCAGTCAGGATGGCTGCTATCCAAAAGTCTACAAGCAATAAATGCTGGAGAGAGTATGGAAAAAAGGGAACCCTCTTACACTGTTTGGTGGGAATGCAAACTAGTACAGTCTCTATGGAGAACAATGTGGAGATTTCTTAAAAAACTGGACATAGAACTTCCATATCATCTAGCAATCCCACTTCTGGGCATACACACCAAGGAAATCAGATCTGGAAGAGACACGTGTACCCCATTGTTCATCACAGCACTGTTTATAATAGCCAGGACATGGAAGCAACCTGGATGTCCATCAGCAGACGAATGGATAAGGAAGCTGTGGTACATATACACCATGGAATATTACTCAGCCATTAAAAAGAATTCATTTGAATCAGTTATGATGAGGTGGATGAAACTGGAGCCCATTATACAGAGTGAAGTAAGCCAGAAAGATAAAGACCAGTACAGTATAGTGACACATACATATGAAATTTGGAAAGATGGTAATGATAACACTATATGAAAAACAGAAAAAGAGACACAGATGTACAGAACAGACTTTTGGACTCTGTGGGAGAAGGTAAGGGTGGGATGTTTCGAGAGAACAGCATTGAAACATTTATATTATCAAGGGTGAAACAGATCACCAGCCCAGGTTGGATGCATGAGACAAGTGCTTGGGGCTGGTGCACTGGAAAGACCCAGAGGGATGGGGTGGGGAGGGAGTTTGGAGGGGGGATCGGGATGGGGAATTCATGTAAATCCATGGCTGATTCATGTCAATGTATGGCAAAAGCCACTACAATATTGTAAAGTAATTAGCCTCCAACTAATAAAAGTACATGGAAAAAAAAAAATGCTGTCATCAACAAATCATCTGCAATTAGAGGTCATAGGTAGTTCCAGGATCATTAGTGGTTATCAAGCTGATTAACAGGTTGAAAGTTGCAGAGGACAGCTAGCAAGTACATGATGAAACAAATACAAAAAGTCCCACAGTCACAAATCAAGCTAAATACTGAAGTATTTATCTTCATAAACACTGAAATATTATATTTATGGAGATCAAGTGGAAGACTATGGGATACAAGTAATATATAAAGATTATTCAGTCAGTTTAATATTTTCAGCATTCAATAAGGTCTAAATTCAGATCAAATTGGAAGACTATCAGAAATTTTCCATATGTTGACCATATTATTGTAGTTCTGCACAGACTTTTCTACAGTATGCTGTGTTTTAATATTATCTGTATAGATTTTCTCCAAACAAAACTGCAACTCTTGCTCCAACATTCCTCCCACTTGATATAAACAAAACCTCTCCATACCCACTTTGGGGCTTCTCTGGTGGCTCAGTGGTTATGAATCCATCTGCCAAGGTAAGAGCCATGGGTTCGATCCATGGTCCAGGAACATTCCCTGGAGAAGGAAATGGCAATCCACTCCAGTATTCTTGCCTGGAAAACCCCCCATGGACAGAGGCTCTGGCAGGCTACAGTCTATGGGATCGCAAAGAGCCAGACATGACTTAGTGATTGAGCCATTATTTCATGGCAAACAGAAGAAGGAAAATTGGAAGCAGTGACAGATTTTATTTTCTTAGGCTTGAAAATCACTGCTAACATTGACTGCAGTCATGAAATTAAAAGACACTGGCTCCTTGGAAGGAAAGTGATGACAAACTTAGATAGTGTACATCACTTTGTCAACAAATGTCCATATACTGAAAGCTATGGCTTTTCCGGTAGTCATATGCAGATGTGAGAGTTGGACCATAAAGAAGGCTGAGCTCTAAGGAATTTATGCTTTCAAACTGTGGTGCTGGAGAAGACTATTGAGAATCCCTTAGACTGCAAGGAGATCAAATCAATCAATCCAAAAAGAAATCAACCCTGAGTATTCATTGGAAGGACTGTTGCTGAAGCTGAAGCTCCAATACTTTGGCCACCTTATGGGAAATACTAACTCATTGGAAAATACCTTAATGCTGATAAAGATTGAAGGCAAAAGGAGAAGAGGGCAGCAGAGGACGAGATGGTTAGATAGCATCACCAGCTCAATGCATTTGAATTTGAGCAAACTCTGGAAGATAGTGGAGGGCAGAGAGGGCTGGTGTGCAGTCCATGGGGTTACAAAGAGTTGGATAGGACAACAACATATTCACTTAAGCATCTGCCCCAGCAATATTTTTGAAGGGAATCCCATACATAACACTCTTTGTTCTACTATGGAAACCCAATGATGAATGTCTTTAAGAAGTTATTCTATGAAGAACTGTTTTCTTTTTTTCTGGTAAAGACCAAGAACTCAGTTTTCACTTTGATTCCTGGGAAGATTAAAACTTAAATTGAGACTTCATATAGCAATAATGTAGGTCTCTATGATCTGGATATTTAATTTTCTGTTTTGTGTCTGGGATGAAACCTTCCTATTATTTAAAATATTTGTTTCTCCTTTTCTTTGTGTAAAATTGATTTTTAGAACATTTTATTGTACATGTTCATTTTATAAGAAACCTTAAATGTTTTTAAAATGAGGTGGAGGTACAAGTAAACACTTTTTAAAATGTCAAGTGACATAATCATTTGGCAAGCGAATTACATTCATTCACAGGAGAAGGATTAAAAACAGCAGATTGTGGTAGAAAGTAATATTCAACAAATTGATGCATTATCCCTCTCAAAACACAAAACAAAACCCATACAGTCTTGTAGCCTAAACCATAAATGAAAAGACATAACTTTGCTTTTCTAATTTTACTTTTTCAAGTTTGATATTATGATAAAGTAATGTATTGATATGCAATCACATTATAGAAATTTAGGAATATGGAAATAACAAATTGTATTGGTAGGATATATACATATATAGCAATTTATCCTTACTTTTTGGTTATCTAATTTGTTGATGCATGCATTTTTAATTACTTTTAATTACATTACTTTGCCAACAAAGGTCTGCTTAGCCAAGGCTATGGTTTTTTCAGTAGTCATGTATGGATGTGAGAGTTGGACTGTAAAGAAAGCCGAGCACCAAAGAATAGATGCTTTTGAACTGTGGTGTTGGAGAAGACTCTTGAGAGTCCTTTGGACTGCAAGGAGATCCAACCAGTTCATCCTAAAGGAAACCAGCCCTGAATGTTCATTGAAAGGACTGATGTTGAAGCTGAAACCCCAATATTTTGGCCACCTGATGCGAAGAATTGACTCACTGGAAAAGACCCTGATGCTGGGAAAGATTGAAGGCAGGAGGAGAAGGGGTCAACAGAGGATGAGATGGTTGGATGGCATCACCAACTCAATGAACATGTGTTTGAGTAAACTCTGGGAGTTGGTGATGGACAGGGAGGCCTGGGGTGCTGCAGTCCATGGGGTTGCAAAGAGTTGGACAAGGATTATTGACTGAACTGAACTGACTTTTTTAATAGTCTCTAATGATCCTCTTTATTTCTGTGGCATCAGCTGTAATGTCTCCTTTTTCATTTACAATTTTATTTTTGAGTCTTTTCTCTTTCATTCTTATATTAGCTAAGGTTTTGTCAATTTTGTTTATCTTTTCAGAAAGCCAGCTCTTCGTTCTATTGATTTTTTTTCTAATTTTACAGTTATCTATATTATTTATTTCTGTCCTCATATTTATTATTTATTTTCGTCTGCTAATTTTGTACTTAGTTATTCTTTTTTCTTAGCTACTTGAGGTGTACAGTAAGATTGTTTGAGATCTTTCATCTTATTTTAATCTAGGCTTTTATCCTCATGAACTTTCCTTTTAATCCTTCTTTAGCCACTTACATAAATTTGGTATATTTGTTTTCTTTCTTTCTTTTTCTTTTTTTTTTCAGTGCAAGAATTTTATTGCTGCAAAATATTGCAGTATAGGTTTGTTTTCATTCTTTATCTTTGGGTTATAGGGGCCCTGTCTCTCCATTGACATAGGGTAACATAATCATCAGTACCCCTGCCCTTCCTTTCTATTATAAGATAATTAAAATCCTCTTCTTATAGCCATGCATTATTTACTTTTCAAATGGAGAATAACTACTTTACAATATCGTGATAGCCTCTATCATGAATAAACATGAATTGGCCATAAGCATACACATGGCCCGTCCTGAACCCCCCTCCCACCGCCTTTCCCACCCCCACCCCATCCAGGTTGTCACAGAGCACAGGCTTTGGGTTTCCTGCATTCTACATCAAAGTCCTGCTGGCTATCTAATTTACATATGGCAATGTATATATTTCAATGATATTCTCTCAAATCATCCCATCCTTTCTTTTCATTCTTTTACATGTAGCTGCCCAGTTTTCCCAGTACTACTTACTGAAGAGGCTGTTTTTGCCCCATTGTATATTCTTGCCTCCTTTGCCAAAAACAAGGTACCCATATGTGCATGGGTTTAATTCTGGGCTTTCTTTCTTGTTCCATTGGTCTATATTTCTGTTTCTGTGCCATTATCATACTGTCTTGATGACTGTAGCTTGGTAGTATAATCTGAAGTCAGGAAGGTTGATTCCTCCAGTTCCATTCTTCTTTCTCAAGACTGCTTTGGCTGTTCAGGGTCTTTTGTGTTTCCATGTGAATTATGAAAGTTTTGTTTTAGTTCCATGAAAAATGCCATAGGTAATTTGATAGAGTTTGCATTGAATCTGTAGATTGCATTTGGTAGTATAGTCATTTTCAAATATTGATTCTTCCTACCCAGAACCAAGGGATATCAATCCATGTGTTTATGTCATCTGATTTTTCTCATCAGTGTCTTATAATTTTCTGTGGACAGTTCTTTTATCTCCTTAGGTAAGTTTATTCCTAGATATTTAATTATTTTTGTTGCAATGGTAAATGGGATCGATTCCTTAATTTCTTTCTGATTTTTCATTGTTAGTATATAAGAATGCAAGCGGTTTCTATATATTGATTTTCTATCCTGCGACTTTGCTCAATTCACTGATTAGCTCCAGTAATTTTCTGATACCAACTTTAGGGTTTTCTATGTATAGTATCATGCCATCTGCAAACAGTGAGAGCTTTACTTCTTTTCTGATCTGGATTCCTTTTATTTATTTTTTTTCTCTAATTGCTGTAGCTGGGATTTCCAAATCTATGTTGAGTCATAGTGGTAAAAGTGAATAACCTTGCTTGTTCCTGATCGTAGGGGGGATATTTTCAGTGTTTCATCATTGAGAATAATATTTGCTGTGGACTTATCATATATGGTCTTTACTTATGTTGAGGTGAGTTCCTTCTATGCCCATTTTTTGAAGAGTTTTAATCATAAACGGGTGCTGAATTTTGTCAAAGGCTTTTTCTGCATATATTGAAATTATTACATGATTTTTTCTTTCAATTTGTTAATATGGTGTGTCACATTGATTTATTTGTGTATATTGAAGAATCCTTGCATCCCTGGAATAAACCCAACTTGATCACAGAGTATGAGTTTTTTAATGTGTTGTTGAATTCTGTTTGCTAAAATTTTGTTGAGGATGTTTGCATCTATGTTCATCAGTGATATTGGCCTATAGTTTTCTTTTTGTGTGTTGTCTTTATCTTGTTTTGGTATCAAGGTGATGGTGGCCTCATAGAATCTGTTTGAAAGTGTTCCTTTCTCTGCCATTTTTTTCTTCTTTTTTTTTTTAAATTTATTTTTATTAGTTGGAGGCTAATTACTTTACAATATTGTAGTGGTTTTTGCCATACATTGACATGAATCAGCCATGGATTTACATGTGCTCCCCATCCTGAATCTCCCCTCCCACCTCTCTCCCCATCCCAAATTTTTTAAAAGAGTTTTAGAGGATAGGCATTAGCCCTTCTCTAAATGTTTGATAGAATTCACCTGTGAATCCATATGGCCCTGGGCTTTTGTTTTTTGGGGGAGGTTTTTGATCACAGCTTCAATTTCAGAGCTTGTAATTGGATTGTTTATAATTTCTATTTCTTCCTGGTTCAGTCATGGAAGATTGAACTATTCTAAGAATCTATTTATTCTGGATTATTCGTTTTATTGCCATATAGTTGTTCATAATAGTCTCTTACAATCTTTTGTACTTCTGCATTGTCTATTGTACAACTTCCCTGGTAGCTCAGTCGGTAAAGTGTCTGCCTACAATGCGGGAGACCCGGGTTCGATCCCTGGGTTGAGAAGATCCCCTGGAGAAGGAAATGGCAACCCACTCCAGTAATCTTACCTGGAAAATCCCATGGACTGTGGAGCCTGGTAGTTTACAGTCCATGGGGTCGCAAAGAGTCGGACACGACTGAGCGACTTCACTTCACTTATTGTCTATTGTACATCTCCTTTTTCATTTATAATTTTGTTGATTTGATTCTTCTCTCTTCTTTTCTTGATGAGTCTGGCTAAAGTTTATCAATTTTGTTTACCTTCTCAAAGAACCAGCTTTTAGCTTTATCCATCTTTGCTATTGTTTCTTTCATTTCTTTTTTAATTTATTTCTGCTCTGATCTTTATGAGTTATTTCCTTCTGCTAATTTTGGGGTTTCTTTTTCTTCTTTTTTCAGTTGTTTTAGGTGAAAAATTTGGTTGTCTATTCAATGTTTTTCTTTTTTATTGATGTAGGATTGTACTGCTATAAACTTCCCTCTTAAAACTGCTTTTGCTGCATCCCATAGGTTTTGAGTTGTGTTTTCATTGTCATTTGTTTTGAGGATTTTTTTTTTTATATTATTATTAGTTTTTCCCTTTGGATTTCTTCAGTAACCTGCTCGTTATTTAGAAACATATTGTTTAATTTCCATGTGTTTGTTGTTTTTACTTTTTTCTTTCTTGTAATTGATGTCTAGTCTCATAGCTTTGTGGTCAGAAAAGGTGCTTGATTCTATTTCAGTTTTCTTAAATTTACTGAAGTTTGATTTGTGACCCAAGATGTATTCCATCTTGGAGAATGTTCTGTGTGCACTTGAAAATAAGGTGCATCCTTTGCATTTGGATGGATTGTCCTGAAGATATCAATGAGATCCGTCACATCTTGATACTGATTTCTAGTCATTCCGTATGTTGAGAAAAGATACTTGTTATGATCTCAATTTCCTAAAATTCGTTAAGACTTGTTTTGTGACCTAATACTCGATCTATCCTAGATAATGTTTCGTTTGTGCTGGAGAAGAATGTGTACTTTCCTGCTCTTGAGGGACTATTTGATATATATTCCTTAAGGTTCATTTGTCTCAAGTGTTGTTTCAGTTCTCCATTTCCTTAATGATCTCCTATCTGGATGTTCTATTCATTATTTAAAATGGACTATTGAAATCTCCTACTGCTAGTGGTCTTTGTATTGTTGAATTGGTTTCTCCACGGAAGGAAGGAGAGTCTCAGGTTTCTTATTCCACTATCTTACTGATATTTCACCCTTGTAACTAGTTTTAAAACTAGTAACAGAGGGATAATATGTGACACTATAATTAAGTCTTAATGAATATTATTTTATACTTTTTATATTTTTCAGATTTTGCCTTACAAAGTTTGATGCTATGTTTTCTAATATAGTAAAATTTATTATTATGGATCAATCTTTTGTATAAAATGACACTCTTTGTCCTCTTTAGTTTTACCTTCATTTCCACTTTGTCAATTAGTAATATTGTAAGTATTTTTATTTTGTCATTGCCTGGCATATATTTGTATATCTGTTGATTTTTAATCAGTTTGTCTCATTTAATCTTTCAGCATGTATCTTATAAGTGCAAAAAGTAACAATATGTTTTTATTATCTCACAAAACATACTTCTAAATAAATTTTTCATCTCTTGACATTTCTACAACTGATAAGCTTGAACTGACTTTTATTTTGCAATTAAAATAAATTCTTTTATAAGAAAACTTTTTGTAATTTTTATTCCATGGATCTTAATTCTTCTAGTTGCCTATTGTTAATCTTTGAGATATTTCTCTTAAATATAGCCTGACAAAAATAATTTTGATTGTCATTTCACATTCGATTTAATGCAGTGTCATTTTTTATTTATGTTTCTACTCAAAACTTTGAAACAAAAGTCTCTTACAGTGTAATGCATGAACTCTAGGGAACCACAGACAGACTTATAGGATTGCATCAACCACTTGAAAATTTAGGCCAATATTTTGCTTGTTAAAAGGATATTTTTATAAAAAGTAATTTTAAAAATCCTTTAAAGTGATCATGATCCTTAAAATGTTAAGGACCACTGCTTGAGGTATTATGTCATTGTCTTCTAGCTTATTCTTTGAAGAAGAATGTCCTTCACATTTGATATTCTGCTGTGTCTATTATGCTCTTATTTTATCAATTTATTGTCTATATATTTAAAAATAATATAATGTGTGTTTGTTTGCATTCTTCTTATTTAGTTAGATTTCTTGGTCCTCTTTAATTTCAGTCTACCATTTTCCTAGGGCTCTCTGGTACTGTTTCATGCAAATTCTTCTATTTTTTACCTTTGAAGATAATAGCATATATATTCTAGAAATTTCATGTGCATCTTAACACAAATCTATTTTAAGAGATATTTTTTCCTGAGTTGTCATGGCAATTTTCCCTTTCCCTCTTCCTTCAGAATCTTTTTAGAAGCTTCATACCAGTTTTACAAGTTCATGACTGTTTCAATAGCTATGTACATATGCATGTTATTTTCTAGAAAACAGGAGGAATATAGTTTCTATAACTTTCTTCACTTTCTATTTAGATATTGGCTTTTTTTTTTTCCTTTTCACAGCTAGATCTGAAGTTCATTTCATATAGATCCTACCTCAGTTTGCAATACTTTTATTTTTTGAGACTCTATTAAAACTATTTTAGATATTATCTAGTTACAGGTCTCATACATTTTTACTAGACTTGGAAATGAGATGTAATTTGAAATAGTTATTTAGACAGTATGAAGTGTACATCTACCATATACATTCTCCCAATATTCATTCTTGTTTATATTCCCCACTCCCCCTTAGATGTTTACATATCAGGATACTGCGTGCATTCATCCATCTCTTCTCTTCTTTCCAAGCAACATTCTGACGTGGTTACTGAGTGACAGCAGAAACTAATTTGTGCTGGGCATAGCCAAACTCTGTCTCTGTTTGGCTCAAAATATATGTGCCATACATTTGGAAGATAACAACCTGTTTTTCTGATCAGGGCAGTGCTTCTGTTCCAGACTTAGGTGAAAACACTAAAACTAAGTGAACTTTTCTTTTTATCAATGTGTCCATGTGTGCAATCCCTACTGTTTTGCTTTAGATGGCTGAGAATGAAGCATTTTTTTTTAGTTTATCCCTATAAATAATACTGTATATAGAAAGTAGTGCTTTCCTGATGGCTCAGTGGGTAAAGAATCTGCCTTCAATGCAGGAGACACAGGAGATGCGTGTTTGATCCCTGGGTTGGGACAATCCCTTGGAGAAGAAAATGGCAACCCACTTTAGTATTCTTGTCTGAAAAATCCCATGGATAGAGGAGCCTGGTAGAATACAGTCTAAAGAGTCTCAAGGAGTTAGACATGACTGGGAAAATAAGCACATGGAAAAGTATGCAGAGACTAAGACCAAAGATCTTTTATTTTCTCCTTATCATTTGGTTTCCTTATATTTATCTTAGAGATGTTTTGTGTAACCAATCATGAGTAAATTCTCTTCCTGAAATACTTGTACTTATTATTTCATTTCTATTATGTTTAATTTTTCTGTCATTTTGTTTTGAATGTATATTAAGTCTCAGGTCTTTGTGTTACATCCCATTTTAGTCATTAATCCTGTCCTGAAGTGTGTAAAACTTCTCTTTTTTTTTTAAAATTACATCATATTAAATCTTGTCCTTATTTTTCTGAGATGTTTCAAAGTATTTGTGTTCCTATGTAAAATTACACTTAGCTCCTCCTATTACTTAAATCTCCAAGACTTTATTTTTGAAGACATTGCAGAATGAGTCTGTCTATTTATGAATCATGAGTTGACTTGTTTGTTCATGTGAACCACTCCACTCCACCTCACAAATTAAAAACAAATTAAGTCTACAAATCAGTCATAAAATATCAACAACAAAACATAAAATTAAGCTTAATTAAATTTTTGTAATGGCGACTTAGATCAGATTTGCCTACTGCCAGATAATGAAACTTATTTGATCATCATGGGCAAACTATGATGTAGGTACTGTTATTGTATCCTTTATTGTTAAAAGGGAAGTATGACAAGATTAGGCATCTTGCCTCAGTTCATGTAGTTTGTAAGTGGCAGGACCAGTGTTCAAATTCAGGTTGCCTATCTCTTTAATGCCCTCATAACCACTAAATTATACAGAATCTCATTACATTTCATTCCCTTATGGACTTCAGAGGCCAACAATCTCAAAATTATAAGATAATTAGTTATATAGAATATGATTTTAGACATTTTGTCATTTGAGTATTCATAGAAATAGGTTTGTTAAACAGTGGTATGTGTATTTGCTGATATGACTTTATATGGGAACAAAGAATGGTTGACACTCTTTGGTATAAATAGCAATAATACTCGGTTTACTGTAGGAGTTCTTTGGTGTTCATATGAAATAGACTAGTTAATATGATGTCAGATACTTAGCTAGACACTGGGGGTATATTTGGTTAACCCAACAGGTCCTATGGAGATATAGGCATTAAATAAATAACTTTGCATATTTCTTAAACTGAGTCTATGGGCACAGACTAATTTGAAAAGAAGTACTGGGTCTAATTAAGACTATGGAGAGTGCCTTGTCAATGTCCTTGTCACTGAAAAAAAAAAAAAGCATAATGTACTCAAAAGACTGTAAGCAGTGTTCTAAAACTGAAGTGGAGAAAAAAGGTGGAAAGAAGCCTGAAATAAGATATTGAAGATAGGAATCAGAATATTATGGGCCTTGTATCCTATGTTAAAGAATTTATTTCATTCAGAAGATGAGAATGCTAATAGGATTTTAAGGAGAGAAAGGGCTTGTTAACATTAGTCCATTAAAAAAATGATCCAATGAAATGTTACAACTGTCACTAGTGAGAGGAAAGATAGACAAGTAGCACTAGAAATATTTGGGTTGAAAATAAATTTTAGAAAAGGCTATATAACCACAGGTCATTTCTAAAGAATGCTGACAAAATACTCATGTCAGATAAAATTATTCTAAGAGAATTGTGATCTTGTACTTTGATTTCAGGTAAGGGTGCAAGTAGCATGCATCAGTAAAAAGGTAATGAAGACCTTTCCAGGGATTTAAGTAGATGCAAGATATATTATTGTTCACAGGGAAGTAATAGCTCTTTGGGACTGCCAAGTGGATATTGGAGAGAACTTATGATATACCTTGAGGCAATCATTTACACATCATTTATTTGGATGCAGTGGAGTTAAAAGTCAAAATTAAAATACCTACTAGAAATTGACTGCTCCCAGTACATATGTAGACATTATTGCTAACTCTCCACGACTTTATTCTTGTACTAACCAAGCCAGATGTTCAGTGCTCTAAAATCAGTTTTCTGACCAGCAATATCTTGAATAGTTAAACCTTAAAATGTGCCTTCTTCTAGAGGTCCTTAAGGAGCTTCATTACTAGAATGATGCAATCATTCAGTCAAGCCCTTTGGGTCTCAAAGTGATTGAGGAAAAATATTCAACTAACCCACTGAGTCCTTCAGCTGCCATTCATAGACTGGAACCATATAATATTCCAGGTAGAGCAACTGCTCTACTATCACAGAAACCTTACCATATTAATACTGTGGACTCAGCCATTTTGAAGACTAAAGGAAGTGCTTGTGTTTAATGTATAGCAGCTGACTCTTTCAGTCTTCCTCTTGAAATTCCTCAATAATATTCATGAAACTAAAAATTATAATATATAATAAATACATATTTAATTAATATATATAATATATAAATAATATATATTATACTTATATGTATATATGTATACATGTATACATATATGTATATGTGTATATATACACAATATATAAAAATATATATAATATAAATATATTTATATATATACATAATATAATCAATATATATTAAATATATTTAATTATAATATAATTATGTTTATAATTTATATAATACAAATATAATTAAATAAATATATTATATATATAATTAATAAGTATAATAAATATATATATATATATGTTTCCTTCTGAACAAAACTACAGATTTTTGTAGAATTATTACTTCTACTAGATTTTTGACCATGTGCAAGTGTGAGACAGAAATGTTTGACAATAAAGATTTCATATTGATGTAATGACAGCTTTCAGCTAAGCACTTACAATACGTGTTTCCCCAATGGTTTCCTTACATACTGTCAATTGAAATGCACATTAAAACAGTCAATCTCAGTTTTTCAGCATTAGTGCAGAGTAACTGGCTGCATTTATATTTAAAAGTAGTATCTAGTGGAACTTAGACTATGTTAAATATGTCTCATTAAAATATGCATTGCAGATAAAATAATTGGGCACAGGCAGATACATGTATTGAACTTTAAATGCAGGAGATTTGAAGTTGCCTGGGCAGTGATTACATTTTTAAAATTTATCTTTGCATTTTTAGCACCTAAATATAGGCAGATAGAAGGTATGCAAAAAATTTTTGATGGCAGAATGAAGGAACAATTGAATAAATAAATGAATAGATAAATAAAATACATATTAAATTACCTGAAATAATTTTATATTTTTGTATTATCATTTTTATGCAAAAATATAAGGAAAGATGTTATTGGAATTTTGTTGTGTTTAGACTGGACCTAAAAATATTTTGACTTTTTTTCTGTTTCATTCAGCTCAATTCAGTTACTCGGTAGTATCCAACTCTTTGTGACCCCATGGACTGCAGCACGCCAGGCTTCGCTGGCCATAACCAACTCCTGGAGCTTGCTCAAACTCATGTCCATGGAGTCGGTGATGCCATCCAACATTTCATCCTCTGTCGTCTGCTTCTGCTCCTTCCTTCAATCTTTCCCCTGCCTTCAATCTTTCCCAACATCAGGGTCTTTTCCAATGAGTTAGGTCATCTCATCAAGTGGCCAAAGTATTGGAGCTTCAGCTTCAGCATCAGTCCTTCCAATGATCACCCAGGACTGATCTCCTTTAGGATGGACTGGTTGGATCTCCTTGCAGTCCAAGGGACTCTCAAGAGTCTTCTCCAACACCACAGTGCAAAAGCATCAATTCTTCAGTGCTCAGCTTTCTTTCATATATGACTACTGAAAAAAACATAGCTTTGACTATATGTAATATTGTTGGCAAGGTAATGTCTCTGCTCTTTAATATGCTGTCTACGTTGGTCATAGCTTTTCTTCCAAGGAGCTAGTGGCTTTTAATTTCATGCCTAGTCACTATCTGCAGTATTTTTTTTCCTGTTTAGTATCTACTAATCTAAGAAATTAGATTTGAGGCACTCAAACACTTAAAGGCAGGTTTGGCTCAGTCTCTTGTAGGGTCCCTGTGTCCTGGTGTGCATAAGGTTTTGTTTAAACTCTCTGAGCATCTCTGGTGGGTATGGGGTTTGATTCTAAACATGCTATCCTCACTCTTGCCATTTTGCTAGGGCTTCCTCTTTGCCCTTGGTCGTGGGGTATCTTTTTTTGGTGGGATCCAACATTCTTCTGTCGATGGTTGCTCAGCAGTTAGTTGTAACTTCAGAGTTCTCACAGAAGAAAATGAGCACACATTCTACAAATGTCATGCCAGAGCTTATTTGCCATCATAAAGGAGGATACATGCATAAAACAGGGACTTCAGTATTTTTGCTTTGAGAATCCCATGAACAGTATTAAAAGGCAAAAAGATAAGACACTGAAAGATGAACTCCCCAGGTCAGTAGATACCCAATATGCTACTGGGGAAGAGTGGAGAAATAGATCCAGAAGGAATGAAGAGGCTGAGCCAAAGTGAAAACAACGTTTAGTTGTGGATGTGACTGGTGATGGAAGTAAAGTCCAGAGCTATAAAGAAAAATATTGCATAGGAACTGGAATGTTAGTCCATGAATCAAGGTAAATTGAAAGTGGTCAAACCAGAGATGGCAAGAATGAACATCAACATTTTAGGAATCAGTCAACTAATATAGACCAGAATGGGCAAATTTAATTCAGATGACCGTTACATCTACTACTGTGGACAAGAATCCCTTAAAAGAAATGGAATAGCTCTCATAGTCAACAAAATAGCCCAGAATGCAGCACTTAGGTGTAATCTCAGAAAACATCAGAATGACCTCTGTTGGTCTGCAAGGCAAACCACTCAATATCAGAGTAATCCAAGTCTATGCCCCAACCACTAATGCCAAAGAAGCTGAAGTTGAATGGTTCTATGAGGACCTACAAGACCTTCTAGAACTAGCATGATGGAAAAGATATCCTTTTCATCATAGGGGACTGGAATGCAGAAGTAGGAAGTCAAGAGATACCTGGAGTGACAGGCAAGTTTGGCCTTGGAGTACAAAATGAAGTAGGGCAAAGGCTAACAGAGTTTTGCTAAGAGAATGCACTGGTCATAGCAAACACCTTCTTCCAAAAACACAAGAGATGACTCTACACATGGACATCACCAGATAGTCAATACTGAAATAAGACTGATTATATTCTTTGCAGCCAAATATGGAGAAGCTCTATAGAGTCAGCAAAAATAAGACCAGAAGCTGATATGGCTCAGATCCTGAACTGCTTATTGCAAAATTCAGACTTAACTTGAAGAATGTAGGGAAAACCACTAGACCATTCAGGTATGGCCTAAACCCTTATGATTATACAATGGAAGTGACAGATAGATTCAAGGGATTAGACATGATAGATAGAGTGCCTGAAGAAATATAGGCAGAGGTTCATAACATTGTAGAGGAAGTGGTGATCAAAATAATCCCCCAGAAGAAGGAATTCAAAAAGGCAAAATGGTTGTCTGAGAAGGCCTTATAAGTAACTGAGAGAAGAAGAGAAGCAAAAGGCAAAAGAGAAAAGGAAAGATATATCAATCTGAATTCAGAACTCCAAGGAATAGCAAGGAGAGATAAGAAAGTCTTCCTAAGTGATCAATCAAAGAAATAGAGGAACACAATAGAATGGGAACTACTAGAGATCTCTTCAAGAAAATTAGAGATACCAAGGAACATTTCATGCAAAGATGGGCACAAAAAAGGATATGGATTTAACAAAAGCTGAAGATATTAAGAAGAGGTGGCAAGAAAACACAGAACTATATAAAAAGATCTCAAGGACCTGGATATCCACGATACTGTGATCACTCACCTAGAGCCAGACATCCTGGATTGTGAAGCCAAGTGGGCCTTAGGAAACATCACTATGAACAAAGCTAGTGGAGGTGATGGAATTCCATCTGAGCTGAAATCCTAAAAGATGATGCTGTCAATGTGCTGCACTCAATATGCCAGCAAATTTGGAAAACTCAGCAGTGGCCACAGGACTGGAAAATGTCAGTTTTCATTCCAATCCCAAAGATAGGAAATGCCTAAAAATGTTCAAACTACCACACAATTACACTCATCCCACATGCTAACAAAGTAATGCTCAAAATTCTCTTTGAGATATTCAAGCTGGATTTAGAAAAGGCAGAAGAACCAGAGATCAAATTGCCAACATCCATTGGATCATAGAAAAAACAAGATAATTCCAGAAAAAGGCATCTACTTCTGTTTCATTGACAGTGCAATAACCTTTGACTGTGTGGATCACAAGAAACTGTGGAAAATTCTTAAAGAGATGGGAATACCAGACCACCTTTCCTGCTTCCTGAGAAATCTGCATGCATGTCAAGAAGAAACAGAACCAGACATGGACAGTGGACTGGTTCCAAATTGGGAAAGGATTATGTCAAGGTTGTATATTGTCACCCTGCTTATTTAAATTATATGCAGAGTATATCATGCAAAATGCAGGACTGGATGAAGCACACACTGGAATCAAGATTTCAAGGAGAAATAGCAATAATGTCAGATATACAGATGACACCACCCTTATGGCAGAAAGCAAAGAGGAACTATGGAGCCTCTTGATGAAAGTGAAAGAGGAGAGTTAAAAACCTGGCTTAAAACTCAACATTCAAAAACTAAGATCCTGTAATCCAGTCCCATCACTTCATGGCAAATAGATGGGGAAACAATGGAAACAGTGACCGACTTTATTTCCTTGGGCTCAAAATCACTGCAGATGTTGACTGCGTCATGAAATTAAAAGACACTACCCCTTGAAAGAAAAGCTATGACAAACCTAGAAAGCATATGAAAAAACAGAGACATTAACATTACTTTATCAACAAAGTCCTTATAGTCAAAGCTATGGTTTTTCCAGTAGTCATATATGGATGAGAGATGGGACCATAAAGAAAGCTGAGCACTGACAAATTGATGCTTTTGAACTGTGGTGTTGGAAAAGACTCTTGAGAGTCCTTTGGAAAGCAAGGAGATCAAACCAGTCAATCCTAAAGGAAATTAGTCCCAAATATTCATTAGAAGGACTGATGCTGAAGCTGAAGCTCCAATCCCTTGACCATCTAATGCAAATAACTTGGAGTCCTTTAATGGACGGGAACCTGGTGATCTGGAGTCGCCAATAAGAAAGTAAAAGAGAGAAAGAGGCTGATATTCCCTGGTTTATGCAGAAAACCAATAAAGCCCTTGACACAGGGCTTGCATTGCTCACGAAGGCACCAGGTGCCCTCTCGAGGGGATGAAGGCACAGAGCGCCTTCTCCAGAGAGTCTTAGAAGCCCTGGCAGGAGAGTGAGCCTGACGGGTCTCTATGCTCCAGAGAATTAGCTGGAGAGAGAGAGAGAGAGAGAGAGAGAGAGAGAGAGAGAGAGAGAGAGAGAGAGAGAGAGAGAGAGAGAGAGAGAGAGAGAGAAAGAGAGAGAGAGAGAGAGAGAGAGAGAGAGAAACAAAAAAGACACGGGGACCTAAGCTCTGATGGAGCAAAGGTGCTTTAATGATTTTTCTGTGAGTATATATAGGCTGTGGTACAAGAAACTTCTTTCAACAATGATAAAGATCAGAAAACCAAATGTATAGCAACCGTTAACAAGGGAATAAGGGATAATAATGGTCACAAGGTCAGGAGACAATCCATATCTCAAGAAAGGGGATTGAGACTAAGCAGTTTTGTCGTAAAGTGTTTACTAAAGGAGATCCAAGCCTGTCTCACATAATGACCTCAGTTCCTGGGAGCAGTGTGCTGCTCCACTTGAAAAGTAATGAAGGACTCATGAGAGACAGCACGTGGGAATCCTCCTGTTAAACACTCCCCAACAGGAAAACACCCTAATGTTGGAAAAGATTGAAGGCAGGAAGAGAAGGGTACAACAGAGAATGAAATGGTTGGATGCCATCATTGACTTAATGTATATGATTTTGAGCAAGCTCAGGGAGTTGGTGATGGACAGGGAAGCCTGGCGTGCTGCAGTCCATGGGGTCTCAAAGAGTTGTACATGACTGAGCCAGTAAATTGAATCTAAGAGACACTGCTGCAACATAAAATGATGTGAAGTTTGGGGATTTGTTTGGGTCTAGTGAATAGGCAGGGACTTCGTGATATTTTTCTTTCTTTTGACATTACTGGCCACAGTGATATGTGAATTAATTCTAATTTTTGTTACACTGGCTAGAGCGTGTTTTTGAGAATTGGAATGCAGCCTTAGTTCTCTCCCCTCCAATAAATCTTAGTTATATGGTATGATCTCAGTGTCACTTCTGTAAACTTGTTTTCATCATAAGTGAGTCTTGCCAGATTCATTTTCAGGCAGGGATTCCCCTTTGGGGCTTCCCTGGTGGCTCAGACGGTAAAGCGTCTGTCTACAATGCAGGCGACCCGGGTTCAATCCCTGGATTTGGAAGATCTCCTGAAGAAGGAAATGGCAAGCCACTCCAGTATTCTTGCCTGGAAAATCCCATGGACGGAGGAGCCTGGTAGACTATAGTCCATGAGCTCGCAAAGAGTCGGACGCGACTGAGTGACTTCACTTTCACTTTCGTTCCCCTTTTGATTAAGCAGTCACTTCTAAAAACGTTAAAATTATTTTATCTAATATAGCTATTTGACATCAGCAAATAGATAAAGTTTTAAATGTTTGTAGATTATTATGGAACACATACTTAAAAGTGTGACTTCTTAGCCAAAACTTATTAATGTCTCAATGGTTGTGCCCATTACCATATTTTGCACACATTTGACCTCAGCCAATATTTGTTGTTTAAAACAATGTTCTCTGTAGAAAGTGTGGCTGGAGAGCATTCAGAAATGACAGAATTTTAGACTTTAGAAAATAACTGAACTGTACAAAGAGGATATGGTCCAATACATTCCAGAAATTGCTATCTAGGGAGTAAGTGGTCTTTCTTCCCATTCCCAATTCTCTTAGTTGACCTATGGATGACTATGACTCCCACAAATCATATCTCTGGGTGACTGTTAACAGGACAGAACATGAATGCTATAAAAAAAAAAAAAAAACTAGTTAGAGACTTTGTTGAGGAAGTAGATTAGATTCTTCAAGGTTCATGTACCGAATCAGATTAAAAATACATGAATAGATATTTGCAACACCAATTTCCCACAAAATGTTGATAATTCAGGAACTTCATGTAAAATCTTGCACCAACAGCAGCAGATGTCTGATTAAGATGCTTTATTGACATAACAGCAAGAACAAACTTTTACTTAGTATTTAATGTCAGAAACTATACTAAGAACTCCATGTATATTATCTAATTAATTCACATTGATGTTAAGATATACATATATTCTCACTATCTTTGGCCACCTGATGTGAAGAGCAGACTCATTGGAAAATACCCTGATTCTAGGAAAGATTGAGGGCAGAAGGAGAAGAGGGCAACAGAAGATGAGATGGTTGAATAGCCTCACTGGCTCAATGAACATGAGTTTGAGCAAACTCCAGGAGATAGTGAAGGGCAGGGAAACCTGGTATACTACAATCCATGGGGTTGCAAAGAGTCAGGCATGACTTAGTGACAGAACAACAACAAATTATTATTATCACCAATGATACACTGATTGACAACATGTCCCTAAGTGTTCCCTGCTTCCTATTTCCACACCCTATTTAATTAATTTTGTTGCTATTCCCATCAAGAGGAATCTGTTTCCTCACTACTTTTTTTTTAAATTGAAGTATAGTTGATTGACTGGAAATGTTATGCCAATCTCTGCTATTCAGCAAAACAACTCAGTTATATACATATATACATTTTAAATAGCTGTTTTCATTATAGTTTATCTCAGGAGATCAGATATAGCTCCCAGCAGGACTGTGTTGCTTATCTATACTGAATGTATTAGTTTGTATCTACAAATCCCAAACTCCCATTTCATCCTTCTGCCTCCCCCTCATCTCCTTTGGCCACCACAAGTCCAATCTCAATGTCTGTGAGTCTTTTTCTCATTTGTGCCATTTTTTTTCTGATTCAAAGTATCAGTGATATCAGGATTCCCTCTTGGCTCAGTCTGTAAATAATCTGCCTGCAATGCAGGAGACATGGGTTCAATCCCTGGGTCAGGAAGATCCCCTGTAGAAGGGCTTGGCAACCCACTCCAATATTCTTGCCTGGACTGGCATACTGCAGTCCATGGAGTTGCAAAGACTCGAACATGACTTAATGACTGAACAACAACAAGTATTCCATTATATATATGCACCATATCTTTATCCATTCATCTGTTGGTGAGCATTTAGTTTGCTTTCATGTACTGGCTACTGTAAATAGTGCTGCTATGAACATGGGGGTACATGTATCTCTTTGAAATTAGTTTTGCCCAGGTATATGCCTAAGAGTGGGAGTGCTGGATCATATGGCAATTCTATTTTAGCTTTCTAAAGAACCACCATACTATTTTCCATAGTGGCTACATCAACTTACATTCCTACCAACAGCATAATAGTGTTCCCTTTTCTCCATACTCTTTCCAACATTTGTTATTTTTAGACATCATTTTAATAATGGCCATTCTGACTGATATGAAGTGGTACCACATTGTAGTTTTAATTTGCATTTCTTTAATAATGAGTAATGTTGAACATCTTTTCATGTGCCTACTGACCATCTACATGCTTTCTTTGAAGAAATGTCTGTTAAGGTCTTCTGCTCATTTTATGATTTTTTGTTGTTCTTGTGTTGTATGGTTGCATATTTTGGAAATTAAGCTTTTGTTGGTTGCATCATTGACAAATATTTTCTCCCATTACATATAGTACCTTTTTTTTTTTTTTCTTTTATGATTTTCTTTGCTGTGCAAAGAGCTTCCCTAGTGGCTCAGATGGTAAAGTATCTGCCTGCAATGTGGGAGACCTGGGTTCGATCCCTGGGTCAAGAAGATCCTCTGGAGAAGGGAATGGCTACCTACTCCAGAATTCTTGCCTGGAGAATACCATGGACAGAGGAGCCTGGTGGGCTATGGTAAACAAAGAGTTGGATATGACTTAATGACTAACACTTTGCTCTGTGAAAGCTTGTAAGTTTGGTTAGTTCTCATTTGCTTAGTTTTGTTTTTATTTCTATTGCTTTGGGAGACTGACTGAAGACATTTATACAATTACAATTTATGTCAGATAATGTTTAGCCTATGCTCTCTTCTAGGAGTTCTATAATGTGTCTTATGCTTAAATCTTTAAGCCATTTTGAGCTTATTTTTGTGCATCGTGTGAGAGTGTATTCTAACTTCACCGATTTACATGCAGTTGTTCAACATGCACAGCATCACTTGCCACAGAGACTATCTTTTTCCCATTTTATACTATTACCTCCTTTGTCTGGGCTGTCTATTGCATTCCATTTGATTAACATGTCTATTTTTGTACCAATACAAATACCATATTGATTTGATTACTGTAGCTCTATAGCATTCTCTGAAGACTGGGAGACTTATGCCTCCTGCTTTTTTTCCTCATTCCCCAGGGTTGCTTTGGCAATTTTGGACTTTTTATGGTTCCATGTAAATTTTTTGATTGTTTGTCCTAGTTCTGTGAAAACTCCCATGAATAATTTGATAAGGATCACATTGTATCTATCGATTGCTTTGCTTGGTATTGTCATCTTAACAATGTCAATTCTTCCAATCCAAGAGCATGAGCTATCTTTCTATTTCTTTGAATCTTCTTTAATTTCCTGCAATGTGGGAGTCCTGGTGATTCTATTTTAGCTTTCTAAAGAACCACCATACTATTTTACATAGTGGCTACATCAACTAAGAAATTAATAATTTCTTTATTAATGTTTTATAGTTCTAAGCATATATATATATATATATATATATATATATATTTGTCTCCTTGGTCAGGTTTATGCCCTGGTATTTTTGGTGCAATTTAAACACTATTGTTTTTTTAAACATTTCCGTTTTGATATTTCATTGCTAGTGTAAAGAAATGAAACCTATTTCTGGGTGTTAATCTTGTATCTTGCTACTTGGTTGAATTGACTTATTAGATCTAATAGTTTCTGTGTGGATTCTGAAGTGTTTTTATTTATAGTTATCATGTCATCTACATATAGTGATAGTTTTTCTTCTTCCCTTCCAGTATGGATAGATTTTATTTCTTTTTTCTTGTCTGATTGCTGTGGCTAGGACTTCCAGCACGATGCTGAATAGAAGTAGTGAGAGTGGTCATCCTTGTCCTATTCCAAATTTTAGTAGGGAGGCTTTTAGATTTTCACCATTGAGTATTATACTGACTGTGTGTTTGTCATAAATCACTTTTACTATGTTAAGATATGTTCCCTCTAAACCCATTTTGGAAGAGTTTTTTGGTTTTTTTTTTTTTTTTTTAATAATTAATGAATGTTCAATCTGTCAAATGTTCTTTCTGCATCTACTGAGATTATCATGTGTATTTTTTTTTCTTTTGTTTGTAGGGTATATTACATTGATTGGTGTATGTTGAACGATCTTTGTGAACTTGAGATGAATCCTGCTTCATTGTGGTATATGATCTTATTATATGTTGTTGAATTTCATTTGCTAATACTTTGTTCAGAATTTTCACATCTATATTCATCAAAGTTATTGACTTGTAATTTTCTTTTTTGGTGGTATCTTTGACTGGTTTTGGTATCAGAGTGATGGTAGCTTCATAGACTGTCTTTGGAAGTGTTCCCTGATGTTCCATCTTTTGGAAAAGTTTGAGAATTTGTATAATTTCTTTGTATGCTTCATAGAATTTGCCTGTGAGGCTATCTGGCCCTGGACTTTTGTTTGTCAGAAGATTTTTTTCACAAATTCTATTTTATTTCTAGTGATTGGGCTGATAAAATCATCTCTTTATGAGGTAGGTTATGTTGTTTATTTGAGATATTTTCTTGTTTTTTTGAGTAGGCCTTTATCATTATGTACTTGCCTCTGTGAACTGCTTTGATTGACTCATTGGTTCTTTAGTAGCATGTTTTTTAAATCTCCATGTAATTTTAAAAATTTATTTTTCTGTGGTTGACTTCTAGATGCATGCCATTCCTCTCAGTGAAGATGATTGAAATAATTTCTATACTCTTATTTGTTGAAGTTAGTTTTGTGTCCTCATAATGTTCCATTTGCAGGCTACCCAGATGGCACCTGCCAATGTAAGAGACCTAAGAGATGTGGGTTTGATCCCTGGGTTGGGAAGATCCCCTGGAGGAGGGCATGGCTACCCACTCCAGTATTCTTGCCTTGAGAATCCCATGGACAGAAGAGCATCATGAGCCACAGTCCCTAGGGTTGTAAAGAGTTGAACATGACTGATGTGACTTAGCATGCACACATGCATGTTTCATTTGCACTTGAAAATAGTTTGCATTTTTTGGGGGGTATAATGTCCTGGTCTGTGTCCATTGATAGGAGTGGAATGTTAAAGTCTCCTACTATTACTGTCTTCCTATCAATTTCTCCTGTTATGTCGGTTAGTACTTGTTTTTTATGCTTGAGTGCTCCTATATTAGGGGTGTATACATTGACGTGTAAAATCTTCTTCTTGTATTGATCTTTTTTCATTATATAGTATCCTTCTTTATTTTTCTTTATAGACTTTGTTTTAAACTCTATCTTGTTTGATATGAATATTGCGGCACCTGCTTTCTTGTCACTTCCATTTACATGAAATATCTTTTCTATCCTCTCACTTTCAATTTGTGTGTGTCTTCTGCACTACAGTGGTTCTCTTGTAGGCAGTATATTCTAGGTTCTTGCTTTTTTAAACAGTCTGTCACTCTATGTCTTTTGATTAGAGCATTTAGTTCATTGACATTTAAGGTAATATTGATACATATGTATTTGTTGTCATTTCAAATCTTGCTTTTCAGTTATTTGTTTCTTCTTTGTTCCTTTTTTGTGGTTTGATTATTTACTTTTGCTTTATGCTTGTGTTCTCTTCTTTTTGTATTTTGAAAATATATTGTATGTTTTTTAATAGATGTTCTGTTTTTCGAGTATGTTTTTTTTTGTTTTTTTTTTTTTATTTTTTAATTTTTTTTAATTTTTTTATTAGTTGGAGGCTAATTACTTCACAACATTTCAGTGGGTTTTGTCATACATTGATATGAATCAGCCATAGATTTACACTTATTCCCCATCCCGATCCCCCCTCCCACCTCCCTCTTCACCCGACTCCTCTGGGTCTTCCCAGTGCACCAGGCCTGAGCACTTGTCTCATGCATCCCACCTGGGCTGGTGATCTGTTTCACCATAGATAGTATACATGCTGTTCTTTTGAAACATCCCACCCTCACATTCTCCCACAAAGTTCAAAAGTCTGTTCTGTATTTCTGTGTCTCTTTTTCTGTTTTGCATATAGGGTTATCATTACCATCTTTCTAAATTCCATATATATGTGTTAGTATGCTGTAATGTTCTTTATCTTTCTGGCTTACTTCACTCTGTATAATGGGCTCCAGTTTCATCCATCTCATTAGGACTGATTCAAATGAATTCTTTTTGACAGCTGAGTAATATTCCATGGTGTATATGTACCACAGCTTCCTTATCCATTCATCTGCTGATGGGCATCTAGGTTGCTTCCATGTCCTGGCTATTATAAACAGTGCTGCAATGAACATTGGGGTGCACGTGTCTCTTTCAGATCTGGTTTCCTCAGTGTGTATGCCCAAAAGTGGGATTGCTGGGTCATATGGCAGTTCTATTTCCAGTTTTTTAAGGAATCTCCACACTGTTTTCCATAGTGGCTGTACTAGTTTGCATTCCCACCAACAGTGTAAGAGGGTTCCCTTTTCTCCACACCCTCTCCAGCATTTATTGCTTGTAGTCTTTTGGATAGCAGCCATCCTGACTGGCGTGTAATGGTACCTCATTGTGGTTTTGATTTGCATTTCTCTAATAATGAGTGATGTTGAGCACCTTTTCATGTGTTTGTTAGCCATCTGTATGTCTTCTTTGGAGAAATGTCTGAGTATGTTAATCCCTTTTTATATCTGCTTGCTTTAGACTGATATTCATACAGGCTCAAACACATTCTTGAAAAAAAAAAAAGGAAGGAAAAAACCCTACATTTTCTTATTCTCCCTTCCACATTTTTTGATTCTGATGTCCTTTTTTATGTCTTTATGTTTATTCATTTGCTGCACCTTGTGTTTATCATTACTTTGACAAGTATTTTGTTTTCTTTTTGATCTGTTTACTAGCTAATTTAAGTGATTAACTTTCCAATTGTGACTTCTTCCTTCCTATATCGTCTTGCTTCTTTTCTATTTAAAGATGTCATTTCAGTTTTTTTCTTTTAAGCTAGGTTTAGTATTGCTGTATTCTTTTAGTTTTTGTTTGTCTGAGAAATTCTCTATTTCTTTTCCTAATCTAAATGATAATCTTGTTGGGTAGAGTATTCTAGGTTTCATATCTTTCCTTTTCAAGACTTTTAATATTGTTTGCCACTCCCTTCTGTCCTGCAGTGTTTCTGTATAGAAATAAACTGGTAGCCTTACGGGGTCCCCTTATAATTAACTCTTGCTGCCTTTAGAATATTCTGTCTTTAACTTTTGCCATTTTTTAAAATGCCTTGGTGTAGGTTTGTTTGGGTTCATCTTGTTTGGGGCCTTCTGTGCTTCCTGTATATATGTATATCTGTTTAATTCTTTAAGTTTGGGGAATTTCCAGCTACAATCTTTTTCATATACATTTTCAATCCCTGTTTTTCTTTCTTCTACTTCTGGAAAGCCTATTATGCAAATATAGGCATGCTTTATATTATTTCACAGGTCTGTTTTATTTCTTTAAATTTGGCTTTCTGTCTGATGTTTTGATTGGGTAATAGCGATTTTTCTACCTTCCAGATTATTTATTCTTTATTCTAAACTACTCATTCTGCTAATCATTGCCTTTAGCTCAGCTTTTGTCTCAGGAAATTAACTTTCTAATTTTTCTTGTATCTTCCTTATAATTCTAGTTCCTGTTTATAGTAATCTGTATTTTTGTCAATAGTCTTTCTTAATTTTTTCAGTATTTTCATTATCTCCTTTTTGAAATTTTTGTCTGTTAGACTGAAGAGGTCTGTTTTATTGTTTGTTTCTTCAAGTGATTTCCTTTGGTCTTTTAACTGAGAGTGGCTCCTATACTTCTGAATTTTGCTTTTTTTTCTCTTACTCTGTGAATTTAGGAGAAATAATATTCTACTGCAGTCTTGGATGGCTATTTATTTGTGGGAGCATAGCTTCATAGCTTGTGTGGGCTTAATAATTTTTGACATCAGGGATATTTTTGATTTGGATGCTTGTCATGTCTTTCCTCAGAGTGTGCTACCCATTACCCACTTGATAGAGGGTTAGCAGGTGTGCAACCCATGCTTACTTCCAGGAAGGTAAGGGTTAGGGTTAGTGATTGGCTTCCAGTTGTGGGACCCTTGGAGGTGGCAGTGGTGGGTTGTATGTTCTCCTTGGGAAGTGGCAGCAGCAACTTGTGCCCTGTTATGGGACCCTCAGTGGCAGCAGCAGTCTACAGTCTTTTCTGGAGACCATGATAACAGAAACAGTTCACACCTGGCCCTAGAGCTCATGTAGGTGGTACCTTGCTGCCTGAGAGTACATGAAAAGGAAGAAGATCTATGGTGGACCACCCTTCTAATCAAATACCCCAGAACAAGGGCTCCTTGCCTCTCTGGTAGGCCCAGACTTCTTCTTGTACTCCCTAGGTTGTGGCACACAACACTGTAGCCCCCTCAGGCTAGCTTCATGCATCCAAACCCAGTCCCCTTCCCATGGTCTGATCTTCAAAACCTGGGCCTCAGTACTCAGCCCGCACTCACCCCAGTGGACAAGTGGAATCCACTAAGGAGAGTCATCTGACACTGACCAGATGATCTGTGCAGGTCTCTCTCCACTTCGTCTTCTGCAAACTGAGTGCTCTGCTCTACTTTGAGGCTCCAAAACTCTGTCCCGGCTGATCTCATCAGTGAGATAATGGGATTTCTCACTGTGTGGAAGCCTTTCCACTTTCACAGCTCCTTCCCAGGAACGCAAGTCCAATCCCAGTTCCTTTCTCTCTGTATCTCTTTTCTTTTTCTTTGCCCTACCCAGATATGTGGAAATTTTCTTGCCTTTTGGAAGTCTGAAGTCTTGTCAGTGTGAAATAGATGTTCAGTGAGAATCATTCCATATGTAGATGCATTTTTGGTGAATTTGTGAGAGAAGTTAGCTCCACATTTACACCTCTTGCCACCTAGATGTAATCTTATCCTCACTCTTTAAATCTGAATTTTCATTGTTAGTTGAGTTGGTTAATAAAACATGTTAAAAGTGATATTGTGCCAATTCAGAGTCTGAGTCTCTGTCTCTCTGTGTGTGTGTGTGTGTGTGTGTGTGAACTCTGCCATTTCCATGTGATGAAGGATAATCTAACTTGCTGTAGGATGAGAGGCCACTTCTGAGAGAGCTAGTTAACATTAACCGAAGTCTGGAAAAACAGCCTCCTAGCTAACATGTAGCTAGCTGACTAAAGATGCATAAGAGAAATCCAATTGGAACCAGAAGATCCACTAAGCAGATCCCAATCTAAATTGCCAAACCACAAACTTACAAACTAATTTGTTGTTTAGCTCAATTGTATTTGCAACTATTGTTTTAAGCCACAATGGTTTGGGTTGCTTTGTTACACAGAAATAAATAACTAGCATGTCTACATTTCATCTATTAGGAAGTTGAGCTCAGAGAAGTTCATTGATTTTTCCTGAGGTCATGGAGCTAACAAATATGAACTAAGATTTGATTCCATGTCTGCTTAACAGCAAAGTTTGTGCTCTTAATCATGAATACATACTGTTTCAGGACATTGTGGCATTGTGGGTTTTGCATTATAAATACTACATTTTAAATGATACAACAAGATGCTGTTTTCAGTCCTATGTCTGGTCCATGCTGAGGCAGAGTATGCTGGAAGAAGAGTGTGTACATCAGTTATAGTTCAGTCACTCAGTTGTGTCCGACTACTTGCGACCCCATGGACGGCAGCATGCCAGGCCTCCCTGTCCATCACCAACTTCCGGAGTTTACCCAAACTCATCTCCATTGAGTCGGTGATGTCACCCAACCATGTGTGCATATGTGTATACATTTGTATGTGTGCTTAAAGCAATCCATTGCACAAAACTATTTTGATGCTAAAAAGCACTATAAGCATTTGGAAGTAGAAAGACCCAAATGGAAAAACACTGAACATGCACACATAGATTTTTTGTTTTCAGTGAAGCAGTCAGAACATCTATTTAAAAACGGTTTAAAAAAATCCTTTGGAAATATGAATTCTGGACAGCTGCTCTTATCGTGATGATGGTGCTAAATTAAAATGACATCCCAAACACCCATTCACAAGACCCAGACCAAAATGGTATAGCACCACAGAAACAGTAATGACTAAATGTTAGGGGAGATGATTTTTCACATTTTTGGGGAAAATATTTCCTTATTCATCCTGTTTTCATTCATCCAGTTTTCTCATACCAGTTTTTCATCTCAGACTATGCCTTCTGGATCTTTTCTCTGAAGAGCATCAACATACTGTGAAAGGTATCTTGATACTTATTTAGGGTAGAATGATAGAACAACTCAAGAGAATATAAGAAATATGAATATTTTAAAGCTTGGTCTGGAAACTGCATAGAAATCTATGGACCTAAAGATTGTAGATTCATCTATCAGCTGATTCATGCAGTCAGCTATCAGCTAACTGAAGACAAAAGAAGAGAGGGTAGACGTTATATAAATGGGCATATGATGCAAGCCACCTGCACAGATAAAGAAATGTGTGGCACACACCTAATGAAGATGAAAAAGCTAGCAGCAAGGCATACTAGATGGTAAAGGGGAAGGTGCATGAATTATCCACATCTAATGGAAGTGGTCTTGACTAAAACTGGAACATGGCAAAGTGTGTTGAAATTTCCAAAAACAAAAATCTGAAACCCTCTATCTTCATCAATCTATACAGACTGAGCATGATCTTTCATCCATATCTCAACTATTGTGAATAATGCTGCAATGAATATGATAGTGCAGATATCACTTTGAGATCCTGGTTTTAACTCTTTTAGCTATATACCCAGAAGTGGGACTGCTGGAATATATGGTAGTTCTATTTTTTTTTTTTTTTGAGACACTTCTTTTCATATACTTGGTCATTTGTACTTTCTCCTTGGGGGCGGGGGGAGTCTATTCAATTCTTATGTCCATTTCTAAATCAGTTGTTTGTTTTTTCTATGGAGTTGTATGAGTTCTTTATATATTTTGGATATTAATCATATATATATAAACACACACACACATACACACACACACACACACATATATACACACACACACACATACATATGTACATGATTTGCAAATATCTTCTCCCTTCTATGGATTATATTTTCATTTTGTTAATTTCATTTTTTCTGTTTGAAAGTTATCCAAATAAGAAAAGAAGTAAAATTGTCTTTGTTTGTAGAAGACAGGAGCTTGCATATGAAAAATACCTGAAAACCATGCCCAGAAACCTGTTAGAGCTAATAAAAAAACTTAGCAGTTGCGGGATAAAAAAGTCAACATAAAAAGTTGTGTTTCTATACCCTAACAACAAAACCTTTGAAAAAGAAATTAAGAAAGAAATGCCATTCACAATAGAACCAAAAACAATAAAATACTTAGAAATGCCTTTAACCAAGGAGCTTAAATACCTTATACACTGACAATTACAAGGCTTTGATAAAAGAAATTGAAGAATACGCAAACAAATGTAAAGATATCCTATATTAATAAATCAGAAGAATTAATGTTGTTAAAATGTCCATATTACCCCAAACAACCTATAGATTCAATTCAGTGCTCATTAAAATTCCAGCCCTCCACTTGGGCTATGAAGAGGCTGGAAGAGTCCAGTACTCCAACCATTCTGAGCTCATTTTGAATCTCAGTTTTGTTCTTCAACAAATTTGATATCCCCACCAGCTTTGGGTCATCTTCAGACCTGAGATCAAGGCTTGAACCTTTGGAGTGGGAGCACTGACTCAAAGACACTAGACTACTAGAGAACTAACCCTCAGCTCAGTTCAGTTGCTCAGTCGTGTCCGACTCTTTGCGACCCCATGAATCGCAGCACGCCAGGCCTCCCTGTCCATCACCAACTCCCGGAGTTTACCCAAACTCATGTCCATCGAGTCGGTGATTCCATCTAACCATCTCATCCTCTGTCGTCCCCTTATCCTCCTGCCCACAATCCCTCCCAGCATCAGGGTCTTTTCCAAAGAGTCAACTCCTCGGATGAGGTGGCCAGAGTATTGGGACTTTCAGCTTCAGCATCAGTCCTTCCAATGAGCACCCAAGACTGATCTCCTTTAGGATGGACTGGTTGGATCTCCTTGTAGTTCAAGGGACTCTCAAGAGTCTTCTCCAAAACCGTAGTTCAAAAGCATCAATTTTTTGGTGCTCAGCCTTTTTCACAGTCCAACACTCACATCCATACATGACCACTGGAAAAATCATAGCCTTGACGAGATGGACCTTTGTTGGCAAAGTAATGTCTCTGCTTTTTAATATGCTATCTAGGTTGGTCATAACTTTCCTTCCAAAGAGTAAGTGTCTTTTAATTTCATGGTTGCAATCACGATCTGCAGTGATTTTGGAGCCCCTAAAAATAAAGTCTGACATTTTTTACACTGTTTCCCCATCTATTTCCCATGAAGTGATGGGACCAGAGGCCATAATCGCAGTTTTCTGAATGTTGAGCTTTAAGCCAACGTTTTCACTCTCCTCTTTCACTTTCATCAAGAGGCTTTTTAATTCATCTTCACTTTCTGCCATAAGGGTGGTGTCATCTGCATATCTGAGGTTATTGTTATTTCTCCGGGCAATCTTGATTCCAGCTAGTACTTCTTCCAGCCCAGCGTTTCTCATGATGTACTCTGCATAAAAGTTAAACAAGTAGGGTGACAATATACAGCCTTGACATACTCCTTTTCCTATTTGGAACCAGTCTGTTTTTCCATGCCCAGTTCTAACTGTTGCTTCCTGACCTGCATATAGGTTTCTCAAAAGGCAGGTCAGGTGGTCTGGTATTCCCATCTCTTTCAGAATTTTCCACAGTTTATTGTGATCCACACAGTCGAAGGCTTTGGCATAGTCAGTAAAGCAGAAATAGATGTTTTTTCTGGAACTCTCTTGCTTTGTTGATGATCCAGCGGATGTTGGCAATTTGATCTCTGGTTCCTCTGCCTTTTCTAAAACCAGCCTGAACATCTGGAAGTTCATGGTTCATGTATTGCTGAAGCCTGGCTTGGAGAATTTTGAGCATTACCTTACTAGCATGTGAGATGAGTGCAATTGTGCGGTAGTTTGAGCATTCTTTGGGATTGCCTGTCTTTGGGATTGGAATGAAAACTGACCTTTTCCAGTCCTGTGGCCACTGCTGAGTTTTCCAAATTTGCTAAAATAATGCATGTAGCACTTTCACAGCATCATCTTTCAGGATTTGAAATAGCTCAGCTGGAATTCCATCACCTCCACTAGCTTTGTTTGTAAGGCCCACTTGACTTCACAATCCAGGATGTCTGGCTCTAGGTGAGTGATCACACCATCATGAGTATCTGGGTCATGAATAACTTTTTTGTACAATTCTTCTATGTATTCTTACCATCTCTTCTTAATATCTTCTGCTTCTGTTAGGTCCATACCATTTCTGTCCTTTATTGAACCCATCTTTGCATGAAATGTTCCCTTGGCATCTCTAATTTTCTTGAAGTGATCTCTAGCCTTTCCCATTCTGTTGTTTTCCTCTATTTATTTGCATTGATCGCTGAGGAAGGCTTTCTTATCGCTCCTGGATATTCTTTGGAACTCTGCATTCAGATGGGAATATCTTTCCTTTCCTCCTTTGCTTTTTGCTTCTCTTCTTTTCATAGCTGTTTGTAAGGCCTACTCAGACAATCATTTTGCCTTTTTGCATTTCTTTTCCATGGGAATGGTCTTGCTCCCTGTCTCCTGCACAATGTCATGAACTTCCATCCATAGTTCATCAGGCACTCTGTCTATCAGATCTAGTCCCTTAAATCTATTTCTCAGTTCCACTGTATAGTCATAAGGGATTTGATTTAGGCCATACCTGAATGGTCTAGTGGTTTTCCCTACTTTCTTCAATTTAAGACTGAATTTGTCAATAAAGAGTTCATGATCTGAGCCAACATCACTTCCTGGTCTTGTTTTTGCTGACTGTATAGAGCTTCTCCATCTTTAGCTGCAAAAAATATAACCAGTCTGATTTCAGTTTTGACCATCTGGTGATGTCCATGTGTAGAGTGTTCTCTTGTGTTGTTGGAAGAGGGTGTTTGCTATGACCAGTGTGTTCTCTTCGAAAAACTCTATTAGTCTTTGCCCTACTTCATTCCATACTCCAAAGCCAAATTTGCCTGTTACTCCAGGTGTTTCTTGACTTCCTACTTTTGCATTCCAGTCCCTTATAATGAAAAGGACATCTTTTTTGGGTGTTAGTTCTAAAAGGTCTTGTAGGTCTTCATAGAACCATTCAACTTCAGCTTCTTCAGCATTACTGTTTGGGACATAGGCTTGGATTACCGTGATATTGAATGGTTTGCCTTGGAAATGAAAAGAGATCATTCTGTCTTTTTTGAGATTGCATCCAAGTACTGCATTTTGGACTCTTTAGTTGACCATGATGGCTACTCCATTTCTTCTAAAGGGTCCCTGCCCACAGTAGTAGATATGATGGTCATCTGAGTTAAATTCACCCATTCCAGTTCATTGTAGTTCTCTGATTCCTAGAATGTCAACTTTCACTCTTGCCATCTCCTGTTTGACCACTTCCAATTTGCCTTGATTCATAGACCTAACATTCCAGGTTCCTATGTTATATTGCTCTTTACAGCATCAGACCTTGCTTCTATCACCAGTCACATCCACAACTGAGTTATTTTTTTTTTTTTTTTGCTTTGTCTCCATCCCTTCATTCTTTCTGGAGTTATTTCTCCACTGATCTTCAGTTGCATATTGGGCACCTACCGACCTGGGGAGTTCCTCTTTCAGTATCCTATCAATTTGCCTTTTCCTGCTGTTCATGGGGTTCTCAAGGCAAGAATACTGAAATGGTTTGCCATTCCCTTCTCCAGTGGACCACATTCTTTCAGAGCTCTCCACCATAACCCGTCTGTCTTGGGTGGCCCCACAAAGATGGTATAGTTTCATTGAGTTAGACAAGACTGTGATCCGTGTGATCAAATTGGCTTGTTTTCTGTGATTATGGTCTTAGTGTGTCTGCACTCTGATGCCCTCTCACAACACCTACCGTCTTACTTGGGTTTCTCTTACCCTGGACGTGGGGTATCTTTTTATGGCTGCTCCAGCAAAGCACAGCCACTGCTCCTTACCTTGTACAAGGGATATCTCCTCACGGCCACCCCTCCTGATCTTGAATGTGGAGTAGCTCCTCTCAGCCTTCCTGTGCTTCTGTTGTGGCTCAGTAGGTAAAGAAGCTGCCTGCAGTGCAGGAGACCTGGGTTCAATCCCTGGTTTGGGAAGATCCCCTGGAGATGAAAGGCTACCCACTCCAGTAATCTGGCCTGGAGAATTCCATGAGGTCGCAAAGAGTTGGACACGACCGGGAATGACAGGCATACAGAACCAACCCTAGGGAGTATCACATAGTGAGAACTCATACAAAGGAAACCACTTGAATATAAGACCTGTCATCACCCAATCACCAGTAGCACCCTGTGCAGGATACCTCATCTAAACAACAAACAAAACAAAAATACAAACCCAATCATCAGCAGACAGGATTACCATCTCACTCAGCCTTGCCCAACAGAGGAAAAACAAACAAACACAGAAAAACTCAGCACAAATCTCACCTTATACCAAGCTTACACAAACAATTGGACCAAAATTAGGAGGGCAGAAACCAAAAGGAAGAAATAACTCAAACTTAAAGCCTGGGAAAATCAGACCTCAAACACAATAAGTTAAAAAAGAAAATAATGAAAAGGCTGAGAAACACTACACAATGAAGGAACAAATTAGAAACACAGAAGTCCAAATGAAGAAGAAATAGGCAAACTCCGTGAAAAACAATTCAGAATAATGATAGCAAAGGTGATCAAAAACCTTGAATACAAAACGGAGAAAATGCAAGAGTCAATTAACAAAAGGAAATGGCAATCCACTCCAGTACTCTTGCCTGGAAAATTCCATGGATGGTGGAGCCTGGTAGGCTACAGTTCATGGAATCGCAAAGAGTTGGACACGACTGAGCAACTTCACTTCAGAAGAATTAAAGAATAATCATACAGAGACAAATAACACTATCACTGAAAATTAATAAAAAAAAATACTTTAGAAAGAATCAATAGCAAAGTATCTGAAGCAGAAGAACTAATCCATGAACTGGAAGATAAAATGGTGGAAATAACTTCTGAAGAGCAGAATAAAGTAAAAAAATGAAAATAACCAAGGATAGTTTCAGAGACCTCTGGGACAATATCAAATGCACCAGCATTTGAATTATAGGGGTCCCAGAAGAAGATGAGAAAAAGAAGGGTTATGAGAAAATTTTTGAAAAGATTATAGTTGAAAATTTCCTGAACATGGAAATGGAAATAGTCAATCAAGTCCAAGAGGCACAAAGAGTCCCATACAGGATAAACCTAAGAAATATGCCAAGAAACATACTAATCAAACTAACAAAGACTAAACACAAAGAAAGAATATCAAAAGCTGCAAGAGAAAAGCAACAAGTAACTTACAAGGGAAACCCCATATACTTAACAGCTGATCTTTCCGTAGAAATTCTGAAGGCAAGAAGGGAATGGCAGGATATATTTAAAGTACTAAAAGGGGAAAATATACAACCAAGATTACTGTACCCAGCAAGGATCTCATTCAAAATTGATGGAGAAATTAAACTTTTTTTGGACAAGCAAAGGTTAAGAGAATTCAATACCACCAAACCAGCTTCACAGTAAATTTTAAAGGGACTTATATAGTCAAGAAATACAAGAGAAGAAAACAGGATCTACAAAACCAACCCAAAACAGTTAAGAAAATGAAAATAGGAACATATATATCAATTATTACTTTAAATGTAATTGGATTAAATGCTCCAAACAAAAGACAGAGACTGGCTGATTGGATACAAAAACAAGACCCATATATATATATATATATATATATATATATATATATATATGCTCTCTACAAAAAACTCACTCAGACCTAGAGACACTTACAGACTGAAAGTGAGAGGATGGAAAAATATATTCCATGAAAATGGGAAGCAAAAGAAAGCTGATGTAGCAATCCTTGTATCAGTCAAAATAGACCTTAAGATAAAGAAGATTACAAGAGATAAGGAAGGACACCACATAATGATCAAGGGATCAATCCAAGAGGAAAACATAACAATTATAAATGTCTATGCACCCAACATAGGAGCACCTCAATACATAAGACAAACACTAACAGACATAACAGGAGAAATTGACAGTAACACAATAATAGTAGGAGACTTTAACATGCCACTCACACCAATGGACAGATCATCAAAACGGAAAATTAATAAGGAAACACAAGTCTTAAGTTGCACATTAAATGAGATGGATCTCATTGATACCTTCAGGACATTTCATCCAAATGCAGAAGAATACACCTTCTTCTCAAGTGCACATGGAACATTCTCCAGGATAGACCACATCTTGAGTCACAAATTAAACCTCAGTATATGTAAGAAAATTGAAATCATATCGAGCATATCCTCCTACCACAACACTGTGAGACTAGATATCAGTTACAAGAAAGAAACTGTAAGAAACACAAACGCATGGAGAATAAATAAAATGTCTCTAAGTAACCAACAGGTTACTGAACAAATCAAAAGGGAAATCAAGATTAACAAAGAGTCACATGTAACAGCCTTGTTTTAAAAGAAGAAGCATCTGATTACCTTGAATTGGATACAATTAAAAACCTCGTGAAAAAATATTCACAGTTCATAAACTTTCCTATTTATGTATGGAGCAGCAAGACTGAAACGGTTGAGGAACCTGCCGAAGAAGAGGAAGCAGCAAAAGAAGATAAAGAGGAATCTGATGATGAAGCTGCAGTAGAAGAAGAAGAAGATGAAAAGAAACCAAAAACTAAAAAAGTTGAAAAAACTGTCTGGGATTGGGAACTGATGAATGATATCAAACCCATATGGCAGAGACCATCTAAAGAAGTAGAGGAAGATGAATAAAAGGCTTTCTACAAATCATTTTCAAAGGAAAGCGATGACCCCATGCATATATCCACTTTACTGCTGAAGGGGAAGTTACCTTCAAGTCAATTTTATTCGTACCCACATCTGCCCCACGTGGTCTGTTTGATGAATATGGATCCAAGAAGAGCGATTACATTAAGCTGTATGTGCGCCGAGTATTCATCACAGACGACTTCCATGACATGATGCCCAAGTACCTGAATTTTGTCAAGGGTGTTGTGGACTCGGATGATCTCCCCTTGAATGTTTCCCGTGAGACTCTTCAGCAACATAAACTGCTTAAGGTTATTAGAAAGAAGCTTGTCCGTAAAACTCTGGACATGATCAAGAAGATTGCTGATGAGAAATACAATGACACTTTTTGGAAAGAATTTGGTACCAACATCAAGCTTGGCGTGATAGAAGATCACTCAAATCGGACACGTCTTGCCAAACTTCTTAGATTCCAGTCTTCTCATCATCCAAGTGACATTACTAGTCTAGACCAGTATGTGGAAAGAATGAAGGAAAAGCAGGACAAAATCTACTTCATGGCTGGGGCCAGCAGGAAAGAGGCCGAATCTTCCCCCTTTGTTGAGCGACTTCTGAAAAAGGGCTATGAAGTGATTTATCTCACAGAACCTGTGGACGAATACTGCATTCAGGCTCTTCCCGAGTTCGATGGGAAGAGGTTCCAGAATGTTGCCAAGGAAGGAGTGAAGTTTGATGAAAGTGAGAAAAGTAAGGAGAGTCGTGAAGCAGTTGAGAAAGAATTTGAGCCTCTGCTAAACTGGATGAAAGATAAAGCCCTCAAGGACAAGATCGAGAAGGCTGTGGTGTCTCAGCGCCTGACGGAGTCCCCGTGTGCTCTCGTAGCCAGCCAGTACGGGTGGTCTGGCAACATGGAGAGGATCATGAAAGCCCAGGCATACCAGACAGGCAAGGACATCTCAACCAATTATTATGCCAGCCAGAAGAAAACATTTGAAATTAACCCCAGACACCCACTGATCAGAGACATGCTTCGAAGAGTTAAGGAAGATGAAGATGACAAAACTGTTTCAGATCTTGCTGTGGTTTTGTTTGAAACAGCAACACTGCGGTCAGGATATCTTTTACCAGACACTAAAGCATATGGAGACAGAATAGAAAGAATGCTTCGCCTCAGCTTAAACATCGACCCTGATGCAAAGGTTGAAGAGGAGCCCGAAGAAGAACCAGAAGAAACAACAGAGGACGCCGCAGAAGACACCGAGCAAGATGAAGAGGAGGAGATGGATGCAGGAGCGGATGAGGAAGAACCAGAAACAGCAGAGAAATCCACAGCTGAAAAAGATGAACTGTAAATTATACCCTAACCATTTGGATCCTGTGTGGAGAGGGAATGTGAAGTTTATTTCTTTTGGGAGAGACTTGTTTTGGATGTGTCCCCCACCCCCATGCCCCCAGCCCCCTTCTCCTCTGCACTGTAAAATGTTGGGATTGTGGGTCACAGGAAGAAGTGGGTTTTTTAGTTGAATTTTTTTTTAACATTCCTCATGAATGTAAATTTGTACTATTTAACTGACTATTCTTGGTGTAAAATCTTGTCATGTGTATAAAAATAAAAAAGATCCCAAATTAAAAAAAAAAAAGGGAAATCAAAATATATCTAGGAACAAATGACAATGAGAATATGACAACTCAAAATCTATGGGATGCAGCAAAAGCAGTTCTAAGAGGGAAGTTTATAGCAAGGAAATCCACCTCAGGAAACAAGAAAAAGATCAAACAGACAACCTAAATTTATACCTAAAACAACTGGGAAAAGAAGAACAAAATCCCCCAGAAATTAGTAGAAGGAAAGAAATCATAAAGATCCAAGCAGAAATAAATGAAAAAGAAATTAAATAAATAATAGTAAAGATTAATAAAACCAAAAGCTGGTTCTTTGAGAAGATAAGCAAAATTGACAATCCTTTAGCCAGACTCATCAAGAAAAAAAGAGAGAAGAATCAAATCAACAAAACTTGAAATGGAAAAGGAGAGGTTACAACAGACAATGCAGAAATAAATAGGATAATAAGAGACTATTATGAACAACTATATGTCAATAAAATGGATAACCCAAAATAAATGGACAGATTCTTAGAGTAGTTCAATCTTCCATGACTAAACCAGGAAGAAATAGAAATTATGAACAGCCCAATTACAAGCTCTGAAATTGAAGCTGTGATAAAAAATCTCCTAAGAAACAAAAGCCCAGGACCAAAAGGCTTCACAGGAGAATTCTATCAAACATTTAGAGGCAAGCTAACACTTATCCTTCTCAAACTCCTTCAAAAAATTGCAGAGGAAGGAATACTTCCAAACTCATTCTATGAGGCCACCTTCACCTTGATGCCAAAACCAGATGAAGAAAACACACAAATAAGAAGACTACAGGTCAATATCACTGATGAACATAGATGCAATATCCTGTGATTAACCATAATGGAAAAGAATGTGAAAAAGCATGTAGGTGAGATGGGAGGGAGGTTCAAAAGGGAGGGAATATATGTATACCTATGGCTGATTCATGTTGAGGTTTGACAGAAAACAACAAAATTCTGTAAAGCAATTATCCTTTAATTTAAAAAAAATAAATGAAGAAAAACATTCCAATGGCATTTTTTTACATAAATAGTAATAATGATCCTAAAATTTGTGTGAAACCACAAAGAATCAGAATAACCAAACTAATCCTGAGAAAGAAGAAAAAAGTCAATGCTTCACACTCCTAATTCCACAAAGGCATAGTAATTGAAACAGTGTGATACTGGCCTGAATATAAACATATAGGTCAATAGTACAGATTTTGAAATTATCCCCACCAATGGATGTGGTCAACAATATTTGATAAGGAAACCAAAGACACTCGCTGGGAAAAGAAGAGTCCCTTCAATAAATCGTGTCAGGAAAATTTGATTACTACAAATTATCTTACAACCTTTATCTTAGTAATATCCTTAAGATAAGGATTACTACCCTTATCTTACAACACTCACAAAAATCAACTTGAAATGGATTAAATACTTAAACATAAGACCTGAAGCCATAAAACTCCTAGAAGAAAATGAAAAAGTCTCTTTAACTTTGGTCTTGGCAGTGATTCCACATATATGACATTAATCCCTTTATTATATCCCCAAAATATGTGTTAATGGATTATTTGGTAGAAATCAACCTTTTTTTGTTGTTTGATTTCTCTTTGGCCTCTAGAGTCTTGAATAGAATAGGCTGGAGATGTCTAAAATAGAAATAATCAGGATAAAGGATTTGAATTTTTTAAAATGTAAAGAAATTGGTTCTTTATCCTGAGAAGAGAAGACTCAGTGGCCACAGCATATCCCTTTTCAAATATTTAAAGGAGTGTTCTTTGGAATAAGGGGTAAGCTTATTTCTTATCACCATAAAAAATAGGTCTTTGACCAATGGATGAGTTGAGGGAGTAGGTAGGGAGATTTAGGCTTAGCTTAAGAAAGATGAATAATAACAGTTAGAATTGAGAATGGAATTTGCTGCCTCAGGGAATAAAGTTGTTCTCCATCTCAAAATATATGCAAAAAGATGCTGGGTGACCTCTTGATAAGCATGCTTTAGGAAGAGTCACATCATTGTTTGGAGAATTGAGGAAACTGAACTCTAGGATCTTTTCTAAGAGAATTCTGCAATCCTGTGTATCATTCTTTAGCCCTGATTGTTTCCCTCATTGAGTCAATGACTTTGTAGTTAATGCTGTAATACTTTAATGGTTAAATAAATGTCATACATTTCAGTCCCCTAGTTTTCTACATCTGGTGAATATTCTACTACTAGTCTTACAAGCAAATCAACTGGCTGACTATTTTGAACTATGAGTAGAGGGTATGGGAAGTGCAAAAGACATGGTATATTAAGCTGTAATGTCCACTTATACCTCATTGTGAGTGAAATATTGGAATTCATTTTTACATGAGAACTGACAAAAAATAGAAGAAAATTAAGTGCCTTGAAATGGCAGGAAAAAGGACAAAAAGAAGATACTGTAGATATTGGAGGCAAACTATATTTACCATTTGTCAGAGATGTTTATGGATATGCAACTCTAATATATCTGGTTCCTCTTCAGAATATTGGATCTTCTACAATTTAGAGGACCTTAATTGTCTTTACTCTGCTGGTTGAAAGCTCCCTTGTTTTCCATTCCATTCACAATTAACACACCATGTGCATCACTGACAAGCTTCTGAAGTACAGCTCCGATTTAATGCAACCCTGCCACAATGAAATTGTTGAAAGGCTCCTCAAAAGAAAAGAATATGCAAAAAAGAATATGCAAAAATAGTATCCTGATTGATCAGGATTGGACGAGGTGAATTAAATTTATAACTCATAGTTTGGTGTGCCAGAACATTTTTGGTTTTGCCCCCATTTTCCATTCTAGTTTTATATCCCATGATTTACCTTTATAGCTATGCCTTTCATTCCAGCTGAACTACCCATTGTTTACTGTAAAGTGCATGTACTTTACTGATTATGTATTTTTAGTCCCACTATTCTACCTACTCCCTTGTCTCTTTGTGTGTAAAATTTTTGTCAATATTTTGTAAAATCTAGACAGAACACTATCCTGTCAATCCAGCCTTCTGAAACCTGATTTCCTTAACCCTACCTCCCTGCACATCTAGCTAGCAAACTTTTATCCCTGTATTGATCAATCAGGATACTATTTTTGCATATTTTTTTTTAGTTTTAGTTATGGTTTATTGTTTGTGTACTTGTCTTCTGGTATTAAGTTGAGCTATATAAAATTGCTGATATTTAGTTATATTTGATTCACATAAGCAGAATTTACATGATTGAACCTAATAAAGACTTAACTCTCCAAATAGACTATAAGTTCCTTGAATTGCCCCCAAAATGCTTACCTATGCCCATCTTCTCCAGAAAAATGTTATTTTGTTGAAATGAATTATGTTCAAATCAGATTCTGATATTCAGGAATTCTCACACTGAGCCATTTAAGTGTGTTGTTTTTTCTTCCTCAAGATTGAAAATTAGAGAGATTGCTATAAAATTTTGCAGATAACCTTTGACTAATTCAGACAAAGACAATTTTATATATCACTGAATAGAATCATGCAATCCTTAAAGGTGACTTCAACTTTAGGATTTTATAATTTAATTGTCAGATTTTTTTTTTTGGTGTATATTATCTAGCTGCTTCATGAGCATACTTTAATCAGACCACCTATTTCATATGATGTTTTTGCTCTTCAGGTTTTAAAATATAGGATTTTCTCCTAGGAGCAAGATTCACCTTGATTATAAATAGACTGTGAATTATTCATCTTTATTTCCTTTGTATTTGCTGTGGCAATCATCCATTTCCTATGCCCCCTCCACACCCAACACACCACCACTGGTCTTAATTTTCCTTTCAAGTAACTATGCCAGAGAATCTACACATAAATGCTTCGAGTTATTACTTTATTTTTCTCTGTACACTCAATACTTGGCACAGTACCTGGCACATCATAGACCCTAAAATGATTGCTAAAATGAGGAAGAATGGGAGTAAGGAAGGGAAGAAAAGTAGGAAAGGAGGGAGAGAGAGAGAGAGGGATGGGAGGAGAAAACCATCATAGGAAGTTATCATCTATTAAGTTATACTTCCTTTAGCCACTCTGCAATTTTGTTTTGGTTCCTCAGTTAAGGTTGGCATATAATATATACTCTGGTTTCTCCTCAGACTGCATAAATCTTTCACCTTTTTGAGAAAGATAAGATAAAAGATAAAACTTGGATGGCATCACCAACTCGATGGGCATGGGTTTGAGTAAACTCTGGAGGTTTGTGATGGACAGGGAGGCCAGGCGTGCTGCAGTCCATGGGGCGGCAGAGTCTGACATGACTGAGTGACTGAACTGAACTGACTCAGGAAAGGCCATTCTCAGGTGACACAACTTTTATTTGGTCATTCAGTCATTCATTGGCCCCTTGGTCTGGAGGTTAATAACACATGATTAAGAGGGAAAATACCTCCCTTTGAAGAAAAAAAAAAGTTGAATTTCTAGCAATTAATCTTTTTTACTTCAGGTTAAAGAACTTTCTCAGAAAGGGCATACTCCTGTCACAGTATAAAAGTCCCAACAATGCTGATTAAGGACACAGGTTCAGGCCTTTTTACATAGCACCTCTAGTTTGTTTCAAATAGAACTCTTCAGGCAGAAAAGATGCACAGCATTTATATAGGAATACAGACTCCCCTACTGAGATTTTATTGCTCAGTGGCATTACTTCCTTACATTATGAGATTTGCAAAGACTGTATAGGCTCAAAACAGGAGACTTCATCTCTCTGTTTATGAAGTTACACATTACCACTTTTTAAAGTGCCTCCACTACTGATAGGTAAAAATATTATTTTCATAAATTTTTTCACAGTTGTTAAGATAGACATGATGCATCTAGCTAGCAATGAAGGAACTCATAGAGAATATGGATGTGATGAATCTTGGTCCTTTGTGCTAAGAGTAGCAGTCTTTTCTTTTAATCATGTAGCGACTGAGTCCACAGATCAAGCCTAATTCTTCAGGTTTTCTCATCCACACTGTGTCTTGTTCTGTGCTACATTTGATGGATTTTACTGTTTCCTGCATTTCAAGGTAAATACATGTCATTATGGCCTCCAACAGAACACAGAAATAAGGATCCAAGCCAGAACTGGGGAGACATGGTAGAGTATAAGTCCAGAATAAAGATATTTTAAGAGTATTAGAACCAAAGGAAAAGAAAATACCAAGAGTTGGAATGGGATCAAAAATCAATACCAGACTGGGAACTCAGAATAAGAAAAACAGAAGGCAGAAGTCACTCCCAGGCAAAGGGTCAAAGCACTGTACATGATTTGTAGAGTATATATAAAGTACAAAAACAAAAACTGAAGCAAAACTTGCCTCTAGTAGTAAGTTTCACTGTAGTGAAACAACCAGTTAAAAACCAGTTAGCAACAACCAGTTAACCTACACTGCAAAGGGCTAAGAATTCTTAACTGGCAGGACTTGTCATGCTTTAAAGAGATTGGGTTTCTTCTAGAAATACATAAGTTCATTCAGTTATCTATTTACCCTTTTAATACCCATCTTGGAGCTGGACCTTTATAGATTCGTTGGTCTATGCATAACAGTCAGCTAAGACACTTCCCTTCAGTTTTTAATATGAGGAATGTATATAGCTGGGAATCAATGACTGTTATTCCTTGTCTCTTCTCAAATCAAGACTTCCTAGGAGATTATAGGGCCTAACTATTACATTTCAGAAGTGATATAAAATAGCATATTAAGTGCTGGTTCATCCCAGAGAAGTCACAAAAATTTGTCCTTCACCTATATCAACTTTCAGAACTGATAATAGCCTAGGTTCTGTCACATAGCTTGAAATTAAACAAAAATTAAGCTTTTTTTTTTTTTGTAGTTTCACCACGTTCTAAATATTGTGAGTCTCCTTTAAATATATTATCTCATTTAATCTTCACAAGCAACCTTTCAAACTCCATATAATTATGAATTAAATATATTGTTTCATAATTGCTTTCACAGTGTTCATAGTCCTTAAGTGACTTTGCAACGGGTAGTTTTTGCAAATCTTTTAAGAAACAACAATAAGATACAGATTAGACTTTGGAACATGAAACGATGCCTGCAAACACAAGATTGTTGCATTCCTTTAATGTTCTCATAAAAGCTGTTAAGTGTAACGGAAATTTAGGATAATTATTGTAGTAGGCTATTTCCAATAATGTTCAAGGATTTCACAAATTCAGTTAGGGCCAGTAAATTTTTGTAGCCATATTTTACATTGTACAGTTATTTACTTAAAATTATTTTTTTTTCCACAGCATAACATGGATAGAGACTAGAGCTTTGGGGTGATGTATTTATTTGTCTATATCTATATGCAATCACACACTTACACTATGTATAATATCTCCTTCCTAGATCCAACCATAGATAGATTTCCTTAGTCCCATCCTCTCCATCCCAGAACATACACTAAATAAAAAGACAAAATGTGCAATCACATCAAATTTCAAATTTATTTTAAATTCCACAAAATTCTTAGTATGCTGTGATCCTTGATATGTATTACCTGAGTGATTATTATACACATAGTTTTAGCTAGTAAGAAAACAACAATCAGTGCTATTGGTTAGGCTGCTTCTAAATGTATTTGCTATATAAGGAGTAGAACATGAGGACTGGAACCCAAGATTTCTGCGTCTGTTCCTTGGTTGATGGTCACTAGTTGGGTAACTGTTTTTCGGTTTAATCTGTAAACTGCATGTGAAAATGCTCTCACCTCAGAGGTCTAATGTGAGCACTGATTGATACTTATAATATGCTTTGAAGTCCTGGGATAAAGGGGAATTCTTATTCCTTTTATTTTGGTACAATTGTTTGTCTAATTGTGTTGGATTAAATACCGAAGTTAATGGTTTGTGGAAAGAATTGGAGAAGAAAAGTGTCAGATAAATGTTAAATTGCTTTCCTTAATCAAACTGACTGAATATCAAGTTTGCCCTTGGGTTGGATTATGCTTGTTTATCTTGAAGATAACATGGCTCTATGTGAATTGAAGGCAAAGTACAACATTTGGAGATTCTTTTGGTAGGAGCCCCAACTTAATGCTTCTTCTGTAAAAATTTCCATTTATCTCATATCCACCCCACAATTGGTGGCTGGGTTACCTTTCAGAATCTATTTGTGTATACTGTTAGCAAAAACTCTGCAATACTTCAGCCAATCAACATCTCAGGCTGACGTCCTTTAAACTACTGATTGCTGCTAGGAAGGGAGGCAGTGCACTATAATGGCTGAGAGTATGAACTTTGGAAAACTTGAACTTAATTAGTTGCTGGAACACTTACCAGCTGTGTGCCCTTGAGCAAGTTTTTTAAGCTCTTTGGAATTCAGTTTCTTTATCTGTAATACAGGAATAAAAAATAATAATAAAAATAATATCTCATAGAGTTGTTGTAAAGTTTAAATGAACAAATCCATGCAAATGTATTAGTGTAATGTCTGGCACATGCTAAGTACTCCATACATGATAGTTCTTATTGTTGAAGTTAAGTGAAGTGAGTCACTCAGTCACGTCCAACTCTTTGCGACCCCATGGTCTCCACAGTCCATGGGATTTTCTAGGCCAGAATACTGGAGTGGATAGTCTTTCCCTGCCCCAGGGGATCTTCCCAACCTAGGGATTGAACACAGGTCTCCCACATTGCAGGCGATTCTTTACCAGTGAGCTACAATGGAAGCTACTTATAAATGCTATATCTTCAGAGCAAGAACATTCTTGTATATGAGGGAGAAATCTCTACAATGTCACATGAAGTGTTTGACCCTGTATTAGTTGCATAACTGCTCTGGTATCAGTTTTGTTCTCTGTAAAGTGAAGATAATACTTGTATCTACTTCACAGTTTTACTGTGAAAAGCAGAGTTAAAATGCATAGATTGCTTAGAATAGACCCAAGAATATGGTATGAACATAATTGTTAGCTACTCTTCAGGCTATACTTGAAAAAAAAATGTGAACAAATAAAGCAAACAAACAAACAAAAAACCCTATTCCATTAACACAGGAAATTTTTTTTTTCTGAACTATTCATGTTCACCCTCTTCCTATTTCTTTTTCCACTTTTTCTTTAAAGATGCATTACAGAGAAATTGTTATCTTCAATTTGATGCTACTTTTCTCAATCCCAAGTTAGTTCTATTCGTGCCACTTATTTATTATTCCCAGGTTGTTATCGATGCACTGAATGATTCTCAGTGATTCTCCAAAGAATCAATGAATCGAGTATAGTCTTTAACAGAATTTTTTTAATTGAACATTGTATTTATTTATTTTTTAATTATTTATTTATTTTAATTGGAGGCTAATTACTTTACAATATTGTAGTGGTTTCTGCCATACATTCACATGAATCAGCCATGGGTGTATATGTGTTCCCCATCCTGAAGCCCCATCTCACCTCTCTTCCCATTCCATCCCTCAGGGTCATCCCAGTGCACCAGCCCTAAGCACCCTGTCTCATGCATCAAACCTGGACTGGAGATCTGCTTCACATATGATAATATACAGGCTTCAATGCTATTCTCTCAAATCATGCCACCCTCGCCTTCTCCCACAGAGTCCAAAAGTCTGTTCTTTGCATCTGTGTCTCTTTTGCTGTCTCACAAATAGGGTCATTGTTACCATCTTTCTAAATTCCATGTATATGCATTAATATACTGTATTGGTGTTTTCTTTCTGGCTTACTTCACTCTGTAAAGTAGGCTCCAGTTTCATCCACCTCATTAGAACTGATTCAAAAATTCATTCTTTTTAATGGCTGAGTAATATTACATTGTGTATATGTACCACAAATTTCTTATCCATTCATCTGCCAATGGACATCTATGTTGCTTCCATGTCTTAGTTATTGTAAACAGTGCTGCAGTGATCATTGGGGTACATGTGTCTCTGTCAATTCTGATTTCCTTGGTGTGTATGCACAGCAGTAGGATTGCTGGGTCATATGGCAGTTCTAGTTCCAGTTTTTTTAAGGAATTTCCACATATTTCTCCATAGTGGCTGTACTAGTCTGCATTCCCACCAACAGTGTAAGAGGGTTTCTTTTTCTCTGCACCCTCTCCAGCATTTATTGTTTGTAGACTTTTTGATAGCAGCCATTCTGACCGGCGTGAGATGGTACCTCATTGTGGTTTGATTTACATTTCTCTGATAATGAGTGATGTTGAGTATCTTTTCATGTGTTTGTTAGCCATCTGTATGCCTTTTTTGGAGGAATGTCTCTTTAGTTCTTTTGCCCATTTTTTGATTGGGTTGCTAATTTTTCTGGAATTGAGCTGCAGGAGTTGCTTGTATTTTTTTTTTTTTTTGAGATTAATTCTTTGCCAGTTGCTTCATTTGCCATTATTTTCTCCTATTCTGAAGCCTGTCTTTATACCTTGCTTATAGTTTCCTTCGTTGTGTGAAAGCTCTTAAGTTTACTAAGGCCCCATTTGTTTATTTTTGTTTTTATTTCCATTACTCTGGGAGGTGAGTCATAGAGGATCCTGCTATGATTTACATCAGAGAGTATTTTTCCTATGTTTTCCTCTAGGGGTTTTAAAGTTTCTGGTCTTACATTTAGATCTTTAATCCATTTAGAGTTTATTTTTGTGTATGGTGTTAGAAAGTGTTCTAGCTTCATTCTTTTACAAGTGGTTGACCAGTTTTCCTAGCACCACTTGTTAAAGACATTGTCTTTTCTCCCTTGCATATTCTTGCCTCCTTTGTCAAAGATAAGGTGTCCATAGTTCATTGGATTTAACGCTGGGCTTTCTATTTTGTTCAACTGGTCTATAATTCTGTGTTTGTGCCAGTACCATACTGTCTTGATGACTGCAGTTTTGTAGTATAGCCTAAAGTCAGGCAGGTTGATTCCTCCAGTTCCATTCTTCTTTCTCAAGATTGCTTTGGCTATTTGAGGTTTTTTTTTTTTTTTTTTTTTTTGGCATTTCCATAAAAATTGTGAAATTATTTGTTCTAGGTCTTGAAAAAATACCATTGGTAGCTTGATAGGGATTGCATTGAATCTATAGATTGCTTTGGGTATTATACTCATTTTCATTATATTGATTCTCCTGATCCATGAACATGGTATATTTCTCCATCTATTTGTGTCATCTTTGATTTCTTTCATCAAATGTTTTATAGTTTTCTATATAGATGTCTTTGTTGCTTTAGGAAGATATATTCCTAAGTATTTTATTATTTTCTTTGCAATGATGAATGGAAATTTTTTCCTTAATTTCTCTTTCTGTTTTCTCATTGTTAGTGTATAGGAATGCAAGGGATTTCTGTGTGTTAATTTTATATCCTGAAACTTTTATATATTCATTGATTAGCTCTAGTATTTCTCTGGTGGAGTCTTTAGGGTTTTCTATGTAGAGGATCATGTCATCTGCAAACAGTGAGAGTTTCACTTCTTCTTTTCCTATCTGGATTCCTTTTATTTCTTTTTCTGCTCTGATTGCTGTGGCCAAAACTAAGTTGAATAGTAGTGATGAGAGTGGGCACCCTTGTCTTGTTCCTGACTTTAGGGGAAATGCTTTCAATTTTTCACCACTGAGGATAATGTTTGCTGTGGGTTTATCATATATGGGTTTTATTATGTTGAGGTATGTTCCTTCTATGCCTGATTTCTGGAGGGTTTTTTTTTTTTTATCATAAATGGACGTTGAATTTTGAAAAATGTTTTCTCTGCATCTATTGAGATAATCATATGACTTTTATCTTTTAATTTGTTAATGTGATGTATCACATTGATTGATTTGTGAATATTGAAGAATCCTGGCATCCCTGGGATAAAGTCCACTTGGTCATGATGTATGATCTTTTTAATATGTTGTTGGATTCTGTTTGCTAGCATTCTGTTAAGGATTTTTGCATCTATTTTCATCAGTGATATTGGCCTGTGGTTTTCTTTCTTTCTTTCTTTTTTTTTTTTTTTGTGGCATCTTTGCTGTAAAAGAACTTTTAAGCTGTTCCATTTTGTCTCAGCATAGATTTGCCCCTGTTACATAATTATCTATTTGAGATCCCTAGAACAATTTTGTTTTCCTCTTGCATTGTATTTTCTTCATTTTTTTTAATCCAAATCAAAACATGTGTGTTTCATTAAACCTTCCTTATTGGGGCAATATAAAATGTAGGTTAATATACAAATTTTCAAGTGGGATAGATCTCACTTCATTTCCACTGCATTTCCTTAGTTCAGTTCAGTCACTCAATTGTGTCCGATTCTTTGTGACCCCATGGACTGCAGCATGCTAGGCTTCTCTGTCCATCATCAACTCCCATAGCTTGTTCAGACTTATGTCCATCAAGTAGGTGATGCCATCCAACCATCTCATCCTCTGTCTTCACCTTTCTCATCTTGCCTTCAGTCTTTCCCAGCATCAGGATCCTTTCCAATGAGTCAGTTCTTTGCATCAGGTGGCCAATGTGTAGGGACTTCAGCTTCAGTATCATTCTTTCCAATGAATATTTGGGGTTGATTTCTTTTAGGATCGACTTACTTGATCTCCTTGCTGTCCAAGGGACTCTCAAGAGTTCAAAAGCATCAATTCATCAGTGCTCAGTTTTCTCTATGGTGCAACTCTCACATCCATACATGACTACTGGAGAAACCATAGCTTTGACTTGATGGACCTTTGTCAGCAAATCCCCCATCATTTCTGTTCAAGACTATTTCCACAGATTCTTAAATATTTCTCAGCAGTCTCTTCTTTAATCTGTTATTCCCACCATTGGCAGAGTCATGATTTTTTTTAAACCTGATATAATTATTTTATTAACATTCACTAGCTCCCCATGACCAATAGGATGAGTTTGAAAAGTTTTAACCTGACAAAAGATTCTGAGTTCTTTAACTTAACTATTGAATAATTACAGTGCCATTAATTCAAAATGAGATTGGAAAAATAATTCAAAAAATTGATTTGGCCAGTGGGGTGATAATTAAGAAATGAGTCAAATTTTAGACATATTGAGTTGAATATGTCTGACAAATTTTCAGTTTTCAATATTTTATTTTCTACTTCTAACTCCACCCCATCATTCAGTAGAGTACTAAGAGGGTCAGTTGCAAAGTTATTCATTTGATGGGACTTAATAATTGGTTGATGAGTTGTTATTGAGGATGACTCTCATATTTACAACTTGGGAAACTGGATACATGAAATATATTTATATCTATATTTTAGGACAGATAACATAGGGTTAAACAGAGGTTTTAGTGTAGAAAGATTAAAATTTCAGTTTATGCTGGGTGATATTGATGTAATCATGGGATATTCAATTATTATTGTCTAATAAGCAGTACTGTGAGTTCCCTGATAGCTCAGATGCCTGCAATGAGGGAAACACAAGTTCGATCCCTGGGTCAGGAAGATCCCCTGGAGAAGGGAGTGGCTATCCACTCCAGTATTCTTGCCTGGAGAATTCCATGGACAAAAGAGCCTGGAGGGCTGGAGTTCATGGGGTTGCAAACAGTCGGACAAGACTGAGTGACTACACTTTCACTCTCTGTGAATTTAGAGATCATGGGAGAGATGGCTAGGGAAGATTAGAAATACAGGTTTGGAAGTCAATTATATGTTTGTGGTACTAAAAATATTGAGGTGGGTAAGATTACTCATTCAGGGAAAACGTGTTTGTGCTAATAATTCATTAGCCAATATGTTTTCTCTTTATAGATACAGTCTTTTGGGGAAAGAACAGGGATCCTTGAATTCAAGGGTTACATTTGAAGGCAGGATAGTAGACTCATTAGAGGGGATCACTTTAAAGTTCTATCCCAATGCCCCAGTCAATGGTATTGCATCCCCTCAGATTTGTGAGCAGGAAAACATGTTTGAATAGGATTGATTGGTCCTCATGTGTACTCCTTTGCTTCTTAGTATGACGCTATGTCTGCTATGGGCATTCAAAAAAGCGTTATGATGATAACAAGATGAAAATATGAAGAAGAGTTCTTTGGTGTACTATAAGAAATAATGCATCATACATGACCAGTGGTTGATTTTCAGAGGTTATAACTTTGAAGCAATCATAAATTGTTTATATTGAAATAACTTTGTTCCGAAGGATAAAATGTACTGAAGGGGATCAGTACATTTGCTCTGAAGGGGATCACATCTTTCATCCTTCACTAGCTCAAAAAAGTCACAAGATTTCACTGGTGAACTGGATTGGAAGCCACAAAGTCATATTTGTTGCCACTGCCCGATAATCTATAGTTTTAGGAAACAGATGGAGTTTCTTGTTTGTTTGTTTTTGCACAGATGTCTTTTGATCCCCCATTGGAATATGTTCCCACATGTACTCTTCATTGCAAAAGAAAAAAGGTGTTTGCTAATAATGCAACTTAAAAGCAAACATAAAAATTTTAGCTCTCTGCTTGCACAAGGGCCCTCCTATAGCTCATTTATAGATTTTTGAAGTGAAAGGTTTCAGAAATGGAAAGAATAACTGACAGCTCTATATCTGTAATGTAATTAGCTCTAGTGATACTTACACATATATTAAATGAAAAACAAAAACAAAAACTTTAGTTTGTATAGTTTGCAACATGAGACCTGCTTCAGCTTGTAATATTTCATAATGCTGATTTTAGCTCTGGTATTCCTCTCTTCAATAGAAAAATACATATAAAAGATACTTGTATCTTCAAATGTGACCCATATTTTCTACTTTTCATCAAACTAATGCTGAAGCCCTATCACATATTAAGTGTGGCTACAAGTTAATAATATTTGAGCTTTATGTCTTATCCTGGGATAATAACCTGGCATTGTTCAGTAACTGTGCAGACCAGTAACAGGATCCTTTCCAATTAGAGAACTATCCTGTCTCCTTTATGTACCTAATCTAAACATGTATAGTTAATACTTTGAAAAGACATTTACTAATTAATTCAATAAGTATTTATTGATCAATGACTATGTTAAAAGCGCACTTTTGAGTAAATGAGCAACTTTAATGTAAGTCAGAGTTTGTCAGTGCTGTAATGGTGGTACAAATAAGATGCTATTGTGATATGGAGAGTAGTGATCACATTAGTAAAGACTTCATTGAGAGTAGATTTTGAGATTGCTTCTAAATTTCTGTAAGAGAAAATACATTAGCTTTGGAAAATTGGTTATTCTAGTTTGAATTAATTAGACTTAACATCGTATGAGAGATAGGGTGGACAGATAATCAAAGAGAAAGTCATAGAAAGCTTTGACTAGGGGTTGTGGAGTTTATTTAACTAGTGATGAGGAACTATTAGATATTTCTTAATATAAGGAGTCATAATAAGGGTAATATTTTACTAGTGTTTCTTGGGCAACTATGTTAGCAATGAATTTCAGTGAGAAGCAATTGGAGATAGGGAGACTGTTGCAATGTAGATGTGGATCAGATGTGGCAATAGAAATGAAAAGATGGGTAGATGATAATTAGGATTTAGAGGAATAGGAATGGTAGAGGAGCTTGAGATTAAGAAAAAAGACTCCCTTTTCTCACGCGTGTGTGCTCAGTCGCTTCAGTCGTGTCTGACTCTTTGTGACCTTATGAACTGTAGCCTGCCAGGCTCTTCTGTCCATGGGGTTTTCCAGGAAAGAATACTGGAGTGGGTTGCATGCTCTCCTCCAGGGGATCTCCTTTTCTCATATAACCCATTAAAATTTATCTTCTATCCCATTAGTGACTTGAAGTATTTTGTAAGTTTTCTTCATGATGTGACAGTACAATATTCAGTGTTATACTGTGAACAGTTAGTGAACAAATTGGTTACTAGTTTCAAAAGAGCAACAAACCATCACCACATGGGAAAGCCAAGCTTTCCTTGTAATATTCTAATGGTCTTTCTTAACGATCTTTTTATTTTCCCTCTTGTAACTTGCTGTCTTTTTTTTTCATTTATTTTTATTAGTTGGAGGCTAATTACTTTACAATATATTTGTAGTGGTTTTTGTCATACATTGACATGAATCAGCCATGGATTTACATGTATTCCCCATCCCAATCCCCCCTCCCACCTCCCTCTCTACCTGATCCCTCTGGGTCTTGCCAGTGTACCAGGCCTGAGCACTTGTCTCATGCATCCAACCTAGGCTGGTGATCTGTTTCACCCTAGATAATATACATGTTTCGATGCTGTTCTCTCAAAACATCCCACCCTCGCCTTCTCCCACAGAGTCCAAAATTCTGTTCTGTACATCTGTGTCTCTTTTTCTGTTTTGCATATAGGGTTATCAATGTTCATCGCAACACTGTTTATAATAGCCAGGACATGGAAGCAACCTAGATGCCCATCAGCAGATTAATGGATAAGGAAGCTGTGGTACATATACACCATGGAATATTATTCAGCCATTAAAAAGAATTCATTTGAATCAGTTCTAATGAGATGGACGAAACTGGGGCCCATTATACAGAGTGAGGTAAGCCAGAAAGATAAAGACCATTACAGTATACTAACACATATATATGGAATTTAGAAAGATGGTAATGATAATCCTATATGCAAAACAGAAACTTGCTGTCTTTAAAAATGGTTGCTTTATATACTATGTTTTGTGACTAGTCGCTCAGTTGTGTTCAACTTTTTGAGACCCCATGGACTGTAATCTGTCAGGGTCCTCTGTCCATGGGAATTCTTCAGGCAAGAATACTGGAGTGAATTGCCATGCCCTTCTCCAGGGAATCTTCCCAACCCAGGGATTGAACCTAGGTCTCTCACATTGCAGGTGGATTCTTTACTGTCTGAGCCACCAGGGAAGCTCTTCTTTGCTATACTATGTAGCAAATGAGTATAAACATTTTAAAGGCTACTATCATTACAGTTTTGAAAAGGAATCTTAGAGAAAGAGATTATAGAAAAGGGGCTAAAAAACAAGAAATAGAAAATGCCACTTTTTCAGTAAAGCCTAAAACAGCAGGAATGTAATAAAATCAAATGGCATGTCTTCAAACTATGTGCCGTCTAAGTAATATTTTTTGTCCTTCTTCCCCCAACAGTAGGTCACTATCCTTTCCCTTCCTTTAAATCCCTGTTACAACAACAACAACAAAAACCCTCAACATGCTGTTGGTTAGGTCCTTCTTATTCCACAGACTTCTTAAAAGTACTGGGATTTGTTGTGGAGGGTTTGATGGTGGTGGTAATTCTTGTTTTGGACATAATTGGATTATGCTTCCTACTTTCTAACCCATTGCTTTATCAGAGAGGCAGTTTCTAAGCTTGAAATGCCAATGCACAACTAAGGAAATTTCTAGTTTAGAATGATGGGCATGGAGTCTGAGGGCTCTTTGGAGGACTTTAAAGATTTTTAGCTATGAAGGTCAACCTCTGTCAGCAATAGGAACTTGGACTTACTATTACTATTAAAGCATGGGTTATACTTTCTACTGCTGAAGTACTAAATGACTGATTAAAAGGCTTGCCATGTTTTGTCTCTAAGTTGTATTTTCCCTTGTGTTCATTCAACAGCACCAGGAGACCAGTATCTATTTCAAACTCCAGTTCAGAACAGACTACCACATCCTACTTCCTCTACCTGTGAAGTGTGTTGCTTTGGTTGGTGCTTTGTGATTATGGACCATGAATTACTTTTGCCCATATTGGGCGTTGCCTGTAGTTCCTACCAAGGTGACCTTAAACCCATTGCTTCTTTTTCTGTTATTAGCTTGACTTTTGGTGAAAGAGCTATAATTCACTTAGCTAACAATGTTGTTAAGCTCTAATATAATATTTATCCATCTTCATTAGAGAGAGAAAAAAAAAATTAGTAGGCAAGCTCCTTGCTACCACTACCCCAGGTAAAACACATATCTTTACCCTTGTATTAGTGGCTTAGACATAGAAAAGAAGTAGAGATTTAGAAAGATAATAAGCAGTAAAATTTGAATTAAAGGGTAAAGGGACTTTTCAGCACAATGTCAGCCCATGGAGATTGGGTGTAGAGAGAGTTGTTGGAGGAAGTATGATAAGAAATAAAAAGAAAGAAAGAAAGAAAGAGCAAAAGTATTAGCATAATAAACTTTCAAAATGACCAGATGAGATACTAGTATGTAAATAGCTCATTATTCTTTTTAGCTGTTCATCATCTGAACCAATTCATGAGGCAATGTCTATTTTTAGTGTCCAGTTCCCAAAATTGGTGGTAATCAGTGGCAAGCTGTGATATGTGCCTAGTGATAGCAACAGCGGCATCTTCACTGAATGACAGTGCACCATGAGCAGATAGCCTCCAAGCCTTGCATTCTATTTTGTTCTTAAATTTAGTTTTTGCTATTTTAGAAGTGAGAAGGGACTATAAAAGAGCCTTCTTTGTGGTCTGCCTCATATAAGCCAAGCTCAGAGGGACTTTTTTAGTCAGTGGAGAGTCATTTCTTTGTTAGTAACTCACAGTTTCACAGATTTCAGTCATTCAAAATACTATTTCCTCCCCCATGTTAGTTGCATTCTCCATTTCAGATCCCTACAATAAGTCAGGGAAAGAAGAAACAGAGCTACAATCACTGTCTCTAAGAGACAAGTTAAAAAACAACCTACATAAAAATGTTTGCTCATCCTCAGCCTGAAATTAGGAAACACTGATCTAAAATGATACTTATAAATGTAATAATAATTATGTTACAAATATTAGCAATAGAGATACAATAGCTAACATGTATTGAGCACTTCCAGCTAGTGGGTCATTCAGTTTCTTTTACCTGCTTATCCCATTTGATAACAACTTGGAGGTAGATGGTATTTATAGATGAAGAAACAGCAACTTAGAAAGGTTAAGGAATTACCTCAAAGTTACATACCAAATAAAGAAGCGAAAATTGGAATCTAGATCTGTTGGACTTCAAAACTCATACTCCTAAACAATCTACCATCTTGAAGTGAAAAGAGCTATTGCATATATGTACCGTAATATATCTCTTTAAAGAAGAATCAGATAGAGGCAAAAAAACTAGATTTAAAGGGAATTAAAACTAACTTTTTTATGTGCCAGTCACTGTACTTCTTGTTTTACTTTCATATTGTTTCATCTTTACAACAGCTAAGAGAAGTATTATATACAATTTATATTTTAGGAAATTGCGGTTCAGAGCAGTTAAGTAATTTACCTAAGGTCACAGACCTAGTTAAGTAATCAGGCTGGAACACAAAGTATTGTATGTCTGAATAAAACTGAAAAAGGTGGTTATTACTATTCACCATAAATGTTTGCTTTCTCATTTGCCTGCCTTGGGAAGTGGTCAGGTTGTTATGAAAGCCAGCCTTACCAATGTGTAAACTTGGTTGATTTTCTTTAAAGAGTAAAGAAAGAGAGACAAACAGAGACAGATTATGAGAAAAGAGATACTACATATCAGCTTTTTTAATACTCACTGCAAATTATGGTCTCTAGATAAATAAAGGACTCCTAGATTTTTATAAAACCTTATATTTAATGTTTATTTAAACTCACAACCAAAGCTTGGATTCTCTTTAACAGAGATATCAACTCTATAATGCACAGCATTTAATAATTTCCTAGAAATTTGCCTTCCTGACAAAATATCTATGATCTCTGAGAGATCAAATACTGAGAAAAACACAATGTTGAAAAGTAGTCTTGGAAAAGATTTGTAGAGGATTGAATTTCAATTGTTAAATTAACCTCTTCCAATTCTTTATCTTTCAGGATGGCAATATTTAAACTTTTCTACATATTATTACAAAATGCCAAATAGGAATTCAGAAGACTGGTCCTTACTTCCTCTGCTTTCTCCAAGTTCCTAAAATTCATAGCTGGTCTTTGGCTCACTTCTTTCTTTCCATGAATTTGGTTCATTATAAGGAAAAAAAGGCAATGTTTTTGAAGTTATGGATAATGGAAGCATTTAAGGAACAATAGTAAATTCTTGGGGAATGTGAGGCAAGGATGGTAGATGTGGGGCCATGGAGCACACTGATGGAATGCTTTTAAGACAGTTACCTGAGTTATCATTCTACTTACAGATACCAGACCTGAAACTAGTCACATAAAATATATGGATATTGATTTCTTTCTTTCTTTCTTTTTTTTTTGCAGAGCTCACTTTTATTTATTTTTCCCCATTTATTTTTATTAGTTGGAGGCTAATTACTTTACAATATATTTGTAGTGGTTTTTGTCATACATTGACATGAATCAGCCATGGATTTACATGTGTTCCCCATCCTGAACCCCCCTACCACTTCCCTCCCCATCCCATCCCTCTGAGTCATCCCAGTGCACCAGCCCCGAGCATTTGTTTCATACATCCAACCTGGACTAGCAATCTGTTTCACACTTGATAATATACATGTTTTGATGCTGTTCTCTCAGATCATCACACCCTCGCCCTCTCCCAGAGTCCAAAAGTCTGTTCTATACATCTGTGTCTCTTTTTCTGTCTTGCATATAGTGTTGTCGTTACCATCTTCTAGATTCCATATATATGCGTTAGTATACTGTATTGGTGTTTATCTTTCTGGCTTACTTCACTCTGTATAATGGGCTCCAGTTTTATCCATCTCATTAGAACTGATTCAAATGTATTCTTTTTAATGGCTGAGTAATATTCCATTGTGTGTACGTACCACAGCTTTCTTATCCATTCGTCTGCTGATAGGCATCTAGGTTGTTTCCACGTCCTGGCTATTATAAACAGTGTTGCAATGAATATTAGGGTACACGTGTCTCTTTCAGATCTGGTTTCCTCGGTGTGTATGCCCAAGAGTGGAATTGCTAGAAACTATAAGCAAGGTGAAAAGACAGCCTTCAGAGTGGGAGAAAATAATAGCAAATGAAGAAACAGACAAAGGATTAATCTCAAAAATATACAAGCAACTCCTGCAGCTCAATTCCAGAAAAATAAATGGCACAATCAAAAAACGGGCCAAAGATCTAAACAGACATTTCTCCAAAGAAGACATACAGATGGCTAACAAACACATGAAAAGATGCTCAATGTCACTCATTTTCAGAGAAATGCAAATCAAAACCACAATGAGGTACCATTACACGCCAGTCAGGATGGCTGCTATCCAAAAATCTACAAGCAATAAATGCTGGAGAGGGTGTGGAGAAAAGGGAACCCTCTTACACTGTTGGTGGGAATGCAAACTAGTACATCCACTATGGAGAACAATGTAGATATTCCTTAAAAAACTGGAAATGAATACTGATTTCTTTTATTTCATTGTGATTTGAGTTGTAGGTTGCAAAACTTGCTTGATAATCACTAAATCTATCCTATCTTATTTTACTTGATATTGAAAAAGAGCTTATGCATGAGTGATATTCTCTGGGTTCTGTTAAGTGGCTAATAGGTACCTACTAAATTTTGATTGACTTCCCAACTTAAGATATGAAGTGAATTGAATGACATAAATATTTCAGGTTCCAAGAGAGTCCTCCTAAGTAGTAAAAACAGCAAGTTGGTCCAAGAAACATGAGTGCCGTGACCTTTCCCACAGTGCTAAGCTACAACAAAGAATGAAAGAGAAAGTTGGAAACAGAAGTGTGAAGAATCATGCTACATATCTAATTGAGTGAATTAATAATTGAGAGAGTCTGAAAATTCATCAAAAGTATTTAAAGATCAGGGACTGTAAAATTATGATCACTAATTCAATATATATTTACTTAGCATGCATTATATACTGGACGCACACCCAGTTTCTGGTTTGCACCAGAAAGAAAAAAAAAAAAAAAAACTTGCTTTCTCCTCTTGCAATACATACATTTCAGTAGAGAAGGACAGTAAACTAATAAGCATATGTATAATAAGATATCATGCAGAGATAAGTACTATGAAAAAAAATAAAGTAGAATAAGGGAATAGAGAGTGATGGATGAAAGGGAAGAGGTAATTATGTGTGATAGAGTATTCAGGGAAGGTCTTTAATAAGCAAGTCATATTTGATCAAAGACCTAAATGATAAAGGAGTTAACCCAGTGATCTGCATAAAGGGATTTACCAGCAGAGGTAGAAATAAGTTTGTGCTCATTCATGAGCATAAAAATGACCCATATGACTGGGACAAAGGGAGAGAGACAGTCATAGAAGATGAAGTTAGACAGGAAGGCAGGACCAGATACAATATAGATTATGTTTACAGATTCAGTCTTTTTCTAATGCTATGGGAAACATATTACTAAGCCATACTGTAAACTAGAAAAGCCTCATATAATTGTTATGATAGCTACCTGAGCAGGATTTTGCTGATCAACCTATATTAAGCAAAATTACGGGAAGTTTTACAAAGAGTAGATTTCCTAAACTAATTTTTCTTCTCCAGTTTTATTGAGTTATAATTAACATATAACATTGTATAAATTTAAGATGTGCAACATGATTTGATACACATGTATATTGAAAAATGATAACCACAATAAGGTTAATTAACACATTCATCATCTCACATAACTATGATATTTTTGAGACATTTATGTTTTACTCTTTTAGCAACTTTCAAGTATATAATACAATATCATAGTTTACATAGTATACATCATGATGTATACTAGATCTCTAGAACTTATTCATATTACAACTGGAACTTTTGTGTTCTCTGACCAACATCTCATTTTCTCTCCCTTCAGCCCCTAGCACAATTATCATTTACTTTTTAGATTCCATGGATAGATGAGGTCATACAGTACTTGCTTTTCTCTGTCTGATTTGTTTCACTTAGCACAACACCTTCAAGGTTCATTCATGTTGTAACAATGACAGGATTTCCTTCTTTTAAAGCTGAACAATATTCATCCATTGGTGAACTTCATTTAGATTGTTTCCATATCTTACCTATTGGAATAATCCTGCAATGAACATGGGAGTGCAGATATCACTTCAAGATCCTGGTTTCAATTCCTCTGGACATATATCCAAAAGTGGGATTACTAGATCATATTGTAGTCCTAGTTTTTTTTTTTTTTTTTTTGAGGAATCTCCGTAAATTTCTCCATACTGGCTCTACCAATTTATATCTCCACCAACATTGAATGTGGTTTCCCTTTCTCCACATCTTTTGTCAAGACTTGTTATTTCTTGATTTTATTTATTTATTTATTTTTTGATAATAGCCATTTTAACAGTTGTGAAGTTATATCTCATTGTAGTTTTGATTTACATTTCCCTGGTTATTAGTGATGTTGAGTAACTTTTCATGTGCTTGTCGGTCATTTGTATATCTTCTTTGAAAAATGTCTAGTCAGTTCATCTGCCCATTTTTAAATTGGATTTTTTTTTTAGTTTTATGAAGTCATCATATATTTTTAATATTAACTCTTTATAAGGTATTATTTGAAAATATTTTCTCCCATTATATAGATTGAATCTTTATTTTGTTGATTTTTCTTTTGCTATGCAAAAGCTTTAGAGTTTGATATAATCCTACTTGTTGATTTTTGCTTCTGTTGTTTATGCTTTTGGTATCATAGGCAAAAATTGTTGCCAAAGCAAATGTCAGTAAGTCTCTTCTTATGTTTTCTTCTAGGAGTTTTACAGCTTCAGGTCTTACATTTAAGTCTTTAATTCATTTTGAGTTAACTTTTGTGAGTTGTGTAAAATAATGGTCCAATGTCATTCTTCTGCATGTGATTATCCAGTTTTCCCAACATCATTTATTGAAAACATTATTATTTCCCATTGAGTATTCTTGGTTCCTTTATCAAATATTCATTGACCATGTCTGAAAGTGAAAGTGTTAGTCTTTCAGTCAAGTCCCATGGACTGTAGCACACCAGACTTCTCTGTCCATGGAATTCTCCAGGCAAGAACACTGGAGCGGATAGCTATACCCTTCTCCAGGGGATCTTCCTGACCCAGGGATTAAACTCAGGTCTCCCACATTGCAGGCAGATTCTTCACCATCTGAGCAACCAAGGGAAGCCAAATTGACCACATCTATGTGGGTTTCTTTTTGGGCTTTCAACTCTTTTCTATTAGTTTACAAGTGTGATAACATTTTCTCTCAAAGTCATGGGATGAATTTTAAAAGACTATGTACGTCACCAATCACTCTCTCATTCTTTGTTCTCCCTGATTCCCTGACTAAAGTAGATGATATTATAATCTTATCTCCTTACTTGGTATGTGTTCTATTTTGGCATCTGATGCTGGCTGATACAACTGGAGAAGAAAAACTGTGATGATTTACAGTGCTGGTTTATTGACTGGTCCATTCTTAAGCATGGGAAACAGGAAAAAAAAACAGACACACTAAGCCCTGGAGAATATAGTCATTATAAAGGGTTGCGAATTTGGAAATTTTTCAATGGTGGGTCATACAAGTCTGGCCATCTCACCTTCAAGGATGAGAGCTAGCATTTCTTAGTCACCCACAAGTTAATGCTGAAAAATCTCTCATATAATTGTTGAACAGTCTCAAATGTGTTGGGTTTTGAAAGGTATAATTCAAACCTATTATTCTCCCTTTCTTTGTCTACCAGTTGTAGTTGTAGGATCATAAGAAGAAGGAAAACAAGATTTTTTTTCCTTTAACCAGCAAAAGTGTTTGCCCAGTTTTAAAAAGAAATTGTTCATTTATACATTAAAAAAAATCTTGTATCTCTTTAGATCAATAAATATTGAGTTAAGTTACAGTCAAATGAAATTTTAAACATTTAAGCTGAGAAAAGTCAATGGAGAGATTCAATGGCACTACCATTTTAAAAAATGGCTTTTTATAAAAAGCAAGGCTTGAAGTTGAGGTGGAAAGTTGAGGTGAAGTTGAGGTGTGAGGTAGTTCTAATTCCATTGCTATCTTCACTAACATGCACACATATTACTGTATCATTATTACCATGTTATGTCCTTTTCACTTCTCCACATCGTGAAAACTCTTCCGTTTGAATTTTTAACTTTTTTTGTCCACTGATCATGGGAAATGAAAGTTATTAAAATGATGCAGATATATTAACATTTTATTTTTTACCTCCATAAATGACAGATCAAGGGTTTTTGTTTTTAAGAAAAAAAAAGACTGTCTTGTAACCATTATTCCCTTACAAATATTTATTAATTGTTGGATAATTTTAAGTTTCCTTTTGGAGACACTGTAACTTCCTTTTAGAAGTTAATCTCTTCTTGTTTGTTTTCTCCAACCTTTCCATCAGGGCTAAGTATTTGGGACAAATATGAATACCATGGTATTTGACTTTTGATTGAGAAACCATAATTTTCAAGAGAATTGTGTCCTTACGAGAAGGGATGAGAGCTTTATTAGAAACCTCTTAGGTGCTACATTAGATCATCTTGGTCTCATTTATCTCCAGGGACTATGACCACTTGTTCCACCTTGATGGACCACTTGTTCCAACTTGATCAAGTTGAAGTGAAAATTACTCAACTTCATATAGACACAATCAACATATTATCTCATGCTCAGATCATTTACCTCTAAACTCCTGCTCTGGGAATTCTGCATTATGAATTAGGGATGAGGTGACACAGGACCTAATCAGCAGCTATATGTGCACAAGCTAACAGTGCAAGGGATTAAATGTCCCTCAGAATAAAATTAGGTCAATGGGAGATTGGAGCCAGTGCATAAAATGCTTCCTTTCTCTGTCACATAGTTCTGTGATACAATAGCTTATATGATTTCTCATAATATGGTACCAAAATATTAAGTAATCTATTGGGCTTGATACCTATTAGTGACCATATATTAATGCCTTCTCTCATATTTATTCTTCTTATTCTCCTATCACATTTCCATTTTCCCTCATCTCAGCTACTTTGAAATTGCACTTTCTGAACTTTAGTTACACAGAACTTGTGCATAAGACTTTAATTTCTGGGAACCTAGAAAAGAAAGGGTATTGAAGCAAAAGCAATCAGACCTAATTTTTCTAAAAGTGCTGCAATCTGACACAGGCTTCTAATTTTCTTGTAAATTAGATGAGCATCTGTGGTAGTAATTAGGGCTGTTCATAAATATTCTAGACCTCATCATTCTCAGCACATGGTAGGATTGCACTTCCCAGTCCTCCTGAACTTCAGTATGGTCATGTGACTGATTGCAACTAATGAAATATAAGCTGAATTGAGGTGTCTTTTCAAAGTAGAAACCTCAATAGCCAGAGCATGATTTTCCACACTGTTGACATAGAATCGCTGTCTGTGTGCGTCACAAGTGTTTATAAAAAGCAACACTTTTATCTGACCTATACTGGACATGAAACATGAGCAAGCAATAAAGCATTTATTGTGTTAAGCTACATAACTCTGAAGTTGCTTGTTCCCTCATCACAACCTAGTTCATGCTGACTTATATAGCATCCTCCTTTCCTAAAATGGAGGAATCCACACATCATATTTTGAAATTTGTTAGCTTACTATCTCAGGCTCTATCCTTTTTTTTTTTTTTTCATTGAAAGTTAGTGTAAGTAAGGGCTTCTCAGGTGGCACTGAGAAGTGGTAAAGAATCTGCCTGCCAATGTAGGAGATGACCCAGTTTCGATCACTGGGTCAGGAATATCCACTGGAGAAGGGAATGGCCACCTACTCCACTATTCTTGCCTGGGAAATCCCAGAGACAGAGAACAGCAGGCCATGGTCCATGGGATTGCAGAGTTGGACATAACTGAGCATAGCACAGAGTGTGTACAATATTATATGTCACAAGTGTATGATAGCAATTCACAATTTTTAAGGGTTATGCTCCATTCATAGTTATTATAAAATATTGGCTATATTACCTGTGCTGTCCAATATATCTTTGTAGCTTATTTCATTCATAATAGTTTTTGCCTCTTAATCTCCTAAACCTATATGGCCACTCCCCTTTCCTTTTCCCCACTGGTAACAACTAGTTTGTTTTCTATATTTGTGAATCTACTTATTTTTTGCTGTATTCACTCACTAGTTTGTTATATATTTTATATTATATATATAAGTTATACCATAAAATATTTGTCTTTCTTTGAATCATTTCACTTTATGACTCTCTCTCTCTCTTTTTTTTTTTTTTCTTTTCTTTAAAGTGCCTATAATACATGGTGACTTCCTTTCACTAGCTTGGGAAATCACTAATATGAGCTACTACAACCATGTCCATATATTTGGCACACACACAAAAAAAACTTTTGAATGTTGTTGGGTGAATGAATATTTTCTCAAACACTTTGAATAGATTTCTAAACTGCTCCATATTCTTTGATAAATTATTGACATTAAAACTTCCATTAAAAGTAAAACTTTAAAAATAGATTGCTTTTGGACATGTCTTGATTTCCAATAGCAAGAAAACTTTTATGATAAAAACATGTATAATTAAAAAAAAAGAAGATTTCTTCAGGAAACAAAACTGTCAGGTAGGTCTCACGAGTGCGCATTCAGATGAGTGATATCATTTATTCTGACAACGAAATGAATAAAAGCTGCCTTCAGTGGGAGAATCTGTCTCTCTCAAAATCCAATAAAGGGCTCAAAGAACCTGAAATAAGATTTAATGTCTCCATTTAGCAAAAACACTTGTCTGACCTCATGTTCATTGGCACTGGTACTCGTTTTTGACTCACATACAATTAACCTGATCAATATTTATTTTCTTTTGGCTTTCTCTGTCTTCCTATGTCACCACCTTCTAGCTTTTGGGCAGTTCAAGAGCACCCTACCTCTATCTTATAAGAAATATAATAATAACAACCATTTCTCTAGTGCTTACTATATTCCAGGCAGTATCTTAATAACTCTTAATTTTTACAACAGCCTTATGAATTAGGTTAACACCTTATGAGTTAGGTATTAACATTATCTCTATTCTCATTTTAGGGTAAAGGAAACTGAGGCTCATAAATTTTGAGTCTCTTGTCCACTATCACATAGTTAGTAATTGAAAAAAACAGGTTTAAAAGTCAGGCAATGTCTGGAGCCATATCCATGGAATGTATGCAAGGGCTCCAAAGAAAGGCACAGGCAATGTGGTACAAGAGAGTCTGAAATGCTTTTATTTATGGAAATAAAGTCAAATGCCTTAAGAAACAGACATATAATGTGCATGTAGGAAGCCTGGTGTAGGATAGTAGGAAACAGTGGAACCTGTGGCAAACTGGCGGTTACATGCCCTGACTAATTTCAGTCAGAAGAAATGTAGTTTTCAGTCTTGGATTTTTGTCTTCCGTAGATTGTCTTTTCATCTACTGAGTGCCCACATTATTGTCTTTAAGTGTACTCAATCCACTTAAAAGAGGAGCACCTAAGGCCATAATTTTGCAATATTCCTTTAAAAATTCACATATTTAATGTGTATAATTTGATGAATTTCAACATAGGGGTATACTCAGTATACTGTCATAATAATCAAGGTAATAAACACATCTATCACCTCCAAAATTTCCTTGTGTCCATATGCATTTTTGTGTGTGATAAGAACAGTTAACATGAAATCTAACTCACTTAACATTTTTTTTATGTACATAGCACTGTAAATTATCAGCACTATGTTGTAAAGCAGGTCTCTAAAACTTATTAATCTTATACAAATTAGCATTGTACTTATTGAAAAGTAACTATTTTCTCTTCCTCCCATCCCTTGGCAATCACCATTCTATTTTATACTTCTATCAGTTTGATTTTTTAGATATCTCCTATAAGAAGAATCACATAGTATTTGTCCTTCCGTGACTGGCTTATTTCACTTATCATAATGTTTTCTAGATCTAACCATGTTGTTGCAAATAGTAGGAATTTCTCGTTTTTGGAGGCCTAGTACTATTCCATTGTATGTATATACAACATCATATTCTTGATCCATTTGTCTGTCCATGAACATGTGGGTTTTTTCCACATTTGTTATTATTGGTTATTATGAATAAAGCTGCAATGGACACAGGAGTGCAGATTTCTCTTTAAGATCCTGATTTCAATTCTTTGGGCTATATATTCAAGATCCAAGATTGATGGAACACACAGTAGCTCTATTTTTTCTTTCTTTCTTTTTCATTGGTCTACCACCTGTCCTGTAAGATCTTATTCCCCTGACCTGGGATTGAGCCCAGGTCCTCGGCAGTGAGAGCATGAAGTCCTACACTGAGCCACCAGAGCTTAATCTTTTTGAGGAACAGTTTCCCATAGTGGCAACAGTAGTTTGCACTTCTTATTTTTACCATGTACAGGTTTCAACTTCTCCACACCCTGGCCCTCATGTCCCTACAGAAATTTTGTTAAACATATTCAGACTGCATAATTTTGAGAGAACCCCATAATTCAGCTAAGAAGTTGTAGCGTTCTAGAACACAGGACAGAGAAGAGCCACATTGACACCTATAGGAAGAGTAATTTTACTTTTGCCTGTATCTTCTCCTCCTCCAAGTCAACAAAACTCATCACTAAGACAGATCCCTTCAGCAGTAATGTCTCCTTTGGGCAAAGGAGTGAGAGAAGGCTGCATCCAGTGTAGTTTTGGCTTACTTCTTTCAAGATGACCTGAAAATTTGTTAGAAACTGGAGTTAAAAATCTGTTAGTAGTAGCATCCCATAGAATGAATTTTACCCCATACTTAATGTGTGTGTGTGTGTGTGCACTGCTCAGTACGTCAGAAGAAAGTATCTTTTGTATCTGTATATGTGCAGGTCTAGTTGTCATTGCTTCTAATGAAATTTAACAATTGGTGTCACAGTAGTTGCGGTTTTTTTCTATAGTTGAATGGAAATTTAATAATTCTTAGTCACTCATAGGTAGCTGACAGAACATGTATTATCATCTCCTGTCTTTCTTTCCTGTTCCTCTGAAAGTTTTCTTTAACTCATTTCAGAAAGGAAGCCATGCTTTATTCATAACTAAGTGAACTAATTTTATCAACCTTTTTAGATAACCTGGGTCAATTGAAATTTGACTTAGGGGGCAACTGTCCGTAGACAGTCATACAGATGCATCTTCATGCAATTTTCTCAACTGGTGTATTAATGGGCCATAATATGCCACTGGGGGAAAAGAAAGCAATCCCTAGAGGTGAGAAGGATGATAAGGATCTGCCCATTCATTCCTAAAACAGTGCTAATCAATGTAGATTAGGAACTGGACAGGCTCATTTTTCATAGGTCAAAACACATCATCACTTAGTAAAAGCATCTGGTCACTACTGATTTGGTTTGAATTTGAATAGTGATTCAGAGTTTGATGATTCTCTCATTAACTATTCTTGTTTCTTTTGCCTTCTTTAGTAAAGCAATTCAGAACAATTCTGTTTGAAATGTTATATCATATTTATATGCTGTCTTACTCTTTACATAATAATCTCCCAGGCAAGAAATGCTGAACGTTTTTCATACTGTACATTGAGTAATTTTTTTTGCCCAGATCATTAAATATTTAAACATAGCCTGGAAAACACGACTAGGTTTTAATTGTGACACCTTATGTTCCACTGCAAAAGCTAATCATTTAACAAATTTTTTAAAAAAAGAAAACATTGAAAATCTTTTGCATGAAGACTTTCTCTTTGGAGGACCTCAAGGCATGAGTGTAAATCTTGTAGAATAATGAATATTTCTGCCAAAATAGTAAGGCAGTATTTGACATGCCTTCTTTCACAGGGAGTGTTGTGTTATGGACTGTCAACTAAAACTATCATGAAAAATGTAATCATTGGCAGTTGGATTATGTGATGCTTTCTGGAGCAGTTTAAATTTTTCCATCTGAATTCTAATTTAGAGATCCCAGAGAACAAGTCATTTAAATCTATCAATCACTAATTGAAACAGAAAAGAGAGAAACTATTCTCAGATCAGTTTTCACTATAATTCAACTGTTACTTTAAGTGATTTTCAACTGATTATTTGATTTTAGTTAAAAACGTAGTAAAAGTTCAGTGCAGTTATCCACAGTTTTGTTTTGTTTTCTTTTATACTCAGGGCCATTAAGAAATTATATATATATATATATATATATATATATATATATATATATATATATATATATATATTTATGTGTGTATATATATGTGTGTGTGTATACATGTATATATATGTGTGTATATACATATATATATGTATAACTAATTCACTTTACTATACACTTAAAACTAACACTAAATTTTAAATCAACTATACTTCAATAAAATGTTTAAAGTGTCAGCAAGAATAGGAAATCATGAAAACCAGTTGCAGATATGAAGCAACTGAGATGAACAAAGATCTCAGACTCAGTGACACCATGAAAGATAACTTGCAAAGCTCTTAAACCTTTCTCAATGTGAGAGACATGAAAAAATTGAAGAGAGGAAATAAATTGTATTTGAAAGTGAGCATATGTTTTCTATGTATAGGTCTTTTGTTTCTTTAGGTAGATATATTCCTAAGTATTTTATTCTTTTTGTTGCAATGGTGAATGGTATTGTTTCCTTAATTTCTCTTTCTGTTTTTTCATTGTTAGTATATAGGAATGCAAGGGATTTCTGTGTGTTAATTTTATATCCTGAAACTTTTATATATTCATTGATTAGCTCTAGTAATTTTCTGGTAGAGTCTTTAGGGTTTTCTATGTAGAGGATCATGTCATCTGCAAACAGAGAGAGTTTCACTTCTTCTTTTCCTATCTGGATTCTTTTTACTTCTTTTTCTGCTCTGATTGCTGTGGCCAAAACTTCCAACACTATGTTGAATAGTAGTGGTGAGAGTGGGCACCCTTGTCTTGTTCCTGATTTCAGGGGAAATGCTTTCAATTTTTCACCATTGAGGGTGATGCTTGCTGTGGGTTTGTCATATGTAGCTTTTATTATGTTGAAAAGTTTACAGGAGTTGGAATTACTTAACCATACGTTCAAAACATATGTGTCATAATTTAAGGTTTGCAGTAATAGGATGGTGCATTTTACAGATGATCAGCTAACATGTTTTCTTTTCCTGGAGGCTGAAGGACAGGAAAATTAGAATTAATGAAAGAATTAGGTTAACTGATAGGGATTTATAGATCTCTCACAGTGTGGTACACAAAATTCTTATATGACTCCCCAGATTTCTTCTCTCTGGTATGCATACCCTGTATAATCTCCTCCTCTTGAGTGTGGATGGAATCTCTGAATATAATGTGATATCATTCTGTTGATTATTTTGCATTATATGGTAAATATATATATATATATATATATTTTTTTTTTTCAGATGTAATGAATTGTCCCAGTTAGTTCTGCTTAAGACCTGAAGATCAGGGGTCCCTGACCCCCGGGGTCATGGCCTGTAAGAAATAGATCTACACAGCAGGAGGTGAGCAGTGGGTGAGCAAGCAAACCTTCATTTGTATTTACAGCCACTACCCATTGCTTGCATTACTGCCTCAGCTCTACCTCCTGTCAGATCAGTGGTGGCATTAGATTCTCATAGGAGCATGAACCCTACTGTGAACTGTGCATTTGAGGGGTCTAAGTTGTGCACTCTTGTCAGGAAGCATTTAACAAGAGGCTTCCTGTGTGCTCTGGATCTGTCAGGAATCCTCTGGTCCTAATTAATTCCTGAATATTCAGGAATTAAGAAGGGAGGCATGCCTTTCCCAGGGCTGAGGAATCCAGGCATTTCTCATTACAGTGATAGGTACCCTCTTCCTTTTTCTGAACCGTATGGTAAAAAGTGATTGTTTGCAACTGTCTCTTTGATAGGGATCGAGTTATGTTTTGTAAGTCTGGAATTTTAATCTTTATCTTTGCTGAGAATAACTACCTTGTAAGACAGTGTATATGCCCACACCATGTTGATTAAAACACCTTTGCTCCATCAGAGCTTGGGTCCCCGTGTCTTTCTTTCTTTCTTTCCTTCTCTCTCTCTTTCAGGCTAATTCTTTGGAGCATGGAGGCCCGCTGAGCTCACTTTCTTGCCTGGGCTTCTAAGACCCTCTCAAGAAGGCGCACTGTGCCTTCGCCCACTCGAGAGGGTGCCTGGTGCCTACGTGCAGCAGCACGAGCTCTAAGAAGAGGGCTTTATTGGCTTTCCGCGTAAACCAGGGGATATCAGCCTCTTTCTCTGTCTTACTTTCTTATTGTCAACTCTGGACCACCAGGTCCCAGTCCATTAAAGGACCAACAAGTGGCGCCCAGAAACAGGGACTTGGTACACGTGACAGATTCGGATGTAGTGACCCCCAGGGCCTATTGAGGCCGGTAAGTATTAAGACATGGGTCAAACGGCTGGAAAGCTCCATCACTTTTCTACTTTACTTCATCACTAATTTAAAGTTCAGGGATTTTCGGTTTCACACCAGTGAATAGAGGCTTGCCTTCAGAGAGTGTTTGAATGTAACCCTTGCTTCCTTGATGAAGGTAGTTTTGATTTAGAAATTTGGCAGCAGGTCAAAGAGAATGTTGAACGAGCCATCAGACAGGGAAAAAATATTCTGATAGATTTCTGGCCCCTATGGGCTCTCATTATAGCCACAATTCGGTCCTTACAAGGTAGTTCTAGCCCTCCTGATATTCAGCAACAGGAAGAACACTCATTACATGAATATGAATTAGATGATGATACCTTACGAAAGGCCCAATTAGAACAGCATAAGATATTTCAGGATTTTCCTACCAACCCTACCCTGGTTGCTCCAAGTACTCCTCCCTTGCTGGAGGGCACATATCCCAAAGTCTCTCCCTAGATAGAACCTAATGATTCTGACAAAGACTCCCTTAAGACACCTTTTAACATTAAAACCAACAACACCTTTCTGAATAACAATAATCTACCTCCCTCGCGACAGAGCCCCTCTGAATTGCTGGTTTTGCAAGTCACAAGTCTCTGAAGCTGAAGGTTTCTCTGCCTTTCCAGTTTTAAAAAATGTTGACACTCAAGGGCAGATAATACTTCAATATGAAGGTATTAAACTTTTTCACATGAAACAAGTGAAAAGGCCATAAATTTGTATGGCCCACATTTGCCTTTTACTAGAGAGATTCTAAATGCTATGGAATCATCAGATCAGTTCAGTCACTCAAGTCGTGTCTGACTCTTTGTGACCCCATGAATCATAGCATGCCAGGCCTCCCTGTCCATCACCAACTTCCGGAGTTTACTCAAACTCATGTCCATCGAGTTGGTGATGCCATCTGACCATCTCATCCTCTGTTGTCCACTTCTCCTCCTGCCCCCAATCCCTCCCAGCATCAGGGTCTTTTCCAATAAGTCAACTCTTTGCATGAGGTGGCCAAAGTATTGGAGTTTCAGCTTCAGCATCAGTACTTTCGATGAACATCCAGGACTTATCTCCTTCAGGATGGACTGGTTGGATCTCCTTGCAGTCCAAGGGACTCTCAAGAGTCTTCTCCAACACCACAGTTCAAAAGCATCAATTTTTCGGTGCTCAGCTTTCTTCACAGTCTAACTCTCACATCTATACATGACCACTGGAAAAACCATAGCCTTGACCAGATGGACCTTTGTTGGCAAAGTGATGTCTCTGCTTTTTAATATGCTATCTAGGTTGGTCATAACTTTCCTTCCAAGGAGTAAGCGTCTTTTAATTTCATGGCTGCAATCACGATCTGCAGTGATTTTGGAGCCCCTAAAAATAAAGTCTGACACTGTTTCCACTGTCTTCCCATCTATTTTCCATGAGGTGATGGGATCAGATGCCATGATCTTAATTTTCTGAATGTTAAGCTTTAAGCCAACTTTTTCACTCTCCTCTTTCACTTTCATCAAGAGGCTTTTTAGTTCCTCTTCACTTTCTGCCATAAGGGTGGTGTCATCTGCATATCTGAGATTATTGATATTTCTCCTGGCAATCTTAATTCCAGCTTTTGCTTCTTCCAGCCCAGCGTTTCTCATGACGTACTCTGCAAATAAGTTAAATAAGCAGGGTGACAATATACAGCCTTGACATACTCCTTTTCCTATTTGGAACCAGTCTGTTGTTCCATGTCCAGTTCTAACTGTTGCTTCCTGACCTGCAGGAATGTTTCTCAAGAGGCAGGTCAGGTGGTCTGGTATTCCCATCTCCTTCAGAATTTTTCACAGCATCATAGGGAACCTTTATTCCTTATGATTGGCAAATTTTAATAAAAGCTCTTCTTAAACCAGGAGAGTATCTTCAATGGACAATGTGGTTTCAAGATATAGCCAGAGATCATGCTAACAAAAATGCTCGACCTGTGCTCTTCAAAACCAAATTACTTTTGACATGTTAACTGGCACCAGACAATTTGATGCTATAGAAGCTCAAATATAATGCCTTCCTTTGTTGCATGATCAATTAAAAACAGTGGCCCTTGAAGCCTGGGATCAAATTACTCCTCAAGGGGAGCCTACAGGTAGCTACACTAAAATATTGCAGGGACCTAATGATAATGTATGCCGATTTCTTAGCTAGATTAGAAACTGCTATTTCCCGTACAGCAATTGGAGAAGAAGCTATAAAGCAACTAGAGAAATTACTTGCTTATGAAAATGCAAATCAGGAATGCCAAAGGGCTATAGCCCCAATTCGTGGTACAGGGATTATTTTTGATTATTTGAAGGCTTGCCGCAATCTAGAATCAGAAACTCAAAAAATGCAAATGTTAGCTGAGACAATGACTGCTCACTTTAATAAAGGAAATGAAGAATTCTTTGCATGTGGAGATAAGAGCCATTTTAAAAGGGACTGCCCTAAGTAAGTTAATAAAAAACCTCCATAAGTCTGCCCCCCTGCTGTAGAGGAATGCATTGGGCCAAAGAGTATAAATCTAAATTTGATATTGAAGGAAAACCTATTTCAGGAAACTCCAAACAGGGGACCCTCCCAGGTCCCCTTCAACAAAAACCAGGGGCAAATTCCATCTTTTCCCTCAAACCTTCAACATCCAGCAGTGCTGCTGTCGATATACCAGCCCTAAATGACTTTCTCCTTTACCCTCAAGCAGTCCCCTCTAGAATACCTACTGGACTTTTTGGACCCCTGCCCCCACAAACCTTTGGTCTTTTACTTGGCCAATCTAGTTTGACTTCTAAAGGAATTACTGTTCACCCTGGAGTAATTGATTCAGATTATAAAGGAGAAATTCAAGTTGTGATGTCAGCTCAGATTAAAAAAAAAAGGGGGGGGGGGATAAAATCACTCAATTACTCCTTCTGCCTTACATTTACATTAATTCTTCTAATAATGTACGGAGGGGTGGATTTAGCAGTACAGATCAAAAACAGTCCTTATGGACATCATTGGCATCTGAATTTTCCTGACCAAATATAAACATCAAAATTAATGGTAAAAATTTTTCTGGTCTCCTTGATACTGGATCTATTATTACTATTATATCAAAACATTTATGGCCCAAATCCTGGCCTATACAAAAAAATCTCTTGCCAAATTGCAGGGATTTCTAAAACCAAAGTACAAGAGGTTTATCAGAGTACTCAGATTTATTCATGTGAGGGACCAGAAGGCCAACCTGCAACATTAAGAACTTATGTGATAGATGCACCCCTTAATCTAATAGGAAGGGACTTACTTACGCAATGGCAAACTCAGATATACATTCTACATTTTTCCTAGGGGCCACTGCTCATTTAGCAAATAATACAATTATTAAAATAACTTGGAAGAATGGAGAGCCTATTTGGACAGAGCAGTGGCCCCTCATGAAAGAGAAATTACAGGCGACTAAGGAACTCATAGATATACAACTAGAATTAAAGCATATTGAGGAATCTTGTTCTCCTTGGAACTCCCCTACTTGTGTTATAAAAAAAAAAAAAAAAAAGACATCTAATAAATGGCGTCTCCTAACAGATCTTAGAAAAGTTAATGCATCTATGAAACCTGTGGGTGCATTACAACCAGGAATTCCACCACCTACCACTATTCCTCAAACTTGGCACATTATTATTATTGATTTACAAGATTGCTTTTTTAATATACCTTTACACCCATTAGACCGAGAGAGATTCGTCTTCTCTCTCTCTTATCCTAATCATATTGGACCTCATAAATGATACCAATGGACTGTACTGCCACAAGGGATGATGAATTCTCCCACCATGTGTCAGTATTACGCAGCTAAAGCCCTTGAGCCTGTGAGAAAACAATTTCCTGAATTTCTTGTTATCCATTACATGGATGATATTTTGTTTTTGGCTCTGTCTGTTTTAGAAACTCAACACATGCTTGATATAGCTCAACTATGTTTAAAAAACTCTGGATTAATCATTGCCCCTGAAAAAATTCAAACCTCTACACTTTACCATTACCTAGGGTCTGCTGTTAATAGACAACGTATTACTCCCCAACTAACCCAGATCCATACTGATAAATTATCAACCTTAAATGATTTTCAAAAGCTCTTAGGAGATATAAATTGGATTAGACCTTCTTCAGGCATTGCTAATTATCAACTGAATAACATATTTAATACTTTAAAAGGAGATCCTGATTTAAATAGCCCTCGTTCACTTTCTCAAGAGGCACGAGAGGAACTCGATTTGGTGCAAAATAAATTATGAAAACAATTTCTTACTCGCATCAAACTAGATTTGCCTCTAGTATTATTTGTACTCCCTTCTCTTCATTCTCCCACAGGACTTCTTGCCCAACAAGAACACCCACTAGAATGAATCTATACCCGTTTTAGGGGAATAAAGTCACTTACATCCTACCTTGATTTAATTGCTCTAATCATTATAAATGGAAGAAATAGGACTAAAACTCTGATTGGCTCAGATCCTCATAAAATTGTAATACCTATCAACAAATCTCAATTTAAGAACACATTACAAACTTCTACTGATTTTTAAATAGCTTTTCTGAAATATTTTGGAGAAATTCCATTTCATTATCCTTCTGGTAAGCTGTGGAATTTCCTCAAAAACACTGAATTTATTATTTCTCACATAATCACCTCACAGCCTATACCACAAGCTGAAGTTTTTTATATAGATGGGACTAAAAACACCAAAGCTTCTTTCTGGTCTCTTAAGGAATATAAAGTCTTTTATAATAAATTTCACTCTGCTCAACAAAATGAATTATATGCTCTTATTCAAGTTGTTTACCTACATCCTTACCCCATTAATATAGTCTTTGATTTATATATTCAGTTTTCTTATTAAAAAAATATAGAAACCTCTACCATAAGTTCCAATCAACCTATTATTCAACAACTCTTTTTTGAACTACTATCTGTTGTTAGAAACTGCAATTCTCCCATTTATATTACACATATTCGAGCGTGTTCTTGTCTGTCCGGCCCGATGACCTATGGTAAAGAGAAAGCTGATAAACTGGTCTCTTTTGCTACTCCAGAGGAACAGCATGCTCTGTTGCATAACAGTTCTGGCTCCCTACACCAGCTATGGAAAATCCCATACTGCCAGGCTAAAGAAATCGTTAGTAATTGCTCCACTTGTAGACCCCTACATCTTCGACCCATCGTACAAGGTATTAATCCTCACGGTTTACAACCTAATGAACTATGGCAAATGGATGTAACTCATTGCCCTGAACTTTCTCCATCCTCTTTCCTACACCTTTGTATTGATACAAATTCCTCTTTTATCTGGTCCACACCTCTTCGTGGTGAGGCTACACAACATGTTATCACTCACTTGTTAGCTTGTTTTGCTGTAATGGGAACACCTAGCTCTATTAAAATAGACAATGGTCCTGCCTATATTTCTAGACACTTTAAACAATTTTTACAATCTTTTTCTATTAAACATATTACAGGTATTCCTTATAATCTACAGACACAAGGCACAGTTGAATGAGCACATCATACACTAAAGTTACAAATAAAAAAAAATTAAAAAGGGGGAATAAACAGGAACACTACTGTCTTCCTTATCCAAAGCAGGCTTTACTAGATTCCAACATAAGATATTTTCTAAACCCATAACTATTGTTAATACAACTTTATTTGTTTTAAATCTGTCACAGGGAAATATTTTAACAAGGGCAGAAAGACATTTCGAGGAATTGAAGGACACTTCTCTTCCTCTGCCCATTTGGTACCAAGACAGGTTAATGAAACAATGGAAATCTGGGAAACTAATCTTACAGGGAAAGGGATATGCTTGTATTTCCCCAGATGGATCCAACAAACTCACATGGCTTCCTCTCCGAAAGATTCGACCCAAGGGGGCCCCTGGCACTCAAAATGGAGACAAAACAACAAGAACACCAGAAGGAAGAAATTCCAATATGGGCCATGGTGGCTCTAAAGATCTCCAGGAAGCGCCACATTCAGCGGCATCAACCCTATGATCTCCCCACTTGGGGCCAAATAAAAACCCTCACTAATAAAGCTGAAGATTTGATCTCTTGACAGGGAATGCCTCGGAGTCCTGAATACATTTTCCAATGCTCAGCTTGCTAACCTGTGCATCCCCCTCATTCGAGCTCTTATTAATCAGACTCAACTGGACTTACCCAACCCCCCTTTTTTTTGCAGGTCATAAAATAGATGGAGAAAAGACTGATCATATCAACCAATGACTCCACCCATATGCCCCCTCCCTGGAACCCTCACACCCTGGGGAGTAAGAAAAAATAATTAACATTTCTTTACGTTATGAAGTCCTTCCTTTGTGTATGGGCCCAGCAGAATTATGCATAAACATCAGCCGACAAACTTGGGCTTTCATCCTGCCTCCAAAAGAAAACTTTTGAACTTTGCTGCCCTTTCTGTCTGTGAACCATGTTTACTACTGAAACTTTAGGGAAAGAGTTAGGGAAAGAACAAAAAACATTGTGTAAAAGGTTACTAATACTACATTGAAACATTACCAAGACAAAGGACTTCTTGGCTGACTTGACTGTGGAATAGCACCTCCTCCTCCTCGAATCATCCTCGATAAACGAATTACGCCTGAACAATGGGGCATTTGGAAACTTGCTGCCAGCACCGAAAAACTTGGAACTTAGACCAGACATTTCACAGGGACCAGTCGTGATCATAGTAACTATTTTTTTTTCACTATAATCAGTCATATTTTATACAGGCCTGTGTCCCACTTGTGATCTAACCTGTAACTTGTATTAATTGCCAATTTTGTGTTGCTGCTGCTGCTGCTAAGTCTCTTCAGGCATGTCCAACTCTGTGCGACCCCATAGACATCAGCCCACCAGGCTCCCCCGTCCCTGGGATTCTCCAGGCAAGAACACTGGAGTGGGTTGCCATTTCCTTCTCCAATGCGTGAAAGTGAAAAGTGAAAGTGAAGTCGCTCAGTTATGTCCGACTCTTAGCGACCCCATGGACTGCAGCCTACCAAGCTCCTCCATCCACGGGATTTTCCAGGCAACAGTACTGGAGTGGGGTGCCATTGCCTTCTCCAAATTTGTGTTACTCCTGTTCAATTCAATCATAGTACCTACAACTGGGAACAAATCAAATCCATTTACATGATAATGCCTCTCTGAATGTACAATTACTGCAAAAGGAAATCTTTGAAACTTTTCTAAACGTCTGCCCTCTTCCACTAATTTGAAAACTTTCAGCTGGACAGCTCGCTGATCGATTATCTGGGCTGGACCCACGAGGATGGTTTCAAAGTATTACTCACAGCATCCGGTCTGGAAATGTAACTTTGGTGATTGTCTTGATAATTGTATTTGTTGTTTATTGTCGCCTTTCTATAAGGTTGGTTAATACTAACCAAACTCATTTGGTCAGGACTTTTTTTTTGCAAATATAATAAAATAGGGGGAATTATCAGAAAGCATTTAACAAGAGGCTTCCTGTGTGCTGTTTTGGGTCTGTCAGGAATCCTCTGGTCCTAATTAATTCCTGAATATTCAGGAATTAAGAGGGGAGGCATGCCTTTCCCAGGGCTGAGGAATCCAGGCATTTCTCATTACAGTGATAGGTACCCTCTTCCTTTTTCTGAACCGTATGGTAAAAAGTGATTGTTTGCAACTGTCTCTTTGATAGGGATCGAGTTATGTTTTGTAAGTCTGGAATTTTAATCTTTATTTTTGCTGAGAATAACTACCTTGTAAGACAGTGTATATGCCCACACCATGTTGATTAAAACACCTTTGCTCCATCAGAGCTTGGGTCCCCATGTCTTTCTTTCTTTCTTTCCTTCTCTCTCTCTTTCAGGCTAATTCCTTGGAGTGCAGAGGCCCACTGAGCTCACTTTCTTGCCTGGGCTTCTAAGACCCTCTCGAGAAGGCACACAGTGCCTTCACCCACTTGAGAGGGCGCCTGGTGCCTACGTGCATCAGCATGAGCTCTAACAGGGCTTTATTGGTTTTCTGCGTAAACCAGGGGATATCAGCCTCTTTCTCTCTCTTACTTTCTTATCACCAACTCCGGATCACCAGGTTCTGGTCCATTAAAGGACCAACACACTCCTTATGAGAATCTAATGCTTGATGATCTGAGGTAGAACTGGACTGGTGATGCTCGTACTGGGGAGTGGCTGCAAACGCATATTATCATTTCCCGAGAGGTTTGACTACACAGAGACCATAATTAATCAATCGCTTGCAGACTCATTATAACATTATCAGTGAGTGGCAAATGACAAATAAGTTGCATCTTGTAAGAAGCTTTATAGTGGTAAATGAGTTGATGTACATCAATTGTATAGCTGCATCTGGTGTCAGGCTTTAAGTCAGAATCTGACACTTAATTTTAGTCTGAATGTGGCCTGCTCATTATTTTACTTACCACTTCCATCCATGCCTCTTTCCCAAACTGTGCACTTGTCTTAGTCACAGTTTTCATAAACCCACAAGATAGTCCTAGCCAAAATGAATAAAAAACAAACATAGCTGGAGAACTTCTTTGAAAAGGGATAAAGACCCAGTGATGAGACAGCAGAACTCTGAGACTGCCAACAAAAGGAAAGCTGCATTTAAGAGAAAATAGTGTTTCACCCTTGATGATATACATGGTTTTTTTTTTTCCAATTTAATGGTTTTTTTTTTTAATTTTTTTTTATTTTTATTTTTTATTTTTTTTTTGTCATACATTGATATGAATCAGCCATAGATTTACACGTATTCCCCATCCCGATCCCCCCTCCCACCTCCCTCTCCACCCGATTCCTCTGGGTCTTCCCAGTGCACCAGGCCAGAGCACTTGTCTCATGCATCCCACCTGGGCTGGAGATCTGTTTCACCATAGATAATATGTGCATCGCAGCACTGTTTATAATAGCCAGGACATGGAAGCAACCTAGATGCCCATCAGCAGATGAATGGATAAGGAAGCTGTGGTACATATACACCATGGAATATTACTCAGCCATTAAAAAGAATTCATTTGAATCAGTCCTAATGAGATGGATGAAACTGGAGCCCCTTATACAGAGTGAAGTAAGCCAGAAAGATAAAGAATATTACAGCATACTAACACATATATATGGAATTTAGAAAGATGGTAATGATAACCCTATATGCAAAACAGAAAAAGAGACACAGAAGTACAGAACAGACTTTTGAACTCTGTGGGAGAATGTGAGGGTGGGATATTTCAAAAGAACAGCATGTATACTATCTATGATATACATGTTTTGATACTGTTGTCTCTAAACATCTCACCCTCACCTTCTCCCACAGAGTCCAAAATCCATGGCTGATTCATATCAATGTATGGCAAAAACCACTACAATATTGTAAAGTAATTAGCCTCCAACTAATACAAATAAATGGGAAAAAATAAATAAATAAAAAAGAAAATAGTGAAGTAAGTCAGGAAGAGAAAGATAAATATATACTAGTACATATATATGGAATCTAGAAAGACGGTAATGATGAACTTATTTGCAGGACAGCAATGGAGAAACATATATAGAGAACAGACTTATGGACACAGCGGAGGGTAGGAGAGAGAGGATGAGATGTATGGAGAGAGTAACATGGGAACTTACAATACGTAAAATAGATAGCCAATGGGAATTTGCTGTATGACTCAGGGGACTCAGATAGGGGCTCTGTAACAATGGAGAGGGATGGAATGTGGAGGGAGATGGGAGAGAGGTTCAAGGAGGGGGCCTATGTATACCTATGGCTGATTCTTGTTGATGTTTGACAGAAAACAACAAAATTCTGTAAAGCAATTATTCTTTAATTAAAAAATAAATAAATTTTAAAAAAGAAAACACCAAGAGTCTTGCTTAAATTACAGCTCATTGCAAAAGTTGATTCATGTTCTCCAAGCTTTCCATAATATGTTTGGCTACTGTCTATCCAACGAAGTCATGAAACCTTTGAAATTTCTTTGCCATGTGGAGACCACTCTGTATTAAAAGATAAACCTTTGGAATTTTTCAAAAGAAAAGAATGTGAACACACAAGACAGAAAGAATTATTGAAGGCTACCACTTCATCAAGTGTATGTGCAGTGAGAGCATCATTCTTAGTGCCTGATTGCATTGCTAAAGCAAAGAAGCCCTTTGCTATTAGCAAAGAGTTGATTCTGTCTGCTGCTAAGGACATTTGTTATGAACTTTTAGGAAAGCCTGCAGTTCAAAAGATGGCACATGCTCCTCTCTTAGCTAGTACCATAACTAGATGAATTGATGAAACAGCAGAGGATATTGAGGCACAATTGTTAGAGAGGTATAATGTCACCATGATACATAATTCAGGTTGACAAGTCTACTGATGTTAACAACAAGGCAATGATATTTGTTTTTGTGAGATATATTTTTCAGGAGAATGTGCATGAGGATATGTTTTGTGCGCTTTTGTTGCCAACCAACACCACAGCTGCAGAACTATCCAAATCTTTGAATGACTGTTGTTAAGTTGCTCAGTTGTGTCTGACTCTTCTGTGATTCCATGGACTGTAGCCTGCCAGGCTCCTCTGGTCATGGGATTTCCCAAGCAAGAATACTGGAGTGGGTTGCCATTTCCTTCTCCAAGGGATCTTCCTGGCCCAGCAATCAAACACACATGTCCTGAATTGGCAGGTGGGTTCTTTACCACTGAGCACCAGGGAAGCCTGTTTTGAATATCATATCATAACATATCAGGAAAACTGAATTGACCATCTTATGTTGGTATATATGTGGACGAAGCAGCTGCTACGATTAAATGACTTTCTGGTTTCACTGGAAGTGCTCAGTCACTCAGTCATGTTTGACTCTGTGACCGTATGGACTGTAGCCTGCCAGACTCCTCTATTCATAGGATTTCCCAGGCAAGAATACTGGAATGGCTTGCAATTTCCTGCTCAAGGAGATCTTCTGACCATGGTTCAAATTGTTGTCACTGGTGCCTTCCATGTCTCCTGCTTTGGCAGGCAGAATAAATTCTTTACCACTGAGCCACCTGGAAAGCCCTCTGGTTTCACTAGTCGGGTCCAAGAGGTTGCGTCTGAATGTGAGTCTATGCATTGTGTCATCCATAGACAAATGCTGGCTAGCCCCCCAAAAAATGTCACCTAAACTTAACAACGTTTTGCAGAATGTGATTAAAATTATCAGCCATATTAAAGTACATGCCCTTAATTCATATCTGGTCACACAGCTCTGTGAGGCGATGGATGCAGAGTACACACATCTTCTCTTATACATGGAAGTGAGATGGTTTTCTAAGGCAGATCACTGGCCAGAGTTATTGAATTATGAGAACTACTCTAGAGATTTAGAATAAAAGTCTCCACTGGCTGCACATTTCAGTGACACAGAGTGGGTCAAAACTTGCTTATTTGTGTGATATATTCAACCTGCTCAACAAACTCAATCTGTTACTTCAGGGGAGAATGACAACTGTGTTCAAGTTGGCAGGTAAAATGGCTGCATTCAAAGCCAAATAGGAATTGTGAAGCTGACGAGTAAACATTAGGCTTTTGGACATGTTTCAAACATTAGCAGAGATTTTGAAAGAGATTGAACCAGAGCCATCTTTCTCCCAGCTGGTGCATAATCACCTATCACAGCTTTCAGGAGAGTTTGAGCTTTATTTCCTGACCACAAAATATCCCCGAACTGAGAAGGAATGGATCCAAGACTCAATTATGAATAAGCCAGGTGAATCAACTTTGTTCATGCTAGAAGAGGATCAACTGCTTGAGATTGCAAAAGTATCTTTGAGAAAACTTCAAATCATCTTCATACATTCTGGATTAAAGTCAAACAGGAATATCCTGAGATTACCACAATAATCACTGAAAAGTCTGCTTCCATTTCCAACACCCTATCTTTCTGAAGTAGGCTTTTCTGCAGCGACAGGAACTGAGACAAGATTACGGAGTAGAATGGGCATAAGCAACACACTTTCAGCATCACCGGCTCCCATCATCCCCAGGAAAACACCTCAGGGTTCCCATTGATTCTGCATTATGATGAGTTGCATACTTATTTCATTATATAGCATAAAGAAATAATAACAGAAATAAAGTGCACAATAAATGTAATGTGCTTGAATCACCCTGGAACCGCCACCCCTTCCCTGGTCCATGGAAAGCTTGTTTTCCAAGAAACCAGTCCCTGGTGCCAAAAAGGTTGATGACAGCTGTGGGGTATTATTTATATGGGACTGACTTAATCATCTAAAACTGGATCTAGAATTTAGAGTGAAGAAGTCAGAGCTTTAAGGCATAAGAAGGATTTAGTGCAATGTTGATGACTTGAAGATGAAGGGGGTTACAAGGGAAGAAATGTGACTGATAGCCAGTAAAGACAAGAATATTTCAGTCCTACAACCACTAGGAACCAAATTCTCCCTATGAAAGAAAGACTGTGGCAGAAGCTTTCCCCCGACATCCTCCATATAAGAAAGTCTAGACAACACCTTAATTTCAGGATGTGTATGCTTGTGTGTCTGTCAATTCAGTCATATCTGATGCTTTGTGACCTTATGGACTGTAGCCCAGCAGGCTCCTCTGTCCAGGTGACTCCCCAGATAAGAATACTGGAATGGGTTGCCACACCCTTATCCAGGGGAATCTTCCTGACCCAGGGATCAAATGCACATCTCTTATGTCTCCTGCATTGGCAGGTGGGTTCTTTAGCACCTTGGAAGCCTTGTTAATCCATGTGCAATGCAGGAGGCCAAGGTTCAATCCCAGTGTCTGGAAAATCCCCTGGAGAAAGGAATGCCTATCCACTCCAGTATTCTTGCCTGGAGACTTTCATGCACAGAAAAGCCTGGTGGGCTACAGTCCATGGAATCTCAAAGAGTCAGATACCACTGAGCAACTAACACTGATCCATGGAAACTGTGAGATAATAATTTTTTGTCATTTAAAGTTGCTAAGTTTGTTGTAATTTATCATGCATAAATAGAAGACTAGTACACACAGTCTATTGTTTTTTATTATAGCAGCCTGGCTGACAAAGACTCCCTGCCTACGTCTTTAGATATAGAACCCTCATTAAAGTGTGCAAACCATCTGAATGAATTCTGTTCCCTACCAGGATCCTGAGTGGAAAACAAATCAGACCATCTATTTTCTAATTTTTTCTTTGCAAAATGTTTAACGTGGCCTTCTTTGAAGTCTAGAAGTTAAAAGCATATCAAGATGAATATACTACCCAAAGCAAACTATACACTCAATGCAATCCCTATCAAACCACCAACGGTATTTTTCACAGAACTAGAACAAATAATTTCACAGTTTTTATGGAAATACCATAACCTCAAATAGCCAAAGCAATCTTGAGAAAGAAGAATGGAACTGGAGGAATCAACCTGCCTGATTTCAGGCTGTACTACAAAGCTACAGTCATCAAGACAGTATGGTATTGGCACAAAGACAGAAATATACATCAATGGAACAAAATAGAAAGCCTAGAGATAAATCCACGCACCTATGGACATCTTATCTTTGACAAAGGAGGAAAGAATATACAATGGAGAAAAGACAATCTCTTTAACAAGTGGTGCTGGGAAAACTGGTCAACCACTTGTAAAAGAATGAAGCTAGAACACTTAAAGGTTGTTGCTGAACCCACGAAAAGACGCCAGGATTCTTGGCCTCTGGAGGAGAAGAATTCAATCCATGACCAGAGACGAGGCTTGATCACTCAGAACTTTTGTGCAATAGAGTTTACTAAATTATAAAAGGGGTAGAGAAAGCTTCTGACATAAACAGCAGAAGGAGGCAGAAAGAGTACCCCCTTGCTAGTGTTAGCAATGGTGTTATATACTCCCCAATGAATCCAAAGAAGGTTGTAAAGACCTCACCAGACCTACTCCCATAATTTACATTTTAAGATAACAGGGTTAGCCAGAAGGTTTAATCCAGAGACTGTCCTCAGGAAGGATAAATTATTGTTATATAATCCTAAGGAATGTAGAGGGGAAAAAAGTTTGTTCTTTCTTCCTCCTTGAGAATCCCAGACCCCTCTCTCCTTGGAGACCCCTAGACTTCTTATCAACCTACCTAGGAAATGACTCTCTCAACACTTTCTAATGCCATACACAAAAATAAACTCAAAATGGATTAAAGATCTAAATGTGAGACCAGAAACTATAAAACTCTTCAGGGGAAGCATAGGCAAAACACTCTCTGCCATAAATCACATCAGGATCCTCTATGACCCACCTCCCGGAGTAATGGAAATAAAAGCAAACATAAACAAATGGGACCTAAGTAAACTTAAAAGCTTCTGCACAACGAAGGAAACTATAAGCAAGGTGAAAAGACAGCCTTCACAATGGGAGAAAATGATGGCAAATGAAGCAACTGACAAAGAATTAATCTCAGAAATATACAAGCAGCTCATGCAGCTCAATTCTAGAAAAATAAACAACCCAATCAAAAAACGGGCCAAACACCTAAACAGACATTTCTCCAAAGAAGACATACAGATGGCTAACAAACACATGAAAAGATGCTCAACATCTATGCAATTTCTTCTTTCCCTAGGTAGGTTGCCTTCCTGCAAAGTAAATGCATTCTCCTCCACTCAACGTGAAAGCACTTCTCCTAGTAGACTGCTGATATGACTGGTGAGTGGGGTGGTGGTGTTAAACTGACTGATTCTAAATTTGAATATTATAAAGTTATATTTCTTTCAGATTAGCTTTTAAAGGAATTAAGGTGAAGAGAGATACTATTTATTTTGGTCACTTGCAGACCCCAACAGTCCCTTTGCCTGACCACTACCAGCAGATTAAGCTTCCTGGACCAAAATATATTTTCTATTTATTTCCTATAAGTCCCCTTCAAAATAATCAGATATGTCTATTTGAGGAGTTACATATACTGAATACTACAAGATGAAACTTCGTACATACCTTTAAAGCAATGGTTTTTCTATAAAATAGGTTCTTTCTTTTTATAGTAACAAAGATATTATATTTAGTTAAATATGAAGCAACATACTTAAATCAAGAAGTAGAGACATATGAATAAACATGTATAATTAGGTAGCTTTCATTCTAAACTTTAAAAGGCATATTTAAACAGATCGCAAGTGGATTTTCAAATGACAGTCTTCTTCAGCGATTTCACAATATTAAGTTAGAGACCTAGAAGATAGCAGAAATAAATTAGGACATATTGAGAGAGGGGATCCTTCTTCAGCACAATTTTCACAGATACTGGCCTGGTAATTGCTTTAATTTATTTAGTATATAATTTTGGGGAAACCTTTAGGGCAGGTAAGTTATCTTTATTTTTACTCTTTAACTGCCAGGAATTAGTTTTCTTGCTTTCTCCCAACAATACTATCTTTTAGAATAATGAAATTTTATGCAGTCATCACTTTCTTCTTGTAGGCTGGTGACATTTCCCTGCCCTTTTATAGATATTCTGATTTTTGACACTCTGAACACTTCTGACCTAGTTAGTTACAACTTTCTCTAATGTCTAATTTTCTCTAATGTTCCATTTAAACTTTTGACCCTATTTGGGGATGGTGGTGTCCAAATTAAGCACAGAATTTGATAATCACAGTGTAGCATTCAGATATTTTTGTTAGTATTCATCACATCAGTCTATTGCTTGAGGCTTTTTTTTTTCTAATGTGGATCTTTGGAAGTCTGTGCCATATTATATCTCTTTTTGAACTGCAGAACTGAGAATGTATCATTATATACTGAAATTCTTGAACTCTTCTCCTGAAACTTATTCCATTTCATCTCACAACTGCACTTATTATACAGTAATGTAATTACATACATCATTCTTATGGGGATTTGAAGTATTCACTTCAAGTGTATAGAAGCAATAGACATTTTCACCAGGTTTTAAAAATAGCTGAAATTATCATCATCTGAACATTGTATACCAACTTAGAACATGGATTCTATGCCTAAATAAGACTAAGGCTTTACAGGAAGGACAATCAAAAACTGAACTTCTATTATCATGCCTGTAGCAGAGGGTTTGCATGGCTTATTGCAATTTTTTACAGAGCATTGACTATATCCTTTGATACTTGTAGCATTTAGAACCACTTTTATCCTGTGTACTGCCTAATAATTTAAAGAACATCTGACAATTACAGAACACTTTGCATCCCAAAGGCTTTGCAAACTAGATATGTGCAGGGATTACCTTAACAGCGAAAAATATCCTGCTTTGGGAATGAGTCTAGGGTATCTTTCATGACCACAAGTAGCCAGATCTTTGCGCTTCTGACTTAAAGACAAAGGCAATGCATACATTAATTTTGGAACAGTTTGTCTCTATATTCTACAGGAAGGAAAAGGTCACATGTTTCAACTGGATAGCAGCAGTTTGAAGATACTTTTGGAGTGGTTAGTGAGCTTTTGTTCTTTAAGTAGGAAACTTTTGTGTAAACCTTGCGATGGATGTGACAAAATATCATGTACCCTCCTTGAAACACTTGCCTCACTAGACCACATTTCTGTATGAGCTTTTCCTTTCTATTTTAGGAATCAGGTGACAAGTTAGTCACCATAGATCATTTCCTAGCCTTACCCTCAACTCTCTAATTTTGGTCCCTACTTCTCTTCTACTTCCTTGCATTTCAACTCAAATATAAATAAGGAAATCTTAGAAGAGAGGATGGTAATTATTATGTTATTGCTGTTTAGTCACTAAGTCATTTCTGACTTTTTTTGTGACACCATAGATTGTTCCCCAGGGTCCTCAGTCCATGGCATTTCCCAGGCAAGAATACTGGAGTGGGTTGCAATTTGCTTCTCCAGGGGATCGTCTCAACCAAGGGATTGAACACATTGCCTGCATTGGCAGGAGGATTCTTTACCACTGAGTCACCAAACAGCTATTATCATTATCATTTATTGGGTACTTTCTATTAGTTAAGGTAACATTGCTTGTTATTCAGTCATTAAGTCATGTCTAACTCTGCAATCCCATGTACTACAGCATGCAAGCCTTCCCTGTTCTTTACCATCTCCTGAAGTTTGCTAAAACTCATGTCCTTTGAGTTGGTGATGCCATTGAACCACCTCATCCTCTGCTGCCCTCTTTTCCTTTTGCCTTCAATCTTTCCTAGCCTCAGGGTATGTGAATGAGCTCTTCACATCGGGTGGCCAAAGTATTGGAGCTTCAGCATCAGTCCTTCCAATGAATATTCAGGGTTGATATCTTTTAGAATTGACTGGTTTGATCTTGCTGTCAAAGGGACTCTCAAGAGTCTTCTCCAGCACCACAATTCAAAAGCATCAATTCTTCAGGCACTCAGCCTTTATGGTCTAACTCTCACATCCACACGTGACTACTGGAAAAACCATAGCTTTGACTAAACAGATATTTGTTGGCAAAGCGATGTCTCTGCTTTTCAATATACTGTTTGTCATAGCTTTTCTTCAAGGAAAAAGTGTCTTTTAATTTCTTTCATGGCTTCAGTCACTGTCTGCAGTGATTTTGGAACCCAAGGAAATAAAGCCTATCACTGTTTCCCCTTTCCCCCATCTATTTGTCATGAAGTGATGGGACTGGATGCCATGATCTTGGTTTTTTGAATGTTGAGTTTTAAGCTAGCTTCTTCAGTCTCCTCTTTCACCCTCATCAAGAGGCTCTTTAGTTCCTCTTTGCTTTTAACACTAACTGGCATAAAAATAAATTTAAGAATTCCAGTAACTTCACACAATAAAATTCATTGTTCTCCTAATGTTCATTAGGTGAAGGAAGTGAGGCATTCCTGATTTAGTAATTTAAAAACTCAGGCTGTCAGAGGCTCTGCAACCTTCAACTAGTGGCATCACCTTCCACCTAGCACATCCAGGGAGACTGGAGGATTTTGCAGGAGGTTTTAATATTGTGGAACTGTAATTGGCATACAACATATCTGCCTAGACTACAATTTCCACAACTCTGTAAAGTTATCACCCTTAAATGCACTTGAGGCTGAGAAATGTAGACTAGCTGTGCACCTAAAAAGATGGGGAAACAGGCTTGGTGGATAAATATTCCTTCTCTCCATACCTAATATATGCTGGGCATGTGCTAAGTAGGGCTTCTCTGGTGGTTCAGTCAGTAAAGTATCTGCCTGCAATGCAGGAGATGTGGGTTTGATCCCTGGGTCAGAAAGACCCCCTGGAGAAATGAATGGCTACCCACTCCAGTCCCATGGGCAAAGGAGCCTGGAGGGCTACATTCCATGTGGTCACAAAGTCAGACACATCTGAACAACTAAGCACATGCACACAGGTGCTAGGTAGGTAGTGATTTTTCTTACATTTTTAATTCCCACAGAAACTGTGCAGGATTGGTTTTATTATACCCATTTAGTGGATAAGAAAAGTATAGCTCAAACTGGGGATAAAATTGGTCCAAAGTAATTTAGCCTGTAAATGTCAGAGCTGAGATTTGTACCCAGGTCTGATGTCAAAGCCCATGTAATACACCAGGTCCAAGTTATCCACACTCAGATTAAGAAAAAAAAAATGTCTAAGCCTATCATCATCTTCAACAATCCCCAGGATGGAAGCCTTGCAACTTTTTTTGATAGCTCTTTCCAGTGCTTTTTCATTTGAAGATTAAAAATTTCCTCCTTATGTCTTATATAAATACATTTGGAATTACTTCAGAATATTTGAAAAAAACTAAGAGGAAAATATAAATCTTTCACCACACTACAAACTAGCAATAACTATTGTTAACCTATAGTACTATTTCTGGATACTTAAGTACATTTTGTTCTACAGAATAAAATTCAACTATACATATTGCAATGGGTTTCCTTATGTGGTGCTAATGTTAAAGAACAACACCTGTCAAGATAGGCGACATAAGAGACATGGGTTTGATCCCCAGGTTGGGAAGGTTCCCTTGAGGAGGGCAATGGAACCCCAGTCCAGTATTCCTGCCTGGAGGATACCATGGACAGAGGAGCCTGGTAGACTATAGTCCATAGGGTCGCGGAGAGTCAGACACAACTGAAAGCGACTTAGTACTCACTCAGCACATACATATTGCAAAGAGTCAGTTGGACATGATTAAGTACACACACACACAAATACATATTTTATTCAACATACTCCTTTTGTAAGCTAAAAAGCCTATCATGAAAAAGTCTCCATCTCGTAAGAAACTCTTTCAAAGTATCTCTTTTTACTAGACTTCAAAATATTTCTTAGCCTGTGCCATTATTTACTCAATCAATACATAACCTTTGGATATTCCAGTTATATCTAACATTTTGCAATCTTTAAATGATGCCACTATGAAGATAATGAAAAACTCCATAACTACTTTGCCTTTATTTTGAAGAGGAGGATAATATCAAATACATTTTTAGTCTTTATTACTTCTCCAAGATCAGCTTGTATTATGTCTTGATCAAAGTTATGGTGAGACCTGAGGTAATATTGATGAGACATTTTGGTACCTCAGAGAAAGTTAGGCCATTAAAATGAGTTGTTTTTATTACAATGAAGTTTAGAGAACTGGATCACTTCTTATCATTTCTATAGAAAAATACAGAATTGAAGATTTTTAACCAATTAAATACATGTAGCTTTATAAACTGGGTCAATATCAGTAACTTTCCATGGGTAGAAAAGGCTAATTGATTTTGCTACCATCTATGAGCTCAAATAAGCAGCAGGTCTCATACTGGTTGCCTTGACAGTATGTATTTATTTAGTATTAGCAAACTCAAGAGAAATTATCTTAGTTTCACATTGCTTCATTACTCCTAATGGCTTATTTCAACAAACAGTTCAGTCCTGTGGAACAGACTGGATGACTATTGTCTGTCAGCACAGACTCTGGCAGAATGTGGTTCTCAACATCAAAGCAAACAGTTGCTGACCTGTCCACAGAATGCATGACATCACAGAATGCTTGACTCCATGAGACTTACACCATTAGTGTTAGACATAGTCCATACTGCCAACACATTTAAAATATTACCGAACATGGATAGTATATAAATGTGGGGATGCAATAGAACACATGTACATATAAATATATCATTACTCTACATACAGAGATAACATCTGTACCAGTGTAATCTTTGAGATAAAAAAAAAGAATGCTTTCTAGTCCAGAAAAACACAAATGCCAGAGTTCTCTCATACACTCTTGGCAGGGAGGGAGTGTAAATTAATATAAGCTCCTTGAAAAGCAGTTGGGAAGTACTTATTAAAATTCAAACTATACTATGCAACCAATTAGCAATCTCACCTATAAGCTTTAATTTTTAGGAAAAAAACTGTACTAATATAGATAAGTAAAAATATTTATGTCTATGGATAACTCTTTAAGTCTTTTTCATGATAATAAAACAAAAACATACCCCAAACTGGGAAGAACTTAAATGTTCATAAAAAAGTGATGCTATAGATACCCAATGGATTTGTATATCGTCATTATAAAAGAATGGTATAGAACTATAAGTGTTATACTGGAAAGTTGTTCATATCATATTGTTAATGAGAATGTAAATTTATCATATGAAACCATTTTGTAAATAAAGCACATATTCTTGCATATTTACTTCAAAATAACTCTATACAAGATGTTGATGCCAATATGAATATAATTTATGTTTATAAAACCTTTAGGAAAAATAGGAAGGACAAAAACCACAATATCCTCAGTGCTTTCCACTGGAAAGTATGGTTTGAGCTGTGGGGGTCAGATTTTTACACACATACATACATAGTGTGTGTGTGTGTGACACACACACATATATATATATATATATAAGCATGGGGCTTCACAGGTGACTCTAGAAGTAAAGAATCCAACTGCCAATGCAGGAGATATAAAAGACGGAGGACTGATCCTGGTTTCCATGGAAGAGGGCAGGGCAACCCACTACAATATTCTTCCCTAGAGAATCCCATGGACAGAGAAGCCTGGCAGTTTGCAGTTTATAGGTTCAACAGAATCGGACATGACTGAAGCAACTTAGCATGCATATATAAGCATATGTATTATATTTTAGAAATTTATGGGTGATTTTAAACTTACTTTTTATACTTTTATCTTTTTCAACTATTACTGAATTTCATTAATTCAATAATTTATTCATTCATTCCAGGGGTCTATCTTGACTTAAAATTTGAATAAAATTTAAGACCATCCGTTCAGTTCAGTTCAGTTTCTCAGTCGTGCCTGACTCTTTGTGACCCCATGAATAACAGCACACCAACTCACGGAGTTTACTCAGACTCATGCTCATTGAGACGGTGATGCCATCCAGACTTCTCATCCTCTGTCGTCCCCTTCTCCTCCTGCCCCAAATCCCTCCCAGCATCACGGTCTTTTCCAATGAGTCAACTCTTTGCATGAGGTGGCCAAAGTATTGGAGTTTCAGCTTCAGCATCAGTCCTTCCAATGAACACCCAGGACTGATCTCCTTCAGGATGGACTGGTTGGATCTCCTTGCAGTCCAAGGGACTCTCAAATGTCTTCTCCAACACTATAGTTCAAAAGCATCAATTTTTCGGCGCTCAGCTTTCCTCACAGTACAACTATAACATCCATACATGACTACTGGAAAAACCATAGTCTTGACCAGATGGACCTTAGTTGGCAAAGTAATGTCTCTGCTTTTTAATATGCTATCTAGGTTGATCATAACTTTCCCTCCAAGGAGTAAGCGTCTTTTAATTTCATGGCTGCAGTCACCATCTGCAGTGATTTTGGAGCCCCAAAAAATAAAGTCTGACACTGTTTCCACTGTTTTCCCATCTATTTCCCATGAAGTGATGGGACCAGAGGCCATGATCTTAGTTTTCTGAATATTGAATTAAGCCAACTTTTTCACTCTCCTCTTTCACTTTCATCAAGAGGCTTTTTAGTTCCTCTTCACTTTCTTCCATAAGGGTGGCGTCATCTGCATATCTGAGGTTATTGATATTTCTCCCGGCACTCTTGATACCAGCTTGTGCTTCTTCCAGCCCAGATGCTTCTTCTATCTCATGATGTACTCTGCATATAAGTTAAATAAGCAGGATGACAATATACAGCCTTGATTTACTCCTTTTCTTATTTGGAACAAGTCTGTTGTTCCATGTCCTGTTCTAACTATTGCTTCCTGACCTGCATACAAGTTTCTCAAGAGGCAGGTTAGGTGGTCTGGTATTCCCATCTCTTTCAGAATTTTCCACAGTTTATTGAGATACACACAGTCGAAGGCTTTGGCAGAGTCAATAAAGCAGAAATAGATGTTTTTCTGGAACTCTCTTGCTTTTTGGATGATCCAGTGGATGTTGGCAACTTGAATTGTGGTTCCTCTGCCTTTTCTAAAACCAGCTTGAACATCTGGAAGTTCAGGGTTCAGGTATTGCAAAGCCTGGCTTGAAGAATTTCAAGCATTACTTTACTGGTGTGTGAGATGAGTGCAATTGTGTGGTAGTTTAAGCATTCTTTAGGATTGCCTCTCTTAGGGATTGGAATGAAACCGGACCTTTTCCAGTCCTGTGGCCACTGCTGAGTTATCCAAATTTGCTGGCAGATTGAGTGCAGCACTTTCACAGCATCATCTTTCAGGATTTGAAATAGCTCAAATGGAATTCCATCACATCCATTAGCGTTGTTCATAGTGATGCTTTCTAAGGCCCACTTGACTTCACATTCCAGGATGTCTGGCTGTAGGTAAATGATCACACCATTGTAATTATCTGGGTCATGAAGATCTTTTTTGTACAGTTCTTCTGTGTATTCTTACCACCTGTTCTTAATATGTTTTGCTTCTGTTAGGTCCATACCATTTCTGTCCTTTATTGAACACATCTTTGTGTGAAATATTCCCTTGGTATCTCTAATTTTCTTGAAGATATCTCTAGTCTTTCCCATTCTGTTGTTTTCCTCTATTTCTTTACATTGATCACTGAGGAAGGCTTTCTTATCTCTCCTTGCTATTCTTTGGAACTCTGCATTCAGATGGGAATATCTTTCCTTTTCTCCATGACTTTTCACTTCTCTTCTTTTCACAGCTATTTTAAGGCCTTTTTCAGACAGCCATTTTGCTTTTTTGCATTTCTTTTCCATGGGGATGACCTTGATCCCTGTCTCCTGTACAATGTTACAAACCTCCATCCATAGTTCATCAGGCTCTCTGTCTATCAGATCTAGTCCCTTAAATATATTTCTCACTTCCACTGTACAGTCATAAGGGATTTGATTTACATCATACCTGAATGGTCTAGTGGTTTTACCTACTTTCTTCAATTTAAGTCTGAATGTGGCAATAAGGAGTTCATGATCTGAGCCATAGTCAGCTCCTGGTCTTGTTTTTGCTGACTGTATAGAGCCTCTCCATCTTTGGCTGCAAAGAATATAATCAATTTGATTTTGGTGTTGACCATCTGGTGATGTCCATGTGTAGAATCTTCTCTTGTGTTGTTGGAAGAGGGTGTTTGCTATGGTCAGTGCGTTCTCTTGGCCTTTGCCCTGCTTCATTCCACATGCCAAGGCGAAATTTGCCTGTTACTCCAGGTGTTTCTTGACTTCCTACTTTTGCATTCCAGTCCCCTATAATGAGAAAGACATCTTTTTGGGTGTTGGTTCTAAAAGGTCTTGTAGGTCTTCATAGAACTGTAGTTTTTGGATTACTAACTAAATTTAACTTATGGGTGATGGTGACCATAGAGAAACACAGAATCAAATATTTTCCCCCAATATTTTGATATTGTTAAATGAAGCTCATATTCACAGCAGAAAATATCAAAAATACCACATGTAGAAGAAATGGTTTCTCTGCAAAATGTCCTGAGTGACCTATCCTAACATATCATAAAAGCTTGATACAATTATCCCTGACACATTATGGAAGTATGTTGCTTAGCTCTCATTTCTAGTGTAGAGAGGTTTTGAGTAATAGAGACTGACTGGTTAATAAATTATGAATACACCAATGCTCATATGTTAGAGAATCAACATGGCTCTCCCAGTCCTGGTAAAAGCAATATTTGGAAGGAATTTTCCTAGGGAGATACCATATCTCATCTAGATGTACAAAGTAATTAGATATAGCTGAGCTACTACTAATAATATAACTGGGAGCTAAACTTGACTGAGGACATTTTATGTAACAAAAACTGGGTTAGATATTTTATCTTAACTTATTTAATCATCTTAGATGTATGAAATAATTGCCATTCACGTATTGCCATTTCATAGATGTTGAAATGGTACGTAGAGAAGTCATGTAACTTCTGAAAATCACATGATAAATTGCCAACTGAGTAATATTTCAAATTCATGTCTGTCAGATTCCAAACCTCATACTTTTATTTTTTTTTTTTTTTTTAATTTTTTTATTAGTTGGAGGCTAATTACTTCACAACATTTCAGTGGGTTTTGTCATACATTGATATGAATCAGCCATAGATTTACACTTATTCCCCATCCCGATCCCCCCTCCCATCTCCCTCTCCACCCGATTCCTCTGGGTCTTCCCAGTGCACCAGGCCGGAGCACTTGTCTCATGCATCCCACCTGGGCTGGTGATCTGTTTCACCATAGATAGTATACATGCTGTTCTTTTGAAACATCCCACCCTCACCTTCTCCCACAGAGTTCAAAAGTCTGTTCTGTATTTCTGTGTCTCTTTTTCCGTTTTGCATATAGGGTTATCGTTATCACCTTTCTAAATTCCATATATATGTGTTAGTATGCTGTAATGTTCTTTATCTTTCTGGCTTACTTCACTCTGTATAAGGGGCTCCAGTTTCATCCATCTCATTAGGACTGGTTCAAATGAATTCTTTTTGACGGCTGAGTAAAATTCCATGGTGTATATGTACCACAGCTTCCTTATCCATTCATCTGCTGATGGGCATCTAGGTTGCTTCCATGTCCTGGCTATTATAAACAGTGCTGCGATGAACATTGGGGTGCATGTGTCTCTTTCAGATCTGGTTTCCTCAGTGTGTATGCCCAGAAGTGGGATTGCTGGGTCATATGGCAGTTCTATTTCCAGTTTTTTAAGGAATCTCCACACTGTTTTCCATAGTGGCTGTACTAGTTTGCATTCCCACCAACAGTGTAAGAGGGTTCCCTTTTCTCCACACCCTCTCCAGCATTTATTGCTTGTAGACTTTTGGATAGCAGCCATCCTGACTGGTGTGTAATGGTACCTCATTGTGGTTTTGATTTGCATTTCTCTAATAATGAGTGATGTTGAGCACCTTTTCATGTGTTTGTTAGCCATCTGTATGTCTTCTTTGGAGAAATGTCTGTTTAGTTCTTTGGCCCACTTTTTGATTGGGTCATTTATTTTTCTGGAATTGAGCTGCAGGAGTTGCTTGTATATTTTTGAGATTAATCCTTTGTCTGTTTCTTCATTTGCTATTATTTTCTCCCAATCTGACGGCTGTCTTTTCACCTTACTTATAGTTTCTTTTGTAGTGCAAAAGCTTTTAAGTTTCATTAGATCCCATTTGTTTAGTTTTGCTTTTATTTCCAATATTCTGGGAGGTGGGTCATAGAGGATCTTGCTGTGATTTATGTCGGAGAGTGTTTTGCCTGTGTTCTCCTCTAGGAGTTTTATAGTTTCTGGTCTTACATTTAGATCTTTAATCCATTTTGAGTTTATTTTTGTGTATGGTGTTAGAAAGTGTTCTAGTTTCATTCTTTTGCAAGTGGTTGACCAGTTTTCCCAGCACCACTTGTTAAAGAGGTTGTCTTTTTTCCATTGTATATCCTTGCCTCCTTTGTCAAAGATAAGGTGTCCATAGGTTCGTGGATTTATCTCTGGGCTTTCTATTCTGTTCCATTGGTCTATATTTCTGTCTTTGTGCCAGTACCACACTGTCTTGATGACTGTGGCTTTGTAGTAGAGTCTGAAGTCAGGCAGGTTGATTCCTCCAGTTCCATTCTTCTTTTTCAAGATTACTTTGGCTATTCGAGGTTTTTTGTATTTCCATACAAATTGTGAAATTCTTTGGTCTAGTTCTGTGAAAAATACCGTTGGTAGCTTGATAGGGACTGGATTGAATCTATAGATTGCTTTGGGTAGAATAGCCATTTTGACAATATTGATTCTTCCAATCCATGAACACGGTATGTTTCTCCATCTGTTTGTGTCCTCTTTGATTTCTTTCATCAGTGTTTTATAGTTTTCTATGTATAGGTCCTTTGTTTCTTTAGGTAGATATACTCCTAAGTATTTTATTCTTTTTGTTGCAATGGTGAATGGTATTGTTCCCTTAATTTCTCTTTCTGTTTTTTCATTGTTAGTATATAGGAATGCAAGGGATTTCTGTGTGTTAATTTTATATCCTGCAACTTTACTATATTCATTGATTAGTTCTAGTAATTTTCTGGTAGAGTCTTTAGGGTTTTCTATATAGAGGATCATGTCATCTGCAAACAGTGAGAGTTTCACTTCTTCTTTTCCTATCTGGATTCCTTTTACTTCTTTTTCTGCTCTGATTGCTGTGGCCAACACTTCCAACACTATGTTGAACAGTAGTGGTGAGAGTGGGCACCCTTGTCTTGTTCCTGATTTCAGGGGAAATGCTTTCAATTTTTCACCATTGAGGGTGATGCTTGCTGTGGGTTTGTCATATATAGCTTTTATTATGTTGAGGTATGTTCCTTCTATTCCTGCTTTTTGGAGAGTTTTAATCATAAATGAGTGTTGAATTTTGTCAAAGGCTTTCTCTGCATCTATTGAGATAATCATATGGTTTTTATCTTTCAATTTGTTAATGTGGTGTATTACATTGATTGATTTGCGGATATTGAAGAATCCTTGCATTCCTGGGATAAAGCCCACTTGGTCGTGGTGTATGATTTTTTTAATATGTTGTTGGATTCTGTTTGCTAGAATTTTGTTAAGGATTTTTGCATCTATGTTCATCAGTGATATTGGCCTGTAGTTTTCTTTTTTTGTGGCATCTTTGTCAGGTTTTGGAATTAGGGTGATGGTGGCCTCATAGAATGAGTTTGGAAGTTTACCTTCTTCTGCAATTTTCTGGAAGAGTTTGAGTAAGGTAGGTGTTAGCTCTTCTCTAAATTTTTGGTAGAATTCAGCTGTGAAGCCATCTGGTCCTGGGCTTTTGTTTGCTGGAAGATTTTTGATGACAGTTTCGATTTCCTTGCCTGTGATGGGTCTGTTAAGATCTTCTATTTCTTCCTGGTTCAGTTTTGGAAAGTTATACTTTTCTAAGAATTTGTCCATTTCATCCAAGTTGTCCATTTTATTGGCATAGAGCTGCTGGTAGTAGTCTCTTATGATCCTCTGTAGTTCAGTGTTGTCTGTTGTGATCTCTCCATTTTCATTTCTAATTTTGTTAATTTGGTTCTTCTCTCTTTGTTTCTTAATGAGTCTTGCTAATGGTTTGTCAATTTTGTTTATTTTTTCAAAAAACCAGCTTTTAGCTTTGTTGATTTTTGCTATGGTCTCTTTAGTTTCTATTGCATTTATTTCTGCCTTAATTTTTAAGATTTCTTTCCTTCTGCTAACTCTGGGGTTCTTCATTTCTTCCTTCTCTAATTGCTTTAGGTGTAGAGTTAGGTTATTTATTTGGCTTTTTTCTTGTTTCTTGATGTAAGCCTGTAATGCTATGAACCTTCCCCTTAGCACTGCTTTTACAGTGTCCCATAGGTTTTGGGTTGTTGTGTTTTCATTTTCATTCATTTCTATACATATTTTGATTTCTTTTTTGATTTCTTCTATGATTTGTTGGTTATTCAGAAGCGTGTTCTTTAGCCTCCAGGTGTTTGAATTTTTAACAATTTTTTTCCTGTAATTGAGATCTAATCTTACTGCACTGTGGTCAGAAAAGATGACTGGAATGATTTCAATTTTTTTGAATTTCTCAAGACTAGATTTATGGCCCAGGATGTGATCTATTCTGGAGAAGGTTCCGTGTGCACTTGAGAAAAAGGTGAAGTTGCTTGTTTTGGGGTGAAATGTCCTATAGATATCAATTAGGTCTAGCTGGTCCATTGTGTCATTTAAAGTTTGTGTTTCCTTGTTAATTTTCTGTTTAGTTGATCTATCCATAGTTGTGAGTGGGGTATTAAAGTCTCCCACTATTATTGTGTTGCTATTAATTTCCTCTTTCATACTCGTTAGTGTTTGCCGTACATATTGCGGTGCTCCTATGTTGGGTGCATATATATTTATAATTGTTATATCTTCTTCTTGGATTGATCCTTTGATCATTATGTAGTGTCCTTCTTTGTCTCTTTTCACAGCCTTTATTTGAAAGTCTATTTTATCTGATATGAGTATTGCGACTCCTGCTTTCTTTTGGTCTCCATTTGCATGAAATATTTTTTTCCAGCCCTTCACTTTTAGTCTGTATGTGTCTCTTGTTTTGAGGTGGGTCTCTTGTAGACAGCATATATGGGGGTCTTGTTTTTGTATCCATTCAGCCAATCTTTGTCTTTTGGTTGGGGCATTCAACCCATTTACATTTAAGGTAATTATTGATAGGTGTGGTCCCGTTGCCATTTACTTTATTGTTTTGGGTTCACGTTTATACAACCTTTCTGCATTTCCTGTCTAGGGAAGATCCTTTAGCATTTGTTGAAGAGCTGGTTTGGTGGTGCTGAATTCTCTCAGCTTTTGCTTATCTGTAAAGCTTTTGAGTTCTCCTTCATATCTGAATGAGATCCTTGCTGGATACAGTAATCTAGGTTGTAGGTTATTCTCTTTCATTACTTTCAGGACGTCCTGCCATTCCCTTCTGGCCTGGAGGGTTTCTATTGATAGGTCAGCTGTTATCCTTATGGGAATCCCTTTGTGTGTTATTTGTTGTTTTTCCCTTGCTGCTTTTAATATTTGTTCTTTGTGTTTGATCTTTGTTAGTTTGATTAATATGTGTCTTGGGGTGTTTCGCCTTGGGTTTATCCTGTTTGGGACTCTCTGGGTTTCTTGGACTTGAGTGGCTATTTCCTTCCCCATTTTAGGGAAGTTTTCAGCTATTATCTCCTCGAGTATCTTCTCATGGCCTTTCTTTTTGTCTTCTTCTTCTGGGACTCCTATGATTCGAATGTTGGGACGTTTCACAGTGTCCCAGAGGTCCCTGAGGTTGTCCTCATTTCTTTTGATCCTTTTTTCTTTTTTCCTCTCTGCTTCATTTATTTCCACCATTTTATCTTCTACCTCACTTATCCTATCTTCTGCCTCCGTTATTCTACTCTTGGTTCCCTCCAAAGTGTTTTTGATCTCATTCATTGCATTGTTCATTTTTAATTGACTCTTTTTTATTTCTTCTAGGTCTTTATTAAACAATTCTTGTATCTTTTCAATCTTTGTCTCCAGGCTATTTATCTGTAACTCCATTTTGTTTTCAAGATTTTGGATCATTTTTATTATCATTATTCTAAATTCTTTTTCAGGTAGATTCCCTATCTCCTCCTCTTTTGTTTGACTTGGTGGGCATTTTTCATGTTCCTTTACCTGTTGGGTATTTCTTTGCCTTTTCATCTTGTTTAGATTGCTGTGTCTGGAGTGGACTTTCTGTATTCTGGAGGTCTGTGGTTCCTTTTTATTGTGGAGGATTTACCCAGTGGGTGGGGTTAGACGATTGGCTTGTCAAGGTTTCCTGGTTAGGGAAGCTTGCGTCAGTGTACTGGTGCGTGGAACTTGATTTCTTCTTTTTGGAGAGCAATGGAGTGCCCAGTAATGAGTTTTGAGATGGGTCTATGTGTTAGGTGTCACCTTGGGCAGTCTGTATGTTGACATTCGGGGTTATGTTCCTGTGTTGCTGGAGAATTTGCGTGGTATGTCTTGCTCTAAAACTTACTGGCTCTTGGGTGGTGGTTGGTTTCAGTGTAGGTATGGAGGCTTTTGGACGGTCACTTATTGCTTAAAGTTCCATGTAGTCAGGAGTTTTCTGGTGTTCTCAGGTTTTGGGCTTAAGTTTCCTGCCTCTGGATTTCAGTTTTATTCTTCCTGTAGTCTCAGGACTTCTCCAACTATACAGCACTGATAATAAAACTTCTAGGTTAATGGCGAAAAGATTCTCCCCTGTGAGGGACACCCAGAGAGGTTCACAGAGTTACATGAACAGGAGAAAAGGGAGGAGGGAGATAGAGATGAGCAGGAGGAGAAAAAGGGGGACTCAAGAGGAGAGAGACAGATCTACGCAGCTGTCTGTTCCCAGAGTGTTCTCCGTATCTCAGACACCTACAAGGATTCACAGAATTGGATTGGGAAGAGAAGGGGAAAGGAGGAAATAGAGGTGTTCTGAGGTAGAAAACAGAGAGTCAAGATTGGGAGAGAATAATCTTCGGTTTAAAGATAGGGCTTCTCTTTTTTTTTTTTTTGGTAAGGTTATAGTGTAGTGAAAATGAAAATGAAGAGTAGTGGAGGAGTACTAGAGGACTTTAAAAGAAATAAGAGAAAAAGAAAAATAGAAGATAAAAGAGAAAACGGAAAGGAAAAAAAAAGAAAAAAGAAAAAAAGAAAAAGAAAAAAAAGAAAAAAAAACAAAAAAAAAAAAAAGAAAGAAAGAAAAAAAAAATTTTTTTTTCCCCCTAATTAAAAAAAATCGTAAAAATCTATGTAAATGAAAGTTAAGGAGTAATGGGGGAGTAATAGGGAATTTTAAAGGAAAATAAAAGAGAAAAAATAAAAAAAAAAGTATAAAAAGAAAAAAAAATTTTTTTTTTTTTTTTTTCCTTACTTAGAAAAAAAAAAGTAAAAATATATCTAGGAGTTTCTCTGGAGCTGCTGCGGTCAGTGTGGGTTCGGCTCAGTTTCAGATAGCTCCTCGTTCCAGCTTACACTTCTCGATATCTACAGGGCCCTTGCGGTGAAGTCGGTGTTTTCTACAGGGATTTTAATCTGTTGCACCAGTCCCTTCTGAAGCGGTTCCCTTTGTTTATTTGGCTTCTGTTTGCCGGTCTCTTCAGAGCCTCATTTCCGCCCTGACACAGGCGGGCGGAGGTGGGCTCTTATTCAGTTAGCTAGTTCCGTTGCGCTGCTGGGAGGGGCTGACGCTGCGGGATGGGCTGGCGCTGCGGGGCGGGGCTGACGCTGCGGGGAGGGGCTGGCCCTGCGGGGGCGGGCTGGCGCTGCCGGGAGGGGCTGACGCTGCTTTCTCCGTCTGCTGCTGCTCAGGCTCCCGGCTGTTCTATATGGGGCGCGCCACGCGCTGCGCTAGGTTTCAGCCCTCGGGTGTTACACAAAAGCGCGGAAGGAAAAGCTGCGCCTGCTCTCTGTGCCTTCCCCGTCAGAGCGGTCCAGGCAGCCAGGGGCTTGGTGGGCGCACTCTACCCAGGTGTGGCGCACTCACTCCCTTCCGCGGACCAGTCTCAGTTTCCGCTGACGCCAGTCGGGTGCGCGCGCCTTCCGCCCTCTGCGTCCCCAGCCCCAGTCCCCGCCCGCGCCGGTCGGGTGCCTGCGCCCTGTGTCTCGCCGCGACCTTCCCCTCCCCCCTGCCTCCTGCCTCCGGCGGGGCTGGGCGGGTCCGCAGCCTGCGACCTCTTCTTGGGACTTTCTCCGTCCCTTTGTTCTGCGAACGGCCGGCAGTGTGTTCCGGCCGGTTAATTTTCTCTCTTTTGGTCTCCCACAGTTCAAGTTGGCACCTCACAGAAGCTCCCTCCGATTGTCCTCAGGGCACTCAGGCCCGGACCCTAGCCCAAACAAGGCCGCCTAAGACTCCCTTCCCGGGACGGGTCTCCGTCCTTAGCTCTTTTGTCTCACTTTTTATCTTTTATATTTTGTCCTACCTCCTTTCGAAGACAATGGTCTGCTTTTCTGTGCGCCTGATGACCTCAGCTAGCGATCAGAAGTTGTTTTGTGAGGTTTGCTCTGCATTCAGTTATTCTTTTGATGAATTTGTAGGAGAGAAAGTGGTCTCCCCGTCCTACTCCTCCGCCATCTTGGCTCCTCCCTCCAAACCTCATACTTTTAATTAATGAGTATCTAATACTGCTTTGTCCCTTTACTGCCTGATGAACTATGGACAGAGATTCGTGACATTGCAGAGGAGACAGAAATCAAGACCATCCCCATGGAAAAGAAATGCAAAAAAGCAAAATGGCTGTCTGAGGAGGCCTTACAAATAGTTGAGAAAAGAAGGGGAGCAAAAAACAAAGGAGAAAAGGAAAGATATACCCATTTGAATGCAGAGTTCCAAAGAATAGCAAGGAGAGATAAGAAAGCCTTCCTCAGTGATCAATGCAAAGAAATAGAGGAAAACAACAGAATGGGAAAGAGTAGAGATCTCTTCAAGAAAATTAGAGATACCAAGGGAATATTTCACACAAAGATGTGTTCAATAAAGGACAGAAATGGTATGGACCTAACAGAAGCAAAATATATTAAGAAGAGGTGGCAAGAATAAACAGAAGAACTGTACAAAAAAATCTTCATGAACCAGATAATTACAATGGTGTGATAACTCACCTAGAGTCAGACATCCTGGAATGTGAAGTCAGGTGGGCCTTAGAAAGCATCACTATGAACAACGCTAATGGATGTGATGGAATTCCATTTGAGCTATTTCAAATCCTGAAAGATGATGCTGTGAAAGTGCTGCACTCAATCTGCCAGCAAATTTGGATAACTCAGCAGTGGCCACAGGACTGGAAAAGGTCCGGTTTCATTCCAATCCCTAAGAGAGGCAATCCTAAAGAATGCTTAAACTACCACACAATTGCACTCATCTCACACACCAGTAAAGTAATGCTTGAAATTCTTCAAGCCAGGCTTTGCAATACCTGAACCCTGAACTTCCAGATGTTCAAGCTGGTTTTAGAAAAGGCAGAGGAACCACAATTCAAGTTGCCAACATCCACTGGATCATCCAAAAAGCAAGAGAGTTCCAGAAAAACATCTATTTCTGCTTTATTGACTCTGCCAAAGCCTTCGACTGTATGGATCACAATAAGCTGTGGAAAATTCTGAAAGAGATGGAAATACCAGACCATCTGACTTGCCTCTTGAGAAACCTGTATGCAGGTCAGGAAGCAATAGTTAGAACAGGACATGGAACAAAAGACTGGTTTCAAATAGAAAAGGAGTACATCAAGGCTGTATTGTCACCATGCTTATTTAATTTATATGCAGAGTACATCATGAGAAACACTGGGCTGGAGGAAGTACAAGCTGTAATCAAGATTGCTGGGAGAAATAACAATAACATCAGATATGCAGATGATACCGCCCTTATGGCAGAAAGTGAAGAAGAACTGCAGAGCCTCTTAATGAAAGTGAAAGAGGAGGGTGAAAAAGTTGACTTAAAGCTCAACATTCAGAAAACTAAGATCATGGCATCCGGTCCTATCACTTAATGGGAAATAGATGGGAAACAGTAGAAACAGTGTCAGACTTTATTTTTCTGTGCTCCAAAATCACTGTAGATTGTGATTGCTGCCATGAAATTAAGAAATGCTTACTCCTTGGAAGGAAAGTTATGACCAACCTAGACAGCGCATTAAAAAGCAGATACATTACTTTGCCAACAAAGGTGGGTCTAGTCAAGGCTATGGTTTTTCCAATAGTAATGTATGGATGTGTGTGTTATACTATAAAGAAAGCTGAGTGCAGAAGAATTGATGCTTTTGAACTGTCGTGTTGGAGAAGACTCTTGAGAGTTCCTTGGACTGTGAGGAGATCCAGCCAGTCCATCCTAGAGGAACTCAGTCCTGGGTGTCATTGGAAGGCCTGATGTTGAAGCTGAAACTCCAATACTTTGGCTACCTGATGCGAAGAGCTGACTTATTGGAAAAGACCCTGATGATGGGAAAGATTGAGGGCAGGAGGACAAGGGGATGACAGAGGATTAGATGGTTGCATGGCATCACCGACTCAATGGACATGGGTTTGGGTGGACTCTGGGAGTTGGTGATGGACAGGGAGGTCTGGCTTTCTGTAGTTTGTGGGGTCACAAAGAGTTGGACATGACTTAGTGGCTAAACTGAACTGAACATTGCTTTAATATTAGGCACATTATTTGATGGACATTATGGATTAAAGAACTTTTAGCAAGTTGAACAAGGAATATAAGAGCAATTTATACCATTGTATTTTTACTAACACTTTGGGAATATTAGACTATTAATAAACTAAGAATGCTTGCCTTATGTTTATGTAGCTACCATTTCTATTGTAAAGTTAGGTCCCAAGAGAATCACACAGTGTTTTAGTTTTAATTAATTTATCTTTCTGTCCACTACACTTAAAAAACAATTCAAAATTCAATAAATGTCCCTACTAATCCCCATTTCATCTTTTCCACCTTGAAAGTGCTACCAGATTGTTTACCTTAAAAGATACCTTGTCTTCTGACTTCATTTTGGATTAGTACAAAACAGGGAATGTGGAGATTAATTAGATCAAAGACAGTGACATTGGATTAGTTTCTATCTTTCCTTTGGGATCACCATGGACTAGGTGCATCTGTAAATAAGCCACATAGCTACTTCATCTCAAGACGGTTGTCACCATTCACCACCTATAGCCCATTAAATCTCTCCTCATTCTTTACTGGCCCCAGGGGTTTGTGTTATTATTTCCAGTGGTATTCCTACAAACTGGTCACATCTTTGAAAATATTTCTTATTTCATACTCTATTTGTGAACTACCTGATTTTATGCTCAGATACTGATTGATGCACATATACAATCATTTTCTAAACCATGTTTGTGGGTTAAAAAACTGAACTGATTTTAGGTTGAGGGTATAGCAACAATAGAAATATTCCTTTATAGTATCTCTAAGCAAATTTTCAAGGCCCAAACCATCACTTTACCTGGAGCTTCTTCTCCCATTGTATCGTTTTGATTCCCTGGAATGCCTGTAAACTTCCCACATAAAGGAAGAAGCTTTTGCATATCTGAAGTAGTGTGAGCAGAAGGCCTCAGTGAAAGATTGTGCCTGCCAGGTTGCTTCAGTCATATCTGACTCTTTGAGACCCTATGGACCTTAGACCACCAGGCTCCATGGATTCTCCATGCAAGGATACTGGAGTGGGTTGTTGTGCCCTTCTTCAGGGTTTCTTCCTGACCCAGGGGTTGAAACTGTGTCTCTTAAGTCTCCTGCATTAGCAGGGAGGTTCTTTACCACTAGCACCACCTGTGAAGTCCAGTGAAAGACTGGACCTCCACATTTTTTCATGGAAATCTGAATCTTTCCTTATCAAAATTGTATCATCCATCTATGTTGTGACTAGGCAGTTGAGGTTAATTTGCTTGGCTGTCATGTACTGTTTAACATCTTACACCCTTACACTTTTGCATAAGCCCTGACAACATTTTTGTTCAAAGTGCTTTTATAATTGATTCATGTGTTTCATCATATGAATATGGGAAGCAACGTGGCAGTAAAAGAATGCTGAATTTACATATAAAGTCTGTCAGAGGCTTATCTCTAAAAAATGGGTAAGAGTAATCCTTGCCATATCAATTCATGAGGTGTTTGTGATACTTAATATATATCTTATGAATGTCCTACATAAACTCTATAGTACTACACACTTGTTTTTGATGCCTCTGCTGCAGTTGCTACAGATGATGTTAAAAGAAACTTCTCCATTATGCTTCCCTTTTAGTTTTTACGTTCTGTGTGAGTAGATAACAATCAGCTGTAATAGGCTGTATGTGTGCATGCTCAGTCGCTCAGTTGTGTCCAACTCTTTATGATCACATGGAACATAGCTTGCCAGGCTCCTCTGTCCATGGGATTTTCTCAGCAAGGATACTGGCATGGTTGCCATTTCCTCCTTCAGGGGATCTTCCTGACACAGGGATCGATCCAATGTCTCCTTCCTCTCCTGCATTGCAAGCAAATTATTTACCACTGAGCCACCAGGGAAGCCCATCATAGGCCATAATGCTATTTTTAATAATTTATGTATTTTGTACTGAATAAAAAAAATAGCACTAAGCAAAGTGCAATTCTATTTACAATACCAAGATTATTTTAAAACTATTTGTAAAGCAATTAGGAAGAGAGGTAAATAATTGTATACCCTAATTAAAAGAGAGATGATATACTTATTGGATGTCCTTACTGGGAAAGTAATATGTTTTATTTAGTCCAAATTTTAAGATTTTTTTCTCTCCAGATTTCAATAGAATTTCTTTCCCTAGGCATGAATGAATGAAACTTTGAATTGGGACAATTTGTAATAAAATATATGAGTAAGGGGTCACTGGAAGTTGGTTTCTAATGTCAGGATAGCAGAAATGTTAAAAGTTCCATTCCCCTTAGATTGAACTAACCCTGGAGGCAGCCAGGGTTACTGGCATGAGCAAGCCCTTTCTGTGGCAGAGCTTCTCTTCTTGTCATTTTGGTGTCTTTTATTCAGTATGCCCTCAGAGTCCAGAGAGAAGCCCATGGAAGCAGGCAAGTGGTTGGGTAGTTCTTTGAGAAGACAACAAGTGTGAAAAAGCTGAAGATTAAAGCAGCAGCACATGTTATTCAGCTTTTTTTTCATTATAATAATCAAGACAAACATAGATCATTATTTTGTGTAAATTAACAGTTTGCTGGTTTTAAATTTAATGTACACAATGTACATAATTTTATTATCTTAAGGGTAGAAATATAAACATTGAACCTAAGGTATTTTCCACAAAAGATAGCTCCTCTAGGGTTTAGAGATATTATGTACTTGCATGTATGTTATGTACTCGCCTGAACCTAAGTTGGATTATTCAAACCAAAATAGTTATGAAGCCAGGTTTATGTTGATTGATAACCAGAGTCAGCACTAATGATCCCTGGCAGGCAGAAATTTAAGGGCAATGTGATTTGTTCAAAGTAAATTAAGCAAGAGATTCGGTGGACTCTGTGTTGTCTAGATGCTATTTTGTATAATTGCAAAATTTTGTGTGAAATGTAGAAGTGTAATATAAGAAAACTGTAAGAGGGAGTAATTTGTCTTTCCAAGATCTAGCAATACTAGGAAGGAGAGGAGGAAATATGTGAAAGGCAAGAAAATGTGCTGGACAAGAGGTGGAAGAAACAGTCTCAAGGATTTCTGCCAGGGAGTCAAGGGAGACAGCTACACAGTAAGGTTGCATTTTCTTTAAATCTACATATTCAGCCACTTTTAAGCTACTATATGCAGCTGAAGAGTTTCAATAAAAGTGATTTGAAAACTCATTCTGGCTTCAGATGCCAGCCCCCTGGAGTTACCACCACACATTATTTATTTATTTATTTATTTTTTCACACATTATTTAATATGGACTTGGTTTCACCTTCCTTCCTGATGCCTGATTCAGCTCTTCTATAAGGTAGCCCCTTCTGTCTGTAACTGACAAGGTGTTACTAAATGATTGGAAGTATTGTAGTATTTCCTAGAGTTTTTCATCATCTATTTCTTTCACATTTTTCCTGATTTACTTTAGTTTCTTTTTAAACTTTATTTTCTGATCTTACTGTTTTCTCCCCCAATACTCCCCCAATACATGACTTAAATAATACTGAAATATGCATTCATAGGATTATATTTTACCATGAACATCCCGTTAAAAGATTATAATACCAAAGACTTCTCACCTTGGAAGAAGAAATGGTGCTTTGCATAATTACTTTTTTAACTTTGAATTTAATTTTAAATTAAATCATATTTGCATCCCTGGAATAAACCTCACTGGATTATGGTGCATATTCCTTTTAATGTATTGCTGAATTTAGTTTGTCAATATTTTATTGAGAACATTTTCATATTTGTTTATTATGAATATTGACTTGTAATTTTCTTTTCCTGTGGAATCCTTGTATGGTTTTGGTATCTGAGTAATACTGGCTTTATAAGATGATTTTAGAAGTGTTCCTTTCCCTTCTACTCTTTGGAAGAGTTTGAGGAGGATTGATGTTAATGCTTCTTTGAATGTTTTTTGAAGCCATCTGGTCCTGAACTTTGGTTCTTTTTTTTTGGGGGGGTGGGGCTGTTTCATAATTTTGCAATTAGTAGAATCTTATGCAAGTAAAAGGCAATTATTTCTGGGAGTAGATTTTTTTCTCATTATTTAAGTGTGTCATTTACATACATTCAACTAAAACTAATAAACATGCATAACCAAGATATTCCTGTTTTTTTGTTTTTTTTTTTACCATGATATTATCACTGGAAGATTAAATAACTGGGAGCAGTGATGGAGGAGTTTGCTAAGTTGTGTTGTAGTTACTGGTTTACATCTCTATTCTTCTCACCATGAGTTCTGGGAGATCACTAATGTCTTTTTTTTTTTTTTTACATTTTCATATTCTTGCACTTCATGCTTTGTTAAAAATATTTTTTTATTTTAATTGTAGGATAATTACTATATTGTGAAGGTTTTTGCCGTACATCCATGGCATAAATGAATCAGCCATAGGAATATATGTGTCCCTTCCCTCCCGAACCTCTCTTACACCTCCCTCCCCACCCCTACCCTTCAGGTTGTCACAGAGTACTGGCTTTGGGTTCGCTGCATCATATATCAAATTCCCACTAGCTATTTTACATGTGGTAATGAATGTGTTTTGGTGCTTTATCACAGATGCTCACTTAATGCATGCTGGATGATCTGAGAATGTAAATTGGTGCAGCCACTATAGAAACAGCATGGAGATTCTTCAAAACATTAAGTATAGAACTGTCATATGATTCAACTATTACTGCTGCTGCTGTTGCTGCTAAGTCGATTCAGTCGTGTCTGACTTTGTGCGACCCCATAGATGGCAGCCCACCAGGCTCCTCTGTCCCTGGGATTCTCCAGGCAAGAATATAGGCATAGGTTGCCATTTCCTTCACTATTACAGTTGTATGTATTTATCCAAACAATGTGAAAATATTAATTGGAAAAGATATATACACCCCTATACTCATTGAAATGGCTACCCACTCCAGTACTCTTGCCTGGAAAAATCCCATGGACGGAAGAGCCTGGTAAGTTACAGTCCATGGGGTGACGAAGAGTTGGACGCGACTGAGTGACTTCACTTTCACTTTTCACTTTCATGCATTGGAGAAGGAGATGGCAACCCACTCCAGCGTTCTTTCCTGGAGAATCCCAGGGATGGCGGAGCCTGGTGGGCTTCCGTCTATGGGGTCACACAGAGTCGGACATGACTGAAGCGACTTAGCATAGCATGCTCATTTCAGCCTTATTTATAATAGCCAAGATATATATATGTATATATATATATATATATATATGTGTGTGTGTGTGTGTGTATGTATATATATACATATATACATATATAATGTAGTATTACATATAAAAAGATGAAATTTTACCTTTGTTACAAATATATAGACTTGGATGGTATTACGCTAAGTGAAATAAGTTAGACAGAGAAAAACAAATACCATATGATTTCACTTAAAATAGGGAATAAAAATAAACAAATAAATGAACAAACTGAACCAAACCAAAGCAGACACATAGAAACAGAGCAGGATAGTGGTTGCTGGAGAAGAGGGGAGAGTAAAATGGATAAAAGAGGTCAATTGTATGATGATGGATAGAAACTAAACCTTTGTTGGTGAGCATGCTGTAGTGTGTACAGAAGCTAAAAATGTAATATACACATAAAACATATAATGCTATTAGCCAATAAAACATGAAGGATATATGAATAAATGAATGGTTCTGATAGTATATTTCTTTTTGTAGACTTGGTTCTATATCACACAGTTTCACATTCTGTGTTTCACCATGTCACATCATTGCTGCTGTCATTATTCAGTCGCTAAGTCATGTCCAACTCTTTGTGACTCCATGAACTGCAGCACACCAAGCTCCTCTGTCTTCCACTATCTCTGCCAGTTTGCTCAAATTCATGTTGATTCAGTGATGCTATCCAACCTTCTCACCCACTGCTACCCCTTCTCCTCCTTCCCTCAATCCTTCCTAGCATCAGGGTCTTTTCCAATGAGTCAGTTCTTTGCATGAGGTGGCCAAAGTATTGGAACTTCATCTTTAGCATCAGTCCTTCCAATGAATATTCAGGGTTGATTCCTTTAGGATTGACTCATTTGATCTCCTTGCTGTTCAAGTGACTCTCGAGTCTTCTTCAGCACCACAGTTCAAAAGCATCAATTCTTTGACACTCAGACTTTTTTATGGTCCAACTCTCATATCCATGTATGATTACTGGAAAAACCATAGCTTTGACTGTAAGGAATTTTATTGGCAAAATGATGTCTCTGCTGTCTAGTTTTGTCATAGTTTTTCTGCCAAAGAGCAAGCATCTTTTAATTTCATTGCTGCAGTCTCTGTCCACAGTGATTTTGGAGCCCAAGAAGCTAAAATCTGCCACTGCTTTCACTTTTTCTCCTTCTATTTGCCATGAAGAAATGGGACTGAATGCCATGATCTTAGCTTTATTTTATTTATTTATTTATTTTAATGTTGAGTTTCAAGCCACTTTTCTCACTCTCCTCTTTAATGCTCATCAAAAGGCTCTTTAGTTCTTCTTCACTTTCTGCCATTAGAGTGGTATCGTTTGCATATCTGAGGTTGTTGATATTTCTCCCAGCAACCTTGACTCCATCTTGTCATTCATCCATGCCAGTATTTTGCTGGATGTACTCTGCATAGAGGGCTTCCCAGGTGGCATTAGTGATAAATAACATGCCTGCTAATGCAGGAAATGAAAGAGATATGAGTTTGATACCTGGGTCTGGAAGATCCCATGGAGGTGGGCATGGCAACCCAGTTCAATATTCTTGCATGTAGAATCCCATGGACAGAGGATCCTGGCGGGCTACAGTCCACAAGGTTGCAAAGTGTCAGGCAAGACTGAAGTGACTTAGCACATGCTCTAAGTAGAAGTTAAATAGACATGGTGACCATATACAGCCTAGTCTTGTACTCCTTTCCTAATTTTGAACCAATCTTTTGTTCCATACAAGGTTCTAAATGTTGTTCCTTGATCCACTTACAAGTTTCTCAGGAGATGGATAAGGTGATGTGGTACTCCCATCTCTTAAAATTTTTCAACAATTTGTGATCCACACAGTCAAAGGCTTTAGCATAGTCAATGAAGCAGAAGTAGATATTTTTTTGGAACTCCTTTGCTTTCTCCATGATCCAGTTAATGTTGGCAATTTGATCTCTGGTTCCTCTGCCTCTTCGAAACCCAGCTTGTACATCTGGAATTCTTGATTCACATACTGCTGAAGCCAACTTGAAGGATATTGAGCATAACCCTGATAGCATGTGAAATGTAGTATAATGCTAGCATGTGAAATGCCACATCATACTTCCCATCAAACTAGTCAGGTCTTTGTATCTTGACTGATATTAATCTGATACTTTAAAAGATGCTTCTGTCTTTTGGTCCATACTTGCTCATATTTCAGTCTTTGTGATATATTGCAAATGTGTATCAACCACATTTCTTAAAGCTATGTATAGTTTTATGTTTCTGTTACATGTTCCACAAATCCGTATAGAAGGAAAGCCAGGTGTACAGCTTCCATCTGATATGAATTTGTTCTGCCAATGCCCTTTTTAAAATGCACATGCATCTGTAATGGGAGTCTATAATGCTCTACTTAGGTAGGAAAAAAAAAAATTCTGTTGGTTGTATGGTACCTCGAAGCCCTGCTATTTAAAAGCCTCTTTCTTAACAAGTGCTTTTTGTCTCCTACTATCATACATACATCACAAATGCATCATATATATCTTTCCTTGCTTTTTTTGATTCTTATGGTTCTTCTATGTGGGCTGCAGTAGCTTCCTTTGTCTTTATATACGCTGGTTTTAAGAGATCATATACACTTCCATATGATGTTTGGGGGAAAGTCAACTTTAACTCTATATTGGTCAAGAATAAATGAAACTAAACCAAGTGTTATATAGTTCTCATATTTGTTATTGTTTAGTCAGTAAGTCATGTCTGACTCTTTTGCAACCCCGTGGACAGTAGCCTGCCAGGCTCCTCTGTCCATGGGATTTCTCAGGCAAGAATACTGGAGTGAATGGCCATTTTCTGCTCCAGGGGATCTTACCGACCAAGGTATCAAACCTGCAGCTCCTGCAATAATAGGCCCATTCTTTACCACCAGGAAAGCTCAGTTCAAATAATGCTCTTGAGTAATATTGGGTTGGCCAAAAAGTTACAGAAGAACCTGACCAACCCAATATATAATTCAGCATTTTAAGAAATAGTGATCATCCTCTTTTGCAAGATGTTTTTTTCTTATAAACTCAAAAAAGCTATGATGGCTATATTTTCTTTAATTGGTTTATCTTCCCTCCTTGAAGTTTCTTTGGTGAGCAGATGCTTATGAATCTAATGTAGTGAAGAACAATTTTTTTTTCTTTAGGCATGTTTTTTTCTATCAAGGATACTGTAGGGAGACAGTTTTCTAAAGATATTTCCTATTATTCTACTTGAATACTTATTAATGTGTGCAGAATGGTTAATTTCTATTATAAAGTAAGTCTGCAATATTCTAAAAAAAACTATGCTTTGATGGTTTCCATATGCCTCTATTTTCTTAATGTCTGTCATTAAAAAAAAATGCAGACAAATAGCTGAGACACCAGCACATTAGCTTTATGTCCAAGTATATCTTGGGTCTCTTAAATGATCCTGGATACAAATGCCAAGTTGAAATGTCTTTGAAGATTTACTTCTCCATGGCTCTGGACACAGCAAGAGCAAATGGTAGTACCATGAAGCCACATACAAAAATGTATGATAGTGTCTTCTTTCTCCTCAGTATTCCTCTTTGCCAGTTTGGAAGTTCATTTGTACTAATCAAATCCATCAGGACTTGACTTGAGTGGGTAGTATAATTCCAAGCTTCTTAGCATAAAAGTAATATTTATTGCAATTCCTATGAAATTATATGGCATGATATTATTTTAATGAGTGAATTAGCAAAAGTGAGCCAATCAGTTTGCTGTTGTCACCATTCATTATTTAAAGCAGAACTCATTTTGGTTGTCCATGCTGGTCTCAGGAGACCCATCACTTATAATCCAATCATATTATTAACAAACGATGTCATGTAAGAGTTAGACAATTTCATACATTTCAAATCCAGTGAGAAAGGACATATTTCAATATTTTTTTTTTGTTTCTAGACACCTAAATCTTTCTTAAACATTTAATTAATATTTTGTCCGTGGGTAATATATAACTTGCCTATATTCTATGGTCCCAGTATATCTATAAATAAATTACTTTAATTCTTCCTATGAATATTATTTTAATTTTTCTGAACATTTAACATAGCAACAAATGGATTATTTGGATTATTTTTTCCACTTAACATGAACTATGGTAAAGATGAAAAGGTGGTTACAAGGTTGAGTTTTGTCAGTAATGGAATTTAAATGTTTTTACAAACATAAAATAATACCAACTTTTGAAGATACAGGCCAATTGTAGATTGTTATTGTTGTTCAAATGACACGGAAAGAAAAAAATGGAAGCATATGGAAAAGAAGTTTGAATCATACATGCACAAAATGTCATCTTTTGATTTATTTTCTGGGGGTGTCTTAGGCATAAAATCTTGTGATCTATATGCCAGTACAAGAGATATATTCTTTGGTTTATAATAAGTTCCAGGAAACCATAAAAAATAGCAGCATGTACAATGTGTTGTATTATCAGTTTTTAAATTAAACCTGGTAATTTATAAAATAACTAACCGTTTAATATGAAGGCCATTAAGAAAAAGGATTCAGATCCACCTGAATAGATGTTGTGGAAACTTGTTGCTTTTTTGACTGTCCATTGTGCAACTATTCACTGGGTTATATACAAATTGGACATTGTATTTCATCTTCCATTCAGAATCAAAGGTTTTCTCTTCCCTTAGTAGTCAGGTAATGAATATATAACCTAGGTTCAGCAAATTAGATGCTACCAACTCAGATGAACAAATCACTTTATGAATCTAAAGTGAGTAACACAAGATTGAAATGATGGATAATTAATTTAGGGAAGTTGATACCATGTCTGGTGGTACTTGTGGTGGTGTTTAGAGGTAGTGTTAACTGAATATATTGGTGTCTGTCCTGGCCAGATTATTTCAGCTAAAAGATGACTGTTTCATTCTTTGCTTCTTATCCCTTTGAATCTCATTTGGCTTCTGCCAGTCTTAGAAGTCAGTTTTCTCAGCCAACATAATAGTACTCAATACAAACTTCCAATGAACACTTTTTTATTTCCTAGAACACCTAGAGTTCATTACTATTACTAGTAGATAAGAATAATGACAGATACCCTATAGTGCTATCTAATTTCCTTGCACTAATGATGTTTAACAGATTCCAGATATGTTCTGGAGATTATCAAAGCTCATCATACCTAATTTAACTTCCAAGAGAAAATTAATACACTTGGTATAACAAAAAGGATGTGTGAAATTTACCAAATACAATCTTATATTTTACATTTTTGAGAATGATTCAGTTTCTTTCACAAAAGAGACACAGAAAATTGTTTGGTAACAGTAGATGCAGCTTGATCTAGAAGGTATGAGTTATAGAAACACTAAAATCTGGATGCTAATTTTGGCTTTGCTGTTTGCCACCTGTGTGCCCTGTGTAAGTTACAAAATTTTCCTCATCTTTAAAGATACCTTAAGAAATATTGTAAGGATTAAGTGATTAAAGACCTGTCTGGCTCTGTGAGTCTTTGTGACCCCATGGATGGTAGCCTGCCAGGCTCCTCTGTCCATAGAATTTTCTAGGCAAAAATACTGGAGTGGGTTGCCATTTACTACTCCAATAATGTTAAATATTACACTACAGTGACCACAAAGCCTGGTGTGTAAGTACCATTTCATTAATGATTATTATTTTTGCTAAATATATATTAAATGTTTAGCATGTATCAGGGACTGTGATGTTCTATATATGACATAAGTGCAAATTATCTTAAAAAAAAAAACTGAAATAGTTACTGTTTTTATCCTCATTTTACAGATGAGGAATAAGGAAAGTAAAGCAGAGAGGTTACAAAACATCCTCAAGGTCACACAGAAACACATCAATCCTTTCCATTTTTTTTCTGTTTGATTTGTATCTCTTTCCTCTTCTATTCATTTTTGATCTTATTCATCAAATTTAAATTCTTTTGTGGCTTTATTCTTTTTGAACTGTTGGGTCATTGGCCAATAACTTACAAATAATTTCAAAGTAATTTGTGAGTAGATCCAGAGACAAGTTACCCAGCTTTCAGTGTCTTTTTCAGGAACATAAAGATGTTTATATACATTCCCCTCATTGGAGAAATTATTCTAATAATCTGAGATAAATTTTCACTTTTGGAACATTCAAGTTATCTTTTGATAGATCATCTGCATGCCACTTTGAAAGCATATTACCCTCAGGTTAAGAGAAAGTAAAAAGAGACTCCCTTGGGAAAGCTGTATCATGGTGCTCTCAGTCAAGCAAAGTTTATGTGCTCCAGGCTTGTTCTAGAGTGAGCAACTGTTTTTGTGAGGCAGAAAGACCTATCCTCTCTAGATTCATGTTCAGTTCAGTTCAGTTCAGCTCAGTCGCTCAGTCATGTCTGACTCTTTGTGACCCCATGAATCGCAGCAGTTAGGCCTCCCTGTCCATCACAAACCCCAGAAGTTTACTCAAACTCATGTACATCGAGTTGGTGATGCCATCCAGCCATCTCATCCTCTGTCATTCTCTTTTCCACCTGCCCCCAATCCCTCCCAGCATCAGGGTCTTTTCCAATGAGTCAACTCTTCGCATGAGGTGGCCAAAGTATTGGAGTTTCAGTTTCAGCATCAGTCTTTCCAATGAACACCCAGGACTGATCTCCTTCAGGATGGACTGGTGGGATCTCCTTGCAGTCCGAGGGACTCTCAAAAGTCTTCTCCAACACTATAGTTCAAAAGCATTAATTTTTCGGTGCTCAGCTTTCTTCACAGTCCAACTCTCACATCCATACGCGACCACTGGAAAAATCATAGCCTTGATTAGATGGACCTTTGTTGGCAAACTAATATCTCTCCTTTTTATTTATTTTTTCCATTTATTTTTATTAGTTGGAGGCTAATTACTTTACAATATTGTAGTGGTTTTTGTCATACATTGACATGAATCAGCCATGGATTTACATGTAATCCCCATCCCGATCCCCCCTCCCACCTTCGTCTCCACCCGATCTCTCTGGGTCTTCCCAGTAAGCCAGAAAGATAAAGACCAATAGAGTATACTAACACATATATATGGAATTTAGAAAGATGGTAACAATAACCTTATTTGCAAAACAGAAAAAGAGACACAGATGTACATGTCTCTCCTTTTTAAAATGCTACCTAGGTTGGTCATAACTTTCCTTCCAAGGAGTCAGCGTCTTTTAATTTCATGGCTGCAATCACCATCTGCGGTGATTTTGGAGCCCCCAAAAATAAAGTCTGACACTGTTTAAACTATTTCCCCATCTATTTCCCATGAAGTGATGGGACCAGAGGCCATGATCTTAGTTTTCTGAATGTTGAGCTTTAAGCCAACTTTTTCACTCTCCTCTTTCACTTTCATCAAGAGGCTTTTCAGTTTCTTTTCACTTTCTGCCATAAGTCTGGTGACATCTGCATATCTGACATTATTATTTCTCCCAGCAATCTTGATTACAGCTTGTGCTTCTTCCAGCTCTGCATTTCTCATGATGTACTCTGCATATAAGTTAAATAAGCAAGGTGACAATATACAGCCTTGACATACTCCTTATCCTATTTGGAACCAGTCTGTTTTTCCATGACCAGTTCTAACTGTTGCTTCCTGATTGGCATATAGGTTTCTCAAGAATCAGGTCAGGTGGTCTGGTATTCCCATCTGTTCTGCCCGTAGTCCGAGTCCCCGGTCGGGAAAGAAGACTCCTCAAAACAATGCAACTTGCAATAGGGGAATTTATTACTGACTTGAGCCAAGGCCTCCCACCCTCACCAAGGGTGTGAGGATGAAAGGCCCCGAGCCCCAGTTCTCTCGGGTATTTATTAGGTCAAAAAAAGCAGCAGGTAGTTGGCACAAGCGGATTGATTACACAGCGGGTAGTTGGCGCAAGTGGATTGGTTACACAGTTGCAAGGCAATTTTTGTTGGCCCAACGTGGGGCTTTCAGCTTTCCCCTGATAGGTTCCCTTTTTCTTGCTAGGCATATGTTGATTGGCTAGCTCCAGGAGGCCTGATAATTATGTTACCCCGGTAAACCAGGCCTACTCCTAATCTAGGCTGCCTGTCATGGCGTTAGCCATGACAGCCTCACATTTCCCCCCTGTCTTTGTACTTTTGTAGAGGAATCTTTCTCTTCATCCTGTGAAATTGACTGATACTGTTGTCTCAATACCATAATTTGGATGGTATTTAGGCGCTCCCTAATAAATGAGACTAGACGGTTTAAAATGCATGGACCAAAGGTCAGTAACAATATTAATATTATGAGTGGACCCAGGAGGGTGGAAATCAAAGTGGTCAACCAGGGGGAGCGCTGAAACCAAGATTCAAACCAGCCTTTTTGGGCTTCTCATTCTCTCTTCCGCTGGGCTAGTCCCTCTCTTACTTTCTGGAGAGATTTTTGTACCACCCCTGAATGGTCTATATAGAAACAGCATTCTTTTCCCAGTGCTGCACATAATCTTCCTTGTTGCAGAAACAACAAATCTAAACCTCTCCTATTCTGTAACACTACTTCAGCCAAGGAGTTCAAGGATTCTTGGAGGTGTGAAATGGACTGTTCCCGTGGTTTCACAACCCCAAGTGGTGCAATAAAAAGAGTCAACTCCCCCACATTTTTCAATTTGGTTCCGATCCCTTCCTCCCCCCGGGCAAACATAGACAGGCACTTGTTCATAGTACTGTGGGCCTTTTCGCTCACAGTTACAGGTGAACAGACCGAAAGAGCCGTGGGCAAAGAACTTGGTTAGTTGGTGGGGACCAAACCCATTACCGTCAGCCGCCAGCACGCACAAATCAAAGGTCAGTACTGGCCACCATGTCCCTTTGGGGGTCACGTTGGAGCTCAAATTAAGCACTTCTCCAGTCTCAGGATTGTAGATCATCCAAGGCAGGTTAGCTGGCTGATGGGGGTTGTGGCTGGTTGCTCCTGGGCCGATGAAAACTGTTATCAGCAGGAGAGTTAAGAGGGCTCCCGTCGTATGAGTTTCAGTTTCAAAGGATTTGACGGGTGAGGTCTTGCCTCCCATTCTGCTTGCGCCTTCTCCTGTTCTTCCGGGGTGGCTTTCCGCACATGATTGCAGTGAACCCAGGGCCCGATCCCGTCGACCTTAACAGCAGTAGGAGTGGTAAGGAGAACAACATAAGGGCCTTTCCATCTAGGTTCTAATGCTTTAGATTGGTGTCGTTTTACCCAAACCAATCACCCGGGCCAATATTATGTGAGGGGATGGTCCCCTTGCTTGTTCCCTCGTGTATCTCTTGAATTAATTTCCAAACATGGCTATGCACCTTACTTAATGCCATCAGTGTTTGCTGGAATTGTTCCAAGGTAGGGGGTGGTAGGCATTTTCCCTTGAATATAGGACACACAGGAGGGGGTCTTCCATACAGAATCTCAAAAGGGGTAAGATTCAGCTTATAAGGGGTGTTATGCGCTCAAAAGAGCACGAAGGGAAGGAGGGTCACCCAGTCCTCGCCAGTCTCTATTGCCAACTTTGTCAGAGTTTCTTTTAGGGTCCGATTCATTCTCTCAACCTGTCTTGAGCTCTGGGGGTTATATTCACAATGTAACTTCCATTTTGTCCCCAGAGCTTGGGCCAGCCCTTGTACAATCTGGCTCACAAAGGCAGGTCTGTTATCAGAGCCCATAGTCACTGGCAGCCCGTACCTAGGCACTATCTCTTCTAAGATCTTTTTAGCAACCACTGTTGCTGTCTCTCCCTTAGTGGGGAAGGCTTCTACCCACCCCAAGAAGGTATCTACCAGAACCAACCCATACTTGCCTGGTCTTACCTCAGTGAAATCTATCTCTCAGTGTTGCCCTGGCTCTTCCCCTCGGTACCTCATTCCAGTGTGCTGCCTTTTCCCTGTGCTCATCAGCTGGCACGCTTTGCAAGCCTGGATTATCTCTCGTACAGTTGCATTTTGTGGAGGGAACCTCAGGCAGGCCGTCTGGAGAAGTGTCAAGGTCTTTTTCTCTCCCAAGTGTGTAGTTGTGTGCAGGTGTTCACATAGGTGATGGCCCAGGATGGCAGGCAATATCAGGTTGTTGTTTTGATCTCGGTACCATCCATCTTTGTCATCCTTCTGGAGGGTGGTATCCTCGTTAATCCAAATGAGGTCAGGGAGGGAATAGTCGGGGACTGGCAGCAGAGTCCCCATACCAGGAGGTGGAAGTCCCACGGCTAATATGGGGGTGGCGTAGTCCCGGCTAGCCGCTTCTCGAGCGGCCGCATCAGCAGCCCGATTGCCCCGTGCCCTAGGGTCTTCTCCTTTCTGGTGACTGGGGACATGTACAATTGCTACTGCCTGGGGCAGTTGAACAGCTTTCAGGAGCCTGCGGATCTCAGGCAAATTCTTGACTTCTTTTCCCTCCGCTGTTCTAAATCCCCTTTCCTGGTATATCGGACCTTGAATATGGACAGTGCTAAAAGCATATCGGCTGTCCGTAAAAATGGTGACTCTCTTCCCTTTTGCTTGTTCCAAAGCCTGTATTAGGGCAATCAACTCTGCTTTTTGTGCAGACGTCTTTGGGGGAAGTGTCTCAGCCCATATTATCTGTCCTGAATCATCAACTATAGAGGCTCCCGCCTTCCTTTGTCCATCTTTTACATAGCTGCTCCCATCAGTGAACCATACTAGCTCACTGTTGTTTAGCGGCACATCAGTTAAGTCTTTTCGAGCCGCCAGGGCCTCAGCCAGTATCTCACTGCAATCATGGAGAGGGCGGTCCTTTTCTGGGTTAGGTAGAAGCGTGGCAGGATTCAGGAAGCAAGGGGTCTGAAAACGCACCCGTGGGGCATCAAGCAGCAGGGCCTCGTAATGTGTCAAACGGGCATTGGAGATCCACTTACCCGGCGGCTGCTTTAAAAGCCCTTCGATGGCGTGGGGGGTGTAAACCCAGAGTTGCTGTCCATACGTCAACTTGTTGGCGTTGTGGAAGAGGAGGGCAGTGGCTGCAATGATGCGGAGGCAAGGGGGCCACCCAGAGGCCACCGGGTCCAATCATTTTGAAAGGTATGCCACCGGCCGCTTCCATGGTCCCCATTGTTGCATCAAGACCCCCCTTTCCTATTCCTTGCTTTTCATCTACAAACAGCTGGAATGGCTTATTTGGGTTAGGCAGGGCAAGGGCTGGGGCTTTTAGTAGGGCCCATCTGAGTGTCTGGAAAGCCTGTTTCATTGGCTCAGTCTAAGTCCAGTTTGGGGTCTCTTTACTTCCTTCATACAAGGGCTGGGCCTTCTCAGCAAACCCCATGATCCACAGTCTACAATATCCAACAGTCCCCAAAAACTCTCTCACCTGGCGGAGAGTCTTGGGCTCTGGTATCTGCAATATTGTTTCCTTCATGGCTTGAGTTAGCCACCTTTGCCCCTGCCTGATCTTATACCCCAAATAGGTGACCTCTTGCCGGGATATTTGCGCCTTCTTTGCGCTAGCATGATATCCCAAGGTGCCTAGAGTCTGTAAGAGGTCACCGGTGGCACGGCTGCATGCCTCCTCTGTGGTTCCAGCCAACATAAGGTCATCCACATATTGCAGCAGGATGACCTCTGGGTGGCGAGTCCAATATTCATAGAATTCCTCACTCAAAGCCTCATTAAACAAGGTAGGGGAGTTTTTGAACCCTTGTGGGAGGCGGGTCCAAGTTAGTTGTACTACCGGTTGGCCTTTCCCCTCAGTCCACTCAAAGGCAAATATCTCCTGGCTCTGGGCCGCCAGGGGTAGGCTAAAAAAAGCATCTTTCAAGTCCAACACAGTGTACCAAGTGTACTCAGGCAGCAGACTGCTCAGGAGGGTATACGGGTTGGGGACAGTAGGGTGTGTGTCACTCACCCGCTTGTTGACTTCTTGTAGGTCCTGGACAGGTCTGTAATCCGTACTCCCTGGCTTCTTCATCGGTAGTAAGGGGGTGTTCCAAGGGGATTGGCACCACTTGAGAATTCCGGCATCCATGAGCCGTCGAATGTGGGGAGTGATCCCCCGCCGAGCCTCCTGGCTCATAGGGTATTGCCCCACCCTCACAGGAGTCGCCTAGGCTTTTAGTTCAATGACGACCGGATGTCTCTGTTTAGCCAGTCCCATTCCTGTTATTTCTGCCCATGCCAACGGGTATTTGTGGACCCACGGTTGTATATCTGGTGCCATAACCTCTGAAGGCTTAGGCACAAAAAGTCTGTATTCATCTCTTAAAGCTAGAGACAAGACATGTATCGGCTGTCCAAGTCCATCTGTGACTGACATTCCCCCAGGGCCAAAATGGATCTGAGCATTAACTTTAGTCAACAAGTCCCGTCCAAGTAGAGGGGCTGGGCATTCTGGTATCACCAAAAACGAATGGGACACCTGGTGGGTCCCCAGATTTACTTTCTGTTCCATGGCCCAACAATATCTTTTTTGTCCCTGTGGCTCTCTGCACCAAGCTGGTTTTCTTAGACATTGGTCCCAGTTTTTGATTTAAAACAGAGTGTTGGGCGCCAGTGTCCATCATGAAGCCAACGGGTTTCCCTCCACATGTATGGTTACCCAGGACTCGGGGAGGGGTGCCGAGTCTTGACTCCCCTAGCCACTGTCTTCCCCTGCATATAGAACTCGAGTTCCAGGGGAAATTCTCTCTCTCTGGGTTGTTCCTCTCTTCGGGTCCCTCTTAGGGCACTCATTTTTCCAGTGCCCCCATTCTTTGCAGTAAGCACACTGATCTTTCTTTAGGGCCTGCCTTTTTGGTCTCTCTTTTTCTCCCGACAAAGTCGTTCCTCCCTTTCTTCTGGGGTCTCCCTATTATTAAATACCTTTTCAGCTGCTTTCAGTAAGTCTTGTATTGTCTGTTCTCCTAACCCCTCTATCTTCTGTAATTTCTTCCTAATATCTGGGTCTGCCTGATTCACAAACACTAGTAGAACTGCAGCGCGTGATTTCTCAGCCTGGGGGTCCATAGGTGTGTATTGCCTAAAGGCTTCCATTAGCCTCTCTAGGAAGGCTGACAGGCTCTCAGTGGGCTCTTGCCTTACTAAATTTATCTTCGCCAAATTTGTTGGCTTCCTAGCTGCGGCCCGCAGGCCAGCCATTAGAGTCTGGCGGTACACTCGGAGACGCTCCCTACCTTCCACTCGCTCAAAATCCCAGTTAGGCTGCAACAGAGGAAACCCCTCGTCTACGAGATGAGGCTAGGCGGTTGGTCTCCCGTCGACCCCCAGGACCTGTTTCTGTGCCTCTGCCAGGATTCGCTCCCATTCTTCCGTGGTGAAGAGCACCTGCAACAGCTGCTGACAGTCATCTCAGGTGGGGTTGTGAGTGAACAAAATGGAATCTAAGGGGTTAATGAGGCCTTGGGGTTTCTCCGAAAAAGGAGGATTTTGGGTTTTCCAATTATACAGATCATTCGTGGAAAAGGGCCAGTACTGATAGGTTCATTCTCTGTCCGGGTTAGCTGGTCCCACCCGGACGGGGAGTGCCTGTACAGTAGATGAAGGTAACTCTGGGTCCCCATGATCTTGCTCACCCCTATTTCCTCTATTTCTTCTCTGGGGTCGGGGTTCCCTTATCCCTTCTGATTCATTGGGGGGGGGGGCGCTCTTCCCCCCGGGAGAACCTGCAACGGAGGAGGGGCATATGGTGGGGGCCTAATTTCCGTCTCCAAGTCAATCAGGTTCCAGTACGAGGATTCCTGCAAGACCGGTTTTGGGCCCTTATTCTTCTTGGCTTCCTCTGGGGGAGTGGGGGTTTCCATAACCAGGGCTTGTACATTAGGAGAATCAGGGAGTTTGTGAACAAAAGGTTTTAACCACTTGGGCAGATCTTCTACTAGATCTTGCAAGACCATAACATATGGGACTTGGCTCGGGTGGCCCCAGGGATCAGGAGCCATAACTTTCTCTTTCACTGCCCGAATAATAGAAGGTTGAAAAGTTCCCTCTGGAGGCCATCCAACTTGGAAGGCGGGCCACTCTGCAGAACAAAAGATTATTAATTTACTCTTTGTAACCAGCAGCGACAGATCATACGCTCTAGCCCTGACATCTGAGAAATGATCAGTCATGAGAGAGAGAGGGGTGGATTCTCCTTGCCCCATAGCGAGAGTCAGAAGAAAGTCACCGAGAATTACCACCAAAAAATCCTATCGGGAGTGGTGGCGGCCAGGAGGTTGGGCTTGTGGTATGCTTCGTGGAACTATTTGAGTGCCTTAGTCGTTGCGCGGAAGTTTTCTTGTTGGGGGCGGGCACCCTAAGGGTTTCTAGCCCATTCCGTGACCCCCTTATCCTTTCACGGGAGTCTTCCAGTGGCAGGCGCCCTATCGGCTCTTAAGTTCCTGTCCCGTGCCCACACAGATGGGTTTTTATTTGGCCAGATTCTCGGTTTAGAATACGAGAAAAAAAGAAAAGAGTTTCACCTTCTCGGGCTCCCGTTACTGGGGCTGACTTGTTGGGAGGCCTTCAGAATCCGCCAGGGAGTAGCCCTGGCTGGGACTCGTCAGTTGCCCCGACAACTGTCTGCCTGTTCACTGAAACTCTCAGAAACAGAAATGAGGCTCCAAGCCTTTATAGGAGGAAGTAGACAAGAACACACCAAAGAACAACGAGACAGGAGACAATGCCAGCAGTTATACAGATGCAGAAAGGGCGTAGAAAAACACATAGACAGACACACATCGGCTGGCAACACAGAACTGGGGGGCAGGACCCCCTGAGTCTCCCTATCCTCTGGAACAAGGGTCACCTTACTGAATGGCGTCCATTGTTCCCCAGATTTGGGCTTAGGAGAGGAGGTCTCCTTCCCACAGAGCCGGCTGCCTTCCAGTGTGCTCACTGGCCTCAGCCTCACACCGGCCGGAACGGCCAATCCGTTCCCTCATGGAAAGCTTTCCCTCACACCAGACACCTTTCTGCCTTTTAACAGGGCCTCGGATTTACACTGGACTTTTCCAGACCTGCCTGAGCACCAGTGCTATTACCTGTCCTTTTTCCTCTTTGTTCCAAAGAGCGTTCTTCCCCAGTCAAGGGATCCCGGATGAGCCCCCAAATGTTCTGCCCATAGTCAGAGTCCCCGGTCGGGAAAGAAGACTCCTCAAAACAATGCAACTTGCAATAGGGGAATTTATTACTGACTTGAGCCAGGGCCTCCCACCCTCACCAAGGGTGTGAGGATGAAAAGGCCCCGAGCCCCAGTTCTCTCGGGTATTTATTAGGTCAAAAAAAGCAGCAGGTAGTTGGCGCAAGCGGATTGATTACACAGCGGGTAGTTGGCGCAAGTGGATTGGTTACACAGTTGCAAGGCAATTTTTGTTGGCCCAACGTGGGGCTTTCAGCTTTCCCCTGATAGGTTCCCTTTTTCTTGCTAGGCATATGTTGATTGGCTAGCTCCAGGAGGCCTGATAATTATGTTACCCCGGTAAACCAGGCCTACTCCTAATCTAGGCTGCCTGTCATGGCGTTAGCCGTGACAGCCTCACACCATCTTTCTCAGAATTTCCCACAGTTTATTGTGATCTACACAATCAAGGCTTTGGCATAGTCAATAAAGCAAAAATAGATGTTTTTCTGGAACTCTCTTGCTTTTTCAATGATCCAGCGGATGTTGGCAGTTTGATCTCTGGTTCCTCTAGCCTTTTTCTATTCTTTTAGCCTTTTCTAAAACCAGCTTGAACATCTGGAAGTTCATGGTTCACATGTTGCTGAAGCCTGGCTTATAGAATTTTGAGCATTACTTTACTAGTGTGTGAGATGAGTGCAGTTGTGCGGTAGTTTGAGCATTCTTTGGCATTGCCTTTCTTTGGGATTGGAATGAAAACTGACTTTTTCCAGTCCTGTGGCCACTACTGAGCTTTCCAAATTTGCTGGCGTATTTTACAGCATCATCTTTCAGGATTTGAAATAGTTCAACTGGAATTTCATCAACTCCACTAGTTTTGTTTGTAGTGATGCTTTCTAAGGCCCACTTGACTTCACTTTCCAGGAGGTCTGGCTCTTGGTGAGTGATCAACCATCGTGATTAATTGGGTCATGAACATCTTTTTTGTACAGTTCTTCTGTGTATTCTTGCCACTTCTTCTTAATATCTTCTGCTTCTCTTAGGTCCATAGCATTTCTGTCCTTTACTGAGCCCATCTTTGCATGAAATGTTCCCATGGTATCTCTAATTTTCTTGAAGAGATCTGTAGTCTTCCCCCTTCTATTGTTTTCCTCTACTTCTTTGCATTGATCGCTGAGGAAGGCTTTCTGATCTCTTCTTGCTGTTCGTTGGAACTCTGCATTCAAATGGGAATATCTTTCCTTTTCTCCTTTGCTTTTTGCTTCTCTTCTTTTCACAGCTGTTTGTAAGGCCTCCTCAGACCACCATTTTGCCTTTTTGCATTTCATTTTCTTGTGGATGGTCTTAATTCCTGTCTCCTGTACAATGTCTTGAACCTCTGTCCATAGTTCATCAGGCACTCTATCAGATCTAGTCCCTTAAATCTATTTCTCATTTCCACTGTATAGTAATAAGGGATTTGATTTAGGTCATACCTGAATGGTCTAGTGGTTTTCCCCACTTTCTTCAATTTAAGTCTGAATTTGGCAATAAGGAGTTCATGATCTGAGCCACCATCACTTCCCGGTCTTGTTTTTGCTGACTGTATAGAGCTTCTCCATCTTTGGCTGTAAGAAATAGAATCAATCTGATTTCAGTGTTGACCATCTGATGATGTCCATGTGGAGTCTTCTTTTGTGTTGTTGGAAGAGGGTGTTTGCTATGAACAGTGCGTTCTTTTGCAAACACTCTATTAGCCTTTGTCCTACTTCATTCAGTACTCCAAGGCCAAATTTGCCTGTTACTCCAGGTATTTCTTGACTTCCTACTTTTGCATTCCAGTCCCCTATAATGAAAAGGACATCTTTTTTGGGTGTTAGTTCTGAAAGGTCTTGTAGGTCTTCAGAGGACCGTTCAACTTCAGCTTCTCCAGCATTACTGGTTGGGGCATGAACTTGGTATACTGTGATAATGAATGGTTTGCCTTGGAAATGAAAAGAGACCATTCTGTCATTTTTGAGATTGCATCCAAGTACTGCATTTTGGACTCTTTTGTTGACCATGATGGCTACTCCGTTTCTTCTAAGGGATTCCTGCCCATACTAGTAGATATAATGGTCATCTGAGTTAAATTCACTCATTCCAGTCCATTTTAATTAGCTGATTCCTAGAATGTCGACGTTCACTCTTGCCATCTCCTGTTTGACCACTTCCAGTTTGCCTTGATTCATGGAACTAACATTCCATGCTCCTATGCAATATTGCTCTTTACAGCATCGGACCTTGCTTCTATCTCCAGTCACATCCACAACTGGGTATTGTTTTTGCATTGGCTCCATCCCTTCATTCTTTCTGGAGTTATTTCTCCACTGATCTCCAGTTGCATATTGGGCATCTACAGACGTGGGGAGTTCCTCTTTCAGTGTCCTATCATTTTGCCTTTTCATACTGTTCGTGGGGTTCTCAAGGCAAGAATACTGAAGTGGTTTGCCATTCCCTTCTCCAGTGGACCACATTTTCTCAGTCTTCTCCACCATGACCCATCCGTCTTGGTTGGCCCCACACGGCATGGCTTAGTATCATTGAGTTAGACAAGACTGTGGTCCTGTGATCAGATTGGCTAGTTTTCTGTGATTATGATTTCAGTGTGTCTGCCCATTGATGCCCTCTCGCAACACCTATCGTCTTGCTTAGGTTTCTCTTACCCTGGACCTGGGGTATCTCTTCATGGCTGCTCCAGCAAAGCGCAGCTGCTGCTCCTTACCTTGGATGAGGGGTATCTCCTCATGGCCGCCCTTCCTGACCTTGAACGTGGAGTAGCTCCTCTCGGCCCTCCTGCACCCACGAAGCTGCTGCTTCTTGGACCTGGGGTTGTTAGACTCAGGCAAAAAGAAATAAAATAAAATAAAATGAACAGTTCTTCCAGTTATCAACATCTAATTCACTTCCATTTCATAAGATGATAAAATATTAAAGTCTCTTCTAAAACCAGAGGGATTTGAATCTGGCTTGGTACCAGGCCCTGTAGCTATGCTCATTAATCAGTGTTGTTTCTCCTATTGGGTGCAAGCCCATTTTGGAATCCATGCCACCTGTTGTTGCTGCTGTTTTCTATTTAAGCTTTTCTTTTTGCAAAGAGTTTGAGAAGCTCTGATTGCATTGTTATCTTGTTGTCATATGAGGAGGAAATGCAGCTCTGCATTTCCAGTGATGCACTGAGCTCTCATTATGACACACAATCTGATAGGAGGCTGATTATAACTCTCCACCCAACTGCAGGCTGGAACTTGGGTTAGGCAAGAATGATCAGCAAGTGATGCCTTTTCCCAAAACCCTTCAATCATTTTATAAGTCTTCTTTGGGAAATATTTCCAAATGTTTTTGACAAATGTACAGTGCTTGAAAAACAAAACAGTTCATATCTTTATTACATATTTATTTTAAAATTCATTTACCAATATCATATTTCCACCACCTACTGAGTCATATTTATGGGGAATCTGTCTAATATTTGGTTTTCAAAGACAAGTCTTGTAATTATGAGGATATTTACAAGATACATCTAGTATATACACATCTTATGTGTACAAAATCCATGTAGAAATTACACATCTTATATGCCAGCCCCTTCAATTTTAATTTGTCATCTTATGAAAAATGTGCAATTAAAAAGCAGCTTTTGAAAAGGTATGAGAGTTTGTAGAGATAACTTTTTATGGTTAAAATATCCAACTCTCTGGAGAACCACACATACTAGAATTTCAGTATCAGTCAGAGAAATGTAAACTCTGAATTTTGTGAAATAGATCCTGTTGTTCCCCTTTGCCAGGAACCCTTAGGATGAGCACATGATGGCCATAAATCATTATGTTAATATGCTGCTGAGGCAGATTATCATTTAATATTTATGCAACATTTTATTTATCTCCTTTCTCCATGTACAAATAGGAAATTTTATCCCCACTATAAGAATTGATGACATGCTTCCAACATACTTTCAGGAGATAGGCACTGTTTTTAATCTCTAAATGATTTTCATTCAACAATGGTGTGTATAGAAGAGTAAGATCATAGGAACCACTCTTATTTTCCTCTACAATGCTTTTGAAAAAGGAACAAAGGGTCTATTAATCTTGATATATCTGTATTTTCCATCTTAATAAACTATTACTGTTCATCATAATTTACTACATATCTAGATGGATCATTCCTGATCTATATACACCTGAAATTGGGTTGGGCAGCTGGACTCTACCAAACGTTATCAGGCTGTTAACTATAATATAATCCTTTTCAAGGACTTTTTTTGTTGTGTCTTCTGCTGTAGAGAGATTGGACAGTAAAGGCAAATGATTTTATAGATCCCTTGGGCTTCCCTGGAAGCTCAGATGGTAAAGAATTCGCCTACAATGCAGGAGACCTGGGTTTGATTCCTGGGTCAGAAAGATACCCTGGAAAAGGGAATGGCAACCCACTCCAGTATTCTTGCTTGGAGAATCCCATGGATAAAGGAGCCTGGTGGGCTAGAGTCAGACATGACTGAGCAACTAACACTTTCACTTTCAGTCTTACATATCACTCAGTAATAAATGTCACTGTTTGTCTTCAAACACAAGATAAAATGTATATTCACATATGCACAAGTACACACTATGGGTATCTATATGCTATATATAAAATTTCTTATTTAATAATTGAATAGAGAGCAACTCCAGTGATAACATAATATTGTTTCTAAAAACTTCTAAGCCTATCCTTTCATTCTCCATCACTTGTACTGGTGATAGTTTTCCAGATCTCCTGTTTCAAACATTCTTAACCCCCTCAGCTACATGTCAGAAAAAGCAAAGTGAGAATACTGAGCTACTGGCATAACAGAATTTGCTAATAGGACCAACTAGTGTCATTTTGTAAATTCAAAATAACTGTGCATGGGACACTAAAAGTTCAGTATTGAGAACTTACATTATTAAAGACAGTCTTTCATCTTAAGAGCTTTTGCTGTGACTTGTGATGGAGTAGGCAGCATATCATCAATAGTTCTGAAGTCTAATACCAACAGACTCAAAATGAAGATATAATAAGAACAGAACAGATACAACAGTGAAATCTCAAACCACTAAACCTATTTTCCTTAAATTTCAATAGGGCTGTCTAAAAACTTCCATAAAGGAGTTTTCTTTTTTTTTTTCTGTCTTTCTTTTTAAAAATTGTAATCAGTTAACATCCAAGCCATTGCCAGAAATACAGACTCTGGTTTGTTTATCAGTATTCACTTTCCACTGGGACCCTGACTCCTCTAAAACAATCCTAAAAGGAAGAAGCAATTCAAAGGCAAAAACTCATCCTATGAAGGATTGCCATCTGATTTTATGGCAACATTTCTGGATCTCAGTTTACTCATCTGGGGAATGAGAAGATGAGAAGACTGGATGAAAGCAAACCAACTTTTATCTCTAAAGTTCTGTGATCCTGAGGGCCACAATGCTACCTTCAGGTTTTGCATCCCTTTCTTTTTATGATAAATATCCATAGCAATTAAATACAAGAATTAATTTCTTCCCTCAAGTCCTTAAAAATATTTCACTGCAAATTTGGCAGGAGATAGTTTCACACTGTAATCTGATTTTTTGAAATTTCATTTATTTTGAAATTATGCTATGTATCTCATTCCACATATATAGGAAATCCCTGGATCTTCATCCTACTCGCCTTCTTAACTCCTAAGTTGCTTACATACCAACTTAGGGAAGGACTCCAACATACTTGTGATTGAAGAGATTGGTGAAGATTAGAGGATATGAGAAAGAGCTTCCCCAGTTGCTCCCTTGCAACATCATACAATTTAGGTTAAAGGTCAAGAAAGAAAGAACCTTTGAATCAATTTTAAAACACTTTCCTCAACTTTTATTTTTTTTTTTGAACTTCCCTTGTGGCTCAACTGGTAAAGAATCTGCCGGCAATGTGGGAGACCTGGGTTTGATCCTTGGGTTGGGAAGATCCCCTGGAGAAGGAAAAGGCTACACACTCCAGAATTCTGGCCTGGAGAATTCCATGGACTGTATAGTCCATAAGGTCGCAAGGAGTCGGACACGACTAAGTGACTTTCACTTCTTCACTTCAGCATTCATTTTAGCTGATTCCTATTGTTTTTGTTGTTCTCAGCATATATTTCAATTTTTCTCCTGTCTTCCTCAAACTTTCTTTCAAAACTGGTTGTCATTATAGGTAGACATCTCTTATTTACATTTTCATATCACAAAGTCTTTTATTTACTATAGCAATTGTTGTTTTTGTTGTTGTTCAGTCACTAAGTCATGTCCAACTCTGTGTAACTCCATGGACTGCAGCACGCCAGGCTTCCCTGTCCTTCACTATCTCCTGGAGTTTGTTCAAATTCATGTTCATTGAGTCAATGATGGTATCTAACCATCTCATCTGCTGCCACCCTCTTCTCCTTTTGCCTTCAGTATTTCCCAGTATCAGGATCTTTTCCAACGAGTTGGCTCTTCACATCAGGTGGTCAAAGTAGTGAAGCTTCAGAATCAGTCCTTCCAATGAATATTCAGGGTTAATTTCCATTATCCAGGGTTAATTTTCCATATTGACTGGTTTTATCTCCTTGCTGTCCAAGGGACTCTCAAGAGTCTTCTCCAGCACCACAATTGGAAAGCATCAGTTCTTCACCACTTGCAATTCTTTATGGTCCAGTTCGCACATCCATACACGACTACTGGAAAAACTATACCTTTGACTATATAGACCTTGTTTGCAAAGTGATGTCCTGCTTTTATTTAAACTTATTTTTTATTGAAGGATAATTGCTTTATAGGATTTTGCTGTTTTCTGTCAAAGCTCAACATGAATCAGCCATAGGGATACACACATCCCCTCCCTTTTGAACCTCCCTCCCATCCCCCCCCCCCCAGCATCCCCCCACCTCTAGACTGATACAGAGCCCCTGTTTGAGTTTCCTGAGCCATATAGCAAATTCCCGTTGGCTATCTTATTTACATATGGTAATGTAAGTTTCCATGTTACTCTTTCCATACATTTCACCCTTTCCTCCCCTCTCCCCATGTCCATAAGTCTATTCTCTATGTCTGTTTCTCCATTGCTGCCCTGTAAATAAATTCTTTGGTACCATTTTCCTAGATCCATATACATGCATTAGAATACGATATTTATCTTTCTCTTTCTGACTCACTTCAGTCTGTATGATAGGTTCTAGGTTCATCCACCTCATCAGAACTGACTCAGATGTGTTCCTTTTTATGACTGAGTAATATTCCATTGTGTATATGTACCACAACTTCTTTATTTGTTGATGGACATCTACATTGCTTCCATGTTCTAGCTATTGTAAATAGTGCTGCATTGAACAGTGGGGTACATGTGTCTTTTTCAATTTAGGTTTCCTCAGGATATATGCCTAGGAGTGGGATTGTTGTGTCATATGGTGGTTTTATTCCTAGTTTTTTAATGAGTCTCCTGCCGCCTTCCATAGTGGCTGTATTACTTTACATTTCCATCAACAGTGCAAGAGTATTCCCGTTGCTCCACACCCTCTCCAGCATTTGTTTGTAGACTTTTTGATAATGGCCATTCTGACTCATGTGAGGTGATAGCCCATTGTAGTTTGGATTTGCATTTCTCTAATAATGAGTGATGTTGAGCATCTTTTCATGTGTTTGTTAGCCATCTGCATGTTATCTTTAGTGAAATGTTTGTTTAAGTCTTTCTCTCACTTTTTGACTGGGTTGTTTGTTTTTCCAGCATTGAGTTGTATGAGATGCTTGTATATTTTGGAAATTAATCCTACACACTGGTGCAGGAGTGGCTGCTATGCGACGGCGCAGGAGAGGCCAAGGGGAGCTACCCCATGTCCAAGGAGTGGCCGGGAAGAGTTACCCCACCCCCAAGGTCAGGGGTGGGCTGAGAGGAGCTACCCCATGCCCAAGCTCAGGGGCTACGGCCGAGAGGAGCTACCCCACATTCAAGGTAAGGAGCAGCAGCTGCACTTTGCTCGGTGAAGATATGAAGAGAAACTCCACATTCAAGGTAAGAGAAATCCAAGTAAGACAGTAGGTGCTGAGAGAAGACATCAGAAGGTGGACAGACTGAAACAATGATCACAACTAGCCAATCTGATCACATGGACCACAGGTTGTCTAACTCAATGACACTAAGCCATGCCATGTGGAGCCACCCAAGGTGGACGGATCGTGGTGGAGAGGTCTGACAGAATGTGGCCCACTGGAGAAGGGGACAGCAAACCACTTCAATATTCTTGCCTTGAGAACCCCATGAATAGTATGAAAAGGCAAAAAGATAGGACACTGAAAGGTGAACTCCCCAGGTCGGTAGGTGCCCAGTATGCTACTGGAGATCAGTGGAGAAATAACTCCAGAAAGAATGAAGGGATGGAGTCAAAGGAAAAACAAAACCCAGGTGTGGATGAGACTGATGATAGAAGCAAGGTCCAATGCTGTAAAGAGCAATATTGCATAGGAACCTGGAATGTTAGGTCCATGAATCAAGGCAAATAGGAAATGATCAAACAGGAGATGGCAAGAGTGAAAGTCGACATCCTAGGAATCAGCGAACGAAGATGGACTGGAATGGGTGAATTTAACTCGGATGACCATTATATCTACTAGTGTGGGCAGGAATCCCTTAGAAGAAATGGAGTAGCCATCATGGTCAACAAAAGAGTCCAAAATGCAGTACTTGGATGCATTCTCAAAAATGGCAGAATGACCTCTGTTCGTTTCCAAGGCAAACCATTCAATATCATGATAATCCAAGTCTATGTCCCGACCAGCAATGCTGAAGAAGCTGAAGTTGAACGGTTCTATGAAGACCTACAAGACCTTTTAGAATTAACGCACAAAACAGAGGTCCTTTTCATTATAGGGGACTGGAATATAAAAGTAGGAAGTCAAGAGATACCCAGAGTAACAGTCAAATTTGGCCATGGAATACAGAATGAAGCAGGGCAAAGGCCAATGGAGTTTTGCCAAGAGAATGCACTGGTCATAACAAACAGCCTCTTCCAACAAGAGAAGACTCTACACATGGACATCACCAAATGGTCAACACCAAAATCAAATTGATTATATTCTTGGCAGTCAAAGATGCAGAAGCACTATACAGTCAGCAAAAAAAAAAAAAAAAAAAAAAGACTGGGAGCTGACTGTTGCTCAGATCATGAACTCCTTATTGCCAAATTCAGACTTAAGTTGAAGAAAGTGGGGAAAACCACTAGACCATTCAGGTATAACCTAAAGATTTAAGGGACTAGGTCTAATAGACGGAGTGCCTGATGAACTATGGACAGAGGTTTGTGATATTGTACAGGAAACAGGGATCAAGATCATCGCCAAGAACACATGTAAATCCATGATTGATTCATGTCAATGTATGGCAAAAACCAGTACAATATTGTAAAGTAATTAGCCTCCAACGAATAAAGATAAATGGGAAAAAAAAGATCATCCCCAAGAAAAAGAAATGCAAAAAAGCAAAATGGCTTTCTGAGGAGGCCTTACAAAGAGCTGTGAAAAGAAGGGAAGTAAAAAGCAAAGGGGAAAAGGAAAGATATTCCCATTTGAATGCAGAGTTCCAAAGAATAGCAAGGAGAGATAAGAAAGCCTTCCTGAGTGATCAATGCAAAGAAATACAGGAAAACAATAGAATGGGAAAGACTAGAGACCTCTTCAAGAAAATTAGAGATACTTTTTCATGCAAAGATGGGCTCAATAAAGGACATAAATGATATGAAGCTAGCAGAAGCAAAAGATAGTAAGAAGAGGTGGCAAGAATACACAGAAGAACTGTACAAAAAAATATCTTCATGACCCAGATAATCCCAATGATGTGATCACTCACCTAGAGCCAGATATCCTGGAATGTAAAGTCAAGTGGGCCTTAGGAAGTATCACTACGAACAAAGATAGTGGAGTTGATGGAATTCCAGTTGAGCTATTTCAAATTCTAAAAGATGATGCTATGAAAGTGCTGCACTCAATATGCCAGCAAATCTGGAAAGCTCAGCAGTGGCCACAGGACTGGAAAAGGTCAGTTTTCATTCCAATCCCAAAGAAAGGCCATGCCAAAGAATGCTCAGACTACCACACAATTGGACTCATCTCACATGCTAGTAAAGTAATGCTCAAAATTCTCCAAGCCAGGCTTCAGCAATACGTGAACCGTGAACTTCTACATGTTCAAGCTGGTTTTAGAAAAGGCAGAGGAACCAGAGATCAAATTGCCAATATCTGCTGGGATCATCAAAAAAGCAAGAGAGTTCCAGAAAAAAGATCTATTTCTGCTTTATTTAGTATGCCAAATCCTTTGACTGTGTGGATCACAATACACTGTGGAAAATTCTGAAAAAGATGGGAATACCAGGCAACCTGTCCTGCCTCTTGAGAATCCTCTGTGCAGGTCAGGCAGCAACAGTTAGAACTGGAAATGGAACAACAGACTAGTTCCAAATAAGAAAAGGAGTATGTCAGGCTGTATATTGTCACCCTGCTTATTTAACTTATATGCAGAGTACATCATGAGAAACACTTGGCTGGAGGAAGCACAAGCTGTAATCAAGATTGCTGGGAGAAATATCAATTACCTCAGAGATGCAGATGACATCACCCTTATGGCAGAATGTGAAGAAACTAAAGAGCCTCTTGATGAAAGTGAAAGAGGTGGGTGAAAAAGTTGACTTAAAGTTCAACATTCAGAAAACTAAGATCATGGCATCTGGTCCCATCACTTCATGGGAAATAGATGGGGAGACAGTGTCAGACTTTATTTTTTTGGGCTCCAAAATCAGTGTAGATGATGATTGCAGCCATGAAATTAAAAGATGCCTACTCTTTGGAAGGAAACTTATGACTGACCTAGATAGCATATTAAAAAGCAGAAATACAGAACAGACTTTTGAACTCTGTGGGAGAAGGTGAGGGTGGGATGTTTCAAAAGAACAGCATGTATACTATCTATGGTGAAACAGATCACCAGCCCAGGTGGGATGCATGAGACAAGTGCTTGGGCCTGGTGCACTGGGAAGACCCAGAGGAATCGGGTGGAGAGGGAGGTGGGAGGGGGGATCGGGATGGGGAATACGTGTAAATCCATGGCTGATTCATATCAATGTATGACAAAACCCACTGAAATGTTGTGAAGTAATTAACCTCCAACTAATAAAAAAAAAAAAATTAAAAAAAAGGAAAAAAAAATAAAGTACAATAGTTTGACCCAGCAAACAAAGGAAACCAAAAATTGTATCTACCAGAACATAATTAATAAAACACAAACTGGAAAACAATACTAGAGCAAGGTGCCAATTGGGGAATAAAGCAATGAAAATAAAACTAACAAATATGTTGAGATGAAAGGAAAGAATGAAAGAATAGATGTGCAAAGTTGAATAGAGGTAGATAAAGATTTATATACATTAAAGATTAACTGCAAGGGGAAAAGAACACCAAGAAAAGCAAACAAGGGAATAAATGTAGAAAAATTAATAATAGGTTTAAAAAATTAAAAAGAGAGAGAGAGAGAAATTGAAAAAAAAAAAAAAAAAAAGGAAAACTCAACAGAACTGCAAAAGCCAAACGTAGATGCAGGGGTTTATAACAGCAATAAAAAATGTGACTGAGGAAAAGAAATCTCAAAAGCTTAATTAGATTTTATAGTGCCAATAAAATCAACAACTAAAATGGAGGAGGAGGGGAGGGAAAAAAATCCCAAAGAATCTATAGAGCAAGTCAAAACATAAGAAGAATAAATACTTTTCCTGAATCACTGCTCTCAGAGTCCTTTCCCTTGCTGGGAGTCACAGTCCGCCTCACCTCCCTAGGATGTCCTCCAACACTGTGCTGATCTCTGGACCTGCTGTTGGGGGTAGCTCAGATTCTAATTGGATCATACTCCTATGTGTTCTTGCCTCCAGCATTCACAGCTATCAGAACTAGTATGTTTTCTTTTGTGGGAACTCTCAATGATCTTTTATACATTCCATTGACACAGAGTCTGCCTAGTTGATGGTGTGGATTTAATCTGAAGTTTGTACAGTTGGTGGAAAGATTTTGGGTATTCTTTCTTAGCCTCACTGACCCTGAGTTTCAATTGTCGTTTTATTTCCACCTCTGCATGTGGATCATCCTCTGGGGTTTGCTCCTGAGGCTGTCCTGGAGGTCTTGGGTTTGCCCCTGTGAGGGCCAGGTGTGGAGATAGAGCAGCTGCTTGGGGTGCAGGGGTTCTGGCAGCACCAGGTACTCAGAGGAGTCAGCGGCTAAAGCAGCAGGAAATATAATGCTCTAGAAGTGTATGGCAACAAGTACTGACCAATATACTCCAGTATTCTTGCCTGGAGAACCCCCTTTCCCTGACAGAGAAGCCTGGAAGGCCACAGTCTATAGGGTCGCAGAGTTGGACATGACAGAAGCGACCCTGGGTGCATAGACACAAGACTTTTTTTTTGCCTGTGGCAGCTCTGCCTCAGTGAGAGTTGAGTGAGAAGGTGGCACAGCTGCTTGACTTGCAGGGACCCTGGCGGTGCCAAGTGTGCCAGGACATGGACTGTCTCTGCTGCAGAAGTTATCTCTTTAAGAGTTTTCCACAGTTTGTTGTGATCCACACAGTCAAATGCTTTAGCATGATCAATGAAGCAGATATTTTTCTGCAATTCCCTTGCTTTCTCTATGATCCAAGGAATGTTGCCAGCATTATATCTAGTTCCTCTACCTTTTCTAAATCCAGTTTGTACCTCTTGGAAGTTCTTGGTTCACATACTGCTAAAACCTAGCTTGAAGGATTTTGAGCATGTGAAGTGAGCAAAATTGTACAGTAATATTTTCATTCATTGACATTGCCCTTCTTTGGGATTAGAATGAAAATTGACTTTTTCCAGTCCTCTGGCCACTGCTGAATTTTCCAAATTTGCTGATGTATTGAGTGCAGCACTTTAATTGTTTCATCTTTTAGAATCTGAAATAGCTCAGCTGGAATTCTATCACCTACACTAGCATTGTTTGTAGTAATGTCTCCTAAGCCTCTCTTGACTTTACACTTTAGGATGTCTGGCTCTAGTCACCACACCATTGTGGTTATTTGGGTTTTTGCACAGTTCCTCTGTTTACTTGTTGCCACTTCTTATTCTTATTTATTGTGTTAAGCCATATCAGTATCCATTCTCATGGCTTTACATACTTCCTGTATACCAATGACTCTCAGCTATATATATCTTTTCCTCTTCTCTCTCCCTGAAATACCAACATATATATCTTATTATCTATTCAACATCTCCTTTTGAGGATACCGATAGACCATTCAAAAGTAGCATGCCTAAAAGCAAACTTCTGATTCTCCATCTCCTTCAAACTTGCTTTAATTCTTCCCTCTTTCAATCAATGACAAATTCATTTATCCCTATTTCTCAGGACAAAAACCTTAGGATTATCTTGAGTTCAAGTCATCTTGACTTCTCAAAACTGATAACATCTCATCATCTCCATTGTCACTACTTGGTTTAAGCCATCATCTTCTCTTTCTGGAACTATTGGAATGATTTCTTATTTCCTTCTCCTGATTTCATTCTTTGCACACTTCAGAAAATCCACTCTGTAGCTACTAGGATATGTAATGAAAAAAATACACAACCTAAAAGTTGAGAATTATGTTTTATTCAGCAGACTTTCTGAGGATTTGAGACTGGAAGACAGCCTTTCAGATAGCTCTGAGGGACTATTCCAAAAAAATAAGGGAGGGGTCAGCATGTATAGAAGATTTTGCAACAAAAATCAGATAGTTGGAATGTCAAAAGGGAAGAGGCAATGTATGAGATGGGAGAAAGTATTTGCAAAACAGATGTCTAATGGGAGGATAATATTCAGCTGATTCATGTTGATGTATGGCAAAACCCGCCACAACATTGTAAAATAATTAGACTCCAATTAAAATAAATAAATTTAAAAAAGAGGATAATATTCAAAATGTGTTGATATAAGGTTTTCATAAACTCAATAGCAAATAGAAACCCAAAAAAATATCCATCTAAAAATGGGCAGAGGAGCTAAAAATACTTTTCATAAAAAAACCCAAATGGACAACAAGTGCATGAAAGGGTGCTCAAAATTGCAAATAATCAGAAAAATGAAAATCAAAACCACTATGAGTACCAATCTCACACCTGCTACAATAGATATTATAAAAAGGACAAGATATAAGAAATGCTGGTGATTTTGATGAAAAGAAAACTGTAACTTCATGCAGACACTATGGAAAAGATATGGATGTTCTTCAAAAGACTAACTAAAATACATCTACTATATGATTTTGCAATCTCACTTCTGGGTGTATATTCAAAGAAAATGAAACCAATATATTCACTATATATTTTCACCCCCATGTTCTCTGCAATATTATCATACTACTAAGCCATGGAAACAGCCTGAGTGTACTTTGATGGATAAATGCATTAAGAAAACATGATTGAGAGGCAGCAGTCCTAAAATGGTGGAGTAATAGGATGGGGAGATCACTTTCTCCCCCACAAATTCATCAAAAGATCGATTGAACACTGAGCAAATTCCACCAAACAATTTCTGAATGCTGGTGGAGGACACCAGGCACCCAGAAAAGTGACCCATTCTCTTCAAAAGGAGGTAGGACAAAATGTAAAAGATAAAAAGAAAGACAAAAGAGTTAGGGATGGAGGTCAGTCCTGGGGAGGGAGTCGTGAAGGAGGAGAATTTTCCAAACACCAAGAAACCCTCTCACCAGCGGGTCTGTGGGGAGTTTGGGAATCTCAGAGGGCAACATAACCAGGGGTTAAACAAATAAACAAACAAATACAGAATATGCGCCTAAGCACAAGCCCCAGCGGAGAAGTAGCCCAGATGCTTGTGTCCACCAGCAGTGAGCAGGGGCTGAACAGAGAGACACGGGTTGTGAGCTTAGTGTAAGGACCAGGCCTGAATGCCCTGAGGACAATCTGAGGGAGCCAACGTGAGATATCAACCCAAACTGTGGGATAGCCAGAGAAAGAGAGAAAAACAAGAGAGAGAGAGAGAGAACTTTCCTGCACAAAGCTCTAATCTAAGGCACTGTCAGGCCTGCTCACAGAACAAAGAGCTGAGGGAGTACCAGAGGAGAGCTAGCTAGCTGGGTATGAACTGCCCCACCCTCCACCCCCACCAGAGGCAGAGAGGCAGGCAGGTGGCAGCCAGAGCCAGAATGCGAGGAGCAATCTCAGCCCCAGAGACAGCACACTCTACCAAACTGTGAGCAGGCTCTCAGTTGCTAACCAAGTCTTCCTGGGATCCTGGATGGTTGACATCCACCAGGACAGTCGTAGTCAGAGATCAGCTCCCCAGAGGAGACACAGAGTACACCTGAGATGGCCTCTTGCTTCACACCCAGGAAACGAAGTGGCTGGGACCAGGGAGGTGATAAGACACACTGCACACCTGGGAGAGTGTGCTCACCAAGGACCTGGTCACCTGAGCTGCTCGGACCTAGGAAGGGCACAAAATGCAGACCCAACTGAGTCTGTGCCTTTGTGGGGTACCCAAGAACATGAACCTGAGCAGCTTAGACCTGGGAAGTGCACACAACATAGGGCCTGGATTAGACAGTTCCCATGCAGAGCAACCTGGAGCCTGAGCAGTGTAGACCGGGAAAGCACACACACCGTGAGCAGGGGCAAACCCAGTGTGGCCCAGACAATGCGAGCACTCCCCACACACACCACTGATATTTGTTTGCAGTGTTCCTCCCCCCACCCCCACAACAGCACAAATGAACCAGCGAGCCTAAATAAGTGACCACTTTTGCCACCTTGTGTTAGGGTGGAAATTAAACACTGAAGAGACTTGCAAACAGAGGAAGCCAAAATAAACAAAGAAGAGGGAACCACGTTGGAAGTGACAGTCACCCTTTAGATAGCATTGACTACACTGGAAGGGGACAATAGACATTGAGAAGAAGTATAAGGTGGAACAAAGAATTATCTGAAAATGAACTGACCCAAACTACCCTCAACAGCTCCAGAGAAATTCCTAGATATATTTTACTATTAACATTTTAAATTTTTTTTTATTTTTAAGCTCTTTATTACTCCTTTAATTTTCATTTTTATAACCTATTACCTTGCAAAAAAGACCGTATTTTTAAAACAAGTTCCATATATATATAAAATAGTGATTTTGCTTTTTTTTTTCATTTATTTTTATTAGTTGGAGGCTAATTACTTTACAGTATTGTAGTGGTTTCTGTCATACATTGACATGAATTAGCCATGGATTTACATGTATTCCCCATCTCACTCCCCCCTCCCACCTTCCTCTCTACCCGATCACTCTGGGTCTTCCCAGTGCACCAGGTCCGAGCACTTGTCTCATGCATCCAACCTGGGCTGGTGATCTGTTTCACCCTAGATAATATACATGATTCGATGCTGTTCTCTTGAAACATCCCATCCTCGCCTTCTCCCACAGAGTCCAAAAGTCTGTTTTATACATCTGTGTCTCTTTTTCTGTGTTGCATATAGGGTTATCAGTACAATCTTTATAAATTCCATATATATGTGTTAGTATACTGTAATGGTCTTTATCTTTCTGGCTTACTTCACTCTGTATAATAGGCTCCAGTTTCATCCATCTCATTAGAACTGATTCAAATGAATTCTTTTTAACGGCTGAGTAATGTTCCATGGTGTATATGTACCACAGCTTCTTTATCCATTCATCTACTGATGGGCACCTAGGTTGCTTCCATGTCCTGGCTTTTATAAACAGTGCTGCGATGAACATTGGGGTGCACATGTCTCAGATCTGGTTTCCTCAGTGTGTATGCCCAGAAGTGGGATTGCTGGGTCATATGGCAGTTCTATTTCCAGTTTTTTAAGAAATCTCCACACTGTTTTCCATAGCGGCTGTACTAGTTTGCATTCCCACCAACAGTGTAAGAGGGTTCCCTTTTCTCCACACCCTCTCCAGCATTTATTGCTTGTAGACTTTTGGATAGCAGCCATCCTGACTGGCGTGTAATGGTACCTCATTGTGGTTTTGATTTGCATTTCTCTGATGATGAGTGATGTTGAGCATCTTTTCAGGTGTTTGTTAGCCATCTGTATGTCTTCTTTGGAGAAATGTCTGTTTAGTTCTTTGGCCCATTTTTTGATTGGGTCATTTATTTTTCTGGAGTTGAGCTTCAGGAGTTGCTTGTATATTTTTGAGATTAATCCTTTGTTACTTTGTTTGCTATTATTTTCTCCCAATCTGAGGGCTGTCTTTTCACCTTGCTTACAGTTTCCTTTGTAGTGCAAAAGCTTTTAAGTTTCATTAGGTCCCATTTGTTTATTTTTGCTTTTGTTTCTAATATTCTGGGATGTGGGTCATAGAGGATCCTGCTGTGATTTATGTCGGAGAGTGTTTTGCCTATGTTCTCCTCTAGGAGTTTTATAGTTTCTGGTCTTACATTTAGATCTTTAATCCATTTTGAGTTTATTTTTGTGTATGGTGTTAGAAAGTGTTCTAGTTTCATTCTTTTACAAGTGGTTGACCAGTTTTCCCAGCACCACTTGTTAAAGAGGTTGTCTTTTCTCAATTGTATATCCTTGCCTCCTTTGTCGAAGATAAGGTGTCCATAGGTTTGTGGATTTATCTCTGGGCTTTCTATTATGTTCCATTGAGCTATATTTCTGTCTTTGTGAAGTCAGGCAGGTTGCATTGAATCTATAGATTGCTTTGGGTAGTATAGCCATTTTGAAAATATTGATTCTTCCAATCCATGAACACGGTATATTTCTCCATCTCTTTGTGCCCTCTTTGATTTCTTTCATCAGTGTTTTATAGTTTTCTATGTATAGGTCTTTTGTTTCTTTAGGGAATTATACTCCTAAGTATTTTATTCTTTTTGTTGCAATGGTGAATGGTATTGTTTCCTTAATTTCTCTTTCTGTTTTCTCATTGTTAGTGTATAGGAATGCAAGGGACTTCTGTGTGTTAATTTTATATCCTGCAACTTTACTATATTCGTTGATTAGCTCTAGTAATTTTCTGGTTGAATCTTTAGGGTTTTCTATATAGAGGATCATGTCATCTGCAAACAGAGAGAGTTTCACTTCTTCTTTTCCTATCTGGATTCCTTTTACTTCTTTTTCTGCTCTGATTGCTGTGGCCAACACTTCCAAAACTATGTTGAATAGTAGTGGTGAGAGTGGGCACCCTTGTCTTGTTCCTGATTTTAGGGGAAATGCTTTCAATTTTTCACCATTGAGGGTGATGCTTGCTGTGGGTTTGTCAGAAAACTGACTCCAGGGAACATTAGTCAACAAGAGCTCATCCAAAAGCCTCCATATGTACACTGAAACCAAGCTCCACCCAAGAGCCAACAAGTTTCAGAGCAAGTAATATCAAGTTAATTCTCCAACAACACAAGAACATAACCCTGAGCACAAAAATACAGGCGGCCAAAAGTTACACCAAACACATGGACACCTCAAAACTCACTACTGGACACTTCATTGCACTCACAGAGAAGAGATCCAACTCCAACCACCAGAACATAGATGCAGGAAACCTTAACAATACACTCGTCCAACCCCACCCACAGGGAGGAACCTCCACAATAAAGAGGAACCACAAACTTCAAGCAAACAGAAAGGGCACCCCAAACACAGCAATAAACAAGATGAAAAGGCAGAGAAATATTCAGCAGGTAAAGGAACATGATAAATGATCACCAAACCAAACAAAGGAGGAGGAGATAGGGAGTCTACCTGAAAAAGAATTCAGAATAATGATAGTAAAAATGATTCAAAATCTTGAAAACAAAATGGAGTTACAGGTAAATAGTCTGGAGACAAGAATTGAGAAGATTCAAGAAAAGTTTAACAAGGACCAAAAAGAAATAAAAAAGTGTCAAAGAATAATACATAATGCAATAACTGAGATCAAAATCACTCTGGAGGGAACCAACAGTTGAATAACTGAGGCTGAAGTTAGGATAGGTGAGGTGAAAGATGATAGAATGGTGAAAATAAATAAAGCAGAGAGGAAAAAAAGAAAAGATAATTAAAAGAAATGAGGACAACCTCAGAGACCTCTGGGACAATGTCAAACACCCCAACATTCTCATCATAGGAGAAGAAGAAGACAAGAAGAAAGGCCATGAGGAAACACTTGAGGAGATAAGAGTTGAAAACTTCCCTAGAATGGGGAAGGAATAGCCACGAAAGTCCAAGAAACACAGAAAGTCCCAAACAGGATAAACCCAAGGAGAAACACCCCAAGACACATATTAATCAAATTAATGAAAATCAAACAAAAAGAACAGATATCAAAAGAAGCAAGGGAAAAACAAGACAAAACAAATAACACCCAAGGGGATTTCCATAAGGATAACAGCTGATTTTTCAATAGAAACTCTTCAGGCCAAAAGGGAATGGCAGGACACACATAAAGTGATGATAGAGAAAAAACTAAACCGATATTACGGTACCAAGCAAGGAACTCATTCTAATATAAAGGAGAAATCAAAAGCTTCACAGACAAGAAAAAGCCAAGAGAGTTTAGCACCACCAAACCAGTTCTTCAACAAATGCTAAAGGATCTTCTCTAGACAGGAAACACAGAAAAGGTTTATAAACTTGAACCCAAAATAACAAAGTAAATGGCAACGAGATCATACTTATCAATGATTTCCTTAAATATAAGTGGGTTGAATGCCCCAACCAAAAGACAAAGACTGGCTGAATGGATGCAAAAGCAAGACCCATATATATGCTGTTTGCAAGAGATCAACCTCAAACCAAGGGACACATACACACTGAAAGTGAAGGGCTGAAAAAGATATTTCATTCAAGTGGAGACCAAAAGAAAGCAGGAGTAGCAATACTCATGTCAGATAAAATAGACTTTGAAATAATAATCAAAGGATGAATCCAAGAAGAAGATATAACAATTTTAAATATATATGCACCCAAGATAGGTGCACCACAATATGTAAGGCAAATGCAAACAAGTATGAAAGGGGAAATCAACAGTAACAGAATAATAGCGGGAGACTTTAATGCCCCACTCAAACCTATGGATGAATATACTAAACAGAAAATTAGCAAGGAACACAAACTTTAAATGATACAATAGACCAATTAGACCTAGTTGATATCTATAGGACATTTCACACCAAAACAATGAGCTTCATCTTTCTCTCAAGTGCACACGGAACCTTTTCCAGGATAGACCACAGTTTGGGCCATAAATTTAGCCTTGGTAAATTAAAAAAAAAAAAAAAAACTGAAATCACTGCAAGCCTCTTTTCTGAGCACAATGAAGTAAGATTAGATGTCAACTACCGGGGGAAAAAAAAAAAAAAAAAACTATTAAAAATACAAACATATGGAGGCTAAACAACACACTGCTGAATAACCAAAAAATCACAGAAGAAATCAAAAAGGTAAACAAAATATGCATAGAAATGAATGAAAATGAAAGCACAACAACCCAGAACCTATGGGATTCAGTAAAAGCAGTGCTAAAGGGAAGGTTCATAACAATACAAGCTTACCTCAAGAAACAAGAGAAAAATCAAGTAAATAACCTAACTCTACACATAAAGCAATTGGAAATGAAGAACCTCAACGTTAGTAGAAGGAAAGAAATCATAAAAATTAGGGCAGAAATAAATGAAAAAGTAACAAAGGAGACCATAGCAAAAATCAACAAAGCCAAAAGCTGATTCTTTGATAAGACAAATAAAATTGACAAACCATTAGCCAGACTCATCAAGAAACAAAGGGAGAAGAATCAAATCAACAAAATTAGAAATGAAAATGGAGAAATCATGAAAACACAGAAATGCAAAGGATCATAAGAGACTACTATCAGCAACTATATGCCAATAAAATGGACAACTTGGAAGAAATGGACAAATTCTTAGAAAAGTATAACTTTCCAAAACTGAACCAGGAAGAAATATAAAATCTTAACAGAACCATCACAAGCATGTAAATTGAAACTGTAATCAGAAATCTTCCAGCAAACAATAGCCCAGAACCAGATGGCTTCACAGCTGAATCCTACCAAAAATTCAGAGAAGAGCTAACACCTATCCAACTCTAACTCGTCCAGAAAATTACGGAGGAAGGTAAATTTCCAAACTCATCCTGAGGTCACCATCACCCTAATACCAAACCAGAAAAAGATGGCACAGAAAGGGAAAACTACAAGCCAATATCACTGATGAACAAAAATCTTTAACGATTCTAGTAAACAGAATCCAACAGCATATTAAAAAGATTATACATCATGACTAAATGGGCTTTATCCCATGGATGCAAGGATTCTTCAATATGTGCAAATCAATAAATGTAATACACCAAATTAACAAACTGAAAGACAAAAACCATGTAATTATCTCAATAGGTGCAGAGAAGGCCTTTGAGAAATTTCAACATCCATTTACGATAAAAACCCTCCAGAAAGCAGGCATAGAAGGAACACACCTCAACATAATAAAAGCCATATAAGATAAATGAACAGCAAACTTTAACCTCAGTGGTGAAAAATTGAAAGCATTTCCCCTAAAGTCAGGAACAAGACAAGGGTGCCCACCCTCACCATTACTATTCAATATAGTTTTGGAAGTTTTAGCCACAGCAATCAGAGAATAAATAGAAATAAAAGGAATCCAGATTGGAAAAGAAGAAGTAAAACTCGCACTGCTTGCAGATGATACGATCTTCTAAATCAGTCAGTCAGTCAGTTTAGTCGCTCAGTTGTGTCTGACTCTTTGTGACCCCATGAATCACAGCAAGCCAGGCTTCCCTGTGCATCACAAACTCCCGGAGTTTACTCAAACTCATGTCCATCGAGTCGGTGATGACATCCAGCCATCTCATCCTCTGTCGTCCCATTCTCCTCCTGCCCCCAATCTCATCCAGCATCAGGATCTTTTCCAATGAGTCAACTCTTCACATGCGGTGGCCAAAGGATTGGAGTTTCAGCTTCAGCATCAGTCCTTCCAGTGAACACCCAGGACTTATCTCCTTCAGGATGGACTGGTTGGATCTCCTTACAGTCCAAGGGACTCTCAATAGTCTTCTCCAACACCATAGTTCGAAAGCATCAATTTTTCGGCACTCAGCTTTCTTCACAGTCCAACTCTCACATCCATACATGACTACCGGAAAAACCATAGCCTTGACGAGAGGGACCTTGGTTGGCAAAGTAATGTCTTTGCTTTTTAATATGCTATCTAGTTGGTCATAACTTTCCTTCCAAGGAGTAAGTGTCTTTTAATTTCATGACTTCCGTCACCATCTGCAGTGATTTTGGAGCCCCCCAAAATAAAGTCTGACACTGTTTCCACTGCCTCCCCAGCTATTTCCCATGAGGTGATGGGACCAGATGCCATGATCTTAGTTTTCTGAATGTTGATCTTTAAGTCAACTGTTTCAGTCTCCTCTTTCACTTTCATCAAGAGAGTTTTTAGTTCCTCTTCACTCTCTGCCATAAGGTTGGTATCATCTGAATATCTGAGGTTATTGATATTTCTTCCGGCAATCTTGATTCCAGCTTATGCTTTGTCCAGCCCAGCGTTTCTCATGATGTACTCTGCATATAAGTTAAATAAGCAGGGTGACAATATACAACCTTCATGTACTCCTCTTGCTATTTGGAACCAGTCTGTTTCATGTCCAGTTCTAACTGTTGCTTCCTGACCTGCATACAGGTTTCTCAAGAGGCAGGTCAGGTGGTCTTGTATTCCCATCTCCTTCAGAATTTTTTTAGAGTTTATTGTGATCCACACAGTCGAAGGCTTTGGCATAGTCAATAAAGCAGAACTAGATGTTTTTCTGGAACTTTCTTGCTTTTTTGATGATCCAGCGGATATTGGGAATTTGATCTCTGGTTCCTATGCCTTTTCTAAAACCAGCTTGAACATCTGGAAGTTCTCTGTTCACGTATTGCTGAAGCCTGGCTTGGAGAATTTTGAGCATTACTTTACTAGCATGTGAGATGAGTGCAATTGTGTCGTAGTTTGAGCATTCTTTGGGATTGCCTTTCTTAGGGATTGGAATGAAAACCGACCTTTTCCAGTCCTGTGGCTACTGCTGAGTCTTCCAAATTTTCTGACATATTGAGTGCAGCACTTTCACGGCATCATCTTTCAGGATTTGAAATAGCTCAAGTGGAATTCCATCACATCTACTAGCTTTGTTCATAGTGATTCTTTCTAAGGCCCACTTGACTTTACATTCCAGGATGTCTAGCTCTAGGTGAGTGATCACACCATTGTGATTATCTGGGTCATGAAGATCTTTTTTGTACAGTTCTTCTTTGTATTCTTGCCACCTGATCTTAATATCTTCTGCTTCTGTTAGGTCCATACCATTTCTGTTCTTTATTGAGCCCATTTTTGCATGCAATTTTCCCTTGGTATCTCTAAAAACCTAAAGACTCCACCAGAAAATTACTAGAGCTAATCAATAAATATAGTAAAGTTGCAGGCTATAAAATTAACACACATGAGAAAACAGAAAGAGAAATTAAGGAAGCAATTCCATTCACCATTTCAACGAAAAGAATAAAATATTTAGGAATAAATCAACCTAAAAAAAACAAAAGACCTATATACAGAAAAGTATCAAACAGTGATGAAAGAAATCAAAGATGACACAAATAGATGAAGAATTACAGCATATTCTTAGATTGGAAAAATCAATATAGTGAAAATGGCTATACTATCTAAAGCAATCTATAGATTCAATGCAATCCCTATCAGGTTACCAACAGTATGTTTCAGATAACTAGAACAAATAATTTCACAATTTCTATGGACATACAAAAACCTCGAATAACGAAAGCAATCTTGATAAAGAAGAATGGATCTGGAGGAATCAAGCTGCCTGACTTCAGACGATACTACAAAGCTGCAGTCATCAAGACAGTATGGGACTGGCACAAAGACAGAAATATAGATCAATGGGAAAAAATAGAATGCCCAGAGATAAATCCATGAACCTATGGACACCTTATCTTTGACAAAGAAGACAAGAATATACAATGGAGAAAAGACAACCTCTTTAACAAGTGGTGCTGGGAAAACTGGTCAACCACTTGTAAAAGAATGAAACTAGAACACTTTCTAACACCATACACAAAAATAAACTCAAAATGGATTAAAGATCTAAATGTAAGACCAGAAACTATAAAACTCCTAGAGGAAAACATAGACAAAACACACTCTGCCATAAATCACAGCAGGGTCCTCTATGGCCCACCTCCCAGAATATTGGAAATAAAAGCAAAAATAAACAAATGGGACCTTAGTAAACTTAAAAGCTTTTGCACAACGAAGGAAACTATAAGCAAGGTGAAAAGACAGCCTTCACAATTGGAGAAAATAATAGCAAATGAAGCAACTGACAAATAATTAATCTCAAAAATATACAAGCAGTTCAAGCAGCTCAATTCCAGAAATATAAATGACCCAATCAAAAAATGGGCCAAAGAACTAAACAGACATTTCTCCAAAGAAGACATACAGATGGCTAATAAACACATGAAAAGATGTTCAACATCACTCATTATCAGAGAAAGGCAAATCAAAACCACAATGAGGTAACATTTCACACTGGTCAGAATGGCTGCTATCACAAAGTCTACAAACAATAAATTCTGGAGAGGGTGCAGAGAAAAGATAACCCTCTGGCACTGTTGGTGGGGATGCAATCTAATATGGGCACTATGTAGAACAGTGTGGAGATTGCTTAAAACCTGGAAATAGAACTGCCATATGACCAAGCAATCCCACTGCTGGACATACACACTTGAGGAAACCAGAATTGAAAGACACATAAAAAAAAAAAAAAAAAAAAGAAAGAGACACATGTACCCCAATGTACATCACAGCACTGTTTACAATAGCCAGGACATGGAAGCAACCTAGATGTCCATCAGCAGACGAATGGATAAGAAAGCTGTGGTATATATACACAAAGGAGTATTACTCAGCTATTTAAAAGAATGCATTTGAATCTGTTCTAATGAAGTGTATGAAACTGGATCCTATACAAAATGAAGTATGTCAGAATATTAATGCATATATATGAAATTTAGAAAGATGGCAATGATGACCCTATGTGTGAGACAGCAAAAGAGACACAGATGTAAAGAACAGATTTTTGGACTTTGTGAGAGAAGGCGATGGTGGGATGATTTGAAAGATTAGCATTGAAACATATATATTATCATATGTGAAACAGTCCAGGTTTGATGCATGAGACAGGGTGCTCAGGGCTGGTGCACTGGAATGACCCTGAGGGATGATGGGGAGGGAGCTGGGAGGGGAGTTCAGGATGGGCAACACGTACACCCATGGCTGATTCATTCATTTCATATATGGCAAAAATCACTACAATATTTTGAAGTAATTAGCCTCCAATTAAAATAAATTAATTAATTTTTAAAAAAGAAAATATGATTGAGATATAAAATATAGATATTTTATAGAATATTATCCAGCCACAAAAAGGAAATACAACACGATGGATAGACCTCAAAAGCTTTATGCTAAGTGTAATAATTCAGGCAGAGAAAAGAAAATACTTTATGACATCACTTACATGTGGAATCTGAAAAAGCCAAACACATAGAAGCAGATAGTATAATATAATGGTGTTTGTCAGGGGCTTTGGGGTAGAGGAAATGAAGTAAAGATGGTAAAAGTATACAAACTTACAGTTTTAAGAGGAACAAGTTCGCAGGGATCTAACATACAGTATGATGCCTAGAGTTAACAATATTGTGTTGAATACTTAAAATTTGCTATAGGATTAGATTTAAAAAGTTCTCTTAGTAAGAACATCAAAATGCTAATTATATGAGGTGAAGGATGTGTTAACTAACCTTATTGTGGTAAATATTTTACAATATATATGTCTATTAAATCATTACATTGTACAACTTAGACAATGTTATATGTCATATATAAGTAAATAAATCTGAGGGGGGAAAAAGACAGAGAAAATAACAGAAAATATTTTGTCACCAAGATTGAAATCAAAGAAAATATATTTTAAAATTATATATTTAGCAGAAAGCCATTTGTTCTAAAGTGATATTCAAAAATAAATATATAAATGTATAGGAAAATCGGAAATATTTTTCTTTTTTGTTGTTTGACAATAATTTTTGGTTTAAAGGAGAAATTCACATCTTAATAGAATTCATTGGGAAAAAAAATTACTCAGCTTTTATCAATCCTTTGCATGGGTTTCCTACAGCAAGAAAAATGAAGCTCTTTTAGGTGTTTGAACTAGGTTTCCCAGGAATTTATCAAATCTACTGATTTTGAGTAGGGAACAAGCTGGTCTCAGCTGAAGGGAAGTGGAGATATAGAAACAGCAAAGATATAAGGTTATTTAGAATGCTGTCTCAGGCTGCAACAGGTTATGAATTAAAGGGGAATGACTCTTCTGTGCATATATAAGAGGAAAAGTATAATGCATTTCTTGAGGCTTTAGGATGACTCTCTGGGAACTTTATTATTCCCTTCATATATCTTGTTTTTAATCACACAATTAAAATCTGAATATTTTTTCTCAGAAAAGCTCTAGCTGTACAGGTATAGTTAAAGTAAAACTTGACAGATTTCCCTTACTTTCTTTTTCAATCTTGCTCCCTTGCTTGGTGATAACCACTGTTTATGATTTGAAGCTAACATCCTTCCTGTACTTTTCCTATGTGTTTTCATAATTATATGTTCCTATATGTAGTGTTTCTCTGTGACTTGTTTCTTTTCTTTTGAAACTACATTTAAATACATTTTAATTTGAACCTTCATTAATGTCAAGTAATGTATTTCATATACAGTAAATGATATAACAGAAAAATTAAGATATTGAAATCATATAGTTGACTTCTTTCAGGAAGCATTAAGTACTCACTGCCATGCTAGGTTTATGTGTGGGAAAAATAAAGTAGATTGAAATATGTTTTGTGAAAGTGAGGCTTAACTTAGACCTTGACAAATTATCAACCATAAGAAAGTGAAGGTTAAGATTTATGACATTTCAGTTGAGGGGAGCAGCATGAAAAAGCACAGGAATAAACATAATGAGTCTGAAGGATAATAAACCAAAGCGTCTAGTCTTGATGCAGAAGTCAATGTGGAACATACTCATGTTTGCAGGTAAATTAGGAAATACATCCAAATGGTGCTAATCAAAATGAACTGCAGATAAGAGAGCCATGATTCTAGAACAATAAATGAGTTGGGAGTGGCAAAAATTCAGTTATGGGTTTTGTGACATTCAGGACTAACACTGTTGGAATGCAGAAGTGCTGAGGCATTCCTGAAAGAAAAAAAAACAGAAATTGTTTTTTGATAGAGAGATTAAGCTTGATAGAGGGGTTAAGAAAAACAATGACTCAAAAATGAACCCAGAGTTTTAAATTTCAAAATAGTGGTCATATTCAAAAAGAAAAGGAAGGAGTCTGGAAATGGCAAGGATGGAAGGAATGGAGAGGAAGTTTAAATTACTTATAATGAAGAATGCCTAAAATTTTTATATTAAGCAGAAAATGCACAGTTTACTCTTCTAAATTATATAAATAATTGTTTTCTCATTCATCCTATATACTTCATGGCAGATAGATGGAGAAACATTGGAAACAGTGACAGACTTTATTTTGGGGGGCTCCAAAATCACTGCAGATGGTGACTGCAGCCATGAAATTAAAAGATGCTTGCTCCTTGGAAGAAAAGTTATGACCAACCTAGACAGCTTATTAAAAAGCAGTGGCATTTCTTTGCCAACAAATGTCTGTCTAGTCAAAGCTATGGTTTTTTTTTCAGTAGTCATGTATGGATGTGAGTTGGATCATAAAGAAAGCTGGGTGCCTAAGAACTGATGCTTTTGAACTGTGGTGATGGAAAAGGCTCCTGAGAGTCCCTTAGAGAGGAGGGAGATCCCACCAGTCTGTCCTAAATATTCATTGGTAGGACCGATGTTGAAGCTGAACTCCGATGCTTTGGCCACCTGATGCAAAGAGCTGACTTATTCGAAAAAACCCTGATGCTGGGTAAGATTGAAGGTGGGAGAAGAAGGGAATGACAGAGGATGAGATGGTTGGATGGCATCACTGACTCAATGGACATGAGTTTGGGGAAACTCTGGGAGTTGGTGTTGGACAGGGAGGCCTGGTGTGTTGCAGTCCATGGGGTCGCAAAGAGTCGGACATGACTGAGTGACTAAACTAAACTGAACTGATTGTCTACTACACCGTTACAATTGAAAGTCAAGAGTTTCATATTTAATACCAAGTCACTTTTTGGAATTATGAAGAACTGGGTCATGAAACGGTCTTGAAATCCCATTACGGTTCCACAGTTATTCATCTATGCCTTACTAGTATTGTTACAACCTTTGACATATTGGAAGCATGTAAAGAGAGTCACTGCATTTCAAATCTTTTTTAGGTCTAGGGACAGCTCCTGTTTTAAGATATCAGGGAACAGCAGAGATAACAGGTGACTTCTTAGCCAGATGGGATAATGTATACCTGAAGGGGAATAAGATCTCCATAGAAAGGTTTCCACTGTGTTCTGAGATGTGAAGAAAGCCCTCCAGACTTAGGCCTCTGGGGTTATACCATCCTGGAATGGATGACGTGAGAAAAGATGAAAAATTGTTATTTTTGTCCTCCCCCACTCACACAGGAGCGGCAGTTGCAGCTGTGCGGCACAGGAGTGGCCCAGAGGAACTACTGCACGTTGAAGGTCAGGAGCAGAGACTGTGAAGAGCTACCTCACATCCAAGGTCAGGAGCGGCAGCCTGAGGAGATACCCTATATCCAAGGCCCCACGTCCAAGGTAAGGAGCAGTGACTGCACTTTGCTGGAGCAGCCATGAAGAGATACCCTACGTCCAAGGTAAAAGAAACCCATGTAAGATGGTAGGCAGAGAGGGCATCAGAGGGCAGACAGACTGAAACCACAATCACAGACAACTAGCCAATCTGATCACACAGACCACAGCCTTGTCTAACTCAGTGACACGAAGCCATGCCATGTGGGACCACCCAAGATTGAGGGGTCATGGTGGAGAGGTCTGACAGAAGGTGGTCCACTAGAGAAGGGAATGGCAAACCACTTCAGTATTCTTGCCTTGAGAACCCCATGAATAGTATGAAAGGCAAAAAGATAGGACACTGAAAGACGAACTCCCCAGGTCAGTAGGTGCCAGATATGCTACTGGAAATCAGTAGAGAAATAACTCCAGAAAGAATGAAGGGATGCAGCCAAAGCAAAAACAACACCCAGGTGTGGATGTGACTGGTGATAGAAGCAAGGTTCGATTCTGTAAAGAGCAATATTGCATAGGAACCTGGAATGTTAGTTCCATGAATCAAGGCAAATTGGAAGTGGTCAAACAGGAGACGTCAAGAGTGAACATCGACATTCTAGGAATCAGAGAACTAAGATGGACTGTAATGGGTGAATTTAACTCAGATGACCATTATATCTATTACTGTGGGGAGGAATTCCTTAGAAGAAATGGAGTAGGCATCATATTTAACAAAAGAGTCTGAAATGCACTACTTGGATGCAATCTCACAAACAACAGAATGATCCTTGTTCGCTTCAAAGGCAAACCATTCAATATCACAGTCATCCAAATCTATGTCCCGACCAGTAAAGCTGAAGAAGCTGACGTTGAAGGGTTCTGTGAAGACCTACATGACCTTTTTTGACTAACACCCAAAAAAGATGTCCTTTTCATTATAGGGGACTGTAATACAAAAGTAGGAAGTCAAGAAGCACCTGGAGTAACAGGCAAATTTGGCCTTGGCATACAGAATGAAGCAGGGCAAAGGCTAATAGAGTTTTGCCAAGAGAACGCGCAGATCATAGCAAACATCCTCTTCCAAAAACACAAGAGAAGACTCTACACATGGACATCACCAGATGGTCAACATCAAAATCTGATTATATTCTTTGCAGATAAAGATGGAGAAGCTCTATACAGTCAGAAAAAAAAGACCAGGAGCAGACTATGGCTCAGATCATGAACTCCTTATTGACAAATTCAGACTTAAATTGAAGAAAGTGGGGAAAACCTCTAGACCATTAAGGTATGACCTAAATCAAATCCCTTATGACTATACAGTGGAAGTGAGAAATAGTTTTAAGGGACTAGATCTGATAGACGGAGTGACTGATGAGCTATGGATGGAGGTTTGTGACACTGTACAGGAGACAGGGATCAAGACCATCCCCATGAAAAAGAAATGCAAAAAGGCAAAATGGCTGTCTGAGGAGGTCTTACAAATAAGTGTGAAAAGAAGAGAAGCAAAAAGCAAAGGAGAAAAGGAAAGACATACCCATTTGAATGCAGAGTTCCAAAGAATAGCAAGGAGAGATAAGAAAGCCTTCCTCAGTGATCAATGCAAAGAAATACAGGAAAACAACAGAAGTGGGAAAGAGTAGAGATCTCTTCAAGAAAATTAGTTATACCAAGTGAACAGTTCATGCAAAGATGGGATCAATAAAGGACAGAAATGGTATGGACCTAACAGAAGCAGAAGATATTAAGAAGAGGTGGCAAGAATACACAGAAGAACTGTACAAAAAAGATCTTCATGACCCAGATAATCACAATGGTGTGATCACTCACCTAGAGCCAGACATCCTGGAATGTGAAGTCAAGTGGGCCTTAGGAAGCATCCATATGAACAAAGCTAGTGGAGGTGATGGAATTCCAGTTGAGTTATTTCAAATTCTAAAAGATGATGCTGTGAAAGTGCTGCACTCAATATGCCAGCAAATTTGGAAAACTCAGCAGTGGACACAAGACTGGAAAAAGTCGGTTTTCATTCCAGTCCCAAAGAAAGGCAATGCCAAAGAATGCTCAAACTACTGCACATTTGCACTCATCTCATATACTAGTAAAGTAATGCTCAAAATTCTCCAAGCCAGGCTTCAGCAATACGTGAACTGTGAACTTCCAGATGTTCAAACTGGTTTTACAAAAGGCAGAGGATCCAGAAATCAAATCGCCACCATCTGCTGGATCATGGAAAAAGCAAGAGAGTTCCAGAAAATATCTATATCTGCTTTATTGGCTATGCCAAGGACTTAGACTGTGTGGATCACAATAAACTGTGGGAAATTCTGAAATAGATGGGAATAGCATACTATCTGACCTGCCTCTTGAGAAACCTGTATGCAGGTCAGGAAGCAACAGTTAGAACTGGACACGGAACAGACTGGTTCCAAATAGCAAAAGGAGTACATAAAGGCTGTATATTGTCACCCTGCTTATTTAACTTATATGCAGAATGCATCATGAGAAATGCTGAGTGAGATGAAGCACAAGCTGAAATCAGTTTTGCCAGGAGAAATATCAATAACCTCAGATATGCAGATGACACCACCCTTATGACAGAAATTGAAGAACTAAAGAGCCTCTTGATGAAAGTTAAAGAGTAGTGTGAAAAAGTTGGCTTAACGCTTAACATTCAGAAAACGAAGATCATGGCATCCAGTCCCATCACTTCATGGGAAATAGATGGGGAAACAGTGGAATCAGTGGCTGACTATTTTGGGGGGGCTCCAAATTAACCGCAGATGGTGATTGCAGCCATAAAATTAAAAGACGCTTATTCCTTTAAAGGAAACTTATGACCAACCTAGACAGCATATTAGAAGGCCTAGACATTACTTTGTCAACAAAGGTCCATCTTGTCAAGGCTATGGTTTTTTCAGTAGTTATGTATGGATGTGAGTTTTGGACTATAAAGAAAGCTGAGCACAGAAGCATTGATGCCTTTGAACTGTGGTGTTGGAGAAGACTCTTGAGAGTCTCTTGGATAGCAAGCAGATCCAACCAGTCCATCTTGAAGGAGATCAGCCCTGGGTGTTCATTGGAAGGACTGATGTTGAAGCTGAAACTTCAATAGGTTGGCCACCTGATGAGAAGAGCTGACTCATTTGAAAAGACCCTGATGTTGGAAAAGATTGAGGGCAGGAGGAGAAGGGAACGACATAGGATGAGATGATTTGAGGGCATCACCGACTCAGTGGACATGAGTTTGGGTAAACTTCAGTAGTTGATGATGGACAGGGAAGTCTGGCGTGTTGTGGTTCATGGGGTAGCAAAGTGTTGGACATTCCTGAGCGACTGAACTGAACTGAACTGAACCCACCCAAACACATCAAAAAAAAAAAAAATTCTATCAGCCAATAACCATACACATTTTTATGGGGATCCTTAATTAAAATCCAAATTATGTCACGCATATCTCTTTTCAAATTCAAGTGTTACATCTGCTGTAAAATATGGCAATTTTTCAGTGAATTGAGGTGAAGTGCTTCTGACCTTTTGAGCATATAAGACACAAAGCACAATCCTTCTCCCCTCCTCTCATTTCCAAAACATATGATCCATGTCTAGAATAATATTTCTGCAAAATATTATTCAGGGTCTTTGAGCAATGCACAAAGCAGTCTCAGCAGCAACAGAAATGATCTAACCAAAACAAAAATCCAAGTCATTGCATTGTTCTAATTTTAGTGATGTTAACAAGAAATTAATTCTGAACTACAGTGATGTTGCTAGGCAGCTTTGCTTTTTATATATGAGATTGGCCCTGTTGGGTTAATTCTACATTTTGTTTAAATCTTTCACTTTGAGCAAATAGAAGGTTGGGCCTGCTGAATCTGAAATTGGTAGGTGGGTGAGACAGTTACAGTTGTACACATTGTTTGGTATTCTTTTGTAAAAATCCATATAGATATATAACTACATTGTTAAAACTAAAAAATGACAACATAAAATATAGCAGCCATTTTTTTCTGAAGAAGAGGAGCTTATAAATTTACTTAGTTCAAAGTATCTCTTGCTTCAGCAATACATCAAACTGTACAGTTTCATCAGTCTGAATCAATTAGAAATTACTCACAAAGTAAATGACACTGAAAACCTTTGATTTCTTACCAGAATTTGTTTCAATTCTGTTCAATCTTGAAAGACTGAAAGCAAAAATGTAATCATGTGACAGTGATAGTGAAGTGTAACTTTTATTGAAATTGATGAGATTCTATTTGCTATAATATTTGCTTTTAATAATTTAATTTTTCAAACACTGCAGAGAGTTATAAATATTTTATTATGAAGCTTCTACAATTTATATAACTTTGGTTTGAACTGGTTCCTGATTTTTTTAATATACTTACATCAATTTTTATAATAATCTTATTGACAATGTCACTTTCTCTCTTAAATCAGTTCCTTAATCACACTCCTCTGTTTGATTAGCACATGCCTTATTTATTACATACACTGAGGACTTGCTGAAGTAAACTGAGACATTACATCCTCCTTTTGTAAAATCTAAGCAAATGACTGAAGGCAAGATATTGACTTTCATCTTCACAGAGGACTTGGAAAATTTTTCTTTTACCAGAAGCATTCAGGTGCTTTTGTGCCCATTTGAAGAATAATATCTGAGTTATTTGCAAGAGGTTAAAGTTGAAAATGGAAATGAAAAAGTTTCCCATAGCTAGTAAATTACTATGTGAATGTCATTAAATCGACCTGCTTAGACTTAAATGCATTTATTTAACATCAAAATGTCAATAAAGAACACAGATTCAACTAAAATTTATGATTAATATTCAACATTAAGGACTTTTTATTTTAACTACATTTTAAAATCATATATGTGTTAGGTAGCTAAAAGGTATTTGGCTGGGTTTGCATTTGATTCTGAAAATGTTAATATCCAAATCTTAGGTGTTCATAAAATATGATATTCAAATGAGGCAATAGACAAATAAATAGATAAGCTTACTGGTCATTTTAGCTTCAGTATGATCTTGTAGAAACTCCTGTATAGGAATCCCTCAGAGTGCTTTATTCACTTCAGAGTGTAAGTTTTTAGAATGGAGAGCTTCCCATGATGTTTTGCAAGACACAGCTACTGTAGATGATTCTTGTTTCCATCTTTTGTTTTATACCTGGACAGTAAACTGGACAATCCATTCTGAAATTAACTTTATTGTTTAGACATGATTACTCCTGTTGGTGGTCAGTTCTATCCATAGATGAATAGACTTCACTATTTTCACTATGCTGCTTACTTTTTCTATGAAATTTAAACATTCAAGGTATTATCTGAAAACTTCTTAGTAAAATATAGTGGTGTACAGTTAGCCCCAGGTACATTTTCATTACCTTTAGTGTGCTTAAAATACTTTAAATTTTCAAAAGCAGCTGAAATAAATCTATACCATGTGGTTTCTTCCAGTAAAAGGGTAATATCTTTGAGAATGCATGATATACACAGTGATATATGCATAATATACACAGATATAAGCAGTGTGATGATGGATAAAATGTGTCCTAATTTTCAAAAGAAAAGGCATCACATGTAATACAGCTTATTCACTGTTAAATTTTGGAATTACTTTATTAAACAGAGGTCATTAATTACTAGAACTTATGCAAATTGACTTATAAAACTACATGCTAAACTTAAAAAATTTCCTTTTTAAATTTTAGTTTACTGTAGTAGTAGGTTACATGTGATCTATTTTCATAACAAATTTTAAAGTGCAAAATACAATATTTTGGTTATAGGTAAATTGTTAGAAAACACATCTCTATAACTTATTCATTTTACTTAACTGAAATTTTATTCTCATTGATTAGTAACTCTCCATTTCTACCCTCTTATCTTCTGGCAACCATCTGAACTCTTTGATTCTATGAATTTGACCATATTTTCATATAAGTGAAATGATGCAGTATTTGTCTTTCTGCAGTTGACTTTTTTCACTTAGGGTAATGACCTCAAGTTTTATCCATGTTGCTGCATATTGAATTTTTTTTTACTAAAAAAATAATTATTTATTTAGGCTGAATAATATTCATTCCATTGTAAATATATACCACATTTTCTATGCCATTTAAACTGTTCATGTACAAATAAGTTGTTTCTATATCTTGGCTATTGCAAATAGTGCTGCAATGAACATGAGAGTTCTAATTTTTCTTCAAAATCCTGATTTCAGTTATTTTAGATAAATACTCAAAAGTTGCTGGATCATATGTAGTTCTATTTGTAATCTTCTGAGGAAACTCCAACCTATTTTCCTTGGTAGTTAAAATGTTCTACATTCCCATCAATAGTGTACAAGGGTCAGTTTCTCCACATTCTTAGTTGTTGTCTTCTGTATTTGTATTCTGTTGTATTTGTATTTATTTTTTGATAAACAGCCATCCTGAGAAATGTAAGATGATAACTCACTGTGGTTTTGATTTGTGCCTTCCTGATGATTACTAATGTTGCACATTATTTCATACATTCACTAGCCATTTGTATGTATTTTTAGAGAGATGTCTAATACCTTTCTTAGTTCATTTTTAAAGATCAGGCTATTGTTTTGATATTTAGTTGTATGAATTCCTTAAATATTTTGCAGATTAATTCTTTTTTTTCTAGTTTTCTGAATGTTGAGCTTTTCTTATCTTTTTTTTTAAATTTTAACTGGAGGCTAATTACTTTACAATATTGTGGTAGGTTTTGCCATACATTCACAAATCAGCCTATCCTATATATGGCTTGCAAATATTTTCTCCCATTCTCTAGGTTACATTTTTATTGTATTGATTGTTCCCTTTGCTGTAATGAGGTTTTATAGTTTGATGTAGATTTGTCTATTTTTGCCTGTGGTTTTGGCGTCATACCCATAAAATGATTGTCAAGACCATGAAAAATTTCCCATATTTGTTTACAATGTAATCCACATTTTATTTTTATTTTTAAATTTTCTTCTATATTGAAGATTGTAGATTAACAATTTTTGTTAGTTTCAGGTGTACAATAAAGTGATTCAGTTGTGCATATACATGTATCTATTATTTTTCAAATTCTTTCCCCATTAAGTTATTACAGAGTATTGAGCAGATTCAATTCCTACATGTTTTATTCCAGGAGTTTTAGAGTTTCAATTGTGTTGTCTTTATTCCATTGTAAGTTCATTTTGTTTCATTCTAGTTTTATTGAGATATAATTGATGTACAGTACTGTACAATGTAAGATGTACAAAATAATGATTTGAATTGCATAAATCACAGAATGATTACCACAGTAGGTTCAATGAGCATCCATCTTCTATAGATGCAACTTTAAATAAACAGAAAAATACCTTTTCCTTGAGAAATCAGGACTTACTACCTAAGTAACTTGAGCTAATTTTTGTATATGGTATAAGATGAAGTTCCAATTTCATTTTTTTTGCACGTGAATATCCAGCTTTCCCAACACCATTTTGTTGAAGAGACTGTTTTTCCCTATCTTATATTCCTTGTACCTTTGTCAAAGATGAGTTGACCATAGATACGTGGCTCCATTTCTGGTCTTCTGGCCCATTGGTTTATATGTCTGTTTTTTATTCCAGTACCATACTTTTTTTATTTTAGTTTGATTTAATTTTTTATTGAAGTATAGTTGATTTACAATGTTGTGTTAGCTTCTGGTGTATAACAAAGGGATTTGGTTATACTGTAGCTTTATAATCTGTTTTGAAATCAGTAAGTGAAATGCCTCCAATATTGTTGTTCTTTTTCAAGATTAATTTGGTTATTCATGGCCTTTATTGATAGGGATTGCATTTAATCTGTAGATTACTTTGGGCAGTATGGACACTTTAACAATATCAGGTCTTTCAATCCATGAACACAGGTTGCCTTTCAGGTTTTTGTGTCTTGTTTAACTTCTTTCATCAATGTATTCTAGTTTTCAGTATACAAATCATCACCACCTGGGTTTATTCCTAGGTGTTTTAATTTTATTGTAAGTGTATTTTCTTAGTATCCTTTTCTGATAATTTGTTGTTGTTGTTTAAAAATGCAACTGATTTTTGTATGCTGATTTTCTATCCTGAAACTTTACTAAATTTATTTGTTGTAATATTTTTTCTTTTTTATTGGAGACTTTACAGTTTTATATGAGACCATGTCATCTACAAACAGGAAAAATTTCAATTTTTCCTTTCTGATTTGGATGCCTTTAATTTCCTTTTCTTTCCTAATTGCTCTAACTAGCTGTTCCATAATTATATTCAACAGATGTAGCAAGAATGAGCATTCTTGCCTTTTTCTGAACCTGTAGAATAGGTTTTCAATTTTACATGGCTGAGTATGATTAGATGTTGACTTTTAATATATGACCTTTATTATGTTGACCTAGTTTCCTTCTATTCCTAGTTTGTTGAGTTTTTATTATGAAAGTGTGTTGAATGTTATCAAGTGTGTTCATGCATGTTTTGAGAACAAAAAGTTTTTCCCTTTTTTTTGTTATTGTGGTGTCTCACTATAACTGATTTTCATGTTTTTAAATATCCTTGCTTCTCAGGGATAAATCCCACTTGATCATTGTGTATAGTATTTTTAATGTGCTGTTGAATTTGGTTTGCTAGCATTATATTGAGAATTACTGCATCTATATTCATCAAGATTATAGGACTGTAGTCCTCTTCTTGTAGTGCTTTTGCCTGATGTTGCTATCAGGGTAACTTGGGCTTCGTAAAATGAGTTTAGAAGTGTTCACTCCTCTTTACCTTTTGGAAGAGTTTGAAAAGAATTGGCAATATTTCCTTTTCAAATGTTTTGGAGAATTCACTAGTGAAACCATTTAGTCTGGGCTTTTCTTTGTCAGGAGATACTTGATTACTGATTTGCTCTCCCTATTAGTTATAGGTCTGTTCAACTTTCTATGTCTTTATGATTCAGTCTTAGTAGGTTTGACTATATTTATTTTCAATTATCCAGTTTGCATATAACTGTTCATAGTAGTCTTTTTTTTTTTCACAGTAGTCTTTTAAGATCCTTTTATTTATGTGATATCAGTCTTAATGTTTCTTCTTTACTATCTGATTTTACTCATTTTTAATCTCTTTTTACTTAGTCTAACTATTGGTTGTTCAATTTTGTTTATATTTTCAAAAAGTAAGCTTCTTAGATTCACTGATTTTTTTCTACTATTTTTCTATTCATTATTTCATTTATTTCTGCCCAAGGCTTTGTTGTTTCTTTTCAATATTGAATTGGGCCTTAGTTTGTTCTTTTTCTACCCCTTTGGGTGTAAATTTACATTATCTATTTGAGATCTTTCTTTCTTTTTAGTAAAGGTGCTTATCCTTACAAATTTCCCTTTTAATACTACTTTCAGTTCAGTTCAGTTGCTCAGTCGTGTCTGACTCTTTGTGACCCCATGGACTGCAGCACGCCAGGCCTCCCTGTTCATCACCAACTCCCGGAGTTTACCCAAACTCACGTCCATTAAGTCGGTGACGCCATCCAACCATCTCATCCTCTGTCGTCCCCTTATCCTCCTGCCCTCAATCTTTCCCAGCATCAGGGTCTTTTCAAACAAGTCAGCTCTTCTCATCAGGTGGCCAACATATTGGAGTTTCAGCTTCAACATCAGTCCTTCCAATGAACATCCAGGGCTGATCTCCTTGAGGATGGACTGGTTGGATCTCCTTGCAGTCCAAGGGACTCACAAGAGTCTTCTCCAACACCACAGTTCAAAAGCATCAATGCTTCAGTGCTCAGCTTTCTTTATAGTCCAACTTTCACATCCATACATGACTACTGGAAAAACTTGACTAGATGGACCTTTGTTGGCAAAGTAATGTCTTGGCTTTTTAATATGCTATCTAGGTTGGTCATAACCTTCCTTCCAAGGAGTAAGCATCTTTTAGTTTCATGGCTGCAGTCACCATCTGCAGTGATTTTGGAGGCCCCCCAAATACAGTCAGCCATTGTTTCCACTGTTTCCCCATCTATTTGCTATGAAGTGATGGGACCAGATGCCATAATCTCAGTTTTCTGAATGTTGAGCTTTAAGCCAACGTTTTCACTCTCCTCTTTCACTTTCATCAAGAGGCTCTTTAGTTCTTCACTTTCTGCCATAAGGGTGGTATCACCTGCATATCTGAAATTATTGATATTTCTCCCAGCAATCTTGATTCCAGCTTGTGCTTAATCCAGACCAGCGTTTCTTATGATGGATTCTGCATATAAGTTAAATAAGCAAGGTGATGATATACTTTAGCTAACTTCTATAAGTTTTTTTTTTTTATGTTGTGTTTCACTTCTGTCTTGAAATAATACCCTTTTTGAATTCATCTTTAATTCATTCATTGTTCAGGAATGTGTCATATAATTTCCACATATTAGTAAATTTCTGTTTTTCTCCCATTAATGATTTCTTTTTTCATTATATTTTAATTGGTGGAAAATGGTTTTACAATGTTGTGTTGGTTTCTGCCTTATGGCAATGTGAAACAGCCATAATTATTCATATATTCCCTTCCTCTTGAGCCTCCCTCTCCACCCCCTTCCCAGTTCTCTAGGTCATCACAGAACATCAGGCTGGGCTCCCTGTGTTTTATAGCAACTTTCCACTAACTGTTTTACATATGATAGTATATATAGATCAATGTTACTTTCTCAATTCATCCCACCCTCACCTTTTTCCACTGTGTCCACAGGTCCATTCTCTACTATGTTCATCAGTACCATTTTTTTAGATTTCACATATATTCATTAATATACAATATCTATTGTATATTAAAAAGCAGAGACATCACTTTGTCAACAAAAGTCTGTATAGGCAAAGCTATGGATTTTCCAGTAGTCCTGCATGGATGTGTGTTAGTCGCTCAGTCTTGTCCAACTCTGTGATCCCATGACTCCTCAGGCTCCTCTGTCCATAGAATTCTCCAGGCAATAATACTGGAGTAGTTTGCCATTTCTTTCTCCAGGGGATCTTCCTGACTCAGGGATCAAACCAGAGCACCTCCTGGGGCTTCTGCATTAGCAGGCAGATTCTTTAGCAAAGAGTCGGACACGACTTAGCGACTGAACAACAACAACAATACAATATTTATTTCTCTTTCTGACTTACTACATTCTGTATAAGAGACTCTAGATTAATTCAACTCACTTCAACTGACTCAGTTATTATGTTCTTCAGCACCATGATTTCTGTCTGGTACTTTTAAAATAATTTTTTTTAATCTCTTTCTTGAAATTTTCATTTTGTTTATGCATTGTTGGGCTTCCCTCATAGCTCAGTTGGTAAGGAATCTGCCCATAATGAAGGAGACTTGGGTTCAATCCCTGGGTTGGGAAGATCCCCTGGAGAAAGGAAAGGCTACCCACTTCAGTACTCTGGCCTGGAGAAATCCATGAACTATATAATCCATGGGGTCTCAAAGAGTCGGGCATGACTGAGAAACTTTCACTTTCACATGCAGTTTCCTGACTTCAGTGAGCATCATTATGACTGCTATTTTGAATTCTCTGTCAGGTAAACCATATAATTGTATTCCAACTGAGTCAATTTCTGGCAATTCTTCTTCTTCTTTTTTTTTTTTTTTTTGGAACATCTTTGGCTGATTCTTCACTTTCCTTGAATCTCTGTGTTGGACCCTGTGCATCAGGCAAAGAAGCCACCTCTTCTGGCATCATGCAGGAGAAGATTTTTACCAGTCAACTAAGCTAGAGATTCTTTCTGGAAGGCATTCAAAGCTTTCTGTTTAGTTTAATACAGTTTATTTTTTCTTTGCACCCTTCTTGCATCCAAGGTATGCTAGGTCCCATCAGTGCACTGGTACAAGAGAGACTAAAACCAGTTCCCCAGAAAAGTTGGATCATTGGATACCTCGTTCAACTCTTTACTTCCCCTGGGAGAATCTGGGCTTTTGTCTGTTTACTCTGTGGCAGTTGTGGTGGGTTGCTGTCAACTGCCATATCAAATATTCATTTCTGCTCTCACTTTCCTACAGGTTATGTCAGGTCCCTTTAGCAATCTGATACAGGAAAGTAAAAACCCAGTCTTTTGGGCATCCCTCAGATAAGTTTTGGCTTTGATCAAACCAGCATTTTCCCTCTTCAAGGAGAAGCAGACAGCTCTGTTTTTTGTCTGCCTACTCTGTACTGAGCCAGGGAAAGTAGCCATGGCTTTTAGCATCTCAAGCCACTGTTTCAATTCTCCCCAAGATTGATAGACTGTGTTGGGCCTGTCTGAGCTCCAAAAATGACAAGACAGATGCCAGTTCTTTGGACAGTCTTAGAAAAATTGGGACACTGCATGCATGGATTAACTTTTTCCCTTCCTAGAGAGAAGTTGAAAGCTGGGATATTTTCATCCACTTGTTCTGTGCTGAACAGCAAGGAAGAACTGTAGCTTCTACTACTTTTATCAGAGCTCCAGGACTGGCAAGATAGAATCCAGTCCTTTGGGGAGGCTTCTTGGATAAGTTTGGACACTTCATGTGTTAACCAACTCTTTCTCTACCCTGGGAGAACCTGACTGCTAGGGGATCTCTTCCTGATCATATGTCACTAAGCTAGGAATAAGGATCCTGGTGAGAGAGTGTCCTGAATCTCCCTACTGACTTCAGTGAGTCTGGTTTCATGCTTACCTGGTATGCAGGAATCTTTCTATTCATTTCTGGATTTCTCACAAAGGGAGAGAATTGTCCATGAATTGTTGCTGAATAGATGTGTTGTTGGAGAAAGCAGGGTCCAGGGCTTCCTCTTTACCATCTTACTAATGCCACACCATACTTCATTTCCTTTTATGGTAAGCTTGCTAGATTTATATTATTCTTGATTTTAGGAATACATTGGACAAAATATTTTGTTATAGTGGGAAAGGTTTATGTATTTTGGCTTGATAAGACTGATTAGATTACTCTATACTAAAAGTATTAATGGGATATTGACAATATGAAGGCTAAATTCTGGTAATATGACCCAAACTGTGTACTTGACATTATCAAGCTGAATTTAAAAAATAAAGACCTTAAAGCAAACGTGTAAGTTATGTTTACATGATAAATAATGTGGTGGATATTGAAAGTTAGCATTTGTGTGCCATATTTTGTGAAAAACTTGAGTTCGGAAGATGAGAAACTTGCTAGAAAAAGGAATGTTGTCTGAGAAACTTAAGTGAAGTGAAAGTCGCTCAGTCATGTCTGACTCTTTGCAACCCCATGGCCTATACAGTCCATGGAATTCTCCAGGTCAGAGTACTGGATTGGTAGCCTTTCCCTTCTCCAGGGGATCTTCCCAACCCAGGGATCAAACCGGGGTCTCCTGCATGGTAGGTGGATTCTTTACCAACTGAGCTATGAGGGAAGCCCATAGAGAAGCCCATAGAGAAACTTAAAGAAATAGAGAAAGCTTAGTCTGGAGAAGAGGTATTTTGAGAAGATAACTTGATGTTTATTTTTAGGAATTCAAATTATACTACTGTATTATAAATTTAGACTTAGTCTGAATTGCTTTAAGAAAATTGGAGCATACATAGAAAAATAGAAGAAAAGTACAGGAAACCAGATTTAAGTTGAGTACAAGAACACATTTCTAAAACCTAGCAATTGAATATTCTGCTTCTCATAGCATGCCATGGGGTCACAGATTTGGACATGAATGAAGCGACTTATTACACATGCATATACCATGTCAGCTTCCTCATTTTCCCTGGAAATGATTTAGCTGAGTTTGGATGACCTTCTGCATATCATGTTGTAGAGGAAATTAGCACATTTGGTGGGTAGCTATTTATTCTGGATCGATTCTTAAAACACTTTTATCTCTAAGATTCTACTAGGAGGAGACCACACTTTTTTCCAAATGTACACTGCCATTCCTGTCTCATAGTCTTAGTTGAACAAAACAACAAATATTTTAGCAATATATAATATTAATGTCAGAAACTACACATAAGCAGAATGTCTTTGACAATACCATGTATCCTAGGTAAAGGTCCAGTTTGAAGGTGTGGCTGTAAGATGAAGAATAGGAAATGAAAGACAGCAGACAAGGAAATTAATCAGGTTAAAGTCTTAAAAGTGGGTAAGTACGTGACAAATACTGTTCCAAAAGAGTATATGAATAATGACCCATGAGTGACTTAAGGACATTAAACTGGTACATTTCAACAGAAAATGTGTCTGAATTCATTTGAAGTCCATTGCTTATGCCTAGAAAACTAAAGTATTATATTTTGACTTTATTGAATATCTCATTTAGCTTTAAGGACATCCTTGTGACTAAGACCTACTGAAAGTAAACCCCACACCCTAGAAGTCATCTACCCAGCTGGGCTTTTCCAGTTAGCACAGCATTTCAGTTGATATTTTACCTGTTTGCCACTTAGAGTCTACAAGGGGGAGAGAGAGTTGAAATTCCAACTGGAGAATCAGCTAAGGTCTTAATAGAAAGTCAGAACTGGAACATGTTTTAGTTGAAATAAGAAGTTGTGTACACCACAGCTCATGAGTTTAACTATATATTTCATAAAACTTTACTGTTTTATATTTTTTCTATCCTTATCATTTCTATACTCCTTAAACCAATGCATCTTCAATGTGGTGTCACTGGTAAACTACTTAGCAAGATTTTATCATGGGACAGTTTCATAATAGTGTGATTTATTTTTATTGTTGGAAAAGAACAACTACACTTCTCAACTTTTTACTGTATATTAAAGTTACTAAAAGATGCATAATGCTGAAATCTCAGAAAAAATAAATAGTTAAATTTTACAATCAGCAAACTAGAAAAAAATAGGATAACTCATGTGATTTGATTATTCCCATTGACTCAACATTTAATTTTCTCTGAATTATCTTCAGAGATGACAAAGTATTGGTATGAATCATGTTGAGCATGAATTCACTTTGTCAAAATACATGGACAGACAATATTCAAGTGCCATTTTATAAATGGCATTATATAAATAAATGAAGCAGCACTGACTAATTACTAAATACTGATTTTAAAATTCTGCTTTGTTTCTTGTAAATATTGTATAGAAAAAGTAATCAAAACTACTTGACATGAAATTAGAGGGTTTATGCTACTTCAGTCATTCATGATACACTGTTTAAAAGCTGAGCTTTTGATTTTAACATATGAGGCTTGAATCTACATGTGAGCAAGTTATTAAATCACTCTGTTCCTCAGTTTCCTAATCTGTTAAATGGTCAAAATAGTAGTACTTAATTCATAGATCTTCATGATAGTTAGATAGATATTCCACTAAAAGCATTTAACAAGGTATGCTAAAATGTAAGCACTCATTAAGTGAGCATTGCCATCATTAATGAACATATCTGTACATTCTGACAGAACCTGTTAAAATTCAGATTGCAGAAATCAATGTTTAAAATTTTCCCCACGTGGGCTTTCTTTCCCACTTCAGATTTAGCTGAAAGAATCTACAGACTAGAGATTGAAAAGGTCTTTTATAGTAAATGACAAGATGTCTACACATTAAAAATTTTGAATTATGATTTAAAAAAGTAAAATTCTACAAATATCTTAAAAATATACATCGACACACACAGTTTAAGAGGAATAAAAGTAATGCTGTGTTCATTCAAACAATCCTGAACTTTTTATTTACCTGCATATGGAACTTAATTTAGAAAACTTACATTATTTTTTTCTATCATATAAATCATATATATATATATTTGTTTCCTAATCCTTGCTTCTTAATTTTTTCCTATTGTTCAAGGCAGTTATTGCAAAAGTATACCTTGTAATTGGGCCCATCAAAACTGACTTGGATTCATTCTCCCAGAGCCTTGATTACTTCTGATAAATTAAGTCTTGCCAAAGAGTTAATGGCTGACAAATTATTAATCTACTGTATTTTCCTGGCAACATACCTCTTTTTACTGGAAGCATTTAGGACATAATCAGAATCATTACCTTGGAACCTCAGTTTCCACATCCATAAAAACATATAAATAAAATCTGTGCTCTTAACAAGATTGCTAAAGATTAAATGAAGTACTTATAAGACTTTGAATATTATGAAGTTATATACACATAGAAAAGGTCATTAACTTACTCAGTTAACAACTATTTATTGTATGGCTGAAATGTGCCAAGTACCATTCTAGGGCCTTGGGATATAAAGGTGAACAAAGATTCCTCCCGCCACTTACAGAGTTTCTAGATTCACAGTGGAAGATTCGCAAGCAATATATAGAATAAGTAAGCCATATAGTCATAAATCATATAGAAAATTAGTGTTATTGAAAAAAAAGAAAAACGGTGTTAAAATAATTAGGATAGGTGATATGAGAAAACTGAACTTGAAGGACTTGAGGAAGTGAGAATCTGACATGACTGAGCGACTGAACTGAGGAAGTGAGTCATGTGGTTATTTGGAGGAAAAGTGTTCCAAGCAGCACGAAAGGCTTTAAGAATAGTGAATGTATGGCGATTACAAAAAAAAAAAAAAAAAAGAGAGAGAGAAAGGAGAGGGAAGCCAATGTGATTACAATAGAGTGAACCAGGGTAAGAAAACAGATAGTGTTAAAGAAATGATATGCATTAAAGATAAGTATTAAATGTATTAAATGATAAGTATTAAAGAAATGATAGCAGGAAAAAAAAAGGCAGCAGCAGAGAAATTAGTGTAGTGATACAGATGAGAGATGAAATTAATGAATAGTGGTCCGATTCTGGATATAATTTTGAGGGTAGTTTCAACAGGTCTTTCAGGCTGATTAGATGCGGGATGTGAGAGAAAGAGAGAAAAAAAAGTGACTTTAAAGTTTTTGGTCTAACGACTGGAAAGATAGACTTAGCATTTAATGAATGATGGAAGATTGAGGATGGAGAAAATTAAGATGTGAAGAAGGTTAGAAATTCAGTTTTAGAGATGAACTATTTGTTAGATACCCAAGTGAAGATGGTGGAAAGGTAGTTGGATATACAAGTTTTAAATTTGGAAGAGATGTTTGGCCTGGAAATATAAATACGGGTAATATTTACATAGAGATTTTATTTTTTAAATATTTATTTACTTGGCTGCACTGGGTCTAAGTAGCACGTGGGGTCTAGTTCCCTGACCAGGAAACTTCAGCTTCTTTGGCGTGAGTGGTTTTGGCATAGACTTGGATTACTGTGATGGTGAATATTTTGCCTTGGAAATGAGCCAAGATTATTCTGTCTTTTTTGAGAATGAACCTCAAGTACTGCATTTTGGACTCTTTTGTTGAATATGAGGATTACTCCATTTCTTCTAAGGGTTTCCTGCCTATGGTAGTAAATAAAAATGGTCATTTGAATTAAATTTGCCCATTCCCATCCATTTTAGTTCATTGATTCCTAAAAAGTTGATGTTCACTCTTGCTGTCATGATCCATTAAATGAAAAAAAAAAAAAAAAAAAAAAAGAAAGAAAAGAAGATTACAAGAAATGGAGAAAGATGTTTAATTTCTGAAGTAGGTGAAAAGAGATGGGATTTTGCACAAAAGTGGAGAGAACTGATGTCAGATAAAAGTATTGGATAGTTCGTCCATGATAACATTTGGGACAGCAGAATATTAATAATTCAGATGAAAGTTCTGACCTTTGGAATTTCAAAACATCTGGAATGCTGTGCAAGAAGTATTTCAGATGGCCTTGCAGCATCACTGAAATCTACCATGTAAAAAACGAGGACAGATCTTCCATTAACTAGTTGTATAAGTTTGGATTTCTGTTTGTTTTTTTTTTTTTATTAGTTGGAGGCTAATTACTTCACAACATTTCAGTGGGTTTTCTCATACATTGATATGAATCAGCCATAGAGTTACACGTATTCCCCATCCCGATCCCCCCTCCCACCTCCCTCTCCACCCGATTCCTCTGGGTCTTCCCAGTGCACAAGGCCCGAGCACTTGTCTCATGCATCCCACCTGGGCTGGTGATCTGTTTCACCATAGATAATATACATGCTGTTCTTTCGAAACATCCCACCCTCACCTTCTCCCACAGAGTTCAAAAGTCTCTTCTGTACTTCTGCGTCTCTTTTTTTGTTTTGCATATAGGGTTATCGTTCACTCTGTATAATGGGCTCCAGTTTCATTCATCTCATTAGAACTGATTCAAATGAATTCTTTTTAACGGCTGAGTAATGTTCCATGGTGTATATGTACCACAGCTTCCTTATCCATTCGTCTGCTGATGGGCATCTAGGTTGCTTCCATGTCCTGGCTTTTATAAACAGTGCTGCGATGAACATTGGGGTGCACGTGTCTCTTTCAGATCTGGTTTCCTCAGTGTGTATGCCCAGAAGTGGGATTGCTGGGTCATATGGCAGTTCTATTTCCAGTTTTTTAAGAAATCTCCACACTGTTTTCCATAGCGGCTGTACTAGTTTGCATTCCCACCAACAGTGTAAGAGGGTTCCCTTTTCTCCACACCCTCTCCAGCATTTATTGCTTGTAGACTTTTGGATAGCAGCCATCCTGACTGGCGTGTAATGGTACCTCATTGTGGTTTTGATTTGCATTTCTCTGATGATGAGTGATGTTGAGCATCTTTTCAGGTGTTTGTTAGCCATCTGTATGTCTTCTTTGGAGAAATGTCTGTTTAGTTCTTTGGCCCATTTTTTGATTGGGTCATTTATTTTTCTGGAGTTGAGCTTCAGGAGTTGCTTGTATATTTTTGAGATTAATCCTTTGTCTGTTTCTTCATTTGCTATTATTTTCTCCCAATCTGAGGGCTGTCTTTTCACCTTACTTATAGTTTCCTTTGTAGTGCAAAAGCTTTTAAGTTTCATTAGGTCCCATTTGTTTATTTTTGCTTTTATTTCCAATATTCTGGGAGGTGGGTCATAGAGGATCTTGCTGTGATTTATGTCGGAGAGTGTTTTGCCTATGTTCTCCTCTAGGAGTTTTATAGTTTCTGGTCTTACATTTAGATCTTTAATCCATTTTGAGTTTATTTTTGTGTATGGTGTTAGAAAGTGTTCTAGTTTCATTCTTTTACAAGTGGTTGACCAGTTTTCCCAGCACCACTTGTTAAAGAGGTTGTCTTTTTTCCATTGTATATCCTTGCCTCCTTTGTCAAAGATAAGGTGTCCATAGGTTCGTGGATTTATCTCTGGGCTTTCTCTTCTGTTCCATTGATCTATATTTCTGTTTTTGTGCCACTACCATACTGTCTTGATGACTGTGGCTTTGTAGTAGAGTCTGAAGTCAGGCAGGTTGATTCCTCCAGTTCCATTCTTCTTTCTCAAGATTATTTTGGCTATTCGAGGTTTTTTGTATTTCCATACAAATTTTGAAATTATTTGTTCTAGTTCTGTGAAAAATACCGTTGGTAGCTTGATAGGGATTGCATTGAATCTATAGATTTTGACAATATTGATTCTTCCAATCCATGAACACGGTATGTTTCTCCATCTGTGTCCTCTTTGATTTCTTTCATCAGTGTTTTATAGTTTTCTATGTATAGGTCTTTTGTTTCTTTAGATAGATATACTCCTAAGTATTTTATTCTTTTTGTTGCAATGGTGAATGGTATTGTTTCCTTAATTTCTCTTTCTCTTTTCTCATTGTTAGTGTATAGGAATGCAAGGGATTTCTGTGTGTTAATTTTATATCCTGCAACTTTACTATATTCATTGATTAGCTCTAGTAATTTTCTGGAAGAGTCTTTAGGGTTTTCTATGTAGAGGATCATGTCATCTGCAAACAGCGAGAGTTTCAATTCTTCTTTTCCTATCTGGATTCCTTTTACTTCTTTTTCTGCTCTGATTGCTGTGGCCAATACTTCCAAAACTAAGTTGAATAGTAGTGGTGAGAGTGGGCACCCTTGTCTTGTTCCTGATTTCAGGGGAAATGCTTTCAATTTTTCACCATTGAGGGTGATGCTTGCTGTGGGTTTGTCATATATAGCTTTTATTATGTTGAGGTATGTTCCTTCTATTCCTGCTTTCTGGAGAGTTTTAATCATAAAAGGATGTTGAATTTTGTCAAAGGCTTTCTCTGCATCTATTGAGATAATCATATGGTTTTTATCTTTCAATTTGTTAATGTGGAGTATTACATTGATTGATTTGCATATATTAAAGAATCCTTGCATTCCTTGGATAAACCCCACTTGGTCATGATGTATAATTTTTTTTTAATATGTTGTTGGATTCCGTTTGCTAGAATGTTGTTAAGGATTTTTGCATCTAAGTTCATCAGTGATATTGGCCTGTAGTTTTCTTTTTTTGTGGCATCTTTGTCTGGTTTTGGAATTAGGGTGATGGTGGCCTCATAGAATGAGTTTGGAAGTTTCCCTTCTTCTGCAATTTTCTGGAAGAGTTGAGTAAGATAGGTGTTAGCTCTTCTCTAAATTTTTGGTAGAATTCAGCTGTGAAGCCATCTGGTCCTGGGCTTTTGTTTGCTGGAAGATTTCTGATTACAGTTTCGATTTCCTTGCTTGTGATGGGTCTGTTAAGATCTTCTATTTCTTCCTGGTTCAGTTTTGGAAAGTTATACTTTTCTAAGAATTTGTCCATTTCATCCAAGTTGTCCATTTTATTGGCATATAGCTGCTGGTAGTAGTCTTTTATGATCCTTTGTATTTCAGAGTTGTCTGTTGTGATCTCTCCATTTTCATTTCTAATTTTGTTAATTTGGTTCTTCTCTCTTTGTTTCTTAATGAGTCTTGCTAATGGTTTGTCAATTTTGTTTATCTTTTCAAAAAACCAGCTTTTATCTTTGTTGATTTTTGCTATGGTCTCTTTAGTTTCTTTTGCATTTATTTCTGCCCTGATTTTTAAGATTTCTTTCCTTCTGCTAACCCTGGGGTTCTTCATTTCTTCCTTCTCTAATTGCTTTAGGTGTAGAGTTAGGTTATTTATTTGCCTGTTTCCTTGTTTCCTGAGGTAAGCCTGTAATGCTATGAACCTTCCCCTTAGCACTGCTTTTACAGCGTCCCATAGGTTTTGGGTTGTTGTGTTTTCAATTTCATTCATTTCTATACATATTTTGGTTTCTTTTTTGATTTCTTCTATGATTTGTTGGTTATTCAGAAGCATGTTTTTTAGCCTCCATATGTTTGAATTTTTAACAATTTTTTTCCTGTAATTGAGATCTAATCTTACTGCACTGTGGTCAGAAAAGATCATTGGAAAAATATGGAACGCTTCACGAATTTGCGTGTCATCCTTGCCCAGGGGCCATGCTAATCTTCTCTGTATCGTTCCAATTTTAGTATATGTGCTGCCGAAGCGAGCACTGGATTCTTGTTTTTAACTGGTTGAGCCTCAGTTTCATCCATAAAATGAACAGAAGTGTCAGTAAGGTACTTTTGCTCTCTAATAATTTTTGATGCTGTAGTGTGCATTAGTCTAGATTTAATAGTTGAAAAACACTCTATTCTCTCTTGAGTCTTTTATCATGAGTTGACTTGGTATATAGCTTCAAGCAAGCCACATGTAAACCAACTACAGTCACTTTTGAAAGAAGGCATGCATTATGGACAGAGAGAGAGTAAGGAGATAAACAGACATAAACACACACACACACTTTGCTTCAGTCCTATCTTATGAGAAAGAGAGAAAAAATGAAGTACAAAGACCAAGAGAATGGGTGAGGGAGAGAGAAAAAAGAGAGAGAGTGAATAGGAATACACAGTAACTTGCTTCCCCTCTCTACTTCATAGTAACTTTGGGTAGATACTTCAGGCAGTTCAGATCCGTCACTCAATTGTGTCTGACTCTGTGACCCCATGGACTGCAGCATGCCAGGCTTTCCCTGTCCATCAACTCCTGGAACTTGCTCAAACTCATGTCCATTGAGTCTGTGATGCCATCAAACCATAACGTCCTCTGTCGTTCTCTAAACCTCCTGCCTTCAATCTTTCCCAGCATCAGGGTCTTTTTGAATGAGTCAGTTCTTTGCATCAGGTGGCCAAAGTATTGGAGTTTCAGCTTCAACATCATTTCCTGCAGTGAACATTCAGGAATGATTTCCATTAGGATTGACTGGTTTGATCTCCTTGTAGTCCAAGGGATTCTCAAGAATCTTCTCCAACACCATAGTTCAAAAGAATCAATTATCCAGTGCCTGGCTTTTTTCTTTTATAGTCCAACTCTCAAATCCATACATGACTACTGGAAAAACCATAGTTTTGACTAGATGGACCTTTGTGGGCAAAGTAATGTCTCTGCTTTTGAATATGCTGTCTAGGTTTGTGATGGCTTTTCTTCCAAGGAGCAAGCATCATTTAATTTCATGGCTGCAGTCACTGTCTGCAGTGATTTGGAGCCCAATAAAATAAAGTCTGACACTATTTCCACTGTCTCCCCATCTATTTGCTATGAAGTGATAGAACTGGATGCCATGATCTTTGTTTTTTACTGTGTTGAGTTTCAAGCCAGCTTTTTCTACTCTTTTCTTTCATCAAAGCCTCATTAATCCTTCTTTGCTTTCTGCCATAAGGGTGGTGTCATCTGTGTATCTGTGGTTATTGATATTTCTTCTGGCAATCTTGATTCCAGTTTGTGCTTCATCCAGCCCAGCATTCCTCATGATGTACTCTGCATATAAGTTAAATAAGCAGGGTGACGATATACAGCTTTGACGTACTCTTTTCCCAGTTTGGAACCAGTCTGTTATTCCATTTCCGGTTCTACCTGTTGCTTCTTGACCTGCATAAAGATTTCTCAGGAGGCAGACAAGGTGGTCCAGGGTTCCCATTTCTTTAAGAATTTCCCACAGTTTGTGGTGATCCACACAGTCAAAGGCTTTGGCATAGGCAATAAAGCAAAAGTAGATATTTTTCTGGAACTCTCTTGCTTTCTCTATGATACAACAGATATTGGCAATTTGATCTCTGGTTCCTCTGACTTCCAAATCCAGCTTGAACATCTCAAGTTCTTGGTTGATGTACTATTGAAGCCTGGCTTGGGAAATTTTGAGAAATACTTTGCTAGTGTGTGATATGAGAGCAATTGTGCAGTACTGTGAACATTCTTTAGCATTGCCCGATTTTGGCAATGGAATGAAAAAAGACATTTTTCAGTCCTGTGGCTACTGCAGAGTTTTCCAAATTTCCTGGCATATTGAGTGCGGCACTTTCACAGCATCATCTTTTAGGATTTGAAATAGCTCAACTGGAATTCCATCACCTCCACTAGCTTTGTTCATAGTGATGCTTTCTAAGGCCCACTTGGCTTCACATTCCAGGATGTCTGGCTCTAGGTGAGTGATCACACCATCGTGGTTATCTGGTCATTAAGATATTTTTGTATAGTTCTGTGTATTCTTGCCACCTCTTCTTAGTATCTTCTGTTTCGTTATGTCCATACTGCTTCCATCCTTCATTGTGTCCATTCTTGCATGAAATATTCCCTTGGTATCTCTAATTTTCTTGAAGAGATCTCTAGTCTTTCCTATTCTATTGTTTCTATTGAGTAGATGCTTAAGAAAAAAAAAATTAAGAGATGAATGTAATGCATTCAGAGATGTTTCCTGGCACTTTTAAAAATTGAAAATGGTTAACTGCATGGAAAATTTGTAGACTATCTGGTCTTTACTCTCCATGCAAATAAGTTTTTAGTCTTAATTTAAGATTGATTCTTTCTCATTCTATTTCTTTGTCATTTTAATTTTCCTCATGAAATTGGCCTAACATGATTAGCTGTTTTCTTAGAAATTCATTTTAAACTATATTGCCCTGTGCAGGAAGTAGTTAGCTTTTTTTTTTGTTTTTTTTTTTTCCTTCTAGTTTTCTAATTTTAGATGTGATTCACTGGCGACAGTGAATGCCTTCAAATCTCTGCACAGAATAGCTCCAAGTGACTTTAATCAACATTTCTATAGTTTTAGACTCTCTACCAAGGGTTCCTGGATCATGCTTTTCTTGTTTTTGTGGAAAACAAAGTTATTGGTTCAAGTTCACACCCTAAATCATTGGGAAAATTGTCAGAATGCAATATTGTCTGTTTTATTTTAAGCTTTCCTTTCAATCCAGACTTGATATGTTAACATCAGGGGTTATCACTTTTTTGGGACCAAAATTATTTTGCTTCACATATATTACTGAAGACGAGGTAAAAGGAAAGGAAGCCTTGGTTAACTGCAGATAGAGCATATAGATGCCAGATGCACTTGAAGGGCTCTTCAGAGCTATTGCTGGGTGCTTCTCAAACTAAACACTGTTGACCTTGAAATTTCTCACCATTATTATTGTCTCATTATAGAACTCGTTATATGGTGTCATTAAAAGATAGTCACTGTGCCTCTTGTTACTGTAATGGCAGTGGGATTCAGAATCCTGCTGTTTGAAAATTAAAGGGCATGTGGCAGACCCTCTGAAGTATCAGAAAAACTTGAGCCAGTCTACTGTCCTGCCAAAATGAAGTGGTAGAATTACACGTGTACCCCAATGTTCATCGCAGCACTGTTTGCAATAGCCAAGACATGGAAGCAACCTAGATGGTCATCAGCAGACAAATAGATAAGAAAGCTGTGGTACATATACACAATGGAATATTACTCAGCTATTAAAAAGAATATATTTGAATCAGTTCTAATGAGGTGGATGAAACTGGAGCCCATTATGCAGAGTGAAGTAAGTCAGAAAGAAAAACACCAATACAGTATATTAATGCATATATATGGAGTTTAGAAAGATGGTAACGATGACCCTATATGTGAGACAGCAAAAGAGACAGAGATGTAAAGAACAGACTTTTGGACTCTGTGGGAGAAGGCGAGGGTGGGATGATTTGAGAAAATAGCATTGAAAAATGTATATGACCATATGTGAAACAGATCACCAGTCCAAGTTTGATGCATGAAACAGGGCACTCAAGCCAGTGCACTGGGACAACCCTGAGGGATGGGATGGGGAAGGAGATGGAAGGGGGTTTCAGGATGGGTGCCACATGTACACCCATGGCTGATTGACGTCAATATGTGGCAAAAACCACTACAATATTGTAAAGTAATTAGCCTTCAATTAAAATAAATTAATTAATTAAAAATAAATAAAATAAAAACAGGAAAAATAAAACACTAGTTGAAAACAATTTTACATCTATTCAGTTTTGGGAGGAGGTAATAAAACTATGTTTTTCCTGATCTTTGGAAACCAGTAATGAATTGGCTAGTTCCTGAAAGAAGAAATTTTAAATCCTAAACCAGAATAATAATTAATTCTGGAATTCTATTATCTTATAAAGTCATATCCATTTAGTTATATTCCTATTCTTTTCTAAAATAATACAACAAGATGTTAGCCAAAAGTCATTTGTTTACTAGTTAGGTAATAAATTAATAAGTTAAAATATATATCAAATACTATGAAACTGTTAAATTAAAATAAATGCAGTAGATTTACATGAAGTAACTTGAGACAATGTCCATAGTATTTTGACTTTGGTGAAAAAATTAATTCATGCAACATAAAAATAGTATGATCCTATTTTTATAGGATTAGATATGTATATGCCTACATGTACATTTATGTATATGCAAGAATGATAAATATAATATAAAATATATAACATATTGTGGAGCCCTATACAAAGGTCACAGGTATGGATCCCTGTACCAAGGTCACAGGATTAAAAACTCTCTGGAACTGAACAACCCCCATAGCAACTATTGCCTGGAGCCTCCAGATCTAAACCAGCCAGTTCCCTGACCCCATATTATGTAAAATACACACTCTACTGTCCACCCTAACCAATCAACTAATGCCACCACTCCAATAGGAATTTTCTCTGTCTTGAGGCTATAACAATTGGTTGCAAGTCTTCAAAACAGTTCAGCTCTCCCTTGAGCCAGCCAACTTTTCTAACAGCATTTGACCATGACATATATGAAATATTCTATATAATCTAATGTATCATGAGAAATGTTGGGCTGGATGAATCACAAACTGGAATCAAGATTTCAGGGAGATATATCAACAACCTCACATATTCTGATGATACCAGTCTAATGGCAGAAAGTGAAGAGGAACTAAAGAACCTCTTGATGAGGGCAAAAGAGGAGGCTGAAGAAGCTGGCTTAAAGCTCAACATCCAAGAAACTAAGATTATGGCATCCAGTCTCATCACTTCATGGCAAATAGAATGGGAAGAAGTAGAAGCAGTCACAGATTTTATTTTCTTGGGCTCCAAAATCACTGTGGGTTGTGACTGCAGCCATGAAATTAAAGGATGTTTACTCCTTGGAAGGAAAGTTATGACAAACCTAGACAGTGTATTCAAAAGCAGAGATACCACTTTGCCAACAAAGGTCTGTATAGTCAAAGCTATGTGTTTTGTTTTGTTTTATTTTTTTTCCAGTAGTCACATAAGGATGTGAGAGTTGGACCATAAAGAAGGCTGCATGCTAAAGAATTGATGCTTTTGAATTGTGGAGCTGGAGAAGACTCTTGAGAGCCCCTTGGACTGAAAGGGTATCAAATCAGTCAATCCTATTAAAAATCAACCTTGAATATTCATTGGAAGGACTGATGCTGAAGCTCCAATGCTTTGGTCATCTGATGCGAAGAGCTGACTCATTGGAAAGGACCTTGATGCTGGGAAAGATTGAGGACAGAAGAAGAGGGTAATAGAGGATGAACTGGTTGGATAGCATCAATGACTCAGTAGACATGAGTTTGGGCAAATTAGGGAGTTAGTGAAGGACTAGGGAAACCTGGCTTACTGCAGTCCATAAGGTTGCAAAGAGTTGGACGTGACTTACCAACTGAACAAAAACAATATAAAATAAAATGAATGAAATATAAAAAATGTTACAAAGGTACTGAATTGTTAACAATGAGAATCTCTTGAAAATGATGATTGACTTAGGATAGAGGGAGACTAATATTAAAAATACATTTACAAACAACAATTCCAAGACAAAATAAATGAAACATCAGTTGATCATTATTTTATAATATAAATATTTTGTACGTTTTGTACAGGGTACATGTGCTACCTTTGAAATTAGTAAAAATATAAGCTAAACAAAATAAGAGCATTTGTTTTGAAATTAATTCTATCTTAAGGACTGAGGTTGTAGGGGACAGAAGGAGAAGGGTATGAAAATGAATAGGTGTATTAGTGCCAGTATCATACTGCTCTGATTACTGTAGCTTCATCATGTCATCTGAAGTCAGGGAGCCTGATTCTTGCAGGTCCATTTTTTCCCCAAAAATTGCTTTGGCTATTTGGGGTATTTTATTTCCATAAAAATTGTGAAATTTTTTTTCTACTTCTGCGAAAAATGCCATTGGCAATTTGATGAGGATGGTGCTGAATCTACAAATTTCTATGGTGTGTATAGTAATTTTCACAATATTGATTCTTCTAATTCAAGAACATTGTATATCTTAACATCTGTTGTGTCATATTCAGTTTCTCTCATCAGAATCTTATAGTTTCAGAGTACAGGCCTTTTGCCTCCTTAGGTAAGCTTATTTCTATTTTGTTCTTTTTGATGGGAAAAGGATTTTTGATGGATTAAGGATTGTTTCCTTAATTTCTCTTTCTGATCTTTTGTTGTTAGTGTATAAAAATATAACAGATTTCTGTGAATTAATTTTATATCCTGAAAATTTTCTGAATTTATAGTTGAGCTCTAGTATTTTTCTGGTAGCATCTTTAAGATTTTCTATGTATAGTATCATGTCATCTGCAAACGGTGACAGTTTAACTTCTTTTCCAATTTGGGTTCTTTTTATTTCTTTTTCATCTCTCATTGCCATAGCTAGGAAGTTCAAAGCAATGTTGAATAAAAGTGGTGAGAGTGGATAACTTTGTCTTGTTCTTGATCTTAGAGGAAATGTTTTCAGCTCTTTATCACTGAGCTGTTGGTTTGTAATATATGGCCTTTTATGTTGATGCATGTTCCCTCTATGCCCACTTTCTGCAGATTTTTTTTTAACATAATTGAGTATTAAATTTTATCAAAAGATTTTTTTGCATCTGTTAAAATGATCATATTGTTTTTATGCTTCAGTTTGCTAATATGGTGTATCACACTAATTGATTTTTGAATACTGAAAAATCCTTGCATCCCTGGGTGAAATCACATTTGATCATGCCTTATAATGTATTGTTTGATCCTGCCTGCTAGTATTTTGTTGAGAATTCTTGTGCCTATGTTCAACAGTTATTTTGGCCTGTAATTTTTATTTTGTGGTGTCTTTGGTTTTGGCATCATGGTGGTGGTGACCTAATTGAATGAGTTTGGAAGTGTTCTTTCCTCCGAAATTTTTAAATACTTTCATAAGGATAGGTCTTAACTCTTCTCTAAATATTTACCATAGAGATCTATGGAAAAGGATAGAAAGCCTAGATATAAACCCATACACCTATGCTCAATTAACTTATGACAAAGGAGGAAAGACTATACAATAGAGAAGACAAGTCTTTTTAATAAATGATGCTGGGAAAGCTGGACAGCTACATGTAAAAGAGTGAAATTAGAACATTCTTTTATGACACACAAAACAGTAAACTCAAAATGGATTAATAATCTAAGTGTAAGACTACTCAAAAACTCTTAGAGGTCCCATTTGTTTATTTTTGCTTTCATTTATTTATTTTTATTAATTTAGTTTAATTAGAGGCTAATTACTTTACAATATTGTAGTGGATTTTGCCATATATTGACATGAATCATCCATGGGTGTACATGTGTTCCCCATCCTGAAACCCCTCCCACCTCCCTCCCCATCCCATCCCTCAGGGTCATCCCAGTGCACAAGCCCTGAGCACCCTGTCACATGCATCGAACCTGGACTGACAATTCATTTCACATATGATAATATACATGTTTCAATGTTATACTCTCAAATCATCCCACCTTCGCATTCTCCCACAGAGTCCAAAAGTCTGTTCTTTACATCTCTGTCTCTTTTGCTGTATTGCATATAGGGTCATTGTTACCATCTTTCTAAATTCCATATATATGCATTAATATACTGTATTGGTGTTTTTCTTTCTGACTTACTTCACTCTGTTATAATAGGCTCCAGTTTCATCCACCTCATTAGAACTGATTCAAATGAATTCTTTTTAATAGCTGAGTAATATTCCAGTATGTATATGTACCACAGCTTTCTTATCCATTTATCTGCCGATGGCCATCTAGGTTGCTTCCATGTCTTGGCTATTGTAAACAGTGCTGCAATGAACATTGGGGTACACGTGTCTCTTTCAATTCTGGTTTCCTCGGTGTGTATGCCCAGCAGTGGGATTGCTGGCAGTTCTATTTCCAGTATTTTAAGGAATCTTCACACTGTTCTCCATAGTGGCTGTACTAGTTTGCAGTCCCACCAGCAGCGTAAGAGGTTTCCCATTTCTCTGCACCTTCTCCAGCATTTATTGTTTGTAGACTTTTTGATAGCAGCTATTCTGACTAGTGTGAGATGGTACCTCATTGTGGTTTTGATTTGCATTTCTCTGATAATGAGTGATGTTGATCATCCTTTCATGTGTTTGTTAGCCATCTGTATGTCTTCTTTGGAGAAATGTCTGTTTAGATCTTTGGCCCATTTTTTGATTGGATCGCTTATTTTTCTGGAATTGTGCTGTATGAGCTGCTTGTATATTTTTGAGATTAATTCTTCATCGGTTGCTTAGTTTGCCACTATTTTCTCCCATTCTGAAGACTGCTTTTTCACCTTGCTTATATTTTCCTTCATTGTGCAAAAGCTTTTAAGTTTAATTAGGTTCCATTTATTTATCCTTGCTTTTATTTCCATTACTCTGGGAGGTGGGCCATAGAGGATTCTGCTGTGATTTAGGTCAGAGAGTGTTCTGCCTATGTTTTCCTCTAAGAGGATTATAGTTTCTGGTCTTACATTTAGATCTTTAATCCATTTTGAGTTTATTTTTGTGCATGGTGTTAGAAAGTGTTCTAGTTTCATTCTTTTACAAGTGGCTGACCAGTTTTCCCAGCACCACTTGTTAAAGAGGTTGCCTTTTCTCTATTGTATATTCTTGTCTCCTTTGTCAAAAATAAGGTGTCCATAGGTGCATGGATTTATCTCTGGGCTTTCTATTTTGTTCCATTGATCTATATTTCTGTCTTTGTGAAGTCAGGCAGGTTGATTCCTCCAGTTCCATTCTTCTTTCTCAAGATTGCTTTGGTTATTCGAGGTTTTTTGTATTTCCATACAAATTGTGAAATTATTTGTTCTAGTTCTGTGAAAATTACCGTTGGTAACTTGATAGGGATTGCATTGCATCTATAGCTTGCTTTGGGTAGTATACATATTTTCATATTGATTTTTCTGATCCATGAACATGGTATTTGTGTCATCTATTTGTCCATCTATTTGTGTCATCATTGATTTATTTCATCAGTATGTTATACCATATTTTATTCATTTCATTGCAGTGGTGAATTGAATTGTTTCCTTAATTTCTCTTTCTGTTTTCTCATTGTTAGTGCATAGGAATGCAAGGGATTTCTGTGTGCTAATTTTAAATCCTGCAACTTTACTGTATTCATTGATTAGCTGTAGTAATTTTCTGGTAGAGTCTTTAGGGTTTTCTATGTAGAGGATCATGTCATATGCAAACAGTGAGTGTTTTACTTCTTCTTTTCCAATCTGGATTTCATTTATTTCTATTTCTTCTGTGATTTCTGTGGCTAAAACTTCCAAAACTATGTTGAATTGTAGTGGTGAGATTGGGCACCCTTGTCTTATGTCTGACTTGAGGGGAAATGCTTTCAATATTTCACCATTAAGGATAATGTTTGCTGTGGGTTTATCATATATGACTTTTATTATGTTGTGGTATGTTCCTTCTATGCTTGCTTTCTGGAGGGTTTTTATCATTAATGGATGTTATATTTTGTCAAAGGCTTTCTCTGCATTTACTGAGATAATCATATGTTTTTTATCTTTCAATTTGTTAATGTGGTGTATCACACTGATTGATTTGTGAATATTGAAGAATCCTTGCCTCCCTGGGATAAAGCCCACTGGGTCATGATGTATGATCTTTGTAATGTGTTGTTGGATTCTGTTTTCTAGAATTTTGTTAAGGATTTTTGTATCTATATTCATCAGTGATTTTGACCTGTAGTTTTATTTTTTTCTGGAATCTTTGGTTTTGGTATTAGGGTGATGGTGGTCTCATAGATTGAGTTTGGAAATTTACCTTCCTGTGTAATTTTCTGGAAGAGTTTGAGTAGGATAGGCGATAGCTCTGCTCTGAATTTTTGGTAGAATTCAGCTGTGAAGCCGTCTGGTTCTGGGCTATTGTTTGCTGGAAGATCTGATTATGGTTTCGATTTACATGCTTGTGATGGTTCTGTTAAGATTTTATATTTCTTCCTGGTTCAGTTTTGGAAAGTTATACTTTTCTAAGAATTTGTCCATTTCTTCCAAGTTGTCCAGTTTATTGTCATATAGTTGCTGATAGTAGTCTCATGATCCTTTGCATTTCTGTGCTGTCTGTTGTGATTTTTCCATTTTCATTTCTAATTTTGTTGATTTGATTCTTCTCCCTTTGTTTCTTGATGAGTCTGGATAGTGGTTTGTCAATTTTATTAGTCTTCTCAAAGAGTCATCTTTTAACTTTGTTGATTATTGCTATGGTCTCCTTTGTTACTTTTTCATTTATTTCTGTCCTAATTTTTATAATTTCTTTCTTTCTACTAACCTTGAGGTTCTTAATTTCTTCTTTTTCTAGTTGCTTTAGGTGTAGAGTTAGGTTATTTATTTGATTTTTCTCTTGTTTCTTGAGGTAAGCTTGTATTGTTATGAACCTTCCCTTTAGCACTGCTTTTACTGAATCCCATAGGTATTGGGTTGTTGTGTTTTCATTTTCATTAGTTTTTATGTATATTTTGATTTCTTTTTTTTTAATTTCTTATGTGATTTGTTGGTTGTTCAGCAGCATGCTGTTTAGCCTACATATGTTTGTATTTTTAATAGTTTTTTTTTTCCCTGTAGTTGACATCTAATCTAATTGCATTGTGATCAGAAAAGAGGCTTGCAATGATTTCAATGTTTTTGAATTTACCAAGGCTAGTTTTATGGCCTAAATTGTGGTCTATCCTGGAGAAGGTTCTGTGTGTACTTGAGAAAAAGGTGAAACTCATTGTTTTGGTGTGAAATGTCCTATAGATATCAATTAGGTCTAATTGGTCCATTGTATCATTTAAAGTTTGAGTTTCCTTGCTAATTTTCTGTTCAGTTGATCTATCCATAGGTGTGAGTGGGGTACTAAAGTCTCCCACTATCATTGTGGTACTGGAAATTTCCCCTTTCATACTTGTTAGCATTTGCCTTACATATTGCAGTGCTCCTATGTTGGGTGCATATATATTTATAATTGTTATATCTTCTTCTTGGATTCATCCTTGATTGTTATGTAGTGTCCTTCTTTGTCTCTTTTCACAGCCTTTATTTCAGTCTATTTTATCTGACATGAGTATTGCTACTCCTGCTTTCTTTTGGTTTCCACTTGCATGAGATATCTTTTTCCAGCCCTTCACTTTCAGTGTGTATGTGTCCCTTGTTTTGAGGTGGGTCTCTTGCAGATAACATATATATGGGTCTTGTTTTAGCATCCATTCAGCCAGTCTTTGTCTTTTGGTTGGGGCATTCAACCCAATTACATTTAAGGTAATTATTGATAAGTATGATCCAATTGCCATTTACTTTGTTGTTTTGGGTCCGAGTTTATAAACCTGTTCTGTGTTTCCTGTCTTGAGAAGATCCTTTAGCATTTGTTGAAGAGCTGGTTTGTTGGTGCTGAATTCTGCCAGTTTTTGCTTCTTTGTAAAGCTTTTGATTTCTTTTTCATATTTGAATGAGATTCTTGCTGGGTACAGTAATCTGGGTTGTAGTTTTTTCTCTTTCATGGCTTTAAGTATGTCCTGCCATTCCCTTCTGGCCTGAAGAGTTTCAATTGAACGATCAGCTGTTATCCTTATGGGAATCCCCTTGTGTGTTATTGGTTGTTTTTCCCTTGCTGCTTTTAATATTTGTTCTTTATGTTTTATCCTCATTAATTTGATTAAAATGTGTCCTGGGGTGTTTTGCCTTGGATTTATCCTGTTTGGGACTCTCTGGGTTTCTTGGACTTGTGTCGCTATTGCATTCTCCATTTTAGGGAAGACTTCAACTCTTATCTCCTCAAGTATTTTCTCATGGCCTTTCTTTTTGTTTTCTTCCTCTGGGACTCCTATGATTTGAATGATGGGGAGTTTAACATTGTCCTAGAGGTCTCTGAGGTTGTCCTCATTTTTTAAATTCTCTTTTCCTTTTCCTCTCTGCTTCATCTATTCCCACCATTCTATCTTCCACCTCACTTATTGTATTTTCTGCCTCAGTTATTCTACTATTGGTTCCCTCCAGAGTGCTTTTGATCTCAGTTATTGCATTATTAATTACTGATTGACTCTTTTATATGTCTTCTAGGTCCTTGTTAAACATTTCTTGCATCTTCTCAATCCTTGTCTCCAGGCTATTTATCTGTAATTCCATTTTGTTTCCAAGATTTTGGATCATTTTTACTATCATTATTCTGATTTTTTTCAGGTAGACTCCCTATCTCCTCCTCTTCTGTTTGGTTTGGTGGGCATTTATCATGTTCCTTTACCTGTGGAGTATTCTTTGCCTTTTCATCTTGTTTAGATTGCTGTGCTTGGGGTGGACTTTCTGTATGTTGGAAATGTGTGTTTCCTCTTTATTGTGGATATGCCTCCCTGTGGGTGGGGTTGGACGAGTGGCTTGTCAAGGTTTCCTGCATCTGTGTTCTGGTGGGTGGAGCTTGATCTCTTTTCTCTGGAGTGCAATGAAGTGTCCAGTAGTGAGTTTTGAGGTGTCTATGGGTTTGGTGTGAACTTTTGGCTGCCTATATGTTAATGCTCAGGGTTGTGTTCTTGCGTTGTTGGAAGATTAGCTTGGTATGTCTTGTTCTGAAACTTGCTGGCTCTTGGGTGGAGTTTGGTTTCAGTGTAGGTATGGAGGCTTTTGGATGGGCTCTTTTTGTTCGCTGTTCCCAGGCGTCAGGGGTTTTCTGGTGTTCTCAAGTTTGGGATTTAAGCCTACTGCCTCTGGCTTTTAGTCTTATTCTTACAGTAGCCTCAAGACTTCTCCATCCATACAGCACCAATGATAAAACATCTAGGTTAGTGGTTAATAGATTCTTCACAGTGAGAGATACCCAGAGATGTTCACACAGTTACATGGAGAAGAGAAGAGGGAGGAGGGAGATAGAGGTGACCAGGAGGAGAAGAGGGGGAGTCAAAAGGAGAGAGACACATTTAGCCAGTAATCGGTTCCCTAAGTGTTCTAACCAGCACGGAACACCCAAAGAGATTCACAGAGTTGGGTAGAGAAGAGAGGGGGGAGGGGGGAGATTGAGGTGATCTGAGGGAGAAAAAGGAGAGTCAAAAGGGGAGAGAGCAATCAAGCCAGTTTTACACTCCTAAGTAAAAATGTGTACTGAAGATTGGTTTCTTAAAGGTACAAAATTGATAATAAATACCCAAAAGCAATGATTAAAAATCTAGAGTAGAGGTTAGACTCTCAAAAATACAATATTAAAAAGTCACAAAAAAGTATTATATATATATATGAAATTTGCTTTAAAGATAGGGTCTTTTTGGCAAGATAATAGTAGATTATAAAAATGAAAATTAAAGAAATAATAAAGAACTTAAAATAAAAAAAGTTAAAAATTAAAAATGGTAATAGTAAAATATATCTAGGAATTTCTCTGGAGCTCTTGAGGGCAGTGTGGGGTCAGTTCAGTTTCAGATAATTCATTGTTCCACCTTATACTTCTCATAGTTTATAAGTCCCTTCCAATGTAGTCAGTGCTAGCTACAGGGTTTTAATCTGTTGCACCTGTCACTTCCAATGCTGTTCACTCTTCTTTGTTTATTTTGGCTTCCTCTGTTTGCAAGTCTCTCAGGGTCTAATTTCCACCCTCACACAAGGGGTCGGATTGGTCACTTATTTAGGCTTGCTTGTTCAGCTGTGCTGGAGGAGGGGGGAACACTGTAAACAAATATCACTGGCATGTGAGGGGAATGTTCGCAGCGTCTGGGCCACACTGTGTTTGCCCCTGCTCACGGCATGTGTGCTTTCCTGGTCTACACTGCTCAGGCTCCAGGTTGCTCTGCAGGGGAACTGTATAAAGCAGGTCCTGGGTTGTGTGCACTTCCCAGGGCTAACCCACTCAGCCTCATGTTCTTGGGTACTCCACAAAGGCACAGACTCGGTTGGGTCTGTGTTTTTTGTTCTTCTCAGGTCCGAGCAGCTCAGGCGACCAGGTGCTTTGTGAGCACACTCTTCCAGGTGTGTGATGTGTCTTATCACCTCCCCAGTCCCAGCCCCTTGTTTTCCTGGGTGTGCAGCGAGAGCACTGTCTCAGGTATGCGCTGTGTCTCCTCTTGGGAGCTGATCTCTGACTGCGACCCTCTTGGTGGATGTCAACTGTCCAGTATCCCAGGAAGAATTGGTTAGCACCTGGGAGCCTGCTCATAGTTTGGCGGAGGATGCCATTTCTGGGATCGAGATTGCACCTCACCTTCTGGCTCTTGCTGTCACCACCTTCCTCTCTGGCTTTGGCGGAGGAGGGGGCCAGTCTGCAGCCGGCTAGCTCTCCTATGGTATTCGCTCAATCCTTTGTTCAGTGAGCGGGCCAGGCTGTGCCTTAGAGCTTTTTGCAGGAAAGTTCCCTCTCTCTCTCTCTCTCTCTTTTTTTTTCTCTCTCTCTCTCTCTGGCTATCCTACAGTTTGGGTTGCCATTTATGTTAGCTCCTTCCGATTGTCCTCAGGGCATTCAGGCCTGGTCCTTACTCTAAGCATGCAGCCCGTGCCTCCCTGTTCAGCCCCTGCTCGCTGCTGGTGGACAGGAGCACCTGGGCTACCTCTCCACTGGGAGTTGTGGTTAGGCGCATAATCTGTGGGTTTTTTGTTTTTTGTTTTTTTCCTCCCGGTTATGTTGCTCTCTGAGTTTCCAAAACTCCCCACAGACCCGCTGGGGAGAGGATTTCCTGGTGTTTGGAAACATCTCCTCCTTCATGGCTCCCTCCCCAGAACAGGTCTCCACCCCTAACTCTTTTGTCTCTCTTTTTAACTTTTATATTTTGTCCTACCTCCTTTCAAAGATAATGGGCCACCTTTCTGGGTGCCTGGTGTCCTCTGCCAGCATTCAGAAGTTGTTTTGTGGAATTTTCTCAGTGTTCAAATGACCTTTTGATGAGTTTGTGGGGGAGAAAGTGGTCTCCCTGTCTTATTCCTCTGCCATCTTAGGACTGCCCTATTTTTGTTTTTATTTAAAAATACCTTGCTGTTTTTTTTTTTTTTTTCTTAAATGATTTAAGGTATTTTTATTTATTTTAAATTAATTAATTTATTTTAATTGGAGGCTAATTACTTTACAATATTGTGGTGGTATTTGCCATACATTGACATGAATCAGACATGGGTGTACATGTGTTCCACCATCCTGAAACACCCCTTGCATCTCCCTCCCCACCCCATCCCTTTGGGTTGTCCCAGAGCACCAGCTTTGGGTGCCCTGCTTAATGTATCAAATTTGCACTGGTCATCTATTTTAAATATGGAAATATACATGTTTTAGTGCTATTTTCTCATATCGTCCCACTCTCACCTTCTCCCACATAGACCAAAAGTGTGTTCTTTACACTGGTGTCTCTTTTGCTGTCTTGAATATAGGGTTGTCATTGTTGACTTCCTAAATTCCATATACATGCATTAATATACTGTATTGGTGTTTCTTTTTCTGACTTAACTTCATTCTGTATAATAGTCTCCAGTTTCATCCACTTCATTTGAACTGACTCAAATGCATTTTTTTTAATAGCTGAGTGATAGTCCATTGTGTTTTTGTACCACAACTTCCTTAGCCATTCATCTGCAACTGGACTTCTAGGTTGCTTCCATGTCCTAGCTATTGTAAATAGTGCTGCAGTGTACGTTGGGGTACATGAGTCTATTTCAATTCTGTTTTCCTCAGTGTGTATGCCCAGCACTGGGATTGCTGAGTCATATGGCAGTTCTATTTCCAGTTTTTCGAGGAATCTCTACACTGTCTCCATAGTGGCTGTACTAGTTTGCATTCCTACCAACTGTGTAAGAGGGTTCCCTTTTCTCTGCACCCTCTCCAACTTTTATTATTTGTAGACTTTTTGATGGCAGTCATTCTGACCTTGCTGTGGTTTATATCAAAGAGTGTTTTTCCTATGTTTTCTTCTAAAAGTTTTATATTATATAATCTGACATTTAGGTTTTGATTCATTTTGAGTTTATTTTTGTGTTTAGCATTAGGTAGTATTCTAATTTCATTCTTTTACATGAATCTGTCCAGTTTCCCCAACACCACTTATTAAAGAGTCTGTCTTTTCTCTACTGTATATTCTTACCTCCTTTGTCATAGATAAGGTGGCCATAGATGTGTGGGTTTATCTCTGGGATTTCTATCCTGTACCATGTATACTTCTGCTTTTGTGCCAGTACCATTATTTCTTAATTTGATTGTGTCAGATCTTAGTTTTGGCATGTGGAATCTTTGCTGAAAAATATGGGATCTTTCTTTGTTGTGCACAGACTCTTTAGTTGTGACACATAGTCTCTGGAGCATGTTGTGGAGCACGGGCTTAGTTGTTCCATCGTATGTGGAATCTTAGTTCTCCAAATAGTGATTGAGCCCATATCACCTGCATTGCAAGTCAGATTCTTAACCACTGGATTACTGAGGAAGTCTTTGTACTGTTTGGTTACTGTAGCTTTGTAGTATAGTCAGAAATCAGGGAGCTTGTTTCTTTCATTTTCATTTTCTTTCTCAAGATTGCTGTGGATATTTGGGGTCTTTGTGTTTCCATACAAATTATAAAATTTTTGTTCAAATTCTGTGAAGAATGCCTTTAATAGAGATTACATTGAATCTGTAAATTGCTTTGGGTAGTATAGTCATTTTCACAACATTGTTTCTTCCAATCCAAGAACATGGTATATTTCCCCACCCATTTATGTCACCCTTGAATTCTTTCATCAGTGTTTTGTAGTTTTCTGAGTAAAAGTCTTTTGCCTCTTTAGGTAGATTTATGTGTGTTAGTCACTCAGTTGTGTCTGACTCTTTGCAACCCATGGGCTATAGTCTGCCAGGCTTCTCTGTCCATGGGATTTTCCAGACAAAAATACTACAGTGAGTTGCTGTTTCCTTCTTCAGGGGATCTTCCCAACCTGGGGATTGAACCTGGGTTTCCTGCATTGCAGGCAGATTCTTTACCATCTGAGCAACCAGAGAAGTTCTTAGGTAGGTTTCTTTCTATGTATTTTATTCCTTTACTTTTCCCTTGCAATGGCAACAACAACAACAATAACAAAAACAAATGGGACCTAGTTAAACTTAAAAACTTTTGCACAGCAAAGGAAACAATAAACAAGAGAAAAAAAAATAACCCTTATAATAGGATAACATATTTACAAATGAAGCAATGGACAAAGGACTCACCTCTTAAATAAACAGCTCATGGAACTCAGTATCAAAAAAATAAACAGTCCAATCAAGAAATGGGAAGAAGACCTAAATAGACACCTCCTCAAAGAAAACATACAGATGGCTAATAAACAGATGAAAATATGCTCATGATGTCTCATTATTAGAGAAATGAAAATCAAAATTACAATAAAGTATAACCTCACATCAATCAGAATGGCCATCATCAAAACTTTACAAACTAAAACCTTGAGAGGATGTGGAGAAAAGGGAACCCTCTTGCATTGTTGGTGGGAATGTAAATTGATACAGTCACTGTGGGGAAAGTATAGAGGCTCCTCAAAAAACTAAAAATAGAACTACCGTATGACCCAGCAATCCCACTATGGGGCATATATCCTGAGAAAACCATAATTCAAAATGGTACATGTACCCAAATGTTCATTGTAGCACTATTTACAATAGCCAGAACATACAAACAAATGTCCATTGACAGGTAAATGGATAAAGAAGATGTGGTCCATATATACAATGGAGTATTAATCAGCCATAAAAATGAACAAATTTGGGTTATTTGTCGAGATTTGGATGGCCCTAGAATCTGTTATATAGAGTGAAGTAAGTCAGAAAGACAAAAACAAATATCATATATTAGTGCATATATGCTGAATCTAGAAAAACGAAACTGATTAACCTTTTTCCAGGCAAAAATAGAGACAAAGGCATAGAAAATGGACATGTGGACGATGGTTGCAGGGAGGAGAGGGTGGGACAAACTGGGAGATTAGGATTGACATATATACACTACAATGCATAAAGTAGATAGCTAGTGGGAACCTGCTCTAAAGACCAGGAAGGTCAGCACAGTGCTCTGTGAAGACCTAAAAGGGTGGGATGCGGCTTTAGGAGGGAGATCCAGGAGGGAGAGAATATATGTATACATATAGATGATTCTTTTCATTGTACAGAATAAACTAATGCAACATTGTAAAGCAATTATACTCCAATAATAAAAATAAATAAATAAAAGTCTTAGAAGAAAACCTAGGCAGAATGATATTGTTATTGCTGGTTTTCAGCCCCTAGGTCATGTCTGACTCTTTACAACCCCATGGGATTGTAGCACGCCAGACTTCCCTGTCCCTCACAATCTCACGGAGTTTGCCTAAGTTCATACCCATTGCATCAGTGATGCCATCCAACCATCTCATCCTCTGTTGCTCTCTTCTCCTTCTGCCTTCTATCTTTCCCAGCATCAGGGTCTTTTCCAATGAGTTGACTATTTGTATCAGGTGGCCAAATTATTGAATGTGATAGTATCCTAACTCTTTGACATAAATTACAGCATAGCAAAGGAAACTATAAACAAAATGAACAGACGACTCACAGAATGGGAGAAACTATCTACAAGTGATGTCACCAATAATGGATTAATCACCAAAATATAAAAGCAACTCATGCAACTCAATATAAAAATAAAAAATAAAAAAAAATATTTTAAAAAAGGCAAAATATTTAAATAGAAATTTATCCAAAGAAGACACACAAATGGCCCAAGAGTACATGGAAAATGCTCACTATCATTAATTCTGAGAAAAAAATGCAAATCAAAACTATAGTGAGACATCACATCTCACCAGTCAGAATGGTCATCATCAAAAATTCTACAAACAATAAATGCTGGAAAGGGTGTGGAGAAAATGGAAAACTTCCTACACAGTTGGGAGGAATGTAAATTGGTATATCCACTATGGGAACAGTATAGAGTTTCCTTTAAAAAATTAAAAATAAAGCTACCATATGAATCAGCAATCCCACTCTTGGGCAAATATCTAGAGAAAACTGCAATTTGAAAAGATACATGTACCTCAATGTTCATAGCAGCACTATTTACAATAACCAAGACATGGAAACATCAATAGATGAATAGATAAAGAAGATATTACACACACACAACACACACACACACACAATGGAATATTACTCTGCCAAAATAAAGAATGTGATGTTGTTATTTTAAGCAACATAGATGGAACTAGAGCTTATTAAACTAAATGAAATAAGACAGATAACAAATATCATATCACTTACATATGCAATCTAAAAAATGATACAAATTAACTTTTTTACAAGACAGATACAGATTTAGAAAACAAATTTACACTTACCAAGGGAAAACGTAGGGGGAGGGATAATTTGGGAAACTGGGGTTGACATATACACACTACTATTATAAACAGATAAACAACAGTGACCTACTGTATAGCACAGAGAACTCTACTCAATACTCTCCAATAACCTACATGAGAAAAGAATCTAAAAAAATTGCACACACACACACACACATGTAGACATGACTGAATCACTATTTTTGGCACCTGAAACTTACACAACATTGTAAATCAAATATTCTTCAATATAAAATAAAAATTAAAAAATAAGCAGGTTTACCTCTGCCATGAAGAAATTTACTGTAGACCAACATTGACAGTGTGGAAGAAGTGTAAATCCAACCAAGCATTCAGAGATGAAGGCATCTTTCTGTGGGGAGATGTACAGAAATATTTTATATAATCAATTCTTATTTCAATGATATGTAAAAGTTGAGGGCATTTTATGTTCAATCATAAATCTGTAAATATTTTCTAAAGAAAACTAAAATATTTACAAATTAAATATGTATTCTGCCTTGATAGAGATCTAGATCTTAAACTGATGTTCTTTATAGAACTCAGGAGGTGATGACATTGAAATTGCATGCAAAATATTGTTTTAAACAGTGAGAAGGTAATCCTTTCATCATGTTCTTAGAGATTCATGGAGCATAGTTTATTACCATGTGGACACTGACCACCTGCAATTGAATCTACTATACTTTTCAACTTAAAAAGAAATTCTGGAGTTGGGACATGGGATTATGCATTACCAAGAAGCTGAAAAAACAGAATTAATGGCTCCACTTTCTCCAGGCCATCCTTTGAATATGCAATTGCTTAAATCAGGTCTTGAACCAGAATTATAATGAAAACAACTTTAAAAAAATGAATTAGATCCCTGGTGAACACTATTTTAACATGGGTCAAATACTTATAGTGAAGTTTTCAGCAAGGTTCTAATTATGTGTTACAATTGACCAAAGTAAATAGATAAAATGAATGGGAAGCTGGCTCCTCTTGGGAATTATAGACACACATCTGAAAATTGAGTACCTATAGTGCTGTGAAAGTGCTGCATTCAATATACCAGCAAATTTGGAAAACTTAACAGTGGCCACAGGACTGGAAAAGTCAGTTTTTATTCCAATCCCTAAAAGAGAAAATGCCAAATAATGTGCAAACTATGGCACAATTGCATTCATCTGACATGCTAGTAAAGTAATGATCAAAATTCCCCAAGCCAGAATTCAACAATATGTGAACTCTGAACTTCCAGATGTTCAAGCTGGATTTAGAAAAGGCAGAGGAACCAGACATCAAATTGCCAATATCCGCCAAATCATCCAAAAAGCAAGAGAGTTCCAGAAAAATATCTATTTCTGCTTTATTGACTATGCCAAAGCCTTTGACTGTGTGGATCACAATAAAATGTGGAAAATTATTCAAGAAATGGCAATACCAGACCACCTGACCTGCTTCTTGAGAAATCTGTAGGCAGGTTAGGCAGTAACAGTTAGAACTGGACATGGGACAATAGACTGGTTCCGAATAGGAAAAGGAGCATGTCAAGGCTGTATATTGTCATCCTGCTTATTTAACATATATGCAGAGTACATCATGAGAAATGCTGGGCTGGATGAAGCACAAGCTTGAATCAAGATTGCCGGGAGAAATATCAGTAACCTCACATATGCAGATGTGAAGCGAAACTAAAAAGCCTCTTGAAGAAAGTGAAAGAGGAGAGTGAAAAAGTTGGCTTAAAGCTTAACATTCAGAAAACTAAAATCATGGTATCTGGTCCCATCACTTCATGGCAAATAGATGGGGAAATAGTGGCTGACTTTATTTTTTTGGGCTCCAAAATCACTGCAGATGGTGACTGCAGCCATGAAATTAAAAGACATTTACTCCTTGGAAGGAAAGTTATGACCAACCTAGACATCATATTTAAAAACAGACACATTACTTTGCCAACAAAGGTCTGCCTAGTCAAGGCTATTGTTTTTCCAGTGGTCATGTATGGATGTGAGAGTTGGACTGTAAAGAAAGCTGAGCATTGAAGAATTTATGCTTTTGAACTGTGGTGTTGGTGAAGACTCTTGAGAGTCCCTTGAACTGCAAGGAGATCCAACCAGTCCATCCTAAAGGAGATCAGTCCTGGGTGTTCATTGGAAGGACTGATGCTGAAGTTGAAACTCCAGTAATTTGGTCACCTCATGCAAAGAGTTGACTCATTGGAAAAGACCCTGATGCTGGGAGGGATTTGGGGGCAGGAGGAGAAGGGGACGACAAAGTATGAAATGGCTAGATGGCATCACTGCCTCGATGGACATGAGTTTGAGTAAATTCCGGGAGTTTGTGATGGACAGGGAGGCCTGGGGTGCTGCGATTCATGGGGTCGCAAAGAGTCGGACACGACTGAGAGACTGAACTGAATTGAACTAAACGCTTGATTTCACTCTTAGAATGAGGATTTTTTGTTGTTGTTTTAAAAAGAACAGCCTTAAGTTGCAGGAAATGATTCCATGTTTGAGTTACTTCATTGCAGTAAAATGTTTATTTTTGAATGGGATATTTTTAATGCCCTAGAAGGATAACAAAACATGATTCAAATGGATGAAATAGGTTGGAATTTTAGTCTAACTTCTTTCCTGAAGCAAGCATTATATATGTCAGTAGATGACATATATAACCTTGCCTTGCAGTCTTGTAGGGAATATCTCAGTGGCCTAAGCCTTAACTCAGCAATTTCCAAGTTCTTAGAATAACATGTTTAACTCCTGTCAATGCTGAATCTTCCCTTTATTTACTTATTTTTAATATGCCAAGTGTTTATCATTGTGTCTCAGTGCTGAGATGAGGAAAATGTTATTCTTGGTCATACCAGAACCATGAATATCTCTAATAGATATGCTGTTTCCTCATTGTCCTACAATTGGCCAGAAGATATTGGATACTGATCCAAATTGTTAAACAATTAATGACTCTTTTGAGAGATTTTTGTAGTCCATTTGACTTTTTATTAACACACTCCTATTTACCTTTTGTTGCTTTACTTGGAACTGTAACTGTTTGGAACATGCTGTTTCTACTTATGTTTCTTCCTTAATCTTAGATCATTTTCCAAAACCAAGAATATATTATCAGTTGCTGAGAAATGAGGGATGAATTTACTTCTGCTGAAGATTATGTGGAAGAAGGAAGCTCTAATACATGTTAACCTCTTTTTAAGTCTAGACTTGTGAGTATATTTCATTTAAAGTTTTCTTCTTTTTTGGAATTTTAAGTGGTTGTGTCAAATATAAAAACAACCCTGTCTACTTTGCATTTTGTGGGTGAGTTTGAGAATTAGTACACAGTCTTCTAAATCCATTCCCATCTTCTTTTACATAATATTTCAAGATATTTTCATTCTAAACCTGGGAAAAAATAAATACAGCTAAATATCACCCAAGGTAAAAAAATGTGTCAAGATTTAGGGGGACCAATTTACAATAGAAGTCATTTAAGCAAATTCATATGCTTATACATCCTTCGACTTACTCTCTCTACCCCCCAAAATATTGGTTAGTTATAATATTAATATTATAATATCATAGCTAATGAATTTGCATTTTATTATATATCCATGTTTAATATGCACTCATTGTATGTAGTAAATAAGTATTATTTCACAGAACGTGAATATTTTCTTCTAGGTGCATATGTTTAAAGTACTATTGTAACCTGAAATTTTTTAACTTTTATTTTGTATTGAAGCATAGTTCATTAAAAATGTTGTGATAGTTTTGGACATACAGCAAAGTGATTCAGTTATACATATACATATATCTATTATTTTTCAAATTATTTTCCCTTTTAGCCTGTTATATAATATCAAGCAGAGTTCCCTGTGCTATACAGTAGGTCCTTGTTAGTTATCCATTTTAAATAGGGCAGTGCATACATGTCAATTCCAAACTCCCTAACTACCATTCTCAAATATTACTTAATTGTATGTTTAGAACATTTTGGAGAGCAGAGAAGAAAATTGATAATTTTACAATGACAGTCAATAGAAAAATAAGATTTGATGTTCAGAAATTCACTTTATAAGCAACATTTTAATATTATAATATTTGTAAAGATAATACTAGTTTAATTTGTTAAACACAGTAGCTAGATACCAATAACTCTTAATTATTTTCCAATATTTTTGATTATATATTTCTAATGGGAAGGTCAGAATACAGACCTTTTTAAAAGCCTTCATAAATGAATAGTACAGTTTTTCTATAAATATAGCTAGCAAAAATTCTGTAAAAGCTTATGAATCTTGCTGTGATTTATGTCGGAGAGTGTTTTGCCTATGTTCTCCTCTAGGAGTTTTATAGTTTCTGGTCTTACATTTAGATCTTTAATCCATTTTGAGTTTATTTTTGTGTATGGTGTTAGAAAGTGTTCTAGTTTCATTCTTTTACAAGTGGTTGACCCGTTTTCCCAGCACCATTTGTTAAAGAGGTTGTCTTTTTTCCATTGTATATCCTTGCCTCCTTTGTCAAAGATAAGGTGTCCATAGGTTCGTGGATTTATCTCTGGGCTTTCTCTTCTGTTCCATTGATCTACATTTCTGTCTTTGTGCCAGTACCATACTGTCTTGATGACTGTGGCTTTGTAGTAGAGTCTGAAGTCAGGCAGGTTGATTCCTCCAGTTCCATTCTTCTTTCTCAAGATTATTTTGGCTATTAGAGGTTTTTTGTGTTTCCATACAAATTGTGAAATTATTTGTTCTAGTTCTGTGAAAAATACCGTTGGTAGCTTGATAGGGATTGCACTGAATCTATAGACTGCTTTGGGTAGAAGAGCCATTTTGACAATATTGATTCTTCCAATCCATGAACACTGTATGTTTCTCCATCTGTTTGTGTCCTCTTTGATTTCTTTCATCAGTGTTTTATAGTTTTCTATGTATAGGTCCTTTGTTTCTTTAGGTAGATATACTCCTAAGTATTTTATTCTTTTTGTTGCAATGGTGAATGGTATTGTTTCCTTAATTTCTCTTTCTGTTTTTTCATTGTTAGTATATAGGAATGCAAGGGATTTCTGTGTGTTAATTTTATATCCTGCAACTTTACTATATTCATTGATTAGCTCTAGTAATTTTCTGGTAGAGTCTTTAGGGTTTTCTATATAGAGGATCATGTCATCTGCAAACAGTGAGAGTTTTACTTCTTCTTTTCCTATCTGCCATATGACCCAGCAATCCCACTTCTGGGCATACACACTGAGGAAACCAGATCTGAAAGAGACACATGCACCCCAATGTTCATCGCAGCACTGTTTATAATAGCCAGGACATGGAAGCAACCTAGATGCCCATCAGCAGATGAATGGATAAGGAAGCTGTGGTACATATACACCATGCAATATTACTCAGCCATTAAAAAGAATTCATTTGAACCAGTCCTAATGAGATGGATGAAGCTGGAGCCCATTATACAGAGTGAAGTAAGCCAGAAAGATAAAGAACATTACAGCATACTAACACATATATATGGAATTTAGAAAGGTGATAACGATAACCCTATATGCAAAACAGAAAAAGAGACACAGAAATACAGAACAGACTTTTGAACTTTGTGGGAGAATGTGAGGGTGGGATATTTCAAAAGAACAGCATGTATACTATCTATGGTGAAACAGATCACCAGCCCAGGTGGGATGCATGAGACAAGTGCTCCGGCCTGGTGCACTGGGAAGACCCAGAGGAATCGGGTGGAGAGGGAGGTGGGAGGGGGGATCGGGATTGGGAATACATGTAAATCCATGGCTGATTCATATCAATGTATGACAAAACCCACTGGAAAAAAAAAAAAAAAAGAAAAGAAAAAAAAAAAAAAGCTTATGAATCCAAGCAAAATCAGTTCCTGACTGGCAAAATGGACATATGAGCACTCAAACTCAGTGGGCTTAAAACTGGCTAATTAGAATTCAAAATGTAATGTCAATTGACTCATCATTTCATTAAGCAGCAATGCAATCCTCTAATAATGCTCATTAATGTTGGAATGGGCCTTTGAAACTACAAAGTGTTTTGTCAATATTAATGCATCTTCCTAACACCATGAAACCATACATTTCTTAGTGCTTTTATTCCCACTTTACAGAGAGAGGGAGGGAGAGTACACAGCAATACAGAGTAGTTGAATAATTCAGAAGTGAATAAAAGGTCATTAATAGCATTGAAAAAACTAATGAATAAGGTTATAAGATCTCCATTTAGTGGTCTATTTCAACTTCCGTGATATTAGGGCATTGGGGAAACATTCTCAGTCTGGTCTCTGTGAATGTTTAGCCTTTCCAGGGATATTATAGCAGACAGGGATAAAGAAATAGAGCTTATGCATGACAGCTATAGGCTTATTTGCATGCCACTACACCCTCTTGGGAAACCTGTATGCAGGTCAGGAAGCAACAGTTAGAACTAGACATGGAACAACAGACTGGTTCCAATAGGAAAAGGAGTATGTCAAGGCTGTATATTGTCACCCTGCTTATTTAACTTATATGCAGAGTACATCATGAGAAATGCTGGGCTGGGTGAAGCACAAGCTGGAATCAGGATTGCCAGGAGAAATATCAATAATCTCCGATATGCAGATGACACCACCCATATGGCAGAAAGTGAAGAGGAATTAAAAGGCCTCTTGACGAAAGTGAAAGAGGAGAGTGAAAAAGTTGGCTTAAAGCTCAACATTCAGAAAATTAACATCATGGCATCTGGTCCCATCACTTCATGGGAAGATGGGAAAATAGTGGAAACAGTGTCAGATTTTATTTTTTTGGGCTCCAAAATTACTTCAGATGGTGATTGCAGCCATGAAATTAAAAGACGCTTACTCCTTGGAAGGAAAGTTATAACCAACCTAGATAGCATATTAAAAAGCAGAGACATTACTTTGCCAACAAAGATCTGTCTAGTCAAGGCTGTGGTTTCTCCAGTGGTCATGTATGGATGTGAGAGTTGGACTGTGAAGAAAGCTGAGTGCCAAAAAATTGATGCTTTTGAACTGTGGTGTTGGAGAAGACTCTTGAGAGTCCCTTGGACTGCAAGGAGATCCAACCAGCCCATCCTAAAGGAGATCAGTCCTGGGTGTTCACTGGAAGGACTGATGCTGAAGCTGAAACTCCAGTACTTTGGTCACCTCATGCGAAGAGTTGACTCGTTGGAAAAGACCCTGATGCTGGAAGGGATTGGGGGCAGGAGGAGAAGGGGATGACAGAGGATGAGATCGCTGGATGGCATCACCGCCTCGATGGACATGAGTTTGATTAAACTCCCGGGGTTTGTGATGGACAGGGAGGCCTGTCGTGCTCCTATTCATGGGGTCGCAAAGAGTCGGACACGACTGAGTGACTGAACTGAAGTGAACAGAACTGACACCCTCTTGGAAAAATGCCACACGGTAATATTATCTCACTCTTGCATTGTATGGAGTAATTTACAGTGCCTTTTATAAGTATTATATTATTTTATTATCACCATGAATAAAGTACTTGAATGATTTCCTGATATGTTCAAAAAGCTCAGATAGAAAGCATTACATATACACACAAATTAATTTAGAAAGAAGCAAAAACCATTGAATCAGTGATGTTGAAAACAATTTTAAATTACTGAATTCTAACCAATTCTTTATAAAATATTATAATAATAATTTGTCAGTGTAAATATAACCCAACAAGCATTTTCCTGCATATAGGTTACAAATCTCTTCCTGAAGAATAGTCAAAAGAGCCCAAATATAGAGTGTACCAAGAACTACTCAAAACCTGATATTTTCTTTGGGGGGTTAATATCCAGGTATGTAGACTTTGTTTATTACACTAGATACTCAGTCTAAATTCCTTCTAACATAGTAAATCTATATATATAGATATTTAGTCAAATTCACCAGAACCATAGTTGGGTCTTAAGAAAGGTAGATTTTCCCAGTTAATCCTTTGTCGAAAAACTGAAGTGCGTAATAGGGTTTAACAAATTCATGACACATACCCAAGGGAGAATTTTTCTCTTCTTTTTTCACATATACAAAATCTATGTACCCAGGTGAATTATTTTGTTACAGTGGGGTGTACTTTATCTGAATGATCACTAAGAAATTATATTTTTCTTCCAGCCCAACAATGGTCACATTGCAATATCTCTTTTTAGAACAGACTATATCTATGGAGTCAAACACAACAAGGGAAGTTGCCTTTGACTCTCTTCAAAAAATCTTTGCATTTCTGGAATCACATCTAAGTATAAACATATTTAATATACATATAAAAATACACCAACTGATTTAAGACTAGCTGGCTGGCTGACATGAATGTCTCATTTCTTCTTATGACATTAACTGGAACCATGGTATATCTTTAGCACCAAAGGAGGACACCAGGGTTTGTGAGTGTTTGGGTTAGGGATAAAGCCATTACAATGTCCCTGATTATCCCTGTGCTATGGATCCACATTCTTTTTAATAGTAAATAATAGTAATGATAGCAAACACTTATACAGCTCTTATTAAAGCCAGCTCTTATTCCAAACACACCATATACATTTTCTAATTGAGTATTTATAACAAGTCTTTAAGATAGGTGTCTTTATTTATCCACATTTTAGGGATAAGAAAACTGTGGCATGGAAAGTTTGTATAACTTTATTACCATAAAGATTAGCCCCATACCATAATATGGATCCTTAATGAGTTATGTTGGTGAAGTGAAAGTCACTCAGTCGTGTCTGACTCTTTGTGACCCCATGGACTATACAGTCTATGGAATTCTCCAGGCCAGAATACCAGAGTGGGTAACCTTTCCCTTCTCCAGGGGAATCTTCCCAACCCAGGGATCGAACACAGATCTCCCACAGTGCAAGTAGATTCTTTACCACCTGAGCCACAAGGGAAGCCCAAGAATACTGGAGTGTGTAGCCAATCCCTTCTCTAGCAGATCTTCCTGATCCAGGAAACCAACTGGGGTCTCCTGCATTGCAGGAGGATTCTTTACCAACTGAGGTGTTAGGGAAGTGAGTTATGCTAGTCCATGTGTTAAACATTCTTTTACATAGACTAGGAATAGCCTGGTGCCTAGGACCAATGCAAGCCCAACAACCTTCTCTTTTGCCTTATCCATTTATGGCCAATACTAGAGCTTCAGATGTTAATACTGTAATGACAAGGAAATGCCAATCCAGAGCATCATAGTAGTAAGAAACAGAAACTGATGAGAAGAATAAGAGAAAAAAATTGCCCCAATTCAAAGAAACATCTACCCTAGGCCTTTTCAAGCTTGAGCAGGGATACCATTTATAGCCATATCAGCTAAGCAAAGTAGAGAAAAACAGAAAGAGGGAGAAATGGAGGGAGGGAGGGTGGTGAAGAGAGAGAAAAAGAGAGAGAGGCTGAGGCTTTGCCACATTGTTGGTTTATAAGTATTTCAGGCTTCTCAGGAGAGCTTCCAAAGTAAGAAAATAGCTTAGATGCTTCTGACTTATCCAAGTGGGGAAAGAATCAATCTAGACAGCAAAAGCCAGATTAAAAAAGGAAGTGACAAATGATTCCTCTAGACTAAGCAAACTCAAAGACATTGCAAAAGAAGAAGTGTCAGGGCCAAGTAGCCATAGTTGTGTGCGTTTACAAGTCCATAACAATAGCTGATAGCATATCCTCACGCCACTGTCATTTATAACTACCTAGAATTCAAGAACCAACTACACATCAGATAGAGAATCCATGATCATAGACAGGGACTTAATTTAGATGTCAAGATCTTCCTGACCTAGACAACTTAAGATCACAGTCACTCAAACTCTTGACTCCAGGTAATATCAGTAAATCTGGAAATACAATGCTCCCAACAACAGCTTGTTCTTTTCTGGAACTACAGTTAACAACACATGCAATTTACCCTTTTCATACACATCCACTACCCACACTCAGCTTTTAGATATAAAATTTTCCATTGAATTAACAAGTGAGTTATTAAATTCCTGCTGCATGCCTAGTGTTCTGGTAAAGTCTAGGTTCATAAATTTCACTCAGCAACATGAGCCTGTTGGTAATAGCTGCTAGTTTAAGTCTTTGGCCTGAAGTGACTAGAAAGTTTGTCTACTTGAAAAATTGTGATTCAAGTACATAGACATATTGGTAAGCTTCCAATACCTCAGAGTCTAACCTGTTCCTGTTCTATGTTCAATTTGCTTAAGCTGACTGTGACTACTGGGAGCAAGTTTTTCCACTCCAAACATAGTGATTCTGGGCATTAAGGTAGTATCTTCACAAAGCATTATCAAATTCTAAATGGATCCTATGGACAAATGCTGTTGTGATCTCATTGGTAGGTAAAATTTTTGTGCACAGCTCCAGAGTGCTCTCTGCTTTCATTATAAGATATTCATATGGAGAGTTGTACAATACAACACATGCCATGGTGTGGAGAAGGAACAGACTTAAAGTCCTTTTTGAAAGTCTCTTTTTTAAGAGACCCAATAAATCCTGATGTGTTAGTATTTGGATCTGAGTATAAAAATTCCAGCTCTGGTTTGGTCTGTTGATATTACTTGTAACTTTGGCTTCCCCTAGGGTGAGATAGAGGTGAGGTTGCAATAAAGAAACAACAAAAGTAAACTGAATCAAAAGAAATACATTTAAATATAGTATTAATCATTTAAAATTATTTAATGGGTTTTCAAAGTTATACTGGTAGAGTCATAAGTACTGATGGTTAACTAATAATATGTCTTCAATGAAACTAGGAAAAATAAACACATATGTACACACACACTGTATCTCAAAATGATAAGATACAGTTATTCTCAGTCTGTTGAGAAGTGATTCAGGGGTTATAATAAAAATTGTCAGTGTATTGTTCCTGCTTTATTCAAGGTGGAAATATCACTTTAATCACTTTCAAAAAAATGTCATCTTTTCTGTACTCCTGCTTATTCACTATGACTGAGAAATACTGTTTGCACTAAATTTTGCATAATGAACATGGCAATGTCATAGAAAACAAAGCATTATGATTCCAAGTCCCTCCTAATCCATAATTCTTTTGGAAATATCTATTATATAAATATGAATGACAAAGAACTTGGGGGTTAGTGTTATTCATAAAACAGTATTTGTCATTTTTCTAATGAGGATTTACTGGTTATGACTAACCAAGAAGAGGCAAAGATATTTCATATATATGGCAGCTCTAACAAATACATTTGTAAATATGGCCCTGGCCAGTAGTAGGTAGCAAAGTTAATAGTACTCAATCAAGGTGGATGGGTAATAAGAAGTTCTACTCTTACTAAGTAGTTTGAAGTTTATTGCTTTCAGATATTCTTTGGTTTCTCCAAACTAGTCACATGCCAAATATCCAGAGCTCAGATATGAGTGTACCAATTGGCACCATTTAAGGACTTAAAGACAATTATGTCCAGTGACAAAGCAGCAAACATTATTTTGGGAGTGTGCATTTTGTTTCTCAAAAACATGAACTATCATTAATAGAAACAAAATAAAAGACAACAACTTGGCATCAGAAGTTGGAGTTAAAGACAAATAGGAGAAGAGCAAAGGATTGGTCCAAGAGCAAGGACAGTCAAAATATTTAAACATCAAGAATGATGGTGATGATGATGATGATGATGATGATATTACTTCTTGAGCTGCACATTAAGATCACCAGACTCTAAAACAAGCTAATTAAATGAGAAATGTGAAGGGACTTAGGGCCAGGCATTAATATTTTTTAAAGCTCCTCAATACATATTTTAATGGCAAGCCAGGGTCAAGAAACTCTACTTTAGGGCAGTGATTATCAAACAGTAATGTGCATATGAATCACCTGGGACTCTTGTTAAAATGAAGGTTTTGATTCAGTAGGTCTGAGATGAGGTCAGAGATTCTGCAATTTCTAACAAGCTTTTGGGTGATGGTGATGGTCTTGGCTGTGGACCATAATGGGTAGGCATGCAAAATGGGAAGTAAACAATGAAGAAGAGATACTTCATGTGTGTAAGAGGGAAAGATGTTCAATGAACCCAAGAGGACTCTTTTGGGTTCATCTTGATATGAACTGGAGACAGGAGAAAGCCTTTATGATCTTGTTACATTTCACCATTAGCTCAAAATACTACACATGTAAATGGACTGTTAAATTCTTTTTTTTTTTTTTTTTAGACTTGTTAGCAGGCTTTTATTTTTTTTTCCCAGTCTAACCATGTGTGCTTGTCCAAAGAAGGCTACGCAGTATTTTATAGTATTTGATCACAGATTATGAATTCCAACTTTGCTTGTTTCCTTTGCCCACACTGAAGTTGTATCTTCTTTGTTCCTTTGATTTGCAAAGTAATGATGGTGGCTGAGTATCCAGTAAAGAACTCATCTTTTCTGGAGCAATTTCTTAAATAAGGATTTTAAAAATTATTATTATAAAAACCAAAGGAAATTACACCATATAATTTTTTTCAAGGCAAAAGTCATTAGTCATGATCAAGCATTCATTCATACTGAACACACATAATAAATATAATTGGGGGTAAATTTGCTTTAGGGAAAGAATGAAGACTTGAGCTGCTGTATAGAATAATGTGCCTTTGAGTTGGAGTCTTGAACCACCACCATAGGTTTAAGGCAATTAAATCTTTTTGTTATATTTAAGCCCCATTTTCTTTCTTTTTTTTTTCATTTCTTTTTATTAGTTGGAGGCTAATTACTTTACAATATTGTAGTGGGTTTTGTCATACATTGACATGAATCAGCCATGGAGTTACATGTATTCCCCATCCCGATCTCCCCTCCCACCTCCCTCTCCACCCGATCCCTCTGGGTCTTCCCAGTGCACCAGGCCTGAGAACTTGTCTCATGCATCCAACCTGGGCTGGTGATCTGTTTCACTATAGATAATATACATGTTTCAATGCTGTTCTCTTGAAACATCCCACCCACTCCTTCTCCCACAGAGTCCAAAAGTCTGTTCTGTACATCTATGTCTCTTTTTCTGTTTTGCATATAGGGTTATCATTACCATCTTTCTAAATTCCATATATATGTGTTAGTATACTGTAATGGTCTTTATCTTTCTGGCTTACTTCACTCTGTATAATGGGCTCCAGTTTCATCCATCTCATTAGAACTGATTCAAATGAATTTTTTTTAAAGGCTGAGTAATATTCCATAGTGTATATGTACCACAGCTTCCTTATCCATTTGTCTGCTGATGGGCATCTAGGTTGCTTCTGTTAAATTCTTGAGCAGCTATACCAGACTTCTGTGCTGTCTGTCCTCTTTAGTCAGTGTTCTGAAAGATTCCTTCCTGAAAGTAGCAGCTTCCCTGGTGGCTCAGACGATAATCAATCTGCCTGCAATGCAGGAGACCCTAGTTTGATTCCTTGGTTGGGAAGACTCCTTGGTGGGGGGCATGGCAACCCACTCCAATATTCTTGCCTGGAGAATCCCCATGGACAGAGGAGCCTGGTAGACTATAGCCCATGGGGTCGCAAAGAGTTGGACATGACTGAGTGACTAAGCACAGCACAGCAAACTTCTGGAACACATGAACAACTGATTTTCTCAATGGTCAGAAACACATTTATTTTAAAGTCGCTGACCACTAATTTCTTTTTTTTTTTTATTTCCTTTATTTATTTATTTTTTTTCAGTGGGTTTTGTCATACATTGATATGAATCAGCCATAGATTTACACGTATTCCCCATCCCGATCCCCCCTCCCACCTCACTCTCCACCTGATTCCTCTGGGTCTTCCCCGAGCACTTGTCTCATATTGTTTTCTTAAATCTACTGTTAAAATGACAGGGAAAAAGACAAGAACCACAAAATAAAAAGAACCACTCCCTTTTTTTAATCAAGGTACCCAAATTTGATGCAAAACATACTTCTGAAAAATGACAGTCTCTTGGTGCCCATCCACCTTTCTCTGAAACTTTAGGTGAATTACAAACTTCTTTCTGAAGAAAAAGAGAAAAAAAATTGTTTTAAGTCTTGAATGTACAAATGTATTAATACTTTATAGAAACTCTTTATAACCTTGTCTCTAGGGACAAGACTAAAATCTGCATTATTGGCTAGATATGTTCGATCCCTTCTTTACTGTAATTTGACCATCAGTCAGTGTCTTTTCAAACTGTGATCCTACTTGTTTCAGGAATAGAGTCCATCAAACATCGAACCATGGTATCATGTACACCAAATCGTTGATACCTAAACATGTTCTGAGACTCTACTTGCTGGTTCAGGAGCTGTCAGCATGTATTTGATCACTCTGACCGAAGAAATGGAGAAAGGCAATCTCTGAGAGTAAAACTGGATTATTTCATGATTTCACCTGACCATAAACCTCTTTTCTAGAAAGTAAACAACCTGCAGGTTTGATTTCTATCCACTGAAATATATTATTTATGGCCTTCTCCTAAATATCTTATCAAGGTAAATGATACAATGACTTTGAGTTGCCTAGCACATAATAGGGAAAAGAAAATAGACCCTATTTATTGTGTTGAGATGAAAGCCTTGTCTTGCTTCTGACTATTAGTGTAATTTGAGGAGAAATTATTTATGTTAGCTTAAATTTTCTAACCTGAAAAATAAACATATACTAATTATATGTTACAGGATTTAAAAAAATAGATTAAAGAAAACAATTTGGGCTTAAGTGCAGAGTATATTATCCCATAGTATGGATATAATGAATTGAAACAATCACCATCACCATCATTATTTCAAATTGTTGAAACTAAACTTTGGAGGAATGTATTTTATTTGGGCTTTATATAAATGACTTATGATCATAGTTTATGTAATTTTCAAATAATCTGTGTATAAGTCATTTTTCATAAGATATATTACCTACAATATCTTTGATTCAAGATTCCAGCTGTCATTTTCAATGTGATGCTTTTTTGCAGTTCTGTCTCTTTCATTTGTATTCCTTTTGATCTTAGAGCCAGAAAGCAACAGAAGTGGAAAGACCATTTGAGCATGAAACAATTAGAATAGTGTGGTCTTTCTTTTGAGAGATTAATTTTATAGTGTATATTGGTATACCCTTAAAACTTTCCTTTGTTTGGAGTATTTACAGTTGACCCATTTCAGTTCACTTTAGAGCAGCTGCCTATCATATCTTTCTGTTATGAGTATATAGGTGTCTATGTTCAACCCAGAGGAGATATGTAACTCTATTATTTTTCTAATTATTTTATTTTTATTGAAGGATCATTGCTTTACAGAATTTTGCTGTTTTCTGTCAAACCCCAACATGAATCAGCCATAGGTATACATACATGTCCTACCTTTTGAAACTCCCTCCCCATCCCACCCCTCTAGGTTGATACAGAGCCCCTGTTTGAGTTTCTTGAGCCATACAGAAAATTCCCGCTGGCTATCTATTTTACATATGGCAATGTAAGTTTCCATGTTACTCTTTCCCTACATCTCACCCTCTCCTCCCCTCTCCACATGTCCATAAGTCTATTCTCTATGTCTGTTTCTCCACTGTCGCCCTGTAAATAATTTCTTCAGTACCATTTTTCTAGATTCCATACATATGTGTTAGATTACGGTATTTCTCTTTCTCTTTCTGACTCACTTCATTCTGTATAATAGGTTCTAGGTTCATCCACCTCATTAGAACTGACTCAAATGTGTTCCTTTTTGTGGTTGAGTAATATTCCATTGTGTATGTATACCAAAACTTCTTTATCCATTCATCTGTCGATGGACATCTAGGTTGCTCCCAAGTTCTAGCTCTTGTAATTAGTACTGCAATGAAAAATGGGACACGTATGTCTCTTTCAATTTTGGTTTCCTCAGGGTATATGCCTAGGAGTGGGATTGCTGTGTCATATGGTGCTTCGCTGGTGGCTCAGAGGGTAAAGCATCTACCCGTAATGCAGGAGACCTGGGTTCAATCCCTGGGTCAGGAAGATCCCCTGGAGAAGGAAATGGCAACCCACTCTGGTACTCATCCCTGGAAAATACCATGGACAGAGAAGCCTGGTAGGCTACAGTCCATGGGGTTGCAAAGAGTCAGACACAACTGAGCAACTTCACTTTCACTTTCAGTTTTCATGGTGGTTTTATTCCTAGATTTTTAAAGGAATCTCCATACTGTCTTCCATAGTGGCTGTATCAATTTACATTCACACGGACAGTGCAAGAGTGTTCCCTTTTCTCCACACCCATTCCAGCATTTATTGTTTGTAGGCTTTTTGATGAAGGCCATTCTGACCATTGTGAGGTGATATCTCATTGTAGTTTTGATTTGCATTTCTCTAATAAGGAGCTATGTTGAGCATCCTTTCATGTGTTTGTTTGCCATCTGTATGTCTTCTTTGAAGAAATGTCTGTTTAGGTCTTACAAGCAGCTCATACAATTCAATACCAAATACAAACAACCCAATCAAAAAGCGAGTATTATTTTAATACTGAAATTGATTAGGCTCCAGGTTAATTATCCTGATAATCCTACTGCCTTTTCAATTTCAGGAGAAGGTATATTAAAGCGGTTAAAAAGTAGGCTCCAACGCCCAGTGGCCTGGAGGTAAAGAATCTGCTTGCAATGCAGGAGACACAGGAGACTTGGGTTTGATTTCTGTGTTGGGAAGATCCCTTGGAGTAGGAAATGGCAACCCACTCTAGTATTCTTGCTTGAAGAATCTCACAGACAGAGAAGCCTGGTGGGCTACAGTCCAAGGGATCACAACGAGTCGGACATGACTGAAGTGACTGAGCGTCCGTACAATATCATATTGCCTGAATGAAGAATTTCAGATTTACCTTTGCTACCGGGGTGACCAAAGGCAAGTAATGTAATCTCTAATTGCCAGAGTTTCCTTAAAACTAAATATAAGACTATGATAAGAGTAATTACCACATATTATTGTGAGGACTAAATGAATTTTTATAAGTATATTACTTAACTTATGTTAAGTATCCAGCGCATTTCAGTTATGATGACAATGCTAATAACCAAACAAAGTGGCCCAAGAGAAGATGGAGGTTTTCTTTAGCACACTGAGTTTTTTATAGTTACATAAAAGTTAATCATGACTTCTACTCTCTAAATCTTTATGGTTTGGGATTGGATGCATTTATTTTAGGGCAATACTCTGTCTTCCAGTTTCCCTAAAAGATGAAGTGGTCTTTCTAATTGAGGGTTCTACTTCCTTGAATATCAGTTCATTTCAAGCTAGAATAGTGCCTGTCTGACAGAACATTGCAACAAATTTCAGTCCTTTGTTGCCAATAGGAATTGTTGTCTGTTTCTTGGGAATATGGCCTTTGTTGGCCTTTCCTCCTTTCCTAGCACTCATGGGAATATATAAACTATGAAAAGGCCTCCATTACCACAAAATTAGCTTTACAAATTGAATTAGAACGTTAAAATATCCATTGAGTTAGTATTTTTGTACAGAAGCTAATATTCCTGCAGTTTACAAGATAAACTTAGAAGTATTCCTCCACTAATGTGGCAGAAGTAAGGTATCTTTTCTAATTCAGAGACTACGTTAGAGGCAATCCTCCTTATTCCCACAGGCAACTTTCACTAAATCAGTTGTTACAAGTCCCTAGCAAAGTCCAGGAGCTTAAGTAGTCTTTGGAGTCAAGTGCACCTGGGTGTGAATGCTGCCTGGTCGCAGTGTAGTCAACCTCCTTAAACCCCAGTTTTCTTATCTTTACACTGGGAAGCAAATGAGGTAATCCATGTAAAATACTTTACAGAAGATCTGCTATATAATAAGAACTCTATAGATGGTTATTGTTTTTATTTTGTATTTTTATTATAATTTCCATATGCTTGACTTGACTGGATTATTTCTCTATATCACACACTTAAACAAAGAAAACACAGAGAGAGAGAGATCCATTAATTTTCTCCACTTTCATTTACCTCATCTTTCTTTTTTTTTTTTTTTTTCATCTTTTATTCCTCTGAAATAGCAGGCAGATTCTTTACCATCTGAGCCAGCAGCCCACTGATTCCTCTGAGACAGTCATTTCCCCCTACTCACATTCTGTGGTGTTTTCTCATTTTACAGTTTATTCATAAATGATGAGGGAGAAACAAAACGTTGCACATCTCCTGGAATGTACATATAACAGCATAGAAAAATAATCTTATTTACTGTGATAAATATTATTACCAGTGTTATCTGATGAGCAAAATTTATTTTATTTGCCAAAAAAAATTAGAAATATAACACCCTTGCAATATCAGTTATATGTATAACATAAAGACTGAATTCCAATGACATTGGAACTTCAATTCATTTTAAACACTAAACCTGAAGAAATAGAAATAATCATGTCATTATGTAGAAGGCCTAGAATGTTGGTTACTTTATGGCAAGAGCTCATCTATTGCTTTCCTTATCTGCTCTTCAACAAAAACCACATCTACTTTTCAATGTAGTGGCCCAAAGCAGTACCATGATTCCTTAAGGTCAGAGGAAAAGCATGTTCTGCAGTACTGGTTCAGGGAGACTCAAAACAGATTTTTAATACCTTTAGCTCATTTGCTTTCATGCTGAAAATGTAGGCAATTGAAAGTCAGCTGAATAAAATTGAACAGGACCTAATAAGAGAGCAGGTCTCTCAGGAATTTGAAGACAAAATGGTCCTCATCACTTGAATGTCTTTCTAATCTATACAAAAAGGACATACTAATCATTAATAAATGATATAAATATTTATCAGTAAGGCCACTAACATGACATTACAGATACAAGTCAGTAGTGCTTTTCACACCGATTTAATTTTGCTTTGGATTTTTTCAGTTAATAAAGTACAGTGAATTGAACTACCTATCTGTATGTTCACATGTGCCCATGTTCAGGCTGTTCCACAAGGAGCTATCTTGCCTGCAGCACCTCTACTGCCTTCAAAGGAGCCACCAAAGTGGCAAAGATCTCTTAAAGACTGATGTAAGTACCTCCCAAAAGGCCTAGTGTCTTTACCCTTAGCTTAAATAGTAGCTAGCTGCACCTGCAGGGCCCTGCCTCTCCTGCTGGCTATAAACACTCACCTGAAAACCCCTGCCTAACTCTACACAGCAGAAGTATAGGACAGAAAGTAGGACAGAAAGCACATAGTCACAGTTCTGGTTTCAGAGCTTATCTAGGTCTTCTACCCTTGCCAGTTTCCTGGACTATGATTCTTAATTTCAAACATCTTGCCTTTGCAGACTTCCAGTAAAATAAATACATGAGGTGGCCCTGTATGGAATAAAGTGGACTATGCCACAGTACATCACAGTGTTTCCATGTGTGTTTACAAAACCCAATGAAATATGTCACAAAATAAGTTTCACTTCAAAGGTCTAGCCCTTCTTGGAAGTTCACGTATGGATCTCCCCAGTTAAACACTAAACAACCAATGTATTGCACTGACCAAAAAGTTAGTTTAGGTTTTCTCATAAGATGTTACAGAAAAACCCAAGCAAATTTTTGGTTAACCCAATATTAGATTCATAATTTAACTTCATAGTCATTTGTTTGGTAGTTCCATTTTTTTTTTCTTGACTCATATCTCTTTCTGTACCCTGGAACTTGCATATTTGTACCTCTTGTTAAACTCTTGTTGCCCAGACATCATCCCTGGACTCAACCTCTTGCTTGACTAGACTTACATATGTTAGCTCATTCTTTGAGCTTTGCCTAGTTGGGCTCCCTTAGAGTAAAACCTATTCTGTTGCTATTAGCATGATTTCTGGTGGTGGTGGTTTAGTCACTAAGTTGTAACCAACTCTTTGTGGCCCCATGGACTGTAGCCCACCAGGGTCCTCCGTCCTTGGGATTTCCCAGGCAAGAATACTGGAGATGGTTGGCATTTCCTTTTCCAAGGGATCTTATCTTATCTCATCTTTGCCCAGGGAATCAAACCCACATCACCTGCTTGGCAGGTGGATGCTTAACCTCTGAGACACCTGGGAAGACCTAACATAATTTCCAGCTGTTAGTGATAGAAATACATGTTTATTGTGTCTTTAGTAAAATTACTGTAGAAAAGTGGATTGAAACTCTGCTCTGCATTCAACAAAGACTTCAGGAATAATCCTAACATTATTGCTAGTACCAATTAATAATCACTTAAAAATTGTTGAATTTGATATGGAAATTATATTCTTGACAGTCTTTAGCTGGTGAGCTATGTTAAGTGTACAAAATGTAAATGTGTGGCTTTATTTTAAATTTAAATTTAATGGAGTAAATAAGAATTCCAATGTACATAAAACAACTATAGTGAATTTTAATATTCAATTAATATCCTAAAAAATTCTAAGCAACTATCATTCTTAGGGTAGGAATCATGCTTTATTTCTGGATCTCCCTTAATACATAGAAGATGCCCAGTAAATCTTAGTTGAAGAACTAGTGAAAAAAAAAATGGGCCAAAGAACTAAACAGACATTTTTCCAAAGAAGACATACAGATGGCTAACAAACACATGAAGAGATGCTCAACATCACTCATTATCAGAGAAATGCAAATCAAAACCACAATGAGGTACCACTATACACCAGTCAGGATGGCTGCTATCCAAAAGTCTATAAGCAATAAATGCTGGAGAGGGTATGGAGAAAATGGAACCCTCTTACACTGCTGGTGGGAATGCAAACTAGCACAGCCACTATGGAGAACAGTGTGGAGATTCCCTAAAAAACTGGAAATAGAACTGCCATATGACCCAGCAATCCCACTCCTGGGCATACACACTGAGGAAACCAGATCTGAAAGAGACACGTGTACCCCAATGTTCATTGCAGCACTGTTTGCAATTGCCAGGACATGGAAGCAACCTAGATGCCCATCAGTAGATGAATTGATAAGAAAGCTGTGGTACATATACACTATGGAATATTACTCAGCCATTAAAAAGAGTTCATTTGAATCAGTTCTAATGAGATGGATGAAACTGGAGCCCATTATACAGAGTGAAGTAAGCCAGAAAGATAAAGACCAATACAGTATACTAATGTATATATATGGAATTTTAAAAGATGGTAATGATAATCCTATATGCAAAACAGAAAAAGAGACACAGATGTACAGAACAGACTTTGGGACTCTGTGGGAGAAGGCGAGGGTGGGATGTTCTGAGAGAACAGCATTGAAACAAGTATACTATCAAGAGTGAAACAGCTCACCAGTCCAGGTTGGATGCAGGAGACAAGTGCTCGGGGCTGGTGCACTGGGAAGACCCAGAGGGATCGGATGGGGAGGGAGGCAGGAGGGAGGATTGGGATGGGGAACACATGTAAATCCATGGGTGATTCATGTCAATGTATGGCAAAAACCACTACAATATTGTAAAGTAATTAGCCTTCAACTAATAAAAATAAATGAAAAAAAAAAAAAAGAACTAGTGAATAAACAATAGAACCAACGTAATGACATTTCCATTTGGCAAACATGCTAGGGTGTTTCATAAGATACTTAAATGCACATAGATGAGGATAATGTTCCTCAAAGTGAATGTTAGGCTCTGAAAAATGTGGTTCACATTTTATTTTCAGGAAAGTATACTTTCTTTCTAATTTGAAAGTAATTCTAAAATTGTGATGGAAGTCAATAAGCAAATGTGATTTAATATACTGTATCATTTTCCAAGACTCTGTTTTTCACAATTAAACTTAATGTATAACATAAGATCAAATTGTAAGATGGTATAGTATGCTGACAATGTCACAGTGCAAAAGACTTGTTGACTAGTCAAGGAGGAAATTTTTCTGTCATATCAATAATGAAAACTCAAAAAGAAAATTCACGGTTTTAGGACACAATCACAATAGTTACATGGATGATTACTTCAATACTGTGACATAATTCTCTAGAAGAATTATTCAATTAATTTTCTGTATACTTTATTCTTGATTTTATTTGGAACCCTCTTCAATGCAAATCTTGTCTAAAACTATAAACTGTAACCTCTAATTGACTTATGCAAATATATACAACAACTTTTGGATCCAGACATAGGAGATTATATTTTTTGATCCAAGGTGTTTTATTGTTACTTCATTTATTAAGAAAAGAGCTAGACACTGTGCCCATTTCCCTCTGATATAAAAGTAGGACTACATTCTAATTAACTTTTCATTTCTTCTCTTACTCAGAATAGATTTTATGGTCCTAATACTTGTCAGGCTATGCTTGGAGATTACATTATGGAAACAAACAGTCTCAATGCTTCATTAGCTTAAAATATCATTTTGTATTTCTCCTTTTCCCAGGATACTGGAGTCTCTAAAATCCAGGGTATTGCCATTCACTATAGCAGTGAGTGTGTGCTCAGTCGCTTTGAGTCTGACTCTTTGTAACCTATGGGTTGTAACCTGCCATGTTCCTCTGCCCATCAGATTCTCCAGGCAAGAATACTGGAGTGGCTTGCTTTGTCCTCCTCCAGGGCATCTTCCAGATCCAGAAATCAAACCCATATCTCCTGCATCTCCTGTACTGCAATCAGGTTCTTTACCCACTGAGCCACCTGGGAAATCCCACTATAGCAGAGCAAAGGAGAAAAGTCAATAAATTGCACCCTGACTCTAAATGCTTCCTTCTGAAAATGATAGCACTCACTTATGCTTATATTTTGATGACTAAAAACTCACATAGCTATATCTAATTTCAAGGAGACAGGATAGTTCTACCATTTGCCCAGAGGAAGAACCAAAAAATTTTGATGAAAAGCACTAATGGCTAACAAAATTGTCTTTTCCTAGTCCACTTATTCTGGGCTGGAGATCCATTAAATTTCTCAAATTTTCTGTTTTTAATTAAAATGACACAATTTTAGAGTACTTACCACTCCCAAAGATCAATATTAAGTCACACTATACTGTTCAACGGGCTTCCCAGGTGGCGCTAGTGGTAAAGATCCCACTTGCGAATACAGGAGACATAAAAGACTCAGGTTCAACCCCTGGGTTGAGAAGATACCCTGGAGGGGAGCATGACAACCCACTCCAGTATTCTTGCCTGAAGAACCTCGTGGACAGAGGAGCCTGGGAAGCTATGGTCCATAGGGTTGCAAAGAGTCGGACACTGCTGAAGTGATTTAGCATGCATACTGTTCAACAGTTTACATTGTTAACTTATTTTTGCTACATTCTACTATCAGGGTGACTTATCAAGTAACTTCTGTTAAGTTATTCTCATTCCTATCTCCTCCCACTCTCATCTTATAATAAGCCATCTGATTAGTAAATGACAGTATCAAGGACTCTTTCAAAATTAGGTGCTTAATTAGATTACTAACGCACTGGGTAGGGACTGTTTCAAAATGATTCAGAGCCTACAGAATACCTCAAAAATAGTTTCCAGTGCTATTGTTATTCACCAAATACTTGATTTGATGACCCAGATATGGAATTTACTGTCTACATATCCTTGTGCCTATTTGAGGGTTCTAATGTGGACTATAAATGTCTAGAGGATAAAGCTCTAGAAATCAGATATCTTGAATTAAATATCCAAATTCAAATATCTCACACTGATACACACACACACATACAAACACACACACACACACATATATAATGCATTTTATGGTGCATCCTGTTTGATAGACATGTCAATTTTTAATCTCTCTGGGCAAAAACATACCACAAAGGAAGGAAATGGAAAGTGTTAATTGGAATAACTCTTATCAATAAATTCAGTCATCAATTTAGACTGGAACAGACTCTGACATGAGTTCTTTATTGCAAAATTCAGACTTAAATTGAAGAAAGGAGTGAAAATCACTAAGCCATTGCCCTTATGATTACAGAGTGGAAGTGACAAATAGATTCAAGGGATTAGATCTGATAGACAGAGTGCCTGAAGAACTATGGATGGAGGTTTGTAATATTGTACAAGAGGCAGTGACCAAAACCAACTTCAAGAAAAAGAAATGCAAGAAGGCAAAATGGTTGTCTGAGGAAGCCTTACAAATAGCTGAGAAAAGAAGTGAGAAGCAAAGGAGAAAAGGAAAGATATATCCATCGGAGTGTAGAGTTCCAAAGAATAGCAAGGAGAGATAAGAAAGCCTTCTTAAGTTAGAAATGTGAAGAAACAGAGAAAAATAATAGAATGGAGAAGACTAGAGGTCTTTTCAAGAAAATTAAAGATACTAAGGGAACATTTCATGCAAAGATGGGCACAATAAATTGCAGAAATGGTATGGACCTAAGAGCAGCAGAAGATATTAAGAAGAGGTGGCACAAATACATAGAATAACTATACAAGAAAGGTTTTAATGACCCAGATAACCATGATGGTGTGGTTACTCAACTAGAGCCAAACATCCTGGAGTGCAAAGTCAAGTTGGCCTTAGGAAGCAATAGTAAGAGCAAAGCTAGTGGAAGTGATGAAATTTCAGCTGAGCTATTTAAAATCCTAAAAGATGATGCTGTCAAAGTGCTGAACACAATATGCCAGTGAATTTGGAAAACTCAGCAGTGGGCATAAGACTAGAAAAGATCAGTTTTCACTCCAATCCCAAAGAAGGTCCATAGCAAAGAATGTCCATAGCAAAAAATTGCACTGATTTCACATACTAGCAAGGTAGTGCTCAAAATCCTTAAACCTAGGCTTCAACAGTATGTGAACTGAGAACTTCTAGACATACAAACTGAATTTTAAAAAGGCAGAGGAACCAGAGATCAAATTTCCAACATCAATTGGATCATAGAAAAAGCAAGGGGATTGCAGGAAAAAAAATCTACTGCTTTATTGACAACTCTAAAGCCTTTGATTGTGTGGATCACATTAAATTGTGGAAAATGCTTAAAGATATGGGAATACCAGATAACCTCACCTTCCTCCTGAGAAACTTGTATGCACATCAAGAAACAACAATTAGAACCAAACATGGAACAACAGACTAGTTCAAAATTGGGAAAGAAGTACATCAATGTTGTATATTGTCATCCTGCTTATTTAACTTAAATGCAGAGTACATCATGCAAAATCCAAGGCTGTATACATCAGAAGATCGAATCAAGATTGCCGGGAGAAATATCACTAACCTCAGATATGCAGATGACAGCACTCTTATGGCAGACAGGGAAGAGGAACTAAAGAGCCTCTTGATGAAAGTGAAAGAGGAGAGTGAAAACATTGGCTTAAGGCTCAACATTCAGAAAACTAAGATTATGGCATCTGGTCCTATCACTTCATGGCAAATAGATAGGTAAACAGTGGAAATAGTGTCAGACTTTATTTTGGGGGGCTCCAAAATGACTGCAGATGGTGATTGCAGCCATGAAATTAAAAGACGCTTACTCCTTGGAAGGAAAGTTATGACCAACCTAGATAGCATATTAAAAAGCAGAGCCATTACTTTGCCAACAAAGGTCTGTCTAGTCAAGGCTATGGTTTTTCCAGTGGTCATGTATGGATGTGAAAGTTGGACTGTGAAGAAAGCTGAGCACCGAAAAATTGATGCTTTTAAACTGTGGTGTTGGAGAAGACTCTTGAGAGTCCCTTGGACTGCAAGGAGATCCAACCAGCCCATCCTCAGGGAGATAAGTCCTGGGTGTTTATTGGAAGGACTGATGCTGAAGCTGAAACTCCAATACTTTGTCCACCTCATGCGAAGAGTTGATTCGTTGGAAAAGACCCTGATCCTGGGAAGGATTGGGGGCAGGAGGAGAAGGGGACGGCAGAGGATGAGATGGCTGGATGGCATCAGCGACTCGATGAACATGAGTTTGAGTAAACTCCGGGAGTTGGTGATGGACAGGGAGGCCTGGCGTGCTGTGATTCATGGGGTCGCAAAGAGTCGGACATGACTGAGCGACTGAACTGAACTGAACTGATCCCTAGTTAACATTACCTGAAAATGAGAATAGGATAATCCATACTTTCTTAATTTCAATTTCTGAATGTGATGATAAATATCTTGCATTATTAAATTTCTGGGCATAGATGGAGTATCATCCTTTACAGATTCTCTAGCAACTGTATTTCTCTAAAACTATGTAAAGATTAAGTTCAAAATTTCAAGTATGGCATTTGGTTTTTAGCCTGTCTGTTTAAAGATGATAAAGAAGTACAAGGTTGATTTTGAAATTGTACTGGTTCTCCAGTAGTCAAAGCTATGCAAATTTATCTGCATATCCACTCCTTTTGTACATTTCCCTGTACTTGGTCAAATGCAAGATTTGTTGGATTTATAGTTGTTGTTTTTTTTTCCCCCCAGAAGTCTCTGCTTAGTGATAGAAAGCAACCATTGATGAAACTTATTAAAATATTTCTCATCTATCAGCTGAAAGGAGAAACATTAGATTTTTCAGTACTGTGGCTACATTCCCATCAATGCCTCTTTGATCTTGAAGTACAGTTATGATTAATAGGGTGAGCATATGAATGTATATGTGTTTTCTAAATTCTATTATATTAAGAAGAAGATTGATCCTTCAGAGATCATTTAGCTGAAGAAAAGTTGGATTGAGATCATCCAAGCACCACAGAGCTGCCATCCTCTCCAGATAATGGGTCAGCATTACTGGCCTCAGTTAATAGTAAGCGTGATGTGCATTACAGTAACTGCTTCCTGAAGGTGTTACCACAGACACACATATAACCATATCTTCAGGGTGGAGTCATATAGTGAAAGAAAAACTGGGAGAATATCAAGTATCATCACCAGATCTTGCAAAGAAGAAAAACGTAAAACCTCCTAGCCATATTGTCATATGTGTTTCAAAAAGTTGTGTAAAACTTTTTATTATCATTTATTGAGTAACTGATACATATCAAGATTGTGCTAAACACTTTTTGGACATTTGTCTCAGTCCTCAGAAATAGTTACCATCATTATTCCTATTTTTGGATGAAGACATTGAAGCTCAGAAAAATGAATTAACTTACTCAAGATGATGCAGCCAGTAAATGGTGTATGTGAAATTCAGCTCTGGTCTGTCTTATCACAAAGTTGTACTCTAAACTTCTCTAATAGACAGTTGCAGATTTACAATATAGAGTAAACCCTGATTGCTGGTTGGAAGTCAAAACTCAAATAGAACAACACTCAACACATAATAGGTGCTTAATCACAGTTTATTAACTTAATTAGTTGTGAGTTTAATTCTTTTAAAAGTGGTAGGCAGAATTCTAAGATGGCCTCCAAGATTTTCCACACACACCCCATGTATATATCCTGTATAATACATGGGACTATAAATATTATGGATCTTGTTCCCATGATTAAGTTATGGTATATGGTATGGTTGACCTTAAGATAGGAAAATTAACTCTTAGCCTAGGCTCATCACATGAACTCTTTTAAAAGCAGTATTTTCTCTGTCTAGTTGTAGAAGAGGATGTCAGAGATTCGAAGCATGAGAAAATTTAGCATATTAATTAGCTTGAATATGGAAGGGAACATATTAAAAGTAATATAAGTGGCTTTTAATAACTGAGAGTGGCCTCCAGTCTACAGCCAGCAAGGAAACAGTGATTTAGGTCCTATAACCACAAGGAACTGAACTCTGCGAATGACAAGAATAAGATTAGAAGGGAAGTTTTACTCAGAAACTCCAAGTAAGAACTCAGTTCAACCATTTTCTTGATTTCAGTCTTGTGAGACCTGAGCAGAGAACCCAGGCAGGTGATGACCTGCAGAATTATGAGCTAACAAATGAGTATTGTCTTGATGCTTTACTTGTGGTAATTTGTTACATAGCCATAGAAAAATATCACCTTAATTATAATATTAAATAACTATATTACATATAGAGTTCTTATTTCATCATGAGATTTTGCTTTTCAGGTTTGTCAGTTGGCTTTTCTATGAAGTGGTTGAACCCATGTTTTAAAATTTCATGCAGAAACAGTATCACAGTCTACAGAGAGATTTTATTGCCAATCTTTATAAGTTTGTGAAAATAGCCCAATATTTCTAAGATCAACAAGAAATTGAATCACATGTACTTTTTCACTTTAAACTCATCAAATTTCACTATCCAGTATATTTTCTCAGTTCCCTCTTTTATAGCCAGCAAACTGTGATTCAGTGCTATTAATCATTCTGGTCTAGCATATTTTAGGTAGGCCTTTTGAAAAGTTGCAACTACCATGTCCAGCTATAACATTATTAACTGAATCTTTTGTAGCTATTACTGCAATGTGTGATATACAGCTTAAGAACTACCGAGAAATATACTTGTGTTGAGAATCCAATCTGAATGACAATTCTACCATGTTTTAGAAATTATGAAACAAATGACTTATGATATCAAATTGAAGAATTTGGGCTCTTTACCAATGTTATTTTTAAAAAAAAGTATATTTTAACCTGTGGTAAAGTGCTACAGGGGGAATTTCAATAGTGATAAAAAGCAACAAATGTATCAGAAATGGTGGAGAAGTTGGTAAACCTGATGCAGCTTTGGGTTTCTGCTTCAACATGATCTGATCTGGAACTTTGATTGCAGATATGTCATTACAAGTGGTAGTGTCAGAGGTTGACCAAACACAGCTTTTGTTTTTATCCTAATGTGATTTTCCAGAGCTGAGAACTAGGAAGAAAATCCTGTTTTAACTTGTAAACTGAGCAACTTTGATCTGGAACTCATTGAAAAAGAATAAATATGGAGCCCCATGACGCCATTTTTATGTTATTTTTTCTGCCCATAAAAACACTTTGAGTGCAAAGCTGGCAGTTTTATTGAGCACCATATCTATGGTTTGGTTGAAATGCTACTTACAATCCTATCAACTCCCACTAGATTTCTCCCACTAGCACCAGTATCACTCAAAACCTGGGATGGATTCTTGTTATTGTAAGACTACTTCATCAAAGATCTTGACTCCAAGTAAGAAGTAAATACAACTGGGAAGTAAATACAATAGCATTTGTTGACTTCTTGCACAATCTGGATAATGTTATAAAAATACAATAATGCATTTTTTTCAGTATTTCTTAGTTTTAGAGAGTATATTATTATATTGTCCTCTGAGAAGTTAAGTATTTTTTAAATCACTGTGCACTATATTAATCAGGATTTCCTACATTTAAGCTGAACCAAAACATAGTACAGTTGGTCACTATATTTTGCAGCATAAAGGTCAGCACATGATTTTAGCCAAATAAATTATTCAGAAAACAGTTTGGGGTCCCTGTGAGCATTCCTACTTTCTGCTTCTCCTTTATAGGCCTATGTCCTCTGATTTGCATTACTCCAAGCTTCAAAATAAGAAGAAGCTTTAATTTCTCTGGGAACATTGTCCTACTTACACTGTCACCAGAGAGGACTAGGTAATTGCTATGTTGTAGAGACATTACTTTGCCAACAAAGGTTCATCTAGTCAAGCTATGGTTTTTCCAGTGGTCATGTATGGATGTGAGAGTTGGACTGTGAAGAAAGCTGAGTGCCGAAAAATTGATGCTTTTGAACTGTGGTGTTGGAGAAGACTCTTGAGAGTCCCTTGGACTGCAAGAAGATCCAACCAGTCCATCCTCAAGGAGATCAGTCTTGGGTGTTCATTGGAAGGACTGATGCTGAAGCTGAAACTGCGATACTTTGGCCACCTCATGTGAAGGATTGACTCATTGGAAAAGACCCTGATGTTGGGAGGGATTGGGGGCAGGAGGAGAAGGGGACGGCAGAGGATGAGATGGCTGGATGGCATCAGTGACTCGATGGACATGAGTTTGAGTAAACTCCGGGAGTTGCTCATGGACAAGGAGGCCTGGTGTGCTGAGATTCATGGGGTCACAAAGAGTCAGACACGACTGAGTGACTGAACTGAACTGAACTGAAAGAATTTACAAGCAAAAATTCTGCAGTATTTTTGAGGAAGGATTCCCCTTTGCTGTAGTCATGAAAGTAAAGAAAGACAGGTATATGTAAACAAGGTAAAATACCATTGTACTCTAGTACCTTTTTTATTAATGACACTCAATTATTTTCTTATAATTGTGATCTGAAGTTAATCACACTATTCTAAGCCTTACATAATGAACAGACCATTTCAACTAAGAAGGCTCAAAATAAATATTTGAGAGTAGTCCATCAATATATTTAGGAAAGAAGATGATTGAAAGAAGAAAAGGTGGATGGTGGTCTTAAACCCAATTGATTGCTTAAAATAACAGCAGTATTTGGTTTGTCCTTTTCCCCATTTTTGTTAAGCTTATCCTCCCTATACCAGAGACCATTAACTAGTCTCCCAAAACAGAGATTAACAAGCTATAGCCTTTTGGCAACATTTGACCAGGCATCTGTTTTTTTGAGCACCATTATTATTATTATTAGTAGTAGTAGTAGTAGTAGTAAAGTTATAACCACTGGTGTAGTCTATGGCTATTTTTTCCCCACAGCAGCAGAACTGAATAGCTGCAACTGTATGGACATCAAGTCTAAAATATTTCTTTCAGATACTTTATAGAAAAAAATCTGCTGACCCCTGTCTTAAAAGTTAACCTTTCCCTATTTTCACTTCCATCAGCTTCTGTAGCAGGAATGTTATTCAGAAGATAATGCATGTAAGTAGTTATCATTCAGTACTCTGAGACTTAGGATCAGGTTACCCCTATGGCAGAGAAGTTATTTCACTGTAATCCGTTTCTTAAGTATATAATTTAATTTGTATACTTGTGTTTGAATCATTTGGCTTTTTAAGCTGTGTAGTACACTACGATCTAAATTTCACCTTTGCTTTGGCTTATATCCCTCTGCCCCAAACACTATTACTTAACCCCAGAACAGTGAGTATTACCCACTTAATAACTTCCATCCTGCCTCTTACTTAGATAGAATTTGAGTATCATTATCCTACAGATGTTATCCATCCATTATCAGAGGCATATGGCCACCTGTATGCTTGTGCCAGTTTCACAGTATAGCTATCATTCACTTCGAATGTTGTGCATTGGATGATTGATTGGGCTTTTAGCACCACTATCTGAATTGGTTCAAATGAGTATTTCTCACCCAGGTGTAAAGTTATAGTTTCACATCCCAGTTTTCAAGCTTCCTTTATCCTATATCCTATCACAGGTAAACACCCATGTTAAAGCAAGATAAAAATATAAATGTTGGGTTAGCAATTTCAATGGAGGAAAATGGAGGATGATTTTGCCACTAACACACTTATACAAAGAAAATGTATATATAGGAAAAATAGTTTCATGCCTTTTGAAAGGGGGTGAAATAAAATCCTACCTTGTTTTTAATTATTTCTACATTAAGTATTCAATGTGAGAAGCAGTTATTTGTAGTAGGAGAAGAAATAGACAATTTAAAGTAATTTGGTAGAGAGTCAGCCTTAAAAGGGGAAAATGTAGTTTTAAGCTACAGATAATGAGTGGTCTCAGGTGGTAGTGATGGACTTAATAAAATATATTGGCTTGGAGGGTAACAGGATTATTTCCAGTGCACCAATAAAATGGAAAATCTCACTAAGAGGCAAGGGAAAGAAATCCTTCCCAAACTGGTTAATACGACTATGTATGCCAATTCCTGCTGAGAATAAGCACGCTCAAAAGACTAGTCAAAATTCCAAGTAGTGCAGGAGTATGTATAGACCCTATACTACATATAAACTGCAAGGGATAAGGCTCTCCCTGAGTGTCAACAGTGGTTCAATCTGTTTTTTTTTCAGCAGGGTATCTCATACAATAGGTTGTTTGAACTTTCTAAACAGGACATAACTATCTATGTACTTTAACCTTCCAGAAGAGCACGACCTCATTGTAGGAGAAACCAGAAGGATTCCCAGTATCAGCAAGCCCTATTACTTTGGTGGCACACTTAAGAGAAATTTAGCTTTTCCTGATTTATAGAAGAGAGAAAGGGAGAGAGCAAGAGAAAGTGGAAAGAGAAGTATTTGAATTATCTCCCAAAATTCATTATTTTCACCAAGAATGCTTTTAGTAAGAATATTTCACAAAATCCATTCAATTATCTCATCATGCATTATTGCATTATCTTTCTACAGTCAATCTCTAAAAATAAATCTTAAATGAAGTTCACTTTTATGTCAATTAATAGGGAAAATATTCATGATTTAGAATCAGACTGTGAAATCTGGGTGTTGGAAGTGGCTTCCTTCATTCAAATTGAGCATGAAATATATGGCAGAGTAAAATGCAAGCCTTGATGACACATCTCCCGTTGAGTTGAGGTTAAAACCTGCTCTGCAGGAGCTGGCTGTCTGGGACAAAATAAGGAGACTTCGGGAAATCTTTGTAAGTAGTCTCTCATGTTAATTCAGATATCATTTTAAAACCTAAAAAGCCATTCAGTGTACAGCCTGACCTTCCAAATAATCTTCTGTAGGAAACCATGGAGTAAAAGGTTTGGGAAATAATAGCAAGAGTTAGACAGAAGGCACACAGATACACAAAGGAAGTATGTGTGTAAATTCTTCTGTTGACTGTTTATAGAAAACACCCATGGCAGATTCAAGTCAATGTATGGCAAAACCAATACAATATTGTAAAGTAAAGTAAAAAATAAATAAATTTTTAAAGAAATTAAAAAAGAAAAAAAAATCTACTCTTAACTAAACATGTCAAATTCCAGATGTCTGAAAATGAAATTGACATCGTCTACAGAATTACCTATTTTCCATCTTTTTACAAATGATACAAACAAGCTAAGAACCTGATAATCAACTTGATAGTTTTCATCTCTTTTGTCTTTTTAATTTACTCTTTCAAGAAGTGCTGTGGGGGGAGGAACCAAGATGGCTGAGTTATAGGATGGGGAGGCCACTTTCTCCCCTACAAATTCATTTAAAGAACAATTGAATGCAGAGCAAACTTCAGAAAACAACTTCTGATCGCTAGCTGAGGACATCAGGTGCCCAGAAAAGCAGCCCATTGTCTTCGAAAGGAGGTAGGACAAAATATAAAAGATAAAAAGAGAGACAAAAGAGCTAGGGACAGAAACCCATCCTGGGAAGGGAGTCTTAATAGAGGAAGTTTCCAAACACCAGGAAACCCTCGCTCTGGTGGGTCTGGGGGAAGTTTTTGAATCTCAGAGGGCAACCTAATTGGGAGGAAAAATAAATAAAACCCACAGATTACATGCCTAAAAGCAACTCCCAGCAGAAAAGTAACCCAGACGCCCGCATCCGCCACCAGCAAGTGGGGGTGGAACGGAGAGGAGCGGGCGGCATTGCTTAAGGTAAGGACCGGGTCTGAGTGCCCTGAGGGCAATCAGAGGGAGCTTTTGTGAGATACCAACTTAAACTGTGGGATAGCAAAAGAGAGAGAGAAAATTAACCAGCCCGAACACACTGCCAGTCATTCTCAGAACAAAGGGTTTGAGCAAGTCCAGAGAAGAGCTCGCAGGCTGCGGACCGGCCCAGCCCCGCCGGAGGCAGGAGGCAGTGGGGAGGGGAAAGGGGCAAACTCAGCCCCAAAAACGGAATCCCCTACCACACTGCAAACAGGCCTCCAGTTTCTAACCAAAGACTTCCTGAGATTCTGGATGGTTGATATCCACCGGGAGGGTCGCAGCTAAACACAGGGCACACGCACCCGACCAGCACGGGTGGAAACTGAGGCTGGTACCGCAGAGGGGAGAAGGTGCGCCGCACCCAGGGAGAGCACGCCCATCAAGCTCCTGGCTGCCTGAGCTGCTCCGGCCTGGGAAGGCACAAAGCGCAGGCGCAACCGAGTCCGTGCTTTTGCGGAATACCCGAAAACTGGAACCACATGCAACGCAGGGCATGCTCCATGTAGAGCAGCCGGGAGCCTGAGCAGCGTAGACGGGGAAAGCAGCACCCATCCCTCCCCGCAGCCCGACAGAACTAGTGAACCTGAACAAGAGACCACCTCTGCCCTCCTGTGTCAGGGCGGAAATTAGGCACTGAAGAGACCGGCAAACAGAAGCCAAATATACAAAGGGAACCGCTTCAGAAGGGACCGGTGCAACAGATTAAAATCCCTGTAGAGAACATCAACTATACCAGAAGGGGCCTATAGATATCGAGAAGTATAAGCTGGAACAAGGAGCTATCTGAAACTGAACCAAACCCACACTGACCGCAACAGCTCCAGAGAAATTCCTAGATATATTTTTACCTTTTTTTTTTAAAATTTTTTCTTTTCTTTTCTTTTTAATTTTTTCTCTTTTATTTTCTTTAAAATTCCCTATTACTCCCCCATTACTCCTTAACTTTCATTTTCATAGATTTTTATGATTTTTTAATTAGGAAAAATATTTTTTTCTTGTTTTTTTTTTCTTTTCTTTTTTTATCTCTTATTTTCTTTTAAAGTCCTCTATTACTCCTCTACTACTCCTTAATATTCATTTTTATTTCACTATAACCTTGCAAAAAAAAAAAAAGAGAAACTTTATTTTTAAACTGAACTTCATATATATTTCTAATTTTTTGTGTGTTTCTGTTTTTGCTTTTAATATTGTATTTTTAAGAGTCTAACCTCTACTCTAGATTTTTAATCTTTGATTTTCAGTATGTGATATAAATTTTGGACATTTAAGAATCCAATATTCAGTTCAAATTTTTATTCAGGAGTGTGTTGATTACTCTCTCCCACTTTTGACCCTCCGTTTTCTACCTCAGAACACCTCTATTTCCCCCATTCCCCTTCTCTTCCCAATACAATTCTGTGAATCTTTGTGGGTGTCTGGGTTATGGAGAACACTTTGGGAACAGACAACTGCACAGATCTGTCTCTCTCCTCATGATTACCCCTTTTTCTCCTCCTGCTCATCTCTATTGCCCTCCTCCCTCTCCTCTTTTTCATGTAACTCTGTGAACCTCTCTGGGTGTCCCTCACAGTGGAGAATCTTTTCACCATTAACCTAGAAGTTTTATTATCAGTGCTGTATAGTCAGAGAAGTCTTGAAACTACTGGAAGAATAAAACTGAAATCCAGAGGCAGGAGACTAAAGCCCAAAACCTGAGAACACCAGAAAACTCCTGAATACACGGAACATTAAGTAACAAGAGACCATCCAAAAGCTTCCATACCTACACTGAAACCAACCACCACCCAAGAGCCAGTAAGTTTCAGAGCAAGACATACCATACAAATTCTCCAGCAGTGCAGGAACATAGCCCTGAGCGTCAACATACAGGCTGTCCAAAGTCACACCTAACACATAGACCCATCTCAAAACTCATTACTGGGCACTCCATTGCACTGCAGAGAGAAGAAATCCAGTTCCACACACCAGCACATAGACGCAAGCGTCCCTAACCTGGAAACCTTGACAAGCCAATCGTCCAACCCCACCCACTGGGTGAAACCTCCACAATAAAAAGGTACCACAGACCACCAGAATACAGAAATCCCACTCCAAACACAGCAATCTAAACAAGATAAAAAGGCAGAGAAATACCTAACAGGTAAAGGAACATGAAAAATGCCCACCAAGTCAAACAAAAGAGGAGGAGATAGGGAATCTACCTGAAAAAGAATTTAGAATAATGATAATAAAAATGATCCAAAATCTTGAAAACAAAATGCAGTTACAGATAAACAGCCTGGAAACAAAGATTGAGAAGATGCAAGAAATGTTTTATAAAGACTTAGAAGAAATAAAAAAGAGTCAATTAAAAATGAATAATGCGATAAATGAGATCAAAAACACTCTGGAGGGAACCAAGAGTACAATAACGGAGACGGAAGATAGGATAAGTGAGGTAGAAGATAAAATGGTGGACATAAATGAAGCAGAGAGGAAAAAAGAAAAAAAGAATCAGAAGAAATGAGGACAACCTCAGGGACCTCTGGGACAATGTGAAATGCCCCAAAATTCGATTCTTAGGAGTCCCAGAAGAAGAAGACAAAAATAAAGGCCATGAGAAGATACTCGAGGAGATAATAGCTGAAAACTTCCCTAAAATGGGGAAGGAAATAGCCACCCAAGTCCAAGAAACCCAGAGAGTCCCAAACAGGATAAACCCAAGTCGAAACACCCCAAGACACATATTAGGCAAATTAACAAAGATCAAACACAAAGAACAAATATTAAAAGCAGCAAGGGGGAAACAAGAAATAACACACAAAGGGATTCCCATAAGGATAACAGCAGATCTATCAATAGAAACCCTTCAGGCCAGAAGGCAATGGCAGGACATACTTAAAGTAATGAAAGAGAATAACCTACAACCCAGATTATAGTACCCAGCATGGATCTCATTCAGATATGAAGGAGAATCCAAAAGCTTTAGAGTCAAGCAAAAGCTGAGAGAATTCAGCACCAACAAACGAGCTCTTCAACAAATGCTAAAGGATCTTCTCTAGACAGGAAATGCAGAAAGGATGTATAAATGTGAACCCAAAACAACAAAGTAAATGGCAACGGGACCATACCTATCAATAATTACCTTAAATGTAAATGGGTTGAATGCCCCAACCAAAAGACAAAGATTGGCTGAATGGATACAAAAACAAGACCCCCAAATATGCTGTCTACAAGAGACCCACCTCAAAACAAGGGACACATACAGACTGAAATTGAAGGGCTGGAAAAAAAATATTTCACGCAAATGGAGACCAAGAGAAAGCAGGAGTCGCAATACTCATATCAGATAAAATATACTTTCAAATAAAGGCTGTGAAAAGAGACAAAGAAGGACACTACATAATGATCAAAGGATCAATCCAAGAAGAAGATATAACAATTATAAATATATATTCACCCAATATAGGGGCACCACAATATGTAAGGCAAACGCTAACGAGTATGAAAGAAGAAATTAACAGTAACACAATAATAGAGGAAGACTTTAATACCCCACTTACAACTATGGATAGATCAACTAAACATAAAATTAACAAGGAAACACAAACTTTAAATGACACAATGGTCCAGCTAGACCTAATTGATATCTATAGGACATTTCACCACAAAACAATCAACTTCACCTTTTTCTCAAGTGCACACAGAACCTTCTCCAGAATAGATCATATCCTGGGCCATAAATCTAGTCTTGGTAAATTCAAAAAATTGAAATCATTCCAGTCATCTTTTCTGACCACAATGCAATAAGATTAGATCTCAATTACAGGAAAAAAAAAATAGTTAAAATTTCAAACATATGGAGGCTAAATATCATGCTTCTGAATAACCAACAAATCATAGAAGAAATCAAAAAAGAAATCAAAACATGCATAGAAACGAATGAAAATGAAAACACAACAATGCAAAACCTATGGGACACTGTAAAAACAGTGCTAAGGGGAAGGTTCATAGCATTACAGGCTTACCTCAAGAAACAAGAAAAAAGTCAAATAAATAACATAACTCTACACCAAAAGCAACTAGAGAAGGAAGAAATGAAGAACCCCAGGGTTAGTAGAAGGAAAGAAATCTTAAAAATTAGGGCAGAAATAAATGCAAAAGAAACTAAAGAGACCATAGCAAAAATCAACAAAGATAAAAGCTGGTTTTTTGAAGAAAAAAAAACAACAAAAACAAAATTGACACACCATTAGCAAGACTCATTAAAAACAAAGGGAGAAGAACCAAATTAACAAAATTAGAAATGAAAATGGAGAGATCACAACAGACAACACTGAAATACAAAGGATCATAAGAGACTACTACCAGCAGCTCTATGCCAATAAAATGGACAACTTGGAAGAAATGGACAAATTCTTAGAAACATATAACTTTCCAAACTGAACCAGGAAGAAATAGAAGATCTTAACAGACCCATCACAAGCAAGAAAATTGAAACTGTAAACAGAAATCTTCCAGCAAACAAAAGCCCAGGAGCAGATGGCTTCACAGCTGAATTCTACGAAAAATTTAGAGAAGAGCTAAGACCTATCTTACTCAAACTCTTCCAGAAAATTGCAGAAGAAGGGAAACTTCCAAACTCATTCTATGAGGCCATCATCACCCTAATTCCAAAACCAGACAAAGATGCCACAAAAAAAGAAAACTACAGGCCAATATCACTGATGAAAATAGATGCAAAAAACCTTAACAAAATTATAGCAAACAGATTCCAACAACATATTTAAAAAATCATAGATCATTACCAAGTGGGCTTTATCCCAGGAATGCAAGGATTCTTTAATATCTGCAAATCAATCAATGTAATACACCACATTAACAAATTGAAAGATAAAAACCATATGATTATCTCAATAGATGCAGAGAAAGCCTTTGACAAAATTCAACACCCATTTAGGAATAAAACTCTGCAGAAAGCAGGAATAGAAGGAACATACCTCAACATAATAAAAGTATATATGACAAACCCACAGCAAGCATCACCCTCAATGGTGAAAAATTGAAAGCATTTCCCCTGAAATCAGGAACAAGACAAGGGTGCCCACTCTCACCACTACTATTCAACATAGTTTTAGAAGTGTTGGCCACAGCAATCAGAGCAGAAAAAGAAGTAAAAGGAATCCAGATAGGAAAAGAAGAAGTGAAACTCTCACTGTTTGCAGATGACATGATCCTCTACATAGAAAACCCTAAAGACTCTACCAGAAAATTACTAGAGCTAATCAATGAATATAGTAAAGTTGCAGCATATAAAATTAACACACAGAAATCCCTTGCATTCCTATACACTAACAATGAGAAAACAGAAAGAGAAATTAAGGAAACAATACCATTCCCCATTGCACCAAAAAGAATAAAATACTTAGGAGTATATTTAACTAAAGAAACAAAAGATCTATACATAGAAAACTATAAAATCGTGATGAAAGAAATCAAAGAGGACACAAACAGATGGAGAAACATACAGTGTTAATGGTTTGGAAGAATCAATATTGTCAAAATGGCTATTCTACCCAAAGCAATCTATAGATTCAACGCAATCCCTATTAAGCTACCAACGGTATTTTTCACAGAACTAGACCAAATGATTTCACAATTTGTATGGAAATGCCAAAAACCTCGAATAGCCAAAGTAATCTTGAGAAAGAAGAATGGAACTGGAGTAATCAACCTGCCTGACTTCAGACGATACTACAAAGCCGCAGTCATCAAGACAGTATGGGACTGGCACAAAGACAGAAATATAGATCAACAGAACAGAATAGAAATCCCAGAGATAAATCCACGAACCTATGAACACCTTATCTTTGACAAAGCAGGCAAGTATATACAATGGAAAAAGGACAACCTCTTTAAAAAGTGGTGCTGGGAAAACTGGTCAACCACTTGTAAAAGAATGAAACTAGAACAAATTTCTAACACCAAACACATAAATAAACTCAAAATGGATTAAAGACCTAAATGTAAGACCAGAAACTGTAAAACTTCTAGAGGAGAGCATAGGCAAAACAATCTTCAACATAAATCACAGTAGGATCCTCTATGACCCACCTCCCAGAATATTGGAAATAAAAGCAAAAATAAACAAACAGAACCTAATTAAACTTAAAAGCTTTTGCACAACAAAGGCAACTATAAGCAAGGTGAAAAGACAGCCCTCAGATTGGGAGAAAATAATAGCAAAAGAAGCAACAGACAAAGGATTAATCTCAAAAATATACAAGCAACTCCTGCAGCTCAATTCCAGAAAAATAAATGACCCATTCAAAAAACGGGCCAAACACCTAAACAGACATTTCTCCAAAGAAGACATACAGATGGCTAACAAACACCTGAAAAGATGCTCAACATCACTCATCATCAGAGAAATGCAAAGCAAAACCACAATGAGGTACCATTACATGCCAGTCAGTATGGCTGCTATCCAGAAGTCTACAAGCAATAAATGCTGGAGAGGGTGTGGAGAAAAGGAAACCCTCTTACACTGCTGGTGGAAATGCAAACTAGTACAGCCACTATGGAGAACAGTGTGGAGATTTCTTAAAAAACTGGGAATAGAACTGCCATATGACCCAGCAATCCCACTACTGCGCATACACACCGAGGAAACCAGATCTGAAAGAGACACGTGTACCCCAATGTTCATCAGAGCACTGTTTATAATAGCCAGGACATGGAAGCAACCTAGATGCCCATCAGCAGACCAATGGATAAAGAAGCTGTGGTACATATACACCATGGAATATTACTCAGCCTTTAAAAAGAATTCATTTGAATCAGTTCTAATGAGATGGATGAAATTGGAGCCCATTATACAGAATGAAGTAAGCCAGAAATTTAAAGAACATTACAGCATGCTAACACATATATATGGAATTTAGAAAGATGGTAATGATAACCCTATATGCAAAACAGAAATAAAGACACAGATGTACAGAGCAGATTTTGGACTCTGTGGGAGAAGGAGAGCGTGGGATGTTTCGAGAGAACAGCATCGAAACATGTGTATTATCTATGGTGAAACAGATCACCAGCCCAGGTTGGATGCATGAGACAAGTGCTCAGGCCTGGTGCACTGGGAAGACCCAGAGGGATCGGATAGAGAGGGAGGTGGGAGGGGGGATTGGGATGGGGAATACATGTAACTCCATGGCTGATTCATGTCAATGTATGACAAACCCACTACAATATTGTAAAGTAATTATCCTCCAACTAATAAAAATAAATGAAAAAAAATGAAGTGCTATGAATTCTTCTGCTAAATAGATAATTGTGTCCTGTCACTATATTTCCTTTGCCATAATCCCGATTTTAGGACTAATAATCTTTAACCTGGATTTACAATATGCCAGCAAATTTGGAAAACTCAGCAGTGGCCACCGGACTGGAAAAAGTCAGTTTTCATTCCATTCCCAACGAAAGGCAATGTTAAAGAATGCTCAAACTACCACACAATTGCACTCATCTCACATGTTAGCAAAGTAATGCTCAAAATTCTCAAGCCAGGCTTCAACAGTATGTGAACTGTGAACTTCTAAATGTTCAAGTTGGATTTCGAAAAGGCAGAGGAACCAGAGATCAAATTGCCAACATCTGTTGTTGGATCATCAAAAAAGCAAGAGTTCGAGAAAAACATCTACTTCTGCTCTTTTCACTATGCCAAAGTCCTTGACCGTGTGGATCACAACAAACTGTGGGAAATTCATAAAGTGATGGGAATACCAGACAACCTGACCTGCCTCTTGAGTAATCTGTATACAGGTTAAGAAGCAGCAGTTAGAACGAGACATGGAACAACAGACTGGTTCTAAATTGGGAAAGGAGTACGTCAAGGCTGTATATTGCCACCCTGCTTATTTAACTTATATGCAGAGTACGCCATGAGAAATGCTGGACTGGATGAAGCACAGGCTAGAATCAAGATCGCCAGGAGAAATATCAATAACCTCAAATATGCAGATGACAACACCCTTATGGAAGAAAATGAAAAAGAACTAAAGAGCCTCTTGATGAAAGTGAAAGAGGAGAGTGAAAATGTTGGCTTAAAGCTCAACATTCAGAAAACTGAGATCATGGCATCTGGCCCCATCACTTCATGGCAAATAGATGGGGAAACAGTGGAAACAGTGACAGACTTTATTTGGCAGGGGTGGGGGGGTGGGGGTGGGGAGCTTCATAATCACTGCAGATGGTGACTGAAGCCATGAAATTAAAAGGCACTTGTTCCTTGGAAGGAAAGTTATGACCAACCTAGATATCACATTAAAAAGCAGAGACATTACTTCACCAATAAAGGTCCATCTTGTCAAAGCTATAGTTTTTCCAGTTGTCATGTATGGATGTGAGAATTGGACTATAAAGAAAGTTGAGTGCCAAAGAATTTATGCTTTTGAACTGTGGTGTTGGAGAAGGTTCTTGA